>NC_070611.1:28436978-38436978 GCF_027172205.1 Podarcis raffonei
GTTTCAGGTTAAGAACAGACCTCCAGAACAAATTAAGTATTAACGAATTAACCCGAGGTACCACTGTATTTCAAATTTGCAGGTGGGTAATTTATATTTTTCCCATATTCTGTCATTATTTCACCACTGTAGAAGCAATAATATAGTTTCCTCATTTCATATATCACTGTTTTTTAACCCCATGCCGTTCTGCTGATTTTTCCTTTGCAGGGCTCCAGTTTTAATTAAATGGTTTTCATAGTGACATAATCTAGCATTGCGGTCTTAATATGAAAGATTGGGAATATTGCCAATATCGAAATGCCATTATATATGCAGTGTCCACGCTTGGAATATGGTGTACAGTGCTGGTTGTCTTGTCTCAAAAAGGATATTGTAGAGTTGGAAAATGTACAGAGAAAGGCAACCAAAATTTTCAAGTGGCTGGAGCAACTCCCCTATGAGGAAAGGTTACAGCATATAGGACTTTTTAGTGTAGGATAAAGACTTACCAATTTATATAGGACAAAAATTTTGGATGGTTTTCATTATTTACTCCCATCTTTTTAGAACCATTTCACTATACCACCTTATAGGACTTTTTAGTGTAGGATAAAGACTTGCCAATTTATATAGGACAAAATTTTTGGATGGTTTTCATTATTTACTCCCATCTTTTTAGAACCATTTCACTATACCACCTTAAGGTGCCTGGCAAAAGCATTCCATTTTAACCAGGCCTTTGGTTGATTGACATTCAACACCCTTTTAAAATGGGTTGGGGAGGGTGGGAATTAATGGGTTGTTCCTGTTCTTATTTTTACTGTGTGTTTTTATGTTTTTATATTGTGCGTTTATCTTGTGAACCGCCCTGAAACGTGCAGGTATAGGGCGGAATAATCATAATTTCTTCCTTCCCTCAGGTTTATTCTCCCCACCCCCAATATCATTGTGGCTATGCTTTGGACAGTTGGAAATGCTTGGTGCCCAAATTTGAAATGAGCTTAACTTCCCTCCCACCCCACTCAGTGCTTCTGCTCTCGGTTCCTTCCTCTTTATGGTGATGGAAATAGTGTTTGATGGAAATAGTGTTTCCTGGATTGCTTCTAGATGTCTTCCACCACTATCTGTGCTGGTTGTACCTCCCCTAAAGGAGAAGGTTCGCAGCCTAAGCGCACTCCTGGATCTAGCCCTTCTGGTTGCTCAGCTGGGGAACTCGTTTTTCCAACTTCACCTAGTTAGCGGTGCACTTGCCTAAGAAATCAAAATGAAGCCTCAGTTATTCATGGTCTAGTAACTTTCAGACTGCGTTTCGGTTGAGTGTTCCACCTGTGGCTGCCCATGAAAACCCTCCAGACACTTCAGTTGGTCTAGGAAACGGCCGCTGCGTAAGGCCAGTAGAACAAGACAATGTTCGTACTTTATTCAGTTACAAGCATCATTGCTGTCCCATTTATGAGTTCAATTTGAGGCGATTTAAAGTTTTAAAGCCTCAAGGAGCCTTTGAACAGCTACCTCAGGCATAGTTCACCTCCTGTGCTGAGGTGTCTGAGGCCTCAGCTGTGGCGCTCAGAAGATTCTGGAACATTCTCCTCAAAAATGTGCCCCTGGACCAATTATTCCCTCCTCCCCTTCCAGCAAACACTAAGACTTTTATTCCAGCATGTTGTTAGTCAAATTAGCGTGTGAACTGTCCACATTTTAATAAATTTGTTTTATTCGTAGTTTAGTGGCCTGCCTCGAGTACAGCTTCTTCGGAAAACTTGCCCAAACCTTATTGTGCTATAAAAATAATATGTTGTTTTCCTCTGATGATTCTTCAGGCGCTCATTATAGGGCTGAAGAAAACATGCAGTGAAAGGCTTCCTGTGTTATTTAGAAACCTAGAAAAAGCATTATAAACTGCCACGAGGAAGCTCCTCGACTACAAGAGCATCCTCACTACCCAATTTCACTCTCCACAAGTCTGAGGGCAACAATTCCCACTGTCCCCCTCATGAGGTAACAACCATTATTGGTAACGCCTAAGAGATCTAGTAAAGTGTTTCTGACTGCAGGGAGGTTTCTGTGCTCATGAAACCAACATATTTGGAGACCTATTTCAGGCCTGTTCAAAGGTGTAAAGAGAAGCCTATTTGCCTGGGGACATAGGAGTGGGGGGGCAGTTGCTGTTAAATTTAACACTAACTCACTGGCTCACCCTCATTGCATTGAGTTAGATGTGTGAGTATTTGTATGTGTGCATACATAACCGAAAACCTTTTAAAAAGTGTATCAAGTTCTTCCCCCTGCTTTCCTCACAATTTATTCTGTCTTTTCTAAATCACAATTTATTCTGTCTCTTTTAAATCAGCTTGCCTACTATGTTTCCTCCCCTTCACAGATCCTCTATTTTAGCAGTTACTTTTGTATCTTTCAACTTTTATTTCCCAACTTTCAAGAAGTGCTGCTATCCGAGCTTCAACACTATTATCCAGAGTTTTCTAACTGCCAGTACCTTATTTCCTTCCCACTCTTCTTTCCCGATATGTGTGATGTTTTGATCCGTGTCCCTTCTCTAATTGTGCTCTCCTTTAGTTATATGACTTTTTAAAGGGGCTTTTCTGCTGCTACGTCAGTCCCTCTCAGCAATTGGAGTGCTTCCCTCTGAGTGTTCATTTTAGGATCGTGGCTCCTCATGCATGCAGCTTCCACACAACGTTGTTCTTCATCAAAACTCCATGCTGCATTTGCCTCTTATTTAGGGTGCTTCCAGACTCAACTGTTTCCAAGGTAAGATTCAGTCACATACTGGCAAATGCAGGTTGTGCTGCTACAGTTGGGTGGGAGGTCTTGTGCGACAAACCCCACCTTCTTCCCCCCACTGCCCCACCAAAAAATTGTACTTTCTTGTTTGCTGTGAGACATAAGAGAAAGATGCATGGGAAATCCTGGGAGTTGAGGAGGGAAACTATTGTGAACTCTGCCAGTGGACTCTGCATAAGGCCGAGTTAAGCAGCTTTCCCTGTAGCCTCAACTCGTTGGTATTTACCCTTGCCTCTCTGCAGTACAGCAGTCCTAAAACACTCATTTCTGATGCAGGCAGTTCAATTCCTGTGTGCCAGTATTGCTCAGCTAACCTTCAGGTAGGCCAAAGTTGTGATGTGTTGTCACAATGTAAGGCACACTGTCCTTTTAGCAGATCATCCAATAACCACCACCACCCAGTAATATCTTTTATTGGTGAGCACCCTTTTAATTCTATTTCCTAAAGGAGTGGCCCCTGAGCTTTCCCCCTCATGAACCACTTGAAAATTGCCGGGGGGGGGGGGACTTAATGATTTCTCTGGCTGCCGTAGCCATTGTAATTGCATAGAATTCAAATTGGAATACAAGAAAATACAAGAAACAAAAGCACTAAAAATGCAATTTAAAAACAATTCAGTGTGATAAGGTGTGTCATCTCCTGTATTTAACCATGAATTCACAGTCCGTTTGCAAACCTCTGTTCTAAAGAATATGTAATTTTTCTATCTGTTGAAGTGAATTTAAAAGTGGAACCTGGACATGGCATTATTATTTTCAAATACAGGAAACAGTGTATTGTACACAAACTTATATCGCAAAGATCAGTTCGTACCAGCCCAATCAGTGCTTAAAATATGTTCCATTTCCTCAAAGTTCCCACTTATATTTTACTCTTACTGAATAATACATTTTAGACACTTGTCTTACTTTGTAAAGATTGTATATGGCAGGCAGAACTAGAGTATTATTTCTGTCTGAAGTCACACCTCAGCAACTAAATTCCTGAATCTTCAGAAGGGTACTTAATAAAATATATTTTACTTCAAAGTGTAATGTAAACTGTTATGCTATAACCCAGTGAAGAAAGTTGTGAAGAGAAGGCAAAAATATATCTAAAGCCTTTTATTGCTGCACATACTTAATTATTCTTAGGATATTTCAAAAGAATAGACAATTTCCACACCATTTTTTTAAGCTCATTCAACGTGTTTGTGTGTGTGTATATGCTTAGCAGCTGAAAGCCAGCATTATATAAGTGAGGCTATACAACATACAAGTTGTAGAAGCTGAAATAACTTTTGTTAGGAAGCAGGTTGAATTGGGAAACAGTAGCAATAAAAAAATTCTCTCCATACACCTATTAATTGCTGCTCAGGTTTAAGCACTTTCAGCTAGAGACAGCCAACAGATTGAGACTTTTTAGCAGCTATGTTACAGAGGATCACTCAGCCTGATCACCATGTACTCTGGACTTTAAGAGGACTGATTAGAAAAAAGCTTAAGGATCCACTGGGTGAGAGAACCCACAGAGATCCCGTGATCAGAAACACTTAAAAGAGAAGGGAGTCCAAGATGGATGGGAGTTTAATCTTAAAGGTGAACTATTGAAGGCACAAATGCAGACAAATCCAACAAGAAAGAAAAGTGGGAGGCATCTACAGAAACCAGTGTACAGTAGCTGCATAAAAAGTTTACAGATGAGCTGAGATTTAAGGGCAAGCGCAATAAATGGAAGGGGAAATTACAAAGGAACAGTATACAATTGCTCAACACCTACTTTGCCTCTGTCTTCACCCAAAAGAAAAGTGATGCCCAACCTGGTCATAACAGAATAAATGATCTAAGGAGGCAGCTCCAGCCCAAGATAGGAAAAGAGGTAGTAAGGGAACACCTAGCTACTTTAAATGAACTCAAATCTCCAGGGCATGAGGAGCTGCCCCTAAGTTTGCAGGTGTAGTATCAGAGCCTCTGTCTATATTTGACCATGCAGACTGGAGGCAGTCAAACATTGTCTGCATATTCGAAAAACAGGGAAAAGATGACCCAGGTAACTACCAAATGGTCAGCTTGACATTGATACCAGGAAAGTGTTGGGAAATAACTGGGAAATACCAACACAGGTTAAAAAGAGCCAGACTCCTTCCACTTAGTCAAAAGAATTTATTAGAAAATATTCTGAACTACATAAAACTCTTTAGAATATTGTTTCAGTAGACTTTTATTCCAGCCTTATGCTACAGACATCACACAGCCTGGACTTAAATCAGCCACTGTGCTCCTGATTTTTTTATTTTTTTATTTTTGTAAAAAAAGAAAAAGAAAAAGACATATTTAAGCCACATGCACACGGAAAGACTGGATGGAGTGCTCAGTGCACCTGCCGCTCCCCCTTAATACAATTTCATGATGTTCTAATCTTATCAATTTTCTCACAGTAATTTCACTCCATTGGGTTTGCTTCTGCATTATTGAAACTCTTGAAAAACGACAACACCAAGAGATTAACAAGATATCAGTCAGCAGCTACAGGCCTACAGAACTCTCTCTTGAAGGCTGACCTTACGCATCTCCACTCAAGCTCTTTCTGAATTAGTTCAATGGGCCTTACTCCCCTGTAAGTGTGTGTAGGATTGCAGCCTTAATGTAACAAAGAAATTCCCGTGCATCTAAGAGCACATGTTTTCTCAAGTGTCTTCAGATGAAAGCAAGCCCGGCTGATTTTCCCAGAGCAACAGAATCAGCAGGCCATTCCAGTTATGCATGCGCTTCACACCAGTGGGTAAGTAGCACTTCATTTCAACACTGGCACACCAGTCACTGGGGGGTGGGCGAGGCCAGATGCAGTCACTTTGCCTGCAGTCAACCAAGTGACTGGCACCATAAATGCTTAGAGCACTAACACAACAATCAGAGCTATGGTTCCAGTTGCTCATCCAGCCACGGGATACACTCTAAGCCACACAACACCCTTCTGCACATACAGTGCCTAATCCAACTGATGAGTACTTTCTTAGAATCACATAATTGTTGGGTTGGGTCATCTAGTCCAATCCCATTCTGATCTTGTGGGATCAGAATACCTATATAGGTGATGCTTGGCATTTTTGAACACATAATTTAAAGGCCTGCATATCTTGAGATGCCGTTTTTAAATATTGGTGTAAACCAGGGCAGGGGAACTTGTGACTCTCCAGATATTGGACAACAATTCCCGTTCGGCCCAGGCAGCATGGCCAATGCTAAGGGGCCATGGGACTTGTAGTCCAACAATCTGTGAAGGGCCACAGGTTCATCAGCCCTGACGCAGATGGAGGCTGAACACATACTAGTCAATATTCTTCATTGGGACTGGAAATACAGCAAATACAGGGTTCGCCGTAACTCTGCCTCTGTTGTGCTGCAGAAGTATTAGAACAGAAATATTAAACAAATTCCCTAAGTATGTGGAAGGCGTATCAAACCTTCATGCCATGAAGTTACTCTTAAGAAAAACAGTTCCTGAGGGAACGATATGGCTCAGTGCAGATAACGTCGTGCAGTCTCTCTACCATTGTTAAAGCTGGCAATGCCTCAGGCTCAGACTTTCCCTCCTTCCTACCCCTCCTTCTCCTTCCCAGCACTAACTCTGGCTATTGTTATATCTGCACCAAGTTAGTTAGCCATGGTTAGAAGGAGGTTTCAAATCTCTGGTTGGAAGCAAATCACATTTAGCAATGTATTTGGTGCATACCAAATGGAACCTCATTAGCACTGCAAAATGGGAAGCCTTCAAGTCTGAAGGGGGAAAGAGGTGGAGAGAAGCGAAAGTTGGGCTCAACCAATATCTGGCAATGTTACATCTGCACCAGGCTGGTATACAGCAGAGAGATATGCACTCCCACCCCATCTTCAATAATTGAGAGAATGCAGTAAGCATAAATACATATGGTGTGATTACATAAATGGTAGGGTACAATTTGCTACAGGAGATGTTTTTGTCTCCTCCAAAAAGTGCTAGCCAGTCTGGGCTGAAAGATCATTGGAATATCTACTAGTCTAACACAAACTCTACAGCATAGTGTTTGACTGTTTTTTTTTAAAAAAAGGAAGGGGAAATATTCACACTAAAAAGATTCCACAAGATAAATATTATCTTTAGTTACACACAAAATACAGGCAAACAAGTCCTTGTCTGAAAAATAAAGTGAACTAACTCTTTACACAGCTGTGCTCCATATTCCTTTCACACTCAGCCCTGGGTTTTCCTTAGTTTGCCACCAGTGGGAAGGCTCTCAGGAACACATGGCTAAATGGTTTGAATCATCAGCTGTGTGCCACATGTGGTACACATCACAGCCGCTACCATGAAACCCTGGGAGGATTAACTGCACTGTAATAGCACTTTGCTTCAAAGCATTATTAAACCAAGGCCCCTTTAGTTTCCTTAACTCTTCATTTCTGTTGAAGGAGCTAGTGGTAACTTCTCTACACTTTGGAAAAATCAATGCCAAGTCCAACCAAGCCATTTCAGGTAGAAGTGCATTATGCTTACTAATGCCCTATCTAGCAATTGCACTACCTTCACCACCATGCATCGTGTAACACTTTAAAGATCAACTCAAATAAAAGACTAGGCCTCATGCATTATACTAGTGGGAGGTCAGAATGGAAAGAGCATGGCAAACTATTATGCAGCCTTCATCATGACACAATTTTTGTTATATTTGGCTTTTACTTCTCATGCCTACTACAAGCAGCTGCTTACAGTAGACCAAAACTGACAGTGGTATGCCACAGGTAGTGTTGACTAAGGCTATTGGTTACATAATCCACCTTTAATAGCAAGCAGAACGTTTTTCCTCAAGGTGATGGGAGATAAAAAGACAAAACTGAAGTTAGGCAATTAGGGCCCATATACAAAAATCAAGCACAGAATATCTTTTAAACTCACAGGACGACTCAAAGGTCATTTCCCAAAACTAGTTTGAGGATGAAGCAGTGGTTTTGGTTGCCTGCACCATGCCTTTTAGAACTTTTATTTCATCTAACAACTCAAAACAAGAACTAAAAAGCCACAAAACAACAAGCAGCATAGCCTTTATTTGGTGTTACAATAGGAAAATGATGCCCAAATTTCTGGGCAACAAATTTTACTTCTGTAGATTTTTTTGTGAGTTGTTCTATTCACAAAGAGTGTGCTTTTTAAACACACATTTTGAGCCTGTAAATCAAGGCAAAACACTTTATTTCATTGGAACTAAAGGGGGGGGGCATTGGCAGGAGGATTAAAGAAAAATCTGCCTTGAATTTTTCCCCTGACTGATTTACATATATTGTACATATCTGTCCAAGTCACTGTATTTTGACAAACATCTGTGTTTATACACTACTGTTTGAACCAAAATGCTGTACATGTGGCATTCAACACAATTGTATATTACTAATAAGAGGGGCACTCTCCTTTATTCCTTTTAGTTTCTCTTTACATATCCTTTCCAAAAAGGATAAAGAAGTTGCAGCATTGATCTATATTTATTTATAACAAAACATTATACACTATATCGAAAAATAATTTTATCAAAATCATATTTCAACCCACTATTTTTAGTTAATAGTCCATGTCAAAATTGCACTTTACAGACATTTCGATGGCATATTCCAGCCTGCGCTCATTTCCTTTCCGCAAAAACTGCCTCGTCTGGATTTTTCTTCCGCGAATGTTTGTATTTGTCCACATAAGCTTTTACCAAATTAGCCACTTTTGCAGAATTAACTTCCCCACTCTTGCTATGACAGACCTACGTGAAAATAGAAGACACAACCTTTAAGTTAACCGGCACCAACCATACCACTTAATATCACACCAAAAGTGAGTAATTATTGGGACATACGATCTCAATAAACTACCCTTGTAAGGCGTATCTGGTGGGGAGTAAGCTTCATCATGCCTTTCTAGTTTCCCAGGGGAGTAGGAAAATATCCCCAACTCCACACTGACTGCTAATGGCCATCAGTTAAGCAAGAACAATTTTTTATGTTCTAAAAGCAGGCTGGCAATAAAGGTTTCAGTTGGGGCAGGAGACACACTACAAGCTGAATAAAATATTGAGTCCGCACTCTCTCCATAGCCTATTATCATGTTCACTAAGAATTGTTCAAGATTGTACAACAAGACTAGCTTAAATTATAACTACTTATTTCACCTCCATTAACAAACCCCTGTGTGAACTATTCTCCAGAGCAATAAGCCTGTCACTTAGCCTCACCTCTTTGCCTCCTCTGTTCAACAGGTTTCAAGGTTAGAAGAATGCAGACTGCTAAATGCTGTCTGATATTAATAGTGTATCACTTACTTTATCTACAGCTTTTCTCACAATTTCTTTATATTCTTCTTTAGTAATATCTTTATTTTGATAGAAAGGCTTAATAGCCAGCTTCACTTCTTGCGCAGCTCTTTCTTGAATTTGCAGTTTCTAGAAAAATTAGGATAAAGAGTGTTACACTTAGGAAAAAGGCACACAAACCAGCATTTTTGATATAACTGTTAAGATGAAGAACAGTTCTGAAGAACGGGAAAGCTTGCCCCAATTTTGTGATACTATGCTTGGTTCCAAAAACTATTGCTCAACTAAGGATTTTAGGGTTTCTTTGTTTTTTAATGAACCAACATGGCTACTTTTGCTTTTAACATGTGTACCAATGCAAACATACTACCTTTTGATTTACAAGTGAGTTTTATTGACACTACAAAACCAATGGAACCTCTAGTTTTATTCATCTAAGGATTATCAGATAGGAGAGTTCAATAAAGCATTGCTAGCTGTCTACAAGGCTTGTAAACAGCCACCCAGTAACAGCTGCCTTTAAGCAACCAGGCAAGGAAACTTTCACAACATTTGGATCTTTCGTTCCTCTTTTAATCAAAAAATAACTAGCGCTTGTATGGATTGGGAAGTAAAGATGTGAAGGCCAGGAAAAAGAAAACCCAATGGAAAACTTTTCGCTATGGGGGGACTCTGAAAAAGCTTTAAATATTGTTCAAAGATTTTATTTTTCGACTTGAGAAAGTCTACAACGATCAAACCCAAGAGGCACTTCTGCACCTAGAGGGTGCTACCACCTTCCTGAGAGGAGTATTCAAGACTTTGTTGCTTGTGAATTGTTGCTTGCCTTCTTCTGGTCACCTATGGTCTAGAATGGAGATACCAGAAGCATCCAGATTCACCTGTCCTTTTGATCTGGTGCCTCCTTTGTGGTCAATCTTTTCACTTCTCCCCTGAAGCACTCTACTTTAATTGCCACCAACTGAAAAACAAGCAAGTTGCTGCCCTGCCTTGATGCAGAATACAAAGGTCAGAAGCAAAAGCCTCACAGAAATAATCTGGGTGAGAAGAGAACTTTAATCAAGACCCACAGAAGAAAGTGGACTACAACTGGGTATGTTTGCAGTTTTGTTTGCACAAAACTGAGGTGTTTATAGTTTTAAATTTCATAGATATGCCAAATAAGACATATATATATATATATATATATATATATATATATATATATATATTAAAAAAATTGTCCAGTAGCACATTAGAAACCAACTAAGTTTGTCCTTGGTATGAGCTTTCGTGTGCCTGCACACTTTTTCAGTATCTGTATATAGTATCTGAAGAAGTGTGCATGCACATGAAAGCTCATACCAAGAACAAATTTAGTTGGTCCCTAAGGTGATACTGGACATTTTTTTATTTTTTAAAATATATTTTTACTGCATCAGACCAACATGGCTACCTAGCTGAATCTAAAACCAAATAAGACATTTCAAGTTTCAAAAAAATCTGTTTTATGTTGTTAAAACAGTAAATAAGTTCAGGTTTGACTATTGTATATATTGTATATATACACCCTTTGTATCCCCCCCCTTCAAATTGGTAAGTTTTCCCACAGCTTCAACATTTCCAAATATTTGACATCTCTAATGAGGTGGAATGAATTTATTTGCAAGGTCAGTCTATAATTCCCCCCCCCCCAGAAGAAACCTTATGATTTCTTAGGAAGCTAAAAAGATGATATAAATGGAAGGTGAATTATGACATCCTCTCCATTTCCTTAGGGTAAATAATTATTTCTCTCCAATTTTAGCATTGCAGAATTATGCACATTGCTCTTGGCTTTGAACTTGCCTGGTCTTTCTTCGAGCTATCTGCGCTGGCTTCCACCGTTACACTTACTTTGCTTTCAGCCAATTTTACAGCAGCATTAGAGGATTTGATGTTACTTGACGATGTTGCATTACCAGAACTTGGTCCCTGAACCGTTTCCACACTTCCCAGAGCAGCTGCTGTTGGAGCAGGCAAGAGGGTTGTACTCATGTTGTTGGCAACATGGGAAGTACTAGGAATAGCCTGTTTTAAAAAGTTATCAGAAGTTAATATGTTAACTAGTTGCATCCAATGCTCCTGCCATGAACCTTTAGTTCTTGGGTGTTTCTAACATTTCTGAGAGATAGTTAATAGGTGGAAAGAGATCGTTCAGCTCAGCTGAGGCTAGCCTTAACTACAGAATCCATCCTATATGTGACACTGACAATTTCCCCTTTCTCTGCAACCCAATAGTCTTAGTAACATGGCAATTTGTGTGAAAACACAGGCTAAGGGGTTTTTCTGCAGACTGGAAAGGGGGAAAAACAACAGTCTGCAGATAGAGAGACTGAACTCCTGTGCATCATGTAAGAAGGAAACCTATACATTTGCCAGCTAGGATAGAAGCCAAAGCTCACCACCCAGGACAGGTATAAAGACAGAAGGAACCAGTGAGAAGGCAGTCTCTCAGTGATCTACTGACAGCTGGGTGGAGGGCCCATGAAACCACCACAGCAATCCACAGAAGAATAGGCAGCCATAAACCTAGGAATGCAAACTTTTATTCCAACCAGTAATAGATGGAAGTCCTTCATTCTGGCTTTGCACTTGGATCAGGCAGTTGTGATAAAAATATGAGCGCTGCCCAACTATTATATGGAGCAAGCAGTGCACAAGAAGTGTAAGCACTTGAGTCTGCTTCCTTCAGTAGCAGTCATTTGCAATCCTGCTCTGGTTCACTTCAGATACCATACTTGGGGAATGGCAATGGAAGAATGAGAAAGCGTCCAGGACAGAAGCAGGGGGAGCAGATTCCAAAAGTAGCCAATTACAGCAGCAAACATTTCACAAGGTGCTATCTGTTGAGCAAATGCAGAGGCCCTTTTCTGAGAAGCACTTCGGAATAGGTACTTGTAATTTAACAGAGATGTGGCAGCCGAGCAAGATCTTGACAAAAGCTCCCCTCCCAGGCATATTGCTTTATAGTCAGGAATGGCTAATCTGTGTTCCTGGACTACAACTCCCATCTTCCCTGACCATTGGCCTTGCTAGCTGGGGTTGATGCATCCATCATCTCGAGGGATATGGGTTCCCCATTCTCCTGCTTCATATCATCCAAAGACAGACTATTCATCCACCATGAAAGAACAACAAACACTGGACTTTACATGAATGTTTTCTTCAGTTGTGGAAGGAAGTCCACCCTAGTCTCACAAGGATATGGAGAATTACAACAGGTTTAGATGTGGAGTGCAGGCTGGGCAACTCTTCTGTGTTCTCTGAGTCAGGGCTTCCCAATGAGGTCCCTCTTCACCCCGACCCCACAATTCCCTCTTCATTAAGACATTGTTTCAGTGTTGGTTTTGTTTCAATTTGATTAAGCTTTCTGGAATTGAACCCGATTAACATTCTGATTATGATGCGAAAGACACCCCACCCAAGCCAGGAATATTAACCTAAAGCAGACCTCTTCAAAGTAATGACAAATTGATCACCACACAAAGAATGACCAATATTCTCATGTTCCTTTTTATAAGTAGGGTATATCAAATGAGATGTAAATGAATTTAACAATGAAGATTATCACTTCCATATAAAGACACCAACAAAAATGTATTTCTTGGAACAGGACTTGAGTGAACGCACACATATGGGATTGGCTTTTATCCTGCGGATTTTAGTCTTTTGTGAACAATTTCTGTTGCTGTCCTCCCCCCGCTCCTCAAACCATCTGCGTATGAATTTACTGCCAATGAATTTTTTCACAATGGGGAAACAAATTCACCAGACTACATACAAGCTTTTTAAAAATAATATGAACTAGACCAAATTCATACATTATCACTGTTGCAAAGTCACTGTATCCACACTGCTGGGGACTCTGCTCTGAAGCAGCGATGTCTGTAACCAGCAACCAGGTGGGTTGGGCAGATTACCAAGGTGTTATGTTTCCACAGCAGGGCAGGCACCTAACCTGGGAGCAGTTCTTGCTCATGTGGAAACTCATAAACCATCACCCTATCCCGCTACAGATGCGTATCACATGGCATGACAGCCACACAACAGTATGCACGAACAGAGCCAAAAACTGAAGCTCCTCTTCCTCCTCTCTTCCTTTTGTATAAATAATGTATAAAGCAATACTTTCCACATTAGAATGACGGAAGAGAAATGTTAACTAACAAAGGATAAGTGTTAACTGGGGATATTTTATGGCTTAAGATGAGGGCCATCCTGAACAATTGTGGATGGTGTACAGGGTGAAAGAGGGGACAGCTTATTTTCCTTCCATGGGCTTCCTAAAGAATGATTCAAGCCAATTTCCCCCCCTTACCAATGGGCTTCCGAGTCAATCTAATTGCAGCATTAAATTGTTTAAGGAAAACTTCCAGCCAAATGCATAAAATTCACATAAAACAAGAACTGAACCCTATTCCAAAAGTCAGTTTTAAAACTACATTTATTTATTTTTTTACAACCAAAGGATATACCTGCATTGGCTTTCCATCCAGTTGGGAAGCAACATAGTTAACTTGCTGGGATGGTGGTGGAGGTGGTGGTGGTGGAGGTGGTCCCTGAGACACATTGGCTGAAGCTGCTACCTGCACAAGAGGCACTCCTGTATGAAGATGCATGGGCACCGGTGGAGGAAGGCTAAATGGATTGTGCTGAATGTTCACAATAGGACCAGGAACACTCATTGGATATGGGAAGATATTCATCGACTGATGTTGCGTATTTACGGGTGTCATTACATTCATCTGTGGCTGCAGCACATTTATGGGTAGTTGAGAACTTTCGCCTTGTTGGCTGGCTTGGTCTTTGAAGTTTGGATCTATCAGACGGAGGAAAGACATTTTGAAAACATGTAGTTCCATAAAGCATTACAAAAAACAGAGCACAGTGGAGGGCATGCAGTCAATACATGGTATCTAATATCATCTTAAATCTGGAACCCAGATTTCTCTCTCTCTGTCTCCCCAAAAAGAGCACACGTGGTAGTATGGTCTTGTTATTTTATATGCTCTTGTTTTGCTGTCTCTGCAATGTAGGCTAAAATATGGGACTACAGAGTTGAATGGATCTAAGTCCAATGCCACCTAGCATACTGTTCCAGAAGCTCTCTAGCCCTCTAGAGCAGTTTTCAGGAGAAGAAAGCAGAGGAGGCTGAAGGGAAGGTCAATCAGTGAAAAATCGTCTCTCACTGATTTTCAGGAGCATCCTTTTGATGAGTGGAACAGCACTCTCGATATATTAGGATCCAATCCATTGTTTACTTTGCTAAACAGTTATGGAGGGATATCTGGTATGTCAAATACAATCCTCATAGACATTCACTTAACATACAATAAAGGGTTCTCTTAAAAGTATTATTTTGTGCGCCACATAAATACTTTTCCACAGAGCTGTACTGAGCGGATACATTCCAGCCACATTATTATCCACTGTATAGCACGAAGAGTTAAAATTTTTTACCACAGATTTTTGAATAGATGTACTGAAGCTTTAAGGGCACCAAAAAAATCAAAGTTTTATTCAACATTAAATGAGAAGCATGTGTGCTATAGTGGGTGAACAGGAAAGTGGAACATACCCCATTTTGAAGGCTTCGCCATTTCAGCAAGGCTGTGATTATTTAAGTTGGGACCGTTGCACAGAAGCTAAAGTTAACCATCCCCTGTCTAGCATTCTTAGAATTTTTTTTTTTAAAAAGGAGGGACTGTCTGCCCGCTCTATCCCAAACCAGTGATTTATGCGTTAATATGGGGAAAATAAATACCTTGCTCAGGTGCTACTTCTTCTGGCTTTGTCCACGCAGATTGTGGGCTTGACGAATTTCTTCCTCTTCTGGAATAATAATTCTGTACGTCTGCTGGTAAAGTCTTCCTCACAGCCCAGCTTGATGCAGAAGTCCACCCAGACCTATCAGCAGGTGTATCGAAAGAGAAGTCTTGCTCCATCTTACGTTTGTATGGTTGGTGCTCTGGAAACCTTGAACTTTCAATTCCGGAACTATTTGCATTCCCCGAGTGTGGCTTCTTAGTTTGCCAGCGGTTTTCACTCTGGTCTCCATATGTAAAGCCACCTCTGCCACGGCCACCTCTGCCACGGCCACCTCTGCTGCGATTTGAATTCCAACCTGATCCAAAGCTTCTGTTCCATGGAGGCCCTGAATCATTTTGCCTATTTTCATCCCAAGGTTGATTTTTAAAATTGTCCCTCTCTCTGTTCCTTGTTTCGGGAACAGAATTTATCCTTTCCATAACCCAGTCTGGATAATCTTTCCTATACTGGTCAGAATAAGATTGCTTGTCGGCATCTTTGCTTGAACTGTCCCTCTCTCTTTTCATACCCTCTGTCTGCTTCTCTTGCTCATTTCTTTTATATCTGTCATTTCCTCTGGGACTTCTCCAGCTATCATTTGTCCACCGTTCTTTCCACCTGGGAGGTGAATAGCCATCCCTCTCATTTCTAGGGAATGAAGGGCCTTTGCTTCTTGTCCTTGATCTTGACCTAGATCGAGACCTTGATCGTGATTGTGACCATCTCCTCCTACTCTTCTCTCTTTCATGATCTCGTCTTTGCCCATCTTTTTCACTATCTCTATCCCTACTTTGAGATCGGCATTTGTGCCTTGGAGAGGATTCCTTAGCTCGTGTCCGAGAAGATCGCCTTCCTTCCCTGAGAGAATCCCTTTTTGGAGAAGACGACGGTGACCTCTTCCCTTCTCTCGTAAGATCCCTCTTTGGAGACTGGGACATAGATCTTTTCCCTTCCTTCAGAGTTTCTCTTTTAGGAGAACAGGATGGGGATCTCTTCTCTTCTCTTGGAGGATCTCGTTTCGGAGACTGTGATAGAGATCTTCGCCCGTCTTTGGAAACATCCCTTTTAGGAGATCGAGACATCCTGCTTTCAGCCACAATCTCCCTCTTGGGAGATGGAGACTGAGATCTTTTCCCCTCTCTTTTGGCTGGTGACCAAGTTGTTGATGGAGAATGAAATCTTGATCTTCTAGTCCTAGTCTTTTTATCTTTTTTAAGTTCTGCGGAGGATTCTGTTTCTTCCTTCTTGTCAGAAGAGCTCGAAAGGGATACTGAGTTTTCAGTTTCATGGGAAAAGGAGGTTGCCTCTTGCTCTACACTACCACTCATTAGTGGCTGGTCTATCCGAGATTCATTCTGATCACTGCTAAATGAGTCACACTCCATAGCTACTATCTCATTATTGTCTTCGCTAAAATGTTTAAGGTCTTCCAACTTAGGTGATGAACTGGTTCTAGAATCTTCTCTAGCCTCTTCTAAAATCTGATTGAATGTATTCTCTGAAGAAATTGTAATTAATAAATCATTATCTTTTTCATTCTCTGTGGGTACACAAACTTCTTTTTCGACAGTGTTCATACCTTCCATTTCCAATGGCACTGGAAGCTGCTGTAACGTGCTTGTGGTATTTTCCAATGGCTCCTTGACTACTGCCTCAAATCCCATTTCTTCTGGTGATTTATCCTCAGAAGAATGAGGAGCTAATGTCTTCTCGGGCATTTCCTTTTCATGCCTCTCCAACATCTCATCTACTATTGCTACAGATTCTGACTCGCCAAACAATTCATTTCTTGGACTAGGCACAGGCTCATCTGCTACAGACAAAGGTTCAAGGTCTCCCAGGAATTCATTTCTAGAATCAGGCGCTGGCTCATCTTCTATTGCCACAGATTCGGTTGCACCTAGCAACTCATTTTCAGGATCAGCCAACATATCATCTGATATTGCCACACTTTCGACTTTCTCCAGGATTTCATTCCCGGGACTGTCCAAAGGCTGATCTGCTGTTGCCATGGGTTCCAATTTCTCCGGCAATTCATTCATAGGACTGCCTAATTCCTGAGGCTCATGAGTAAGTGTTCCTGTATCATTGCAGGCATCTTCTCTAGAAGCACTATAAATTTTATCTACTTCTTCAGCAGCAGGACATCCATTATTTTCAAACTCAGTGTCTTCCTTTACTTCACATTTTTCAGTGTCTCCCTCTACGGTGAGCAAAGGAGGATCTTGAACACAGGAACCAGTGTCTAAAGTAGCCTGCCCTTCACCAGCATCTCCTGTAGGATCTTCCTGACATGTCACACAGTCCTTGGAATTTTCCAAGCCATTAGCAGACTCTGTTTCTACATCATTTTTGTGACTCAGCTCAGTGGCAGTATTTTCACTGTCGGATAGATTGCTTTTATCTAGTACTGTTGTTACCTCTGTCTCAGATTCATCGTCTAATAGGTCACTAGATGGTTTTCCATAACGTCCAGAACTTCTGAGCTTCTTTTTAACCACAGGTTCCTTCTGCTTAGCTCCTCTTTTAGCCTTCCGCTTTGGAGGTAGTTTCTCAGATTCTGCAGAAGCAGCATTCATAAATGAGCTACCATCCCCACTGGCCTCACATCCGGAATTGCTGGATTTTGGTGAACTCTGAGACTGACTCGAGGTTTCAGTTTTAGCATTCCGGGCAGATCTTCTTCTAGGTGTAGTATCTGAAACCTTCCTTCTTGTTCCTCTTGTGCCAGCTGCACCAGAAGTTTGTTTTTTCTCTTCTCCTTCCTGGACATATGTAACAACATGCCCCTTTTCTGAAGACTCTAATATATATGTATTAAAGGAAGAGGAGGAAAGAATGTTTAATGTACTGAGGTAAGGTGAATGCAAACATTACTTATTTTAGAAATGTCCACATTTAATTCAGTATTTGCCTCTTTGGCTAGGCTTTTTCTTTATTCTGGGGCTACTGCCATTTCATAAAGAGCCAATTTGCCTGTTATGTCTTATTTTATAGTTTATTTTTTCAAATAAATTAACTGAGATCAAATTTCTAAATTAGCATACTTTATGTACAAAGCACCAAGAACACTAGCTTGGCTGCTGCTCACTATCTGAGCAATCTTCACACATGAATCACTCCAAGCTTGCAGTTTGTCCATCCCTGTACATCCATGCATTGGCAAAGACCCATCTGCTATGTGATTGCTGCAGCTAAGCCTATGCCAACATGTGCATGGCAGGAGCTGGAGCCAGCAGCATTGCCCCTGGTATTAATGTGCTTCAGGTGTGAAGGCGTCTCTACTCCCTTAGAAATCTATTCTCCCTTTTTGCCCTTGTATCCTCACCCCAAATGCTCATTGTCCCATTTCTGCCCCATTCTCTAAAGCCTAAAATAAAATGGGCTTCTTCTATGAAGCCATAAACTCTCAGGTCCCCACCCTTAAACAGAATGAAGCTCAAATATGTGCAGAATCATTCATCAATTTGTGTCATCCCTAAATCCTATATTCCTATTCTAGTTCATAGAATCACTATGAACAGGAAAAAGTGGGATAGACTGAGGAACACTGTGCAGACACACTACCTCAAAAGAACTTATGATTCCTCAAAATAACTTCTCTCCTTTCTTTCTGTGTGCACATATCTGCAACACACAGATATGTATTCTGTATATTCCTAGTAGGGAAAATGTTTTATGAAGCAGGAATTCTGTTTAAGATAATAAAATAAACAGAAATCTATACATCTATTGAAAAGAACTAGATAGCTCAAGTCCCTCTGAACTGCAAGTATCTACTTGTTCAGCAGGATAACCTCAAAAAGATTAGATTTTATAGGCATGCTTAGAATGACTTAATTTAGGATCTGTTCAGCCCTAGCTTATCTGCATGGAAATGTTATAACCTCCAGTGAAATAATTTCTATAACCTGGGGCATGGTAGAGAGAGAAAATAAGAGAAGAAATTAGGGCCTGCACATTCTACCTTAGTCACCTCCCATATTATGTTAAAAAACCAACTTTACATCTGAACATTCTTTAGACATTTTGTCTAAAAAATTATTTTGTGTTTTACTTCGCGCCAATGTGACAATTAACTCTTAAAATGTATATTTAAATAAGGAAAATCACATAATATAGTTGGAGGAATTAATGAAAATGTTGCTTTATATGAACTATAAATAAAACTTACAAAAAAAATTTACCAAAGTTTTCCAAAGGCGAAGAACTTCTCAAAAAAAGAGTTCCCACTACAGCAGTGGAAACCAGACAGCAGGTTGTCATCTCTGTTTCACAGCCCATGGAAGGTACTCTGTAAAAATTAACCCACATAAAAACAAGAGTTACAGAAAGAATCCTACCGGGGGGTGGGGTGGGAATCACATAAGGCCATATAGAAACACATTGTATCCATTGGATAAATAGTAATGAAAAGCACATGAAGGATTGAGACTCCCTTCTTGGATTTAAAGTTTGTTATCTTGGCCAAAGTCCTTTTACGCTTAGATAATTTGGACTCCCCTAAAAGGTCTGAAGTGGAATAGGAAAAAAGAAAATGCTTTGGCTTTCCAAAATGAAATCTATATGTATATTACTAGATTTTTAATCACCTGGATTATGAATTTGCCTGTAAGTATCATTGTCCCAAATATTCATTAATGTTAGGTTTATGCATTACAAATCAAAAAAATAAAAATATAACCAGACTTAAGTGCAAAAACACTCTTATTACTGCATTCCTCTTATTACGAGCAATATGATGATCCTAAGTTTTAAGCATTCTGAATGCAAAACAAGAAGCCAGGCAAACCCTTTGCTTAACTGAGGTTCTATCGATTCAGAATAGTAGACAGAACCAAACTATTATATAGCAAAGCACATTTTAATATAATTATAAATTAAATTTGTTTACCGCCTTTCATCCGAAGATCACATCCGAAGTATTTTATTTTGTGCAGTCATATGTAAATAAAAAAAAAAAACCCACACAATTTCAAATACTATTGGAAGTTTATCTTAACCCAGTTGTTATTGTTCTTTAGATATTGTGACTGTAGCTTCACTAGTGACAAAGTGCATTTAAAAACAAAACAAAACAGTTCTTAACCAGTTGGTTGCTTTACCTTGCCATACTAGCTAGTACAGAACATGACAACTCCAGCTCTCTTCTCTTATGCCCGATCATTGTGTCAATTTTGCTGATCTCTATACTGGAACATAAATTTGAAATAAATTTTAGGGCCTTGATGTGCAGCTTAACAAGGTGGCAGATAGATTTAAGATACAACTGTGCACTTATTTCCAGAATGGAAAATGATAATTGACATACATGTACACTTTATATTAATTCTCAATAATGCTTAATAGTCTCACAAAGTGGGTGGGTCAGTATTATCCTTATGCAGCAGATGAATGGGTTGAGGTACAGATACTGGTCTCATTCAGATAAAGAAAACTGCAGCAGAGTTGAACAGTACAAGGACAAACTGATCTATCTGAAGGCTCATGTGCTTCCTTCCTCCAGCCTGCCACCACCCATCTCTTGCGCTGGCACAGCAGTAAGGAAGACTTCAGAAGTTTCTGTTTCCATTTTAAATAAAATGCAGCTTGTTGCAGTATTTAAACCCCAAAGTGCAGTTAATCTTAACTATAGTCCATTAAAACGCCCGTTCATTAAGTCCATTTTAACCATAGTTCATGAAGCTACCTTGTTTCAAATGACCACAGATAAGATTAACTACTGCTTAGGCTTCAAACACACTGAACTGCAGTCACTCTTAAATAAGAAGCCTCCTATCTTGCCCTTGATGCCACACCGTAAGAGAAGGAAGAGGGAGCATACAACCCCTAGTCTGATATACAATCCAATACAATGGTTTAGCATTATGACAAAACACAGCCACTGGCTTCCTTAGGTCGCCTAAAGTGCTCAAGGGAGATGTAATATTTGAATTGGGTCTCAGCTCACACACAAAGCTGCAACACTACATGGCAACATGACAACAGCATATTAGGAGAGGAAAGGCCGTAGCTCAGTGGTAGTGATCATGCTTTACATGTCAAAGGTCCCAGGTTCAATCCCTGGTATCTATAGGCCAGGAAGAACTGCAACCTTGGAGAGACACTACCAATCAGGGTTGACAATGCTGAATGAGATGGAACAAAAGGTCTAACTCACTGTAGGCTCTACGTTCCAAGGAGAACAGATACAAAAGCCATTTAAACCCTACAGAGACAGACTTTCAGATTTTAAAAATTGCTCTAGAATATTTGCAAAGATAATATTGGGAGATTAGGGCTCAATTACATATTTCTCTTTTTTTGCTGGAGTAGATCCTACTACAGTGGTTTTATATGCGAGGAAAAAAAGTTAATCTAGATCTACCATTTTCCCAGGAAGTCAAGTGAGTCATATTAACATTTTACAGTATTACAATAGTATTTGTGAACAATAGATTCAATACTGACCATTCATTTTGGTAATTAGGAGATTCTCCATTGAAGCTACTATTAGAAGAAAATCTACCACAGAAGTTACTTCTGAGAAATCTGCTTGAGCAGGTTTGTCTTCTGGGCTACAAAATAAAGTTTTAAATGTAAAACACTGTGGTAACCTCTGCATCCAATATTCATAAAACAAAAAAGCGTTCCAGGTGTAAGAACATTTGAAAGAAGATTTATATTCTAGTCATATAACTGCAGAAGCCATCTAAACTGCACTGAGACACGGGCAGAAATATATTCATGCAACACATTTCACAAGGTCTTGAAACTCACTTTCACTGCTAGGTCTACAAACTAGGATGGCGTGGCAGGGAAGGACTCAGAGGTAGAGGAGACACTTTGCATTTAGAAAGTCCTTAAATTATTTTCATTGTAATTAGGCACCTCAAACAAATTATCTCGGCACAGACTTTAAAAGGTTAGGTAGCAGGTGATGGGAAAGATCTCTGCCTAAGACTCTGGAGACCCCCAGTTTGTACTGTCATGGCACAAACTTGAGGGAAAGCCGCCTTAAACAAAAATGTATTCAGTAACTTTTAGTCCTTTAAACATAAAAGTAATTGAACAAACCTTATTTTTCTTCATAGAAATAGAACTTTTATCTTCTTCTTTGTTTGAAGAACCTTTATAATGGTAAAAAAATGCACAATCTCACTTTAATCTGATAATCATTAGCATTAAGGCAATTAGACGTAGATTAAATTTCATTTTAAATGTAAGAATTTCACAAACATTTTACTACTGCAAAAGCCCTTTGGAAGAAAAACACAATCGGATTAGAAAATTACTAGCATATACCCAAGCTAATCAGTGGGACACATAAGATACAGTATTTGTCTGTTCTTTATATAATTTCACAACACAGAATACAAACCAGCCAACTAATAGAACTATTTCAGCACACCCAGAGGTACATTCAGCTCACACTATTCCCCTGCTGACACATCTCATGTATACAAGATGATGCTAGAATTTGGTTAAGCTTTTACAGTGCCACAGGACTCTGTTTTTGTCAAGCCTATCCTGGTTATTTTGTCTAGAATTAGTGACTTGCTACATATCTAAGCACTCCTATGTCTGGACTACTAGTTGACAATTAGGGAGAAATGACTCTTTTCTGATAGGGTCAGCGAAAGAGCTAAGGGCCAACATGAGAAGCAAGGTTTGTGGTTAGGAAGCAGAGGCCACTTCCATGCACACTGAAGTTCTCTTGAAACATCATATGAAAAGAATGCTCTGGACCACAGAAATTGTTCCCCAAATGCTGGGGGTGTGAGACAGAGCTTCAAGGGAAAAATACACAGTTTAAATACTTGCTAATACACAATAAGCTATTTGATTGATTTGTTGCTATTTACTAAGCTCAGACCTTATCAAGTGCGTCTGTGTATATGTGAGCAGGACCTCTTTGTGCATGGAAAGGTTTGCCAATTCTCTTTAAAAGTCCTGTATAGTACACAGTCTCCTCAACACTGGCATACTGGACAAGTGAGCATCAGAACCCCTGAGGTTCTTTTGATTGGAGCCTAGATTTGATTTATTGCAGTTTCCTATCTCCCATAACGTCGCAAGACTTCTCTGCTCTGCTGAAATTGGCTTAGAAACCATTAATTTGATAGAAGCATATCAAATACTTCCAACGCACTAGCAACATGTAGTTTTGAAATTTCAAAGGGAAGCCAAGTTAGTGACAAAAAACAAAAACAAACTTACTGTGTTTTTGGTTCCAGCCTTTACAGGAGATTGCTGTTAAATGCACTTTCCCTGCATTTTCATGTTTTCTGCAAACACATACAAAACAGTTACCGTATTTTTCGCTCGATAACACGCACCTGACCATAACACGCACATACGTTTTTAGAGGAGGAAAACAAGAAAAAAAAATTCTGAATGAAACAGTGGATGTATCATTTTTGTGCTTCATGCTGCAGCCACAGACATGTGATTTGACGGTGAGTTTGGGGTAGCCCAATGCAAAGATCCTGAGGATCCATGTGGATCCATGCTTTGTAACCACGTTTTTGCACCATTGCAGCCCCAGGCAACAGTGGGTGCGTGATTTTTTGGGTGCAGGCTGTAGCCATGGACATGCTATGTGATCTCATGGTGAATTTGGGGTGACCCAATGCAAAGATCCTGAGGATCCATGTGGATCCATGCTTTGTAACCACGTTTTTGTACCATTGCAGCCCCAGGCAACAGTGGGTGCGTGATTTTTTTGGTGCAGGCTGTAGCCATGGACATGCTATGTGATCTCATGGTGAATTTGGGGTGACCCAATGCAAAGATCCTGAGGATCCATGTGGATCCATGCTTTGTAACCACGTTTTTGTACCATTGCAGCCCCAGGCAACAGTGGGTGCGTGATTTTTTTGGTGCAGGCTGTAGCCATGGACATGCTATGTGATCTGATGGTGAATTTGGGGTGACCCAATGCAAAGATCCTGAGGATCCATGTGGATCCGTGCTTTGTAACCATGTTTTTGCACCATTGCAGCCCTGTTTTTGCATCAGATCATTGCTATGTGATCTGATGGTGAATTTGGGGTGACTCAATGCAAAGATCCTGAGGATCCATGTGGATCCGTGATTGGAACCACCTTTTAAGTAGGGAGGGAAGGAAAAACATAGAAGCGACAAGGAGAGGGGTGTGCAGAGAAGCAGCTGGCTAAGAATGCAGGAGAGGGGTTTTACCGGAGGGAGGAAAGGAAGGCAAAAGTCCCCCCCCCAAGCCAACCAGCTCTCTCTCTCCCCCCCCCCAACCTGCATGTTGCCTTCGAGTCCCAGACGCACGGAGAGGAATTAGAAGGAAGGACGCTCTGCTTGCCTGGAGGGGAGGGGTTTTCTCTGCTCTTTGTTCCGTTTGAGCAAACACAGTAAGGAAACAGAAGCGGGTGGGCAGTAAGACCCTGAGGCAGAATGCAGGAAAGCAGCAGCTTCCTCCTTTCAAGGCTTCCCTTCTCCGGACGATTTGATATTTGCCTGATTTTTGCCTTCACTCGCACTTGTCAGCTCCAGGGACCACACATTCGCTCAATAACACGCACAGACATTTCCCCTTACTTTTTAGGAGAAAAAATCTGCGTGTAATAGAGGGAAAAATACGGTATATGCCGAGCAATTTAGTGTGTGCTAATGATGGACCAAGGTCCCATAAAGGAATGAACTCTATAAATACCCTAAGGATCTTTAACATTCAAGATCTAAAGAATGAAACTGCTATGATACTCTGGACAGGTAAATGTACAGCAACAAACTGTTGCTTATCTCCAAAGAATATGAAGATTAATCCTGGTAAAGGGTGACAGCAACCTATGCCATCTAATGGCTCCTTTCTCGGCAAAATGTCTTAAATATTGCCTATGTATTTAGGGTCGTATCGTATTCAACATTAGTCGTACTCTTAACCCGGCACAAATTAACAAACTTAAATAGCAAGTCTTTTGATCTCTACGTGAGTACTCAGAGTATTACTTATTGGTACCATCCTTATCAATCTAAAACACATCTAATCAATGTTTATGAACGAACTAGACATGACATCAACAGTAAAGGAAAGGTTCATTACTAACCTTGTACAGTTTTTCATATTTGCAGGGCAATACTTGCCCTCATTACAGCTAAGTAGGTCATCTTTTTTGCTTACTTGTTCCTTTATTTGAACCTGTAAGGAATGTTAAAATTAGTACAGCAATTTCCCAAATCATTTTCTCTAATATTTATAACCTAGTAGTTATGTGATTCAGCCTAAAGCATTATTCACTTAATACACGATATAAAAATGCCAATGCTGATTTATAGCATCACACTGATTTGTTCTAAAGGAACTCTGGGTCAAGACATTCTCATTCTAGGAAAAGAGACAAAGCAGAAGCTTGCTCAATAGCACACGCTTGGGTAGAGTTACCAGTAAAAAACCTAAAAATCTGTCTTGGTGTTTTCTGAAAACATAAAAAGTCCAGTAAAACTTTTCTTATAAGCTACTAGACAATTGAAGAAGAAGAGGAGTTTGGATTTGATATCCCGCTTTATCACTACCCAAAGGAGTCTCAAAGAAGCTAACATTCTCCTTTCCCTTCCTCCCTCACAACAAACACTCTGTGAGGTGAATGGGGCTGAGAGACTTCAGAGAAGTGTGGCGAGCCCAAGGTCACCCAGCAGCTGCACGTGGAGGAGCGGAGACGTGAACTCGGTTCCCCAGATTACGAATCTACTGCTCTTAACCACTACACCACACTGGCTCTTCATACGGTCCTCATTATTTGCCGCATGAAAGTGTTCCCAAGATACTGATTGAATCATCAGGGTGAAATCTGCTGTTGCCATCCTGCTCAGAAAACAGTTTTTGACCGTGGAGGAATCTGCTAATGTAAGAAGGAACAGTATTTTTTCCAGTTTCCCATTCACATTGCAGCTGCCCACACCACTATCCACCAAGTTTTAAAGGATCCCCTAAACTTCTATAACTGATTTTCAGGAGCATAGGGAAATATAGTAGGAACGCGGAGTTTATCACTGTTAGTGATCATCTGTGCTGAATCAAAAGCCATTCAGTGCATGGCATGACAGCCCTGGATTTCACTCCTAATGTCTTCCTAGTTTATCATTTTGGGGCAAATATGATTTAAGCCTTTTATTTTTAAATAAACATGGGTCTTAAAATTTAGACATTGTTTACTTCCCATAAATCATGTATTTGGAAGAATTCTGATAACAACACCTTTATGGGGTTTTAGAGAAGCAGGGGTATGGAGTAAGAGGGAAGCCTAGGTTGAATAAAAAATACTGTGTGTTTCTCTTTTTCTCTCCTTCTCCACCTCTTCTGCGAATGGCAGAAGACTCGGGAGAATGGGGTCTTGCTTATGTTTGCAGAAGTGGCTGAAGTATTACACTGCTTTTACCTTCTGCAAAGACAAAACAGAGAGACCAGTCTCTCCCCTTGCCCAAATCTGCAATTAATTGAAAAGAGCAATCAGCATCTGCTTTGCAAATCAATCACAGTTAAACACTAGAACTTTCTGAGATGTGCTGGGAATTACAGCTTGCCAACAAATAAAATAAGAAATCATTTGAGCGCTAAATGGTATGATGCTACCAACACTGAGAAATAATTGTGAAGTATATAAAAAATGGGTTGGAAATAGACTTCAACTTCCACAAAGAGAAGGACTCCTTCTGTCAGGGTTAAATGCTTTAAACAAATGTTTTTTGGTCAAAGTTAGAACATGCCATTAACAGCATCCAACCTGCCTTAGTGACCAAATAATTATTCAGATCTTTGAAGAACAAAACGCCAATTTATTCTGATGGTAATTTTCTAAACACAAAATATAAATTAAATAAACATTGGAACTTGCCTTTATGCAGTCTTCTAACGCATTTAGTTTATATACAGCTTGGAACTGTTTGCGGTCAACTGGGCATGACGCTCTGGTCTGAAAGAAGATTTTGTTCACATCTCACTATTTTATAACATTAGAAATATTTTTTTTCCTCCAAAAAAAAAGGAACAACTGTATCGTCTGTCCAGTTTTTGAATCTCTTGATTCAAACCAACCTGCATGCATATTCCTCTGGAATATGTTACTTTCAATTAATTTAAGACTCCAGATGCTAATTGGCTTAATAAGTAAATCAATTAAAGCATTAGTTGATCAATCAGCAAGGGCAAGCTGATCTGTTGGGTTGCAAATCAACAGAAATTTTATTTTTAAGGATATTTTAGAAATAATAGCCGTTCCTCCTAGGAGTGGCAGTTTTGATTAAAGGTTTAGTTCCCACATAAACCAATAAGGCACCTGTAGCAAAGGGTTTGTAATATCCACATTTATTTAAATTTCAAACCAACCACATCCATAGGACTGAGGGTTGTATCCAACTGAGTTATTGTCAGCAGCCAGTCCATGACAGTTCTACTCAGGAGATGATGAAAATTAATCGACCTCAGTTAGTCATGTCCATTTATTTCAAATCAATAGTGGCAGTCCTGTATGAAGAGAACTCTGGTCCACTTTGCATGTAACACTAGCCCAAAGCATAGCTAAGCAGGAATGAATAACAAGTATGTGGGTTCTCCAAGCAAAAATTGCTGCCACTTCATTCCCCAGGTCCTGCTGCTATCACAATTGGGCCATGGCTTGGCTGAGGGCTACATTTGAATCTAGAATCATGGTTGGTCTCTCTTATACAAACCATGTGCAGTAAGACACAAACACGAACTACAACTTGTGTTTTGTTTGGAGCAAGACAACTACCAGTCTGGGTTGAGACACAGCACCAAGAGAGCTGATGTAAGCCTTGTTGACCAGTTATAAACAAACAAATGACTGGATTCAGATGACATCCACCCAAGAGTTCTTAAAGAACACAAATGTGACACCTGTGTCTGTGTGTGCATGCATATTGGTGTGTGGGTGGTAAAAAGGTGAATAAATGAATTTTTGGGAATTAAATGATGACAACAGAAATATAAAAGGAATTGGGAAAGCACACGTTTGATATTTCAGGTGTGTGTGGTGGAAATCCTACAGGTGATAAAATAAAGGTGTGATCTTGCACTTTAGATAGATAGCAAGCAACCAGGAAGTCACATGGTGGCGACAGAGTGGTGCAGTAGTAAAACCCAGGTCTCCAAAGAGAGGTGGAAGCAGGGAAACAATAGAAACTGAATTCGGACTCCATACTGTCCTTACTGCAACCATATTCATATCATTCCCTCCTGATGAGTGGGAAGGGCCACAGACTGCCACATAGCAGTGACTTGGATCCAGCAACTACGAAGAACTTCTACAACCAACCTACGAGACCCTTCCAGATATTGACATGCAGACTGACTGCAAGATCTGAGCCCTCCTCTCAACCCACCTAGTTCCAGCCACACATTCTGCACATTAAGCAAGATCAACCTGTGCATAAGTGCAATCCCTGCTGGGCTTTGCTTGCCACACCGTTTTTCCACCATTGAGGCCTGTTGGCTTGTGTCTCTAAAGCAGAGGGACTAAACATTTTATCATGACCACAATTCTGGATAATTAGATTCAAATACTTGAAGGAATGCCATGAACATAGAAAACAATTACTGACTTTTAGAAACATTTTGTCCTACTGATTAGAGTAGGACATGAAGAGTATGCATTTAAACTCTGGGGTTTATAATATCTGCCACAGCGATAAGCGATCACAGCAATAAAAGATGCCTAGAAAAAGTAGTTCTCCAAAAAGGTTTCTAAGAAGCTGGATAAGCATCAGTTACAATACTGCATATGATGTGTATAAGACTTTAGGTCCTTATGAAGTTTTCTCAATCTCAATCTGGGTTGTTCATCACAATAAGCAAGATGTTGAAAGCAACAATGTTATACCGCATAAGCAGTATACTACATGGGCAAAGAAAGAAGTCTACAGTAACAAAGCACAATATTACAAAGTTGCAAGAAAACAGGTCAGTACTATGGGATCATCATTTAGCAGATTTCCCTGGAAAGCAACAGCAGTAGGAACTTTGGAAAGGAGACACAATAATTACCTATAGAGTTTGGGAAGACAAATGGACAAACCATTTATCAAGAACTCACAACATTAACTTCCAACAAACAAAGGCCACTACCTAAGCATTTACCAAATGTGGTGATGCAAGTACTTCGCTGAAATGTGAAATGAGTTACATTTGGGCCATAACTCACAAAGAGCTGATTTAGGCATGCCAGCTGGGTTTTGGTTTTTTTGTTGTTGTTTTTTTAAATCCTTTAAACATCAAGCCCTTTTGCTATATTATATACTGCTTTTGAAAGTCTCATGTTTCAAAAGCAGGCTGCCATGTGCCTTCGAGGTCACTTGAATATGAGGAACTAGTAGTACTGTTCTTTGGCTGCCAGGCTGCCAAGGAGAAATATTATCCTTTAAAAAGATTTTAAGCATTTAAGTAGCCAGTTTACAAGTTTCCCATGAACCATCTATACTTACTTCGGCCCATTTAAGGATGCAGGTCATGCAGAAGATGTGACTGCAGTTTTCAGGAAAACCAACCTCCTGCTCTGCCAGGCAGTTTAGACAGATTGGACACCTGTCATCTTCATCAGACAGAAAGCTAGAAGAACAGGAGCAGTTTTCTTCTTTCTCTTCACCTGTTATAAAATGTAAAAGCTTTGTGAAGTCTGTAGTAGTAATATCCACTTAAATAATATGCCACATCATGCTGATATGCAATTTTGTTCAAACTTGCGGATCTAAAAAGTTGACTCTCAAATCCTTTGTAAGCTGACAGTAAAATGTCTCAATATTGTCAGCTAGGTCTGAAATGCAGTTATCTCATTATGTATGACTGAAGCCAACAAGAATGCAAATGTTGAATTTTGAATATTGTGATTATCATACTCCCCTCTACCCAACATTTCATCCTTACCAACCACGAGGTCATGAGCAGGTCAGGTCAAGATTTAGGGTGTATGTGTGTATGCCTTTAGATGTGAATATGAAAACTGCTCCGGCCTACTATTGGTAGTGGCCAACTACAAACCATCCATGACATGGAATTACTGAAGCTTTTAAACAAGTTACTATGACAGTAGTCACTACTGCATATATGTCAATTAGTTTCACAGGTTAATTATAAATCATTGTGGTAACAATGTGATCTACATGCATATAAAATTGTAAGGTGAAATTTTGTACAAATATCTTTTTTGTTTTTGTAAATAGCTATCTCAAAAACAGTGCAATAATTTTCCTGTGATTAAAATGAAACCTTTTAGGCCTTTTTTTCAAGTTTTAAAAAATAAAGTTGACTCTATAATTTCTTAAAACCCTATTAAAATCCAGACCGACTGAAAACTAACAAATGCCAAATAGACAATACCTTTTCCTGGTTAGCCTGCAAGTGTCTAGATAACAATTCACTTGGGACACAATGTATAATATCAAAAAATCATAAACAGTGGTCTTGAGATGATACCACACCTCCACATGGGCATTAAATTCCTGGATGCTTCAGAAACATCTCCTCAAATCAGGGGTAGCAAGCTCATAGGCCAATTCCAGCCCACCCAACAAAAAGCCATGCCCCTCTTTAGCACTGCAACTTCTCCATCATGGAGCTGAGAGGAAAGGTTGAATTTGGGAAAGATTTAAACCTCTCCTCACAGCCCAATCCTGCAATGAAGCAATATCTCAACTACTGAGATGAGAGGGAAAGCTGTGGTCAATCTCCATCCCAGCACTTAGATAGAGAGGTTTAAACTTCTCACGTAAGCTCAGAACTGCAGTGGAGAAATTGACATTTCTCAGTGCCGAGTTGAGAGGTTTAAACCTCTCCATGCTGTCTAGCCTTACAGTGAAGAAATTGGCCCACCACAGAACTAGGCTGAGAGGATGGGGAACGAGTGTGCAGTACAGTATATGTATCTATATGTATGATGAGTGCCTCTGTGGGTGGATACTGTGCAGCTTCATGCATGTCTGCATGGCAAGAGTGTATGTATGTAAGATGTGAACTGCAGGTTAGCCAACTCTGAACACAATCTTCAGGATGAAAAAGGTCAGCCATCCCTGCCTTACACAGTTTTGATCTTCAATGTGTGTCAATGTGCACCGGCTATACAACCCTTTGCATATCAGAAAATGACATACAACACAAGCATTTTGTCAAGGTAAGGGGTAAGAGCAGCTTATTTTGTCAGATATTGTAAACAAATCAGATGTTAAAAGAGATTCAATGAGTTGTTATTCCAGAATAACAGGCCATGTGGATCAGCCCTTTCAAATGTAAGTTTGCCACATCAACAGGAGTCATCATGTCCTGAAGTACAAAGGACCTCTTACAAAGAGTTTTTACATATTCTCCTTTTCAGAAGCCCCCTCTGAAGTGACCATGAACTGTGGGCACTATCTTTAATCAGTTAAAACCAGAAATACCAAAGAATGCTTTAGATTTTCTCTATTAGATCTGGAAATGTTGGGGTAGGAAGATGCTAAAAAGAAGTGATATATGTTGTTCCACTTTGTTTATTATTATCTTATCTGATTTAGCAGAATATCCAACCTATATTAGCTACCTTCTGTGTCTTCATGCTTTTCATCTTCAGCATTTTGTATACATTGCTTTTTATTCTTCATTTCTGCTTAGGAAATACAACCTGCAAAATATTGATAATGATTATATTCCTCCTAATATGTCACAGATTTCAACCCTACAACTCCAACAGAGGCAGTGTTATAACAAGAATATATATCACACATTGCTTCAAAATTATTATTTATTAAATTTATATACTGCTCTATACCCGCAAGTCTCTATTTCTTGGCCCTCATACATTCAAGGAATTTTATTTTCTTTCCTGTAAATATGATTTCCCAATGCATAGGACCAGGGCATAGTATCTCATACCAGATTGTCTTAAACATACAGTTGCATGCCACCCCAATCTCCGACTGGTACGAGATGCCAGGGGGTTCCAGGCACTCAGACAGAGTTCGTGTTTCCTTCAGAATGAGGCACAGTGGAGGCTCTGGTGTCTTTAGAATATTTGGTTTCTTTACACGTATGGTATATACAACCTATGCCTACAATGGAGGGGTTCAAAGCATTAACACCACAAAGGGTCCTGTTTCTCCCATAGCCACAGCCTTGGATTCCAGCAGAAATCAGGCCTTGCTCTCTTTCACTCTGCCTTTCCAGCCTGCAGCTTTTGCATCCAGCTTCTAGCTCACGCCACTCAACTCTGCTCTGGCCTTTTGTCTTTCAAATTAACAGACAGTTGAACCCACCCATTTGTCCTCTGGTACAGAGCCACTCCCTTTGCTATCTTAAGGTAAAGGTAAAGGGACCCCTGACCATTAGGTCCAGTCGCGGTCGACTATGGGGTTGCGGCACTCATCTCGCTTTACTGGCCGAGGGAACCAGCGTACAGCTCCTGGGTCATGTGGCCAGCATGACTAAGCCGCTTCTGGCGAACCAGAGCAGCACACGGAAATGCCGTATACCTTCCCACTGGAGTGGTACCTATTTATCTACTTGCACTTTGCAGGCGCTGGGATAACAGGAGCTCACCCCGTCGTGGGGATTCGAACCGCCGACCTTCTGATCAGCAAGCCCTAGGCTCTGTGGTTTAACCCACAGCGCCACCCACATCCATAATTAGCGGACCATTACCAAGGTGGCCTGGTTATTCCCCTTCCCCCAAACTCAGAACAGTAGGAATAATCATGAGTACAAGAAAAGAAAAATGGAAACACAGGCCGATTCTCCTTGAGCCAAGTCCAACTTATCTTGGGAGAAAATGCAATGCCTTGTCAGTTTCCCCTTAACAAGAAGTTATTCTAAAACAGTGATTCTCAAAACATTTTCAATTTGGGGTCATCTTTCTAAACTTACCCTACCTTTTTAGGGAACACTCCTAAATTCAACTCTAATCTCTTAAATGATAGGTGGATGTGTAGGTTCACATGCACAATGCTGTTTATCTCATGACTATTCTTGAAGAACTGCAGACTAAGATTTTAGCATCAATACAGCTGCCCTCTCTCTCACTCTTAAACCTGTATATTTTGACAAGCAAGAACTGGACCCTGCAATCAATAACAGAATGAATATGGGTTAAGAAGTTGAAACTTCATCCACCAATAAAGGACACCCTACTTCATGACCCACTGCTAAGTATGGCTGATGGGATATGTGGGAGCCTTCTCTGTAATAACACCCAGGCTATGGAACTTCCTACCATAGGCCACACAGCTAACAATTTATGATGTTGAAATGCACACTGAGCATTTTTTAAAGCTTTTTGTTTTAGGGTATAAATGTCTAAAGAAAAAATGTGTTTCTTCCTCTAGCTGCTTCCTCCAGAGTTCTGATCCAGGTCATGGGGGAAGGGGGAGAGAAAGACTGCTGTTAGAAATAAAAATCCTACTTATACAAAAGTCAATGAGCATTCCTAAAGCAACTCTAGATTCCAACCAGTATATAAACAGCAAAATGTTACTTGCTACAGAGTACAAGCAAACTCAGAATGTTCATAGTCTGGAGGTTGTTTGGATTATATAATGCCATCAAACTCCCTATTATCTTTTGCTAATATATGTGAATGCTTTCTGTGTCCATAGAGTGCAGTGGTATGGGAAAGTAAGACCAACTGTGAGACAACATGTGGGTTAAAATGGACACAAGTTTAATGGCTACAGCTTTACACAGAGTTGGGAATGGCATAGGGCAGGGATGTCCAACCGGTCGACCGTGATCTACCGGTCGATCGCGGGGCATCCTATGATCCTGATGGATCCCCCCCAAAAAATGGTAGATCACTGCCTTTTTTAAAAAAAAGTGGGAGTAGATCACGGTCTCTTGGAAGTTGGAGATCCCTGGCATAGGGCAATGACACAGATTTCTAACATCCTACTTGCTCATTCCTCATTTTGAATGCTGGGGGGAAACCTTAAGCCCAGAAGCAGAGCAGAAGGGGTATTCGTCACAAGCCCCATCCCTTGGGAGAACAGCGAACAGTTTATTGGGAAGAGCTTGCACCTCAGTGTGGTAAAGTAGCAGCCAGATAATGTCACCACCTGGCCACCCTCTCAGGCTCTCACACAATCCCACCCTCCTGTGATAGCATAAAATAGGACAAGTTGGTGGGAAGCCTGGACTTAACCAAGAATACACATATCTTTGCCCTAAGGAATGAAAAGACTAGTTTTTAGTGAAAGAGCCAGCTATGAAGTTTAAAAGATTACTGACACTTTTTTCAGAAAAAAAGCCAACCCCCCCATTTCCTACCTATGCATTACTCACGAACGTTTCTTCACAAACTTTCTAAGAATTTAATTACATACTTTCCCTTCCCTTCCTGTCCTTGCTTTCCAGAAAAACAAAACATACCGCTTAACTGTGGATTTGGTGTACATGGGAGGAGGTGTGTGCTTTTGCGCCTTATGAAGTAATTAGATATCTCCTAGCAGTTTATAACCAATGGCAATCAACTACTTCTGGCATTACAAAAGAGCCCCCAGACACCTTTATAGATATTCAATCCCTTCTGTTTGCTATGCCTTCACAAAGAAAACAGTTTATACAATTAAGCATATAGTTAAGAGAGACAGATATGTGAGACTGCAAAGGAAATTAAGAATCTCTCTCATCTCCAAATTTTGACACTGAATTGCTTCCAAGTGACATGGGCTATGCAACTTTCAGTTACAGAACCCATAACAGGACAGTAGATCAGGCACAGGAAACCTGAGGCTGGCCAGGCCCTTCATCTTACCTGTCCCTACAGACATACATCTTCTGCCAGGTCAGCCTCCTCCCTCCTCTAATTTGATTAGAAGGGCTCAATTTTCACCCCTACTGTGGCATGCTAGGCAGAGAGCGGAAACCCTAATAAGACAATGATTCATAAATCATAGGTCTTGTTCATATCAATCCTGACACTTCCTTAAAAACTGTTGATCAGCCAAACATGCAACTGTCCTGTGATCTTCAGGAGAAGGGCAGTATATAAATTTAATAAATAACAACAACAACAACAACAGAACAACAAGAAGATAATAGTAATAGCAAGAAAAGCATCAACATTGTTTGTGCATTGGACAATGAAGTTTGAGACATACAGAATCCTTCAGACTACACACACATCATGTGATCATTTCAGTTCAAAAGAACAGCCTGTGACACACACAAAGATCCATCCCAATCGGCATTTTCATTCATGAATGTGAAGACACCACGACTGTCATTACATACCCAACTACAACAAAGAGGAATTTGGAATATCAAACACAACTTGCATCAAATGTGTCAGGGGATCCTATGATCAGGTTTTGGCTGCTTCAAAACACTCTCAAAACAATCCAAAAGAAAATACACAAAAGGTTTGAGAGGCAAACTCCTTATCCTTGTATTTCAGGAAAGAGAAAGTGAAAGTTTCCTGGTACCTTAAATAAACATCCACCATAGACAACTAAGAGTTAATTCTCTCTAGCTTTTTTATTCGCCTTGGCCAGATAGTTCGTGTATCCATAAACACTCCAAACACCTTTCCAGCACCTCTTTCAGGTAACGGAATTTAATAGTATTCTCTGCGCTTTACCCTCCCAAGTATTATCTTCTGTACCAGGCAGTACCAGGCATAGGGAAACTCCGGCCCTCCAGATGTTTGGGACTACAATTATTATCCCTGACCACTGGTCCTGTTAGTTAGGGATGATGGGAATTGTATTCCAAACATCTGGAGGGCCGGAGTTTGCCTACGCCTGTTCCATACGCTCGATGCACAAGGCATCTTTCAGTAATCCCACAAACGACATACACACAAAAGGGGGGTTCGTTTATCTTTAAAAGCAAATTCAAACGCAAGTGCCAAACTTCTCCTCTCCGGGCTCTGCGCGGAGTCCAGAGGCCAAAGATTAACAACTTCTCGCCGTGACCTCCAGCCAGCAAACAAGAGGTGCGTGCGTGTTTGTGTGTGTCGGAGAGAGAGAGAAATTGTTAAACAAAGGACTGCCCGGGACGGGCTGGCTATTCGGCTACGACGAGAAGCTTCAGCAAAGCCTCGCTCCTGGAAGAGAAATTCCTCCTGCGCACCGAGGGGAGCCCTCGGGATTGGCCTCCTCCTCCTCCTCCTCCGGCAGCGAAACTTTCTTTCCCTGCTTGGGGCCCGACCACGGAGCCTCCTCTGCCAGCTTCCAAAGGCCCCTGCCGCCACGATCTGGATCAAGGCGAGGTTGGGGGGCCGTTTCGCCACCAGGCCCCGCCGAGCCTCGAGGAAATAGGCCGGGGCAGCTTCCGTGAGGGGAAGCGGACGAGGCCTGGCCGTCGGTGCTTTCCTCTTTGTTTCCCTTCCGCTCTCTCTTTCTCCCTCACACACACACACATACCGAGCGCCGGCTTCGCCGCCTCCTTCCCCGCGCGTCGAACGAAGCCGACTCAACTTACCTGGCGGCGCCTCGGAGCGAGCGGCTTGGACGGAGGAGCAGGTCGCGCGGTCAAGGGGCTCCGGCTACTGCGGAGCCAACATGGAGGCTCTGGGCCTTTCGGCGCCTCCGTGGCGCGCGCGCGCGCGAACTCCGCCTGGCTGAGGAAAAGGCCTCGCGCGGCGGCGACAGCAGGAGGCGGGAGAGGAGGAAGCAGCAGCAGCAGGCCGCTTCCACAGCGCGTTCTGCTCAGAGCCCGCTTTCCGCCGGTCACATGTCCCTTCGCGGCAACGGTAGACGACGAGGAGGAGCAGCGCGCGCGCGCACCTTTCCTCCGCTTTCCTCTCCTCACCCTCACTTTCCCTCCCTACCCGGAGAGAGAGAGAGGAAAAACGCCGCACAGCGGCGCTACCCAATCAGTGCTCTACGCAGAAGGTCGGTAGGTGGGGATTTAAGCGTGACGGCGCTCGCAGGCGCGCGGCGCTGTCTTGCCACCGAGACCCAAAGCAAGATAGGTCCCTGCCGCCACCCAGGGGCATTCTGGGAAGGTCCTCCAGGTCCCCAGCAGGGGAGGGCTGAAAGAGAACAGGAGTGAGCGCATGCGCAAACGCTGTGACCATTTCTCTCTCAAAAAAGGAGCAGGCGCAAACGGGAGCATTACGTAATCCCGAATTAGAGATTTAGTTGAATCGTTTGGGGAAGCGGGTGCTAGTCGGAGAGAGAGAGAGATTTATAGACTAGCAGCAGAGTTCTTGCTCCGTCATGGTGTTGCCTGCGCAGGTGACTTGATTTTTTAAAGTTGCATTGTAGGCTGCTGATGCACGTGGAGGCCTCTTGAAGGATTTGACAGTCCTCCCCTCTCACCCTGCTCAACAACAACGACATATCTGGTTTTGGCTCCGTGGCAGTTGTGGCCGTTAACCGTGAGAAACGGGCTCACGCGAGACAGTTCACGTGACCGGGACACGTCACGCGCGTCCATTCGGAAACAAGCCCCCCTGAGGGGGATGGCTCACCCCCAGATTGTTGTGGGACTCCAGCTGCCATCAGCCCCCAGCAAAGGAGCCCACTCCTAGGGTCCGAGGTCCCTTCGCCCCCGCCACCAACATATTTGAGACTGTCCCCCTCCCCAGGTGATAAATAAAAGTAAAGGTAAAGGGACCCCTGACCATTAGGTCCAGTCGTGGCCGACTCTGGGGTTGCGGCGCTCATCTCGCTTTATTGGCCGAGGAAGCCGGCATACAGCCCATTACGGAGATTCAAACCGCCGACCTTCTGATTGGCAGGTCCTAGGCTCTGTGGTTTAACCCACAGCGCCACTCGCGTCCAGATGATAAATATTGCCATTCAAATAGTGTGCATGTGACCAGGCTTTTTAGTGGGGCTGGGCTTACCTACCCCCCCCCCCATTTTATTAAAGTTGGCACCCCATGCAGCCTCCCCAGCGGTCACAGATGATGAGAGTTGTAGTCCAAGGGCATCTGGAAGTTTCCCCACCCACCCACAGGTATAGGATTGCAGCCTTAAGAGGCTGCATGTCAAAACGTTCAGCTTCCAGGTTGCTATATTCTGAAGAGCAAAAAAGAGAACACATTTGCCAACTTTTACTTTTAACTATGGATCACTATATGATGAAATAGAGGATGTGTCTTGGAAAAAGAGGGTGTACAGCAACCCTGCATGATCTGCCCCTTAACTGGAATGGTGGGAGCAGCCCAATGGCAAAGTGCATGATTTGCATGCGGAAGGTCCCTGGCACCTGAACTTCAAAATATCAGGTATATATTTTTATTTATTACATTTTTATACCGCCCTTCAACAGTAGATCTCAAGGCAGTTCATGACATAAAAATACAGCAAGTGAGGTGACATATCTGCCCAGGTTTCTAGACTGAGAGCCAAAGCTTGCCCTGGCAAAGACGTAACCCATGGGTAGGCAAACTAAGGCCCGGGGGCCGGATCCGGGCCAGTCGCCTTCTAAATCCAGCCCACGGACGATCCAGGAATCGGTATGTTTTTATATGAGTAGAATGTGTGCTTTTATCTAAAATGCATCTGTGGGTTATTTGCTGGCCATGGGAATTCATTTGTTTTTTTCCTCCAAAATATAGTCCAGCCCCCCACAAGGTCTGAAGAAGAGTTTGGATTTGATATCCCACTTTATCACTACCCGAAGGAGTCTCAAAGCGGCTAACATTCTCCTTTCCCTTCCTCCCCCACAACAAACACTCTGTGAGGTGAGTGGGGCTGAGAGACTTCAGAGAAGTGTGACTAGCCCAAGGTCACCCAGCAGCTGAATGTGGAGGAGCGGAGACACGAACCCGGTTCACCAGATTACAAGTCTACCGCTCTTAACCACTACACCATACACCAGCCCCCTACTGAAAAAGTTTGCTGACCCCTGACGTAACCCATGCCTTCCATAGATATATGTAATCAGGGTGTGAGGACTTCATTTCTCACGCTGGCAGCTGAGGAAGCCAGATTAGCATTGCCGCCTGCATGCAGCTGTACAGGATAAGATGGTGAGATTCTGATTGGTGCAAGGTCATCCAAGGAACTTCACAGCTGAGCTAAAGGATTCGAACCTGCATTTGCAAAACCTAATGCCCTCTGGTAGCCAATAAGCCCTTGGGAGACCTTGCTTCAAATGTTGAATTACAAGCTCGCAGTGCCCTCTGTTTCCCCATCCCTGGTCATCACAGAGCCCTCTGCCCCCTGCTGTTGTCCCAGCCTTACAACCTGGGCCTGCCTTTGCACACATACTTCTGCACAGAGTCCACATGGTCTGAGCCACCTCCTGCCACTGTGTTCCCAACTCCACTTGACTGTGGATTCCCACTGGATTTCTATTTGCTTTCTTATCCTAGGTCACTCAGTTTTTGCTACTTTCCTAGTAGTCTTGTGCTGAGCTGCCCTCCTTGCCCTCAGGCTTGAGTGCTCCCTCTCTCCTGCCCTTCTGTGCTCTGCTGGGGTTTGCTTTGTCTTGCAGGGGCTGCCTGAGTTTAGAGTCCCCTTGCTCTGGTCTGGCTTGACTGCACTTCCCAACCTCCTGGGTGATGTGATCCTGCAGCGGGGGCTGCTCCTGCCAAGCCTGTGAGGCTCTGCAACAAGAGTGCTGCAGGGTGACTCCTAGTGGCATGAGACTGTATTCCCTGTCTCTCAACTTGCCAAAGCATGGTACAAGTTCCCCAGCCCTGCAGCAGAGAGTGCAGGCAGGGAGCCAGGAATGAAGGTTGTGAGAAGTGATTTCCAGGTGTTGGCATGGCAAGCCAGCATAGTTCTCCCTCTCCACCAGGAGAGAGGAGACGGAGCATGTCCACACATCTGCTTGGGGCCTGAAAGTGTTCAGCATCCATTGCTGAAGCCCGGGTGACTGCTTGGGAGTGAAGCTTGGGAATGAAATGTCAGCAATAGCAGTGTTTGTACCTGTGCTGAAGAAACAAACTTGAAGAGACGAAGAAGAAGAGCTTGGATTTGATATCCCACTTTATCACTACCTGAAGGAGCCTCAAAGTGGCCAACAATCTCCTTTCCCTTCCTCCCCCACAACAAACACTCTGTGAGGTGAGTGGGGCTGAGAGACTTCAGAGAAGTGTGACTAGCCCAAGGTCACCCAGCAGCTGCATGTGGAGGAGCGGAGAAGCGAACCCGGTTCACCAGATTACGAGACTACCGCTCTTAACCACTACAGCACACTGGCTCTCAAAAGCTGGTGTTTTTTTCACCAAGTGCCCAGTGTTCATGCCCTTCCACAACAGTGCCCCCTCCTGGCGCTCAAAGTCCCCATGAGAAGTGTGTGTGGCACAGTTCCATGCCACGAGAGGCATCATGTGATTTGTGGCTGGTGCATTTGGGTTGATATCTTGCCAGGGCTATCTGTTGATCGGCCATGGGGCTTTGCTGCATATGGAGAGAAGTCTCATGCCAGCATGGGTGTGACTAGCAAATGGGATGGGCCCCCAATTTTCTCACAACGGTCCTAATCTATTGTTTCCTATGAAGTGGGGCCCTGTGCCTTTTGATGGTATAGAACACTGGTCTTTAGCTGGTGCATTGGGGCCCACAAGTGGGTCATGACCTGATTCAATGTGGGTCACAACAGGAGCACTATCAACATCCAGCTATATGGTTAAATGTTAAGAAATGGGTGTCCAATTACATGTTTGGGTTAAAATGGGTTGTGGGTCTGAAAAGATTGAAGATCTTATATATATGTGGTCTGAAGAGGGTTTGGATGTGGTAGATTGTTGGCTTCCCAGTATGTCCTGTCCCCATCCCAGGTCATCCCTTTTCTGGGATGTGGCAGGTGTGGCTCTTATGCACAGGTGGATGGACTTCTGTTGATGGCAGAGGGGGATTTCTGAATGAGTTCCCCTCTTCTAGGGTGGGACCTGTGGCACCATGTCCTAAACTCCTTCAGCCCAGCTGATAGGGAGTTTGGATTGCACCAAAACTGACAATGACATTAAATGGCAAACTATGGAGTGATTTTTGAGAAGACTTCTCATTTAATAAGTCTGTCTAATCTCAGGAGATAGCAGGTTTCTATTTTGCTTTGCACTTTTTGGGGGGGGGTTCAGAATCTGTGGTGTCACTGGATAAATTGTATATGTTTTCATGGATGTTAATAACTGCTGCTCAGTAGTGCTGGAAGCCTTGAGGACAAAAGCACACTCTTATTATTAACAAGCATGAATAATAGCTGTGAAGAAAAAGCTTTCCTGTGTTTAGGACAACAAGGAAACAGGATGTGAAATAATTATCTATGATTTATGTTATATTTATAAACTTGTGGAGGGGGGATGAGATAGTGTTAACTCCTCGGGAAACATCAGTCTCCCAACAAGAATGCAGATTGTCATTCAGGCACTAATCTGTGTCATGTTATTTGTACTGATTGTGCTGTCTCCTTGGGAATGGATGTCCTTGCCCTTCACGCCTTATATAAAATTGTTGTCCACTCAAAACACTTAAGATAAGGAGAATTATAACTGAGCAAGCCTATATTCCAATGACAGAGTGTGTTTATATGAGGCGTGAGGACATATTCACCCATATCTTATGTCCACTCAGCCCAGGAAGGAAGGGGGAAACACAGTGTCCTGAAAATCTCAAAACACAAGAAAGTATTATTTGGTTTGTTGGTTTATTTGTTTTATTATTACATTTATATCCCACCCATAGCTGTCAACTTTTCCCTTTTTTAAAGGGAAATTCCCTTATTCCGAATAGGATGCCTCACAAGAAAAGGGAAAAGTTGACAGCTATGATCCCACCTTTCACCCAAAGAGCTCAAAGTGGCGTACATGGTTCTCCGTCTTCCTGTTTTATCCTCACAACCCTGAGAGGTATGTTAGGCTAAGAGACTGTGACTGGCCCAAGGCTGCATGTTTGAGTGAGGATTGGAATGCTAGCATCTCCCAAGTCTCAATGCTACACCACACTGGCAACACACCACAAATGGCAATCATGTGTCTGGCATCCATGGAAGCAAATTAAAGGTGTATGATGCAAAGAAAAAAGGAGAGTGGCAGGAAGTGCAAAAGGGAAGAGGAAAGGTCTGTGACACAGCATTAATTTTCCTAATGATAAAATAAGTCTAAGTATTAAAGTTGTGTTAATTAGCTTCATCTCAGTGTAATCTGAAAATCTCACAGTCAAATATACCAATCTTAGATAAAGTTGAGACAATGAAAAAAAAAATGTCTGTGTATGCTACACACTGGAAAATTTTCTGGCTCCACTGGGATAAAAGAAGCATTCAGTACTTTGCTAGTTGGATATATATCCTTATTTTATTGTGGTCCCTTGTTCAGTGAAATTTCTTTTGGGCTTTTCACACTGTAGAATCCTGAAGCTCTCTTGCAGAAATGCTGCCACAAGATGGCAGTACATCCCACCATTAATAAGATATTTTGTATGGGGTTCTCTCTTACAAACCTGTCAACTGTGAATCACAAACATATTTAAAATTTAGTGAGGGGGTAAGTTTGTGGGTCATAAAATCTTCTTGGCATGAGGTGGACCAACTCATGTGCCAAAACAGTGTCACAAAATATATTACTCCACTGAAACAGGGTTATTCTTGTTTGCAGTCAGAGATGCTACGTGTTTAGTAATGGGCTGCAATCAATGTAAGCCAGTTAATGAAACTATTTAGCCAAATTCTGCATTTAAAAGCCAAGGGAAAAACCTAGCCAAAGATTTCAGCAGGCATCGAGAACAGTACAACTAAGCTGCCTGCCTAATATTAATAGACTTGTTATCTAAGCTCACTGTAACTGCAGAGAGATTCTCCACACCTTTCTGAAGCTCCAAAATGAGCACAGCCGGAAATTACATTGATTACTATTTAATGACACAATGCACATCTGTGTATTATATCAGGGCTATTTCTTTAAATTCTACCATATCCTGCTTACTTTAGCTGCTTCCTTTCTGGCATGTCTCTGTGTACATTGTTACAGATATAAAGCCTGCTATATTATTTCACACCGGGGCCACCATTTGAATGAAAAGCTATGCAGGGTAACTATATATATATATAAAAGAGGCAAATCAAGTGATAACTAGCATGACTTCATCTTCCGTTGAATGGCAATGTTATTTGGGATGGGGGGGGGGAGACACAAGAAGGTTGGTTAGTGCAGATTCATACAACTTCTTTCACACAACCACAAAATGGCCACTGAGAGAGGGGAATTCCACCTAAGGGGTTAAACATACAACGGAATACCCCACAGACTTTGGATGCAAGGATGTATTTAAGGTTGTGTATAATTCCCCTTTATCACTGCTTAGTGTGTGTGTTTATGTTGGAGGCGAGGTTTGAATTAAGGAATCTCATTGCCCACAGACAGCATGCTGAACCATTTCTGCAAGTAGTCAGATTGTAGCAGTGTCAGGTTGCTACATCACTTTCTCTGGAGCTCTTGTTAGATTAATTGTAAAACAGGAAGTGGAACTCAGATCAGTCATGAAAAAACTTTAAATGAGTTTGGTCCTATTTTCTGATTAATTGTCATGGATATAAGTGAAACTCTAAACTACCGTGTAGCTTCTTATTTACATTTCCCCAAGATAACCTTTGTTTGGCTGATGTGAAAAGAAAGCTTTTCTTTTTGAAAAAATGCCAAGGAGGATGTTGCAATAAAGCAAATAATGTTTCCCGCTTATGTCAATATCTCTGGATCTTATTGCGTCAGATGGGAACATTTTGGATTATCTTCTTGCATGAAGAACATGGCCCTATGGCATGGGTAGGCAAACTTAAGGCCTGGGGGTCGGATCCGGCCCAATCACCTTCTAAATTCGACCCGCAGACGGTCTGGGAATCAGTGTGTTTTTACATGAGTAGAATGTGTCCTTTTATTTAAAATGCATCTATGGGTTATTTTTGGGACCTGCCTGGTGTTTTTACATGAGTAGAATGTGTCCTTTTATTTAAAATGCATCTCTGGGTTATTTGTGGAGCACAGGAATTTGTTCACACCCCCCCAATATAGTCCGACCCCCCACAAGGTCTGAGGGACAGTGGACCGACCCCCTGCTGAAAAAGTTTGCTGACCCCTGCCAGAAGCATGCCAGTTAATTGCTCACTGAGATCAAAGTCCAACAACAATCAGTTTATCATGTTTCCTGAGAATTTTGTTTATTTATTTAAATGAAAGCTGCTGGAAGGTTATCCAAAGAAAATAAACTGCTCCCACTAGTTTGAATGCAGACTAATAGTGTATTCCTATACATATCTACTCAGAAGTTAGACCCAATGGGACTTCCTCCCAGATGCAGCTGTATGGGATTGCAGCCTAAGGGCCTTCCAGACAGCATTTCTATCGCTTATGATACTGGACAGTGCCAGTAAGCCACTGTAAATTACAGATTATGAGGGGCCCCTAAGTAAAACAATTTTCTAAATCAATTTTTACATAATTGCTTAAAAATAAAGGAAACAAGGAAAACATACTTTAAACCAGACATGATCATTCTGAGATGATAAAAATATACTTAATGGCTACACAATTGTCACATTGTGGTCATATATCTGCAAAGAAATAACTATAATTTGTATCAGCATTTCATTAGGCCTGTCCATAAGCTTCCAAACATCACTGGGGGCAAGTGAGACCCAGTTCAGGTCGAGTGCAGACTGCACAGTGTTTGTTGCAAAATATGTTTTAGCTAGATTAGTTTTTAGTTGCATCCTTGCCTACATACCAGTATATATTTGCATATAAAGCGTTTTTCCTACTTTCATTGTCCTTTCTGCTGTACTTTTTTTTGTAGTTGGATGCACCATTCCTCCTGTTTGACCAAACCAGCACTGATGAAACAGCAGGCTATGTGATATTTAACATGTCTGGATTTCTTGGCTGAGTTCTTTAATAAGATGTAACAACAAAGATGTAACAACAAAGTTCTGCACATTTATACAGTAGAGTGATGTGACCAGAATGCTGTTAAATAACTTTGGAGAGCAAGTTTGACATATGTTTGACATATTCCGTCCCTTCTTTTGGCAAAGGGCAAGTTTGTTCTTCTAGAGAAGTGAACATTTCCTACCTGGAGTTCATGCTGCAGTTTACTCATTGCAATTAAAGGATGTAGTTTGACGTATGTAATGACGCCTGTTCAGTTACCCCAAAGATATCAATATACACAACATAATTTGTCTCTAGGAAGAGAACAAACAATACTCAAGTTCTTATCTAATACTGCTACAACTGAAAAGCTATTGCAGCTGCTTTTTTTAGAAGTAATGAACCATTGGGAAAATAAATATAACAACACCAGAATTCAGATATCCTTAGTCACACATGAGGAAATTGTTGGGCTACTAAAAGAGAAACCGAGTTAGTGATTGTTCCATGATGCTTAAGGCTAGAACTCTCAAAGGAGGTAGTGATTTTATGTAATGATATATTTGTCTATATCAGGCTTCCACTATCTAGTGCCTTTCAGGTGTTTCAAGACTAAAACTCTAACCAACCTTGACCATTGGCCATTATGGCTGGAGAAGATGGGAGTCCTAGATCCAAACATCTGAAGGACACTGGGTTGAGTAAGGCTGATCTGTATAGCAAAAAATGTATGGGAAAACTTTGCTAGCCACAGATTTTGGTAGCATAAAATATGGTCCTATCTACTCACCATCAGCAGCTGAGATTTGTTTCCATGGAAGCAAAGTTATTTCCCTGCACTCAATCAGACATAGAACAGCAGCTCTTGCAGTCAAAATAGCTTTGCAGACAAATAAATGAACTTCGTTAACTTTGCCGGAATAACCATTTAGACATTTCACCAGAATAAATTCTCAGCCTCATGAGCCCTAAGATGCTACCTAAGATGATCTTATTTTTTATATGCATTATTTTGTATGTTTGCTGCTCACTGTGGGCTATGTTCAGAGAGGCAGAATACAAATGATTTTATAAAATAAAAAGCAACAAAGAAGAAAATTCTGTCTTTATAGGCTTAGAGGAAGCATTGAGCCTCATGACTCACTAAGTAAGGGGAGAAAATCCATTTTAAGACTTGCAAAGTGTAATTAAAGATTGGCATTGGATGGGAGAATGCTTTTCGTTACACTCTTGCGGTGAAGAAAACTAGAAGACAAATGTGAATTGTGTGTGTGTGTGTGTTAAACACAGCCTCAATGAAAGCAGAAGTCCATGAAAAGTAGGGCATTGCTCCAGTGAATCATCTCTGCTAACCTAAGCCATCCACAATGTACTAATTAGAATAGATGAGGTAATCAGCACCCCACCCAATCAAAGTAAACAACAAAAAAAGGCTGGAAGGGGGAAATTAATCAAAAGTGGGTATCATGCATTTCAGCACTCTACCTTGAAAAGTCTTGGTTAAACTAAGCTTTGAAAGGCTGTATTTGTGAAGGGGTGGAAGAAACCAGTTCTTTACAGTTATTGCACATGACCAATGAACTTTCACAAACAATACTAAATGCAAGGAGTTCTACCTCATAGCACAATTCAAACCACATAATCAGAAGTAAGTCTGACCACATTTCATGGGACTTTCTCCCAGGAGTTAAGACTACAGCTTCAGTGATGAAATTAAACATGTTTGGAAAGATTGGTCCATTAATATGTCCAATTGTCCTTTGGATCAGAATTATGGCTTCAGAGGTATGGGAATATGCCTAGATATTCCCAGTAGAAAATTCATTGTTCAGCCCTATTACCTTCTTGGAGCTGTCAATCATAATCTGAGAATCTAGGAAGCTGACAGACTTGCCTCTTGAGGCTGACATGGAACTAGATAAGGCTTTTCCTATATGAAGATACCCTTTCTTTAAGGGGAAGGGCAACAGATCAGAAGGTCCTAGTTTCAATCCTTTCAGGTAGGACTGGGAGAAAAATCTGTCTAAAATCCTGGAGAGCTGTTGCCAGTCAGAGGGCCACCAACCAGCTCCTTTAAACTGTAATCCTATATACCAGGGGTAGGGAACCTGTGGTTCTCTGAATATTGTTGGACTTCCAATTTCCATCAGTCTCTGCCAGCGTAACCAATAGTCAGAGATAAGAGGAGCTGTAGCCCAACAAAATCCACAGAGCCATGGTTTAGCACATTCGCCAGAGAACAAGCCCCATTGAACTAAATGGGATATACTTATGCATAGATATGTTTAGGATCATGCTGTTAGTGACTGTTTTAAGTAATGGGGAGGGGAGGTAGGGTATGTTTTGGTTAAAACGGATGGGAGCAGGGCTGAGGAGAGCTGGAGGATTTAATTATCTACCTTTCTCCCACAATTATAACTGTTTATTGTTTGCAAGCGTATGTAACCACTGGGCACCTTTGAATATCTAAATAACTTGTGCACCAACACTGAGATGTCAATGATCTTGTGTATCAGTTTTCTCTTATTATCGCCATTTTTGTAGGTGCAGTGAGTCCTATTGGTAGTACTACTGGTGGCAGTGCAACTGGATGGAGGGAGGAGAGGCAGACAGGCAGGACCTACTAGACAGCCTGGGACTCAGTAGCTGCCCAAATATGATGCCAGGCCAGCTAAAATGAAGGCTGAAGTTTCAGAATAGCAAACCTGATCAAAGATTCCCAGAGGAGGAGCCATAAAAGCTTCAGCTGAAGCAGACAGCAATTCCTGTCATCTCAAACACCCCCTAGAATACAAAGACCTTAGTCACCATCCTAAAGGTTGCAAATGACCAGTTGTTGTTCTGCCATCATACATCATATCCTTCCTGGATACCTAGTTTGTTATCCATTTCAGAGCTGGTTCAGGATGAAGGTTAAACTTGACAAAACTGTGCAGCATACATTTCCTGCATTTTCCCTCTTGACCAAGGCAGAGGAGAACCATAGCATTAATACTGCTACTTCAGCTTGTCCAACTGAAGCTCTGATTTTAAGCTAATGCTCTCGTTGGTCAGCATGAGGGCAGAATCTGGGATGTGTCGAGTCACCTTGCTCCCTGCTTTTCATTAAAACAGCATTTCAGCAAAGCATTTTTGTGTACAGCTGTGTGAGTGAAGACCCAATTATTGTAGCCCACACTTCCACAACCTGTTGCCTTCCAGACATTTTGGACTACAACTCCCGCTGGGTATGATGGGACTTGTAGTCCAAAATGTCTACAAGACAACAGGCTGCTACTACAAATGGTTGCACTTTTCTTTCGAAGACTAGGTGTTGTGTCTTCACTCTCATGTTGAGGAACACTAGGGCATTAACACCCAAAATGTGGTTAATGGATCTAAATCTTCTCTTAAAATTAATGCATCTAATTGTTTCAGACCATACTTTTATGTTAAAAAATTATACTGAAAACAGAAAATTCCAGAATTACATTGTTTTTATTTACACAGATTGCCATTTACATGTATATCATTAAATATGAACAGCACAGATAACAATGACACAGAAGCCAGAGGAAAATGTTTCTAATAGTATTTTTTTAATAATCTGAGTGGACACCACTCAGCTTAAAACATAGTTTAGGACTTTAGAAAACTGGTTTAATGTAAACAATGTACATTCAGCTCTTAATGGGATATTTTTCACTTTTTAAACCGAATTTGTTGGATTATCTGCAGCACTAGAGAATAAACAATGCAGTAATTTAAAAAGCAAGAGCTTACATACCCCCACCCCTACATTTGATATTTGTGCTCGTATGAAAATTGTGCTGCTTCAGGTCCTGCCATTTCGTACTCACAAAATAAGCTTGGTAAATGTATAACGATCCATTGGAAATCAGTAGGACAACACTGAAATACTGAATAACGAGGTACTCCAGCTTTAAAAATACGTTACGTAAGATATTTGTGACTACAATTTTGATTTAAATGAAGGACCAATTCAGCTGGTAAGATTCATCTCTGTGCTGAGAGCCCACAGTCAGCTTGCCACATAGCACAGTTCTACTTAAAGCCTGCCTTATGTCCCAGCAAACAGACCAAACAAACAATCAATGCTGCTAGCAAAATGGACTTCAGTGTTATTTTGAACCTGGTGCATAATTTCCTTGGGCTCTCATACAAAACTATCTTTGACAGAACTGATCCTACTTGTAGGCTGTGATTCAGAGCTTAAGAGTGCTATGGTATGTGTGCACACTCACAAACATAGGTCTGTGGTGCTTTTTTGGGTGGGCACAAGCGACAACAAAGAAATGCCACTCCCTGCCCCCTGCAGCTCATTTGCCCTCAAAATAGTGTACTGAACCCAGTGCCAGATTAATAAGCAGTGTTGACATTTTATATAAAATCACCTGCTCTGTACAGGGGCTGCCTTCACACCCGCCTACCCACCCCACTACTTCTTATGGTGTCTTTAGAATTTCATCATTTGAGGATCCTTTAGGATTCCAGCTTAGTGGTTGCACTGTTGGCCACAAATCACTACGCAACATGAAGTTTTCCCATTTGCATCCATTGCTGTTAATATCCTTTATATGTTTCTTATACAAGAGCGTTTAAAATGGGAGTCTTGTCAACAGCAGAACTTGATGGATTCCACTCAAGCATCCTGATTTGAAGATCTATTGTGGTTGCGTCTGCAAGCAGCCCCCCTTCCCAATGTATAGCTAAAGTGTCTAGTGGGGACTGGAAGTGTTGTATGGAGGGGATGGATGAACCACAAGCACACTGGTGGACCACGTGCATATTGCTTCAGGTTCACTTCTAATTGAAGGATCTCAAGCAGCAGAGGAAAACCTCTTCCTTGTACTTTGTGGAACGGCTGCCAGTTTGGAGCAGACAGAAATGGGTAAACATGGCCAATGGTTTGAGCCGATATAAGGTAGTTTCTTTTTTTATGGACACATCCAAGCACACATGAAGCTCTGTATCACAGCACAGATTCATAGAAAGTTAAAGGGCACTGCAAAAGGATTACATTTTACTTCCAGTTAACAAAGAGAAATATATGGCAGATAGTAGCAAAGTATGGCAGTTCATTGAGTTGTGCTCTTAGAAATGTGCTACAGTAAACAACACCATTATATAAGCTTAGGATTTGCTTTAGGCAACTTCATTACATGGTAGAATAGAACTGGACAGAGTAAAAGTGGGAGAGAACAAATTCAGTGAAGTCGAGAGCTAAGGCTTTGATGCTACTATTCAGATTTGGCTACAAACACGTTTTTTGTTTTTTAAATAACTCTTATGGACAAACTACCTCAGCACTTTCATTTTACGGAATACACAACTGCAAAAATAGAAGCATCCTATTTATTTACAATATATATATATACATACACAAATGAAACGTTTCCTACAATACAACACAACTGCATAGATTCTTTTTGTTGCTGCTGCTGTTTTTAAAAAATCAGACTTAGGGGATATATGTACAGCATGTGAGTATCAAGGTCCTGCCAGCCCTGTGTTTGACAAAGGCATTCAATGTTATCATCACATTTGATAACAGAAGGCCTTACATTGAGAAACAATGGGCACATTCAGTTTTGTGTTTTTTTTAAAAAAAACCTAAACAAAAGGAAATGCTTTCCTGATGCCAAGCACTCCCAGGAATGCTCACTTCCGAATAAAGAAAGATCCCTGGACAGAGGAGATCTGAGAGGTTTTATAAAAACCCACCTAAGCCAATACATTCTACTGTGATATTGTCCAAAGTTCAGAAAGAAGTTTGTGGAACTGGGGGACCAAGGAAAGGCATATGCAATATCCTTGTCTGTATTTCATCCGGATTGTATTTGGTTTTCAAGCAATAGTGCAACGTCATATGCAATGCAACTGGGAGCAAGTTTTGCTACCCATTGCTTTCCCCATCCCTTTCTCTCCCCAACCCCAGGGACAAATTATTGTGATGGGGAAACATGACATTCCTGCAACAGACATACTGCCGGGGATGAGGGGAGATATTTGGATCCTCTACAGCAATTGCACATGTACTGTGCTTTATCAGCTATGGTTGGAAAAGACCTTTATAGCCAGCTATTAAGCTCCTGCTAAATCAGTCCAATGTCCCACCTAGTCTAGCATCCTGTTTGCCATTAGAAGCCTTCAGGAGATCATCCCAGCAGGTACTGAAGGGCACCAGCTCTCTCTTGCCCTTCAATGATTTGCATTCCCTGTCTTGGAACATGGAGCTTCTGCTTTGTAATCATGGCTAGCAGCTGTTGATAGACTTACGTTCCATGATTTCCCCCCCCTAATCCCCTTTTAAAACAATTCAAGTTAATAAAAACAGACCTCCTAGTCAATATCAACATGCACAAAAGAAGGATAGGGAAGGAGTAAATTGAGGCTGGCGTAGAAAACCAAAAAGCTGGAACTGTGACCTAAAAAATCAATTATGCTGTAGCTTTAATTAGAATTCATCATCATCAAGATAGCCTGGGCAATGAATTAATGGCTTGGATGTTGTGGCTTTGCTTGAAATGTGCTACACCACTGCCAAAATTAGTTATTCCCAAACTGAGGAGAACCGACTATCATTTAATGTTGACAATGTTCCTGTGAATCTCATCTCAAGACCCTGAGAGTTACCCCATCCCTAACACCTTGTGTACTTATTATTCTCCATTACTCATCCATTTGGTAATTTATTTGCAAGCGTATCACAATATTACGGTGAATCCCAAGAGTCTCTAAGAATCACCAGGCCATTTTACATCAGCGTTTAAGACAAAAACAAAACCTAGTACACAGTTTCATGTGTCAGTTTGAACCCAACAGCAACTTGCTTTTTTGTACCATCGTTCAAAATAGTCTAATGGACAAAATGCTGAACTTGAATTGGAGACCTAAGTCCAAATCCTTGCTCAGCCATGAACAATTCATTCCCTCCCCTGGCCTCCACTCTGCAATAGGGAACTCTTAACTGACCTACTTCACAATGTAGTTTTGCAGATGAACAAGATACTATCTATAAAGCACTTTGCAGAAATGATAAATAATATCACATTCTAAAGTCCTACACATTCCGAAAAGAGGCAAAATATTTATAAAAGCAGTTATGAAATAGTACTATGAAATATGTACAGTTTATCATGAGTTTTGGTTTAAAAAATATACAGGTGGGCTAAATATCAGTAGGATAATTGTCCCAGAGCCTGAACTGGATAAAACAAACACTGATTGATCCACAGGGTGGATAACTGTGATCCAGAAATTTTCATTGCAGAACACCTCAAATGCAATTATAATGATTTTATTTTATTTTTTAAAGAAGAAATACAGGTGTCTATATTGGATAACAGGCACTGCAGTAACTCAGGGTACAACCAAGAGAGCACACACATACACACAGGCATACATGTCATTGTTTTCTTTTCTTTTTCATGGACCACAGATCCTTCTACTCAATAGAAGGCTAGTCTCTTGAGTTTTAGGAGCAGCTTAACAGGCAGTGGGGGGGGGGGTATCTGTGTATGCGGAAAGATCATCCTGTGACCCTTCAGACTGAAGACAGTTACAACTTTCTGTATTCTGTGGACAATGGCTGGAGAACAAAGTCTCCCCAGTTTCTCTGTCATGTTACATTTAATTGCTTGAGGTGGTTTTCAAACTGTATTTCCTTACAAGGCACTGAGATGGAACTTATTACTTCCTCAGTAGTTCTTTTACTATTTCTCAGCCTTGCTGGTACACTCTCCTTTTAGCTTTATGTTCTTGTGGGGTGGGCGGGCGTGTAGTGTGTAGAAAACTAAACATTTGAATTTACAAATATCACTATGGCACCAAGGAGATTTATCTGTCATACACTTCAATTACCCCTGAACCTGCTTGCTTTCATTTCAGTGCCTGAAAGCTTCAATCCAAGTGATACTGTTATCAATGCAATCTAGAAAACGGGGCACAGCTTTTTGGAGAAATACTCAAGAGCTTTTAAATCTACAAAGAGTTTAAGTTTAAAGATGAGACTGGGTCTGAAAAAGACGAAGGCTGCTGATACAGATTCTAATTCCCATAGAGCCTGTCATCAGAACAGAGGCTGAATGAGGTTGGATACAGGTGATCAATTCCTGCACATCTTCACTTGATATGTGGTAAGAGTCTCCTTATCATTTGAAAGGACAACATGCATCATATATGCAAACCGCTAACTTTCCAGTTGGTAAATGGTTGCCTACATCCACTCTGTTTAAGCAGTGGCTTCTCATCAAACTCTTCTCCCTCATCAGGCTGAGGGAGATTTCCCTGCCTCCATTGTAAGGTTCATCGGAGGATACAGCCAAGTGAACTTTATAACCCTGTGGAGCCTGGCTGCCTGCTACACTATAGCATACACACTCACCACGCAAACTCAAATGCAAACAGGGAAATATATCTAACACAATACGCAAAAGCTACCAAGGGCTGGCAGTTAAGATGTCTGTCTGTGACCTCCACTGCAATCCTTCATAGTGTTCTGGTGATAGCTGCCTTTACCAACGGCAAATTTCAGAGGGAACAGGGTCTGCTCTGTTCACCTGAAAGCTTGCCGTAGCTCTGCATGCTCAATTTTCAGTGGTCGGCCTGAGGTCCATTTCCTGAAGTTCCATCAGGGCTTTTATTTGTGGCATTGCTTTCAAATGATTGTCAGACCACTTATTTAGCTGAGACAAACACCCGTTCGGAGTCTGTTCATGTTCAGCTTCATAACCATTTGTGATTCAGAAGTGTATCCTGCTTTTAAACTCCTGGGCCAAAGCCTAGGCAAATCTTCCCTTCTTTTCTAGGACATCCTTCCAGCAGTTCACCAGACCAGACTGAGTGCTCCGCAGCTCCAGACTGAAATCAACAGTTCTATAATTGGCAGCAATCAACCTTATGAATTTATTCACATCCCCAGGGGACAACTATCTGAACACAAACCATTTCTTTAAAAATAAACCAAACATGCATACATGGAACTCACAAACTGAGTGTGCAAAAGACAACTTCTGGTAGGGATGATCTACTAAGGCTTAATAGTGTACAGGCTTTGTTCACGGATACCAAAGACCCTATAGATTACGTACATATGTGACCTAATGGTAGATTATCTATCCACTAAGCACACTGCTGGACAAGAACAATCAGATAGAGGTAAACTTCTCTCCAGGAAGTGGGCTCTAGTTTGATCAAGGCTGGTTAACTGATTATAGTTGAAAACAAATTGATATATTAATTTGCAAGTATATAACCTCAATTATTTTAGTGTCAGTTACCACACACAGAACACCAATGGCCAATGGACAAATCTATGAATATGCAAAATTGTACTGACCACCACCATAAACTTAATACTGTTCCAGTAGCTTGTGGGAACATGAAGGATAACATTTAAAATTAGGTAACATAACATGATTGGGTTGTAGCCAATGTTTGTCCTATTCAGAGTAGACCAACTGAAATCAATGGGCATGACTAACTTGTATCCATTAATTTCAGTGAGACTACTCTTGAGTAATACTTAGTTGGCTGCAACCCACAGTAGAACATTGCATCCTACTGGTATTCCATTGTTTTGAGTTCATGAAGGATACTCACAAAGAGTGGATGGGCATATTAACAAAATGGGACAATAATGATTTTGGTGTGAGTAGCAAAATGGAAATGTATTCTTCTTAATGTCCCATTAACTTCAGTGGCCTTCAGCAGTGTCTCCTGAATGCACCCAGTCATAGATGACGAGAGGAATGCTCACCAGGGAAAACATTACTCCTAATGCCAAAAAGAGAGAGGCCTAGAACCAAAAGGGGAAAAGTAGTTCAGCTAGCAGAACTTATTTTCATAAACAGGTTAACCAAGTGAGAATGTTCATCAAAGCCAAGCAGAAATATTTTATGCTCTTGGAGGACTAGTTTCAGACTTAGTTTAGGAATGGCTACTGGGACAAAGCTTGAGATAGCTCCTGATTTCTGAAACTTACCCAAATCCTCTGAATCAGTTTTGATCCATCTTGGTGGGTGATTTTTAAATAAAGTGATGACGGGAGAATAAAAATCAGCATATTGGCAGAAGTTACCCCTGTGGCAAACCAAGCACATAGATTTTGTTATAACAGACTAGTTGATGTGACCCACAATAAAAGGCATTTCTTAATCAAATATAATTTGAATACTGTACCTACAACTCCAAAAATATCCTTCATGGAAGGTATGAAAATAACTAACAAGTTAATGATCGCCAGAAGGATCACCGTAACCACAACGTGACGGCACAAGTGAAATTTGGTTTTTCTAGTAAGCTCAAATATAGAAGAACGCACCTGTAAAGGGGAAAAAAGAGAGCTATTGCAATTGAAATTTGCATAATTTCCCTTACTAATTCCCTCCATGGTTTTGTATAATGCACTTAAGATTTGCTTGACTCCAAATTCATTCTAGAGAACTTAGGCTGCAATCCTAACATCACTTACTTGGGAGTAAGCTCTTTTGAATTCAACATTATTTACTTCTGAGAAAACTTGGTTAGGATTGCACTGTTAGACATGGTAATGTGTTTGTGAGTATGAGAGAAAGAAAGCATACTATCTGCATTTCCACCAGATGCTATTTATTACAGCTGCAGGCTTTTTATGTTAACATCATTTGTTCTAGTGTCAAAATTAATTACTCTTCTGCCAGGATGAAATTCATTCTTCCTCTCATAGAGCTTAGCAAATCAGACTCACAACAGGAAAGGATGAACATTTTCCTGCACCAAGATATGTCACATTTCTGCCTTCTGCTGCCTAACTGAGCCCATACTGTGGAATGGGATAGTGCCCACTTAGGAATTCACAGGCACTATCCTGCATTAATTTATTTGCTTTTTAAATTAAATTTCTATGCTGCCCTATATCCAAAGATCATAGGGAATCTTACAATATAAAAAACACAACAATATAAAGAATAGGTAAAAGGACCCCTGACCATTAGGTCCAGTCGTGGCCGACTCTGGGGTTGCGGCGCTCATCTCGCTTTATTGGCCGAGGGAGCCGGCGTACAGCTTCCGGGTCATGTGGCCAGCATGACTAAGCCGCTTCTGGCGAACCAGAGCAGTGCACGGAAACGCCGTTTACCTTCCCGCCAGAGCGGTACCTATTTATCTACTTGCACTTTGAGGTGCTTTTGAACGTCTAGGTTGGCAGGAGCTGGGACCAAGCAACAGGAGCTCACCCCGTCGCGGGGATTCGAACTGCTGACCTTCTGATCGGCAAGCCCTAGGCTCTGTGGTTTAACCCTCAGCGCCACCCGCGTCCCTAATATAAAGAATAATAGCAAACAAAAGCAATACCCCCAGAGTTTAAAAGGCTACAGATTGCTTAATGTAGCCAAAGCCCTGTAAGAAGATGAATGTTTCTGCCTGACACCTAAAGATAGGTAACAAAAGTGACAGGCAAGCCTCCCTGGGGAGAGCATTCCACAGATGGGGAGCCACTGAAGAAAAGGCCTGTTTTTGTGTTGCCACCCTCCTGACATCTCATGGAGGAGGCACACAAAGAAGGGCTTCAGATGATGATTGCAGGGTCCAGGTCAGTTCAAATGGGGAGGGGCGGTTCTGAGCCACTTAAGGGCAATCAGGACAGATTCTGCTAGTTTATCACTTGTCTCACTGCCCAGCAGTTTCCCTGCCAGAGCTGACAAGAGCTGGTCTTGGAGGTGGTGTTGAGGACTCTAGGACTGCTGGTTATGGGGGTCTTCAACATCCATGCCACGATCACTGGCTCTGGGGTGGCTCAGGACTTCATGGCACTGCTACTGTTTACTTGCACTTTTTCTGGGGGTGGGGCAGGAGGTTGATTTTAAACTGTAGGCCACCGTCAGCAGGACCAAATCTAAATGAATCTATGCAGCAATCTGATAGTTGTTCCTAGGAAATGGTAAGACATCTCCAAGTGAACAGGAGCCTCAGACTTACAGTGAAAAATAACACTGGGACTGTGAGGATGACTGCAGCTATAACAGCAACACGGACTGTCAAGATGAGGATGTCATCTTTATTCTGATACTTGTGAAGCAGATCTGACGACACGGTTTCTGCAGGGAAGACAAAGAGAGAACTGTTCCAGCAATTAAGCAATTAATTCATAGAAGCTGTCACTTGGCAAGAGCCACCTCAAACAACAAGTGACTAATCTGCAGGCAACGGGGATGGCGGTGAAGCAGGCTGGATCGAATACAGCGTTTTAACTCATGCTCCACTGAACCGCAAATATCAAATTCGGCCTGAAACCTGATGTACACTTGCCAGAGAGTAAGTCCCATTCATTTCAGTGGAGCTTAGTTCCCAGTTGTGCTAATGTCCAGTGTGGGTGTGAACCACCAATCTGCCTGGGCCTGAAAGCAGCGAGGAAGTGAGAGGAAAAGAGCCCAAATACTTGGAGCATTTGCTTCAGTTAAAAAGGTAAAGGTAGAGGGACCCCTGACCATTAGGTCCAGTCGTGACCGACTCTGGGGTTGCAGCACTTATCTCGCTTTATTGGCCGAGGGAGCCGGCGTACAGCTTGCGGGTCATGTGGCCAGCATGACTAAGCCGCTTCTGGCGAACCAGAGCAGTGCACGGAAACGCCATTTACCTTCCCGCCGGAGTGGTACCTATTTATCTACTTGCACTTTGACATGCTTTTGAACTGCTAGGTTGGCAGGAGCAGCGACCGAGCAACGGGAGCTCACCCCGTCATGGGGATTTGAACCGCCGATCTTCTGATCGGCAAGTCCTAGGCTCTGTGGTTTAAATCAAACAGGTTGCAAGCGCAAGCAATGCAAAAAAGAGTGACATTTTACAAAAAAAAATCATGAAATTATTTTAACTTGGGATATTAGGATAGGACAATTTAAACAGTCATTTTATTTGTAAATACAACTGTTTTCACTCGCTGTATTCAAATTAATGGAATGTTACAAGATTATTCTGAAGTCCAGGAATCACCAGGGGCTTTTGCACCTGGGGCAAAACTGGAGTGTTGAGAGTGCTGTGGACCTTTGGGGAGTGGGGAGAAAGAACCCATGAAATTATGATGCAATTTCAAGAGGATCTATTATTACTAGATCTGATGTGTGTTGTGTGTGCATGTCTTCTCTCTCTCTCTCTCTCTCTCTCTCTCTCTCTCTCTCCATTTTCTCCCCTACTCTCTCTCCTTTGACTCCTGTGACACCCGACTTTCCCTACTACATATTTTCCTCCCCTTATTGTCCCAAGTCACTCCACTTTCCCTCCTACTCACTCAAGAAAGAACCTGAAGCTAAAGTATGAATAGTAGGTTTTCCCTGCTCCTTTCATATAATTGGCTGGGGGAAAGAAGCAAATTGTCAGGTGAAGCAGAGGTGCTACACTTGCTTCCTGGCAGGTGGGCCATAGTTGCTTACCAGAAGGGAGAAGTGTGAGGTTTCAAGGAGATCAGTGATGTGCAAATGCACTGACAGATCCCATCTAGCACTTCTGAAGATGCATCTGCACTGCACTGACCTCTCATTCCTTTTTCTTCTTGTTAAGCAACAGCAAGCATCCCGCTAAGAAACTAGGATAACTGCTCCATCTCTACCCAGTGGGCCCAGGCAGATGTTCCCCCCCTCCTAAGAATGAAGTGACTGGGGGCAGTGCTCTGGTTTGTGTACTTCCCTGCCCCCAAACACTTGGGAATGCAAGTATGATGTCAAGGGCCAAGGAAATGCCACTTTCAAATAAGCAGAAGATATCTCAATTTTGACGTTACCTTCTGTGCACAGTGAGGAAACAAGAAAGCAGCACCTCAACCATTTACAAAATTCAGAAAACAGACAGAAACAAACAAACACACCTTTTAGTTTCTTTTTTTCTAAATGTACTGTAAAGCACAAGAGGTGAGTAGCCAAAAATAGTCACTTACCATAAAATGTCAAATAGCCAAAAATAGCAGTCAAGAAGTACATGACAAACATAGCGAAGAAAGAGATTCTTGAAACCATCTGCATTTTCTTCTGTGAACGACTGGGGGAAAAAAAAAAGATGGGGCAACAGGGGAAGTTAAGGAATAATTGGTTCTATACTTGAATGTATGCCATTTAACAGGAACAAGTCTGAAGACCGTTGAGATCTCAAGGAGGAGCACTGTAGGGGAATGGTTTGGGGTAAACAACTGTCCACACCATACCACTTCATTGTCCACCTTCTTGAGATGGTAATGATTAAAGGGCTGGTTTATAGGTGGCTTTCCCTATATGTAAGGAACCATGACCCTTTTACTTAAAAACAAACACAACAATTAAGGTTTGAAGCCCACACAATTAAGGTAAAAAGAGATAACGATGGCATTGTAGTTTTTAAAGTTTAGCGAAGACCAGGAAAACAAATCTCCAGTTAATTTAGGGAACCCTTGATTCCTAGGTGGGGAGTGGTAATTTCCCCCCTCTCTGCTACAGAGATTCCAACAGAGTATCAAGTCCAATCTAGTAAGGAAAGGTCCATGTGGTTTGCTTGCATAAGGTGCTAGGTTCAATAACTAACTCTTCTTGTTTTAGAGATAACTAACACTTTTGGTTTCTAGGAAATAGCAGTTCAGGGCAGGGCTGCCAGCCACTGTACAGACCACCAGACTAGATGACTTATTAGTCTGCCTCAATTAAGCAGTTCCTGTGAGGAGTCCACTATCTTCATATAAATGCATCCATTATAGGAACATTGCACAATTATAGAGGTGCCAGCTCTAGCTAGAGATTCTTGGAGCACCAACATTTTGAAATGATCCTGAAATCTATGTAAGGTTTAGGAGTTTTTATATGGTCCACACATTCACAAAACAGAGGAGGCCCCAGCTAATCTCAGAATTCAGCAAACGTTTGCCTTCCAAATGCTCTTGTAAGTAGCACCGTGTTAGCAGCGATTCTTCTTTCTTTTTGAAAATGGAAGCTAGTATAAAGCATATAAGATTGAAAGCTCCAGAAAATAACATCGACAATGCTGCTAGCTCCTGTACCAGATATAGCTGCCTTTGAGACAGACACCAGTTATTGGCTGCAGTCTGGCATTGCCTCGTATAAAGTGACTGTTCACACTGTTTGTGTCTCTGCTAACAGCTGTGTATATCTAAGGAGAGCCCCATATTTGTTATGTTGCCACCCTCAAACCCCCTTGGTGAGCCAAGTCTTCCTAGATGACGAGCGGGTCCTGATGCTTTTCTCAAATTAAAGTTCTTTTCTCTTAGCAGTGCAGAGTGCAACTCAGTACTAACGCTCTTACAGACAAAGCAGTTTGCTTTAATAATTAAAACAATGGTTTCTCTCTTACTCTTTAAGTTCACAGTAGATTGGAAGGACCGAGGGATGGCACACAAATGCAAATGTAATGGTAGGCAAAGCGTACACGGTCTGTTTGAAAAACAAAAACAAAACTATCAGTCAGGAGGGAGAGACGTAGTGCCTCCAAATGTCATTACGAAAATCGTCATCATTTCCAATTTGAATTTTCTGTGCTCTTCAACTGGGATTGTCAACGTTTTGCTCTGGTGGGGTTCCTGGTTTTTTTATAGTTGCATATCATGCATACCAGCACTGCAGTGCAATGACCGAGGAAAGTCCCATGAAATGGAATGGAATTCAAAGGTTCCCTTGCTCTCAGGAAAGGTGACTTTCTGTTTGTGGATGGAAACCTTTGGATACAACCTATTGCATTTTTTCCATGATTTGAAACCTTAGGAGCTCTACCTAGAAAAACATGGCTTTCACGGGGCTGGGAACACCTGTTAAATAACAAGCATATACAATGATGTTTGAATACAAGGGAAACTATAGTGTTGGTGTTTCTGCTAATATGATTATTACATCTGATTGGCTGCACATATTTTCCTATGCAATCTGCTGTTCAAAATTATTGTCAAAATTTTCCCCAGTTCTTTGAACTCTTCATCCTCGGAAACAAAACCCAGATAAAAATGTAATTTGCTCTGGTTGGAAAACTTGCGGTTGCCTAGGATTTCTTGCACAGTCTAGCTGCTGGCATGTGGAACAAAATGACAAAATGGTGTGGAAAGAAACATACCTTGGAATTAATGGTGACATACTTGGGTTGGCACGTATCCACATAGGCAATGCTAGAGTTTGGAGACAGAGGTGCGGTGGCATTTTTCTCATCCAGACGACAAGGAATTTCAAATTTCTTGTATACAACCTGGGATAAAGGACCGCCATTGAAAAAATATCCAAAACAAATGACTTGATGCTGGAAGTTAATAATTTCATTTTAACCAAAACACCAAGCAAAACTTACCACTATGAGAAAAAATACCATGCAAGTCAGGGAAAATCCACTGGTGTAGCCGAGATACCCTGAGATAAAATCAAAGGAAAACTTATCCAGCAACTCATTCACATTTATTTAACTACTAACAGGTAAAATGTTTTAAGTTCTGGTGAATAATATGGTACATATTCCAATAACATGCGGGGAATACCTATGCCACTTTTGTCACAAATACTTTTCAAAGACACTGGCTTTCAGACAAAGCCAGGAGCAGCTGGCAGGGGAGTTGACCTGACCTTCTGTCACCCATGTTGCCCATGCTTACCAGGAGGTAGAGGAAGAGGCAGCAATGAAGTCATCATGGTGCAAACACACTGATGAGAGCATCAGATTGGTTCTTGCTGTACGTTTATAATGGAACAAGTTCCCCTCCACCTCACCCCCTCTCTACTTCTTAGTAAGCAGCAGCTATATGGGTGGCAGAAGGTTAGCACCACCAGCTGACCAAATTGTTTTTTATTTGGTTGATTTATATAACCAGGAGCAGGGTGACGTGGCAGGTGTGTGTGTGTGTGTGTAAGGGGTGCCACCGAAAGGCACTTACATGTTAATTATTATTGCTGTAAACCTAACTCCATTTACCACTGAATTCAGAGTAGACATGGTTAGGATTGCACTGTTAGTTAACTTTTCATTTGGATTTTTATTTTTGGCAACCATTTGTGTCACTCAAAAGGACACAATGCTTCTCCATGTTGAAGCAGGAGTAACACCAATGGTTCTGATAGCATATCTTTGTATTTTTAGAATCCTGGCTCAAACAATTCAATCTTTGCGGGAGGAAAGATGATTCATTAAGGAGCAAACATCAAGTGGAATTACAGAGGGTTCTTGACTGCGAAAGACAATTTTGTTGTCACATTCTTATCCTGTCTTAAAATGCACAGTGAAAAGTCTATAGGGTTTTCCCTGAATGGAGAAATCCAGTTAAATAACATGTATTATACCATGAAAAACAAATGGGCATTTTTCAGCGCACTACAGTGGTGCCCCGCAAGACGAATGCCTCGCAAGACGGAAAACTCGCTAGACGAAAGAGTTTTCCGTTTTGGAGGTGCTTCGCAAAACGAATCTCCTATGGGCTTGCTTCGCAAGACGAAAATGTCTTGTGAGTTCCTGCGGGTTTTTTTCCCTCCCCCCCCCTTTTTCTAAGCGTCTAAGCCGCTTATCCGCTAAGCCGCTAAAAGCTGCTAAAAGCCGCTAATAGCTGCTAAAAGCCGCTAATAGCGCTAATCCGCTAATCCGTCAATGGGCTTGCTTCGCAAGACGAAAAAACCGCTAGACGAAGAGACTCGCAGAATGGATTCTTTTTGTCTTGCGAGGCACCACTGTAGTTTGGCTTCTGGAGAAGGAAAGGTTGTCTGGAGACATGGCAGCGACAGGCAGCTAAAAGCTCAATTGCTGAGGTCTCGTACAGAGCAAGGAGTGAAGGGTTGGCAAAAAGCGAAACTGTGGAAAGAGGGTTCTGGAGCCAGGCTTGGTGAGTGTCAAAGTCAATTAAAAATATCTTAGACTAATGAATGTCCCGAGGTGTTTACTAGTCTGTGCTTTATGTAGAATTGCTCACCTTTTCTTAAAGGTGATGTTTAACAGAACCTTCCTTTATTTTAGGAACAAAATATATGTTAACAGTATTTTTAAAAGAGCGAGAGAGAAAGAGGGAGAGAGACTAGCCAACTTTATTTACATTGCCTCAGGGGGAAAGAAATCTTTTTTTGGCCATAATCAGTGTTCAGAAATAGAAAATACCAAGCGACGACATTATTTTGTCTCAGGTTCAGACAGCCAGATGTATTCAGACAGTACCAAATTGTACCTTAGGCTTCTTATATTATAAGGTTCCCTGTGCATAGTTTATTCTGGAGCTAAGGAATATGCTTGAAACAGAATGTGGCCTTCCATGATTGGAATACACCCCGAATAAGAAGTCTAAGAACCATACTTCAAACTAAAGAAGGTATCTATCCTTACCTAAATTTTTAAGAAGACACAAGGGAAGGATTATACAGAACGTCACTGTTACGACAAGAAGCCTCCCATCCACGTACCAGGCCCTGTAAAACATTTTCAAAAGTGACAGGATAGCATCACTTTTTTTTACCCTGAATTCTCATATTTTTATACAGTCAGGGTTTTCCCCAACCCCTATTAAGTGCCTAGTTGCTCAAAAAGATACTGTTTTCCCAGGACAGGTATTAGATAGCGTAAGTAAACAGCTATTAATATGAAGTTGCCTTTCTTGAATCTCAGCCACAGGAGTCTGCAAACATCACTTTTTCATGGGAGTTATTAAGAAAAGGATTGCCCAAGTGCTAAGAGCTATGCCAGGGGTGGAGGGCAAAGCCATGCCAATTGGCATTAGACCTGCCTCAGGGTGTCAACACAGGAAAGGTTTGCTCAGCCAGGCAGACAGTTATTTTGCAATATGTGCTGTGGCCGTAAGACAACATGCACTGAATGAAAAGCCCTTGCTTCTAGGTGTATGATGTCTACTGTGATAAGCTGAGATATGAACAAATCCCCCCCTCACCCCGTCCACATATGTGGTCTCTTTGCTCCTTCCTTTGTGTGAGTTAGCAAACAAATCAGAAAGTCTCCTATTAACTACGGTTTTCTGTTTTGCCTGAACTGGGAAACTCAACAGCTTCAGAACAAGACAGAATATTAAAAGAATGGTTTGGAGTTAAAATCCATATTCTAAAGCTGTTAACCATAGTTTCCTGGTTTGAGTGAAATGGGAAACTGTAGCAAATGGAAGACTTCCTGGTAGGTTTGCCAGTTCACATGAAGGAAGGAATAAAGGGGCTGCAAGTGCGGGCAAAAGGCTCGTTGATATCTCAGCCTATGAAGCAGATGGGTGATTGTACAAACTCTCCCATTAACTCATTTCTCTGTACCAGGGTAGCCAATGGGGTGCTCTCCAAATGCTGTTGGATGCTGTTGTTTTGCTTTTGTTGTTTTTAAGGGATGGCATCCAATTTCGTTGCACTTGTGCAATGTTGCACGTGTGTAATGACAATAAAGAATCTATCTATCTATCTATCTATCTATCTATCTATCCCTGACAAATGGCTATGCTGTCAGGGACTGATGGGAGTTGTGGTCCAACAATATTTGGACAGCACAATGTTGGCTACCCAAGCTCTATACTTTGCAAACGGAGCACTACGGAAAATTCTGACTGCTGCTTTTGAGCAGAGCAAGCCTTCCAGTCAGGTATTAGAATTGGTACTGATGCTCAGCTAACTTTTATTCAGGGTAAAAAGGTAAAGGTAAAGGGACCCCTGACCATTAGGTCCAGTCATGACCGACTCTGGGGTTGCGGTGCTCATCTCGCTTTATTGGCCGAGGGAGCTGGCGTACAGGTCATGTGGCCAGCATGACTAAGCCGCTTCTGGTGAACCAGAGCAGCGCACGGAAACGCCGTTTACCTTCCCGCCAGAGCAGGAAGGTATTTATCTACTTGCACTTAGACATGCTTTCAAACTGCTAGGTTTATTCAGGGTAGACCCACTGAAATTAATGGCCATGACTAACTTAAGTCTAATAATAGGTTTGCTCTTAAGTAAAAGTTAGTTGAATACAACTGCTCAGTTTGTCTCTTTAGCACAGCGCTGGAGGCTGATGGGAATTGTAGTCCTAACCTCTGGAGGGTACCAGATTGGTGAAGGCTGATCTAGCATGAAAAAAATATTATCTGTGAGTGGTGTGCCACTTCCCTAATGGCCTTTTCTGTTTAGTTTAGTATTGGGATATATTATATCTCAATGGTGCATTTCCCCCCCAAGAACTTGAATAATAACGCTTTGTTTATTATTATAGAGTTTTCAAAGAAAGAAAACAAAAAAACAACTGAAGCAGCACAGAATAGATAACTTCAGGCTTATATTTTGCTTCTTTGTATTTCTCTGCCTTTAATAATCCCATAAGAAGTTGTGACGTTAACACCTAGCATTCAAAACCAGCATGATAGCAGCCTATAACATTTCTAGCACAGAATACTTTTGATAAACCCCTGCCTTAGACCGACTAACCAATTAGTCCAGTCAGCAAAGCCACAAATTAAACTTACGAAAATGTTTCTTCTTCTCCCATAAGGAACTTTATGGCAGCAGGTAGTTCATTTTTAACTATGAAGAGATAGCTCAGCATTGCTGGGGAAAACAAGGTCTTGTTAGAAAGGGAACATAATCAGTCATGATGCCAAGACACTGCCGTGTGCTTGGTTTTTCTCTGTGCTATCCTCAGGACCAATTCAAAGGAGTCTTTTTGTATATTCAGCTATGATATCCCCAAGTACAAAATACACACTGTGGGTGGGTTCAGAGATTAATATTGCTGGTCCAATAAACTGTGGTATGCTGACATGTGAACGAGTGATGAGATTGAGGGCTCCCTCTTCCTCTTCTTGCACACCCAGTTGCAGAGAAGAGTGCCTAGTCTGTTAAATTGCCTTATCCCCATGTTATCTGGATGAGGAAACTATGATTTTAACTGCTTCCAGCAAGCCAGGATTGCAAACCAGTATCAAGCTGTGGTTTGCAATTCTGGCTTGCAGGTAGCACCCAAACTTCCCAGTGCAGATATTACTGAAAATAAAGGGAATGCAGGAATGTTCAGGCTGCTTGCCCATTTCCAATGGACCAGAAATATTATGTCTGAACTTGCCCTCTGTTTGTGTATCTCACATGGATGTCTAAATGACACATGCCTGTATTGTCAGTAGCTTATGCCTTTAATATATGCATCAGAAGTGGCCCAATCCTTTCCCACTCATCATTTGTGTGCATTTTAAAGAGACAAGTCACTCAAAATACATCATTTGAAACTGAGACACACAGCATAAGTTTTTTTGTACTCAAGTCAGGAACCATAACGAAGTACAAAAGGTCTCATTTGAAGTGGCCTCCAGGCTTCAGTCTATGCAGTGAATATAACCCAGGGATAGTCCTATAGAAATAGAATAACTGGGCCGGCAAACTCACATGATGTCATTAACACTAGGAAAGGGTTTCCCAAAAAAGGGTGGGGGAAAGGAATTGCTAGACTTCCATCTATCCTTGGAAGCATACTGGTCTCTTTATTAGAACAGGCAGAAGGAGGAGCAAAGGCATATGGGGAGAAGGTGAATCCAAATAGCCAAGACAGCAGAAACACTAGATATACTTCCTAACACATATTTATTACAATGCAGCGAGAATTTAAGTTTGAGCAGAGTACAGTGGTACTAGGGAGACTGAAAATCCCGAAAGGTCACCTTTAAGCACACAGCATTTACCTCCAGTGTTCTGAAGAGACGTGGATCCAAAAACAATAAACTTCCCCGGAGTGCCAAAGATTTGCTCGCCAAGTTTTTCATAAACCATGCAGCCTGGTTAAACCAAGTTGGAAAAGAGTCATGATATGAAACAACAATGGCAAGTCATTTACAGTTCTCGCACTCTCATCTACACACACACCCCATTCATAATTCTGTGTTCATCTCTGTAGTCCATCCAGCTTATCATGCATTTCCAAAATGTCAGAAGTTGTCACTTATAGAGAGGTGGAGTTCAAAGCAAAATGAAATCTCCTTGCTCCCACCCCCTTGACATTTGTAATGCTTCTGTTCAAACACTTCAGTAAGCTCCTTTAACCTGAATATGTTTGGGCAAATGTACATATCTGAAACAGCAGGAAATTGAATATCGAGAGTTCTAGGAACAAGTGGAACACCAAGCATTGTAAAGCCCAATCATAGCATTTGCATCATCATAATATTTTTTTTTGCCAGGTCATGTAAATAGGCAGACTGAGCTCTATGACCTCTCAGAGTATAACCACCAAACTTTTTATTTCACTTCAAATTCTTTCTTAAAAAATTCATTTTTGGATATAATCTTACAATCTGAGAAGAAAATATTAAAAAGGGTGAAAGGTTAAAAAGAAAAAAGAACTTGATACAACACAACTCTTGGGGCACAATAAACCACCGAACATTAGAAGAGCTTTGCTGGATCTCATCAATGGTTCATCTGGTCTAGAATCCTGTTTCATACAGTGACCAACCAGATGCCCCAGGAAGTTCACAAGCAGGGCATTAAGGAAACAACCCTTTCGTGTTGTTGATCTCTAACAGGTGCTATTCAGTAACACACTGTACAGAAAATTAGAGAACCTTCCTTTTTCCAACAATGTTCACTTCCTTTGGTATACTGAAGGATCTGCAGTCAGACCAAGGATATATTTGTTTAGGGTTGGCTAATACATAAGAACACTTTAAGTTGACATGGCACCAGCAGTAGGAATGTTCCTTTATCTAGCTTAGGAAATCGAGACACTACATGCACTTCCTTTATGCACTGCTGTCATTTACACTGTGTCTTTATACCCTCCATCTTCTGGTACTTTGTTAAAGCACAGGATGGGGAGTTTGAGGCAGAAAATGCAATCCATCAAGAACTGGTTCTGCTCTGTTTCCTACAGTCTCACCTGAGTCTGTTTCTGCCTTCATGAACAGAAGGCTCGATTATCGCTTCCTTTGATACACTTCTGCAAGGCTTCAATTTCTCTGGTGAAGTAAAGTGCATTTAATGTTTTCTATTGTATTCAGGACCACTACTAAAGTTCCCCCCCTCCCGCACTATTATAGCACTGATGGGGGGGGCGGACAAAAACATTTATTTTATTCTCCATATATTTCACCCCATCACCTTCATTGCTACTGAATTGTACAACGTTCTTATGAATTACCTGTTTCCTTTGCACACAACAACAGGAGGTTTATTGAATAAATAGACAGCAACGTCACTGAAATCAAAAGCAACCTATAAAAAAAGGAAATAAGAAAGAAAAATATATCATCGTTATATAATAAGCCAGGTCCTGTACTGCACTGAATTTGGAACAGTGGTAGAAATATTGTTTCAGCCACTGCAAACAAAATGACTCAGTAGTGTCCAGGTGACAAGCAAATGGAATGAATGTTAAGATATTTCCTGTAAAAATTGATAGTTTAGAACAGGCATCCCCAAACTCGGCCCTCCAGATGTTTTGGGGCTACAACTCCCATCATCCCTAGCTAACAGTGGTCAAGGATGATGGGAATTGTAGTCCCAAAACATCTGGAGGGCTGGGTTTGGGGATGCCTGGTTTAGAAGAACTCAGAGCTCTAAATCACAGGCCATTCATCTTCCTATGGAGTGATCAAAGGCCTGGGTCTATTAATTTTTTTTTAAAAAAATACATTGGTCAAAGGGAGGGAAATTATTTTACGCTTTCCAAATGTTATCCCCATTCCTGCAAGAGCCTATGCAGAAGTTCATAAAGCAGAGAATTCATGGGATGTGAAGTTGCCCTGTTAAATTATTGTTTACATCAGCAAACTATCTGAGAAAGGAATGTTGTTGACTTGAATTATAAGTATAAAACCAATTAAATTGCTTATTTAGAGTATTGCTGAGTGGCTAAACTAATTGGCTGACAAAGATTTTATAGTGTATCTCCATCAGTTTTAGGTTATTTGTCTCCAGCAAATTTGGCTGCATGATCCAAGCAGAATATATTTAGAGTTACAAACCTTGTGTAGTGTGTCATCACCCCCCCTCCACCCCCCAAAAAAGGAGGGGGGGGAGATGTAGTGGTGGTCATAGCAGTAGGATAAAGGCTGTCTTTGTGCTTACAGAAATTTCCGCAACATCCAAAATATTGAAGGTTCGTCGCAAAATTTTGTGCCTGAAGTGTGGGGTGAATTGGGAAATGCTGTCTGTCCGTTTGTCCATCCTTGTTTAACCCAGAGCCCCATATGGATTTATTGGGGGATTTTAATACCAGAATAATTATGAGATTTTCTGACCCCCATTTAGCCCTCAGAACAGGATAGCCTTGCGTTAATTGGAAAGTCAATAGCTAAGCTACACTGCCACCAGAACTTTTAAATTTAATTTTCAATTAAGGGCTACTGTTTTGGCCAAACTCTCTATCCATATAATGAATGGTGGTGCGTTACCTAAACTAGGCTTCCTAGGAAAGCTGTGGAATGCTCTCCGCTGGGAGATCCACTTGGCACCTTCCCTTTAAGGCACAAGGAAAAACATTTTTATTCTCTTGGCCATTGGCATTTAATTCTCTGCCTATTTTGGGTGAGGTGGTGTTGAGTTGGATTTGCTCTTTTATGCATATTATTGTGGCTTAATATGTTTTTGTTCTGGTTTTTATATTTGTTTTTCATGTTTGTTTCTGCAAGTCACTCTGAGTTCATTTTTGTGTGTGAAAAGGGGCCTTATAAATATAATAAACTAATAACAGCAGTGATATGGCAAGAGAAGCTGTTTATTGTCTTTGTACATTTTTATAGACATAGGGAAAATCACCACCCATATTTTGTATGGAACTGAAGTGTGGGGTATATAATGGAAGCTATAGTTTCTAAGAGCTCTTTTGTGTCTTGCAAGTATTATGGTATGAGCCAAAGTTGGGCCTCCTTTTATTAAGGCCTGGGTACAGACGGCATTGCTCATGTCCTGGCTAATGCTACAGCAGATGCTCAAAGCCAGACTCTCCAAATAGTCTCACTCAATAAATTAGTACCATAAATTGGACCAAGCAGTGTAAAGCTCTTCAAATGAATATGGTATGAAAACGGTGTGGTGGTTAGTTACAAATGCAGCTATATTTAGTACCTTGATGCAAGCCACCAAGATAAATTAGTCTGAATAGACAAGAGTCCTATTAAGAAAATGTTTAAATATATGACACAGCTGGGAGTTATATGCTCTTGTAGTGATTTCCATTCAGACTATTGTCCTTTGTATTCAAGCAAGGAAATGAATAATGTCCCTGGCACATCTGTCAGATGTTGTTAGACCACTTTGTATGGCCACTTTGGATAAGCATCACTCCTGCGGAATTTCTCTAAGAAAGAAAACATCCTCTCCCATTAGCAAAATCAATTCTAGTAGCAGATAATGGTTGTGTTCAGATATAATGCTAAACCAAGGTTTAGTATATCAGAAACAAGCCTAGGCAAGCCTCAGGCTTTCATACTCCTCCTTCCCTCCACTGGAGCAGCTGGGAGGATGAAATTGGAAATGTTCACTTCCATTCCCAGGCTAGCCTCTATTTGATCTCCACATGTCTACCCAGTTTTACACTTGAGCTTGTGATTTGTATCTGTAATTGTATTTCATTGTATTGATTTGCATGTTTATTGGTTTTGAAGAGGCCTATGAATAAATGAATGTAGGTATTTCACCCCCCCCCATCCAAACTAAGAACTGTGGTTAGTGTTAACCACGGTTTAGAGCAAGCTTCCTCAACCTCGGCCCTCCAGATGTTTTGAGAGTACAATTCCCATCATCCCTGACCACTGGTCCTGCTAGCTTGGGATCATGGAAGTTGTACCCCAAAAACATCTGGAGGGCCGAGGTTGAGGAAGCCTGGTTTAGAGAAACAGGATTCTAATCCATGGTTTCCCTAAACCTTACTTAACTAATGCTTGTCTGGGTTCAGACACAACAAATAGCCACTGTTCATTGAAGCAAAAGCTTCTGATCTCCTCCCTGTGGCTGTGCTATATGAACAAATGTCTTGGTGGGGAGCATGTGGACCCTGAAGCTCATGCATGTAACGGTGAACCATAGCTTAGCATAATACGTTAGTACTGGATCTCTAAACTGCAAGAAGTTGTACTTTGCGGGGGCGGGGGGAACCCAAGCCATGATACGGTCTTTCCTGAGTTTTCAGCACATTACCTAATGGCTGAGCAGTTCTTTAAATAAGCTAATAAGAACTGCTACTAATCATGTTTCTGTTCAAGCCATCAGTAGCTGTGGCCAGTGTTTGAATTGGATAGGAAGAAGTCTCTGGTGACTCGTGCTTAGTCACAGATGTTTATTCAAGAGCCCCGAGTCGTAGTTTCTGCAAAACAGTAATGTGGTTTCTAGTCCTGAGCTCCCCATGGCAAGCCCAGGATGGTCTTTGCAAGTAAAAAGGGGAACAGGGAACAATATTCTAATCTGCTGTCCTTCCTTGCCCTCAAAATCTGCTGCAGGTTGCTATGCATAAACTTGGTATTTTCCACGGCTTCCAATAAAACAGCATGAACAGATTGTTTGCTGTATGGGTTGTGGTTGAGACAGGCTGACTACTGCCAGTACCAACCCGGGGAATGGTATGAAAACATGAACAGCGCCGGCTTTCTGCAAATTCAAAACATGCACCGCGGAGCTGAGAAAACTCTGCAGCACCCAAAGAGCTCTCATGTTTCATATGTTGAACCAGGGCTAACAAAAGCATACTTGTCAAAAACCACTGTTAAAAAAAATAAATCCGCAGAACTAATTTTGTGGCAAATACATCTGTGAATATATACGGAGCATTCTCTTTAGTTGATTGTTGTCTATTTATTCCACAAATGGAAAAGAAAAAAGTGTGCAAGTGATAATGCCGTTTAACTGGTTCACAACACACAAGGCTTCCCTCAAACAGTTTCAGCATTTTTAGCATCAATGTACTGAAGTTAGAAAAATGTTCTTCACCCGATTCTGGGATATTAAATGTGTACAAAGCAAATGGCTCTTACTTCCTGCTAGCAACGCAAAGGTGCTGCTTCTCACCCTGTTAAGTGTTAGATGGCATTGTACCTATTAGTGAGAACAGATAAGAATGGGCTGTAGGTGTGAGGGAGGGTGGAGATTTAAGGTTGCATTCATAACATTCTGAGGTAACTTGAAGAGAACAGGAAAAAGTCTGTGTCAGGTTCAAAGCCATTTTGTGTTGTCTTAACCTTTTAAAAACCCTTCTAGTGCTCTTTTGCGCTGGAGAACACATTACGGTTTCCACAGTGCTTTTCTTGGGGGGGGGGGCACAGGGGTACGCATACCCCTAAACATTTTGTGAATCTAAGTTTGGCCTCATTGAGGGGCAGTATTTGAATATGAGTAGGAAAATGAGAGTACCCCTAAACATTTTTTTAGGGAAAAAAAGCACTGGGTTTCCAGCATTTCCACTGACCACTGTTGCTGTAAATTTCACATCTGCTTGATGCATAGAGATATCTCTCCATTCTGTGTAACAGGGCAATTCAAACTGCCAATCAGCTATGCTGGAAGGGATCTGGACATAGCTGTCAACTTTTCCCTTTTCTTGCAAGGAATCCTATTTGGAATAAGGGAATTTCCCTTAAAAAAGGGAAACGTTGACAGCTATGGATCTTGATAGAGCACAGTTGTTCCTTGGACCCTCCTGTTGGCTAGCAGAGAAGCTCTACTGTCAGCAGGGAAACTCCTGAAATGGGGCTGGATCCTGAGCCAGCCCTGCTGCTGACACGTGACAGCAACAATCCTGCTCTGGATCTGTTTGCAGCTTAAAGGTCCAAGAGAAGGCCAGAGTTTTCTTTTTTGGGCCAGTCAGCAGCTTTTGGTCATTTTCTTATTGTTAAACTGGGTAAATACTAAAGTTATTCTCACTTCCCTCCCACCATTTCTCAGAATACTGGGCTACAAATGAAATGTGGTTTTTGCCTAATCGCGAGTGAAGGCCTTTACCTCATCATCTATCTGAGCCCTGTTCTCAAGGTTGAGATGGCCTTTCGTCCGAGAGCAGGCTGGCTACTAGCTCCTCGCCCTCAAAAGCAGTGTTGCTCATTTGTGTGAGTCACCTGCAGCTGTCTGTTCCACAGGGTGATTTCCTGTGGTCGAATTGCTCTTAGCTTGCTGAATATTTGCTACATGAAAAATGTAGCATGACTTGCCAGACCTGTCCTTACGTCTGCTTTTGTATAGCTTGGGGGCTGAAAAAATTGGGGGGGGGGGAGAGCGCGCACAAGGCAAAGAAGGACCCTTCCCTCCTTGTTTGCTCTCCTTTTCCACACAATCTCTCCCTTTCCTCTCATCCAAATAGCCTCAGGCAGAAAGGATGAGAAAACAAGAGGAAAAGAATGGAAGGAGTCCTCTCTCTGCCCCTTAACTCACCCCTCTCTCCTGCAAGCCAAGCTGTTTTCAGGAAGTGTGGCAACAGGGAAAAAGGAACAGAGAGGTAGTTAAATGGGAAGGCAGTAGGACTTCCCGTAGCACTGCTGTCACCCGCTGGGAAGGATGAGGCAGTGGTGAACTTGGGGCTGCATAGGGGCACTGGTAGAGCCAGCCTAGCACTGCCACCAGGGTGCCCACACAGCCTCAACCCTCCCCATCCCAGCAACTGGCAGGGATGCTCCTGCTGGGAAGCTTTTACTAGAGTTTCACCCCAGCCAGGAGAGATGCTCCTGAATGCATGGGGGGCCTGGCTTTACCCCACCCTACGCCCCCACGACCAACCACCGAAAAGAGCTTCAGGTACCACGAGGGATAGTCAGCACAAACATTACATTTCTTCAGAGCAGAAAACACATCTGAAGACTCTCCTTGGCTGCCTTCAAGAACTGGGCGGCGGGGTGGGGTGGTTGTTGGCAGGAAAGAGTTCCTCTTTCTATTGAACAGGTTCAGGGCTGGATATTTTGCTATCTCTGGACAACCTCATTGACTGCCCGGCCCCCCAAACCAATTCATTCTTTCACTCCCTATGTGATTTCGAAATGTGTGAATCACCTTGAATATTCTGGGTAGATTCTTGAGCTCAGTTTTTAAAAAAGCTTCATTCCAACAGCTGTAGCTCTAGTAACCCAATTTTTGATACACTGCAATGTAGCAACAGCTTCCCTAGGAAACAAAGATTTGGTGGTGTTGGGATTTTTGGTTACAGTGTTAAAAAAATCGCTAACATACATTTATCCTTGACTGCGAACCAGTTTGTGGTTCCTTTGTAACAAATATTAGATACTCAACAATGACTCTGGGTACCGAGTAACACATATTGAATTTCTTGAATTTCTCCAGTGTAGTACTGGAATTTACCATATTTTAAAAAAACAATGTAGTGGCAAAGGGTGCATTTCAGGTAGAAGCTCTCCTGCCCATGAAATAAACTATTAATTTTAATCTGGTTCATATTAATTTCAACAAGGCTTGTACAAGGCGCCTTCTCTCTGTAATCTGCCCACACATTACAATATATATATTTACTCAGAAGTAAGCCCCATTGTATTCAAGAGGATTTATTCCCAAGAAAATGTACACAGGATTTCAACCAGAGTCTGGTTTCTTCTCTATTAATAGGATGTTCTAAACCACTTTTTAAAAATCATGTTTTTCGAGGGTGGGCACTGCTCCATCTTTAATCTATAAAATCTGTCTTGTTTACAAGAGACATCTTTTTCAGGGAAGCTGTAAAACTGCTTCACAAAGGTGGTTTTTTTTTAAGACTGTGAAGTTACTGCAATGTTCCTTTACACTCTTTGGCACTTCTCGAAGATTGAAAGAACCCGTGTTTCTAACACCTAAAGTCTTACTTAAAGCTTAAGTAATTCACTCCTATATGCAATTAAAACTTTTCAGGTTTGCTCCTTCAGATGCTGCTAAGATACTGGAACTTATATAGAGGAAATATATTTTGCTCCAGAAAAGAATTCTCAAATAATGAGTTGGGACCTACCAATGACTAAAGGCAAACATTATGGATGGCTTGCCAAAATGCATCTAATAAGCATTCATTATTGGGAAATGTTAAAATGGCTATAATGTTTTCCCCACCATCTCTGGCAGAATTGAATGAAATTTGCATAGTAGTCCATTATGAAGAGATGCATCCTGCCAAATATTGGGACAGCAGCAGCAGCGGTTTTTCCACAAGGACAGCCTTACAGCTTTGGGGGTGTAAAAAAAAGAAAAAGGATTAACTTAATCTCCTCTAGTGTTTTGTGGGCAACTGGTTGGAAAATTGCAGCCAGAAGAGAGAAAGGAGTGCCAAATTGTGAGGGATTGGTCCAGTGGTTTTTGTGCTAAGCACCTTGAAAGTTGATTTGAGGGTAGAGGTAGGGAGCACTGGTACGGAAGAGTCTGGGAAAAACAATTCCCTCTGGTTACAAGCTTGACCTATTGGTCACAACAAAGCACCACCTCCTCCCTCTCCCCACCCTTGCATTGCTCCACCCATCCCTCCCCAAGTATTTTCCTTATATAGTAAGCCAGGCATAGGCAAACTCGGCCCTCCAGATGTTTTGAGGCCGAGGGAGACGGCATACAGCTTCCGTGACCGACTCTGGGGTTGGGGCGCTCATCTCGCTCTATAGGCCAAGGGAGCCGGTGTTTGTCTGCAAACAGCTTCCGGGTCATGTGGCCAGCATGACTAAGCTGCTTCTGGTGAACCAGAGCAGCGCACAGAAACGCCGTATACCTTCCCGCCAAAGCGGTACCTATTTATCTACTTGCACTTTGACGTGCTTTCGAACTGCTAGGTTGGCAGGAGCAGGGACCGAGCAACGGGAGCTCACCCCATTGTGGGGATTCGAACCGCCGACCTTCTGATCAGCAAGTCCTGGGCTCTGTGATTTAACCCACAGCGCCACCTGCGTCCCTTACTCAAGAGTAGATCCATTGAAATTAATGAACATGTCAGGGCCATTAATTTTGATAGGTCTGCTCTGAGTAAAACTTAGTTGAACATCACCCCCAGAGATCAGATAAGAATAATGCCATTTAATAGTGCATTTCTTCTCTGAGAGATGCTATAGCCTTAGGAAAAAGTGCCATAGCTTGGGATTCTATGCAATCTTCTGCCTTACTCCTACAGAAATAAATCTGAAGGTGAAAAAGAAGAAACCAGACACCAGTGTGTTGGGCTGCCTGAATGTTAAACAGCTGTCTTTTAAGTTGTATGTGAATTGCACACTTAGTTTTTAATAGCTTATTTCATTTATTAAAACAGCATACAAACGGAGTATGAACATTAACACTCACTCCAAATTGATGTCTGTGTCAAAGTGAAAATTTACCCAAGGCCTTTTGCATGCTGATGACTTACGTAAAGAGCAGGATTCCTGTGTTGGCCAACGCAAAGGCAAGACCTAATATTCCACTGCCCATAATGGCATTGCTGAGATTGAAGACAGACATTCCCAATGAAGTCGTGCCTGGAATCTGTACAGGTTGAATTAAAAGAAAAGAAAAGAATAAAACTTCCTATGGTTTGCAGCATATTTGAAAAGCATCCTATGCTTTTTTCTGAATATACTTTCTCATCCTGACCCTTTCCCTTCAGTCAGATAATTTGATTATTTGCCCACTTGGGTACAGTGGCAAGAGGTGAATTATTAGTAACTGAAAAGCCACAAAAGTAATTGAGAGAACATAGGATGATACCCAACCAAGTCATACATTCAGTAGATGCACTGAAATCAAATAAATTGAATATCACCCGTAATTTCACACTGAGGCCCCAGGAACCTGCCATTCATGCAAGATGTTCTAGCAGAACTCTTCTAGAAAAGGGAAAACTCTCTTGGGGGGACTTATGCTCAGGAAAGGCCTTAGAGGCATTGCCTACTGCCTGGGATTGCTCGTTGGCCTGTTGGACCTCCTCCTGGGCAAAGCCCCATCTGCCATGTTCCACCCCTTTCCAAAGCTCTCCCCCTTCAGAATGTCCAGAGGCTTCCAAGGGCTGTAGGCCCAAAAAGCCAAAAGAAAATGGATGCCGGGAGAAGGGAAAGGAGAGATCTATGTAGCCAGAAAGAAACGAAAAAGCAGCAGGTGGGGGAGAGGAAAGAGGATCCAGGAAAGACAAACAAATGAAGACAAAGGAAAATTCCTTCCTAAATGGTGTTCCTGCCTGAAGCTGCCGACAAGAGCAACATACAGTGGAGCTGGCAGGAAGCTGAGCTGGTGATGGGGTTGCCCTGCCCACCAGGTATACCCTCATGAAAGTCTGACTTCCTGCCAGTGGAGAGATGGGTGGTGACGTCCCACACAGGCCTTCCTCCAGGACAAGAGAACTCTGTACTTAGAGACCTCTTCTAGCAAGGAGCTTAATCATTCACTTCCGTGGAACTCAAAAGAGTTTGGTGTGGTGTAGCAGTAAAATGTTGGGACTAGGAACATGAAGACCCAGGTTCAAGCCCTGACTTAGCCACATGAAGCTAACTGGGTGATCTTGGGTCACTCAGTATCTTTTAGGTTAACCTACCTCACAGGGTTGTTATGAGGATAACATTTGAGGTTGGGGAGAATTGTGAACACTGCCTTAAGCTCTTTAGAAGGAAGAATATCAATGTAATAAATAAAATGTGGGTGAGCTGTTCCACAAACTGACATGAACAGCAAACCTCTTGTTTGCAAAGGAGATCTGTGTGCACCCCGTGTGTAGGACAGGGGTAGCAGACATGGTTCCCTCCAGATGTTGCTAGACTTCATCTCCCAACAGCCCCAGATAGAATGGCCAGTGCTTGAGGATTATGGGAGTTGTAGTCCAACAGCTTTTGGAGGGCATCAGGTTGGCTCTTTGTGCAAGGAGGGCAAGGAGGGTAACCTACATATTCATCACATTTCTTCTTTTCCAAGTGGCTGTTGGTTAGACTTCTTCTGCTCTCGCGGTCTGAAATAAATTTACTGAAAAAGAACAAACAGGATTTTCTTTAGCATTACAGCATACACAGGAGGAACATACGTTAGTACTATTATTGAGCTGCAGCTGTTATGGAGTTGGTGTGTATTGTTTTTAATTAAGCTACCTAGAACCCAGTTGTACAAGAAGGTTGGGCCATAAGGAAATGAATCATACAGATAACGGCATGGATTGGTACACACACAAAAGAAAAGACACACAAAAAGGGATAGGCATGAATGATTAAGCCTGGGAAGTATATACGTACAGAGCCAGATTCAGCTCTCCTATAAACTGCCATAAGGAAGGAAGACTAGTTTAGATTGTTGCAGGGATTTTAAAAGTATTAAAACAGTAATCTGCTGGGTAATTTTAGATTCTGGCTTCAATTGTCTTATGGGGCTTCTCTCTTTGAATAATGGCATTTCGATAATGCAGCAACCCAGCCCAGCTCTGTTTGGGGGTCTTCTTGCTCAATTTGCTGAATGACACCCCAGGCATCTGCCCTGAGGTCCTACCCTGAGGGCGCCACTGCTTTTACACTAATTTACAGAGGACAGCTCTACTGAATGCCCTTAGCCATATAGCTGGACAGACCCTCCATTTTCAAAGGTGGTATTACCAAAGGTCTATCAAGTCCAGCATCCTGTTTCACCAGAGAGGTCAGTCAGATGCTTGCAAGAAGACCATAAGGAGGGCAAACCTGGACGGAACAAACCCTCAGGATAGGCCATGAACTCCATGTTCGCCTGCTTGCTAATGCAATTCATTGTGCTTGTGAACCACGGCTAGCTACAGCTGGAAATCAAATGCTGAATGAGATGGGGTTTCAGTGTGATTCAGTTATAGGCATTAAAAATACATTTGTGGACTGCACTGTAAATCTTGTTTTTCATTATTTAAAAAATTTATTTATACTTTTATACTGAATATATTTCTGTAATGTTAGGGTGCTTGCCATCAGGATTTATGTTGCTCATGCCATACATATTTGGCGTTTGATCCAGCTAAATACATGGGATTGACTAACTCAAGTCTCACTGATTTTATGGATCTACTCTAAGCATGGTCAAATCTGGATCCAGTCCTTGAGAACAGAAAAACCAAAAGCAAGGACATATAAGCTCCATTTATTTCAATGGAAGAATGTGAAGCACAAGTTTCACTTCTCTACTGAAATTAGTTGGACTTAAAGGCTGCAATTCTATGTGCACTAAGCTCGGCAGGACTTATCTCTAAGTACAGTATATACTTGAGTATAAGCCGACCCAAATATAAGCTGAGGAAACCTCTTCTCAACGGATAAAGGGGATGCTGGTGCTATCTTACCTGACGTTTCCAGCAGTGATGACAACAGAACACAGGTGCTCCCCCCCCAAAAGGGCCTCTCTACCCCACTGGTTCGCCCAGCCTTCAGTCTGAAAACATTTGACATACACATATCAAAGGGCTTGAGTTCAAGCTCCCTCAAAGGTGGGAGAATTGCATTCACTTCTCGCAGGAGGGGAGGCACCCACATGGCAAGAAAGACGCAGCCCAGGGCTTGCAGCCGAGGGAGCCGAAAGCAAACTAGGTCCCTTCTTCCCGCTGATCCTGAGATATGTCTTCAGCCTCCAAGGTGCCCAGGTATGGCGGGAAGTGTTGGGGCGGCCAAGGTGTGGGAAGCGGGGGGGGCAGCCTCACCTACGGAAATGCATAGGCAGGAAGCTGAGGTCGAGGCTCTGCAGCCAGTGCAGCACCGTCCGGTGCAGCCCCGCGCACCTCGGGCTGGTGGAGTAGGACATGAGGAGCGACAGCTTCCCTTCGTGAGCGCCTTCTAGAACCATAACGGCAGTTGTCACAGCAACTATTGCCACCACTCTGTCCGGGATTTTTTAAAAAAGGAGCACTGCCGCACATGCGTCGGAATGCCTGGGCTTCTTTAAGTGTTTGCACATGTGCAACTTTGCCGCTGTCGGCGGAGGAGGAGGAGGAAGAAGGAGCAGCCCCAAAGGGCTGCTTTTGGGCTGCTCATTCCTCCTCCACCACTGCTGACAGTGGCAAAGGTGGTGGCAGAGGAAGGAGCAGCTGAAAGGACTCCCTTCGGGCCGCTCATCCCTCCGTCGCTGCCTCTGAAGAAGAAGAAGAAGAGTTTGGATTTGATATCCCGCCTTTTACTCCCTTTAAGGAGTCTCAAAGCGGCTAACATTCTCCTTCCCCTTCCTCCCCACAACAAACACTCTGTGAGGTGAGTGGGGCTGAGAGACTTCAAAGAAGTGTGACTGGCCCAAGGTCACCCAGCAGCTGCATGTGGAGGAGCGGAGACACGAACCTGGTTCCCTAGATTACGAGACTACCGCTCTTAACCACTACACCACACTGGCTCTCTGCTGCTTTCAAGAGCAGGCATAGGCGCCCGGTTGGGAGAGGCACAGCGCAGCGCCTCTCCCAACCGTGGCTCCTGTGCCTGCCCTTGCGAGAGGCGGGTGGTGGGACCAGTGGCGCGAAAGGGCTCCTTTCTCTCCACTTGTCCCTCCGCGCTGCCCGCCTTACTCGAGTATAAGCCAAGGAGCGCTTTTTCAGCATAAAAAATATGCAGAAAAGGTCAGCTTATACTTGAGTATATACAGTAGATATGCATATGTGACAAGTTTAACTGGCCCATATTAAACACCATGGCCTCCATGCAATTAAATCTGAAAACAATTGAGTTTTAATTAGTCACAGCTAACTTCTTCCATTAGTTTCAATAAAACTTACAGGGTTATTCCTTCATCAAACAATCTTTAGGATTGCACAGTGAAGTTACGTTCCTGTACATAGCTACTCAGAAGCAATCAGGCCACTGTGTTTAATCAGCCTTACTCCCAGGGAAGTGTGCATAGGATTGCAGCCTCAGTTATACCGAACTTTTGCTGGATTAGGGCCAGAAAATATATGAACAAGCAACTTGAACTAATGAAAACATTACAGTTTAAAATATTGCAGTCTTCAGATTGCTTATAACATGGCATTTCATAAAATTTAATACATTTTGATTTCTTAGTCTACATTTCTCCCTCTAAAGCAATTTAGCAAAGATACTGCATTCACACAGCTTATATTAGGTGCACATTTGAGATCTGAGGTTACAACAGTAAGCAAAGCGTTTCTTTCTTTCTTATTTGCTAGAATAAGCTAGCAACATTTGTAACAGTTAATCAAGCCATAAAAACAGCAAGGCATGGTAAAAATGTATGTGCATATATTGAAAACAGAGCTTTTATCCTGACTCAAAATGGACCTGAGAAGCATTTGACCTATTTAGCTCTTAGTCTGCTTGCCTCGAACGTAATAAACAGCTCAAGACCTCCTGGGACTGTAGCACTTCAGAATGCAGGTGGAGAAATAAATGCTGAATGCTCTACCTTTTGTGTATGTCTGTATATGTAAACACACACAGGCTATACAGTGCAAAGAAAACAACACTAGCTCAGCTATGAGAAGCCTGGTCTACAAGCTTTCTTTCTCATATGCTGGTTTTCTATGAGCTGAGCTGCTGCAGTGGTAGGGTTAGGGTTCAGTCTTATTTGCAGCGTGGTTTACAAAAATCCTGGAACAATTAAAATGTACATACAAAATATGCATACGCAATTAAGCTAAAGGCCACAACGTTGCAAAAACAGCATCAAACAGGCAGTAGGGCTGAAACTGTATCTAAAAAGCTTGGGGAAATTAGAAGCATATTTGCCTGGCTGGCACTAAAAGGGCAATAAAATAGGAGTCGGGTAAACATCTCTGGGGAGAGCACTCCACAAGTAAGAGGGTCCTCTCCACGGTAACTACTCACCACACCTAAAATGATGGGGGTGGGGGGGAATGCTCCACTGCAGTTCTTAATGTACAGGTAGGCACATACCAAGACAGGAGGTTCTTTATAACTTGGTCCAAAGCTGTGAAGGGCTTTAAAAGACAAAACCAGTGCTATGAATTAAGCAACCCTCTCACCCATGTTCTGAAGAGGCACAGTCCCAGGAGTTTTTTGCATGGTCTTCGTGAACATGTATATGGGGTCCAAGTAATTTTGCTTTAGAACAAGAGATGGTACAATGTGCTGTCGAAAGCAGGTGGGTTATCCTTGATGTAGCATTCTTCCATCAAGTTGGCCTACATGAGATTTTTGGACTTTCAAGCACGTTCATTTAAGAATGCATGCTGCACCAAGTTCAGCAGCAGAAAAACTGGTGCTTGGTGCAATATGCAATGATATGCAGTAATAAATAATCTTGCTTGAAGATGCCCAAATCTCAATGTAAACCAAATTAATGAAGAATCCTGCACAACACGGAAGTTTACTCTTTTACATGTACCTCAAACCTAAGAAAAATGGATCATCTGAACAATGTTTTAGTTTGGAACCAATTATCCACTATTTTGGCTACCGAAAAGTAAGTAGTCAAAGACCCAGAGACATCTAAGATCATGTGTAATGCTAATCCCAAATGTTGAATGTTGTTTTTCGTTTCCTTTGTGCTGTGCTTTGGATGACCAGGCTGAGTTGTGGGGTTGGTTGTTTACAAAGCAATCTATACATTTGTATTAAATATGCCAACATTTAAAGGTTGAATAAATTGGTACACTATGTTTTTACTGCCAATGCCCAACAGAGGCTGGGTATGAAATTCAAATCACATTCTCAAATGGAACATGACTCAGTAATGAATCATTCATGAGCTGTGTTTCAAGTCAGAAACACTGTTTTTAAACAGAGTGTTTTCACATGGTAAATCTGGGGCAGTGGAAAACTACTCACCTATTCATCTGGCCATTTTCTACTTCTGTGAAATCATTGGAGTCATTGCTGATGTTATCATCCTCAGGAACTGTCATATTCTGCATCTCAGTTAATTCTAGGCCTGCTTTGAAAGGCATCTTGATTTAGTGAACTTATTCTGAAGCCTGCTTGGTCTTTAGAGATCAGTAGCACCTGTATTGTGAGCCTGAAAACCTACAAAAAGAAAAGAAAAGAAAAAGTTCAAAGTCAGAATAAGAAAATGAACAATAACCTCTCAAGTGTCTCTCTCTCACACACACACATAACTTGGGGCTAGAACTTTCTCTAGGATTGGTGATCTGAGTGCTCTAAATGGCATTTGTATAATTCTGCCATCTGTATATAATTGTTGACAATTTCTAGACCATCTATGCATTCCAACATGGAAACCAGAGAAGAGGCTATACACTTCTTATTACAGGGGAGAGACCAGGAGCTCACCAAGACAGTAGCTAAGTTCCTCTATTTGATTTTTTTGTCGCCGAAGTATGCTACAGGATCCTGCCCTTTCTGGAGACCCACAGAGATGAAATAGATTGATCGCCTCTTCTTCCCTTTGGCAAACGACTGTACTGTTGAAATGGCGATGAGATTGCACTGGCCTATTTATTCTGAATGTTTGTATGTGGTGCCAATAAAGGTTTGATGATGATGATGATTGTTGACAAATAGCCTGAGAACTTTGGGAAAGATTAAGAGAGATTCTTCCTCCCCATTTAGATGTATTTAATTTTGCACAATGTATAATCAAGGTTGTCATTCGGCATGCAAAGCGATCTACTCCCATGTGTACATACTTTGAGAAAAATGTGAAATTATGAAATTAAATATTATTGCAGGTTGTATGAGGTGAAAAAACTTTATTAACGCTTGCACTCTTAACAACTAATGATTACATTTACACCATGACCTTTTTGCGGCAGCTGCCATGCTTCTCTCCCACATGTCCTCCTCCTCAAAATAACTCTCTTCGGTTGAGAGATAAGAGACTGTTTCAAGGCCACCTGGTAAGATTTATGACCGTGTGGGAATTTTAACCCATGTCTCTCCAGTCCCAATACAACAAACGCAGTTCCTCTGGATGCAGTTGCACATGTAACGCCATCATGTTTTTTCCTAGGCTGCACCTGCTGTTTAATATCGATAGGGCAGGGCCACCATTTACTCTACAGACCTGGAGTGGTGCCAGGCTGCATATTAGCATAAACAAAAATCCTATGTAAATAATCCTTTAAAAAGAGACAATTGTGCAGGGGGAAGGTAAGGAGATAAAAATCCCATCAACTGTGTAAAGCAGGGGTGGTGAACCTTATTTGGCCTAAGGGCCACATTAATCCTTGACCAAACATCCGGTGGTCACATGTCAGAAGTGGGTGTGGCCACTCCTGCCCCCCCCACCAACACACAGTCACCTCTTAGCTGATCCATGCAGATCTGCAAAGAAGAGGAGCTATATCAGTGGATCGTTTTGATGACTCTCATTAAGTGGATTGCAACTCACCAAGCTGAGTAGCAGCTATGTGTGACAGTCCGCTGGGGTATCACTGCCTGACAGGTAATGTAAGAACAGTGGGACTGCCTAGTAGCTGGCAGGTTACAATATCTGTCTGAGGATTACATTTGACTTAGCTGGTCAATGCTGCAAAGGCCTGTTTTATAATTTCCAGATAATGAAAGCTTGGGTGGATAATTCCACTCATAGTGGCTTTGCCATTTCTGTCCACAGAAACGGGCTGGGACATGACTGAAGCCTGTCACCTGCCCTGGACATTTTGGCCTCCCAATGGAATGTTATTTCATAGGGAAGAGAAAATCTTGTTTCTACAAGTATTCTTTAAAATTATAATTTTTGTTACCATTTCTAAAGCAGTTCCAGCTGCTCATTTTTAAAACCCATGTTTTAAAAGTACATCAAACCTGGAGAAAGTAGCTAATAAATTCAGTATGTAGTATAAAACACTGACAACTGGGAATCACTGGCCAGTGAGCGCTCCAGTTGGAGAACAGCCTTGACCAAAGGCGTCATGGACTTTGGAGAAGCACAAACTCAGGACGAAAGGACCTTGGAGAAGCACAGGACTTTGGAGAAGCACAAACTCAGGACGAAAGGGAGAAACAAACATTTGGCAAATCCTCACCGTGATCAACTCCCACCTGGAAACCTATGTCCCCACTGTGTCAGGACGTGTGGATCCAGAACTTGGCTACGACTGATTGGCAAAGAAGAAAGAAAGAAGTACAGTGGTACCTCGGGTTAAGTACTTAATTCGTTCCGGAGGTCCGTTCTTAACCGAAACTGTTCTTAACCTGAAGCACCACTTTAGCTAATGGGGCCTCCTGCTGCCGCCACGCCACTGGAGCATGATTTCTGTTCTTATCCTGAAGCAAAGTTCTTAACCTGAAGCACTATTTCTGGGTTAGCGGAGTCTGTAACCTGAAGCGTATGTAACCTGAGGTACCACTGTAGTAGTAATGATGGCAGCAACTATTGTACAGTTAAAATGTGCCATTGAACTAATTAGTGATAATACTATTAGCGAGCATTACTTATTAAATGTTCATCTTATCTTTGTCTGGCTGTGGCAAATGTGATGAGAAAAAAACTGATTTATAAGGCTATTAAAAGTGTAAGGACAGGAATTTGGGAGGTGTTATTTATTTATTGCATTTATATTCCACCTTTTCTCCAAGAGGCTCGAAGTGGTGTATGTGGTTCTCCCCTCCTCATTTTATCCCCACAACTCTATGAAGTAAGTTAGGCTGAGAGACAGTGATTGGCCCAAGGTCACCCTGTGAGCTTCATGGCAGTGTGGGGATTCGAACCCTCGTCTCACAGGTCCTAGTCCAGCACTCTAACCAGAACCCTACACTGACCCTTATGGGGTCTCTTAAAATCACTTTCTTTAAAAAAATTTAAAAAATGACTTTCAGCCTCCATTCCTTTGGACTGTTTCCACCTGAGTTCAGGTAGATTTTAAAGCTGGGCTTTTTAGAGGGTACTAGCTTCAGCCATAGAAGTCAACAATTTGCTTACAGGCTGAAATTGGATTCCTGTTTCTGTTCATAGGCAGGCTGATCTTGCTAGAGGCTCATTTATGTGCCTAAGAGATGCCTTTAGACCTAGAGCTCCAGTTTCACATAAACTGCTTCCTTTATGTAAAGACTGCCATGTGATATCTTTTGTGTTCCCTCCTCTCCCTAGCCTCACCTTTGAAAAGAAGAGGACAAGGACCAGGGAGGCCGACTATGGGATTATGAGCATAAGATATTAAGTTCCACAGCAACTCTGCAAACTGGCCCTTTCATACAAAACACATGTCAAGAACTAGAAAGGAAGTAAGTTATCACAGGTGATAATTTCTAGAAGATAAAGTTCAGCAACAGGAAAAAGATTTTTAAAAAAACCACAGTTGCTTGTAACACACTGAATGTAACAGGCGGGCTTGATAAGGAATGTTATATATAACCCACTTTTTAAAAAGAAAGAAAAGGAGGGAAGCCTTCAAATGGGTTGTGATCTCATAACATGGATGTAAATAAGTGAAAGCTTATTACAACTGTTTAACCATCTAGGTACTTCTGCTCTGAGTGGATTATATTATCCTTTTCTTTAAGGGAAATAAAGCTTCACTGAGGAAATAGCAAACATATTTAGAAATATATCCAGCACTGACCCTTTCGGCACTTCTATTTCTTTGTAGGCTTCTTCCTCGGATATAGAAATGATTAGCTTATATATCTGAGTTTTTAACACTGCCTTGAACATGCTCTAACTCTAATACTCTAATTGCCATTGGAGAAGTATAGATGAGGGGGAAGAGTCTGAACAACTTTGCAACCCCCCCCCCAAAAAAAGCTCAACAAGTTTTGTGTCCGAATTTGAAATATTGAAATATGGCAACCCTAAATTAGGCATATTAATGATTCCATTATTACGCTACTGATCATTGTTAGAGACTCAAGAGATATAAGGTAAAAAAGGTAAAGGATCCCTGACCGTTAAGTCCAGTCGCAAACAACTCTGGGGTTGCGGCGCTCATCTCGCTTTACTGGCTGAAGGAGCGGACATTTGTCCGCAGACAGTTTTTCTGGGCCATGTGGCCAGCATGACTAAGCAGCTTCTGGCGAACCAGAGCAGTGCACGGAAACGCTGTTTACCTTCCTGCCGGAGCGGTACCTATTTATCTACTTGCACTTTGACGTGCTTTCGAACTGCTAGGTTGGCAGGAGCTGGGACCGAGCAACGGAAGCTCACCCTGTCATGGGGATTCAAACCGCCTACCTTCCAATCGGCAAGCCCTAGGCTCAGTGGTTTAGACCACAGCACTGCTAGGTGCCAAATGGCTCCATAAACCAAGGTTACAGTTGCCAAAACAGAATGTTGCCATTTTACGGCAAGATGGCTCTAAAGTCTTATTTTTCAAATGATGGACTGCCTGTGATTGATTATCAGTAAAACATCTGGCTAGTTCAGATGACAACTTTGAGCTGGGTTAAGAACTTTTGAGAACTTAAATAAGAAAAGCCACTTTATCCAGGGACTGTCCACATATCTATTGGCCTGTTCCGACCTCTTTTTCTTAATGGTGACACAGACCATTCATAATGTAGGAATATTCTTCGCAACTATGAGCAGAACAGTGGGGTGGGGTAAATGAAGACAAGCTATGGCAATTAACTATAACATTGCTTACTGCTTGCTCCTGCTCAGGCTGCACAGAAAAAGCATTTAGGTTCCTGAAATTCATTCTGATTATGTAGATAACATACAACGAATAGAAATTCTGCAGGATGTGGTATTAGTGTGTGAAAACAGTCACGTTCCAAAGATCCCCAGGCATGCACTTCCAGATGGTGGAGATGTCAGGCGCTATCCTGGTGCCCAGGCAGCTTCCCTTGGTTGCAAGTGACCGACAGCAGGGTGAAAAATGTGCCTGGCTAATTTTGAACACTGCCACTGATGAATCACCTATTAGCCATACTGCATATATGCAGAAAGGGTATGTTTTCTAAGTTTGAAAAGGACTGAGAAACAGCAAAGAGAATTTTCTGATAGGTGTGGGCTTTCATTTTGCACCCATAGGGTATATTGAATGTGTAAAAGTCAAAGGGCTGGCCTGCTACTGCAACCCTACTTCTCCCACCCACCCCCGGGCCACACACGCATGCTCTGTTTGGAGACATAAACAGGATGTTCTATTCAACTGTTAAAAAAGAGAGAGAGGTCCAACAAACCACACTGCACATGTTCAGAAACTGGTTTCCTGCTACCAGGTTGATAAAAAGATCAGGAATCATTAAACTCTAATCTGACTGCTCTCGCCGCATTTAGCTTTGGGCAAATCCCATGCACCATCAAGGGGAGAAAATGCAAATCGATTCAGGCTCATAGTTCTCCTTTGCAACTTCTCTTGGGAAAGGGACAGTTTGAACTCAAAAATATATGATGTTGCTAATTTTTCTAACCTCTGGGGAAAAACCCTTCTCTGTCAGCCAAACACAGAAGAAGCCTTTGGTGTGCTTATTAAGCACTCTGTGCTAACTCCAAGCCCAACTCCATACTGAACCATGAAGTTGTACTCCTGCGAGTAACAGTCTTCTGTGACCGTTTATCCATCTTGTCCCCAGCGCCAATTTGCAGCTCAAGGAAAAAGCGAGGATGAGAAGGGTTTGCCTGCTGTTGGGACAGGGTCTTCAGTGTACCCAACCAGGCATGGAGACCTCAACCAAGGATCAGGAACAAGAATCATCAGTAGTGCTCCCTGCATATATTTGTTCCATTTCTGAATACCTTATTTTTTATTGTATGTGCAGAGATTTAATAACTTTGATGCATAGAGCATGCTTGCCAGAGAAGACTATAAATCTGCATGCATGAGTCTGGATCACAATCACTCACAGTCATATGTACGTCACCAAATGAGCAGTGGTGGCGTAAAGTTCTCCACAAATTAAACCAACACAAACAAGCATAAATGCAACACTGGCCGCTTGTCAACAGTAAAGGTGAACTATTTGCTTTGCTTGTTGACTGGAGAGATGAGTAGCCAATCCATGAGAGGTGCCCTCTGAGACCTGTGGGACCTAAGTCTGCTGCCCCAGGTAGGTCTCTTGCTCCTAAATTCATCCCTGTGCTGATAACTCAGCATAACCATGAGAAACCACAGTGATTACACATGTCAGCGTGCAGCTACAAACTAAAACAAATTGCTGTGCTGTATCAAATCAACACACCACTAACAGTGCAGTCTTATGCATGACTACTGAGAAGTAGTCAGACTGAGTTTAGCAGGCTTTACACCCAGGAAACTGGCTACAGAATTACAGCCTAACGTTTAAAATAGAACCGGGGGAGGGGGGGAACCAGGTGCAGGCATGGGGTGGGGAGATCACAAAGGCAGAACAGACTTATTAAAAAGCAATTAATTCTGCACTGGTTGTTGGAAGTGTACTGAATATTATGTATATTCATCTTCATTAACATCCTCTTTATCAGCTCACATGTGATTTCTCTGATCCTGTTCTCGTTTTTTTTGCAAAATGGACATATTTTTTTATTATTTTATTTTGAAAGGAGCATTCTACCAACTAGCCAGCAATGATTTGCATGTGGTAGCTGACAAAAATATAAATATCTTTTTTTAAAAATATCAAAACATTTAAAACACATACAGTAAACAAATATAAAACCCTCACCACATCACCTCAAAATGTAAAGCCAATTCAGGCTTGAGAAGAGCTACTGTAAAGAAGGTCAGATACCCAAACAAACTGTGTTTCATTCAAGTCTCTTAAAATGCATTATTAAGATCACCATGTAGGATATTAAAATTCTTCCATAATGCTAGGACTTTAGACCGCATGCACCTCTAGCTCATTGGCTTCCTAAATTCTATTCATTCTTTGATTCAGAACATTAAATATATGGACTGAAGGGCTATTTATACAGCATAGAGTCAACTGAAGATTGCATTAAATATCTTTTTTCTTGCCCAATTTGTGGTTTAAAGCCCACATTTATTTAGGCCTGAACTATTAAGAGTGAGAGAAAACGATAGCAAAAAGAGGATATTAATATGCCCTCACCATTCTTATCTCTGATCACAAAAAATGTAGTGGGAGAAGGGAGAAATCATCTTGTGGAATGGAGGAGACTTGAGAGCCACATTGTGGATTGGCATGTTCTTCTCTGTACGTACACAAATGTCTTTGTTTTTAAATAGATGAGATAAACTATGTGGCATCAAGTAGCGTTATGAAAATTACCCTTCCGTTCTAAGAAAAGCATGTTGGTGGATTTCTGGTGGTGGATTTCAACTGAACAGCCATTTCCCATCCACTCCTTCATTATCAAAATTCAGTTTTCAGTGTTAGCAAGCTGATGTAAAGTTTAGTGGCTAAGCCCCTCTCCCAAAGAGTCCAACAGGACATCTTTAAGAGCATTTTATTATATTTATACCTTGCCTTTCTTTCACCAAAGATCTTCAGGCAGGATTGATATGAGCAATGGAGAAATTAAGTAGCTTTAGACTCTGGGTTTCATTGTGTTGCAGGTGATCTTCAGTAGGTATTTCAGAATTTGGTAAGCCCGGTTGACTACATCTGCAGGGGCTGTTCCAGGATTTGAATCCTGGTCTCGTAGGTCATAGTCCAACACTCTCTAACCACTGCACCACACGAATAAATATAAATAATAAATTCAGCATTCTTTTTGAAATGAATCAGGCAGGGAAAGGTGAAATCCACCATAAAAGATGCAACTATTTTCAAGGATAAAAGAGGCCTGACAAAAATGGCAATAAAAGGAGCAGAAGGAGACCAGTGGGAGGCAGGATAATCAAATGATGATCTGGCATGTTTAAGCAGGCTGAAGACAACGATGCCAATAATCATAATAGTAATAGCCTAAATCCAGCACAGAATCGGGACTTACTTAACTCCACTGATTTCAGCGCATTTCAGCAAGTTTAACACTTTCTTGAATTTAAGCTAATAATACTAATGAGTATGGTGATTACAAGGGGCGCTACATAATGTTTAGTCACACTCCAAGCAGACCCACTGTAACCAATGGACCTACTCTAGGAATTCATAGGACATCACCCAGTATTTCTGCATTTACAACCTTTCCTCCCCACCCTGCCTGTGAAGGCAATCAGTGATAGCAACAGGTTGTATGACAACTCTGCTTTGTGAACAAATGGCTTATGGCAGAAAGGACACTGGTGGTGTGTGATTAAAAAAAAGCAAAGGCGCTAACCACAAGAGAGAGAGAGAGAAGAATAGAACAGAGAAAAAACCTCTCTAGGAGAGAAAGCAAGACTTGGAAAAGATGCCACCTCTATACAGATGTAGGCTGGAATCAGGCCTGCATTCCTAGCATAACCTTGTACTCCCCAGTGTAGCGGTTACTTATTTGAACAAATTATAAACCGGTTAACTTCCAGTCTCCAAGCGGTGCACAAGGACTACAATACAGCCAAGTGACGTAAGAAATTGATAATTAATTCCAAAGTAATCTGTAGCATCCCTCTTGAATACCCATCAGAGCCCTACAGAATCAGTCAGAGCAGAGTAGCAGCATTTTAATTTTGCACAGATGATTGTTATCTTAAAAAGAAAAAGGCACAAAAATGTTCCAGTGCAGCTTTAAAGGGGTGGACTAGAGTGGGGTGAAACTACTGGATCTTAAAAAAAAGGGGGGGCAAATTTGAATTTCCTGTGAAAGCAACAACATCTTTATTCAGGGCATGCATGATTTAGACCTGAGTGGGCCACAAGCAAGGTTGGGACAAAGTCTTTTTGTGGTGAAAAGGGCCAATGCAGCGAAGCAGTAATAAATACACCCATGGCAAATGTACCTAAGCAGCTGACAAATCAACTGCCTTAAAAAAGAGAAGGAGGAAGATCAGTGACAATATGTTCCATTCAAAAAAATCCGGCATGTCATTTTAAAAAAAAGTGTCCCTCTTTTGGTTTCGGTACACCAACATCCCTATTTTTGGCATTCAAGAGTATCAGCTTTAGCGTGACAGCAATTCAGAAACCCAATTCTATTTTTTTAAATAAATAAATAAACAAACCGAGGGGAGGGGCTTCTGGAAGAAAGGAAGGGGCCATTTCAGGTGGAACCTTTTTGTAAAGTGAGGAGGACAAAGACGAATTTCACTCTCCCTGCTCGCTCCCCTTCTTCCCCCATGTCAAGGTTGCCAGCCGTCAAATCCGTTTATATATTGGAGCAAGCCCGCTTCTTTTTATTAGGACTACATTCTAGTAACGTGGTTTGTGCCTCAGCCTGAACAGTGACCTAGGTCTGCTAATACTGTTTCATTAGGGTCTCATTTAGCATATGTATGTGTGTTTGTTTGTGTGTGTTTGTGTGTTTACGGTGGGTGCCCCCCCCCCTCAGAGAGGTGGAAATAAGTGCGGCGCATGAGTCACACGCATTCGCTTCCTACGCGCCTTTTTCCCTCCACCCATAATGGAGAAAGAAAAGAGAGACCAAAACGTGCGGGTCTTTTTCGCAGCCCGGGAGAAGAACGCCTGCCAGCCCGAGAAGCGAAGGCGGGAAGAAAGGGGGCTGGCTGGGGGTCTCCTCACGAGCAGACCCGACAAGAAGCAGCGGGGGCCCCCTCGCCATGCGGCTACACGCGGCTCCCGGGCCGCGGCGAGGCGCTTCTTCTCGCCATTTCCGCGAGCCTTTCCCTCAGGCGCCCAGGAGCCCCCGACCTCTTTGGCCAAAAGCACCTACGCCCAACATGCGCCAGCTAGAAAACCGCTCTCTCCTGTCGCCGGCCATGTGCCCTTCCCAGGGTGAATGGCTGAGATGGGGGGGGCACGAGGCTATCTCTCTGCGACCCCCTCCCCAAACTCCGTACCTGTTAATGCGGCCGGTCCCTCCTTTTCTCCCCTCCGTCTTCACGAAAAAAGAAGCCCAAGCTGAGGTGTTTCTTCTCCCGCGCCCCGCCTTCGGGGGGTCTCTCCTTTGTTAGAAGAGCTGGCTCTCCCTCGCTCGCTCTCGGGCTCTTGTCGCCCCGTTGCGAAGAAGGGGTGACGTTTTTGGGAGCTCAGAGGAAGAGAATGTTCCTCCTTTTTAATTTAAAATTTAATTTTTAAAGCCCAGCGGTTGTTTCTGAGGCGGCGTGGCGAAGCGCTAGACGGAATGAATGGAAGATGCCAAACGACCTTCAAGGGGGCGCCAAGCGCGCAGCTCCCGCCTCCTTCCTCTCGCGTCTCCTCCTCCTCGTCGTCGTCGTCGTCGTTGGTGGGTGAATGGATGCTCTGTGCCTCAGGACCGCATTATTATTATAATATTTTATTCTTAATCCGTTCTTGAGGGATTAAATGCTTTTAAATCTCTGGCTGGGGCGCGTGGGCTCTCCTCCCTGCTCCCCCCGCCCCAGCCCTTTTCGTTTCCTTCCTTCCCTCCCTCGCAGGTGGCAAGGATGCTGTTTGCCGTCGGACCATCTGTGCTTTTGTGTTTTGAACGCGATCGGCTTTGCCCTATAATAAGAAAGCGATACGAAGAGCGAGTCAAGCGTGGGCAAGCTTTCCCTAGGCCTGAGCTGAACCGTTGCTTCTGATCTAGGTGAGGAGAGTTTAAGGGACAACACACACACCCAAATCATAGGAAGGGACCACGAGGGTCCTCTATTACAACCTCCTGCAATGCAAGGGATCTTTTTGCCCAGCGTGGGACTCGAATCCGCAACTCGTGAGATTAAGAGTCATAGTTCAGTTGGTGAGAGCGTGGCGCTGATAACGCCAAGGTTCGATCCTCGGATGGGACAGCATTGCAGGGGTGATTCTCAGGGTCCCTTCCAACTTTACATTTCTAGGATTCTATGCTGTAAGGACAGAGCTATCCCATGATATACAGGATATCAGGGGTGCCAACTCGAATAAAATATTGCGTGGGGGGGGAGGTCCAGGTAAGCCCCACCCTGCATAATCGATCACATGATGCTGTGCATGCACACCATTCGAATGGCCTTCTGGAAAGTGGCAACCTATATACACAGGAAAGAAGAGGTGATTTGTTTTTTAAAAAAGAGCTTTCTTTGCTGTTTCATTCAGTGTCTTATCTCTCCACGTGTCTCTGCTTGATTGCATTCACCAGTCCGGTAAACTGGCAGGTGCACTTTGCATTTCTCCTGAAAGAAAATTCTGGCCACACCTTCTGGGTGTTACCTGTAACCTTCCTTGATCCTGCAGAGCTCCTTGGACTGGTCCGGGTAGAGCAGGCAAAGGCAAACTCGGCCCTCCAGATGTTTTGGGACTACAACGCCCATCAACCCTAGCTAACAGGACCAGTGGTCAGGGATGATGGGAATTGTAGTCCCAAAACATATGGAGGGCTGAGTTTGCCTATGCCTGGGGTAGAGCATGCTTGGGATCCTCAGTCTAGGTGAAGCCGTTGTCACTGTTTCATTTTGTTTTCAACATTGCAAAGCAGTAATGTGATTTGTGCTTGAATTATAGAGGGAAACGTAGGAATTTCCATGTGATTTTAATGATTTTAAATCTAAGGCTGGGGGCATTTGCTTCCCCCTCCCACCACACTTTATTTCCTTTCCTCACAGGTGGTATTGATGCTGTGGATGGACCTGAGGCCTCTGCAAAAGGGGATGTGTTTTAACAGAAGGCTGCTTTACTTGCCTCTATGTTTTAGTCAAATCAAGCCCCTCTTCAGTCCCTGAGGGAGGGCATCACAAAAAATAGGGGGCTGGGGCTAGCCACTCTTTCCCCCCACCTGTAATCTGAGCACTGGGTTAAACTGAATGGTATACAGTGGTACCTCAGGTTAAGTACTTAATTTGTTCTGGAGGTCCGTACTTAACCTGAAACTGTTCTTAACCTGAAGCACCACTTTAGCTAATGGGGCCTCCTGCTGCTGCCGTGTAGCCGGAGCACGATTTCTGTTCTCATCCTGAAGCAAAGTACTTAACCCAAGGTAATATTTCTGGGTTAGCGGAGTTTGTAACCTGAAGCGTATGTAACCTGAGGTACCACTGTATGTGTATTTGTGAAATCCAAATGCCCAGACAATAATTTTTAGGTCATCTAGTTAAGCCTGATAGTTCTTTTAATGTATACCCTCCAACATTTCTCTGATGAAAATAGGGATGTCCTATTCAACAACAAAAGCAACAATAAATTTGTTATTTATACCCTGCCCATCTGACTGGGTTGCCCCAGCCACTCTGGGCGGCTTCCCACATATATAAAAACATAATAAAACATTAAACATTTTAAAAAAACCCTTCCCTCTGCAGGGCCGCCTTCAGCAGTGGAGGAGCTACATGCTCTGGGAACGGAGAACAGGTGGGGGCATGGCTGGCGCATGTCCCAGGGGGTGTGGTGTGCGTCCTGGGGTCGGATGCAATGGCACCTCACCAGGGATGGCACCCGGGGCGTCCCGCTCCCCCTGCCCCCCCTTCATCCACCAGTGGCCTTCAGATGTCTTCTAAAGACTGCATACTTAGTTACCTATCTTCTTAGCTCAGGGGTTGCATAACTCTGTATCCTCCACCATTTCTTTGATGAAAATAGGGACATCCTAAGGAAAAGCAGGACATTCCGGGATCAGATCAGAAATCAGGACGGCCTCTATAAATCTGGGACTGTCCCTTGAACATAGGGACACTTGGAGGGGCTGTTTAATGCTACCTGTGTAGTATTTGCCAGCAAGAAGAATTTTAGATAAAAGCTCATTTTTTGGTTTTGTTTCTCCAACATTCAATTGTTTTGAACCACCCTGAGATCTACACATATAGAGTGGTATACCAAATAAATAAATAAATAAATCTTCTTAAGCATACTTAATTGCAATGAAGACCCATTGGATTTTACTAAGCTTGTCAAGGGTTGCAGCCGCAGCTGCCTCTGCTTGTAATGTATAATTGGACATGCATTTCATTTCACCGTCAGAAAACATGTCAGTCTGCAATGCAAACCACAGCTACATTTTCATGGCAACGTGCAAAGATGGTAACAAAAATTAGCAGAAGGGAATTCCTTCCAGCTCTGCTTCTGGAATTTGTGAAATGTGCTTCTTCATCTAGATGGTATTGTGACAGTTAGATAAACAAAACTGAGCATCCTTGCATCACAGTCTTGTTTGTTTACTATATTAGATACTGAAGTGTTCCTCTGTATATTTGAGTATTGGGCTCAGCTGTGGGTTGCAAATTGCTTTGTGGCTGCTTCCATGTTCACATAGTGTGGTGTGTTACATGTGCGTGTGTGTGTTTGCGTGTGTATGTACCAGCATTCTGACCTCAGAATCCAGCTGCTGAAAGGCTGGTCTGCATGCATATGGAATATTGGCTTCCTTGAGAAAAATTAGAATTCTTTATGTGGAGTGAGAGAGATCACACGATCTGACATCAAAAAGGTCATGTGACTGAGAGAGAAAGGCAGGTGACTGCGGAGGCTTGAAGTCATAAAGGAGTCATTGGTAGGTACCGTAACTTTGGTACAGGGCTGTTAAAGGACAGCTAATGAGAATGTTACAGTGCCACCACGGGGTGAAAGATTTACCTGGATCCAATTTCATTTTAAATAACTTACATTTCCCACAGGCCTTGCATTTTCATCTCCTACTTAAACAAATACGATGCTGGTAAAACAAGAAACGCAACAGCAATAAAAATGAGACCTCGCCAATTGCTGCTCACATTTTAATCCCTGCAGCCATGGGTTCACATGATGGCTTATATTCAGCTTCAGAGCCTAATTCCTAAAAATGAGAATAAAACTATTTAATGTACGGGGAAGTTGTAAAGATAAAAAGAACAATGCAAAACAGCTTTTTCATTTGAAAACCACTACGTGAATGATGACAATCATTTAAAAAAGAGAGACCTAACAACAATTGGTCACACACAAACGTGACCAAGTGATGGAAGAGAATAATGCAGATGATAAAAGTGTGGCAACTCAAGGCAGTGGGCACAGGATGGCTTTGTTTATTCCGGCCAACCGTTTGCCCTTATTCTCACTACTACTGCAACACCATAAGAAGGAAATAAAAGGAGATGGAAAGTATTTCACTACAGGTGAGGCGCAAATAGCCCCTTGCTTGTCTAGCAAGCTCACTTTTGGTCAACAGAGACTCCGCATGCAAAGAAAGGCTACTGAACCCTGTTCAATTTTAAAAGTGCTGGCACTGACCTTTAAAGCCTCAAATTGTCTGGAGCCAGGATACCTTAATAAGAACTTCATCCTCCCATAGCAACCTTCTTCAACACTAAGATTGACGTGAGAGTTCCTACTTTGGAAGAACAGCAGGTACCTATGGGGCTTTCCAATGTTGGAGTCTTTTAAAATAATATTTCTATTGATTTTTACAGAAATCACATTCTAGAGGGGGGAAACACAAACATATTCCAAATATACGTTCAGATATGTTTTTAATACCAAATGTAGACTCGTTTTGTCTGATATAACATTTTCAATTTGGCCATGTACATTTCATGCAAAGTTTGCAAGTAGGATGTTTAAATAGGATTTTGAAATAGCTGAATGGTTTCTTTTAATCACTGATAATTACTTCAGGTTGTATTGGCTAGGGAGCCTATGCTAGTCCTGATATTATCTGTACACAGAAAGGGATGGGAACCTGTGAGAAGCTGACAGCTGAAATCAGATTTCCTGGAATTTGATACTCAAAGTTCGGTCGAAGTCCATTTTGAGCAGTCATTGTTAGTTTTAATATATGTATTGATCATTTCCTTCCTTTCTGAATAAACTGTTCTAAATGTCAAAAGAGAAATCCTGCTGCAGAGATGCATCGGTTGAGCACCCATTCTTAAGTATTCATTAACTTGCGAAATCAGATAACCTATTAAGCTGTCTTAATAGGAGCATACCCTACCCCACAGGTGCCCATTCAACCACTTGGGTTGATGGAATTGGCAATAGTACAGGTGCCACAGAATACTTGTAGCACATAATACCTGTAAGAACTCAATTGTTTCGTATGGCAGTGCCTATTGAAATCAAGTAGCCACTTTCATTGTGCTCCTGTTTTCAGCTCCTTCTAAAATCATTCCTAATAATAATAATAATCAGGCAGCTATCCGCAAGCCTTCGGAGTGCAGCAGGAGTTCCCGCTGTGCTCGGAAAGGGCGCTGAGCAGAGAGGGGGAGAATTCCCCCCCCGTACTCCCCCTCCTATGGTCCGGTGCGTCCTATAGAGTGAAAAATACGGTATACCCCACCCATCTGGCTGGGCCTCCCCAGCCACTCTGGGTGGCTTCCAACAAAATATTAAAATACCGTAATGCATCATATATTAAAAGCTTCCCTAAACAGGGCTGCCTTCAGATGTCTTCTAAAAGTCTGGTAGTTGTTCTCTTTGACATCTGGTGGGAGGCCGTTCCACAGGGCGGGCGCCACTACCAAGAAGGCCCTCTGCCTGGTTCCCTTTAACTTGACTTCTTGCAGTGAAGGGACCACCAGAAGACCCTCTGCGCTGGACCTCAGTGTCCGGGTAGAACGATGGGGATGGAGATGCTCCTTCAGATATACTGAAAGCTGGGGTTAATTTTAATTTGTTTTAACATTCAAATGCTTTAAAGTAGGTTTGTATTTTTGTTCCTTGATTTTACAGTTTTATCTTTTGTAAACCACTTTGAGATTGATTTATTTTACAATCAAGCAGTGTATAACTTTTAATGAAATAAATAAATAAACATGATCACACTGATGCCAAAGATTTGCCAGCTTGCCGTTAACCTTTTGGCTCCGTTGTACGTTTTAGCAGGATTCAGCGCATGTTCAGCAAATAAATTCATTCAGGTTATTTTTGAAAGGAGGAAAATGGGCAATGTTTGTGTGCATTTGAAAAGAAAACCCACTATTGTGTAGCTAGACGGTTACAGTAAATATACTTTTAAGTCCCTTGTGGTGAACATCTAACCAGCCCAGATTACATTCTATGCTGAGGAAGGTAGTTATTTTTGTCATATGTTAGGCATTTCTGGATGAATCCCAAGCTGGAATTAAGATCGCCGGAAGAAATATCAACAACCTCAGATATGCAGATGACACAAGCTTGATGGCAGAAAGTGAGGAGGAATTAAAGAACCTTTTAATGAGGGTGAAAGAGGAGAGCACAAAATATGGTCTGAAACTCAACATCAAAAAAACGAAGATCATGGTCACTGGTCCCATCACCTCCTGGCAAATAGAAGGGGAAGAAATGGAGGCAGTGAGAGATTTTACTTTTTTGGGCTCCATGATCACTGCAGATGGTGACAGCAGTCACGAAATTAAAAGACGCCTGCTCCTTGGGAGAAAGGCGATGGCAAACCTAGACAGCATCCTAAAAAGCAGAGACATCACCTTGCCAACAAAGGTCCGTATAGTCAAAGCCATGGTTTTCCCAGTAGTGATGTATGGAAGTGAGAGCTGGACCATCAAGAAGGCTGATCGCCGAAGAATTGATGCTTTTGAATTATGGTGCTGGAGGAGACTCTTGAGAGTCCCATGGACTGCAAGAGGATCAAACGTATCCATTCTTAAGGAAATCAGCCCTGAGTGCTCACTGGAAGGGCAGATCGTGAAGCTGAGGCTCCAATACTTTGGTCACCTCATGAGAAGAGAAGACTCCCTGGAAAAGACCCTGATGTTGGGAAAGATGGAGGGCACAAGGAGAAGGAGACGACAGAGGACAAGATGGTTGGACGGTGTTCTCGAAGCTACAAACTTGAGCCTGACCAAACTGTGGGAGGCGGTGGAAGACAGGAGTGCCTGGCGTGCTCTGGTTCATGGGGTCACGAAGAGTCGGACACGACTAAATGACTAAACAACAACAACAAGGCATTCCAAAAAAGAGAGAGAGAAAAGGACACTACGTTAAAGAAAATCCTATAATGTATATACCGATTGTGAGTATGTTTGAAAAGACTAGCAGCTGTTCACAGCCTAAGGGCATGTCAGCAAGTGTAGCACAGGACTGTTCTGATGACTTCTTTTAAAAAGGAATAGGTTGACATTTCTTCAACACGATGCAAATAAGAGTGTCAAAAGTCATAACAGCAGCACAGTTTCTGCTTCTGTGTCATTATCATAACATACATGGTTAACGTTTGCAAATCTCCATTGACCTAAAGGAATGGAAAATCATGCTCGGTGGCATTTAAAAATATAAGCCACCAAAATGATGGTGGGACTGGAACAACTCCTACATGAGGAAAGGGTGCAATATTTTGTTTATTTTTAAAAATGGCTGTATGGTGACATGATAGAGATATGATAAAGATATGCATGATTTGGAGAAACTGTGGTTGTTAGCCTGCCACAGTGGGGCTCCTCCATTCTTACACACCATTTCATGGTGGGGGTGCAGACACATTGTGACTAGGCTGGTGTAGCAATCTCTTTATCCTATGCCTGAGCAGCCCAGCATACCTGAAGGAGCGTCTCCATCCCCATCGTTCTGCCTGGACACTGAGGTCCAGCACCGAGGGCCTTCTGGCTGTTCCCTCGCTGCGAGAAGCCAAGTTACAGGGAACCAGGCAGAGGGCCTTCTCAGTAGTGGCATCCGCCCTGTGTAACACCCTCCCACCAGATGTCAAAGAGAAAAACAACTACCAGACTTTTAGAAGACATCTGAAGGCAGCCTTCTTTAGGGAAGCTTTTAATGTTTAATAGACTATTGTATTTTAATATTCTGTTGAAAGCCGCCCAGAGCGACTGGGGAAACCAAGCCAGATGGGCGGGGTATAAATAATAAATTAGTAGTAGTAATAGTAGTAGTAGTAGTAGTATATAGCAACCAAACATCCAGCATCTGTGTAAACCACCATTGACCACCAATTGTGGTCCTGATGCATACATGACAGCCATCCACAGAGAAAGGCAGCAGATTCAGGTTGGTAGGAACGCTTGACCCCAGGGAAGCTCTCTGCACCATGGCACAAACAGTGACACCCATACTCCATGGACTGGTGAGAGAAGCAGTGACCATGCTGCTGCACCTTGTCCCCACAGGCATGGGTTTGAATTTCCTTATGCCACACATTTCTCCCAAAGAGATGGAAGGAGAGGGGTCTTCTACCTCTACATCTCTCTCTCTCTCTCTCTCTCTCTCTCTCTCTCTCTCTCTCTTTCTCTCTTTCTCTCTTTCTCTCTTTCTCTCTCTACCTTGGGGTATACTTCATTTTTTCCATTTCAAGTCAGCCTAGGTGTTCTGACTGACTTTCAGCAATATTAACATTGTAGCTGATGTTTTCTAAGAGTTCAGTCAGGCAGCCTTCATCTCTGCCTGTGTTCAGATGCCTAGAGAGAAAATTGTACGTCATGTTTTGATGAGATGAGATTTAGGACAACTGCAGCGAAGATCAGCTTGAAAAGTCTATATAAATATATCATAAATCCTTGATCTGCTTATAAAAAGAGGCAAATGCAACAGTTAGTCATTATAAATAGTGAAACATTTTTTTTAAAAAAAATGTGGATGTGTTTGTTGCTCTGGGTTCCTTCAGGAACACGGGTGGGATACAAATTCAATACATACATAAAACTACAGTGGTAAATTACTAGTGATTTATCAGTGAATTCGGTTTTGTTATTTGATTCCAGCATTTTCAGCAAAAATGTGTGTGTTTACCTACCTCACATGGTGGCATGGGTCATCTGGGGTAAGTGTAGTAGAGTTGCTCAAAACTGTAACATTAGAAAATGGCCAGATGTAGAAACTTAGCAAAGAAGCCTACCCATGTCTACTCAGAAGTAAGTCCTACTTAATTCAGTAAGGCTTACTCCCAGGTAAATGGGGTTAGGATTGCATCCTTAGAGTTCAATATTTACTGCTCCTTCTAAAAGAAAAATGCACACTATTTTATTTATATTGTCATTTCCTCTTTCAGCTCAGATTTCCATATAATCACACAACTACCCTTAGCATTTTTGCTTCTCACCAACCCACACATATTCATACAATGCAGTTATGTGTTATACACTCTCCCCACATCTTTCATGTAAACTTTTTCCCTTATCTTGTTCCTCAGGAAGGAAGAAAACCTCAAAGTAAAGGAACTAATTTGTTTTTAATCCATCTGTGCTGCCCTCGGCTTTTTCATTTGTATTTTTTAAAATACAGTGTTACCTCGGGTTACATATGCTTCAGGTTACAGACTCCTCTAACCCAGAAATAGTACCTCAGGTTAAGAACTTTGCTTCAGGATGAGAACAGAAATCATGGAGCAGCAGCGGGAGGCCCCATTAGCTAAAGTGGTGCTTCAGGTTAAGAACAGTTTCGGGTTAAGAATGGACCTCCAGAACGAATTAAGTTCTTAACCCAAGGTACCACTGTACACTTTATAAAGTATAGAACCATGAAATAATTTGAGAAATAATTTGTGCAGTATATATGGTGGCTTATTTTCATGGTGGGGGGGGATACAAATAAACCTATGTGCATAAGAGGATATGTAAATATGTGTTGCAATTGTCAGACCTGGGATAATCCTTTTTAAAAGGCAATGTCTATTCTGACTGCTAAATACTACAACTAAATTTGTTACAGATTCAAGAATGTGATTCTATAGAATAGCCTACTTGGATACAAGTGCAGCTGAACTCAATGGGAATTATGTCAGAGCAGATATAATCTGTAGGATTGTGCTGTAAATGATGTGGGCATTTCTTTAAAGGCTATTATCGGCCCTCTGTCCCATTAGAATCTCTATGGCCTCCAGTGGTTTATGTATATGGGTTGAATTCTAAAACTAGGAAATGGCCGCCAAGAATGGAATGCTCTTTGAGCCCCCTCCGGTTGTGATTTGTGCAATTCCCAAGACTACCGGCCCTCAGATTTCAGTCATAGGGAGGACTAAAATCTATATGATCAAATGACTTTTTCTGATTAGTTTCCATAAGGCTCTCATATTCCAAACTAATACAGTTGTCGTACCTTGGAAGTTGAACAGAATCCGTTTCGGAAGTTCCAAAATGTTCGGAAACCAAAGCTCGGCTTCTGATTGGCTGCAGGAAGCTCTTGCAGCCAATTGGAAGCCGCGCTGGACGTTCGGCTTCCAAAAATTGTTCGAAAGCCAGAACAATCACTTCTGGGTTTTGATCGTTTGGGATCTAATTTGTTCGGGAGCCAAGGCATTTGAGATCCAAGGTATGACTGTATGAGTATTGTTATAAGATTGGGAGTTTGAACAGGAGATGGTTAACTGAGCCAGGAGTACTGTTGGAGGTTCCCCTAATAGTCTGTGGTAAGGCACCTAGGCACATCTTTTGAAATTACAGATGGGGACGGGACCTAGGAGATGGTAAGAGAATCCAGCCAGAGCGACAGGCAAAGCTAACTGTGTGTCGTAAACACTTGCATAACCGTCAACTGTCCCACTTTAAGTGGAACATCTCAGAGTTGCAGAAGCCACCCTGGCTTCTGACTGGATCTTGGGATGTCTTGTTTCAGCTCCTGAGAGTGTGTCCTTCCAAAAGACACCCATTTTGGAGGGCCATGCTCTCATGCAAGTCACCTCCAGGGCTTTTTTTTCAGCCAGAACTCAGATCTGGCACCTCTCAGGCAGGCGCCATTGCCCTTAGAAGAGAACAAGAGAAGCGCTCATGGTGAGTTCTGGCACCTCTTTTTCTAGAAAAATAGCACTCCCCTGAGGATGCAGCCCCCAAAGATATGCATACCTATTTTCCTCTGTAAGATGTTGGACCTGTAGTTTCAGTCAGGTCTAGTGAAATGTTGTTTTTTTGAACACACATAGGTTCACTGATGATGGGGCAGGGGCTCACAGTCACCCCGCTCCTCATTTTACATACACCATGTTCCCAATTCCGATCACCCCACCATAGGTGCTACATGCAAAAGTTTGAGAACAGAAATGTATCCTCACATCTAGTTTGGACCTAAGTCAAGCAAATTAGTAACCTGGCATTAAGGGTGACTGAAAGGTTTAGCAAGTACAGACCTGACGCTTTGGATACTTAATTTTATTGTGGGTGGGTAGGGGGTTATAAATATCTGAGATTCAATTTATTTTCCCTGAGTGTTACATTAAAAATAAATCCTGAATTATGAATGTTCTAAAACAGCAAATTGAAATTAGCTATGTAAAGCAGGCAGGGTAAAATAATGCTACTACTCACATAACTCTGATGGATAAATAATAATGCAATATTGTCCAGTCTCAAGATATTCAGCATGTGTAAACATTTCAGTGAACAATGTGATCCAGTAAGATAAATAAAAGTGGAAATAATTTTTATCAATAAAGTGTGTTTAAAAGAGATCTTTGTGGAATGCTAAAATAAATGATCTAATATGATCAAGTGAACTCAGTAATCAAATAATGTTAAGGGGGAAAATACCCTCATTTTCCTTTGAGATACTTTTGTGTATCATTTAGCAGAAGAATTGGTAACCAACTGAAGCATAGTATTCATCTGATATATTTACAGTGTGTGTACAATTATAAAAAGGGTGTCTGACTGGTTTTGTACAATACTAGTATACTACAGCTACTGTTTATAGATAAGTGCTTTAGTAAAACAGGATAATATAAACAAATGATGGCAGTGGTTAGAAGGCTTTGAATTTATGTGCAATGGTGGCAAGTAATGCAGGAACATCGCCTCACGCATTGGTGAATTGGCAGTATTAAATGGAAGATGCACTCCCCATACGTATGGTATAAAGCGGGGTGTCTCAGCCCATAACTATTCATGTAGTCCTTATAGATGTACTTGAGGACCTTGCTGAATCAGGTCCTTAGTAATACAGGCTTGAGCAATGAATAATTGAAATAATGATGCTCAGGAGTCCTAATGATCTATGTGGCAACACAGCCTAGCCAGAAAATGCCTTTTCAGCAGAATCCCACCAGTAATCCATTAACAGCAAGCAAAGGCGTTCTTCACTTTTCAGGAAATGAATGGGAAGCCAGAGTCGAGGCCTTTGGGAAATAACGATAGGTTTTCTCCCCCACTCCACCCCCATTCCCGCCTTACCAACCTCCTTTATTGATAAGTGAAATTGTCAAATGAATGTAATCAAATGAGCAAGCAGCAAATAGCCAAGGAGTAAATAGATTGGTTGCAGATGTGTCAAATTACTACAGTGGTACCTCAGGTTACATATGCTTCAGGTTACATACGCTTCAGGTTACAGACTCGGCTAACCCAGAAATAGTGCTTCAGGTTAATAACTTTGCTTCAGGATAAGAACAGAAATTGTTCTCCGGCGGTGCAGCAGCAGCAGGAGGCCCCATTAGCTAAAGTGGTGCTTCAGGTTAAGAACAGTTTCAGGTTAAGTATGGACCTCCAGAATGAATTAAGTACTTAACCCGAGGTACCACTGTATAAGGCCTTACCAGGAATGCTTTTTTTTTCTTTCCAGAATCACAGACTGGTGGAGGGACATTATTGACCCACTGGCCAATTTAGGGTAAAGCAGAGTCTATTTTTTACTACGACTCCCGTCATCTCCAACATGTAAATAGTCCTTAACATTGGGGGGGGGGGTGTACCAGGGTGGCAAAAGCTGCTACTGCCAGGCTGCGTGTAGCTAGATGATACCGATTTGTCTATACATTTCTTCTTCCACTTGCAGGATAGCTGAATCTCAGTTTGCTTTCGCTGCCACAAGTGCTTTCACAGGTGAGCAATGGGACAAATTTGACTACCACTTTTCCAGTTTGTCTAACCCTAACAATGAAACATTCAATTTACGAAAACCTTTATTATGTTTATTATTTTTTCCCAAGGTTTTTCTGAGCGTGGGAAGGAGGAAGATAAAAAACCCCCACCACCCATCCTTTTTGTGAAACAAGCCTTGACCCACCTAAACATGCAGTTTGGGATAGAACGGTTCTAGTATAAAACAAGTGTTTGTGTCCCACATCTTTCTTCAAAATATCAATCGAAGAGAACAAGCATCTGAAGTTCTGGTAAGCCTGTCCAACCATAAATCCCAACACTAATCTGAGTCATAAACCTAAATATAAAATATGATGAATGTGTGTGCTTTTGGTCTATATACATGTCAAATTCATTTGAGAAATCTGACAGGAGATGAACAAGAAAATAGCCCTAAAGTGGTGCCTAATAATAATAATGAAAAATGTATTTTTGTTTAATCCTTTATTTTTTCCCCTTTTGTTTGATCCTCTTTAAAGATTAATTTTAAGCCAGCCAGGATACTTGTTTCCTATATATAGTAGTACAGAAAGAGAAGAGATAGAAACGATAGTTTTTAAAAAGTACTCACGAGTTATATAATGTATTTGTCAAGAAGGAATGACAAATGTATCTAAAATTAGCAATGTATAGGATTTGAATAGCAGTTTTGTGGGATAACAGGACTTATTTCAGGGCAATAAGCCAAAATAAAATCAGCCTAGAAGAGGAGTACAAAAGGAAGCGCTTCTTCATGCAATACATAGTTAAACACAGTTAAACTTTGATGGCCACCAACCTGGATGACTTTAAAGGAGGATTAGACAAGTTCATGGAGAAGAGAGTTGTCAATGACTGCTAGCCAATATAGCTGTGCTTTAGGTAGAGGGCAGAGGTAGAGGGAACCTTGATCCACATGTGGTGGCTATGTAAATATGATAGAGAATACCAGGAGATGATTCAAACAGAATTTAAAAAGATCCTCAAGATCACATTTCCCAAAAGATCTGAGGCATTTCTCTTAGGGATAACAAGTGATGATGTCCCGAAAAAGGCACTCATCTCTTTTTATATGCGACCACCGCAGCTAGAAGAAGAAGAGGAGGAGGAGTTTGGATTTGATATCCCACCTTTCACTCCCTTTAAGGAGTCTCAAAGCGGCTAACATTCTCCTTTCCCTTCCTCCCCCACAGCAAACACTCTGTGAGGTGAGTGGGGCTGAGAGACTTCAAAGAAGTGTGACTGGCCCAAGGTCACCCAGCAGCCCCATGTGGAGGAGCGGGGACGTGAACCCGGTTCCCCAGATTACGAGACTACCACTCTTAACCACTACACTGGCTAGAGTGGTATATGCGGAGAGGGGGACATGGAAAGAAAAAGAGATACTCATGAAAGAAATATGGCAGAATAAATTGATATAACACAGAGAATTAGTAACTATGACCGCAAAACTAAGAAATAAAGATGAGTCATGGGTAGAGATGAGTGGATGTGTTTTTAAGAGTATCTCAGAGGGTGTAATAGCTTAATAGTAGGAATGAACATAGTAGGAATGAACATACGAGCAGCAGATAACATTAAATAAAGGAAGATTTGAGACGAAAATGGATGGAATAGTAGATTATGCAGCTGACAAAAAAGAAAAAAAGATGGCGACGGAGGTAGCAGCCTAATTAGAGCCTCCGACTTCAATTAAGCGTTTTTATTAGTTTTATTAGTTTTAGCCTCTTCAAGACCTCTTCAAGACCTCAAAACTACACCTTAAGGACCTTAAAGACTATTGGCTGTCTGTCTTGTCGCCTCGTTTTAACTAGTTTATTCTTTTATTGCTTTATTGTTCTACCGTCGCACTGTTTACTGATACGGCTACATTGACTCACAACCTTGGGGCTCCTGGACGACGGATTGGCTTGAAATACAGCCAAAGAAGCTGAGGAAACCGCTGAACTCCTTTGAGCCTAACTTCAATAAGATAAGTCCAAGTATTCCCCCATGAATACCCTCCCACCCCAAGCTAAGGCTTAAAGAGGGAAAGGTAGGGAGGCTCCCTGATCCAACAGCCTGGATGCGGGACTTTCAAACTTTACCTCTACCCTTATTCTACAATAAACTTCCCAATAAAGGAAGCTTTCAACTTAGGGAATGGTGTTCACAAGACAGAGCTATAAAGAGCTGGGAATCCCCCTCACCAAAGCGGCTGAACCCTCTACAAGAGGAAGACAGGTGAAAATCTCACACTATTTTAAACCAAAAACAGATAAAATAAGTAATGCTGAGAAACGTCACCCCCACGAATGGTCCATAGACCGCACTAGGTACGGGGAGCTCATGGAAATAGATGAAGAAGGGGTGGGAGTCAATCTGGCAACAGAAATAAAACAAGTCACCATAGAAAATGAAACCTTAGTGAATCAACCGGGGCTGGAGCAGGAGCAGGAACAAGAGTCACAAGAGGAAAACTCAGTAATTAAGACAAACGAGCCCTCCCAAAGACCCAGACCCGGGGAGAAGATGGGGTTTCACACTGTGACGAATGAGGACTTGGAGGACACAAGAGCCCAATATCTGGACTTGGAATGCCTCCCCTATAGGGCTATATAATGATCTGTTAAATGAACAGAAGTTGCAGATAGGCAGAGAACTGGGGCACATCAAAGACTTCCTCTCAGAATGCTTGGGCCTACTTACTGCCCTAACTGAAATAACTAGAAGAATAGACAACTTGCATACACACAAAGTTCTCTCTAGTACACCAAACGATAACAGCATTAAGGAAAATAAAACCCAACATGATGCGGAAACCTCACAAGACTATTTAAGCTATTAGAGAATTCAAATTCAATGAGCCCAGCTAACCCAGTTCTGCCACCCTTTGATAAAAGCCGAAGCCCAAGCTCAAATAAAAACCTCCATAAGGCTGGACTCTCCAATTCAACAGAGGAACCCCATAAGGCTGGGCTTCACAATCCAACAGAGCAAGTAGCGCTCCCGAATGGAACCGCGGGAAATTCAAGGGAAAACCCGATCCCTAAGCAAGAAACTCCTTCTAAAACAAAATACTCTCGCAGAAACCTAATTCTAAATAAACAAAAACTTATCATCTTACCCGTATACATGCACAAAGATCTCCTTTCCCCAGCACAACAGAGAATCTATATTCTCAAGAAAACTGAATTAGCCGTTAGAGGGTTCGTCCCAGCAGAAAACATCATTAATGTTAAATTTCTGCCATCAGACAAGGACCTAAACAGAGTTGTGGTAACATTCAGAGACTGGCACACAACCAAACTAGTTTCAGACAATAAGGACAAGCTGCAAAGGGTTGGATTGCAGGTGACTTGCCTATTCGAAGAGTCCGGAACTCCCACTCCTCTCATCGAAACAATCAAGACTGATAAGCTAAAAATAAAGCCGACAAAGTCTACGATGGACGAGAACTGTAAGATGCTTCAACTAGAGGCAGATAAAGCCCCAAACCAGCTGGCTAAAAGACCAAAACCCCTATCCCCAAATCACGTATCAGACGAAAGCTCCGGTATAGAGAAGGAAAACCGCTTCATAGCAACTATTGAACAAATACATAAAGCTCAGGACGCACTAATTGAAAGATTAGCATCCATGAGGAAATCTATTACCCTCCTAGCCACACCTGTCACCAGGGAATTTAACTATGCAACTTATACCACAAAACCTTTATCCAACAGTGAGTGGATATTAAGGCTATTCCTATTGCCAGAGGAACTCGGACCTACGGAACCACCCATAACAAAGAAAACAATAACACATCAAGCTGAAATAGCGGTTCCACTAGGCAAGAACGGTTCAATCTTTGTGGACAACCTAGGAACCCTAGACACCATTCACACGGATGACTGAAATAAGGACACGGGGGAAGGACGCCCCTCTGGGACACTAAAATATGTCCAAGTACACACCGTGCCAAAATGTCCTATTATACACCCCAAAAGGGTCATAATGAATGACAAATCTCAAACTGGCCATAAACCTAGGTTTGATTGTCCCTTGAGATGTCTGCCAATCAAAAAACATAAGCTGGCCATCTGTACGTGGAACATCGCAGGGTGGGGAGCTAAAAGTAAAGATCCCAATCTAATGGACTTCCTCACTAAATTTGACATCCTGTTCATCCAGGAAACCTGGTCGATAGACGAGCTCTACCTGGATAATTACCACTCGTGTACAAAAAGAGCAACACCTAGCCAAAGAGGGGGCAGACCCAAAGGAGGCTTAGCCTTACTGTTTTCAATGCAGATACAAGCTAATATTACCCAATTACCCTCCAATGATGAATGGTCTGTAGCAGCAGTTTTAGATTTTGGACAAATCAAACTGTTATGCATAAACTTATACTTACCCACTTGCCGACGGCAGGCACAAGTAGAACAACTATGGAAAGAAGTGGAAGCCTACGTGGTGCAATGGAGGAGACAACATCCGTCAGCCATGATATTACTAGCTGGTGACTTAAACGCAAGAGTGGGCCCCAACGACAACGCCCTATACACACATTTTCACCAATGGCCTCCAGAAACGGAAATTATCCCGCCACTAATGATAAGATCATCCTATGATAAGACATGCAACATGGGAAGACTACATCTAGCACAGATGGCCTACAGACAGAACCTACTCCTACTGAATGGGGCTATACAAGGAGATTATCCCGGTCAATATACATATTGGTCAGGACACAAATTGTCAGCGATAGACTATTGCATTGTTTCCCAGGATTTGATCCCTAGGATATCAAAATTCACCATTACAGCAAGAGCTGAAAGTGACCACCTACCTTTATCCCTCGTGTGTGATCTTCCCTTTGATCTGCCCAAACCACAACACAGATATCAACCAGATTTAACACCCGGAACAGGCCTCAAGAAAATCAGATGGAATGGACAAGTGAGCGAGCGGATATCTAACTGGTACAAATCTGAGGAGAGCTACCGTCTCTCAAAAGCAATCATGGAAGGGTGCTTAGAAACAGAGGAGAGCGCCCCAAACATGATGACAACATATGAAATGCTTATACAAAAAATTTAAGAGTTTGTTGTAAAACCGAATTCCAAGTCTCCCTACCATAAGAAAACTTCCAGGGAGTGGTTCGATCATGAGTGCATAGCCTCCAGGAAATCATTGATCCACTCCTTCATCTGTCATAAGGATAATCCAACAGAGGATAATAGACAAAAGATGCTTGAAGCCAAAAGAAGTTACAAAAAAACTCCTGACACAAAAGAAAAGGTACGCAATGAAGTTATTATGGCAGCAACTGATAGAGGCCCCCAATTCCAGTAACCCATCATTATTCTGGAGAATCGTTGCTGTACAACCGGATAGGGGCCTATCACAACTATCCTGCTGCATATCAATGAAAGCCTGGGAAACACACTTCCATAATCTTTACGAGGAATCTAGCGATGAGTCCTATGCATTAGACATACCGGAAGACCAGATACAGCCATGGCCAGCAGTTTCAACAACAGAGACTCATCTGCTGATTGACCAACTAAAGAACGGGAAAGCCCCCGGAATTGACTGTATACCAGCGGAACTTTTTAAAACCAACGCGATCTGGTGGGCCCCCTTGTTAGCCTCCCTGTTCACATATATAGATAGAACTGCACAGATTCCATACGACTGGGGGACTTCCATCATTATTCCCATTTACAAAAAAGGCTTGAGGGATGATCCCTCCAACTACAGACCTATAAGCCTCATGAATATAATAAGCAAATTATATGCTAAACACCTCAGCGAGAAACTGTGCGAATGGATAGAAAGAGCGAAGATTCTTGATGATGCACAGGCAGGATTTAGAAAGGGGAGATCCACAATGGATCACTGCCTGATCTTACAGCACCTAGCTGAGAAATACACGCTGCATCATAATCACCACCTATTGGCAGCATTTGTAGATTTTAAAGCAGCCTTTGACTCCATCTCAAGACCCCGACTCTGGGACAAACTCAACAAATCATCCATAGACCGACGTCTCCTGCTACTAATATCCAAACTGTACAACAACACACGACTTCGTATAAGATGTAGCCAAGAAGGTCAACTCTCTAATTTCATTAGAACAACAAAGGGAGTTAAACAAGGATGCATCTTGGCCCCCTTTTTGTTCAACATCTATATAAACTCCCTAATAGACCACCTACAAGGAGCGGATACACACGCCCCAAAATTAGCAGACAAAAAACTGCCTATCCTACTCTATGCAGATGATGCGGTTATACTGTCCCAGACTCAGAAGGGCCTCAAAAGAGCTCTTAACAGCTTATCCCAATATTGTAGAGAAGAGAAACTAGTAGTGAACTACCAAAAAACAAAAATCATGATTTTCTCTAACAAAATAAAAATATATAGATGGAAATTAGACAATCAGGAAATTGAACAAGTGACATGCTTTAAATATCTAGGAGTTATATTCCAAGCATCAAGGAAGAAGACTGCCCACATAAATTACAGCTCCTCTACAGCACAAAAAAGTACAACAGCAATCCTAAGATTCCATCGTACAACAGGAGGAAATTTTATTCCTGCTACAATTAAACTATTCGCTGCAAAACCAACAGCACAAATACTATACGGCGCACCACTCGTCTCCCTCTCCAATCTAGACCCATACGAAAAGATACAATCAGGTTTCCTTAGATCACTCCTGCAAACACCTAAATGCGTCCCAAATGCTGCCCTACGACTGGAAGCGGGCTTATACAGCATCAAAACCAAAGTATGGATAAGAACCTTATGCACTTGGCTAAGACTTAACAACTCACCGGTTGGACTACTTTCCCTGATGCTTCTTGACAAATTCCAATCTAGTTGGTTGAAGGGCACTCTCAGAAAATTGGCCACATATGGTCTCTCCCCAGAGTATTTATTAAGTTTAGAAAGGGGAAGGGCCAAGAATATAATCAAAGAAAGACTCAGGGAGATTGAAGCCCAAAATGACTTTAATCAACTCCCGATAACTCATAAACTCCTATTCAATTCCCAAAGGCCCCATCTAGCAAACTATCTCAAAGTTCTACACAACGCTAAACACCGATGGGCATTTTCCAGGGCCCGCTTTAACACTCTCCCTTCAGCTCTTCTAGAGGGAAGATACAACAAAATACCGATCGAACAAAGATTATGTCCCTGTAACAGCAACGAAATTGAAACCATCGGGCATGTCATCTTATATTGCCCATTATATCGAGACTCAAGAAAAGAGCTGATCGAGCCGATTCTGAGGAAAATACCTCGTAGTACAGACGGCACCTATATCAGACACCACCTAGCCAACAAAGAGCCCGAAATCAACAGGCCTGTGGCAAAGTACTGTTACATTGCAACAAGAATAAGACGAGCAATGATGTCAGCAACGGAGTTCAAATTGCAAACATCGAAGGAACGATAATAAACAGTAGTGACAATTGAATTGAATCCTTAAAACCTTAAAAGTCGAAACCTGGTCATAAACATAAGCACCAATTCTGTGATTTGGCCATATTTCCACTGTTACCTGTAGCACAATATTACTTATAATGTCATTTATTTATTTTTAATAAATTGCTTGCTGGTCATTGACCGTATTAAAGATATTTGAATTTTGCAGCTGACAAAAGACTACCTAACATGCCGTGGAGAGATGGACTGGGAAGTCTGAGGTTAAGAGATAATTAAGACTAATATATGTACATATAAATTGTAAAAATGCATAAACAAACAAGCAAACAAGCAAACAAACAAACAAAAGATAGCTGTGCTCTGCCGTCTGCATCTGGAGGCAGCAATGCCTCTGAATACCAGTTGACACAGGACAGAAGAGTGCTCTTGCGCTTGAATCCCAGAGGCATTTGGAGAACTGGTTTGCAGGACTAGATGGAGAACTGGGGTGGCCCAGCCTGCTCTTACATTTTTATTGATAATGGACATCATGCGATGCAGTTGTAAAGCTTTATGTGTGCTCATGTAGCACTTCCACATTCGTTTTGGCGAAAGGAGAAGTTCTCTGGATCCATCACAAAATTGTCCACACCACTGAACTTAATGAGGAAACTCTTGCAGACAGGGGACTTTCATGTGGATAACAGATTCTGTGCAAAGACTTTGCCAGACTGACGAGTGACTTTTTGGGTGTTCTGCCTTTCCTCCATTTATCTGCCCATACTAAAAGTGCAATTAATGGAAATCTGCTGTGCCACAAGCCTCAGTGGGGGCAAGAAAGCAAAAGGAGAGCAAGAGGCAGATAAGCTTGCTTTGATTACCAGGGTGGCTCTAAACCAACAGGCCTCATGAGTGCTGATGCTCATAGCAATTTGACAACACCTGTTTCCTTCTTGACACAAGGAGGAATTGCAAAGAAGGAAACCATGGAGTGCATGAGTCACCCTTCCCCTCCCACCTCTTGCCACCCAGTCTCTCTGTGTGAAAGCTTATGATGGTGCCCAGCATCTAAACTGTGTCCTGACAGCTACTAGGGACACCTCTCCATCTCCTGAGGCTGCTGCTTTGATGTGAAAGGTCATGGGAGTAGGGACTGCAAGCAGTGGTGTGTGGTCAGTTGGACCAGGGGGACTAGGCTAGTCCCCTAAATGTTCCCTTGGCACCTCCTACCCAAAGCCCAGGAAGCTTCTGGCCTGATTAGGGAGGGAAGCAAGATACGTACACAACATTGGGCCTCCACAATCGCCCTTGCAAGCTGGCACCTCTGGCCCTAACTGTTACCCAATGAAAAAATTCACTGCACTCCACTGACTGCAAAACAGTGTATACCTTGCAGTGTATACCTTGTAAAGCAGAAACGGGATCTTAAGACAGGACCCCATATTTAGACTGTTCATTTCCTGGTGCAGACAGCAAGAGCACATTATACCATTGCGCACACATGTTAGTTTAGATCTCCTCCTGCTGCTTCAAGCAAAGACAGTGGGTGAGGATCCCCTGACATTTCAAATTGGCCTAAAGCCAATGTATGGGTGCTTCAGAACAAAGCACCCATACAGAAATCTGTTAAATATAAGAGGGTTGCTGCATAATGATGATGATGATGATGATGATGATGATGATGATGATGATGATGATAATTTATACCCCGCCTATCTGGCTGAGTTTCCCCAGCCACTCTGGGCAGCTCCCAATCTAGTGTTAAAAACAATATAGCATTAAATATTAAAAACTTTCCTAAACAGGGCTGCCTTCAGATGTCTTTTAAAAATAGGATAGCTGCTTATTTCCTTGACATCTGATGGGAGGGCGTTCCACAGGGTGGGCGCCACTACCAAGAAGGCCCTCTTGTCTGGTTCCCTGTAACTTTACTTCTTACAGTAAGGAAACCGCCAGAAGGCCCTCAGCACTGGACCTCAGTGTCCAGGCTGAATGATGAAGTTGGAGATGCTCCTTCAGGTGTACAGGACTGAGGCTGTTTAGGGCTTTAAAGGTCAGCACCAACACTTTGAATTGTGCTTGGAAATGTACTGGGAGCCAATGCAGATCTCTCAGGACCAGTGTTATATGGTCCCAGCGGCCACTCCCAGTCACCAGTCTAGCTGCCGCATTCTGGATTAATTGCAGTTTCCAGGTCACCTTCATAGAGCACATTGCAGTAGTCTAAGCGGGAGATAACTAGAGCATGCACCACTCTGGCGAGACAGTCTGCGGGCAGGTAGGGTCTCAGCCTGCGTACCAGATGGAGCTGGTAGACAGCTGCCCTGGACACAGAATTAATCTGCGCCTCCATGGACAGCTGTGAGTCCAAAATGACTCCCAGGCTCAAAACCTGGTCCTTCAGGGGCATAGTTACCCCATTCAGGACCAGGGAGTCCCCCATACCTGCCCACCCCCTGTCCCCCCAAAACAGTACTTCTGTCTTGTCAGGATTCAACCTCAATCTGTTAAAGTTCACAAGTAAATGGTTAAAATTGTTAGCAATGGTTGTCCTTTTATTTGTTTATTTTTTTCTCTGCGGAAAGATCTGATGTAATGTCTGGTAGCATTCATAACAGTAATTGAATGAAAAAGAGGCAGTTTGGCCAAAAATGGTAGGTTGCACAAGTTTCATTGCAGCAACTGAGCAAGTTTTTTCCATACAGTATCTTTCTGATGCAACAGGCTTTCCCTATGTAAGCTAGGCATCCTGCAGCCACTTTTAAGTAGAGATGTCATAAAACACAAACTTGATTTGTCTTGCCCTGAAATATCTTTGGATATCCTTTCCTTTTCTTTTCTTAAAGATACCCCTTCACGGTTGTAATGTGGGAATCAGGAGCCCACAGGAAAAACTATGGTTAGTGTTACCTTTTCTACTGCGGATAGAGTAACATTGACGCCCACAGACCCTGGACCAATTAAGATACTAGTTAAATACATCTTGAAAATGGATGCATAGTAAAGTTATTAGATGTTTGCTGAATACCAGCAGCACGTAAAATCTAGGCTTATGTGTATGGTTAGGTAAAGGTAAAGGGACCCCTGACCATTAAGTCCAGTCGCGGATGACTCTGGGGTTGTGGCGTTCATGTCGCTTTACTGGCTGAGGGAGTCAGCGTTTTTCCGCAGACAGCTTCCGGGTCATGTGGCCAGTATGACTAAGCCGCTTCTAGTGAACCAGAGCAGTGTACGGAAACACTGTTTACCTTCCCGCTGGAGCGATACCTATTTATCTACTTGCACTTTGACATGCTTTCGAACTTCTAGGTTGGCAGGAGCAGGGACTGAGCAATGGGAGCTCACCCCATTGCAGGGATTTGAACTGCCAACCTTCTGATTGGCAAGCCCTAGGCTCCTTTGTGTATGATTAACTGCACATAAAACAATGGTGAATGTTTAAGTATGATTCCACAAAAGCTCAGTCTTAAACCTGCGCTCCACAGCCAACAGCACCGTACAGATTCTTGAAATTAAGGGTTAAAATATTCGTTACATAAAAGATCCATGATCAGTTCTTCCACTTCCATTTCCGCTTCACAACAATTTTAAAGATACTGTGGAGACTGATTTGGATGCCTCACCCTTCCCCATGCCGTTTCCCAATCTAAATCCCCCTGAAAGCTCAAAAATCAGAGCGCCCTCCCATTCCGTAATAAAAATGAACACATGTTGGGAACTCTGATCTCATATCTCCTGCAAGACATTGGTTTTGACCCCTCGGGGCTTGAGAATCACCAGTGATTTTTTTTCTAAGTACAGCTATGGAAATGAGCTGCTAGGAGTAACTTGACTTATGTTTCTGGATTTCTGCATTCACACCTGTCAGCTGAGCAACCTGGCAAGTCATTTCCCCATCTAAAAAAACATAACCTTGCTTACGAAGGCTGTGTGTAATTAAACTGAGTCCATACCTATTAAACACTGAGTCACACTGTTCTTAGAAGGTGTATTTTAATCTCTGAGCTCATCTGTACATGCCTGAATTGCTTGGCCTTATAAAGACTGTGAAAATTGCAATAAAACAAGAGGAATTGGCAGTTATGCAGTTTGCATGTGTGCTGAACTTCAGTTTTTTAAGGGTTTGTTGCTGTGCTGAACACCCAAGAGGTGTTGAGATAATGAAAGGTAGCCGTGTTGGTCTGCCATAGTCAAAACAAAAAAATTTTTTCCTTCCAGTAGCACCGTTGGTCTTTAAGGTGCTACTGGAAGGAAAATTTTTTTTTGTTTTGAGATAATGAGTTATCCACTCTTTGAAGGCTTTCTAGGATGTATTGCAGAGCTATCCATACTCTTAAGTAGAAGTGAGGCTGCTGCCTAAGGCAGCTGATTTTGGGGTTTAATGAAATGCAGTGCAGGCTAATCCATTGGAGTGAATGGGGTATGAATAGGGTGAATATCTTCAGGAACGCATCTTTTGATATAGACTTGCCTGGACCCTTAGATCATCAACTGAGGCCTTCTCCAGGTTCTCCTCTGATGGAGGCTTGGAGGAGATGGGCTTTTCAGTTGTGGCTCCCAGGGAGATCTGTTTCATACCTTCACTGACATCTTTTTGGCACCAGGTGAAAACTCAACTCCTGATGTGTTGATTTGCAACCTGGATATGTGTCACAGCAACCAGAGAACCAGGCTGCCCTACCAAAATCCACCCCACCCCTGCAAAGTCAACTCACAAAAATAAATAAATGGTGCAACATATTTCTAATTCAACAGTTTTGGCCATTCTGGCAAACACAGTTTAGGAGCATGACAACCCTTTGGTTGATTTATAATGCATTGATTCTGGTTTTCCAGGGTCCCTGAATATCATACAACTGGGTAGAGGAATATTCACCATCTTCCCAGTCAGCCTGCACAGACCTCACTGGCCATTGCTCTGTAAGGTACACAATTTGTTTCTAAGATTTATTGTAAAACTGACAGCTTAATATAATTAGATGAGTGTAACTCTTCAGAAGCCAGAACACTTAATGACCTATACAAAATAATAGCCTGAGGCTCTTGATTTGTCCATGGATGCTTGATGTTGTAATCCTCCCAGACCAGGACATGCTGACTCACTTAACTCTGCTCAGATCCTGCTGTGCATCTGCTGGACATATAAAATATTACATTTTCCTGTTTCCTATGGGGTTTTTTTTTAATAACATTTCGGCTGTTGATGTGATTTAGGTATGCATTTAGTATACGTACCAAGCATGAATTACGAAATGCCATTGCAATTATCAACTTATAGACATGAATAACTCTTAAGTGGGTAAAAATTAAACCCCACCAAAATATCTTAGACATGATCTGATTAAAAGTACATGCATTCCAGTAATATGTGTGTTTGTGTGTTGCATCATTACTGCAAACTTGGTCTTACTTGGAACAGTCAACTCCTTAAAAACAAAAACTGAAAACAACTCTCTTAAGCTGAGCTGAACTTTGAAGTCTAACGAGTGCTTCTGACTTTCCTCAGAAACTGAGATAATGTGACCTTATTTGGAACAAATCCACAGCGCACACATAAACTATTGAACCCGTGATACTAGTCCAGAGAGAAAGATGATTAATTTATCTGGACATGCTACCTCAAAACCTACTCTAAAATTGATGTAAGGAATATTAACTGCTTCACATTATTAAAGAACACTAAATGCTTCCAAATACTGTATGAAAATGATGGTGATAATATTGTATGAAAATGTGAAATATAATGGACCATTACCTATCCAACTTTTCTGGCCCACTACAGACTGAAGGAGGTTGAGAGTGTTGTCCTTTTCTGAAGAAAAGCTGCTTTCTAATGAAGTGACTCAGGAAGGTCACAGGTTGAGAAATACTTGCAATTGAAAGCTTTGTGAAATGCAGCCATGATTCCCATCAGAAGGTATGGAATTCCTGTCTTTAATCCTCCAATGGAAGGAAGGCTTTTGTACGGTGTGTCAGACACAGACCTGCTGTCGAGCTATGTTGGATTATATGACCAATCCCCAGTTAATTAAACAAATTCACTAATACCAGTAGATCTGTCTACTCCATGCACCTATGTACAAATCAGCATGGAAAAGTTGGGAGCCTCCTGACATAAATGTGAGCTGAGTTGATGAGGGGCATGCGACACAAAGGTCGTTCTGCTCTATCATGTTGGTGGCCTCATTCCAATTCCGAGAAGCATCCAAAACGCCAAACCCTGCATCACTATGTGGTGTCAAAAGTGATTTGATTTACAAAGTCCAGAAACCGGAAGTTATAAAGCAGGGGTGGCTAACTTGTGACTATCCATCTGCTGTTGGGAGTGCAGGCCCCATCAGCACCAGCCAACATGATCGATGGTCAGGGATGGTGGCCATTGTTGTCCAGCAACATTTGTGCTTTCTACATGAAACTGTCAACATAATGACATTAAAAGGTTCTACAGAATACGTAATCTTCCATACTATAGCTTGGATCCAAAGGTTTCCTTCCTCCAATTGTTTTGTAAGCTGTCATGGGAGGGCTCTGCCCTGAAAAGTCGCATTTCCTTAACGCACAAATCCAAGCCTATAGTATTTTTTTTCCCATTAAAGAAAGGAGGTACTAACAAGAGGATAACAAGAAGCAATATGATGCAACATGTCATTCATTCGTGACTATGGATAGAATGTGCTGTTATGAAGTACTTCAATAAACCCATCACTGGGGAGAAATGCTTAAGACTTTTGGGAAACAATCAAGGGGGTGGTATTAAGGTGGATAAAGAAATCAGTTTGGTAGTTTTAACACATTCTAGGTGGCGCTGTGGGTTAAACCACAGAGCCTAGGACTTGCTGATCAGAAGGTCAGCGGTTCGAATCCCCGCAATGGGGTGAGCTCCCGTTGCACGGTCCCAGCTCCTGCCAACCTAGCAGTTCGAAAGCACATCAAAGTGCAAGTAGATCAATAGGTACCGCTACGGCAGGAAGGTAAAAGGTGTTTCCGTGCACTGCTCTGGTTCGCCAGAAGTGGCTTAGTCATGCTGGCCACATGACCCGGAAGCTGTCTGCAGACAAACGCCGGCTCCCTCGGCCTATAGAGCGAGATGAGCGCCCCAACCCAAGTGTCGGTCATGACTGGACCTAATGGTCAGGGGTCCCTTTACCTTTACCTTTAAGATCCAGCAGTAAGATTCATGTTTATCAAGGGGATGGTTGAAAGAATCAGTGTTTGCAGCCCAAACAAAGGACAGAATTTCTTTTTGGAAGATATCCCACAATACTTGGGAGCCTCTAGGGAAGGAAAACTGAGTGCTGCCTGTGCAATCTCATGAAAGTAGATTGTTTGCATGGAGCTGTCCTTTGGGACAAGTTGGAAGTCTGATGGGAGCAAATTGTCATGGGCACATTGCCTCTAGTATCTATACCTGGTATTTAAGAGTCCCTTTGGCACTGTATTATCTATACTTGAAAAATAAGTTCACACTTGCACAATTTAAGATTATATCTTTATTTTAGTTTAGTTAAAACATACAATGTTTCATTGAAACTGTGTAGCACTCTTTTTCAACAATTGTCCCTTAATTGTTGATCTAACATTACAGTGTGTATCTCTCTCTATATATACATATACAATATATACAAATATTATCATACCTGTACATGAAGGCTTGATATATTGATTTTAAAACTAGTTACTGAAAAACCATCTGTGGCAAACTGTATTCTGAAAGCCTGCACTCTGTGGATCCAAGAGATTCTGATGTTTAATGCAGTGTACACAGCTGTAACGAATAAGGGGCCCAGTCAATAACTTCATGCACACAGGGGCTTCACATTTCCCTCTTACAAGGGGGCAGAGAACTGCCTTCACACTGCAAAGCCCTTGCATGAATCTAGACTTATTTTTCTGAAAGAACCATCACAGCTTCCATCCCACAAAGCAAACTGCTTTTGAAAGCAAGGGAAGTTTCAGATCAGTGTGCAATGTTGTGTGTGGTTCAAAGGGAGGGGAACCCCTCATTGGACTATCACGTCCTTGGAAACACTTTTAGATGCCAGCCCTGGTCTTTAAATGTTCTTGTGTCCTTAGACAATTTGAGGGCACAGGATTTTCATTTGGGGAGCCATAATTATTTCTCTGGAGACTTCCATCTGATAGCTCTTTCAACTGAATGCATAACAGGAATGAGTCATGGACATAATGCATTAGCCATGAATCGTAACGAAAGCTTATATACATAAACACAAACTCCCAACCTACATTATATACAATATACTTACAATATATACACACACAGTTTATATACAGAGGCTACCCATAAATACTGAAAAATAGGTTTTAACTTCAACAGGTTATTGTTCTATAAATAACATGTTACATTTTATGAATGAAATAACATGGAAGACAGTAATTTAAAAATTAGGTGACAAACAGTGGTTTAATACTGAAACTGTGAGCTTCGATGAAACCTCTAAAGAGACAGGTTTACAACAGACACTAGAAATCAATATAGCCTAGTGGTACACTGCAAGGTCAGGCAGGAGACCTCTTTTGTTACTGAATGACACTAAACTGCATGATTCACAGTGTACTGTCGAGGTATCTCTGATCCAGCAATGACTCCTTTGAAATGCAACAGTTAGTACAGTCATGTAATTTCTGTTACTTTTGCCACTCTTCCAGCTGTTGAGATGAACCAACGAACTTAGCTTCTTGGTTACAAACGCTCTCCAGTGTGTTCAGAGAAAATGGTCATTTGTTCCCTGTACCATTCATATATCTTGGCGGTACTTGGGAATCCAAGTATTTTTTACAAGAACCACATGAATGGTTAAATTGGAAGCGCTGCCATTTTAACAGAGGCTCATCTTACCAGCTTTCAGAAGTATGCAAAATATGAAAGCCAAGTACCACTAGACTAGTCTAATTTGCAGGGAAAGAGAGATGTCATTTTCATTACATCATGCACAGATGTATAATGGATTACACCGAAGCCAGTGGTGGTTCTGAGATATAAACCAATAAAAATAGCATCTGACATTATACCAAGCCATTGCTTTGAAAATGATTGATTTTTGAAAACTCAAAGATGGTCTCTGTTTGGGTGTTTTAAGTACAGACCAAAGCAAAGTTTCACATATGGGTGTGGCTGTTGGTTACCTGGTTTCTCTAACAAAAGAGATTATCGGGACTGTTATTCAAGTACAGTTCGTATTGCCCTGCCCAGGACAATGGCTTGAGTTCAAAATGTCAAGCCATTTGTAACTTGTAAAGGGAAAAAAAGTAGACACTTTTCAGTAAGGCAGGTTTCTCTTGATAGTGACCTCCATGGAATCAAGATTGCAGCCTTAGGGGATGGCAGTTGCCATGCAGAAATACAAAACAAAAAGGTATGCATTGGCAGATTGTAAAAACCTGGGACAGAGTGGCAGTAATCTGCCAACTATTAAAAAAAACTTTTTTTCCCAAAGAAAAAGGAAAAAAGCCAGTGTTGTTTAGCTAATTGCATGCCACGATTTGACCCTTATAACTCAACTACTGCTTGAAATCAGCTAAATTAGATTTCTAAACTATTATGCCAAATGAACATAGCGGAAAGCCGTCTACTAAGGACTTCGCTGTTAAAACTCTGCCTGTCTTTATTCTTTCAGACCGTCCTTTCCAGCAGCATCTGTGTCTGTTAAGTGGTGCTGAATGTGCTCTTATGAAAGTATATCATCTCTTCAGCCTGGGATGGAAATAATGCAGGGAACATGCATAGTAACTGAGCAGTGTATGATCCTTACCTATGCAGGTGTAGTACCGACACACAGATTTATCACCATGGAGTGTTAATAAGAGCAGAGTTATTCTCCCCACTCAGCAAAAGTGCTGCCCAGCGATATACTTGTAGGGCAAGATGGGGAATGGAAAGTCTGTACAGAGTTGAATTTAGGGGGGCACAACTGGTTCGGTTGCACTGGGTGTGAAGCCCTGGCCCCACTGGTCTGTATATGCGTACCATGTTCTTCTTGTATACCCTGACCTAGTTTAGAGGGGCTGGACGGGATATGCTAAGTACATGGAAGAATTTCCATTTCCTGTAATGTCCCCAGTATGCCAAATGCACACAGAGGAAGGGCACTTTAATGCTCTATGGTGATCTCTTTGCAAACAGGGAAGGATCAAGCACTCAGTGACCACGGAATTACCACCTCCTTTTCAAAGCAAACTACTTAAGGCTCAAACAGCACATGCCTATATCAGAAAAATATGAGATGACAGTATAGTCCCATCAAGTCTTACTAATAATAATAGTAATTTTAAAAAGACTGCTGTACAATATCCGTTGCATTAGGAATCCCAGTTGCCTTATGAAGAGAGCTTTTGCCATATACACCAAATCCTGGCGTACTATATGCAATTAGGAATATCACATTGTCAGAGAGGAACAAAAACATAAAATAATTTAAAATCCAACAATGGATGAAAACTGGTTATTGAAAAACATCGTACAGTGTGTGAATACTGTTATACTGCTAGTAAACGATAGTAGGACCTCATTTTTACTTGTTTCAAAAAAAAAAACAAAAGCTAAAATGTGTAAAATTGTCGCTGGATCATGTGAACTCCACATTAATAGCAAATGACCCAACATGATTTGGTTGGTACCTGCAACTGAATAATAATAATAATAATAATAATAGCCCATTTGTTTAATATAATTGCACTATTGAGTACCTCAAGAAGAAAAATGCTTAGGATTGCACTTTCAGTAATTTGCCAAATACTGCTCCTATGCATCCCTCATTAATTTCAAGGGTCTTGTTTGGTTGTAGCACTAATTGGATTGGATGCTACGTTTGCTACATATAAATTGTTATAATACATCATCCATTCTAATGGTATGAAATCTTTTTTAAAACATGACAATTTGAGTAAATAGCTACTTGAAAGAGTGTGGTGGTTTATGTTGGTTGGATTAGAAATATTGCCATGGGTTTGTCTTAACATATTTGTTTGGTTTTAGGTTAGAATAACTTAAGTTATGTGTAGAAATCATTAAACAGTTTTGAGTCTTTCAAATTAATCAACCTTTCACATAATAGTTTTCAAAAATAATTTCATATGGCCAAAAATATACTTTTAAGGATATGCCTCTATAGGCAGGCAAAACATGTTGAATTTAGAACTCTGCTTAAACAGTTTTACGGATTTCTTTTTACCCTTATTTGGATCATCAACTTACAAAACATTTTCTTAAAGTCAAAATAGTGCTTTTGAGGTCCATAAAATTTTTGGTACAAAAATAATAGTGTTTTTCTCATTCACTTTCAATGGTTAGCTTACCCTCCTGATGTAAACTAACTTATTTCTCACATCAATTGTTTCCATTAGGCACATTCAAGTAAAACAATAAAATATCCAAGTAACAATGACAAAAGCCAAACATGGCTTGATAAAATTTTACAGAGAGAGCTGTCCATTCTCTGGAATGGAATAAATAGTCACTTCCCTCAGCCAAAAATTCAGGTGGTTTGATGTTAGTATCGATTCCCATAGTGCAGAATAGTATCTTTTTTTAAAAAAAGTTCACCTATTCTCCATTCAGAAGAACCAGCATCAAAGAATCTGCATTTTGAAAGGAAGCAGAATTGCAAACGTGGGTAAGAAGTTCTGTTTTTTTTCTTCAGTAGATGGTTTTGTAAGCACTGGAGTCCAAAGCAGATAGCTAATGGCCATTAGAAGCAGCATTGCTGGTCCAATCCAGAATGATCAAGGTCATACTTCCAGTCATCACAAATATGCCACTGATCAGGAAAAGAAGAGCCTACAAAGACATTATATAAAAAAATATTGAAGGATTTTGCCAGAAACAAATAGAACTTGATAAAGAAAAGGGCCAATTATGCACACGTAAGGGAACTTGTATACACAGCTGGGGCTCACAGTCTTCTCTCCAGTGCTGCATTTCCCAAAACCAAGACGACAAAACTTTAAACACATCTTGCCTTCTCTGTTGTGGGAGATGTAGCTGTGAAAACCTATCAAGGAACTCGGGCTTATTGTACAGTTCCTTTACACACTGATGGTTATTTCCTTTGAATCTGTGATAAAATGTCTGCTGCTAGTTAAGAATTTGATAAGAACTCAAGAACTCCCTTAGTCTTCTTATATTAGCTGTACATTTCCAGCAATACATAAATGTTTCAGTGTTGTTCTTTCATGACTAGCATGCTTGATAGTCACTCTGCTCATGCAGCCAAATAGCTCTTGGCGTTTTTTGATTCTACTGATTGAGCTAGAGAAGCATGATAATAATGGGCACTTCTCTTTACTCACCCCAATCTTCTGAACAGATTTCATTGGTTCTTTCTTCACTAGCTTAATGTAGAAAGCAGATGGTAGTATAAAGATCAGCATGGCAGCAGCGGAGGCACCTGTGTTAATAAAAATGGTCAACATTTCTATTACAGTATTCTGATTTTTTTTATATAAAAAAAAGCTTTAGAAAATGACAGCAAGAAGAACTGAGAACAACAGAACCCTTACCAATGAATCCAAATATATCTCGAATTGTGGGAACAAAGATCACGAGAATGTTGGTGAATACCAAAAGAGCCATTGTAATTGCAGTATGGCGCCACCAACTAAATTCTTTCCCTGAACACAACAACTGTGTAATGGAGCTGCGGATCTGTAAAATAAATGAAAGTTTATTAAAATCATTTTTTTAAAAAAACGACACCTTAAAGGCACATTCCAAGTACATTTTTCAAACTTTTGGAAATGTTTACAACATTGTAACAATGAGTGAGAGGGATAGCCTGTGGGGAAAATCCATTTTGAATTTTTGCTAGCCCTTATAGATAGCCAACGGGACGTGGGTGGCGCCGTGGGTTAAACCACAGAGCCTAGGACTTGCCGATCAGAAGGTCGGCGGTTCGAATCCCCGCGGCGGGGTGAGCTCCCGTTGCTCGGTCCCTGCTCCTGCCAACCTAGCAGTTCGAAAGCACGTCAAAGTGCAAGTAGATAAATAGGCACCGCTCTGGCGGGAAGGTAAACGCCATTTCTGTGTGCTGCCCTGGTTCGCCAGAAGCGGCTTAGTCATGCTGGCCACATGACCTGGAAGCTATATGCCAGCTCCCTCGGCCAATAAAGCGAGATGAGCACCGCAACCCCAGAGTCAGTCACGACTGGACCTAATGGTCAGGAGTCCCTTTACCTTTACCTATAGATAGCTAAAGGTTTCAGGTTGGATCCGAAGCTAAGTTTAAATTAAGAAAATTTGCAGAAGGAAAGTTCACAATTCCCTCCTCCTCTTTCCATCTCAACCTGTTCAGGAGGGCCTTCCAATTTTTCAGAGAGGCTTTGGCAGAAGATTGGTTGGGGGGGGGGGAGTTCACACAGATGGTTTAATAGGGAAAGATGGATCAGGAAGCTTTCCTTCTGTGAATTTCCCAACGTTAACTTTCCTTGTGATTTAAGCCTTTACTTTTAGGCTGCTTCTCTTTCAAAGTCTACCAGCTTAAAGCTAAAATGCTTAAATTTAACAACCGTGGGAATTAATCTCTTTGCCTTTCACACTCAACAAAAACTAATGCAGAAAGGTGAAATAGCAGGAAATGATTATTTATTTATTTATTATTATTATTTTAATCACAACTGGAAATTAGCAGACAAGTTCTAAATCAGCTTGATTTCCAAATTATTGTTGAAGCTGGGGGAAAAAACTTAAGTCACTTACTGGGAAAATCACAACTGGCACAGTAAGTGTCACTGCCATCAGGACTGCCAGACGAACAATAAGGAGAAGAACATCAGCTCCCAGGACTTCAGCGTAAGTATGAAGCAACTCTGGCTCAACATTTCCTGCAAAGAAAATTGTGTTTTAATAGAATGTTAATTACTGTAGATGGAAAATTATTTATATATATATATATATATATCAGGAAAATCCCTGTGCTCTGTTTAAATACATATCAATTTATTCTCAAATGGAGTTTTCCAATTATGCTTCTACTTGTTCTACTTATTTACATGTATTGGTTCTCATATAAAACCAGAGAGCTATGTTTTGCCATCACTCACAATTCTAAGACCATTCACTCCCCTTGCAACATGATCCTAAGCATCTGTACTTAGAAGCAAGCCCTCCTGAATCTAATGAGACTTGCTTCTTATTAGCAGTGCATTTCAAACTGCGAGTCTGCACTCCTTTGAATAAATTACTCAGAAATGATATTCAAATAAGTTAACTGGACTTTAGAGAGCTCTCATCTGAGATTACATCCATAGTCGTAAGATGCAAAGAGCACACATGCACTTGCAACACATTTAAAGTCCCACTGGTTTCAGTCCGAAAACCAGCACATTCCTAGACCTCTCCCACCAAAATAAACATTAAGGGTGGTTTATTTTGCGCCGAACGTTTAGGTACAAAAAAAAAAAAGGAAACAGAAACAGAAGTTGCTCACCATAAAATGTCAGGTAGCCGAAGACAGCAGCCAGAAGATACATGAGGAACATGGCAAAAAATGAAACATTGGAGACTTTCATCATTCTTCTGCGGCTTCGCCTGTTTCAAAGGAACAAAATGTATTATTGATTCTGAAATTATGTGCTTCCATTCCTGTTTCTATAAAATATCTGACGTGTAACATGCGCAAGTCTTACTTACCCTTTCAGTTCTTCATAAATAGGAAGAATAGCAGGATGGCAGACGAAGGAAAATGTTAAGATTGGTACAGCATAGACAGTCTGAAAAGCACAAAATTAAAAATGCACTTATGAATATTTCTGTAATATTAACTTGTAAGCATATTTCTTCTTTAGGTAAAGGCTGCAGTGCTAGTAAGCACACTCCCGGTATTTTGGGTTAAAATTCCCACCCCTGACAGTTGTCTATACTAGCTAGATCTTATGGAAGTTATAGTCCACAGTAGAGGGGTGGCATCAGACTGGGGAAGGATTCAGAGGGAGCTAGCTTCATTTTTTTAAAAAGTGGGATTTAAACCTAAATCAACATGCGCAAGATTGCCCAGAAAGGCTGTAATCCTAACCTCCAGTCCAGACTGCTAGAGGGCGCTATGATTGGGTGGCCATCCCTACCCATTGGCCTCTGCCTGCCTTCACAATAGCCGGGGTAAAACCCCAAACAAAATGTTCTTGGTCTGGAGCAGGACCAGTCATGCATCTTACAAGCCTATGCGCACTTTCCTGGAAGTAAGCTCCATTGAGTGTGGTGGGGGCCTTTCAACAGCTTCAGAACCCACAATGCATCTTTATAGGCAATAGGCCAGATAGCCGTTTTGCATGACAAAAATTCAAAACACAGGCATTTGCTAAATAGGGATCGGATTGTTCAGGTTGTTAAAAGCCAGCAGTGTACTTAAGTTATTGGCAGGCTTGTGCCCAAGACAAAAATGTTCTCCAGCTTACAGTCATATCCTGTTTAACATAAGGACCTTTCAAGAAGCACTGAACCTTACCACAAGTACACAGTGCTCTTGTAAGTGAAAAAGGATTTTTCAGCAGTCAATGAGGCTTTAAAATAGTCACAATTAAATTTCTAATTAGTGTAGCCGATTATTTTCTCCCACCCCCTCTTATATTAATATTTACCTGTGAATTGAAGATGAAATATTTTGGTGTGCATTGGTCATCACTGGTTATATTAACTTCTGATACATGAAAAGGTGCAGTGGTTGACAGATGTTCTAGGGTGGTATTCAGAGTTGCATTAATCAAGTCACTTTCCAGTCCACATGGAATTTGAAATTTCTTGCAAATGACCTAACGGAGAATGACAAAGAGTACTGCCCGTTACTTTCATGGGATACATTTGTTCTAGCAATCTCACTTGAATTAAATATCCTAAACACTTAAATGTATGCCTAGAAAATGTTGCACTTACAACAATAAGGAAGAAGACCATGCACAACAAGGAAAATCCACTGGTGTAACCCAGATAACCTGTAACACAAAAATGCTTTAAGTTAGTCCTTGTAACACATTTGGGAGATGGCACATTCAGTAGCATGGTCTGCACAACTCAAAAGTGAGTTTCCAAGACAACAGATTTACAGGAATTGATATTGTTAATATATTGATTCAATATCACTGAACAACTAGAAAGCACACACCTTTGTTTTAGCCATTATCTGGGATTTCCTATCCATTCTATTATCCCAAATCAACACATCCAATAAGAACACTATTAGATTTAATGTGATGGTGTCATCCTGCTCTTTCATACTTTCTTAGCACCCCCCCAACTTTAATAAAACTTGCACCCAGGTAAATGGATATAAAATTGATGCTCAAGTATATTGCCTTCATATTTGCATATATCTGTATTTCATCAACTAGGAGGGCTTCGGAAACTGCTGTGACACTTAGCTCTCCATGCACAATAAAGCCGAGCAGAATGTAGAAGTGGCTTCCATATTACAGGTGCCATGTTAATCACAAAGAGGACTGCCATTATTTCCCAATTTGTTCACCCTACTTTCATCTATATCTCTTGTGCCTACTTACCTAAATTTTTCAACAATGACAAAGGAAGAATGAGCCACAAGGATACCAATATAACCAAATAATCACCGTTGAGGTACCATTCTCTGTAAGAAAAGAAATACATATTTGTTGAATCACTGCATGGTCATCACATCTATAATTTAAAAATATTATATTGTTATCACAGTGCAATAGAGAAACACAGGACAGCAATACTGGTTCAGAGTACCTAATGCAAGTGAGTTCCCATTAATGGCTAAGTTTCTGTCTTTTGGGAGTACTTTTCTACAGCTGTCAATAGGAAAGACCCTCTCGTGCACAAGTGATTGTGCTATGCTGGGTCACAGCAACTACATTGGATTAAGTACCACAGATATCAATGAGACTGAGCTCCAGTTAACACCTTCAGGACTGGCAGCCTAAACCATAATATGCTTACTCAGAAGCAAGTCCAATAGGAGTCCAATGGAAGTTTACTTCCTAAGTGGTATGGCACAGGACTCGGAGGGGGGATAAAGGAGGCCTTACACACTCTTTAATGGGATGAAGTTGTACTTGCATGCAAATGGGTATTCAAACATGCCAAGGAAGAGCACAGCTATGCCCAGTGGAGAGCCCTCTTTATGTGGGCAGAGAAACCACACGGGAAAGGGTTATTCCCAAAGAAATTAATAATTATTATCTTTATAGCTATTCAAAAATGCAATGAGCATAGTTCAGAGAAAGCTACATGAATCTAAGCACCACTGAGTTGGATATGGCTTAGCAGTCTGCTTACAGTCTAATACAATGAGGTTTATGTATTGCAAACTTTCTATGGGTTGCAAGCATTGTCTCCACTAAAATATGGGGGGATCTCATACTCTAATCATGGTATTAGAATTCCTGTAGAAACACAACTCATGTCCCTGAATGCTTGTGCCCAAATATTTACTTCTGATTCAAGAGTAACATCACTGCAGTGATTAAGATGGGATGATACAATATTTTGTATGAAGGCAGTGTTAAAAAACTACCATACGCATGCTGGCTTCAAAGAACATGTTGGAACTACAGCTTGATTACATTTTCAGAACAAAGAAGTAATTGGACTGGCCAGTCAGTGAACACTGATCCTGTTTACATGCCCTGCTATTTTGTCAAACAACAAGGCTTTTTTCTAACCCCTTTCCTATAGGCCGTATCATATGTCAAACAGACCACTCAATAAGTAGGCCAGTATAACTGGAGCTCAACCATGATCTCTTCTTACACGTTTCAACAGAAGACATCAGATAAAATTTCTACAATGCCTATTTCTGTTCCCGCTAACAGTTTCTCTGCTGAGCAGTTCGAAGACTTACCCTGTGCTCTCTTTGACGTTCATAAATGCCTTGATGACCAATGGTAACTCATATTTCACAATGTAGAGGTAGCTGGACATAGCTGCAGGTGAATGATATTGTACATCAATGCAAATAGAGAGCATGGCACATAAGAGCCACAGAAACATGTTTCTTGGTGTCGCTTTTAGGTTGCTAATGGAAACATGTTGTGTGACAAGCTCATCTCATCAGAACAAAGAAGAAAGCTGTTATAAAGTGTAAAAAGGGACATTTATCTGAAAAACCTCACCTCCAATGTTCTGCATTGTAATAGATCCAGATGCTGCCAGTTTCCCAGCCATGCCAAAGGCCTTCATTCCCAGTTGTTCATATAGCAGAGACCCTACAGCAACAAGAAACAGAGCAGTTGCTAGAGTGTAATTTACAGTTACATGTTTTTAATGTATAAAGTGTAGGGAGGTGAATTTCTTAGTCACAAGTAGATGTTAACATACCTCCTTCATTGGCAGTCTTCAAGAGGAGATGAACGGAGTATAAAGAAAATATTGACACGAAGAACAGAAGAATTCTTTAAAAAAACACACATAAACAAACAACTTTTACTTTGGCTGAAATAAGCATCTAAATTGCAACAAGAAAAGGTAACAAAATCAGGCTCAGTTCTGCCAAAGTGATGCACTTCCCAGTGATTTCAGCCGGGAAGATGTAAGTACACACTTGACTTTTTAATTGAGACCAGTTTCATTTACAAGTGATAAAATGATAACTGGTTTTAAAGGCGGTCGTATAATTCCTGAAGAAAATATTGAAATAATTCTAAAAATAAATGTAATAAGAACAGCGGTGCTCTTTATTGTGCAGGTTATAAGAAACCATCCCAACAAGGATTACATATGATCCCATTGACATGTCTCTAAAGGTGGATTACCTGCCTTTAAGCTAGTTCAGACTGACACTGGGTTAACCACAAGCCCTTTCTATGCAAACAGTTCTCCACATCTGAGATATTGAAAGGGGAAGCAAAATGTTACTTCCCTTTCTTTTCTGTTCATTTTAGTACTTACAAAAATAAATGGAGATCATGACTCTTAAGTTTAGACAATCAAAAATGGTTATAGTTTTGGGTTTTTTAATCAGAATATTAAACACTGGCATCTCCTGCAGTGGAGCCATAATGATAAAATGCCAGTATCTCAATCCAATACTCATGTTGATTAATGGGAATGCCCAATCTGATCATAGATACAAGCAATGCACATAGTTCAGTTATTTGAATTGAACTTCCTTTCATAAAATGGATGCAACCCAGCACATGCTTAAATCCCAGTGATCTAAGGAGTAGCACTCCGCTGAACTAAATAGACAAACTGATTACAGATTGCCCCCAATTAGACTTGGCTTCATGGCTATGTTAACGTGAATGTCCATTGTTGCAGAGTCATTTACATAAGACAAATAAATTCTACCAATAAGAATTTCATCATTATAATCAACAAAAATACAGCTATCTAGATAAAAATCAAGGTAAACTATATAGGAGATGTTTGAAAATTCAAGTGGAAGCTAATATGCTTGCTTCTGGGATTATATACTTGAATACCATAAAACATATACACAAAATCTATTCAGAAATATAGATCTGTTCTTCATCCAACATGAAATCTACAAAGCAACTGCTCTATAGCAAAAAGGCATATTAGTGGGAACTTGTTCTTCCTTTTAAGATGCCACTGATAATTAAATTACATGTTCCAAAACAAAACTGAGCTATTTAAGACTTTAAACTAATAGCCCAATCAAAGGCAGATTTACTCAGAAGTTCCCCTGTGTTTAAGTGGAGTTGCTCACACGTAGATGTGCATAAAACTAGCAGCACAAGACTTAACATGCTTATTCGGAAGCAAGTCCAACACACATAAACCTACTATGTACATAGGACTCAGCCTTAAAGTACATTTTGGAGAAATTAAGTTTTCCATGGAAAATAAATAAAACTTAAACTTTGTATGATAAAACAACACACTGAATTCAGTATGCACACATACCGAAAGGACAGCTTTGTGTTGGTTACAATGCCATCAGCATAATGCATGCCAGTGGTACACACTGCAGGGCAAAGTGTAATGCAAAGCCCATTTGAGTTCAATATGGGGAGATATATAAAATGAATCAACTGCCATAGACCAAAATGTGCTTCCACTAAAGCTGGTTTTGGTGGCAACAGCAACATTACCAGCATACTGCATTTTGGGTCATCTCTAAATGACTGTCAGTGAGTCATTTTGAAGGACCAGAGAAGACAGAAACGTAAGTTGAAAGACTCTGAATATGCTTAAAGTTCTGCTTAGAAGTAAATAAGTTGAGCCACATAAAAAGGAGTTTAAAGATAACATTGCATCCACTTAAAAAAAATACAACATAAGGCACATTTACTGATTTCACGTTACAAAGTTCTCTGCCACTAGCTTTAACGTAAGTATGCCCTATAGTGCAATCCTATCAAGTCCAATGGGACTTTACACACACATAAGTGTGCATAGGAAGGTGGCCTTAAAGTGCTTTTCAACCTCTCTCTCTGTTGGGAGTGCCTGTGTGAGACAGAAATGCAACTTTAAATGTACTTGCATAGGATTCTTAAATCAATTTCTAAAGATGGATGAATCCATCACAAAAATCCCCAAGATGTTACACCTAGAAGTATTCTGTCTGAAGTGTATATTTAGCCCTGCACCTATCATTTTTTACACATAGTTGTACACACTGGGACATAACTTTATAAATATTATTTTAAACCATTCCTCCTGGGATGGAGCAATTTCTTTAGTTCCTATTAAGGCTTCATAGTGTAAAAATCAGAAAATTAGATCTCCGTATTTTTGCCCCACTAAGACAGACATAGGCAAACTCTGGCCCTCTAGATGTTTGGGACTACAATTCCCATCATCCCTGACCACTGGTCCTGTTAGCCAGGGATCATGGGAATTGAAGTCCCAAACATCTGGAAGGCCGGAGTTTGCCTATGCCTGCTATAAGAGTTCCACTGTAATAGATGCTACAATGACCATCTCTCATGGCTTTGCTTTTCCAAGGATACATGTTCTCAATATACACTGCCCTCTACAGGAAACATATACTGTACACAATATGCATGTATTAAATACAGGCAAGCGATCTTGTTTCCCACGCCAGTGAGCACGTAGCTACAAACCTATTTGCCTAGAAATTTATTCTCCAGTTTCTTAATCCCCAAGGACTATGAATATATACAATTTTTAACCTGAAAGGTGTATTAGTGTGTATCCCAAGGCTGAGGCAAACGGTAATTTAAGGGGGGAAATTGACAAGAAAGTGTAGAGATGAAATAGACAAGCACTTTGTGCTGCTAGGAACAGAAATGCCTTATGATATTATATATGCAAGTCTAGCTGCAGGATGCTATGGGTCAGGAATCAGGATGGGTAAGTGAGGTTTCACATGAGCCGGAGAAGCATGCAATGACATTTAAACTGGAGAAAGCATGCATTTACGAATGGCAGTAATGGGTATTAACCAAAACTGGAATACTTAAAAGCACTTGAAAACACTTAGTACTTAACACACTGGAAAATGCACATGTAATGTAATTTCTTCCTTAGAATGAATAAAAATATTTCTTTCCCCTTACAACTATTTTTGAAAGATGCTAAGGCAGGATAGGACAGGTGAAATCCAGCAAAAAAACTGTTTTGAGTCCATTTGTTTTAACAGGAGAGATTTAAACATGTGCTTAACTTTCCGGCTGAAATCATCAACTGAGGCTCTGAAGGATGCTTAATTTTAGCCTGATCTCAAGCATGGGTAGATGCTTATGATTCCATCCATGGTCTCAGTGGTATTAAACTGGTTTATGTTCAAATAGCCTGGGAGTTCTAATGTGTGTTCATTCACTTGGCAACTGAGCCCAAGTTTCCTTTCCATGGTTACATTTTAAAATGGCAAACGGAAAACATTAGCATGCACAAATACCAACAATATAATGCTGCAATTCTGCTGCATTCAAATACTTACACAAAGAGAGCAATTCCAGTGTTTGCCATGGCATAAGAAAGCCCAAGGATGCCACTGCCCACAATAGCATTGCTCAGATTAAATACTGACATTCCAAAGGAAGTAGTACCTGGACGCTGTGAATAAGAGAAAAGTGTGGTGGAGGTGGTTAATAATTTGTTCAGAAACAATTATTTGCAAATGGTTTTAATTTGCGGGGGGGGGGGGGGGGAGGGAGTCTAGTCTTCACTTATGTACTCAATGCTAAAAAGATAAGTAATGTATGCTTACATATTCAGTTTCATATTTCTTCTTCCCAGGATTGGATTCAAGTAAAAAGTTTTGGTTTTCTGGATCCATGTCTACATAATGGCTGTGAGAGGGGGGAAAGAAGGAAAACAAAGCAACTTAAGTATTATCACTTTTTTAAAAAAGCAACATAAAACAACATTGGGGTGGTTGTTGTTGTTTTTTTATTGTGTAATTCACCGATTTCAAATGGGCTTATTTTAAAATAAGATTTGGTCTGGGAAAGGTTCGGTTTTTGCTGTACGTACAAACTGAGATACTGGCCATTCTTACGACATTTTTTAAAAAAGGTAAATTTGGGGATGAAGGTTGAAATCCACTTCAGAGATTTGTCATTGATCTGAAGAGGACTGTGTATGATTTATTATTATTATTATTATTATTATTATTATTAAAGCAATGCACAGAAACATCTCTGACCTCTTCATAGCAGCTGGTTTGGTTGGGTAGGGGTAGCTGAAGTCATTGCTGTTGGAACTGTAGCTGCTACTGTCTTCATCAGGAGTAGTGTTGAGTTTGCCCATTTCAGCTTTGGTCATGATGGGATCCAGGATGCCTTTTTGGGGGTACCGGATTAAAAGCAGGCAAATCAACTATTTGGGATAGTGGCAGCAAGCCTGGGCTCCTCTTGATCTTTTGTCCTTGGCTGCTGGACTTGCCTTGTCTGTGAAGGTAAAAAAAAAAAAAAGGGAAACGTCAATACTGCAGTAGTCCTCCCGAATTGGGTCACGTGAGCAGCCGCTGCCGCCGCTTCTGCTCACCGCGGCTGATTCATAGGCAGCCAGGCGAGTGGAAAAGTACCAGCAGAGATGGGAGGGAGGAGGGAGATGGCAAGGGAAGGAAAAGTACAAGAGAGTAGAACAAAGATAATCTCCAGCTTCGACACGGCAGCCCCCGCCACTGGGGGAGATCTGCGTGGGAAAGGCAAGGGGGTGCACAACACAACACAACACAACACATATCTGCCCAACAACCCATTTCGACCTATACATCACTTGCTCTCCACTCCCCCCCCCCCCGCAAGACATTTAAAGCTAGTCATTTTAATTATAAGGGTTGACTTCTTAAAGGGTAGACTAAACCAGGAGAAACCCGAAGTTGCAAAGGCTAGTTTCAGGTTCACGAAAATCGACTTGTGTCCAACCAGAAATGACACACTGACACACACAAACCTCTGTACAGGTTTGGGCAGCCAGCCAGCTCCACCCCATTGGAACGGAAAATGATGCAACCCCGTCGGGCGATTGTCACATTCCCTTTCAGTACATTAACCACCCTGCCTTGATCGTTATCCTTTCATTGGCCGTTCCCTGCTATTTCTTTCTTCCACCCGTCCTCTTAATAATAATAATAATAATAATAATAATAATAATAATAAAAAAGAGGGATCCCTGCATTTTTAAAATGGAAAAAATGCAAATCAGTCACAAGACTGCACCAGCAGCGCCTGTTTTCTACTGGGTCTTCCCCATCCCAAGCTCTCAAAAGATGCAGCAACGCTGGCTGGGCTATTTCTTTTTTTTTTAACACCCAATCTTACGTAAAGGAACGATTTGGGTTTTTTTTGCTGTTGCCATGCCTTCGCTACCACAGCAGCAAACCAGCCCCCTCCCCATGATCACAGATTCCCCCCCCCAACCCCCTGAAACAGCCCAAGAAGATTTTTTTTTACCTCGATCAGTGAAGCCTTGGATATTCCGGATCTCCTTTCCACCACACAAAAATTAAAATTCAAAAAAAATTCTGAGATCTCCTCGATTTAATTCGCTTCTTCAACGGAAGCAAAAACGACGACAAAAACCCTCAGTTATTAACAATTAAAAGGCCCAGTAAGAAATATATATATATATATATATATATATATATACACACACAAATTAAAATATCAGCAATAGGTTTTGTTTTAAATTGTTTCGTAAAAAAAAAAGCCGGTATAAAATAATAATTTATGGTTCTTTTATTAAATAAAACAAGAAGAATCACGACGAAAATTCTGGAGGCGGAGAGTGAGGTATGCGGCTTGGACGCTTGGCGAGGTGGTTGGTTTTTGTGTTTTTCTCTATTGTGATCCGCCGAGCAGCAGGCGCAGCATCAGCTCTCGCGGAACGTCGCGCTCAGGTCTGGGGAATGTCTGGCGATGCCTCCGCTTTTGAGGGCGGAATGCAGCGACGTCAGAGAAGGGGGAGCGGCGGAAGGACAGGGCGTGGCTTCCCCTCGACAACGTGCAGCCGCTTCTTTGTATACCAACACGGAGCTCCGCCGCTCCGCCCCGGGAGCTCTTCCGACTCCGCCCTACGAGGCCGCTCCGGGGACGCTGTTTAACCCTCGGGAGGAGCTAACTCTTTCCCGCACAAGAAGCGGATCACGAGGCTGTTACTTAGCAGCCGGGCGAAACTTGACGCCGGCGATTCTTCGAAATGATGGAGGCTTCAAATTACAATGAGGGCAGGGCTTTGCTTTTGGATCCTAAGTTTTTTTCCCCTGGGTCCGGTGGGTGCCTTCCGCCTCAGTTTCCCCATCTGCAAAACCAGAACAACACAGTGTCGTTTGCAGTGCCGGATTTATGTATAAGCTAAACAAGGTATCCAGGTTGTTGAAACATTTCATTCCAAATCTGCTAAACAGAGCCAGATAGAGGATGATGACAGGTGGATGTCCTGCTGCCCCCAACATAAATCAAACCAAATTGTAAATTATACTAAATTGTACAGAACACCCTCTGGACACGGTAATGTTTTCTGAAATGCCACCACAGCTCACTAGTCTAAATTTTTGGTCCATCAGCTGCTGATTTCATAGATAAATGTAATATCACTGAATTATCATATGCAGTGCAGTTTCCCCCGGGAGTACGCAGGGGTGTGCATACTCCTAAACATTTTGTGAAATTATGTTTGGCCTCATTGAGGGGCAGTATTTCAATATGAGTAGGAAAATGAGAGTACCCCTAAACATTTTTTTAAAGAAAAAAAGTACTGTATAAAACCATGGGGTATGGGTGAAAATGGTGCCAAAAGGAAGACTTCCACCATGGGAACACTGCATCTGAAGATTTTGTGTGACTCGAAAAAACCAAAAGAAAACATTTCCAACCTTATTTACTCCATAGCTCATGTTTTCTTGTACCACCAAGGCTGCTAAAACTTTTGTCTAGTAAGAACAAAAATTCTGCTTATAGTATACGGTACTGTATTAGATTTTGGGGGTATGAATTCAGGACTCAGGAGTCATTCTGTATTATTAACCACCTAAGTCACAATTTCCAGTTAAGTCTAGGATACTGTTAATATCACATGATAATGATAGAACATATCCAGGAGGAAAATTATATGAATTGCCCTGACTTGTGTGCATGCCTTTAATGAGTATTACTCATTCCTTATGTAACTGTGGTGCTGGGCATTTATAGATACACTTTATGGAAACTCTGCCAGAATTAAACAGAATAACCAAGTAACAGAATCTACCCAAGCCTGACATACATTTTTAATTCATAGATGTATTTTACAATTCTTTCACCCTGGGAAAAGCAAGATTTTCTTTCAACTCCTTGCATTGGGTTAGGAAGAAATAAACACAAACATATAAAAGAAATATCTATAAATAAATAAGTTTCATTCCATGAGTGTGTTTCTATGCTCTAGTGTGTGTGTTTTTTTAGCTCCCCATCCCCAGCCTTTTAAATACAAAAATAAATATTGTATTTTTAAATTTTTCCTCTGAGCCAACCCATCCATTAATGAAAGATTCAGGAAAGGGATAGAGGGTTTTGAAAACAGAGGCAAACAACCGTGCTGCAGTAACTTTTGTGCTTCCTACAGACTTAATCTAGGCAGCATAGTAGTAAGATCACATGTGATTCTATTATATTGGAATATGCTTTTTTTCCCCCCACACAAAGTTTGCTGTAGTTCGTTTCTTTGTTTTGCTCCTGTATTGTTTGAAAGCTTTGACATCCACCAGTGCTTTCTGCAAGTGACATGTTTTTCTTTTGAAGGAGGGCTGAAAATTACATTTGGGAAACTCTTTGATGTATGGAAGTGAGAGCTAGACCATAAAGAAGGATGATTGCCAAAGAATTGATGCTTTTGAATTATGGTGCTGGAGGAGACTCTTGAGAGTCCCATGGACTGCAAGAAGATCAAACGTATCCATTCTTAAGGAAATCAGCCCTGAGTGCTCACTGGAAGGACAGATCCTGAAGCTGAGTCTCCAATACTTTGGCCATCTCATGAGAATAGAAGACTCCCTGGAAAAGACCCTGATGTTGGGAAAGATTGAGGCTTGGGGGAGCCCCAAAGTTAGCAGAAGTACACACACACACACATGACACCACATTGATCGGAAGGGAACCCAGAGAGGAAAACGGCATGGCTGGCTGCCTGGACCCCCCAACATTTTCTTGCAGGTGCCACTAGTTTCTGCCCAGTTGTAAACAGCAGTGTCAGCTGTGCTTGGTGACAGTATGAAAGCCAGTCTCATTCTTGAATACAAATAGCTATTCTGGAGCAATATTCTTTGGATTTGTAATTGAACCAGGGACAAGTCAAGACATTTTGCAGCTTGACATATGCCCCTTACCCATTCCATGTACAAAAGCTGGCTGGACAAGCTCTTGAATCTTATTTTAATTGCTTGTGACAGGATAGCATTCACCACACCTGAGACTGCAGGCCAGATTAGGGGGACCTAGGAGTGGTCATGTGGCAACAGAGGGAAATAGCTGGGAAGCTCAGGAGAAACAGTCGGAGAATGCTGCCGCCGCCTCCAACTTCTGCCAGCTGGGGTGGTTGTCTCACTCTTTCTAATGGCAGGACCAGTCCTGACTTGACTCCCAAATATTAGAGCTCATAATAGCATGATTGAAAGAGATGAGTAACAGCATGGTTAATTTAATTGGGTTTACTCCCAGGTAGGTGGGGTAGCCTTAGATGGTGATCCTGTGTTCACTCACATGGGAATAAGTCCCACTTGAGTCCCATAGAAAAAAACACAAACAACATTTATTATAATCATTTCAGTATTAAAGCAGTATTAAATTGATGTAGTTCCAGGAGCTGTAGTCACTTTACAACAAAAACTGCCTAGCATCATGTTGAGCATGAAGACACCATCTTATCGGGATATGAAACACTAAGTGCCACCCTATGCATGCCTATTCAGAAGTCAGTCCCATTGAGTTCACATTAGGGGTATAAGATTGCAGCCTAAGTTTTTCATTGACTTCTCAAACTGGTTTTTGCCAAGACAAATCTCAGCAGTAAAGATGACGATGAACAGATACAAAAATGAAGATTTGGCATACATGTAGTTCCACACAACCTAAATGCTTGGATAATATGAAAATGGAACTTTCAGTTCAGGACATAGAATCCACAACCCACTGGAGAACAACCAATGAAATGTATGCTGTGTGGCCATTCACTTTTCACACTCTCAAACCAAGCTTGGATTGGAGAAGTAGAAAGATCTGTAATGTCTGAAAAGGAAGTCTTAAAATAAATTTCAATACAGTGGAAGGGTGTGCAAGTTCCCCTTTCAAATGCTTTGAACAATCTTCAAATTGGGGAAGGAGAAATTCTACTTGACACATTTATTTACAGAATGCAAGATGTTTCTTCTGGGGAAGGCAGACTTCAGTCCTGCAGGATCTACTTTGTTTTGCTTTCACTAGAATCCCAAAGCTCTCTAAGCAGAGTCAGGTGCAAGATAGTGGCTGGGATGGTGGAGGCAGGCAACACCCCCTTAGAATAAGGACCCAGGGTATATCTGAGCACTTGATCAGCCCAGTTTTTATTCCCAGAACTGAATTCATAGTCCTATCACAAAAAACCACACTCCCAGTTCCTTCCTCCTATTACCTAGCAGCCAAATTTGGAGTGTGTTTGTATGTGCCTTTTTGTTGTTGCCATTGCAAATTAATTGGGGGCAGAAATCTTGTTCAATACTTGTTGAATATGCACCTTCTGCCCACCCCTGCTTATATAAGGGTAGCCCAACCAAGGCTGAAAAAATTCCAGTCCCCCTTGAACTATGAATAAATTTCATTTCTCACTGATACAATGGTAGTTGTAATGGGACAATGTTTCCGTAATGTGTGGATGTTACACGTAGTGTTTGAACTGTTTAATTGATAAAATGTGCTCTGTGCAGAACAAATGAAAACTTGAGTGAGAGCAGGGATGCACATTTCAAATCACTCTGAGGTTCACTTAATGAGGCTGAAATTGGTTAGAAGTTCTTAGTTCTATAATCCAAATTTCCATGAAAGCAGTCTCAAAAAGGAACCAGTGCTTTGTTTATATGCAAAACGCCATCAAGTGCACTGAACCCACAGCGATAATAGGCAATTTATGTCAAAATGGATACATTTTGGGCCATCCTAAATAGTACATTGAAGAATGCCCTTATTGAGACACCCTAGCATTAGCTGCAGTCCACTGCCTTCCTTTGCTGTAGGATGCTCAGTCTAAAGCATACTGCCCCATACAAAAATTTATCAATGTGTTATGTTATTGGCATGGAAACAAGCTTGGCATGGAAATAAGCTTGGTGCTGCCTTGCACCACAACCAAAGTGTTTGGCTGGATGCAATGTTAGGTCAACATGTAGAAGGTGGCACACTCCTGTAATTCTAGGTGTGTGTTTTGTTGTAGCCCAAATCTTAGTCTGGCGCACACACATACACAGTTCATTATTCATTAAGCAATTGTCAGGGGGCCAGGGGCCTTGATAGTGAATTGAGCAAAAGAAAAGTGTTGGGTCAAATGTGATGCTAAAATTCCTCATAGAGGACACACTTGGAGGAGTGGATGCATGCTTTATGCTTCACAATGTGTTGCACCAAAATGAAGTATTTGGACACACATGATGCTGATGGGGCTTCTTGAAGAGGACATTCTCCTGGAGGTGTGGATGGATTATTTGTAGCAGTCCAAAATTCAGTTTGGGATGCACAGTTCCTTATCTGTAAGGGTTCTTCAGAGTCACTGCACATAAAAGAGTGCTGCACAAAACCAGTGATTTTGATTGGAGAGAATGATGGTGCATCTTGGAAGATATCATTCCCACGGTCATTGTAATACCTGATACAAGGTAGCCGAAAGCCTTATTTTGACATGCAGGGGCTTATAAACTTCAGTTCTGGCTCATTCAGCTGCATCAAACTTTCATAGAAATAAGGACTTGGGAAGCAGCTAATAACCAGGTTTAGTCTTGTGGCAACTTGCACATCTTTTATATTGAGTTTACTTACATTCCTGCAGAGAGTTGTTGCCAACATTTTAACTAAATGGAATTCAATCATACATAGAAACGTAATGTGTACAAAAAGGGCACATTGCTAGAAGTTAGTTCGTCACCTTTATCCTACTTAAAAACACAAATAACCATGCTGTACCACAAACATAAAGGTTTATGGCGCCCTCTCTTTTTGTTTCCCCCACTCTGTAGATATGAGGTGCCTCTTTCTTTTTGTTTTCTTAGCTACTAGTATCTATTACATGTAAACTCTTTTCCTGCCAGGAAGTTCAATATAGATAGGGTTTTGCTACATTTTATCCTCACACCAACTCTGTGAGATAGGTTAGTCTGAGAGAGTGATTGGTCCAACACCCCCCAGTGATATTCAAGGCTGAGTAGAATTCAAAGATGGGTTTCAGGTTTCAGTAGACCTAGTTTGACATCCTACTGTGCTATGCTACATCACCAGCTAACCATCAGGTGCATCTGAATCTCTCTTGCCCTTATATTTCTCACCTCATGTTGCACTCTATTCCACAGCTCACCCTGCATATAGATATCTCAGATGTTTCAGTGTACAAGTCATTCTTTACTTTTTACCACCACCCCAATAGAACCCCATTGACTCTTCACACCTTGTATTACTTCTGAGAGAACATATTCCAGGAACTCTGGAGACTGAGGCTGCAGTCATATATATATGGGAGTAATTGAAAATGGGACTGACCACTGTATAGGCATGGATAGGATTGTGCTGTGAGCCACCTTGAAAAACTGGGGAGGTGGGGTTGACCATGCATCTGTGGTGGGCTTTCATTGGTAAGATATCTCTCACCCCACCTGTAGGTATTTTTCAACAGAACAGAACTATCAACAGAACACTGAAGCCACTCGAAAATAATGAGAATAACGTCTGTATTTTTGCCACATATCCCAGGTGCTATCAATGCTCGAAACCCATTTGGGGTTTCTATTTTCAAATGAAAGCCAGGATTTTATGGATTAGTCTCACAGGCAGGAGCATGTGATTTATGTTGTGGGGAGAGCAGGGCACCCAGCTGTTCTTATCCTCTACCTGGCTCTGTCCAGCAGAATCAGCAGGACATGTCTCAATAACAGTTGTTTTAAATTACTTTGTTTTGACCCCAAGTGCTCAGAAAAGCCCGTCAAAATCTTTCTACAATTTTTACTTTCAGTTAAGCATCTTCATTTATTTCACTTGATTGGGGGTGGGGTAGGCATCCGCCCCCAAGGGTGCCAACTTGAATAAAATATTGGAGCGGGGGGGGGAGGTATGCCCCACCTCGCATAATCGATCGCATGACACACGGCACACACGCGTCCCGTTTCTGCTCCTGAAGGGCTCTTTTTGCGCGGTCCAGAGGAGACCCCGTTCTGTGCATTTTAGGGAGGGGATTTTGTTTCCCGCCGTTTCTGTGCTAAGTGCTGAACGGCGCCAAGCAGCCCCGCTTGGGTGGGTGAGAGGAGGAGACACAGCACGAGAGATGCCGGTCTTTCCCCACAGCTTGGCGGGCGGGCGGGCGGGGTGCCTTTGCAACAGCCCCTATCGCGCACTCGGGCGCGCGCGCCTCGCTCTTTTTGGCGCCTTCCCTCCCAGCGGTTTCAAGCAGCCCCTCCCTCGCCTGGGGGGAGCCACGCCGCGCGCTTCCAGAGGAGAAAGCCCTCAGCCGCTCCCCACGTTATTCGGCGTGGTTTACTCGGAAGTAAGCCCTAGCAAGGACAAGGGCGCTCACTGGAAAGGCGCCAACCCCACCCCTCTGAGGCACCGCTGTGTTATGGCTCCAGGAGCCGCTCTGGAAGTATCTCCGCCCCCCCCCCCCGTCACCGCTTGACGGGAATGTTCTAGAGATAGAGAAGTGATAGCGGCGTCTCCTCAGCTGCGCGCGCATCCCTGAAAAGACTGAAAATTTTCCACTGCTGCTGCTGCTTCTACCCTGATAGCGGAGCGCGTGGCCGCCGCCGCCGCCCCTCCCGGTCACATGACGAGGCGTTTAGTCACCTCTCTTCTCCCAGGGCGGGGCAGGCAGGGCAGGTTGGTTCAAAGCATCCGCGCCGAAGCCGGAGCAAACACAGCCCGGGACACAATGCAGTGGATGTTACAATGGCGAGAAGAAGCAAGCTCCGGCTTGTGTATGCGCTGGGTTGGCTTTGCCCACAATAAAGGTGCATTGCTCTGCACACATCCTGTATTGGAAAGGGATTGAGGCCGATCAAGATATGGAAGGCACATGATGTGTGATGGAAACGGGATATGATTGAAATGCATAACAATGCGGTTGTATGCGAGGCGCGTTTCATCACTGAGAATTTCGTTGCTGCCCCACTATTGATTCCCTCTTCTCTCATCCTGGCCATATTGAGGGGGGGAGAGGGTAAGGGGGCAATTGCTCCCCACTCCATGAACCATAACCCTCAGATTTTATAGTGTCGAGAATCACAGAATCCTAGAGTTGGAAGGGATCCCAAGGGTCATCTAGTCCAACCCCCTGCAATTGCAGGAATCTCAGCTAAAGCATCCATGACAGATGGCCATCCAACCTCTGCTTAAAAACCTCCAAGGAAGGAGAGTCTACAATCTCTCAGGGGCGACCTTTCCACTGCCCAACGACTACTACCGTTTCTCCGTATGTTTAGCGGGAAACTCTTTTCTTGTAACTTGAAGCCATTGGTTTCGAGTCCTACCCTCCAGAGCAGGAGAAAATAAGTGTGTTCCTTCTTCCATGTGGTAGTGAATCCTTGAGATATTTGAAGATGGCTATCATATCTCCTCTCACTCTTCTCTTTTCCAGGCTAAACATACCCAGCTCCCTCAACCATTCCTCATAAGGCTTGGTATCTAGACCTTTGATCATCTTGGTTTTTCTCATCTGCACACATTTCATTAAAAGTTTCTAGCATTTGTAGAACCTGAGATGCAAGATGAAAATGTGCAGACATTATTATTTTTGTGAGAAATTAGCCTGTTTCCCTCTTTCAGTGTTTTCTTTACCCACCTCCAAATCTCCCCCCTCCCAAAAAAAATTCCTAGCAGTCACAATCCGCCACAATCTGCTTCTCCTGTCCCTATATTTACCATCTGTTACTATGTTCAGGATAATGTCTACTTTGACGCGTCTTTACATATGGAGGCTTCCAGTGTGATTAACAACCCTAATTATCAAGGGCTGTAAATAACAGCAAAGGCAGGGGCAGGCAGTAAGCCATGACATTGCGGGTGGGGCTGAATGTTGGCCATTTCTTCCATTAACACAATTATGCATACACACAAGTAACATGGGAAGAGGGCTTAGGTTGTCTAGAGTTCATCATCTCCTTCAGTCTGGGCTCCGGAGCTTGGGAAGCTTTTATTTCGAACGGCGACGATTACATTTCTTAAAGTAGTAAATAAGCTGAAGACCTAAATAACTAATGTTATATTAATCGCGTGGCTCACAGCCACATCAGGGGATTTGAACAATTAAATCTTAGAGGTGTGCGCAAATTCCATTGAGACTAATGAGAGCTTTTTACTGTCATTAATTGCAATGGAGGGCAGAGGAAGTTCCATCAGGATGGTGACTGGGGAGCAAAAGCTGAAACTTATCTTTGTGCTGTGGTCAAGATGGAAATAGTTTTATATGGTTGACCATCAAGAAAATGCCATACACTCAGTAACACACATTGCCCCTCCTGTACCTAGGATTAAATGTTTAAAATCCCCTTGCATGGCTGAGAGCCATGAAATTAGCCTAACATGTGCTTAAGTCTCCAGACAAGCTTGTTATTAACCAGTGCCTTTTTTTAAAATGAAGAAATTTGAGATCTTTTTCACAATTGATGCATGAGGGTAGAGGTTGTGTGTATTGTCTCATATTTAGGATTTGCATGAGTACAAGGGAATAAAACAGTAAATATGTTTCATGAAGTCAGCCAAACAAATATGAATAAACACAAGGCATATCCATATTTCATAACTTTGGCTGCACAAATCAGAATACACGAATTAGCATCTTAGGCTGCAGTCCTGAACCCATTTACCTGGGAATAAGGTCCACTGAAATTTAATGGGTGTTAATATTAGTTTTGTTAACTGTGGTCCAAAATCTTGCTTTTCCCAGGCACTCACATTTTAAGCAAATTACTCTTATTTCATGTAAGTCTGGTCAGGCTGACCTGTTTGCTTAGATATGCATGAGTGCTGTGATAGAACTAGTAATAAGAATAATTACGTATAAACGGTGCCTTTTTGGAGAAAGGTCCTATCCTCTGGAAGGATGCATCTGGGATATAAACATGATTGTTTTATAGGGGAAAGACTGTGATAGTGCCTATGTCAAGATAACCTTTGTGCTTTTGAAGATAATTGCATGCCACAGGCATCTGGTTGGCCACTGTGAGAACAGGATGTTAAACTAGCCAGACTACTGGACTGATCCAGCAGGGCTTTTCTCATTTCACATTAAGTTCTTTACTTAAATTCATTTCACTTTCAAATGTTCAGTTCTGCCTTGAGAAAATAATTTGTTATGCTCCTTTCTCCAGGCCTGTGGCCTGCTGTTTTCAACATGCCTGAAATATACTCTGAGCCGAGAGGGGATTTCATGCTCTTTATTCAGCCCATAGTGGTGAGGAGGAATGAAAGTACCCCCAAAGTATCTGCTTTATATACATTATTTACACAATGGGCTGCATGTGATTGGCTAATTCCGGGATTCTCCTGTAGGCCAATCAGGTTGTGGATTCACTTCCATCTGGAGCTGGATTGGGTGACTCCTGTGGACCAATCATACTGCTGCATTGTTCTAGGACCAATCAGACTGCTGGATTTTGGATTCTATTCAACTCAGTACATAACAATGCCCTTATTTTGCTTCCCAGAAACTTTCAAGCGCATGCACCAATTCCAGTATATCGGTAAGTTTCAATACAATTGAACTGTAAATGGAACTGAGTGAGCCTAGTAGTGCCATTTGGGTAGTGTGGGAGCTAAGTATTTGCCTGTGAATTGGATGAAACAGAGAACCTTTCATGGGCCTTGGGTGGTAGTCAACTAAATTCTACTGAGAGTGGACATACTGTATTTCATGAGGATGCGGGTGGTGCTGTGGTCTAAACCACTGAGCCTCTTGGGCTTGCCAATCAGAAGGTCGGCAGTTTAAATCCCTGTGACGGGGTGAGCTCCTGTTGCTCTGTCCCAGTTCCTGCCAAACTAGCAGTTCAAAAGCATGCCAGTGAAAGTAGATAAACAGGTATCACTGTGACGGGAAGGTAAACGGCATTTCCATGCACTCTGGTTTCCAACTCGGTGTTCCGTTGCACCAGAAGCAGTTCAGTCACGCTGGCAACATGATCCGGAAAGCTATCTGTGGGCAAATGCTGGCTCCCTCGGCCTGAAAGCGAGATGAGTGCCACAATCCCATAGTTTCCTTTGACTGGACTTAACCATCCAGGGGTCCTTTGTTGTTGTTTAGTCGCTTAGTCGTGTTCGACTCTTCGTGACCCCATGGACCTGAGCACGCCAGGCATTCCTGTCTTCCACTGCCTCCCACTGTTTGGTCAAACTCATGTTGGTAGCTTCGAGAACACTGTCCAACCATCTTGTCCTCTGTCGTCCCCTTCTACTTGTGTCCTCAATCTTTCCCAACATCAGGGTCTTTTCCAGGGAGTCTTCTCTTCTCATGATGTGGCCAAAGTATTGGAGCCTCAGCTTCAGGATCTGTCCCTCCAATGAGCACTCAGGGCTGATTTCCTTCAGAATGGATAGGTTTGATCTTCTTGCAGTCCATGGGACTCTCAAGAGTTTCCTCCAGCACCATAATTCAAAAGCATCAGTTCTTCAGCGATCAGCCTTCTTTATGGTCCAGCTCTCACTTCCATACATCACTACTGGGAAAACTATAGCTTTAACTATACGGGCCTTTGTCGACATTAAGATTGCTGGAAGAAATATCAACAACCTCAGGTATGCAGATGACACAACCTTGTTGGCAGAAAGTGAGGAGGAATGAAAGAACCCTTTAATGAGGGTGAAAGAGGAGAGCACAAAATATGGTCTGAAGCTCAACATCAAAAAAACTAAGATCATGGCCACTGGTCCCATCACCTCCCAGCAAATAGAAGGGGTCCTTTACCTTTTACCTTTTACTATATTTCATGGACCTAACTTAGTCATGTTCATTTATTTCAGTGGGTCTTCTCTGTGTTTCATATTACCCAATGTTTATGGAGAAATCATGGTCCTAGTAAATATGTTTCTGGTTTTTTGTTTTGTTTTTTGTTTTGCACTGCAATCCTGCTTGGGAGTAAGCCCAGTTCAACTCAGTGGGGTTTACTGAGCAGACATGTTACAGATTTTACCTGCTGCAACAGTAAAATATAAAGCAGTGGTTCCCAAACTCCCTCTCGGCCCAGACCACTTGAAAATTGCAAATAGTTTTGGTGAACCACTTAATGATTGTTCTGCCAATTGTAGCAATTATAACATGCTGTGCTAGTCACAGTATGATTTTAATTCTTATTCTCGTTGTTCCCTTTATTTCTTATGTATTGTATTTTATTGCATTGCAACCTGCATTTCACAGAATTCATATTGTAATGCGATGGCAGGAGAAATAAACGAAGCAATAAAAATACAATTAAAAATCAATGAGCAATGAGCACAAGCTGTGGACCACCTGAATGAAGCTTGTGGACCGCTGCTGTTTGGGAACTGTTGATATATAGTGTGATATGTTGTGGCTTTCTGCTTGCACAACAGACTCCCAGTTATGCAAACAGGATTTCTCTAACCTCTGCTCCCCCAGCATACTTAAAACAGTCACCTTGACTTTCAGTGCCAGTTAAGAGATTTAGCTGTGTCACTGTGATGAAGCTGGAAGCCTTCTTCTGTTTGTTCAGTTAATTATTTATTTTGGCTATTCAAGACCAAACTTCGTTTTACAACGGGAGCATGGATATAATAAAGGTTGACTGACCTCTTTTCCTGTTTATACTACTGTACATCTAACTACTTCTACAGTTGCTGTGTCATGCTTTGCCCTCGTTAAGTTGTGCTCCACCCACAGTATTACTCAGCAAAAAGAGATATATCGACTGCACTGAACATGAGAGAAGCAAGCTGACATGACATCGTTCTTTGGTTGAGCATTAAAAGTAAGATAAACAAAAATGAAACTGCAAAAGAATATGAAGACACAAGGCTATGTTAATGATGTAACACCTTTGAATAGTCACAGTCATTCATGTATGCACAAAAAAGAAATAGTTTGCAATTATTCTGTACATTTAAATACTGAAATGTGTAGTTTATCTCTCTTCTCCCTCACATGCTATTCAGATTAGTTGTTGCACCCTAGCAAAATTGCCTGCTGTTATATACAGGGAACCAGGCAGAGGGCCTTCTCGGTAGTGGCTCCCGCCCTGTGGAACCCCCTCCCACCAGATGTCAAAGAGAACAACAACTGCCAGACTTTTAGAAGACATCTGAAGGCAGCCCTGTTTAGGGAAGCTTTTAATGTTTGATGGATTACTGTATTTTAATATTTTGTTGAGATATATATATATATAATAATAATTATACCTGTCTGATAAATTTCTGGTTTATGATGCCAGCATGTAATTTATACTGAGGATTTACAGGGCAGTATAAGGAACATACCCCTCCCCATTTCCTTCTTGAGATCATCAGGAAGGATTGTTTTCATAGATAATACTCCTTAATAGGAGAAAGAGTGAATATTCTACAGCAGTGGGTAGATAGAGTTGTAGAGTTGGAAGGGACCATAAAGGTCATCTAGTCTAACTCTCTGCAATGCAGGAATTTTTTGCCCAACGTGGGGGCTCAAACCCACAACCCAGAGATTAAGAATCTCATTAAGAGTGTCTTGCTCTGCTGACAGAGCTATCCTGCAACTGACTGAGCAATCCAGCAGCAGGTAGATTTCCTGATCAAATACATAAACAAAATAACATTATTACTTTATAAAGTACTTGTGATTCACCTTGTTATTAAAGGAAGTATTTCCCTTTTATATACACCCCTCCCCCAGCTATTAAACCTCTTTAGTGTAGGGATTATTTATTTCTATTTTTAGTTTTCAAGGGTTTGAGATAGCAATTTTTTAAAAAATCAAATGCACAATGGGTTATGTTAGAGGAAAGAGCAGAGGAATAGTCGAAGAGGAATGTACTAACATAAATAATATTTTTTTACAGAAGAACAGAATCATATGGATGTTAATGCTGATATACTCTGCAGAAATAACAGTGGGAATATTGATCCTTTGATGTGCTGGTACAGAAAGCATCTCCAATGTATGAAGAGCATTGGACTACTGTAGAGTTTGTGTAGTGTTTGAACATCACCTTTTGAAGCTGTATAGTTCAGACTTTGTGGAGATTCTATCTAGAAAGACCATGGAGGCTGTTAGGGGAAAGCTGTGTGTCAGGGATACTGAGCTCTATGCTACTTCCAGTCACTATCAATAGTATGCAGGGGTGATAAGGTCATGACCTGCACATGAGGTTAAAAAGAGATTATGTAACAGGAAAAAATATATCTATTTGCACAACTGTTATTTATGTGTTTACACTGGGGGTATCTTAGGACTGCTTCCTATGTTTATGCTTTTCTTACATGCAGAGCACCTTTCTTTGCAGGCTAGACCAGGCATAGGCAAACTCAGCCCTCCAGATGTTTTGGGACTACAACTCCCATCATCCCTAGCTAACAGGACCAGTGGTCAGGGATGATGGGAATTGTAGTCTCAAAACACCTGGAGGGCCGAGTTTGCCTCTGCCTGGGCTAGACCATGAGGTGGTTTCAGGTGACGTGGTTTGCCCAGGTATGTAACCAGTCTACACTGTCTCTCATAGTCCAGGGGATCTAAACCCACCACCCATCACGAATCACTCAAACATTGCTGTGGGTTGTGGTGGGCCGCTTCCAGATTTTTCTGCCCATTGTTGCAATTGCAATGTGCCTTGCTGGACGCTATAGGAATCAGAGAACTGTAGAGTTGGAAAGGACCCCAAGAGTCACCTAATCCAACCCCCAATTTTTAATTGTGTTTTATTGCTTCTTTCCCCCTTATAAATTGAATTTCGTAGAATACGTAGAAATGTAGCGTTGGAAGGGACCCTGAGGATCATCTAGTCCAACCCCCTGCAATGCAGAAATATGCAGCTGTCCCATAGGGGATTGAACTTGCAACCTTGGCATCATCAACAGCACGCTCTAACCAACTGAGCTATCTAGGCTGGTAGGATAGACAGGAGACAATATAAGGAATTAAAAAAGCAATTAAAATACAATTAACAGTCCATCTGAATGTTTAACACAGTGGATGTGACGTCTCCCATCTTCAGCCAGAAATCTACAGACTTGTTGCGGGCTACCTGAATGAAGCTTGCAGATCACTGGTGGTCTGTGGACCACAGTTTGGGGAACCCAATGCTACTCCATATGACAGGGAGGAGATAGCAGGGGAGGGGTTAGCATGGATGTCAAATAAAAACTGAAAATTTGTGGTGAACATTCAAATCAATAACACTGTGAAGGCTCCTCAGAGGAACAACAGGGAAGGAGTAGGGTGAGAACAGCAGGGAGGTTATTTCTTTGGGGATTAAATATCATAAATTTAAAGACTGGCAATAGAGATCTAGACAAGGAAATGTGTCAATACCTTGCCGAAAGTAATGAGTGAAAATGTTTGGACTCGCCCAAAGTGTAAGAACATAGCACTGTAAAATACAATCAGTGAGATATATACTGATTCTGTTGCACAATTGGCCAGTCATTTCCTGCATGCTTTGGTCTTGTGGGAATTTGGGGCTAGTTAGAGCAGTTAGGTTTGTTTCATTACATGCTATATATGTCCTTATTCCAGAACATCATGTTCCATAGAACATACTGCTTACCCCATAAATCTACACTCTGTTTTTCCATGGCTGATCCACTGCTTAATATAGACTAGAAATGGGTGGACTTAGCCAAGGGAATTTTGCACAGTAATCTGTCCTATTTGATGGCTGGAGTAAAATGTTCTACAAAATTTTGGTAGACTGTTGGATTCCAAAAGGGATATTACTAGATTCTTACTAAAATCAGTCTTTGGCTCAGTCTCAGTATAAGCCAGTAGATATCATCACAGGCATTTTACATGTTCATACACATTGAGTGCATACGCACACATACATCTTTAAAAAAAATATTCAAATGGTACAATTGAACGATCTAAATCACAATTAGCAGATTACATGCAGAGTGGGAGATTTCATTGCATTCAGTTTTGCAGAAAAATGAGTTTTCATACCTTAAGCATTCATTTTTACTGCCCAATTTTGGCTTGGGCTGAATTTCATTGGATTGGCTCATCAGAGTAAGGAAATCATATTCCAGAATAAAGTATTTTAAGTGAGCTGATAACCAAAGAGCAAACCAGCTTGGTATTTTATGACATCATTTAATAGTATAAATATAAACTTGTGAGGTAAGCAGGAGGGAATTGGGTTTTAGTTCTTTATAATGTAGACACAAAATCTTTGGGTGGTATCTCACTAGGCCATATGGTGTGACATTCGATATCGCCCACAAACTATATTTAATTTTCTAATATAAGGCACTTCTTGTGTTGGGGAACTTTGCAGTCCTGTGTAAGGAAAGGAAGTGGTCAAGTTCATTTAACTAGCTATCCATTTACTGAAATGAATATACAAAATCATGTCTACATAACCATGGAGTTTAATAGATGACAAATTCCACAGTGAACTGCACTCTAATTGTAAAGTCATACCTGCTTTGCAGGTAGACCTCTAACCAGTCTGGTATCACTTCATTTGCTTCCATGCTTTTATAATGGTCAAAGGTTCCTTTCAGCTTGCCATATTTGTGCATTCATTGTTTACATGTATTGCGTTATTCACTGACAACCTTAAGAGTTTATTGTGCACTGGAATTTTGCACTAATTTTTCCTAATAAAGATGCATCCAATATCAGTTTCTGAGCTTGAAAACTACACTTACATTATAGATAGAACCCTACTTAAAGTTTCTATTTTGCAGATGGGAACATGAGTCTGATATATTGTAACTTGCTGCTATGGAACAGGGGAGAGCTGGGTTTTGAACGCAGCTATTTTAAGTTCTTTGTCCATGGAGTTCCATGGACTGCAAGAAGATCAAACCTATCCATTCTTAAGGAAATCAGCCCTGAGAGCTCACTGAAAGGACGGACTGTGAAGCTGAGGCTCCAATACTTTGGCCACCTCATGAGAAAAGAAGACTCCCTGGAAAAGACCCTGATGTTGGGAAAGATGGAGGGCCCAAGGAGAAGGGGACGACAGAGGACGAGATGGTTGGACAGTGTTCTCGAAGCTACCAGCATGAGTCTGACAAAACTGTAGGAGGCAGTGGAAGACCGAAGTGCCTGGCGTGCTCTGGTCCATGGGGTCATGAAGAGTCGGACACGACTAAACGACTAAACAACAACAACAACATTTTAAGTTCAGCCAGAAGAGTTTATCTGCTGGGCTTAACTACCTATAATTGCTTTGTATGAGCAAAGTATTAAACAATGGTTTGCTATAGTAATGTTTGCTTTTAGAAGTTTGAGCAGTGCCTCGTTCCTCTGCCCTGCTTGTTGTTAAGAGGCTGTCAGTTTCAAGTGGGATGTTGGAGCAGCGCAATATTGCAAACCATGTTGTATGCAGGATAATGCAGACCCAAAGGGAAGGGCTTTAGTTCAGTGACACAGATTCTGTCTCGCATGCAGAAGAAGCACCCAGATTCCATCCCCAGCATCTCTAGGTTGTTTTGAGAAAGTTTCCTACCTGAAAACCTGGAGAGCCACTGCTACTCAGTGTAGACAACACTGAACTAGATGGATCAATCACCTATGGTTGCCATATGCCCTCTTTCTCCAGGATGTGTCCTCTTTTTCATGGGTAGAGTCATCATAGCGATCCATAGTTAGAAGTAGAAGTCAGCAAATGCATCCTCTTTTTTGCTCTTCAAAATATGGCAACCCTAAGTTTGCTCCTATGCAATTTGATAAGGAAGTGTGAGAGTAAGGCTCATCTAAGAAAGAGCTGGGCTGGAAGGATTAAGGAAGGAGTGAAGGGGTTTGGACAGAGCAGAAACAGCAAAAGATGTAAGGTTGATTGTGATAGAGGTCTTCTGCTGCCACATTCACACAATACATGTAAACCGCTGTGATGCCATTTGAAGCAGTCACGGCTTCGCCCAGAGAATTCTGGGAGCTGTAGTTTGTTAGGGATAAAAAGGTAAAGGGACCCCTGACCATTAGGTCCAGTCGTGGCCGACTCTGGGGTTGCGGCGCTCATCTCGCTTTATTGGCCGAGGGAGCTGGCATACAGCTTCCGGGTCATGTGGCTAGCATGACTTAGCTGCTTCTGGCGAACCAGAGCAGTGCACGGAAACGCCGTTTACCTTCCCGCCGGAGCGGTACCTATTTATCTACTTGCACTTTGATGTGCTTTCGAACTGCTAGGTTGGCAGGAGCAGGGACCGAGCAACGGGAGCTCACCCCATCGCGGGGATTCGAACCACCGACCTTCTGATCTGCAAGTCCTAGGCTCTGTGGTTTAACCCACAGCGCCACCCGCGTCCCTTGTTAGGGATACTGAGAGTTATTAGGAAACCTCTCACCCAAGAAATGATTCCCAGAGTGGTTTAACAATCCATTCCTCCTTCCAAGGAACTCTGGGAATTGTAGCTCTGTTAGAGAAAAGAGGAGTCTCCTAACAAACTGCAGCTCCCAGAATTATCCGGGGGAAGCCATGACTGTTTTGAGCGGCTTCTTAGAGCTTTAAATATGTGGTGTGAATGTGACCACAGAAACATAACATTGTGGAGTTGGAAGAGACCCCAAGGGCCACCTAGCTTAACTTCCTGCAGCACAAGAATCACAGCTGAAAAATCCCTGACAGATGGTACATTTACATGGTGTGAATGTGTCCTATGTTAAAACTAAATAAAACATTAGTTGTTGGTTTCCAGCAGTTTCCAGCTTTCTTCACTAATGGCACAAGGAACAGCATAAGAAAGAATCAAAATATTTTTATCATGGTATCAGCTGGCTCCAACTTACTACACAAAACACTGAATCCAGTTGCTCGGTCGGCAGGAGAATCATTGTGTTTATATTCCCCCTCAGCAATCACATTGGTCTGCTATCAGGTCACCTGGACCCAGCAGGCAATTTTGACACTGTTTTGTTCCCCAAGGCTCTTAGTGAATCATTGCAATAAGGTTGTAGCCTTTTAACCCAGCAGAAGCTTTGTTATTTTTCTTGTAGTGTGCACCCTGTAGCAGACAAACATACCCTGAAAACTAAAATAAAATGGAACGGCCCAGTTCACACCAGTGCTCAGCTGGGGGGGGGGTTTATACAAACTCTCAAAACACACCCCTTTTCAATAGGAAGCAGCCGATACTGGTTAAGTGCTTAAGTTAAAGAAATATGTATTTCAAAAAAGGAAGAGAAAGGTGTGTGAAAAGCAGAGCAAGCACATGGTGTTGTAAACGCCAGGCCACTTTAAATTTTTTTTTTAATTGCAGGAAATGATTCATACGCGAAGTATGTGTACAGTAAATGCTTTGAGTACAAAAAGTCCAAAAAACTGAGTGAAAGCAAAGGAAGTGTAGTAATATAAGAATTCAATTATGCAATGCTCCCACCCCTTTTTTTACTATACACACAGGGTTGTTTTTTCTAGTACGTCAAAGATGGACCAAGCTACACCTTACCAGACACAAAAATACAATATTGCATCAACTTTACAATACTTCCTTAGGGAAAAGTAAGTTTTTGGAAAGGTGTTGAACAACTCTATAAAACAAATGAAAGCAAATAAATACATGTATTTGATTGTAAGATTTTTGCATAATGTAGGGGGTGTGTTTGTATGTCTAGGCAATTTCTCATTTGATGGCATTATGTCTCATGGTAAATATATTTGAAACAAGCAAACCTGTTTAGGATTTTATTTTGCCTACTGTCAAAGTGGGCTCCCTAACATAGCAAAGAATTGGGTGCTCTGTGCAGTATTGTTAACCTCATTGAACCCTGACCCTAAATTCCCCACAAACACAAGTTGGCAGAGTCTTCGCCATTGTATAATTTTTGAAGATCAAAGTGTCTCTGAAGTGTAATCTGGAGATATGTACAAAAAACCAAAACAAAACCGCAAAACAAAAACACAGCTCGAGATCACACCACAAGGCAGAGTTACACATGCCTAGTCTCATTAAGTCAGGCTGGTTAAAGATGCATGAATGGATGAAGGAATGAGAGCATAAGGCTGCAATGTGATATGTAACTACCTGCACATGACTTCTGTTGATTTCCCTGGGATTTAAGCATGCCTGTTTCTGGGATAGTAGCCAATACCTATAAGGTTTATTCACAAACCAAGATTTGCAACATTCTGCTCTTCACAGCGCTTTTACAATCTATCACTAACAGACCCCCACTGGGACGATTATACACCATTTTAGTTGCAGTTTTACATGATAACATTGTAACAAAATGAATTGGAAAGGATTGGTATTTTCTAGTAGGTGAATACAGTATTTAGCTTAGTGAACATTGCAACAGTGTATTATTGGAAGAGAAGCTAGGGTTATAGCCTATGTCCCAGGAGTGGAGAATCTGTGGCTTTCCTGGACTGCAATCTCCATCAGCCCCAGTCAGCACGGCCAGTGCCAGATTTACGTATAAGCTAAACAAGCTATAGCTTAGGGCCCCACTCTCTTGGGGGTCCCCAAAAAATTTAAAGGGAAAAAAACCTGGATGTACGTTTCCAAAATATAAGATAAAAAACAAATAAAATAAAACCTACATAACAGCAACAGTGTTGTGTGTTGTGTAGGCTCCTATGATGTAAGCAATGTGCCCCGCCTGCTAGCCTGTTCCCTAAAAGATCACTGGTTTGCTCCTTTCTATATATAGGGTGCCTACATTCTGCATGAACTGGTTGCATGGCAGTACCTATTAGGCCCATAAATTACCATATAGCATATATTCAACACAAAAACAGTGACAATTTGTTGTTGACAAAGGACAGCTGGACATATAAAGGGCCCCATTACCTTCAGTAGCTTAGGGCCTCATCAAACCAAAATCCGGCCCTAGGCACAGCCAATGATGAGCAGTGATGGGAGCTGTGGTCCAGCAACATTTGGATGGCCACAGGTTTCCTGTCTCTATAACTGGAACAACAATAACAATAACAAGCCCATTATCCAAGTGCAGATTCTTACGTAGCCATAATTGTACCATCCAAGCAGAAGAGGGAAGTATCAGTGGGCTTGGGGAATCCCCAACATTTGCAGAAGTACACTTAAAAAGAAAGAAAGAAAAGAAAACTCTAAAACAGCTGTTTGAGAACTGACCTTGTTTGATGGACATAGAATGTAGACTGATAGGGCAAGGACCCAGCCTGAAAACCAGGGGGGCAGTGGAATGGAATATCCTGGGAAAGGGCATGGCTGGCTGGAACTCAGAACAGCAGCACTCTGCAATCTCCCAACTGAGAGCAGACAGGCCTCCTCCTAACTGAATTCCCAGCACCTAGGGAAGGAATACCTTTTTATTTTAGCAAGCATTTTAGAAAGATTCCTAATTTTGTGGTTGGTTTTCACTGATGTTTTGTCTTTTAAATCTGACTGTGCACTGCTTAGAGACTCCAGTGTTAAGTTGGTTGAAGTGAATGATTGTAAAGAGTTGGTCAGAAGTTTATTATGAAAAGCTAGTCAAAAGTACTTTTACTGTTCTTTGTGATGTGGATTCTTTTTGTGTGTGTAAGTAGCTTCACATGCTGTGTAGACATGGTATTCATTTCTCATCTAGCTTTTTTATTATCTTACTACAGTGGTACCTCGGGTTACATGCACTTCAGGTTACATATGCTTCAGGTTACAGTCTCCGCTAACCCAGAAATAGTGCTTCAGGTTAAGAACTTTACTTCAGGATGAGAACAGAAATTGTGCGGCGGTGGTGCAGCAGCAGCAGGAGGCCCCATTAGCTAAAGTGGTGCTTCAGATTAAGAACAGTTTCAGGTTAAGTACGGACCTCCGGAACAAATTAAGTGCTTAACCTGAGGTACCACTGTACTGCCCACAGTCAGTACAGCGTGCACACACACCCCTCTAATGTTTTGCTCATTTTGTTCATTTCACCATTAGGAATTATGGAGCAAGTTGCCAGCATGGTTATGATGCAACAGAGAAAGCAGTGGACGCAACCTCTGAACATTTGGAGGAGGGGAAGTCTTTACTCAAATACAAACAAAGTGATGGGGAGGCATAAAGAGGTGAATGACAAACAGGGAGTCTCTGATCCATGCAAGTGAAAGGACAGAATGGACAAATGGGTCAGTTTCCAAAGGCACAACCCACGTTTACTTTTCTAAGACAGGATGAGATAAGTGACAGGTCAACAAAAAAGCTATATCCATGCTGCGGAACCAGTTTTCCTGAAAGCAGGTTGAGGCCATTTAACTAGTATGCAGACATGTCCTTAGATTAAATACTACTGGGAATGCAAATTATTTTGACAGGCATCACAGAGCATTGCTCCTATGTCAGTTGTGATTGTGAAAAGTTGGTCAGAAGACCTGCTCAAAAGTACTTTTACTGTTCTTTGTGATGTGTATATGTAGACCTTGGGCTTATGGCTACTGTGTGAATGAGAAGCATCTTATGGAATATGCTGTCATAATTCATCATCAAACTTTGTTATGGTCGCAGACCAGCATAAGATAAAAATGTGAGAAAAACACAGAAGATATAAAGAAGAAAGGGATAAAAGCTAATAGGTAAAAGTGATTATAACTCACATAAACTTTAAAACAGAAAGAAACAAAAGACAAGCAGTTAAAAGTGAGTATAAGGGAGGGAATGTGCAGCAGCATTATCTTTCGACGGATGTCCATCATAGCAGCACAAAATCTAGCAACTGAGTACAGTGGTACCTCGGGTTATAGACACTTCAGGTTACAGATGCTTCAGGTTACAGACTCCGCTAACCCAGAAATAATACCTAGGTTTAAGAACTTTGCTTCAGGATGAGAACAGAAATCATATGGCTGCAGCGAAAGGCCCCATTAGCTAAAGTGGTACCTCAGGTTAAGAACAGTTTCACATTAAGAACGGACCTCCAGAATGAATTAAGTTCTTAACCTGAGGTACCACTGTATTTGACATCTGGGTTTTGTTGTCACAACTGATGCCCATATAACCCCACTATTTAACTTGTGTACAATAGCATCTAAGTGGGAAATAGATGTCCATTTCCTATAAAGGACTTGAGATTGTCACTTCCCACTGTTCTGACAGTGAAACTGTTTACAACTTTCCCTTTTTTGTTTCTGAAGAGAGGAGCTTTTGAAATGATGCCTATTCTTATGGCAGCAACACTATAGAGGTCTTCCAATAGTAAAGGGAAACATTAGAAGGACAGCATTTTGGTCTGGAAGGAATGTAAACAAATGTCTTTTATTTAGAATTTCGAACCTCATCTGAGAAGCTACATTTACACATCACTTAACCAAGAAAGACAGAGGAAGAGAGAGAGAGAGAGAGAGAGAGAGAGAGAGAGAGAGAGAGGAAGTAGGGCTTGTTTTCTTAGAGCATCCAATTTGTTCGCATAACTGTGATTGAATGTTCAGGAAAAAGAAACAAAGTCTGAAAGTTAATACCCTAGGCGCCAAGTGCATTTCTGTGGAAGAGGAATGTAGCCAGACATTTCTGATATGCAATGCATTAATCCCTCATAGGTTTATTCTCTTTTATAAAGAGCTAGATCATTATGATGTGACAGGAATCAATGGACTTTTAACATGCATGCATTAGCTGTCCATGCTTCTGCCCTTTGTACAGAAAACATTTGCCACCACGAGCTAGTTGACAACAGCTTGAAAACAATTCCTGAATACATTTTGCGAGCAGATCCTATTGGAGAGGGGCTAGGGAGGTGAGGAAGGTTGAGAGGTGCAGGTGGCGATGTGGGTTAAACCACAAAGCCTAGGACTTGCCAATCAGAAGGTCAGCGGTTCAAATCCCCGTGACGGGGCGAGCTCCCGTTGCTTGGTCCCAGCTCCTGCCAACCTAGCAGTTCGAGAGCACGTCAAAGTGCAAGTAGATAAATAGGTACCACTCCAGCGGGAAAGTAAATAGCGTTTCCATGCGCTGCTCTGGTTCGCCAGAAGCGGTTGGTCATGCTGGCCACATGACCCGGAAGCTGTACACCGGCTCCCTCGGCTAATAAAGCGAGATGAGTGCTGCAACCCCAGAGTCGGCCACGACCGGACCTAATGGTCAGGGGTCCATTTACCTTTACCTTTAGGATCTGCAACAGGGCAGGGCTACCTTTTTATTTTCTGTTCAGGGATGTTTCAGGGGTAGTACGTCAGGGGCTGCATATTGGTAGAGGACAGGGCTGGAGTCTAAATGACTGATACCACCTCTTTTATACTCCCTTTCCAGCACCTCCATTTACCTCTCCTTGCCAGCTGCATGCAAGTAGAGGAAGAGGCACACAAACTTAGGCCTAGGTTTGCTCTCTCCTGGTCCCCACAGAGTGGCTACCTATGCATAGGGTTGCAAGACTGGATAGTGTATGAGCTTCCTTGCATTCTTCTGAAAGTACAGTGGTACCTCAGGTTACATATGCTTCAGGTTACAGACTGCGCTAACCCAGAAATCGTGCTTCAGGTTAAGAACTTTGCTTCAGGGTGAGAATAGAAATCGTGCTCCGGTGGTGCGGCCGCAGCAGGAGGCCCCATTAGCTAAAGTGGTGCTTCAGGTTAAGAACAGTTTCAGGTTAAGAACAGACCTCCAGAACGAATTAAGTACTTAACCTGAGGTACCACTGTAGTCAGAACTTTGCAGGATCAGAAAAGTGAAGAGACATGCATGCCTCCCACACTTCTCCACTTTTAAAGTCCAGGGCGTACATTAATTTTGCTGAGGGACTATTTGTTTTTAAGGGTTCATACACAGTTTGTAGGGCAATATAATGGCAGCCATCACTAAGGCAAGAATAATGCCTGACAGAATGGTCTTTTCTCCAACTGAGCTCATTCGTCTGACTGAATAATGCAAGTAAAGGAATTTACGCAGTAACTCAGCTTGGCTGTATTTTTCTTCTACTTGTGCGAGAGAACATCTAGGCTGATTACACATCAGGGTGTGTACTAAAACACAGATGGGGCTGTTGGTGCTTTGCGTTATATAGGAGGAAGTGTGCCTGTAGGTGTGCTGGGGCCATTGTTGCAGTGCTGGAAAACTCATTTATGCCAGTCCACACAGGCTACGCTTTTGGAAATGGACCTGCCTGTCCATTATGTCCTTTAAATTGGAAGCAGCTGGAGTAGACTGGACAGAGGCTGGAGAAAACTGTGAGCAGAGATGTGATCTTTCCCCATCCTTGCCCCTCCCCCCAGGAAACTCACCAAACTTGCACTTGGACAGTGGTGGACTTTGGGCTCTCAAATTTTAGTGGTGCCCTGTGCAACACTAAAATTCTGCGCCCTCACCTCTCACGCTCCATCCCTGCAGTGTGGCCAAACTGGTCATGCTCCCCTAAAACCACCTTTGACTATTCTCTGACTATGCCTATTCTCTTATTATAATCACCGACTTGAAGCACTTGTTAGCCATGGAAGGAAAAACATATGGCTAATAGCAACAACATAAAACAGATCAGCTCATAGTTCACATTGCCAATGCCAGACTTCAGCACAGAGGTGTCTGGATTTATTGTTTTACCACTTTTTGAAGGAATGCATTCCTAGGAAATCCAAATATTGTACTGACTTAGTTTTATTGGTTTTGCTTTCAGCACAGTTTCAGGCATTGCTTGGTTAGGATGAGGAACTCACGTCTGATGCAATACTTCAGCGGCAATTCAGCAGAGCAGTAAGCATTTTTAGGCCAGTTGGTTTCATTCAACTTACATATTCTTTCATCTGTGGGTTTTGGCCTATATTAGTTGAGTATTGCAACAAGAACTTCAGGAACTCATATACCTGTTTGATAGCCATGGCTCCTCCCCATATATCTATATATCTATATCCTCTAACTAGTTTACTAAGGGTGCTGGGAATTGTAGCTCAATGAGAGAGATCCTCTAACGACTCAGCACCCTTAACAAACTACATTTTTCAGAATTCTTTGGGGTGAAGCCATGGCTATTAAAGCAGTATGGTACTGCTTAGTAGCTGTCTTTTATCAGCAAGACCCATCTTGACTTGATTAGATATCTAAGACCCACTAAAATGCAATAAGGGAATTCAATTTTTTAACAAAATTGCTGCAGCTATAAACTTATTGCCTCCCAGGATGAACATTCTTTTTCTCTGGGGAGTGACAGAACCTCACTCCTCAAGAGAGCCACCAATCAACTGTGGGGTATTGCAGGGTTTTTCCTTTGATAAATGCACATCATGAAACAGTGAGGCCCAGGATGTTGGCTCTCAGGGTTCAGATAAGTGTTTGAACTTTTTATTTACCCACCTGGACATCTAACAGTGAAATGTTGAGCCTTTGATGGTATTTTTTTTAAAAAACAGAAACTCACAAAATGAATCCTGCTTCATGGCAGCGCATTGGTTTAAATGGCATTTTGAAACTCTTCCCATCTCCTTTGTGTCCAAAATTGTAGAAAACCATTCTGATAGGGTCCTGGAATTCCACAAGACGGATTGCACAGCCTTCATTTCTTCTGAATCACAGACACATGTCGATTCATGAAATGGCAGGACTTTGGGAACAGACAGGTTTGGAAATAAGTCATGTCTGGACAGAGATACCTCTGAAATATTCTCCTCAATTTCTTTTTTTTACTTTGGTGAGAAATTTCACAGCCACAACAATTCTTCACTTGCAGCAAAGTTGTGCAACTCCCATGGGATCTGTCCTTCATGCCCTGACAAGGACCAACTGGAGTATTCTTTGGAGAAGACCTCCCAGGAATTGGTTTTCCCTGGGACAGTATGTCCCGGGGAAAACCATATAATTAATTGAGTGATTTGGATTGGCAGTGGAAAACGGTCCATTTGGGCGAATGGAAGATAGGGATTTTCTTGGTCAGATCTTCCAGTTAAACTAACAGTAAAAGGCAATAGCTGTATTTATTCTGAAGTGATGTAAATTGGGCTCCCAGTAAGTCCCTTCAGTTGCCTGTTTCCCAGAAATGCACAACATTTCCTGTGCCTCCCCCCCGCCACTCCTTATATCAGGTGACTAATTCTGGAACATTACTAAATGAACTACACTAGGTACCAGGTATATATTTCTGTTTACTATTTGCAATAAAAGTCTCAGAGGATTCTCTCTCTCTCTTTGAAAACAAAAACGAAAAACCCATCATACTGGAAGTACATGCGAATCAGCTCACAGAAACAGATTGCTGTTGTGCATTGATGGACTCTGAGACCTGGGTTGATTTGAATTTATGATTGGGGCTACCAGCTTAAACATGAGCAAATAGTTCAATATTAAGGGCACAAACACTTTAACAATTATATTTAGTAGCCAATGTTTTCAAAGAGGGGCCATAGATATGTTAGAGTTCATCTTTTGCCTGCAGAAGGTTCAGCACCTGCCATATCCAATTAAACATAAGTCTGAGAGCAGGTATGGCTGAATCTGTCGATTCTGATTTCTCTCACTCTCTCATTTTTCTATTCTTAAATTCAGTTGTTCACATTTCCATATCAGTTCGTGAATCCCCCCCTTTCATTAGCATTTCAGTCAGAATTTCTCCAAATACACACATGTTTATATGCAATTTTGCTTAATATATAGGGGTTGGTTTTTTTTTTTTGCAAAGTAGTTTCCTCTAATATAATGCATTTTTGTTTTCAGTATTATATGCATTTTTAAGCACACTTTACTCCAGTCGAGTTTTGGAACACATTACTTGGCTGGACAACTGCACTGCAAAATTTGGAGAAGTGCAAATTTTGAAGGGCGGCTGTGTTTCAGTTTTCAGGTTGTGTTGGAAAGTGTGATTCAGGCCGATTTGCCTTTGGATGCAAATCCCGCTCCTGATCTGACATCCTGGAGAGTTGCAGCTTGGCAGACGAGACAGTACAAAGCAAGATGAACAAAAAAAAGTCTGACGTGGTAGGCGGCAGCTTCTTAAGTTCTTGGCATATCAACAAGTTTACACAACCACTTTTTAGCACCTGTGTGTGGGATGTATGTAAGGTTTAAGCAGTTTACCAAGCACTTTCTTGCACTCCAAAACATTGCACCATGCTGCAGTCAAGTGACTAAATTATGACAACAATCCGCACAATCAGAGATCTGCATCTGAAGGGTGGTGGCTCATTATGAATGAGCAGATTCTCCACTACTCGCAAGGAAACAATTCTCTGCTATTGTGCCTTTTCTGCCATTGTGCTCTTAACACTTAGCTCTTTGTTAATTGTTGCACAAAAAAGGAAGCCTTGGAGTAGGTTTGAATAGTTGCATAAGAGAAGCGAAAGTTGTTTAATAGGCTAGTAAGAGGGTGCAGAGACCTTTCATCCGGATTGCATTTTGCAAGAGTCTGGGTGATGAAACCGCATAGACGCAAGCGAACCTGGAAAATGAGAACTCTGTTAATGATTTATGAATGAAGCATACGTTGCACTGCCTTGGGAGTATTTGCAAAACGGTTACAGTCCACGAAGCTAGAAAGGAATGTTTGTTTTATTTACTCACTCAAAACCAGTGTTTAATTTCTAAGACGAGAGACGTTGGGACTCAAACACAACTAGAAATAAATCGTGTCTACCCACTTAACTGCAAATTACAGGGGCTGGTTGCAGGTGCTTGATGGCAAGACACTTTGCATATGCTCAAAATCACACCTATAAAGATACCAGGACTCAGTCATAGAATTGTTAACTCACAAGTCTTTGGGTTCAGCTTAAGACTTGATTCAAGACAGTTGTATTCAGTTAGCTATTATCTTGATATTTAGTTTAGGATTCATTCAGCGTAACTAAGCGAACATATTTAGTTTTCCTATTAGGCTCTGTCTGCACAGGACTCTCTCTTTGTAAAAAATGCCAATGCACTTCCTGAGGAATGTAAAACCATGAAGTTCACTAGATCATGGGATAGTCATTGTTTGTTGTTGTTGTGAGGATAAAATCAGGAGGGGGAGGAACCATGTATGCCACCTTGAGTTCCTTGAAGGAAAGGCAGGGGTATAAATGCAATAGTAAGGTGTGTGTGTGCATCCTTTGATATATCCCTATATTGCCCCCCTATATTTAAATGGTTGTTGTTGTTGTTTATTCGTTTAGTTGTGTCTGACTCTTCCTGACCCCATGGACCAGGACCAGAGCATGCCAGACACTCCTGTCTTCAGGAGTGATTTAAATGATTAAAAAGGTAAAGGTACCCCTGCCCGTACGGGCCAGTCTTGACAGACTCTAGGGTTGTGCGCCCATCTCACTTAAGAGGCCAGGGGCCAGCGCTGTCCGGAGACACTTCCGGGTCATGTGGCCAGCGTGACAAAGCTGCATCTGGCGAGCCAGTGCAGCACACGGAAATGCCGTTTACCTTCCAGCCAGTAAGCGGTCCCTATTTATCTACTTGCACCCGGGGGTGCTTTCGAACTGCTAGGTTGGCAGGTGCTGGGACCGAACAACGGGAGCGCAGCCCGCCGCGGGGATTCGAACCACCGACCTTTCGATCGGCAAGCCCTAGGCGCTGAGGCTTTTACCCACAGCGCCACCCGTGTTTAAATGATTACTTAGGTTTTTTCTTTGGAAGTGATCTGCTAAAGGAAGAAATTCTTGGCACCCTTACTCTGGAGTAAGTTCCACTGAGTTAAATAGGGCTTACGTCTGAGTAAATATGCTTTGAAGTTGCAGGCAGCTTTAGTATTTTTCGTGACAAGAATGATTAGGAAATGGAAAGTATGTAAATATAGGACTTTTTATAAGCATGGCTTAAAAAGCACAGATCAATCTTGCAACAACAACAACAACAACATTATTTGTACCGCGCCCATCTGACTGGGTTGCCCCAGCCACTCTGGTCAGCTTCCAACAAATATAAAAGCATAAGCAAACATTAAAAACTTCCCCATACAGTGATGTCTTCTAAAAGTTGTCTTCTAAAAGTTGTCTAGCTACAGGAGGGCATTCCACAGGGGTGTGCCACTGCTGAGAAGGCCCTGTAACCACACTTATCACAATGAGGGAACCGCCAGAAGGCCCTCAGAGCTAGACCTCAGTGCCTGGGCTGAATGATGGGGGTGGAGACACTCCTTCAGGTATACCGGGCCACAGGAGTGCCAGCTTGGCTCTGTGACTATGGGTGCCCAGCGCCGTGGGTGCCATGCAGCGTGCATGGCCTTGGTGCTGAAAAATATGGGTGCCTGGCCTCTTCATGGGGAATTTTGTGGGTGCTCAGGCACCTGGGCCCCCAGGGAGCTGACACCTATGCCAGGCCAAGGCTGTTTAGGGAGGTCAGCACCAACACTTTGAATTGTGCTTGGAAATGTACTGGGAGCCAATGCAGATCCTTTAGGACCAGTGTTATATGGTCCTGTTGGCTACTCCCAGTCACCAGTCTAGCTGCCGCACTGTGGATTAGTTATGGCAATTATTTTATCCTTGACTCTCATCAGTATTGAATTTGTCCGTATAATACCCTAAAGACAAAGCTTGTGATGACCTTGGCTCTGAAGACTTTGATGCTTGTTTCTCCTATGTAAGTGGAACTTGCTGACCTTGGCCTTGACCCAAAAAGCCTCTCCATGCCTTGTTTCCTCCTCAAACTCCTTTGTTCACTCCCTAATTCTGCACAAGCTTATCCATTGTTGCCTTTGTTTGCTTCCTTTCCCCACTCTTGCATCTGTGCTTTCTGCCATGCAGCACACCCCTGTGTCCCATCCAAGGGGCCCTGCTGGGCTGACACAGCCTCCCACCAATGCAAGCGCAGTCAGCCTAAGTCACAGCAAACCCGGGGATACCTGGGAGCCATGAGATCACATGACCCAGTGGTCCTCCGGCAGCCACAGCTGTGCAGCTGATTGGAGCTGGGAGGTAGAACACCGAAGCTGTCTGATGCCAAGTCAGACCAATACATAGCATTACATGGTGGATCAGGCCAATGGGCCATCTAGTCCGTGGTCCTGTTCTCCAAGTGAAATACATAAACCCATACAATGATGGGGAATGGCCTCGTGCCATTTAAAAGATTGTGCAGGGGAGGGATGCCAACAAACTCTCCCACCTCCTGACTGCGATATTTTCCATGGCTCCCCACTTTTCATTTTGAAATTCTAACTTGCCACATGTCAAGAGGTAATTTTGCAAAGCCACCATGAATAAATCCAAAAACACATTATAAACAAAAATGTTTTTTAAAAGATGCCCCATAATTTAATTGCAGCCTTTGAAATTGAACTTGGCATCTTACAGTGCTAATGGGGGGAAAACAACAACTGGCTGGCTCAGGCTGCGGTGTGTGTCCAGGGAAATAAGAAAGCTTTGCTCAATTAATTGAATGACCTACCTAACATTGTTCTGCATTGCATTGCTTGGGTTGATTGTTTTAATAATTGGTTGTTTTGGAGTGCTTGTATTATTGCAGGTTATATATATATATATATATATATATATAATGGTTAGCTATTTTTGAGAGGTCACTCTTTCTAAATCTTAGAGGCTTAGAAAAAAAATCAGTGCCAGGATGGCAGACCACCTGGGAAGGTGTATAGGGTAGGAAAGGACAAGTCATATATTGGATGTTGGCTGGGAAAGACACAGATTTAGTTGAATTTCTTTCTTTCTGTTATGCTCTATGACTTATGTTGGTGATAATCACACACACACACACACACACAAACACACACATGAATATTAGATAGACACCAGTAAGTGAGGGGCAAATGGGTTTCATCAATGTGGGAAGATAGCTCATTTATTGTAATTTTACAGGTGTTAGCCACCAAGAGCCTGGCTCTGGCCGGGGAGGGCAGGGTATAAATAAAGTTTATTTATTATTATTATTATTATTATTATTATTATTATTATTATTATTATCTATGAGAAGGAAAACTCTGGTCCTAAACCTCCACTGCATTGTGGGATATCTTCAGGAGAAGAGAAGAAAAGGCTAAACAGTAAACTCTATATAAACCCAGAATGGAGTTCCTAACTGGGGTGGATTTAGGGGAACATGACCCTTTCCGTCACACTGAGCACAGAGCCTTGGAGGCGCAGCAAGGGATGCCACAGCTATGATGTTGAATGGAAGGCAAGAGGTGGGTGGGGGCTGTGACCAAATTTTGGTGTCACATAGGGCACCACTGAAATTTGAGACACCAAGGTCTGTCACTGCCTCTAAGATGGTGGAATGGCACCTTATATGCCTCCTTTTGGCTACTCCTGCAGCCAAGCTGGTATCAAACATATTGCTCTGCTTTCCTTTGGACTACACCAGTGAAGCCGAGAGGCAGATCTTGTCATCTGGGCAACCCAGGACCTCCATACACTCTGCCCTGCTTGTGCCCCATGGAGGCCACTTTGGAGATGCTAATGCACTAGTTTGACTTCACCCCCAGAGGAACACTTCATGGTCTTTTGAGACAGACAGATGCCAATAACAGACAGACATGATCTCTGTTGTCTTTTTGCTGCCTATTGAAGAGCTTCGCCTTTCAACAAGCCTTTTGAGCTCTGATCTTTTCAGAGAAAAACCGTATTTAATTTTGCGTGTGTAGAAAGTGGACAGTATTTGGCCCTTCTCCTACAAACATTTGTACATGGTCCAGCCTAGACTTGTATGTGGTAGGTAAGGAGATCAAAGTGTTATGTTGTTGTTTAGTCATTTAGTCATGTCCAACTCTTCGTGACCCCATGGACCGAAGCACGCCAGGCACTCCTGTCTTCCACTGCCTCCCGCAGTTTGGTCAAACTCATGCTGGGAACACTGTCCAACCATCTCGTCCTCTGTCGTCCCCTTCTCCTTGTGCCCTCCATCTTTCCCAACATCAGGGTCTTTTCCAGGGAGTCTTCTCTTCTCATGAGGTGGCCAAAGTATTGGAGCCTCAGCTTCACGATCTGTCCTTCTAGTGAGCACTCAGGGCTGATTTCCTTAAGAATGGATAGGTTTGATCTTCTTGCAGTCCATGGGTGCAGTCAAAGTGTTATACATTTGCTAAATCAATGCTTTTATGGATCAAAAGCCACATGCCCTGGCAGAGCTTGCCCGCCTTGTATTTTCCTTCATGCTCAAGAAATGTATTGGAAAGTTTGCTTAAATCCTTCAAGAACAACACCCCTGAAGGACTGTGATGTTTGGCCCTTGACATGTTTCTGGAGTCCTGGAGGAAGCTAGCTTTGGCCTCCTCTCCCATTCTTTGCCTGCGGAGCATGTGCTATGACAACAGTTGCATGCCTCTGAGATAGCCATAACTCTCAGGCCATGGAAATAGATAGTTTAATTTTGATAGGCAATGAGAATGTTTGTTTGATCTCCTTTAATTTGCATCAGTCAGTCAGAGCCAAGTTACGCTCCATGGGAACAGGATTCATCATGCATCTGGGAGAAGGATTTACTGGATTCATTTCTAACGAAACTGGATTTGCTCTATCCTTTGATATTTCAGTGTTTGAGGTATAGGCACACATGTGTGTCCATGTGCATGCTTTCGGGTTCTGCTATGTAATCAGAGCAGAGATATTCTACCCTCCCCCTGCTAAAAAATCAAAATCAAAAATACATTGCTTGCTTTATTTTCTACTAAACATTATTTTGTATATTGTTTTGGATTATTTCAAGGGTTTGGCTGGGTGGGAAGAAAGGCAACAAGAGAATTTAAGATAGGGTTAGACTACTGTGAAAATGGCATGCCTTTGCAGACATTCCCCTAAGAAAGGTATGGGCAATGTGTGGCTCTTATGCTGTTGGACTGCAACTCTCATGATCCCTGACCATTGTCCATACTGGCAGCGGGAGATGGGGGTTGCAATCCAACAACATCTGTGGGTCTACAGGTCCTAATCTGTCAAGCCAGTTACCCAATGACTTGACATGACTACATCACGTCTCCAACAACAAATGATGTAGTCTGGAGAAATGCAAGTCGCGATGATGTCAGGAGATGGGGGTAAGCAATCCTACATTTTAAAAAAATGGTTTTCCAGAGTTTCAATACATACATATTCTACATATTTGCCCCATCTATTCCCTTTAGGCTTCACACCCCACTCCACTGTGGCTTCCTATTTTTCCTTTTTATGCTGCGTATCCTCAACAACAAATCACCACCTGTTATTCTGTTGATTATCCTGGTTTGTAACTACTCTGGTTATATGTCAATTCCTACTTGTAGATTCATTTGGTTATTATGCCTCTTTAGATAGTTTAGAAATGGTTCCCATTCCTCCCTTAGCTGTTTTTCTCCCTGGTCTCTAATTTTGGTTGTCATGCTGGCCAATTCTATGTACATAGAAGCGATCCTGCATTTTATGGTGTGTGTGTGTGTTCACGATGGAACCTTTTAATAGGTGACATCTCACTTCAAACCAACTTAAATGAAGCCCCATATAGTGACTGAAAACACCCCCCTGGAAAATTGTCCTTCACATTGTCCATATGTCATATGAGAGTTCCAGCTGAAGAGCCAAATGCTTGAATTCCAGTATACGGATTGAGCCTATCATACCATAGTGATTATAATAGTATCTATTTTGAGTGATGACATAGCTGCAGTGGTGCTCTGGATAGGGGCAGAGCAGGATAATGGGAATATGCCATATTCCTTTCCCTCTCCTGAATGAGTTGACCTGTAAGCAACACTCTCCACAGTCAATCTTGCAGGCAGCTCAGTGTTCATCTCCCCCTTGTTGAGCCTTTTTGTAAGCTGGATGAGTCACCTTTTTTGCAGGGTTAAGCAGAGGCCTCTGGAATCTGATTGGCTCTTGAAGGGGAGGGGAGGAAATTGGGTGGGCTCTGAGCAATGATCGTCATTAAGTGTTTGGACATGTTGACAGGGGATGTGGGAAATTGTGACAAGCTGGAGCAGAGCTCAACCTGATAGGTAGAAGTAGTATTATCCTGGTGGGCAAATTGCCCACAGATCCCCCAGACAAGTGGAGTCGTCTTGTAGCTTTCAGTGGGAGGCAGATCTGTGTGTACAATCCCTGGTTCATAAAATTGCATGTGGAGTGGACAAAACCAGAGTGATAATAACCACTAGTTTAGACAGTTTTAAAGAAGGACTATAGAAATTAATGGAGGGTGGATTTATGAATGACTATTGTATTGTAGAAGTTCAGTGTTCAGAGCTGGGCACATATCTCTGAGTAATAGAGGGGACAGACATCAGGAAAGCCAGTCTGGGGCTTCCTTCATGCCCTGCTTCTGAGTCTTCCAGACATTTATTTGGTTACTTTTGGAAACAATGCTGAATGTTTAATGCTGATGCCTATCAGTTTGATTCACCAAGTCAGTGTCAGGGACTGGACTGAGGAGGAATGGTGGGGGCTGCCCCCCCTTCTCTTGAACCTTCTGAAGAACAGGAGGACAGTATAGATTTAGAACAGTGGTTTGCAGAAGGTCATAGTTCAGAGGCTACAGAGAGGAGAAGCTGGGAAATACTGGAAGAGGAAGAGGAAGAAGAAGAAGCACTAGGGGAGAGGCAGCTGACAGACTCAGTGTCCTTGGAAAGCATTCCTGGACCCCCCCCCCGACCAGGTGGGCATTGAGGGTATTAGAACAGAGAGCTCAGAGACAGAAAGTTCAGATCAACTGACACAGGAATGACATCGAATAAGAGGGACATAGAGGGGTGGGACTTTACTTGGAGCAACACCATTATTAGGGAAGGTTGCATTCTTTCGTCGTTCTCTGTGAATTATTGAATAAATTGCTTGGTAAGAACTCTATTATCGTTTCTCTGATTCTGGGCTGCCCCCATGGGAGGGAACAGATTCCCCGAGGCCTGACTGTCAGTTCTTATTTAGGAAACACTGGTGTGTGCATCATTCAGACAAGAGCTTTTGATGAGAGCATGGGATGGCATGGGGACAATAGTTCAGTCACAGAGCACATGTTTATATGCAGAATATCCCAGAAACAACCCACATTATCTCCAGTTGGGACTGGGAAGCACTCCTGTTTGAAAATCTGGCGAACTGCTACCAGTTGGTGTAGACAATGCTGAGAGAGATTAACCAAAGTTTGTATAAGGCAGCCACATATGTAATACTTAACACTGTAACTTCTTGAATAGGAATAAGCCCCACTGAATACAATGGGACTTACTGAGTAGGCATGCCGTGTAAATGACTTGCCAGAAGTTGGGTAGTAGTAGGTTGAATGCTAAGATGCAGGATTAGATGTAGGATTAGTGAAGGTTGAGTATTGTGGAGATATTCAGCCAAAGAGGACAAATCTCAGTTTTGAGTTTAACATGATTTTGCCTGCCTCTTAATATAATATAATATGAAAGTCCCATGCTGCAGATAAAATATTTGACAAAGGTAATGAATACTACTCTGGGGAAAAAAAGCATTTAAAGTACGAAACAATTTATTTGCTCTTCCTACCCATCTTCCTTTGATTTCGTAGTCTGAGCCAATTTTTGCAAACTTCTATTAGATTGCTTTTATCCTAATCTTTTGGGAATTATATGCATTTGCTGTTCCAATCATTTTTTTGTTTTTGTTTTCACAAAAGTGTACAGATGGAGGCAGGATTAAAAGGCAAAAGAAAATACCAGTCAATGCAGATGTATTGATGACGAATGGCATGCTTTTTTTTTTTTTTAAATACGCGTTCTATGGAATAGCATTCCTGTCAGGGTACAACAGGCACCCACTAATTTGCACTTCCGGAAACAACTGAAGATGTTTTTGTTCTGACAGGCATCCCTAGCTGGCTAAATGGGTCTTTACCACAAAGCGTGTTCTCCAATAAATGAGAGCACGTGTTGTGGTGTGGGCCGCCAGGCCAGCCCTCTTGTTGCCAGGCAGGTTAATAGTTGTTGCCTGGCATTGCCCCCCCGCCCGCCCTCTTTTCCGGTTGACCTTGCTTTGCCTGTCATGGGGTCGTCTGCCTTGGCGCAGGGGCCTAGTAGGAATTTTGCCATTTGGTGATTGGCTGGGCCATTTGGTTTTTGCCTACTACTCAGCAATTCGTCACAACTTGTAAGGTTGCGGTTAGGCATTGGTTATAATATGCTGGTGGTGGAGGGGTCAGGATAGGCTGTGCCTGCCCCTCCAATTGCGCTGAAGGGAATTCCATTAAAGGAATCCTGGGGCTTGCCACGATTTCGTCCAATCCCTGTCATGGGACCAGGGCCGCCCAATCCCTGTCATGGGAATCCTTGTCATAGGACCAGGGCCGGCAAGCTTTCGGGGAGCTGCTGGGGTGAGCGGCGTGGGTCTGATGCTTAGCTCAAATGACCCCCAAGTTTGACTTTCCCTTCTACTGGCTACTGATCAGACCTCGGGATGTCAGTTCTGTCCCAGGCGGGGGGACAGATAGTCATAACCAATGTCTAAACAACCACTCACTGATTTTGTATTTTAATAAAGTTGTGGCCAAAATAGTGCCCCAAAACCAAAACTAAAATTACGTGTTATGTGTGAAGTTATTTGAGGGGTGGCCTGGGGACCTACACACGCAAGTGTGCACTTGTTAGGGTTTAGTTTAGTTTTAATTGTATTTGTTGTTTATGTGTTTCAAAGTGTTTATAATGATCTTATGTGTAAATTGCCTTGAAATGGTGGTTAAAAGGCAATTAAAACAACAACAACAACAACAACAACGTAAAAATTGATTTGAGCTCATTCTCACTTAGGGTATTTCTAGGAAGCTTTTATACAGGTGAAACCTAATGCCACCACACAGATCAAATTTGATGCCTCCACCACTTGTGGCTGCATTCAAATAAAAGTTCACAGAATCCTAGAATTTTGGAATTTGGGACCTTGGAAATGATCTTCTGCAACCCCCTGTTCAGCGCAGGGATTTCCATCATGGATCTCCCACATAATGCATACTTTGGTCCTGAATTTGCCCTGGCATAGATGATTGGTCAGTTGTTGTCACCAACACTTGCATACCCTTCAAAATTTCTCACATGAAAATAGGGACATCCTATTCAATAAGGATAAGAATAAGAATTTTACTGTTCCTACCCCACCCATCTGACTGGGTTGCCACTCTGGGTGGCTTCCAACATAATAAAACATTAAACATTTAAAAACTTCCCTATACAGGGCTGCTTTCAGATGGCTTGGGGGTTGGCTAACTCCATACCCTCCAACATTTCTCCGATAAAATAGAGACATCCTACCATGCCCTCCAACATTTCTCCAATGAAAATAGGGATGTCCTAAGGAAAAGGGGGACATTCTAGGATCAAATCAGAAACCAGAACGGCTTTTGTAAATCCAGGACGTCCCTGGAAAATAGGGATACTTGGAGGGTCTGCACTTGTTCACAAATGGCACCATTGCTCTCTGTAAGCAATTGTCTTTGGTCTTCCTGAATGTAATCTTTTGGTTTCCTGCAGATTCCTGGGCTGGAAAGAATGGACCAGATTTCATTCAGTGAGGCAATGCCAGACACACATGCCTTTGTTCCTAGAAATGACACAGGAAGCCACACTGAGGCCATTGTTGTGTATGATGCTAAAGAGCGCCATGCGCCAATGATGTTAATGTACTGGGCTAGAACACAGAAGTGATTTCAGATGGAAATTGCCGCCATTGCAATCACTTTATGAACCAATTTAAACCAAAGCGAATGTGCAAATAGTCACGAGTAACCTAGGGAACCAGTAAACTAGGCTAATCCCAATACGTTTTGCTGCCTGAAGCAGACCAGCAGATGATACCCCTACCCATGTCAATATACCCAAGGCTAGCCATGTTTTGCACCAAGTCAAAATACAGATAGTAATAATAAACTAAATTATGAACAATTTGCTACTTTCTCACGACACTCAACATTTGCTGCCTGAGGCTGCCTAATGGTAGGGCCAGTTCTGCAGTAACCTAGGCCATACCCACACCATACATTTAAATTGCATCTTTGTGTTCAGTGTGCTTTAAATGTATAGTATGTGTGCGGTCCTTATACAAGTCAGGAGACTAGAGAGGTGTCTATACAATTAACAATGCCATATAGGCTTTTAGCACCCTTCCAGTTGGTGGGTTAGATTTTATTGCAACAAGCTGTTAAATAATTATCAGTATAGAATGTGTGTGTGTGTGTGTGTATAAAATTTCTGTACTGCTTAATCATACAGTAAGAACCTCTAAGCAGTACTATAAGGGATCAACCATTGTTCTAGTGAATATATACAATGAGCATGAACTAGTTCACTGCATTATTTCCCCATCTTTGCAGTCATCCATGAGTCCCCCTTTGAGTAAAATGGATCAAATATCTGCCAGCCCCTCTAGACTAGAAATCATAAGCCTTCCTATTCATTCAGTGTTGTTTGCTTTCAGCACCTCCTAATAATAATAGTGGTAAAACAAAAGACTAATTCAGAGAGCAATGTTTTGTATCGTGGCTGTATTTCAAATGAAAATAGAAGAGACTTTCTTGTCCTCAAATGCTCTGCTGGGATGTGAAATTTTACCAAACCATAATACTGTAGGAAGTACTGGCACATTTGTTCAATAATATTATCTTGAGTGACAAGCAGAAAGCAGGTACTAAAGGGGAGAAAAACATTAATCTCTGAAAATAAACATTTCAAAAGGGACTGATGCTGAATTATAAGAGTGACAAAAATCTCTTTACTTACAGTGGAGAAATAGTCTGTTCAATCTTCTGCTGATTTTCAAACCTGCATTTTCACAGTGAATGTTAAATGCCTGAGTATTCTGTCTTCTTCTAAATTTGCTGCCCCTGAAACTTAATATAGTAACTAAGGTAACTATTCAAAAGACATTATTTAAAACTCCCTGGATGTTGGTCTATTGACACAGTTGTGCAAGTTCTGCTAGCAGTTTCCTTAAAGGTACGGGTCATGACAGTGATTACCCATGGAAAATTCCACCCTTAAAGTATTAGGATGTTTTCCCTTTTTCTATTGGCTGAATGTAATCACTGCATTACCATCAATTTATAAATTATCTAGTATTGCACTAGGTGCTGTTCTCTGCTGTGACTCCCCCATAGGCAGTTCTGAATAAGTACGGTACATTTCCTGGATATTGGTGATGGTGGGATCCAGAACTCGTAATGTCATATTTATGCCTTATTAACCCTTTTGTCTGGATTAGTTAATGTAGAGCAGGAGTGGAGAACCTCAGCCCCAGGGGCTGAATGCACCCACTGGCTTTTGTTAGGACCTAGAAACTCTCCTCAGGACACACCGGCTCTCCTTTGCATCCAGATTGTTTTGGCCTAGTTGGAACGTGTCCTTGATAATGCCTCCTGCTTGTCTTGGATATATGATAGAGGGCTGTGTGAGTGTATGCGGAAATCAAAAAGTGACATTTACATTGTGTTCTGTCCACTTTTGTCATGTGGCCCCTGGAAGGTTGCCTAGGAGTGAATGTGGCCCTCAGGCTGAAGAAGGTTCCTCACACCCGATGTACAGGGAAAACAATCCTCACAGAATCTCCACATGATACCTTTCTTAAACCGCAACTGAAAAAACCACAAAACTCCTGTTCCATTAACCTGCCTGCTGGACTGCTGCTTTTGTCCTATCCTGTGTTCATGAAAAGGGCATCACATTTGCTTGTTGTAAGGAATGGAGTGGGGTGAGATGACAGTGAAATTCTTGGTGGGAAAAGTGAACTGGCCTTCAGGTTCCACACAGTGGAAGGTAACAGTTTACATGCCAGCTGGTTTATAATATGCGCACCACTCCTTCAGCTAGAATAAAATTGTGATTCTTATCCCTCCACAATGACTTGACCTGTGATCCACAGCTGCTGCGGGGGCTCTTTTAATAAAGGTCAGCATGTAGCCACCCCTCAGATGAAATCTCGAAGGCTGACCTTCAGCCTTCTTGCCTGCTGAAGGATCAGCTGGTTAGCAGAAGGGCTAGTCCACACTTGACAGGAATTCTCTTTGGGTTAGATACACTGGTCATTTAACACAACTGATACGACTGCAACAGATGGAAAGCAACTATTAAAGCACAGTCTGACTGCAGTATGGTGGTAGTGTTTTAAGTCAGGAGTGGGCAACGGGGACTCCAAGATACAATGCGTCCAAGATGTTGTTGGACTCCAACTCCCATCAGCCCCAGCCAACATGGCCTATGGTCAGGAGTGATGGGAGTTGTGGTTCAACAACATCTGGAGGACCACAAGTTCCCCATCCCTGGTTTGAACAATAAAATCAACTGGTCATTGCCTGAATTTTCCGTGTGTGTGTGTGTGTGTGCGCGCGCGCGCGCGTGCGCAAGCGAGAAAGATTTTTCTATAGTTGCCAATGGCTGCAATGTTTGGTTAGGGTGTCTGCTGCTGTAAGAGTGCATTTGTTTAACATTTCTCTCTCTGTGTTTGTTATTGTCATGCAGTACAGCTGAAAAATGGAGATACGAATGTGTGCTTTGTAAAATGACATGAATACTAATTTAAAGCAGGAGATAAACCTTACTGGCAAGTGGACTTTCTGTTAGTTTTCTGTTCAGGCGTTCGCAGCCAAATCAGGATAAAATGCTTTCTAAGTATTTTTAAAACTCAGCACGTCATTTTAAAGTAAAATTTTATCTGGCTTTAAGAAACATTTTGATTAATTCTCCTCTTTCAGAGTGAAAAGAAGTGACTATTGTCTTCTGTGGCTTTTTTGTTTTTGTCTTGGTCTGAAGTCTTTGTGCTTGACACAATGTTTCCATCCAGTCTTTTTCTTCCCAATTTTAAAGGGCATGGGGATTTTTTTTGGGGGAAGCCTAGTTTTCCAGCAAAATAATAATGCTTCACCTTTAGTATGGAGGGGACTGGCTTAATCCTTTTTTAAAAATATCAAATGTATATGTAGATTGCTTCTGCATGCTGTGAAAGTCCTACCTGGAGATGCCAGATATTAAACCACGGACCTTCTGCATGAAAAAAATGTGCTTTACCACCAAGCTATGGTTCATCCCCAGTCTTCACCATGATGTCATTGTGAATCGCTGGCAGTATGTACCAGGAATGACAAAACAATATGTAAATCCCTGCCAAAGGAAGCGAATGAAAGGTGAAATTATTGTAGGATGAATTTGCATTCTAAAATAATAGCCTAAGCAGGGAAGATTGCTTCTTTCCCCAAGGGGAATAATGGGACCAGGGATGGCGTCATTGCATTTGGCTATCCTGTGGGGAGAGGCTAAAAATTTACCCATTGTCAGAAGCCTGAGTCAAGTGTAGGTCCGCAATACAAACTTGGTGTCAGTTCAAAGAAACCAAAACAGTGCAGGCCTAGTGGTCCCAGCAACTCTTCCCTGTAGGTTTTGCCCCAATGAGGCAGTTGTGAGGACTGAAGTTGTCCGCCTTCTCACCACTCTCTAAGGCTCCTCCTCTCCAACTCCTCTAGCAGTCGCAAACTGTGTCTGTGCACAACCAATCTCTGTGCTTTTCATTTATCTGCATGTTCTAGGAGACATGGGGGGAGAGGAGCAGGTCGCAGCAGGAGGGAGAGGCTTCCTGGATTCTTCAGCAACCTATCTCAACTCTACCTCTTGGCCAATCTCCTCTCCAGCCTCTGCTTCAGCCTCAGAGTCTGAACTGCTCTCTGCCACAGCCTCTTCCTGCTCATTAAACTCTGTTACCTCTTCTGCTTCTGACACCTCCTTCTCCCAGTCTGCTCCTTGTTCTTCCTCTGGCCACTCATTGTTGTCCCACCACCAGTCCCTAGGCTCTGATCCTTCTTCCCCTGGGGGTTCCTCAGTTGGTGCCTCCTGCCACTCTTCTGCATCCAGACAGCCCATGACATCCACCAACACTGGTCTTTGCTGATAATTTGAATGATATGTTCCCTTAATGAACATGTCCTGTTTAATCCCAGTTGCCGGTGTCTTTTTGTTTTCATCTGAGAGTTTCATACCTTTCTACTTTTTTAAAAAAGAAAAGAAATCCTCAAAAGCAGAAGTGTAAGCAAGAGCTGGTTCCACATTCAGTTCAGTATTCCACAAGAAACCTTTGAAAGAATGTTCCCTCACCACTTTTTAATGCAGAGTTGGAAACAAAAACTTTGCCTGGTTTTACTGCTGTTGTCAAGAACAAACCAATCTCTTTCAGCTCATTATTGTGTTTTGGATTGCTTAAAACACTTCCAACCTTGAAACATTCGTATGGCATAGAAAATAACTTGGGAAGCTGAGAAATTTCAGCACTAAAGTTTGCAACATCACGGTACACCTGTGTTCAAATAATTACGCTTCTGCCCAACCCAAGACCTGACGCAGGTATGTCAATGAGAGGAAATAATAATTTTAAAATTTGGAAGGGTTTTTGAAAGGCAAACATGATGTATGGGGTTTGTTGGGTGTAGCAAACGCTTCCTCGTGTTTCCAACGACCTCGTGGCAATGTAATTGTTTAACACGCTGAGGTTTAACTTCCTCTTTTCAATTCCTGGGAAACATCACCTTTTAATTTTTTTTTTAAGGTTAGGGTAAAATGTATATAGCAGCTAACTCGCCTCTCATGTCTATGGCTCCCACTTGCATCATACAGTATCACACCACTTTAAACAGCACAGGGTTTCCCAAATCCTGGTAAGATGTAGTTTACTAAGGGTGCTCAGAGCTGTTCTCTTTTAATATCCATTTTAGAATACAAATAAAAGTAGAAAATAAAGTGCACTTCCACTAGTCAGGCTGTATACTGATAGCAAACTCATTATCCAAGAGCAAGTCATTCTGTAGCTAAGATGACAACAGCCACGCAAAAGAGGGAGGAATCAACAGGACTGGGGGAGCCCCAAGATTTGCAGGAGTGCTATTTGAAACGATTTACTTCTAAGTTCTAGAGGGATAGTGCCAGGACTCAGCTACATAGGTGTGATGGGATGGTGAGCTGCTTGTGCGTAAAATCCTAGTCCCTCAGAGTTTGGCTAAGTCCACAAACCTCTGTCTGTGACGGAGCTCCTTAAGCATGGCTCCATCAGTCGCTCGTTGAATCGGACAGTGGGCGTTTACGGAACTTCTTCCAGCATAAAAGCTCCTTAACGGAAACGCGTCTTCTGGACTCTCGGCGTGACAGTTTCCGGCGAGGAGTGGGTGTCCCTACAGGAGGTCCTGAAACCTCCCCACTGTTCTCGCTTGAAGTGTCTCTGAGCCCTCCCTCCGACTCACTTTCCCTTGGAACTCCACTTCTCCCCCTGCTGGTCCCCTCCTCAGCTGAATGGTCTCTCTCACCCTCCGTGAGCCCTTTCACCTCCTGCGTCTCAGATGGCAGTTCCCTGACAATAGGCAAAGAAAAAGCGCTTTATGTGTGTTGTATATGCATTCTAACACTGTGACACCAGATGGTGCTGTGGAGTTCTGTTTTTGCCAACCTGATTTCTCATACAAAGTTTACGATGCATTTGACTGAAGTACTTCTTTGATGTGTCTAGATCCAGCCTCAGTTGGTTAGAGTGTGGTGCTGATAACGCCAGGGTTGCAGGCTGGATCCCTGTAAGGGACAGCTGCATATTCCTGCATTGCAGGGGGTTGGACAGGATAATTCTCAGGGTCCCTTCCAACTCTTTAATTCTATGGAAGTTAGTAACATATGGGGGCATGTGTAGCTAAGATTGCAAAAAAATAATAATAGCCTAGCCTAGCACATAGCATAGCACAGCATAGCACAGCATAGCATAGCATAGCATAGCATAGCATAGCATAGCATAGCATAGCATAGCACAGCACAGCATAGCACAGCATAGCATAGCATAGCATAGCATAGCATAGCATAGCATAGCATACCACAGCACCACACCATTGCTGCACAAGTTCAAAAGTATATGAATTCCTGACCTCTGTAGAAAAATCACAATTCTGGACCATAAAACTTTGTTAACAGCACAATTGCATGACTTGGATTCGCCTAGAGCAGCAGCCCATGTGGTTTGTGAGTCTATTGCTCTTTTGATACACATGGATTCTCCTGGGTCAACTCATATGACAGTAAGACATGAATAGTCATTTTCTTTTTTTCCTTTTTTAAAAAAATCTCATCTTTAAAGCTGTTCTATATTAAGCGACACACTTTAAAGTTTTGCTTGCTTAATTCACACTGTCATTGTCTGTCCCAGCTGCTTATTTAGTACCTTTTCTGATGTAGCCTGGGAATGATTTCCTTTGGGCTTTCACATTATCGTATTACAACATACAACCCAGACTATTTATACTGGTGGTTAATGACATTATCTCAGTGGAATTCACGGGCCTTTTTAAAAAAAATATATATGCAAGACAAGATATGTTTGGTGTGTAAATTAAGAGTTACATCATTCTTATTATTAAAATGTAGAGACCTTTATAGTTACAGTATGAGTGCTCCATTTTAATTTTTTAAAAAAATTGTTTTAAATCACTACATAAAAAAAATTCTGCTAAAGATGGAGAGAGAGAGGCGGAGGGGAAGGAGGGAGAGAGAGAGTGAGAGTGAGAGTGAGAGAGACCCTTTAAAAATCTGAAAGTAGATACTAATTCCATTTGGCTAAATAAAGAAGATAGACAGATAGACCAAAATAGTTTTGAAGTGCTCCCAAAGGACGATGAGTGGCTAATCTAATATATTCCTGCTGTCTTTTCTGCTGAAGTTACCTCCCCCATACAATTTTTCAGGCTGACTACAGAGATTTCTGAAAAAATGGGAATTTTGACATTGCATTATTCAAAGACCCCTGGGATTAAAAAACAGATAAGAAATAACATGACTCATAAACATCTGATAACTGAGCGTAGTGCAAAATATATGTAATTACTGCAACATCTTAAACATGTCTTAGCCTCAGATATGTAAAGGAAACAGAGTAGTTTCTTATTTATAACTCCTAATTAACCCTTCCCTTGACAGAATATTGCTAGACATTTTTACTTAGGGATATCTGCGTTCAGTGGTACTACTCATCAGTAAGTGTGTTTAGAATTATAAATCAAGGGCACAATTTGCCATGCACTTCTATTGGGCAAGTCCCATTGATTGAGATGAATTCAATAATGCTAGATATAAAAGTAACCTTATACACACTGCCTGCAAATGCCTTTATTAACACTAGGAGTGCCAACTTGAATAAAATATTGGGACGGCAAGTAAGCTCTGTCCCCCATAACTGATCACAAGATGCGGCATGCACACAGCATTTGAATGACAATACCCATTAACTTGGGTATGTGTGTGTGTCAAATATTTTAAGGGGCGACGAAGGGATCTCAGCCCCTAGGAGTTGGCTGCTATGATTAGCACCCCCGTGTAGGGCCCTCAGACTATGAACTTTCATTTTTTTTTAAAAAAAAGAAATGTAAGCCTCTAGCCTTCCTAGAAAGAAAGTTATGAAGCAAAATGTGCAAGTACTCTTAGAATTGATTGTTATGAAATGAGCCAGCCTGTTAGTTTTGTTAGTCAATGAGTGAAGTTAGAGCTGTGATGGCTAAGGGAGTTGTCTGGACAGCAGGCAACAGGAATCCTTGTGGTTTTAAACAGCCACTGTTTCCCCCTCCACTTTCCCTGCTTCTGTCTCGTTTTCTAGTCCTTGGAATCTCTTCCTTCCTTTTACCTTAGGAACTAGTATTCATCTTTCCCGCAGTGAGTTCATCTGAAATCGGTTAGCTCCTAGCAGTTATTTTCTGCAGTTACTACTACACAATAAATGCGGGTGAATGTTAACGAATACCCCATCTGTGCAAAAGGCAAAGGAGAAAACTTTGCAAAGGGCCTGCTGCTGTGCAGAAGCTTAAGAAGTCACTGGATTGACAATACAATAGTATACATGTCTGTTCAGAAGTCAGCCTCTTTGTGTCTAATGGGGCTTACTCCCAGGTACAGCATGACAGCTTAGGCTTCATTTTAGGGTTGGCATTGGGGGGGAAATAGGGTCCTTGTGCCTTTAACAGTTGTACAAGAGGCAGATATGCAGCACGTCAAGCCTTTTCTGGTACAGAAATACTGTTATGGGAAAAGTTTCACAATGACTGCACTCGCTCAATTTTTGTCTTATGCCAGGCCCCCCAAAGCAGCCATTTTGTGCTACGCCATGTCTCCATGGCAGTCATTTTGTGACTGACACTCACAGCACTCCCTAAAACTTGGAAAGGTGCCCACTGATCCAAAACCATTGTCAACCCCTGCCCCACATGCAAGTTCACTGTCTTGCCACTGTGGAATTTTGAGGGGCCCTGCTCCCTCCTTTAAATTTTTTGGGGATTCCTAGGCTCCCCCGTACCCCTCTAGATGGTGCCTGTGCTCACATGGCTTCCTCCCCACTTTTGAACACTCCTCCCAGTTCTACTAAATCTTTTTTTTTTACATGGTTCGCCCAACGTCATGTGCAGTATTCAAGAAAACAATTTGACCCTTAAAAGCAATTATAGATGGATCCTTGGAAGTTGTTAGCCATGAGGTCCATGTTACATTTGAGGCACACACGGAGCTCTTGTCCAGAGGGCCTTCCCCATTTTTTTCAATGAAAGTGCCACTTCTGTGAGTGCATTCCTTTGTTCACATGGAACCTCCCCCTTCATCAAACTGAATGCAAGAACTTTTGCTTCCTTAGGTGGGGTACCTTTATGTCCACATCAAGGTCACTGGATCACAGTGCGTATGTGTATCTCAAACAAATACACAAAAGTGTGCTACAGATATCCTAAAAATGCATTTCCACCTCCTGCTATCAAACTACGTAAGCTGATCTCCTTTATGAGAATGCATTCTTAAGAATATTTTCTCAGAAGCAAATCTCACTGAATTTATCTCTCTAGTATAGGGAAGCTTTTTAAAATGTGTAGAATTTTATTGTGTTTTTATATACGTATGTTGGAAGCCACCCAGAGTGGCTGGGGCAACCCAGTCAGATGGGCGGGGAACAAATAATAAAATTATTATTATTAATTTAAGTGCATCTAGGATTGCAGGCTATTAGAGGAATGCTGCACACTTCTCACTGGGTTCAATGGCCCTTACTCTCAAGTTAGTGTCCAAAAGTCTAGAAGTTTTGCAGTCCTATATGCACTTCCCTGGGAGGAAGAGACGCAGAATTCAGTGGGACTTATTTCTGAGCAGACAGACCCCATTGCTTTTCTGAAAGCGTAACTTTAATCTTGAAAGTCCCTTGTCTAGTTTCTGTAAAGCAGAAGATATATTTTGCTCCTATGTGGCAGTGTTATTATTTTTGTAGAAAGCAGCTGTACTTGATGAGCCCCTGCAGGTGTTTACATGTTTGGAGAGTCCATGTTGGCTGCAGTTGCTAAGGTTGAGTCAGAGGGATTGTTGCTTTATTCCACAGATTTCTGAAGCTGCCTCAACAGGATATTTACCTGGGTACGAGTAAAAGCGAGACAACTGGGAAACGTTTGGTTAATCGCCTCTCTTGCGAGCAGAGGAAGTGTCTTCTTAATTATTAGAAAACGATGGTTCCCTAGACACAGTAGTATTGCATAGAAAAGAGGCTTAAGAACTTGCTCAACGTCATGAAGGATTGAATCATTCTTCAGGCTGCCAGTCGTTTTGCTTTGGTTCAGTGCCCAGCTGAACTACACTTGGCATAGCAACGTCATGACGCAGCACACCATCATTATTTAGAAGATTACACTGCCAAGCATGGAAAGTGTACATGGCAAATGACTCACCTTTATTCACAGTAGCAAAGGATAAAGCAAACACCTGCAGGGCAGTAGTCAATAATATATTGAAGAATGAACAGCACAGGAACACAAAAAGTTGCTATCTTCTAGGTCAACCTGTTTCCCCATCATAGCTCATTGTTTATTCCAAGGGGCAGTTGCCCATTACTTGGCCTTGCACTCCCTGTGCATAACTTTCTCCCACATGCACATACTGTTTTTTTAAATTTTTTGTGGCCTGTGTATCTGATGCAAATGAAAACACTATGTTTAGGGTTCTTCAGCAGCTTAGTGGGGACAATGGCTAGTGCTCATGACGTGCTTCTACGAGGTAATCCTGACCTTCAGATGTTATCCCATTATGGCTGTAAGGTAGGTTTCCACCTTTTATTGTTTGGTTCTGTTTGCACATTTTAATCTTGACAAATCTTGGCAAAACTGTCCTTGCTTATATTGCTTCCAGAACTGCTCTTCTTTGGGAAATATGATACTGTTTTTCTTTCCATTGTTGAAAATTTGAATGACGCTGCTTTGCAAAGCATAACAATTACAGGACACTTATACATCAACAATGACATATGTGTATGAGGTGTCAGGGGAGGGGAGGTCACTTCAGTGTCACTAATGCAGCGGTTTGACTTCACCCTTGGAGGAACACTCCATTGTCTCTCGAGACAGATACGGATGCCAACAAGCCATGTGGCCCAAACCATCTCTTGTATCTTTCTTCCCACTCAATTATTCCAAGCTCTCTAGCTGCCTACCTCTATAAACTTCCTGGAAACAAGGCCAAGTCTTGCTATATAATTGATAATGATGATGTTGATGCTGTTGTTGTTGTTGATGATAATAATAATAATAATAATAATAATAATAATAATAATAATAATAATAATTATTTATGATTTATACCCTGCCCATCTGGCTGGGTTTCCCCAGCCACCCTGGGTGGCTCCCAACCAAATATTAAAACACAATACAGCATTAAACATTAAAAACTTCCCTAAACAGGGCTGCCTTCAGATGTCTTTTCACAGTCCTTGAAGTTGCCTAGCATTTCTGAATTACTGTATACGTTCAAGTGAGGAAAGAACAGTGGAGCCTGGTCTCAAACTCACCATTCCTAAATCCATTCAGATCAATGGGCTTAAGTGCTCCTAACTCTGCATAGGATTGCAATCTTGTTGTTGTTTAGTGATCAGAACAAAAACCTAATTTGAACAGTAAACAATATGAAGTAGTCGAAAGGCAGGTAGGATCCCATAAGCCAAGTATGTGCAGGGTCCAAAGCATGAGGCATGTACCTCTTGATTAAATCCTCAGCTCTTCCCCCCCTCCCTGCAAGAGTTAACCTTTAGCAATAGGTTTGTTGGTAACTCTGTTCTGCCACTTCACCATAGTTCAAATCATAAGGGCGTGCTATTCCCTTTGTGGATGGGTAGCCTAATTACGGCAGCGCAATGCTGTTGTATTGCTCATCAGCGAGCTCTACCAAATCATACTGCTGTGAATGTTTCTTGAATTGCTGGGACCTGTCTGGATGATTCAGCTCCCCTGGCATCCAGGTAAGCAGGGATGGGGAAATTGTGGGCTTCCAGATGTTCTTGGATTATGATTATGATTATGATTATTATACTGCCCTATACCCAGAGGTCTCAGCACATTTTACAGCAAAGATAAAAACCACAGTATATATAATAAAAATAAAAATAACCTAATAGCACCCCCCCAAAAAGAGCCACATTTTAAAAGGGCATAGGATGTCAATCAGATCAACCAAAAGCCTGGTTAAAAAGGAACGCTTTTGCCTGGCACCTAAAGGTGTATAATGAAGGCGCCAGGTGAACTTCCCTGGGGAGAGCATTCCATAGATGGGGAGCCACTGCAGAAAAGGCCAGTTCTCATGTTGCCACCCTCCAGACCTCTCGAGGAGGAGGCACATGAAGGAGGACCTCAGAAAATGATCTCAGGGTCCGGATAGGTTCATATGGAAAGAGGCATTGAGGTCTTGTGCTCCTGATACTACAACACCAACCATACCTGAGGACTGGCCATGTCAACTAGGGCTGATAAGAGATGTAGGCTCCCCATTCTTGTCATATAAATCATACCATAGGAGTATGCCAGGACATGGACAGGCTACCTAGCTAACTGAAGCAGGATTCAATATGTATAAAACACACACACGAAAGCTTATACCCAGAAAAAACTTAGTTGGTCTCTAAGGTGCTACTAGGGACGTGGGTGGCGCTGTGGTCTAAACAACTGAGCCTCTTGGGCTTGCTGATCAGAAGGTCGGTGGTTCAAATCCCCATGATGGGGTGAGCTCCTGTTCGGTCTCTGCTCCTGCCAACCTAGCAGTTTGAAAGCACGGCAAAGTACAAGTAGATAAATAGGTACCGCTCCGGCAGGAAGCTAAATGGCGTTTCCGTGAGCTGCTCTGGTTCGCCAGAAGTTGCTTAGGCATGCTGACCACATGACCTGGAAGCTGTCTGCGGACAAACGCCGGCTCCCTCGCCCAATAAAGTGAGATGAGCACCACAACCCCAGATTCGTCCGCAACTGGACTTAACGGTCAGGGGTCCCTTTACCCTTTACCTTTAAGGTGCTACTGGACAATTATATATATATATATATATAGAGAGAGAGAGAGAGAGACTGTGTCAGACCAACACAGCTACCTAACTGAATGTAAAAGACAATGAACCCCTCTCCCCACTTTTAAAAGCAAATCATTAGGTCCTCTAAGACTTGCTTCCATGGTTACTACATTGTTTCTGGAATAGTTGTATCTGACCATACCCTGCCTTTTTAGTGTCAGGCTTCAGCCCTGCTCAGACCTTGAACCTCTAGCCAGCTGCACAATTCTATGATTTTGAAGCAGACATAGATTACTGAACTGCTGAAAATTTTTAAAAATGCAGTTCCAGCCTGAAAACACACACACACTTTTTTCTTTTTACTTATACACATCTATTTTCCTTGTGTCATTGTGATTAATGGCACGTAAGTCTTGTAAATTTATTTCTGTGGTTTCTTTGTTTACTGTCTTGTCTTTTTTCCTAAAAAAGAAAAAAAAGGCATTCTTTATCAATGTGAGCTGCAGAGGCTGAGCACTGTCCAGTAATCTCCGGGGCTGCACAATCAATTCAATTCAATTTGGTTTTTATAGGAAACCTTCTGAAATGGACATTGCCCAGGAACAAAGCTTGTATATTGCACTTTGGTAAAAGTAACCCCAAAGTCATTAAAAACCTATCTAAAGAACATGAGGGAAAAGGCCTTTGTGAACATCAAACTAGCTCAGGCTTGATTAGTAAGGTGATGGCAAATTATATATATATATCTTCTCACACAAACACACACGCCTCTGGGAACACATTCGAAGTCCTCTGTTAAAATAGCAAAGGAATAGTACAATGACCCTAAGCTCATTACCTGGAAGCAAAATTCACTGAAACACATATTTACTAATATTCACAACATGTTACCTGCGAGTACATCCCATTAAATCAATAGGGTTAATTTCTCAGTAATGTGTTTCTAGGTACTTGGGGAAATATGAATCCACAGAAATTCCCTCTGCAATTGCTGAGAAACATGCTGTTCTATTTCTGCGTCGAGTTTCACACTTTTCACACAATGAATGAACATCAAGCAGCAGGGTCGGCATATGGGCCTCAGAAATTAAGCACGCATATTGTGAAAATCATTATGATTCATTCATTTTATTAGTCACTTGACACATAAGGAGACTGCAAGCAACTTACAGTCGTCATTTTTATTTATTAAATTTGTACACTGCCTTGCATCTGTGGGTCTCAGAGCGATTCATAAAGTTATGCATATATATTCATATGTGCATGTAGCCCTATATGCATATTCCATAAATATGGTGCTTCTGATAGCACTGCTGTGCTGCTTTTTATATTGCCGTGAGACATAAGGTTAGACTACTGTCCTGGGTTGCTCATAAGGCTTCCTTATGAGAACATAAGAGGAGCCTGTTGCATCAGGCCAATGGCCCATCTAATCTAACTTCCTGTCAACTCGATGTCTGTGGGAAACCTGCAACCAGCACCCGAGTAACAGGAGAACTCTCCCCTCCTGTGGTCTCTAGCAACTGCTATTCAGAAGCATTACTGCCTGGGACTGTAGAGTTCAGAGCTCAGTGATCATGGCTAGTAGCCATTGAGAGCCTGATCCTCCAGTTCTCTTCCAAAGCCATCCAATTTGGTGGATCCTCATTGCCTTCTGTGCGACTGGGAGTGAGTTCCATAGTTTAACTATGAGCTGCATAGTTAAGAGGAGAAAACATTGCTGCACCACTAGGGCACACCAGTGAAGGAGGGCTCAATGAGACCGCCTTGCACAGGGGCCCCCTAAAGTCCGAAACTTGCACTGATATCAATGCCTCCTTACAGTCGAAGCGGGGATTCAAATCTGGGTTAGATCCAATGAGCCAAATCTGTGTTAGGGTGCTTCCAGGTGACCTGCTTATTAAGCATTCATCCAAAGTCCTTTACAGGGAGAGTAGATGACATTGGCTACTTAATAAGCATTCTTTGTTAGTCCAATCCCCCTCTTCTTAGGTGGCCTATGCGAGTGCAAGTGGGACAGTTCAGTTATTAAAATGTCGATAAATTCCTCAAACCGAGTGACTCCAACAACAGGGGAAAGATCACCTTTCTCTGCCGAGAACAAATGGATCATACGGTCGGAATTCACCAAGCTTTGGAAAAGAGAGTGTGCTCATTGACTCGTATCCTTGAGTGCTGGGGTCTCGGTTCCTGGGGGAATGGATTAATTAACTGTACTGTCTTTCTCAGTGGAAAGACAAGTTTGCAATGTAGAGGGAGATGGTCACTAAGCACAGGATCACCTATGCAGAACTCAACCACGTAGGGCATCATTTTAGTGGGTCTCAGAATATATTCTACCACACTATTTCCCTGTAGGGAGATATGTGTAAAATTCCCAGAGCCTTCCCAATCGGTTAGCCCATTGAGCCACGTCAGGGCCCTGGTGGAGGTCAGCTTAGTGAGTCTCAGACCCGCCCGATTAATTACTGGGGAATGATCAGGAGCTCACCAAGTTAGTAGCAAAATATCTCTATTTGGTTTTTTGTCGTCGAAATACATTGCAGATGTCTGATCTCCTTGGAGACCAAGAGATGTGACGACAGACTGCCTCCTTTCTTTTAGCAAATGTTTTGTGCCACTGGGGAAGTGGTAATTCTGTATTGATTTGTTTTGGATGTAAGTATGTGATGCCAATAAAAGGTTTGATGATGATGATAATAAGCATTCACTTTGATTTGTCTGTGGGGAAGCAAGATGTTGTTATATCAAAGCCACTGCTGTCCTACTGGATTTCCCCATCACCTATTGCAAAATGAGCTTTGGGGGAAGTGGGTTTGTTGCACAAACAGCAGCCTGTGCAGCCTGAATTTGATGGTATGTGGCTGAATCGCACCCATATATAGCGACAGCCTGGAAGCGCCCTACAGAACTGGTATGGTTAATGTACCAATAACATGAGAAACATTGAGATCATGTGAGAAGAGTCAACAAGAAATCCCATGCCAGCATCGACCAGCGCCTAAGAAGGACAATGGCAGTGCAGGAAATAATTAAGCGCTTGTCTCTTCTTCCTTGATCTCAACACTATTTTGTTGCTAGAATAGGGAAGGATACAGCTGCAGCTTCCCCAATGCAGTCATGTAAGAAGTGTCCCTTAACAGCTGCAGTGATGAATCTAGACAAATGAGGAAGAAACACAGGGGTTATAATTAATTCTGTGCATCTTATAGCACACGCGACAGAAACCCTCCACTGACAGAAGAATCAAGGCAGTTCTGAACAAGAGAGTTTCACACTCCATCTCCAGTTGTTTTTAAATATGTGGTTGACTTTCAGATTATTTGGATTTGCTGCCTTTGAAATTCTCTCCCTCCCCCCACCCTAGCAATTGGCTTGTAGAAGCTAGTGCAGTCGTTTGCTGTTTCCTCTGGGTAAATACAAAAGAGGGAACAGGGAGCCCCTTCCTCTTCTAGAAGGACACGTGAGCATGCCAGAGCTCTCAGAGGAATAAGAAAGGGAAGAAGGAGTTGTGCACGACGGTCCTTCATGCACAAGGCATGCTGGCTGGTGACATACGTCAGTCTCTGAGCCAAGAAGCCTACAGACTGCGGTTCACATCAAGTGCCATCTAGGGGCACACGCACCGTGCTGCTATTTAGAGCTGTAACAAAGTGTGCTCCTTTATCCTGGCCTAATGAAAAGAGCCACAGGCTGGCTGGCAGAATTCCTACAGCAGACAAACTAAGAAGCACACTCCCTCTTTTTCCCCTTATGGTGCTGGCTCAGGAAAATGTCACCTTCTTTTTAACCTTGTCTCATTAACTAGAGTCCTTTAGTCATGAGCTTGGCTGGTAATTTCCTAGAAAAACAAACATTTTCCTCTTCAGCTTAGGGCTGATTTATTGAGGAAATGGCTCACAGTTGTTATTGTTGTTGTTGTTGTTGTTGTTTTTTCATGTAAACTTGTCTTCCATGTAAACTTCCTTAGGGAAGGGATGTAGCTCAGTGGTAGAGCATCTGTTTGCAAGGTACAACCCCCAAAATTTCGATATTACAGTGCTGGCAATCTGTGGCCTGGCTGGGTGTGCTAACAGTGCGCTGATGTTACATGCAAATGGGGCAGCATGCAAAGAGAATGCACTGAAACGTGACTCAGAGACCAAATGCTGTCAAAGAAGATGTCAAATATCAAATCCTATCAGATGCTGAGTGAAGGTTAATGCCTATTTAGCAGATGTTCTGTTCAACAGTATATATTGATAGGGGTTTGTGTGTGGGAAGATTTCCTTAAATTCCTGGGTGACAGATCCTCCACATAATTCCTGGATGTAGTGAAAGTTAGGATTAATTGAGGTTGGATTAAATGTTGCCACACACTGAAACCCTTTGGATTTTAATAATAATAATAATAATAATAATAATAATAATAATAATAATAAATTAAAAATTGTCCAGTAGCACCTTAGAGACCAACTAAGTTTGTTCTGGGTATAAGCTTTCGTGTGCATGCACACTTCTTCAGACACACTGAAACAGCAATCACCAGACCCTTATATCTAGTGGCAGAGTGGGGTGGCATTTTTCTCAGAAGGATAGTGGGAGATGGGTGATTGACTCAATGGGTATGGTAAACCTGTTGACGACTGTTAATGACTGTGATTAGTCCTACAGGAAAAAGCAAGGGATAGTATGCAGATGACCAAAAATAGCTTTAGCATATGTAATGAGACAAGAATCCAATATCTCTATTCAGACAGGTCTCTCCATAGTTTTCAGTTTAGTAATAAGTTGTAATTCAGCAACTTCTCTTTCAAGTGTGCATGCACACGAAAGCTTATACCCAGAACAAACTTAGTTGGTCTCTAAGGTGCTACTGGACAATTTTTAATTTTTTTAAAATTTATTTCGATTGTGTCAGACCAACATGGCTATCTACCTGAATCTAGAATCTTTGGATTTAGTTATGCTAACGAACCAAGCCAGCTTGGCAGAGCTCAATGGATGGGCCATTAGCAGGGGACAAAGGCTGGCGATGGACTAGCAAGAGAACCATCAGAGGGCAAGACTGTTAGGCAAGGGGGGAGTGGGGCTCCTTCTTTGCTGGGTGCCAGTGAGCAAAGGCAAAGGCCAGGTTTAGGGTTTCATCTTCGAATGACATAGGTGGCGGTGGTGGTGGTGGTGGTGGTGGTGGTGTGTGTGTGTGTGTGTGTGTGTGACGTCCTTGGGTCCTTCAGCAGGGGGAAGAACATGGCCAGAACTCCAAGTGAACTTGGAATGACTGGCTGGAACTAAGAGACATAGAGGATGGCTTTTTGCTGTCCTTTGAATCCAACGCTGCCCCTATGGGAGAAGGATGTGAATGCTCTGCAATCCCTCCATCTAGGGCAGGTTGTATATATATGTGTGTAAATAAAACCACATATCATAAAGACACTAGCATCTCTGCTGTGCCTAACAGCTGGATAGCTCTGTTGGTTAGAGCATGGTGCTGATAATGCCTAGGTTGCAAGTTTGATCCCTGTATGGGACAGCTGCATATTCCTTCATTGCAGTGGGTTGGGCTAGAGCAGTGATGGCCAAACTTGGCCCTCCAGCTGTTTTGGGACTACAATTCCCATCATCCCTGACCACTGGTCCTGTTAGCTAGGTATGATGGGAGTTGTAGTCCCAAAACAGCTGGAGGGCCAAGTTTGGCCATCACTGGGCTAGAGGATCCTCACGGTGTCTTCCAACTCTACAATTCTATCATTCTAATTTCTGAAGCAAACAGGAACCCTGGGTAAGCACATGGAACGCCTAGAATTTCACGCCACTCAGAGATGTGGTGGTTGGTAACAATATTGTTTGGTATCCAAAGTAATGTGGGACTATACTGAGTACTGCAGTATAGATAACCCTCATTTGTTAGTGATCCACAACAGCTAATAACACACAGTGCTTCACATTTAGTCTCAGATTGCTCTAACCACCTATATTTTATGTTCTATGTACAATGCTAAAAATCATTGGATTGAATTAGATGAAATGCCCATTGAAACCAATGGGAAAGTTAGTCATGGCTTAAGTTCCAATGCTTTTGATGGGAATTAAGTCCATCTAATTCAGTTTGAATCCAGCCCACTATATTTACATATCTGTTAAGCTGATATTAAGTGGGTAGTCTGATCGTATTTAAAATGAGCACTGGTTTAATACACACAAAAAGTATTCTGCAGTATCTAGAACAATATCATTCTTATCAATGTATAACGAGATATGTTAAAATTTTGCTTTAAGTGGATGTTGCTCTGGAAAAAGCCAGTATAGTTCATTCGGTGCCACAAAGCATGTGAATCTACATGGTAAAATAAGCATGATCTGAAAAATACAGTGGAAAAGGAAAGGAAAAAAAGAAAGAGAAAATTGCTGGACTACAAGAAAAGGACAAACAGCCAGGTGGGATGGATAAATTTTAACAAATTCAAAAACTCCAAGTTATGCAAAAACTTAAGAATCAATGAGAAACTCTTTATGACTACAAATTTGAAAAGCAGGAAACCAATAAACCACTCTAAAATAAATATACACAAATTGCTGTAAGATTTGTATCACCATTAGTGGCCCTCTCAAGCAAATCAATAAAAGCAACTTCCTTCATAATACATATTCATGTATAACTAAGAACTATATGCCTTTTGACCAGTCCGTGGTATTGCAATTTTAATAGTCTTGATTTCTGCTCAAAACATGACATTTTAAACAATAACTTGCCGTATATTGTGGGTCCCTAACAATTCATGGTTGCCTCTACAGCTGTACTCAATATAATATGTTTAGCAGGGGCAAATCACACCAAAGCTTGAAGGCCTTTAAAGATAGGTAGGTAGAGGCAGTGCTTTTTTCCTTCTTCTAAAAAAATGTTTAGGGGTACTCTCATTTTCCCACTCATATTGAAATACTGCCCCTCAATGAGGCCAAACCTAGATTCACAAAATGTTTAGGGGTATGCGTACCCCTGTATCCCCCCAGAAAAAAAGCACTGGGTGGATGCCAAATCTACATACCTCCTCTGCAAAAAGACACCACAAACATGAATCCATAAATTCTAGTTGTCCTCTCAGTCTGCCCCATGCAGATACAAAGTCCCATTTTTTCCCTGTATGTTGTTTGTGTTGTTGTTTAGTTGTTTAGTCATGTCCGACTCTTCATGACCCCATGGACCAGAGCATGCCAGGCACTTCTGTCTTCCACTGCCTCCCACAGTTTGGTCAAACTCATGCTGGTAGCTTCGAGAACACTGTCCAACCATCTCGTTCTCTGTCGTCCCCTTCTCCTTCTGCCCTCCATCTTTCCCAACATTAGGGTCTTTTCCAGGGAGTCTTCTTTTCTCATGAGGTGGCCAAAGTATTGGAGCCTCAGCTTCACGATCTGTCCTTCCAGTGAGCACTCAGGGCTAATTTCCTTCAGAATGGATAGGTTTGATCTTCTTGCAGTCCATGGGACTCTCAAGAGTCTCCTCCAGCACCATAATTCAAAAGCATCAATTCTTTGGCGATCAGCCTTCTTTATGGTCCAGCTTTCACTTCCATACATCACTACTGGGAAAACCATAGCTTTTACTATACAGATGTGACACGCTTGATGGCACAAGTTATAATGATGCCAAGGGGGATTTCATTAACAAGCGATGACAATATTAGAATGTGCCAAAACAGGGCAGACTCTCAGCAAATGCCATAGGTCAGGTGGGGAGCCTCTAGCCCATGAACCTAATTAGGCCCACAAGACTCCTCTATTTGGCTCACAAGGGCATTTTGGTCAAGCTTTGCCAACCTGCCATACACATGACATCAGGTATGGGACAGGCCTTGGCCAAAAAGATGCTTGCAGGCACTGCCAATCAGCCTACAGCGCCCTTTCAACATGAAGGGCAAGACAGTGCTGTGGGAGGGGCTTCTGAAGATGTCTGGCTAGAAAAAGTCCCTACATTTGTACAACAGATTTCTGTACAACAGATTTCCAGATCTGAGGCACAGATCTCACTGGACTCCTATGCATCTAGTGAGACACGGAAGAGCTGGTGGAATGTGTTATACAGTGGTACCTTGGGTTACATATGCTTCAGGTTACAGACGCTTCAGGTTACAGACTCTGCTAACCCAGAAATAGTGCTTCAGGTTAAGAACTTTGCTTCAGGATGAGAACAGAAATCATGCTCCGGTGGCGCAGCGGCAGCAGGAGGCCCCATTGGCTAAAGTGGTGCTTCAGGTTAAGAACAGTTGCAGGTTAAGAACGGACCTCCGGAATGAATTAAGTACCACTGTATCTGAAAAAGTGTAGGAAAGCCAGTGTGGTGTAGTGGTTAAGAGCGATAGACTTGTGATCTGGGGAACCAGGTTCGCGTCTCTGCTCCTCCACCTGCAGCTGCTGGGTGACCTTGGGCCAGTCACACTTCTCTGAAGTCTCTCAGCCCCACTCACCTCACAGAGTGTTTGTTGTGGGGGAGGAAGAGAAAGGAGAATGTTAGCCACTTTGAGACTCCTTCGGGTAGTGATAAAGCGGGATATCAAATCCAAACTCTTCTTCTTCTTCTTAAATTGCCCCCATGGATGCGGGGGGATATTTAGATTTGTTGCTCTGCCCACTTTTGCTTCTGGCCCCACCCACCACAAATAAGTGGCCCCCGGAAAGTTGCCCCAAAGGGAATGTGGCCCTCCATCTGAAAAATGTTTCCCAACCCCGCTCAACAGGTCTAAGGACACTTTTACCCTCAAAGGATAAATTGCCCTTTTCCATAAGCTTGCCTGAGCACAGCATAGCTGCTTTGTCTCTAGCAGCCCTAGTTTACAAAAGTGCCAGTTTCCACAAATGCCATTCTCTGAATCTTGTGATGCAGTTTTTCAACCAAAAATGTGTACTGAAATGCAAATATGAGGGGGTGAGGTGGGGCTGTGCATAAAATTCATCTATTGGTAAACTACCATCAAAAAATGTGTTATAATTAGGAAAAATCATTATTCAGCTAGATTGCACATAAAAATTAGGAAAAAGCTGGCCTAAAATGCTGACAATTTTTGTGTGTGTGATGGCTTTTTATTTGTTATTTGTTTATTGCATTTATATCCCACCATTTTCTCCATGAAACTCAAGGTGGCATAATTACAGACTGATGTGCAGATGTGGTGAACTGAAGCCTGAAAAACAAGAAACTGAGAGAAACCACAAATGAGAGATTTGTCTGTGCCTGTTTCTGAGTAAACATGTCTAGGGTTGCACTGTTGGGTTTTTAAAATAAATTGCACAGACCTAAATTTAATGGTCTCAATGTTTTCAGAGAGAGAGAGAGAGAGAGAGAGAGAGAGAGAGAGAGAGAAGGAAAGAAGGAAGTAGCCATATTTTACGGACCTGGATCTGCTAGGGGGAACCTTAGTCTGATGTGCATTTAAACAAGCTCTTTGTTCACAAGGCTCCAGCCACATTGCAGTGATTGCTGCATTGTTCAGAACGGTCTAGGGAACAATGCTTTCAGTGTGATGTGTGAATGTTTCTTTTCCACCAGGGTGGCGCTTTTTGCAGTCATCTCAAAGGAATGTAGATATCAAGTAACTCAGGGTTTCTAGTTGCAATTGGTAAAACAACTGTAGTGGAAAAGTACCCGGTTGCTCACTTTTGTATCTAGGCAAACAACACTGAGGTAAAAGGATGCAGCCGACGCCTTCTGTCTCTGCATGGAAGCGCAGATCCTTAAATTATTTCTAACCTGCACTTTCTGTCTTGAAAAAGATACTCAAAGCGGCAGACATCAGAGAGAAGTACCACAAAACAGACAGCTGTGAAACGGAAGGAAAAGAGCACTGAAAATAGAATTAGAAATGTAAAAATAGGGTCAGTAGGCAAAAAACCCCCTAATAGTTTAGTGAAAATTGGCTGCTTGTGCACCACACTTTTAAAGCACAAGACTTCACCCAAGGACTCCCAAGAACTATAGTTTCTCTCCTCACAGAGCTATCATTCCCAGCACCCTTAACAAACTACAGTTCCCAAGATTCTCTGGGGGAAGTCAAGAGCTTTAAATGTATGGTGTATACACAGAACATCAACAGCTTTATTGCTTGTGTCATCTGGATGTATAAAATCCTTAATGTACTCTTTGTTCCATAGGCACATTCAATGTTGTGCACCTCAGGACCTCCTGACTTCTGTTTATGGCATGCTATAATATGAATGATTGATTGAGGGATTAGGGTGATGTTCAGGGCCATCTCCTCCAATAATTCAATGATATAACAGCTCCATTTGCCTCCACTGCACTATTGGCTAATCTGTTTGTTAAAGTTCTGGTTTTAATTGATTTACTTTCCTGTCTGTGATATTTGCCTGGCCAAGGTAAACAGAAGGTTGCTAATCCAGAGTTAATGGTTACCGGATAAATAAAGTCTAGATGGAGATGAGAGTTTTCCAGAGTTGCTACAAGCACCAAAAGTATGATGACACCGGTTCTGACATCAGCTAGCACTTTTTGAAGAAGGACTTTTATCTGACCATATTGCGTATATTTGATCTGGCAGAGATCAAAGAAAAAGATCCTCTTTAGGATCATGGAAATGAAACTGGAGGTGTTTGAGTCCCAGGGGATTGGGGCTGAGAAAGCAAGAGAAGACCCATAATATCTTAGATAGTGTACAGTTTCATGTGTTTCTAAGTAACTTGCATGTGCATACCCTCTATTTTGTTGTTGTTGTTGTTTAGTCGTTTAGTCATGTCTAACTCTTCGTGACCCCATGGACCAGAGCACGCCAGGCACTCCTGTCTTCCACTGTCTCCCGCAGTTTGGTCAAACTCATGCTGGTAGCTTCAATAACACTTTCCAACCATCTTGTCCTCTGTCGTCCCCTTCTCCTTGTGCCCTCCATCTTTCCCAACATCAGGGTCTTTTCCAGGGAGTCTTCTCTTCTCATGATGTGGCCAAAGTATTGGAGTCTCAGCTTCAGGATCTGTCCTTCCAGTGAGCACTCAGAGCTGATTTCCTTAAGAATGGATAGGTTTGATCTTCTTGCAGTCCATGGGACTCTCAAGAGTCTCCTCCAGCACCATAATTCAAAAGCATCAATTCTTCAGCGATCAGCCTTCTTAATGGTCCAGCTCTCACTTCCATACATCACTACTGGGAAAACCATAGCTTTAACTATACGGACCTTTGTTGGCAAGGTGATCTCTATACCTGCCTCTTAAATATGCTTGTGGAGGAGAGGAATCTGTCATGTGGGCCAACCATACATCACTCTGAGACAGATGCATTATAGGAGTTGTGTTTTCAGAACAGCTGCAAGGCAGTTGTAGGGACAATAACTCAAGGATAGGTTCCTTGGCACAGAGGAATAGATCAGATCCAGGAAGGATGCAGAAGAACAAACACTAGGAATTGGGGCTGTGCTTGCTTTGAAGCCCAAATGCTCTCTTTGGCTGTGCCTGGATAGGCGTTACATTAATTAATTTAATACAAATATTTGTGCACCAACAACTCACATAAAGTATCAAAGCAGTGTACAATGATACCTAAACATACTTTTTGTAAAAATAATTCTACTGGTTTTAAAAAATAAATCTCACATTTAAATTTTAAAATCAAACCAGATTCTTCCGAATCTTAGGACTCCCCTTCTCCTCTTCGTGGGTCCTTTGTATATCTGAAAAACTGCATATTATGGTTCGTCCACACTATAGTCCTCCAAAATATCCAAAGTCTTTGTAACACTGCAGGAGTTACAGTACTAAAAGCGGGCCAAAGAGCCCAAGTGATTACAGTGTTCTTTTAAGTACAATCTGCATTTATCCCATTCCCTATTGAAGTTTTGATCCTCCTGATTTCTGATTTTCCCTGTCAACCTCGCCATCTCTGCATATTCTAGTGGTTTCATCTGCCAGTCCGCTTTTGTTGGCATTTTCTCATCTTTCCATCGCTGGGCAAGTAGTATCCTTGCAGCTGTAAAATGATACATAAACATATTAAGCATGAAGCACCACAAAACAATACGTTTACCAGGGATGTTTGATAGCTCAGTGGCAGTGTTCCTTCAGTCCTCAACATCTCTAGACAGAAAGATAGCTGCCAGTCAAAACTAACCTAGATACCGGTAGAATAAGGTAGTTTTCTATGTAGTTCTACAATGGCCAGCTTTCTAATTCTCATTGGTATGTTGTGGTTGTCTCTTCTCCTCTTCCAGTTCTTCCCATTGACAGCTATGGTAGAGTCCCTCCTTCCTTCTAAGATTCCACGAAGCCCATATGCCCCTTCTTTTGCTTCCCCTGGAAAAGGGCGAGAATTTAGTAGAGTGCTAACAGCAAACCCTACTTTCTTTTAGTGGAGGGCTAGTCATCTTCAACATGGGAAGGATAAGATTTGTCGGAAGATGTTACAGAAACCACAGCGATTCCTCTGTACAAATTAGTAATTGTCTGAGCTGTCTAGCCATTAAATTACTGGCCTGTTGATCATTCCAGAATTCTGGAACGAGACAACAGAGGGAAGAAGGGGACAAAAAAACAAGTCTTGTGTCAAAGTATCATGGAAATGAATCAATTCCTGGTTCTGTTGTAGGTTTCCTGTCTTGCCTGGGTCAGGAAGCTAACCTCTGTGTGCCTTGATTAGTGGTTCCACTGAGTTATATGAGGGGATAGTATGAATTTCCTTTATTTTTTCCCTCATAGCTGATTTGAAAGAAACGTCACCACAGTGGAATTTTTGCTCAATAAGTAGGTGGACGCCCACAGATGCTATGAGGTACCCAACACATTACAGGAAATGGTGGCTCCACACAGGCCACCGCTCATCTTAAGCAGCCTGGCCAAAAGGCTAGACAAACAAACGTATATGACAAAACATCTGAGGCATTCTGAGGTTGTGGTTGATTGAATGGTGGATAGTTATACTGGCATCTGTATTACAGACCCCCCTCTCTCTGTGTGTTTGTTTATGTATATCTATAATATTAAAGTTATTAACAATTGGCACTAGCTGTGCCCCCTGGAATTCACTGACATTTTAAAACATCTATGCTTTTTATTTTTATTACAGTACTTCAGTCTGATAAAATCAAATATTGGGAAGGAAAGTACCAATTGAACACAACGAATGGGCACAATGGCTCTCATGCATTTTCCTGTGCAAGATGCATTGAAAATTAATGTCAGTTGTTGCACAAGACCGAGTTGTGAGCAAGTTCTGTCTGAAAGATAAACATGAATGGTGGAACACCCCTTTCTTTCAAGTTGGGCCTAAATATGAGATGATCCTGGCAGATTGTGAGCAGTGAGCACTGACATTTCCCTGATAGCAATGTTGATCCTAGGTTGCCTTCCTCCTTCTATGGTGTAACGCCCAGGGGCATACTTAGGGGATGGCTAGGTTGGCCCCTGCCAAGGACACAGGCCCAGGGGGGTGGGTAGAACACCAAAATTGAGCCTTTCCACTCTGGCTCGGAGCTTGCATGCTCCCCAGGCTGCTATTCTGCTGCTGCTGTGGGCAGCTGGGCTCCTTTGAGCTCCTCAGTGGAGGAATCCAGTCTCTGGTGTTGGCTGTTGTAGCAGCTCTGCAAGACCTGTTCCTCAGTCTGCCACAGACACTGTTAGAAGTGTGAGCAGAATGCCCAATAGGCCTTGGAGGGGAAAAACCTGAGAGAGAGATGGTTCCGGGAGGAGGAAAAAGGGAGGGAGGGAGGAAGAGAGGAGGCAGAAGGGAAATCAGCAAGTGGAGGGAGGAAGGTGGGAAGGTAGGCAGGCAGGCAGTCAGGCAGGCAGTCAGACAGACAGACAGACAGACAGACAGACAGACAGACGGAACAACAGAGGAGGAGGAGGGGAGGCGAAGCTGAGAAGACCTGCCCCCTGATGGCCTGGATGAAGTCACTGGTGGAATGCAAAAGGCAACCAAAAACAAACCCTTTGCGTTTCTGGTCCATGGTCTCTCCTGTCTTTGGAGGTCTCCTTGCCAAGGCTGCAAGTGAATATAGGTACAACTCTGGTAACACATTTAATGGAACTGAAGTTAAGAAAAGTGTGTTTCCCGGGAGGAAACTATTTCCAGATGGACAGCTCCTAGCCCCACTCTTTCACCTTCAGTAATGTTTTGCTGTAGGCATAGCTTGTGCTGCAGCTTTCTGTTTGCACCTTAAACTTGGCAGCAACAGACAAGTGGTGACTTTTCCAAAATATAGCAATAAGCAGTTGCTTGAGCGAGAGAATATTCTAGAAATGTAACAAACAGGATAAGCTTTTAGCAGCAAAAGTTGAAATGGGAGCAATATATATCATAGCTGAAGTTAGAATGGAAACCAATAAAGCTCCACAAGAATATTTGCAAGCCTTCCTCAGCAACCGAGGAGGGAGAATGCATTCAACAAATTTTAACAGTGGAGGAACTATTCCAAATCACCAATGGACTGAAAAACAATAAAGCTGATGAATTTACTGGACAGCTCTTAAAAACAAAACAAAACTGACAGTACCTCCATTAAACACATTGAATGAAGGAAGGCAAAAACATTTCCTTCCAAACACTACAGGTTATTCCTAAACAAAGAGAAGACCAGCTTCTTCTTCTTCTTCTTCTTCTTCTTCTTCTTCTTCTTCTTCTTCTTCTTCTTCTTCATCACCATCACCATCACCATCATCACCACCACCGTCATCATCATCATCATCATCATCATCATCATCATCATCATCATTTTATGTACTGCTTACTTGCCAAGAGGGCTTCTAAGTTGTTTACAAGTGCAAAACCACATTAACATCATAATAAAGAAATGGAAGACAAATAGACACTGGGATATTTACTGTTCTTGGAGAAACATGGGCTAACTGAAAATAGAAAGGTACCAGAAAGCTACGCAGATATTTTGGACCACTGGTGTAGACAATACTGAGCTGAATGGACAAATTCTGTCATGGTATAAGGCACAATCAGGTTTTATGGTGCCCTCAACAAGATGGTCTCAGTGGGACTCCTCTCTAAGTAGACCCTCCTCCTCCTCCTTTACTGTTGCTACTTCTCTTTCCCTCTGAATCCAAGTCACCATCACCTTTCAAAGAGCAAGGACAGGACTTTTGGAGATTCCCGCTCCTCCTCACTCCTCTCACTTGCTTTCACAAGAGAGCAAGTGGAGCACACTGCCAGAGTGAAGAGAAGGGACAGGAGGCTCCAAGGCTTGATAGCACACCTTTTTGTGGGGCATGGCCTTCAGCAGGTGCCAACAAGACCTACCTTTGATACAGGCCCTGACAATTGTGTGGAGATTGACATCGGAAAAACCAAACTCATAGCTTCAGCAGTATGAGCCCACGTTATAATTATCCCACAAGATCAAAGAGGCCATGAAATTGCTTGCTTGTCAAGGCAGCATCCCTGTGGCTATCATATGACTTTCTCAGGTTGAGATTTGCTTGCAGGCCTGTCCAGGAGTCCAACATGTATTTTACTCATTTATACAGTACTTTTGCACATGTAGGCAAAATATGGGAGTGGATAATTTTTTTTAAAAGTAATGTGAGACTGTGCCTTTATTTCATGATAGCAGAAAACTAATTTCTCAAGACCTGTGTATACACCTGGTGTTTATGTTCTGCAAAGCCATCCATGAATGATGTAAGGAAGGCAAAGTCAGGACCCCTCTCTGACATACAGTTGTGAGGTTCATCCTATTTATTCCCCTGTTTTTGGATAGCACTTCCTGGTCTTAACTCAAGCCTTGCTGAATTTAAAAGGGCATTTGAATCACAACATCACCATCTGTATCCTTGGCAGGAGCTGAGAGGCTTAGCAGAGCACAGTCAGCTGCAGTGGTGTTGTAGTCAGGTGATAAAAATAGAGGTGAGTAATTTTCATTTTAAAAGAGACAGGTGGTTCAGATACCACTTTAAGGACATTTCCATGCAGTAAAGGAAAACTGAAGCGTTGGATAATGTTGAGTCAGGCCATACAAATATGTTTCTTGTCAATGTCGTGTCTGATTACCAGAGAATCTATCCTCTATAATAGTTGAACATCATCAGTAGCAACTACTGTACCACAAAATATATGACTACAGTAGTATAACACAGTTTGCTGGTAAACAAGCACTCATATGATCACTATAAGCACAAAAACTAGTTATGGCCAACTATTTAAACAAGTATGCTGCAAGCTAAATCCACAATACTACTGGAGTTAGTATGGATTACCTGCAGTACTTTTGCCTGGCAGAGTTTATTTATTTGTTTGTTTACTTTATTATATTTGCATAGCTGCCCCAGAACATATGTTCTCTAGTCCACTGAGCCAGGGAATAAACAACACCATGACATGAGACTGGTGTGTGAGTCATTATATCTATTTCTATTGTATTTTTCACTGCCAAAAAGGGGCTTATGGGATTTTCTGGTTTAGGTAACCAAAATAACTCAAAAATAAGCCTTATCAGAGTAGGATCTGAAAAATTCCAGTGGAGGAAACGTTGCTGTTAGAAATATTGTCTAATATTTCTATTGGTGGTGGGCTTCCAAGGCATCACTATTTGGCCTGCGAGGCTGTTTTGAACAAGCCACACCCACCTGTGGGGCAGGTAAAGATGAGCCTGGAATGAAAACGGGTTTGGAGGCACCACTGGCTGGCTAATGGTTGGTGCCTGCAAAGCCTTGTGTGGGCAAAAATGGTTCACCTGATGCCATTCAGATTTCAGGTGAAAGATAGGTGGGTGGGTGACCCTACTCGCCTGTCAGATTTGGCCCAAAGCAAGCAGTTGAGACCAGGGGTGCCAAGTTGAATAAAATATGGGGGGGGGGGGAGGTAAGCCCCACCCCACATAATCAATCACAAGATGTGGCGCATTCACACAATTTGAATGGTAATCCCCATCAACTATATTTGAGGGCGGCCCCCTCAAATATTTTATTTGAGCCCCTGGGAGTTGGCTCATATGGTTGAGGCCAATAGGCCAGATCCCCGTCCCTGGTTCTAATAATCCACCCCATTGTAACCTTTCCATAGTCCTGTTCTTATAGGACCACTTTAAAAAGCGTTTGTGTAAGCAACAAATATGATACACGCAGGTCTTGCTTTACAAACATTCGTTATGTGAAAATTCACTTCTCCGAACATGTGGAATTAGTACCAAACCTTGCTATGTACACCACAGATTCAGACATCCGAACAGAGTGTATTTTTACCTCCTTCTTTACATTTTGCTGGTTGACTGAGAAACAGAGGGAAGGAAGGATGGATGGGAGAGATTGGGATATTCAGAGAGCCTTTTTTTCTGGGGTTTCCTTTTTTTAAAAAAAAGCATTTGGGGGTCAAACTTCCATAGTGGGGAATGCACAATAATTCAGTGGAAATTGTCAACTTGTTTTTGCCAATGCTCATCTAACAAATGATTTCCAGGGAATGCATTGTGTTTGGTAATCGGAATCTGCTTGTACTGGGATTGGCTTTTAATTCTTCACACATCTTCAGCAGCCAGGAACTTTAAAGTTCACCGTTCTTTCTTTTCCACACTTTTAGATTCTCATATGTTTCAGCACTATTTGTAGATACTGCAAACTACACAGTGGGTACTGCATTTCCCTGAGCATTATGAAGCATTATGAATACAATCCCCTTGAGCTAGAAAAGTCACAGCTTGAATTCAATATGTCTGTGGGCTTACAGCATTGATAGAAGGGCTATGTTGTAAGTGGCAGCATTTGATTTTCACAATTTATTTACCTAGAAGAATAAGAGGTTAATGTCCCCCCCCCGTGGTATACAAACAAGTCCTCAGGGCCCACATAACGCTGCAGTATTAGCAATATTGAGACCTGCTTCACAATGACACTTTTATGGGTACACACACACACAGAGTGTTTTATATGTGCCTATAAAGTTGAAATGTGCACACATGGAAAACGCGTGCTTCCATCTGCTTATATCTCACAGCTGTGCATGCTGCAGAGTTGAGATTGCTTGCTCGTATTGTCCAGACCGATAACAGGTCCTCCAACAAAGCTTATTTTATCTCGGCCTCAGTGACTATTAGCAAACATGAAGCTCTTTCTTCTAGCGGTTCAAATCCTACCCAGGCAAGTTCACATGAAACTCAGCACTGGGAACAAAGTGTAAAGTACAGCAGCAGCTAAGGGCACCAAAAATTGCGTCTGTCCTTGAGTCACATCCAATTACACCTCCATTTGTAGCCAATATTGGGAATACAATGTGAAAATATATGCGTTTAATCTCTAAGCTGGGACGCGGGTGGCGCTGTGAGTTAAATCACAGAGCCTAGGACTTGCCGATCAGAAGGTTGCAGTTCGAATCCCCACGAAGGGGTGAGCTCTTGTTGTTTGGTCCCAGCTCCTGCCCACCTAGCAGTTCAAAAGCACGTCAAAGTGCAAGTAGATAAATAGGTACCGCTCCGGCAGGAAGGTAAACGGTGTTTCTGTGCGCTGCTCTGGTTCGCCAGCAGCGGCTTAGTCATGCTGGCCACATGACCCGGAAGCTGTACGCCGGCACCCTCGGCCAATAAAGCGAGATGAGCACCGCAACCCCAGAGTCGGTCACGACTGGGCCTAATGGTCAGGGGTCCCTTTACCTTTACCTTAATCTCTAAGCATTTGTTGCTTCGATGTAAGAGCCTAAGTTCTCAATGGCAGCATGAAAAGCAGTATGAAAGATGATGGGGGATATGATCACTTATAAAATCATGTGGTGAGAAGAAAATGAATATGAAAAAGTGTATTTATTATCTCATAAATGACAAGGACCATAGCCATCCAGCGAACATGCTACTTCCCCAACCTGGTGCCCTCCCAAAGGTGTTGGATAACAACTCTCATTGGTCCTATCTGATGGGAGCTGTAGTCCCAAACCTTTGCAGGGCATCAGGCTGGGGAAGGCTGACATAGTGAATGTATTGCTCCAGATTTATTCATTAACAATCTAGAGTTAGGAGTGAGCAGTGAGGTGGGCAAGATTGCTGATGATTCTAGATGTTTCAAGGTCAGCAGAACAAAAAGAGATTGTGAAGAGCTCCAAAAGTATCTCTCCAAACTGGCTGGCAAAATGGCGAAAGCAATTCAATGCAAGTGTTAGGTGATGTATCTCAAAGCAAAAAATAATAATCTTAATTTCACATATGGGGTCTGAACTGGCAGTAACAGACCAGGAACAATACCTTAGGGCCGTAGTAGATAGCTCCATCTTGTTCTTTCTTGTGAACTTCCCAAGGGGCGTCTAACTGCCAAGGGCAGAATGCTAAGCTCCATGGGCCATTGGTTTTGACCCAGGACTGACAGTTCTCACATTCTTATCTTCCACAGCCTTGTGCCTAGAGCACGGCCCTCAGGATGGTTGTGTTCTTCCATGAATTTTTATGCCATGGCCTCCCCGCCCAGTCAAAAACCAATAAAGAGGAACCACTAGAATCCTTGTTGTACTTCCTTAGTGGAAGAATATGAAAACTACTTACATATTAACGGACAGCAATTGATATGTTGTATGTCATCTGTTAGTAGGCTGACAAGATGCAAAAGGGAACAGAGCTTCTGACTGTTTAAGAGTTGTGCAGAAGAGGATATTTTGGCAGGTGGACATTTTGTACTCCTATGTGACAAGCTGTACCTGCCAAAATCCCACTTCTGCATAACTATAAAGGGTAGAGGATGAGTGTCCTCGTTTGCACCTGAGAATCACAGTCTAAAATAATTATCTATGACTATATCGTTTCCTACCAGTGTTGATCTACTTTTTAGGGTACCAGTCAGTTGCTGAAAAGAGAGTTGTGGTCAGAGGGCCGGGGGAAAGGGAAGGGAAAGGAAAGGACGTGACTATCTTAATTTCCCTTTTATCTGAATATTGCTTTCATAGTACCAGGCATGAGAATTAAACCCTGCATTGTTTACTTCTAAAACGGCAGGGAATAAAAAGCTCAGCGCAGCCTATAAATGTCATTTAGCTATATTGCACCATAATTGCTAATTTCCAACAGGCTGAAGCCTGTTTATTGCATTTGGCCAAAGGCTAAAATATAAATTTGATCATGTAATAGAGGAAGCCATTGTCTGATGCGGCTCACCATAAATCACTCGGGGCACTTATACCTAGCACAGCTGAATGGAAGTTTACTAAGTGTGTCTAGATGGTATCTTTAAATAAAAATAAAACGAGCATTTTGCAGAATGCAGTTTTGCAGAATTTCACTGTGCTCTAAGGCTGTAATATGAACAGACTCATAGGGAGCTGCTTTATACTGAATTTGATTCTTGGTCTATCTAGCTAAGTACTGTCTGCAGCCAATCAGAAGCCACAGAACCCCTTGGATGTTCAACTAACAAAAGAACGTTTGAAAACCTGAACAGTCACTTCTGGGTTTCGATTGTTCAGGAGGTGATTTGTTTGGGAGCCAAGGCAGTCGAGATCCGAGGTATGATTGTATAACTGTATAGTTATTCAGACTGGCAAAGAGGGAGGAGGTTAGCCCAATATAAGCCAAAGTTTTTGGCTTGGCCATGGTGTCTGGTTACATTTTGTCATTTCATAGTCTCTTTCCATTTTAAAACAAAACATTTGACACAACCCCATGGAAACTTTAAACACCCAATTGAAATTGTACAAGGGAACTTGCGAAGCTCCCATTCATTTCAACTGAGCTTGCATAACAGAACTTCTCACTAGATTGTGTCCAGCCCTTTTAAATACAAGTAATATTTCTATTTCCTTTTCTCTCTCTGCTTTTTTGGCCGAAGCAGCTAGATTGCTTCAAAAATAACAGCTTAAAGACTATGGGCAAAGTAATTTGGGTCCAAATCTCTTCATATTTATCAGAATGAGCACTGCAGATAGGCCAGGATCTTTACATATACTGCATACTGCACAATTGCTGGCACTCACTTGGCCTAGGAAAACAAGGTCTTAATAGTTAGCTTAACTGGAATGAGACTTGCTGGAGCCAAGCGTTTCCTAAGAGTCAATGGCAAATGGATAAAGCCTAAATATAGAGTGCTAAAGAATCCCAAAGTTAAACAAACATGAAATATCATTGTTGAAGATGAGTGGATGAGACGTTGAGGTAGATGAATTCCTCTGCCTCCAACTTCCTTAGTATCAAGAGATTGAATATCTTAGGCAAAATATTGGTTTGGAGGGTTATATTCATTTTTGTTTTCTTTAATAAAAATTATATCTTGCACATCCCTCCAAAGAAGCCTAGGGCAGCATCTAATTAGGTAATAAATCTACAAGTGATGCAGTATACCTTGTGGGGAATTAGATAAAGTGAATATGAGGATATGTGATGTACAGTATATTCTCTCAGGATATTCAACTGTCGTGTCCAGCTTGCAAAATGGACTTCTGCTTGTCCAAATAGGACTTCCTTGTCCTCTCATCCCTCTTTCAAGTCTCCCCACATCTGCTCTGGAGGCTTGGAGGCAGGCACGTCAGCTCCTAGGGGACAAGGCAGTTTTGCCCCCCCCCAAAGTATTTTTTCAGGGGATGAGTTCCCTCAATATTCAGGGGGCATTTGGCTCCACTCCCTGCCTCCTTGTGGTGTCGTGTGACATTGCACTCATGATGTCATGACATTGCGTGGTGTTGCATGCATGACATCATGGTGTCACATGGTGTCACGCATGGGCCCCCTCAATCCTCTTAAGAAGATGGCACCTCTGCTTGGGCGACACATCAGAACAGATGTGGGAGATGGGGGCTGTAAGAGGGAGGACAGGAAGGGGAAATCCAGTTGTGCCCATTGGCATGACTCTGGACAACAACAACAACAACAACAACAACAACAACAACAACAACAACATTATTTGTACCCCACCTATCTGGTGGGGTAAGGTGGCTTACAGCATATATTAAAGCATAATGAAACATTAAACATGACACCCTGTAAAGCACAATCTTTGATATTTTGTGAACCAGTGGCATATCAATATTCTTATTTGATATTCTTTCCATCATCTAGCCCTACAACACTTTTCATCTTTGGTAAAAAGCATTGTGGATGTAAAATTTATATGAATGAATACCATTGGTGGTAAGATTGTTTTCCTATGACCCAAAAGTTGCCACTGGTTACTCCACTCACCAGTTCATGTCTCTGCTTTAGATTTGTAGTGACTTCCTTAACACAAACAGGAAAACAGCCACTAACAAAGGAAAAGGTATTGCTGATACTACTTTCTTGCTATTTCAGCAGTGCTTCTTTGACATAATATGCTGAGCAAGGGAGGTTTGTGCAGAAAACCTTCTTTGGGGGTTTATTTGAAGAATTGCATGCCGTGCTGAAAAGTACATACACTTTTCAGCAAAGAGCATATGGCGCAGTGGTGACCAAGCTGGTTCTCTCCAAATGTTGAACTACAACTCCTAGCATCCCTTACTATTGCTCATGCTGGCTGGGGCTGCTGGGAGCTGGAGTCTACCAACATCTGGAGAGCAGTATGTTGGCTCCCCTTGATACATGATTTTTAAAGCTTCATACAGCACTTTAGACAGGTTTGTTCTGGATGCTGGTAGGAAGCAGTTAGATTCTCTAAAACCACTGTATCCTCTTCCTCTCTTACCCACTTTCCATTATATGACATATTCCATTGTATGGATTAGTTCCCCATTGGTTCAGGATGGGTCCACATAAAGATAGTGCTGAAGAGAAAATCCTTTTTGGAAAATTCATATAGAGGACATGAAGTCCAATAGGGGAGTTTCACAAGCTGTCTGCCATGTCACCACATAATGGAACTTACATGGGAACATCTGGGAAAGCTTCCCCTGATGATTCTTAACACATGGGCAGGCAGATACGAGAAATGCTCATTCAAGGATTTAGGTCCCAAGTTGTGTAAGGCTTTATAAGTCATCACTGGGGCTGGCTGGGACTGACAGGAGTTTAAGTTCAAAGCATAGGGAGGGTACCAAGTCAGCAAAGGCTGATCTGGGAGATGGTAAGGCAGGAGGAAATTAAGGTAGCAGGGGGTGTAAGGAAAGAACATTTCATTACTTTGGAAAAGCTTGGCACCAGGAATGGGGTATCTCCTAAAACGTTCCAACTTTATGTTTTCATGCCTCCATCTGCCTCTCGCTTGATGTGATTTTAAACATTCATGAGATGAATCATCAAATGAAATAGCCACTGGTTGGACCAAAAGGAAAGTAATGCCTTCATACATCTGGAGTCTAAACGTTAATTCGAAAGATGTTTAAACAAAGCTCTGTTGTTTTAAACTGGGCTGGCATAGAGCAAGCAGGCAGATTACTACAGGCCACAGTAAAGAAGTCCAGGAAGCTCTGGGGAAAATGATATTAAAGCTTCTCAACTCTCCCCACCCCCGCATCACCACATGCCCACGAAATCTGAATGGCATTTCTCTATCTCTCTTCTTTTCTCCCCCCCCCCTTTTGACGGCATGTGTCTTTTGTGGTAATGACGGGCAGAACTTGTGTCTTGTGATAGCGCCGTTTCAAAAAAGTCTTCAGTAACAACACCCCTTTAGGAAACAACGCAGTCACATGCTGAGAGGTGAAGTCTCAAGGTTATGAAACTGGATAAGAGCGAGACTTTACAGTACTTTCACATGCCATGAAACAAGCGCCAGATCAGTGGATTTGCAAGATGACAGTCTGCCCGTGCTGTTTGGATTTATGCCAGGGTTACCATCAAAAGAGGCCCAGCGACAAGCGTAAGTAGGTGGGATATCTTGGTATGCGAATGCATCTCTAGATTTATAAACTAGGCAGGGCTAGACTGATAACTCTCTTTGATGTCGAGTAAAATGAACATTTATCTTTTATGAAAACCTTCAGCCTCGGTCTAATGAAACGGAAACATTCTTTCGCCAGCTCTTCTAAGGGAAGCATTCCCTCTAATAGCAAACTGTGGAGTTCAAGTGCCTTTCTGGTTGGAAAGGAGGCCACTAAAAACATGGCAGTAATCTCAACACACTTGAGAGACTTCTTAGTATGTAAGTTTGTTAAATATATCAATCCAAAAGAGCTTGACAGGGCCCTGTAAGCTTCCTGGCTAGCAGGATGTAGGTGATAGTTCAGCTATGGGGATGCGTAGAGGGATGGCTGGATAGAAGGGGAAACAAGAGTCTAAGGTAGGATTAACCAACATGGTGCCTTCCAAATGTTGTGGACTACAAATCCTATCATCTCTAAATGTGTTGGTTGGAGCTGATGGAAGGTGAACAACATCCAGAGAACAATGTGTTGTCTATTCCTGGTCTAAAGAAAACATGAGTTTTCTATTTGTGTGTTCAGGAATTTGCCAGAGCACGTGAATGCTGAAAGTGTGGTACACATAAGTAGCACCCTAATGTATTTGCACTGCTGTGCCCACACCTTTGGTCCGTGGCCTTCCATGTGTTGCACAGGGAAAGTGTGCAGGGGGCTTCTACTTGCACTTGCTTGAATGCGAGTCACTGTGTGGTATTGGGGATCCTGATGAAGTGGGGGTTTTTGACTGCATCAGCAAGTGAATGCCAGTAGAAGCCCCCTGTAGTAGGCTTTATGCAGTATGGCGGAAGTTGAGACGCTGAATGTTAGGATATCAGCTGAAGGGAAGGGAAGGAAAATGGAGGGCAGCGAGGGAGAGGGAAGAGGCCTGCTCAACCCACTGTAATATCATACGTTCCAACATCAGATGACAGCAAAAACTGCAAGGTTTTTAGCAGGGGCGATTAGACTAAGATCTATTATTTTATTATTGATGTAAACCTTCAAAATGTATTTTGTATAGTTAAGTTTTTACCTCAGTACATTTTATTTTATTTTATTGCTATGGCTAGTGGCTGATGCAAATAAAGATTCTTCTTCTTCTTAGCATCCAACATGCTGCAGATGAAAACAGGGCCTTTTTTTACTCCCCCCAACTCCCCCTCCTTGAACCCCCAATTTTTTGTGTCTCCCCACCCTGCATTTCCTGTCAGAGGAAGGGAAGGGCCATCACCACCATTCCAATGGGACACAGCGCAAATGCCCTCCACTGCCCTGAGAAAACCTTTAATCCTGATTTTATTTTATTCCTTGACAGATGTACAAAAAGAGAAGCGCACACCAATAAATAAACTTTGGAAAGGAGCAAGGTTAGACGTGGATGCACAAAGCATTGTTGTTGTTTGTTTAAATCAAGACTCCTTGCACTCCACTCCGCTCCGCTTCCCCATTCTTCTCGCCCAGGGTGGCCCTGCCCTCTGCCTGCCCCTCAGAGCTGGCACATCACACATGGCTGGGCCTCAGTGGCCACAGCCATTCACCCTCTTTGCCTGCTCTCCAGCAGCTGCTGAAAGCCGCCTAAGGGAGGAGAGGCCACAGAGAGGTCACAGGATGCTCCCTTGCGGTTGTCACTTCCACTGCTGTCACAGCTCGGGACAAACGCTGGCTCTCTGAGCTCAGCAGCGACAGCACTGGTGGGGGAAATAGGGACATTCCAGGATGAAATCAGAAGCTTGGATGGCTTTCATAATTCTGGGACCATCCTTGGAAAACTGGGACACTTAAAGAGTATGTAATACATATTCTGCGGGTGGGAGGGATCACATTATAAAGCGCAGCTTCAGAAGGAAAGGAGAAAGAACACCTTTTCTGCTGTCTAGAACTGCATCCCCTCCCACCATACAGCTATAAAACACTCAGGGTTAGGTCTGTCGTCCTTCTAGCAATATATAGCACAAGATGAGGTGGCTGGGGTTGAGGAGAGAGAAGGTGTTCTTTATCCGAGTCTCACTCCTATCCCCCATCCAGAGGACCAGACAGCACTACAAGACTCTTGTTCCAGACTGAACGGAGCCATGAACACACAGGAGCGTCCTTCCTAGGCCTGGAGAGACACAACAACATTGTGGCTTTGTACACACCATCCATTTCAAGCATGCTGTTTCCTACAAAGATTCCTGGGAGCTGTAGTTCACCCCTCACAGAGCTACAATTCACAACACCCTTAACAAACAACAGTTCTCAGGATTTTTGGATGTGTGTGTGTGTGTGTGTGTGTGTGTGTGTGTGTGAAGTCATGTACTTCAAAATGTATGGAGTGCATTCAGCCTGTGTTGCAGCCTCTCCATTTCAATTTTATATTTCTTTTTTAAAGTGCAGCTCCCTCAGAATGGATCTCTTATTTTTACACAGGGATTGTCTGCCTTTCCTCTTCATGAATTTATCAGCAAAGTGTGGCAGTTTCGGACTTGGAAGTTTTAACTGTGCTCAGATGGGCTATGAAATCTTTATAGCCAAGTAATTTGACAGTGTTTGGGTTGGGTCCAGCCTTGTCAGTGGATGTTCACACACAGTTCCCTACAAAAAAAAAATATGGAGGCCTCTTTGGGCAGCCAAGTTGCTTCACTCTGGCCAAAGTCTCCAACCTCTCACTGTCCAAAAATAATTCTGCTCCTCATCAAAAGAGCCATTTGTAAGTTAATTGAGCACTAGAAGTTTTGAAGTTTGCAAAACCTGAATTTCCTTTAGCAACTCTTGTTAAACATGTTACAAATGGTGCACGCAGTATTTAGTGGGTGTGATAGAAACTGGAAATCTACCTATATTTTCAACAGCATTTTGACAAAATGGTTGATTGCCTAAACTGGGATTTTGAGGAGTTAGACTTTTGATAAAAGACACTCTTGTTAATTTCCTGGCAGTGTTGTGCCCCAACTAATATGTGTCAGTATCTAATTAGACTCCTGCAGTGGGAAGGGATTCGTTGATCAAAAGACAGTATGTGTGAAATGTGCATTTTACAGGCAGATCTGCTTTAAAAGAGTTTGGGGGAAATGCACCGCAATGACCCAGTTACCTGAAGAAACCTTAGAGTTGAGATTATTATCTCATAGACACTGGCAAGAATATAACCTGCTATTATGAGTTCATCCGCTCAAAGATGCAAAACCCAGAATCAAGTGCAGGGAGGAAAGATAATTGTTTAGGCCTGAACACCTAACTATTCTCACAGTTACGCAGAACATGTGAAAAATGTGTTGGCAATTTCTGAGAGCCTTCTAGAAAGTAGGAAGGCTTTCTTACACAAATCTCTTCCAATATGAGTTGTGTTACAGTTCTTCTCTTGTTTCTAATCTAGCTTGTTGTTTACCCTGCTTCTCAACTTCTTGTCTGAAAACCCCATTTTCATTTCAGCAGTGGCTGACCTTCTGGGCAATAATGTTCCTGGACATCTTGAGAAAAGTTCAGCAAGGGAATTCTCACAAATGGTACAAGTTTTGCCAGTGAAGTAAAAGGTCAGTTTGTCTGGAAAATGCCTCACATGGGGTCTTGGAGTAGGAAGAGCTATATGCTCTTTTCAAGAAGCTAGACAACTATATAGACACAATGGGATAAAAGGACAGGGAAGCTAGGGAGGTCTTGTGGAGTGGGACTGAATTCACATATTGCTTTCACCTTATTAGGAAAACTAAAGTAGGTTTCTTTTCTAATTAGAATAACATGGGAGGGGGATTTCTCTATCTTTAACCTAAGATACTCTATTAGACTCAAATCTTGTAGTAATTAGATGATTTAAAAGTCAATGCCAGAGAAGCACTTGTTAAATCAAACAAAACACTGTCTTGAATAATTTAGACTGCCCAGCTTTTCAATGCTGTTTTTCCATTGTTATTGAGATACTAAATCTTCTCCCTCACAGTGAATAAGGATATAGGCATCATTCTGATTGTACGGCTTTTATCAAGCTTTCTTGTGCCATTACAGTATCCAACGAGCCCAGAGGACAAGAAACCATTCCAGAAATCAGATTTTCCGATTAATGGAAAGTCTGATTAAATAGTTTCACATTGACACATGCAAATACACTATGGATCTGAAAGGTAAGACATATTGATAATTGAGAATTTGCCTGCTTTCAGTGGAATTTGATTTTATTGTTCTTCATGATAGTTTTAAACATTTATTAGCTGCTTCCCATCTCATACTGGAAGGGTCGGGAGTTACTAGCATCCATAAAACTTCTGTTGTCCTTACCCGGAAGCTGATCTGCCATGTGACTGAATTTGAGGGTCTGTTCCTGATGTTGAGTCTGAAGGACAGAATAAAGAAGCTATTGGTACCGCCCACTCTGCTTCCCAATAGTGTTGGGGTACTTTTATCATCTATGCTGAGACTAACTCTACGTTACCAGCTCCGGAATTCATTGCCCCCTGACATGGAGCTGTATCACATATACAAAATGTCCAACCTGTGGTAGGACATCCTCTTGATCTGATCTTGTCATCAGGGTGTGAAATCTGTTGGTAGAGGGGTTATAGTAAGCTTGTTGTCGTGGTCTGACAGTGGCAGGAACCACAACAGTGATGGGAGTACATTAAGATGGTCCAACCTCAGCATCTCACAGAATCTAATGGATTCCTGAGTGCCCTGAGGTACTGATATGGTTGGTGCTCCTGTTGATGTTCTTGATGGGAGCTCTTGACAGGATTGTTCCTAGGTGCCCTCTCTGATGTGGAGCCCATAGGGTCCCTGGTATTCAGGAGACCTGCAGACCACAAAGCAAGGATGGCACCTATAGTGCAGGTGGCATAAGTCTCAGGATGAATTTGACGGAACACAGGTAAGAGTACATCTTCCTTCACAACATGGACCATATTTCCTGAGGCAAAAATAGGTGGAGCAATGGATGTTGTATGGTAGCTATATTCAGGCCATGCAAAAGTCATAAGTTTCAGTATCACCACATAACACACATTTCTCCATTCAGGTAAGCAAAAGGCAGTATTACAGTTCAAGGACACATTCCAGCCAGGCAAAAGCACCCAAGAAGGCAGAAGAATAGGGCAAGTCTTAAGAGCCAGATAGAAATGCCCCTGGAAGACTGGCCAGAATCTAGTACTAAAAGAGTATTAGAACTGATTCAGGAATTTGGTCAAGTGGCAGGATTTAAATTGAACAAATTAAAGACTAAGGTTCTTGAGAAAAACTTAACACCGATTGAGAAAGAGAGGTTTCAGAAGGAGACAGGTTTAACACTGGTTAAGAAAGTAAAATACCTAGGGGTTAACATGACCGCTAAGAACCTAAACTTATTTAAAGATAACTATGAGAAATGTTGGTCAGAAGTGAAAAAGGATCTTGAAATATGGTCAAATCTGAAGCTTTCCTTGTTTGGTCGAATTGCTGTTATAAAGATGAATGTATTGCCAATAATGTTATTTTTATTTCAATCATTGCAAATTTTGGACAAAATGGATTGTTTCAAGAAGTGACAGAGAGATATTTCTGGATTTGTCTGGCAGGGCAAGAAGCCCAGAATAAAATTTAAAATATTAACTGATGCAAAGGATAGAGGTGGATTTGCCCTGCCAGACCTTAAACTTTACTATGAATCAGCAGCATTTTGCTGGTTGAAAGAATGGCTGCTTCTTGAGAACACAGACATTTTGGATTTAGAAGGTTTTAATAATGTTTTTGGGTGGCATGCATATTTGTGGTATGACAAGGTTAAAGCACATAAAGCATTTAAAAACCATATTGTCAGAAGAGCACTGCTCAATGTCTGGACAAGATATAAAGACTTACTTGAAAATAAAACACCAAGGTGGTTATCACCAATGGAAGCGAAGGCTCAGAAAAAGCTCAATATGGAGGCCAAATGGCCAAAATATTGGGAGATTTTGGAACAGGAGGGTGACAAACTGAAACTGCAGAGTTTTGAGAAACTAAAAGATAAAGTGTGAGATTGGCTTCATTATTATCAAATAAGGGAGGTTTATAACTTGGACAAAAAAATTGGCTTCCAGGTGGAAAAATCAAAATTGGAAACAGAACTGTTAGATCCCAAAACTAAGACATTATCAAGAATGTATAACTTGTCGTTGAAATGGAATACTCAGGATGAAACGGTTAAATCTGCTATGATAAAATGGGCACAAGATGTTGGACATAACATAATGTTTGCTAACTGGGAACAGTTGTGGACCACAGGTATGAAATTTACGGCATGTAATGCCTTAAGAGAGAATATTATGAAAATGATATACAGGTGGTACATGACACCAGTCAAGCTTGCTAAAATATACCATTTGCCCGATAATAAGTGTTGGAAGTGTAAAGAAAACGAAGGTACATTCTTTCACCTTTGGTGGACGTGCCCAAAGATTAAGGCTTTCTGGGAAATGATCTATAATGAAATGAAAAAGGTATTTAAATATACCTTCCTGAAGAAACCAGAGGCCTTTCTCCTGGGCATGGTCGGCCAATTGGTGCCAAAGAAGGACAGAACTTTCTTTATGTATGCAACAACAGCAGCAAGAATACTCATCGCGAAGTATTGGAAGACACAAGATCTACCCACCTTGGAAGAATGGCAGATGAAAGTGATAGACTATATGGAATTGGCGGAAATGACTGGCAGAATCCGCGACCAGGGAGAAGAGTTGGTGGAAGAAAATTGGAAGAAATTTAAAGACTATCTGCAGAAACACTGTAAAATTAATGAATGTTAATATGATGCAGGATTGAAATGAGATGGTTTTAGTAACAAAATTAAAAGAATATATTAAAGGATTGATAATTAGATGAAAATATGATGTTTAACATGTTAAGATTTATAATTAGGATAAAAACAAAGAGGGAAAGGATTTGCTGAATTAACTATGTGAACTGGAATACAAAAAAGGGAGGTGTGAGGGGTCAGGAAACGAGTAATTGAAATATAAGACATGAAAAGTTTGATTTGTTTTTAATTGTTTTTTAATTTTTTACATATTTTGTATTTTTTTCTGTATTTTTGTATCTTTTTTCTTTGTCTTTTTTATTTTTCTTTTCTTATATTGTAATTTTCTTTGTAAATATCTCAATAAATATCTTTAAAAAAAAAAGAAATGCCCCTGGAAGACTGAATTCCCCACCCCTGAACTAGCTAATCCTCCAAGTAGACCCATTATTTAGTCAAGTCCATTGATTTCATTGCTTCATTGGTATGACTTAGTTGGGTGCCACCTAAAGACAATACCAATCAAATCTCTATCAGAAGGGAATGCTAGAGATGGGTGCCTAGAACTTTGACTTGTGCCTAGAAACTTTAGTCAATAATAGTGCCACTGTGTTTAACTGCAGTTTCTGAACCATCTTCACATTGTGACACCCATGAGGAACTTTTGGACTAGGGGAACTAATACCTTGGGGGGGGGGAGAGCAGGTTATTTGCTTTGCCCCATAGTTGCCAATCAGCCTTGCCTTCACTGCTGCCAGTTCCTTTTCCTGCTGCTTTGGGCTCTGTAGGAAATGGATAGAAGTGACAGTACCAAACTTCCCCAGGGCTTGAAATACTGCTGGAAAGAAAGGTCTCCAGTCATGTGACCAGTGCCGGATTTATGTATAAGATAAGTAGGCTGAAGCCTAGGGCCTCTAAATCTAGGGGGCCTCGCCAGCCTGCCCATTCCCCAGTGGGCAGTCTCCCATCTCCCAAAATTGCAAATGCAAGACTTCATGCTCTTTATTGGAGTCTCCAGGTCCAGTACAAAGACCATAAGAAGGGAGAGCAGGGACCTTGAAGTTCCCAACAACTGTTAATCAAGCAAGCAAGCAAGCACACAGGTCACCTTTGTCCTGCGCCCAATTTTGTTTTTGTACAATCCTGTTTGTTCTCAGTAACCAAAATCATATTATCAACATATACAAGCAGAAAAGTTGTTCCCCTTCATTTGCAAGGAATCATACAAAACAAAGTGGCCCTAATAATGAAAAGTTCCAGGGTGGCAACAGAAAGCAAACTAAAAATGCTTTTGCAGTTCATCAAAACTATCCAGCAACATCAAGTTATAGGAAAACTGGTGCTATTAACAGTAATCCTTCCAGTTGGTTAATTGGTCCGGCAACTTCCATGCACATGACATGTGATGCTAATTATTTCCCCAAAGAGTTAAATGATAACTAATCAGAGGCTGCTACAGTTGCAAATGGCAACAAAATATCTGTGAAAGGAAGAGGAGCAGGTTTGCTCATGTGTGTTGCAGGTAGAAATACTGTTTGTAATGAAGTAAGAGCAGTAGTTTACTTGCTCAAATTAACAAATAAGAAAGTTTTGAGAATTTAAATTCTGGATTAAAATTGATTACTTAACTGAGAAGGGGTTTGTAACAAAAACACTGGGGCCTAGTTTGAATAGTAGAGTGCCTGGTATCTGGTGGGCAATCTCATCCTTTATTTCCACACTGTGGCTGCAGACCAAATCACCTGTCAGGAGAGTTATGAGATTCAGGTGAGGGTCAGATGCCTTGTCAATCCCAGCAGGTATATAAGAGGCCTTCGCCCTGGCCAGGCCACTTGGTGAGTGGGATTGCAACTTGAAGGCTGCTGCTATCCATGGTCAGAAACTGGTTGATGTCTAGTGATGGAAACTAGCAGATTTTGGTGACTGGTAACCAGTGGACTTCACATTCAGCAGCTGGTGGATGCTGGAAGGTTGAAGCAAGCTGATGTTTGTGGGTGTGAGTTGCTTGCAGTACTCCTTCGGTAGCTGGTTGAAAGAAGCTGGTGGATATTTGTGAATTCAAGACAGAGCATGAATGTGTATGAATGGAGAGTGAATGACGAATGAATATGCCCTCTGGTGCTCTTCATGGATGTCAGCTGATATATATTTGTGAGAGTGAATTGGAGGCATTGAATGTGGTCAATGTGAAATGCTGTGTGAATGGGATGTGTGAAAAGTAAACATTTATGAATAGTTGAAATCTGTGGGAGAAGCCATGACCGTTAAAGTGGTATATTAGTGCTTTAAATGTATGGTGTGGAACTGTGGATGTAGTCAAAGACAGCGGTAAGCTTCTTCCTGACCAAAGCACCTCTAGTCTGAATTTGTGAGGAGCTTGTAGAGATAAATAGTAAAATAAAAAGGAGTGTTTGTTCATACTGACTAATTAGCTAAAATACTTTTTTAATTAATAGTTTTTTATAAGGGTGGGCTAATATGTTTAATAAAATAATTGCAAAGTTTGGAGCAGCATATATCAGTTCTTAAGTAGAATGGAAGACAAATGTTTTTAGACATTTCCTCAGAAATTATCAATGACTTCCAGAGGAGGGCAGCATTGCTACAGCTGAATTTATAATCTATAGCTTTCAGCAGGTTACTACAGGAAACAGAAGGGGGACTGCTGAATATAGTAGCATTTTCATACATGGAAGACATTTCATAATACCCTGTTAGCTATGTGCAGATGAACATGTGAAATGGCTGCAGACATTTAAATTTAGCTGACCTCAGTTCTGAATTTCAAGAATATCTACACCATATTATTCACATATTGAAATATAAGGTAAAGGGAGGTAAAGGGACCCCTGACCATTAGGTCCAGTTGTGACCGACTCTGGGGTTGCGGCGCTCATCTTGCTTTATTGACTGAGGGAGCTGGCATACAGCTTCCGGGTCATGTGGCCAACATGACTAAGCCGCTTCTGGCGAACCAGAGCAGCACACGGAAATGCCGTTTACCTTCCCACCAGAGCAGTAGTATTTATCTACTTGCACTTTGACGTGCTTTCAAACTGCTAGGTTGGCAGGAGCAGGGACCGAGCAACGGGAGCTCACCACATTGTGGAGATTCGAACTGCCGACCTTCTGATCTGCAAGTCCTAGGCTCTGTGGTTTAACCCACAACACCACCTTATATTTCCCTTATTGAAATATACACAGGTGTAATTTTGTCCCTTGTGATATTGACCTGGATGCCCTTCACAATAAGGAGAAATAATACATTACATTCCAAGTGTACATTTTGGGATATACCCCCTGGGGAAATTTGTGTGTGTGTGTGCGTGCGTGTGCGTGTTGCTGCCTAATTTCTGTTGTGTTTTCTTGCCTATTTTGTCAGTTTGTGGAGAGGCCATTGTCCATATAGTTAATATAACGAAGGTTTCATTTATTAATGGCACACATCCACACCATGTTTTTAAATTGCTCTTATACCACCTTAACCCACACTTGGTCCTAAAATCAATCCCATCCACACATTGTCCCCCACAAAAGTATTTCTAGGTGTTCAAAGTGAGGGTTAAATATGTCTCTGGGTTGGGGGGAACAGTGTGCCTGCCAGAATAAAACTCCTTTCTGTCTGCCTTTTCCCGTCAGTGCTTGTCTGATGCGATCCGCCAAGAGAATGAGTGGACAGGATGGTTTTAAAAGGCCAATATCTGCGTACATTTCAAAACTTACTTCTACAGTGTGTTTCACAAGTTTCCACAATATTTCATCACCATGTAGTTATTGACTAACTGAACTGGTTTGTAGCAAGCTGTGTAGGACCCTGGTGTGTATATTGTTTGTGTAGGTACATATTGGACTAGAATCCATTTATGTGAATTGCCAATCGAGAATTATTCCATGGCTCACAGTAAGAAGTTGCAAGATGGTGAGGCTGATGTCTGACTGCAAGTAATGAACTATGGTTGTGAAAAAGGAGTGGAAATATATAGGAACGAAGGAACAGAGCATGGAAAAAGCTGCACACTTCGATTCAAAACCTAGTCATATGATCCAGTGGAAACTATACTGTGAACAGTTCCTGTGACTCTCAGGGCTTTTTTGGTCGTGGCCCCGATCTGGTGGAACGCTCTGTCACAAGAGACCAGGGTCCTGCGGGACTTGACATCTTTCCACAGGGCCTGCAAGACGGAGCTGTTCCGCCAGGCCTTTGGTCAAGGCACAGTCTGACCCCCTCCTTCTGTAATCCTCATAGAACTCTAGCCCAATGGTTGCCATTAATTTGATTCTGAATTGATTTTAGAATGTCTTTTAATTAATTGTGTGATTTTATGTACACTGTGCTATTTTTACTTGTTGTTAGCTGCTCTGAGCCCGGCTTTGGCCGGGGAGGGCAGGATACAAATAAAAATGTATTATTATTATTAAGAACAATTTGAAGTTTCCAAAGACTTGAACCAGGAGTAGCCAACATAGTTCTCCTGCAGATGTTGGACTCTCAGCTCCCATCAGCCACAGGCACCATAGCCAACGGAGAAGGTTGATAGCAGTTGTAGTCCCAACATCTGTCTTTAACTTAGGAAAACTAAAAAGTAGAGCCCATAACCAGCAAGCAGAGTGACGGCACTCCTCCCCAACTTGTGATTTGCAGGAAGTAGTATTTAAGGGCACTTATTGTATGTCTCTCCCTCCACTGAATGGTGTAGGTCCCCCCCCTTCTGAGGATGGGAAGGGGTTGGGAGAATGAGTGGCCTTTGGGTCCTGCAGATGCAAGGACTCTTTCATCTACCCCACTATGTCCCATTTCCAGCTCTACTACCCATAAAAAGGTAAAGGTAAAGGTACCCCTGCCCGTACGGGCCAGTCTTGACAGACTCTGGGGTTGTGCGCCCATCTCACTTAAGAGGCCGGGAGCCAGCGCTGTCCGGAGACACTTCCGGGTCACGTGGCTAGCGTGACAAAGCTGCATCTGGCGAGCCAGCGCAGCACACGGAAACGCCGTTTTACCTTCCCGCCAGTAAGCGGTCCCTATTTATCTACTTGCGCCTGGGGGTGCTTTCGAACTGCTAGGTTGGCAGGCGCTGGGACCGAGCAACGGGAGCGCACCCCGCCGCGGGGATTCGAACCGCCGACCTTTCAATCGGCAAGCCCTAGGCGCTGAGGCTTTTACCCACAGCGCCACCCGCGTCCCAGCCCTACTACCCACAGAGCACCATTAATAGAAAAGCAATTCTGATAGAGCTTCCCACTGCTGCACTAGGAAGGTTTTGACCTGCCAACCTCCCATCCTGCTCATGGAGAGGAAAGTCCACAGCTATCTGTTGGTTTCTCAGCCCTATCGATGACAGTATTCAACTAAGTTTTACCCATTGAATGGAGACCCATTGAAATTAAATGAACCTAACTTCATTGATTCAGTGGGTCTACTCTGAGTAAAACTTCATTGTCTACCACCCAAATACAGTCATACCTTGCGTTACAGATGCTTCAGGTTGCGTGTTTTCGGGTTGCGCACCACGCCGAACCCAGAAGCACTGGAACGGGTTACTTCTGGGTTTCAGCACTCGCGCAGGCACAGCAACACTAAATTGCGCTCTGTGCATGCGCAGAAGCTCCGAATCGCAACTCGCACGTGCATGGATCATGTTCGTAACCCGAGCGTCCACTGAACACCTAATAATGTGCTTTTGCACTGGCAAAGCAGTTCAAGCTGGGGCTTTTATGTTTCTCTTTAGTGCAAAGCCACAATCTGCAACACTTTATACCTGGGAAACAAATCCCATTCCCAGCAAGTAGTGTTGAATCCTAAATTGCAAGCGTGGTCGGTCTGTTCTAAAAATAAAGTGTTGAACCACAGATTGACAAAAGCAGGTCATAACCCTGAATTCTTGAAGTTTATTGTAATAATCCATTTTGGTAACATTTGACTGCCTTATTCTACTTGGGTAATCTTTTGGACTTCCATAGATAAATTCCAAACACTGAGATATAAAGTGAGCCCCTCTGGAAAATACCTCCCTCCCCTGCTTTCAAAATGGTATAAAGGTTGTGACTGTGAAAACAACTACACAAATAAGATATATAAAAATCAAAACATTGTATCATACAGCGACATTCAATAGCGAATAAGATTATATACATAAATATTTATATAGTACATATATAGCAATGATCACTGTTTCCTGCACTGACCATTTATCAAACAAAAATGCATTTAACAATACTGGTAAGTGTGCTTTTCACGTTCTTTGTGATCTCCTTATACCCATCTGAGTTATAGTGGAAGACTTAAGAACTTCAGAGGAGCTCTGGTAGATCAAACCAAAAACCCATCTAGTCTAGGATTCTGTTTATACAGAGGCCAGCTAGATGCCTCTGGGAAGCCACAAACAGGACCTGAGTATGGTAGTCCTCTCCTGTTCATGTCTCCCAGACAAAATGCAAACAGAGATCCAGCTTGTCTTAGAAGGTCTTCAAAACAGAATTATAATTGCAGGATCAGGTTTCCGGCAGGCATAGGCATAATATTTTGCTCACAACAGGGATCCTACCAGAACCAGCCTCCCCCTAACAAGTAAGTGTGCTACAATGACAAAGATAAGATGCACTTGCTATGAGATTGTTGTCATCTTGTTAAGGGTTCCACTCATCCTCCAGTGGCCACCAGGAATACCTGACAAGAGCACAGAGACTTCATATAATGCTCACAATGGCGGCATCACTGCCAATTGGAGAAGCTTTGAAGGTCCCCTAGGGCAAGACACAATCTTATTGGTGTGGCTAGTTGTTGTTGATTGTAATTGACAGTAACTGCCACTTGGTGAGAGAGATGGGACAGTTACGCCCCACCAAAAGCAATGGCAGCCAGTTTTTGTAACAGGAAAAGGAGATTGCTGAAAGTTATGATGGCCAAGAACTGACCATACTTGTGCACCTTCAACACAGAGCACTTCTGTGATCACCTGTCCATATAATTTATTGCTTGATAAGTAAAATACTTACAAAGGGTTGGTGCTCACAACTTGACCGTATTTGTTAACTTTATGAACAATCATTCAACACAATTGTTGCTTTTATTTTCTCTTCCCTTCTGTGTCTATGTACATGCATACACACTATACATACATATATACACAAACTCAGTTTTGAGATGTTGATGGTCTTAGCTTTTGAACGACTCCCAAATATTCCAGCCTCTATCTTGAAATAGGGTGCAACATATTCCATAATAAACCATACCCACAGACAATTTTACAAGGCACTAGGGTAACTTCTGAGCTACTACATTGTCTCCGTATTCTAGAAACTGTGGTTATCAAAACAACAATAGCAGTAACAGTCTGTTTCAAGGACTATATACACATTTTTTATTCTATCCTGGTCCAGAAGAGTTTGGCACAGGCTTTAATGCATAAATAACAATCCCTTATTAAAGGGCACTTGAATATTCCATAGGATCCTCCTAGTGGCATTACTAGTAAAAGTCTTTGGAATTTTGCAGTTATTGACTAGAAGCAATGTCCCCTTCTATGTGTCAAAAGTCTTTTTCCCTCTTGTTTTGGATGATAGCATTCAATCATTTCCAACATGAAAGTAAAAACGAATATTTTCTATTTTTCTTCCAGATTAATGCTGCTTGGAACCTGGAGAGTTGTAAATCCAGTCCAGGACAATTAGTGTCATGCTTCCAATCATAAAGATCACACCAACAATCAGGAAAACCAGAGCCTGTAATTGAGAAGGAAAAAGAAAAGAAGATCCCATATTAGTGGGGGAAAGGGTTTATGATTTGGCAATACTGAACTGCGGCGCTGATTGCTTCCAATCTACTTACCCCGATCTTCTGAGGGGACCTGAAAGGTTCTTTCTTGACAATCCGGAGATAAAAAGCAGCAGGAAGAATAAAGATCAGCATTGTGGCAGCAGAGGCACCTGAAGCAGAAGACACAAATAAATGGTTAATGTTTAGTAAGAGACAGCAGCCACAGAGGACCACCTGTCTCCATATGAACTGACCCGGACCCTGCAATCATCATCTGAGGTCCTTCTTCATGGGCCACCTCTATGAGAGGCCCAGTGGATGGCAACACAAGAACGAGTCTTTTCTGTGGTAGCTCCATGGAATACTCTCTTCAGGGAAGCTCACCTGGCGCCTTCATTACATATCTTGGGATGCTGGCCAGAAAGGCAGAGGCCAACAACAACAGCTTTAAATGTATAGTGCAGATGGGGCCTGAGTTTAGTGGGACCTACTGACAGGTAAGTGTGTACAAAATTGCAGCATTAAACTATATATAATAGTTCGATCCTATGCCTGTCTATTAAGACGTAGGCATAAGTTCCATATGGTAGGTGAGGTGAATGACCCCTGGATGGTTAGCCCAGTCAAAGGCAACTATGAGGTTGCAGCGCTCATCTCGCCTTTACCTTTAAGTTCAATATGACTCACCTCCAGGTAATTGTGTATCGGAAGGCAAGCTTTAGTTCTAAAAGGCATGCCTAAAGAGAAAGGTTATGTTTGAAAGGGCTGGTTTCCTGAAACCTGTCATATCAGACCTGGTGACTGATTTCAGAGCGTGGTGTTCACCCTCCAAAAAGGAGCGTTTTATTGGTTGCCAACAGCCTGATTTTGGGGTGTGTGTTAGTTATGGGGTTGTAAAGAAGGCCACGTGGCACACACAGCTCTGTCTTTCAACTGAGGGGGATGGCCTAAGCACTGAGAAGGAACGGCCTGGAGGTTGTCAGCATTGCCCCCACCCCCCAAACCCAGGGTCTGTGTGGCCTGAGGCAGCTGCCCCACTCTGCCCAATGGTATGGCCATCTTTGCTCCTACTGCACTGAATTCTACAGTACAGGTGTTTCGACAGACATGATTTGTTTCCCCTGGAGGCATAGTAAGATAAGTAAGGATTTTGTTCCAGAGCATACCTATGAATCCAAAGATGTCTCTAATGCTAGGGACAAAAATAACTAAGACGTTGTTGAAGGCGAGGATTGCTGCAGCAATCAAAAAGTGTCTTATCCAACTGAAAGGCCTTCCGGGAAACAAGAGTGTGGTAACCGAAGTACGAATCTGTTAAAGAAAAAAAGAAAAGGAAATGTTAACCAGCATATTTTATCATCTTAAATTTAGAATTGATGCTGGGTAATTCTGAAGCAAAAAGGAAAAAGAAAAAGGCATCCTGTCTTTCTCTTCATCTTTATATGCATTCCCTTTTAGTGATGAAAATGTTTCTATTCCACCAGGCTTACGCAGGCAGTTAAGAGTACATCTCCCACAATGGTCTATCAATGTTTATTTTTAAGTTCTTTTTGCTTTTAACTGGTTTTTAACTTTTCACAATTTTATTGTTTGGTTTTATCTTTTCATATTGCGGTAAACCACTGTGATATTTATAATGCTACAGCAGTATATAAATCTTTTTCATAAATAAAACACACCAACAATGCTAATATAGTTTTATGACTAATGTGTGTACTTTGCAGCAGAATTCGAAATATTGATAAAAAGTATGTAAATGGGAGATAAATACTTTGAGGAAAAGATGTTTCTGCTACTAGAAGAAAATAGCACATGTTTACTTTCTTATTTATTTATTTATTAGTAAAAAAGAAATGCAACATGCAAAAGTCTTTGAACCACTCAGCTCAGTAACAGTTAAGTACATGGGGGACTTTTTCCTCATTCTCAAAATTATTGTAGGTTATAAAAAAAGCAGACGTCTTTGCTTTCAGTTAAAAAAAAAGGTGCAATGTAAGTACTCGTACACTCGATCATTCAATCTATAAATGACAGAGATATATCAGTTTTGTTTGCCCTGACCTTGCAAACTTCCCAAACCTGAACAGCTTTCCTACAGCTTTTGTACTTGCAGAGATAATAACTAGGTAAAAGGTCAAGGCAGCCCCACTTGGCAACTGCGGATAGGGTTACACTCCAAGTCCTTCGCATAACTGAAGAAGCAAAAACCCTTAAGTGCAACAGGACAGCAAAAACAGCTAGCAGATCAGGGTCAATTCAGAGCCGTGCTGGATTACCCAATTACCAGGAAAGCATCCAAAAATGTTTTTGTTTTTTTTTAAAAAAGAATTTGACAATTGATATTTCAAAAGTAGTCATCATCGGAAAAATCAGAAGTTTGTTTGACTTCCTTGTCCTCTGCTACACATACTTCCCCCATTTTTCTGTCTCTTATGCCACCTAAAAAAGGCCCTCAGGACAAACTCAATTCACTTTCCCTGTTGTGTAGGGAAGCAGACATGCTTCGCTGAGGAACTTCTCCAGAATTTTGCAACCAGAAAGCATAGCGATAAGCTGCTATTTCAATTTCAGCATACATGTAAGTTTTGTGACATTTTGGAAGAACAAAACCGTATTTTATGGTTTAGGCTTGTTTTTTATTTTGAATGACATGGGGGAAGGCACCATAATCTTTTCTGTGTCTGGGGACTCTAGAGGTCTTAATCTGACCCAGTTCATAAACATTCCCTCTAGTACCAATGTTTGAGAGTAAGCAAACTTATATAGCCAAAAATGCACCACCCAAGCGCAGGAGGAAGGTAGTATTCTGCTCAGGGGAACTTCAAGGTTTGAAGGAGTTAAGAAACTTTTAGGGGCGATTCTAAAAAAAAGGGGGGGAGAATCCCACATACACCCAAAGCAGAATAGCCCAGTGAGAATCAAATGTGCTCTGTAGTTACAGAAAATCAGAATATCTAGTGGAGAAGGGAAAACCAAAGAAGAGAATGGGATGGTGTTCTGGAAGAGGGATGAATGGGTGTATGAAAGACTAAATCCCACACCACATATTGTTACACCTCCCACTTCTCCACACTATTTGGAGCTTTTTTTGGAGTGATTCTAGCACTTCAGAATGACCTTCACAATGTAAGGCTTACAGAGGCATTATGCCATTTGGATCCATGGGGAAATATATTATTACTCTCTGAATTTGGGGGGGGGGGAGGGTAGGGGGAGATTACATAGCTTATCTGGACCCTATGAGCATGAGACAAAACGAAGCCTTCAGCCTTGCAGTGCAATATTCCTTTAAGGACATTGTGTAACTGTAACTTGAGAAACTCAGGGGAGCTGATAGCTGTTGTAGTGTGCAAGCTGAGAGGCTCTAACACACGTTGTTGGGGATCTGTCAACAATCAAGCTGACTTGAATGTGCCTCTGCTTTCATACTTAGTCACCTCCCTGGAGAAAGCACATGTGCGCTTATTACTTTGGGAACAGGAACAGCAACAAATACATAGCCCAAAGTCACCAACAGCTACAGCAAAAGTGGCACTGAGGCTTTTCCTTGCACCTCTGCCATTTCCCCTTAAATGCTTAAAAAGAGATAGGAACTGCTACTACCAGGGTTGTGACTGGTCTGATCAAAAGATCCCCCATAACATGGAAAAGCAGCTACATGGCAACAATTCAATATCCAGTCTGTAAAAGGTCCTCTGGTATGGGCTGCTCAAAGATCATTTAATAACAGTCTCTTGACTTACAGGGAAGAGGACTATGGGCACAGTCAGGGTCACAGCCACAAGTACAGCGAGGCGAACCATTAAAAGCAGGGTGTCAAAAGTGTACACTTTGGTGTAGGTATGAAGAAGCTCATCCTCCACTTCGCCTGCAAAAGGGAAATGAAGAAAGTCAGCTTTCTCACGCAATCTCATGTCCACTCAGGGCCATAGACATATATGGACACATGGACACACGCGATTGCAATTTGAGAAGTTATAATTAACAGACCAGACAATTATTTAGCTTTGGGAGGCCCAGATCAGAAATAACACTTAACCATGTTAAACACTAGCAGTTACCGGTATTTTTGTTGCCTAACTTGCTCTAAAGCTTCAAGGCAAGCCACGGGCCTATGTGTCATACTGGAGGGGCAGGCTGACCCCGCTCCCTGGTGGCCCATGCCCACTCGTGATTCGCTGATTAGGCAAAAGTGGGTGGAGTCAGAGGCTTCCTTTGCTGCCTGGGAAACAGTCCCTGGGATTTCCAATGTCGGATCTCAGCGCGTGCGTAGGAACTCCGGCTCGCAATTGCACCCATCTCAATTACTGAGAGAGTTTTGACTCACCATAGAAAGTCAGGTAGCCAAACAGAGCAGCAAGGAGGTACATAGCAAGCATCCCAGTGATGGAGACATTGGCAACACTTTGCATACGTTTTCGTGATCGACTGAATGGGAAAATGAAATAAATTAAATTAAAAATGCATGTAATGAATGAAGAAGCCATTACTTTCTTGAAAAGACTAACCAGCTCAAGTATTTGTGTATACCGCAATTCCCTTTATAGCAATTCCTCTTATTGAAGGAGTGGGGAACTGTGGGACTCCATCTCCCATCAGCTCCAGCCAGCATGGCCAAAGGTCAGGATGATGGGAGTTGTAGTCCATACACCAACCACCACCAACAAATGTCTTAGTGACATGACTGGGGGAAACCGAGCCCCTGGCAGAATTAATTTGGCCATTTGGCTGGGGGTTCTCCATCCCTGAACTAAAAGCTATAAAAATATAAAGATAATAGCAAAAGCAATAAATATACGAGGAAAATTAATAGGAGAAAAATAATTCATTAGTAGGAAATCAATTAATATATTTTTAACTAAAATTAGAAAAGGAGGGGGGAAGGTTTCAATAATGAGCCTATTTTAAGTAGAGTATATTGATGAGAAGCAATCTTACTTTTTCAGTTCACTGTATATGGGTAGCACTTCAGGATGGCACACAAATGCAAAGGCCAGGATCGGTATTGTATAGGCAGTCTAGAACAAAAAACAAGGATCCCAGTTGCTGGTTAGTTTTTTTCCACATCTCACTGGGCCAGTTTACTGAGCAAAGTGACTGGCTTTATACTGCAGCTGTTCCAGGTAAAGGTCTAGACAAGATGTAAGCACTGAGTAGGGGGACTGAATGAAGGAACGCTATGCAATGACTTATCAAAAGGATATCTTGTGTATAAATTTGGGGAACCATAAACACAGCAAAGAGATGGCATAGCCACTGGCCATCGCCTTCCCCTGTGTACTGCTGACTCAATAGTAGCCAATGTTGCACCTTCTAGATGTTGCTGGACATCCTATCAGCCTTAGCCAGCAGGTCCCAATCAGTATTTATGAAAAGGAGACAAATAATCTCAATCTAGGTAGACACCCAGGGGGGTCTTTGGTCTTCAAGAGGAGCCCAGTAAATGCTTCAGACTGGCATAATGACTGGGGCAATCTGTAACTCCCAGAATGACTCTGTGCAATAAAATTCTGAGCTTCCTGTCAGTCAAGGGACAATGGCAGGCAGGCAGTTCTATGGGAAACAAAATCGTAATAGAGCCTTAGGTAAAGGGACCCCTGACCGTTAGGTCCAGTCATGGACGACTCTGGCGTTGCAGTGCTCATCTCGCTTTACAGGCCGAGGGAGCTGGTGTACAGCTTCCAGCATACAGACTAAACCGCTTTTGGCGAACCAGAGCAATGCCCGGAAATGCTGTTTACCTTCCCGCCAGAGCGGTACCTATTTATCTACTTGCACTTTGCTAGGTTGGCATGAGCAGGGACCGAGCAACGGGAGCTCACCCTGTCGTGGGGATTCGAACCACCGACCTTCTGATCATCAAGCCCAAGGCTCTGTGGCTTAGACCACAGTAACACCCATGTCCCACAGAGCCTTACCCGTGAGTTAAACACAAAATATTTGGGAGTACACTTCTCATCATCCTCTCCATGGGCTTCATATTCTACTCCGCTCTGATGCATCTTATCTTTGGCTTCTTCAAAACTGGAATACTGCTTGTAGGTGCTGTCCAACATAAAGTTTACTTCAGAATTGGCAGAATCGTTGGGTAGCATCACGACATGCAATGGAGCTGTGGTGCTGTTGTAGGACCAATTGCCAGCACCACTGCCCAAGACTGGGAGAGGGCACGGTATTTGGGATTTCTTGTAAATGACCTAAAGTAAGATTACAAATATGCATACATATCAAGAGACTGAATATGGCAAATAATAAGTTGAAACGTTGAATGCCTTTACAAGACATTGCTATTGTTCTCTAACAAAGTTCTATCTAATTGGGCGATGTTTCTGTTTTCCTGCTTTGTGCTGTCTGTGATTGATTCCCTGCAGTCACTAAAGTGGGGATCAATTCATGGCACAACAGAACTGTCAGGAGGGATTGGGAAAAGAAACCACAGAGCTCGGGTCCCAGAGAAGCATTCCAAAGGTCTGCTCTGCCCACTAAAAAGCATAGAGCATTCTGAAGGGCCACTCTAGTCCCCACACTCTGTGCCATGTGCACCAAAATCCCCAGGGGATATTTTTTTGTTCTCCAGCAGCAGCAACAAAAAATTATGGGGAGCTTTAAGGATTTCATTTGAAGGGTGGGCCTTGCAGGTCGACAGCCTCGATTCTGTAGCAAAGCTTATTCATCTTGTTCCTGGGCATTTTGCATATATTACAGTGCCCTGGTGTCCTTTTGGTTAGCAGATGGCTACAATACTTATCCTGCTTACTCCATAGAAACTCAACTTAGATTGAGATGAAAACATTCTGAAGCACGCAGCTGTCAAATTTTCACAAAAAAGGGGGTTTTTTTGGTTGCTGTTTCCTAAAGGGGTGTGCATCATAAAGATGTGTGTGTGTCTATGATGATGAAAGCAGACAGGTAAATGGAAGAGGAAATTGATTTGAATTTGAATGAATCCTATGCTTATTTGGTCTACTGCCTGGGATGTTTTAACAGGTCTGCTTTGCAGCTTGGAAGCATGGTTAATCCCAGGAGCTGGTTGCCCAGTGAGGCAGAGCTGCAGCGATAGCATTCCAGCATCATCATCACTGCCATTCACAAGGGGTGAGGTCATTGCAGTATGGCACACTGGCTGCAATCCAGTGCTGACACCAGTGTGCTATGCAGCGCTCAACTTGCTGTCACCTCAACCTTTACCCTCACCCCAAGTAAGCTACAACTAACTACACTGCTGAGGTGAGACTACTGTTGCAGCTCTGCCTCTCGTGGTTGAGTTACCCTGCTCTGCTTCTTCTCAAAACTCATTCACAACACGGCCATGCCATGCCGTGATCTTGTCTCGTTTTTATCACTCTGGGCTACTCAGCACACTTCCTAAACCACAGGCTCAAACTTCTGTTGCAACAGTTATGGTGTAGACTTAGTCTTGTTTTTTTGTTCTGAGGTCCCAGATCTCCTGCCTCTTCCCCTTCTTTTAAACTTTTTTTGTGTGTGAAAAAACTTTGTTTACAGACCCCAGTTATCTTCAATTTGCTCAGAATCTTAAATTTGCATCTATACATTTCAATCAGCAGGCGTAACAAATTTGCACCAATTTGCCCCTGTCCCCTGAATGTGATATGTCTCTAACAGCACCCTTGGCTGGAGCCACAGTCCACACTATATAAGCACACTGTTACCACTTACACATATATTACACATACACACATTGTTCTGCAAATGTTGCTACACCATTTCCTATAATTACTTACCACACTTACGAAGAATACCATGCAGGTAAGTGAAAATCCACTTGTATAACCGAGATACCCTACAAAAACAACAAAGTGAATACACAGTTAAACCACAGGTGAAATTAGACGACCAACTCTAAGAGTTTGATAGAGGTAAGTCATTATAGATATATTTTAATAAGGTAGTTGATTGGTTTACCTAAATTCTTCAGAAGTGAAAGTGGAAGAATCACACCAATGCTCACAAATATCACAAGGTAGTTCCCATTTAGATACCATTCCCTAGAATGAGAAGACAGAATACCCATGTATCAATCAAATCTGTTGAGGGTTATAAGGAGACTTCGCTGAATTAGAGAAATGTAACCAAGCCCATACCCAGAATTCTCTTCAAGCCCTAGAAATGCTCTGAGTACTTCTGGAAGTTCGTACTTAATAATGAAGAGGTAGCTTGACATTGCTGAAACGAGAAAGGATGAATAGAGTATGATGAGAAGGTCTGAAAAAGGGTATCCAAAACATTCAGATCATTAAATTTTCAGTTAAACAGAAATGCTGTTCATGTCAGCTTACATGGGGAAATCATTCATTCAGAAAAATATGAGTTTTAAACTCTGCAACATCCTCCCTTGCTTCTGAAGTCTCTCATCATCATTGTAATAGTGGTGCTGGGATTACCCGCCTGTTTCAATGGCCCTTACATTCCTATATGTGACAACCAGAAGCCCAAATGCTTTCTTACCCTTTGATCAGAACAGTTACAGCTCATTTTGAGGTTGTTCTTCTCTGTCATTAAGGATGCTTTCATATGGCTTGGTTCAGACCTAACAATCAATCACAGCCTGCATGGGTTGTTGCATTCCTCTCTTCCATGCTTGGGCAAAAAGAGGACTCGGAAAACTTCTTCATTTGCTTTTGAATAAACCGAACCTTCCCACCACACTCAAAAACAGGGCACTGTATTTCATTCTAATTGTTGCTTTGTTAGGATAAAACCACAGTGCCTTGTTTCTTACTGTAACATTGAAGCGTTCACAACCACTCTGAACTCAGCTCGTCCAAAGGATATTGTCGGTTGGCTCTGACAGCGGCAGAGTGGAGGCTAGCTCCACCCAGGGCAGACATGTGGGGCACCCCCACAAGGGGACAGGGCACAAAAGGAGCCCGCAGCACCCCTGGGTCAAGCCTTACTTGGGAGTAGAGTTGCTGGTGGCAGCGTGCCACGGCACAGATGAGGAGAATGAGCAGCAGTGGTGGCAGTGGTATGGCAACTCCCCTTTCTCTGCTGTGGCTGGTGGCGTTGGACCAATTCAGGCTCCAATGAGGGATCCTGTTGTGGGGGTGCCTGGTGCCGCCTCAAAAAATGTGCCTGCCCCCCCAGCCTCCCCACTATGCCACCAGGCTTTGATTCCCTGAGAAACGTGAAGTACATTTTGTGCTGATACAGTGATACCTCGGGTTAAGAACTTAATTTGTTCTGGAGGTCTGTTCTTAACCTGAAACTGTTCTTAACCTGAGGTACCACTTTAGCTAATGGGGCCTCCTGCTGCCTCAGCACCGCCAATGTGCGATTTCTGTTCTCATCCTGAAGCAAAGTTCTTAACCTACTATTTCTGGGTTAGTGGAGTCTGTAACCTGAAGCGTCTATAACCCGAGGTACCACTGTACAATGATAAGCTAGCAACGCACAGCACATAAAGTACCTCCCATTTTATTCTGGGTTCCTGTAATTTCATTTCATAGCTCTGCTTGTGCTTTGAGTATTATACAGGATTAATGAGGTTAGAACCAGGCCAAAGGGAAGATCACACCGACTTTGGCCTTGGGCTGCATTGCCACTGGCGTTTGGAAAGTTCCCTGTGAAGAAATGAGGCCCTTTGGGGAAAAAGGGTTCCCCAGCCCGATGTAAGCTATGAAGGATCAAAATTAGGAAGCATACAACCTTGGCTGCCAAATATAACAGAGAAAAGGGTCCTACATTGTATATTGCATTTAGGCTTTTAAGTAGATCATGAATGCCATGAACTGGCCTCTCTCTATGGGGCATTAACATGAGTGTAAAAATAGCTTTCAGTATCAGAAATGTCATTGTATGGTAATTACTGTATTGGGCATCATAATTAAGAGTTTATTTCTATGGTGCAGTATTCAGGGCTGCTGTGGCACCAACAGCAGACATCCCTCCCATTTCTTTATTATAAGAAAATTACTGTCATTTTAAACCCTCCCATTAAAAAGACATTTCCCACTCACCTCCAATGTTCTGCATCGTAAGAGAAACAAAAGCACTAATTTTTCCAGGCCATCCAAATGCCTTTTCGCCTAATTTTTCGTATATTAGTGAACCTAGGAGCAACAGGAAAGAAAATATTTTACTTCAAATATCTTTTCATTGATTGAGTTTTGCACAACCCTCTGAAGGAAGCAAATTCAGAGGGCAACCATACATTATAGTGGGGCTAAGGTGCGGTCACCGGAAAGCTATTTCCATGTCTATTATCTAAGTACGTGATTGTTTCTCCCCCCCCCCCTGAAATCAATGGCAATTAAGACTGCTTAATTCTGGTTTTTGCCCATAATGGCCACTTATTCCTTTCTGGCTGGGCAGCAATTATGGCCCCTCACATTCAGCCAGTATTCCTGGCAGCCAGAGCTCATGAGTTTTGGCTGGCCATTTGGGAATTTTCCTGGCCGGCTGGGCCAAAGGGCGGGACTGCCCTCCAAAAAGTGAAAATCAAATGGGCCAATCAGAGGCCCCACTGGTGGGCTGTGCCTCACTGACTGATCGGGTATTGGCTGCTTCCATGTCCAGTCAGGCAGTGGGGCATAAAAGCTGGCCGGCATAATATGGGCTTGTGACAACACTGTCATTGTTCCTGAGAAGATCTGGGTCATTGTTCTTTGCTATTTCTGTCTTTAGTGTGCAAAACAGTGCACAAGTTAAACTCGATTTTTTTTGTCTGCCTGGCTGGGATGTGGTCTCCTCAAATGACTCGCCCGCCACCTAGATAATAAATGGCATACCTCCTTCCTTGGATGTCTTCAGCAACAGGTGAACTGAATAGAGAGACATTATGGCTACACTGAGCAGCAGGATTCTGTGAGGAAGAACAGAAGTTATAAATCGATGAGCAAAGATAAAATGAACTACACAGATTAGTTATCCATTCCTTTGTAGAGACATCAATTCAGGTGTGCCATTTTAAGTTCAGTAAAGGGGAAAGAACTTTCATTTTGAAGGACATTGACTATAAGGTTCAAAGGCCTACAAAGACAACATTCCTCAGTGTATTCTAAGAGTTTTTAAAATATATCTTATCTAGTCTAAATCCAACACAGAATAAAACATGGCTAAAACTATGGCATATTAAATGCTAAAATATATTTAACTTAGCATGCAGTTTGACCCACAGATTGCTGAATACAGCAAGTATATTTAAAAGCTTTATATTGTGTGTCTTTTACCAATGCAACAATGTGCTTCCCTCAGGTCTCTGCTTTTTTGAAGAACACCAAAAGTGTTCCTTCTTTTCTTTTTAAATAATGCAAGACAACGATCTAAAATTTTCATTCAGCCTTTCTCCAAATTGGAAAGTTCCACAACACAGGTTTTAAGGAATAAAATCATTTGCTGATCTGGAAAGCTTTGTAAGAAGATGTCTCCCCGACTGATAGGTCTAGCTATATAGTTTGAAAGTTGCTCAGGCGCATCTGCTGTTGCCTGTCAAAACATATGCTATATGGATAGTGTATGTCAGCTACATGCCATCACAGTTAGCATTTGGCACGATCAGATGTTAGGGGGCAGCGTGTCTATAGACATATTTCTATTCACAGAGTTTCAGATTTAGTGCCATATGGACAGAGAGCATTCTCTTCCAGTCTCCACAGTAGGGATAGTATCACTTCGATTCCACAGATACAAATTAGGTGAGTTATTTATTTCTTTGGCATATTTGCCCCAGTTGGAATTGCAACGTTGCTGCTATGTCATGGAACACACAGGGAGAGATGGACCCCCCCCCCGGCCTACACAAATATAAATTAATATAGCCAAGTTATAGGCAGGATAGTTGACCAATAATAAATGCATTAGATAGATTTTTGGATTAAGTAAGTGTGATATGGGATCCTGTGTGAGGGAGACACAGTCTTGAATGTGATCACAGCATTGATAACAGTACTGGATTGTGCTACAGTGCGTGTGCCCTTCCAGACTCCCCCCCCCCCGTTTTTTGACAGCTGTATTCTGCAACGTGTCATTGAGCCATTAGTGCATTAGTGGTGGGTGTGATTTGTGGTTCTGCAATGCTTCCCCAATGTTCTTGCATTATTGCAACTAAAGTAGGTCTAAAAAAAGGTAAAGGTAAAGGACCCCTGGATGGTTAAGTCCAGTCAAAGGCGACTATGGGGTTGTGGCGCTCATCTTGCTTTCAGGCCAAGGGAGCCGGCGTTTGTCCACAAACAGCTTTCCAGGTCATGTGGCCAGCATGACTAAACTGCTTCTGGTGCAACTGTGATGGAAACCAGAGCGTATGGAAATGCCGTTTACCTTCCCACCACAAGGGTACCTATTTATCTACTTGCACTGGCATGCTTTCAAACTGCTAGGTTGGCAGAAGCTGGGACAGAGCAACGGGTGCTCACCCCATCATGTGGATTCGAACCACCAGCCTTCTGATCGGCAAGCCCAAGAGGCTCAGTGGTTTAGACCACAGCGCCACCCGCATCCCTGACCCACTAATAGTGCATTAGTGGTGGATGTATTTGTTGATCTAAGTGTGATATGGGATCCTGTGTGAGGGAGACATAGTCTTGAATGTGATCACAGCATTGATAACAGTACTGGATTGTGCTACAGTGCATGTGCCCTTCCAGACTCCCCCCCCCTGTTTTTTGACAGCTGTATTCTGCAACGTGTCATTCAGCCATTAGTGCATTAGTGGTGGGTGTGATTTGTGGTTCTGCAATGCTTCCCCAACGTCCTTGCATTATTGCAACAAAAGTAGGTCTACTCTGAACATGACTAAGTCTAGACCCAACCTATCACACACACACACAAATAATTTCTTATTTCAGGATATTATAGGTCCAACTAAGACTCTCCCATTCCACCCCCCCCCAAACTACATTGTGGATACCTACACAAAAAGTATGATTCCAGTGTTGGCCATGGCATAGGACAACCCCAAGATTCCACTGCCCATGATGGCATTGCTCAGGTTAAATGATGACATTCCAAATGAAATATCTCCTGGATTCTGTTGGAATAGAACAAGGAAAATGTGCCATTAGTTATGTTGTGCATCTGCAAGGACACCACTGCAACTCAACTGTGACTAAGGGACTTACATATTCATCTGAATAATTTTCCAATTTCTTTTTGCCCAGAAAGCCGTTGGTAAGGAACTTCTGACTTTCGGCATCATCACCAACAAAGTGACTAAAAACAAAACAAAGAAACGAACAAATAAGCAAGGAAAGAAGAAATAAATGTCTTTGCACTTTAAAATTCAGGCTGCGGTTTTACACCGGTATTGCTTTATTTAATAAATGTATACCCCACTTTTTGAGAAAGCTTCTCCGCAAAGCATCTTCCAATAAGATTTAGAAATCTCAACAATATTACAATGACTGCAATGCAGAACTGGCACTGGTACGAGTGCCACAAGATACTCATTTTTCCCTTGTATGAAATCATTCTTTTATTATGGCTGCGCCTACAACTTTGGAACTCCTTGCCAATTGACATCAGACAGGTGCCTTCACTGCACTATTTCTGGCACCTGTTAGAAGCAGTTTTGTTTAGGAAAGCCTATCTAGACATGTAGAATTCCTACAAAAATGTAGATGGATGCCCTGCTTAACTCATTAAATGCAAATGTACTAAGCAGAACAGTGTACATTATCATTAAATTTTGTGATGTGTGACCCACTTAGAACTGTGTGTTCCTCAAGTAATGACCAAGTGGGTAAGCTTGCCTTTTTTACCTTCTCATTCTGGCAATTAATTGTACCTGCTAATCGTGGCCTTTTCTGGATCTCCCATATCGGTATAGGTGTCTTCAGTGCTGTCGCCACTGTTGCTCTCCTCGTCAAGGTCTGTGTTGACTTTTCGCAGTTCCATGCGATCCATTTGAGCTGTCAGCGATTTCGAGTACACACAAACAACCCCGAGGCGTCTTCAGTGTCAACAGAACTGTACCTTCTGCTTTAAAGCTTCCGCCTTTGCAATATGTTGACTCTCAGAACACTCCGTTCTATAAACAGAAAACCAAAGACTTCATTAAAAATTTCCTCAAATTAGGTAAAATGTGTGGGAGCATCACTTGGGTTTATGTTCATTTTGTTTTTTTAAGACTACATTCCCCCTCTGGGAAAATTCTGAGTAAATTAAAATTCTATCCAGAGTTTATTTTCAAAACGACGTAGGGAAGAATTATATCTCAATAATCAAGGTGCTTTCTTCAGCATTATTATTATCATTAATATGTCACGTTTGTTTATTTATTTAAGCCAGCCTTTCTTCTAAAAACTGGGTCAAGGAAGCTCACAAAAAATAAGAACTCATGTGAGCAAAAAAGAGGAAATAATATGAATGATAAGTCACACAAGTCATCATCCATCTGAAAGAGATGCAGTATAGCTGCCCTGATGTAGCGACTGATGTAGGCAGACAAGATCAAACATTATTTTTGCCTGCACAGGTCAGTTCCTTTCACTGATGTGAATGGGGAACCCACATGCCCAGCAGCTCCATGTGTATTTCAGAATTCACGTGAAGCCCTGTATTAAATAGGATTGTAGCACTTGACTGAAGGGCATCATCATCATTGACATTCCCACCTTTCCTGAAATGAACTCAAGGTGGCACTCCTGATTCCCTTCCTCCCCATTTTACCAACACCACAATTGCAATAAAACTGCTATACCAAAACCACCCACAAATTCATCAACTCAAGATGTCTGCACAAAACTTTCCATCTTCTATTTGACGAAATAATATATTCTTATCTGTTTCTTTTTTAATATCTATGTCTTTATCTATCTATTAAAGGCATGGTCATTTTGATTAGCATTTGTAATTAATTGACATTGATAGCAGTTTACATTCCTGATCCAAATGCACAGATACATGCTAAGCTCTAATTCCTATAGAATATTTGAACGGCACATTTTTCAATGGCTTAAGAAATATTCAATTACTTACAATCATGGTTATTGCTGAGAATAACCACAGGCAAGGAAACAGAATCACATAGTTGTTCGCCAAGAAACTATCAACACTTCAACTCTATATCTGCCAGTATAACACATTAATTGGATATAGTGTTCCAGCAAAATTAAGTCCCATAAACTTGAAAGCCCCCCATATATTTTAGCGTTCAAAATGGCATTCAGAATGTTGCAGAACTGAAAGTTATGAGAAATCTCAGCAGCACAAGCAGTTGAAATTTATTTATCCCCAAGTTTAATAAGAATTTCATATTTTTTCAACATGGAATATTAGTCACTCGACAACAAGAAAACTGTCACCATTTTGTTGAGTGTAAACATACCGTTCCCAACAAACGTCTGGTCATATATTTATTTATAGCATGAAAACATTGAAGAGTTGATGTGCAGAGAACATAAGCATATTTTCCAGTACCCACCCAGTGGCTTGAAGTTAAAGACTTCAGTTTGAAAAGCAGATAGCAAAGCCTGTTATTTAAAATATGCAGCATCATTTTAAAAGAAATCAATAAGGAAAGAACACCATGCTGTTTGATATAGTTTCCTACCAGAGACAGGCAAACTGCATATGGCTTTCTGTCTGATCACTCCAGTCCCCGTGTGAGAGTGATCACCTAATCTGGCATTAGGTCAGAGAAAACTAGGCTAACATTTCAGAGGACTGATAGCTGAGATACAGGGAACTCCAGTTAGAGCAACACAAAATTATGTTGTCTTTGCCATGTTATTATGTCCTCTGGCAAGCTATTTTGTCCTCTGGCAAGCAGAATGACATTGCATTATGACCCAATGCATATTCAAAATCTGTATCTAAACTTAAAAGGACAGTAGCATATTTGAAAGTAAAATGCCAGCTGAAAGAAAGTTTAAAAGCACATAAAGAAAAACTAGCTAAAAAGTCCCCAAATCCAAGTAACCACAAAAATTATTAATCTTCCAGAGGAAAAATAGCTAAATTCTTTTTTACTGACATTATTCAAGAGAAAGATTTAGGGTAATATATAACAGACAATTAGTATTTATTCAACTCCCCCCCCCTTTTTGCTATAGCTTTGGGCCTGCATCTACATAGCTATAAAAAAACACTCTAAAATGCTCTGGGGAAAAACCTGTTTTAAAGTTCACAATGGAACATTTCATGAAGTTTCAATTTCAGCTCTACTGCACCATCTGGTGTCACAATGTTATAAGACATTTATAATGTCTTCTTTTTGTTTTTCCAGTTTAGCTGAAACCTGGTTTACAAAATGATCACTACAATCTAGCAAGGCAGATCCTTGCACAGTCTTCGTTGTGCACATCCGATTTACTTGCAAATCAATGCACGCTTGGATGTGGATCCATATCCCAATGCTCATCTGGGGCATACTGAATTTTCTGGGTGCATTCTGCAATGTGGATGCAAGTTGTGCATCCCATATGTGGTTGTCTCTGCAACTAGCTGAATAACATTTAAGCTGGATTCAGGCCAATATTGTTTTAGTCCAACATTGAAATGGAGGACTTGTTTCCTATAGTGTGTTATTCTAACGTGAGAAACGCTTAAATTGCTTCTGTCTTGTATTGGCTTGCAGAATCAAACTAAACTGAGTTCAAATAAAGTAAAATGCCTCTTTAGAACACAGTCACTTGCCTATTCTCTCTCCATCACAGGAGAGGTGACCCTGACAGTGTAACCAAGACCATAAGACAGAGTTCAAAACTCATAGCAGGCACATGGTGACCTGAGATTGACCCAAGATGGTGAACAAAGAATGCGACTAAGGTTGTAACCCTATACTCATTGACTTGGGAGCAAGTCCTATTGAACTATATGGGCTTTTCCTTCTGATTAGAGAATAGTGCACGGGTAGGCAAACTAAGGCCCGGGGGCCGGATCCAGCCCAATCGCCTTATAAATCTGGCCCACGGACGGTCCGGGAATCAGCATGTTTTTACATGGGTAGAATGTGTCCTTTTATTTAAAATGCATCTCTGGGTTATTTGTGGGGCATAGGAATTCGTTCATATTTTTTTCCTCCAAAATATAGTCCGGCCCCCCACAAAGTCTGAGGGACAGTGGATCGGCCCCCTGCTGAAAAAGTTTGCTGACCCCTGGAATAGTGCGATAAGGATACAGTCATAAAAATCCTCACTTAGATGTCATCACTATTAAATAGAGACTTACATTTCATTAAGCATGAATAGGACAGGCTGTACAATTGCCTGGGATGCTCTAGCTGTGTAAACAGATTCAAGGAAAGCCTCAGTAAACATTAACAACTCCACAATCCTTGCCGGTGCATGCAAACTCTGAAGCTGTTCAAATGGGGTATAACATTATTTATGTTTGTGTACCATCAATGCGAACTGTATATTTCACCCAGTACTGCAGATATTTCTGCCAATGGAGCACAGAGGCATCAACACGAAGCAATGATTTGCTTATGGGAGCTTCCTAGGTGTGTGGGCCCCATCTGGTTTCAAAGGAGGTGGAAGCATTATGTAGGCATATCCTGAAACTGCATAATCTAGGAGTTATCTGGAGCCATGGCAGCACTGGATTCAAGCAGTTCCCTATCAGGGATTGGACTCAAGAGGGCAAGATGGAGGAGGAGGAATGGTGGAAACCAACCCCTCTTTCTCCTGATGTTGCAGAAGAAGAGGGAGACAGCTTTGATATACAGCAGAGCTTTGAGGGGTTTGAGGAAAGTCACAGAGACTCCCAACAAAAAAGTTGGGAAGTGTTAGAAGGGGGGGGGGCATGGCAGGGCAGCCATATGACACGTTGTCACTGAAGAGTATTTCTGACCCCCCTTCTCCCAGAACGTGGTGTTTGTTAAGAGTACAGGAACAAAGGACTCAAAGACATTTGATCACAAGTGGCCACCGTAAGGGAAGATGCTGTTGCTAGGGAGGACCCCCCACAAAATTTTAGCCTCGCTCAGGGTGCCATATTATCAAAGATTACCAAAATCTGCCCCTGGCCATGGGTTCTGCAAGCTGTCAGTGGTATCCAGGCAAAACCGCAAAATGGTGCTCTCCCCACCAGTGAAGAGGCACATCAGGAGCAAGTGGGGAATAAAGATCTACATTGGAAACAAGGTTGGGAGGTGACCAGCAGTGCCTCCTATTTGCCAAGAGGACGCTGTACAGGTGGCATGAGGGGGCGCTGCAGAAGGGAAGGCAGACCCAGTCTCTAATGCTGGAACTGTCACTGCTACCATGGTGGCAGCAGCAGCAGCAGCAGCAGCAGTGGGTGATGCATTCCTTGCAGGCAAAATCTGCCGGCCCTATGGAACCTGCCACCTGAGTCGGATGCCTCACCTTGCCTTATGGGTGGGCCAGCCCTAGTGGAAACCACATCCACAGAAATATTACATTCCTTTAAACACAATGAAGAGTTGGGCCCCATTTTCTGAAGAGCATACCTAATTATCAAGCCACAGATTTGATAACATCCATGTTTGCAGGTTGTAAATCTTGCATGTTTCTACAGGTATAGACTTCCATGGAACTAAATTCCATTGGTTTGGGGTATTGCCTGAAGACAGCAATTTTGTAGAAACTACGCTGGTTCTGGTCTGATCAGCAACTGAATGGGAGACCACCCAGGAAACTCCTGTATACTGTCTTGTGCTCCATGAAGAAAACACAAGGAAACAGAGAAGCAAATGAATTGGACCTAATCATTTTCAATTTCTAGATTGATGGGAATTTAACTCGCTATTACTTGCATTAATTTGCCAATCGCACTGCAGACAAGATTTCAATGAGAGCCACAAAGGCACTCCCTTCTGGGAAATAAAGCATTAACGTTTTTGAAGATGAAAAGCTCTGTGATCTCCATGCTAAGATGAGCAAAATTAAAACCTCCCCTTTTCTTTTGTCAATTATGAATGTAATAATTAGCTACATAAATCGAATCTAGCCAATGATAGCTAAATTATCTCAGAATTTAGAATCAAAGATTGTATGGAATTTCTACACACACACACACACACAAAGTCAATTCCAACTGTTGAACATTTGGCAGTAAAAAATAAGCATATGAAATCTGCTACTGAATATTTTTTAACCCTTTTGTATTTAAATATGAATTGTTAATTTCATATTGATTTTAAGATCCCCTTACTTAAAAGCATAATGAATCTTGCAAAAAAATACCTTCCTTCCTTCCTTCCTTCCTTCCTTCCTTTCTTTCTTTCTTTCTTTCTTTCTTTCTTTCTTTCTTTCTTTCTTTCTTTCTTTCTCTTGTTTCCACACCAAGATATAACTTATTAATTTAAAAATGGCACCTGTCTTTCAGAGTTTTCTCATTTAAGACCTTCTAGAGCTAGACAACGATTTAAAAGCAAATGGGAGTGTATTAGATAAACCAATCATCAATGAAGAGAACCCAACACCTCCATTTGTCCTACTTGCGTCAGCTCTTTTTTTAAAAAAAGAGGAAAAAGATAAAAAAAAATCCTGGTGCACGTTCAGGTCAAACATCACTGTTACTGGAGCTATTTGCTTTTTGGACTTGGAAGTTGTACAAAATGCACATCTGTAGAAGGTCTGACACAGATTTTTGCAACTGTAGGCTGCCTATTTCACTCATCTGTACTTTCAAAGAAGCGGCATAAGAATTATAAGGTATTTTTTCTGGATATTACAATTTCTGTAGACTAAAGCAAGACTACAAGAGGTCAACAGCTACTCTTGTTTTTATCTTGCTCCTTGCCTCAAATACAAAGATGCTCTGCTGAGGTTTTCAAAGAGGTTGAGAAGCAAAAGCAACAGAGTGAGGTACTTTTTCACACAATATAGAATCAGTGATGACATTCCTTGCTGCAAGAAGCCACTAATTAACACGTCACTGGAAAAAATATTACTGTAAGGGTGATAAGCCAATCATGGTAATATATGAGTTCCATGATCAGTGGCAGTATACCTGATTCCCAGAAGTTGGGCATTGGCATCTGGTATTGATATTGTTCTCATGCATTACATGTAAACCTCCTTGTGGATACTCAAACTCAGAAAATAGAATGCTGAATTGGATCATTTTATTGATCCAAGCACAACCACAGTTATTGTCTTAATTTCATACTGCACAGGAAATATGAGTATTTGAGGTCTGGGTTTCTCTTATTTTTTAAAAAGTACCTCAAACACAAACCTCTGTTATCTACTTTCAGATAGTCAATACAGAATAATACGTCAGGGCCAGAGAAGCACAAGCCACCTTGTTCTTGTGCAATGAAGCTGTCCTATTCCAGGGCTTCTCCCAGCTAGCTCTGAAAGTCTGCTTTTGAGGTTTTAATGCTATACAGTGTAGAGTATATACAATCACCTGGGAGTCAGTTCCACTGAAGTCAATGCGACTCACATCTGAGAAGTTGTACTCCAAGAACCAGGAGACTCTCTAGAACTATGAGGGATGGGTGGAAAGTGCTGCAGGGCAAGGGAGGAAATCAATGGGATTGGGGCGCAACTCTTGCACAACACTTTGCAACAAGCCAAGCACCTTTGAATCCAACCACGATATAACCAAAACCCAGGATATATCAATAGCTATGGCAGTCCTCTACCCGCATACCAGCATTCATTCTAATTTCTGTTCTTATTAATTCTAATTCTAATCTATCATCAGTGCCATCCCGGTTCCATGGAAAACCAGTGATGATTACAGATTTAGGAACAATCTATCAATTTAGAAATATCAGGTAAGGTAGCCATTTTGGGTCAGTCCAATTTCTGACTGCCCATTGGGAAATCATGTAGCTGGACACCGTGCAACATTAAAAACAAATTATAGGTAGAAATATATTCTCCAGCAGGAGAATAGTCTAAAACTGTTCTTTGTTATATGCTGGATTTCCACTGGCAAGACTGTGATTTTTATAGGGGTAAACATTCAAATGTTTTTGTCCCTCCATCCCTCGGAACCTGAAGTGGTCCACTCTCAGCAGGACTGTAACTTCTAATTCTGCCCCTACACCCCGAATGTGCATTTGATTCCAAAGAGTAAAATATGGATTAGGTGGGTCTGCATTAAAGCTGGTCACACATCGCACTCTAGTCTTGGAACTCTATTCCCTCAAGTGTATAGATCTACCTTAGACAAGCTCCTTCTGTGTACCAGCAGTGAAGACACAACACTTCTTCAGCTGTGAAAAAGTGTCCTCGGGGAAATGCCTGCCTTGAGAGAAGGGAAAGGGCTCTGGGGAAGCCATGTAAGTATTCACAGAATGAGAAGGGAAGTGCAGTTTGGTCAACACCTAGCATTTGACAAGTTAAGGTTTCTGCCAGATACATTAGCCTGAGTAAATTCAGCTGGGTTCTCATTTGAAGGCAAACCTACTTAATTCGTACTTCCAGAAACAATATGCAAACAGAAACACAGCTCTTCTTCAAAATTGACAATTCTCCTAATTTTGAAATGCAGTTCTCCAGCCAAGAAATGCATTTGCTAGGTGACCCAAAATGTATATATAGTGAAGACAACATAAAAAATGCAATACATTAAGCTGCATTTCATGAAAATTTGACTATTAGAAGATATTCACACTAAAACGCTGATGATGAATTTTCATGAGGGCTTCAGAAAAATAGCAATTTGTGTACAGTTGTGGAAATGTGGAACAAGACTGGAAAAATTAAAAACTGAGAGATGCCAAAATTGTTGTCCATTAGCCTTACAATGATTTGAAGATGAAAAACAAAACAGACCAACTACCTTTGGAATGTGGCACAACAGAAAGAAACCAAATTTTCACCCTGTCATTTTCACAAGTTTATCTATGATTTTACTGAAAAGCAAACTTCACAAAGTACACATACAAAAAAAAGTTCAAGGATATATCTAGTAATGCCACCAGGACAGAACATTGGGGTGGATATGTAGAACCCAACTCAGCAGAATGAGCAGGTGCACCCCTCAAAATAACAAGACTCACTCTCCACACTGAAATAACACACATTACCATCTTTTTAAAAAGCACCTCCTATAACATTGTTAAGCCCAGAGTCTAAAATTACCTAAGTGCACCACTAGCAAAAGAATATTTTTTACACTCAACAAACATGCTTCATTTTGTGACTTTCACTTAAAAAAACTGGCGTCAGCCATTATTCCACATAAGTTTAGAATAATGTTGGTTTCTGATTCTATCATCTCATTCTATCCAATATGCCGACCTTTTCTGTAGATTTGTTATTATATTTATACATTTATTTAGAATATCTCTAACCTGTCCTTCATTATAAACAAGCTCAATATGATTACATCTTGTTTAAATGAAACAATCACCGTAAGAAACACACTTAATTACAAAAGCAGATAAGACAAGTCTAATTAAAACCAAAATCTTCCAAATGCAGAAAATAACTAATTAAAACTGATATCCTCGGCAAATTCCTCTGCAAACAGATAAGTTTTCACTGGGCACTGAAGTGAGAAAAAGATTAGGCACCAAGTCCCTATTTTAAAGGGAAAGATATTCTAAAACTGGCATGCCATCAGCGAAAAGGGCATTTCTGACATCACATAGTGCCCAATGGTGGGACAGATACCATTGTTATGGATGCTGCGCAGGAGTCATTTGACTTTAGAAAAGCAGGCATAAAATGCCTGTCTTTATTCAGAAGTGACAAGCAGGCAAAGGGGGACCCTTTCCCGAGTTGCCTTTCCCTTTGGCAGTTGTGATGGCAGTGAAGAGAAGGGGCCCCCATCTTGTCCTAATTACCACCTCCACCCCTGAACCTACAATCGACACAACTCTTACCACTCCTCAACTCCTCAAGCAGATGGTTCATTTGTGGGATGGGGAGAAACTAATTCTAGAGCACAAAGTGTTTGAGCTATTACTTCATGGCACCCGCCTCTCCACCCCACCCCATCTCCCAATCCCAGCCCCTACATGTGAAATACCGCAGCTTGATTCTTGAGCATATGACCCGGCATTTTGAAAGAAGATGAAGACCTAGATGGGGAAAAGTTAATGCTTAATTCCCGTGCTGACTAATGTGATCGAGCCAGTAAAAAGTTCCAGCCCGTTGCCAAGAGATCAGTTGCTGATAACAAGTCTGTGACTCATCCAAAGAGTTCATGGCTGGGCAGCAGCGACTTGAACCCATGTTCCTCCAGCCCGTACCCACCAAGGCCTGATCAATACTATGCAGAGGACAAACAGCACCCGCCCGACAATAAGCTGGGTGAAGAGAACCGCAGTGAGAAATCCCTGGGGACAACCTTTTCGGCCGAGGTCAGCCCAGAGGTGTATGATAAACGGTAAAGAACCAGAGGCTTTGCTTTTGGTCATCAGCAGAGAGGGGAGAAAGCGACCAGTTCAAAAGTGATGTAAGCTCTGTGAAGCAACACCCGCCTTGTGTTATGCAATACACGGCAGCCTGAATTTGGCAAGGTTGCACTCTTCTAAATGATATTTGCCTTCAATCTACTAAGAAAACCTTTTGGCTAAAATAATTCTATTGGTTACGCTTAGCAGAATGTGCCAGGCATATAGGAACTTGTACAATAGCCCATTATTTTTTTTACAGAGAAAGTGGGGATTTAGAAAAAAAGGAGGAGGAGGAGGATGGTTCTAATCCTGTCTCTCCTACTACCCTTCTCATGCCCCTCTCCACTCCATCCATTATTTCTGCCGCACGATATTTACTTCCCCTCCACCCACCACCACAGCTTTGGCAAACATTTGTAGGGTGGGGAAAGGGGATGGAGCTGGACTGTTAAGATGCAGGTGTGCTTCCTGTAGCTACCATCCAAGCCACAATAATGTTTGCAATGATCATGTGGGAGAAATGTCCGTGAAAATGCACCCTTGCAACTATTGTTAAGCAAGTTTTCCGTATTTTGACAGGACAATGTTTGCTTGTTTTCCCCCAAAGAAAAATTATAATAAAAAGAGGCCCAATGTCTTTGAATTGTATTATTATTTTTTTGTAGTCATGTAGCAATGGGTCATCATGAAATGGGTGCCCTGCTCAAACGACCTATGCAAAAAAATAAGTAGAAAAATGAGCAAGGATCTTTCGGTAGCAAATGCATTTTCCCATATCAGAAAGTCCTTGCACTGTGTTTATGACACAATGGTGTAATTTTGTGCTAATGCTGATTTGCAATTTTGTAAATCTCAAAAACACAATTTGCAAGGTTGTGTCCATGACCCCCTTGAGGAGGGGGGAAATCTAAGAAAACAAGCCCATTATGAGACTTTGCAACAGATGTTTGCTTAGCTTGAACTCCACAAGTACTGCTGCCCAGTGCTTTGGTACATATTTGTTCCTGAATCCTTTCTCAGAGGCACTATTTAAATATGATGATACACCAATGTGTGTGTGTGTGTGTGTGTGTTTAGCCTGCCTATCAAAAAAAAGTCTTCACAGATGTTTTTATCAATAGCAAGAAGTAATCCATGGTGTTACATTTCGCATTAAAACTAGTGTGTTGGATACGCTTTCCACTCATTATTTTATTTTTCAGGTGCTTGTATTATTCCCTAGGATTCCTACTTTAAATTATTTCTAAAACGCTTGTGACAGAGGAGCCATGGGCTTGTGAGGAAAGGAAAAGATTTCTGTATAGAGAGACTGTGGATGGGCTGCATGTGTCTAATTTGAAATGTGATAGGAATATCACACATGGCATGTGTTTCTCATTCCAAGTGGCAGGAGATGAGATAGTAAAGCAAGAAAGTGACAATAGCAAGGAAGAGTTTCTGGACCAGGTAGCTCTTCCACATCGCTGCCACAATATGGAAAAAAGAATGTATGTTGTGAGTGGCATTTGGTATGTTAATGTGGAGGTTAGACTCTTTAGGCTGGAACAGTTACATTTCATGGTCTTGGATATAGCCAGTTCTCATGGCTTCATATGAATGGGCCTCCTTCAAAATCTGTTCTCTGATATTTGCAGATAGTTTTATTTTGGTAGTAGACTCAGTGTACCCTTCTGTTGATGGGCAGGTTGGCAGTTGTGCTGGGAGCTTTCTCATTCCTGCTTTGCATCAGAACAGATTGATAAAACTGAAAGGATAGGCAGGAGGGGATGAGTTGCTTTTCTTGTGCATTAAATACCCTCAGGACTAGCATTGTACAATCTTTAGCCACCAGAGGGTATAAGCTAATTTGCATGGTGACTTTTCTAAATGCTTTATTAAATGATCTATTGAAGGCAAGTGTCATTGTGTCTAAAATGCATTTATTAAAAGATTATTCCATTAAACTCATATTTGCTAACAAATATGAGCAAATCATAGCGTGGTCTGACTCATTTATGTATTGTAAGGTAAAGGTAAAGGTACCCCTGCCCGTACGGGCCAGTCGTGTCCGACTCTAGCGTTGTGCGCCCATCAACACAAATTATGTTCATACTCATCTATTATTTAAAATCAGCATCTTATTAAAAATGTGCTTGCAGTTACACAATAAAGCACAATTTGGACTGAAGACCTATGTACGCTTGCTTGAGGGTAAGTCCCATTAAATTCAATGGGACTTACTTCTGAACAGACATGCACATTGTCAGTTGAACAAATGCATGACTGAGTCCCTGTGTAGTACATTATTTCGTCATATTCTGGGGTTCCCTGTGTTGGACTCAAGATTCTTCTCTCTTCTTCCATCAGTTTCACAATGAAATTCCCAGGACAGAGTATGCATTTATTTTATGAATCAACAAAGCTAATCATTAACAGGTGTATGTCACCCATTTATCCTAGACAATGCTTTTTGAAGATAAGTACCAAACAGTGACGTGTGGTGGGGTTTACTTGCTAAGCTTAAAAAAAAAAGTGAGAAAACCTTAAATTTCACTAAGAAAATGGAAAACAAAATAGGCACTGCAATTTTTAAGAATACATTTTTAGAAGTTGCTTCTCCAAAAATCCTATCATAATACAAAAAGTACTTTTGCTTGTGCCTGTATAAATGTAGCATGATTCCTTAGTGATAAAAGAACCCTGGTTGATACTGCATGTGGACATAGCCTCACGTCACGTGCCTGTGAAGCAGTGAGTGTGGTTGAGTGAATATTACCTAGAATACTGGTAGATTCCTACCTAGGTAAATTAGACTAGGTTATAGAATCTGGATTTCTGCACGTTTCTGACTGTATAGGAGTACCAGAGACATGCCTAGCTGCCTGTCTTAGGAGTGATATGAGGTGTGACAAAAATCCTCTATGGTAGTTTTCTGCGACTTTCCAAAAACTGCACTCACTGTGTACTGGGAACCTTCATATGACCCAGGTCCACCATACAATGACTGTGTAAGTGACTTCATCAGGGAAACCTGAGTTACCTGAATATCTCTCTTCCTCTTACCCCCCCCCTTTCTATTCCGCTCATCATTACTGACTGCTGAGAAAGAATGGCTTGCTCAGCAATCTTCAACAGCTTTCCATATAGTCAGTTGGAACAAACAACATGTTCCATCCATTCGGATTTTCCAGAACAAAGCAGGGATAGATTTAGATATATCTCCATAGCCTATCCCATGTCAGCCCATTTGTATATACAATGTTTATTGGTAATATAGAAAAGAATACTTTGTTAAGACTTACGTAACATATGCAGCTCTTACTCTTGTTCACAGAAAAGAAAAACAAATCCTCAGAAATATAATTGGATTGGCTAAAAATGTCCCATCTCTCATATAGCCAAAATGAATAAAATAAATTTCTAATAAAGAGCTCTCTTTCTAAAAATGTAATTTAATCCATGACTGTTCTCTAGAGCCTAAATAGTTATTGAAAGTACACATTAACTGTATCAGTAATGCATAATAGCTCACAGCCGACTTCTCAAAGTGGCTCACTGTGCCAGAGCCTTTGAAACAAATGGGGCTTAGAGCACTTAAGATTCAAGTTTCTATATAGCTCGGGACTTTAAGTTTGTCATAAATGCACAGGAGACCTAAGCAGCCAGTCCACAGGTACAAAACATGCCCATAGCAGCCCAATATATACAAATTCATAAGCAGTACTATGGATTAACAAGTATGTATCCATTAAAACGACTGCAGTTTATCTTCTTCCTCCAACCAGCTGCCGAAAATCACAGATGGGGAGAGTGCTGATGCACTTAACTCTTGCTTTCAGGCTTCCCATAGGCACATGGTTAGCCGTGGTGGGAAAGAATACTGGACTATAACAGGCCCTTGGCCTGACCATACAGTGCTCTTCATATGTTTTTATGTCCCTCCCTATGGTTACTCTTGTGGGGAAGACAGGGCCCGTGTTTCCTTTGCCCAGAAGTGAAAAGGCCATTGTGGCAGCTTGACTGGTGACTGGGAGTGGCTGCTGAGACCATATAACACCAGTCCTGAAAGACCTACATTGGTTCCCAGTACGTTTCCAAGCATAATTTAAAGTGTTGGTGCTGACCTTTAAAGCCCTAAATGGCCTTGACCGTTCAGGTATACCTGAAGCAGCATCTCCACCCCCAACGTTCAGTTCCTCCTGCTAATTAATGGGCAGAATATCTGGGAATATCCTCTCACAGGGGAGGGAAGTGTTCATCCACCACACATTATAGGGGAGAGGCAACCTGCCTCCTCTCATAGTGGCCTGCTTAGGCACTATTTTGGGGAAGGGGAGGGCTTGTGAGTTGGCCAACACTGGAGGAGGAAGTGAGGCTTGTGAATTTAATTACATCTTCTCTCTACATTCTCTTCCTCCCCATCAACCCCCAATAACTTGAGCACTACCACTTATGTCAGGTGAATTGTCAGTCTATTGGGGGACCAACAGAAAGCGTGGACCCGACTTTTTAAAAATGTTTATAACCAGATCAAATTATATTCCTAGCCTACTTTATTTGAAGGGGCATGAGATATTGAGCAAGTCTCCTCGTAAACAACAGTGGGTGAAGTTGCATCTTTTAAGCTGAAGTATATCTAAAACACCTATAAAAATAATGGCTTTGTTTAAAAGTGTTGATTCTGTTTTCAACTACTGCTTTCTTCTTCTTCTTTTGCTTGGACCTCCCCAGAAGACAACTTCCAGATCAAAACAAGGGGTGGGAGGGAGGCAACCAGTGACGGTGGTGCGGACAGCCTTACTGAATAACAGCACTAACAGAGATGGCTGCAATGGCGTGGTTGTTTACTTTGGTACAGCATTAAATAAAGGCTGTGGATTCACCATAGCAACCTCCACATCACATAGCTGCCATGCTGCTTCTAAGAAACAGAGGACCTTTTGGAAGAAACATAGAGGACTGTTTGAAAGATCGCTATTATTTCCACATTTTATAGATCACCAGGGCCCATGCTCTCATTAGGCCAACTGGGCCATTGCCTAGGGCGCAAATCTCAGAGTGGTGCAGAAACTGATCTTTGAGGGACAATTTTATACCGATTAGTTATAAAGTTTCTGGTAATGTTTTGCTTTTCTTTTATATTTTGAAGAAGTTTATCATTTTTACAAGACATGTTTTTGAAAATTGAAGTTAGCATTAAAATAATAATATTTTTTTTTGAAGGGAGGCAAGCAGTTAGCCTTGCATAGGGTGCAAAAGAGCCCAGCACTGACACTGTATATAACACATACATATACACACATCATGCAACAAAATATAGCCTGCTGTCATTTTAGTTCCTCAGCTAAGACCTGTGCTTTTGTATAGCAACACCACACCTGAAAATGTTCCTTCAGCTATGTCTATCAGACTAAATAGATAAAAATGACACAGAAAAATAGGCTCGGTTTCTTTTCAGTGATCCTGCGGCTCAAACTTGCCTTCTTATCTCTCTTCCTCTACTGGAACCAGTTATTTTCTCAATGGTTTCCTTTTTCTGTAAAGGTTTACTCCAAAGCAGAAAAATGCCCTTATATATGCATAGGGACAGGGAAGACATTCCATTTTATTTGCACTTTTAACAAGAAACTACCTAAGTCGCACTACTCTAACCAAAATGTGAACACAGCTATCCTTTGAAATTAGCCCTTCTCCAAATTATTTATTCTCCAACGAATGCATATATTAGGGGCAAGTGTGAATAAAAAGGCATATATTCATGACAATTACATAAAAATGCATTATATTGGGGAAAACTGATTGCAAAAATGTGTATTAGTTGAAACTGCATAAAAAATATATTAGGAGAAAATTGTACAAAAAATTGATGATTTTTTGTGAGGATTCTTTTTTAAAAGGCATATTGCTTGGAAATGTGGAAAACTGAATTTAAGACTGGAAAAATGAGAAACTAAGAGAAACTAATAGACATATTTGTCCATCCCTATTTATCCATTTACTTAACATTTAATTTAGTACTGCAAATCAGGAAGAATTCCCTTCAGACAGGATGGACTGATAAAATAAGTAGCAGTAAACTGGAAGAGCATTTGAGTATTTTGGGATGGATTTTTGAAGGCCTTCAATGCACATATGAGCTGCTATTGTTTTAATAGTAGTGGTATAGCATCATTAGGATATGCATAGGATTATATTAGAAGTCTTCCTCAAGACTAGTTTCTCTTACTCTGGAACTATTTGCTCTGGGAATAGCAGGTGCAAAGTAGCCCCCCCGCCCCCCCGGACTTGCAGTACATCAATTAATTTGCAAAAGTTAAAAACAAAACCGGGGTGGGATTGGAATGGGAGATTACTTCTTGACCCCCCCCCTCAAAACAGCCCAGCGAGAACTGATAATGCAAAGTACAGTAGCCAGGAAATGCTGAGAGTCTGTTGAGTGGTGGTGAAATGGGGTGTTCTGGGGGGGGGGGGGGGAAACATGGCTTGGTGGCTAGAACATTTAAAAGGAGCAACATTTATTTGTTTTGTGGGAGCAGCGCAACATTTTGTTTCCGCTTTTGCAGGAGCAGTGCAACATTTTGTTTCCGCTTTTGCAGAAGCAATGCAACATTTTGTTTCAGTTTCGCAGGAACAGCGCTATTTTTGTTGCCATTTCCACTGGCCCTATCTAACAAGGCCACCTCACAGCGGTGGTTATAACTTGCAGGACAAGTTTATGACAGAACTGATGCAAAATCAGAGCCACAGACAGAGGTATATGTGGAAATTCCCGAACACACCTGCTTTCTAGACAAGCTCAAGTCCCTACTTCAAATCGCTTTCACATGATCACCAGTTCCACTGCTTCTTCTCCTTCAGGTGCCCAGGGAAAAGACACCCAGGCTGCTAGCTGGGCAATTCTTACCCAGGAAAGATTAGCTAGTTTGCCAGCAATATTCCTTCCACTCAAATGAAAACTGGGGCTACCAGCTTGCGAAGCCACACATGTCAGAACATAAGAGGCTCATCTCCTGCAGAATTATGTTATCCCAATGGCCAGCCAGATCTCTCTAGCAAGCCTGACGCTTGTCCCCCTCGGGGCCTGAAGGCAAAGAGGGAGCTGATACGCAGCACATCCAACCCTCTGTCCATGCGTGTCCAAATGGCGCCTGTTGCTCTGCAGCGCCCCCTCGAGGGAGAAGCCTCCTAGCGCAACTCAGCTTGCCCCGGGCCGTTTGGAGGGAGCAAAGCGGCGCTCCCTTCTCGCTCTCGACCAAGAGGAGGCCGCGAGCGCCTGCAAAGCGGCGCCGCGCGCTCCACGCGCCCAGACGGAGCTCGAGCGGCGAGCGTCTCTCGGGCGGAGACAAAGGAAGCGGGCGGCGAGGCGCAGGGGGCTCCCCGCTTGCTGGGAGAGGAGCGCGTGCGCAAGAGACCTTCCCGTGAGAGGCTCCTCCTCTCCGCCGTCGGGGGCATTGTGCTCTGCGGTCAAGCCGCCGAGGCAAGGCGGGCGGGCGGGGGAGCCACGCTTCGCGGGAGTCACGACCAGGGAGGGAGACGAGGGAAACGCATATATAGCCTGGGCAGCTGCGGCTGCGCTTGGTTGCCAAAGTAAACTGCTGCTGCTTTTGAGCGCCTTTCTTACTGAATAAAGAAAATCGGAGCTTTTTTGGGGGGGTCATCCTGCAAGCCCAGGCTGCAGCAATTCTCGCCTTCCTGTACCCCAGTATTTAGTTAAATCGCACTGCAGCGTCTGGCCGAAACTAAACTTTGCTTTACGCTTCCCCATATACTTTGGATCATCCATATCCATTCCGTCTCCACTCACTGAGTTGGGTCCCTGGCACCCCGTCTCTCCAGCACCCTGACCCTATTTCCTTGCCACACCGACTTTCCGCGCCTCTCTCCTTAGCTCGCGCAATCGTCAGCTCAAGGGTTGACACGGAACCGATTACGTCTGAACGCCCGCTCCTCTCGTGGCGGGGAGCGACGCGCGTGAGAAACATAGGCACCCACAAGGGCTCTGCCTGTCAGTTGGAAGCCCCTTCTTCTCACCCCCCCCGCCACCTTCTCTGATCGCGAGAGCCTCGATCAGACGTGGTTGGCAGTCCACACGCGCGCACACACACACGCAGCTGCGGCCACCCCGCCAACGACGCGGGATGGTTTGAAATGGGAAAAGCCAACCCGGGATTCCGAGAGAGAGACACTCGTTTCCAAGCTGCAGCTGCCAGCAGCCTCCCTGCGGGGGACACAGAAAGATACCTGTAGATCGGTAACGTCTATTATCTGGCTGTGCCGTCTCGTCTGTAATTCCTTGGAAATAAAAATAAAGCAGCTCATGGGGGCTTTAAAGCCGCTTAGTATTTCAACGAGAAAGAGAGTTAAATCTCCAGTGAGTTACTCACCTTGAATGCTGGCGAATTCTTTTAGGTAGAGGCACTTGGGACATGAGGATGTTGTTGCTCAGAAGACGCGCAAAGAAAGTGTGAGCAGAGACCCTCTCCCTCTCCTTTCTTCCCTTTCCTCTCTTTCGGGAAAGAGTGGAAATTTCCATCATGTGACAGGGGGCAGCATCCCCAGCCTCTGCTTGCAGGCGGACCCCTCCCTTCCAGGGGGGGGAAAAACCACCCACCAATGGCAGCGAGCGGGCAACCTGAGATGTCAACAAAAAAGCATCCTCTCCCAGGTGGAGACTTGTTTGGCAGCTCTGGAGGGCGAATGCGCAACACATCGCCTGAATGCATACAGACGGAGCAGTGGTCTCTGGCTGTTGTTTTGTTCCCGGCTCCTCACTTGTCTCGGGATTGCGTGCTTCACCCCTCAAGCCATTAAAAAACAAGCAAGAAAAAGCCAGGCACCTAAAAAATATTCCATAGGCCTTTTGAATTTACCTCCTCTTCTAAACTCATCCCCCCCTCCACAATTTGTCCAGGACCCCTAATCCTGCACCATACCAGCTGTATGGCCCAGGAACCACATGCATAGACACATAGAAAACTGAATTTTACTGAGTCAGACCATTGGTTCTTCTAGCTCCACGTCTAGCAGTGGATCTCCAGGGTTTCAGATACTCCCTGAGATTGAACCTGCGACCATCTGCATGCAAAGATGTTCTACCAGTGAGCTACGGTCCTTCCAGAAATAAACATGCATATGACAGGAGAGGTATTAGACAATTTTGGCATGAGTGCTGATCAGTTTCCCTCACCCACTCATGCCCTTAGTTGGCATTGCTGGGACCTTCCTGGCATCAAGTCACAGGACAGTAACTGAACATTTCCTTTCTCCTGGTATTGCATGCACAATTGCTAATTTTTTGGGGGGGGGGGCAAGGTGAAGGTTCCCTTAGTCACTACTTGTCTTCCAGCTACAGTGGATCAGTCCCATAACAGCAAACTCTTGCAGGTGTTTCACGAACCCATGCCAAACCTACAGCCCGAGGGTAGGGTGCCCCAACCCTTGGTCTGAGAACCAAGGCCTAGACCCCATTTAACCATCTTTGGAATATAACCTCACTGCAGTTATCTGGGAGGAGGGAGTGGGGAGGGAATTGGTTAAGACTGTAAAGACTGAGTGAACACAAAGTGCATGTATAGCTCATGACTTCTTTTTTTATTGTTGACATATGCTTGGTTTTGCTGTGCTTGCACTTGCTGGAAAGCTCCGATTGGCTGCAATTCTGCAGCATATGCACACCAGTTCTCAGTGCATTTCCACATTGGGAGGTTTGTTCTGATTCAAGGAAGCAGCAAAGTGCTTCTCTGTAAAGGCTTTGTTGTTTTCGCCCTGGTGCTTATAGCCATTCAGTTTTCCCGACACATGCTAGCCAAATTGTGCTTGTCGTGGTTGTGCTCTTTCACATGGTGGCAGCTCCTAGTAGGCCCCTGAGATAGCCTACCCCTGAGATATTCTCTTCCTGGAGCAGCGTCCTGTGTTTCTGGTTGTCTGCTACTGCCTGACTGCAGAGGAATCTCCAGCAGAGACAAAGTTGCTAAGGACAATCCCCTAGCTGCTCTGAAAAGGGACATCTCTGCAAACTGGTTAAAATCGAATTTTAAGCATATCAGTTTGAATTGTCTGGTTTATCTGTTTAATTTCACGATGTTCACTCCTAGACACCTTTCGAGGCATGTTCATTTTTTAAAAAATCTGCACTTATATAGTGAGTGAGTGTACTAGCTCTGATTTTTTAAGGAAAACTACTGGCTACTGAGTGAAAGCAGCACTTGTGAATGACAGAGCTTGCTTTGTGTAAACGAAAACATTAGGAGCAATTTGCGTAATCTGTTATGACAATTGTTCACACATTGCAGAGTTGATAGATGGAAGGGTCTGAGAGCTGTGCTGTGGGAATCTGGTTTGGGATCCGTCATATGCTTGTTGGAAAGATAGCAGGATATTTGAAGCTGCCTTATACTGAGATAGGGATGCGGGTGGCACTGTGGGTTAAACCACAGAGCCTAGGACTTGCCGATCAGAAGGTCGGCGGTTCAAATCCCCATGACGGGGTGAGCTCCTGTTGCTCGGTCCCTACTCCTGCCAACGTAGCAGTTCAAAAGCACGTCAAAGTGCAAGTAGATAAATAGCTACCACTCCGGCAGGAAGGTAAGCAGTGTTTCCGTGTGCTGCTCTGGTTCGCCAGAAGCGGCTTAGTCTGCTGGCCACATGACCCGGAAGCTGTCTGCGGACAAACGCCGGCTCCCTCAGCCAATAAAGCGAGATGAGTGCCGCAACCCCAGAGTCGTCCACGACTGGACCTAATGGTCAGGGGTTCCTTTACCTTTACCTTTATACTGAGATACAATTGTTCCGTCTGGCTCAGTAATGGCTACATTGATTGGAAGCAGCTCTCCAGGCTTCGGGCAGGAGTTGTTTTCCAGCCCTGCTTGGAGACACCGGAGCTTGAACCTAGGATCTGTTGTGTGCTCAACCACTGTGCCTCAGCCCTTGAAAAGAAGGAAGGGACCACGTGGAAGCAGAGGTCAAAACCACAACAATCAACCAGATACATGTGAGGATGCTACCTATTCAAGTTCTTTATCCTAAATGGTATTCTTTAGTCATCACAGTTGAAATGAACCCTCACCCATTTCTTAGATTGCAGGGAATTACTTCTTCTTGTGCAAAACAGCATTTCATCTCCCTCCTTCTGGCACCAGCCACCCCCTGCCTAAAGTCAGGAGTCTTCCGAAGCTTTAGCTTTGAAGATCTAATGCCAGGAGGAAAAATTATGCCCCCTGCCTTGTGAATCATTCACCCCTCACCTCTCTGCAAGTGCTTTTTGCTTGCACAAGGAGGTAGTGGTAGGTATACAATTCTAAGGCTTGTTTTTTTCCATCTCGCTCTGGAATCCCACCTGGTATTTGAGCAGGATGATTCACTGTACGGCCTCTGTGTCAGGAAGCTGGGATTGCACAACCGCGTATATCATTTCTTTTTGTGTTGTGCGAGAGGCCCTCAGATGATTAAAACTGAAAGGATTGTGGAAGCCTAAATTCCTTTGGAAGTTTTTCAGTGTTAATTTGCTTTATTATGCTGCTGTTTCTGTGTGTGTGTGGAAGTTCAGGTTTTTTCCTACTCAGTTTCAATACAATTGTCACAAGCTGTTCAAGAGAATTCAATATCAGACAATATTTGAAGGTTGCTGGTGTCTTTCTTTCTTTTTTTAAATGAAAAAGTATGCATTCCATCCTAACGTTTGTCAGAATGAATATCACAAAAATATCACTTATATTTCTTAACCATGCTGTCTCTACTGCATATACTGGTACAGAAAATACATCAAACTTTATTGGTCTTTTATTTGTGTCCCCACTATCCCACAGCCAATACTCCTGGGTTTATGACAGCAATATTTTTCCTATTAGTTTTCTTATATTCCAGGGTGCGCAAAGAGAAAATGTTTTAAGAATGAAAATGCCCTAAACACAATGAAAAAGCATTTTGTTGCTAACAACAACAACAACGTTTTATGCAAGTCAAACTGTAAATATCATTTACAGCACATGCTTGTACATTACTCAGAAGTAAGCCTCATTGAGTTCAATGGGATTTACTCCCCAGGAAGTGGGTGTGGACAGCAGCCCTTGTATTTATATTTGGCTTTTTTATATAGGGCAAAGAGCTTCTGATGCATTTTCTCAGTAATTCTTATAAAGTCATGTGAGGTAGGTCAGGCAGTATCCCTCTGTTTACAGATGAAGGGGCTGAGGAAGAAGACCTTCCAGTGAACTCATGGCAGAATGAAGATTTGTACCTGTAACTTCTTAGCCACAACTTACACTTCTTATTTACGAAAATTATTATTATAATACATTATTATTATTATTATTATTATTATTATTATTATTATTATTATTATTAAAAGTGATGAATGTCCGGTAGCAGCTTGCAAAATGTTAAACTACTGAGCAACTTATCAAACATTTAAAAGCCATTGCACAGTATAAAACACAAGAACGTTCTTTCATCAACAATAATGGAAAAAAACATATCCAGCCTACCCTTCTGAAAGGTGAATATCAGAACAGGGTAGACGCATACCACATTACAATCAAATTAAGTCAAAAGGCTGGACATTTATGCCTCCTAGGACAGGGCTGGCACCAGGCAAGTTTCTCTGGGGAGAGTGTTCCATAGCTGGGGATTCCCATTCTCTCTTCAAGAATAGCCCCACACAGAGTACATTGTAGTAGTTAAAAAAATGCCAAACACAACAACTCATTTTACACATCAGAACATTGAAAAATTAAAAGCTAGCCAGCTACCATTAAAAAGTAGGGACAATGCCAAACATGGTGCTAATATGTATTTAAAAGTTTGCTTAAAAGTTATTAAAAGCAGTGGACAACAGTGGTGCTGTGAATCAGCACTAGGTGGCTAGGAGCGGCCACTGAAATTTCTCACATTGCTTCCAATGTAGCAGCATCCCAAGGCTTTGTGGGAAATTACTACAGGCTGTCTGGAGTACAGTGGTACCTCAGGTTAAGTACTTAATTAATTCTGGAGGTCTGTTCTTAATCTGAAACTGTTCTTAACCTGAAGCACCACTTTAGCTAATGGGGCCTCCTGCTGCCACCGTGCCACTGGAGCACGATTTCTGTTCTCATCCTGAAGCAAAGTTCTTAACCCGAGGTACTATTTCTGGGTTAGCGGAGTCTGTAACCTGTAGCGTATGTAACCTGAAGCATATGTAACCCGAGGTACCACTGTATCAGGTTTGGGAGGTTGTATCCCATGCTAGTCCAACTCAGAGTAGACCCATTGAAATTAATAGTGACGGCTCACTCCAGCTGATTAATTTCAATGGGTCTACTCTGAGCCAATCTCAGTTGGCTATAACCCTTTATTATTTTAAAAGAGTGTCTAAGTCTGAGCCATCCCACTGCACCAGAGAAACAAGTCAAGCCATGAAATCAATGGGAAATAAACTCTGCCAACTCATTTTTAGATACGACTCTTAGATGCTTACTTCACTTAGAATATTTTTTAAAAAATTATTTCCAATGGCTGTTTGATATTATAAGCCAGTATGATTTTGAACAATACCGTGTCATCCCAAGTATAATAATAAACAGCACGTGCAAGTTACTTATATCTCTGACCTACACTCAAATGCAATAGTTTTCTAAGGTGAAGGTCTAATAACAGCATCTCAAAATAAATTTCTTGAAGATTGTTGCTTCTTTGTGAAGTGCTTTAAAAACCAGCCTGGTAGGAATCCGTATTTATTTTCTTTCAAAGGTTTCTATTCCAACCTTCTGCTGTTTAGCATGACTGTGAGCCTTATAAATACGCCCTGCATTCTGAAAGTCGGCTGTATTGTGTGCATGTGTGTGTTTTTAACTCGTGCCAGAAAAAATATTTCACGGAGAACCATTCCCCTTTCCCCATAGCAGTCTCACAAAGATAGAGATTTGTGTTGTTCCTTCAGGATTTAGCATCTTTTATTTATTTGCAAGCACAACATGCAAGCATAGTTCTGAACAAACACTACATTCAGTAAGGATCCCCTTGATTGTGCTGTGTCAGTTAGCTGGGCAAGTCCTGAGGCAAAAATTACCTGAAGGGAGTTTTGGCTTTTCAGAAGGAGAATCTGGACAAGGCAGAATGGGTCGAAGCAGGAACCCTGGAAGCACTTTGTTGTACCACGATGATTCAGACATCACAAAGTATTGCAGACAAGTGTCTGCTGAAAGCAAAAGTGACAGCTTAACAGAATGCCAGGATGAGATGATGGGAGAACAAACACCAGCGTATGGAGAAGGAGAAGGCATAGCTCTTTAGTGATTGACATGTCAAGGGAGAATGATTTTACCCCAGAAGTGATTCCTCTTCAGTTCTTCTCACCTCAAAACCAACTTTAAAGGTGAATAGCACAGAAGCTCCTGGATTTGTTTGTCTGCAGTTTGGCAGGTTTCTTTCCCAGGGGCACCTCTGTAATTTTCAAACCAATTCCTGTTAAAACACGGGAAGAGATTAAGGAATCCCTCACCCCCCTTTTTTTACCAGCCCTAAAACTATAATGGCAGCCTTTGCAGGAAAACCACTGCATTTGCAATCCTGGAGGAGCCTTCCCTGCTTTTCCACACAAAATTGTTTTAAAAAGTATAGAGGTTCCACATACGCACACACTTTGAAGGTGCCCAGGCCCATTTGTGTGTAATTTGGCAGAAGGGCTAGTATACCTGCAAGCTTCATCCACACCTGTCAAAACAAAACAAAAAGTTGTAGTCATTTTTATTATTATTTCCCATTAGTGAATGGGAAGAACTGTATAGTGGCTATATTGGTCCAAAAGCATTGCAGTGTTTTTTCTGAAATTTAGCAGGATTCATTCCATTAGAAGGGGCAATATTGCCTGCCCCCAAATTTAAAGTTTATAGACATTTCCTTTTTTAAAAAAGTAAGTCATTAACAGTTGTTCAGCACAAAAGCCCCTCAGTCTATTTGCCTGACGTTTGGCAGGCTTTATCCATTCTATGCCATGCCTGCAAATTCCATTCACTTCTGTCAAAATGAAAACAAACTAAAAGCCATTTTAAAATTTCCTATAGCTGATTGGACAGGAGTGGGTGGGAATTGGATGGACAGCATGTCAGATTATGCAGCCTATGAAGCACTTTGGACCATGACAGAACTGTTTTCCAAAGCACTGAATCAGGGTTCAATCAGAATCCTGTGACCAGTGCATACCCTAGTACATATATTAAAAGACAATACAGTAAATGCTCAGAAGTCAAGATCTAATAAAAATTGAATATATATAATGCAATCCTATACATGCTTACTTAGAAGTAAACCTCACTGAATTCAATAGGAAGCATGTATACAGTTGCAGCCATTGTCTGTCACTGAATATATTTGTACAATTTTGTCTTTGGCATGTTGCCTTTCTTCTGTATGCACTGGGTGTCTGAGCTACCTCCCCTATTCCCTTTTTAAAGGATAATGGGTAGCGATCTCATTTTATTGACTGATTAAAGAGAGCAGCATAATAGACATTGAGGTTAATCTTCAATGTCTCCAAAATTACAGATATACAACATGCAACTTTCAAAACTAATTTTCTATAACAATCCTGTAGAGGCACTGTATTGATATCTCAATACAGAAAAAGCTTAGCACAGTGGACCTAGTTGCAGAACTACCAAGAGTTCATGTTCTAGGCAGCTTGTGATACTTTTGAAAGGGATGGGAGTTTCCCACAGAAATCTGGGAAAGTTTATTCAGGTCAAGAAAAGGCCACAGTTAATGCAGGACTGGACAAATCTATCAATTTTGGTTTCTCTCAGTCTCCAATATTTGCAATCCTAAATTCCATTCTCATGTCCATGTCAATTTGCATTTTTGAAAATGTCTGCATGAAAATTTGTATGCATCTTTGTGAGCATTCACCTAATGCACTTGGGGATACAATTTTTGCAAGCATTTTTCTCTATTACTATGTATCTTTGTTTATTTTCCTCACCAATATAAGTACTTTTGAGAACACTTCCCCTCCATTTAACTTTTTTTATGTGCTTCTGTTGGCTAGAGAACTGCATTGCAAAATTCAGAGAAAATTCAGAGAAAGCATAAATTTCAGGTGTGTTTGGGTTTGTGTGCCGTTAAGTAGGAATTAAGTCAATCTGAATGAAAGAAATGAATTTCTCCCCCAGCCTGGAATCTTATACTGTACAGTCGTACCTTGGATCCCAAATGCCTTGAGAATTGAATGTTTTGGCTCCTGAATGCCGCAAACCTGGAACAGAAAGGTAGCCGTGTTGGTCTGCCATAGTCAAAACAATTTTATTTTTTTTCAAAACAAAAATTTTTTTTCCTTCCAGTAGCACCTTAAAGACCAACTAAGTTAGTTCTTGGTATGAGCTTTCGTGTGCATGCACACTTCTTCAGATACACTGAAACAGAAGTTGCCAGATCCCTCTATATAGTGAGAAGGTGGGGAGGGGTATTACTCAGAAGGGTGGTGGGAATGGGTGATTGGCAGATAGCTGTGATGAGCCTGTTGACGACTCTTAACGACTGCAATAGGTCTTACAGGAAAAAGCAAGGGGTGAGAAGGTGAAAAATGGCTTTGTCATGTATAATGAGATAAGAATCCAATGTCTTTGTTCAGACCAGGTCTCTCCATGGTTTTAAGTTTGGTAATGAGTTGCAATTCAGCAGCTTCTCTTTCCAGTCTATTTCTGAAATTCCTTTGTAGTAAAACAGCTACTTTGAGATCTTGTATAGAATGTCCTGGGAGATTGAAGTGTTCTCCTACTGGTTTCTCTGTCTTGTGATTCTTGATGTCCGATTTATGTCCATTTATTCTTTGGCGTAAGGTTTGGCCTGTTTGTCCAATATAGAGAGCTGAAGGACACTGTTGGCATTTGATGGCATATACAATGTTAGACGATGAGCAATTAAATAGTCCCGAGATGGTATGTGTGATGTTGTTGGGGTCAGTTAATGGTGTTGTCCGGGTGTATGTGGCAGCAAAGTTGGCATCTGGGTTTATTGCAGGCTCTGGTGCCAGTGTCCGTGTACCAGACGTGCAGTCGTTAAGAGTCGTCAACAGGCTCATCACAGCTATCTGCCAATCACCCATTCCCACCACCCTTCTGAGTAATACCCCTCCCCACCTTCTCACTATATAGAGGGATCTGGCAACTTCTGTTTCAGTGTATCTGAAGAAGTGTGCATGCACACGAAAGCTCATACCAAGAACTAACTTAGTTGGTCTTTAAGGTGCTACTGGAAGGAATTTTTTTTTTTTGCAAACCTGGAAGTGAGTGTTCTGTTTCGTGAACGTTCTTTGGAACCCAAACGTCCAATGCGACTTCCGCAACTTCTGCTTGGCTGCAGAAGCTTCCTGAAGCCAATCAGAAGTTGTGTCTTGGTTTCTGAATGTTTTGGAAGCCAAACAGACTTCTGGAATGAATTCCATTCGACTTCTGAGGTACCACTGTACTTTGAACTCAGTGGGACCTACTTCTGAGCAAACACGAATACGATTGCACTGCAGTATAGGAGTTCGAAAGCTTTGCAATCTACCAGAGCAAAGAATATGTGTAGTTACCATTTCTAGTTGTCTCACATCCTTAACTGCCAATTAAGAATAATGGTTGCTTGAGCATACCACAGGGCTAGACTTACTGGAAACTGAGAACAGAAGCTATTAGGATCAGTGCTATAGACAGCAATGTTTCTCACATTTCACATGAAGCATTCCTTCTGAGGCAGGTGCTTGGAGGCTTGCTGCATATATAGGGCACACCATACTATCCAGGATCCAGACTAGTTCGCCACAGTGTACTGGAGTACTGCCATAAGACTGAGCAACATATGGCCTGGTTGCAGTCTCTCCCCCCGCACCCTCCATCCTGGTATCATTACAAAAATTACATTATATGCATCCCAAGAGCCAGTGGCCATGTCAGCTGGAATTACGCCTACTTTACAAATTGTGATGTCATCTGTAATGTGAGGTGCTTGAAGCCAGCAGTTGACAGTTAGTAGAAATAATGGGAAACAATGTTTCCACTGAAATAGGAAATAAGCAGGAAAAAAACCAGCTTTCATATTTGGAAGGAAAAAGAAGCTCTTGTCTTGTGCAATCAGAGAAGAACAACAATCGAGGGCATATTGTAGAATTTGCATCTATGCTTGAGCTTTAAAAATAATTTTCTGTTCCCACATGGCTCTGTGGAACAAAGCAGCAAAATAACAGTGTCCTGTGTTTCTGCAGAGAACATCCCATCAAGGAAGCTTAACATCAGGAAATGGTCTAATGCTGTGCACAGTGGACCTTTTGATCCTCTGTTCCTCCATTGTGCCAGGGAGTTTGGTCTTCCCTATTTATCTGACCTCTACGTTTGATTCTTACAGGTCCATAGACTGAAGAATGGAACCATGACATGCACTGAAAATAAACAAAGAAGAAACACAACTTCAAGCTGAGCACAGAGGTGTTTGTTTACTAATACTTTGTAAGAATGTCTCCTGAAAAGAACCGCAGTGACACATTTACAGGTGTTGTCTAGTAGGGGTGGAGAACCTGGGGGCCATCCAGATGTTGTTGGACTACAACTCCCTTCATTCTTGTCCATTGGCCATGCTGCCTGGGGCTGATGGAAATTGTAGTCCATCAGCTACACGGTTGATGGCTGGCGTGATATTTACTAGGAAGCCTTTTCAGGGCTGCTGGAAAAGTTTCACAACATTCGCAAAGGTCACTAGAGTATGCGAGTGAGAAGGGACATTTTTGTTTCCTGTCTTTTCCTGTTCTTGATCTGAAACATCAACAAAATCTTAAAAAGAGACATCTTGGGTATATTATTTCCATGTATTTGATACAGCTCATCTAACACAATGGTGAGAGTTGTGAAGTAGTTACATGATTGCTGTGCTTCAGTCCATGGATGATTTCATGATGTTGTTGGATTACAAAACCCAACAGCCCCAGTCAGCAAGGCCAATGATCAGGGATGATGGGAGTTGTAGTCCCAAAACATCTAGAGGACAATGGGTTCCTGTTCCTCCCCTTTTGATAACTGTGCAATCCTACTCACGTCTCCTTAAAGTTGGAAGTATATCCCAGTGGGGCTCACTCCCATGTAAGTGAATATTGGATTGTAACCGTACTGGGAATTAAACTGGAATCAGCAGGAAGTCATTGCGGAATAAATATATTTTGAAGCTGAAGGTAACAATAAGCACAATATAAATCAGCAGCCAATAGGGAACAATCAAAGCTTATGCCATCAAAATACCCAAACCAACAACATTACAACAGCAGGTATCACTGACAAAATAATATCTCATCTAAAAGCCTGGGAGAACAAAACAGTTTTTAGTTGACATTCTTTTTGTAAAAAAATCTTCAATTACACATCGGGTTACTCTCCTTTACGCAGTAGCAGATGGTGGAGTGGGGTGGCAGTGCCCACCTGACCTCCTGAGTGCTTCCTTGGAAGGAGAGATGATGAGAAGGTCAGCAAATGCAGTGACAGGGGCACCAGATTGGCTCTGCTTGTGTGTTTGCTCCATGCCCGCCTCTCTGATGCCTCTGCTGCCTCTCTTCTCTCCTTCCCAATAAGCCGTAGTGACTCAGCTGTGGGAGGCCAGGGGAGCACCACCACCAGGCAGTCTGCCAATGCCTTCACATATCATATGCACGAAGAGTCTCTGAAAGCAGAAGGAAAGCCAAATCCTCTTCCATTGTCTCCACTTTCCCATATTCTGCAAAGGAGCAGCCTAACATGGAACCCTGGAGAGCCATGGATAGTCATTGTAGACCAGAGGTAACCAATGTGGTGGTGTTGGGCTACAACTCTGATCAGCCCCAGCTGGCATGGCCAACGGTCAGGTTAGATGGCAGGTGTATTTCAACAGCATCTGTAGGGCACCATGTTGGCTGCCCCTAGTTTAGACATTGCTAAGCCATTGCTAAGACCAATTATCTGATGGGGTTTAAGGCTGCTTCTAATTTTATTGGGTTCCATTGAGCTCATCGCTAAGTAAAAATCTGAGCCTAGGTAGCCCACCTCCAAATTTCACCTTATTCCTTGGATCATTGCAGCTTATGATGTGTGAAACTATTGATCTGTGAGTAGTCAAAGGTACTGGGATTTCTGAGAGAGGTTTCGGTGGGGATTGGATAGTTATTCTGAAAAATGGACCATACCCAGCAGGAATTTGGTCAGCAAAAATCATGACCTCTAAACAGGTAGATTTGATGAAACCCTACCAGCCATTCTCATAGCTAGTTGGTTCCAGCTTTTAAAGAACAGAAAGTAACCCAGCTTTCACAAGGAGGGAACGTGCACTCGTTGAGAGGAACAGCTGTCATAACTTCAACTTGTATTTAATGCACAGCGCACAGCCAGCAGGGTTGCAAAGTATTTATTTTTAATGAGGGACTTCTTGAAAACAACAGACATGCCTGTTTATATAATCTGAAATACTGACCTTGTGTTTGGACAATCAGGAGGCGATGACCTGCAAGCTGTCACTTCTCAGTGTTGAAGCATTAATGTGATGGGTGACGATTTGAAAGGTTGCGGCTCGCTGGATAACTACTTCCAATGTTGAAATGGAAGAGCAGAAGGAAATATTCTGAATTTGGGGCATACTTCATTGAACGGCTTATTTAAAGGGCTTATACACAACTCCTTCAAGCAAGATTGCCTTTCAAAGTGGGTTTACAATCGAATAAACACAGAACAAGAAAACACTTGAAACACTTAAAATATCCAAATACAAAGTCAGCATTAGATGAAATAGTGCCTTTAAAACTACAGTCTGACATCTGGCATCCTCAATTGATTCCCCAAACCTGAAGCAACCATTTATACCTTGGCAGTGGGATGGATAGTGCTTTGGGGTTGGACTTGTTGTTTTCCAGCTGATTTCAATCGAAACATTGCAGTTTTAATTTGCCTTTCTGCTCCACTAAAGGTAAAGGTACCCCTGCCCATACGGGCCATTCTTGACAGACTCTAGGGTTGTGCGCCCATCTCACTTAAGAGGCCGGGGGCCAGCGCTGTCCGCAGACACTTCCGGGTCACGTGGCCAGCGTGACAAGCTGCATCTGGCGAGCCAGTGCAGCACATGGAAACGCCGTTTACCTTCCCGCTGGTAAGAGGTCCCTATTTATCTACTTGCACCCGGGGGTGCTTTCGAACTGCTAGGTTGGCAGGCGCTGGGACCGAACGACGGGAGTGCACCCCGCCGCGGGGATTCGAACCGCCAACCATGCGATCGGCAAGCCCTAGGCGCTGAGGTTTTACCCACAGCACCACCCACGTTTTACTCACAGCGCCACCCGCGTCCCTTCTGCTCCACTAGTGTCAGAAAATAGAAATAATTGGCAGGGCTCTCAGGATCTGATAGTATGGTTATGTATCTCAATGCTAATGTTATGCTCCTAGCTATCATGGCTCATGATGACTAACAGATTCATCTTCTATGTGTTTATGCTGTAATAATAATAATAATAATAATAATAATAATAATAATAATAATGATGATGATGATGGAAGGGATAATCACACAATCATGAGGTCGATTGTGCATTGTAGGAAAAGCATTGAGAGGTAAGACCAGAGTCCTAAAAAATATGTTGTGTTTAGATTCTACAAAGGCAATTATAATGCAGGTAAAGTAAAGGTAAAGGGACCCCTGACCATTAGGTCCAGTCGTGGCCGACTCTGGGGTTGTGGCGCTCATCTCGCTTTATTGGCCAAGGGAGCGAGCGTACAGCTTCCAGGTCATGTGGCCAGCATGACTAAGCCTCTTCTGGCGAACCAGAGCAGCGCATGGAAACACGTTTACCTTCCCGCCAGAGTGGTACCTATTTATCTACTTGCACCTTGATGTGCTTTCGAACTGCTAGGTTGGCAGGAGCAGGGACCAAGGAATGGGAGCTCACCCCGTCACGGGGATTCGAACCGGTGACCTTCTGATCGGCAAGCTCTAGGGTCTATGGTTTAACCCACAGTGCCACCCGCATCCCTTATATGCCGGTAGACTTGTTCATAATATGTAATTTATAGAATTCTGTTGCCTGGATCTTATAAGCAAATTTATCACTTGATTTTTCAATACTTGATGGATTGTGCTTAAGACGGCATGAAAGCTCAAACTGCGAGGACTCATTCACACATGCACTTCACCACCCAATGCAGCAACGATCAAGAGTTATCTGACATTTATGTGGCAGCCAGCAATATTATCATCCAAATGATAATGCGGTAGGCAGAGAGCTGGGCTGAGACCTGGGACCTAAACAACAGGAATCTCATTTGGTGACCATGGGCATGTCCTGGACTGTAGAGGTAAAATAACAGGACTTCATTCAAGCCACCAGAAACTCCTCGGAGGATGAGCAGGATGCAAATGAATAAATCAATGAGTGAATGCTGCATTCCTTTTGCCAAAGAACATGTGACAATTAAAAAGTCCAGAACATAAACAGTTTCCTAAAACTGGTGCGGAGACTGGGCTGAGGACATAGTTCTTAGGAATGCACAGACTACTTTTATGTATGCTTACTTGGAAACAAATGCTCCTCAGTACTTTCTTACAGCTGATATAACACACAAGGCTACAGCCAAAGGGTTAGTCTGATCATGGGCCATGCACTTCATCAAGAAATCTGGATAAACTAGAACTGCCAATCTTGTACCTATCCTGCATACATTGTTTGGTCAGCTTCTTGAAAGATGGTTACTGATATTTAGGCTATGCTCTTTATTTCAAAGCTGATATGAAACTCCATTATGAATACTTGAGGATGTGCTGGTAATGAAATACTGAGTAGTCACCCCCTCTTCCCCATTCCAGAAATGCTGTAAAGAGGGCCACCTTGTATCACCAGTTTTGCTTGTTCTGAAGGAGAGATATGGAAAACTAGGTTGAAATTGCTTTAAAAAGTGGAAGGGGGCATCTTTTAAATCGATGCAAAGTGGTTAGTGAATAAGGGTCATCAAATCTGGTCCTTTCTACAAGGCATGACTAACATCAAGTTTCTAAGCAATACCACCTATGCCATGTCAAACCAGATGCATTGCTGTGTGTGAAAGTTATCAGACATGTGAAGTAGCAACTGATCAGGATCCAATGAATTTTGGGGAGTTTGGGGTCACGTTAAAAAAAAACAGCAATTCCACCACATCCTGAATGGCCAATACATTTTGTATCATTGGTTCTCTCTCTCTCTCTCTCTCTCTCTCTCTCTCTCTCTCTCTCTCTCTCTCTCTCACACACACACACACACACACACACACACACACCTGAGTTTTGCATTCACATCTGTTCTGTGTTGTCTTTGGGATGACTGGTTCTGAAAGTAAACCAGCAAGGCCATTTATTTATAGATGGGTGGCTCTGAAACTGATCTTACAGGCCCTGCCCAGTGCAAGTCAGGAATTGCTCAGTTTCAATGGACAAGTGTGAGGATGTCTAAGCCCCAGTATGTGACATGTCAACAACTTTGCAGTTTCGTTGCGGGCTGTAAATTTCTTATGCATCTGTATGATCTCGCTGCTACATCCAAACAACAAATGAAAGATCTGGATATGAGTATTAATGAACGATATTCAAAATAGAGGCTATCACTTACACAAGAGAACTGGCAGTGAATATATATATATGTGTGAAAGTGTTGACTGTAAGATATGACTGTGTCAATTGAACAAGCTGAATGGAAATATATATAGTGCAGCCAGGATAGCTCAGTTGGTTAGAACATGGTGCTGGTGACACCAAGGTTGCAGGTTCAATCCCTGTATGGGGCAGCTGCATATTCCTATATTGCGGGGTTCAAATAGGTAGTGCTAACTGTTTAAACTTATTGCATCCTAACGTTCCTCTGGCCCCAAGGAATTCCAAGCAGCTTTTGAGGTGCTAGCAACTTGTTTTGTGCAAATGCACATATTAGCACGCTAACTTTATCTTTTAAAACAAACAAACAAACAAACAAACAAAAGGAAACCAACTTTGGGAGTAGCTGAAGGCAGAGAACCTAGAGGAGATACTTTCCTCACTCAGAACTGCTGTCCTATTCAGCAGCTTTCCATCCTTGGGGTGTTAAGTAGATGTGGCACTGTGGTCTAAACCACTGAGCCTCTTGGGCTTGCTCATTGGAAGGTTGGTGGTTCGAATCCCCGTGACGGGGTGAGCTCCCATTGCTGTGTCCCAGCTCCTGCCAACCTAGCAGTTTGAAAGCACGCCAGTGCAAGTAGATAAATAGGCACTGCTACAGTGGGAAGGGGGATGCGGGTGGCGCTGTGGGTAAAACCTTAGCACCTAGGACTTGCCGATTGCATGGTCAGTGGTTCGAATCCCTGCGGCGGGGTGAGCTCCCGTCGTTCGGTCCCAGCTCCTGCCCACCTAGCAGTTCGAAAGCACCCTTAAGTGCAAGTAGATAAATAGGTACCGCTTTATAGTGGGAAGGTAAACGGCATTTCCGTGTGCTGCTCTGGTACCGGTTCGCCAGAGCAGCTTCGTCACGCTGGGTACGTGACCCAGAAGTGTCTGCGGACAGCGCTGGCTCCCGGCCTCTAGAGTGAGATGAGTGCACAACCCTAGAGTCTGTCAAGAATGGCCCGTACGGGCAGGGGTACCTTTACCTTTACTTTTTACAGTGGGAAGGTAAACGGTGTTTCCATGCGCTCTGGTTTCCATCATGGTGTTTTGTTGCACCAGAAGTGGTTTAGTCATGCTGGCTACATGGCCTGGAATGCTGTCTGTGGACAAACGCTGGCTCCCTCGGCCTGAAAGTGAGATGAGCGCCGCAACCCCAGAGTCGTCTTTGACTGGACTTAATCATCCAGGGGTCCTTTACCTTTTACCTTACCTTGTATGTCTACTTCTCTGCTCTCAGTTAAAGGTAAAGGTAAAGGTACCCATGACCATTAGGTCCAGTCGTGGACAACTCTGGGGTTGCGGTGCTCATCTCGCTCTATAGGCCGAGGGAGCCAGCGTTTGTCCGCAGACAGCTTCCAGGTTATCTGGCCAGCATGACTAAGCCACTTCTGGCGAACCAGAGCAGCACATGAAAACACTGTTTACCTTCCTGCCAGAGTGGGACCTATTTATCTACTTGCACTTGACGTGCTTTCGAACTGTTAGGTGGGCAGGAGCTGGGACCAAACGACAGGAGCTCACCCCTTCGCGGGGATTTGAACCACCGACCTTCTGATCAGCAAGCCCTAGGCTCTGTGGTTTAGACCACAGTGCCACCTGTGTCCCCTGCTCTCAGTTATCCACTTCCAAATAAAATAATAACAACAAACAGGCATCAGGGCTCCAGTATATGCATATGTACATAATGTAGCAGGAAGTAACACATTTTGCCCAAGTCCTGCAGAAATTTCAATGTCTTTCTCGAATTCCAGATCATCTTGTTACTGTACACCACCATCTCAAACATTTACTTGCTAAATTGCATTGCTGAAAAAAAACACCAAAAAAATAGTTGGACATAACTTGCAATTTTCACATTTCTTTCTTCTTTTATCACCCTGACTTTGATCTTAGGGATAACACAGAGCTGAAACTAATTCTTGTTGGATGATCTTGTTTCCTAGGCAGGCAGAGGTTAAGTATTTAAACTGATTCTGTTAGTTCCATCAGCAACATCAAGATAGCCTTTGATCATCAGTTGTTTGTTAACACACCAGTGGACACTTTCTCGGGGAAGCAGGGTTGCTTTCATGAGGTTTTGTGCCTTCTTCATAGGAAAAGATCCCAGGGGCAAGACTCAGTTCAAGCAAACACATTCTTTATCTACAATTCAGCAGGGTTCTAGCCTGTCACCATTCCTGCACAGCACGGAACTAAGGTCACTAGGGGAGATGGGATGATTTGCCTTACAATGCTATACAGTGCACAGATGACACTTGATTCTGTTTCATTTTCATAAAAATCGCAGATGGCCGATGAAAGAGTGTATTTGCTTTCTCAGTGCCTGACTGAGAAAGTTGGCTGAACCCCCAGTCTCAGGAAATCAGAGATGATGCAGTTTGCAGAATTACAAAAATATGCAGAAGATAGGGGTCAGTAAAGTAAGTACTGTAATTGCTGATGAGTTTGAATGTGCCTTAAAACCAGTAATGGGTGGTCTCTGCCCACCCCAGCATAATAAACTTGGTATTTGCCAGTTTTCTCAAAGAACTCTTTGAAAAGCCCCAAGACTTTCTAAGATTATTATTATTATTTTTTGCAATAGCTTAATACCAAGACTTGTCCCAGCTCTCCCTTGACAGTCCCTGCCTTTCCCCTCCAAATGAATCCATGGAAAAGGGGGCTTCTATATTAATCTTTGCATTCTTTTTCAAACTTTAAGAAAATCTATTCCAAAAAGAGGGGAAGGAAATTAAAGAAAAGGGGACTTCTGTAGGAAGGCTTGATGGAGACAAGAAAGACATTGTAGGTTTCATCCTAAAGGCTTACATGCTACTAAGGATGGTCAGTAATCTTCTTTGCTACTGGAGGCATGCAAATCATTCTGTCCAATGCCTTCTGATGCAATGACTTGGGTCAGGAAACATGGGGTGCTACAATTTCCACATATCCTGGATGCAAAAGACACTCCTGAGCATGCACAGAACAGGAAGATGCCAGCAAGCCCTGGTTGTTGGTTGGTATCCATCTGTCCTGGGAAATGGGAGGAGTGCGTTTTTGGGGATGAAGCCAATGGAAGTGTCCTTCCGCAATGTGTCTTCCTATATTGTACTGGTATACTGGCTCAGAAGTTAAAATAACACATGAAGACACTGAGCCAATCTTACATGCTTCTCTTCTTCAACCAGTAAACTTTACAGTTCATCATGCATTGGGTAGGGGGAAGAACCTGAAACAGTGTACACAGCCATTGTGGGAACATATCAAGATTGAGAGTTTATAGAACTTACAGGTGCACCTATCATTTTACAAAACATCAAAATGAAAAGGGGACAGAACACATTAAAGGTGAAGCAGCAGTTTGATGGTAATTACTTAACAGACAGTTGTTTTGGTCTGATCTTCATGGTAGCTATTGAACATATTCAAGATATTCAACATTTAGGGAATTTTCCACCAAGCTCTAAATATTCAGATCACACACAGAGAGATTTCCAGCTGTGGCAGTATAGATAAAAGCATAGCAACCCTGTATCAATTGCAGAGAACTTTTCTTTTAAAGATAGATGGCTTTTTGCAGAGCACTCATATTAGCTACATTGCTTACGAATTCTAATTCATTACCCCCAATTGATAAAACACAGTGTGCTGCATCTTAAAACATAATCGTTTTAGAAGGAGTCGGCACGCTAATGATGCCATCCATAAGCCAATTATGTCTCAGATTCTCATGAAACCATTTAGTTATCCATTTCTAAGTCTGATTCTGGCTTCCACATAAGTGCCCGGGATGGATATCACACTGAATTACAGGCTGATATACTGTTGTGAATATTTGGGATGAAAGTGTCCATTGACTTCAAACCACATTACTCAAACCACACGAAATGATATATTTGTGTTTAAGCGAAATTAGTACCTGATGCTCTGATCTAGTGATCTGCTGTCAATATGAAATTTCTGATGTGCACACACAAAATAATTCTCCAAGAAGCCATCCCTTTTGTTGAAATCAACAAGAATGCTTGATGGCCTAAGGACTGGAGATGTGCAGCATGCATGGGGTCTCTAGACTGGGATAATGATTTTAGATTATTCTGAAACAGAATGTCCAGAAAGACTCACATTTTACAAGGATGCACATTTCAATCTGAGGAATGCCTTTTGGGAATGACTTGGAGAACCTTTGTCTTTGGGTGCTTTCTGTCACAGCATTTTTTTACATGACCAACACTGTGAATCAGAGGATCAGTTAATCCATAGTCTACATTTTCAGGATGCTGATTCTCAGGTGATTGCTGCTAATCCAGGTAGATAGGTGCTGGTAGAACCACATATGTGGATTGTATGTAGATAAGCATACTAACAAAATAGTTGAACAAACATCCAAGGTATTTGTACTGTAAGAACCTGACCACAGCCATAGATAACATCTTCAGTAGAAAGAACATATATACAGGAAAGTTTAGGAACTGAAAATAACCTAAGGGTGTTTTTAAAGTAATTTCTAAGGTCATTATGCAGCGATAACATTCTAGAAGTACCATTTCACATTCTTTAACATTGCCTTTTTAAAAAGGAAGGACATAACTGAGTTTTTCATGAAAGCAATTCAAACTATTAGCTCCCAGGAAAATGAATATACAGGAAATAAAATTGTTTCTTTTAATTGTAAGGGAGATTACTCAAGTCATCCATCTGGAGCTGTATGTTGGGAGTTTTGATCCTTGTGCTGATTAATGCTGGCCCACATGAGTAGACAGCAGAAGCACAATAATTCCAAAACAACCTACACTCTTGCAGAAAGAAGGATATTGTTTTGGAGAAACTTATGTGACACTTCCTAGTTCAGCACCACTACCACTGATTGGAGTGAAGCATGGATGTGCCCCAGCTTGTACATAAATTCAGTATAGAAGGTCCTGCAGTGGGCTTCAGTCCAAAGACTTCTTCATTTGGTTGGTGCTTTGGCCATAAATATCAGAAGGTGCAATAAATGGAGCTCCGCTTCTACACAAGAACATCTGAACTGAATGGAATTTCTATAGAACAATGGTTGGCTTTTAGTGCACTGTAAACAGGCACAAACCTTCAGGAAGTTGGGAGTAGGGGTGCAGGGAGAAATTTGATTCAGTTGGCACTGATTGGCAAACGTCCATAATTTTCACTTTCTGAAAAAATATGCAAACAGACATGCAGCCATCTTTCATAATTTGCACTTCTCAGAATTTTGCAGTCAGTTCTCCAGCCAAGCAGTGCATACAAAAATAGATATAGTCAGTACTATTTTTCTAGAAAAAGAGGTGCCGAAACTCACCATGGACACCTTCCTCGTTCTCTCATAATGGCAATGGTGCCCACCTAAGAGGTGCTGGAACTGATTTCCAGTGTGGGTTCCAGCTGGAAAAAAGCCCTGCATATAGTAAGGTAAAGTAAGCACACACCACTGGAGTTAGATATGTGGATGACATATTGATAAGCATTCTCACAAAATAGTTTCAGGGGAAATCTACCAGCTTTTGTGGTAGATAAATTATTCAGTATAAATAACCATTTCATCTCCAGGAAACAATTATCCAAGAAACTAAGAATGTCACAAGGATATTTTAGAAGCCATTTTAAACCTTTCAGATTCTTTACAAAAACTTCAACATGAAGGTTATGGTTGAGTTTCCCAGGAAAGAAATCAGCTTTCAGGAAATGGCTACATGCGAAGAAAAATACATATTGGAAACTGTTAAGTGGGATAATCAGAACAGTCTTAGATTGTAGTTTGTCGTTTTCACCTGTCTGCCAACTTGAGTATGGAAGATGAGGAGGAACAAGCTGAATCAGGAGGTCAAAGGTGCTGAACCCAGACTCAGCCTCCACACCATGCCAAAGCTGGAACCTACCAGCAAGGAGCATTTTGCAATGGAGAGCTTTCAGCTGCCCTTTCACTGGAGACAACACCCCATGAGCCAGAATATTTTGATACACAGCCCCCCTTTACACTGGGATCTTCATGCTCCCAAGTGCCTTTTGGCAGGAAGAGATAACACACCATGTGGGAACTGACTGAGAGATGACAAAGAGCTGGGCTCCAGGTCAGAGAACTGCTTATTACTCTATTGGGGCTGAACTTGGGGGTAGTAGTCTGGCCCAAGAGGATAAAAAGCCTTAATTGAAAATCAGAGTTCATTGGAGTAGCTTCATTGGAGCTGTCCAAGGTCCCGCACTAGAGTTATCCTAGGTCCTGAAACTTCAGTCTGATCCTAACCCTGATGGACTGACTGACTGACTAACTAACTAACTAACTAACTAATGAAGCCACGCACAGCTGTCTATTGTGTTGAGTTCAGTGAGTCACTTTCACTAATTAAAGATATGCCCTCACATTTCTGATATGGAGTAATTATGTTGGTTTGTGCATTTGATCACCGCAATACACGTAATCCTCATTGAATTCAGTAGGACTTACTACTGGGTAGACATGGTTAGGACTGCAGTGTAAGTTTCACTTTTTTGGGGGGAGCTTTTTTTTTTACCCACCCTTTCGCAAAAGGTGCAAGGGCAGGCTGCAACAATAAAATATACAATTATAAAACAGTTACAGTCATAAAATAAAGGAAGTATAAAAAACAATGAAAAAGAGTTTTACATATAAAAAATTTAAAATAACCCCACATATAAAAGTGACAACATTTAAAAGCAATTCCATATTTACATATATGTTCAATGGAACTTCCTATGTAAGGGTTCGCTTGGTAAGTTTTCTCTGGTAGCAGCACTGTATACTGGAACATGTTGAGCAACAACAAGGCATCTGTGTGAATGATCTAGATGGGCTCTAGATGGTGGTAGCAGAATGCTCTAATAAACCAAAGGAAAACCATCAGATTTGAAAAACAGGCCTTTGAATTTGTCTCAGACATTTCTAGTGAGTCAGAATGACTGATGCAACAAATTAGGTGTCAAAGCTGATATTTATACACGGATTTCCTCCCTTCTGTCTACATATTTAACTGATTTGATTTCATTTAGAAAAGGATGTGATGAAGAAATAATGCTTCATATGCCGGGTGGGGGCGTGTACACAGATTCCTTATTACAAAGCTCCTCCAGAAAATATTGCTTCTCTTTTCAACTTCTACTTCGTTTGGCCTAGCAGAATTATTAGGGAATATTTCTTTTCTGCAAGGCCTTCTCAAGGCTCTTATGTACAGATGGAGAAAACAAATGGAACCAAGGGACCTTGCATATAGCTATTGCATTTAGATTCTAAAAGGTTGGCTAGAACTGCCCGAGGATGCTAATATTTTGCATTAGGAAATAATTCACACTGGTGTTTTAGGAAAACCAGAAAGAAAGAAAGAAAGAAAGAAAGAAAGAAAGAAAGAAAGAAAGAAAGAAGACTTTCCAATCTACAAGTGGGGAACCTGTGGCCCTTCAGATATTGTTGCACTACCGTTGCCATCATCCCTGACCATTGACCATTCTGGCTGAAGATGATGCAAGTTGGAGTCCAGATATATGCAGAGGACAAGATGTTTCCCACCCCATGTACTAATGTGCAGAAGCTACCTTTGGAACAATGTATGTCATAGAAATATTAGAGAAACAGGATCACAGGATCTGTAGAGCTGGAAGGGACCACAAGGATCATCTCATCCAACTCCCCTTCAATGCAAGAATCCTGCCTACATCCATCCTTGGGTGGGCTTGAACCACCAACCTTTTGATTAAGAGTCATACACACTGACCCATTGAGCCACCTGAGCTGAGCTGAATGAATTGATAAATAGGACACTTTTGGGAGTGGTTCTAGTTCTCTCTAGTCAGTCACCGAAAGTGTGGCCACAATGTTTGAGTTTCATGCAATTGATTAGATAATCCTGATATCTTCCTCAAGAGATGGTTCATTTAGCACCAAGATGGCCATTGCAACCACATGTTTTGGTGCTGGTTAGCCCAAACAGCTCATGCTAAACATGCCCAAATGCAGAGCAGGGAAGATAGTGACACCTAAGGTTTTCGAAAGGGCACTGCAAAGAAACACATAAAGCTGAGTTATGTCCCATCAGACCATTGTTCCATCTGTTATACAATTATTTAAAACATGTATAACATGCTTTTTAATTGAAAAAAAAATTCTTTTTACAACATACAAGAACATATAGACACTGAAAAAACAGGTGTGTAGCAGAGAAAAAGTAATACAGAGTTGTGGAATAAAATAATAACAGCTAACCAGTGTGCCAAATTGCATTCTTGCTTCACTGAACATCAGATGGTATTGAAACAGCCCTGCTGTAACAATGACTGAGACGCTGGAGGGATATGGGAAGATTCCCTCCCTGTTGCTATATTCAAAGAAGGTAAACCAATCTCCATTGAAATTATCAGATTTAGCCTCTCTCCAGAGCAAAGAAAAATGAAATGAAAAAGTGTACCTGTTACTAGGTGATGCTTTTTAAAGCAATAATGAGATCATAAAGCACAGCACAGGAGAGTCCACCCCACCCCTAATTGAGCTATGCAGTTATATAACAGTATCTTTGCAACCCTTGCCAAATGGTTTGATCTCAGTTACCCTCTTTTAGATTCAGGGACAGTCTTCTACATAAATACACAGATAAATATCAGAAGGAACAGTTAATGATTACTGAATGATCTGAAATAATGACATGTCAGTATGGGATGACGGTTTTATGACTGCATCTTCAAGTTGTCATTTGCAGAAATATTTATGTTCTAATATTTGCTAATTTTTCTGACAAACTTTTAAACCACCTTTCATCAAATGGAGATCCTGGTGCTGTTTACAATGCACTGCATAAAACAGAACACTAAAGCAGAGTTACAAAACCATGAAACCAAAAAAGGAACAACTGGACTTTTTTTTTTTTAAAAAAACCTTACACACTATATCCTGGCACCTAAGATAAAAAAGGTGGAAATCTGCCCAAAAACCTGCTCCGACCATAATGCGGTAAAGATGGAAATGAAACTAACACCCATCGGTTCCTTCAGATGGAGGATGAATGACACCTTACTAAGAAACCAAGATATTGTAAGGAAGGCCCAAAAGACTCTGAAAGACTATTTTGAAATAAATATGAGAACTACGGTTGAAAAAAGAACAATTTGGGACGCAAGCAAAGCGGTCATGAGAGGGTTCCTGATTCAACAGAATGCAATAAAAAAGAGATCTCAAAATGAGAAAAAAGGGAAAATTTTGGAGAAAATAAAACAAGGGGAGAAGAAGTTAAGAGCTAAACCAAACTCAAAAGAGATCTTAAGAGAGATTAAGTTATATCAGCTGCAATATATGAAATTGATCAATGAGGAAGTAGAATGGAAAATTAAACAAAATGAGACAAAAGACTTTTGAGTCAGCCAATAAATGTGGGAAATTATTGGCGTGGCAATTGAAAAAAAGACAGAAGTTAAATACGATTACAAACCTTGAGATCGATGGAAAAAATATACAGAACCCGGAGGAGATTAGAAGGTGCTTTCAGAGATACTTCAAACAACTCTATATGCAAGGGCCACAGAAAGAAACTGAGATAGACCAATTTTTAAGAACCAATGGATTACAAAAAATATCTCCAGAAAATAAATTAGTATTGAATCAGCAAATTACAGAACAAGAAATTGAAGGTGCCATTCAGAATATGCAATTGGGCAAATCTCCAGGACCGGATGGACTAACCTCCAAATATTATAGAACTTTGAAAGACTTTTTAATTCAACCATTAAAGGAGGTGTGCAATGAGATTTTGGAAGGGAAAAGGGCGCCTGAATCGTGGAAAGAAGCATATATCACATTGATACCTAAGACAGAAGCTGAAAAGACACAACTAAAGAACTACCGTCCCATCTCCCTTTTGAATGTGGATTATAAAATCTTCGCAGACATTTTAGCTAGCAGACTTAAAAAAGTATTAGTGGAAGTAATACATAAGGACCAGGCAGGCTTTCTCCCAGGCAGACATTTATCTGATAATACAAGGAACATAATTGACATTTTGGAGTTGTTGCAAAGGAATATTAATACGAAAGCTGTTTTAGTTTTTATTGATGCGGAGAAAGCCTTTGATAACATTTCTTGGAGTTTTATGAAGAAAAATTTGAAAGGGATGGGAGTGGGACAGGGGTTCGAAAATGGTATAGGAGCAATATATTCAGAACAAAAAGCAAAATTGATTGTAAACAATGTGGTGACTGAAGATTTTATGATAGAAAAAGGAACACGTCAGGGCTGCCCTATCTCTCCATTATTATTTATCTCGGTCCTGGAGGTGCTGCTAAATATGATCAGAGGGGACCGGTTTGTTAAAGGAATTCAGGTCGGAGCCAAACAATATAAATTGAAAGCTTTTGCAGATGATTTGGTCCTAACTCTACAGGAGCCGGAATCTAGTATGAAAAGAGCTTTGGAATTGATTAAAGAATTTGGTCATGTGGCGGGATTTAGATTAAACAGGGTAAAAACTAAAGTATTAGAGAAGAATTTAACTCCAATGGAAAAGGATAGGTTTCAGAATGAAACAGGTTTAATGGTGGTTAAGAAAGTGAAATACCTAGGGATAAATATGACTGCGAAAAATTTGAACTTATTCAAAGAGAACTATGAGAAATGTTGGTCAGAAGTTAAAAAAGACTTAGAAATTTGGTCTAATTTGAAGCTTTCCTTGTTGGGTCGAATTGCAGCTATAAAAATGAATGTATTGCCAAAAATGTTATTTTTGTTTCAATCCTTGCAAATTCTGGACAAGATGGACTGTTTCAAGAAGTGGCAGAGAGACATCTCTAGATTTGTCTGGCAGGGCAAGAAACCTAGAATAAAGTTTAAAATTTTAACTGATGCAAAAGAAAGAGGTGGATTTGCCCTGCCAGACCTTAAATTGTATTATGAATCAGCAGCATTCTGCTGGTTGAAAGACTGGCTGCTTCTTGAGAACACGGACATTTTGGATTTAGAAGGTTTCAACAATGTTTTTGGGTGGCATGCATATCTGTGGTACGACAAGGTTAAAGCTCATAAGGCATTTAAAAACCATATTGTCAGGAAATCTCTGTTTAATGTCTGGATAAGATATAAAGATTTGCTGGAAAGCAAAACCCCAAGGTGGTTGTCACCTATGGAAGCTAAGGCTCAGAAAAAGCTCAATATGGAGGCCAAATGGCCAAAATATTGGGAAATTTTGGAACAAGAAGGTGACAGATTGAAACTGCAGAGTTTTGAAAAATTAAAAGACAAAGTGCGAGATTGGCTTCATTATTATCAAATAAGAGAGGCCTATAATTTGGACAGAAAAATTGGCTTACAGGTGGAGAAATCAAAATTGGAAACAGAACTGTTAGAACCAAAAACTAAGATTCTGTCAAAGATGTATAACTTGCTGTTGAAATGGAACACGCAGGATGAAACGGTTAAATCAGCAATGATTAAATGGGCGCAGGATTTAGGTCATAACATTATGTTTGCTGACTGGGAGCAGTTGTGGACCACCGGTATGAAGTTTACGGCATGTATTGCCTTAAAGGAGAATATTATGAAAATGATTTACAGGTGGTACATGACCCCAGTCAAGCTTGCAAAAATTTATCACCTGCCTGACAACAAGTGCTGGAAATGTAAAGAAGCTGAGGGAACATTCTTTCACCTTTGGTGGACATGCCCAAGGGTTAAGGCTTACTGGGAAATGATATATAATGAACTCAAGAAGGTATTTAAAAGTACCTTTCCTAAGAAACCAGAGGCCTTTCTTTTGGGCATAGTTGGCCAATGGGTGCCAAAGAAAGAGAGAACATTTTTTATGTATGCAACAATAGCAGCAAGAATACTTCTAGCCAAGTACTGGAAGACACAAGATTTACCCACCGTGGAGGAATGGCAGACGCAAGTGATCGACTACATGGAGATGGCTGAAATGACTGGCAGAATTCGTGATCAGGGAGAAGATTTGATTGAACAGGACTGGAAAAAGTTTAAGGACTATTTACAGAAATATTGTAAAATCTCGGAGTGTTAATATGTTGTGGGAAGTGAAGGTGACAGGGTTTGTGTGATTTGGTTAAAGGTAAATTAAAAGAAGAATGTTAAAAAGGATAAGGGGTTATGAACAGAACATTATTATGTCATAGTATATAAGATGAGATATGGATTAAAATAAATGGAAAATCGGGACATAATAATTAGAAGACTGTAAAATTAAGTATGGTTTAATAAGGTTTTGAATTTGCTGAATTGGATTAGAATAAAGAGGAACACAAAAAAGGGGGATGCGAGGAGGTCAAGACAGAGGGGTATGGAACTTTATAAATTTAAGAAAAAGGGTTTTTTCTCTATTTTTCTTTTTTCTTCTTTTTTTTGCTATATATTTTTGTTTTTCTGTTGTATTTGTTTTTCATGTGAACTTTATGTATGGAAAGGATACATTTTGAAATGATGAATTTTTTGTTTTGTAAAATCTTAATAAAAAATTATTAAAAAAAACAAAAACCTTACACACTATAAATGCAACAGCACTTTATAATGACACCAAGACCTTGAACAATCCAATCATATTTCTCAAAAAAACCCCAAAAAACAACAAGACGAAGAAGCACATTTTTATTTTGCCACAAGAAGCCCAATAACGTAGAGACAATCCTTGCTTCCAGGGCAATGGAGATTATTCTTTGGGGCACGACTATGGAGACGGTCCTAACTGGGGTTACTGAACAACAAGTTGTAACTGCTGGTGGGCCTCCTGCTCAGCTGATTATGGGGAGAGGTGCTCCATTAAGCGCATCATGGAACAGTACATTATATTATTAATAATAATCTCATGGAACTCTCTGGTGCTTTGGTGGTTTACCATATTAAACATCAACTATATAAACAACCACCTACATCAGTGTGGGTATACTGTTTCTCTCTTTGCCTTTGCCTTTGCCCTACAGGCATACACATAGGAACAGTCCAATACATTTTGTTGTACAAGGCAAAGAATAAGATGGTGTCCTCTTTCTTCCATGTACTTCCATGTATTTTTCAGTGTCCTTAAAATTTTTTACACATCACTTGGGAATACAGGTGGACTAATACCAGTGTACTGGAAGAAGCAAAGATCACCAGTGTTGAAGCAATGATTCTTCAACATCAACTTCGTTGGACTGTTCATGTTGTGCAGATGCCTGATGATTGTCTTTCAAAGCAACTACTCTATTCCGAACTTAAAAATGGAAAGCATAATGCTGGTGGTCAACAAAAGAGGTTTAAAGACTGCCTCAAGGAAAATTAAAAAAACCCTGTAGTATAAATACCAACAGTTGGGAAACTCTTGCCTGCGAGTGCTCCAATTGGAGAACAGCGTTTACCAAAGGTGTCATGGGCTTTGAAGACACTCAAACTCAGGACGCAAAGGAGAAACGTGCTAAGAGGAAGGCACGCTTGGCAAATCCACACTGTGATCAACTCCCACCCAGAAATCAATGTCCCCACTGTGGAAGGACGTGTGGATCCAAAACTGGCCTCCACAGTCACTTACGGACTCATTGTTAAAAATGTGTTTATGGAAGACAATCTAACTTGGCTACGATTGATTGCCAAATAAGAGATAAGAAGAAGACTTAAGCCATCCAGACTATTACTAGTAGTTGTGTTGTTATTGTTCCTATTATCCACCTTTCCTCAGAAGGTGCCCAAGAGTGTTACGACAATATAAAATATAGCATTAAAACAGGTGAGAACAAACAAAAATTACAACTAGGGTAGGTCTGAAAAAGATATATCTCAAGTGCCAAAGGCCAGGGTAAAAAGGTGCATCTTTAGTATATGATGAAAATTATACAAGGAAGGTTCCAGATGCATCTCTGTGCGGTGGCAATTCCACAGAGAACACCCATTCCTGGGCCACCATGGCCCTGGACCTCTGAGGACAGTTGAACTACCAAGAGAGCCTGAACTTCTGATCTTAACACCCAATATGGTCTGTAGGAAAGGAGGTGGTCTCTCAGATATTTGAAGCCTAAGTCATTTAGAGCTTTAAACAACTAGCATGAGCACCTTGAACTGGGACCAAAAATGGACTGGCAACTAGCTCAACCTTAGTTCAACACTGCTGATGGGACAGCTTCCACTGCCATACCTAATGACACCAAGCTAGCTTAAGGGAATGGAGGACAACTGCATGACACAGGCAGTTTTGCTCTCAAATAGAGGTGAACAGAAGGAATGAGCTGGGTGTTGCCATCACTGCCTTCAAGCATCTCCTGCCTGAGGTGGATGCCTCACTTTGCCTAATGATAGGGCTGGACCCGCCCTCTCTTTCACAGACACAAGCTGCCATGCCCCCCCATTCCATTGTTAAAAAAGAACCATCAAATGGTTCTTGAATAAAAACGGTTGAATTATGTCCAGAAAATGCAAAGGCGTTGAAGCTTCTTCAGATGAAGGGATCTCCAAAGCTAGATTAATGGTCTCTAAGCCTTATGTAGGTTTTTTAATTTAAATTTTATTGAATACAAAAAAAGAATATCAAATAAGAAAAGAAATACAGAACAAATTTCATACATATACACATAAACATAATTATTTATACATCTATAAAGCAATATTTAGAAAGAAAGAGGGGGAGGGAAAAAAGAATAAATGAATAAAGAAAAAAGGAGTAAAAGAAGAAAGAAGAAAGAAAGTTTTAAAATAGAAATTTAGAAAATAGAAAAGTGTTCGCCATAAACAACAGTTTATAACATAACAGCCTTATGTAGTTTAACTAAGAAAAGCAGCTGCTGCTGTTTATTGAATTTATATGCCACCCTATACCCAGAGGTCTCAGGGCAGTTCACAGAATAGAATCAAAATATAAAACCACAAAATATAATCAAAATAAAAACAACAACCCAATAACCGCCCCTCCAAAAAACCCCACATTTAAAAAAGGCATAGGATGTCAATCAAATCAACCAAAGGATTGGTTAAAAAGGAACGTATTTGCCTGGCACCTAAAGTTGTATAATGATGAAGGCGCCAGACAAACTTCCCTGGGGAGAGCATTTCATAGATGGGGAAGCCACTGCAGAGAAGGCCTGTTTTTGTGTTGGCACCTTTCGGACCTCTTGAGGAGGAGGGACACGAAGAAGGGCCTCAGAAGATGATCTCAGGGTGCAGGTAGGTTCATATGGAAAGAGGCTGTTCTTGAGGTATTGTGGTCCTGAGCTGTTTAAGGCTTTATGGGTCAAAACCAGCACTTTGAATTGGGCCTGGAAACTAATTGGTAGCCAGTGCAGTCAGACCAGGATCAGTGTGGGAAGTTGCTTGGAAGTCCTAATTGCAGAGCACATTAAAATCAAAACCTTTTGCCAAAATGTTGTGTCATATTCCTACAACGGTTTACTATGAGAAATATTTTTTTAAAATGAAGTTTTCACTTCATTTAAAGGTGATTTCAGGACAGTTAACAAATGAAAAGTCATTCCTTGGCACAAGGAGTGAGACCTTGAGGAATGTTGCCAGCTTCTAATGTTGCAATTTACTTGTCTATTGACTAAATGCACCATGTTCAAGTACTTTATTAAAAAAAACAAAACGTGAAAGAGATAGGATAGGAAAGAAAGGAAGGAAGGAAAGAAGGAAGGGGTGAGGGAGAGTTTCACTGATGTATTTGAAATTACATAGGGCAGTGCTATGTGTCTGAATTTCTGTATGAGAATAGTAGTACCAAAGCAGAACATATTACCTGTCATTACTCTAGAATGACAGAAGTACTTGCTTGAGGAGATCTGTCTGGCACTATAGCCTGCTCCAGAATTTGCACCACACATTCAAAGAATGCATGGAAGGTGAAATGGTGCGGCATGTGTTAGCCCTGCCACCATCATCACCAACTTTGCTGCCCCATCCCACAACCTTTACATTGGTGCATAGTCTGAAGGGAAGTCTATGCACACACAGCTGTACAAATGCACCCATAGAAAGCTGCACTCTGTGTTATGTCAACATAAGACACTGCCTTATCCTTAGACAGACCCATGGGCCAACAAGCTCCATATTGTCTGTGGAAGGGTTTCTCAAACTTGGGTCTCCAGCTGTTTTTGGACTACAAGGCCCATCATCCCTGACCACCAGTCCTGCTAGCTATGGATGATGGGAGCTATAGTCCAACAGCAGCTGGAGACCCAACTTTTGGAAGGCCTGGTCTATACTGACTGGCAGCAGCTTTCCAGCATTTCAGACAGAGGTCCTACCTTGAGATGCTTGAACCTGGGGATCTTCTTAGTGCAAAGCTGATAAGAGCTGGTGCTGTGTGGTGGCTAGGAGTGGCCAAGAGGTCCCTATGTGACATCTTATGCCAGCATTCCATCTTCAGTATGGGAGTGATAGTACTGGTCTGTCTTAGAGTGTGGTTGTAAGGGATTGCAACAAGGGAATGAATGAATGAAATCCACTTGATGTCCTAGCACTCAGAAAAGAGCTTTTGATCCAATGGGTGCCTTTACTAATGGCAGGGAGGCTGGTAGGGGCTGGGGTGGGGTTAGGGAGCAACAACATAAATCTGCTCCTCTTCCACCAACAGAGCCATCTACTGAACCAAAAGCTCATCCATGAACACAAGGGACCCATTCCACCCAATGTATCAGAAGCATTTGAAAGCAGTAAAGGACCCCTGACAGTTAAGTCTAGTCGTGAACAACTCTGGGTTTGCGGTGCTCATCTTGCTTTACAGGCTGAGAGAGCCGGCGTTTGTCTTCAGACAGTTTTTCTGGGTCGTGTGGCCAGCATGACTAAGCCGCTTCTGGCGCAATGAACACTGAAACCAGAGCAGTGCAGGGAAATGCCGTTTACCTTCCCGCCAGAGCGGCACCTTGCACTTTTTGGCATGCTTTTGAAATGCTAGGTTGGTAGGAGCTGGGACCGAGCAATGGGAGTTCACCCCGTCGTGGGGATTCGAACCACTGACCTTCTGATCAGCAAGCCCAAGAGGCTCAGTGGTTTAGACCACAGCGCCACCCTTTTGAAAGCAGTTTAGAAATACTAACAATCTCTTTTGAAATGAGGACACTTTTGAAAGCACTTTGTGATATATGGCCCATTGTTTTGCTGTTGAAAGGGACATGACTTAGTTGGTTGCACTTAGGTCCCACTGAAATCAACATGAAACTTTCATCACAACTTAACAGGATTCAGTGGGAACTGAGTGCAGCTAACTGGACTTTGGATCTTACCTGTTGTATTTCATTTTAGAATATATGAATGAAAGAAAGAAAAAGAAAGAAAGAAAGAAAGAGGAGGCTGGCTTTTGCAGGTAAGTGTCCTATATATTGATCTCAATCCAAAGAAAATTAGTCCCATTGAAACTCAGCTGCAGCTAAAGTGCCCTATTGTTTTCGAAGGGACTTTAGTACCGAAATTGGATAAAGAATAAAGAAACAGAAGACATACAAGGGCTCACCGAAGAACTGATTCCTGGTGTCAAGAACAAATCCAAACTTTCCTGGCAAAGTTATACTGTTCTCTTGGGTATAGCAGCCTTACAAACAGCTGTGCCTTGGTAATCATTAGGCCCAAAGCCTTTTGATTCAAAATTTCGGGTCTGGTTTACAAAGACAAAAATCCAGGACAATATTTTTTTAAAATCTCTTTAAAGTTGGTGGAACTTTGCAAAAATATTTTTTGGGAAAAAAGTCTTCATGAAAATTCGTAAGTGTTTTTTTCCTCCCAATATCCACATCTCTAATACAATGCAGTTTTGTATGAAATTTTCACTAATATATGCATTTGTATGCCCACTTTAACTGAATATATTCATTATTGTAGACTATTGCCCTGCAAAATACAGAGGTGTGGCTTTCAAAGCCATGACTGCCTTTGGTTATCATTTACATCATTTATTAAGTGTAAATTAGGTACGTCCCCTTTTAAACGTGAAGTGAATCAAATCCCCCCCCCCCCCAGTCCATAATATAATATGCATGCACACAGCATTAACATTAGCCATGTTTTGAAAGTTCATGGGATTGTTTGGCTTATTGTCATTGCAATTTGTCGATTTTGGAATGATCATGAAAATGAAACAACACACAACTCTCCAGCTCCTCACTTTGGAGTGAAAGAATTTTTTGCATTTTAAAAATTGCTTTTGCCAATAGCTCCTCCCTCTTCCGGTTTAATTCCAATTCTGTTGCAAAGTGAGGCAACAGTGTCTGTTTCCTTCTAAAGTACTGTGTGGGAATGCTTCTTCTTTTTTAAAAAAAGATGATGAAAGTGGCAATTGCATCATTATTGGACAGTTAACCTTTCTCTGGCCTTTCATGAGCTTACATGGGTTTTTCGGTTTCATGTGTTGCACAAGGGCCTTTATTTGTAGTTTTCTGTCTGTGTTTGCTCTGGGCTCCTGTTGCTCCTTTTTCCCCTCTTGTTCAAGTTTGCCTTGTTACAGACGGCTGTGGCCATAGCACTTCTGGAAAACAATACTGAATTCTCTCTTCTCCATGTACCTCTAAAGATCGTTCCTTTAGGGATGTTGCATTCTCTTTTCAGGATGTTTCACTGAAGCATTTTTGAAGTATATAGTGGAATTCACATATCCAGGGCTTTTTTTTGCAGCCAGATCTCAGCTTTGGCACCTCTCAAGTGGGTGCCATTGCCATTCTAAGAGAACAAGAGAGGTGTTCATGGTGATTTCTGGCACCTCTTTTTCTAGAAAAAGATGGAGAGGGCAGGTTTCATTCTGGCATGATAGAATTTTACAGAAAGGATACATGACCCACATATGCACACACTTTGCAGAAGAAATGAGAGTTGTAATATTCACATCTCCTTCCAGATACTCACTGACTGCACCGAAGAAGCCTTCCAAGAAAGCAAAATAAGAGGTGGTTGCAGACAAAGCTGTCAATTTCAGTTTCTCTCAGTTTCTCATCTTTCCAACATTAAAAATCAGATCTTCATATTTCCACATCAATTTGATATTATTTTTTTCAAAAAAGTTTTTATTTATACTTTTCAAGTTTATACATTTCATTACTTTTACAATCAATTTAACATTTCAAAATTTGACTTCCTCCCTCCTATTTTTGCAGTTCCTTATTTTTTTTTTACTATCTTCTGCATATCCAAATTCATTTCACTTGCTCATTTAATTATCTAATGTAAATATATACTCTTGTGAAACTGCAGGTTATTACAATAATCCTGCTAATGTTTTTATCTGTTTACAATTTATCTGTATTCAATAAACCATTCAATAAACCATTTCCATTCTTTTATAAAAAGTTTGATATCCTGATTTCTTATTCTTCTGCATATCCAAATTCATTTAAGTTTTGCCGTTTCTTCATATTCCATGAGTTTTTGTATCCATTCTTCCTTTACTGGGAGTTCTGCTTCTTTCCACTTTTGGGCAAAAGTAGCATTCTTGCTGCTGTAGTAGCATACATAAATTAATTTCTATACAATTTAGGTAGTTCTGATATTATTATTTTTAAAGTCCTCATGAAAATTCATTAGTATTTAAATGTGAATATCTCTTAATTGCTATAAGAAGACAATGGATGGTAATCCAGTGTTAGCCGTATTCAGAGTGAGATGCTTTAACAATGGACAAGATAATTGTGAATCATCTACTTTCATTGGTTTCAATTGGTCAACTCTGACATAGTTCGATACAACCTAATGGATTTGTGTAACTCAAGTCCAATGATTTCAGTATGAAATATTTGGACCACAGGGCACAAATGCAAATTTTCACAATGAGATGTGCAATACCTCAAAATAGGGGGAAATGTACGGTACTTTCCTAGCTTGATTTATGTATTGTGCAAAATCACGGTATGTCACAGGACAAGTTCATCCCAAGTGACAGGTGATCTCTGAATCAACAAGTGTGTTAATGCTAATTGGTACGGCTATTTTTTACTAGGCTTCATTACACAATTGCACAAAATAATGCAAAGGACGTACTGCTCAAAAGAGCATGGGGATATTTATATTCTGTTTCCTTTTTGTTATTGCATCGAGTGGAATTATCTTTCCCCCTAGAAACATAAAGCACACTTGGGGGCGGGGCGGGGGAGAATTTGCTCTAGGAAACTGAATGTTATCAGGCATACACTGTGCAGTAAACAATGCATCGTGCTGGCACACAAGCTGTCGCTATCTCAAAATATTGCTTTTGTGATTACTTGCGGTCTTTGAATTCCTCATTTCCCCACACAATAGAAGATTGCCCAGAGCCTGCCAAATGCGTTGGAATTATTCCACTTGGTGAGATGGTTGTTTGCAAACATCTAGCTGGCAAATCGCAGACTAGAATGGAGACAAAAAGAAAAAGAAAAGAAAAAAGAATGAAAAGGAAGAAGCTTCATCAAGGGCCATGGAATTTTCCATCGATCAGCGGTTTCAAAACCTTGCAGACAACCTGGAAGACCACACAGAGCGAGCACATGGTGTTGGGTAACATTCACCTATAGGTTAACATGCCTGTAGCAGGTCACCAAAGAGAAAGCCCTCATTTTAATTACAGGCTTGTTGGACCTTTGAAAATTGTTACATTCTCATTGCCTTTAGAGAGGACAGAGGCAATGACAGGATGCTCAAGGGAACAAAGTAGGAGCTCACATCTGGTTTGGCCCACCAGTCACTGATTCCATGCGATACAATGTTTGTTATGCACTTGCAAGGAATCCATCCTTAAGGTAGCAGCACCTACACTTCGGAACTCCCTGCCCATTGATACTCTGTAGGCACCCTCACTCTACTGCTTTTGGAGTTTGCGAAAAACTTTTTTTTACTGGTTCGCCCTAACATTTTCTCATATATACTTGCACTCAGAGATGCTTCACAAGTAGTACTGGGTAAAGGGAGGGAGGTAAACATAGCTTGCATGTCTGAAATCACCTTTTGTGAATACAACACGAAACTTATTGAGAGCAAGGTCTGTAACACCATTAGTTTGCCACCTAGTGGCATAATGAACCAGCTCCTGCAGTGTTTTTATTTTTAGAAGATAAATCAGATATATCAGACAGAAGAATATCCTAGAGAGTGATGAGCTGAGGTCATTTAAGATATTCCACTGAATGTGAATAAGCTGGAGTTTATCTGTGACAACAGATGTGCATGTTTCTATGTAAAACCTCTCAATGGTGTCCACAGAGTTCCCTATGAAGAGCGATTACTTAACAACTCTAGGAACTGGAGTTATGGGAGGGGAACAGGGGTCTTATAATGACTCTCCACACCCTTAAGGAAATGTAACTCACAGAATTCTTTGGGGAAAGCCATTGCTGTTAAAGTGGTGCTATAGTGCTTTACATTTATGGTGTGAATATGCCCTTATTGTCATTGCCATTTTAAAGGGCTGAAGTATAGGATTAGCTGCTCATTGCAGGTCCGCTGTTCCTCTGGGTGACAGCAAAGGTTATTCAGTTTAAGAGGGACACACACACATGCACACACACACGCGCGCGCACACACACACACTTTTTGACTCTTTGGGCCAGATCCTTATTCAATCATAGTCTCATGGTGCCAGTGTGGTGTAGTGTTTAAGAGCGGTAGCCTCGTAATCTGGTGAATCGGGTTCGCTTCCCCGTTCCTCCACATGCAGCTGCTGTGTGACCTTGGGCTAGTCACACTTCTTTGAAGTCTCTCAGCTCCACTCACCTCACAGAGTGTTTGTTGTGGGGGAGGAAGGGAAAAGGAGATTGTTAGCAGCTTTGAGACTCTTAGGGTAGCGATAAAGTGGGATATCAAATCCAAACTCTTCTTCTTCTTCATGGGCCATATTTGACAGGTTCACCCACTTGTCATTCACATGGCATCACAATGATTGCAGAATGCCTGATTGTGCTTTGGCACCTCTGCCTCTACAGCTAACCTGGGATGGAAGTTCCATTCCACCCTTCCCTGCTCTGAATGGCTACCAGGATTTAGGCCACACGCTGAGAGTGAGGCAAGCCTCTGTTTAGCCCCTCACTCTGCCTCCAATAGTGCTGTAAAAGAGGAGGGCCAAAATGCATCTCAACTGTGGTAAAGACACTGCTGAGTTAGATGGATAAAGCGTCTGACTTGTCACAAGGCATAAGAACATAAGAAGAGCCTGCTGGATCAGACCAGTGGCCCATCTTAGTCCAGCATCCTGTTCTCACGGTAGCCAACCATATGCCCGTGGGAAACCCACCAGGTCCTGAGCACAAGAACGCTCTCCCCTCCTGTGGCTTCCAGCAACTGGTATTCAGAAGCATGACTGCTTTTGACTGTGGAGACCACACCAGTCTAATTTCTCAAATGACAGTTATGAAACTGACTCACACAAGGCAAGCTTTTGTCATTTTACAGTGACAGGCACAGTTAGTTCAAGAGCAGTGAGCAGTCTCCCAAAGGGAAACCCTTTATTCTCTGTCCTCCTTCGCAGATCAAGGCCTTTGCCATCCTTTTCCTGGGAGACTGCTGCTGTAGCAGCACATTTGTTTGACTTCACACACACACAGATGGTGAAGACCATCACAACTGGGGAAGAAGGGAATAGAAAGAAGAGTTTGCCTTTGGGAATCCTCTCAAAGAAACAGTGTTTGCCTTCCCCAGAGAAGGGGATGAAGTGGAAGACAGCAGAAGCGGGAGATTATTTTGCTCATAGAAGTAACACAGCAGCCCTCCTGAAATGCATGTTTCCCTCCCTGTCCCCCTCCTTCCTTCCTTCCTTCTTCAGAGGAAGCTCAGGGGAAAGAAGAACAAATGGTCCTGGAACCAGTGTGAGAACATTGGAAGGCTGCTGCTATTATACGCTTGGCACAGAGGGGAGGAAGAGAAGCATCTGTACAGCAGAACTATCTGGAAGTGCCATGCCTGGGCGTTAGTCACGTCCTTCTTTTCCAACAGCTCAAACTGGGGAAGAGGTAGGACGTCATTAGCCAAATCTCCTCATTTGCTATGGTAGGCAGCAAACCTCTAAGAAGCACATAAACACAACATTTGACCCAGTTCTCTCTTGTTTCCTTGGCAGAGAGAAGGAGAAAGAGAGACAGAGAACATTTAGCACTGGGCTGGGAGTCCTGATGGGCTCCAAGCTGGAAATTCTGTGAAAGTAGAAAAGAAACTTGACATTCTTAGACTGAGGTTCTGAATACTTAGCCTGTCCTGCTGTAGAGTTTTGAGGAGATTTCATCAAGGAAGCCTCAAATGATCATGTGCAGCAAGGATATCCATGCCATCATGGAATTCTGCTTTGGAAATGCTTCTGGGGCTTGAATGGCAAAGGTGGTAGCTTCAGTTAGGTAGTTGGGAACATAAGAACATAAAACAGTCTGACTTGGCATGAGCAGAAACTGAGCACAACAACATTCTGCCCATGTGTGATTCCCAACAATTGGTATTCAGAGGGGTCCTGTATTTGACAGTCCCAAGATAGTAGATCAATAATTTCCATCAGTTCATAGAATCATTGAGTTGGGAGGGACCTTTCAAGTCAGCCAATCCAACGCCTAACTCACTACATGATCTCAAATGCAGCTACAGCATCACTGACAGATGGCCATCCGCACACTGCTTAGGTCCCTCCAGTGAAGAAGAGCCCATCATCTCCTGACGCCCTCTGGTCCACAACTGAGCAGCACTTGCAGTTAGGAAATCTCTCCCTGTGTTGGCTGAAACCTGCCTTCTTGCAATTTCTCCCTACTGGGCTCCAGAGTCTGGAGCAAAAGAGGACAAGTTTGCTGCAGCTTCTTCTGCATGACTGTCCTTCAGGTACTTGAAATCCATTCTCATGTTTTCCCCTGAATGGTCATTGATTTATTTGTACCTCCAAAACGCATGTACCTCCAGAAGGGATTTATTTTGCTTCCAGAAGGCAGCCCCAAAGTCTTGTCTTCTCCATGGTAAACAGACCAGCTCTTCCAGCCATTCCCCGTGGGACTTGCTTTCCAAAACCACACAACATCCGGGTTCTCTGGACATACTCCGGTTTGCAAATCCTTTTTAAAATGTGGTGTCCAGACCTGGCCAAAGCACTCCACATGTGGCCTGGCTAGTTCAGAACAGAGTGGATTTACTATATCTCATGATCTGGACACTATGCTTCTTCTAATGCAGCCTAAGACTGCATTAGCCTTTTTAGTAGTTGCATCGCACTGCTGGCTGCTGTTCAACAAAAACGCCTAGATTCTTTCCACACGCACTATCGCCAATTCCCAACCTATGCTTGTGTCTTTACCTCTTTTATGCCTGAATGCATGACTTGACATTGATCTCTGTTGAGTTTCAACTCATTCCTTTTGGCCCCCTGTTCCATCCTGTCAAGATTGCTTTGAGTTTTGATTCTATCTGCTGCACTGAAAGATATTCCCCCCAGCTTTGTGCCAGCTGCAGATTTGATAAACATTTGCCCTGTTCTAGGAAATGTGCTTTCAATCACATATGCCCTCAATCTGAATGAATGGTTTTCTTTTCGACTTTGATAAATGCTTGAGAGCAAATTGGATTGATTTGATTTGATTCCCTCTTTAGAATTTGCCAAGATTTTGAGCCTCGCCAAACGTCTTGGGAACTTGATAGTTGTAGAAATGTGGGGCGCTTGTCTTCAAGCAGACTAAATTTTAATGTTTTAAATATTTCAATGTTTTTAATCGAACATTTTTAATGTTTGATATTTTATTATGTTTTTACAGTATATTTGTTGGAAGCCAGCCAGAGCGGCTGGTGCAATCCAGCCAGATGGGTGGAGTATAAATAAAATAATCATTATCATTATCACCACCACCACCACTACCATTATTTTACCCAATTAAACAAAAAGCCCTCTCTGAAAACAGAAGGGGGATTTCTTTGTGTGGCAAACTAGACCTTTAGTCTCGCATCTGTTATCTTTCCCACCCACCATGCCTTTATAATATTTTTTATTCAGCCCCTCTTGCACTGGGAATATATAAAGGACAGCCGTAGCAAATCAAGAAACTTTTCACAGGAGCAGGAAGGATAAGAGCCTCTCAAGTCTCAAGACTCCCCAACCAGCAATGCTATCATTTTGCAAAGCCTCTACAGAAGCAACAGTTTCTTTGCAGTTTCGGAGCAGAAAAAGGAAAATAACCAGGGCTTTTTTTTTCAGTCAGAACTCACTGGAACTCAATTCCAGCACCTCTCAGGTGGGTGCCATTGCCATTATACGAGAATAAGGACTCTGAAATATACTCAGAGTCGCAAAGTGATTTCATGCTCTTTATTCAGCTCATAGTGGTGAGGAGGAATGAATGGATGTCCCCTCAAAGTATCTGCTTTATATACCGTATTTTTTGCACCATAACACTCACTTTTTTCCTCCTAAAAAGTAAGGGGAAATGTCTGTGCGTGTTATGGAGGGAATGCCTACGGGTGGCATGCCTACGGATTTTCCTCCTCTAAAAACTATGTGCGTGTTATGGTCGGGTGCGTGTTATAGAGCGAAAAATACGGTACATTATTTACACAATGGGCTGCACATGATTGGCTAATTCTGGAATTCTACTGTAAGCCAATCAGGTTGTGGATTCACTTATATCTGGAGCATGATTGGGTGGTTCCTGCCAACCAATCATACTGCTGCGTTGTTCTAGGACCAATCAGACTGCTGCATTCTGAATCCTATTGTTCTAGGATCAATCAGACTGCTGCATTTTGGATCCTATTGTTCTAGGACCAATCAGACTGCTGCAGTTTGGATCCTATTCAACTCAGTACATAACAGACTCATATTGAATTCCGGCACCTCTTTCTCTAGAAAAAGAGCACTGGAAATAACCAATTTTGGATCCCAACCAAAGAAGTTCAAACAAGGCTTAAGGGAGCCTAACCTAATATACATTCCATTTCCTCCAGCAGTACAGCTAGAATGAAAATATAAGAAGAGCACTGAAAGGCCCATCTAGTCTCAAATCCTGTTCTCACAGTGGTGGTAGGGTTGCCATATTTCAAGAGGTAAAAATCTGGACACAAAAAGCTGTTGAGCTTTCTTAGGGCAAGCGCTTGATAGCCCCACCACCACCGCCGAGCCCAAGCTGTCCATGCCAGAGGCCAGAGCCTGGGTTGTCCATGTCAGAGCCCAAGCCTGAACCAGAGCCGCCTGTGCACAATGTTGTTGTTGTTGTTGTTGTTGTTGTTGTTGTTTCTGCTGCTGCTGTTAAACCAAATCCATGACATTTGCATTAAAAGGCTACATTTCCCCAGATGGGCATGCTGGACCCCCAAAAGAGGGCATGTCTGGGAATTTCCAGATGTATGGCAACCCTGCAGAGTGGCCAGCCAGATGTGCACTGTAAGCCCCAAAGCAGGAGCTGAGTGCAGCAACACGCTTCCCACTTGCGATCCCCAGGAATCAATATGCAGAGGTATACTGCCTCTGTCATTGGATGTAGAACAGAGACACCATAACTAGTAGCCATTGATGGTGCCCCCTGCCCATACCAGGTACAAAACTTGACAGAACTGGCAGCTGGATCTTATTTCAGCACTGGCGATGAGGCAGCATTCTCCACTACAGTAGACTAGTTTAGGGGGCAGAGGGCAAGTCATATATGCCATGCATAGTTCTGCTCTCAGAAGACCTCACCAGTGTTCTCTTACCCAGCATCTGCTGCCTGAGGCCAGTACTTCACTCTGCCTAATGATAGAGCTGGCTCTGGTCAACAGGTCACAGGAACAAAGGCAGAAATAGTATGTGAACAAAGCAATCATAGACATGATTTTTCAGTTCACATATTATGTTTGCCCATATTTGCCCTAAGCAAATGGAACCCTGCTCCCGTGTTTACCCAAAATTTACTGGGAGAAAATAGATACATAGATAGCAATCGATGGGTTGCGTTGGTCTTGAGGGCTTTTATGTCGCTGTTTCACTTCAAACCACTAGAGGGACCTAAAGTCCATTCTAAAACACAGGTGTATCTGAGAGTGGCAGTGTTTTCCATTCCTTACATAAAAGCACCAGTTTTTGTCCTCTGCCCCCTCTGCAGTACCATATAACAGACAAATTTCTGAGGTGCGACATGAAGTCATGTGGGGGATGAAAAGCAATAATTGTTCAGCATGGTTTAGAATGACTGGCTACCGGCTGCTATAAGCCTAGCAAAGAAGAATTATATCAGTTCACATGAGGTTCGCTGTTCAGCACAAAACCCCATTGTTGTGCTCAGCTTCTGTCTTATTTTGCATTTATGCCGGCTGAATGATAGGAAGGTACTATACATTTAAAGCACCATTTTTCAACTTTAACGGACATGGTCCCCCCCCAATAAACTTGGGAACTGTAGTCTGTTAAGGAAGCTGACAGTTGTTAGGAGACCCCCTGTTCTCTTCAGAGTGGGGGACAATTAGCAGAGCTCCATGGAAAGAGGGGGATGGATTGTTAAACCAATCTGGGAGGGAACTAGGGGCTTCCTAACAACTTTCAGCACCCTTAGCAAACTACAATTCCCATTTAGTAAGCCTAAATGGCTTACTAAGGTGGACTAAAGGCTCATTCAGGTGACATCTCCCCACCCCCATCACATTTGTTACCAGAAATGCAGGTATCTAAAAACTGGGATAGCTGCAACTAAATTTTCAGCAATATTTGCATTTTCAAGTACCTGTGTGATTTTTGGTATGATGCGTAACCTCTGTCTTTTGCAATTTGCGCTTTCCTGAACAGTATGTACCTCCCCCCCCCTCTTTTTTGAAAGGGGAAGGGGTAGTTATTTGAAGGACGACCTTCACGTATATCAGCTTGCCTGTGCCTTAAGTTCAACAACAGAGGACTGCCTTATGTGGTTCCTTCAAGAGCAAGCAAGTTATAGCTGTGAGGGAAGGAGCCCTTTTCTGTAGTGGCTCTCGAACATGTTTCCAGCAGTGCTCCGATAGGTCACAGCAGTTTAGGTATTTAGGAAAGACCCTAAAACCCACTTGGGTTTGCCAGCTTTTCCCTGAATTGCTCTATTCTGCCACTGCTGATTTTGGTTTTTGATGCACTTTAGTATTTTGGGGTTGGATGCTGCTGTTTCAGTTCTGCCTTGTTCTGAATTGTGCTTCATTATATTGTATCATATATAATACCCTCTGGGGTGTTACCATCAGCAGAGAGGGGCCTTTTAGTAGTTCATCCATCTTTAGCAGTTTGGGAGGTGGCAGCCCAGGGGAGGGCATTGTCTATAAAAGCCTGCCCTACAGAGATTCATCTAGATTACACAGCTTTCATCAAATGCCGAAGACACACCTGCCCTTTGACACCTAATATATACACAGCTAAGTTTTATTCAGAGTAGACTGATTGAAATTAATGGACCTAACTTAGTTTACTTTGAGTAAAATCTAGTTGACTACCACCCATATATTTTAGGAACTGGCCTATCCATGTGATTACAAATGGTTTTAACTGATTTTAAAAGGTACATTTTTATATTGTTCTAATCTGCCCTGAGACCTGGGATGAAGGCCAGGTAAGAAATCATCATCAACAACAGCAGCAGCAGCACAAGTTGTGACTCATGTGTACATATCTCCTGCCTTGTTGCTGATGACGTTCTTCTCCCGTTACATAAGATGAAGATCCATTTCAGAAAGTGGACAACGTGATAGGCAAAGGATGTGAGATGCCAGTTTTTTTGTGTGCTGGTGAGTGAGGGCAGGCTTTCAAGATGGCTTGTTCTATGAGGAATAAACAGATTTGGTGTAGCTGATGATTTGCTAGAGCCAGCTTTCCCCTCCCTGTGGCACAGCAGCTCCAAAGGGAGACCTTGAGAGAAAAAGCCAAGCTTTTCTAGGGGATGCGGAATAGCATCCCTGGCAGCCTTGCCTCTGAAAGGCAGACAGTGTGGAAACTAATCAGAAGCCATTAAAGCAGAAATGTTTGCTGAGCTGCACAACCGGCTGATGTTGTTGTTGCGGCTCATAGATCTGCCCTTGGCCCCTTGGGTTGCAAGGATCTTCTCGCTTCATTCATTTGGAGCACCACACCATCGAAAGTAAGATCTCTCTTTTTTATTCCTTCTCTGCTTTTGGGAGACAGGGAGTGTGAGCTACAGCAATTAGATACAGGTGAGAAATAATGTGTTTAGGTCACAATTTGGAGTTAGGCTGCCATCCTATGTACACTAACTTGGGAGGAATTAGCTCCACTGAACACAATGGACCTACTCCTCAGTAAAACCAAACAAACAAACATGAGCAGAAATAGCTTACCAGGTGGGGCACAGACACCATGCTAGCTTTCCAGTGGGTGGGTCATTGTTGCTCACTTTGAAGGAGGGTGGAGAGGTGGTGGGGAAGTCAGTGCAGTGCGAACACACTAGTGGAGACCATCTAGAGCTGCTGCTGCTGCATTTGCGCCATGCCAACCTCAGTAAACAGAGACCAACCAGCCAGGAAGACAGCATAGCCCCACCCAAAGAGCCATCTCCTGGCATAGTTAACAAGCATCTGGGAACCAAATATACCCCCCCTTCCTTTTAAGTAAAGTTAGGAGTCTCTCTGGTACTTTCTGACATGGACATCAACCCAGTATGGATTACCGGTACATCAAATGCATTTCCTACATGTTCCTTCATGAGTGGCAGAGAACATAAGCAAGAATAAAACCAGCGGGTATTCTACAGCACCCAGTAGTTAAAAATTGACAAGGACAGCAATTCCACTGAGTTTGTCAGCTGCAGATAGATTTGGTGCAAGTCTAAGCATGCTGACCTGGGAGTAAGTCCCATTGAACCCAGTGGGGTTTCCTTCAGAGAAGACATCTATAGCAGGGATTGATGGGGAACACTTGGTCCTCCAGATGTTGCCGAAGTACAACTCTCAGCATCCCTGGCCATTGACTATGCTAGCTGGAGCTGATGGGTGTTGTATTCCAACAACATCTGGAGGGTAGAAAGTTTCTTATCCCCGATGTATAGGATTTCACTAGGGGTCAGTGGAGGTTCCAGTGAATGCTAAACGAATATGAAAGGGTGGGTTGTAGGGCCTGCCCCCAAATTACAAGATGGTATCCTTCCCCACTCCATATACGTAAGTTGGCTGGGTTGGATGTTGATTCTTACATCAACATCAGTGATGGGATAGAGTCATCTATTGCACCAGAAGCAGTAGAAGGGCCAACGAGGTTGCATTGCATACACAGCTCTGCCTCCAACAGTGAGGATAGGCCAGAATATTTAGGAGGAACATTCAGGGAGTTGTGGCTGCTGCTCCCCATCAACTGTGGCCTGAGGTGGTTGCCTCATTTTGCCTCATGGTAGGACCAGATCCAGCAGGTTATCATTCAGCTCAACTTTAATAACGTGTGAGTTAACAGGCTGAAACCCTGAACTTCAATAATGTGTGATTCTTCTTCTGGGTTGCTGTCCTGGCTTTCGAATGAAATGTCTCCGGATCCTGTTTTCTATAGATAGAAGTTCTTGAGATTTGAGATGAGATGGTCACTTTCCCCCATTTTTGTTGTTTTATGTCAGTTTGAGGTGTTGCCAGAGCATTCAATGCTATTCTTACTCAGAGTAGCTCACTGAAGTTAGTCTTGGCTATTAATTTCATTGGGTCTATTGGAGTAGAACTAGCATTGGCTACAACTCGTTGTTTTTCTCCGGTCACTGTGAAGGGGGAGAAACGTTTTACATTGCATTCTTCCTATGGCTTCCACAGAAGAATTTAGTTTCAACATCTTTAATCCCCCACTGTCGTACTCAGTGCACTTATGGACATTATTGCACACACTTTAATTGGCTGTTTGTTGCTCCCATCAATAAATTATGCTTGTAGTTTAGTGTAGCTGTAGACATCATTTACTGCTGGCCACCTCTTTGGGTTAGATTACAGGTTGCCTGTTTTATGCATCCACCCGGCCTTGCCTAGGCATCAGAAGTGCTACATGTTCTCCATTTCTTTCTGGCATGTCGGCACAGAGCCTTTGCCAGGAAAAAGTTGGCAATTCAATAGTCTGATGTCTTTGCTGCCAGTGGTCTTGTTCTTTAGCAACAGGCAGGCAGAAGATTCTCTTTTTCCCCACCATGGAAGAAAACAAATCTCCAGGGATAAAGAATTTCAAACAACTCTGGGGTTGGACTCTATTTTAGATTAGCAAGTTAAAACGAGGATGTGAAAGAAGTTTTCAAGAAGCAGATTACAGAGGTTTCAGGGAAGCAAGGATTAATAGTGAGGAGAAATTTCCCATCACCCTGATATCTGCTTGGAAACAAACTCCTCTATGTGTAGACCCTCCACCAAATTGCTGTCCTGCCTTATTGACATGCTCCTCTGTCAGGGAGGGATGAAGGGATCTGCCATCCGTGACTTGATCCTTGGGAAGAGTTGGCCATGAAATCAAAGCAGTGGGAAGTATTGCAACTCCAGAATTCATGATCTTATGGAAAGCCAATGTTGAGTGCAGTGAACGTTATATCTCAAGTTTCAGAAAACCTAATCATAGGGCTAGGTAGGCTTCCATTTTGATGGGAAAAGGAGCCCAAGAAGGCTAGAAGTTTGGCATTAGTACGCGTGAAAAGGATCTCAGCATTGTAATCAGTTGCCTGTTGAACATGAATCAGACTTGTGATGCAGGTGCAAAAAAGGCTAATGCAATTTCAGGGGGCATTAATAGAACTTAGCATATCAATTCCCAGCTCTTATATAAAGGGCTTCTGATTGTTCTGTGCTGCGTACTACCACACAATATGACCTATATTTACTTCGCCGACTCCCAAACATCACTCTAAATCTACAATCTGAGTGCCTTAATAAGAAGATAGGGCCAGAAGGGAGGGAAAATAAACACATTTATCTCAGGTGGAGGACAAGCTTACCTGCCTGCCAGCGCATTTGTTTTAGAACAGATCGTATGTCTGAGCCCTGTTTCCTTGAGCTTGGATAATTGGCAAAGCAAATGGAGAGCAAACAACCAGCAGTTAATTAGCTGCTGCACAACGGGAATCTTTAAGAGCTGAGCTGCAAACAGAAGACAAGGTCCCTGCACTGCTTGTTAGGCCACATTTGGCAGAAGATAGATGGGGAGAAGATGACCTAAAGATATCTGCACCTGTAGGAGAGTTTCTCAGAAGTGTGAAATGGACTCATAAAAGTATGATATTTCATCTTGCAGGGGTGACTAAACCCTGTTTTTTGATGGGTCAAGAGTTGTTTTGGCTGAAATGACCCCCCACCCAGTCCCTCAGAACCTCACAAATCTTTTTTTCTTTTTACCATGATCATTTTTAATTGATATTATACATATATACAAATAAACATATACAAAATCCAGTATAAAGGTTACACATAATATATATCCACTCCATAGATGATAAATATAGTTTTAGGCTCTGCCGAGCCTTGGACATCCCTCCACTCCTTTGGTAAGTATCAGATATATTCTATAGGCACGTATTTTATCTCTTCTAGCTGATAACCCGTTACTGTTAGAGTTATTCCGATCCTGCCAGTGTCTTTTTTAAATTGGTTCCAATGTACATCCAATATTTAATCCAATTGTCATGAAATTTCTGTTCATCCTGATCTCTTATTCTACCCGTTATTCTAGCGAGTTCGGCATAATTTGTCAATTTAACCTGCCAATCACTTATCTTAGTTATTGCCTCCGTTTTCCAGTTTTGCGCTAACATGATTCTTGCGGCTGTTGTGGCATATAGAAATAGTACCTTATCTTCTTTTTTAATTTCTTTACCCATTATTCCTAACAGAAAAGCTTCAGGTTTTTTGGGAAACGTGTATTTAAATTTTTTTTTAAGTTCGTTGTAAATCGATTCCCAGAATCCTTTCACTTTGCTACACAACCACCACATATGATAAAGATCGCCATCTACCTCTCCACATTTCCAACATCTTTTATTCTTTAACCTATAAATCTTAGCCAATTTCACAGGTGTGTGGTACCACCTATATATCATTTTCCACATGTTTTCCTTTAATGCCATACACGCCGTGAACTTCATATTAATACTCCATAATTCCTGCCACCTCTCAAATTCGATGTTATAACCAATATCTATTGCCCATTTAATCATGGCCTCCTTCACCTCCTCATCTTTTGTGTACCATTCCAATAAAATTTCATAAGTTCTAGACAGTGTTTTGTTCTTGCCTTCCACAACTTCCACATTGAATTTAGATTTTTTATCTTCAAATCCTAGTTTCTTTTTATCTTCTTTCAACAGATCATTTACCTGGTGGTATTGCAACCACCCGGTAAATAGGCTTTTAATCTCTTCATATGGTCTAAGTTTTATGTCTTGCTCCGTTTTTCTTATAAGTTCTTCATAGGTGGCATTCTTCCCTTCCATATTAGTTTTTTTAACCATTAACACCTCTATTGGTGAAATCCACCAGGGTGTCTTCCTTTCCAGTAAGTTTTTATTTCTTTCCCATACTTGGAATAATGGTCCTCTAAAAATATGATTTAGAAAGCCTCTATGTACTTTCACCTTTTCGTACCACAGGTACGTGTGCCACCCGTACCTGTTGTCAAAGCCTTCCAAATCTAAGATGTCTCTATTTTCTAGCCTTATCCAATCTTTCAACCACAATAAACACGCCGCCTCATAATATATACTTAAATCCGGTAGGGAGAAGCCCCCTCTTTCTCTTCTATCTACCAATATTTTCATTTTTATTCGTGGTCTTTTTCCCTGCCAGATGTATCTCGCCAAGGCTCTTTGCCATTCTTTGCACTGCTTTAGACCTTTAAGTACCGGGATGGTTTGAAATAAAAATAGCATTCTAGGCAAAACATTCAATTTGATAACCGCAATCCTCCCCAAACCTCATTCTCTCCCAAATTTCTAAATCTTTCTTAATGTTCTTCCAGGTGACCTCATAGTTATCCTTATAGAAATTAATATTTTTAGCCGTAATCCACACTCCGAGGTATTTCACCTTCTTTGCTGTCATGATTCCCGTCTTTTGTTCTAAGTCTACGATATCTTCTTTGGATATATTTTTAGTTAGCATTTTAGTCTTATTCTTATTAACCTTGAGGCCTGACACCGCACCAAACTCTTCAAATTTTTGTAAAGCTTCTTTTACACTGTGTTTTGGATTTTCTAATGTTAATACAATATCATCTGCAAAAGCTTTGATTTTGTACTCCTTGGTTCCAACCTTAACTCCATTAACCTCTGCAGATTCCCTCAGCCTCTTAGTGAGCACTTCCAATACTGCAATGAATAATAGGGGAGATAAGGGGCAACCTTGTCTGGTCCCTTTAGATATATCAAAAAATTCCGATGTGGTATTATTAATTACAAGTTTTGCCCTTTGCTCATGATAAATAGCCTCTATGCCTTTTCTAAATCTTTCTCCCATCCCCATCCTTTTCAAGTTTTCCATCAGAAAGCGCCAAGAGACATTATCAAATGCCTTCTCCACATCGATGAATATCAAGGCCGCTTGTTTATCTATTCTGTTATCCAAATATTCAATTATATCTATCACATTTCTTACATTGTCCTTTAGTTGTCTCCCTGGAAGGAAGCCCGTTTGATCTTTATGAATTCTGTTGTTTAGTACTCTTTTTAATCTTTCTGCCATTATGTCCGCAAATAGTTTATAATCATTATTTAATAACGAAATCGGCCTATAGTTCTTCACTTCTAAGGCATCCACATCTTTTTTGGGGATTAATGTAATATAGGCTTCCTTCCAGGTGTTCGGAATCCTCCCTTCTTTTAAAACGTTATTCATCACTTCACATAGAATTGGGCATAGTTGGTCACTTAACGTTTTATAGTATTTGGCCGATAAGCCATCTGGCCCCGGCGCTTTCCCCATTTTCATCTTTTTTATTGCTTTCTTTATCTCATCTTCTGTGATCATCTGATCTAATAACTCTTTTTCTTCAGTAGCGATCTGTTGTAGATGGTGTTCTTCCAGATAGTTCTCTATTTCATAATCTGTTTCCTTTCCTCTTTTATATAGATCCTTATAATACTTCTGAAATATCCTCTTTATCTCTTTTGGCTCCTCTACTATCCTTTCTCCATCCCTTATCTTACAGATCGTATTTTGTTTTTTCCTTTCTCTTATTTGCCACGCTAAATATTTTCCTACTTTATTAGCTGATTCAAAATCCTTTTGCTTCATCATTTTGATTTTCCACTCAATCTCCTGGTTGACTATCATAGAAAATTGGGCTTGTAGTATCTTTAAGTTTTGCTGTATTTTCTCCTCACCTGGTTTAATAGCTAATTGTCTTTCATTCTCTATAAGCTGTACTAAAATCTCCTCTTTCTTTTTCTCTTTTTCTTTTCTCAAATGGCAATTTTTCTGGATTAGGAAGCCCCTCATAACAGCCTTTCCTGCATCCCAAACCGTTTCTAAGGCCGTCTCTTTGTCAAGGTTCCACTTGAAATATTCTTCAATCATTTCTTTTGCCTCACTTACTATCTTTTGGTTGTTAAATATTTATTCATTCATCCTCCATCTAACTGCTCTAACATCTTTACCCTTTATCTCTATAAATACCGGATTATGGTCTGATATAGTTTGTGGGAGGATTTCAGATTTATTTAAACTCTGTATCAACTCCCTTGAGATCCAAATGTTGTCTATTCTCCCCCAACTCTTATTTGGATTTGAGAAATAGGTATACTGTTTTGTAGTAGGGTTTTTGAACCTCCAAGCGTCAATTAGTCCCATGTTATCAACCAAATCAAAAAACGTTCGAGGTAACTTGCCTTCCTTTGTCTCTTGCTTTTTTGTTGATCTATCCAAGCTTGGAGACACCACTCCATTAAAGTCACCCATCAGTATCATTTTTTGGTCCATCCATTCTAATAACTTATTACCTAATTCGGAATAGAAAGCCGATTTTTTGTCATTAGGCGCATATATTCCGGCAACAATTATTTTTATTCCTTGAAATACAATCTGTACTACTATCATTCTCCCTTGTTCATCTTTATACAACAATTTTGGGTCAATTTTTTCCTTTATATATAATACTACACCTCTTTTCTTAACCTTATCCGATGCTGCAAAATCCAACCCTAATTTCTTATTACTCAAAATTCTTTTATGCTTTCTTGTTACATGAGTCTCTTGTAGACAGATTAGGTCAAGATTCTTTTTTAGTAGTATATGTATAATCTGATTCCTCTTATTTTTATTGTTAAGCCCGTTAACATTCCAAGACAGTATTTTTAACGTCATCGTTTATATACAATTGGTAAATTATCAAGTCTAAATTAAAGTTACTGTTCTTTGTCTTCTTTCTCTTCCCCTTCCCTTTCTTCTGGTAAATTTGTCTCTATCTCTTCCTCTTCACTCCCCCCGCCCCCACCCCCCTCCCCTGACTGCTCCCTCGCCTCCTCCCACCCCGCCATCCTTCCAAGTTCCTTCTCGTATCTTCTTGCAAATTTTTCCAGTTCTGAAGAGCTGGACAGTTTAAATCTTTTATCCTTGAAATAAAATGAAATTCCTTCCGGAAATTCCCATCTATATAGGATCCCCTTTTTCTTCAATTGATTGGTTAATTTTTTATACACCTCCCTCCTTCGAAGAAATCTTGAAGGGATCTCTTTAAATATAATAATTGGATTTCCCTCAATGCATAACCTTTTGCTGTAATTCTGTTTCAATATTTCGTTCCTCATATCTAACGAGTTGAACATGACTATTACATCTCCTGGCAATTTTTTCCCCTTAGCTTTAGCCGATTTTGTTTTTATCCGAAAAATATTTGCTAAAGAGTGCCTTATCTCTTCTTCCTTCCTGTCTAACCAGGTTGCCAACTCTTTAGTCATTTTAGATCTTATGTTCTCATTTAACGCCTCTGGGATCCCTCTAAATTTTAGGTTTAACTGGTTCTGTCTCATCTGTGTCATGGCCATGCTGTCCAACAATTCTTCCTGTACCTTGCCTATCTCCTTGACTTCTATTTTTACCATGTCCAATTCCTTCTTGCTGTCTTTCGTATCCTTATGCACCCTTTTCATAGAATCCTCAAGTACTTTGGTTCTTACCGATAAATCTTTGACTTTTCCTGTCAGTTCTCCCACCACCCCCTCTAATCTCTTATCCAATGTATCCTGCACTTCCAATAGCTTTCTCTCAATATATTGTTCATTATGTTTAAATTCTTTCCTTATTTCAGCTATCAAGCTATCGTAGTCCTTGACTTCTTTCCCCTCCTTCCCATCTTCTTGTCTAGATGGCCTCCTCTCTCCTGGTGTTCCCACCCCTTTTTTCATTTTGTATGTCAGCTTAATTTAACTAGTTATTAACAACTCTTCCCCCCAATAGTCACTGTAGTAAACTGAAATGACCCCCCACCCGGTCCCTCAGAACCTCACAAATCTTAGCAGCAGTGCCAAGAAAAAAGTGGACACGGCTGAGATAGTGTAGCTTTCTCTGCTTCGGAGAACTTAATAGATTAGTCCAATGTTTGCTTAACCTTCCACCCTCAAGGCTATTTATGCCCTCAGCTGAAAATGGTAGCTCTGTGTTTTTAACTTAATAACCTAGCCTGTATTTGAGTGCTTTTGCAACTGAGACTTGGAGTGGGGTGGGCTGGAGTGGCCATCTGGTAGAGGAAGCGAGCTTTGTATAGGCCAAGTTCAATCCCAGCCACCTCCAGCTAAAGGGATCAGGTAGCAGCTGGTTTGAGAGACCCTACTCTGCCTTAGACACTGTAGAACCTCTATCAGTCAGAGAAGGCTGAGCTAGAGAGCCAAACAACCTGATCTGGTATAAGGCAGCTTTCTAGGTGACATTCAGGTTCCATTCATTAGAGCTGATCTGTTTTGGCCACTTAACTCAACTCAGTATATATTACATAATCTAACAAGCTGAGCAACAACTCAAAGTGTTTTAATTACACCACTTCTATTTCAATCTGGTTAATAAACAACCTCCTTTTTCTTGTCCTCGTTCTTCTCCCCCTCCTCTTGTTTTTGTAGCTGCTACAGGACCCAACTCCATCTGCTACTGGGTCCACCCACTACCTATATTCCAAAGCATGGAAACATTTCACTCGATTTCTGTATTCTGTTTGTTACCACTGCAGGCAAGGCAACAAGAACTTTGACGAAGAAGCTGCTGTCATCTTCTGGCTTCCTAAGCCATATTAGAAAACATTCCGATGCTGACACTTCTCCAGCTGTAACAATCTCGAGGCAAGCAAATCAGTGAGCCAGAGCTTTTGCCATCTGTCTGTATAGTCTTGGTGGCAAAGAATTGAACAACCTCAGGTTCAGGGATGCTCTGGGACAAAGGAGCCTAAAGATCTGCAGCTTTAACAAATTTTGAATACAGAGTACAAGTCTGATGCAGTTCTGAAAAAAGTAATTTAAGATCACATGCGGTCTGCCATGATAAATAGGATACTCTGAATGTAAGCTGCGTCTTTATTCTCTGACTATATAGTTTGCTGTAGACCTAGCAGTAGCATTGTAACACAAGCTTACAGTCAGGGCTAGCCTACCAAGGGTGAGCATGTAAAGAAGGACCGGGTAATATCATGGCCTCTACTGTGATGTTTCTGTGTCCAAGAATAGGCACCAAGAATGAGGAATAGTTTATTAGAAAGCACTTTATGCAGAGGAACTTCAAAGACCAGCACTGAAAATAAAGGACTAAGGAGCTGCCCATGTAATGTTACTCCCCGGAGAATTCACGCTAAGTGTCAACAGATCACAAGCTCTATCATTATATTTGCCGTCTCCCTCTTTTCCTTGCTCTTAGAAGTGAAGAAGGAGAGAACCTTTCCAGGTAGGTGGGAGGCCACAGTGCTGGCCTGTGGACACCAGCTGCAGGACCCCCAAATCATGGGTACCAGGGTGATTTTTGCAGGGTTCTACATCACTTGGAGTATCTACTGAAGGAAGCAGGCTCCTAGCTCCACAGAGTCACCTTCCAGCATGTGCAGGATTATAGGGGGTGGTGAGAATAACAACAACAACAACAACAACAACAACAACAACAACAACAACAACAACAACAACAATTTATTTATACCCCACCCATTTGGCTGGGTTTCCCCAGTCACTCTGGGCAGCTTCCAACAAAGGATTAAAAATACATTAAAACATCAGTCATTAAAAACTTCCCTAAACAGGGCTACCTTCAGATGTCTTCTAAACGTCAGATAGTTGTTCTCACAAACTCCTCCATCCTTCGTATATATCAGCAGTAACATACATCTGACCCGTTGGCTTAATTAGGCCTGCTAGTCCTCTCCATTTGGCCCAGCCATGCCCATCTTCCTGACATCGAGCCGAAAAGGGGTTGACAGGTACTGCTGACCAGCTCATTGGTGACACCTGCAAAGCCCCGGCCATCAGCTTGATCATCGGGGCTAGCATAGCTGTGAGCACCTTATTTTGCATGCCCTAGTGGTCAGCTGATGGTTGGGGCTTGCAAAGCACCATGCACCGCACTCTGCCTGCACACTTTGAATTTCAAGTGGGGTGGGAAAATATGGGCCACTTGATGTCATTGTGAAACCAGGGGATTGACAGGCAGTGGCCCTGCCCTTCTGTCAAACTTGGCTAGCGGGTGGGGTGGGAAGCAGTATAGAATATGGCCTGCCAGCCTGATTCAGTTCCCCACTGCTGCTGCATGCAATTGCTGGAGTTCCTGAAGAGGGCTTTACAAAAACCTGGTGTTCTATCTCTTACTCAGGCAGCCTATAAATACAGACTTCTTATTCTCCCCGCCCCCCCCGGCATAGCTTTTGGCATGCTGACAGCTTCCCCACTTTTGGATTAGCTCATTTGATTGCCATGTCTGGCATGGTTTGAGGCTGACCTTTCACCGAGGCTATTTCCCCCCTTGTATTCCTAAAAATGAAACAACAAGACAGTGTGAATGATTAAAGCTGCAGATTGTTGATTTCTGCATAGGCAACTCCACTGTGATTGAAATGCTGAGATAGCTGGCGGGCAAGCTGAAAAATATTAACAGCCTACGTAGTTCCCATAAACTCAAGTTTCTATAGATAGGCCTACACCATAATTTAATCATAGAACCTGGCATTTCTAAACTGATCCACTATTTATTATGATGAAGATTTTATTGCTGGTCTTATTAAAAATTGAAACAATTAAATAAAAATAGTGACAATCCCCATGTCCCCTCAATGTCTTTTCCATGCAGCCAAAGGACAAGCGAGGGTGAGAGTTTAAAAAGACAGCAGGCTGCAAGATACAGTAAGTGAGAGAAAGGAGAATGATAGCATATTGAACAGATATCAAATAGTGTGGATTCCAGTTTCTGACACTGCCTTGTAACTTAGGCTCTTCATTGCACATGGTTCCAAGTATCTTGGGATTAGTCTTCCCAGGCTTCTCACACCCCCAGTAAAATGCATGCTGGTGAAGATTGTGAATTTGATAACAGCTGCTGTGGGTTAAACCACAGAGCCTAGGACTTGCCAATCAGAAGGTCGGCGGTTCGAATCCCCGCAACGGGGTGACCTCCCATTGCACAGTCCCTGCTCCTGCCAACCTAGCAGTTTGAAAGCACGTCAAAGTGCAAGAAGATAAATAGATACCGCTCTGGTGGGAAGGTAAACAGCGTTTCCATGCGCTGCTCTGGTTCACCAGAAGCGGCTTAGTCATGCTGGCCACATGACCCGGAAGCTGTACGCCGGCTCCCTTGGCCAATAAAGCGAGATGAGCACTGCAACCCCAGAGTCGGACACGGCTGGACCTAATGGTCAGGGGTCCCTTTATCTTTACCTTTACAATGGTAGGGGAAACATTGGCAACCTCTCTCTCCACTAGCCATTTTTTGCAATAAAAAAATCAAACATTTCCACTGGTCCTTCTTCCCCAGCCCCACCCCCTCCACTCACAACTCCCCAGGTCAAGAAATATCTTAGGTTGGAGAATTTTGATTTTGTAAATATAACTCGTGGTGGAGGTGGGTAGGGAATCATCATATTCTCCAGGGCCACTGGTGAACTCAAATCCAGAGTTCATATCACTGAGAAGTGGGAGGGAGATGCTGGAAGACTGAGAAAGACAGGACATCTTCTCACCAGCATGGAGTGGTTTGAAGGTGCCTCATCTTAGGAAGAGAGGAAGTTGCCTTATATGGAGTCAGGCCATTGACCACTTCAGGCAGAAGTCATTCCCAGCCCTACCTGAAGATGACAGGAATGGAATCTGGGAGCTTCTCCATGCAAGGGCAAGATGCTCTGCTATTGAGCTTTGACCCTCCCATGGCACCAAAGTCAGGACTGCTACTAAGTATTCGGTCTATAGTGAGATGTAGCCAATCTTTATTCTCCAACATGATGCTACTATGGAGCCCAATGGCGTCCGGCACACTTCTCTGCGCGGCTCTGGTCTTCCCCCAGGGACCTTTGACTCCAGCAGCAAGTAAACACAGCGGAACAGAAGCAGGAACGTTCTGTGAGGGCAATAACTCAGGCTGAAACGCAGCAGTCTCCTTATCTGTAAAGTCTTTATTCCTTAGCAAAACACAATAGCTATAAATTTCCTGGCGACAGAGCGCACATCTTGCTGCTCTCTCCTCGGAGCAAACACACACACTCACAGAACACAGGAAACCACTCCCCTCAGTGTTCTAAACCGCGCCTCAAAATGTGAGACGTCACTCAGAACTCTTAACCCTGTGAGTTCTGAGCCTCTCTCCACACCCCCTCTCGAATCATATTTTGAGAGGACTTCTGAGTGTTCAACACCTTCCCCATTGCCTTCCGCCCCTTCCTGGCATCGTTGTTAGGCACCTGTTGAACTTCACAAATCTCAGGTTCGCACTGTGCGAAACCAACCCACGCATTTGTGACCTGAAACCTCTCAGGTGGAATTCCCTTTGTAGCCCGCGATGACCGCCTGGGCACAAACTGGGGTACTCCTTCTGACCCACTGGGGCCAGCATGTGCGTCTTCCTCATCAGAAGACTCCCCCTCTGACTTGACACGTCTGTGAGCTTTCTCCATTATGCGCACAGGAGATGAGGGCTCACTCTTGGACACTCCTTTAACAACCTGTGGAGACGCCCTACTCTGTTCAGGGACCTGGTCTCCACCAGCAGGTTCAGGCTCTGGCTCTTCCTCCTCCTCAGAGTCAGACAGACAATCTGAGTGAACGTCAGAGCGCGCTTTGCGCCTTGCCCAACCATCCTGCTCAAAGAACTCAGCCTGTTTACTAACCAGAAGCTTGGTCTGATCACCTTCTGGGTATGCGAATCTCCACCCTTTTGTCGCAGGCTCATATCCACAGAAGATCATTTCCTGGTACCTTGGGCCACCCTCCTGCTGCAGAAACTTTGGTACAGGCACCATGGCTCTGCTACCAAAAGTGCGAAAGAAATGCACAAGCGGCTTCTGTCGATGAAGCAGGAAATACGGGGTGTCACCTACCACTGCATTGTAGCACCTGTTCATCGTGAAATTGGCTGTCTTTACCGCCTCCCCCCAAAAACTTTGAGGCAAACCAGAGTCATCCAGTAGAATCTCGGATGCTCGAACCAGAGCTTTACTCCTAAGCTCTGCCACGCCACTGTCCTGAGGAGAAGTCACCTTGTGATGTATCCCCCTCTGGCAAAAGAAACCCTTTAGAGCAGACCCAGTGACCTCTGAACCTCGGTCACACTTGAACCCCTGCACCTTGGTGGAGAACCTTAGTTCCACCTCAGCAACCCAATCTTTGATAAGTTGTGTTGCCTCCTCCTTTGTTTTCAGCGTGAAAGCCCATGCGTTCCACGTATAATCATCTGTCAGCACCGCCAGCCACTTGGCCTTGCCCAGACTTGGCTGTGGCATACCAAAAAGGTCTGCATGCACAAGCTCAAAAGGCTTTGTGGTTACTCTCTCCACCCTGGGATGATTAAATCCCTTGTTCCTTGCTTTTCTGCAAGCTCTGCAATTCAAAGGTTGCCCACATTCTTTTACCCGGCACCCTTTGGTGCACTCTGATAACATCTGAATGTCCTCACAGGACCCATGTGACATTCTCTTGTGCCACACGCAAGCACACGACACATGAGTGTGATCAGTGGCTTTCCCAGTATTCCCCTCACCCTCCAGAGGTGTTTCCAGAACAAAGAGGTTGTTCTGATCCTTTTCAACACTTATTAGTTTCTTCCCACCTCTGGAAATTGTACAAACATTTTTCTCAAAACTCACTGAATATCCCTCCTGTAAAAGGCAAGGTACAGATAACAGGCAATGTTTTATCTCAGGCACGAAATAAACCTTCAATTCAGCCTGCAAGAAAGAGACAAACACGTTAGCAACATGGGTCACATGTCCCTGTGAACCTGTAGCAAATTTAACTGTTTTCCCAGTTGAAACAGCCTTGCAGTTCCACATTTGTCCATCAGGTGGCGCTGTTACCAGATGGCCATTAGCAGCTGAGTCCACAATCCAACGTAGGACTCTCCCCCCTCTGGAGTTGACTTTCTCTGTTGCCTTAGCAACCGACTTCCGGCTGCCCCCGACCCTGGAGCCTTCGCTGCAGGTGTTCTCCTAAACTGCCATTGACGCAGTCAGCTGATAAGCGTTTCCTCCCTTCTCTGGAGCGCGTACAATCTGCGGTTTCCCACGCCTGCCTCCGGTTCTGGTCTGGTTGCCATGGAAACCCGGCTGGTTCCCATGGGAAGCGACCTTGGACACATCCTGCCCTGTCTCCCTTGCTCTCTGTGGGCAGCTGCGACGCAGGTGTTCAGAAGAAGCACAAACAAAACATCGCCGAGTGGAAAACTTTGCAAACTTGCCTTTGGTCTTCTCTGCCCCCCCAACCTTTCCAGCAGCACTCCTCCTTGAGGCTTTTCTGCTGTTGGGGACGTGGCCTTTGGCTTCTGCTGTGGTTTCTCTGCAAACCCCCTCCAGCTCCTGCCAAACAGCCTGGGCACTCTCAAGACCCTTGGAATGGCCTGCACCCCCGCTCTTAGGTGCAACTCTCTTCTCTTCTCTCAGCTGCTCTCCAGCACGCAGCTCATATGTAGGGGCATTCCGGCAGCCCTCCAACACAGTCCCAGCCCCCTGTGGGCCTTCTGGGCGTCCCTCAGCCCCTCTTGGACTTCCAGCCCCCTCTGGGCTTCTTGGGCGTCCCTCAGCCCCTCCTGGGCTTGGTGCCTCCTTTGAGTAGCTCTCAGCCCCTCTTGGGCTTGGTGCTTCCTCAGAGCAATTCTCAGCCCCCTCTGGCCTGGCTCCCACTGTCTTCTTCAGTGCCTGCCACTCTCCCCAGGGCTTGCTCCCGTCCACCTTATCAAAAGGGATTGACGATTTCTGGCTGTCTGCCATCTTCCCCCGGGGCCCGGCCTACTTACAGGTAGCGGTAGTGCCTCCCGGTCCGGCAGATCTCAGCTCCTCCCAGCGAACTCCTGGCTGGCACCAGCTTCTCCTTAGCTGGCTTTTGGCTGCTCCTCAGCCGACTCTGACTGCAGTCTTTCTTCCCAGCGTCTCATCGGCTGGCCTCTGGCTGCAGTCTTCTCCTCAGCCGGCTTCCCCCACACGTACGAACGTTGCTTATCTTAATTGCTGATGGTCCATAACCTATGGAGCCCAATGGCGTCCGGCACACTTCTCTGAAGCTTTTCTGCTCTGGTCTTCCCCCAGGGACCTTTGACTCCAGCAGCAAGTAAACACAGCGGAACAGAAGCAGGAACGTTCTGTGAGGGCAATAACTCAGGCTGAAACGCAGCAGTCTCCTTATCTGTAAAGTCTTTATTCCTTAGCAAAACACAATAGCTATAAATTTCCTGGCGACAGAGCGCACATCTTGCTGCTCTCTCCTCGGAGCAAACACACACACTCACAGAACACAGGAAACCACTCCCCTCAGTGTTCTAAACCGCGCCTCAAAATGTGAGACGTCACTCAGAACTCTTAACCCTGTGAGTTCTGAGCCTCTCTCCACAGCTACATGGTTCACTCCACAGTGAAGTGTAGCTACTCTTCACTCTCTGATGTGCATGAAAAACAAAAGGAGCTGGTCAATAAGGAAAAGCCTAAAATCCACAGCAGGTTGCATTAGGATGAACTGAAAGGTCACAAAATAGGAAACATGCCCTCTGATTCCAGGTAAGTGCTAGTTTTTATATTTACAAAAAAGGGGGAAGCAGCCATTGTACTTATTTGTCCTAGCATCCCTATGGGTGGCCATAGGCACGTAGGACAGCACCTCTCCTGCACACCAGCTTAAGACAGTGAACAATGCAAGCTATTGTTGAGATTCCTCTGAACTCTTACAAATACAGTCTCTGCGTGTGTTTGATGAAAAGCAATAAAGGAAACTCACTTCCTCCAGTTTGGGTGAAATGCAAGCAACAGGTACTGTACTTGACATTGCCCAGATTTGTGATGGGGTTTGTGATTTTCTTCAGAATGGCTTAGCACCTTCTGCAAACAGACAGAGCTCAGTTGCTCTGTCCCTGAGTTTCATCCATTAATTAGGCTGCCCAGGGCTTTTTTTTTAACCAGCCGGAACTCACCAGAACTCACCTCTCAGGCGGGTGCCATTGCCATTATAAGAAAACAAGGGAAGCGTTCATGGTGAGTTCCGGTAACTATTGCACCATGATGTTGCCTCAGGTGTGTATGTGTACTTTTCTAGTGTGGTCCAGGTGGGTTCATAAAACGGAAGGGAAGGACGGGCAAACAAGCCATTTCCAGCCCTCCTCTTATATGCCAATGGAGAAGATGCTTAAAAAAGAAATTCAGTGGGGGAGGGGTTTGTGTGTCTCCTTGGCCACCTGTAAACTTGTTTATTTAAAAGCATTTCTAAACCACTGAATATTTAAAAAAATCTCTTAAGCAGTGTACAAAAATGCAAGCATAAAGCAGTAAAATAGCATCATAAGGACAGGAATCTAGTAATATGAAGATAGAATAAAAAGCAATAAAAGAATATTCATCTGAAATGAACAGATGAATTTAGCAATCCAAATGGTGGCCTGCTTCATGCAGACTGCTCACATCTTCTTAGCTTGAAAATGATTTGAAAATGGGACACAAGAATTTGGTCAGGGCTCCTCCTGTTTTCTGTGTCTCTGCCACTGTATGTAGTGTTCTGAAGCTTCTGGACAAGACACATAGGAGACTGTCTGACATTGATTTCATTTTCATTGCCCTGTACTAATAGTAAAGTCATTTATCTTTAAAGACTTCATTCAATAAAGCACAGGCCACACTGTGGATGGAGAATGTGTCTCTTTGTGGATAAATAACTGAGCTTGCTTCGGGGAAATTCAATTAAAATTGGTATCTAATTGACTTTCTCAGTTTTCAATTTATAGGTTCAGTTTTTATGGCGCTGGGCAATTTTGTTTTCATTTTCTTGGGGGAAAAATATCCCAGAGCATCTTTGAGGTAGTGGGAAAGTTGAGTTAGGCTCAAAATTAGAAATGTTTCAGGGAACCTACTTGGCAGAGTCTGAAAGCATCCCCCTCTTGACAATTTTTGGTTTGCAAGATTTTACCAGTGCAGAAAGCAGTTGCCTGAAATATCTTTGTTGCCTTCCATGATTTCAGCAGGTAGCCAAAACAGATGGATGATGATGTACCATCGTGACAATATCACACCTGCTATTTGACATCTCATTTGACTGATCTAAGAAGCACTGTTCTGGATTGGCTTTGCTTTCAATATCAGGACAATTTGGTTACATAGCATGATAATATTACTGGATCATTACAGTCTATTTGCTTGTTGGCAATCTCAAAAGGTTAGTGAGACAGGACTTACTCTTGCAGAAGCTGTGCTGGTTGTGCTATGGGCAGGGTATTATTATTATTATTATTATTATTATTATTATTACTACTACTACTACTACTACTACTAATGGAACTTGCTGTATTAAGATAAAAGAGCCATTTGAGAACTGGGGTTGCAGCACTGTACTAAGCAGACAGACCCAGCGGAGCGTCCTCAAAAGAGTTATATGTTTTTGCTTTCCTTTCCTCTCATTACTGCTATACCTGCCATTAAACTGAAACTCGAGACGGCATTTTAGCTTCCTTCACATTAATATGCTATATCAATTATTGATTCTGATGAGTCCTGAGCTGGATATGCTTCAGGAACTCCATAGTGTGTGTCTCTTTTCTTAGCACGAAGATGACATTTTTACAGCTACTATTGACTGAGGAGCGCTTTGTGTCAAAGGAAACATTAAACCTTCATAGGCATTCAGCTCATTGTAAGTGAGATACCATCACAAGATGAAAATAGCAGTCTGTTTGGAAACATGCATATTTTTCCTTCGGAGAGATCCCTGAGAGCCCATTTCCTCTGGGAGTGGCTTAGAGTAAGGATGGCTAGTCATTTTAAAAGTGATATTCTTCTTATTATTATTAATGATCTCATAGGTTCCCCCACGGTAATGTTATAATGGCAAATAGTATTTTGTATTCTCATAAAGCCCTCCATTTATTTTCATTTAAACAAACAAACAAACAAAAAAAGCCCTTTTTATTACTGACTGATCTCATAGGTGATACTATACTGATAAAAGGATTTGTGGCCATCCAAGCCCCCGACATTTGTCTTTTAAAATATTTTTAATTATTCTTATATATTTAATAATTATTCTTTTACTGACTGCTCTCAAAGGTGATGCCAAAAGGGTTTTGTAGCCCCTAACCCGCAACAAAAAGTGTCCATTCCATTTTTTTGTTTTAATTTTTTTAAATTTATTTTTTAAAAAATTACTGATTACTCCTGTGGGTCCCCAGCTGTAATTCTGTGATGTTGAAAGGCTTTTGTGATCAGCCCTCCCCGACGATCCCTCAAAATGGCTGCCATGGGCAACAACAAAAAAGAGGTGTCAGTACTCCATACCAGTGATTACTGTCACACACACACACACACACACACACCCTGCTTTCATCTATAAAACTGAACTGTATTCTCTTCTTTCAGAGCAATCACTTTGATAGAGGACATTGGAACAATCTCCCTGACTGCAGCAGAACCACACACAATGCTTCAGGGACTGAGGCATCTGCCTATAGTTCTGTGTCTAATTTCATTTTCCCTGTAGTGTACAGTAATTTCATGAGGTGATCTCCATCTTTTTCAGCTGAATGCATCAAACTGACAGTTCCCTGCCGAGCTCGTGACACAATTAAATTATTTGCAAGTTATTTGGGCATATTTTATTTGAATCTGATTCTGAAGGTAGCTAGCTTATTATTATGATGTTATCTATCAACCGGGCGAATGAAGCATGAGGCAGAACAGTTAAAACGCCAGGGAAGCTAACTCTAGAAGGGTTTTAAATAAATATCTGGCTTGTCAAGGTAGAAACATAAGGCACAAAAATGGCTCCTTTGGCATTCTCTTTTCATTAACTCTTGCTGCAAGATAGGAACTAAAGAGACAGATTATAAATGCTGCAAGGTAATTGTCTGTTTAAAGATTTATCTCAGAATTCACTTATTTCTCATACAGCAGTGGTTCTCAAACTTTTTTCTCTGAGCCATACTTTAAGAATAAAAATTTGCCCCTGCCACATCCATTTTTTATTGATAAGAAATACATTGGAAAACAAAAAGAAACAACTTCTAGCAGTGCTTGATGTATAATGTAGAACACAATGACTTTACAGTGGTAACTTGGGTTACAAACTCTTCAGGTTACAGACTCTGCTAACCCAGAAATAGTACCTTGGGTTAAGAACTTTACCTCAGGATGAGAACAGAAATCGCATGGTGGTGGCATGGTGGCAGCGGCAGGCCCCATTAGCTAAAGTGGTACCTCAGGTTAAGAACAGTTTCAGGTTAAGAACGGAGCTCCAGAACGAATTAAATTCTTAACCCAAGGTACCACTGTATAATGTGATCACGTAACATCCAGAAAGTATAAAACAATGCAGCTACATAAAAACATGAATCATTCCCAAAATATAATGATAAAGGAGCCTCTTACATAAATACCTTGAGATACGCACATGTCACGCTGCCGTATATATAATTACCTCACGATCACATCAGCTCTGATGATTGGCCCCAAGGCCCCTGGCATGATCACAGCACTACTGGCCGGTTGCGGGGCAAAGCCCTGCCTCCAGGCTGGTTTGGGGGGAGTCCTGGGGCTGCGTGCAACATGGACCCTCAGGTAGGAGGATTCAACTTGCTACACCAACAAAGAAACTAAGATGTACACTTCATATCTTGTATGTATTGGTTATTTACCAAAGAAAGCCCCATTTTAGCTAAACAATGGTCATGTTCAGCTTCTTCTCTTACATGGCATGTTGGTTTATCAGTACAGAGATAGTTAAAGGGGATTTAACTTTGTTGGCTACTCTAATGTTGACTACACTAACGAGCTGGGAAACACTTCAGCTTTACTGGAGATATCTGAGGCAAAAATGTTTTCTTCAGTATTAAAAATGGACTTCAAATGTGAACAAATTACCAAATAAAATATTCTCTAAAAATCAGGATTTGCATTAAGTGTGGATCTATGTTCCATGAATGGACAGTGAATAATATTACTGCAGGTTGCACTGTAAAAGACATATGAGTTGGCTGCAATCCAAATCTGCCTTATGCTGGTCAGCTGGGTTTTGATTGAGCAGAGATGTTCCTTCACTTCTGTCAGCTCAGGCAGTCTTCTGCTGACCACTGATGATGACACAAGCATCACTCCACCAGTACAGACTCTCCCATTCTGCCTGCTGAATGTGTGTTTGGGTGGAAGATCCAGTGATGGAATCCCCTACTGGAAAGCGCCAAGATGGGGTTTGCTTAGGTTGGGGTAGGGCTGAGCCTGGTGCAGGGATTGTGGCCAATTTTTATTTCCACCCTCTATATCCCACTGCTTTACCACTTGTGTTTTGAGAAGATCTACTGAAATAAATGGGAACTAAATCCTGTTGATTTCACTGGGTCTGTCCTAAACATGAGTGGGTCTGGATCCGATACTTCTTGAGTCACTACAGAACTAGGATTCATCGATTGAAATGCTTTGCCTATCAGCAACAATAACCAGATGGGTGGGTGTGCCATATTTAAACCCTATTTAGGCTAGCCTTACATTAAGCACCAACAGCAGACAACATAAATGTGCAAGCCCCAGGAATATTCTTCAACTTTATTTCAAAAATATGCACTGTGATAATGAGATTGTTAAAGAAATCTCTTTCCCAGATTTCCAGCAGCAAAAGTTTTGAAGACTATATAGAGAAAATGTGATTTGTTAAGAAATGTGCTGGCAACTCATTTCAGTGATGTGCAAAACTACAGAAGGAATTCCTTTCTGAAATTCATTTCCCTGGCCAAGAGGGGAATAGATCTCCATGGGGAAATCACTTCTAGATTATGGATGGTTATGTTTTGCACTGCCACACCTTTTACACTAGTTATTTTCTGCTAGCATTGCAAGGCTCCAGTTCTTTTAATAGATTTCCCCTCCCCCCATGCAGATGTACTTCATCTGCTTCATTGGAATATCAAGACTGTGCAACACTTAGCTGTTTAGAGAATATTTTCTGGATAAATACACAGTGGTAAGCAATGGAATTGTATTCTATAGCAGTGGGACCCAGGAATGACAGCTCAAAATCTGTTTGATCCAGAAAGTCAGTCTCTCTCTCTCTCTCTCTCTCTCTCTCTCACACACACACACACACCCAAAGCAACATAATTAACAGTAAACTAAAATAGTACATTGTCCTGGACCGGCTGGATGCTGAGGAGTGGTGGGAGACACCAGCTAGGGAGCCCCCCAAGGGAAGAAAGGTCAGAGCCTGGGGATTGGTGGTGGGACAATGATGAATGGTCAGAGGGAGAAGAGGGAACAGATTGGGAGAATGAGGTGGTGTCAGAAGCAGAAGATGCAACAGGGTTTAGTGAGCAGGACGAGGCTGTGGCAGAGAGCAGTCCCGAATCTGAGGCAGAAGAGGAGGCTGGTGAAGAGAAGAGTCAAGGGGCAGAGATCAGACAGGCTGCTGAAGAAGCCAAAGGGTCTCTGACTCCTGCTGCAGTCAGCTCCCTTTCCCCCTGGTCTCCCAGGACCAGAAGAGGTATGAAGAGGAAGGAGCCAGGTGCGGCGATGGAGTCTCAGAGTGCTTGGGAAGGACCAGGGGGAGGACGAGACTTAGGCAACTGTGAGAAGGCAGGGACTTTCAGTCCTCCCAACTGCCTCATAGGGGCAAGATCTACTGGGACGAGTTGCTGTGCTCACTAGACCTGGCCTCTTCAGTCAACCTTGCTTCCTTGAGAAAAAGATTTAACCGTACTGAAGCTATGTGATTTATTGCTGACCTGCTCCTGGCACCGGCTCCTGACATATCTTAAATATTTCAAAATAAAACGTTACAAAGGAGGTCAACTACAGAATACGAAAACATTACTAAATGAAGTCAAACAGAAAATGCACATTTAAAACATAGTAGTAATTATTTCCAAACGTGTGTCTACACATTTTAAGTAGCCTGCGTACATTTTAATGAAAACCTGTGTTCTCTTTTACCCTCTATGTGGTGTGATACATAGCTGGCCACCCACATGGCAACTGCTATCTGCTTTTTCACTTTTATTTCCTTGCTGTGCTAATTTGCTGCTGCTGCTGCTGTTTTGCTTTATTTTTCTGATCATGCTGGAGATGTTGTTGTTTTTTGCTTTATATGCTGGGGAAGAGGGTGCTGCTGCTGCTGTTGTTTTTGCCTTTTATTTCTGATTCTGCTGGAGAGGATGTTCTGTGTCCCTCTGTTCTGTGTCCCTTCCTGATGACAAACAGGGGGTTTGCCTGGAGGGATTTGTGCACACGTTTGAGCTGGCAGGATTAATCTAGATGACACATTTGCCTTGCAAAAAGGAAAACTCTGTCTGCGGCAGATTGTTGTATATAACGAGAGGGAAACAATGTTTGGCGCCAAAGGGGTAAAGAAACACCAGTGGTCTGAAGTGAATGTAAAATCTACTGGAGATCTTTTTAAGCTGCTCATCTTTGGTCCAAGCACGATGCGTCAATTATATGTGTCCTGGTTTTGTTTTTGTTTTTTAAAGTTTTGAAAGGCATTTTACTTCTATTTTGCTGTGTTAAGCTGAAACAAAATGGGAAAGAAACCTAATCCCTTAGGAAGTCCACAAACATTTAAAGTAGCTCCAGTAATTGGTCAGAAGTCCTGTTTTGGAGGGCCTCCTTTGGAAATTGCAGGTCATTTAAATACATGCTCAGTATCATGCAAATTAACTTTTTGGTTTTTTAAATAAAACATATTGTTGTTTTAATTTATATACTAAGCACAGTCCCAAATGTAAAAATCCCTAAGAATAAAACAACCCCTTCTGGAAATTTCAGGCCGGCAGTGCTCATGTCCACTGGTCAGTCACCACAAGAACAGGATGCTGAACTAGATGGACCATTGGCCTGACCCAGCAAAGTAAACCTAAGTTCTTACACTATTTAGGTATCTTTCTGTATCACCCTTTGTGCAACCACACGTTTCTCCCTGTTTGAATTCTATCCACTTGCGTTGGACCTCCTGTGAATATACTGTGGTTGCAAAGAGTTAGGTGGCATCCAATAATTATCTCCTTGATGCCTTGTTTTGGGAGGTTGGGATAAGAGATCAGAAGAGCTCTCCAGAGATGGAGGTCCCAATCCAGGACCTCTGACAGAACATAAGAATGAAACAGTCTGGGAACGGTTGTGCTATGGTAGTGCTTAAATGCTTAGTGGTTTGTCTCAGTGATTAGGTATGTGCAGTCTATTTAATTGTTTGTTTGTTTGATTGATTTATATACTGCTCTACATCATAAGAGTGTCAGGAGCTCGGCCTACACTCGAGTAGGACTCTGGCAGAGACACATGCCTGACTGGCATGTTCTCTCTCTCCTGGTTGATCGTTCGGGAGCTTCATAAGCTTTCTTCAGCCCGAACGTCACAGCGACCGATGCTAACCGACACCAGCAAACTTAGGATCCGCAGAGTCTTTGCAGCTTGTGTGACAGACCTCAGCAACTCAGCATTTTGGCTAATCTACTTTATTTACATATAAACACACACGGAGCACTGCAACATCTCTCTCTCTAGCATCAGATAGCAAAGAGAAAAACGAACAAAGGACAATAGTCCTTCATGGAACACAGTAACACAAACATCTTGTCTCCATCATTTCCCACTCTGTGGAGTCAAAACATATACCGTCATGTGAAAGACAACAATCCCATGACTGCAATTATGGAGCAGGAATTCTAACAGAGTTCAGGGTGGTTCACAGAATAAAATACAGGATAAAAACAAATAAAGAAAGAAAACAAAACAGCAAAACAACCCCCACCCATTTGTACAGATACATTTAAAAGGCTGTAAAATATTAATCAGCCAAAGGCCTGGTTGAAGAGGAATGTTTTTGCCTGGCACTTACAATATATAGATAATGAAGGCACTAGTCGAACATCCCTGGGGAGAACATCCCACAAATGTGGAGCCACTACAGAGAAGGCCACCCTCTGGACCTCATGTGGAGGAGGCACACAAAGAAGGAACTCAGGTGATGAACACAGAGTCCAGGATGGTTTATATGGGAGTGGCAGTCCTTCAGGTATTGTGGTCCTGAGCCATTCAAGGCTTTATAGGACAAAACCAGTACTTTGAATTGGGGCCTGAAACTAAATGGCAGCCAGTGCAGTTGGGCCAGGATGTCTAACATTTGCTGTGTAGCTTAATAAAACAACTTCACCCAAAAGTGAAGCTGTCTCCAAATCCAAAAGCTCATTGTCTCCAAATCCAAAAGAATAACTACCTGTGGCAGATTACACCAATCTTCTTTTGCAACTTTATAGATGTGAAATCCACAGACATTGAGAATTGTTGTTCCTGATTTTAGTGTAGTCCTGCATAATAATGACTCATCATAGATTAGCTATGAGGTTTCACCTAATGGAATTTGCTGTGTACCAAATGCAACTAGCACTGAGGCAATAAAACGGCAAGTTCCAAGTACACAGAGGTGATGCCTAATTTCCATTTTCAGGTATGAACACCACTATACAAGCTTTAATTCTGCTGAAATGAATTTTGCATGAAGATTGCCTCATAACTTCCTAGAAAGTCAAGGGACACATAGATATTTCTGCAGCATGATGGCAGGAATTACCAAATAATGCGACCATGTCCATTAGCAGAGATGGCTCCCTAGATGGGTTTCTAAAAAGGATTTACAGAAAATGGGTCCATCGATAGTATAAGCTAAGAATAACCTTTTTGTATTTAAAGGCAGTAGACCTGTGTTTACCACATACTGGGGACAAACAATAGGAAATAGTCACAATTTTTATGTATTGCTTTGGAAATGCCAAATCTATCAGAGATAAAGTGCTCAACAAAATGGACTTTTGGTCTGCTCTAGGATGACAATTCTCGGGTAAGTTTATTGTAACACGGCTGAGTCGATAAACCAACAGAAGGCACCAACATTACACCAGCCAGCGCAGCCCAACAATCTTTTTCTCAGTAATAGCAAAAAACTTTACCAAATTTTGGAAATATTCTTGCAAAGTATTCCCAGCGGCTGCGTTCTGCAACTACCACTGACAGCTAGAACACGAAGATGCTACCAGCTTGAATAGTGTCTGACAGCAGAGCTGGGAGCAGCACAACTGCTTGAAAACAATTTTGCCTTGATTACTCAGGGCTCAGGTCCTTTCTAAAGACCTCTGCATCATAGTCATGTCCCTCTCCAACAGGACTTCATTTTTGCAGCATATGCAACTTCTTATCCACCATCCCAACCAGCAAATATTAAAATGACAGATGATGGGCTGTACCTTTTCCTGTTTTTGTGTGTGGAACGAATATAATGTGCCAGAGTGCATATTTTGTAAATTTGATTCAGGTTCCAGCATGTAGAAATTGAAGGAAGCTGAGTAAGTAGATGGATTAAAACATATATATATATATATATATATATATATATATATATATATATTCCACTTGATGATGCCAATTTCTTTCTTTCTTTCTTTCTTCTTTTGCTCTGAAATAGGCATGACCAGGACATATTTAGAAAGCATAAGTTCAAACTTAATTAGGATTCAATAATTAATCCACTTGAGACCCTATTAGTTATGCATCTAATGAGAGACTGTCAGGTTACATTAGTTTTCACACATGTCCTAGCTAAATTTTGAGATTCATATGCAGAACCTAGCATGCAGATGAGTATTATATATCTATAATTTCCATTAGGGAATGGACAGATTAACTGATCACAAATTTGGCTTTTACTCTGTGACATATTCATAAAGTTATTCTCCATACGAATTTGTTCATGTTAAGAAATGGAAGAAAATGAAAACAAATAATACACCCATGTGACTTTTGTTTTCTTTTTATGGTAATTTTCTTGCATTTTTGCTTTTTTTTGCATTTTTGATTGATTAGCGTATGTTTTTGAAAATAAACAGGAAAAACAGAAATGGAAGAAAATGGATTGAATGGAGTTTTGCAGCAATGAAATTAGTTTTGCGGCAAAGAAAACTAGGGAAGCTGTAAAACACAGGCGCATGCTATAGTACAATCTTGGCATTTACTAGAAGTGCAAAGAAGAGAGCTACTGCTTATTATAGGTGAATGGACAGGCTTTTTATTTTATTTATCATTTGGTTTATAAGTGCCTAAGGAAGAGAGGGAGTTGCCTTATACTTATTTCAGCAAATTGATCCATTTATTTCAGTATTATCTAATTAGCAGAACATCTTCAAGGGTTCAGACCTGGAAGTTTCTCTCAGCACTACCCAGAGACACCAAGGATTGAACCTTGGAATTCTTCCATGAAAACCAAGTGCTCTATGACTGAGCTATGGTCCTTCTGTAAGGCTCTTATAAGACCACGGGCATGTAAGTCTGGCCAAACAACAGCGTGTACAAGCGAATGCATGGCCTGACATGGCAGAACAGATACAGTGGTACCTCAGGTTAAGAACTTAATTCGTTCTGGAGTTCCATTCTTAACCTGAAACTGTTCTTAACCTGAGGTACCACTTTAGCTAATGGGGCCTCCCACTGCTGCCACGCTGCTACCGCACAATTTCTGTTCTCATCCTGAAGCAAAGTTTTTAACCCGAGGTACTATTTCTCAGTTAGCAGAGTTTGATACCTGAAGCGTCTGTAACCTGAGGTACCACTGTACTAATGGATGCATTATTGTCAGAAACCTGCTTGGGTCTCACTGTTGGCTGATCCATCCACTAAAATCAGAGAGGAAGAAAAAGGCACTTAGCAGCTGTTGTGTTATTACTGGTGGGTGTTTTTTGTGGATTCCTGCCTGTGACTTCTAATTAAGTAAGTTTTCACTCTGAAGGAGCATGTTGTAAATCAAGTAATGAAGCCGAACAGCAACATCCCAAAGCCAAAAGAAAAAAAACCTGATAAAGAATCCATTGATGTCAAACATATTATTAAGCATAATGAACTTCCATACTACAATCTACAAGTATCTACAAAAGTGTCTACAATGTTCTATATATACCTACCAAAAGATGCCTTGAATAATTAAGGGGAAGTTCTGCTTTCTTTCCTTATTATTAAACTCTGAGCATGCCCTGGACTGTGATCTCTTCATATAATCAAAGTAGAACTTCCTTCTACTGCATATAACATCATTTTTTATTTTCGCTGCTAAGCTGCTAACAGTCGTGACGAAGTTTTCCTAACACGTTTCATTGTATCTACTTTATAGGCTACTGAAAACACCACAGGTAGAACACTGCCTTTCTGTATGCTAAAAATACTACAGGTAGAATCTTCAACAGAAAACGCCCCACCTCAGGAGTAATACCTGCCAAGTGGTTTTATGACCCTTTGCATCGGATAAACCTTCACAGCTGGGGTACTAATCTAACTGTCATTCAAGGTCACACACCCTGTGAGGAATGATGTCTAGAAGGAATACCCTTCAATGTTTTGTTTGTTTGTTGCTAAGGATGGAAAAACCAGTCTGCTAAGGTAGCAGGGGGGAGAGAGTCAATTGCTTCATATTGTGAGTAAAAACAAAACCTGCATTTCTTTGCTCTGTTTCATAATACCTGGATTTCTCTTTTTAATGGCTTCTTTTAAATATGAAAGTTGCACCCAGCTGTTTTGTCAAGCAGCTCAGAACCTGCATTTAGTGTCGTAGCATTCTTCTGAGTTGTAGACCCACACGCAGGGACCTGCAAACCCCCAGGGACCAAAGGCCTAGACAAAAATTGGCCACAACTTTTATTGATTACAGTTATAGGTAGGCTTTGGCTCAGGCATTGGGTGTATATCCATTCTCAGCCTCCAGGTGGAGCACTGACACTTGAGCAGAGTTATGCCTGGGATTATGGGACCACCTGAACATGTGGGTCTAGCTAGGTGGCCCTCTAAGGTCACTGCTGGAAGCTCTAAAGCCTTTCCGCCCCACACTTGGCTTTGGGACAGAGACTTTCATCAAGACCCCTCTGGGTAAGCGGCCAACCTGTAAACTGAGAGATATTGACTTGCACAAAGTTTCATGAGCTTCATGAATTGCAAGAAGTGTGGAGGTTGCAACATTCTAGTTATTCCCCCCCCCCCAACTATTGGGGTTCAGATCCCCATGCAAACCTTTGAGGCTGAAATATCTGAGCTCCAGTCTGTGAGTGGAGTAATCCAAAATTCCAAGGGGATGTGTGAGTTCCTTGTTGTGCTTCTGCTTTTCTGCACTCCTATCGTAACGTCTGATGGAGAATTAGCCCAGAAGAGATGGGAACGCTGAGCATGCATCTGTAGTACGGGAAAATTAAAATGCACATAGAGGAAACGAAAAGCAATTTGTGCAACGGCATGTTAGTATTTCTAGCAAAAACTAAAGCCTTTCCTGGCTACAGATAGATGGCAGCTGCAATCCCCAAAACCTGGTAAACCATGTGAAACATATGCTTCAAAAATGTAAGCCTCGCCGTTTGTAAACCCTCCAGGACAGGGATGAGGAACAATTTTCCAGTGCTATGGCTGCATTTCCTTCTGGGTGACTTTCTGAGGGCCGCATGCCAATGATGAGCAGGGCCAGATGGTTACCTTTGTACAGCAGATGACAACTGAGCCACAATAAAATCAGGGGGTTACATACTTCCCATTTATCTGTCCAGGTGAGCAAGAGGCATTGTTACAGTTCAATGACACATTCCAACTAAGCAAAGGCAGTTAAAGGGCACAGAGCAGGGACAGTGAGGGGGTGTGGCCTGAGGAGGAGGAGGGGCTTAGGGATCATTCCCTAGGCTGAATGCAGACTCCCAGAGGGATGCATGTGGGCCCCAGGCCCTGAAGTTCCCTACCCTGTTCTAGACTCCAATCTCAATTCAGGAGGAGCTCAAGAGATTGTACCTCCCTCCCTCAAAGAACAAGCTGCATTATACATTTGAAGCAGAATCATACCACTTTGCACAGTCATGGCTCTCCCCCAAGAATCGTGGAGACTGTAGTTTGCGCTGAGAATTGTTAGGAGATTCCCTCACAGCTACAATTCCCAGAGTGGTTTAACAGTCAACCCCTCTTTGGGAATTGTAGCTCTAAGGGAGGGAATGGGGTCAACAAACTCCAATTCTGAGGATATTGTGGACGGGGAACCATGACTATTTAAAATGATTTGGTGCTGTTTTAAACATATTGGAGAGAAGGGGTCTTCATCTCTTCAGTACTTTTGATAATATACAAGAACCCAAATATTAAGAAGCAAGGCATCTATTTTCTAAGCATTTTTTTAAAAAATAAAATCTGAAAGCACAATCACTGTTGCACAACATGGCTTTTATTTTAAGATGTCGGAAAAACTCCATGTGCTTAAGGATATTTAGAGAACACATTTCAATGTATGAATAACTGGTGGAAAGTTTAGCTTCTGAGATGATGATGTGTGCTGCTTACACTTTTCTCACATAAGAAGATTTAAGCCTCCAACAAAAAGCCTGACAGATTGTTTTGTACTGCGAATACAATATGAATGAGCTAAAATCACAGCAGCCTGAGTACTATGAAGTGCACATCTAACAGGGAATAAATGTTTTAAAAGAGGTGCTATGTTTTTACAGGCAGCAAAAGCGTCACGGCGGAGAATATTTATATCTGCATTTTGCAAGGGGTTGTGTTGGGGATACATCAGTGCAAAAATTTACAGTTTGTTTGACTGATTCTAGGAAAGTCGCAATTGTTAAAGCCACTGGAGAGACCAAGAATTGCTATGGATGTTGCACTCAGTATCCACAGGGAGCATTGGGGAGGGTGTCCTTCTACACTAGTAGCTCACCCCCAGAGCAGGCTCAAGGCATTTTCCTGCCTGAGGTGAGCTGGCAAATGCCACCCCCGGCCCACTCAAGAGACATAGTGTCTATACCTGACCAAGGTATTGTGGCACCTGAGGCAGAAAAACCTCAAGTGCTTCTCCCTGAGAGGAAAAAAAAAAAGGAATAATGAAATAACTAACTAAACATTGGCTGCCCTTTCATAATATGCACAAATCAACTGCATGAGGCACCTGCCTCATTCTACCTAATGGTAGGACCAGCGCTGCTTTGCTGCTCATTCTTCCCCTCACTGCTAAACCCATGTAGTGGTTAAATGAAGGAAAGGTATTTTCCACATACAAATTATAACTGAATCATAAACTGGACAATAAAGGATTCTTACACAGAATTCGCATCAATGGGAGAGATTATACATTTAGGAGTAAAATGTTAATCTGATATATACCATGATTTCAGATATCTGACATGTGGGAGGAACCTTGAAATACACTTTGACCCTTCTGTCCCCACTTTAAAACCCTTTTTCTCTCTCATGCCATTACCGCCTGTGTCTGTTCCATCGTTCAGTTTATTTTTCAGACAATCTGTTGACTTGAATTGCAAGATTCAAAATAAAAAGTTAGTCTGGACATCCTATGGTTAACAAATGGACTGGTTTATGTGATGACAATTAAGCTGCATGAATCAAATTTCCATTGCTGCCTACAAATAAACAATCTCTTTATTCCCAGGATGACTGAACCCTGTCACCATTGTTGGAACAGCAAATCTTTCCATCTTCCCCACTACAAAGTAAAAGCAAAGACAGCATTAGGGCTTTGCGTACATGTAAGCTCCTCCGTGGATGGCACAAGCTGATCTGCTGTTTTTATCTTTCTTTCTCATTCTGCTGTAGCTGTATACGTTTTCTTTTTTAAATCACCATTGCTGAATTAATCATAAAACAAGCATTGTAGGTTTTGTGTACTCTACAGCTGTTGGCTTTATCACCTTTTGAAAGATAAGCAGTCTAAACCATCTGTTCCTCACCTACCATTTGCCTGTAACATGGAAGAACATCCTGTTCACTTCCCAGGAACTATTACCATATTTTTCCATCTATAAGATGCCCCCATGTATAAGACGACCCCTATTTTTTGAGCCCCAAATCAAAAAATAAATATTTTACACATCAAACAGTGAGGCAAGCTGTGTAATGGTGGCTGCTCCTTTCAGCCCGCCCTGGGTGCCATCACTGAGCTCCTTGCAGAGGAGGGGCGGGACACACCGCAGGGTCTCCAGCGTCTGCCTGCCCCCTCCCACTTAGCCGCCCTACAGCTGGGGGGAGAGAGGCAGCGGAGAGCCTGCGCACCCCCAAGGGGTAGAGTGCAGTTCGCTCCCCTGAGAGCCAGTGTGGTGTAGTGGTTAAGAGTGGTAGACTTGTAATCTGGTGAACCGGGTTCAATTCCCCGCTCCTCCACATGCAGCTGCTGGGTGACCTTTGGCTAGTCACACTTCTCTGAAGTCTCTCAGCCCCACTCACCTCACAGAGTGTTTGTTGTGGGGGAGGAAGGGAAAGGAGAATGATAACTGCTTTGAGACTCCTTCGGGTAGTGATAAAGTGGGATATCAAATCCAAACTCCTCCTCCTCCTCTTCCTCCTCCTCCTCTTCTTCTTCTTCTTCTTCTTCTTCTTCTTCTCCTCCTCCTCCTCCCCCCCCCGGATGTTTGAGAGTGAAACAGAAAAATCAGTTTGACTTCTGTAGTTCCCGGCCGTCAGGGACATACTCTTGTTCACGCTCTCTCTCACACTCAGCTGCCTGGCTCCATGCCAAGAGTGGCTTAAGAGAAGAACTGTACTGTCTCCATACTCTTTTTTTTTGGGCTTTAATATTATATTTACTTTGTATCCATAGGAGATTGGACTAGAGGTCAGAGACAACTAGCCAGTGGACATCCGTAGTTTGTTAGACTCCAACTTCCATCCCTCTCAGCCAGCATGGCCGAAGGTGAGGGATGATGGGAGTTGTAGTTCAACAACTTTACCTGTTTTAGATGGAACCCAGCCTACAATATATCAGTATTTAACAGCAGCACCCTATTCAATAGTGGATTGTTATATTTGCTGTGTCGTCCTACCAGAGGTCTGTGCTACAAGAGGAATCTGAAGATATCTTCTAAGCAAACACCCTAACAAACCTAGTTATCATTTCCAAAAATATGACTATGATTAAGTTAAAAACACAGATGGGACAAATGTGTCTCTCAGTAAAGGAAGGACTCATCTACTTCCCACAGAATCATATCACACATTGCTGTTGGAGGGTACTGAGAGAGAATGAATACTGGCTTTCCTAAAACTGGATTTCGGAATGCATTGAAACACCTGGGCTGGGGGTGCCAATGGGAATAAAATATTGGGGAGGGGGAAACGTAAGCCCCACTCTACAGAATCGATCACAAGACACGGCACACACACACCATTTGAATGGTAATGCCCATCAACTTTGGGGGCTCTAGCCCCCTCAAATATTTTAGGGGGTGGCTGAAGGGGCTTCAGATCCTAGGAGTTGGCTCCTATGGCTGAGTTATAGGAGAAAGCCACACATAAACGCTGACAGCATTATACAAATGATTATATGAAGATCCAGCTAAGCTGAGGCACATTTAAGCACCACTGATTTCAACTAGTGATTGTGGTTCTCTTGTTTGAAGTGCAAATTGACTTTACTGAGGCACTCTAATGACTCCTGTGCAAGCAATCATGAGAGGGGAGTTGGGGGGCACTGCCAAGCCTCCTCTTCTCCAATGGGATCCCTTCATCCCATTTCCCTCCGGGGGTTTGAGGGTAGAAGGCTGAAGACTCCTCTTCTTGTGGAGGCCATTTGTGAAAATTAGAACCTTGGTTGTGCAGGGTTCTAAATTACGCAGAGAGGCTCTGTGAATAGAGAATGCTCCCTGATTCAGACTCTTGCCTTCAAACTTGTGGAAGGCTATAAATAGGATCAAGGTGATATGATGGAGGAGCTGAGGGGCTGCACACCCACTTCCCGTCACGTGACTGCTTATACGAATTATCTGAATACCCAAATAAAGCTGGAGTGCTCCAAAACAGTTGGAAAGAATCAAGCTTTGTTGCCCTTAGAAGTCCTTCTGCAGCCCCAAATTATGAGTTAATTTTAGAACTCTTTAAAATATGATTACGTTGTTTGCTTTCCAACACTGCTTGCCATTGTGGATTCAGTTCTGCAGATAAAGTAATTTTATAAACTCAAAATATAATCCAAGATCAGCGCTAAGCATTACAATTAATTCCTTTTAATTTGAGTGGGATTTGAATAACCTCACTGCATGCAGGATTGCAGTCTCTGAGAGTACCCTGAAGAAGAGGAGGTAGTAGATGGGAAGGAACAGATTTGTACAAGCTTTGTGAATTATAATTTTTTTAAATCTCCCTGCAACAACTCCATTGAGTTTGTTGAGAATAGTTGCCCGTCATCCAATACCAGATGAATATCCAAATGAACAATATTCAACGTTCTACAATAATTCAGTTATCAGCAGTGAAGAAGAAGAAGAAGAGGAAGAGTTTGGATTTGATATCCCGCTTTATCACTACCCGAAGGAGTCTCAAAGCGGCTAACATTCTCCTTTCCCTTCCTCCCCCACAACAAACACTCTGTGAGGTGAGTGGGGCTGAGAGACTTCAGAGAAGTGTGACTAGCCCAAGGTCACCCAGCAGCTGCATGTGGAGGAGCGGAGACGCGAACCCGGTTCACCAGATTACGAGTCCACCACTCTTAACCTCTACACCACACTGGCTCTCGAAGGACAGAAAGATCCAGAAATAAACATATCTGTCACACAGCTGGAATTTCTACATCATGCAGTTTATCGGGGGCAGTGTGTGTGGGGGGGAAATGATACAATTTATCTGAAAACCTATGCACCACGGAAATTTATTTACAACCAGAATTTGACCAAGTATCTATGTTTGTTCTTCTGGATTTGGGAAATGACAGGATGAAAGATGGGGGTGTTCTGAAAACATGCTTGTTCAAGCTGATGCTGAAGATGCTTGTTATTTTCATGACTGATTTGAAATAGGTCACAGCAAAAGGCCTCTCTGGAATTGTAATTAAGTTGGTGAACAGAGAGGGGGGGGAAGAGGCTAAATGTCTTCCAATGGTGGCAGTTTCTTACTAAACAGATCATTTTCTTAGACCAGGAGAAAAACTGTACTTGAAAAAGCAGTTTAAAAAAGAACTAATTGAATAACGTATAACAGTCCACAAATGAAGGCGGCTTATCTTTGCAGAGCATATGGGTGGTAGACAGGATTCACCAAATTCTGCATACGGAATTTTAAATAAGAACAGTACGGTACATGAAACATTATTCTGTACCCAAACTATCCTATTATGCCAGAAAATAAACAGAACACACCAGCATATGCAAGTCATAGCTGGATCAAATATCCCCCTTCTTTGTAGGAAAGAAAGAAAATATTTGAGTACAAATGGTGTGCATGATGTTAAGCCTATCTAAATCTTACTGATTTCAATGGGAGAGGTACAGTAAGCACAATTTGAAAACAGAAAAGCTTTTTAAACAAGTCTGGTTAAAGTGATAGCCGAAAAGGTTCAGGACAAGGGTCATGGTGGTGATGAAAGGTATTGAAAAACTTTGGTACAATTAGGTATTTTTTTTAAAATGTACTAATATTGCTATCAAAATTTATTACCAAAGACAGTTTGTCTTGAGGAAGAGAATACAGGCGTCTCTGTTTATATATTTACATTCTCAGTACTCTGCAGTTCCAGAACAAAGAATGCACCTTGGGATGTCATGAAAGAATCCATGTGTGGTAAGAAACAAACAGGACCTACAAGGAAACACTGCAGCTGGCCAGCCATGCTTGTTTTCATTCCACCTCCCCATCCCCAGTATCAGAGAGTGCAGTGGGGCTGTGCTGCTGACCTGACCTCCCTCCAGCTGAGCCATTGCTGCATACTGGGACAGAGAGAGAGGGAGACGAGGTCAGTGTGGTGCAAATCAAATGCATTGGGGGACCCAAACTGGTACTCCAGCAGGCACATTTGCACCACATCAAGGTGGATAAAAATCAATGATTTTAAAAAAAATGGATTAAAAAAATTAAATTGGATTTAAAAAAAATTAAATCGGATGTTTTTTATTTAAATTGGATTTATTAATTATTATTTTTTTAAAAATGCTTTTGGAGAAAACTTTCTAAAAGTAGTTTTCTATTTAAGTTACATTATAGTCCAAATGCTATTCATCAGGAAATAAGGATTTGTTTTAAGTTTTTCATGTGTGCTAAAACTCAGTCTAAGGTTTTGTTTTTTAATTATTTAACCACGTCAGTTAACAAACATGGACACATATGCTATAATGTTGTTGTTTTAGGTAAATAAATTGTTTAAATTGTTATTAAGGAAATGGTTATTTTTCTTCTTCCAATAAAGTACAGCAGGAATGTTGCCCAAATATAAACAGTTAACTTATTAAACCTCACAATAATTTCATAATTATATGTCTATGTATTTCTAATAGTATAACCAAATCAGAAATTTTTGATATAACTGTAAAAACTACTCTGAAAATTTCTTATTCCAAAAATGAAACCTTCATCTGGTTGTAAATATTTAGATGATACCAGCAAGAATGAGTCTTTGTGTAAAACTGATTGAAATCAAGTCTTACTGACTAGTGATTTAAATCGTGATTTAATTCAATTTGATTTAAATCAAATCCACCCTGCACCACATGGACCTTACTGCTGCCTTGCCTTCCCCTTCTCCATCTCATCAGGGAAGTGGCACAGGCCTTCTGCATCATTTGCTACTGTCCTCCTGTTTTCTGCTCATTGATATGACTATAGTTCCATGCAGCCACTTGTGTGTGTTCTCCCATGGAGTTAATACAGTTTCAGGGGGCAGTGGGGATATTTAGATCAGGGGAATAGAGTGAAGGGTTCATTCCTCTTCTCCCAGAACCCCCGATTTTCAAACCCTAAAACATTAGGACAACCCCTACCTTGCATCTAGTTGGGACCAATGTAATGTGATACCAATAACCATATCTTTGACATGACTTGACTTAACGTGCTGTAATCTGAATGCATCAACAAAATAAATAAACTGTCAGGTTATGAAGCTAGAGATAACGTATCATGGGATGAAGCAGACACAAATCTCCAAAGATGTCCTTGCTGTAGCCAGTGAGAAAACACCCACAACACAAAGGAGAAATATATTCTCCCCTCATCCGTCAAGGCTTAGCAACTAGAAGGTTCTGGAAACAGTATTATATCTCATACTTTCAGCCTGAGGGTGTTATGCTGGAGCAGGATGATGGGTTTTGAGCTATTCTGGTCTTGCTAACACTGATGGATCGAGAAACAGTAAAGGCTACAGAAGAAGACTTCTAGTTATGAGTGCAAAGAACAAACGGCAGTCAGTCAGGGAATTCCAGGGAACTGTGGAGTTTATCAAGGCATTGATGATTACATATATATTCATCCCATGCAAAGGTGAGGCAAAATGCTTTAATTTCGTGCAAGCTACTGGGAAGCACCACTGCGAAAAGCTATTCCAGCAGTGGAACTGCAATGTAGTAAATATTCATTACAATGGAGATCACAGACCTGTGTGTCCATTCTGTTGAATGTGGGTGGGCTCCTCACAGCGTTGTCAGGATTGGGCTTGGATTGGCAGGCTCTGAGATAGGAAGCGGAGAAGGAAGAAGAAATGGGGATGAGGGCTGAATGATGGGGATCTGGTTTCAAGGCCGGGGGAATCGCTCCTTTCTGACCTGACTTCAGGTGCTTCAGAAGTGAGAGAAGTCTGCTCTCTTCCATAATGTTCCTGCAGAGAGCCTCCGTGGAGATTGGAGAGCCAGAACAGGAGGCGGCAGTGACTGAAAACAGGAGCTTGAGGGTGCATCTAGTTGTCAAAAAGCAGGTGTTGCCTTTGTAGATAGAAGCAGATTCTCCCACCCTAATGGAAGCACATTTGCAACCTTGACATCCTCACAAAACAAGCAAGTTCCGATAGTGAGCATGCCACTCCAATTCTTTAAGAGTGCGGTGGGGAGGGCATCGAAACTCATCGCTCCCAAATGATGACTCCTGAGCCTCTGCTGCTGAGCCTGTACCTTCACCTGTCTGAAGAAAGATCTTTCTTACTTACACGTGTCTGTGTTTTGGTGGTGGGAGCCAGGATGATTCCTCCTACTCAAGTCCTCTGCTTCCAAAAGATCTGTGTGTACGTCTGAGTGTATAAGAGGACAAGTGTGTATGAGGGCAGCCCTTCTTAATCTTCACAGAAAGCAAAACTATGTTGGCTTTCTTTAAAATCAGAGGTAGGCAATGTGGTGCTCTCCAGACTGCAAATCTCATCATCTCTGACCATTGGTCTTGCTGGCAGGGCCTGATGGAAGTTGTAGCACACCAACGTCTTGGCTACCCCGGTACCTGTTTTTAAAAATCTCTCATTGTAATCCAAAAAGGGCTTATTTTGAGGCTTTCGCTTTTCAAAGGATAATATCAAAATTACAGCAATTAGCCCTCGTGACATTTTCATAAACGTGTTCTAAATTTAGCCATTCATTATGGAAATTGTAGGAGCTTTTATCTTTCACTGCTGATACTCAGAGAAGGAAACTGGAATAAACCGGGATATCTGAAATATGGAATTGCTTTATTAAAAGATTAGTCTGAACACGCATCAAGGGAAGGGTGCTTTTCACAACCTTTGGGATAGAGACGACCACAAATGGCTTCATCATCCACAGCTGACACAGGCCCAGTAAATTTACTTGAAGCAAGAGGAGTGACTAACTTCCCCGCCCTGTGTTTTCTTCTGCATTATGTTGCCACCCGCTGTTCTGGAGGCTGAAAACGCACATTTATACATATTCCAAAGAAACTCCCATTGTGCGTGCTTGATAGAAGAGGTTGACATTCACTTAGAGAGATTGTTAACACTCAGCAAAGGTGACGACATCCATTAGATTTAATGGGAAAATATTTATTTCCAGTCAATTTAAATCATTCTACAAAGAAATACAAAAAAAGGTTTGTACAGAAAAAAGAGCGTATGCGACACAACGTGAGAATATAAACACAAGGAACTTGTGAAGACAATATTAACGCACCTGCTGTTTCTTCATATATCTGTTTGATCTTTTTAAAAGAGGGTAAGAAGCTGAAAATACATTAGAATGGGAAATAAATATTCTGCTTTCTTTATTGAAGCTCTCCACTAATCCAAGGGTAAATTCAGGAATAATTTATCACAATTATACACACAAAATATTCTGGTATTTTGGATATTGGACTTAACTCCTAGCAATCTCTGGCTCAAATTAATGCTAGCACTTCAAGGCTAGGATTTGAGCCTAGATCATGTGACATAGGGTGGCATTCCACTAAGTGTTATTCAGAGTAGGCCCATTGAAATTAATGAACATAATTAACTTAGGTCCCTTAATTTCAATAAGACTTAGTTGAAAACTACCCATTATAAAGAAAATGGTACATAAATAAAACATTGCGTATGCATGCTGTAACTACTCAGTAAATACAACCGGAGGGTTGAAATTCCAAAGTCAGAATTTATGGCTTTCATCTTAGTTTGAGACTCAATAATTTTTATTTCAGCACTATATGGGTCCCATGCCAAATGTGATCATCTCTGGACTTATATACAGCTGCACATTTCCAGGATGGATATACCAATGTTCCCCTCTTGTGTGCAATAAACAGATCTTTTCTTTATTTTTTATTTGCACAAATAGATGTCTTCATCTCAGAGGAATTACAGAGCAGTCTTCTGAATACCTGACCTCCATGTTTTAGAATAATGTAACACTTTGACAACATGTATCACGATTTTGCATTAGTAGGACAAAAATAAATAAAAATACATCCATGGAAACTTTTAGTCCTCAGAGAGTATGTCAAACAGATGCTTCAGGACCATAATAAAATACCTACAGGCAGCTACTACATCAAGGCGAAAACTCTGATCTACTGACATAGAACAGCTTTAGTCATAATGATATATCAAGTAGATTTACTAAGTCCAAGAAGGTAAGTTAAGCTGATCTCCATGTTCAGCTCAGAGATTTATCAGCTGTGTTGCCTAAATCCTCTCTATCAATTTAGATGCCAGCAGTAATTTCTATGGAGGTTGTGTTTTGGTCCTATTTAGCTTAGTTTACGGCTGGTGGGTTAAATAAATGTGCTCTTTCATGGGACGAGTTGCATTTGCTTTACAGTTAGGAGATAGGTGAGATACACCGAGAGTTTGTATTTTGTTAATGGTGTTTTAGCATTTTGAAAAATCTCTTAATCACTCTCATTCAAAACATTCCAGGGCGATGTTCAGCAGTTCAATCAAATGATTCACACACTGCATATAAATATAAAACCAGCAAATAAACATGGGGGTTTATCTGACACATTCATAGTTAAAACTGACCCACTGAAATAGTCCATTGACTAACTCAAGCCCATTGATTTCAATGGGTCTTCTCTGAGTATAACTTAATTGGCTACAACCCCTAACAATGATAAGAGGCAGGCTTAAAACATAGAAGAGCCAAGTAAGACAGTTCCCACTAAGATATCATTTAAAAATACCAGGATACTTCAAAGCTGCAACCATTCATTTTCTAGGCTGTCTGAGATTTATTAAATTTGTATACCATCTGAAGACCGCAGGGCAGTCCACAGCATAAAATTACGAAATGATAATAATATATGATAAAACAAAAGCCAACCAATAGCCCCCGCTCCTACGGACACATTTAAAAGGCCATAGAATGTTTATCAGTCAAAGGCCTGGTTACAGAGAAACATTTTTGCCTGGCGCCTAAAGATATGTAATGAAGGCACCAGGCGAGCCTCCCTGGGGAGAGCATTCCACAAACAGGGAGCCACTGCAGAAAAGGCCCGCTCTTGTGTTGCCACCCTCCAGACCGTCAGTGGAGGAAGCACACAAAGAAGGACTACAGAAGATGATTGCAGGGTCTAGGTCGGACGCAAGGGTTGGTTGATGGAGGAGGGCATGACACATGGACAAGTTACAGTACCAGTCCACCCCTAATGTCAAGTTTACAGCTTTTAAATTGTTAGGAAATACCTGTATAGCAGTACACTTCAAAGCAATGGCTAAAAGAAAGAGTGAAACCAAATGCTTAACAATACTAATTAGCTCTTTTGAAAAATAGCAAGCTGACATGGACTGTGTATAAGCATACAGTGAAACAGAAATGAGCATGGGGTGGGTTTTTTGTTCTTATTTGTGCTGAGCCTGGCTTCTCTGCACCTTCACAATTTATTTGTCAAGTGTCCTTGCTGACAACTCAATACTGACTGTGTCGTCAATCTTGTACGCTTCAGAAGAGCTCTCCAGCTTCAAAAGTGCTACACGTACATTCAATCAGTGAAATATTATTTAGTTCCCTCATTCTTTAAAACAGGAAAATCAATGTTGCAAACCTGGTGAGAAGGGATTGGCACCTCACAAATGCTCACCCAATCACAGCTGTGTACAATTCGGTTCTGTTACAAACTGGTGGAACAAAATCTCTCTGAAATTTTGGGGAGAATGTGTGTTTCCAGAACAGCTGTACCATTGTGCCTGCGCTCAGAATTATGTATAGTTGTAGACATTTATTTAGCAGAATTTGCATACTGCTTAACTCTAAAGACCTCTGTGAAACTTGCATAAAATATAAAATGTACACTAAAATTATCAGTACAAGTCATAAGCTAAAAACAAGTTCAACATTCATATTTATCTGATCCAGCAAGCCTTTGATTATTCTTACAATTATTCCTCACTGTAGATTGAGCATCAGTCTCTTCTATGATATACAAAGCTATGCTGCTGAAGTAACAATTCACTTTGCACATTTTGATAACCAGAACTACTGCCCCAAATATTGGGAACTGAATGTGCTCAGCATAGCATATTTATTACAAGGGGCTGATTTTGAGGTTCATTTCCAGTTCTCATAACTGGACAACAACTTCAAGAGCCAGTGGTTATTTTATTCATGCTACTTTGCATTTTGTAATCATTTGGTGACTTAAAGCAATGGATTTTATCCTACTCAAGTCACACAGCAATGAATAGGACTTCTAAAGGGGTATAATCGGCTGTGCCCAACCTCTAGGAAGTAATGGCTTTTCTAACTAAAATATCCCAACCTATCAGTTAAAGACCAAATGCTAAAAGCTCAAACACTGCTGTTTCCACCAGTTTTCCATGACGAAAATACAAAATGTTCCTTCTTTACAATAACTCATTTCCTCCTTGCACAGTCCAATTTGTCCATGCACAGATGGCACACAGCAGCAAATCCTGCAACTTTTCTTTCTCTCTCCGTCAATAAAAAATAGATTCCTTAAGCAACGCTTTCTTATAAGGCTAGGTCATGCTCTTCCGAAGGTCAGCAGCAAATTCTTCATTATCCAGTGAGCCGGCTAGAACATTTTCCTTGATGATCTTCTGTCACACTTATGCAAAATGTCACAACTTGAGGGCTTATTTCTTTGTTTAGAGTATTTTTATACTGCCCTTTACCAGAACTGCTTCTAAGGTGCTTTAGACAATTAAGATATTAAAAGGCTGCAATTTTATACACATTTACCCAGGAGTTAGCTCTACTGAAAGCAATGGGATTTGTGTTGGCATAGATATGCATAGGAATGCGATGAATAACTATCAACTCACATGGTGAAACGAAAACAACACACAAAACACCAGAATGAATCTGTGCAACTGCCAAGGTTTTAAAAGGGTGGGAAAGTAAGGAGGAGGTTGCTGGTGCCACAAACATGACCAAGGTTAGCATTAGGTAAGCCTGTCTGTAGAGTTTTTCCAGCAACACAGTGCCAGAACTGAAAAGGCTCTCTCATTGATAGGCCCCGTTCTATGTCAAATAAGCATGGGATGACTTTGCCTGGAGGTGCTGTGTCCATAGATTGCAAGAAAATACTGGGCAAGGTTTCGCCCAGTATCTTCTCTGTGTGATGGGCACATGGCTGTCCCATGAGCCCTTGCTGAAAAGGGGAGGGGAAAGCCTATATAAGGCTGCTTCCCCTGGAGCTTTGAGAGCTTCTTGCCCTCCCACCGTTGGGTTAGAGCCTTCACTGAGCAATTTTGGGTCACGGGTTGACAGGGCTGGAAATGAATTTTTCTCTCTCAACCTGATTGGCACTTGGCTGGGTATTTTTCCGCTTTTCCCTCAGTGAAACTGTGGCTTTCTTTCGTTAGGCAGAAGAACGTTGTTTGTATGAGGGTGGAAATGGCATTGGTCAGGATCAACATAGTATAGGGGGGCCCCAAAGGGGCCTGAGGGGAGGATTGACCACGGCAAACCCAAATGTGGGTTCAGTATCAGCCTGGTTGGAATCTGCACCCTGGTCCCCCAGTGAAACCTTGTTTGCTTGGCGTACACCACAGCAAGGTTCAACACTGGCTGCCTCCTGTCATACCAGTTTAGAGCGATCCAAACCCAGCAAATCCATTCCATCAACATGGAACGATGAACTGATCCTGAGACCCAATGCCATGCTAACCCTTGCCCTGCCTGCTGCTGTCAATAGAGATTTGGTCTGCTTTTATCCCATCACCATTGTACAGTCTGGTTGCTTTGCTGCTCCCATGGGTCACATAATGTGCCTGCCTGGGCAATGCTTACATTGAAAACAACCAATTATTTTTATGCTTAGAAATTCAACACCCAACTTCCATTCTCAAATTGACGCTTTTCCTCTGGCCTTCTCTAGTCTAATGCTAGACTACAACTCCCATCAGATCAAGCCAAATGTCATGCTCAGGAATGATGGGAGTTGTAGTACAGAATATTGAGGGGGTCAGATTGGGCAAGTACCGTATCTATACTTCTCATAATACACTAGGCTGTGATTTCATAGCCTGATGCAGGGTTGCGGGTGGCAAATAATGTCTGACACTTTGAATGCAGGATTCATGGCTTCAACATAGCACATGAATTTTGTTCAAGCTCACAGGCTTTCAAGACGTCATTCAAGCGTCAGTAAGGCAAAGCCTGCCAAACATTTGACAGCATCCATTTCATGCCTTCCCTGAAACGAAGATGGGGGAGTGTGTGGGCAAATTCTGCTACACCCAGTATCATCTTGTCCTTTGCTATCTAAATTGTTTCAATTTGAAATGATAAGCCATGCCTTGAGCACTTGAGAATCAAGAGCATGTTTGCAATAGCTGAGGGGAATTTTATTTCAGCAACTTTTGGAGGACCACAGCTGGTCTCCAGCTTGCAAAACTGATTACCCTATTTTGGTGTCCACTGCATTGAACTACAAACCTTTTTAGATCTACCCTGATCCACAAATGTTATTTAGATCTTTATGGCCAAGACAGTAAAAGTTTCCTTCGGCACCAGTATAAGCCCTTGATTATTCACCAAAGAAGAGACTGCAGCTAGTCAAAAAGCTTAGTTCAAGATATTTTGATGCTGAATCAAAGAATTAGGTGAAGGTCATGGGGAATGTTGAGGAAAGGGGATGTTTAAAATTATATGTATTTACTTTAGATTTATAAGCTCCCATGTTGCACAAGTAGTTATATTCACCAGAAGGAGCCCTGTGGGAGGTGAACCACTCTCAGCCCCATGTACAAGAAAAGGTGAAATGAAGCAAGGAAATCGGGAATTGTGTAACTTGAGTACAGAGAGCTGATAGCTATGTTGCTTGGGTATAGGCTGGATGCCCTTGCTTAGGACTAGGCGATATATCAATATATCATCCAAAACAGGTTTGAAGTCCATATTGTGATATCGATTTCATAATTTTTGACCTGGCAATATATTGTGAATCATGAGTGCTATGCAAAAATCACAATGTGGGGAAAAACTGTGAAGCCAGCCAATGCCTCTACATAGCTCCATCCTTATTTCAGACACTGTGATATATTGGCATATCGCGATGTGTAGCTGGTGACACATCACAAAGCTGAAAACCGGATATCACCCAGCCCTATGCTTGATCTTATGAACTGGTATGCGATTCCTTCCAAGGCTCAAACTAAACAACCGCTGCCATCAGTGAAACATAGCTATTGGAACGGATCAGATGCAGGATGCTAGGACAGTACTTTATGCATAGAGCATCACAGGGTTAGTGAAACTTTGCCAGCCAGACATTAGACATCAAACACAACTTGATATAAAAGCTTCTCCTTGGCTCAGTTGAGGATGGAGAAGTGGGGGAGGACTGGGGAAAACTCATCCAAGGGTCACCCCAAAGGCATTTCAAGCGCCACACAGAAACATACATGAGAAATATTTGACAGCAACCTTCATAAGATGATTGCAACTGGCAAGCAAAACACGAAGGCTGGCTTCTCCCAGTTCCCAAGGACACAATGCTACTGAAGCCTTGGCTGAACAAGCTATTCCATGTGCTGTTGCAGCAAAGTATACCTACTTGATCAGAGTGCAAAAAGTACAAACAACACTAAAATATTGGGGTCTTTTGTTTTCTAGAAACAACACGGCTTTTTTTTTGGGGGGTAGTCTATTTTATAACAAAAACCATACTAAAGCAGATGGAGATAACTATAAAGGCCTAATCCTACAAAATTCTAGTTCTTCTGCTAGGAATGGAAAATTCTCGAAACTGATAAGCCTAGAAATAAGTACTTAATTGATGCTTTCTATATCAAACCACGAAATGCAAATTTCATTACATCGTCATTTATATGCCTGTAAATTAGTACATTAATATGTTCTGAAAAACCTGCCGAATTACTCTGATTCTTCTAAGTAAGGCTGCAATCCGGGAAATTGGATGCAACCAGGTTCCCCCGTCAGCTGTAGAAGGCAATGTCCGGACACGCCAGCCACTTCATCGCTGATAATGAGAAGGCCTGGCTGTTCCTGCTGGATTCAATTTGGGATTGGTGGTTTCCATTATGGCTCTCAACAAGTCAGCAAAAGTGTTCAAAGTGCAGTAGCTCATATACAAAACATCTAATTGCACAAACCCTGGTTCCTTTACTTCCAAACGAATCCTCTGCTTTCCTCTCTTAAGATATTCTGTCCTCAAGCCACACACCACATATGCAAGTTTCAGAATAAGTAGGTAGGCTGAAGTGGCCACATTCCAGAAGCAACATAGCTCATGTCTCTTTAAGAATGGTGAGGAACCCAGATATTCCAAAGGTGCAGCTTCTCCCATCTCTGTGCACTGGTGGGGAAACTTTACCTGTTGAACATCGCCCTGGCTCCAATTTCTTAATAGGACCAAAGCACTGTCCCTTTTGAGAGAAAAGCATTAAAGGCTCAAGTGGTTTATAAATCGTAACTTTGGACAAGTATTTTCTGTCAAAGTTTTCTCATAGTGAAAGTTTATTTAAACCACATAATCATACATTCGGTTACTGGCTATTGAATCTCTAGTATTCAGAAGGAGATGACAGCTCCCCTCCCCCCAAAATCACAAATCTTAGGTCATAATTTACAAAAAAAAAAACCATTGTGAAATATTTCTGTTGTATCACTTCCTTTGTTTCTGTTATGTGCTCAGTGCCTAAACGCAGAAACCAGAAGTTTAGTAAATTGCTATTTCTCTCTTTCCCTATCAATCTAAGCTCTAGGAGCCATATTGATTGTGGTTCTGATCCCTGATAATTACAATTACACAAATTCTATACAGGTACGCAGCCAAGGATCTAATCTGCTGGGAAGCTCTCCAATACAAGCTTCACTGAAGTGAATGGGAGCAGTGCACAAACGCCACTCATTGAACGGCACTCACATGCCTATAAGCACAGAAATTGAAACAGCAGTGGCATCTGCCATGATGTGGCCTCTTCAAAGCAGAGAGCTGCAAAAGCCATCTAGCAAAGTGTTCCTCCCCAGCACTGGTCCAGGTTTACAGAATGATGGGCATGTAACCACCACCTATCAGAACGAACTCATCATTTCTTTTGGTTTGAAAGAGTTTCCCCTATTCTTTTAAGATTGGCTAGAGGGAGGACAGCCAGCTGTTGAAAGAGTTAGCCATACAATGCGAATGCAGGCAGGAAGCTAAGAGGACGGCATGAAAGGTGTGTCCGAAAACACAGAGTTCATGGAATCGGATTCCGATTTCGTTCGGGGAGTTTTTAGGATACTTTCCGCAATGATGTTCTCACCAGGAAACATCCTTACTTTCCCATTTTGTCCCGGCTTTGGCTCCTTCACGGGCTCAAGGAACACCACCCTCTTGCCGCTGCTGGCTTTTTTCTCATCAGCTGGAAGGTCCAGGGGAGGATTCGAGGTCAATATGGAGGCATGTGGGTTACTTTGGCTTGGCTGCCTTTTTCTTCTCTTGGACCTGCACCGACAAGGGCACGGCGTCAGGTAGAGGTAAAGGAGGACCAAGATAATGCTGGCTACACAAGCGGCGAGGGTGGTGAAAGCCGTGTTGAAGGTTTCGTGGGAGTGAGACCGGTCCACGGTGAAATTGCTCACATTGATCCTCACCTCGATGGTCTCATTCAACAGTCTTTTCCTGTTTATTGCAATGCAGGAATAAAGTCCAGCATCCTCATACTGGACCTCGTCGATTTCCAGACTCCCATTGAGAAATACTCTGAAGTGTTCAATATCTTTGCTGGGCTCCAAAAACTGATTGTCCGGGCTGATCCAAACAAAGTGGGTGCCTGCATCGCTGATTTTAGTGTCGCAAGGTACGATCAGCCTCTCCCCAAGTTGAGCTTCCTGAATAAAGCCAAACGCGTGGAAAGAGCCATTGATGGTGCTTTCCGAGCAATTCAAGTAGTTGTCGTGCAATAAGGGCAGTTTATTCATATTGGAGCCTGACCGCAACACACATGTGTACTCAGCCTTGAAATCCTCCACCGAGCTGAAGTGTCTAAGATACCAGAAGTTTAGCATGGAGTAAAGTGTGCAGTCACAGTAAAAGGGGTTCCCATGAAGATAGATCCCACTAAGATGTCTGGCCGGCACTAAGCTCATGTAGTGAATGGGTATCGACTGGATTTGGTTGTAAGAAATGTCTAATAGCACAAGTTCGGAGAGTTTACGTTTCCCAATGTACAAGTCAATCGGGAACTGGGAGAGAGAATTGTAACTCAAATAGAGCTTCTGCAATTTGTGTATCCCTCCAAAAGCAGCAGAATCGACATGGGCAATGTGATTGTTGTACAGCAACAAAATCTCCAGAACTCTCAGTTCCTGGAAGACAGGACTACCAAGCGACCTCAAGCTGTTGGACGACAAGTCGAGGTACTTGATATTTGGAGTCGCCGAAAAGCTTCCTGTGGAGATACTCATGATGCCGTTGTGGCTGACGATGAGGGTGGCCAGTTTATCAAGCAACACTGGCATCCAGTCATGATCCAAAATCCCAATTCGGTTGTGACTGAGATCCAGTCTTTTTGTGTGCTTGAAGAGCGTTGCGGGCACTCTCGAGAGGTTCTTGCCGGTGCAGCTCACAATGTCGCTGGCACAAATGCAAGCGGCAGGACACATCGCAGAGGCACTGTGGCATACGCTTACGGCGACAACCAAGAGGCATATCAGTTTCTTGTAGTTCACGTGAAGAGCTGAAATGGTGTGCCAAACCGAAGACATGACTGTGTTTTACCCGTCTCCCAGTGCTCCTTGCCACACTTTATACATGTAGTTAGCTTTGCGCCAGTTGCTGTTAAGAGAAAGAGAAAGATATTAATCTCTTCCAATCACCCAACGTCTCACAATGGCATGGTTGTCACCAGAAAACATTTCAGTGTTGTTCAGGGTGGGAGCGAGACAGGAGTCTGTGTAGCTATCGTTTCCTTACATGAGTGAGCTATCCCATAGCTTTCCTGAACCAATTTTAGGGTATGGCGCTGGTTTTTATAAATCAAAATAGTTTCTAAACTTGATATCTGCCAATTTACATTACTCTCCTGTTTGACTGCTCATCTCTTTGCAAGGCCTAGCATTACACACCATGTCATTTTGTATTTCTCTTTCAAACTCTATGGGTTTTCTCGAATGCAGAGCTGAGCGCACATTGTCTCAAAGCTAAAAGCCTGGTGCCAAACATCTGACTGGGTCAATGTGCGTTTTTTCTTCCAGCCACTGGTGCATGGATGAATCAAAACGACATCTTGAAAAGAAGTAAAACAGGTTACCAGGATAAATATTTTGTAAACAAACAATAGTGTGTACTACCACAGTATTTGATGCAACACATTGCTCTTTCCTGAGATCCTGTTACACCTTTTTTTTCAGGGGATGGCCCCAAATAGACACAGATATGCACTTGATTGAACAGGAATAGTCAAGATGCCAAACATACAAAGGCTTATTCATATGCTCCTGAGAAGAATGTAATCTGTGGGTAGGGATGGAGAGAAATTCAATTCAGTTCACATAGGAAGCTGAATTTATCAGATTTGCACTTTCTGATCCAATATGAGAACAGAAACAGTCATACTTTAAAATTCCCACTAATCTGAATTTTGCGATGCTGTTTCTCATTTTTTAAAAATGCACGTATTAGGTGAATGTGTGCATAAAAAACGAATATTTGGCTAAAAATAGCCAAGAACATGCCTTAGGAGAAACTGCTTGCAAAATGTGTACATCAATGTGTGCACACAAAAATATATTCATTAGGAGAAAATTTCACTAAAATGCTGAATAATTTTCATGATTAAGATTAAAATGAAAATTCGTAAATGTGGAGAACCAAATTTAAGACTGGGAAAAATGAGGAATGTAAAGAAATGGAATTGACAGATCCTTTCATCCCTACCTGTGGGCATATTCGAATTGGTTTCCCATATGGGTGACCTGGATGAAATCCTGGTATCCTAGCTGGCAATGCCAGCGTCCCAGGAGATCCAGTGTTAGAATTGCCCTAATGCCTGCCCTGGGCAAGCAAGTTCAAACGATTCTACAGCTACATAAAGCCCAGTTCTTGTGGAAGTGGTTTTTGTAGGTTGAAATATACGATCATATTGCTGCCCTCCCTGTGTAGTTAGTTTGCACGTACAGTGGTACCTCAGGTCACATACACTTCAGGTTACATACGCTTCAGGTTACAGACTCCGCTAACCCAGAAATATTACCTCAGGTTAAGAACTTTGCTTCAGGATGAGAACAGAAATCGTGCTCCGGCGGCACAGTGGCAGCGGGAGGCCCCATTAGCTAAAGTGGTGCTTCAGGTTAAGAACAGTTTCAGGTTAAGAATGGACCTTCGGAACGAATTAAGTACTTAACCCGAGGTACCACTGTACTTGGCAGATGTTTTGCTGCTATTGTCTGGTATTGTCTGCTTTATATTCTTCTGCAACCACAGGCAGTCTTTGTTTCATGGTATTAGGGTCACTTTGAGGGGAGAAGGGTGAAGGATAAGATCGGAATTAAAAGCTACCTTTACAAGATTGTTCCCTATTGCTTCAACAAGCAATGATAGCAAAAAGTGAATGATAATGTGAGTTTACAGTGTAAGAAAAAATGTGTGTTCTTAGAAGGCTTGGGCTCCCTTAAATATGCCTGCACTGCTAAGTGACTTATTATTATGAAGCACCAACACAGAACAGCCTGGTTATTTTTTCTTCTTCTCCATTGCCTAGCAACTTGCATCATAAGCAAAAGATACCTCCTGATTAGGTAACACTGTTACTCTGCACCTTGTGGAAATTCTGAACCAGACAGCATACATTTGCAAATAGCATTCTTTTACTATAACAAACTAACTTTGAGTGCCAAAATCTCGCAGATTCATTTGTGCTGGATCCTTAGGGTTCCAATGGTCAATTTTGGCATTATCAGTTTTTTGATTGAAGTTTCAGTCCACTTTTACTACTTAGCCTATATTTGTAATGCCTAATAAAGGTTTGGTGATCATAAAACATCCATATATAAAATTCTAAAATGTATACAAATAAACAGCCATGTAAAAATATGTAATAACAAGTATTTTAATTGGGGTTTCTTCCCGCTAAATAGTGCCATTCACCACTCTAGGTTTCATTCCGTATTGTGTATCTAGTATGTTTCAGCTGTATTTATCATTCTCATGGGCTTATCCTCAAGATTATCCTGTGATATGGGTCACTACTGTTTCCACATTACAGATGGGTAGCAAAGTTCTTGTTTACCTATCACCACAAGTGGTACTCACTTGATAAAAAGACTGACTGTGCCATTCCCCCTATATTCACTGGCAAAAATGTGTTCACACAGGACTTGCACACCTCTAGAGGTCCTTCCTCACACAACCTCCCCCTTGTCTAACATGAAAGGAAGATATTTAGGTGAAGTCTCTGTGCTGTTGAAAACCACTGTAAAAACAAACAAACAGGCACGCTATTGCATTCACGGAATCAATATCACATCAGTTTAGCCCAAAGACTGCAGATTCTCAAGAGGTCCTCAGAATCCAAAACAAGATTAAGAACATAATCCTTTCCCTCAAGTAGGACATGAGTGCAATATCCATCTCCTTCCCCAGACTGATATTTAGGGGCATACAGCCCATGACCGTAAAGAGTTTATGAAGATAAGTCTAAAAAATGGCAGCAGCTGAAGCTCTGGTTTGGAAACTATTCTGTTCATAGTTTGCATGGCACTCACAAAAAGCTACGTTTATAGTAAAAATCCAAGTTTCTCTTTCCATTTCAACTATATTTGTTCAAATGATATTCTTTTAATGTTCATAACCTTGACACTAGAAGCCACAAGTATTGAAATGCTAGTGTTCTTGTGAATTGCTATTGCAGAATTTGAAATAATGTTGACTTTGTTAGCAAAATAAATAATCACAAATGTACCTATAATTAAAATATTCAAATCCAATAGAGCTTGTGGATGTTTTAAGAAAGGATCAAAATGCCAGTCTTACATTTGTACATTTTGCCCCAAACCCCAAAATTCTGTATTTTCCCCATTTTAAATCTTCTTCAAATGAGAATAATTAAGTGTTAACAACAAATATCGATGTTTCCCCATCTGTTTTGAATTTTCTACATGGGTAATAAAGAAAAATGTGTTTGGTCTAAATATAAGGGTGATTTCTTCTGCGCCCTAATATGAAATAAGTGGGAGGGAGAGAAAATAAAAGTTGGCAATTGTAGTTGTTAGACTCACAGAAAACGCACTAGATTTTATTGTTTTATCTTTTTGTAAACAGCTTTGAGGTTTTCTATAATCTAGCAGTGTATCAATTTTATGAAATAGGATAGAAAGGTCTTCTGCTAGGATACTCTCCCCCACCCCCAATAAAAACGATTTTTTTAGTTGTATTGTAAATGAATCAGGAATATTATGGCTTGCTTTCACTGCATTGTTGGAGGGAACTAGATGACTCAAATGTGCATCGGGAGCTTTTCCTTTTTTTAAAAAAAATATATGGATGCAAACCCATCTGCAGCAAACAATTCTCTTATTATGGGACTTTTAGGATAAATACTGTAGGTGTTACAACCAAACAACATTTAATAATAGTAATAATAATAATCATCATTCCTGTCACTCAAACAATGGCTTCTTTATTACAAGAAATTGAAGGATTATTCACACCCACATCCACAGAGAGAGGGGTGACAGCGATTAAAGCCTAACGTTGTAAAATTCAAAGAATATTTGGACTTGGTGTTCTAGTTAAATTAAATACAAGTAAAATAATATTTGGGCTCTTTTAATGCTGTACAGTCATATCTCTTGTTACGTTTGCTTCAGGTTAAATCTTTTCAGGTTGCATCGAACGGCGACCCAGAAGTACCAGAAAGGGTTACTTCCGGGTTTCACCGCTCGTGCAGACATTCAAAATGATGTCACGCGCATGCACAGAAGTGGCGAATCGCGACCCGCGCACACGCAGTTTGCATTCTGCTCATGTTGCAAATGGAGCTCTGGAACGGACCCTGTTCGCAACCAGAGATACCACTGTATAACCAGGAATGGGTGTGTGGGTGTTATCTTCCCCACAATGCTGATGCAAATGGAACATTCACCTGGAGAGATCTGTCATGAGCCTCTTGTCTCTTTCTGGCACACTGGATTAGACAGATCTGGAAAAGGTTGGTACTGGATCATCCTGCTTTGTGGAAGAGTTGAGCAGCTCTATGGAGTTTCTTATCCCCTTTAAATATTCTACTTGTAACGCTGTTGGCTTTTGTTAAAAAAGGCACCCAAAACGATTATTCTGACTGTAAATTCTATGACAGAGGCCTGCTTTGTCCTACACTCCTACGTTAGGATATTAGTGTATTAACATGCCACTCTGAAATACTAATGAAGAGTACATAATACCTTTTGAGGTTGCCAGTAATCCAGCTATGAAGCAGGATGTTCAGAACTTGGTATAACACTTCTGTAATTCTGCACCAAGTTAAGGTAAATTCAGCATCACAGAAACACAAATTATGAACATACAGTAAACATCTCAAACACCTGTTTAAGATCCTAGGCAAAAGATGGGTCTTCTAACATTCCAACACAGACTAGACAAGGAATAGCCAATGAGGTGCCCTTTTGATGTTGATGAACTACATCTCCCAGCAGCCTCAGTCAACATGGCCAACAGAAGTTGTAGCCCAATGTGGGGCACCATACTGGCTGCCTCTGCACTTAACTTAGGAAAAAACTGAATCCAAATTAGGGCATTGCAGATGCAGGCTCCATTAGTTCTCAGTAAAAACCACCAAGAGTCTCACGACATATCAAAGACTTAACAAATTCATTCTGGCATGAAGTATCGCAGACATGGGTGTGGGGTTTGAGGAATGGAAACAGTGGCATCAGTGGACAATGAAATGCAAAGAATACAGATTGTGTTAATTACATTCAAGCTTAAAGGTGGAAAGATGGGCAGTGAGGGTGGACATTAAGAGGAATGGGGACAGGAAGGGCTGGAACACTCAATCCTTTCTTTCATCCAGCTCATCAAATCTGATAGTCATTTGGGGATTGGGAGGAGGGGATGGAGAGCATTAATGGAGAGGAGGACTAAGGATCTGTGCTGAGCCATCATCCCCAGAACAAGCGGAGATCCACCTTCATTTTTTTCCAGTTTATGCAGTTCAAGAGGCACTGAACTCTTGGAAACTCAGGACTTTGGTTCAAATGGAGCTTTCATGAAATTTTGATTACCAGCCAAGCAGGAACAATTCAGTGTGATAGGCTAACTTTGAGCTGCTTCTATGTTTCTGGCTACAACCAAAATAGAAAATTTCCTAGACAACCATTCTGCATGAATCTTAGGCAGGAAGAATTTTTAGATGGGTAGTTAAATTAACCATGCCCTAATCATTTGGATTGTTTATTAGGCACAAATTGACTCCTATCAACAGGCATGGTACTGGTTGCATTAAGAAACGTGCAGTGACAAACATTATGTTTTGAGTGCTACTTTGCTCTGTGTTAGCTTTGCCCAAGTATTCACATTTTTAAGTGTTTAATAAGCAACCTGCATGCCACATCACACTTTCCAAATGATCTGCTGATCCTTTCTTTTCTTTTCCCAACAGTGGCAGTAAACAAGCAACCAACACCAGCCAATGAGTTACCTCGTAATAACAAGGATGTGCATGCCACCAAGACATGCTAACTAACACGGTGGTACATTATTAAAAACAAAGTCAGCAGCCCCAACTGAGATACTGAGAGTCACAAAGAACATGAAGACTTACAGCAGAAAATTAGGGGCAAGCTCACCCTGCCCACCCATTTAATTGGATGGAGGAAATAGGCTATCCTCTTATCAGATCTAGAAACTGAAGGTGTCAGGTCTGTTTTCTACTGGTCTATGTGGTGACTCACCTAGGACTGCAGGTTATAAGTTCCCATACACTGTGATTTGCTCCCAGGCTCCAGTGTGAAGCACCCAGCCAAGCAGCCCATTTGCTTCCTTTGATCTTGTATGGCAACAGAAGCCTCTCAGTCAGACTGGGAGGCATTATATGCTGCTTGCTTGCAGGAATTTTCCTTACGCTACAATTCCAGAGACTTGTGTCTCTTAATTTGCAGTCTGTGCCTCTTGCAGTGGCCTACGGTTGCCTCCTCCCAGTTTGCTCTGATGTCCCAATGCAGAAAATGCTGGTGGGGTATTTGTGTGAAAGGTATAATGGGAACAGGATGGGGAAAGAATTCTTGCAAATGTCCCTCTTTCCATCAGAGATGAGGAGAATTTAAGCAGATGTTCACCCCTTTATAACCCTTCCCTCCAGTTTCTAGAACCATATATCAAAAGACAATAGTGTCCTATGAGTGCTACATTTAATGCTCAGGGTTATGAAGATTTGTTGACATTTAAAAATATTTGATCAGTTGCTTCAAAACTTTGGGATGACCACTGTCACTGATCTTGAAAACTCCTGTTCTCTAAGACCCTTCTCAAAAGTATTCTGCCAGTAGCAGTGAATCCAGGGGGCAACATGGGTTTGTGACTTTTTTATATTTGCTATATCATGTACTTGGCAAGAATGATTCTTTGCTTCTAAATTTTAAACCAAGGAGAAAATACTCTCCACTTTTGAAAAGAACAGACCTACCGTGTAACCAGATTATAGCATGGTACTGATTACTTATTCAGAAATTACTCTAATGTCCCATCAAATTGCTTCAGGATGGCAATATATCTCCAATCTAATTTTAATGTCACATTAGCACTAAAAAATAGGGTCAGCCAAGAGGCAGCCATCAAGTCCAACATCACCCCGTAAGTTTGTTAACCAACAGTTTTCTCATATATGTTGCCAGAACCTTTGAAGAAACAAACAAACAAAAAAAACCTCTGAATTGCTTCTGAATGTCATTAACACGAAATGGAAAACGGAAGATTACAAAATCTAATGTAAATATTCATCCGTTATGGGTTCCCCACCAATTTAGAATATAAAAGAGGAAATTCAAACACCATTCTTAGTACAGTGGTACCTTGGTTTAAGAACAGCTTAGTTTATGAACAACTTGGATTAAGAACACTGCAAACCTGGAAGTCGGTGTTTTGGTTTGTGAACTTTGCCTTGGAAGCAGAACATGTTCCATTTCCTGTTGAGTGTGTTCCATTTGTAAATTGAGTCCCCCGCTACTATGGGAAAGCATGCCTTAGTTTAAGAACACTTTGGTTTAAGAACGGACTTCCAGAACGGATTAAGTTCGTAGATCAAGGTACCACTGTATCACTGATGAAAAAGGAAGGGGATTCTAACCAAACGTTAAAAACCCATTAAAAGCAGAACAGCCTCAATTATTGGCTAGAATAATGAAGTTACTGCTTCACAAGCTTTTGCCTATTGACCCTTAAGATAAATACTGTTTATGACTATTTACCTATTTCTGTTTTTATTTGTCAGCTACTTTAAGGATTCTATACACTTAAAAAGTTGGATATTAGCTCTCTAAACACTGTGCTCTATTTCTGATGTTCAGATGGTGAGCACCATTGCATACACATTCAAAACATTGCTGCGCGCACACACGTGACAGAGAGATCAGCAGGGTTGTGTGAATGCCAAGTTTTGTAGCAGTACAAAAAAAAACTTTAGAAGAGAAATCCTAGAGGGAGGACCTTCAAAACAATCCAATGAGTACTGAGTGTGCCCAGGAGTCATGAAATTCTGATTAACTGTAGGGGGACAATAATATTTATTTTAAAAAATCAGAAAAGAGGTGGTGGTGGTGGAAAAGAGTGGTTGAATTCCTGAAAAGAACACTACATATCGCAACATCTTGACACAGCTCCCACTTTGTAAACAAAGAAAACTGAGATACCTACATGTGGGCTGTACCAGATGACCAAATGCTTCTCCAGGCAAGAAAAACAAGATCAAAAACCCCTGCCTAGAAAATTAGATGCTGGTGAACAGGACTGTAATCTAGCATGCTCGCTGTCATACAAGCTTTTCTGTTTACAGAGAGCAACATTCAATTATGTGAGCCCTCATCTGGAATCTGAAATGATGCAGCCCAAAGGAAAAGTGGACAGTACATTTTAAAACGAATCTTCCTGTGAGCCCACAGGGCCTGCTCCTTGCTTATCTGGCCCAGTTCTACCTAGTCTGAGAGGATGGGGGCTAGACTGACTCCACCTGCAAAAGCTGCTGCTGAAAGTGCCAGAAATAATTCATTGAGGGCCCTGGAAGACCTGCTCATCTGTCTTATTTTCACCTGGCCTGACTCCAGCTACAAAAGGCTGCTTATGCTGTTCTGGATGTCAAAAGCCGCTTTTGAAGGTGCTTTACTGTGAGTCCTGCTCCCTGCTTGGCTGGCCTACAAAGGCTGCCCCTCAAAGTGTCATCGGATTGCAAGTCCCACAAGACCTGTTCACCTGGCCTATTGTGATCTGGCCTGAAAAGGCGAAACCTTGACTGACTCCAGCTACAAAGGCTGCAGGGTGGGCTATCACTTGTTGCTGATGTCAGGATTTAGTTTTGGAAATGCCTTGTTTTTGCTGTTAATCTGAAGTATTTTCTGGTATTTTTGTTGATGGACCTTGGGAATTATCAAAGGACTGTTTAATGTTTATTTATTAACAGATGATATGTTATCATTGGTTTATCAATTATATGGCTATTTAAACTTCATGACCTAGATTTAAGTTACTTTGTTTTCATTGTCCTTGTTACTGCTTTTTTCTTTCATTCTACTTGACCCAGGGAAAAATAAGAATGGGCTCACATTGGTAACATACATTTAAAGCACATGGTCCCACCCCCCAAAAATCCTGGGAGCTGTAGTTTAAGGGTGTTTGGAATTGTAGCTCTGTGGGGGAGAATTACAGTTTCCGAGAGTCTTTGGGGGTGCTTTAAACACATGGTGTGGATGTGACTTAATTTTATTCATGCATTGTTTTTGCATTACAAACAGCAACTTAGCATTTCTAGAAAACTATTTTGATTTCTTTGCAATTGTAAACATATTATATTTGTTAAAGTTTAGGGTCAAGTTCAAGGTGCAACCCTTTTGCATTCCTGACATTTAGGATTAAAACTGTTCAACAGAGAGAAACAAAGAATTTTTGAGCTGTAGGTAGGATGGTGTTTTGGGGGGTAATTGCACATGGTGTTTACCCATTGGCCAATAAATGGAAATATAAGATATTGCCTGGGATATTTGAGGAAGTCATTTGATAAGCATTTTAAAGTGAAACTAAGCTGACTGACACTTCATAAAGTAATATGTGGATCCTTCAGATCTCACTTCTTCTAATCTTGCACTATAGTTCTTGGCGAAAAAAATAGTACTACCAAAATGTGTATGGAAATTATCTCATATACCATGGCCGGAAAAATAATGCTTCTCTGAGTGAGATCTTACAAGAAGCCATACCTGTCACTGTAGACAGTACTAGGCTAAACAGCCACCGCCTAGTCCCATACATGGAAACCTATGGTTTCCAGCAGTTTTCCTTAGGTGAAAGCAAAAATACACATTAAAAGTACAGTGAAAATTTTAAGCCTAATTTGGGAATGAGGAAAAGATGAAATGTCACAGAGGAAGATACGAAATGTAATTATTGCAATAGGTTGACTAAAATATATTTTTGGACTGAATTATTCTCCAGAAATTTACCTCTGCAGTCACAATGACAGTATTATTGGGAAGGGGGCAAAAAAACTCACCAGGATGTTTAGAATGGACTAATCCTTGTCAGAAGAATCAGCATGCTATTTCTCGAACGCTGCATTAGTGAACGACTGAATCCTGGAACAGGGCTTTGTAGGGAAGTGATTAAGGATACTACTATGAATTTATGTCAAAGCCAGATAGAGGAGCAGATTCGAGTCTGTTCAACTAAAATGTCATGAAAGGCCAGGCAGATCTCTTTTACAAATTCCTTGACTGCAGTATGTTAACTCCACAAGGGCATGCTGCTGGTTTCATTCAACAGGGATGTTCAGGCACCAGAAAACCCTAGCTTAATATTCAGATGTAGGGATCATTACTGGTGATTACACGAAAAAGGACAAAAGGTCAGCAACTCATAATGCTATCTTGTCATCCCTTTCAACCACATGGCTAGCTCCAGCAAGCCAACAAACATTTTATAAACAGCGAATCCAAGAGGTATGAAATGCCAGGATCACTTCTGATTCTAAACCACTAAGGTTGAGGTTGATTGCACCAAATTTAATACAATTTATGCCATCAAACAAATAAAAATGGCCTGCACATATTTTAAACATCTATTACTGAGCCCAAAGTATCCCAGATAAAGTATGCCATTCATCCCCATTAATTAATTATTATTAATAATAATAATAATAATAATAATAATATACACAGGAAGCTAAAACTCACTGTTTCTACTGTTCTAATATCTTCTGTTATAACAATTGGGCAAGTTTGCATAAAAGAAGAGAAACCAAAGCTATCTTCCACATTGCCTTAAATATCCGTAATCTACAAAGCACTGATACACTGCTTAATTCACTGGTTCAAGCAGTTACAGACAGCATTCATAGTCAGGTATTGAGGGGGGCAAGAGGCAGAGAGATGTGATGCTAACATAGGGAAATGATTTAGCATAGTTTACATGCCAACAGTGACTAGTTTTCAGTACACCAAGCATTCATGTTTGCAATAGGTGAAACACACAGCTTGTCCGCTCTCATTTACAGTGATATTTCCAAAGACTGCCTGAGTCATAGCTGTATTGAGTAAAGCAATAACATTTTGTGCCACCACCTTGAAGACCAACAAGATAAACACCCCAAGATATTTGGAAGGAAAGGAGCAGAAAAATAATGAAGAATGAAACTGTGGGTGAGTCGTTCCCGTGAATGAGAAACTGGTCCGTTGCCTACCCTGGATTCCCCCAAAGGAGAAGGTTTGAGGGTTCTTCTGCATCCAGGAATTGCCTGTCAGCAATTGCATCTGGTTTGACAGCTGCAGGCATTCATGGATTGGGAAAGCCTTGCCACAGTAGTTCATGGTTTAACTTGGTTACTTCTAAGACTGCATTGCTGCAATGCGCTCCATGTGGGTCTTCCCTCATGCTTGATCCAGAAGCTACAGTTAGTGAAGAATGTTGCAGAACAATTGCTGACAGGAATGAGGTATTGTCAACGTACAACACCTGTGCTCGGAGATTTGCATTGGTTGCTGATTTGCTACTGGGTCAACCTGGGACCAGTTTGTCTTGCTAAACTTTCAAGCAGCCCCTGGATTCTTAGGAATCAAGCTTTGGGTTGATTCTTACAAATCAAGCTCTGAAAAACAAGTTCTGGATTTCAAATGTGAAAAACACCTATCTAGGGCACAGACTACTTCACTGGTTTATTATATAAGGTATTCTTTTTAAAAGCACAAAAAACACCTCCACTCTTTAACCAAGAGTACTGCTATAGTTTTACTCTAGTTCCTATGTTGCATTATCCTCTGAGTTATAAGAACAAAACCAAAAACACAGACCGATCCTTCACAGCCAATCATAAACAACTCTGCTAATGACTGTTGAGGAGAGAATCTCAGGAGAAAACCCCCTGTATGGTTTATCTACATACAGAGACTGTGAAATGCAGGTTTTGTGTTTCAAAACACAAGGAGCTGAATGCTGCAGCTTCTGCGCTCTGTATAAGGTTTCTGTCTCTATTGGACACACAGAAAAATAGAGATTATCCTCCATTCATCCTTTTCAAGCTGTGTGGCCATTCCTATTCCAAAATCCTCTTCACAGATGGAAACAATACTTTAGGAAGGGGCTTTCCAGTTTTTGGCACTATTTAAAGCCTGTTAGTACTGTAATGACATTTTTCAGAGAAAAACTCATATTCTGGAGAAAGCCCAGAGTTCTTACATGGGTTCCATTTCCCCAGGCCTACTTTTCCTCCTTCAGTCAATAATCTCAATATTGCTGGGTTGATTAGAAGATTTCTTTTGGGGGATTTATTCTGCAATCCTACTTTCTTGAGTCACAGCAGCTGCAACTAAATCCACAATGCTGACAAACCTCCAAATTGTGACGGCATTGAAATCCCATAATGTTAAAAGTCAGCCCATGTACTGCACCCCAGCCTTCTCCAGTCTGGTGCTCTGCAGATGTTGTGGGACTCCAGCACCCATCTGCTCCAGCCAGCTTGGTCAATGCGGAATTTATTTATTAAGGTCTTTTTTTTATATATCACCCATTCCCCACAACAGTCACAAACAACAAAACATAATATAGAATACAATTATTAAAGCCAACTTCAAATAAAATGCTTAGGGTTGTCTCTGGTGTTAGACATACTCAGAGTAGACTCATTGAAATCAATTGACATTACTCACTTGGGTCCATTAATTCAAATGGATCTACTCTGAGTCAAAATAAGTTGGATACAACTCATTCATAACTATTATAATAGCAGCATCATACTTAAAATGGAGGGTGAAGATCTTTAGAAGACCTCACCTCTAGAAGGCTGGCAGGAGAGAGACATCCTCACCTGTCACAGCAAATATGTTGTGGAGGCAAGATGCACTTCAGTGGGGAGACCACCAGAATGGAACCCCACCAAAATGACTCTTTCATGGGTCGCTACACTGCTCACATCATTCAGAGCAGGGAACACAAAGAGAACCTTACCTACTGATCATAACAAACAGGCACATAGATAGTCCAAAATATATGGAGGGTGCCAGGCTGAGGAACACCAGCCTACACCATTGTAATTATTCATCTTAAAGAGGGAGAGGACAAGTAGACAAGTTCCCAAATGGTTTTATGGCCACCCTATTCCTTCAATGCCCGAGTCTAGAACCCCTGAGTCTAGATTCATGTATTGAAAAGGTTGTATGGTATGAACGTGGCCAGAGTAGTGTCCCTCCATCACCACTTCTGTGTGGTACTGCTGTACCAGTTACATTGCTCTATGTCATGTACCTTGGAAAATAACAGCCATGGACTTCTGGTTGGTCGCCCGATTAATGGCGGACAGGAGCTCTTTCGGTTGAAAGAGCCCTCGTGCTTTGAAGATTGGGGTGACCACGAGAGCGTCGCGGAACCCCACTAAAAACCTCAAACTGAGCATTCTGAGGACCTGGTGTTCTGGCGGGTACCCTTAGCGACTCCCCTGCTCCCCGGTAAGCTCTAGTAAGAGCCCCAAGAGTGAGGGGGTTGGAGACATGGGTACTGTGGAATCGACTCGCTTTCTTCATTGCGCAAAGCTCCAAAGTCTTCTAATGGCAATGGTGCCCACCTGAGAGGTGCCAAAAATGAGTTCTGGTGAGTTTTGGCTGGAAAAAAGCCCTGGGTATAACTAGGGGGCGGGGGAGGCAACCCACACAGAGGTACAGTTGACTTGCAGGCCTCATTTGGGATCTACTCAACATGGGATGTACAAAACATCTCTGAGGCCACACATCTTGAGACAAGAGAAATACGGATGACAACGATTCATGAGAAATTGCTGTAACAGTTGCTGGCTGTTGTTTGGTTGGTTGTGTCCTCAAGAAACACCCTGCATGCTTCGAGCCAGCTGCCGGAGTCTGCCATCACTGGTAGTCCCCCTGGTGTCTACATATGGAGAGCCACTGGTGGCTGAAGACAACATAGTCGTTTAGAAAAGCAGCCGTTCAATAGCAGGAATTGTACTGGAATTCTTTCTGTCACTTATGTTCTGCTTCAAATACCCAGGGCTTCTCCCCCCCCCCCCAAAAAAAGAATACATCAGAAATGTAGGACAAGACAGCTATGATAAAGCTATTCTATTTAACTTTCACTTGAAATTGTTGCTAAGCTATTTCTGCAGCTGAACTTTAAAAGAGAAGCATATGCTTAGATCGTGGATGGGGAAGCTATGGCCCTCCAGATGTCATTGAACTCTCATCAGCCACCATGGCCACTGATCAGGGATGACTGATCAGCACTACAGCTTCTCCACCACCAAGATAAATGAAGTTCAAAAGAGAGACTTCCAACAGCTTAAGGAAAGGATAGCTGGTGCCACACCCTTCAGATGCACTACAACTCCCATGCTCCCTGTCCATTGGCTATGCTGGCTAGAGCTGATGGGACCATCTAGAGCAGCCTTTCTCAACCTGTGGGTCCCCAGATGTTGTGGAACAACAACTCCCATCACTCCTAGCTAGCAAGGCCAGAGCTCAGGGATGATGGGAGTTGTAGTCCAACAACATTTGGGGACCCACAGGTTGAGAACCGCTGATCTAGAGTCAAACATCTAGAAGGCACCGTGTTGACTACCCATAGCTGCCTTAGGCAGTCAGCCAGAAAAGTTTCATATAATTTTAAGATAATACTAAGGCAAAAACAGTGATGCATACGAAAATATTCTCTGTGCCTTTGCAAGTCCTTGTAGAAAAATAAAATAGAAAGATTTCCATCTGATTCTTTAGCAGCCAGGCATTCCAAATCAGGCTCCTGGTTTTGAACTGAGTCCAACTTTGTAGTAATGTTAATGGATATGAGTAATAATTACATATTTTCTTCTTGGTAAGTCACTTTGAGAGAGCTGTTTTTGCTGAAAAGTGACCAATATGTTTATTAAATAAACACAAAAATAAAGGCAGATATGAATAAAAAGGGCATTTTAGACAGCACAAGTATTTTGTGATAAAAATCAGAAAGGCAAATGAATTAAACTACTAGAAGGTATTGATGGGTTGGAGACTTCCCTACCAATAGACATGATTTGACAAATCCATGGGAAGTAAGAGAAAAGTTAAAGAAACTAGGGATCAAATGCTTTTAACAAAAGGAAACCATCCTGCTCTTTTAATTATGTCTAACATTGTTTTTTTAAAAAGGAAAGAGAAGAATAATTACGCACCCTATACAGGCCTCACCAGAAATGCTATTTCCTCTTTGGGACATCTTCCAAAAAAACAATGTAACCAATTTAGAATTTAACCAGATGCCAGCAGCAACGATAAGCAAATCTTTGGGATACATTATCAAGCTTGAGAATTACCAAGCCAAAGTTTGATATTAATTCATTGATTTCCACAGGAGTATTAAGCACTTGCTGAAAGCTCTCTCCCTTAAACTGCTTAACTGGTTGGATTACGAGGTTTCTTGTTCTCTATTCTCCCATCCTATGCCTACAGAATCTCTTAATCATGCTTTGCTAAGAATACATTATTTGAAATTACACGCAAACATTGACTCTGTGAGAATGTATTTGTTTATTGTGCATTATTTTGAACTTAGTATTTTGCTTGATTTGAAAGTATTTAGCAAAAAGAATGGTTTGCTGTTCCTGAAGAGATTTTATATGCATATGTCTCCGTGCTGATCAGGACAAATATTAAGGCTCTAATGGAGCTTTGTATATTCAGTTATGATAATAATATAGGATAGCAAGCATGGTTCAGCATGTTACGTTGGGGTGGGGGAATAAGCTCCCTAGTTTTCAAATTGTGTCAATCCACTGGATTTGATATAGTGACTGATTTGATCATCCCAGCCTGATGAAAAAATAAACCCAAGCGGCTGATATCCAGTCACACAGAAAAATTATGCTAAACCACAAGAATCTGAACTATGTTTTGATTCCCGCATAGGAATCTTAATATCTATTTAATGCAGTGTTTGTCAAGCAATTACAAGTTGATTAATCACATGGATCTTAATCAATTAATCAACTGCATTTAAATACAGAGCCTTTATGAGGAAAGTTCCTTCTACTTGCTCCCCTGCATATAAGTTACTCAAACAACTGGATAAAAGAAAAGAAAATGGAATATTGTCTTTCATAAGCTATTTCCCATTATACTTGAACCAGGGTACAAAATGTTCCCTCCAGGATTCCAGTTGATCTAGGTCTAAGCAAAGATAGTGACATTGATTTCAACTGACTCAATTGCTTCTTGTTCTTATTGCTAGAAGAAAAGCCACAATGGTTTCATTCCAAGGCACAAAATGTCTGATAGCTTTGGATAAAAATGGGAAGAAAGTTATCTGATTATTCTCCTTTAACCTTGGCACAAGGAAGGAGAGGGTCCATCTGTACAACCTGCCCAGTCATTTGCTCTTCCATATCAGCCCTTGCCAATCAGCTGAGGGACGAATTTTAATCTTTAAACTATAATTTTAATTTTTAAACTATAAGCTGCAGTTTGATCATGCTTACTTGAAAGGATGGTCCATGGGCAATCATTGGGACCTACTTCTAAGGAAAGGTGTCTACTTGGGACTGTGGAGTTAACTGATAAATCTACCAAGCAAATTCCAAAAAAGCTTGCAGCCATATTTTACTTGGAAGCAATTACTTTGTATCATCTCACAAATAAAAAGAAATGAAAGGTTGTATCCAAGGCATACTCAGCAGACCTCAGAAGACCTACTGAATTCAATGGACTTACATTAGCCACTCCCTTGCTTTCTGTGGGTATGCTCAAATCAAAGGAAACAAAATTCAGATACCCTTTGATTGTACACAAGAGACTTTGCAGAAGTTTGCATCTATGTTATTGGCATCTCTCCTAATTACTTTTATGTGAATGATAAGGGAGAGGGACAGATGTAAACACTCATAATTACAACCCCACCAGTTTTATACCAACATATATATCCCCCAGTTTTTCTGCTTATAATGGACTCCTGTTTACATAAATAAAAAGGGACTTTATATATAACAAAGGTTCATTTTGGGCACTTGTAATCATTACTTTCTTGCACATTTTCCCTTCTTCCATTTTGCCTGGGGCCTACAGTATCATTCCGTTACAACCTTCATACTGCTCACTGTTACCTAAACTTAATCCCACCTGTCCCAGCCAGCATCTGACTCACCACCTCCTTTACCGAGTCTGATTATTAACCCACCTCCATGCAATTTCGACATCCCACCTTCTCCCAACATATTGCTGTAGGGAATGCATCTCTTCCCAATTACCGCTACCTAGCCAGGTTTGCAGCTCCCTACTGAGATTTGCCTCCACCTGCAATTCGTTTCCCTTTTCTGCTTTCTGTCTTGGCGCCTGAAAATGTGCTGCTCTGAAAGGCCCACGGAAATGTAGCCCAGCTCCCCCCATCATTCTCTTGGGGCAAGTAGGGATCTGCCGTTTGCCGCCGTATCATCTCCCCTTGAACTGGGATGCACCTCCGCTTCCTCTCCTCAGCATTCTGTCCTTTCCTTTTCAACCCCGCATCCTACTCTTTCTATCCCCCACCCTAACTTCATTTTTAGAAATCTGGTGCCAGAGGCTTTCCTTGTCGCCACAATTGAACATCAAAGTTTCAACAGCAAAGCTGTTGTGGCGCCTCGACGTTCTAACACATGGCCATTATTTTCTGGGACGTTGTCACGTCTGGGGGACGCTGAATAAATCTCAAAATAATCGACACCCCACCAAATATATCTCCAGAGTTTGCCGACGCGTCGCTTCTCTGTCTCTCCCCAGTCATTTCATTCCACTCCCCTCGGAATCCGATTCCATTCATAATTTCGCACGTTAGGAAGCCTACCCTAGCGCGACGGATCTCCCCGCGTAAGATTTACACCTCGATGCCCAACTCTTCGACGTCAATCCCTCTGGAACAAAGGGCGGATTGCTTCCGAGTAATCGAGTGAAGGATCGCGTGCATAATCCTTAGGGCACGTGTGTATTTAAAGGGTGAACGAGACTCCGAAAACTCCCTGCCCTCCCGGGTCAAAGCACCCTGCACAGTGTTACGTCTGGACGAGGAAAGCGCAGCACGAAGGACCCTCCAAAGGAACACCCTCACCTCGGCCAAGCTTACCTCTGATCCTGAAGGTGCGGGAGCCAGTGCTTCATGGCAAAGAGCTGCGGAGATCCGGCGTGGGACCAGGGGCCTGGGCTTTCGCGCTGCGCCTCCGCCCGCCGTGCATGCTCCTTTGCCCGGAGTGCGCTGGAAGTTTTCGAGATCGGCGGAAGGGAGCATGCTGGCGGGAGGGCGAGCGGCGGCGGCGCCAGGCAAGCAAGCGAGCGCTCTAAGCGCGCACAAGGCATCCCCTGCGCACCCGCTTCGTCGCCTCCGCCCACCTCTCCGAAGCGGATTGGCTCCCCGGAGTCGGGAGCCTCGCGATTGGCCGAGTCAGCCGGGCTCGAACCAGTTCGGACGGCCCCGGCGACAAAGCGCGCTGATGAAGCTGCCGGAGAGCTCGCAGCGGCGGGAGCGTTTCGATTCTCGCTCCCGGGTTGGCTTGCCAAGGGCCGAATCCTTAGCGGCAGCGCAATGCCAGGGGCGAACTCCAGGCGCAGAATGGTCCGCCCCCGCTGGAGATGGATGGGGCGGCTCCGCACCGTCGGTGGTAGAGGGTGTGGTGCCTTCCGCACGTGGAGAGGTCTCCCAAAGGAGGTTTGGGTTGGAAAAGACCCGGGAGGAAACTGAGCAGCGGGTGGGGAAATATTGCATGATGATGATGATGATGATGATGATGATGATGATGATGATCAATTACTTATACCCAGCCCATCTGGCCAGGCCTGCCCAGCCACCCTGGGCGGCTCCCAACAGAATATTAAAAACACGATAAAACATCAAACATTAAAAACTTCCCTGAACAGGGCTGCTTTCAGGTGTCTTCTAAAAGTCAGATAGTTATTTGTTTCCTTGACATCTGATGCATGAGAAGCAGCCAGCTAGCCAGACCGTCAAGAACACAACAATTCTTCTTCCTTTGCCCTCGCCAGCAGAAGAAAGAGAAGGGGACGACGGGTCACCAGCGACCTTCTCTGAGCTTTGCTTCTCTTGGGGGAGCAGAGAAGGTGTTATAGGAGTCACCTCCTAGGGGCTGAGGTCCCTTCGCCCCCCTAAAATATTTGAGGGGGCCACCCCCCAAAGTTGATGGTCATTGCCATTCAAACAGTGTGTGTTCACCATGTCTTGCGATCCATTATGCCTATGAATGGTCTGCGACTGTAATAATGTGAAGTTTCAGGGAGCCTATTGAAAAGATCCATTAAAAGGCAGCTACTCCAAAAGGAATGATTGTGAAAATATTACCAAAGTCTGCTCCTGATCTTATCCTCGCCCATGTTCTTGGCTGGAAGGGGTTTGGGTGGTGTGTTGGTGCCTTTCTTCCAGTCTTCATTTGCAGAGAGGAGCACCACTGTTGGTGAGGGTTCTGTTATGGAGGAAGCTCCCACTGTGTACGTATGGATGGAAATCTAAAGGCAACAGCAGGCAGAGAGTCCCAGAATGGGTTGTTGACAGAGTTGACCACCAGAAGTTTTGAATCCAGCAAGAGGCTCAGTCCCATCAACTACATCAGTCTGGAGCTGTGTGTGTGTGATTCGCTCTCCATCCTAGCAAGCAAGTCCCCCTGGTCTCAGTTGTGGTGGCAGATCGTCTTCTCTGCTTCTCCCATGCTCTTTAGGACTGAGTAAATTTTCAAAGGACTAGGCTACAACTGCCTGAATAAGCAGATACCCTTTATATGATCATTTCAAGACCTTTGATGAAGCAAAAGGTATTTTTTACTCTCTTACTCTTTAAGGTACTCCAGAGTTCTCCCTGTTAATGCAAATTAACACCTGTTTTGGAATGAAAGCTGCAATCCAATAGAGTGTTATCTTAAGCCCCATTGAACTCCGCAGGGTTTGCTTTTGAGTAGGCCTGCATAGGATTGTGCTGTTGTGCTCCTAAGCAGCATGGATATAATAGACATTAATCAGATGACATACCTATTATTAGAATTCATGAGGCTCAACATGTACATTGAATTTGCACATTGTATATGTAGGACCTGTGATTTTACTTAGTTCTGCAGAAATGAGGGATTAAAATTTAAAATGATTAACATTTTAAATAATAAGCTTCAGACATTTAATGCATGGATCTTACTGTAAGAGATTGTGATGTTCTCAATCAAGGCACACGGAGCTCAGTGGGTGCTGCTTCCATAGGTATAAGAGGGCAGAAGTTTTCTAAAACAAGATATATAATTTGTCCAGCAGATTTATCACCCAGCCTTTGTCCCAATGGAGCTCAGCATACTGCGGACTTGTTTCGATTTTTGTGATGGGTTTTCATCAAACAATAGACGATTGCAACCATGAGCCAATTGTGATGTTCCCAAAGGCTGTGACTGTTCTGAAAGAACAAGGTACAAGCCCTTAAAGTCAAGGCCAGATGGCAAGCCTTCCGATGGTGTTGATGCAAGAGTCTTCCTAGAGGGCAGAAGCAAAGCCAGAGAGGATTTCCTTCTAGCTAAGCAGAGAACTTCAGCACTGCTGCTGCATTTTACTAACCATCTGTCTTGTGGGCTGTTTCTCTTCCCGGGCTGATTTTGTTGCTGCTATTCCCACCGCTCTTCCACTCAGGCTTCACCTCCTGCACTGATAGGGGCTTCCCTGTGTTCCTGGGAATTAAATGAAGCAGCAATGCTTCTTGATTTTCTCAGGCGCTTTCCCTAGTGAGCTCATCAGAAACAGAAATACAGGCACCTCCTGCTGTATGAAAAATCCGCGTTTCATAAAGCTCGCCCTCGTGCCGCATGGCCCTGATGGTGCATGAAAGCCCCTTGATCGTGACTTTAAGCAGAGCATTATATGTGGAATGGTTATGTGTGGAAATGTCCTGATGCGCTTCGCTGTTATGTTAAGGCAGAGCTTATCGCTTGGGGGACTTGTGCCTTCTCCAGTCACCTTGCATGAGGTAGGACCCTGCTGGTGTGCTGCCCACCTGGCTGCCTCTTGCTGGGACCAGAATGGGGCAGGGAAAGTTCAGAGATATCATGGCTTACTGCTGTGAACCTGGTGTTCCCCCAACATTGCCACCACCCTGCCCTGTCCTTGCTGTCCCTCAGGAGGGTGCCACAGTGGTGGCACCCCACCTGCGTTCTGACTGGTTGGAGTTAGATTTTCCTACAAGGTCTAAATGCTGATCTACTTGAAATATGGATTTGCTCAGCTTTGCAGGAATTCCTATTGGATGAAATCGCAAATAGATGTGTTCACATTTCCTAGATGAACTCACTACTATGAAAGGAGGCTTTCAGCTACCCCAGCAGTTGGATCCTTACCCTGGAGTGCATGGAGCATGGACAATTTCTGGTTTTGCAAGACCTGGTCTTCTTGTCTTATTAGATCAGGAGGTCTGATTTTTCTACTGACTGCAGCTGCAGAGCCCAAATAGAATTACAGGAGCCTATTTGCTGCCATCTTCTGGGGTGCCCCATAATACTCTCAATGTTTTCTATGTTGGCAGAGCAAGCAAGGAACGCTAACTAACAGACGGCGTCATTGGATTAATCACGAGTAAGGCAAAAGGATACAGACTCTCATTAGAACATATCAGTCTTGGGAGGAAGTGGGAAGTTTTGAACTTGGGGATATCATTGCGGTTTTTCATCTGTCGTGCTATTTTGTAATTGCTACCACTGTTTGTTAATTTGGAAAAGAATAAAAAACTCTGATTTTTGTATTCAGGTGGGGGGCAGGTTAACTACACAGATACCCAATTTGGTTATCCAGGTTTTCTTGGGTGGGGGCTCAAGCCAGAACCAAATAGGAAAAAATGGAAAATCACCTCTAGACACTAAACGTGGTTCTGCATTTTGAGACCGTGGCTACAAATGTATTAAGGTAATTTATAAAGAGATCATCACGACTGCAGCTGCTAAGCCTTGCAGCAATCTTTTCCTCTGCCCAAGCAATGGGTGGGTGGGAACTCTGATGTATTTGTTGATTTTGGTGCCTTCATAGGAAGGTATGAGTATATTGTTTTATTGGTCTAACAGCCTAGATTCCTTCTTCACTGTTGACAGGATCCTCTATGCCATTTTTTATTCCCCTGCAACAGAAATCGACTCATCATAGTTGGAAGAAAGGATCTATTAGCTTTTGGGGGTAGGTTTGCAAATAGAAAGTTCCTGGAAAGAGTCCCCTTATCATGGACTTGGTCCTTGTCAATTAATTGGAAGCATTCTGCCATAGACAGCAGCTCATTATCTCTAGCAATTAGTGGCAACACCTGCTGAAAAGCAGCCCCATCTTCAAGAAGGAAGAAATTATTCTTCTTTATTTTCTTCTACTGAAAATGGCTGAAGCCAAGGAATTAAGCCTCTAAACACAACTTGCAATGGGGAAGGACACATATCGCAATGAAGGCTGCAATCCCAGTTGCACTTGCCTGGGAATAAATCCCAGTGAACTCAATGGGACTGATTTGGGACTAAACATAGGATTGAATTGTCAGATGTTTACTGTGAGGCTCAGGGTGATGAAGGCTCACCTCTCACACTTGGAAAACCATAATGTAGCATATTCCTGCCCACCTTCTGGTGACCACTCTTTTCCTCTACATCTTATCAGTTATCCATTTCAATAGAGGACAGATCTGTTCATTTAATTGTTGTGCTTTGTCTGTCACACGTATATGGACAGACAGACAGTTCTCATTGGTAAGGCTTCTTTGATCGGTTGGTTAACCTGATTAATTGACCAAAACACAGGATTGAATTTAAAGGTGCTGCCAATTAATTTGGTGCCTCGATTTGAAAACTGCAAATTCCGTTCCTTAAAGGAGGCACTCCGTTCTGTGTGAAGAGAAAATGGAGACACCTCTTTCATAGTGCAAGCAAGAATGTGTGCGCCTCATTTAGAAACAAAGAAGCAATGCTTCTTTCTTTAATGCTTATGTGAATTTATGCAGATTTAATTAATTGCTTAAGGGAATGCAACCTGTACTATTAACACAAACACAAGTATAATGTGGTAGATGTACTTATTTAGGGATAGCCTAACTTCTGTTGTCTATCCTCCGGTAACCTTTAGGCCAGATTACTGCAACACATTATACATGGGGCTGCCTTTGAGGGCAGTTCAGAAACTGCAGCTGGTACAGAAGTCAGCAGCCAGATTCATGACTGGGGCAAGACAGTCTGAACATGTAACACCTACCCAGTCTTGACTATACTGGCCACCAATCAGTTTTTCGGCTCAAGCCAAGGTGCTGGTTTTGACTTATAAAGCCTTATGCAGCTCAGAAGCCCATGATCTCGAGGACTGCATCTCCTCACATGAACCAGTCTGGACACTGTGTGCCATTTCTGAGGTTGCCTTTCAGTGGTGGGATGCTGTCCCTAGGGAAGCATGCCTGGTGCCCATTCTCTGTTTTTAGGTACCAGGCAAAAACATACTTATTTATCCATGCTTATGGTTTTTAGCTATGTCATTGGCTTTTGTCATGTTCATCCTTTGTCATAGTTTAGCCCAAACACTGAGATCCAGCTCCAAGGGCCTTCTGGCAGTTCTCTCACTGTGAGAAGCAAAGTTACAGGGAACCAGGCAGAGGGCCTTTTCAGTAGTGGCACCCACCCTGTGGAATGCCCTCCCATCAGACGTCAAAGAGATGTGTACAGTGGTACCTCGGGTTACAGATGCTTCAGGTTACAGACTCCATTAACCCAGAAATAGTACCTCGGGTTAAGAACTTTGCTTCAGGATGAGAACAGAAATCGTGCACTGGTGGATTGGCGGCAGTGGGAGCCCGATTAGCTAAAGTGGTACCTCAGGTTAAGAACAGTTTCAGGTTAAGAATGGACCTCCAGAATGAATTAAGTTCTTAACCCAAGATACCTTACAACCTTTAGAAGACATCTGAAGGCAGCCTTGTACAGGGATTTTTTAAATGTTTAGTGTATTTATTTATTTCAGTCAATGACCAGTAATGTTAAATGTTTTGTTATGTTTTTATATATGTTGGAAGCTCCCCAGAGTGGCTGGGGCAACCCAGTCAGATTGGCGTGGTACAAATAAACATTATTATTATTTCGTGGGGTGAGTAGGCCTTGCTCCTTTAAAACGTATTATTGAATGAGTATCTTAGTTTTTGTTTATTGTTGTGATGATGATGATGATGATGATTGACATCACATACAAACATTAGGAGAAAGGATTTAACACTGGTTCAAGTTGTGGCATTCCTCTGCTCCCGTAACAAAGTTAATTTTTCTATTAAAGATTTTGCTTTGACCAAATTCACATGCCGTGTAAAAGGCATTAGCTGCCTCTACTAAGTACATTAGAGCAAGTGTTAGCCCCCACCCATGGCTTAGATTCCTAGGAGTAAAGACTCTGGGATTTCATAAGTCATGCTGAGGGGGTGGGGGGAGCTGTTACTCAAATACTGCAGATAACCTAAGCCAGAAGAACACATTGAAATAAATGCTTTGAGACAATACTATTCCTATGGTAACATCACTGAAGGAATCTGACTTACCACAAGGATAAATTTGCCTCAGTGTGTAGAAATAATCCTCAATTCAGAGCAAGCTTTTCAGCTTCCTAAATCCCTGGCACTGATAGGGAACCAGAGCTCTGGTTATATAAACAGGGAAAAGCAAGGTTCTAATCTTGGAAATAGCATTGGAATTGATGGTATAATGTCACCGTGCAGATTTCATCCCCCAAATCTTGCCTTGGTAAAGGCAAATGCCTCTGACCATGAATGCAAGGATAAATAGATGCAAAACAGATTTTGTCTTAATGTATTAAAAAGCTTACTTCAGTTAATTAAATGATGATAATCAACAGAATCCTAGCTCTACAAACTAGGCATTTCCATTGGAACAAAAGACTCCATCAAATGATAAAAAGATAGGTTTAAAAATAATTGCTATGAACCCTGATTGCCTAGTAGAGTGATTATACTTTAGCTCAAAATAGGATTGCATCAGAAGGTGAAGGCTTGGTTCCAATACGGTGGTTCCTTGGGTTACAGACGCTTCAGGTTACAGACTCCTCTAACCCAGAAATAGTACCTCAGGTTAAGAACTTTGCTTCAGGATGAGAACAGAAATCGCACAGTGGCGGCACAGCGGCGGCAGCGGGAGGCCCCATTAGCTAAAGTGGTACCTCAGGTTAAGAACAGTTTCAGGTTAAGAACGGGCCTCCAGAATGAATTAAGTTCTTAACCTGAGGTACCACTGTACTTACTTTCTTCCCTCTCCCCCAAAACTCACAGTAACATTTCCAGTGGATTTTTCACTGTATGTCAACAAGTAAAAGGCTGATTTGTGGAAGTTCTTTGGAAAGCACTGGAGCAGCTCAAAGTGTAAATATGTTTAGGGTAACGGTGTCAAACAGCAGACTAGCAATTGCTTGAGTGCAAAGTAGGAGAAGTGAATTTATGGCCAACGTGGCATGCCATCTAGTGAATAACTCTTAGCTAGCATGCTTTGTCAGAAAGCTACTGCGGATCAAGATTTCTTTTCTAGGCAAGCAACTAAACCAATTTTTCACACTGTACTTGGCTGTTCCTTACGATGTTTCCAGGAACATTGCCATTCTGAAATTACTACCTTGCGAACAAAGAATTGGATTTCATTGAGGGAAGTGGCACAGACTCAGCAGTGGACACAAGTCTCAGGTGTTATAGTTCAGGAGTTCAAGAGCAGAGCAAGAAGTTCAGAACGGAATGGAAGAAACAAAGATGTCCTAACAAGTTTTCACACCTGCCAGCCAAGCTTTAAAAGATAAGGCAAGGTGTACTCACACCTGAGATGCTCTCATCTTGCAGGGATGTCGGGATTGCAAACAGGCACTCCTATGGGGTGGGTAGGTCTGCTCCTATATGCAAAGATGACACCTGCTTCTTAGTGACAAGACTGCACCCTCCTTTTGGGGTTCACATTCAGCCATTCCTGCCTCCGGTTCCACTTCCCCATATGGCTGCCCCCAGCCTCCAAGCTTCTACTAAGAACTCAGCTACACAGCAGCAAATAAAATGTTTTAAATGTGTTCAGTGCAATACACAAACGTGATACTAGATGGCAACAGTGAGCTATGCCAAATTCAATGTATTTTTCAAAACGTTTCACTGTGTGTTTTATATGTGTGTAGATTCCACCTAAGACTCTCTGCTTCCCAGGGAAGTCAGGTTCCCACATTGGTTCCCCCTTCCTCCTCTTCCTCCTCCTGTTAATGCAACCCAAACACAACTCCAGTTCTCATGGAGCTTGTATTTCTCATAACAGCAGCTCCTACTCTTCCCAACCACCACATGGCCAACAGCTTTGAAGTAAGTGGAGACTTTTGGAAGCAGATTATGATATGGCAGGGGGAATCTGCTATACAAGCAATAAAAATAAAACCCCATATATTTAAAATGACTCTTGGGGTTCCGGCCTATAATCAGTCTTTGACACTGACATTGTTTGAAAACAATTCAAGCACTGCTGAGGTCTTGCAACTTTTGTCAAGTTGTGGGTGACAGCCTCTCCATCTTGTTTCAATTGAGCTGCACAGTGGGAAGCTTCAAGTGAGGGTGAATGCTCTCAGTTATTACCATGGTTCATTCAATTTTCCAGAAAACCGAAGCTATAGTGCATCAACATTATTAGGCATTTGGTGTTAAATAAAAGCACTGCATGGTAGGCTGTGTCTCGCAGTTACTTCTGCAAAATGTCATTTTGGCTTTCTTTGATTAAAGGAATGATGAATGCTTTGAATTAAAATAGTAAAATATTCTGTATGAAAAATGGGCAAACCCATACCAGGAATCACTTTCACAGGAAACTATTGCTGAAGGAAACCTAGCTTTTCCACAAGATAGCAGAGCGCTGATGTTAGATGCTTCCCCACTCCCAACCTGTCATTTAGATTGCTTCGTCCTTCATGAGATGATTTTGGTTTTTCCCTTCTGCATTCTGTGCAGTACTAACTACTTTGTCAGTGCTAAGTAAATTGGCTGTAATGATTTTCCTCGGTACGCCAGATCAGAGCCTCGAGGCTGTTTTGGGAAAGTTTAATAGCTTTTTGTATCCAATAAAACTTTATTATTATAGGTCTGCTCCACAGCTCCAGCACTTTGCATGAGAACTTGGGGCCCTCTGAACAAAACAGAATAATGCAAATTTTTAAAACTGACTTTAAATAGCATCTTTAACAACAACAAAAGGGGGGGGGAGGCGAAGAAAAACAGAAAGGAAAAAAAAGGGGTGAGAAGAAAGGAAAAACCTCATCCGCTCACATTTTAACTAAAAAACTCACAAGACATCCATCATAATTTAAACCTATACATTGATATATTACATTTGGCAAATGTCAAAATAAGTACCTACATGAAGTAGATGCTTTTAAGTTTAAATGCAGCAAGAACAGTTAGGGCCTCAGAGCATTGTGTCATAGACTGTGGTTATTCTTCCAGTCTATTGTATTATTATTATTATTATTATTATTACCCTGCCCATCTTGCTGGGTTTCCCCAGCCACTCTTGAGATTTAAGTCTCTTGGCAACCATAAAAACTCACAAAATCTACTTTTGTTGTCCTAATGATAGCTCCCATATTACAGGAATGTAATTAAAAAGTGCGCTGACATCTGTTAATATCAATTATTTTTAGCTTGATATATCTATGAAATTACAGAGGATGCCATTTAAATCCTACTTGTGGTAGACTGGAAAGCAAAGTGCTTGGGCAGAGTCACAGAAGCCAGGGAATTTTTGACTCCACCCAGATACAACTAAGTTCAGTGCCACCTAGTGACTAAACTATATGATGACACTATCCACATAGGTAGCGTTACATTTTCGTGGCTCAACCTGTACTTTCATTTGTGCATGTTATAAAAGTGAGCTGGAAAACAGATCTAGGAATGCTGTTCTTTTTAATATCCCCACAGTTGTGCATGAGTAATAGATTACAGCATGTCTTAACGTCATGTTTTAATATTAGGTTTGGTAAAGAAAGGGGGAAGTTTAGTATGCATCCTTGCATTCAGCCTGTTGAATTTGTACTGATCACCTGGACTGAACTAGGCAAATGGAAAGCATTTAAAGAGGTGATCTCAGTACCTGTCTCTTTGCTCTGAACATGTTGCCACCCAGGAATGAACTATTCTCAAATAGTGCTAGAAGACCTGTTATATAACCAAGCTTTAATTGGCTAGAGAATCGGTGCAGGAGGTATTTTAGTTGTAAACATTTCTCTGTGGCATTAATTATATCTCATTCATTCATTTCTCTCCTACCACCAGATGGACCAGGGTGCTTAATACATTTTAATTTTTCTGTTGTCAAACTCTTGCTGCCTGCCATGAGCCCAAAATAGCGCAGGGTGTTATTTCTTTTTTTAAGGCATAAATAAACTTTGTTTCAAAAGTTACAGAAAACAGAGATTAAACATATCCAGAGAAAATACCTGGAACACAGCTGCAATTCTATAAATACTTACCTGGCAGGGATCAAGCCCTGTTGTACTCAATGTGGCTTACTGGTAATGTTTAGGATTACATTAGCAAGATCATATAATGATTTTGGGTTGGGGTTGGGTCTGGGGTGTATGATTGACATATCTTGAAAAGGGTGGACTTCAAAGACAAATAAATGCATAAATTGCCGCTCAAATACTACCTGTGTGCTGGACTGCTGCCAAGTCTGCCTCCAGAGATTGAGCTATATCCTTCACTTCTTGAAGAATGTTGAAAACGTCCATCTAATTTCTGCTTCAGATGGGTGTTTATAAACATACAAGTTAAAGCAAACCGCACAAAGGAAGGTTTATTTGCACAACACATAACAAATTAGCTTGTGCTGTCGAGCCCACACACCAGATGGTATGGATATGGTTATAACTGAGATGTAATTTAAATACTGTGCAAGTCTGGTAAACCTAAACAACAACATTTAAAGAAGGCAGCCGTTCTTTTTAGTACTGATGCGAGATGGTACTACAAGGGTTTTTTCAAGGAATACTGTAATATACATAAAGAGCCAAGGAATAATTCAAGCACGTTTGTGATGTTGTTTTAAATGCACACCGCTTTAAATGGGGGGGGGGGAATGGCCTGAGAATTTTCATTGGAGAAATGGATGTGAACAGATCAGCCACTGAAATATCTATCCACCTGAGACAGGAAATATTTATTGCATTGGCAGCCAACATGGTGTCGAGATGTTGCTGGACTCCAAACCCTGTCAGGTCTAGCCACCATGAGATTTGGGAGATGTTGGGAGTTGTGCACCCAGCTGGTTCCAGGTCTGCTACCTCTGCCCTACTGGCTTGGCAATGAATGTGTGCAGAGCTGTGGTAAGTTCGCTTGCCAGATACATTTCTGACCACATCACCCCATACACTTTAAAAAGATGTAGTGCTAAGGCCATCTAAACCTGTGGATATGGCTGTGATGGCCTGGGAATCTGATTCAGAGGCTGAACCGGAGGAACCCCAGCCTGCACAGGAGTCCCCGCCTCCAGGGCCGGCTGAGCTGGGGCAGGGCCTTGGATCTGAAGCGCCTGCACCTGTGCTGGATCCTCAGGAGCAGGCACCAGGTGATTCCACTCTGGCTTCGGAGGTGATTGAGGACACAGTGCCTACAGGTGCGCCTCTCCCTGCCCTGTCAGGGGAAGGTGAGTCTCCCCCTGGGTCCAGTAACCCTCCAGCCTCTCCTGAGTTGCAGAAGCTCAGGGCAGAGAGGCGGAGGGAACTGGTTTCTCCCAGGAGGAGTGCTCGCCTTAAGGCCAGGAGAGGCGGGTCTCCTGGGGGCCGGGACCGCCCCGGCCTCAGAGAAGATAAAGGCCAGTCAGCCCAGTCCCAGGTTGCGGGAGCAACGTTGTTGAATACCTGCTTCTGCCCGGACCCAGACCTGTCCTTCCAGAGTTCCCGTCCCTGCCCGGCTTCTTGCTTCGGACCCCGCCTCGCTCTTTGTGAACTGTTTCCAGACTTGTGACCCAGGACCGGACTTTGACCAAGCCAACGGTAACCTTCCCCATGGGACCAGCACAATGGCGCTGCTTTGCCATTCAGCTGGAAAAAAACTCTGTGGAATGAGAAAAAATGGAAGAACCCCAGAGAAAATGCAGGGTGATTATGACTGAATGGCAGTGTTGCGTAGATGCCCTGGAAAAAGTCAGTGACTGAAGCATAGTAAGGCAGCACTGAATGCCCAGGCTAGACATATCCTTAGAGTTATGCCTATGACAAGAGTAACAGCAAAAATGGTTATGCAAATGTGTCCTCCACACCACTTACGCACAGAAAATCTAATGATTCATGACTGAATTCTGCGTATTTGTTGGCTACCAGGATAATCTCTGAGCAACTTTTGAGACTACGAATGTGCACAATATGTTTCCATAGGTAGACAGGCGTAAGAATTACATGGCTGCAAAGTGATATTCAAGACTGGTTTTGTTATGACTCTGCAAGCATCTTGTTTACAGTCTGCTGTCTGGCATTATACAGACTCCTTTGAATTGTCTCTCTTGCATGTTGCCAAAATGTCTTGTTTGGATTTTTTCGCAGTGGAATCAAATGAGAAGCAGCTAAATGTGTACAATGGCACAAGATGATAGCTATTTTAAAAGTTGCTTTTGGCAAACATCAAAATTAACATGGAAATGTAATTATCCTTTACCAATTGAGCAGCAGGAGGAGAAGCTTTTTCAGCTTTTTCAGCTTGACAGCCGCATTGCCTCACGGGTAACCTTCTGGGACAGGGCAGCCCAACATGCGGCCCTCAATGTATTTGTTGGTGGCCCTTGGTGACATTGGATATCCCCGGCCCTGCAGCCCTAGCACTGCCTTACTCACAGGGTATCCAAAAGTTGAAGCAAACAAGTCTCCACCCACTGCCAGTAAAATGAAGATGAAAAATGTTTCCAAATGGCTTAAAAAGAAAAGTGCTCGGTTTTCTTATGGACTAGCAAAGATGCAGGTTTTAATGACCTTCCTTTTGTAGAGATTCAGTTTACCTGGAAGGAGCCATGATTGTTTGGCTCCTCCTTCACTTGCTCCAGGAAGCACAGAAAAGAAAGAAAGTGTGGGCAGCCAAGACACACCCACTCTGGCAACTTGAGCTCTGGCAACTTGAGCTCAGGTTAACCCTTTCATGCATGCACGAGTGAGTCAGTAACTGTATATTACAACAGAGTCTTGTCCCCAAGAACCAGGTGCCACCTTTGCACAGGGAAGCAGACCCATCTGCCCTGATGGAGTGCACTCTTGAAATTCTGATCTCCCCAGAAGCTGCCCTACTCCAACTCAGGACAAGCAGGCTGACCTGACCTGGATCTGTCCATTAATCAACAGTCAAGCAGTTGGGAGGGTGTGTGACATGAGATGTGCCTCTCCTTCTTCTCCATTGGCCATATGTTTTAAACCCTGATTAAACAAGTGGTTAAGAGTGGGAGATGTACACACCAGCTGCTCTTTCTCCACAGGTTCACAGATATGTTACACTGGCCTTGGCTGTGGTATACTGGTGCCATTCAATCATGCTATGATTATGCTTCTATAATGACCTTCTTAATCTGGCACTCTCCAGATGTTTCTGAACTATAACTTTCATCATCTGAGCATTGGTCATGCAGACTGGGACAGGTGGAAATTGTAGCCCAAAGTATCTCGAGCACACTAGGGTGAGGAAGGCTGTTCTTCAGTGATTTGTAAGAACTATTTTCAGTAGGCAACACAGAGTTTGCCTAAATTGTAATGGGTAAGGAACAAAGAATACCTCAGAATATTATTTTCCTGCTGAATCGATAGTTTTAATAAACTATATGTGATTATTTGTTGCTGTTGTTCATAAGGACAATGACAGCAGCAGCAGCAACAACAACAGAAATGGATTGTTATGCAGTAAGAAAAGTATTCAGATATGAAAAATAACTGCACCCTTTTATCTACCTAACTCATGTCTAAATATTTTGATTTAAATTTAGTGGAGAGCGTTGAATTATCATACCAGATTGCTTTCTTTCAGAAAAAAAGTATAATCCAGGGATTTTCTGTTTACATTATTTGTGCAATTAAAAAAGCCTACAGTTGATGTCAGTGTATTAAATTCCAGCAAATTGGAGCAGTTGGTTACCTATTGACACTAAATCCCAGAAGATTCAGCAACATATCTAAACTAATCCATGATTAAAAGAGTGATTAATTTGCTTGATATGAAACAACCCCATTGCAATTGGAGCATAGTTCCTGCATTAGCAGCAGCAGCAGCATCTAAATACAGTGGTACCTTGGGTTACAGACACTTCAGGTTACAGACTCCACTAACCCATAATTAGTACCTCGGGTTAAGAACTTTACTTCAGGATGAGAACAGAAATCATGTGGCGGTAGCGGGAGGCCCCATTAGCTAAAGTGGTACCTCAGGTTAAGAACAGTTTCAGGTTAAGAACAGACCTCCAAAACGAATTAAGTTCTTAACCTGAGGTACCACTGTACTCCATAGCCACAGGGAAATTTACCCCTTAATTTAGATGTCTAAAGCAAATTTATTTTCTGATTCTAAGCAAAAGTTCCAAGGTCTCAGCAACTTTAAAGATCAGCTGAACGTGGCTAGCTGAACATGCATCAAGATTCAGCATGGCCTGCATAATCCTCAGACTCACACTCATAAATGAATTGAATTCAGTTGAATTGAGCACTTTGGTTAGGAGTCCTGCTCCCTGCCTTGCAAGCCGATTCCTGCCTGGCCTAGGAGGGCAGGGCCATGTCTGACTCCTGCTACAAAAGCTGAGGATACTGAAAAGGCCTTTGGGAGGAGGAAAGAGCATTGCTGACCCACTCACAATGCCTCCACCCAACCCTGGAGGGTGAAGGCAATAGGAAATAGTATGATGGATCAAACTTGACAAGACAACAGTCTGGGATTAAAAATTGGCCATAGCTTTATTGATTACAGGTGTAGCATTGGGTGTATGTCCATTATCAGCCTTCTGAAGCTTCATTATGGTAGTGCCTGGGGTTTGGGCCACCATCAATACACAGGTCAACTGAGGTGGACCACCCCTGGCCACTGCTGGAAGCACCACTTCACATCAACCCATTAATGGACTAGGATTCCACCCAATGTCTTATCTACCACTTGAGGCGGCTTCCTTTTGCTGTTTTGCTGCCAAACCAATCTACAGCTGTCACCAATCCTCTATATTCTTAGGCACATCAGACTACCAGCACTTATTAGCAGCGGGAGGCAAGTGAACACCATCAGGGCAGTAGAAGTCCAATGTATAAAACTTTATGCCAAGAAGCAGAATGACAAGTTCTAGCAAGTTCTGACTAAGGGCTTTCTGGAATGTTCTCACAACATCTCCCACCATCTGTTAAGCATGACATATAAGAAAATTTTAATTAAGTTCTAGTGCTTTGGCTTAATTGATTGACCGATTGTGCTTCCTGATACCATTTTTACCTCTACAAATTTATTTTGCTTTCATTAAACTAAAGCCTTGATGTAATTGATAACCCAACAGTACAATTAATGTGGCTTTGTTTCTCTCACTGGGGAAACAGCTGCCAAGCTGAAAGGTGCTATAGAAGTAGCTGACACAGTGTGTTGCACTGACTTCCTTCATCATATTTGTGCCTTTTCATAAATATCAAATTTCATGCTCTTCAGTGGGTTCATTGTCTATAGAGTGCTAAAAATATCTTCAATCTTTTAGCATCTCTAATTAAAAAGTTGCTCTCTACATTCATGGGGCATTATCTCAAGCGTTATTTGATTCAAATAATTCAACATAGAATTTTTTCTGGGAAACAGGGATAGCTGCAGGTCTGAGAGGGCCCTGAATTTTTTAAAAACATGCTGGATATTGTTAAATTCTTATTTGCATCTATTTTGGGATTTCTAAGGGATGGTACTTGGTTTCTTTTGTTTTTCTCGTGGTTTGTTTGTTTTCTCTTTGGAGAAACAGGAAGATAATCTACTCTTTACTAAAGAATGGCAAACCTGTGACTCTCAAGATATTCTCTGAGTCAGTCCCAGCCAGCATGGTCAAGGGTCAAGCATAATGGAAGTTGTGGAGGACCACCTGTTCCACATCTACTATAGAGCATTCTCTTGATCCTATCCACTTTATGTCTGAAACCACAGGGTCAAGTCACCTTGCATAAGCAAGGCTAGTTCATCTAAACTCAAACGATTTCCAACACACAAATCAAAAGCTTCACTTCCATATAAGTACACCTTATATACGGAGATCATGCATTGGTGCTAATTTTTATTATCATTTCATTATTATATTTTTATTGTTGATGTTCTAAAATGCTTTTCATGTTGTACACCACACTGGGACCTTTTGATAAAGGGTGGTATAAACATTGAAATAATAATAATAATAATAATAATAATAATAATAATAATAATAATAATAATTCCATGTAATTTAGACTGCCATCCTAAACAGATTTATATCAGAATAAGCCCCACAGAACTATGCAGTCTATGTGCATAGGACTGCACTGTTAGTTTAAAACTATGATGCTATCAAACTAATGTACACAATGCAAATACTACATCATTATCAATTATAGTTATATCCTGCCTCTCCTCCAAAGAGCTCAAAGCTGTGTATATAACTCCCCTTTTTATAGTCACAACAACCCTGTGAGGTAGGTTTGCAGTGACTGGTCCAAGGAGACCCTAGTGAGCAGGGGTGCCAACTATAGGGGGTTCTGGGGGGCCCAAGCACCCACAAAAATTTTGTTGTGGGTGCTCAGCACCCACACTGTAGGGCCCCCAAAGCAACTTCTGGTGCCTTGTGAATCACCAGAAGTCACGCCCAAGGCCTTGCGAGACCTTTGAGATGCTGCCCGAGGCCTTGCAAGACCTTGGAACCTGACTTTTGGTGCCACTGAGGTCGCAGGGTGCATGATGTCATGTGCACGTACTGGGCACACCCATAACCTGGGGCCTGTCAGCGCTCCTGCTAGTGAGCTTCATAGCTGAGCAGAGATTTGAACCTGGGTCTCCCTGGTCCTAGTCCGATAATCTAACCACTACACCACCCTGAATCTGATCATTATAGCCATAGATATCATTACAGCTATGGTTGTCATTAGAATATTTATACAGAAGGATAATGTGAAAATGTTTTTAAAATAAATATGCAAAAAATATATTTCTCTGCCCACTTTTCAGTAAATGCTTGAATGTTTCCATGCTCATACACAAGTTGCTGGAACACCTTAGACATCTGATATCTGTTTTGTTAAATGAGCCGCTTAAAAATTAATCTTCCACCTCTTTACAAACATGGCATTAACTGTAGCTAAGGACATATCTGAAAAAGACAATTTAGAATGAAAAGAGGTATAAATTTTGCTGATCCTCTTCCTGCGTAGTGCAAATATTTAAAGTTTCTGCAGTTTTTTCCCCCTCATAATATTTCTCATGGATGAAAAGAGAGTTTTAATTAGAAAGAAGCCTTTCTGAGACCTGAAGCTTCATTAGACTTGTTTGAATTCCTTGGATAGTGTAATTTCAAATGTAATAACACGCTATGCCAGAAACAATGATATGGTTATAGGAAAAAAATTACAGTGTGCTCTCAAGCAGGCAGGCTGAAAGTAATATTGGGGAAGTGTTATATGGTCGGGCAGGCTTTCAAAAGATCTTTGAATCCAAAACTGGTGACATGCAAGTTATAGTCTATTATTGTACTTAAGATGATATGCTGGAGCAGAAGAATCTTCCCAAAGTCTCTCTGTGGGTGATATTTCATATCACACATTATCTCATTGTAGCCTAACACTACAACTACTACCTTCATGGATATCTATCTATCTATCATCTATCTATCTATCTATCTATCATCTATCATCATCTATCTATCTATCATCTATCATCTATCTATCGATCATCTATCTATCTATCTATCTATCTATCTATCTATCTATCATCTCTATCTCTATCATCTATCTATCATCTATATCATCTATCTATCATCTATCTATCTATCTATCTATCTATCTATCATCTATCATCTATCATCTATCATCTATCTAATCTATCTATCATCTATCTATCAATCTATCATCTATCATCTCTATATCTACCATCTATCTATCTATCTATCTATCTATCTATCTATCTATCTATCTATCTATATCTATCTATCTATCTATCTATCATCTATCTATCTATCTATCATCTATCTATCTATCTATCTATCTATCTATCTATCTATCTATCATCTATCTATCTATCTATCTATCATCTATCTATCATCTATCTATCTAATCTATCTATCTATCATCTATCTATCATCTATCTATCTAATCTATCTATATCTATCACTGCAAATCAAAGTCTTTAATCACCATGGGCTTTCACCAAGGCAAGAAGTAATACAGTATGTGTTGATAGCTATCTCCAGTTGTATCATGCCTGCTGTTAGTGTGTATAAAATGGGCAAGGAATCAGAGTACCAAGTCATACAATTTCTTGTCTTTGGACAATACTGCTGAAAGCCCAGCATGGACAACCTACAACCCTAGGGCTACATGGCAGACTTTTCATAATTTTATATGTTCCTCAGCAGTGGTGTGCGGCTAATGGATTAAAGGGACTAGGCTCGTTTCCTAAATGTTCCCAGTAAATTAGAGTATTAAAGCCTAGCGCCTCCCTCCCAAAGCCCAGGAAACTTCTGCCCAGCTTAGGAAGGGAAGTGCAATGCTCTCATGTCCAAGAGCCTTCCTGCCACCTTCCCAAAGCCCATCCGGCTTGGAGAAGGAGGGACGAGGGCTCCAGCATCATGGCAGAGGCCTAGTATCTCTTTCCCAAAGCCTGGGAAGCTTCTGCTTAGCTTAGGGAGGGAGGAGCCAGTGTGGTGTAGTGGTTAAGAGCGGTAGACTCGTAATCTGGGGAACCGGGTTCGCTTCCCCGCTCCTCCACATGCAGCTGCTGGGTGACCTTGGGCTAGTCACACTTCTCTGAAGTCTCTCAGCCCCACTCACCTCACAGAGTATTTGTTGTGGGGGAGGAAGGGAAAGGAGAATGTTAGCCGCTTTGAGACTCCTTCGGGTAGTGATAAAGTGGGATATCAAATCCAAACTCTTCACACGCATGGTGTCTGAATGTCAGGACACCACACACGTGATGTCAACCCCCATCACCTTTGCAAGCTGGCACCTCTGACCCTAACTGTTTCCATTACCAAAAAATTCAACTCATGCCACTGTTCGTTAGCCTGATTTAAAAACTCATCTTCAGGCAATAATAAGTTCAGCTCAGCTGCTCTCTAGTTGAGAAAGGAGTTACTTCCCTCAATAATTTCTCTACTTTCCTTCCATATGGTGATTCCATCTAATTCTATAGGAGGCTCTTTAGACTACAGCTTCTTTTTTGGTTTGTTGTGCCTATGCTTTACAAGATGAATTAATTAAAATGACGTACACAATGGATATCTGATGCCCAGATCGACTTTCCAAGCGATCAAGAAAACAATTTTTAATCAGTCAGTATCTACTAGAGGAACAAATTAATCTTCACTTATTGGATGCCAAATCATTTTCTTGCATGCAGAATGATTGCATAAAACCACTGCAGAATTGTGAAATGTAATTTATCTAACAATAAAATGGAATTGAACTCTTGGAAAGTTATTTTAATACGTCTTTTTTCTCTTCTTTCTATAAAGCCTACTGTGGTTAATATATTGCACAGCAAGTCCAATTTGTCTTCCTCTTTAGGGAAAATACAAAATTACCAATAAATGAACTACAACATCAATCTTAGTTTGGGGAGAAAAACATTAGAATATCTGTGGGTCTCTGATATGTTTGTTATGCTGGTATAGACACTCACATGAGCACACCCAAGAACAAGTTGTTGTGAATGGGTTTGCACTAGTTTGTGCACTGGGGGGGGAAAAATGACCGGTACTCAATTCTCATACAGTGATGACAAAAAATAATTACCGGTACTGTGTCAACAGCCCACAAACCAGGTTATTAAATGCAGCTCATTAATGGCCTCATTCCCAGACATTCAGGTGGCAATCCTATGCACATTTTTCTAGGAGATTACTTCAGGGTAGAAATGTATAGGACTGCATTTTCTCTCCCCCCCCCTTAAAAATATTTAATAAATTTCCCATTTTAACAATCCAATAAAAACCACATTAAAGCATTCCAAATTACAATACAATCAAATAAGCCAAATATTCACTGCAAAATTATATATCTTTTGGGTCACTTCCCATGCTCTGAAGTTTTTTTGGGGGGGTGCTGATCTAATCTCATACTGCATTTTTTAATTAATCAATAGTCCAAATAAGACATTCCCAATGTTGATCCTTCATTAATTTTTTAACAGCCTCTGAATTAGTTTAGTCAGCGGGCTAGTCCATTGTAGTTCTGTCTGAATTCTTTATTTCCCTCTTGTAATCCAAAGTCCACTGCATTTCACTTTCTATTTCTGCACACAACGGCAAATCTTAGTGCATCACATCCAAGACAAAGGGAGGTGTGGACTGTACAGTGGTACCTCGGGTTAAGAACTTAATTCGTTCCAGAGGTCCGTTCTTAACCTAAAACTGTTCTTAACTTGAAGCACCACTTTAGCTAATGGGGCCTGCCACTGCTGCACAATTTCTGTTCTGATCCTAAAGCAAAGTTCTTAACCCGAGGTACTATTTCTGGGTTAGCGGAGTCTGTAACCTGAAGTGTATGTAACCTGAAGCGTATGTAACCTGAGGTACAACTGTACTTTCAAGCCATTCAGAATAACTTCCTGAGTTGAAGAGAAGCACTTGGACATAAAAATATCTATACAAAACCCAGTTGTAGAGGAGCAGAGGAAATATCTCTATATACTGTAGCCCAGAGCTTTCCAAACTGTGTGTCTTGACACATTGGCTACAGTGTGTAGGTGTGTCACATGAGTGCTCCCTGTGCTCCTCCCGGGGCTGGAGAGGGGTTAGTTTAACCTCTGGTTTGCTAGTAAAACTGAATTACCATGTCACGAAATGATGCACATCTAAAAAGTATGTCACCAACATGAAAAGTTTGGAAAGCTCCGCTATCGCCTTATGAGGATCCTATCCCACCTGAAGAAAGTGGCAGTTTGGGAGAATGAATCATACCCTGCAAACCAGCTGAGAATTACTTCATGGCTTTTGCATACTTTCCTGTGTAATAATACATTTTATCAGATGGGAGATGAAGATATCTGACTGCATATAAGGGTCTTATAAGGGTCTGTCAGTGAACATGAGCAGGCATCTTGAAAGCGTTAATTCAAAGGAAAAAAATAGCATATTGCCTGGAGGGAGTGAAATAAAATAATGATTCAAAAATTGCTTAGATATTACACTAAACTTTAGACTATAGGGGAAATATTGTTGATGTAAAATAAGAAAACCGTAACCAAGGACCAAAGTGACAACATCGGAAACGCTCATTGATTGTGGGGAGCACTTTTTAACATATTAATGTAGATGTTAAGAAAGTGTTAGGTTAGGTGTTTGTTCACAAGACTGTACACAGCAGGGATAAGAATCATGGAATAATTAGAATGAAAGTACCAACTTACCTTTTAAATTTTAAAGTCCAACCTTGAGTTATGTTCTAGACTCCTGTCTTCAAGGTGCTACACTGGAGACAGAAATCCTTACCAGCGAGATCCACTTTGGTCAACCTGTTTTAGCACTGGTATATTATTAACAAACAGATCACATTGGGATGAGTGTGAATTTCAAAGGATAGCTGTATTTCACTTCTCAGATTGTTTCGCAAAGCGTAAATGTGCTAGATTCACCTTTAAATGCAAACCAAATCAATTTTTTCCTTTATCCCTGGCTTGGAGTGTTGGGTCTGAGCTGAAGTTGGCAGCACTCTCATGGAAGCGATGTTTGTGGTTGCTGTGATCTGCAAAGTCACCAAAGCCCTCTACTGGGCCTCTTGTGATTTTGGAGCCCAGTATGTCTTCCCCTGGACATACCAATACTCACCAATGGCAACTCACGATGTGTAGATCCTGGCAGTCAAGCTGATAGTGATTCCTATGTCAACCATGCCTCTGCAAAAACTTGCAAAGTCAGTGTGACTTAAGGCATCCTGATACATACATATCCAGAAAGATAGAAATTGCCAGAAAGGAGAGGCAGAACCTCAAGTAGAGAAGAGGGAGAATTAACTGGGCGAACCAGCACACGTCTTCCCTCCCAGACTTCAGCACAACAAAGGAGATGCAATTGTGCATATGATGTAGGGGCAGGGAGGTGGAAAGAAGCCCCACTGTGTAAAAAGTCACTTAGTTCTAAAGCAGTCAGAAAAGCTTCTATGCATCATGTCAGGGGACTGCCATCAAAAGGGGGAAGGGGGGCAGAAAAATACAGGGAGCCTCCGACCTCGCTGAGAAGTAGCACTTTGTCAGGCAGTGGAGAGAGTCACGCCTCCAGCGAAGCAGAGGGGGAAAGGAGGGGCGAGGTGAGGCAAAGGCTCACAGACATCACTGTGAGCCCAAGCACCTTGCTTAGCCAGGCTGGTGAGGAAACGGACATGCCGCTTCCGTCGCCCAGTTTTCGCAAGGGGTCAAACGTAAGGAGGGGAGGCGGAGATTTGGGGTGGCCAAGTATTTATGTTGGGTGGAAAACTGGAAGGGACCACTCCCGGAATCTGCAAGTGACTGAGACAGACATGAATTTTGGATCTCTGAACTATACATAAAAAGGTAAAGGGACCCCTGACCATTAGGTCCAGTCGTGGCCGACTCTGGGGTTGCAGTGTTCATCTCGCTTTATTGGCCGAGGGAGCCGGCGTACAGTTTCCGGGTCATGCGGCCAGCATGACTAAGCCGCTTCTGGCGAACCAGAGCAGCGCACGGAAATGCTCTTTACCTTCCCGCCGGAGTGGTACCTATTTATCTACTAGCACTTTGACGTGCTTTCGAACTGCTAGGTTGGCAGGAGCAGGGAGCGAGCAATGGGAGTTCACCCCGTCATGGGGATTCAAACCGCCGACCTTCTGATTGGCAAGTCCTAGGCTCTGTGGTTTAACCCACAGCTCCACCTGCACCCCTAGTTTGCACTTAATAAAACCTGTAAAAGACAGGTCAGAGTCCTGGCTGTTTACTCGCGAGCAACCACCTGCAAACCTGACACATCACATCAAGGATATTCTGTTATGCCTATTCGCTTTCATTGCGTGCATTCAGAATGTTCCTTGAATGTTGTATAGTCAACAAAATGATTGACTCCTCAAAGGAAATGCCAGGATATGGAGGATTTTCCAGCCATTTTAGAAAAAAAGATTTTGGACCACGGCAGATTTTGAATTGCTATATTTGATCTTCCTTGCTCCGAATGGCAAAAACGACAAACACCCACACCCACCCTACAATTGCTTTCAGGTCATGCTGGGATTAATACCCGCCCCTCACTTTCACAGTTATGTATCCTGCCTTTCAGGATGTGCATCCTTGCAAGACTTTCAAACAACATAAAGAGATATTAATAAAGCCGCGGTAACCATATGAAAATTGCAGCAACCACAATCCTTTCCACAGGACTGCTAGTGGTTGAAGGCCCTGTGGCTAGAAAAGGAACAGTCAAGTTGGAGCAGGCCCTGAGGTGGTCTTCACTTGCTCCTCATCTTTCCTGGAAGTAAACAAGTCAGTTAAAATGGTCTGAGGAGACTTCAGGTTGCAAATTTACCAGTGAGGGAATACCACTTCAATTATTCAAACATTTTAAGATTTTTTAAAAATAATTTTCACTCAATTTTATCATTATTTTCTAATTATCATCACCCAACATTTTGCCACTTTTCGATGCTTTTTCCTCACCTCTTTTAATTATCCTGCCTGCCTCCTACTATTGAACCTTCAGCCAATTAATATTCCCTTCCGTACTACTACTGCTTTCCACAGCCTCCTCTAGATTAATATATCTTTGTCATTATAATTTCCTGCTTCTTCTCTTTTAGTCATCCTTTGAATAGTTTTGCTCACTCAGTCCCTACAAGTCACTGCCCTCGATGTTGAATATTCCTGTAAAGTGTTTTGTGATAATTGGAGGAAGGCAGGGGTGGGCTGGGGAACGGCTGCCTTGTGCTATATACTTCAAGTAGGAGGACTTTAATTAGAAGGGATTATATCCTCAGTCAATCAGGCCCCATTAAGGTTAATGGTTAAATGTCTTTTTATAAGACATTAATAAGTTTAATAGCATGCTTGCTCTGTTGTCTGCCTACTATTAATGCAAAGCTTTTATACCAGAGTGCTTTTGTGGGTGTGTTTTCCAACCATGTCATACATACTACTTTTTCGCAGGAGTCTTTACAGTAACTCTCTGAAGTTGGTGAATAGTATCCTCATGTTGCAAATGAATAGCTGATGTTTAGGGCTAATGGCTCATGCAAGTTCACCTAGATGTCAAGTTCACTTAGCACTTCTTAAAATGTGTGTCTGTGTGGGATGGGCAGGCAAAGCTCGGTGAACGATTTTTAATGTGCACATTTGTGGAGTCTAATGGTGAAGAAGTCCTTTCTCAGCTGCATAAAAAAATGTACATTTTGGAGTTATCAACAAAGTCTTATTTGCATAAGGACTTCCACTCATGCAGTGATGCTTAAGCCAGCTTCATCCCAGACATTTAAAGAACTATGATACCACTTTAAACAGTCGTGGCTTCCCCCTGCCCCAAAGAATCCTAGGAGCTGTGATTTGTTAAGGGTGCTGCAAGTTGTTAAAGGTAAAGGGACCCCTGACCATTTGGTCCAGTCGTGGCCGACTCTGGGGTTGCGGTGCTCATCTCGCTTTATTGGCCGAGGGAGCCGGCGTACAGCTTCCGGGTTATGTGGCCAGCATGACTAAGCCACTTCTGGCAAACCAGAGCAGTGCATGGAAACGCTGTTTACCTTCCTGCCAGAGCGGTACCTATTTATCTACTTGCACTTTGACGTGCTTTCGAATTGCTAGCTTGGCAGGAGCAGGGACCGAGCAACGGGAGCTCACCCCGTCACGGGGATTCGAACTGCTGACCTTCTGATCGGCAAGTCTTAGGCTCTGTGGTTTAACCCACAGCGCCACCCTAATTCCCCTACTAGAGATACAATTCCCAGAGTTCCATGGGAAGAGCCATTGATTGGTAAAACACTCTGAGAACTGTATCTCTGTGGGAGGGAATAGGGGGTCTTCTAACATCCTATTTTCACAGTAGCCAACCAGATGCTTTTTTAAAAACAACAACACCAGTTATTTATCTGAGAATTTTGAAAATAAAAATGCTTGCATACATTATGATCCAAATATCTTGTGATAGATATTGATTAAGAAGAACATGAATGAGCAATGAATTAAGCTGCTGAACTGAACTTGCAGGAGGGAACAGTAAATAGGAGCTTGCCCTTTGCATAAATGAATGTTCTGGTGACCTTTAATGGCTTTCCCCTCCACCGTTTTTCACACACCATTGGCTTCAGTAGGGAAATGTCACAAGTCAAATCTAGCTCCAAATGTGGCATCCTAAAAGCATGTAAAACAAAACCTTGCAACCTGCAGAGCAATTCACATTGATTTATGATTTCAAAAGATACGACGTCTAATAGGGCTGGGCACTGGGTTAAAAGCTCAGATTAGTTCTGTTCATTCTGTGACCACTGAATGTCATGGCTGTTTCTCCTGTCCCTTCACAACAGTGTGGGGCCACACTTGCAATCTCTTATTGGACAAGAAACCCTATAACAAATGCTACAGTCACCAGTACATCTTTTCATCTTGACTGACATTGATTTACACTAGACAAGATAGGCCTCTCACATCCCAAATTCTACCCTGACTTGTGGCTTTTCAGAGGGCACCCAGCAATTTTACTTCACATCCTCCACTATCCTGCAGCTCTCCTGATGTTTTGGCCTACAACTCCCATCAGCCAGCAGGCTGAATGCTCAAGGGTGATGGGAATTTAGAGTCCTAAACATCTGGGCAGCATCAGGCGAATTATGACTCTTGTGTTGGGTGAGGTTAGAAAGGAAGTGCTGCCTGGGGTCCTGTGCTAAACCACCTGGTAAGTGAAATATTATTTCTGAATCCCATGAATTCCTGTTTTGTTTGTTTTTATGGAGTTTCATGGGGCCTTTGATCTGGTTTGGAGTTGCATTTTTGTTTTAATGATACTGTTTATTTTCATATTGCAACCCACTTGAAGATATTTAAGCATATTTAGCAGTTTATAAATGCTTATAAATAAATATACAAGGGCAAACTATGTACAGTAGTTACTATAGGATTTTATTTTTTATTGTTTACTCTCATCATTTTCCTGCAATGTGCACTGTTTATAAATACACTGAAAGACAAGCTTAACCTGAGATGACAAAGTTAATTTGCCCCCTCTGGTACTGAATTGTAGCAAAGGTTTCTTCTGGACCTGTTCTCATTTCTTTTGTTTTTCTTTGTTTTGTTTCTCAGCTATGGAGCACAGGAAAAGAGAAACAGACGTCTTTTGAAATCTATATATCTCCATATGTACAAACAGGTGCTTCATGTTTGATCTAACTCCCCAGTCTAACTGTCACGGGTTCTGCACAGTTTTCTCTGCCAAGAAATCAGTAAAAGCAGCACACAAGCATTGGGGAGGGAAGGAGGAGGCAAGATTTAGTGCAACTCGCCAGCACTGTAACTAGATTTCTGAAAGTACTAGATGTGCACAGGCTCCTTTGCTCTACAAGAGCACAAAGGGGGGGGGGAATGGACATACACATATCGGGCACTGCACTACATTTAAGAATAATGAAACAGGATTGTAGACATGGAGGGGAACCTTCGGCTCTCCAGATGTTGTGGAAATACAGCTCCCATTACTGCTAGCCATTGACCATGCTTTCTGGGACTGATGAGAGTTGTAGTTCAACAATTTCTGGAGGGCCAAAAGTTCCTAACACCCGATCTAGTCCAACCCACCTCTTGGCTCATGAAATTCTGAGCCACATACCGCCGTCACTAGAGAATCCCCAGTCTCTCCTTGGAAAGTGCTAGCAAGAGTGCAGAACTCTAAATGTGAGCTTGCTGTTTCTCGTTGTTAATTTTACTTTCCCTGTAAAACACCATGATGATTTTCCAGACTGATTTCTACAGGGTTCAGCCATACTGTGTTTCCAAGAAGCGGTTTTTACCTTAATGCAAAATGATTCCTCAAGCGCTAAGCAATGGTGCTTCCCCATCAAAAGCAATTAAAGAACCAGAACATTGTTGGTTTGTTTGTTATTGTAATTCGAAAGCTTACTTTTTTAAAAAAGTAATGCATTGATTCATTATACAGTCTAATGCTCACTGATGCCACACACAGACAAATATTATATATTATAGATGGAACTTCAGCAAATTACATCACAGTCTGATATGTCTATTCTGAAGTAACTCCCATGGAGAGGTGCTCAATCACAGGTAAAAAGATTTTGGGCTGCAGCCTTACCTTACAGTGCAATCCAAACTCAAGATTCACTGAGCTGAGAGACCCTTGATTTCTCAGATCTGGCGCTCAGCCAGCCTATGTGGTAAGGTAACTCCCCCCAAGATATGTTGGCAGAACCTCCACCTGGCCAAGCCAGCAAGCTGGTGCAAGTGCCCCAAAAGGGGAGGTCCCAGGGGTGTGGCAGGTGTGAGAGAGGGCAAGGGAAAACGTGCACCTATCAAAAACTCCTTTCAGCTTGGTTACATGATTGACAACTTAAGCCAGCAAAACGGGTGGTGGCAGTCAAAGAATGGCAGGGGTGATGAGGGTAGAGACAGCAATAGGAACTACCATTGTGGATAGGGCTGATGAGTGTGATCTTAATCTCTCTGTTATGTATGCTGTGTTTCAGTGCAATGCTTTTGGGGCCTCTTGTTCAGGGAAGTTTTTAATATTTAACGCTGTATTGTTTTTAATACTTGATTGGGAGCCGCCCAGAGTGGCTGGGGAAACTCAGCCAGATGGGCGGGGTATAAATAATAAATTATTATTATTACTATTATTACTATTATTATTATTATTATTATTATTATTATTATTGAGCTCCTGTAGTTTGCATGCGGCAGAGCTCCGGAGTGAGTTTCTTTTTTCCATTTTTGTTATGTAGCAATAAAGGACAGGTGTGCCTGAGAGGGCTGCTGTTTCCTGATGTGTTTTTCTGCCACCCTGACACAACACTCTCCTTGCCCTGCGAGAGCCAGTACTTGTCTGTGGGGCTGGATAGGGATGGGGATGATGAAGGGCTGCCCCAAGCCCTCAACCCTCTCAGCAGGGTTGGAGGCAGCGGCATGGTCAGGTAGAAGATGGGCACTGTGAGATCCATCCTTTGAGGCAGGAGGCCACCAGTGCTTCAAACTTAGCACCGCACACACTTTATGATGGTATCAGAGAGGTGGCTATGCAGTTGGGTATGACTGCAAAGTCCTCACTGGGTGTCCAGTGGAAGGGGGCATTGCTGCCTCCATTGACTGCCTGAGATCCTGCAGTGGCGTATGGTTCGTATCTACCATGTTATGGGTGTGGTGGCAGGGCTTCAAGAAATGCCCCGCTCCTCCAAGATGAGATCCAAGTGGTCACTGGCATGGCATCTGGAGTGTGAATTTTTAAAACTTCAGTTTCTGAAAACCTATTCATTTAACTTACTCTTGGAATGCCATGTTTGCTTTTGTGCATTATATTAGCTACATTACATTAGGTACGAACAATTAAAATCTGACTGACTGGCTGATCTAGTTACAAATGTTTGTAGCTGTGTCGGTTCATTGGAAAAAGAAATCAAAATCGTTATAAGAACATTATTGTTTTTATTAGAGCTGCAGAATAATTTTTTCCAAAGATGATTACGAAAAGTATTTGCTTGTACAGAATAAAACAAACAAGACGCGATTCAATACTTTCACGAACGGAAATATCTTTTGTTATCCTTTCAAAGATAATACTTTCTTTAGAACCAGCCAAAGCATTACCAAATGGCCAGCAAGGTGCGTATAATTCTTTTTACGGCTGGACGCAATGTTAAATAAAAATAGGAAAAGGGGCAGAGGGGAGCATGTCAGAAAAGCCCTGTTGTTGTTGTTGTTGTTTAGCCGTTTAGTCGTGTCCGACTCTTCTTGACCCCATGGACCAGAGCATGCCAGGCACTCCTGTCTTCCACTGCCTCCCGCAGTTTGGTCAAACTCATGCTGGTAGCTTCGAGAACACTGTCCAACCATCTCGTCCTCCGTCGTACCCTTCTCCTTGTGCCCTCAATCTTTCCCAACATCAGGGTCTTTTCCAGGGAGTCTTCTCTTCTCATGAGGTGGCCACAGTCTTGGAGCCTCAGCTTCAGGATCTGTCCTTCCAGTGAGTGCTCAGGGCTGATTTCCTTCAGAATTGAGAGGTTTGATCTTCTTGCAGTCCATGGGACTCTCAAGCATCTCCTCCAGCACCATAATTCAAAAGCATCAATTCTTCGGCAATCAGCCTTCTTTATGGTCCTGCTCTCACTTCCATACATCACTACGGGGAAAACCATAGCTTTAACTATACAGACCTTTGTTGGCAAGGTCTCTGCAATTCTAGAATTTCAAAAATGTAGAAAATAACATTGAAATTAAGGAGTTTGCTCAGGCTGTAGTGGTGGCGGCACATGCCCTTCTTCTGATATGAAATGCTTTGCAGGGGGGACAACAAAAAATGGAGGGTTGAGGAGCGTCAATTGCAGGAGAAATGGTCATTTTTTTGATCTGAGGAATGTTGGAGGTTTGTCCTTTATCTTTAAACAACAGTGACTGTCAGGGGAGTGCTGGGAGGCAGCGTTGCTCACCCAGTTTCCCATTGCTGCTGGTTCCTGAGATGGAGGGGCGAGGCAGCTGGGAGCTGTGTGTTGTGGTCCCAGCAGCAGGAGTGCTGGATTAGCCCCGCTCTCCCCCCCCTTGTGCTGAGCTTTCCTTTGCCTCATTCCTCTCCCTTTCCCTCTTACTAACCAGCCATGATGCACAAGTGAGCAACAATAGAGGATGGTCCTCCATGAATTAGGGTGCATGTCTGGATTGGGTTCAGCAGGTTGGAAACCATAAAAACATTCAAGCCATTCTTAAAACTTGGGAAATCTCCCTAGCCATTTGCTTTCTGCAACCTATTTTTGGATTTCTTTTAATAATGACATGACTGAGCTTTTTTTTCTTCTGAAAAAGAAAGATGAACACTTTGCAAATTAAGAGTCAACAACTATAATTACATTTTTTAAAATTAGAATTGCTGTTCTGGGCAAAATGCAAACCGCAACATCACTCAGTGGGTGAGGGAAAGTGTTGGTTAGAAACTGAGATGGAAATATTGCTGCGTATTGCAAAAGTTAGGAAAAAGAAATAGAAAAGAGAGAATGAGAATGAATGGAATTCTATACAATATAAGGAAAAAGAAGCTTATACAATACTCTGGTGAAGAGTCACTTTTCAGTAATCACTTTTCTTTTGAGACAGATAAACCAGCTTCTTTATAACATGCTATCACCACCAACCTGTCTTAATCCCTTCATTTTAGCCATGGGTGCATGCATTATACTTATGGCCTTATAGTTAGCTCCAGAGTCACAAACGTGCCATCTGGTTGATATTGTGTGAAGAACAATCCATTGTCAACATTTTTTTATTTTCCATTTTTCTGTTAACTAATATTATAAATATAAATCCTGGATAAAGCCTTTGATAAGGATGATGATGATGTATCTTATATAATAACTATATTTTCTCATCCAAAGCCCTGCAATACTTTGGTCTTCACAAGAGATGAGCTTGTGGAAGCACCCCAGTACTAAAGAAGATAAGCACACTGGATGGAAAATCTCATAAGGTGTCAGGGTCTGGCTGAACGAAGAAGAGTGGTGGGACACCTCAGTTGGGGAACCCCAAAGGGAAACCCCAGAGGAGCAAGGCTCAGAGCCTGGGGATTGGTGGTGGGACAACCAAGGAGAGGTCAGAGGGAGAAGATTGGGAGGAGAGGATGGATGCTGAAGGGGCAACAGAGCTTAGTGAGCAGGAAGAGCATGAGAAAGGGGGCAGTTCAGACTCTGAGGCTGATGCAGAGGAGGGTGGTCAAGGGACTGCTGAATAATCCCAGGAGTCTCCCTCTCCTGATGCGACAAGCTCCCCTCCCCTCTGGTTTCCAAGAACATACAGAGTAATGAAAAGAACTTAACAGTGGTCAGAGGTGCAGGCCCAGACAGAGGGGGGGCATATGGGCCACTTGGCCCGGGCCTCCGATTCCAAAGGGGGCCTCGGTCAGCATATTCACAATCGCAGGGGATGCACTGGGGCATTTTTAAATGTAAATACTTAAAATAATCCTTTCCCTATGTATTTTTAAAAAGCACTATTGTATATCTATATTTTCCATTTTGTCTTTATATGCAGATACGGTTCAAGCCTTGAAATAAAATTATTTGTCAGCATAACTTTTGTGAAAATTATTTATATACTTACTTATTTATAAGACTTCAGTTATCCCCAGGGTAAAAAAAGGGGGGCACATTATCTACCTGGCCCGGGCCTCTGCCTGGCTCTGCAAGGCCCTGCAGAGGTGCACAGACACAGTTTGAGACTGCTTGGAAAACATCTGGGAGAGGAAGAGCCTTAGAGAGGAGCAAAAGGCAGGGATCTTCAGTCCTGGCAACTGTTCTATAGGGGCAAGACCTACTGGGGAGTGTTGCTGAGACCACTAGGCTGAGCTGTATGTTTCTTTCCTTGAATACAGTGGTACCTCAGAACCACTCCAGCGGCATGGCGGCAGTGGGAGGCCCCATTAGCTAAAGTGGTACTTCAGGTTAAGAACAGTTTCAGGTTGAGAATGGACTTCCGGAACGAATTAAGTTCTTAACCGAAGATACCACTGTACTTACTTTCTTTCTTCCCTCTCCCCAAAAACTCACAGTAACATTTCCAGTGGATTTTTCACTGTATGTCAACAAGTAAAAGGCTGATTTGTGGAAGTTCTCAGGAAAGCACTAGAGCAGCTCAAAGTAAATATGTTTAGGGTAACGGTGTCAAACAGCAGACTAGCAAGTGCTTGAGCACAAAGTAGGAGAAGTGAATTTATGGCCAACGTGGTACCACTGTATAGAGTTAGCTTCCCTGACAACGGAGATTTGCATTCTTTGTTGCTGACCTGCATCTGACTCCAACCGTGACAGCAGGTTACTTTTGCTCACAATTTTGGTCCGATGAAATATTTTTGTCCGGATCAGGTCCATTATGGATCGCTTATACCGAAGTAGTGACTGGCATGAGTCATTCTCTTCCACTTTTAATTTCTTGTTACCAGAAACACTATCAGTTGTTTTCCTCGCAATTACATTTTCTGGGTGGAAAGAGATCTCTATAAAAAAATAAGTATCTCTCACAGAGCAGCTGATCAATAGAGGGATTTGCTCCACAGTTTCATTAGTACTTGGCAATCGATTACTGGGATTAAAAAAGAAAAATGCAGTTAATAAACACAACACTTCTGTGAAATCAACTATTGTTGAAAGATGCTTGACAATTATGGATAAGTGAAGAAAATGATTTGTTATAATGGCAGCAGATATGATTCCTAAACCATGAAAGTACTTTATTTTTCAAAACCTTTGTCAGACAAACATTTCTGTTTAAAAATTCCTATTCATGCTGAGACCATGTTGCATGCTATTGTTGGAAAGAAGCTCTGCAGTGGTCAAGGACATGTAAGGAAATAGTAATTTGTTATAATGGCAGCAGATACTAAAGGATTTTTTAGATCAGATCCTTATAAGTACTGTTAAGAGTTGGCGGGGTGTGGGGGAGAGAGTAGGCTATATGCCAAGACCCTTCTAATCCCTGGAATAGCCAAGCAGCTTTATGGTGAACCATTAAGGAAACAAAGGGAATGACTCCGTGCCAGATGACAAATGGGTGGGCCTCCCTCCTTCAACTCACTGGTATCTAGAAAGACAAAGGCCAGAGTTGAGAGTAGAGTGTGTGCGAGCTAGAAGCTGGAAGCAGCAGGCTGGGAAGCCAGAGAGACAGACCAAAGTGCATGTTCCCAGTGTTCCCAGCACTATAGAAGTCATATGCACATCATGCCAAACCCAGAAGTGACCTGAAAACCTCACAAAAACAACATGAAATCAGGGTGGATCAGGGTGGAATGGGTTTTTCCCCAGGCTTTTTCAATGGTGTTTCAAATATATGCAATTTCCCATAAATGCACGATGCCTTGGAACATCACCTCTGAGTAAATTGGGGGTTGCCTGTAATTCAAAAAAGCAGAAACAAAAATGCTTGGATTTTGAGAATATTTTTCACTTGCTTTTCCCTCTTAGATGAAAAATAGGCATACTATACTCTCTGAATAGCGGAACCATTCTGAACACCATCAGTTCCCATACTGAGTGCTCTGTGCTATTAACTTGTGTTTGCTGTCCAATCTATCTCATGCTTTAATGGAAATACTGTAAGTTAATGTTCCATAAGTGTTCATATTCATTTCAATGCCATTCTTCTCTTTCATTCTTCATATTGCTTTAATATATATATTGGGCACAAGGAGGGCGCTTTTAATAATAATAATAATAATAATAATAATAATAATAATAATGGAGCATGCTTATGAGCAAATTAAACCCAGCAGTTTTATATAACAGAAATATGGCTAGCTGGTCTTAAATATTTACAGCCTTTCCTGTCTTTCAAATTACTGGGCAACTGTTAAGTGTAACTCGGTGTTCAGCTCACAAGTCAAATGATTTCTCTCCCTCTAAAATTTCCTTGACAATCAATTCTTGAATGTAATGACTGTTAAGTGAAAGAACTGTAAATATGGAGTGGAAAAAGTAGGGGCCTTAAACTATTCCTCAATATTTGATTCATTTTCTTTGGGCTGATACCTTCTGTTGAAAAAAAAGTGGATTTCATTTCAATTTGGGGATTCATTGTTCTGAAATATATGAGGATCATTAATACAACAGAGAATTGGTGTTCATTAAGGGTTATATCCAACTAAATCAGAGCTGGCCCGTCTAAATCAAAGGATTCAAGAAACTTAAATTCATGTACTTCAGTGGGTCTACTCTGAGTATCATGTAGTTGGATGCAACCTGTAAGCAAATAATTTGTTGATATTTTTACATGTATGCTCCAGAATTCAAGTGGACAACACTATAAATGAATGTCATCAATGCAACAAAAACCAAATAGCTCTCCTCCAACATCAGTCCAATAATTGTGAGAAAAATCCAAACTTATATTCAGTTTTTATAAGAGCGATGTAGGTAGAGGAGTAAGAAACAACAGCATTCACAAGGATAAACATTCTTAAAAGAAGGCTAAGATTTTATTATAGACCTAAGGTTTTATTAGAGACCCACATTCTCCCTTTGGAAAAAGCACAACCTCTCCAACAGCCAGCAAGCCAAGCTCCAAATTGGTGATCTACTTTCTTGTCTACATAAACTGGATGCTGACTATGACCACGCTGGGCCTACATTGTACCTCTAATGGTAGTGACAAGTGCTTAAAAGCAGGTCAATACTGCTGACTTCCTCCTGCTGAGTGCTCTCCAAATTTATCTTGAGGGACTGAGAAATGTTCGTGCCCCACTAAGATACTATATTTATCATGTTTTATATTTCCCAGGTCTTGGTTTCTTCCGTCATAAAGACCAGGAAACCATAAGAGTGGGAGGACAGCTGAAATTAATAGTTTGGAGACAGCAGTCATCAGTTTTAAGTGACGGCAAAATGGTATGTGCTGCAATGAATTGAATAACTAACATCAGATTGCCCTAGCAATGGTAGCAGACTCATAGTTCTGTACAGACCTCTGAATCTGGGAGGAACATGAAAAAGAAGTTCCATAACATGGACGCTAACAGTTTCACATTGGATAGCAAAAAGAGCTGCTGGCTGTCAAGGTTTGGTAGTTATTTTAAAAGCTGGTTCAAAGGCTCAGGAGGGTAAGTGGGGCAGATGCTCTAAGGCTATAAATCAGAGCTTTCCAAACTGTGTGTCGTGACACGTTAGTGTGTTGGTTTCAGTGTGTAGGTTAAGGTTACCAGATGTTCCCGTTTCCCGGGGACAGTCCCCGGATTTTCAAATCAGTCCCCTGACAAATTCCTATCATTCCTACTGAAGTTGAAAAGTGTCCCTGGATTCATTGGGGGGGGGGGAATCTGGTAACCTTTGGTAGGTATGTGGTATGAACTCTTCCCTCACTCCTCCCGGGGCTATAAAAGGGATAGTTTAACCTCCCGTTTGCTAGTAAAACTGAATTGCTATGTCACGAAATGATGCACGTCATGTTGTGTCAGCAACATGAAAAGTGTGGAAAGCTCTGCTGTAGAACCTCTAATGGCGCTATGCCACATAAGATGGTGTGAGGTTGAATGGGTGTGGCTGCACTACATTTGATGATGGAGATTTGAAGACCCTCCAAGTGCCCCATGGGCCCTCCTTCCTGGTTGGCTCCAGGCTTGAAGAGACCCTGAGCAAAGTGTACTCTAGGCCTGTTCATTTGTTGGTGGAGCCCAGTAAAAAGGTAAAGGTAAAGGACCCCTGGACGGTTGTCCAGTCAACGGCGACTATGGGGTTGTGGCGCTCATCTTGCTTTCAGGCCGAGGGAGCTGGTGTTTGTCCACAGACAGCTTTCAAGTGGCCAGCATGACTAAACCACTTCTGGCACAATGGAATACCACGACGGAAACCAAAGCGCCCAGAAATGCTGTTTACCTGCCCACTGCAGCGGTACCTATTTATCTACTTGCACTGGTGTGCTTTCGAACTGCTAGGTTGGCAGAAGCTGGGACAGAGCAACAGGAGCTCACCCCGTTGTGGGGATTTGAACTGCCGACCTTCTGATCGGCAAGCCCAAGAGGCTCCATGGTGTAGACCCAGTAGCTTACCTGGTAGTGGTGTCAATGCAGCAGCACTAGGTATAGGGATGGTGGAGAAATGTGTCTTGCTGCTTTGTATTTTAATACTGAGCTACCTAATTCACTCCTGAAAAGCCTGAGGCAAAATGGAGATAATCCTTCAAAATGTGCATTTCTTCAGATTTTGCAACACGGTTTTCCAACCAAACACTTTCTGCAACAATGTATATGTTATGGAGGGCGGTGTGCATTAGAATGCATATACACTGGTACCTCGGGTTAAGAACTTAATTCGTTCTGGAGGTCCGTTCTTAACCTGAAACTGTTCTTAACCTGAGGTACCATTTTAGCTAAGGGGGCCTCCCACTGCTGCCGCTGCCGCCGCACGATTTCTTTTCTCATCCTGAAGCAAAGTTCTTAACCCGAGGTACTATTTCTGGGTTAGTGGAGTCTGTAACCTGAAGCGTCTGTAACCCGAGGTACCACTGTATTCTCTCTATATATTTGGGGAACTTTGCTTGCAAAAAATGTGCATATTAAGGGTACTGTGTACTAAAAGGCTGATGAATTTTCATGAGAACTTTTCTTTAAAAATGCAAATGAATGTGGAAAAGTGGCAAACTGAACTGAAGATTGGGGAAAATGAGAAAAGGAAAGAGAAATCAAAACTGACAGATTTATCAACCCCTAATTGGCTGACTGAAGGCTCCCAGTTTCCTGCAATGTGATGAGTCATCAATGCCGTTGTGGGGACTTTTCATCAAATGTTCAGGTGCTGCCAATGGCCCTGCCTGCTACGCATTTAACAGTGGAGAACGGAGGAGGAGGAGGAGGAGGAGGAAGGGGACTAATTAAGCTTATGGAGTGTGCAGGCACTTAAGGATGTTGAATTTTAAAGAGCTCTCCAAGGATCTTTAAAGGAATGAGAAGTCATGACTCCTGTCCCGAGGAGTTAAAACACCTGCACCTTTATGGAACCAGAGGCTGCATCTATCTGCCGTAGAGCCTGGTTGCAAACTCTTCAAACAATAATACAGATATAGATGGGTGGACCTGATGTGTGTGTGTGTGGAGACAGTTAATTTGGTGCTGCATCCAAGGGACAACATCCAGCTGGAAACTCTGGAGATGGAGTTCAGTGGTTTTGGGTGGGGCCTGAAAGCTACCCAGTATGTGGGACTGAATCCCGGATGGGGAACCTTGTCAAGAGTTGGGGCTCCATTGTCTTCTCAGCAGTCTTCCAGGAGGCTGCATACACATGTTGTGTGGGGCCTGAGACAAAATGGATTAGAGCAGTACACAGGGCGGCAAGGGGCCTGCATGATTTTGATGGGGTGAGAACCAGGTGCCCCCCCACGGGGATCCCCATCCTGCCCTGCTTGCTGCTGGGGGTCTCTTGGCCCTGGAGCCCGACCTGGCCTTGCCCCCTCACCAAATGGCCCCCTAGCTAGTGGTCTGGGCTCTCCCCTGTGCGGGTGGGCAGCGCAGCATGGCTCCGTGAACTCTCTGTGCCCCACACTCACCTGGCAGTATCGGCGGCGAGGGCTGAGCTGGCATGGCAGGTTTTGTTGACTCTTCGTGCCCTGTCCTTGGTCACGCCCTGTACTGGAAAAGGACGCAACGTCATTGGCAGTATATATTAATTTCATATTTGCACAGTATCCTACTTTTTACATATGCTCTGAAACACGAGCTTTCCCATAGCAGCGGAGGACTCAATTTACAAATAGAACACACTCAACAGGGAGTGAAACATGTTCTTATTCCAAGGCAAAGTTCACAAACCAAAACACCTACTTCCGAGTTTGCAGCATTCTTAATCCAAGTTGTTCGTAAACTAAGCTGTTCTGAACCAAGGTACCACTGTACAGGTCTGGCTGAAGGGAACAAAACCAGCCAGTTTTGCCTCTTGCTTTTTCTGGCAGCTGGCCTGAAGGCAAACAAGCCATTCAAACCCCTCAGAAAACAAAAGCAGCCATGGCGTTTTTAGCTCCTACTTAGTTGGCAATCTCCATTATATTTATTTTAATTTCTATTTAATTTCAGGTCCTGCTTTTTGTTTGATGAAAGGATAAATATTATTTAAAAGGATACCTTTTGTATAATCTCTGTTGCAGTTCCCTCAGGCTAATACCAAGGAATGAAAAGCACCACTTTGTGGCACCACTTATGCACTGGGATATTATTAATTTGTACAACGCCTACTGTTCCTAAATACCAGCTCGGCACTTCTCACGTGACACAGCTTGCAGAGTAATGCCGCCGATGAGATGGCTGTAGTGTGCTGGCATTATCAGAAGCCTGCTGGCTTTCCCTATTCAAAGGATAATACATGTGTGAAGGAATGGAACTGTTCAGCCATTTTATGTAATCTTGGGCCAGTCACCATCTCTCAGCCTAATTTACATTACAGTGTTGTTGTAATGGAAGGGCAAGAGAATAGCCACATATGCTGTCTTCAGCTCCGTGAAAGAAAGATGATACATAAATACATAAATTGAAATAATAAATCCCAATAAGCAAAGCTGGTGTGTTCACAGTATCCGTCCCATCATCGTTTTTTTTAAAACCCCATGATGGTTGCAAATTCATTTTTCTTCTCACTGCTCATTTTACCTCAGCAAGGATTATATATTTGTGATTATTTTTTTTAAAATGACCAGTTCATCTTATTTTTAACTTTCATAAGGCACCAATAATGTGCAAGATGCTGACAGTGGTTTGCTTGGTGTGTCTGTGTGTTTTAAATGTTCCCACACAGCTCCCCTTTATGCTTACATCATTCTGCTTAGCAAAGTGAAATCATTAAAAACTCGATTTCATTGGCCTTCAGAAACTGAGAAAGATTGTAGCCATTTCACACGGTTACATCTCATTTCCTGATCACATTGGTAATGGAAGTAACTGCTACATTAAGTACTGCTTTGTGGGATTCAGAATTATATTCTACCATTTGAATGCCTGCTGTTTGGCTCTCCTCAAAATGCCATTTGCCGTGTTTAAAAATCTCTCTTGGACGGACGGAATAAAACATTAAAAATTAGGCTGGTGGTTAATGGCAGAGCATTAACATTCATAAGCTGCTATTTATTGAGGAGAGGCTCATTTCCTTCTCACAGTAATCCAGCAAGGAAGCCGTAGGAAGTGACATGCAAAGGGAGGCGTACGGCATTTTAGTTTGCAACTGTGAACAAAACTTGCAGATAACACCAGGCATGGCATTTAAAAGGACTAGACGTGATGGTGATTGTGCATTCTATAAACTCACTGGAGAGAATTTGCGTTCAATTGGTGTTGTCGCTGTTCCTCGAACTTTGGACGTATACTGCTTTTTTTTAATTAAAATAAAAAACCACACACATCAAAGCTTGATCCAGTGGAGAGTGAAGGTTTTCGTTTTCACTTGATCAAACTCAGGCCTTGCCAAAGAAGGTTCAGGCACTCTCATTCCGATAATGTCATCAGTACAGCATTCATTGCCCTTTCCATTTTTCACGTTAGTAGCAACTGACAAGTGCACACCCACATCCCGCTGCATTTCTGCTTTAAATCTCGACAGCATATTCTGGCCATGATGTATATGTTGAAAGTGTGATTATTCATCCTTAAAAAGAGATGGCTACATATCTTTCCCCCCCTCTTGCCACCTCAAGGACATGGAAGTGCAACAGACTTGTTGATTGGTCAGGAGCTGTGCTGGTTTTAAAGGAATTTACTTTTATAACAGTAAGTTTCACTCAAGGATGGGGAAGCTATAACTCTCAGGATGTTCTTGAACTTCAGCTGCCATCAGCCCCAAGCAGCATGGTCAATGGTCTGGGTCATCATCATCGCCATCATTTTTAATTTGTATACCGTCTTTCTATCTTACAATATTCAAGGCGGTTTACAAGCTGAAGAAACAAAAAATGTACATCATATAACAATCTAATGCAATATAAAAAATGTCATAATAAAACATAACTTTAAAAGAGGCAACCTACATCAAAAAGTAACATTAGAATAGTATTAAATAATAATAACATACAAAAGTTAAACAGAAATCCACTCAACAGTTACAATAAATAATTTCTAAACTATACAGTGGTATCTCTGGTTAAGAACTTAATTCGTTCCGGAGGTCTGTTCTTAACCTGAAACTGTTCTTAACCTGAAGCACCACTTTAGCTAATGGGGCCTCCCACTGCCGCCGCGCCACCACCACACGATTTCTGTTCTCATCCTGAAGCAAAGTTCTTAACCCGAGGTAATATTTCTGGGTTAGTGGAGTCTAACCTGAAGCGTCTGTAACCCGAGGTACCACTGTAATCAATAAAACAACGGCAAGCCACAGTACATAAAATAATACAATACAAATTGAGAAGCAGAAACTAGAGGGTGGGGCAAGGCAGGTGAAAAGAGGCCTTGCCTGGTGGAGTCTCTCCCCTTACAGTTCTTCCTCCAGGAACAGCTCCCGTATGAGGACTCCTAGGGTCGGAGGGTGGGGCAAGGCAGGTCCCATCATTTTGTCCCATCATTTTGAAGGTCACAGGTTTCCAACCCCTGGTCTAGTCTAAATAAGTACCGTATTTTTCACTCTATAAGACGCACCAGACCACAAGACGCACCTAGTTTTTGGAGGAGGAAAACAAGAAAAAAATATTCTGAATCTCAGAAGCCAGAACAGCAAGAGGGATCGCTGCGCAGTGAAAGCAGCAATCCCTCTTGCTGTTCTGGCTTCTGGGATAGCTGTGCAGCCTGCATTCGCTCCATAAGACGCACACACATTTCCCCTTACCTTTTAGGAGGGAAAAAGTGAGTCTTATAGAGCAAAAAATACGGTAATTTTCCAGAAAACTACTCTGCCTACTGTCCACAATAATGTCAGTGACTGGGCAGAGGAGGAATGGTGGAGATCGCCTCCCCAGCCTGACCCTTCCAGAGAAGAAGAAGACAGTTCAGAATTACAGCAGGGGTTTGAGGGAGGTCACAGCTCAGAGGCAGATGAGGAGAAAAGCTGGGAAATAATGGGAAAGGAGGAGGAGGAAGAAGAAGCACCAGGTGAGAGACAGCTGACGGACTCAGTGTCTTTAGAAAGCATTCCAGACCCCTCTCTCCCAGAACACGGCGGACCTTGAAAGTTGGAGAGCAAAAAGCTCAAAGGCAAATTGCACTTTTCAGCACTCGTAGTGATGACTCATGAGGAAGTGGGAGAGATGGAGGGGGTGGGGTTTCACTCTGAGCAACGCCATTACTCCAAGAGACTGCATTTCTAAGCCTCTCTCTGTGAATATTGAATAAAAAGCATTGGTAAGAACTTTCATTGTCGTATCCATTCCTGGCAACCTACCGTGGGGGGTTAGATCCTCTGATGCCTGACAAATAACTAGATCCAACATGGTCAGGAGAAGCTATAGCCAGGTCATTCTAGTTTTCCAGGGCCACCATACCTGGACCAGGATAGCTTGGCTGGTTCCTTGGTAACCCCTTTCCCCAGTTAGATTACTGTAATGTGATCTACCTGGTGCTGCCCTGGAAGGCAGTCTGGAGATTGCGACTAGTGCAGAATGTGATCATGAGAGTTTTAAGTGGTGCATCTAACAGAGACCATATAATACAAATTTTGTGGAACCTGAAATGGTTGCTGACACACTACCAGGCCCTAAAGAATTTGACACCCAAATAGCTGAAGGAATGCTTCTCCCTGGGTAGGGAACGTCCAGCCTATGGGCCAAATTTGGTTTGCCATGCATAGGGTCAAAGAGCAGTGTGAGTGTTTGGAAGCCCTTTCTCAGGATTTTCAGAGCAGTTCAGGGCTGTTAGGACTAGGGCTTTTAAAGAGCCCTTGTAAACAGCCCCATGTTGCTCCGTTATTTTCTGATTTTAGCAGTTTAAGGAGCAGCAAAGGAGCAGCAAAGAACTGTTCACAAAGGGTTTTGAAACAGATCTGTCCTGAGCTTTGAAGTCCCGACAATCAGGGCTTCCAAACACAGCATTTTTCCCCCCAAATTTTTTTTATTAAGTTTTCCACAATTATAACAAATATCACATGACAGAATAACAGACAGAAAAAGACAAAAAAATACACCAAAGAAGAAAACAATAAGCAGATAAACAATGAAAACACACTTCATTCTTTATAAATCCAACCTTATAAACAGATTAATTGACTTCCCCTAGTCCCTCCCTTCTGGGTTTCCTTGTATCTGGATGTCCAAACACAGCATTACCTAGTGATGTCAAATGATTGACAGGTGGCTGTCCCTCCATCTGTCAAATTTGATCTGTGAGGCCAGTCCTGACAGGGATCTGTCCCATGGAGCCAAACAGGTTCCCCACCCCTGGTTTAATCCATTATGTGTTGACATGGGACATGGCCTCCTCTGTAGTGGCACCCAATCTATACAACCACCTCCCTTGAAGGTGTGGGTGGCACCTTCATTGCTGAGAATCTGCTGCTGTATGAAGACACGCCTTTTCACACAAGCCTTTGGGTAAAACTGATCAGGTGAAACCAGCTCAAATTGAAGTTCTATCTGCTATAAATTTAGAAGTTTTAATTGTATGGGTGTGCTAATAACTTGAATGTTGGTTTTATGAATGTTTTTGGTTGCTGTTTTCATGTGTAATGTAAACTGCTCTGGGATCCTGATGAAAAATGATGGCTAGAAATTCAGTGAACAAATAACTATAACTTAGAAAGAAGCACCATTGAAAAAATAATGGGAGCGCTCAAGAAATTAATTTGTTTTTTGTTTGTAGAGGGCTTTGCTTATGTAAACCAGATTTTTGGGTTAGTTTTAGTCAGGAAGAACATTCAGTTTTCTTGCCGTGGTATTTAAAAGATAGTATTTTTTATTTTATTTTTTGAAAATCATTTTTTCACATTTGGGCACCGACTGCAGCCATATTGGCCTCTGCAAAGACATTGAAGTGGTGCTGTGTTACAGTTGTCAAGGCAACTGTTGCTGAAGATGTCCTTGTTTTGCTGACCCCCAGTGTGCCCCTAACAATGTTTTAAAATAAAATACCAGAGCATGCCGGTGTCTAAATTTTAACAGACCTACAGTGCAGGTAGAATCTCACAGAAGAATGTGAGCTCCTCAAATCTTAAAGTCAGCCATATCAAAACTGCTGGGTCAGTTTAAATCTCATTTCACACCTTCATTACTCTGCTAGCTCATTTGTTTTAGCACACAACTGAAAGGGCTGGAATCGGTCCAAGGAAAACGAAGGGATGTCTGGTGGCAATCTTTCACCTTTCCTTATGCATGGATGGCATCACTGTATGTTAGGTGACATTTCTACATCTGCTATATGGGATAGGGACGAATGCTTCCAGGGAAGATCGTACCTCTTGGGTACATCCTACACACACAAGAAGCCTTAATTTTGGACTTGCCTTCCCCATACATACAGACCCTCGAAGTGTCTCTATTTCCCAGGGACGTCCTTGATTTCGAGAAGACATCCCGTTTTTTGATTCGATCCTGGAATGTCCTGCTTTTCCTTAGGACGTCCCTATTTTCATAGGAGAAATGTTGGAGGGTATGGAGTTATCTGACCCCCAAGCCGTCCGAAGGCAATGCTGTATAGGGCAGTGTTATTTTAAAAAAATGTTTAATGTTTTATTATATTTTTATAGCTGTTGGAAGCCACCTAGAGTGGCTGGGGCAACCCAGTAAGATGTGTGTGGTATAAGTCGTAAAATTATCATTATGGAATGGGATGTTCCTATTTTCATTGGAGAAATATTGGATGTACTTAGATGACTGTTGTGGTTCCTTCCAATCCTACAATTCTATGATCCTTACAAGGCAAGAAACAACCAGCAGGGGGCTGGGGGAAGGTAGCAGTGGCGTAGCGTGGGGGGTGCAGGGGGGCCGGCCGCACCGGGCGCAAAATCTGGGGGGGCGCGCTCGCCGCCTCCGGAGTCTCCGAAGAGCCTCGGGCGCAGGCTGTAGCACCAGGCCAAGAAGCCGAAGCTGAAGAGCCCGCTGAGCGCCGCGCCCAGGCAGAGCGCGCCGGGAGGCACCACCGCCAGGGCCTGGCGGCAGCCGCAGCACCTCGCCACCATTCCGCCGCCAGACTTGCTCGCACAGGCACGGCCGCCCACGCTGCTGCCTCTGGCGGCGGACACGTGGAGAGAAACAGCGACGGCCGAGCGGGAGACTCTCCCTTTCTCACTGCAACGCTCCGGGGAGGGGGCGAGGGAGAGAGTCAGGTGGAAACGTGCGCATCTTCGCGGGGGTTGGGGGCGAAGCCGCCGGGTATTTGTGCCCCAAATTGGGGCGACCGTAAAAAGCCACCCTGCCAGCAGCAAGCTTCAAGGTCAAAGGCTCCCTTCGAGGAAGCTGCGATCCTCTTTCCAATTAAGTCCCCCCCCCCCCCAGCTCAGTTCAGTGGGAGGTGGATTTCCCGGGTCTCTTGTCCCTTAGAGGGCGCCTCTCATCATCCCGCCATTCTGAGAGCAGGGAGGGCGCCTCTCAGGAGACTTTCTCCCGCATTTGCTTTCCTGCTGGATCTGCAACTCTTCTGGTGAGCGAGGTTTAAACCAGAGGCAGGCGCTCCTTCTTGGACGGATGCCTGGAAGAAAAAGACCCCGCGGTCTCTTCCTTTCCTTCCCCTGCAGAGACCAGCCACGTCCCTCAGCCGAGGCCGCCTTGCTTCTCAAAAGAGCCGGTCTACTACCGTTCGTGGCTGCATGGGAGAGCGCTGCTTTCCTTGCAAAAGGCCCCCAGGTTGAGTCGCCGGCACCTCCAGCTATGAGAGGATGGGAGCAGTGGCGTAGCGTGGGGGGTGCAGGGGGGGTCGGCCGCACCTGGCGCAACATCTGGGGGTTAGGGTTAGGGGGCGCAAATCCACGGGTTAGGGGGCGCAAATTACTTGCCTTGCCCCGGGTGCTGACAACCCACGCTACGCCACTGGAAGGTAGCAGGAAAATGATGCAAGCAAAATAATTGAGAATGTTCTCCCTTATTCATACACCCCCTACCTTTAATTTTCATGTTCTGCAATTGCAGTTATAAATTAGAAGAAGCAGGTGACATAACTAAGCATCATGCATGACGTGAGTCTTACCTGCTTCAATATGACACATAAACGGCTGCTTTTGGATTTGCTACCTGCTGGCCTTATTTTTTGCTGTGTGTGTGCATCTTCACAAAACGCTCTCTCAGCACATAATTATCCCAACAGTCACTTGCTGGCTTGGAAGTGAATTCCAGCAATTATTATTATTTTTGAATGTAAGTAGCAAATGGTTCCCTGGCAGAATAACAAATAGGTAATGTGGAATGCAAAAACAAAATCGTTTTTAAATTCCACAACTACTCACATTTTTCATTCAGTTAATTGGCATAGAAACCATAGTTATCTTCCAGAAATGGAAATGTTGGGTTTGTTTTTTTATCTCTGTTAGGGCTCACTCACACTTTCCTTTTTCCTTGCACTTTCTAGGCACAGGTCTGCACTTTAAAGCTTTGCACCTGAGCTCTTTCTTATTTTGGCCCCACCACTTTCTCCAGGAAAACCTGCTCTTTAATGCTGAATTGGAAGAGACAGCAATTCAGGTTTCTGAGGATTGCCGTTGGCTCCGATTTGGCAGGAAAGAGTAAGTTTTCGCAGGGAATGTGCCAAGGCAAAATAAATAAAAAAGAATAAAAAAGTGCTTTAAGGTGCAAACCTGTGACTAGAAATGCAGCACAGAAGGAAGTCTGGATGAGTGCAGCGGCGGAGTGTGCTTTCATGGCGCCCAGGGCACGGGGCGTGCAAACCCAGCTGGTGCTGCCAGAGCAACACCAAGCCCAAGCTGCTTTGTAAGGTCGGAATTATCCCAGCCACACAAAGTGACACAGGACCCTGCACCACGTTGTGAGCCTTGCAAAACGACTCAGGGAGGACAGCTTGAGAAGGATGCTATGCGCCCTTCCATCCCAGCCCCTTGAGGGTGAGGTTGGTATCAAAGGGTGCATGGTGTTCTTCTCAAGCCATCCCCCTAGAGCCACTTTGCGAGGCTTACAATGCAGCTCAGGGCTGACTCTGGGAGGGCAGTGTGAGTAGCAGCACCCCAAATGGGCCCAGGGCGATAGCTATGCCCCTGGATGACCCCTAAGACACACACTCTCTCTCTCAGTGTGGTGTAGTGGTTAAGAGCGGTAGACTCGTAATCTGGGGAACCGGGTTCGCGTCTCCGCTCCTCCACATGCAGCTGCTGGATGACCTTGGGCTAGTCACACTTCTCTGAAGTCTCTCAGCCCCACTCACCTCACAGATTGTTTGTTGTGGGGGGAAGGGAAAGGAGAATGTTAGCTGCTTTGAGACTCCTTCGGGTAGTGATAAAGCGGGATATCAAATCCAAATTCTTCTTCTTCTTCTTCTTCTTCTTCTTCTTCTTCTTCTTCTTCTTCTTCTTCTCTCTCTCTCTCTCGCTCTCTCTCTCTCTCTTGCACCCTCCCTCCCCTGTCTCTTGTATATTATAAAAAAGGCTCTAGCAACTATAAAAAGATACTTTTATCAAATATTACAATAGCTTGGCGACCTCCTCCTGAGTCTCAATCAGGGGTGTTCCCTTCTGATAAATCCATGTTTTGCCCCAATGCACCTGAAAGTTGTTGCCATCAACAAATGGCGGGTTGAAGATATCTGACTGGTCTAACTCAGTAGTTCCTTACAGACTTTTTGGGAAGTTTTTGTTTGTTTCTTTGGGATTTTGAGACGACCTAACTCTGACATTTCTATGGAATGAACAGCGTGTGCTTTGCTTGCTGCTGCATTCCTATCACACCTAGGTAGGAAGAGAGAGGCAAAGGAGGAGGAGCTCCCTTATACTGAGTTAGACCGCTGGTCCATCTAGTTTGGCATTGCCTACACTTACTGGCAGTAGCTCCTTAGGTTTTCAGACAAGGACAAAAAAACATAAGAAAAGCCCTGTTGGATCAGGCCAACGGCCTATCTAGTTCAGCACTCTGTTCCCACAGTGGCCAACCAGATGTCTGTGCGAAGCCCACAAACAGGACATGAGAGTGCAATAGCACTCTTTCCACTTGAGAGTCCCAGCAACTGGTTATTCAGAGGTATACTGGAGATACTGGGCATGGGATCTGGGACCTACCTGCAAACAATGGAGGTGTTGTGCTGCTGAGCTTTCCCATTCACTCTACTACTTGCACATTTCCTGTCAGGGAACTGCCATCGGAAGAACAGGAGGTGAAAGGGCTCACAGAGGTTGGGAGAGACTTATCAGCTGAGGAGGGAACCAGCAGGGGGAGAGAAGGAGCTCCAAGGGAAAGTGAGTTGGAGGGATGGCTCAGAGAAACTTCCAGCGAAAACAGTGGGGAGGTTTCAGGACCTCCTATAGGGACACCCACTCCTCGCCGGAAACTGTCATGCCGAGAGTCCAGAAGGCGCGTTTCCGTTAAGGAGTTTTTATGCTGGAATAAATTTCGTAAACGCCCACTGTCGGATTCTACCAGCGATTGACGGAGCCATGCCTAAGGAGCTCCGTTACAGACAGAGGTTTGTGGACTTAGCCAAACTCTGAGGGACTAGGAATTTCACGCACAAGCAGCTCATCATCCCATCACAGCAATCCGACAGTCCCTGAAAGCTGCTTGTGCGGAGAGGCATCATGAGCAACCCAGCCGGAACCGGGGGAGCAGGAGGAGCTGGAGCGGGTCCAAGCCTGGAAGAAAGGTACCGGGTGTTGGAGGTCCAGCTAGCGCTGCAAACGGCGAGGCTCGAGGAGAGGAGGGCGCAGGATGCAGAAAAGGCAAAAGGCTCCCCACTGGCAAGAAAGATGCCAGGATTGGTGCAGAAGTTTGGGGGGGATCCCAGGAACTATCAAGCCTTTAGGACAGAGATGCAGTATGCTCTCAATCTGCAGTTTGACGACTTTCCCGACGAGGAATCGCGAGTGGCGTTTGTGGTTGGCCATCTCGAAGGGGGGGCGAGAGACTGGGTTAGACCCCTGATGGCAGGGAATAATGACGTCCTGAAGGACACGAGGAAGTTTTTTCGCGCCATGGACCTGATGTTTTCCAGCGACATTGAGCAGGGAGTGGTGCGCAGACAGTTGATGGCTTGTAAACAGGGGAGCCGATCTGTCCGTGAGTACTGGACTGAGTTTACCATGTTGATACATAAATTGGGGTGGGATCTATCGGCGGAACCCATTCAAATGCTTTTCGAAGAGGGGCTTTCTTCGGCGGTGAAAGACGAACTTTCCCGGGCGCCCAGGGCGGAGTCTATGGACCAGCTGACCAAATCAGCGCTGACCATTGGAGCGTGCCAGGAGGCGAGAGCCTTGGAGAAGCGGGAAGGGAAAGGGGAGCGTTGGAGGGATTTCCGCATTCCAGAGATTCCGGAGCCAGCTTTCCCGCCAGGAGAGCCGATGGAAATTGGAACAGCGCGGGCGTGCGCAGTTTCAAATCCCAGTGAAGGGCGGAAGAAGGAGGGGAAGAGCGCCAAGAAATGTTATCTCTGCCAGCAGCCAGGTCACTTTGCCAGAGTCTGCCCACAAAGAAAGGAATGGCAAGGGATGGCGGGAGCTGTTGGGGGAAAGGAGGAGGAAGTCCAGGAGCAAGTAAAAGCCAACGCCTGGCTGACACCATCAGGGCACAGCAGCCAGGCCAAGGAGCAGTAAAAGTGCCCACGCCGGAACCTCCAAGACCAGCCCTAGTGATAGAGGTGTTGCTAGAGCTGCCAAACGGACACCCACTAAAGATAAAGGCGCTATTGGACTCAGGCAGCTCCTGTAATTTTATGAGTAAGGAGTTTGCAGCTGAACACCAGATACAGACAATCCCTTTAAGTAACCCCTTGCAGGTGACCACGATCAATGGGAGGGAGCTGTTGGGAGGAGAAGTTAGCCTACAGACCGTCCCAATGGTAATGAGGGTGGCCAGGCACACCAAAAGAATAGCGTTCAATGTGGCCACCTTGGGAGGGGCTCCCATTATTTTGGGAATGAGCTGGCTAGCGTTGCACGATCCGCTAGTGGGCTGGCATCAGAGAGTGGTCTCCTTTGGGTCAGCACATTGCCTAGAACACTGCAAAGAGGGGCAAAAGCCTTTCTAGCAGGGACGGAAGTAACGGACAAAGGGAAGGTGCCCAAACAATACGCTGACCTGAGCAATGTCTTCAGCGAAAGGGAAGCCGACAAACTACCACCGCATAGAGACTTTGACTGCCAAATCAATCTAGTCCCTGGGGCCCAGCTCCCAGTGGGCAAGCTGTACGCCATGTCAGACAGGGAAATGCAGGAGTTAAGGGAGTTTATTGATAAAAACCTGAAGCGAGTTTTCATCAGAGAGTCCAGAGCGGTGGGGGGCAGCCCAGTGTTTTTTGTGGACAAAAAACACACGGATAAACCGAGACTTGTAGTGGACTACCGGGCCCTAAATGCAGTGTCGGAACCAGTGGCTTTCCCCATGCCCAGGATTGATGACATTTTGACCAGGGTGAGGAAGGGAAAGATTTTTACTAAACTGGACCTGAGGGGGGCATACAACCTGATACGGATAAGGAAGGGGGATGAATGGAAAACCACCATGTTCACCCCTTTGGGGGCTTTTGAATATCTCGTTATGCCCTTCGGATTACAAGCAGGCTCAGCATGTTTTCAATCGTTCATGAACCACGTCCTGGGACCTCTGCTCTACAAGAATTGCGTGGCCTTCCTAGATGACGTGTTAGTATATTCAGAGAATGAGGAGCAGCATGTAAAGGACGTCAGGGAAGTGTTGAGCCAACTGCAAGCAAACCAGCTGTGGGTGAAATTGGAGAAGTGTCAGTTTCACACCAAGGAGGTGGAATTCCTGGGGTACCACTTGTCAGACAAGGGATTAGCCATGGATCCAGGCAAGGTCCAGGCGGTGCTGGAATGGAAGACACCGAAAACGAAAAGGGATGTGCAAAGATTCTTAGGGTTTGGGAACTTTTATCGTAAGTTCATCAAGAACTTTGCCCACTTAACGGCTCCCATTACGGACTGTCTCAGCAGCAAGAAGAAATTTGTTTGGACGGCGGAGGCGGAGCAAGCATTTGAAGAATTGAAAAAGGCATTCGCTTCGGAAGAACAGCTCCTGCATGTGGATTTACAAAAACCCATGAGAGTGGAAACTGATGCATCAGACCGGGCGGTGGGGGCGGTGCTTCTTCAGCCGGGGAAGAGTAAATCGGAGTGGAGACCATGTGCCTTCTTCTCGCGTAAGCTAAACAAATCCGAGAGGAACTACACGGTATATGACCGAGAACTACTCGCCATTCACGAAGCGTTCCAGAGATGGAGACACTTACTAATTGGTGCACAACATAAGGTGCAAGTGTGCACGGACCACAAGAATTTAGAGTATTGGAGAACGGCACGAGTGCCCAACCAACGACAAGTGAGATGGGCCCAGGAGTTCTCCAAATTTCATTTTGAAATTTGCTATGTGCCAGGTCCAGAAAACGTCAGGGCGGACGCTCTCTCACGCAAACCTGAATATTTGGAGGGGGAGGGGGCACCCGAAGAGAGACATATCATCCCAGAGGACCGTTGGGTGTGTGGGGCGGCATTGGTGGGGCAAAGGGAACTGGTAGAGGGAACGGAGAATGATGAATACGCCCAGAATAAGCTCAGGTGTCTAAGGAGAGAGGGAGAAAACCCCGGAGGTTTTGAAGAAAGAAACGGGGCATTGTATTACAAAGGGGCACTATATATACCCGAAGGGGAATTGAGAGGGAGAGTACTCAAACAGCTGCACGACAGCCCCACAGCGGGGCATTTTGGGCAACACAAGACCATGTGGTTGGTTACCAGGGAATTTTGGTGGCCCAAGGTGAGGGAAGATGTACGGGAGTATGTAAGAGGGTGTGACCAATGCCAGCGAGCCAAAGGAGAAAGGCGGGCGCCGGCGGGGTTATTAGAACCGTTACCCACACCAGAACGACCATGGGAGGCGGTATCGATAGATTTTATGACTGATCTGCCGAAATCCAAGGGGGAAACCGCCATCCTGGTCGTAGTAGACCTGTTAACTAAGATGTGCCACTTTGTAGCTTGCTCACATGCAGTCACGGCGGAAGAGACCGCGAAATTGTTTGTAGAACATATTTTTAGCCTGCATGGCGCCCCCTTGAGGGTGGTCTCAGACAGAGGCAAACAATTCACGTCCAGGTTCTGGAGGAAGCTCATGAGCTTACTGCACGTAGGGGTCAATTTTTCGACTGCCAGGCACCCTGAAACCAACGGGCAGGCGGAAAGAGCAAACGGTATCCTCCAACAATACCTGAGGTGTTATGTCAATGACAGAGAGAACGATTGGGTCGAAAAGTTGGCGCTGGCGGAATTTGCCTACAATAATGCGGAGAATGTGTCCACCGGGATGAGCCCCTTTTTGGCTAATTATGGGTGCCACCCCAGGGCATTTCCAGGGGGAGGAGGGGAGAGATGGAGCGTACCGGCCGCCGAACTTTTTGTAGAAGAAATGGAAGCGATCCATCGTCAACTCCAACTCAACTTAGAAAGGGCCAAAGAAGAATATAAGAGGCAGGCAGACAAGAACAGAAGGGAAGGTGAAACTGTCAGGTGTGGCTGTCAACCCAAGGGTTGCCGTTCAAGGGGGGTTGCAAGAAATTGAGACCCAAAAGATTGGGACCATTTGAGGTCATTCAACAGGTCAACCCAGTGGCTTTCAGACTCCGGTTACCGAACCACATGAAACTGCACCCAGTATTCCACAGGTCATTACTGTCACCGTATAGGGGGGGGAGTGAAGGGGTTTCCACATGGGGACCAGTCTTAGAAGAGAGGGAAAGCAGCAACCATGTGGCGGAAATCATCGACTCCAGGTGGAAGGGTAATCAGGTGGAGTATTTGGTAGCGTGGGAAGGGGAACCGGAGTCAGAACATACCTGGGTGACGGCAGAGGAGGTCAATGACAAGATCTTAATTGTCATCTCATCTGTCCTCCCAGTTGAACGACGTGGCCCAGGGAGAGAGGGAAAAATAGTGGAAGTGAACAACTGGCTTCGCAAATGGTGTAAACAGGAACGGTTTGGATTCTTAGATCACGGAATGCAGTTTCTTGAAGATGGACTTCTGGCAAGTGATGGGCTGCACCTCACAACGGTTGGGAGGAATGTTTTTGCAAAAAATCTCAGAAACCTCATCAGGAGGGCTTTAAACTGACTAATGTGGGGGAGGGAGACAGTGCTCCTGAAGGTAGGAGTCTATCAATTGATGAAGATGATCATCCAAATGTCATAGACCGAATGGAGCAAACAGCATGCAGACCTAGTGGTGGGAGGAAAAAATCCTTAAATAAGAGACACGGGGGAATGATTAATGGACTTCAATGTCTGTACACTAATGCGCAAAGTATGGGAAATTAAACAAGATGAGCTTGAGCTCTTGGTACAGCAAACTAAATATGACATAATAGGAATCACTGAAACCTGGTGGGATAAGTCCCACGATTGGAATGTAATAATGGAGGGATACAATCTATTTCAGAGAAACAGACCAGACAAGAAAGGAGGAGGAGTGGCGTTATATGTCAGGGATGTGTATACCTGTGAAGAGATCCAAGATTTAGAACCTCAAAGCCAAAGTGAGAGCATTTGGGTCAAAATTAAGGGAGAGAAGAATAACAGTGACCTCATTGTGGGAGTTTACTATAGATCCCCAAGCCAAACGGAGGACATAGATGATGCCTTCCTGGAACAGATGGCCAAGCATGCAAAAGGAAGGGAGATAGTAGTAATGGGGGACTTCAATTACCCAGATATTTGTTGGATGTCAAACTCAGCCAAGAGCATAAGGTCAAACAGATTCCTCACTGGCCTTGCAGACAACTTCATTGTCCAGAAAGTGGGAGAAGCAACAAGAGGAACAGCCATTTTAGATCTGGTCCTAACCAATGTTGATGACCTGGTTAGTGGGGTAGAAGTGGAAGGATCATTAGGCGCGAGTGATCATGCTCTTCTGAAGTTTACTATACAGCGGAAAGGAGCAGCCAAGCATACTAGGACTCAATTTCTCGACTTTAAGAAAGCCGACTTCATAAAACTTAGGGAAGTGCTTGGTGAGATCCCATGGACAGTAATACTAAAAGGAAAGGGAGTTCATGATGGTTGGGAGTTTGTTAAGAGGGAGATAGTAAAAGCACAACTTCAGGCAATACCAATGAGACGGAAACATGGAAGGTGCCTAAAGAAGCCAGGGTGGCTATCTAAAGAACTTTTAACTGAGTTAAGATTAAAAAAGGATGTGTACAAAAAATGGAAAAGGGGGGAAACCACCAAAGAGGAATTCAAACAAATAGCCAGCACGTGTAGACACAAAGTCAGAAAAGCTAAAGCACAGAATGAACTCAGGCTTGCTAGAGAGGTTAAAAGCAACAAAAAAGGCTTTTATGGGTATGTTCGTAGCAAAAGGAAGAACAAAGAAACAGTGGGGTCACTCAAAGGAGAAGATGGTGAAATGCAAACAGGGGACACAGAAAGGGCTGAACTCCTCAATGCCTTCTTTGCCTCAGTCTTCTCCGATAAAGAAAACAATGCCCGACCTGAAGAATTTGGAGCAAATGATTCAGCAGAGGAAACACAGCCCAGAATAACTAAGGAGATAGTACAAGAATACTTGGCTAGTCTAGATGTATTCAAGTCTCCAGGGCCAGATGAACTGCATCCAAGAGTATTAAAAGAACTGGCAGATGTGATTTCAGAACCACTGGCAGTCATCTTTGAGAATTCCTGGAGAACAGGCGAAGTCCCGGCAGACTGGAGGAGGGCAAATGTTGTCCCTATTTTCAAAAAGGGGAAAAGAGAGGACCCAAATAATTACCGCCCAGTCAGTCTGACATCAATACCAGGGAAGATTCTGGAGCAGATCATTAAGCAAACAGTCTGTGAGCACCTAGAAAGGAATGCTGTGATCACCAATAGTCAGCATGGATTTCTGAAAAATAAGTCATGTCAGACTAACCTGATCTCGTTTTTTGACAGAATTACAAGCCTGGTAGATGAAGGGAACGCAGTGGATGTAGCCTACCTTGATTTCAGCAAGGCATTTGACAAGGTGCCCCATGATATTCTTGTAAAGAAGCTGGTAAAATGCGGTCTTGACTTTGCTACCACTCAGTGGATTTGTAACTGGCTGACTGACCGAACCCAAAGGGTGCTCATCAATGGTTCCTCTTCATCCTGGAGAAGAGTGACTAGTGGGGTGCCACAGGGATCTGTCTTGGGCCCGGTCTTATTCAACATCTTTATCAACGACTTGGATGATGGACTCAAGGGCATCCTGATCAAATTTGCAGATGACACCAAACTGGGAGGGGTGGCTAACACCCCAGAGGAGAGGATCACACTTCAAAACGACCTTGACAGATTAGAGAACTGGGCCAAAACAAACAAGATGAATTTTAACAGGGAGAAATGTAAAGTATTGCACTTGGGCAAAAAAAAATGAGAGGCACAAATACAAGATGGGTGACACCTGGCTTGAGAGCACTACATGTGAAAAGGATCTAGGAGTCTTGGTTGACCACAAACTTGACATGAGCCAACAGTGTGACGCGGCAGCTAAAAAAGCCAATGCAATTCTGGGCTGCATCAATAGGAGTATAGCATCTAGATCAAGGGAAGTAATAGTGCCACTGTATTCTGCTCTGGTCAGACCTCACCTGGAGTACTGTGTCCAGTTCTGGGCACCACAGTTCAAGAAGGACATTGACAAACTGGAACGTGTCCAGAGGAGGGCAACCAAAATGGTCAAAGGCCTGGAAACGATGCCTTATGAGGAACGGCTAAGGGAGCTGGGCATGTTTAGCCTGGAGAAGAGGAGGTTAAGGGGTGATATGATAGCCATGTTCAAATATATAAAAGGATGTCACATAGAGGAGGGAGAAAGGTTGTTTTCTGCTGCTCCAGAGAAGCGGACACGGAGCAATGGATCCAAACTACAAGAAAGAAGATTCCACCTAAACATTAGGAAGAACTTCCTGACAGTAAGAGCTGTTCGACAGTGGAATTTGCTGCCAAGGAGTGTGGTGGAGTCTCCTTCTTTGGAGGTCTTTAAGCAGAGGCTTGACAACCATATGTCAGGAGTGCTCTGATGGTGTTTCCTGCTTGGCAGGGGGTTGGACTCGATGGCCCTTGTGGTCTCTTCCAACTCTATGATTCTATGATTCTATGATTCTATGATTCTATGAAACGTTCCATCAAAGGTTCCCCAGGAAACCTCAGTCAGTAGCGAGGTTCCGGAGGGAGTACTTTGGCACCACCGACGAGGAGGAGGAACTGGAAGGATTCACGGAATCGGAGTTGGAAGAAGGGATAGACTCCGATGAGGAGGAGTACTTAGAAACCAGAAACAGCAACCGGTGGAGGGAAATGTTCGAGACTTCGGAAGATGAGGGAGGTTCTTTCAGGGGTTTTGCTCCCTCGCCGCCCGCAGAGGAGGGGAGGGGAGGGGGTGGGGTGAAGGGGGCCCTGGAGGGGAGGTGGATGTCAGGGAACTGCCATCGGAAGAACAGGAGGTGAAAGGGCTCACAGAGGTTGGGAGAGACTTATCAGCTGAGGAGGGAACCAGCAGGGGGAGAGAAGGAGCTCCAAGGGAAAGTGAGTCGGAGGGATGGCTCAGAGACACTTCCAGCGAAAACAGTGGGGAGGTTTCAGGACCTCCTATAGGGACACCCACTCCTCGCCGGAAACTGTCGCGCCGAGAGTCCAGAAGGCGCGTTTCTGTTAAGGAGTTTTTATGCTGGAAGAAATTTCGTAAACGCCCACTGTCGGATTCTACCAGCGATTGACGGAGCCATGCCTAAGGAGCTCCGTTACAGACAGAGGTTTGTGGACTTAGCCAAACTCTGAGGGACTAGGAATTTCACGCACAAGCAGCTCATCATCCCATCACATTTCCATACTAAAATTTTATTTTAAGTCCACCACAAGGAAGCCCCCGCTGCTTTTTCTTCTGTTTGATAGCATCTTTGGCCATTTGCATCTTAAATTCCTAAAGAGTTTTCAAAACAGCACAACATTAAATATATAACAAAATATAACTTTTCCTCAGTGTCCATTGTTTCTCCAGTACTTCTTCTCTCTTCTTGGATATGATTTGCATTCTTTCTTGATCGAACTTTTTTGATGGAATGAGGCCATAGTGAAAATTCTGTATATCCCCATATGGGATTATAATGAGAGGGTTTTTTCTCCCTTTTCTTTTTAAAAGGCAAGTGACACATTTTATTTCTCTTCTCTGAAACTGGAATTTCTCCCCTCTTTTTCTTCAGAGTCTGAACAGACAGTGAAATATAGATGTAGCTCTCTGACTTTACTTTTCCTGAAGGAACATTCATATTAGGAATACAGGCTTGTAGGTCCTGTGGGAAACAGGAAGTTATGACAACTGGTGAAGTGGAGTGTATGTTTTACTGTGGTATTTTTGCTTCCAAAGTTATATGAGAAAGTAGGCAAGGTACACAAAAGACTAATTAGCTGTGTTTCATCACAGAGCACTTCAAGGTCTTCAAAGGAGATTTCCAATCACAAAGGGATTTTAATTACTTTCGCTAAGAAAAAGGATGGCTTGCACAATGTTCCATGTCTGAAAGCCACTTGTTTTTTTCCAGAAAACAAACAAGTGCTTCAGTTTTCAAAGATGCCTGAAATATTATCAATTTAAATCAGTGGTGGACAGGTTTGAGGCTAGTGAGAGCAAGATATTCCCCCCGCCCCCAAGAAGCTGAAGGTCTACCAAATGTAGCCAGGAGCAAAATACATTCACCTAGAATGAATGAATTCCAAGCCCAGGAGTTTGTTCTCTGTGTCCAGACTGAACTGAGCTCATGGTCTTCTTACACAAAAAGAATCATCTCCTGTCACCCACTTCCTCTTCATTTCAACATTATAGTTTGGTGAGGATGAGTCATTTTCTTGTTGCATTTGCTCAACAGTTGGAAGCCAGAACTCCTTGCCAATCTATTTCACATTACCCAGAGATCCACCATCTTACCTTCTGCTTTCTGCCCACCTAAAACATAGCTTCAACAAATGCGATTTCTTTTCGTTTGAAAACACACTTTGACAATTATCCTTCTGCATGCATTTCAAAAGAATCAAAGACAGCTCTGTTGGTATGAGTTGTGCAAAATAAATTTTAGTGTTTGAAATACACTAAACAAAGTATGTATTCAAGATAGTTTAAAACAGATAAATGGATATAGGCAACAGCCAATTTGCATGAGTTCCAATTACCACATTATACTGGGTGTGTATGTAGATCTGTTTATATGACACATAAGCAATCAGTGGATACATATGACTTATGTATGACGTGGGTGGTGCTGTGGTCTAAACCACGGAGCCTCTTGGGTTTGCCGATCAGACATTTGTGGGTTCGAATCCCCGTGACAGGGTGAGCTCCAGTTGCTCTGTCCCAGCTCCTGCCAACCTAGCACTTTGAAAACACACCAGTGTAAGTAGATAAATAAGGTACCGCTGCGGTGGGAAGGCAAACAACATTTCTGTGTGCTCTGTTTTCTGTTCACAGTATTGCGTTGTGCCAGAAGCAGTTTAGTCATACTGGCCACATGACTCAGAAAGCTGTCTGCAGAAAAACGCCGGCTCCCTCGGCCTGAAAGCAAGATAAGCGCTGCAACCCCATAGTGGCCTTTGACGGGACTTAACCGTTGATGGGTCCTTTTACCTTTACATATGACTGTAGCAGGCTCCATCTTGAAAAAGCTATATGTCACCTGGCATTCATCTAGGTTAATAAAATTGATCTTATATAAACAATGGCCATGATTAAGTTCAACAGATCCTTGCTTGCAGACTGTCTTGTAGAAGCCACATTTGCTATGGCCTTTTAAAATACTGTATTTTGAATCATAAGCAGCAGTAACTCCTAGGAAGGCTGATTTTGTACAAGAAGGAGTTGCTATGATATGATTGGAATATTGAACATGTACCTTCAGGGCTCCTAATTTTAGAAAACTTACAGAGATGATGATGGTTTGGTTGTCTTTATTACAGCTGCACCCAGCAATTTAGCTCTTGTCAGCGTCACAAATTAAAATAATCACATGCTTTTTAGCTGCATTAGATGACATTAATGTTGTAGCTTCTGTTGTAGGTAGTGTCCTCATGTGAGACTCATCAGTGATGACCTATTTCAGTAACAGCTTCAGAAAATTCTTCTGTTTGGGGACCCACTTAAGAAATTGGATTCTGCATGCAGGTTATTTCCGTGCCAAGCCAAGCCAAATTATTCAGCTCTGTACTAAGCTTGCTCCAGCAGTGACTGGTGCCCATTGGAACTGATAGGGCAGAAGGCAGGAAAGCCAACAGTCAGTGCAGCCATTGCCAAAGACACGCAGAGCCAAACCCATCATGTTGAGCTATCAGAAGAATTAAAGTAAACTAGAGGGATTAATGTTTTTACACTGTGCCTCCCATCCTCCTGGCTTTGGGGGATACTCAGTGGAAAAAAACCCAGAAGTCATTGCAAATCCCATGGTAGTTTGTATTTTTATGGCGTTTGCTATACAGGCATTTCTCATGAGATGCTAGCTGTAATATTGCCTTGGTTACCACACATTGTTGTAGTAGAGCAAGTCACTCTGGAGTGATCAAGTTTGTTTCGGCATCTTATTGTGTATCTTAGCATTTAAATTTAAAAGGTAAAGGTAAAGGACCCCTGACAGTTAAGTCCAGTCGCAGATGACTCTGGGGTTGCGGCACTCATCTCACTTTACAGGCCAAGGGAGCCAGCATTTGTCCGCAGACAGTTTTTCTGGGTCATGTGGCCAGCATGACTAAGCTGCTTCTGGCACAACAGAACACCGAGACCCGAGCAGCGCATGGAAATGCCATTTACCTTCCCACTGGGGCGGTACCTATTTATCTGCTTGCACTTTTTGGGAGTGCTTTCGAACTGCTAGCTTGGCAGGAGCTGGGACCAAGCAACGGGAGCTCACCCCGTTGCTGGGATTTGAACCGCCAACCTTCTGAGCGGCAAGCCCAAGAGGCTCCGTGGTTTAGACCACAGCGCCGCCCGTGTTAGCTTAGCTAACCATAAAATGATATGATTAAACTAATTGAAAGATAGCAGGATTTACACAAGAGAATGGAAGAGGCTGCTTTTTGTTTCGGGTTATTTCAGAAGAAGGTTGTGTTAAACGCCTGCTATCATTATAGATTTTGTATACAAACACACCTGTGTGCATGCATACTAGAGGTGGACAGACAGACCTGGCTCTTTTTGGTCTGAGTCAGTTTAACCTGTGCGCATTCATAAGTTTTGTGGATTCTACAAGAGATGCCCCCAATTCCTATTGGCCTAATATACCTTGGCAAGAGTTCATTTCTGAGATGCAGGAACTCCCAGAAGACATCACAAGAGCAATCTGACAGGCAACTCAGAAGTAACCCCCAAAGCTAGTAGGCTTAGACGTGCAGCCTACAAACACCTCAGTGTCCCTAAGCAAGAAACCTTATTTTATCTGGTTGGGCATAAGTGTGGCTTTCACGCAAATGTTAATAGTACTCAACCTTTTACCTCATTCTGTTGGAGATGATTCAGTTCTTTGCAGGGAAGAAGTTGCCAGAGTGCTTTCAGGAAGAAGAACAGAACAAATTCTTCCAATTCAATTCTTGAATCAATTTCGACATCTCCTGTAATTTCTAGAAAGTCATTTCTGGAACAAAATGGTTTCCTAGAAGGACATTTCCTCTTCCAAGATATATGCTATAAAAAATTAACTTCTGGAAGTATAGCTCTCCTTCTAGAAAAGAAATACTATGCATATGTGATTTGATTACTTTTGTGTACTCTGGCCTATTATCATGCTTCCCTTAATTTATAGGTTCTTTTCTCTCACAAGGAAACTCATAAAACATTTCTCCATTTTTAAAATGATGCCACTTTATTCTAACAATGCATTTAAACTATCATATATTATTATTGTGAGTAGGAGGGGGAGTAAGCTGTATGCAGAGACCCTTCTAACCCCTGAATCCAGTAAGTGTTAAAATATAAGACTAGCTTATTGATGAAGTGATTGCCCGGGTGATGGGCCATTAAGGGGAACAAAGGAAGGAGGTCCGGTGTGAGTTTCCTCTTCAGGATCCAATCACCCCCTCCATGACACCTTCACGGGGCTCATGATATTAACTTTGAAGTAACTAGAGGTAGGGGGAAACAAATTTATCTCTGTGTTCCATGAATTGTTTACTGAATATGAGCAGGTATACATGAGGATAGTGTAAAGGAAAAATGGCTGCCTTAGAGTCAACCCTTTGGTCCATATAGCTTAGAATTGTCTAGACTGATAGTCTCCAATTTTTCAGACTTTCCTAGCTCAAAGTGGAGATGGCAAAGATTAAACCTTTGATCTTTGCATTGAAGGCATGTGCTCTAAAGTTGAGCTATAGATGGCCAGATAAGTTGTAAATAATGCTTCCCCAACATAGGTCTCCTTTCATGGTTCTGATTCCTGCCAAATTTGCAAACTTACATCACAGGTAAGAATATATTGAAACTAATACAAAATTAACATCTGCCCCCACTACTGAGCAACTTTCCCTTAGGCTATTAGTCATTGCGTCTGGCTTCAATGTTCATCTGATTTTCTGGGAACTAGTTGTACTCCCTCCCCATTTTATGAATGTATAAATATTGTACTTCTATATGGCATGACTATAGCACTTTCAACTTTTATGTAGCTTCCCTGCCCTCACTCCAAGCACATATATCTTCTGTGGAGAAACCTACTAAGTGGAGGCCTTTTCATGCATGGACTTCCATGAAAACTGGGACTCCTATTGCTCTGTGTGCCAGCTTCCTAATAGCATCACTCCTACTAGCATTCATAAGAACATAAGAAGAGCCTGCTGGATCAGGCCATCTAGTGCAGTATTCTATTCTTACAGTAGCCACCCATAGGCCTGTGTGAAACCTGCAAACAGGATCTGACCATGAGTGCACTCTTCCCTTCGGTGGCTTCCAGCAAGTAGTATTTAGAAGCACTGCAGCCTTGAACTATGCAGGCAAAGCGTGTTGCAGATATTACACAGTTTGAAGTTACTGGAAACATAAGAACTGACTTCCTTTGGAAGAAAACATTGTCCAGGCCCATAAAAGTAGTATTCAAACTTTTGGGAGCGAGTGGCGCTGTGGTCTAAACCACTGAGCCTCTTGGGCTTGCCGATTAGAAGGTTGGTGGTTCGAATTCGCGCAATGGGGTGAGCTCCCCTTGCTCTGTCCCAGCTCCTGCCAACCTAGCAGCTCGAAAGCATGCCAGTGCAAGTAGATAAATACGTACCACTGTGGCAGGAAGGTAAACAGCATTTCTGTGCGCTCTGGTTTCTGTCAGGGTGTCCCGTTCTGCCAGAAGCAGTTTAGTCATACTGGCCACATGACTAGCTGTCTGTGGACAAATGCCAGCTCCGTCGGCCTGAAAGCGAGATGAGCGCTGCACCCCGTAGTAGCCATTGACTACACCTAACTGTCCAGGGATCCTTTACCTTTTTACCTTTATTCAAACTTTTACTGCCAGAACTCTTCAAAACAGAACATAACTATCAAATGATACATCCAATAATAATAATAATAATAATAATAATAATAATAATAATAATAATAATAATAATACTTTATTATTTATAACCCGCCCATCTGGCTGGGTTTGCCCAGCCATTCTGGGTGGCCCCCAACAGAATATTAAAAACATGATAAAACACCAAACATTAAAAACTTCCCTAAACAGGGCTGCCTTCAGATGTCTTCTAAAAGTCAGATAGTTGTTTATTTCCTTGACATCTGATGGGAGGGCGTTCCACAGGGTGGGCGCCACTACAATATTTTGTGCTGTCCAACAGAGGCTCAGCATCTTAGAAAATGTGGAATAATCCCAACAGACCTAGAAACAAAGGTCTATCTCTCTCCACACCCTGCTTTCCAGCCTCCATTGGCCTTAGGCTGTTTACACTCCCTTCAAGGAGAGCTTCATTTACATTCTCACTCCATGGAGTTTGGGAGACAAACAACTAAAGGCAACTCTCTTTCAAAATGGAGATTTGCAACTCAGTACCTTCTTCACATGATCAAAGGTTCACTCTCAGCAGAGAGCAGAAAATGGAAAAAGCAACATGGGAACAAGCCCAGTGTTAGCAACCCTCCAGCAATACACATTTAGCCATTTTCCATTTTAAACCTTCATTAATGTACAGGCATTTTCATTTCAGTGTCAAATCAATTATACTTAACAAAGCACAGCCATCATGGCTAGTGGCCATTGGCAATCCTCTCCTCCATGGATTTGTCTAACCCTCTCTCAAAACCAGCCATTAATGTACAGGCATTTTCATTTCAGTGTCAAATCAATTATACTTAACAAAGCACAGCCATCATGGCTAGTGGCCATTGGCAATCCTCTCCTCCATGGATTTGTCTAATCCTCTCTCAAAACCAGCCAGGTTGGTGACCCTCACCACCTCCCTTGAGAGCGAATTCCATGGTCTAACTATGCACTGCATGAACAAGTTCTTTCCACACTCAGTGCATAGTCTCATGGTCCCACCATGAAGACTATGCTCCCATCCACCCTCCTCCCTGCTTCCAGACCCACCGCCTGAGGTGGCCACCTCATTCTGCCATTTTGTCATTTATCTAGCTCCTTCCTTGGTGATCATTTTAGACGGTGTACTTTTAGCATAAATGATAGGAAGCTATTTTCTATGGTGCTGGTGGCTCTGTTTGCAGAGATGGAATGCTTTGAGTTACCAGCTTGAGCACAGAGATGTCTGTGCTTGTCCCTGAACTTTCCTTAGAGCTGTTGACAGCAGTAGCAGCAAGTGATGTGGAAGACCAATAAATGTCATGTCGAGAGCAGAGCTCCAGAGCAGCACAGAGGGAAGCAGTGGTTTGGGAACACCCTTGATTAAAATCTCCTCTTACAAGTGGAATGCAGGGGATATTTATAGAGGTGGGTAAGCGGCTTCCTTAGATTCCTGTCCTGCCATCACATCATTAAAATCTTAAAATAATGTAACTGGGCTGACCCATAGTTCCATATGGGAAGCAGAAAAAGCTTCTGGTTTTCCCCTTCCAGCATGGTAATGGAGTGTTAAAAATGCATCAAAAACTTAAATTATGTACTTTCCTTCGCAGGGACTTTAAAACGGGCATTTTTTTTTAAAGCAGTGCTTTCCTCTAAATTAATTGTGTTGCCATTTAAGAAACATGGAAATTGACGTCCAGGTTGGCAGAAATTTCTGCCTTCTCTGTTAACCTGAATAACTCAGAGAGAAACTGATTCTGCTCCCATGAATGAGACTCTCGTGGACTCAAATGGCAGCCAGGATTAGGCCTCAAGCACTGACGTTGGGGCGCCTGAATGTGCCAAAACATGCCTTATGAACTCTTAGATGTTTGGCTTCCAGCTACTCAGGAAAGAAATCCATTTGCCTTGGCTTCCAGATATCTAAATCTGCTGTAGTAAATAACTGAAATAAATATAATAGCAGTTTTATTTATATTGCTTTACAGGATGATGTTCCAGTGGCATGATTAAAGTAAAGGTAAAGGGAGCCCTGACCATTAGGTCTAGTCGTGACCGACTCTGGGGTTGAGGCGCTCATCTCGTTTTATTGGCCAAGGGAGCCGGCGTACAGCTTCCGGGTCATGTGGCCAGCATAACTAAGCCGCTTCTGGCAAACCAGAGCAGCGCACAGAAACGCCGTTTACCTTCCCACCGGAGTGGTATCTATTTATCTACTTGCACTTTGACGTGCTCTCGAGCTGCTAGGTTGGCAGGAGCAGGGACCGAGCAACGGGAGCTCAACCCGTCGCAGGGATTCGAACCGCCGACCTTCTGATCGGCAAGTCCTAGGCTCTGTGGTTTAACCCACAGCGCCACCCGCATCCCCAGTGGCATGATTAAGTACCATTAAAAGCCATTATGCCACAATATTCCTCCCTTCTGCATTTTGTTAAGGGCACAGTCAAGATTCCCCTTCCTCTAGTCCATTGCTTATACCTGCGTCAACTCTTGCATAGAGTGGTGGGTGGAAGATACCCTTCCAAGCTTTCCTGCTCATCAGGTTGCCCATGCTTTGCCTGGCTTGAGGTGGCCAGACAAGGTTCCATCTGCCCCTTCCCCCTCTGGCCCTTCTGCCATTCTCCCTTGGTGTTGCCTTTTTTATGGTCACTGCTGTTAGGGATCAGTTTCTCTCAGTCTCACATTTTCCCATTCTTAAGGAGTATGTGGTAAGATGTACATCAGTGAACTGAGAAATGTCTTACCCACTGATTTCAGTGTGCATAAAGTATGCCTAATTTTCTCTAGATTGCATCTCCAATCTGTACTTTTCACAGCATCCATTAGTATAAGGATCTGCCAGCTCTTCTTTTGGGGCATAATTGAGTACAAATTATAAGGTGTGACCTACCGTATCTACTGTCATCCATTCGGCTCTCGCCTAACCTTTTGCTTTTGTTCTGAGAAGTTTCTTAGAAAATGCTAGGAAACACTTGTCCTCTCACTGAGGTTCCTAAACAGTCCATTCAAGATCGGCTTGCATGTACTGTGCTATCTTTGCAATGATCTCTCTGAGCAAGATATTTGCTTTATTTTCAGATAAAAGGAGGAGAATAAACCTACCTATTTGGCTTTTGCTGTTGCAAATATAGACACACTCTCTTATTCATAGACATCTTCTAGATAAGGGTATTTAGGACTGAATTTATGAAGCCAAATATGAAGCCCGTTAATTTGGGGTGTCCAGTTTTTCTTAAAGAACATCACTTCTAATGTTCAGAACAGCATAGTTATGCACCACTGTCTTGTATGCATTTTTAATTGGAAGCAAGTCTTGTAGCGTTCAATAGGAATTGTAAAATCATAGAGTTGGAAGGGACCCCCCCCCCCCCGAGGATCATCTAGTCCAACTCCCTACAATGCCATACAGGGATCAAAAATGCAACCTTGGCATTATCAGTACCATGCTCTAACCAACTGAGATATCCTGGCCCCATAACAGCCTTGTAAGTGTGCTTAGGATCCCAGCCTTGCAGAACAATCGAATCCACACCTGCTTATTCATAAGTTCTATTTAGTTCAGTGGGGCTTTCCTCCATGTGAATGGTTCATAGGGTTTCAGCCTTACAGTGCAATCCTATGCATATCTTCTCAGTAGTGAGTTCCATTCTGTGCACTTACTCCCTGGGCAAATGCATAGGGGATTGAGATCCTTCCCCTGTTTGAGTTCAGCAAATTACCCTAACATGACATCACCTTGCCAACAAAGGTCCGTATAGTTAAAGCTATGGTTTTCCCAGTAGTGATGTATGAAAGTGAGAGCTGGACCATAAAGAAGGCTGATGATCGCTGAAGAATAGATGCTTTTGAATTATGGTGCTGGAGGAGACTCTTGAGAGTCCCATGGACTGCAAGAAGATCAAACCTATCCATTCTTAAGGAAATCAGCCCTGAGTGCTCACTGGAAGGACAGATCGTGAAGCTGAGGCTCTGATACTTTGGCCACCTCATGAGAAGAGAAGACTCCCTGGAAAAGACCCTGATATTGGGAAAGATTGAGGGCACAAGGAGAAGGGGGTGACAGAGGACGAGATGGTTGGACAGTGTTCTCGACCAACTGCGGGAGGCAGTGGAAGACAGGAGTGCCTGGCGTGCTCTGGTCCATGGGGTCACAAAGAGTCGGACACGACTAAATGAGTAAACAACAACATCCATATGGTTTACATGCTATGGTGTCAGCAAACTGGCTCTGAGCCTCAATGCAGGTTTCCAAAACTTTATACTCTTCACTTCAGTTGAGGCACACATTGCAACAGCATTCAGCCTGGTTAATGAAGAAACCCTTGTTCTTTTTTGTGTGTCCGCTTCTGCCAACTTGATGTCTGTTATTTGTTTTGGATGCAGGATACTGTGGACTGCAGTTGCATTTCTTCCCAGAATGTGCCATTATTGATTGCAGGCACTCATATAATTATCCAGCATCCAAGGCTTTATTTACCCTTTCCCCCTGATTACCGGTCCAATGGACTCAGAATTGTTTTCTAGATTTGAAATCTGCAGGTTGCTAAACAAGCCTGAATAATAGGTTTGGTTGGCACCGACACCTTAGCAAACAACTTGCCATGCCAGAACTGGCAGTATCTCCATGTACACCCCCACTTTGACAGCTTGTATGTTGAAGCAGGATCATTTAGTGGCAGTGTGGTAGCAGTGGGGGTGGGGGGGAAGAAAGGATGAAGGATGACGGAACACTGAAATGATATATTTAGCTTGCATTTTCTGCTTCACGGAGATACATTTTCACAGGCCCCAGTTTTAAAAGGACCTTTTATACGCTCAAGAGATAAGCCTAGATTTGTCTTTACACAGATTATAATAGTCAGCGTGGAATCGGATCTCTGAATTGATGACAGCTCTCTTGAACTATGCTAATGGGGTCTTGGCAGAGCTTTCTCAATGACCTATTGTACTAGAATGGGTTGTACAGACAAAAAGATGAATGGCAGGAGCCAAGCTTAGGGCTTATCCACACTTTCTCTTGTCTTGCTGCTTCCCCTCCCCTCCCCAAAGGAAACCACTCTTTCATGCACAATCGGATCAAACAGCACTTTAGTTTCCCCCCAGATTGACATTTGTTCCGATCTATCGCTAAAGAGCAGGTGGAAAACCACTTGGACCCGTGTTTTCTAGGCACAGCACAAGTGGAAGTGTGCAAAACTAGAGCCCTGTCTGCACTATACATTTAAAGCAGTACCATAGCACTTTAAGCAACCCTAGCTTCACAGCAATAATCCTGCGGGCTGTAGTTTGTTAAGGGTGCTGAGAGTTGTTCTGAGACCCCTCACAGAGCTACACTTCCCAGAGTTCCCTGAAAGAGGGATGGACTGTTAACCCACTCTGGGAATTGTAGCACTGTGGATCCAAATTTCAACCAGTATTCTTAAAATCTATAGGTCCCAGGATTGGGGGGAGGGGGGAGCCATGATTGTTAAAGTGGTATATGAGTCTTTTAAATATAGGGTGTGAATTTTACCCATCTAAAGCAGAGATCTTTTCTCAGTTCTGCTGCATGTATTTCTTTTAACTGTAAACACCAGGGACTGAACGCTCTGCCTGCCACCCGTGTAATTTGCCACTGATCTATGACCTCCTCTCTTAGCTATTGTCCACATCTTCTAGCAGTTTAGAGTTTGAGCAACCTCCAATGAATAGGGAAAATCATAGAAAATGAAAATGAATAGGGAAAATCCCTGAGATATTATTTTTACAGGGAGTATTCTGCAGCATAAAAAAGCCAAACTGAATAGTGTTGGAAGTGTTGTTTGCTTGTTGGAGTCAGCAAATTTTATAACACATTGAACAAGCTGTGAATCACTCTAGGCAAACAGATTGATGACTAAATTGTTTACAATTTAGTAGGATATCCATATGGTGTGTGTGTATGTGCATGCACAGACATTCATTTAGCAACACAAGGTAGAAGCAGTGGCAAGGAGAAGATTTAAGAATCCAGTGTTTATATTTATTCACATAGGGCTGCTTGTGTGGAATATTGCGTGTGTCTACCTATCTACCTATCTATGGAGAGAGGGGCAGTGGGGAGAGTCTTTGAATCCAAATCATCCTTCGGCCTATCTACAATATTATATATTAGGTTGGTAATTCCATCAATATTTACATAGGAAAAAAATATATCTCGTCTGTAATAACATTACAATGTCAAGGAGATAAAGAACTACACAACTTTTAGAAGACATCTGAAGGCAGCCTTGTATTGGGAAGTTTTTAATGTTTGACAATTTATTATCTTTCTATATGTACTGGAAGCCACCCAGAGTGGCTGGAGAGACCCAGCCAGATGGGCAGGGTATAAATAATAAAATTATTGTTATTATAATAGTTATTATTACAGATATTCACATTCAGAAAACATTAGAAAGCATTATGTGGGGATGCCTTCTCAAGACCCTTTTATCCTCCAGGTGTTTCACCACATGGGTGGCCAAAGGCAAGGTGCTGTCCCGTTCCCTGTGATGTGGTGTCCCCTTCATGAAATTAATGTGTGACGAGGGCTCTAATCCTTACTTCTCCTAAATAAGTTTGATCAACTAGAAGGTCCCACTAGATTCAGGTTTTTGTTGTTGATCTGCCTACAGAAGCCAATAGGAACATTAGTTTTTGGCATCCATCTGCCTTTGGAGATAATGGAAGAGTGAAACTTCAAGTGCAAAGTCAAACCATTAGAGAGTTACAGCGCCTGCAGTGGCTGTAGAGACCTATACGGGAGAGATATGTTTTATTGCAGGCAGGGCAGATCTGCCTATGGAAGCCAATAGGAACATCGGAAGCTGCCTTAAATCGAGTTATGCCATTGGTCCATCTCGTTCACCATTGCTTGCACTGACTGGTCTGACTGGTTCTCCAGGATTTCAGATGCAGTCTCTCACAGCCCTTCCTGGAAATGTCAGGGACTGAACCTGGTACCTTCTGCATAAACAAAAACTTTTTTTAAAAAAAGAAATTCCCTCCAGCTGAAATTTCAATTCACATGACCACATTTGAGGTGGAAAAGGCCCACTTATAAGAACTAGACCATTGCTCAGCTAGTTTTGGGACAAATTTGTATGCTAACATGGCTTTGAAGACATCTGTGTCAATAGTTGGGAAAAGTTCTGGTTTTCGCACAAATTTCACTTCAGAGCAAATGTTTATTGAACAGACTGAGCAGAAGTATTGTCTCTGGAGTGAAACCAACAGGAAATTGGCAGAAATATAATCATTCCAACATGGCATTGTTTCAGAGAGTTTTAAGCGAGATCTTTCCTCGTTTGTGTGCATCTCAGGATTTTACACAGCTGTTATGTTTGATACTGATGTATCTGTGGTGAATATGAGAAGTTCAAAGATAAGTGCATCTCTAGACCTTTAGGTCACATAGTTAACACTTGCTGGAGGTGTGCAACTGGTTGTGATTTCCTGGCATTTATCCATTGCACATTATCAGACATCCTTTTCTATGGAGAATGTCATTATACAATTTAGCTACTAGGTAGCTCTGGACTTAATTGTTTCTGGGTGGCTTCTGGAGTTTCCTGTTGCTCTTATGTTCTTGTTCAAAAGAAACAATAAAGTTCTTGTTTAGCTTCGTGATGAAACGTCCATACATCCTGGAGTGTATTTTAGGTACATTTTGCATTAACATTAGTACTGTCAACTGTATTTTATATTGCTTAAAATCTATGCTTCTCAAAGGGTGTGGCATCAAAACAATGTTTTTTATCTGCACAACATGGATAGATATCTTTTCAAAATGAGAGCAACAGCATCAAGTCATACTGCAAGCCCACTGCTCATTGTGTTTGTATACATACTTAAGGTATGATTTTATGAATATCTGGAGGGCTACAGGTTCTATGTCTCTGGGGCTGACCAGTTTATGCAATCCTGTTTGCTACACATGATTGCAGTGTGTATTGATGCCTCAATCACAAGCCACACTGTTGTTTCAGAGTAACACCTTGAGGCAGCTCACAAGGCCAACACAACAACAGATGTCAGTGCTACTTGTCATCGAAATTCTACTCCATATCGATCCAGAGCAGTTTCCAACATATAGTTAACAGAGTAAAAACTTAAACACATTGCAAGATTCCCAAAAAATAGACCAGAGGCAATTGTACTTCATCCAGCAGAGCTTTACTGCTACTGAAGGCAAATGAGCACAGTGGTCACAAATCCAATATATTCAGGATTGGCACTGTCCATAAGAAATCCAGTTGCAGCAGACTTAAACTTACAATAACTTATAATAAGTCTAAACCATAACACTAAGCAGGACACCACACCAGAAGGAAAAAAGATACAGTGGTGCCCCACAAGACGAATGCCTCGCAAAACGAAAAACGTGCAAGACGAAAGGGTTTTTCGGTTTTTGCGTTGCTTCGCTAGACGATTTTCCCTATGGGCTTGCTTCGCAAGACGAAAACGTCTTGCGAGTTTGTTCGCTTTTTTCTTAAAGCCGCTTGAAGAGGAGCAGTTGCGACGGACTGTGCTTCGCAAGATGAAAACATCGCAAGACGAAAAGACTCGCGGAACGAATTAATTTCGTCTTGTGAGGCACCACTGTAGAAAGAGAAAAGTGAAACCCAGGCTCCTTCCGGCCTCTTATTATAGTCAGCATGACCTTGACAGAAAGAGATAACAGAACCAGTTTAAGCCAGCTGTACTCAGCTTCTCTGAAGGAATAACCCAAACACCATGAACCTTCTGCTTGTTTCTTTCACACAGAGAAGCTTCCAGAACCATCTTGAACTAATTAGAATAGGAAAGATCTCTACACATCAGATAAAAAAAATCCCACGGCTTTTCATACATCTGGCCAAGCAGACTCTACCCCATGAAAACCTTTGCAAAAATAGATTCATTAGTCTGCCACAGGTTTCTTCTATGTTTCCGATATTGTGGTAGAATAGCAAGTCATGCAATTATTGATTTTAAAACACGTTTCCCTCATTTCTCAACACATCAAGAAAATAAACACATGCTTTCTAGGAAACAGACTGTCATTGTTGTTTCTTTTAATTATAATTTTGAAAAGGGAAGGGCTGAAGCTTGCCCTCTTCACATCAATTTATTACTGCGACTTTTGTATCAAATCCAACATAAAAGTCCAACAGGCATTTTCAGCTGAAAGATTAACCACTTCCACCAGGAGTCATTTGCAAGTGTTTCAACTGCCTGCACGTAGGTGAAAACAGGTCCAAATTTTGTGCTCCTCACTTCCATGAAAGCTACTTCTCCTTTTATCAAAGTTTGGCAGAAGGTACCATATATAAAAATAAAAACCAAAGCTAAAAATCATCCCTCTTGTTGAAAAGTGTTTTTTTTTTTCGGGCGGGGGGCGGGAATAGGTGCACTGCACAAGGGATTTATTACATTTTCTGCTGGCAATTCTCTCATCTCACTTTAATAGCTGCCGGCTGATGCACTTTAGAAGGCCCCAGGTGCCTCTGCCAGTTCTGGCTGCTTTGATGTGTGCCCTCAGTACAGCATGGCTTGGTTGTTCTGTATCTCTTGAAACTCTTAGGAGAGTGGCGTGATAAGAGAGGCCTTGGCTTAAAGCTAAGGGAAGAAAGGGTTTTCTGTTTTGCTGAAGCGGTCAGTACCATGGAAACCAGGGCACATTGCACGCTTGCCAGCTTATCAGTGGCAGCCAGAAGAGCCCTGAAAAAGGAACTGAAAAATTGAAATGGAATCTGTTGATGGAGAGCTACTAGGTAGTTAAGCTAGTTTCCTGAGCAGGAGAGATCCATTTTAGGCATTGTGTGGTTCCAGTTTAAGAAGTCATAGGTCATTTAAGGATGAGGGTGAAACAGAAGACAGGGGTGGAGAACCTGTGGCTCTACAGAGGCCCTTGGACTCCATCAGCCACAGTCCACACAGCAAATGGTCAGAGATGATGGGCATTGTAGTCCGGGTTCTCCAATCTTCCTTTAAACGTTTTGTTAAAAAACAAGGAGTTTGGGCAAGTATTCTTGCTCTTCATCTGCAACATAATTTTCACCAGTCAAATTTCTCTCCTCTATACAGCTAACCTTTACATATTGATTTTATGCATTTTTGTATCCCACATCATACATTTAAAGTGCATTCACACGCACCCTGCCAAGAATCCCAGGAACTATAGTTTACCACCTGCAGAGCTATAATTCCCAGCACCTATAGCAAACTACAGTTGCCAGGGTTCTTGAGGGGGGATGTGTTTTCTTTATGGCTATATTTACATAAACAGGTCATGTCCACACCAGATATTTAAAGCACATGGCTTGCCATAAAGAACCCTGGAACTGTATTTTGCAATGGATTCTTGGAATTGTAGGCCTGTAAGGAGTACACTCCGGGGACGCGGGTGGCACTGTGGGTTAAACCACAGAGCTTAGGACTTGCCAGTCAGAAGGTTGGCGGTTGGAATCCCCACGACGGGGTGAGCTCCCGTTGCTCGGTCCCTGCTCCTGCCAACCTAGCAGTTTGAAAGCACGTCAAAGTGCAAGTAGATAAATAGGTACCGCTCCGGCGGGAAGGTAAACGGTGTTTCCGTGCGCTGCTCTGGTTCGCCAGAAGCGGCTTAGTCATGCTGGCCACATGACCCGGAAGCTGCACGCCGGCTCCCTCGGCCAATAAAGCAAGATGAGCGCTGCAACCCCAGAGTCGGCCACAACTGGACCTAATGGTCAGGGGCCCCTTTACCTTTAAGGGGTACACTCCAGTCCCCGGGATTGTTTGGGGGAAGCCATTTGCTTTTAATTGTACGTTATGAGTGTAACAGGATATAACCTGAGCGGATGGTGGTAGGTTCACAGCATTGACACTCCAACAGATTACTTACTTACTTACTTACTTACTTACTTACTTACTTACTTACTTATTGTTATTTGTTAAATTTATATACTGCCTTTCATCCAAAGATGTCAGAATAGTTCATAGGATAAAAATACAGGATCTTGCTCCCACATTAAGTTTTGGGTAGGATGTGGGGCGCAAAGCACAAAGCCATAGCTCAGACCCTCCACGTGTCCCTTATTCCAGGAACAGTCCTGGATTTACAGAATCAGCTCCGGTTTCTGATTTGATCCCAGAATGCCCCACTTTTCCTTAGGACGTCCTATTTTCATTGGATAAATGTTGGAGGGTGTGATAGGATGTCCCTATTTTCATCAGAGAAATGTTGGAGAGTTAGGAGTTATGTGACCCACAAGCCGAGGAGATAAGTAACTATATAACCTTTAGAAGACATATGAAAGCAGCCCTGTGTAGGGAAGGTTTTTTTAAAAAAATATATTTAATGTCTTATTATGTTTTTATATATGTTGGAAGCCTCCCAAAGTGGCTGGGGCAACCCAGTCAGATGGGAAGGGTACAAATAAAATTATTAGTATTAGTATTTTAGCATTGAATAAGACATCCCTATTTTCATCAGAGAAATGTTGAAGCTGATGAACTGCAAGATGAGACTGGCTGCAGGTCTATTCTCTTGCATATATTGATAACATTACTTGTAGCCAGAGGAGGATGGGAAGGTCTCCGCTGCTCAGCCCACCTTCTGGAAGCTTCTCCAGCTATTTCGTTCCTATGACAACACACCTGCAACTCTTTAATTATACAGTACAAAGGGACACTTAACTGACTTGGCTAGAGCTATTAGCTTAACAAAGGGACTGGTTCCACCACCTTAGCAGCCTCTTTCTCTACAGAATCCCATCTTATACATATAAAAGCACAGACTTGAGGCATTCAGCCCCCAATCGTATAACAATATAGAGAGGAGGAAACGATGCCTGCTTTTTGCTCTGCTGAGAAGGTATGCCATTTACAAATGAACGGAGTAATTTCTTTTTCTTTTTATGGTTCCTCCATAAATCGTCAGCACCACTAGGTATACAATCAGAGTAATTGCAACGTTTACATTGTAACTGGTATGACTTACATCTAATCCATCTTCATTTGCAAAGTACCATATTTTTTGCACCATAACACTCACTTTTTTCCTCCTAGAAAGTAAGGGGAAATGTCTGTGCGTGTTATGGAGGAAATGCCTACGGGTGGCATGCCTACGGATTTTCCTCCTCTAAAAACTACGTGCGTGTTATGGTCGGGTGCGTGTTATAGAGCGAAAAATACGGTATTTTGCAATGTGGAGTGTGTTTGGCGCTAAGAATGTTCTAGTGAGGTAGTGTCCTTTCTATTCCCATTTTATAGAAGGAGAAGAAAGTCTTAGGGAATGAAGATTTGTGTTTTGAAAACTTGCCCCAGATGCAGAGAATGTAAATTTATAAATGAGTCAATTCTTCTTTGGCGATCACTCTTAGCCGAGTAAGATTGTCTTCCATAAACAATGAGACCGTAAGTGAGTGTGGAGGCCAATTCTGGACCCACATGTCCTTTCACAGTGGGGACATTGGTTCCAGGGTGAGAGTTGATCACAATGTGGAGTTGCCAAGCGTGCCTTCCTCCTAGCACGTTTCTCCCTTGCGTCCTGAGTCTGAGCATCTTCAAAGTCCATGACACCTTCGGTAAAGGCTGTTCTCCAACTGGAGCACTCACAGGCCAGTGTTTCCCAGTTGTCAGTGTTTATATTACATTTTTTAAGACTTGCCTTGAGACAGATTTTTTTTTAGATTTGCCTTGAGACAGTCTTTAAACCTCTTTTGTTGACCACCAGCATTACGCTTTCCATTTTTAAGTTTGGAATAGAGTACTGTAGTTGCTTTGGAAGATGATAATCAGGCATCCACACAACATGACCAGTCCAACGAAGCTGATGTTGAAGAATCATCGCTTCGACACTGGTGATCTTTGCTTCTTCCAGTACACTGATATTAGTTCGCCTGTCTTCCCAAGTGATGTGTAAGATTTTTCGGAGACACCATTGATGAAAGACTGATCAGCAGTTAGGAGCGTTTCAGCCCTGTTCTTGAGTTTGTTTAAAATCATTTAAGGTTTATGATTTCTCTATTTCCTTCTGAGGAAACTGAATAATTCAGTGAAACGAGGTTTGTAGCCGGCATCCCGTTAAGGCTTTGTTCAATTCTAGGTTAATTTTTTCCTCAAACTTTTTGATTTTTGTTATTTAGCTCAATTCTATAGTAGATTACTTCTCGTTTCAGGGATTTTCATGGTATTTCATTTGTTTTGTGTAATTGCTCAGATTGAAGAGCTTTCCATCTGTTCGATACATGATCTCTACTCCAGTGGGGAGTTTCCCTTTGACAAAGCATAGGATCATGGCAATGAAAATAATGAATAGAGTTGGGGCAATAACACAACCCTGTTTAACACCTGATCCCACTGTGAATGGTTCACTTTGGGAACCATTGTTATCTGCGATTGTTGCTGTCATATTATCATGGTGGAGCCAAATGATGTTTACAAATTTATCTGGGCAACCAATTTTCAGAAGGCCAGTCCACAGGGCGTTACAACTTACAGTGTCAAAAGCCTTAGTCAGGTCGATAAATGCCATATACAGTACAGGGGTTGGTTTTGCTCTCTGCGTTTTTCCTAAAGCTGTCGAGCGGTGAAAATCATGTCCACTGTCCCCCTAGAAGGCTGAAAACCATTTTGGGATTCAGGAAGGGTCACTTCAGATATTGTTAAGAGATGGTTTGCTAAGATCCTTGCAAGAATTTTGCTGGCTGCAGCTAATAGAGAGATGCCTCGATAGTTTCCGCAACCAGTTCTGTATCCTTTTTTAAAAGAGATTGATAATTTTGGCATCCCCAAAAGTCTGCTGGCATCTCTTCTCTTTCCCAGATTTTTTTGATGAGCTTGTGAAGTTGTTGTGTAAGTTCAATACCACCCACTTTGAAGATTTCAGCAGGTATCCCATCAGGTCGACTGGCTTTGTTGTTTTTCATTTGGTTAATAGCTGTACACAATTCTCCCAGATTTGGAGATACTGCAAGCTCATCTCTAATTTGTTTTTGTGGAATTTGTGAGAGGACCTCAGCAGCTACGGGGGAGTTGTGGTTAAGGAGATGTTGGTAGTGTTCTTTCCAGTGCAGTGCAACAGCTTTTTTATCTTTTAGAAGTGTGGTACCATCTGCTGAGCGTAGGGGGCATATGCCATGCTTTATTGGCCCATAGATGGTCTTTGTGGCTTTAAAGAAACTCTGTGCATCATGTCAGCTAAGTGCTGGATCTCTTGAGCTTTTTTTTTTTTAAAAATCCACCAGGTGTTTTTTAGTTCTCTGGTTCTTCTTTGAACCTTAGCCTTAGTGTTGGCATAGGTTTTTTTTTTAGTGGCACAGTTTCTATCTCTTTGCCAGATCTGAAAGGCCTTCCTTTTCTTGTCAATCATGCATTCAATCTTACTGTCATTCTCATCAAACCAGTCCTGGTGTTTCTTGGTTTGGTATCCAATAGTTTGTTCACAGGCTGCAATAATGGATGTTTTTAGCTTGGTCCAGTGTTCCTCGATATTATCAGGGAATTCTGAAAGCAGATGGTCCTTAAGAGTCATTTGGAAGCAATCCCACTTCCATATAGACAGTCTATAACAGCAGGAGTCTCTAACATACTTGTTCAACTTTATTGTTGGTGGACATCACTAATTTCTGAATTATAATAGTGTGACAAACATACTTCCCGGCCATAAACCAAGAGGTCTTATCTCTGGGGCCATTTGACAGTGCATATACATACCCTCCAATATTTCTCTGATGAAAATGGGGCCCTCCTATTCAATAATAGTAATAATAGTAATAATAGTAATAATAGTAATAATAGTAATAATAGTAATAGTAGTAATAGTAGTAGTAATAATAATAATAATAATAATAATAATAATAATATTTATACCCCACCTATCTGACTGGGTTGCCCCAGCCACTCTGTGTAGAAACCACCTTAACCTTTGGCCCCACTCCTCACCGGCATGTGCCCTCACCTCACAATGATGTGCAGAAGGGACCGAAAAAAGGTTTCCCATGACCCATGTTCATCACATACCTCCCAACTGTCAGGGACCATGTTGAGGAGGGCTGCACTGAGGAAAAACTGTGGGAGCCACACCCTCCTCTTGATCCTGACCCTGAATCTTCCCAGGAGCAGGAGGACAGTATAGATTTGGAACAGTGGTTTGCAGAGGGGCATAGTTCGGAAGGCAGAAGTTGGGAAATACTGGATGGGGAACAGCTAGGAGAAGAAACACTGGAAGAGAGAGGGTTAACAGATTCACAGCCTCTGGACAGCATTCAACCCCCGTCTCCAAGGTCACATAGATCTCAGAAAGTGGTGGAACAGAAAACACAGAGGCTCCAAGCTCAAATTACAAGACGCAGGAGTGAACTTAATTGGGAGCACCGCCATTTCTAGGAGATGTGTTCTTTGCGCTCTTGCTGTGATTATTGAAGTTTCTAACCAGTAAGAAGATTCCTTTTTATTTGTTCTGCTTATCTACTGCCACGGGGGAGGAAGCCGATTCCCTGAAGCCTGACACCAACATTTCAGGAGGGCAAATTGTGGCATCCCCCTACCATCCCACTGCCCCCGTTACTCACCCACATGCCCCCTCCCTCACCCCCTCACCAGACCCCTTCTCTTGCCCACTAAATCGCTACGACTGCCCCTCCTCCACCCCCTCATACCTCCTTCCGCAGCCTCCTCTTCCACAGCCTTCTTGTCAGGAGAAGCAACTCCAGCCTGTGCTGCCGAGGGAGAAGCCATGCTAACTGGTGCAGCCTTCCCCATCTCCTTCTCCTCCATCGCCACAGATGTACTACCGGAAGTGCTGCGATGGAAGGAGGAAAAAGAGTTGTGATGTGTGTGCTCATGGTAGCTTTTGCTTCTGTTTTCCGATCCCACACTCTGATGTGAACCAACTCACTCATATCACAGGGTGGGATGAAAAAACACCCGTCTTTTGGTCCTACATTCTGGTGCAGCCAGAACAAGGGAGATAAAAGGAGACATCTGGTATTGGATTCAGAAGCTGGGGTGGCTTTTGTCAATCTGGGATGTCCCACTTAAAACGGGACAGTTGGGTGGCATGCCATCGCCTTCTTTCTGCTGCTTCTGGGAGCCAAACAGAAATATGGCTGGGGTTGCCCAGAGTTGATTCATACTGAAAAGAAATCCTTGCTCAGTCAACAAGCAACATGCTTTCCTGCTCCCTGCAAACTCCTAAAGCTGAGTAGTTATTTAAATTTATTGGGAGAATGTGTGGAATGTGAGAGCCTACTCTAAATGCTAAATTTAGGAAAGTGTCAGCAACAACCAGGCGTCACAGAAACCCTGCTCTTCTTGGCATCTGCTGTCAGCCACAATCACAACAAAACCAACAACTGGGGGGGGGGGGAAGGGACAACATAAACCTTTTAGAAACCTTGTAATTTGCATGAGCTAATATCTGCATAGCAAGTTATACTGCCACTCAAATGGCAAGATGGATTTTTTTTGTAAAAAGAAAAGAAAAGATCTCAGACTTGCTATGCATGCATGAAACATCAGTGAATATTGCCATTATGCTGTGTAGGCTGCACATCTGGTCTCGTGGCATTTCTGTGGGTACAAAGTGGTGACCTTTCAAGTCAGTCTAACATGCTATCCTTATAAAACCTACCGGATGAGTACAAAATCAATGTCATTTCCTGGTTAAGAAAGACTGACATAGAAATGGGAGATGCCCTTGCTGTTATCATTGATTGTAAACAGAAGCAGAATGCTGTGTGTATCAAATAAAGGAGGATTAAACTGGGATTTTTCAAACACAGATTAATTAAGTGACACACGTGTGTGTGTGTGTGTGTGTGTAGAAATTGATAAAGATGTGTGCAAAAACTGGTTGCTATTACGACAGGATAATAATGAGTAAACTGTCGCCAGCAATGACAACTGAAATGAGAAAAACATGAAAGATGGAGGGCCTATTGCCCACACCCAGGAATTATTTTCTGCTACCACAGATTCCCGTTTCTCTTTTTTTTTTTTAAAGATTTTTATTGAAGTTTTACAGAAAAGAAAAATAGAAATTCACAGAATAAAAAACCCTAGATTACAAAAAAAAGAAAGAAACACCAAAGATACAAAAAGAAAGCACAACTAATTAAGAAAAATTAAATTTAAACATAGAAGAGTTAAAACCAATCCATTTTTCCAATAACCTCAATTTCATATGCTTATGTTCTTGACCTCCTCGCACCTCCCCCCTTTTGTATTCCCATTCAAATATTTAATTCAGCAAATTCTTACCCTTTTTCAAATGTTAAACTTTATACCATAACATATACTATATCCATATTTTCAAACATATCAATACCTTTTTTTGCATAATCTTATTAACTTTTATCACTAATTACCACTTATTGCCAATCCAAGCACAGTTTTAACATTCATTAATTTTATAATATTTCTGAAGATAGTCTTTGAATTTCTTCCAGTCTTCTTCCACCAACTCTTCTCCCAGGTCTCGGATTCTGTCAGTCATTTCCGCCAGTTCCATATACTCTGTCAACTTCATCTGCCACTCTTCCAGGGTGGGTAGCTCTTGTGTCTTCCAATACTTTGCGATGAGAATTCTTGCCGCTGTTGTTGCGTACGTAAAGAAATTTCTCAGCAATCTGTAGTAATAATGAAAAGTTCTCCAATATTTACAGGATTTCATCCTTCAAGGAACTTTTTGATTCTTCCCACACCCCTATTAGATGATACTTTTGGACCCATATTACCTTTTGTAGTATCAAACACTATTATTGTTTTTATGGCAATTCATGTTTTGGTAAGGTGGTTAAGCGGGTTATTGCAAACCTGATACCAAATGACAGCAGCGAATACTTAGAATGAAGAATTTTGGCAAATGATTTATTTAGAGCTGGTTCAGATTAAAACATTTGTAAATTGCTCGCTCGATCTGGAGCTCAATTTTTATTTTTTATGAGACTTCATTTTTGCATAAAAAGAAGGCATTCCATTATATTGTATAAAATGCACCTTTGTAAAGCGAATGCAGCTTGAAATCTCTGTGATTGCATTATATTAGTTATTTTCCAGATGAAGAAAGGCCTCCCCTCACTTTTTCCTCCAGCAATCATATTTTACTTTGGAAATGTAATTAGACCTTTGCCATTCATTGTGAAGGTTTGAAACCCGTCATTATTTGTATACTTACTAGACTATAAATAGGTTGCAAACTTCAGATGGAAACTTGGGCAAGGCAAATGCCTTTCTGGGTCGCTATTAGCACTCACAAATGAAAGGAGACCATTATCTGTGATTTTTTTATATAAAAAATGATAAGATTTATTTATTTATTTATTTATTTATTTAAGCTTTGGGTCCATTTCTCTGCCAAATTCCCCCCCCCCCAAAGCAATTTGCAATCATATACAAATACATATCTATAAAATCCGACAATGAATCTATTAAAATCCCTGGTTGCATCGCACACACCCATCAGCATACCAGACAATGAAATTTAGGAGTATCTGGATGCATAAGTGAACCTGCATAGTCTTGATGATCCTGGTTTCTGTTCACCTGCAGAATGCAAACAAGGAATATCTCCCATTGTTAAGAACTCTTTTTCCCTTTGAAAGTAGAAGCTCCAATAGGAGCAACTAGTTCAAATATGGCCTCTATGTTCAGTCTACAACTAATTAGCATTACTAGCATTCAGTAACACTTGCAGATACATTTCAGCCCCGATTGAAGGATGTGCGTCTTGTGACCTTCAGTGAGTCCTGTGATCTTTGTCAGGGCTTTTTTTCAGTTCTGACACCTCTCTGGTGGGTGCCATTGGCTTTCTAAAAGAACATGGGAGGTGTTTATGGTGTTCTAGAAAAATAGCACTGATCTTTTTGTTTATGAGATTCAGACTTGCAATTATTAAGTCTTTCAACCCTATGTTCTATGTTGGTGCAAAAAGAAGCAGAGTTATTGTTGTTTCTCCTTGTAACACCATCAGCTGGCCTGCCTACTGCATCATCATCTAACTCACAGCTGTCCTCTTAATATTTATCACTTCAATTACATTTCACCGCATTCTAATGCTTCTAATCTTTCAACAATATTCTTGTCCTGGAATCATACCAGACATTCCGTCAGCAGATTCAGATCTTGCAAAATAAAATAAAATAAAATAAAATAATAAAATATACGAATGTTAGAAATGTATTTCTAGATGAGCATTCTCTTTGTCGTGGTGACAGACATATATCCCTGGGAAATTCACAAGCATGGATAGCTCCCATTGTTGGTCTTCAGCATCTGGCAATCAGGGCTTTGTTGTCCCCTGTGCTAGCATGGACCTGACTATTACAAATCCTAGGTGTTATTGCCCGACAGCACACAAAATGATACATTAAGTGCCTAAGCAGCAAATCAATATCTGCTTCATAATTACTGCGCCACCAGAACAAAGCCTCTGCAATTGCTCTTTGAAATGCCAAGAGCACATTTATGGCCTTCTGAATGGAATTTCCAGACCGCACAAATCAGTTCATCAAAGTCCGAGGAGGGCACAATTGTTTGCCATGCCATCAATCTGAAATCAAGCTAGAGGCATTTTCCTAGCCCAGAGCTGGTCATTATCATTTCCACTGCTCTTGACTGACAGCCTGTGACAGCTTGTTGTGATTAAGAGATGTTACTTGAAAAGCAAACAGGGCTCCAAAATGTTCCAAACAGTCCCTAGAAAGGAAAAGTGCTGATGATGGCGGGTAATTTCTGATGATAGTAGATAATTTCTGAAGAATCGTTATCATAGGATCAACTCAGACTTTTTTTTAGCCTGCAAGGAAAATCTAACAGCACATGTCTTCAAGGTCGAAGAAAGGTCTTCCCTAGAAAGGTATGGGCAATTTCCAGGGAATAAACTTTTCTACCTTGACCTTCTCACAGTGTGTATCTTAAAGGTAGATCTAGACCAGGCATAGGCAAACTCGGCCCTCCAGATGTTTTGGGACTACAACTCCCACCATCCCTAAGCTAACAGGACCAGTGGTCAGGGATGATGGGAATTGTAGTCCCAAAACAGCTGGAGGGCTGAGTTTGCCTATGCCTGATTCTAGACCTTTCCCCCTCAGAAATGCATATCTGCAATGTAGAAAGAATTGCTATGGAAATGTTAAAGAAGCTCTATTTTGTAATCACAGTTGTACTGCATACGTGAAAATGGTCCACAATCAAGAGGACAACCTCAGTGGTATGACATACACTTGGGAAGGGGCATCATTAAGAAGTAGAACCTGGCAAGCAAAAGGTCCCAAGTTTAATCAGGTTTGGCTGGGAAAGACCTTTGTCTGAAACTCTGAAGAGCCAATCAGAATAGACAATGCTGAGCAAGATTGACAAAATGTCTGACTCTAGGATAAAGCAGCTACCATATGTTGCACCAAGCCAATGAGTGAATCACTCAACAAAATAACTATGTGTCATTCACAAACATCTAGAATGAAATTTAATGGGGAATGGCAACAAGAGTCTTTTTTGGGGGGTCACACATTCCCTATCCTTCTGTGGCGTTCCAACCCCAATCACCAATGACTCTTTCTACCCATCTACAGAAGCAGCACCGCACCACTAATTTATATCAGTGTCCATCAACATCTTTCCTAATTCAAAATTGCTCTAGCACCTAATGAGTAGATATGACCCTTCATGTCCCTTCATGTCCCTTGGCCCTTGTCCAACACTCATGAACCCGCAGTCATTATCATGCAGAGCATCTGACAACCTCTGCTCATTTAGTCTGCTGTTTCCATTTTAGCAATTTGTTTCCATTTTAGCAATCTTATACTTACTTATTTCAGATTGGAGTAGACTACATTGTTTTTATTCTGTGCGATTTTCTCCTTTGTCATGATGCACCCACATCCAAGGGTTTGCAGATAACATCTCTGCAGAAAGTCATTCACCACTACTCATGTGTAGATATGTCAAGCAGTGTCAAGAGGAAACAAGGGGGGACTTATTTATCATGTGCAGGCCTAGTGTCAACAAACCCCGGCTCCAACTTTCTTGCCAATTGTCAGCCATTAATTCTGTGAATAAAGGACCTTTGAAAAAGTTTCAAGTTCTAAAATACTGTAAATAACTAATAACAATGAAGAATTTTGTAACAGAATACAGCTGATTTTTTTCCTGTCAAGTGGGAATTAGCCTTGATGGCATTTTTCATCTCCCTTGTAATTATTCTTAGGAGGAAGAAAGAAGTAATTCAGTGTGATTGGCATTATTTCACAATAGTGTCTGCATTGGCACTGGCATCTACTTTCACTAAATCATATTAGCATGGCATTAAAAAAGCATTGATGTGAACCAGAGCCTTAGGCTGATTTCTTAGCATAGCTCCAGACATCAGGAGGGTACTCCCTGTTGAGTCACATTCAAATTACATTCAATCAATCTCCATTTATCAACTGCTGGTCTGGAAATCTACAAGATGTTTCAGAGATGGTATATATTGAGGCTACTTGCGTGATGATTATCCTGATGGGATGAATCAATGGCTAATTATGTTGGACTAGCGCGGGAGGCACTGTGGTCTAAACCACAGAGCCTAGGGCTTGCTGATCAGAAGGTTGGCGGTTCGAATCCCCACGACGGGGTGAGCTCCCACTGCTCGGTCCCTGCTCCTGCCAACCTAGCAGTTCGAAAGTACGTCAAAGTCCAAGTAGATAAATAGGTACCGCTCCGGCGGGAAAGTAAACGGCGTTTCCGTGCGCTGCTCTGGTTTGCCAGAAGCAGCTTAGTCATGCTGGCCACATGACCTGGAAGCTGTCTGCAGACAAACACCGGCTCCCTCACCCAATAAATCGAGATGAGCACGCAACCCCAGAGTCGTCCGCAACTGTACTTAACGGTCAGGAGTCCCTTTACTTTTACTAGCATCACAGAATCTGAAAAATTCATAAATTGGAATATGTATTCATTGAACTTCAGAAATCCATGTTATCACATTTTCTAAGAAAATAGGCAACCCTAAACAGTCCAATCCAAATGGAATGGAAAAGAAAATGGAAAATTGAGGGAGTGATGATAGAATGGAATAAAGCATCTTCAAAAAGAGCTTCGCTGGCTGGAAGACTGAATATGAGTACTCCTTTTATAAAAGGAGGATACTCTGCCACAAATTTTGTTGCAGATCCCAAAATGGGTCAATCACAGAACATGGGATAGCCTCCTGGAGACCCCAAAGCCAATTGTGGTAGAATTTGACAGTTTAACTGCCAGATAGGGTCTGGCTAGGAAAGTAATTGGGTCGTAATGGTTTTTTTAGGCAGGGTGCACCAGTTTAATTTCCTTAGGGAAAGGAAGAGATTCTAGAAAGAGGCTGGGGCATTTTACAAGCAGGGTAAAACATTTTAGGGGGAACTGGATTTATTAGAAACAGTCCCATAGAGGAAAGTTATAAGTACGTAAATTTCTTAATTGGAAGAAGTTTTGACAGAAACTAAGGACTGTGCTATTGCTAGCAAAACCACTATATATTATCTCCCATAATGCTTGTCAACAAAATTCCAGTTTTGCTCCCATTGTGCTTCATCTTTAATTTATTCCCAGTTGAAGAAATAAGTGGTCACAGGACCCCCACAACAACATAGAATCTCTGAATTTACAGTTGTTTCTGACAGGGAGTGTCTTAAGTTTAAGTCACACAGACTTGGTCACGTTACCTCAGTTATCTTTACTGAGGCAGTTTGCCACAATCCAAAAAAGCAAAAACTTAATTGAAGGAAGCATTGAACAGATTAGATATCATGGACACAAACAGAAAACATATAATGGGATGTTGTACCCATTTTCTTTAAAAACAATTAGAAACACATAGTACATTATTAGCAAATAGACTGAAGAACAGGGTTTTTTCCAGTCAGAACTTGCTAGAACTCAGTTCTGGCACCTCTCAGGCAGCTTCCATTGCCATTCTAAGAGAACAAGGGAGGTGTTCATGGTAAGTTCCAGCCCCTCTTTTTCTAGAAAAGTAGCACTGCTGAAGAAGAAACAAGGAAATAATATAATTACCTCAATAATGAATAAAGAGGAAGGTAGTATCGGGATGAGATCAGCAAAGAATTTATCAAATATTAGAATAAGGTACATAGAACCCAGGCAACAAATGAGGGAAGTGTTAGAAGTGTTTTTGGGGAAAAATGACTTTCCCAAGGTCAGGTGCAGAAGACAAGAGAATTCATGGACCAGAAAATAAGAAAGTAGAACAACTGATTAAAAAAATTAAAAGCAGGTAAAGCGTGAGGACCTGATGGGTTTATATCAGAGTATTGTTAAGCATTCACAGTGATAAGAATGGCACCATTAGCTGGAGTTTTAACTGAAATTCACAGGCAAGGGGAAGTATTGGAGGGATGGATGATAGGGGAAATTGTTGGCATCTATAAAAAGGGTAATATAAGAAGTGATGGAGATTAGACCACGGGTGATAAATCTTGGTGCACACACCCTTCTCTGGTGGACTACTGTGAGAACAGGATGCAGTTGGGCTAGATGGGCCATTGGCCTAATCCACAGGCTCTTCTTCTGTTCATTATGAAATCAGCAACTAAAGAGCAGCTTTGTGCCTGAAAGTTGCTTCCATGCCAAACCACCCTTCACCTCTCAACCTTAGTTCTTCTCAGCCAAAGTTTCCTGGAATAGGTTTAGGCAAGAGGGCAGAACAATTCTCAGTGTGATGTGCAGTTCAATGGTACCTCGGGTTAAGTACTTAATTCGTTCCGGAGGTCCGTTTTTAACCTGAAGCACCACTTTAGTTAATGGGGCCTCCTGCTGCTGCCGTGCCCCTGGAGCATGATTTCTGTTCTCAGCCTGAAGCAAAGTTCTTAACCTGAAGCACTATTTCTGGGTTAGCGGAGTATGTAACCTGAAGCGTATGTAACCTGAAGCGTATGTAACGCGAAGTACCACTGTATTTGCAAGATTGCAAATGAGCCACAGAGACTGGAATGGAAGGAACAAACTTTACTTCAGTGGTGCGCTGCTACCGAACTATATACAAAATTGAAACGAGTCAGACCTTCTAGCTTCCTTTCTCTACTGCTGTCACTCAGAACTGATTCCCCCTAACCCTGACCCTAACCCCATACAACCATTTCTAAATCGCTTTAGTTCCTGCTCACATTGCAGAGTGTATGCTCTGGCAGCACATCTAAAATAGGCTGTCACATAGACAGGCATGTTCCCACCAGGTTTCTGAAGTGGCACCTAGACCTGTCACAACTTGACCGATATAGCACTATTTCCCAGGTGAAATAATATAGCATTTCTGAGGCCTACAGCAGTGAGCAAGAGATGAGACATGTCAAACAGGGTGTCTCCACATCACATTTGGGGTGTTAGGTACGAAGAGCTGGGTTTTTGGCCTTCCTACTGTCTATGCAGTTATAAGAGGAAATTATCTGGGCTGGTGGTGATTGTACAAAAACGTTCAACCAGTTTCTTTAATAATCATATTGAAGTCCTTGATCTTTCCTTCAGCAGCCTATTCAGAAGATTAATATTCTGCTCTCCTTTGAGCCTTCTGTTGGAACAATACTTCTCATGGAGTTTAAGCCACTGTTTATTTTAGAAGACAAGGCATAGGAAACAAAGAAACTGCTATTAGTCAAAGTAACATGAAGGATTCCAGGGTGTTTTCTGACAATTAATGCAGACACAATGTGTGTGGCTGGTTGCTGAAGATGAATGACTCAACTATGTAGCTTGTTTCTTATCTGTTAATTCAATAGGAGAAAAATACTCTTGAACTGCAAATGCAGGTCTGTGTACTCCAACATTAAAGCAAAACAATAATTCTTTACCACATTGCATTCATGTTGAACAAACAACAGAAACTAAAAGCTAATTTAATGCACTTCAAAACTGTATACTCAAGGCACTATCAGAAGCGCTTGTTTGTATTTTAATGTTTTGAAAGCCTGGTCAGCCTGACCTAACATGAACAAAGCTTTTGGCTGGAATCTGCATGGAGTTTTATGTTTATGCTTACCATTAACATAAATATGAAGAAGGATGGAATAAGTTGCAGTCTGTCTGGATCAGAAAGCTGATGCCTGAAATCTGAACTGGATTGAGATAGGGATTGCAGAGTTAGCAGAATTTGGAAGGAGCAGCAGAAGGAAGAAGTGTGCTGTGAATTGGGGAAAGGTCAAGAGGACATGAGGGGAGTTACTAAAGGGGGGGTTGTCTACAGATCATAGTTATGTTCCAGTTTTTAAAGACTTCCTCTCTCACCTGGATGCTTACAAAAACATTTTATGTTGGTATCATGCTGTGTTGGCAACAGCTAAAGAAATGATGTGAGGCTACCATGAGGTAATTAACATGCTAGCACAAGGGACATAAAATCTAGAATAAGGGAAGAAAAGGATGTATGACAGGGGTGGTGGGTGGGGAGAAGAACTTTGAACCTAATTAGTTCCAGTTGTGTCAACTGAAGATGACGCTTCTAAAACTAGGACAACTGACTGCAGCATGGTCTATCTGCACCAGTGGTGAAATCTTCTCCTTAGACTGGATGGAAAAGGTCTAAGACTTGCTTCCACCTGAAGATCAGAGGAATGGCCATTATCCTTTGTCAAAGTTAGGGATGGAAGGGTCAACTTATTCTCATTCCTTGCTGGTTTTATGTGTGCACAAAACAACTGGTTCCAGCTTGCGCTGTTCATGGGTGGATTTTTTTTAGGGAAAATCTTAAAAAATCTGCTCAGTGTAAATCTGTCTACCTACCTACCCAAGGTGTTCTGAGGGCTACTTTTTTCTTTAACGTTTTATACCTGTTTATACCTGTATACGTTTATACCTGTAATGTTTTATACCTGTAGCTAATAATTCCTCTGCAGCTAACAGGCAACAAAAGCTGTATTTTTAAAAAAGTAAAAAAAATCATCAACATTTTTCCATAATACAGTAAATTAAAAGTGTGTAATGTCACTGTATACAAGTTGTACAAGTGACAATAAAGCATTTCAATTGCAGCTACAAAAAATACAAAACAAAGGAGAAAAACAGAAGAAGAAAAGAAAGGAACAATAGAAAGAAAGAGAAAATAAAGGGGGGAGCTGTCTTATAACGCTCACAGGAAGCTACTATAAGTCATAACATGCAGTCCCTTCCTTGGAAATTGCACAGAGAAAAAGTTGGTTGCCCCATATACCTATGGGGACAGCCACTTTTTTCTGTGATATGTTCTTGCAAGCTATGAATTGTCTTTGAATGATAATTATGTCCCCTGTTGCAGCTGGAGCCTTGTGGCAATTTGCCTCGCTTTGTTGTCAATAACATGAGTCATACCTTTCCCCCTTTTGTGGTCTGGTTGCACATTCCTGTTTACACAATCTGTAAAACCCTGGTAAACCCTTCAGGCTAACCTATGTGAGTGCTTTCAGTTTGATGGCTCTTTTGTAGAGGATATTTTGTGAGGAAATGTAGTAGGTACTCTCTAATCCAGTCTATCCCCTTCATGGATCACTGCCTTGCCGTGGCGAAGGGGCTTGAAGAACTCAGAGAAGCTATGAACTATGCCGAGCAGGGCACACAAGATGAATAGGTCATAGTGGAGAGTTTTGAACAGACGTGATCCACCTGGAGGAGGAACCGGCAAGCCACTCCAGTATCCTTGCCAAGAAAACTCCATGGACAAAGACAACAGGCGTATAAAAGTTATGACGCTGGAAGATGAGCCCCTCAGGTCGGAAGGCATCCAACGTGCTACTGGGGAAGAGCAGAGGGCAAGTACAAGTAGATCCAGAGCTGATGAAGCGGCTGGGCCAAAGCCGAAAGGACGCTCAGTTGCGGATATGCATGGAAGCGAAAGGAAAGTCCAATGCTGTAAAGAAAAATATTGCATAGGAACCTGGAATGTAAGAACCATGAACCTGGGTAAGTTGGAGGTGGTCAAAAATGAGATGGCAAGAATAAATATTGACATCCTGGGCATCAGTGAACTAAAATGGACGGGAATGGGCGAATTCAGTTCGGATGACCATCACATCTACTACTGTGGGCAAGAAACCCGTAAAAGAAATGGAGTAGCCCTCATAGTCAACAAAAGAGTGGTGAAAACTGTACTGGGATGCAATCTCAAAAACGATAGAATGATCTCGATATGAATGAAAGGCAGACCTTTTAACATCACAGTAATCCAAGTTTATGCACCAACTACTGGTGCTGAAGAAACTGAAATTGACCAATTCTATGAAGACTTACAACAGCTTATAGAAGTGACACCAAAGAAGGATGTTCTTCTCATTATAGGGGATTGGAATGCTAAAGTAGGGAGGCAAGAGATAAAAGGAACAACTGGCAAGTTTGGCCTTGGAGATCAAAACGAAGCAGGGCAAAGACTAATAGAGTTCTGTCAAGAGAACAAGCTGGTCATCACAAACACGCTTTTCCAACAACACAAGAGATGACTCTACACATGGACATCACCAGATGGGCATCATCGAAATCAGATTGATTATATTCTCTGCAGCCAAAGATGGAGAAGCTCTATACAGTCAGCAAAAACAAGACCTGGAGCTGACTGTGGCTCAGATCATCAGCTTCTTATAGCAAAATTCAAGCTTAAACTGAAGAAAGTAGGAAAAACCACTGGGCCGGTAAGATACAATCTAAGTCAAATCCCTTATGAATACACAGTGGAAGTGAGGAACAGGTTTAAGGATTTAGATTTGGTGGACAGAGTGCCTGAAGAACTATGGATGGAGGCTCGTAACATTGTACAGGGGGCAGCAACGAAAACCATCCCAATGAAAAGGAAATGCAAGAAAGCAAAGTGGCTGTCCAATGAGGCCTTACAAATAGCGGGGGAGAGAAGGCAAGCAAAATGCGAGGGAGATAGTGAAAGATACAGGAAACTGAATGCAGATTTCCAAAGAATAGCAAGGAGAGACAAGAAGGCCTTCTTAAATGAGCAATGCAAACAAATAGAGGAAAACAACAGAATGGGAAGAACCAGAGATCTGTTCAAGAAAATTGGAGATATGAAAGGAACATTTCGTACAAAGATTACCATAATAAAGGACAAAAGTGGTAAGGACCTAACAGAAGCAGAAGACATCAAGAAGAGGTGGCAAGAATACACAGAGGAATTATACCAGAAAGATATGGATGTCTCGTGCACCCCAGGTAGTGTGGTTGCTGACCTTGAGCCAGACATCCTGGAAAGTGAAGTCAAATGGGCCTAAGAAAGCACTGCAAATAACAAGGCCAGTGGAAGTGATGGTATTCCAGCTGAACTATTTAAAATTTTAAAAGATGATGCTGTTAAGGTGCTACACTCAATATGCCAGCAAATTTGGAAAACTCAGCAGTGGCCAGAAGATTGGAGAAGATCAGTCTACATCCCAATCCCAAAGAAGGGCAGTGCCAAAGAATGTTCCAACTACCGCACAATTGCACTCATTTCACACGCTAGCAAGGTTATGCTTAAAATTCTACAAGGAAGGCTCAAGCAGTATGTGGATCGAGAACTCCCAGAAGTGCAAGCTGGATTTAGAAGAGGCAGAGGAACCAGAGACCAAATTGCAAACATGCGCTGGATTATGGAGAAAGCTAGAGAGTTCCAGAAAGACATCTACTTCTGCTTCATTGACTATGCAAAAGCCTTTGACTGTGTCGACCACAGCAAACTATGGCAAGTTCTTAAAGAAATGGGAGTGCCTGATCACCTCATCTGTCTCCTGAGAAATCTCTATGTGGGACAAGAAGCTACAGTTAGAACTGGATATGGAACAACTGATTGGTTCAAAATTGGGAAAGGAGTACGACAAGGCTGTATTTTATCTCCCTGCTTATTTAATTTATATGCAGAATACATCATGCAAAAGGCTGGGCTGGATGAATCCCAAGCTGGAATTAAGATTGCCGGAAGAAATATCAACAACCTCAGATATGCAGATGACACAACCTTGATGGCAGAAAGTGAGGAGGAATTAAAGAACCTTTTAATGAGGGTGAAAGAGGAGAGCGCAAAATATGGTCTGAAGCTCAACATCAAAAAAACGAAGATCATGGCCACTGGTCCCATCACCTCCTGGCAAATAGAAGGGGAAGAAATGGAGGCAGTGAGAGATTTTACTTTCTTGGGCTCCATGATCACTGCAGATGGTGACAGCAGCCACGAAATTAAAAGACGCCTGCTTCTTGGGAGAAGGGCAATGACAGGCCTAGATAGCATCTTGAGAAGTAGAGACGTCACCTTGACAACAAAGGTCTGTATAGTTAAAGCTATGGTTTTCCCAGTAGTGATGTATGGAAGTGAGAGCTGGACCATAAAGAAGGCTGATCGCCGAAGAATTGATGCTTTTGAATTATGGTGCTGGAGAAGACTCTTGAGAGTCCCATGGACTGCAAGAAGATCAAACGCATCCATTCTTAAGGAAATCAGCCCTGAGTGCTCACTGGAAGGACAGATCGTGAAGCTGAGGCTCCAGTACTTTGGCCACCTCCTGAGAAGAGAAGACTCCCTGGAAAAGACACTGATGCTGGGAAAGATGGAGGGCACAAGGAGAAGGGGGCGACAGAGGACGAGATGGTTGGATAGTGTTTTCGAGGTTACCAGCATGAGTTTGACCAAACTGCGGGAGGTAGTGGAGGACAGAGGTGCCTGGCGTGCTCTGGTCCATGGGGTCATGAAGAGTCGGACACGACTAAACGACTAAACAACAACAAATCCAGTCTATACCCACTAACCTGGACAAAGCACTGCAGAACCGAATGAGATTTACTTCTGAGAAGACATTATAGGATTTCATTGTTCATTCCTTCTACAATAATGGCAGTGGCTGATACCTTCAATAAATGGTTTAAATCCAAAGAGATACTTTTGTCATATCTATCAGCTCAGCTTTGCCTTGTAGTGGGACTTTCAACTTCTTTCCTTCAAACAATGGACCATTTCATGGCCTGCTTTTGAAAACGAACACACCTGTTTTGCATACATGCATAATTTTATTTGTATGCTGCCTTTCCACAGTCCAAGCCATGCTCAAGGCAGCTTACAACCTAAAGAAATATATAACTACAACATAACAAAAGTTGTCATCAACAATTAAAATACACAGCCAAACCGAACAATTTCCACATAAATTACAAGATCCAAAATATACAAAAACCCAAGAGCAACAACCTCACACTCCACAATAAACCCCGAAAAGAACACCCCATCCCAAGAGTCTGTTCGGCAGCTTCAGCTTTATGTAGCTGGAGTCAGTCAGAGCTCCATCCTTCCAGGCCAGGTGGGGGAAAAGCCTGCAAGGCAGGGAGCAGGTCTCCCAGAATTCACAGCCAAGATGATGGTTTCTGGTGTTTTCAGCAGCCTCAGCTTTTGTAGATGGAGTCAGTCAGAGCTCCATTCTCCCAGGTCAGGTGGGGGAAAAACCTGCAGGGAAGGGAGCAGGTCTTTCAGAACTTCCTGTTTTAAAAGTGGCATGCCATGTGGCGTGGGAAGATTAAAAAAACATAAGCTCAAAGAGTTCTTGAGTACATAGTGTAACTAACTGTGCTGTTCTTTGGACCTTGGCCAAGCTTTTAGACCAAAAGTTTTTAAAAAATTAAAAAAATGCTTGGGAAACCCAATACAAAGATGAAATTCCTTTTTAAGAAGCTGCTGCTGCTTTCTTGAAAAAATATCTTTTCATAAAGTCCGAGGGAGGAAAGGACTTAGCAGAAAGCAGAATGCAAAAGCAGTATCTCTTTGTGAGGAGAAGACAATGAGCTGAACCTGTTCAATAGACAATTATTTCCTCGCAGTGGCATTTTTTTAAATGGAAGTTTCTCTTCATAACAAATAATTGGGCTTTGAAATAGATGGAATAGATTTGCATTTCTGTTCCACCCAGAATACAGGGCTAAGCAGCTTTGATTTGAGTTAACAAACCAGCTCTGAACTGCTGCGTATACTCAGAGCATGTCGCATTAATTTCCTGACATTTTGACACAAGCAAGGAAGCTTGTGTCAATATGCAGTGCTTAGTGGTGTGCCGGACAAATGCTTTCCCCTGCAGAGAGATATGTGGTTGAAATACAGTGGTACCTTGGGTTACATACGCTTCAGGTTACACACGCTTCGGTTACACACTCCGCTAACCCAGAAATAGTACCTCGGGTTAAGAACTTTGCTTCAGGATGAGAACAGAAATCGTGCTTCGGTGGCGCAGCACACTAAAGTGGTGCTTCAGGTTAAGAACAGTTTCAGGTTAAGAACGGACCTCTGGAATGAATTAAGTACTTAACCCGAGGTACCACTGTAGTGCCAAATTTCTTCTGCATGATGTCAGAATTCTTTCCCTATATCAGAAGTAACAAACAGTAATGGTTTCTTATGCTGAAAGCTTCTCTTCTCTTTATTTCCACTTTCTAGATTTCCTAACATCCGTATAGCTGTTATTACTGTTTCTCCAGCATTCACCTGTCATTTATACCAGCTAAATGTAACAGGTTTTAGGCTCTTTGTCAATATTCTTTGCTTTATCGCTTTTTCCAAAGCATCCTAAACTTTTCTGGTGGGAGTGTCCTTAATTAATTACTATTTTATCTTTATTGAGTTTTGAATGCAACAAAACAGCAACACTTAAATGTGCCAAGTTTGTAATAATAGTTGTTGGGGGTTTTTTTAAAGATAAAATTACGAAACAACTTGAGAGTGTTTGTCTCATTTTTCACATATTCCCCCAATTAAGCTTAACCTTAGAGCCATTATCCTAGCTGAAACTAAGCCAGTAAGTGCAACTGAGATCAGCTCACATTGTCACCTTTCTCTTCCCATGCCCTCACCCTTCTCTCTCGTTGTTGACTCCCACACAGGAAGAATTTAGATTATAAGCTTCTTAAGACAGGAAGCCTTCTCTGCATTATTTTCTGAATCCCTTTGTACTGTGACAGTACTATAGAAAGGATGCACAATAATCAAACAGGTGGCTTTGAAGGTCATTTACAGAACAGTTTTATGGAACTCTTCTTTTCCGGGAAAAGGGGCAAGGCCTCTGATGTAATCATACAACAGTAGGCTCTATCAGTCATTACACTTGAATTTGACAGCACACTAGTCAGCCTTCTGTTTTTGATCTTAAACCACAGCATGTCATAAATATTTTGTTCTGTGTTGTTGTTTTTTAAATTAAAAAAAAATGACATTAGAGTGAAGGATAAGGAATACTTAGCTGAACCTTTTTCTATTAAGGGGTGTGTGTGAGGGAGGTGTTAGGCTTCAGTTGGCTTGAAGCTTAGTGAAGTCAAGATAAATTTCAGGTAAGATAAATGGAGATAAATCGACCTAATAAAACAAAGTTGGGTGAACAGTGGGGAAGTTGATAGAAGCTGTCAAAGATAAGAAATTTATCTCCAAAGTTTAGACAACTTTTGTTCTTCTTTTAATTAGCAGGCAGTTCTCCACAATTACTCTTCTTCCTAGTATTCTTGGTTATTTTTAACCACTTTGATTGTTCTGATTAGAACCTTAAAGCTAATAATTTTAGTCCGTTGAATATTACTGAATGCAGTTCCACCAGTCTATCTGAATCTCTGTGATGTTGTTGCTCATACTGAGCATCATCTTACATTCTGAAGGGATGAGAAATTTGCTTTCAGTAGAGGAATGGACAAAACGAAAGGGTTGGTGAGGAACTCATGGGTCCTCCAGATGTTGTTGGACTCCATCAGCCCTAGATAGTGTGGCCAATGGTCAAGAATGATGAAAGTTATAGCTCAGCAATATTTGGAGAGTTTTGCACATCTGGTCTAACCATTTGATTGGAAGGATGAGCCCGGGGAGTCTGGGGGTAGGGACTGGCCGAAACCATCTATCTATCTATCTATCATCTATCTATCTATAATCTATCTATCTATCAATGATTTATCTACCCAGTGCTTTTTTCTGGGGTATGCAGGGGTACGCATGCCCCTAAACATTTTGTGAATCTTTGTACTTTTGTCCATTTACTGTATTTATTTTCCCCGATCCGAACTATAAAATTGTGATTTTCTTGAGTCAAAATGAGAGTACCCCTAAACATTTTTTGGTAGAAAAAAGCACTGTATCTAGCTAGCTAGCTAGCTAGCTATCATCTATCTATCATCTATCATCTATCAATCATCTATCTATCATGTATCTATCATCATCTATTTTCCATCCTGAGATTCTTAGTACTGGCTTTATGTTTAATATTTATTATATTTATATTATTTATTTATTATATTTATTGTAATAAGTAAAGCTTATGAAATAAGTAAAGCTTTTTCTTAAAACAAGAAGAAAAAAGAGGAAGATAGATTTCCAAAAACAGGCAATTTCTCCAGCCAAGATATTAAATGTACTGCTTGTTCTGATCTGGCCTGGCAATTGTAGATTTCCATCATAATGTACCCCTACTTCATTATCATCTTTCATTTAAATTACTTTAATAAGTTCTCTTCATATTTAATCAACCATTATTACTGAAAATACAATAGAATTGGCTTTTTAATAATGTAAGTAGAGCTTTACTTTAGCAAATCACAAATCCACGATGAAAGTTTAATCTCAAATCTCCCTTACTGTTGGCTGTTTTTAAAAGCTTTTTACACAAGTTCACAGTCCATGGAAGATTTAAAAAAAATGACAGCATGTGTTGTAATGGTATCTGGATGCTTCTCTTTCAAAAAGCAGAGTATCAATCTTCTCAGGCAGGTTTCTGTGGATCTTTTCTTTTAATTTTGAGAAATGAGTGCCAGAAATTGATTTCATAAAGCTCTGAGGAGAAACCCTGTAGAAAAATATATATACGTATAGGCCTGTTCGAAAGAGCTACTTTAGCTGTGTGTAAGGCACTGAGCACAAGAACATAGAAATATAGGAAGCAGATGCCTTATACAAAGTCAGCCCATCTAGGACTGCGTTGTCTCCTCTGACTGACAGCAGCTCTTAAGGGTTTCACACAGTCCTTAACAGTCCTACCCGGAGATAGCAGGGATGTTCTGCATGAAAGGCAAATGGTCCACTACTGCAATAGAAGCCCTTGACTGTTGTATTCTATCCAGGGTAACTGCTCAGATGCAAAGTATAGGTGGTTGTGGTGATAACCACTTAAAAAGTTTTCTTTGAAATATGAAACGGTATATAAATCACTTAAGCCAATACATACAATTTTGAATAGAAAAATGGTGGGGCAATAATTTAAGCACCATCCCTCTGACATTTTGCTGGGAATTACAGTCTCCAGAAGGTGTTTTTATTGTTGTTGTTGTTGTTGTTGATGATGATGATGATGATGATAAAAGTATGTTGACCGACACCAGGTTTCCAGGACATGAGTTTTCCTGTCTATTAAAAACAGAAAAAACCACAGTTCTGTTGACGGTCTCCACGAGAACTTTGAACATTTGTAGGGTTCTGGTGCAACACTTCTCAAAGACAGCCCTTGCACCTTGGTGTAGGCTATGAAAAGAAAGACACTCCCCTCAGCCCATAAGTCATTTCAGGTCACACAAACCTCCAGCTGAGTTTTAGTTATTACTGTTTCATGATCTCCTGCAGCTCTTTTAAGTCTTGATTTCAAGTGTGGAGATTTTCATGCTTTTGATCAGGGATAGCTAACCTGATGCCTTCTAGCTGTGGGACTACAATTCCCATCCTCCCCAACTATTGCCCATGAAATAGATGGGGCTGATAGGAATTGCAGTTCTGGAGGGCTCCATGCTCTATATGTTATTAGTCATACTGGTTGTCGTCATGATCAGGATGAGGAAGATCATCCTGGGAGAAATGGGGGTGGGGTGTGGAACCTGCAGATTTTTACCTGCATAAAATACTGACCAATTCAGCCCAGAATGAGATGCTTTGTTGTTGTTTAGTCGTTTAGTCGTGTCTGACTCTTCGTGACACCATGGACCAGAGCACGCCAGGCACTTCTGTCTTCCACTGCCTCCCGCAGTTTGGTCAAACTCATGCTGGTAGCTTCGCGAACACTATCCAACCATCTCGTCCTCTGTCGTCCCCTTCTCCTTGTGCCCTCCATCTTTCCCAACATCAGGGTCTTTTCCAGGGAGTCTTCTCTTCTCATGAGGTGGCCAAAGTATTGGAGCCTCAGCTTCAGGATCTCCTCCAGCACCATAATTCAAAAGCATCAATTCTTCGGCGATCAGCCTTCTTTATGGTTCAGCTGTCACTTCCATACATCACTACTGGGAAAACCATAGCTTTTACTAGATGGACCTTTGTTTGCAAGGTGATGTCTCTACTTTTTAAGATGCTGTCTAGGTTTGTCACTGCTTTTCTCCCAAGAAGCAGATACTAGTGTGGTTTATATCATGGTGATGATTTTTTTAAAATAAAAGGCAGTCAAGGGGTGAAGCAGTCTGTCAGTTCCCCCCTCTCCTGCTAGAGTGGTTGGCTGGTGGGAATGGGATGGTGGTCTGCTGACTGTATCAAGTTACATTTTAAAACTAATGAACTTCATTAATTCTGCAAATTTATTTAATAATGTCCTCCATCTGGAAAATTTATAATAATTTCCTGTGTGGCATATGCAGAGACAGAGAACTGGAAACTAATAATGATTCCGGAGTTCCGGATGAGGGAAATCATTGGTTTCTCTTACATGACTGCCTTGGACTTCACTGAAGCAAATGGTTCTGCCTGTCTAAATTCTGGCAGCTTTTCATTCCAGAGCTTTTGAGAGAAGAGGGTGCCTTGGAGAGGTTGTGGGTGGGGGTGTGTGCCTCTAATCATATCAAGACTGTTTAGGTCATCTGGCTTACCTGACCTTCATTCTCTGGAGATGGAGTGCTATGTATTGACAGAACTTGTTATGAAAAAAATAATAACATAAAATAAAGAAGTAAAGAAAGGGTGGGGGAGGAATCTCTTCCATAAAACAGGCTGTGTTCATATTCCCTGATCCAGATAAGAAACTGGCTATTCAAAAATGTGAATACACCGTGCTATAAAGTGAGAAAATGTCAGGCAACAGGCATATGAAATGATCTCTGAATCTAGAGTATTGCAGCTGGTGTCAGGCCTATCATAGTGAATCCAGAAGGGACGCGGGTGGCGCTGTGGTCTAAACCACTGAGCCTCTTGGGCTTGCAGATCAGAAGGTCAGTGGTTCGAATCCCCACAACAGGGTGAGCTCCTGTTGCTCTGTCCCACTCTTGCCAACCTAGCAGTTTGAAAGCACACCAGTGCAAGTAGATAAATAGGTACCGCTGTGGTGGGAAGGTAAATGGCGTTTCTGTGAGCTCTGGTTTCTGTCATGGTGTTTCGTTACGCCAGAAGCAGTTTAGTCATGCTGGCCACATGACTCAGAAAACTGTCTATGGACAAACACCTGCTCCCTCAGCCTGAAAGCGAGATGAGTGCCGCAACCCCATAGCCGCCTTTGATGGGACTTAACTGTCCAGGGGTCCTTTACCTTTTTACCTTAGTGCATCTAGAAGTCATAACACCACTGTTTCCACACATGCATGTGTTGGAACCCACAGGTTCCATAAACAACACGATTAAGAACTTCATAAAAATGACTTAATCCGTCAGCCTCTAAAAGTCCAACAAAAAAGAGTTGGTTTTTTTACCTGGAGTATAAAATAATATAAAGTCAGCATGAGATGCCCTTCAGGTAATACCTCAGACATGAAGCCACCACAAAAAAAATGGAATGAGGCTGCCAGGCTATGATCCTTTATTCAAATAGAGATGTTGGTGACTGTTTCTTATGTCTAAATATAAATACTTTATTACATTTTTCTTCAAAACACTACTCACTTACAAAATAATACAATTGACTATGTGTTGTATTGTTTTTGTTTAAAATGGTGTTTTTTGTTTTTTCTTCTGTAACCTTTAAAACTTTAATAAATATTAATTAAAAAAATAATAATACAATTGACTAAATATATTATGAGGGCGATATTGTTATCTTCTTGTTTATGAAAACTCCAGTGTTTCAAAAGCCTCATTCCCAAAGTACCCAGATGCAGACACTGTGAGGTATAGGCTATGTTTTGCAGACATGTATTAATGATACATGAGGTACAAGCCAAGCTTATCTCAAAAAAAGATTTCTGACTAGTTGGTTCCCAGATAAATTGAAGTTTTAGGAAACTATGATGCAGAAAATGAAATATAAAGGTCAGTGTACCAAGTGAAACTGTCACATGTTATTGCAGGCAATACTAAAATATTAACCATGTCTGGCTTGGGCCTCCTAATAAATCATTGGGATTAGTCAATGAGGGGATATATAGGAAAAAAGGACCAAATTCCTAGAGCACACCCAAAATTTTAATTGATTACTCATTTTTCTTTTATTTAGTTTTTGAAGCCTTTCATCTACAATGCTCTGCTATTAATACTGACTCAAAAGAAATTAATTACATAGAAGACTTTATAGCAGAAGTCAGTGACATAGCATTTCAGAGACAAAAGTTTTGAGGTCGATGTGACCATGTTCATCTAATAGTGTTAATTTGACATCCATTAGTATCATTTGGGTATTGTTTGTGTCCCCCACTTTCAAAAGAACAAGCATGTTAAAAATGGAATATTTATATAAAGTATGCCAGCTTATGATCTGGCCGAGTCTGAAAGCTTTTAGATTCCATTCATTTGAACAGCACCTGGGTTAAGCATGTGCCTGACTATCTCACTGCAATAACTGTGATTTAAATGTGCTTAATTTTGCTAAATTGTGCCCTAAGTGATTAATTTGATTTCTCTCCCCTCCCCAGCTCCATACACACACTTTTTAGGCTTCAGTGATGATTGATGTTTTCTTCCTGACTTGCTTTGCGAAAACAGTATGCTGGAAAAATGACTGAAAAACAACAGAGCGGTGGAAAGGATTACGAGTGGATTATATATTGTTACATTAGTGCTTCAAATCAGATCAACTATAGTCACATATTAGGGAAATAGTAGGCTATCCGGAGCTTTAAAGTCTGTCTATGAAGATGATACATTGGGATTGCTATAAGATCATGCATTCTGCTGGCATTTGGTTTTATCTTTGTTTTGGCTTCTTTTACTCTCAAAAACGTCATAGCTGGATGTGTGTTTACTTAGTAATGCAGTCCTCTGAAGTGCATGTGTGCCTTTGAATCTGTATTTATAGCCTGCTATAAGATTTTGAGAACTGTGCAAAGCCTGCGCCTCTGTATCAGCACAGCAGGCAGAATCAAACGTGAATTATTGGCCAGATCTGCAACAAACAATACCAGCACGCTCCAGGATCTGTTGGGCCAAGATTCTAACCATTCTGAGAAATGTTTTGTCCCAAACTAAGGGTGCAGCCCTATATACAAGGGCAGGCAGCCTCAGTTCTGTGCTGTGGGATTATTGGTTTGTTTTTATTCTTATTTTATTATGCATTTTGAGTTTTTTTATATTGTAATTTTATGTTGAGAAATAGAAGACAGAACAAGTTCTAAGTTCCATGGGGGTGGGGGGGGGAGGAGAGAACCCTAGTTAACAATGGAAAAAACTTTTAATTGGTTGTTCCAGTAGACAGTGAGGCTGTGAATGCTGGATAATAAGACCAGGAGAAGCTTTGACTCATAGTGTTTTGAGTATTGGATATGAAGCCCTGAAGCTATTCACAAGGCAGGTTGGTATTAATTAAAATCATTGTGTGTTAGACAGAATTACAATATGAAGCACAATTTGCAGCAGAATTGAAGGATCACAGGTGCAAAAGGTTAAGAATTAAGGGGAAGGTGACTGCAATTGAAACTGATGCATTGTCAATGCAATTATTCTTATTTCATTTTTAAATTCATATTAAGTACTATATTACATTTTCATCAATGTTGCCATGTCTTTTTTTCTAAGTTCATTCTTTCCATTTCAATATGAAGACAATATTTTCCAATGAGTGAAGTATTACACAATAGCTAAATGTTTCACCTATTGAATCTGTGGTTTTTACCACTGGCTGTGTTGCATCTCATGACTCACTAGGTTGGTAGAGGGTTGGACAGTGTCAGACCTACATTTCTGAGGCCCTGAAGCTTGAACTGTTATTGGGGACCCCTCCTCAACCAGCAACGAGGTCTGAGTGACCACTGTTGTCTTATTCAGTAGGGTTGTTGTACGGCAGATCACCAAACCTTTACAACATCTGTGCTACTAACTCTCAAAGTTTGGGATTGTTGAAATATATGGAACAAAAATTGATCAATTTGAGTCGTGTGGCTCAAATGGGGTCTACTAGACCCAAAAATTTTAAGCAATGTGGACTAAATTCACTTCTGGGGCTCCTCCAGGATTAGGGGCCCTTAAAGCTTCATTAATTTCATAGTAGATCCAGAATCTTGGAGACCAGGGTTCAAATCTCCACTCAGCCATGAAGTTCATTGGGCAACCTTGGGTCAGTTACAATCTCTCAACCTAACATACCATGCATGTTTGTTGTGGGTTGGGGTGGGGGGAGAGGTGTGTGTACCACCTTTAGCTCCTTGGAGGAATATAAATGTAAAGCTAAATAAATAAAGTGCCATTTTGAACCCTGATTAGAAAACCAAGACAACGGCAGAACTTAAATCAAAGTCAGTAACCTTTACAGAGGTTGTGATTCTGTACACTTACCTGGAAGTGAGTCCCAAATATCTCAATACTTCTGGGTAGACCTCTATAGAATTGTGCTGTGACTATGAATTGTCTGCTTTGCCTACTGTGGCACAGTAACTAAGATCTCTTTTCAGTGTTTTGCTCTCTGGCAAATCTTCATATACTAACAGACTTTTTAGTAATGCTCCAAGCTAGGAAGGAGGAAGACATTTCCAGAGGAACATGCAATCTCCATTTACAGTGGTACCTCAGGTTACAGATGCTTCAGGTTACAGACGCTTCAGGTTACAGACTCCGCTAACCCAGAAATAGTACTTCAGGTTAAGAACTTTGCTTCAGGATGAGAACAGAAATCGTGCGGCGGCAGCTGGAGGCCCCATTAGCTAAAGGTTAAGAACAGTTTCAGGTTAAGAACAGACCTCCAGAACAAATTAAGTTCTTAACCCGAGGTACCACTGTATTGACACACTTCTGAGCTCATAGCTTTCTGGGTTCCAGTTCACACTTTACAGCGGATGTGAGGAAAAGCCACTTGTTAGGCATTGGCAGGGGTATTATTATGCAAATGAGTTGGGGGGGAGGAGCGCCATCACCTCCCCCAAATGTTGAAGGGTAGTCCGATAAAGGGCTCTGGGGGGTGTCGCCTCGTCCGAAACCTATGGAGGCTAGGGCCTAAAGCACACTCCCGAGCGGTAACCCCTCGGGGAGCACCTAGGGATGTGCATCTCGGGGGCTCCCCCTGTTGGTGCTTAACCCTTCCCGGTTCTATGCCGGTTAGTCTGATAGGGCCAATGCCTAAAGCCAATACCGCTCTTACCTGTAATCAATGAAGTTGTGGCCATTTTTCGCCCATTAACCTAAATTCTGGTGTCCAGTGTCTTTATTTATTCCATCTGTGGGAGGGGGCGGGAATCGCCACGCAACGAATTAAGTTCTTAACCTGAGGCACCACTGTATTGGCACACTTCTGAGCTCATAGCTTTCTGGGTTCCAGTTCACACTTTACAGCGGATATAAGGAAAAGCCACTTCCTTTGCCATTTTCCCTGCTTGTATGTCTGATTAAACAACAAAACACACATCTCATGTGGAAAGCAACAAAAAGTGCTTCCTTTTCCTGGGCTTTCTGAGAAGAACTAGGCTAAGTTCAGATGGAACGTTTTACATGAATCAATATGGGCCATGGGTGGCGCTGTGGGTTAAACCACAGAGCCTAGGGCTTGCCCATCAGAAGGTCGGTGGTTCGAATCCCTGCAACGGGGTGAGCTCCCATTGCTTGGTCCCTGCTCCTGCCAACCTAGCAGTTCAAAAGCACTTCAAAGTGCAAGTAGATAAATAGGTACCGCTCCGGCGGGAAGGTAAACGGTGTTTCCATGTGCTGCTCTGGTTCGCCAGAAACGGCTTAGTCATGCTGGCCACATGACCCGGAAACTGTACGCCGGCTCTCTTGGCCAATAAAGTGAGATGTGTGCTGCAACCCCAGAGTCGTCTGTGACTGGACCTAATGGTCAGGGGTCTCTTTACCTTTCATATACCTGATACCTAACAGTCAATACAGACAGTGCTCCCATATCCATGCATTTTATTGCTAGCAGGATCAGCATAGGTGGTACAATTGTAGCAGAAAACAATGGTAACAGCACCAAACATCCACTGGTTAAAATCTTTCCAGTGTCACAGTTCCCCTGCATGTTACCTGCTTAAAACTATTGTTGATGAATAAGGAAACAGTTGTCTGGAGGAAGATTTAATTGGGGGTAACTGTTGCAGCTAAGGTATGTAGCACTCTGCTGTTGGGTCAGGCGAAATCTATCAAAAGAACCTCATTTCAAGCTTCTTGCTAGAGAAAGCCAGCTTCTGAACTGCTTTCAAGAGTTCATTGTTAAAAACCTAAAATAATACTAAGAAAATGATGGTTTGAACATCATAACTTAGGAATTCACTGATATTCCTGTCTAGGCCAACATAGATAAGAGCATGACTTACTGCCATCAAACACTCTTATTTTCTCATAATGCTTTCTCTGGAGCAATTTCTTTCCACTGCCTTCTTCAGTCAAGATGCCAACATATCTGTGACTCAAATATGTCTTGTTTAATTGTCATTATTACAGAAGCTCCCAATATCACAATTGTGGCCTGCAAACAGCACTTGATAGCAGTATTACCCTTTCACATTATAACAAAATAGGCAGCTGTGTCTAACTAAAATGGAAATCCATGCTGTTTTTAATTATAGGAAGGTCCTTCCTCATGCGAAAGTACAACAAAACAGGATTGTAAATAACATGCTGTCTGTTGACTCCAGGGTTGCATCCAGCTGCATCCACTTTCTGTACCTGGACCCGCAAAAGTTTAGCTTAAAGAACAGCCAAGAAGCTTTTCTTCAGTGGTGAGCAAATGAATCAAGGGGAAGTAGCAGGCAACATTGCAAGAGGTCATTGCGTCCAGTAGACTTGAGTTAGCTCTTCTTTGCTTCCAAATTGACTGCTGCTGCCTCCTTATACACACTCCCATTCTATTCCTTCCCCTCCCTGCCAAAAGAGCTTAAAAACTCTTAAAGTTGACAAAACAGAGAAGGAAACTTGAATATACCATCATTCATTTTGTTTTACTTTTTTTTTACTCCATTCCATTTGCCTTGGTGGGGAAAAAAATCATTCACATTTGTATATGCCTTGCTGAAAGAAGGAAACAGGGCTACTTTTATTTTAGTCACCTTCAGCTTAACTCAAGTCCCTGGCGAAGGGCTGCTTGTTTCTAGATTGCAAAGAGAGCCATTAATAACAAGGCTGTCTGAAAGATGCTTTCCTTAGCATCCCAGATGCTATTCTACTTGCCCTTCGGAAATGAAGGGACCAAACTTTCATTGCTGCCAAGTGTCACGATCAGTAACTTTCAATCAAAGGGGCTGTTTTACTGTTTGTTTGTTGACAAGGGGCTATTTTATTCCTATAAGATGTCTGTGGCCTGGCAGAAGATTTGTAAAATATACACTTGGGGATGAACAATGTGGCTATGAAAGGGCTGTTGTAAAGATGAATGGATAGAAGTGATATTGCCTTTGGGATAAGAGATAATATCTTCAAGGCTTCATGGTCAGGAAGTGCAATAATTGTGAAATGAGCACTCAGTTTGGCTACAGATCTCTGTGTTTAGGGTTCCCTGATGCAAAAGAGAACCTTAAAAAAGAGGAATTGCAGGGTGATGTAAGCTCCACCTGGCACAAATTTATTTTCTACAAAACTAGAGAAAGTATGGAATCACTGGACTTGGCTACGTTTGGTCACTCTGGTGGCCTGCCTCCTTCAAGCTGATCTACGCAACCTGAAATCTAGTGTGGTGTAGACATAGACTTGAGGGGTCAGGGGTCAAATCCCTGCTTGGGTTAGGCTGACTGAACTATAAGACTGTCTCACAGCATTGTTTGGAATATAAAATGGGAGGCATGTACATCACCCTGAGCTCCTGGGATAAATAATCTTGCATTGGAAGCAGAGGTAAATTTCAGCTGGAGCTTACCGGCATATTGCCTGTGAAAATTAAAAATAGTACTCCTGAGCATGTAGAATTTTTCCTATGATGCAATCCTATACGCAGCAGGGAGCAGGTAAGGTAAAGGACCCCTGGATGGTTAAGTCCAGTCAAAGGTGACTATGGGGTTGCAGCTCTCACCTTGCTTTCAGGCCAAGGGAGGTAGCATTTGTCCACAGACAGCTTTCTGAGTCATGTGGCCAGCATGACTAAACTACTTCTGGAACACCGTGAACAGAAACCAGAGCACACGGAAACAGCGTTTACCTTCCTGCCGCAACGGTACCTATTTATCTACTTGCACTGGCATGCTTTCGAACTGCTAGGTTGGCAGGAGCTGGGACAGAGCAACAGGAGCTCACCCTGTCGCGGGGATTCAAACCACTGACCTTCTGATCGGCAAGCCCAAGAGGCTCAGTGGTTTAGACCACAGCGCCACCCGCATCCCAAGTCCCACTTAACTAGGATTCCGTTATTAAATTGTCATGCCCCCACTGTGGCAGGGGACTTCTTTGGCACTCTCTTCTACACCATCCTAATCTGAGAATGGGCTCCCCCATCATTCTCAGACTTGACCCCCAAGCCACTGGTGGAAGGAGATTGAATACAACCTGACCTTTGCATAGCTGGGTTTGGGAGACAGGATTTCCCCCAGCCCTGCATGAGGTCATGGCTTCATGCAGTCAGAAGTCCAACTGCGCTGCTCTTTATACATCCTTTGGCCAGATCTTCCCTGTAAAAGAGAGAATTTTAAACTTTATTGTGACCTTTAATTAAAAGATACTGTGAGCAGCTTTAAGGGAAGTGAAAACAGATGGTCTTGCTAGTAATCCACTAAATTGGGCTTCATCCAGATTTTGAGTTCAATGACCAGCTGTGCTACGACCACATCACTTGGTAATATTTTCAAGATCAGAGGGTTTGAAGCCTCTGAAAAAGTATGCTGGTAATATGTTTGCTTCTCTCGTATATTGGGCATAGGCTTTATTGTGTCTTTACTTCAGAACATGTAAATTACAAGCACAGTTGTATTAGCATTCTATAAAGCTCAGATCCTTGGGAGAAGATAAACTACTGACCAGATAATGGCCCAATTCGCACATGAAATTTTATATGTGCAGAAGGCACATAACTTTTACTCCTGAATTTTGCAAGGCCACAATTTCTCCTGAATGGCCCCAGATAGTGCAATAAGAGACTTTCCATGTCTTTAACTATGCCTTGAAAGTTCTATTGCTTGTTAGAGTTATAGTGACATGTGCTGCTTTTGTTGAACTACACTTTTTTATTATTCTGCTGGGATGGTCAGGGAGGGGGATTTATGGATAAATGCCTTTGCCATCTCAAACTTTAAAACCGTATCTCAGTGTCCAGTCACTATCCAAAGCATCCTACTCTGTAAAGAAATAGAAGGCAGCACACTCTTGCCTAAGGTCATGTTGTATGGATGTTCTTTGTTCTCCAAGAACCGCTGTGCCTCCCTAGAGAACCATCTCATTAGGCAGCATCCGTCTTGGATACCACCACAACAAAGAAAAATAGATACAGGTTTTTAAGCAAGGTGCTGGTACTCAAAACATGCCTTTATCTACAGCAGCCATATGTTCAAAATAATGGGTTTCTTATACCTACAAGGAGTATATTTGGCAGAATGAGAGCAAATGAAATGATGGGCTGACAAGGAAGTGGATTTCATTCCTTTAACAGGCATGGGAAAATTTGAATGAATGTAAAAAGTAGCTCTCACTAAAGCACTGTGTGCGTTCCGGGTCATTATGCACTTGCACGAATTGCATGGAACCAGAAACCCATTGAAAAAGCCCGCAAACACCCTGTTCTGCTCCCACCCCTATTCTGCCCTTTTAGTGATGCTTCATTGATGTCTTTATGATGTTTCCAGGTCACTTCCAGGTGGGATCTTCTTCTACAACCACCACCACAGGGCTACCTGAAGCAAAGCGGGAGATCTAGCCCTGAAGGGAAGATTTAGTTTCCAAAATGTTTCTCCCTTGTAGGTGATATTGCCTGTTTTTTATATATATAGTTTTAATTGGTGCTTTTGTGTTAAACTTTGTATGTAAACTGCTTTGAGGCTCTCTTGATAAGCAGTCAATTTATATCTGTCCTAAGACTTGTGTCTATTCTACTCAAGAGTAGACCCATTTGAATTAATGGATGTGACTAACTTAGGTTCATTTAGTTTAATGAGTCTACTCAGAGTTGGATACAACCATCTATCTATATAGCTGAGGTAGGACCATCACCAAATGTTGTACTTTAAAGCAAAATTTGGATACATTCTTTCAAGGATGATGAAGAAGAAGAGTTTGGATCTGATATCCCACTTTATCACTATCCTAAGGAGTTTCAAAGCGGCTAACAATCTCCTTTTCTCTTCTTCCCACACAACAAACACTCTGTGAGGTGAGTGAGGCTGAGAGACTTCAGAGAGAAGTGTAACTAGCCCAAGGTCACTCAGCAGTTGCATGTGGAGGAGCGGGGAATCGAACCCAGTTCACCAGATTACGAGTCCACTGCTCTTAACCACTACACCACACTGGCTCATTTATCTCTTCCCCAGCTCTGTTTTGTTTGAAATAATCAATAGAGCACCTTTAAAGATCTTCACAGTGATTCATTTTTATGTTTTTCATTTCTATTGAAGCAGAGAATAGAAGGCCTGGGCTGGGGGTTTTGATCACTGGAGTCCAAGAGAGCTTCCATTCGTAATGGGAAAAACTGAAATCAAATAATGTATTATTATTTTTTAAAAAAAGATCAACCTAAAGATGAATCCCTGTGAGGAACAATCTGCTCGATACTGTTAAGATAAGGTATGTTGAAAGAACACAAGAAGAAAGAACAGACAAAATATAGATATTACTAAAGTCCAAGTATTAAAAGCAGTTCAAAGCAGTGTGCATTAGGTTATCTGATTTTAGCTTTGACAATCTAGTCACTGGGTTGATCAAGACTTGTTCAAGGCTGCCTGATGAACTTTATAGCTGAGCTGGGATTTCAACCAGGATTTTTTCACGGTCAAACCCTTCTCTTTAGCCAACAGCCCACATGGCTGCTACCTAGTGACATCTGCTGCTCTGAGACTGGAGGCTGAATCGGGCTGTAAAGCTAAGATAGATAACGCTGGACCGAGGAATGGCAGGATTCAGCAGAAACAGCCTGAGATGGGACCAGTTTTCTGGATACAGCAAAGGTCCCATGCTTTATGGGTATAAACAGCTTCTTAAAATGTTTCAGCTGACTTATTCAGTTGCTTTAACATTTAAAAGGTAGTTTCTGTATTTGGGAAACATTGGTAAGTATAGTTGGCACAAATTCTAGCATACCGTACATCTACATTGGCTTCAGAATAACTGGGTTACTGTCATTTGGAGAGCATGTTTGCAAAGAAACATCCACCTTTGCCCATTTAGCATCAAACTGTGGATGAAGTAGTACCTTGGTTGTCAAACGCCTTGGTACTCGGATGTTTTGGCTCCCGAACGCAGCAAACCTGGAAGTGAATATTCCGGCTTGTGAATATTTTTTGGAAGCTGAACATCCGACGTGGCTTCCACAGCTTCCAACTGAGTGCAGGAAGTTCCTGCAGCCAATCGAAAGCCACACCTTGGTTTTTGAAGTGTTCCAGGAGTCAAACAGACTCCCGGAATGGATTAAGTTCAACAACCCAGGTACCACTGTACTGTGAAGTGCAAAATAATGAAGCAATTTTTGGTGCAGGGTTTTACACCTCTATGTGTTCTCCACTAAGCTTCAGAGGACTGTTACAGAGTTAGCCCAGAGGTTGCAGAGCTTATGAGTATTGAGGTTGCAATCCTATACTCCCTTACCTGGTATTAAGGTCCCTAGAACTCTGTGGATATTCTGAATAGATATCTATAGGATTGTGTTGTAGATGTGATAAATCAATACTCTCAAAGACTACAATGATTATAGGGCTAGGCTTTCAAGTTCTGTGGGTAACTGTGTATTAAGTATCTTACAAAGGAAATGTACTTGTTTATCTTCCTTATATAAATAATTCAAACCCATTACCAAAAAATTAATTATATGGCTGTAGAAAATATTCAAAAGATGTTGCCATATCCATATTGAAAGTCCATGCTTGGATCTGAATAAGATAAAATAGGCAGGCCTTCTGCCATAAAACTGCTTAACTGTCTTATCAGTTGCTTACACAGCCACCTTTATCTTTCTGTTCCAGGAAAAGAGAGCATAAGAATATTTGAAAGCAAGCACATCCATTTAACCAGTGCTTGGTGTTAGTACTATTTGGAATAAATGGACATGGGTCAGTTATCACAGTTTGTGTGATAAGTTCTGGACATATTTGCAGAGAGCTGGACATGAAACTTTCACTGCAGTTTGCATATCAAGCAATTCCCATTCTGTGTATAATGTTTCTTGTAAATAATGGAAGCCATTTCCTTTTCAATATCTTCTTAGTTTCCTTGTTTACGTACAAAAAGCAGGAGCCCTTATCGAGGTGTTTGGTTTTCTTGGAAGCTTTCATAAAATATACATTGCCTCCCTCCTCTATAGGCTGCAGCTCAAATTCATGGGTTGTCTATCTCCATGCACACAAAGGAAATTGTAGCCATGAATGTGATTTATTTATCTACTGCTTTTCAGTGAATCTCACAAAACAGTTTGTATAAAAGATTAAATAAAAAGCATAAATAATATATTTAATAAAACATTCAAGTCAAGCTATAGAGATTTTGTTTTTTGTTTTTTTTGAAAGCCCGATATCTTCTACTTGCAGGGCAAGATGATAGGAATGGTGGTGGTGGTGGGGCTACATTTGTCTTGCATTTCAATGCAAAGACTCTCCTCCCTGGAAGAGAGGGGAGTGGTTGTGGGCGGGAGCCCGAGCTCCGCCCCTGGCCGGGGGCCTTAGCCCCCGCCCCTCCTCACCTGGCTGGCGCCCACACCCACCGGAGGCAGCCAACCAGGTGTCTCCAGGGGGCGTGTTTAGCAGCTTAATGCTGCGGCTCCAGCTCCGCCTCCTCCTCAGTCGTCGTCGTCCCGCAGCGAGTCACCCACCCTCCACTCCCATTTAGCTCAGGGTCTAGATTTTTTGGCCTTGCTATGGACCTTAGGTTGGTCGCCCCGGTTGTCTGGGGGGCCTGGTAGGAATTTTTCCATTTGGCATTAGGCTTTTTGGTTTTTTCGCCTACCTCGTAGCAATCGTCACAACTTTTGTGGTATTGGTGGGTAGGTTAGGCATTGGATTCATGTGTGTCAAGGGCTAGGTGTGGCCATCGCCTATGCTATCTACCGTGGGTTATTCCGTTAAAGGAATCTGGCGGTCGTGTATTCCGTCCGATGCCTGCTTGGCGGGAGGCCATGGCACGACCCTCGGTGACATCAGGGGTGAGCCTATAGTTGGATTAGCATCAACAGGCTCCACCTACTGTTGAATAAACCCACCTCCTATAGTCATCCAATGCCTAAACCAATACCTTTTCACTGCTGTAATCAATAAAGTTGTGGCCTTTTCTTGCCCATTAACCTTATATCACGTGTCCTTGTGTGTTTATTTCACATAGCGGGGGTCGGGCCCTCGATCCACAATCTTCCCTGATCTCCACTTTCCAAACCGATAAGGAAACAGAAACACTTGAAATCTTCTAAATTCGTACTTCTCCAAGTTTTGTGATGTACCGTATTTTTCACTCCATAAGACACACTTTTTTCCTCCTAAAAAGTAAGGGGAAATTTCTGTGTGTCTTATGGAGCGAATGTGTGGTCGATCGCTGGCTCCCTTTCTGGCCCTGCCCCCTTGCCCAGGCCTCCATTGTTGAATGTTCTGCAGATGGAGGCTGTTTGTTTCCCCAGCGACATGTGACTGATTGATTAGATTATCTGTCTGGAAACTGTAGAAACGGCTCCCTTTCCTTTCCTAAAGAAGCTGCAAAACAGTGAGCTGAACCCCATAAAAACAGGATTTTTTCCCTTTGCAAAGTAAGCTCAACAACTTTGAGCTGATCCTCAAAAAAAGGGCTTTTCCCCTTTGCAAAAGAAGCTGCACAACTGTGAGCTGATCCCCCCCAAAATGGGGCGTTCCCCCTTTCCTCCTCTAAAAACTAGGTGCGCCTTATTGTCAGGTGCATCTTATGGAGTGAAAAATACGCTCTGAGGTGTGTCTCACTACCACATTGCTTTCATTTTGATGGCAATACAGCTCTTCACCTATGTCCTTGTGGAGGAGGAAAGTGTGCAAGGGATTTGTGTATTTTGGTGGTAGTTCTCCAGCCAAAAAGTGTGCACAAAAATGCCTGTTTTGATGTGCATAACATAGAAAACAAATTTAAATTAGGGGAAATTGCTTGCAAAAATGCATATATTAGGCATAAAATTGCATACATTGGGAGAAATGCATACCAAAACGCATATGGATTTTCATGCCCACATAACCCCAACCTTACCACCACTGTGTCTTGTCCCAGTAAGCAGAAGTAATGCCTATTCTGGAAAGGTGTCTCTACCGCAGGGTCTCAGCATGTCAGCCGCTGCTGATTTTAGCACACATTTCCCTTGGTGCATTTGAGTGGAGAGGAGTGGAAGGTAAATGAGTATATACTTAACAAATTGGATGAAATTCAGGCAGCATACAGAACCCAAAGCATCACCCATTTCCCAGTTGTGTAGGGCAGTAAATAAAAGCACATCATTCGACTTGTAAATATCTCATTATTATTCAGAACTGCACAGTGACGTTAAGCAGCAGAAGGCTGGTATCACTCTTATAACCCATACTTCAGGAAATCTGAGGATAAAAATATGACCAATAAACAGATATTTGCAACTAAGGTCATGGACAGATTTGAGCTGTTATACAAAGTCCTAATTAATTGCCAATTCTGTCAGGTATAAGTCTTCATTAATAAATAGATATGTAAGCTTTTGCCTTGAAACCAGCCTTTCCTCATTAGTTGTAGCGGGTTTGCCATTTAAATTCATGAACTGCATTTGACATGTTTGATGATTTTAATGAGCATTTTCAGTGTATTCAGGCAATGCAGGCAGAGAGGGAGAAGGAGGTCCCAGAGACATTTTTCCTTTGCATGATCATATGGATTTCAAATTGTACGGATTTCATTAAGACTTGAGGAGGTGGACAGGATTGTTGCCTACAAAGATTTGTTGCTAGAATACAGTAGCCAAGTGCAACCCATTTTTTCAATTCAACTTTTTTATTTTTTTATTTTTTGCTTTTTATTTTTTATTAGAGCTTGAAAGAAAAAGCTTTAATAAACATTTAAAAGTTGTTCAGTTCAACATTGATTTATTTATTTATGAACTCTCAGCCCACCAATCAGGGCACAGCCCTTCCAAAGCAACTCACAGAATTGAAGCAGCATTAAACAGCTAAATGTGCAATAATGACTCCACACCCAGTCTTAAACAGCAACAGTTAAAACATTCGTCACATCAACAAAAACCTGACTGAAATACATATATACTCAGAGTCTGTTTGCTGGGCGGTCATGACCATTTATGTTCAAGATGGCATTGGACACACTTATACAGGATCCCACTTTCCATACTGTTTTGGTGCTGAAATATTCTTTCATTTCCACTTGGTGCATGCACCATAACTTGCTGCTAAAATCTTGTAACCTTTCATATCACAGATGTTCTCGGTTGTTGCTTTTGGTTGTTTTCTCCTGCTCTTTTTGTGCTGCAGTGCAAACGTTCCCCTCTAGGCAGCAATAAGATGACAGCATGATGGAAACATTACAGAACTGATAAAGTGGAATGTCGTGTGGATGGATCACTCAAGCACTACAATAATAATAATAAAATTTTATTTATACCCCACCTTTCCTGGTTCAAGAACCGGGCTCAGGGTGGCTAACGACAAATTTAAAACACTTAATTATAAAAGCAGCATAAAATATAGTATAAAAACATGAATAACAATAAAATTCAAAAATCGAAAATCAATTAGATAATCCCCAGGGCTAGCTGGCTGAATTGGTCCTACTTGGGCCAGCGAGGAGGCCAGGGGAGAATTAGCTGTGGGGTCTCAGAGCAGGTGATCTTCATAAAAGGGGAGGGGGAGGGAAGAGAGGAGAAGGGAAATGAAAGAACAGGCTGAATTCAAATTAAAGGCCAGGCAGAATAGCTCTGTCTTACAGGCCCGACGGAAGGAGGTTAAATCCTGAAGGGCCCTAGTCTCATGGGACAGAGCATTCCACCAGGTAGGAGGCATCACTGAAAAGGCCCTGGCCCTGGTGGAGGATAGTCTGACTTCCTTAGGTCCTGGGACCTCTAAACTATGGTTATTCATGGACCTTAAGGTCCTCTGTGGGGCATACCAGGAGAGGCGGTCCCATAGATATGAGGGCCCTAAGCCACAAGGATTGTGCCAACAACATGTTGCAGAATACACAGGCAAAAGAGCTCACCAAGCTGGAGGGGCCCTCAGATGAATATGAGGGAACCATATTGCAGGACTTCCGTGACACTTAGGTAAGTTTACCGGGAGTTGTATGTTAATACAGAGATTAAGTTGAGCATGTTTGTATATGCACTGAAGAATAGAATCATAGAGTTGGAAGTGACCCCAAGGTAATCTGGTCCAACGGCCTGCAATGCAGGAATCTCAGCTAAAGCATCCATGACAGATGGCCATCCAACCTCTGCTTAAAAACTTCCAAGGAAGGAGAGTCCACCACCTCCCAAGGGAGACTGATCCACTGTCAAACAGCCCTTACTGTCAGAAAGTTCTTCCTGATGTTTAGTCAGAATCTCCTTTCTTGTATCTTGAATCCATTGGTGTGAGTCCTTCCCTCCAGGGCAAGAGAAAACAAGCTTGCTTTATCTTCCACATGACAGCCCCTGAGATATTAGAAGATGGCTATCATATCTCCTCTCAGTCTCCTCTTTTCCACGCTAAACAATACCCAGCTACTTCAACTGTTCCTCATAAGGCTTGGTTTCCAGACTCTTGATCATCTTGGTTGGCCTTCTCTGCACACGTTCCAGCTTGTCAACATCTGAGAGTGGGAAAGCTGTATCTAATGATGTGGAAAGTGGCTTTTAGTAATTCAGCATGGCTGCCCCAGCTGTCAAAATAATGAATTGTTTCCATGGCTTGAAGTGGACTGTGTACAACTGCATTACAAAAACACTTCCTAGCTATTGTTGTTGGAGGTGTGGGAGGCTTATGGAGTTCATGTGGGTGCTCTCTAGAAAGAAGGAAAAATATAGCCTTCAGCTGTGTATAGTCAGAATGCCTCACCTGGATGTTGCTTATGCAAAACCAGCCATCACACATGACAAATAATACAATGAAATGACCGAGTCACTTCTTTGTTCCAAGGCTCTTTTTCAGAGAACAAAGGCTGTTTTCTAGCCTGACACTGACCAATAGGCTTACTACTCAGTGTATCAGTGGCTTCTAGCTTTCATGGCTATGTTCTGCCTCCACTGCTGGAGACGCATGTCTCTGAATGTCAGCTGCTGGGAATCAGAAGCGGGGAGAAGAAGTTGCACTAAGGTCCTGCCTTTTGGCTTCTGAAAGGCATCTGGTTAGCCAGATGGACCTTTGGTCTCATCCAGCATGACCCTTCATAGGTACCAAGATTAGAAATGTATCCACAGTCATTTTATTCTTTAGACCCATTTAATAGACAATCTTAAAAAGTAGAGACATCACCTTGCCAACAAAGGTCTGTATAGTAAAAGCTATGGTTTTCCCAGTAGTGATGTATGCAAGTGAAAGCTGGACCACAAAGAAGGCTGATTGCCAAAGAATTGATGCTTTTGAATTATGGTGCTGGAGGAGACTCTTAAGAGTCCCATAGACTGCAAGAAGATCAAACCTATCCATTCTGAAGGAAATCAGCCCTGAGTGCTCACTGGAAGGACAGATCCTGAAGCTGAGGCTCCAATACTTTGGCCACCTCATGAGAAGAGAAGACTCCCTGGAAAAGACCCTGATGTTGGGAAAGATGGAGGGCACAAGGAGAAGGGGACGACAGAGGACGAAATGGTTGGACAGTGTTCTTGAAGCTACAAACATGAGTTTGACCAAACTGCAGGAGGCAGTGGAAGACAGGAGTGCTCTGGTCCATGGGGTCACAAAGAGTCGGACATGGCTAAATGACTAAACAACAACAAATAGACAATCTTGGCAATTTCTTGGCAATACAGAGGTGTGAGTGGTCTCAGCTAGAAGTTGGACACTTAATGTTCTCAGTCCTGTGCTATGAAATACTTTTCCAGCAGAGGTGTTAATTTCAAGATCTGTTATTGTTTAAGTCTTAATTTAAGCATCTCTTGAAGACCTTCTTTTGCCAACAGACCTATTCAGTTTAAATTTTCCTAAGATCAGCCAGTCGTTTTAATGATGATTTTGATATTTTTTTTATGGTAGTCTATTGTCAAAGCTGACACAGTAGTTTCTAAGGCTCTGAAATATCACACACACTCGTTTAGTGTCTCAGCAGCTATTCCAAGGTCTGTGCTGTATGGAGCAGTTGCTGCAACAGGGGGCCAAGCCCCCTCCACCAGCTTCCTGCAATGGGCTGCACACACACACACACACAGCCAGAGACTATGCCTGCATGGAATCTGCCTCTGCTCTTCCCATTTCAATTCTCTCTTGGTTCTGGGAGACAGTGGTGCAGGAGAGGGTGGGAAAACATTCAGCCCTTCACTTGCCTGGCCTGCCTCTTTGTCCTCTTCCTCCAGCTCTGACGCTTCCCCTGCCTCTGATTCTTGCGTCCTGGCTCGTACAGGTCCCTGCAATTCACTGCCTCCCTCTCCTGAGTCAGACTCCAGCCCAGCTTCCCCCAGTGCACACTTGCCAGCATCTTGCCAGTCAGCACTGTTTTTCTGGAAAAAGTGGTCCCAGAACTCACCCTCCCTTGTTCTCTTATAATGGCAATGGCGCCCAGCTGGAACTGAGCTGAAAAAAATGCCCTACTGCCAGTCCCTGACGCTGCCTTGATGTTTTAAAGGAGATGGTGGTATACACCTTTTTCTATCCAAATAAATAATAGGGTTCAGCAATGTCACTTTCACGTTGTTTTTAAAATAACTTATCCACATTTTAAATCTGTCCAAAAAAACCCTTTCAGATGTATGGTTATTTTATAGATTCCTCTTGTGACGCACCATGCTAGATCAAGTGAAATACTATGACTATGATGTGATTTTACTCAGCATGAAATGATAGAGAAGGGTGTGTTGTGAAATACTTAACAAAATGAACCATATGTAGTGCCTGCATATGCTTTAAAAATAATGAACTCTGAACAATAGCAGAAAATGAAAATGGCAAGGGATCAGAAATTTTAGGTCTGCTTATTGTAGTGCAATTTCATGAGCAGTCTTACTTTAATACTTGTTACACTCTTAGGTGATATTTTAGTCCAGTTCATTTGTTCCATTTCCACTGCTGTAATCCTACTGATGTATGAAGTACTAATTGTGGTGCTTATGACTTTTTCCACATTTAAAGAGCTGCAGGCTTGTAGAAGGTGGAATGCTGTGATTTCCCCTCAAATCCTGAAGTGACAGTAATTTTTTTACTCTTTAACTTTCTTCCATGATAGATTTCTAAACTGTTCTGAAGTTATCGTTATTCAGACTAGATTCTGATTTGCTAGCAATTCATCTACCAAGATGGAAAACTGAACCCAGTAAGCCACTAATCAGAATTGCACAAAGCCTTTATTACAAAAAAAAACTTGTACCTGAGTTTCATTTTTTGGTGCATGGTGTATTAATACCTGGAGAAAAAAACACTTTTATGTTGCTGGAATTTTGTTTTGTTTTTTTCTTTCTTAGCAAGCATGCCTTGAATTGTGCTTATGGACTTCCCAAAGACAACTTATTGGTTACTACAAGAAATTAGATAGGCCTTGGGTCTGATCCAGCTTATCACTAAGTGTCTGGTGTCATCACTATCTTGTCAATTTAGATATTCCTCCTCATTAAATGATTGCACAGTTTCAGATTCCCAGTTAAATGTTTTCGTTTGGTTCATTTAGCAACTGGGTCTTGTTGCATGGCAAGAGCTGGACTCTAGTCCTCAGAAATCCTGCAGATGTTGCTGTTGTGAATCCTCATCACATGCTATGGTCTTGAACAGGCATCACCAACCTTTTTGGGCCAGTGAGAACGTCTGGAATTTTGAGAAAGTGTCATAAGTGCCAGTCACAAAGTGGCTGCCATGAGGGTATAAAATAACACAAAACGAGTGCCATGTCTAAAAGAGAAGAAAAAGAGGCAGGACCACAAATCGGTGTGAGTATGCCCTCTATCAGCCACCCCATCAATGAGAAAAGGGCATTTACATCAGCCACCAATGCATTTGCATGCAGTGACAAGCTCTTTTTACTTCTCCTTTGTTTATAGCTGATGAAAAGTGAGTACTGGGCCTGAAATGCAATGAAATGTGGGCATGTTTAAGGGTGTTTGTAAGAGAGGCTGTGTGAGGGCCAACAGAAAGCTCTAGTTACAAGCCAGAGGTCTTTGACCTTTGTGTGGTTCCTGTGTGTGCATGTTTGTAGCTTCCTCGAATTAAAAGCCCACCACAAGGTAAGCTACCAAAAGAATAGTCAAATATATTATTTTCCCCTAAGAAGTCAGTCAGCAGTGAACTTTTCAGCTTGCTTTGATGACTGAAGAAGAACTTTTCTATTGTGGTTACTATGGTGCTCGGAATCTTCAATTGCTAACTCTTTTGAAGCTTTTAAATTGCAATTCAGGCACAGAGTATATCTACTAAAACATGCATGAGGGAGTAATTGGGGTACTGTTCATTCAAATAACAGAAGAGCGATAACTTTATTCACACACTCCTGAGGGTTTCACTCATTTCAGTAGATACACCCTGTGTTTAGAAAATGAAGACTTCCAGTTGGGTTTTAATGCAAGATGCCAGAGCAATTTAGATGCCAACTTAATACCTATCATTTTGCACTCTTCTGTGCACCAGGCAATAAATTTACTCGATGAGTGGGCAGACCCATAGTCTTTGGCATAAACCCCAGACCTTCATGATTGCCACATAGCTCTACAATAAGACCTTTAATACCAGGCATGTCTCTATGTTATTAGAACATTTGTAGAATGTGAAATATGAGGAGAGCAGTTCTTTCTGTTCTCTTCCTGCAATTTAAAAAGCTGTGGATAGACAATAGACTGTGAGGTAATAATGGCTGTTTCTTTAAAGGTAAGTCCCATATTTAAAATCTGTTAGCAACCAGCTGCCTAGCAAGCAATGAAGAAGACAGAATGTGTGAAATCCATCTTATGATGAGATATTTAGATGGTTTCTGTGATGGCTTCTTGTAGACAGTAGGGTTGTTTCCAATTATTTCAAAGAAGAACCACTGAAATCAATGGACAAGTTAGTAATATCCATTGATTTCAATGGTTCTACTCTGAATTCATTTCATAACTAATAAAAAATGAACTGAATAGACCCTATTTGGTTTATTTCAGTCACTACTAAATGAATGTTGTGACTAACAAATGAGTACAAATTGCCATTATCATTACCTCACTGATCAATCCCATTCCTTGCTTTATTTTGGGGCATTCCTGGAGGAAATGTGAAGGGTTGCTATTTTTAATACTGAAAAGATGCTATGTCTAGGGCATAGTGAGGGAGAGGGAATTGGAGGTGACCATGAAAATCAACACTACCATGAAAGATTTTCAGAGTAAAATGGGAAAGAAAACAACAAAGAAAAATAAACAAATGGGAGTAATGGGAGTGAATGTAATTTAAAAAATGAATAACAAAACCAGATTGATTTCAATTGGTCTACTTTCAGTTTAAATTAATTAATAATGAAATAAATGGTTTCTAATACTGAAAAATAATAGAAGAATGCTGATATTAGTTTCTTGGATTTATTTGTTAGAAAAAGAAAACCTATTTAACAGAAATATATATTTGAGATTTGATATAGTTCACATATCAAATTTCTTGTAGGAGCTGTTTTTATTGTTAAGATGTAACTTTTCAACAGATCAATCCCCACCCCCTCACCAATGCAGTTTAGAATATTAAGTAATCCTTTTATAGACAGAGGCTACACTAAGGAAGTCTGTAGCAGTCATGTCTGCTTCTACACGGTGATCCCATTTTTTAGTTTCTAACTTTGGGTATGGAGCCAGTTGTGCATGCCTTCTAGTAGGCTCTGCATTTACCGTATCTTCATCCAAATTAGATGTCAGGGCAACGTGGCCCAACTCAGGTCTTTTGAAATGCCTATAAACCAGAGTATTGAGTGGGGAAGGGCAAGCAACATGGTCAAACAAGAGGGAGGAGTTGAGCATTTCCACCCAGATTCTTCCTCTCTAAAAGCATCTCCATCTCTAATCATTCTCCACTTTGCCAAACTGAGTCCCACTACCAAATTCTTGCATTCAGAGATAACCCTTGTATTGCTTCTCCCTTCCTAGTTCCCCATTACCTGACGCTCAGCATCAGAAAGGAGCCTACATGATACAAACTCCTCCACTGTGCTTTTAGTTGAAGCATCTTAAATTGAAAACTGCAAGGATAACAAGGGCTGTTTGGAGATGCAGATTATGTAGACTGCTTAAAATGAAAGAGCAGATACTCTTTGACTAATCCATTTTGTTCTCCCTAGAAGTGGCATGGATATAACAAATTGCAGTCTGAATAAAACATCCTTCCGCCGTTAGCTGTTTTCTTGGGGGAAATTGGGTGGTTATTAATACACCGGAGAAGCAATACATCAGGAAGATGTAATTGCCACTAATTGCAGTGCTTCTTCATAATCAATAAGTCAAACAATTGCTTAGTATCTATTGTGCTGATAATTAGTCTTTTCTGTTTTTCACATCTGCTGCTCAAAGTGAGATATATTTAATCAACAAGTTTCTCCAGAGAGTGATTTATTTCCTGATGGTTTCTCACTTCATTTTGTAATCTCTGTTCACAGAAAGGCAATAAATGGCAGTTTTCCCTCTCTCTCTTACCTAACGGATTGCTTCACATAAAAATAAAAAAGCACATTTACATTGCATAAAATAAAAGGCACATTTATGTTTATGTTAAAATGAACAATAGGAATGCATTGTGGAGCGTATTTGATTGCAGTCAACGAAACATTATGAATGCAGCTTTCTCCTCTTGTAGATGTTCATGCTACTAGTGATTTCAGAGACAATAAAGACGTAGGTTTATGCACCACATAGAATAATGAAGAAATATCATACCACATAGAATAATGAAGAAATATCATTCTGGATTGAGAAAAGACTATCAGAATGTCATCAGGGGGATGAAACTTCTACCACTTCAGAAAAATGGGCAGTACTAAAAAATGTCTTGCCTCTTGAGTCAGAAGTTCCTAAACATTTATCAGACACAAGATGGAGGCTCATGCAAAAGCTACTGCTAGACCAGTTTCATAAGGTTAACAATGTATGCCAAAGTTTGCAAATTTCATTGAACACATACGCAAATATTTACAGCTCACTAATGCAATTTGTATCAAACACTTGGGCTAATTTTGATAAATTGAACACCAAGGAAAATTTACTCTACCAAATGTAGAGTACAAAATGTCAAAAGAAGACAGAGTGTACCAGCAACAACAACAAGACAGCACTGAAGCCTTAGACAAACTTTCTATACTCTTGAAGCCAGAAGAACAACAGTCTATGAGTGTAGCTGGCAATTTTTCATTTTTTGGTGAACCTGCAAACAACCAAAGAACAGGTTCACAATGGCATTGTGATGTTGATGCAACAGTATACAAAGGATGTTGACCTTAGTCTAGCTGATGGACTCTTGTACTTCTACCTGTACAAGCTCACCCTGAAAAAGAAAATTTCAGCCACCAAGCTATATATCAAATAATATTCCAGGAAAAAAATCAGACAGCCTTTCCAAATGTGGAAACAATTTTCAGATTGTTCCTGTGCTTGATGGTTGCATACTGTACTGGTGAAAGATCGCTTTCTAGACTAAAAAGAGTAAAAAATGATCAATGGTCAACCATGTCCCAAGATTGGTTGTCTGATCTAAGCATTCTTTGTACAGAAAATGATAAACTGTGACTTACTGTCTTTAATGATATAATTGATAAGTTTTCCTCCAAAAAAGCTTGAAATTAATTGTTCTGACTTTGTATATAGTGTAATATTATAGTATAGTTATGATTTCCCTATGAATGTTCTGTGTGAATTCCATACTTTGGTAAATTTATTAAAGTTTATACATTTATAAACAATCTTTTTATCAGTGCTAAAACTTAAGCAATGTTTTACTTTCACTGAACAGATTAAGAAGAGAACTAAGTTTTGTTTCCCATGATCAGATGCTGTTAAGTTTTGGCCTGCCAAGCTTTCTTAGCCCAGGGCTTCCAGGGCTTCAATATGGGCCTTACATCTTATTGGGGAGGAGGCATCTTTCCCTTTGCTATCTGACTTGCAATATTAGCACATTTAACTGCAGCACATAGTCATAAAAAAGGCAACTCTTCAATCTAATGGGCAGAGTCAGAGTTTGAAATCAAACCATCTAAACGAGATGGGGGACGGGACCTTTTTTGGCCCAGTGGGCCAGATCTTTCTCTACCCCCACCCCTGCAAGCTAGCTTTGACAGGTGACAGGTCCACCCACCTGCCTGTCATCTGACATCAGGTGACCAAAGTCTGTTGAAGTTGACCTGCGGGGGTCAGAAGAGGTACCGTATTCTTCCTTGTATTGGACAAAAATCATGTCAAAAAACTGGGGTCGTTGAATACACAGATAGTGGCATGGGGGGAGATACTGCTGCACGGGGGGAGCAATCTGGGGGCGCTGGCTGGTGGCGCGCAGCTTCTCCCAATGCTGCAGTGAGTGGGGAACGATCTGGGGGCACTGGCTGGCTGGAGCGCAACTTCCCTCGATGCTGCTGCACGAGGAAAACACTCCCTACCTGTGTGCGGGAAACTATCTAGAGAGTGTTTCCTGCCCGCAGCTGCGAGGGGGAAGAGGCTCAACCACTTTGGGCCATCTCCCCACATTTTCTTAAAATTGACTCCCCCAAAATGGGGGGGGTCCTAATTCAGTGGTACCTCAGGTTAAGTACTTAATTCGTTCTGGATGTCCGTTCTTAACTTGAAACTGTTCTTAACCTGAAGCACCACTTTAGCTAATGGGGCCTCCTGCTGCCACCGTGCCACCGCCATGCAATTTCTGTTCTTAACCTGAAGCACTTTTTCTGAGTTAGCAGAGTCAGTAACCTGAAGCGTATGTAACCTGAAGCGTATGTAACTCGAGGTACCACTGTACATGGGGGCTTCTAATAGATGGAAAAGTATGGTGTTCCCTCCAGCACCCAGCAGGATTGAACCTTTTGCTCCAGTGACTTCCCACAGTCTCCATTTGCAGTCCCTCTCAGAATTGGACCTACCCTGCATGCTTTCTTTTCACAACGGGAGGAAAGCTCCCAGTGCGACTAAGTGAAGCTTCCCTCTCGTTGTGAATAGGAAGGGGTGGTTTTTGTGTGTGTGGTGGTGATAGGGATTGGCAGAGGGGAGTCAGTTATGACCATGGCAGAGATCCAGCCTTTTTAAAAAAAACCAAACAACCTACCTCCATGTTAGTGTTGGATCCAAGAATATCCCTAAGCTGCACTCCTGATCCACAATAGTTTCAGTGACCAGCGAGTTTGAACCTTGTGAATAACAAACAGAGTGGGGGACTTTTATCTAGTCTCTATGACTGGTTCATTTGCTTCTTTCAACCATGTGGGATAGTTTTTAATGAAACTGTCTTGTAGTTGGCCTTTCTATCAAAGTATGTAATATTTCAGTTCCCTCTGGGGACTTTGTTTTATCATTGTTTTTGTGTCTTCTCCGTGATTCTGCATTAAAACTCAAAATGGATTATGTGTTGTTGTTTCCTTAAATGAGTTTCTAATCCGAAAGAATATTAGCTACACATAATTAAGCTGCCTTTATTTAGAGATCATTTGATGTATTTAGTACAGAATGCTGAAGTGATTCAGTAAATGAGGCTGCCCGCCCACTGTTTATATATCTGCTCTCACCGCTTAGACTTGCACACAAGTATACTAATGAATGCACTGCAATATTTGTACGCCTGCAGATATCTTGTTCCTGAAGCTCTGATTTACAATTCAGAGTACGTACGTCAAATGCTAGAACTTTTAGTTTAATAGAGCACTGGAAATGTATGCTAGGGCATCTTCCCACCGCCACACCCAAAATCCTCTAAGATTTACCGTATTTTTTGCTCTATAAGACTCACTTTTTCTCTCCTAAAAAGTAAGGGGAAATGTGTGTGCGTCTTATGGAGCGAATGCAGACTGTGCAGCTATCCCAGAAGCCAGAACAGCAAGAGAGATTGCTGCTTTCACTGCGCAGCGATCCCTCTTGCTGTTCTGGCTTCTGAGATTCAGAATATTTTTTTTCTTGTTTTCTTCCTCCAAAAACTAGGTGCGTCTTGTGGTCTGGTGCACCTTATAGAGCGAAAAATACGGTAAATATCTGATTTAGAATTACTTACCTGAAGAAAGTCCTCAGAATGTTTTTTCCAGAAAAACTATATAAATTCATTGATACAAGGAATATGTCCATGAATAAGGCTAAAGCTTAACACAATGAATGCTTCTTTCACGACATTCTGTCTCCAGGAGCTACTCTAATAGAAGAGGTACAATGTTGGGCAGAAACACAATGATGAACCAAATCTCCAATTAAAATGAAATGTCAAGTATTCACTTGGAAGTTAGCAAGCGGAAACCAAGATCCTAGTAGTCCAGACTACAGTGGATTGTTTCATTTTTAGATACTTAGCTGATATACATGGCTAGAGATGCGCAAACCTTCCTTTAATTGCTGCTCAACAATGCAGTTTTATACATGTTTACTCAGAAGTAATGAGGTTTATTTATAAGAGGCAGCTGGGTATTGACAGAGAAATCAATTTTAGTTTCTCTCAGTTTCTCATTTTACTAGTCTTCATTTCTCCACATTTCCACATCAGTTTGTGATTTGCTCTTTTAAGTCCCTATAGAATTTCTTCACGATTTTAGCACAATTTTCTCATTATATACACATTTCTGGGTGGATTTTTTTCCTAATATACACATTTTTACAAAGCCCACTCCCCCCCCCCAGTATTTATATTTCCCCTAGCACAAAGCATTTATTTATGCCATTTGTACAAATACGCGGGTGGCGCTGTGGGTTAAACCACAGAGCCTAGGACTTGCTGATCAGAAGGTTAGCGGTTCGAATCCCTGCGACGGGGTGAGCTCCCATTGCTCGGTCCCTGCTCCTGCCAACCTAGCAGTTCAAAAGCACATCAAAGTGCAAGTAGATAAATAGGTACCGCTCCAGCAGGAAGGTAAACAGCGTTTCCGTGCGCTGCTCTGGTTCGCCAGAAGCGGCTTAGTCATGCTGGCCACATGACCCGGAAGCTGTACGCCGGCTCCCTCGGCCAATAAAGCGAGATGAGCGCAGCAACCCCAGAGTCGGTCATGACTGGACCTAATGGCATAGCTGTCAAGTGCCCCTTATTTGAAGGGACAGTCCCTTATTCCAGCACCATGTCCCGCTGCTGTCCCTTATTGTTGGATGTCCCTTAAATGTCCCTTAAATGATGTCCCTTAAATTTCAAAGGAAGCAGCTCCTCTCCCTGCTGGCCAGGGAGGAGGGAGGCTCCAACTGTGTTGCTTGGCTGTGTTGCTCACCCAATAAGAAGTCTAAGAACGACTGGGGGGTGGAGCTTGCATGCCTTGTGTGTAGCTAGTTAATGCAAGCTGAGGGGTTTTTTGAATGTTGGATGCCATTTTGTTGCACGTGCTGCTGCAAACTTTGCAGTGCAAAGCCAGGCCTGGGAGCCATCTTAAGTTGAGGCTGCATAGGCCTTGTGGTGCATCTGATTCAGATTCTATTCAGTTGTACCTCTGGTTACAAAGTTGGTTGGACAGTGTTCTCGAAGCTACCCAGCATGAGTTTGACCAGCCTGCAGGAGGACAGGAAGACTGGAGTGCCTGGAACAGGTGAGGCTGCAGGTCCCTTATTTTGGCTGCTGGCCCCTTATTTTCAAGGCTGCTGGCCCCTTATTTTCAAATCTGTAAGTTGACAGCTATGCCTAATGGTCAGGGGTCCCTTTGCCTTTACCTTTACTTCCCAGAGAACTGTATTGTGGTAGATGTCATGTCGTTGTTTCAGTCTTTTTTAATGACTCTTTCCTATTCTGTGAACATACACATTGCAAATCATCAGAATGCACCTTTCCCGTTTCAGCTTGACTTGTTCTTTTCCTTGTTTAGCAGGTTCTTTTCCTTAGGGAGTTCTTAGGAAAGCTACTTAGCATACATGCAATATGGTCAGAAAATTGTGCTTTGACGATGGCTAGACTTCAAGCCTGAATGCAGCTGCTCCATAACTTTAACACTCTTGGAATGGTGCAGATGAAGCTTCTTCTCCCCTTCGAACCCAAGTTGTTCAGGGCTTTGCAAATTAACACAAATACCTTGAACCTGGTTCAGAGGAAACCAGTGCAGCACTCTCAGCAGTGGGAAAACATTAGCCCAAAAAGAAAATACATGATTCCATTGATCACTGTAGAGGAAGCAAATTGCCTGTGTAACACAAAGGCTTAACCATCCATAGGAAACAAACCTAAACGCCATTGTATTTCCTAAGGGTGCTTTTGTTGTGAGCCGAGTTTTACTGTGAACCACATGGCACTCCTAGGCACATGGCACTCCTAGGATTCAGAATGACCCACCGTATGTTTGGGTTCACGAGATGGGGTACCCAATAGCCCACTGTGGGACAGAATGAATTTGCCTAAATGCAGATCATGTGTGCTGAATTGTGGATTCAGATGTGAGAAAGCACTTAATGGTGAACTCAGCTGTGGTGTCAACCAAGAAACACAGACTTCTTTCCTTCCATGTGAATGTTTTGCTTCCATTCCTTGTGCTGTATTTCCCCCACCCAAACACAAAATCATAGAATTGTAGAGTTCGAAGGGACCCTCAGGGTCATCTAGTCCAACCACCTGCAATGCCGAAATCTCAAGTAAAGCATCCATGGCAAATGGCCATCCGATCCGTGCTTAAAAACACCCATTTTTGTGGTGGTTATTCTGTCAGGGCACTTTTTATTAATGCTGTTCTCCTTTGTCTCTGTTAAAAGAAAAGGTGCTGCAAGGGTGTATTGCTATGACCCAGTTTGAGAGACTGCTTCATATAATGAACCACAAACAGTGTGCTACAACCGCCAAGGAAGTGTCACAATGAATGTCATGCCCAACTTGCTTACAAGAAATGCACCTCTCTCTCTCTCTCTCTCTCTCTCTCTCTCTCTCTCTCTCTCTCTCTCTCTCTCTCCTTCCAAGGGTGAAAGTTTTAAACAAAGGTAGACTTCGATATGTCATATATTTCATTTGACACTCAGAGAACTGGTTGGGAGGCAAAATGGAAAGGTGTAGCATGTACCTAAAAATAGCATCCCCTCATACATTGTCCACATGAACAACACTTTTGAAACACACAGAAGGCTCCCAAAGCTGTTCTGGAAATTATTTACTTTGACAACATCGTGTTTTAGTAGGTGTTCAGCCTACAACTAGACACAGATCCACTTCCACACAAGTGTATTTTGAAAGGTGACTTCTCCTCCTCCGCTAATTTTGCTTAAAACAAAAATAAACCTGCTATTTCATTTCACTAACTAACTAGTCCTTGATCAAAGTTGTCATGTTTTCATGGTTTTGGCATACCTTTCAACAAATTTTTATATAAAGAATCAACCTATTAAAAGCATTGGAAATCAATATTTTGGAGATTGGGAGCTTTGCTGTGTATTGCTTGTTCAGAAGCTTGTAGTTCCTTTTACATAATAGACTTTTTATTGAACTTCTAATTCCTTCTTGGTTCAACTCAGGTGCCTGAAACTCCAGTTCAGCTGAAAATCAATTGGACAATTTCTTCACTCATAATAGAAGTGAGGAACAAGCTTTAAAGCAGACATCCTTAAACTTCTTTTGTTCTCTGAAACTATTTCTCTATAATTTGCAGCACAATCTTTTGCATATTTACTTAGAAGTACCGTAAGTTCCATTTACTTCAGGAACTGTGTACATAGAATTTCAGCTTTAATACATTTTTTCCCCAATGCCAAAACATCCCCATGGAATTTTTTATTATGATTTCCATATTCATTCATATAATTTCTGTTATTAGTGGGCAACATGATTTCACTTTGACCTGCATTTCTATATATTAAGGTAGTTAATCTGCAGAATACTAGGGTTGCCATATTTCAAAAAATGAAAAGACGCTGTTACAGAGGCCGAATCCCATCTATATCTGAGGAATTCCAGATGTATGGCAAACCTAATTGAATATACCATTTGTTTTGGGGAGAAGCAGGGTAAACACAGCCAGTTCGAGCTCATATTATATCCCTTTGTTTTTATGATCATTTCACCCCAAATTAAGTGTTGTACCTGGATTATATATACAGTGGTACCTTGGTTCTCAAACGTAATCAGTTCTGGAAGTCTGTTTGACATGGCCTCTCCTCCTCCCAGAGGGGAGGAGTTGTGAGCGGGAGCAGCCTCCTGCGGGGGCAGGGAGGTGTATTCGGCTCCCTGTTCCTGATTGCTTTTGCTGTCGCGGCCAAGCCTCCCAGCCGACCAATGGGGCCGGCTGGTGGGCGGGGCTAAAGGCATCTAAACAGCCACGGCAGCGCTGATATGACTCCTGGCCGTGCGAGGTGGAGTCTTGTATTGCTGTTTCATCCAATGCTTACGCCAATACTACTCGCATGCTGCAACCAATAAAAGTTGTGACCTAATTTTGCCCATTAACCTAAAATAATGTGTTTGTGTGTCTTATTATAATCCTATGCGGGTGGATGGTCCTCAACTCACAACCGAGATATTTGAAAACCAAGCCGCGACTTCCGATTGGCCGAAATGTTCAAGCACCAAGGCATTTGAGAACCAAGGTTCCACTGTAATAACTACTGTTTTGATACATTATATGTATCTGACCTAGACACATGATAGTTGCATAACACTATAATTCAAAATTATAGTCAGAAAAGACATTAATCAATTTAAGTCTACTCAGGGTCTGATTAACAATGCATATCACCCACAGAGCATCGCTAAATAGATTATAGCTCTATACCATGTGGCAGAATATCTTACACCAGGTTTAAGAGATGCAAATCCAGACTTACCTTCAGAACCAGTCAGGAAGGAAATTCCACAAGACAGAACTGCTCTTAAGAGTTTACGAAAATTCAAGCACACAGACCCTTTCAGTTCAATCTATTTTTCCTTACAACCCTTATTGTGCTATCTTTAGTTGGTAAATGGCATAGATAACAGAAATGGATTCCTCTCTTCTGTCTGAAAGGCAGTGCTATTTTTCTAGAAAAAGAGGTGCCAGAATTCACAGTGAACACCTCCATCGTTCTCTTAGAATGGCAATGGCATCCACCTGACAGGGGCTGGGACTGAGTTCCTGTGAGTTCCCCCTGAAAAACAGCCCTGCAGTGGAAGCAGTGTTAGGTGGGATACCTGTAGGTCTCCGCCTACCCCAGTCAATTGTCCAATCCCACCTGGGGGAAGCGTTGCCAAGGAGATCCAAAAAGGTGGGGGAGGGATTACCTGCCCACACAATAGAGGGAGGATCTTACCTGGGAATTCTCACTTGGCTCCAGAGCTTCTCCCACCCTACCCACCCTCAGTTAATGCCTTATTTTGCAGGTTAACTTTTCTTCACAGGTTTTGCAGGTTAACTTTTCTTACAGGTATGCGGGTGCTGCTACGTTAAGGTCGCTGTTAAAGGGCCGGAAAGGAATTTCTCTGCATTGGCAGGTTTCGCCTTTCCCGTAGCAAAACGTCACAACTTTGGCGGTATCAGGCCTTGTGCGGAATCCTTTTGTCCATCTTCCTCTTTGCAGCGGCGATACCAGGGTTCCCCGTTAAAGGGGTTTCTGAAGGGAGGCTTTGACCGTACGCCAAAAGGTCGTCATTGCTCTCCCCTGCAGCGGCGGCGTAACGGGGGCAGCTATCTCTGCTTGAACATATGTTCTCCAGACCCGGCCCATCCCCCCCCACACTGGATAACCCTGAAGCTCCCTAGGTCCCCGGCTGGGGACTGGGGAGGGAGAACACCCAATGCCTGAGCCAAGGTCTACCCACATTTGAAATTTAATAAAGTTGTGGCCAATTTAATCCCATAGCACGTTGTCTTGAGTCATTATTCCACATGACGGGGGGGGGGGCGCTTGGGACCTGGGGACTCCGCCTGTCCACGCAATACAAAACTGAAAATGAACCAACAGCAGATAAAAAATTATGTTCATTTTTCACATGAACCAGTCCTTCCCCTGTCCACCCCCCTAATATTCTTAAGAGAGTCTCTTAGAACAATGGGAGTTTCAAACACTGAGTGGAAGATATACAATATCAGATATTGAAGTCAAAACTTAGAACCTAATAGGGAGGGGGTGGGAAATTGGATCTGGTTGGCGAGCTCCAGATACTGTTCTTCCCACAGGCCAAATCCGACAGGTGGGTGGGGCTGCCCACCTTTCAATCACCTGAGGCAAATAAAGGTTGGACGTTCCACCTCAAAAGCATAAAGATGGTGAATCAGCACAACACTGAATTGTTTAGAGCTGTCTAAAACTTGTATTTGCAGATGTGTTCTGTACACAGAAGGTTGACTCAAAAACTTTCTCAAAAATACCAAAACAAAACAACAGTCCACAAGCACCTTTCAAAGTGCTCTGGGTCTTGCAAAGCCCTTCACACATGGTTCTGCAGGTGCAGTTGATCAGCTGATAGGTGATACTGCAACACACACCTTTCACCGGTCTTACCTGCCTGACATATGACATACATCTACAAGGGTATAGGGTAGGTGGGTGGGACATGGCCATAATGGCCTTGTGGGTTAAATGTGGACCATGGACAGGAGGTTCCGCACCCTTGTGACACAATGTGGGGGGAAACACATTGAATACTGAGGTTATGAGTGAATGAGGTCTTAAAAACAGGTGAAGTTCCAGAAACATGGAAAGAGGCCTACATAACTTTGATACCGAAACAAGATTCAGATGTAACATTGGTAAAAAATTATAGGCCTATATCATTATTAAATAATGATTACAAACTGTTTGCATTTGTTTCCTCCCAAAAAGGCTGCACTGAGGGTCCATTGTAGGTTGTTTTGTTCCTGAACGCACAAATGCCAGCAACAGAGATTATTTGCTTTGTCTAGATAAATATGAGCAGCTGGCTAAAGAGCTGTAAAGGTTGTACGTTCCACCTCAAAAGCATCCAGATAGTGAATCAGCACATGCTGAATTGTTGAGAGCTGTCTAAAGCTTGTATTTGCTGGTGTGTTCTGTACATAGAAGGTTGACTGGAACACCTGGAGGACTGCAGACTCCCTCCCCCTCATAAGAGAGTAAAGTAATAAATTGCTATTTTACTAACACAGAATCAGAGGCATGAGAAAGGTTTGGCATTATCATTTTTTTACTTTTCTGTCATGCTTCCTTCTGACATTCGGCTAATTATAATCGTAGTCATGTGTATTGAATAATATAGGTAAAAATCCCCACAACAGCATACCCATTTCTCCAAAACAAACTAAAGAAAATCCCCACAACACTGAACAAGTTCACACAGTCCATGCTTAAAGCATGGAAAGGAAAAGTAGGCAAACTATCCCCATCCCCACTAACTCCCCTGGCCTATCACCCACTATTCCAACACGCAGCACAAAACCTTCAGATAAAAACCTGGCAAGCTAAAGGCCTACACTGTCTAAAAGACTTCTACAAAAACAACAAATCCATACTATCACAAGAAATACATGACAAACTAGGGGACACCCAAATACCTTGGCTAACACACCATCAACTACATGCCTTCTTAAACAATCCAGCAGTAAAATCAGCAGCCACTAGGCCATTGACCACCTTCAAAAACCTTCTCCTGACACGGCAAAGGGATGGTAGCCACAATATATAAAATATTGCTCCAAAATCCCACAAAACTCCTTGACACAATGGAAGAACAATGGGAACAAAACACAGGCTATGAAATTAACTCCACCCAATGGAGTAGAATATGGTCTAAACCTCCCTTTAAATCCATATCAGCCAAAAGAAGGGAACTCACTCTGAAACTCACCTACAGGTGGCACGTAACACCATAGAAACTGGCACTGATATACCCAGGAACCTCACCGAGATGTTGAAGAGGCTGCACCTCCACAGACACATACCTCCACATGTGGTGGGAATGCCCCAAAATCCAACCCTTCTGGACAGCAGTCCTACAAGAGATATGCAAAATAACTAAACAGGTATTAAAACTCACCTCAGAACTGGCCCTTCTGAATATCTCCCAAGATCATAATGACTTCTCACATTATACTGAGCTTATAACCTGCCTACTCTCAGCAGCCAGAAGCCTCAAAGCCAGACACTGGAGGGACACGTCAGGAGTAAACATAGAGCAATGGTATCAAATGTATGGGAAACAGCCCTACTAGAAAAAGCTAACCAGTAGACTGAAACTGGCACAGGGACAAATAGAAGAGGATGCCTTCACCCCAGTATGGCTCTCCTTTATCACATACACAGCCCAACAAGACAACAAGAATCCATCAACAGCATACAAATCAATCTGGCTTACCTGAACCAGCAAGGCCCCCCTCCTCACAAATACAAACAAACCCTACTGCAGACAACCAACCACACCCTGCCCCTCAAATACCTCTCACTACCAAGAAAAATCCCCACATGTACACTATATAAAAGAATATAAGCCTCACCACCCTCCTCCTCCTCCTCTCCCCGCTCTTCTTCCCCAACCTTATACCGCACTCAACACTAGAGTCTCACAACAAATGTAACTGACCTGTAAGAAAGACTGTGCAACCTAAAAAAAGAGACAAGGTGTGTACTGTTGTAAATCAAGAAAAACTTTAATTTTTTTTAAAAATAGTGTAGGTGAAATATTCAGCATTCAAGGATAAAAATATGGAAACCATAGAAGGGGAGGACAGGAAGTCAATGGATAAAGTAAATTGTGGTCTATGTTAAAATTGTAAAAGGTTTTTTTGTGAAAAATCAGTAAGTAAGAATAATAATAATAATAATAATAATAATAATAATAATAATAGACTTCCGGGCTGGCGCCATCGTCTAATGGCGGATTCCCTCCGAGCTCCGGAGGGAATCTGCTCAACAGGGGTCGGGTTCTGCCGCGGCGGCGACGCGGGGACCCTTAGAAACCACAGGCGCTGAAGCCTGTGGACCTGGTGACTCGGTGGGCACCATTTGCGCGCCCCCCGACCCGCAAAGAAGCCTTTTTAAAGGCTTTGGAACGGGGGACGGAGGGAGGTGTGGTGCTGAGAGTTCGACTGCTTCCCCTGCTGAGTGAAGCCGCATGCCATGGACGGAGAGCGTTAACTTCTTCTTTTGAACTTTTGGATCAAAGTAAGGACCCGTGAGTAACACGGTAATTGGACTTAAAAGGGAAAATTATTTCTGGGAATTCGGCAAGATCGGGTAAGGTGCTAAAAAGGAAGTCAACCTGCCCGCCTTGTAAGCATCGTAAAGCAAGGATTTTATTACTAAGGTTGTGTGAATGTCTTTTGTTTTTTGTGGAAAAGCGCAATTAACTTTATATTGGGCCAATTTAAGTGACTGTGCTGGAGGATAAGAGAACGGAATTCACCCCTCCCCCAAAACCCGGGAGCGATCGGGCAGAGAGCCTGTGGAAGAGGTTTATAGACTTTGACAGCTGTCAAATTAGCTGTCAAAGCTGGGGGGAAAAAAGGAGAACTGTGTCTTTGCTGGTTACATTTGATACAATTTGGTAACAAATTGTTAAAAACAAAGAAGAAAAGGTTAATTTGTCATTAAGTAACTAGAATCCCTCTAGAGGGGGTTCAGGACATTACAAAAATGGCTGTAAGTGGAAAAATACTGGCTGAACTGGAAAATATGATTCTGTTTTAATTAAGTTGGCTTTTGCCACTAACATAAAAATGGGGAATTTGGGGAGAGATTTGGGGCCGACCTTAGCAAAAGATTATCAAAAATAAGTGTTTCGTGTATAAAGATTGGGATTTTTAAGTTTAAATAGGTTAATTAAATTGATGGAGGAATTTAGGGAAAGTATGCTAAGAATAAGTTTTGAAATATAAAGATAGAGGTTTAGAAGTTAAAATTTGTTTGAGATAATTGAATTAGAGGAAATAAGGTAAAGTGGGGGGGATAAAAATTGCTGAGCTAAAAATTGGAATTGGAATACAAGAAGGGTAGGTGTGGGGAAGTCAAGGAAATTGGGTATGGAATATAATTATGGTAAACTTTTAAATTGAATTGCTGTTTTTCTTTTTCTTTTCTTTTTTCTTTTTTTCTTTTTCTCTTTTCTGTTTTCCTTTGTATTCTTTTTTGAAAATTTTAATAAACATAATTAATAATAATAATAATAATAATAATAATAATAATACCCCACCCATCTGGCTGGGTTTCCCCAGCCACTCTGTGCGGCTTCCAACAAAACATTTAAAATATATTAAAACATCAATCATTAAAAACTTCCCTAAATATGGCTGCCTTCAGATGTCTTCTAAATGTCAGAGAATTGTTTATTTCTTTGACATCTGCTGGGAGGGCGTTCCAGAGGGCGGGTGCCACTACCAAGAAGGCCCTCTGATCAAAGTGCAAGAAGCCATGAGTTGGACAACCTTTGCCTACTATTTCAAGTAACTACTCCACCAGCAATAAGAACAATGATCTGGCCTTGTGGTTGCAATACTGGGGGTTCCTGCTGTGACCCCATGGCTACCCTGCAATGATGTAACATCGAGGTAAGAGTCATACCATGCTGCCATAACATTAGGAACTTAGGAACATCAGGAACCAAGTCACACCCATGGTCTACCTGGCTCAGTCTTGTCTTCAATGACTGGCAGTGCTTCTCCAGATTTTAGAAAGGATTCCACCACCCCCACCACCCCAGACCTACCTGGAGATGCTAAGGATTGAACCTAGGAATCTGCATGTAAGGCAGATGCTGTACCAGGGAGCTACAGACCTTCATTTTCATCAAAGGACATAAAGGACTTGGCAAGTGAGCTTACCGTATTCCAGCCCAGTTGGCATAACGCAAGAAAAAGGAATCAACTACAGTGGTACCTCAGGTTACATACGCTTCAGGTTACATACGCTTCAGGTTACATATGCTTCAGGTTACAGACTCCGCTAACCAAGAAATAGTGCTTCAGGTTAAGAACTTTGCTTCAGGATGAGAACAGAAATCGGGCTCCGGCAGCGCGGCAGCAGCAGGAGGCCCCATTAGCTAAAGTGGTGCTTCAGGTTAAGAACAGTTTCAGGTTAAGAACAGACCCTCCGGAACGAATTAAGTACTTAACCTGAGGTACCACTGTAGTATATTTTGTTCACCTCCTAGGAAGTTTTCATTGACAGCATGGAACCACGTTGCTGCAATCACTCCTTATGGTTTCATAGGAACTGCTGAGTTCTGCACAAAAAGAAAAAGCATTTTACAAAACACACACATATGACTGGTTGAATGAAACAGAGAGCAGCTCTTTGCGTATTTTTATGGAGGTGAGCCTAGGAAAATCCACTTGGTTTGTGCGTGTGTGTACTCATTTAAAAACCTATTACAGCTTCCAAGTCTAATTAATTGGCATAATGAATACATCTGAAAGTACTGGTGTATGTGCTAGAAGTGGAATTAAAGGAGCAGCACGTACAAAGAATTAGCGAGAGGAGCAAAGGCCCAGAACAACAAAACGCTGCCTTAAAACATGTTAAAATTAGCAGCATTTTGGAGGGGCAGGCACAGCCGAATCCATACCCCTCCACCAACCAATTCCAAGACAAATGCCTAACCGCAAACCTTACAAGTTGTGACGATTTGCTACGCAGTAGGCAAAAACCAAGTGGCACACACTAATCAGCCAAATGGACAAAATTCCTACCAGGCCCCTGCCCCAAAGCAGTCGACTCCATGACAGGCATAGCAAGGTCAAGCAAACAGCCTAATATTAGGGAAGGGAGGGCGGGTGATCCAAAGTAAGCAGCGAAAAGAGGAAGTTCCTCGCTGCGAGCATTGTATTTAACAAATAGGGCTGTCAATCAACAAATGGCAACATCTAGATTTCCCCAGTAACAGCCCGTCCCTGCTTAAAGGATGGCCAAACCATCTGCCTAGTAACAGTGAGGTGTCTTGTCAGCCCCGCCCGCAACCTGTGCTCTCCATGAGGGAGAACACACTTTACAGAAAGTTGTTACTGTTGCTTTTGTAGTGGAGCTCTATATAAGCAGGTTGGCTGAACACTTCAGCCCAGTTCTGTTCGGGCCTGTGAATAAACAAGAGCTGTTTGAAGAATCGCTGTGTCGTCTGATATGTTCACCCACAACTTAACAAAAACTCTCTGGCGCTAAGCCTCCATTGCCTTGCGGCTCTACTCATGTGGAATGCCTGGTACACAAAAACTAAACCTGGTGATGATTCTTTTGCTTACTTCAGTTATAAACCGAATTTCAGGTAAATGGTTTATCAGTTTCCATCATTCACTGTCTTGTGGTTCTTCCTAAAGCCAAGCAAAGCGAGAAAAATGAAGCATCTTGATTTTAGAATTAAACTGGAAGAAAATCCAAACAATATTGCCCACAGCAATTGAAATTATATATGATAGAGGGGTGAGGGAGAAGAAAACCCAACACTGGAGCAAAAGACTGGAGTAAATGAATGGCAAAAGGTCTGCTATCTTACAAGAAATAATTTAATGAAAACAAAGGGGTATCTGCCTGACACCACACCAACATTTCTCCTTGCCACCATCAAGTGGTGCAGAAATAAGGGAATTAAAGAATAATAACACTTCCAGACTGCTGCATGCATTCCTTGTTTATTTTTTGAGTCATTAAACTAGGAAAGATCAGACTAGCTCTATTGGTGGGAATAATATATTTAAAAAATCGCTTAATTCAAGGAATGTCACAAGCACAATAAAAATAATTGATTCAGTATATACCATATTTTTTGCTCTATAAGACGGACTTTTTCCTTCCTAAAAAGTAAGGGGAAATGTGTGTGCATCTTACAGAGCGAATGCAGAGGGGGCAGGCAGGAAAAGACCCCAAGAGCCCCACACAAGCTCCCCGCGGCTCTTGCGGGCTTTTCCCCAGGAGGGAGAAGGGACTGACGCTGCCAGTCAGTCCCTTCTCCCTCCTCATAGAAAAGCCCACAGGAGTCGTGCGCTCCTTAAAGGGTGCACGGCTCCTGTGGGCTTTTGCAGGAGGTGGGGGAATTGCCATAGCCGTGCGCAGCCTCTCCCGGCTGGAGAAGCCACTAAAGAAGCCAAGACAGCCAGCGGGATCCATCCTGCTGACTGTCTTGGCTTCTTCTTTAGCTCTTTGGGGCTGGGGGGGGGATAATATATTTTTTCTTGATTCCCCCCTCTAAAAACTACTTGCGCTTTATAGTCAGGTGCGCCTTATGGAGCAAAAAATACAGTAATTTGCAGTAACCTGCTTTTGCTTCACATTTCAGATGTTCGCTTTCCTTGCAGAAGGCATAAGGTCTTATGGTTGCTGTTATTTATTTATTTAATATCTATAATATATTCCGCCTTTTAGCAGAGATTCTAGGACTGTTTATGAACACACGAGAAAAGAAAAATACCCAGATAAAATATAATCATTGACAAATGGCTTTGCTCCCTCTCGGTAACTACAGGCAACTTATAACAATGCCTGCTTGTCAGATTTAGAACAGTGGCTTACTGGCATGTCACAGTTGTCATTCTAGCAGCTTGACATTTTTGAAGCGGTGGGGTATCTGATAAGATGCTACAATGCCAATTTTCATGCTTTGGTCTGTTTTTAAACCCACTCAGCAGTCGTTGACTGAGTCGAACTATGGAAGGACAATAAATAAGGAAGGCAGAATAAACAGGGCCCAGAGGACGAAATTTCAGACAAGGCTAGGACTTTATTTCTACCATGGACAAGGAATTGTCAGTTTCAGCCCTTTCTTAGAACAGGAATAATATCGACTTATCTCAAAGACCTTTTTTAATGAGGATAAATGGGATAAGGACTGCTGAGTGTGGGGTAATAATGATGAGATGCTCATGGGGAACAGGTCAGGAAGCCATTTTAGAAAAAAGATCTACTTTGTCTTAATTTTTTTTAAAAATCCCACAAAAATTCAAATTGCTGTATATTTAACTGGATAGAAAAGGGGACTTTAATCATAATTGGATTTCATAATGTTCACAATGTGTGTGACTCATTCAGAGTTTTGATAATTACCATAAACCTCTGAGAGGGATATTTGAAGATGGAGCCCCTTTTCCATTCCAGTAACCTTATTGCCCACAAAAAATTGGCCAAATCTTGTGGGACGTTAAAGAGAAACAGATTTAAAATACTTCTAGATGGAAATGTTTTAGCATTGACCACTCATTGTTCCACACTTCAGAAAATACATCCCCCTATCTTCCGTTAGATCGCTGACCTCTCCCTTTTTACTGGGTGACAAGTAGGCAATTATTCATTTAAAGACCTAGCGCTGCGGTCAACTAACCTTTACTCAGTGGAGACCCATTGTAATCAAGGGGTTGAAATTAATCATGGGAATTAATTCCAATTGTCTTTATTTCAATCATTTGAGAGGAGGAGGAGTTTGGATTTGATATCCCGCTTTATCACTACCCGAAGGAGTCTCAAAGCGGCTAACATTCTCCTTTCCCTTCCTCTCTCACAACACTCTGTGAGGTGAGTGGGGCTGAGAGACTTCAAAGAAGTGTGACTGGCCCAAGGTCACCCAGCAGCTGCATGTGGGGGAGCGGAGACGCGAACCCGGTTCCCCAGATTACGAGTCTATCGCTCTTAACCACTACACCACACTGGCAGAAGGGGTGAAGCACAGATAAGAAAAACAGGGGGTTTAGAATTTCAAACTGTAGAAAGATATGTAACTGGCCTGAAGTCCTTTCTTCAAAAACCATATGCTGCACTGAGCACAAATAGGGTGTTTTAAACCTGTTTTGAAGAGGAAAAACGTCCTCAGGCACCCCTTTGCATTAATAAGGCAAATGGAAGCACATATGCCAGTCCCTCAAATCCCTCCCCCAATTCTCGCACTCCTTGCAAAATAGACAGTAAAAATGATGTCGCTTTCCCAGGAAGTTTAAAATGGCTTTTAAAATGGTCCATGACCTCAAACCTTAGCCTGCAAACCTCCCCAAGTTCTCATCAGGGAAGAATGATCTTCCCAAAGATAGGTATATTATAGATCTTGTCTCCCCTGCCCCCCCCTTTTTTCTTTTTTGCCTGTGATATTTTTCCAGTGCTGAATCTAAATTGGCCATTTCATCTTCCAAATAGAACTTTGGTAATATACCTTGTAGTTAAAAGTCCCAAAGTGACAGTACCATTGAAACAGTGTCACCACATTTCCTAATTGTGGCACGAACTTGTGCTTCCACAAGCATGTAATAATTACTTCAGCTCTACACAGAATATCCATTTCACTAAGTTTTCCCCCTTTATCTTCCAGCAGCAGCAGAGTTACAAAAAAATTGCTAAGAGAAGTGTCAGAACATGTGGAGAAATACAGCCCACCAATTTAGTTACTCAGAATAACAGAACGCGCTAAGAATTGTTAGCTGTGCAATGAAATTTTTTTTTTACTTATAAGCTGCTTGGAAGCCAGAAAAAGAAAGAAACTTCCAACCACCCTGAAGAAATTAGAATGCTCCCAAATTGAAAGCAATTTTGCTCCATATTTGTAAGGCCACTTAATAGTCATTCCCGTGAAGAAAATCATTATTATTGGATTCCCTATACAAATAACTGACTCCCTGTGAGTAAGTCTGGGGTGGAGTAGTTTTAGCATCTACTGTATTTTTCGCTCCATGAGACGCACCTGACCATAAGACGCACCTAGTTTTTAGAGGAGGAAAACAAGAAAAAAAATATTCTGAACAAAACAGTGGATGTATGATTTTTGTGGTTCATGCTGTGGCCACAGATGTGTGATTTGACAGTGAGTTTCAGGTAGCCCGATGCAAAAATCCTGAGGATCCATGTGGATCCATGCTTTGTAACCACGTTTTAAGTGGGGAGGGAAGGAAAAACACTGAAGGGACAAGGAGCACGCATGGGGTGTGTGGAGAAGGATCTTTTCAGCGAGCTGAGCGGGGAGGAGGGAGGGAAAGAGAGTATGCTCGCTTTAAAGCAGACAACTGGACAGGAGCCGCTTACACCCGTGTAAGCAGCTCCTCTCCTCTCCAGCTTTGCTCCTTTAAAGTGAGCCGGCTTTGCTGCTTTTCAGCGAGCTGAGCGGGGAGGAGGGAGGGAAAGAGAGAGCACTCGCTTTAAAGCAGCCAACCGGACAGGAGCCACTTACACCCATGTAAGTGGCTACTCTCCCGCTTTGCTGCTTCAAAGCGGGCCACGGAGGAGGGAAGGAAGGGGAACCATGGATCCTCTGCTAGCGACTGCAGCAGATCCCCCCGCCATCCATAGGCATTCGCTCCATAAGACACAGACATTTCCCCTTACTTTTTAGAAGGAAAAAAGTGCGTCTTATGGAGCGAAAAATACGGTATATTGTATCATGCTTGTGACTGAGCTGGTATGACAGAGTTGCATCCATTCCTGTGTGTGCAATGAGGTTGCTCTCCTCTCCCTGTGAACCTCCCAAATCTGTTCCAGAGGATTCCCCAATCTCTCTGAAGAAGATTTTGAGGTTGCGTAGGGTGCTGAATCAGGGAGGAAAGGGACGTTACATTGCCAAAGTGGAAGTGTGTTGTATGTGTGGAGGAAAACCTTAAGCATGTTCCCAAAAACAGACCAGAGGCAATAGTACTTCATCCAGCAGAGGTTTACTTGTGTTAAAAGCAAATGAGGTTAATGGTCACAAATCCAAAAACATTCAGGATTGGCACAGTCCATAAAAAAATCTAGTTGCAGCATTTACAAAAACTTATACTCTTAACTCATAATAAGACCAGTGCTCCCCCCCCCCCTTGTTTAGGGGTACTCTCATTTTCCTACTCATATTGAAATACTGCTCCTCAATGAGGCCAATCTTAAAGTCACAAAATGTTTAGGGCAGGAATGTCCAAAGTCCTTTGCGAGGGCCTAATCTGGCCCACCGGTCAGTTTAATCCAGCCCCTGTGACAGTTTATTTCCTGGGGTAAAATCCTAAAGAAAACCTCACAACTTCAATCCTAAAAAAAGGTTAACAACTTTGGTCGGCCCTTCACCTCATCAAATCTGGCCCTCTTTGAAAAAAGTTTGGACACCACTGGTTTAGGGGTATGTGTACCCCTGCGTCCCCATCCCCCCAAAAAAGGACTGAATAAGACTAAAACTCAACACTAAGCATGCTGTGTACAGAACACCACACCAGAAAAGAGATAGAAAGTAAAACCCAGGTTCTTTCTGGCTTATTATTATAGTCAGCATGACCTTAATTGAAAGAGACAAGAGAACTAGTTCAAACCAGCTTCCCAGAAGGTATAACCCAAACAATCATAACCCTTCTGCCTGCTTCTCTCACACAGAGAAGCTTCTAGTAGCTTCTGGAATCCTCTTGTATTAATCAGAAATAGGAAAGCTCTCCACACATCAGATCAATACTTTCTTCACAAGAAATGCAAACTGACATTGTGCAAGTGGAATGAAAGCACTGGATATAAACCCATGTTGGGAACTATGCCTATTACCGCTTTTGTTCTTGGTACTAAACAGTACAAGAGCATCTCAGTCAGCCTCTAGGTCTTGGTCACTGTCATGGATCAGAGAGCTCCAGGCAGTCTCTGTGATGTCCCAGGACCAACTGCTGATATATTTCAAATTGGACTGAAGAGTGGAGCCCAGGTCAAAATGTTAGGGTGGCCAGCCATGCATTGCCCCCAAAGAATACACATATCATAAGGCGGGGGCGGGGGGGGGGAGATTTGCACAAGCAGTACGACATATTGAGCTATGAATCCATAGCTCAGAATATCCCCTTGGTTGAGGAACTGAAGCAGTTTGTCACCCAGCTTCTTGCTGAAATTGAGTAATTACATGCTTAGACAGGCAAAGAGAAGCTGTCAGTTTGACTGGGATTAAAACCTCAAATGGCAGTGGGCTGCAGAGAGGACTGGGAAGGAGACTGAAAGGAAGGCTGTAGGGTAGCAATGGAATGATCAGATATGCTTGTGTGTCTTTAATCAAGTGCACAATACAGGTGTCCCCCAACTTACATGGGGGTTATGTTCCAGGCCCCTGTGTACATAAGCGAAGATCAGGCGGGAGGGGGGCATCTTCTTTTAAAAGCTTCTAAATGCCCATTTTCCCCCTGCTCTTCACTTCTCTGTCCTGCTCTTTCCACACAACTCTCTCTTCAACTAGAGTTGCAAGCTGGCTAGGGCTAAAAAGTGCCAAATGCTGCAGTAAAAATAGAAATTACATAGTTTAAATAGGGTACTATCCTCAGTTTATCAATCTAGGACACCAGCCACAGAGAGAGCTGCACTGCTGAGTTCTAAGAGGCAAAGCAGGTAAAAGGAGCTTATAGCGACTTTTAAAATCCCGAAACTTCATTGTACCTTTAAATTGTGCTTTTTAGAAGACCAGCAGCAGTTAGAGAAGAGACTGTGATTTTGAATTGGACAAGTTTGTTTTTTTAAGGCATGGCAGTGAGTGTGGATAAATTTGCTTCAATCACCGAGGGAAAAGACCCATGTTTCATTTTAAAAAGTTATATTGAAGATGTTCGCTCCCCATTAACTGGTATTTCAGTTAGCAGTATGCTATGAGAGAGCAATATAGGGACGTGGGTGGTGCTGTGGGTTAAACCACAGTGCCTAGGACTTGCTGATCAGAAGGTTGGCGGTTCGAATCCCCGCAACGGGGTGAGCTCCCATTGCTCGGTCCCTGCTCCTGCCCACCTAGCAGTTCAAAAGCACTTCAAAGTGCAAGTAGATAAATAGGTACCGCTCCGGCGGGAAGGTAAACGGTGTTTCCGTGCACTGCTCTGGTTTGCCAGAAGCGACTTAGTCATGCTGGCCACATGACCTGGGGGCTGTACGCCGGCTCCCTCGGCCAATAAAGTGAGATGAGCACCGCAACCCCAGAGTCGGCCACGACTGGACCTGATGGTCAGGGGTCCCTTTACCTTTTACCTTTATGAGAGAGCAAAGCTCATCAATTTTTAGAAAAGAGACTAAAAATAAGACAGCAGGTATATTTGATTAATCTATGGCGCAACCTACATTTTTGATGTATGAATTGTTCCGTTCATCACAGATCATAAAGGATGCCGTGGAAACATGTGTGCAGTTCATAACCCTTTGAATTACACATCAGCATTCGCACACAACATCAATTCAGGTAGAAGTTGCTTCTCTGTGCTGATATTGCCCATGTCTGATCTGTGTGCATGCACAAGTCTGTTTGTGAAGATCACAACTACATTTGGCATTTTGTGGAGTAAGGCAGGGTACACGTTTAATGAACAAACTGGAGGTCAGAGAGAAGAGTGTCAGTAGTGAACTAAGGTATTTTTAGACTCTAAGTTCTAACCAGTAGTTCCCAAACTAGTCATGATGGCTCTCCTCTGCTTCCATGGTCAGAAATAGTATAAGTCTTTGGTCTCATCAAGAAAGAACAGAGCTGGTGTTTCTTTTTGTTTTGTTTTGTTACATTCAAGATCAATTCAATGATGGGGTTCTGCAGAAGATAACAAGCATAAGTTGTCTTTAAAAACCAGACCTCAAGATTATAATATGCCAAGGCAATTGAGATTAATAACAAACATTCTTGCTGGTTTTATTGGACCTGGATAACTCACAATGGTTTTGGAAGACAGTCAAACCAAACACTCATTATTGTTTGTCACCAAAGAAAACAATATAGTCTAAGCAAATCAGAATTTGGGTCTCTCATGACATCTCTTGGAACAGTTTGAATAGAACTAGTGTCCCTATGAACCAAGGGACGAGTAATGTCCTGTTCTCTATTCCAGGGATAGGTCGTCTACTTAAGCATTTACTAAATTATAGGGCTGGCATTTTCAAATATGAATTCATATTTACAGCCAGCCAACATTTAAATAAAACGAACAGCTGTGATTTTGAATATCAAGCCTCTTTTGCTCAATTGAAGAGATAGTTTTATTGAAAAATTCCCAATAATTGGGTCTTAAGTGCTCATTTTTCAGCATTAGTTTAACTGATGCTCATTGTAGCATTTGATACACATGCTGAATAGTCTGAAAAGTACTGTTCTAGAGGGTAAGGTACAGCATGCAATGTCTACAAAATGGCAATGAAAACAAATTCATTTGTTCTACCTATAAAACCTGTATTCTCTGTGATTTTTTTAAAATGGGCTGTCACTATTTACTTGGTTAACTGCTGCAGGTTTAGAATTTTGAATAACCAGGAAGCCAAATATTTATTTTCACAGGGACCAATTTCCATCCAGTTGTTGTCTGAAGAATAATGCATATGTTAGCGGCAATGCAAGCTGTTAATGGGCACAGAAATTGCCCATTGTGCAATTAAACAGCAGGAAAGGTCTACTGTTTTAATGCCCCAAATGTTGGCCTCCTAGATGCACACCTGGAGATGCGGGGGAAATGATGAGGATGCTGAAGTAAATGGACTCTCAGCCTGAGTAGCAGGGCTTTTTTCCAGAACCTGCTCCTTTTGGCTGATTTTAGATGGCCCAATGTGTTTTTAAAAGGCTTTGAACTTTGTTACAATTCATTCAGGCTACAATATGTAATGTGCTTTATTTTTAGATTTGAACCTGATTCAAGTGGATAGGTTAGAAATCAATGTAGCAAGACCTTGGTAATTATTTTTTAAATGAGCAGATTTCATAAAACAAATGTGTCATGAAAAAAAATAGTGTGTTTATATAATGCTTTTGTCAAAATGTTTAATTGACAACTATCTAGCATCACGAATACACCTAACGTTATTGAAGAATATACAGAAATATACATCCTTCATTTGATTCCAGTAATTTACACCAGTGAAATGCAAAATAACCAGTTTTAAACTCTTAGTAAGGGTGGGCGTTTGAAGAGGTAAAGGGTGATTAACTCATGTGATATACATATAGTCTCAGAAAGAAGATACCGACAAAGCCAAAACGATGATTGATGAATCCTTAGGAGAAAAATGTTCTTTGTTAGTAACTGAAATAGGGAGAAATTGAGGCAAGGTGGCAATTGGTTGAAAATAATCAGATTTTCACTCATCTGTACCTGAAAAATCTGACAAGAGGTATCAACATTGAAATTAGTAATCATATACAACAGTTTCAGAATCCTGGAATTAAACATCTGTTTATTGATAAGAACAGAAATACAGAATTATTTTAAAACAGCAAATTAATATGTACAACGCAAAATTTATAAAATATTTTAACAACTCATTGCCAGCTTTGATTCTACAATATGATCAAAGAGGGAAAAAAGCCCAGTTTAAAATAGGTTCCGTCGTGCTAAATCTTATGACCGTACCCTGCTAGACCGGAAGACACACATTTACCTTTTCCATACAAATGCTTCTTTTTCACAGGCTTGGCTCCAAAGCGCAGTGCGTGGGGCAGTAAATGTAAAACCAGCCTTTCCTCTCTCTTCCCTACCCAGGAAACTACTACTGAAAGTGTGGAGACTTTCCAAAGAAACATGTGATGTGGCACGGGGGGAGGGGGGCAAACAATCCTCATGCGCAAGTGGAAGATACTTTGAATCCTCCTAGATGGAGTCTCACTGATCATCTGAAGGCAAGTGTCTTTCCAAAACGGTGCAGAATCAGCTGTACTTCTATGCAGACACAAAAAGGTATTTGCCTTAAATACCGTATCTTGTCTTGAGCAGTTTAACGGAAGACTCTTTCAATCCTGACTGCTCCAAATGACCAAATAACGAATGTGCAGCTGTAAGAAAGGAGAGATTAGTGCATTTCTTAAGCCTTTTAATCAGCTCATATATATATTCTCTGCATGAGACTGCCTGGCAAGTGGCTGGTGAAGAGAAGCGCAGGGCTTTCACAGTCTGGGAGGCTTCAAAATGTTCTTTATCAGCTGCAGGGCAGGCTAACAAAGGCAGAGGTGCAGAGAGGAGAAAATCAGGTTCTGTGCTGCTTTGTTACTTTTTAATCCATTTCTCTGAGTAGTTTACAGTGTTGTCCACAGGTATTACTGCAAGCTGGGCGAAAGCTAAGAGTAGCAAACAAACAATGCTACAGTATACAGTTGTACCTTGGATCACAAATGCCCTGGAACTCGGACGTTTTGGCTTCCGAATGCTGCAAACCCGAAGTGATTGTTCTGGTTTGGGAACGTTCTTTTGGAACCCAAATGTCTGACAGGGCTTCCACGGCTTCTGATTGGCTGCAGGAGCTTCCAGCCAATCAGAAGCTGCAATTTAGTTTTTGAAGGTATGACGGTAAACTACTGCTTTTATTCGCCATGTTGCCAAGTGGCCTGAGAGAGTAGACTATAACAATCATGTAGTTCACTGCTATGGGGGCCCTGCAGCAGAATTCACTGTTAATACTGCAGGTGAGAGGTGACTGATTTGGATTTATAATACCTAATACTGCCCCCTCATATCTTTTAGATTGCAGAAAAAGCTAAAACTACTTCCAATTGTCTCACTCTGACCACCTCTGAGACCAATTCAGCATTTGTATTCCACAGACTTGCATAAAGACTGGTTGCACTTCTAAAATGTTCTAAACTTAAGAGAAAATAAATTTTGCACATGAAGTAAGAAACAGGTTGGAGCAAGAACTCCTGCCTCTGATGCAACAATTGTTTTTTAAGCTCCAAAAGAAAGAACTGCAACATTGTACTTTGGCACCCAATTTGCAATATTTTATTTATATTGGGTTGTTAAATATCAGCAGGATCTTTAAGATTCCTCAGAGAGAGAAAAATCCAGACACTTTCCATTTCCATTTTATACTAACCCAGCAACAGCACCAGAAGCCCAAGCTACCTAATTTTGGTTTTAGGTTTTGCAGGGGGGGGGGGGGAGCAGGTGAAGAAAATTATTTTCTCAAACAATGATGCTGGATAGAATCTCTTTTTTAAAAAAAGAAGTGAGACAACACTTTCAGGATTTTGTTGCAGCAACCAAACTGTGCAATTAGCATGCCTATCTCTAAACCTACCAACTACTAGATTCTATTAGTGACCCATGGTTGCATTTTATTTACCTTTTTTCTCTGAATCAGACATAAACATTACTGCCATATCAAATCTTTTTGATTTGGACAGCTTCTGCAGAATTTCTAAGATGAGTGAAGGTTCTTCTTTCCTGTGTGAGAGGGAAACATTAACATACAACGATAAATAACTTCTTTTGATTGGATAATTTCATGACATGTATATGGCATTATCAAACTCAAGTAAAAAGTGAAAAACAAAATGCATGGATAAAATTAGTCAAGTATTAAAACCAATTTATATAAACAACCACTACAACAAGCTACAAATCAGATATGATTTGTCAATAATCTGATAATTTTGACATATCCAGAAAAGCAACTTGATAACCTTATGTTCCTATGGGCATCCAAAATAAGAATATTTTGTATAAAATATCCTGAAACTGCTCCCGTTTAAGGTGCAACTGTGGTATTTCATTTTGTTCAAAGTAGCATAGCAGCAATCATTTTCGCATAACAGAAGTTTCCCATGCTGAACATCATTCCAGACTGTTTTCATGATAATGGATGTATTTTGTGTACTTGCCTCCTACCAACATTACATTAAATTGATAGTCATCTAGTCCTCATTTCCTTGTTTCTGAGGAACTTGATCTTATCTTGCCAGCACTCCTTCAACTCCCCCTTTCTGTGTGTGCAGCATTAATACAGGGTCTTACTAATAATACTAATAGTAATACACATGCTGTGCTTTCTCATAAGCACATCAAAACAACTTAGTTCATACTTCTCAGTAGTAGGGGACATGCTTTGGTTCTATATGACTCAAAGCTCAGTTCTTGGCATCACCGTTAAAAGGATATTTTGAGGCAGGTCAAGATATTCTAGAATATTGATTTCACTTGAAACGAACCACCCGTCTTATGCATAAGCAGCTGCCTAAGGAGAGCAAGCATGGTGACAAAGTTCCACAAATCTTAACTAGCCTTGGTACAGTCATTATCTCTGGCACATACAGAGGATTTGTATAATCTAGTTTTGATCTTCACACTATGCTTCAAAGACATTCTGAGTGTCTTAAGAGCATAGTGCAAAGCCGGGCACTGCATTTTCCATTAACCTTGAACTTGAGCAGAAGGTGCTGACTTTTTGGCATTGTGCTGTGCCTCCAAAGTCAACAATGAGATGCTTCCTCTGTACTCAAGTTACATGGATGGATAGACGGGAGAGTCTCATGTTAGACTTTGCCCCACTCTTCAGAGGCATGGTATGATGTCAGAATAAGTGAAGGAACAATTGTTAAGGTGCCCATATATTTATTGACCATTGTATTGTGAGACAACTCTGGATTTTCATCCAAATATTCTGAAAGGTAAGCATTGAAGTGTTCCAGCTCTAAGCAACACTTTGCTGCTGATTTTTTTCTTACTTTCCCCAAAATTGCTTTGTAAAATATCATTTCTCTTACAGATTATTCAAGCGACACTAATTCCAAGTACTGGCATATTGCTAGTATTGGGCACAACAACAAGCAGCCAGAAATATGCTCTGGAAAACAGGAAAATTGTTTTTCAGCCAGGAAATGAGTCCAGCTGTTCAATTTACCATCTAAAAATCAATGAACTGAAAAACTTACCCAGTATAAAAATCCTGTAGAATTTTCAAAATTTGGCTAAATACATCTGGATCCAAGGATTTTTGGAACAGATTAGGATAAAGTGAAGGATCAATTTGCTGAGAAAAACAAAAACAAAGCAGGCATTATACAGAATTTATCTTCTTGCACAGTGCCTATAGAAACAAAAGCTTGATTGGAAAGAAATCAAATCAATTAAAACATTTTATTATACCAGCAGTTTTCAAACTGTTCTAGGGAACAATGGATTTCCTTGTGAGTTTATCATGGTTCTCCAATGAGAGTGATAGTAATGGTGGAACACGCCTCCTTGAAGTACAGCTTGCTCCTTTTAATACTGACTGCCCCTCTCCCCATACTGGGCAGTGTCAGGGAATGTTGGATTTGTTCTCAAGGTCTCTCAGTTCATATGAAGTGACAGTGAGGCTCCTAGGGCCAGTATGAATGAAATGTGTGGCCTAGAACATGCTGTAAGATCCTGTGACAGTGTACAGAGACTGTGACGGGGGAGACCTAGGATTCACAGTCTGCTGCTTAGCTCAGCAGCAAGCACCTTGGGCCAGATGCTCTCTCTCAGCTTTACCTACTTCAAAGGTTTATAATGAAAATCGGGGGGTGGGGAGAAAAGAACCTAAGGTCCTGGAAGGAAGATTCAAGGTAATCAGCATATGGTCAGAGGATCTTCTACTGTCCTGCTGATGTGAAGAGTTCTCTGAAGGTTAAGCGTTTTAAGACTCCTATACCACAGATAGCACTACAAGTATATGCAGTTTAATAAGCACTTTCAATGCTACAGCTGATGCATGCAATCCTACAGATGGAGAGAATTTCCCCAAGTTACATAAGAAATCCTGCCTTTCCCCTCCAAAAGTACCTCTGATTATATAGACATAGACATAGACACACACACACACACACACACACACACACACAGAGAGAGAGAGAGGGGGGGGGGAGAGATTGTTTATCCAGGCATGCACATTGCCATCAAATATCGGCAGAAGAGAGCAGCAGGGGCTGAGTTTGGTTGAACGAAAGGAGGCAGCTGACTTCCTGCTTCCTTTCAGTCCAAGATTGCTAAGTGGAAGATGGGTGTCCAACTCAATTCTACCCAGATCCATTTTAAAGAACTGCAGGAGCTTCAATTCTACCTTCTCTTTAGCGTAGCACAAGGGCTACAGAGACTCACAGGGAAAGGGAACACACTTGGTTCTAATACTACAGTGGAAGGTTGAGTCCTGAAGCCAAGTGGAGTGTCAGCACTCAAATGAAGCACCTATGATGGTTTTAGGGCTGCTGGTGAAGGAGAGGAAGGCCACTCCAAATCCCTAAATAAACGTGAGGCTGCACAGCCAGCACTGGAGCTCCCCTCTCCTCTTGCTATTACCCCAAAAAACCCTGTATGGGACGCCCCACACTGGACACAATGGAATTGGCTTTGGAGAAAGCTGCAACCTCTTTGCATGAACTGACTGAAACAGTGAGGCTGCTCAACACGTCCCTGAAGCTTCAGTAGGAAAAACTTTCCCTAAAGGTACTATTCATGGACAACAACAACAAATATGTAATGAAATAAACTAAATAAATCACAAGTTGGAAATTGCTTTACCCTAAGGGAAGGTATTAAGAAAGACTGCACTGTAAAGTTACACAACTTGGTAGAAACCATACTTAGCTATGAAGAAGCTTACCTTCAAGTACGTGTATAATTGATCTGGGTAACCTTTTAATTTTCTGAAATCTGATTCCAGCTGAAAAGAATTCACAGGAACTGGAGGCACAGGGAATGTAAATGTGGGGAGAAGTGTTTGTTTTTCTGTCTTAGTTTGTTTTTTCATGGCACAAGACTGAGATGTAGATGATGGTTTCTCTTTCACGGTGCTTTTGCTGACAGGTCTAAAACATTTAAGGCAGACATGAAGTGGATGATTACCTAGCCTCTATTTGGAGACAGGTTTTACAAAACACAGTTATATTTATTCAAACCAATCTTCAAAATTGGTTCCAGAGTGATTCACACAATTAAAGGGTCCCATCAATAAGACACATGTTAACAACAATTGGCAGACAAAACAGAACTATTAGCTAAACATTTAAAATTCCTAAAACTTGAATGCCAGTGAACAGAATGATTTTCTTGCACCTGACACCTAAAAGATAACATCAGCACCAAGTGAGCCTCCTTACAGAAGGTATGTCAAAAACGGTGTGTCAAAACTGAGAAGGCCCTCTCTCTGGTTGTCATTTTTTTCAACAAAGAGGGAAGAGTAGGAAGGGCCTCTCTCAGCTGTTGATCTGAGAGTCCAAGCAATGGAGAAGGCAATAATTCTGATACTTGGTCCCAACCCATTTATGACTCCCTGATTTAGAGTACAGGACTCTGTTGAAGTAGTTAAAAGAAAGCAAAAAATCCAGAATTGTGGTAGAGACTCCCCTTAACAGATCAGAATCTGTTCTAGTAAAGGACAGGGTCAGGATAAGACATAATGTAAGATTCAGTCTATGTCAATCATGCAAAAAGCTTGCATATAATCGATATATGCGCATGATTGGTGACACTTCATTGGATGTTGTCAGAATGAATTCTGTTCCAAGACTAATCCCCACTAAGTAGATTGCGTAGAAAACTGCACAATCTTGTGCAACGTACATTTTCAAAGCCTAATCTTGCAAACAACAGCAACAATATTGGAATACATGATTAAGACTATATACATCAACAGTACTACTTACACTTGATCTGACATACATTTTAGATTTACTTGCAATGTTTAAAGGGTAAAAATGCTTCGACTATTGTGCAACAAAGTTGGTTATGAATATAAAAGTTCAGAACTAGAGATTTACTTAATACCAAATGCTAATGCACCAAATATTTAACGGTAGATTTAATTTGGCAAGGAAAAAAGTGGTAAGAAACAACAATTCTTTAAGCCCATAGTGCTCTGAATATTATAAACATCAAAAGGGATTTTCACAACTAGAAAAGTCAAGCCTTTCCCTATAATTTCATAACGTGAAAGGGAAAAAAATGTCAAATGTACAAACCCTCTCAACACTGATTACAGTGTAGCCATTTGCTCTCCTGTAATTTATCTGTCATTCCATTTGGCATATATTCAAGGGTTGGAACTTTGCTACAAGAATAAAATGTTTACTGTATACCATATACAGCAGGCATGTCCAAAGTCCATTTTGGGGCCTAATCTGGCCCACACAGTTTATTTCCTGGGGTAAAATCCTAAAAAAAAAACCCTCAACAACATCAATCCTAATAGAAGCTCAACAACTCCAGACCTAAAAAAAACAGCAACTGCAATCCTAAAAAAAAGCTCAATAACTTTGGGGTCGGCCCTTTCAAATCTGCCCCTCTTTGAAAAAAGTTTGGACACCACCACTGAATACAGTATAGTGTTTCCTAAAATACAGGAGGGGAAAGTTATAAACTCTTCCATTTGTCTACTTACATAACATTAGACCTGAAAAAATAGCCTTGTAGTTTTACTTTTAAGATTCATTCAAAAGGACATACATGCTGTTAAGCCACCATGATTTTTAGCATCAACTGTCTTGAGCTAAAATTATCCTAACCTATATGGAACTAAAAGATCTGATTAAAATCATTACCAAAGTTCCCATTTGTTTATTCTGTTCATAAGGCCTCCTACCCCCATTACCATATGGGTCAATTCACAACTCATAGCAAGCTAATAGTTAATAGTTTATTGTGAACATGTTTTTTTGGAGCAAAACAAACCACTAGTTCTTATTTAATACTAAAACCAGTACTTACTCTATGGTTACAGAATCTCCGATTTCTTCTATTTTCAACAGCTTTGCTTTGGGAGTATCAGCTGAAGAAGAAAAATCATCTTTGCTTGGATTCTGTGCAGATGCTGAGGTATTTGTTGCTTCTACACTTGCAGAAACAGACTGATTAGGTTGCGGATTGGAGGTAGCCAACAAATTTGCGGTCAGAATCTCACCATCCACTTCTTCAATGATTACTCTTCTCAAGGGTTTCTAAACAGAACAGAACCATGCAGGGAGTTAGTTACAGCGGTTTTAACATACCTGTGAACAACTGGGTGCATTCTCAAAGCTTACCTGTGCCTGTCATAGCAAATATGAAAATCCCGATACTAAGAGGTTGTTTGTGGCATAAAACTTTTGTAGGCAATCACAGGAAGACACACTCACCCTTTTAGTACACACACACAGCAACGGAATTTGCCTCCTATCAATTGATCTCACCCCAAATGTCTATGGCAGTATTTACAAGACCACACCTTCTAATATATATACATTTTAATTCTCTTTGTATCTTCCTCTTTTATGCCACTAGACAGAGATATGGCTCTCCAGATTCATGTAAACTACTTAAGATACACTTTTCTCTCCTTCCAGACCTCTACCCTCTGTGGAAATTTCTCTTGATTTCACACCAGCAAACATCCTGCCTGTAAGTTCCCTTCCTGAACAAACTGATCCTCTTCTTTACAACACTTCAAGCCCACACAAGTTTGCCCTGCTCTCACTAACCTTATCCTTGGGATAAAAACACCCGATACCCTCATCATTTGTACTTACTTTTGATCTAAGATGCAAGGGTTTATCAATCGGTTTCACTAGATTTTGTGCTTCTGTTTCCTTTTGTGATAGTCCAGGACATTCCGTGCCCGTCCACAGCCCTTTTGCAATTGATTCCTTTAAAAGATTAGTAAATAACCATCCATGAAAATCGGAATGATTTATAACTCAGAAAAATACTGAAAAGTAATTTAAGGAAGTAACTAGGGAGATACTGAAGTACAACACACTTACATTCTTAAGTTTCATTATTTCATTTACTGCTTGCTTATTTCCAGGTTCCAGCTTCAAAACAGTTTCAAAATCTGATGAAGTTACATCAAGAAACACAAATTTAATGCAATGTAACGATAATTAGTTTTAACACTTAATTTACACGTATTTATCTGCAACTGTTAAGACACGATCCATTATCAAATGTTAACCATTTGGAAGTCCCACTGAATCCAACTGGTCTCCCAAAGAAGACTTTCCCCACTATAATAAATGTGATTTCCATGACTATGGCATGCTCAAGTATCTATTAATGAACTACTGAAATGCAATAACAGTAACTAATGGTCATTATTTATTAAAATGTAAGCTACTGTGAATGAAATTTTGCACTCAGAGCAATAGCAAGGAAATGGGAACTAAGCAATTTTCATGCTCTCTTTCAGTGCAAAATAGCTTTACTTCTTTTGAATCAGTAGTACCAGCCTTGACTCCAATGAGGCAGGATGCAAGGCCCAATTTCAAATACCAAATTGATTAGATTCTCAATTAGCAATTTAGTCAGGGTCCAGATTCTGCCACATCGCCTTCAGTGCGAGAGTCTCCTTATGGAAATAAAATTAAGTTTCAGTGCTATTCCCTGGGCAAAGGTTAAGTGGGTAGGAACACATCCATGTGCCCCCTTACAGTGGCCCAACTATATCAGGCAAACGTGGTAGCTCAGAAAATCTAGATGTTAAAAAAACCAGTTACTTTCTGCCCAAGCTTTGCTGCTATCATACTGGATTGCTGTTGGTGGACTGGAGCTGTTGCACTGAGAAATTATGATTGAGCAAAAACTTCATCAAAAGATAACATCAAGCACACATCCATTAAAAATCCCACCTTGCATAGCTTCTTTTAGCTTTCCCAGTGCAGCTCTCGCAGTCCCTCTTCTGGCATAAGCTTTTGAGTAGGAGGAATCTAGTAATACAGCTTGAGTACAATCTTCCTCTGCCTCTTCATATCTCATCATCAAGAGAAAACATTTAAAAGGATTACTTAGTAGTGCAGATCCCATCAGATATTGCTTCTCAGTCTACAGTCACTCCAACAAATTCTGACCAAAGTTTGCATATCTATGTCACATATGAGCAAATATGAGAATTATATGCTACTAGAAGCTGTGTAATTCTATCTCTAGAGCTGAACAGACCTTTCTCAATGTGATTACATTAAAGAAGTGCTTGAATTAAAAACCAATATGTTGCCTAAATTTAAACTTTATGTGACCGTTATTTGGAAAGTTCAAAAACATTTAGTTGAATATGTTACAAAGAGTATCAACTTATAGCAGAGTTGCTCTCTAGTCTTGACAATGTAACAGCTACAGTACCAATCTGAACCTGAGCAGAGCTTTCCAAACTTTTCATGTTGATGACACACTTTTTAGACATGCATCATTTCACGACAGAGTAGTTCAATTTTACTAGCAAACTGGAGGTTAAATTAACCTCTTTCCAGCCCCGGGAGGAGTGAGGGGAGCGTTCACGTGACACACCTACACACTGCAGCTGACACACTAATGTGTAGTGACACAGTTTGGAAAGCTCTGCTCTAAAGGAATACTTTATTCTACTTCACTGGTTGAATATTAAAACTTGATGAATAAAATGCAATGAGAATGGATGAGGAGATCGTAGCTCTGAATTCCTCCATTAAGTCATTCTTGTAATATATGAAAGTAGTGCTTACATTAGCCACTTGCTTATGTACACAAGTTTTAATTTCACACAAAAAAACATTTTCAGATCAGTTCGGTGAAGTGCAAAACAGCATTAGACCAACCCAAGCTATGACATAATCTCCACTATGGGAACAAAATGTTCTTGTGGGAACAAAATGTTGTGTTATACTGTTTATTGGTGTGTTATATGAAAATTAATTAAGATTGTTTTTTAATAGATACTGATGAGAGTGCAATTAGTAAAAAGCTTTGCTTATGAATATGTATTTCAAAAAAGATTTCAAAAGACAGAATTGATTTAAATGCTAAGAAAATACGCAGATCATGCGGAATTGCAAGTTCAAGAGCACACACTTTTGAATTTTCAGGTAGGCCATAGCTCTGTTGGCTGGAAGAAGCGCATTGGTGCCATCTGCTGCTATTCCACGTGTGTAGCATTCTATTGCTATTTCATATTTCCCTTCTTTGAAATAGCCATTTCCCTGTGATATTTGGGGAAGAGAAACAGTGCATACATCAACAATTGCATCTTCATACAAGTGAGCAGCACTTCAAAAATCAAGACTTTATTCAATATCTCACACACTCCTGCATGTGAAAGAAGAGAAGTAGTGATAGGGTATGCTTTTTCAGACAGCAATGCACATTTCAGAATGTCTGGCATATGACAACAGAATACAATCATATAGCAGCTGGGCCAGGGCTGGAGCTACATCAGAATAATGTAAATCTAGTGTTTTAACACTTGGTCGCTTTAAAGAAACCACACAACTAACTAAACACTAGACACTTATTCCATTTGTCACAGACGTGGGTTCCAGTTCTGCATGGTGCAGAACTGTGCAAAAAGGCTTCCACAATGCAATGAATTCTGAACCACTATAAAATTCCACCACAACTCCCACAACTATCTTGAACATTATATGTTCTATTTACCAAATCTTTTTCTGCCATAGCCTTTTGCTTTAGCTGCTCCTCCTCAGTTTGTTTCTGTTTTGTTATTTCAGTGTTGGTAAAGACATCTGATTCTTCAGTTTGGAAGCCTTCTTTCGACAGGAGAGCCTAATATAAGACATAAGACATGCAAAACATTTATACTACATAGCAAAAAATAAAATCATGCTCATTGGGCAAATTTAAATTATTTACCTGTTCAATTTTCCTAAGTTCAGTTTTTGCTTCAAAGTTGTCTGAATCCAACTCCAAAACCTTTTCGTAATCTGACAGCATGACATGAAAATATACATTAATAGGGTGAAAAGCACGAACCTTTAGGAAAAATGTAAGTTACGGCTTGCTAATTGTATCAGCAGTGCTTCTTGTATAGGAAATGCACTGACATACCTCACTTAAAAAGCAAAACAAGTAAATAGTTCTCAAAATAACCTCCCAAAAGTTTAATAGCATTATTACCCAACTACATAAACTAGAAGATAACATGAAACACATTTATAGTTCATCAATAGGTATCACAGTCTCTAGACTTCATTTTGAGGGAAGATGGAAAACAGATCTCATCACATTTCAGAACACTGTTAGTCTCCAACAGTTTGTAATTACGTTTCAACCTGGGTGATTTTCAACGTCAGCAAACATGAATCTAAGACAATATTGTTATATCTGCAAAATGACCTTTTTTTAAAAAAAGTCATTTCTCCAATGTAATTTTTTTTACAGACACTTACTAAAGAAGGGGAACAAATATAAGAAGTTTCTTCTAAGATTATACAAACCAATAATGTCCAGTGACATTTGAGATACAGCATATTTTACTTAAAATTAATAATATATGGGTGTTTCCCAGAATCTTGTTCAATTGAGAAGTTTCTCAGAATGCTGTATACATTAATTAATTGGCTGAACTCTTCCATGGATGCTTCAGAGACAAGGCAAATTGAAGAATTAATGCTGAAATTGGTATATTGGTAGGTCAATCCATAAATCAAAAAGTTATTTATCTAGAGCAGGCATGTGGGGAACCTTTGGCCCTGCATATGTTGTTGAACTACAACTCCCATCAGCCCCAGCAAGCATGGTTAATGGCCTGGGATAAAACGAGTTGTGGCTGAGCAATGTCTTTGAGAGCCAAAACTAATGAGTATTAAACATACAGAAACAGAAAATCCAACATACCTTCTTTAGCACCGTCAAAATTTTGCAAAGCAAAGCGAGCTGCTCCTCTTCTGGCATAAGCCTTTGTATAATTTTTGTTTAGGGCAAGTGCTAAGTTACAATCAGATTCAGCCACAGAATACCTGCAACAATATTGTAGGTTTGTCATCCCAAATGCATGTTCCTTAAAAGCATGCAAACAGAAACCCATGCAATTCACAGAAATGTGGGTATGAATACTTCTAAAGTTGCACTGGTGCTGAATTGGGGAAGACTGTCAGCTATATTATACCCTTCAGTATATTCTGTCCCCCGCTGTCTGACAGGGCAGCCACAGCATGTGACTCTGATGTTTCCTACCACCGCCTTCAAGGAGTCAATGCTCATAAAATGGGACTACTTCAGAAATGTTTGCCTCTGCACTTTCAGGATGCTGAGCATCAATACCAGCTTCTGATAAGGCACTAATTTCCCATTTTCTTTGTTAATTAATCTATCAAATGGCAAACTGAAATGGTTGAGCATTGACAGGTATAAAACCAAAACAAGGCTACTGAAAAAGAAGAGAGGGGGAGCTGAATGCTTAAGGAAATCCTGAAATACCAAAGTATCCAAAACAAGCCTTACTTTTTCAGTCGAAAAAAAGCAGATGATCTGTTTGTGGGCAAAACAGGATTGTAAGGATCTGCATTCATTCCTCTTGTGTAACATTCAATTGCAGCATCATAATTTCCTTGCTTAAAATAATTATTACCCTGTTAAACAAAATATAGTGATCAGTGATGTGAATATACTTCAAACTGATTCCTCCCCCCCCCCCCAATGTTACTTTTCTTGTATCGTGAGAATTGTGTTTGCCAGCTTTCAGGATTTTGTGGCCCATGTTCAACCAAATTCAGATGGAATCCTTGTAAAAGAGCTCAGCAAGACTCATGTGCATCCTAACCTACGCCATGGCTTACTTTGAAGATAAAATGAGGAAATGAATATAAATGCAAATAAATAATATAATAAAATTTTGGGAAGAGGGCACATATAATCTCTCTAGCCCCAATTCACACTTCTGTTTATAAATGACTTCCGTAACCACAAATTCTAGCAGTTTTCAGACCTCCCTTTGATCACACAACCTGCACTGGGAGATAAGAGTTGAGCAGGACAGAAGAGTGTGACTGTCACCAATTTTCCAAAACATCTATAGCTTTTACCAGGTTGGGTTTCCTTCTTGTTGTTGTTTTTACAGAAAATGGAACATGATTTAAAGTAAGTAAATACCACAATTCCGAACTGCCTATCTCAAGAAGATCATCAATATAACAAACAAAAGAAGATCAAATCACCATGCTGCTCATAACACGTCTTAAAATAATTAGATAAGGAATGAGTCATGGTAAAATATCCAAAAATGTATGGAGTTAATCTCTTGGTTTCAAGGTTTAATCTGAAGGTGCATCCTAAAGGGTGTTAGGAGAAAACAAAAGTGTCCCTCATTCTGAAAGACCAAAATAACCTTTTCTTTCTCAGCAAGAGCCTTTTCTGTGTCTATGTGTATTCCATCTTCTTCAGAATCTGATTCTAGAGACACTGAATCATGGGTGCTATCTTCCTTATCAAGTTCTTCAAGTATCTTATCCTGAAACACATTTGAAGAAAATTACAAATTAAAAAAATTAAAGGGTGAATAAACAAAGTAGTAAAAAACAGTGACTGTCTTATTAAATATTAGTTATATCACTAACATTCATCCACGTATTGCACCCAACTCCTATCCAACCAGCTAAAGCAAACTGTCTTTTCACTTTTTAAATAAAGATTTCCGTTATCAGAGCTAAAGTAATATCACAAAATGGAGTAACTGCTTCTGAAAGTAAAACTTTTCTGCCCAAAGCCATTTCAGAAGGAATGTTAGAAATGAATTTCTGGGAAGTATTTTTTTGAAATTCCACTTTGGAGTGGACAAGCTCATCCGTCATTACCAGCCTTCATGGACTGATAAGGGAGAGAGCTTTGAGCACTTGTTTATACAGCTGGGTTTTGGCTCAAGAGCTCAAGTTACAGCATTTTAGAAATGCTCCCTTGGAAAAGGGAAAAAGTGGAAACCCATTCCTTCAAATTAAGCCTGAATACTAAAGCTAATTTAGTTCTACTGACTGTTGTATAATTGACAGCCTGTTTATACATACATTGAATGAGGTGGTAGAATTTGGGTCTGTACCACTTCAGTGTGGGAAAAGGAGTGATGTCATATTTTGGATTACTTCCCCATATTAAAAACTTACTTTAGCCTCTCCACAATGTGCTCACTAAATGTGAAATAAATGCTTTACATGAAAGCAGACCACCACCCCCGAAACACCCACCCTTCCTGAAGTCTGTAGCGTCACATGTTACAACTAGAAATCTAAAACATTTTTCTACAGTATATAGAATGCCCCAAGACAACCCAGAAATACATTTTCTTGTGACTAAATCTGCCTTTGGTGAAATTTACTTTAGCTAAAATCTTAGGCTAGGGTACAAGAATGTAATCTGGACAACGGTGCCCCTGTGCAACATCTATTCGTTTTAATTGGATAAGCACAGATCCGAAATGTTAATTAATCTATGTCCATCTTAATTATCTCATGAATTAGACTACAGTCTAATAAAACATACAGACAATATGTTTCACCAATAAACTGTAATATTATTTAGTTGAACCTTCAGAGGTATTTGAGTTTTGTTTCAGTGCTGGCTAGTCACGGTAACCCATGCTCTAGTGACCTCCCATTTGGATTACTGCAATGCACTCATTATGGGGCTACCCTTGAAAAGGGTCCAGAAGCTACAGCTAGTGATGGATATTACTGCCAGATTATTGACTGAGGCAGTAAGATGGGATCACCTATCCTAAAAGCTCTGCACTGGCCACTTGTATAATACCAGACGTGATTCAAAGTAGTGATGGATTACAGATCTTGGGGTTCTGCTTGAGGTCCCCAACAATATTTAGGATGAAGAGATGTGCAGAAGGGCATTCGCTATGGTAGGTCCCTGAATCTGGAATGATTTTTTCAATGTTTCCCATTGTTGGCCTTCAGATACCAAATGAAAACAGTTACCTTTGCCTTGGCCTTTCCAGTTTTACAAATAAGAGGTGTTCAATTGAGCAACACATGTATTTCCGTTTTAAATAATTTGCTACAAGTTTTTTTTAAAAAATTGTATATATGTTTTATGGCTCTTTTATCATTATTTTGTTCACATGGTTGCTGTACATTGCCCTGGGCTCTTCCTAAGTAAGATAAAGGTGTAAATTTTAAAAAATGATGTTTGAATTTGTAATTGTATTTTTAAAATTTCATAGCATGCTCTAATGTTACATACTTAAATCCCACAAAACAAAACTCTGTATTTTTCCTAGCATTTTAATAACTAGATTCAGCTTACCACATCAAGCTTCCCCCATGCCTCATAATCGTAAGATTTTATCTTATTCTTTTTATTTTCTTCAGTAGTTTTCTTAGAGATGGCTTTAACTTTGTTTTTCTTCCGTTTCTTATAAGCTTCATTTCGAATTGGTGGTAAATCCTAAATATCAGAAAAGGTTGCTATTCAGTATCAGAAAACTTAATAAATAAATTGATTTGCCCTTTTCTAGTTCCCATAGTACACAAGCAGATTTATTGGCCATTGATGAGGATGTATATTCCCAAATGCATTAAAGGAAGACTCATCCAGGTATGCGACCCACTTAAACAATCTCTATGCTGTGTGTAGTTCCATTCTTCCCCTGCTCCCAAAGGGATCTCTTCTCTCAGAGAAAGTAGCTGCGAATGGCAAGGGAGCTGCTTAAGCTGGGGAAACAATTGCAATATTACATATGATTCTATCTTGAAAAGAATGGCACTATGCATCATTGTTTGTTGAAAGTTATGACCTAAATGTTTCAGAGTTTACAAAGAGTCTCCTTTTGCTTTGTAAAAGAGGAAACCTAAGTATATGACTTCCCGCCAAACAAACATGCTAAGCACAAAATGGCAAAAACTACATCAGTAATACAAGTGATTTATTTGTAGTTTCACTTGAAATTTAAAAAGGACATATTTCTACTTGTAAGCATCCCTGTCAATCCTAGTATCAGATAACTGAATTTACCTTGACAGGAACTCCACTCTGTTGCCGTAAATTGCAATCCTTTTCTTTAATATCCTTTTCCCAGTTTTCTAATTCTTTCACAAAATCTTGCAACTCTTCTGCATTTTGTCTTATTTGCATCTGTAACTCTATTGCTTTATTTGGTGAAGTCATCTGGTAATTAAAAGGTTTTGGGAAATGTCAGGCTACTAACAAATATTTGCAGATACTAGATGAAGGAGAGAAAAGAATAGAGAAAAGTATTGATGTCCTTAAGTACTGAAACAAGCAACGTCTTCTGATGATACGATAAATTTAGTGGGGAAAACCAGGCTACTATCATTCTAAAAGCCCCTTACTAAAAAATAATGAAACTAGACTGAATTATACAGAGCCACAGCAAATTAGACCATTAAACATATGCCCAGTCCACTAACATGCAAAGTTGGGGGTGTCTTATTTTCACAATAAAACCATCATGTGGCAGAGATGTACTTAACCCACCCCTCTATTGCATTGCACCTTGAGTACTCCACGCACTTTTCTTCTTTCCTAAGCTACAAATGGTGAAAACTGCCAGAAGCCCCTTAAAATACCAACACCAATGACTTTTCAGTGCCAATTAAAAACCCACCTATGCTACCAAACCTTTATTTCAGGGTGGGGGAAGTCAACCATCTGGCCAGATTTTGATCCATAATTATTGCTGCTCTTGCTGTGACTTTATTGTCCCGATTATTCTTATTATTACGATCACCATCATCATTTGTATACTGCCCTACAGTATACCCTATAGTGATGTATCATTTCAATGAAGGGTGAGGCAGAAATGTTTCAATAAATAAATAACAAAATGAATCATTGCACGGTGGCAAGGAACTGCTCTCGCTGCAGATGCTCACCTGGGGCTGTTGCTATGTATCTTTAGGTGCCAGCCAAAAACACAGTTTTTAAAGCAGGCAACTTTAGCTTTTATATGGCCTTTTGGAGTGGGCAGGAAGTTTTAATGTATACACCCCCTGGTTTTAATGCATGCATGGCTTTCTTTTTGGGTAAGCTCCTCTGGCAAAACAGTGCCCAACAAGTAAATTAAATAGTGCCCTTGGACCAAACTTTTCTTTTCTTTTTTCAAACTGCAGAGGTCAGGCCACCCCTCCAGCTGTATATAGGAATAGAACAGAGACACGTGTTCCGAGACACGTGTTCCGAGACACGTGTTCAGCACCACGTAACAGTTAGGTCTTCAGCAACAGCGCAGGGACAGGCTTGGAGGCGATGTTCCCCTCACTAAATTCACGGCGAAGTTCGTTATAAAGATACGACAACTACGCGTAAGACGACGGGAGTCTGACAGAAACCTCCCTGGGAAATTACCTCCGAGTCAAACCGAACAATGAACGTGAGAATGGCGCAATCTTGTTTGTTGTGTGTCCCCCCCCCCCCGCTTTCAAGGGGCCTCTCGAAGGCCCCGGCCCTCAGACTGCCAAAGGGGAGCCCTCCCCGGGCCAGAGACCCCGCCACCCTCGCCGCCGGCCGGCCCCGAGACTCCCTCCCTCAGGCAGCCGCCCCACCTGTCAATCGACGCACCTGCCTCACCTGCGCGGAGTTTGGTCCCGCCTTTTCGCGCTCTCCAGCCGTCACTCCGCGGGCCGAGCGCCGCGCTCCTTTCCCAGAATCCCGCGCGCCACAGTGACGTAAAACTCCCCTTGCGAAAAAAGGTAGTTTTGTGGTAACCATAGAAAGGACCCTCGGCCTTATCTGGCGCCTGCGCAGTTTGGTCTGACTGCTGCCTCTAGTGCCATGGATACCGTCTGATTCCCCTCCCCTCTTCATTTCCGCCTTCCCTCCTCCTCCTCGCTACGTTCGGTGATTGGTTCAAAAGAAGCAGCCGGAGGCTGTTCTTTCTTTCCTTCTCCACATCTCGTTGGTACCAAAGAGGCGGGGCGGAGCGACCTCGAGAGGCTTTCCCCTATCACTACGGTGAGTGACCTACGGTGGCCGGTGAGGCCTCCCGAGCCATGCTGTTTCCGACTCGCTTGAATGGCTGAAGGAGGCTCCTCCGAGATGCCTCCTCCGGAGCAGCCGCAGGATCTGGGGAGCCACGGCTCCGGCGGAGAGCGGGACGACGACTTCGGGTACGGCCTGTTTCCCGAGAGGAGCCGCGGAGCCGGGAAAAAGCAGCAGTCCATGCTCTATAAGGCCGTCTTCACCAGGAACCACAAGTGCCAGGTGATGCTGCAGATCGCCCTGCAAAGCAGTAAGTGCCTGGAGGCCGCGTGCCCTCTCTGGTCGCGCAGTGACGGGCGAGCCACTTGCTCTCGACTCCCAAGGGACCTGCGGCTCCTTCCCAACCACCTCTCTCTCTCTGCCTCTCCCCTAAACACCCGTCAATTACTTGCACCTATGATAGGTTGCACCGCAGGCGAGGCTCTTACCGAAACTTTAAGGGCCTCTACAGGGCAGCCAAGGGCGCTGTGGGTTAAACTGCAGAGCCTAGGGCTTGTCGATCAGAAGGTTGGCGGTTCGAATCCCCGCGACGGGGTGAGCTCCCGTTCCTCGGTCCCTGCTCCTGCCAACCTAGCAGTTCAAAAGCACGTCAAAGTGCAAGTAGATAAATAGGTACCGCTCTGGCGGGAAGATAAATGGCATTTCCATGTGCTGCTCTGGTTCTCCAGAAGCGGCTTAGTCATGCTGGCCACATGACCCAGAAGCTCCCTCAGCCAGTAAAGCGAGATGAGCGCCGCAACCCCAGAGTCGGCCACGACTGGACCTAACAGTCGGTGGTCCCTTTACCTTTACAGGGCAGCCAAAGCAGTTTCCATGCCCAAACTGGGCCTAAACTGCAATTGAAATGGATCTAGAAAATCAGTTTCCTGCAGGGGTGTCTGGATCTGGCCCGTGACCACACGCTCATGGATTTTGCCCAAGAAGGGCAGATTGGCAATCCACAATCAGATCATGGATGAGAAAGGTCTTGCTCTGAGCTGACCTGGCACTCAGCAACAGCAGCCGCAGACCTGAGAGCTGGCTGATAGAACAACCATAATTCCCCAGATTTCTCCCTGTCTCTTTCCCAAGAGAGGTCTGTGCAAGCCTATCCATGCCTATTCAGCCAAAGTAATGCAGGGGGGCTTACTCCCAGGTAAGCGGGGTTAGGTTGGCAGCCTAAGTGCGCCATCGGACCCTGTTTTGTTGCCAGGACAGACACCTTCCATGTCTGAAGTAGTAGCAAGAAGACCATTGCCTGTGGATCAACCACTGGCAGCCTTCCAGCTTGTTCTTTTCAAGAAGTCCAGAAACTGGTTTGCAGTAATAAACAGTCTATTACTTATGGGTAATAGGCTGTTTATTACTGTAAACCAATAGTGTGTGTGTGTGTGTGTACACACACACATACAGTCGTACCTTGGTTCTCAAACAAAATCCATTCCAGAAGTCCATTGACTTCTGAAAATGTTCAAAAACCAAGGTATGGCTTCCAATTGGCTGCAGGAGCTTCCTGCACTCAGTCGGAAGCCGCGGAAGCAGCACCAGACGTTGGGGTTCCAAAGAACATTCACAAACTGGAATATTCACTTCTGGGTTTGTGGTATTTGAGAGCCAAAACGTATGAATACCAAGGTGTTCAACAACCAAGGTACAAATGTGTGTGTGTGCGCACGCATCTATCTACCATCTATCTATCTATATATCATTATTTACTAGAAAATACCAAAGTACAAGTGCATGGAGTAATACACAAAAAAGAAGAAACAAGAAATAGAATCCATGTAGAAAACAAAGCAGAAAAATATATATTGTGTGCATTACAAAAAAAGAGGGGGTACCTTGTTTTGCAGTTAACCAGACCTTAATCTAATACGGTATTTATAAAAAAAATTATTCCAAATACCGTCAAATTTGCCCATGGCAAGTCTACATTTGTATACAGCTTGTTCATGTGTAGTGAGTTTGTTCATATCTTCAATCCAGTTATTAAAGGGAGCCACATTGTTCCCCCCCCCCAGTTCATCAATAACAGTCTTTTTGCTGTAGTGAGGGTGCAGAGAGTCCATTCATATTGTCTGTTTCCCATTGCCCTTATTCTAAAGTTTTAGACATGCACCCAGCTGTAGTTCTGATCTTACAAAGATGGGCACCCACATGGGCCACACTGAAGGCCTGCAAGGGCCACATGTGGGCTACAGGCTGCCCGTTTGTGGTCTAAAGCATGTGACCAGTAGCTCATTTTGTCTGCCCAAGTTTTGTGCTTAAGAATAAATGACTGCATTGCTTGATCTAGGTCCATATGCTAAACTGCTACTTGATGCTATGAAGAATACTGGCTGGTAAGATATTTTTTTTGACCCAAGCTTGTTGCATGTTTACTGCATTTGTGTTCCTACTTGAAGGTGACTTTAATACTAAAAAGCTGACCTGTATTTGGGCCTTTTAGCACTGTTTTCAAAGATCGACACTTCTCATGTGAAGAGTGTGATGGGTGTGTCAGTGGAGGATTCGATTCTTCAACATCACAGGTAGGTACGGAGCAATCTGTTGCAGCATTGGAAACATCAGATAACTTGATGCTTTGACATGTTAGCAAAACAAAATAGTTGCAGAAAATTATGAGATGTTTCCTGTTGAACATTTTGAGTTCATAGTTCTTGGAATCAATGCTTACTCCCCTCTCCCCCATAGTATTATAGTAATTTAATAAAATGATTGCACAAGCCAGAAGGATGCAGTTCAAATGGAGTATTTAATTAAATAGTATTTGAGCAGTAAGACCTCTTCTTAATTGGAAATACAAATCCACAGGCCCACTCACTGCTCCCAGAGAAGTTATTCCTGTTGGAGTGGAAGGGCTTATTTTGGTGTCATGTACCACCTGTATATAATTTTCATTATATTCTCTCTTAAGGCATTGCATGCCGTGAACTTCATACCTGTGGTCCATAACTGTTCCCAGTCAGCCATCATAATATTATATCCAACATCTTGTGCCCATTTAATCATAGCAGATTTCACCGTTTCATCCTGAGTATTCCATTTCAACAGCAAGTTATACATTCTTGACAAATTCTTAGTTTTGGAATCTAACAGTTCTGTTTCCAATTTTGATTTTTCCACCTGGAAGTCAATTTTTTTATCCAAATTATATGCCTCCATTATCTGATAATAGTGAAGCCAATCTCGCACTTTTTTAATTTTTCAAAACTCTGCAGTTTTAATCTGTCTCCCTCTTGTTCCAAAATTTCCCAATATTTCAGCCATTTGGCCTCCATATTGAGCTTTTTCTGAGCCTTCGCTTCCATTGGTGACAGCCACCTTGGGGTTTTATTTTCAAGCAGATCCTTATATCTCATCCAAAAATTAAACAGTGCTTTTCTGACAATATGGTTTTTAAACGCTTTATGTGCTTTAACCTTATCATACCACAAATATGCATGCCACCCAAAAATGTTGTTAAAACCTTCTAAATCCAACACATCAGTGTTCTCAAGAAGCATCCATTCTCTCAGCCAGCAAAAAGCGGCTGATTCATAATAAAGTTTTAAGTCTGGCAGGGCAAATCCACCTCTTTCCTTAGCGTCAGTTAATATCTTAAATTTTATTCAAGCCTTCTTGATGGAGGCTTCTTTTATTCGAAGCCTTGATGGAGAACTCTGGTGCCCATCTGGTACTTGCTGTTAGTGCCGGTCATCTAATCAGTGCTGTTAGTGATTTCCCACCTGCAAAGTAGTGAATGAAAGCTCATTTTTGGCTCCCAATTGTTCCTTTGTAGCTGTGTTCTTACCTGATGTCATATATGAAATCAGTTGTAGGGCAAGTGGCTTGAGGAAAAGCTTCAGAGGCCAACTAGAAACATGTCTTGGGCCAAATAAGGCCCACAGGCTGCATGTTTCCCATTCCTGCTATAAGCAAAGGTGGAAAAACAGAAGCTATGTTGTACTTCTCCCTCTCTTGACATGCCTTGATACAGCAGTGTGATAACTGTGGATGAATCTGCACCATCCCTTCCCCATTTGCATTATATAATAGTAAAGATATTTGGAGAGGGAAGTGAGAAAGGAGATTTCACTCTCTTCCCATCAACCACCAGAGAAATACCAGAGGATTTTTTTGAGGCTTGCTTTAAAATAGAATAAAGCCTGTGAGTTGTAAATTAAATTACCTTCTGAATGTTCCCCTTATTTCCTTTGTAGATTGTTCTGTGCCAAAACAATATTCATCACCAGTCTCATATGAACAGAGTGGTTGCACATGAGCTTATCCATGCTTTTGATCACTGCCGTGCACATGTGGACTGGTTCAATAATATCAGGCATTTAGCTTGCTCAGAGGTAAGTTGTAAATTAATAGTGCTGCTAAGAACATATTTAACATCTAAGCAAAACATACTCTTATCAGTGCAATTCTTCTTAGTTTTTTCCTTGGCTTACCCCCTCCCCTTCATTCCAAGTTTGTTTTTGTCAAAAGCGGCAAGATGGGGATTGTTCATGCTGGTCACATCTAGAAATTCCATAGACATACGTAGTGGATCACAGGGTCATTACAGTTGTATTTCAGAAGTCGAACGCCTTGCGAGTCAAACATTTTGGCTCCCAAATGCCGCAAACCTGGAAGTGAGTGTTCTGGTTTGTGAACTTTCTTTGGAACCCGAACATCTGACACAGGTTCCGTGGGTTCTGATTGGCTGCAGGAGCTTCCTGCAGCCAATTGGAAGCCGCGCCTTGGTTTCCAAACGTTTTGGAAGTTGAACGGACTTATGGTACGGATTCCATTTGACTTCCGAGGTACGTCTGTATAACAGTTTTGTAATTTCACTATTTCAGAAATTGATTGACCCAGTGGGTTTTTGTGTAAGTGCTAGTAAGAAGTTACTCCAACTAACACTCTAAAAAGGAGGATTTATGTGCCATTTAAAATTAGAATAACTAGTGTACAATGCTAAAACATAATAAAGCAATATAAATGTAAGATTCTAATCAATGATCAGTATCTGACATGATTGAAAAGCCTTTGTCAGTAATTCCTATTTTAGTTGTTGCAGCTTTAAAAACTGTGAATGAGAAAATTCAAACAACCAGCCTGCCTTTAAAATTTTACTCAGTGTGAAGTAGCAGGGAACAGGAGAAAAAGGAAACCAGACTTGTCACAAGGTCAGAAATCTTATAAGTAAACAAACAGTACTTTTTCAAAGTCTTACTTTGTGTCACATATGTTCTTACGGCCTGTTGTCTTGACTGGCATATAGCTAGTCTCATCTTAGCCAGTGAACTGTTGGGAGCCATGTTAGGAATTGTTGTAGTTCTCTGAGTACTTTTATTTAGTTTTGGTGTGTTTCCCTACATAGATTCGAGCTGCTAATCTTAGTGGTGATTGCTCCCTCCTAAATGAAATGACCCGGTTTAAATTTGGATTGAAGCAGCATCAGCAGGTAAGTTGATCATGACCTGTAAATGAAGAGGAGGGCCAGGCTTCCACAGTGTCTCCATTTGCAGAGGAGGTCCTGTTTAATTTGGAAATTTAGATATCTGAGATTCAAGTTACAGGAGTTCTGTTAGGTATAACAAAGTATTAGAATCTGCTGCTATTCTTCAAGGAGTGACATTGCTAATAGACATCCAGAATAAACAATGTGACACTGGCTTTTGAGTTGAGCATTTTGGTGTCTTCCCAGGTTTGTGGAGAATATGGGAGATTGACAGTCGTTTGTTTTGTTTTAGTTAGCAATACCTTTCAAAACACTTTCTGTGGCTTATCATTGGTAATAATCAGTTTTACGAACTGTATCACTTGTCTAGACTTCACAGTCTGTGTCCTGACCTTGGTTTTCTTACCTTCCTCAGACCTGCGTAAAAGACAGAGCTGTTCGCTCCATCTTGGCTGTTCGGAACATCAGCAAAGAGGTGGCCGAGAAAGCTGTGGATGAAGTCTTTGAATCGTGTTTCAATGATCACGAGCCGTTTGACAGAGTGCCTCACAGCAGATCAGATGCAAAATATGCACATAGAGATTTCCAAAACCGTGACCGGTACTATGCAAATATATAGCCAAAAACTGTTCATTTCTAGCTACAGCATTTTTGGGACAATTTTCAAAAGATTAATTGTGAGGATAACTGGAAGTCCACGAACAACAAAAAATATTCATGTTGTCGAATTCGTGTTCTGTGTTTTGTTTGGCGTACGAATTGGTCCAGCAGCCCCCCCCCTCAATGTACACATAAACATTTATGTGAGTATTCTACTGGAAATTAATTTTGCAAATGCTTTGGTTCTCATCCTTGGTTTAATAAATGCTGTTTCGTTAATGGTTTGGCAGTCCCTCTATTTCTACAGCTCATAGGTGACAGCTGTTGCTTATGTAGCCAAAGCAGCACAAAAAGTCAGGTATCAGCAAGCTTTGGAAAACAATGAAATATAAAAAGTTGGGGGGTGGGTACACCATAATAGTGTATTGGGATGGTGGGGGAATCTCCAAAACCAGGTCTATGAGGATGGAGAATGTTCAGTTGACATGAAATTATATCTTCATCTATAAACACACCCATACCCACACGATGTATTCTTACATTTTTTTAATGGAAGTTCGGAGGAGTGCGCCCACCATTACATAGCCAAAATATGGGGAGGTACCAACAGTCTTGTGGAGAGGGGAACCCTAGGTTTTCAGAAGCAGCATGGAGCAGGGCACGAAATAACCCTTAAATTAAGTGGCATGGAATATTGAGAGTTGAAGGGCTAAAACGCTGGAAGGGGAATGGAATGGCATGATTGGAGAGGGAAGGAGAGAGAAATATGGAATCGCCTAATTGGCCAGGGTGGTCATTTCCTGTTTCATATCTAAAATGTTCCCAGGGACAGAAGTGAGAGCTGCCCATAGAAACTAATGGAGAAAGTCACAATTTTAATATAGCTGCGAATGGGCACTATATTTGCCTAAAAACCTGAAAGGCAGCAGCAAAGGAAAGAGGCCTTGCTTTTTCTAACTTTGTTCTTACTTGGGTTGGAAAAGGCAATGAAAGAATGATTTATGAGTGTTCACGTTGAATACTCAACGTAGTGTAAGGCTCCACCCTGCAGTGTTGTTCAAGAAAAACAAATCCTTCTACAGGTTCATTGATTAGAGGAAAGCAAGCCTGCGATGATACCCACATTGCAGGTTAGTCTGAGAGAGCAGGATACATTAAAGTGTAGTGTTGTTTATGGTAATATTCTTGTTGCAGATTGGAGGGCTGTGCTGTGAGAGAGTACCTTATAGAAAGCCTGCACTGTAGTCCACAGTTAATATTGCAGCTTGGAGGTGAATGCTTATGAAAGTCCATCTGATACACACAGCAATCTTTGCACAGATGTCCTGAGATGGTGCCAGAGGTTTCGCAGAGAAACTGAAGCTTCCCCTTTCAGCTGCAAGGGCTTGCAGCCCTCCATAGTCATTCCATATTAAATGCAGGGTCGACTAAAATGGGAGGATTGTTTATTTATACATTGTCATCACTGAGCATAGTGTAATGCTAAGAGGTTTAAGCAGAGAAGAAATTGCAGTCTAAATTACAGATTGTCTAGCACCCCTAAGAAGCCTGCACTGAGCCTACAGTGTGAAATGATTATAGAATTTATGGAATCCTTCTGAGAAAATAATACACTGCCATTACTCATGGCTATTTATATTTGCAGGAGAAGACCTCAAACATAATTATTAGAGGAGTTTGGCTTCTAGGGATTCCCAGGGTATAATAAATGGAAGCGTTGCAGGGGATGCAATATTGAAATTCTACAAGAGGCCTGAGGCCATTTCAAGTTAGGATGTCAACCTCTTCCTCATTTTGCCAGCCCGAGACCTTAGGATCAGAGCAACTTTGCCAGTGATAGTAAACATTTGCGTACCTTGTTAGTCCTTGCTTGATTCTTATCACTCAGCTAAATCCTTTCATTTTTACTATTCCACCAAGTCCCTTAGGCCAGAGATGCCCACTTTTTTATTCAGGTGGGGGACATTCTATGCTCCACAATAGTGAAGGACCCAGAACTGCATTTTGCCTTGCAGGCTTTACATCTATTCAAACACCATAATAAGGTTGGCAGTGCCTTGCAGTAAGGTCTTCCTAGCTATAGACCACCTGTACTCAAACATACTCCCTAACAAATTGTAGTTAGATCCATACCCTCCAAGTGTCCCTATTTTCCAGGGACAGTCCCAGAATTACAGAAGCCATCCCAGTTTCTGATCTGATCCCAGAATGTCCCCGTTTTCCTTTTCCCTCCCCTCCACGTCTCAGAGAACAATTAAAAGTCGTGTGTGTGTGTAGGTGCAAAAAATAAAATTCCTACACCAAATTAAAGAAATGGTGAAGCTGGCATACGAAGCCCTTCCTATAATTTTGAAGGAAAATGTCACCAATCTAAATTCTTTAATTGCAATGCTTCAGCAGCCAGCCGGTTTTAAGGAAATGTGTGGAGTGTTAATTCCTTTATTGTAAATGGAGCCTTACACTGTCTACTGAGAAGGAAGTCCCAGTGCATTCAATGGATCTTACTCCCTGATAACTGGGCAAAGACTGTGCAGCCTTACACTGCTTTCCTAAGCAATCCTTTAGCCAGAACTAAGTCCCACTGAGTTTAATAGAATTTACTTTCTGGTATGTTTCTGATCGGACGCGGGTGGCACTGTGGGTTAAACCACTGAGCCTAGGACTTGCAGATCAGAAGGTTGGCGGTTTGAATCCCCACGACTGGGTGAGCTCCCATTGCTTGGTCCCTGCTCCTCCCAGCCTAGCAGTTCGAAAGCACGTCAAAGTGTAAGTAGATAAATAGGTACCGCCGATGGGAAGGTAAATGGCATTTTTGTACGCTGCTCTGGTTCGCCAGAAGCGGCTTAGTCATGCTGGCCACATGACCTGGAAGCTGTACGCCGGCTCCCTCGGCCAATAAAGCAAGATGAGCGCCGCAACCCCAGAGTTGTCCGCGACTGGACCTAATGGTCAGGGGTCCCTTTACCTTATGTTTCTGATCATTCTCAGAGTTTCTGTTGTTGTTGTTGTTGTTGTTGTTGTTGTTATAGCCTGCCGTTTTCCCTGACAGGGACTCAAGGCAGCTTACAGCTAAATTTTTATTTCATTCCATTTATCTGTGGAAGGTGTTGTACATGATCCCTTCCCTCGCACATTTTGCTTTACAACAATCCTATGAGGTAGGTTAGACTGAGAGGTTGTAACTGTCTAAAGGGGACAGATGCTTATATGTATATGACTTGTATGTGTGTGGCGGGATCAAACACGGGAGAAGCTTCCTGATGCAGAATAGGATGTCCCTATTTTCATGGGAGAAATGTTGGAGGGTATGTAGATCTTGAATGTAACCCCCCCCCAAAGAACCCCCCCCAAGTTTCTTAAAAAACCCCACTTAGTTTCTAAAAAAACTTTAATTTTTAAAAAGCTTGCATTTTACTATGCTTATATCAGGATTTTGAAGACCCTTGAACAGCCACATAAATTTACCCCGATCATCATGATTTACTGGTTCACAACACCGAATAACTACTCTGTGTGCAGAAGGAAGGTTAATGTTGATCTGTGCTCACAAAAGTCTAATGCTGAAGCAGAGTGTAAGAAACTGTGTCAATTATCATTGCAGGGGTAATTTAGGTAGGTGGAATGTAATTGCTTGATGTTGCTGCACTTCTTCAATTTCTTCACCGTAACGCTATTATTGATTTAGAGAAAAAGAATTCCAGCTAATGAACAGATCTATGATAACTGCATTGCTATTGTTTTGGAGTGTGTATGGGGGGGGTGTACTTTGAGGAGGGCACAAGGGGGGGCGGGAATGAAATGTTATGGCTTATGTAGCAAATTCTTCTAAAAATAGCAATGTGATAGAATCACAGTCGGGATGGGTGTCAGAACACGGATCAAGTCCCAAACTCGTTGATACAGTCTGCAATAAAATGGATCTACAGAGTCAATTGAGGTTGGCTTTGCCTTTTAAAAATGTGATGTGAATCAGCACTTTAGATTTTGGGGGCTGATACTACCTTTTAGGAATCATGTATCTTTTGGTGTGAAGCCTCTGCATTTTTGCCCCAAAGTAAGTCCCACTGCGTTCAATGGATATTACTCTCAGGAAAGTGTTCATAAGGTTGCGGTAGCCTTAGTTATCTAGCCAAGCGCTGCTTCACATCTTTCCTTCCTATATTTCATGTGGAGAATTTCTAATCTTGTTTTCAAGAGGTAATTTTATCAGCAACCTACTGTTGCATAGCTGCTGGCTGCAAAGTGACTGAATATCGGAACAAAAGCAGTTAGAAAAATACTTTATACACCTATGGAGAAAATTGCACACTAAATTCTAAAAGTCCCCTCCTTTGATGTAATCTAGCCGACCTTCTGCATTGTCTAAATTCCCTGGGGCTCAGCTTAGCCTTGCAATAGCATAATCTTGCTTGTTAATATTCCTTTGCTCTTTGCTTCTTTTCCAGGGCCCCAGTTTAGATTATGTTTTGCATGACACTGCATTTTCAGAAGACACAAAAAAGTCACACATCTTAATATCTTGCCCTTCATCTACCCCTCAATTGTGTTACAGCTTTGTCGCTAATAACGATGATACTATGTTTGTGGAATTGCACACTGATTTTAATATGCAAACAGGCTTCCCTTTCGTCAGCTTCATTGGATGATCTTGAGCTCTAATGTTATGAGAGGGAGGTGTCCTAAAGACAGGAAGAAAACCAGCTAGTTTGATGGCGGAAGAGCATTCGAAGCATAATAAACAGGTCCACAGTTCACTGAGAGAGCTCCACAGTCTCCAGCATCTCCTGGTAGAGTGAGGAAAGAGTCAACCTGTCAAAGACCAGGCTGAGGAGTACTGCTCTAATGAGGAATGGTGGGAGCCTGCCCCTGCTCCTGACCAGGATCCTGAAGCTGCCCAGGAGCAGTGGAGCAGTATAGATTTGGAACAGTGGTTTGCAGAGGGGCATAGTTCTGAAGACAAAAGTTGGGAAGAACTGGGGGCTGAACAGCAAGGTGTAGAAGAACTGGAAGAGAGAGAGCTAACAGACTCTCTCTCGCTGGAAAGTGTCCAGCCTATCACTCCAAGGTCATATAGAGCAGATAAGGTGGCTGCACAAAAAGCACGGTGGTTGCGAGATAATGTTGCAAGACGCAGAAGTGACTAGGGGGAAAGTGGGTGGAAACCTTAACTGGGAGCACCTTTACTCCGAGACGGACTCCTTGTTCTTTAGATGTGACCATTAAAATCTCTTTAAATGGTAAGAGACTATTTTTGCTTTGTTCCGCTCATCCACGGCCAAAGGGAGGGAGGAAGCCGCTTTCCCAAAGCCTGACACAGCCCCTGTCTGAAACCCTGGACACCTAATGCCAGTCAGTTGAGACAGCCCTGAGCTAAATGGACCAATAGTCTACATAAGGAGACCATAAGACAAGTACTGCTGGATCAGACCAATGGCCCATCTAGTCCAGCATCCTGTTCTCACAGTTGTCTGTCATGTAAGGCAGTTTCCTATGTCATCAAAATGAAGCTGAGAAACAGTGTACAAGAAATGAGGTTTAAGAAGGGCACTGTCTGCAGCCCAGTCCTATGAATGTTTATTTAGAAATCAGTCCTGCTGTGCTCCATGAGGCTTACTTCCAAGAAAGATACAGTCTTAAACACACATAGGGGAAAGCCCCACTCAACATCAAGGGAAGTAATAGTGCCACTGTATTCTGCTCTGGTCAGACCTCACCTGGAGTACTGTGTCCAGTTCTGGGCACCACAGTTCAAGAAGGACACTGACAAACTGGAACATGTCCAGAGGAGGGCAACCAAAATGGTCAAAGGCCTGGAAACGATGCCTTATGAGGAACGGCTAAGGGAGCTGGGCATGTTTAGCCTGGAGAAGAGGAGGTTAAGGGGTGATATGATAGCCATGTTCAAATATATAAAAGGATGTCACATAGAGGAGGGAGAAAGGTTGTTTTCTGCTGCTCCAGAGAAGCGGACACGGAGCAATGGTTCCAAACTACAAGAAAGAAGATTCCACCTAAACATTAGGAAGAACTTCCTGACAGTAAGAGCTGTTCGACAGTGGAATTTGCTGCCAAGGAGTGTGGTGGAGTCTCCTTCTTTGGAGGTCTTTAAGCAGAGGCTTGACAACCATATGTCAGGAGTGCTCTGATGGTGTTTCCTGCTTGGCAGGGGGTTGGACTCGATGGCCCTTGTGGTCTCTTCCAACTCTATGATTCTATAACACAGTGGGATTTGCTTTTGAATAAACAGGCATAGGATCACATTCTTATTCCACAAAGCCAACTGCAGCATCAAAAGAAAGCAAGGACAAAAGAAAGCAGAGACTAAGGCAATGAAGGGTCAAAGGTGAATTTTAAAAGTTTAAACTCAATCCAGTGAAGGTGAGGAACCCAATGCAAGGAAATATATAAAACAGAAAGCCAGAAATGCAGAATGAAAAAGGAAATGCCCACAAGACGTTTAAAAAGGTTGACTGTGCAATCTTATACTTGTTTGCCGAGAACCAAGTCCCACTGAGTTCCAAAGGGGTTGCACTTCAGTAAGTGGCTATGTGATTTTAGCCTAAAGGTTGAAGTAAAGGATCAAGGAAGCAAGTCAAAGAATATTGCCATAATTAATCCACTCTAGAGGCTTTATCAGAATTAGTGGTTGAAAATATCTGGCTCTTGGAAGTATTATGGAAGGGAGGAAGGAAGGAAGGAAGGAAATATTCTTTTAAGACCCAAAATGCAAAAGAAAGGTCTATCAAAAATCATTCCAGATCACCAGACATGCTAGGCTGAATGAATTACAGACTCACTTAGAAGAATAATTATGAAAAAAGTTAAAAAGCAAAAATGGTTTGACAGGTAAATACAGAAACTTATTGTGAGGATGAATGGATTATAGATTCACACAGAAAAATTATGGAAAAGGTTGGGACGAAAACAATTCAGCCTATCTATATATAGAATCATGCTGTATTGTCGGTTTGGTGATGTAGAACTTGACTGTGAGTGCAGAAAGTGGATTTATGAGACAAAATCCAGTTACAGAAAGGTACATTTCTGCCTCCTTCCTGCTGCAATCCTTGCACCTACCTGAAAGGCCATTTCTGATGGTCAAAGGAAATGTGACGTGGGAGGTAGAGGGCATGATTCAGCATGGCAGGTAGGCAGGAACTGGGGGGGACAGAAACCTGTGACTCTCCAGTTGCTAATGGACTACGACTCCCATCAGAATGCCCAGTGGTCAGAGACGATGGGAGTTGTAGTCCAGCAACGCTTGGAGAACCACAAGTCCCCAGTTCTTGCACTAGAGGTTCTTTGGATACATGGAAGTTGGATACACTTGAGAGCCAGTGTAGTGTAGTGGTTGAGAGCGGTGGACTCGTAATCTGGGGAACCGGGTTCGCTTCCCCGCTCCTCCACATGCAGCTGCTGGGTGACCTTGGGCCAGTCACACTTCTTTGAAGTCTCTCAGCCCCACTCAGCTCACAGAATATTTGTTGTGGGGGAGGAAGGGAAAGGAGATTGTTAGCCGCTTTGAGACTCCTTCGGGTAGTGATAAAGCGGGATATCAAATCCAAACTCCTCCTCCTCTTCTTCTTTAGAAAAGGCAACAAGCTCTTAATTCCTCAGTCTTTGCTGAAAGTGGGAAACATAGCCATGCAGACCTGTCAGCTCTAGGGAGAGGCAGGAGCCCTGAAAACACATAGGAATCCAGATCCCCTAAAAATGATGATGTTTTGGTATTTCAAGTGTCTTGTTATTTCAGTCACAGAGAAGAAGGCTGATTGTGCCGATGGCCTTTTTGCTTTAACTTGAAAAGGCAAGAGGACAGGAACCAGCAACTTCTTGTAGTGCTTCTCAGCTCATAGAGTCATTGTATTATTTTAACACATAACATTAAACGGCTTCTCTCCCCCACCATTGCTAACAGGTGAAAAGCCCAGTAACAATCTGAATTCCTGCCATCAGTACAGCAGAGGGAGCTGCGGCACCATTGGAAAGAGCTCTGCGGCGAAAACAAAGCAAGCCTGAAGCGACTTCAGCATGCATTTCCATTTTTATTTAAATCTGCATTTTAATCAAATTTACATAACTCTAATGTTAAAATAGATTAGAAATTAAACACACTTCCACTGCATTGTTCAGCTCCCAGAGAGTTCAAAAATGAAATATTTACTTCCTCATAATAATGATCTGGAGAATGCAAGCGGAATACATTTGGCTGGCTGCTGTTGCGGTTGCAGTGAGGATGTTTTGATTAGGAACCTGCTGTGCTGGAGAAAGTCATGCAGGCTGAAAACTTTGGCATCAAATAGGTCTCCTGATATTGGATGTGATCCTCCAGCCCAGTTCCCCATTTGTTAATGGGGAATTTATAGCGGCTACATTCTGGGGTTGCTGTGAGGACCACCAGACTGAAGAGAATAAACACAATACCTTTCAAACTGAATGCTCTTGAAGACAATGTAAGCACCTGTTGAAAGTTTTGAAACTTAAATCAGTGGGGCATGCTACACGATCCAAAACACATTTACTGAATTCAGTGGGACTTAGTCCTTATAAAGTGTGCTCAGCTCTTAATCTCTTCTGGATTGCATCTTGGCATTAGTTTTTTGAATTGGTACGGGAGATACTGACTATATTGTGGCCACTTCACAGCCAACTTTTTCCAACCCAAGTAGTGGTGCATTACATATTTCCAGCTGTATGTTGAGAAAAGCATGTGCTTTGATATGGTACCTGTACAACATCTTTCTTTCTTTTTTGGCTACTGGAACACAAATCAGGAAGCCTTGTGCCACCTTGTAGGCTCCAGGCACTCAGAAAATTGTAGGCCCCTAAGATACATTTGGATGCGGGTGGCGCTGTGGTCTAAATCACTGAGCCTCTTGGGTGCCGATCAGAAGGTCGGTGGTTCGAATCTCCGCGGCGGGGTGAGCTCCCGTTGCTCTGTCCCAGCTCCTGCCAACCTAGTAGTTCGAAAGCACGCCAAAAGTGCAAGTAGATAAATAGGTACCACTCCACCAGGAAGGTAAATGGCTGCTTAGTCATGCTGGCCACATGACAGGGAAAAACTGTCTGTGGACAAAAGCCGGCTCCCTCAGCCTGTAAAGCAAGATGAGCGCCGCAACCCCAGAGTCGTCTGCGACTGGACTTAACTGTCCTTTACCTTTACCCTTTTAAGATACATTTATAAATAAGTATGTGAATTGTATAGCTCCCATAATTTAACATATATACATGAGACTGCTTCTGCTGCTCGAGTCTGCCAAGCTGCAGTTTCCAGCATATGCTGTGGGTAGGCGAGAAGATAAGAATATACTTTGCAGAGGGAACTGCTAGCCACTTTGAGAGGGATTTAAAAGTTTGGTCAATCTAAGACAAGTGCTGATGGGAATAAAATACTCCAAGAGACTTGATACTGTAAATAAAGCTCTATAGGAGGCTGGCACTAAATTGTGCACTGTCATGAATTGTATGGTGGTCTTTTCTCACACTTTGGTGATGCCTGCAATACATTTCATGTGTTTGAGGCCGTGGCAAATGAACTCACACTATCCAAACATTGCAATTTTTTTCCCCTAGAAAAAAGGTGCCAGAACTCACCGTGAAAGCCTCCCTTGTTCTTCTATAATGGCAGTGGCACCCACCTGAGAGGTGCAGGAACTGAGTTCCGGTGAGTTCTGGCTGAAAACAATGTCCTGCAACTACAAGGAGATTACACAACACAAACATGCGAGAACCCATGAGGTTGGCAGAGATAACAGCGACAAATTCCACACAAATTTCTTCTGTGTCCCATCGTGGGACACAAAACTGCCTTGGTCACACTGCCTGATGATCTCCGGAGGGCTAGAAACAAAGGTGAAAGCAGTTTCCTGGTTCTGCTGATATCTCAGCAGCTTCTGATACCATCCACCATCATAGGAGCCAACTCCTAGGGGCTGCGGGGGCCCTCACAATAAAATATTTGAGCGCTCCCCCCAGTTGATGGGCATTCCCATTCAAATGATGTGTGTGCACTGAGTCATGTGGTCGATTATGTGGGGGGCGGGGCAATATTTTATTCAAGTTGGCACCCCTGTCCACCATGGGATCTTTTTGGACCATCTAGGGAGGTTGGAACCTGGGGGCATTGTTCTATCCTATAAGGGATAAGCTTATCATTAAGACAGGCAGAGGGCAAGCAGCATATGCCACACTGTATAGGATTCACTCCCTATAAACACCATGAACACCTGGCAGAGTTGGCTAACAACGAATGTAGCCCTCAGTCATTAAAGGAGTAGCCACCCGTACCACATGATTTGAGAGAAAATTATTCCACAAGCGATTTTCTTCATTTCATGAAAAATAAGAGTGCCCTCCCAAAAAAGAAAGCTTTGAATGCTCTTTGAGTTACGTTATATAGGAAATAACATACGGGCTTTTTGTAGCTGAGCTCCCGCTTCCTTCTCCTTGGAAAATGTCAGGGTTTTTCACTCCCAGTTGTGAAGAGGTGCACAGTTTTGCATGTGATTGTTAAATATTGTTTCGCAACAAAGGTTGTAGCAGACCTCTAGCACTGGATGGAAAGATTTCTGTATATGATTTGCTATATTTGTAAAGTATTTTGAGATCCCTTGGTGTGAAAGCTACTAAATAAATGTAAGATAATTATCACTGTAGCTTGGTACTCAGGAGGAAAAATCGTGAGATATTCTCAACCAGCCTTCATAAATCTTTTCAGCATCCTCATCCTATTAAAGCCTTAGGCTTTATTCATTCAGGTCACAAATTACTGAACAGAAGTGGAAATAATGGGATACTGATAGAAAATTGTCTTTTTCCACACCATGACTATAAATAAGTTACCTACGCCAACTTTCCAGAAGCTGATTTCGGTCTAGTCATTTATATCAAGAGCCAATGGAAGGAATAATATGGAAATGATTAATAAGCTTTGCCATCTTTTTTATACAGATTATTTATTATATACCACATGCATAAATATTTTTAAGGGAGAAGTATTTATCTGGAACTTTGGACATATTTCTGTGGACAAATCTTTGCAGGTGGATGCCTGCTGATATTTTTTTTTTAAAAAAATACAATGATTAGGTAATAAGTCTGGATTTATTTTTATAAGTGTGTGGCTTTTATTTCTATCCCTGTAATTTTATTTGCACTGTGATTTGTATCCCACAGAATTGTTTACTTATTCCAATATCGGATTTGTTACAATGAGTGATAGGCAGTTTAAGAAGTTACTCACAAATTTTGCACTCTGGGAGAAAAAGACAAACGCTGGAATCCTCAGAAAACTTATTAAGCAGTAAAGTGGGGCTCACATACGAATAAATATAATCCTAAGACATTTTGCTGCCTGAGGCAAAAGAGAAAATGGCACCCACCCACCCCACTTGAGGTGACTAGACATGGCCTGGGGAAGCTCCAGCATGCTGAAGGTGTTGGGGAAAATAAACCGTGGCTGGAAAGGAAGAAGAAGAAGAAAAAGAAGAAGAAGAAGAAGAAGAGGAGGAGGAGGAGGAGGAGGAGTTGTTTCGACTTGATATCCCGCCTTTCACTCCCCTTAAGGAGTCTCAAAGCAGCTAACCATCTCCTTTCCCTTCCTCCCCCACAAGAAACACTCTGTGAGGTGAGTGAGGCTGAGAGACTTCAGAGAAGTGTGACTAGCCCAAGGTCACCCAGCAGCTGCATGTGGAGGAGTGGGGAAGCGAACCCAGTTCACCAGATTACGAGTCCACCGCTCTTAACCACTACACCATGCTGGCTGGCAGGCAGTGGAGAAGGAGGAGGAGGTAGAGGCAGGCAACAAGCTCAGCAGGCACACTCCTTGGGTGCATGGAACTGCTGCCACTGCCAGCTATTCCCAACTTATCAACCGAAGTGACTGCCACCCCAAGTCTCATGGGCTGGCTGGCCTTGTTTTTAGTAATGCGCTGAAAATCTTTGAGCCGGCAGCTCCATCTAGAGAGCTAGACATGAGCATAAGCTTCTCAATTCTTTCCAGTGCCAGGAGCTACTGGTCAGGTTTCCTAAACCCTGGAGAGATTGGAGGATCCTTTACTCACATGGCTTACAATTCAGCTGCTATTGTCTTTTGGGTCTCTGGATACCATTTTAAGCTGCCACTTTTTGCTTCTCTTGCAAAAAATGCAAACAAAACTTCTCACAACTTTGTTCCAGTTGTGAACATGGTAGCCCCTCATTCAATTGACGTCAGAGGCTTCATTGCCACAAGCAAAAGACAGCATAGTAGCAGAGGAGGTGTCGGAAGCTGAAGAGATGACAGGGCTTAGTGAGCTGGGAGAGTTTGTGTCAGAGAGAAGTCCAGAATCAGAGGCAGAAGCTGAAGCAGGAGAGTGGGGTGAGGGAGGCCAAGAAGCAGAGATGAGTCAGACTGGTGCAGAGGCACAGGTCTCTCCTCCCATCTCTCGCCTTGTCTCCTAGAACCAGAAGAGGCCTGAAAAGGGCAGAGGAGAGGTTGGCTTCACACAGGTGCAGTCTCCAACTGCTTAGAAAAAGTTCTGGAGAGGAGGGAATTTAGACAGCTATGGGGAAGCGGGGACTTTGAGTCTCAGCAACTGATCCATGGGGCAAGATCTCCTGGGGGTGAGCTGCAGTCCTCATTAGGGCCGACACTCCACCAAGTCTGTGGAGATCGTGCTCTTGCTAATTAAGAGCTGACTCCAACTTGAATGGTGTGATTTAGCGCCGGCTCGCTCCTGACAGACACCATCGTTCGTATCATGCCAACAGAGTTGAGAGGCAGCGTGCCGATGTTGGAATGGTATCGAGGCAGCATCTTTCTTCGCTGCCATCTGTGGCGACTGGTAGCAATTTCCATTCGGAATATGGCACCAAGTCATTTTGTCTGCTAAATCTTGGGACAAAAATTGACTGTCTGCAGAGAGCCTATGCAAAGTGTAAGCTGGGTGATGTATGGAGCTGCATCTCTAAAGGCTGCTCTAAATTGCACTTACCGTTGCTCTAGAGGAACTGGCCTTGTTAAGGGTCTCCTGTAATGGAATGCCTCTCTCATTCACTCACTCACTCACTCACGCGAGAGATGCCCCTGACAGTCCCCTCTTTCACTTTCGCAAAGAGGAAGAACAAGTGACACGGACCTGCTGTGCCACTTAAAAGATTTGTGCCTGTCAGGTCAAATCCTTTCAGGCATGTATATGTCAGCTCCCCAGCTAAAATATACCACTGTGGTCAGAGCCATCAGCCATGGCTGCCAATTTTCAGGTCGTGTGTGTTCCTTCTGTGCGGTCTTTGAAATGTCGTACATAATTTATTAATCCTTAGCATAGTTTGGAAGCACAGAGAAATCCTACTTCTGAACTATGAAATTAACTCTCAGCATGGCTAAGACTTTGAAGCACACTCTACTATTTTCTTACCTTTTGGGGGGCACTACCGACCATAGTTCAGTTGGTTAAAAAAATTGCAAGGATTTTAATTTCTCTTGCATATTGGCACGATTGCATTAGGTAGATCATGGCTCATTGCATAAGAAGGACAGAATATTAAGAAGCGAATGACCCTGTGTGTTAATGAAAAATAGACCCAATATTTATATATTCTCCCCATTTAAAAAAATATATAATAATATCTAAATTGCATAGCACTTCTGTGCCTAATTGAATGTCACAATACCAGTGAGTAATTGCACTGTCTATGAAAGAAATTTGTTCCAAAGTCAAAATGTCACCTTGCTGTCAAATAATCCCATAGATTACCATAAACAGAGCTGGAGAAATTGTACTGTGACTGGAAAGATATGTGATGTGAATCCTACTCATTACCCAAGACATGACTTCCATTGTAATTATCTGCCTATCACAATAGCTTCCTTTTGCCATCTCTTGCTTACCTGCTGCCACACACAAACTCATTAACATTTATGTTGGTACAACACTGTTTGAAGAGTTAACCTTTTCTGCAAAGTATGGCAAACCCTTTCATACTGACGGATCCTGTAGTGTCACATGCAAAAACTTGCCCAGGAGACTAACATTTATCTTTGCTTCCTTTGCTGCTAAATTAGAAATTAGTTTAAACACCTGACTTCCATTACGGTGCATTTTGCCCTGTCATGCATTGCAAATGTGAGATGGCTTCATATTTTCGGGTTCCTTCCCAGGTTTATCTCTCAAATATGTAGCGATGTGCAGTGCAATCCTATAGATGTCTACTCAGAAGTAAGCTTCCTACAAGGACCATTATCCCCAGATCATTGTGTATAGGATTACTACTTCAATTGCAGTAGCACCATGGGAGACACTTTTCTGTGGGTTCAATCCATGGGTCTGCATTTATGTTCAGTAGCCTTAATGCAGACACCCCCAAACTCGGCCCGCCAGCTGTTTTGGGACTACAACTCCCATCATCCCTAGCTAACAGGACCAGTGGTCAGAGATGATGGGAGTTGTAGTCCTAAAACAGATGGAGGGCTGAGTTTGGGGATGCCTGTGATAGATAGATAGTTTCAGCCAGTCCCCACCCCCAGACTCCTCAGGCTCATTTATTTATACCTCGCCCATCTGGCTGGATTTCCCAAGCCACACTGGGCGGCTCCCAACAGAATATTAAAAACAAGATAAAACATCAAACATTATTTTTTCCCCTAAACAGGGTTGCCTTCAGATGTCTTCTAAAAGTCAGATAGTTGTTTATTTCCTTGACATCTGAGGGGAGGGCGTTCCACAGGGCAGGCTCCACTACTAAGAAGGCCCTCTGCCTGGTTTCCTGTAACCTCACTTCTCTCAGTGAAGGAACCACCAGAAGGCCCTTGGAGCTGGACCTCAGTGTCCGGGCTGAATGATGGGGTGAAGATGCTCCTTCATACTATTTAGTATGTTAAATGTATGTTTGTGAAGTGGGGATGATCAGGTTTAGGACCATCCATGGCACATAGGAACACTTTCTTCCTATGCTGTGGTTCCAGTGAAAATAATCCCTGCAAAGCAGGCATAAAAAAATTAACCCACCTTTCCTAGGGCATCACAGTCCTGGTATTGATCATCCTCCTCCATCTTATGGCTATTATTGTTAAAACAATAACAAAACATGCTAAATGCAGAAATACGCACATGGCTTCATTTCCAAATGTTACTAGAGCAGTGGCCATGCACAAATGACTACAATAATGCCTGAATTATCTGTTGGAAAGCAAAAGGAAATTTTGTGTCACCTCATATGATGGCTGTAAGAACATAGGAAGAGCTTGCTAGAACAAACCATAGGTCCATCCTAGTTTAGCACCTTTTTTTCATAGTGGCCAATCAGATGCCATTAGGAAGCCTCAAAGCAGAATTTGAGCAGAACAGCACTCCTCTCTCACGTGGTTTCGGGCAACTGATATTCAGAAGAATACTGCCTACAACCAGTGCTAGAAAAAGAGGTGCTGGAACTCACCAGGAACACCTCCCTTGTTCTCTTATAATGGCAATGGCGTCCACCTGAGAGGTGCCAGAACTGAATTCCAGGGAGTTCCTGCTGAAAAAAGCACGGCCTACAACACTGTTTTTCAGTCTCTGTTCCCCAGCTGTAAAATGGGAATTTATGGATTCACAAACAGATAAAAGCCACAATCCAGAGATTTATGTGTCCATAGGGCAGAACCATGTGTGCATTGCTAGATTTTTTCCTTTGCTGTTCCTATGTAAGCCCTCCCTGTGGGGCGCCCTCCTATCTGATGTCAAGGAGATAAAGAACTACACAACTTTCAGAAGACACCTGAAGGCAGCCCTGTGTTGGGAAGTTTTTTTTTAAATGTTTCACATTTCATAATGTTTTTATATGTGTTGGAAGCTGCCCAGAGTGGCTGGGGAAACCCAGCCAGATGGATGGGGTACTATTATTATTATTATTATTATTATTATTATTATTATTATGGCTGTCATCTGACTCCCAGTATTCTGGTGCCTTTCAAACAAGCTTACTGAGCGTTGAGATTCATTAATGGAGAAAGCTCTATCTGTTACTTTCCTTCTGTTCCAAAACACTGGAGTCTTGCAACAACTAGCCGAAATATATACCTGAGTCCCAGACAGACTTGTAGACATGTATTCCAGAACTGATACTGCTCAATAACTGTGTCAGCTTCTTCTTCTTCTTTTATCAGGGTTAGTTGATGAGGACTCTTTCCCATTTGCCTCTCACCTCAAATAGCTTCATAATGGAATCGACATTAGAAGAACGTCAAGTAGGCTTTCTTCAACGTTACACCACTTCATCTATCTCACCGCAGCAGAACTTGCCCATACAAAGAGGATCCGATTCTCCCCCACCCTCCCCCAGTTATTATTGCAGAATGGCGAGTACCAAATGTTGACATTCATTACAAATTGTTGGGGGAAGTGGAACATTGTGCAAATTATTGTGCCAGATTATTTGAAAAGCCACAGTGGGCCATGAATTGTCAAAGTAACTGAATATTCAAAGCTCAGATTTGTGGTGTGTCGCTCCAACCTTTGTGCTTTGTGCTCAAGCCACTGGGATTTCCCCATGAAGACATAATTGCAAATTATTAAGTCATGAGTTATGAATTATTCTGAGCTCTATTGAGCCAAGTTTTGTGAAGCTAATTTGAATTACCAGCACCTACCTAATTTGAATATTTATCAATAAAAACAGATACTTACATATTATTTTTGAGTTTTAAATGCTCTATTTATTTTAGTTCCAGGCATCTAAGGAAGAGAGAAAAGGAGGAAAATTGTACTTGGTAGACTCAAAAACACCAGCAGCATATTTTTTCTGGTCTCTCTTTTGGTCAGTGTATCATCATAAAGATTGCTTACACTCTTTGGGTGGGCGACGGTTGTGGTCCAGCGCGAGGGGAGATCAGGCCCCCATACACTTTGCTGCTGCTTGTTGTCCTTGGACCTAGCCAGCTGCGGTGGATGAGGGGATAGCCCACCAAGAATTTGAATTTGAACTGGCCAATAGATGCCTTCAAAGGGCAATAATTATAGTTATGAGACACACACATAAGCCCATTAGATCCAAACTCTAACATGACCTAACTGTACCACTGTCTCAATGCAACTCATGTTCTTCATTTTCAAGAAACGTATTGTATCTAATAAAGTCATCTCATCTGTGCAAGGATAGTAAAGGTAAAGGGGTAAAGGGACCCCTGACCATTAGGTCCAGTCGTGGCCAACTCTGGGGTTGCAGCGCTCATCTCACTTTATTGGCCGAGGGAGCCAGCGTACAGCTTCTGGGTCATGTGGCCAGCATGACTAAGCCGCTTCTGGCGAACCAGAGCAGCGCACAGAAACACCGTATACCTTCCCACCGGAGCGGTACCTATTTATCTACTTGCACTTTGACGTGCTTTCGAATTGCTAGGTGGGCAGGAGCTGGGACCGAGCAATGGGAGCTCACCCTGTTGCGGGGATTCGAACCGCTGACCTTCTGATCGGCAAGCCCTAGGTTCTGTGGTTTAACCCACAGCACCACCCTCGTCCCCTGTGCAAGGATATCTGCTTCCAATTCCATTCTGGATTTCCCCACAACCCTCCAGAACAGATTTGCGGAGGAAGTGTGGAGCAAGAGGAATGGAGATGAAGGGGAAGTTTTATTGTGCAAGTAGAAGTCATTTTTGAAACTCCATTGGCTATGTCCCTTGGCTGCTTTCAAGATAGTCATTGGTTAGTGGAGTTGAGAGGAGTCTAACTTTTGGAAATGCTTTTCTTTACAGCAAACTCAACCTGGTGCACTGTACAGGGTGACCATTTCCAGGCATTTCTTGATACCTGTGCATGTCAGCTGCAAATTTTGATACAGGCAATGCCAAGAAATCTGTTTCTGAACCTCGAGGTTCCTCAATGCAGAAAGTACCCACCAGAGAAGAGAAGCCTTGAGTCAGATAATAAAAAGGAAGGGGGGCCTGTCCCCTGACATGCTTTGACTGTAATCCAGGGACTAGCTGGGCCAGTAATCTGTCCATTTGGCAGCCCAGGAGTTTGGAGTGTTGATGTAGCTCCAGCAATGCTGTCTTCCTTTTCTGCCTGTTGCTTTTAGGATCTTAATATACAGTGGTACCTCGGGTTACATATGCTTCAGGTTACATACGCTTCAGGTTACAGACTCCGCTAACCCAGAAATATTGCTTCAGGTTAAGAACTTTGCTTCAGGATGAGAACAGAAACTGTGCTCTGGCGGTGCGGCAGCAGCAGGAGGCCCCATTAGCTAAAGTGGTGCTTCAGGTTAAGAACAGTTTCAGGTTAAGAACGGACCTCCGGAACGAATTAAGTACTTAACCTGAGGTACCACTGTACTGGAATTTGACATGTAGGACAGGCTTCCTCAAACTCTGCCATCCAGATGTTATCGGCCTATAGCTCCCATGATCCCTAGCTAGCAGGACCAGTGGTCTGGGATGATGGGAATTGTAGCCTCAAAACATCTGGAGGGTCGAGTTTGAGGAAGCCTGATGTAGGGCTTGTCTTGATGTGTTTAGCAACCAAAAGGCATTTATGATGGCACTGTTTCCTGTTTTTAGCCTTGTCACTTTCTTGACATTTCTCCTATTTCTGTGCAAGGTAACAGTTCTGTGCACTGTCACAGTGCCATTTCGGACAGTCATAACTCTGCTGCCAGTCTTTGAACCGGCCTCTTCAGCACACTTCCTGTTCCACCAGAACCAGCCATGCCAACTTGCAATGTCATTCAGCCATCCTTCCTACAGACTCTGCTACACATTTATTGCTATTGCAATAAGTCATAAAGTTTGTCTGGAAGAAATGTTGCATTATTTGATCAATGTACTTTTTCAGAGGCTCGACTTTCCCATGACAATTTAACTGAACTGTTATTTTTAAAACCCAATTCTCTCAAATATTATTTGGAAACTGCCGTTAGAAAAGTTGCTTCTTTTTAACCCATTCTTGGCTGGCTGAAAAAATGGAATCCATTGTAGTTATTTGCTGTGTCCCTGCCAAAAGCAACCCCTATCCTTTCTTTTGGGATTGATGATGAGTGCTGGATTGATAATGGCTGCTATGCTCTGTTGGTGAAGGTAGCTGTATGACGAACATGGCAGACGACCCATTCACCACAAACAGGAAGCTACTGTAGGCTGTTGAATGGTGTGAGAATAAAAATGTGGCACAGAGCTACTGAGTTGAGGAAACGATAGAGGAGATTGCCTCATTAGGTGCTAAGAGACAGTTTGTTGAAAGAAGCTGATAAAGCCCAATGTATTTCAGGCATAGAATCCTTCCTCAACACCTTAGTACTTCTTGAGGCCATCGATTCTCCAGTCATCTCTCTTGGAGGAAAAAGTAGCTACCCAAAGCTATGTGACTTGGCTCCATGTTGTGTCAGACAGAATATTTTTAATATAACATCTAGCTTATAGTTACACAGAAAAACAGGACTTGCTGCCATCATGTTAAGGAACGTAAGGAATTCCTGGGCTGTGAGGGACTAACATAGTGATGTAGATGTCATATTTCTGATGTCATATATAATGTCAGGTGTGTGGTAGATAAAGACATATCTGGTGTGAACCAGGGTATGCAAGATGTAGCTGGTCTTTGGAAATTGATCACCTGACATAGGTGTGATGTCAGGTGATTGCCCACCTGTCAAACATGGCCTATGGTGGTGGAGGAGGACAAGATAAAATGGCTGAATCCAGCTCCCCACCCCAGAACTAATACCTTTTCAACTTCAGTTCTAGGTGGGAAGATTCAGCTGCAAAGTTGTTGCTAAGACACTGGATAAATTGGGGATAAACCTATATAGCCTTTGTCCTGTGGTAATACTGTTGCTTGTTTTGCTGTATTTTTAACACATGGTAAGCCATCTCAAGAACTTTGGTTAATAGGTGGGGTACAAAATACTCCTAAATTAATAATAAAACAAATATCTGTGCCCTAAGTACCGTAACTTGGAGACATTAGTAAGAAAATAACAATGACTGTTTAAGGAAGGGGTAGTCAAGATGGTGGACTTGTACGCCACAATTCCCATTATCCCAGGCCATTGGCCATGCTGGCTGGGTCTGAAAGGAGTTATAGTCCGAAACATTGGGACGGTTCCATGTTGGCTACTCCTGGTTTAAAGCAAGTGCCTCTAAGGATTGCAGCCAAAGTGATGGCCCTTTTTATTTTCACAATTGTCCTAACAAATTTCAGCCAACAAATATTTCCAAAGAACTACCAATTTGAAAAACATAAATAAAACAAATGATTTTCCACAGTGTAAGAAAAGGTTTGTCCTGAGTTTATCCCTTTAAGTTCATTATTTATTTCCAGTCTAAAGTAATCATAGTTCTCATGGTGTGGCAGAAGAAACAACAAATAAATAAACAACAAATAAAGATCAGATTACTAACAGCACAATAAAATGGCAACATGTCAGAACTCCTGAAATAAAATTTAAATATCAACTGTTTAAACGTGATAGCAAGCTGTCAAGCCATTCAAAAATCAAAAGGGATCCCTGTTCTACTATGAACTGTGCTCTTCTAATGTGAACAGATTTATGTCAACCTTTTTTTTCAAAAAAGAAAGAAAGAAAAGAATCGGACCACTTCATATAGCCTAAAATGAGTGGCATATACATGCAGATTCATCATATGCAGAATTCAAAAGAGTCTCAAGCAACCCAGCTTCTAAATATGCAACCCATCTGGACCATTTGGAGTGATTATGTAGTGACAGCAGAACACCTGTTTTGGTATGGAAAACTGTAGCTCTCAGAGTTCCCTGGGAAAATGGATTGATTGTTAAACCACACTGAGAATTGTGGCTCTGAGAGGGGAATGGAGGTCTCCTAAGAACAAACTGCAGTTCCCATGATTCATTGGGGGAAGCCATGCCTGTTTAAAGTGGTATGATGCTGCTTTGAATGTACAGTGCAGATGGGGCTTGACTGCACCCTGAGGAATTTTGTGTTGCTGGTTCTTAAAGGACGAAAACTTTTTCCTTTTGGGAACATGGCTTCTCAAATCCATCCCTTCAACTTGAGAAAGGCATACATTAAAATGCAGCTTCATAGCAGCTGATATCCAATTTCTGATTGCTTTTCCAGGCAATTCAAAGAGCTGTTACGTTCTTCTTTTTTCCGCTTTTGGTAAATACATTGTGAGTAGTTTATGATGTTTTGACAGTTTAATTCTCCAGCATAATTTTCAATTCTGTACCTAGTCTCTAATGGATGCAGCTTTGTTAAAACTGCATGGTAATATTGAGCCTACCTACCTAAAATGATTCATACTTCAAAATTCAAATTTTCGGCAGAATAGGAAAAGAAAAAGAAAAAACCCGGAGCTGCCATTAATCACACTTTATATATTTCTATCTTGACTGAGGTTTGTTGCGTTTACTATTATAAAGACTTTCCAACATACATTAGTTAAATGGGCCTGAAAATCATGCATGCATATTTAATGGGGAAAAATTACAGATGTATCTCCAGTTTTAAGCTAGAAACTATTACTTTTCTTAGGCCATTAAAATATTCTGCCCCATTTAAAATGAGCTACATAATAAAACGATGTACGATAATAATTCTACAAGGCTTTAATAATATAAAGCACTTTTGTAGCAAATGGCATTTTCTTAAGCTTCCATGCATAATTGAAATGCTTTTGTTCCCTTCTGCAAAACAGAAGAAGGTGCGAGCCCTATCAATACAAGCCCAAATCCAAAAGTATGGGTGTTTGCCTGTGTCGCTCAAAGAATCCTTGAAGATTTCCACCCTGCATTGTGATGCGCCGAAAGGAATGAAGGGTGCCAAGAGTCTAGATGGGGTTTGACAAACTGAGACAATGAGAAATATCAGACCCACGTTGTAGCTTACAAAGGAGGGTCCTGGAAGTTATTGAAAAGAGAGACTAAAGGGTTCTTTAATTGCATTTAATAGGATTCTTATTGCCGATTCATGTTGGCGAGAAGCGTTTGCCCTTGCTGACATGAGAAGAGGCGGTTTCTGATCTTCACCCAGCCACCTGCCAGCAGCGTCCTTTCACATGCAAACGAGACGAGGGACTTTGTGTGCCTCATCATCACCATCAAAGCAAGGCGGTGGGTGTGGGAGGGGGGAACCTGAAGATAGATTGCTTACATTCTGACTGCATTGCCCTTGAGCTATTACTAATAACGAGGAGAGAAAACTGAGTTAGAGGCCCATAATGTGTTTATTAATGAAGGGTGAGTTATGACTCCGCTAGTACTTTTTTTGGAGTGTTAAAGCTAGCTTTGCATTTCAGAAATAGTTGTGAGTGAAAAATATCAATAAGATAGAGGGGAAGGCGAGACAGAAATAAACCAGAGGTAATTATCTACTGAAAACAAGAACTATCAATGCATTGAATCAACAAAAATAAACTGAAAGGCTGAAAGGCTGATAGGATTAGAAATGAGCCCATTAAACAATGGTTATAGGGCTGTCGTCTCCCAATGCCTTTCAGCATGTCATACAGTCTCTTAAGAGACAGTTCTCCCTCAGGATTTAATGCTTTCTTGTTTATTTTGAATGATACTGTTTATAAGTGATCATTAAATATAATCTCTCTCAAAATATTTTTTTTTAAATACCAAGTTGAGTTTTCTGCTTCATTCTGCCAAGTGTAAACTTCTGTGCAATCTGGAATCACCAGGAACACAGTCCAGTCAGATGCCTGATGATTAAAGCAATAGTTAAAATTCTTTATAGAATCATAGAATCATAGAGTTGGAAGAGACCACAAGGGCCATCGAGTCCAACCCCCTGCCAAGCAGGAAACACCATCAGAGCACTCCTGACATATGGTTGTCAAGCCTCTGCTTAAAGACCTCCAAAGAAGGAGACTCCACCACACTCCTTGGCAGCAAATTCCACTGTCGAACAGCTCTTACTGTCAGGAAGTTCTTCCTAATGTTTAGGTGGAATCTTCTTTCTTGTAGTTTGGATCCATTGCTCCGTGTCCGCTTCTCTGGAGCAGCAGAAAACAACCTTTCTCCCTCCTCTATGTGACATCCTTTTATATATTTGAACATGGCTATCATATCACCCCTTAGCCTCCTCTTCTCCAGGCTAAACATGCCCAGCTCCCTTAGCCGTTCCTCATAAGGCATCGTTTCCAGGCCTTTGACCATTTTGGTTGCCCTCCTCTGGACACGTTCCAGTTTGTCAGTGTCCTTCTTGAACTGTGGTGCCCAGAACTGGACACAGTACTCCAGGTGAGGTCTGACCAGAGCAGAATACAGTGGCACTATTACTTCCCTTGATCTAGATGCTATACTCCTATTGATGCAGCCCAGAATTGCATTAGCTTTTTTAGCTTTAACTTAAGGCCAATCAACAAGAGATGCCTGAACATCTCATAGGCCAGAATGGGCAATGTCACAGGCTCTGATTTCTGTCAGAAGGTGCAGCTGGAATAGGATAGGTATGTCCTTCCAGATGTTGTTGGACTCCACTCCCATCAGCCCCAGCCAGCTTGGTCAGTTTTCAAGGATGATAGGAACTGTAGCTCAATAGTAGCTAGAGGACCACAGATGCTTCACCTCTAATGTACAGGTCAAACCTCCTCCTTGACTCAAAACAGAAATGTTGATTCTTTGCTTTATCCATTATTTGCCCAGATTGCCCAGACCATGCTTCAACTTGCCTCTGTCTCTGGATCTTTCTACTCCATGCAAATTAGGTTTCCTTCTCACTGTTGTGGCCAACACAGAGTTTGCTAGGCTTGTTTGTCCATCAGCACCCGAAAGACACCACTAAGTGATGAAGGTTTTTTCAAACAGTTCATTCTGATGATTTATCTACCCTACAACAGGATTTCCAAGCAGGTATGTTAAAAGGCAACATTGTTCGGTGAGAAAAGGGCCATATCAATCTGCTGGGATACCTGCATGTTTTTGGTCTGCTTTTTAATTTCTATTTTACATGAATTTCATGAACTGACTGTAAACTAGCTAAACAGAGAGCTGGTGACACAAAGATTGGAAGAGTAATGAATGTACATTGAGTGGTAAGAAAGCTTTATGAGATTTGTATCAGCTTTGTAACCAGGCTGACATGAGGGAAATAAAATTTATTGTTGATAAACATACAACATTACTCATAGGGGCAAAAGTAATGAAGAACAAGAGAAAAATAAATAGGAAACCACTAACTAATGAGCTTTCCCAAAAGTGACCCAAGAGAGCATAACAGTGGATTTCTCTGTAAATAATATCTTGTTGATCTAGAGAAGTAATTCCGTTGCTGCAACCACAATAAAATTTGTCTTAACCTTGTGATAGTGGAATGTTATGTATTGTGATCTGTTCCTTTGGTTTTAGATTGCAAAGCATGTGAAGGGCTTTACAGAGCAGAAGGTCAAGACTGCCTAACCTTGTACCATTCAGATTAAAAAAATATTTTCATCATAAAAAAAAATAAGTGTCACAGATTGAGGCAGGCGGTGGAGTTGGGACGGGGTATCAATGACAATATAGTGGTACCTCGGGTTAAGTACTTAATTCGTTCCAGAGGTCCGTTCTTAACCTGAAACTGTTCTTAACCTGAAGCACCACTTTAGCTAATGGGGCTTCCTGCTGCAGCTGTGCCGCCAGAGCACGATTTCTGTTCTCATCCTGAAGCAATGTTCTTAACCTGAAGCACTGTTTCTGGGTTAGTGGAGTCTGTAACCTGAAGCATATGTAACCTGAAGCATATGTAACCTGAGGTACCACTCAATGGATCATAGGAGGATGGGGAAAATCAATGAGGGCACCAATTATTTTTAAGCATGATATTCATTCAATGCATATGACACTAGTAACCTTTTGTATGCTGCCTTGAGGGAGCTTTGTCCTGAAAGGCAGCTTATAAATACTTTAAACCGATAAATAAAATTTTATTGATTCTGTACATATGCTGGTTGAAGAATCACACCCTATTGCATATTCTTCATATTATTTACTGTATTCTTCATATATGCAATACAGGTTGTCCAACTGCATTGTCAAATATGCAGAAAGCCTGGACCAAGAATGCATGCATGTGTGTCATTGTCTGGCTGGACGAAGAGGACTGGTGGGAGGCACCAGCCAGGGAACCTCCAAAGGAAACCCTAGAGGAGGAAGGCTCAGAGCCAGGGGATGGATGGTGGGACACCAAGGAGAGGTCAGAGAAAGAAGATTGAGAGGAAGTGCTAGATGCTACTCCACAGGGGCAAGACCTACTGGGAAGTGTTGCTGAGACCACCAGGACGACTCTGTGGTGTAGCATGGAAGGGGCCACAGGGGTAGTTGCCCCAGGTGCAAAATTCTTAGGGGTGCAAAATTTCTACACCTGGCAATGCCTCAATACAGCTGTGCACTTCCGTCACTGGGCTCCACTGAAATGGCTTCTCCATGCAAACCAGGAAGTGACCTCTCCAGTCAACGGAACAAGTCTTTTTTCTTATCTCTGTGGCTCAGATCTCCTGGGTGATGTGGATGCCGTTAGGTAGTTGAATGCACATGCGTACTCCGTCTGTTTCCCTCCCTCCCTCCCTCCCCCCCACCTTTCCCCAGTGCTGGCAACCCACACTACGCTACTGAGCCAAGTTGCATGCTTGTTTCCTTGAATAAAGAGTTAACTTCACTGACAACAGATATCTGCTTCCTTTATTGCTTTTTTTTATTAAAGATTTTCTTGTTTTACAGAAGTATGTGTATTGTCTCTCGTATTTTTTCCATGTAACATTTTTACAAATCAGTTTCATTTGTTGAGACATTGGGGGGGGGGGAAGATGGGGGGGTTGGGTGGCTATGTTTCTATTTTGCTTAATGTATGTAGGGTTTGGTGTCAGCATTGCTCGTGCTGTTCATTTGTGTTACTTTGGTGGTGAGAGAGGTTGGGGTTGGCCTAGAGTGTGGTTGTTTGCTTGTGATTGGCTGTGGTGATCTTTGTTTTCGTGTGTGAGTGGGGTGGGTGGGTGTTTTGGATCAGGTTAGCCATATTGATTTGTATGCTGTTGGTGGATTATGTGATTGTCTTGTTGGGCTGTATATGGGATAAAGGGGAGCCATACCGGGGTAAAGGCGTCTTCTTCTGTTTGTCCCCGTGTCAGTTTCAGTTTATTGGTTAATTTTTCCAGTAGGGCTATTTCCCATACTATTTGGTACCATTGGTCCATGCTTACTCCTGACAGGTCTCTCCAGTGTCTGGTTATGGTGTTTCTGGCTGCTGAAAGTAGGTGGGTTATGAGTGCTTTGTGGTGTAAATGGGCATTGTTGTCTTGGAAGATGTTTACTAGGGCCAATTCTGGGGTGATGTATAATACTTGCTTAGTTATTTTACATAGCTTCCTTTATTGCTGACCTGTGTCTGACTTTAGCCCCGACAATGTGGGCATTTGCATGTATTGTGCCATGTCACATGGTCTGTCTAGCAAAGAATGAGGAGTGCTTTTCTCTAGTTGATAAGTTCCTACTCTTTCAAGGGACTCTAATAAATTCCGCCATGAAGAGCATGGCTAGGCAATGTGGTGCCCTCCAGAGGGTGTTGGACTTGGTATCCCTAACCATTGGCAATGCTGGTTGTGGCTGATGGAACTTGCAGTCCCACATTGGTTATCCCTGGTGTAGCAATACAGTGTGCCTATGTGATTCTCTCTTGGTTATTGGGTTTAATATACATCCTTGGTGGTAGTGCAGAACTGGGGCACTTTCTCCATTTAGATCCACACGTCAGAGAAGTTCCTTCACTGACACCATACTGGAAACCTAATAATAATAATGACCCACCACTGAAATGGTTTTAATAAAAGAACAAAGTATTTCTGTATGCACACAATTCATTATAGTTTTATTGCTATTGCTGATTAATGTAAAATGAATGAAATGCAAGATGGCAAACAAAAATACATAAGCATATGCGATTCAATGCTACACTTATTAGATAATTAAATAATGGATCATTTGTTTAATTAAACAAATTTACTATTTTCATATTAAATAATTGGGATTGCAATTGAAATATTATTATAATTAAATGATCATGAATATACTTGTACATAGTAATGATGGTTCATTATTTCATGCATAAAAATAAATCTGGGAAGTAGTAAAGCCCAAGCACAGGTTGAACGTACAGTACTGGAGACAGTATGCCACTGAATACCAGTTGCAGGAGAGAAAGAATGGGCAAGGGTTATTGCCTTCATATTCTGCTTGTGGACTCTTCTCAAGATATCTAGTTGGAGGTCCTCTTTCAGAAGACTAGAACCTGAAGTCACCCCATGAAGCTGAATCATGGGACACTTAAGACAGCCAAAATAATTACTTCTTTATACATCATATATACACTGTGAAATTTGCTTCTTCAATATGTGGAGCTGGCCACAAATGTAGATGAGTTCACGGGAGTTTTGACAAATTCACGGAGGATGTCAGTGGTCATTGACTATATGCTGCCTCCAGGACCAGAGGGCAGCATTGCATCTGAATACCAGCTGCAGATTAGTGATGATGGGTAAAGGCTTTTGCTTTCTTGCCCTTCTTGAGAACTTCCTAGAGTATCTATTGACCACTTTAGGGAACAGGATGCTAGATGGACGGACCTTTGGTCTAATGCAACAGAGCTCTTCTTTTGTGAAATAAATACAGCACAAAAAGCGTTATTCCTTGTCTGGTAAGAAAACTATCAGGAATATAGAAAGTGTTTCCATTTAGATTGTCAGGAGTCCAGGTTCTCAGCTTGGTAGCACAGTATGTGTAGGTAATTAAAAAGGAGGATTTATTGCAAAAGCAACAGATAACTGCGGAAAGCTCTAACGGAGCTTCAGACACCATCAATCAAGATGACCCTTCTGAAGATTGCTTCCTGTGTCTACAGAAGATATTGAACTTATGTAGTTTACGTCGCTTGCTCTGCTTCCTGTCTCATAACCCTCCCTCTCTACGAGACCGTGGGCTGATTGGTTCAGCCCCAGCTTCCTCTTGTCCTGACAAGCTGTCACTCTGTACTTTCCCGCTCTTCAGGCAAACTGTGGCGGTGTGCCAGTTCACTCCTGGCCAATCCCTTATCAACCTGCATTCCTAGAGGTGGGGTGGATGGAGCGAGCTGCTGTTCAGCTGGCTTCACCTCTAAGCTTCTCTGCTCCTGGTAGCTTTCAGAAGCCTGCTGTAAACCTTTGCTGCGTGCTGGCTCATTCCTGACATAGATACTGATGCAAAGTCTGTACCATTTTCAAAATGTACATAGGAATCCATTGCAGTTGGATATTGAAACCACTATTGCCCATTCCTGACTCACACTTGTGACTTCAATAGCTGCATGCCATTTGATGTTGTGAACAGTACCTGCATCCCTTGCAGTGATGCACTGACAAGAAATAAATGCATCTGCTTGATATTTTTCTGCCACAAAGCTGTCAACAGCAGAGGAAATGACCTTCAGGTTCAGAAATTGTCAAATCTAATTTGAAACAAAATCTCTCTCTATCTATATTAAACAAACACGCATTCTGGATGTAGTGTTTGACACCTTCTACCACAGACCTCTGCCAACTTTTGACCTCTTCTCTCAGTCTTCTGATATGAAATTTGATATACAATTGTACAAAATCGGCAGCATCGGCACTGTAGGTAGCATTATTCGACAGCCAGTTCAGTTCCGGTTGGAAAAAAGGGTACGTACATAATTATTTTTAGAGGAAAGCATCATAGGGCTGTGCATTCAAAATTCTGTGCTAAAAAAAGCTGAATTCTGTGAATTGCATCCACCACGTATAATAATCAAATGTCCATATATTTGCACGGATTATCTTTTCGTGGTTCAATGAAACTGTGCCAATGGTGTGACCAGGAGCTAATTTTCTCTTGGTTTTCCCGATTTGCCAGGATCCACTGGCATAAGAGTGACTTTGTTCTCAGAGATGTGTTGAGCTTAAATGAGACAAGGGTTGTAAAATGAAAATAAAGCAAACACAAGAACAGTCCATTCAAGGAGATGTGCCTGGAGTATCTCAAAGTAGAAAAAATTGTTGCAAGCATTTCTGCTTTGGAAAAACTGTTCTGCACCTTGCAATCTGCAATTGTCTTACTGTTTAGCCTTTCCCTTATTTTAATGAAAACCAGGTTTATATTCTACAAACCCAGATGACCATCATTTATAGACTTGGCCTTTAGTGGTGCTGGTGGGGGCAGGGGGCAAAATCTACTGATGCCTTGAGGAAAATGGTTGGCGTAAGATTCTACATGATGAATGGACAGGGAATTGATGTTGTTGTTTGGTGTCAGTGATAAACTAAATTTTTATGCCTTATGCTGGGAGCAGTGTTAAGATTAATGCAACTAAGTGAATGTAACTTTATTTGTTTCTAAGTCGTCTGAAGTTAAGTTCTGTGAGTAAAGCCTTTGAACCAGGTTTTTGGACTGGAGAATTTTTTATTTCAATACACGAGTCAGTTTTGTGCATCCAGTGGCTTCCACATGCATAAAATCAATAATCTCAATAGGTGCACCATGGTTTCTTCTCTTTGAGCTCCTCCTAGCAGTTATTCCCTTTCTGGTTACTGCTATGGATGCAGGCCTGACTGATTTGTGTGTTTATTCCATAGAAACATAACTTAAAACATAAATAACATTCTGAACATATCTTAAAACATAAAAAAAACTCAGTTACAGAGTCGAATATGCAGAGCAAGAATCACACAAGAATTGTTCTCTACAAAAAAGACAGCAGAAAGGTAACAAATGTCAATATTATTCTTAATGTTACTAAAAATTAACTATGACTTCCACAAAGTAGCATACTGAGACAGCTGCATTACATCCTTTGTTTTCTTATCCACATACATTGCAAAATCAATGTATCTGATCCAAAGCTAGATCCTTAGCCAATTTTAATGTATGTGCCAACTTTCAACCAAGGCTACATCCCAATACTTTTTACACCAATGGTTTATTATTATTACTATTATTATTACTATTATTATTATTACTCCTACTATTATTTTTACTAATATCAAATATTTTCACCCCTCCCTCTCTGCCCACCACACACCAACATTTATATTGGGGTTGCAATGAGTCAAATTTATAAGAGAAATTTACTATACTTCACTAGAATAACCTTTAAAAAAATCACCAAATGTAATTTACCCTAAATGAGCAATTATTTTGACAACAAAAATAGTAATATAGTTACATCAATTATATGTCCCATGACATATCGATTATAGCCTGTTCCAGAAGAAAATAACCAACACAACAAAATTCTTCTCACCTCCACCAAATAATAGCTTACAAAAACCACAAGAAAGTAAAAAGTCCACACTCAAATCTTTAGCATAGGGTAAATCGGGAAATTTATGCTCTCGGATTAGGAAGCAACTCTGAATTTTCATATATGAACAAGACTAAGCACTATTTGTATTGTGCAATCCCCAACATTCTCGAGCCACAGGCTCCCTCCTCTTTTAATTTAAGCTGCAATTACAACGAACAAATACATATTTCAGAAACTCCCTGTTCAATCTTCCTGTACAATGTCACAAAGAAAGCAATTTAAAGCACAACTGTTCCCAAATGTTTTCATAAACGCAGAATACTTTCTCTGCAGTATTGTCAAAATGCTCAAATACACAAAATTAAATGAACATTTAAATTGATTTCAGGTTTTCTTATACAGCGAATAACATGCAGGCATTAACAGCTTGCGGCTGCCTAAATCCTACATCATATAAAAACACTAACAAAATTTTAAAAAACCCATGTAGCCTGATCCTACGCATTGTTACTGTGCAGTAAGTTTCTATGTGTCGTATGGATTTACTCTTAAGTAAGTGTACATAGGACCAAAGTCATCTCCAAGAATAATTACCATTAAAGCGGAATTTCAGAGCTAACACTCTTGATCGCCCATAGTAAAAATATATGAAAAAGAAACCTATGTAGCATTCAATTTAGAGTTGTTTGTTTACAACTCTCTCCCTGGAAAACACCCTGATGTTGGGAAAGATGGAGGGCACAAGGAGAAGGGGACGACAGAGGACGAGATGGCTGGACAGTGTTCTTGAAGCGACCAACATGAGTTTGACCAAACTGCGGGAGGCAGTGGAAGACAGGAGTGCCTGGCGTGCTCTGGTCCATAGGGTCACGAAGAGTCAGACATGACTAAACAACAACAACAAAAGAGGGGAGCAAAGGCATATTGTTCTACCCTTGCAGCTGAGTTGCCAAATTATGTTCAGAAAATGAGAAAAGCTGTATGTCAATTAATGAAGGATGACTAAAAAACCCCTCTGTGTCAAAAAACACTGGTGCCAAAGAGAAGGTGGTTCAGATGCCTCTCTCCTGGACTGACCATTCATTGGACCCATCTTTTGGCAGCACAGGTCATGGCTGGTTGTCTTTGGGGGGGGCAAGTAGGATTTTTTTGCTTGCTAGCAGATTGACTTTGCTGGCAGATTACTTTGCCTGCTCTATACTGATGTGTTGGTGGGTGTGGTCATTAAACAGGGTGATTGGCAGCCCCGGCAGGTAGGTCTAGGAAGTTACGAGGTAGTTGAGTTTTGGGGAGCACTTTTAGGCACCAACAGTCCCTAGACTTGCCTTCAGGGCTGTGGGACTTGATGGGTGAATCGGGAGCACCTTTGAAGAAGAAGAGAAGAAGACTTTGGATTTGATATCCCACTTTATCACTACCTGAAGGAGTCTCAAAGCGGCTAACATTCTCCTTTCCCTTCCTCCCTCACAACAAACACTCTGTGAGGTGAGTGGGGCTGAGAGACTTCAAAGAAGTGTGACTGGCCCAAGGTGACCCAGCAGCTGCATGTGGAGGAGCGGAGACGCGAACCCAGTTCACCAGATTACAAGACTACCGCTCTTAACCACTACACCACGCTGGCTCCCAGTCACCTTTGGAGCTGACCTGTAGCACCTGCCTGGAGTTGTGGGAACCCCAGGAGCAGATGGACTAGAAAGGCCTCCCCATTAACCCAAAGGGTGGGAATTAAGGGAAGATGTAGAGGACAATGTTTTTCATGACCCCCCTGTTTTATCTGCAAGCCCCTCCATGCCAGGGGAAAAGGCAGGGTATAAACCAACGAACCAAACAAACAATACCCACTGCTCTTGCCAGGGCTGACTTATCCTCAGTTTAGTTATTAGTTAGATACAGTGCTTTCTTTCAACCAGAGTGCGCTGGAGCACAGTTCCGGCACCTCTCAGGTGGGCGCCACTGTAGATTGGCACTCCCTCTACCTGCTTCTTGCCTTTATGTACTTCTGAGAAGCCCAAAACAAACATTTCAAGTCAACATGGAAGCTGATAACCTTGTGCAAGTCAACTTTTTTTAAGATCTAGGACTCCACCTAGCTTCTAGCCGCTCTTAGCTGCAATTGGTCAAGCTATGGGGCGGGGCCAATTCACATTTCTTCAATCCATCTCCCATGTAGCAGTGATGGGCTTTAAGCTTTTCAGCCAGGCCTCTGCTGTTGCACATGCACCCATTTGCACAAGGGCCCTTCTGAGCTGCCCTAGCCATCTGGCTGAACATAAGAGAGCGAGGGAGGTGGAAGCACATTTATTTGATCTGCACCAGCCCCAGGGGTGACTGCCAAACCAGCTAGGGAGACAGTTTGCCATAGTTTTCAGCACCTCCATGGGCGGTGAAGACAACTGTTGTCCAACCAGCATGTGTTCACAGCTGCCCCAAGTCACCCAGAAACTTACTGTGACAACTTCATGGTTAGTTCCGGCACCTGTTTTTCTTGAAAGAAAGCACTGGTTAGATTCCACACCTTGGTTCCCCTATGCAGATTGCTTTCAAGTTTAAATATTTAAATAAATGTGGCCTAGTTCACCCAGTTTTGTGACTAGCATCTTAATTTTTCTGTGTGGCAAGAATTTTTATCCCTGATTGAGAGCCAGTGTGGTGTAGTGGTTAAGAGTGGTAGTCTCGTAATCTGGGGGTCCGGGTTCGTGTCTCCGCTCCTCCACATGCAGATGCTGGGTGACCTTGGGCCAGTCACACTTCTTTCTCAGCCTCAGTCTCTCAGCCCCACTCACCTCACAGAGTGTTTGTTGTGGGGGAGGAAGAGAAAGGAGAATGTTAGCTGCTTTGAGACTCCTTAAAGGGAGTGAAAGGCGGGATATCAAATCCAAACTCTTCTTCTTCTTCTGATTTGCCAGGCTATAATCCATGGTTCCTTTCCTACTCTGGGAAACAAACAAACAAACAAACAAACAACTCTGCAGACTGTATAGTCAGTGGGTATAGTATGCATGGATGTATGCAGTACTTTTTTTCCTTAAAAAATGTTTAGGGACAGTGCTTTTTTTCTTTAAAAATGTTTAGGGGTACTCTCATTTTGTCTGAAGAAAAATCACCATTTTATAGTTCAAATCAGGAAAAATAAATACAGTAAATGGACAAAAGTACAAAGATTCACAACATGTTTAGGGGTATGTGTACCTCTGCGGAGCCCCAGAAAAAAAGCACTGTTTAGGGGCACTCTTATTTTCCTACTCATATTGAAATACTGCCCCTCAATGAGGTCAAACTTAGATTCACAAAATGTGTAGGGGTATGCGTACCCCTGTGTCCCCCAGAAAAAGCACTGGATGTATGTACACTAATGCAGGAGCACAGTAGCAATGCCTCTTAGTGCATCCGGATGCTGTTGCAATGTAACATCTCTAGTGAAAACAATAAGGGAACAGTAAACTCTCAAGGGTCCATTTGCATCCAATGAGAAGTCTTCCATTCAGTTCAAATATGTACATTTCTGCTTGGGAAGCCTCATGTGGAAGTGCTTTAAATAGACACTTCCGGCCAAAACAAGTGCTATGAAGGATATGATGAGGTCAAACTATAATCAAGGTATTATGCAAATAATGAGCTAAGCTCTTGCTTCCCAGTAGTTTGTTAATGAATTATCACAAATGAGAGAAAGAATACCAGTGAAATAGGGTTAAATAGTTAGCTTTCAGTGGAGGGAACCAGCATCTTTCCTCTTTGTAATTAATATTTGCCAGTGATAATCTTCATTTGCTAATTGTATGCATGGTATTAATTAAATGATTAACATAACTGTCACATCCCATTTACCTGTGGACAGAGTCCAGGAGGGACTGTGTGCATCTTTGCTTGAGGTATATTAATTCATCCCAATTAGTCATAACCTTTCCTAACTTTGAACCACACTGTATAAATCCGAGATCTCATTCTTCATCTGAGAAATGTTCATTCCTGCAAGGATTAAAATGTAACGTATCGGAATCTATAGCTCCTTGCTTAACATAATTACACATTCCCTTATCTGAGCAGCTAAGATCTGATTTACAGATTGTGCAAATTTGTTCACGCAGATTTAAGTCTTATGTGTGGAAGTGAAACATACTTTCTGATTGTCATGTTCCACACAGTGATTTGCAATGGGTGATCATGACTTCTGTGTAGGAATTTTGGAATAAGCAGCAATAGTGGCAGCCCTAGTAATGTTCAGTGCCTTTTTTCTGGGGGGAGGGGAAGATGCAGGTACTCAATATGAAGTTGTTGCAGTAAAGGCTTGTTTTGGCATGGACCACAGCACCAACCTCCCCAGGGGGCTGGACTAGATGAACCTTAGTGTCCCACCCAATTTCCCAGTGCTGCTGCGCTCTTGCATGAGTCATCTGGCTCCTGCAAGAGCGTGGCACCAAATCAGACACATGTCCTGATTTTCATCAGCTCAATGCTGGAATCATTGTACTTGCGCACATTGCCCCCAAAGTGACATTGCATCACTTCAGGATATTGTTGGCAATTGCAGTTACAGGTGTCAGTGGTCTTGGAGTGCCAGAAAAGTCAGCAGAAATGTTGGCAATGATAAGCTTTTGGCAGCTGATTGAGGATGCCATTTCCTGAAAGTGGCACAGAAATAAAGATTCTTTATATGACCCAATGTTTCTGCAACATTTCCTTATCAAAGCTAAACTCATGGATTCTCGAAACTATCCTTTTAATTTTATTTAAAAAATAAAAATAAATGAAAATGAAAAAAAAACCCAATGGGTTATGTCCAACTATGTTGTGATTGGAGTAGTCCCATTGAAGTTAATGGACCTGCATTAGTCACGGCCTTTAAATTCAGTGGGTCTACTCTGAGTAGCACTAGCAGTGGATACAACCCAATATTTCAATTTATCAGAACAACCCTCCATGTCTTATATCAGTGACAGCCAGCATTTCCTGTCTAGCATTTGCAATTAGTTTATCACAGCAAAATAATTGTTTCAAAATAATTCAGAATTTTATTGAATTCATTTTCATTTTTTACCTATCCCTGCTGGCACCACTGCCCTAGACCTCATTTCCTTCCTCTCCAGAGACAAGTGGCAACTGTCACTGTAATCACTGCAGTCAACATAACAATTATTTAAGAAATTCCCTGGTCATGAAAGGAATTTAATGCTCTGGGTGGAGACAAGTCACATCGAATTCCGCTGCAGATTTACTGAACTGAAAAGTTGTTACTATTTCACTTATCACAGGTCAGCACCTTATCAATATAGTTATGACAAACTTTTATTTGCTACTGTTTAGGCCAGACTACAGACTGAAAGGCTCTATTATCTTTGATGCTAATGCTTTGACCTAGGCGGTTTCAACCATATCATCCTCTTGCGGAGATAGCTGAACTATCTATATTGAACTTGACATGCTATTTTGCTTTAAACTCAAAGAGAATCCCTTAGTCTCCTGAACCACTAGAGTTTCATTGCGATTTATAGCATGAAATATATTTCTTGATGCACATTTTTTCAGCCCACGGGACTGAATCTATAGCTCGACTTTTATGCAGCATTCCAACACACACCCTCCTGATTCATTGCCCTTCTAATCTTTTAAAATGGAAGCTCCTAAACTTGAAGCATCCTATGATTCTAAATAATGTGTCCTCGTTCTTAGAGGTTTATGATTGTAGATAGTGTCCTGTGTCCTTCCATTCACTTAACCATCGTAACTTCAGAAGAGTCTCCCATGATCTTATCAGACCATTTCTGCAATCCTAAAGCTACAGTGCTATGCACACTTAGCTGGAAGTAAGGCTACTGGACAAAGAGCGTCTTACTTAGCTCAGTTGGTTGGAGCATGCTCTTGATAACGCCAAGGTTGCGGGTTTGATCCCCATATGGGACTGCTGTATATTCAGGTTGAACTAGATGATCCTCAGGGTCCCTTCTAACTCTATGGTTCTGAGAAAATATGTACAGTGGTACCTTGGGTTACATACGCTTCAGGTTACAGATTCCACTAACCCAGAAATAGTTCTTTAGGTTAAGAACTTTGCTTCAGGATGAGAACAGAAATCGTGCTGCAGCGGCATGGCAGCAGCAGGAGGCCCCATTAGCTAAAGTGGTGCTTCAGGTTAAGAACAGTTTCAGGTTAAGAACGGACCTCCGGAACGAATTAAGTACTTAACCCGAGGTACCACTGTATAGGATTGCTCTGTCTGTAAACTTTCCTGGAAGGAAGCACCCTTGAGTAGCATAGGCTGTAAAAACAATAAAGAGGCAATGGGCAAATAACTAATTGACCTCTGGAAAAAAAATCAAGCTGTAGCATCTAATGTTTTACTTTTCAGCTGGGTATTGCTGTTTAAAAGCAGCCAAGCTGAAGATTTCTCTCTCTCTTTATTCACTGAAAGGAACAGATGCACTGAAATGCATATGCTGTTCTGCAGTGGACAGAATCTCTGCAAATAGTCCAAATCCCCCAATAGCTGAAATTCAGCAACTAAATGGACGGCTTGGGATATTTTCCTATCTCCTATCACCAAAAGGAGTGTTTTTCTGCCTCTGTTAGACAATCAGTCAGGTATTGAATGGCCAATGTCCTCATTAACCCCCTCCAATAGATGGCAGTCTACAATTAAACTTAGGGCTTTCTTTTGGTCTCCCTAGAGCCCACAGCAAGATGATGGATTCAGCATAAAGCTGTATCTCACCGTATAAGTAAGCAGACCCACTGCCGTGCGCATCAGGATAACTCTCGTGATACATGGAGGTAACACAATGGAAATCTCAGTTTAGAAATCCAATTTATCTTGCTGTGAATAGAATTGCATCCACTACAGACAGCAATTAGTTTTGTTCTATAACACTGTAACCGGAATGTGACATTGAAAAACTATTTGCAAACTACTAAGCTTTCTCATAGCATGAGTTCATGGAGTTGGGGGGTGGGAAGATGTTAATTCTGCCTCAATGGAAAAAACAACAACACTTTTCTCTCCAGCAATCTGATTCCGCAAGGTCACGGTTTGACTGCTTAAATGCTCTGTTAAAGGTACAGACTACTGTGGATTCTCTCAGGGCCATTGAAACTCAGCCACATTTAACTGATAGGATGGTTGATTATAGGGCAAATACCTAGAGCATATAGTTTCATCATTTTCTCTTACATGGCCAGTGTGTGATCTTATATTGCTTTTCCCTTATACTTTGCATTAATATATATATTGTAAATGGAAGCATGAAATTGTCATAACTAGTTGTTCCTCCAGCTTGCAATCCCATCTGCTCCAGCCAGTGTTCAGATAAGGACACCCTACCCTAAATGTCTTACAAGAGGCCTTTAAAAAGCTATGATCAATACAATAGAAGAAGACCCAAAGTAGATATTCTACAGCATGGATTCAACTGGGGAAATGAATGAATGTCTCTCCCAGGCACCTGCTGTTCTCATCAAGTTCCCTTGACACATAAGCAACCTAGACTCTTCCTGGGAAATGATGATTACCGTATTTTTCGCTCTATAACACACACCCGACCATAACACGCACGTAGTTTTTAGAGGAGGAAAATCCGTAGGCATGCCACCCGTAGGCATTTCCTCCATAACACGCACAGACATTTCCCCTTACTTTCTAGGAGGAAAAAAGTGAGTGTTATGGTGCAAAAAATACGGTAATTCAAAGGGATGCAAGAGATACAGGCAGCAATAGACCACACAGCAGAGACACATTAGTGAAATAAGTCTTGCCACAGGTGTCAAGAAAACGCCATTGTAGACTTAATAACATAAACCATATTAGAATGAACTTATTGCCCCTGGGTCCTTTCCACCTCTATGATTCTATGACTCTCAGTCAGTGGCTTCCAATAACCAAATAGGAGAGTCTTGAGACTGACATTTGTGGCATTTGAGATTCTGATCTTCAAGGTGCCTTAGACTTAACTTCTTCTAAGACAGGCACGTTCAACTTCCAAGAGACAGCGATCGACTCCTACTATAAATAAACTGGCAGTGATCTACCCATTGGATTGACCAGAGGTGATGACCCTTTTTTGGGGAGGCTTCACCAAAGTTGTTGAGCTTTTTGGGGGGAGGATGAGTCAAAGTTGTTGAGCTTTTTTCTTTGGGGGGGACGATCAATCAGGATAGCGAGATTGACCCTGATCGACCACAGACACCCCGCGATCTACCGGTAGATCGTGATAGGCCAGTTCGGCATCCCTGTTCTAAGGCATTCCTACGACACAAGAGCCCATCTGCCTGTGCAGAAGGAGAGGCAGCGTTCAGTCCTGCTTGCTGCAACTTTGCCAGCACGTTCCCTGAGGGGAACTCACTGGTAAAGTAGACCCGTGCAGAGGGCAAGACTGAATTTTCCAGTCAGCATTTTGGGGGGGGGGGGCTGAGAGTTCAGTCCTGCTGGACACAGCTTCACCAGTGTGTTCTATGCAGGGAACAGGTTGGTGAAGCAGATCTTTCCTCCTCCTTCCTTCCTGCCCCACACAAGATATGTTGACACAAACCGGCCCAATTCAGTTCGTTTGGCAAGATCTGGTGCACAGCCATACTGCTTAGTGATAACATGTTTTATTCATAGAAATGGCAACTGTTACATCATCAAACTGATCTTGACTAATTAAGAAAAGTTATTGTTACAAAAGTGGAAGGAGCTTTACCCCCACCCCCCATATACAGGGCTCAAATTTCTCTAAATATCAAAGTATCATGACCAAGTGTCAAGGTTTTAGCTAGTGAACTCAGGGAACCTCATTACCAAGTAGAGGTGCTCTTTTAATTCAGCTGTAGCCAAAACTCATTATGAGGATGTTTCTTTGTATTCTACTCTATAATTATAATCAGCCCATGGCTATGTTTCTGATGACAATGAGAAATTAGTCTGCATTCTATTATTCAATGACAGCGTTACTGACTTTTATTAACCCCCCTCCCCCAATGCAAAAGACAGGAGAATCACGAAACAAGAGCAGAGATACTTAAGTAGCTATGCACCTGCTTTTAAAATAGATGCCACTCTATTTACTAGGGGCTTATAACACTTCCATTGTGATGAACACTGGGCTCAGCGCCAGAGTTAGGGCAATGTGGGCAGTTCTCCTGCACATGGCACTGAGCTGAAGGGGATAATAATAATAATAATAATAATAATAATAATAATAATAATAAGTAATACGTATATTCAATGCTCTTATTTTGGAAAAAAATGGTGCCAGTACTCACCATGAAGTTGTCACAATAAGTGCCATACTTTTAACCAACACTTTTCTTCCAGGAAAAAGGTGCCTGTACTGTGTACCTTTGAGTACACCCAGAAAAAAAGTATTGCCTATATTTATATAAGTACCTACTCAAAGTTAGGCCCTGGTCAGGCAGGCAGTAGAGTTGTCACAACTATGACACAGTGCACTTGAGAGCATGCGCAGAATGGAAGGCAGAATTGTGGAAATAAGAAATATTTAGGCGGTGCACCAAATTTTGCCCTTGCTCAGGACACCATATTATTGATGAAGAAGCAAGGAAAAGAAACATGGCTGTTGCACAATGTTTGACATGCATCTCCCCTACATACACTTTTTTTCATTTCATTCTGCTAAATCCAACTCCCATTTCCCTTATATTATACTATTCCCCATATGTCTTCTCTTAGTAATATATTTGGATTGGGAAATGAACACGTGAAAATGCTGACTAGCTAGTCAATAATGAAAGGAAATACTTTTATATGCCTTTTGACTATAACCTGGCTTCAAAATTCTTTTCTTTAATCGTGGAATAGTAAGAGGAATATTTTAAAGAGATGCAAACTGAAGGGGTTTTTGACTCAATATTTTTATGTCCCCATTGAAGAAGATAACAGTGGTTACTCAGACCTTGTTGCTGGTTGTGAAGGGCCCCTCCCAGTTAAAACTTCAGGGCCCCCAAAATGTAGGTCTGCCACTGCCTCCAGGCCAGACTATGGGGGGGGGACAGGGGTGTAGCTAGCTGCTCCAGCACCCAGAGTGAGGGGGGGGCGATCCGTACATGAGGGCATCATGACAATCCACCCAGGGGGCACCATGGCAAGCTGCCCATGCAGTCCGCCTGGCGGACACAAGCCCCACACTGCTGTTTCGGTCAGCACGTGGACCTCAGCCACCGTGTCACTCCCAGGAGAGAATGTGGCTTGGGCGCGCTGCAGGCCAGGCTTTGCGGTAAGTGTCACCCTCCCCGTGGTGTGCCTTTTTGTCACCCCCTCAGGGTTGACACTCAGGGTGGACTGGAAACCCTCCCTTCCTACGCCCCTAGGGAGGAATGGTCTGAAAGAGCATAAGTAACTTGCCCTTCCATTAGTGAGCCCTAGGATCCCCTTTCCCTTGAGTTCATTTCTTCTGTCATTTGTGCACGCTGCAAACAGAAATAGCCACCCATTTCTAACCAGCCAGATCTGGTGTGCTTTTACTATAGTTGTTTTAGATATTTCTTTGCACAGAGGGTAACTATACTCTCACCAGGAATAGGAAATAAGAGAAAGCACTAATGTGTTTGAATTTCTTTTTAGTAACAGAAAGGGTTGCTATACTAATGACCACTAATGAAAATAGCAACCATTATGAAAGTAATTTACCACACACACACACACACACACACACAGAGAGAGAGAGAGAGAGAGAGAGAGAGAGAACAAACCAACAATTTTCAAAGCACTTCTGGGAGTCAAAGGTCTGGATATAAAAGTAGCCTAATTAAATTAATGGTAATTATTTAATTATATGGCAACAATTTAGGACATATATTTATAGAATAGATAGCAAAGCTCTCTCTACATGGGTTGGTGGAGAGGGGGTGAACTGAGCGAGACAGCAATTTTTCAAGCTGAATGTACATACTAGGAATATAGTATCCAAAGTTATTACTATGATTTACCACGAACAAAGATGATCAAATTATTTTTTGATAAGCTATATTGCATCCGTTAATATTTATAAAAGAAAGAATATATGCCCAGCATGTTTGCTGTTCCGGGGGATGGAATGTTGATGACCATCATAAAAGCAATTTTCACTCAGATTGATCACAATATAAAAAAGTAGGCAATGATAATATATTTATTAAGTGGCAGCTTACTAAAACATTAAAACTGAATTACTGTTCCTCATTTCCTTGAACCATCTTCAGCTTTAATGTTTAGCTTCCACGAAAGCTGATCTGCAATCTTTATTTTCCCCCACCCTTCCTTTCTAAACACGTATCATTTCCAGGCAATTTGGAAAGACCTTTTCCTGACTCTAAGTAAGGATGGGAACAGGGGGAAGAATCTGATGCCATGCACATTTGAAGGTGCAACAATATGAGAATGGAAACATAGGTATCCTTCAAAATTTGCATCTTTTTCCAGATTTTGCAACGCAGTTATCCAGTCATGCAGATACTGGGGCAAAGTGTGCATGAAAGTGCATATATTTGTAAAAATACCATTTAAAATGCATTATTTTAGGGGAAATGGCTTTGCAAAAACCTGTGTATTAGGGAAAACTCTATACAAACATTAAAAATACATTATTTCAGGAGAAATTGCCTTGCAAAAACATGCCTATTAGGAAAAATGGCATACAAATAGGTGTCTAATTGGAGAAATTTGCATTTAGATGCTGATCAATTTTCATGAATTAATGAAATCAGTTTTAAAGTCCATGTGGAACTGTGGAGAACTGAACTTAATACTGGGAAAATGAGAAACCAAGACTAACAGATCTACCCGTCTCTAATGCTAAGAGACCCTGGCCTACTAGCCCTGGCTATGGAATAGCAAAACTCCATGAGCACATGGGGAACTTTCTACTATCACTTAGTGGCAGGTATGCCCCTTTGGGACAAGGTTCTTGAGAAGGTGGTGCCCAGCTTCAGGCATGTTTGATTACATTCCAGTATGGCTTCAGGCCTGATCCCATCTGCTCCAGCCAGTGGCTGGAAGTGTCTTTTCATAGAATTATGGAATCATAGAATTGTAGAGTTGGAAGGGACCACAAGGATTTCAAGTCCAACCCCCTGCAATACAGGAATCTTTTGCCCAATGTGGGGCTTGAACCCACATTCCTGAGATTAAGGGTCTCTTATTCTACCAACTGAGCTATAAATGTCTTTTTTCAGTTGGTTTGCTAGTTATGCCCCCTTTTGGGCCCCTTCTACTCCATGCTCTGGGAATTTTAAAGTATAATGATGATGATGATGTCTATCTACATACACACATTATATACCTCTATGAAAAAGATATATTCATATCTCATGAGGGAACTTGGGCTGTGCATTGAATTATTTATTTCTTGTAATACTTTAATACTTCTTGTAATTCTCCAGTAGTAATATTTATTTAAATATTTGTAATAAGTAGCACTCTATCTTGATTCTAATGACTGAACAAGAATGGTCATTAGTGGTCATCCATCCCATCATATCCATGTTCCTTAACATTGCTTTCCTTTTCTGTTGTGTTGCACTTCATGTTATCTTTCAGAATTAGAAAGCCCGGATAGCAGGGTCTCAAACTACATCGGAAAACAAATGTTATCAAATTACCTTTCTCTAAACCCTTAGACATTCATAACCAAAAGACAGCTAAAATGAGTTATCCTTTATTAAATATGCAGCATCCTTTTCAGAAAAACCAAGGGCAATAAATATATCCAACAAATTGTCATCAGTTAATTCTATGTTATGTTAAGAATGTTCCTCTTCTGGGAGTTCAGCAGATGGCTCTTCTGTTTTCCCACAATGGGTTTAAACTAAAAGAATATCTCATTTGTGGGGAGCTTTTCTCTCCCACCAGCTCTGATTGGCTGGTCACTCAGTTTTTCTTGAAATGGATGCCATTCCCATAACCATTTATTTGAAAATATAGGCCTTTTCTGGCATTCTTATCCCTCAGGAGACGAAGCAGAGTGGGGATAAACGTACAGTGGTACCTCGGGTTACAGATGCTTCAGGTTACAGACACTTCAGGTTACAGACTCCACTAACCCAGAAATAGTACCTCAGGTTAAGAACTTTGCTTCAGGATGAGAACAGAAATCGCATGGTGGTGGTGCAGTGGCAGTGGGAAGCCCCATTAGCTAAAGTGGTACCTCAGGTTAAGAACAGTTTCAGGTTAAGAACGGAGACAGATAGTGCATTTTTAAAAATAATAATTTATAATAATTTTTATTAATTTTCAATTACCATCAAAGAATAGCCTCATTATAACAATACCAAATTATAATACAATTACTAGTACCAATCATTCAAATACAGAATTACCGTATTTTTTCGTGTATAAGACGATATTTTTTCCTTAGAAATATTAGGCAAAAATTGTGGGTCATCTTATACACGGAAAGCGCGGTCAAAATAATAATCCCTTATACAACAACTGCAATATTAATAACTTCTTTTCATGTTGACACATTAAATGATTTATAGACCTGCAAGTGAGGCACTCAAACTATATCCTCTTCCTGTGTGTGGCAATTATTCCGTCTGTGGTGTTTCCTCCGGTGCTTGTAAAATGTAGTTTCTATCTTTTCCCGGTTGTTGCTGTTCTCTATCATGGGTGGAGCGAGACAGATAGTGCTGTAGGTACCTCAGCCCCAAGCTGGAAAAGGCTTTAATTGTAAGAGAATAATAGAATCATAGAACTGTAGAGTTGGAAGGGATAATCTAGTCCAACCCACTGCGATGCACTGCAGCTTTCCCATACAGGGATTGAACCTGCAACCTTGGCATTATCAGCACTGAACTCTAACCAACTGAGCTATCCAGTACTTTGGGTCTGGAAGCAGACAGTCTCATATGCAATTGTGTTCAAGTCCTACTTGTGGGCTTCCCCAAGGCATCTTGTTATGAACTAGATGGGCTTTTGGCCTGATCTAGCAGGACTCTTCTTATGTGGCCTCCTCTAGCTCCTTGTCATTTAGAGGATTTATTGTTGGTTTGGCTGCTCTTTGGTTGGAGTTGGATGGTGAGGAAGAAGTCAAATCTCTGCCCGTCATCTGTTAGTTCCCAGATGAGAAGAAGAAGAAGAAGAGTTTGGACTTGATACCTCAACCTTTCACTCCCCTTAGGAGTCTCAAAGCGGCCAACAATCTCCTTTCCCTTCCTCCCCCACAACAAACACTCCGTGAGGTGAGTGGGGCTGAGAGACTTCAGAGAAGTGTGACTAGCTCAAGGTCACCCAGCAGCTGCATGTGGAGGAGCGGGGAATCGAACCAGGTTCACCAGATTACGAGTCCACTGCTCTTAACCACTACACCATGCTGGCTCTCATGAGGAGGATCAGATGCAGGTCCAGCATCATTGCACGTTATGTATCCTTATGAAGTCCTGTGAGGTTGCTCAAGAGCATCATTCTAGTTTGGAAACAATGTGTTCAAAGCAGTACCTACAGCAAAAACTTATGTCTCAACTTCTACACAACATTGCTGATATGTAACCAAGATGTGTCTGGTACTAGGGTTTTCAAGATCAAATATCCAGCTGTGCCTTACTTCTCATCCATCTTTAAGCAGCGGGTCTTGAGACAGATGAAACTCACTAATCACCAGTTTATATTTTGATTCCTCATCTGAAATTCTAGTCGCAACCAAGCCTATAAACAGTGCTACCTGGGAATCAGTCCTGAAACTTCCTCACTGAAAAATTATCTCTGGTATCAATTAAGTCCTTTGGGTAACCGAGACAGCTTGAGGTTTTTTTGAATTATGGCCAAAGTACTAAAAAATAAGATTGATGTGATATGGAAATGTTCCCGCTATGATGTTTACTGTGACTAAAATTCAACAAATGCAATTCTTCGGCAAGTGTGCTGAAATCAACCATATGAGGAATCTCTTTGGGATAAGTCATCCTGTATGCAGAAAGGGAGATAATTTTGCTTTGACATCTCTTCTTTGCCTCCGAAACCATGATCTGTGCCCTAGGCTATCAGACATCAATGCACAAAATTATTCACAAAGGGTTTATGGTTCAAGTGGTAAATCCAGTCGCTTGCAAAATGTTGACCCAAGTGAGTCAGCACAGGAAGCTTGATCTTTCAGATTGATGAAAATGTAATTTTAAGGGTGTCAAGTCGAAGTTCAAAAGTGACACACGGTGTCCTGCAGATAAATAGTTTTGCCGACAGCAATGCCATACTTCATAAGCACTTGTCTTGCCAGAGTAACTATCATGCTGATTACGAAGACTGCTTGCTAGTAAATGCACATCTCATTGCATTTTAAATATAATGCATGTCACCACGGAACTAAATAATGAAGACTGACTCTTTTAAGAATGGAAACAAACATCTGTAATTATTTTCCTCCCTTGAAAGGAAACATTAAAGATATACAAAGATTGACTTTAGATTTCTCGTAGCAAAGCAGGCAAGTGTGGATTCTGTTTTAGCTAATCTGGCCGTTTGGTTTGGGGGCCAGCTTCAGCAAAAAAAAGGGGGGGTATTTTGTGTAAACTCTTGACAGCAGTTTATGCTGAAGCTGTCACAAAATCAAAATCAAAAGAGGAAGTTGCATGATTTGTTTTTAAAACTTCTGTTTGCCGTATCTATTTCCTTTGGCTACAGTAAAAAAAGAGAGAAGAAAAATGTTCTGCGTGCATGGAGTCCCTCTGCCCCATCTCCCAACAGTAAAAAAGGCAAAAACACCATGGTATAAAAAGATCACACACTTCTAAGTGTCAAAGATGCAGGGGAGTTCATTTGCCTTGGGGCAGGATAGGAAAGCCTTTAACAGCATCTTACTATAAACATCTATTTCGCTACAATCCTTCAGCTACTTACTTGAACTCAAAAGTGCTTAGTTCTGAGTTGGCATGTCTAGAAGTGGGTTGTGAGAAGCTAAAGCAGGCAGACAGATGGATAAAACTCACTGGTTTTTATAAGTGTTATAAAACCAGTGCTTTTTTTCTGGGGGCACTCAAGGCATCTCTTTTTGTTGCTCTTAAAAAGTGTGACACTTACTGTAACAATCATGGTGGGTGGGTGGGTGGGTGGGTGTGAATATATGAGAGTGCTCGTGTTATTTCAGCATACAAGCCTGTTGTGGGGTTTCCTGAGATTGTATTGCATGCAAACAATCTTTTGGAAATGTCTCATATGCTTGGCGTTTTCATCGTAGGCCGGGGGGAAATGAACATTGAGTGATATCCAACTAAATCGCACTCAGAGTAGACTCACTGAAATTAATGGAGTGATGGGTCCATTTTGTTGGATACCACCCTTTCTGTTCATCTCACTGGCTCTGCACATGGAGCAAGTATGTAGGGGGTTGGACTCGATGGCCCTTGTGGTCTCTTCCAACTCTATGACTCTATGATTCTATGATCTATAACTATTCTGAAGAGCCTGGATCTTTATCCTCTGTGACAGCAGTGGTGTGGACTCTCTCTATGATGCTCCTGGAGGTTTTATCCTCATACCTCTCTCAACCATTCCAGGTCAGCCACCTTGTCTCCAAGCAAATGAAATTATTCTCTAAGTGACAGCAGCCTGTTGCAGAAGTATCAGCTTCTACATACCAGGCAGTTTGTATCCCAACTGCAAAAGACATACAGCTCCACTGCTGCTGGATTTCTTGTTCCGTAACTAGCTTTGCATTGAAAAATTACTTAGAAAATGTGTGAGGCCGGGTGAAATTTGCCTCTTGTCTACTAATTAGGGGGAAAAGGCTTTAGTGCCCTCATCTCTTCACCCTGTGGCAGAGCTTACACTGATGCTTAACTCCCCTGGCCTCTTCCCTCAACACTTGTCTCTGGGACCGGGGCACTTTATCACTAGACCATCCCTGCAAAGTATGCTTAAGAACGTGTGATGATTCATGAGTAGGAATTAAGTGATAGGACGCTCAGAAAAATGGAAGAGAACAAATTTAGCCTGAAGAAAGGAATTAAAACATGCCTATGAATCATTTGGCAAGGGTTTGTAGCCCTGATATGGAATACTGGATCCACAGCTACTCTCTTCTTCTTCACCTGAATTACTTCTTCTTCACCTGAATTACTCATCTGCTTAATTGCCTGTATACCTTTTCAGATGTCAATGGCATCTGGATTTCCTTTTGAACTTCCTTGAAAATAAGGTATCAGCTTCATGAAAGACGAACTCCTTCTTTATTACAGAACTCAAATAATTGCCAGCATGCCATTCTGAGAGAGATGATTAACCTCTTTAATACCAATACAATATTTCAGAAATGTCCATATGTACCTTTCCCTAGTCTGCATATGCATATACTGTAGAATCACAGGATTAATGTGTAAAACTTCAGGCAACTGAGATAGTGAAGACCTCTGCTTAAAGAACTGTTGTTGGAGAAGTATGGGCTCAATAGACTTTTGGCTTCATGCATCTTATATTACTTTTATAAGTCAGGAAAGGAAACTGCTCACCATAAATGTTTATCAAATGTCAGGAGCAGATTTATGAGTAAGGAAAATCCCCACATGTTTGAGATGATTAATAGTCTTCAGCCTCCATTGTGGTCACTGTCAGGTATATCCTTCTAGACTGGTGACTGGGAGCGGCCGCCGAGACCATATAACACCAGTCTTGAAAGACCTACACTTGCTCCCAGTACGTTTCCAAGCACAATTCAAAGTGTTGCTGCTGACCTTTAAAGCCCTAAACGGCCTCGGTCCAGTATACCTGAAGGAGCGTCTCCACCTCCATCGTTCTGCCCGGACCCTGAGGTCCAACGCCGAGGGCCTTCTGGTGGTTCCCTCGCTGCGAGAAGCCAAGTTACAGGGAACTAGGCAGAGGGCCTTCTCGGTAGTGGCGCTCTCCCTGTGGAATGCCCTCCCACCAGATGTCAAAGAGATAAACAACGACCAGACTTTTAGAAGACATCTGAAGGCAGCCCTGTTTAGGGAAGCTTTTAATGTTTGATGTATTACAGTATTTTAATATTTTTTTGGAAGCCGCCCAGAGTGGCTGGGGAAGCCCAGCCAGATTGGCGGGGTATAAATAATAAATTATTATTATTATTATTATTATTATTATTATTATTATTATTAAGTATGTACACCATAGGCACCAGTTCCAGGGAGCCGAGGCTCTTGGGCCTCCTCAATATTATTTCTTTTGAGGAGGCCAGACTCCTCCATTGTTGAGACCGAACACAGAACTGGGTGTGGGGCGACATTGGGACTTTGCATTGGGCCCCCTCAATGTTCTCCAGAAGATGGCATCTCTGACGCACACCGAAACCATCCAGTTCACTTAACCAGTCGTGGGCTTTTCTATTCTTTTGTGACTATTTACAGAGACATGAGGGAAAGGGCTGTGGTTCAGTGGCATGCAAAAGGTCCCTGGTTCAATCCCTGCCATCTCCAGGTAGGGCTAAGGGAGGAAGAATGCCGTATGAAATCATGCAGAGCAACCACAAGCCAGTGCTGACAATTCTGGTCTGATTCATATGAGGCAGTTTTCTATGTCCCAGAGACATAAGGATAAAGCAAGAGTTCTCAAAACCTCATCTTGTTTTCCTAATGTTTACTCTCTACAGAAAAGCCTTCAAGATTTAAATGAGGTTCTTTTAACAAGTCTGCACACCTTCTGTTCCAGTCTTACAAACCTTCCAAGTTCTTGTTGATAGGGGTAGCCCCTTCATCTCTGCTAAAAAACAATTGCCTATTTTTTAACCGGCCTATTGAGAACTGTTCTCCAGAGGGTTTATTAGCTGTTTTGTCCATAGGTTTGTCTCTTGTACTCCCCTGTTGACAGTGTGGAACGACAACGGAAGATAGATTTGTCCTTGTCTTTGTTGTTAATGCTTGGAATCCTATTAAAGGCTAAAGAAAGATTTGATCAGCTGACTCGTTATATCACTAGAAACCGATTCACCAGCATCACATCAAATATTTACCTTGCCCAAAGCTACAAGTAATTACAAGCTTATTTTGTTAGGTCTAGAGCAAACACAGAGTAATGAATTTCAGCTAATTATTAGGTGGCGATGAAAAATATGATTTGCCCACTTCGAGATATCACACACATCTCATCTCATTTCACCAGGGAAAACTTCAGCGTATTCAGTGGCTGTAAGGAAGTTCTTCAAATGTGTCAACGAGAAGTAATTATCATGATGTCTGGGAGAGTGATTAAAATGGCTTAAAGTTAAGATTTCAGTTTGCCATAGTTATTTCTATGCAAATATCCTCCATCCCCCCTCCCTCCCGAAGACACACATGTCTTAATTAAATGCCGACAAAAGTTTTACAATAAGAAAATTTTAAAAGTTTCACATTATTAAAAAAAAATAAAATGTTGCAATCAGAGTTGCAAATGAAAACAATGTTTATCCTTGCTGGTACGGTGGTACCTTGGTTCTCAAACACCTTGGTTCTCAAATGCCCAAAACCCGGAAGTGTTCCAGTTTCTGAATGTTTTTCAGAAGCCAAAATTCCGATGCGCTTGTTGGCTATTGTTTCTGGGGCACCTGCACCAATCAGAAGCTGCACCTTGGATTTTGGACATTTCGGAAGTCAAATGGAATTCCGGAACGGATTAAGTATGGTGCTTTTGTTTTTGCTATTTACTTTGTGTTTTTGTTTTTAAAGCTTTTTTGGTTAATTTGTTTTTGTGACTGTGTGGAACCCAGTTCAGCTACTGATTGATTGATTGATTGATTGATTGTGTAACTGTGGAAATGGATAAAAGCCCCCCATCCAAACAATGAGTGCAGGTAATAATTTTTTAATTATTTTTTTATCATCTACAATACCGTCTTATTTATTTTATAGTACAGTATATTGATTATTGCTTTCATTTTATGGCTCAATGGTCTCATTGGATAGTAAAATTCATGTTAAATTGCTGTTTTATGGGTTGTTTTTAAAAGTCTAGAACGGATTGATCTGTTTTGCATTACTTTCTATGGGAAAGCGCACCTTGGTTTTGGAACGCCTTGGTTTTGGAATGGACTTCCAGAACGGATTAAATTTGAGAACCAAGGTGCCACTGTAGTAGGTTTTCTTTATACCCTGCTTTTTGAATTTAGGATTGCATTTGTGCTATCTAAATATAGGTTAGATCCAAAGGAAATGACTTATGCTTTAGTCCCAGGACAAACTTTTCCCATTGATTTCAATGGGATTAAGATGAGCTCAATGTCTTCTGGATGAGCCAATGCATATCCTCTTTGAAATGAATGGGCAAAGATTCCAGCTAGCTTCCTTTAGAACACGGCAGCCATTACTTAGTGTTTTGCTCAGCAAAGGGTTGACTGCACATCAGAATTACTATTAAGATGCATCTGTATAAGATCAATTCCACTGTAAGAATTGAATGGATCTGTCCAAAAATATTACAGTAAGATTTAGTTGCAATGAATAGGAAGGGCAATGGGGAAAAGAATCATTTTTCACAGCATAACAGCTCCATTGTCAACTTGTGTATTTTAACTGTCATATTTTTCGCTCCATAAGACACACCTGACCATAAGACACACCTAGTTTTTAGAGGAGGAAAACAAGAAAAAAATTATTCTGAACGAAACAGTGGGTGTATGATTTTTGTGGTTCATGCTGTGGCCACAGACATGTGATTTGACGGTGAGTTTGGGGTAGCCCAATGGAAAAATTCAATGGAAACGTATCCATTCTTAAGGAAATCAGCCCTGAGTGCTCACTGGAAGGACAGATCGTGAAGCTGAGGCTCCAATACTTTGGCCACCTCATGAGAAGACTCCCTGGAAAAGACCCTGATGTTGAGAAAGATTGAGGGCACAAGAAGAAGGGGACAACAGAGGATGAGATGGTTAGACAGTGTTCTCGAAGCTACAAACATGAGTCTGACCAAACTGCGGGAGGCAGTGGAAGACAGGAGTGCCTGGCGTGCTCTGGTTCATGGGGTCACGAAGAGTCGGACACGACTAAACGACTAAACAACAACAACAATGGAAAAATCCTGAGGATCCATTTGGATCCGTGCTTTGTAACCACGTTTGTGCACCATTGCGGCCCCACACAATAGTGGGAGCATGATTTTTGGGGTGCAGGCTGTAGCCATGGACATGCTATGTGATCTGATGGTGAATTTGGGGGTGACCCAATGTAAAAATCCTGAGGATCCATGGGCTTTTACCTCCCCCCTCCCAGGCAGCCTCCTTTATCTCTGGAGTCCCTTATCTCCCTCCTGATCCCTTGCCTATCAGCTGCTCAGCGGCTTTGTTTCAACACCCCCTTCCCTCTTGTTTGCCTTAGTTTCTTTTCCTTAGCTGGAGCAGTTTTTTGCTCCTCCTTTTCTTCTAATTTCTCTCCTCATTGCTTTAATCTTCCTGTCTCCTCTCCTTGCAAGTTCGCTGTCTTTACCTCCCCCCCTCCCAGGCAGCCTCCTTTATTGCTAGCATCCCTTATCTTGCTTCTGATTGCTTGCTGATCTGGAGCTTTGTTTCAACACCCACTTCCCTCTTTCAAAAAAAAGAGCATGATCTGCTTTTTGCCCTTGGGCAATTTGGCTCCAGGGACCATGCATTCGCTCCATAAGACACACAGACATTTCCCCTTACTTTTTAGGAAGAAAAGAGTGCGTCTTATGGAGTGAAAAATACGGTATTTATTATCCAATGGCCACACAGAGAAACCCCGCATTTTAGCCATTTCCTGAAACTGTTCCTCCTCCCAACATAAGGCAGTAAAAGTTATACAGTGTGACTTTCCCTCTGGCTGTGTGTTTTTTGAAAAATGATTAAGATTTTCCACTGGCAAGCTGATTGTGAAAATTTCACTCTGCTATGTTGAGTGGGTCTCTTCAGAGGTATGCCTCTTTCCCCAAGCAGAGTATCCCATGGCTCCCCACTATGCCCTTCACCCTAAGAAAATGAAATCCCTTCCCTCTTTGTAGAGTAATTAAAAACATACAGTAGGCAACAGGTACTCTCTAATGATTGGGCCAATCAGACTGGCAATGGCTGAAAGACGAAATAATCCACCGCATGGTAGAAACCAGCAAGCCCTCTTTGAAAAGCGGAAATAGCACAAGGAGATTCCATACCTGTGGAATTTCCCATTCTCTTCATACTGTTTGTTGAAGTCAGATTTTTCATGGTCAGGGAAAACATTGGAAAAACATTGAGGAAACAGGTGAGAATTATACTTGGATGCTGATGCCATCTGGACCATCCATAAAAATGTGTCTGATCACATTTTTTTTTGTCCAGAAACATGTATCATTTCTTTTTACCTTTCCTCCCCTTTTCTGACAAATATTTATAGGCTTGAAATCACATCAGATGTAAAGCATTATATAGGCACTAAACACCTATGTCAGCTCAAAAGTTCATTTTAGGAAATTGAACATTTCCTGGCCCAATAAAGAAGATCATATTGTTCCTTTTTTCTTTAAGAGCTGAAGCCCTGATAGGGACAATAATAGGATACACTGGATTGCTTGCATCCTCTATCTTCTTTGGTTTCCATTTTTTAAAAAATGACAAAATATTTTACAGGCCACTGCAATGCTCTTAAACCATAGGTTCGGGGGGTAGAACTGTGGCAACAGTCTTGTGAGTTTATTGCTCCTTATCAAGCTAGTTTTGAGACATGAAAACACCCTCTTAAGAACTGATTTCTTGGCTCATATTAAACTCCAAATCTTAATCTCAAGAATACATCTTTGCGATGGCAAGAAGTAACAATTATATTGCAGTGATATGCCCAATCATCTGTTGTTGCTCAATATGGTTCCTGCCCCTCAATTACAACAATGTTTTATAGAGTTCAATATTATAGACAATAACTGTATTTATAAAAAGCAAAAATTCATTAGTGGTACATCTGAAGGAAAAAATGACACCCAGCAGTACCACTTAATACTAAAAGGACTGTGCTGCATAATGATTTATTGTGCTGTTTGACAGAAGAAAATGTATGTGGGGTGTGTGTGTGTGTGTGTGCGTGTGTGTGTGTGTGAGAGAGAGAGAGTGAGAGAGAGAGATCTGGACAAATATGCAACCCATTTAATCCTCAAGATTTTGTATATGATTTCAGCTACCTTACGGTCATTTTTATTCTCTTACATAAATAACAACTCAATGGCAGACAAATTATACATAAGAAGAGAAAAAGAGAAAGGAAGGCTTGTGCTCATCTTGTGTAAGTGAATCAGATGAAGGAGAGTTGAGCCAGGTTAAACAACACTATGATTTGAGTCTTTTAACAAAATCTACCTTTATATCAGTTGAACAGAGCAATGACTATAACTAAGAGCACTTTCTACATCTTGCCCTTCTTCATCAAAATGTGTGCTATTTAGGAAGAACTGGAACTCAAGCACAGGAAGGACTGTTATCAAGTATTAGTTGTGGTATTTGGCTTTACAGTTCATGACTGATGTTGACGTATCGTTCAGCATTCAAAGGTAAGGACCTAAGATAATGAAAGTTCTAGAAGACAATAAAAGTTCTAGAAGACGAGAATTAGGAAGCATCAACTTTAGCCCAGAGAAATGGAGGCGGGAATGTCATTTTTTGCTTGTTTGCAAATATGTGAAACCATTCACATAGTTAAACACCTGTTCTTCTAAATCAGAGCCTAGTGCAGAAGGCATACACTTAGAATTAAAGAATTATGAGTCCAGGGATATCAGAACTAAATTGAGCTGACAGTCTGTACACACAGAAACCCGCTCCTGGATATTCCCAGCTTTCTTAAATATAATTTAAGGGAGGTTAAACAATTGGGAGTGAGAAATCTCTTTACTGCCCTCCTGTTATAGATGTAATAACTAAGGGCTAAGTTATTCCTGACATACTAAGTAGAGGGGTCACGAGGTGGCCAATGGACACCATTCCAAATATACACAAAAGCTAACTTGTGGGCACCATGAGTATGTTATTTGGCTGTGTATGAAGGGAGAAGGCAGGGTCAAACTCAATATTATCTGTGCAGGCAGGGTCCAACTCAATATTATCTGTGCCTAAACTTATTTTGGGTGGTGCGAGGGAGGCAGTTGACAGAAACCGCAGTTGGGCGCAGTTGTTTTCGCTCTGCAAAGGAGACAGTTGACTAAAACCGCAACTGTTGTTACCATCAGAGGCCAGACATGTTTCCTGTTTTTATGCTTTCTGCTTGAGTAACGCAAAAGTTGAATAACACACAAACATGGGAGGGGGGGGCTTAGCTAGCCATATAGCCATATGCCATATTAGGTAATAAGCACAATCTTGCCAGCTGATTGGGGAATTTGGAGAGGTGGGAAGAGATGGGCAGGCTCTCAGGTATAAAGATGCTTGCTTATTTGTATCTGTGGGCCAGTCTTTTGGGAACGATCCCACTGGCCACCTCTGTGCGCAGATCTCAATAAAACTTTTTTTCTCTGAAGAGGAACTTCCCTGGTGCGTTTGTTCTCTCCTCGGTCCTGGGGGTAAGCGGGCAAAATGAATCCCTTGTGACCTAAGGCTTCATGTACTCCAGTTTCAAGTGTGCTGCATATATTTTTAACTGACAAGAGAAAATGCTGTAATTCAGATGTAGTGCATGCCTTATGCATCACACACACACACACACACACACACACACACACACACACACACTGTTTCCAGCGCTTGCCTTTTTGTCTTACTGACAAGGGTAGCATTTGATATGACCCATACATAACCTACGTGGTGCATTTTGATGCGATGTCGAGACTCAGCTAGTATTATCCTCTAGCTGAATGCATGAACACTTTTCTCTCCAAGAAAGTGGAACCAGATATTAAAAGCAAACTGCAAAGTTGACAACAAACCCTTTTCTCCCCGGTGATCTGAAAACTTTCCTAGTGTAGTTTAAATCGTCATACGTTATTAAGAATAATAATTGCATTTATATCCCGCACTCCCACCTTTTCACCTATCCTGGTGCTCACAGTGGCATAGTACATGGTTCTCTTCCTCCTCATTTTATTCTTACAACAACCCTGTGAGGTAGGTTCATCTGGGAGACTGTGATTGGCCCATGGTCACCCAGTGAGCTTCAGTGGGGGATTGGACCCTGGTCTCTCAGGTCCTAGTACAGCACTCTAACCACTGCACCACACTGGCTCCAGTCACTGAAAAAATTGCAATGTACAACTAACGGCTTAATAATTAAAAATGTTGTTAAGGCAGAATACTTCAGCTGGGAGTTGAGCTGACATTGCAGCACCCCTATTATTAGCTTGCTGCTATAACCTTTACTCATTCCGATATGTTAAGAATAGGGATAGGGGAACAATTCAATTCAGTTTACATTTAAAGACAAACCTAACTATATTGCACTTTCTGAAACAATACAAGAACTGAAACACAGTCATCATTTAAAATATGCACTTCTCCAAATTTTGAAGTGTAGTTCTCCAACCAAATAACATGTGAAAACATGCAAATACTAGGAGGAAATGTGTTTCCAGACATAGGTGAAAAGTACATTAAAATCCCTATTTGGGGAAATTGTTTTGCGAGACTGCATAACTAAGGCAAAACCACATGAAAGAGGAGTACAGTGGTACCTCAAACGTAATCCATTCCAGAAGACTGTTTGACTTCTGAAATGTTCAAAAACTGAAGCATTTACTGCCAGAAACATTTGCTTAAGGAAAATTCAAAACAGAAGCCGCATTTCCTGTTTGACTTCTGAGGCGCGTTTGAAAACCGAAGCAGTCACTTCCAGGTTTTCAGCGTTCGAAAACTGAAACGTTCGACTTCTGAGACATTAAAAAACAGAGGTACCACTGTATGTTAGGATAAATTTGCTGCTGAATTATTATTTATAAAAATATTTGTATATTTGTATATGCACTTTACATCAACGAAGACATAAAACCATCATATCTGGCTGGGTATCTAACAGATAATTCAAAATCTGGCTTTCTAATGAATCATTTTCTAATCAGATCAGTTCCTCAGTTTTTGAAAAAAATGATAATAATTCTAGATACAAACAAGCCTGCACAAAAAGTATAAAGGCCCAGATTAATCACAGCTGAGGCACATACGATGTTGTCTAAAAACAGAACACCTTAGAACCCATGGGCTCGGAAAGGATACCTCATACTTGTTTGCTAAATGTTATGTTAGGAAACAGGCCAAGATGTGCCTGAGCATGTATAAGTGAGACTTAATACCATCTTACTCAGCCCAACTGAGAAGTCATGAGCATAAATGTGATACGTTCCACCATCTAAGCATCTGTGTTTATCTTGGCTCTGCATTTCTGACAGCTAGTGCAGATGGTCAGTAAATATGAATAACGGAGGCAGCTCTGGCCTCAGAATGCCATTGCGACTGGGGCATTTACATGCTCAATATACTTCAGAATTATTATTTTTTAAAAGAAACATAGTAAACAGAAGCAAATTGGTTCCCCACCCCACCCCACCCCGCACCCGTTGACTATTGGAGATTGGGTTTGGAAGCATGGCTATCTATATATAAAGAGATTCTAGTTCTGTAAATGCAATAAACTAGAAATTAGGGCAGGGGGTGATGTCTTGTATACCAGTCATGTCCCCCTGAATTTTCTTCCCTTGCAAATGCGGAAACAACAAAAACAAAAACAATTTATTTATTATACCCCACCCATCTGGCTGGGTTTCCCAATAGAATATAATAGAATATTAAAAACACGATAAAACATCAAATGTTAACAACTTCCCTAAACAGGGCTGCCTTCAGATGTCTTCTAAAAAGTCAGGTAATTGTTTGTTTCCTTGACATCTGAGGGGAGGGCAATCCACAGGGCAGGCGCCACTACCGAGAAGGCCCTCTGCCTGGTTCCCTGTAACCTCACTTCTTGCAGGGAGGGAACCACCAGAAGGCCCTCGGAGCTGAACCTCAGTGTCTGGGCTGAACAATGGGGGTGGAGATGCTCCTTCAGCTAATGTCATTCAATCCTGCTTCTGGATGAGACCAAAGATCTAATTCAGTGGTGGTAGGCAGTCTGTGGCCCTTCAGATATCATTGGACCCCCAACTCCCATCAGCCCCAATTACCATGGTTAGTGGTCATGGATGATGGGAATTTTTAGGGTTGCCATATTTCAAAAAGTGAAAATCCAGACAGCAAAGTTTTGCCCAAAGTTGTTTTTTTTTGCAAAATCGCAAATAAATTGGACGTTTTTGAGCTATTGCCATACGTCCGGATTTTCTGGGACGTTTCAGTGATTTGCATCTGGACACAGCTTCCAACATCCAATTGCCAGTTGTGTCCAGGAAATTCCAGACGTACCATAACCCTAAATTAGTCCAACAACACCTGCACGGCCACAGGTCTAGTCTTTCATTCTGTTCCTATATTGTCCAAGCAGATGCCTTTGGGAAACCCAGAGCACTACTGCATTTCTCCCAATCATGCTCCCCAGAAACAAGTATTCAGGAGTATATTACAGGAAAAACCCTCCGTCTTTTATCTGACGCTGTAAGCAGAACCAGGCACAATGCTTGCAGTAATTAACTTTATTGCTCAGTAATCAAGGAGCCAGCACACGGCACATCCATCGGATAAGTACGTCAGCTGCAGAAGCTAAAGTTCCATCCTCCCCCCCCCTTATTTATACCTTCCTCCTTGCATTTTTTTGCTGTGACTCGGCTTTTCTTAATAGTTCTAGCCTTTTCTCGACCCGTCTTTCCTGTGTTGAGAGTGGGGGATGAGAAGGAGCTGAATTGGGACTGGACTGCAGAGCAGGAGAGACAGCCCTTGCTCCTTCTCTATCTGTGTCTGTAGCTACCTCAAGCCTCTCCACCCTCACTCTCTGCTGATTATTTCTCCCTGTCCCACCAGTCTGAACCTGGTTCAAAGTCCCCTTCTCCTTTTAGGTGCTTCCTGGACGACTGGCTGCCGCAACTCTTCCTCGTCCAGCCAGTCCCTGACAGTTACGGCACTTCTCAGACCTTGCCATTCTAAGAGTAGAAGGAAGGTATTCATGGTGAGTTCTGGCAAATATTTTTCTAGAAAAACAGCACAGGATAGGAGCTCTGTGATTCTGGCTCGCTACACCCACCTCTACTTCCAGTTTTCAGAATATAGTAAACAAAGCACGGCAAATGATGCAAAATTACCCAGATATTGGGACTTAGCTGGTGTAAAATGCAAAGTTACCCCAAATAATGTTGCTGTCTTAAACATACACCTGTTGTTGTTTCATTGTTTAGTCATGTCCGACTCTTCGTGACCCCCTGGACCAGAGCACGCCAGGCACTCCTGTCTTCCACTGCCTCCTGCAGTTTGGTCAAACTCATGTTGGTGGCTTTGAGAACACTGTCCAACCATCTCGTCCTCTGTCGTCCCCTTCTCCTTGTGCCCTCAATCTTTCCCAGCATCAGGGTCTTTTCCAGGGAGTCTTCTCTTCTCACACCTACTGGGGACTAATTCCCATCAATCTCAGCAAAATTTACTTCTGAAGAAGCATGCATAGGATTCCACTGTAGGGATATCTGCAACCTTGGCTGACCTTACTTATGCAGACCAAGGTTACAGCTCAATATATCTGGCTCCGGAATGTTGTTCATAAAGTTCCATGGAATTTCATAGATCTGGCCCAAAATTTTTACATGTTTGTAGGTGAAGGACCTTGCCTGACTTTTGTTAATTCAGCTCAGGCACGTATTTTCTTCATCATCCGTATCCAAAATTTCTTTGGTTTCATTAGAGAGCCTCGTTGTATTAAAGTGCATAATCCATTGGAGATCAAATGGATTTGTTCAGCTTCATGCACAGATATAAAAGTCTAACCCAGACCTCTTTAATATGTATTACATCTAGGCTGCAGTCCTAATCATACTTACCTCGAAAGAAAGGAAGGAAGTTCCAGTGAAATTAATGAAGTCTGTTTCCAAGTGAATGTGTGTGGGATAAAGATGTTAAGAATTCACCCTCTGAAACAGGTCTTTTACTCATGTTATTTCCATAGAACAAAACCCAATAAAATAATGGGTGGGACAAACCTGACAAGAGAAGCCTCAATCATGCACAGCTACTTTACCAGGGCTTTTTATGCCATTTAATCAGCACCGGGAGATCAAGCATGGACCAAGATTTATGCAACACATTTCAAAAGTGCCGTAATATGTCAGTTTCAAATGCGCCTTTCTCTTGCAAAAATTTTTTACTCAACAATATGAATAGCAAAGAGAATGTTATGTAAATGGGGAAATGTTTGAAAGACAAGAGCGCTGAATACCACAGAGTGAGATGACATTCATCCATCATCTGTATATCCTGACGAATTTCACCCAGTAATGTGAGCCAAGCACAATATCTCTTTGCTGTCATTTCTTTTAGCTTTGTCTAAACATAACTAGGACTCACATCTTCTTAGGTCCTTGAAACAACTTGACTTTGCTTCATATTTTGGCTAAATCTATCATGGCGACTATGAACTACTTTCAGTCTGATTTCATAGTTGCGCCCCACTTTCCCAACTACCACGTTGAGCTCAAAACCACTCTTGACGATAACAAAGTGTTAACAGATAAAAACAACAGATCCTAATCATCCTGTCCTTGCCGGATTCCCAGGGGACCTTCTAGATATCATGGGCACAGGCAGCAGCAATGTCCAAGGCCAGTCCAAGGTCCAATTCCTGGCAAACAGTGGCTTCAGCAAGAGCTAAGGCAAGTTGAGGTACTGTCCACGTTAGCAGGGGCTCAGGAAAATAGCAGGCCAAGGAGTAGTCCCAGCCCAAAAAGTAGAATGTCAGACTCTGGTACAAGACTTGTTGATAGCAAGACATTGTTCCAGCAGCTGCGGCCACTTAGAGGTTTCAGAGAACCCTCACAAAGAGGGTTCTACTTCTGAGGAGCCATTTACTCACATGGAGCCCTCTATTGCCACCAAGCTGCCCTCCAAACTGTGAGGGTATTGGTCTATCTATTGAGGAGCCATCCATTCCAGGGGTTGTCCTGCCTCTTTTTCAGAGGATAAGCTTCCTTTCTGCAAGGAGGGATCTCTGCTACTCTCCCCCACAGGTCCCGACTTCTTCTTGGCTGTTGTTCTGGTACACAACAAATGAATAGAAACAATATAAAACAGCAAAATCACAAAACATATTGGATATATGTTAGGAACACTAGGGATGTCAACGAACGCAAATTGGAGCAGAAATGGCCAGTCTCTGCCTATTCCTCTCATGTCTGGAATGGAAATCAATCCAACAAACAAGATCGGTATTCACTGCTGCTGTTTTCAATCCACAAACAATATGTAATTGCTGACCCCCCCTCCCTGCAAATTTCCATTGCATTGAAATGAATGGTGCGGAATAGAGTAAGGAGAGGAAAATTAATGACATAATTATGTACATTTTTGCCACAGTGGAAGATGAGACAAACCCTGCAGTGAGAAACAGAAAAAAAACCTGTTACTCAAGTCATCCCCATCTTTTACCTGTGGGGACAGTTTCCATCAACAGACTCTCACCCTGCAGGAGAAACCAGCTTTCTCTTCCACGGCAGCCAAGAAACAAAATTCTCATTAACTCCATGTTCTAATATCCAGAACCTGAAGAGAGAGAAAATGAAAAAGAAGGGGGAAATTCTACAAATGTGTGTGTGGGGGGGGAACCCTCTCCCCTCCTGTCTTCCACTGAGGGCAGCCACTGCCAAATCTATGGCAGTAAGCTCTCATCATCGACCACAAAACCACACCCATTTTCCCCCTGCTAGTTCTCCTGCCTGTTGTATGAGATTGTAGGGCTTAGAGGACATGACACATTCAAACAAATGACCAGGCCAGGATTGCTATTGGGGTGGGGTGAGGGTTTGAGATACCCTTGGTTGTAAACCACCACCAAGGCCAAAGTTCCTCCTAAGTTGTTTCTAACTCACCTCAGAGTAGTGTGTCTAGTGGTTTGCATGATTTTGCAAAAATTACTGCTGATAATCTTTTGCAGTTTGGATTCAGTGGATCAGGGTAGAATCTACACACATGTAAAAAAACACGCTGTGAAAATGCTTTTTAAAAAAACGTTTTGAAAAATACATTGAATTTAGCATAGCTCACTGTTGCCATCTAGTGTCACATTTGTATACTGCACTTTATAACACATTTAAAATGTTTTATTTGTAGCCGTATAGCTGAGTCCCAGCTGTGAACTGAAGGCGGTCATTTTGTTGGAGGTTATATTAGATTTCCCTAATTGACTTGGAACAGTGCTGGCACAAGACCAAATGGTGCCTGCATGCTAGGACCAATATTTCAAATACATACATACATACTACTGCACCATTCAGATATCAGATTCTGCCTTCAGCTAACCCCCTGAATTCCACTTCCCATATGTATAGAAAACACAACCCATCTGAAGGACTTTGCCAACCATGACTCTAATCACGAAAGAAGAGCATCCTTTGCACATTGCCATAAAAGAGGAATTAAATCATTGAAAAAGAGGGCACAGATGGGCACAAAGCCAAATTAGTGCTGCCATTTAAACAGAAACACCATGCATCTCACCATGGTGAAGGAGACTATTAGCAGGTGACCTGTGTACCCACACTGGCTCACAAGTAACAGCAGAAGCCAAACTGCAGTGGGATGGAAACAGAACTGGTTTTGACAAACACAAAATGGATGGAAATTGCCTGCTCCATGGGTGGTGCTGTGGGTTAAACCACAGAGTCTAGGACTTGCTGATTAGAAGGTCGGCGGTTCGAATCCCCGTGACGGGGTGAGCTCCCGTTGCTCGGTCCCTGCTCCTGCCAACCTAGCAGTTCAAAAGCACCTCCGGCAGGAAGGTAAACGGCGTTTCAGTGTGCTGCTCTGGTTCGCCAGAAGCGGCTTAGTCATGCTGGCCACATGACCCGGAAGCTGTATGCCGGCTCCCTCAGCCAATAAAGTGAGATGAGTGCCGTAACCCCAGAGTTGGCCACGACTGGACCTAATGGTCAGGGGTCCCTTTGCCTTTACCTTTACATCCCTATCAGCAAGTAGGGAAGTCTGTTTTCAAATACACATGCTACAATTTTCATCTGAACTACAAATATATATGATATATGATATACGATATCTTTATTGTCATAGTCCCATGCAGAACAATGAAATTGAAAACTACATAAAACATTCAAAAACCTCTAAAATCTCTGAAACCCCATTTTAAAATACACTATACTATAGAGACCCTTTATGCTGCGTTTAGAACCAGAATTGCATTTGCGTAGAAACTGTTTCTCAGGTGGCTAGTCCTGGCCTTTATAACCCTATACCTTCCTCCAGAAGGCAGAAGCTAAAAGAGATCATTTCCGGGGTGCGTACTATCCTGCGCTATCTCTGCTGCTTTCTTATGGCACCTGACAGCATAGCACAATGACAGTTGCTAATCATATCTAATCCATATGACATTTCTTCCAGCATGCCCATTTCTAAATGGGAAAAGACAGAAATGGAAGAAGATCACTTCTAGCCTGATATATCCCAGACAGTGGGCATCAGAGTATGCAAACGTGAAAACTGCCAAGACCCAAGCATACTTCTCCTGATCTCTCGGTACTTGATGCATGATCATTGCTACTCTCTGTGGGGGATGAAATGAAAAGCTTTCCAATCTTAGGAAGTCCTGTCAAAACAGCTTCACAGGACATTACAGAAAACATTTCACTTTGGAGCCAAGAAAAGTGTATATCCATAACAAAGCAGGCCACAGATGGAAAAAACCAAAACCAATCAGTTTGCAGAACATGCCGCACAGAGCAAAAGCAGATTTTTTTAAATAAAAAATATATATGAGGTGGTGGAGGTGCAGAATAAAAGCCTGACAGAAATTGGGGGTGGGGGGGAGAGAAGCAGCGTTGGATAAATAACATACATTGATGACCAACTCTTTAAAAGAAAGCTTACTATTAAATCACGGGAAAGAAGAAGACTAAAAAAATCAGGATCTGTTTCCTCCGCTCCTGCAAAGATCCAGAGTTTTCAGCCCCATGAGTGCTCAGCTGCAATTTCTGCATCTTTATGCAACGTATTTTTAGGTATAGCTTGGATACCTCCTGTTGAACAGAGTATAAAAGCTGTCTTTGTGAGAGGACCATTTAATGTGAGCCATGGTAAGAGTCAGCTGAGAGCCTTAACCGTGATAAATCATGCCTGCTGGATGTGCAAATCTACAGCAAATTGGTGCTAGCAGTGCTGGGATCAAGCCCAGCTCTCTGAATTTGAAGCAACAGCCAAAAGCAATGCTGGCTTGCTGCTAGGGGGCATGGCTTGCATGGCACAGTAGAATCAGAACTGAATACCAGTGGGGGAGGAGGTAGAGAAAGAAGAATAAGGAGGAGAATGGAGCGGCTCTGTCTCCTGGAAGGATTGCCAAAATGTCAGCAAAGCCTGGCACCAGCCAGGAGTTACACCAAGGAGGGTTATTTTACCCTTGTCTGACACAGGATACTGTTGTCGAACAGACAACCATCTGAACTGATAAAATATGCTAGCCAGATCAAAATAAAATAAAGAGTTGTAAACAAATAAGCTCTGAATAAGACCTCCCTTATCTAGCATCTGATTGTGGATGAAGAGGCTGATCTGGTCTGTATCATTGAGACCTGGAGGAGACCCTGGGGGAGCAGAGTGAAGCTGGTCTCACCCAGCTGGGTCCACCTGGGTATTCGGTGCAGCACCAGAACAGACTTAAGGGTCAGAGAGGGAGAGTTTCTGGAAATTCTCTCTCTTTCCAGGCTCTGTGTCCAGCTGGAGGAGGGATCTAGAGTGTGTCTTCCTGGCATTGAACAATTGGGACAGATTGGGGATTCTATATGGTCAACTATGTTGGCAGAAAGCTAGGGGAAAGTCCTTGAAGGGAGATATAGAAATGTTAATAATAATACTAATAATAATCTCTACTCAGAGTAGGCCCATGAAAATTAATGAACCTCCATGTCCCTTAATTTCAACTGGTCTACTAGCACTGAATACAACTCAAACTATTGGCTGTATTCTAGGTTCTAGAACCCAAAACACCTTGGTGGACCTCACCCTTAGAAATCATGACTGTAAAGAGAAAGAATATGAAAAACAACTGGGCAACATATAAGATATCGCTGGAAGAGAAAAATAATAACCTTAAATTGAAAGAATATAAGGAAGTTAAAAAATATTTGAATGATTGGCTGCAATACTTTGAAATTAATCAGAGATTGGCAAAAGATAAACAAAACGGATTTGAGAAAGAAATTTCAAGATTGGATGAGTACTTAATCCAATCTAAAAGCAAACATATTTCTAAACTATATGATTTGCTCCTAGAATGGGAGGTAAACAAGGAGCAAGTGAAGACTGTGATGGTAAAGTGGGCCCAGGATTTAGGGGAAGATATTACGATGAACCAATGGGAACGGCTGTGGAAAAGGGATATTAAATTTACGACATGCTACAATTTAAGAGAGAATCTAATGAAAATGCAATACAGATGGTACCTGACCCTGGTTAGACTGGCAAAAATGTATAAAAACTGTAGTGATATTTGTTGGAGATGCAATAATGGGGCAGGAACCTTTCTACACATGTGGTGGGAGTGCAAAGAGATAGTGGGATTCTGGGAAAATATTTACAATGAGTTGAAAAAGATGTTTAGTTCTCCTAGGTATCGTATCATGTCAGAGGAAATTTAAAAAATGGTCAGACCAATATTTATGTATGTGACTATGGCGGCAAGGTTGCCAAAAATTGGAAAAGCAGCAGCGTCCCAACTAAAACAGACTGGCTATCTAAAATGATGGAATACTTTTATATTGCCGAATTAACATGGAGGATAAGAGACAATATGGTACAAAAAGTGAATAAAGAGTGGGCTATCTTTAAGGAACACATCAAAAGCTATGTGGAAAAAGTAGAACTTTTGATAGATACTGAGTGAATCCAGAAAAAGATTAGAGTGAAAGGAGAGTAAAGATAGAAGAAGAGATTAAAGAAATAATGAAATGCGTTTAAGCCAATTGGAAAAATAAAGTAGCATAACAAGAACAGCTGGAAGTCAAGTCACTTTGTGGGTGTTAGTGTGGAGTAGGTGTGTAAGTTTGTTGGTATGTATAGTATAGGTAGGTATAATATAGAGTAATGTAGATATGTTTTATGTTATGAAAATAAAGTATTGTGTTGTGTATATGTACTGTGTAAATGTAAATGTATGTGTTCTATGTGTCAATAAAATAAAACAAAACAAACTATTGGCTGTAAACCCAAGGGTCATCATGTGAAGTTAATTACACCATGTATAAATCTGACAAGATCCACAATGACTTGGGGAGGGGGCAGGAAGGTAACAATAAATTACAAACATACGAAAAAGGTAATTGTGCTGGGAAAACATGGAACATGCCTCCCTTATTGGGATCCTTCTTGGGATCACAATGAAATTGGCAATAGGAGACCACCTTCCTGAATTCCTGAAGATTTACAGAGCAATCCTATTGCAAAACAAGCGCAAAGCATCCATTGCCCTGCTGTTTCACTGTGGGCAGAACAGGAGGTGTGGAGGAAGAGAGAGCGCCATTTTGTCTCCTTCCCTCCCCATGACTCCAAGAGGAGTGAACAGGAGTGGCTCGCCCAGCAGGGTGGAGCTAAAAGGGCAACTTCCCAGGAGCAGTGTTGCTTCTGCTTCTTGAGGGGAAAAGAGGGAGGTGACGGGAAAGTCAGTGTGAGTGCATCATTGGCAGCACCATACTGACTCTGCCGGTGCACCCACACCGCACTGACCTTCCTGCCACCTTCTCCCTCCCTGTCTCAGGAAATGTCAGCAACACTGCTAGGAATCTAGCATTGTTGCTTGCCCCAGTTGTGTGAGCCACTTCCAGAGAGTGGGGAAATTAATTTCACCAGCCCCAGAAACTGGTGTGGTGTTGTGCCATCTCTTTGGGCCTGTTAAGGAAACGAAGATGATTTGGATCTAGCACACCCACACCCTCCGATGCCTGATTTTCCTGCTCTGCCATGGGAATATCACCATAAGAACATCTATGCCAGCCTTCTGACACCATAAGCATCATCCTAATCGCTCTCTGTAGGTGGAACATCATGCGCTTTGCTCCCTACGCCCCTCAGTTGGTTTTTAGGCTTGGGTTGGGAGCTGCTCCCTCGCTTTATTTACTTACTTACTCAAAAAAATAATAATCTCCTTTTAAATTTTAAACATTTCCAAAGTGACACATGCACAGTCTTTATACAAAACTATATTAAGCCGAACATTTATGAGAGATGATGCTGAGTTTCTGCCTATGTGGGGCTTATTGCATTGTAACAGTTTAATGAGAATTTATTGTATAGCTAGATTCTGTTTTGCTGCAGTCCTGTTTTGCTGCTGTTGTTCTGAACGTTCTGAATAAGATGATGCTAATTGTGCACTGGGGATATGGAAAACCTACTGGAAAAAAGGATCACCCACCAAGATTATATGAATAAATGGTTATTGTGATGCGTTTATTCTCTTGTTATGTCGAGGGTATACTCTAAAGTATTTTCAGGTATGCAGATATACATATCATTACTGCATGCCCATATTTCACCAGTCCTTCGCCAACGGAAATAGATCTAGGTGTAACACAAAGGAGATTTGAAGAGGATTAAGAAGGTTATTTAAATGTATTATCAAGTGACAACAAGGATTTGCAGCTCTTTGAAATCCATGTCAACAAACTGCTACGCTTTGGCGAGGTGGCGTCAGAAATCAAGAGTCAAGGCTGTTATTACCAATTTTTGTTTCATTTCTTAGAATGTCAAATGACCAAGCAATCACATTATGCACCAAAATATTGTGGATTATCATAAAAGAGGAGCAGGCTCTGCTGCCTCACATTATTTTAATATACCATCTCAAAGCCTAACAAATGATCAAGTATGAAGTGTTCTTTTCCCCGAACGCAGCTTCAAAGAGTGGAACTACAGCTCTTGTTAGCAAAGCATGATTTGAAATCATTTTGTCTCTTGAGGACACATAGGCCACTCTGCATAACAAATTTCTTTTTTAAAAAATAAAATAAAAATGTTGGCATAAAATTGACCCTCTGCATCCAACTCTTCTGCTCATGAATTTAATACTTTTTTTTCATTAGAAAAAGAAAAGACTAACATTTCATCTTATCCATGTTTTGAAAGCAGGTGATTTGAAGACAGAGACCCGGTTCATACAATCACAAGCTGTCAGGTAATCACCTACATTCCGGATGAGCTCACCAGTGGAAATCATGGGGACACAGCAACTATATAAACTGGAATTTCCATGTAGTAAGGGTGCTACACTATGAGCTGGGTAAACAAGCCAAGGATCAATTAATTAAACCCTTCCTGATAAATTTACCTGGAAATTCTGAAACCTTCTATCTCAAGTTACTTCTTGAAGATAAGTCAGATGCTATCACCCTGGCCGTGGCAAGCTTTCTCTCAGAGGTAATAAGAAAGAGAAATCAGCATGCTCTGGATAAAACATAGTGACTGCCATGGTATCTTTTCCTTGTATCCCTGCTGCATTTTGCTCTCGAAATTGTTTTTGTGGCTCTTTGGACCGTAATAAAGAATATATATGTATGTAGTAAGGGTGTGAATCAGCTCTTTGTGGAGGTCTAATACTGGGGCGATCCAAAGGTATTTCTCACTTCCTGAGTCAAAGCACAATTTCAGTAGCCACCCCATGTCAGATCAGCTCCCTCCCCTCCACAAAGCCACCTGCCACTCTGTTTTTTGGCTGTTTTTCACTATATGGCTATATGCTTTCCTATATATCTCCATGTTTCCTTCTGTCCTTAAGAGGGTTGAAACTAGGCTTTCTTTCTTTCTTTCTTTCTTTCTTTCTTTGTCTTTTTTATATATAATTTTTTATTAGTTTTTTTAACATATCATTTTCAACAGTAATTAAACACACTTTTACATCTTATTCAAATTTTTGACTTCCATCAGTCCTGTCTGAAAATTTTCCAATCTCAGTATGCATTTCTTATCTTCCCTATTACATTTCATACTCATAATCAATATCTCTATCATTTTCTACTTTGTAACACTTCGTATATTTCTCCTTACAAAACTTCTTGTAGTCTTATTAGCGTAATTTGTTGATTATGGTTGCTCTTCAAATAATTCATATACTTCTCCCAATCTTCTGTAAATCTCTGGTCCCGCAGGTTTTGAATCCTTCCTGCCATTTTGTCCAATTCTGCATAGTCCATTAATTTCGTCTGCCATTCTTCTTTCGTCAGAATTTCTTCTTGTTCCCATTTCTGGGCTAACAATACTCTTGCCGCAATTGTTGCATATAAAAACAGTTTAACATCTTGCCTATTAATGTCCTGACCTATAATACCAAGTAAGAAACTAGGCTTTATTTCACCTGGGTCAAAGACCCAGTTTGGTATCCCCTCCATGCACATTTCCTTACACACATACACTGGCTGGGAGCCTCAATGGCGCCCCTTTGGAGGCTTCACCCAGGGCAAAAAACCTGGCTAGCCCCCCCACCTCCCTAGCTACAGCTACAAGAAGTGAGACTGTGTAAAATGTTGTTTATGGAGCACTGGAGAAATTTAGTTGTGTTTTTAGTTGTGTTGTTGTTTTCTCTGCTTCTGTTAAAGCACAGCAGGCTTCTTTTTTTAGTGATTAGTTGTGGTTTTTTTTAAAAAAACCATCATCTATCTATCTATCTATCTATCTAATCTCAGAGTTCTCAGAACTCCACAGGCAGTATTCTTGACAGGCTCATGTTATAAAGCCTGCTTTACACAGAAAAGCTCAGAACCCCAAGCAGGGAGTTGGACTTAAAATACAGATACAAGGGGATCCATTGTGCACAGCCATATTGTGTAGCGATTCGGCACACGTACAGAAGCAAGAGAGCGCAATACAAGAATTTGAGAGGACTCCCATCCAAGCCAGTTGGTTATCTACATCACACTTCGATTCAGGAGAGATAAATGTTCCATTATTTGGTTCCCACACAGCTCAGCGTATATCAAGATCTAAACAAATATGTGACTATAAAAGACAAAGCAACCCTTGAGCAAAGATGATTGAACCAGTGAACCAACTGAGAGGTTGATAGACATAAAAATAGAGAAAATTAGGACGTAAAAAGGCAAGACATGAAGACATTTTTATGGCTTTTAGATGTCTCTTTTCACTAGAAATTTGGACGCTCCCTTATAATTTAACTAAGCCAGAAAGGGTAGGATGTCACTTAAATCATATGCATTTGTGACTGCTGTGATTTCTTAATTCACTTCAGGATCAGGTGTGCCCAATAATGGCAGAAGATTTTATATTCCTGGGCAATAACTAGAAGCATCTATTGAGAGAGACAGCAGCATAGTGTAAACACATTGCTTTGAGTGGATATACCCCAGAGACAAATCCAGCAACCTGGTGGGCATTATTACGTACCTGATGACAGACAAAAAGCCCTAAGCACTGGATCGTGAAGCGGGGTGGGATGTAATTGTCAATTCTCTTATCGCTGTTGCTCTGTCTCTTCAGGCACATGACTAGAAACACTTGCCAGAAATACTCAATGTAAAGCACCACAAGGCACACAGAAAGGGATTAGAATACAGTGAAGGGGAGGTCCCGAAACAGAGAGAAAACAGCCATTACTGCTTTTATACCAGCCAGTACATAAACACCTCCTTCCTCCTATTCCGACTTATTCCCCCATTTCATTTTTCAGGAGGACTGCTTCCCTATTTCCCCCCAAAAGGAGCAGAATTTATATGTATATGAATTTATATGTATATAAGTCACCACACATAAACACACAGAGAGAGTATTCTACAGGCCAAAATGTTGCTGAGATCCCTTAAGGTATTTTATTAAGCGGAAAATACTGTCATTCTACAACGAAGTGATAGCAGATGGTGAGGAAGGTTAGCTGAAATCTGAACATACTAAAGGCTCTGGACCAGGGTCAATCACTCAAATTTAACAGAAATTCTTATGCCTCACGTTAGCCTCAAATAGACCTTTTACAGCCACATGGATGAATCACTGCAGACACAGAAGCTTCTGGAAGCAGCCTCTTAGGATTAGACTATTGACTAGTCACTCATTCATTCGTGTGTATGTTGCCTTTCCAACAAGATGTCCAAGCCATGCACAGGCTAAACATAAAATTTACTACTAGAGCGATAGTGAGAAAACCCAAAGTTAATAATGGCGAAAGGTAATCACCACCTGAATGGCATATAAATAGCCATGAAGCAAGAATTACATTGATGTCTCCATTCACATGAAATGGCATGCCTTGGTTTAGAGTTTGATGAACTAACCTAGGGAAATATGTGCTTCCCTTTTCCTCTCATCCTCTATACAATGGTACCTCGGGTTAAGAACTTAATTCGTTCTGGAGGTCTGTTCTTAACCTGAAATCGTTCTTAACCTGAAGCACTACTTTAGCTAATGGGGCCTCCTGCACCACCGCTGCACGATTTCTGTTCTCATCCTGAAGCAAAGTTCTTAACCCGAGGTAATATTTCTGGGTTAGCAGAGTCTGTAACCTGAAGCGTATGTAACCTGAGGTACCGCTGTACTCTGATTCCCTCTTTGACCTCCCATTTAGCACAAATTTAGTCCCAACTGACCTACTGTGGAATTATACTCCCCCCCATCAGTACAAATGGCATTTCAAGTTAAGACATTTCAAGTCATTGGGATAGATTTAAAAGGGACAGGAGTGAGGCTGTCGACGGTCACAAGACACTCGATTGTTCTGTTTCACCCTGTCTATTCCCTAGAGGGATGAGTCATTAAAAACTCTTTTGGGTAGAGATTAAAAAGTAAGCCACTGAGGCAGTAATGTCCTTGTCCCTGTCCACTAGGAGGAACCTCATTTGGCTTTCTCTCAGAGCTGTGGGTCGCAGGTCCAGCATCTTGCTTGGCATCTGTTTGCGGAGTCTGCTGTGCAAAGAGCAGTCCAAGAGAATATGGTTCAGCCACAGGCGAACTAATACAAGTATACTGGAAGAAGCAAATATCACCAGTGTTGAAACAATGATTCTTCAACATCAACTTCGTTGGACTGTTCATGCTGTGCGGATGCCTAATTATTCATCTTCCAAAGCAACTACTCTATTCTGAACTTACAAATGGAAAGCGTAATGCTGGTGGTCAACAAAAGAGGTTTAAAGACTGCCTCAAGGCAAATTTTAAAAAATGTAGTATAAACACTAATTGGGAAACACTGGCCTGTGAGCACTCCAATTGGAGAACAGCCTTTACCAAAGGTGTCATGGGCTTTGAAGACACTCGAACTCAGGACTCAAGGAAGAAACGTGCTAAGAGGAAGGCACACGTGGCAAATCCACACCGTGATCAACTCCTGCCCAGAAACCAATGTCCCCACTGTGGAAGGATGTGTGGATCCGGAATTGGCCTCCACAGTCACTTACAGACACATTGTTAAAACCGTGTTTATGGTAGACAATCTTACACGGCTACGAGTGATTGCCAAAGAAGAAGACTCCCTGATTGCAGGCACACAGGAGAGCATGATAAGGAATTTGCAAGTATCTACCAATGGTCACTGCAGAGGGGAAAGCATTTAGTCTTGTGATCATAAAAGCTCTTCATTGGGAAGGAAGTAGTAGGTCTTTTAGGTAACTGGCACAAAATCCGTAAGAAGTAGTTATGCCTAGGGCATCTGGAGAACAGGGTCTCGGAGTGTGAGGAGACAAACGTTGTTTTTCATGGTCATAAAGTTGCTGCTTGATTGTTTGGCGTATGTAGCTTTCACCACATACTTCGAGTCTCTCGAACCACCAATCAGCATTTGTAACCCCAATCTAAACTATGGATTGATGTTACACGTTAACTGAGCCAAGTACCACTGGTGCCAACTTGAATAAAATTTTGTGGGGGCCCAGGTAAGTCCCACCCCGCATAATCGATCACAAGCCACAGTGCACAGACACCATTTGAATGAGAATGCCCATCAACATTTTGGGGGGGAGGCTCGGCCCCCTCAAATATTTTATTGTGGGGGCTAAAGTCCCCACAGCCACTAGGAGTTTGCTCCTATGCCAACTACAGATCTGTAGCCCGCAAGGACTTTTATGATGCCTACGGACAACAAAGTTGCTTGTGACACTTTTAAGACCAGCAAATGTGTCGTGCCGTAAAAACTTATCCCACAATAAATTGCTATCTCTTTAAGGCTCCTCAAGACCCTTTACTGTTTTTGCTGCAACAGACTAACACAGCTACCCCTCCGGAAAATTAGGCTTCCAACATTCTCTTATTCTAGGTGAGTAAAAAGATTGGTGTTACAGGAACGACTCTGTTGTCATGAACCAGCAGATTAAGCTTAAGTATGTGATACTGTAGATCTATTGTTTCTCCTCACCCTGAAAAACAGTATGTTGGACCATTTTCCTTCTACTTTACCACACTTTGTCAGCATTCTTTTATTATAAAAATCCTATCTCTATCCCTTATAGAAATTTTAAAGTCATTTCACAGCTGAGTGGAACCCTAAACAGAGCTATCTTGGTGTAATGAAGCGGAAAACGACTGCTCCTTAACAAGACTGTTATATGGAGACAAACAGCTCATAAATATCCCATCTGCCACCAAATGCTTTCAGATCTAAATGCTGCATTTCCCAATTCTTTACAGAAACAGCTGAAGAAATGCAAAGACCTCCACGTCAGATTGCCCTCCAACAAGAAATACACTCATTTTATAATACATTGATGCTAATCATCCATAGAAGCACAATTTGGTTACTGGTATTTGTGTGGTCTTGTTGATTTCAGAGGGACAACCTTGACATAAACAGGAACTGACTCTCTCTCCTGTAGCAATCCAGACTACTGGTATTGCTTTGGGGTGCATCAGGTTTTGTAGAAGAAAAAGGAGAGAGAGAGAGAGAGAGAGAGAGAGAGAGAGAGAGAGAGAGAGAAATCAAATAATACCAGGGGAGGAATTCTGATTATACTACAGCTCCCTGTTCTGCTGATTTTCAGAAGCAGCCAGGGTGGATTGGAATTAAAAAGAAAACAGTTCCCTCTATAGATAATATATCTAAATCATGAATTATATGGCTTAAGTGTACCCACAGCAGTGACCAGAGGAGGAATGACCACTGAGAGGAGTGCAGAAAAAAGGAATACCATGGTACACATGCATCACTGCAACTGGATGCCTTCATCTGCCCCAGCTGCAACAACCCATGTCTCTCTCATATCGGTCTTTGTAGCCATAGCAGGCACGGGAACTCTCCAACGGTTGGACTTCACCCCAAAGGTACAGTCTTCCATTTCCTCCTGATGCAGACGGATGCCAAAAGATGGCTAAAGTTGAAGGGATAACATGGCTGAACCATTGTAGGGGGGAAATTAAAGGAAGTGTTGGGAAAGTTCCCACAGTGACATACAGAAATCCTTGCAGGTTTATTTATGGTTGTTGTTGTTAAGCTGATTGTAATTGTAAATTTAAGGCACTGGCCATCCTCAAAAGTATACAGTCCCCACCCTTAAAAGACATACCCCAAATGTGCCTTGGGTCCATATCCTGCTCTGGAAAATATGCTCAGTTGAGAAATGTTAATCAACCTAGGGACTAAAAATTACAAAGATTGCCATTGTTGCTTGAAGTAACTTGGAGTTGGCAGTGCTGAACCTGATATGGGTGCCCTTTCAATAGTTCTCTACTTCAGTTCTCCCAGTGATTGGGTCTAGCTCCAACCAAGAATGCTCTAGGGCAGGAACGTCCAACTCCCAAGAGGCTGCGATCTACTCACAGTATATATATAAAAAACTGGCAGTGATCTACTCACTGTCAAAGTTGTTGAGCTTCTTTTAGGGACCCAAAGTTGTTGAGCTTTTTTTTTTTAATCAGAGTTGTTTAGTTTTTTTAGGGAGCAAAAGTTGTTTGCTCCCTAAAAAAGGCCTAGCTCTGCTCTGGGGCTTTGTGGAGAATTAAAATGGCAGCTTTCAGCTATTCAATGCCATATAGCAGGCACGTCCAACAGGTAGATCATGATCTACTGGTAAATCACTGGATGTCTGTGGTAGATCACTGGCTTTCCTCCTCCCTGTAAAAAGCTACACAATTTAGACCTGAACCCCTAAAAAATGGGCCTTCTTCTTCCCTAAACAACTTTTACCTGAAGCCCCCAAAAGGGGGTAGATCACTGCCAGTTTTTAACACTGAGAGTAGATCGCAGTCTCTTGGGAGTTGGCCACCCCTGCCATATAGAGTGCAGCTTTTTTGTGTTTCTACTGCCAGAAAAGCCTGCCAGGCCTCCCTAACAGAGGAGGGGTCCCACCAGCATACAGACAACCAAGGAGCTCTCAAATGTGGAGCCATAGCTCCATAACCCCACTCCAAATATGATGTGTCAATACCATTTAGCACTGTTTCCGAGCCTCTCTGCATGTATATTCATGTAGTCACGAGCTTGATCCTGGTGTGCTTGGAAAAAAATATATATCTGTACGCACGTGCTATCATTTGCTGTCTCATTTGTAACTGCAAGAAGGTAAACCTACAATGAATGGCCTTCACTGTGACTGCTGATGCAGTTGTTTAATCTTTGTTAAATGTAGGCTTCCAAAGCAGGTGTGGACATTTAGTTGGTTGCGCAGGACTGGCTATCAAACCATTAGTGCTGAACAAGCCATCCAGCGCATCAGGAAGACTCATGAGTGCCCAGCCAAATGTGATAGCTTTGGCTCAGAATTCTATCAGCCCGGGGCATTCAAGATTATTGCAAGTGATGGGACAGAGTGCAAGGAATTTATGACACTCACAAAAAGGGCTAGATAAAAGTCAAGAGCAGAGATTACTTTTACGTGAATTGGATGCTGAAGGATCCAAAGTCATTAGCAGAATTAATATGGGCATAAAGCTCCACACAGCTCAGAAATGCCGCCAAAAATATTTCAAGTGTTTGTTACATCCATTTCTGCTTGCCTTGCTCAGCCTAAGAAATGAAATGTCCAGTAGATATTTTTGTTCTGTTTCTTTTTTTATTTGGCTTAAAAACGTATTCCGTGCAATTATATGATGGTGTAATCTACTGTTATTAAAATGAAATTGTTGTTAAGATCTGCTGCTTTGTCTGATCATTGCGGGTCTGTTCTAATCCCTGCCAAATGTTTTAAGGTAACCAGCTGTGGAGTATGGTTCTTTATGGTGCCTTACATGCCTTGCATTCAGAAATTTCAGTGCGCCTTCAGAAGATCTCAAGTAGAAGCAATGAGGAAACTATCTGCCTGAAATGCAGGTGCACTGACAGTATGACCCTTCTGGGCTCGATTCATAGCTGTCAACTTTTCCCTTTTCTTGTGAGGAATCCTATTTGGAATAAGGGAATTTCCCTTAAAGAAAGGGAAATGTTGACAGCTATGGCTCGATTATGAGTGTTCGGATACAGCATAAAATCCAAAAGGAGAGGCAATAGTCCCAAAGTAGCGCTCTAAAATGAAAATAAATTATGATATATATACTCCTTGAAGGACAAAATATTCTTATTCTGGTGGCTACAGCCACACCAGTTTATGTGGAGAATGTTCTGAAAGATAGTGTAGATAATTGGCCTCAGAGAACATCTTCCTAACCCTATCCTGCAGATTATATATATATATAAATCTTTTATTTATGATGCACACATTTGTTCAAACCTACCTGTAAGGTCTGATGTGTTAAAGTCAAAATCTCCATCAATGCAAATGGGTCAAACCATGGGCTTTAGGCTTTTTTATATATTTTCTTTACTGCTTTTTTCCCCCTCTTAAAGCACAGGTCTAATAACCAGAAGCATTAGGACAATAGATGTCAACAGGAGATTTTCTTTGCTTGATTGCTTTCCCTAGTTTACAGCAGGGGACCCTCTTTCTGCTATAAAACAACAGGGAGGGAGCCTTATTTCAATGAAAATGCAACCTACTCACAAGACTTCTCAAGGACTAGAACAAATGATTAATTGAGCTCCACTATTCATGAAAACAATACTGTATCTTCTAACTACTGACTATATTAAAACTCCACTTCTGAATTCGCTACAGTAACTTGCCTCCCAATCCCACTGTACTCTAATTTGGACTCTAAGTCCTGCTATTTTTTTTACCGTCATGCACTAATTCCTGAAATTTCTATAGTTAAGTTATGAAGATCAACACAGCATGGTTGAGAGAGTAACTAATCGCAGCCCAACTATAATCATGCACTAAATGGGATTAATGAGTAAACCTACTACTTCATGTAATTTTGTGTTTTACTTTGGTTTGCATGGGTCATTAGCATTCGTTCGGAATGTGGCTGTGTTCTTTGATGTGTACTAATAACGTTTCTCGTGGTTACACAGAAGAATGATTTCTAAATAGGCCTGCAATAAGAAAGATGCCATAATTAAATCATAATAATTAACACGGATATTGGATTGCAATTTGGATAATTCACGCTTGGAAACAGGGTTTTGTTCACATTAGGACCGTCAGATGGTTTTGCAAAGCACTTTCAAGGAAAGCTGTGCACAAATGGCCTCTTCAAATTCTCCATCTTATTTGTGAGCAGAGAAATTGTTAGTGGTAGGAGCTATTTCACTGAATTTCTCCAGGAGCAGTAGAAGTTATCCAACAGCATCAATGAGGTGGGGCTCTTCATTATCTGTGGCAGTGGTATGGGATGAATCCAAATCATTCCACAAGGGCAGGGGAACTTCCCCTCCCTCTCTTCTCCCCAGACATGCCCTCCACTACCCCCAAAACTGCTCCAGAGGATTGGGAGGGCCCCCAGAGCATATTTGGGGTGTGTTGGGTGGATAGGGGAGGAGAGAAAGGGGAAGTCCCATCGCACTCATAGATGTTTTGCTTGTAGAGTGATGTGCTTGGATACAACCCATAGCTTCCTATCTACCATTTTGCACTGTCCACTAGGCCCCAGGTCTAGTGTCCTTCTGTGATATTGTGGGTGGCGCTGTGGGTAAACCACTGAGCCTCTTGGGCTTGCGGATCAGAAGGTTGGAGGTTCGAACCCCCGCAACGGGGTGAGCTCCTGTTGCTCTGTCCCAGCTCCTGCCAACCTAGCAGTTCGAAAGCACGCCAGTGCAAGTAGAGAAATAGGTACCACTGCGGTGGGAAGGTAAATAGTGTTTCCATGAGCTCTGGTTTCCATCACGGTGTTCCATTGCACCAGAAGCGGTTTAGTCATGCTGGCCACATGACCCAGAAAGCTATCTGTGGACAAACGCCAGCTCCCTTGGCCTGAAAGCAAGATGAGTGCTGCAACCCCATAGTCGCCTTTGTCTGGACTTAACCTTCCAAGAGTTACCGTATTTTTTGCACCATAACACTCACTTTTTTCCTCCTAGAAAGTAAGGGGAAATGTCTGTGCGTGTTATGGAGGGAATGCCTACGGGTGGCAAGCCTACGGATTTTCCTCCTCTAAAAACTATGTGCGTGTTATGGTCAGGTGCGTGTTATAGAGCGAAAAATACGGTATTTATTTTTTACCTATTGAGGGAGGAAACTGGCCAGCCCCCAGCCTGCCCCCCAGTGGTAGAAAATATTGAAATAAAATTCTGCAAAGTGGCCTGTTTCTAAGAGAGAGGAAAAAGGGAGGGCCTTTTGAGAAATTTTGGGTCAGCTCCATGTGAAGTGTTTTCATTCATTTTATACTAGACCAGAGATGGTCAACATCTGTATTTTCAGCAACCATTCTAATCTGTGGAGACTAACCCAAACATCACAGATATATCCTGGCATACAACCAACATGGCTGGCCGGACCCTGTAATAAAATCAGCAGCACTTAGCAGCGAGGGCTTCTTAGCCTACAATCCTAGAGGCAGTTTCTTAGATCTCAAGCCCACTGAGCCCAATGGCAGTTATGTCTGAATTGGGATGAGGTTCACTGGTTATTTGTGCCTGTTTAGTGCTGGCTTGGTTCATGCCAATGCTGGGTTCACTTTAGCAGTATGTACTGGCTTAGTCTGTTGCGTATACATTGACCATGAAATCAGCTCTGCTGTCATTAGCCTGTCGAGCTGAAAATGCAGAGCTGTAGCTCAAGAATATGATGACTGATGTTTGACTCTAATGCAAATCATCTATCCAAGGGGCACACAGTAATGACCCAGGAAGAATGGTGTGTGTTGACTTCTTTCTACATTGTATATTCTATAATATAATATGCAATCGCTTTAGGGCTGTTGATGTCCCCTCTACGAAATAAAGAGTATTGTTTTGCCATCCCTCTATTTGATCTACCTTGTTATTTACATTCTCCCTCCCAGTCCTCTTCATTAGTTTTGGGTGGGGGTTTTTTTCCTATAGGGCAAAATCTATAGGACAAAATCTAAAAAACCCAACATTCATCATTCTTCAAGTTAGTGTTTTCTTTTTTGAAGCTTAACCTAAATTTCATACCCACCCCTATTTTATAGAAACAAAATTAGTGGTGCTCAGTTTACATCAGTGATTTAAAAGTCTTGTCTAAACAGAAGAGTGCTAAAAAGCTGGGCATTGTTTGGTAGATGAAGATGATGGAATTCATGGAGCTGGCTGATCTCACCGGGAGAATCCGCGACCAGAAAGAAGAGGAATACCAAGAAGATTGGAAGAAATTTAAAGACTATTTGAACAAATATTCTAATATTAAAGATATGTAATCACTTGAAAGAACCAATCAGGCCTAGGATTAAATTAGATTTAAATATATAAATAAGAAAATGTATTATAAGAAAGGTAAAGAAATTGGAATACGACTGTAATATTGTTTTATGAAATAATGATATTGGAAACTGCTACATTCAAATTAAGAGGAAATTCATTCCTCAAGGACTATCCTTTAAATATAAAGGAAGAAAGATAAAAATAAGATCAGTCAACGACAAAGACAGGTTTTTGAAAGACCACGAAGAAGATTTACAGAAAGAAGCGGAAGTCGGAAAAGAGCCAAGAGCATTGGAAAAAGGAATACTAGACATAGCAAACTTATCCTTTGGATTACACGGCCCAGAGAAAGAGACACCACCGACAGAACAAGAACAGACACTCGGAGCAGTTGGAGGTAAAGAGAAGTAACCCCACCATGGCTCTGCAACTTTTAAGTTGGAATTGTAATGGTCTTAACTCCCCTCGGAAGAGAAAAAGTGTTTTTCACCTATTAAAAAAGGAACAATTGGACTTGATTTGCCTACAAGAAACCCATGTAACAAGGCTACACAGGAAAATACTCATTAACAAGAGATTGGGACAGGAGTTTATTTCATCGGATAAAGTTAAAAAAAGAGGAGTTGTGATATATGCAAAGGAGAGACTATTACCGAAATTAATTTTTAAAGATGAACAAGGAAGATTTTTGGCAATTGAAATTCAAGTTCAAGGAGAGAAATTTCTGATCGTAGGAATTTATGCACCGAATGAGGGGAAATCTGAATTCTTTAAAAAGTTGCATGAGATTTTATTGGACTATTTGGATTATAACACGATTTTGATGGGGGACATGAATGGAGTAGTATCTACAAACATGGACAAGGCACAAAGGCAGGTAGTCACCAAGGATGGAAGACTACCCAAAACCTTTTTTGAGATGACAGACAATATGGATTTAGTGGACATTTGGAGAACGAAGAATCCCTTGGGAAGAGAGGGAACCTTCTTTTCTGAAGCCAAGATGACATGGACTAGAATTGACCAAATATAGGTAACTAGAGGAATGGCACCAAAGATAAGGAAAGTGGAAATCTGCCCAAAAACTTGCTCCGACCATAACGCTTTAAGGATGGAGATGAAGCAAATATCATCCGGCTCCTTCAGATGGAGGATGAATGACACATTATTTGGAGATAAAGAAGTCTATAAAAAGGCCCAAAAAACTTTGAGAGACTATTTTGAAATAAACATGAACACCAATGTAGAATAAAGAGTAATCTGGGACGCAAGTAAAGCTGTTATGAGAGGGTTTCTGATACAACAGAATGCAATAAAGAAGAGAAGTCAAAATGAGAAGAAAGACAAAATTTTGGAGAAAATAAAAGAAAGTGAGAAGAAATTGAGGGCAAAACCAAAGTCGCAGGAGATTTTGAGAGAAATAAAATTATACCAAGTACAATATATGGAAATGATGAATCAGGAAATAGAATGGAAAATCAAACAAATGAGACAAAAGACATTCGAATCAGCCAACAAATGTGGGAAACTGCTGGCTTGGCAAATGAAAAAAAGACAAAAACTAAATACTATTACAAATTTAGAAGTGGAAGGAAAGAACATACATAACCCAATTGAGATTAGAAACTGTTTCCAGAAGTACTTCAAACAATTATATTCCCAAGGGCCTCAGAAAGAAATGGACATAGACCGATTTTTGAAAATAAATGGATTACAGAAAATTTCTCAAGAAAGCAAATTAATGTTGAACTATAAAATATCTGAACAGGAAGTAGAAGGTGCCATTCAAAATATGCAATTGGGCAAATCTCCAGGACCAGATGGGCTGACTTCTAGATATTATAGATCTTTGAAAGAGTGGCTATTACAACCTTAGAAGGAAGTCTGCAATGAAATTTTGGAAGGGAAAGGGGCACCAGAGTCATGGAAAGAGGCGTATATTACACTTATACCGAAAACAGAGGATGAAAAGACTCAGCTTAAGAACTACCGCCCTATATCGTTACTTAATGTGGATTACAAAATTTTTGCGGACATTCTGGCCAAGAGATTGAAAAAAGTATTGATGGAAGAGATTCATAAAGACCAAGCAGGTTTTCTCCCGGGAAGACATTTGTCTGATAATTTGAGGAATGTAATTGATATATTGGAAAAGTTAGAAGTGAATATAAATACTAAAGCAGTTTTGATATTTGTGGACGCGGAGAAAGCTTTTGACAACATCTCTTGGAGCTTTATGAAGAAGAACCTACAGGGGATGGGGGTAGGCCAAGGTTTTGAAAATGGTATAGGTGTTTTTGTATATTGTGTTTTTGTATATTTTCTTTTTTGTTATGTCTATTGATGAAATTTAATAAATATTATTGTAAAAGAAAAGAAAATAAAAAATAAAAAGCTGGACAGTGTTGCATCCCTGTGTTCCCCCCATTTTTAATTAATTTTATTACACTATTTATAACCTGCTTTCCATAAAGTGTTCGTGATGTTGGTTGATAATTTAATTAAAAAACCTATAGTTGAATGAAATGCAAATAGCAGCTTCAAAGAAGAACGATAGCAGAGAGAGAAGAGTTTAAAGCCTTTCTCCTCTCCCTCACATCCTTTTCCTAGGTCTGCTCAGACTTCCTTTCTGCTGCTGTTATTCACAAAAAAGGGTGCATGTTGTTTGAATCGTTAATGTCCTGCTCAACCTGGCGCACCGTCCAGACTGCTCCAGTTAGTGGAACTGGCTGAAGGAGCAAATGGAACTGGAACTAGGGTTAAGTGAGAAAACATGTGCAAAATACTTTGAAATGTGTCCCTTGCATTGACATTGGAAAATAAGAAGTAAAAGTAGTGTTGAAGAGAGGTAGCATAGGGGGGGTGAGGAAACCTGCTTCATGCTTATGCCCTCCTTAATTCAGGTTTCCAAAGGAGGGAACATCGTGGAAGATCTAAACGCCAGAAACCAGGGTGAGGAGCTTACACAGTAGTATGATGTGAAGCTTCTTCCTCCCCTTCTTCCCTTCTCACTGTGCAATGTATAATTTAAACATAGCAGTGAATAGCTGAAGCCCTGCACGGTGTCAGAAATCCTCAGGAATCGTCTACGTGGGCATCACTGCAAGATTTTGATTCACGCTGTGCCTTTTAAGATGCTGATTCTGCAGTATGTTCAACTCTTCCCTTTCTGTATACTAATGAAAATACCTGACCAGCCTTCTCCTTCCACAGAATACTTTTACCTGGGAAGGAAGAGAGAGAGAGAGAGAGAGAGAGAACAGGATATATCTTTTCAAATAAAGCTCCAGCATGCGGATTAGTATTCCAGGGGCTCCTCTCGCAAGCTATGCCAATTTTCTTTAATTGTTGTAATGATGAGAATGTTTTCGTTGATCGTTACGGTAGGCTCAGGACAATTCCGTTCTGACTTTGCAAAAAGGTGAAATAGCACAAGTAGATCTCATTCTGTTTTGCTATGCAGACGGAAATTACGTTTCAGTGATTATTGCTATATTTGAGTCGAGCAGAGCCCACGTGGCACTTTGAAGGAAAATGTTCTTGTTAAAAGGTGATAAGACAGAAATCAACAAGGAACGATGCTGCAAACAGAACGAGGCATTATATCGGCGCATGGGAGCACCCATTTTAAGCATGGAGCTCTGCTCTTCCTGGGTGAGAGATAGAGGAAACTGCACTGGCGCAAGTTGCATGGGTGCGATATCATTCGCACGCTGTGCATTGTCACTCACATCTCCCAATGCTGTGCCAGCCAGGGCAGCCTTCTGAAACGTTGCACCAGGCCCCCTCAACATTGGGGGTGGTGTGGGCCCCCTTCAAACAAATATGGGGGGGGGGCTGAAGACACCTCTGCACCCTAGATTGTTGCTCCTGGCTCCCAGGTTGATGTTTTTGGGATTTATTTGGCATTGATCTGTTGGGAATTATTGAATAGTTAACTGCATGAGAGGGTACAGTGGTACCTCAGGTTAAGAACTTAATTCGTTCTGGAGATCCGTTCTTAACCTGAAACTGTTCTTAACCTGAGGTACCACTTTAGCTAATGGGGCCTCCCACTGCCACTGTTCCACCGCCACACGATTTCTGTTCTCATCCTGAAGCAAAGTTCTTAACCTGAGGTACTATTTCTGGGTTAGCGGAGTCTGTAACCTGAAGCGTCTGTAACCTGAAGTGTCTGTAACCCGAGGTACCACTGTACTTGTTTCTTCAATGTGTGTTTGGGAAGAGTGAGGTTGGGTAGGAATGGGGGTGTTTCTTCTATCCCAGTGACCCTGGGTTGCAACTGGGTGGAGAAGATTCAACCATAAGAGATGGGGTACCAGGTCGCGCACCAAGCATGGTTGGGCTCCGAGACCCCAGAGTCTCAAGTTTCTGTTTGCTCTACTCCGATAACACTATCCAGTCTGGCTGTTCACTGATCAGTTCACCAGGCTGTTCACCAGGTCAGTTCACAGCAAGACCTCACTCATCCATGATTTGATGGTGGATGAGGGAGTTGGTCTGGCATTTCTCACGGAGATCTGGGTGGGTGAGCTGGGAGGGGTAGACCTTACCTAGCTTTGTCCACCCAGGTTCTTGATGTATCATGAGCACAGACTAGAATGTGTGTGGGGGGGCACTGTCATGATCTTTGAATCTCCTATCTTACTCTCAAGGATATCTCTCCATTTGGCAGCTGGCCTCTGGAGAGAGGATGTGGTTGGAGATGTTGTATAGCCTGGGAACAAAGGCCAGAGATAGAGAGAGGCTTGGACGGCTGCATTTGACCTCTGGGCCTGAGGTTTGCCACGCATGCCTTGCTGTAACTTACCCTGCAACTAAACTTGTGCAAGTGGAGCAATCTCACATTGCTTCTCTGTTCGCCTGCTAACCACAGCTGTATTGTCCAACTGGAGTTCTGTTTCTTGGATAAAATCAGAACGTACCAAGAGCTCTGCTGGGTCAAGCCAAAGTTTCAACTCCATACATCCCCTCACATGATGACCTGGGGCAGCTCAGTTGGTAGAGCATGAGGCTCTTAATCTCAGACTTGTAGGTTCAAGCCTCACGTTGGGCAAAAGATTTCTGCATTGCAGGAGGTTGGACTAGATGACCCTCGTGGTCCCTTCCAACTCTACAATTCTATGATTCTATGTGCTAATATGCCACTGCTGTTGCTTTGGCGTAACTCTAATCACAAGTGACACAAATGTGTCAGAAAACCTCCTTCCATAGCCAACCTCCACTTAAAAAACATAGTCCTATGCATGTTTACTCAGAAGCAAGACCCACTTTGGTTATTGGGGCATACTCAAATATAAGTATATATAAGATGATGATGATGATGATGATGATGATTGGGTTTCCTAAACATCCTGCACCTCAAGAGCCAGGGTGTTCACAATAATATATAAATATAAATATCAGTTAAAACAATCTGCAATCCTTCCCACATTCACACACAAGGAATTGGCTTCAGCGTGCCTGGGTTCTTGAGGGACGAAGCTCATTTAAAAGATTGGCTAGATGCAGATTTAAAAAGGTAAAGGGACCCCTGACCATGAGGTCCAGTCGTGACCGACTCTGGGGTTGTGGCACTCATCTTGCTTTATTGGCCGAGGGAGCCGGCGTACAGCTTCCGGGTCCTGTGGCCAGCATGACTAAGCCACTTCTGGCGAACCAGGGCAGCATTGCATGGAATTGCCGTTTACCTTCCCGCCAGAGCGGTACCTATTTATATACTTGCATTTTGACGTGCTTTTGAACTGCTAGGTTGGCAGGAGCTGGGACGGAGCAACAGGAGCTCACCCCGTCCCGGGGATTCAAACTGCCGACCTTCTGATCGGCAAGCCCTAGGCTCTGTGGTTTAACCCACAGCGCCACCCACATCCCTCAGATGCAGATTTAGGAAGTTACAAAAAAATTGAAAAAGGTTAAAATACTGCAGTCTTGACCTCAAAACTATTAAAGAAATCCGGAGTTTAGGAGCTGACTTCAAGAAGTGTCCAATTTTCTGCATTCACCTCTTAAATGTGCTGCCGCCTTCTTCTTTTTATTATTATTTGAGCCCATTTACATGATTCCTTTTAAAGCATTCTTTACCTGCTGCTTCATCCCCCACTGGAAGTCCTAATCCTTCTCTTTGTGACATGGCAAGGGGCTCCCCTTGCTGTGGAAATAATACAACAGGCCGCAGAATGGTGGTCCTACTGGGTCTTTAGGAAAAATGACAGGATCAGCCCCAGAAATACGTGCTAAGAGCAGCAGCTCTATTATGACTCCTTAGCAGCATGGTCCCTATTTTCATACAAATGGTGCCCTCTGCATAAAAAGGACATTGCTGACAGAAAAAGAACTTTTCTGTATGTGTGTGTGTGCTTGAGAGGGACTCTTCCTCGCATCTGCAACAAAACCTGTTTTGTTATATGCTTCAAGAGTGCAGAAAACAGACCTTTCTGAAAAACGGGACCAATAAATATTGAAGGGATACAATTACTGACCTCTTTATGAAGAGCTCACAGTGGCTCGTCATTTGTACTGGCATTTGTAGCTGCTTGTCTCTCCCACTCTTATCGTGCGAGAGAGAAGAGGAAAAAGGGGGGAGTTGTGACTAGTCATGGCTGAGAATCAGGGATTGCTGATCTGCAGAGCAGTTCCCCGTTTGTTCCATACAAGAGTTACACTTCATTCAGAAACCTATATCCAAATAACTGTCCTCTCATTCCAGCGTGGCAATGCAATGTTAGATGGCTTACTGAGGTCTAGGAAAACCCAGCCAGGTGTCTGTTTGAAGCAGCGGCTTGATATATCGGCAACAGGAATAAAACAAAAATGTGTATTCCAGTAAATCAAAATTTGTGTTCTGCAAAAATAAATAAATACATACATATCAGTAAAAAAAGGTCCAAACACAGAGGAAAATATATAGATTATGCCAGTGCTTTTTTCTGGGGGCATACCCCTAAACATTTTGTGAATCGTTGCACGTTTGTCCATTTACTGTATTTATTTCCCCCAATTTGAACTACAAAATGTTGGTTTTCTTGAGTCAGAATGAGAGTACCCCTAACCATTTTGTTTAAAGAAAAAAAGCACTGGAATATGCACATGGAATCCAGAGAAGGCTGCCAAGTGATGTACTCAGAAAAGGCCATTCCCTTCTCCGTTGTAGGACACTTCCTTTGTATCTGCCATTTTGATTGATGTAAAGCAGATGTGGGGAACCTGTAGCCCTCCAGATGTTGCTGGACTACAACTCCCATCATCCCTGATCAGAGATGTAGTTCGGCATTTGTGTCACCCAAAACGTGACACAGTACTCTGGGCAGAATAGAGTGGTACCATTACTTCCCTTGATGTGGATACCATACTTCTGTTGATGTAGCCTAAAATAGCATTCGCTCTCTTTTTTGCTTTGAGGAAGCAATAAATAAACCAATGCTTTGTTTAACAGTCAGTCATCATTGTGCCTATGCCTCTGAAGTTAATTCTGAAGATATTAGCATGGAGTACTGCTGTAGTGAAATATTCTCTCTTCCTTCTGTGGATTTTTTCACCTTGCTGAAAAGTGACATCACATGCTTGAGACTCCGCCCACCATCATAACAGAAGTGAATATGTACTTATTGCAAGGGCGAGGTTTTCAAAATGGCCAGTCTGCATCTTGGCACTAACAGATTGCAATATTTTCTTCAAAAATCAATATTGTGTAGACTTATTCCTGCTTCATATTTTCTTTATTTTATTTTATTACCTGCTTCATATTTTCTGTTAGAAATGACCATTCATTCTGTCATTTGTGTGGAAGACTGGGAGATTTCCCCTCCAACCAATATTACCTAATGCATTTCTTAGCTTCTAATTTAAGACAGTCCAGATGAAGTATTGAATCTAATTCACATCTGAGATCTGTATTCGGCTCCCACTTCATCCATGAATGCCTTGAGAAGCCTACCTTCAAAAAAGTGCTGAGTGACGGGCTCTTTCATATTTTATTTGCTTTATTTTAACAGGATTTATATACTGGTTAATCAGGAAAAAAAACCCAGATACGGTTTACATAAAATATGAAATATACATTAAAATTACTGATAAAATAAAATGTTAAAAACTAGTTAGCTAACGAATAAAATCAGAATAAAACCAGCTGTTTTAAAATGTATATCCTTGCACCTTTCAAGCTGCTATGCAGCTTTTTCTGATGATGCCTGCCAGTCTGTTGTGCGAAAGTTCAGCCTTCCAGATATAGAAACAGAAATCACATGTTTGCAGCTATTGATATGTGTCTTGAATAAAGCAACTAGTTTCTGAACAGCTTTATGATAGATCTGTGGGAGAAAAGGGCACATTTCCTAGTCAAATTGAGTCTCTTTGTCATCCATACACTTGTAGTAAGTCATACATGTGTGTGTGTGAGAGAGAGAGGTCCAAATTCATCCTGAAAGAGTGACTGATGTTTTGGGAACCTGAGGAACTCATTTAGGCCTATGAAAGTGTCTAGCCAATTTGTCATTAATCTGAGAAAGCTGGATTGATCGGGTGGTGGTGGTTAGCTAAGATCCAGCAACTTTCCAAAACAGCCTATTATGTTCAAAGCTGAAGTGAGATCTAAGTCCAGATCTCATGGCTCCAATTTCTCCATCCACTGAACCATATTGGCTTAAACTTTAAGTTAAGGGATGCAATAAGGGTAGTATTGACAGGAGCAACTACCTTTCAGCTGCTCAGAAACATCAGAATGACTGGTAATTTCTTTTTTTTTAAAAATGCAGGAGAGGATGAAGTATAAATGATTGTGAAGGTTCATACTCCCTTAGCACAGGCACAAAGAGAAGTCCAGCCAGCATCAGGCACTGTTAAGCACAGAAGTGCACACTGCAAGACCCACAGACCTTTCTTTCTCAAAATAGTAATACAGGGAGGCATTGGTAGTGATGAACTGGGATAAGCTGGAAGCATGGGATAACCAGCCTCATATAACCAACATGCTTAAGTCTAATTAATGCGTGAAGGAGTTAAGACCATAAGTTGTCCAACCAGACTTAGCTCATGTTGAGAGGTAATCAAGCCTTTGTTTCCCCAGTCTACCTGAGAAGCTCAACATATGAGGAGGTCTGAACTGGAACAACCAGCTCAGACCACATGGCTCTCACAAGCCATTCTTTTGTTAATACACCAATAATTTAGGAGATTTCACCACTTGGGAATGAAATGAAGTTTTACTGCCTGTACAACTTTTCTGACAGATGTATGGAACCTGACCTTTGAAGAGTGTGTAACGAAACCAATTTTTAACATATCTTTTCCCTATGTTGGGGGAAGAAGCAAGTTCTGGAATTCATAAAGGAATATTCTGAAGGTCTAACAGCCTATATTGCTGAACAACCTTAACCATTCTGAGTCTACTAAGAATTCAACGGGGTAAGCAGGGTTAGGATTGCAGCTTTAGTTCTCAAACCTCTACAGCAGTTGTGGCAAACCTTTGGCCCTCCAAATGTTGGTAAACTACGACTCACATCTGCCCCAGCAAGCATGGCCAATGGCAGGAGAGGATAGGAGTTGTAGTTTAACAAAGCATTCAGAGGGTTAAAGGTTCCCTACAGCCGCTATATAACTCTTTTCAACAAGGTTTGCACTGAAGTAATGGTATAGAACAGAAAATTAGCAAACCAGAGTGACTGAAATGCTGTTGGTATTATTAGCAGGAGACAAATGTCACAGGGTATCAGGGCGGCTCCAAATGTTAAATATTGTTTCAGGGGGGAAATGTGTTTTACTATTTACACACATGCTGACAGTTCATTTTCAGGCTGGAGCACTCCTTCCTGACACACTGCAGCTTCAATCTCCCTACTGTGAAATTTCAGACAGCTCAAATGCCGAGTCCTTGGCAGCCCTATTAATATTTATACATTCCAAACATATCCCGGTCAAAGCATATAAGTTGCAGATCTTTCTGATTTGGAAGCTATTAAGATTCATGACCCCTTTAGCTATTTACTCTGTGGTCTAGGCGCCTTTGCCATCAGCTTACAAATCATTACTGTTCAAATATTGCCCTGAACTGTGTCCATTTGTAGTCCATCAAAGAGCAGTTAAGATCTTTAATGCATTCATTTATCTCCGAGACACAGGTTATTAGGAGAGACAACCCCAGAGATGGAATAGAAGACCTACTTTCCTTTTAATTCTGGATTAATGACTGTTTGTTTGAAGACACCCCCACCCCCTCTGATTAAGAAATAATACCCAATGATTTTCCTCCCTCAAATTGCATTTGAAGATTAATGTTCCATTGTTCAGTGGGGTGATGTTCCAATGTTCAGTGGGGTGAACCCCTGCAGAAAATTGGCTTTCTAAAAGTGTTTATGAAAATGCAGTTCAGCATAGTGCATATTTTGCAGAGAAAGAAAGGAGAGACTTGGTGTTGTTTTTTTCCACACTTTTAAAATAGTGTGCTAAAGCTGGCCACTTCTTTTCTGAAGGAGAAATAGTTGCAGGACAATGATATGGAATGTGCTCACAATCCAAATCAGGCCTCCTTTTCAGTTTCCTGCTGAATTTCATCTCTCCCCCTAAATAGTAGTAAGACAAGGGACGATTTTCAGCAGCAAATGGTGTCCACCCCTTCTCTGGATTGGGAGCAAGTTCCAGATCAGTGAGTTGCATCCAGCAAAGTTCTGCTTCGAATAGACCCAGTGAAATTAATAGTCAGGGAGCCGACAAGGAGAAGAGGTTGTTTGCAGGTCAGAGAAAGAGAGTGAAACACTTGGCTGACTTACGGTTAGTTTCATTATTAAGGAAGAAGAACAGAGAATGCATGGAGATTGCTAAGGGTTGCTCCTTAGTAAACTGCTCTTAATGAAGAAGTTGTCCGGACTGGCTTGTAACTTCCCCTTCAATCTCCAGCTCTCTGTGTCTACGGCAAGCCCCAAGGACCCTCTCTGTGTCTGCCTGGCTCTCTGCTCGGCAACATGCAATAGACGCCTCATTCTGGGAGTAGGTGGGGGGTTTGCTGGCTGTCGGCAGAGAAGCTGTCAGGGTGGCTCTGCGGTAGAACTGCTGTAGCCTTATTGGAGTTCACCGATTGGGTCTGCGTTGCTCCCGGACAGGAGGAAGGAAGTCAAATGACACCGAGGGTTGGTTCAGAGAAAGAGTTCTTTATTTCTGCTCTCCGGAACAGCAGAAAGTCACCTGTGTGGTGTGTCCACAGCAAGTCCAAAGAAATGAGAAATTTCATGCAGTATATATATCCTCCAGGCACCCTCTCCCCCTTCCCCAGGAATCCAGCCACGTCAGCTTGTACACGCAGATTGACATCACAGATGTTCCTGCTCCGGCACTCTTAACCATAAAAGGCTATTCCTTCCTATACTTCTGACCATAAAAGGATATTCCTGTTCCTACTCTTATCTTGGAGCAAGAGGTCACCATCTCCAAGAACAGCCTCTGGCGCTGTTCCCAGACTAGGTCTGTGCGTCTTTGTGGTCAGGATATAAGATAAGGCACAGACGTATCTTCCCTGTTCTACTGGTACAGTCAAGGCCATCCTTGCCGTCACAAACTGATAAAGGAGAGGGCTCTGAGCACTTGTTTATACAGCTGGGTTTTTGGCTCAAGAGCTCAAGTTAAAGCATTTTAGCTAAGGAAAAATAGGGCTTTTTGGTGCAGTTTCAAACTGCCTGCACAGTCAGTTTTGGGTTTGGGAAACCCATTCCTTCACTGCCAAGTAGAACTGCCAAGTCCCTGCCCTGTGCTGGGCAACTGTTTCCTCCTCTTCATCAAGCTCCCAGCATCCACTACTTTCCAGCTCTTCCTCTCCTCTGGGGTGTGGCTAGTTTCCCATCACCAGGAGCCAGGGCTTTCCGTGGGGGTCTCTTGGTCAGGCAGCTTCCATTCCTCCTCCTCATCCATCCAGTCCCTGACCCTGCCCATCCCACAAACGGGGACTCCCGCCATTTGCCAGGTTCATCCATCAGTTCATCGCATGTTGCCTGGGGTTATGGGACTGCCATACAGATTTTTTTCCAGACACGGTCCACAAGTACATGTAAACCTGAGAGAGAGGGATTGTATTATATGGGTGGTATGACATTAAAACCAGTATTTAGATGCACGCTCAGCCTCCACAGTGCTTTTTTTGATTGTGTTTCAAGGTACAGCATGAAAAGCGACTCTCAGAGAAGCTGTCACACCATGCATGAAGAAAGGGAGGGGAAAACATAATCAGTGCTCATGAGAAACTCACTGCAAGAGAAGAGCATAGGTCATAAAGAACAAAAAAATAAAAATAATGGTGGGAGGGATGCAAAGCTTTCGCTTCTGAATGCAATAGCTTAGACCAGCCTAGTTAGCTTTTCATCCCGTTTCTTCCACTCTCCAAAAAAGATGAGCAAGTTCTGCGTTCCATTGTTTGCAACTTTTTTCCAATTACAAACTCCCTGCCGCTGCGGCTTAAGAACAACAAGAGCTGTCCACATTCCCTTTTAAAAAGTCATTTTTTTTTCATCAGGCGAAACAAAAAGAACCCTCTTGTGCTCAGAAAGCATTTTAAAGTCGAAATAATTGATACCAAAAAACCGGACTGAATACAGATGTGATAGTATCATCCAGGTAGTAACAAACAAAGGCAGGTGAGCCGTTACTCTTTTGTTCAAATGGATGGGTAACAATAAAGGGAAAATGATTGCGCTGCGACAAGGCAAAGAGCTTTTGAATTCGAGATCTAGCTTTTCATTTGATCAAAACAGTTCTTCACAATGCCCTCTGCTAATCCCTGGCTTCTTCTGAATAAACAGGGTGATCCCTTTCCCCCGCCCCCCTTAGAAGAAATCATTAATCAGATAAAACTCTTTGCAGGCCTTATATTGTTATTTAGAGAGGGGGGATTGCATATAAATGGGAGCATCTCCAACTATTTTGAGACAGCCAGTATTTGATGACTGAATTAAATGGGCTGAGTGACCTGCCGTTCCAGTACATGGGGAGACTGGTACTCCAGGCCTGATGCCAGTTATAACACAGGCCACATTCACACCATATATTGAAAGCACTCTTTAAACAGTCACATACCCTCCAGCATGTTACTGATGAAAACAGGGACTTCCTATTCAATAATACCCCACATTCTCCATAATGGACTCCACATTATACAGAATCAGAATTATTTCAAGGCTATGGAATTTTTTTTGGCTTGTTTATGGTATTGATGCTTTTGAATTATGGTGTTGGAGGAGACTCTTGAGAGTCCCATGGACTGCAAGAAGATCAAACCTCTCCATTCTTAAGGAAATCAGCCCTGAGTGCTCACTGGAAGGACAGATCCTGAAGCTGAGGCTCCAATGCTTTGGCCACCTCATGAGAAGAGAAGACTCCTTGGAAAAGACCCTGATGTTGGGAAAGATTGAGGGCGCAAGGAGAAGGGGACGACAGAGGATGAGATGGTTGGACAATGTTCTCAAAGCTACCAGCATGAGTTTGACCAAACTGCGGGAGGCAGTGGAAGACAGGAGTGCCTGGTGTGCTCTGGTCCATGGGGTCACGAAGAGTCGGACACGACTAAACGACTAAACAACAACAATGGTATCAAGCTGCACTACATTTTTAAAAATATATATTTTTAGCAAGGGTTGTCGTCAAGACAACACCAGCTGTAGCATCTTGAAGAAGTGATGGTTGGAAATAGATTTACTTTTAGTACATGATTCGAACCCTCCCGGTGGTTGCCAACAATTTTCAGTGATTTTACAAAGAAAAGAGAGAGAGAGAGAGAGGAGGGTGTGGAAGTTGTTGTGGAATAGGCAGACATTTCCTGCATGCAAAATACGCAGCAAACAAAACAAAGTATTTATATATGCTTACTGATACCATAGCTGCAATTCTTTGCTTGAATAAATGTATTCTTTTATTTTTAAATGTGTATGGGATATTAATCTGGTTGGTGCACCATATGTGCCCGCTCCTGTCCCCAAAAGTTAATGAAAAACTGAATTCATCTTTAATAGCTTTAGAATACAGTCACAATATTATGGGTGTCTTTGTTTGTTACTTTATTCACAGGCTGCGGAATCACCTTGAATGTACTGTAATGAAACTTACCACACTCATAAAGCACAGCCTCTCCCACTGTCTCTCTAGCTCTCTCTCCCAATCCCTGGAAGGAATCCAGCCATAAGCAAATATTTGTGCTATAATAAAAGCAGGACAGTAAGAGATTCAGATTTGCCTTTTGTTTTCATTCTCACCTCAGTGTCACCAGGTAACTTCTTCCAAGTGCTTCCATTGCCTGTATGGGTTCTTTGATATTGATGGGGGACTGTTCATGCTCCTTCGACCCATTTTAACAGGACATCCTTCCTGTGTAAGAAACAGAGATAGCTTTATTTTGCATTTAGAGAAAAAAATAGCACCTGCCAGTTGTGGCCCAATGGCCACACTTGTAGTTATAACATATTTTAATATTCAAAAAAGATTACACTAAAAAATAAATAAATCCAACCTTTGAACTGAAAGAGAAGATGAGCCAGTCTGGGAGCTAACTGGAAATAAAATGAAGGATATAAGCTATTTCTGTTGTGTCAAAGTTTTTCATAACATAGGCATTCCTCTGAAAGAAGGAATTGTGCTTAAAGAAAGAAAGACAGAAGCCCTTGTAAGTGGAGGCCCAAAGTGTTAAGTCCAAATTTAGAATGGAAGTTGAATACTTCTCCTTGTTTTCAAAGCAAGGAAGCTCTGTTTACTTGGCCACCTTTTTACGGTCCTCTTACATTAAAGAGGTTTTGCTGTTTAAACTGTAATTTCACAGTCAGTTAATCCACGGCAAACTGCAGGCTTGTGTCTTTAGAGCCTTAAGATGAATACAAGTCATCACGCAGGCCTATCTCGATTGTAAACCTCCAGGCAAGGGGCCTGCACATTTAATTCGTGTACAGTACCTAGTATATTTTAGGCATCTCAGTAAATAATTGAGGTTGATGGTGTATGGCAATTTATCATGAGCTTCACAGCAGCTCAAGAATAAAGCACTTGCTGCGGATGATTGTGCTTGATGCAATTTCCACATGCACATGAGTGCTGCATATACAACCCCCTTCCCCAACATTGCCACTCACCTGTGGGGCAAGGGGAACTGAATCCTGTATTGCCCCCAAGTGCTCAGTGCAGTCAAAACTAATGGTGTCCACTGTCTGCTCAGTAGATTAGTGTATTGCAAATGGTGAGCATAAAACTCATGGCTGTAGGTGTGGCTGGAAGTTAAAAGAAGCAACATCCTGTCCAGTGCTTTTTTCTAGGAGTATGCAGGGGTACGCATACCCCTAAACATTTTGTGAATCTAAGTTTGGCCTCATTGAGGGGCAGTATTTCGAGTAGGAAAATGAGAGTTTTTAAGAAAAAAAGCACTGGTCCTGTCACTGTTAGCATGTAGGAACATGCCCTCCAGCAATATCTCTGATGGAAATAGGGACGTCCAATTCCATAATAGGGATGCGGGTGGCGCTGTGGGTTAAACCACAGAGCCTAGGGCTTCCTGATCAGAAGGTCGGTGGTTCGAATCCCCGTGACGGGGTGAGCTCCCGTTGCTTGGTCCCAGCTCCTGTCAACCTAGCAGTTCGAAAGCACGGCAAAGTGCAAATAGATAAATAGGTACCGCTCCGGCGGGAAGGTAAACGGCATTTCTATGCGCTGCTCTGACTCGCCAGAAGCGGCTTAGTCATGCTGGCCACATGACCCAGAAGCTGTACACCGGCTCCCTCAGCCAATAAAGCAAGATGAGCGCCGCAACCCCAGAGTCGCCCGCAACTGGACCTAATGGTCAGGGGTCTCTTTACCTTTTATTCAATCATCATCATCATCATCATCATCATCATCATTTTACCCAACTCATCTGACTGGGTTGCCCCAGCCATTCTAGGCAGCTTCCAAAATAATAAAAAATAAAAACACAACACAATATTAAACATAAAAAAAACTTCCCTGTACAAGTGTGGTGAACGACCCACTCGAAAAGTCTAGTCAGGATGGGAATGCTCAGGAATTCCAGCAAGACCAATTTCCATAAAAACATACAAGAACTTTATGAAAAACAAAACCCTGAAAAGAGGGAAAGCTTCAAGCAATTACACAAATTAAGACTGCTCAGGGGCTAAAAAATAAGAAAACCTATTTTATCTAGCTAGCTGACATTTACGTATAAATCTTAGAAGGCTGAGCGGCAAAGCAAAACACCTTCTAAGGTCCGAACAGGCAACCTGCTCGCCTCTGCCCAGGTTTTTAAGTGAATGTTGACTATGGGCGTTAACTCCTTCTGCCCAACAAAATCAGCACCTGCTCCCATAACGTGTCTTTGACTCTGGCCTTGAGGTCTTAATGAGAGGCATCTGTGTTTAGGTTCATTTCTCCAGAAATTCTAACAAATTCCCATGCAACACACAAGCTAAAGGGACTATAACGTGTCCAGAGGAGGGCAACCAAAATGGTCAAAGGCCTGGAAACGATGCCTTATGAGGAACGGCTAAGGGAGCTGGGCATGTTTAGCCTGGAGAAGAGGAGGCTAAGGGGTGATATGATAGCCATGTTCAAATATATAAAAGGATGTCACATAGAGGAGGGAGAAAGGTTGTTTTCTGCTGCTCCAGAGAAGCGGACATGGAGCAATGGATCCAAACTGCAGGAAAGAAGATTCCACCTAAACATTAGGAAGAACTTCCTGACAGTAAGAGCTGTTCGACAGTGGAATTTGCTGCCAAGGAGTGTGGTGGAGTCTCCTTCTTTGGAGGTCTTTAAGCAGAGGCTTGACAACCATATGTCAGGAGTGCTCTGATGGTGTTTCCTGCTTGGCAGGGGGTTGGACTCAATGGCCCTTGTGGTCTCTTCCAACTCTTCTATGATTCTATGATTCTATATCACCACAACAGGGCTGCCTTCAAGTGTCTTCTAAAGGTTGTATAGTTATTTATCTCCTTGGCTCAGGAGGGTGGGTCCCATAACTCCATACCCTCTGATGAAAATAGGGACGTCCTAAGGAAAAGCGGGACATTCTGGGATCACTGTCACTGCCCCATCTATGGGATCTTAAAGAATGGCACCATAACGTGTCAAGAGTTATAGTGAATTTGGCTATTTCATTGTGCCTTATGCCTAGATCTAGCTTCACCTATAGCTTTACCTTCCCGCTGAGCGGTACCTAATCAGGAAAAGATAGACATAATATTTTACAAGGATAGGAAGAAACATCACAGACAGAATAACTGCCACACACAGGAAGAACAAGCATATAGTCTGAGTGCCTCACCTATGGTTTTATAAATCATTTAATGTGTCGATACAAATGGAAGTTGTTAATATTGCAGTTGCTGTATAAGGGATTGTTATTTTGACCAGAATATAATTGAGATTAATAAGATTTTGGAATGCAGAAATAAAGTAAATCATCAAACCATCAATTCTAGCACACAGGGGGGCACCTAAATTATATAATTTGGTATTTGAATGATTGGTATTAGTAATTGTATTATAATTTGGCCTTGTTATAATGAGGCTATTATTGGATTATTGTAATTGAAAACTAATAAAAATTATTATAAAAAAGAGTTAGAAAGTATGGTGACATCTCAAAGAACACTACGCTGAATAGGCTTTAGTCTGTTGTCTAGCTGAAACAACCGCAGCTCCCTTCCCCTATATTTAATGAGCATTAGGCATATTACTTTCACTGACAAAGGTCAGGAAATGCAGATTTTAATTGGGTTTCTAATGGAGATGTGAGCTGTCCATTTGCCAAGGAATCACAGCTGGATTGGATATTACATTTTAATGTAAACTTTATATACCTGCTGATGTTCATCATATAAATAGAATGTCTAGAAATGCCACAGCATGCTGGGAAACTATTAAATAGTTTATAAAACCTTGGCCAGTGTTGTGTTTGAAAAGAAACATATGAATGTTAGATCTAACGGGGGGGGGGGGGGTTAAAAAAAATTAAAGAGAGAGAGGGGTGTCCATCCATTTAAGCAGGGAAATGTCAATGCAAATAATTTTCAGATGCAACATCATTTCTGAAACATAATCTGTTTTTAAAAATGTAGTCTGTAAAGTTTCCTCTTAAAACTAAGGAACTGTTTCAACCCCAGGAGCCACATTCCCTTCTAGGCATCATTCTGAGGTCTGTGTCAGAGGTGGGTGGAGCCAGAGACAAAAGTGGGCAGAGCAACAAATGTAAATTATAAGCTTTGCCCAGTAGGTAAGTTTCTGCACATGCACTCACTCAACTCTGCCATCTAGGCAAGCAAGAATTATTATCAGAGTTCGAAGATACATTTGAACCTGGCAAAAGCGCACAGAGGCAAAGCAGGACCAGCGAGTGGCATGGGCTAAGGAGAATAGATGTGCCCTGGAAAGAGTTAACAGGGCCAGATACAGAGGCAGGTTTAGGGGAGTGTGATTGGTTCGCTTGCACTGTTGCAAATATTAGTATTGCACACTTTGAAGTGACTGACGGTGTAAAAACTGACTCCTTTTGGAAGAAATCATTGTCCAGGCCCATAAAAATATTATTCAAACTTTTACTCTTCCAAACAAAACATAAGCCTCAAAGATACACCCAAAATAACCATATAATGTCTTGTGCGGTCCAGCACAGGTTCAGCATCTTAAAAATATGAAATAATTCAAACAGACCTATAAGCAAAGGTCTCTCCCTCTCTTTAACAGCATCCATTTCCGTGGAGCTGTTTTCCCTTAGAGCTTCTGTTCCCTGTGGCGTTCAGAGGAAGACTAACATGAACCGCCCTTTCAAGATGGTGAATTTGCAACTCAATGCCTTCACCACATGATCCAAGGTTCACTCTCAGCACAGAGTAGAAAAAAACAATCAACAGGTAATTGTTAACCCATTTAGGAGCTTTAGCAATACAGTGGTACCTTAGTTGAAGAACAGTCAGTTTTAAGAACAATTCGGTTTACGAACTCCGCAAAACCGGAAATAGTGTCCCAGTTTGTGAACTTTACCTCGGTCTAAGAACAGAAACCGAACAGTGGAAGGGCACCAGCGGTGGAAGGCCTTATTAGGAAAAGCACGCCTCTGTTTAAGAACAGTTTCGGTTTAAGAACAGTTCATAAACCGAGGTACCACTGTACACATTTATCCATTTCCATTTTAAACCTTCATTTTTCATTTCTGTGTCAATTAAACTTCTTATATTTAACACGCACTGGACCCTGAGTTGAGAGAGCACCATAGGGGTGCCACAACAATGATATCAAATGAAAGGTGAGAGGTGGGGGGTGCCAAATTTTGGGGTCACACAAGGCGTTGCTGAAATTTGAAAGCTCAAATTCCACCGCTGGCTAGAGGACTACATTTGGTTCCTTGAGCTCAGGCTCCTCACTCCCATATTGAGGATATAATTCCATCTCCTAAGGCAACTGGAAGCTGGCACAACACGTGACTGGCATGCCTTGGGCAGGCTGAATCCAGAAAAATGAGGAGACAGCGTGCATTGCTTTAGATTCCACCTAAAGAAAATTCAAGCTGGCGATTGAAAACTTAGTCTCGCTTTATGATGGATTAATACTGTTCCTGAAGGAGATCAACCAATAATTTAAGAGCGTAGACATTCATCATTTTAAATAACCCTGTGATAATCACTGGAGGGATCACTTTAAACTGTCCTATTTGCTTGAGGAACAAACACTCAACATGATTGGAATCAAGAGTACCGCATAGGCGGTCCATGGTACCATATGGACACCATTGTGACAGAGTCAGGTGGTGGCTATTCCAGCTGAAATAATGTGAAATAAAACATTGCGATGGGAAATGCTCCTGTATTGATTTTCCAGGGCTATCCCAACGATTAATATCATTGGAGCTGGTCTTGAAAACCCTGAGCCAATTCTCCACCCATGGGTCTTTTAATGTAAATATTTATCGTTCGTGTAACCAGTAGATCTTATTTACATAGAAAGGGCAGTCTGATACAGTTCCTTACATTTTTATGAGGCTTTTGTTTCTCTCATAACTAAAATTAAATACACAATAATTCAATGGCAAATATTAGATTTACAAATTAGGTTTCAGCAAATGATTCATTAGCTGACATGAAATATACAACCAGCAGCTTTACTCAAACTTCCTTTAAGCATTAGGACTCCTGTTGTAAATTGTAGCTGACCGTTGGTTTATGGGAAAAGTAAATGGAATTTGTTCCTATATCTACTGAAGAATGAAGTTCATTACAATAAAAGTAATAAAGGTGGTGATATTAGAAAACAGAACCCAACTGTTAACACGTTTGAAAATTAAACTTTTGAAGATACTATAGTGTCAGAAGCAAACAAGCTTCATTTAAAAGCCTTCTCGGTATTTCCAAATAGAGTAACTTTCCTGTGAAAGTTTCAACTTTTGTTACGGGCTTGGAAGCAACTGGAAGCAGATGTGAAGGCTGTGTTTTGAACAAGTGCTCTTACAATACAGTGCTGAAAGTAAGGTGGGTCAGAGCAAAGCTCAAAAACAGTTTTTCCTTTGCAACCATGGTGGTCCCACAGAAGAAGAAACACAAGCAAATTCCATAAATAAGTAAAACAGATCTCTCACAAATTGGTCCAGACTGCTGCAGCACTGCAGCCACTGCTATGCAAGATTTATCACTTGTGATCTCCTTCATTTCCCTGCATGTTCTTATGATCCAGCGACTCCGACGTATGTGTGAAACACTCTGATTGTGAGTCCTCAACCTGAGTTGTGAAGCTTCCCAGACTGTGAACACTTCATGAGTTGAGGAAGGGAGTGGGATTGCACATGCCATCCACGCCCCCCGCCACCTTTCAGCAGATATATTTAAAGCATAAGCAACACATATTGAAAGCACATGACTCAGTGCCAGTTTTACGTATATAAGCTAAACAAGGTATAGCTTAGGGCCCCACTCTCTTGGGGGCCCCAATGCACATTTCCAAAATATAAGATAAAAAACAAATAAAATAAAGCTACATACAGCAACAGTGTTTTGTGTTGTGTAGATCCATAAATTACCCTATAGCACATGGGTAGGCAAACTAAGGCCTGGGGGCCAGATCCAGCCCAATCGCCTTCTAAATCTGGCTCACGGACGGTCTGGGAATCAGCGTGTTTTTACATGAGTAGAATGTGTGCTTTTATTTAAAATGCATCTCTGGGTTATCTGTGGGGCATAGGAATTTGTTCATTTCCCCCAAAAAAATATAGTCCAGTCCCCCACAAGGTCTGAGGGACAGTGGACCAGCCCCCTGCTGAAAAAGGTTGCCAACCCCTGATATAGCATACATTCAACACACACAAAAGCGACAATTTATTGTTGACAAAGGACAGCTGGACCTATAAAGGGCCCCATTACCTTCAGTAGCCTAGGGTCTCATCAAACCTAAATCTGGCCCTGATATGACTCACCCCCCCAAAGAATCCTGGGAGCTGTAGTTTCTTAAGGATGCTTGGGATTGTAGCTCTGTGAGGTAGAAGCTACAGCTCCCAGAATTCTTTGGGGGAAGACGTGTGCTTTCAATAAGTGTTGGACGTGATCCAACTGTATGGTGAGGATCTGCCCTTTGTGTTTGACATGAATAAGACGGGCCCCCACCATGTACTGACTGAAGCTTTAAGAAACTTAAGATTCAAGGCCCCTAATCCCAGAGGATTGCTTAAACATTTTGGGTCTCGTAGACCCAATCTGAGTCACACTGAACTGAGTCAAATGGATTATTATTTTTTGTTGTTGTACAGTGGTACCTCAGGTTACATACACTTCAGGTTACATATGCTTCAGGTTACAGACTCCGCTAACCCAGAAATAGTACCTCAGGTCAAGAACTTTGTTTCAGGATGAGAACAGAAATTGTGCTCCGGCGGTGCAGCAGCAGTGGGAGGCCCCATTAGCTAAAGTGGTGCTTCAGGTTAAGAACGGACCTCCGGAACGAATTAAGTTCTTAACCCGAGGTACCACTGTATAAATATTTCAACAATCCCGGAGTTTGAGAGTCAGGAGCACAAATGTTGTAAAGGTGCGCTGATCTGTCATGGGACAACCCCATTGAAGAAGATAACAATGGCTACCCAGACCTCACTGCTGGTTGCGAAAGGGCCCCTATAACGGTTCAGGGCCCCCAAAATGTAGGTCCACCACTGCACCTCCATCATTTCCTTCTCCCCCCGTCCTGCCTCCTTGCCAACAGCCTGCCTGTCTAATTAGAGTTTGAACCTTGATTAAACATGTTGTTAGGCAGCAACAGGGCAGAGGTTGAAGGAGATGATGCAAGTGAGACTCTCACCCTGCTCTGTCTTATCCTTATATTTACTTATTTATTAAATTTGTCAGTCGTTTGATCTTGTCCAGAGCAACACAAAGCAACTCATGTCCAGCAATTCTCACCTTCTGATGGCATGTTTAGCATTCACTTCCTCACAGTCTTTTGATAGCTCCAGATTGCTCCAGGTATATCTGAGGTGAATCAGAGATGCCTCAAGCTTCTCTGGACAAAATCCCAGCTCAACTAAACACAGAGTCCTAGTATACCGGCAGAATATTTCCATTCATGGAATGTGAAGCCACTGAGTATGTGACGCTTTGACGTATATCCTAAATGTGACTTCCAATTTGTATATATTTATTGTGCCTATATCATTAGCGTGACTTTCCATAAGTATCAATTGACAATTCTAATCTCCTAGGCAGGGAGAATCCTAGAAGAAAAGACCAACCTTATTAATCATTGGCAACATCATGCCCTCTGGTAAACATATGCATGTTTTCTTAATATTGTATTTCATAACTAAGCACCTAGGATTTATTGACGATGGAAGAATGGTTGACTAATCTACACGTGGGCTTTAACAGGAGTCTGAAGCAGAGATCAGGTTGCTCAGGAAAAAAACCAGATCATACCACTAGGGGTCACTGTTGCACTTCACCTTTTTAATAGTGCAGCCAAATGTTCCATTTTTTCGTTATTCTTTCTAATGCAAAAAAACCTATTAATTTAGTAATCTAGTACACAATAATATTTTCTTAGAGCAAAACTGCAGTGATCTCACCATGCACATTCTTAGTTTATAACAATCAAAAGCAAAGTGGTGTTAAAATGTAAATTGTTAGGATTTTATTATCAATTTCTTTTAATACTTTTTATACTTATCAACACACAACTAGCTAAATCCATCCCCTTTATGTTGGTAGTGATGATTGTCTATTTCATTTTTTTAAGTGAGTGAGAATGACAAAAAATGAAAATAAATACTCAGTTACATTACCGTACTGTACATTGATATAAAGGTAAAGGTAAAGGGACCCCTGACCATTAGGTCCAGTCGTGACCGACTCTGGGGTTGCGGCGCTCATCTCGCTTTATTGGCCAAGGGAGCCGGCGTACAGCTTCTGGGTCATGTGGCCAGCATGACTAAGCTGCTTCTGGCGAACCAGAGCAGCGCACAGAAACACCGCTTACCTTCCCACCAGAGCGGTACCCATTTATCTACTTGCACTTTGACGTGCTTTCGAACTGCTAGGTTGGCAGGAGCAGGGACCAAGCAACGGGAGCTTACCCCATCGTGGGGATTCGAACCGCCAACCTTCTGATCGGCAAGTCCTAGGCTCTGTGGTTTAACCCACAGCACCACCCGCGTCCCTGTGTACATTGATATACACATGAGTATATTCTTCTTAGCCTAATACACATACAATTATCAATAACCTAATATATTCTGTGTAAACTCATTCCAAATATCATTGAATTTATCTAAAGGAAGTCTGCATCTATAAGCTGAAGGTGTTCAATACCAGGATAGACAGTTACCGGTGATGTTTGGACTCAGCTTGGAAATCTCTCCCTCTCTCCCTCTCTCCCTCTCTCTCTCTCTCTCTGTGTGTGTGTGTTTTCCTCACTCCCTCCTTTTTCCCCCAGCTAGGAAGCAATTATATCAACATGAAGATTTCTTCTTCTTTAGCTTTTTCCATAAACAAGTTGGCCTAATAAGATACGTTACATACATCATATATTTTGAGACACCAATGAAACAATACCTGAATGGTTTGGTTTTATTTACTTACCCAGCCTACCTTCCCTATGTTATCAAATACTTTTATATTGAACAGATGGAAAGGATTTGTCTAAATATGTGAACACAAGTGTATCAGCAATCTGGATTTCACAGTGTTCCACATCCCAAGAGTACAGTCATGATTTTTTGTTTACTAAGATGAGAAAGAATCTGACGATTTTGGACTTTTATGGCTCCCATCCTGCAGGACTTGGGGGTAATATAGACGTACGCAATGCACAATTGTCAGGGTGATCTACTCGGCACATACTGATGTCATATTTCAACTATCTTTTGTGGCTAACGTCTAATTGGAAAGAGAAGGAAGCACGAGGAAAAACATGAAAGCCGCTCTTAATGGTACCATATGTTCCAAAATATGAAAAAAATTGTGCTCTTTTCATGTTCTGTCCCCATAAACTATCAGTACAGTTGGATCAGGAAAGGCTGTAGATCAGTGGAAGAGCAGAATGTCCCAGATCCAACACCTACCATCTCCAGGTGAATCTGGCAATGCCCTCTCTTTGATATCCTGGTTAAAAATAAAAAAAAGTAAAGGACCCCTAGATGGTTAAGTCCTGTCAAAGGCAACTATGGGGTTGCGGCACTCATCTTGCTTTCAGGCTGAGGGAGCCAATGTTTGTCCGCAGACAGCTTTCTGGGTCATGTGGCCAGCATGACTAAACTGCTTCTGGCGCAACAGAACACTGTGACAGAAGCCAGAGCACTTGGAAACGCTGTTTACCTTCCCACCGCAGTGGTACCTATTTATCTACTTGCACTGGTGTGCTTTCAAACTGCTAAGTGGACAGGAGCTGGGATAGAGCAACAGGAGCTCACCCCGTCGTGGGGATTCGAACCGCCGACCTTCTGATTGGCAAGTCCAAGAGGCTCAGTGGTTCAGACCACAGCGCCACCCGCGTCCCTGTGGCTGGATCCATACTGATCTGTTTAACATTATTCCCCCCTATTAGAACAATATTAGATATGTCATTCTAAAATGTCACAGGGCATACTTGTTAATTAAAATGCTTTTTACCTTGGTTTTTTCATCAAAAGCAAGTAATGCCCAGCCACACCATTTCCCCAAACACTGTTTCTTTCTCTGCTGCTGGTCGCTGGTTGCTCTGCTCTGCCGCCTGGTGTCATATTTTAATTCTTCCTCCCTCCCTCCTTCTGTGTCCTTTGCTATCTGCCCCTCAAATACCATTGGAGGGCGGCCAGAGTTTGAATGCAGTGGAAAAAACCAACAACCTCAAAGGCTACATAGGGACATATGAGCAGTGTTTCACCAATATAGCAGCATAAAACAATTAAAAAGTAAGCGACAAAAAAGGCAAGGTAATTGTGCAAAGTAGGATATCATGTGTCCATCTTTGTTATCAAAACCATTCCTTTTTGTTGTTGTTGTTGTTTAGTCGTTTAGTCGTGTCCGACTCTTCGTGACCCCATGGACCAGAGCACGCCAGGCACCTCTGCCCTCCACTGCCTCCCGCAGTTTGGTCAAACTCATGCTGGTAACCTTGAAAACACTATCCAACCATCTCGTCCTCTGTCGCCCCCTTCTCCTTGTGCCCTCCATCTTTCCCAGCATCAGTGTCTTCTCCAGGGAGTCTTCTCTTCTCATGAGGTGGCCAAAGTACTGGAGCCTCAGCTTCACGATCTGTCCTTCCAGTGAGCACTCAGGGCTGATTTCCTTAAGAATGGATGCATTTGATCTTCTTGCAGTCCATGGGACTCTCAAGAGTCTTCTCCAGCACCATAATTCAAAAGCATCAATTCTTCGGCGATCAGCCTTCTTTATGGTCCAGCTCTCACTTCCATACATCACTACTGGGAAAACCATGGCTTTAACTATACGGACCTTTGTTGGCAAGGTGACGTCTCTACTTCTCAAGATGCTGTCTAGGCCTGTCATTGCCCTTCTCCCAAGAAGCAGGCGTCTTTTAATTTCGTGGCTGCTGTCACCATCTGCAGTGATCATGGAGCCCAAGAAAGTAAAATCTCTCACTGCCTCCATTTCTTCCCCTTCTATTTGCCAGGAGGTGATGGGACCAGTGGCCATGAGCTTCGTTTTTTTGATGTTGAGCCTCAGACCATATTTTGCGCTCTCCTCTTTCACCCTCATTAAAAGGTTCTTTAATTCCTCCTCACTTTCTGCCATCAAGGTTGTGTCATCTGCATATCTGAGGTTGTTGATATTTCTTCCGGCAATCTTAATTCCAGCTTGGGATTCATCCAGCCCAGCCTTTCGCATGATGTATTCTGCATATAAATTAAATAAGCAGGGAGATAAAATACAGCCTTGTCGTACTCCTTTCCCAATTTTGAACCAATCAGTTGTTCCATATCCAGTTCTAACTGTAGCTTCTTGTCCCACATAGAGATTTCTCAGGAGACAGATGAGGTGATCAGGCACTCCCATTTCTTTAAGAACTTGCCATAGTTTGCTGTGGTCGACACAGTCAAAGGCTTTTGCATAGTCAATGAAGCAGAAGTAGATGTCTTTCTGGAACTCTCTAGCTTTCTCCATAATCCAGCGCATGTTTGCAATTTGGTCTCTGGTTCCTCTGCCTCTTCTAAATCCAGCTTGCACTTCTGGGAGTTCTCGATCCACATACTGTTTGAGCCTTCCTTGTAGAATTTTAAGCATAACCTTGCTAGCGTGTGAAATGAGTGCAATTGTGCGGTAGCTGGAACATTCTTTGGCACTGCCCTTCTTTGGGATTGGGATGTAGACTGATCTTCTCCAATCTTCTGGCCACTGCTGAGTTTTCCAAATTTGCTGGCATATTGAGTGTAGCACCTTAACAGCATCATCTTTTAAAATTTTAAATAGTTCAGCTGGAATACCATCACTTCCACTGGCCTTGTTATTTGCAATGCTTTCTAAGGCCCATTTGACTTCACTTTCCAGGATGTCTGGCTCAAGGTCAGCAACCACACTACCTGGGGTGTACGAGACATCCATATCTTTCTGGTATAATTCCTCTGTGTATTCTTGCCACCTCTTCTTGATGTCTTCTGCTTCTGTTAGGTCATTACCACTTTTGTCCTTTATTATGGTAATCTTTGTACGAAATGTTCCTTTCATATCTCCAATTTTCTTGAACAGATCTCTGGTTCTTCCCATTCTGTTGTTTTCCTCTATTTGTTTGCATTGCTCATTTAAGAAGGCCTTCTTGTCTCTCCTTGCTATTCTTTGGAAATCTGCATTCAATTTCCTGTATCTTTCACTATCTCCCTCGCATTTTGCTTGCCTTCTCTCCTCCGCTATTTGTAAGGCCTCGTTGGACAGCCACTTTGCTTTCTTGCATTTCCTTTTCATTGGGATGGTTTTCGTTGCTGCCTCCTGTACGATGTTACGAGCCTCCATCCATAGTTCTTCAGGCACTCTGTCCACCAAATCTAAATCCTTAAACCTGTTCGTCACTTCCACTGTGTATTCATAAGGGATTTGACTTAGATTGTATCTTAGCGGCCCAGTGGTTTTTCCTACTTTCTTCAGTTTAAGCTTGAATTTTGCTATAAGAAGCTGATGATCTGAGCCACAGTCAGCTCCAGGTCTTGTTTTTGCTGACTGTATAGAGCTTCTCCATCTTTGGCTGCAGAGAATATAATCAATCTGATTTCGATGCTGCCCATCTGGTGATGTCCATGTGTAGAGTCGTCTCTTGTGTTGTTGGAAAAGCGTGTTTGTGATGACTAGCTTGTTCTCTTGACAGAACTCTATTAGCCTTTGCCCTGCTTCGTTTTGATCTCCAAGGCCAACTTGCCAGTTGTTCCTTTTATCTCTTGCCTCCCTACTTTAGCATTCCAATCCCCTATAATGAGAAGAACATCCTTCTTTGGTGTCACTTCTATAAGGTGTTGTAAGTCTTCATAGAATTGGTCAATTTCAGTTTCTTCAGCACCAGTAGTTGGTGCATAAACTTGGATTACTGTGATGTTAAAAGGTCTGCCTTGGATTCGTATCGAGATCATTCTATCATTTTTGAGATTGCATCCCAGTACAGCTTTCGCCACTCTTTTGTTGACTATGAGGGCCACTCCATTTCTTTTACGGGTTTCTTGCCCACAGTAGTAGATGTGATGGTCATCCGAACTGAATTCGCCCATTCCCGTCCATTTTAGTTCACTGATGCCCAGGATGTCAATATTTATTCTTGCCATCTCATTTTTGACCACCTCCAACTTACCTAGGTTCATGGTTCTTACATTCCAGGTTCCTATGCAATATTTTTCTTTACAGCATTGGACTTTCCTTTCGCTTCCAGGCATATCCGCAACTGAGCGTCCTTTCGGCTTTGGCCCAGCCGCTTCATCAGCTCTGGATCTACTTGTACTTGCCCTCCGCTCTTCCCCAGTAGCATGTTGGACGCCTTCCGACCTGAGGGGCTCATCTTCCAGCGTCATAACTTTTATATGCCTGTTGTCTTTGTCCATGGAGTTTTCTTGGCAAGGATACTGGAGTGGCTTGCCGGTTCCTCCTCCAGGTGGATCACGTTTGGTCAAAACTCTCCACTATGACCTGTTCATCTTGTGTGCCCTGCTCGGCGTAGTTCATAGCTTCTCTGAGTTCTTCAAGCCCCTTCGCCACGGCAAGGCAGTGATCCATGAAGGGGAAACCATTCCTTAACCCTTCCTTAATGTTTAAAACCATGAGTGTATGAAGCTAGATGGTCTTACTCAGCAGGAGGCAACTTCCAATTATTCTATTGAATGGGAGGTGCAATTTTGTCCCTTGCTTGAAGCAGCAAATATTTTGGGCTGGCCCTGGGCAACAATGAGTCCCATTTCAAAACATGGCGAATACGAACACCCCCCAGTTATTCCACTGCAGCAAACCTTTATGCGAAATGCAGCTTTTGCTTGCAAAGCTGTTCGCAGGGAAGGAAAAGAACAGGAAAAGCTTTGAACAAAGAGATGCAGAGAGTATGTAAATAACCAGTACAAAAGGTCACCTCTGGGATGAAGAGAAGAGAACCTGGCAGAACGATCGGAATGGATTATTTTATACTTATTAAAAGCAAGTCAGCGTTTGTGGATGTCACAGCTGATGTTTGACCAATTATAGATTAAAAGTGGGCTGGAAATTCTTTGTGGCAAGGGTTGTCTCTTCCAGTTTCTCTCTCCAAGAGTTGGTAAAGTGGGCGTACCATATCAAGGCCACACAATTCTGGAACAAGCAAGAAGCTCCTATTAAAAAGAAAAGAAAAGAGTGCCTATCCCTTCTCCTCAGACATGTAGAGAAAGGTAAGTCAGTAAAGCTCAGATGGGTCCTTCGCTCCCATTTGGTAGAGAGCAAACCATCTGCCCACATCTGCTGCTACATCTAACTTTAGGTGACAATCAGGTAAAGTCATGGTCGGGATTGGCTGAACTAAGGAGTTCCCCACTGGGAATTTAGTTTAGCTCAATGGAATTTCCCCAATGTTCTCAGCAACACACATTCAAACACTGGCTAGAGAGCCAGTGTGGTGTAGTGGTTAAGAGCGGCAGATTCATAATCTGGGGAACCGGGTTCGCATCTCCGCTCCTCCACATGCAGCTGCTGGGTGACCTTGGGCCAGTCACACTTCTTTGAAGTCTCTCAGCCCCACTCACCTCACAGAGTGTTTGTTGTGGGGGAGGAAGGGAAAGCAGAATGTTAGCCGCTTTGAGACTCCGGAAGGGATATCAAATCCAAACTCTTCTTCTTCTTCAATGTACAATCGTACCTTGGTTTTCAAACAGCTTAGTTCTCGAACGTTTTGGCTCCCGAACGCCGCAAACCCGGAAGTGAGTGTTCTGGTTTGTGAACTATTTTTGGAAGCCAAACGTCTGATGGGGCTTCTGTGGCTTCTGATTGGCCGCAGGAACTTCCTGCAGCCAATCAGTAGCTGCACTTTGGTTTCTGAACGTTTTGGAAGTCGAATGGACTTCTGGAACAGATTCCATTCGACTTCTGAGGTAAGACTGTACAATTAATTATACTTAACCGGGACTACAGGGTACCAGCTACTGGAGAGATGATTTATAGAATGAAAGGACACTCATGAACACTCCTCATCCACCTTAACAATAAGGTAAGTACAACACAAACCCTGTTAATTTACTGAATTTAATATGGTTTTTTTCTCATTAATTGATGGAGAATAATTAAAAAAAAACCCCCACAAAAACCCTCCACAGGCTACATTTCTGTTCAGGGAGTTTAGTTGATGAACTTCTGTTCTACCTTCCAGAAAGTCTTTATGATGCTAATGGCAGGCATTGGGTCACAGAATCATAGAATTGTAGAGTTGGAAGGGACCACAAGAGTCATCTAGCCCAACCCCCTGCAATGAAGGAATCTTTTTTGCCCAACATGGTGCTCAAACCCACGACCCTGAGATTAAGACTCTTCTGCTCTACCAACTGAGCTATCCTGTGGCAACACACTCATTTCCCTCTCTGGGCACACTTCTATAGGGATGCTGCGTAGTCACTGAGATCACAGCAAAAAGTCTGCATTTTAAAGTGCTAAACAAATGGCCCATTTTGAAAGCAAATGATCCAGCAAAATGAAATCACGGCTCAAGTTTCAATTCTATCTACGGGAGAGCGCAATAAGTTTTCCTTCTTGGAAAGTGCCATTAACAGCAGTTGGGCTAATGCCTGAGCCACTCCGGTCAGGATTGGGTGTCAAGTTCCATGGAAACAAACAGGACTGCAATAACTGCACAAGTTGTCAGGCGGCAGAGGATCCAGCCCTCACGGCAGGTTGCCAGGAATGGATAAGACAAGGAGAAGTTCTTACCAACTGCTTTATATTCAATATTCACAGAGAGAGGCTTGGAAATGCAGCCTCTTTGAGCAGTGACGTTGCCCTGAGTGAATCTCCACCCTCTCTCCTCTTCATTCTTCATCACTACGGGTGCTGAGAAGTGCCTTTGCCTCTGGGCTCTCTGCTCTCCTACTTTCAATGCCCACTGGATTCTGGGAGAGGAGAGGTCTGGAATGCTTTCCCAAGACACTGTGTCCGTCAGCTGTCACCCCTCTGGCGCTTCTTCTTCCTCCTCTCCCATTATTTCCCCCTCATCTTCCTCTGAGCTGTGATCTCCCTCAAACCCCTGTTGTAATCCTGAACTGTCTTCTTCTCCTCTGGAAGGGTCAAGCTGTGGAGGCAGTATTAAGTAGTGGGTGGACATAGCAGACGACACAGAGATTTCTCCAAGTAGTTCTTTATAAGTAAGCTCGAACTGAACTGAACAGCAAACAACTCAATTATAGGCAGCCGGCTGTCAACATTGTAACGACAACAGCCCAGGGTTTCCCGCCTAAATTAACTTACGTGGACCTGAGTGAAAACTAGACAGTGGTACCTCAGGTTAAGTACTTAATTCGTTCCGGAGGTCCGTTCTTAACCTGAAACTGTTCTTAACCTGAAGCACCACTTTAGCTAATGGGGCCTTCTGCTGCTGCTGTGCATACGGTACTCTTCTAGAAGAGTGACGTAAGGAATTGACAGTACAGTGGTACCTCAGGTTAAGAACTTAATTCGTTCTGGAGGTCAGTTCTTAACCTGAAACTGTTCTTAACCTGAAGCACCACTTTAGCTAATGGGGCCTCCTGCTGCTGCCACCACCACATGATATCTGTTCTCATCCTGAAGCAAAGTTCTTAGCCTGAAACACTATTTCTGGGTTAGCGGAGTCTGTAACCTGAAGCGTATGTAACCTGAAGCGTATGTAACCTGAGGTACCACTGTATACACAATACCCCCTGGTGGCCAGGGTTAGAACTTCAATACATAACAGGCAGTCTCCACCATTCCTCCTTTGCCAGGTCCCTGACTACAGTGTCACTGATTTCCATGGGACTATCTCCGGATTGCACCCATGCTTTGAATTCAGCCCCAGGAATCGTTTCTTGAAAGGCATTAGCTTTAGCTGTAGGCTGCTTCTCCCGGTTTTGTGATGTGCTGCCATTCAGTTTTTCCAGGAGAAGAAGCTTAAAGGGAGTCTTTCTTGGCTTCTGGATAATTGTACGCGTGCCAAGGGTTTACCACCCGCTTCGCAGTGCGATCTATGGAATGAGAGTATATTGCTGTAGGAATGGCTTTGCAAAGGAGCTTCCCTCCCCGAGATTAGCCTTCCTAAGCTACCTTCATTTTTCACCGAGTATCAGAGCAAATATGTGCGCAGAACATGCGTGACTTGTTGGCATCAGTGCAAAGGAAGCCTCCGGGCACGACCAGCTTATGCATTATCCTTTCCTTGATTTCTCTGTTTTGTTTTAATTTGAAAACTGTCTCTGCTTTAGACGGACTGTACACATTTTTTATGTAACTTGGCTCCAGCAGTATTAAGCAACCGGACTTATACTCTCCCGAGTATTTAGCATGTATTACAGCATGTACAGGGGACTGGGGTGTATTAAAGCTCTCCTCTTAGTTGTTCATTTTTCATAAGTGCACGAGGATGCCACTTAAATGAATACTGAAAACCCGTATTCTGCATTAACTCCACCACCTTCCTGCGTATTTGAAAATGGGGCTTCAGACAGCTCTTTCCTCACTTCAGATATTTTTTCAAAAATATTTTTTATTGATTTTTATATTTTTATCTTCATCACAATCATATCATCTCCAATATACGCACAGACCCAATCACCCCCCCCATGACTTCCCTCAACTTCCTCTTCTGGTTTGTTGTATAATGGTTTCCCTGCTTTTTCATTATACCTTAATACTGTATTCTCTAAATTAATAAACAATAATAATTATAATTTTTTATTTATACCCCACCCTTCCCGGTTCAAAAACCGGGCTCAGGGCACCTAACAACAAATTTAAAACATGTAATTGTAAAAGCAGCATAAAATACAGTATAAAAACATGAATACCAATAAAATTTAAAATTCAGAAATCAATTTAGGGGAAATAACCATTAGATAATCCCCAGGGCTAGCTGGCTGAATTGATATAACTTGAGCCAGTGAGGAGGCTAGGGGAGAATTAGCTGTGGGGTCTCAGAGTGGGTAATCTTCATAAAAGGGGAGGGGGGTTAAATTGAGTCCTTTCTCTTTTCTGTTTTGTAATTGTAAGGGTTTAGTCAAATCCTGCTAGTGAGTTCATTTCTTTGCAACATTTCTGTAAATATATCATAAATGGTTCCCATTCTTTTTTTGTCTCTATTGTCTTTATCTCTTAGTCTCTCGGTCAATTTGGCCAAGGCCTCACTTCAGATATTGAGGTGTAGAATTAGGTTTCTGAGGTTGCTCTAATGTTAAAGGTCCCCAACAATTTTGGCTCAGTGGCACATCTGGAAAGCTAAGAATTGGTTGTGAGCACCACAAAAGACCCATTTCACAGAAGAAGAGCTGGTGATGCTCAGACCCTCCCCCAACAGATAAAAACCTACACACGACCAAAAGTCAATAAAACACAGACAGAAATGCACCCTGAGGCATTTCTGAGGTATGCTTGGTGCAGACACTGTGTGTTTTCTGGAGCCAGGTTAAAACCTTTTTATCCACCCAGGAATGTTAGACTGCAGTGTTTTTAGCTTGTTCTGTTCATGCTTTTGTACTTCATAGACAATACTGAGGAAGTTGAAATCTAGTGATTCCAAGGTCGATGTCTCAACAAGTTGGATCACGTGACACCTATTCTTAAATAACTTCACTGGTTCTCTACTGGGATGGGCTGTAGCTCTGCAACAGAGCATCTGTTATGTATGCAGGAAATCCAGATTCCTCATAATCCAGCTAGGGCTGGCAAAGAATCCTGGAGAACTGCTATGTGTCTATGTCAGACATGGCCAAACTTGGCCCTCCAGATGTTTTGGGACTACAATTCCCATCATCCCTCCCTGACCACTGGTCCTGTTAGTTAGGGATGTTGGCAATTGTCCCAAAACATCTGGAGGGCCAAGTTTGGCCATGCCTGGTCTATGTGGACAATAATGAGCTAGCTGAACCAATGGTTGACTCAATATAAAGCAGTTTCCTGCATACCTACGGTTCTGGATTCGGTCTAGAAAGCCCTGTATTATTTGAGACCCCAGCACTTAAAAGATTGCCTCCCCTGCTACCTACTGACTCATATCTTAAGATGTGCGAGAGAGGCACTGATCTCGGTTCCATCTTCCACTATAGTGCACAGTGTGGCTGTGCAGATTGCATATACCTCAACTGTCCCAATTTAAGCGGAACATCCTGGAATTACAGAAGCCATCCCAGCTTCTGATTGGATCCTGGAATGTCCCATATTTTTTTTGGGTCAGGCGCTCAGGCATGAATCCCTTGGCTCCCAAGAGAGCCTGGGATCAAAAACCGAGCGTCCCAATTTTGATCAGTGGGGTGATGTGGGAGGGTATGAGATTGGAGATTTTTTCTGCTGTGGCACCCCAGATAAGAAGTCCCACCCCCCACGAAGATACAGTTGTCCCTAAGTTAGTCATGTTTAGACATCAGATCAAGAGGCACTTGTTTCGTATGGAAATGGTTGAAGCAGAGGTATAGTATGGGGGGGCAGGGGGCCGTAGCCCTGGGCTCATGATTTTGAGTGTGCATGAACCAGGCACCGGGGGCCTCTGGGCCCTGGAGCCTGGCTGAGTCTTGTCGCTGCACCCCCAGCTGCCTCGCTAAATGGCCGCTCAGCCAGTGTTGGGGGGATGCGCCTGCCAAGGGCCATGTCGGCTGGTCATGTGCAGGTGGGCAGGCAAGTGGCACGACGCGGCCCCACAAGCCCCCATGTTCTGCTCTAGTGCTGTGGAGTTTATTCATCCTTCATGCCCCGCCACTGGTGTCCACACCCCCCCGCAGCTCACGCGCATGCATGTGAAGGATGCAACACCACTGGGGTGATGTGAAGCACACCTGACACCACCGGCAACGTATTTTCGAAACCACCAAATCAGAGTCCAAACCAGATCCTGTGGTTAGCACCTATCTCAATTGTCCAAACAGCAAGCTATCCATTATGTTAATGAATGAGGTTTCGAATGCATAGGGCAGGGAATTTACACTGGTTCAGTATCTCTCAATTACAGTTTAGGAGCACCTCCCTGAGTCACTTCCACTGCTGCTGCTGGTCTCCTGCACTGCCAGCCACTTTCTTGCTCCACCTATAATTCACATACATCCTTGCAGTTGCCTTAAAAAGGTAAAGGGACCCCTGACCATTAGGTCTAGTCGTGACCGACTCTGGGGTTGTGGTGCTCATCTCGCTTTATTGGCCAAGGGAGCAGGCATACAGCTTCCGGGTCATGTGGCCAGCATGACTAAGCCACTTCTGGCGAAACCAGAGCAGCGCACGGAAACGCCATTTACCTTCCCGCCAGAGCGGTACCTATTTATCTACTTGCACTTTGACGTGCTTTTGAACTGCTAGGTTGGCAGGAGCAGGGACCGAACAATGGGAGCTCAGCCCATCGCAGGGATTCGCACCGCCAACCTTCTGATCAGCAAGTCCTAGGCTCTGTGGTTTAACCCACAGCGCCACCTGCATAGTTCATTTATTTCCATGGGCTTTGGGCCACACTCTTAAGGCAAAGCAGCCTATGTATGCTGCATGTTCTGCTCCTATCTAATACTTTCCTCCTTGTTTGTTATTCATCTAAAGCCCTCCTTGCTTGTTAGAGGTTACTTACTGTGTCACCCCATTGATCATTCACTAACATGCTCGCGGTCTCCAGGCCTGATCGTGATTTTTCTCATGCGCTGCCCTAAATCCAAGCTCCACTCTAATCTTTTGACCTTTATTAGCTTTTCTGCTGCACTACATGCTTCTTACACTGTACAGGCACTGTAAATACCAAAACAATTTATTGTCAATTACGTCCCTTTATAATTGCCGGGGAACTCACTGGGCAAAAGCTTTACATTTCCCATTACACCCTTGTGCTTGGAGATGCTGACCTTGAATTTTAATAATGTGTAAATTACATGCTTTTAACTTTTGACATTGTAACGTTAAGATTTAAAAACTGGTATCTACTAGTTTAACACTGTGGTATTTTTTAACCTGCAATTTAATATTTAAATGCCTATTGCTATGCATTGTACCTGTCTAATCGTGGTATAAAACAATGGCATCCTTGAGTATTTGAATACAGCCGAGCACCCAGTAATGTAACTTTATTTTCTAATCTCTCGTTCCCTTATAACTTGTATTCTCAGCAGAGGTGACAGAACAATAGACTTTCAATGTGATCTTTAAAATGTCAATCACCTCTTTTCATTATTGAAAATTATAAATTCAAAGTATGCTTTCTTGATGTGCCATGAATGCCATTAATAGGGGTTAGATGAGCAAATCTATACGTGATCCTTTTTCTTATTCAAGGCTACACTACATGTAGTCAGTCCTCAGTGTTTAATCCTCTAGCCACCCCACTTCTTTGGAGTGTATAAATTAAGTTCAAGCATGACAGGAACAAAATCATGTAGAGTTTCAGGGACAAGAATTCAAAATCTATCCCAGTTTTCTTTTTCTAAAAATGTGTTCAGCATCCAACAAAAATGTCAAGGATTGTCAGATATCGTTAGTTACCCCCAATTGGGTAACTGTACACACACAGAGAGAGAGAGAGCTATGCAACAATGAGACAACACACACACACACACACACTGCTATGCAACAACAAGTCGGTATTTGATATAATTTCCCATTGTGAGAAATTCCATTTTTTCCCTTTCTGATATTATTCAAATGTTGTGCTATAAAACCTATGAAGCTTTGCTGCAAGCTCAGCCAAAGCACAAACTCAATGACTTTTGAATCTCACTCTATTCTGTCATGAGCTGGATATTTAAAAGCCACACTAGACTTACTATCTAATACATTCCTGCAAACGTCAAATATATTCTTGCAAATCAGAGTACAGGGAAAATGGGATTGTGTGTGCGCGTGTCTTTCTACACCTTTCAACAGTAGCTAGTTCATTCTGGAAATTGAGAAAAATGGAATTATATCCCATGTTTAGTCCTTTTTTTGAATTTAAATCTTCCTTCCTTTCTTTCTATCTATAATAATAATTTATTATTTGTACCCCACCCATCTGGCTGGGTTTCCCCAGCCACTCTGGGCGGCTTCCACAGAGAACAAAAATACACTAAAATGTCACACATTAAAAACTTCCCTCAACAGGGCTGCCTTAAGATGTCTTCTTAATGTCAGGTAGTTGTTTATCCCTTTGACATCTGATGGGAGGGCGTTCTACAGGGCTGGCGCCGCTACCGAGAAGGCCCTCTGCCTGGTTCCCTGTAGCTTTGCTTCTCGCAATGAGGGAATCGTCAGAAGGCCCTCGGCGCTGGACCTCAGCGTCTGGGCAGAACGATGCGGGTGGAGACGCTCCTTCAGGTATAATGTGAAACAACATTCTGCCCTGGTGATTGAAGCACAGTTGGGACTAAATTGGCCTCATTGACTATACACATAAATGGAAGCTTGAAGAAACTGCTGGGTGGTTGGTCAAAACTAGTAACTTGAACACATTGAGCTCACTTACACAATTTGTCCATCTGTTCTACTATTGTCTATCAGTAGTTCTTCAGAATCTCAGGGACAAGTCGCCCTCATCAACAGCAACAATTTGTACTCTGCTCTTCCCTCCAAAAAGAAACCAGCAGCAGCTAATAACAGGATACAAACCAAATAAAATAATAACATCAAAAACAGCCAAGCAAGCTGCTACCTGTTACCTTTAACTGGAGATGCAAGGAGTGAACCTGGGACTTTGTGTAAGCAAAATGGTGCATCTTCCACAGCCACCATGTTTCCTTGAGGAATTGATTGCTGTTCCTGTCAAGAAACAGGAATTTGAGGCTGCTGCGAGAAGAGGAAGCCAGACTAGATGGGTCTGTGGCCTGATCTACTTGGGCTTTTCTTATGTTCTTAAACCAGTTTGTGTACTGACAGTTCTCTTGCTCTGTTAAGTTGTGGGTGAACATATCAGACGACAAAGCGATTCTTCAACAGCTCTTGTTTATTCACAGGCCAGAACAGAACAGAACTGAAGGGTTCAGCCAGCCTGCCTATATAGACTACAACGCAACAGTAACAACTTTCTGCAACTATCCAATCACTGAACGTCACTTTCAATTCCTTATTTGCATATGTGGACCTGAGTGAAAACTATCTACAGCATCTCCCTGCTGGCCCAGGGTAAGAACTTCAGTACATAACATGCTCTACTTACATACCCCAGTCTTGCCACCCTGACCTTATGTTTTGGGAAGCCTGATACAATCAAAGCTTTCTTGCCTCAAATCACATTTTTATTCACTTCAGTGGAGGGGACCAGGCCCTTTGAACACATGCTTCTAGTTCAGTCTGTATCTTCGCATCCCTAACCTCTACCAAATACATCCAGCGGCAAAGGAAGAAAGACAGAGCTTTTTCTCCTATAGATCCATACTCTGCAGATGGACTGTTTTGGTTATTAACAGAAAAACACTTAGATGGATTTGCATTCTAGCATGGCCAAAGAAAAAGCAGCCAGGATAGGTGGAGAACACATCTCAAGAGGGCTGCATTAGACACTGAGCAGGGGGAGAACATTGGAGAAAAACTGAAGGCAAGAAAATATCCTAACAGCAGCAGTAGTGAACCAACTAAATATGCAAATTGAAGAATTTCCCTTTCTCTACAGGTACAGCGGTATTCTCCTCCTTCCTATTATTCTCCAAATTCCTCAGGTTTATTATCAAACATAGCACGTCCGTAGCCATGGGAACGTGATTAAAGTTGTATCCAGTTGGTGCACCACAAAAAAAAGGGCTTTTCAATCCCACAGGATGCTGCTCGAGTTATTTTATGGATTTTTGTATCCATTGCCCGACACTATCAATATATGTGGTATAATATGATTTTAATATAGTTCCTTTTTCTGTAATAACTTAAGGTGCCCTTGACAGCGGACGTCTGATAACAGGCTAGTGGAACTAGCCTTCTCAGAGTCACCTTTGTGGAACTTCCAGCTAACTTGTGAAACCCACCTAGCTGTTTTCAGTATTTCTGAAAACATTTTCTGTTCAGAAGGGCGTTTGGTGTTAATTTTCTGGTGATTGAATTTATGGAGGTTTCTTTCTTTCTTTTTTACTATTTACACAGCAAGTGTTATAAGCTACAAGCATATACTTACTTATCTCTAGAGTGTGCTCCCATGAACTGGGACTTACTTCTGAGAAGACATATATACCATGCCAACTGATTATTGATTTTACAAGGTATTTGGGGCCATTTTTCTTTCCCTTTTGTAAGAACCCACTGAGCTATTGAGAAAAATATCATACAGCAGAGGATTCATGCAATATCCTCTTCAGTTTTGCCCAGATTCAGTAAAAATGAACGTTCTGTGGGACTGCATTCTTCTGGAACAAAATGCCTTTTGGTTTTCTTTCATTCTTGTTTTTGAATTTGTAACATCAAACTTTAATAAATATCTATTTTTAAAGCTTTCTTGTAAAAGAAAGAGAAATTGACATTTGAGTTTATTAGAGCATGCCTTAATGCATTTGATGTTCTGATCTGAGAGACAGAGAGAGATTTTTCAGGACTGGGGGAAATGCCCCCAAACAATTTGCAAAGCATATTTGAACCCTGTGCTAATTGATAACAACTGTGGTCTAAACCACTGAGCCTAGGGCTTGCCGATCAGAAGATTGGCGGTTTGAATCCCCATGACAGGGTGAGCTCCCGTTGCTCGGTCCCTGCTCCTGCCAACCTAGCAGTTCAAAAGCACGTCAAAGTGCAAGTAGATAAATAGGTACCACTCCGGTGGGAAGGTAAACGGCGTTTCCGTGCTCTGCTCTGGTTTCACCAGAAGCGGCTTAGTCATGCTGGCCACATGACATGGAAAAACTGTCTGCAGACAAACGCTGGCTCCCTTGGCCAGTAAAGCGAGATGAGAGTCGCAAACCCAGAGTCGTTTGTGACTGGACTTAACTGTCAGGGGCCCTTTACCTTTACCTTTTACACCAACCTAAGATGTCAGCCAGGATCCAAAGTATCACAGAACAAGGTGCACAAGGACGTTTTGGGCTTGTGTGTTATATTTACTCTATGTTTCTCAACCACTCTGAACTCTCAGAAAATCCTTGGAGCACCAATAAGAAAACCCTCCTGAATCAGACCAATGGGCCATTTAGTATCCTGGTCCCACATTGGTCAACCAGATGCCTGTGGGATCTTACTTCAGAGTGTACTGAGTTGGATCATTGCTACAAGAGCTTAGATACTCTTTTCATCACCAAGTTAGTGATGCCCGTTAATTTCAATAGGTCTACTCTGAGTAGGACTAGAATTGAATACTACCCTGACTGCTCAGTCATTTTAAATAAGTCCTGCATGTATTCTACAATATGGCACACACATTAAGCTTAACACACATGCTGGTAATAAACAGCTTTCTTTGAGTTCTGGGCTGCAAGGAATGCTTCCTCAGTGCCAAAGAACTGCATTCCTGCCTGTGTGTCCAAAAAATAATCATCATCTAGCATGGTTTTCTGGAAGAATATGGCAACAGCAGCCATTCTCGAAGTGCCTGCAGAATCACAGAATTGTGATAGCAAGTATACGCATAACACAGCCGTAACCTTTGTTCCAGGTAGAGCCGTCAAACTTGTCACCATGGAAACAGGCCTTTAAAAATTGCCACTTGACCCATAGAAATAGCCGTGACCCACTAAGGCACTGTGTCCTGGAAGGAAGGTCTTGAGAAACATAATCATATGGTTGCTGTGCTTGTGACCTGGGACGAAGAACATTATTTCCCCATCTTGAATTTGTGCCTCAGCATTTGGGGGGCAAGTCTCAGTGGCGTGAGCAGTCACAGTAAGCCTAAGTGGTGCTTTGAAAGGGAGGCTGAACATTTGCGCTATTCCACGAGCATCGCCTGCTTTGCTTTCTTTCTCTTCAAGAGTCCAAGAGTGTAATTCATTTTCGCCAAACAAAGGAAGGATTACCACCCAGTTTTGTGAGGCTAGAGATCAGCTCCTTCTAAACGCTAGCCCCTTTGGTTTCTTGCCACATGAAAGACGTGTTTGAAAAGGCACACAAAATGTTCAGGCGCTGCCTTTGTCTTTGCCCTTTGTTCGCTGGCTGCCAAGTTAAAATTTATATTCACTCAAATGTGGCTGAGATAATTTTCAACAGCTATGTATGGGCTGCTGAGAATGCCCCTTTAAAAACGGGGACATGATTTTCGAAGGCTAATAATTAGGAGCATTGCTGGTCATCGGAAAATCGACGTGGCTGAAGATCTCAGTGACGTAGGGGAGAATACCCTTTTCTTTCCTCTGTGTTGCTCCTGACATTGATGTGCATTGTATTCACTAGAGAGCAAATAAATAAAGGAATAAGATGTCCAGTCTGCCAGCTCTATCTTCTATTGCTGCTCTGCAGTAAAATATGTGGAGTTTTACAGGGGGTGTCAGAATGACCAGCTGAGGATACAGTGGATCATTTTTTTATTATTAGATAGCACCATACCATCTGCATTCAGTTTAGATCTTAGTCATATTAACTCAATTACAAAGTCACTTAAAAAACACATTAGTGCAGGATATTTATAACCTCAACCAATGAGAAATATTTCTGACAGTTAACAAAAGATCTAATTTCATTACACAGAATATTGGTGTAAATGCTGTCTTTTTTCTTTCTTTCTTTAACCCTCTGAAAATCATTAAATGTTTGGTATATTAAGTCTACTTAACTGTCCAGGGTAAGAGGTTTTAAAATTGGGTAGATTTGCAAAGACACTCAATATTCCTTTATCCAATTATTTATTCTGAATAGCTCACAGGGATCCAATTCAACCAAGAACCATCTCATTTGGTAAAGTGTATTAGAAGTACAGGAGCAATCTAAGGTAGAAGAGAGGGCCAAGCCAGGCTTTAAAATTGAATCTGGAATCAAATTAATAGAACAGAGTGTGAACCTAGGTGGATTTTCCCAATGAGTTATAAATTTACACATCCCCCTGAACTTTTCTCAAACAGCAGAAATCCACAAAAGGCATTCAGATAGGTAGCCGTGTTGGTCTGACGCAGTCAAAATAAATAATAATAATAAAATTGTCCAGTAGTAGAAGATGTGTGCATGCACACGAAAGCTCATATCAGAACAAACTCAGTTGGTCTCTAAGGTACTACTGGACATTTTATTATTATTATTATTATTTATGTCACAAAAGGCATGTAACGTAGCTGTTTTGACTTTCAATACAGTCCTGCCAATGACAACTCAGAAGTAAGTCCCTCAATGGGACGTTCTCCCCGAAAAGTGTTTTCCAAGTTTCAGTCTTAGTGTCTTTATTCCTACATTGTATTCCCTTCTTACTTCATTTCCTGTTCTTTCTGTTTGTTCTTAATTCATGCTAAGTGCTATAAAATTAGTGAAATTGGAGATTGTACCATGTAGTTTCACTGTGGGACAGTGATTGTTTTGTATCAACCATTCATTTAGTCCAACCCTCTGCTGATGCAGGAAGTCCCTGACTGCAGCATCATGGATAAGTGGTCATCTAGTTTCTGCTCGAAAGCCACTAATGATACCATTGTTGCCAACTCGTTGCATTTTTCTCCAAACCTGATTTGTGATTATTTTTGTTGTTGTTGTCTGAAAACATAACACTTCCAGTCCGTCCACTGTGAACTGGGTAGGCACCAACCACCATGCTAGAGTGGTTGCGATAATACGAATAGGTGGCATTTATCAGCCATTGGCAGCAATGGGTGATTTTCACACACCTGGATATTTTTCTTTCCTGTAAAGGGTGGGGTCCTTATGTAAGGTTGCCAAACAGTGTCCAGGCATGAAATGTCTGGGAAAATCCAGATGCAAGGGAACCCATCTCATAAGTGTAGATTTGGGTGAATTTCCTTTAAAAAATACCTCAAAAACAACTTCTTTTTGAGATTTTGCTCAACAACTTGGGCCGAAAAAAGCTCCAGAACGATTTTTTGTCTGGATTTTCACTTTTTGAGATATGGCAACCCAGTCTTATGTCTCGTTCTGCCATATGCCCACCCCCTCCATACTGAATCATGATTTGGTTTTATTAGCATTTATTAATGTCAGTAACGCCCTGATCTGATAGGCCACAAGATACCAGTAATACAGTATATGTGATTGCTTCCTCTAGATGCCACTGTGCCCCCATCTCCTACTTAATAAATTTATCTTGGGGTATGCCAGTTGGTAATAATTGAAAAAGGTATGCCAATTTTGGGACCAGATTCATTTAATTATGAACTGTACATTTTAAAGAAATTGAAAACCTGAATTTTACCTGTTTTGGAATGATGCTACAATTAATACATGGGAAATATTTTTAAAGCCCTGAGGATTCTATCTATCTATTCTGTCCATCCACATATGTATGTAGCTGGTTGTTTTGTCTTTCATTTGTTTTCCATCTCCAATGATGGCTTGGTTTAAAAAGTTCATTATTAAACCACTCTTGTTTATGGGACACATAGTGTGGCACACAGAGTGATATATTTGCATTGTTGTGAGAATAGCAAGTTTAAATTGTCTTCATTTGTGATTTGCTCACTCCGAGCTCCTCAAGAAGGAACATGATTTAACCATCTTCTTCTTTATATTCTGTATGTGCACTAGAGAAAACAGCCAATGATATCTGAGTCATGTGGTACCAGCCTAGTGATTGACTTAGAAACTGGTAATTACAAATCACATAAGGGAACACATGTATCAGAAAATGTAACAGCAAACAAAAAATGATTGCCTTGCAGTAGCTAAGAAATCCATGATTCTAGGATATAAATTGCCACTACCAGAAAGAATATTAAGCAACCATTGATTAAAATAACAGCCGGTGATGAGATTTGTGGACATTAAGAACAAGCATTGACCACTGACAAGCTGAAGTCAATATTTTCTGTACCTCTCTTAAAATAAATCTTGATATAGGTAAAACACAAATTCAATATGTGTGTTGTACAATGTATTTTAAAGGGAATATTCTATTTTTTTAAAGTTAAAGGAAATATTCTTTTTTTAAGTTAAATAAATGTACCTCATAAGCTATATATTTGTACCCCCAATTTTGGATCCATTCATTTCACAATGTGATCTTATGAGGAATTTGTGAAATTGAAATAAGGATAGCTTCCTTAATTCAAGCACACAAGGACATGAACTTTTATATATATCCTGATACTAAAAGATATCTAAAAGAAGCCTGGTTTAAGCTCACGAGGGTAGAATTGAGTTCTGCATGAGGCTTATGGAATATAGCTGGTGTCCCCATCCTGCCTTTCTTTTGCTATGAACTATAAAAAGTTATTACATATATCAAGAGTCATAATGCACAGTAAAGTGGCCAATGTAATCCAACGTAAGCAAGTGCAAAGTGAAGCACATTGTGGTGAAAAATCCCAGTTTTATATATTTTAAATAATGGCTGTGGTGACCGGCCAGGAATGAGACCTGGGGGTCTCAGGGAGTCAATAACTTGATGACGATGTTCATCAGGAAAGGGACTGAAAATAAAACTGTCAATATCAGACTTCCGGGTTAGCGCCATCGCCTAATGGCGGATTCCCTCCGAGCTCCGGAGGGAATCGGCTTAGTAGGGGTCGGGTCCTGCCGCGGCGGCGACACGGGGACCCTCAGAAACCACAGGCGCTGAAGCCTGTGGACCTGGTGACTCGGCGGGCACCATTTGCGCCCCCCGACCCGCGAAGGAGCCTTTTTAAAGGCTCCGGAACGGGGGACGGAGAGCGGTGCGGTGCTGTGAGTCGACTGCTTCCCCTACTGAGTGAAGCCGCATGCCATGGACGGAGAGCGCTGACTTCTTTCTCTGAACATTTGGACTAAAAGTAACAACCCGTGAGTAATACGGAAATTGGACTTAAAAAGAGAAAATTTTTTTTGGGGGGGGGAATTAGGTATGACCGGGTAAGGTGCAAAGAGGAAGTCCGCCTACCCGCCTTGTAAACATCTTAAAGCAAGGATTTTATAACTAAGGTTGAGAGAACACTTTTCTCTTTTGTGGATAAAAGCAATTAATTCCACGTTTTGGCAATATACGTGATTGTGCTGGAGGATAAGAGCTAATATTGAGAGCGGAATTGTCACCCCTCCCCCCAGACCCGGGAGCGATCGGTGAGAGAGCCTGCGGAAGAGATATAGAAGACTTTGACAGCTGTCAAACTAGCTGTCAAAGTTGGGGAAAAAGGAGAACTTTGTTCCTGTTGTCTTTGCTGGTTATATTTGTTACAATTTGGTAACAAATTGTTAAAAATAAAGAAGAAAAAGCTAACTTGACTTTTGGGTTGGAACTGGAAGATACTAAGAAACCAGAATCCCTCTAGAGGGGGTTCAGGACATTACAAAAATGGCTGTAAGTGGAAAAACACTGGCTGAACTGGAGGACTTTTTTTCTCTTGGGAAAGTTGCAGGAACAGAGCGATGTTTTGGCTACAAATGTTACAATATTGAATGGAACAGTAAATAAAGTTACTGAGCCTGGGAGGGACTTGACTCAAGTCTTTGCAGCTCAAAAAAGTTTTGTAGTTGAACCAAAAATTTCTGCAGCTGAACAAGAAAAGAAATCTGAGAAATTTGAGAATGTGATGAAAGAGAAACATGATGATTTGAAGGAAAAGGAAGGAGGAGCTATAATGCCACAGATGATTGAGGAGAGCCAGAGGCCGGTTAAGATGGATACAAAGGAAAATAAGATCAGGATGATGAAAATCTGGTTTGAATTGAAGAATGGAGAATGGAGAGATCTCCTTATGTGGAGATCTGAAGACCTATGGAATACAAACCTGGCTAAAGTGGAAACTGGAGCTTTTGGGACATTTGGACTTAAGAGAAGCAAGAAACAAGATTTTGGCTCCACTTTTAAATATGGAGGCCTGGCTGGAAGAAACATGGACCTTATTGGGACAGAGCTTCTTCGAGATTTGGTGTTTAATATAAAGGACTATCAAAAAAACCGGCAGAGAGGAATTGAGAGAGGATTAAGAGCCTCGGACGTGAGGTCGCCAGGCTGACAGCAGATGGACTGATGGACTTTTGTTGGGGTTCGAAACCAGGAAAGGGGGGGTGGGGCTTTGGGAATCCAAAGGGTGTACAATTATATTCTGTTTCATTTAATTTTGTTTTGCTACTAACATAAAAATGGGGAATTCGTGGAAGGGAATTGGGGTCGACCTTAGAAAAAGATTTTTAAGAATAAGTACTGATGTATAAAGATTGAGGTTTATAAGTTAAAATTGGTTAATTAAAATGAATTAAAGAAAATAAGGTTAAGTTTGGGGACAAGAACTTGCTGAGCTAAAAATTGGAACTGGAATACAAGAAGGGGAGGTGTGGGGAAGTCAAGGAAATTGGTTATTGATAGTAAGAAATGTAAATTTTATGTGTTTTTAATTGTTTTTTTGTTTTTTCTTTATTTTTGAAAATTTCAATAAATATATATAAAAAAAGAAAATAAAACTGTCAATATCATCATGCTGTTATATAAGATATGGGTGGCGCTGTGGTCTAAACCACTGAGCCTCTTGGGTTTGCCAATCAGAAGGTCTGTGGTTCAAATCCCCACGATGGGGTGAGCTCCCATTGCTCTGTCCCTGCTTCTGCCAACCTAGCAGTTCGAAAGCACACAGTGCAAGTAGATAAATAGGTACCGCTGCGGCAGGAAGGTAAACTATGTTTCCGTGCGCTCTTCTTTCCATCACGGTGTTCTGTTGCACCAGAAGCAGTTTAGTCATACTGGCCACATGACCTGGAAAGCTGTCTTTGGACAAATGCCGGCTCCCTCGGCCTGAAAGCGAATTGAGTGCCACAACCCCATAGTCACCTTTGATTGGACTTAACCGTCCAGGGGTCCTTTCTGTTTTTAACTTTATACAGTGGTACCTCGGGTTAAGAACTTAATTCGTTCTGGTGGTCCGTTCTTAACCTGAAACTGTTCTTAACCTGAGGTACCACTTTAGCTAAAGGGGCCTCCCTCCGCCGCCGTACCGCTGCCGCAGCGCGATTTCTGTTCTTATCCTGAAGCAAAGTTCTTAACCCGAGGTACTATTTCTAGGTTAGCGGAGTCTGTAACTTGAAGCGTATGTAACCTGAGGTGTCTGTAACCCGAGGTACCACTGTATAAGACAACAGTGAGACACCACATTTAGAGGCCACAGACACTCCACCTCCTGAAGGATATGGTAGAGCCAAGAAAACTCAGACGAGGACAACACAAATGATCAAGGTGTTGGCACAACTCCTGTATAAGGAAAGGTTACATCATTTGGGCCTTTGAGTGAATTTGGACTGTGTCCTCAAATAAATCTATCTTCCACCCTTAGTTAAGAAGCTAATTGTGTGTCTGTAATGGTTCATGTGATTCAAGTCCTATTTCTTAGGATTTTTTTTTAATTATGTAGATATTATTTTGCTCTTTTCTGTAATCATCCCATTTCTTTCCCCACCCATATGAACAAAGTATGTTAGCAATGTGTGTATTACCACAAATGATTGGGATCTGAACAACCATTTCTTGCCCTGCATCTGAAGAGCCTATTTCTGTTGCAGCTTTTTGAAGAAAACCCTGCTTTAATAATTCATCTGAAAATATGAGAAATCACATCACAGTCGCTCGATATTTTCAACTTGCTTTTGTTTGTTTGCTGCGGAAGCATTTATAACATATTTAGAACTGCTCAAAATTATTAATTTATCCCTAGCTCTGTATCCTTCTCCTGCTTTTGTTTTCCCTCCTTTATCAGCATAATACAAATCAACTGTGTGAACTTCTCATGTTCCGACTGCAAATAAAGGCACTTGATTTCAGTGGGTTTTTATAAATCTTTCTATAAACCTCCAAAATATCTCAACATATTTTGTTGCACACTGAAATATGTGTAGTTTTAAAGTTGTAAGTATTTCCTGATTAAAGGTGTAAGTCTTTTCTGATTAAAAAGCAGAGACATCACCTTGCCAACAAAGGTCCGTATAGTTAAAGCTATGGTTTTCCCAGTAGTGATGTATGGAAGTGAGAGCTGGACAATAAAGAAGGCTGATCACTGAAGAATTGATGCCTTTGAATGATGGTGCTGGAGGAGACTCTTGAGAGTTCCATGGACTGCAAGAAGATCAAACCTATCCATTCTTAAGGAAATCAGCCCTGAGTGCTCACTGGAAGGACAGATCGTGAAGCTGAGACTCCAATACTTTGGCCACCTCATGAGAAGAGAAGACTCCCTGGAAAAGACCGTGATGTTGGGAAAGATGGAGGGCACAAGGAGAAGGGGACAGCAGAGGACGAAATGGTTGGACAGTGTTCTCGAAGCTACCAGCATGAGTTTGACCAAGCTGCAGGAGGCAGTGGAAGACAGGAGTGCCTGGTGTGTTCTGGTCCATGGGGTCACGAAGAGTTGGACACGACTAAATGACTAAACAACAACATTTCCTGATTTTATCATGATTTTATCATGCTCTTTAACTACATTTGTGTATCTGTGGCTGTGTACATGCCAGACATTTGAAGCGTATGACTTCGTCAAAAGAATCCTGGGAACTGTATTTTCCCCCCATCACAGAACTCTAATTCTCAGCACCCATAACAAACTACAGTTCTCGTGATTCTTTGGGAGTTCTGTGCTTTAAATGAATGCTGTGCATGCAGCCCGTATCAAATGCTTTCATGCAACACCATAGGAAGCAATCCCCACAGGAAACAGTGTGGTTTTGATATTTTAAAATAATTTCTTGACATTTCACTTGGTAGGGCCAAGCCCTGGCTCCTTCCACTGACTTTCATCAGAGAGTAGAAGAAATGAAGAGTGAAAACAATGCAAGAAACCAAAATACAGCGAAATCTCGGTTTTCGAATGTCTCCGTTGACGAAAGTTTTGCGGTAAAATAAAATCACTATTTTTTAAAATATATTTATTTATTGCATTTATATCCATACTTCGTGTGCTGGGGACATTTCTTCATCATGAGTTCATTGGCTCTATCTGGTGGGAGGCATGGCAATGTAATTGCAGGCCTGGGCCCTGATTGGCTTGGTGGAGATTTCCAGTTGTAGGTGCCATTTTTGCCCTGCTTCCAAGGAGTCTATTTTCCCTTCTCCTCCTGGACTGAGTGTATATTAGATATGTTGGCTGTTCAATCAGCATAGCAATGGTGTTTCTCCGCTCTTCATCCACGTAGAATGCTTCTTCTGTCCATTGAGTCTCCTGGGCCTGGCTTAAAGGTAAAGGTAAAGGACCCCTGACAGTCAAGCCCAGTTGCAAACAACTCTGGGGTTGTGGCGCTCATCTCGCTTTACTGGCTGAGGGAGCCAACGTTTGTCCACAGACAGTTTTCCCGGGTCATGTGGCTAGCATGACTAAGCCACTTCTGGCGAAACCAGAGCAGCGCACGGAAACGCCATTTACTTTCCCGCCGGAGCGGTACCTATTTATCTACTTGCACTTTGACGTGCTTTCGAACTGCTAGGTTGGCAGGAGCAGGGACCGAGCAATGGGAGCTCACCCCGTCGCGGGGATTCGAACCACTGACCTTCTGATTGGCAAGTCCTAGGCTCTGTGGTTTAACCCACAGCACTTATGTAGGTGTAAATAACATAGCAGACACAAATTATTTGTAATTTAAAGTCAAATGGAAAAGGAGTAAAAACTGGTTAATGGGAACATACCTAAAAGGCAGATAAATTGCTTGCTGTTTCTTAGCCACCTGCTACTAATTACTTTAGCTACAGGTTCCTAAGTCAACACAGATGTTGGAAGACTAATCACCAGAAAAACAGGTAAAATACTATAGGGGGGGGGGACACCCCATAATAACAAAAAAAAAGTGACATGTGCTGTGAAGCAGAGTTTGGGTATTTCTCTCTCTCTCTCTCTCTCTCTCTCTCTCTCTCTCTCTCTCTCTTGTGTGTGTGTGTGTGTAAAAAAAAAAAGATATCTTGCTTTCTTTTTTCTTTGTTCAGCTTTAACCAGAGTCCCAGAGATGGGAGCTGTTGTCCCTCTCCTTTGAGACATATGAATCTTTCAATTGGTCCACCCTTTACCGAATAGCCTGGGTGATGTTTTTTGTGTGTGAGAGAGGACTTTTTTTTTTTAACAAAACATTTGTAAAACGATGTAGAAATGTCACTAACTGAACTTAACATTGGAAAAATAAGGAGCTCAGAGAAACCGAAATGGACAGATTCATCCGTCTGTCCCAAGAGACAATGGGATTCGTCTCTGGGGATGAAGTCAAACCACTGTGTTAGCAACACTAAATTAACCTTCTTGGGGTCCATGCCTGGGCAGTGTGTATTATTATTATTATTATTATTATTATTATTATTATTATTATTTTGAATTTATATACTGCCCTATACCCGGAGGTCTCAGGGCGGTTCACAGAAAAGATCACAGTATATAAAATCAAAATAAGAACAATAACCCAATAATACCCACTCCCCACAAAAGAGCAGCATTTTAAAAGGGTATAGGATGTCAATCAGGTCAACCAAAGGCCTGGTTAAAAAGGAACGTTTTTGCTTGGCGCCTAAAGGTATATATAATGAAGGTGCCAGGCGAACTTCCTTGGGGAGAGCATTCCACAGACAGGGAACCACTGCAGAGAAGGTCCGTTCTCGTGTTCTCATGTGTATGGAGGTCCTGGGCTGCCCCAGCAACATGTTCCCCTCTCGGCCTTGCTGATATGGTCTGAAGGAAAGCAGAGCAATGCGTTTGAGACCAGCTTGACTGTAGGAGTTACCAAAAGGAGGTGAACAAGGCGCCATTATTTCTTCATGCATTTGGTTTGAGTGCCAGAAAAGGACTGAAGATATACATTTGACAGCGTAGGAGTTTATACTAAATGGGATCCATTTCCTCTCCTTGCCCACCGTATAAGATTTGCCAAAAAGTGATTGGACATTCTGTATGTTTGCTTGCAAGTATAACAGCAAGAATAGTACAATGTGGGATCAGGGATTCATTTTTAAGTTTTAAAGGGCAGCGTTCTGGAAGATATCATACTGTTGTAGAAGCTCTAATACTCAAAATGAGAGGATCTATGAACCCTGAGGAATTTGAACACAGATCCTGCCCCCCTCCCAGTGATTCCTAATTATGAACCATCTGGACTTAAGAGGTTATAGAACATGCTAAAAATAATTGCCATCGGTCTGCTAGCTGGATGTGATAATTTATGATTTCCTTTGATCCATCCTCCACAGCTTTTGTTTTCACATGGGTAAACAAACAAGAAAAGAAAATGCACAGATTTTGGATTTATTTTTTCACACAAAGCTATAGTGCAGGTCAAAAATGGGGAAAAAACCCAAAACAAAACCCTTTTGGTATATTTGGCTGCATCTGTTTCAGGAATCTGCATTAATGCATGCTAAACGATGACAAAAAAAACCCCAACACCAATGAGAGTGGGCTTTTGAAATGAATTGTGTGAGTTAAAGCACTAGAACATCAGAAGGTAAAAAAAAATTAAGCCATTGCAACAGGTACAGATCTGAGGCTGAGAACTACATCAGATCAGGCAGGAGAATCTTAGATCAAATACTCCCGATTTTTCTTTTCACCCTTTGGGGTCGTTCCTCTGATAAATAATTCAGAGACTGCAGTGGCAAGTAGTTTGCATACAGACAAGATTAAAAAGAATGCTTTGTCTGGGTTAAATTTACAATCTGAAACCTTCCTTTAAAATGTCAAGATGGTAATTAATTTAAGATGGTTTGCCAAGCAGAATCGTCCGACCCTGTCAGAATAATTTCATTTCCTGAGGGTGAAAGGGATGTTGCATTTATCTTAGCAAAGCTTTGGGTTTTATTTTTGCTGTCTCTCTCTCTCTTCCCGCCCCCAGTCCTCCGTCCCTCCACTTGGTTTGTAACATGTTTCTCATTGTCTTCCAGAAGTAAAAATTAGCTCTGCAATCTTTCCTGCTGAATTTCACTCTCCTCCTCCTCCCTGAGATAAAGCAAATATGGGCAGCAAATTACTACTGAACAGGGAATGAAATACCAGCCAGAGCTTTCGACTCAGATGGAAGAGGAGCCTTTTCTGCTGAGAGTGCTCTCCCCTGTGTGCACATTCAGACAAGCATCTTTGAGTAGCAGCAGGAAGTGCATAAATTCAACAGCATGAAGATTGGGTTTGGGGCATAGCAACGCCTCCTGTCCTGCAGGAGCACAGCGGCGAGATTCCTTATGAATGAGTGCCCTAAATGCACTGCCACCAGCAGGACTTCTTGCTCTTCAAGCTATGTTCACTGGTGTACAAATGCATTAGAAATCAGGCCATCTAAGGCTCATTCCCACCGGGCAGCGTGAATGTGATTAAACAATAGAGCATCATTTGCAGAATTCATTTAATCAAATGACGTATCCCAACAGATAGATTGGAGATAAATGGATGAAAGACAGAGCTGCTAAAAGTGGTTGAACCAAAATTTTCGCATCTCTCACTTGGGCAAGGCAACTTGGATGGCTTTAAAAAAGTGTTGCACAAATTTGTGGAGAATCATAGAATTGTAGACTGGAAGAGACCTCGAGGGTAATCTAGCACAACCGCCTGTAATACAGGGATCTTTTGCCCAATGTGGGACTTGAACACATGTCCTTGAGATTAAGAGTCTCATGGTCTGTCAACTGAGCTATCCCAGCTGCAGAAGGCTATCAATGGCTACTGGCCATGATGGCTCTGCTCTGCTTCCTCAGGTGGAGGCAAAAATGCTTCTGAATACCAGTTCCTGGAAACAACAGGAAGGGAGAGGGATGGAAGCTTCAGGGCCTGCTTGAGGGTTTCTCACAGGCATCTGAATGGACACTGTGAGAACAAGATTCTGGGTGAGATGGGCCATTGGCTTGATCTAGCAGGCTCTTTTATGGACCCGGAATGGGTTAAATAGCAGGAAGTAGAGAGCGGGACTAAATGGACAATTCTCCAAATGATGTAGAAGTGAGAGTCCCTCAAGGATCACTACTGGGATCTGTGCTTTTCAATTTATTCATAAATGATCTGGAGTTAAGGATGAAGTGGCTATGTTTGCTGATGATACCGAATCGTTCAGATTAATTAGATTGTGAAGAACCTCTCCAAACTACCAGATAAGTGCTGGAGATGCAAAGAGGTGGAGGGAACGTTCTTTCATATGTGGCAGACTTGTAAAAGGGTAAAAGAGTATTGGGAAATAATCCATAATGAATTGAAAAAAATGTTTAAAAGTACTTTCCCCAAAGAACCAGAGTCCTTTCTGTTGGGGATAATTCAGACCGGAATTCCCAGGTGTCAAAAAAGGTTATTTATGTATGCCACTACTGCGGCTCGTGTTTTGTTACCCAAAAATGGAAAATGAGTGAAGTCCCAACCAAAGAATGAATGGCAACCAAAGAAGAATGGCAACTCAAGCTGACAGAATATGCACAACTTGAAAACTTAACATATAGAATAAGAGAAGAACAAGAACATATGTTTAAAAAAGATTGGAAAAGGTTTATTGAATATATGGGAAATAATTGTGTACAGCTGAAAACGCTGGCAGCATTAAGATAAATTCAACAGTGTAAATAAGTTTTGATGGATGCAATACAGTGGTACCTTGGGTTACATACGCTTCAGGTTACATACGCTTCAGGTTACAGACTCCGCTAACCCAGAAATAGTGCTTCAGGTTAAGAACAGAAATCGGGCTCCGGCGGCACAGCAGCAGCAGGAGGCCCCATTAGCTAAAGTGGTGCTTCAGGTTAAGAACAGTTTCAGGTTAAGAACGGACCTCCGGAACGAATTAAGTACTTAACCTGAGGTAACACTGTAATGAAATACTGAATGGTACTATAGCTTTTGTAAAATATGCAGGGATTTATGATATGTAAAATGAACCATGTAAAGAGAAGAAGTGTGTGTTTGGGCAAAAAAATATTCAGACCCTAAGAAGATAATGCTGGATCAAACCAATGGCTCATCGGGGCTGTCAGGGAGAGGGACTGAGTGGGGTGTATTTTAGAGTTCTGAGTAGATTTTTCTGCCAGTGCCAGGCTGCAGGATACATGGGAGTCCTACACAAACCAATCCCATATTACACATGCCGGTTCATAAAAGTATCCATTTGGTGATCTTTACCGCAGACAGTTCTGCACTACAGAGGTTATTGCAATAGACATGATTCCTTTACAAATATCAATATTGTCTTGCTTACTTGGGGGAATTAGCAAGAGCAAACAAATGCCAATAGGAATGAATATGTAATATTTATTTACAGAAAATGTCAGACAGTTGGTAGAATGGCTCTGACGCTTTGAAGCACAAGTCCAAAAATATAGAGCACCAAAGTTCTTAGTTGTTACACATTATGCAGGCTGCACAAACCTACATTGCCTGGTCCGTAAACAGAGATTGCCTTATATGGAGTAGACATGGGCACCAGAGAAGCCAGCAAAATCACAGGAAAACCTGAATGCAACTGACTGGAATTTGGACTAATATGAAGGTCAGAGACAGTGAGATTTGGTAAGTAATAATGGTAGGGCTAGAATAGAAAAAATGAGACTCTAATAATAATGAGAACCTGCCCCTTCAGTTTCACCATGACCTGCTAGGGTGCATCTTCACTGATATTTATAAATAGCTACATGCACATTTTGGGTTGGTCAGTCTGCTTGGATCTAAGATGCTTGCCTCTCGTAATCTATAAATATCTGGAAAAACAGAGTTGGGATCAAGCTATGATGAGCCGGCTAAAAGTAGGCTAGCCCTTGAGCTGAGTCTTCTGAACACTCTGGGAGCCAATCACAATTAAGTTCAAGGTCACCAGGCTAGCCATTAAAAGGGTGAAGCCCGTGAGTGCCTATAAGCCCACTTCTACTCCCAACAAACTTCTTTGTTGATGAGCACCTGGAAGCACCAGTACGGTTAATGGGACTTTTCCTAAATTTGCCCTCTAAGCTTTGGGTGGGGAAAAGAACCCCCTCAGGGGCTTGCCTGGAGTGGTTCATACACCCAGAGAATTGGAACTCAGGGAAGGAGCGAATGGGGAGGACTTTCCTCAGCACCAAAAGGTGTAGCAATAGAAATATCTCATCTCTTTAGCCCAGGTGCAGGAATGGTAGGCTGGCATGTAACTACTGTTTACAGAACCCTTTTAGTGTTAGCATTTAGCATTATTTGTTTTTATTCCAAAAAACAAGAGTGAGCGATAAAGCACTGTTATCATGAATTGAAAAAGACAGTTAGCTAGCAAATGCCTCCCATTCCATAGGATATATCATAAGCATTGCTTTTTATGACGTTGTTAATAAAAGCATAACGACTATGAAACTGGAAGCATGGTACTGAAAATATGATGGAGCAGGCAAAACACTGATATATCATGTCTATAATCACTTTCAGAAAAGCTGTAATTCTGGTGCACCACAATATCTTAGAGGCTCTACCTGTTTTGTTTACACATTGGGTCTGTGTCTTGGCTGCCACCCAGGCCATGGGGCCAGATGCCATGGAAGCAGCAGAGTTGTCCCAATGGGTGTGCCCACCCACCCACCCAGCTTTAAAAGAGAGGGCAGGGTGAGCTTCTTCTCCTTCTTCTTCTTCTTCTTCTTCTTCTTCTTCTTCTTCTTCTTCTTTAATTAATTAAATTTGTATACTGCCTTATACTCGCATGTCTCAGGACAGTTCACAGGATAAAATCTGAATATAAAATCACAAAATATATAATCAAAATAAAAACAAGAACAACCCAATAACCCCCCCCAACACACACACACACACACACACACACACACACACACACACTTTAAAACAGCATAGGGTGTCAGTCAACCAAAGGCTTGATTAAGAGAAACGTTTTTTGCCTGGCGCCTAAAGGGGCCTTGGGAAAGCATTCCACAGATGGGGAGCCACTACCGAAAAGGCCCATTTCCTGTTGCCACTCTCCAGACCTCTCATGGAGGGCCTCAGAATATGATCTTAGGGTCTGGGTAGGTTCATATGGAAAGAGGCAGTCCTTGAGGTATTGTGGTCCTGAGCTGTTTATGGCTTTATAGGTCAAAACCAGCACTTTGAACTGGGTCCAGAAATTAATTGGTAGCCAGTGCAGTCTGACCAGGATTGGTATAATACACTCAAATTGTCTTGCTCTGGTAAGCGACCTGGCCGCTGAATTCTGAAGTTTCCGAACCTTCTTCAGAAGCAGCCCTACGTTTATAACGCATTGCAGTAATGCATTACCAGAGCATAGATGACAGTGGTTAGGCTATCCCTGCCCAGATAGGGGCATAGCTGGGCCATCTGAGACTCAAGTGACAGCAAAGTATCCAGGAGTACCCCCAAGCTGCAAACCTGCTCCTTCAGAGGAAGTGTAACCCCATCAAGAGCAGGTGACCGCCCACCCACCCAGTCTCAGTAACCACCCAATAACAGTGTCTCAGTCTTATTTGGACTGAGTTTCAGTTTGCTGGCTCACTCAGTCCATTATCAACGCAAGACACAGGTCCCAGCACTTCCACTGCCTCACCTGAAGCTGTAAAGGAGAAACAGAACTGAGTGTCATCAGCACACTGCTGACAATGTACTCCAAACCTCTGGATAATCTCACTCAATGGTTTCATGTTGAACAGCCTAGGGGATAGGATTGAGTCCTGCGGAACCCCACATTGAAGGCTCCATGGGGCTGAAAAGCACTCTCCAGGCAACATCCACCAGGAACGACCATCCAAGTAGGACTGGAACCACTGCAAAGCGGTGCCACCCACTCCTAGTTCGGACAGCCGCTCCAGAAGGATACCATGGCCGATGGTCATAGCTGTCAACATTTCCCTTTTTTTAAGGGAAATTCTCTTATTCCGAATAGGATTCCTCACAAGAAAAAGGGAAAGTTGGCAGCTATGCCAATGGTATCAAAAGCCGCTAAGAGGTCGAGGAGAATTAACAGGGACAGGTTTCCCTTGTCTCTCTCTTGACAGAGGTCATCATACAGGGAGACCAAAGCAGTTTCTGTGCCAAAACTGGGCTTAAATCCTGATTGAAACAGATCTAGCGTAGCCATGAAGTTCTCATGCCTTGTGTAACCGTCGATCATGTGGAAGTTCACTGCATCAGGGAGGTTGTGTTTGCTCCCAGGGAAAAGAGTGCCACAAGGTCCTGGGCAACCACACTGTGTTCTTCCTTTCTAACCCTGGTTCATCCACCCTTAGTGGTTAAAGGTAAAGGTAAAGGAACCCCTGACCATTAGGTCCAGTCGTGACCGACTCTGGGGTTGGGGCGCTCATCTCGCTTTATTGGCCGAGGGAGCTGGCATACAGCTTCCCGGTCATGTAGCCAGCATGACTAAGCCACTTCTGGCTAACCAGAGCAGCGCACAGAAATGCCATTTACTTTCCCGCCAGAGCGGTACCTATTTATCTACTTGCACTTTGACGTGCTTTCAAACTGCTAGGTTGGCAGGAGCAGGGACCGAGCAGTGGGAGCTCACCCTGTTGCGGGGATTTGAACCGCCGAACTTCTGATCGGCAAGCCCAAGAGGCTCAGTGGTTTAACCCACAGCGCCACCCGCATCCCTAAGTGGTTAGCTAATTACAAATACAGACTCCTTTGCTGTGCTCCCTTCTTTGGGAGAGAGGAGAAGTGATGGGAGTCCTACTTCCTCACCTGGGGCTGCCATATCCTGAGAGGGCGATGCACCCACCTTCTCCAGCCTCTGTCCTTCAGTCTCAGCTCCTGGTGTTAATTCTCAAATATTTGAGGGATTATCACTTCTAAATTCCTGCCTATGCCCATATCCAGTGACCAGGGACAGGACCAGCTATAAAATGAATACGTGGATTTGTGAGGAATGAAGGTGATACACACTTGGCTTGGACCTGGAACCACTAAGAGTTGTGTCACAAACAGCCTTAAATAAAACATTAAAAAGCTGATAAAAAAACTGGCCCCAGCCAAAGAAATTACCTTTCCACAATGTCACAAGGCTGGATAGCAACTAGCAAAACAGCTTGGAGGAGAAATATTCTCCCTGCCTCGTAAAATAATCCTGAAGGTAAACATGGAATTAAAAATAAACTTTGGAGAGGATAATCCAAAGCAAGCTCTGCATTCCTCGAGGTGCCTGTTTTGCACTTTAAAGGTAATCACCTCAGATCTGGAAGGATTGAAGAATCTAACTGTCTAACTAACAGTTGGGGGAAACAAGCCCATCCCCCGACTTCAGTACTTTGTGAAACATTCATAATTCATAGACGGGGCTATCAGAAAGCATTTCCCAGGATTGTCACAAAATTCTGCCGTCTCCTGCCGTGATGAAAAAGTACAGTATTGTGAATATGATTAGGTGCATTGGAATCGAAGAAAAACCCATCAGCTGCCGCTCCAGCTCTGTTCACGCTCTTGCAATGTAGCGGCTGGAGCGAAAGGGAAATTCTGACAGCTGATTTCACAGAGTTTTACCCAAAAGCAGGATATATTTCCACCACGAGCGATATCAAAAACCTTGACCCTTGCTGCTCCCCTCTCCACTGTTAGGTTTGATTTAAAAGATTAGAAACACTGTAGAAAAAAATACTCAATCTCCTCAAATGCCTTGACAAAACACATTGGAAGAAAATCATACGGAGAGGACGAAGGAGCATTCTGCTTAGCACATAAATAGACAAGGCGCTGAGAAGGAGATTATTTGGAAATCTCTATCCCTTCCATACAATCTGATCTCATTGTGGAGAGAAGAGGGACTTCTGCATTTGATGGGGCTGCTGCAAGATTAGCGACTTTCCTTTGCAATGAGGGCTATTTCCATGCTGCTGTAGCACAAACTTTTTCTAGCAGTGCCAAGTCAAGAGTGAAACGAGCTACAAATTGGTGAGAATCAGTTCCCAACATCAGGATTGTTGCTGATTGACTCAGATGAAATACCACGCTCTGAATAATACACCCTTTAATTCCATCAGTAGCTAGAATTTCTATGCTAACAAGATACAGCGGTACCTCGGGTTACAGACGCTTCAGGTTACAGACTCCGCTAACCCAGAAATAGTGCCTCGGGTTAAGAACTTTGCTTCAGGATGAGAACAGAAATTGTGCAGCGATGGCGCAGCAGCAGCGGGAGGCCTCATTAGCTAAAGTGGTGCTTCAGGTTAAGAACAGTTTCAGATTAAGAACTGACCTCCGGAACGAATTCAGTTCTTAACCTGAAGTACCACTGTATTGTCAATTCCTTACGTCACTCTTCTAGAAGAGTAACGTATGCCATTGTGGTTTGCGGTGGCTACGGAATGGGATGTTCTATTACAATCAGGCTGCAACATTTTTACAATTTTATAGTTCAGTTTCTGAAAAAACTTATAGCAAACAACCCCCATTTACTCCCACTCCCCCCCCCCCAATATTCCATGGATCTGCTGTGTAAATGTGTAGGCAGTCAAACATTAAGCAGGTTTTCATAATGGTTTAGAGTTAATTATGTCCATTAAACGTCTTCTACTCTCCGTCTTAACAGAGTGTCCCAGAGTGAGACATGGGTAGTTGATGGAAAGGAGATAGCATTGTTCCTTCCAGTGTACTGAAACATGTACGATGCAGTTTCAAAATTGTCTTTGGTCTTTGCGTTCTTTATTGCTCCTAAGATGCTTCATTAGTTTCTCCTTAAGAGCAATGCTCCATAGTCTATTCCACATGCCTCTAGAGTCAAGTTAGTAGCTGTTTTCCAACATTGTATTAATACGTTTCTAGCTGAGTACATGATAAAGATTATTATTAGGTCCTTAAGCAGTAAATTCTTATGGTCATCTATAAGCAGATTTTTTAAAAAAATTGCTTTTTATTAAATTTTTCACAAACAAAAATAAAACAATCTTTTACAGTCATCATTTTATGTCATCTTACTTACACTGCGTATATTCACGGTGTGAACATCTATAAGCAGATTTAATAAAGCAAGCCTTGGATCAGGTTGTATCACCTGTTTCGTAACAGAAGCCTCTCCAAAAACCATTTTCCAAAATAATTGTATTGGTTTGCATTCCCACCAAAGATAGAAATACAGACCCAACTGTTGACATCATCTCCAACACAAAGGACTTAAATAAGAGCTTAACCCGTGGCACTTCACGGGTGTGTAGTGCCATCTGTGTTTGGTTTTAAAACTATTTTCTTTCGTTTCAGTTGACACTGACTTAAAAGGTTTCTTTGACTGCAGATATATTTCATGACTAATTGAATTAAGGACTGCAGAGTCAAGGTTAGTTTCGTTCCTGAAGAACCTTGGAGCTGAAAGAAATTTGTTCCAAAAATCCTCCTTTGTGAATTTTTAATTGACTACCCCTGTATTCTCCAGCTATTTTCTAAATGTCTGCCATTATTGATCTCCTTAAGTAACCACATGTTTTCAGTAACTTCCCAGGATCCCCAGAAGACAGTTTTAATACTGTATATAAAATATGACGGTGTTTTGCAGTAGTAGTTTAATATTTAACAGCACATGAGAGTTGACATGTCTACTGGCCTAAAGGAACTGGGTGCTGAGTAAAAAATCCCAGCATTCAAAATGTATCACTTCCCACATAGAATGTTCATTGTGAATGTGGGCATTTCATCAAACATGGTGTGTGTGTGAAAATTAGTGATTATGAAAGTTCACAGCCAGAAACTTCAGACTTAAAACCAAGGGAGCAGAAGATGAAACTGGTCTCTGTGTGTGCAGTGGGGAAGCAGGGGTAGGGAGAGGTGGAGTTTACAAAAAATTCCCAAAAGTTTTGGTTGGGCACATTTTCCTTCCAGCAATGCCCCTAAAACAGGCACAGGCAAACTCCAGATGTTTGGGACTACAATTCCTATCATCCCTGACCACTGGTCCTGTTAGCTAGGGATGATGGGAGTTGTAGTCCCAAAACAGCTGGAGGGGCTGAGTTTGCCTATGCCTGCCCTAGAATAATGCCACATTATGATATAAAATCATTGAGGGGCATTCAATGAGAGGGGATTATATTCCACCCCAAACTGGTACATCTAGAAAGTTTCATGTCTCCAGTAAAATTAATGAGATGCCCCTAGTGAATTTGGGGTGGTGACCATTTTAGTTCTGCACTAGTTTGTTTGGGCTGTATAAACAATATAATGGTCACAAGGAAGTAACACAGGCAGACCAATTATTTGTGGGTAGGTGAGAATGAATCTAAGGTAAGGTAGAAGGGGGGGGAAGGGAAAGCATTTTCCCTTTTTCTTATTTTATGGACCCACCCCCCCATGATTTTCCCTTCCATTGATGCCAATGGAAATCAGTACATAAACACCAAGATTGTCATAATCCCTGCCTCCATGTCCTGTGTTAAGAAAGCAGGAGGACTTCAGATATGATGGATCCAAAGTCTTCACTGATCTGACCTGGAAAACCCATTTTTGTCATTAACACCATTAGAACAAGAGTGGTGGATTTTTCTGTGCTGATAATAGGGAAGCGTGCGGGGGAAGGCCTTCTTCTCTGTCCACAGACCTCCTTCTCCACAGGCAGAGAGAAAGATCTGCTCTGTCCTCTCGCCCTTGGGACACCCTTCCAGCACCATAGGGCAAGGTGCTGTAATAGTTGTGCAGAATTTCAGCAGACTTACTGAGATTCCTTCTTCCATGCAAACATTAAAAATGGGGAAGCCCTGCCTCCTTTTCCATCCAACTATCTGAGGGGCAAATGACACTGTACCTCACCCTACTTCTCTGTTGCCACTGTTGTTGTTGTTTAGTCATTTAGTCGTGTCCTACTCTTTGTGACCCCATGGACCAGACCACACCAGGCACTCCTGTCTCCCACTGCCTCCCACAGTTTGGTCAAACTCATGCTGGTAGCTTGTCCAACCATCTCGTTCTCTGGCGTCCCCTTCTCCTTGTGCCCTCCATCTTTCCCAACATCAGGGTCTTTTCCAGGGAGTCTTCTCTTCTCATGAGGTGGCCAAAGTATTGGAGCCTCAGCTTCAGGATCTGTCCTTCCAGTGAGCACTCAGGGCTGATTTCCTTAAGAATGAATAGGTTTGATCTTCTTGCAGTCCATGGGACTCTCAAGAATCTTCTCCAGCACCATAATTCAAAAACATCAATTCTTCTCTAGTTGGAGGCTTTAGCACTATAGTGCAAGGACCTGGCTGTGTGGAGTCTTCAGGTCCTGTGCTAGTCATTTGTGGGACAGCAGTGGCAGCAGAATTCAGCATCAGGACCTGAAGACTCCACACAGTCAGATCCTTGCACTATAGTGCTAAAGCCTCCAACTGAAAGCATTTCAGATGATGTTTTGACATCCCTTTCCAAGTGCTAGCAAAACCAAACAGTCACAGTCATTCCCACTTCCCAGAGGAGTGTTTGGCCCCATGGGGACTGGGATCAGTCTCTATCCTCAACAGAAAAATATCCTCCACTAGGCAGTTCCTGATATCCAATTTGCCTTTGACTTCATCCACCTCAAGGAGCATTCCTCATACTAGGACTCAGGAAGAGGAGGAAGCAGACCAGGCATTTGTGGAGCACACTCGACACTTTGTCTGCATTTGCCTAGGAGATGCACCAAGGTTAAAAACCCTTCAGTGTAACCCTTTCAGTGTAAGCTAAGCATTTCTCTTCATTCCCAAATAATGAGATGTCCAGAAATACTGGGTTTATTTATTTTAGATAGTAGTTATACCTTGTACTTCAGGGCTCAGGGACCTTTGACCCTTGAGATATTGTTGGACTCCAACTCCCATCAGCTGCAGGCACCATGGCCAATGGTGAGGGATGATGAGAGATGTAGTGCATTTGCTGGAACATCAGAATATAATTGCGAAAGGACTCGCCATGTGGGGAACAATGTCTTTTTGTGGTGGTATAAACACTTAGAATTCTTATTTAAACCAAGAAAAGATGTCAGGTTTTGCGTTCAGTAGCAAGTCTTCTCAAGGAATTGGCAGTAGGTGGCACTGTAGCACTTTCAAAGATCTAGCTCAGACATCTGGGTTCTGCTGAGGTTTTCTTTTGCTTGATGAACACAAAGAATAAAAGCTGCAGCCCCTGCTATGTAGGCTTGTCCTCCGGACACTGATTTAACAAAGTTGGTGGCTCACTTGTTTTATTTCAGAGCAATGTGCTAAACGACTCTTTGCTAGATCTGGCAAAAGCACCAGCTGTTTCCAAATTAAAAAATAAATAAAAATGAAGTCTTATTCACTGGGTGTCATTTACCAGCATAAGTGTAACTTTTGGAGTCACATGTTCCACTGCGTAAACAAAGAATTGGATGGAAAGAATTTTCAATAATTTTTCCAGACCGCAAAAACAACCATATAATCCTGGGAGTCTGTTACACTATAATTACAAGCAAAATGCAGGGCCAGCTACAGTTGCAAACACTACCTGGCTGTGCTCTTTGAACTCAGATAGATTTACAGTGGTACCTTGGTTTTCAAATGTCTCTGTTGACGAACATTTCGGTTTTCGAACGCTGTAAATGCTTCGGTTTTTGAACATGCCTCGGAAGTCGAACATGCCACACGGCTTCCGATGAGTGCAAGATTTTGAGGCCTAGCTGTCAGCTACTGAGTTTTCAGTTTTTAAACGTTTCAGAACTTGATCGGTCTTCCAGAATGGATTGTGTTTGAAAACCGAGGTACCACTGTATTTAAACTCCTTGCAGACCTGCCCATGCCCTGAGATCTGTGAATGATATCTTCCTGGTGGTCCCTGTTCAGGTCAAAGTATGTATTGCAGGGGCTCAGGGAAGGGCCTTTTGGGTGATGGCTCCACGTCTGTGGAATTCCCTCCCCACTGAGATGCATCTGGCCTTTTCATTATGCTCCTTTAGAAAAAAGGACAATGTGACATGTTTTGTGACTTCCTTAGAGGAGGTGTGGGATAAAGACTAGTCCATTTTTACGGTTGGATTTTTATGGAATTGGTGGATAATTTAATGGTGCCTTCCCTCTTTTCTTCCGTTTGTTAGGTGCTATGGAATTGCTTTTATTATATTTGATTTGTTATTCTGTTGAAGAAGAAGAAGAAGAGAAGGAGAAGGAGTTTGGATTTGATATCCCACTTTATCACTACCCTAAGGAGTCTCAAAGCAGCTAACAATCGCCTTTCCCTTCCTCCCCCACAACAAACACTCCCTGAGGTGAGTGAGGCTGAGAGACTTCAGAGAAGTGTGACTAGCCCAAGGTCACCCAGCAGCTGCATGTGGAGGAGCGGGGAAGCGAACCTGGTTCACCAGATTATGAGTCCACCGCTCTTAACCACTACACCACACTGGCTCCCACACTGTTGTCTCGTTCCGTGGTTTATCAGTTGTAAATTACTAGATAACTCTTCCAGGCATTCAGAGGCCCAACCCATTTCAGCACCTGATAAGGGATCTCTGTCTCTCTCATTGTGATTCTTTTGGTCAGCCTTCCTGCACCTGATGCTCTCTAGATGCTTTGACCCATAACTCCCATCGGCCTCAGCCAGCATGGGAAGGCTATTTTATATGTGCCATATTTTCATTTGCAGAAGAAGAAGTCCTGTCCAGCCCAGTTAATATACTGCTAAAGGGGGAGTGCATGTGAAAGAGAAGCACTTAACAATATAAGTCTACACACCTACAGAGCAATAATTATTAGCCTTCTTAATACGAGGATGTAAGTCAAAATGACAACTGACAACAGCTCAATAAGAGGTCAAAAACAGCCATGCGGCTGGATTTGTTTAAGGCTTATGTTATCTGGTTTTGATAAGTGAAACAATTGGCCTAAGTCATGTCACCTGAGGCTCTTCACGTCTGCTTGAAGAGTGCTTGGCGGCGTTGAATAAGATTATAACAATTCCTTTTCTTTTTTGCTTTGTGTCCTTCCCACAGAACGTTCAAAGGCAAATAAAACATTTTTTAAAAATGACAGTTTGCTGGAAATAAGGTTAGAGCACTCTCTGGTTTGCTGCTGCTGAATTATATTAACCTGTGAGTGAACGCGAGGCTGCGTTGGCATTTTCACTTCAATCGATGCATGAATTAGTTTATATTACAAAAGCGACAAAAATCCCTGAGCCGGTCCGCTGCGTATGAGAAGATCCTCACACAGGAGAAAAGAGACTCAGCGTAGAGGGGAAAGTGCAAAATGGGTCCCTTTCATTCTATGCACCCAACCCCCTTTGTTTAAATCATCCACCCATCATACAGAGAAGAAGGGGAACAAGCACGGACCTACCATTAGTCAGGGTTAGGCAACTGCCTCAGGCAGCAGATGTTGTGGACAGTGATGACAGCCCCCTGGCCACTCATCCTGAAAACCACCAGCCATTCTCTGATGGGAGGAAAGAGATGTGTGTACCGTGTGGCCTGTCCTGAACTCCTTAAGTCAGGGGTCAGCAAACTTTTTCAGCAGGGGGCCGGTCCACTGTCCCTCAGACCTTGTGGGGGACTGGACTATATTTTTTGAGAGGGAATGAATGAATTCCTATGCCCCACAAATAACCCAGAGATGCATTTTAAATAAAAGGACACATTGTACTCATGTAAAAACATGCTGATTCCTGGACTGTCCGCGGGCTGGATTTAGAAGGCGATTGGGCCGGATCCGGCCCCCGGGCCTTAGTTTGCCTACCCATGCCTTAAGCATTCCTGCTGCCCTCCATTGAGGTAAAGGATGCTGTCCCTTCATCACTAGTGTTGAAGTAGGATTCAGTGCCAGTCCAATTGGCTGATATATGTGTTATGGAGGGCACCCTCTTGTCCCTGTGCCTCGGGGAGCAAAATGTCTTGGGCTAGCCCTGAGAGAGAATGATGACCAGCCGCTCAACAAGTTCAAGGTCATGAACAGTCCACAGATCTTCAAATTCCAGAAGCAAATATTTCAACCCAGGCAGCTAGGGGGAAAGAAACTCAATTTTGACTTCTACAAAGGAATTAACTCTTCAGACAATCAATTGCTCTTCCAAGGGAACTCTGGGAATTGTAGTTATTGGGGGGGGGAATAGAGCTCTCCTAACCTTCAACATCCAAAGCAAACTACAGTTCCCAGAATTCTTTGGGGGGAGCCATGGCTGTTTAATGTGGTCTAATAATGCTTTAAAAGTAGGGTGCAGAGAGGCTTTATTTCCCACTAAGTGAGCTTAGGAGTGTAGCCTAAGAATATAAATGAGTACATAATTTTATAAGAACATTCTATACGCACATTGGTTTTGGCCCATAGTGGAATAGAGAACACAAAAATGGCATCTGCCACAGTCAGATAATAGGCATCATTTCCTTGTTGTGTGTGTGTGTGTGTGTGTCTTTTTAGTCCATTGTGACAAAGCACTCTTCTTTACTTGGCTAGGGAATACAGAGTAAAATGATGAGTGTCAAAGTGATCCACACTCAGCAGTGACTAATTGAAATCCTGACAGATGGGACATAATTAAAACCTTTATTATCACTTCACCAACAGTTAACTCACAGGTATACTTCAGACAATAAAAATGTTTTATCCATCCTTCTGCCAGGGATTTAATTTTTTTTATCTGCTCTAGATACATTACTTCAGAACTCAGTTTGATCAGCAAAATTCACAGACAAATATTACAATCTGCTGTAGATTTTTTTAAAGTATTTTTTAAAAAGTTATCTTCTCTGCAGTTATTATTACTCACCACATTGGTTGCTTAAAACTGATGGAATTATAGATTTAAAATGAGATATATTTTATAGGCTTCTCCCTCAACCTCACTGCTAAGAAGGTTTTGCCAAGGAATACATAACCCGGAATCACTCCATTTATGGAGTTTGTTCCTCTCAGACAGGGCAGGTCTTGTCTTTATCATACATGTCTCTCTTGCGTCCTCAACAATCTCCCATTAGATGCATAGCATTATCTCACGCCATCCTTGAAAGAGTTCTGTGAAGCAGATCTGTCTGAGGACTGGCAACTTGTGGAGACAGGGGTGGGGAACTGGGTGTGATCAGTCAGTTCCTTAATTTATGCCAACTTCCAGGGGCCATCTTTGAGAGGTGGGGCCACCTGATATCCCAGCACTATCAGGTGATGCCAAAGTTCAGAGCAGCTTGCCGTAATCACCAATCAACAGATAGACAGTTCCAGTGATCTCCTTTGAAGGTGAAATATGAGCACCAGCCAGCTGATTGACAGTTACATTTCAAGTCTGCAGAAGAAGAATGCTCCAGTTTGGATTTTTAAAAAAATAGCATAACACCCGCATATTCTTGTAAAATGAATATATCCAAAAGTCAGTAATTACCATAAATTAGAATGATAAATGTCTCTTCAAAAATGTCCCATTTAGACTGCCTAAATTATAGTAGGCTTATAGGTAGAGGGCCTTCTCGGTGGTGGCGCCCACCCTGTGGAATGCCCTCCCATCAGATGTCAAGAAAATAAACAACAATCTGACTTTTAGAAGACATCTGAAAGCAGCCCTGTTTAGGGAAGCTTTTAATGTTTGATGTTTTATTCTGTTTTTAATCTGTTGGGAACTGCCCAGAGTGGCTGGGGAAACCCAGCTAGATGGGTGGGGTATTATTATTATTATTGTTGTTGTTGTTGTTGTTGTTGTTGTTGTTGTTGTTGTATTTTTCTTCACTGGTTTTATGCTGGTTTTAAAACTGGTTTATTCTCCTGTATCTGTGCTGTTCTTCTAGTGATTTGTATTGTTTACAGCTGGTCTTATTACAGTGATACCTCGGGTTAAGTACTTAATTCGTTCCTGAGGTCCGTTCTTAACCTGAAACTGTTCTTAACCTGAAGCACCACTTTAGCTAATGGGGCCTCCTGCTGCCGCTGTGCCTCCAGAGCCCGATTTCTGTTCTTATCCTGAAGCAAAGTTCTTAACCTGAAGCACTATTTCTGGCTTAGTGGAGTGTGTAACCTGAAGTGTATGTAACCTGAAGCGTATGTAACCCGAGGTACCACTGTATTGTTGTCATTCTTTTGTTTTATCATCTGTGTTGTATGGGTCTTCTGCATGATGCCATTAGCAGGCAACAAGGCAAGTATCCCGAGGCTGCATTTCTTGTATGCGGGGATTTCAACCAGGCAGATTTGAAAGTGGTCCTACCTAAATTCTATCAACACATAAAGTGTGCAACCAGGGGAGAAAAGACTCTGGACAGGCTGTATACAAATGTCAAACAGGCCTATAAGGCCGAACCATTGGCACATCTAGGCCAATCTGATCATGTGTCCCTGCTCCTGACTCCTGAATATATTCCATTGAGGAAACGGACTCCAGCTATAAAGAGGGATATTACAATATGGCCAGCTGAAGCATCCCAACAACTACAAGACTGTTTTCATGACACCGATTGGGAGGTATTCGCCCAACAGGATGTAGAGACTCATATTGAACAAGTGTTGGACTATATTAGGTTCTGCACTTACAATGTAACACAGAGGCGCCGGATAAAGATCTACCCAAACAGGAAGCCCTGGATGACAAGGGAGGTCCAGGGGTTGCTAAAGGCAAGAAATACCGCTTTCAGAAGTGGAAATAAGTCGCTGTACAGCTTAACTAGAGCAGATCTAAAGAGAGGTATCCGTGTAGCAAAGGAGGCGTATAGACAGCGGCTGGAGAATCATCTACAAAGGAACAACACCAGGCAGGTGTGGCAAGGTGTACAAGAATTAACAGGGTATAAATCCAAGGATTCCCTGGCAGACGAGGGAGGGGCATCCCTCGCAGAGGATTTGAATGCCTTTTTTGCCCGTTTTGAAGTAACATCTGTAGCAACACCTGCTGAGGCTTTACCACCACCACCACCACTCCCTGTGAAGGCTTTGCCATCATCACCACCATTACCATCATCAGTACAAAGGAATGTAGTAATCTCTGTGGAAAAAGAACAGATGAGGAAGGTGTTGAAGGGAATCAACCCAAGGAAGGCCACAGGGCCAGATGGGGTAGCTGGAAGGGTATTGAGAGACTGTGCAGATCAACTAGCAGGAGTTTTCACTGGGATTTTAAATCGATCCCTAGCCCAGGCTATTGTTCCATCCTGCCTAAAGTCCTCTATTATCGTTCCAATAGCAAAAAAATCTAACCCAGAAGATCTGAATGACTTTCGTCCAGTAGCACTCACACCTATAATCATGAAGTGCTTTGAAAAGCTGGTACGAAATTATGTCATTGCCTGCCTACCAGAGGGACTGGACACATTCCAATTTGCTTATAAAACGAAAAGATCGACAGAGGACGCTGTGGCGATTGCCCTCCATGCCATCCTTGCACATTTGGAGCAGCGGGGGGGTTATGCCAGACTGCTTTTTTTAGATTTCAGCTTGGCATTTAATACCATTCTACCACAACGTCTGATGTCTAAACTGGAAGATCTGGGGCTTCCGTTATCACTTTGTGGGTGGATATTGGACTTTTTGTCAGACCGCCCCCAGAGGGTTCGGTTGGGCCCTTATACCTCTAATATGCTTAAGACTAACACAGGAACACCACAGGGATGCGTACTCAGTCCGCTCCTTTATATTCTCTACACGTACGATTGTGTCGCTACCCACCCTAGTAATAGGGTTGTCAAATTTGCAGATGACACAACCGTGATTGGGCTCATCCCTGAAAGGGAGGGTGAAATGGATTATAGAGATGAGGTGGAGCGGCTGACAGAGTAGTGCAGAGCTAACAACTTGCTCATAAATACAAGGAAGACAAGGAGCTTGTGGTGGACTTCAGGAGACAGAAGAGCAATGTCCAGCCACTTTTGATTGATGGGGTCTGTGTGGAGAGGGTAACAACGTTCAGATTTTTGGGCATTGAATTACAAGAGGATCTGTCCTGGAGTGTCAACACAAGGGGGCTTGTGAAGAAGGCGCAGCAGAGACTGTACTTTTTGAGAATTCTAAGGAAAAACCATCTTCCGCAGAAACTGCTGCTTGCCTTCTATCACTGTGCCATTGAGAGCGTGCTCACTTATGGCTTATGTGTGTGGTACGGAAGCTGTACTACTCCGGACAGGATGGGGTTGTGCAGAGTTGTTAAGGCAGCAGAGAGCATTCTTGGCTGCCTACTCTCCACCTTAGAGCAGATTTATGCCACAAGGTGCCATAGGAAGGCACTGGACATAGTAAAAGATCCATCGCATCCTGGTCACTGTCTCTTCGAGCTCCTGCCGTCGGGACGGAGATACAGGACGATGAAGACAAGAACGAGCCATCTTAAGAACAGCTTCTTCTCCAGAGCGATCTCGGCCCTGAATGGGAAGCCTGGACTTTGAAAGTCATCTAATCTTCCTTGCTGTACTATACTGTATTGTTTAATTAGTGTTTTTATGGAGCAGTCAAGTAATTTTGTTGTCCCCGAAGGGGGCAATGACAATAAAGATATTATTATTATTATTATTATTATTATTATTATTATTATTATTAATAATAATAGGTTTGCACTGAAGAATTAGTTATATGGGTGGCTTATAAATGTAATAAAATAAATAAAAGTTGGAAGTTTATGAATGTCACAGCAGTAATATATATGATTGACGTCTCAATCATTACTACAGTGCAACATGAATAACACTGCTTTGTCTAGATTCTGCGAGAATACTGGATGAGGACCTGATTATGTCAACCACTATATTCTCTGAAAATCTACTCACTTTCACAAATGCAGGAAGGAAAAAAAAGCAGAAAAGCAGCTGTCCCTCATTTAAGCAAGAAGAAAACAAAGAGAGAGACCATTCTGTTGACATCCTTGGAGAGCTGATAATGCAATGCATAATAGCGAAGCCAGCAGATCAATAGACATGATCCATTGGCTAAATAGAAATAGTGACATTTTGCAGAAGCCAAAAATAAAAATGTAATTATGATGCTAAAAACTGGGATGGGGAGCTTGAATGCAATTCAGGAAAATGAAGCCAGAATGAATCATTTGCTTTTCTTTCCAGAGGCATTTGGCTTTTAATGAGAAAGTACAGGTTGTACATGATCAGTACAACTGCAGAGGCAGCTCTTGTCAATGTAGTTAGTGCTTCGAGTTTCAGACAAGGACTGGGAGGCCCTGTTTCAAATCTCCATCCACTGGTAGTGGCTGCTGAGGCCATATAACACCGGTCCTGGAAGACCTACATTGGCTCCCAGTACGTTTCCGGGCACAATTCAAAGTGTTGGTGCTGACTTTTAAAGCCCTAAATGACCTTGGCCCAGTGTATCTGAAGGAGCATCTCCACCCCCATCATTCGGCCCAGACGCTGAGCTCCAGCGCTGAGGGCCTTCTGGTGCTTCCTTCACTGCGAGAAGTGAGGTTACAGGGAACCAGGCAGAGGGCCTTCTCGGCAGTGGCACCTGCCCTGTGGAACATCCTCCCATCAGATGTCAAGGAAATAAACAGCTACCTGACTTTTGTAAGACATCTGAAGGCAGCCCTGGTTAGGGAAGTTTTTAATGTTTGATGTTTTATTGTGTTTTTAATATTCTGTTGGGAGCCTCCAAGAGTGGCTGGGGAAACCCAGCCCAATGGGCAGCGTAATAATAATAATAATAATAATAATAATAATAATAATAATAATAATAAAAAAAATATTACTACTACTACTCAGCGATGAGGCTCATTTGGTAAGTCTAAGCCAGTCATTCTCTCAGTCTAGCCAACCTCACAAAGTTGTTCTGAAAGAAACATGGAGGGGAAGAGGCCATGCATGCCATTTTTAAAATTTCTTTAAACTTCCATAGAATTATAGAACAGTAGATTTGGAAGGGACCGCAAGGGTCATCTAGTCCAACCACCTGAAATGCAAGAATCACAACTCAAGCATCCCTGACTGATAGCCATCCAACCTCTGCTTAAAAACCTCCAATTATTTTTCAGTTTATAAATATATATATAACAAACAATCCCCATATACCCCATCCCAGGAACATTCCATACACATGCAATGTAGATGATGCACTAAAACATTGTCTGAAATAATAATAATAATAATAATAATAATAATAATAATAATAATAATAATTATACACACACACACACACACACACATATATATATATACTGCCCTTCAATTGAGGATCACAGGGTGGTTTGCCCGATAAATACCAGTAGTTTAGAACTGACTACATCAGTTCAGTGTTTTCGACTCAGCATCTTAGTAGATTTTCCCGGAGTAAGCCATGGGTAACTGCTGGCGTTGGCGACATCACCCTTTCCAATGTGATGAATATATATGTACCATAAAGTTTCAAAAAAAGGTCTATAGTCTTTGTGTTCCTGAGCACTCTGTAAGATGCTTTAGATCAGGGGTCAGCAAACTTTTTCAGCAGGGGGCCAGTCTACTGTCCCTCCTGTCCCTCAGACCTTGTGGGGGGCAGGACTATATTTTGAAAAAAATAAATGAATGAATGAATTCCTATGCCCCACAAATAACCCAGAGATGCATTTTAAATAAAAGCACACATTCTACTCATGTAGAAACACGCTGATTCCTGGACTGTCCGCAGGCTGGATTTAGAAGGCGACTGGGCCAGATCCGGCCCCCGGGCCTTAGTTTGCCTACCTATGCTTTAGATGTTCCATATTCTATCCCACCATACCTCTGGAGTTAAGTTAGTAGTTGTTTTCCAATATTGCGTTATTATGTTTCCAGCTGCAGACCTTTAAAAGATCCACAGGCCCTGAAACAATAAACTCTTATAGATAGCCATGTATGCCATCGTGAACTCCTCAGAGGAAAAGAAGTATATAAACCTAATAAATTAATAAGTATCATGATCCATAGCTTGAAACATTTTTCCAGAGTTGGAAGTGGCAGGTTGCATGTTGCCTGGTCCCTGAAAACTCATAATTCCCAGTGGTATCCATAAGATTCCAGAAAATGTTAAATAAATGGTTGCTCCCTGTCCATGCCTCCTCCCAGAGTTTGGATATTGGGAAGTTTTTTTCTCCCCAGAGAAAGAAAAACGTGGCAGCCTGCAACCTCAAATTCAACCTGTGGCAATAAATACAGTAAAAATTACAAATCAATACATGACTTAATTTTGAAAAGTAAATGCATTAGCTTATCTCAACACCCCACCCCCACCCCTGCTGCTGGCTGGATTCCAGACATCCAAACAATCTCCTTTGCACACAGAGAGGCTGAGCCGTTAATCAATACAACGAGGTATTTCCAGTGCTCCTGGCATGACAAAAGAATCAAGTAATTCATTATTTTGTCATAAGTCTGCCCTGTTGGAAACATGACTTAAAATAATCTTGAAAAATTGTTACACGCTGATTAACAATTGTGCTTAATTTTTTATTTTTTTGGTAGATGCAATAGGACAAAAAAAAATCCACCATTATTAATGTAATAAGAGTCTGGCATATAAGTCCAGGGAATAATTGAGAAGGAATAATCACACTTTGAAAGGAAACTGGGACAAAAGAAGGCCTTACTTGATACTTGAACCCATAGCACTCACTATTGCACCTTTCAATATGTCTTTAAATAAATTTCATTTTCTCCGGGGTCTGAGCACTGGAAACCATTGCACAATGTGGTTTTGCAATGGAAGGTAAAAAATGGTTTGTTAAAGTCTCTGTGCCAAATGGCTGCTTGTTTTCGATCTTATTCCAATGTACATTGGATGGACCCAGTGCGCTCAACAGTAGTCTGGTACAGAGAAAGGACACCCCCCCTCTTTTTGCTTGGGATCCATATTGGGATTGCAGGGTCTCCAAGTGTCCCTATTTTCCAGGGACAGTCCTGGATATACAGAAGCCATCCCAGTTTATGCTTTGATCCCAGGGTGTCCTGCTTTTCCTTGTTGTTGTTGTTTAGTCGTTTAGTCGTGTCCGACTCTTCGTGACCCCATGGACCAGAGCACGCCAGGCACCTCCTGTCTTCCACTGCCTCCCGCAGTTTGGTCAAACTCATGTTAGTAGCTTCGAGAACCATCTCATCCTCTGTCGTCCCCTTCTCCTTGTATCCGCAATCTTTCCCAGCATCAGGGTCTTTTCCAGGGAGTCTTCTCTTCTCATGAGGTGGCCAAAGTATTGGAGCCTCAGCTTCAGGATCTGTCCTTCCAGTGAGCACTCAGGGCTGATTTCCTTAAGAATGGATAGGTTTGTTCTTCTTGCAGTCCATGGGACTCTCAAGAGGCTCCTTCAGCACCATAATTCAAAAGCATCAATTCTTCGGCCATCAGCCTTCTTTATGGTCCAGCTCTCACTTCCATACTTCACTACTGGGAAAACCATAGCTTTAACTATATGGACCTTTGTTGGCAAGGTGATGTCTCTGCTTTTTAAGATGCTGTCTAGGTTTCTCATTGCTTTTCTCCCAAGAAGCAGGCGTCTTTTAATTTGGTGACTGCTGTCACCATCTGCAATGATCAAGAAAGTAAAATCTCTCGCTGCCTCCATTTCTTCCCCTTCTATTTGCCAGGAGAAATGTTAGAGGGTGTGGAATAGGATGTCCTATTTTCAACGAAGAAATGTTGAAGGGGACGTCTGTATTTTCACCTGAAAAATGTTGGAGGGTATGGGAATGTTAAGCACTACCTTTCACAATAGATAGTGCAAGCTCATTTGATCTTTGTCATGCACATGTGTGCATATGCGGACATGCGCACACATAACTGAGAAACAATAATCGTCTGATATTTTCAGTTGTCCCCTGTGACCAGTCAGTAATAATAATAATAATAATAATTTATTATTTATACCCCGCCCATCTGGCTGGGCCTCCCCAGCCACTCTGGGCGGCTTCCATAAAAACCAAAAAGACAGTAAAATATCACACGTTAAAAACTTCCCTGAACAGGGCTGCCTTAAGATGTCTTCTGAATGTCAGGTAGTTGTTTATCTCTTTGACATCTGCTGGAAGGGCGTTCCACAGGGCGGGCGCCACTACCGAGAAGGCCCTCTGCCTGGTTCCCTGTAGCTTTGCTTCTCGCAATGAGGGAACCGCCAGAAGGCCCTCGGCACTGGACCTCAGTGTCCGGGCAGAATGATGGGGGTGGAGACGCTCCTTCAGGTATACTGGACCGAGGCCGTTTAGGGCTTTAAAGGTCAGCACCAACACTTTGAATTGTGCTCGGAAACGTACTGGGAGCCAATGTAGGTCTTTCAAGACCGGTGTTATATGGTCTCGGCGGCCGCCCCCAGTCACCAGTCTAGCTGCTGCATTCTGGATTAGTTGTAGTTTCCGAGTCACCTTCAAAGGTAGCCCCACGTAGAGCGCATTGCAGTAGTCCAAGCGGGAGATAACCAGAGCATGCACCACTCTGGCGAGACAGTCCGCAGGCAGATAGGGTCTCAGCCTACGTACCAGATGGAGCTGGTAAACAGCTGCCCTGGACACAGATTTGACCTGTGCCTCCATGGACAGCTGTGAGTCCAAAATGACTCCCAGGCTGCGCACCTGGTCCTTCAGGGGCACAGTTACCCCATTCAGGACCAGGGAATCCTCCACACCTGCCCGCCTCCTGTCCCCCAAAAACAGTACTTCTGTCTTGTCAGGATTCAACCTCAATCTGTTAGCCGCCATCCATCCTCCAACCGCCTCCAGACACTCACACAGGACCTTCACCGCCCTCACTGGTTCTGATTTAAAAGAGAGGTAGAGCTGGGTATCATCCGCATACTGATGAACACCCAGCCCAAACCTCCTGATGATCTCTCCCAGCGGCTGCATGTAAATGTTGAAAAGCATGGGGGAGAGGACAGAACCCTGAGGCACCCCACAAGTGAGAGCCCAGGGGTCTGAACACTCATCCCCCACCACCACTTTCTGAACACAGCCCAGGAGGAAGGAGCGGAACCACTGTATGACAGTGCCCCCAGCTCCCAGCCCCTCAAGACGGTCCAGAAGGATGTTATGGTTGATGGTATCAAACGCCGCTGAGAGATCCAGCAGAACTAGGAAACAGCTCTCACCTTTGTCCCTAGCCCGCCGGAGATCATCAACCAGTGCGACCAAGGCAGTTTCAGTCCCATGATGAGGCCTGAATCCCGACTGGAAGGGATCCAAATGGTCCGCTTCTTCCAGGCGTGCCTGGAGTTGTTCGGCAACCGCTCGCTCAATCACCTTGCCCAAGAATGGAAGATTTGAGACTGGGCGATAGTTGGCCATTGTGGCCGCATCTAAAGATGGTTTTTTAAGAAGCGGTTTAATAACCGCCTCTTTCAGCGGGTCTGGGAAGGCTCCCTCACGGAGGGAAGCATTCACCACCCCACGAAGCCCATCGCCCAGTCCTTCCCGGCTAGCTTTTATAAGCCAGGATGGGCAAGGATCCAGGAGACAGGTGGTTGGTTTCACTCGTCCAAGCAGCCTGTCCACATCCTCGGAGGTAACAGATTGGAATTGATCCCACTCAACTTGACTAGACAGAACTCTAGCACTCTCCCGCCCCGGCCCTGCTCCCACGGTGGAGTCTACTTCTTCCCGAATCTGAGCGATTTTATCTGCAAAAAACTTTGCAAAATCATTGCAGGAGAACATGTGGCCCGTACTGGGCCCCGATGTTGCAGGTGGTTCCGCTAAATTGTGAACCACCTGAAAAAGTCTCCTGCTGCTGTTTTCTGCAGATGCAATAGAGGCGGCGAAGAAATTCTTCTTCGCCGTCGCTATCGCCACTTGGTAGGCTCGATGTTGAGCTCTAACCTGTGTCCGGTCAGATTCGGAATGAGTTATCCGCCACCGGCGCTCTAGCCGTCTCAACGATTGTTTCATTGCCCTCAGATCCGTGGAAAACCACGGGGCTGTCCGGGCTCCATGCAATCGGAGAGGGCGCTTCGGAGCCAAACAGTCAATAGCCCTGGTTAACTCCACATTCCAGCGGGCCACCAGGGAATCAGTCAGGTGCTTCACTAGTCAATGCATGGCAACTGAGATGGGAAAGGTATTCCTATCATCATCTCTCATTGTTTGGAGACAGCAGTATATCTCTGGTGCATAATAAGCCCAACCTGGTTGCTGTACAATGCTGTACCTCCACCACTGCCTTCTTGAAATGTAAGAAATGCCAGTGATGAACCAATTTGCCAGCCACCACTATCTACATACATGCACTGCTTTTCATTTGTGCATGAACAAACATGTATGCAAAGCCCTCCCTCCTTCCTCTTTTCCTGTAAATTGATAAATGCAAGAAATGGTTCTCACCAAAGGCAAGTTCAAAGCTGCTTTTGGCTGATTTCCCCTTTCCCGGTTCAGATCACCTGGAATATTTTATATGCAAAGATGGGGCAAAAATGGTGAAAGGAAATAGATCTGATCACATGGGCAATGCAACACAGGAGGCAGGGTGTCCCAGAGCTCACCCAGGGTCACTCTGCAACCTCCGCAACTTCTCAAACGTACCCTTCCGATCATGGCGGATGCAGTGACAAGCTCACCCGTTGAAGAGCTCAAGTGAGTAGCTGACTCATAGGAATGTGTGAAGCAGCCAAAAACAGCCTTGGAACAGACTGTGAGAATTTGGAGCAGGGAACACGCCTTGCTTCTCACTGTTGCTTTCATCTCTCCAGGAACCCCTCCTCCCACAGCCAATCCCTTCCAGTGTTCCCTGAGGCTATTTCAGCTGGGATGCTGCTTCCAGATCAGAAATGAAGTGCAGAGATGCAGGGGCAAAACAGTGGGTGCACACCACAAGGCTGTGTCACTGGAGACTCTGTTGCTCTTTCAGCACAACAACTGCTTTGCTATCTGCCTTCAGCATACCCTCCAACATTTCTCCGATGAAAATGGAGATGTCCTATTCCATCATTATAATTTTACTCCTTAGAGCTGGCGCATCTGATTGGGTCGCCCCAGCTACTCTGGGCGGCTTCAAACACGTAGAAAAACATAATAAAGCATTAAACTTCTCTATACAGGGCTGCCTTCAGATGTTTTCTAAAGGTTGCAGAGTTCCTTATCTTCTTGGCTCAGGGGCCACATAACTCCATAACCGTCAACATTTCTCTGACGAAAATAGGAATGTCCTAGTGATAAGTGGGACATTCCAGGATCAAATCAGAAATTGGAACGTCTTCTGTAAATCCGGGACAGTCCCTGGAAAATAGGGACACTTGGAGGGTCAGCTTCAGGTCTGTGACAGACCACACAATCAGGTCTGTGGTTGTGTGTGATGTGTGGTATGCCGTGTACACCATGGTGTTGTTGTGTTGGTCTAGGAAATGGGAGACCAGAGTTGACCTCTCCATTCAACCTTGATGCTCTTGGGCCAGTTGCCACCTTTCAACCTAAAGTACCTTGCAGTTTTGTTATTGGGACTAAAGGAGGAGACAGAGACCCTTGTACACTACTTTGAGTTCCTTGGAGAAGGAGATATAAATGCAACAATCAAGCAATGAATATAATAATGATGATTTTTCATAATATGGTTGAACAGGACTTTTCTTTCAAATCTGACGGGCCAGTAGGCCTGCAAAGCTTGTGGCGTTGTCTTGCTTTCCTCTGCAGTATGTGGAAGGGGTTGCTGTTTTGGCTGCTGCTCTCACTTTGTGTGTCATCCTCTGGAGCGAGGGGCTGTTGGGATGGGATAATGAACAGATATCTCTGCCTTGTCTGGGGGCAGAGAATCAGATTCCACTTCTCAGGCTACAATCTTACCTGGGAATAGAGATGAGGGAGATATTTTGCATTCTAATGCTAATCTACCAGATCTGCACAGCCTGAAATGAAGCACAAAGCAAGCTTTCAAAATTCTGCCCTTCGCCAGATTTGGCGAAGGAGTTGTCCAATTTAAAATAAAGGTTTACAAAAAGTGTGCTTTAAAAATGCATGCATTGGTGAAGATAACATACAAAAAATTAATTACATTTGGGGAAATTGCTTGCAAATAATGTGTTTGTTAGGCAGAACTACATTTGAAACAATACATATTGGAAGAAATTAACAAACAAAGAAACAAAATCACAAATGTGGTGAACTGAAAATGGAGGCACTCAGAAAAAAACCAAAATTTATGCTTTTGTCCATCTGTAACTGGGAGTAACTCTGATTACAATCAATGCATTGAAATCCGAATTGGGGTAGAAAAGGAGAATTGAGCTAGAAATGTGCATACATTTAAATATCCTGTGGACTGAAGGTAGTTATCTGCAAATACTAACAATTGTGTTTTGTTGCTTTAAGAAATACTAGAAACAGATAATTTACAGTGCTTAAGGACATTCATTTATTCAAGGGGATTATGAGATTTTAACAGGTTCATGCCTTTCAAATGGATTATAAAGCACACACATGTTTATGGGAAAATATTATGCCTATTCTGATACGGACCATCGGCTGCTTCTAAGCCCAGTCCTTTTCAAGCTGGTTCAGTCTATGATCTAATACTTTAAGCCACGAAACAAAATAAACAACAATGATAGAAAACATGCCCAGGCAAACTATTTCAGGCTGTGATGGAATAAGCATAAGAAATGACTTACAAAGAATTCAATTTGAGTCCTTGGGGAATTAAATTAAAAAAGCAATGAAAACATTTCCTTGTATCAAACATTTTGTGAAGAAATAAACCACACGAACCTAAAGAGAGAGAGAGACTGAGGGGGGAAACTGTAGGTGGAAAAAGTGTAATTAATTATTCAAGACAAACTAAAGTACAATTCAAAAGAGGGATTTATGTAAAGAGTTTAGCACCGATGATTTATTCATAGATGTACCCGGTAAGCCTTCAATAGTTTTGCATACTTTAGAAAGATGACAGTGAGCAAAAAGCTGGACCGATAATCATCATACACACGTATGTAGTCACCTTAGCAAAGTATTCTTACAGGTTTTGTATGCATGGATGGAAAGTTTGGATATTGCAAGGTCCCCTGGTATCTGCTGTGCAGAGATACACATTACCATCTCTCCAAGGTTTGTTGTCAGACAGGGCTTGTCCACACAGGTTCAACGACGGAGGAGTCTATTACCACCAGAGTGTCTCCAAGTGCAACACTTTCCACTTGGAGGTAGCACTTGGGCAAGTTATATCCTGCATCAGCAGCTGCCTCTGTGTGGCTGGTGTGGGAATGTTAAGGATACAGTGGTAGGAGAGGATATATTGATTAAATAGTATCCTTCCTTCACTCACGCTAGTGAGTCATGTGTAGCAGAACAGATTCCCCTCAATACAGCAGGAAGCTAGTTTGCAGATCCGTTTGAATCTCTTTAGTTAAGATTATTCCTGGTGTCCCCTTTGACCCCTCTTAAAAGAATAAAGACACAAGAGTCTTTCCTTAAAAGTAACAAGAGTTTGCTCACATTCAGTTCACAGTCTGATCCCTGAAGGCAGACTGTAGCTAGCAGTTACAGAACATAGTGCGTGCTCATCCCTTATGGGGATTGAGTCCATGTGCTGCTGGCTGAGAGCCAGCAGACAGCAAAATACATTAAGAGAACAGCATCAAGAGAACAAAATGGCTGCTGGAGAGCAGCATGGCATCAAGCGAGAGAGATGACTGCGTGATTCGGCTCTTTTATGGAGTCAGTCAGGGTCACACCCTGGTCACATGCAGGGGGAGGACACTCAAGAGCAGTGGAACCAGTCAGTTATACTGACTGGAGTAACATCCCCCTGCCTATGCCCTCTCTAGGGAAACAAGTAATGTTGTATTTGATTGCTCCAATGGATTATATCCCACAGCTGGCCAGTCTAGTGAGCCACTGAACTGCATCTTGTGGCAATTGCCTAGGCAATTCCGTATCCCAAGCCCCTGGGCTGACCCCATCAACCAACCACTCAGGCTAGATATTGAATTTTCTTCTTGGCAGGAGCAGCCCATCCTGTTTAGCCACCTGAGGGGAATCAGAAAGGTGCCCATCGCTTACTGGGATTCCATGGCTTCCAGCAAGGTCTCGTGGGAAACTGTTGCCACTGTGCGACCCCAGCAGCAGCAGAGGTGGGGCACCCATGGGATTCTGATGCCTGAGGCAGCGGCTTCAGCCTGCCACACGCGTGTGAGGGCATACAATCATTCTGGTGCCTTTTTTTCTTAGCTAATATCACAAAATTGGGAGAACAATTATGTTCCGACATGCACATCAGCCGGGGAGAGGCAGAGTCGGGTCAATCTGCATGTGGATTCATCGAAACCAGATTTCTGAAGCATCTTACTCTGTGTTGAAGCCAATCTCCCAGACACTGGCTGTGGAACTGGTTCAAAGTAAAGGATATCTCTCGTGTTATTTTCTTCGTCTTCAGGCTAAATCTTCTCATCACTTTTATCAAACACAAAGTAAGTTACTTAAACATTTCCGGAGAAAATCTTTGTCAAAAGCAATCACTTCCTCCAACAACAATAATCCTGGAAAGCCGACTGTGTAAAATAAAAATAAATAAATAGACGGAAACCCTGTCAGAAGAGCAAACCCCAAGGTCACGTGACTAATAGGTTATGAGAAGATTCTCTCTCTCTCTCTCTCTCTCTCTCTCTCTCTCTCTCTCTCTCTCTTCCGGCTTCTGGGCTTTATATATTAGTTTATTTAAAATGGGATCTACAGTGATTTCCTGGCAGTCTCTCTTCACCACCACCCTGCCCCAATTCATAACTACTATCACAGTCACCAATAACGCAGGGTAGGTGGAACAAGGCTGGAGGCAAGGTTGACAATATGATTTCACCTATATTGCAGTGCAGATGGACAGGTTTTTGTTGGGATGAGTTGGTGGGTGGCAGGGAGCAAAATCTTCTTTTCAATTTGCTCCTCTGTGTCTTCTGAATGTCTTTTCCTGCTTGTTTGGAGTATATTATCCTTCAGGCAAAGACAGAAAATTAAAGCACAAGCACACAAAAGTGCTGGTCCCTCGAGAGGCCGGCTTCAGGCTGTTGTTTTAAACTCTTTTAATAGTTAAAACAAAAATAAAATGCTTCCCGTGACTTACACAAGAAATAATTATGCAAATAGGTGGATATGCCTAAGAAGTGAAGTCCAGAAGGCATTTCGCCAGATCTTTTGCAGAGCCGGTTTAGCTGGTATTCATTCATTTTTATTTTTATTTTGACCCATCAAATGAAAGGGCGTTGTGCTGCTTTATGATGTTAGATGGGGGGAGAGACACATTATTGTGTCTCCATTGCCATTTGAAATCCTGAATCTCAGTTGCACAGGAGCATGGAATTGCAGCCACACTGCACATGTGTGACCATCAGGATTCCATAAGAATATAAGAAACCCCTATTGGATATTGATTGCTTTGTTCAGCATCCCGTTTCCTTCAGCTGCTAACCTGATGTCTATGGTTCCTTCCTCCACAAAGGAGACATGAAGACAATAGCCCTCTCCCACTATTGATCCCTGACAGCTGAAATCCTAGACTGGCATGTATAGCCATCATGTCTAGTAGTCATTGGTAGTATTATCCTCCATGAATTTATTTCATCCCTTTTAAAAGCAGTCTAGTCCTGATATGCCTGAACAGGAAATATTTGGCCATGTTCAAGGTACCAGGCCACACGTCTGACCCCAATGCTCCTGTCTATGCTGGGTCCATCTTCTCCATTCCTGACCTTCTGCAGAGGGACTGTCTGAAGTGGGCTATGTACACACATTCACTTGAATGCAGAATTGGGAACCTGGTGAAGCAGGGTTCCCTATCACACAGTCTTCTACTTGTATTCAGATAGAACACAGAGACCTTACTCCCTGAACACAGAAAGGTGGGGACTGAGGGAGGAAGCCCACTCCATGGCTTGACATCTGACCAGGCCTTAAGCTGGTGGCCATCGTAAATTAAAAGGATGCTACCTGAGAGTCTTGCCTAGTCCTGGCCAAGCCATTGCAGTTGTTCTCTTGCTGTCCCTCAGAAACTTGGGGTAGTGACAGTAGCTGGTGAAATTGGTTTTGGTGTTTGGACCACTCTGCCCAAAAGATGGGGAATTAGACTGGACTGTAGGTATCATTAAAACTCCAGGTCCAGGAAGGAATTTTTTCAGGAGCAGATATGTCACCACCTCCTTAAGGACAGTAGGCACTATTCCCTCATGTAAAGCCATGTTATCAATTATTTGCACCCAGCCACCCAATCCCGCTCACCTAGCTCAGACAAGACCAAAGATCAAGAGAGAACATGGTTGGCTGAGCCACTGCAAGCAGCTTGTCTATTGGTATTGGTACATTAGTGAACTCCTTGGAAGCTGCTGATCTTTTATATGATAAAATGACCTGACAGCAGGTGTCTTATGTTTGCCTTCTAAAAATAAATAAATGATGCTAGAAATAGAAGACAAAGCACTAGAAAAAAGAATAGTAATTAAAAAAACCCCACACATAGTGGCTCACTTGCATTTACATACATTCTTGGAGTCCAGATGCAAGAGATGAACATTTATTGAAATGATCCAAAGGATGGATTTGATCAACTCAAATAGAAACCTGGAGAAGCATTTTCTCATCAGATTTTCAGTACTTCCTACATCCACTGCAAGAACAGATTCTCTCACAGAATGTTGGCACTTCCATGGTGTAACTGTGGCATGTTGGAACATCAGAAATTTTGGATTCAAGTCAAGGTCTGATGAAACATTTGGACCTGTTTTCCTTTTGTTAGAGGTGGTTTTTCCATCAGTGTGCTACAAGCAGATGTTCTTGTAAAGCAATGGACTCCTTTTTTTGTTCTCTGATGTAATAGCTGTTTAAGCCATCTCTCTGATTATACACTGCTGTTTGGGAGCCAAACTGGTGTTCCATATCCATTCTCTTTTGGCATCTTTCAAGCATCTTCCTTGCCATTGAATCTTTGTGTTTATGAAGATGTTTCCCTAAGTGAATTTTCTTGTATTTTATTCCAACTTAAATGTATTTAAATATTTCCTGTTCACATAACCTATCCAACATGGGCCCCAGTCTATTATTGCAAGACTTTTTTTGTTTTGGTTTAAAGAGGAGACCAACAGCAAAATACTAACTGTGCCCACTTGAAAATAAGTCCTATAGAACTCGGGGGGGGGGTGCTTACTCCCAGGTAAGGAAGGCTAGGATTGCAGCCTAAGTCAAAATATTAAAATGTAAAAAAAAGAATTCACACATAGTACAATATCTAACAGTGCAATTCTATACAGTCGTACCTTGGTTCTTGAATGCCCCGGAACTCATATGTTTTGGCTCCTGAACAATCGAAAACCAGAAGTGAGTGTTCAGTTTTCGAACGTTCTTTTGGAAGCCGAATATCTGATGTGGCTTCCAATTGGCTGCAGGAGCTTCCTGCAGCCAATCAGAAGCCGTGCTTTGGAAGTCAAACATTTCAGAAGTCAAACGGACTTCCGGAACAGATTCCATTCGACTTCCAAGGTACGACTGTACTCTGTCTCGGAACCAAGTCTAGTATAAGCTTCCATCATGGCTCTAATAGTCGTGTACTTTTGTACTCTTTTGATTTCCCCCCTCCTCCAGCTTTGTGTAACATCTTTCCTGAGGAACTGAAAAACTTACCGCCATTTTGTAACTTTTATGCTTGGCCCTTATAAACATATCACCCAACTGTGAACATGGGACTGGTATTTTATCCAGACTGAGTTGCTGGACAGCTCAGTCAGTAGAGCATGAGACTCTTAATCTCAGGGTTGTGGGTTTGAGCTCCAGCTTGGGCAAAAGACTCCTGCATTGCAGGAGATTGGACTGGATGACCCTCGTGGTCCATTCCAACTCTACAGTTCTGTGATTCTATGTCTACTCAGAAGGCAGCTCCATTGATTTCATTGGAACTTCTTCCCTGGTAAGAATATACACAACTGTAGCCTAGGTAGATAATAGAAGCAGACAGAACAATCTGTAAAACAATATCCGCATTGACTGTTGTATATAATTTGCATCCGTTTTCTGTGTCCCGGTACAGCGGCCTAACCCGCCATCCTGACTTACAAAGCTAATGAAATGCAGTGTGGATGCCAGAATCAGCCCAGAACATTTTGCCACCTTAGGTGGAGCAGTAAATGACACCTTGCTCCATGTGTCAAGGTGCATTGTTCCCAGTTCCAATTATTGTGGCTGCTCCAAGAAACAACAGCAACACACAAACATGCTTCCCTGGCAGTTAAAATGCAACAATAATAAACTGAATAACAAACACCTTGTTTGCCTTTTCATGCTGAATAAGGCAGCCACCCCACTCTGTCCAACAGGGCATATTTTAAAGGCCTAACAAGCTAAATTTCCATGCTTTACTTTGCTGCATATTGTGTGACTTTAGTTTTCTGCTGGAGTTATCTTACCAAAAAGTACTTGCCCCAAACTTGGATCTTGACACCCATAACTTCTTCTTTTGATACATATTTTTTCTCCCGAACCAAACCCTTGAGCAGCAAATTTTGTGAAATCTTCATGAAAGAGTTAAAGAAGTGATGGTTTCAAAGTGTTCTTGCATGCTATAGTCCAGCTCCACATTTTAATTTGGACTTTTGCTTGCTTCTTTTCTGTTCATATTTTATTTTGTTGCCAAGTTGCCTTGACACATTTCATTTTTGTATGAAGTGACTAACAAGTGCTAATTACAAAAAAACGCTGATAATAAGAAGGCTATTAATTAGAATGTGGACAACAACATTATGCCATTCCCTGTGCATGTATGTTGGTGGTCAAAGTCACAGGCTCTTAAGCAATAGTAGCTATTTCATATTTTTGTCTAAGGATTTTTTTAAAAAAAATGCTTTGACCTTTTTTAATAAAGGAAAGCAATAGGTCCTCTAGAGAAGAACAAAATGCATGAAATGATGGAATGATTGCTGTAAGTGGCTCCGTTATGTACCAGATGAAAAATGACATTTTCTGATCTCCTGCTGTCTTTCTATTCAAAAAACATTAATGCACATTAATTTCAACTTCGCATTTCGATATGATACGAGGAAGAAAACACCCCATGGGAAGCTAATGGGAAATAGTGAGCATGCCTGTCTCGATGGTCATAGTGTCTGGCATACAAAACTCTCCCAACAGTCCTCATCCACATTCAAGAAAAAGAATAACTTGGTGCAAGGTTTTCCTGGCAGCCATTTATACTGGGAGAACGAGGAGGTTCATTCCATCAGACCTCCTGCAGATCAATAAAGGGGCTTTTTCCCAGCTTGAACTCACTGGAACTCAGTTCTGTCCTCTCTCAGGTGGGCGCCATTGCCATTATATGAGAACAAAGAAGGTGTTCATGGTGAGTTCCAGCATGGAAAAGTAGCACTGGGCTGGGAGAAAGTCTGTTGCCATCTCATACTGGGATAAGGTCTGTTGCCTTCCCCATGAGGACTTTTTACTTCATGGAGCCACAGCAGACAGGAAGAGACAGAAGCCTGGTCCCCACTTACATTTGCGGCTAGTGAAAGAGAAGCTTCACATGATCATCTGGTGCTAAGATTTTCCGACATCCTGGGGACGTGGCTACAAGAGGTGGGCGAGAATTAAAACTGGTACTCAAGTTTTAATATTTTACGTAAGTACCGAATTTTTGCTCTATAAGACACACTTTTCCCCTCCTAAAAAGTAAGGGGAAATGTGTGTGTGTGTCTTATGGAGTGAATGCAGGCGGGAGGCTCTGTCAGCGCTCCCTTTAAAGAGCCGCACACACTCTCCGACCCTTCTTTAAAGGGAGCACGGCTCTTGGGGGAGCCTTAGCCGCGCGCAACCTCTCCCGGACAGGAAGAGGTTGCCTGTGGCTAAAGAGGAAGCCAGGACAGCGAGCGGGATGCATCTGGGATACCCTCCAGATGTCAGGTGCTGGACTGAGGAGGAATAGTGGGAGCCACACACATCCTCTTCTCCTGAACCTTCCCAAGGGCAGGAGGACAGTATTGATTTAGAACAGTGGTTTGCAGAGGGGCATAGTCCAGAGGGGAAAAGCTGGGAAATACTGGGTGAGGAACAGCTAGAAAAGGAAACACCAAGAGAGGGACAGCTGGCAGATTCAGTGTTCTTGGGCCCCCTTCGCCTAGGACTAGACGGGTTCTGAGAGTGATAGAACAGAAAGTGCAGCGGCAACAAGCTCAGATTACCCAACATAGGAGTGACGTAGATCAATGGGGATGGAAGGAGTGAACCTTAACTGGAAGCAGCACCATTTTTAGAGAGATATGCATTCCTTTGTTTCTTGCTGTGATTATTAAAGAAAGTATCTGCTAAGAATGCTCCTTTCATTTGACCTGCTTAATTACTGCCACGGGGAAGGATACGATTCCCTGAAGCCTGACACCAACACATTGAGGCAAAAAACTGGGACATGTATGTGTTTATGAGTTCTGTGCTGTCACACAAAAATGGGGGATGTCCCAATTTTATTGGGACAGTTGAGGGGTATGCAGTGGAAGTAGAATGTAGCCATCATTGCTAGTAGCCATTTATTCTCCATGAGTTTGTCTCATCCTCATTTCAAGCCATCTAAGTTGGTGGTCATCATTCATCTCATGGAAGTGAATTCCACAGTTCAACTACACATTGTGTGAAGAACTACTTCTGTGTGTTCTGCTTTTGCCAATGTATTCACTGTTCTTTGGATAGGGGTTTCACATGCCAAGATTTATATTAATTTGTTATATCCATGCAAAAAGCAGTGAGGAAATAGTGAAAAGGGGGGGGGGAATCAAGAGCTCCCCATATTTTTCATCTTCTTTCTAACAGACTTTGCAGCCTAATGTTTTGATGTCTCCCCCTGCCACTACAGTATGATATAAGCATGGAAACAGACAACCAAACGGTTGATTATACATAGACTTGTATTCATAAAATACTTACTCAACAAAAAGCATGAACATTTTCAATTAGATAGGAAAAGAGATGCTTAAGATTTTGGAAAAAAGAGAGACCGTCCTTATTAAATAAGTCTGAAGACATACAATGGCTACTACAAAATGCATACCAAATTAAATCAAGCAGGCACATTAATCACTGACAATAGAATAAATAGCCCTATGCACCAAACATTTATTTAAGAGGCCTGGGGCAGCAGAAGAAATAATGATACAAGATAATGAGTGCTGTGAAAAGTTTTCCTCGCCTATTTTCCATGTTTCCAATAAGCACAGAAGATGGACAATAATGGTACTTACTGGAGATGTTTCAGATTGCTGGTGAAAAGTGGGGAATTGCCTGCTGGGTGATACCTTCTAATAGAGCAATTGCAAATCCATCTTCTAATAGAACAATTGTAAATCCACTTGTCACAGCCGTACTGTGCCAACAGTGCTGCGAAGGTGTAGAAATCAGGGTAGATGTTCAAACCTTTTAAGCATGGGTTTCGCTGACAGTCGCCCAGGGTTAACAACGGACAGAGTGCTTGTTGGACGAGCAACAGAAACAAATTCACGTTCAGCTGAAGTCTGGGTGCACGTGGTTAGGAAGAACTAAGCAGCTCCTGAATCCCATCCACCCCCATCTTCTTCCAACTGTTGGTCGACCAAATTCCCACCCCAAGTGTCATTCCATTCACAGCCGCTCAGATAGCTAAGATTAGGGGTCAGCAAACCTTTTTCAGCTGATCCACTGTCTTTCAGACCTTGTGGGGGGCCGGGTTATTATGGGGGGGGGGGAATGAACGAATTCCTATGCCCCACAAATAACTCAGAGATGCATTTTAAATAAAAGCGCACATTCTATTCATGTAAAAACACCAGGCAGGCCCCAGAAATAACCCGGAGATGCATTTTAAATAAAAGCAGACATTCTACTCATGTGAAAACATGCTGATTCCTGGACCATCCGCAGGTCAGATTTAGAAGGCAATTGGGCCGGATCTGGCCCCTGGGCCTTAATTTGCCTACCCATGGCTAAGAGGTTTTGAGTTCTGAATAGAACCGATCTTTTGGGAGAGGCGTAGCCAACATAGAAACGCCTCCCCCTCCCACAGATATTGCTGGACTACATCTCCCATTAGTCAATAGGTCCAATGGATGGTAGTGAATTATAGTCTCACAACATATGGAGGGAGATGAAGCAGAACCACGATCCACTCCATTCTCCCTATATTTAATGGATTGTTGAGAGTAAGAGCTACTAATGCAGGAATCTACATATGGAAGCTCTGACACATAGTAAAGGATTTGCATAGCACAGGGGTGGGGGTCTTTTATCTGTAGAGGGCCTCATTCCTTTGGGGTATTGTCAGGGGATGCATGCCAGATGGGGGCAGGACTGGAGCTAGGGAAAATGGGTGGAGCCAAAAGTGGGAGGGACCATCAGCAAAACGGAATGGGTCCCCTCTTATCTCTCTTGTCATTTCTCTCTCTCTCTCTCTCCCTCCCTCCACTTTCCCTCCTATTTTGCATCCTTGCCACCCGCGTGAAATTAGGCAAAGCACATAGCTCACTCCTGACACAAGGAATGTGGGAGGCTGTGCGACAGCAGGGCTTGCTCCCAGCTCTGCATGTTGACAATACAAATACTGCAGACATCTTTGAATACAGTGGTACCTTAGGTTACATACGCTTCAGGTTACATACGCTTCAGGTTACAGACTCCGCTAACCCAGAAATAGTGCTTCAGGTTAAGAACTTTGCTTCAGGATGAGAACAGAAATCATGCAGTGGTGGCACAGCGGCAGCAGGAGGCCCCATTAGCTAAAGTGGTGCTTCAGGTTAAGAACAGTTTCAGGTTAAGAACGGACCTCTGGAACGAATTAAGTTTGTAACCAGAGGTACCACTGTAAAGGTTTTTTTTTTTAAAGGCAGACAGTTACAGTTGCAATCTCAGAGCTCCTTTATGCAATAAAAAGGGCATTTTTCATGCAACTTGTTATCCCACTGTACCAGGAAATTGGGGGCAGGGGGTTTACTTAGTTCTCGTCCCCCCCTCTCTCTGACACACACACACACACTTTTCTTCCCAACAGTCCTGTGAGGTACCTTAGGCTAAGAGATAGTGACAGACCCAAGGTTTCTCAGTAGGAATGTGCAGAGAATCCTAGCAGATGACTCTGCCTGCCCATCACAGTGGGGGATGCAATACAAATGCGCATTCTGTTCTCTAATAGTGCGATCCTATGTCTATTCAGAAGTCTGTCCCATTGAGTTCAGTTAAGTGGGTATAGGATTGTAGCTTCAGTCTCAGCAAATCTATGCTTGAGAGAACACCAGTTCTAGTTAGAAGGAAGAGTTAATCTGATGAATGTATCTTAAATTAATTTTTGATTCCCTAAATAATAAAAGAGGGTGGTTTTTTAAAGTGTGAAAAGTCTACATGTGGATTACTAAGAAGTAATTCTGATTCAGCAGCCCTTGAGAAATTAAAGTGACACTTGGCACTTGACCTTGTAGTCTCTTAACAGAAATATTTTTTGTTCTTGGATTGATTTCAGTATTGAGTGTTCTTATATAATATTAATATTTCTGAGACTACCTCATACATTTATTTATGTTGCAGGAATCTAATAATGATGTTGGGGTGTGTGAACATGAACTAAATAAAATGGCAATGAATCATGGTTGAATCATTAGATTATTCAATCTCGCAGTCATTAATCAAACCTCACACCCCATGTAACCAGTTAAGAAAAACGAATAAAGCCTTCATTCATCGAAGCTAATCTTATAATCATAGAGTTGTAAGGGACCACGAGGGTCATCTAATTTAATGTCCTGCAATGCAGAAAACTTTTGTCCAACTTTGGCAGAAGAGGTATCACATGATGTAATGTATAACATATTACTTAGGTTGCCAGTCTACTCCAGTGTGGTGTAGTGGTTAAGAGCAGTAGACTCGTGATCTGGTGAACCGGGTTCGCGTCTCCGCTCCTCCACATGCAGCTGCTGAGTGACCTTAGGCCAGTCACACTTCTTTGAAGTCTCTCAGCCCCACTCACTTCACAAAGTGTTTGTTGTGGGGGAGGAAGGGAAAGGAGAATGTTAGCCTCTTTGAGACTCCTTCGGGTAGTGATAAAGCGGGATATCAAATCCAAACTCTTATTCTTCTTTCATTTAATAATAATAATAATAATAATAATAATAATAATAATAATAATAATAATTTATTTATACCCTGCCCATCTGGCTGGGCTTCCCCAGCCACTCTGGGCAGCTTCCAACAAAATATTAAAATACCGTAATACATCAAACATTAAAAGCTTCCCTAAACATTTAACTCCGCCTCTCTTCCCCAGGGGATTGAATATCTTCCTGGGTCCTGATTCAAGACAAAACAAATTATCATTTTGTGCATCATTCCTCCAAAGTTACGTACAGTTGTACCTTGGATCTCGAATGCCTTGGCTCCCGAACAAATTGGCTCAGAACAATTGAAACCCGGAAGTGAGTGTTCTGGTTTTCAAATGTTCTTTTGGAAGCCGAATGTCCGATGGGGCTTCCACTGCTTCTGATTGGCTGCAAGAGCTTCCTGCAGCCAATCAGAAGCCGCACTTTGGTTTTCTAACGTTTTGGAAATTGAACAGACTTCCGGAACGTATTCCATTAGACTTCCAAGGTACAACTGTATTTATAAGTTCTATTGATTTAAAAAGAAGTGTTGATCATGTGTTTAACTCTCTCATTAAGCATCAGTAATATTAAAGCCAATGTCCAGTTTCTGCAGTTATCATGGTCAGGCTGACCAGGCTAGAAAAATGCCCACTGTGCCACCATTTTTAATTCTTATCAGGCATCTAGGAAGGACTCGTGACACTTGAGATCTTTATCAACAACTGATGTTAAACAACAGTTCCCAAGCATCACCTATTTCTTCACAGAGATTGCCAGGAAGCAGAATGAATTGGCTTGTTTTTGTTTGATTATTTCCTTTCGTATTTTTATGTTGTGACCTGCCCTGTGGTCTTTGGAAGAAGGGCGGCATACAAATTTTAAAATACAGTTATATAAATTTATAATGAATATTCTGTCTCAGCATGCCTCCGATCCCCCTGGGCTCTCGGCGTGTACTGAGAAAGCCTGTTCTCTGCCCCACCCCATGAGATACAGAAAATTACAAAGCACAATTCTGTATTCATGTGCAGCAAATAAAAGCGAAGTGAACCTGCTGTTTCTGACCTTGCTTGAGTGCACTACACAAAATAAGAGAGTTTGCCTCCACCCATCACATAAGGGGAGCTGTGTTCTCTTTTAAAATCTGGGAACACATGGGTGTTTCTTGCAGTTCACGAACTACGCTACTTGTTAGAAAAATCTTGCACATAAATCAAACTTATGTGCCATTGAAATAATGCAAAAAATAAAAGAGATGCTCAACATTTAAGTTCAGTCCAATGTGGCTTTAGCTTCTGAAGCCAAAGCTCTAAATCCTAGCTGTATTTTGTTCACTTGACTCTCATTCCCTGAACTGTGTCTGATTTCCCTCTTTTAATTGTCCGAACCCTTTTAATCAGGAAGGAATCAAAGTGCAGTTCTTCCCCATCACCTTTGTAATGCTGCGGAATAATTCTATGACTCCACGCTTCTTAAAACACCATATGCCGATTTATATTTATCAAAATTTCTATACTTAAATCCATTGGCCTGTATCGAAGACAGATCTGTTGCAATCAGTGGACTTTAATTTGTCACAATTAATTTAAGGCCATTGATTTTAATGAGTCTGTGGTGAGTATGATTAGTTGGATATAGCCAAATATCCTTACATTATTTGATCAGGCTGTAACTTGTCTTCAAGTGCACTAGCAGTAGCAGCCCAACCACAAACATTTGGGGGTTTTTAAGTTTTGAAAAAATGCAAGTAAGAGAGGACATGTTAGAGGTGTATAAAATTATGTGTGGTGTAGAGTTACCAAATTCACAAAAGTGAAAATCTGTGCAAAGTTGTTGAGCTTTTTTAAGTCTTTGGGCTTTTTTTGGGGGGGTGATTTTTACAGCATTTTTCTTAAACAATTGCCCTGGTTGCCATACATCCAGGTTTTCAGCAAAAACACCTCTGGATGTTATTTTGACAGTCCAATACCCAGGTGTGAAACAAACAAACAAACATTTTAAGAGAAGACAAGGCTGGGGAGGGGGCAAAAAAAATCATGGAAAGTGAGAAGATTTTTTTAAAGAAAAAGTTGGCTCCAAGATACAAGTTGGGGGTTAAATGTGGGCTCTGAAATGATTGGAGGCTACTAGAATAACACAAAAATCCTATATCAGAATTTTGGAAATCCCACTGACTCCAATAGTACTTAACCCCAGGCTAGGGTGTATAGGACTGAAGTTAAATCGACCAATTTTAGATAAGGGGGAGAGTCACGATTGCACCATAAACCCATGGAAAGTATAGAAAACTACCATTAGTGTTCGCCTAAATTAATGCAAGCTTTTCATTGCTCCCAGATAATGCTAGGAACTAGAGTGATAGTATCATATAGGGTGTAGCAAAGGTAAGGTTTGTTTTCTCTTTGGCCGCAAGATCTGGACTCCTGTGCCTTTTTTCCTTTAGTGCAGCCTGAATGATATCAACTGGGTTTGTTATTCAGGTGTAAATCCAATGTGTAGCACTTAACAATTTTGTTAATATTTGCATGTTCTTGTTATAAAGTCATGATGCTGTATTGTTATGACTTTCTGGAATCTGCAGCTACTGCATACTGCATAGGAGAGGCATGGAGACATTTAAAACATGGAGAAGTTGAAGTTATTTGCGTACCTAGCACAGACCCGGTGATTCACTGAGGAATGAATCTGAGGCTCTCACTTTTCTTGCGGATTGAAGGTACAGTTTCTATTCTGTTCCCTCTGAATGCTGGCCCTGAGCAACGCAGTGGGCAGTGGGCAGATGGATTGAATTAAGAGCAGTTTCACTGCCAAGTTCAATCATGTGTGTGAACTGTGAAAAGGAGCATTCATCTCAAATGGCTTTCCTATTTCTTTCTCTCTCCTTTCTTGCTTTACATTTTTTAAAAAAAAAATCAATATTTTTACTCAGTTACACGTTATCCTATCTCCTTTAAAAAGTAAGAATAACGGCATTTATTCTGAGCAAAAACAGGAGGGAGCGGGATTGGGGGAAAGCCTGTGAGTTAAAGCCCAAGCAAAGTTATTTTCAGACGTGCTATGGAGTGGAAAATAACCTCTAGGTATATATCGACAATGCAGTCCTGAAATAGAAACACGTGTAATTCTACACATCTGTATGAGGTACGGCTCCACAGGAGGTGCCTGATTCCAGGGTCGGCCCACCCATGAGGCAAGGTGGGGTGACCACTTCGGACAGCATGATCCATAGGGGCAGCAGGTTCCAATGTAAAACTTTATTTCACCTCCCTTGTTCTTGCTATAGATCTTCACTCACTTAATATAGAGCCAGTGTGGTATAGTGGTTAAGAGCGGTGGACTCATAATCTGGTGAATTGGGTTCGCTTCCCCGCTCCTCCACATGCAGCTGCTGGGTGACCTTGGGCTAGTCACACTTCTCTGAAGTCTCTCAGCCCCACTCACCTCACAGAGTGTTTGTTGTGGGGGAGGAAGGGAAAGGAGATTGTTAGCCGCTTTGAGACTCCTTCGGGTAGTGATAAAGCGGGATATCAAATCCAAACCCCCATTCTTCTTCCTCTTCTTCTTCTTCTTCTTCTTCTTCTTCTTCTTCTTCCCCTTCTTCACACCCTTCTTCCCTGGTGAGGAGGGAGGCACCGTTTTGTGGTTTGTTTTTTTTTAAGATGTTTATTGAAATTTTCAAAAAAAAATTACAAAACATTAAAAAAAAGACAATACATACAACTTACATTTCTTACTGTCTATGACCAATTTCCGTGACTTCCCCGCACCTCCCCTTCTTGTATTCCAGTTCCAATTTTTAGCTCAGCAAGTTCTTGTCCCCAAACTTTACCTTGTTTTCTCTAATTCAGTTTCGTTAACCAATTTTAACGTATAAACCTCAATCTTTATACGTCAATACTTATTCTTCAAAATCTTTTTCTAGGTTCACCCCCTCAATTTAATTAACCAATTTTAACTTATAAACCTCAATCTTTATACGTCAATACTTATTCTTAAAAGTCTTTTTCTAAGGTCGGCCCCAATTCCCTTCCCCGAAATCCCCGTTTTTATGTTAGTGGCAAAACCAAATTAATTAAAACAGAATATAGTTATACACCCTTTGGATTCCCAAAGCCCCACCACCCCCTTTCCCGGTTTCGAACCCCAACAAAAAGTCCATCAGTCCATCTGCAGTCAGCCTGGCGACCTCACATCCGAGGCTCTCAATTCTCTCTCAATTCCTCTCTGCCGGTTTTTTTGATAGTCCTTTATATTAAACTCCGAATCTCGAAGGAGCTCTGTCCCAATAAGGTCCATGTTTCTTCCAGCCAGGCCTCCGTATTTAAAAATGGAGCCAAAATCTTGTTTCCTACTTCTCTTAAGTCCAAATGTCCCAAAAGCTCCAGTTTCCACTTTAGCCAAGTTTGTATTCCATAGGTCTTCAGATCTCCACATAGGGAGATCTCTCCATTCTCCATTCTTCAATTCAAACCAAATTTTCATCATCCTGGTCTTATTTTCCTTTATATCCATCTTAACCGGCCTCTGGCTCTCCTCAATCATCTGTGACATTATAGCTCCTCCTTCTTTTTCCTTCGAATCATCATGTTCCTCTTTCATCACATTCTCGGATTTCTCAAATTTCTTTTCATATTCAGCTGCAAATTTTTTTAAGTCCACTGCAAAACTTTCCTTTTCAACTGCAAAAACTTGAGTCAAGTCCCTCCCAGGCTCAGCAACTTTATTTACTGTTCCATTCAGTCTTATCACATTTGTTGCCAATACATCACTCTGCTCCTGCAACTTTCCCAAGAGAAAAAAAGTCTTCTCCAGTTCAGCCAGTATTTTTCCACTTACAGCCATTTTTGTAATGTCCTAAACCCCCTCTAGAGGGATTCTAGTTTCTTAATATCTTCCAGTTACAACCCAAAAGTCAAATTAGCCTTTTCTTCTTTATTTTTAACAATTTGTTACCAAATTGTAATGAATATAACCAGCAAAGATAGCAGAAACAAAGTTCTCCTTTTTTCCCAACTTTGACAGCTAATTTGACAGCTGTCAAAGTCTTTATGTCTCTTCCGCAGGCTCTCCCACCGATCGCTCCCGGGTCTTGGGGGAGGGGTGAATTCCGTTCTCAATGTTAGCTCTTATCCTCCAGCACAATCACTTAAATTGCCCCAACATAGAGTTAATTGCTTTTCTCCACAAAGAAGAAAGGTATTCTCACAACCTTAGTAATAAAATCCTTGCTTTACGATGTTTACAAGGCGGGTAGGCAGACTTCCTCTTTACACCTTACCCGGTCGTGCCTAATTCCCAAAGAAAATTTCCCTTTTAAGTCCAATTTCCGTGTTACTCACGGGTTGTTGCTTTTAATCCAAATGTTCAGAGAAAGAAGTCAGCGCTCTCCGTCCATGGCATGCGGCTTCACTCAGCAGGGGAAGCAGTCGACTCACAGCACCGCGCCGCTCTCCGTCCCCCGTTCCAGAGCCTTTAAAAAGGCTCCTTTGCGGGTCGGGGGGCGCAAATGGTGCCCGCCGAGTCACCAGGTCCACAGGCTTCAACGCCTGTGGTTTCTGAGGGTCCCCGCGTCGTCGCCGCAGCAGAACCCGACCCCTGCTGAGCCGATTCCCTCCGGAGCTCGGAGGGAATCCGCCATTAGGCGATGGCGCTAACCCGGAAGTCCGTTTTGTGGTTTGCCTCAGGTGCCAAAATGTATTGGGCTTGGGCCCTGCCCGATTCCTTAGAGAAGGGCTAAGACGGTTCCATGCAATGGGGTTGAATTAGAACCGGGGGCCATTCAACAGACCAGAATGTTGGAAGATCCAGGAGAGACGAAAGGAGCCACTTCTTCACACTGCACATTGTTAAATCATGGGTGTTGCTACCATATGATGTAGTGATAGCTTTAAGCTATACAAATTCATAGAGGAGAAAGCTACCAGTGGCGATTAACTATCTCCAGGATTGGAGGAGGCATGCCTCTGAATACATATTGCTGGGAATCACAAATGGGGAGAGTGCTGTTGTGGTCAGATCCTGCTTGCAGGCTTCCCACAAAGGTCTTCTTGGCCACTGTGAGAACAGGATACTGGGCTAGATTGGCCCTTTGAGAGCTCATCTTATGTTCTTGTTATTAAAAAATATATACAGTGGTACCTCAGGTTACAGATGCTTCAGGTTACAGACTCCGCTAACCCAGAAATAGTACCTCGGATTAAGAACTTTGCTTCAGGATGAGAACAGAAATCGTGCTCCGGCGGCAGTGGGAGGCCCCATTAGCTAAGGTGGTACCTCAGGTTAAGAAGAGTTTCAGGTTAAGAACAGTCCTCCAGGACAAATTAAGTTCTTAACCTGAGGTACCACTGTATCTTGAAAATGTATGGCAGGGGCATATACCTTTAGATAGCCATGACTTGTTATGGCCTAATAATGACTAAAGACTCATAGGTAAAAGGGTAAAGGATGCGGGTGGTGCTGTGGTTGAAACCAACCTATTAACAGTATAAGACTTACTGAAATTGCCGTGCTTCATAAAGTCTCATATTTTAGATTTTTAAAACTGTATGCTAATGAGTTTCACTCATAGAACCAGTTGCACCAACTCTTAGCAAACCATATTCTGCAGAAGAGTAAGTCAATGGTCTTATCCCAGCGATATGTCCAGCGGCACATTAGAGAGTAGCAAACTGATGAGTAGAAAACTCATTCGTTTCTTTTCTGCACAAGGTCCAGATCAGGGATGCAATTTGCAAGAACACCACTATAGTCCAGTATAGTGATTAGACTAATGGATCTCTGTACAGTGGGACAATACTGTAATCCCATTTTAATAATGATATTATTAAAGCTGTACTTAAATCGCCTGGGGGCCACTATGCTGGGAATGGTTGCTTTCCATGGTTGCCATACAAGTGCTATTTCCCTGTGAGTTTCTGCTGCTTAAACAAACACTGCTTGCATTGGATTAGCATACACTAAACTGGGTAGACAACCTGCTGTCCTGCAGATGTTGTGGGCTGCAACTCCCATCAGTCTTAGCCAGCATGGCCAATGATGGAATTTGTACTCCAAAATAGTGGCAGTGCAGGCTACCCTTGAATTAAAACAATACAATAAATCGCCATGGCCTCCGAGTCAGATTTACTCTGTTGGTGGCTGCTAGCAACAGCAAAAGAAAAAAAGACAATCAATTGTTACTTAGGAAGAGAAATGCTCAAGAGAAGGTGGAAATGAAAATTGATGGTCTGTGTACCTCAAAACAATGGTCACTGTCGTTAATCTGACTATCGCTGCATGCTGTGCCTCTGAATTAATACTGAGCTATAAATGTCAGCCTTGAAATAATTTCATCTGGAGTCCTGATGTGTTGCCATTTGCTGGAGAATATGCTTGCAAGCTGTGTAACACTGAATAAGGTGAGAGACTAGGAGAGCTTTCTAAGGCTCGGCAGGAATGTTCCCTGGCAGGAAATACATTATAGTTGTGCGGACAATGGGCTGTGGTGATGACATCCCAGTTGGGGATTTTTTAGTTGGGTAAGAGTCGAAATGTAAATGGGCAGAGGGAGGAATATTTCATCTAGATGTCCTGAACCATATAAATATGATGGCATCAATCCTTCATCTTTTTCTGTGTGTGCCTGGAAGGATCCACAACCAGAGACATGGCTGATGTTGACAGCTATGACTGTGCTCATCACTATAGCATAAGGATGAGGGAGAAATCAGATTCACATTTCTAGGCAATAACCTAGCTAATTTGAACTTTCCGAAACAATGAATGAGCTGGAATGCAGCTATCTCACAGCATCAGCGCTCCTCTGGATTTTGAAATACAGTGCTCCAACAAAAAAACAAAAAAAGTACCAAGATGTACTCCAAAGAGTTGCTAGGAGACCCTTATTCCCCCCAAGAGCTACAATTCCCAGAGTGCTTTAACAGTCACAGAATCATAGAATTGTAGAGTTGAAAGGGACCACAGGGAGTCATCTAGGCTCAAACCCACAACCTTGAGATTAAGAGTCTGATTCTCTGCTGACTGAGCTATCTCAGTCAATCCCTCTTCCCAAGGAACTCTGGGAATTGTAGCTCTCGGAGGGGAATAGGGGTCATCTAACAGCTTTCAGCACCCTTAACAAACTACAGTTCCTAGAGTTCTTTGGGGGAAGCCATGACTGTTTATAGTCAAATACTAGTTCTTTAAATGTGTGGTTTGAATGTAGCCCTAGATATATTCAGCTTCAAGTCACTGTATGGGCAACACATTCTTACAAACCCATTTCCTGAGTATGCATTTTGCCATTTAAATTAAAGCTAAACCCAATTACATTTCCTCCCGATTTCTGTTGAGGATCCCTTATTACATGGATTTTTTTTTAAAAAAATGGAAACACAAGTTGGAGATAATTGGGAGCCCTGAGAAAATGTTCTTTTTTTCATGAAACAAGCAAACGAAAGGAACACCCCTGGGAGCGCAAAATACAAACATTCTTTTTTCTAGCTAAAAATAATAATTGCAATAAATATATATATATATTGTCTAGGGAACAGTCCCTCCTCACCTCTATGCTTCATCCATCACTTCCTACCAAGCAGAAATGAAATACAATAATTTAAAAGCAAATTTATTACATTTAATAAAATCACATCAAAAATCCAATGTGATAAATATTTTAGATTCACTGTTATTTCCTCAGAGTATTGTTACATTATTCATAGGATGTATGTTCTATGAGGGACCCCCTTTTCACATATACAAATGTTTAGAATTAGAGTTCTCAGAAAACTCTAGGGCAAAATACTGGACTCACATGGGGATAAGCCCTGCTGAATTCAATGAGACTTTCTTCTGAGTAGACATGCAAATGATTATGCTAAGTGTGCAAATAATTTATTTTCAATTGTTATTTATGTAATCATCTTTAGTTTTTCCTTTGGATTGAATTCTTACTTCTAGTAACGCACAAGTTTGCAGCTCAGATTTTCAGATGTTTATCAAAAGCAGAAGTGGTGAACCTGTGGTTCTGCAGATGTTGTTGGGCATCAACTCTCATCAGCTTCCGTCACCATGGGTAATGGTCAGGGATGATGTGAGTTGCAGTCCGACAAAACCAGGAGGGCCCCCAATTCCCCATCTCTGCTCTAACATACTATGAAATATCATCAGCATCAGCAGTCGTAATGTAGTTTAAGGTGGGACATAAGCTAATTGTCACCATTTATTTCCGTGCCATGGTAATAGGTAATTTATGCTGAAATAAATAAGTTTACTTTCTAATAAATCATCAAAATAAGATTTGCTGCTTAGGAGAGCTTCTCCTTGAATCATTTGCTCCTGAAGAAGAGCGGGGAATACTCAAAGACAATTTATTAGTGCAAAAAAAATAATAAACCAAAGCCATTTCAGACAGTTTTAGGTCTTGGCCTAGTGGAAACAGGATCATTCTAAAGAGACCCAGGCCACTGTGGAGACCCCTAAAGTGCTTCAGATCTTTGGATGTTTAAATTTTTGCTATATAAAGTGTATCTGTGGAAATTTGATGACTTCTTCTCAGGCTTTGCCATATATTGAAAATACTAGAGTGGGGAGAACAATCAGAGTGAGTGATTTTACCAGGGGAGCTTGCCAATCAGATCTCTTTGGCAAAAGGATATTAAAGTAATGTTCTTGTCTGTTTTTGCACTCTTTCCTAGTTCTGTTACTAATTGTTGTTGTTTAGTCGTTTAGTCATGTCCAACTCCTCGTGACCCCATGGACCAGAGCATGCCAGACACTCCTGTCTTCCACTGCCTCCCGCAGTTTGGTCAAACTCATGCTGGTAGCTTCGAGAACACTGTCCAACCATCTCGTCCTCTGTCATCCCCTTCTCCTTGTGCCCTGTCTTTCCCAACCTCAGGGTCTTTTCCAGGGAGTCTTCTCTTCTCATGAGGTGGCCAAAGTATTGGAGCCTCAGCTTCATGATCTGTCCTTCCAGTGAGCGCTCAAGGCTGATTTCCTTAAGAATGAATAGGTTTGATCTTCTTGCAGTCCATGGGACTCTCAAGAGTCTCCCCTCCAGCACCATAATTCAAAAGCATCAATTCTTCGGCGATCAATCTTCTTTATGGTCCAGCTCTCACTTCCATACATTACTACTGGGAAAACCATAGCTTTAACTACACAGACCTTTGTTGGCAAGGTGATGTCTCTGCTTTTTAAGATGCTGTCTAGGTTTCTCGTTGCTTTTCTCCTAAGAAGCAGGCGTCTTTTAATTTTGTGACTGCTGTCACCATCTGCAGTGATCATGGAACCCAAGAAAATAAAATCCCTCACTGCCTCCATTTCTTCCCCTTCTATTTGCAAGGAGGTGATGGGACCAGTCCGTTACTTGTACTTGCTGGGAAAATGCTGGAAAGTCAAGTCCTTCTGCCTCTGTGTCACATGCCCAGATTACTTTCTTAGGGGCACCTCTGTGGTATATGCCATTTTCATCTTAATAAATCCTTGGTGGAAAAATGGCCATTTAATCCATGGCTGCAAAGGCAGATATTTTTCCTTGCAGACATGGCTTTAATGCGGTTGCAAAGGAAGAATCAGGCTGTCATAGGATGACAGGTGATTCATAGGTAGGTCATCTGTCAAAATGTCCCACAGAGGGCTAGCCATTTCTGGATGCAGCCCAGTAACTGGACCCAGTATTCTAGCCCTGCTGTCAACAGACTGGCAGCTGTCATGACATCATTTCCACTGTAACTTACAAAGGCCTCCAAATTATTTTCTGTCATTGAAGTTAATGTGTTTGCTATTTGTTTCAGCCGTCACAGTTTGTGCGCCTTAAAGGGTCTCAAAACAGTGCAACAGGAAAAGAAGCAAACCCGTAACAGGATTGTTTGCTCGATCAAAGTGCTAGACCTCTCAAATATGCTGGCATCTTTGAAATGGAGCCGCTTTTTACAAGCAGGCAAGACATTCCCAACATTTGGAATGTTGACCATATTGTTTTGGATTGGTTTACAAAGTGAAAGAAGCATGACTAATGGAAGGCCTTGCGTTGGTCAAATAAAAATAAGTACATCTGGGTTGTCAAACTATGGAGTGTGTTTCATTGGCGTTATCGTAAAAGTTGATCTTCCAAAGTTCAACTGAGTATGGAGGGATTTGGTGAGTTGTTTTCACTGTTTTTTTGCCCTCTGTTACAACTCCTTTAAGGGATGAATGGGAAACAAAGGGCTCGTGGTTAGGATCACTGTTCCGGGAATCATGATCGGTAAGTTGAGAATGGTGATGCACCATTGGAAATGGCAGATATTTTAATTAAAATTTCAAAGCAAATGAAATCACCAGTCATCCGCATCTGCAAAGCCATAAAAGCAATGCAACACAATCAAAACAGAATACAAAATGCAGATGTGTGAATGCCTGAGGATTAACCATCCAGAAAAAGAGGTATTTGTGCATGCTGCTTACATAGAAAACAGTTTCTATAGAATGACACTGGAGCCTTTTGCAGGCATTCTAGTTAGAATTATGTTTGGGAAAACATGGATGAATGTGCTAGCTTCCCCCTATCCACATATCAGCATCACCATCAACCCCCATTTCAGGGGTGACCAATCTTTTTTAGGGGGCAATGGGCACATCTGGAATTTTGAGGAAGTGTGATGGGTGCCAGGCACAAAATGGCTGCTTTGTTTGTTTGTTTGTTTGTTTGTGTATGTTGCATAACACAAAATGGCTGCCACATCTAAAAATGAAAACAAAATGGTGCAAGCATGCCTTCCCACTGGTGGAAAAAGGTACCTACATCAGCTAACTCTTCACATCTCTGCATTCTGTCCAGGATGGTAAGGAGAGTGGGCGTCCAGTCATGGCATCCAATGAAATGTGGGCATGTTTAAGAGTGTTTGATGAATGTACAACAGGTCAAGCCAGTGCAAACAGGAACTGAACTGAAATGGCAAGTGTGCATTGCAGATTCGTGCAGGGATATTGACTGACACCTTTTTCAGCCAACAGAGGGGGTACTGGTGGGAACGCTGTTTTTTGTGGGTGCCAAGCTGGAGCCTCCTGTTCCATGAGTTAGATTCAGATGTCTGCAGTGGGGAGCCTACTTTCCCATATAGGCTTCCAACGAGATGTACTCTGCTGGAAGATCAGGGTTCTGAATCATTTGGTCAGCCTACATGCATAGAAAAGACTTTGGACATATGTAGAAAGCCCACTTCAGAAGTAGGCAGTGAGAGGGGATGGTGGGCCTAGTGTTCTCATCTTCTCTTTCATTCATTGCATAAGCAGTCTGAATGACTTAGTAGGGTTTGGGCTTGTATAGATTTGGCTACTACAGAATTTTGGATAACTCAATTTAGATGAAATGTTATCTGCTGGATTCCAAAGCTCTTGGTGGAGTGGACCAATCATGCTCTTCATTAAAAGGTAGAGGGTTTTTCTCTCCAGTATATAGCAATCAAAAATCTCTTATTAAATGGCCATTTTCAAACACCGAGTCTATAATTCTGTACCCCTTAAGTGGGAGTGAGCCCTATTGAACTCAATGGAAATTATTTGTGAGTATATGCATATATAGCATCGTGCTGTCAATATGCTACCTTGTCAACTCGAACTACTTACGGCCCATTGAGTCCAGGTTCCTATACCTAATAGGTAGCTGTCCTCAGCGACCTCACATGGGAACAAACTGACCCAAAAAATGCCATCTGCCATGCTGCTGATGGGCCAGTAAAGTATGTTATTGTGATCAGAAGCCAGCTGGCCAGTTCCATTGTTATCCTTTACAAATAGTTTACAGCAAGAAGGTATTGCATAAAATAACATTTTTTAAAAAATAGAGAATGCTCAGGCTATTCATAACACAGGCAGAGTGGGTTGTTGGCTGGAGTTGCAAAGCCTGTTTTCCCAGCCTTTTTATTTGTTTGTACACTTTCTAGTTATCCTAACTTTGGATGTGGTTCTCCATTTCTAAAATACATAATGGTTCAGTTCATGCATAAAATACTATGATGGAAACAATTGTCTCAACAAGCCTTCTATGCTATAAACCAAATGGATCGAATGTGAAAGGGAAGAATGACAGCTGAAAAGAAAGGAGGATGCACGTTTCAGGGACGTTTTTGTCCCCAGTGAAACATACCACGCCTGGCCAGCTGTGTCTGGTGGGTGCAGAGCTGCTATGCTAGCTTACCAGGATGAAGAGAGGGAGGTGCAAGGAAGGGGAGAGGTGGGTGTGGTGCAAATGTCCTGGCAAGAGTTCTGCTGGTTCATTTGCAAGGCACCAACCTCCACTCCACCTCTTCCTTTCTTCTATCCTTCCCAGTAAACAATAGTCACCCTGCTGTGAAGCTAGCATAGTAGCTCCACCCCACGCAGCGAGCCACTTGTGATATTCATGCCTGGGGGTGCCAATTTGAATAAAATATGGGGGGCAGGTAAGCTCCGCGCTACATAATCGATGACAAGAGGCAACACGCGGACATCATTTGAATGGCAATGTCCATCAACTTTGGGGAACCCGGACCCCTCAAATATTTTAGGGGGGGATGGACCTCTGTCCCTAGGAGTTGGCTCCTATGTTCATGACACCTGGGACCTTTCTGCACTCACCTTTTATAGTGATATAGTTGCTTTAAAAAAATGGCAAGCTGCCACCTGACATCATCATAATCATTCAGCTACAATTCTGAAACTATGTACTGTATTAATAATAATAATAAATTCCCCACTGCAAAAAACTAAACCCCTGACATTTCAGAAAAATCCAAAATGGATCCTCAGTATTTTCGTTTGTGTGGCATGGATATAAGCCCCACACCACTTCCCGTGTGGAGGGGCTGGGGGTTGATGAGCATGGCTTTGGAGATGTCTGTTTCACATCAATTCCCTTTGACCAATGTGAGTTCTTCATGTCAGAGGACAGATGTGCCACCTTAACCGAAGAGGATGCAAAGGGCAGCTGCCCACCCAGCAGCCAGGCAACAGCCAACTTTGGATTTTGTTTTGTTTTTCAGAATTTTCTAGGATGGAGAAAATCAGAACTCTATCTACAAAAAAGTGGGGAATGGGTTGAGGACAACGTCATAAGAGTGACGCCCGGATATTTTGGACTCAAACAGCCTCAGACTCACAGTAAAGCCCAGTGTGGACAAGTCCTCACTGTCTAATAAAAGTGATGAATGACCAAACGTTCAGACAATCAGCTTCGAAATCACCCCTTGGAATAGTGGACAAAAACAGTGACTATGCCATTGTGAAAGGTAAGTGTGAAAAGACACTTTAGGCAGGGCTGCAAAGATTCCTGGCTGAAGTGGGGCTGGCAATTGATGCACACATGGAACATCATGTCTGGATCCAAACCCAAGCCCCATGTCTTGTGGTTGCTATGTTCACCATGCTTCGTTCTGTATCATAGCAGGCCAGTTAGTACTATTTGCCACTCTGCATTTCAATTCTTTGTTCATCTTAAGAAAATTGTGGCACTTAAAAGAATTCAGTGCAAATCAAAAGACATATCTTGCCATTTGAAGTTCTTACTAGAGAGTTCAGAAGCAAAAGATTATTTGATGTGGGAGGGATTTCAGCTTTTCAGTCACTAACTATAATTAGCACAATAAGACAAATGGGCTTTCCAACATTAGATCTCACAACAATGACACATATAGATCTCTTGTATTTGAAGCGGATTTAAATAGATACAACATTTTGTGATTAACGCATCCAAGCCAGTTTGATGAAGCACAGTGGGGATGCTACCCTGGGTTTGACACTTCTTTCTAAGCAATGTTGGCTCAGCTTCATGGCATTCAACAGACATAAAACATCCTCATTTATTATTGTGGATCTAATCCAGGCCTACAAACACTTACGTCCCAAGAACAATCCAATATAATACATTAAAAATAAATAAATCTCCAGGCTGCATGGATATGGATTTCCCCCCCTCTGCAAAGTGTGGAAATGAAGCCAAATATTTTATGAGGTTATAGTTTGTGAAGATAGTGAGGCACAGAGGCAAAGAAAACACTGGAGTTTGCTCCAACCAGACGGTCCACTGCCCACTTGACCTCTGCTGGGACAAAGGACATCATCTGCCCCGTGCCTTGACAGAAAGATGGAATATAAAAGTACTGGATGAATAAACAAACCCGCATGTTAATGGTTGAATTTTAAATTTTGTTAATGCAGTTAGCTGCCTTGGTTTGCTGAAAGACAGGATACACATCTTTTAAATCAATCACTATTAATCAATCATGCATATGGGCTCAATCAAGATCAATGAGTTGGGTCTCAATTAAGAGATTGATGTGGACAACAGGTAGGTTGCTGCACATTCTTATCATAAGATCCCAGCCTTCCAACAGGATGATTTGGAAGGATGGAAGTTGAATGGAAGTCTTCCTTCTGTTGTGTCCCCTGATGAAAAGCTCAAGAGGCGCAAGAGCATCAAAGGTGGTCAACGGCATCAAAGGTGGCAGCATCTGATCCTCTGAGCACTGATGCAGCGCCAGGGGTTGTCCATCCCATTTCACCACCTAAGGCGAAACAGGAATGTGCTGCCCCCTGCATCCTCTTCCCCACCACTTCCAACACTACTAGAATGCTCCCCCCATACAACTGGAACACCCACCATCCTGAGGCTGAGAAGATGAACGGCAATGTTGTGTGCAGGAATTCCCATCCCAGTGTTGTGTGCAGGAATTTTCATCATAGAAGTGCTGGAGAGTATGGAGTTATGCAATCCCCGAGCTAAGGAGATAAGTAACTATACAACCTTTAGAAGATGGTCTTCAGGGAAGGAGGTGGTCTCTCAGATATTTAGGCCCTAACAGTTTAACATTTTGAACACTAGTGTGAGCATACCCTCCAACATTTCTCCAATGAAAATAGAGATGTCAGTAATAATAATAATAATAATAATAATAATAATAATAATAATAATTTTACCATTTACCAGTTTCTGACGGAAATAGGGACATCATAAGGAAAAGCAGGACATTCAGGGATCAAATCAGAAACTATGACGGCTTCTGTAAGTCTGGGACTGTCCCTGGAAAATAGGGACACTTGGAGGGTCTGTAAAGCATGTGAAAGTACCTGAACTCTGAAGGTAAAGGTAAAGGGACCCCTGATCATTAGGTCCAGTCATGGCCGACTCTGGGGTTGCTGCGCTCATCTCGCTTTATTGGCCAGGGGAGCCGGCGTACAGCTTCCAGATCATGTGGCCAGCATGACTAAGCCGCTTTTGGCGAACCAGAGCAGTGCATGGAAACGCTGTTTACCTTCTCACCGGAGCGGTACCTATTTATCTACTTGCACTTTGACGTGCTTTCGAACTGCTAGGTTGGCAGGGACTGAGCAATGGGAGCTCACCCCGTCAAGGGGATTCGAACCGCCGACCTTCTGATCGGCAAGTCCTAGGCTCTGTGGCTTAACCCACAGCGCCACCCACGTCCCCTGAATGCTGAAAGCACTATGCAAATATTGAATCTTCTTACGACATAGATAGGGTCATGTTCCCATTTCTAAGCAGGGCCGTCTTTACCCAGGGGTGCAAGGGGTGTGGGGCACCTGAGAACCAAATTCTGGGGGGCGCCAGTTGCCTGCCACTGAAGCCGCCTAATCTCTTAACCTGTTATGAAATAATAAATAAGTTTGATCAAGCTAGAAAAACAAAATACATATATACATAGGTATTACCAAAATGTAAACCTACTGTTTAACTAAAGGACTTTCGACTTTGTGTGCTCATTTACCAAAGACGCACCGTGCTAGCGGTGGCACTTGTCATTCACAACGACAGTGCTTAACTCAACAATGGCACTTGTCATTCTCAATGGATCCATGCACACAAAATTAACTCTTACATCATAATAAAATTTGGGGGCTAAACTAAATTTGGGGGCACTGGGTGGATCTTTGCACCCTGGTGGTGCATATGCTAAAGACTGCACTGTTTCTAACCACTAGATGCAGACATTCAGCACTGGGAGTCACATGTGGGACTCTGTTCACATGCATAACTCCCGCTGGATCAAGGAAGATTATAAAATTCACATGTTTGTGGGTTTCACAGTTGCAACCACTTTGTAGACCATGTGATGCAAACTGACTAAGATGTCTTATGGATCCAGCGTCCCTTAAGGATAGCATGTGCAATTTTCTGACCCACTGATGTGCACTTTTATCTGCCATTATTTTATTTATATATGACCTGCATAACCCGTTGTATCCAGGGTAAAATCACCACCCCAGTCCAAGAATGTCTTAATCCATGCTGATCTTGCATATGGCTAACTGCACATTTATTTTGCATTTGGTTGCACTAAAAATGCCCCTTGGCATCATCTCTCCCTTGGATACGTCGGGGTCCTGGAAAATTAGTTCCATGTACATTTTAGGAAATCTTGCGAACAGCTGCGTTTTTCCATTCATGATGGTTTCAAAGGCTGCATAAAGGAATGAAAGCCAAATGAGGCAAAGTTTAAGGGAGAAAACATGTGTGTGACTGTCGGCCAAAGAAAAGGAACAGCTCTGTTTTTAGGGAAGCAGGGAACATTTCTGCAGAAAAGAGAAGAAAAGTCAGGCACAAATTAGAAGCCACAAGCCAGATGATTAGTTGGTCTAAACACAGATGCATTAAATAACAACAGGCCCCCAATCCAGAAATATGGACATGCAACAATGGGAGAGTGATAGACTGCTTAGAGGGGAGGGGGTACAATCACCCAGGGTGAAATTTAAAGTGTTCACACTAGGCCCTCCAAGTGTCCCTATTTTCCAGGGACAGTCCCAGATTTACAGAAGCAGTCCCAGTTCCTGATTTGATCCTGCTATGTCCCACTTTTCCTTGGGATGTCCCTATTTTCATTGGAGAAATGTTGGAGGGTATGGAGTTATGTGACCTCCGAGCCAAAGAGATAAATAACTCTACAACCTTTAGCAGACACCTGAAGGCAGCCCTGTAGAGGGAAGTTTTTAAATGATTAATGTTTTATTATGTTTTTATATAAGATGGAAGCCGCCCAGAGTGGCTGGGGCAACCCAGTCAGATGGGTGGTGTATAAATACAGTGGTACCTCTGGTTAGGAACTTAATTCATTCCAGAGGTCTGTTCTTAAGCTGAAACCGTTCTTATCCTGAGGCGCCTCTGGCAGACGATTTCCATTGCATCCTGGGTAAAAGTTCGCAACCAGGAGCAGCTACTTCCGGGTTGGCGGAGTTCATAACCTGAAGCGTTCGTAACCAGAAGTATTTGTTACCAGAGGTACCATTGTAATAAAAATTATTATTATTATTATTATTATTATTATTATTATTATTATTAAGATCCTTAGGTTTAACATAAAAATGTTGGAGGGTATGTTTGAAATGTTAGGGCCTAAATATCTGAGAGACCATCCCTGAAGACCATCTCAGATGTAAAGACAAGCAAGGCAGCCTTCTTGGTAGAGCTCCACCACCCTCAGAAGGTTAAGGTGTAGAGACCTGGGTGAGAGCATCTTCTGTGGCAGCCCCATACCTGTGGAATTCCCACACCACAATGCTGCATCTGGCATGAAATAAACTGCCGTGTGAATGCAGCCTAAGATAAAGGACAAGGCAGCACACAGGCACAACATTTCCACTACTGAAGTGGACTGGATTGGCAGCTGAATTTTACTTTCACATTGGGAGTAGGACAGCGTTCCCACCACACCTGAGAGCAGCAGAATGGGCCACATGGTGCATGCAACTAGTGGCTACTATTGCTGCCATCCTTGATCTGCATGTGCCACATGAAGCATGTGCCATACTCTGCCTGTTGTCAGGGCTGGCCCTGGCAATGAGCTAACTCCAGGAACAGCACACACAACCATATGCAGCCATGGTCCTGATCTATTCATCAGGTGCAATATATAAATTAAGATTTCACCCTATGCATTGATCTCATTCCTTCATGCTGACTTGGCTCAGCTGGTGAACCAACTGCCCAGAAGATCTTCCTACAAGATCTCATACTTACATAGTAGGCCTAGAATCATCTTGGCCTAGATTACTGTGTTTCCCAAGCTTGGGCCTCCAGCTGTTTTTGAATCACAATTCCCATCATCCCTGACCACTGGTCTGGCTAGCTAGGGATGATGGGAGCTGTAGTCCAAAAAGAGCTGGCAATCCAAGGTTGGGAAACACTGGTCTAGAATCAGTACCTTAAACACAAGACCTGCTTTTGCAAATGTCTAGCGAGATATACAATTATTTGATGCCTAATGTGGACTAACAGCTGGATGGCAATTTTACCCAGAAGACTCTCTGAACATATGGGCTTTTGAAATGTTATTGGTTTCTTGTTTCCCTTATACAGCACACTACTGGGCTGTCCACAGTTCCTCAGCTCTCTCACAGACTGATTATGAGAGGCTAACACAGGACACCTCTCACCAGGTCCCCACCACCCCTCCCCTGGAATGTGGTGGTGGTGTATGAATATATATTTTTTATGCTTTCAGTTGAAACCAAGTCATGGTCAGACCACATCTCCACACCTGAGATGTGTTTACATTGGAAATAGTTCATATGTTTAAAAAAAAGGAGAGAGAAAAAAGAAATGCATCCGAGCTTAGGTCTCTCAAGCAAATAGTTTCCAGTTTTACTATTTTTAAGTTGGTGTTATGGTAAACTTTGCTCCATATTTTGAAGATTGCTGCTTAGCAAGAATCTCCAGAAAGAAAACAAAAGCAAGCAAACATGCCGGACATTCTTTCCACAGCATCTGTTAAATTTGATGATCGCGGGAGAATTTGTGTGCATGTAGCCATAAAGTTGAAACCTAATTGTAAGATTAATTAACTACTGGTTACTTGGTGTTGAGATGAACTAAGATATTCACCCCAGAAGCATTTCATGCAGAGCCTACCAAACCTGTAAAACCGAGGACAATGTGTGGCTTAGGAAGAAGTGGAAGAAACACTTTTTAATGGTTTGGGGTTTTTTAAAAAATAAAACAAGCTATGCATTGCATTCTCTTTTGTCTGTGATTAAAAGTCAAAGTATTTGGATTGTACTACCTGTATGAGAGGACGCAGGTGGCGCTGTGGGTTAAACCACAGAGCCTAGGACTTGCTGATCAGAAGATCGGCGGTTCGAATCCCCACGACGGGGTGAGCTCCCGTTGCTCGGTCCCTGCTCCTGCCAACCTAGTTTGAAAGCACATCAAAGAGCAAGTAGATAAATAGGTACCACTCTGGCGGGAAGGTAAACGTCGTTTCCGTGTGCTGCTCTGGTTCACCAGAAGCGGCTTAGTCATGCTGGCCACATGACCCAGAAGCCGTACGCCGGCTCCCTCGGCCAATAAAGCGAGATGAGCGCCACAACCCCAGAGTTGGTCACGACTGGACCTAATGGTCAGGGGTCCCTTTATCTTTACCTGTATGAGAACCCTTTCAAAGTCCTTTTATAGCACAGTCCTATAAATGTCAACTCCGAAGTAAAACTCATTGAGTTTCATTGGTTTACTCCTGTGTAAGTGGAAATAGGGTTGCAGTCTTGCTGGGAAATGTTTCAATGGAACCTGATTCTAAATATATTATGTCCCACAAAAGAGTATAAGAAAAGTCATACTGGATCAGTCCAAAGGCCTATCTATTCCAGCACTGGATGAGTTGGGTCTGGAAAGCCCAAAGCAAGACATGAACACAATAGCCCTCTCCCATCCTTGTTGCCACAATTTCCACAATTCCCATTTAAAGCCATCTATATTGGTAGCTATCACTACATTTTACGGTCCCAAATTCCGAACTTTAAGCACTGTGTGAAGAACTAGTTCCTTTTGTTCATCTTGAATCTCCCATCACTCAGCTTCACTGGATGAGCCTGGGTTCTCATGAGTGACAGAGAATAGCTTCTCCCTACCCACTTTCCCCACTCAACGCCTCATTTTATACCTCAGTCAAGTTTCCCCTTTTATCTAAGCTAGAAAGCTCCAAATGCTTTAACCTTCTTTCTAAGGGAGTTGCTTCACAAAATCACACATTTCTGAACTTGTTGATGATGCTGTTATGCATCCATACACATACCCCCATCTGCACTGTGATGCTCGTTCGAACCCTACCGAATATATTCTTTAATATGGTTTGAGTGAACTTCACAGTGCAGATGAGAGTGTGCATGCAGACGCATAAGCAAATCACCATTTGAATGACTTACTCAGGGCCAGCAGTTACTACATGTTGTTACATGTGACTAGTTTCCCATGTTAAAGATATTAGTTTAAGATGCATTGAAGTTTGAAAAACTTACCTAAAGGTTTGCATTTGCAAAGCTGAGAAGTTTGTATTACACAGGAGGTTTCTGTCTGGCAAATGCGGCAGAAAAGATTGGCTGTTTCCATTAGGCTAATAGATGACTTGTTGCTGGAAACCTGAGAGATCTCTCACAACAGGAAGGTGAAACCTGAGAAGTCAGCATTGAAGGTAGCTGCAAAAGTAAGAACTCAGCTCAGCATTGTTGAACAAGCAAGTTGCTTAGGAACTCTCTCTCTCTCTGGGACCAGAGAGTGGAAAGTTGAGTGGTCTGTATTAAGGACTAAAAAGAAGGCTTCACTTGCTTGTTTAAAGCAATGTGTTACTTTGTACTTTGCAACATTTATTTGTAAAAATTTGTTTTAAGATTGTTTCCAGTAAAGCTTTGAAACCCATGAGCACGGTCATTTCTACACTGCACAAGGTCCAGATCAGGGATTCCTCTGGCAGCAACTTTAACAGCCCACAGATACAACTGGATTGGGAATAGTGCAATTAGGATTAATGTGTCAGCCTGCTTTGTCTAGGAGCAGAAATATTTCAATGAACTAGGAAAATAACACACACACACACACACACACACACACACACACGTTTATATTTCCTATTGGCCCATAGTAGTGATAATGAAGTGGGGGGCATGCAGTCAGTCACTGGAAGTTCAGCCAATGTGATGAAGAAGGTGGTATCTTGTTGCTAAATTGACTTGAACCTCGAAGGCATTGCTCCAGTTTAAGACTTGCCAAGGGGAAATAAGAGGGAGGGGCTATCTAGTACAGGGTTGGCCTCTGTGGTGTTCCCAAATGTGGTTTGACTACAACTCCCATCATCCTTGACCATTGGCCATGCTGGCTGATGTGAATTGGGTGTTGGAGGCTTCAGTGGTAGCAAAGAGGGAGAATCGAGCAACATCCTTTCCAATACTGGAGAGAGATAGCCGACATATTGGATCACCCAGAACCCATAGGATTGCACCCTTGGGTGGCTATCGAAATACCTCAGTTTCTCAGAAACTCATCCCTTTGATGGAAGTCACTTATATTCCCATTTTACAAATGAAGAAGTGAGACCGAATGGTAGCAACTTCCCAGGATAATTTGGAGGCAAGGCTGTGTTTGTGTGAGGAAACAGAAGGTGCGGTGCTATGACACTTGGTTGGGCGTAGGCCCCAGTCAACACAGTGGGTCATAGTTCTGAGAAAACAGGCCCAGGTTTGCGCCGCAAATTTCCAAGGCACATGGGTCCGCTTGCTGTGGAAATGTGGCTTTTGTGGTTTCGACTCTTTTTCACGGAGGAAGGGAGATGTGAGACTGACTTCCTTGAATTGTTCAGCAACACCATATGTACAACCGAATGCTGTCTTTGTTCAGGCTTGCAGCCATTTCACCACGCCGCCTCGTGCTTGATTCTAGACACATTGCACCAATCCGCTTGCTAAATCGAGGCTCGTTATGTCTCCCTTTAGTACTGTGCCAGTCTCCGCCTCGCCTCTGACAGAAGCTTGGCAGCTCCTGCAAAAGACCCAAAAGCGGGGGTAAAGCAGAGAGACCCGCAAGCAGGATCCAATAGCGAGGGAGGAGAGCTGGCAGGCAGAAATGGAGCACGGATAATATCACCAGCAATCAAGGCTTTGCACCGGGTGCCAGGGACATCTCACTGAATTCCACCAGGCAAGTCATTGCTGGATTTCACATCCAGAAACACAGCCTCTGTATTCCTCTCCCAGCACAAAATGGTGGCTTAGAGCCACAGCAAAACATCGTGCATGGCTCAGAAGGTCAAAACCAAATTGAGAAAGGAAGGTAATTTCCAAGTTGTTTGTTTCACCCCGAGAAGAAGTCTGGAAATCATTAGCTTAAAAGAGCAGTCTGGGAGAAAACTATTTATATACGGTATTTTAAAATTGGAAAACAATGCAGCATCTTGTATTTACTTGACATTGTTAACCTAAATAACAGAACAGGTGGTACACAAAGCCTTTAAACCGGATTTAAGTTATGATCCTATACCGACAACTTATAATGTAGTGTGACTTGGAGAGCTTTGTGACTTACAAGTCTAAATAACAACAACAACCTGAGAGTAAGGCTCATTAATTTAATGGGGCTTACTTCTAAGTAGATAAGACTACACTGTTGCATTAGTAAAATGCTTTCCTGCAATATGATTCAGTTCACCTAGAGAGTTACAGTCTATACTTACCCAGTGAAAATTATTGATGTATTTACAATTATATCCCATTTTTCATCCATCATGGAAATCTATTGTTTCCCATACAGACGCTGACCAGACCCAGACCTTGGCTTCAGCAAGATAGTGACCACATGCATATTTAAGATAACAATTCTGAATATTATGAAGCAGATTCTCAGCAGTGGAATAATAAAACCATTTCTACCTGAAATTTGCAAGCCTCTTGGTACATCTTGCTTCAGGCCTTTAACAAACACAGGAGTTCTGGCAGTAAGCAGAACAGAGAGCTAATGAAACTTCATGTTCCAATAGGTTCCACATTGAGAAGAAAGAGTAATTGAAAAAGCAAGCCAATAGATTTGTTTTTCAGAATCTGCTGGCTGCATTTACAGTGGGGGGCATGAACGGTTCTTGATGATACTAATTGTCCCCCTTCTACATATTACAACTCTAGACTAATTTCTTTTGCACCGCAGGTCTAAAGCATATGTTTACAGAGATTTGAAATGTGGTTAGATGACAAATTGTCAATCACAAAATTTGAAAAAGTTCCCAGTTTTTGTCCATCCATCCCAAGCTGAGGTACAGTCTAATGGCGAGGAGCCTGATCGATCATTGTCCCACCTACCCTGCAGGCCAAGTACAGGTCATTTTGAGGTTAAGGTCCTGAGGAGGAGATTGCTGATGAGTCTGCAAGAGGGACAACCAGGCTTTCCTTTCTCTGTTTCAACTATTACAATTTGATCAGGCAACAACCATTTGCCAGAAGGTCAGGTAAGCATATCTGGTTTTGACCTATAAAGCCTTAAACGGTTCAGGACCGCAATGCCTCTTCCCATATGAACCTACCCGGACCCTAAAATCATCTTCTGAGGCCCTCCTTCATGTGTCTCCTCCTCAAGAGGTTCGGAGGGTGGCAACACAAGAACTGGCCTTCTCTGCAGTGTCTCCCCGTCTGTGGAATGCTCTCCCCAGGGAAGTCCATCTGGCGCCTTCATTATACACCTTTAGGCGCCAGGTAAAAATGTTCCTTTTTAACCAGGCCTTTGGTTGACCTGATTGACATCCTTTACCCTTTTAAAATGTGGTTTTTTTTGGGGGGGGTGTTATTGGGTTGTTGGTTTTATTCTTATTATGTATTTTATGGTTTTATATCTTGATTTTATTCTGTTCTGAGACCCTGGGGAATAGGGCAGTATTTACAGTGGTACCTCGGGTTAAGAACGTAATTCGTTCTGGAAGTCCGTTCTTAACCTGAAACTGTTCTTAACCTGAGGTACCACTTTAGCTAATGGGGCCTCCCGCTGCTGCCATGCCACCACCGTGCGATTTCTGTTCTCATCCTGAAGCAAAGTTTTTAACCCAAGGTACTTTTTCTGGGTTAGTGGAGTCTGTAACCTGAAGCATCTGTAACCTGAGGTACCACTGTATATTCTAGTAACAACAACAACAACAACAACAACAACAACAACAACAACAACAACAACTTTTTGAAGCATAGGTTCTAGAAAGACTGGGCAAGTTAAAGACCACATAAAGTGAGGGAAGGCAAAGCTCAGAGAAGGAACGAAACTGAAGCCATGGATTTGTACCTATAGCATCTCTGCTTACAACTGAGGTACTCTCTCATTTTCTGAAGATGTCCTTTATGTTCCCAATATTCCCCGCTGTCCTGTCCTCGACCCTTATGTATCCTTTTGCACAAAAATATGTTTGCTGCATACACAATGCGCGCTAGCATTTGTGCCTAAATATATCCACAAATGTCGGGGCGGATTCTGAGGAGCAAATGGACAGAAGAGGCAGAACAGGGAGCGGAGAGCAGTCAGGGAGAACAGGGGCTCAGAGATGGAACCACCCAGAGGCTTGGGAAGGAAGCTCAGACTGAGGAAGGGAGGGGGCTTTCACATCAGCACAGACAAGGAGGGAAATGAAACGGAAGGATCAAAGATGTCTCGTGCGATTCCCATGCCTAATTTGTTGGTGCAGGAATTGTAGGAAGCCACTCCCTGAATCACACTCAACAGATTCGGGCGCATAATGCTGAACTGTAGCTGTTCTTGTATATATGTAATAAAGACTGTAAATATCATGCTGATTGGGCTGGAGTGTTACTGCGAAGGGGAAACATCACCTTTACAACAAACAAATTTGCAGCCTGAGGCAGCCAAGGGCACCAAGATGGCCGCCACTGAGCCACAGAATTTCATGCTAACTCATGCAAAATATTGTGTTAAAAGAAAGGTCCAAGGGCCTGTAAGCAAAGTTCACATATGAAAGACCTGAAAGTAAAAGAAGCTTGCTTCTGACTTCAAGTGGTCAGCGGTAAAGAATGATACTTTAGAAATCAGGAGATAAGCAGTCAAATAAACTTAGTTCACAGGTGATGTGCAATCAGTGTCATTTATGACACATTCCCATGCTTTAAACAAGGATCTTGAAATGAGAATGTGCGGAAGCAGAAGGAGAAATGAATCAGTTTAGGAGGCAATGAATCCAGAATCTAGCCCTGCAGTAGTAAGCAGGCTGTGTTCCAATCCAGCCACAAATATTAATACTTCTTAGGTTGTTAAACTGAAAATAAGAAGGCACTTCCCACTGGTAGCTAGAGCACTGTTTTAAAAAAGAAAAGTACAGGCACACAGGAAAGACTTCTCTGATTCATTATAAAAGTGATCATGTTACAGGCAAGACAATCACAGCATTGAGTTTAACATAAAGCTTTTTCCAGCCTCCTCACCTCTCTGATACATCATGCATGGAAAATCTCCTTCCAGTAAATGGCATACCTGTTCCACATATAAGGGGAAAGTGTTCGTCTGTGTTTTATCCACCCCAAACCACCTTGTCTTAATCATTGTACTTACTTATACCAAGGTAATAGAGATGTGCCACAAGAGATTTTCATCATGGGCTGTGAAACATAGGAAATTCTACTGCATAAGAACATAGTCAATTAAAAATGCTTATCCACACTCTGTGTTTCATTTGCAAAGTTTTTTAAAAAGCATTTGTTTGTTTATTTTTGAATGGATTACTTTAATTTTCACTAGTTTGGAATAGCATACTCTACTTTACCAGCTTACTATCTGTTAAAAACATATACACTTGGCTTCTGTAAAGTAAAGGTAAAGGGACCCCTGACCATTAGGTCCAATCGTGACCGACTCTGGGGTTGCGGTGCTCATCTCGCTTTATTGGCCAAGGGAGCTGGCGTACAGGGGTCATGTGGCCAGCATGACTAAGCCACTTCTGGCGAACAAAAGCAGCGCACGGAAACGCCGTTTACCTTTGTAGCAACCTGCTTGTGGTTAACGCTTAGCTGGAATGAAATATTCAACGCAGCAATAGAGAAATTAAAATAATAATTTGTCAGACAAATAAATGAGAGACACAGTGGTATATGGTTACCAAAGCTCTGCCCACTCCAGCCCTGATGGCCAGCACTTATATTTCCTCAGCCCAGCCCCCTTGCTCCTCCTTTGGCTGCCTCTGTCCAATCAGCCTGGTTGAAATTCCTATTGGCTGTTTGCTAGAACCAATCATAAAAGATACACCCATTTCCTATTACCTTTTATGGGAGACAAAGAGCTATATTTCCTTCTATCTATAAATGGCAAACAAGTAGCCATATATCTTACATTTGCCTCAACAAGGCACCTTAATTACCAGATCACCTCTTGCCCTTCTTGCCCTATTGCCCTCCAAAACAGATGGTTAATGGTTTTAAATTTTTATCTTAAACAGAGATCAGAGATCTTGGGTTCACATTCTCACACACCATCAATGAAATAAGAATCTAACATAAGAATCTAACATTTCTTACTTTCTAAATCCTTTGCATAATTACATTTAAGCCAATATATTTCATACATAACATATATAGATTTTTAGAAGCAAAGGCCTTTTCAAAGTAAAACTTCTTCAGTTTACACCCCCCTTTCCTGGCCAGCTGCTTTTCCCATTAGCTCTTGCCCTTTAACCTTAGGAAAATATGGCTCAAGTCTAATGGGAGGCACCTAGTATTATTTTCTGTTAAACAATAAATCCTACTATTTACCAACTCTTAATTAGTGCTTTTGCAGCTTGATTGTATTCTGTAGGGTCAGTAACCTAGTAACCTTTGCTCCCAGCCTGTAATTCCCTTTTTACAACTTTGAGAATTTTGGCTCCTGCTATAAATAAATCAGGGGGGCCTTTGTCCAGGAGGATAAACATCTGCCAAAGCCAGCTGGTCTTCTGCCTGGCATAAAAACATCTTTAAGCTCATTTTTAAAATACAAGTCTTGATCACATGCCTCAACTTCCCGCCGGAGCGGTACCTATTTATCTACTTGCACTTTGACGTGCTTTCGAACTGCTAGGTTGGCAGCAGCAGGGACCGAGCAATGGGAGCTCACCCCATCGCAGGGATTCGAACTGCCGACCTTCTGATCGGCAAGTCCTAGGCTCTGTGGGTTAACCCACAGCACCACCTGCGTCCCATGCTTTACCAGCTTACTACCTGTTAAAGACACATACACTGGGCCTTCTGTAGGGCTGGGCAAATCTTCAGTTCCACTCTGTTTCTCATTTTTCCAGTCTTAACATCAGCTTTTCATCATTCTACATCAGTTTATTTGTTTAAGTCCTTATGCAAATTCTTTAGCATTTAGCACAAGTGTATCCTGATGTACATACTTTTCTATGCAATTTTGGTTTGCAATTTTGCCTAATACACATGGGATTATTTTTGCAAAGAGCTTCCCCTGATATAATGTATTTTTCTTTGTTTTCGCAAACAGAGGCATTTTTATGCACCCTTTAACCTAGTGCAGAGCTTTCCAAACTGTGTGTTGCGGTGGTGGCTGTTGCAGGGAATCAGCAGGATGCTGAGACAGAACCTGGAGAAGAAGAAAAAGGAAAAGAAAGTTATGTGAGGAGAGGGAGCTTAGGCAGTTCTCAGCGGCAGCTCCCCTTGCCTTGGTTGCCAAGTAGTGCTATGATGTGGCCAAAAATAAAAGAGCTCAGCAACTTTGGTGTCCGGATTTTCACTTTTCAAAATATGGCAACCCTATAGTTAAATGCATGCTATTAAGATAAGTAGGATCTGGAAACATAAACTATGGTGGGGACCCCTGCTGCTGTTCTTCTTTTATGAAAAAAAGAACAATAATTGGATTATATTATTTCATTATCTTTTTATTTTATTTTCCCTTTTATTATTTGCCTTGTGGTTCCCATGTTGTAGGGAAAGGAAAGGAAATGAGTTAAAAAATATTTTAATAAAGAAAGAAAAAATAAATGAGCTAAGTAATATTCTGCTCTGCATGCCATCAACACCAACACAGTGGTACCTCGAGTTACAGACGCTTCAGGTTACAGACTCCACTAACCCAGAAATAGTACCTTGGCTTCAGGATGAGAACAGAAATCGTGCAGCGGTGGTGCAGCAGCAGCGGGAAGCCCCATTAGCTAAAGTGGTACCTCAGGTTAAGAACAGTTTCAGGTTAAGAACAGACCTGCAGAACGATTTAAGTTCTTAACCCGAGGTTCCACTGTACCTGATAAACTACAGGGCAGCAAAAGCACTAGGTTCCATGCTCCAAGGCCAATGAAAAAAGTTCAGGAAGCAGCTGCAAATGGCTCTTCAGGTGGAACCTTGTGAGCATTGCCTACAATTGGAGCTTATATTGCCATAGCTTTCAGGCTGTGCATCACTACTCAGATCTGGCCAAAGAAGCTTTGGTGAGACTATAGCTACAAACCAACTTGTTCACAACAATAGACTAGACTAGTTCAGGTGGGGGGTGGTCGATTTAGAGCAAACAGGGCACTGCCTCACCAACCTCTGCCTGCTCTTAGCAAGCCCCTTCCTGCTTTATTTGCAACTGGTCCATGTTGTAACATGGCCTGTCAGCTTCCTCCACCTCCATCTCAGTAGGGAGTAGGATAGGAACAGTAATTTTGCTGGTTCTGGCTCCATCTACTCTGTCTTGCCTTCTAACCTAGTGCTCCTAATGGGCACCAGTCAACCATGGTGATAACAAACCTGGGGAACCTGTGGCCCTCCAGATACTGTTGAACTCCCATCAATCCTAGATTGCATGGCAAGTGGTACAGGCTGATGGGAGTTGGAGTCCAACAGCAACTAGACCAGTGGGCCCCCAGATGCTATTGGATTCCATCTTCCATCATATCACTCACTAAAATGGCTGGTGCGGATAGGGGTTGTAGGCCACCAACTTGTAGGACCCAAGCCTGCATATCACAGATTAAGATGGCCACAGGCTGCTCCCCACTGTGAGAGAGGTCCCTATAATGTCTCTCAGGCCAGTCTCACTTATTTGTCTGGCATCTGAGCACTTCAGAGATGCTGCTATTGTCCTGGATAGAAACAAAGTTGGACCTCCCCAACTTTGCTTACCTCACAATCTGAATGAAGCCAGTTATGCCAACATTTTGTGAATAGGACAGCATCATATCTCTCATATATTGTGAGTATATTAGGAAGAGCTTCTCTGGAGCAGCCAGATTTATTAGAGTATATCTCTATTCCTATAAACAGGCATTGCTTAATGCAGCTTTAAAACATAGCAAGTTGTTGAACTATCCATTTATCTGCCAACTGTGGAAATCTCAAGGTTAATATTAGGACTATTGTAAAAGACAGAAAGTAGCTACAAGTGCAACTAGCATCTTTCATTATCGTTGTTTGACAAATGCACCATGAGCTCCTTAATGACACTATGATAAATCAATGGCAAGCTTCCTAAAAGTATTTTTAAGGAAATCAGACGTGACAAATGTCACAACTCCACCCCCACCCCCCCTGAACTGTTAACTCACAGAACAATTTGCTTACTTGCTGCTTTTCTCCAAATGAAATTCTTGCAGATTCCCTTTGATTTACTAGTCTAATTTGCAGCTATAGCAACTGCCACTATCCGCCTTATTTATGCTGCTCTGCGTTTGTCACCCAGGAATCTGTAATTGCCAATATTGTGCTTCTTTGCAAGACAAAAGGTTTTTATTTCTCCCGGCGGAAAACTACTGAGCTGTAGTACAGTTGAGCATGTAACATCTTATAGCTCAATCCTATTGCTTTAGGCCAGAATTCACCAGGAAATTCCCTGGCCACATTTTAAAAAATAACATAAAATAGAGATTGCACAAGATCATTCAGTTCAATGGGGTAGGTTCAAGAGATGTTTGCAGCGGTTTTTGCTCTTGGCTGCAATGCTTTGTGCACTTAGCTGAGCATAAGCCCCAAACAGCAAGATTTACTTCTGTGCAAGCATATATAGAATTGTACTGATAGAGAAAAATAAAACCACTCTTGCTCAAAGCAATAGTATGTAATGGAATAGAGACAGACCAATGAGGCAAGACATAAGAACATAAAAAGGGCAGAAGGCCAATAGCCTGTCTAGACCAGCATCTTGTTCTCAGAGGATATTACAGGATTTTTTTCCAGCTGGAACTCACCGGAACTCAGTTCTGGCATCTCTCAGGTGGGCACCACTGTCATTCTAACAGAACAGGGATGCAGGTGGCACTGTGATCTAAACTACTGAGCCTCTTGGGCTTTCCGATCAGAAGGTCAATGGTTCGAATCCGCATGACGGAGTGAGCTCCCGTTGCTCTGTCCCAGCTCCTGCCAACCTAGCAGTTCGAAAGCAGTGCAAGTAGATAAATAGATACCACTGCAGCGGGAAGGTAAACGGCATTTGCGTGTGCTCTGGTTTCCATTACAGTGTCCCGTTGTGCCAGAAGCGGTTTAGTCATGCTGGCCACATGACCCGGAAAGCTGTCTGTGGACAAACGCCAACTCACTCGGCCTGAAGCAAGATGAGTGCCACAACCCCATAGTCACCTTTGACTGGACTTAACCATCTAGGGGTCCTTTACTGTGGGTTAAACCACAGAGCCTAGGACTTGCCGATCAGAAGGTTGGCGGTTCGAATCCCCACGACGGGGTGAGCTCCCGTTGCTCAGTCCCAGCTCCTGCCAACCTAGCAGTTCGAAAGCACGTCAAAGTACAAGTAGATAAATAGGTACCGCTCTGGCGGGAAGGTAAATGGCATTTCCATGTGCTGCTTTGGTTTGCCAGAAGCGGCTTAGTCATGCTGGCCACATGACCCGGAAGCTGTATGCCGGCTCCCTCGGCCAATAAAGTGAGATGAGCGCCGCAACCCCAGAGTCGGCCACGACTGGACCTAATGGTCAGGGGTCCCTTTACCTTTACCTTATAAGAGAATAAGGGAGGTGTTCAGGGTCAGTTTCAACACCCTCTTTTTCTAGAAAAATAGCACTGGGGTATTATACCATGCACATGATACTCCCCTGTCTCAAAGGGGTGATAGCACTGGGCACCAATAAACTACCAGACCAGGTTGAAGGCCTGGAGTTCAAGACTCTTTACAAACGTTTCCTGTGCTATACCATATAATAGACTAATATAGCAGTTCCCAAAGTGGCTGGTCCCACCCCTGGAGGTGGCAAGGTTACCCAGGAGGAGCACTACGAGACAAGAGGACAGCAGGGGCAAGTTGGAGATGTAAGTGGCTATTAGATTTTGAAAAGCTGGGATCACTGGATCAAGTTCATTAATTTAGTTGCCTTAATCAAACTTATTAGTTTTAATTGGATTTTGAATAAATGTGGTGATGATGATGATGATGTTCGGTGTTTTATGGTGTTTTTATATTTGCTGGAAGCAAAATAATAAATAAAAATATTTATACCCTGCCCATCTGACTGGATTGCCCCAGCCACTCTGGGTGGCTCTTTTGAATTTCTCACGTCAAATTTTATCGTGTTATCATCTTCTTTTATCGTGTTATCACCTTAGTGGGTTGTGCAAACTGCTATTCCGAATAATGCTTTTTATAGAGTAGGGTAGAGGGCGCTGGGAATAGGCTTACTGAACTAAAGGGTTGGTGGCCCCCAAAAGTTTGTGAGCCACTGGACTAATATTCCCAGCAAAGTACCAAGGCACAGTGGCTAATAATAACACATGTCAAATACTCGCCAGAATCAGGTAGACTCTTTATAGGGAAGCAGGTCGCCACAGCAATAAGAATAGACTGCCAGCTGCATAATTAGCATTAGCTTTGCCAAAAACCATCCACCTCTCCAAGAGTTCTATTATGGATGGGAAATAATAGCTGAAATGCGCCAGATGAGCCAAAAGGATTCAGGAATAACCCGTGTGTGATATTTGCGTCTCATTTTCATTATTTGCTCCAGCCTGATGAAGGTCTTTGTTACTTTTTTCTATTAAAATCTGCGCGCTGGCTGGAAGTCTTTAGCACACACAGGCCATTCCTTCAGAGGCAAGAACAAAGACATTAAATGTGATTTTTTATTTTTGTTTTCACAAAATCGTTTCACTGTTTATTCTATCTCGGTGTTTTCAATGGAGCCACTCAGTCTACTGAAAGAAGGCTGCCAATTTCTTAACCATGAACTGACATTTGAAATGGTTTATTAGACGGGAAGGAGAAGGGGGGGGCAGAATACTAAAAACATAGCGATTAATTTTCAGTATGTTTTAGTTAGTAGTACACCTCAGAGGATGTGCTAAAATGTTCAGCTCATAAATTTGGGAAAGGTTAATTAATATAAAGTGTCTAGGTTTGTGGACAATATAAACTTCATCAGCTAGCGGCCGGTTAGCTGAAGAAAAGCTTCAGCACTAAGCCAGCACTGTCCCTTGCTTGGTGTAAAGGATACGTCTGGGGAGGTGGGGTAGAAATTATGACACAAAGCACACCTTTCTTTTTAATTCTGTTGTTTTTAGTTTCCCTTCTCTTCCAGTTCCTTCACTTCCTTCCGGTTCCTCCACAGCAGAAATACAGTGCACCCTCTAAGCACGTAGAAAGACTCTCTGAATAGAATTTGGCTTACTTTTTGGTGAGTTCAAGATGGAACTCTTCAGTCTTTCCCCCCCTCACAGCTGTAAGCAACAGTGACGAGCCTCTAGATCAGGGTTTCTCAAACTTGGGTCTCCAGCTGTTTTTGGACTACAATTCCCATCATTCCTAGCTAGCAAGACTGGTGGTCAGAGATGATGGGAGTTGTAGTCCAAAAACAGCTGGAGACTCAAGTTTGGGGGAAATTGCTCTAGATCCTGGTGGCCAATGTGCTGCTCTCCAAATGTTGTTGGGCAATATCCCTCACCATCCCTGGCCAATGGTTAGGGTCACCTTCAGGGTCCACCTTGTGCTATCCCTACCCTACTAGATACATGTTGCATTTTCTGGACAGGTTATTTTAGGTCATCTAGAGCAGGGATCAGAAACTGGATCTAGCTAGCAGGCTAGATGCGTTGGCTGGATCCTACCTGTCAACTACCTCATGTCACAATCATGTCAGATGAGCCATTTTTGCCAACACAGCATGAAATCAATCAGGCTGTGTTCACAACCTTCCGTTTTGGCCCAACCCCATGTTGCATCTTGCCTCAGGTCAGTAGTGGCAGGTGTCCACTGGGATATGGGGGGGTGGAATGCATGAAACCCAGCAGTAGGTGGAGTCAGAACCTACAGTGGGCGGAGCCAACTCTTTATCATTTTGTCCTCATTCTCCTCTGGCGAGTTTTAGAAGAGCAACGCTGAGGCTAAAAAAAAGGAAGCAGATAGCCAGAGCCTGTTAGTTTCTGTTTGCCACTGAGCAGTGCTTTGGAGTCACAAGACTCTGTTTACATTCCACACATTCCATACTGTTGGAAGTCTCATGGGAGACGGATGTGACGTTACTGGTTTCCTGTTCCTTTGTTCCTTTGTTTTCAGTTGCTCTCTGCTCTCATAGAAAGAGGATGTATTTCTTTCTGTCTGCGTAGCTTAGTAATAAAGCATAGCATGTAGCCATAAATCTCATCACTTCTGCGTGCTGCTTTGATTCTCTGCTGAGTGGTATGTGCCTGAAGCCTTATCAGAGGCTCAGGTCGTTAATTATCATCGGAGGGCGATTCCGAAGGACTCAACCGGAAGATGAGCTTTATCAGCTCGGTCGTAACGGAGATTCTGACAGAGCCAACCTCTGGACTGGTTATAAGTAAGTAGGCAGGTAGGCTTGGATGAATTAAGATGGAGGTTGGTGTGGTGGTGCCCCATTTGCCCCATTGGACCAGCCCCCATTGCCTCAGGTTAAAGGCAGGTGGGCGTGGCTTGACAGAAACAGACTTGCAGTTCGAACAGGGAGGTCTAGCCTATAGACTGGAGGGTCCTCACTGCTGAGGTCATTCTGCCACTATTCTTGGGCAGTAAGGGGATTGAATGAAATGAGGTGGCAAGGCTGTCCTTTGCAGAAAACTCAATGGGAAGGCAGGGCTTTCTTCATAGCCAGGCACACATTGTACCACAAAGCCAATCTTGTAATGTTTAACACGCCTGCTTTCTAGCAGCAGATCTCATAGGAGGATAATTACAGCAAGACAGTTTGTGACTGCCTAAGCCAATGGCTTCGAGCTGTTTCAAGATTCTTTGCCAAAAGGCATTTTCACACATGAGGCTTAAAGTGGTGGTTGCCTAAACCAGTCGGTAATGCAAATGCTTAATCCTCATGTCTTTAGCTTTTTGTGTTTTTTTGAAACCTACCTAAGGTTTGTTCCAAGTCGACACCACCCAAACACTTTCCACTTCTTTCTTCCCCACCCCTTTTCTTTGTCCTGGATCGATGCTTTTTCGAAGCTCACTGTATCTGAGCAAGTTAGAGCCCAAAGATAATATAATGGCATGATCCTGGCTTTGTGTCATATCCAAATGTTTCTGAAAGAGATCAAAGAAGAGTGAAGCAACTCGGCTCATTTGATCTACAGGTGATGGTGCTCTTAGAAATTAGAGCTTTCACTCTATTATCACAGTGCTTAGGGCAGCCTTCCACTTCAGGAAATCTTGGGAATTGTCTTAACACTAAACAAACTATAACTGGTGGAAGGGTGGAGGAGATGTCAAGAGCTGGCAGGCTTCTCAGCATGAGGCTGCCCCATGTGGTGAATCACTGAACTGCAGATGGAAGGCTTCTCAGTGAAGACTCCAGAAGACTAACTCCACCCACCCAGACTGACCATTAGATCCTTCTAGGAGCACTCCTACATCCTTGGTCATTCATTGGTCCTAACTTGTTCCAGAGCATCTGGTTCCAGCTCACAACTCATGTCAACCCACTTCTCCACCAGCAATGGAGGCAGAGGGTGGCTGCCCAAGGCTCAGCAACAGGGAGAGAGGGCCCAGTAGACTAGTCTCATTCCCTCCAACATTTTTCTAATGAAACTAGGGGTGTCATACTCAATAACTACTACTACAACATTAGTTTCATTATTTGTACCCCACCCATCTGACTGGGTTGCCCCAGCCACTCTGGGTATCTTCTAACATATATAAAAACATAATAAACATTGAAAAACACCCCTATACAGGGCTGCCTTCAAAGGTTGTATTGTTACTTATCTCCTTGGCTTAGGAGTCTTATAACCCCATACCCTCCAACATTTCTCCAATGAAAATAGGGATGTCTGGATAAAGGGGAAACAAGGAAACCATGGAGGGGTGAATGGGAAGTAAAATATTGGGGGGAAACCAAATATATAATTAACTTTTGAAAATCAAAATAAAACTGTGAAAGAAAAGGAAAGGAAAGGAAAGGGGGAAAGGAAAGGGAAAGTGGAACATTCTGGAATCAGATCAGAAACTGGGGCAGCTTCTGTAAATCTAGGACTGTTCCTGGAAAACAGGGATACTTGGAGGGTCTGGCTCTGGGGGGAGGGAGTCCCACAACTTAGGGGCTACCACAGAGAATGTCCTTGAGGAGGACATGGCCCATGTGCAGTTTGGGGTGTGCCCTGGGGAGCGGGCAATGACTATGGAGAATCCTGGAGGTCATATAGGGAGGCCCAGAAAGCTGCATTCATCCCTTGAGCCTGCGGCTCCCCTCCCTTGGCACAAACCCTATAGCTGCCATTGTCAAGGACACAGCGAATGGTGTTTTTGTCAAAGCATCTATATTTCTACTTTGCTGATCATTCAGTACTGGCCCTGGAGGCGCCCAGCTCCTGGCACACTTGATCTTTTACAAGGGGAGGGGGGAAGTATTTTGATTCATCTCCAGGTGCTGAACAAGGAGTTTGAGTTGGTTTGCTGCATTGTCAGGCCTTCGTTTTAAAACTTCAGGTGTTTCCAGATGAATGTAGAGGCAAATCAACCAAAGGCTGGAAAAAAGAGGCTGGGGTGGGGGGGAAGTGTCAATCAAATATATAAAATATTATGATGAGCTTGGCAGACTTCTGAAGCTGAAGGCAATGAAATTTCACCACCAGAGAAATTGCATAGATCTCGATTAAAAAAATAAAATGGCTTGCAAATGGATGTGAATAAAATTATTGATTTGCTTATTTATTTAGTAATAGTTTTGCATTTGTGCCCTGCTTTTGCCATTACAGTGGTAACTCAGGTTACGAACTTAATTTGTTCCAGAGGTCTGTTCTTTTTTTAAAAAAGATATTTATTGAGTTTTTCCACCTTTATACATTAAAAAATCAAAAAAACAAAAAACAAAAAAGTTAAAAACACATAAAGTTTACAATCCTTATTTTCAATAACATATTTCCCTGACTTCCCCACACCTCCCCTTCTTATATTCCAATTCAAATTGTTAATTCAACAAGTTCTTGTCCCCAATTTTTGACCTTTTCATATTTAATTCATTTTTAAAAAACCAATTTTAACTTATAAACATCAGTATTTAAACATCAGTGCTCATTCTTAAAACTTTTTTCTAAAGTCGACCCAAATTCCCTTCCACGAATTCCCCAATTTTCATACTAATAACAAAACAAAATAAAAAAAACAGATTATAATTCTGCACCCTTTGGATTCCCAAACCCCACCCCCACCCCTTTCCCGGTTTCAATCCCCAACAAATGTCCATCAGTCTTAGTCTACTATCAGCCTGGAGACCTCACGTCCGAGGCTCTTAATTCTCTTCAATTCCTCTCTGCCGGTTTTTTTGGTAGTCCTTAATATTAAACACCAGATCTCGGAGAAGCTCTGTCCCGATAGGGTCCATATTTCTTCCAGCCAGACCTCCATACTTAAAAGTGGAGCCCGAATCTTGTTTCTTACTCCTTTTAAGTCCAAATATCTCAAAAGCTCCAACTTTCACCTTAATCAAATTTGTAATCCATAGGTCTTCAGATCTCCACATAAGGAGATCTCTCCATTCTTCAATCTTCAATTCAAAACAGATTTTCATCATCCAGTACTTATTTTCCTTTGTAGCCATCATGTCATGCCTCTGGCTCTCCTTTGTCATCTGCAACATTACATCTCCTCCTTCCTTTTCCTCAGAAACAACATATATCTCTTTCTCCACACTCTCAAATCTTTCAAGTTTCTCTTCTTGTCCAGCTGCATGGACTTCATGAGTCAAGTCCTTATCAAATTCAATGAATTTGTTTACTGTTAAGTCCAGAGTTGCAACATTTGTAGCCAAAACATCAATTTGGCCTTGTAACTTTCCCAAGAGAAGAAACACTCTGTCCAATTTAGCTTGAATTTTTCCTCCTTCAGCCATTCTTGTAATGTCCCAAAATCCCCTCTAGAGGGATTTTGGTTACTTTATCTTCCTTCCAGTTCAAATCCAAAAATCAAGTTAGTTTGTATCAGTTCTTCCTTGTTTTCAACAAAATATAACCAAATTGTAGCAAATATATCCAGCAGAGACAGCAGAAACAAAGTTCTCTTTTTCCTTCTTGACAGCTAATTTGACAGCTGTCAAACTCTTCTATATCTCCTCAACAGGCTCTCTCGCGGATCACTCCCGGGTCCGGGGGGGTGGCACTTCAGCTCTCAAAATTAGCTCTTATCCTCCAATGAAATTACTTATACTGCCAAATCGTGAAATTAATGTCTTTTACCCAATAAAGAAGAAGAAATTCTCTCGACCTTAGTTAGCTAGTCCTTGCTTTAGATTATTTATAAGATGGGGAGACGGACTTCCTGTTTGCGCCTTCCCCGATCGTGCCTAATTAAAAAAAAAAAATTTCTTTACAAATCCAATTTCCGTATTACTCACGGGTTGTTGCTTTTAGAGTCCAATTGTTCACAAGAAGAAGTCAGCACTCTCCGACCATGGCATGCGGCTTCACTCCGCAGGAGAAGCAGTCGACTCTCAGCACCGCGCCGCTCACCCCGTCCCCCGTTCCGAAGCCTTTAAAAAGGCTCCTTCGCGGGTCGGGGGGGCGCAAATGGTGCCCGCTGAGTCACCAAGTTCACAGGCTTCAGCGCCTGTGATTTCTGAGGGTCCCCACGTCACCGCAGCGGCAAGACCCGGTTCCTGCGGAGCCGATTCCCTCCGGAGCTCGGAGGGAATCCGCCATTAGCCAATGGCGCTAACCCGGAAGTCTCTCCAGAGGTCTGTTCTTAACCTGAAACTGTTCTTAACCTGAGGCACCACTTTAGCTAATGGGGCCTCCCACTGCCGCCGGCGCGCAATTTCTGTTCTCATCCTGAGGTAAAGTAGTTAACCCAAGGTACTATTTCCAGGTTAGCGGAGTCTGTAACACAAAATGTTTGTAACCCGAGGTGTTTGTAACCCGAGGTACCACTGTATTTCATCCTGCAAATGTAAATCACAAGCAGGTTGTTCGTTTGTTTTTATTGAATTTATATACCGCCCTAAACCCGGAGGCTGTACCAGGCCTGCTGTAAGAGGAGCAAGAGATCATATGTAGCAATGCAGGAATGAATTCTAAGAGGTTGTCCACACTAGAGTTTACTGTGTGGTTGCCCTCTCGGTTAATTTGCATAGTCCACATGACATTACCTTCAAACAATGCCAGTCTTGAAGCTTTCCCCTTGTAAATCTGAGTTTATCTAAATGGGGGTTATCCAATAAATTGAGGGAAATCGGTAGGGGAGGAATTTTGCTGCCTGAGGAGAAATGGGAAGGTGCTACCCTCGCCAAAGCCTTCCTTACCTGGGCCACGCATGGGAAATGATATAATGTGTAATGAATTGAAAATGATGTTGAAAATAATGTTTGTAAAAAAAAAAATCAGAAGCTTTTCTTCTGCGAATTATAGGGACAGAACTACCTAAACTATATAGGAATTTATTTATGTACACTATTACAGAGGCAAGAATGCTACTTGTCCCAAAATGGAAAAAAGCAGAAGTCCCAGCAAAGGAAGAATGGATACAAAAACTGATGGAATATGCAGAAATGGCGAAACTTACCAGAATAATAAGAAATCGAGCGCTGGCAGGATTATTGTAATAACCTGCAGTTTTATAAGAGTATATATTTAAAGAAGGTGAATAAATGGGCAAATTAAGTTAATTTGGATATGCTGAAGATATTAAAAATAAATTTAAGGACCGCAGAAGGAGGGGGAAGGAAGTCAAGCTTTGAAATGTTATAATGACTGTAAACTTAGTGAAATGTATAAAACTGAAAAGTATAAAAAATAATTAAAATACCTGAGCCACACAGAAGCAGCAGAAGCAGTAGCAGCAGCAGCAGCAACAGAGGTAGAGGTGGGGTTCCTTCAGGAGCAACCCCTCTTGCAGTTCTGCCACATGGGCAGGCTGGCCCTGGAAACCAGACTCCAAACTACTCCACTCAGGGTCACAGACAATTTGGAGGGTGGGTGGTTCAATTGTTACTTTCAGGTGCTCCTCTTTCCATGTCCACTATTTCTTCAATTCTTTCATTTCTCTTCTGGCTGCGCTTGTAACTATTTCCAGTAGACTCTTGAACTAATGTTCTCTTCTTCTTCTATCCCCTCAGATTCGCACTAATGCAAAAAACCTGCACATACAAACCAGTGGTGTAGCGCAGGTTGTTGGCGCCCGGGGCATACGTGTGTGCACTGCTCTAGCCCAAGTCTTTACCACTGACCGAGTCACAGCGGTCTGAGCCAGTGATGAGTGAGGCAAAGCAAGGGAAGGGAGAAAGAGGCTCAAAGCTGGCCCGCGGGGAAAAACTGTGTGTGTGTGTGTGTGTGTGTGTGTGTGTTGTGTTTTCTCAAACCTAATTAAAAGAAGTTTGCTAATTCCCATTTAACTATGAGCAACATTACCCCTCAACAACCCCAAAAAGTGCTTTCAGGCAGTCGCCCCCTTTTAGGATATATAAAATTATAAAACAGGGTGGGCTCAATGCTGCAGTCAATTTAGACGGGTTGCTGATGCAGTCTGCCATTTGTACAAAGAGGGAATATGCAGTAGGGGTATGCTTTTGTCTGGTAATGAGTGGGACAATGAAACAATTGGGAACCATTCATTTCATTTATTGCTAGTAAAGAAATGAATGTAAGACTTTCAATATTCCATTCATTAGGAAACAAATGCCATATATTCATTTGGAACTTATTTGGAGTCACTTTAATTTTAATTTTCTTCTAGCCTCTGGAATAGCTCACAGGAGAGACAGGGAGTGGAGTGAGGGGAGATCTTTAAACCAGGATGGCATAATTTGTGACCCTGTTGCTGGACAATAACTCTCCCCTTTCCCACTGGGAATGATGGGGGAAGTGTGATCCAGCCCAGGGGTGTCTTGCTCATAGAGGCAAATGGCGCGAGGCTCCGGGGCGGCAAGTTCTGGAGGGCACCAGGGAAGAGGCAGAGGCCGGGCGCCTTCCGGCATCAGCTCACCACCCTTGCCCGCCTCACTGAAGCAGCGCCTGGAGCCTCCGCCTCTTCCCCGCCGGAGGAGCTGCCCTCCAGCTGCTGCCCGCCTCCTCCAGCCCTGCAAAGCTGCCGGCAGTGCCGTAAAATGTCGGCAACTGGGAAATGGGGGGGGCGGAGGGATCTTTGCACCACGGCGCCACATATACTTAAGACGACCCTGATCCAGCCCATTCTCCTTGACCTCTCAATAGTTTTCAGTACCATTGGCCACAATATCCTACTGGAGTGGCTCAGGGAGATGGGGTTGCAGGCACTGTACTTCAGTGATTGAGGGACGCGGGTGGCGCTGAGGTCTAAACCACAGAGCCTAGGGTCGGCAGTTCGAATCCCCGCAACAGGGTGAGCTCCAGTTGTTCAGTCCCAACTTTTTATCCCACTGTACCAGGAAATTGGACGCGGGTGGCACTGTGGGTTAAACCACAGAGCCTAGGACTTGCCGATGAGAAGGTTGGCGGTTCGAATCCCCGCGATGGGGTGAGCTCCTGTTGCTCGGTCCCAGCTCCTGCCCACCTAGCAGTTCGAATGCACATCAAAGTGTAAGTAGATAAACAGGTACCGCTCCGGCAGGAAGGTCAACAGCATTTCCGTGCACTGCTCTGGTTCACCAGAAGCAGCTTAGTCATGCTGGCCACATGACCCGGAAGCTGTCTGCGGAGAAACACCGGCTCCCTCGGCCTATGGAGCGAGATGAGCACGCAACCTCAGAGTCATCTGCAACTGAACCTAACGGTCAGGGGTACCTTTACCTTTACCTTTTATTTCAGTGATTCTTCTCCTGCCTCCAGGGCCATTGTTCAGCACCATAGAAGTTGTTTGGTGACTCGCAGGATCCCACTTTCAGAGCTTCCATCTCAATCTGAAAATGTCTGAAGAGAAGCTGGTGTGAGGAACGATGTGGGGTGGGGTGGGGTGGGGCTTGCATGTATGCCTCCACCCTGCTTTTAGTCCACATGCATCCAGGCAAACATTGGGTTTGTGAGTAACTTCAGAATAAATAGAATTATTTTTAGAGGCGCAATTCACAAAGACCTGGCCTGAAAACAACAGCCACTGCCACTCATTTTCAGAAGATTTGAACATTCAGATACCCTCCCATGCATCCACCCCCACCCCTCCCAAAAAGACCTTGTCGTCCTATCCTTTTCACACTGGAGTAATAAAACATTTCAGTAGCCTTTTTTTCCAATGTAAGATTTCCAAACGCTGACTTTCCCTCCCAATCCAAGAAGAAAATGTGTGAGGCTAAAGGGTCAGACTTCCTCAGAGGACTGGAAATCCATTTCTTTGGCAGTCTTGCAAATGCTACAACCCTGTTTTCAAAAGGCTGCTTCTTCCCTTTTAGGTTGGTATTGGATTCCCCCTTTCTTTCTATTTTCTTTCTGTGCTTTCACACTCTGTTCTGTTTTTCATATTGCTAGAACCACTCGTCACTTCTCTGCATGATCTTTCTATTGGTCGTTAAGGGTAGGGCATCAATCAATCTTGAGGTCACTTCAAAAAAAAAACACACCACCCCAGCAGTCCTGTGTGGAGTTTGTATTTAATAAATCATTTACCGTAGCTGTGCGCTCAGCCACAGAGGTTCTATAGTTAGTTTACAAGCATTAAAAAATAGTATAAAATAATCACAACAATTTTTTAATGGCTGTGTTAAAATAATTACAAATGTCTAAGGTCTCCTGCTTCTGAAAAGATGATGATGTAGATGTCATGTTCTCTTCCTGTTGAGAATATTTCAACATTTGGGTACTGCAGCTAAAAAAGGTGGTCTCTGGTTGATAGCCTACTCACTTCCAATGGCAGAAGAGCCCCAGAAGATGCCCTTTGTGCAGGGATGAGAAACTGTGGCCCTTCATCTGTTGTTAGATTCCAACCCCTATCAGCCCAAGCTAACAAGGAGTGATGCTCATCCAGCAGTGGTCCCCATAGTGAATGGAAAATCCACTAGTTCTGCACCTCTGCTGTAGATGCTGCAACTTTCTGGTGAGGAAGGAAGTAACCTGGGCTTTATTTTAGGTGGAGTTCATCAAGACAAACAGAGGGGAAGTTCCATTGAGGAGCCACTTCTCATGTAAATGTTTTGGGAGGAGGTTCCATTGAGGAGCCACTTCTCATGTAAATATTTTGGGAGGAGAGCTAGCATTCTTCAGAGGGGTGTGTGTGTGTGTGTGTGTGTGAGAGAGAGAGAGAGAGAGAGAGAGAGTTCTCATTTTTATATTGCAATATATTTACAAGAAAGGGGATGCAGCTGGTGCTGTGGTTTAAACCACTGTGCCGCTTGGACTTGCCGATCAGAAGGTCGGCGGTTCGAATCCCCACGATGGGGTGAGCTCCAGTTGCTCGGTCCCTGCTCCTGCCAACCTAGCAGTTTGAAAGCACGCAGTGCAAGTAGATAAATAGGGACCGCTCCGGCAGGAAGGTAAACGGCGTTTCTGTGTACTGCTCTGGCTTCGCCAGAAGCGGTTTAGTCATGCTGGCCACATGACCCGGAAAAACTGTCTGCGGAAGCAGACAAACGCCGGCTCCCTTGACCTGTAAAGTGAGATGAGTGCCGCAACCCCAGAGTCGTTCACAACTGGACTTAACTGTCAGAGGTCCCTTTACCTTTACTATATTTACAAGAGACTTGGTGGGGGAGTATTTAATTTTTAACAATAGACCATGGGAAGCTCCAAAAAAGTAATAAATATAATTTGGATTATAATTTGGTCTTTCTTATTTTAGTTTTTTTATTTTAATCGAAGTATTATGATTGGATATATTAATTGGAGGATTCTTATAGGAAAATAAAAAAAGATTTAAAAAATAATAATTTTTAACAATAGAAGTGAAAGGAATGGTTCTGCTTCCCCCCTTAGTTATGACAATCGATTTGTATCAGTATCTGCAGCTCAGTAGAAACACTGGATCCTTTCTCTAGCTCTATTCCCATTTCTTCGAAGCATGCAGGCCTTTACACCTGCATACCTGGGTAGCTGCTTAATGTGTAACAAATGGAAACCCTCAGTGGAAGTGAATGGAAGCAGGGCTTGGACTATCTACCCATTACATTAAACAAAACACTGTTGAGAGAATTACTGTAATGTAATGGATCCTAAATAAAGCTACTGACATAATTCAGCCACTCTTTTCTCTTCCAGATTAAAAATAAACTAAAAAATAAACAACCCCTGTCCTCACCTCGTATAAATGTCATTTAATTCTCACGAGGGGCACACGATGACATTGTTATTGTTTCTTTACTCTCAACAATATGCCTGGTGCTCACATCACTCAACTGGAGACATGGGCTCAGGAGTGCTGTTCCCTTCCATGGGTGCAGCATTCTCAGAAATTAACACCTTGCACTTGTCACATCAGGTTGGTAATCTGTTATTCTGGTGTCGCCTGTATAGGCACCGTTAATCACCCCCTCCCCCTTCTTGGCCTCCATTCTATTCGTGAGAGTGACACCAAGGGAAAAGTAAGTTGTTATGGCATGACAATTCTGGGCAAAGATAAGTTATAGTGCCGTAAACACAGCCGAGAAACGAGATTATGTTCCACACAGTGATGGATATTCTGCTCCATGTTTCACACAGCAGGAATATCTGAAGTGCAACAAGGGTGGATGGAAAAGGCCTTTCTGTTTTGCTGACTTTAAATAACGTGCTATAAAAGGTTTTCAGTGTTGTTGCTGTCGTGTTTAATTGCTATCTCTTTGTTCCATTTGGGGCTTTAGAAAACGGGATCCCCGTCTTCCTGTTTTGGGACAAGTCCAGTTTGAATGGGAGACTGATGTCAAGTATTCCTCTGTGAAGCTGTATTCCACAGAGAAAATGAACGTTTTGCTGAAGCCATTACCATAGCCCAATAATCACAGTACTTCAGTTGAAATACTTGATGCATTTTCGACCTTTCCATGGCTGATATTCAACTAAGTTTTACTCAGCTGCTAAAATTAATGGTCCTAATTTATGGTATCTTCACATTAGAAGATTGGAACTCTGTGAGGTCATTTCCTCCCGCTGTGTTTCTAAGCTGCTTTCTTCTGCCGCAGTTCACACCAGATCGGGGGCAGGGATGTCTTCACCCAGTGATTTCTTTCCCCACATCAAGCTCCAGTTCAGTGAAGATTTCATCTGTACACACGCCGACATCTGCACATGCGCAAAATCTACCCAAGCAGTTCACACCAAAATGGAAATGTGGTTTCCATATTGGAACGGAATGGAAGCTGCTTTGAGGGGGGAAAGCACATCATACAGGCATATTTCTCTAAAAGCTACGGGATACAAACAGGTTGCAACTACAGTGGTACCTCAGGTTAAGTACTTAATTTGTTCCGGAAGTCCGTTCTTAACCTGAAACTGTTCTTAACCTGAAGCACCACTTTAGCTAATGGGGCCTCCCACTGCCGCCGCGCCGCCAGAGCACGATTTCTGTTCTCATCCTGAAGCAAAGTTCTTAACCCGAGGTACTATTTCTGGGTTAGCGGAGTCTGTAACCTGAAGCGTATGTAACCTGAAGCATATGTAACCCAAGGTACCACTGTAACATTGTTTGAACCCAGTTTAAAATACTGTGGTGGCAGCACACTGGAGCCACAGTATGCAGTAATGTGAACAACACCCTTAGTTATGTTCATTAATTTCAGTGGGTCTACTGTTCGTAAAATTTAGTGGAATACCACTCCATGCTTTGGCATAGATCTCATTAATTTCAAGGAGAACTGCCCTGTGGATTGTACCCCTACTTTTGCGATCATGTTATTGCACAAAGCTAGCTAATATTAAGAGGGAATGGGCTGGTTCTTGTTCAACTATCCTGCTGCTTCTAGATAATTTCATTCAACTGCAGCTGTGTGCTAGTTGCCTGTAACTCAGATAACCAAGATGATTCTCTGCCACCTTTCTCAAAGCAGCTGCCACCCATCTTGCCCCTTCATGTGGCACGATGAAAACCCGTGTAAATTTACCCAGCTGGGGGGGGGGGTAAATGTGATTAAAAATCCTCTCAGAGACTTCAACCTCTTGAGGCAATTTGACTGCCCTTGAACAAACTGTCAGTAAGTTCTCGCTCAGAGATTACATTACACAGATAAATTACTTCACAACACATGCATCCTAGATTTTGTGTGTGTGTGCTTGAAATAGCTTGAAAAAGGGGGCAGGAAATCAATCCTTTTCTATCTGGTTTTTTTAAAATAGCACTGGCCCACCTGAGCTCTGGAGCTGTTGTAAAAGAAGGGAGAGGAAGTGGGAGAATCAGATAATACTCAGGCCTGCAAGTGGTGTCATTTAATTACTATTGATAGGAAAGAAAGGAGAACACATTGCTGTGTCACACAATCAGATTTCTTCCCTCTCTGAACTGTTCTGTGGGCGCCTCCCCATCAATTGGTCATGTGGAAACTGCATCCATCTGTTGGTCATGTGCCTGAATGTTGAAGAACAATTTCCAGAGAGTGGAAATGGGACAAAATTGGATTCGGTTCACACTTAAAGGCAAGCCTTCCTAATTCCCACTTCCCAAAATTGAAAAGCAGTGAAAACGGCGCTTTGAAATTCGCAGCCTAGTAATGTGTACAAAAATGCACACACTATGGCGACATGTACATATACATTCACATATTAGTGAAAATAACATACAAAATGCATTATATGAGGGGAAATTGATTTGCAAAAATGTGTATATTAGTGGAAATTGCACATAGAATTTTGCATTAAAATGCTGGTGAATTTCCATTTAAAAAAACAAAACAAAAAATTGAAACTGATACGGAGATGTGGAGAAATGAAGAAGGGGAAAATGAGAAACAGAGAGAAACTGAAATTGACATATCCAATTGTCCCTCCTAAAGGGTAGTCTATGGCAGCAAGACTTTGTAGCACCATACAGAGTAACAGTGGAATTCTATAATCTCAACTCAGAAGTCCAGTGGTACCTTGGCTTTCGAACAGAATGCCCTCCGTTCGACTCCCGGAACCGTTCAAAAACCAACGTGCGGCTTCCAATTGGCTGCAGGAGTGAAAACTGGAACATTCACTTTCGGGTTTTGATCGTTCGGGAGCCGATTTGTTCGGGAGCCAAGGCGTTCAGCTTCCAAGGTACGACTGTAAATCCCATTGGGTTCAGTGAGCTTTACTCCCAGCCAGCTGAGTGAGTATAAGAAGGCAACCTTAAACAACTGAAGCATAGAGTCCACCTCTCATTGGTAACTGACAGTATAATATTTACTGGCCCTAAAGGTTGTTCAGAAATCATTGCTGATATGAATAACATGAGCACTTGGCACTCATACAATAAGTTCCATACATAGATTTTTCAGAGTGTTTTATGAGTTACTTTAATTAATTCAGTGCTCCCAGCAAATAAAATGTATAGAACGAACAAATCCTGGAACGCCATCAAAGCCGACAAAGCCAGGATTCTTTAGAATTAATTGGAACCTGTTGAAATTTGCAATTAGCCAGAAGGACTTGTAACAAAATGTTGCAGTATATTCTCATCCCTTAATAGTAGAGCTTCTTTCCAGGGTCCCAGTCAGCTAGTCATGCCCATCTGCATGATATTCCATTTCATCGCTCCATGTTTTCTTTTCCCAATCTCTCTCTCTCTCTCTCTCTCTCGTGTGTGTGTGTTTGTGTGTGTGTGTGTACTTCTGCAAACTTTGTGTTGTCCTGAGAACATACCCTCCAGCATTTCTCCAAATGAAAATAGGGATGTCCTATAATCATTCCATATCTTAGTTTGGATTTGAGAACCTCAAGCCAAATTCTCATGAATTTTCAACTCTGCAACTGACTGTCATTTGCGGTACTAAAATCATGTTAAGGTCAAATATAGTATGTCCAAAACACTAAAACGCCTCTCAGACCAACCATCTGCTCTTGTCTTTAATGTTCAGTCTTTTTTCATTCATCCATACTTTTGAAATATACATTCTCAATTTGACCATGTAAAAACAAAGGGTTAGTTGTGCTCCAAGAGTCCTGAACTGACCCTCATTCTGTTGGGACTTTCCATGCAACTGGTTGAAGTGAGAACCAATTCCATGGATTTCCTATAGGAAATGCCACAGTACTTTGAGACTCAACTTTCTCAGTTCAGGGTTCTCAAAAGAAAGAAATGGAGCAGATAAGATTTCAAACTTTGGAGCTCAAATCCAAACCACTTTGGTCTGGAACTTGAGACTAGAAATAACTCAAGCAGGATTTCTTGAAAGATTTCCAGGACGTTCTGGGGTTTGGCTTGTCCAGTAAATACTCCAGGAATAGCCTTTTGGAGGGATATTTTTCAGCAATGTTTGACTTCCTGTAGCATGCTGAACCAGAATATTCAATTTATTTTCTCTCCCTTTCTTTTCTTTTTCAAAGAAAGAACTTCCCATACTTATTTTAGAATTCTAGAAGGTTCATGCTCAGTTCAGCTAGAGGTTAGGCCACAGATTCCTCTTTGGTCAAAGGAACTGGTCTGCTTGTATGTGCTGCGTGACCTGAAAGCAATTGAGAACATTGCTGAATAGTAATATTTCCAAGATTCAAGACAGGAACAGAAGAATGAGAAGGCAGCTCAGTGCACTTTTTGAATACTTTAAATATTTGGATCCACCACACAGAGTCATTGAGGGGGAGGAACCACATATCCATTTATAGAGCTGTAAAATACAGCTATATAAATAACCAGTTCATATAAACAACAACAGCATGGATTTCCTGCCCCTTAACTGTAATGATGACTCAGTTTCTAAAGCTTGTGTTATTCTGATGCAATGGGACAACTCCCACATATTACATGGTTGTAGTCCTACACCTCAGGACCGATATCTATAGGATCATCAAGGAACTTCCGCAGAAGCTTGAAGTGAAGCCCAGAACACCAATAAAGAGGACAGAAGCAGGGAATAACCAGAAGCATCCAAAATCTGAAACAGGACTACACAGTTTTGTGGCCCACCATACGCTCAGGAAAAGCCACTTCCGAGCTAGAGAGGAGGTGGGGTTGCGGGCTACACGCTGTCCCCACGTGCGTAGGGGCTGAATCACAGCCCCCACAAGACTGGGGGAATCCTCGGATGTGTAATCTCCCTGGCCAGTCAATTGGAGGCATGGCCCGGGCTATTCAGGGCCAGCGCGGCCGAGGATTTCCCTCTCTTCTTTGCTCCAGCTGCTCCGGTTTCCCACCCCGCCCTTAGGTTTGGCTCTCTGACATTGCTATGGACTTCGGTTGGTCACTGTCAAGGGGCCTGGTAGAAATTTTTTCCACTTGGCAAATTGGCAGCAGCCATTTGGTTTTTCGCCTACCTCATAGCAAATCGTCACAACTTCCTCGGCATTGGTGGTTAGGCATTGGTAAGGGTATTGTTATGCAGATGAGGGGGGGAGGAAGCGCCATCACCTTCCCCCAAATCAAAGGGTAGTCCGGTAAAGGATTCCGGGGGACATTGCCCTGTCCGAAGCCTATGGAGGTGTGGGCCTAAGGCACACCCCCAAGTGGTGACCCCGGGGGAGCTCCTAGTTGATGTACATCAGCAGGACTCCCCCTGCTGGCGGTTAATGCTTGCCAGTCTTCAAGCAATCAGGCTGAAGCCCGTTAGTCAATAGGACCAATGCCTAAGCCAATACCGCTCAATTCCTGCAATCAATAAACTTGTGGCCTTTTTTCGCCCATTAACCTTAAATGCTGTCTCTTGTGTCTTTATTTTCCAAGGGGGGAGGCGGGTACTCGCCACACAACTTCCTGGATCTCATGTGCATGCAGAAGGTCCCAAGTTCAACAGCTGGTCTCTCCAGGCAGGGTTGAGAATGTTCTTTGTCTGAAGCCCTGGAGAAGTGCTGAAACTGCCAGTCAGTATCAACAATACTGAGCTGAATGGACCAATGATCTGACTCAGAATAGAGCAGCTACCTCCTTTTCTATTAGGAGGTTACAGGCAAGTGTATCGAGCTCTGTTTTCATCACTGTCACCTTTCAGGAAAATACCTTTAGGCAGCTTCCGACTTGGCTTGTTGCTTCTTCACCTGGGTTAAGCTTGTCCTCCAAGTTTGAGCAGGTCCTAGCAAAATACCTTCTGGTGGACCTAGTGATTGAGCCCAAGCATCACTGTGATCTGCTGTGGGCTGCTCAGATTATCCACAAGGCTCCTGGCTTAGTGTTGCTACCAGGGCGTTCTGGGAAATTTAACTTGCAGCCCCCTTTTGGAGGTTCTGTAGATGACTGAAATGGTGGGCAACTCACAGACTGAACTGCTTGGTGTAGATCAGGGATTGCCAATGTGGTACCCTCCAGATGTTGTGGACTCCCATCGTTTCTGACTGTTAGCTAGGATGGCTTGGGCTGATAGGTGTTGCAACCCAAAATATATGAAGGGCTATATTTGTAGCACGGGGACCAACTCCTGTCCAAAGCTGATAGTTTGCAGTATTTCATCCATTTACGTTCAAAGAGCACCATCTTCTGCCTCTTGGGAATGCCCGTTCTCACAGAGACTTTTATTTGCACCTTGAACAACTCTTTTCTCCCATAGACTGCATCCTTCCTCCTTGTTTTAGTTTTGTACAAGAGAAGTGAAGTAGAAGCAGAAAAATTATTGCAGGTTGACATGCCTTTAGAACAGGAGGTCACCCTGCTTTTGAATATGTTCCACTGAAACCAACAGGTCTGCCTCTTGAAGGACATATATTTAAAATACCCCCAAGCAGGAAAAGCCACACACATGCATCTGAGGGCAGACTTTTTTCTTTTTCTTTTTTTAAAGCAACCCTTACCACATGAATTCTACAGCTGAGGTACCACTGAGTATTAGTCACAGGCTGACGCAATGTGTGGCATTACACACACACACACACACACACACACAATCACATATGTACAACTTTGGGGGTCGCTGATAGTACCCTTTCTAATTTCCAGGACAGGAACAAGAATAAGAGAGGATGGGCTGTGCAGAGGTCTTCAGAATCAGAGCTGCTCTTTCTTGAAGTGAGCGAAGGATAATATTGGCACCAGGTTTCCTTTGACTTGAAGCTAATTAACACACCCACGGCCACACACAAAGCAAGCCTGGCAGCGGATGAGCTCATAAACCACACTCTGTAATCGACGTTGCTGGCAGCGCTTTGCTCTCGGGTTATGTTTGCAAACGGTTCTCTTGCTGACTCGGCTGAATCTTTCTGTGGCTGCCTTGGATAACTTAGCGGGCCTAAACTGCTTTTATTAGCTATAGCTGCCAAAGGTCTGTTCTAAGGCTTCATACAAAGTGCATGTGTGTGTGTGTGTGTGTGTGTGTGTGTGTGTGCATATTTATTGTGTGTTTGTAATTAATTAATTTGTGTATCACCTTCTGCATTAGTCTTAAGGCAATTCCACAAAACAATGGAGTCTAATTCTAATACTATTTTAATTCTATTTGTATTTAATTGCATTTTAATTATGTCTTCTCTATGTTTTTAGCTTGTTCTATTTTATATGTGCATACCGCCTGTTTTAGCTTGTTCTCTTTTATATGTGCATACCGCCTTGCATCCAGACTGGGGAAAAGGTGGGAAAGAGGAAGAGGAAGAGGAAGAGGAAGAGGAAGAAGAAGAAGAAGAAGAAGAAGAAGAAGAAGAAGAAGATCCTCCACCATAGGACAAGGAAAACTAGGTTTAAATACAATACAAAATGACCTTTCCAGCCCACTGGAAAATCATATTTATGTGCTTCTTGAGGTGATAAAGACATAGCATTAGAAAACAGGCATGCTTTGCTGAAGATAGAGGAATAATCCAGATGTTGCTAAACCACAACGCCCATCAGCCCCATGCAAGTCTGGTGGGAATTGTGGCCAGAGGTGCTCCACACCCAATCTGTGGGATGATGAAGGAAGCAACTTTCAGGAGGCAATTGGTGGCCTTAGAAATGTCAGTGCTGTGGCACCAAAGTATGATTTCCCCCGGCCCCCAAAGCAAACTGAAGAGGGATGTTCTCCAGGATCACAGCAGGGAAGGAAGGAGTAACCTCATGACCCATCCTTGCTGTTTATCAGTTTTCCCTCAGTGGATGCATCTTACATTTAAAATAAACACACACCCTGGACTTTAAATGCAAAACCCCCCATTTTCCCCCTAAAATACTTTTTTAGAAGTCCATTTGCTTTTAATGTGGCGGCGGGAGGGTGGGGGAGAGAGAGAGAAGCTTTCAGTTTTGCAGCCTTAGCAAGTAGATGAAGTGGAAAGATGAAATATTTGCTGCAGTGGCAACTTAGACTGGAGAAGGATTAAATCCAAGGTAAACCCTTTATCTAAACAGAACTGGTGTTTGATGCCATCTCCAGCAGTAGCTGGCCTAATCTGGTGTGTGTGTGTGTGTGTGTGTGTGTGTGTGTGTTTCCTGAACTGTTTCCCTCACTATCTGCTTTTGCCTCCAGAAGATTTAGTCAGTGGGTAAGTTTGGCTTTTCCAATTGCCTTTAATGACATTTATCTTCATTTATACCCAAGAACAATCAATGGCTTCCATCCCCTCTGATTTTTCATTATAGTTTTGGAGCACTTATTATATGAGCAGTTAATGACACTTTGAAAAAGCCCCACCTGGGCCTTCAGTTCATACCAATAGTATTGCCCTAATAACAAAATATCAGCAGTGTCTGTATAGATGCCAGGGCTAAATAGATGGCAGGCTGACTGGAGAGATAACAGGGTCAATGCTGAGGGAAGAGAGGCTTTGGAGATGACAACATAATTTGAAAAAAGTAAAACCCGTAATCCAGGATTTCTGCCCATTATTTTTCTTTCCCCTCCCAGAATGCAAGGACATTCAGCTGTCTCTCCCCTAGCTAACTTTGAAACACAGGATGACAAATAAGAATGGTGGCTGCAGAGATTTACATCGATCTCCTTACCATGTCATAAGGACACCAATCTCAAAATATAAGGGTGTCTTCTCTGCTGATCAATCGTTCCCTACTACATAGTGAGAATATGAACGTATCCCCTTACAGACATGTGTGTGAGCATGTCCAGGTCTGAGAAACACCACCCAAAATATTGCTGTGACTTTGCATACAAAAGCATGGGAGTGATGGGATCCATTGTTAAACTCCCTCTTTCTTTTTTGTTCTTCTCTTTATCTTTGTTCTGTTGCATCTCAGGTTCTTTTTATTTATTTTTAATTGTTTTTATTAGATTGGTCCAAGGTCTCATACACACCTTGTGTGTTGCTGCGGCGGAAGCCGCAAACTTCGTTTCCCACGGAAAGGTCAGCCCAAAGTAATACGCAAGTTAGCAGACCTGATGAATCTCTCGTATCATCGAACTGCAAATGAGAATTACAAATGGGGAACTGGATGTAATATAAAGCTAGCTGGCCAACCAGAGCTTTGTAATCACATATGGTTCCAACATGTTGCTCTGCGAAAGACATTTTTAAAATATAACTCATGGAGGAAATGTAATTTCCAAAGCAGAGTCCATTTTATCTACAAATCAGTGTGGCATCTCTCATGGACTACTATACAGTGGTACCTCGGGTTACATACGCTTCAGGTCACAGACTCCGCTAACCCAGAAATAGTATCTCAAGTTAAGGGCTTTACCTCAGGATGAGAACAGTAATTGCGCGCCGGCAGCAGCAGGAGGCCCCATTAGCTAAAGTGGTGCTTCGGGTTAAGAACAGTTTCAGGTTAAGAACGGGCCTCTGGAATGAATTAAGTACTTAACCCGAGGTACCACTGTACTTAAGTGCTGGTTGACTTGAAAACATTCAGATTATGTATCACAATTTGGACCAGGGAAACAATATTAAAACCCATTTCTATTGTTCCAGCCCCCTTCAACGTTCATGAAAAAATGAGAACTAAGCTCCATTAAGTTCCAAATGAAGATAGCATGCAAAAATAAGAGACTCGGGGCCAATGCAAGACCTTTTGCAGTCACTAACTTCACCCTACTCATAGCCCCCTCTCTTCCGGTCACTATCTGCAGGTGTCTTCTGGGGCCTTCCATTCAGCAATGGAAGCAGAGGATGTTTTAACTAAGGGCTCAACCACACTTACATATTGCCCCACACTTTCCAGACACAGGTCTGGGCTTTAAAGCTCTGTGTCGAAACCCCAGATCTTTCCCCGTGAAACTCCACTCTTTAAAGCTGCAGTGCAACAAATGTCAATTTGGGCTTTTTGCAGATTGCAAAATTCAGCAGTAAAGAGGGGTTCAGTTCAGACTGAAACCAGGGACAATGTGCCTAATGGCTAAACTCTCAATGCCCATATGCACATAGGTCAACCTACTGGATCCTTAAGGAAGACATCAAGACCTAATCCTTTGCAGGAATCCCCACTACATTCCTTTGTTTACGGGCACAATTCAAAGTGTTGGTGCTGACCTTTAAAGCCCTAAACGGCCTTGGTCCAATATACCTGAAGGAACGTCTCCACCTCCAGCGTTCTGCCTGGACACTGAGGTCCAGCGCCGAGGGCCTTCTGGCGGTTCCCTCACTGCGAGAAGCCAAGTTACAGGGAACCAGGCAGAGGGCCTTCTCGGTAGTAGTGCCCGCCCTGTGGAATGCCCTCCCAACAGATGTCAAAAGAACAACAACCAGACTTTTAGAAGACATCTGAAGGCAGCCCTGTTTAGGGAAGCTATTAATGTTTGATGTATGACAGTATTTTAAAAAATTTTTGGAAGCCACCCAGAGTGGCTGGGGAGGCCCAGCCAGATGGGCAGGATATAAATAATAATAATAATAATAATAATAATAATAATAATAATAATAATAATTAATATTATTATTAATATTATTATTCCTGCCCATGCCTCTCTGTGCTTCTCTTCTCTGTGGCCCCAAAGCACAGGCCACATGCTTCTCAGATTCCATGCAGTCCCTGCCTGCTCCTTTCCTCAGGCCACCCTGGTCTATTTTTCTGCAAGCATTCAGGCATCTCGCTTTAGTTTGCACTCTCGACCACACATCTAGGAGGACGCCAGTTCAGTCACTAACTGCTCCTCGACATGCTGGACTGCACTCTTCCTACAGTGCGCGTAGAAATGCTAACTATGAAAAACAAGAGTTGCCCTCAGAGTGACATCACCCCTGGAAATCCAAGCCTAGCAGGACGCACCATCTGCGATTATGGGTTGCCCAGGCTTCGTGTGTATAATTATGTAACCCCGGGGTTTTCCACTGATTCGTTTTAGAATGAAAAATCCATTTTGTCACTTTCGTACCTCTAGCCAGTGTATAATTATGAGGGGTGGGGGGAGAGATAGTAGTGGAATCCACAAGCCCTACTCCCGACTTCCCTTAATTTTAGCCCTATTACGTTTCTAAAAACTCAGCAACAAGGGGGAGGGCAGCCCCCTCTGCCCCCACCTGTAATTTGAGCACTGCCACCAAGCAACTTTCTCTTTAGTCCAAAAATGTTGCATTAAAATAGGAAAGCACGCAGCCATCACTAGAAACAAATGCATGAATCTGATGGAATTGTCTAAGTTGCCATGTTCCTATACTACTATTTTATTTTTGCTATAACTGCACATATAAATAACTAAGGGCAGTGCTTTTTTCTGGGGGGACGCAGGGGTATGCATGCCCCTAAACATTTTGTGAATCTAATGGGAGAAGAAACTAATATATATATATAAATTTTTAGTTTCTTCTCTAGCACAGTGAATTGTCAGTTACGTTGCTTCCCGCAATGGCGGCCTTATTTCCTGTCACAGTGTTTCCTGAGACTCAGATGGAAGCAAGTGTTTAATGTGTCAGCTGTGTAATATGAGGTAATGCATGTTCTTTGTACTTTTGTCCATTTACTGTATTTATTTTTCCTGATTTGAACTATAAAATGGTGATTTTCTTCAGTCAAAATGAGAGTATCCCTAACATTTTTAAAGAAAAAAAGCACCGATTAAGGGTATGCCACAAAATTATTGGATTAATTTAACTCTCTGCCTATTAGCTGCTGCCCATAACAAACTTAAGGTATACCAAGGAGAAGGGGGATTATTTGAAAGCTACCTTCTCTCATCCAGCAGGCACATAGCATGGTTAAAAATCTAGACGATTTATGGTCACAAAGAGACAATTGCTAGCTCAGAATGTATAATCTGGATGCCCTGTGGTATGCTTAGGGCCCATGCTTAATTTGTCACAAGTTTATTGTAAGTAGCTTTTCCGCTACCCTGCCCAATTTATCACATCCAACTACACAGTCAGATAATGGGGAAGGGAAAAGGGGAGAAGGAAGAACATAAAGGAGTTGCAGCCCAATGGTAGTTTGCTATAGGTATGACAGTATTTGACAGCAAGGCCAATTATGTGCATTTGGTCAATTGAAAACACTGGGGGAAATGTGAAAGATAATAGCAGATTTTAGTATTGTGCTAGACTCACACACACACCCCTTGCTCCACACACACTTTGTTAATTATGTACAAAATTAAAAATGGAAGACACTGCCAGAAAACATAGAGAAAATACAAAAGATGGTGTGTTCTGAAAAATGAAACTACCTTTAACGACAAAGGATATAAAAATTTAAATAAAATACTATCTTATGGAATATGGTTGTGTCAGCATGAAATATTTTATAACCAAAGAGAGAGGGGGAAATTGCCACATAAGCCAAAAGGGAGGATTTATATTTCAGCATTCAAGTCTCTTCATAAGTGATATGAAGTTGTACAAAAAGCTCTGTTAGCGACACGTGTTGATGACTTCCTCTTGGTTCCCATCATGCCCTGCTTTGCTGCCATGATGGGGTGAGAAAAATCACATGTGGGCTGGGATGGGTACAGTGGGATATTCTGCTGAGGCACTATGTAATATTGCTTGAAATTCGTTTTGGCATTTGAAATCAGATCTGGGGGCTGCACTTCAATTCAAATTAAGATATTGTTTCTAACAGCTTTGTGATGGTATCAGTTATTCCTGGTTGCTACTCAGCCTAGTGGGTCTGCTCGTGCAATAGGACCTTCCTTCCTTCCTTCCTTCCTTTTCCTCCCCACCTGCTGCAAGCCTCATGTCCCAATCTGCCCCCGAGGGTTATGGGAGCAGAAATTCATTGCATTTGTGATGAACATGATTGGATGACACTGTCCTCATTGCCTTGGGAGGCATAATTAACTAACAGCTTTGTCACTGCTGTGTGTCAGAATTGCTTGAAGCAATGTATCAGTTGCTCCTGGTTGCTGATATCTAGGTCCTAACCCAAAGTCCTGCCACCTTCTTTGATAATCCAGCCCTGGCTAAAATGGCCTCAATCACCATTGAGTGAAAAATGAAACTAAGTGCAGAAACAAGTACAGTGGTACCTCGGGTTAAGTACTTAATTCGTTCTGGAGGTCCGTTCTGAAACTGTTCTTAACCTGAAGCACCACTTTAGCTAATGGGGCCTCCCACTGCCACCGCGCCGCCGGAGCACGATTTCTGTTCTCATCCTGAAGCAAAGTTCTTAACCCGAGGTACTATTTCTGGGTTAGCAGAGTCTGTAACCTGAAGCGTATGTAACCTGAAGCGTATGTAACCCGAGGTACCACTGTACAGATAATCTCAACTGCTCCTCAGCCTTCCACCTGGACAGAGAACATGGACCACCAGTGGCCCATCACCATGTGAAAATCTCAGAGGCATCGTTGTCATCATTGGTTGAAATCACAAACAAACCATGTCAGTGGGGAGAAAAAGCAGTGCATAAACAATAAAAAAATGAAGGCAGTATATGATGAAGTGCTAGCTTCAGAGAACAAAAAACAGGGATTGTTTCCTTCATGTCCTGCTTACAAGTTTCCCAGAAGCATCTGGCTTGCAACTGTGGGAAGCAGAATTCTGGACAAGGCAAACCTTTTCCCTAGCGCTGAGCTGAACATTCTCAGCCAAGAATTTCAGTTCTAAAGGAGAGGTGGGGGAGAGAAGAGAAGTGAAATGGCTCCCCTTTCTTCACCATTTTCATTGCAGCTAGTTTCACAGCAGTGGTTGTGACAAAGAGAGCTTTTCTTAGCACAGGGACCAGCTGGCAGCTGACATTTTCCCCACCAGAAGGACCTGAGAAGCATGTTAGGATATGATGTAGCCTCATTGCCAGTGTACTTTGGGAAAGTGTGTCTGCATGTGGTGAAATGGGCACTTTCCATCCAGTGATAATAATAACTTTCTTTTCAACCACCACCAAATCTGATATTTTAGTTGCATTTTCACCACCCACTTTGATGCCCATGAAACTATTATTTTCATAATGATTAGATTTGAAGTTGGTGGTGGTTCTTCAAGGTTTTCTTTATAGATTTGGATGCCAAATATTTGCCAGAAATTCTATGATATGACACACACACACATATACACACTGTTGTGTATATGGTGTATAATTTATAATTTAATAAGTTAATTTAATTTATCATTTAATGTTTTATTATGTTTTTATATATGTTGGAAGCTGCCCAGAGTGGCTGTGACAACCCAGTCAGATGCACAGGGTACAAATAACAACAATAACATTTTTTATTATTAGCATTGAATATGTATTGTATATTGATTCCTGAAGTTCATATTGCAAATATTCATTTAGGGTGATATTCAAATCTATACTCAGAATAGACCTATTTGAAATAAGTGGGACTATGTTACAAATCATTTTAATCCAATGGGCCTACCCTGAGTATGGCTATCATCTATGAGCTATAAGAACTGTCATTTCACGAACATTTCTTTGCCAACGTTTAGCACAGTTCTAACTTATTTAGCACATTTTTTTTAAAGGAAGGTGCATTGCTAAGCTCTGAGAAAAATATGGATTGCACCTGGAGCTTCTTCTATGAGATCGGCACACCACATACACAACAGTTTAAAGCAATCATTAAAGATTTTGACTGGAGTCATAAATACAGAGAAGTCAATCAATAATTCTAAAATATAGCGTCCTTTTCTTTTATCAGCCAAGGGTGAAACACAGGCACATCCACTGAACATGGCTTTAATTGAATCACAGTTGCTTAAGTGTTCTCAGGAGGTGATAAATTAAAAAGTGTTATGCATGAAGGAAATAGGTTTCCACAAGCTGGAAAAAGCAATAAGGCCTGAACTTGGTAATAAATTGCTGGTTATCCACAAAAACCAAGTTGCTACCAATAAAAATTATCTGTGCACCTTTTTCCAAGAAAATGAAAAAAGAAGGCAAGAAGAACATGTTTGCTTCTGTTCTCAAATTAACAAGGCTATCTATAAAAGAGGCAGAATTATTTTCTGCAAACGAATGTTGCCTTTTCTTATCCTTTGTGTTGTTTACAAGAACACCATTTAAATCAAACACAACAACACCATTTAAATCAAGCCATAATTCGATTCAACTGCTGTTCTTTTTCTGAAGTAATTCTTTGTTTAATGATGGCATTGCTGGCTAAATTGTCTGGCATTTGCTATCCAAATAACACAGTCGGTTACCAGAATCTTTTGACATAAAACAGTAAAACAAATACTAAACTATGTGTTTTTATGTTAAATTTCTGTTTGAGAAGGAAATCAGGACATACATTTCAAGATGAATCAATGCAATAACTAAAGGATCTTCCACACTTTAGTTTGCCCTTCCACTTCCCCCAGGAAAACCTGCAGTTTAATACTGAATTGGAACAAACAGCAATGGGATTTTCCGTGGATTGCTGTTTGTTCCGATTAACACTAAAGAACAGGTTTTCCAGGGAAAAGTGGTGGGGCAAAATCAAAACCACGTGAACCTGTGCCTAGAAAACCATTTGTACCCATGCTTTCTAGGTATGGGACAAGTGGAAGTGTGAATGAGCCCTTATACTGAGCAAAATTGTGTACCAAAATAAACAAATTGGGAGAAATGTGCATGAAAATGCATATGAGATTTGGCTATCCTGTTATGAATAGCATCAGATCTTTCCTCACTTTACATATGGAATCTATGTACTATTTACTTGTTAAATTTGTATACTACCTTTGAACCCAGAAGCCTACTTTTCCTCATGGTCAATGCAGGAGTTGCCTGTATGCTGATGATTTGGAGTGGAGTGAGCAGCTAAAAATTGCAGGAAAATGTCTCAAAACCATTGCCTACTGTAGTGTGCCCCCTCCCCTTCTGGCTTAAAATACAGTGGTACCTCAGGTTACATACGCTTCAGTTTACAGACTCCACTAACCCAGAAATAGTACCTCAGGTTAAGAACTTTGCTTCAGGTTGAGAACAGAAATCATGCTCTGGCGGCATGGCGGCAGCAGGAGGCCCCATTAGCTAAAGTGGTGCCTCAGGTTAAGAACAGTTTCAGATTAAGAACAGACCTCCAGAACGAACTAAGTACGTAACCAGAGGTAGCACTGTAATCATAAGAAAAACCTGGCACTTGGAGTCTTAGGGAAGTTAAACAGAAAAAGGATCTATTTCACAATAAGAATGGTAAACAGAAATATTTTGGGAGTTAGAGACTTTCGAAGAATCAGCAAATGTCACAGACTTTTCAATAAGATGCTAAGTGTACACCTTAGATTTACTTTGGTTACTTAAACTTATCACAGAGATGTTCCAGCTTAGGTTTCAATAACTTGTGGGTTCTGAAATAGGCTGGTACTTTCTGTCAGGCTAGTATTAATCTGCCTATTGTCCTTCTGATTCCCCACCTTTAGAAATCTCACACCTGAGGCTCCTCTATTTGACTCAGCAAGGTTTATTTCTTTTAGCTGGAATTCACCAGAACTCAGTTCCAACACTTCTCAGGTGGGCGCCATTGCCATTATAAGGAGAACAAGAGTGGCATTCATGGTGAGTTCCAGCACCTCTTTTTTCTAGAAAAATAGCACTGTGGCTTGGTATATTGGACCAGGGAGACCAGTGCACACTCCCTTTCTAGCTGGTTTGGGATTCTTCTTCTCTCACTAGGAAATCTATCCCCTTCCTATGGAAGTGGGATTTAAGTAGAGTGTTCCCTCAGAACTCCACTTTTCTTCTCCCAGAATTCAGCTTTCTCATGTCTGTATACCCTTTGAAAGACAATAACCACTGTCTTTCAATCTAGCCCCCAGTTCAGAGACTGCCTTCTCTGGCTGCAAATATCCCCTTAGGGTTATACTGTTTTCCCAGCCCAATGCATGAACAGAGTCCTGTCTCCACCCTCCTTCTGGCTAGCTGTACTTTCCGCCAATCAGAGTGAAGCTCTAGCTCAGCATATTCCACTCTGGTGGAATTCCACCTGCATTGCTTTTTCCTGGACTTTCCATCACACCTGCGCATTTGGAAACTAATGCAAACAACACCATTACCCATATGTGTTAACATGTTCAGACGTAGGAACAGAACAAACCATCTGCTTCTGTAAACGAAGAAACAGTAAAAAAACACACCATAGAAATGCATGAAAGGGTAAGTAGAGCGAACATCCCAGCTCCGCAGTAACACAACATACGGGCAACCCAAGGAACAGTAACAGCAACTCATGGCATACTACAACTCTGGAAAACCACAAGACCACCCACCGTCATCGGCAGTGCTGAGCTTAGCACACATTTTTAAACTGGCAAGCCTCTCCTCATTTCTCAGATGGTAAGCTGGTAATTTGTATTCAGCCCATGCACCTCCCAAAATATTCTTTAAAATGCACATGATCGTATGAGCCTAGAGGAGGAATGGAAGGTGAGGGACTTTAGTTGTTTAAAAAGCAAACAGAAATTATTAAGGTTGTTGTTGTTTTGTAATTGCCTTACCCAACTGAGGACATCTCAGAAGTTCGCTGGTAGTGTGACTGACTGGTTCGTTCTACTTTTATGTTTCCAGGTAAAGTTCAGAGAGGTGTGCATTTCTCATGTAGGGAAAAATATCTAATGCATGCATCTTTGTGGAATTGACTGAATGCCAATAATGGGGGCAAATTCACTGTTGGAAGTCTTAGGTCCCATCCACATGGTACATTTGAAGCTGCATCATACCACTTGGCTTTTCCCAAAACATCTTGAGAACTGAGAATGCTGAGAGTTGTTCTGAAACACCTGTTCCCCTCATGGAGCTACAGTTTTGACAGGGTTTAACAATCAATCCTCCTTTCCCAGAGAACTCTTAGAATTGTAGCTGACAAATCTCTCCACCTTTAATGAACAACAGTTCCTGGGATTCTTTAGGGGAACCCATTACAGTGGTACCTTGGGTTACAGATGCTTCAGGTTACAGACGCTTCAGGTTACAGACTCCGCTAACCCAGAAATAGTACCTTGGGTTAAGAACTTTGCTTCAGGTTGAGAACAGAAATTGTGCTCCGGCAGCGCGGCAGCAGCGGGAGGCCCCATCAGCTAGAGTGGTACCTCAGGTTAAGAACAGACCTCCAGAACGAATTAAGTTCTTAACCAGAGGTACTACTGTACTGTTTAAAGTGGTCTGTTACTGCTTTAAATGTCTATATCAGCAACGTGACATCAGCCAACATGACATTCCTGAGCTAAGTTCAATGTATTAGTGTTAGTGTACAAAGCCCTGAATGACCTAGGATCAGGTTACTAGAAGGAGCACCTTGCCTCCTTATACACCAGTCAGGTCATTGTCATCATGCAGAGAAGCTCTCCTGAGTGTCCCACAGGTGTTTGTTTAGCAGTCAGTGGTGTAGCATGGGTTGCCTGTGTCCGGGGCATGCAGGGGGTGGATGGGAGAGAGAAAAATGGATGGAGTACACATGCACATTCAACTGCCTAGCAGAGATTGCAGCCAGAGAGATACGAAGAGTCGTTCTGTTGTCTGAAGAGGTCACTTCCTGATTTGCAAGAAGAAGCCATTTTTAATGGAGCCCGATGACGGAAGCGCGCAACTGTATTGAGGCAGCACCGAGTGTTGAATTTTTGCACCCCCTAACAATTTTGTGCCTGGGGCAACCACCCCCTGCCCCCCCATGCCACTATTAGCAGCTTCTGCTGGAACTAAAGCTTTCAGAACAGTAGCACTAACCCTTTGGGATACACTTCCTGTTGAAATTAAACAGGCACTTGCAAATCCTGATCTGTTCCATTGTTTGCTGAAAACATTTTTGTTCTGTCAGGAGTGTTTAGAGAACGCACTTAATTGAATTCCTTGTTGGATCACTTGATCCTGTCCATTTGCAAAATGAAATGTGACTGTAGATTTTGCTTTAATTTGGGGGAACACTTCCACAATATTTTATTATAATGAGCTGCTGGTTTAGAAATGCCTTTATAAGTAAAAGTGAATATTCACATGTAATGGCGTCAAGGTAGCAGTCACCTTTCCTGTATTTGTGCATTTGGTTCTTCCTATCAAATTTCAAGTCACGTTGACACCACTTTGGATTCATAACCAGTTCAATATAAGCTTCAACATTTCTACACTACCACTACCTCCACAAGTCTTAAAAGCTTGAAAAACCTCTGATATGACAGCATGGGCACTGCCAAAACACGTCTTGTTTTAGTTATTCCATACCAGGACTAGATGTAGGTTTGATGAGGCCCTAAGCTACTGAAGGTAATGGGGCCCTTTATATGCCCAGCTGTCCTTTGTCAACAACAAATTGTCACTGTTTTCTTTGTTGAATATATGCTATATGGTAATTTATGGACCTAACAGGTATCTAAAGCCATTTGCACATAACAAAATATGTATTTTATCAAAGTAATAGTTGAACTGAAATACAATGAAGAAGTATATTAATAGTGAAATAATTATTAAGCTCCAACATAAAATGATTTTTTATTCATAACAAACTTAATAATGCAAACACATTGGCATTACATCATAGGAGCCTACACAGCACAAAACACTGTTGCTGTATGTAGGTTTTATTTGTTTTTTATCTTGTATTTTGGAAATGTACATCCAGTTATTTTTCCTTTAATTTTTTTTAAGGCCCACAAGAGAAGTAGGACCCTATGCCAGGCATCCTCATCCTCGGCCCTCCAGATGTTTTGAAACTACAATTCCCATTATCCCTGACCACTGGTCCTGCTAGCTAGGGATCATGGGAGTTGTAGGCCAAAAACATCAGGAGGGCCGAAGTTGAGGAAGCCTGCCCTAAGCTATAGCTTGTTTAGGTTATACGTAAATCTGGCACTGTTCCATACTACATGCACCAAATTCAAAACTTTACCCATTTCCTTCGTCCTGCAGTATATAATTCCCATAAAATGCTTGGCAGGTTAAACCAAGCTATTATTATCCTAGAATTATCAATGTCTCTTAGCACATTAAAGCCACAGACAATTGCAGAGTTTTCCCCCTTCCTTATCTGTTGGATCTGTCCCTCCTATCAAAATACACAAAGCTCTTGTTTATTTGTTATCATTAATATTTTTTGCTAGGACACCAGTCTCGCCCCGTCTCTTTCCCATGCATGTATGTTTCTAAGCAGGGCAGTATGGATGCTCATCAGACATCCAATATACATTGTAGACCATTTCTAACACTAAAAAATGTAATTAAGATAATGCTAATGACTTTATCAGATTTTTTTTCTTTTTAAGTATTTGAATGAAGTCATGGAATTTGGCTCATAGCAAGAGATCTCTCTATACACTTTTTATTTATGACTTGCTTTCCACCTACGCTGACACAGCTGGGAATTTACAACGGCACCAAAAGCATTACAAGTAGTAACCTCAGAAATTCCACATTTTTATCGGGCTGCATTATTATGGAACGTTTGTCATGCAGCCCAAACGCTGTCAGTTCTGTAAGTGATTTACGGCAACATCTGAAGGAGAAAAAAAATGAAGCAAAAAACACGGGGGAAGGGATAGAAACTCATCCCTGTATTGGACCCTACTGCTTCAGAAGATATTCCTGCCACATCACATTGAGGAACACACAGAACTAGAAAACGCAGCATGCTTACAAGTGCATATCAGGAAAATGTGGCTGAAGAGGTCTAAAAGCAAAGCCCATCTTATGCCTATCTACCCAACAAATTCATTGAGACTTGCTCCAGAATCACAAGTATAGGATTGTGGCTTTAGAAATGTCACACACTAGTTGTATAAAACATCTGTTGAGGGAAATATATTGATTTTAGGTCCTCCCTGAAAAGTACACACAAAAAAGATGCAGCCTAGGGTAATTATTTAACAGGTGGGGCTCAATGAGCACACTGGTTTAATTTTTGATAATATACAGATGCACACAAATCAAAGCAGCAACAAAAAAAATGAAGCAGTGTCTAAGCAGTGTCCATTAAAGCTGGTGAAATTCTAGGTTGCATCCACCGAAGTATAATGTCCAGATCAAGGGAAGTAATAGTTCCACTCTTTGCTGCCCTAGTTAGACCTCACCTGAGTACTGTGTCCTGTTCTGGGTGCCACAATGTAAGAAATGTTAAGTTGTGAGTGAACATATCAGACGACACAGCGATTCTTCAAACAGCTCTTGTTTATTCACAGGCCCAAACAGAACTCAACTGAAGGGTTCAGTCAGCCTGCTTATATAGAGCTCCACTACAACGTAACTGTAACAATTTTCTAAAACTATCCAATCACTGAACGTCACTTTCGATCCCTTATTTGCATAACTATCTACAGTATCCCCCTACGGGCCCAGAGTGAGAACTTCAGTACATAACAAGAAGGATATTGACAACCTGGAAAGTGTACAGAGGAGGTCGAAGAAGATAATAAAAGGTCTGGAGACAAAGCCTTATGAGGAATGGTTGAGGAATGTTTAGCTGGGAGAAGACTGAGAGGTGATATTAAAGCCATCTTCAAGTATCCGAAGGGGATTCAAATCGTAAGAAAAGAGCTTCTGATGAAACATTCTGTCGTTTCAAACTCATGTCTTATCACCTGCACTACACCTGTATGAATATCAAGCCACAAACTTTATTTTATATCTGCGTCAGAAGGAAAAATAGCATAACATAGCTCTGTGTTCCATGAGCGCAGAGTGTCAAGGTCAACTGTTTAGCCTCTTTCTAACTAATAAAACTCAGATGCCAGAAACTGTGTGTGGAAGCAAACTAAAAATATATTTTTGCAATGTTTCTACCTCCAAAAATGAATGTGTGACAACATGTACTCTGGAACTGGTTCCTCCATACAGGCACATATCAGAATGAAGGGTGCCTTGTGAAGAAATCATAGTTCTTCCTTTCAAAATGTGCACAAACAGTGTATTTGTCCAGAGTCAGCCTTCACAGCCAACACAAGCGGCAAATGTTTTTTTACTCAGGAATTCCATCTGTAAGACATCTTAAGAGGTCCTCAGTGTCCAGCAATTGGGAGTTGACAATTGAAATTGGAGCTCCTTTATTAGCTGAAAAGTGTTGCAATATGCTTAACAGCATGATACACTTAAGCACCATTAAGGCCCATTGATGTTAATAGGAGATTTAAGTACAGTATATGCCTATTTGCTCTACTTAAAATCAATGGAAATCAGAAGTGCCCAACTTTGGGTAGACTGGGCCTTCTGACAAGATGTAAAGCCATAATACGAAAAGCAGAATTTTACACTTGTTCGGGTCCCACCCTCCTCTATTTTGGCTTGGTGTCAATTCTTTCTCCTCTTTTCTGGAATTTCCTAGGATTGGAAAGCCAACTTGTTGAAAGCCCTCTTCTAGGAAGAAGAGGAAAAGAATCCAAAAGTCTGCCTATCTGTGCACATCTCACCATGCAGATCTTTAGCTCTTTAGTCTAACTCATGGGTAGGCAAACTAAGGCCCAATCGCCTTCTAAATCCGGCCCACGGATGGTCCAGGAATCAGCGTGTTTTTACATGAGTAGAATGTGTCCTTTTATTTAAAATGCGTCTCTGGGTTATTTGTGGGGCATAGGAATTCATTCATCCCCCCCAAAAAAAATATAGCCCGGTCCCCCACAAGCTCTGAGGGACAGTGGACCGGCCCCCTGCTGAAAAAGTTTGCTGACCCCTGGTCTAACTGTCTATAAAATTAAACTCTGATCTGTCATTAGTGTAATTCTAGACAGAAGTATTGAAAATTGTTGAGTATGAGCATCCGATGAATAATGAGCTTACTCTTAGGAAAGTGAGCATAGGATTGCAGCACTAACAAGCAAATCTAATTTAGGGTTTCTTACATTACTGTCTCGGAGCTGTGTGTCTTAACCCTGGAAAAATTAATTTCTCCCAAAACACCGTTAATTATCCCCAAATGCTGATATCAGTGTCTGCCACCACATAACCACATCTGGCAACAATGAAGACAAATTAACAATAACAGTCAGAAAACCTGGCAATTTGATAAACAAAAGCATGAAAAATCCATTCTGTACAGTTAGACCACCGGTGACTGAAGATGGATTAGCTTCCTGTCTCCAATGCTAGGGCTGAAATTAAAGAGGGAAATTACACTGCAATCTGGATGCCAGGTTCCTGGATGGGGAGAAAAAGAGAGCGCTTTGACTTCACTGGGAGGGGCAATGGGGAGGGGAAAGGACCTTTTGCTCCAGACTTACTCTCTGAAAGATGCAGCCTACAGAGTTCTGTTCCAACAGCTGCTTTCAATTAAGCTTTAAAAAGTCTGACAACTATATAAATTTGCACCTTCAAAGTGAAGGGATTTTTTATTTTTTATTTAAAAAGAGACTCATAATATTAGCCTACAGGGAGCCACATGGGTCTGAGCACATTGTTGAGATTCACAACTTTCAGGAGCCCTCGAGTAATGAAAACAGATGAGGGTAAATTAGGCTTTCAATACCTTGATATACATTTCTTACCACTCCACCATTTTTGCTTAAAAATGGTGTGGTTGCAGGGTTCCCCCACTTAAAACCTGGTCTAGATGAATTGTACCATTTAACTGAAGAATACTTAAATATGTATCTTTAAGACAATAGGGAATTATGTGCTTCCTCCATAAGTTGGCCTCCAATTCCTATCAACTGCAGCTACCATGGTCAATGGTCGAAAATTGTAGTTCAGCAGTATCTGGCGACCACAGGTTAGCCACCTCCACTTTACTTTAGAGTAATACATGGATAACCTCCACTTAATATAGGGCTGCAAATACAATGGCTTCTCTGTAATATATGAACTTTGCACATGCAGGGAGAGTAGAGAACGTTTTCAAGTAAGCCCTCTACTGTGTGCATATTTGGAGGTGATGAAAATTGTATCACACACCCTGAAAAATATTTGAGTCCCCCTTAACGCATTATACACAGGGACGCGGGTGGCACTGTGGTCTAAACCACTGAGCCTAGGGCTTGCTGATCAGAAGGTCGGCAGTTCGAATCCCCGCGACGGGGTGAGCTCCCGTTGCTCGGTCCCAGCTTCTGCCAACCTAGCAGTTTGAAAGCACGTCAAAGTAGATAAATAGGTACCACTCCGGCGGGAAGGTAAACAGTGTTTCTGTGCGCTGCTCTGGTTTGCCTGAAGCGGCTTAATCATGCTGGCCACATGACCTGGAAAAACTGTCTGTGGACAAACGTTGGCTCCCTCGGCCAGTAAAGCGAGATGAGCGCTGCAAGCCCAAAGTCGTTTGCGACTGGACTTAATTGTCAGGGGTCCTTTACCTTTACCGCATTATACCCAATCATTTTTAACAATATACTGAGTGCGGGTGGTCAAATCCACAGGCATAGGATGTGGGATATCTGGCTTGGCAATGCTATATGAGCAAAGAACCTTGAGCTTGTAGTCTCAGGATGATCATGCCAGCAGTGTTAATGTGGCTGCAAAACACAATTTTAGGTTGCATTAACAGAACCATCGTTTCCAAGACTCAAAAAGTAATAGTTCCAGCCAGACCTCGTCTGGAATACTGCATAAAGTTCTGGTCACAGCATTTTGAGGATATGGACAAATTGGAAAAGGTTCAGAGGAAGGCAACAATGCTAGTCAGTGGTTGTAGGAAGTAACTTAAGTCTCTAGAGTAGCACCGAGGAATCTCTGGCCTGCAGGCCAAATGAAGGCCTTGTTTGGTCCATGAGGTTGCTTAGGCCAAACCATGCTCACCTGTCCTGCATGATCTCAATGGGGGACAAGTAAAGACGCAGCTCCCTACCAAAAGGGACCAGCTGACCATCATCACCTTCAAAACCCTGTGCTTTCGCCCTTTCGGTTTGTGGAAAGGTACTTTCCCCAAAGGTATTGGGACCTGTGATTTTTAACTTGTAACCTGGAATGCACTGTGGACATCAAAACTGTTCTGGGTCTTCCCAAACTGGGAAGCATTGAAACGGCAAATGTGATTCAACATAAGCAAGTGCTAAGGGAAGTACATCAGGGCAAAACAGTCTAACTTTCCATATACAGTGGTACCTTGTGTTGCATAACCTCCAGGTTCGGGTTACGGGTATACTTCCAGGTTTTGCCGCTCATGCATGTGCAGAAGCACTCTATTGCGCTGTGCATGCGTGCAGAAATGGCGCCTCTAGTTACGGATTTTTCAGGGTGCGCATGGCACCCCGGAATGAATTAAATCTGTAACCAGAGGTACCACTGTAGCTTTGGAGTCTGAACTGACAGTGACTGATGGTGAAAGTGTTAGGATATGTGCAGTGTAGCCCCACCACAAGTACTTTGCCCATCAGAGTGTTTTGGCTCAAACAGAGCAGGGTGGCTTTTGCTGTTTTCGAGTGAGGATACGTAAGAAGTAATGTTCCCAGTTACTTCTTTACAATTAGAAGACTTCATCAGCTGTAAGCTTTGTTCCGTTCCTAGGTAGGTAACCTTCTGAAAGTGTTATGAAAATACTTTATTGGGGTATGTTTTCATAAAGCAGGGTTAACAGACTGTTGAATTACTTGGTAAACAGGGTTTTAAACTATTTTTCGATCTTTGGCAAAAAAATAATAATTGGACATTGATACATTTTGAGAGATGATTTTGTTTGGGAAACTGAAATGGTAAAATAACAAGCATAAAATGATTAACTCATATTCGTTTGGGAATGTTTTCCAGTGGCACGCAATCAAAGATTCAAACAAATCAAACATGTCTGCCTTAAGGAATGCATCACATGTGGATGGGCTGTTCCTTTGCATGTGCAAAGCTCTACATACAACTTGGAATTAGGCCAATGTATGGTGGGTTTGAATATGCTGTTGCTCATTTCGCTCTGCAGAGCTGTGATGCACATTGGCGAAGCTGCCTAAATCAAAAGTAGCAGCTCAAGTAAAATAATGAACACTATCTTGCAAAGGAGACTCACAAGTGCCTTTGTTCAGATGCCAAATATTCTGCTATGGGCGCTTATGCACTGTACTGCAGACAAATTGGTGAAAAGATGGTTGGAGGAGGGAAACGACTTTTTCATTTCTCTGAACATAAAAAGCCGGCTGTATTTTTCTTTTTATTACAGTGCTTCAAGTGCACAAGGCAGCCCAATGTATTAAAAAGTGATATGGAAATATGACCATTTTACCTGCTTACAACTTTGGAATGACCATTAAATGCACGCACACACACACACACACACACACACACACACCCCTTGGAAACAAAACATGTACATATGTTGGTATTCCTTTAGAACACTTTAGCACCCATTTCAACAAAATGAAATCTGTCTTAGTAACAAATGCATAGTTATTATTCACACCGTTAATTTACAAAAAGGTACCATTCAGTTAAAACAAAGCTATAAAATTATTAGAAATATATTCTATAAGGAATGTATAATCTGCATAAAAATGTATAATGTTTTGGCAATAAAACTGCATCTGTATAAAAAAAATGTATTTCTTTCTTTCTTTTTGAATCATAGCCCTAATAAAAAACAAGTATGGAGTGTCTTCTTTCCTCTCCTTTTTTAAATAATGTCCACTTTGAGGTAGTATATTCCTTTGGTTCATAAATCAGCTTGCAGGGTAGAGGGGGAGCTATGTATCCAACTCAGAGAACCGAAAAGCAGAAGTCCTAAAATTTTCAGCAGCCTGTTTGTATATACAATTGCCACTGTCCCCTTCATGAAACGTCCGGTCTTTTCTGTTATCATCCTCAGACTCTGAGTCAAAATTCAATGATTCATGAGGATGACTTTGAGAAGCTCTTGGCTGCCAAATTGAAGGCTGCCTACAACTTGAGAAGGAATCAAGCTGGTGTCTCCATATAGGTTTCCCAAACGTTCCTGAAAGACACACAAGAGAGAAAATATGTTTGTCAACTGCTCTCCATTAAGAAGGGACAAAAGGCCAAACCACAGACCAGTGAAATGTTCTTAAATCAGATTCACCTTTCTACCTCTGCCTTTTGACACAGTTAAATGTTGAAGTTAGTGACAAGATGCATTTTTAAAATAGTCAGCTCCCTGAGTTTAGCCAGAGGCGGTATACATGTGGCTGCAGATTTTCATTCAACACTGTCGCCAGCAGGTTGGGGAATTCTGTGTGCAAATGGGTGCTGAATGCTGAATTTCCCAACCCAATGTTGAAATAATAATAATAATTTATTATTTGCACCCCGCCCATCTGGCGGGGTTTCCCCAGCCACTCTGGGCGGCTTCCACAAAGACCAAAAATACACTAATAATGGAGACTGCATGCCCATGATTCACATTTATTTGCTTTTTCAAAGCTATTTTAACCACTGAAAGCATACCCATGAAAGTGCCGCTTGTAGTAAGAGGAGGCAGCTCTTGATTTCTGCTCAATTCACATGCATCCAAATTCAGATGCAAGCTTCTTGTTCCACTGTCTTCACGCTGAGTGTAAGCAGAGGGGAGCAATTTACTGCTTGGAGGGTGTATTCCAGAAATGCTGATATACTGGTCAAAAGGATCTTCAGGCGGGTGGGGATAGGGGTAGCATTCCTTTTCCTTCAAGCAGCTTGAGTCATACAGGTCCGCACACACAGTCCTTTGCTCTGGATTGCAGTCTTAAACAAACACCATAAGCAAAAAAACAAGGTTGGGTTAGCTTCGCTAAGCAAAAGAGAGCCTTCAAAAAGAGACAATGAAATGCAGCAAACTATTTTATATATACATATGGAATGAAGATTACCTGCGTGGTATACATCAAACATATCTGGGCCACATATATTGCTTTTCAAATATATACTTCCTGAAGTTCCCAGATAATGACATAAGAATGGATCTGTTACAGCTTCCAAGTCATTTTCGCTGCAGTTATCTGTATGACAAATTCCTTCAAAAGAGAAATGGTGTATAGGTCAGGATCCCTTTAACAGTTATATATGAATACATATTATAAAAAAGCTATGCAGTGAATAATTTTTTATTGATTTCAAAGCAATATTATTTTGAGGTACAGTGGTACCTCAGGTTACATACGCTTTAGGTTACATACGCTTCAGGTTACAGACTCTGCTAACCCAGAAATAGTGCTTCAGGTTAAGAACTTTGCTTCAGGATGAGAACCGAAATTGTGCTCCGGTGGTGCGGCAGCAGCAGGAGGCCCCATTAGCTAAAGTGGTGCTTCAGGTTAAGAACAGTTTCAGGTTAAGTACGGACCTCCAGAACGAATTAAGTACTTAACCCGAGGTACCACTGTACTCGTTTTTTTCTTTATTAAGTGTATTTAGAGTCCACCCTTCACCCAAAGGTCCCAGATATCATACTAATTTGAGAACTTAATGAGATTTTTCAGAGTTAGTGGTTTCCAGTGTTAAGAGTTGTGCACCCTTAACATCCAGTTCCCCAGAGTCTATTTAGATGGTGTAGCACTGACCACGCTGTGGGACATCTCAGCTTTCTGTAAAAATGCCCCTAAATTCTAGAAGCAGCTTGTCAAAGGTATGGAAAAGCTGCTGCTTGGGCAGCATGGCAGCGGAGAGGATCTCCTAACAACATTCGTTATAAAGAACTGACTGTGCAGCCCTCTAGATCACAGTCATTCGCAGGGTCACTGTCATAATGTTCCTTGTCAAGTTAGGTGCACTTATTCTGGCACAAGATTTCCTCAACAGCGAGAGCTAGAACAAGGGTGGGGAATCTGTGGCCCACAAGCTGTTGTCCCATCATCTCTGATCATTAGTTGAGGCTGATGGGAGTTGCAAGATGATGATGATGATGATTTACAGTAATACCTCTGCGAATGTCCGCCTTGTCTAGCGTCCATTCCAGTGAATGTCCGCAGCAAACCCGGACGTACCAGAATGGGTTACTTCCGGGTTTGCCGCTTGAGCATGTGCAGAAGTTCTAAACTGCGCTTCGCGCAGACCACACCATGCATGCGCGCAGATGTGGCGCTTTGCCCTGTGTCCTTTTCGGTTAGCGGCCGGGGCTCCGGAACGGATCCCAGCTGCAAAACGAGGTACAACTGTATTGTTTATACCCTGCCCATCTGGCTGGGTTTCCCTGGCCACGCTGGGCAGCTCCCAACAGAATATTAAAAACACGATAAAACATTAAACATTAAAAACTTCCCTAAACAGGGTTGCCTTCAGATGCCTGTGGCCCCCCCACCTCTGATCTACAGCGTTAAGTAGGGCACAAAATACGGCTGCCACACCAAGTCCTTCTGTTGCATCCCACAGAAAGAACCAGTGGATACAGACTTTGCCTTCTGGATATGGAAGACTTGGGAAAGTACTAACTTGGAAAAAAAGCACCTCTGCTTGATGCTGGGGAATGGGGCAAAACAGAACTTATCCTGTCAAGACAGAAAGGGCTCAGCTGACTCTCTTGCTGAAAACACTTGGTAGCATTTGGATCACTACTGTATTGATGTCCTTGGCCAGTGGTTGAAAAGCATAGCTCCAGGTGGAAAATAAAATGAAATAAAATGCACAAGAAAAATCTCCAATCCATCTCCTGGAAGCACTCTTCAGCAGGATAAAAATGTATGAATTTGCATCTGTATACACCGGTGATCTACTACTGAATGCTAAAAGATGGCAAGTGTTTTGATATTCCAATACCCTTTAAGGGACCATAGCCATTGTTGACAATTTTCTCATCAACAGAGTCTATCTGTCGAAGAAGCTACCCTCCATGAATTAAGGACAATAGTGACTGGATCTCTAGCTTTCGGATGGTACACTTCAACATTTTGAATGCTTACCGCCGCTGTCTCTTTGTTGTAAGAAATATCCTCCCATGGATGAGGATGAAGATACAAAATGATGTTGACTTCCATTCTCCAATGACCCATATCCATCTTGCCTTTCAGCTAGAGTTCCCTGGGATGACAGATAGCTTGGAATATCAGCAGGCAGATTTGTCTCATCTGCGATTTAAGCAAACACACGGAGCTATCAGCATCGAGATTCTTTGCTGCATTTTAAGGCTAATGAGCAACAGAGGGATGTATTTGAAAAGCTATTCGCTCTTCTGAATCGGAGTCAAGAGACTCAAATAAGCCTGGAAGAAAAACTTCTGTAGGTTAACCACAAACATATTTCAGTCTGCTCTTCCGGTGCCAAGTTTCAGTTTACACACCTGTGTTTGTGATGCTGCAATCTTCATTTCTCCTTCTTGTGTGGTATATGATGACCACCCACACGAGGGAAGTGCCCACCACGCAGCACACCACAGCTATGATCACAACGCCCACAGTGGCCCATCCATCATCGTCCAAAGACGGGGCAGCGTTCTGAGGAGAGTCACAGGTTGGCGTGGGAATTACGCTGAGGCGGATGTTGCCTCTCTCTGTCCCAAGAGTATTAGACATTTCGCACGTGTACTTCCCAGCGTCTTCAAAATCTGTGTCCACAATGATGAGCAACTGGTTTCCTGCTGCAAAGAAATGTCTCTCAGTCACCATCAGAGTGCTGTCGTCTTTGGTCCAGTTAAGCCGAGGCGGGGGGCTACCACCGGCGATGCACTGCAAGACGGCCGTTTCCCCTTTCGTCACCGTCCGGTCCAGCAAAGGCCTCAAAAATGAGGGCGTTTCTGAAGGAAAGAGGGGGAGCAGTAAATATATGAATGTTACCAAGAATGAATCTTTATTTGCGTCAGCCATCAGCAAAAAAACAACAATATGATATACAAAGAATAGAAAGAAAAAGTCAATTATATAAAATACATTTTAGGGTTTTGAATCAATAGTCAAATAGTGGATCTTATTCTGATTGCCCCAGCTAAAAACCTTGCAACCTTTGCTGTCACCTGCTCATCTTGATCTGCCAAGAGAAAGGACACTGTGGCAGTGGCTGGGTGACCCAGAAGGGACAATAAAAGAGGGGTGATAATCTCATTCCTCAAGTCTTTATAAAGAGTGCAAGCCAGAAGGGCATGCGCCACCAATTCAGTACTGCCATCTCCGCAAGGACATAAGCGTTTTTCGTGTGGAATCTGTTGGAATTGTCCCTCAAGTACAGCCAAGGGCAATACATTCAATCTTGCGAGAGTAAAAGCACGTCTGTATTTCAGAATTGCTAGGTTATGCAGATAGGGTGCCAGAGAGTCGAAATGGGAAGGTGGAAAATAGTCATACCATGGGCAAAATTTCCTTATTGTGGCCAGGTTGTTCTGACGCTCAATATCATTTAGGCGCTGACAAATTAGACTGTTTGCTTTACTAAAACCCAAAGTGAGTAGCTGTTGTGGTGATAAACCACAAGTGAAGTTTTTGACAGACAATTTTAGTCCAGGCGCTCCTGTGACAATCTTGCAGCACTAGGGATATTAGACTGGGGGGGAGGGATTTAAGTCCAAGTCCAAAAATATCTCTAAAGCTTTAATCATGTTACCAGCAAGCAAAGACAAAGGGGCACCCCCAGTGTTCAGTTGGCAATCACATTTTATCTTACCTAACACTGTTAATGTTGCATTAGCAGAGATGCTCCCAGCAGTGTTCTGAGCTGTGCAGCTGTAGACACCAGTATCTTCGATTTTGACATCCACTATAAAGAAGACATCGTCCTCAGGCATCACGTGCATGCGTCTCTTACGTGCTGCGGGAAAGTCAGTGCCGCCATCTTTCTGCCAAGCGATCTGGGGCACCGGGTGACCGACTGCAGCACATTCCAGCCGTGCCATCGCCCCTGCACGGATGGTGAGGTCCATGGGCATCTTGGTAAATGAAGGAAGCACTACAAAAAACACAAAAGATGCAAAGAGATACAAGTGAGCTTTCTTATTAGATAGCATAAACCACAGTTTTCAGTATGCCCATACAATGTAAGTGGAATCGGTGTCACCATTGATTCATGGATAATTGTTTCCCCTGCTCTCTACCAGCTCAACTGGGTCTAGATTTTTTAATGCCCAACTCCGAAGGAAACATCTGCAAGCTGCTTTTGAAATAAGGACTGATTTCAGGGAAGAACATACAGAAGAAGAAGAGAAGAGTTTGGATTTGATATCCCGCTTTGTCACTACCCGAAGGAGCCTCAAAGCGGCTAACAATCTCCTTTCCCTTCCTCCCCGACAACAAACACTCTGTGAGGTGAGTGGGGCTGAAAGACTTCAGAGAAGTGTGACTAGCCCAAGGTCACCCAGCAGCTGCATGTGGAGGAGCGGAGACGCGAACCCGGTTCCCCAGATTACGAGTCTACCGCTCTTAACCACTACACCACACTGGCTCTCATACAGGGCAATCATTTCCTCATCCCAAGCACTAGCAGCATAACATTACGAAGTGGCTGCTTGCTATGCTATCAATTCCGTTGCTGATTCTCTAGTTTATTTGGGGATAGATGAACCTGTCAATATCAGTTTCTCTCAGTGTGCCTTGTTTCTTCATCATATTTTTTTTATTTAAAAAAATGTCTGCATGAAAATCTGTATTCAATTCCTGCCGATATTCACAATTTGCATTCATACTGTGATTTGAGGCACCACAAAATTTGTAGATGTGCATATTTTGAATGATTGCTGCCTCCTGGTTTACACATTAATTCTGGCAGTGTGAGCTGTGTGAATTTCTCCCCCACGATACTGTATTTCATTTTACTTGAATATTTGACTGAATGGTCTCTTTAACTGGGTATATCTTGGATGGCAATTCTTTGAATCTTTGATGAACCAAATGCAGTCTACTTTATATAAATAATTTCTAAAGAATCAAATGAGGTTGAACAAGTTGTGACATACACAACTCGGGAAAACATATATATGAATTAATCTTATTTCAGACAGACCGTATTCATTCACATTTCACTCCAAGGTTAATTCTGAGACAACTTTGTTGGATATAACCTACTGAATCCCAGATATATATATATATGGTTTTGGTGCATTCAAATATAATGTGCTTTCACATTTGTTCCCCATGCGTCCAGAGAAGGCAGCCAACAGCATCTCAACTTCCAGTATCCAAATATTTCGGGTGATGCCTTTTGGATTACATATCATATGATTTTTGTTTAATATACAGTTAATCTCAAGATGCTTACTGTTCACTGTGAGTTTAGCTTTGACAGAGTAGGATGAGCCAAAGTGATTTGAAATAACACACTGATATTTCCCCTCGTTGCTGAATTCCACATTGCGCAGCCTAAGAATGGTGGTATATTCCATCACTTCACCGCCCTGTGCCCTGAGATGTGCGTAATTCTCCATTTCAGCATCATGCAGCAATTCATTGTCCTTCTTCCAAGCAAAAGTCATCGGGGAATCGCTGCTGCTGGCGGCTGAACATATAAAACTTAAATTGGAACCTTTGATTGCTGACTGAGTTTCAGGCTGTACAGTTATCTGTGGCTTCGGAAAATCATCTGTGAATATAAGAGCAAAGGGGGGGGGGGAGAAACGAATTGCAATAAGCTCAGAGACGAAAGTGAGAGACCAGACTAGACCTTTAATTATAGGTTTGGAAGAATCAAGTACTTAAAAGAGATATGATGCAGATTTCCAATCAGCAGTCTAAATCATGGATGGCGAACCTTTGACTCTAACTCCCATCATCCCTGACCATTTGCTATGGTGGCTGGAGCCTGATGGGAGTTGCAATCCAACATCATCTGCAGGGCCACAGGGTCCCTCATCCCTGTTCTAAATGAGGGAGTACTCTTGAGGGAGGTTCTTTTACCAATAGCTGGGGAAGCAGGTGACGCTAAACCACTGAGCCTCTTGGGCTTGCCAATCGGAAGATTGGCAGTTGAATCCCCGCGACAGGATGAGCTCCCGTCGTTGCTCTGTCCCAGCTTCTGCCAACCTAGCAGTTCGAAAGCACACCAGTGCAAGTAGATAAATAGGTACCACTGTGATGAAGATAAACGGCGTTTCCATGTGCTCTAGCTCCTGTCACGGTGTTCCGTTGCACCAGAAGTGGTTTAGTCATGCTGGCCACATGACCCAGAAAGCTGTCTGCGGACAAACGCCAACCAACAGCATCTGGTGGAACACTAGTTCTGCATCTCAGGTCTACAGAGTAACTTTGTTTGTACTTGAGTTCATCTCAGAAACTGTGTCCGCCAAAGGCACCATCGTTTCCCAAATAAGGAAGCAGCACACATACACAAATGGATCCTCTGTTTCTTGTCTACAGAAAGAGGACGTTGCTGGATTGGCTGGGGCAAGCAAGCTCAGGCCTCCCATTCCCTCTGATGTTTGGCCATGCTGCTTTCGCATGTGGTTGGGGGTAGATGGGGCTAAGAGAAGATAAACAGGGCTCTACTGAATCCCATCGGGAAATTGTTGTACTCCGAAAACTATAACGTTTTGACCAATCAACTAATGTTTAACATTTCACTCATGAAGCAGAAGTACATTCCAACTGCAATTCTCTATGCATTTATCTGGCAGCTGAGTCCTACTGAACTCAATAGAGCTTGTTTCTAAATAGCCTAAGATTGTGCTGCCAGTTTCCACTGCTTGTCAGCTATTGGCTTAGCCACTGTCAAGGGAGTAAGAGGTGGCATGTTAAAAATCAGGTTCCTGGCCTGGTGTAAAATTTCATTGCTTATAATCGCAGCAACTTCCATATTGCCTTTTCACCTTTTGGGTTGTGCAGCTTTGGCCCAGGGAATACCAGCTGACAACTTCTATTGCATAACCATATGGTGATCATACACAACAATGGATCAGCAAGATTATTTTATATTTTAAATCTCATTTTCACCTTCTTCTTCTTTTGAAAAAAAAATGCCTTTAGGTCTAAAATTTATCATCTTTTGATAGCTGGGAGAAGTACAAATTACATCAATTTCGAATTATAAGGACAAAGGAACCGGTAAGCACACAATTTCATTTTGTTAAAATGCCCCGTTTCTGTTTCCTCGGTTTCCTTTCTTCCCAGAACTTTAACCTGGCATGTTGAATTAGCTTCTAAAACCACATACACACAGAGAGAGTTGTTTTCATTAAATTTAGAAAGACATGTGGTATTTTTCTCCTGCTGAGCAATCATTTTAATGAATGCAAGGATGAATATTTAAATTACTGTCATTCAGCTGCAAGATCTGAGAATTAAGGAGCACAATTCTTCTTGACTGAAAATATATCTTTAAGCAACATTTCCCACTGAAACATTAACGTGATAACTAGGCTATGGAGATCAAAAAGTGTTTATTCAATTCAATTAATTTGTTTAGTCCATTAAAGAAACCAAATTTTTGTCCAGTTCTTGGTATATGCTGCAAAGAAAGTTTAATTCAAACAGCAACTCTCTCAATTAGACATGAGGGATTTATTTTAAAAGTTATTAAGAAGCCGTATTGCAAAGATGCTATAGCATATATATTTGTAATGTACTGCATTTTGGGGCTTCCCAGTTGAATGCTTGTAACATTGGTTCAGCTGAAAGCATGTCTCTTTCTTGTAGAAGTGATTTTTTGTGGCTTAATTTCCCATCTCTAATAATGGGGTCAATTATGCTTTTGGACCTACAGTTTCATTAGTTATATTTTACAGCTCTTCAGAGCAAGCCATGGTAGGTTTGTCTTTTTACAAAAGCTGCATTTCTGCTGCCCGTTATGCATTCATAAATCATTTTCTTTTAATGCCAGTGTTAACTGTGTACAAAACTCCAGCCCAAGTTTGCTTAGGGCCACCAACTATGGCCATTAACTGTGGCTATGAAAGAACACTTTTGACAGTGGTTCAATGAGCAGCACATTCATGAGCAGCACAAAAATAACAGAAATTCTAGACCTGAACCTTCCTGCTATTCAGTACTGGTGTGTTTTTCACTGTAAGAAAGATAAACCAGAGTTAACCCCTCAAAAATCCACAATGCATGGCAGATTGTTTGCTCTTTCTGGTCAGTTCCTGTTACCACAGGCTCCCTGCTTCTTTAAAACATGCTCACATTTCATTGGCTGTCAGGGTTGGACAACCTCCCTCCCTTCCATTGTGAACCGAGAGATGCAAAGATATTCTCACTGTGAGTGAGGTGATACAGCTGCCCTCCAATAGGTCTAATGAGGAAAGTGCCCACATCATTAGGGCTGGGCGATATATCGTCCAAAATCAGTTTGAAGTCCATATTAGGATATCCGTTTCATAATTTTTGACCTGGCGATATATCGCGAATCATGATGCGTGTGCTATGCCAAAAACGTAACTTGAGAAAAACCATGAAGACAGGCAATGTCTCCACATAAAGGTAAAGGTAAAGGGACCCCTTACCATTAGGTCCACTTGTGACCGACTGGGGTTGTAGCACTCATCTCGCTATATTGGCCGAAGGAGCCGGCATACAGCTTCCAGGTCATGTGGCCAGCATGACTAAGCCGCTGCTGGCGAACCAGAGCAGCGCACGGAAACGCTGTTTACCTTCCTGCCAGGTATTTATCTACTTTATTTATCTATTTATCTACTTTATTTATCTACTTGCACTTTGACGTGCTTTCGAACTGCTAGGTTGGCAGGAGCAGGGACCGAGCAACAGGAGCTCACCCCGTCGCGGGGATTCGAACCGCCGACCTTCTGATTGGCAAGTCCTAGGCTCTGTGGTTTAACCCACAGCGCCACCCACATAATTCCATCCTTATTTCAGACACTGTGCTATATCAGTATATTGTGACGTTTAGCTGGTGATATATCAACAATGCTGAAAACGAGATACTGCCCAACCCTACACATTGTTTTGTGGTCCAATCTCTTTCTACTCTCTTAGAAATGAAACTATGCCCAAACAAAATTGATCGTGGAAAAGACATTGGAATTCCCTAATTTTGGGGGTGGTGGGTGGAATAATTGTGCTGAGTTGCAAACACAGAAAAGTGAGTCTGTGAGAAAATATTTCCCTAAAGACCATGAGCTCAATAGAACTTCCTGGGCAGCTGCTAACATGCTGGTCAAAATAGAACGGATGGCTTTGTCCCACCTCTGACTCTTCTCTTAAGGAGGTGGGAGCCAGGAATGCTGGAGCTTTGCTAGAGCTCTCAAATGTTCTTAGATGTAGGAGTGCACAAAGGCCATAAAAATGAAATATTGTGCTTAAAGATGACTATGTGGATTTTGTATGTTAACAAAACTCCTGAAGAACGTCTTAACCTCTGCACAATGAAGGTGCTATTCATATTAAACATATTCCTGCATTTTTGCATTTAAGAACACTAAGCATGCATCTGTCTAAACATTTCACAGCATGCCCAAATATTTAGAACAATGCTTACCTAAGTGGCATTCACATTTTAAGCCTAGCAGCATATATGCATTTGCCACCACAAACAACTGAGCCTTCCTTTGTACACAATATGCAACTATGCAGTACACAAAACTTAATCCTAAACTGTCGTCCCCCATCTGAAATAAAACCACAAACTTGAAATAATTGCAGTGCAGAGCTCATGAACAGTGGAGGGGGGGGGAGTATTTTAAACAAACAAACAAAACTATTAACCCTCACAGTTCAGGTAATATAGCTAAAGCTGTTTAAATCTGCCCTGAAACAATAATCTAGACGTCAATGAAAAAGGATTAAAAAAAACAACAACCTTACCACACACAAAATCTTCTAGGCTGACAGCAAGCACATTCCTCCCTTTTAGTATCTGAGGGTGGGCACAAGTGGCATTGACGAAAGCCTGGAAATTGTTGTCCATCAGCCATTCGGGTAGCCATTTCAGCTGGCAGTCGCACAAAAGGCTAGATGTGTTTAGGTACCTATAAAACAAAACAGGAGCAGATTCCATTCATAGGAAGCAGAACTTCACAGCTTCCAGAGCAGGAAAGCAGTATTAAATCAAACTCGAAGATAAGTTAAGCACCAAAACTGATCACAAAAATCAACAGCGTTGCACTGATTTATTTATTCCGTTTGCAGCCTGGCCGGTCTCAACATCTCAGGGAAGGTTCATAGATAGGTGGGATTCATGGGCTATCAGGTGTGCATGTGTTGGAGGGAACATATTACAGGCTTCTTCCTCATTCTGGTCTAACACATACATAAGAACTGAGTGTGTCAGTGTGTACAAGCCTCCTGCCTCACTCCTAACCTACCCAGATGTGCTACAAAGCCAGCACAGAAGGATTAACTTTTTATACGAACATAGAAAGCTGCCTTATACAGAAGCAGACTATTGGTCGATCTAGTTTGTATACGGCTGTATACCTGAAGGAGCGTCTCCACCCCCATCGTTCAGCCTGGACACTGAGGTCCAGCTCCAAGGGCCTTCTGGCAGTTCCCTCATTGCAAGAAGTGAGGTTACAGGGAACCAGACAGAGGACCTTCTTGGTAGTGGCACCTGCCCTGTGGAATGCCCTTCCATCAGATGTCAAGGAAAAAAGCAGCTATCTTATTTTTAAAAGACATCTGAAGGCAGCCCTGTTTAGGGAAGTTTTTAATATTTGATGCTGTATTGTTTTTAACACTTGATTGGGAGCCGCCCAGAGTGAAACTCAGCCAGATGGGCGGGGTATAAACAATAAATTTTTATTGTTGTTGTTGTTTATTATTGTCCGCACTGAATGGCAGTAGCTCCCCAAGGTTTCAGACAGATGCCAGGGATTTAACCTGGGATCTTCTGCATGCAAGGCAGATATTTTATGGCCCTTTCCCTATACTTAGAGGAAAATGAGGGGGACAGAAACAAAACCTTCCCATACCTTACCTCACTGAGCTAAATCCTGTACTGGCTCCCTGGTATCAGAACCAGGGTGGAGGAGGAGGAAATGACTTAAAGAAGCAGAGCCCAACGTGATTAAGGGTTTGGTTTTGCATCATGTACATGCAGCTGAACAGGCAAGTGTCTAGTATAGTCAGTGCCGGATTTACGTATAAGCTAAACAAGCTATAGCTTAGGCCCCCACTCTCTTGGGCCCCCCCAAAAAAAATTAAAGAGAAAAAAAACTGGATGTACATTCCAAAATATAAGATAAAAAACAAATAAAATAAAACCTACATACAGCAACAGTGTTTTTGTTGTGTAGGCTCCTATGATGTAAGTAATGGGCCCTGCCTGCTAGCCTGTTCCCTAAAATATCACTGGTTTGTTCCTTTCTATATATAGGGTGCCTACATTCTGCATGTGCAAATGGCTTTAGATACCTATTAGGCCCATAAATTACCATATAGCATATATTCAACACACAAAATAGCGACGATTTGTTGTTGACAAAGGACCCCTGGACATAAAAAGGGCCCCATTACCTTCAGTAGCTTAGGGCCTCATCAAACCTAAATCCAGCCCTGGTTATAGTTCAGAGTAGCCCTTGCTACTAGGTGGGGAAAGAATTTCTGTCTTATAGGACCAAAACAGAGTATTATTACTTGTTGAGCATGAACTTCTAGAATTATCATTGCCTTAGCTGTATCCCTCAAAATACGTACAGTGGTACCTTGGAAGCCAAATGGAACCCGTTCCGGAAGTCCGCTCGACTTCCAAAAGTTCGGAAACAAAGGCATGGCTTCCGATTGAACGCAGGAGCTTCCTGCAGCCAATCGGAAGCCACACTGGATGTTCAGGTTCCAAAAGAACGTTCGCAAACAGGAACACTCACTTCCGGGTTTGTGGCGTTTGCGAGCCAAAACTTTTGAGTCGCAAGGCATTCCAGAACCAAGGTACGACTGTTATTTCCTTTTTCAGATCCACAACACCTTTTTTCTTAACTATGCCCTATGTTGTTCGACAACGACGTGAGAAAGTTGCTAAAGGTACTGCTTTTCAAAATAAATGCATCGTCATTACTACCAATGTCCATGGCTATCATCTGATATATTCAAACATAACACACGTCTCATTGGGGCAAAGTAGAGACACTTACAATTCTTTAAGTTTCTTCATTTGTGAAAACGTGTTTCCTTGAACTGACATGATGGCATTGTTACTTAGATCTCTGGGGGTGGAAACAAAAGGAAAAGGCAAAATGTAGGATCACAAGGCAAACAAAGTCAAAGCAAATTCTCACATTCTGCTCCAAGGCTGGGTGTAAAATAGAACGTGAAAAAGAAGCAGCTTGTACCGTATAAGTACCACTACACAGGGGCTCATTTAAAAGATAATAAATCATAGAATTGTAGAGTTTGAAGGGACCTTGGGGATCATCTCATTCAAGCCCTGAAGTATAGGAATCTTTCACCCAATGTGGGGCTCAAACCCATTGGGTCTCATGTTGTACCAGCTGAGCTACCCCAGTTGTATGATTTGACTATATTTCCTAGATAACAATGCAATTTGGCAGGGGAATGCCATCTATAGACCCTATGCTGCAACACAGAAAGTCGTCTCATACTCAAACCATCTCTAACTCAGTCTACACTGATAGACAGCTCCCCTGGGTTTCAGAGAGGGCTTTCTTCTCAGCCCTTACTGGAGATTGAAACTGGGATCGCAACTGGGAACTTGGGCGTGCAAAGCTGTTCCTTTGGAGGAAGAACTGTGAGGGGAGAGACTCCATCAGGCAAGGCCTCTTTCCACCTGCCTTGCCCCACCCTCCGGTCCAGGGTCTCCTCATAAGGAAGCTGTTCCTGGAGGAAGAACTTTGAGGGGAGAGACTCCATTAGGCAAGGCCTCTTTCCACCTGCCTTGCTCTACCCTCTGCTTCTTAATGTGTATTGTATTGTTTGATGCACTGTGGCTTGCTGTTGTTTTATTGATTATAGTTTAGATATTATTGTAACTGTTGAGTGGATTTCTGTTTAACTTTTCTATGTTGATATTATTATTTTATACTATTCTAATGATTGTTGAATGTTACTTTTTTGATGGAGGTTGCCTATTTTAAAGTTATGTTTTATTATCACATTTCTGTATTGCATTAGATTGTTATAAGATGTACACTTTTTGTTTCTTCAGCTTGTAAACCGCCTTGAGTATTGTAAGATAGAAAGGCGGTATACAAATTCAAAATGATGATGATGATGAAAGCAGGAGCTCTACCACTGACCTATATGCCCCCTTTGAAGGTTATCATTGAGTTGGCATCATTGCATATTTTAAAAATTGTCTGGTTCAATGTGATTTTCAACTACTTACAGGTGTTCAAGTGCATCCAGACCAGAAAACGCTTTCTTAGTAATTGACCTAATCCGGTTTCCCTGGAGTAGCCTGGAAATATAAAACACTTAACATGTAACAGATGAAAATAAAATAGATGCATGATTTTTAGAACCGTTAGGAGAGACTCTTGATAATTGCTTTTAAGGCATGTTTTACTGCACTGTGTCTGCCTACCTCTCAACACCTTCCTCTCCTAAATATATACAAGTATTTTGCTTCAGTTACTGGAGAGATGAAGGCATGTTCAAAGCCTTTTAATGTATATAATTTGGTGAAGCTTTTTTATTGCAAGGGCTGTCAGCCAATTTATTTCTATATCTGTGCATTGTGAAGAAAATCTTTGCATTCTAACAGAGCCATTGCCTCTGAATGCTGGATTGCCCTGCCAAACATCTGCCACTGCCTGCCTTATGTAGCTTTCCACTAACATGACTGCCTCTAATTTTGACTCTGAAGAACCCTGGGTCTTATGTGAAAGGTATAAGGACTGATTGCACGACACCATGCATGCAGTTAAGATAATCAAGTCTTTTCAACCTAAGAGTATTTGGAAACTTTTTTTGTATTTAATGAAAAGAGAGGTGTACTGAAAAAAAGGCACACCAAGGAAGGCCAGGTTAAATTAAGGTGACTCCAAAGAGCAAATCAAGAAAAAATCCTGGTCTTTCTGGACTTTTGCTCCAAGGTTTCATAGGATGTGTTAATTCCTACTCTGCCTGCCTCCACTTTAGCTACCTTTGTCTTTCCTGATTACCCTTCTCCCTCCAACTATAAGCTAAACAAAGCAGATTAATATGAGAATCAAGCTTCTGGTAGCTTTGTACTGTTGCAGCTCAGACCTCAGCAGAGAGGGCTGTGTCAGGGAAGAACAATGGTACCCTGGAAGTTGACCGGAATCCGTTCCGCAAGTCTGTTCGACTTCCAAAACCTTCGTAAACCAAGGTGTGGTTTCCGATTGGCTGCAGGAAGCTCCTGAAGCCAATCGGAAGCCAATCGGAAGCCATGGAAGTCGTGTCAGATGTTCAGGTTCCAAAGAACATTCACAAACCGGAATACTCACTTCCGGGTTTGCGGCGTTCGCGAGCCAAAACGTTCAACTCGCAAGGTGTTTGGGATCCAAGGTACGACTGTAACTGTTAACGTACAGTCAAGCACCCTAGTGGCCAAATCCACCTTACAGATGACTTCCAGCTTCCCTCAACCACCAATACTAGCAATCTTTTCTTTCCCACCCTTCCTGCCTGGTCCTTCATTAATCTTTACTTTTGCCTCCACTGCCTCTCTCTAATGTGCGAAAGCGGAAAGAGATCTGGAAGGTCAATAGCAGCTGGGGTGGGATGGGAATACAGAATCTGCATTTGAAGATAAAGCAGTAAGTTGTACTTACAGCCACCTAAGTTTGTCAAGTCCGGAAAAGGCACCATTCATATCTTCAATTGTCCAGGAGATTTCATTGTTTTTAAGATCCCTGTTGAAAGAAATGGGTAAGTCAGATCCAGGGTCTTCAAAGTGTACAAGAACGTTTAAATCACAAAAGCAATTGATTCCTAGAAGGAAGCACATTGGGAACCCAGTGGCATGTTCACCCCAAGCCTAAATGTTTTACCCAACTGGAAACCCAGGAAATTGGTTACTCTTTCCACACACAGTGCTTAGAAGCACCCTCTTAAAAGTCGTTTTCAAAAGCAGCAGCTGCATGTCATAAAATCAGCAAAGTAAAGCAGCCCTGCTATGCCATGATTTTACTTTTTGTTCAACTGATCGTATGACGTTTTTATTTTTTTCAGGCCTGTTGTGAGGAATTATTCTAAAATGTGAGGGGTGTGTGTATGAAATAAAACTGAAACAGTTAAAGTAGCTTCAACAGTTGTTGTCAATGCATATCAATGTTAGCAGAGACGAAACCTTCCTTATATCAAGATGTATTCATCGTTTAGAATTCCTTCACATTCATCTACACTAAGATAGTCTTGCTACTGTAGAGCTTTCTGAGAGAAAAACCCTACTATGAAACTTACAAAGTCTGCAAACTCGATAGCCCTCGGAAGGCACAATCAGCAATGTAGCTCACTCTGTTGTTCCCAACATTCAGCCTCACAAGTAGGCTTAAACCAACAAAGCTTGAATCGTCTAGCCGGGTTAAATGATTATAAGTTAAATCCCTGCAAGTTTGAGAGGGGGAGAAACGTTTGCTTTAATCAGAATTCATAAGGAACCCAAACCCAATTCACAATTCGTCCCCTGATTAATTTCAGCCTGATTATTTTTGATATAAGCTTGCACATTATTTTCCATTGCACAGAAAATAGCAGAATGGGTTTCCTTATTTAAAAAATTACAATAACAAAAGACCAAACACAACTTTTACGAAGAGGGGAGGAAAACGCAGTTGGCTTCAGCTCCTCACAACAAAATACCATTGCATTAACTAACACACAAACAGCTGTTGCCACCTTTAGAAATCTTGTTACAAAAAAATTCACAGCTCGCTGGTAAGCTGCTCATGCTTTGGCTAGTACCCTGCTCTTAAAAATGGAAGGGTTTAAACACAAAACTACTACTCACAGCTCACTGAGTTTTTGGCAAAACTCCCAGGCATCAGGGCTGATTCTGCTGATAGCATTTTGGCTAAGATGGAGCTGCTGCAACATCAGCAAGCCATAAAGCCAGCCTTTGGTAATCTCTGTTAGGTTGTTATGATCCAGCTGCCTGTACACACACACATACATACATAGAAACAAAAAAGGGGGGGAAGACCTCAAGTTTCATATGAAAACTTAAAAATCAATACATAACAAGAAGAAATTAAGGCTCTTCCTACTGGAAACAGAAGCCAGAAAAGTTTTACAGGTTGGTGGGTTGTACATTTATATATTGTTAGCATCACAGTTACTCAAAATAAGCAATGAACTAAGGGATTCAAAACTGGTTATTTTTCGAAGACTATGGAAGCGTATACTTACAGGATTTCCATGCTACTTAATCCCCAGAAAGCTCCATCCATGAGCCTAGCTAGCCCATTTCTTTGTATTCTTAAAGATTTCAAAGAAGGAAGTCCTTGAAATGTAAGCCCATCTATTTTTTTAATTTTGTTACGGTTCATTTCTCTGAGGGGAAAATAAAAAGAGTTCCAAGTTAACTAAAATAAGCTCAGACTTCCCAGCATATATATATATACTGAGGTCCAGCACCGAGGGTCTTCTGGCGGTTCCCTCACTGTGAGAAGCCAAGTTACAGGGAACCAGGCAGAGGGCCTTCTCGGTAGTGGCGCCCTCCCTGTGGAACGCCCTCCCACCAGATGTCAAAGAGAACAACAACTACCAGACTTTTAGAAGACATCTGAAGGCAGCCCTGTTTAGGGAAGCTTTTAATGTTTGATGTATTACAATATTTTAATATTTTTTTGGAAGCCGCCCAGATGGACGGGGTATAGATAATATATATTTATTTTCTGTGCAGCTCCTTTCTTGGTACAATCAGAACGTCAAAGTGTGGCCCCACAAATTGTTGATTACGTACGTTGCTAGCGAGATGGAACAGTAACAAATAAAAGCCAGATCTTCCTGATGTACCAGGATAACATTGTGAGCTGCAACAGTATGTTAGCATTCTGAGGGGCATTACTCAGGGCAAAGCAAGCAGATCATATCAACATGAAACCTTAGGACAGGGATGGTGGAAATTGTGATCTCCATTGTGTTGTTGTTCTACAGGTCTCAGCATCCCTGACAACTGGCCACACTGACTGTAGCTGTTGGGAGCTGGTGTCTAGCAACATCTGGAGCACAACCAGTTCCTCATCCTCGGTTTAAAACATGAATGCATCAGGAGAACTATGCCTCTGTTCTATCTAAAGCTCTCCTGCCTTTATGTGGTTACTACTGAGGTTGATGCTCAACCGCTGCCAGAAGCCTGCAAGACTAATTTAAAACAGTTAGGCTGTACTCACAGATGCTGGAGATGAGGGAGTTTAAACATCTTCTGTGGGATGGCTGAAATTCGGTTCCTGTTCAGCTTTAATACTTGAAGTGTGCTAGACAGGTTGTCAAAAGTGCCTGGTTCCATGGAGATTATTCGATTATTATTAATGTGGCTGTGGAAACAATGACAGTTAGCAACTATGGAAATTGTAGCAGAATTCGTACCAATACCTCATTACCGACTACGTGGTAACTGCTAATCCTAACTTAAGAACTTAATAATCGCTTTAAAATATCCCCCACCTCTGTCAACCTCCAATCGGTGGTTAAGGGGAACTTTGAATGGAAACATACGTTTTGCCTTCAGCCAAAGTCTATGGTTCCTAGCAGACAGGAAATAACCAGCACTGATCCAATAGCAAATAGAATTTAAATTCTCAAAATAATATTTCAATGACTGAAAGATATTCTGTCCTCCCACTCGTCGAAGGGACCATTAGATTCAACCCAATGTCTTTATAGGACTATTTTTTTAAAACAAAACAAAAAACACACATACTGAAAGGGCTGTTTTTACTTTAGTCTACTACTTTAACTATGCTTATCAGACAGTAAATTAATATATGATTTTAGAACTCAAGATGTAATAAAAGCCTTGTCTTAAATAAAGTTAAACTTACATGTACTTGAGCATCAGAGAAGGAAACGACTCCGCCTTAAGCACAGAAATATTGTTGTTGCTCAAGTCCAAAGTTTCTAGAGACTGGAATGGTTTCAGGTCTTCAGGCAAGATGTCTGTAATCTTGTTACTTGTCCTAAATTAAAATTTACATGTCAAATTTAAGGCAGTTTCCAGACAAGCAATGAAATGATTGCACTTCTCAATAATTTAAGGAAAAATAAAAAGTTTTGCCAGGATGAAGGTAGCAATCCTATATTCATGCTCCTGGCCATAAGTCCCATTGAACTCCATGGAGCTTATTTCTGACCAGACATGGAGAAAACTGCAATGTCAGAGCCACCCATGAAAGCAAAACAACATAAAGATTATGGAGGGTTGGTGGAGTCTCTGGTGCACATTGGGGCAGGGGGATGCAGGGGGAAATGAATGGAGGGGGAGTCTCAACATTTCCACCCCCCCCCAAAAAAAAATCACATACAAGGAACCATGAGCAATAGAGGCATAGCACACAAAAAGAGAAGAAGAGAGAAGGCAACTATTAAGATGCAGAAAGCTCTGAACACATGGAAAAGCCAGAGAAAAATGATAAAGACATGACAGAACAGAGCAGCTAGTCAGACGGATGAGATTGAGCAATGTGCAAAGAACTAAACATGGGGAGGAAATCAAGGAGAGGAGGACAAACAAAACACGAACGTCTTTGGAATTAAGAAATGTATAATTAATACCACCAGGAAAAGAACAAAAAAAGGAAGAGGTGATTATAATGTGAGACAGGAGAACAAGTTAAGAAGCAGACTTCAGCAGCCAAAGAAGGGGAACACTGTGAACTTGGGAGCCAAAGAAGAAAAACAACCAAAACCTGAACACAACAAGAATAAGGGCTTCCATGTACACATCTAATAACAGGGTATGTGATCATTGCAACTTTGCTGTTCTGCTACAGTGTTCATTGGCATCGTATCTGAAATTAAAATTTAGTTCTTTTGAGGAAACAAATTATTCATAATGACTATTTCTTTATTTGCTTCCTTTGGAAGAGTCAGTTCAGCACAATAATTGTAGAGCTGACCCGGGAGGTATCAGGCACTAGGTCAGTCCCAGTGTCAAACATGCTGCTCTTATTCTGTCAAGAGCACAATTTAAAATAACCACAAGCAAAGCTCTTTTCTCCTCAGCTATCAACCCAAGAAAAGGGCCACCAGTCGCCCACTCTGAACAAAATTATAACAATTTGATCTCATGTTTGTGTGTAGGACAGGGTGCCACCAGCAAAAGAGATACCGTGTGTCACGCTTAGGGAAATAGAAGGTGCTTTAAAGTTTTCATAAAGACTGCATTGTTTCATCCTTCCACATAATTTCAGGATGTTTTTCTCCATTCAGGATCCAACCACGACCCTCTGAAAATTCCTGTCCAAATTGGCAAAGGTCACACAGCAGCAACTATTCCATCAGGCTACAGAACAGATGGGGGGAAATGGAAACACAGCTATCCCATTGCCTCTGGCCTACCCTCAACAACAGCCAGTTCCATCCTACTTCCATTCCAGCTGGTCGTCATAAGAACTGTGTCTTCAAAAACTGGTACCCGAGTTTGCTACCAACCCTTCCTTCCTTCCTTCCTTCCATACATACATACATACATACATACATTCCTTTGGCTGTCAAGCCTGAAAGCAGCAGGGATGATCTTACTATTGATCTTGGTAGCTTCTCTGGGAGCCTTTTCAGCTAAAGAATGAGGGTAAAAATGCTTGAGATCAATAAATGATTGGCAATCCTTGTTGAGATGCCTGCCAGCGGAGCCACCTCCAGGCTTGAGGGAGTACTAGGCAAAGATCTTTCTGCTGGGCCTTCTCCTACATGTGGCCCTTTGGGTATTGTTGGGACTCCCATCAGCCTCGGTCAGCATCACCAATGCCCAGGCATGATGCGAGATGGAGTCCAACAAACATCTGGAAGGCTGCAGAGGTTCCTTGCTCCTATCCTTCATAGATAGATTGTTGGGCTTCTGAGGCAAGATGCCATGAGCTGCCTCTTTTAAATTGCCTTCAGTACTCCAGAGCAATGTGGGAGCCCTCTGGTAAATTAAAAATGGTGGTTCAGAGCCCTAGCTGCCTAAAGCAAGAAACCCAAAGCAGACATTGTTGCTGGCGACCCAGTTGCTGGGCACTGGGTTACTAGAAGTTGCTGGGAGCTGCTAAGTACTGATGCCAGGCCCGTCAGGCTAATTTATGGGGCAGATTAGAAAATATGAAAGGGCAGAAACGTAATGTGGTTTATCATGTTTTAAATCTAAGCAGAGGGAGAAGCTGGCTTGCCCACCTCAATTCTGCTAAAATTATACCATTTGAGGGTACTCTGAGCACATCAATGGGACTGTTCCTTCAAAATAAGTTGTTTCTATTTAAAACAGGATGTCTGGCAACTGAGGTACCCATATAAGCACTTAAGGGAAGTTAGAGGCTGAGATTAATCACCACTCATTAAAACCAAGAAATTGGCTAAAAAGAGAAGCCAGAAGTTGTGGATTAACTAGCCCTCACACCAGATGTGTTAGAAAGAAGTGATATTTTGTTACACCTCAGACATTGTTCTCACTCAGCATCAAGTTTCAGCCCTTGGCCTGTCGAGTCTAGGCTCTTTAAATTTAACTCTTAGCTGCAAGGTCTTATTTAAATCTTTTTTTTAAAAAAACAACCCAACGGATGAGCCATGCGGCAGATTTATGAGTGAGCAAGACAAAGTTAGATAACAAGTTTAAGAGGCTTTAGTTTAGACGTTAGTGTTCATAAGGTAATTACTAATAAGGTACTAAAAACTGCCAATTACTTGAGTGACAAATAAAATTTTCCTTGCAGTAAAACTGTGCTTCAGCCTAAGCCAGCAATTTCCTGAACTGCACGCCTCCTAAATTGCAGTGTGAAAGTATTCAGTTAGGGAGAGCGTACACACTGCAGTCTTTGTGTCACCATTGCTTCATAAAAGAGAAATTTCTTACAACTGGCTGGATAATAGCCCCCCCCCCCATCATGAATTTCAGCTGTTCCTAATGGATCTGAATAATCTCACCTTCAGATCAGATGTTAACTAACTGGCAAATTACTCCAAGGCAGCCTCCTTTACAGATAAGGCTTGCTGGAGCTTTATTGTGGGAATACGGGAAGAGAAAGAACATTCTTTGTTAACTAACAGCGGGCAAGACATTAGTAGTTTAATTACATCTCAATATAGTTCAAAGGCAGAGTAAGTAATTAAACCACACTAAATTTTTGGTGCTGGTTATCTGAAAGATGCACTTGAAGATAAAGCTCTCTCTGCACCGAGTGTTACACTGTCTTAAAGAACTTCATACCTTCAGTCAGAGGTCCTCAATCTTTCTAGGCCCACTGGCCCACACGGAGTTTTGAGAGCATGTCACAGGCAAAAAACCCTTTGCTCCCTTTGGTTCTCCCTCCCCACAACAGGCAAGCTCTCTGCCCTCCCCCTTTCTTTTCCATGGGGCCTGAATAAAAGTCAAATCCAGCAAAATGAAACTGGATTTTAGTAAATTCACGTAATTCTATATCCTCCCCTCCAAAAAAAGCCATAAAATTAAAACTTATACAGTGGTACCTCGGGTTACATACGCTTCAGGTTACAGACTCCGCTAACCCAGAAATAGTACCTCAGGTTAAGAACTTTGCTTCAGGATGAGAACAGAAATTGTGCTCTGGCAGCTCAGCGGCAGCGGGAGGTCCCATTAGCTAAAGTGGTGCTTCAGGTTAAGAACAGTTTCAGGTTAAGAACGGACCTCCAGAACGAATTAAGTTCTTAACCCAAGGTACCACTGTACTGGTAGACTGCACCATTAAAAAATGTGAGTAAATCACAAATCCAAAGCTTGCCAAAACCACAAAAACACTGATCCAATGCAGAGATCCATATGTGTCATCATGATTTATTTATTTATTTTGCAGAGGATTACATCAAAACCTCCAATGAATTACAGAATGCATCTGCGGACACAGAGGTAACCTATAATTTGATGACAGTTTTGAGGGGATCCTCTGAAAAAATGAGGAAAATTCAAGCTCTCACATAAACTAACCTGAGTTAAATTAGATTTGAACATCTCTTATTAGCAGGAACACCAACAAAACTTTGAAGTTTCCTCAGACCTCAAATATTTCCTTATATATAACAAGTATGTAAGAGCACTGTCATGCCATAGTTTGCATAAGTGTCAACAGGTGGCGCTACAAACTACAGGGGGCAACAAACTGGGCTGTCAGCACTGTTGAGCCATCACAGACCAATCAGAGAATGAGGAAGAAGCTTGAGGTATAAGGACGAAGACTATCAGGACAGGGCAGCTTCCCAGCAACCACTGTGCTCTGCTACTGTCCGTCTCACACTGATGACGCCTGTTAGTGGGCATCCTATGAAGGGTCAGGGTGGTTTGGTTGAGCTGTAGGTAGGGGGTTGGAAATTGTGAATGGAACAAGCACAGATACAGCTCTTGGGGCTCCCAGTATCTACACCTGTCTTTCTCTGCCTTGAGTCCTCCAATGCTGTTGGGCTACAACTGCCATCACCTCTAAACTAGCAGAACTAGTGGTCAGGGATGATGTGATCTGAGGTCCAACAACATTAAGGACCGAGGGCTGAGAAAGGCTCATCTATACCGAATATAGCTGGGAAACCGGGGGCATCAACTGAAGTCAATTGGTGAGTGCAAAGGAAGAGGAACCTGAATGACAGACACAAATCCCCAGACACTCTGATTTAATTGTATACGTTTTGTTTCAAAATTAGCATTATATCTGAAACACAAGAATGTGCCAATCATGGCTATAAATCACATCAAAGCTCAGAAAGATTATCAACAGTTGTGACCATTTACAGGATGTCTATCAATACCTTGAGCTTGTAGAGAGGAAAATAATGATTTGCCTAACATACTATAAATAAAACAAATAAACAAATTAAAACATCTTTTAAATCAGGGTTGGGCAACCTTAAGTCCAAGGTCCTATGAGGCCCTCTGTATTGTTTCATGAAGCAGAAAGGGCAGAAAAAAACTTCATGACAGATGAGTGGCAAAATACAGAATATATATACTTAAAAGCAAAACTAAAACCACACAACTATTATGAATGTGCTGATGGTTACTGTATCCTTAATGTGAGCTGGTAATTTATCAGTAGCAGATATTATTTCTTTTCCTTTATTTTTTGTAGTTGGTCCTAACAGGTTACTCACACTTTTTAATAAAGATCAACTCCCTTCTTATTGCATTACGTTTTGCTTGGCAGGCATTCAGATTTGATGCCAGAAAATTTGTGGCTCTACCTATGCATCTTACTGAGAGAGGCAGTGTTGTATATTTTTAACTACTAATCTTATTTATACTTGGATTTTTGTTTAGGCCAACTTGTTTTTAACTTCTGACTTTTACTGATAATTTTAATGTATCTTTTTTTTGTTTCTAATGTATATTTTTGTTCTACTTTTTGTTTAATGTATATTATTTTTGTTCTAAAGCTTAGAGATTTCAACAATTAAACAGTGTATATATGTTTGTTTGTTTTTTTAAAAAAACCCTTAAAAGTAAAGTCATACCTTGGAAGTCAAACGGGATCTGTTCCGGAAGTCGGTTCGACTTCCAAAGCATTTGGAAACCAAATCGTGGCTTCTGATTGGCTGCAAGAAGCTCCTGCAGCCAATCAGAAGTCACGGAAGCCCCTTCGGACGTTCGGATTCCAAAAACCTGAACAGTCACTTCTGCGTTTGCTTCCTTCGGAAGCCAAAACATTCGAGAACTAAGCTGTTTGAAAACCAAGGTACAACTGTACAGTGATTAAATAAATAGAAATTCCAAGGTCCAATAGTCTATTTGGTTTAGGACAGCCTTTCTCAACCTGTGGGTCCCCAGATGTTGTTGAACTACAACTCCCATCACCCCATCTAGCAAGGCCAGAGCTCAGGGATGATGGGAGTTGTAGTCCAACATCATCTGGGGACCCACAGGTTGAAAACCGCTGGTTTAGGACATTGAACATCTTCTATTGGATTGTTTCTCTTGGCAGGGGACTCTCACTATTGTGCAAACAACTAATGTCGCATCTTTCACCTCCACTTCTCTTAAACGCCAAATGGCCCTAGCCCTTTGACAAGGAGGCCTCCAAGCATGACTGGATTTCTTTGTGCCTGGAGAAGGGAAGCAGCAGCAGAAGCAAGAGGAAATGTCAGGAGAGACTGCCGCTGTCTCCTTTCTCATCCAAATTATAAGAGAATCATAGAATGAATTGTAGAGTTGGAAGGGACCCCAAGGGCCATCTAGTCCAACCACCTGCAATGCAGGAATATTCAACTGTCCTACACGGGGATCGAACCTGCAACCTTGGTGTTATCAGCACCACTCTCTAACCAACTGAGCCATCTCTCAGATTCTCTTCCAGGGCTTATATGTTTCATCTGCCTAAGTCCAGAGAACTGCAGAAACTATAAAGTGGACCCCAGCTATATCTTTTGCCTCCACCAACTTCAGCACAAATGAGAGATGCTCAAATGAGAATAAGAGGAATCCTGGTGGACCAGATCAAAGGCCTGTATCCCAGTATCCTTTTTCCCATGGTGGCCAACAAGCAGGACAGGAAGCCAAGAGTTGTTGCTCAGTAACTGGTCCTCAGAGGTACATGGGTGGCGCTGTGGGTTAAACCACAGAACCTAGGACTTGCTGATCAGAAGGTCAGTGGTTTGAATCCCCACGATGAGATGTGCTCCTGTTGCTCTGTACCTGCTCCTGCCAACCTAGCAGTTTGAAAGCACGTCAAAGTGCAAGTAGATAAATAGGTACCACTCCAGCGGGAAGGTAAACGGTGTTTCCGTGCACTGCTCTGGCTTCACCAGAAGCGGCTTAGTCATGCTGGCCACATGACGTGGAAGCTGTATGCCAGCTCCCTCGGCCAATAAAGCGAGATGAGCACCGCAACCCCAGAGTCCGTCACGACTCGACCTAACGGTCAGGAGTCCCTTTACCTTTACCTAACTGGTCCTCATGGCCATACTGCCCCTGAAACCAGTAGGAAGCGTATAGTCGTCATTCCTTACTGATGAATCTTCACTTCCTTCGCAATCCTTTACACTTCTGTGACCTCATCTATTTGGCACGCGTCATACACACTGGTACTCCCAGATCAGCCTTTGCTTTCTGTTACCATTTTCCCTTCCAACTTGCTCTGCCACAGACCAAACATTGAACACGCAGGCGTATTCTTCAGCTTTACCGTGAACCACATTTAAGAGCTTGCAGAACCTGCTCCTTCCTCCCTCTGTTTGCAGTCCTTTGTTTGCTGCCTCCCCCCACAAGTAACATTTTACCACAATTTTCATTCCTGGGCCTGATTCCAAGTGGATTCCAAGAACGAAACCTTGCCTGTAATTCAATAGGTCATGAATGCACCTTCGTCTCAAGTTCACAACTTCTTTTTCAAGGCTCACGTACGCTTAAGCCCATCACAACAAGTTGCTAGTACATGACCATTTAAACATCTGATAAAAACAGTTTTGCTAGTTTCAGATACAGAAGCTTATACTTTTAGGCTTGCGGTCTGAGATCCCACGTATTTCCCCCACCCCAGTTAGCCCAGAAGACCAAAGCACTGGTCATGTTCGCAACACTTGTACAGCTGCAAGAAATGTGACTTCCATATGTGTCACAGCGAACATACAACTTTATACCTTCTCAAAACACACCGGTTGACAAGGAGTTCAGGTTATATCTTATGGCTCAAAAAAACCCCCAAAGGAATGAGAAACCAAGTTTATATATATAAACAAGGGACAAGCTTCTATGTGCACATTCATCACACAAAAACCATGCCATCAAGGAATGACTAACATGTGAGCAATCATCAACAGATGAAGCAACACAGAACTTTTGGGCTAACATCATTTCACTGGGGGTAGTTCATATATTATCTCCAACCCCTCAGGTGGTGAATAATTAAATGCTGCATATTTTAGGGTGTGTCTTTTTAATTTGGGGGGTGGTGGAGAGGGATAGCAGCTAGGAGCAACCTGGAAATTGCTGAGATTTGCCCAGTGCTCATAACCAATGATTGCACATAGTGATCAATATCCACACAACACAACTAGTCATCTGGTCCCCTCCCAAAACAATTTATAAGCAAACACCAGAAGTAACCAAGGTGCCACATCAGATAAGCTCACATGATTAAATAAATTATTTGAGAAATTATTTAAACAGCCTAGATGGTTGAAGTGACTGTGCCAAACTTTGTATTGTAAGGGAAAGACAAATATTAAGTGGGGGGGGGCATTCTTTTCAGCCTCAGATGTGAAGGTTATTTAAATATAAAGTAGTATGCATTCACACCAATGCTCTAGCACAACTGCAGATCAAGGAGTTGTTGATATTAAGTTGTGACTAGCTGCAGCACACAAAGGGAACCAGAGTAGCAGTTACACACTTCCAGCAGTAGGGGAGCTACGCTCTCTGAGATGGGGTGAGGTTGAGAAAGCTCTGGTTTCACAGTGGTGGTACCACAGCCCCTCCACCCATGCTCTCATGTACTGCTGTTGGTTGTGACAATCTCCCAATGTTGCACTGGGGATAATAGGAAAACAAAGTTATGAGGATGAGGAAATGGTTGCTGAACTCTTCAGGTTCCAACTGAAATAGAAAGTCAAAGAATGCCAATCATTAACCAACTGGGCCAGTCAGCTCAACAGCCAAACTCTTGGGCACTTTCTTATTTCCAATGCAAGGGGTTCTTCCAGTTTTTTCTAGGACAAAATTTGTCAGGCAAGAATAGTCTAACATCTTATTTCCCTACCTGGTGCCCTCCAGCTGTTTTGGACAACTTCCATCAGCCCCAGTTGTAGTCCACAACAGCTGGTAGACACCATGTTCCCATCGTTCTGCCCGGACACTGAGGTCCAGCTCTGAGGGCCTTCTGGCAGTTACCTCACTGTGAGAAGTGAAGTTACAGGGAACCAGGCAGAGGGCCTTCTTGGTAGTGGCGCCTGCCCTGTGGAACACTCTCCCAGCAGATGTCAAAGAAATAAACAACTATCTGACTTTTAGAAGGCATCTGAAGAAAACCCTGTTTAGGGAAGTTTTTAACGTCTGATTTTTCTAATATTTTGTTGGAAGCCACCCAGAGTGGCTGGGGAAACCCAGCTGGATGGGTGGGGTATAAATAATAAATGATGATGATGATGGTTTACTCTATACAGAAAGGTGTCCCAAGGTAGCTGCTGCCTCCCATCATGCAAATCTTGTATCAAGAGCAAAGTTAGGATGGAATCGCACAGCTATTTACAGCACAAAGTCCCCTTGAAAACTTAACATGTGGTGACTCTAATCGTGCAACAATCTGACCACTTCTAAACTTCTGTAATGTTCAGAGGCGACATTCTCATTTTCGATGAGGCACGTGGAAGTGCAGGAGACATGGCAATACCCCAGCCCTCAAGGTGTGAGGATACAATGGACTAACTCTACACAGTTATCACTACCATGCAGAGTGTTTCGGCAACCACCAAATTATAGCCATTATATGGTCTGCTTATCTTAACTCTACCACCACAAGATAACTACCAACCGTATTACATGCCTTTCTCAGACATTCATTACCAAGGCAGACATTTCATCCCATTTATGACGGTTAGCAAACAGTAAACCTCACAGAAGCTGTATCTGCCCTCCTTGAGAGAGTATCACAAAAGTATTCAGGAGCAAGAAGACAGCCAGGAATGCATGAAGTGTTTTATGAAATACTTAAAACCACACAACAGATGGCCTCACAGGTGTTTTGTTTCACTCATCACCGTTCTTATTGCAAAACTCCCTTTGTTCATAGGCTTTGTTTGCCGACCATTAGGTGTCTAGCGCACACGGTAAGACTCCAACAAACAATATCCTATTACCTCACAGTCCTCCCTCAGGCTTGTATAAGAAGTAGACTGGACACAAAAGCCAAGTGGGCTGAAATGCTGAGCCACTGCTATGTCATTTTCACAGAGTAACCTTGTGCATGTTTATTCAGGAGCAAGTCCCACTACGTTCAACGGGGCTTGCTGCCTAGGAAGTGTAGGACAGCAACCTCAAGTTTAATGGGTCATCTCATACAACACATATATTCACATCACATTCCCAGCTCTAGCAAGAAGTCATGGTGCAGAAGAAAGTGCATTAGACAACCTAACCAACCTGTGACAAACAGGTCTAATTTATGCAAGCACTTAAGAAGGAATTCCATCAAAAGCAATCCCACGGATGATGATAATAATTATATTTATATGCCACCCATCTGACTGGGTTGCCCCAGCCAGTTTGGGTGGCTTCCAACCAATTAAAACATCAAATGCAGAACATCAAACATTAAAAACTTCAAATGTCTTCTAAAAGCCATATAGTTGTCTATCTGTTTGACATCTGACAGGAGGGTGTTCCACACGGCAGGCACAGCTACCAAGAAGGTCCCTCTGCCTGGTTCTCTGTAACAGTATATTTTGCTAAGAGGGAAGCTCCAGAAGGCCCTTGGAGCTGAAACTCAGTATCTGGGCTGAACAGAAGATACAGTAAGATTTCATGATATGGCAATTTGTAAGTCATTCATTCACAAGGGAGCTTTTTTAAATTCAAAAATGGTTCTGTGCATGAAAATGGAATGGCAAAGACACTACATGAGGACCTTAACAGAGTCAAAAATAAATGAGTGAATTGACCTTTAAATTGGTGATTAACTTGCACAACAGATTGTACTATGCTGCCTATTGAACCACTCGTTGACTCCAGCTTATCTACAGCAATCAGAAGGTCAACACAAATGTTAAATGTAAGGCCCTGGAGCCTTATTAGAACCTGTGGGATTCCTAAAACAAGTGTCCACTCCTGTGCTGCCTGTAACACACAATTCAAGCATGTAAAAGGCTGTCACATGACATGTTTGAGGTGCCCTTGCAACACCTTGCTTTCCTTGTACTATGAACTAAGTCAACCAGACATCACAAATCAGATTTGATAGTGGACATATTTCTAAAGCCTTGTTGCTTCCCTACCTTTGCAGGAGTATCTCTTCTCGAGATATACAGTACTCCAGGAAGAGAAAAACTTTCCACAGTTAACAGCAAAAAGAGAATTTTGGGGAAATGCTTTCACCAAAAGCGCAATTGATTTTTTTTTTCCATAGCAAAAAAATACAGTGCCACTGAACATCTGTCAGGTACAGAATTCTGTTCTTATGAGCATCTGTGTTTTACACCCTACTCCAGGGTGTAAATCCTTTCAATGGAAAAAAAAAGGTCCTAGAGTCATCAAAACACAGCGGCTTTGATTGTGAGAATATATTATCTATCTTGAGTTGTTAATTTACTGCTGGTTAATTGTTCTGAAGAAACGCCATGCGTTCAGATAGGCAAACTACTCCTCTGGCAGGAAAAAATACTGTGCACACTAATTTGAATGAAGATCTTCTATACCAATAGCATACTCCATGTGTGGGTCATTATCAGCCTCCATCACAGGCTGAGCGGGTTCTAGCTGCTCAGCCCCACTCTCTTGCCTCAGAGGACCTCAGTGGGAACTGCTGCCTGCTACCCGCAGAACAAGTCTTGTCTCCATCACCAGCTGAGTGAGTGCCACTTATTTAGCATGACTCCCTTGTCTCAGATGTCATCAATGAGCTCTGTTGCCTAGTAGGAAAGACCAAGGAGGAAGACAGGGAATGCCACCTGCAACCAGGACCGGATTTAGGTTTGATGAGGCCCTAAGCTACTGAAGGTATGTCTAGCTGTCCTTTGTAAACAACAAGTTGTCACTGTTTTTTGTGTTGAATATATGCTATATGGTAATTTATGGACCTAATAGGTATCCAAAGCGATTTTATTTGTTTTTTATCTTAGCTTATATTTTATATACATCCAGGTTTTTTTCCTTTAATTTTTTTGGGGTCCCCCAAGAGAGTGGGGCCCTAAGCTATAGCTTGTTTAGCTTATATGTAAATCCGGCACTGCCTGCAACACTCTCTTGGGAATCTCACTTGCCCTACTGATTTCAGTAGCACTAACCTCCAAGTTTAGCAGGCCTGAGCTGCAAACTCTCTGCAAAGTTCCTAGGGAGTAAGCTGCATTGAACCAAGTTTGACTTAGGCATATTTTTGCACAGCTCAACTCTAAAATCTGTTTTTATCTGTTTTACATTCTTTGTTAGCTACTCCAATAAGAGCCATACTGAAGGGCATGGTATATATATATATTCAAAATAAATAATATAAACAAGTACTCTCACTTCAAGGTAATTTACCATGTGAGGAAGATGACAGCACAGTAATTACTTCAGACTTAATGAATGCTGGCAGCTTGTACCAAATTCATTTGTGTCAGTATTTAACCCCAAATCTCTGGGTCATAGTGTTAAGATACACAAATAATAATAATAATAATAACAACAACAAAACCTAAATTGCTCTATTTTACTGAGTCATAAAGTGGAAAATGAGGGTTTTTTTCATATTGCACCAGATTACAGTAGCCTTTTTATTCTATATATAGTTATTCCAGTCATTTGCAGCCTAAAAGCAAAAAGAGCCCATTTCATTCTGAAATTCAGCAACCTTTGCCACCTCAGAAGTGGTGACCCTGGCTGCAAGTTACACCCATATCTGGCAGAGAATTAAAAAAAAGGTCACACAGACACTGCTTTTAAAGCTGTGCTGCATGAAAGCTCCTAGATGTATCTGCCTACAATCTGGCAAGCTTCATCCACTCTGGAGGGGAGGCTGTGCTTGCAAATTTTATCCACTCTTATGAAAAGTTTCTCAAAAAGTTATAAACCACTTTTAGATTCCCTGTCATAGTATATTTGGGGGGGGGGGGAGTAAACGACTTTGTTTTCAACATATCTAATTCTGTTCTGCATGAGTCAAAATGGAAAGACACAGAGCAGCCCCAAAACAGACTGGGCTGTTTCCCAAAGCTACAGATATAGATACAAGTCAAATCTTGTTGCTGGTGCACACCCCTAGAGAATATTGTCAAAAGATAACAAACTTTCATCCTTATGATTCATGAGCAGTCAACAATAAAGAGATATAATTTAAAGTAGCCTAAGCCACTGAGAAGCATATTACCAGGAAATAAGTGTGTATGGGGATTTGCTCCTGCCTCCAACATTTCTATCAAACAGCCTTTTGCAAAAACCTCCTTGGAGGGACAGGGCCACACATGGGGCTCCTCTAGCAACAGCAACTTCTATGAAATTACTTTAGCGGAAGAGAAAGCTCCATGCCTCGTGGGGCAACTCACAGAGAGTGAATTGGAATGCACACTCACTGAAAGCACCTCTGGGTGTGAACATCAGAATGCACAGCAAGTTCCATGTCAAGTGTCCAGAAGCAGGGGAAAAGTGGCCTCGCCATTAATATAACTGGTATGCACATGGAAGAATGGAGTGTTTATTTTACCATTTACTCAACATTGTCAATCACACATACCGTTGCAAGACAGAAGGCAACTACCCCCTCTTATGCAGTGAAATATAGCACGGATCTGAATTGAAAGCCAATACAATCAAGAAGTCAAATGCTCTCGGAAAATGACAGCCTATTGGATGTACTGCAAGGCTTTCCATCATTCTTCACATATTGGTTGGCTATGTCAAAGCTGAAGGGTGAAACTTATTCGCCGATGCCCTCCAACTAAAGTTTGAGAAGTAGCAGCCAAACTGCACGGAGAAGGCAGTAGGCTGATCTTGCCAGTGCCGCAACGGGCTCTTGGCAAAGCACACTCCATCACTTTCTCTGTAGGACTGTATGAGATACAGGACTACTGAAAAAGTGCAAATTTTCATATAGAAATATAGAGGCAAGCCCCTATTTATGCAGAGGTTATGTTCCAAGGCACTGTGCGCATCAGTGAAATCGCGCATATTTGAAACACCACTGAAAAAGCCTGCAAACGCCCTGCTCCACACTTGTTGAAATATATTTGGAGTCGAGAGTGGATTTCATGCTCTTTATTCAGCTCATAGTGGTGAGGAGGAATGAAAGTTCCCCCAAAGTATCTGCTTTATACACACTATGTACACAATGGGCTGCACGTGATTGGCTAATTCCGGAATTCTCCTGTAGGCCAATCAGGTTGTGGATTCACTTCCATCTGGAGCTGGATTGGGTGGCTCCTGCAGACCAATCAGACTGCTGCATTCTGAATCCTATTGTTCTAGGACCAATCAGACGGCTGCATTTTGGATCCTATTGTTCTAGGATCAATCAGACTGCTGCATTTTGGATCCTATTCAACTCAGTACATAACACTTGTCCTGCCTCCATGCCACTCTAATATTATAAGAGAAGGCAAGGAACATGTCCCAATCCACTTTCTCCCCACCACACATGATCTTATAACACCTCCACCAAAAAAAGTGTTTCTCTTCAAAAACTCGCACCATTTGTAATCATGATTTCTTCAGTCATAACGCTGAGGAGTTGATTAATGGGTTGGGAGTTACCAGAGTTCTTATCATGACACATATTGCATCCCATTCTCATAGAGGCTGTCTGTGTTATGAACCCTCCATGCATATCTAATGGTGGATGGCTTTGAAAGCAGGTGGGGTAATGGCAAGAGAACCCCTCTCCTTCCACCACTCTCAGAAATTTATTGTGTCCAGACAGGGAAACCTTTCCTGAAACTTTTTAAAAAATAAATAAATAAATCAGAGAATAACTTAGGACTGAAACCACACTTACAAAGGAGATTGTCATGGACATACACTTTTAATGAAACAAAGGAAGTGGCCCTCATATTGCCAAAGTATAACAGAAACCAGGTGAGCATCATTCATCTCACATCCACTTCTCAACTACAGGACCAAGGGAAGCCTACAGAGCAGGAGTCAAGCTTGTCCACATTCACAAAAAGTGCCTTTTCCCCAATTCAGAGATTTCCATTCAAGCACAAAAGTACAGAATGGAGAGAGTGAGAGCCTGCTTCTGTGCAGAGAAAAGAGCGTAATGTGCAGAATCTGTTGTCACGCTTCACAAGTGCAGAATTAAGTACCGGACACGGAATTTCTGCATGCTAGAAATCTGCGGATATGTTTGTTTACAGCAACATAGAATGGAATGCAGGTGGTGAGGGCAGGATGGGGTTTTACTGCCCAACATAGACCTGAGAGCGGCAGAAACAGAATTATGCAACAGATGCATGTGCAAATTAGCTTCATTTCCCTAACCGATGCAGGCCACAGACTCCAGCACTTCTCAACACATTGTTTGGGGTATCCTGCTTCAGATTCTGGATTTTTCTTATTAGAACATATGCCACGCCGGTAATGGCAGTCTTGCCCCAGAGTCAAGCTACAAAGGTGCCAGCTGCACTCCTATCCTGCTCCAACTCATCGGAGGGATTAGTAGTAGAGAAAGGAAGAAAGAGAGGCTGCCAGATATGGAGACAAAAAAGAAGTCCGTCTGCTTTCCAAAATAAGCCAAACGTGCTCTGGGAACGGGAAAATCTGACACAACGATGGCAGGCAGCCCAATGCTACACCCATTTCGAGGAGCAGTTATAAAAGCTCACTCAGTTCAATTCCCAGCCCGTATTTACCTTCCTCCCAATTGAAAAGGCCACTAGTCGGACTGGGTTGATACAAGCCATGCAGTTTTGAGCAGAGCGGGGCTAATATTCTGCTCAAGACAACACTGACACAGGAAAGGTACACACACACACACACACACACCTAGGCAAGAAGGAGGTCAAAGGACAATTCTACATATCTGTTCCAAGAATGGGACAACATTGAGTTCAAAATGTTATCTATTATGAAAAACTAGCCTGTTATTCCAGGCAACAGCCAAAGAAAATCCACATGCAGCGGGTGCTTCTATAGTTTTCTTTAGGATGCCCTGATCTCTGGCGGCAAAGTGAATTAAATAGCTTCGTAGAAGCTCTCTCTTTCTCTGGAACAGATCCTCGTCTGGGAAAACACTGTGTGCATTCATCATCCTTAAGATACTCATGGAAAAGTCAAGCAAGGTACAAGCAAGTCAAGCTACGACACAGGTGCCATTATTTAGACTGCTACAGTGCACTCTACATGGGTCTGCCCTTGAAGGTGGTTTGAAAGTTGCAGGTAGTGTAAAATGCTACCGCCCAAGTCTTACTGGGTCTGGCACCTTGCAATCATATAACACCAGGCTTCAAAGATCCACATTGGTTGGCATCAACTATTGACCCCAATTCAGGGTTTGGGTCTGAATTGAAACCCCAAATGACTTGAGGCCCAGTTATTCAAAGCAGTGACAACCCATCCATTTTAACCTGTCCACCCCTTTAAGGGGAGGTGTGGGGATGTATGTGCAAGAGAGAGAGGTCTATTACTTGTTGAAAGGCCTTTATAGGAACAGCACCCAATTTGTGCAATGTGCTCATCCTAGAGTTCCAACTGGCACCAACACTGTTCAACATTAGGGCAACTGTATCAGTCTTGCCTAGATCTCAGACAAGAGACACACTGTGTTTAACTGTGTTTCGGATAGTGTATTTTGTTTCACTATTTTTTATTGTTTAGCCTATTTATTGCTGTAACCTGCCTTGGGAGGTCATAGGACAAAGGGAATACAGTCGTACCTTGGTTTTCAAACAGCTTAGTTCTCAAACGTTTTGGCTCCCGAACACCGCAAACCCGGAAGAGTGTTCCGGTGTGCGAACGTTTTTGGGAAGCCAAATGTCCAATCAGAAGCCGCACTTTGGTTTTTGAAAGTTTTGGAAGTCAAACGGACTTCCAGAACGGATTCCGTTGGACTTCCAAGGTACGACTGTATATATAGACATTTAAAATAAATCAATAAATCTCAAGAATGTTGACCATAGTAGCAAGTTCTGGATGGAAGACCCAATTCTCTTTCATTGTGGGGGGTTTTTTGGGTGGACAGGTGATCAGACACCTGTGAAAGATGCTGACAATCCAGGTCATTCATCCCAAACTCTCATCACTCAAGTCTCAAAGACTGCAATATTGTGTTGTATGCTAGTAACACGCGTTTTAAGAGAACCCTGTGTTCACTGTATGTGGTCCTTCAAATATTTAAGGAATGCAAATAAGCAAATATTTTAAATATCTGTGTTAAGGGATACAGAATATGGCTATTGATAGTCAGCACAACCATTTATAGCAGTTTAAATCCAGAATCCCCAGTACTGTAGGGTGTGGGGGACTGCATTCATTCCGTGCTAATTTCTTCCAAAACAGTTTTGAATTAAATAATTAAATTCTCATTTGTCAATAGTTGAGTGCATAAAAATGAATGGGACTGTGCTGAACCAAAATCTTTTATGGCTAAATTTTAAGTCAAGCAAGGCAACACATTAGTATTTCCTTTAAAATTCCCCCATGAGGTCTAAGAGAGGACATATCTACAAGTACTAGTCAAATAGAAGATGTGGGTACTCTGCCTTGAAAGTAATGCTCACTTTTCAGCATTCCCAAAAAAAAAACTCCCTAAAAGAGGGTACCTACACTGCCAAATAACTGCACTGATTATCTACCCCAGGGGTCAGCAACCTAAGGCCCATGGGCTGGTAGTGGCCCACAGGGCTCGTCTATCTGGCCCAGGACAACCCCTGCCGCCCCCTACTCTTACCGGCACGGGGACCGACTTCCGGGTTGATGGCGCCTGTGTGCATGCGCACAGGCACTCCTCCAACCCAGATGTGTGCTGGAAATAGCATGTGTGCATGCATGTGGCATGGAGAAGCACCCATGCGCACATGCACAAGCTATTTCCGGCGTACATACAGGTCAGAGGAGCGCCGGAAATAGCGTGTGTGCACATGCTCCGGCCCATCCACCAATGGACAGAGCGTAGACCGGCCCATCGTCCAGTAAGCTTGTCGACCCCTGATCTACACAAATGCCCAGCTCTGGGAACCGGAAGCTGGGTATATTTTTGCCTAGCAAAGGTCCCTTGTGAATTGGTGGTTGGGCAATCCAGAAGACAACTCACAGAAGAATTCAGTGTGGCCTCCCCTCAACTAAGTGGGGTACAGCTTTGTCATTTGATAAGCAGAAAAGCCATTTGCCATTTTAATTTTTATTTTGAAAAATCACCAGCATCTATTTTTGCAGAATCGTGGAGTTGGAAAAGAGACCATTTAGTCAAGCCCCCTTCCTCTATCTGCAATGCAGGATGTTTCTATAGCATCTCTGTCAGATGGCCACCCATCCTCTTCTTAAATATGCATAGCAAAGGAGATCCCAGAAATTCCTGAAGCAGTCTGAGGAAGCCTCACCTAATATTTAGCCAAAATCCGTTCTCCTGCAATTGCCACTCGTTGGTTCCAGTTTTGTTCTCTGGAGCAAGAAAGAACAAGTCTGTTCCATCTTCTACTATTCAAACACCACTGTCATATCTCTCTTAATCTTCCCTTCTCCAGACTAAATATACCCAGCTTTTTCAACAATTCTTCATAGGATTTACAGTGGCACCTCGGGTTACATCCGCTTCAGGTTACATATGCTTCAGGTTACAGACTCCACTAACCCAGAAATAGTACCTCGGGTTAAGAACTTTGCTTCAGGATGAGAACAGAAATCGTGCTCCGGCGGTGTGGCGGCAGCAGGAGGCCCCATTAGCTAAAGTGGTGCTTCAGGTTAAGAACAGTTTCAGGTTAAGTGCGGACCTCCAGAACGAATTAAGTACTTAACCTGAGGTACCACTGTAGTTTACATACCCCCCCCCATGCCACCCTAGTCCTCTGGACACATTCCTGTTTATGTAGTAGCCAAACAGAGCACAGATTGACCAATGCAGAATAGAAAGAACCTGCAATCTCGATGATACTGCTTCTGTTAACATACCCTAAGATTGTCTTGGTTTTTTTAAATAAAATCTGAGCATAAAACAATCGCTCAGAACAGCAGACAATACGTGCTGAGTACAATTCACTGCAGAACTTCCTAGGCACACAAGGTAAAAACTTAAAGCCTCAAACTTATACAAGGGTTACTCTTGTATAAAAGTGGGGGGGGAGGGACATTGCCATAATGCAGCCACACTGATTCATAAGATGTCTCTTCCAAAGTGCACAACCTCAAAATCACTTCCAACTTGCTAGATACTAACTTGGCACAACATATGGAAAATTTAAGTTCTGCGATGTCAGGAATTTCACAGTACAATCCCATACATGTCTACTCAATATTAAGCACCGTCGATTACAACAGTTCCTACTTCCAGGTAAGCAGGTACAGGATCACAGCCTCAGCCATTCCTGCAGATTCCAAGCCGTGAGCTCTGGAAGAATCAGCTTCATCCTGGCAGGCCACAGGGTCGATTCTGCTTTGCAGGGGGTTTTGTGTGCCTGTGTGTGGCGGGGAACAGTTAGCTTGCAGAATGTAGAGCGAACATCCCTGATTACATACTCAACTGCCACCTGATCCCTGTCCTTTGCCTTTATTTTATTTTGTGCTCATCCCAAAGTTGGGCCCATGCTGTGCTGACCTAAAGGTGGCTTTCATGTCAAAGCAGCCATAATAAATTGCTACTATTTCTAATTCCAGTCATTCTCTGCAGAGGTCAGGAGGTGGGTGGTACATACACTTGTAACCTCAGCCGAGTTCTGTTGAGCATAATCAGAAGCCTTCGGAGGCCATTCAGAGGCACTGTGTGAGTTTCAAAGGACAATGGTAACAAGACACCTCTTCTCAAGCAGCCCAACTGTGCCGCATAACAATTCCACATCTTTTCAGAAAGCACCTTAAAAGAAATGTGTACTTTTATTTTATTTATAAGGGGGGGAAAACACACCATACACACAACCAAAATCAAATAAAGATCTTTATATTTGGCTGGCTGGCTAAACTAACATAAACTCTCAACTTCAAGATTGTGAGACTTGACTTTTGAAGTCTTTTCACAGCTGCAGAGGAATATTTTTAGGTTTTCCTGAGCTGCAGTGACACTTCCTTGGAATGTAAAAAGTAGAGGACACAACAGAAAGCCGTGGTGGCTGGTGCTGATTGAGACATGGTAGAGTGGAAAACAGGGAAACCAACAGTGGATGAAGCCAGCACCAAACGAAAGGCATAGCCAAGCAATTCAAGTTTTGTCCCTCATCTTCCTCCTTGTGGTGTTCTGTTGCAAGGGCAACTCTGGGAAGGAAGCCAATAGGCAATGCTATTCACTGGATTGGTCATAAATAATGAGGCAAATATTTGAGGCCTTGCTAAGGGCAGATTGAGGTTGGTGGGGCAATGTCCCATTTGCACTAATGGAGCAGCTTCCACTAGCAGAGATAAATACAGGGCTACCTCGGGTTACAGATGCTTCAGGTTACAGACGCTTTAGGTTACAGACTCCACTAACCCAGAAATAGTATCTCGGGTTAAGAACTTTGCTTCAGGATGAGAACAGAAATTGTGCGGCGACCGCGTGGTGGCAGCGGGAGGCCCCATTAGCTAAAGTGGTACCTCAGGTTAAGAACAGTTTCAGGTTAAGAACGGACCTCCAGAACAAATTAAGTTCTTGACCCGAAGTATCACTGTAATAATACTAATACTACTACTAAAGGTAAAGGTAAAGGGACCCCTGACCATTAGGTCCAGTCATGAATGACTCTAGGGTTGCGGCACTCATCTCGTTTATTGGCCGAGGGAGCCGGCATACAGCTTCTGGGTCATGTGGCCAGCATGACTAAGCCACTTCTGGCGAACCAGAGCAGCGCATGGAAACACCATTTACCTTCCCGCCGGAGCGGTATCTATTTATCTACTTGCACTTTGACGTGCTTTCGAACTGCTAGGTGGGCAGGAGCAGGGACCGAGCAACGGGAGCTCACCCCGTCGTGGGGATTCAAACCACCGACCACCCATCTGACTGTGCTGCCCCAGCCACTCTGATGGCTTCCAACAAATCAAAACATCAAACATTAAAAACTTCCATATACAGAGCTGTCTTCAGATGTATTCTTAAAGTTGTATAGTTATTTATCTCCTTGACATCTGATGGGAGGGCATTCCACAGGGCAGGCGCCACTACTGAGAACGCCCTCTGCCTGGTTCCCTGTAACCTCACTTCTCACAATGAGGGGAACTGCCAGAAAGCCCTTGGACCTCAGTGTCCAGGCTGAACAATGGGGCTGGGAGACGCTCTTTCAGGAATACAGAAGATCTAGCCTTGTTCTTCAGAGCCCATGTGATAAGATTTCATGGTATGGCAATTTGTAAGTCGTTCATTCACAAGAGAGCTTTATATATATATATATATAAATGATTCTGTGCATGAAAATGGTAAGGTAAAGACACTACATGAGGACCTTAACATAGTCAAAAATAAATGAGTGAATTGATCTTAAAAATCTTGATTAACTTGCACAACAGCTCAGGCTGAATGATAGGGGTGGAGACCTTAGAAACCGAACTTTTACGCCACAAGTTGATATTTTACCTATGGAATTCTATAGTAATTGGCTGTTGTTAATTTTATGGACCAGCTCTCCACTTCTTCTTCTTTCCCCCCCATAAACCATCTGCCTTTCCTTTTCAGTTCTCTCCTCCACCCAGCCTAATCTATAAGAAAGCCACACCAATATCAAATGTCATCCAGCTCTTTCTCATATAGGAGCAGAGCAGACACAGCGGCTGCAACCAGCTGACTTAGCTGACCTAGGCTCAGAGTAAAAACAGCAGGATAATAAGTCACCAGATGTAAGCAATTGAATACTGATCACTTTCATTAACTGAACGGCTTCCCAAAATTTACCATATTATTTTAACCCTTTAGCGTCCTCTACCAACAGACACCGTGCAACTTGTACTTAGGTAAGTACAGATTTTCACTGTTAGAAAAAACGAGACAACCGTGAAGCAATCGAATGGCACTTCCAAATCACACAAAGAACAACATTTTTTACTTACTAAGGATCAGAAAACTTAAGACTGAGAAGTTCTTACAAACATTCCATTTCACAGGAGCAAAAGGTTATGAGTTGGAAAGTTGCCAAATTCTTGAGAAAAGGGAAATTATTGTGTTCAATATTCAGAATTGGATGTTCAATTCTGCTTTTCTGAATTTCTAGCTAAATATACAGACCTAGAATTTTAAAAACAAAAATATGGATCATTAGAAAAAGGTAAAAGTCTTGACAAAGAGGTGCTCTGTTCAAACACTCAATTCAACTGGTGCGAGTTCAGCCTTTTTTTTTTAAAAAAAAGAAGTACTTCATGTATGCAGATCCATATGTTCTGTTGGACTGAAGTCTGCATGTTTCCCATAATCTCTATCTATGACATATTTTTGGAAGAAGCCGCTCTACGAAAGCCAGCAACCAACTCCAGGCAAGCAGCAGCATAGGAAGCTAACTTACACAAAGTCAGAATGTTGACTCCCAGTCACAGACTATACAAGTGTAGGCCTGGTTTGCACACAATGCTAAACCATAGTTTAGCTCTACATGCACGAGTTAGAATGAGCCCAAGCACACCCAACCCTCCCCTCTACTCCCACGCAACTAGAAGGACTTCTGCAATATTTAGTTTCACTTGTTATGAATCCTAGAAAGTGAAATTAAGCTGTACTGAAGTGCTTTTCCTAGTGGTCCAGAAAGGAGAGGGAAGTGTGCATATTCAAGGTTTCATTCACTGGAGCTCATTTTATCTTGTCGGCATAGTGTTAAATCATGGTTAAACATTATGTTTTCAAATATGAATAAAAATATTTTTAAAATCGACTTACAGAGTCAGGAGAGTGATGTTTGCTGAAACAGGTCCCAAATTTGGTATGGCTTCAAATTCATTACTGTTTAGTTTTCTGTCAACATTAAAAAAAACCCCAAAAACACAAGTCAGCTGACACAGAAACAAGAGCCGATTGGTATTTGCTGATTTCCCCTTGACCATTTTAACCCATCGCACTAACTTAAAGTAGCCTCCCCAAAGGGAAGTGGGGACAACCTACAGCAACACTGACTTACAGATACCCTCTGAAACACCACCCCCCTGGTAAGTTATAGCCTCATTTCACATTGTATAATTTTGTGCCCATGCATCGCTATGAATACCACCACTCAAAATCATTTAAAGGAATGTATCTTACATCATGCATATTATAGTCAAACAGAAGAACATGCAGCCACTTACATTTCTCGTAGTTTACCAAGGTGACTCAAGGAACTAGGCTTGATTGAAGACAATTTATTGTGGCTCAGATCTCTACAAGGATACAAGAAGAAAAAAAGCTCTTGTGTCAACTTTCACCAATATCAGGTACATATCAAAGAGAACAAGCAAGTAGCTTGCACAGAAGGAAATTGGCTCATATATTGAAATATAACACATAAAATGCACACTGGTTTTGTTGTGCCTCTCCCCTCCATCTACAGATAACCTTGTTATTGTTCTTCTAAGGCAGGTGTGAGGAACTTGTGGCTCTCCATATGCTGTTGGACTTCAACTCCCATCGTCCCTTACCAGTGCCTTTTCATTCTCCACCATCTGATCCAGGGGTGAGGAACTTGTGACTTGCCCAACGTTTCAGGTCTACAAGTCCCATCACCCACAATCACTGGCCATGCTGACTGGGGAGTGTTGAAGGCCCACAGGAAGATACTTTTGCATCCGCTTAAGTTAGCTCAATTAATTGCCAATAAAACACCGTCACAGTTCTACATCTCCTATTCAGTATATGAGCCAAACTTTTTTTCCCCCCACCATAGAAGTCTAGGGGGCCAAAGACTGTTGTTATAGTCTTGCGACATCTGGCAAATCCAACATAAAGCTGTTGCTCAATTTATGGCTTTCACCTGGTAAGTCTAAATTTGCAAAGTCTAGGTATATTGACGGCTGGGTGGTACGGAAACCTCTCCTCTCCTGTGTTCACGTGTCTTTGCACCATTAATTCTCACACATAAAAATGTTAATGCAAGCCATATGTGAGTAGTGGAAAACAGGCCTGGATAAACACTCCAGCCTCAAGGCATCGACATTTCGAATGCAAAGCTGAACGAAACAGCCCCATCTGCCACAGATGTGTCTATCCTGCAGCATCCTAAGCCCGCTTCCTCGTGTGCATCAACCATAATGGATGGAGGCATAAGTCTTTCCAGGGCACCCTTGACGGAACTGAAGAGATGTAGGCCAACTAATTCAACAAGACTGAAACGGTGATCTGAATTAAGCTCACTTTAACACAGAGAGAGGCCTTTCTGCTGCCTTGCGCCTCAACTGGAATATTTGGCCTTGGCTCACAGGGATTAGAAGAAACTATGCAAACCCACAGCCAAAATACTATGAAGTCATGGCTGTTAAAAGTCTAATACATTACTGTTCATCCTGCATTAGACAAGAATCAGCAATTATTTCAACAAAGAGCTTTCAAAATCCTGCTGCAAAAAAGTGCTGTTTCCAACAACCTGCCTTTCTTCAGTTCACCTAAAAAGTAAGAAGGCAGGATGGGGGGGGGGAGAGAGAGACACCCTATGAAAATTTATTTAAAACATGCTTGTTTGCCTTAGGACCTACCAGACAGTATCAGACATGAGTGGATTTGTTCTGCTGTAGTTATAACATTGGGGTGAGGAAGGGGGGCGGGAGAGAGAAATCTGGCAGAGCCTTTAAACTATAAAAATCCTGCAATTACAACCACTGCTGTGCATGATCACCAAACTGGAGCCAGACACTTTCACTCAGAGCTCAAGCTCACCATCCATCTGGAGTCCATCAAGGCAACCATAAGCATAACAACATGCATTATGTTTCAGACTAAATTTGTGTTTTCTGACACTGCCGATATCCACAGATTTTCCATGCACTGTGCTGCTTTAAAACGGGGGGGGGGGGGAGAGAGATGCAAATATCCCTCAAAAGCCCTTAAGGTTTTCTTAAACCTGATTCGGAAAATTATGACTCCCATCCCAAAAAAATTACAACGTGCCTTTATTGCTCAACAGCTCAAATCAAACAATTACCAGCGCTTTAATAGGTCTTCTATTTATAGCAATTTTTTACACTATCTAGAATCATCAAGGAGAAGATGACTCTTTTGAAGAGATGAGCATTCCTGCAAAACTGCTAGAAACAGGATGGGAGCTAAAATAATTATATAATCCTTTCTCCCCTGATGTAATAGGTTTTTAAGTGTGCACATTTGTCTTTTTAAAAGGGCAGGAGCAACAAATACAATTTCTTAAACCAGTAGAAAAAATAATGTGAACAGACCTCCTCCTTATAATTTAGGAGCAGAAGCTGGAATCACAAAAGTGGTGGAAACACATTTTCCACTCCCAATTGCCTCCTCCCTCTTTGCCCTTCCCTTAAACCACAGTACATGGAAAGAAAAATCTCTACAGTGGTTTAAGCTTACTAGTAGCACTTTGAAACTTATAAGGCGGCTGGATTCAGGCATTTCAAGCGCAAGCTTCACTTTTGAAAGCAGAGCACATTTTAAAATGCCATGGTGTTGGTACAAACTCAAAAGTGCAGCTTGCACACTCTTCTCACCTTAGAAGTGGACTGCTGGCCTGAAAGCTTTTTCCTGCAAATGGAAAGCTCAGGAAGACCTTCTTGAGGGGAAAGCTTCTGCACATGAAACTTCTGGTGCAGTTTCGCTTTCAAAACAGAATTCCCCAATGCTCTCTCTGTGACGAATTATGAGAACCAAGTGTGTATAACATAAACTTAAAGGACATTTTAACAACCCTCTGCTAAAAGATAGCAATACTTGCTGCTTTAGTGTATAAATGCAGAATTTAAACTCATCAGTTAACATTCTTTTCAGTTCACAAATGAACAGAAATAAATATTTATCTAGAGTCGACACTTGAGTCTGATTGAGGGAGGGATTGACATTTTGGGGGGAGGTACATCAGATAAACAGAAGGGTGTTGTATGCTTTCTATCTCCCTTCTCTACTGCATTAGCAAGGAGGAGAGCATTTGCTTCCAGTTTCAACTAACTATGGTTTGTTGGTATGTGGGGATCTGGTTAGTCTTCAAACTATGGTTTAGTGTAGCAAGTCATGATCAGAAGAACCAAGGTTTGAACTCTGCTTATTTCCCAAAACTGTGGTTAAGGCAAACCACAGTTAACCTGGTTTCAGAAATATCGATAAACTTCAGTTAGTTAAAGCAAAGGCGCTTTTAAGAGATAGCTTATAGGAGGAGGGAAAGTCAGAAAGCAGGACAATCAACATACGCCTAAGGCACTGAAGTATTCCACAGTTCCAACTTTTAACAATCCTTGGTTTACGGAATGGTACTAAGCTGTACTAAATAAGGTCTTCCAAGCCTGTGTTTCTGTGTTTGTCCAAGTAATTGCTCACCATGAAGGGTAGTGTTATCAGCAATATGATTCACAAATAATCTCAACAAAGTGAAGTGGTGAAGAAACAGCTCTTTGGACGTTTTAGAAATGTGTATGTTAGGGATCAGCTCCATGTGTGCCATTTAGGTGCAATCAATATGGTCTTTCTTGGAAATGCCTGAAACTTAATTCAAAATTTTAAAATGCAAATCCAGCAGCAGCTTCTTAATCAATTCCCATTGGGGCCTTTATAGCTGCTAATTCAGCAAAAAGAAGGAAAGCTAAAAAACAAAGAGGCAGGCTGTAGCTGTTTTAAGACACAGATCCAAAGTGACTCATAAATCAGCATGCTATGTTCAGATTTTAGTCTGGAAAATGCTGAAGAACAGCTGTGAAAACTATCCAAACTTTTTTCCTCTGGCAATTCTGGTAAGAACTGGAAGGTTTAGAAAATGTAAATACCAAGATGTAATACAAACATTAGCAGAAACCATCCTTTAGATTTCCCCCTGTCTCAGTGACAGCTTCAACATTCCTAGACAAACCCTGGTACAATAATCTAGAATTCCAAAGAGAACTGAAAAAACAGCAAAGATGTATGGCGACTGTTCAGAGTCTCTCTTCCTCTCCCATCCTGGCTGCTAAACTTTAAACCTAACAAAAGCGAAGTTCTTAAACTGTAGAGTGTTTCTCTTGAGCAACTAGCCTCCTGCCCTGAAAGCAGAGGCAAACCGTAAAGAAAATTTGTTGATAAACTATTACAAACACTCACTAGCTCTGAACAGTCTTGGTTTTATTTAAGTCTGTGAATACCTCTTCAGTGAAAGCCTGTAGTAAAAAACTGTGTTAAAATTGGCCACTTTCCCTCACTCGGAGACTTTTGCTATGTCAACTGCAATTACAAGAGTAACCACAACTCAGACAACACGTACAGATAATACAATTTTGGTCCTTCATCAGCCAGTTCAGAAAACAGGTCTGGGATTCGCAGTTGCATCATTTTTCCAACCCACCACCCAAAATCACATCCAGCAAGAAATCTGAATGTAGGGGGGGGGGGTAGGTTTTTCACTCAGATGGCTACCAGTGTTTAAGATAGCAAGAAAAGCCTGCTGGATAGCCCATCTAGTCCATAATCCTATTCTCACGCGGACAACCAGATGTCTGTAAGCAGCATTTGTGCACAAGAGCACTCTCTCCTCAGAAATGGGGTGGCTGCCTTGAATGGGAAGAACTAAAGGGGCACATGTGATAGGGGAAAGCTCTGGTCAAGTGAGAATTAATCAGCATCTCTCTATAGCATGGATTAAGCACTTCTAGCCCTCCAGATGTTGTTGAGACTCCTATCAGCCCCAGCCAGCATAACCAATGGTCAATGAGAGGTTTACTCACAAAATCATAGAACGTAGTGTTGAAAGGGACCCTGAGGAACATCTAGTCCAACCCTCTGCAATGCAGCTGTCCCATACAGGGATCGAACCTGCAACCTCAGCATTCTCAGCTCCACGCTCTCACTAGTTGAGCAACATCTGGAGGATCCTCACCTCTGCTCTACAGAAGGACCTAAAATTCACTTCAAAAATTTGCACTGCTTAGGGCAGGCATCCCCAAACTCGGCCCTCCAGCTGTTTTCGGACTACAATTCCCATCATCCCTGACCACCGGTCCTGTTAGCTAGGGATGATGGGAGTTGTAGTCCCAAAACGGCTGGAGAGCCGAGTTTGGGGATGCCTGGCTTAGAGTAACTAAGTCTATGAAAAATCTTACTGGAGTTAGCCTGCCATCCCACCACCCTTGAAGTAAATTCTAGTAGACTACACTAAGCTTACTTCTGAGTAGACATGTATGGGGTTGCACTCTTAGCATGCTATTTCGATCATTTTTACATACAGCCTTTTCCTTAATATGTTTGCTCAAAAGTAAGCTGCATTCTGGGAAAGCAAGCATAGGATTGCTCTCTTGAAGTCCACACCCCAAGACTGCATTCCTTACACATTTGGAAGTAAACACTACTGAACTCCGTGTGGTTTGCTCCCAAGTGTGAAAAGGAATGCAGTCTTGGGCCGAAATGCTAAGCACTCTGGAGAACACATTCCTCTGCACAGTTTACTCAGAAGCAACCCCACTGGAACTTACCTCCCAGTAGATGTGTTTAGAATTACAGACTTTCTGGAAAGTAAGATCCTCTGAAATCAGTAGGAACTCTTCCCTGGGAAATATATTGATGAGGTGCCAGAGATTTAAGATTTTTGAAGCGAGTAGTTTTGGTTATATAATCAACATGAACTCCCATCATGAATATTTCGGCAAACATGCTTGCAGCCTCATATTATTCACAGACAAAACTATCTGGGACAACAGTGATCTATGCTAATAACAACAAACTATTTTGTTTCCTTATTGCCTCTTAACTGCCTAGAGTTCTTTAGCAGTCTCAGTTCTGCTGCATAAGAACAACAGGAGGCAAGAGAAGAAGGCCACATGTCTGCCTGCACGCTTTTTAAGGGGGGTGGAAAAGCAAGTAATGAACAGGAACTTCTAAAGGCATTTAACTCAAACAAAAGAAACATTTGCACAAAACCTAGCAGACCACATGGTCTGGTGACACCTACAAAGATGGTAACCCTGTGAGTATAAGAACAAGTGACACAGCTGCCCAATGAGTGATCACAGCAGGGTTCCTTACAAAAGGCCAAGTGCTTATTTATACAAGTGGAGCCCATTTTTCACACTTCTTTTAAAGGAATGCGAATGTACATATGGACAATTTACGTCTCCAGGGGAAATCCAATTAGAAAGCTTCCACTGTGCTAACTGAAACAACAAAAGATCTGTTTGTTTTAGTGGCCACTAAATTAACTGTCACAGAGATATCTTGCTATTATTTCTGTTGACCCAATATCCGTCTTAGAAAACAACCCTTTAAAATCAGTTTTAATTCCTAATTAGCATTTTTTCTATAAATCACTTGCTAGGATTTCCTATGGTTCCACTCGTTTGTTAGATTCGTACTATTGCACCTTTAACTGAGTGTCCTGGAAAACTACCATCATATTTGATAAACTTTTGTTGAAAAGTTTACTGGATATTTTTTTGTTTTGTTTAAAATCAAATCTACAAATAAAAATTGTGACAAATGTTTCTTGTCAAATAATAGCTTGGCCTTTACATTATTCAAATATTTGTGGCTCCAATCATATGCACAACTTAAAGGTAAAGGTACCCCTGACCATCAGGTCCAGTCACTGACGACTCTGGGGTTGCGGCGCTGTCTCGGCTCTATAGGCCGAGGGAGCCAGCGTTTGTCCGCAGACAGCTTCTGGGTCATGTGGCCAGCATGACTAAGCCGCTTCTGGCGAACCAGAGCTGCTTCTGGCGAACCAGAGCAGCACATGGAAACGTTGTTTACCTTCCCGCTAGAGCGGTAACTATTTATCTACTTGCACTTTGACGTGCTTTCAAACTGCTAGATGGGCAGGAGCTGGGACTGAACAACAGGAGCTCACCCCGTTGCAGGGATTCGAACCGCCGACCTTCTGATTGGTAAGCCCTAGGCTCTGTGGTTCCCAACTTACCTGGGAGTAAATGCCATTGAACTCAATGGAGCTTACTTTTGAGTAGGGACTGTTCTGTTAATGTTCCACAGAGTCAAACCCAGGTGTTATGAATACAACAGTCACTTTTTCTCAGTAAGGAAGACCTCCAGAGGAGGCAATTGAACAGAATTAGCCAGAACTAATTCAAAGACTTCCTGTTTACTTTAAAGTTCTTATCTGCACTTGCTTCTGAAGTGCAACAGAAAATTAATAAACCAATTGAGATGTGATTGAAATGACAAGACGTTAAGCTCAATCACACTATTCCAAAGTTTTTCACCTTCTTTCTGACTTTAGAAAATTTCCAAGTCTTTGTGGAGGAATCAGTGTGGATACTAGATAAGAAAATACCAGCTCAATCATGTCCATCTCTCATGCTTGTGTTGATGAGTTAATTTAACAGCCAGTGGAATCAGTAACTTAGCATAAGAGACTGAAACCCACAGCACAATGAATGAATGCTTGTCAAGTTACAACTACTTTACTGTGTCAATAAATCATCACGTGAACAAAAGCACAAGAGACCACAACTTTTCTAAAACTGCTCTCAGCTTGGAGGAATGTTGCTCAGGGACCATACTGGGTCCCATATTTGCTTAAACAAGTATCAGCCAGAGCAGTTCTCAAAAATACACGTTTTTTATATAGCCAACATTTGGAGAAAGTGGAGTTGGAATGTAGGATGCCAGAAACCCTTGTTTTAAAGCAACATATTTAATATACATTTAATTAGCAGAGAGTCAGAGTCCCCTGCCTATTAACACAATGACATTTCAATACATATTTGTATTGCTTTTAATTCTCTATGGAGTCCTGTATTGTTTCCAAGCCATATTTCTGCATCATTCTCCCAATAACAGAGACTCCCAGGGCAATGGTTTCTGCACATGCACTAAAGATGTTACCAACTGTAGATCAGCATCCTCCTTGTGTAAAAAGAAACTATGTTTGGATGCTTCCTAGTGAACATAGCAATTTTCATTGTGTATTAGGCTCAGCATACATTAAGTTATATGTACATGATATAATAATGCAAATTTCCACATAAAAGTGCCACCCATTTCTTTGACTTTTTGATGTGTCATTATAGGATAACGGCATTGAGGAAATGGAAGGGGGAACAAAATTGCATCATTTTTCCAAGGAAAGGTACAGATCAGTGTTAGTAACTGTGTAATGAAAGCTGGGAGCTACATGGCACCTTAAACCTAGGTTATGGGCGCAACAACGGAATGTCTAGGCGCACTTTTTTATAACAGGAATACAAAGCTGAAAATGAACGAACTGCAGCTAAAATATTATGTTCATTTTTCACATCCTCCTCCTACCCACCCCCATAATATTCTTAAGAGGGTCTCTTCTTCAGTCTTCAGAGAGTAGCTGGAAGCGGGGAGGCAGAAAAAGATCCTCCTTTCCTTCCACTCTGCAGTTTTAATCTGAAATCTTAGGCGCAATACTGCGCCGAGCTCAGAAACTGCTCACGCTGATGAAATTCCCTGTCGCAAAATGCGCCTAGAACAATGGGAGTTTCAGACAGAATAGGCCTGGGATATTAACCCTGCCCACTACACTCCTATATGATGTCCATTCTAGACAGAAGAAATCCACTTTGCCCTACAGACACACAACTAACCACATTTACACATCCCTCTGCCTCAGATCCCACCCCCCACTCAGAAGTTTCAAGTTGATTACTTGCGCCAGTCAAGACTGACATCTGGAGCTGGTACCCTTAGGCAAGGCCCCAGCATCTCAAGGCCCCGGCACCTGCCAACATGAGAGGTTTGGACCCGCCTCAAGAAGATGAGCTTCCACCCTCTTTGAAGCAATCGTTCCTCTTCACCTCCTCCTCCTCCTCAGAGGAGGCAGAAACCAAAGCAAGTGGGAGGTGCAAGGGGCAGCCCCTTTCCCTCTCTCTCTCCCCCACCTTTCCCTCTGCACAGCAGTGGGAACAGAACCTAGCCCTGCTTCCAGATGGAGCACCTAGGCAAGGGGGCCGGCCTGTTCAATGCCACCCTGGCTGCTCCTTCACCCATCCAAGCCCTCCCCTCAGGACCACAACCTTCAAAGGAGCATTAGGCAACTTTGTGAAGGCAACCAGCTAATTACTAGTTACGGCAACCGTGCGCTACCTCCAGGAACAGAGGCGGCAGCAGCAACAGAAGAGAGCTATTGCTTTCCTTCCACGCTTAAGGGTCTCCCAGAGGGAGCTGATTGACCACCGCAGGGAACAGGATGCTGGAATACATAGGCCTTGGCTCTGAAGTTCTTACAGTGGGTTGGAGTTGCCCCCACCAGGGCCCAACTTCACATGCTGGCCCAAGAGAAGCAGTGGTATCTGTTTTGCTCACTGATGACCTCCCCATGTGTAGTGCAGCAGCTTGGAGGCACTCCCTCTAGGAAGGCCCAGCAGATTCCACCCATACCTCCCTATTGCATGAGAGAGAGAGGGTAGGGCAGGGCCTCTGCCTTATCTCTCACCTGCTCTCTTTCTAGCTGGCCTCTGGGCAACGCAACAGGCTGAGATTGAGTGCAACAGTCCCAGTTCCACGTCCCAGAGAGAAACAAAGCGAGGGGATTGTGTTGAGGGAGTGGGTTTCCTCCAAAGGAGAGGTGGCTCTCCATTATGTTGGTGGGGCTCCCAACTCCCATTGGCTCCAGCAGCGTGGTCTATGGTCGGGGCTGAAGCACTGGTTTTACACCTCTGCTTGGAAGCCATCCCTGTCACCTGACAGCTCACCCATTTTGGAGCCAGGAACTTCGCTTGGACGCCCTGCCATTTGGGTGGGTTCATCTTTCCCCCCTCCTCTAGTGGCAAAGCACAGACAGTGTGTGGAAGCCACTAATCTCTAGGAATCAGCCTGCTAAGAGAATGGGGAACACAAGGAGGGTCACTCAAAACATGCCACTGCCCCTATGTGCAGCTCAGGGGTGCAGCATCTGTCTTGCCCACCACACAAGGTTCAAACAACCAAGTTTTATTGGCAGACGGAGAAGACAGGAATATATGAATCGAAATGTAGAATTGGCATCTGTTCACAAGGAGGAGATGCTTCGAGATAAAACTATACAGGCCTAATAAGGTGAAAAAGCACCACTCAAATCTAAGTCCTGGGTTCTCCAAGATGCCCAAAATCTTGGTGAGCCGCTGTCAGCCCGCGCAGACAACACCGAACTAGATGGGACTCTGCAAAAGGTTCGTCCCTTCCACACTCCAGCCCATTTTAAACTTATTAAGCGGTGCAGAAATCAAATGAGAACAGGAATAAGAGCACGCGAAAGAATAAATCAAAGCCATTCGCTCCTGGGACGCGGGGAGCCCGGAGCGCCCCCTAGCGTCCCCAAGCCCGCCAGGAGCGAAGCCCGCTCGCCCGCTCTCGCTACTCACAGCTGCACGACCCAGTCCGGGAGAGGCTCGGGCACTCGGCTCAGCTTCAGGCGGCTGCAGTCCAGCAGTTCCCCCCGGCAGCGGCACGGCAGCGCCGGGCACCCTTCGGCCAGCGCCGAGGAGGGGGAGAAAAAGGCGACCAGGCAGCAGCAGCGCAGGAGCAGCAGCGGCGGCAGCAGCGCGGCGCCCATGGCCGGAGCTCCCTTGGCGCGCGTCGGCGCGCCGCGCTTTCCGACGGGGCGGTCGGGCGCGCTCGGGACGCGCGGAGCGAGTCCCGTTTTGGGGGTGCTGGGCCGGAGGCTCCCTTTCATGGCCGCCTGCCCCCGCTAGACCCGCGGGCGAGGCTCCGCCGCTGCACAGCCAACTCCAGACGCCTCGCCAAACTTTCCGCCGCCGCCGCTCCTCGTCGCGGCAGCGCCTGCCTGGGCCCGCCCCCTGCCATGTGATGACAACAAGGCGGAGGGCGGGCGCTCGGGAAGAGATGCTCGACGGCAGAGGCAAAGCAGCCGGCCTCGCCGACGGAGCTGCGCCGCGCAGACGAGGCCAGCAGCCCCGCTGCTGGAGGGACGGGGGGCCAAGACCTCCAGGAAGCGCTCCTGGCTTCCCCCTCTTTTCTACCCGCCTTCGAGGCTTTCTACCAAGACCCGTCTGCAGAAAAGAAACGCGCGCAATTTCAAGAAGTCTCCCAGTCCGCAAACAACTCTCTCTCGCAGCACAGGAGCCAGCTAGCAAAGCCCAAGCTATTTTGCTAGGAACTCACCACGAACGCCTCCCTTGTTTTCTTATCATGGCATTGGCACCCATCCGGCTGGAAAAAAAGAAAAGCCCTGCAACAACGGATGCCACCAGTGCCGGATTTACTTATAAGCTAAACAAAGCTATAGCTTAGGGCCCCACTCTCTTGCCCCCCCCAAATAAAAAATTAAAGGGAAAAAACCCTGTACAGTGGTACCTCGGGTTACATACACTTCAGGTTACAGCCTCCGCTAGCCCAGAAATAGTACCTCAGGTTAAGAACTTTGCTTCAGGATGAGAACAGAAATTGTGCTCCTGCAACGCGGCAGCAGCAGGAGGCCCCATTAGCTAACATGGTGCTTCAGGTTAAGAATGGACCTCCAGAACGAATTAAGTACTTAACCCGAGGTACCACTGTATGTACATTTCCAACATATAAGATAAAAAACAAATAGAATAAAACCTACATACAGCAACAGTGTTGTGTGTTGTGTAGGCTCCTATGGTGTAAGCAATGTGCCCTGCCTGCTAGCCTGCTCCCTAAAATATCACTGCTTTGCTCCTTTCTATATATAGGGTACCTAAATTCTGCATGGACTGGTTGCATGGCAACATGGGCAAATGGCTTTAGATACCTATTAGGTCCATAAATTACCTATAGCATATATTCAACACAAAAAACAGTGACAATTTGTTGTTGACAAAGGACAGCTGGACATATAAAGGGCCCCATTACCTTCAATAGCTTAGGGCCTCATCAAACCTCTTTGAAGACTTAGGGACAAAGTTTCATGGACATCTACTGCAATTTTTGGGGGGAGGGGTTTGAAGTAAATTTTTCCAAACAAAATGATTCCTCTCATCAGCCCAATCCTGTTACACCCTTACGGCCTCCTTACCAGGTCACCCTTTTAGCTGTGAACAGGCAGTGGTGCCACTATTGAGCAGGGGCTCCTGCCATTTTAATTTGCCCAAATTGCAATGCTCCAGCTCATAGATCTGTGAAATACGGTGTTTACTAGGCGTAAACCCTGCTGAACTCAATTTGGTTTACTTCTGAGTAAAATATAGATTAGGATTGTTCTGTTAGGGGGACATATACACCCATTTTTGTCATGTATATGAACAGTAAACAGTCTATAGAATGCTTTCCCCAGCAAGGCCTGCCTGGCACCTACATTAACATCTTCTTGGTGCCAGTTTAGACTTTCTTTATTCCCAGGTATTGATGGCACCTGTTGGGTTTTATAAGATATTTTTCTATTGGGTATTAGCTTGCTCCTCTGCTGAGAGATAGGTATTTGTAATGTGGGATATTGTTCTGTTCCTGTTGCTCTGCTTGAAATTGTGTGTTACTTTTCTGTAAGTTGTCTTGAGTCAGTCTTGATATAAAGCATCTAAGCAATGATACTATGCAGCAATGAAATGAAATGAAATTATGAAAAGCAATAATTATTATTTGTTTACATAATAAAGTGATGCAAAAGCATGCAATACATGTTCTCTTATATCTTAATTGAATGAAAATAGCATACATCAATGAAAAAAGGCTAGCCTACTGACTGCATAATGCTCCAATTCCTGGAGTTCATAGGGAACTGCTTTAAAAAAACAAAAAAGCCACCATTTTTTCCCTTCTTATCTAGAATGTTGGCAAGGGCAGTGACTCACATGCAAGTGTTAATAGAGGCATTAAGCTTTCAGCTTTCACTTTCAAGAAAAAACAGAAACAAAGCTTGTCTGAACTTATCATGCCGACTGAAACATTTTGCATAAGTGTAAACTATAAACGGGTGGGAAGGTTTCAGAAATAAAGAATAAGCATAAACAAACTCTGATCTTTAAGGATCATTTATAATAACAAGGGCTTAATAAAGTGATATATGCATTACAGATATACTATTAACAAGGCATAGAACTCTTTTAACATGCTTAAGATGGAGTGGGAGGCAGCACTGGTAGTTATTACACACTCAAATTAGTGGCTTCAATAAAGTACAATGAAACCCTTGTGCTAATTCAGTTCATGCCCCCCTGATGGAATGACAGTACCATAATCTACAAAAAGATGCAGGGTGGGGTTCCTGTTTAGCAGCCATGAACCATCTCCAACACCAGATAATAATAATAATTGTTTTGGGCAAAAACTGTGTGGCCCAGAACTGGGCAAACACTGGATGTGTTTGGAACTTGTAACTATTTTTGTTATGATGAAATATGGCATATGTTAATTCGTTTCGAAAGCTGTGTTTTGGTGTATGGGGGCAACATCTTCATTAGGCCTACCAAAATGTCCACAGAGTAATGTGCAGGTTTTCAAGTGCGCCACAATTCTTCATCAGGCTAGATGTAATAAATGTAGTCGGGTAAGGGAGGAGAGAGAAAGGCTGTTCTAACCATCTGGAGTGAGTCTTTAAGATTGAGTGTGGGAGGAGGTAGCAAGCATTCAAAGGATGCTTTGCAGTTCAGGTGGCACCCAGGCCTCCCAGGAAGAACAGAAGATAATGGCAGGTCCTCTCTGTAAAAACAGCAGCCATATGTTAGTTCTGTATCCATTTAGGCAAAACAGAAACATCCTTTTGTAGGTGACAAGCAAGAATAAAGAGAAACTGGACTGTAAAGGTAGCCATATTCACCCATAAGGAATTATGGCACACAACATTTTTGTGATTCTATCACAGGTATTGACCTGATGATGCATTTTGGAAGTTTTCTCGTGTCTCAACATAGCTACTTTTACCTTTTTTTGTAGCATGTAAACTGCAGGTGGTGGGAGCAGGGGCAGAGGAAGGGGAGTGCGGTGGGGGCAGGCGTCCCGGGTGTCACCACTGAGGGGGGTGGCAAAATAGCGGGTGGCACCACCATGGGGCCTGCAGCGCGCCCGAGCCATGCGTCTCTCTTGGGAGTGACACGGTGGCTTGGGCGCCCGCAGGCTCCGCGCTGCCCCAAACGGTCAGCTGTAGGGCAGCTGAGTGGGACGAGACAGGCAGACTCCTCGAAGGCCCCACGGAGGGTCCTGCCCTGGCTGGCCCTGCCCCCACAAGTGGCTGGCTTTGCTCCTGGGCGCAGTATGCACGCGCCACCCCAGGCACCTGATCGACTTGCTCCGCCGCTGGGTGGGAGGTTAGTGGGATGCGATTTAGAGAAGCAAATTGCCTGTTCGGGGGATCACAATTTCACAAACACAAAACCATGAAATCAATATAAGCAAAGGCTATTTCCTAATCGTTTCTTTCCTGGTTTCCTCCGCACAAGAAACAAATCAAATTTAAGCTGCTTAGGTCACCCAGTGTGCCATGAGGCACAGAATGTTAACTTATGTTCTGCAAAAGCTGAGTTCAAATCAATGGAAGATCATGGGCTAGTTGATCTCTCTCAGTCTATCCAGGGTAGGGCACCTCAGATCCAGCTGCCAAGTGTGGCCCTCCAGGCCTCTCTACCTGGCCCTCAGAACTTTCCCCAAAGCACCTAAATATCCTCCTTAAATGATTTTGCTTGGGTGCAATGGCCCTTGATAATGACTCTTCCTTGCCTGGATGCAAGTTAAGAGGGGTGTGTGTAGAAACTAGCCTAGTGTACAGAGGCAATGCCCCTGAAATGTTGTCTGGAAGGAAAAGTGGTCCTCAGGCTGAAAAAAGGATCCCCACTCTGGACTAGCCTATCTCACAGGATTTTGGTGATGATAAAAAATAGAACAACCTCCATGCATATCCATTCTGAAGTCCTTGAACTAACAGGAGTGAAAACACAGAGCAAATTATGTACCAATTTGTTTGGAGAGGATTTAGTTCCTTATTCTACTCTTGAGAAAATAAGTCATTTCTATTTGAGTTCAACAGGAAGCTTGAATGCTATGAGAGACTTGCATGGAATATAGCACATTCCTAGAGCAATCTACAGAAATGAAAGCTAACTACAAGCTAAGGATGAAACAGCTTGTCCCAATCATCTTCAGAAGGGACTTCTACATGCAATAGATGGACTGACTTTAATCTTATGTGATGGACTTCTTTTAAACTAGAACCCCTTTCCTAGCTCCCACCCAAAACATGACAACAGAGGCTCTTACTTGCGAGTAAGAAAGATAACTTTATTCAGATAAGTAATGGTCCAGGCTCAACAGCAGGCTTAGGAGTCAAGAGTTCAGGAGAAGGGCAAAAAGTTCAGAACTGAATGAAAGCAATAGAGATGTCCCAACAAGTTTCCGTGCTCCTCCCACCAAACTTTTTAAAATGTGGGAATGGTGAGGATGTAGATACACATTGCATCTGGGCAGGTGACTCATGTCCCACCTATGGAGCCAGTGCCTGGATCTTGGCAACAAAGCTGAACCTTTGCCTTCTGCTGCTGTCTGCTGCACAGCCCTGCCCCCACAGTGGTTGGTTGAGGTCCTCCCCAGGCCCCCATGATGCTCTGCATTCTGAAGGAGTGGTGGAGGGATGGCCAGGGTTCCTGCTCCACCTTCCATGGTAAAGGTAAAGGGACCCCTGACCATTAGGTCCAGTCGTGGCCAACTCTGGGGTTGCAGTGCTCATCTCGCTTTATTGGCCGAGGGAGCCGGTGTACAGCTTCTGGGTCATGTGGCCAGCATGACTAAGCCGCTTCTGGCAAACCAGAGCAGCGCATGGAAACGCCGTTTACCTTCCCGCCGGAGCGGTACCTATTTATCTACTTGCACTTTGACGTGCTTTCGAACTGCTAGGTTGGCAGGAGCAGGGACCGAGCAATGGGAGCTCACCTCATTGCAGGAATTCAAACCGCCGACCTTCTGACTGGCAAGTTCTAGGCTATGTGGTTTAACCCACAGCGCCACCCATGTCCCTCCCTTCCATGGTAGCTGGAGTCAAAAGGAAAGAGCCTCCATTTCCCATCCCCAGTTTCCACAATTCACCCCCTTTCTCCCTCACTCATCTGCATCTGAGACTGCCAACTCATGCCCAGTCCCAAAGAGGCCACAGGGATCATGACAGTCCCCTAGGTCCATTAATGCACTTGGAATTTTAAAAGAAACATTAACAACCTAACAACTATTTTATTTAAAGCCTTAGGCATCTATTGCTTTTTCCAGGAAAACAATATTCTCTGTTACTTTCTAGTTCCTTATCTATTACTTTCTCCAAGAAGGACCCACAGCCGTTCCCATGGTGGCTCTCCATTTAAGTTCTGTACTATCCAGAACCAGATCCCGTTAGCATCAGAAGTTCAACTATACCATGTGCTTTTAGAATATTCCCAGGGATGCATTTAAATTAATAAGTGACCCTGAGTATATACTCCTATGTAAGAACATCCCAAGTTCCAGATCCCACAATGGTGTCACTTAACTTGCCAGGATGTAGATGAGGCATGGCAGGGTGGCAATGAGATCAGAGCTGTGCGGACACTGGTGGAGTCAATCCACTATTCCCACGGGTGCACCAAAATAGACCTGTCACCCTTTGCCACAACCCTGACCCAAGCCAGCCCCATAAGCTGTAGCAATAGCAATGCTGGGAGGTTAGCTCCATGTCTTCATCACCCCCCGCCCATCTTCTTTTTCTTCTTCTTTGGCGATCACTCGTAGCCAAGTACAGTTTGGTCAGGCTCATGTTTGTAGCTTCGAGAACACTGTCCAACCATCTTGTCCTCTGTCGCCCCCTTCTCCTTGTGCCCTCCATCTTTCCCAACATCAGGGTCTTTTCCAGGGAGTCTTCTCTTCTCATGAGATGGCCAAAGTATTGGAGCCTCAACTTCATGATCTGTCCTTCCATTGAGCACTCAGGGCTTATTTCCTTCAGAATGGATGCGTTTGATCTTCTTGCAGTCCATGGGACTCTCAAGAGTCTCCTCCAGCACCATAATTCAAAAGCATCAATTCTTCGGTGATCAGCCTTCTTGATGGTCCAGCTCTCACTTCCATACATCACTACTGGGAAAACCATGGCTTTAACTATACGGACCTTTGTTGGCAAGGTGATGTCTCTGCTTTTTAAGATGCTGTCTAGGTTTGCCATCGCCTTTCTCCCAAGGAGCAGGCGTCTTTTAATTTTGTGACTGCTGTCACCATCTGCAGTGATCATGAAGCCCAAGAAAGTAATATCTCTCACTGCCTCCATTTCTTCCCCATTCTATTTGCCAGGAGGTGATGGGACCAGTGGCCATGATCTTCGTGTGTTTTTTTATGTTGAGTTTCAGACCATATTTTGCGCTCTCCTCTTTCACCCTCATTAAAAAGTTCTTTAATTCCTCCTCACTTTCTGCCATCAAGGTTGTGTCATCTGCATATCTGAGGTTGTTGATATTTCTTCCGGCGATCTTAATTCCGGCTTGGGATTCATCCAGTCCAGCCTTTCGCATGATGAATTCTGCATATAAGTTAAATAACCAGGGAGACAATATACAGCCTTGCCGTACTCCTTTCCCAATTTTGAACCAATCAGTTGTTCCATATCCAGTTCTAACTGTAGCTTCTTGTCCCACATAGAGATTTCTCAGGAGACAGATGAGGTGATCAGGCACTCCCATTTCTTTAAGAACTTGCCATAGTTTGCTGTGGTCGACACAGTCAAAGGCTTTTGCATAGTCAATGAAGCAGAAGTAGATGTCTTTCTGGAACTCTCTAGCTTTCTCCATAATCCAGCGCATGTTTGCAATTTGGTCTCTGGTTCCTCTGCCCCTTCGAAATCCAGCTTGCACTTCTGGGAGTTCTCGGTCCACATACTGCTTAAGCCTGCCTTGTAGAATTTTAAGCATAACCTTGCTAGCGTGTGAAATGAGTGCAATTGTGCGGTAGTTGGAGCATTCTTTGGCACTGCCCTTCTTTGGGATTGGGATGTAGACTGATCTTCTCCAATCCTCCGGCCACTGCTGAGTTTTCCAAATTTGCTGGCATATTGAGTGTAGCACCTTGACAGCATCATCGTTTAAATTTTTAAATAGTTCAGCTGGAATATCATCACTTCCACTGGCCTTGTTATTAGCAGTGCTTTCTAAGGCCCATTTGACTTCACTCTCCAGGATGTCTGGCTCAAGGTCAGCAACCACACTACCTGGGGTGCACGAGCCATCCATTTCTTTCTGGTATAGTTCCTCTGTGTATTCTTGCCACCTCTTCTTGATGTCTTCTGCTTCTGTTAGGTCCTTTCCACTTTTGTCTTTTATTATGGTAATCTTTGAACGAAATGTTCCTTTCATATCTCCAATTTTCTTGAACAGATCTCTGGTTTTTCCCATTCTATTGTTTTCCTCTATTTCTTTACATTGCTCGTTTAAGAAGGGCTTCTTGTCAAGAAGGCCTTCTTGCCAAGTAAGATGGTCTTCCATAAACACAGTTTTAACAATGAGTCCATAAGTGGCTGTGGAGGCCAATTCTGGATCCACACGTCCTTCCATAGTGGGGACATTTGTTTCTGGGCGGGAGCTGATCACGGTGTGGATTTGCCAAGTGTGCCTTCCTCCTAGCACGTTTCTCCCTTGCATCCTGAGTCTGAGCATCTTCAAAGTCCACGACACCTTTGGCAAAGGCTGTTTTCCAACTGGAGTGCTTCCAGGCCAGTGTTCCCCAATTGTCAGTGTTTATTTGCCTTGAGAGAGTCTTTAAACCTCTTTTGTTGACCACCGGCACTATGCTTTCCATTTTCAAGTTTGGAATAGAGTAGCTGCTTTGGAAGACGATCATCAGGCATCCGCACAACATGACCAGTCCAACGAAGTTGATGTTGAAGAAGAATGTTGATGCTGTCTGGGGAAGACAGGCGAACTATTATCAGTGTACTGGAAGAAGCAGAGATCAACCCCCACACATAGGATGCTACTGGCTGATACTAATTGGTTCACTATAAACTGGATAGCAACTCACAGGTTAATTGTTGTCTACCACCAATAGATACTCTCTATGCAATCTCCCTCCATTTCCCAGAAAACGTGCCATTGTCTTCACAAAGCCTGAGGTGCTCAGACACGGAAAGTTGTAAGGGGATCATAAACTCTACGAGATCTTGCTATCTCAGTTAGATGAAGAGTGGCACCACGATCTGAGGAAGTGCTTTTCACAATTTATTTACCCTTGCATCTACAGTCTCCTGAAAGAGATAGCGATAGCGATAGACACTTGAAACAAAACAAGACTGGTGCACTGAGCCAACTTCAACAGCAGTTTTTTTCTACAACATATGTGGTATATAATCATTTGTCAGAACCATTGCTGTTGTTCATTTTTCCCCCATAAGAAATCTTGCCTTAGAAACTGGAATATCTATGAAACTATCCTTTTACTCATATATACTCATATATTCTCTAGCCAGAGCAAGGGATACTTTGCTCCTCCTGTTATTCCTGCCTCCTCTTTCCTTACCCTTCCCAACATCTTTTTATATATAATCAAAATAATGCTTTTGCCCCTGCCAGGCATGAAAATATCAATTGATAATCCTTTTTATTTTATAATAACACTAAAACCTGATGACCGTTTACCACAGTTCCTGTGATTACTCATTGCAATTTCACATGCCTTTGAGGAAAAACAATAAAACGTATTTAAATAATTTCCCAGTAATTGCAGTTCCTTTTCGGAGTGTGTCATAGGTCCACAGTGAATGCCCTGAAATGCCTGTAGAATTCTCCTTTGTGGTAGTAATTATACTTGACTTTATGTGATCCAAGACCCAACCGTGAAAACCAAATTATGCATAATTTGAGCTGGGCTGATTACAACTAGCAAAACCATATGAACTCTCTCTGAAAGATTTGCCTAGGGCACCAAATATTCAGCCATTTGTAGCGTTCGCCCAAATGTGGAGTGTTTGTCTCCATTACAAATAAACTCAAGTATCCTTCTGGCAATTCACATTTCATAATGATTGCTAATGTCTTCAAGATATGTCCTGCATATGGTAAATGGCAAGCTAAATGTAAGCTTGTGAGGGTGCTGCAGAGGGAGGGGCAGTCAATTAAACATTCATCATTTAAGATTATGTAACCATATATATTTTTTAATATAGGTCACAGTCCTAAAACCAGGCCCTTTCAACAAGATGCACTGAATTTGTGTGTGTTTACTTTCTGATCCTATAAAGATTTCTTGGAAGCGAGACCCATTAAAATTGGCAGGTTTATGAAAAACAGCAAGATGCCATGTTTTTCGAGACACATAATTTAAATGCAATAAACTTTATAATGCTCCATGGCAAGAAGACACAAATAAGCCCCCATTAATTACAAACATTGTATTATAATTATATCATGTCCTAGCTCTGGTTTTTGTGATAGGAAGGTTGACTTCTGGGTCCCTAAATTTTACCCCTCCTCATCTCCAGGCTGACAATTTCTCCTCCAAAGTCTCAGATCATTGCAATACACTGAGCAATTGGGAAAGAGCAGGGGCCTTCTCCAGGAAACCGCAAACGCAGCCATGGTAGAGACACTTGTCAAATTTTGAAGCAAATTTTGGGCTAGACGGAAAACGAAGGTCAACGAGATTTGCAGACTCATGCGTGTGTTGGGCACCTCAGCAATGACCAGTTCATACCCCGCAAATGTCCTGGAAAAACCATGCCATCCTGTTTTGTTGTATCAAGAGAACAACAGCCATTTTGGTTGCTGTGATCCTGGCATGATTTTTGCAGCGTAATTCCCCCTCCCCGAAAAGCACTTTTTCCAGGGCTGTGATCTCACATGGCACCCCAAAACACATGCTGGGAACTGCTGGGCAAAATTGTGCGAGATTACAGCTACCAATATGGCTACAGTGCGCTTGCAATTAAAAAAATGGGAAGATGGCAGCAGGGAGATGGCGTCCTGAATTTGGACTTCAAAGGGTTTTAGGGTATGTCAGTTAGGTCAGGTTCACATTGGTGGCTGGTGGCCATTGAGGATGGTGGAGCAAAGTTTGGGAGGAACCAACAGCTGGTGCAGTCAGAGCCAATGAGAGGGAATGCCAACTGATTCTAATATTATCCCCATCCTCCTTTGTGCTGAGTTTTACAAGTGCAACACTGAGACTAAGGAAGAGAAGGAGGCTGACAGCCAGTGGCACCCCTGGGCTTCTGGAAGTAGGAAGGGAGAGCAGGTACGGCCTGGCTGTGGACAGACTGAGGGTGATGGGGTGGTGCCTCATTAGCCCCAATGGACCAGAGAGAAAGTTGCTTTCGGAATTACCTCTCTCATAACCCAAAGCAGAATTATACTTTGCAAGCAAGGTGGTACCTTGGTTCTCAAACTGAATCCATTCCAGAAGTCCATTCCAAAACCAAAGCATTCCAAAACCAAGGCACGCTTTGCCATAAAAAGTAATGCAAAATGGATTAATCCGTTCCAGACTTTTAAAAACAGCAATTTAACGTGAATTTTACTATCTAACGAGACCATTGATTCATAAAATGAAAGCAATAATCAATGTATTGTACTATAAAATAAATAAGAAAGTATTGTAGATGATAAAAATTAAAATTATTTTTTTCTTACCTGCACTGATGATAGTTATCGTTTGGATGGGGGGCTTTTATCCATTTCCACAGTCATCCAATCAATCAATCAATCAATCAATCACTCAGTAGCTGAACTGGGTTCCACACAGTCACAAAAACAAATTAACCGAAAAAGCCTCAAAAACAAAAAGGCTAAATAAATAGCGAAAACAAAATCGTGATACTTAATCCGTTCCGGAAGTCCGTTTGACTTCCGAAATGTTCAAAACCAAGGCGCACCTTCTGATTGGTGCAGGTGCCCCGGAAACAATAGCTGACAACTGCATCATATGTTCGGCTTCTGAAAAACGTTCAAAAACCAGAACACTTATTTCCGGATTTTCGGCGTTTGAGAACCAAGGCGTTTGAGTACTAGGGCGTTTGACAATCAAGGTACCACTGTACTGTGCCTTCCTGTATCAACATCAAGAGGTGGGGAGGAGGGAGAGACTGGTCCACTGACTTTCATGAAGCACTACAAGACATTACAAAAATCTATTTTGGGGAAAAATATGAATTCCAATTGATCTGGCATACAGAACAGAAGCAGAGTGAAGAACTGCAGATAAAAGGTAATGGGTCACAGGCGGGGGGAACAGAGCTTCAGAGAGGTACAGTAGTAATTAGTACAATAAAAGATTATTTGCTTTAATTGTTTTCTTCATTATAAAAAAGGATAAGCCACAAATTGCATATCTAGTAATGGAACATTTTATAAATGTGAAACAGCAGCTTTAGTAATACTAATACAGGAAATAATAAGGGGCATGCATCCTGTCCTGGAAAATTAATTAATATTATTACTATTACATTAATTACCCAACACTTCAGTAGCAGGTCCCAGGACGGGTTACAACAATTTAATTTTCAGAAGTCAAAACAGATTACAGTTGTAGGGATACGACTGGTTCTGAAAAAACACAGGCTAGGGTATGTATCTGCTTCACATACATGTTGCTTTGACCTACGGTCAGCAGATTGCAATGGCAACAGTAATCCTCTGGTTTTGATAGTTGTTTGAACAATAATTTCAACCAGAGCTTTCCTCACCATCATAGCACCATGACAGACAAGCTACACTGGCCAAAATACCGTAAGCATGTTATTGCAGTTACTAGAAGACAGGAAAGTTTCCCTCATGGTTCTTCTTTGTTCTTACACGTCAACTGAGCATATTTGTACTGCCATGGCTTCCTTCAAGTAACCTTGATAGTTTTGTCAGGGTATTCTGATCTCTGTGTTATGGTTTGCTAACACAGAACCCTCAGAATAATCCTGTAAGGTAGGCCAGACTGAGAGGTAGTGAAATGTCTACTATTATTCCTGGCTTTTCAGTCCAACACTTCACCAGGCCCTTTGCAGAGAAGCCCCAGAGACAGATCAGGTGGGGAAAGGCCTGCAAGGTTTTGAGGATGTCAGCACTGATGGTAAAAAAAAAAGTATATTAAATGATCCAGCAAGATTGGCAAAAATTTGCAAGTGTTCCCTGGAGCGGGGGAATGGTGACTGTGTTTGAGAATTGCTGTCCGGAGGTAGAATGTGGCCCTTAAAAAAATTCAACCCAGAGACTCTTTTCTCATTCTGTGGTGCTGTCGTGAAATATAATTTGAGCATATAACTTCTTACATATTAGCTTAAATGCTCACTTTAAGTCTAATTTCAGAGCAAAGAGTGAAGTAGGAGTAGGGTGCTGCTACTGAGAGTTCACTGGGAAGCAGAAAGCCCTTACACCAGGGGTGGCTAAACTGCAGCCTCCCAGATGTGGTCGCAACTCCCATCAGCCTCAGCTAGTGTGCCCTATGGTCGGGAATGACAGGCGTTGTCATTCAATGACATCAGGAGGTCCACAGCTTAGCCAACCTTGCTGCAAGAAGCAAAGATCACCACTGTTGAAGCAATGATTTTTCAACATCAACTTCGTTGGACTGGTCATGTTGTTCGGATGCCTGATCATTGTCCGCCAAAGAAACTACTCTATTCCGAACTTGAAAATGGAAAGCATAATGTCGGTGGTCAACAAAAGAGGTTTAAAGGCTCTCTCAAGGCAAATAAACACTGACAATTGGGGAACACTGGCCTGCAAGCGCTCCAATTGGAGAACAGCCTTTACCAAAGGTGTTGTGGACTTTGAAGACGCTCAAACTCAGGACTAAAGGGAGAAACGTGCTAAGAGGAAGGCACGCTTGGCAAACACTCACCATGGTCAACTCCTGCCTGGAAACCTATGTCCCCATTGTGGAAGGACGTGTGGATCCAGAATTGGCCTGCACAGTCACTTACGGACTCAATGTTAATGAGGAAGACAATCTTACTCGGCTACGAGGGATCAGCAAAGAAGGAAAGACAGCCTTCCTGTGGAGAAATGTGAGGTGGCATTGGAGCACTTGCCTGGCTCTGAGCTTCTCTACACCTTCTGTCCACTATCACCTTGTATCTCCAGCCTATGAGAGTGTGAGGGCTCCCATCTCCTTTGGTCACCACTCAGAGGCAGAGAGGTACCTCTGCTGACCCCGAACCTCAACACTTCTAGATACTTCCATCTTTCAGTAGCTAGTCATTAACCACACACTTCTCCATTTCTATTAACTTGGAGAGGCTCACACAAGCATAGTTCCCAGTTAAAAGCTGATTAATCAGCATATTACAGGGGGATAATATTTCTTTTAAAGTGTCCCTTTGTAATTACTGTCTCATGCTGTCTTCTGGCAACGTTTGCGTCTGTTTACTCCTGCAGTTTGACACATTGGAAAGAGCTTTGCGGAGCGAGGGCATTTGGCGCTCTTTTGGCCTCTGCATATTTTCATGAAAGTAGCAATAAAGGATGTGTTATGACTAGATAAATGAGAAATTGGTTAACGAGTTTCAAATTGCTTATTGCCTCAGGAAAGCTTTAAATAAACCTTCCTTAGATGTTACTTCATTTGTTAGGATTCCAAAATCAAGTTTAATACAAACAGTGGAGTGGAGCGAAGAAAGTACAGCCGAAAAATATTTCCTTTGAAGCTTAAAGAACATATGAAAGCACATATTAAGACAAATATTTTTCTTTGATTTGCGCATTCTTTCATTTTTAAGATGGGGGAAACAATCCTATGAAATAAGAACAAGGCCAGATAGCAAAATGTGAACCCCCTGTTTCCCTATATGTTCTTAGTTTTCAGTTTTCTAAACAAGTAAAATGTACAGTTTAATTCTCTCTGTCTTTACTCAGGAGTAAAACCCCATTGTTCTCAATGGGTTTGCTCCCTGGTAACTATTGTCAGCTTGCTGAAAGTTGCTAGAGTATGGTCTTCTTTAAAACATTATACTGCATAGCAGGGGCTGCAGGACCTCAGACCTGGTGAATGAATGTGACCCTCCACAACCCTCTACCTGGCCCTTGAGACTTTCGTCGGGCCATACCCACTCACCAGTCTACTTTGCACCCTCACTGAAAGATTCTGCCTGACTGGAATGTGCCCTTAAACTTTGATAATGATTCCTGTCTGCCTTGATGGAGGTAGAGGGGTGTGTGCATGTGCATAAACCAGAGAGCCTCTTGGGCTTGCCGATCGGAAGTTTGGCTGTTCGAATCCCCACAACGGGGTGAGCTCCCGTTACTCAGTCCCAGCTGCTGCCAACCTAACATTTCTAAAGTGCAAGTGCAAGTAGATAAATAGGTACCACTGTGGCGGGAAGGTAAATGGCATTTCTGTGCACTGTGGTTTCCATCACAGTGTTCCATTGCACCAGAAGTGGTTAAGGCATGCTGGGCACCCAGAAAGCTGTCTGTGGACAAACGCTGGCTCCCTCGGCCTGAAAGTGAATGAGCACCACAACCCCATGGTTGCCTTTGACTGGACTTAACTGTCCAGGGATCCTTTACCTTTACTGTAGTGGCCCCGAAAAGGTTGCTCAGAATGCTATGTGGCCACAGGTTGAAAAAGGGTCTCCACCTATAGGATATATACTATAGTCACATGAAAGTGAGGAGGAATTAAAGAACCTCTTAATGAGGGTGAAAGAGGAGAGCGCAAAATATGATCTGAAGCTCAACATCAGAAAAACTAAGATCATGGCCGCTGGTCCCATCACATCCTGGCAAATAGAAGGGGAAGAAATGGAGGCAGTGACAGATTTTCTTGGGCTCCATGATCACTGCAGATGGTGACAGCAGTCACGAAATTAAAAGACGCCTGCTTCTTGGAAGAAAAGAGACAGCATCTTAAAAAACAGAGACATCACCATGCCAACAAAAATCCATATAGTTAAAGCTATGGTTTTCCCAGTAGTGATGTATGGAAGTGAGAGCTGGACCATAAAGAAGGCTGATTCCCAAAGAATTGATGCTTTTGAATTCTGGTGCTGGAGGAGACTCTTGAGAGTCCCATGGACTGCAAGAAGACCAAACTTATCTATTTTGAAGGAAATCAGCCCTGAGTGCTCACTGGAAGGACAGATCTTGAAGTTGAGGCTCCAATACTTTGGCCACATCATGAGAAGTGAAACTCCCTGGAAAAGACCCTGATGTTGGGAAAGATGAAGGGCACAAGGAGAAGGGGACGACAGAGGACGAGATGATGGTTGGACAATGTTTTTGAAACTACCAACATGAATTTGATGAAACTGTGGGAGGCTGTGGAACACAGGAGTGCCTGGCGTGCTCTGGTCCAGGGGGTCACGAAGAGTCAGACACAACTAAATGACTAAACAACTACAAACTATAGTCACATGGACTCTTACTGTAGCATGACAGGAAGGAAAAGAGATTCCAGTTGCATGAGGGCCAATTCCAGGATTTTATAGGTCATGTAAGGCAATGCCAGGGGACTCCCTTAACTTCCAATGTACTTAGAACTGCCTTCAGCTTTGTCAAGTCAGACACCAAGCCAGTTATGTGGTTGTCTGGGAGGGGATAGTGGGCTTCTTGCCAGATTTGTAGTCCCAGCCAATGACCAACCATGCTGCCTTCTGTAGCCAGCAATGCCTGGAGACTATGTCACATCTATATCGCTTGGTTTGCAGTCAGTCTTAAAGAAACACAGCCCCTGCACCCACTCCAGGGAACACTTGCAAATATGTGGATCATTTAATATACTCTTTTTTTACCTTCAGTGCTGACACTCAGCAACCCCCTCTGTAGGGACAACCAAGCAGTCAGATACCAGGTTCATAGCCAAATAAGCCAAACCAGGCAATAAATGCAAGAGCTTACAACACTAAGCAGAAGTCTTTAACCTAAAAATTGCAGAAGAGAGATACAAAGATGCCTTTGGGAATCGAAGTACAGGCCAAAAATAGCAAGAGGTAGTTTGCCTCACCCTAATACCAACCACAGACCCCACCAGCAAACTGCATGCAGGCATTGTGGTTGTTGCAACATCCAAATGGGGGTTATTAGACCCAGGTCAAAAATCAGTTTTTATACAGAAAGCCCTTGATACAGGAGGGTAGATTTTCCTTTAGCCAATCTGGGTTTAGGGCCTGTCTCCCAGCTCTAGTGAGTGTTCTTGCTGGAAGATCATGCAGCTACTAAGTGGATTTCTGCACTGTCTCTGCGACCTTGACACAATATTGCATCAAACACCCCACACGTTGGTAAGTTGGACTAATTAAATGGAACTTTTAATTAAACGGAAGACCATAGCCAGAACCCTAAGTAAAATGAACCATAGAAATTGGAATTTCTTTACAAAAGCAATGTGGTTTATTTACATTTTTTGCTATTCTTTTTTTTTACTTGTGTTGAAATAAGTTACTCAACAAAATCAAAAATCTCTCCCACCTCTTGCATGGTAAAGGAGCACTACAGAAAACTTGGTTAAATTTAGGGCCCACTGTGGGGTAATTTGAACTTGTCTCATAATAAAGCAGCAATTTCCATAGCAGGGACTGAATCTGTGGAAATACTTTAAGGATTTAAGCTGTCCAAAATGTCTGGTATTTTGAAATGTCTGCTAATCATTTTGCTTTTCATAGTCCTACTGTCACCTTCTTTCATGAAAATGCTTTTTTATAGCATTTTTCTCCTGCAGCTTTTTATATCAATTTTGTTCTCAGTGTGGAATAAAAGTGAATGTCAGAATGCCATGCACTTTGGAAATTTCTTTCTTTCTATCTGAAGCACACCTTTCAGCAATGTACGATATTTTCCAAAGACCAAAATTGCCCATGAATCAGCTAAACATGCAGCTACTTGAAGAAAACTTCCTTTCCAGTATATTCAGTAAACATATTGCATGATTGTACAGGGTTTGTTCTAAGATGTTTGGCAGTAGAGGGGATGTGTTGAAAATATTAGTTCAGAAAAAAACAACCTCACAAACTTCTCCATTTCCCCTCAGGAGAAAATTTGATGCAAAAGTGATCCCATGCAGAAATGGGATTCTATTCATTATTTTAACCTGTTGTTAGGAGGGTGAAGAAAACTTGAGGAACAGCTACAGGCCGGTGTGATAGTGACTTTCTAGAATTGTAAAAAGGCCTTATGTTCTTAGTGGAGGCCTTTTGCAGCCATTGAGGCTTCTTGGGTGCAAGACCTGGACCCATCTGCACTAAACAGTTAAAGCAGTATCATCCCACTTTAAACATTTGCGGGTTCCCACAAAGCATCCTGGGAGCTGTAGTTCGTTAAGGGTGCTGAGAGTTCTTAGGAGACGCTATTCTCCTTGCAGAATACAATTAGGGTGGTTTAATCATCAATCCCTCTTCCCCAGGAACTCCAGGAATTGTCACTTTGTGAGGGGAATAGTGGGTTTCCTAACAACTCTTAGTACCCTTAACAAACTACAATTTCCAGGGTGCTTTGGGGGAAGCCATGATTGTTTAAAGTGATATGATGCGGCTTTAAATGTATAGTCCAGATGGGGCCTTAAGATCTGAGATAGTGGCAAGACCTGACATTTACTTTGCAAAGACTTTAAGACTGAGTATTTGTTATTTATTGTTATTCATTACATTGATATCCTGTCTTTCCTCCAAGGAGACAAAGGCTGTGTATGTGGACCCCTTTGCCAGTTCCCAAACACAACACAACAAGTACGGCTGCTGCTGGGATGCTGTCTCTAAAATGCCTTGCTGCTCAAAGGAATGACACCCTCCTGGTCCTTTCTCAGAGAGAGCTGAGGCAAAATATTACTGTTATTTATTAAATTTCTATACAGCCCTTCATCCAAAGATCAATATACAGTGGTACTTAGGGTTAAGAACTTAATTCGTTCTGGGGGTCTGTTCTTAACCTGAAACTGTTCTTAACCTGAGGTACCACTTTAGCTAATGGGGCCTCCTGCTGCCGCTGTGCCACCACTACACAAGTTCTGTTCTCATCCTGAAGCAAAGTTCTTAACCTGAGGTACTATTTCTGGGTTAGCGGAGTCTGTAACCTGAAGCGTCTGTAACCTGAGGTACCACTGTAAAAACAAAAAACCCCACCAAAACAAACAGAAATAAAACCCTCACCACAGTTTAAAAGGCCATAGATTAATTAGCCAAAGGCTTTGGAGAAGAGGAATGTTTTCGCCTGGTGCCTAAATAGAGGAGGAAGAGAGCTCATTGGGTGTTTCCACCACACCAGCAGAACCAAAAGTAAGCAGGCTCCGATAGCAGGTAGAGAGGGAGCTGTAGCAAAGATGAAAGAAGCCATGGGGCAGGTGGAAGAGGAGGCAATGTGGGGGGAAGAGATAGTGGTGGCACTTACAATGCACACAAGTGAGGATGGAACCCACTGCTTACAACCCATAGTATATAACATATATTTTCATGGATCAACTAGAGGAAACGTGATATGACTTATAGTCTGACAAACCATCACCTTAAAATCTGCCTAGGATACGAAGAACTGCTGTATGGTCTCCTTTTCTTTGTGCAGCAGTGCAGATCCCTGAGCCAAATCACAAGCTGCTTTTCAGTTTCAAAAAAAGTTGTTTGCATGAAGCATGGGCAGCTGCTGTTCGAGGAAGACACCCTCAGAGCTTCCTTGCTGCCATGGAACTAGATGCTTTGGATCCTGGCCTAAATCTTTTAACTTGGACAGTATGGCGATGGGCAGCCATTGAGAGACTTGCCATCCACCCGAGCTGTTTTTAAATACTTGCCAATTTAAATGTTAAGCATTTTGCTTTCTCTCTCTGAAGCGGTGGAAGACATCCAGATGATATCCAGATGATTAAATGTCTTTATCCTGTTAAAATCAGTCTGAAGCTCAGCTATAATTTTCTAGATATCCTTTCAGCTTTTCCTGTTTATAAGCCTTTTATGTCCATTCTGGGGAAATGCAGAACACCTGGGATTGTTCATTATTAAAATACTTAATAAAATACATTTCTAAAGTTCAGCAGCATTAATCTTCCAAATGACTAAATTCAATAATTTCCTTGACAGGGCAATCAGCTACTTTGTTCCCAGTGGGTGAGTGTTAATGATTAAAATAAAGACATTTGCAATAATATATAGTTTGTCAAATAAATTACCCCAAATAATTTCATGTAGAGACAAGGTATTCAGCCCAGCAATGACCAGCTGGGTGCAAGAAGAAACCTTCCTCTTAGGGTGAAAATAGAAAGGATGACAAACATGGCATTGGCTTCAAAACCAACAAACCTGTGTCAGGTTTGGTGAACTTAGCACAGTGATATGCTTTACTTGCAGAGGGTTCCAGGTTCAGTCCCTAGAGAGAGTAGGGAAAGCCTTCTTTGAAATATTGGAGAGTGTAGACCAGGCATGGCCAAACTTGGCCTTCCAGCAGTTTTGGGACTACAACTCCCACCATCCCTGACCACTGGTCCTGTTAGCTAGGGATGATGGGAGTTGTAGTCCCAAAACAGCTGGAGGGCCAAGTTTGGCCATGCTTGGTGTAGACCATCGGTGGCCAACGTGATGTTCTTCAGATGTTCTTGGATTCCAACTCCCATCAGTTCCAGCCAATATGGCAAATGATCAGAAACGGTGGGAGCTATCATCATCATCATCATCATCATCATCATCATCATCATTTATTAAATCTCTATACCACCCTTCAGCCAAAGATCACAGGATGGTTTACAATAAACACAAACACATAACATTATAATTACAAACTAAATCAACCCCACCACCCCAGGTTTAAAAGGCCATTGATTGTTTAATTAGCCAAAGGCTTAGGTAAAGAGGGATGTTTTTGCCTGGCACCTAAAGATATCCAACAAAGGGGCCAGGTGAGCATCTTTGGGTAGAGCATCCCACAAGTGGGGAGCCACCGAAGAAAAGGTCCGTTCTTGTGTTGCCGCCCTCTGGACCTCTTGCAGAGAAATGAGTGTAAACAATTATGTATTTCAGCTTGTGATTTTTTAAAAAAACCACACCCTAATAAATATTAGTATCCAACTATACCATCCCATCAGTATCCAACTATATCATCCCATCAGTATCCAACTATATCATCCCATCCAACTATATCATCAGCACAAGGATTGTTATTAGAAGGACACAACTTCCCCCTGTGACGTTATCATGTATGAGAGAGTGCTGGAGGGGAAATAGTTAAATAGGTTGCACAGACAGGACCCAGGGGGGTGGAGTCAGTGGGTCTATAAAGGAGTTCTGGGAGGAGTTCTGGGGGATAGTTCGTTGGGAGTTCTGGGTGGGTAGTTGGTTGGTTTGAGTGGGTTGGCTGGTTGGGAAAGGCAGTTGGTAAGAGAGAGACAGTTAGGGCAGTTGGTCCTTGAGTGTGGGGTGGTAGCAGAGATAGAGAGAGGAACATAAGACTAAGAAAGTAAAGAGGAACACTGTTTGGAATGCTGTAATAGTTTTGTTTTAAGTCTGAAATAAAATACACTCTTCTTTATGAATTGAAAAGCTGACTGAGACTGAAGTGATTTTACCAGGGAGGACCTGGTTGGTGACAGCGGATTAGTGGTGTACAGGTCAATAGTCCGTGAGACGACCGGGGGCTCCATACGAACGCCACTCCCCCTCCCCCTGCTCACCCTTAATCTGTAAAGGGCTCCCCACCCTCCACAACACTCCATACCAGATTTGGGGAGCACATGAGATCTGCATGGAGAGAGGAGAGTGGAAGTGTAGATCCTTGTTTTGATGTAACCACCCGGAAGCACAAACACCATTCCAAATTTATTAGAAGCCAGTTGGGAAATCATGAGCATCCAAACATTATTGCTTATATTCATTCATACACTTATTTCCAGCTTGTCAGTTCACCATAGCTGGAGAATCAGATACTTTCCCTTCTGTATTGCACACCAAAATGTTTGGAGCCCTTAACAGATGCTTGAAGCATTTTTTTTTTAACGGCCTTTAATCTTTCTTATTTCCAATGTAGTGAATTGAGTTTTAAACTAAACTTTAAAACCGTCCATTTTACGTAGGGGAAATTATGTTTTCCATTAACATAAATAATAACATGCATTTAGGAACGCTTAACTTTTAATGATGGTTAATTTGCTCTATCCTTTATTCTGACACATTTCAGTGTCTCTATCATTGTTATTGATAGCGCCATTGTTCTGAGACATTCAGCAGTCAATCAAGGCAGGAAACAAAGACTTGAATATGTTTTTTTAAAAAATGAAACATTCTTCTCATTAACTGAGAGACTTTCACACATGAAAATGCATTGGATGAAGCTCACTGGTTCATTTCAGACCTGGGAGAGCAAAGGTGATAACTAGATTGCAGTCAGAAATGAGAGTTGGGTTTCACAATGAGCTTCGACTAATTTGTAAACAAACACAAACACAAATCTTTTGGCAGCCTGCCGGAGGATGGGGGAGAAACTGTTCCCCAGCCAACCATCTCATGAGAAATATAGCTTAGCTGATCTTGAGATAAAAAGGTTTTTCCAAATATATTCAGCACTGATTGCCACCTCTCTCTTGGAACAGAACCAGGCAGTGATCCTTGAGGAACTTGCAACACAGTAACTCAAGACTGTCTAATGTTTATGAGTGTAGCGGTTCTCCAAAGACCTTCCTAAAGGAGCTTAGCAAGAAAAAGCTGCCTTTGCTCTAAGCGTCAATCCAAAGACTTGACCTGCAAGTCATTTCTCCTATGCAGCACAATCTGTGGCCTGGTGAGACTGGAGCCGTTCGATTTATTATACCAGTGTAGTCAATACAGTTGTTGTTGTTGTTTAGTCGTTTAGTCGTGTCCGACTCTTTGTGACCCCATGGACCAGAGCACGCCAGGCACTCCTGTCTTCCACTACCTCCCGCAGTTTGGTCAAACTCATGCTGGTAGCTTCGAAGACACTATCCAACTCTCTTGTCCTCTGTCATCCCCTTCTCCTTGTGCCCTCCATCTTTCCCAACATCAGGGTCTTTTCCAGGGAGTCTTCTCTTCTCATGAGGTGGCCAAAGTATTGGAGCCTCATCTTCAGGATCTGTCCTTCTAGTGAGCACTCAGGGCTGATTTCCTTAAGAATGGATAGGTTTGATCTTCTAGTCAATACAGTGGTCGATAATAATTCCTATTTTATTGTTGGCTCATATTTCTTCATTGGTTTGGTAAACTCTTGTCTGTTCACGTATCTGCCACTCTGTGAAACTGGGAAGCAAATTTATTGACTTCTTATTCATTTAGAGCTATATTTAGAACTATGTCGAAGCTATCTACGCACATCTGAAAGAACAAGTTGGACAACTCCCTACCCCAAGGAGCATACCATCTGAAATAGATACAATGGAAGAAAAGCAAGCAGGGATAGGCAGAGGAGGAATATGTGATTATTGCATCATTTCAGCCTGCATGTGCTACTAATGCTATAACACCAATGAGCAGCAGCATCTCTCTCTCTCTCTCTCTCTCTCTCTCTCTCTCTCTCTCTCTCTGTGTGTGTGTGTGTGTTGGGTGGGATGGAGGCATAGCAGTGCCAGCCTGCGACAAAGTTGAGGAACCTCTGGTTTGTATCATGGCAAAGGCAGCACCATCACTGGGAGCTGGGCTTTTTTTCAGGGGGCAATCACAGGAACTCAGTTATGGCACCTCTCAGGTGAGCGCCATTGCCATTCTAAGAGAATGAGGGAGGTGTTCATGGTGAGTTCTGGCACCTCTTTTTCTTGAAAAATAGCACTTACTGGGAGGTTGCCATTGCCCCGGTGCTCTGCCATCTGCTGCCGCTGCTGGTAAATGATAGGGGTTTCGTGTGAGTGCGTGGCAATTCCAGAGGGAACAGGAGAAGTAAAGTAGTGGTGATAGGGGGAAGAGAAGAAAGAGAAATTAATAATAATAATAATAATAATAATAATAACAACAACAACAACAATAACAATAATAATAATAATTTATTATTTGTACCCCGTGCATCTGGCTGGGCTTTCCCAGCCACGCTGGGCGGCTTCCAACAAAGATTAAAAATACATTAAAATGTCACACATTTAAAACTTCCCTGAACAGGGCTGCCTTCAGATGTCTTCTAAATGTCAGGTAGCCACTACCGAGAAAGCCCTCTGCCGGGTTCCTTGTAACTTTGCTTCTCGCAGTGAGGGAACCACCAGAAGAACCTTGGAGCTGGACCTCAGTGTCTGGGCTGAACAATGGGGTGGAGAAGCTCCTTCAGGTATTCTGAGCCAAGGCCATTTAGGGCTTTAAAGGTCAACACCAACACTTTGAATTGTGCTCGGAAATGTACTGGGAGCCAATGTGGGGGGGGGGGAGAGAGAGAGAGAGGGAGAGAGAGAGAGAGAGAGAGAGAGAGAGAGAGATGAAAAGGAATGAGCAGTAAAGCCTTGAGACAAATTGGTACATAATGTGTGGAGGAGAGTGGGGAAAGAGACCTTCTTGGAGGCTTGATTTGGTCCCTGAACCTGAATTTGCTTCTCCTCAGAGTACAGCTACCACCCCAAACACAATTCCCGTCCCAAAGAATTTACTGAATAATCCTCAAGGCATGTTTCTCTTGATTACAGCTCCTATGGTTTTATAGAGGGGGCCACTTTCCGTTGTCATCAAGCAACAGAAAGAGCTAACATGATTATTGTGCCATTAAGTGTTTAGAGAAAGTCCTAGAACAATCAAAACGTGCTTAGCGAGACAATTTGCACTTACGCAACGTGTCTGCCTCAAGAATGTGTCCTTAATTTGGCTCCTCTGTGATGATCGGTTCACACAACGTGTTTGGCATGGGCAAATGAGGGATGTTTACCCGTTGTCTGCTCTGTTATTCTAAGTTACCTCCTACAAGAAAGGCTGTGTGGCGTAGTTAATGGTGTCACAAAACACTTTTGGAAGAGTTTTCAGAGTCACAAATCCATCAATTAATCTGCAGTGCGTCACCATGGCATCACAAACAGTTCAGTGGTTTTTAAAAATATTGTTACACAGCACCCCAACCTCCACAGCAGTGCGAGATTCCAGTGGTCCAGGCACTTACCCAGGGTGTTTGCTTTGTCTCGTACACTTCTGAGTGTGCCCCACCTGAGGGAGGTGCAGAGAGTGGCCAGGGGACATGCCTAGTGCCATTATTGTCAGTCTTTTGCCACCAGTCTCATATCTCTTTGTTCACTCAGTTGCTTATCTTTTAATGGGGTCAGTTGTCCTTATTAATAAGTTTTTGGATGAGCATTTTATGTATTTTGCATTGTTCATGGTTTTTTAAAAATCCTGGTCTTAAATTGCATTTATTTATTGTATTCTGCCTTGTTAAGTTGCTATGAGAATTCTTTTCTTTGGCATAAAAGCTAATGACAAGCACAATAAATACAAATTGAATGTGTGCATGAAAGGGACCAAAATATCTCCCAGGTCCCATTTTATCATGTAACCTTTTCTTTTTGAATGGGATTCTGGCACCAGAAGTTCCATGTTGCCCCCAAGATTGAGGGACAACGGTGTGCATTGCACATGTGTGACCTCACACGCATCACATGTGTGATGTCACGTGTGTGATGCACACACAACATCACGTCATCTGAAGGAGGCCAAGCACTCCGGAGGAGTCAGCCAACAAAGCTGTGCCATGCTTGGCTCCCTACTCAGTCTCCTCTGCCCTCTCAACAATGAAGAGCCACAGCCCCCTTCCAACAAATTTTGAGGGGGCTGAAGACTCTTTGGCTCCCAAGAGTTGGCACACCTGTCTGGCACCATTTGCCTCCTGCAACCAATGGGAAGGCCATAAGGTGTTTGTTTCCTTTGCTAATTTATGAATGGATCTGTTGACAAATTTTGACTTGCTTGATGGCTTCTCCCCATGTCTAAGCAACCTTAAAATCTCTTGAATTTCCACGAAACTTGCTCATTTAAGAGGAAGAAGTGACTCTCCTCTGAGTCTAGGCCAGTTCCTTGGTGCCTGTAATGTCTTCTCTTCCAGTCAGCCTGTTACTCTCCATCTGATTTTAATAGGAAAGACATCTCTATCCTCCCCTCAAAAAAAGGAAATACTTCTTTAATGTTCCTCAGCAAAGTCAACATTTATATTTCCAGACTTCATTGCACACAATCCAATGCACCCCCCCCTTGCCACCGCCCCACCATGCATGCTTTAAAGAAACACCCAAACGGTTTTGAGTATCCTACTTCAAACAAGATACAAAGCTGCATAAATGGGTCACCGCCAAAATTATTCTTACAAAATAAAAACCCAAGAATGCCTTGGAAAATAGTGTGGTTATTGCCTCATTGTTCCAAGCAAACAAGGCATGAAAACATGGATCAGGCCAAACCGGGTGGCAAGGACCCACGACTTCCTGCTGGTGCTGCTGCTCCTGCCCTGGGCTCCCTTTGACGGTACTCACTTGTAATTGACCACAATGCCCTGTAGTAATGCAACGTCGATTGGTGCCAATAGAAGCTTCTCTCCTGTGGCTAATAGCAGTATTGGAGTGTGTGCATGATTTTCATTAAGACTCTTCAGCAGGAGGGGAAAGGGTTTAACATTCCTCCTGAGATCTTACTGTCCCAATGTTGATTGCTGACTCACCCAATTGTCCCAGAGAAATATCTTATATGCATCCATACATTTAAAATCATATATAGTTCCTTCCCCCCCAAAAAAACCACTGTCTTAGATGCAGAACAGCTAATGACAACAACAACAACAACAACAACAACAGCAACAACAGCAACAACATCCCTGCCATCTGACTGGGTTTCCTCAGCCACTCTAGCTGGCTTCCAGCAAAATATAAAAACATATTAAACCATCAAACATTAAAAACTTCCCTGAACAGGCCTGCCTTCAGATGTCTTCTAAAATTCAGAATGTTGTTTATTTTCTTGACATCTGATGGAAGGGCATTCCACAGGGCGGGCACCACTACCAAGAAGGCCCTCTGCCTGGTTCCCTGTAACTTTGCTTCTCGCAGTAAGGGAAACTGCTGGAAGACCCTTGGAGCTGGACATCAGTGTCTGGGCTAAACAATGGGGGTGAAGGCACTCCTTTGGGTATACAGTGGCACCTCAGGTTACATACGCTTCAGGTTACATACACTTCAGGTTACAGACTGTGCTAACCCAGAAATAGTGCTTTAGGTTAAGAACTTTGCTTCAGGATGAGAACAGAAATTGTGCTCCAGCGGCACGGCAGCAGCAGGAGGCCCCATTAGCTAAAGTGGTGCTTCAGGTTAAGAACGGTTTCAGATTAAGTACAGACATCTGGAATGAATTAAGTACTTAACCCGAGGTACCACTGTACAGGACCGAGGCCATTTAGGGCTTTAAAGGTCGGCACCAACACTTTGAATTATGCTTGGAAACGTACTGGGAGCCAGTGTAGATCCTTTCAGACCGGTGTTATATGGTCTCGGCGGCCACTCCCAGCCACCTGTCTAGTTGCCGCATTCTGGATTAGTTGTTGTTTCCGAGTCACCTTCAAAGGTAGCCCCACGTAGAGCGCATTGCAGTAGTCCAAGCGGTGGATAACCAGACCATGTTATCTGTTCTGCATGGAAGTCAATCCCTGACATCTCCAATTAGGACTGGGAATGTCGCCAGGCAGCAGCCCTGTAGAGTTGATGCCAATCAGTGTGGACATTACTTAGCTAGACAAGTTTCACTCAGCATAAGGCAACTTCCCGTGTTCCTACAGTTAAAGCAGTTTTATCTGTGGATGGCTATTTTTGAGTCCATGATCAAAAGATAAGGCCCAACCACCCACTTCCTCCTATTCCCACCACCACAGGTATTGAGTTCCATGTGTCTAAACTTTGGGAAGTACCTGTATACTGCAGAACCACATTTTCCTGCTTCCTCCATCTGTTGCATTTACTTTTAGACTACGGGAGAATGGATGATGAAAAGACATGCCAACACTCCCTGCTGCCTGACCGAATTTCTGTATAGAAATCTCACCATGAGCTATGTTAACACCCACTGTTGCCGTGTCATGTCTATCACTGAGCGCCAGGAAATGGACTTCAGTGGCAAACCATATTAAAGCAGTCGTTCAATTTATTCTGAACTAAAAAGGAAGGGGGGGGAATCCCTCCATTTCAAATGAATTGCAGCGCAACCCGGGAGTCGATCAACATTTGTCACCGCTGGAAGCGCACCACCAAATCAAAGTGCAGTCCCTGTTCCTCTGAACAACGTCCTGCTCCTTTAGCAGCAAATCCAGCAACTCTACCTCTTAGCTAGACTCCTAGTTAGAAACATGTCTTTCATTTGTGGGAACTAAGTCTGTTATTACACAATTTAGCCCCAGAAACAGAAAATGGGTGAAGCAAGCTGTAGCTCGTTTGAACATGAAAGAAGAAATCACCTATTGCTAACCAAGAAGATTGATAGCATTTTTATTTTTTTACCCCTGCAGAAGTCTGTATTTGCATAAAAATAGTTTCTCCTTTCCTACTGGAGGAAATAATGAAGACTCTAGTAGTCCCAAAGAGATCTGTAAAAGAATCTAAATTACAGCCAGCTGATGCCGTGGAAGCCTATTTTTCTGAACTTTCAGGATTGCACAGCTTGCAATTCCACTCTGGGTTCATCTGTCATGATGAACGACACTGCCAACAAGTGATTTTTATAAGAAAGGAGGGAGCAATTCAGAGTATATCCCACTGGCAGCCTCTCCCAGTCTGGTGCCTTCGAAATATTGTTGGACTCCGACTCCCATCAGCCCCAGCCAGCATGACAAAGAGTCAAGGATGGTGGGAGTCATAGCCCAACAACATTTGGAGGACTCAAGCTTGGGGAAGGCTTTTCTAGACCACTGAGCAAAAAACAAACAAACAAACAAACAAACGTAAAGCATGGGAACCTGTGGAAAGACAGCTTGTTAAATAATCCTTCCCCCTGATACCTTTATTTTTAAAATCTTGAAGTTCAATTAGGGTAGACAAATCCATCAATAGACAAATCCGTCAATTTCAGTTTCCCTCAGTTTCTCATTTTCCCAATCTTCAGTTCTCCACATTGCTACATCAATCTGGATTAAAGAAAAAAAAAGTCTTCATGAAAATCAACCAGTGTTTTATTGCAAATTTCTTCAAATATGCACATTGCTTTAAACGTATCAGCTGTTTTTTGTGCTTTTATTTGTTTTCTGCAGGTTTTTATTGTGCATTGCCTCGAAACAATCAGATTCTCAGATTCTCAAACCTTTATTGACATATCTACAAAATTCCAGTAGGGTTTAATTAAAAAAACAACACCTCAACAAGCAAACAAACAAACCCCTGCATTTAACACTTAAGTTGTATAGCATCCATGAATCTTCACTGCATGTTGCAGAAACCTGGCTACTATCTCCATCATATCCACATCCTGAGTAAACATAAGGAAGGATTAATAAACTTAGATCAAATTGTCTGATACCGGGGCAGTGCAAAAGAACATGGATGACTGATGCCTTGAAACCACCATGTAGGTGATGGTGATGATGATTTGAATGAAATTTTGCCTAATATAAACATTTTTTAAAGCACTTCCCATTATATAATGCACTTTTATATATCATTTTCCCTAATAACATTTCTAGGCACACTTTACCTCCACATTCACATTTTTATACACATTACTTGGGCTTGAAAGCTGCTTTGCAAAATTCAGAGGTGTGCGAATTTTGAAGGATGGCTGCATTTTGGGTATAATTTCAGAAAGTGAACAAGAAGTAGATTCCCCTTTCAATGTGAACCAAATTCCTCTCCAATCCCTACCTTTAGTGCAGGATGGTTTGATACCTGTTGTTGTTTATACCCCACCCATCTGGCTGGGTTTCCCCAGCCACTCTGGGTGGCTGGCAACAGAATATTGATAATAATAAAAATAACAAAGTGATAAAATATCAAATATTGAAAACTTCCCTAAACAGGGCTGCCTTCAGATGTCTTCTAAAAGTCAGATAGTTGTTTATTTCCTTGGCATCTGATGGGAGGGCGTTCCACAGGGCGGGTGCCACTACCGCACATAGCACACAGAACCAGCAGTACAGTGGTACCTTTACTTACATTCGCCTCTGGTTGCGTATCCTTTGGGATTTTTCTGGGTTTTGCCCCACGTGCATGTGCAGAAGCGCTCTACCATACCACGTGCTTGTGCAGAAGTGGTCCCTCCAGCTGCGGAAACCTTGGGATCTGACTGGAGCTCCGGAACAGATCCCATCCGCAACCAGAGGTACCACTGTAGTTCCAACCTTCCAACTGTGCTGTGGAAGTTATTAGAACAAAAAGGCAGAAAATGAAGACATTTATGTTTAACCATTTATTTATATTTTATATTTTTGCAGGACAGTTACAGAGTTGAGTGTGCATGAGGGTGAAGACACATTTCTGCATCACTGTATAATTTTCAACTACTGGACTTTTTTTAAAAATGTACCTGAGTGGGGTCTTGAGCTCTGCCCATGTGAAAGTGTGAAGAATGTACAATTTGTAGACTGTTTCACAATGTCACCTAACATGCCTATGTGCAGGTGGAGAGGGATCTACATTCATAAATGGGAATAATCCTGCTATATGCACATTCACTTGGACATGTGAAAAGGCTCATAGTTTTTGAGAAGTGTGTGTGGTATTCTGCTAAGTTATAGTCAGAGTGGACCCCACTGAAATGAATATACAGTGGTACCTCGGGTTAAGTACTTAATTCGTTCTTGAGGTCCATACTTAACCTGAAACTGTTCTTAACCTGAAGACCACTTTAGCTAATGGGGCCTCCCGCTGCCGCCACGCTGCCAGAGCACAATTTCTGTTCTCATCCTGAAGCAAAGTTCTTAACCCGAGGTACTATTTCTGGGTTAGCTGAGTCTGTAACCTGAAGCGTCTGTAGCCTGAAGCGTATGTAACCCGAGGTACCACTGTAACTAAGTTAGGTCCATTAATTTCAACGAGTAAAACTTGGCTGTATACCATTCTATGTAGCACCAAATTATGGCACGCATACCGTTTTTTACGCAGTTTTGCCTGCACGATTACAGCAAAATATGTACTGAAAAGGCCTCTCCCGTCTTATCATGGTTATTAATAAACCACAACAGAAGCCTTAACCTTTCTGTAACCCAGAATATCCAATCCACACATTTCCTTTCTTAAGTGTTTTAATGAGGGAAATTAAGTTGTTGCAAGCTTTCAGTAAATAATGGCACATTTTAATTTCATAATTGCGGAGCTTAATTATATCATTACTGTTTGTACCTGCAGTTCAGCAAGGAGCACATTTGATGTTTTGTTGTTTCTGTGCAATTACAGGTGGCATAACCGTCAGAAATAATAATGGGCAGAGGAGCAAAGGACTCTGGCAAGAAAGTTGCTTCTTCAGAAGTCAGCGAAGCCATGGAAGAAAAGTATGTAGAAGTCCCAGCATTTCCGGTTCTTCCTAGAATAAACCACTCACTTTATAGTTCCTCTATCATTTCTTTGGAATTCCTCTGTCAATTGTATCATACACCCTCGACTTGTTCTGTGCAAGAGCTTTTAAAATAATGATTTATCATACATTTTGTCTATGATTCTGTTGGTTCTCAGGCCTGCAAGTAGTCCAAAATCCCAGTGGACACCAGCTGTCACTGCCTTACAAACATTTCTCAGTATCCTCAGGCATTTCAGTCTGTTGCATATGCTAGTCTGTTTTAAGGATTTTATCTTCTGTTTTTATAATAATAATTATTATTGCCTCCCACAGCTCTCTAATTGATCACTAATGACAGGAAGTATCCTTCCAGGAAGAAAATGAATATTTGCTAGGATGTGTACTGTGAGCAGATATTTAATAAAATACCATGTTAACAGAAAACATCGAAAACAAAGGCTTGACAACTATGGATTCCAGTTCTGACTAATGACTCTATTTGCATTTAATTATGATTAAGAAAATCAAACTTGCTGTGTGAAAGAATGACTTGTGGGACCAAGCCACAGAGTAATACTTTTCCAAAGATGCAATGAAGCCTTATGCAGGTGTAAATGAGAACAATCCTTAATGCCTGTGAGAATCTGGTTCATAAAATAGATGAATATTTATTTGGCAACACAGAGCCACAGATTTAATTTTATTTCAACCATCTACCTGAAACACTGATTTACAGGACAGTTCTGCAGTCTAACATTGTTGGAAGCTGTCACACCAGGACTAATACTGATGTAGATATAAGTCCACGCTAGCTTTCCCAACCTGGTGCCCTTCAGATATTTTGTACTACAGTTCCCATGCCCCCAAGTAAGCATGACTGTGGCTTCTGGGGCTGGTGGGGGGTTGCACTTCAAAACATGTGGAGGCCACCAGGTGGGGGAAGTCACATCTACGCACTTAAGGCTCAAAGAAAGCACAACAGCCAGAGAAATATAAAACATGAAAATACAAAAAGACAGGTTCTTTGGTAACTGCCATCAACCAACTGTGAGAAGATCATTTGTTCCTCCTCAGACACATGTCCACACCTGATATCACATATGTTGTCAACTGTGGGCCAGGTGGACATGGAATAGGGAAAATGGCGCAAAGGCCAAATTAGGACCCCTACTGGGTGTAGTTAGGCTGGTGGACCAGAGATCCCCCTCTGCTGCTTTAAAGGCACACAATTCCTGTCAGAAGTAAGGTGATTAAACATATAGTATGAGATTATGATACTGACATCTGGTAGTGCTTGACTGTGAATAGGCAGTAGTGATTAAATCTATCCATGTTATGTTATCTTGTTTATAGAACCCTAACAGTTAATGCATGTGCATCATTTGCCTCAGACACCATTTGTGATTTATGGTGCCCCCACAACCTCCCCATGTGATGCACCAGTAACTGTGCAGCAATTGCGAAACAACCCTATGTTGTACCCCATTCTCAGTACAGTGGTACCTCTAGTTACAAACTTAATTCGTTCCAGAGGTCTGTTCTTAACCTGAAACTGTTCTTAACTAGAGGTGTGCTTTCGCTAACGGGGCCTCCTGCTGCCGCTGCACTGCTGGCACACGATTTCTGTTCTCATCCTGGGGCAAAGTTCTCAACTCGAGGTAACTCTTCCAGGTTAGCAGAGTTTGCAACCTGAGACGTTTGTAACCTGAGGCGTTTGTAACTCGAGGTACCAGTGTACATATATTAGGCATGCCAGGCAGGCAGAATGACACCATAGCATTCTTCTCAGTAGTCTTTAATTCCCAGGATCCCTGTAGACACAGAATTGAACACAACAACAAAGCCACCAGGATCCTTCCCAGAGGGCAGCTGGTGGTGGCAGGAAGGGGATTGTCAACCTGTTGCAGACTTTGGGGCGGTCTTTCTCTCTTGTGCAAACCTTGCAGCAATAATAATAATAATAATAATAATAATAATAATAATAATAATAATTATTATTATTTTATTTATACCCCGCCCTCCCCGGCCAGAGCCGGGCTCAAGGAGGCTAACACCAGTAAAATTACAATAAAAAATAAAAAATAAACCAATTTAAAATACAGGTTAAAATATAATTTAAAATGCCACCTCATTTTAATAGTAGCCCGTAGATCAAAACCATAAGGGGAGGGAAACATAAGGGTCAGACTGAGTCCAAACCAAAGGCCAGGCAAAACAGCTCTGGCTTGCAGGCCCTGCGGAAAGATGTCAAGTCCCGCAGCCATAGAACAGTTGATGGTAGATTGCCCTGTAGGGGTGGGGAGACAGAGATATAAGAACATAAGAAGAGCCTGCTGGATCAGGCCAATGAACCATCTAGTCCAGCATCCTCACAATGGCCAACCAGTTGCCTATGGGAAACCAGCAAGTAGAACATGAGGACTCTCCCCTCCCATGGATCCCAGCAATGTGACCTATTTCACACTGAAGAACAGGTAGCAGTGATTCTGAGATGCAACAGAATATGGTGACTGGTTCTAGATAGTACTGAGGCTTGTGATGCTATCTTCAGAGCCCTGAGAGGCCTGTGTGCCATTGCTGCAGCTATGGCACTTTTCAGTAACATCAGAAAGTTTAAGTCACATGGATACACAATGCAACATCTTTCCATACCAGTGATAACTCAAATTCCAGAATGTAGGGTGCTACTATGAGAAAAGAGCCACAGCATTATCTCTTCCCATGTGACCTAGATCTCCTAATGATGCCAGGGTGGCATGGGAGGATGATACTGCCTCTTCTCACACCCAATGCCAAGAGGCACAAATGTTGGCATGGGAAAGAACCTTGGTGTGGGCTCCTCCACCATGACCTACATCTTCTGACAGCACCAGACATCAAAAGAGGTCCAAGGAAGCCTTTCAAGTAATCATCAAAGAGAAGGTCATCAAAGAACATGCCCTAGCTCAGTGGTAGGGCATGTTCCATGCATGTAGAAGTCCCATGTTCAATCCCCAACATTGCTAGTAGGAAAGAGTGAATGGTGATGTAAAAGACCTCTGCTCAAAATCCAGAAGAGCAATTGTTAAGGTTTCTCTGCTCCTAGATCAGTTATAGATGAATCAACCTGAAATACTGGTACATTCTCAAATACTTAGAACAGAGATATCTTGGCATCCACAATTGCTTTCATCAGTTTCCTGCGAAACCTCGACTCTTGTCATTCCATCTTGTATACAAAATTAAAATATGTGAATGATGTGCATTTCAATTGCAATCAGTGGACTTAAACTGCATAGTAACATGCTTAGGAGCACAACCCTTTATGTATTTATAAAATAATTTATTTAGCTGGCCATCAGTAAATATTCCCCGGAGAGCTTGCAAACGAGGCACTATTAGAAAATACAATATTTATTAATTAAAATCAACAAAAAGCAATAAATGCCAGTCCTTGTCTAAATCATTTCCTTGCAACAGACAGCATAAACAGAAATGGCTAACACCCTGGATTTGAAATGAAATGTAAAAGCCTGGATGAACAAAATAGTCTTCTCCTATACCTGTCTATTCAGAAGTAAAGCTGTGTACACACTATACTTTTAAAGAACGTTTATCTGAAGCACATTCTTTCCCTCAAAGAATTCTGGGCACTGCAGTTAGCATTCCCAGCAACCCTTAACAAACTACAGTGCCCAGAATCCTTTGAGGAGGGAATGTGATTTGAATGTGTTTTCAAGGTATAAGCGTTTATGCAGTGTAAGTCTTGCTAAGCTCAATGAGACTTAACTTTTTAAAAGCCTGCAGCCTAAGTCCCACTGATTTCAGTGGGATATAAGCATGCCTGCCTTTTGCAGAATTTCAGCCAGTCGTTGCTTTCAGGATGACAGCAAAGAAAGTAGGTTAGCTGACTTTGAAGATTTATGCAGATCTCTAAAGATTGTTTACATGGAGCTGGTTTTGTAAGGCAGTTATTTGTTGATCAAGATCTTCCTACCCTTATGGAAGAACTGCCAGCAGTGGGCGTGACCTGCAATCCAGATAGCAAAGGAAACGGGTGTTTTCCTTATGGGATAGGAGTTGATATAACCTGGCACTTGCTGAGAACAGCAAATTCCTTTTGCAGATAATTTGACCTTAGGCGTGAAGGGTTTTATGGATGAACCTTATGTTTTTACTTCTACAGCTTTATGCTATATTATTATTATTATTATTATTATTATTATTATTATTATTATGCCACTCATCTTACTGTGTTGCCCCAGCCACTCTGGGCAGCTCCCAGCAGAACAGTAAAAACACAATAAAACATCAAACATAAAAAACCTTTCCGAAACATGACTGCCTTCAGATATCTTCTAAAAGTCAGATAGTTGTTTATTTCCTTGACATCTGACAGGTGGGCACCACTACCAATAAGGCCTTCTGCCTGGTTCCCTGAAACCTCACTTCTCGCAGGGAGGGAACCAGCAGAAGACCCCTGGAACTGGATCTCAGTGTCTAGGCTGAACGATGGGGGTGGAAACGCTCCTTCAGGTATACAGGGCCAAAGCCGTTTAGGGCTTTAAAGGTCAGCACCAACACTTTGAATTGTGCTTGGAAACGTACTGGGTGCCAATGAAGATCCTTTAAGACAGGTGTTATATGGTCCCGATGGCTACTCCCAGTCACCAGTCTAGCAGACTTTAGAGTTGGGATGGGGAACCCTTGGACCTCAATACATTGCTAGACTCCAACTTCCACCCTCCATGGGATCGATGGGAGCTGGCGTCCAAAACCTGTGGAGAGTCACAGGTTCCCCAAACCTGTTTTAATAGGTAATTCAGGATCTATTCTTGAGTACTCTCAAGCTATGTAACATTCAATTCTATGATGGAAACTCACTATGATATATCTACTCTTGTCCACCTTTCCGCCTGATCTTTTTTGATACCCCATCCACTCTTCTCTGCATGTTCACTGTATACTCGACACATGCTTTCGAACTCCAGCACACCTGTTTACCTCAGCCTGAGAAACAACAAAAATGAACATACTGAAACGAAACAGGATGGGGAAAGATAACTTTCCTATACCTGCTGCTGCCACTACTGTTGTACACAGCGAAGGGCAGTGCTAAACTGCTTTGTTGCATGTAGTATATTATGCTCTTAGCCAAATATTTGGTAGCCAGTGATGAGAGATACGCAGTGTCAACTGAAGCTAAAAGCCAACAATATGTAGACCTGAACCAAGAGATACTGGGGAATAAATGGTATTACTTGCTGATACTTTGAATTTAAAACATTTTGCACCATGTTTGTTTGATTACAACATACGCAACCCACTTACTCTGGTCTAGCAAACAGTTAACTTGTATCTGCACACCCAGATAGGAAGGAAAAAGCAGAAGATTTCTCAAACACCTAACAGGCCACTGTAGACAGCTGGTGTGCTGCATTGGGCTTGGCGGGTTTTTCTAAGCTTGTAGTTGTGTGTGTGTGTGTGTGTGTGTGTGTGTGTTTTAAATAATAATCCCTTCTGCATGTTTTTCTGCAAAAGAGGTTCTCCCTCCCTGCTATATTCAACATATTAGCGAAAGTTAACTTCTGCAAGTGCCTGATTAAAGAAGTGCTTCCACTTAATGTTTGCTTGTTCTCCCGACAAGATCAAACATGTCTGTGAGAACTAATAACAGCAGTTACATTCCAAAAAACACAGATCTAAATTTTTCAGGCGCTTGCAATGTGTTTGCCTTGGCTCGGCCAACGTGGCATTATAGTCTATGCCGTGATGGAATGATAATTGGGTTTTGATGAAAAACATCAATCGCCATTGCATTGTGATTCGCGTTATATTTGCTTTAAAGTGAAGCTCAAAGTTGTTGTGAAATAAAACCGTTTGGTTTTGGCGATTGCATTTTAAAAGCTTCATCTTTTTTGCTTACAGGGGCTGTATGTGAGTCATGGCTCGAAATCAATAGAGTTGTGGGGATTTTCTTTTTGTTTTGTTTTGAAAACACATACACATACAGAGTGGGATTACCTGGGGGAAAAACTATCAAAGGGTTTGTCATTAAAAGAAATATAAAAGCCCCTGTTCTTTGTCATTCCCACCCCCAATTCCGTTTCACTCTTAATCCTAGTTACAGCCATTGCTTTGCCAGGACTGCTGCCAGGAACAGGCACCTGATTTTGATGAACATTTTAACAAAATGGTTTACCAGAGTTGTTCTCCTATCTGCATGAGGAATGATTCAGCTGCGGTTTGTGGCGAAATGAAATTCAAGTAGAACTTGCCCAGAGTGGTAGAGCTGCCTTTGGAATATATCTACATACATTATCCCAGCCAGGTGCAAAGACACCCATCTTTCTCCCATGGTGGAAAACAACTGTTCAATTATAAACAAACAAAGGGTGTGTGTGAGAGAGAAGGAAGGCGAGCTGGATACTGTTTGAGCATTTAATCTCACTGCTAGCAATGGCAAATGACTTTGAGCAAGAAGCAATATGGAATTAAGAAGGCTCATCTTCCTACACTACTATTAATACCAGTCTTAATAAATGATGTGTCAGTTGTACAATAAGCCCTAGTCATGCGTTCGAAGGAAGGTGTGGGCATAAAATGTGGATGGGGAGCAGACTCCACTCCTAAGGTCCCTGTTCCCACCTGCTCCATCACCCACACCCTTCCTGTGTTGAAAAAGGAAGTTTCTAAATGGATAGAGAAAAGTTTCTCTCCTCTCTCTTTCTCTCATAACACTAGAATTTGTGGACATCCAATGAAGTTGAATGTTGGAAGATTTGGGACAGATAAAAGGTTAGTTAGTTAAACTATAGAACTCATTGCCACAGGAGGCAGTGATGGCTACTAACATGGATTGGACCCATAGGAACCAACTCCTGGGGGCCGAGGTCCCTTCGCCCTGCCAATAAAATATTTGAAGGGGCTGGGGCATTGATGGGCATTGCCCTTCAAATGGTGTGTGTCTGTGTGTGCCACATCGTGGGATTGATTATGCAGGGCAAGGCTTTGCATTGTCAGGGGTTGGACAAGATGGCCCTTACAGTCCCTTCCAACTCTACAATTCTATGATTCTGTGATAAACATCTACAAGATTCCTGTGTGTAACAGTACATTGGTAACCTTAAAATGGCAATCAGAGCAAAAGCTGCAGGAAAGGGATGCAACATTTTTGCATTTAGGCATCAGGATCGGAGGAGGCTGAGTCAGACCCTTGTTCCTTCTAGTTCAGCATTGTCTATATCAGGCATGGCCAAACTTGGCCCTCCAGAAGTTTGGGGACTACAACTCCCATCATCCCTAGCTAACAGGACCAGTGGTCAGGGATGATGGGAATTGTAGTCCCAAAACATCTGGAGGGCCAAGTGCAGCCATGCCTGGTCTATATTGACAGGCAGAGCATGTCCTGGGTTTCAAAAAGGGGTGCTTTCCAGCTCTACCTGGAAATGCAAGGGGTTGACTTTAGGACCTTTTGCATGCAAAACATCTGTTCTCCCAAGAAGGTAAATTCCAGCACTTTACTCAAGAAGTTTGTATGATCAGACTGGGCTTACCCAAAGAAAACTTTAGCTTCTCACTCTAACTGCTGTAACATTCCTGTTTGGCAGTATTGTTAGTTTTGCCCAAGAAGGTGTGAGATGGTTGGCATCACCCTTCCCTCAGTGACTGTGTCATGGAATATTTTTACTCTTCTGCAAACAACTCATATTCAAAAGAAAAATATTTCTCCAAAGGCTTTATAACTTCTTCTAGTGCTATAGAAATCCCTCACAGAAAATAAAAAATGGGTTGCTGCTACCCAGAGGCACAAAGAGTCTTCGTTATTAAAAAATGCTTGCCTAATTAGTTTTTCTTTCAAGTCGAACCACTTTCTTAAGCAACAACTTGGCAAAGCGGCCCACATGAAAATGAACAGAGATCATTGTTTTCGCACCACCTTTGTAACTAAGCGAGCAGCAAGTAACTCTTAATTATTTAAAAGTTGCTCCCTTTTTTAAAAAAAGGAATCTCTCTTCATAATGGAAGTAAGAATGACAAAAAGCTCTGCAAATCACACTTTTCAATGCAAAGCACTACCTTAATTAGCATTGGTGCTGCCTGTGTTACCTGTAACAGTTAACTTCTTTTTAAGTTTCAGCAAGACATTACACACACACACACACACACACACACACACACACACACCCTATCTGTGACATTCTGGGCTACAAACTACTGACTTTATTGCAGAGTCAACCCCTAAAACTTGCTGTTTCAGCTGTCAAATGATAAAATTATACATCCTTTGTTTTAGATTTATTCTCTCACATTATGCCTTTACTGCAAAAAAGGGAAAAAAAGAATGAAAAACCAGCTCCATGCTGTATTAATGATGCATCTTTAAGAAAGAAAGGAACTAAACAAACTTTAAAAGAAACCCTAAAGTATACTTTCTAGCACTTCTATCCAGGGGTTGCTCCTGGCTTGAGAAGATGCTGGACAAAGTCCGCAATTATGATGATGATAGTGATTTAAACTTGTCAGTTGCTTGTTTGTCTCTGAGTGACTTAGAACACATTGCTATGGGTTTGTGGAGCAGCAGGAATCCTCCAGATCCATTGATGCTAGATTCTTGGATGCTGGGCAGTGCTGGATTTATGGATAGGCTAAGTAGGCTGAAGCCTAGGACCTCTAAATCTAGGAGGCCTCACCAGCCTGCCTGCTCCCCCGTGCCGCAGTGTCCCCTCTCCCAAAATGGCAAACCCAAGACTTCATGCGAGGGCAGGGCAAGTCAAGCCTCTAAATCTAGGGGGCCTTGCCAGCCTGCCTGCTCCCCAGGGCCACAGTCTCCCTTCTCCCAAAATGGCAAACCCAAGACTTCATGCGAGGGCAGGGCAAGTCAAGCCTCTAAATCTAGGGGGCCTTGCCAGCCTGCCTGCTCCCCAGTGCCACAGTCTCCCTTCTCCCAAAATTGCAAACCCAAGACTTCATGCGAGGGCAGGGCAAGTCAAACCTCTAAATCTAGGGGGCCTCACAGCCAGCCTGCTCCCCAGCAGGCAACCTCTCCTCTCCCAAAATTGCAAACCCAAGACTTCATGCAAGGGCAGGGCAATTCGGGCCCAGCAACTATGAGACTCAGGGCTAGCCAGTGGGGCCCAACTTGAATTTTTTTTGTAGGGCCCCAGTTCACAGCCAAAGTCTGCAAAATCTTAGAGATATAAATAAAATCCATCTAGATTGCCCTGGTGAGAGGGCCCCCTTAGGAGTGGCCCATGGGGCCCAATTGGCCCAATTGCTCCAAATGCCTTAAGGCCAGCCCTGATGAGACTGTACAGGGGTTGGACTGACAAGCCCTCAAGGACTTGATATGGAAATAAAGGGGGGGCACTTATTAGAAATCAGTTTGTCGCTACTCCCCCTCCCAAACCCCAGGACGATGAGCCCAGCCACCTTTTATTCACAGTCGCATAAGCACTACACTACAGCATGGCCATAAACCTGTACGTATACACCCAATATGTACCAACGGAGATTTATGTTACTGCTTTATGAATGAACACTATATTTTATGAATGGACTCTGTATTTTGTGAATTACTTAAGAGCCACCAATAGGGAGCTTTAGAATCTGACAGCTAACCAATTGGGTACTACCAAACAGCAACCCCTATTGCTGAAAGCAGGGAACCAGCAGGGAACGCTTCAGCTCAGCCTTTGCACTGTTGACTGAACACCTCCTGCCATGCAGATAATGGAGAAAGCTCGCAAATTGTATCCCTTCTGGTTTTGATTGGAAAAACCTGTTGCATTGCTGCAAGAAAGTGTCAAAATTGTATCCCGTTGTACTTGACAGTACTGATGGACTACTAACCTTTGAAAAATCACATAAAATCAATGCCATACTACAACTCCCTGGTAAGCAGCAAGCAAGTGTGTGCACTCATAGACTCTAGAGAATCTACAGTTGTTGATTGGTGCCTTCCCTGCCTGGCGAATGTGCCTCATCAATGTGCATAAATGTGGTTGGTAGGTAATGGTAGAATTTTGAAGGGTGCTATGCGTGTGGCTGTCGGTGCTGCTATGTCCCGACAGCTGTTGCTGTCTGCATTTGGATTACAACTCTATTACGGTGGTGTAAACCCGGGTGCAGCAGAAGCCCAGAATAGCAGCAAATAAAATCTGCTCATACGTCAGCGACTGATGACTTGTCAACCAGTTCTTCCAAAGTCTTCCTAAATCATAAAGCTCCAAAATACAGGCCAAAAGAGAGCAGGTCTGGGAAGAGCGAGCCATACAATGGGCACCATCAGTGAAAAGGCCTTGCTCCATGCAGCTCCTGCCCTGTCATTTGATAGGGTGCCCACTTGCCCTCCTTCTTGACATGGAATGCTCTCTGTTGGAGTCTCCAGTATAAAGACCAAAAGAAGGGAGAGGAGGGACCTTAAAGTTCCCAACAGCTGTTAATCAAGCAAGCAAGCACACAGGTCACCTTTGTCACAGGTGTGTCACGCCTATGTCCTGGCCAGGCCTGCACCCAATCTTGTTTTTGTACAATCTTGTTTGTTCTCAGTAACCAAAATTATATTATCAAGTTATACAAGCAGAAAAGTTGTTTTCCTTCATTTGCAAGGAATCGTACAAAACCAAGTGACACTAATAAAGAAAAGTTCCAGAGTGGCGACAGAAAGCAAACTAAAAATGCTTTTGTAGTTCATCAAAAATATCCAGCAACATCAAGTTATAGGAAAAATGCTGCTATTAACAGCAATCCTTCTAGTTGGTTACCGGTAATTGGTTCAGCAACTTCTATGCACATGACGTGTGATGCTAATTATTTTCCCCAAGAGTTAAATGATAACTAATCAGAGGCAGCTACAGTTGCAAATGGCAACAAAATATCTGTGAAAGGAAGAGGAGCGGGTTTGCTCAAGTGTGTTGCAGGTAGAAATACTGTTTGTAATGAAGTGAGAGCAGTAGTTTACTCGCTCAAATTAACAAATAAGAAAGTTTTGAGAATTTAAATTCTAGATTAAAATTGATTACTTCATTGAGAAGGGGACTGTAAGAAAAACACTGGGGCCTAATTTGAATAGTAGAGTGCCTGGTATCTGGTGAGCAATCTCATCCTTTATTTCCACACTGTGGCTGCAGATCAAATCACCTGTCAGGAGAATTATGAGATTCAGGTGAGGATCAGATGCCTTGTCAATCCCAGCAGGTATATAAGAGGATGATCGCCCTGGCCAGGCCTTCGCCTCCTCGAGAGAGAGATTTAGCGGGTGGCAACACGAGAACGAGCCTCCTCTGCAGTGGCTCCCCATCTGTGGCATGCTCTGCCCAGGGAAGTTCGCCTGGCGCCTTCATTATACACCTTTAGGCGCCAAGCAAAAAGGTTCCTTTTTAATCAGGCCTTTGGTTGACCTGATTGACATCCTATACCCTTTTAAAATGTGGCTCATTGGGGGATGGTGTTATTAGGTTATTGCTCTTATTTTGACTTAATATATTGTGATCTTTTCTGTGAACCGCCCTGAGACCTCCGGGGATAGGGCGGTATATAAATTCAATAAATAAATAAATAAAATGACCATCAGGATTCTCCACGGTGACTTGCCATTATTTCTTTATTTCAAGGGATGGTCCCTTATTTAGCAACAACATTTAGCATTGCGAAATGGGGAGCTGTTGGTTGAAATTGGTTGAAATAAGGAACAAGGGGGCAAGCAAAGCTGGAGTTGAATTCTTCTAGGAAGTTGAACTGGTTTTGTGTCACTTGTTGTTTACAGTGGTACCTCGGGTTACATACGCTTCAGGTTACATATGCTTCAGGTTACAGACTCCGCTAACCCAGAAATAGTGCTTCAGGTTAAGAACTTTGCTTCAGGATGAGAACAGAAATCGTGCTCCAGCGGCACGGCAGCAGCAGGAGGCCCCATTAGCTAAAGTGGTGCTTCAGGTTAAGAACAGTTTCAGGTTAAGTATGGACCTCCGGAACGAATTAGGTACTTAACCTGAGGTACCACTGTACTGATAATTCCCCCACATACCCCACCAGCCACAGGAGGGACACTGTGTATTTAGGAATGATGAATTATTCTGATGGTTAACTACTTCTTCCCATGTTAAGTTTAGGATGAAAAAATAAATGAAAATAAATACAAGCAGTCCTGTCCTTTTGAGACATAGGTAAACACTCTTAAACAGCTAGCATACGCATGTGCTTGTATCTGTCATTATTTTAAAGAACCGCTGTTTAATATATTCACTTTGTACACATGCATAGATATTCTGCAGCAAGAAATATGGTCACGGGAAGAACTTATTTACGCTCCAGCTTGCATTGGCCGGGAAGCTCCTCTGTCGACTCCTGAGCTGAATCAACAGCTCCCTCCCCTGTTAATTTATACCGAGTTAGAAATCAAATTGCAATAAAGTTGTGCCTGCAATAAAACAAGTGTGTGTAGACTATAACTGCTGCATGATTGATTTCATGATATATAACTCCTTTCATTGTGAGCCACGGAACAGGTAGAGGCATGGTAGACTAATTTGGTTTATATATACAGCTGTAAGGCTAGACACTGCATCATTCTTTTCGCAGACCCATGACTCTAGGCATGTGGAACTCGTAGCCATGACAACAATAAAGCAGTTCTGAATTTGAGCCTGAACTAAGAAACTCTGCTTTGTCTCCATCACTTCCTGTTCATGACCTGACTTTCCAAGCTCCCTCTCTCTGGGCTGAAGCCATATGAATGATCTATTGAGTAGAGTGACTACTGCAAGCTGATCCTGGAACACACGGACTGATCTTTTGAGTTTCTCACTGACATGAGCTCTGCTGTCAGAGCTGGCTGCAACAATATTTGAACAGTTAAGTTCTGCAAAGGGCCCTTGGCTGCAGCAGCACTTGGCACGGTCTAAGCAAGGCAGGATGCTGAGCGAAGCAAGTGTGGCGACTTTCCCCCTGAAGCCTGTGCCTTCTGAGGGAGGGTCTGGCATTTGCTGGGTGGTCTTTCCCCCTCCTCTTGCCTTCATGGTTCAAGGACATGTGGATTCACACACCCCAAAAATACACAGAGCAGGGGTGAGGAAACCCTTTTCAGCCTGAGGGCTGCACTCCTTCTTCACAGACCTGCAGGCCAGGAGTGGGAGGGTCCAGAAGTCAAAGTGGGCGGAGCAAAAGGCATGACTCTTAAGATTTGGACAGTGGCATACCCTCCAACCGTCCTGATTTTCCAGGGACAGTCCCAGAATTACGAAAGCCAACCCCAGCTTTTGATTTGATTCTGGAATGTCCCTGTTTGCCCCACTCAGGGAGGAGTATGAGCCGGTTCTTGTCCCAAGCAACCACCGCCATGAAGAAGCATCCCATTGCCTCTCCATGGCCTCTCCATGACTACTGCTTCTGGCCTCTACCTTTGGACAACTCATAGTGGCTGCTGGAGAGTGGGCAAGGGGGAGAAGAGGCTGTCACTGCTGAGGCCCAGCCCTGTGTGACATGCTAGCTCTGAGGGGCAGGCAGAGGGGAGGGCCACCCTGGGCAGGAGAAAAAGGGGGAGTGAAGCAGAGCACAAGGAATCTTGATTATTAATGTTTTGAGCATCCATGTCTCCTCTTGCCCCTTTCTAAAATTTATTTATTGATGTGTGCTTTTCTTTTTGTAAATCTACCAAAGAATAAAATAAAATAAAATCAGGATTAAAGGGGTTTCTCAGGACAGTGGAGGACATGTCCTGTTGGATGGTGGATGGTGGCATTTGCCCTTCTTCTGAAAGGAAATACTCTGAGGGGAGGGGAGCCAAAAAGGGGGGGAGGTCAAAGAGTGTCAGTTGGAGAGGAGTGAGAAATGCCCCCATTTTCATCTGAGGAACGTTGGAGGGTATACAGCAGGCTACATTATGTCCAAGTAAAAGTCAGCTTTTTCCTCGCAACCCATCTACTCCCCAAGCCTCCTCACTCTAAGCAAGCAAGAGAAATTATCACAGTTCAGGAACACATTCCAGCTAAGCAAATTCATTCAAGGAGGGAGCAGAGAAAAGGAGGGATGTGGCCTTGGAAGGGCTGTGGGCATGCCCTGGACAGGGTTCCAAGAGCCCATAGGTAGCCTAGGCAGACAAGTCGTAGATGTCACGTTGGTGAATCCTGCTTTAGTATGTCATCTTTTGAACACCCAATTGTCACCTTACAATAGACTACCAAGCTGCACATGGCTTGTCAGCCATATGCAATGACCTATAAGATGCCTATCAACCCTTTCTGATTTGCACAAGCCTAGCTAGTCAGAAAAAAGGGAGATGTATCAAGTTCCCATGTATGGAAGTGAGAGCTGGACCATAAAGAAGGCTGATCGCCGAAGAATTGATGCTTTTGAATTATGGTGCTGGAGGAGACTCTTGAGAGTCCCATGGAATGCAAGAAGATCGAACCTATCCATTCTTAAGGAAATCAGCCCTGAGTGCTCACTGGAAGAACAGATCCTGAAGCTGAGGCTCCAATAATTTGGCCACCTCATGAGAAGAGAAGACTCCCTGGAAAAGACCCTGATGTTGGGAAAGATGGAGGGCACAAGGAGAAGGGGACAACAGAGGACGAGATGGTTGGATGGTGTTCTCGAAGCTACCAGCATGAGTTTGCCCAAACTGCGGGAGGCAGCGGAAGACAGGAGTGCCTGGCGTGCTCTGGTGCATGGGGTCACGAAGAGTCGGACACGACTAAACAACAACAAGATCAAATTCCTGGTGGTCCATCAAACATGGCTGGTAGGTTGTGTTTGGCTTTGTGGATCTTCCTTTTTCCAGCTGGCTCAGGTCTTGTGTCAGCATTCCTAAGCCTTGTGCAGGGCCCTAACACCTTAGCAACATCCATTGCTGCATTAATCACCAGTCCCGGTTTGGAGCTGCCATTAATTTCCCACAATGCCCTCTGATATTGCTCTGGAGTAATGAGGAAAATGTCCATGGTGGCCCACCAGAGAGCACTTTGCCAGGGGTCCCCTCAAGTCAGCCCTGATCTCTATTCTCCTTTGCAGTAGTTGGAATCAATGCTTCTTTCAAGTGCAAAAGAAGAAAGTTCTGCTAATTGTGTGTGTGTGCGTGGCAACAGAAAAACGAGAAAGCTGCTTCATTTTCTTCAATGCAATGCTCATATTTCTAAGGATGAGGAACAGATCAGCCACTATCTTTACTTTGCTACTTCCTAGCTGTACGGTAATGATCATTTTCAGGTGTTTAATGGACCTTAAGAAACATATGTATTGCTTTTTTATAATTTGAAACAAAGAGTGGAATTGTGTTTGGATTATTATGCTAGCAATTTATTTTGGATAGAATTCAGTGCCTTCGCAGTAAACACAAATGTCTGAAAAATCCACTTTTTACTCAGTAAACAAAAAAAGATTGAAACCTAATTTACTGAAACATACCTTGCGCAGGATACTGAATCAGCATCTCCTGTCAGATAAATTTGGGGTTCTTTTATTAAGTAAAGTGAAGGTGTAAAATATGTTACATTTCAGAAGAAACGGAATAATTTCTTGCATAATGTAACTTGAGCTTTTCTTTCTTTTCAGGAGGAATGGTTTATTCTTGTTTATGATAACCAGAACTGAAGAGAGAGAGAGAGATGTGAAGGGAGAAATACAAGCTGCAGAGGAATTCCTGGGCTGGCTTATGCAAAATGACCTGGCCAAGCTAGGGCCATTAAAAAACAATACGGGGACCATTGGGGCCATTGGCAATACAAGAGAACTGTCCTTTCCGCCACCTGAAAGTATGAACAGAGATTTGGAAGGATGCCAGGGTAACTGGGTGTGAGGTGACAGGACAAAAGGAGCCTTAAGCAAGGGTTGCTGGGAAGAAGAAAAACTGGGATCCATCTTGGGCAGGTTGGCTGAAGTCTGGCTGCACTGTTGTGGAGGACAAGCCCTTCTTGAAATGACCATGCTGTAATATCAGAACTCCCTCCTGTCAGGAGCTCATCCTACACTCGAGTAGGACCCTGGCAGAGACACATGCCCGATTGGCATGTTCTCTCCCTCCTGGTCAATCGTTCAGTAGCTTCATTAGCTTTCTTCAGCCCGAACATCACAGCGACCGATGCCAACAGACATCGGCACACTTAGGGATCCGCAGAGTCTTCGCAGTTGTGTAATAGAACTCAGCAACCCAGCATTTTGGCTAATCTACTTTATTTACATATAAACACACATGGAGCACTGAAACATGACTCCCTCTCTCTCTAGCATCAGACAGCAAAGAGAAAAAGAACAAAGGACAATAGTCCTACTTCACAGAACACAGTAACACAAACATCCTGTCTCTCACTTCTCACTCTGTGGAGTCAAAACATATACCGTCATGTGAAAGACAAAAAATCCCATGACCGCAATCATGGAACAGGAATTCTAACACCTCCATACAGACTGAAGGTGTAAATAATGTGAACAAACCACATTTCTTAAGCTACAACAGTCTCCTCCATGTATCAATTTTCCAAAGGAACACAGACCCTAGGCGAGTACCTGGAACCCCATGGGCTCTTGCCATCGCTCGGCAGAGAGAGGAGGAGGAGGCACCCAACTTTTGTACCAATGACTTAGCCATAAAATAGAGAAAAAATAACAAATACAGCAAATAATCCAACCACAGCCATTAAAAAATGGAACAACCAGTTACGCTTCCTAAAAGGAAAGGTCTTAAGCACGTTAGAGAGAGGGGCTGAAAGGAACCAGGACCAAGTGAAAGATTTTTATGACTGCAATTTTGCTTTTACCCTTGGCCAAGAGAACTGGCACCCAAAGCTATATAGACCTTGTATCTTTTGTGCTACTATCTGTCTACTATTAGGACAAGCCTTTACCATTTGCTAATGACCAAAGCAAATGAAGCCACTGGTTCCTACAAATCCTTACAAATACATGGAAATCCCACTTGAAACAATGGGGCAATGTGCACCTCACCTTATAAATGGCTCCAGGCCAAAACTTTGATACAAAAGGTTATTCATTCCAGTCTAAGCCGATTTTGTAGGCTTCTCTCCCCACCACGACACCCCCTCCTAAGAAAAAGAAAACCCAGGAAAAAAAGTATGGCTGGTACAGGAGAATAAACACGGAGAAAATGTGTTTAAATCAATAATAATGCGGGGAATTGGTTTTCTATATATAAAGATAGAGCTAAAGATAAAGCATTTTAAAATTAAATTCTCTGCATGGCAGGAGATAAAATATAATTATTTGGCATGAAAGGAAAATAAAGCCATTAAATACATTTTTGTACACAGCTTCTATTACTGGGGGGGGGCGACTTAATATTAAGACACATATGAAATTGTTAAAAGGATAGAATTAAAGAAAAAAGTATTGTTTTTGTACATCAACACCATGCACTGACAATACCCCACTGTCATTTAATTAAATTGAGATTAAAATTTTACGAAGCCCACACTACAGAAAAGAACTGCATATTGTTTCATGGCAGTAAATCACCCAAATTTCATATATATTTGTACAAGCATTTTCTAGAGTGCTACAGATAATTTTATTTGCACAGATCACATTTTGCCAAGATAAGAAGTTTTGATTTTCAGTGCAGCTCAGGATAATATACTTTCAGACCATTCAACAATGTTCAAAAAAGAGCACTGCATTTTTGGTATTCAGAAATGTTGCTGATAAAGCTTAGTGCGAAACAGCAGAACAATAAATGCAATTCTTAATGTGTAACAATGTTTACTTCCAGTTAGTTATTGCATAACATTAAGATTTGTGCTGAGTTGCAAAATGTTTAAGCTAAACAGGTCGTGTAATGGCTCAGTTTTAAAACTTGCCACATCAGCAAATAAATGCTTAGAAATGGTCATACCAATCTTTGTGCTAGCACAATATCTTGCCAGCTTTCCCAGGGTGCTGTTTGATGAAACAAACGTTTGGCATTAATATAAATAAAAAAAATAGTGAATATAGTTGTACGCACTTGGGAGTTCAGTTATATAGTGCACGAAGTTAGGGTTTTAATGTCAACTTTTGACTCTTTAGCAAGGGGTTGTATCAATTTCAGTGGATCTACTTTGAGTAGGACTAGCATTTGATACAGCCCAATACATCTTGCTTCAGAGCCTGATGCACATAGCTATTTATCTCATTAGGGCTGCCTCCATTTTGTTTCACCTCTGCAAACCTAAGAATTGCTTTCATGATCAAAACATCCTGCTACTTTTCGGTTTATGTTTTGTGAAAAATCACAGAAAATGTGGAAACTATCAAGTAAGGAAACACTGGGTGAATTGAATAAAGTGCTGTCTGAATGCAACCAGTGTGTGCTTGTGTGTGTGCATGTACAGGCAACCCCACATTTACATGTTTTCAAAGCACGTGTTGCAGACCTGGAAGTGGTATGAAAAGGGGCAAAAGCGGCTCTAAAAGACAGCGAAAATGGCAAAAATGGCACAAAAACAGTGTCTAGCAATCCCACAAGACTTTGTAAATGCAATCCCAGGAGCCCTTTGAGGCCTGTGGATAGTCAGATTTTCAGCAAGGAGGTTTGGAGGGATCGATTGTGGTTGAGTATGGCAGATCTGTTGTTTTTTAAAAGGGTTTTCATAGGTTTGCAGGGTGTTTGCAGGCTTTTTCAATGGCGGTCCAAATTAACATGTCGAGTGTAACCCCAGTGTAAATGGGGTATGTAAAGTCAGATAGGCCAGGAAGGGGTTACTATGTGCGCCTTAACTATCACTCTGTGGTCATGCCATCTGAAAAATGCTTAACATTTATCTTTCAGAGTGAATAGATGCATAAACATTCAGAATTCACACATCTCCTTTGGAGGAAGGGGATAGAGAATGAAAGGCGCATTTCACACACAAGCGGGAAATATGAAATATTCCTACTTCCTGTTTCCTTATATCACTCTCACACTCAAAGTTACTCTATATGTGGGTAGCTGAATGTCAGTTGCAGTTTCTTGTCTTCCCATGATGAGCAGAAATGTGTCACCAGAGAGCCTGGGTGTCTGTGTGTGTAGCAAAAAACTTTATAAGCTGCAATTTAAATTTATTAGTTTTCCAGGCAGAGAATACAGAAATGGGAAAATATCAAATGTCGAATAAACTTGGAAAAACACACATATATATATTGTTCATCATTATTTTTCAACCTTCTCTGTTCAAGAGCAAACTAAAGTCATGCTTAAAAAAATAAAATAGACCCTTCTAGTCATGTGATTATCAATGTATGGTCAAGGCTGCCCTCGGAAGGGCTGAAACCTTGGTAAACTAACTATGTTGCATATGTAACTGGAAAATATTTCACCTTACACCCTAGAAAAATGCTGTCAATTCAGACAGATGCTGATACACTATGGATAGGTCACTGAGCTGACTAAGTAATGTCAGGTCCTTTTTATTAATGGAAAATGCTTCCTCAAGTCAACATTAGATCCAATTCATCAGCGCAGAACAAATCATGACTGTGTTGCTGTATTGTCCTTCATCCATAGTGAATAATCAAACTATAAGGCTATTTAAGGCTGCAATCCGAAACACAAAGAAACTTGCTTCTGAGTAAGCATGCACTGTTAGATGCGCAGTCTTTCTATGCCAGCCTTTCAAGAATCTGTGCTCTTAAAATTCTGGAAAGTTGCCTTGTTTAGATTTAAACTTTTATTCTCTGCTATACATAGCAATGTCTTTTAAAGGCTTCCTTGCAAAGAGTCATTGATGAATGTAAGCTAGGCTATCTGCAATGCACACACACTATAGAAAGCCATGCATAAATGGTATGATTTGCTTATGACTGACTGTTTATTTACTCTTTCTTTCAAAGGGGTTTGCAATCTACTAATTGCTTTTCTTTATGCACCCTTAAAAGGTTCCTTGTAACCTAGCATCTCCCGAGTCCCCTGAAATTGGTCATCTGTGTTCCTGTTATAGCAGAAGTTGTGCAGGAACAAATCATTTTCCATTGGCTTTACCTTTATACATCCCCTCTTCTTTAGTCTTGCTCTCCTAGCTGGGGGATAGATGTAAAAGTGATGAGAGTTTGGTTTATCCTTGGCCTTTATTATCTGATACCCACGCAAAAAAAAAGCAGAGCTTTGATCTACTTCCTTAGAAAGATAATCCGAGTGATTATGTGGCAATGTGTTCATTGGTAGCTATAGGGATATACCTCTTTAATCTCTTGGTGTTGAATACTTAATCCAGTAAGGACTCTTGGCAGGGAGATTTAAAGAACAAAATAATTAAACTGTTCGCAGGCATTGTTTCCAGGAATGCCGATGTCTGGTAGCTTTACCACTGCTGGGTCTCGCATATAGCGGCTTTGTAACGGAATACTTTCTGCAAAAGCAACAATGCACTTGTGCATTCCAAAGCAAAACACAGCAGAATGGATTATTTTCCTTGCCACCATACAAAGTCTAGGTCCCTCACAACAGAAACCTAGAGAGTTAATATCTGCTACGGCTGGAATCAGCAGTGTTTATATCAGGCAGTTCTCAGTTAAAGCTGGCCTCTGGCCAATAATCTCTGCCCAGGTCAGAAATGTTGGGAGACGTGCCTAGAGACCTTCCTATTACTTTTCAGCTCTAGAAGATCCTCAGGGAGACAGCCATCTGCAGAGAGCAGGACATTGTCTGGATTGTGTCTGCTAGCTCTTCAATAAAGTTCAGATGTGGTTCATTTTAGCACCTGTCTCAAGAGGTTATTGCACCCTGTCTGAACACAAATCATAAATCAAAGCAGGCTGACTCTGAGCTGGGACACAGGCTCACTAGAAAGGTTCATAAAGTTTTTAATGATTCCAGGGTGAATTTCACCTTGAACCTACGCATCACAATGAATGTGCTGCAAGCTGTAATCATCATCTTGCTGCTGTGCAGATTTCTTAACAAATGTAATGGCAATAGCTCGTCGTTTTGACTCCCACCTGAACAAGCCTAATAGAAACAACATCCAGTACCTGTTCAGTTTTTGTTTTAGAGACACAGCTATCAGGTTAACAGCTAGAATCTGTTGGGAAGTATGTCTTTCCCCAGTCCCAATACAACAAATTAGGATTCACACAGTTTCTGTGCAATTCTTACACATTGACCAGATTTTGTGCAAGGAATCTTCACAGTGAGCTACACCCAATATTTGGAAGTTGTCATAGTGTGCGAGTATCACACACTTCCGATTTCAATAATTATCCGTCTTACTTGGAAGGGCAGTGCTGGATTAAACCCGGTGGAGGTCCCTGGGCAGATGAAATCTCAGGGCACCCCTTGCGAATTATCTTGAAGCTTCTACTCGGTTACCCGCAAATATTCTACTAGGACCTGGAGTTGGTGGGAACTTGCAACACACCTAACTCACAGAAAGCTTTGTATCTGGAGGTTTCTTGTGCGCAAGCTCTAGTGGGATAACATTGAACTAAGAAAGTTTGATTGTAATTTTCTCTCAAGATCAAGTAAATATTTTTCTGATCCATTGTTGTGGGCCCCTAAAAGGTGTGCCCTCCTCTTCCCATTTGGTAATCCGGCTCTGTGGAAAGGGAGTATATGAAACACTTCACAGATCCTCTCCTGCTGGAATGAGTTCCTTTTCTTTGTGGGTTGAATTTAATCATCAATGAATTAACCTGACCCTGTAGGCTGTCATAGAGACGCAAATTCATAATGAATGGAAGTGGCATGTGGATCTGCCAGCAATGCATGATTCAAGAGACCACAAAGTATGGTGTTTTCTTTTTATTGATAAGAGGGCTACAAACACTCAACCCTACCACTAATTGTGTGAGTTCTAGGCAGCAAGGAGGATCAGGCCCCTGGTCCCTCTCTTCCCTTTAAAGCATCAGCAATGTGGAAGGATTTCCACCTCTGTCACCACAGTTAGCAACAACCCATGCCTGTGCTGATGTTACCTTCTTTCCATATGTCAGCTGCAGTTACAACTTTTCCGATTTGCTCCTCTGGAAGTGCACCGTATTATCCATTCATTTATCCCTTTTCATTTCATTTATCTCTTCATCTTCTCAAAGCAATTTCACAGTACAATAAAAACACACATAAAACAATGGCATATATCAAAACAGTTAAAACAATAAAAACAATTTCTAATCAATCTCCCCTTAGAAGGCTCATTTAAAGAGGTGAGTCTTCAACAGATGTCTGAGATGTAACAGGAGGAAATTCCAAAGGGCAGGAACCACATCATATGGACTCAAACTCGGATGAGATGTTACCTGCAAGATGCCCACTTCTACAGGGTGCGGTGATTGGCTGGCTACATAAGAGGGTGAGATAATCTAAACGCATGGAAGTTTACACCATCCTACACATCCACAAAGCCAATCTATTCTAATTCCTTATGCAGTCTATGAAGAAGCTTGCTTACTGCTATGTTGTTGGGGGTCAATCACAGCCTATTGAGAAGCTTCACAGTGCTTGGGGAAATGGCCAAGGAGATGAGGAGGCATCAGTTTGTGCAAATGCTGCTCTCATTGAGAGACTCAGGGCGAATCTACACTCATTGGTTATAACGTCAGAAATGCATTATAAAAATGTAGAACAGTGAAACTTTGACAATGGAAAACTGCATTGAGAGTTATGTAATGTTATAGTTCATAATGTTTGTACATATCAATGTAGATCCAGCCTCATACTGTATTGGACAGGGCAATGGCTTTATCCCATCAGATTTGTTGATGTGTAGGATGGTACAAGCCTCCATCCCTCAAAATATGGGCAATCAGAAGGTCGGTGGTTCGAATCCCCGCGACAGGGTGAGCTCCCGTTGCTCAGTCCCTGCTCCTGCCAACCTAGCAGTTCGAAAGCACATCAAAGTGCAAATAGATAAATAGGTACCGCTCCAGCGGGAAGGTAAACGGCGTTTCAGTGGGCTGCTCTGGTTCGCCAGAAGCGGCTTAGTCATGCTGGCCACATGACCCGGAAGCTGTACGCCGGCTCCCTCAGCCAATAAAGCGAGATGAGCGCCGCAACCCCAGAGTCAGCCACGACTGGACCTAATGGTCAGGGGTCCCTTTACCTTTATTAATAACACAGCAAATGATTGTATCCAGCATGATCTTAAAAACCTTTCATGCTTTGGGACATAAAAAAAAGATAGTATAATAGTATAATAATATTGTTGCAACTTAGTTGCATATAGTTATCTATAGTTACCTTATCATGTGGTGGGCTGTGAAAGCCTTTAATCACAGATACGTCATCTCATGCACTACAGCAGTTAGATCCAGCTAGTGGAAATAAATACTGTATGTGTTCCTCATATGTATATTCCTGCTGCTGCCAAGCACTGACAGTATTGATGGTTCTAGACCACCAGCACTGCCTGAAAATATCTGTATATTTAAAGCTCTTCTATGTGATGGGGTATTCATATTTCTTCTAATCCCCCTAATAGTTAACTCTGTATGTTTTCAATGTTTCTTTTAATATAAAAACAGACTTATTTTAATTTGTTTTCAATTCTGCAAGTTGACTTTACACTTATTTCCAGACCCTTCCCCCACAAAAAAAACCACACATTTACGCTGAAACTTTGACACAGGCAAACAGAGACATGTCTGGAGGGGGCCACTGATGGGGGAGCAGAACATTGGAAGACAAAATGGTGAGAATTATTATTTTTTGCAGCTGGGCAGAAGAATGTCGTTTCAGAACTGAGCTTGCTGGCAAAGCCCCAACTGTATATAAATGGTTTGCAGCTGGTTTAATAATCAGTCTAAGCCTCTGGTAAATGGGATAATTGTTATTAATGTTTGTAATGTTTTTTGAATAGCATGAATCATCGTAATCAGATTTCCTCCCCCCACTCTCGGTTTCGTTTGTAAGTATATATAATGGTAAAAGAGTTGGACAATATATAGAGTAGCTGGATTGTATAAAATGGGCGATAACCATTGCCTCACCGTCTCGAATCCAGACAGTGTGGTCTGTTTCTAAATTTGCATCTCTAATAATAGCCTCGTTCAAAATAATGTAGGCATTGTGGAAAGAATTAAAAATAAATAGAGCACTTACATGCACACCCCATTCAAACCTTATGCATCATGCACAACATTTTTCTTCATTGTTCTCACTGGAGCTATATCCAATTTAATCCCGAATAGCGTAATTTAACTGACAATGGCTTGACTACTTCCCTTGGCAGTTATTTCCAATGCCAAATTACTGTAACGGTGGAGAAGTTTTCTTTCACATCTAACCTGAATGTTTTTAGTTTTCGCTCATTACTCTTCCTCTTACCATTTTAAGTAATGGACCTTTTCTTCTTCTCCCTGAATACTACTCAAACAGATGAACTGTATGAGCAGGATTTCCTCGGGGTGGAATTCCGTCGCCGTTGACCAGGGATAAACAGTGTTTTTTGCCACTTCACTGCCTCTTCGACAAACGCACAGCAGATATAATAACTGCGCCGGGGATGTTGTGTCCACCTGAAATTAGGATGGCTACTTAAAAAGCAAGAAAAGCTAAAATATATCATGCAAGGATGGTCAAGGTCAGAGCGCAACAAGTTATACATATTTGAGAAGCAAGCAATTGGCCATTGTCATAGCTCCCCAAGTGACAAGTCAGCTGATCCATGTAGATATACAGATTCAATTAATACCCAGTATAGATTTTCAGTGTCTTCAGTAGTAAGCTCACATGCACACACATACACTAGGCCAGGGCTGGCCTCATAACTCACCATCCATGGGCAGCTCCTGCCTACCCATTCCTCCAGAGGTAGAATTACCTGGCAGCAGCTTCTGGATCTAGGAAATTAATTAATCACCATGTTAAATTTCAAACAATGGTATGGGGCACCTAGCAGTATTATGCTGGGTGCTCCTGAGAATTGTGGGAAATTTAACATGGTAGGTGGTTTTCTGCATTCAGTTGATGCTCTGTCTGGAAAGCACCAACATTGTGAACTGCCCTGAGATCTGTGCCTGTAGGCATATATTATTATTATTATTATTATTATTATTATTATTATTATTATATTATTATTATTATTATTATTATTATTATTATTATTATTATATAATAAGTTATTATTTATACCCTGCCCATCTGGCTGGGTTTCCCTGAGCGGCTTCCAACAAAAGATTAAAAATACCTGAACACATCAGTCATTAAAAATTTCCCTAAACAGGGCTGCCTTCAGATGTCTTCTAAACATCAGATGGTTGTTTATTATTTTGACATCTGGTGGGAGGGCGTTCCACAGGGCGGGTGCCACTACCGAGAAGGCCCTCTGCCTGGTTCCCTCTAACTTCACTTCTCGCACTGAGGGAACCGCCAGAAGGCCCTCGGTGCTGGAACTCAGAATGTTTCTGGAGGGGTGTTAATATATTCACTCAGTGCTTTTTTAAAAACAAACAAACAAATGTTTAGGGGTACTCTCATTTTCCTGCTCATATTGAAGCCAAACTTAGATTCACAAAACGTTTAGGGGATTGCGTACCCCTGTGTCCCCCCAGGAAAAAACACTGTATTCACTTATTGCTATCAGTTGAGAATGCCACCTGTAGACCTTTTCATACCCATTAGCAAACAATAAGTGTTTTTGTTTTGCTTTGCAAGGGATGCACCAACATTTCAAATTCTGAGGATGGGAGGGCATGCACATTGTCAGAGGCCAATAAATAATGAGGTTCTCTTGGTTTGATGTTCACTCAGCATAAATAGACCCTGGCAAGGAGGCAGGGGGAAATTGCAAAAAAAATACAATATCCAGAAATCCAGATTCTCATTCCTTGGAGGTTTTGAAGCAAATGTCAGATGACCATCTGTCATGGATGCTTTAGCTGAGATTCCTGAACTGCTGAGGGTTGGGCTAGATAGGATCCCTTCCAACTCTCTGTAATTCTGTGAAATAATTATGTGAGTGGACTTGCTTAGGATACCAACAGAAGGGCAGCTCTCCGCAATAGCAAAGGAGGCAAATCTGGTCTTGAGAAACATTACAGATTGAGAGTTAAATATGCTCAAATAGGATTTGACTTCATTTGAAGCATAAATATCCAGTTGCTTTGTGTCAACGACTGCAGTAGCTAAGGGACAAGTTTGGAGTTGTAAATGCAAAGCACAGTTTACATTCCCCCCCCTCTTTGTGAGGTAGGGTGCTGACTGTTCCAAAACGTAGCAGAACAACTGTTTCCCAGAGATCAGGATTTGAATATACTCTTCAAATTGCAGACCACACATGTGCATGGAACATCCGATGGTGTCAAAGGCAAAATTACACTTAAGCTCACCACACAACCAATAAATCTGATTTCAGATTAAATTGTTATAGACGTGTCTCAAGATTCAGGGGGAATTCTCATATTTCTGAGAGACCGTTTGAGAAAGAATAGGGGAAGGCGGCAGAAGCAAAGACCTCATCCTGGCTCAGCCACAGATATGCCAGTGGAAATTCCTCATCTCAGCTCAGAAAGGCAGCTGAACCAACACGGGAGTAAAGTGAGTCCCCAGAAAGGGCTGTTTTAGGGGAGTGGGCGGGGGCATGGGATGGGGCAGGAGGGGCCTTACCCCTTTTCCAAACTCTGTTCTACTTGGCCATGTTTCCTAGAAAACCAGCATAATTTACACCAGAAAAAGGGTGGTGCACGTCAAACTATTTTAAAGGCTTGTTTCCCCTCTGCCAGGCTCAGATCAGTTCAGCCAGCAGCAGTCTTGTTGCTGAATGGAGTTTGGAATAGGGTTGTTACTGTGGCCTAATTTACCTCAGCATAAATTACACTGGTTTCCTGTAATCTGGATTGTTCTGCCTGTGTACAAAGGGAAAAATGGATATCAGAAGCACCTATTAAATGGCAAAGAGAAGGAGGAGGAGGAGGAGGAGGAGAGAAAGAGAGAGAGAGAGGTAGCACACACTTACTCTAATTTCTTGTGGCACCTCTAAGGCAAACATATTCAAGATGGTAGAGTCTTTTGGAAACTTTATTTCACTTCATGCAATGTTATTTTGAGTTACAGACATAAATAGATGTGTATGTGAGTGCCTGTATTTTTTTTGGGGGGGGGGAGGGGAGTTGTGTCCGTTTTTTCTTTTGCATAGAGACTGGCCTGTTTTTCTGACATAGAACATAGACGGGCATTCTACATAAACAAATAAAAGACAATTTTTGTAGGCTATATATTAGCTTGATGGTAATTCATGCATGAAGGGGTTAAGACCATAGAGTAAGCTGTCCTGCCAGGCTTAGCTAGATCCCATCCCCTCATTTTAGGAGGAAGGGTTACCACAGTCTTTGTTCTTTTCCTTCCACCATGTTAACCCTACCAGTAAGGATGTCTAAGCTGAATGATGCAAGCTTAGACTGCATGGCTTAAGCAAGCCAGTTTTGTGTTTCTATACAAATAATTTAGAAACGCTTTCCATTTCTGCCTGTCTTTTCTTGTGGCCAGCTCACCCTGTCCCATTACCCAGAGAGCAGCAGATGCCATGAGGGCAAGGGCAGAGAAAGGGAGGCAGTGGGGTGGGACGCCCCAGGTGTCATCACTGAGGGGGGGTGACATTTGGCATGCCGCCCACCTGTGACTTCCCCCCTTCCCCCTTCATTTTGACTGCTTGGGGGAGGATTGGGAGTCATGGGTGGGCGGCGCGCCATTGCCCCCGCTCCCGGGCTGTTCCCTGGGGGGGGGGGAGTCTCCCCTGAGCTGTCAAAAGGAAGAGGGAAGTGAGGAAGTCTGCTGGCAAAGTGGTGCAGCTCCCTCTAGCCCCTCGCCCAGGAAGTAGCCTGCCAAGGGCGTCTCGCTCCACCCCCGGGTGTCTCACCCCCTGGGACGCTTGCCCCGCCCCCATGGCCCCACCCACGGGTGCACAGCATGTGCACTGCTCCAGGTGCCGGAGTAGCTATCTCCGCCTCTGCATGAGGGCACTGATGCTACACTGTCTTGCACTGCTGTTGCTGTTTACAATACCTACCAAGCCGTGTGTATATGTAGCCGTCACTCAGAATAGCACTTTTGCATCCAATGTAGTCCATGAAAGCTGATGCCGCTTGGACTACTGCAATGCACTCTACATGGGGCTACCTTTGAAGGTGACTCGGAAACTACAACTAATCCAGAATGCGGCAGCTAGACTGGTGACTGGGGGCGGCCGCCGAGACCATATAACACCGGTCTTGAAAGACCTACATTGGCTCCCAGTACGTTTCCGAGCACAATTCAAAGTGTTGGTGCTGACCTTTAAAGCCCTAAACGGCCTCGGTCCAGTATACCTGAAGGAGCATCTCCACCCCCATCATTCTGCCCGCACACTGAGGTCCAGCGCCGAGGGCCTTCTGGCGGTTCCCTCATTGCGAGAAGCAAAGCTACAGGGAACCAGGCAGAGGGCCTTCTCGGTAGTGGCGCCCGCCCTGTGGAACGCCCTTCCAGCAGATGTCAAAGCGATAAACAACTACCTGACATTCAGAAGACATCTTAAGGCAGCCCTGTTCAGGGAAGTTTTTAACGTGTGATATTTTACTGTATTTTTGGTTTTTATGGAAGCCGCCCAGAGTGGCTGGGGAGGCCCAGCCAGATGGGCGGGGTATAAATAATAAATTATTATTATTATTATTATTATTATTATTATTATTATTATTAATTTGTTTGTCTTCAAGGCGCCCCAAGGCTCACGGTTGCTTTTGTTGCAACAAACTGATGCGGCTACCCCCCTGGAAATGGTTACTTTCCCTGAAGTCAGTGAAAAGTGCTACACGCTGAGGTGGAAATTGGATGGAGCCTCTCAGGTTTCCTTCAGATCCCTGCAGAAAGCTGACCAAAAACATCAGTTCTGCTAGGTCATAGTAGAAAACTTTTAGAGCTCTTAGGAAATATACTGAACATTTAAAAAAGCATAACAATGCTGCAGTATAAATGAATGGTATATTGGTGGTTAGAAGAGCGTGTTTGTTAGAAGGGTTAGTTCAATATGTCTGGCGTGTGCATGCACACACACACACACACACACACACACACGATGCAGACAGATTCCTTCCTAAAGTGAAACAGGTCTGCATCTGATTGGTGTCTGGATGAGAGACCACCTAGAATCGAATGCATGCCACCTTAAGTTCTATAGAAGAAAGGTGGAATATACATGAATAATTACATAACGTTACAGATGAAAATACAGTGGTACCTTGGGTTACAGACGCTTCGGGTTACAGACGCTTCAGGTCACAGACGCTTCAGGTTACAGACTCCGCTAACCCAGAAATAGTGCCTCGGGTTAAGAACTTTGCTTCAGGATGAGAACAAAAATTGCGCGGCAGCGGGAGGCCCCATTAGCTAAAGTGGTACCTCAGGTTAAGAACAGTTTCAGGTTAAGAATGGACCTCCAGAACGTATTAAGTTCTTAACCTGAGGTACCACTGTACAGGAAAAGGAAAACAGAAAGAACAGAGGCTGGGATGTAGCATCTTCTTTTTACCTGCAGCTGAACTCTGAATTTTCCCTCAGGCTGCCATTACTCAGCCGATTCAGACACTCTTCCCCAAGCTTAATTCTCTTCCTTCCTGGCCCTCCATTGCCCTGAGCTTAATTATCCCTCTAGGTATTAATGCTTGCTGGCCCATGTGCCCCTACCACCTGAGCTTCCTTCTGGAGGGGCATCTTAAATAGTAGGGGCTATTTAGCTTGGACAAAAAACTGACTGAGATTAGGGATGACAGAGATGTATACAATTATGAACAGAAAAAAAAGGAATGTATTGTCTGGTACACACATGTTGGCTGGTTGACTGAGTTCAGGACAAAAAAAGGAAGCAATCATTGGTGTAGGACACCATTAAATTACAGAACTTATCACCATGGGAAGTTGGAATGAGCACTAACACAGATAGCATTTTGAAAGGTATTTGCAACATTGCATCTTGGCCACAATAGCTAAGAATAGAACCTAATATTTAGGAGAATTGTATCTCCGAAGGTAAACAACAGGAGATGGCTAGGTCCATAATGCCTTGCTTGTCAGCTTCCTAGGGTTTTGGTTACCAGAGGTGGGTTTATAATCTGATTCAGCAAGGCAGCGATTACGTTCCCACACAAAGATTTTGAAAGGGAAAATTCGCAACCTCATTATGGTAACACAGTGTAGTGGTGTAAAGGTACCCCTGCCCATACGGGCCAGTCTTGCCAGACTCTAGGGTTGTGCGCTCATCTCACTCTATAGGCCGGGAGCCAGCGCTGTCCGCAGACACTTCCGGGTCACGTGGCCAGCGTGACAAGCTGCATCTGGCGAGCCAGCGCAGCACACGGAACACCGTTTACCTTCCCGCTATAAAGCAGTCCCTATTTATCTACTTGCACTTGGGGGTGCTTTCGAACTGCTAGGTTGGCAGGCGCTGGGACCGAATGACGGGAGCGCACCCCGCCGCGGGGATTCGAACCGCCGACCACACGACCGGCAAGTCCTAGGTGCTGAGGTTTTACCCACAGTGCCACCCGCGTCCCTGTAGTGGTATACTCCTCTATTAAAACCCTGTTTTTCAAGCATGAAGGAATTTAAGGCTGAAAACATGCAATTCCTAAGTACCATCTGCATGTTACTCACATGGACGGCAGTCACAGGTTCAAGCATCTAAGGCTGCCTTCAAGGCAGCATTGCCATGCCACCTGTGCCTCTGACGACCATATGTTGCCTGCAAGGGAACCTCTACGCATATGCAGCTGCTCATACATAAGCACAGTTCCTCTCCAGTTAGTGCCCTACATGCAAATAATGCATGAATAGAGCTTAATCTTATCCTCTAGGAACTCTTTTAGTAAATGGAGTGTAGCTGGACAAGCTGGAAATCCATGAATCCATTGCCCTGTTTCCAAGGTGATGCCCTCCTGTACCATTGGTTCCCATTCTTCTCCCCCTGGCCACGTTGAAGTAGCACAGCAGTGCCACGATTTAGCCATGATGTTACTTCATTTGCATGCAGAATTTGCTCGTGGCACATGAGTCAATCAATTTGCCATGAGTAAGCACTTGTTCTGAGCAGGATGGTCATGTCTGTCATATAATCCATTCTACTGAAGGTCCTGCTTCAGCGCTGAACCAGTGATGACACATGCACCTTAAAAGGTAAAGGGACCCCTGACCATTAGGTCCAGTCATGACCGACTCTAGGGTTGCGGCGCTCATCTCGCTTTATTGGCCGAGGGAGCCGGCATACAGCTTCCGGGTCATGTGGCCAGCATGACTAAGTCACTTCTGGCGAACCAGAGCAGCGCATGGACACACCGTTTACCTTCCCGCCAGAGTGGTACCTATTTATCTACTTGCACTTTGATGTGCTTTCGAACTGCTAGGTTGGCAGGTTGCTGGGTCGACACATGCACCTTAGATCAATGCATTTTCCTTCATAGAAAGTCACTGTTTAATGGGTGGAATATGAGTTATTCCACCCTTATCTTGTTGGCTAATGCAAATAAAGTTTCTATCATCTATCTATCTATCTATCTATCTATCTATCTATCTATCTATCTATCATCTATCTATCTATCTATCTATCTATCTATCTATCTATCATCTATCATCTATCTATCTATCATCTATCTATCTATCTATCTATCTATCTATCTATCTATCTATCATCTATCTATCTATCATCTATCTATCTATCTATCTATCATCTATCTATCATCTATCATATATTGAAAATAAACAGTCATATAAGTGACATTAATAAAATGAGACTATAAAATAGGGACCCTTTGTCTAATCTTTCCAAACTTTGCCAGGTGCAATGCCCAGAGATGGGGGTAGTTCAATTTCTGAAATTATAACCTTGCCCAGTTTTATAGTCAAGTCTTACAACAGAAGGCCCAAGCCTATAAGAAGCACAATAAAAAATAAAAATAAAGCAGTAGTATTTGAATTGTACCTCTCTCTTTTTTTTCTTAATTTTGGTATGATGTAATCAATCCCATGCCTCCAAAAGAAATAGCATGTTTTCCAAGCCATGGTCCTCTTTAGCAAGAACTATCTTTAAAAAAAAAATCCCTTCTTTCCCCCAAAAGAACCGATCAGCCTCGGAGGAGGAAAACATCCCTGTGTTTTTCAGAATAAATATTCCCTGCTAGCTTTTTGGCATCCATTGAGACCACCCTTTTAGAAAGAAATCAGATCCTAACCAAACAAGTATGTGTGTTTGCGTGTGTGTGTGTGTATAGTTTTAAACCCCAGCTGTTAAAACATTTGGGCTGATTGCCGACCCCCTTGCAAAGCATACAATCATCTTAGACATTTTGCTTGTGTGTTTGAAAGGAAACGTAGACCCTCTGCAACGAGCGTGAACAGCATGGCTCATTCCCATTCTCTGTTGCTGCTGTCCTCCTCATCACCACCTTCTTTCCACATTCCTAGAGGACGGAAGATTTATTGTATAATTTCTTTGGCGGCTGTTAGCCGAGCGTGCAAGTACAGCTTGCTTTAATTAGGAAATCAGAGCATTTATTTTATGTAGGTCACATCAGTTTTTGATTCTGAAGCTCATAAAGTTATAACCTTTCTGAAAAGTCAGCTATGTCTGCATGCATGCGGATGTGTGTACGGCCGAGCTTTGTAGGAGGAGAAAGAATGACTCACTGAAAGGCTTCTGAATGTTCCCCATGTGCCAGGAAACACAGTCCCCTCTCTTTGAGACAAATGGTGAGAAAGACCTTTCTCTGAATATCTCGATGTGGCACTTGACAAAATCTGTATATTGTCTGACAAGCATAAAATTGCTTCCAGGCAGGATTTAGAATGACAGACGAGGCCTCCAACTGCCTGCAGTCTGGCAGTTTTGGAAAGAAAACAGCCTATCGCGAGAAGTATATTTCTATCTGTCCTTATAATTCATATCCATTGGAATTACATTAAAATAAAATGCTCTATCCATCAAAGCACCAAGAGCTCCCCTTTCAAAGAATTTTTCAAATCCTGTTATCAGATAATGGCATTTCGGCTGCAGTCCACATCTGGACTATAAGTTTAAAGCAGTGTTACAGCAGTTTAGGGCAGATGTGCACTCAGAGGCAGAGAAAAGTGGGAGTGGTGGGTGTGGGCTGCCCCAGGTGCCATCCCTGAAGGGGGGTGACATCACCGTGCTCGCAGCGGCCGTGCACCCCCCAGGATGCTTGCGGCAGGTAGGTGCACATTCCCTGGGAAGCTCACTGCGGGTGGCCGCGCACCTCCTGGGACACTTGCCCCACCCCCGGGACATTCACCCCGCCCCCTGGGATGCTAGCCCTGCCCTCACAGGTGGCTAGCCCCACCCCCGGGTGCACGCCGCTCCGGGTGCTTGAGCAGTTAGTGCTGCCTCTTTCTGTACTATGCCTTTAAAGCATATTCAACACATCTGAGAAGAAGAAGAGTTTGGATTTGATATCCTGCTTTACCACTACCCGAAGGAGTCTCAAAGCGGCTAACATTCTCCTTTCCCTTCCTCCCCCACAACAAACACTCTGTGAGGTAAATGAGGCTGAGAGACTTCAGAGAAGTGTGACTGGCCCAAGGTCACCCAGCAGCTGCATGTGGAGGAGCGGGGAAGCAAACCCGGTTCACCAGATTACAAGACTACCACTCTTAACCACTACAGCACACTGGCTCTCAGAGGCCCCCCAAAATTTTGAAGGATGAATCTAGGCCCCATCAGTATTCTACAGGCTGTGGCAGGCCCCGTTGGACCCTCCCGTGGCTGCAATGGGTCTTGGGTGTACCCACAGCCACAGCAGGCCCCACCGGACCTCCTCCCACTGCTTGACATCACACGCATGCCACACGTGTGACATCACACACATGCGCTGCCGTCCTAAGTTGGGCGGAACACAGCACGCGTGACACACATAAAGCAAATTACATAACTCCCCCCAAAGAACATTGGGAACTGTAGTTTTCCCATCACAGAACTTCATATTCCTAGCAACCTTCACAAACCTACAGTTCCAGGCATTCTTTGGGGGAAGTTGTGTGCCTTAAATGTGTGTTGAATGCACTTTCAATGGATCTGCCTTATTCATCCGTCATGGCTTCCCCCAAAAGAAATCTGGCAACTGTATTTTGTTAAGGGTGCTGAGAGCTGTTAGGGGACTCCCTAGCCCCTTCCCAGAGCTACAGTTCTTTCAGTGGTTTAACAATCTGTCTTTCCTGCAAAATCTGGAAGTCGTAGCTCAGTGAGTGGGATCGGAGTCTCCCAACAACTCTCAACACACTTTACAAAATACAGTTCCCAGGACACTTGGTATTATAGCACTTTAAATGTATAGTACAGATGAGGCCCTACACACACTTCCATGTGAGTTAAGTCCAGTTGAACTCAGCATGACTTGCTTCTCAGGAAACATGTATAGGATTCCACTTACTTTTCTGATGTTTCCAGGGATTTTTCTCAGACTGCTCCTCTCAGTCTACAACAAGTACAGCCAGTTCATCTGCCAAGACACTGCACCATCCTGCTGTCAAAACACAGGTGCTCACTCATTAAATATCCAGATTTGCTTATTTATGATGTTGGTGGGCCTGCTTCCAGCATAGACACCTCATGGAAAACAATTGAAATGCTAAAAATGATAGGTGTGTATTCCTGTAATGGACAGTAATACAGTGGTACCTCGGGTTAAGTACTTAATTCGTTTCTTAACCTGAAACTGTTCTTTACCTGAAGCACCACTTTAGCTAATGGGGCCTCCTGCTGCTGCCGCGCCGCCAGAGCACGATTTCTGTTCTCATCCTGAAGCAAAGTTCTTAACCTGAAGCACTATTTCTGGGTTAGCAGAGTCTGTAACCTGAAGCGTATGTAACCTGAGGTACCACTGTACACCAGAGGAAGGAAGTTTCAAATGGATCAATTCTTTCCTACGATACATACCAGAATCTACCAGAATTCCCGGCAAGCCTTTGTGTTGTCAATGATTAGAGATAGGAAATTTCTGGAAATGTTGAAGCCATAACAAAAACCATAAAAACAGAAACGATCACCATTATAGTTAAAAATAAAGAAAATGATTGTGTATTTTGAAAATTGTTATGGGTTATATTCACCTAAGTCCTACCCAGAGTAAACTTACTGAAATTAATAAACCTAAGTCATGTCTATTAACTTCAGTGGGACTGAATAGGACTAACAGTGAACATCATCCTAGGTCTCCTTCTCTCCTCCACAGTGTCAATCAGACATATATTTCCATACAAAGAGCTGTGGAACAAGGGCCAAAGGACCAAGACTCAGTGAATACTATGTAAGCTTTAATCAGTCTCATTTTCTGAGCTATCACTATCAGTTTCTGCTTCTTCATATTTGTCACCATATTTATCATGGACTTCTAAAAATTGAAGGTTGGTCTGGACTGAAACAAGCTTTCACAGCTACCCTTTCACAGGTCACAGTCCAACATTTTCCCATTTTTCAGAAAAACAAAACAGGCTTCTGGGGAAATGGAAAAGCACACACATGCTGGCACAACAGTCTGTTTCCGGACCCCTTTAGCTTTGCAGGACAATGCTAATAGCTTTACCTTCCCTGTAGAATACCTGTTTCATGTGCTGGCTATTGTATAGCCTTGGAGACAATGTGTGAGATTTCTGCATGGACTCATACGTACACTTTGGCACCGCAGAAAGGTTATATATAGATAAAATAAACAGCAAATGACTTTTTTCCAATGGGGAAAGAGGGGTTGCATTAACTCAATGTGAGACATAGCTTTAGATTCCAGCTGTTCTTGAGTGATGGTATAGGACTGTTTACAAATATACACCCGCATGTAAAATTTCATTAAACTCTTGCAGAGCAATGGATTGGGTTTTCTCTCCCTATTTTTTGCCATCAAAAGGTCTGTATATGTTGGCAGATATGGCAAGACGAAATTTCCGCCTGGAACAAGATCACAAGTATTTGCAGAATATAATTTCTCATCGTCGTAGATCCATGAAGCAAAATCTGGAAGTTTCGCCAAATGCCAGATAAGTGCTGTAGACAGGCAGACTGTCTCTAGTGGATTGTTCCTGGATCAAAGAATGATCAAGTTTTCATCCTAGCTCTTTCACTGACAGCGTGTGGTCTTTGGCAAATCACAATTCTTGTCTAGTATCCTCTTGTGTAAAAAGAAATGGAGTTTCAATATCTGCCTATTTCACTCAGATGAGAGTTAAGTGAATGAAGATTGCAGTACTTGATGCTACAGCAGTTTAATAAACATGTACGTGTGAAACAAAGAGCTGATTCTCTTTATTTGGTGCACCTATTTTATGTACACATTACCTTGGGCACGGATATTTGGTGCACATCCAAGGGGAGCACTATTCAAGTCCAGATTTAATGTCTCCAACACAAAACCACAACATGAAACTGCTGAATATATAATATATCAATAAGTTTAATGCTATCACTTGCAGATTGAGCTGAGACAGCATTTTTAACACATTGTGTTAATTTGCTTACCACTGCTAGGGTGTATGCCAAATATCTGTAGAACATTATCAAAAACTGTTTTGTGAGTTGCCACTGTTGTCTTTGGGTTGCATCTAGTGTTAGTTCTAGTCAGATCAGACTCATTGAAAACTATGTGCATGATTAACTTAGGTCTATTAATTTGAATGAGTCTACTCTAGGTATAACTTAGTTGCATGCAACCTTTTATCTGTACTTTCCCTCTGAAGTCACTGTCTATCAACCTCACTGCCACCCCAACAATGTGTACAGTGGTACCTCGGGTTACATATGCTTCAGGTTACATACGCTTCAGGTTACAGACTCCGCTAACCCAGAAATAGTGCTTCAGGTTAAGAACTTTGCTTCAGGGTGAGAACAGAAATCGTGCTCCGGCGATGCGGCAGCAGCAGGAGGCCCCATTAGCTAAAGTGGTGCTTCAGGTTAAGAACAGTTTCAGGTTAAGTATGGACCTCCGGAACGAATTGAGTATTTAACCCGAGGTACCACTGTATATAGCTGTAACTCAGGATCTGTAACTTCAAGCATCCGATGGCATGAACTATAATAATAAATAATAATAATACATTTTTATTTATACCCCGCCCTCCCCGGCCAGAACCAGGCTCAGGGCGGCTAACACCAATAAAATTACAATAAAACATAATAGAGTGGGGAAACAACAACAAAAACCAGTTAATTAAAATACAGGTTAAATTACGGGTTAAAATACAATTTAAAATGCAGCCTCATTTTAATAGTAGCCCATAAATCAAAACCACAAGGGGAGGGAAACATAAGGGTCAGACTGAGTCCAAACCAAAGGCCAGGCAGAACAGCTCTGTCTTGCAGGCCCTGTGGAAAGATGTCAAGTCCCGCAGGGCCCTGGTCTCTTGTGACAGAGTGTTCCACCAAGTCGGGGCCAGTACTGAAAAGGATCTGGCCCTAGCTGAGACCAATATAGCTACCTTGTGGCTTGGGACCTCCAAAGTGTTGTTATTTGTGGAGCTTAAGGTCGTGGGGCATACCAGGAGAGGCAGTCCCATAGATACGAGGGTCCTAGGCTGCATAGGGCTTTAAAGGTCAAAACCAGCACCTTGAACCTGACCCTGTACTCCACTGGGAGCCAGTGCAGCTGGTAAAGCACTGGATGAATGTGGTCCCATGGCGAGGACCCCATAAGGAGTCTCACCATGGCATTCTGCACCCGCTGGAGTTTCTGGGTCAGCTTCAAGGGCAGCCCCACGTACAGCGAGTTACAATAATCAAGCCTGGAGGTGACCGTCGCATGGATCACTGTGGCCAGATCAGGGCGGGAAAGGTAAGGGACCAACTGCTTGATATGGCAGAGATGGAAAAATGCCACCTTTGCTGTGGCTGCAACCTGCACCTCCATGAAAAGGGAAGCATCGAAGGTTACACCCAAGCTCTTGACAGAAGGCGCTGGCACTAATTGAGCCCCCGCAAGAGATGGGAGTTGACCCCCCAACCCCATGCCATCCCGACCCAGCCAGAGGACCTCTGTCTTTGAAGGATTTAACTTCAACCAGCTCCCATGCAGCCATCCAGCCACAGCTTCCAAGCATCTGGTCAGTGTGTCTGGGGCCGAGTCAGGGTGGCCGTCCATCAACAGATAAAGCTAAAGCCCAAGAAATGCCATAAGAAATGCATTTATCTTTTATGTGCCACAAGATTCTTTTGTTGTTTTTCCTGCAAGAAACTATCACGGCTACTCTCCTGGACACATTTCCATGATTATTCAGCTACAGGGGAATGAACAACTAATTGAAAGACTCAGAAAATGGAGTTTGCTTGAGAGAAAGTAAGGACTTCAGTGAGCTGGCAAGGAAAAACAACAAGGTACTTTGAACCTCGTCAGACAAGCCATCTTATTTTCATTAGTAAGAAATGCAAGACTATTGCTAAATATAGCTACGTGACTAAGAGGGTGACAGATTAATGAACACCTTTATGGGTTCTTAATAACATTCTAATTTATCCTTGTTTTCAGCCTTTTATCTTTGATTTTCATAAATGTTCAGGCAAGCCAGGTTTTGTTCGTGAAAATTTTCAGGAGTCTAATTTCAGGCCTCTGGCTGAGATTTCTTTAATGAAAATTGTTACTTTGTTCAACACATTTGTATAGTGACTAAATGCTTTTTTTGCCCTTAAAGAGGTCTCTGCAAAGGCCACACTGTAATCCTGCCAAGACAAACAGCAGCCCAACGTGACCTACATTTCAATCAAACAGTTAGAATTTAAAATTTGGACTCCTAAAGAGTAGATTAATCGTCTGATTAATACTCACTATGAATATTCCCCAAATGAGTCACAATTTTTGATTTTATTACAGACCATGTGCTAGGCCATTTCTGAATAACGCAGAAATGCTAAAAAAGCAACACCCTTTAAAACATAGGAAAAGCCAATTCAATTAAAAGTTAACTTCAGAAGTTGCAAAAGTAAAAGTTTTCCAAACTCAAAATACTTTCAAGGACAGTCATTTTGCACTATATTACTAATCAGAATATAATAGAGAAATCAATGCTTAAAATCCGCTTAGACGCCCAACCAGGGATACCTGAGCAACTCAAGAAAAGTGCTAGACAAATCCTGCTGGTTACTGATATTTGACTCAATTTGACTCAGACTCTTTCTAACCCCCAGGAAAGCCAGAAATTCTGCAAAGAATGTCTATATAGTTGATTTGTCCATGTGCAGGACTTCGATGTAATCCAAAACCAGATTACACAGTTGCTCAGCAAGCAATATAAACCCTCCCCTGAGGAGCTTGTTGGAAGTGCAGTGATCACTGCACACCAAGCCAGATTGTGCAAGGATTTGTGTCATCTAGGACAGCACTCATCCTGATTCCCTAGCACAATGATTATGTGGTGTGGTTTGTGAATCTCCAGTCTTTACTGCCAAATTTGCAGTGGTTTCTTCCCACCATTCACTTGTTCATTCCACACTTTTCAGTTCATTTCTCGGTCACTTGCCTAACTGCAAGAAGTTCATTTAAAAAAAATACAGGCTGTGTTATGCTTGGGAGTCAGGGCACTTTAATTCATTTTAATTATGCGTACCTAAATTATGTATTTTTTTTTTTAATATTGTAGGCTACCCTGTGATCTTCGGATGAAGGACAGTACAGAAATTTAATAAAGAATAATATTTTTTTTTAAAAAAATATTGGTATGCACTTGAATCCCTCCTACAAAACATTGTTAGTCTGGAGGCCTCCGTAGATAGATAAATATCAATAGCTAGTAGATTAGCTACACATGATGTTTAAACCAGCAAGGATAATAGTTTCCGTGTTATGGTCAAAATTCAGTTTCTTGCTCTGGAGAACACAAATCCTCATCTTTTTTAATTTTCATATTAGACTTGAAGGACACAAGCCATTTGAAACATTATATCTATAAGAGTTTAAAGTCCTCTGTGGAGTGTTTAGTGGGGCTGGTGGTTTAACATACCTTTCACTCCCTCTATTTTTCTCTGCTCTGTTCATGTATATCTTCTGCATATTTTCAGCCACAGACAAAATGTGTGGAATGGGTCTCTCTGTGTTACGGTGCATCGCCATTCCCTCTTTGCTGGCATTTGGCAGTGCAGTGGAAGAGGACCACTACAGAGTGGGGCTGTGCTGTTGTGAGTTCCCCTGCCAGGACTGAGTCAGCAAAAAGCCCCAAGTTAGGATGTTTAGGGGCAGTGCTGGAGGTGGTGCACCAGATTCTTCAACATCTTCAACATCAATTTCAGCATCAACATCAACTTTGTTGGACTGGTCATGTGTTGATGCCTGATTATCATCTTCCAAAGCAACTACTCTATTCCAAACTTAAAAATGGAAAGTGTAATGCTGGTGGTCAACAAAAGAGGTTTAAAGACTCTCTCAAGGCAAATCTAAAAAACATGTAGTATAAACACCAGCAATTGGGGAACACTGGCCTGCGAGTGCTCCAATTGGAGAACAGCCTTTTTCAAAGGTGTCATGGGCTTTGAAGATGCTCAAACTCAGGACAAAAGGGAGAAGTGTACTAAGAGGAAGGCACACTTGACAAACCCACACCATGATCAACACCTGCCCAGAAACTAATGTCCCCACTGTGGAAGGATGTGTGGATCCAGAACTGGCCTCCACAGTCACTTACGGACTCACTGTTAAAACCGTGTTTATGGAAGACAATCTTACTCAGCTACGAGTGATTGCCAAAGAAGAAGAAGAGAAGGAGGAGGAGGAGGAGGAGGAGATTTGGATCTATAACAGGTGATGCAGGAAAAAAGCAAGCAAGCAAACAAACAAGCAAACAAACAAACCATCGCTGCTAAGAGTAGCTGTGCTTCAGTTCATGCATTGTTTCAGAAAGTGTGAATTAGGTAGGTTCACTATAAAGACTGAACTGAGCCAAGTTTACCAAGTCTACCCCTATCTTCCACCCAGACTGGCAGAAGCCTTTCAGGCTCCTCTGCATCTCTTCACCCTCTCTTAATAAACCATCAGAAGGGGATTAAAACTAGATCTGGGCCTAGCATGTGTCTAATTTCAGAAAATAAAATCACATTATTAGTGAGTCTTTTTTGTTTGAATGATTATGTGGCAAAGATTCCATTTGTTCACGAGTTGGAGACATTAGAACAGGAAGCTCCTTTGCTGAAAAATGGAAGAAGAAAGGGAAAAGAAAAGAAGAAAGCTCTCTATGCACTTGCCCTGGAACATTTGGGCCGTGTGTGTGTGTGTGTGTGTGTGTGTGTGTGGAGATCAACAGCAATATCATCACAGTGGGTGCACACTATCTTTATTGGGATAGCACATTTCAGAGCAGTTTTATTTCCCATTTCTGGTGCATTATCTTTTGCCTCCCATGCTGTGTCACAGCATGTTATCTTGTTTTGCAACAAGACGCCATGTGAAGCCTTAAGAAAGAAAGAAAAAATGAAACTCCAAAGAAAAATGTATACACACTTTCCTATTTCAGAGGGAGCGCAGTCCATACGGTGCAAGGAAGACGTTGCAGGCGCTCATCAAAAAACTTGGAATTTACATAATTCCCATGCATTTGCTTCTACCCATTTAATGTTTGCTTAAACAATTGTAATTGAAGAAAATGGTCCACGATTAGCAATGCTATTCCCCCTTTTAAAGGTATTCTTAAATACTGAGAGAGAAAATGAGACCTTTGACTCAAGCAGCATGGATGTAATTCTAGACCTGACATGATAAAAACAACAGGCAAGGCAATGAGGTGAGGGAGATGGAGAATCTGAAAAATCACTCGCAGAGGGTAAAGGCAGAAAAGAGAGTTCAATTCTATAACTATACATATTGGAGCTAGGAAGAATAGAAGTGACAATAGCTATTTTTAAAAGCAGCTTACAACAAAGTAGCACAGCTCTGGAGGAATCCCACCAACCTTCGGTAATGGGGAGCCACACTAGTGGTTCACTGAGAAGAGAGTCCAAAAGTGATTCAACTTTGAGCATATTATTCAAAAATATTGAGGCTACTGGCTTGGGCAGAGCCAAAATATTCTTTTGGGCAGAGTCAAATTGTCCTCCCATACTCATAGCCATAGCAGGGAAGGGAAGAGTTAAACCAGAAACTCAGAGAGTCATTGGAGGGGGCCCATAGGATCATCTAGTCCAATGCAGGAATTGTGGGCACTACAATTTAAGAAGGATGTTAAAAAGCTGGAATGTGTGCAGAGGAGGGCAACCGAGATGATCAAGGGTCTGGAAACCAAGCCTTATGACGAACAGTTGAAAAAGCTGGGTATGTTTAGCCTGGAAAAGAGGAGACTGAAAACAGGTCTGATAGCCACCTGCAAATATCTCAAGGGTTGTCACATGGAAGATGGAGCGAGCTTGTTTTCTCCTGCTCTGGAGCCTAGGACTCAAACCAATGGTTTCAAGTTACAAGAAAAATTCCAAATAATAATAATAATAAATTTTTATTTATACCCTGCCCTTCCCGGTTCAGAAACCAGGCTCAGGGCGGCTAACAACAAATTTAAAATACTTAATTGATGCAACAAAAAACAGCATAAAATACAGTATAAAATGTATATAACAATAAATTCAGAATTCAAAAATCAATTTAGGGGGAAAATCCATCCAATAAACATTAGATGATCACCAGGGCTAGCAAGCTAGATTAGTCCTATTTGGGCCAACAAGGAGACCAGGGGAGAATTAGCAGTGGGATCCCAGAGCGGGTAATCTTCATAAAAAGGGGAGGGGGAGGGAAGGAAGGGGAATAAAAGATCAGGCTAAGTTCAAATTGAAAGCCAGGTGGAATAGCTCTGTCTTACAGGCCCTGTGGAAGGAAGATACCGTAAATCCTGCATTACCCTGGTCTCATGGGACAGAGCATTCCACCAGGTCGGAGCCATCACTGAGAAGGCCCTGGCACTGGTGGAGGGTAATCTGACTTCCTTAGGGCCCGGGACCTCTAAACTATGATTATTACATAGTTTAATAAACACCAAGGAGAACTTTCTGATGGTAAGAGCTGTTCGACAATGAAACAGACTCCTTTGGGAGGTTGCAGGTTCTCCTTCATTATAAGTTTTTATTCAGAGGTTGCATGACCTTCTGCCATGGATGCTTTAGCTGAGATCACTCAGATTCCCCCATCCCTAGCAGGTTCAATCTGCACACCCCCTCGAAAAACTTACATTTGATGCAAAGACACAATATCTCATTTGGCCCTGGGTACTCATGCATTTCTGACAGAGGACACTTCTGAAGGGTATGTAGAATTCACCCCAGTGAAGTCCTGCTCTTCAAACACGTAGAATGCTTAAGGTTCAAATGAATAAAGTACATATTGTTTTCTCCTTCTTTGTGTTTTTGGGGCCAGACCAAGCTTTGAAAATCAGCGCTGACTTCAGACTTGAGGGGCTTCTCATTATTGTAGCCATAGTGCTTTTCCACCAGGATTCCCACTCACCCAGAAAGCTCACCCAGCAGCGATGGCGCCACTTCAACTTGTGTCTCTGATCAGTGTTGGGCAATCAACATTTTTAAAATTTCCAGAACACGCCCCCAATGTAGCATCACTTTGATGAATTATGGGAAATACAAAATGGCGACTCAGAAGTTCAGGACAGGGGGCAGCCCAAGTAAAGTGAGCAACAATGATCAGTCTGCTGATCCTGATCACGGCAGAAAATGGCACGCCTGTGCTTGAGTTCCCCTTCCTCTTCCAGACACCCGTAATTAAGGAAATGTGGGGCACGATGTCATGTTGTGCAAATGCTTGCTCCTCCCTCCTCAGGTCAATGAACGACATGGAGAGGGCACAGGAAAAAGCACAACATGTGAACACATTTCTTCAATTATCCATTGCAGGGACTGGAGGGATAGATCGGGTTGCCATGTGCAGCGGCAGCCAGCCATCACTTCTGAAGTGGCTTTGAGTAGGTCTTGAATTCATTGTACAATTTCCCTGGAGAGACAGTTAATCCCTCAACATGTCAAAATGCCTTTTCCTACGCAGCTGTTGTTGTTGTCCTTTCCCGCATATTCTTTGCAGCTGTCATCTTGTTGCTTCAGTCATAATCCAAATGCAAAAAATAAAAATAAAATTGTTTGATGCATGTAGCCCATAAACCCTTCTCCTCCATACCGAGGACTCATTACTGTAAATAAAACCCAAATATTACAGATTTTACTTTTTCAGTCATCACCTTCTGTACAATCCATGACCACTTAGAAAATAACTGAGAGCAAATGAGTGATAATATCCTGCTTTTACACTGTACCCACTATTCTCTCTCTCTCTCTCTCTCTCTCTCTCTCTCTCTCTCTCTCTCTCTCTCTCTCTGCAATCAAAGATGGGGGAGACATTTGATTCTGCTTGTATTTAAAGGCCTGAGGGTCATTTGGACTCACAGCTGTCCAAGGAGGTGCAGGTCAGCTCTGTGTCCAGTGCAGCTGCCTACCGGCTCCACCTGGTATGCCAGCTGAGACCCCACCTGCCTGCACACTGTCTTCCTAGAGCGGTACATGCTCTGGTTATCTCCCATTTGGACTACTGCCATGGGGCAGGTGATTCGGAAACTACAACTAATCCAGAATGCGACACCCATCCTGAAGGATCTACACTGGCTCCCAGTACGTTTCTAAGCACTATTCAAAGTGTTGGTACTGACCTTTAAAGCCCTAAATGGCCTTGGCCCTGTATAGCTGAAGGAACATCTCCACCCCGTCATTCAGCCAAGACACTTAAGTCCAGCTCTGAAGGCTTTCTCGCTTTCCCTCACTGCAAGAAGTGAGGTTACAGGAAACAGGCAGAGGGCCTTCTCAGTAGTGGTGCCCACCTGTGGAGTGCCCTCCCATCAGATGTCAAGGAGATAAGCAGTGCTTTTTTTCTTTTAAAATGTTTAGGTGTATTCTCATTTTCCTACTCATATTGAAATACTGCTTCTCAACGAGGCCAAACTTAGATTCACACAATATTTAGGGGTATGCATACCCCTGCATCCCCACAGAAAGAAAGCACTGAAGTACTGTAACTATACAACTTTTAGAAGACATCTGAAAGCAGCCCTGTAAAGGGAAAGTTTTTTTAAAATATATATATATGTATGTTTTTATATATGTTGGAAGTTGCCCAGAGTGGCTGGGGCAGCCCAGTCAGATGGGTAGGGTACAATTATTATTATTATTATTATTATTATTATTATTATTATTATTATTATTACTACTACTACTACTATTTCCAAAACCATGCATGAATCAAACCACAGTCATCTTTTGGCATTCATGTGTCTCAGAATTTTGCAGTGCTGTTCTCCAATCAAGTAATGGGTAAACATATATTAGTTAAAAATAGTAATGTACACAGGGCATTGTTTTAGGGGAAATTGCTTTGCGAAGATGTGTATGTTCAGCAAACTCGCATATAAACATGTATATTAGGATAAATTAATACTAAAATGCTGGTGAGTTTTCATGAGCACTTTAAAAAAAATCCTTACTGATGTAGAAATGTGAAGGGCTCAACTTGACTGGAAAAATGATAAACCATGAGAAACTGAAATGGACAGTTTCGCCCATTCCTAGCTGCAGTACATCTGACAGAGAACCCTTTCCCTAAACTTAAAAGACCACCACTGGACTGTCTGAGTTGTTTGTTCCCACCTTAAAAGGGCTGGCAAGATGAAGCTGGGTTAGCCCTGGGTGCTCTTCCCAGGTAGAGGAATGTGATAGCACTGGGGAAAGCAGTGAGGGTGTGGAGAAAGCAAGATTGAAGGCTAAAGGGTGTTGCTTATGGATCGGGATCCTCAACACCATAAGTCATTGTGAATATAAACCCAGAGCATGGTTATTCCAGGGTAATTTGTGTAGACACCCAAGGATGTGAATGCTGGCATTAGTCTTATGGATGTAAAAAGGGAAAAATAGAGAGAACTACAATATAGATGCAACAGGTTATATTTTCACAACTTAAAGGTAAAGGGACCCCTGGCCATTAGGTCCAGTCGTGACCGACTTTGGGGTTGTGGCACTCATCTCGCTTTATTGGCCAAGGGAGCCGGCGTACAGCTTCTGGGTCACATGGCCAGCATGACTAAGCCGTTTCTGGAGAACCAGAGCAGCGCACGGAAATGCCGTTTACCTTTCCGCTGGAGCGGTACCTATTTATCTGCTTGCACTTTGAAATGCTTTTGAACTGCTAGGTTAGCAGGAGCAGGGACCGAACAACGGGAGCTCACCCCGTCGCAGGAATTCGAACCGCCGACCTTCTGATCCTTGAGTCCTAGGCTCTGTGATTTAACCCACAGCGCCACCGGTGCAATTATATTCTTACTCCCAGCATATTCTCAACCAAGGCATTGCAAGCTAACTTTACAAGCTTCCCAGCTTTCCGCTTTCATAGAAAGACTTTAATGCGACAGATTGCATTTTCTGTTTCTGCGCATGCAATTACGGCATTATTTTGTTGCTATTAGCAAGCCATTTCATCCCAAACTGCCTGGACTAGGCGAAGCGATGGCAAACAGCGAGTCTGTTGACGTGGACGTTACGATTGATTGACACTGGCTGCGAGCAAGCTCAGAGGTATTTGAGTCCTGAACCCTTGGAGAAAAGTTGCTCTAGGCAAAACTGCAAGAGGAGCGAGCTTTGTGTTTTGGATCTCCTGGGACCTGTAATATATTGAGGGGTGGGATAGACAGAATAAATTACTGTCATTTGTTATTTTATATTGAGCAAAAAAATGCCTGCCAATATAGCAATGGGGTTGGGAAAGGGGGAAAAATGCAATTTCTTTCTTTAAAATGACTGTTCAGCAGTAAAAGCCTCATAAATGCTTCCAAGTTCCAGGAATAATTTTCTGGGCCAAACTCTGTTGCACCTAATTTTAAAATTATGTCTGTATTATAAGCTCCTGTAAAATAACGCATGCTCGATTTAGTGGGTTTTACCTGAGATGCTTGGCTAGAATAGATTTCTCCCCGTATAAAATGTATTATCTCAACAGGTAAATTGAACCAATATGGTAAGTCAGGGAGATATTCTGATGGGGCTAAAGGTTGGGCTTATTAAACTTGATGATATGCAATGGTGTGGGGTGATATTAAAGGCTTGAAGGTAGAGTATGGTCAAACCCACTGCTTATGTACCAACCTCCATGCACTGCAACACCACATTTTGTAGACCTTCCTGCCTTCAGAGGCCAGTGAGGAATATCTGGTACTGATCTTCCATGCAGGTTCATGTTAGGAATGGCACTGCAAGTCACAGGAATGCATGAAGACTGAGGACCTGGCCTAACAGCTGTGATTGCACAATTTTACCTATTACCCTGATCACTGTTTTAGCTTTGTAGTCCTTTATACTGGTCTTTGCATAACATAATGTTTGCTGACTGGGAACAGTTGTGGACCACAGGTATGAAATTCACGGCATGTAATGCCTTAAGAGAGAATATTATGAAAATGATATACAGGTGGTACATGACACCAGTCAAGCTTGCAAAAATATACCATTTGCCCGATAATAAGTGTTGGAAGTGTAAAGAAAATGAAGGTACATTCTTTCACCTTTGGTGGACATGCCCAAAGATTAAGGCTTTCTGGGAAATGATCTATAATGAAATGAAAAAGGTATTTAAATATACCTTCCTGAAGAAACCAGAGGCCTTTCTCCTGGGCATGGTCGGCCAATTGGTGCCAAAGAAGGACAGAACTTGCTTTATGTATGCAACAACAGCAGCAAGAATACTTATCGCGAAGTATTGGAAGACACAAGATTTACCCACCTTGGAAGAATGGCAGATGAAAGTGATAGACTATATGGAATTGGCGGAAATGACTGGCAGAATCCGAGACCAGGGAGAAGAGTTGGTGGAAGAAGATTGGAAGAAATTTAAAGACTATTTGCAGAAACATTGTAAAATTAATGAATGTTAAAATGATGTAGGATTGAAATGAGATGGCTTTAGTAAGAAAGATAAAAGAATATGTAAAAAAGGATTGATAATTAGATGAAAATATGAAGTTCAATATGTTAAGATATATAATTAAGATAAAAACAAAGAGGGTAAGGATTTGCTGAATTAACTATGCAAACTGGAATACAAAAAAGGGAGGCATGAGGAGGTCAGGAAAATATGTAAATGAAACTTAAGATATGAAAAGATTGATTTGTTTTTAATTGTGCTCTTTTATTTATCATTTACATTTTTTTATGCAATTTGTATTTTTCATTTGTATTCTTGTATTGTTCTTATTTTTTGTTCTTTTTTATTCTTTATTTTGTAACTTTTGTCTGTTTATAAAATCTTAATAAATATCTTATAAAATATATATATATACTGGTCTTTGAACCTTAAACAACTGCAGATGAAAGCATAGATGGTAGCCACCAAGCTCCAACATTTCCATTCCTCTTCTTCAGGCAAAATAGAAAACACGTGAGCTACACATAACTTTTTGTTTTGTTGTTTAGTCATTTAGTCATGTCCGACTCTTCGTGACCCCATGGACCAGAGCATGCCAGGCACTCCTGTCTTCCACTGCCTCCCGCAGTTTGGTCAAATTCATATTAGTAGCTTCAAGAATCTCGTCCTCTGTCGTCCCCTTCTCCTTGTGCCCTCAATCTTTCCCAACATCAGGGTCTTTTCCAGGGAGTCTTCTCTTCTCATGAGGTGGCCAAAGTATTGGAGCCTCAGCTTCATGATCTGTCCTTCCAGTGAGCACTCAGGACTGATTTCCTTCAGAATGGAGAGGTTTGATCTTCTTGCAGTCCATGGGACTCTCAAGAGTCTCCTCCAGCACCATAATTCAAAGCATCAATTCTTCGGCCATCAGCCTTCTTTATGGTCGAGCTCTCACTTCCATACGTCCCTACTGGGAAAACCATAGCTTTTACGATACGGATTTTTGTTGGCAAGGTGATGTCTCTGCTTTTTAAGATGCTGTCTAGGTTTGTCATTGCTTTTCTCCCAAGAAGCAGGCGTATTTTAATTTTGTGACTGCTGTCACCATCTGCAGTGATCATGGAGCCCAGGAAAGTGAAATCTGTCACTGCCTCCATTTCTTCCCCTTCTGTTTGCCAGGAGGTGATGGGACCAGTGGGCCATGATCTTAGTTTTTTTGATGTTGCGCTCTCCTCTTTCACCCTCATTAAGAGGTTATTTAATACCTCACTTTCTGCCATCAAAGTTGTGTCATCACACTTTAGACATGCAAAATGTAAATTGCAATTAGCATAAGGTCACATAGAGTTTCTTCAAGTAAATGAAAAAATGCTGTTTAGTCATGAGATCATCACTTCAGGCAATTGTCAGACAAGGCAGAAAACAAAAAGCTACCAGGTTTTCCTGAATTATTTCCTCTGTCTTACAATGTCCTACGAGTTGATGGGAATGCAGTGATGTGGCTGGTGAGTGTGGCTTCCGTGATGTGATCACATCACATGACGGATAACAGTTGAAGAGGGCTAAAATTACAAGTAGGTGAAAAAGGCTGTTAGGGATGGTTCTAGGCAAGCATCTGTTGATGAGCAGCATTCCATAATTTGGACAACTGAAAAATATCTTTTCCTAAGCACCTTCCATTTAATATCTGGTTGGGTGGTGGGGCCAGGAGAAGGGGCTCAGACAATTATTTTTCATCATTAGTAATCAGGCAGTCTGATGTAGGAGGTGGTGCTGCTTTGACTGCCAGTGTCCTGTCACACAGGGCTATAAATGTGAACACCAGAGCTTTGAATCATGTTTGGAAATGGTCTGGGAACCAGTGATTTATTTATTTATTTAAAGAGTGAGATGTATTTCATTTCATTCACGGCCTAGGACCCTCGTACCTACAGGACCGCCTCCCCCGGTATGCCCCACGGAGGACCTTAAGGTCCATAAATAGCAACACCCTAGTGGTCCCGGGCCCTAAAGAAGTTAGATTAGCTTCAACCAGAGCCAGGGCCTTTTCAACACTGGCTCCAGCCTGGTGGAACGCTCTGTCTCATGAGACCAGGGCCCTGCGGGATCTGATTTCTTTCCGCAGGGCTTATAAGACAGAGTTGCTCCACCTGGCCTTTGGCTTGGAGCCAATTTGATTCCCTCCCCCTCTTTCTTTTTCCTTCTCCTCCTGTGATGAGGCTGCATTTTAATATTTTAATGTTGTATTTTAATCTTGTTTTTAAGTTGTATTCATTCAATTTGTTTTTATTATTGCTTGTTAGCCGCCCTGAGCCCAGCCTTGGCTGGGGAGGCCGGGGTATAAATAAAAAATATTATTATTATTATTTACCTGAAAACTAGCAACTGCACTTTGGATCAGTTCTTCAAAACTCCTTGGGGACTTGCTGAAGGGTGGGATACAAATAAGTAATGAAATTATGTTATGACTATTTCCCCCATATGTCAAGTAAATATTACCTGTCTGGAAAACCAGCGTCTGTGTCCTTATCTTTGCCTGAACTTCAAAACCCTGTATATATATATTTGAAATGGTTAAGTAAAACCCATTTTATCTTCTGGAACACCTTTGCAGAAATCCTTTAAGTTAAACGGGTGACGGTGAACATATGGTATGTTTGTGTGGGGGGGGGGGTTTGTTTTGTTTTAAATAAAGGCTTTAAGCCCTGGGAAATCAGAACTGAAGGGCAATGGATGTTTGCCATCACATAGAGGACCAGGAGCCATTTACTGCTGTTCAAGGAAGGATGCCAACAAGCCTAGTCTGAACTGGATATAAGTCAGGGCTAGTCCTCCAGATCTTGTTGGACTGCAGCTCCCATCATCCCTGGCTATTGGCCACCTTGGCTAGGGCTGGTGGGAGTTGTATTCCAAATCATCTGGAGAGCTAGACATTTGCCCAGGAACAGGAATGGGAAGGAAATCTGAAGGTGAATTTAGCAAGTTCAGATTTCCAAACCGATATCTGTTCTTCAAAATTCGCTTCTACAAATTGTGCAATACAGGGCTCCTGTCCTATAAAGGTGTAATATATCATCATCGATAAGTTTCTTGTACAGTGGTACCTCAGGTTACATACGCTTCAGGTTACAGACCAGAAATAGTACCTCAGGTTAAGAACTTTGCTTCAGGATGAGAACAGAAATCGTGCCGCAGCGGCAGTGGGAGGCCCCATTAGCTAAAGTGGTACCTCAGGTTAAGAACAGTTTCAGGTTAAGAACGGACCTCCAGAATGAATTAAGTTCTTAACCAGAGGTACCACTGTATAACCCAAAGACCATGACAACTTTAGACAGGTGCATATAAAGAAAAGGTGCACACAAATAATGCATATATTCTTTAAAATATACAAAAGTGGGTTGTGTTAGGTCAAATTACTTGTAGAAATGTGTATATTAAGAGAAAAGTGCATGAAAACGCCTAAGAATTTTGGGACAGGTTGTTGTTTTTAAAAAACTTCACCAATGGAATGGAAATGCAAAAAATGAGGGAAACTGAAATTGACAGGTTCACCCATCCCTTTCTGGAGTAAGCCCCATTGAACACAGCAGGACTTTCTTCTGAGAAAACATCTTTGGAATTGTGCTGCAAACTTCTTCTTTTTTATGACCATTTATCTCTTTTTTGCTCACCTCCATTTTTGCATGGCATCAGCTTAGATTCCACCTCTAGGGTAGCTCCTTACATGCAACCGTGTAACGGGAAATATTTGTTTGAAACTAGCAAGCACCTATTCCCCACCTCTTCCTTTAAGGGGAAGAAAATTTCATTCCTGTAAGGCTGTTGCAAGTCAAGTCAACACCTGTGAAAACACTTAGCCGAATGGAGATTTTTTCATCCTCCCAATGAACCCATCCCAGACCTTTGTTTGGCTGCCCTCAGCCACAGGCTTTGTTTATCCGTCCTCTCAGGCTACCTCAGCTGTGACAGTTTTAGGATTAGCCCATTATTTGCTATCCATACATGGTGCAAAGAACAAATAGGCTAGTTTAAAAACTGGTGGCAAGAGAAAGCTGTAATGGGGAAGAAAAGAATCAGAGTCCCTGAGGAAACTGTCTTTGACATTTTATTTTAGTTTTGTTTATTATTTTTACCTTAAGGTCATCACTGAATTCCCTCCCTAAGCCTTTTTTTTTTTTTGAGAAGCCAGTAGAGAAAGCTGAAAAGAAGCTCTGAGAGTCCCCTGTGGTTTTCACTTTTTCTCCAGATGTGACTCCTCATGAGGCCTTTCACTTACTGTACACACAGAGAACACTGGTGAACTCTACAATCTCTCTAATAAATTCATTAAGACTTAGAGAAACCAACCCTTTCCCCACCTCTGAAGTTCTGAACTCTTTAGAACCAAAGACTACTGATAGTTTGTAGTCCATTGTCTCAAGGGGTTGGCAGGAAAATGTTGTGTTTCACCTTCTTGTAGGTTGGTTATATTTTCTTTAGGCTGCAACATTCATTGAATGCTACCAATGGAACTTATGCATGAATAGCCAGACAAATAAGATTGCTGCCTTGAGATCTCCATCCTCGGAATCACTGCAATGTAGTGTAAAACTTCTGTGAGGCAAAGATAGGATGGATTCCGTCAACACACCCCAATGGAATTCCACTCATTGGTGCATGTGAGTGTGTGGGCATTGCCTGGAGAGATAGGAAACTTGGGCAGCACAGTAACAGTAGAACAAAACCAGTTCAGCCCAGCAAAGACCTGGTAAAAAATGTCAGTCTCTGCCTGACACTGAAAATATGTTGGCGGACCTCACCAGGGAGATCATTCCACAGATAGGGAACCACAACTGAAAAGGTTCTCTCCCTTGTCATCACCTTCAGTCTTCTCTCAGAGGTCATCAGTAGCCCACTAGATACCTCTGAGGAATTTTAAAAGGTCCTTACATTTTATATCCTGCTTTCATTCCACCATGGAATTCAAGGTGGAGGGCATGTGATTCCCATGAGGTAAACTAAGCATGGGCCAGACCCAGACCTACTCAGTTCCAGCAAGGTAGACAATAGGCCTCCTCTGCTGCTGTTCCAAAGTGATTGGTATTATAGTCCTTCCTTCACTGATCAGGATTAAATAACAGGGTGCAAAGTCACCCTGAACTTCCCATCACTTAGTGCTGTGAGAATGATTCTCTGTTGCCAGACTAAGATGTTGGTGGAAATAGTTTTTTTTTATAAAAAATTAAACAGAGACATTTCAAACTTTCCAAGGTGGTCAGTCTCGTCTTGCTTCTTTGACTCTACGATACAGTTAGAATTCCATGGTTAAGTAACTAATTTTCCATGCACCCTGTGTATGTGTTTTTCCACAGTTTCATTTGCAGAAGTACTTGGTAATAGCGCAACTTAATTGGCATAGCTAATGGAAAATGTTTTGTTTGTAATTATTTTTTCTTATTCATATTTTTAATGTCAATTGGTCTAGGCAATGATCACAACTATAGCAAAGTTTTTCTTCTGCAGAGAGAGAGAGAGAGATTATGAAGCTGAAATAAACTTCGTAGCCAATGCGACTCCGAAACGACAAAACCTAACCTCACTTCTAGTTGATTAAGCTTGCAGGCCTACACACATTTTCCTGAGAGTAAGCCCCACTGAGTTCAGTGGGGCTTACGTCTGAGTAGACATGTACAAGATTGCACTGTAAAATATTATAAGGCTTGAATAATAGTTCCCAAGTAGATTCCGAAACATCTTATTTCAAAATACAGTTATGGGAACAGTGAAACACTATATGCTGCTGGCAGACGGATGCAAGCGTTTAAACCTTTAATCAAGCACTGCTGCACATTTCAGATTATAAATTGTTTATGAGTGAACTGGAGTCTTTCCACACAAATCTATTTCAATTTAATAAAAGTCTGGAACTTTTCTATGCAGAATTCTGTAGAGCATAGTCTTCTAGTGTTCTGATTTCACTAATGTTATGGTTTGTTCCAAAGACACAAAGGTCCCTCAACATGAGTGAAATGAGACCAGTTTGTCGCAGTGAAGGTCACAATCCTTTCCACAATGACCTGGCAGGAAGGACTGTGGACCATGCTAAGCATTGCATTCGAACACATAATGAATGCTTTGGTTTCAGAAAGGTGTGCAAACAGCTCTGTGCCTTCCTTGATGACTTTAAGAAAATAAGAGCTTGTTGGATCAGGAAAATGACCTATCTAGTCTAGCATCCTGTTTTCACAGTGGCCAGCCAGATTCCTGTTGGAAACCCAACAGCAGGACCCGAGCATGGGTTGCCATTTCCAGAAACCGGTATTTGGGGGCATACTGCCTCTGACAGTGAAGGGAGAACATCGCTCCATACCCTCCAACATCCCTCAGATGAAAATAGAGTCATTTCTCACACACTCCCAACTGGCCCTCCTGAACCCCATATTTTTTGTTCCCCACAACCACAGAGCATTTCCTATTAGAAGTAGGGTGAGCGCTACCACCACCACTTCGCCAAAGGGACCCAGGACACATGCCCTCCACCATCTTGAGAAAACCCTTTCATCCCGATTTTAATTTACCATATTGGCCCGAAGATAAGTGGCACCCGAATATAGGCCACACCTTTAAAATCCAGGGGGGGGGAATGAAAGGGAAAAAAGACAATACCCGAATATAAGCCGCTCCCTTTAAATTCCTCAGGCACTCACACCTGTTCCATTTTACTGTATGTGCTTCAGCAGCGGTATCGTAAAAGCGAATTTTTGTAAGGTCGCAAATTTAAGCCGCACTTTAACTTTTCACAGTTGGAATTTGGAAAAAAAGTGAGGCTTATATTCAGGCCAATACGGTATTCTCGGGTAGATTTGCAAAAAGAAAAGTGCACAACAATAAATAACTTTTAGAAAGAAAATGGCTTCGATTGGCCGGCTAAACCTGGTGAGTGTAGCCAATGGGACTCAGACCCTCAGTGAGTTAGGGACTTGCCCCCCTCCCCCGCATGCATAGGCAGGCTCCAGCAGATTGAGCAGACGAGATCAGTAGTGGGTTCAACGGTCAAGAAGGCGGTTTCTGCACATGCCGTAGAGGGAAGCAAGGGACAGATGGGGCTTGTCAAATTAGGAAGGTAGCCCATCTAGGAGAAGGAAGACTCTCCAAGTCCTTTCCAGAGAGGAAGGGCAAACCAAGCTGATGGACTATGCCGAAATGGCAAAGCTGACTGGGAAACTCAGGAACCAAGAGGACAAAAAAATTACAAAGATTGGGGAAAATAATAATAATTTGACTAAGATACCACTGTAAGCAGATGGAAGCATTGGCAAGATTTTGATTTCACTTGTAGTGTAATAATTACCATGGGTGATATGGATTGATATAAAAGTTAAAGTCTGGAAGAAGATGCAGTTTTAAATGATTAAAATGGGGCTCCAAGGAGGGGCTGGGGGAAAGTCCTAAGATTCAGAGAAAGTTCTGTACAGTGGTACCTCGGGTTAAGTACTTAATTCGTTCCGGAGGTCCGATCTTAACCTGAAAGTGTTCTTAACCTGAAGCACCACTTTAGCTAATGGGGCCTCCTGTTGCCGCCGTGCCACCGGAGCATGATTTCTGTTCTTATCCTGAAGCAAAGTTCTTAACCTGAAGCACTATTTCTTGGTTAGCGGAGTCTGTAACCTGAAGCATATGTAACCCGAGGTACCTCTGTATATGGTTATATATTTGGACTTTTATAACTTTGGATTGGATAAATCAAATAAAAATCATTTCAGAGAGAGAGAGAGAGAGAGAAGGAAGGAAGACTCTCATCCTAAACCTCTGCTGCCTTGTGGGATATCTTTGGGAGAAGAAAAGCCTAAGGATTAAATCCATCACTTTGTAACCTGCAGAATGGAACTCGCCTGTCTCCCCCAGTGAGGAATATGAGTTCCATATTTGCAACTCGCCTTTCTCACCTCCTACGGATTCCTCCTTCGGACTTATTCCAGGAAATGCAAACAAGAGTCACGTGTCGCTTGCTTACCCAGGAGGCCACTGCTGTATATTTTGGCTCTTCAACCCTCAGTATGTTTTCAGTGCAGTATACATGCCATCTCAAAGAGCTGTTTCCACTAGATCACTACTGGGACAGAGAGTTTTTATTTCTTTTGAAAGCGACCCCTCCAAACGAAAGACCACAGGTTCACTAGGTACATTCAATAACCTGAAATAAGTGCCACCCACAGGTTCTTCATTCACACTCACTAACATGTTTTTTTTTGGAAGGTATCAGGATGTGACTGACCCATATGAAATACCACAGGAATTAAAATCACCGCCACGGGGAGCTGTCCCTGTGATGGTGGTTTTCAGTAATGCCATTAAATTTGTCATGTGATAGTACGTGCCCCTGTGAAATTTCAGAAGTAAAGCCCAGTCTTTGGGTGCCTGTTCTGTGAATCACTAAACAAGATGGCCTGGCCAAAAATGATAGACAAATCTATGTTCTATTGGAGATTTCCCTTAAATGAGGCATGTAAGTGATTAACTTTCTGAAATGGACAAAGATGAAGCCTGGCAAAACATATTTAATAAGCATCACTGCCCTCTTGTGGTCAAGTCTCCCTCCTAAGCGAATGGCATCCAGCTTTTTACAACAGGATCTGGCAACAGAATTAAGTGGACCCAGAAGTCATCTCTCCTAGATCCTTTTGGTTCTACTGTTTTTTAGCTTACTCAGCTAAAAAATGCTTCTGACTCAAAAGTGGATTTCTGGACCTCATCTTCTGCTTAAGAATTGAGAAGCTGATTAAAGGCATGTGAGTGAGAGAGGTCAGATAGATCTAGAATTGTTGACATTGATTTGGGGAAATGTTTTGTTCTTTAGATCTATCCTTGCAGGCTATGTGCTCCATCTTTCAGGAATAAAATGTACATTTCGCATTTGTGTGTTTCTGTGTCCGCTTAAAACATGAATAGGATTAACCTCCCCATTCCCACATACCAACCTTTGAACTGGCTTCTCTAGCTATCCCATTAACAGCAATCTGGTTTCTGGCGATCAGCGGGTGGTAATGTTGAGCTCCATCCATGGGATGGGAAATGTCACCCACTGATTGTTACAGACCAAACACCTAAAAAAAAGACAGGAGTGAGCTCTCCCCACCCAGGTAGCTGGCAAAACTAATTGCATGTTGGATTACAGTATTTCCTATAAATGTGTTTTTGTAGTTTTATCCCACCAACTTTAAAATGAGGTTTGGCTGATCATCTGGACAAGACATTATTGTGATGCTTCCTATTGCACCATCTACAGCTGCCACCACCAAAGTTTACAAGGCAACAGTCCTCTTTATGTCTGAATATGTCAGTTGATGACTATGTACATAATGGCTAGAGTGACCTAGCTATATCCTGCAGATATAGCAAGAGGGACAGCTATGTGACAGCTGCGCTACACTAATGTATGAATTGACCCTAGGTTTGGTTGTAATGGATCTTATTTGTGCTGCACTGATATTTCATATAACACCAGTCCTGAAAGACCTACATTGGCTCCCAGTACGTTTCAGAGCACAATTCAAAGTGTTGATACTGATCTTTAAAGCCCTAAACGGGTTTGGCCCAGTATACCTGAAGGAGCATCTCCACCCCCATCATTCAGCTCAGACACTGAGGTCCAGTGCCAAGGACCTTCTGGTGGTTCCCTCCCTGCGAGAAGTGAGGGTACAGAGAACCAGGCAGAGGGCCTTCTCGGTAGTGGCACCCGCCCTGTGGAATGGCCTCCCATCAGATGTCAAGAAAATAAACAACTATCTGACTTTTAGAAGACACCTGAAGGCAGCCCTGTTTAGGGAAGTTTTCAATGTTTGAAGTTTTATTGCTTTACTATTATTATTATTATTATTATTATTATTACTACTACCAACATCAATATTCTGTTTGGAGCCATCCAGAGTGGCTGGGTCTCCACAGCCAGATGGGTGGGGTATAAATGAATTATTATTATTATTATTATTATTATTATTATTATTATTATTATTATTTACTGCAAATCATATCACTGTATCACATTGTATATACATTAGAGCATCCTCTTTAATATTTGGCACACTAATAGTAGAACAAAAGCTTTACCCTTGGAACAGCTTTTATCACTCACACATAACATTTGCTATGAATCATTAAGAGTACATGTTCTTCTCCATTTACTACATGCTAATAATGGATTCCTAGGTTTTGTACATCAAATAAAAAGGGGGAAATAATATTTCATTTAGATGTTATACAACGCTGGTTCCAGTATAATGCTCCTTGAATGAATGTTCTTTGAAACAATGAGTAATAGAAATTGTAATGCACTGGCTTTTGTTTTTGTTACCCATTAGAGGGTAGAGACAGCACTCTCAATAGGAGCCTCAATAGTACAGAAAAAACAACATATTCCATGCATCAGACCTATATGCTAATGCCCTCTGCTGGATGAAATCAGGAGTGGCTCAATGTTTCCTCTTAGCCAGAATCCGTGTTTGGAGCCATTAAAAAAAAGATAAACATTTGAGAGGGAAGCAAGTCTTATAATATAGCATTCCTGCAATCTAAAATCTAGAGCTCTGGTTATAGCAGAATTGAACTGAAACACAGAGAGAGTTCATGCCATTAGATCAAATATATATTTCACATTATCCTTTCTCTTTCAGGGCTAATTCACTATGGGTTGCACCCAACTAGGCCCTATTGAGAGTAGACCGGTCAGAATAACAGACTTAATTAACTAAAGTCAGATGATTTCAATAGGTCTACAGTGAGTCAAATACAACCCTTTCTTCTCCTCTTCTGTTTGCAGATAGTGAGTGGGTCATCAGAATTATTTACGAGGAATACAAACTACCATTTTGCATGGTAACTTACCAGAAACGCCTCCCTTGTTCTCTTAGAATGGCAATGGCACAAATAGTCCCAAGGCAGCATTGCTTACCCAGGGTTGGTTTCATTTGGAGTGAGGGGGGATGTCATTGGAGACTTAAGGCATTTGGTAACATTTGTGTCTTCTTTTACATATACAGTGGTACCTCAGGTTAAGTACTTAATTCGTTCCAGAGGTCCGTTCTTAACCTGAAACTGTTCTTAACCTGAAGCATCACTTTAGCTAATGGGGCCTCCTACTGCCGCCGCACTGCCGGAGCCCGATTTTTGTTCTCATCCTGAAGCAAAGTTCTTAACCTGAAGCACTATTTCTGGGTTAGCGGAGTCTGTAACCTGAAGCGTATGTAACCTGAGGTACCACTGTATACATGTTGAACATAAATAGAGACCCATTTTAACACACCAACAAACTGCCCAAGTCTAGCGCTCCCTTATCAGATCTCTGTGTAAACACCCAGCAACCTAAACCTAAGCTCTTTGTGGATTCCTCAGTCTATCTCAAACTCAAAACATGGCCCATTTTCCTCCCATATATAGACCACATTTGCAAGTCACAATAAGCCAAAGAATGGAGGCAAACAAATGCAATGGCTCCCAAAGAGAAGCTCACATCTGCTTTGCTTCTCCCTGGGCTTCTTAGCTGAGTGTGGTGTGGCAGCTTACCCCGTGTTATCCAAATCTGGGAGAAGAGACCTTAATCCAGGTTCAAATGAATAATAAGCAAAACTTTGGCTTGGCTGCCACACTGGAGGAGCAAAATGGGTACCATTTCCACCTGGAGAGCCAGCATGTTTGTACTAAGGCATTGTTTGTCTTAGTATCACATGTGAACATGGCCACAGGCACCTTGCTCAATCCCCTGGCTAGAGGGGCGATCCAGATGATGAATATTATCTGATTTCCATTAGCCTTCTTAGCTTCCATGGAGACACATCACCAGAATTATCATGGCTCTCCTTTGTCAAACATGAGAAATTGCCCTGGGGCAACCCACGCTGACAGCCCTGTGCTGACAGAAGTCTGACAGAAAACCCATAGCAATATAATCCAGTCTTTCAGAAGCCACTATGGAAGTTAAACCTGTAATTGTTATACAGGTATATTGGGCCCAGGTTATTTGAAAGATCATATCTCCCTATACAAACCTGCCCGGGTGCTAAGATCCTCAGGTGAGCACCTTCTCTCAATCTCACCAAAATCAGAAGCACAGTTGGTTGTGACACGAGAGAGAGTTTTTTTCTGTGGCTGCTCCCATATTGTGGAATTTCCTTTCAAAAATGGTTAGAGTGGCTCCTTCTTTGCCATCCTTCTGCAGGCAGATTTAGACCTTCTTCAAACAGCCCATTGAAAATTAATGCTGCTCAGTGGGAAGGTGGCAAGGTGTTTTTAATTGCTGGTTTAAAATGTATTTTGATGCATATTAATGATTGTTTTTAACTAGTTTTTTTACTTTGCATTTTAAAACGTTGTTTTCAAATGTTGGAAGCCTCCTTGAATCCCAGCTTGGGAGGAAGGTGGGAGATAAATATATCAAATAAATAATAATAATTCCAGGACTTCATCTTCTTACAGTGTACTGAGATGGACAGTGTAGCAAAATACTCTTTTTGTTTTGTTCTCTATGTGACCAAACTTCTGTTCAGCTCCTGTGAGTACCAGTCAGCAGCTCAGCAGGCATGTAAGTGAAGAAGCACATTTGCCTCGTTTGACTGCTTACTGCTGCGGAATTTAATATGTCTGGAAGTTGCAGGAATATTGAAGATTTTAGCGGAGGATATTAACACGATGGCTCAGAGAAAACAGGTGTCCTTTTGCTATAAGTCTAATTTCATTCTTCTCTCTGGATAATAATAATTTGGAATGCACTGACTGCAGAGTCATAAAAAGATACTTAGAAGCGCAACAGTAGAACAGGATCAAATGAGCTGCGTTTGATTCTTGCCCAGTAGCGCCAGCCTCAGTTGCTGGCATTTTCCAGGCAGGCCCTATTTTGCATAAGGTGCAGCACTCAGAGGAAGAGGGTATGACTGCCATCCTGTATCCTACTCTCTGTAAGGCCTCTTGGATTTACTGCTGAGTAGACAATGTACTCAGTATAGTGCACTGTAAGTGTGTCAGTTGCTTGGTAGTATTTGCATTATTGAAGATTCTGTTAAGAAGAGGGGATCTGAGCTATTGCAAAGACATTTTAAGTGATTTTTAAACACTGATCCCTATACCATTCTGGGTTTTCCAGAAATGTCGTAAGCTGTCTTATACTCTTATACTGAGTCAGACCATTGGTCTAAAAGGTAAAGGACCCCTGCATGGTTAAGTCCAGTCAAAGGCGACTATGGGGTTGCAGTGCTCATCTTGCTTCAGGCCTTGGGAGCTGGTGTTTGTCCACAGACAGCTTTCCGGGTCATGTGGCCAGCATGACTGAACTGCTACTGGTGCAACAGGACACTGTGACGGACGCCAGAGCACACGGAAACACAGTTTATCTTCCTGCTGCAGTGGTACCTATTTATCTACTTGCACTGGCATGCTTTTGCACTGCTAGGTTGGCAGGAGCTGGGACAGAGGAACAGGAACTCACTCCGTTGCAGGGATTTGAACCATCGACCTTCCGATCGGCAAGCCCAAGAGGCTCAATGGTTTAGCTATTGTCAAGTGGCATCAGCTCTCCCCGGTTTCAGACAAGAATTTCCCCAGCCCTACATGAAGATGCAGGCCATTGAACCTGAGACCCTCTGCATACCAACAGATGCTCCACCACAGAGTTATACCACTTCTCTTATATAAAGGTTTGGCTTCCAGATGACATCTACCAGAGCCTAAACTGCTGAAGAATTCAGTATGGAGCATCAGGGTCTGTGATATCACTAAGCTGTGATATCACATGATATCAACCCTGTACCCCAACTTTTCCAAGTCACCTCATTTCCTCAGAAGACTTTTTAAGGTGGTGCTTTAGTGTCAAGTGGAAATATTGTAAAAGGCTGGGGCATGACAGCAGTTATTCCATACCAACCATCCTTTCATTTACTTCCCCTCATGGACCTGTCTCATATATTCTGCAATGGTTTACTTACCTCTAGTTCACAGTTCCCTTACCCATAAATAGTGCAACTTGTTATGCCAATAACTCTTGGCTGCCAGAAAAATTAACTATAATGCCAGTTCCCCCTCCTTCTGTTCTCCCCCGGTAAAAGCCTGTGATGACAAGAATTATAGAGCAGATGCAGAAATTTAAGCATGCATTCAAATCCCTTATCTTTTACTATTCAAATGCAATTATGAAGTGTGTTTCTTTTGCATTTAATTAGAGAGTAGAACAGATGGTGAAAGCTTAGCATAAACTGATGTGTCCATTAAAGTAATTTGTGCTGTGCAGGGAGATAGGCCAAACCCTGCTCTGTTACCTGCGTGATTCCAGGGGTTCGGTCTTTGGTGAGGATTTCAGGAGGCCAAGATGGCACGTGAAGAGGTTGCTATTAACTAAGGAGGGAGCATGAATTGCTCTCTAGCTCTGAATGGAGCTAGGCACCTCTTAGTAAAGTGTTCGGATCAGGTAAGGCAAATCAAAGTGCTTTGTCTGAAGTACGGTGATGGCTGGAGAAGCATGATTATTAATGTTTTTATGTTTTGTCAATTGTGTAATGAATTCTTCATTTTAAAGTCAAGGGTTGTAATGGATGTTGAGAGACACTTTTGGGGAAGTAAGAAGATAAGCTGATGATTGTGGAATCCTCATCACAAGATTGGATACAGGGAAAGTGGGGAGACACTTGTTTCTTCCTCTCCTGTTTTGTAACACATTCTGATCCGTGGCAAGGTCAAATGTGGACTTCAAAGCTTCTGAAACACCATTCGCTTCAGTTTTTGTCTTGATTCCTTGTGATTTGCCTTGAAAGGAGATTTGGAATTCTTTGTTCATTTTTATTTTACTAAGGTCTCCACTGCACCTTCCTCTAAACATTCATTCCAGATTAGTACACTTTAACATATCAGGAAATATTGAAAAGAAACAAAAATGAAAACAGCACAGTGAAATCTGAGAAGGAATAGACCAGGCCCATCCAACTCCCAAGAGACTGCGATCTACTCCTAGTGTACAAAAACTGGCAGTGATCTACCCATTGTCATTGAGGATTGACCAGAGTTGTTGAGCTTCTCTTAAGGGAGAATGGCATGCTTCGCTCATCTCACACTCTGCAAATAACAAACGCACGCAGCGCTAAAGTCAATCAATGTATTCCACATCACAATTAGACAACAACAAACTCTGCCCACTAGACGCGATGGAGGGACAGGGCAAGGGGGGTGGGGGGAGGAAATATTCATTCTGTAGTTATTCTAAGCCTGAGATCGATAAGGATCCCGTGATCTACCAGGATCACCTGTCGATCATGGTCGACCAATTGAACATGTCTGGAATAGACCAAATAGCTTCTTTATTAGGGCAATTGGGCCACCGAATGGCTTGCAAATGTCTTTCTCAGTACCAATCAGCTGGTGGGCGCTGCAAAACATCACTTTGAAATCTGTTTGCAAGTGCTTCACAATAAAACTGCTCACAAACAGATTTCAAAGATGAGCCTAACTGGCATCAGTTCACTATCATGGCATGATATGCGCTTTCCTGCACATGAGATGTCCTCTCGGGTCTTTGTGCATTGAGCACAAAGATCTGGATGGAGTTGCTGACAAATGTGTTGTGGAGGTTATTCATCCTTGTTGGATCCAAACAGCGGTGACAGATTCTGCTGACGTTCCGGATCACTCTTGAGAAGGAGAGAATTGTTTATTCACTTTCAGTCAGGCAATCAACTGCATTACTGAGGCAGGCATCCCTGGAACATAATTCTGGAAGGGGTGACATTTTGCAGGACTGAAGAACCAAAGAATTAATCTGGAACCAGAACTTTTATTATCACATGAATGAATGAGATGGGTTTAAAACACAGGTTGACTTAAAAGGAAAAATATGAACGTGTAGGCCTCTTCTAGACAACCTGTTTCCTGAGCTTCATCCTCATTTGCTTGCAGCCAATGTGGATGTCCATGCTAATTTCTTTGCAGAAAGATTAGATAATGTTACTGCATTTCCACTTGCTTTATCACTCACAAGACGTCTGATCTTTCAGGGAAGTGGGTCTGTTATGCAAGAGCTACAAACCAGTTTTTGATTGCACAACCTGAATCTGCAGCAACGTGATTGAATCTCGCTTATAAATAGGGACAGTGTGGAAGCAACCTCACTCACCCATTTTGAAGATACAGATTGTCAGGTAAGCAAGGACTTAAATACAAAGGGCAAATTTTGAGGAGGAATTTGAAAGCAGAGATAATCAGAAACAAGCAGTATCAGACAGCTTCCAGTTTGTAGGCAGCACATCAGAAAACTGACCTGAAGCAGCATTCAGTAGTATTTGAAGCTGACATACTCTAGCTGTTGTAAAGCACTTACTAAATGTTGGCATTTGTGCTTTATTTAGCCATTCAGTTAACAATTTCATTAAAAAGATAACAAAGAGGAGTCACATTTTCAATTTTGAGGACAATCCCAACTTTTGGATGGTTGTCACATTTTATATACTTTTTAAAATGTCTGTTTCACCTTTAAAACACCTTTAAAACATCATAGAAATACCATTTATAACACTGTGGGGTTTGTTGACTGCACTCATACCAGTGATCTAGTTCCTTAAGCTGGGTTGCTTCTTAACCCACTGGCGTAGTATTAAAAACAATTTGAGTCTGTCTTAACTCATTACAACACATTACTAATTTGTTCCATTTTGAACCTTATCTGAACTTGGTCCACTCTAGGCATTTCCCACACACTCCATCTGACTATATAAAGACAGGAATAATTTTTTTGCCTGCTTGGTAAATAATTAGCAGCTATTTTCTGCAAAGGTTTGGGTTAGATAGCCTAATTAAAGCAATCATGCAGATTATTTATCATGCTTAATCCTAATCAGTTTCCACTTCATCTCAGCAGGGTCCTATATTACTCTGGACATTCGTGTTTTTTCTTGCCTATATTTCAGAAATTTTATTTTTAAACAGCTCAAAATCTTTGCCTGCCTGGCTTATTAGTTTTATGCATAGATTTATGGCCCAGTAGTTCAGTATGGGAGATAGCAATTAACCACACATCAGACAGACCGTCACCTCCAGTGGGCTCAAAAACTAAATTAAATGGGGGGAGATAGAATTCAAAATAACATAATGCAGCATTGTGTGTGCATAAGTCCAGTTTATGCAATCATTTCCTTGTGGATTTTTTGGAAGGGAAAGAAACATGCAAATGGCATTGGAGCACCCATTTCTCACATTATGTAATGAGTTGAATCCACACTAAAGAAGCTTAACTTTGTTCCCATCAAAATTAAAAGGACTTAAGTTAAGCCATGACTAACTCACCCCATCAATTTCAATGGCACCTGAGTTTTTATAATTTAGTTTGGATACAAACCTCTGTGCATAGCGGAGGAGAGAAGGAATCACTTGCTCTTTGATGACACAATCCCTTCTCTTGGTAAGGCTAAGTCTTAAGGAGATGGCAAGGATTTTTAATTCACAGGCAGGAGTGAAATGTCTGGAACCATAGAATGAACAAGGCCAAAGCAGGTGTAGGTTTGGGGAGCCTTACTGGAGACATGAGACCCATGGGAGAGTTGAGGCCTTCAGGGAAGAAAGTGCCATTCTGTTGGGGAAAAACTCTGACCTGAGAACTGTTTCCTCTAGGAGTATTGCCACAGAGGTCTCTGTCTCTTTTTTTATATATTTATACATTTTTATTGGGTTTTTTACATATCATTTCCAACATTCATTTAACATAACTTCTTATCTTATACAATATTTTAGACTTCCATCAAGACCTCTGATGATTTTCCGTTCTTTATCACTTGTTCTGCATTTCTTAATTTCTCTATTACTCTTAATTATCATTAACTAATAATTCTCCTCATAGTCTTTCTTGCAATGTTTCAAATAGTCCTTCATAGAGGTCTCTGTCTCAGTGGATTCCTGGCTGTTATGTATCACGGCTGGTTCATGTACGCCGGCAATCTGTGCAACTGGCTCTACACACCTAGCTACCTTGTTTCTGGTATGGTGTGGGATCAGATAACTCCATTCCAAACAGGTTTCCATTTAAATAAATCCTGTAGGCCGGGATTGGTAAACCTGTGCCCCTCCAGATATTGTTGGACTACAACTACCATTACCTGTCCAGTGGTACCTCTGGCTACGAACTCAATTCATTCCGGAGGTCCATTCTTAAGTTGAAACCGTTCTTATCCTGAGGCACCCTTTTGCTAATGGCACCTCCCACTGCACGTGCACCTCCAACACGCGACTTCCCCCAACATCCTGGGGCAAAGTTCACAACCGGGAACAACTTCTTCCAGGTTAGCAGAGATTGTAACCTGAAGTGTGTGTAACCAGAAGCATTCGTAACCAGAGTTACCACCGTAACCACCAATGATGCTCACCAGGGCTGATGGAATTACAGTGGTACCTCCATTTGTGGATGGGATCCATTCCAGAGCTCCGGTCGGATCCCAAGGTTTCCGCAACCAGAGGTGCCTGTTCTGCACATGCGTGCTGCATGATAGAGTGCTTCTGCACATGTGCGTGGTGCATAAAGAGTTTCTGCGCATGCGCAAGCAGCGAAAAACGGAAAAATACTTCCGGGTTTGACGCTTTCACAACCTGAAGTTTACGTTACCTGAGGGTAATGTAAGCCGAGGTTCTACTGTAGAGTCCAAAACATAAAGAGGCAGCCCTGCTCTATAATTTAGTCAAATGCATGCGTTCCTTCAGTATTTTAGCAATCCACCTATGCCCTCCCCTCTGAACCCTTTTGTCTGGTGCTTCCTCCTCAAATCCTATTAGCATAACTCATTGTAAAGCGACTTATTTCTCATCATTCAAGCATTCCAAACTCCTGCTGTAAGGAAGTGATCAAAGCACTAAACAACCCCTCACCCTTGAAATAAATAACACAGAATAACGCACATCCTCCCAACTGAGCTCTGCTCCTCTTTGTCTTGGGACTGAATAGATTTCCATTCTGTAGTGATTCCTACTGCTTGGCAAAGGAAGTCTAAGTAAGGCTCCATGAAGACCAAACAGAAAGTCCAGTCAGCAAAGGAGGACTTTGCCAGGGTCTCTACCCCAGCCACGCTCATTTCTATTTGTGCATCATAGACCCCATCTGTACTATACATTTATAAAACCACATCATATCACATTAAACAGTTATGGTTCCCCCAAGAATCTTGGGAACTGTAGTTTGTGGAGAGTGCTGAAAGTTGTGAGGAGTCTCTTCTCTCAGAGCTACAGTCATCAGAGCTATCTGGCAAGAGCAGTATAATTTGTAACCACTCTGGAAACAGCAATAATCACAATAATTTTATTATTTGTACCCCACCCATCGGACTGGGTTGCCCAAGCCACTCTGTAGCTACTTTGTGTTCCTTTGAGAGGTTTCCTGTATCTACAGTCAGACTATGGTAGCTATGCATTATCATACACCTCTTATATTCCATATGGCATGGAAAATTCTGGTGCAGAATTAGGCTTTCTCAAATGGCAAGCTTTTACTTTAAAAATATATATAAATCTCTGGCCTCATTGTTTCAAAGAGGGGTTTTTTTAAAAAAAATGCGCAGTCTGATCAGATCAGACTGGAAGGACCACGCAACCAAAGTGTCTTTGATTAGCACAGCAATTGGTTCCTTCCTGTACTGCCCATTAGTTTTCTTTCCTTCAAAACTGTGAGAAATCGAGATATTGGAGCTGCTGTGCTGTTGTGTAAATTAAGTCAGTTTACGCATGTCTGTCCAGCTTATTAGGAACATAGGATTTTATTTTCCTTGACAACAGATTTAAGTTTGGGTTTTTTTCATCACAGAAAATATTCAGCTGTGCTCTTAATATTATGTATTCATGTGCCAGGATAATATTTGCATTGCAGATTTTCCTTTTTAGGGTTTTGGAATTCTTATTCTGTTTCATGTTATCACTCTTCAGGAAACCTTTATTAGGCAAAAAAATAATGTCTCCTTTGCACTGTATTATTATTTTTTTGTTATTTATATATCACACCAGCTGTGCGCAATGCTCTTTACAAGTGAGTATGAGACGTTGCCCTGGGGTTAAAGACTTGCTTGAGAGATGGAATTCATCACCAAAAGAAAAAGAAAAAAGTCACTCTTCAGAGGCCTCACTTCACTTTATTTCACTTATGGCAATATGATCTCGCTGTGTACCCTGACCTTGGGAAGCAAGACTTCCTTCGTAACAGAGTGCCAATATGATTTGCTAGATCTTCTTTGTTTCTGTACTGGTGTGAAGCCTGGCGTCGCATGCCAGGATCAAGCCAGAGACCTCAAACAACCTTTAGTGTCCTATGATTTGAGCTTACTAATTTTGATTTGAATTATCTTATGATCTGAGGAGTATCGAAATCGTTTTGATTTGGGGCCTTTGGAAACACAAGTAGCAACACAGTTCGGTGAAATGCAGAATCTGGGCCACCTATAATATTCAGTCTAAATCCTTTGCCTTGTAATCTGAACCCATAGGATTGGTTCCGACTCTCTGAAGCAGCAGTGAGGAATCTCTGCCCCCCCCATGTTGGGGTGGCTGGCTGGGGCTGATGGGGGTTAGAGATTGACTGCAGCTGAAGGACCACAGGTTCTCCACCCATATTCTGGAACAAAATAAATCAGTTTCGCTCCATCATCTTTGTGACAGTCCTTCATATTTTTGAAGCTATCATATTGCCTTTTAATGGTCTCTTCTCCCTGGTAAACAAACTTTTTTTAAAAAAACAACAACAACAACCTCCAGCTGTTGGAACTATTGATAGGTGAATTCTCCCTAGGCAAATCAGATTAGCTTAGAAATGAGCTGTGCTCTTTCCCCACAAAATAGCAATAGCTCTGTTTATAGTTGTCAGGGAACTGCCATCAGCTCAGAGGCGGGAGAGGGAAGGGCAGTTGGACTACAGGGAGCCTCCAAAGATCGCGGGAAGCAGCACTTCCTCAGCGGAGGAGGGAAGCCCCGCCTCAAGTGGGGAAGAGATGCAGGGCTCGGAGGATGCAAGAGAGAGCCAAGCATGAGCAAAGCGGGGGGGGGAGGTCCCCCTTTACCCAAGCCCTCCCTGCGCAGTAGGTTTTGGCGCAGAGAGGGGAGGCGTCGGATGGGGGTCAAGAGACTACTCTGCTGGGGAAAGTTTAAGGAGTGCCCACTCTCAGATTCTGCTAGTGACAGAGCAAGACATGGAATTGAGGCGTTCTGCACTGTAAATGTTTTTGCACCAATAATAAAGCCTTTGAAAAGACCAGTGGGAATCTTGCCTGTTCGCTCTCGAGCAACCATCCCGATAGGCATAAGAATAGTCAACCACCCTGATTCCCCAAATCACACACTTTCCTTGGAGGTGTTTCAGCAAAGGTTGGATGGCCATTTGCCATGTATGAGTTAGTTGAGATTCCTGCAGTCCAGGGGGTTGGACTAGATGTCACTCAGGATCTCTCCCAACTCTACAATTCTATGATTCTATTATCTACAACCCCTCACCCATTCATTTAAATAACACTTATCAGCGCCATGGGATTAGTTCTGGGTGTATTCCATCCAAAAAGGAAAAGGGGGGAAATCAAATCTCCCCTTCCCTTTTGTCAGGGACTGGACCAAAGAGGGTGAGAATGGTGAGGAGAGGAAGGCAGAATTGAACTGCAGCAGCAGTTTGAGGAAGGTCACAGCTCAGAGACAGGTGAAAATAAGAGTTGGGAGGTGTTGGGAGAAGGGAGGGGGGAGACAGAGCCAGGGAAGGCAGAGACTGAGCTGTCAGCTGACACATTATCACTGGAGAGCATTTCTGACCCCCCTCTCCCAGAGCTCGGCGTTCATTGAGGGTGCAAGAGCAAAGAACTCAGAGACAATTAGTCCCTGGCAGCCACCATAAGGGAAAGTGCTGTTGGTTGGTAGGAAGGGAGGTGGGAGGAGCTTAGTTGGAGCAATGCCATTAACAGGAGGCAGCCTGCATTCCTTATTTATGGCTGTGATGATGGAATAAACTCCTTAGTAAGAACTCTTTGTTTTCCTCTGTTCCTTGCTGCCACCGGGAGAGGGAGCGAATTCCCTGGAGTCTGGCACCTTTCTTCTCTGACACACTGCTAACAGGCCAGGAATGAGGCCTTGGTGGGCACTGGAAGTTGTAGTTTTCAAGTTTCGATTTCCCTCACTTTCTCCACCAACCAATCCACACTTCTCATTATGTGGCTTCCATCTTTCTCCTCCTGTTCTGACAAAAACATGAATTGTATGAAAACTCACATTTTAAGGGTAAAAAAAAAATGTCGTGGTTTGCAATATACTTTGTCTGCCTCTCCAGAACATTTTCAACTTCTATCTGTGCACTCTTACCAGGAAGCAATTGACATTGAAATGAGTAGGATTTACTTCCAAGTAAACATGCCTAGGCACAGACAGCATGTAAATCAAATGGTTTAATATCTGAACCCAGACTTGGGTAGGATGGATTAATTGAGTGCTGAATTTTCTTTTCTTCATAAAACTATCAAATCTCATTTAAATTGTAAAATGTTATATGCTTCACTGACACTCACAGAATCAGTGAGAACAGGATAAAGAAAATTCTTCCCTTAGGCCATGAAGTTATAACAGATGGTAAAATGCATTTCTTGTCTTTAAAAGGAAACCTGGCACAATAGTATCTTTCTTTTATTTCAAGCCCAGAAAAAATATATTCTTGGATATATTGCTAGGTTATTAGTTATTGTCTTTACCATTTTCGTTTTAAGCATTTTCTCTTTTTTATTATTGTTCTTTTTATTATATGCAGGCTGTACGCAATATTGTCACTGTGTTTATGCTGGTATGGGAATAGAGAACTTGTAGACCTCCATATGAGGCTGAACTCCATCTCCCATCGTCATTGATCATTAGTAGTCCTGGTAGGGGATGATGGAAATTGTAGTCCACTAACATCTGGAGGGTCACAGTCTCCCCATCCCTGCTCTAGCAAAATACCTTACAAGAGGCAGAACCTAGGTGAAACTTGATCATATGTTTTCCATTCCAAGTCCATATCTTTAGGCATTGGACCACAATAACTTTCAGGTCTATTTCGATGATATAATCTATTAGCATCCCAGTGGGTGGTTTTAGATGTGACATGGTGAAGCCATGAAGTGTGACTCTTTCGGTGATCTGGTTAATAGTGTAAATGCTTTGACTGCCACAGTACATAAAAGAGATGGAACACATAGTGCATTTGTCATAGACTTATTGCTGTAAAAAAATGTTTCCCAGTGATAAACCGTCTCCTTCCTAGTTATATGTGATGTGCAGTGGGGACCACATTTCCCTTAAATGGGTCATTTTGCTCTTTCTGCCTCTGAGGTCCGACAGTGCTCTAAAGAAGACTCAGGTGGTGATGAGGTTTGCACCACTTTCCCTAGTAACTTTCCCCACAGCCTTGTAGCATCATCAGACTTGTGGAGAGGGGGACCAACTGTCCCTCTATCTCCTAGACCCTGCAGAAGCCAGCCTATTAAGCAACAGTCAAGGGCCTTTTAAGGAACACAGTACCATGTTTTGAGGCTATGAGACCCAATGCAAAGCCTCACATGGTTTCAGCACCTTGTTGAGGCAACAACATTCCATAGCTCAGACAGCTGGGTCCACTGGGAGCTGTCCAGGGTGCTGATGTCTGCTTTGAGAGACCTGCCTTGATTTGTTTGGACTGAATTTGACTGGACTTGATGAGTTTAGAAGATTGTGGCCACCTGCTCTGCAAGCCTCAACTTCCAGTAAAACAGGATAGAGAGGTGGTTATTTTTTTCCCTGATTCTACCTGCAGCCATCTCTGCCACCTACATGCTATGCTATTCCTCCAGTTCTTAAGATCAGATTTTCAGAGGGTTCAAGAGACTACAGAGCGGAAGGAAGAATCAGCAAAAAATGCCTTCCCTGTTTTCTTGAGAGGGATAATTCTATGGATTGTAGCTCTACCTACAGGATGTCTGAATCCATCTGATTGTTTCCAATCATCTCAAAAGAAGTTCAGGCTAAGAATATGAAGGAAAACCTAGAATAGGTCTTATTTCTAGAAGAATGATGTGTATATACGCTTTCCCCAAATACACAATATAGCAACTGCTTGAGGAAAAACCAAGTTTGTGCCACCAGCCCGGTAAAGATTTTCACCTCAATGGTATATACTGTATCTTTTAACTTCACACTGAACTGCTGTTAAAGTACAGTAATTTTCTGCAATTTGATCTTTATCTCAAAACAGTAATTTGTGAGCAACACTCCAATATATTGCTGTGTACTTTAAGATATTTTGTGATTTCTTGGAATGGGGTTTTACAATACAAGCCTTCCACTGTAATTTTTTCCTAGAGTTTTTTTCCTCCTTCACATCTAAATTACATTCATATGGTTCATTGTTTCCCAGCATGGATAACCAGGGAAAGCAAAACAATATTACGTGTCCACCGGTTCATAGAGGACTGGTCTACACATGCTCTGTTCATCTCCAGCTCTTTTGAGTGTAGGACTAATGCATGATGGATGGTGTGGGCTGTGAAACCTGACACTGAGTGATCCACACCTGATGTTAACTGTTGTGTTAGCACCATCCCTGACACCTGCACATCAAGCCCAGATGGAGCTCCATTCAGTCCACTTGCACAGGGCCGCCAGATGCATGACACACTTAGTGCCCTTCTGTAGGTACCAATGCTCAATGCACAGATGCCAAGGGCAAAGCCAAGTGGAAGAGTTCCACCTGACTTTCTAGTTTTAGTCCAATATGTGGAGAGAAGTGTGAATAGGGCTAACAAGATTTTCTCTTTGACATCATCACCATATTTGACATACCTTTCTTAGTAGACCTTACTTCCTAAGGCACAGACTGGTATTAGAAAATCTGGTAAATTGACTGGTATTAGATTTTTCTTGGCTTTTCCACTGAATTGAAGTAGCTCAGATACTTACAGATTATACCAAGTATATGACTTCACTCAGAAGGTGCAGAATATTAGATTTGAGTGCAAGAATGAACAGAGGATTATGTCCCTTTTTCTTATTGTAACAGAAAGGAATTTTCAACAAACTTTATCCATTTCCCCTCCAAAGATTCCCATGTTTTCACTTTGTGAACTTGATGACTCACAGTCCTTAAATAGGCTCCAATTAAAGAAGATTGAACTAGATGATTATGCAACACTCAGTGCTTTGGTCTCACTTGAGGAAAATAAGGAAGTAATCAGAGTATTCTCATCTGGGTAATTATTGCTCTTGCTGATGGATTCCATATTTACCATGGCTGAATATCACTTGCAGTTCACACTGTTCAGTGAAGCAAAGCAATCTGGAAGACTATGCCCAGTCAGAACTGATGTGGATGTTTATTCTTGCTGTTTGAAAACAAGGAAGACTGAACAATAGGTTACAGAGGCAGGTATATGTAAACGGATTCCTTGGAACAAAGTCTGGATGTTATTTATTTCTGGACTTCTTTGAAGTGGCTGTATTGAAGAACCGCTCTATTTCTGACAGCTTTGGTCAACATTTTAATTGCTTACAGGTCAGTCTTAATTTTGAAATTCCCATTGTTTCCCGTAAAAAAGAAAAAGGAAAAAGTTGAGCTTTAGAATGTAACCCTGAACAAACTTACTAAGGAATAAATCCCACTGAAGATTAAATTTTCTGATTAAATTAATTTTGTTTTTATGGTATATGGTTTAAACAACCCTCATATGATTGTTATATTTACTTCTACATTTGCCACTGCTTCGGATTTTCTGGCCTCCTTCCTTTTTAAAAAGTCTTTTTAGTATACATAAGTAGCTCTGTTGGTCGCATCCGCATAAGTTACGGAGCAATCCTAACTGGAGTTGTGGGAGTGTGATGTGGCAGGTCTACTATCATATTTGAAACCTTGCTGACTTCTGTTGGCCAGGACAGAAGATGTGTGGGAGGATGGCTTCTTGCAATTTTCAATAAGCCAGTTCCAGACTGGTGCAATTGAGGGCCCCATGGACTGGGCTCTTTGGGCAATCTGCAGGGCTTTTGATCAAATGCATCCAAAGCATTTGGTAGATCCTTTTTCCTTGTGATGCACTATTTCAGGATTTTCCTTTTGCTATTGCTGATGGGAAAACCTGTTAGCTTTCTGTCCACCTGGTACCTGCACCATAGGCAAGCCCCATTGGCCAGCAGTGCCAGTCATCATTGATGGAGACCTATGTGCTATGCTAAGTTTTCGGGCATGCCATCAACATTGTGTGAGGGTAGGATAGTACCCTTAGTCTATAGTCTGAGCAAGATCTAATATCATAAACTTTTTAAGCATACCAATATTTAAAGCAAGTGGATGTTTCTGAGAGATGAAGTATTTTATTTTTTTAAAAAAGGATGCATTACAGGCATGGGCTGGTTGATATTTCCTTCTAATAGTGGACTCTGGTGGTTGAGTACCTACTGGGTTGAAAGTAAAATGCCGAGGCTCCCAATTAAGGCAGTGGTTGCTACATACCAAGGGCATACAAAAGTACATAACACCAACGGTCCTTTTCCTTTAGCAGATCAGAGGGGAATCCCAGCCCCCATCAACCACTCTGCCCTCCCTTTGGCCCATACAGTGCAAGAAGATTCCCTTTCTAGACAGACCTGCGCTCTGAACAAGAACATTCTTGGGTCTGGGGAGATCCCTGCTGCAGGTCCTGCTTCTTGTGTCTAATTCACTTGTTCTGACCTAAATGGCCCAGGTCCTGCTTTTGGGCTTCCCTCAGGCAGGCCTTCTGGTTGGCCACTGTGAGAAACAGGATACTGGACAAGGTTACACCTACATTGGTCAGGATAAGAAAACAAGAACTCAAGAAGACCCTGCTGGATTAGCCACTGGCCTATCTACTCCAGACAGTGGAGGTAGGACACAGCTATCAGAGTTAGTAGTCACTGATAGTCTACTACTACATCAAGCTACTGCCCATTACCCATGCAGTGTGGAGAAGTACTTTCTTTTGTCTGTCCTGAATCTTGCAATATTGCCCCCAGGTTCTAGTAATATCAGAGAGGGACAGAAACTTTTCTTTATCCACTTTCTCTGTATCATGCATAATTTTATACACTTCTGTTGAGCAAGGATATAACTTGCTTAGATGTATAACTCTTCTGATAGGGTTCATTTCTCTTTCATTTCACCGCTTCCTTGATTCACCTTTTCTTCTTCTTCTTCTTCTTCTTCTTCTTCTTCAGCAGCAACAACAACAACAACAACAACTCCTCCCCCCCATTAGTGCTTCTACTAGTGGCTATCACAACTCATGTTAACCTCATTCTTTAGGTTATGTTTAAGATTTCATAAATTACATATTTGTGATCCTTTCTCATTGGATGTTGCAGTGAGAAAGAAGTGGCCTTCTGTTACCATGATCAAACCCATCAAGTTTGTCTGTCAAAATGTGTGCTTTCCCAATGCACAGAACATAAACACACACACAAAAAGCACAGCAATTCAGTCTGCTAAACCATATAACTATTCTGATCGGCAAACTTCATTTCTGACAGTTTGCGGTGAAAGGTGGCTCTGTGTTCTTCCTTCTTAGTTGCTTAGCTATTCGGTGTACAAAGCAAACACAGAGAAAATTGTAATTTCATTTGGATTCAGTGTTCCTTCCCCTTGTGTTAAATATGGGAAGCCCAGGGTGGTTTGGGTAATGTAATGGAGCTGAGCTATATACCATTAGGTGGCATGTACCCATTCGTCGTCGGAATAACGTAGTGTATTGGGGGTGAACCACGCACAGGCCTGCTAATCTTAAAATGTCAGTGCTGAGGGGAAAATGAATGCAAAGAAGCAGACAGCCTGTCTACACTTTCCTCTCTGCTGTGTGACTAACTGGGGAATTTTGATTTGTTCACTTGCTAACCATGCAGATATCATTATTCTCAACAGGGTTTTTATAGGGCTGCTGCTACAGGCCACAGCTCCCCCCCTCCTGCTGTTCTCTTGCTCTCTTGGTTGTGTGATATATGCTTCTTTTTATAACAGCAATCTTCTACCGAAGTCTGCATTTATGAAAATATAGACCGCAATAACAGGCTGCTCAGGCTATATAAATGGGCAAGAGAGAAAGAAAAGTTGCTTCTGCAAATATTCCTGAATGATTTGGAACCAGGTTGGAAACCTCTGACCTGCAGGTCTAATTAGAATCTCCAGGCCTCCCCATTTATCCATTGAGGCTGAGATGATCAAGCCACATGTAAAGTAATGTTTCAAAGAATCATAAAGTTGTACTGTTAGAAGGGAGCCCAAGGATCATCTAGTCCAACCCCCTGCAATGCAGGAATCACATTGTCAGATGGCCATCCAACCTCTGCTTAAAAACCTCATTAGAAGGTGGTGGGCTTTCATTCATTGGGAGTCTGTTGGACAGATCTTAGTGTCAGAAAGTTCTCCCTAATGTTTCATTGGACTCTCCATTCTTGTCATTGGAATGCAATGTTAAATCCAATTTTATGGCGCAAACTAAATTCACCGGTATGCAAATTACCATAAAATAGTGATGCCCACTAAAGGGATGCGGGTGGCGCTGTGGTCTAAACCACTGTCCCTCTTGGGCTTGCTGATCAGAAGGTCGATAGTTTGAATCTCCATGACGGAGTGGGCTCCCGTTGCTCTGCCCCAGCTCCTGCCAGCCAAGCAGTTCAAAAGCAGGCTAGTGCAAGTAGATAAATAGGTACCGTTGTGGCGGGAAGGTAAATGGCGTTTCTGTGCTCTGGTTTCCGTCACAGTGTTCCGTTGCACCAGAAGCGGTTTAGTCATGCTGGCCACATGACCCGGAAAGCTGTCTGGGGACAAACGCCAGCTCCCTTGGCCTGAAGCAAGATGAGCACCACACCCCATAGTCGCCTTTGACTGGACTTAACTGTTCAGGGGTCCTTTACCCTTTTTTATCCTTTTAGTGATGGCCACAGATCAAATAGTTCATTGATGGTGATGATCTCCATGTAGGGAAAGATGGATATGAAACAGAACACAGCCGAATTTTAAAGCATAGGGCCAATTACTACAATGTGATCTTAGGGCAGCGGCTGAAGAAGGAACAAAAAGGGTTTTCTTGTGTGAGTTTCTTGTGGCTGATTAGCTGCTTTCTCTGTACAAAGGTCAGAGGGGGCAGGGCTTCTGTTGAGGTAGGGGATTAGCTGTGGGAGGAGCTTGTCAGAGCTTGTAGGGCAGCGGCGCGCGCCTAGCGGCGCGCGCAGTTTGATCCATCTTTTAGATTTAGGGGAGCTAGTCTCAAACGTTTGTTGGGGGAGATATAAGTTTATTTGGGGGGATTTATTTGTCCTGTCTTCACGCTTTTTATGATGGAGGACCGCTGTAGTCACCCCCAACGACACCTTCTCAAGATGGAGGGTGAGGGAACAGCTGCAGTCGCCTGTGGTTCCTGCGCAATGTTTGCCATCTTGCCAAAGGTTGCAGGCAGCTTTACCTGCAGCAATTGCATGTTGATTGCCCTCTTAAAAGACAAAGTCCAGCAACTGGAGGAACGTGTAGCTACGCTCCAAAGAATTAGAGAGCTGGAGCTCTTCTTGGAAGCAACAGAGCACACCGTCTCCACCAAGGAGGAGACAGGGGACTCCCCTGAGAAGGAGGCTAGTTCACCAACACAGGAGCCAGATATATGGAGAAACGTGACTCAAAGAAGTAGGAGGCCCAGGGTTCGCTCTGATTGTTTAGAAATACGCAATCGCTTTGAGGTCCTTTCCCCTAGCATGGAAGACGAAGAGCAGACTCCATTTGAGGATCTCTCCCTCATTACAGTCGATCAGGTATATGAAGACGAGCAGCAAAGGCAGTCTTCAGGGAATGTGCAGGCGACCTTGGAACGGACAGCTCACGGAAGAACCCCGACCAGACCTAAGAGGAGGCGTGTAGTGGTGATAGGGGATTCCCTACTGAGGGGAACAGAAGCAGTGATCTGTGGGCCTGACAAGATGTCTCGGGAAGTGTGCTGTCTCCCCGGGGCTAAGATCCAAGATGTAACTGAACGACTGCAAGGAATCATAAAACCCACTGACAAATACCCCTTCCTCTTGGTTCATGTGGGAACCAATGACACTGCAAGCAATAGCCTCCAGAAGATCAAAAGAGATTACGAGGCTCTGGGCAGGAAATTGAAGCAATTAAATGCACAAATTGTCATCTCATCTGTCCTCCCAGTTGAACGACGTGGCCCAGGGAGAGAGGGAAAAATAGTGGAAGTGAACAACTGGCTTCGCAAATGGTGTAAACAGGAACGGTTTGGATTCTTAGATCACGGAATGCAGTTTCTTGAAGATGGACTTCTGGCAAGCGATGGGCTGCACCTCACAACGGTTGGTAGGAATGTTTTTGCAAAAAATCTCAGAAACCTCATCAGGAGGGCTTTAAACTGACTAATGTGGGGGAGGGAGACAGTGCTCCTGAAGGTAGGAGTCTATCAATTGATGAAGATGATCATCCAAATGTCATAGACCGAATGGAGCAAACAGCACGCAGACCTAGTGGTGGGAGGAAAAAATCCTTAAATAAGAGACACGGGGGAATGATTAATGGACTTCAATGTCTGTACACTAATGCGCAAAGTATGGGAAATAAACAAGATGAGCTTGAGCTCTTGGTACAGCAAACTAAATATGACATAATAGGCATCACTGAAACCTGGTGGGATAAGTCCCACGATTGGAATGTAATAATGGAGGGATACAATCTATTTCAGAGAAACAGACCAGACAAGAAAGGAGGAGGAGTGGCGTTATATGTCAGGGATGTGTATACCTGTGAAGAGATCCAAGATTTAGAACCTCAAAGCCAAAGTGAGAGCATTTGGGTCAAAATTAAGGGAGAGAAGAATAACAGTGACCTCATTGTGGGAGTTTACTATAGATCCCCAAGCCAAACGGAGGACATAGATGATGCCTTCCTGGAACAGATGGCCAAGCATGCAAAAGGAAGGGAGATAGTAGTAATGGGGGACTTCAATTACCCGGATATTTGTTGGATGTCAAACTCAGCCAAGAGCATAAGGTCAAACAGATTCCTCACTGGACTTGCAGACAACTTCATTGTCCAGAAAGTGGGAGAAGCTACAAGAGGAACAGCCATTTTAGATCTGGTCCTAACCAATGTTGATGACCTGGTTAGTGGGGTAGAAGTGGAAGGATCATTAGGCGCGAGTGATCATGCTCTTCTGAAGTTTACTATACAGCGGAAAGGAGCAGCCAAGCATACTAGGACTCAATTTCTCGACTTTAAGAAAGCCGACTTCATAAAACTTAGGGAAGTGCTGGGTGAGATCCCATGGACAGTAATACTAAAAGGAAAGGGAGTTCATGATGGCTGGGAGTTTGTTAAGAGGGAGATAGTAAAAGCACAACTTCAGGCAATACCAATGAGACGGAAACATGGAAGGTGCCTAAAGAAGCCAGGGTGGCTATCTAAAGAACTTTTAACTGAGTTAAGATTAAAAAAGGATGTGTACAAAAAATGGAAAAGGGGGGAAACCACCAAAGAGGAATTCAAACAAATAGCCAGCACGTGTAGACACAAAGTCAGAAAAGCTAAAGCACAGAATGAACTCAGGCTTGCTAGAGAGGTTAAAAGCAACAAAAAAGGCTTTTATGGGTATGTTCGTAGCAAAAGGAAGAACAAAGAAACAGTGGGGTCACTCAGAGGAGAAGATGGTGAAATGCAAACAGGGGACACAGAAAGGGCTGAACTCCTCAATGCCTTCTTTGCCTCAGTCTTCTCCGATAAAGAAAACAATGCCCGACCTGAAGAATTTGGAGCAAATGATTCAGCAGAGGAAACACAGCCCAGAATAACTAAGGAGATAGTACAAGAATACTTGGCTAGTCTAGATGTATTCAAGTCTCCAGGGCCAGATGAACTGCATCCAAGAGTATTAAAAGAACTGGCAGATGTGATTTCAGAACCACTGGCAGTCATCTTTGAGAATTCCTGGAGAACAGGCGAAGTCCCGGCAGACTGGAGGAGGGCAAATGTTGTCCCTATTTTCAAAAAGGGGAAAAGAGAGGACCCAAATAATTACCGCCCAGTCAGTCTGACATCAATACCAGGGAAGATTCTGGAGCAGATCATTAAGCAAACAGTCTGTGAGCACCTGGAAAGGAATGCTGTGATCACCAATAGTCAGCATGGATTTCTGAAAAATAAGTCATGTCAGACTAACCTGATCTCGTTTTTTGACAGAATTACAAGCCTGGTAGATGAAGGGAACGCAGTGGATGTAGCCTACCTTGATTTCAGCAAGGCATTTGACAAGGTGCCCCATGATATTCTTGTAAAGAAGCTGGTAAAATGCGGTCTTGACTATGCTACCACTCAGTGGATTTGTAACTGGCTGACTGACCGAACCCAAAGGGTGCTCATCAATGGTTCCTCTTCATCCTGGAGAAGAGTGACTAGTGGGGTGCCACAGGGTTCTGTCTTGGGCCCGGTCTTATTCAACATCTTTATCAACGACTTGGATGATGGACTCAAGGGCATCCTGATCAAATTTGCAGATGACACCAAACTGGGAGGGGTGGCTAACACCCCAGAGGACAGGAACACACTTCAAAACGACCTTGACAGATTAGAGAACTGGGCCAAAACAAACAAGATGAATTTTAACAGGGAGAAATGTAAAGTATTGCACTTGGGCAAAAAAAATGAGAGGCACAAATACAAGATGGGTGACACCTGGCTTGAGAGCACTACATGTGAAAAGGATCTAGGAGTCTTGGTTGACCACAAACTTGACATGAGCCAACAGTGTGACGCGGCAGCTAAAAAAGCCAATGCAATTCTGGGCTGCATCAATAGGAGTATAGCATCTAGATCAAGGGAAGTAATAGTGCCACTGTATTCTGCTCTGGTCAGACCTCACCTGGAGTACTGTGTCCAGTTCTGGGCACCACAGTTCAAGAAGGACATTGACAAACTGGAACGTGTCCAGAGGAGGGCAACCAAAATGGTCAAAGGCCTGGAAACGATGCCTTATGAGGAACGGCTAAGGGAGCTGGGCATGTTTAGCCTGGAGAAGAGGAGGTTAAGGGGTGATATGATAGCCATGTTCAAATATATAAAAGGATGTCACATAGAGGAGGGAGAAAGGTTGTTTTCTGCTGCTCCAGAGAAGCGGACACGGAGCAATGGATCCAAACTACAAGAAAGAAGATTCCACCTAAACATTAGGAAGAACTTCCTGACAGTAAGAGCTGTTCGACAGTGGAATTTGCTGCCAAGGAGTGTGGTGGAGTCTCCTTCTTTGGAGGTCTTTAAGCAGAGGCTTGACAACCATATGTCAGGAGTGCTCTGATGGTGTTTCCTGCTTGGCAGGGGGTTGGACTCGATGGCCCTTGTGGTCTCTTCCAACTCTATGATTCTATGATTCTATGATTCTATGATTCATAACAGATACAGTATCAGCTCAGCAAAGTTGGTTTCCAAATGCATACTCAGTAGGACAAAATTACACAACACAACTGTTTCCCCTATTCCTCCACAAACAGTGGCATAGTGTGATTAGATTTGCCAATCAATCCAGTCACACACTATGACGCTATTCTGTATCCCTTTGAAATCAGTTAGAAGAGTTAGAAGAGTAAGTGTGCACATATCTTCCAGTTGACTTATAGGAGCAAGTTAAAATCTCCATCCGCTTCTTCCCACATGTGTTCAGTGCGCCAGAATGTTCCATTTCAATGAAATATATACATCTGGAGGTTCTCCAGGACTGGATCTCATTAATCATCTTGATAGAATAACTGCAACCATCATTGTGTATGGAGACTGTTGCTTGTCAGCAACAAAACACGAAAACATTATTAGCAATTAGGTGTCATGGGATACATGACACTAATGAAATAAATATCATGCTCTTTATTAGGGGCGTCACCTAGGGGATTGTCATAAACAACTTTGCCTGTCTGGGCTGCATAATCTTTAGCAACCTCTAACAAGTTTCTTGGAGAGAGATTACTTTGTGCCTCTACGCAGAGAGTTGATGTACTGCTGCTGACATTATAATGCATTTTAAAGAGGAGCACTAGGACAATTTCCTGCAATTAAGACTTTATCTGGGGACCAGACTCTGCCTGAGCTTCACGAGGCTGCTGATTATTGGTTGTGCATTTAATTTACAGCGAAAAGCTGTTTGCCTCTTAAATGTTTTCACACATGGAGCAGATAGATAGGAACAATAGGTCAGCCTAGATCTCAGAGTGTTGGAAAGTCAAATTACGTATCTCTTCGGTGTATGTCGAACCACTTATTTTGTCTCCAGGCAGGTATAGCAAAGCAGTTGTGACCAAAACCGGGAATAGGCAAGACATGAGTGACGTACTGAACTTTATCAATAACTTTATTAATAACAGGGGAATGAGAAGTGTAGTAAGCTGACTTCAACCTTGGGCGAGCCAAAGCCTGCCCATTCCAAAGAGCATGGCAATGCATAACCCAGAGGTGGTTTTTAGGGTGGTGCAACAGTTACAGCAAGACGGTGGGACCAAATTTTAGCATTCTACAGGGCTCTGCTGAGATTTGAGAGCCCCAAATCCACCCAGAACATAAACCTATGGCCACAGATAAAGACTCGGACACAAACTAGCCTATAAAGCCTGTGGTCATGCCTGCAAGATTCAGGTGCTTACTTGCATTCATGCACATACCATGCGCCTCCCATCTCAACCCCTCTTTTCCTGGCCACAACAACACTCCAGGTCTAGCATGGGGTGGTTGTAGTATTGTCTGAGTGCTTCAGCCCAGGCCTCATCACTTTCTTAACCCTCATTAATCTGCAGCGCCATATATGGGAGTATTTTCCCGGGAGTGAGTTCCATTGAATTTGATAGGACTTTTAAAGTACACATGCACCAGATTCCCTTCTTAGGGTTGCTTGTGGAGGTAAAGTCCATGATCTCATTGTAAGTCCAGTTCAGTTCAGTTCCTAAGTTTATTGCTCTAGCCATGACAAACGTAGCAATAGTATTAATGAAATAATACATAACATGCATTCCATGCATAATAAAATGATACATAACATAAAGAAGATATCAGAGACACCAACAAGCTTAAATCTAGCTTAATTTCAGATTCTTCTTATTTTATTATTATTTCTTAAATTGATGTACCGCCTTTCATACCATACATAATAAAATGCTATATAACATACACCAGAAAGACCAACAAGCTTAAATCTAGCTTAATTTCAGATTCTTATTCTTATTATATTCTTATTTATTAAATTTGTATATTGTCCTTCATCCAAAAATCCCAGTGTGGTTCTCAACAGAAAAATACAGAATGAGAATGCAAAAGTAAACCTCCAAATCACCAAAACAACTTATAGAAATTTTATCTAATTTCTTTTTCCTGATTTTTTTGTGTGTGCAGCCAATGTATGGAGGGCCACTCTGTTTGCTACGAAGCTATTATTGTCACTCAAAAGAAACCAAGTCATTTCTGCTAGGGTGTATCTGTTTGCTTGTGGGAACATCTCACTGTAGGTGATTAGTATTCATTGCATCTGGCTCTTAATCAATGTGGAACCTGAAAACATAGAATAAGAATATAGAATCAGTAGAAAGCAGAAAAAGAGAAATACTGAAAACTTTAGGTGCATACAGAATGTTTTCATGTCCTTTTAAAAAAGCAGTTTCTTTCTTTTTTTGGAAAAATGAGTTGGTTTATTAAAGGAGACGAACAGTATCAATATGTCATTACTTTGGTCTAATTACAATTCAAGAGAAAAAAGGGGGAACAACATTTCAGAAAGATACCCAAAGTTTCATGAAATACTGTATACAGTCAAGCAGGCCTGCAACAGAAGAAAAATGCATTTTTTATTATTATTATTTCTGGAGATGACTAGAATTCTCACCATTCTTTTCGACATCCTGTTTCCTTAAGCTGCTCAGTAAACAAATGTTTTTCCCTAAGGCAACCAGACATATTTTCTCTGACCCTTACAAAAAGGAGGTCCTAGAAATAACTAATCTGTTCCTGCTGCAATGACTTCCTTTTCCTTTTTATTTCTGGTGACAGATTTGACAGTTGTTTGTATGGATGACTAACTAGCAATATGATCCAGGTCGGTCGGTTTGTTTTCGCCAGTATGCTGAACTAAAAGCTACCATATTAAAACTGAGGTGAGGGAGAAGAAAGAGGGCTCAGCGCCTCTTTACAGAAAAGATGGAGAAGCTCACTAATTTTGCTTCAAAATTACTTTTGCTAGACCCCTGAGATCAGAAAAAGACATACAGTTAGACTGAAAGAACCAGGTGTCCCTGAACAACATTCTGAGCTTAGGAATTTGGTCCACAGCACCAGAACTGAGTTCACACTACTTTGCCACATGAACCCACTCCTGATCGCACAAAGTGTTCTTCAGTCCAGTAACATAATTTAGGTAGGAAATGTCACTTTGTGGTGTCTGTTATTGAACAATTGCTGATCTACTGCAAAGCACTAATAGATCCTGATCTATCTTCCATTAAGAGATAGAAAATATTGCTGATCTACAAGCCACCCAGAGATCTACTAGTACTAGGGCTTTACCATCTTCCCGTATACTAGAGCAGAGTTTTCCAAACTGTGTGTCGCTACCCAGCAGTGTGTCAGCTGTAGTGTGTAGGTGTTGCACAAACACTGCCCGTGCTCCTCCTGGGGCTGTAACGGGGCTAGTTTAACCTCCAGTTTGGTAGTGAAACTGAATTACTGTGTCACAAAATTATGCATGTCTAAAAACTGTGTCACCAACAAGAAAAGTTTGGAAAGCTCTCTCTAAGAGCATCCACAACCAGGCCACCCTCCTGGAACTCCTTTAAACTGTCCTCAGTGGGGCTGCTCTCACTATCAGACCAATCAAAAGCCCATCTCTGTCAAGGGGGTGGCTTTCACTGGTCTCAAATTCCCCTAAATAGGTTTATGCCAAACCATGGGCATAGATTCATTGTGTCTGGAAAGAAAGAATGGGAAAAGAAAAGAAAAGAAAGAAAAGAAAGGAAAAGAAAGGAAAAGAAAACCTGGAATATAATGAATGGCATGTAGTTTAAAAGAATTTTTTTACGTGCTAAAAATATATGTAAAAAAGAAACTTTGCAAAAGCCAGAAACCTTTCAGTGACAGAGCTACTCTGCTGTGGCATGTTATAATTTATCTACTAAATGCAAAAAAAAGATGTCAGGCTGCTTAGCACCACCAGCAACAAACTGAGTTGGCTTTGACTAGGTGACTCGACTGATGCTTTTGACAACTTTGTCAAAATTATGGCTCTGGTTTGCTTTTGGCATATAGATATTAACTGTTGCAACCAAATTTTCAAAGGCAGCCTACTAAAAAAACCTGTGCTGTAAAAATCTGTCTTCTAAAATTGATGGCTGGCTTGGTGATAATTCCAATTCCTTAATATTCATGTATAGAAGACAGCAGTGGCAGAATGGAATGTTGGTCTGTTGCAAAAATGTGATGCGAATCTTCACAAAAGTCATTTTCTCAGATGACAGAGCATCGGATCTAAAAACCAGTCCCATGTGACTGTAACGCCTACTTAAGGGTCTTCCCTTATCCAAAGGTACTGTGCGCTGTGACAGAAGGAGCTTCACCATTTTTACTGACAGTTTTACGTCGCTGTCCTTTAAAGTTTCAGTCTAGATTTCTACATTTTGTATATTTTATCACCAATTTGAGACCTACAGCTGTGGTACATGAGCATCATTTAAAGTTTCAGTTTAGATTTCTACATTTGTATAGGTTATTATCTTGTTGAAATCTACAGCTGTTGACAATCATGCGCAAGTGAGGAATCCAGCATTGTCTTGCCTAGTTCCCATTCATCTCAATGGGCTTTTGCAAGAAAAACTCCATACGGGAATTTATTATTTGGAACGTGGGGAACTGCCATTTGTCCACCTAGCTCAATACTGTTGACACTGATTGACAGCAGCTCTTTAGGGTTTCAGACAAGCGCTTTCCTTATCCTACCCAAAGATGCAGGGGACTGAACTATGGACCTCCTACATGTGTTTTGCAACTGAACTAACAAAGATCATTGTTTGGGTCTCAGTGTCTAAAGATCTCACCTATTCCCAGATGAACATGCCCATCTATTAATGTCATGAATGAGCCAGCTCCCAGTGATGGTTTGTAGCCAGCTCCCAGTGAAGGTTTGCAACCAGCTGAAGAAAGGAGCCAGGAACAGAGAGGGTTAACTGCCAGGCAAGATATCCATCGGCTAGTGCCAACTCCCCCGCCCCTTGGAATGCCGGTTGATAAGGGAATGGCTGAGAGCGGCACAGAACCCAGCCAATGCTCTCAAGAAGTGCAAACTGGCGTGGACAGAGAAAGAAGCAGTTTCTCAGAACAAGAAGAGACTGGAGCTAAGCCAATCACTCCTAAGAGTAGGCTAAGGAAAGGGCTGCTAGACTGGAAACAAAGCAAGCAGCGCAAAGGGTGAAAGTTCAATATCTTCTGTAACCGGAAGGAGTCTTCAGAAGGGTCATCATGATTGATGTTGCCGGGAGGCTGTGTTAGAGCTGCCTGGAGCTATCTGTTGTTTTGACAATAAGTCATCCTTTTTAATTAACTACGCTTTCTGTGTGATCAAGCCGGGGACTGGAATCCTGACAATTAAGAATGTCATCAGAAGACCTCCTTTGGGTTCCTCTGCCTTCACTGGCTAAGTGGGTGGTGATTAGAAGAAGGATCTTCTCTGTTTGTCATGGACTGGCAGGATTCATAGGAATGGTGGGAGGTAGCAGCTGGGGAACCACCAAGGAAAGAAGGCTCAGAGCTTGGGGGTTAGTGGTGGGATGACAATGTGCAGTCAGAGGGAGAAGCAGGAGAAGATTGGGAAGAAGAGATGCCAAAAACTTCCCCCTCCTGCTGTGACAAGCCCCCTCCCCACTGCTCTCCCAGGACCAGAAGAGGTATGAGGCAGGAGGAGTAAAGGCAGATGCACTGGCACAGTCTCAGATTGCTTGGGATGAACCTGGGAGAACCTGGGACTTAGACAGCTGTAGGAAAGTGGGGACCTTCAGTCTCCATAACTGTCTCACAGGGGCAGGACCTACTGAGAAGAGTTGCTGTGACCATTCTACCTGGCACTCCTGAGCAGACCTTGTTTCTTCTAATAAACAGTTCACTAACTCTGTGTAATTTATTGCTGGCTCACTCCTGACACTATGGGAGCACCTCAACTTTGGAACACTTTCCTCAGGCTCATCTGGTTTCCATGGATTGTATTTTATGGACTGTTATTTGTGTTATTTCAGTTTGAAGATCTGTAAACGGCCTGGTTTTGTTTTCATTTGTAAGGTATAGTAACATTTCTAATTTAATTAATTCAGCAAACAAACAAATGAAGTGTACCTTTATTTATTTAAACGAGTGTTATATTATATACAGTGGTACCTCGGGTTAAGAACTTTATTTGTTCTGGTGGTCCGTTCTTAACCTGAAACTGTTCTTAAGCTGAGGTACCACTTTAGCTAATGGGGCCTCCTGCTGCTGCCACGCCGCCACAAAATTTCTGTTCTCATCCTGAAGCAAAGTTCTTAACCCGAGGTACTATTTCTGGGTTAGCAGAGTCTGTAACCTGAAGCGTCTGTAACCTGAAGTGTCTGTAACCCGAGGTACCACTGTATTCTGTTTTTAAGCAATCCTATTACTCTACCAATTCAGTAGGTGGTGGCAGCTAATAATTTCTTGAGATATTTTAGGGTAGGTTTAGTTGCATTAGTAAAGAGAGAGCAACACAAAGTTCCTTTAAAAAGTTTCGCCTAGTGACTTCCAGCGGTGCTCTCTGAGGAGCTCCAGGGTATTTTAATATAATTTAACACTTCTTTCTTTCTTTCTTTCTTTCTTTCTTTCTTTCTTTCTTTTTTTCTAAAGTTTTATCATTTTGGGTACAGATGATGTTAAAAATAAATTTAGTCTGTATTCTGGGGAGATCGGATGATGGGGCACATTTTTCCTGTATTGTTTTATTGTAATGTGATAAAAAGCTAATGCCTGTTTTTTAATCTGAGGGTTACTTATGATCGATCAAAACAGGTGTGGATAGCCTGGGGTCAATCTATTGGTTGTTGGAGTCACCAGCCCCTGTTAGCATGGCCAATGGTTAAGGATGATGAGTTCTGTAAGCCCAACAACATCTGGAAGACCACACATTCTCCATCTCTGGATTGAAACCTTGTTGGGTCCATTGACAGTCCTATGTGTCCAGAGGAAAGTCACCACAGAGGTGCAGACATTTTGCTTCACATCAAATTGCTCACTTTCCAAAACATTGTAGGTTGCATGAGATGGTGAAGTCCATTCTGGAGCAAAGATAGATGGACAGGTGCAATATCTTTTCAGCACTTCTTTCAAAGGAAGGGATGCTGAAAGGATAATGAATTCACAGATCTGAGTCTCACCTCTCTATGTGTTTGAAGCAGAGCAGAGTGAATGCAGATCAGGCTGATATTTCTGCAGGTGATGCCCCTGAGGTCGGACCAGATAAGATGATTTATGGAATTGTTAGTAACCCCGTGTGATTAGGATTTGCCCTATTCCTTTTCTCCCTTGCTTTTTCTAGCCTGGCTTCTCCATTTATCTTCTATTGCTTCCAAAGGTTCTTGTATTCTGAAACTGTGGGCTTGATACTAACCGAAGATTGAACATCTCTCTTTTAATTATTATGATTTATTAGGCTGGAAACTAAAACAATACTGCTCCAGTTTTCATAGCTCCTCTCATTACTGACTCCTTTTATTGAATCCCCCTTTTCTGATTTTCCTTGTTAGCTTTGATAAAAACTCTCAAAAAGCCATAAAAAAAATCCTCACGCCACACTCACACAAAAGCCCTGTGGAGCAGAGTGCCATTGAGCTCTGAATCTATTTACGATTCTATTCCCTTCCACATTGGGATTATGACAATAGTTTTAGGCGGCAATGATATAACAAGGAGGTTTATTATATTGCGGAGGAAGTAGAAGGTGGCTATTTCTGTCAGAATACAAAGTAGCCTTTGGCCTCTATCAAAGAGAAGTGTCATCACACCATCTCATTGCCTTAATTAATATGTGCTAGCAAACCTAGCCCAGCTGTTTCTTTCGGGGGCTATTAATCATCCACTGAACTGTCCTGAAATTAACTCCTTCCACTGCAGTAAAGCTTCTTCTTTTATTTGCTGCCTGTTGCCATAATTCAACAGCTACTTATTCCAGAGCTGTCCTACCAAACCTAAGTTAATCTGACGCAAATGGTTTGAACCACATACTAGCGTTACATTGTGGTGCTATAGAAAAAGCTACCTTTTGAGAGGGAGGGTTGAAATTGAAATCGTACGGGTGGGAAACCTCTGGTGGGTGGGCTGAATGTCTCTGTTTGTGTCTGGGACTGGGCAGAGGAGGAATGGTGGAGACCGCCTCACCATCCTGAACCTTCCAGGGAGGAGGAAGAGGAAGACAGTATAGATTTACAACAGGGGTTTGAGGAAGATCGCAGCTCAGAGGCAGATGAGGGAAAAGTTGGGAAACACCAGAGCAGCACCTGGCTGACACGCTGTCATTAGAAAGCATTCCAGACCCTCCATCTCCCAGAAGCTGGCGAGCCTTAAAAGTAGGAGAGCAAAGAGCTCAAAGACAGAGGGCACCTAGCGGCACCCATAGAGGAGGTGATGAGAATGACGAATGAGGAAGTAGGAGAGATGGGTGTGTGTGAAAATTCACTCGGAACAACACCATTATCCAAGAGGCTGGGTTCTATAGCCTCTCTCTGTAAAGACTGGAATAAAAAAGGACGGTAAGAAACTTTTCCTTGTCTTTATAATTCCTGGGCAACCAGCCAGGAGCCACTGACAGCACCCTGACACATGCTGGCCCTGTCCTGGGCCCTGTCCTTGAGGGCTTTTGCCTGGCTGCAATGTTTTCTTATCCAGTGGTACCTCAGTAGTCGAATGGCTTGGCTCCCAAACAAATTGGCTCCCGAACGCCGCAAATATGGAAATGAGTGTTCCGGTTCGTGAATGTTTTTCAGAAGCCAAACGTCCGACGTGGCTTCCACAGCTTCCAACTGAGTGCAGGAAGGTCCTGCAGCCAATCAGAAGCCGTGCCTTGGTTCTTGAACCATTTTGGGAGTTGAACGGACTCCTGGAACGGATTAAATTTGAGAACCAAGGTACAGCTGTATAGTGATAATGTCTCTTCTGTGTCTAAATGTAGAAGTGTCTTTATTATGATGATTTTTATTGATTTTATAAAAAATTATATAGTTTGATTGTTAAAACAGACAGACAGACAGACAGACAGACAGAACCTAAAAGCAGTTTACAAAAAGATATCTTGGTATGGAGCAGAAACCTCCGGCTTGCAAAACTGGAATCTAGGCTTTGTTCACACTCCTCCTTACAGTGCAGCCAGCAAATTTCCAGTGCTGGATTTTTAATCCATGTTCACACATGACTTTATAATAAAAAAATGCATGTCCATTGTTCTCCTGTACTTTGCTATATGATGCTGCTGTCTGATGCATTGCTTCTCAAACTAGCTTCGCACTGATCAGTGTCCTCAAACCATTCTGAATTCATCTCTAGCAAGGTGTGAGCGCCCTTGTATAGGGTTAAAAAAGGCCTTAAGCATGAAATATAAGGTTAAAAATGCCTTAAATACTACTACTACTACTACTACTACTACTGACAACCAACCAACCAACCAACCAATATATAAAGCATTGTCATTTTATTAAGGCTTAGCACCCAAGTGTCTGATCTAATGTGTATTCATGCTACAGTAGCTATTTGTTACTCGGCTGTAGGAGAAACAGATTCCCCCACTTCCACTCCCCATGGTTCGTATCCTCCACCTTCAGCATTTCTGCATGGCAGGTTGGGTTCTCCAGATGTGCATCTGCAACACATCCAATCTCATAATTGTCTGCAACCATTCGATGCTGGTTTCCTGCCAGTCCCTACTAGGGATGCCAGCCTAGAAATACTGCCTGTTTCTTCAGTGTATATGCAATGGCTAAAATGGTTGTAGAAACTGCTTTTCCTGTCCTGTTCCTCCTCAATTCCCTGCTTGCTGTGGGATAACACAAAAGTCATGGATGCTTCAGCAGATTAGAGCAGGGTAGTTGGTGCAGGAGCCAGGATATTTGCAATGGATTAAAATTTCCAGTTGCATACTCTTCTACAGTTACAAATCCTTTATAAAAACCAGAGGTGATCTCTGGGTTGGATTCTGGCAAACGTGATTTTAATGCTTTTTTATTTTTTATTATACTCCACCTTAAGCCTGATGGGGGAGGTAGTACATAAATGTCTTAATAAATGAATAAAGAAACAAAATGCCATTTTAAAGTGGTTGGCACAATGTTATTAAGTGCAGAGGTTTTACCCATATCAACCTAAATAAGGTTAGGACAAACAACTGCTCAGCATGAAAACACTGTTTAACACATTGCTAATCAACCAATTAGTGCTCAAGACCTTTTAACAGGAAAAGTGCTAATCTACCATTCATCTCTGTCATGGGTAATGACTTGTTTAGTGCTGACAGCTGCTAATCAGGACTTCAAACACTTAATTGGGCAAAAATAGGCATCGTGTCCAGAATGGAGGACAAAATCAGATGTATTTCTTGAATCAATATTTGTATTATTGAGGCTGCAATCTTGAGGGTAATGCAGCTTACTTCTGAGTAAACATGCATTGCGGAATGTTCAAAGCATGTCACATTAGGGGGATTTGCCCTGCCAGACCTTAAACTTTATTATGAATCAGCAGCTTTTTGCTGGTTGAAGGACTGGCTGCTTCTGGAGAACACAGACATTTTGGACTTAGAAGGTTTCAATAATGCTTTTGGATGGCATGCATACTTGTGGTACGACAAGGTTAAAGCTCATAAGGCATTTAAAAACCATATTGTCAGGAAAGCATTGTTTAATGTCTGGATACGATATAAAGACTTACTTGAAAATAAAACCCCAAGGTGGTTGTCACCAATGGAGGCAAAAGCTCAAAAAAGGCTCAATATGGAGGCCAAGTGGCCAAAATATTGGGAGATTTTGGAGCAAGAAGGAGATAAATTGAAATTGCAGAGTTTTGAGAAATTAAAAGATAAGAGTGCGAGATTGGCTTCACTATTATCAAATAAGAGAGGTATATAATTTGGACAAAAAAATTGGCTTCCAGGTGGAAAAATCAAAGTTGGAAACAGAACTGTTAGATCCCAAAACTAAGATACTTTCAAGAATGTATAACTTGCTGTTAAAATGGAATACTCAAGATGAAACGGTTAAATCTGCTATGATTAAATGGGCACAGGATGTTGGACATAATATTATGTTTGCTGACTGGGAACAGTTGTGGAACACAGGTATGAAATTTACGGCATGTAATGCTTTAAGAGAGAATATTATGAAAATGGTATACAGGTGGTACATGACACCAGTCAAGCTCGCAAAAATCTATCACTTGCCCGATAATAAATGTTGGAAATGTAAAGAAACTGAAGGTACATTCTTTCACCTTTGGTGGACATGCCCAAAGATTAAGGCCTTCTGGGAAATGATATACAATGAATTGAAAAAGGTATTTAAATATACCTTTCTGAAGAAACCAGAGGCCTTCCTCTTGGGCATTGTCGGCCAATTGGTGCCAAAGAAGGACAGAACTTTTTTTTATGTATGCAACAACAGCAGCAAGAATACTCATTGCAAAGTATTGGAAGACACAAGATTTACCTACCCTGGAAGAATGGCAGATGAAGGTGATAGACTATATGGAACTGGCAGAAATGACTGGCAGAATCCGTGACCAGGGAGAAGAGTCGGTGGAAGAAGATTGGAAAAAATTTAAAGACTACTTGCAGAAATACTGTAAAATTAAGGAATGTTAAAATGATGTTGGATGGAAAATAAGTGGTATTGGTAAAAAGTTTTACAAGAATATGCAAGTATGGATTGATAACGGTTAAAATATATATTTACAATAGGTGATGATATTGAGCTATGAAAAATGGTAGAGGGTAAGGATTTGCTGAAAGGACTTTTTAAATGGGAATACAAAAGGGAAGGTGTGAGGAGGTCAAAGAATTAAGGAAATGAGACTAAGGACTATTGAAAGATGGAGTTAATTTTGAATTTTTTCTGTTTTCTTTCTTATATTTTGCTATTATGATTTTTCTTTTTTATATATACTTTTTCTATGTGTGTTTTTTCTTACTTTTTTCCTTTAGTTTGTTAATTTTTTTATTTTGTATTGTGTGATTATATGTTTGTGTTTAAAACTTTAATAAATATTTAAAAAACAAAAACAAAGCATGTCACAGGCATTACACAAGTCACCCAAGACCCATAACTAATCTGCATATTTAAATAACATACAAGATTTGCATAACCCTAATAGAATTTATTTGAACAGGGTGACTAGCAAGATAAAGTTGGTGGAAGTTGCATGTTGGAGCTGCAGTCCTATACTAGCTTACTTGGCAGTAAACCCCACTAAACTCAATGGGGCTTATTTATGAGTAGATATAGACTGAATCACAGAGCTATTCACTGATATTTGTATTCTGAAATTGCTGCTATCTCTAAGTAACCTTGAACGAATAACCTTGAATGAACTAGATGAAAAGATATAACAAAAGATGAGTATTCTCTACCTTTAATAGGTGCATGAAAGAGGACTGAGAGAGCTTCACCTGCCAAAATTCTTCCAACCTATGTATTGAAATAAAGGAGACTTTAAAAGTGACTTGAATTTGACAGTCTTATTCTCTAGCATCCTTATAACTCAAGTATAGCTTTGGAAAACCATAGTCCCTTTGCAAGAAAATGATGCAAGACTCAGTCCAATTCAGAGCCAAATGACATATGCTGTTAAATGCATTGCATTTAAAATGGAAATTGTCAGTGTTGGTGCTGACCGTTAAAGCCCTAAATGGCCTCACCCAGTACAGTAGTACCTCGGGTTAAGAACTTAATTTGTTCCGGAGGTCCGTTCTTAACCTGAGGTACCACTTTAACTAATGGGGCCTCCCACTGCCACCACGCCACCACCGTGCGATTTGTGTTCTCATCCTGAGGTAAAGTTCTTAACCCGAGGTACTATTTCTGGGTTAGCAGAGTCTGTAACTTGAAGCATCTGTAACCTGAAGCATCTGTAACCCGAGGTACCACTGTATACCTGAAGGAGTGTCCCCACCCCCATCGTTCAGCCCAGACACTGAGGTCCAGCTCCGAGGGCCTTCTGGCAGTTCCCTCACTGCGAGAAGTGAGGTTACAGGGAACCAGGCAGAGGGCCTTCTCAGTAGTGGTGCCCACCCTGTGGAAAGCCCTTCCATCAGATGTCAAGGAAATAAACAACTACCTGACTTTTAGAAGACATCTGAAGGCAGCCCTGTTTAGGGAAGTTTTTAATGTTTGATGTTTTATTGTGTTTTCAGTATTCTGTTGGGAGCCACCCAGACTGGCTGGGTCTCCACAGCCAGATGGGTGAGGTATAAATAATAATATATTGTTGTTATCATCATCATCATCATTATCATCCTGATGGGCAACCGTGGATGAAGACTGTATTCCAACATTGACATGGGAGAAAACTTCTCACTGGTGTTGATCCTGGTTGGGGACCCCTGCAATGATGAGTTTCATTAAAAATATTATTTTCACATTAAACAAAATTAGGTACATATATTTTGGCCCTTATAGTCTTAAAACGGAGGAAATAGAAGGCATCTTTCAGCATTTCCTTCACACGTTTGTACTGTGCTTCATTCCACGCCCAATAACTGTGGGGTGTCTTTGCACTAAATTGTCTGCATTCCCTCATTTTACTGTAGGTACTTTCTTCATGCCTTCTTTAACAGAGCCAGGAAATGGAGATATCAAAGCTGGAGGGAGGGGGAAAGCTGAAATCTTGTGGATTTTCAAAAATCCCCAGGTGTGTTCAAAGTTACAAAACACTGCAGAGAATTACTGACTGGCCCTATCACTCATGTAAGGCAAAGGATTTAAGTCTGGAGACAGAAAGTGCTGGGATGCTCTAAATTGATACTCAGCCAAGAGCATCGGCCAGCTCACGCCTTGCTGTCAATTTCAGATTCCTGGACTGGCACACATAGCTGGAGACAAGCAGCTGGGGAGTGAAATTCTGCACATAATTGTGCCCAACTGTCATATTATTCCATGTTTCTCTGAAGAATTTTGTGGGCAATTTAGCAGTCCAAATAATAAGAAAACAGTATTGTGCCAGTATTATTGTTGCTGAGAACTGGAGAGGGCAAGATGGCCAAGAAAGTAATGAGCAATAATTAAATTCTGGAAATAATCCAAGGTGTCTGCTGCATTAAATTCAGCTTAGTGCATTTGATTGTTTTAGCTATGCCTACTAGTTAAGCAAAATCTCTTGCGGTATTTACTAATGATTTGGAAAATACCGGGGTGTACACAGATGTACTTTTCAAGCAGTTAAGAAGAGAGCAAGACACTAAACTGGGTGGAGAACAAGTATAGTACCCACTAAGGAAGAAAGGCAGTGTAAAATGTTTGAATATGCTGAACTGGCTGGTCTGACGAACAGGATAAGAGAAAACGAAGATAAGGAATATAAGGAGGAACTGATACAGTGGTACCTCGGGTTAAGAACTTAATTCGTTCTGGAGGTCCATTCTTAACCTGAAACTGTTCTTAACCTGAGGTACCACCTTAGTTAATGGGGCCTCGCACTGCCGCCGTGCGATTTCTGTTCTCATCCTGAAGCAAAGTTCTTAACCCGAGGTACTATTTCTGGGTTAGCGGAGTTTGTAACCTGAAGTGTCTGTAACCAGAGGTACCACTGTAATGTTTATTGACTATTTCAAGAACCAGTATAGACAAATGCATAGCTGTAATGGTTATATGGGGTTGCTCGTGCGTAAGTTGCCACCACTCCTGGCAAAGTTGCCTGGTTAAACCTTTTCCTGGCTGGACAGCCCTTCACTTTGTGGCTGTTTCAGTCGCTAGCAGAATCCGTCAGTGGGCGTTTCTTGAACTTCTTCCAGCAAAGAAGTTCTTTGACGCCAAGTCTACGCCTACTTTCCCTGCGCGGAAGTCTTCTGCGCAGGGTGGGTGTGGGTAGCGGAGGACCTGTGCTCTCCCCGCTGGTCTCCGGCGAAGAGTCCTGGAGCCCCCTCTCCGATTCCCCCATCCGCCCCCCTTTATCCTTGGTGTTACGCTGATTTCCTTCCCCAGACGATGAGTCCCCTCTCTTCCTGCTGGGCCCTTCTCTGGCATCGCTTTGGAGCCTTGCCTCCACTTCTGGCTCCGATGGCAGTTCCCTGACAATAGCTTAGCAGGTCTCGTGTAAATCCAGCAGAGTCAAAATAGAGTATTTAACAGATAACAAATTGGATGATTAAAAAGATGTGGATTATGCGGAGGAGTAGAAAAGCAAAAGGAACCAGGGAAAGTGTGGAAGGGAAGTCATATGGTATATGGAGATATGCTGTATTTGGTGTGGTTGCAAGTGGGACAGGGGATGGGGAGAGTGGTGAAATATGCTCTCTGTTCCCGTTTTTGAAAATGCAAATAAAACAAATTAGAAGAAGAAGAAGAAAGCAAGACATTTAGAGGAGTGGCTAGATTCTTGAGCCTTTAGTGTAGATGCCTGCGTGATGTCTCTTCCAGTGGACATTCATCCAGATTTGTTTGCAGGTAGATTAAATAACGTTCGATATTTAATGAGCAATCACTCTGGTTTGTTTGTGGGGAGGTTAGTGCTATCCCACATTTCCCAGTGCATTTTCTAGTCACTTTATTGCAAAAAGTATGATCTTTTGGGAAGCAGATTTGTTGCGTGACACCTCCCAACTAACCATATTTATGCAACTTGATTGTGATTGAATCACACCTGAAAAGAAACCAACTGTCTGAAAACATCCACAGTGTCTGTACTGGCCCATCTTTCTTACTGAATTAATCAAGTTCTATGACCTTAGAGCTATTTAAACAAAAAAAATCTGGAAATTTTGTCCCTGATATGCAAACAGGTACAGATTTATTATTTATACATATGCAAATCATTCATATAAATGAGCCAAATAACGATCCAGGGACTGTTTCTGAGTGCAAAAGTAAACACTTGTGTGTCAGTCCTGGCTGCCTGTCCATCCACCCCATGCCATAGTCCCACACTAGCACAGTGAAAGGTTCTAGCAATAAAGATGCTTACAGAATATAATAATAATAATAATAATAATAATAATAATAATAAGAAGAAGAAGAAGAAGAAGAAGAAGAAGAAGAAGAAGAAGAAGAAGAATTTATTCCCCAGCCACTCTGGGAGGCTTCCAACAAAACACTAAAATACAATAACCTATTAAACATTAAAAGCTTCCCTAAACAGGGCTGCCTTCAGATGTCTTCTAAAAGTTTGGCAGTTATTTTTCTCTTTGACATCTGGTGGGAGGGCGTTCCACAGGGGGGCGCCACTGCCGAGAAGGCCCTCTGCCTGGTTCCCTGTAACTTGGCTTCTCGCAGCGAAGGAACTGCCAGAAGGCCCTCGGCGCTGGACGTCAGTGTCCGGGCAGAACGATGGAGGTTGAGACGCTCCTTTAGGTATACTGGACCAAGGCTGTTTGGGGCTTTAAAGGTCAGCACCAACACTTTGAATTGTGCTCGGAAACATACTGGGAGCCAGTGTAGGTCTTTCAAGACCGGTGTTATATGTTCTCAGCGGCCGCTCCCAGTCACAGGTCTAGCTGCCGCATTCTGGATTAATCTACTGCTGAAATCCTCCCATAATTTTTTTGTAATGGCTACACAGCATGGCTCCATTACAATTCTGTTCAGAAGTATTCAGTGGGCTTTATCCTCCAAGAAGTTACTATATGTAGAGGATTCAGTGTCAGAGCATGCTATCCCAAAGTGATACTATCCCCAAGCCACTTTGCAAGGCTGAAATGATTCCAGCCTCGCCAAGCAACACTGGGCCGTGTACTGCTCTGCGAGGCTGGGATCTGATCATATCCCAGCCTCGCAACGTGGAGGTGGCTCAGGGAGGGCTGTGTGAGAAGGGTGCCATGAGCCCTTCAATCCCAGCCTCAGCCTTGAAGGGATAGGATCCAAAGGCACATGGCGTCTTTTTCTCATGGTGCCCTCCCCGAGCTGCTATGAGAGGCTGGGATCTGATCAGAAATCTCATTGCTTCCAGTTAAACCTACCCTGCACTCTGAGGTGGCCCCATGAAACTGAAAGACAGACCCAGTCATGGGTGGTGCAAACATCAGCCGATATCTGTGTCCATGTGAATGCTCCTTCACACACTCCTTCACAAAGCCACCCTCCAGTTGCTTATCTGAGCTCAGGAGGTAAAGGAGTTGACACGTTATTTTTGAGGTGAAAACTCTGCCATGTTATTTGTTCCTTAATCGTTGTTTCTGCTTCCCACCTGGAGAACATCACTTGATGCGCTGTGTGCAGAGCATAGATATGTGAACTCTCTGCAAGATAATATCTAAACAGCCAGTTGCTCATTCTCTGTGAGATCTTCACCCCTACAGAGTCAGCCTACTTTGCTTTTATATGAAAATATTCAATCAGGAGTTTACTGCTTGTCAGAAGAATTTCAATGGCGCTATAAGGGTAGGTAGGAAAGCTGGTCTCTCCTGAGTGCTTCCAAGAAAGGTGACTCGGGTATCTGATATGTGCATCTCCCCTTCACCCTAATAATATACATGTTTCGTGTGCTTTTTTGTGGAAGGGATGAGGGAGTCCGGTCCTTGAACATCAGGAGGTTCTTTCAATCTTCTAGAAAGAACGGCTGAAAGCAAATCAAGGCTTTTATAAATGATTTGCTGGTTTCATCTGTTATTCCAGCAAGTGACATACAGTGGTACCTCAGGTTAAGAACTTAATTCATTCTGGAGCTCTGTTTTTAACCTGAAACTGTTCTTAACCTGAGGTACTACTTTAGCTAATGGGGCCGCTGTGCCACTGCTGTACGATTTCTGTTCTCATCCTGAAGCAAAGTATCTGAGGTACTATTTCTGGATTAGCGGAGTCTGTAACCTGAAGCATCTGTAACCTGAAGCGTCTGTAACCTGAGGTACCACTGTACAGATCTGTGTGATTTTCCACGAATAACCACAATATATATTAGACCGCAACATTATAATGGTCTGCTATGAACAGTACCACTGCATTTCTTTTTAACACTGCATATTTTGTGTCACTATAGAAGTCCCTTCTCTCCGCGGGCAGACCTCTCTCCCTCTCTCCCTATACAGAAGGTGGTCTGCCATATGCATTCACCCCTCCCAGGCACCATAGGATTGTACTCTTAGTTACGCTTAATTCTGTTTGAAATCAGTAGGACAACTTAGCTGTAACCTAAGTTTCATTTATTCCAATGGAACATAATTATAGCACACTTTTTTCTGGATGGGCACTAATATGTGTGCAACACATGTGCTTTAAAAACTGCTTTCAGGTCTGGGGGATGTATGGGTTGGGAGATTCATGCCCTGGGTTGGGTTTATGAATCCTTTAACGAAAGGTCAGCTTTGAAGCACAGATCAATCGGTGGGAGCAGAGGGAAAGTTAAGCATTCTCAAGATAAAAATATTTTCTGAAAGATACATGCATCATTCAGTTTCTGTAGCCATCCACCACAAACCTATTTGTTGATCTATATGTGGTGGATTGTTGTTGTTTAGTCATTTAGTTGTGTCCGACTCTTCATGACCCCATGGACCAGAGCACGCCAGGCACTCCTGTCTTCCACTGCCTCCCGCAGCTTGGTCAAACTCATGTTCGTAGCTTCTATGTTGTGGATAGCTTTGTTCATTTAACTTTATTATTAACAATTAAAATCGTTGTCGTCATGAACGATCATTATTATTACTGATGATCATCTGAATGTATTAAGGAATGGCCACTGGCATTCCCAATGGTTCCCAAATTATTTACTAACTAGACTTTACCAACACATAAATACATGAAAATGTGTGGATGGGTTTCCTATTTCTATAATTTGGTGTGATACACAGATCATTTAAATTACTGGTGCTCTCTGGCATTCTTTTAAGAAAATGTTCAGCTAAATTGTAGAATCAATACGAGCAATTGCTGTGATAACATGTGCTTTTCTGTGAAACCACTTTGTAACCTAACAGCAATAGCCTCTGGAAAATTTTATTTACTTTTATCTTGGTGTTTGCAGCAGATTATATGATCCCCCTTACTGGTACATTATTTGTAAATGGTGTTATGAAAGCTGGAGTAATCCCATCTGAAAGCATACCTTGGGAAACCCTTCTAAGTCAACAAGTGCTCAAGGAAAAAAGAAAATGAACTTCAAATACTCAATAGGTTTTTTTTTTTTAATTCATGTTCCATATAGCTGCTCTTACAGACCAGAAGTTGTTGAAGAAGAAAATGGTCTTATGGAGTAGTTTCTGTCGGGAATTCAAGCCCTTCTCAGGAGAAGCTGGCAGCAGTCCCAGACACCCAGCTTGATTCCCTGTTGACCTCCCTGGCTGCATTCCCAGCAAGCACAGGCGAGGTCTCGATAGGTGATGCTTCTCAAACGTGAGAAGAACACACCCCCTCTTTCCTGCCCCCTGGCAGGGGAAAGAGATAGACAGAAACGTATTTACATGCTTTTATTTCTGTCTTTGCAGCGTTACAAAAAACATGACTGCTCTCTTCAAACTCCAGCAGTGTAGTGACAAACACTTCCTGTACTTCCTGGACAGGAACAAACGGAAGAGCTCATATTACACTCTGAGCTAATTCTGGTGCTTCACACTGTGAATTGACTGTCCCTCTGTTTCCCACGGACAGTCCCAACATTCCCATCATGTTTACTTTTCAAGCTAGCACTTTGCAGCTGCATTGCTTCAATATCGTAACAGTTTCTTCCCTGTTTTTCACCTTCCTTCAACTTTCCCCTCAGTCTGTATGGAACAAAAGGGAGGGAGCCCTGTTGTGTGGTTAACAAATTTAAAGAAAGAGAAAAAGTAGAGAGACAGTCCAAGGTTTGTGTTTTCCCAACTTTCTTAAATTGTATTCCCATTGTGCCATATTTGAAAAAAAAAGAAAAAAAGATAAAGCATTGGTTTTTCCGCAGCTGGTTGTGCAGAAAGTTCCATGGAAGACTTTATAAAATAATTCTGAATTCACCAGTTCAGTAACCTATATCTGAATGGCTACTGGTATAAGCTTCCTCCTGTACACCACCTTTGACTTTTATTTCTATAACCATTATATATTGGGTGATAAACACACACACACAAGCACACACACACACTTGTTAAAATGGGTAACTGTAATAATTTTGTGTAGGGGGTCATAGCCCAGAGATAAATTAGGCTCAAATGAATGATTTGTTGATTGTAAATAAAGAATCCAAAAGATCTTGGATATCTTATTCTCAGTTCAGAAAGATTTGGCATTCGATGTGCGCTTACAACATCAGCAGCCTGAACGTGAACTTTGTTGATACCTAGTACAGGCACAGAGAAACATGGCTTCTTCAGCACAAACCTCATGTGTTGTCTCAGATCAATGATGTCATCAAAATCAGGTGGGCTCTGTTGCCATTCTGAGAGAACGAGGTAGGTGTTCATGGTGAGTTCTGAACCTCTTTTTCTAGAAAAATATCACCGGTTATCAGCATTACATTTATGTACGTCCAATTCCTTGCTCGGCCAAAATCCTGTTTTCTTTTAGACAATGCAGTCTAGCATCAACACTGCTTATATCAATTCATCTGTTGTAGTTTCCCTGGTAAAAGGAAATCGGTCTTATGAAGCGTGCAAAATATTGTTCCATGCAGCTTCAGTAGAGGAGTTAGCTCTTTGACTCTGCAGGAGGCCCCCTACCACATGCCTAGCGCAGTAAGAGTGCATTAAGATTTCTTTCTGAAGGCTGAAGTGCAAGCTCTGAAGTGTTGGATCTGCCTGATGCATGGTGCTGAATCCACAGCTTAAGAAAAGAAAAAGTGGGAGGGAAAACTCTGGTTATTTATATGTATGTATTCCAATTTATCAAACACTTTACCCAAGCTCTAAGCATCTTGAATAATTAATGAAGCACATACATAATAATAAACATTTACATTCGGTGATTTATTTTTCAACCCAAACGATGCCTCCCGTGAAATATTTCCAAATCCCCACGAGCAGATTCTTATCATAAACAACCAAAATCTCCTCATCAGTCTTCCATCCAAGGAAGGACCCAGAGAACTGCACTAGTCTTGTTGGCAATCGGGAAACTCAGTAATATATATATATTTTCCTCCTGGGAAACCATAGGAAGAGAACAAGAGAAAGCGCCAGATGTTGCTGGCATCACCATCCTGAAACGTCTTGACCATATTCCTCCAAGAGAAAAGGGACATTTATTAGGCAACTGTGCTTAAAAATTACTGGTAACTCTTTTATGGCAGTAGTTCCGTATTACTATTCAAAAAAATTGGCATGAGATTTTGGTTATGAGCTCAATAGTTACCATATTTTGCCCGGTTGAGCTGATATGACATTGATTTTATTACTGGTTGGCAGAATATGTGTTCATACTTATTGTGTGTGTGTGTGTAGAGGTGGAATCCGATGTATCATTTTCGAATGGGTCATAAAAATCTGAGACGCTGTTTTGAACCAAATAGACATATTTTTTAAAGAAGCTATTATGGGGTTGGTGGGTGATGTTTGTTCAAAGATAGCCTTTCTTTATTATGTTTTGGAGCAATATTTCCAAGATACATTACGACCTTGTATCTTTCTTAAAAATGGTTGTTTAGTTTTCTTATATTTCTGCTATTTTTGTAACTGATCTTATGCAACAACATGAAACACATAGACACACCTGTCCTAACCGAGATGTGGTGTGTGTGTGTGTGTGTGTGTGTATTACAGCATTCTCGGCACATAGTGTGAATTGTGATGTCTATTTTCTAATGAAAGTAAACTAAATGTTGTGTATGAGAATACGCAAGAAGCTGCTGCCTCAATTGTCCTGGAGAAAAAGTCTTTGGATCTGGAAGTCTTGATCCAGAAAACAATGTGTGACCCAACTTTTCAGAGAAATCAGGTCCTCCCTTAAAGAGGGCACGTATTGCGGTGAGACCTGGACAACCGACACCGTGTGTTGTGGGTGGGTACGTTTGGACAGTCACAACACCCGATTGGTAGGTCCCTTGAAGCTGGGTGCAATCTGGCCAATGGGATGCAGTCCAAACAGTTCGAGGGACCTATTTATGCCCATGCACGTGACCCAGAGCTTCCTCTTTCAGTGCGTGCATTCGGAACACCTGCCCACCTCTCCCTATGTTGCCATTTGGTTTTGCCTGCCACGTAGCAAATCATCACAACTTGTAAGGTTGCAGATAGGTTCTGGTTCAGGTGATAGGGATGGGGGAACGCTCTCGCCATCCCTATGTAAAGGGTATTCCATTAAAGGAATCCAGGGACTTGATGGTTTGGTCAACCCCTGTGAGGGGGTTATGCCCCTGCCTGAGTCCAGGGGAACATTTGGGTGGCAGAGTTAGCCCATTCCCGGCTTTCCGCTTATCCAGGTGTTCACCCTTGGCTGACCTATGCAGGACCCTGGGTCAGCGCTACCTGCATGGCAGGGAGCGAGTCGAACCAGAGCCTATGCGACCAGTCACTTTCTGTAATCAATAAAGTTGTGGCCTAAATTCTGCCAAAAACCAAAACCAAAAATTTGAGTCATGTGTGAATTTATTTAGGGGGGAGGTTTCTGGGTCTGAACACGCAATTGATTTTTGCCATTGTAAAGAACTTGTGCCATAGCCTTGTCAATAGCAGGCAGCTACACTGTGTGAGCATTTGATTAGAGGTCTGTGATGGGTCCTCTACTTATCATGCACCCAAACAAAGGGGAATACACTGTTGTCCAAATTAACTCATTTACCTGTGTTGGGGACGCAGGTGGCGCTGTGGGTAAAACCTCAGTGCCTAGGACTTGCCGATCGTATGGTCGGCGGTTCAAATCCCCGCAGCGGGGTGAGCTCCCGTCTTTCGGTCCCAGTTCCTGCCCACCTAGCAGTTCGAAAGCACCCCTAAGTGCAAGTAGATAAATAGGTACCACTTTATAGCGGGAAGGTAAACGGCGTTTCCGTGTGCTGCGCTGGTGCTGGCTCGCCAGAGCAGCTTCGTCACACTGGCCATGTGACCCGGAAGTGTCTTCGGACAGCACTGGCTCCCGGCCTCTTAAGTGAGATGAGCGCACAACCCTAGAGTCGGACACGACTGGCCCGTACGGGCAGGGGTACCTTTACCTTTACCTTACCTGTTGTATCCTTATGAGTCTGGGTTTTTTTATATGACTACTTGTGTTAGGCCTGGTTCCCTGAAGACCTGGGTGCTCTGGTTCTCCTCCCCCAGCCAAGAGCATTTCATTTAAAAACAATTAATCCAGAAACTTTTGTTTTATTAATAAAATAAAACACAAGCTGCTTGATCATGTTTTGGACATTGAGTAAGAATTACAACTAGCCCAATGCTTGTGTTGGGTGCAATACGTTGTCAAATATTTCATCCCCACTTTAGCAATGATTGGCTGCATGAGGAGTGCTCTACTGGCCCAGGTCTGGTGCACAAACAAATTGCTGGATGGCCTGCAAATCTATGCCAGAATTAGTTTATTCGTCTTCTTCTCTGGTGATCACTCGTAGTCGACTAAGATTGTCTTCCATAAACATGGTTTTTAAAGTGAATCCGTAAGTGACTGTGGAGGCCAATTATGGATCCACACGTCCTTCCACAGTGGTTTCCAGTTGGGAGTTGATCATGGTGAGGGTTTGCCAAGCGTGCCTTCCTCTTAGCGCATTTCTCCATTTCGTCCTGAATTCGAGCATCTTCAAAACTCATGACACTTTTGGTAAAGGCTGTTCTCCAATTGGAACGCTCACAGGCCAGTGTTTACCAGTGGTCGGTGTTTATACTAGTTAATGCTGATATAGCAAAGACAATATAGAAAATTAGCTTTAAACGTATAGTGGTACCTTGGGTTAAGAACTTACCAGTAATTCGTTCTGGAGGTCCGTTCTTAACCTGAAACTGTTCTTAACCTGAGATACCACTTTAGCTAATGGGGCCTCCCGCTGCCACCGCGCCACCACCGCACAATTTCTGTTCTCATCCTGAAGCAAAGTTCTTAACCCAAGGTACTATTTCTGGGTTAGCAGAGTCTGTAACCTGAAGCATCTGTAACCTGAAGCATCTGTAACCCGAGGTACCACTGTATTAGAAGGTGGATTTTTTTCTATAATTGTTGTTCAATTATTCAATATTTTAGCCAATGCCATCTTTGGTTCATTCCTGAACACAGGACTATAAACGGAGTCTCAAAATCAGTTAATGATATGAGGGTGTGTATTTTTTAGTGGGGTGGGGCAGGGTAAGGAAGGGGGTCAGTTGTTCAAGAGAAAGTCAAATTTTCATTAGGCTGGCATAAACCTTTTGTGAGAGGCCAAGCAACTCTTTGGGCATTGGCAAAGACAGGCTGAATAAAACTCTCCACAAAATGTAATTACCTTTCTTCTCAGCATCAATAGAAATAGATATAAAATATTAAAGTCAAAGGTAGATTGCTTAGTAGAGAAGAGAGCAACATTTTCTATTTCTCTAGAGAAATCTTGTGAACTATTTTGTTCAAAGCGACACTAATTACCACCATGTGATTAATCACAGACTAAGGAACGTCTGAAAGATTGCACTAATAATTTAGAGAGTAGAATGAAATTTACTCCCCATATCTTTGCCAAAGCAGTATACAAACTACCTGAGATTTGCTTTTATAAATATAACCTTCATATGGCCAACAAAGTATTAAAAATTAGAACATGAATATGCTCCTCTTGCTTTTTTCTTTTTCTTTTTAATGAAAAGCAGCCAAAGGAGGATGTCAGTTCAAGCAACTGTATGGTATGGGAAGTTGCTGCTTAACCCTATCCTTTGTTTGTTCACATTTGTCATTGTGCTTTCTCCCTGTTGGGAAAAGCTGCAGAGATCCAATTGCTCTTCTCTTTCTCCCGTAGGCAGAAAAGTAGCTGGGTGTGGTCATATTTGACCACAGAACTGACAGGAGCAAAAAAGACCAAGCAACCTTTCTCCCCAAAGTTATTTCTCCCAGGTTGGCAACCTCCTGCTTCTGCTTTTCATTAAAAACTAAACCAACAAAAGATTGTTCACACATCTCCTATGTAACATCTAATTTGGCCCTTAGGCAGCAACAGAAAATAATTATCTCTCTGTTCATTTAGGTACATGGTATTTGCAGAAAATCATAATTAGAAGTTTAAAATGAATAGAGGTTTGTGTGTGTGTGTGTGTGTGTGTGTTTGTGTGTGTGTGTGTTTGGTCAACATATAAGTAACTATTCAGCATTTCTGGTAAAAACAGGCAGTATTTCAGACAAAAAATGATAAACAAGTAAAATTAGATACCATGAAAATTTAATTACAGAATATGATATGAGAGGAAATGAGTGACATTTCACAGATGAGAGAGAAAATTAGAAATTTTAAAATGCTAATTTTAATAAAGTCAATTAACACACAAAGCAATGTGTTATACGTTGAAAGACTTTTTTAAAAGGCAGTCATGAGTTTTTTAAGAATAAAAGGATAGCATTCTGCATTTTAGATCCAGTTTGTTGAGAATAATTGCTTCTTTTGCTTTTGCAAGATACATTTCATTCTCTTGATACTTAATTTACAATGAAAAAAAATGCTTTAGTTCTTGGTTGTGTTTTGTTTCTTGGAAATATCCCCAAACTGTCAGATAATGCATTTTATATAGTATAAACCTCAATGGGATTATTTCCCTTTTGAGATGAAAATAGTCAGTAGAGCATGAGACTCTTAATCTCAAGGTCATAAGTTTGAGCCCCACGTTGAGCAAAAGATTCCTGCATTGCAGGGGGTTGAACTTACTGACCCTCATGGTCCCTTCCAACTAAACTATTCTATGGGGGGGGGACTGAATATCTTGTTTGGGGGCAATTAAAGTATCACAAGTATTTTCTGGGAAATCATTGGTGCAAACCCTGGTTCATCTATGGTCATCTCCAGACTGAACATGTGAGTGTTGGAAGTTTGTAGGGCAGTAGAGTGTACACTCCAGGCTCTTTATCAACGCCCTTGCATGTGGGTCTCCTGTCTGAGCACAAAGGTTTGACTGAACACACTTTAAGTCTGCCTGCAATCAGGGTTCCTGATTGTGTATAGGCCTCTAAGCCTGCATTCAAACCATATCTCTAAAGCACTGTAGCATGCCTTTGAAAAGTCATGGCTTCCCCCAAAGGATTCTGGAAGCTGCTGTTCGTTAAGAGTTGTTAGGAGACCTCTGGTCCCCTCATGGAGCTACAGTTCCCAGAGTTTGATTATTTCTTAAACCACTCTTGGAACTGTCGCTCTGTGAGGGGAATAGGAGTCTCCTAACAACTTTCAGCACCCTTAACAAACTGCAGTTCCCAGGATTCTTTGGGGGGAACCGCCATTATTTAAAGTGGTATGATACTGCTTTAAATGTATGGTTTGAATGTGGCCTAAGTTTGCTGACCCATGTCCATGTGGCAGAAAGGTAAACAATATTTCCGTTGCACCAGAAGTGGTTTAGTCATGCTGGCCACATGACCCAGAAAGCTGTCTGTGGACAAACGCCGGTTCCCTCGGCCTGAAAGCAAGATGAATGCCGCACCCCATAGTTAAAATTTGACTGGTCCAGGGGTCCTTTTACCTTTTATCTCACCACTCTGGCACCAAGATAAGTTGATGATTGTTGACTGCGCAGGTAGTACTGAGTGAGCACATTGCTCCAACAAAGGTCACAGGTGAGGCTTTATAAGTCTTGTTCTCCAGCTCACCATTCCCAAACTCCAGCCCTTGACCTAATGCATCTCTTGAAGATCCAACCCACCCCCTGTCACTTTGTCACCCTTCTGTGGTCTTGTGCCTGCTGTGTTGTTGGACATTTGTGGTACCTCAGGAACACTTGGTTTCTCTGACGAGTCAGGCTCCAGGGATAGCATCTGTTCAAGCTCCAGCCCCCTGGGTTCATGTTCCATGGGCTCTGTTGACTAAAAAAGCATAGAATCATAGTGTTGAGCTATGTCTACCCACATCAACATCATGAACCGTGCTAGATTCCCCAGTTAGTGGTACAGGAGCCCCAGACTCTATAGGCTTCTCCTCCTCCTCTCAAGGCCATGACAAACAGTAGATTAAGTAGCATGCATGTAGAACTTGCTTTTTGCTCAACACCTGAAGGTCTGAGAGGAGCCTGCGCATGCAAGGACATTGAATTTGCATGGATGCCACACCCCTTTACACACTTCTAAGCCCTTCACGTTCAGACAATTCCCACAACTTTAGTAGAAACACCAAGACATTCTGTCTAAAGCAGTGCCCAAGTTATGCCCCTCTCCCTTTTGCAGCAGTATTCAGACACCAGTTGCTTCTTCTTTTTTCAATCACGCTGCTGCCGGCTGAGGAAAAGGGTAGCTGCACGGGGCAAGTCTAAGAGTACCACACAAAAGATCTATTCAGGTGTTATGAAAGCAAGCCACGTTGTAAGTGCATGTTGAGTACACTTACAAGCCATCCTGAGTTTGAGGAGCCTTATCATGGGAAGGTTGGGAGCAGAGGGACCAGGGGCAGTGTGTCTTCACATATCCAATGCATTTCCTTTTAATAATGGCTGAGTAGGGCTCAAGGTGTCAATCGTTTCTGTGAAAACAAAACACACCAGCTTGCCTTTGAGGGAAGAACGCTGGTAACAGATTCTCATTTGCGGTGTCTGGCACGGACAGACACAGACAAACACACACACACACACACACACATCCTGTAGGCCTTCAATTGCTGTCAGGGATGATGGAGTGGAAGCACCGAAATTGCTGAAGAGCTTGAAATTGGAGCTGATACTATGCCAAGAGAACAGTAACTACAAAGCAGGGCTCTGATTAGTCAAGAGGAAAGAGTCTTGGAAAGCAGCCTTTTGAAAGAGGTTGAATACACATGTCTTACCTGAGCCCTAGCTGTTGGCAGAGACTGGAAGTGATATATTCATTATTATGAAACCATAGAGTCTATGTTAAAAGATGCTCCATTTTAAAGCTGCTTGATTATACACTGTGAACAACACATCCTTGCTATTAATTCAACACCTGGGCTGGATCTAGACGCGTCAAAAATGTGAATCAGTTCAACGTGTTGTAAATGTCATACAGGGAATTCCCGTTGGCAAAATACAGGACTCCACAGCGCCTTCTGGTGTCACAGTATTATAACACATATCAAACACCTTATCTTTACGAATGTAGCTGAGTCCCTGGACTTAATCCATAAATATTGGTCGATGGTCATCAACTAAAGAAGATGAATTCATGTGTCACATTTTTGGGGCTGCATATGTGTAAAATGACAGCCTATTTCTACCTTTCATTGAAAGATTGATACAGAAGTAGATCTACAATGTAGCCTTTCTTTTACATTGTCCCCTACAAAGTAGTAAACAGTGGTTACATTTAGACCATAAACATGAAGCACCATCAGGGCTTTTTTCAACCAGAACTTTCCGGAACTCAGTTCCTGCACCTCTTTTTCTAGAAAACTTGTACTGGGTATTAGAAATCTCTAGACTCTACCATACCGTATACAGTGGTACCTCGGGTTACAGACGCTTCAGGTTACAGATGCTTCAAGTTACAGACTCCGGTAACCCTGCAGTAGTACCTCAGGATAAGAACTTTGCTTCAGGATGAGAGCAGAAATTGCACGGCGGTGGCACGGCGGTGGCACGGCGGCAGCTGGAGGCGCCATTAGCTAAAGTGGTACCTCAGGTTAAGAACAGTTTCAGGTTAAGAACAGACCTCCTGAATGAATTAAGTTCTTAACCCGAGATACCACTGTATGATAACTAGTTGTTTCAATGTCGCCAATCATTCTCCCACTGTGAAAAAAAATGTAAATTGTAAGCTCCTTGGAGACGATAACTTATTTATTTTTTGTATCTGAAACTCTATAAAACACCATATATGCTGATTACACTATATACATAATAAACAGTAGTTTTAAGAACAAGCAAACTGATGTTAAGAGTATCCCTTTATATGTCAGTATTGGGACCAACAAACAAATCTGTAACAAAGACCAAATTCATCTCCATCTCTCTCTCTTTCTCTCTCTCTCTCTCTCTCTCTCTCTCTCTCTCTCACACACACACACACACACACTTCGGAAAAATGTTGGTTAGAATATATTATTTCTTCCACACCTTATGCTCATTCTATGATTTATCTTCATGAGTTCAAGTTGGCTTCATCATTGATGAGTAGTGAGGGATATTTACACTGTTTTCTTTATCTTTCCAGCACCCTAATCGCTCTTGAATGCATAATTGAGCACAGCAGGTCTGCTCTGCTCTTCCACATGCTCGCCCATTGTTTTCTGGTGCTCCTGGCAATTTCCCTTAGATCTTGCAATATCCCTGATCTCTCTGAGTCACTTTATTAAGCTCCCTTGGTAGCTTCCTTCATAGTGGGGCCTTGACAGCGCTCATCAATTCTGGATACTTCAATTAATTGCACCACCATCTTTCAGGACTCCTGGCTGCTTCAGTTAGCTCCTTATACTGCTGGTGTTTCAGATCCCCCAGCAAAAGAAGCAAGCTGTGAGGATGTTAACAGTTCAGTGAGTTAAATGCATTGACAATCTTCAGATAGTCTAAGGCAAAATCAAGAAGATGAAATATGCTTGAAATGCACTTGTTCCATTTTCTAACAAATTATTTTGTTCTTCTGGGCATCAGGATGATGATTTCAGCAGGTCCAATAAACAAGCATACCCTCCAACATTTCTCCAATCAAAATTAGGGGTGTCCTACTCCATACCCTGCAACATTTCTCTGATGAAAATAGGAAAAGTGGGACATTCCAGAAGGGCTTCTCTAAATCTGGGACTGTCCCAGGAATACAGGGACACTTGGAAGGTCTGAAAGTGGAGTCTTTGGGACAAATGTCAGGCTTGCTTCAGTTTTCTGGCACTAGCAGTGGGCATGGCCTGCTTAAGGGCCAGATACAGCCTAGTCACTAATAGCATGTATTGGACAAGCAGACAGGGTCATAGCTCAGTGATGGATAATCTGTGTTCATGAAAAAAAAAAGACTCAGTTTTGATCCCTGGCATCTCCAGGTGTAGACAATGCTTTGCTTGACGGACCAATAGTCCAACCCAGCAGCTCTCTATGTGATGAGATAGATAGACAAATAGATGGATAGATAGATGATAGAGAGATAGAGAGACAAACAGATGACAGATCTATCCATGACTCTGTGGCGGCAGTGCACACAGTTAACTAAATCTCTGCATCAGGACCCCCTAAATTCCAACATCCCACAAAGTCCAATTTATTGTATGCATGGATCCATAGAATTATTCTGCAGAAAGGATCTTTGTTCTTTGGGTCAATCATCTACTAAAGGGGTGCCATATTGCTCTAGATCAGCGTACAAGCTAAATATGTAGATGCAAGATACAAGATGTGTCGATTCACCATTCTGAGATGATACCACTACAGTCCTTTCAGGTGTCCCCCTCTCATGTATTCTATGTAGATGAGATGCTTGCTAGTTCCACCTCTCCATCATATTCCTGACAAGCCATCCTGACACCCCCTCCATGCACTGAAGGAGTAATGTCTGAAGTAGATGGTCTTCTCTCAATGTGGAGACTCCCAACACAATTTGGAACTTTGCAGGAAGCCTCCACTGATAAAACAAGCTCCCTGCTGCAGATGTTCAGTACGTATGCATGGACGTCAGTGAGTGTTGGCCATCAGGTAGGGGGATGGGGTGAGGACACATGAAAGGTAACACCTGAAAAGAGCTAATGTTAAAAGCTGAAAAGGAGCTGGGCTGAACATTGAAGAATAACAGCCTTAGGAATTCATAGCAGCAGAAGTTTAAGAAGGAATCATCAAAAGTGTGTGGTGTGTGGGATAAGGATAATGATCTACCAGAAAAAAAATAGAGGAAATGATGTTCTTCATTTGCTCTGGACTGTAACCTCCTGATTCCCTGACCAGCATGGGCAATGGTCAGGGGTGATGGGATTTGTAGCCCAATAAAATCTGGAGGATACCATATTGACTACCTGTGAACTAGGGACTGTTTCTAGAAAATAAATTGATGCAATTGTGTTTTGCTGCTATGCTCCTGGTTATGAAATTGGGAGTGTGATGTGATTTGGAGCCTCCCCATTTCCAAATGAGCTTCATGCTGCCTTCCCCACAATTTTTTCCAAGGTTTGAAACATTAAACCAGTCTCCATTATACCTTCAACACTTTGGTCACATCTTGGGCATAAAGATCTATGGGGCATGCAGTTCCTACCAAAAATTCTACTCATCAGGAACACCTGAAATTATATCTTCTAATTAGAGCTATCTTCTAATTAGAGCTATACTTAACTCTCCTGGTCACTTCCAACACCTGAGTTTCCTCATTCAGCACCGAATCCAGCCCTCCTAAACTGCACCCCCCCACACTTTCAGGGGAAATGCCAAACCATGCACACCACCTGCAAACCAACTTCCAGTGCTACAAAACAGTTGCCTGCCTCCAATATCATATTTCCACTCTCCCCGATCAGCTCATTTGGAAATCAGTTTTGGTAGGTTTTACCTCATTCTCCCTTCTTGCCAGAAAGACTAGTCAATGGAGATCTCACAATGGAGGAGGCGATAGATCCTCAGATGCCTCCTTGCTGTGTTGCACTGGTGAGTTTTCCAAAATTATATTTTTCAAAGCAAAACAAAACTGAGGTTGACATGGACGGCATCATCACAGAGCTTTACCATGACATTTAGATGAATGCAGAAGAAGGAAGCCTACAATAGCTCTGTGAAGATTGATGACTTGTCTTTAGCTGCACTGGTGCCGAGAATGACTTTTAGACTGACTGATTTCACAGCACATGGAGGGAGGCTCAGAAAAGAGAAGCTGACTGTAAACAAAGCATGGGTAGATCCTTTCGGAGAAAGTGTGAGAAATGTGTTTCTTTCTCTCTGTCACATTATTATAGTCCCCTCAATGCATCTGTAATAATAATAAGCCCAGATAATGATCCAAAAATTCTAAAGGAAGAACACTCAATGATAGATGGATGAGAAGAGATTGACATTCTTGTCTGGACCTTTCCCTGTCCACCTCCCTTTGATTGATTCACATCCCTTCCCCTGCTGGTACCGATAGCCACAGACCACTTTCGTACTTGCAGGAGGAAACAGCTGTTCTTTCCAGAAAGCAATTAGTATTCTCCAGTTTCATCTCAGCTGTCAATATGGATGCTGGTCCTCTGACATATATGTTGAAGTCCGAGTTGGGAAGAGATGTAAAGAAGGAAACCATGAGCAAACCAAGTGCAGCAATCTGCAGAGTGGGCTTCCCTAGAACAAGGGAACTCCAAATACAACTGAGGGTGAACACTGTAATTCCAGGATGTATTTTGATCTTTCAGATCCACAAAGCATATCTGTGCCCAACTTGGCTAACCTGTGAATCTACCTTTCCCATTGCCTCTTGACTTTCTTTGGAGCACCTGTGACATCTAAATCCTAGCTCCTACATTTCCTAATTCACCGTCATCATCAATTTAATTTTTTACTGTTTGTTCCCCATAAGGTCCCAGGGTGGGTGCACCAATTTATAACACAATGTTTATAAACAGTTTAAAGCCAATTAGAATCACAAGAATAGTGTGAGTCTAAAAATATTTAGCAGAGATATCACCTTTAGCAGAGACATCACCTTACCAACAAAGGTCTGTATAGTTAAAGCCATGGTTTTCCCAGTAGTGATGTATGGAAGTGAGAGCTGGACCATAAAGAAGGCTGATCGCCGAAGAATTGATGCTTTTGAATTATGGTGCTGGAGGAGACTCTTGAGAGTCCCGTGGACTGCAAGAAGATCAAACCTATCCATTCTTAAGGAAATCAGCCCTGAGTGCTCACTGGAAGGGCAGATCCTGAAGCTGAGGCTCCAATACTTTGGCCACCTCATGAGAAGAGAAGATTCCCTGGAAAAGACCCTGATGTTGGGAAAGATTGAGGGCACAAGAAGAAGGGGACGACAGAGGACAAGATAGTTGGATAGCATTCTCGAAGCTACAAACATGAGTCTGACCAAACTGTGGGAGGCAGTGGAAGACAGGAGGGCCTGGCGTGCTCTGGTCCATGGGGTCACGAAGAGTCGGACACGACTAAACGACTAAACAACAACAACAACAAAAATATTTATCTCAGATGTAATGGTTCTACTAACCACCCTAGTACAATTACCCAAAGTTATAGCATGGTTTCTGTAATGGTTCATTTTGTCACTTTCACAAATGTAGTTAGGGATGTGTGTGTGTGTGTGTGTGTGTGTGTGTGTGTGTGTGTGTGTGTTTAAACAAGTAGTTCTATTTCTTAATGGTTTTCTATTATTTGCTCAGCTTGAAAATCTCACCAGACCGTGCTGTTAAATTTGACAAAGTGTGCATTTTAATTATGTGTTTGGTGTGTCTTTTTACTTTTGCTTTTCAAGCCAGCTGGCAATGAGACAGCATAGTGTGTATTTGCCATTTATTTGTGGATTTTGGTCACACAAAGTGTTACATTATTTTACGTAGCAATATTTCCGCTTTTTATTAGATTCTGTGGACTTTATATTATTGTTATTTTTTTGCTGACCTGTAGCAATCAGTTATTCTGATTAGATTTTGTAATTGTTTATCCATCCAAAAAGAAAACGAAAGAAAAAAGAAAGAAAATTGTAAGTAAAACAATGAACTTCAAATGCAGCAGTAAAACAAGCTGGAGTTCCTCATGCATACCAAATATTAAATTATGCACCTCAAAATGCAATGTAATACGAAAGCTATTATTTATTCAGGTACTTTTCTATGTGACTGTGGAAACAAGCTAGAAAATGTGATTTTTTTGGACTTGTACCAATCTTTATTTATTCATTTATTTTTGAGCAACGGGATCAATGTTCCCTTAGCAATGTGCTCATGCACCCTCAATCTTCTAAGGAGAGCAAGAAAGCCATAAAGCATAATGGGAGAGGGCAGCCTTGCTGCAACAATAGTACCTTTGTCATGACTGGGAGGGGGAAGTTTAGGTCCTGAAAGAGATGTGGGATATGTGCTCCAATGCTGGAGAGAGGAGGGCACACATCCTTCAAAGAAAACAATTATGGGCCCCACCAGACATCCTTTTTTTATTGTGCATTCATGATGATTTGTGCTCATGTTGGCATTGGGGCGATTATATGTGATCCTGCTTTTAATATTGTTTGCACCTGCAAAAGTTTCAGGGTTGACATACTGCTTCATTTCCAACTGCTGAATGTTCCTGTAGCTTCCTGCTGAAATCCAGTAACTTTTCAGACCAGAAATATTTGGAGGGAGGGGTTGTCCTGCCTTTGTTGTACCATAGCGCCAGAGTGCCCCATCAGATATCCATAATGTGGCTACCTTGGGGGAACATCACAAAACAACTAATAAAGCAGAATGATGTGTGGATGCTCTGGTATAAATCCACCACAAATGCTGTTATTATTGCAGCAATGAAATGTTGCGGACACCAGTCTGGGGGGAAAAGAAAGGTTCTCAAACAGTGAGGTAAGGCTACAGGAGAAAGTGGCTCACCATGTTTTGTTTGGGTTAGAACAGTCATAGGCAAACTCGGCCGTCCAGATGTTTTGGGACTACGACTCCCACCACCCCTGACCACTGGTCCTGTTAGCTAGGGATGATGGGAGTTGTAGTCCCAAAACATCTGGAGGGCCGAGTTTGCCTATGTCTGGGTTAGAATCATAGAATTGTAGAATTGGAAGGGAGCCTGAGGATTATCTAGTCCAACCCTCTGCAATGCAGGAATCTCAGCTGACAGGTGATCATCCAACATCTGTTCCTAAACCTCCAAGGAAGGAGAGTCCACAACCTGCCGAAGGAGACCATTCCACTGTCGAACAGCTCTTACTGTCAGAATGTTCTTCCTCATGCTTAGTCGGAATCTCCTTTCTTGTAACTTGAAGCCATTGATTCAAGTCCTACCCTCCAGAGCAGGAGAAAACAAGCTTGAGAAGGACTGTATGTGGTACAGAGGAAACACTTTTTCTGGAAGGAACTATATAAATATAAACTAAAAAAATTAAAGATCTAAAATTCCACAGATATAGAAAAGATCTTTCTTGTCATCACTGATTTCACTGTCCTATAGATGCACACAACCCATCATGTTTTTAAAAAATGAAATTTCATTGACAGTGGAAGAAACAGCATGGTGTGCATTTACATCAGGAATACCAAATTAAAAACAAAAACAATCTTTTAAGAACCACCAACCCAAATATGGAAATTTGAACTAGAGGGTCAATTTCCATATCTATTGGTGAGGGTTGCTGTATAAAAAAATGCAAAAAGTTGTTTAGATAGTATCATTCCTTAAAAAAAGACATCATCTACACCAGCATTAAGCAATAATAGAGAAAACTGTAGTTATTACAAGCCAGTATAATAATTTGAGGTGAGGACTAGTGATCTCCTCATCATACTTTGGGGTTAGAACAATCCCTATTACATAGCTACAGGGTTTATTACAAAGAATATCCAAGATGATTAGGGTCTTGATTCAAAACCTATTACAATCAATGGAAAATACAGCGTTGACTTTAATAGGGTTTGGATGAGGTCCTCGAAGAAGAAAAATGTAGAAAAATGAGCATATTTCACAACTATCACATTAACCGGCTAAGGCAAAACCATCCATCTTTTCTAATGGCATTTTACTAAAGATGGATTTGATCTATTATTGCGTGTAAAAGCTGACTCCAATGTCTCAGGCAAGAGGCAAGTTCACAAAACACATATTCTAGAATAGGAGAGAGAACCGAGCTATATTGTCTGTGGTGTTAACTAATTTAGTAAACAGTCAACTACCTTCCCACTATACTTTCAGAGTCGGTATAAAACTAGTTTTATGGCTGCTCATATTAAAATCACAAGAGACCACTTCAGATAGTCTTGAAGGAATGGGTTTCCCAAACCCCAAAACTGACTGTGCAGGCAGTTTGAAACTGCACCAAAATCCCTGTTTTTCCTTAGCTAAAATGCTTTAACTTGAGCTCTTGAGCTGAAACCCAGCTGTATAAACAAGTGCTCAGAGCCCTCTCCTTTATCAGTTTGTGATGGCAAGTATGGCCTTGACTGTACCAGAAGAACAGGGAAGACACGTCTGTGCCTTATCTTATATCCTGACCACAAAAGATGCACAGACCTAGTCTGGGAACAGCGCCAGAGGGTGTTCTTGGAGATGGTGATCTCTTGCTCCAAGATAAGAGTAGGAACAGGAAGATCCTTTTATGGTCAGAAGTGCAGGAAGGAATATCCTTTTATGGTCAGAAGTATAGGAAGGAATACCCTTTTATGGTTAAGAGTGCCGGAGCAGGAACATCTGTGATGTCAACCTGCGTGGATAGGCTGACGTGGCTGGATCCCTGGGGAAGGGGGAGAGGGTGCATGGAGGATATATATACTGCATGAAATTTCTCATTTCTTTGGACTTGCTGTGGACTGACCACGCAAGTGCCTTTCTGCTGTTCCGGAGAGCAGAAATAAAGAACTCTTTCTCTGAACCAACCCTCGGTGTCATTTGACTTCTTTCCTCCTGTCCGGGAGCAACGCAGACCTTGATCTTGGGAAAGATGGAGGGCACAAGGAGAAGGGGATGACAGAGGACGAGATGGTTGGATAGTGTTCTCGAAGCTACCAACATGAGTTTGACCAAACTGCGGGAGGCAGTGGAAGACAGGAGTGCCTGGCGTGCTCTTGTCCATGGGGTCACGAAGAGTCGGACACGACTAAATGACTAAACAACAACAACAACAACAAAAGGTCTCAAATGCTGCAACCTTGATGTTTGTTTTAGTGTGATGCTATCCCCCTTTTTTGCCAATGGGTGGGCTGTTTGTTTCAAGAACATGGAAACTGGAATTGAGAGCTCATCAAACTTGTGATTGAAAATTGGATATTGGGACCGGTATATTAGATACTTCATAGATAACACTTCCTGTGAGAGATATGAACAACCTCTCTGATACAGCTGGGAGAGATGAATTGTGTCAGTGTGACATCTTAGCTGACTTTCAGGGAGCTTCCAGAACAGCTGTTTTATTGGGTATTCATGCTAGTACAGTCACAAAAAACTTGTGCAAAAGTTATACATTGTCACCTCTGACATATTAATGCAGAGGTTATATGACATTGCCAGTTGGTGGCTGTTATCCCACACTTTTCAGTGCAATTTGACATTCTTTTTCTGAGCAGACCTTTTGCAGTGACGGGTTAATTCTCCTTCAAAGTGTGGGATAACTACCATACTTTGTACAAATAAATAAAAGGTCTGGAGGTGCCTTCTTTTTTTTTTAAAACAGTTTTTATTAACAGGCCAATCACATCATATTGTTCAAATCACATTAGTTCCAAATTATACAGCCAAATTTTAATTTTTTTGGGGGGTACCCATATATCAAGCTCCACACGAGTCCAAAATTCCGGCTAAGTCCAGACTTCACTTATTTTACTGCATTAATTAATCAGTCCTATCCAGTTCAGTCCAGATAGTTCTTTATATATTTTCTTCATCTTGTTGTTGTCGTACAATCCTTTCTTTGCGATCTCTGATGATTCTCATAAGCAGACTGAAAACTGGTTTCTCTGTGTGGGATTAGTCCAGGACAGCCCTGTTCAACACCTCCGTAAACAAAATTAATCTTCATTGTCTTTTATTTTTCCAGGCTAGCCGAATAAATCAAATAGATCAAGGGGCTCTGTCAGATCAAACTTCAGTTTCGTACTCCTTCTCTTTCCAGCATTCCTGATTCTCCTCCCCCATCTCTCTTTTCTTTTCTCCGGCAGCCTGTGATGGCGAGACGCCATTTTTTTACTGCGTCATAAAAATTCCTCAGCGTCCACCGATCTTATTTTCCACCTCCCACACAGTCTTAAACTTCTGCTTATGCTTCTTAAAAAAGACGCAACAATCTTATTTCTTTCTGGAGTGGAGGGTTATTTTTGTCACATCATATAAAGAAAAAAAAAGAGTTTTTCCTCCACCCCTCCTTCGTTCCAAACATACAGTCTCTTGGTGATGACATATCAAAAGATTTACTTATCCATCCGTCGCTTTCAGTCGCAGAGATCCATTATTCAGCAGCCTTATCTGTCGAGCTTTGCTTGATATATGTGCTTCAGCTTCATTTCCAATCATCTGTTTCAGGTCTGGAGGTGCCTTCTGTCTCTGTGTTTATTACAGCAGAAGGGTTATGACCAGCTTCCTCCATCCTGGTCTTAATAGCTAGACTGTTCTTGCTGTGTTCATTTAATTAAGTATAGCCCCCTTAATCCCAGCTCTTGATGTACCTCTTCCTTTCCCTACGAGGGGAAAGTTTGAAACTGATACTGCAAATGTTCAAAGGCAAAAGTAAAAATAAATAAATGCAACTATATGGCAATTTGTGGAGGGACATCTTGGGCGATGATCACACTGAAGGAAGATTGAGCAAACAGTTGAAAAAAGCATTTAGACATTCTGTGCTTGCTACATGTTCTCATTTCTCAGCTAGATGGCACTATAGATGCTGCCTCAAATGACTGCACATAGTAACAAGAGCATGTGTCACTTTCTTCCTTCTCCTTCCTTCTTCCTGGATGAGGCCTTTCAAGGGTTGTGTGTGTGTGTGTGTGTATGCACACACACACACACACACATGCAGGGAGTAGCAGTAGTACTGAGAGGAGGTTAGCTTGCTGTAAAGAATCTGCAGTAGCCAAAATATATATTCTTGTCACTCAAAACCCAGTTGTGCAGAGATACTTTTTGACTGGGACCTTTTTTTCCAAGTGAATTTCACGGCCAAATTCACTCACAGCAAAGGAAAGCATTCCCTGGGGGAAAGGGTGCAACTGCATTCCTGAATTAATCCAAATTATTACTCTTTGGTTGGATTGCAAAGAATATATATATATATATATATATATATATAAAAACCTGTCACTTGGTAAGATGTCAAGTATCAAGAATGATGGAATATGTTGATGCCATATGTCCATAAAGTATTCTCCACATTTATCAACATTACGCTTAACCCAATTCTGATATATGGAGGTTTGCGGCTGAGACAGGCAACTTGACTGAGATTGATGTACCCCACTGAGGAGAATAAGAATATAAATCTTTGTCTTATCACAAGGCAAAAGGAGAGAGTAAGATAGGTATGAAGCAGTGGACATAATCTGTTTAGGTTTCAGAGAGACACTTGACATACTATGGGACTATAGGATAATATATCTTCAGGCTAGTAAGCAGAGTACAAAGACAACTACATACAAGCTTGTGTGCTTCTCTGTGTGGCAATGTGTGGTGTCACAAAGGGCAGGCAGTCCTCCCACAAACCCATTAATAAACCCCACATTTTCATTGTACTATTCTCTCTTCTATTTTTAACTTTCTTTACTTCCTTCTTTCGTCTTTAGCAATGTTTCCCTCTCATAAACTCATTTCAACAATAGCAAATTTAGCATTTAAGACTAGGTTTTGCCCACTAAACCAGGAGATGCAAAAAAGGATGCTACATTCACCATGTTCTTGCTGCTTTGAGATTCCCAAGCGCTCCAACTGAGAGGAAAAGCACTTCTGGGGGTCAAAGCAGGGTTCCTAGTGCCATTCATGTCAATGGGTGGAGTGACAGCCTCTCAGCAGCACAGTCTCTACCACTTACCAGGATTTGGAAAGGTGAGGTCAGGGCTTCACAGTCACACCTGCAGAGCCATTATGCTGCAAGAGTCACACAACCACACCCTTGCTGTCCTCTCCTACCTGGTAAGTGGCATAGCATGGCTTACTGTGTCCACTTTTATATATTACACGGGGTGCTTTTTTGAAAACCTAATGTACCTGTTGTAGGTGGAACACACAAATGCCTGCATCAAGAAAGTCTTTGATGCCCTTTCACTTTTCTATAACATGTATGTGGATGTAATACAGGACCAATGGAAGACTGCTGCTGTACCTCCACCCCATCGGCAGTGGCGTAGCAAGGTCAGGTGGTACCCGGTGCAAAAAATTTCTTGTCACCCCCCCCACACACACACTTTGAAATCTATTTGGACTCCCAAGAGACTGCAACCTACTCACAGAATAAAAAGACTGGCTGTGATCTACCCATTGTCATTGCCAGGAGTTGCTGAACTTTTTTTTATGGAAGGATTGACCAAAGTTGTTGAGCTTTTAGGGGGAGGCTTTTTGTTTGCTTGCCTGCCTCCTTTCCGTCCTCTCACTGCCTGCCTGCATGCCTCCTACCAGTGATCCCTATCCCACCCTGCCAGTCAATGGAAGTCTCTGGGATCCAGAACACAGTTTGGCCTCACCATCACATCCCCGCCCTCCTTGTTGAATGGTTGCTCAGCCAGTGCTTGCTCGCTCCTCACTTGGATGATGAACAGTCGCAGGCAGAGGGAGTTGGGCAAGGAGTAACCCCTGCATGACTCAGCCTGAGGCCCCTTTCCATGGGCATTGGTGGGGGTTCACCAAGGGCCGCATTGGCCAGGCTCCCCCCTGCATGGGTGGGCAGGCAGTGCAGAGTGGCCCCTCTTGGCTCCAGTGGCTGGGCTGGTGCACGCCCCGGGCACCAGCAAACACCACTACGCCACTGATCTATGGCAAGGTAATCCTATGCCAGACCCATTGAAATGAATGGGACTAGGAACATTTTTCTCCAGAAATCATTCATTTCAATTGGGCTTGTGCTGGCCTATTGCTACTGATCAGTCCCAAGAACTCTGTCCTGGGATACCGTTCCTGGCTTTGTTAGAAAAACAAGATTGACTCGCCCCTTTTATTGAGCATGCCAAGTATTTATAAATAGATAGATAGATGATAGATGATAGATAGATAGATGATAGATAGATAGATATAGATAGATAGATGATAGATAGATAGATGATAGATAGATAGATGATAGATAGATAGATAGATAGATAGATAGATGATAGATAGATAGATAGATAGATGATAGATAGATAGATATCTTTACAGCCTTGTAAATTAGGTGGTCTGTAATTTTAATTTCAGAACATCATTGTATCAGCAGTGTTACATTGAAGATGTCAGTACTGTTTAGACTGCTGCACCAAGAAAGGCAGGCCCTGCAAAATGTACACTGTCTAGTGGTAATGAAAAGTATATCTGTAAGTGGTTTTGCAAGTACTGATATACAAGCAAGCCAAATTGAGGCAAGGAAGGATGTTGGTCTTTGCCAGCCCAAATGATTTCTTCTATCAAGTGTCAGATTTAATGGCTAAAACAGAGCAGACCCTACTTAAATCTATCCTTTGACAATGCTAATTGCATATTGTATATGAATTTGTGCGTTTTGTTGCTGTCTATCGAACATTTGGCGAAAGAGGGTATTTCCATCTTGAGATAAGCTTGCTGTTCCCCAGAGAGAAGGTGTAATGAAGAATGAAGCAACTAGCCAAGAAAAATTGCTTGTCTGAGTGCATAATTAAGTTTGATTAAAATAGGAACTCCCTGCATTATCTGCTATAGGTCCGTATCATTGAAACACCAGGAGAGGTACGGTGTTAGCTGGATTTATGAACTGAACTAAAAAGCATTGGGTTCAGAAAGTAAAAATAAAAATGAGATACTTCCCAATTCAGATGTACCGTATTTTTCGCCCTATAGGACGCACTTTTTCCCCTCCAAAAATGAAGGGGAAATGTGTGTGCGTCCTATGGGGCGAATGCAGGCTTTTGCTGAAGCCTGAAGAGGAGAGGCGTCTGTGCGCCGACATCTCTCCAGGCTCCAGGAAGCTAGCCGCAAGCCTTGCATGCCCGGGGGGAGTTACCCCAGGCTCGCAAGGCTTGCAGGCGGCAGCCTGCAGCGTGGAGCACGGGGCGCCCTCCGGAGGATGTCCCGTGCTTCGCTCAGGTGTCGGCAAGCCTTGCGCGCCGGGGTGAACTTCCCCCGGCGCGCAAGGCTTGTGGGCGGCAGCCTGCAGCGCGGAGCACGGAGCGCCCTTTGGGGGACGCCCCATGCTTAACGCAGGTGTCCGCAAGCCTTGCGCGCCCAGGAGAACTCCCCCCGGGCATGCAAGGCTTGCGGGCGGCAGCCTGCAGCGCGGAGCACAGGGCGCCCTTCAGAGGACGCCCCGTGCTTTGCGCAGGTTTCCGCAAGCCTTGCGCACCTGGAGGGAGATCCCCCCGGGCGCACACGGCTTGCGGGCGGCAGCCTGCAGCATGGAGCACGGGGCGTCCTTGGGAGGACGCCCCGTGCTTCGCTCAGGTGTCGGCAAGCCTTGCGCACTGGGGGGAACTCCCCCCGGGCATGCAAAGCTTGCCGGCGGCAGCCTGCAGCGCGGAGCATGGGGCGTCCTTCGGAGGACTCCCCGTGCTTCGCGTAGGTTTCCGCAAGCCTTGCGCGCCCGGGGGGAGATCCCCCCAGCACGCCCAGCTTGCGAGCGGCAGCCTGCAGCGCGGAGCACCCTTCGGAGGACGCCCCGTGCTTCGCGCAGGTGTCCGCAGCCTGCCCCCCGGCGCGTGGGGCGCCCTGAAGCAGAGTGCCCCTCGTGCCGGGCAGACATCGGCCAGCCCCACAAACTCAGGGGACAGCCGGGAGGCACAGCACCGCCATCCCACTGTTCCCCGACCTTGTTTTGGGGGGGAAATAAAGGAAAAAAATTTCCCTTTATTTCCCCCCCAAAATAGTAGGTGCGTCCTATGGGACGGAGCGTTCTATGGGACGAAAAATACGGTAATGGGATTTTTGGCTTTTAGCAATCTAAGTAGAGGAAATTCAGTAGTGAAGAAATGTGCTGTACACAACAGTTGAGAAGAGAAGAGATTGTGCAACTAAATTGGAACAACCAGCAAATGCCTGAAGATGCCTATAGGACAAAAGCAGGGATGGTTTTATGTTCTCACCCAACCTGCAATGTGTATCATAGTTGTGTAGGGAGAGTCTCTTTGGACATTTGGAAATTAAATAGGAGTGGCCAATGTTCAAGCTGCCCATCAGCATTTGGCTGGCCACTATGAGAACAGGGATGCTGGAGTAGATGGACCACGGACCTAACCCATCAGCCTCCTTGTGTGTTCTCAGCATTGATGCCTGCGATTGGCAAGAAGTATATAGATTTTGGATTTGTTAGACCTGGTGTATGTTCATTTATTTGGTTTCTACACCATTCTTTATCAAGTGTGACCTCAGGGTGATTTCCAAACATGAACATGATTATTATTATTATTTTAAGGATTATAGTGTTCTGCCCCATGGAGGCTGGTGCATTACAGAAAATGGGATGCTGCCCCATGAAACTCAGTCCGCCCTCAGGTAGCCCTGGTTTCTTATTACAACTGGTCCAGAGGATGGTTATGGTTGTCAGCTTCCTCCTTTTTTTCTCCAGTGTTGGCTTTGTATAATTCAGCAGGGAGGAGGATGGGGACAAAACTAGAATTAGTTCTTCGTCATTGAGATTGTATGTAAAATGAAGGCATTGCATTGTTGCAATGATACCTTACATTGAAAAGTACAGTGCCCGTTAAATAGAAGGAAGGGGGGAGGGAAAGCTCCTCAGTAAGTCTCCAATTTCAGCAGGTTGCATTTTCTACGTGATGTTAGCTCTGTGGATCAAGCCACTGCAGTATTAAGCTCTTTGTTTTTGCACATTGTTACACTGGTAACTAGATGCCCAGAGAAATGTTTTGCTGTTGCCTGTAAATCTATAGCCATTAATTCAATCCCCACTCCCTCAAATGTAGTAAGAGTGACTGCAGTCCTCAGTGAGTCGTTGGCAGTACGGTAGTCACATATTTTAGATTAGACCTCCGTTCCTTTCTGAACCAAGTTCTGTACCCGAAAAGCAACAACAGCTGGTCTCAGGAGCTGCAAGTGCCTGTTTTTTTTTTCAGATCGAGCATATGCTGCCAGTATTGTTGTTCCACCTGAGTCCAGTTCCCTTACAGCTTGCGTTGTCATCGTCATTGGAGTTTATGTGCCCGCGAACACGTAAAATGGTCTATGAATCCTGTCTTGGATGCTGTCCAGCATAATCATAAACTCTCTGGGGTCTACAAAATTCAAACGTCTCACTTAGTACCTGAGAGATGGCTTGAGTAATGAGGAAGAAATCTTCTTCCTTTCCTCCTGTCAGGCATAGCCTGTGCCAAATGAGCAAGCATCTGCTAGTGGAAGCAGACTCCCCTTGCAGCAGAAATCCCTTCATGTAATGCGAGGAGATGGGTTATCATGAGCGCAGTGCGTGGAGTGCTTGGGGGAAGTGATGTCCCACTTTTAGGTACATTAGAAGTTCCTGAGGAGAGGGAGGGATCACTCGTGGATATTACAACTCTTACTGCTTTGCATTCTGGTTCATCATTTGCGCAACGACTTTGCAAAGTTGTGGAGCGCCTTAGTAATTTACTTACTGGGCTCGCCTGCACACAGATCTTTGCTGGATAATAATTCAATGCATTATTCTTCCTCAGTTTGATGGTTTCCAGATCTTTTGGACTACAGCTCCCTTGAGCAAGAAGGGCTGTGATGGCTGATGGGAGTTGTAGTGCAAAACATCAGGAAAACACCAAGGTGGGGAAGAAGACTGCTAGCCATCGCTATCATTCCCATCTGAGAGGTGGCCAGCTATGACTGAAGGATAGTCACACCATCTTATGGTATCTTAGAAGATGCATGATCTTCTCCATGGGTAGGCAAACTAAGGCCCAGGGGCCAAATCCGGCCCAATCGCCTTCTCAATTGCCCGTGGATGGTCAGCGTGTTTTTATATGAGTAGAATGTGCCCTTTTATTAAAAATGCATCTCTGGGTTATTTGTGGGGCATAGGAATTCATTCACCCCCCCAAAAGAATATATAGTCTGGCCCCCCACAAGGTCTGAGGGTCAGTGGACTGGCCCACTGCTGAAAAAGTTTGCTGACCCCTGGATCACTTCTCCCTAGCATCACAGATCTGAGTTCATTTTTTTTAACCAAAGGGTTAAAAGTTTTTCATGTCCTCTCTCTTTGCATATGGATCAGAAAATACGTATTAAAGGCTTGCTGGCAGCAGTATCCTTTTCCTAAGGTCCACTTTTGTGCAGCTTCTCCTGTGACTCTTTCTTTGGCCGGTTTAAATGGCTGTAATTTGCTTCTTTGTGCTCATTGCCACGTTCCACTTAGCCCCCACTTTGATGGCATGAAATATGTACATCCCTTAGCAGTAGTGAGCCACCTTGGCCTGGCTCCTCTCCACCTCCTGTCAACTTCTTCACAGAAGTCAGTTTGTAACTGCTCTGCCATCTTTTTGATGTTAGGCACCAGCATTCCAGCGGGACCCACCCTTTGTTCAGGCTCATCTTGTTCCAAAATGTCCCGCAGTCTCCAAGCATTTGGAAACCATACAGAAGCCAGTGTACATGTTAAAGGCCACTCTGCACATTACACAGAAGGCACACAGGAATTAGTTGGATGCCCCTGGACAGACATGTTGACCACATTGGTTTTCATTCCATTTTAGGAACTGCTTATGCATCGGATTGCTTCACATGGTGACTTACATGCCAGTTTTGTTCAAATCCCTAAGCAGATGTATATTTCATGATGGAATTTCAAAATGTGCTGTGAGTTTCCAGTAGAAGTAAGATGGGAATGAGCGGCTTGCTGTTTTGTAATTCTGTTATCTACACTACACCATCAGCCCGAGAAGGAAAAGAAGATCAAATATGGGGGACTTTTATTAAAGGGGCGAAAAATGGGCTAAAATATTGAAGTCAGAGAAGCCCCCTTGATTTGTCCTGTTCATCTTTCCCTAGAGAGGAATTCAACTCCGAGGCATCTAGGGTAAGTATCTAGAGATTAAATTAGAAAGGAAAAAAAAATCTTCTTTAGTAGAATTGAAGGCACAAAACAGATTTGGCAACATTATTTATTTACCAAAATGTATATACAGCTTGGTTCTAAGTGGTTTACAATAAATATTAAATTCATTGATTTAAACAATTTAAAACACTTTAAAATATTTAAATTTAATTATTATTAACAGAAAAAAATAAAAAGTTTTAAACACATCAACCTTGGAGGTGGGCAGCACTGCTTTGCAGTGGTTCCTGTTCTATTTAGATGCTCATTTCAAGAGAGTGTTGTCTGGGGAGTGTTCTTTGGCCCCATGAAGCCTTCAGAGTGTGGTTCCTCAGAGTTTGGTTTTATCCGCCATGCTGTTTAACATGTACATGACACTGCTGACTGGGGTCATCCAGAGTTTTGGAGTACATTGCCCACAATAGGCTGATGACACACAGCTCTGCTTCTCCTTTACATCTGCGGGTGAGACAGCGGATGTGCTGAACTTTGTATTGCCTCAGTCATGGACTCGATGAGAACCAGTAAACTGAAGCTCAATGCAGATAAGAATGAGGCATTGTTAGTGGGTGGTTCCTAGACAGGATGGATGGAAGGTGGCCTGATTTTGACGCAGTTACACTTCTGAATCCATTGCTTTCTCTTGCATACCCTCCAACATCTCTCAGAAGAAAATCAGAATGTGCGTCTTTCAGGGCTGCACTCTCGCATGAGTCACATGCAGTAATCCAACATCAGTAAAGTACACATAATCTAGTAAAGAATGAAACCTCTCCCATGAGTAATTGATTTTTTCTTCAAAATACAGTGGTACCTCAGGTTACAAACACCTCGGGTTACAAACACTTCAGGTTACAGACTCCGCTAACCCGGAAGTTGTACATCAGGTTAAGAACTTTACCTCAAGATGAGAACAGAAATCGCATGGTGGCGGCAGCGGGAGGCCCCATTAGCTAAAGTGGTACCTCCAGTTAAGAACAGTTTCAGGTTGAGAACGGACCTCCGGACCAAATTAACTTTGTAACCAGAGGTACCACTGTATTTTTTATTTGATTTTACAAATATAAAATTATAACAATACAACCATACACATCCACAGTTAAAAGATTCTTCTGAATCTTTAGACTTCCCACCTTCCCCTCCATGGGTTCTATTATTACACCTTTTCTACTACATCTTTTTCAATAGTCCATGTTTTATATAACTCCTTTAACTCCATAGTACTTGCTACATTACAAGCGTTATTGCAGTCCTGCTAATTGGCTTACAGTGGTTTCCAATATAAGTTAGAAATGCCCCCCGTTCTTTGTTGAAATTTTGTTCTTCTTGGTTCCTGAGCTTTCCGGTCAGTTTTGCCATTTCGGCACAGTCCAACAATTTGATTTACCACTCTTCTCTGGTAGGGACTTCTTTCCATCTAACAGCATCTGTGTGGACATCGTTACATACATAAAGAGACTTTTCTGCTCATGTGAGTAATTTTCAGGCAGAGTATAAAATGTGAATAATGAGGAAAAGAGGAAAATTTTGGGTTGTGATGGGGAAGAGCAATGAAAAGCTGAACTGAAAGAAGAACAGCAAAGATTAAAAGGTGACGACATAGCTGAGTAAAATGCTCGCAAACAGAGATACTGTGAAAGCAGATGACTTAGTGAGGCCTTGAGTAGTCCCTGTGCTTTCAGTTTGGCTATGGGGTGTGATAATTTCTTCCCAAGACAGCAATCTTATGCACACTTAAGTGGGAGTAAGTGAACTCAGTGGGATTTACTTCTAAGTAAATATGCGTAGGACTGGGCTGTAAAACTCTGGAATTTTCTTCTGCCAATAAAACACACCAATAACTAAACACAAGAGGCTTATCAGATGTGTCAAAAAATTTCTACTTGATGGCAGTGGGGGTTGTGCTATGACTTTACTGCAGATTTGATCAATCTGCACTATGTAAAATATTTTTATCTTTTAACAGAGGAAGGAGCGTTTCTTATCTGTTGAAACTATCAGATGTGATTTACTTTTATCGTTAGAATCCTCCGCTGTTCCTGTGCTTGATTAAGTTATATTAACATTGCCTGGGAAGAAAAGCAGCTCAAAATATAAAATGTAAAAACGGGAGGTTAAATACTTCCCCACCATCCTGGCTCATTCCTGTCTTCACAGATTGGTCCCACATCTTGGTTTTCGTACAGTGGTGTTTCATAAAGTACTATTTAAAATAAAACAGTATGTTTAATAAAAGCTCCATCGCACTTAGTACAGAAGAGGTGGTGTCTCCGGAAAATAATTTGCAGCCTCTCTTTCAACATGGAAATGAAGGAGTGGTGAGACTGATGCCACTAGCAGGAGGTTAACAGACTTATTTGCAAGGAAGCTGCATTAATTTTTCTGTGCAATCCACCCACTGAACTATGGCTAGGGGTGCGGGAGAAATTCAATTTGCTTTACATTTTAACGTGAACCTGGCCCATATTATCAAATCTGATTCCCCCTTATGTTGGTGGGCTTGTAAGGTACGGGGAACATATTGGCATATATGGTGGGGATGTAATTATGTACACAAGTTCTGGAAGCAGGTTTGTAATGGAGACTGCCAGCAATAATGCCCAACAATTAACCTTGGATGCTAAACTTTGTCTCTTATCCGGTTTTGACGATGTCAATGGAGACTTTGCATCTCAACAATTAGTTCTGTACTGGTTTGTTGCCTCTCATCTAGTGATCTCTCAAGGGCAGAAGGATCCACCTTGTTATTCTATGGATCTATGGTTTTAAAAAGTCATATTCATCGCAATTTCTGGGGGGAAAAGACTGATAAAATTTGGGCCGCTATGGGTGATGCGAATCGCCTTGACTTTACTTCTGCTTGGGGGGCTATTTGTGATTTATATGACCAAACAATTTCATGGTTGGCACATTCTCACTAAATATGAGTTTATTTGGCAACATTCATGAATATTTAGCAGAAAAATGCACCTTGTGTTCCATGATGGAGTATATTTTACACCATTTTTTAAAAGCTTTCTGTGAATATTATGATTATTATATTATTATGTTAAACATTTATTCTTCCTGTTTTCATGACTGTTTTTAAGTACAGATACAGTGAAGCTGGCTGCCTCAATTAGCCCTTAGGAATGCTTTCCTCTATTAAGGTCACTTTTAAGGAAAAGGCTTAAAAGGAAAAGGCTAGTATTGTGATGTTTTAATGTAACACTCTGTATGTGATTTTTATATGTCTATATTGTGTATGTGTGTGTGTGTGTGTGTGCGCGCACACACACACACACACACATATATATATAAGTTTTTCAGGTTTCTAGGGAGATTCTGATCCTTATTTTCCTGTTCTGCTGGATTAGTAAATGCTGGTTTCGGTGAATGGAATTTGTCTAGGTAGCAAATGTTAGACAATGAGCTTTGCATCAACAAAACCTATTTAAGGCAGCTTCTAATGAGATCCTCATAGCAAATAGAAATGACTAAATAGATGGATATAAGACTGAGATTAGAGGAATGCAGTCACGGACTCTGCCAATTTCCTTTAAGCTTCAAAAATCTCTTAATTATGTTACTAATCAAGGATCAAGATTGGTATGGCCTGCAAGAAAGGAAAGTGGAGACAGAAACACCATCCATCTGTTTCAATTTAAAATGAAATGCTTTTGTATCTCTGCAGCTCTTTTAATATATCTCTGGAGTTCCAATTCTTCCATTCAGATTTCTGCATGTAGCAGGTGAAAGATGAAGTCAGGACTTGCAGGGAATTGTCAGTGGGACTTGTTTTCAATAGGACATGTTATGGAAGAGAGTTCCTTTGAGCATGTGCAGACTGGTGCTCCTGATACTCTTGCTAAGACGACCATTCTTTTGCTGAGCCCCCGGTGCTCACATTTTCTTGTCTGTGTTCTGAATTTTCTAGCCCTGCCTTTCCCTCTCGGGGGGAACTATATTTCTACTCAGTCGTTTCAAGCAGGCAATTACAGCTTTTCAATGTAACTCTAAATCCTTTGTACCAGAGCCTACAGTGCTTCAAAGAGGGGGGAGTCGCAAGGCAAGGAGGAGGGAGCACAGTGTACAAAAGAATTGCATGGCATGTGTTAAGTGGAGAGGTGCTTGTTTAACTTGTACAGAAGAATCAAGGACAGCCTTTTAGAAGCACTAATTTGGATTCAAGTTCGGTGTGCATTTGACTGGTTTGCTGAGGATTGATCCCTGCCCTTTCAGTAAGACTCTGGTGCCTTATTAAAATATGACATCCTAGGAGTATATAGACTATTGTAAATGAGAGAAGTGCTCTTGCCTGAGATGTGATCCTATCTTTGTGCTTCTTTGGAGAGCGGGAGACTATTGTATAGCTCTGCTTAAGAGCACTGACATTTCTTATGCAATTTCAGTGGCATATGGTGAAAAGTAGTTTTCTGTACACATTCGTATTATTATGCCTCCCAACATTTGCAGCCCAGAATTTTAATACTGATCCCCAGTGCTTTTTTTCTAAAAAAATAAAAATAAAAATGTTTAGGGGTACTCTCATTTTGACTCAAGAAAATCACCATTTTATAATTCAAATCGGGGAAAATAAATACAGTAAATGGACAAAAGTACAAAGAGCATGCGGGACGTGGGTGGCACTGTGGGTTAAACCACAGAGCCTAGGACTTGCCAATCAGAAGGTCGCGGTTTGAATCCCCACGATCGGGTGAGCTCCTGCTGCTCGGTCCCTGCTCCTGCCAACCTAGTAGTTCAAAAGCATGTCAAAGTGTAAGTAGATAAATAGGTACCACTCCGGCGGAAAGGTAAATGGCATTTCCGTGCGCTGCTCTGGTTCTCCAGAAGTGGCTTAGTCATGCTGGCCACATGACCCGAAAGCTGTATGCCGGCTCCCTCGGCCAATAAAGTGAGATGAGCGCCGCAACCCCAGAGTCGGCCACAACTCGACCTAATGGCCAGGGGTCCCTTTACCATTACCTTTACAAAGAAAGCGTGTTCTCCTTCACGGAGAGCACGTGTTGCGGTGGGGGCCGCCAGGACACTCCAGAGTTGGGGGGCGAGCTAATTGACCATTGGCCACTGATGCGATTGGGGCTTCCCTTGTTGTTGGGAAGAAGTTAATGTTGCCATTTGTTTATTGACAGCCAGAAATGCTAAAACTTCTTGCACGAGGCTAAGGCTTCCTCTTTTCGCCCGTGCATCGGATTGCCCGTCCCTCCCTCCCTAGAATAGGGTTGTTCGCTTTGACCTTGCTATGTCTGTCATGGGGTTGTCTGCTTTGGGGCAGGGCCCCGGTAGGAATTTTGTCCATCTGGCTGATTGGCTGGGGCCATTTGGTTTTTGCCTACTGCGTAGCAAATCGTCACAACTTGTAAGGTTCGCGGTTAGGCATTGGTTTATGGTTTGGTTGGTTGAGGGGCATGGATTGGCTGTGCCTGCCCCTCTAATGCTGCTGCAGCAAGGGATTCCGTTAAAGGAATTGGGGGCTAACTATTGCTTGTCCACTCTGTCAAGGGGTCTCGGGCCATAGCAATGAACTCCTGGTTGCATTTGGGGAGGGCTGAGGGCAGGTTCCCTGCTCCGATGCTACACCCAAGTGTATTCTCCTATTCTGACTTTCACATCGTGCGGAATATCAGTCTGTCCCCCATGGTGGGGGCAGATAGTCGCAACCAATGCCTAAGCAACCACTCACAAATTTGTATTTTAATAAAGTTGTGGCCAAAATTATGCCAAAAATCTTAAACAAAAATTCTGTGTGATGTGTGAGTTATTGGGGTGGCCCTGGGGACCTCGACATGCAACATGCATTACCTCATATTACATGGCTGACAGCTCACATTAACTTCCACATTGGCATGAGGTTGTGTGCACTAACACCTTCCCTCCTACTTTCAACACATTTAACGCTCGCTTCCGTCTAAGACTCAGGAAACACTATGACAGGAAATGAGGCCGCCATCGGGGGTAGCAACAGAACTGACGATTCACCGTGCTGGAGAAGAAACTTTTTTTAAAAAAAAAAATAGTTTCTTCTCCTGTTAGATTCACAAAATGTTTAGGGGTATGCGTACCCCCGCGTCCCCCCCCAAAAAAGTACTGCTGATATCAATATATAGACTTGAGTTTAGCCTCTTGGTTAGTCGTCTGTGGTGAGCAATAATCATTTCCGGGTGGTCTCCAGCATTATGCAAAATTGGTTCTTGTCTCCGGTTCAGTTATGCGTTCATAAAAAGCCCATTTTACTGGTGAATGTGTTTGTGGCAAGTAACTTTTTCAGGCTTCTTTGTATAATTTAACCTATATCTGCAGCTACCAGCCCCAGAAACAACCCATCAAGTCCTTTAATCATATAATCATAACTTTGTGTGATGCTTCTTTATGTAGACTTGCTTCCTGTTTTGTTGTCTTTAAAACAGCCATCCAAATATCCATTCTGTGTTTCTGCAGTGATGCTTGAAACTTTTTCTTAATTTAACATTATTGCAAAAATGCTTATGGATGTGACTTCTAATGATATTAGAAGACGGGTTCTCAGAAAAGGAGGTGGGCCTCCTTATGAAAGCACAGTCACTAGAGGAAGCCCAGGTTCCTTCCTGAACTCTATTCTCCTAATTAGTCTTTCCCAACCTAGTGTTCTTTAGCTGATTTTGAACTACGACTCCCATTAGCCTCAGCCAACATGGCCAATAGTTAGGGATGATGGTGATGGGAAAACATTGGGAAGGTACCAGTTCGGAGAACTTCATAGATTTTATGGATGTTCTAACTGAAGCAGGAAGCAAAGTCCTCGTTTCTGACTCCCCACTTATCTCTATCTGCAAAATGTGGGTGCAAAAACAAATAAGCCATCAATGCTTGGAATAGGCCACCTCACTCTCTTTATGTGGCCTGGGTTTCTCTATGTTTCTGTGGGCTCATCAAGCCCTTTTTCAATCAGGCTATGGGATAGGGCTGTTCTCTATCTTCCAGGCAATGTATGTTTCTGCAGTTACACAGAGAGAAAATATTGCCCTCCCACCCCACATGAAAATGTTGAATTTGAATATTCTGAGCATGCTCGCAAAATTCAGATTTTCACGCCAATAATGAAAACACCCGAAGATCTATGAATCTGAATTTCAAATTCACTTGTCATATTCTAAAAAGATTATGTTGTTTCACAAACTCGACATTCCAACTACCCATAATCTGAACCTCAATGCTAATAGATATATTTTGTTTTTATATAATGAGCTCTGTCTTGAAAGTATATTTTGAATCACAATTCTATGCATTTCTGCTTAGAAGTAGGAAAGTATGTATGTATGTGCTATATTCACTTTCTTTCAGCTTCTGTTTGCCCCAGTTCTGCATCAATTTGCAATTCTTTCTAAATAAATATATGCATGGAAATTCACGTGCACATTTGCAAGGCATCTTAATTAATGCATCTTAATATAGGAATATTTGTTCACAGTTTGGCCTAATATGAACATTTTTTGCAAGTAATTTACTTTCCCCCTCTAATATATGCAAGGCTTGTGTACTTTTTGGTTAGAGACCTGCACTGAGGGAAGTGTGAATTTCAAAGTATAGCTGTGTTTCTGTTCACCTATTGATTTGGGGAATTTGGTACATTTTGATTCAGATGCGAACCGAGAAAACCCTCCCTGATACTTACTAAGAAGTAAGCCCCATTAAGTTTAATGGGACTCAATGTCACAAAAGTGTGCATACGATTGCAGCCTTAAGAAAATAACAAAGCATCAAGGATACAATTCTGTGATTCTGTGATTCTGTGATTCTATGATACATGTGCTGAAGCTTCCCCATGCCTTCATGCATAAATAGCATCACTTGCAACAATGCCTGCCTTCCTGTCAATCACCCAGGCTTCTTTTCGAGACTCCCTGTTTTAACAAGCACGGAGAACAAACTGAGTTTTTCTAAGCAGGAAAAAATAGGATAAGATGGAAGAAGCTGACCAGATGTCCTAGAGCTTTGTGCAACATCTTTCATGCAGACATCTGTAGCATCTCTTCAATTTTACACAGGTGGGAGTTATCTCACGAGGAAAGGTATAGATTTTCTTTTCTCCCAACATAACTCAGGGTGACCTTGCGCTTCAGGTTATTACTGCATTTTAATCTCTAGACTGGATGCTTAAACCCAACAGAAAAGCAGGGAGATGCACATTGTTTAGAAAAGGATGTTCAAGTTGAAAAGGATCCATTCTCAGTGTTTAAAGTGCCATTCTGTGCCTTAAGGGGATCTAGTGTGAAAACAAGAGTTGCTGTGTTCCTCCCATAGAATAAAAAATATCAGAGGTAGGGTGGTGTATCTTCTAAAACACATAGATTGTATGAATGTTACAAAATTCAAAAATGACAGTGAAAAGAAGGAGCGGTTATGGAGTGCAAATAATATGCCACCACATGATCACATCCAACAGTGTTTTATCCTAGACTCTAGTCTAGATCAATGGTAGCCAGAACTGAGCCTTCCAAATGTTGCTGGAGTGCAACACTTATCACTGGTCATGGTAGTTGAGGCTGATGGAAGTTGAAATCCACACTGCTAGTGTATCTGTCCAGAACAACCTCTGAAGTTGTGGGAGTCTAGGAACACAAAGATAACCATTCATGAGAGATAAAGGAATATCAGGTTGTAGACAAATTATCAGGCCCTCCCTGCCATGCTTGAATACTCTACTCTGCTTGTCCTATGACCATGAGGACAAGGTATCAATGAACATGCAGATCTCCTAATTATTTGAAAACAAGATTTCCTAGTTCAGCTATTCATTTTCCCCATGATGTGAGTGGGGCAGGAAATGGGTGGATCCAGTGCTTTTTTTCCTTAAAAAAATGTTTAGAGGTACTCTCATTTTCCTACTCATATTGAAATACTGCCCCTCAATGAGGCCAAACGTAGGTGCACAAAATGTTTAGGGGTATGCGTACCCCTGCGTACCCCCAGAAAGAAAGAAAAAAGCACTGGGTGAATCCATAGCAGACTTTGGGCTCTCAAGTTTCAGTGGCAACCTGTGCGATGCTAACACTCCATTCTACAGCCTTGTGGTGGTGCCCCCTGCCCCCCCTGCAGCCCTGTGCCAATGCCACCTAACTGATCGCTACACCCTAAAACTGCCTCCAGGTGGATCCAAGGTCCATTTCAAGCAAGAATTTTTGGAGCTAGTAATGATGGGAAAGGCCTGACATTTAAAGCTGCGTGGGATTCTTCACCTAGTGTTATGCAAGCATCACAGACTTGTGGCCTTGCTTAGTCAAAGTTTAAAATTGGGATTGGGGCAAAGGCATGCACACAGGCTCATCTTCAGTCTCACAAGGATATTTTGAGCGTGTTTCTTGAATGCACTTAGGAGCTCTCCTCATGACTGGGACAACTTATGAGTCCTAGTTACAGTTACCACTCAGCTGAACATGCTTGAAAACCCTCGTGCTAATCACAGCAGCCTGCACATTTGAAGATGTTCAGGCAGGACTGCATCTCTGTTTTTACACCAAGTCTATTTAGGTGAATGCCTGAACATGCCTAATTGTCCCTGCTGGAAGAATTTACAGTGCTTTTTCTTGTCATTCTTGTGTCTACACGTAATTATTTCTTTGGCATGTTCCTTTTTTGGTGGCATTAAGGGAAACTGTGTCATGCTATTTTTCAAGGAGCAAGCAACTGCCATTCACCCAGATGTGGAAGGGTGGTAATTTTTCATTCCTTCCCATAAAAAAAAAATTCTGAAATTCTAGGCCAACAGGGAAACATTCTGACTGTACCACTTTGGGAGGCTTTCAGGTTATTAAAGTACTGCATATGTCAGCTGTCAAAACTCTTACATCCCGATGCCGTTCTTTCTAAGGAGCTTCTGAAAATGAACTTTCTGCACTCCGAGCTCAGCAATTTATGATTAAATTGGAAAGTTGGAGAAAGTCTCTGGAAAAAAAAGGAGTAAGACGTAAAGTAAAATGATTAGCTGTAAGATTATGGGGTGGGTGTTTATGTGTATAAGAAGCACCACAGGACAAGCAGCAAGTGTGATGTAGGAACAGATGCATTGATTGAATACATCCGATTCCTGAGGGTGGGGGTGGTGAGGTTCATGCAGATATATTCTTAAATTATTGTACTTTTCCATGCATAAGATGAGGTTTATTTCTTATGAAATAATGTCAAAAAGGGGGGGTTGTCTTATAGACGGATAGTGCAGAGGTGGGACAGGGGATTGGTTGCTGCCACGAGCGGAAGATTTTCTGAGGTGATTGGGCAGGTGATTGGTGGCTGTGGCAAGGGCTGCTGTCGATTGGCTGTTGCCGTGGCAATTGGGCGGGCGATTGGTGGCTGCTGGTGGCGAGCAGGCAGACAATTGGTGGGTTTACCAACACACGCAATTGCCATCGTTGGTCTGGCAGGTGAGTTTTCTTTTGCAATCCTCCCCCCAAAGGAAGCTCAACAACTCTTGGCAATCTGTCTCCCCTCCTCCCATTTTCTTAATTTTGTGTCCCCCAGAATAGGGGGCATCTTATACACGGAAAAATATGGTAATATGCAATTTATGCATCCTTATTTCACAATACACCCAACAACCAGGATCAATGGGGCATGCTTCTAACTAAGGACACATCTGGTGGTGCTCTTTGGCCTTGGTCCAGTGATAGCTTCTTCTGCTGCAGCCCAATTGAAATGAATACCCTTGCATACGTGTTTGAGTTCCATGAGGCCTGAAGCAAAGTTTCCAGTGATGATGCAAGAAGCCACAGGAAAGCAAATGCTCACCTGGAAAATCATTTCTTCCCACCCGTCACTGGAAGCATCTGTAGTTGCGATGGTTGAACAAAAAAGGTAGGTTTTCTTTCATGTTGACGTCTAACATCCTATGCATTTGAGACTAAACTTGTCTCCACAGAACTTCCTCTGCCTTTTCTCTGCCACAACCTGCTTCTCTCTAGTGGTGCCACTGAATGGATTGTACTTTAGATCTTTCCCCAAAGCTGTCGTTTTATGAAATTGACATAAAAGATGCATAAGATCGCCTCTTGTCAGGAAGACAGTAAATTGGATTTCAAGTGTATGAAGTGTTTGCCAGTAGGTGTAAACAAGTGTGTTAGGCAGATAAGCTGCAAGAAGAGGGCCTAATATTACCGTGTAGCAATAACCCTGACCTATGTGCAGTAAAACGAAATGTACAATCTGGTTCAATAAGGTTGCTGCTGATGTTGGAATGATTTAATCACCGTCCTCAAGATTGGTAAAACCAAGTCAGTGCTAAGATTAGGGAAGGTTTACTGAGTTACAAGAACACACAATACAGGAAATGTGGAGGTACAGAAGAATAAACGGATCCATGTGTGCCCTGAATCATCCTTAGGAAAGAGACTTATCCCAAGCAAAAATGTAGCAAACAGAAATCTTATCTTTCTATCCATCATTCTCCAATCGATACTTTTCGGCCAAGTTAGTCCTCACAAGCTCCTCTTTATTTATATATATTAAAAATCATATTTTCTTAAATTTGGTACGGCTACACCACGGTTTCCCAAACTTGGGTCTCCAGCTGTTTTTTGGACTACAATTCCCATCACCCCTCACCACTGGTCCTGCTAGCTAGGGATGATGGGAGTTGTAGTTCAAAAAACAGTTGGGAAACCCTGGGCTACACAGTAGTATGAACTGCTGGACGCAGCCTTGGGATACATCTGTGCTTCTACGGCCACATTCAGGCTATACATTTAAAGCACTATGATACTGCTTTAAATAGACATGGCTTCCCCTAAAGAATTCTGGGACCTGTTGTTTGTTAGCTACGAAGTAGGTCCTATTGGTTTCCTTAAGATTTATTTCTAAACAAGTATGTCTAAGATTGTGCTGGAAGGAGAGTTGCATAGACCTGTGTGTGGAAGAATGGTACAATTGCCAAGTAAACATATTGGTCAGGTAAAAACATATTAGGTGCAGTTGTGACCGACTCTGGGGTTGTGGCGCTCATCTCGCTTTATTGGCCGAGGGAGCTGGCATACAGCTTCCGAGTAATGTGGCCAGCATGACTAAGCCGCTTCTGGTGAAGCCAGAGCAGCGCACGGAAACGCCGTTTACCTTCCCGCTGGAGCGGTACCTATTTATCTACTTGCACTTTGACGTGCTTTCGAACTGCTAGCTTGGCAGGAGCAGGGACCAAACAATGGGAGCTCACCCCATCGCGGGGATTCGAACCACTGACCTTCTGATCGGCAAGTCCCAGGCTCTGTGGTTTAACCCACACCCGCGTCCCTTCAAACATATTGGTCACTTTCCCCTATATTTTCACAGGCTTAACTGTTTCCCCTCATTTCATTTCATCACAGAAGACATCAAATGATCTTTCCTTGTTTGGTATTCTCAGTCTCAAAAACCTAACAGAGAGACACTAAGAAACCAAAAGGAATGTTATCGCTTTCTTCTTTGTCCTATTTCACACTCTTCACTTCATCTTATTATTAATTCTCTTTCAATGCAAGCCGTGTGTGTGTGTGTGTGTGTGTGTGTGTGCTATAAACACCCTCACACATGCACTTTGCATTGCTTACTATTTCCTGGGCTGCTATTAGCAGACAGCAAATTAGATGGGGCGGGGAGTGGGGGATAACACCAAAATTACCATTCTTTATTCAATTATTCAGCATTAATTAGCAGGCTTGGTAGTTCAGGGACTGCTTCTCCTCATGTTGGAGCAGAGGTTTTCAGTTCAGAATGGCATCTGTCTCCCAGTGTTCGCGCAACAACAAAAATTAATAATGTATGGATTATGTCACAAAGGCAGAGGTGCCGCATTCATCTGTCTCCCTGGCATTTGAATGTCAGAAACTGTGAGGGAAACATTGCTGTCTACTGCAACCTCAGGGGTGGGGGGAGCCTCTGCATGCTGGAATAAATATTGATACTTAGAGCTGCATTAAACTTCCTATTTCTGACACATATTTTAGGGGTGGGAAATGATTCATTCTTTTTATAAGAACGGGACCTCTGAGGTGAAATGGCCATCAGACATAGATTTTTGAAGAAAAAGCTCAGCTTAGACTTCATTCTGGCCTTTTTCACACACACACACACACACACACACACACACACACACACCTTTGAAAAGCTACCCATGGAAAAGAAAAGAGAAAGTCAAGGCTGCCCAAAATGGCAAAGGCATCCTTTTTGGCTTGAATGCTTTTCATCACAATAAATTTCCAACAGCCTGCAGAATATACGTTCCTTCTTCAACCCACTGACCTTGGCAAGATTGACACATGTCTGAAACGAGAATGGCAGGTGGCAGCCATTTTGCCGACCATTGACCTCAGCAGAAAGTCACAGAACTCTCTTGCACCAATCGCAAAAGGGATTTGATTTTTTATTTATTTAAATGATTAATAACCTGATATTCATTGTTGACACAATTCCAGAGCAAGGAGCAACATTAAAATACAGGAAAATGATATTTAATGTAAATACAACTTAATATAAACTCAATAAGTATACGAAGAACATTTCCAACGTTTTAGCCAAGTGACTCAAGTTTGAATATAATTCCCACCAATGCAATGTGAACTGGCCAGTCTTAGTGCATTCTTGCTGGTTCTGTTGGAGCTCTGAGAAGGTTTAGATTCCAGCAACTAGGGTTGCCTTCTGGCAGGTCTGTCTGGAATGGGAGCAGAGAGCACGGCTTTGCAGTCATTCTCAATCAAGTCTGACTAGCACTTTAAATAGTGGGGAGGATACAGAGTGGCATTTTGATACCAATGAAGCCATGTGGACATGTGCAAGGACTACTGATCCCACAATAAATATCCATCTTGAAGAAACCTTGGTCCTTCATGGATTAGTTTCTGTTCATAGCACTATGAGGTTCACTGTGTTACATTAATTCCACTCCTTGAAGAAGAACAGCATAGGACATTTTCATCTCACAATACACCTTGGTTGTCAAACAGAATCCATTCCAGAAGTCCATTCAACTTCTGAAAACATTTGACAACCAAGACACGGCTTCCGATTAGCTGCAGGAGCTTCCACGGAAGCCACGTCGGACGTTCGGGTTTCAAAGAACGTTTGCAAACTGGAACATTCACTTCTGGGTTTGTGGCGTTTGGGAGCCAAAACGTTCAAGTCGCAAGGCATTTGGGATCAAAGGTTCAACTGTAGAATACAGGCTCTCAGCTGTGATATTTTTCCTTGTACTGGCAAGTTATGAAATCACTGTGGTTGTGACAATAGCTACCATGACACGAGGCTACATCAAAGGAACACTTGATCACATGCTATATCCTCCATGCACCTGCATTACCAAGCATGGTTGGACTATGGCACAAGGAGGAGATTTGAAGCATGTGAACAGCCCTCAGACAAACCCAACACATACTGAACTCCTTTGCTATAATTCTCTGCTGCATCTTCAAACCCCTAAGTACCCTCCATCTTCCATTCAAGTGACAAAGCTCCTCTTGATTTTAATAGAACAAGACTGTGTCTTTCTAGATAACCTGAATAGTATGAAGTCAAACAGCTTCCCCGTCCCCTGGCATTCAGCATTTCCATTGCCACCCATGCATTCTCCAGTTTCAGAGCACTGGATACTGCCCTTGGCTTTCCCTTTTGCATGCTGGTCAGCTTTCTGCTTAACCGAGGGAAAGAAAATAAAGAGGTAGGAAACCTATGCAGAAATTCTGCTAAGTTGTTTGCATTCCACTGAAATACTTCTTTAGCTGAAGGGAATCAAATCAATGAAATATGATGAAACCATATGCTCATTATTTCAAAAAGAGAGCAGCTGCTTCAGGGAGTATTGAAAAGATTTATTAATTCTACCAGTACTGCTCATTAAGAGTAAGTATCTCCATACCTGTCTTGCTCGACAAAAACTCCTCAAAAGCAAAAATCCACCCCCACAGAGTTCACATGGATGTTCATTCCTGGCAGTGGTCCCGGCATTATTTTAGGGCAGAGAAAACAATATGTGAAACGGATGCTACTGGCAAAGTAGCGTAAGAAAAACAAGGAAGGAGGGAAAAAAACATAATTTCACAGGGTGGCAGAGGGAAGAGTTGTATAAGTGCCATTACAGTGTGGAAGGAAGACTGGCATAGAGGAATTCTTCCTTGTTAGGGGGCCATATGCGCTTTTAATTGAGTTTGCAAGTTTCCAGGCAGGCTGCCAAATGGAAGTCTTCCTTCTGGCAAGAAGGATCGAACCTCCTCTCATGCTCCACTCCCAAGATGCTGCTGCAGAAAGATGTGCACCCCCCCCAAAAAAACCCCCCAAACATTATGAATCTGGTAATTGATTATATAGGCCAAGCAATAAACAGGCCACTAGTTAATGCCCCAGAATTTTATCAAGGTCACACCTATATGCTAGCAGCGCAAAGAGGTGAACAATATGGATCACAGTGGTATAGTCACCGGGGAAACTTTCAAAATGCAGGTGATCAGATGCTTGATTATTACATCTGGAGCCTCACATTGACGCATTAGACATGACTTGTAACCCTTCTCCGGAGAGCACCGGAAGAGAGTGATCAGCAAAATGATATTTAGTAGCTGCAGAGCAATACAAATTGGGAAACAACCATTTTAACTGTACAGAGTATTTTATATTAGCTCTTCCCTATGAGAACGATTTCTTCAGCTATGTAGATTTTCTTACAAGCTGGGGAAATTCCTCAAAATTTGTTACCTAAACAAATAGGGAAAGCTGGGGTGAACTTGGTACGTGTGACACCAGTCTTTGGAAGTGTGAGCTTCTGGGTGATGTCTAAATAAAGAGAATATTATTATTTCACTGGGTCACCATAATACAAGTTGGGAAACCAATTTTGGAGCTATCGTAGGTTCTAAGTGTAGCATACAATAGCGGCAGCCAATTGTTATGTGCACAGCACTGAGCTTGCTTCATTATACAGGCAAAGAGTATGCTGACTCAGTCATTGGAGAAGGACTTCTGATTTTAAGTAAATATTGACAGTACCTTAAATGGAACATAATTTAACAGATCCCAGAAACAGGTGAGATATCCATAGACAACTGAAAGCAGAGTCCTTGTCATAAGAAACAGAGATAATTGATTCCATGATACATGGGAGGGTAAATGAGAGGGGAGGAAAGGGTGGTGAACGAAGACAAAGGAAGGACAATGCTAAAAATCAATATTCAATTATTACATAAAGCTACGCACACAGACTGATAGCATGGTATGTTAAAAATGAAATAAAAATAAAGGCACCACAAAGGCTGGATTCATTTCTTCTTCATCATCAAATGTGCCACAAAAGCACACAGGAGGGATTAGTATGTGAAGAGGAAGTTAGTTTGCCAGAACGTTGGGACAATCAGACTTTTAAAAAAATGTTCCCAATAGTAGAAAATATGTTGCACTATGTCTGCTTTAAATATGTTCCCTGGGTGATAGTGGGGCTTGTCATGAGATGGGAGTCTCTCATTTGAAGGTGTCTAGGCTTTAGGATGCAGAAATTAAAATGCATCCCCTGGGAAGGCTTCATGACGCCTCTCCTGATGTCACTAACCTTTGCCACATTTAACGAAGCCCCAGGCTTTATGGCTTCTTCCCTTTCTTTGATGGTGATTGGTTTGATCACCTCACTGCTGAGACACTTGTCCTCTTTTGGAGACAGTAAATTGGGATTGGACTAGGAAACTTCCCCAAACCTGATAGAAGTCAGTCAGCATAGTTTACTAGATCATATTTATATGGAGTTTCATATATCCAGAGGAAACCGAAAACAATTTGCAACAATAAAGCAGTACAAATATAAAAATACTAGGAGTATGCACCCAAAAGGGGGGACGAATAATCTAAAAAAGCATAAAATATCTGCACCCTCCAGACAGAATGAGCAGCAGTAGCCACCAGAAAAACCTATTTTCATCAGTGTTGTGCAAATGCCCATATAAGGTGGCAAGTGAGAGTCTAGCATATAACTTTGAATGGATCTGAAGTCCTATCCCTTGATATAAAACGGCAGCACTAGAGGTCTCTGTTTGTTTGGAATTCAACCAGCTGCCTCAGGCTGAAGAGTAGCAAGAATAGGGCTTTTTCCAGCTAGAATGGTCACAGTTTTAGAACTGTCTCCTTATCAGAATCCAGATGGTTTTATGGCCTTTAGCAGGCATCTGACCTTGCAAATTGAGATGGAAGTGGAAAGCACAGCTCAGACTTAGATGTCAAGGTTGCTAGTCCTGAATTCCTTTATCCTCCCTTATTTAGCTTTTGCTATCTGCAGAACCATCTGTGAAATAGTTATCTAGGCCAGTGGTTCCCACACTTTCCCCCCTCATGGACCACTTGAAAATTGCCAAGAGTCTTCGTAGACCACTTAATGACTGTTCTGCCTGTAGTAGCATTTGTAATGCATTGTTTGAGAAGCTGCATGGTTTTTAATAGTACTTTCATTGCTTCTTTTATTTCTTAGATATTGTATTTACATATATTTCAATTTTCAGAAATTCAAGTTGTGCAATAAAATACATATGAGAAATAAACGTAACAATAAAAATACAATTAAAAGCAGACTGAATATTTAATGTGAGGGATTTGGAAGGTATAAGATGGATTTGTTTCCCTCTAATAAAACAATTCTCTGATAAATGACCTTGATTGATATTGGAACAATATGGCCTTTATTTTGCACGAAATGAATAGTAAATCTCAGCCTTTTTATTTATTTATTTGTGTTTCATTATTTTGCATGATATTTTCATGTCGATTTTTACCACAGTAGTGGTCTCAAGTCATTTTCGAGACCAATAAAACAACACCAATACTACCATACATTTCAAAAGTGTTGTTTTTTTTAAAAAAGTCGCCATTTTAAAAACGTCCTCAATAAATAAATAATAATAACAAAAGAAATAAATAACAGAAAACAGGACTGAGTTCAGAGCTAATATGTACAAGGACTCCAAAGGCCTGGGACAACAAGAATGCATTAATTTAGTAAAGGGAAACTATTAATGGTGTGGCCATCTGTGACTCCAGAGGTAAGGAGTTTGGAAGTTCATAGGAGAACATCTGGAATTGTCGTCATATCTGACTGAAATAGGCAGGTGCTGGGGAGGAATTTATTCTTCTCTGTGATGAAGATGACTTCAATCTTCTTTTCTTCTTTTCCCTCTCTGTGTCTGTGGGCAAGGATGGGGAAGAATTTTGATTGGGTCTGCACTTAAAGGTGAACTTACCTAATTCAGAAACTACACACAAACCAAAACACAGCCACCCCCCTCAATATGTGCACTTTGCGCCAGTAATGAATGCTCCACCACTGCCTCGATGATGTGGTCCAAAGGAAAGCAGAGCAATACATTTGGCACCAGCTTGACAAGCCCCATATGCCCGTCACTTCCTTCTACAGCACATGCAGAAACTGCCTTCTTGGCCGTTGGACCCACTATTGGTCTTGTCCACTCAATCCTCCAGAGCCTGTCTTTACAAGCAGGGGAAGCCCCTGATGGTTTGAAACCACCTGGTTTAGTCAGCCAGTTGAAGCCATTCCCAAGGTATGGCTGCTGTCACATGCTGACAGCTTCTAGGAGCCACAGGTGGGGACCAAAGGTGGACAAACTATCCCAAAAAGAGCATGACAGGTCCCTCCTCAGAGGTACTGCCTTCATCCTATCACGACATACACCCCCATTTCAATATAGCACTGTGAATATATAGCACATGACCAAGCTCTTGATATAATATCTACTCACAAGTAAATTACATTCACCCTAGTTGCCTCAAATAAAATAAAAAATGTTGCTTAAACCCCAGCTGTTCTTTTCTTCCCATTGATCCTTCCCAGTTTCTTCTTCTGAGGGATTAGGGACTAATTTTCCCTTGGATCACCTTTCTGTAAATTGTTACGTGAGTTTACCATGGATGGGGGGGATGTCTTTAACTACTGATATCCTCACATTTTTATTTTTTTAATGTTATTAAATGGAGCAACTGAGGCTGGTCCATTAGAGTGCACGAGGCACTGCCGTATCAGCATCAATCTGCCCACAGCCAATCCTCATTTGCCTGCCTTCTTACAAGTCCAGAAGTCAGCTTCGTCCTCCTTAGTGTCAGTGTTGCCTGTTTAGTATACCTGAAGGAGCATCTCCACCCACATTGTTCAGCCTGGACACTGAGGTCCAGCTCCGAGGGCCTTCTGGCAGTTCCCTCCCTACGAGAAGTGAGGTTACAGGGAACCGGGCAGAGGGTCTTCTCAGTAGTGGCGCCCACCCTGTGGAACGCCCTCCCATCAGATGTCAAAGAAATAAACAACTATCTGACTTTTAGAAGACATCTGAAGGCAGCCCTGTTTAGGGAAGTTTTTAATGTTTGATGCTTTATCACTTTTATATTATTATATTCTGTTGGGAGCCGGCCAGAGTGGTTGAGGAAACTCAGTCAGATGGGTGGAGCATATATTGTTGTTGTTGTTGTTGTTGTTGTTGTTGTTGTTAAACTCTGCAGGAAGGAGAGACCAATGCATGCCTTCCCTCAATATGCCCAGCTGCCCCTAAAGGGAGGTGTGTGTAACCCAGGTTTATCTCACGTTCAAGTTGATTTTATAACATATGGAACACAGTTCTTTTCATCACATGTGCACCACTTTACACTGAGGTAAATTCTGTCGTCATTGGGATTTTACCAATGTAAGTTGTCTTTGATTTGCTCCGTTTATCTCCGGTTGGCTGTGGGGGGAAAAAACAGTCCTTAGCAGAGGGTGTAATTTGCTTTGACATTCAAGTTACAGGCAATAAGGGTTGATTGCCAGTAAATTATACCAAATAAGCTCTGCCAGTCTTGATTTTGGAGCAATGATGAATAGAAAGCTACCATCATTTCATGAATGGAAATATTCCTGTGACACATTTTAGAGGTTTTAAGGATAAAAGTGCAGCAGAAAAGAACGTTCAAAGTGTTTGCGCTACAAGGCCCTGCTGCTCTCCACACACAGGTATTCAAAAGACAAAACATGAGTTGGTAACAGGCTGTAGTGTCAGCATTAACCGGGCAAAATTCTGTATGTCAAAGGTTCTAGTTCAGGGGTCAGAAAACTTTTTCAGCAGGGGCCAGTCCACGGTCCCTCAGACCTTGTGGGGGGCCAGACTATATATTTTTTGGGGGGTGAACGAATTCCTATGCCCCACGAATAACCAAGAGGTGCATTTTAAATAAAAGCACCCATTCTACTCATGTAAAAACACCAGGCAGGCCCCACAAATAACCCAGAGGTTCATTTTAAATTCTACTCATTCTACTCATGTAAAAACATGCTGATTCCCAGACCGTCCGCGGGCCGAATTTGGAAGGCGATTGGGCCGGATCTGGCCCCCGGGGCCTTAGTTAGCCTACCCATGTTCTAGTTCAATCTGAGACTTCTCCAGATAGGGCGCGGTGGGAGGGGGGACTCTGTCTGAAATCATGCAGAATGGAAGTTTTCACACTTTTCACTCCCAGGACCACTTGAGAAAATTACCAAGGTCCTCCAGTCACAAAATGGCGACCCATGGAGGCAGAGATTGACATAATCAGCTATCATTTTCTATTGATAGCTAATTCATCCAGTGGTGCTGACTTGGCCCCCAGATTGTAGGTGCCCAGCAGTGCATCACCTGCTGCCTTGCCTCTGATAGCTTTCCAGCAGTAGGGCTGCGGCAACTGGGCTGGGCCCTCCACCTCTGCCGCGAGGCCTCTGTTGGGGCCCACTGTGGCTGCGGCCATGCTGGGCACCCACAGTGGAAATTTTGTGGATGCCAAGATACCCAGGACCACCCCCACCCCCAGAGTTGGAGCCTATGAGTTCATCTTTCTTAAATACTTTGACACAGCATTTTCCAGGTGGCAAGGAGTTCCATAGCTCAGCTTTCTTGTTGTACAGGCATTTGCTCTGGAGATATTGTGGCTCAGCCTCCCCATTTTAGTCAGAATTCACTGCCAGAGGCTCTAAGCAAAGGCTTCTTATTTTTATTTTTTCCTTCCTGCTGTGTTACATGCCTTTCAAAGTTGTTTAAAAAAAACAACTCCTGTAATTTCTTCTCCTATTCTCCTTTCACACTCAAGTTGTACCTTATTCTTAATTTTCCATAATTTCTTTCATCCCTCCTCCCTGGTCCTTTTACATTAGCTTCTTCTTGCTGTAACAGCTTTCCTCTCTTTTCTCCTCTCTTTATATTCTCATTTTGTTTGATGAAGAAGAAGATAAAATAAATATTAACCTTTTACTGTGTATAGGGTGTTAGGAGTGGGGTAGTGCCTTTGGTAGGGGGCTTGCCATGTTCCTTCTGGGCTGGTTTGGCCTTCCTTTTCACCTAATCTAGTTGTGTTGGGCCACCTCACATTATCTTGTGGTCATTTTATCTGTGAAGGGATACATTTTTGCTTATGTCACAAACAGTGTATGGAAAAGTGGAACTTTCATTTTTTTCCATTTTCCATTTTTACTTTTCAGATGTATACATGATTTTACAATCATTTTGACATTTTAAAAAGTGACTTCCTTCCCCCTCTTTCTGCAGTTCCTTAAATGTATTTTTAATATCTTCTGCATATCCAAATTAACTTATTTATCTTCTTTAAATATATGCTCTTATGCAACTGCAGGTTATTACAATAATCCTGGCAGTGTTTTTAACTGTTTACAATTAATCTGTAAATATTCAATAAACCATTTCCATTCTATTATAAAAGGTCTGGTATCTTGATTTCTTATTCTTCCAGTAAGTTTCGCCATTTCTGCATATTCCATAAGTTCTTGTATCCATTCTTCCTTTGCTGCGACTTCTTCTTCTTTCCATTTTTGGGCAAGTAACATTTTTGCTGGAAAAGTGGAACTTTTGAAGACAGAGCCGAAAAGCAACTGACAGGGAGAAACAGCGATGGAATTATAACTGGCCTGAAATGCTTTGGTGTTACATCAGTCTTCCCTGAGCGAGATGTTTCAGATTTTTAGGACTATAGCTCTTGTTAGTCCTAATCAAGATGGCCAATAGTGAGGGATGCTGGGAGTTGTATTCCAAACCACCTAGAGGGCATTAGGCTGGGTAAGGCTCTGAGTTACATGATCAAGTTTAAACAGAAACAAAAACCCTCTAGCACAAAAGCTAGAAGAAGGGACCTTGCTTTTAATCCAGCAACTGAAATATAAATCTGATACTGGGTTATGTCTAGGGAAAAAAGAGGTTAAGTACTACATGAAAAGATATATTACATTCTTATTTGTCCGGAGAGATTCAAACCGTAGATTAGGCTTCCTTTGAAATGCTCGTTTTAATGACGTTTTTGCCCTTTTACACAAAGCCAGGGCATCCAATCGATAACAATGCATGGAAAAGGAGCACCATCGCTTTGAATCACCCACACACATACTTGAAACACATGCTTTTATTTCTTTGTAGGGCTCCTTTGAAGTACTGACCTAGCCTGGCTCTATCTAGTTTATGAAATCTGACATAATCACACTGCAGAGTAAATTTCCAGTAAGGAAGGAGGGAAAGAGAGGATTTCTGCATCTCCCCCTAACCCTTTCAGCTCCTCCTGTTTTGTTCCTTTGCTACAAATGTATGGAATCGCTACAGGGTATACAAAAGCGGCGATGTAGTATTTATAATATGGTGCCATTTGTTTGGGAATGTATAAGAAAGAAGTTTAATTTGCACACTTTGAATTGTGTGCTGAGAGTCGAAAAGCAAGACAGCATATGGCCAGGAATATTATAATTCTTTGTACAGCTAACATTATTAAAACTTTTATACTCTCTGAATAGATAAAAATCTTACTAAAAAGTTTTAAATGTGCAAACAAATTGCTGAGGTCCCTGAGTCACAACGCAATAAAAGAGCATTTTTAATTTATAATACTCCAGAGGGAAATGCGTTTAGCATTGCTTACTCAAAGAGAATGTGAAAAGCAGAAATAATTCACCAGCAGCTGAATGTTTGGAGTTCTTCAAAATAGTCTCTCTCAGACATTATGAAATCATGGCCGTTCTTTGAAATTGATTAGATCTTTTGCAAACACACCATCCCTGAAATCTTCATTGGTGATACCCACGTAATTTCTATGCTGTGCACTGCCTCACGGTGATGCCACTGAACTTTTTAATTCTCTGACTTGGAATACAAAACTCAGCAACTTAGAATGTTTGTCGTTGTGTGACCTCATATTTCCCTCCCTGCGAGAAGTGAGGCTACAGGGAACCAGGCAGAGGGCCTTCTCAGTAGTGGCACCCACCCTGTGGAATGCCCTCCCATCAGATGTCAAGGAAATAAACAACTATCTGACTTTTAGAAGAGATCTGAAGGCAGCCCTGTTTTGATAAGTTTTTAATGTTTGATGTTTTATCGCATCTTTAATATTCTGTAAGGAGCCGCCCAGAGCGGCTGGGGAAACCCAGCCAGATGGGTGGGGTATAAATAAATTATTATTATTATTATTATTATTATTATTATTATTATTATTATTAGATAACCAAATGAACTGAAGGCAACTTACAACAGCATTATACCAATAGCACTTGCCAAAGGAAGGTGGCTGTAGGTATGTTTTATTTTGTTTTTTAAGGTAAAAAGCTGAGTGAGTTGAGGCCAATGAGAAATTTCTTCCAAGGATATGCATAGTGTGTGTGTGTGTGTGTTGTGATCTCCTCTAGAGTACACTGTGAGGAGGAAAAGAGGCAAAGCCTCCAAATGTTGCTAAGAAATCATTCTTTATCAAACATAATTCTTGTAAATAAGAAGCCCAACATGTTTTGGTTGTACAAACAACTATCTTAAGCAACACTTAGGGAAGAGAAAATACAGTTATTCTATCAAAGTAACATATCTCTTGGCTTTTGCCGCTGGTGCCCCCCCTTTTTTTCTTACTGACTATGTGCCTCATTTTCTCCAAGTCTAAAATCCTCACTTTCTCTTGCCTGAGGTAACTGGCCTTTACCAATCAGGACAGAACTTGGACTTCCATTCCTTTCTTTCTGCAATTTCTCTACATACACTATGGTGAATTGGTACTAAACATGTACACACCATTACTGAAATTGAAAAATAAATAATGAACTGTATCTTCAACATCACTCAGACATAATGCACCATCTTTACCAACACTTATTTATCAGGTCATTCATATCCCACCTACCCATATGCATGTGTTTTGATATACATTCACACCATTTCATTGATGGTCATAGTAGGGACCGTAATGCAGAATACTAATGGCTAATGTATAATACTAATGATTAACAGGGAAACACGAATTGTCAAAATGAAACTGAAAAATTCCTCTTCCTTCCATGATGCTCACAGTTGCCACTCATGATAGCGACACACAGATGCTTGTACACATGGCAAAAATGCCCAAGCATTGAGGCCAACTTTTCAAACCCTAACTGTGTCTCCCCATCATCAGTAGAATTTCAGAACCTGGGACAGAACCTTTTTGTTGTGTCTGTAGAATAACCTCCCTTGGAGGATTCCCACCTGGCTATTGAATTTGTTGCGTACAGTGGTACCTCGGGTTAAGTACTTAATTTGTTCCGGAGGTCCGTTCTTAACCTGAAACTGTTCTTAACCTGAAGTACCACTTTAGCTAATGGGGCCTCCCACTGCTACTCGCCGCCAGAGCATGATTTCTGTTCTCATCCTGAAGCAAAGTTCTTAACCTGAAGCACTATTTCTGGGTTAGCGGAGTCTGTAACCTGAAGCGTATGTAACCTGAGGTACCACTGTACATTGTATTATATATTTAAAGGAGGGAGACAAACACACCTCATCAGGGTGGATATTTCATAAAGAGGGAACCACTACCAAGAAGGCCCTATTGTACCGTAAGCAAAAACTGAGCAGCACCAAACAGCAGCAGCACCAACTGATCATAAGGTTGTGTGCGTGTGTGTGTGTGTTTGTGCGCACGCTTTTTGAGGTACTTGGGTTCCAAGGCTTTGTACAGCATGCCCAACACTTCAGTTTGGATCTGCTAGCTCACAAGCAGCCTGGGCCATGCATTTAAGTCTGGATGAGTCATGGTCCTATTGGACTGCCCCATCTGTCAGGCACATTCTGCAGATTCCAGACCATATTCAAGGGCATCCCCCAACTCAAAATGGATTTTTAAATAAATGGCAATAGCAAAATATACAAATGTTTAGTCGGCCCTCATGGTTCTTTTGTGTATAGGGTTTGATTTGGTCTTCAGTTGTTATGGCTAGATTATGCCCACAATAAAAAAACTTCTTGTTGTTCTTTCTCTAGGCAATGAATGGGGGAAAACTTCTCTTTTTTGGTATTCAAATAAAAGACAACAATAGTCTCCTCCTTACATAAAGCTGAGCAGAGACAAAATAAACCCTGGATAAAAGACAAATGATAGCTTGGAGGCACAGAGATGCCACCTACCTGCAATGCAGTTTTGTAATACAAAGTGTTTGCATAGTTGGGAATATTGTATCTCTGCACTGTCAGATTAAATACAGATGTTACTAAGAATCTACCCATAAACATAAAGTTTCATTACTTGCATATATTGCGCTTCTGCAAGACAGAGTTGTTCCACCAGGCCTTTGGTCAGGGCGCAGCCTGACTCCCTCCTCTGGCAACCTGCACAGAGTTTTGCTTAATGGTTGCCATTAACCTGATTTTAATTAATTTTTATAATGAAATATTTTTAGAATGTTGGTTTATTTGATTGTTTGATTATTTGATTGTTGTTAGCCGCCCTGAGCCCGGCTTCGGCTGGGGAGGGCGGGATATAAATAAAATTTATTATTATTATTATTATTCTCTGTTAGGAAGCTGTAAAGACAAGACAGGCATGGAATGCTGACACAACATGTATTTAACTAGCATTTACTCAGAGTAAATCCATTGAAAATAATGGACTTCAGTTAGCCATGGCCATTAATTTCAATGGCTCTACTCTGAGTAAAGTTGGTCGATACAACCCACACACTCCAAGCTAACACTAAGATAAGCTCAAAACACTGCACTCACCAAAATGATTTAAAAAAATAATCTAGAGGACCCCGAGAATGATGCAAAAAAGTGGAAGCCCCTTTTCACAGGAGTAAGCTCTCAAGATATAGAACATATTTCAGCACAGCACCATCATTGACAGAAAAAGAGGATACCTTTCCAGATTTAGCCATGATTCTGTACTAGTTTTCCTCTCCTACAAATGTTCAGAATCTCTCAGTATGCATTTCGAATATCAACTATATTGAACGATCCTCAGCAGAACAGCTGAGGAAACATTACTGAATATGCATTAGGAAAGTTGGAATCCCTTTCTAAAATTAGTTTCCCAGGTTTTCAGTATCATACATCATCTGAACGAGTCCACTGTGCTTTCTCCACTCCAAGTTTACTTTGGAAGTACCATGTTTCAGCATAATAGCTGTTCTTTTAAATTTTAATTTTAATGTGAAGTGTGAAAATGACAGTTTAAACCAATAAAAAGTCCATCCCCTCTCTGTGTGTAAGTTACATACATCATGTGTGGTTCTCCAGATGTTGCTGGACTGATGCTCTCGTTTTCTTCTTCTTTGGTGATCCCTCGTAGCCAAGTAAGATTGTCTTCCATAAACACGGTTTTAACAATGAGTCCGTAAGTGACTGTGGAGGCCAGTTCTGGATCCACACTTCCTTCCACAGTGGGGATATAGCTTTCCGGGCGCGAGTTGATCAAGGTGAGGGTTTGCCAAGCGTGCCTTCCTCTCAGCACCTTTCTCCCTTGCGTCCTGAGTTCGAGCGTCTTCAAAGCCCATGACACCTTTGGTAAAGGCTGTTCTCCAACTGGAGCGCTCGTAGGCCAGCGTTTCCCAGTTGTCAGTGTTTATACTACATTTTTTTAGATTTGCCTTGAGACAGTCTTTAAACCTCTTTTGTTGACCACCAGCATTACACTTTCCATTTTTAAGTTCGGAATAGAGTAGTTGCTTTGGAAGACGATCATCAGGCATCTGCACAACATGACCAGTCCAATGAAGTTGATGTGGAAGAATCATTGCTTCGACACTGGTGATCTTTGCTTCTTCCAGTACACTGATATTTAATGAAAAGGCTGGTGCTGTGCTGCTTTTATTGTAATTATTTGAATGATTTAAGAGAGAGAGGGAGCATTTTATGAATGTTTGTCTTTTAAAAGATGTTTTTAGAGGTTCTTACCTTGTGTCCCTGTCAGGTAAATTGGCAGGAAATAATAATAATAATAATAATGATGATGATGATGATGATGATGATGATGATGTAGTAATAATAATAATGTTATAATAATAATAATAATAATAATAATAATAATAATAATAATCGGTCTGTCTATCTCAGTATTGTCTGCACTGATCAGCAGTGACTCTCCAGGGTTTTAGATCTGTTGTTCTCGCAAAAGAAATTGACTTTGGGGGGAAAACAGAATCCAATATTACATTCATTACTTTCTGATTAAATATATCAGTTAGCGTTATGCTAAGATAATGGCTATGGAAGCAATCACAACTAGCTCTCTATTACATATATTGAGGCAGTTGGTTTTAAAATGGAAATGTGGTGATGGTTGCAGTTTATAAATATGGGCATTATTTCATCAAATTTCAGAGGGAACTGATGTTTTGTAGAAAGAGGTTATATGTTGGTGGCAATGCTCTTAGTATTATCTGCATCTTTTGATTCATGCTGGGCCTTTAAGATGACTTTTTTTAAAAAGACAATGTTTTGATTGCTGTCTTCATTATGCATCCTCTGTGCGTCACCTCGACTGAGATGTTGTAATACTTATTATAATCAGAGGACACGTCTGTTAATTGACAGCCCAAGTTGATAGTGAACTTTGGTAAATGCAATCTAGAGACTACCAACATCATAATTAGACAACATCAGCTTGTTTTGTAACAGATAAAAACTCCCGGGGCCAATTTGCATGTTCCTTTTTTTCAGTTTTGTGACTACAAGAGTCATGCTTCTGCATATCTAGAACAAAAAAAAAAATGGTGTGCAGAATGGTAACACACAACTGGTAATGCCTACAATTCGCTGGAGCACACAGATCTCAGACTGCTGAGAATGTTGTGAGTTCCTACTTAATTGTATTGTAGACAAAGTGTGCAGAGAGGTGAGCGGCCTCTAAATTTGCAAAGTATGAAAGCAAAGGTCATATTTTAACCAATCCTATGTGTTCTGGGCTCCAGGAAAACAATACAGTATCATTAATTTTCACTTGTCTTGATTAGGCTTTTTCTAGCCCATTAGTGATTTCACACATTTGTTGAGAGTCACCACTCCACCTAATATCAAGGACCACAAGCACAATTACTGCCTCACCTTACTCTTCGCTCTGTTGGCATGGGACTTACTGAGTAGTATCCAATGCTAGTTTTCCTCAGAGTAGACCCATTGAAATTAATAGGTATGACTAACTTAAGCTCCGACAAACCTAGACAGCATCTTAAAAAGTAGAGACATCACCTTGCCAACAAAGGTCCGTATAGTAAAAGCTATGGTTTTCCCAGTAGTGATGTATGGAAGTGAGAACTGGACCATAAAGAAGGCTGATCACCGAGAAATTGATGCTTTTGCTGATGACATTGAAATAAAATGAAGGGGTTCTAGTAATAAGAGATAAAAATTTGAAATTATAAATTTGGGAGGTAAAATATATAAGGACAAAGTAGTAGGATACGAATTTGCTGAACTAATTGTTAAAAAGGGATATAAAAAAGGGAGGCGTGAGGAAGTCAGGAAAATAAGTTAATTGAAGATGAATAATTAGAAAAGAGTGATTTGTGTTTTTCTTATTCTATGTTTTGTGTGTTGATTGCTCTTTTTTTTCTCTTGTTAAATGTTTGTATTTTATGTATTGTGAAAGTTTGTATTGTTGTGTTTTATATTTTCTCTGTGTTTTTATTGTTCTATTTTTCTATTGTTAAACTTAATAAAATATTATTTAAAAAAACAAAAACAAAAAAGAAATTGATGCTTTTGAATTATGGTGCTGGAGGAGACTCTTGAGAGTCCCATGGACTGCAAGAAGATCAAACATATCCATTCTTAAGGAAATTAGCCCTGAGCGCTCACTGGAAGGACAGATCCTGAAGCTGAGACTCCAATACTTTGGCCACTTCATGAGAAGAGAAGACTCCCTGGAAAAGACCTTGATGTTGGGAAAGATGGAGGGCACAAGGAGAAGGGGACAACAGAGGATGAGATGGTTGGATAGTGTTCTCGAAGCTACCAGCATGAGTTTGACTAAACTGTGGGAGGCAATGGAAGACAGAAGTGCCTGGTGTGCTCTGGCCCATGGGGTCACGAAGAGTCGGACACGAGTAAACGACTAAACAACAACAACAACAACTTAAGCCCATTAATTCAAATGGGCCTACTCTGAGGGCTGGATACATCCCCTAGATGGGAATGTCAGAGAGGAGTAACCATGAATTTGGCCAGGGTATGAACACCGCTAGGTCTTACAGCCACATAGCACAGCATCCTGTCAGTATTACTGTATCTATGTGGATTTGCTTTTTGTTTGCAAGCCGCTTTGTGTTGCTCTAGGCAAGATAGAGTGACTGATGAACTTAGTTAATAATAATTATAATACTAGTATGTTTCCCATGCTCTGGTTTCCTTCTCACTTCCTTGCCCTAGAAAAGGGAGGGAAATGCACACTCAATTTCCTCAGGGAGCTCACCAGATCAGCAGCAGATTCTTCACACTTTGCTGATTTCCCTCCATCTAACCTTTTGCTAGGTAAGCTGTTCACCAGTGTATTGTGAAATGCCAAATTTCTCAGAAACATTGTCCTGGTGAAAGCATTATTATGAAGACGTTTCTAACTGTGAAGTTCCCTTGTACTGCCTATCCAGAAAAAGATATAGTTGGGACCATGTTTTAGTGACCCAGCCACGAGATGAGCGGGGGCCGATTGTGTGGGGCTGCCCCACAGAATCACACTCTTCTTGGGGGGCAAGGGCAGTTCCCTGGGAAAGACTCCTAAGATCTGCTCCATCTACCGTAGGTGAGCAGCTCATTTTAATGTTCTCCTAGCCATATGGGACCTGAATCATTGTATAATGCGATCTCCAGTTGGTTTGGAGAATGTCTCAGGGGCACCAACGAACTGATGACCTGCTCTGAAATTCAAAGAGTGCTTGCCTTTCAAAAGGGCAGGAGGCACATCAAACATGCTATCCTTTGCTCTGGCCTATTCTTCTTAAAATAAACCATTGATTCCAAGCAAATTCTTTTCCCTTCATGGTCAGCTTTCTCCCGTGACCTTTGTGCCTTAGGCCAATCCCAAAAGGCTGCAGCTGCCTCTTAAGGAAGATGATATTATCGACCAGATTCATTTCCTGCTAAATAGTATTCATCAGCATTTGAATCCCAGGGATGTGATCCTTTAGGGACAGGGCTAGCCAATATGGTGCCCTCCAGATGTTGTTGGACTACAAATCCCATCAGCCATTGCCAGGATGGAGATGGTGGGAGTTGTAGTCCAACAACATGGCCATCTGTCATGGATGCTTTAGCTGAGATTCCTGCATTGGTTGGACTAGATAACCATTGGGGTCCGTTCCAACTCTACAAATCTATGATTCTCATATCTGGAGAGCACCATGTTGGCTACCCCAGCTCTGATATTTAAGCTGCCAAAGGTCGGTCTGTCTTTCTTTCTTTCTTTCTTTCTTCATGGTTTTTTGAAACAGCAGTTTATCTTGATCCAATAGGGAAATGTGTTTTGTTTTTTTGTGTGTGACAGGGTTTTGGTTTTCTTTTTTGGCTTAGAAATTTTGTTAAAAGAGCTAATTCAATGTAAGCACAGCAACTGTCAGTCCTATCCCTGGCTAATATACAAACACCAGTCTTTCCCTGGCAGCAGTGCTGTCATCAAGTTTGAATTGACAATAATGACAGCATACATATAATTTTAGGGAAACGTCTCCTTACCTAGAAAACCACCAGTGCTAAAGCAAATACAATCTCTGAAATGGGGGGTGGGATCAGACAAGGGAAGGAATTGGTGAAAATAAAGTCCTTGGTGCTGGTTCTTGATGCAAGGCTATTGAAAATACACACACACACAAACACCCTTTAGGATTAAAGTGATGACCAGTCCAACCTTGCCTATTGTTGTTGCATGATTTCCCTATCCGAGCACCTGTTGTACCATCTGTTGGGAGAAATGTAGACAATTGTGCATGATATTTGCTGAAAGTGAATTGAATAATGTTAAATTTTGTGTAACAAAACCTAATAAAAATATATATAATAAATATATATATATATTTAACGTATTTCAAACATTTTGAATACCATTTTTATTCTCTGTCACCTATTGATGGTGTCTGCTGGTGCAAGGAACATTCCTCTTCCTGGCTTCATTTTGCTGCATATTGTGTATTCTTGTTTTTAATTATTCTGTATTGAATTTTAATATTCTTTTGTTCTTAGCTGTGCAGGCAATATTTATTGCTTTATCAAGAACAGATAATCCAGTGGAAAGAACACAAGCGCCAAATAAAAATGATTAAAGTCAGTGTGGCATTGTGGGTAAGTCTGCTCACCTTCAATGGTGGGTGGTGTTGCAGCCAGACCACAGGCCGTGGTCATGATCTGGTGAAGGGCTGGGTCAGAGGGCTGCCAAACAGTGATTGGCCAATGCCAGCAAGTTTTGGGTGGGCATCCCCAGGGGCGGAGCCAACCAACGAGCCAGCCAATGAGCACTGCCCAAGTCTGTTCCCAGAGTTGCTGGACTAGGACTAGGACCTAGGAAACCCAAATTCAAGTTCCCATTCAGCCATGAAGACTGCTGAGTGATCTTGGGCCAGTCCCTGTTTCTCAGTTTAATTTACCTCACGGGGTTGTTGTGAGAATAAAATGGGGGGGAGGAGAGTGTGTCCGCCACCTCACCCTACTTAAAATCATAAATAAAATAAAATAAAAACAGGAGGGCAAATAATCAAATCAAATCACTGGTCAGAGGTCTTTCTACATTTTTTAAAAAATGACAGAGAATAAAAATGGTATTCAAAATGTTTGAAAGATGTTAATACAGTTGTACCTCGGTTTAAGAACAGCCTTGTTTATGAATTATTCGATTTACGAACTTCACAAAACCAGAAGTAGTGTCCCGGTTTGTGAACTTTACCTCGGTCTAAGAACGGAATCTGAATGGTGGAAGGGCACTGGAGGCAGGAGGCCTCATTAGGGAAAGCACGCTTCGGTTTAAGAATGGTTTCGGTTTAAGAACGGACTTCCAGAACAGATTAAGTTCATAAACCAAGGTACCACTCTGTGTGTGTATGTGTGTGTGTGTGTGTGTGTGTGTGTAATTTTATTAGTTTTTTTACACAAAATTTCACATTATTCAACTCACTTTCAATATACAGTAATAATTTCTTACATTTTTACTTCCCATCCTCACGTCTGTGATGTTCCTGTTGTATACCTGTATCTGCTGCCATAACTGCCATTTATTTCCCATTGTATCCTAACTAATAATAATAATAATAATAATAATAATAATAATAATAATAATAATTTATTATTATTTATACCCCGCCCATCTGGCTGGGCTTCCCCAGCCACTCTGGGCGGCTTCCAAAAAAATATTAAAATCCTCTAATACATCAAACATTAAAAGCTTCCCTAAATAGGGCTGCCTTCAGATGTCTTCTAAAAGTCTGATAGTTGTTGTTCTCTTTGACATCTGGTGGGAGGGCGTTCCACAGGGAGGGCGCCACTACTGAGAAGGCCCTCTGCCTGGTTCCCCGTAACTTGGCTTCTCGCAGTGAGGGAACCGCCAGAAGGCCCTCGGCGCTGGATCTCAGTGTCCGGGCAGAATGATGGGGGTGGAGACGCTCCTTTAGGTATACTGGGCCGAGGCCATTTAGGGCTTTAAAGGTCAGCACCAACACTTTGAATTGTGCTCGGAAACGTACTGGGAGCCAATGTAGGTCTTTTAAGACCGGTTTTATGCGGTCTCGGCAGCCGCTCCCAGTCACCAGTCTAGGTGCCGCGTTTTGGATTAGTTGTAGTTTCCGGGTCACCTTCAAAGGTAGCCCCACGTAGAGCACATTGCAGTAGTCCAAGCGGGAGATAACCAGAGCATGCACCACTCTGGCAAGACAGTCTGCAGGCAGATAGGGTCTCAGCCTGCGTACCAGATGGAGCTGGTAAACAGCTGCCCTGGACACAGATTTAACCTGTGCTTCCATGGACAGCTGCGAGTCCAAAATGACTCCCAGGCTGCGCACCTGGTCCTTCAGGGGCACAGTTACCCCATTCAGGACCAGGGAATCCTCCACACCTGCCCGCCTCCTGTCCCCCAAGAACAGTACTTCTGTCTTGTCAGGATTCAACCTCAATCTGTTAGCCGCCATCCAACCTCCAACCGCCTCCAGGCACTCACACAGGACCTTCACCGCCTTCACTGGTTCTGATTTGAAAGAGAGGTAGAGAAGACAGTGAGAAGGTCCTCGTTCTGTTGTTCCCCAAAGCACTTCCTTTTGTCTATCTTGAATCTCCTACCATGCAGCTTCATTGGATGACCTTAGGCTCTAGAACTATAGGAGAAGGAGAAAAGGGGTCTTTCTATCCACTTTCTCCAGACCATTATTATTATTATTATTATTATTATTATTATTATTATTATTTATATCCCACCCTCCACAGCCGAAGCCGGGCTCAGAGCGGCTAACAACAGTAAAATGATACAACATTCTAAAATCATTTCATTATAAAATCAGATGCATCATTGTATACACACCTCTATTATTTCGTCTGTTGTTTACTTGCCTTACATTTTAAAAAGAAGAGGGGCAGAGACAGTGGGTTGAGAACCAAGGGAAAAGGGCATCTAATTGGGGTGATTCCCCTGCCCCAGTTTCCTAGAAGGGTCAGTCAGTGAAGCATCTAATGAAGAGAGAAAGAGAGGGAAGGAAGGAGAAACATTCTGTATGCAGCTGAAGGATTCAATGTAGGATTCAAGAGCTATTGTGGCAGGATATAAAAATGTACTCATAAGAGCTGACCTTAGCAATGCTCTCAAGGTGAGACAAAAAATGAAATTGCCAACAAACATATTACAACTAGCGATTAAGTGGCTTTTTATACACTATTGGGAACACTGGCACAGACAGTTCTGATGCAGAAGACAAGGTAACTTCTGATTACCTCCTGCTGTCTCTGTGTGGTGGTCTGATACCCAGTTTTCAGTGGGGAACTGGCTTGAATGTGTAGGTGACATGTGTGTCGTGCATTATATGTCATTGGCTACAATGAGGAGATGTTAAGCACCCTGATAAATTATGCAAGGAATGTTCCTCTGATGGGCACGTCTTACATTGCTTTTACATTGCACAGATTTATCACAATGTAGTGTTGGGGCATGGCAAAAATGAATAAGGAGCTAACTGGATTTCTGAGCATCACATACAATGCCATCCTAAGAGTTGGCAAAGGGCATTATAGGTTATGTTGTCTGCTATATTTTTATAAGAAATGTGTGGTTCTTGCATTCCATTTTGTCAGAGGCTGGGATTCTGTTATGGCTTATGTGACAGGAAAGTTTGTTTTGCTGGGCAGGTTGGGTCCCCAAGTGTTTCCTTTTTCTTTTTCCCTGCCAGCAAACGGTTAATGAATGGCAGCCTCTGAGTGGCCGGGGTTCCAGGAGAGGGGGTTGAAAAAGAGAGGATTTGGAGAGACAGTTTGATAGGTTGGGAGAATAGCTAGGGAGATAAGGAATGAGAGGAGAGAGACTTGGTTCTGGGTAGAAGAGACATCCACTCTGAGGAATATAACACAAGCTAGAGAAAGGAGTCTCTGAGATTAATGTGAAGGACAGTGTGTGGTGTCCTGTAGGAGTAATCAGCCAGGAATTAACTGGGAGGCTGAGGCTGAACCAGGAGAAGTAGAAGCTGTGAGAATACAGTCTACTTAGGATTCATTCCAGTCAGGAAGGGAGAGATTCTTCTACAAAAAGAGAAGACTCCCAAACCAGTTAAGAGGGATGTGGAGATCCCTTGAGTCTGTTACTTGGAGTACCTCAAGAGTAGGGTTGTCTAAGGGGTGTGTAACAAACAGAAAATACCACCTTGTTTAAGAACCAAAGTATTAAGCAGCAACAGCTGTGCAACATCTGAGAAAGAAATGAAGTGAAATAACATTATAATCTGAAATATGGGACTGGCCCATCAGCACAAACAAGAGGGAAGGGCAGACATGGCTATTAAAGCACTGGGTCTCTGAGTGTAAAATGATAGTGCAGAATCATAAAAGCTATGCTTCACCGTGATCACACTTTTACAGAACCAAAATTGCTTCCAAAATCAATTAGTACACTGCTGAAATGAAGAAAACTTGAGGGAAACTCAGGAATGGGGTTTTTGTGTGAAAGGGCTGTGTTTTGTAGTGGAAAGAAATTACCAGGCTGAGAGAAAGTTAGAAGTGCCCTGTTTATTTCTTAAAAGTATATTTGACCTCCTCACTAAGCCATTATTTTGAATGTATTTTCTTCATTTTTGAGATCAATAGAAAAACACCTAAAGCAAGGTTGACTGAAGCTTCAAACCCATGTTGGAATGGATGCAGCATTTACGAAAGCCAACAGCACCAGTAAAGCATCAAACATGAGCAGAGCCATACCATAATAAGCACAAGCACACTGAGCTATTGTTATAATTGATGCTGCCACCAAAAGAGCAAAAAGAAGGGCTTCTTTTAGCCTCTAAGTTTCGCTGAACGGTATTATACATCAGGTGTTGATACTCTGTTTTGTTCTAATTTATATAAGTAATTTGAATCACTTCCTAGCAACATAGAATAACTCAAAACAAAATTGTACTTTGCCACTGACTCCACACAAGTGAGCAAAAGTATGCCTAACAGTGAAATACAAATATGTATTGCATGCAGGGGAGCGGACTTGCCCCCCACATTGATGGGGCTGGTGTTACATGACCCGTCCGGCACACCAGTGCTCTCCTGGCAGCAGCAGAGACTGGGGAGGCTGAAATTTGCCACTGGGCAAGTGACTCGGAAGTTTTAATATCAATAAATAAATGCCCATAAGTGGGGCAGGAACCCAGAAGTTGCAGTGCTTGTTGACAGCGGAAAGATCTTGGGGAAAGTTTCTGTGTCTCTCAAATTGTCTTTGTTTGTCCCTGGCTAATGTCACAAACAAAAGATATTTGCAGGAAGGTGAACAAAATGATGGACGAGATTGTTCTCATGTTTAGATGGCTTCAGGCCAGTTCACACATGCAGTTGTTTTGGAGTCACAGTGATTATGGAGCTCCTGCCAGGCTTGTATCCATGGGCGGCAGAAACAAAAGCTTCTGAAAAACAATTGTGATGTCCCGTTGTCTGCTAAAACAACAGCGAAGAAAATGGGTAATTGGTCAAAAGGGGAAGGAAGTCCCCCAGCATCAAATAACTGGGAATCATCTTGTAATTCTTTGGAAAGCAGCCCTGGCAAAGAAGTGGACTTTAATTAATTCCTGATGAATAGACCCCTAGTGGAGGAAGTGGAGGAGTCTGCAAAGAGACCAAGCAGCCAGGAAGCATAAACGGAGAATGTCTTGTGCTTCAGAACTATTTTAGATGGTAAGGCAAATGCAGTGATGTTCAGGGGGAATTTATTTATAGGCAAGCATAAACAAAAGAAGCTGAACGATGAAAGGCATTATTGGGTGAATTATTTTAAAAGTTTCAGTCTCAACAAATCTACGGCGGCAGTATTGTTAGTGGGTCAACAACTCCCTCCACCTTGTTTATTATTGGTTATTAAGCATCAACAGCGTGTTCTTGCTTTGTAGTTGAAATGGAAGGACCTGATGAAATTATATTTCATTAAATTTCTATGCCACCCTTCACAAAAACATACAGCGTGATTGCAAATGAAAACAACACTCCACATACAGACAGAGTTTAAAAGGCCATAGAGAAGAGGAATGTTTTCAATTGGCGCCTAAAGATACGTAATGAAGGCGCCAGGTGAGTCTCCGTGGGGAGAGTGTTCCACAAGCAGGGAGCCATCACAGAAAAGGCCTGTTCTCGTATTGACAGGAAATTGAAGGTTGTTCATTAGTTTCAGCCAGTGCAGGATCATCCAGGCCAGATGAATTTATCATTCCCATATGAAAATTGTACTTTCCAAGAATCTCCAACTCCAGTTAATAACTGGACATGTCAGCAATCAGATGATAGAGCCGTGTGCACAGAAGCAAGATATGGAACTCCAAATGTGAAGAAGAAGAAGAAGAAGAAGAAGAAGAAGAAGAAGAAGAAGAAGAAGAAGAAGAAGAGTAGTAGTAGTAGTAGTAGTAGTAGTAGTAGTAGTAGTAGTAGTTTGGATTTGATATCCTGCTTTATCACTCCCCTTCAGGAGTCTCAAAGCGGCTAACAATCTCCTTTCCCTTCTTCCCCCACAACAAACACTCTGTGAGGTGAGTGGGGCTGAGAGACTTCAAAGAAGTGTGACTGGCCCAAGGTCACCCAGCAGCTGCATGTGGAAGAGCGGGGAAGCAAACCCAGTTCAGCAGATTACGAGTCCACCCCTCTTAACCACTACACCACACTGGCTCTCTTTTAGATACTATGAGACTCCTTGCTTTTTATGAAGTTTGAATCTGTACAATTTCTGGACATCTATGTGTCTGCCAGATAAATATCTGTCTTACTGGAACAGTACAATGTTTATTTGGGTTTTCCAGAGACCAGAAGATCCAATACAAAATGTTTTCCATTTAAATATTATGCCTAGTCACACTATCAATTTAACATATGGTGGTTAGTAACATGTGGTGGTCAGGGGTTCATATAAGACAAACAATCTTACTGTGGATTAAATCCCATTGAACTCAATGAGACTTACTTCTGCATAAAGATGCTTAGGATTGCACAGTTAGTCTGATTAATTCATCAGTAAACACTATTTACCTTATACCGTTTACCCTATTTACTATTTATCCTGCTATGAATCTGAAGAATGTCATCTCATGTATATTTAAAACATCTTTCCTTCTTCTATTTTGCAGGTGTTTTGTGCGGAGAATTTATCTCTCATTTGCATAACTCAATAGAAGAAACTCCAGATTGTTTTATATTAGGATCATTGTGCAAATCCAACTTCCCTCACGGGGAAGACCTTTTTCCCCCAGTTTAAGCTCAAAAAAGAGATCTCGCCATCCTGAACATTGTTAAAAACAAATGAGCCAAATTATATGGATGCCAATGTAAATTCAAACAGTTTCATGGCTGAGGCAAGAAACAAACACTTGAAGACATTTATCTGTGCAGTCAGAAGCTAACTGAACTTTTGCAGATGGGTGTACAATGCACCCTCTAATTTTCCTTGGGGACTCCCACCAGATCTCAGGCATTCTTCAACGCAAGTTTTGAGCACATCACTCTCCCCTGGTTCAAGACTATAAATGTGTCAGCTTTTCAGGATGCACCTGTTTACACAGGCATTCGCTTGATCCTTCAACCTGAACCTCCTGTTTTAATTGCTGTGCTGTGTATTGATGTGGTTTTCAACCAGTGTGTCATGGCACCCTGGGGTGCTTTGAATAATAGGGGTGCCACAGGCAACACTGACCTCTGTCCCTCTTTCCTTCCCTCCCTCCTCAGATGCTCCTGTGGGGCAGTGTGAGGAGGCACCTCTCTTTGGGACAGGGGGGCAGCTCAGAGACTGGTGTGGCAGTGGCAGCTGCCCAGAGGACTCCAAAGGAGAGGATAGAGGCTGAGGGAACACTCCACAAGGGAGGGTGTTCAAAAAGGGGTTAGGGGCTCCCAGCTCTGCAGGCAAGGGGTGACATAACTGGGCTCCTGAGCCCCACAAGGTTGCCACAGAAAGAATGTAGTTGGTCAAGGGAGCCGTGGACTCAAAAAGTTTGAAAACCTCTGGAGTATTGTACATTGGTACCTCGGGTTAAGAACTTAATTTGTTCCGGAGGTGCGTTCTTAACCTGAAACCGTGCTTAACCTGAAGCTCCACTTTAGCTAATGGGGCCACCTGCTGCCGCCGCGCCACCAGAGCATGATTTCTGTTCTCATCCTGAAGCAAAGTTCTTAACTCGAGGTACTATTTCTGGGTTAGCGGAGTCTGTAACCTGAAGCGTATGTAACCCGAGGTACCACTGTATTGCATATTTGAATGGTAGATGTTTATCAGTTAACTGGAATGTTCATTGTGTATTTTAAATATGGGTGTTTATATTTTAATGCTTGTGTAACTGGTTTTTATATTTTGTATACTGCTTGGAAGCCTATTTTTTGTAGTATCATTACTAACAACAACAACAACAACAGCCTATCAATGCAAAGAAGCAATCATCTGGTTGCTAAATCACATGACCCCTACTGAGGGTGTTTACCTTTCACTCAATTACAAGCATGTGAATGGGAGAACAGGTTGAAAATACTGGTCGCACACCCTCCATTGGTCTAGCCCAGCTTTGATCCATACCTTCAGGGTAAAGATTTGAAGGGGGTTTCTGTTGCACACACACACAGGTTCTTCGCATGATTTAGACAAAGATAGATAGCTAGATAGAGATGATAGATGATGATGATAGATGATAGATAGATAGATAGATAGATAGATGATAGATAGATGATAGATAGATATAGATATAGATATAGATATAGATATAGATATAGATATAGATATAGATGATATAGATATAGATAGATATAGATATAGATATAGATATAGATATAGATATAGATATAGATATAGATATATAGATATATAGATATAGATTAGATAGATAGATGATAGATAGATAGATAGAGGCAGATAGATAAACATAACACTATTATATTTCAGACATTCTTCAAGGAGAAGAAGTGAGAGTTTTAAACTAACTTCACCATAGCTGGACTTCAGAGAACAAGATTCGCACAAAATGTTCACATGAATTATACACTTTGGCCAGCCAGGGAGGTGGGAGAACCTTACAAAGGAAGATGATGTGTCTACATTAGGTGTTTACATTGATTATCACTGCAGCTAAAGCCATCCTTCAATTATAAAGATCAAACACCTCTTCTGCCTCTCACAGTGTGGAATAACAAATACTGCTCCGGTGAAGAATGCTCACTTTGCCTGGTTAAACAATCAGAAATCATATATGTAAACACTGCTAGAGCTATATATGCATTTCTCTTTGTTCAAAAGTCAACGGGGAATGCCAGAAAGGACTTTGGGTTCTTTCACATGGGTAAAATTAGCCCATTATTAAGGTACAATAGGCCTAATTTCACGCTATGTGTGGCCTCTGGATGCATGGTGCATTGGTAATTGTGGATGTTATTCAATATGAGCATTCTCACTGCAAACATCTAGAAGTAGAATTGTACTTGCCGATGAACTATTTTTGACAGATGAAATCTTCACTATAGCAGTTGAGTATCCCCCTTTGCAAAGCCACACTTGCCAAATCTTTAATATCCCAAACCAAGCCTTTCAAGTCTAATTGGACATTCTCTCCTAACAGTAACTGAAAGTTTTTCTTCTTTGTGTATGCATTAGGTCTATTATATTGATGGATTTATTATTGGCCCAGAATATTGACAAATAAGAAACATCTCTAATATAATATGAAGTAAAATTCGGGAATTACGTTATGAAGGAGGCAAAGTTTGTTGAAATGATATTTGAAGTTGTATTTTGATTAAATAAGACTTGTAGGTCTCTTCTCATGGCCAAACCAAAAATCCCCACTACACCATTCATTGGAACATCTTTCCCCAACTTGATGAGCTGTATATAGTTTGGACTACAACTTCCATCAGCCCCAACCAATATGGCCAATGGTCATGAGATTACTTGTACTAGGTTGGGAAAGCCTGTATTAGGGGGAAAGCGGGGATGGATTGAATGACCTGAGCCTGCATTGCAGTTGCCATCAATTGTGGATAACAAAACACTTTGGAAATAACAAAATGCCTGATAAATAAAATAAAATAAAATAAAATAAAATAAAATAATAAAATAAAATAAAATAAAATAAAATATGTGGCCATGAGCAGTAAAAGTGAAAGACTCTTTTGGATGATCAAACAAACCATTACCATTTATTTGAAGACAGGAATTATACTGATATATACTTTTGTGGAAATTAACATCATCTTGCATTAAGAAGCAGAACAGGATGAAAGAATTTCATCCATTTAAATATCTCAGTTCTATTGATAATGTTTATGTGCGCCCTACTACCCCAACCAGTGAGAAGTTCGAGACCTCAGTCTGGTTTTCTTCGGAGACAACAGAAGCACCAATAAGAACATAAGAAAAACCCTGCTGGATTGGGTCAATGGCCAAACTAGTCCAGCACCCTTTTCTGACAGTGGCCAACTAGATGCCCATGGGATGCTCAGAAGCAAGTCCTGAGTGCAGCAGCATGCTCTCCAATTGAATGGATGGAAGATGATATAGAACTCTCCCAGGTGAGAGATGGGAGAGGTGTTAGATGGTCCTGCAGATAATGCACCCACGAGTGCTTCAGAGGTGGGGAGAGTATCTTACGTAGGCAGTGTTATTTTTCTAGAAAAAGAGGTGCCAGAACTCACCATGAACACCTCCCTCATTATCTTAGAATGGCAATGGCGCCCACCTGAGAGGTGCTGGAACTGAGTTCTGGCGAGTTCAGGTATGCTTGGCAGCGTTCCTTTGTACATGGGTAGTAATGTTGCAGAGAATAATTGGTTTGCATGTGAGTAGTTGATTGATAGAGAAAATGTGTGAGATAGTGAATGACAGTAGTGGTTGGGTGGGATGGATGGTGAGAATGAAACTGGGCGGATGGTCATATGAGCAGTGTGTTTTATATCCTTTGCGATTGTACCTTATACTGCTCTCCCACTTTATTGATTCTGTGTTAATGGATGCTGTTTATGTATTTGTTTTTGTTTCTTATGTGGACCATTTTTACATTGTACTTATTGTGTGTGCTCATCTCTGCTTGTGTATCTATCTATCTATCTATAACTATTTTTTCCAGATGTACAGATAAGTACATTGTCCACAAATGGCAATAATATTAATAATACAGTGGTACCTCGGGTTATATACGCTTCGGGTTACAGACTCTGATAACCCAGAAATAGTGCTTCAGGTTAAGAACTTTGCTTCAGGATAAGAACAGAAATCGTGCTCCGGTGGCGCGGCGGCAACAGGAGGTCCCATTAGCTAAAGTGATGCTTCAGGTTAAGAACAGTTTCAGGTTAAGAACGGACCTCCGGAACGAATTAAGTACTTAACCCGAGGTACCACTGTAATTCCTAGCAACCAGTATTCAGAGCTGTACTGCCTCCAACTGTATTTTCATGCGAAATCTTTGTTGGCCATCTGTTTTGAAAATTGGACATAATTGTTCAGTCCTGAAGCAAACATTAGATGTCACTTGTACAAGATTGCCGCTACCCTAGAAGGAACCACCGCTTGACATTGGATAAAGCTGCTGCTATTCTGAATAGTTCCATGGGGATCTTATCCCTCAGCTGAGGGGATTAGCTATCATTTGATGGAAGATGGACTACCGACTATCTGTGTTTTACACAGTTACTGTGCGCTGTGTACAGTATATCTAGCAAGGTGTCATCCTAATGGCCCCTGGGTTTACCCTACTGTACTATCCAGCCTGCCACTTCAGCAAAAAAATAATAGCTCCAGCAGCCCTAGTAGGACTCGAGAGGTTGTGAGAAGCCATTTTAACTAGAATGAAAGGGAATCCGATCACATTGTGAACAATTGCATTGCGGTATTCTATGTAATTGCACTGGAACATAGCTTTGCTTTTAAAAAAAGAAATCGCCTAGGTGGATTTCGGCGTTATCTCCTTAGTGCATAAGAGTAAAAGTCAGCCACACTGTCCAACTCAAATGCTGAAAAGTAATCTGAACAAAATGCTTCAAATAGTGACTTGTATCTTCCCATTGCAGCTTAATCTGTTTCCTGGCTACTCTACACACACACACCCTTTCCTCTCCCTCTCCCTACAGCGTAGTTCACATAAGCAGCAAAAGAGGTGGCAATCATACCTGTGAAATGTACTGCCAGGCTGAAGATGGGGGTTTGCGTGGTGTAATGGTCCCCACGAGAAAGAAAAGCACAATTGTTTCAGGAGCGGCATACGATTGCAGAAACTATAGCTGATCCTATACATGCCTGCTCAAAAGTAAGTCCCTATAGGGTTTACTTCCAATTCAATGAGCACAGGATTGCAACCTAATTGTATGCAATTAATTGATTCAATGGGGAGGGAGTGTATGGTCAAAACAAAAATGTTGTCCGTGAGAAACATTGGGTGCATGCTTCTAAGATGGTGCACACCACTGTCAGACTTCTATTACTTTAAAATATCCACTTCCTTTTTTTACCTGATCAAAATTTTCTAACAATCTAATCGATCAAAAATCCCAGCTTTAATTCGTAGACATGAAAACCCCCGGTGTTATTTAATCAGTCATTCATTTGTCAGCCATTCAATCAATCAGGGGCAAAGTTAGGCTAGAATTCTTCTTTCTGACACCTAGCTTTCTATGTGTGGTGAATAAATACTAAGGCTGAAACAATTCTGTACTGACTTACCTGAGGAAACCCAATTAAGCCCAATGAGATTTATTTCTGAGTAGGCATGTGTAGGGTTGTCCTTTTAAGGAGTTGAAAACTGTTATGCCCCAAACTAATTTAGGCTGTGATACATGATCCATTTACATCAGAGTAGTTCCATTAAATTTCACAAGGTTACTCTCAATAGGCTTCCTTCAGTCAAAAGGGTGAGGGCACCTCTGGAAACATATCTGCACAATCCTATTCATTTTTGTTATGTTGCCATTAAAAAAACAACTGGGTTGCCATATCCCATTGCATTTGCTTGGCTTTATAGCAGCAAAGAATTGTTCAGATCATTGTCTGCTAATGCAGTTCCAGTATGGAATTATGTTGTATTGCATCTGGGAAAGCAAGCTTCTCTCCTTGTGTGAGACCTCTGAATTAATTACGCCTTTAAACAAACAAACAAACATACTACTAATATGTGAATAGCTCAGTTGATTAGATTGTGGTGCTGATAATGCCAAGATTTCAGGTTCATTCCCTGTATGTGACAGCTGCATATTCCAGCATTGCAGGGGGTTGGACTAGATGATCCTCAATGTCCCTTCCAACTCTACGATTCTATTTCTTCTCCAGAAACAATGTTCCTCCTTTGTTACCAATGGACATAATTCCTATTAGCCAATAGGTGGCACTGGAAGCACTTCACATTACCTAGCAGTCCCCTTTGAGAGATAGATGTTCTGTTTCACAGAAGTAAAGGTATATTATGCACACAAATTAAAAGCCAAGGCGCATTTAAAATTCTATCATTAAAAACATTACACATTTTCAGATCGGAATTATGGAACTATGGAGAATTGAAGAGAAGCCCTGTTAATATGAACAAATGGACTACGTTATTTGTAGCTTTGCTATAGAGAGTTTGAAGGCAGATTGTCTAATAATGCAGTCAAAGCCAGTGACATCCTGGGGAGCTTTCTACTACGAAGCTGAAAATCTAAATATCTGGTGGGAGTCAGGAGCTTTCTGGAAATTGGTTGATATTATTTTGTGGTGCCTGCCCAGATAGCAATTTGCGATTCCTTTAACTGCTCTCATTGCTAAATCCTTGGAGAAAAGAGAGAAAAATGCATCACCAAGTCATATAATTTAATTTTTCCTCACCAGCATTCATCTGAATTTTATTAAGACTCAATCTCAACAAGCAACCTTGTCATTCAATTCCCGAATTGTTCTATGAACAGGCAGAAATAAATTAAATGTTTATGACTGCATTTCAAAGAAGACTTGGTGGGTGGGTGATAGGAATGGGGAGGGGATAATTGTCCAACTTGGACGATGTTTGCTGAAGTAGCACAGTTTTTGGTTCAATCAAATGACATTCCAGGGTCACTGGACAGAAAGGTCCCCTCTCTTCACCAGCTACCCAAAACAAAGAGAGAATCAGTGTGTGTGTGTGCCAAGACCAAACAGAAAAAGGGGGAAAAGAATAAATCAGAGATTGCTAAAACCACATTTTAGTTCAGCAAAAGAGCAAACCCGAAATGAAAGGGTTTGGCCTCCCCCCTGAAAAACTCTGTTGATGTCTGAGCATGCAAGGACTACTTGAAAAAAATGGTGGGCAGCTTACTAGGGTTCAGGCATAGGGTAAAAGGTAAAGGACCCCTGGACAATTAAGTCCACTCAAAGGCGACTATGGGGTTGTGGCGCTCATCTCGCTTTCAGGCCAAGGGATCCGGTGTTTGTCCACAGACGGCTTTCCGGTTCATGTGGCCAGCATGACTAAGCCGCTTCTGGTGCAACGGAACACCGTGACGGAAACCAGAGCACACGGAAACACTATTTACCTTCCTTTCGCCGTGGTACCTATTTATCTACTTGCACTGGCGTGCTTTCGAACTGCTTGGTTGGCAGGAGCTGGGACAGAGCAACAGGAGCTCACCCCGTCACGGGGATTCATACCACCGACCTTCCGACCAGCAAGCCCAAAAGGCTCAGTGGTTTAGACCATAGTGCCACCCGTGCTGTACTGGGCCCTACGAGGATTCAGGCATAGGACCTCTATACAGCTTTTTGTTTGTCACAGTATATCTTCCCCCTTTCTCAGCATGCCTGTGTCTTGCCTCCACAGAATTTTCTACATGATTTCAGTCCCATCTACTGCTGTCTACCAACTCCATGGATTTACACTTGATCTGGATCCAAACATATTAGGATATCCTAGGCCCTAAGCTACATCAAGTTTAAGAGGCCCTATAGCTTTAGCAAATTCTACATTATATAATGTAGAATATTATATTATATAATAATATAATATAATACATTATATAATGTAGAAATCATATAAAACTTGAAGTTTAAACCATTTCATTACAGGCTCCTCATAATATGAGGATCCACTGTAAACTTTTGCTTACTTAGCTTGTATTTCAACCTGGCCCTGGATTCACGTGACTCCTTCATTTCCTTGTTTATGAGGGCCTCTCTTTATTTTTCAGTTTTTCTTGTGAAACCATTGTGTAAACCAAAAGTGCTAATGGAATGTATTCACCAGAGGTCAAACACAGGTCTCCATGCTAAAGAAATGTCTCTCCACCACCCCACATTTTGAATGATTGGCAATCTTTGGGTGGGTGCCAGAAGTTGTTGTTTCTAATACATATGCTTTCCCTTTGGCAGTCCTGGAAATGCCTTCTGATCTATACTTAAGAATCAGAGTAGAATCATAGAATTGTAGAGTTGGAAGGGGCCTTGAGAGACATCTAGTCCAATGCAGAAATCTTTTGCTCAACCCACGACCCTGAGATTCACGGACTGAGCTATGACTACACTAGACTACAGTCTTCCAGTACGTAGAATTAAAACATCTTTTAACCATCTGTCTCCTTGCTTCCCCCATCACACACAGTAAAACATGCCATGTTTCTTACCCAAGATATGGTCTGAAGTCACATGATGTTACCACCTTGCTGAAGCTAAGCAGGCCTGGGCATGGTTAGTGTCTGGATGGGTGACCACTTGAGAAAAAAATCATATATGCTGCCTTAAATTCCATGATAGAAAAAAGGTGGGATTTAGATGTGTTAAATGAAGAATGGGGAACATGTGGCCCTCCAGATGTTGTTGGATTCCAACTCCCATCAGCCCCAGTGAGTATGGCTAATAGGAATGAGAGGAGTTGTGATTCAGCAAAAACTGAAGGGCCATAAGTTCCCCACATCTGTCTCAATTAAAGAAACAAATATTTACCCAGTCTACAGTGGAAATTTCCTCTCCTTAAAACACAATAATTTTGAAATAATTAATTTTGTTTATATTTATATTTTTATTTCTATCCCAGCCTTTCTCCCAAAGGAGCCAAGGATGGCAAGCAGCAAAACAATACTTCTTTAAAAAAGTTTAAAACATTTAAAACCATTAAATGTCATACCCTCCAACATTTGTCCGATGAAGATAAGGATGTCCTATTCAGCAACAACAACAACTTTATTACAGTATTTATACCTTGCCCATATGAATAGGTTACCCAAGCTACTATAGAATAGTATGGTTATTTATCTCCTTGGCTCAGGTTTGCATAACTCCATATTATCCAACATTTCTCTGATGAAAATAGGGACATCCTAAGGAAAAGTGGGACATTCAGGGATCAAATCAGAATCTGGAACAGCTTCTGTAAACCTGGGACTGTCCCTGGAAAATAGGAACACTTGGAGGGTCAGAAATGTTTCAGAGTTGCCGCAATGTCCGTCATCTTTATCCGTAGATTTTGGAGCTTTTGAAACAGAATTTTAGTTCTCTTGATGACTGCACAAAGCTGTTTTAAACCACAATCTACTTAAGGGTTTGTTCACAAACAGCCGGGCCAAATGTAATTAGTTCATTAAAAATGTTGTAATGGGAAGCCCCTGTAAGACATGAAGTGAATGGTTTTCAAATCGGCGCATGCATCAAAAGTAAGTCACTATGCGGTAAGGTATAGTAATTTCTGCGGCAGTTCATTAGAGTTGTTTCCAGCTGTTACCTAGTCACAGGAATTTCTGGATGCTTTGAGTAACTGCTATTAACATGTTCATCAAGGGAAGAACATTTCTGGGCTTTTTGCTCTGTTAGAATGCACTTCATTAACAATAAGAACGGTATTTACAAGATATTTGCATTGACTCAGCACTACAGTTGTACCTTAATTACCATTACAAGGAGCTCTTTATATATTTCTGCCTGCATTGTCTGCTGCCATCAGGAAAATTAATGCCTCTTGTACAAAGCAATGCATTATTATTGCAGTAGCCTTTTGCAATGGGCAAGTCAGCTGTATTACTTGCTAACGAATCAGAAAGGGCCCAGGAGAACTGGAATACTTACAGTTAAGTTTAGTAAGCTAATTTTCATTTAAGAAGCAAATCGTTTTGAGGTTTTTTAATATATATATATCCAGGTAAGGGAAAATCAGGGCTCTCAAGTATTGGGGTTTCAAGCTGGATGAGAAACCATGCACACAATTGCTATTGCATTATTTTATTTTATTTTATTTTGCAAGTGCAAGGAGTTGTGGGTAGGGACCAGATCAGGCCTCTGGCAGAAGATTTTGTTGTCTGCTGGTTCCAGTCTAGCTCAGGGGTCCTATGCCTTCTGTTTGCACCCCATTAATGCTAATTGTATGAGTGGTGTCGTGCCTTATTTGGTCCTCAGAATCTCAGAAAAGCTCTGGAATATTGTAGCGATGTCCATTAACACAAGAACATAGATGGTAAAGGTATGGAATGGGGAAGTGAATTTTGGAGAATTTGGGAAGGGGAAATGAAGAGTGTGGTTAAAAATTGGTTGGGCTTATAAAACATGGAAATAAAAAGAAGTGCTGGGCAGACATAGGAGAGGTGAGATATAATTTGAGATATTTTACTGGAGGGTTTGACTGCTTAATGGCCATTGCAGGCATCATGCTCTCCATCAGGTCCTTTGCTAACTGCAGGTTTGGGATGCAGGCCATGTTGTTGGGGATGTTCATTGTGGCCATCACTTATTCAAAAACAGGGCTGGTTTGTTTGTTTTCCATTTGAGGGTCAAACAGGAGTTGGAATAAATCCATAGACAATAGGAGGAGGAGGAATGTGGCTCTCTAGATCACAGGTGGGGAACTGGATCTGGTCAGAGAGCCACATCTTTATTGCCACATGACCCTGTGCTCCTAATTTGACAGGAGGATGGGGCAACCCAGCTGTCAATCACCTAACATCACAATGATGTCAGCTGACCCGTTTTTGCCTGCATAGTTAGAAACCAAAACACCCAGGCAAAAACCAAAATGTGTGCAATACTTTCCAAGCACCAGCAACTAGCTGATAATCGCCACATGGGACGCACTGTGCAAGGGACTTTGCAGGCACCAGGAATCAGCTGCCTGCAAATCCAGTTTTGTCTAAGACCTGGCCACACCTGATGACTGTATAGGTTAAATAGGGAGGCCCCTGGGGCAGAGGTTGCCCACCCTTGCTCTAGATCAACAGGATCCACATACAGAAGGATTGTATGATCATTGTGAGCATGGGTTCGCTGACTGCATCAGGACCCAACACCTTGGCCCTCTGTACCTGAAGGAGCATCTCCACCCCCATCATCCAGCCCAGGCACTGAGGTCCAATGCCAAGGGCTTTCTGGAGATTTCCACACTACGAGAAGTGAAGTTACAGGGAACCAGGTAGAGAGACTTCTTGGTAGTGGCACCTACCCTGTGGAATGCCCTCCCATCAGGTGTCTGTTAAGCAACTGTTAAGCAACTATATCACTTTTAGAAGAAGAAAGACCTGTACAGGGAAGTTATTATATGTTTGAAGTTTTATTGTCTTTTTAATATTTTGTTGGGAGCTGCCCAGAGTTGTTGGGGCAACACAGTCAGATGGGCAGCATAAAAACATATTATTATTATTATTATTATTATTATTATTATTATTATTATTATTAAAGAATCCCTTCTCCAAGTGTCTCATGCATGCTCAGTCCAGGTAAACTGTTCACAGTTTTTAAGGCAGCAGCAAGCAGTTATGGGGAAAGACTTCTCAACTAAAAAGAGTTAAGAAATTATTACTGTAGAAATGATGGAAAGTATACCAAGAGGTACCATGCCAAGAGGTACCAATTCAAGTCAGCAATTGGATATCTTCTGCAGAGCAAATCTGAGACCTACATAGCATCCAAATAGTGAAGAATCAAATTGAAACATGTTCGGCATCCAGAAGATAGCAGCACTTTGTCTGGCAAAAAAAACTATCTGTTCTGTAACTGTTGTTCAGGAGCAATTCCTCCCAGGTATGAAAATTCTCTGCTTCCTTGTTGCCTCAACATCCTGTGTTCTTGCATCTATTGCTAGAAAACGCTTTTGTTTCCTACTCGCCGTTCCTTTGCTCTCCTGCTCTGACTTAAATTAATGCCTTGGATTTCCTTGTCCTTCTGGTTTGTACTCATTCTCAAGCTGTAATCCTTGGTTCATCTCTGACAATCTCCTCTGACCTTCAAGGGCTGATATGGATTGGCTTCTGCCCAACACGCCTATCTATCCAGCTTGATTTCCGACAACAACACATTAACCTTGATAGCCTTGAAGTTGGCCACCCACACATTGAAGGGAAGTAAACATTCCTTCTGACCAGTCATGCATATGAGGGTATGCATGTGTGCAACGTTTTTCGAAGAAAGTCTGTTCATTGTATTCATCTGCAAGGCTGAACCACGATCAGAAATAACCACAAATCCTGATCATAAAGTTGGAAATGAGCAGATATCAAGGCATGTGTTCAAGCTGAATATGCAGCTTGAGTCATAATATGCAGGGAAATATTATATCTTGTCCATGGTTATTGACAATCTATACACCAATTCTAGTGTAGAGCCCATTAGGAATGGTGGAGATAATCAAACATCAATGGAAGGTCCATGGTGCTCTTTTGGTCTTCGAAGGAGTGAGCCAGGGGTAGGCAACCTAAGGCCCGTGTGCTGGATGCAACCCAATCGCCTTCTAAATCCGGCCCACGGACAGTCCAGGAATCAGCGTGTTTTTACATGAGTAGAATGTGTCCTTTTATTTAAAATGCATCTCTGGGTTATTTGTGGGGCATAGGAATTCGTTCATCCCCCCCCAAAAAAAAATATATATATAGTCCAGCCCACCACATGGTCTGAGCGATGGTGGATCAGCCCACGGCTGAAAAAGGTTGCTGACCCCTGGAGTGAGCTGATTGGGTTCCATGCAAGCACCTGCAATATGTAACAATGCCTATTTTAAAGAATCTCAAACACAACTTTTTCAAATCTAGGCCATTATACTAATGATACTTCGTTTGTTGTCATTGTTCTGAGTTACATCAGCACTGATGTGCTGAAATGCGCATTCCTTGAACTCTGTTTTACTTAAGTGATTATAGTAGCCATTAACATTCACTGTTACGTTTCTGGCCCTGTTGTTTTGTGTGTATAATTCTCCATTACATGATTGTGGGGTAGGGAAGTAAATGGTACCAGTAGGCTTATAATAACATAGGGAAATCAAGTTTAAAAGAAAGAATAGTTCTCTGAGCTTCTCGCAGAGGTACTTGAGGTAATCCTTTCAATGAAATGGCTCACTAATCTGCACAATCAATGTTGCTTAGAAGTATATGCCCTGAAGCAAAAAAAATATCATGAACAGAGTGAGGATGAGAGAGTACTGGAGAAGGGTGGTGGTGCCTGGAAGCAAGCATTTTATCTATACCATCGTGGATTACTTTGCTGCGTGGAGGATCCAGCGTTATCAGTTGTGGGGGGGGGGGTTGTCACACTTCAATGTCAGACTAGGTAAAGGTAAAGGGACTCCTGACCATTAGGTCCAGTCATGGCCGACTCTGGGGTTGCGGCGCTCATCTCGCTTTATTGGCCGAGGGAGCCAGCATACAGCTTCCGGGTCATGTGGACAGCATGACTAAGCCGCTTCTGGTGAACCAGAGCAGCGCACGGAAGCACCGTTTACCTTCCTGCCGGAAGACTATGCAACCGTAAAGTCAAGAGAAGAGGCTCAACATCAAAAAACGAAGATCATGGCCACTGGTCCCATCACCCCCTGGCAAATAGAAGGGGAAGAAATGGAGGCAGTGAGAGATTTTACTTTCTTGGGCTCCATGATCACTGCAGATGGTGACAGCAGCCACGAAATTAAAAGACGCCTGCTTCTTGGGAGAAGGGCAATGACAGGCCTAGACAGCATCTTGAGAAGTAGAGACGTCACCTTGCCAACAAAGGTCCGTATAGTTAAAGCCATGGTTTTCCCAGTAGTGATGTATGGAAGTGAGAGCTGGACCATAAAGAAGGCTGATCGCCGAAGAATTGATGCTTTTGAATTATGGTGCTGGAGAAGACTCTTGAGAGTCCCATGGACTGCAAGAAGATCAAACGCATCCATTCTTAATGAAATCAGCCCTGAGTGCTCACTGGAAGGACAGATCGTGAAGCTGAGGCTCCAGTACTTTGGCCACCTCATGAGAAGAGAAGACTCCCTGGAGAAGACACTGATGCTGGGAAAGATGGAGGGCACAAGGAGAAGGGGGCGACAGAGGATGAGATGGTTGGATAGTGTTCTCGAAGCCACAAACATGAGTCTGACCAAACTGCGGGAGGTAGTGGAGGACAGAGGTGCCTGGCGTGCTCTGGTCCATGGGGTCACGAAGAGTCGGACACGACTAAACGACTAAACAACACCCTGCCCATCTGGGTTGCCCCAGCCCATCTAAGCGGCTTCCAACATAACATACAACAACAACAGAACAGAACATCACACTTTAAATGATACCTTCTCAGTGTCACCAGCATCCTCAAAAAAAAACCTGTTAGGTGCAGCAACACACATGGGGATTGATGGCTGAGTAAACTTTAAAAATAGCAAAACAGTAAAACAAAAGGACTTTGTTCAGCTGCAAGCACAAGCCTCATTAAATTCCTTTAAAAATCTATTAAAAAAAAAACAGGAAAAGGACATGTCAAAATTAATGTGACACAGCAAGACCGATAAATTACAGTGTTCATGGAGGCATGCAAATGGTTACTTGATGATGGGCTATGAATAGCAGTAGCGGTACTGTAAACAGTGGTATTCATTATGTAAGCAATGCTTGCCACACTGTCATGGGGTTCAAATATGATACAGTCATTTTCTCAAAGCACCAGATCAGAAAAGGGAAACTAAAATGCTCACGTGGATGGACTGACTCTCCTATGAAGAAAACGTTTGGGACCTTTCCCAGGTCTGAGAGAAGGAGAGACCTGAGTACTCACAGGAGGAGTGCTCACCTTCGGGCGAAACAGGGAGGTGAGTCACCGAGGGATCAGGACCGGCCGTTACCCTGACAAAGATAAAAGGCTGTCGGAGCAACATTGCTGTATGCTAGATCCTGCCTGAGATCCTGTACCTGTCCTTGCCTGGTTTCCTGCCTCATGTCCTGCCTTGGCCCTGTCGGACTGACTCCCAGTGGAACCTTCGGATTCTGGACTGCGTTTCATGGGTTACCCCCAGCCCCAGCACAGTGGCAAACAGGACTTTGATCAAGTTCCTGCTTTTGCCCACCCCCACCCCCTTAAAAAAATAGCCTAGCAGGTCATAATATGTGACTGGAGCTCTTGGCTTGGCTTGGCTGAGTCACAGGTTGCAAGCCCAGCCCATAAGGACCACCAGGCAAACCAAAACACCAGGGAGACCATAACAAAACAAGCTCTGCTTTTGTGACACATATGCTGCAGAAACAATAATTCGGGAGTATTCAGAAAGTCTGAATTTGTTAGAGGTATGTGGCTATTTCTATTGGTACTTTCCAGGTTAATGATGAAAGGCGGATCCTCACTCTAATGAGGGATTCAACATGCTGCAGTCTGAAGAGGAGACTTGTTAATAAACTCTCATTGAATGATCACCCGCTGCTAAGTGAACAGGCTTGGCAGGCATAAATAAGAGAGAGTAGCTGTTCCAAACTGCCAGAGGTCTTTACAAGGGGATGTCCATGCTGCTACACAAAATTATTAAGGGAAGTGACTGGGAGCGGGAGACACAGTATCCAGCTAACTATCAGAGAAATGACTTTTTATCTCTTGCTTCATTGCATTCAATCTCCAATTAGCTACAAGACAATGTTAAAAAATATTTCAAATGCGGGTGGAATAAATAAAAAAGGAAGCACTTTTCTGAATATTGCATGCAATAGTGTGGATCGAATGTGGCCATTAATAATATAATAATTTTATTATTTATATGCCGCCCATCTGACTGGGCTGCCCCAGCCATTCTGGGTGGCTTCCAACAAATTAAAACATGCAGCACAGTAAAACATCAAGCATTCAAAACTTTTCTATACAGTCCTACCTCATGTTGCGTCCGCTTCAGGTTATGTGTTTTTGTGTTGCGTCCTGAGACAACCCGGAAGTACTGGGACGGGTTACTTGTGGGTTTTGCCACTTGTGCATGTGCAGAAGCGTTAAATTGCACTGCACACATGCGCGGATGACCACTTCAGCTTGCATCAGTTCTGTGTTATGGATGGGCCTCCAGAACCCATCTGTAAAATGAGGTTCCACTGTACAAAAACTGGATGTGATCTATGCCTTAATGTGCATTTTGGGTACCATGTCTTTGTTTGTTTGTCTGTCCGTCTGTCTGTTTGTATTAAATATCTATTCCACCCTTCCTCCCAAAAGAATCCATGTCATCTCTTCAGTAACTGTTGTTGGCACCCGTCTGCCTTGGGAGACAATGGAGGAGTTGCACCTTTGCGGTTGAAGTCAAACTGTTGGAAGGTTGCAGCGCCTCCTGTGGCTGTAGAGATGGATAGGGGAGAGACATGTTTTGTTGCAGCTGGGGCAGATGAAGGTGTCCGTTTGTGCTGCTACAGATGCACCATGGGATTTCTTCTTTCTGTGCTCCTCCCAGCAGTCATTCCTTCTCAGGTCACCGCCATGGATAACCATCTGTCTCCAGGTACTGCAGTTACAACATGCTGCATATACCATTATTCTCTGCATTTGTCTTCTAAGGTGGCATGGATAATATTGGATCTGAATGTGTACCAAACGCCAGAAATTCTTTTCCAACTAAGGTCTGAGAGCAGCCGATTGACCTCCAACTAATCAGAGTCACATACAAACAGCAGACTGAAGATTTCCACAAATTCAGATGCGACAAAAACAGAGATCTCTTAACCTGGCAGTGAAAAAACATGCAACGTAGGCATCATTTTGGAGAAGGCATCCCACAACTAGGGTGCCAACACTGTTGTTGTTGTTGTTGCTTAGTCGTTTAGTCATGTCGGACTCTTCATGACCCCATGGACCAGAGCATGCCAGGCACTCCTGTCTTCCACTGCCTCCCGCAGTTTGGTCAAACTCATGCTGGTAGCTTCAAGAACACTGTCCAACCATCTCGTCCTCTGTCGTCCCCTTCTCCTTTCAACAGGTAATTGTGCCCTCCATCTTTCCCAACATCAGGGACTTTTCCAGGGAGTCTTCTCTTCTCATGAGGTGGCCAAAGTATTGGAGCCTCAGCTTCAGGATCTGTCCTTCCAGTGAGCACTCAGGGCTAATTTCCTTAAGAATGGAGAGGTTTGATCTTCTTGCAGTCCATGGGACTCTCAAGAGTCTCCTTCAGCACCAGTGCCAACACTACCAGAAACCAATTACCGTATTTTTTGCTCTATAAGACTCACTTTTTCCCTCCTAAAAAGTAAGGGGAAATGTGTGTGCGTCTTATGGAGCGAATGCAGGCTGTGCAGCTATCTCAGAAGCCAGAACAGCAAGAGGGACTGCTGCTTTCACTGCGCAGTGATCCCTCTTGCTGTTCTGGCTTCTGAGATTCCGAATATTTTTTTTCTTGTTTTCCTCCTCCAAAAACTAGCTGTGTCTTGTGGTCTGGTACGTCTTATAGAGTGAAAAATATGGTGCTTTGGTTTTACACAGCACACTTCCAATAAAGAAGGCAGCTGAAGAAGAACTTCAGCAGAAAATCTCAAGATATTCCAAACTGTTTAGGGCTCAAGTAAAAGAGTTTGCTCAATACTTACATAAGTATATCCTAAAGCCCTCAGCCACAGTAATAGTTCACATGAACATTTTCCCAACATAGGTTTCCCAGCCTGCCAAAGCAGATCTTGTCTAGCATCAAACTGAAGTAAAGAGTGCAATTTTATGTGAATTTTTAAAAGCAGTGATGCTTCTGTTAACCCAAAATTAAATAGATTAATGGATGAGAATGATGCCTGACTGGTTTTTTTCTGGCTTGTTGTGAAACGTCCAGGGTTCTGGCCAGATTTATGTTTTCCGGTCTGTGGACTCTGCCGGTTTGTACAACCCAATCATCATGCAAACTCAGTTTCAATTGCTATTGCCACAGCAGCCTTGAGGCATCATAGGAACATTCTATTTACAAGGTAGTTTTGGGGAAGACTCATAATGCAGCAAGAAGAGTTTTACAGAGAAATAGAAATTGAAGGTTTCAGCGTAAAAAGAAATAGCTAGAGGAGCGATGAGACAAAAAGAAATGTTAGATACCATCGCATCATTTGAAACACACAAGATGTTGCAAGGGAGCAGTCAACAGGCCCTTTGCATCTTGTGCCTCAGTAATATCAGAATTCAAAAGATGTTGTAGGGTGTATTTCTAACAGGGCATTTTTAAACATATAATGTGTGGATTACATTCTTTACCCCCTTCCAAGCCCTCATGAATCCCATCCTGCAGTCAGTGAACTCAGCCACACACACCCCCCAACAAAGTGCTCTTTTATACAGCTGTACCTTGGAAGTAGAACAGAATCTGTTTCAGAAGCCCATTCGACTTCCAAAACCAAAGTGCAGCTTCTGATTGTCTGCAGGAAGCGGCAGAAGCCCCATCGGAAGTTCAGCTTCCAAAAATAGTTCACAAACCGGGACAGTCACTTCTGGGTTTGTGGCATTCGGGAGCCAAAACATTCAAGAACTAAGCTGTTCGAAAACCAAGGTACGACTGTACAATGATCTGAATAAATATAACCCCCCACTTTCATAAAATAAATCAAGGTGGCTTACAAAATAAAATCCAACCAAAGCAAAGCAAAACATAAACCAGTATCTGTAAAACCGAATTTTTGTGATCTGCACATTGAACTGATGCAACCCCTCCACTCTTTGGCAAAGAGGGAAACAAAGAGGATTGGGGGTGAGGGTGGGGTTAATGCCACGGCTAGTTTGATTTTCACTGGGACGACTAAGTTCTCACCATCTTGCAGGAGGAAAGAGCCCATAGACGTTGGTACATTCAGTCTCCTTGAAAGTTCAGTGCTTGCATTTCCCCTTTGGCCACTGCTGCTCTGCAAGACCTTTGTTATCAGTGGTGGACACTGGGCCTGGTGTTAGTGAAAACAAAATTAAGGTCCCTTTTCAATATCTGCGTGTATCTGCTGAGAAGAGGGAATTGTTTCAGGTGAAGCTTTTGGAAGGTTTACCAGAGACTATCACACTGCCACATTAAAATGCTAAGGTTAATTAAATACAAAGGGTGGCGTAACTGTGAACTCCTGACATGATTCAGCAAAGTTGGGTGTTATAAAACGACAGTTTTATAACACAGTTTTTGCAAAGATGAACACTTTCAATTAATTCTGAGTCATAGCGAGCACTCAGACTTTTGGCTTGCACACATGATTCCCTGTGGCATGAAGAGAAAGGGAGGAGATCTGCATAGTGCTGTGCTCATTCTGCTTCTCAGAGTGCGGAGAAGCTTCAGTGCTGCAGCACCGATCTGGGTTAGGTTTCCTTTAGAGGGAGGTCATTGGAGGCTTTTTGGTGTTTACTAATATTTGTATTATGCACAAATACATAGGTTGAGCATAGGTTAAAGCACGGCATAGTGCTCATCCAGATTTCCTTTTGTGCTGGATTTCTAGGCACAGATCCATGCTTTAAAGTGCCATGTCTGAGCATTATTATTATTATTATTATTATTATTATTATTTGCCCCGGTGCTTTCCCCCTTGCTGATTGGCTGGTTTGAAGGGTCCCTTTTCTCAGGAACCCACCCTGCAACTCTGAGGCCACTGGGCATTCCCAACAGGTAAGGTAAAGGACCCATGGACAGTTAAGTCCAGACAAAGGCGACTATGGGATTGCGGTGCTTATCTAGCTTTCAGGCAGAGGGAGCTGGCATTTGTCCACAGACAGCTTTCTGGGTCATGTGGCCAGCATGACTAAACTGCTTCTGGTGCAACGGAACACTGTGATGGAAACGAGAGCATACGGAAACACCGTTTACCTTCCTGCCACAGCGGTACCTATTTATCTACTTGCACTGGTGTGCTTTTGAACTGTTAGGTTGGCAGAAGCTAGGACAGAGCAACAGGAGCTCACCCCGTCACGTGGATTCGAACCGCCGACCTTCTGATTGGCAAGCTCAAGAGGCTCAGTGGTTTAGACCACAGCCCCACCTGTGTCCCTACATTCCCCACAACACCTGAGAAGCATGTGAGGCCAAGCAGCGGGTATCGAGGTAGGAGCACAAGTGACCACAAACACTGCCCCCTGGGAATGTGGTGAGTGGCCATTTTCTGAACTTGGCGCTGGCCCATTTTTTTGCACTAGCCACTAGCTGATGACTCACTTTGTGTAGCCTACTTGATTCATGCAGGAATGTGAGAATTGTGGAGAAGGGCCATTTCTCAGCAGTTAAACACCTGATTTGCCTGCAGAAGCTCCTAGGTCTAATCCTCAACATTTCTAGTTAGGGTTGGGTGAGACCTGTGCCTGAAATCTTGTAGGGTTGCTGCCAGTTAATGTGGACAGTCCTGAGCTAAATGAACCCCTGGCATGGCTCATTATAAGGCAACTGCCTATGATCCTAGGTTCCTATGCTAACATGAACTTTAAATCCGTGTGCCTTCAGAAATTTCATAGGGCCAGCTGCCTCCATGCTCATTTCAACAGGTGGGATTAGATAAATGCTTTCTAGGTGACCTACAGATACCTGTGAGTTCCTGCTTCTCCCATTGTTTGCAGCGGGATGATCTAAGTCTCACTTGAATCCTGACTTTGCTTTTACCATCAGAGTCTTTTATTTTCCTTTTTGCAAGTCTACGGGGTTCATCCCAATAGCAATTGTTTGATGATAACTTCTGTGTTACAGTAGCAAAGCTTCATCTCTCCTGGTATTAGCACTCTCCCCTGTGTGTGCAGAATGCACAGCACTGCCCTATCAGATCAATCACGAATCCTGCACTTTCTGGAAATCCTGGGAGGAAATTTGTCGCCTACAAACTGCATGCTAGCAAAAGCTACCTGGCAAGCTGTTGGAGGCAATGTTTTGCCAAGCCGAGTTGTAAGGAGCAAATTATTGCTCCCACTTCGCCAATCATTCCATGCAGAATGCTTTCCCTGAAGTTGAAATTTCACTGATTATAGTCAATAGTCCTTTGACTCACCTCGTTCATGGCGTTCCTTGAAATTTACTGTCTACAGTTAGCATGCTTTGTGCTCGCAAAGGGGTAAGTGCCCTCCACAACTAGGCACAGCTGTTCAACGCAGCTCTCTTTCAGGCTCAGGGAGTCTCTCCTGTGATCTAAAACTCTACTACAATTTACTTTTGTTGGCTTGAAGCAACCGTCAATTTGAAAGGGATTTTGCAGCTTAGTAACTGAACTACGAGATGATTTTGGGGGGGAAAAGCAGAAACAGCAGCCGCCACCTGCTGATCTGGCTCATTTTGTGTTTTAGCAAAGTTTCCAGCTAACACGGGCTATTGAAATTTGAACTGGAAGAAACGTTTCTAGATTGTAATCAAGAGAGGTCTGATCATCACCTCGTGGAAACTTGATCTCCCCGATGGAGATGAGGATGAATGGGGGAAAGGAATTTGAAAGAACCTATTAGTGACTATCCAGATAAAGTGTTTTCAAATGGAGAAGCATATTTAGCGCTGATCTCCTCAGGGTTCTTGGAAAGGTTAACAGAAACTCAATAACTGATCAGCCAACTCATGCAGATGGGGTAGCAAAATGGGAAAGATCAAGGAAGACTGATACAAAGTCAGTAAACCTATGGGTTAGTTCCATGAAAATGCCAACATACAGGCCCACTTTTCATTTTCATACATGTTTAGCATGTTCTGTATCTTTCTAAATGTAATTATCTGAAGCCTCATGATCTGGCAACAGTTTTACAAATGGCGTTACGTATGAGCAGAACTATGCAAGATGACTCAGAATTTCTATTCCCTCACCCCCCAAAAAAGGTTAAGTTAAAGGTGTCTCCAAGAAATATGCAATAGGTGAATGGCCCTTTATTGTATTCATAGTTTTGCTTCCTTATTCAGCAGAAAATAAATTGATGTTAGAAACAAAACTTACGTTGCTTGAGTATGTTACACTGGCCACAAAAACAAAGCCCTCCCCCATATATTAATGGAAGGGTGAACCAAGCACCACAAATACACAGTTTGTGAGTTTAGATTCGTTGTACTGTCACTGCTTTCAATCTGATATTTAACACTCAAAGAGACAACCACTGAACCTGGTTGCAAACCTTGCACTCCATACTTGAAGTGTCTCTGCCCTTCCTACTGAAAGCTGAAATTCCACTGTGTTAAATAAATAGCTCATTGTTTTCAATTGTAATTAGAACAGCATTTGCTTCCCCAAACCCCTTCAGAGTTGGAAGATTCAGGGCAGTTAAAAAGAAGTCCTTCTTCGCACACAGTGTATTGTGAAACTATGGACCTCTCTCCCACAGGGAGCCAGTGAAGGCCACCAACTTGGATGGCTTTAAAAGGTGATTGGACAAATTCATGGAAGAAAGGGCTACCGGTGACTACTAGCAATGATGGATGTGCTCTGCCCTCCACAACTGGAGGCGGCAATGCTTTTGAACACCAGTTGCTGGAAGCTACAGGAGGGGAGAGGGTCCTTGTGCTTGAAACCTGCTTGCTGGTACCCCACAGGCATTTGGTTGGCCACTGCGAGAACAGATGCTGGCCTAAATGAGCCATTGGTCTTAAATGAGCTCCCCAAATTAGCTCCCATTACCTATGTGCCACCAGCAGCCAAAGAGTTTCCCAGCAAATCATTGAGATTATATTGCAGTTCAGCAGTGCAATTCTTTAGGTGTATATTCAGCCATTCTGCTGACTTTTAGAGGGACTCACTTCTAAGTGTGGATAGAACTGCTGTCTTAACTATTCCATGTTTGTTCTGCCTCTGTGGGTTCCTTGGGCTGCCTTTCAGGTTGGTTGTGTGCTTGTTTTCTTCTCCTTTTAATATTATATTCCAATTGCCTGGAGGCCCTGCCTTGTGAGTGGCTATGTGAAGGGTTGAGCCTTGAAAGGCAGGATACAATTACCGAGATAAAGAAACAAACATTTGCAGCCGAATTTGGAGCTACATGTGCTGGAAGACTTGGGACAGACAAAAGAAAGTACTTATTTACGCACCATGTCGTTAAGACTATGGCATTTGCTCCCATAAGTGGTAGGCCCCAAGTTGGATAGCTGTCAGGGGCTGGACTGAGGAGGAATGGTGGGAGCCACCACCCCCTTTCTCTGCACCTTCCCAGGAAGAGGAGGACCGTGTAGATTTTGAACAGTGGTTTGCTGAAGGGCAGAGTTCAGAGGCTGACAAGGGAAAAGGCTGGGATATCTTGGGGAAGCAGGAGGAAGGAGAAGCATGGGGGGAGAGTGTGCTGGGCCCAGGGATTAACCCGAGCAACGCGGTCCAGGTCTGGTCCTGTATCCAAGGATTCTGCGAGGAGTCAGTCCAACAGGGCCAAGGCAGGACACAAGGCAGGAAACCAGGCTAGGTCAGGCATAGGGTCTCAGGCAGGTTCTAGCAAACAGCAATGTTGCTCCCGCCACCTGGGGCAGGGTCCGACAGCCTTTTATCTTTGTTGGGGTAACGGCCGGTCCTGATCCCCTGGTGACTCACCTCCCTGTCTCGCCCGAAGGCAAGCACTCCTCCTGTGAGTACTCAGGTCTCTCCTTCTCTCAGGCCTTAGTGTCTGCAGCTCGGGAGATGTCGGTGGGTTACTAGACCCAGAGGCCGCCTCAGCCTCCCCTGACCAAACTGGTAGTGGAGCAGCTGTAAGTGATGGCCCAGCTGAAGGCAATGAGGTAATCCCCACATCTGGAGCCAGGGCAGGCTCAGGCCCCTGACTCGGCCCAGCTGATGCTTGTTGCAGGGGAACCTGTGCAGACTGGGGCTCTTCAGGCCCCAGACTTGGTCCAGATGCCGCCTGAGGCAAAGGATCCAGTGCGGACTGAGACTCCTCTGGTTCCGAGTCTGAGTCTGAGTCCCAGGCCATCACAGAGAGGCAGTTAACAGACTCAGTGTCTCTTGAAAGCAATCCTGACCCACCGTCTCCCCAAACCAGACGGGCTGTGCAAGTAGCAGAACAGAAATCTCAGAGGCAGAAAGCACTGACCAGCCTGCACAGGGGTGATGTAGATTAAGGGGGACCGAAGGGGTGGGACTTGACTTGGAGCAACGCCATCATTATAGAGACAGCGTTCCTTTGTCGCTCTCTGTGAATACTGAATAAATTACATGGTAAGAGCTCCTTTTGGTTATCTGCCTTTTGATTGCCACTGGGGGAGGGATCGTAATTCCCTGAAGCCTTGCCAGAGCCTTGGCAATGGCTTTAAAAGAGGATGAAACAAATGGAGGGGGCTATCCACAGCTACTAGGCACAATGGCTATGTTCTTCCTCCATAGTGGGAGACAGTATACTTCTGAATATCAGTGTGGTGGTCCCGAGGGCTAACAGTGCGGCAAGGTCTGAGTCCAGTCCGAGGTCAAGGGTCTGGTATGGAGGCTGTCCGTCAAAGCTGAAGCAGGCTCCAAGCAGGGAGTCAGGTGAGGTCAGGAACTCTGGCAGAAGAGCAGGACAGGGTGCAGGCAGGAACAGGCTACCAACAATGTTGCTCCCGCAACCTGGGACTGGGGCTGACTGGCTTTTATCTGCCCCGAGGCATAGGGTGGCCCCAGTCCACAGGTGACTCGCCTCTCCTGGCCTGGAGGCGAGCACTCCTCCTGTGGGAACTTAGTTCCCTCCGCCTCTCTGCCCTAAGCCTCTGCAGCTCAGGAGGGGCTGGAGGGTTACCGGACCCAGAGGCAACCTCCTCTTCCCCTGACGGGGCTGAGAGTGGAGCACCTGCAGGCTTCAGGGGCCAGAGCAGACTCAGCTGGTGCCTGCACCTGAGGATCCAGCACAGGCGAGGACCCTTCAGGCTCAGGCCTCAGCCCCGGCTCAGCTGGTTCTGGAGGCGGGGACTCCTGTGCAGGCTGGGATTCCTCAGGTTCAGCCTCTGAGTCCGAATCCCGGGCCATCACAACCAGTTCCTGGAAGCCACAAGTGGAGAGAGTGTTGTCACGCTCAGGTCCTCTTTGCAGGCTTCCCACAGGGATCTGGTTGGCCACCATGAGAACAGGTTGCTGGACTAGGAGGGCCATTGATCTGATACTGTAGAGCACTTCTTATGTCAGTTCTCTTGAGTTTTGTGTATTTATTTATTTACTTATTTTGAAAGGTGCTTGGAGACTCAGGACAATATGATGAGTTTGCCACCAAAGTGCCGATCAAGTTGCATCCTCCTCTGTGTGCAAAAGGCTGCTTAAAATGCCGTAACGCGGGTTTTGCGCAAGAGTGTCTTTTCACATAAAGGAGCGCAATCAAGTAAATTAATATATAGCATGCTACAAGAACAAAATCCGACCTGTCATTTGATTCTTGCTTACGGTTCTGTGATATACTGCAGGAATTGTATGGCTGGGAAGAAAACAATTCTTTATGCATGGAGGTAAGCATTCTATCTTGAGCTGGAGGGAGTGTTGCAACGAAGCATAATTAATTATGCTAATACAAGCCGAAACTTACCAACCTTGTCCCTAGTCAATTTATTTCATGCTTTGTACTGACTATGAAACATTAGATTTATGTTGCAATGGACAATCAATATTATATTTTCTAAATTAGTCGTGAATGTTCTTTTTTCTTCTTCTCCCTCCTAGGCTGCTTGGGTTATATTTACTTAAATCATACCCCCTCCTCATTTCCACAGTTCCAGTTTCTGTCTAGGAAAGAGGGGGAAGAAGACTTTCCTTTCGAAGTACCGGAAAAGAGTTCACTCAGGGAAGGTCTCTTATTGAACAGTCTGTGGAAAGGTTTCTCATATTCAGGGATGAACTAGCTTTGAGATGGAGAGCTTGTAATATATGAAAGCCTTTTTGGGGTGTTGGATTTGCAGACCAAGGAACTTTGCAGGGAATATCAGTGCCCCATTCTCACCTTCCAATGAACACCTGAGAGCCAGTGTGGTGTAGTGGTTAAGAGCGGTAGTGTTGTAATCTGGGAAACCGGGTTCGCGTCTCCGCTCCTCCACATGCAGCTGCTGGGTGACCTTGGGCCAGTCACACTTCTTTGAAGTCTCTCAGCCCCACTCACCTCACAGAGTGTTTGTTGTGGGGGAGGAAGGGAAAGGAGAATGTTAGCCGCTTTGAGACTCCTGAAGGGGAGTGAAAGGCGGGATATCAAATCCAAACTCTTCTTCTTCTTCTTCACCTGAAATCCTACTGTGGCAGTGCCAAATATAGAAATTTAACAAGGATAGCATTTTTCCTTGCCCATTCCCAGGGGTACCTGAAGCCTGTCCTACATCCTTTAGTTTTTTATTTTTAAAAAATAAAATAAAAAATGAAAATATTTCAGTTAAACAAAATACAGTCGTACCTTGGATCTTGAATGCCTTGTGACGTGAACATTTTGGCTCCTGAACGCCACAAACCCAGAAATGAATGTTCCGGTTTGTGAACATTCTTTGGAACCTGAACATCTGACACAGCTTCTGTGGCTTCCAATTGAGTGCAGGAAGCTCCTTGCAGCCAATCGGAAGTTGCGCCTTGGTTGTTGAATGTTTTTGGAAGTTGAATGGACTTCTGGAATGGATTCCGTTTGGCAACCAAGGTACGACTGTAAAGTGAAAAAAATGGGGAAGGAAACCAAAAGCTGCATAAAAAAACCTATAATTCTATACATATTTGTCTAAGACAAAGATATATAAGTGTATTATTCTAATACATATACATTTATTTATAACCTATTTTTTTATAAATGCTTTCCAGTTATCATAATATTTGTCCATACATAGTCTATGCCTCTAAGTTCATATGATGCAAGAGTTGTCATGTCTTTTATCCATTGATAAAAGGGGGGCATAGATCTATTTCTCAATATCAGTCTTTTAGCCATAGTGAGGGCGCAGAGAATCCTTTTACATTGACCAGTTGTCAAATTCCATGTTGTGGGTAGGTAACTTAAAATAATATTATCCTCTGACAATGCTAGCTCCCCCCCCCCCAAAGTAATATTTAGACAATCTAGTACTGTCATTGATGAGATGCCTGCATTGTAGAGGGTTGGATTAGATGGCCCTGAAGGTCTGTCCCAACTCTATGGTTGTATTATTCTTTTTTTGTAAACCGCTTTGAGGCTTTTTACAATCAAGCAGTGTATACACTTTAAGGAATAAAACGGGAGATACATAAATAATAAAACACTGAGCGATGTGCAGAAAAATGCATCTATTACTGAACCATATTGGAGGGAAATACTTGCAAAAATGTGTATGTTAGTCAAATCTGCACACAAACTGCATCCATTTGGAGAAATTTGAACTAAAGTACCAATGAATGCTGGTGAATATTTTTTTTTAAAAAAATCTACCAATTGCTGTAGAAATGTGGAGGACTGGATTTAAGATTGGAAAGATGCGAAATGGAGAGAAATTGACAGACTTGTCTATTCCTAGACGCAGTCAGCATCCAGGGATGAAGGGAACTGGGTCTCCCAACAACATCTGGGGTTAACCCCTGTCATGCACAGGGAATGCCCCAAACAAGTGCTGCTTAAGCAAAGCTGTGTATGTTTTATTAACTTTTGTTCAGGCCTTGTTTTTCCCCCCTTCCTGTTGTCTGAATGTGAAAAAGCAGTTAAAGCAATGCAAACAATTAAATCCAAAAAAGACCAAAGTGAAGGGAATAATTTGTAACAGAGTGTCTGCTGCTATATGGTTGATAAGCCTTCGGTGTGCGTACCTGCAAGAAATCACCAGGAGCAGGCAGTGTGTACAAACAGGCTTCTCTTGCTAGATGAATAGGACAGGAAACATCTGGCCGAATGGGAACTCTTGCAGTGATTAATTTAGCCGTGAGACAGCATCTTCACTTCTATGCAGAAGGGGAAAAATGCTTTCATAGTCAAACTGCGGTCCAATATTTGTCTCTGCCGAAGGAAGCGGAAAGTTTAACGTAGGCAAAAAAAAACCTTCTTTCGTTTCATTTCTTCTCTTATGTACAGATGAGGGTTCTCTAAGTCAGGCACACATTGAAAACATTGTACTTAAACTTACATGGCAGATGTACCCTGACCAGGTATAAGAATGTTCCTCACTTCACACAGCCACCCTCCAGCTGAAAGAGGGTGACTGTGTGTTGTTTTCACCCTATTTCCAGAACACCTAAAGAGGGCAACATGCACACCCCTCAATGTGTTGTCCATATCCCCATGCTATACAACTTCTGAAGCCATCAGAACTGTGTTCACAACTTTCCATTCTTGAACCTAGTTATTGCCAACTGCTCAACTAGGTGAGTAAAATTGACCTTTCTTTTCCAACATTTCTAAATCTTGGAAGCAGCGCAGATGCTGCTGCAGCCAGAAAACCACACCAATCCTGCAAAAGTAGTACGATGACAAAAGTGAAGGCTCATGTTGAATCCCTCTTTCCCTTCTATGAAAAGTAAACCACAAGTATGAAGACAACGGGCTGTGGAGATTGCATTTTGGAAACGGGGTTGAGGAACATGAGAGGAGGGCTGTGGGGGGTGAGCTATTAGCTCTGCCCCCATCCTTGTCATCTTCCCTTAGTTGGAGGGTGACTGTATGAAGGCTGTGAGAATCCCAGATGTATTCCCAATAGATTGTTTACTTTGCATATAAAAGAGGCTGCATTATTGTTTCTGATCGCCTGTTATGTACTGAGTTGAATAGGATCCAAAAGGCAGCAGTCTGATTGGTCCTAGAACAATAGGATCCAAAAGGCAGCAGTCTGATTGGTCCTAGAACAATAGGATTCAGAATGCAGCAGTCTGATTGCTCCTAGAACAATGCAGCAGTATGATTGGTTGGCAGGAACTACCCAATCATGCTCCAGATAGAAGTGAATCCACAACCTGATTGGCTTACAGTAGAATTCCGGAATTAGCCAATCATGTGCAGCCCATTGTGTAAATAATGTATATAAAGCAGGTACTTTGAGGGGACATTCATTCATTCCTCCTCACCACTATGAGCTGAATAAAGAGCATGAAATCACTTTGCGACTCTGAGTATATTTCATCGCCAAAGGTTTACTTTAGGCTTTCTATAGGGATGGGTAGTGGTGTCAAATGACCAGAGTTCAAACTACAGTGGTACCTCAGGTTACATACGCTTCAGGTTACACACACTTCAGGTTACAGACTCCACTAACCCAGAAATAGTGCTTCAGGTTAAGAACTTTGCTTCAGGATGAGAACAGAAATTGGGCTCTTGTGGTGCGGCAGCAGCGGGAGGCCCCATTAGCTAAAGTGGTGCTTCTGGTTAATAACAGTTTCAGGTTAAGTACGGACCTCTGGAATGAATTAAGTACTTAACCCGAGGTACCACTGTATGTAAAATTTAATGTAGCCTACTTAAATCATGCCAGATTTTATTAGATATGATTTAGCTGATCAGCAGCAGCACTACACAATTTCACGTTGATTTTGCTTAACTATACAATGCCTTCCTTGTAAATCTGCCATATTAAGCAGAAACTGCTTATTCAAAGAAATTAATAATAAAAAGTGAGTTTAAAATAAAATCCAATCAGTTCTTTCCTTTCAGAGACCAACAACATTGACTATTGCAGTCAATCAGGAAAACATGGATTTCACTGGTGTCTGGCGACTTGAGCCAATATATCCTGCAAAACAATTAGAACCATCTGTGGTTAGCTAAGCATTTGATGAAGATTATAGCCAACAAATTATAGTTTTAGCATGCAGGGTGAAGAAAATGTGTTTACCTCCTGATGCGGAAAATAGTTTATGCTCAAATATTCTTACCTGTGCCAAATACAAATGAACAACGTTGGCAAGGTGGTGGGAACATAGTCCTCTTGCAGGAAGAAATTTATCAGTAACTTTTATGGTCATCCTTCCATAAAATCTGAAGTGTGCCTTACTAGGTTTCTAATGTATCATTATTGATGTAGAGCAGGGGTGGAGAATCTTTTTTCGACCCAAGGGCTGCATTATGGCAAACCTTAAGTCAATGGAAGACAAGGCAAGATGCAAAAGATGCGGGTGGGTGGTGTGACAAGATTCAACAAGTGGGTGAAGCAAGAGATGTGACCCATTTTTGTTCAGTAGGCAACACTCCGACCACCCAAAAGTAAGAGGTTTCTAAGCCCCTCCTCTCAATATTTCCATCCAGGAAAACAAAGGCAGCATGACAGTTCAATGACAGATTCCAGTGGTGCAAAGGCATTTGAGGTCATGGAGCAGGGCTGGTGAAGAGGTGTTACAGTATATATTATAGAAGCCCGGGGAGCCACATCTGACCTCTTGGTCTGAAGCTCCCTGTTCCTGACATGTGGAGTTCCTTTTGCATTGCTGGAGAGGCCAAGTAGTCACTTTAACCGTTTAAGCAACCATTAGAGGCCAAGTAGTCATTTTAACCATTTTAGCAAGCACACTGCGTTGCTGGCTCAGGTTCTAGTGTTGCAAGTCAGACTTCACTCATCCTATATTTTTGCCTTTGACTTGTGATACCTAAATGCAGAACTTTCTATTTAGCTCTGTCAATTTCATCTTGGTTTCAGTTCAGAGGTCCAATCTGTTGAGATAATTGTGAATCTTGATCTTGTCTTTTATGGTGCTAGCTACGTACACCTCTCAGCTTCACATCATCTGCATATTTGAGAAGCAGCCCCTCTCCGCTTTGTTGTCCAAGTCATTTATAAAGCACAGAGCCTAAGATGGAGCCCTGTGGTACTCCACCCAAGGCCTCCAGGTTGATACAGAACTTGGGGGCATGGTTGCTCCAAGCTGATCCATCTAACAGTGGCACCATCCAGCCCACCTTTTACCAGGTTGACATCAAGGATATCATGGGAGATCATGGTCAGGAATTTATGAAAGGTAATAAACATACCAAAGTCTTTTGGAGTCAAAGAAAATTGTACGGATAGACTGACATGGGAGGACAAGATGGAGAAGGAGGAGTCTTAATCTGAAAATAATTTGCCACATTTGCAAAGCATAGCTTAATAACTGAAGGTGTTTTACCTTGCTTTTCAGTACCTTACAGTGGTACAGCTTGGGGAGGAAATATCACTAGATTAGTGGAGAGAGCCACTTCCCAGGAAAGGGTCGCTGATGGGGAAACTTCTACATGGCTTCATTTTCACATACTACTCTTAGTATGTGTGAATGGGGTTTAATTCTACAACTTTGCCAAATAAGAGTGATCCGGACTGATTTTGTCAAAACCATCTTCCTCCATTTCTAAAATCTGGTCCACCTACTTGTCAGAGCCTTAAACTCTGCATCTCCAAAAGATTTGGGTCAAATCTTTTCACTTACTCCCCATTTCACAACTGAATGATATTTGAGAGAAACATGATCCTAGGCAAGGTCATTTTGTTAGAATCGTATTTGTTTTCAGGGAATAATGATCATACTGCCATGTCAAAGTGACAGGAGTGAGAGTGAAGGCCTCATTCTATCTAGTAAAAAGTAACGAATCAGCGAAACGCTCTGGACTGAGTGGGAATGGGTGATTTGGGCGAGACAAGCTTGAAAATAGATAAAGTGAGGCTTGTCCAAGATGAACACTTCTCTGGCAATGCAAAAGGAACTACGCACATCAGGAGTGGGGAACATCAGACCCAGAGGTCAGATGTAGCTTGCCAGGCTTCCCTAATATGGTTTTGTGAGTCTCCCCAGGCCACACATCTTCACCAGTCCTGCTTCATGTTCTTAAATACTTTTGCATCACTGGAATGTGTCCTTGACCTGTCATGCTGCCTCTGTTTTCCTGGGTGGGAAGATTGGGAAGAGGGGTTTAGAAACCTCTTAGTTTTGAGTGGTTGGAATGTAGCGTATTGAACAAAGATGAGTCAAATTCCTTGCTCCACCTGTGGAATGCCCTCCCATCAGATGTCACAGAAATAAACAACTATTAGACTTTTAGAAGACATCTGAAAGCAGCCCCGTTTAGGGAAGCTTTTAACACTGGATGAATCATTGTATTTTAATATTCTGCTGGAAGCTGCCCAGAGTGGCTGTGGAAACCAAGCCAGATGGGTGGGGTATAAATAAATAAATAAATCGTCATCTTCATCATCATCATCCACCTGCTTGTTGCCTCTTGCCCTTTCTACCACTACATGGGAACGCTAGAAGGTTTCTCATGAAAAAAAAAGAGCCCTCAGACTGGAAAAAGATTCTTCTCCCCTGGCCTACATCAATAAATATGCTGCAGAAACCTAGGAAGGTAGAAAGCACACCTGAGATTTTATGGAAGGATATGCAGTGATACTAATCAACGTTTTTTAAAAAGTTGCTGATAAATTTCATGAGGACTATGTTCCCACCACCTTGTATTTGTTGATGGTGAGGGCTCTGCATTTAGGTAATCTTATGGATGTTATATTTAATAATTATTGTTTGCTGCTTTTTAAAATGGTTTCAAATTTTGGAATGTGAATGTTTAATGATTTATAATTTATTTAAATCATATATACATACAGTTGTCCCTCCACTTACGCACAATGGACTCACGCATGACTCTGTATATGCACGGTGCCAGGAAATAAGTAAATAATTCAGTTCAATGGTGGGAGAGAGCTGGAGAGTCCTTGTGGCTCGTGAGGAGACCCTGAAGCCCTGAAGAGAGCAGAGGCAGAGCGGGGCTTTGTTTAGGCTGCTCTGCCTCCCCACCTAACAGCTGGCATGTGGGGTAGTGCAGCCGCTTTCGTATGCATCCTCCAGCCTCCTGCTGGCCCCAGAGCTTCAAGTCTAGTTGTGGAAATTTTTGGATACAGTATTTTTGATGTGGATTGGAGAGAGCAGCAGAGAGGGCATTTAAAGTATGTTTTGAGGGTGCCCCCCACTTTACGTGACTTCACTTATGTGTGTGGGCCCCCTGGAATGTAACTCCTGAATGAGTTGGGAGTACGTGTGTGTGTGTGTGTGTGTGTGTGTGTGTGTGTGTGTGATCCTTCCTCTTGGGATCTTACTCAGTGCAGGTAACAGCAAAATGTAATTTATAAAATAGTTGTACAGTGGTACCTCGGGTTAAGTACTTAATTCGTTCCAGAGGTCTGTACTTAACCTGAAACTGTTCTTAACCTGAAGCACCACTTTATCTAATGGGGCCTCCTGCTGCTGCCGTGCCGCTGGAGCACAATTTCTGTTCTCATCCTGAAACAAAATTCTTAACCTGAAGCACTATTTCTGGGTTAGTGGAGTCTGTAACCTGAAGCGTATGTAACCTGAAGTGTATGTAACCCGAGGTACCCCCATACAGCCATACCTTGGAAGCCGAATGGAAGCCGTTCTGGAAGTCCATTCAACTTCCAAAACTTTTGACTTCCAAGGCATGGCTTCTAATTGGCTGCAGGAGCTTCCAATCGGAAGCCACAGAAGCCCCACTGGATGTTTGGCTTCCAAAAGAATATTTGCAAACCAGAACACTCACTTCTGGGTTTGCGGCGTTCGGGAGCCAAAACGTTTGACTGCTAAGGCGTTCATCAACCAAGGTACAGCTGTATTTATAAAAATCGGGGGGGGGGGACACAAGAAAAAGCAAAATTACAGCAATTACTAACCACCAGCAACCATTCTCAATAGCCTGGATAAAGATCCATGTCTTGAGCTGGTGACTGAATGGCATTACATTGGGCACCAGCCAAATTTCAGGGAGCAAGGATTTCAAAAGCCTCTCCACTTCCCAGCATCCAGGAGCAGCCACTTCACTTGCCTTGGCATTGCGCATGAGCAAAAGTTTATAATACACTTCGTACTTGACTTCAATTTACAATGTAAATACCGTACGTCACAGCACAACCAATCTTATGCCTATCATTACAAAAGAATATATCTAGGAGGCATGCATGATGACACTTGTGTAGCCGCATTCCGCTGAGATTCACATCAGCATGAAGGGCAGTTCTCAGCTCTGGGCACTACGTTTTCCTGTATGCTGACATACTGGAAGTTCCATGTGCATTCAAAGAAACTGAGCCAGAGAAGGGCTTTCCTTTTTAAAAACTGCAGTTTAGTGCTCTCTGCTTGGTCTAGGCTTTCCCCTTAGCTGCCCCACAGCTGTTACAAATACTAAGGATTGAACACTGTGGCAGACTGTCTTGCCAGAGTGGTGCATGCTCTAGTTATCTCCTGCTTGGACTACTGCAATGCGCTCTACGCGGGCCTACCTTTGAAGGTGACTCAGAAACTGCAATTAATCCAGAATGTGGCAGCTAGACTGGTGATTTGGAGTGGCTGCCGAGACCATATAACACGGGTCCTGAAAGATCTTCATTGGCTCCCAGTACGTTTCCGAGCACAATTCAAAGTGTTGGTGCTGACCTTTAAAGCCCTAAATGGCCTCGGTCCTGTATACCTGAAGGAGTGTCTCCATCCCCATCGTTCAGCCCGACACTGAGGTCCAGTGCCAAGGGCCTTCTGGGGGTTCCCTCACTGCGAGAAGTGAGGTTACAGGGAACCAGGCAGAGGGCCTTCTTGGTAGTGGTGCCTGCCCTGTGGAACGCCCTCTCAGCAGATGTCAAGGCAATAAACAACTATTTTACTTTTAAAAGACAACTGAAGGCGGCCCTGTTTAGGGAAGTTTTTAATGTCTGATGCTGTATTTTTTTTAATATTCAGTTGGAAGCCGCCCAGAGTGGCTGGGGAAACCCAGCCAGATGGGTGGGGTATAAATAAATTATTATTATTATCATTATTATTATTATTATTATTATTATTATTATTACTACTACTACTACTACTACTACTACAGAATCTTAGAACTGTAGAGAAGGAAGGGATCCAAAAGGATCTAGTTCAACCCACTGCAATGCAAGGGCACTTCTGAAACAATGAGATCATACCCTCCAACATGATGCAGCCCAAAGCCAGGACAGCCAGGGTGGTGTAGTGGTTAAGAGCAGTAGTCTTGCAATCTGGGGAACCAGGTTCGCGTCTCCGCTCCTCCACATGCAGCTGCTGGGTGACCTTGGACCAGTCATACTTCTCTGAAGTCTCTCAGCCCCACTCACCTCACAGAGTGTTTGTTGTGGGGGAGGAAGGGAAAGGAGAATGTTATCAGCTTTGAGACTCCTTCGGGTAGTGATAAAGCGGGATATCAAATCCAAACCCCTCCTCCTCCTCCTGGCCCAAAATTGTGAGTCATATGACCTGTGCAAGATCGCAGACCCAGAAAAAGCACTTGTTTGGGCACAGTGTCCAATAATGTGCATTTTGGCGTGCCATGCGAGATCAAGGACCCGAAAAAGCATTTCGGGGTGAGATCCTGGACCAAATTCATGCGAGAGCAAGGAGCACAAAATGACGATCATGCTCTCATGGGGAGAAAACAGGGTGTCCTGGTTTTTCCAGGCCAGTTGACAGGTATATGATATGCCATGATAGTAGAATGACACAATGTTCCTATTAAAAACTGATTGCTTCCATCAGCATTAACGTAAGTGGGCAAAATACGGTTGGAGATGTTGATGCTGGAGTTTCAGAGCTGTGAAGCTTTCATAAATTAACACTATCACATTGGAAAGGGCAATGTATTTCTGTGACACGCTTGTCCTCTCCACAGGCTGAACTATGCAGTGGTGCTGCTTGAAATTGGTTACAGATCTAAAAAAGAGGAACTAGCAAGGAATTCTTTCCAAAACACCACAATTAAAAACAAAACACAGCTCCACTTTATGTTTTCCATTACTCTGCCCTCTTTGGGTTAAAGGATGCAGCATGGCACTTAACCTTGACTGCTTCTGTCTAGATCAAGTATCCATGTTTTCCATTTTCCAGGAACTATCTGTGGTTCTGTTCTTGTCATTCGTTTTCTGCAGAGAGATACACTGTGCACGGCTAGCTGTTCCATGGAAAACAGCTGCCAATGCTTGTCATGCCATCTGCGGTGTATGACTTTGGGACATAAGCAACAGCTCTGTGGAAAAACTGTGCCAACTTCCATTCTTAGTTACAATTGCTACCCAATGGCATCAGTGGGATGGCACCGATACAACATAGGGATCTAGCCGATTGATTCGAGCCGCGAAATAATGAGCACCAAGGATAACCTTACCATCAGGTGACTCCAAGCATCTGCTTACAGTGACACATTGCAGGGGGCTTGTACACCGACAAAGGCAGTTTCAATTCTCAACACGACTTTTGCACATCCCCTTTTTGTGAGGAAGATCGGAATGCATGGACCGTCGGCAGATCTGATAGCAGGCACAATAGATACAAGCCCTCCTTTAGATCCTAGATGTCGCCCCAAACATGTGAGGTGGGATCCAGAGGCAAAGTGAATCACAGTAAATATTTCCTATGTATTTCTGAATGTTGCTGCAATAATGCACAGAAGTGTGAAAAGACCCTGGAAATGATGGAAAGTGTGATTCCTGAACGCCTACCATGATGGAGCTTTTAACACTTCCTGTTGCCCAACCTTATTTAGTAATAATAATAATTTATTATTTATACCCCGCCCATCTGGCTGGGTTTCCCCAGCCACTCTGGGCAGCTTCCAACAGAATATAAAAAATACAATAAAACATCAAACATTAAAAACTTCCCTAAACAGGACTGCTGTCTTCTAAAAGTCAGATAGTTGTTTATTTCCTTGACATCTGAAGGGAGGGCATTCCATAGGGAGGGTGCCAAAACCGAGAAGGCCTTCTGCCTGGTTCCCTGTAGCCTCGCAGTGAGGGAATTGCCAGAAAGCCCTCGGAGCTAAAAATGGGGGTGGAGACACTCCCTCAGATATATTGGTTATTAAGTTTAACTGTGGGACAGAGAATAGGTGATAACTATCTGTAGGGCACAGCAGGCATCTAGGAAAAGGCCAGATTGGGTCTGATTCTGAACAGATCCCAGTAGAATAATGGAAATCCAATGACCAAACATAACTCACATGGTTAGGTTGACATGCGCACATTAAATCTGTGCAAGAACACATACAGAAAGAGAGAAGGCTAAATGTAGCTATGAAACAGACCATTGCTCAGTCGGTAGAGCATGAAACTCTTAATCTCAAGGTTGTGGGTTCAAGCCCTACGCTGGGCGAAAGATTCTTGCATTGCAGGCGGTTAAACTAGATTATCCTTGTGGTCCCTTCCAACTCTACAGTTCTAGGATTATGTATTTTTATTGTATCAACATAGATTATAACAAAGTAAGAAATGGTAAATAAAAGAGTGCTTAAAACAAGGTTCAAATAATCGCTATGTATCTAACTGATCATCATATAAGCAAACTGGGTTAAATCAGCGCAGGTGCTACATCCAAACAGCTCAGTTTTGTTTAGCATTGGGCAAGCGCAGAAAGTAGCAGCAGAAAAAGAAACACAAAGATCTGTAGTTTTGCACGTTGCCTGGCCAGTCCTATTTAGACTGGGCTACCTGTGCTGACCTATTAATACCCTGATCAGCCACATGGAATAGCAGGTATGAAACAAATCCCGGAGTTGTCAGGTGCCAGCACCAAACTGATATACCTGCAATACCATCTTGCTTGAAGGTCTGCATCAAATAATTCTCTCTTTTAGACCATAAGAAAAATCGATAGGTCTTACTAGGTGGATTCTCGCAAGTATGGTTTACCTTTCAGAAATGTAATCTCCAGAATGCAAGAAGGTTTTCATCATGCGCATGCTTCTTCAAAAGTCCCATTGAATTCAGGGAGAATTCCTTCTGAGTAAACAAACTTAGGATCCATGTCATTGGCAGCACAATCCTACACACATTCACTCGGAAGCACATTCTGTCCTGTTCAGCGGGGCTTACTCCCAGGAAAGCGTGCCTAGGGTTGCAGCCTGAGTCTCTGGCTGTGTACACACCATATGCTTATAGCACCCCACCAAAGAATAACTGTAGTTTTCAAGGGTGCTGGGAGCTGTAGTTCTGCCAGCAGGTGAAGATCTTCTTCCTACAGACTTAGGGGAATTGACTGCTTTAAATGAAAGGTCTGGAACTGTGCTGGTTGTAATTATGTGTATGTTTCAAACTGATTTTATATATGTATACAGTTTCAATTCTCTTAATGTTTCATTGTTTTTTAAATGGTTTGTTTCTTTATTTCTTTTTTTTTTAGTGATTCTTGTTTTTATCTGTAAGCTGCTTTGAGTCCTGTAACAACTCAAACAACAACAACAATATGTAATGTGCATTCCCAGCTATTAACAGGTGTTCCTGGGACTGTGTCACTGTGAGTGGAAAGCAAAGGAGAACGATTTTCAAACAGAAGGTACATTCCAGTTCACATAGGTTTAAAATAAAGGGGAAAAACAGGGAGAACTACTCTGAGGGCTCCTCCAGACCACCTGTTTATTTAGCATTCATCCTGATTTGCTGGTCTTTATTGATTTTTGTTCTGGTTAATTTATGGGGTGGTTATACGACTGCACTCATCCTGCTTTGCTTGCAGAGTGTTTACACAGATTTGTTGTGCTGGAGTAGTAGGGAATGAGGTGGGATGCTCTTTCCGTGCCAGTGAGCAAGGAAGCCAAAGTGGCTGTCATAGATCTCTCCATAGGGAGCACCATGGAACCAACTCTCCCTGACTTGGGTGTCCAGAAAAAGGGGGTGTTCCAGGGAGGAAAGAAGAAGATATCACTGGTTGGTGCTGCTGAGCTGCTACAATTTGTACTGGTGGTGGCGGGCACTCCCATTCATTCAATGGGGTATTTGCGCCTAATGCCACTTGGAGGCAGAGGAGCCAACTCCTAGGGGCCGAGTTAGCCCCCCATAAAATATTTGAGTGCTGGACCCCCATGGGCAGGGGAGGCAGCTGCCACCCCCAATCAAGTAAATAAAAAAAATACTTAATTGACCAATTGCATTGCAGATAATTGGGTTCTGCTCCTAACAATACCTCAAGGTGTACTTCCATAATACCTCAAGGACTGCCTCTTCCTATATGAACCTACCTGGACCCTGAGATCATCTTCTGAGGCCCTCCTTCGTGTGCCCCATCCTCAAGAGGTGCAGAGGGTGGCAACACACAAACTGGCCTTCTCTGCAGTGGCTCCCCATCTGCAGAATGCTCTCCATCTGGCGCCTTCATTATACACCTTTAGGCGCCAGGCAAAAATGTTCCTTTTTAACCAGGCCTTTGGTTGACCTAATGGGACGCAGGTGGCGCTGTGGGTTAAACCACAGAGCCTAGGGCTTGCTGATCAGAAGGTCGGCACTTAGAATCCCCGCAACGGAGTGAGCTCCCATTGCTCGGTCCCAGCTCCTGCCAACCTAGCAGTTTGAAAGCATGTCAAAGTGCAAGTAGATAAATAGGAACCGCTCCGGTGGGAAGGTAAACGCCGTTTCCGTGCGCTGCTCTGGTTCGCCAGAAGCGGATTAGTCATGCTGGCCACATGACCCAGAAGCTGTACGCTGGCTCCCTCGGCCAATAAAGTGAGATGAGCGCTGCAACCCAAGTCGGTCACGACTGGACCTAACGGTCAGGGGTCCCTTTACCTTTTATCTTGGTTGACCTGATTGACATCCTATATCCTTTTAAAATGTGGCTCTTTTTGTGTGTGTTATTGTTCTTATTTTAATTGTATATATTGTGATCTTTTCTGTGAACCACACTAAAACCTCTGGGTATATTCAATAAAATAAATAGAATAAATCCTGGCTATGCCCACGCACCCCTCCCCCAAGTTGATGGGCATCGCCATTCAAATGGTGGGTGGGTGTGCCCTGCTGTGTGGGGTAAGGTAAAGGTAAAGGTCTCCTGGACGGTTAAGTCCAGTCAAAGGCTTACCCGCAAACCCTGCCCCACCCTAATACAGTGGTACCTCGGGTTAAGAAAAAAAATTCATTCTGGAGGTCCGTTCTTAACTTGAAACTGTTCTTAACCTGAGACACCACTTTAGCTAATGGGGCCTCCCGCTGCCGCTGCACGATTTTTGTTCTCATCCTGAAGCAAAGTTCTTAACTCGAGGTACTATTTCTGGGTTATGAAGTCTGTAACCTGAAGCGTATGTAACCTGAGGTTGTTGTTGTTTAGTCATGTCTGACTCTTCGTGACCCCATGGACCACAGCACGCCAGGCACTCCTGTCTTCCACTGCCTTCCGCAGTTTGGTCCAACTCATGCTGGTAGCTTCGAGAGCACTCTCCAACCATCTCGTCCTCTGTCGTCCCCTTCTCCTTGTGCCCTCCATCTTTCCCAACATCAGGGTCTTTTCCAGGGAGTCTTCTCTTCTCATGAGGTGGCCCCTTCATGGATCACTGCCTTGCCGTGGCGAAGGGCCTTGAATAACTACTCAGAGAAGCTATGAGCTATGCCGTGCAGGGCCACCCAAGATGGACAGGTCATAGTGGAGAGTTTTGACCAAACGTGATCCACCTGGAGCAGGAACCGGCAAGCCACTCCAGTATCCCTGCCAAGAAAACTCCCATGGACAAAGACCACCCGAGGTACCACTGTATTTTATTCAAGTTATCACCCCTGCTTGGATGCGTGGCCGAGGATCCAGGGCGTGGCCAAATGGTTGCCCCCCACATCCTGTCCTTACGATCCTGATCTAGTTATGGGGCAATTTGTATCCCCCCCAACACCCCCAAACCCTTCAGGACGCAGTTCAGCGTCCTTAGGCGCGCTCATGGCTCGGCCCCACTCGGCCACTCGCGTGCCGCCGGGCCCTGCCTTCCCCGCCGCGTCCTCGCCTCGCCTCTTCTCCTCTCCCGCCGCCGGGAGCCTTGGAGATGTTGCGGCTCAGGCAGCAGGCGCCTCCCCGCCGCCCGGCAGCCTCCGCCCCACTCGGCGAGGGCGGCGGCGGTGGCAGCGGCTCCTGGTTGAGCCTCCCCGGCTGCCCTTGACACCAATCCCCCTCGGAGCGCAACAAAAAGCAGGCAGGGGCAGGTGGCGGAGAGGGACGGCGGCGCGCCTCCTCCTCCTCCTCTTTCTTCCGCGCGCGGCCTCCCAGCGACTCCAGCCCGAGGCGGCCGCGGCGCACAAAAGGCCCCGCGTCTTTCGTGCCGCCTCTTTTCTTTGGCGGCGGCGGCGGCCTCTGCAGGCCACGTCATGGGGAAATAAATAAATATCGCCCCATTCAGCCAGTGGCAGCGAGCAGGAACCGGCGGCGGCGGCGGCTGGAAGATTAGGACCAGCCCACCCAAACTAGACACACACAGAGAGGGAGACCAAGCCAGGTAACGTAAAACGGACCCATCCAGTTCATCTTTTTTTTTTTAATTAACAAAATAGATGGGCAGGGCGGCCGGGTTTCTAGGCAGAAGGGGGCCGCCGTCTGTTCCAGCCCCATTGTCTCCGCCGCTTCGTGTTTGAATGTCCCCGCTTCTGCCGCCCGAGTGTGTTGCTAACTGTGTCGGAATGGTGTCGCTTAAGCAACGAGAAGAGCGCCTGGTCTGCTGCTGCTGCCGCCGCCGCCGCGATCGCGTTGGCTTTGGGATGCGAGGCGCCCAAGTCCGAGCTCACACTGTGGATGATGCATCACACACGGGGGAAGCGGGCAGAGCAGGCGCGAGGGGTGCGGGGTGGGCGGGAGACCCACACTATGAACGGCGTCCGCCGCCAAAGGAGCAGCGCGGAGTTGCAAGCAGAACACGATGTCCCACCCCCCGCGCCCCCGTGGATGAGAAGGGCTTGGCCACCACCGGCCTTAGGGACGGATGGATGGGGAGCGCAGTCGGAGCTCGCCTCCCTGCCTGCCCCCGTCCGATCAGTGACCTCCAGAGATTTACCCCGTGGAGAGCGAGCAATGGCACTCACCCACGTAGACCCAAGTGACAGATGCCCATCCGAACCACCATACACCCCTTAGAGCCACTCCCACGCTCCCACGTAAGCCCCCCCCAAACCATAATTTATTGGAGGGGCCGCTCTCAAAGTGCATGGGCATTGCCGTGGTGCGCGCGCGCTGCGTCGTCATGTGGCCTGGGGCTCACCTGAGCGCCCCCAACATTTTATTCAAGTTGGCACCCCTGCACCACGTTGCGTGTGCGCGCCCGATCACAACCGATCCCCCCTCTCCTCCCCCCCAATCACGTTGCTCCCCGGTTCCAGTCCCTAACGCACGTCTGCAGCTCTGCTGCTTTTCGGAGAGGGGCTCTTCTGTCTCTCCCCCCCGCAAAGGAGCCATTTTGAATGGGAGAGTGGGTGGCACGGTGGAGAAGGATGGAGCTTCTTGCCTGGGCCGGGCACCGTGGCTTGCAAGAGTAGTGGGTTGGTAGCAGAACGCGTGCCGCTACGTCGCTGGTGCGCCTTTGTGTCTGCGCTGCCGCAGCAGAAGGAGGTGGCTAAGGCGGGGGCGGAGGCATCGCTCGCGTGTGCGCTCGGATCTCCTTCTGGAGCTCCTTGCCGAGCGCGGCCCTTGCCTCCGCCTCCGCGCCGCGAGGGGACTCGGGGTGGCTAGGATCTGGCGGTGTATTTCTGGGCAGGCAGGTCTGCGTGGGGCTGGCTTTTCTTTCTCTACCCCCCCTCCTGCTTCTTGGTAGTCAAATCCTCCAAGGGTCAAGCGCCTGGAGCCGGATGATGCTCTTCGCGATGGGCGGGGAGGCGGCGCGTCAGAGGCGCGCGTGGATGGCCTGCCTTTGCGCAGCGCGTCTCCTGGTTTCCAAGGCCCCACCTCGGCGGCGGCCAATGGGAGGCGCGCGGCGGCCAGCAAGGCTTGTGAGGGGATGAAGGAAGCGAGAACTCGATCCGTCGGCGAAGGGAGGGATGCCGACGTCACGAGAGAGGGGGGCTTGGCCGGCAAGCTGCAGCCGGTTGGCTCTGGCGGGCGCCAGGCCACGTGGAGCGCGGCGCAGCAGCCGCTGGCACCGCCGTCGGCCCGCACGCCGGAGAAGGGCACGCCAGGCTCCTCGCAGATGCAGCCGCCTCATTCATTCCTGGCGCCTCCGCAGGGCAGCTTGACCTTGCCGGGCAGTTTCCGTTTCGCGCCGCCTGCGGAGCTCCGGAGCTGTCCAAAGAAATCGTGTGCACGTTTTTCTTGCGGAGGGGGAATCGGCTCCACGGATCTGGAGGGGGCTTCCTTCTGAGTAAATAGATCAGGCAGTAAAGGAGGAATCTAATGTAGGATGGTGGGTTTTGTCATGGACGTGTGATCCTCAATTCATTTCATTTGCAAAGGTCATTGGCTTAAAGGGGACCGTCAGCATAGTGGCTTTGCTGCTGGGCTCTGAATATGTGAGGCTCTGAATAGTGGTGGCCTTAGGAGTCGACTCCAGTAAGAATCTAAGGGCACCTTAAAAACGTGATACATTTGTTGTTACTTGAGCTTTCCAGGACTAGAGCCTACTTCTAGGTGCATGAAGTGCTTTGTTCCAAAAGTATGAAAAACAAGCATTGCATCATATAGTAGTTGGGCTGAACTGGGTGGGTGGGGGAGCGGTCAATCTTGCCTTGAATATAGAAATATTTAACCAAACCAGTTTAGCCAGTTCCATTTCAACTTCACTTTTTCCTTTCCTCGAACTTAAACCACACAACCTTAATATAAGAACTGTTGATAAGGAAATCATTTATTTAAGCAGAGTGGTTTCTGAGGCTTTAAAGAAACAGCAACATAGAAATGGTATTTAGAACAGAAAATGTTTTCTCAAAACCATCTGAATTGCATTGTTTTACATCAGGACCCATGGCCAATAAGCGGTGCATCAATGGTGGGGAACCTGTGACCCTTAAGATGCCATTAGACTCTAGTCTCCATCATTCCTGACCTTTGGTCATCCTGGCTGGGGCTGATGGGAGCTGGAGAACAGGGCCATCTGCAGGGCCATAGGTTCCTCATCCCTGTAGTCAGAAGAGTCCCAAGTCATCTTGCTGCCTGAGGATGAGAAGTCATTCCTATTCTTAGTACCAAGGTGAGCCAGATTGGCTGTTGCATCTTCAGCATCCTTTGCTGAACCAGATTGGCTGTTGCATCTTCAGCATGCTTTGCTGAACCTGAGACAACAGGCTAGCTTAGGGGCACAAGGCAGATCACATGGACCTCTTTCCTCTAAACATTTTGCTGCCACATTTGCCTCCTGAGGCAGCTTCCTCACACTGTCTAATAGTAGGTCTGGCCCTGCCTGTAATAGACCCTCTAGTGAAACCTGCTGATGAATCTCATCTGATTCCTTGGGCACCACAGGTCAAGATGGTGCCCTCAAGGGCTGAATGGTCCTGACATCCATTGAACTTTATCAGAAATAAAACCATACAATGCACCATAACCATGCACAGCAAAATACAAAAGGAAGATATAATTAACATTGGAGACACACAGGTGATCTAGGCTTTTTGTTTGGTAAAGGTCGGCTGATCTTCTAAAAGAAAAATCTGAATTTGTTGCAGTTATTTTGTTTCACACAGAAGAATGGCAGCCCTCAAGTTAACAATCAAGGGCATCTCTTGTTAAATAACTCCATTTGGCAAACTTGTGAAAGAACTCTGGCTGTGACACTTGTCACCAGACAAAGTAGCTCATACTAGGCTAGATGGTCCAATGATCCATGAAGGCTTCATATGATAAAGGTAATGAATAGAAAACACCCTTAAAAATGAGACTTGTTACATTTGTCATGCATTTCAGTAGAGAAAATGACAAGAAAAGCTTGTTGTGGGGTGGGGAGTCAAGTTCTGTAGTCCTACAACCATGTATGCAGTGGCCTCCACAGCCAGTGCAATTTTGGGCCCCCTGCTACTGCTACTACTACAGTGCAACAATAGGTAGAGCATCATGGGTTCAGCACACACCTGGAGCTTCCTGTGGTTTTCTGAGCCCCGCATTTCAAAACACTTGCAGAGAGGCACTCAAATGTGGGGAGAAGAATGTGCCATTGCAGACTTTTGCTTCACAGTGATTAATATACAGTGGTACCTCGGGTTACATACGCTTCAGGTTACATACGCTTCAGGTTACAGACTCCGCTAACCCAGAAATAGTGCTTCAGGTTAAGAACTTTGCTTCAGAATGAGAACAGAAATCGTGCGGTGGTGGAGCAGCGGCAGCGGGAGGCCGCATTAGCTAAAGTGGTGCTTCAGGTTAAGAACAGTTTCAGGTTAAGTATGGACCTCCGGAACGAATTAAGTACTTAACCCGAGGTACCACTGTACAAATTGGTTATTTAGCATGCTATTTGTGTTAGATGAATCTTAAGCAGTAACTTTACTTCTTTATACATTTTTTTAAAAAAAATCAATTTAAAAAGACACAAAACCCCCACACCTACATACATAAGTCACCATGTCCATAAATCACAAATCTTTTCTGTTAGTGAATGCTGTCTACTTTGCCCTTAAAAAGAGAGAGAGAATCTGAGCTTTCAGTGCCAGTGCTTCATGTACAATCTTTTTTTCTAATCCATGTTGTGTCCTGGGACGCAACAGTCCCAGGGAAATAACCAGGAGTCAAAAATGATATAGTTCTCTCAAGCAAAAGACCTTTTGGGTTGTCGCCAAAGGCTGCACCTAAACTCTTATGCAAGTGCACTTGGGCTCTCTGCCCAACAGTTTGAAAACTCGCAGGCTACAGTTGTAAGCTCACAAGAAACGGAGCTTTAGCGAGAAGCCAAATGCTGACAGTTGCCTAAGGTACTAACGGAAGGTTAAAGTAAGAATGGGGTGGGGGTGGACATTCTCACATTTTACCTGTTCCATTATGTTTGCATGTGCTCCTGCAAGTTCTCATTCCGGAACTGAAGGAGAAGGTATGTGCCGTGTTGAGCAGCATTGATCCAGTCAAATTTTAGCTCTTAGTTTTTGCAGTTTCAAATTTTGTAAATCGTAGAGAATAGCTGGTGTGTGATATTGATAAAGCACAGCCATGTGTGTGTTTTGGACACTAGGATTTCAGTCCTAACAACATGTATGTGAAAGTAAATTCCATTGAAGTCAGTGATATTTACCTCTGAGTGACTATGTTTTAATATCTCTTTTTAAGACTCCCATTTACATGCACAAGCATGTACTGGTGGGCACACCAGGAGGAAGAGATCAAATATGTAATATCAGTGGAATTGTAGGAATTGTAATGAGATGAGATAAACTGCTTATAATAGAAGGCTACTTGGCCAACCATTGAGGCAAGTAAGAATCACTTCCAGGGGATCATATAGAAAAGTGTTTATATATGGAAGGGAAACAGTTTTCCCTTTTTGCTTTAGACTCTCAGTGTGCCACAAATGACTATTGTGTGTACATGAAAGCAAGTATTCTAGCTCAGAATCAACATTTTGAAAAGTAACATTTGTGCTTCTGTTTACAGAAAGGTAGCCGTGTTGGTGTGCCATAGTCAAAACAAAATTTTTTTCCCCTTCCAGTAGCACCTTAAAGACCAACTAAGTTAGTTCTTGGTATGAGCTTTCGTGTGCATGCACACTTCTTCAGATATTTGTGCTTCTGTTTGTGAGGCTCTTGCCAGTCCTCTCACCATTGCTTTGTTGTTCTGCATTACTTGGTAAAAACGGCAATTGTACGGTGTTGTCTTTTCCTTCTCCTGACTTTATTATCTCTGTTCCTGAAAGATAAGCTTTGTATCATAGGGGCTTTCCCGTGAAGCTCATCCTATTTTATAGTAGGCCATAGCAGGCTTATGTTGGGTTAAGTGGCTAGGCAAACTATACCTGAGTGTAGACTTTGAAATGAGCATTTGCAGCTATTGAGGGGGCCATTGCTTATCCCATCCTCTTGTCTGTCTTGTATCTCCTCCATCATCTCCTTATATTACGTTCATCTTTCCTCTCTGCCCCTTTCCTCTTTTTCTTCTCATTTTCCAGAGGAAGAGGAATGTGTGTCAAAGACAAAGAAATCATTAGTGTTCCCAGAGATTGCTCCTTTCCAGTAAGAATTGGCGGTGAGGAGTCTTACAGAGGGCTACTAAATATTTAGTCGAGGGATAAGAAAGAAGAAGATAAGAAATGTATACGTATTTGAAGACAAACCAGAATGTTCCATTCCAAGATTAGGCAAAGAGGGGAATGCAGCAATATAGCTGGCTAATTACGTCGTCTAGAGTGGCTTTAGCAATTCAAAATCGATAAGCACAGATAGGGCTATTGTAGACTTCATTCCAACAGCTAGAAGGCCTCCAGTGTACAGAGGGAGTGACAGTTTACTGCCCTATGGCATATGGAACCCCCCCCCACGCTGCTTTATGTCCACCTCCCATATATTTTGTTAAGTGAAAGGAACTACACTAACTAAAGCAGTTCCTGGGCTTGTTCTAGAAATACATCTGCCTCATCAGAAGCTATGGTTCTGACCTGAATTCTATGGGTGGTATCAAACAAAGTAGTTCTGCTAGCACAATGGGTTGCACAGCAGAACTTCACCCCCTCTTCCGTCCCTGTGTTCCCTTCTACCCTCCTCAGATCTGGTGCAGAGGGTTCAGAGAATCTCCCCCAACAGATTTTGGAGAAGGGGGGGGGCAGAAAGAGAAAGGGGAAGTTCTGTTGTGCAACCCAAAGTCCTTGTGCTAATGGAACAACTTTGTTGGATACTGCCCTACATTTGACTTTGTTGTTCAGCTGTGTTTTGATTTCCCCCAATCTTAATCTTCTCTTTTGTTTTAGTGTAAGGAGATACAAAGTATTGTGTACTTAGTGGAAATGAATAAATCTGTCAATTTCAGTTCTCTGACTTTTTCAGTCTCCACCCCACAACTATTCAGTTATCCAGAATTCCATGGTAATTTGCTTTAAAAAAAATCATGAATTTTTGTCTGCATTTCAGTGTGAATTTCTCCTTATAAACACATTTTTTTGTGTGCAGCTTTGACTAATATGCCCATTTTTGCAAGCAATTTCTGCTAATGCAATGCATTTCGAATGGTTATTTTCACTACTACAGTGGTACCTCGGGTTACAGATGCTTCAAGTTACAGACACTTCAGGTTACAGACTCCGCTAACCCAGAAATAGTACCTCGGATTAAGAACTTTGCTTCAGGATGAGAACAGAAATCGTGCGGCAGCGGCGCGGCAGCAGTAGGAGGCCCCATTAGCTAAAGTTGTACCTCAGGTTAAGAACAGTTTCGGGTTAAGAGCTGACCTCCAGAACGAATTAAGTTCTTAACCCGAGGTACCACTGTACACGCATTCCCATGTGCTTTCCTTTCTAATATATTCATTTTTGTGCACAAGTGTTTGGTTGGAGAACTACATCGCAAATTTCAGAGAAGTGCGAATTTCAAAGCATAGCTGGGATTTGGTTTGCATATCGGTTTGAGAGATGTGGAATAAGTAGTTTTTTGTTAAAATGCAAACAAAATTGAACTTCTCCATCCCTAGTGGTTAGTCAGTGGAGGACTGGCGAAGGAAACTGTGGTTCTGATGCTACAGAAATAAAATCTATGTCCCTATCCCTGAATTTTCTGGTGCAGTCTGAAGTGCAGGTAACTGCTGTGGCTTAATGAAGCAACAGAGCCTTCTAAAAGGAAGTCTTAGCATAGGAGGCTTGTTTGGCACTTGAAGAAGCCTGTATGTTACTTGGAGCACATAAGATCAGAGTGTTGATGCTCAGGAGGCAAAGCATTTTCATGCTATCATTCAAGAACAGCTGGGATAGCAAAGGGGATGGCGCTCACACATCAAACTCAGTGGTGCAGTGTGTTTTCTCAATAGAAGCATGAGGCCAAGCAGCGAGGCAGTGGTGTGTGCAGTGGTGTACGGGGTGGTTGGTCAAATAGATTTACTGCTTGGCTGTCTTCTTGGGAGCAGCTGCTACATCCCACAAAGAGCAGACAAACTGCACGATGGCCTTCTTGTATCTCAAAGTAAGTTTCTACACAACACTCATCCGTATGTGTCAGACTTCCAGTTACAATTCAATATGCAACTGCAATTTCTCATATAGTACAGAAGCAAGGAACACTGATGATGATAAGGTTGAGAAATACATACGAGATGTAATATGTGCGCATTAGGTAGGGATGACAGTGAACTTGTCAGGAATAACTACGAGCTCTACTTCCTGCGCAAACCCAGGTGCAAAGCCCAGGTGTGCTCAGAAAGCTCCTTAATATTCCCGAAACCGTCAGCCTGATCTCGTGCCCTGCAGGTACAGTTAGAAGTTCACCTTCGTGCCACGGCTGTAAACAGCTCTGCACATAAGTGGAGATGCAGGGAAGAAAGTGTTGCTTTAGTACTCAAAAAAGTGCTTGATTTCATTGAACTCAGTCTGCTGAAGACCGTTTTTCTGCCAACTTGTTGGTTAGAAAGGAATGAAGCTGTATGGTGAGGCATGCAGTTTGAACCCATGCATGCTTGCTTGAGAGTAAGTCTTCGTGGTTTGTTCAGGAAAGTGGACGAAGATCAGGATTGTGAGCTGGGGAGATAAAAGTGTTAGAGGACTGCATATTGTCCTCAGCTGTTGTCATTGCAAGCTTGACTGCAAAGTACCATATTTTTCGCTCTATAAGAAGCACCAGACCACACCTAGTTTTTGGAGGAGGAAAACAAGAAAAAAAATATTCTGAATCTCAGAAGCCAGAACAGCAAGAGGGATCACTGCACAGTGAAAGCAGCAATCCCTCTTGCTGTTCTGGCTTCTGGAATAGCTGTGCAGCCTGCATTCGCTCCATAAGATGCACACACATTTCCCCATACTTTTTAGGAGGGAAAAAGTGAGTCTTATAGAGCAAAAAATACGGTACTTTTCTGCAGCAGGGGGCTCTTAACAGTTTTGCTCGTGAAAATATTGCCTCGTGATAAAGTGCCATGCAAATTGGATGGACAGAAACATGCACAACAAAGCATTAGGCAGATCAAGAGAGTAATATCTGCTTTTCCATAATGGTAGATTTTAAATTTATTTTAGGTGACTGTTTATAGCAACATGAATTGCATAAGACCTTAGCGGCTGCTTAGAAACTTCTTTTAATGTCAAGTGCTGGCAGGCAGGCAGGCAGTCAACAATGCAAGACTCAAATGCCTCGCATTAACTTTGGGGCGAGGGCACATTGTGGTCCAAAGTTTCTGTTCTGAGATTATTGTGATTATTTTTAAAAGTCCCCCCCCCAAAAAAAAGTTTATTCTTACCTATTGCTGTGTTCTCGTTTCAAAAAATCTTTGAAGTAGAAAGAGTAATGTTTATGTCCAACGATTTTCTGCCAGACCACATAGGAGCCCAAAGGAGGGGAAGACACCAACTTCTAAATCTGAACACTAATGTTTAGTGGAATTTGGAATTATCAAACGGCATCAAGCTCAGTGAAAGGTCTAAAGAAATTGATAAGCACACAATGCTTTGTACATCAGTAGGCATCCCGCTTGAAATTGGGAGCAAATCTTTTAGTTCTAAAACCTGGGTCTGGTTTTTTATATTGGTCCTAAGTCTGACATTGCCTTCTTTCTTCAATGAGGTTAATACTGGCAAGAGGAATGTGAAGAATATTAGACCTTCTCTGTCCGCTCCCACCCCCTATCCTGTCGTGTGAATTGGATCCCTTGGGTTGTTCTTGTTGAGCTGCCTTGTTAACCTTACAGGTCACCACATCCAGCCAATTGTTTTTGCAGTTTAGACAAAAATCACTCTTCATAAAGGCTCTGTTTCCCTGCAAACTCTTTCTTATTTATCTAGCTAAAAATGCTGCTGCAGGTTACCAACCAAGTATGCATTCCTGACCTTTTCTTATTACTGCCACCCAAGAAAGGTCACCATGCTGGGTACTGCACTTTAGGAATAGAATTGCCCGACCTGAATGCATCTGACTGAACCTCATTTGGTCAGTGGTTCAGCATACTTGAGCATTTCCAAGAAGCTAGCCATTATCACCCACCCTCTGTTGTGCAGCATGTAGGTAGCAGAAAGGACAAAGTTTGTTGCATCAAACATCTTAAACTTCACAATAATTTGGCCTCCATTAATTATCTTTCGGTGCACTGCTTTTGCATGTACAGTGGTACCTCTGGTTAAGTACTTAATTCGTTCCGGAGGTCTGTTCTTAACCTGAAACTGTTCTTAACATGAAGCACCACTTTAGCTAATGGGGCCTCCTGCTGCCGCTGCGCTGCCGCCATGCGATTTCTGTTCTCATCCTGAAGCAAAGTTCTTAATCCGAGGTACTATTTCTGGGTTAGTGAAGTCTGTAACCTGAAGCGTATGTAACCCGAGGTACCACTGTATTTTCCTACTTCATTTGCCCTTTGCGCTTTATGTCCACCATTTTTGTTTTTTGAAAACAATGTTTTGACCATTTTTTAGTATTTATCTAATTGAAAGATTTATGAGGATGTTTAGTTAGTCTGACAGCACCAAGCTGAACTCTGTAGCTGAGTTCCAGTCTGGTATGACTGGTAAAACAGCATGTACTTTTGGCCGTTCTTTCGATGTTGTTCAAATGATGTCAGGAATCACAGTGAACAAGAAATGAATTGTTTGCCCGTTGAACCTGTTTGAGAAATTAGAAGCTGCTATTTGAACTGTTGCTTACAAGCGTAATTTCTAGGTACAAATTTATCTTCATATTGTAAGTTCTAATAGTCTGGGAGGAAGAGGAGGAGGAGAAGAAGAAGATATCCATAGGTTTTGAGAGTTACTGATTTATTTGTATGTTTTGGAATACTAAAAGAAAACAGAAACAGAATGATCCTTTTCGACAGCGGCAGCAGTTGCCGCCTTGTACAGCTGTGGGCAACTTATGGGCGAGGGTGAGAAAAGCTTCCCATGCTATTGGCTGGCCAATGTCATCAGCCCCGGTTGGTGGTGGGGAGTGGCAGGACTCCCCTACCTCTTTTGACATTTAATTGACCCAATCAGAGACCAGTGGAGTGGGAATTTGGAGATGGACCTGGGAAAGTCTGTTTCCACCCAGATCCACGTCTCCAAATTATAAAAGCCACCTTCCAACAATCCCCATTAGACATCCCATCCTCCCACTCTGTATAAATTTGGCTCCACTTGAAGGTAAGCAGGTGGTGTATGTGTTTATGACCTTGTTGAGGAGAGAATTGGTTGCCATATTTGTGGCCAGAGAGGAATTTGCCTGCAGACCAAATGGGCCTGTTTAGAGGTTTTCCCTGCCTCACAGCAATTGCCACAACGTCTTGGTGGGAAAAGGCATTGGGTTGCATCCTTAGTCTAACTAGGGGTGTGTGAAGGAGCTATGCCCCCCTCTCCTCAGGATCAAAGTATCAGAACACCCTGGTTATGGAGTCCAAGGAGGAGGATTCTCCATATGCACAGAAAGGGGCTAACGGGCCATGTAACTCCCCAGTTGGCATCCTGGAGGGGTCACCCGTATTTGATGTGCACCATATGGGGATCCTTAACCCAGGACTGACCCTGATGGAAATAATCAGCCAGCAACCAAGATGGCATACCCAGTGCCAAAGCGAAAGCCTACTTACACCTGTAATCAATAAAGTAGCCAGTTTGATCTCCCCCAAAGGTTTCAATGTTGTTTATTGCTTCCTATGCCCCTACCCTAGCAACCTCCAGCTTACTGCGATTGGCCTGCAAAATAATTTGCCAGAAGCAATTGTTTAAGGCTTTTAGTGCATTTATGTAATACAAATATATCCAATAGTTTCTTGGTCAGATTTAAGTTAAATGTCTACTGGGGGTAATTTGTGTGTGTGCTGCTAACGAGTGGAGTATGTGAGAAAGCTTGGGTGCATTGCTGTAGCTAACGACACTGAAATATATGTAACATTATATGGTGCATATATTTTCACTTTGTGTCTATCTAAAATGCTGCACCCTTGAAAAGCAAATTTATTCACTAAACAACTAAACAAATTCTGCGTTTTGTTTGATGAGTGCATTTGAAATTGTTGTTAGTCCTAGAGATGAATCCAGAGGATAAATGCAGGCGACATATTCCTTATTCACCCCATCTTTCTAATAGGCTGGGTACTTTGCTCTGCTCATCACAAGTTTCTTACGGCCGTTTTCTCCCCCATATAATATTAATCTCTTCTCATAAAGTATTTTGAACTTCATTTATGAAAAAAGGTCAAATAGGAGGTATCTATTATTATTCTAATCGTTGCCATAAATCAGTTCGGGTGTCACTCTGTTCCATGCAAATGAACACAGCACAGCTTGTATCCTAGTTGATTTCCTGTCCTCGTTTCCCTTCCTCTGTTCCTTCTGCCAGTCCCTTAGGAAGTTGGCTAAAAGCTGACTCTTAGCACTTTAGAAATGGTGGCACTAGCCATTTCACTCCACTGTCAACCTGAATGAAAGAATGAACGAATGAATGAGCACATTAATGAAGGAGGTGGGGAGGGGGAGAGCAGAAACTTATGAAAGGAGAAAGACAATAGGGAATGGCAAGAACATCCCTTGCACAAGGTGAGGATGAATGCTGAGCACAAATAGGGAGGGAAAGTGAAACAGAAAAGATTTTTTTAAAAAAATAAGTTGTCTAATTCATTGCGTTCAAAAACCCTCTTCTAGAGCAACTGAACCAAAGCTGTAAGACAGGTGGGGAATAGGGTCCCTATTTTTTCCACCCTCCCATGTCAGCTAAAGGTAAAGGTAAAGGGACCCCCGACCACTGGGTCCAGTCGTGGCCGACTCTGGGGTTGCGGCGCTCATCTTGCTTTATTGGCCGAGGGAGCCAGTGTACAGCTTCCGGGTCATGTGGCCAACATGACTAAACTGCTTCTGGCGAACCAGAGCAGCACACGGAAACGCCGTTTACCTTCCCGCCAGAGTGGTACCTATTTATCTACTTGCACTTTGATGTGCTTTCGAACTGCTAGGTTGGCAGGAGCAGGGACTGAGCAACGGGAGCTCACCCTGTTGCGGGGATTCGAACTGCTGACCTTCTGAATGGCAAGTCCTACCTGATGTCATAATGATTTCCGGTGATTGACACTTGTTAAAGCTCAAAAGGAGGTTGATGTAACCCCTGATCAGTGGTCACAGTAACCTCTTGATGGCACAGCTTTATGGGGCATGCCTTCAGAGGGGCTTTTTGTAACTGCCAATCAGCTGTTTACAGGGATTCCTTGTCAGGTCTGTTTGGAGGAAGCAGTTTGCACTGAAACCATCTCCTCTGTGTGTTACATTTCCCCCCTCTGCAGACATCTGCGATTTGAGGAAGTGGTTTAAAACCAAACCGCTTCTCAGCTGCGCTTGCGTCCTTTATGAGGAACTAACACCTTAATGCAGTCAAGCCCAGCAAGGCTCCCAGCATCGTTCACTGTAAGCTCCCGATGGTTCCTTTGCAGCCACAACTGTACCTGCCCCACACCTGGCGCTCTTATAAGAACCCAGAAATAACTGTCACACTGCAGAGAATAGCCAGTTTGGTTGGCATCTTTTAGTTAGCCTCAGATTTGCGAGGTGAAATGCAAGTTGTTCCTTCACTTCTGCTAATTAAAAGGAGCATTTATGTCAAACCTAAATAAAATAGTTAACATGCTAAAGAAGAAGGCCACCTAAACTACTCATTGCTGTATTTTAGAGTCTCCACTACTATGAGAGCAGAGATATTTCCAAACTCCCCAAGTGTCCCTATTTCCCAGGGACGTCCCTGATTTAGAGAAGCCATCTCAGTTTATGATTTGATCCTGGAATGTCTCACTTTTCCTTAGGACGTCCCTATTTTCATTGGGAAATGTTGGAGGGTATGGAGTTATCCAACCCCCAAGCTGTCCGAAGGCAATCCTGTATAGGGGAGGTTTTTTAAAAAAAATAATAATGTTTTATTATGTTTTTATATACAGTGGTACCTCAGGTTAAGAACTTAATTCGTTCTGGAGGTCTGTTCTTAACCTGAAACTGTTCTTAACCTGAAGCACCACTTTAGCTAATGGGGCCTCCCGCTGCAGCGCTGCTACATGATTTCTGTTCTCATCCTGAAGCAAAGCTCTTAACCCGAGGTACTGTTTCTGGGTTAGCGGAGTCTGTAACCTGAAGCATTTGTAACCTGAAGCGTCTGTAACCCAAGGTACCACTGTATGTTGAAAGCTGCCCAGAGTGGTTGGGCAACCCAGTAAGCTGGGTATAAATAGTAAAATTATCATTGTGGAATGAGACATCCCTATTTTCATCAGAGAAATGTTGGAGGGTATGTATTTCACCCACAGCCCCATAAAGGGTTGGACATAATAAGATGAGGCTGCTGTAGCAGGCCAAAGGCCCTCCTAGTTTTGCACCATGTTCTCACAGTGGCCAACTAGATTGCTGTGGGAAACATGCACTCTGTGGGAAACAGCATTCTGACAACCTGTAATTTGCAGCAACTATTCAGAGCCTGTGACAATGTAGGTGGAACCTTGCCATCATGGCTGGTTTCCAAGGAACTTTCTTTCAAATTAAGCCTGACTCAGATCGCACCTGAGGGCTAGTATCCTGTGCACATTTACCTGGGTGTAATTGAACTCAGTGGGAATTGCTTCTGGGTATGGATTGTGGTACTGAAGGGGAATATTACTCCTAGTTTTCTATTAAGTAATAAAGAAATGTTCTTTGTACATTTCTGGTAAAGGAGGCTTATTGGAAATATTTGCAGTGTTGGGAAATATCATCAGCTGATTCATGTGGGAATCCTTAAAGCACAGTCTGGAGCTCTTAAGTTGACTAACAGGAGACAAGTTATCGGCAGAAGGTGAACCCAGGATCTATTGCAGCTCCAAAGCCTTGCTTAATACTCTAGCAACATTTCAGCAACACCACTGGAAGAACCACTGGCCAAATATTCAGCGATTTTCTTTTTAATCCTTTTACCCCTTTAAAAGTTTACACACTGAATGTTTTACAGGGGGAAATCAGCTAAGTAAATGTTTGTGTGAGGAGATGGAGGTTTTTGCCCTGTCTGTACTTAGCGGTAAAAAAAGGAGAATTTATCGGTGTGTGCACACATAGAAGAACACAGTTGTACATAAAACAGGGTTGAACAGAGGGTAACATTATTGATATATCCCTGGGTGACTTGCTGTGGATTGGTAAGGGTTTCTGTCTCCCAGCTTTTTAACAATAGCAGCAACAAAATGACTGCCCTGCCCCAAATTATACAGCTGATAGAGAGCTTGGAAAGACCAGGAGTGGTGTTTTGGGTTCAAGGCTGTTGGACATCATTTGGTACTGGTCCTCCAGTTCCTAGGTTCAGAATAATTTAGTTTTTAATGTCTTACTGTTGTGCCAAGCATGGAGTAACAATAATAAATAAAAACGATATTAGTAATAATTAGGGCAAAGGTTTTGTGCAATTGATATATTATCCAAAACCAGTTTGAAGACTATATTGTGATATCAGTTTCATAATTTTTGACCTGGCAATATATTATGAATCGTGATGTGTGTGTGTGTGTGTGTGTGTGTGTTTGTGTATGTGTGTGTTTGTGTGCTATGCAAAAATCACAACATGGGGAAAACCATGAAGCCAGCCAATGCTTCTCTCAATTCCTGCAGCCCCTGTTAACTCTGCCAATTCAGTTCTCACCTGTCTCATTGCAGGCGGCAATGAATCACAAAGAGCAGCCGCTGGCAAAAATCACAATGTGGGAAAAACCATGCAGCCAACCAATACCTCTACATAGCTTCATCCTTATTTGAGACATCATGATATGTCAGTATATCACGATATTTAGCTGGTGATCTATTATAGTGTTGAAAACCAGATATTGCCCAGTCCTAGTAATAATAACAGCAAAGTAGGAACAGTAAGCGTAAAGTCTTCTTACTTCTGGTGTAGACATGGGAGAACTAGTTCAATAGTGTTAGGGCTTAAATGTGATGCATCCCTTGGAACATACCGCCTGTTTTCGATGACACTTTGTGGGTTGTCCTATGAACAGGAATCGAGCTTCCTCTTGGATTATGCTCACATGATTTAAATTGCACAAAACAAGCATGGCCCCAAACTCTCCTTTTCAGTCTTCTGAAGGGGCTTGTTGTAGGGAGACCTATATTAAGTAAACAGAAAAAGAACAGGAGGAGGAATGCTGAACCATATCCATACTTATCATTTCTGCGACAGTTAACACAGAAATAGGAGAAGGGACCCTGCCTTATTTCCAGGGTTAAGACTATACAAAGCCTTGTGCGAGATCAAATGATGGGATGGGTGGATTTCCCACAAGTAGTTCTTCAGATGTAAGAGAACTCTGTTTTCTGGAACTAGCCAGCTGGGATTCTTGGTTTCACAATTCTTAACTGCTTCAGCGGGTAATTTCAATTGTGTTAGTTGACTCCTGCCAAGTTCATTAACCTTTTGTGGCTTCCCCTTCCTCTCGCCTCTAACAACTTCCAGAGAAAGGAACTGTTTGTATTTGTTTTGCTAAAAGGGTGGACTTGAATTCTTGAGATGAGCCCCGCTGAGGACGGAACTTCTTGTGTTTGCTTGAACTCTTACCACCAAGGGTGACACAGTTTTGCTCTTTTGACTCTGCCAGGAGAGAATCCATCTATTTGTTTCCTCACCTGCAACAGTGTTTATTTTGATCCTGCTGTGGGGAGAAATGGACTGTCTACTTCCTTGGCTGGAAGGAAGCCCCCAGAAACTGTTCACTACCCAGAAGAGAAATGGGCTTATTTCAAATGTCTTTGTCTCTCCCTGCAGCCTAAGGATGAGTGAGCCTTTGTGTCAGGGAACATGTCTGCTGGCGTGATTTTTCTTAGAAGCATAAAGGGACAAAAGTGGAGGCAAGGAGACAAAAGAAATGCCCCTTGGTAGTAGAATAGAATTGTAGAGTTGGAAGGGACCACAAGGGTCATCTAGTCCAACCCCCTGCAATGCAGGAATGTTTTTGCCCAGCTTGGGGCTCAAACCTACGACCTGAGAAGAGAAAATTTTCCAATAGCTTACTTCATATGGTTCTCTCTTGGAGTCAATTCCGGCAAATGCCTGGCTAGTGTAGTAGCATAGTGGATAAGGGCTAGATAAGTGATTGTGCTTTTGTGTTTGATTGCCAAACTGTGGTTTATCAGTTAGATAAATTACTTTGGTGATTAATAGGAAGCATGACATCTGCAAATAGTCTGAGACATTGCAATGGAAACTCCCATAAATCTCAAATCAGATCCACATTATAATACAAACAAACAAACAAACAAACCCCTAGCATCAAAAAGAGCCTTCCATGATAAACATATCTATCCCTTCTTTATGATCTTTTCAGCCATAAAGGTAAAGGTAAAGGTACCCCTGCCCGTGCGGGCCAGTCGTGTCCGACTCTAGGGTTGTGCGCTCATCTCACTTAAGAGGCCGGGAGCCAGCACTGTCCGGAGACACTTCTGGGTCACGTGGCCAGCGTGACGAAGCTGCTCTGGCGAGCCAGCACCAGCGCAGCACACGGAAACGCCGTTTACCTTCCCGCTATAAAGCGGTACCTATTTATCTACTTGCACTTAGGGGTGCTTTTGAACTGCTAGGTGGGCAGGAGCTGGGACCGCAAGACGGGCGCTCACCCCGCCGCCGGGATTCGAACCGCTGACCATGCGATCGGCAAGCCCTAGGCGCTGAGGTTTTACCCACAGTGCCAACCGCGTCCCTTTTCAGCCATAGGTCAAGGCAAATAACTTTTTATGCATCCAGGTTTTGGGGTTTAAAATGTTCATTATGCTGCCTCTGTGCAGGAATTTCATTTTTTGCGCTCTCTCTCTCTCTCTCTCTCTCTCTCTCGGTTATTGTTGGTTTTTCCATTGTTCCTTAGTTGGATTAATTCCATAAATTTGATTCAGTCAGTTGCTTGATCTGTTTTATCTGCCCAATTTTTCATCTGAATAAAACAATAAGTCTGACGAAGAAAAAGGCTTTCTTTGTTTTTAGATGATGTAGGGGCACATCATATCAGGCACTAGCTTTGAAGAAATTTCCCCTGATGTATGTCATAGAAGGGGAAAGCTTCTTTTAAAATGGTGCCTGCTGCTTATGGTTTTTGAAAGTAATTGCGCAAAAACAATTTACAAGTTTTTTGTCTTCTAAAAAACAAAAACAAAATTTAAGATCTGCTGCTGTGTTCATCTGTGGGACCTTTTTGTTTTATCAATTTTTTTTTTTTAAAAAAATGAATGAACGGAAACAGTTCATTGATTGAATTTTCAAAGTCTAGCATTCAGAAGTCTTGTAGTGCTGAGCTGCAGTAGGTCACACACAGTAGCTGATTCCACTAAGCAGCAGGTCATTGGAGACACCACTAAAAAGAGATATCAATACAGTGGTACCTCAGGTTAAGTACTTAATTCGTCCCAGAGGTCCGTTCTTAACCTGAAACTGTTCTTAACCTGAAGCACCACTTTAGCCTATGGGGCCTCCTGCTGCCGCCGCGCCACTGGAGCACGATTTCTGTTCTCCTCCTGAAGCAAAGTTCTTAACCCGAAGTACTATTTCTGGGTTAGCGGAGTCTGTAACCTGAAGCGTATGTAACCTGAAGCGTATGTAACCCGAGGTACCACTGTATATAGAAGACACTCTGAACAAGATACATATATTCCAGGATTTCTCTTTCATGACTGTCTCTGTCTGTCTGTCTTTCTGTTTTATTTCTCACCCACCTATGAGTTCAGTCCATGACTTACACCCTAGCCTGCATTGAATTCTTTCTGATTGATTGATCAAAACTCCCTTCTTATTGACTCCTATCGCCTGTCATCTAAAACTTCAGCCATGACACAGCCAATGTCTGGGTAACATGATGAGCTTTTTGGTTGACAAGAGATGCTGCATATTGTTTTGAATTGGTTTTGACTCGAACTGTAGCCTAAACAGCAGATTCTGACACCTTTTGCCTTACCTCTCAAAATACCTTGGCCCTCTGTGTTGCAAACTTATGGGCAGTATCTGGGGATATTGTCCAGCTTGCAGGTCACTAGTTTGCAGTACTTTCAGGGTAGGGGGTGGGTGGGTTAAAGGTCTGTTGCAGAGACCCATGGCGTGTCGTTTTGATAATATGTGGTGGCTTGCTGTCTGGATTCCTGTTAAATGCAGGGTCATTGTGCTGGAATAACATCCCTGGTATCACTTGTTTAATATGGAGCAAAGGTTAAGTATCTAGTAGGTGTAAGCAGGACTTTGCATAAATAGGGCTTGGGAATGACATCCACGAATGAACACTGTTAAGGAATGCGTCCATTGTTGTAAACAGAGGAGCCCGCTGAGCTCTATGCTGTGATTTTGTGTTATTTCTGACATGATTTCCTTATATAGTTCTCTCCACCCTGAAAATTCTGTGCTTTTATAATCATAATAATTATACTGGATGCCCTAAAGAAATTTATCTTGTGATCACATAACACTGGAAAAATAAAATGTTCTCTACCTTTTAAGCTTTAACCTTTGTCCTACTTAACACAGTCAAGCATGCAGCTATTAAATAATTCTGATACCCCTGTCTTATTATTACTTAATCCTGGCATGCTGCTGTTATCTAAGCTAATAAATCTTCAGCTGTATGTGTTGGAGCTATGCAAATAAATCATTAAAAAGTTCTTTGTTCAATGACAGTTGCATCCTTTTTTCCTCTTTTTTGAAAAAATAATGAGAGACTGAGAAAGGTATTCTTTCTCAATCAAGACACTCCTTTAGTTTCTATTGCAAGGTTGTTGTTTTCTTCACCCAGGTTTGCAAGCCTCTGTTGCACTCACCACCCAAGTTCAGAGGAAAGATTTTCCATGACATTTCCATGCTCAGAAATGGATTCGGTCACTACTGGATGTCTTAAAAGCTTTCAGCTGGGCCCCAAATAAGTGAGGTCTTGAAGTCTCCAAGAGACCCTGATCTCTCAACTGCAGCATACATGCCATGGATGGATCTCTTCTCTCTTCTGATACAGAGATCCCAAGGAGAGCCAGAGCCACACCAAGCAGGCTGCAATCATTTCAGAAGCTATGCTTTTGCACACACAGATCCTGTCGCAAAAAACTGCTGTTGCCTTTGCCCAGCATAACTTTGCATGTACATGTTAGGTAGTGTAAATGACTATTGTGAGAGCCAGTGTGGTGTAGTGGTTAGGAGCAGTGGACTCGTAATCTGGGGAACCGGGTTCACATCCCCGCTCCTCCACATGCAGCTGCTGGGTGACCTTGGGCTAGTCACACTTCTCTGAAGTCTCTCAGCCCCACTCACCTCACAGAGTGTTTGTTGTGGGGGAGGAAGGGAAAGGAGAATGTTAGCCGCTTTGAGACTCCTTCGGGTAGTGATAAAGCGGGATATCAAATCCAAACTCTTCTTCTTCTGTTGCTTCTGAACAGCGATACTGCATGATCCTGGATGCACAGAAACAGGCAGGGTACCAGCCAAGACTACAGCCTTGGTACAGCCTTGGTACAGCCTTGGTTGGAGTCTTCCCTTCTTTCCCTGTCCCCAGATGACTCAGACTGGTTAGCAAGGAAGCTTCATTCTGCACTGCGCTTCTAAGCCCAAGTTTGTGCCAGTTTGTGCCAGGCTACAAGATCGAGCCTGTCAGGAATTCCCCTTAAAAACTAGTCCTGTCCTGTTAATCAATTTGCCCTGGTGGTAAGATTCCATTTGAATGTATGCTCACAGTAGTAAAGTAGCATTACAGTTTAAAGACCAAACTGTGGGTGTTATAAAAGCAGAATACCCTTTTTACTGCTATATGATAAAGGGGTGGGGAACATGTAATGGCAACAGATGCCCATGAAGTATGTGGTATCATATTCATCATATGTGTTTGGAAGGTTCAATGTAGCATGTATCCTATATTCCCTTTTCACCTGCAGGACAGTTTATTAGTAGAAAAGGGACAATTAACAAGTTAGAAGATGAACAGCTAAGAAGGATATGGTAGTAAAATAACCACCATCATATTAGGGGATTATCTAGTGTTCTGAAATATGAAGGTTGCTGTGTTAAAACCAAAGCAGCTAACAAGACATTTAGTATCAATCTGTGCACTCAAAATCATTATAAACGAAAACTTGTCTTTCTGGGAAAGCCTGTAAAAGTAAACATTTGCATTCATATTTTATGGCATGTATACCATGCTGGGTCTTTTCTAACTTGTCTTCCACAAGGCTGGTTGATGCCCCAGTGCTGAAGGACCCGATCCAAGCTGCCTCAAAACAAACCTTTCATTGTGGCACCACAAGGATGTAGATGACTGTAGTGAATGGGCAGGTATAGAGAAGCTAAGGCAGGTCTTCAGCTATGTTAGTGCCAAGTTGTGTAGGGGCTTTGTATACTAATGGTAAATTTGGTCTGCTAGCATATTGGCTTCCTATCCTATGCAAATTGTGTGGGGCTTGATAGAAACTGTGACAATGGGGGGGGGAGCAGGGAAATGTTAACTCCTAACTGCAGTCCCTGTCCCCTACATCTGTTCAGAGAGTTCAGGGAGAACAACATGGACAATTGTATGAGAGGGGCACAGGGAGGCTGTAGCGGGAAGGAAGAATCTGTAGAAAATCACCTCTGCTTCTCTCACACTAGCACACCTTTCCATTATATCAAAATCCATCACACATAATGGTTCACACACGCCCTCTTAATAAGACTTGCTTCTTATCCTCTTAATGCACAAAGTCTGGTCTGAAAAAAGATGGTCTAGTTTTCTAATAAAGTCTGACCCAAGGAGCTGCTAAATTCCCCCAAATACATGCTACCCTGCTTGAGACTTTGCAACGCTGGAGGATGTCGTGTCGCTTATATAAGGAAACATAATTTTTATTTTACTGCTGCATTTCTGAGGTTATAGAAATGGTTTTCTGTGTCACTTCCACATGCAGCATCATTGCAAATATATATTGTAGAATTGTGACTATGACTCTTCTAAACAAGGGTAGTGTTTCATTCATTAAAAATATAATACTTCAGTGCTTTTAATAAATGATCATTATTTCTGTGAAGTAGCACTAAAGGGTTTAAAAAGAAGTCCTCGTAACCTTCTGCACCAAGTAGTCTGAGATGTCTTTTCAGTTTTCAATTGGTTGCCTAAAATAAACAAACAGCATGCTTTATCACTGACCAATCAGGATTACAAAAGGGCTTTAAATGCTCATACTAAAGTTTCTATAGCCAGGAGAGTTAATTATTGTCTTTGGACAGAGGTCTTCTACCAGGTAATTCACCACTTTCTCTTCCAGTTTTACTTAAAGATAGCAGACAATGTTGGACCATAATAATGGATATTAATAATTAGCAGTAATGAAATGATTATGGGTTGCTTTGAATTGTTCTAGCATGTTGGTGTATTTGTTTAACTGCATGTATTGCATGTATATTAGGTCTTTTAGGCTGCAGCTCTGTAGAAACTTATGTGAATTCAAGTTCCATTGAATTTAGTGGGGCTTACTCCTGAGCAAATGTGTTTACATACCTCTAGCCCTAGCCTTTTCAAAATCAGATGTATTCCTAGTCATTTCAACATAACAAATGCGACAATTTTACTGTGTTACAGGTGATGATGGAAACCTTTTCATGAATAATTTGAAGAGTATGTGAAAGGCCTGGTTATGAATCTTTCCAAGTTCTTATTTTTATTAAGAAAAAATATTTTTTAGATATTCTTGTGATATAGTTTCATTTGGGAATCTATATATTTATTCCTTCTTTTAACTGACAGTGTTTGCCTGATTTATCAGTTCACCAAAGCCTTTGCCTAAATTAGAGAGCCTAGCAATTTTCATGAAAGCTAATCACTTATGCAGCTTAAAAAAAATGCTCTAAAAATTAATCAACCTCTACCTGTTTCATCAAATTGGCAATACCTTTGAGTAATTAATGAAACGCTACCTGCTACAATGATGAAATGTCTGCATAATTCACAAAGGGCTGTGGTTATTTTGCAGATTTGACAAATGAGCTTGAAAATTCACCAGTTAGGCAGGGGATTTGCTTTATTCCTTATTTGTTGATTCCTGAGATTAGGCTGAACTTTAGTTTATTTCATGACCTATTAAGACTGGTTTCCCCGAATTAGTCAGGGACTTCATTTAAACTGTGAGAGTCAGGCAGAAGTAGTCAGAATTTTATGTTTCAAGCAGAGGAGCTTCTTCATTTCAGCAATTTATATACTGCTGAAAACTGCTCAAATTACCACTATTAAACATTTATTTAGTGCCAATCGTTGTGCTGTATGATGTTACCAGTTACACATGGAACAACTTTTCATGACTTAAAGCAGTATTTTGATTTTAAACGTAAAACCATTTATTATTACTATTTTACAAATATAGCAATTGACAGTATACTTTTCACAGTGCAATCCCGAACATGCATACTTAGAAGTAAGTTCCATTGATCTTCATGATGTTTAAACCCAGATCATATAGGAATGGAGCCTTAGGGTGTAATCCAATTCTCTCTTACCTGGGAGTAAACTCCATTGAATTAAATGAGTAGGCGTGTAGGATTGCACTGCCAGCATGTATACATCTGTAGATGGCAATAATCTGGGAAATTATCCATTGTTATGCATATTGAGACTACTTCCAGACTAGATTTAGTCAACGTATTTGTACATTAAGTAAAACCGAGTGGGTGGAGGATTTAATTAATGCATGCTGGATGGAAAGGGGGAAATGGATAGACTCAGCAAGTGAAAAAAGAAAAATGAGGACTGTAAAGCAAAATTTATGCTGGATTTCAAGGTGAGGACAAAAAGTGGAAATATAAAGTGAAAGGGAGGAGTGGCAATAAAAGAGACCCGACTAAAGAGCTGGATGTGCTTGAAACAGCATCCAAGAAAGATGTTGAATGGTTTCGCAGAATAAGAAGGGGAAAAAAGAGACTCATAATGCAGGACATCAAAAATGAATAATCTTTTATGAAATAGTACAACTTTTATAAGCATGCATTGCCTTGTTAAATAGATACATCTCAAGGTGAGACACCTGATATGATTTCTGCCAAGACCACTGTTATTTTCCCAATCCAGAGATCCACGTGTGCTTCTGAGACAAGCAAAATTATTCGAAAACATTTATCTTAGGTCTTTTTAAAAAAGGGGTGGGTGCATTTGTTTTGGTAGCACACAATTTCACATCACTTTGGTGCCCAAACTATACACTTTCATTATAGCATGCTTACTAACAGCCTCTGAGGGTGCTGCAAAAGAGATTGGCCAGAAATCCACTGCGCTTCAAGGCATCATCTTTATTTCATTTCTAGACCACCCATTGAGCCAAGTCCTCTGGGCAGTTTACAGAAATATAAGCAATATAATATCATCCATAAAGCCACATCAATGCAAAAACTCAACGTCCACTATAAAATGTTACCAAGAAGCAGCATAAAAACAGACTAACATAAAATTAACAGGAAAAACCAGCAAGAGAAAGCATTTCATGCCTTGACATTTTTTTAAAAAAATCAAAACATATAACTGAAACTAAAAGACCCTGTTGAATAAAAAAAAGTTAAATTCACTTGGCCTTGAAAATAATATAGGTGCTAGTAAAACCTTTTTTTGGGGGGGAGATATTCCATAACTGGGGTGCAACCACCAAGAAGCCTCTCTTGAAGCCTGGCCATATACAGGCTGGGAATGTATATGAGAATCCTAACATAGTAATGTTTGTACCACAGTTGGACCTGCTGTCCTTATTGGGTAAACTTCAAAATATTAGAACTGAGCATGCCATTTGAACAGATGTCCTCTTCCGATGCAAAGCAGCTATAAAAGATACCACAGCTCCAGGTGAATGTTGAGTTCTAGTGATTACAAATTGTTGATCATTCAGAGAAGGATACAGTTAAGACACTGGCATTCTTGCAGGATCTTGGTCAGATCCAGCCAGGCACCTCTTACATTCTTAAGTGATCCTGAATATATTAGGGTAAGATGAGCCTGCTAGATCAAGCCAAAAGTCCACCAAGGTAGTCAGTAAGAAGAATTTGAGTGCAACTGCACTCTCTGCATCTGTGATTCCCAGCAATTGGTATTCAAAGGCATACTAAGTCTCACAACGAAGGTGGAACAGATCTATTGTGGCTAGTAGCCATTGATATTCCTTCACCTTTAAGTAGAACTTTAAGATCCCCAAAGCCTGTGTCTCTGTTTAGTATTCCTTATGCTCTTAGTGGTTCCTGAAAAGTTGCTTTAAAAGTAGCACACAAATTGACTTGCCAGGATACCTTCCCGTTTTGTCAAACAGCCAGAGGGAGAGAACAAGAGACTTAGTTTTGTAGCATTTTTCAGTTCCTCCTGGGTAGCCTCAGAGGAAGGAAACATCTTGCCTGACCCACTTAGTATCAGACACATTGGGATGTAAGGTGGGCGGGATAAGCAAGAGCAACACTGTGCCATAAAACCACACTAGAATAATAAGAATGTGGTTGGTTTTATGGTACTGACATTGTGTCTGACAATCCATTTTTGATCTCCTATTACAATGCAAGGAAGTAAGGAGATAAAAATTATCAGGAAACCAAGAGTATCCAGAAACTGCAGAAACACAAACAGGAAAGCAAGATGGGATGAACTGGAGAAAGCATGGGATTCTTATGCAGAAAAAAATATTCCTATTTGAAACTGAGGTTGTCTATGTGCTCACAGGGCACCCCCAGGGAAAAACATAAGTAGGTTAATGTCATAACATGTTTTGCAAGAAAGAATTAGTGTTAAGTTGCAGGTACAGTGGAGCATATGCTTTGAATGCTCAGGCTCCCAGTGAATGGGGCAACACAATGATGTGAGAGAGAACAAAAAGTTTAAAATGGCATATGGATCCAATAGTGGAACTCTACTAATAGGACTGGGATGCGGGTGGCACTGTGGTCTAAACCACAGAGCCTAGGGGTTGCCGATCAGAAGGTCAGCGGTTCGAATCCCCGCGACAGGGTGAGCTCCCGTTGCTCGGTCCCTGCTCCTGCCAACCTAGCAGTTCGAAAGCATGTCAAAGTGCAAGTAGATAAATAGGTACCACTCTGGCGGGAAGGTAAATGGCATTTCTGTGCGCTGCTCTGGTTCGCCAAAGCAGCTTAGTCATGCTGGCCACATGACCTGGAAGCTGTACGCTGGCTCCCTCGGCCAATAAAGCGAGATGAGTGCCGCAACCCCAGAGTCGTCCATGACTGGACCTAACGGTCAGGGGTCCCTTTACCTTACTAATTTTCCGCTGATTTCTCACAGCCCCCTGTTTTATCCCCAAGGTTGTTCCTGGGGCGGGGGGTGTATGGACAGACCTATGAAGGTCGCCTTTCCTTTCCTCCAGCAGCAACCTCTGCTGGCTGGGAATCCCTTGCATAATGGAAGGAGCCCTTCCATTCACAAAAGGGCATGGCTGGATATGTCCCAGAATCTTTCAATGCCATGATATATACAACGTGACAATGCTTAAGTTTAGTGTGGGTGATCTTTATCAGACATAAATTTAGTGACAAACAACCTATATCGTAGGAGAGAATTAAAGCCATAATGCTGCTTTCCCTTGTTTGTTCTTTTTAAAATTGAAACTACCCAAATCTTATGCCTCCATTTTGCATTTAAGCTTATAATCCTAAACACACTATCTTGGAAATAAATCTTCCATGAATTCACTTACTATATGTGCACTTCATTTTCTTATTTCTTGAAAGGAATTCTGGACAATTAAGTCTGTCTTCCTACGCATGCAGAGAACATCTAGTATGGAAACAGCATTTGGAATAATATTATGAATGCTTTCAAAAGAACAAAGTAAACTCACTGAAAAGCTTTAAAAGAAAATACCATTGTTCTGACTTGCCTTTTATTTGTGTAGCCCAAAGTAGAAATCACCCAAGTTGTTTCTGAGTTAATTATATTATTTTTACTTTAGATGACAACATTGCAGTTGGGAAAGAGGAAGGGAGGACAGAGAGATCAAATGGGCTTTGCTGAGAAAGATAGGATTTAAACTGTCAACTTTGTAGGTTCCATTTGTGCTACGCTATTATGTGAGGCAATGGTTCTTACTTCTTTACTTGTTCTCAAAATGCAGTAACTCTCGCCTGCTGAAAATGCTTCAGGGTCGAACCAATAAAAATAATTTGAATTTTCTAAATAACTATTGCTTTTAGAGGATGCATTTGAGCAAGAAGTCGGCTCCCCACTTCAAAGAATAGTTAATGGTCTTCAGATTCTTCTCTCTCCATGTGTGCCCTAAATCATAGATTTCACTGACATGCGCATGAAAATATACCGTTCGTTGTGAGCAGGCAATTTTTACCTCAGTCTTTTATGTAGTTTTGAATAAGTGTGTCTCTCTTGCAGTTATAATGAACTTTGTTGAAAATCTATGGTATGTCCATTCATACATGGAGGATTAAGGCAAGAGGGAAATGGTTGCAATAGCAGATCAACACTATCACTGAAGGTATTACCTGCCACAAATCTGCCAGGGATATGCCCCCTCTTTGTTAGCTCTGGTGCTGCTAATGTCACTGCAGGCAACGACTGAAGGGAGAAAGGACAGTATATGAAGTATCAGAGAGAACAGGAGATAGAGCCCCTATGTATCTCAAGGCAACCTTCCAGACTGCATGCCCTGCACGTTATGAACTAGGCAGCACTTACAAAGAGCATCCAAAAAGGTGGCAATCGGGTCTGTAAGTCAATAAACCAGAACATGGTTAAATTCCAATACATGGAGAACCATGATGGAAGGAAGCATGCACCCACTTGTCCACAGCACAAATCGATTTTTGACCCAGAAGCTTTCAGAGATACAACTCAACTCATGGCACTTTAGGAAGTGGAGCCATTTCAGACAGGTATGGAAGGGAGAGGTCAAATGATAAGGAGAGGGAATGTCAACATTTCCATGGTCAATAGCTTAGTCGTGTCAGGAGGCCCCAACCCATTGATTTCACAGGCTGGAAGGCCCATGTTCTGTCAAGTCAGGGGTCAGAGGTTTGCTATGACAACAGGCTCTCTTCATATTACTATTGGAACGCCCTTCAACTTCTCTTTTGTGAGGCAGAAATTGGGGCAGGCTTAAAATACCTTCTGAAGATCCATCTATCTAAGCAAACTTTCCCTTGCTCATAAGATCCCTCACTTCTCTGCTTTATTTTGCATTGATATTTAATTGATGCCTTATGTGTTATTTCTAATGTATTTTTGCTTATCATGTTGCATGTAGACTTTTTAAAATAACCTTACTGTGTTTTTATGTATGCGTTTTGTATGCTTAGGAATTTGGCTATTAAGTGGTACATAAATGTACGTAAATCATCTTCCTGTTTATTGGCTGAAAATAGGAGTATTTAATAACAACAACAACCAGGTTGACTGAACACCAGCCATGAGGTTCTGAAGCATACACAAAGCACATAAACAGATGCAGACAAAAAAAGGCTTGAGAAAGAGGTAAAAGACATGCTTTGCTCAGTTATTTCTGGTCAAAGCACTGTTGCCCCTGTGTTAAAATCTACTGGGAAAGGTCAATGCAAAATGAGGAAAATTTAAACACCTTGTATACAGAAAACACTTTATTCTCAAATGCCATTATGCATTGAGCAGATCGACCAAAGAGCTGTTCGCACAGCTGCAGTCCCCCGTTTTCCTTTCAAAATTTGGGTCATAGTCATTAAAAGTTGCTGCATGGGACTTTGCTATTACCTAGTCTGCAAATAATTCCCAACTTGTAGCTGGGCATTTTATTCTTGGGGGGGGGGGGAGAATAGCGAGAGAACTGAGAGAGCCCTCATAACTGGCTTTTTAAAGTTCATTACACCTTCATTCTGACACAAACGCTCCTCCAGCTCTCAGATGACAAATGTTACTGAGAGATTTTTATGGGCTTGTTGCAATTTTAATTTTAGTGTGCATTGTTCTACATTTTCACTTGAGGGAATTGCATTATAATTTTCCCGCTCTTGGTACTGGTTTCTTCAGACTTCATTTATTACATTTATATTTTGCCAAAATGTATCCAGAATAAGAAAGGGGGTAACAAAAAAGAAAGTGTTTCAAAAGAATGTAAGTTTTGTTAACCCCAAATGACAATAGTAGAAATCTTGCCCCAGAAAACCAGGAAACAAAAATGGTGTTTTCTTTCTGCTATTTTCTTCTTGCATACACTTGCTGTAAGAGTTTCTAAAGTCACATTTCCCCCAAACAATTGTCCAAAAAACCCACAAAATCTAGCAACAATGAATCTTTCTTTTCCTCCTTTGTAGTTATAAAACCACATTTGTAGAATTTTATGGGTCAAGTGGGGAGGGAATACCTGATAGTGATAAAGAAAGGCGGGGAGATCAGTTTTAGGTGCCATTTCAGTTTAAGAGTTTTCTCAGTTCACTTTGAGACAGGGCATTTATGGGATTGGTCAGAATGATGCACACATGGTAACTCAAACTGTGAACATGAAGGAAAGTACTGGGAGGGAATGGAAGAGAAGGAGATATGTACAAATTGAAATTGATGCCCAAGGTTCCTTAGTAATGGATTTTTGTTGCCATTATAAAATTTCCGGGGAGAGATTAACAGCGTCTTGTCTGCTTCTAGGACAACTGGAAGTGTTCTGCGGCTGACTAGGAGAGGTTACAATGACTCCCTGGGACATTTTTTAATGTCATCTTGTGCCTCCAAGTCAGGGACACTCTAAAAAAGAACAATAGGGTTCAAGACAACACAGTCCAACCACTGAAATATGAAATTTGGTTTACTAGAGGCTTGTGAACACATTGTGAAGAGCATTTGTGCCTCTTAATACCATAATTGGAAATAAAATAATTAGAAAATGTATAATTAGGAAATGTCCAACTGATTTCAATGGGTGCCCACTAAGTATAAGTCTGGATTCAGCCTGCAAGTAGCATTTGAGCAAAAACTTAGTTGTTCCTCCTTAATTAGAAGCGGAAGCTCAGAGTTTTCAAATAATATTTCAGTAGTACATATGACTGTCTCATAGCAACCCTTCTCACTTATATCAGCTCGACATTCTCCAGGTCAACTGATGGTCAAAGCTTGTGATGGCTGGAATGCCAGATGACTAAGAGCAATGCATTCAATGAGATTGCAATGGAAGTCTTTCCTAACATGTTAGTAGAACTCCTTCCCTGCCAACGAGTTTAAGAGGAGCTTTCAGCAGGTTTATTAATTTCTATTTATAAACCTTGGAAACATTCTAGCACACTGTTCGCTCTCACTGAATAAAGGAGAGCTAAATAAATTGTACCCAGTCAGAAACTGGTGGTGTATTTCTGAACGCTTTATGTTGACTTGCTATTACACTAAATTGGAAAAGTCCCATAACGCTGTTCATAGATTGTGGGTACAGTAAGCCCTGGAAAATAGATGTTAGCAGAGAAGCTTATCCAACAGGTACGTGCCATTAATATGAGACTTCCCCTAAAAAGTACATTTCACAGTAGGAAAAAACAATGGTGTGCAGGAATTATGAAGATTGGGGCTAAGGTAAAGGTTGGTACTTAATGGGGTCAGCATTGCAATTTGCAGTTCTTGGTGTCAGAAATAAGGGAATGAAAAAGAATCTTCTGTTGTCTTTGTAACAAGAAAAGAAACAATGTTATCTTGCTGTTGAACTGTTTGTTGCTTGTTGATATGAAGAATAAAAGGCTTTTTTGGGGGGGTATGGAGTCTACTCCAAGTAGACTCATTGAAATTAATGGAGTAATGTCAGTAATGTCTATGAATTTCAATGGGCCTACTTTGAGTATGGCTCACAATACAGCCCATTGTTTTGTGTGACATACTTAGTCTACTCTCACGAGGCATCCCAAACGAGCAGCTTTGGGGAGCTGTGTATGTTTGCACTCCTCCTTGGAGACACGACACATGAGTTGACAGTAGCCATGGGTCTAACTTTGGATAATGACGGTGATCAACAAGCCCATCAAAATATCTCCCAGGCCTTTAAGATGATGGTTGTGAGTGGAAATGTACAAGATGGCAGCCAACCACTGTCTTCCAAGCTAGTAAGATGGGGTGGTTTCAAATGGAGGCCCTAGAAGGCCTAGACCCTTTGACTTTCTTCTAGCAACCCCAGTCCCAAACTGCTTTTCTCCTGGTCTTTGAATGTTGGGGTCAGGTCGGGAGGGAAGGATGTCACAGTGAGAAGTGATGAGCAGATGAAGGTTCAACATGCTGCCTATCACTAGAATCCACACCCTGTTTTTTCAAGTGTTTGATGGTGACCTGAGGACCAAACTACAGATAACACTAAAACTCATAGTTTGTCCCAGTTTTTTTTCAATTGATAAATGGTAACTGGGGGGACCCATTGCAGTGTGATTTTGGTGGTGGTGACAGGTTCATCCTTTTACCTTCACACACCACGGTCTATTTCTGAAGCTGTTATTTGCACCCACGGCAAAGCTACACTTGCTTCTATGGCAGCTTGACTTCTGGGTTCAGTAGCAGATTTGGAGGGGGGTTTTTTGGATGGGGGGACGATGAAGGAAGGGTTTTTAAACTTTCTATCACAGGCCCGATCCTGTTTAACCCTCTCAATCCTGACAGTTGCTATTTAACGTCGTTTTAAAGCAAAATAAAAGAAACGCACAAGGCCAAACCATTCCGTGTAGTGTGCAGTTTGGCTCTGAGTTTGAAGAAGCAAGCCTTCTGCCATCATGCATAGTCCTAGACAGGGTCATGGGAATGGAAATGCCTGAGAGCTGACAGGCAAAACTTTAGAGTTTATAGGAAGCTGAGACTGATTGATGTGGGGGAAAGCTGGAAAAGAGTAAAGTAACATTCCGAAAGTGTTAATAAAGTTATTAGGGTGCGTTGTGCTGCATATTATCTAAAGCCAGGAGAATGGCAAAGATAAATTCAGCAGGGTCTATGAATATGTATACCAAACATGACACACATACTAAGTAGAATCACAACAGACCACTTGATTGTATTATTTTGTGTAAATTTTACGTCTCCCTCAGTTTTTGGTGTTAGGTCATCTGACTGGAAATTCAAGACTCATTAGATTGTAAATTCTCCAAGGCGGGCACTGTGACTTTCATTTGTCTGTGAGACACTTATTTTAATAATACAAAAGTCTAAGTAACGCCTGTGAAGTTAACAATGTTTCCTCTGTAAGTTATTTCTCTTTCTGCAACATGTTGCTCCCTAATTCAGTGAATTTGTATAGGCCACTGAGCTCTGATCTGGACCCAGTTTCCCAGACTAAGGTGGGCTTCCCCATTGATTCCAGTGGGTGATGAAGACCCATATGTACATATTTTTAATGTGAGCAGATCAACCGTTTTGATAGGAATGCACATGCCACCTGAGAGGTGCATCCACATCTGGACTGGGATCTGCAGTCCACAGTCAATTTGTTTGGAGTTGTCCCAGTCATATAAGAATAGTATAATACCAAATACCAAATAATACGAATACTTCAAGTGTATACTAAGACTATGTGAAGTTTGATCATGTATGTGTGCTGGGGCAGGGGGTTGCTGCAGAAAATGGCAAACCTTTGTCAAGTTCCCCATTCTTTCTCCTCAAGTTATGGAAATATGGAATGCCATCATGATCTGCATTTCTCCATCCTTCCTCCATATCATTGGCTTTTGTGGGGAGATGCAAGAAAGCTAATGATGTGGAACTCCTCATGGAGTTCACATTATTGGCAGTAACCTCACATTCATTGTCACTTTTAGTTTTGCCCTAAGTCTCACCGAGGTTCCCTGGGTGCACATTAATGTGCATCCAAGTGGCAGTTTCCATTAGAGCTGAAATGATGGAATCGGAAGGGTGTCAAAGGGATCAAATAGCATAGGGTTTTGGAGCTAAGATTCTCTTTGGGATTGGCTATCCATTCAACACTTTCTAGTTCTTGGCCTAACATTCAGACCAACAATCAGGGGCTCATATTTGATTTCACAGCTAGGAAAAAAAGTCAAAATGAATACGGAAAACATTAGAAGAAATATGAGAGAGAGAGAGAGCGCACTATTGTTGCAGTTCAAGCTAAACTGGGTACACACCAGACATACCCTGATGTATAACTGACCCACACAATTTGCGGTGTACCAGTTTGGTGCAGAATGCATGCACAACCCAACAATTTGATTGTCACTGCAGATAGGCGATACTTGGAGCGATTAGCATCTGAAGTGTCAGAAGAGATGTCAACAGTGACTTATCCTGTGTTACATCTCTACAAGCTTATGTTAACCCATAGCAGTTAACCCATAGCAGAAGTAGCTGTAGATGCAGTTAAAGGGGTAACAAGTAGGAAAACCAACAACAAAATACAGCATGCCATTCCCTTCAGGGGTTGACTAGTACAATGGCAAACAAATATTAGAATGCTTTCTGTGATGCTACAGATAACTGAGAAGTTAACAGCTCTGAGCAAAGTTATATAAAAGGTAAAGGGACCCCTGACCATTAGATCCAGTCGTGGCCGACTCTGGGGTTGCGGCGCTCATCTCGCTTTATTGGCCGAGGGAGCCGGCGTACAGCTTCCAGGTCATGTGGCCAGCATGACTAAGCCGCTTCTGGCGAACCAGAGCAGCACACGGAAATGCCGTTTACCTTCCCGCCGGAGTGGTACCTATTTATTTACTTGCATTTTGACGTGCTTTCGAACTGCTAGGTTGGCAGGAGCAGGGACCCAGCAACGGGAGCTCACCCCGTCGCGGGGATTCGAACCGCTGACCTTCTGATCGACAAGTCCTAGGCTCTGTGGTTTAACCCACAGCGCCACCCGTGTCCCCAAAGTTATATAGCTTTTGTTCATTGTACAATGACAGGGGAAATGAGGTAGCAAGTTACAACAAAGAGGCCAGATGGAAGAGCTTAAAAGAACAACGGAAAGAGAGAGAACAGAGTTATTTAGAATGATAACTTAGGAGGAGTTTAATTAGAGAAGCAGCGAGAACAAGCACTTTTAACACAAGCATAGGATGTTGCAATGCAGTTTCCTCATGCCACAATGTCAAGCTGTGACCTGACAATAACCCAGAGGAGTGTGGAAGGAACTTTGGCAGTGGCTGCCTGTGTCCTTGTGAGTGCCTGTGTCCTCCTGCTTGAAGGAGAGAGGCAGAGTGTCTGGCTGACGGGAATGTCTAGGGTGAAGGGTCAGATAATAGCAGACTGCGCAGATCATGAGGAAGGGTGCATGCCGTGATAGGGGAGGCGGAGAAAATGTTTTCACCAGACACCTTGTTCAGTACAGCTGATATTTTAATGCTTGCTTGGCAGAGAAGTCAGCAATGAGCACAGAACTGACCAGATCCAAGAAAACAAGGTTCGGTGTGTGTGTGTGTGTGTTCATAATAAACACAATTGCTTGGGACTAGACTGTCATGTTGGAGAACCTCCAGCCACCCCCGACCCTGGCTTTTACTTGATTGCTTAAGGAAGAATGATGATCAAAATATTATTTATATTACAAATATTATAATAAAAGTAGTGTGGAAGAACACTAAGATCCATTTGAAACTATGGTTTGTTTTTTTAAACAAAGAGAAATGGACAATGTTTAATAGATACCCAAAGGGAGCAATTCTAACCCACCTTACCTGGGAGCAAGCCCCATTGAATTCCATATGATTTACTTCTGAGTAGAGATGGGAAACCCAAGTGTCTATTAGTATATGGTATGATAGCAGATCACCAAAGAACAAGTTCCATCCCCCTCATCTTCTACCCCACCCTTTTTATTGCTCTTCACATGATTGACTTAACCTCAATATAGTTCAAACCTTTAGTAGCTTGGAATGAAATTATTTGTTCTGGATTTGGTGGTATGGGAGGGAGCTTTATGTTGTAGGTATGAAATAAACAATAAAAGTTTATTTTATTTTTTCAAGAACAGCAGCTAGAACCTTAGAGCAAATATTTGCAAAGAGGGAGTTTACCAGAGGCAGGTCTCAAATACAGCCAATGCAATCATGCAAACAAATCTACACAGTTTACTAGTGCACCAAAACTTTTTCAAAAAGCAGTTATTACTGAAATAAAAGCCTGTTGCGCATGTATACTTGTCTTATAACCCAATCTCTATATATTTAGTCACTGAGTTAAATGGCGCTTACTCCCAGGTAATAGGATTGCCTCCTTAGTCCTCTGTGGTGCAACAATAGTCTAATCAAAAGAAACCAACTCCCTTCCAGTTTACAAAATCTTTCCTTCCTGTTCACCTGGAATCAAGTTTTTCTTACCATAGGCAGGCATAGGCAAACTTAGCACTCCAGATGTTTTGGGACTACAACTCCCATCATCCCTGACCACTGGTCCTGTTAGCTAGGTATGATGGGAGTTGTAGTCCCAAAACATCTGGAGGGCCAAGTTTGTTATGCCTGCCATAGGAGATGTGGCAAATGCCATGTAGGGTAACTTGAGTGTTTTGTTTCAAAAGGATTTAGACTAAGCCTTAGGATTACCTGATGCTGCCATGTTTGGCAGTGGAACAGACCCTGCAGGTCCAAAGAAGCGTCTTCCTCCAACTGTGACTAGTGGCCACAGGAGGCATTTCATTTTCACCAGGGTACACGCCTGCATATTAGAATGCAGTCCTTTTAACTACCTAGTAGACTGCCCCCATGATGGCAAAGGCACAGCCACATCTCTCTCTGCAGGAATATCTAAAACTTCAGAAGGCTGTAGACCAGTGCTGGAGCAACACTCCTCGTTTCCTTCTGAGTCTAGCACCCAGCTCAATCCTGACTCTTGTTCTACAGAGAGCTCTCCATGGTCCTGACCCCTAGCTGCCTGACCTCTGCCATGCCATACTATGTACCTGATCACCCTTATATCTTCCGGCCAATTTTCTCAATTTGAGAAGATGTATTATGCATGTTGTTTGTTAATTGTTCAAATGAAGTGCATTCACTGTTGCATTGTCATCTGCTCCTGACAACCACCAAAAACAATCGGAGGAAGTTGACCACTTGCCTATACCAGGATCTATTTCTACAGTAGCAAAACATGTCCAGTGGAAATGTAACAAGCTTCTCTTGGCTCAGTTAACAAGCAAGTAGAGTTTCCAAGTGTGTGAAGTCTTTGTTTTCCCCCAAGTCTTGAATAACAGCCAGTTGAATACTAAGGCAAAACGCCTACCCTTAGCATGTAGGCATTGTCCAAAGGAAATGGAAAGTCACCTTCACCACCTGAATTCAGTTGCTGTCCTGTGCATACATACATGTATCTGTTGATTTCCATGTTTTTCTTTGATTTCCATAAGGCTTACAGCACAATCTTAAGCATGTTCTTTTTCCTTTCAGAAGTAAGCATGAATCCCACTGAATTTTAAGGATTTTACTCTCAGGTAGGCATGCATAGAAGTGTAGCCTTACACTCAGTTAAGTAGTATAGGGTTGCAGCCTTAGAGTTCAGTTGTAACACACAGAGTTAAGCACTGTTACAATGGCTCTTATCTCTAAGTCAGTGTATATACTGTCTCAACTTTAACCACCTAGAACTACAATTCCCATTATTTTGCTGACTGGGGCTGATGGAAGTTGAGTCCAACAACATCTGAAGGGCCTATCCCTGACCTTGTCTATAAATCCCTGACCTATAGAATATTGTCACTAAGCAGTTATCCACACCTAGCACCAAAAACTCAGGTGAGCTGAAGGAAGTTCTTCTTCTCGGTGTCACATGAAAGAGGAAAACAATGCAGGTTAACACCACAAATTTCCTAGTGGTATTATCAAGCTCTTGGAAACTTCCAGGACTTCTGTTTTGATTTAAGATTATTCTGGACTTCCAAGAAATCAGGACAACCTGTAAAAATATTGCAGAGCCAATCTAAGGATGTCAGATATACAGTACCTTGCTCATTTACATAACTCCCTGCTAGACCCTAATATTACTCCACCCTTTGCTTAACACAGCAGTGATGGGAGTACTGGAGGGGAGAATCTCCTCTTCCTCCCCTCTCTGTTACTCCGTTGTGCTTGATAACAGCTTTGGGGAGTAGGGAACAGTGACGAGAGATGTGTCTGGGGATTTTGAAAACATGAGTCAGGGTAGAATTTTAGAGCTTGTGAAGTGCAAGTTTGGAAGTGGACTTTTGACAAGACACAATATTTATTTCCCAGCTTGGCTTAGGAAAACTTCACTGGCATCTCTGCTTCCCTTACATGTGGCATCCTTCATTAGAATAATGGAAGGTAGGATTGAGCTTGTTCCTTGCTAAGTGACTAAACAGAATACTGCCTGAACGTACTGCTTGGTATTTTTGCATCTACATGGGCAACAGTTGACTTTTTAAAAAGGCTGGGAGTCCTGACCAAATAGTGGTCCACATGCTTACTAAATGGCATACACAGAATTTGGGCAAACCCCAAATTGGTTGTATGGCAAGTCCATTGATCCGAATGCATCGTAAATGCATTTAGAAGACTGGGTTGTCCATGGATAACCAGCACGGGTGACTCAAACAAGTATACCTCAAACAAGTGGGAAAACACACCGTTTTGTGAGTCATGGTGTCTTTAATTGCATATTATGCAAGATAGATTACATACTCAGCTTTAAATTGAGAAACGACAAGGATTAACATTTTATTGCATCAGATAAAATATTGCATTCAATTAAGAACCTGAGAAGAGCCTGCTGGGTCATGCTAATGGCTCACCTGGTGCAGCATCCTGTTGTCACAGTAGCCAACCAGATGCCCGTGGGAAACACAAGCAGTACCTGATCACAGAGGTGCAGTACTTTCTCTGTTTGTGAAGCCCGGCAACTGGTTTTCAGAAGCATTTGCTGCCTCTGTCCACTAAGGCAGAGCATAGCCATAATGGCTATCCTCAGTGAATTTGGCTAAGTCTCTTTAAAAGCTATCCAAGTTAGTGGCCATTGCTACCTCCTGCAGGAGCCAAGTTCCATCGTTTATTTATATTCTATAGATTAAGCCAGGCTTCCTCAACCTCGGTCCTCCAGATGTTTTTGGCCTACAACTCCCATGATCCCTAGCTAGCAGGACCAGTTTTCAGGGATGATGGGAACTGTACTCTTAAAACATCTGGAGGGTTGAGGTTGAGGAAGCCTGGATTCAGCAATGGAGATACTATTATTCACAATGCAATCCTAAACATTATATAAACAAGCCCCGTTTTGTTCCATGGGACTTACTCCCATGTGTATAGGACTGCAGTTGTACAGTGCAATCCTATATATGTTGACTCTGAATTAAGTCCAAAAGGCTTGCTCCCAGTCAAGCAATGTGCTTGATGCATCTTTCCATCTCTTCTGTTTCTCTGCGAAAGTTACTAAGATGAATGGCTTGCAGAGCAAAACAAAAGCTTGCCTGCTGGTTCTTCTCTCTCCTTCCTGAAGCATCAAATGCCATTCCCATTTAAGCATTGCATTTGGCCCAAACAATCCCACGTTATCCCCCTTCAAACTTGGCAGGGGATGATTTACATGAGCAGCATGTACGTAACATCTGGTTGGGAAGGATAGCTGAATAACTTTGTGCAGTAGAGGCATGAAATGAAAATGGCAAGCTAGTGTACATAATTTGGGGCTCAAGGGCCCAGTTTTTTTCCTGAGCAAATCTGGCTAGGCAGATCTGACAAAAAAATAGTGCCAGCTTGAGACAAGTTAATGTGGGCAAATATAATCAGCTCCCAATTTTAAGTTAGACTAATTCAAACAATGGGCAGATGCAGTTGGAAGACAGCAGAGTCATTTCCCATTTAATCAAACTATAGACTCGAACAGTACTTTACTAGAGCAATGACAGCGTTGCCCAGTGGTACACCTAAGCTTTAAAGGCAATTCAGGAGCTTCACTTATGGCACAGGCAGTAGATGCCAGGAGGTAAGAGAGGCACACTACTGAGCCATCTCGGCTTTCGAAAAGTAATTCTGAAAGGCCTCTCTTGTAGAGTGAGGAGAGCAGGTAACTCTTCACAGTGAAAGAAACTTCACATATGAAAGATTAGGCTTAAAAATAAGAGCAAACAATCTCAGAAGGATATCTTAGTATGCCATCAAGGGAAGGCAGCTCTGTTCCATTTTTAGGATATCAAGTTAACAAACGTTATGCTTTCAACAGTAGTAAAATAATAATGCAGAAAGCACTATTTCCTTCCTCTGCATCCAGCATCTTACAATACACATGGCTTTCTCCTCCTCAGTCCAGGCAGGTTGTCATTTATCTTCTGATGTCTTCCTTTCCATAGCATAGATTCATTCATGGGTATAGTCAGCACTATGTGCTGATTTACACAGCCACCTGCTGTTGAGTCTCTTTTAAATGATGGGAATAGGGATTCACCTTTCCCCACAATACATAGTAAGGCAGCATTGGGAACACCTGGCCTAGGGGCCTCATAAGGTCAGCTAGGCCTCCCAATTTGGCCTTTGATGTCATGCTTCTGTACCAGGCTGAGGGAAGCGACTTTTTCCTGTCTCTAATCTTTCTTCTCAAACCTCTTATGAGGATTGTTGGCAGGCTGCCTGCATCATACCTGACAGGGGTTTTGAACAAAGGATATCAAAAGTACAGTGGTACCTTGGGTTACATACGCTTCAGGTTAGAGACTCCGCTAACCCAGAAATATTACTGCGGGTTAAGAACTTTACTTCAGGATGAGAACAAAAATTGTGCTCCGACGGCGCAGCAGCAGCAGGAGGCCCCATTAGCTAAAGTGCTGCTTCAGGTTAAGAACAGTTTCAGATTAAGTACGGACCTCCAGAACGAATTAAGTACTTAACCCGAGGTACCACTGTAAAGTCTTTCCCCTGCTCATTCTGGTCAGCCATTCCCTCCCTTCCCCCCTCCTCCCTTACTAGGCAGTGTCAGTCCTCACCACAATATCTTTTTATATAACTTTTTTACAATGGGTGTACTTTGGTCAGACAGAGCAAAGCTCCAAACGTTTCATCTAGCCCTCTTCAGTTTTCAGAGTGCCTCTGGTCTCACAGAGAGCTCAGAGACATTTGAGGGAGACCCATGCCCACTCTTTAAAATACTTTCCTTTTTTCCCCTCTCCCCCCTCCACAAGCACTGTTGTCCATTGTGGTACCATCTTTTTGGGGGGAAAGGAAGGGACTGTGGGGTGTTAAGTCTATGCCCAGTGGTTCAGACTTACCACCGTGACTTCCAGGCAAAGAGAATCAATGTCTGGTTGCATGTGTAAATTGTGGCCCGGTGCCATTGCTCAGACTTTGTTCTGCCCAAACATCTGCTTTGTAAGATAGGCAGTTTGGGATACTGGTTAGAGCAGGAGCAGAGAAGGTATTCCAGATATTGTTGAACTCCAGCTCTGATTGTCTTCAGCCGTGGGATAGTCAGTGTCTGTCCTATCCTCTATCACAGGATTGCTATGAAGAAGGGAGGAATCCTTCCCTGCACTCCCAGGAGGAATAGGGCCACTGTAAAAAGAGAAAAATAAATATAAATTTAACACACACATGGACCTCATTACAAATCAACAAAATAAAACCAGACAGACTTCCTGTGGTGTTTCCTCCTCAGAAGTTAATACCGTCACTCAAGTGCATTTTAGAAAGAATCTCTTGAGTTGCTTCCTCTGTTATTTTGAAAAGCTGCAGCCTTGTACTGTAAGTCGCTGCTGTGACTGAAGAAGAATGATACAATAAAACAAGGACTGCATTTGTTCTGCAGAGGTGGGGTGAGGAAATGTGCAAGGCAAAAAACCCCAGAACAACACCACCTTTGGGGTAAGCTAAAGAGTTTGTGCTGAGGTGGGTCCATGTATTAGAATGGAAGCATTATGTGTTTGCATATCTTTGGAGAATGGAGTGAGCTTTGTGTTTTTAGCTACATTGGTGCCTCTGAAAGAGTGACAGCAGAACATGGAATGCAACACAGAACTCCTGGTGCCAGTGTAAAGTGGCACCTCACCAGAGGGCAGCCTGCAGCTTAGTGGCAAAGCATCTACTTTTAATGCAGAAGGTTAATTTCCCCCCAAACTCCAGGTAGGATGCTTGAAACCCTGAAGAAGAGCCGCTAGTCAATGCCCAATGGGGTGGGCAGCTTGTGGCCTTCCAGTTGTTGGATGGACTACAACTTCCATCCAAGCGACTTTTCTCCGTAAGATCCTTGGTGCCCCTAAATGCATAAACTATTTAATCTTATGTGTTGAAACTTGCCCACATCTGATGGAAACCAAAGCATGGCTCTCTACAGTCAAGGCCTGGCTGAAAGTCCACTTTAGAACAACATCTAACTCCTTCTTAACCTCTATGCTTGGAGAGCACATCTCACCCAGATGGTATAGAGCAATTCAAGACAAAATCCATAGTTTGGACATTGCTCTCGAGAGCCTTGAAGCATGTGACGAAAATCACATATTCCAATTAATCAGGTGACCACAAAAGACAGCGCTTGTTACCTCATACTCCGAGATCTTGTTGTCCAGAGGCCTTAGGTATTACAACACCCTGTGGAACCTGTGTCAAATACCTAAAGGATTTACTACTCCCTTCCCATCGAAGAGCCTTTATGCTCACAAGATTAAATGCTTTCCCTTCTGCAGTGACTAAAGGCAGATTCTCACACACTCCATATCGAGCCCGTTTGCGTGGCTGCAACCAAGACGTACCAGATTCAATGGACCACATTCTCTTAGATTGCCCTTTACATAGCAAACCTCGCCAACTGATGCTGAGTAAAATGTTGGATCTCAGGCCCACAACTCCGAGAAGAAATCAAATGAGGTTTCTCCTGGCAGATCGGGACAAAGATACCACTGCTTTAGTAGCTTCCTTTTTAGCCACAATTTTGCCCGAAAGGGTTCCCAACGAACCATCCCTTCAGGAAATAGACTGGGCGTAGCAGAATATCTAAGTGCACATGACTACAGTGTGACCCTATAACCCTAGACAGGTTCACCCTTGTCCTTTTAATCATCCCAGTGATTTGAAGCATTTTATATCGCGATGCCAATAAAGGTATTTGATTTGATTTGACTCCAACTTCCATCAGCCCCGCCTATCTTGGCCCAGTGAGCAGGGTTGCTGGAAGTTATAATCAACAACTCCTGGAGGTTCATAGGTTCCCCCACTCCTGGTGCAGATGGTACTGGTTGACATGGGTCTGACTCTATATAAGGTAGATTCCTGTGTTCCATGGAAGTAGCCTTTACTGGGTTTGCTGAGCCCAGACTGGTGAAAAGAGACTCTGGATGTGTGGAGAGGCTGTAGGAAGGGCTGTGAAATCAGCTTCGTTTACAGCATGGGTGCTCATTTACACTGGACTGTTACATTCAAAGGATTTGAGAGGCAGGTGAATTTTGTCCCATATCACATGCCTCTGCTTGTCTGACGCATTTTCTGATTCATGTGACCTCCCTCACCCAAAAAAGAGAAGGGCAAGCCAAGCCCTTAAATGTATGCACCTTTTGTCATCTGTGACTTTCACAGGGAATCTTTCAGTGTCCTTTACAGTTGCTATAAAAACGTGTGTGTGTGCTGGAAACCCGAAGCTGTGTTTGTCACATGCTTTCAAGTAGGAAAGAAAATGTTCCTCTGCTTTCGCATAGTATCACATGACACCCATCCTTTATCTGGACGTAACTGGCTGAGAGTGGTTCAGCCAGGTATTCAACTAACATACTTTTCTTCCTTGTTTTGTTTTTTAATTATTATTTAAATGGGGCCATTAGCTTACTTATTACAAGCAGTTACCCAAGTGTTTTGGATTTGATAACAGGAACTAACAGAGAGGCATGTGATAGTTTCCAAGGAAGAAAAAAAGAAATAAAGAAAGAAGAATCCAGTTATACTGCAGGTATCTTGCAATAATAAGTTTGAGCTGCTCCTGCAGTTTTGCCATTTAAATCCAATTGTGCCTTGGCCTTGCAGGCATTTTTCCTCTTAATATTGCCCTATGACATTAATTTCAAAGTGAAATGCCATTCCCACGTCATACTTGGAAGAATTCCCTCCCTTAAGTTGTTTCGGTTTGTTAACGCGGAATTTTGGTGGTCTCGGTTCTTTTTACTGAGTTGCATCAAATATATGTGCCGAGGCACAAGAGAAACTGTACTTTCTCAAGTTCTGAATCTTTTCTCTCTTGCCTCCTTGGTCTCATTCCCATGTGTCTAGTGTGCGTTGGTGAGCTTTGGAATCAAAAACAACCTCTTTGTAATCTTCCCATGCAAAAGTGAATTTTCCAACAATATTTTTTTTTAAAAAAAAGCACACAACATTAATAATGTTTCAAAAGCTATACTTCTGCTTTCTGCTCAATTTCACAGATCATCTAGTCTCAATACAAAACTAAATTTTATAATTAGGATGCTTTTAAAAAAGTATACTGAAACTAGCCACTTTTATTCTAAACGGGGGGGGGGGGACTTGTGGGGCCCTGATCTGGAATGTGCTCTCTCTTATCCAGACCAGGGGCCTATCCTGACCAAGTAGAAGAAGGGTGAAATTTTAGGTAGGAGACAAGGGCTGAGTCCCAATCTAGATCTGAGTTGTGTGACTTCCTTTTTCCCCACATAAAAAGCATGCCTAAATAGTCTATTTTAAATAAACAATTCTGTTTCTCATAGGGTAGTTTGGCCCTCATGCCAGCAGTTCCAGGGCACAGATTTCCTGGCAATCACCTTCTCTTTCTCTTACATTGTTGAGGACGCATATAGAAGGATACTCAACCCCAAGCACACACTGTCTTGCCCCACTGATTGAGGGGGTCTGGGCCACGCAATGTGTGGGTGCCATGTGTGCAGGCCACGGGGCATGCTGACATCATGTGCACACGCTGAGTGATGTGCTGATGTGTCGTGACAAGTTTGGGAGACATCTTGCAACCTTCTGAGAAGTAGTTTTGTGCTATTTGCCCTTTATGATGTTCCCTCCAAGTAGATAAATTGAACCTATCTCCATTGCTGCTGCTTCTTTCTCTTCTTCTTCGGTACTGATAAGAGTGTTGAAGGCACACATTTTGTTTAAAGGAGGGTTATGTAGGAATAAACGAACAAGAAAACATCTTTTTTATGGAAAAGCCTGTGAAATTGCATCTCATGCATGAAAGAAATAGTGAGGTTTAAAAACAGTACAGTCCCTTAAGAATAACAGCCCATCTAGAACACACATGTTGTTGTTGTTTATAATTTTTTGTTGGAATTTCTGTGAAATAAAGGGCATCTGTTTGGCACAGATTCAGCCCCAGCCCTTTGCAAAATCAGCTGAAGTTATCTGTTCCACTTTCACACTGATTAGTAGAGGAAAGGGAAAGATGGAAAGCGGGGAAATGAGTGTAATATAGTCCTCATGTAATTTGAATAGTGTGTGTGTGTGTGTGTGTGTGTGTGTGTACACACACACACTGTAGACCATTTTCTTATGAGTAATTTTTATCTTGTAGCTGTTTATCAGCTTCAGGTTTAAATATGAAAGAAGCTAGTTTACCTGCTGCTGCAATTCCATCACAGCCCAGTTGCCTGATGGAGCAACACACTGTTGTTTATTTTTTGACAGAATTATAGAAGCATAGAATTGTAGAATTGGAAGGGACCATGAGGACCATCTAGTCCAACCCCTGCAATGCAGGAATATTTCACTCAATGTGGTGACCGTGACCTTGTGATTAAGAGTTTCATACTCTGCCTACTGAGTTTATTTTGTCTGCATTTTGGGATACTTAAGAAGTCTGTCATCATAGCAGTGAAACAGATAAGATTCTTGATTATACACACAAACAACTAACACAACTGCTTGTGTGCAGCAGGCTGTTGTGCATTTAATTTTGCCAGGCAGGGGAAGCATCATGCATGGGGGTCGGACCAGTGTTGTGCCGTGACACTTGCACAAAGGGGCGGGTTCTTTCTTTGGGCAAGTAGCGGGACTTTGGTGCTAGTCATTAGACGCCTTGGATACTGGTTTACGATATCAGGCCTTAACCTCATTTTTTAAAAATGCTGTCAGCTTTAACAACAGCATCAAGTTTAACAAGCCTTCACAGACAGAGATTATTGATGGATGTTCAAGGTTTTAGAGTTGCAGTAAACAATGGAATGGCTTAAAGCCAAAAGATTTTGAAAAGCACCTGGAAAGTAACTAGTAGTGATGAGCTTTTGAGCCTTTTGGGGATTGAGGGCCAGTTCTGCTTCACAGCTGACTACGTGAGAGGGTCAGAATAGTAGACTGCAACAGAACAGAACAACAGCATCAGATCCATCAATTGCAGATGTAATGTTCCTTCTTGTCTTATAACCTCCAACACCCTGTCCCATCTCCATGCCTTGTAGGCAACTGCAGCTTCAGGACTAGGGGATTCCATTTCGACATCATGCCCACTCTTGTGGAAGTATTATTTATTATTCTTTATTCAGCTTATACACCACCCTGTGCAAGGAGGTCTCAGGGCGGTTCACAACAAGACCACAACATATAAAATCAAACCAAAAACAGTAACCCAATAACCCCCCTCCCCCCCCCAAAATAGGCCACATTCTAAAAGGGTGCTGGATATCAATCAGATCAACCAAAGGCCTGGTTAAAAGGAATGTTTTTGCCTGGCGCCTAAAGGTGTATAATGAAGGCACCAGGTGAACTTCCCTGGGGAGAACATTCCATAGACAGGGAGCCACTGCAGAGAAGGCCAGTTCTCATGTTGCCACCCTCCAGACCTCTCGAGGAGGAGGCACATGAAGGAGGACCTCAGAAAATGATCTCAGGGACCGGGTAGGTTCATATAGGAAGATGGGGTGTGATGGGAGAACTCTATATGCACAAATACTGCATACACAACATCTGTAACACAGGCTGTAGTAAAGCCCTTCCACCATGACATGGCTCTAGGCATGTTAGCTCTGAAGCAGGAGCAAACTCTTTCACCAGAGTTCTGAAGTTGAGGTAATTGTTTGATTTCTGTAGGTCCTTGTAGACTGCTATCCAATTCCAGAATTTCAAACAGCTTGAATCAGACAGAATTAATGTCATATAAATGCATCATCTGATAATCTTAAATGGAATATTTCCCTATGACAGATTCAAATGTGACATCCACGTATCATATCACATTATATCCTTGTGAATCTGGTTCATCAAATATATTAAATGATACAGTTGGTTACTATGCAATAAGGATGGATTTGATTTTAATATTTCCATGGATTTAACAGAACTGGACATGTTCAACTCAGGACTTGCTATTCTTTGACATAAACAAAATATTTTCTCTCTCTCTCTCTTAACTCTTCTATTTGATGTTTTCTTTCTCCTTCTTTATAAAGGGAAAACCCTATTATTCCTTGAGCATCTGATATCATTCTTCCTTTTCAACACTGAGACTTGAGGACTGTCTGCCATAAAGATTGCTCATTTCCTTGAAAGTTCACCCAAATCACATAGCTTCTTTTGTTAATGTACAGTATATAGTTTTGCAGCAGAGGTTTTGAAATGTTCATGCATCTTCTTGGTTACATTAAAAAAGCAATCTTTCTGTGAGTTAAAACAGAGCAGAGCAGAGCAGAGCAGAACAGAACAACTGCATATCCAGACCACAGATTTTTTGGTTAAAGTATTATTCCCCCCTTGCCCCCTGGTAAGCAACAATTACTATTTCTTATCATAGCATAGCTTAGCCAATCTTGTTTAAATACAACCCTGAACCTTGCCTGACTTAACACACTGAACTCAAGTGGCTGCAGGGTCGATGAGGCCGAGCGACGCTTAGTCACAAGGATATGAAGGTGACCTTTTTCAGCTGTGGCGTCAGATATTTTATCTGTATCTTCCGATGAGTTCCCTAGCTGTATACCTGAGTTGGTAGCACAGATATTAAATATAAAGAACCTCTTATAAATAAGGAAAGCATGTCGAGAACACTGGGTTCTGTGGATGGGAGATGCAATTAAAGGCCCTGAGAAATATTTATGCAGGAAGCATTCTTATATGTCACTTTTGGCGGTATAGGTGATGCCGTTTTCTTCCTTCTTAAAAAATAGCGACAATTAATTCTGTCATTCAAAACAGACTCTATTCTCATTTCCTTTCCTACATTTAATACAGATGCATCTTTCCATTATGAAGTACTTTATAAAAAAATGCTTCAATTAGCAGGCTAAAACTTCAGGCCTTTAGGAAATATAAAATCCAGAGCATTCCAAACTTTTCATGTCGGTGAGACACTTTTAGACATGCATCATAATTCAGTTTTACTAGCAAACTGGAGGTTAAACTAACCCCTTTCCATCTTTGGTAGGAGTGTGGGGAACATTCACACAGCATCCCTACACACTGCAGCCGACACACTAATGTGTCGCGACACACAGTTTGGAAAGTTCTGCCTTACACCATCCTCTGGGCTCCATGTAACTCCACAATGGCCTAGGGATGCTATTGATGTCCCAAATTAAGCTCAGTTTCCCTGGCAAAAGGTCTGGCTCAGGGATAGTCACCAGGAGAAGCTTTAGTAATCAGAAGACTGGGCATTCACTTAGGATGCAGCATGAGACAGAGGCAAAGATGCCATCCTCAGGTATATTTGGGCCACCTCGGAAGGAGCCACACAGCTGAGAACACTGAACCTTCAATTAGTTTGGAAATAGATCAGCTACTGTTTTGTAGCCTTTCAACGCTGGTAGTTTGCTGGCAGTGGCGTGCGGTCAATGGACTAGGGGGACTAGACTAGTCCCTTAAATGTTCCCCTGGAGCCTCATTCCCAAAGCTTGGGAAGCTTCTGCCTGGCTTAGGAAGGGAGGCACGATGCTCACATGCACAACATTGCAACGTCACATCTATATAGCCCCAAATCACCCTTGCAAGCTGCAGCCTCTGGCCCTGACTGTTCCCCTACAAAAAAAATCACTGCACACCACTGCTTTGTTGAGCCATTTGGGACTGACCAGCTGCAGGACTTCCTTTGAGGCCAGGGTGCCACTCTTTTGCTCCTTCTCCTTATTGAATTAGCATTGCTTTGAAATACTATAATAGACATTGCTTCTGTTTTCATACTGTGGTGGCATGTGGGAACCCCTTCCTAGCTAAATCCTTGTCTAATGGGCATTTCTATATTCCAGTACATTTTGGGGGGAATTGAATTCATGAACCATGAGTGCAGGTCTGTCGAAAGTAAAGTAAATGGAAGAGTTAAAGACATGTTTTAAAATGTGTCGATGACATAAAAGTGACTTAGAAGCACTTTGCTTTGGCTGGATTCAAATGCCAGCTTCGTCAAGCAACCCACTGGCTTTTGATAAGCCACTCATATTTATGTCGTTATCATTAGAACGGGAATTATAGAGGTGTCCTTCGCTATATAGCTGGGCAGAATTCAGATAAATACATCCCCGTTATGAGTGTTAGAATTTTAAAGGGCTAGAATTATCCTTACGTATCCGTAAGTGGCTGACATTCTCAGAAATGTTTTAGTACACATTAGCTTAGCAAATGAGCAAATGGCTGCATGCTGCTCCGTTTTCACCTCAAGCCAATGTTTCTCTTGGCCTGGGGAGACTTAATAAATTTGTTCACATTAAAGCACGTCTATGAAGTACATAAAAAGAGCCCTGCTGAGTCAGACCAAAGGTCCATCTAGTCCAATATCCTGTTTCTCACAGCGACCAGCCAGATGCTTCCGGGAAGCCTGCAAGCACCCTTCCCTGCTGTTTTTGCCCCCCAGCAACTGGTAGCCAGCTCAATCTCTCTCTCTAAACACGGAAATTCCATTTAGGTACTGAGGCAAGGAAAAGTTGATAGATCTGTGTTTAGCTGCATGAAGAAGAAGAAGAAAAGCCTTTAAAATATGTAGGTCTTAAAACTTTGCTGCAGAGAGGGCAATTAAAAGAAACCCCAGAGATGCTTACTATGAAACTCAGGACGGGAAGAAATGGTTGGAAGTGCAACAGCAGAGATCATTCAGTTTGTAACCTAAAGGTTAAGTCTGTTATCAGTAATTTAGCTGGACAAGAGGGGTGTTGGAGGTGTTGCTTAGCAACCAGGCAGTGAGGCCTAATATTTGATGAGGGAGCATGTGCCCTGATTAGCTGGGTCATCCAGAGGGTGTTTTCCTTTGTATGTTTAGTTGAATGTCTTCCTGCTGTGTATGTACAAGGCCAGAGTTAAGAAATACAAAACCCCTCTGTGCCTTTCTCCTCAAGCTATACACTGTGCTTTGTTCAGTTTCCTTAGTGAAGTGCTCCCAGAATTTCTCTTCCCTCTGGACTCTCTGGTCTCCTTTATTGAAGCAGCTTTGCTAACACCAGTAGCAGAATTTTAGATCACCCTGCCTGAAGTGGGTGCAACATATAAACAGATCTTCCTTTCTAATGCCAGAAACCCTGTATATCCATTCTCTTCCTTCAAAGAAGTGAATGTTTGGACAAAGGCATACAAGCAGAGATGTGCAATTTGGGATTGTTCAAAACTGTCGTGTTTGAGCAAGCTGTAAAGCCTTGCCTCGTCTTCATCCATTGCCACACACCAAAGCCAATGTCAAAAAGGCTTTTCTTGCTTAGGCAAGTTTTATTTTATTTTTTCACAGCCAGGCTTAAGCAGGTGTGGAGTAAGGGCAATCCATTTTAATATAGCGTTGCATCTCTTTTTATTTGGTATTTCATTGTGTTGTCTTGATTGTGTGGTGTCTTTAAACTGCCGTTATGAGCTTGAAGAGCCCTAGGGGTGGGTGGAATAGAAATTGAAGTAGAGTAAGTATATGAGTGGATATTCAGCCTTCATTTTTCCCTTTCTTCACATGTGCCCTGAAACTGGTCCTGTCTTTCCTACCCATATACCCCTGAACATATCTGAACACATCTTTTTGCAACCCTGCAGGGATGTCCACAAGGCCCACACTCATACACTTTCACTGAATGCCATTGAGAGTGACTGGGATGACACTTGATAGTCTCTGCACTCCAACATGGGAACCAGACATGACACACACACATCTCCAGTGGCTGCACAGTCATGGAATCATGGGATTGCGGAGTTGGAAAGGACCTAACAGGTCATCCATTCTAGCCCCCTGCAATGCAGGAATCACCACCAATCCAGCAATTAAGTGAAGAGATCTTCACAGATTTCCGTATTTTTTCGTGTACAAGACAATACTTTTTCCTTAGAAATAATAGGCAAAAATTGTGGGTCATCTTATACACGGATAGCAGAGGGGGGACAGGTGATTGGTGGTGGCAGCCAGCAGGAGATTGGCAGCGGCGATTGGGCATGTGATCAGACGCCTGCTGATGATTGGCTGCTACTGTGGCAATTGGACGTTGATTTACAGCAGTGGTGAGGCATGCGTGCAATCAGCTGTGGTTGCGTTGAGTGGGCAGGTGGGCTTTTGGTGGCCAGCGTGCAGATGTTTGGTGGCTGCGGCGATGCGTGCAATTTGCAGTGACGGGCAGACTGTAGAGCTATTGGCAGTGGTGACCCCCCAAAAAATCTTAATAACTCTGGGCAATCTCACCCCAATTATTATTTTTTTGTGGTCCCAAAAAATAGTGGTCATCTTATACATGGGGGCATGTTGTAAATAGAAAAATATGGTATGTATGTGGAAGCATGTGCCTAGGAGTTCCTGCATGCTAGCAGATCAGGGCTCCTACCAGCCAGAAACAGCCCCTACAAACATCATTGTACTCATGGTAGGCCCCTTCACCCTGACACAGAATACTTAGCCAGAAAGAACATGGTCAGTGCACACATCAGGGGAAGGGGAAAAGTTAGGAGGACAGGATAGGTGGCGAGGGCTTGCTGCCCCTTCTGTGAAACACATGGAGGGCATTCAAGTAAATTCCTTTTGTGCCCTTGACTCTGACACTTGGAGGTTCATTTGAGTGCCAAGAGTGAAATTCAAGAGCTCTTAGAAAGTATCCACAGACTAGTGGGGAATTTTGATGGGTCAGGGGTTTTATATTGCTTGCTATAATACAGTTCAGTGTGAATGAATGCTTCACACTTGCCAAAAGGCTTTTAGGGACTGGACAGCCTTTGGATGACTCTGAGGTTTTTCATCTTGGCCCTCGTCCACAAAGCAGGTCAAAGCAATGAGTTATATGACTAGTTGTTGTCATAACCACTTCATGAGCCGCAGATGGTTTCTTATTACATAACGAAGCACTATGAGGCGGTTTTATTAACCAGTTAAACCACATATTTCACTTTTACTGATCCTTCATCCAAGTTGCTCAGAATGGTACATAACCATAGAACCTTACTTTGCTTACTTACTCCTCCCTCCCAATCAGTTTCTCCCCCCATGTCTTTTGGAATTGGGGTAGCCCTCTAGATGATGCTAGATTACAATTCCCATAACTCATTGTCTGTGCTGGCTGGAGCTGATGGAAATTGGGTGTCCAACAACACATTGGCCAGTCCTATTTTAGACCATAAGCCTGAGGGAAGCCACCACCAACTCTGGAGCAGATTATGAGGGTGTATGGTGTGTGTGTGTGTGTGTGTGGAGGGGTGCTGCTGCAAGGAAGAGGAGAGGAAATTTTGATGTTCAAGTGGCAGTCTGTTTCATCCATGGGACTCATCATGGGACACAACCCTATGCTATTTATCAAGGAGGAGCTGCTATACTGTGCTCTTGGAAGATGGGTCATTGTTGACCAAGAGGTGAAGGGGAGAGGCAGCAGGGTGCTGGGTGAATGCACTGCAAGAAGTGCTGGATTGGCTCTGCTGCTGTGTTTGCACCACACTGGCATCCTCACCACCCTGCCTTGCTCCTTCCTGATAAGCAATAGTAGCATACCTAATGAGAAGTGAGCATCATGGCTCACCCTTGTTGAGCCACTTCTGATGTTGTTACACCTTCTTCTGCTCTTACGTGTACTAATATTCAAAACCCTAAAGTACCCTGCCAGTGCATTTCCAATTTCAAGGAATGGTCTTGGGCCCAGCGAACAATTTAAAATCAATTGCTTTGGAAATCTAAATTCAACCACATCCAAATGCTTATCATTAAGAAAATGCTAATGTTTGTATTGGGGAAATTAACACAGATGGACACGCAACGTTTGACTGGGGTCATGTGATCAAACATTTATGCAAGTCGTCAGATATTCTGGCCAATCTGAAAAATAATCAGTGAAACCATCTGTCCAGCCTGGCATCTTCCTCAGTGGCAGAGGCAGTTAGATATTGATACCACTGCGGGAGTCAGTGTCTATCTTTGCTTAACAGAGGAGTTATTTATAGCAAATGATGATGATTGTCTCTAGTTATTAGTTCTCTGGTTAATTATAGGGAGCATAATTGCCACGTGCATTTTCAAAACAATGTCAGGCTTTTCAGGTGGCACTCTAGGTAATTTGTGCAACAATAGGAAAGTATTATGGACAAAGCACAGACTAAATGAATTTTTGTAGGACAATCGTGGCATTGCAGGCACCCATCACATTTCCTGCATGCAGCAAAAATGCAGCTTGGGGGAGTGGTTTTGAAAAGAAAGGTGACTCTCAAAAAATAAACATAAAAACATTTCCAAGTTTATTTAAATTGCATTCTCTGGCAGTTGTTTTGCACTTTAAGAACACCTGAGGAAATCATTCATTCGATGTCGTGCCCTGTGTAAATTCAGTGCCGTGTGTTCCTCCTATCCCCTTTCCAGGTGTAAAGGCATAGAGGAGATTGGAAGCTTTTCCATTGGTGTTCAACGAACTGCTGGGTTTTTTTTAGTTAAGTCCAAACTCAGAGAAACCATAGTTACTATTATCTATGGCTTATTAATAAGACAGGATCATAAACCATGGTTCGATCCTGGATTATTTAAAGACATTTTTGTGATCATCAGCAAAGAAATGAAATGAATGTGTTTATTCACGTAGCCCATCTTTCCTCCCTGGAATTGGATTGTAATGGAAGTACTTTCTGCATCCTCTTTCCTTTTCAGCCTCCTACTGACAGTTGCATAAAATAAATGGGTCAGCATAAACCTTTAGCTAATTGTGGGGGAAAATAAGTTTTTTTGTTGATGATGTAGGTTTCCTATATCTAAGTTTATGGTTTAATCCCACAGAGCAATTAAACCAAGAAAATGAATGCACATGCACACAAGTATATATACAACTAACTACAAATATCTTTGCATACATGGTACACTGATACACCTTTCCTAAGAGAATAGCTTTTTGTTAGAAATGTCTTTTGTTGTTTTTGCCCTTACACATCCTATACAGTACAATTGTTGTTGGCATCCATCTGTCTTGAAAGACAATGGAGTGCACCTCCAGGGGTGAAGTCAAACTGCTGTGTTTGTAGTGACCTTCCCAGGGTGCAAGCCTGGACAGTGAATATGGAAGTCGTGGGCTGCCCAGGCAACCAGACCCCTCCCTGGCCTCGCTGATGTGGTCCAAAGGAAAACAGAGAATATGTTTGGCACCACGTTGGCTGCAGGAGTTGCAGACTACAGTGTTTACACAGTTCATGCTTATACAATTATGCATAGCCTAGCCCTGAATTTTCAAGGCATTAGACTTTTGATTAAAAACTGCAGTTTTGAAGGGTACAACTATATGTGAAAGTAAAAACCACATATCTTCCATCTGTTCATAGCTATAATCCCCACTGTCGAAAAAAACAACTGCAGAATTAACAGTTCAATCCTATATAGGTCTACTCAGAAAAAATTCAATTGATTTCAAAGGAGCTTGCTCCCAAGTAAGTAAGGGGGTAGAGGATTATGTATTAAAAGACCCTTTTGTTAACCCCTGCCATTATCCAATAATGCACATGCTATTGTGTGTGGTGCACATAAATACCTGGATTTTAAAAATCTGGACAAATTATTTATTGCTTTTGAATCATTATGGGGGGGGGAATGGAGACAAAAACATCCATGATATTTGTGCCCCCCCCCCTGTGCACACAGAAAAAGTGTGAGTAAGCATCCTTGTAAAAAATCATGTTCATCACCTTTGAAGATTCTAGGAATAACAAAACCATCCCTTGCAGAACTTTCCTTCTGCCTTACATCATAACGAACACATTTTTTCAGTAGGAGCAGTTTGTGAACCCATCTTTCAGTTCTCATCCCAGTGCAAGCACACTCCAGTGCAGACAGTCTGGGGATTATCACTGTGGAGAGTGGGATAATAATTCTTGGTGGCTCTGCCTGACCTCCAAAGATTGGTCAGGTCCTTTGCATAGAACCTACCCATATGGAAGACATACCAATGAATTTTTGTGCATGGATGCAGGGGAGTTTCTGTGGGGATAGCCTATGTTTTATCCATCTTTAAGCTCTGTCCAGAAGACCCAATCAGTTTGTGCGCATCAGGAGTAGGGTCAGCAGACACGATCTTGCAATATTTTATGTGCACTGATTATTCCTATTGCAGTAATCTGCATAAGGCTATAATGGAGTACAATAATCAAGTGTAGCAAAATCAGATGATGTACATGCACATCTGAAATGAATTCAGCCTAAGAGAGTCAATGTAGGACACTGTTACAGTGCTAGATTTGGGTATGAAAGGACCTCAATCAAATATTTGCTCAGCCATGAAATTCACTGGAAAGCCTTGTGTAAATCATCATTAACCCTCCATTCAGCTTCACAGAGTTGTTGGGAAGCTACAGCATGCCATGAATCCCAGGGATAAGGTGGAAAGAACATGCAGGCATTTTTTATATTCTGTATAGATTGACCTCTAGTGGAAATTTTAAAAGAAATCTATGATAGCTGTAGTCTGGTTAGATAAACAGGTATCTGAGTGTCACTAGAGAAAAACATGACTCATGCCTTTCCCTTACAGATCTGATTAAATTTCTCTCCTGAAACTGACACCAAAGTCATTCCACAGATTGATGTTCACTGTGTCCCGCTTTCCAAAAGAATTTGCTTTTCAATTTATTATGCTTCTGCAACATACAACTCACCTGGTTTGTCCTGCAACTGCTTTCCTTGCTGCTCCTCTGCTAATTTGAAAGCTAACTGGTTAAGGCCAGAGTTTCACTTTTCACATTCATTTTTTCTGACATCAGTGTCCAGAGCATGACCAAACTTACATTCACACATGACACAAACCGTGTGACTTGGACTCATGACTTGGACCCCTTCTGTCTCATCCTTCAGTGTGGCTGCGAGTAAGGTTGGGGCTGAAATTCGGTTCAGTGTGCATTTAAAGCAGAATCTATTAAATTAGCATGGCAATTAACATTGCAGGGGGTTGGACGTGGTGACCTGCTGGGTCCCTTACAATTCTCTGATTTTATTCTGCAAAACAATACATGAATTGAAACACACCTTCCTTCCAAATTCACACTTCTCCAAATTTTGCAATGCAGTTCTCCCTCCAGGTGCGCAACCTGAACATAAACACATGCACTGGGACGAACTGTGCATAAAATGCATCTGTTTGTGTAAATAACATGCAAGCATGCATTATATTAAGATAATTGGCTTTGCAAAAATGGGCAGGTTTAAGGGAAATTGCACACATATTATGCAAAATTGCATACAAACGCATGCATGTTAGGAGGAGCTTGCGCAAAATGCTGTTGAATTTTTAGGAGGTCTTTTTAAAAACAACTGCAAGCTGATGTGGAAATGTAGAGAACTGAAGGCTGGGAAACAGAAGGAAACCAACATTGACAGATTTGTCATCCCCTTGCTGTGAGGAGGAGTTTGGGAGACTTCACTTACTTCTGTTTACAACTAGCCCCTGCTCCTTTGATAATGTTGAAGTTAAAAAAGTTGGCCATAATTCAGTTAAGTATTTATCCTTGGCACTCACTCCGAAACCAGTGGTGCTTAACTTTGGCTGGGTTGTGCCCTTAATGCTGGGGAGTTTTTATTTATAGATGTGTTGTAGAACAGCCTGTATTGATGCTAAGATATTTCAGTCTTTCAATCTCCATTTGTTTTACCTGGCCACAAATGCTGGTTTATACAACAACATGTTTATGATGGTGGGGGAATGTGAAACTGCTAACGGATTGGTTTTTAAAGAAAACGTCAGAGTATATTCCCATTTGATGGGACTAAATCCCATTAAATCCAGGCACAAGTTGGCTGTGGTTTGAGCTAATAAAATGAAAGTTACCTCTTCGGGGGGGGGGGGGGGGAGAATGGATCTTCAGTAAGGGATGCGCAGAATGTATTACTTGCAGTGATACTATCTAAAAGCATTTGCTCTCGTTTATGCTATTATGTGCCAAATAACTTACACCTTCCGAAACAGAAACACGGCAAGTGATGAGTGGGATTGACAAAGTTACCAGCTCTGCACAGTGTTAATTTGAAATTCAACAATTTAGGCAATAACACTGTTACTGCCAGAAGTAGATTAGCAACATCCATCCAGCAGTTTTCTGGAATGTGATTTTCTCACTGGGTATATCCTTAGAAAGGAGCCTGTTTTGATACTGGTAACATATTCTTTCTGTATGGTCTCAGAAAATGTATCTAGGGCAATTTTTTTTCGTACCAACACTGCATCAATTAATGACATGATACAAAATTCAAAAAAATCACAGAAGAAAATTTCTTAAAGACATGTACATCGAGCTGTTCTTACCATTTCATATGTGATTTGGTGACAATAGGTATTTTATTAAATATTATTTTTTTATTACAGTTTTTACTTTAAGGAGCTCAAAGCAGCACGCACGCACCCAATATTATCCTCACAGTGACGGATCTGCCGTCGCCCACAGTTTTACTCGAGTGGGGATTTGAAATTGGATCTTCCTGGTCCAGACTGTGCTCACATTAATTTGAATCAAAGGCGGTTTGGGGGGAAATGTATCAAAATGCAGTATTTCCTAAGGAATGACATAGTAGATACAGTTACAGATTATGATAACCTTGTGTTTACACAGTTCTCCAGCAGCGGCAGCGCATTGGATGCAGAATAAAATGGCAGTGGACCCACTGCCCTAGTCTGAAAGCTAAGCACTACACTCCTCTTCCTCTCTACAACTCAGACGATGCCAGTGTATGGTGGCCCCATTTTTGCCAATGACAAATCTCCCATAGATTTCAATAGGTCTAGATTTAGTAAGCTAAGCCCCGGCATCTCGTGCCTTCTGAGAAACAGTTTATTTCCCACGCTTATTGTCAGAGTTCTTTGAGAAGTGTGTGAGCCCTATTGCATGCAAACAATGAGTTGTGGGCAAAGGCTTTTGAATTTTCAGTGTTTGGAGGGAGAGGACTATTGCCCTCATGTCTCCTTCCTACAGGTATCTGGTTGGACATTGTGAGAACAGAATATAGGACTAGATGGACCAGTGAGCAGCCTCTCCTACATTTTCCTCCCAGTGCTGTCCCAAGAAGCCAAATTGTTATTATTATTAGGCCATGTGGGGGCATTCACAAGGTGACCATGTATGAAACATCAGCCATACCTCCCATTCTTTGTGTGAAGTTGGCCTGAGAGACCCACTGGTGTGTGTATTAAGGCATAGGAAGCAGAGAGGGAGACATACTTGTTGAAATAAAAATGGGCTAAGTATGTTCTGCATACACAGAAAGATGCTAATAATTTCTAGGGATGCTAGACTGGAAGGGCAACCCTATGGGTTAGAGAATACAGGGGTCAGCAAACTTTTTCAGCAGGGGGCCGGTCCACTGTCCCTCAGACCTTGTGGTGGGCCAGACTATATTTTGGGAGGGGGGAAATGAATTCCTATGCCCCACAAATAACCCAGAGATGCATTTTAAATAAAAACACACATTCTACTCATGTAAAAACACCAGGCAGACCCCACAAATAACCTAGAGATGCATTTTAAGTAAAAGCACACATTCTACTTATGTAAAAACACGCTGATTCCCGGACCGTCTGCAGGCCGGATTGAGAAGGTGATTGGGCCGCACCCGGCCCCCGGGACTTGGGTTGCCTACCCATGGATAAGAACATAAGAAGAGCCCTTCTCACATTCCCACGTGCCCCAATACCAGATTAATGTTTATCTTCCGCCTTCTCCCATTGTGGTTGGTCTGACTGCATATGGCCTACGTAAGCAAAAATCTCTTTGGTTAAAGAGAAGGAAGGGGGCCTTTTAAAAAAGTTTTATACAATGGCTTTATAGTGAAAGATTAAGGCATCTTGGGAGTTGAAAGCAATTTGTGTGTATATATTAGTAGGTAGTTCTTTAGTTCTCAGACCAAACACATAGTAAGTTTGCAATTCAACATCCTTTCCCCCACCCTCCCCAGAAATAAAGTACAGACTGACGTTTTTCCTTCCGTGCATTTATATTTTCCTTTGCCCCAGTAATTTTAGGGGTGTTTCCCCCCCCCCTGCATACTTCAAATGAATTCTTTATATTGTCCGACTTTCAGGTGGATAAACACACATTTTTGACTACGTAAGTGCCACTTTGTTTAGTTTGCCATGCTGAGGTAAAACATCCCACCACTCAGTACATGCTTAGTGATTTCTTGTGCCTTTCCAGGCTAACTACATGGTTTGGTCTATCGCACAAATCCCATTCAGTTCTGTTGGAGGACTTAAGGAGGACTTCCTGGTGCCTTAAAAGTGTTGTTAAATCCCAAGGGGATTCCAAGCTAATATTTGTTAAACACCCTTCTTTCTTTAAATGTTGATGGCAGTCCTTTTAAACTGCCCTTAGCTGCTGTAATACAACTTGGTGTACTTAATGCTTGTGAGGTACAGGGATTTAAGGAATAGTAAGAATGATTAAAATAGACTGATAAGTGGATCAGGATTTCTGCTGCAGTGACAAGCCAGCAGTTTGAACTGTGAAGAGAAAGGTTAGCTGACCCTATTAAAGCAAGTGTGGCGGAAAGACTCTGAACAGGTTTGGGTTTATATTATTTTATTTGCGGGTAGGCAGGACGAGGGAATTGTCAAACAGCAAAATGGCATTTGATCAGCTTTATTCCTATATTAACCATTTCTGCCAACTTAAGGAGTAGTCCCCATGCTATTGGTGTCCATATCATCTTCTCAGCTTATTTTAGCTTCCTTAATCACTGATCCTTCAGCCAGCTAAATGAATGGGAGATCTGCTCTTTCAAGTCCCATTCATTTCAGTGCACCCCCTTGTGGTTGTTTCCCTTGCTTGAGGTTGTCAAGACTGAGCCATGGGCAGCTGTTGGAGGTGATCCGAGTCTGGGAAAGGGAGCTGAGGAATACACCTGAGTACAGAGCCAGTTCAGAGCCCGAGATTACTTCCTTGCCAGGAAAATGTTCCTAGATGCAGTTTGTTTAGCTCACCCCATAGGACAGCTGCATGCAAAACCAAAGGTTCCTGGTTCTAGGAATGTGTGCAGTTTGAAATACAAACCAAGACAAAGCCTGTACTTTGTATAAGTGGGGTTCAAGTCAATTTGGTGAGCAGTTTTCTCCACTGTACATTGTTGCCGTGTCTTTGGAAACGTTGAACAAGTTTATTCCATAGATTCTTAAGTCACTGTGATCCTTGCAGCTCTATCAGCCAGTGAGGAACTGCAGAAGTTGCACACTGCTAAACATAAAGGGCCCTTGATATTATCAGAATTGTAGCCTATCCTACAAGAAATACGGAGAATTTGTAAAAAAAAATAAAAAAAAATGGGAGAGAGTCGAGCATTTTCAGAGCTTCTCCTGACAAGCTATTTATTGTATTGAGAGTTGATTTTGTCAGCTGGCAAGCAGAGGAATATTAATGAAGCATTTGCAGACAAGCAGTCTAAACAGGTTGATCATGATTGACTAGAATCTACAGTGCATGATATCAAGATGAATTATTTGTCATGGCTGTTTCTCTGACCTTGTTATTTCAGTTTTCATCCTTTTAAAATGTTTGGTATGGTATTCATTGCTGCCTGTCTTTGTCAACCTATTGCTGCGGTTCAGACATATTTGCTCATTTTCAATATGGATCTCAATTATACCTATCGGCCCCGATCCAGCTGGTCTCCATTGCATCTACCCATTCATGCCAATCCAAGCTAGGGGGCAATATGATGTATGCAGAAATCAGAATGACTATTTACAGCTGGATGGGGTACCACCTGTAGTGGCCAGTGAGTTGATGTGGAAGGAGCTCTGTTGACACAGCAGGTCACTGGTGCTTCCCAAGTGTGCAAGGGAGAGGGTCAAGTCGGTGGAACTTGGTGTGGTGCAGGCACAGCATAGATGAAGCATCAGGAGCATCAAACAGCAACCTGCTGTGTTGGGAAGCCAGAAGAGTAACAGAGCATCACCTCACTGGCAGCTACCAGGTACAACGCATACCCAAGGGTGCTGTGTGCACCCTTCCTCTTCCTGATCTATGCATGCAACGCCTTCCAAAAGCAAAATGATACTACCTGGCTGTTCAGGAGAGGAAGTAGGAGATGGAATCAGTCCCAACCATTGTCTTTTCCCTGTCAATCAAACAGGTTCTGTAGGGACTTTCAACTTAAAAATAAAAAATAAATAAAGGGAATTGTACTGTGTTGCTGCTGACCTTTAAAGCCCTAAATGGCTTCGGTCCTGTATACCTGAAGGAGCATCTCCACCCCCATCGTTCTACCCGGACACTGAGATCCAGCACCGAAGGCCTTCTGGCAGTTACCTCATTGCGAGAAGTGAGGTTACAGGGAACCAGACAGAGGGCCTTCTCAGTAGTGGCACCTGCCCTGTGGAATGCCCTCCCATTAGATGTGAAGGAAATAAGCAGCTATATTCTCTTTAAAAGACATCTGAAGGCAGCCCTGTTCAGGGAAGTTTTTAATATTTAATGCTGTATTGTTTTTAACACTTGATTGGAAGCCGCCCAGAGTGGCTGGCGAAATGGGCAGGGTATAAATAATAAATTATTATATTATTATTATTACATCCAGCCTTGATTTGTCTGTATGAGTTCTGTTGTATCAGAGCTTTCCAGTCCCATTGCAAATAGAATAATTCATTTGAGGCATATTGAAATTTAGCAGCTTTACTTTTTTGTTTGTTGTTTGTTAGTGGGGTAGTGATTTTCTCATTAGGCAAGGTGTCTCTGATATATCATTAAACAGGACTCATCATGTTTTCTAGTAGAAACACTGGGAAAAGAATCTCTTCATTAGTCTGCAGAAGGCTCCAGTGATGGAAGGCTCTGTTCCTATGAATGCTCCAGTGCACTGATTTACATGGTGTTATTTTTGCAACAATTGCAATTATCGTGTCAATCGTCTTCGGACATGTTCAACCCATGATGATACTCCACATTACACTTTTGTGTGTGTGTGTGTGGACAGGTATGGACAGTATCTGTCAGCACAGATTAATCAAGATTAAATTAATAGTCATCTGGACACTAACAATGGGGAGAGAAATAGCCCGATGCTTTTAGGAATCTCTGTCATAGCTCTCCTGTGTGTAAGGACTAGTTTTCCCAATTGGTCCCATTTTAGACTACAGACAGGTGCTCATGTGAGCTACTCCTGAACATAGAAAACTAACTTAGTGGGGAGAAGGTTAGGACTGAGCCCCCATTTCTGACATTTAGTTTTCTTTTTGAGGAGCATTCAAGTGGGGCACATTCTGAAATAAGGACCTACACTTACATTACCTCCTCTAGGACAAGTGAGGACTGAAAATCAACATTGGGAATGTGGGGGGGGGGGGGAGGGAATCAAATCACTCTTACCCGACAGTCAAAGTGGGGGAATCAAAGGCCATGCTGGGGGGTGGGGAGGAAGGGGCCAGCTCTGAATCACTCCAGGTGGATGCAGACCCTAGAAGACCCTAGAGGGCAGCCACCACAATTTCAATTTTGTTGTAATATGGCATCCTTTTATAAAACACTTTACTGGCTAATCTGAAGAATGGCAACTACCAAAATCACAGATTGGACTTTAGCAAACTTGACTAGATTGATCCGCCCTGGAAGGGGGCAAGTTGGGATTTTGTTTTTGTGTCCCTTTCTCTCTCTTTTTGTAATTGTTATATATTAGAAATCAATAAAACTATATTTTAAAAATATTCCTCCTCAGTGGTGGGAGGAGACCAACAGTGTCCCCTAATCTCTAAGAAACAATGGGGGTGGGGCTGTGAGGAGGAGGCAGGTTCAGCCTCCAAGGAGTGCATTGCAGCCATCATTGCCACCTCAGAAACAACAGCATGAAATACATTCCTTGGAGGCCAGATCTGCTGCCTCTGTGGATCCTGCCAGCCAATGCGGTCACCTCACGTCGGTGAGCCAGTCCTAACCTCCTTGATCTCTTATATCTAAAACAGGAAGCATTCACTGTACAAATACATATCCCACAACTGCCCCTTTTTGACCGGTACATTCCGGATTTACACAAGCCACTCCCGGAATACCCCAGACATTGCCAGTAGCAACAAAGCCTTCCCCTCCTTACCTCTGGTCAACATGGCAGTGTCCAGACACTGAAGCTGGCTCACCACTCTACCTTCCATTTTCCTTCTCTATGTTTCCTGTGGAGGTCTGTGGGTGGGGAGTTAAAGTGTGCAGTGATGGTGGCAGATAGGCAGGCATGCGAGTTAGCTGGACGGTGATAGCAGCTGTGAGAGGGATGGTGGAGGAGCCGCCACACTAAGGAAGACTCAGGAAGAGGCCTAAGGACATGGGCACGCAGGAAGGGCAGGGGACAGATATCTCTCTTTGTGTGTGTGTGTATACATATACATATACATATACATATATATAATATCATTAGAAGTTTACATTCAAACAATTTATACAATAATTTTATGAGATTCTCTGAATCTCATGACTTCCCCCCTTCCCCTGCATGGGTCCTTGAAACAAAATTTAAAGCTGCATATCAGTACATTCTCCACAATTTTCATTTTTCCAAATTATCTATAATCTTCATTACTTTACAAGTGTTTCTTGTAGTCCAGCTATGGTTTTAATTTGCTTACAGTATTCTCCTAAGTGATAAAATTCCCCCTTGTCTTCTTGATTCCTGAGTCTTCCCGTTAGTTTTGCCATTTCAGCGTAGTCCAACATCTTGGCTTGCCATTCTTCCCTTGTTGGGATTATCGCTTCTTTAGGGGACAGGTATCAGCTGCAGCCGGAATGTGGAGGGAGGAAAGTGGGAAGGGTGACTGTTTTCTGGGGGAAGGGCAGCTGGGAGGGAGGTGGGCAACTCAAACAGGGAATTGGGCGCTGTGTAATTCAGTTCTTTATTTTATCCCAGTTTTGTTACTCATTATATAACCAATCTTTATTTTCAGATTTAATAGCACTAAAGGTCACTTTTCACATTCACATAATGAAATAACAATGTTTCCATCAAGCCCTTCAGGTTTCCAAAAATGTTGTTTCATATAGTCTAATTCAAGCCATGTTCTGAATGAAGTTTGGACTTTGGTTTATATTGGAAATGCTTTTACAATTTTGCATGCATGTATGTATATACAGTATGTCTTTTAAATGGTTTTAATCTTGGGGTTTTACTACCTTTGCAAGTCACTTTGAGGATTATTCTTCATGAAAATGTTACCTAAAAATAACTATTAAAATGTGATGCTCCCTTAAGGCTGAGATCAAGCATTATTTTACATTTTAATAGAAGTACTAGATATTGGCCAGGCCCACATATGGTGCAAATCAACCACACTTCACTGGAGATGGTGAAGCTGGGTAGATTGATACTAGAAGACCCAAAATGTCACTTTACCATCTGTGATTAATTGCTAAATACAACCGCAGTGGCTTGGATCAGTGACCTGGAAAAACTACAGTATACCTAATAAGGTTCTTCCAGTAACCCTTGCCAAGGTTTTCACCCTCCCTGAAGGCTACCTTGGCTTTTATAGATGAGTAATTGCACTACATCATCCACTGACAGTCTTACTTGAGAATCTGCTGCTGGCTAAAGCATTGGATAATAGTTTTGTATTATTGTATTGAATTGGCTACTATATATGGACAGTATGCTGAAGAAAGAGGAAGCTATTTCAATAACCTTTCCAACTTTCTTTTTTTTTATTCCCCGCTGCAGCCTACTTGTAAAGATTAAAAAATGCCGCCCGCAACGACGACGCAGTACGCTCCCCCGGACGGTGGATGGGGTTGGGTCGTGGTCTTTGGCAGTTTCATCTCCATTGGATTTTCTTATGCATTCCCTAAAGCCATCACAGTCTTCTTCAAGGAGATACAGGAGATCTTCGGCACATCATATAGCCAGATAGCTTGGATATCATCAATCATGTTGGCTGTCATGTATGCAGGAGGTATATGAGAACCTAACTTTTCTTCTTTTTTGCCTGTCAGATGGTCTTACAATATTAAGCAAAGTTCTGCTCCATGATTTTGCAGTTCATGGCTTCTCTAGATGTGTTTTCATAAAGAACCACATATTGTTTTCTTCTGCTTCCTCTCCTAAACCCTTCCAATAACTCTCTGAATGCATGAGCGTTCATTTCAAACAATGATGCAATTGGTTTTGCTGTTTGGTGGGTGGCGCTGTGGGTTAAACCACAGAGCCTAGGGCTTGTCAAACAGAAGGTCAGCAGTTCGAATCCCCGTGATGGGGTGAGCTCCCGTTGCTCGGTCCCAGCTCCTGCAACCTAGCAGTTCGAAAGCACACCAAAAAGTGCAAGTAGATAAATAGGTACCGCTCCGGCGGGAAGGTAAATGGCATTTCCATGCGCTGCTCTGGTTCACCAGAAGCGGTTTAGTCATGCTGGCCACATGACCCGGAAGCTGTACGCTGGCTCCCTTGGCCAATAAAGCGAGATGAGCGCTGCAACCCCAGCATTGGTCACGACTAGACCTAATGGCCAGAGGTCCCTTTACCTTACTTTACCTATAGTGCAGAAGTGAGGGCAGAAGGCCCACTAGTGGTTGGCTGTGTGATTTAAAGTAGATCAGCAAGGATTTCTGATTCCCTAGTGTGTAACAGAGGTAAGAACAAAATGACATCAAGGAAATAAGGGGAAATGGCCAGGATAAGGTATGGATTTTTGTTTGGAGCGGCTGTGGAATTCAGTTTAGCTCTAGTACTTTAATATAATTTCTGGTGTCATAGGTTTTTTTTAAAATTCTAAGTGTCTTTTGTACTCTGCCTGGCAGATCCTAGGGTTTTAGGGAAACAACAACCCCAAAATAGATTCAAGTCTTAAGTCCGTCCATCCCTGATATGAGAGATCGAGAAGTTAAGAAAGGGGAGCTAGGTGGACTACCAAAGAGCTTTCTGTAAGCAGATGCTGAGATCAATAAATCAAGCAAAGCACAATCATGAACCAATAGATGGAACAGGGTATCAAGTTTTATGGATTGATAAAAACGATAGGAATAGTGTTCCTGGAAAGTTTACTGCTGATAGACACGTCACACTGAAACAGAAAGTAATGGATAGTAGAAGTCATTTAATAAAGTAACAGAGCCGGCAACTGACTTTGACCCTCAGCTGTTAAAATAGTAGCAAAAAATAGAAGTAACTGTTTGTTTTGCTTTTTTAATGAACAAAATGAAATATGATTAGGATTTGAAACAGCCTTACTCTGCCTGAAGTCCTCAAGATGTTTTGGCATGCTGGTTGGGGATGATGGGAGTTGTAGTTCAAAACTTATGAGGTGCACCAGGTTGTGGAAGGCTGGTTTAAAATATGACCAATTAATTTGCTACTTAGCAATTTGCTACTTTGCTAAGGTTCATGGGGTACCTTAACTTACCCCTTATTGGAAAATATAGCATTATCAAACAACTCAAGTAATACTGTAATTTGATTCCATTTTTCATCAGCATCATCTTTTCTGGTTGACGGAGAATGTTAGAACCCTGACTCTTCACCCTCTTGATTTCCTGTCTGTCTTCTTGATCACTTTGCTTGCAACCACCCCGATGCTAATGGATAAATTTTGTGCTGCCTCTCGGTTTAACACTGGTGTCGACCAGTTTGCCATTGGTGTCACTGGGTAGGATAGGAGAACATATTGAGGATAGGAGAACATCTTGAGAACTTCAGAACAATTCATCTTTTTTGTAGCACTTCGTTCCACCTTATACATAGAAACCCAGAAATGTTATCTGCTTGTCCAGAATAAATATCAAGCATAAAAATAAAAAATAAAGGATTTTGAGCAAGCTCCACATTCTATAGCAAAAGTAACAAGTTAAACAGTGAAGCGGTTATTTTCTTATCTTGCTGTATGGCTTTAATGTGAAAGCAGCAGGTAGCTTTGCCAAAGCTAAACATTCTTTGAAGCCACAGCCACCACAAAATAGCTTCCCAATAAATAAAGCATCAAACAATCACTGGCAGAGGATGAAAAAAAGCAAACAATTATAATAATGTTTGGGAGGGAGTTATTCCTTTGGGTTGTTGCTTTTCCTATCTAATTTGATTGTTTGATTTTTAACATTTGTTGTACAATTGCTTGAATGAAAGCAGGAAAAACATAGCGTGTCAGGTACCTTGTTTATGGCGAAGCCTGGCAGATATCTTGAAAATGTTGTGGGCACACTGTGTATCTCTTAATGCTAATTAGGAAGAACCTGAAAAACATTTGAGATCTGACACACTCATTATGATTTAGCGCTCTGCCTATTAATCTTCACAGCGGGGTCGTTGGGTAAGTGAGAGTCTAAGACTGAGGATCTCTGCTTCGGAGCCTTCAGCCTCCTGAGGTAATTAGCAGGCATCTGTGTTTCGGTAACAAGGTATTAACTTACCTTTCAATATCTGGGAAAAAATGAAACTAATAAAAGACATCCAGGAAGGAGCTAAAGGAATGTTAATTATGTTTATCACTTAACTTCATACTTCGAATAAATGTCATGAAATTATAGCAGGCCATCTGGCAAATCCATATGGTCTCCTGGATTCGTGGTTAATTCCAACAGATAGGTCAAGCACAGTGTTCATCTCCACCCCACCTCCTTCAAGAATGCAGAGGAAAGATGTGCAAAGTTGAATGAATCAAGTTCTGTATAAAAATTTCACTTTGCCCCTTAGGCACGCTGTGGATCTGCTCCTCTGTGGAGCACATTTGTCAGTAGGAGGCTTCTTTATTTTTATATGTGTTTCCAGGGCTGCTGCTTCTTTTTTTCAGCCCCAAGACTTTCTCAGTAAAGTCAGTACAAAGATCCTCAATTACTATCTGTTGGGTGTTGCCCTAAACTAAAGGTATAGTATGGCAGCTCGGTCATCTCAGGCATGCCTGACTGCTATGTTTGTTTAACGACAAGTAGGAAGTAAGGCTATTTTGCTGCCTTTTTCTCCCTCATTAAGTTAAGACACTTTCCAAACCTTCATTCATATGGTGGGCTAAATAGTGCCTTTCCCCTGCAAAAAAATAAATAAATAGCATACTATCATCAGGATTTGGACATACAGTGGGATAGCACAGGACAATCAGTACACACTTATATATATATTGCTTTTAATTTTATACTTAAATCTCCCATTATTTCACAGGAATGAATTGCTTTTCAATTTGTTATGAACACTGGGAAATAAATAAATCCCACAGCTGTTTGCCCATATTCATACATTCGTTGCACAGATGTACTATCTGTAATGTGAGTACAAATTGCCATTGTGCAATTGCAGCTTATCTACACTTTGAAAGAAAGTAACATGCCTCTGGTTCTCATGACCAGAACACCTGGATTGTGTGTGATAGTTCCAAGAACCAAAGGAAGACAGAGATAGAATTTCATCTTCATTCTCCCCCAACCTCTGGACTTCCTTTCAATTCATGCCCTTCCGTCTCTCTTTCTATTAGCCATCTCACAGCCCAAAAATTCCAAATGGTATCTTTTTTTGAAGCAGGATACATTGCAAACAAAGAGGAAGTATCTGCAGATTTACGTGATCTGCTTTTCTGCAGAATTCAGTTTTCCTTCTTTGATATGTTCTTTGGATACCATATTGCATTTTACAGTGGAAACCGTTACAGCTTTGTCACAAATATCTGCCTTTTAAGGTTACCTTTAACTGCAGCAAGCTCCTGTTGTTTTTGTTCATAGGACAACTAAAAAATAGTTCAGTGATAAGCTCTTGGGCTTTATTTTGAAGGTTAATTGGAAAAAGAACATTTCATTTGGTGTGTTTTTGCTAATGTTACTCAGTAGGCTCTCTGTACATAATGCGGGGAGGCTGTGTTGAAAGTTTAGTTAGCAAAAGAAGAGAGAGGGGAAATAACATATAATAAAGCAAGTAATGGTGCAGCGAAAATGAATAAAGGGGAATTGCCTGCCCTTCAAAACACGAGCACTCAGACTAGTGATTGGCAGCAAGTTCAGAACAAGCAACACATTATCAGTTTATGGAACATATTGTCAAAGGATATTGTGATATCACTAGCGTGAGTGGTTCTTTAAAATGTTTTTAGACAATTCTAGAAGGCTAGGCTTATCAAACTGAAGTGGCAGAACTTCCATATTCAAGGTCAGTGCACGTTTTGTTAACGTATGCTGGGAACAAACAGCAGAAGAGAATTATTTCCATCCTCTGTTCTGCCTTTATTGTAAGCTGCAAGGGGCAGCCATTGTTGGACACCGAGTGCTGAACTATGTGGTCCAAATCCAACAAGGCAATTCAGACATTTTTAGCAACATTACTGTGAAGATAAAATGGTATGCACTGCAAAAATGACAGTTGCAAAATTCATGTAACACAAACACCAGATGGCTGCCTTTAAAAAAAGAAAAGACAAAGACAAACAAAACAAAAAGTTTTTCATATGGCTAACTAAGACTCCAGAAATTATTTCCCTAAACCATCAATAGTATCTTCTCAGTTAAGACATTGGTTTTGAGAAAACAGAACGGGCAATGACTGGGAAATTGCTTGATGTGACCTTTGTGTCCTTTGCTGTGTGGGACAAACTTTTACCCTCTATTAGGATAGGTACAGCCTTGAATTTTAAGAACCTCATTTAGTGTGCCCTTGAAAACACAACTTCCCAATTTCCAAATGCCTCCTGGGCGTGAGGGAATACTTCACATTTGGGTGTGTTTTTTTACACACAGAGAGACAGACATTTTTACATCATGCTGAATTAATTTGATATTTGCTGGTAGAGGTGACAAAGAAGTTGGAATTGCGACTTTTGCTAGCAAACCTAGACAAAAGCACCAGAACTAGTTTAATGCAGTGTGTGTGTGTGTGTGTGTGTGATCAGAATTGTTCAGGAAAAGAAGAAGAATGGAAGAATTGAAGCTGACAGCTAAATCATCCTTCCAATATTATTAAAGTGATGCTTCTGCATTTTTAAGAATCTAATATACTGAGGTTGCTGGACAAATGTAGATAAGTTCAATTGTCAATATTGTATCAAAAACTTTCTCAATAAATAAATATCGTTTTCAAAGAAAAAAAGATGATAAGCAGGAAAAGGAGAGTTTATTATAAATGTCAAAAGGCATATCTTTATGTACCTATAGGTTAAGGTGTTGGCTGTGACAGACCTTCTACTTTTTCTTTTTGCTGTTGTTTTGCAGTGTAATAAGCAGCCCTCAGCCAGCTGCAGTCATTGCATACACTCTTCTCCAGGAGTAAGTACCACCAAAATCAGTGGGACTTGTCTCTAAGTATGCATAAGCTTGTGCTGTAAATCCAGTTAAAACAATGGGATATATAATATTTGCTAGAAAGAGCAGAAACTCCCTGTTTCAGGTGGGATGCCCTGGTACCCAGTCAGTGCTGCATTAGCATCTTGGATTTCTCCATTCATTTGCATGGACAAGTTTCCCTTCTACTCCAGGAGACATGACTTCTCCTAGAGAGGATCTAATAAATTACCTCTCCAGGCATGTACTGTCTTTCTCTGCTTTTTCATTCCTGGTGACTTCAGTGGTCTGAATATTCTATCATCTCACATCACACCAAGCCTAACAGTCTACTTTAGTTCCAAGAGTCCCATAGCCAGATAGTTAATTCTAAGCACAGTTGCCTAGCACTAGGGTTTATTGAACAAATGACACTTCAGTGTACAAGTGTTGAGGAGTCTTTATTCCTCCTCCAAGAATTGCTGAGTAAACCAGGTTGTGAAAGGCAGTCGTAAATAAGTAGGAGCTTCTTTAAACACCGTATAAAGTATTAATACCTTTAATTTGTTTAAGCTCTGTTCTTTGACATTTGCATTAGTTTTAAGGGCATTTTGAGAGTGTGCAAACTAACTTGGGATGTGTTCCCATAAAATGTGACACACAAAAAATGGAGCCTACAGTACTTATGAAAGGGTTGAATTACTGCTAGGGAGTGTGAGACATCATTTGTCAGCATAAGGTATATATGCAACCATCTTGGGAGATACACACATTATAAAATCATAGCATTTTAGGGTTTTGAAGGCATCTTCAATGTCATTTGGTCCAACCCCCCTGCTCAGTGCAGGAATTTAGGTACAACATCATTTATGTAGCAGCTCATCAGCTACTTGAAGGCAGCTGCCATGTCTCGCCTTAAATTTCCCCTCTCTAGGCTCTCTTCTCCAGATCAAGCTTCTCCAGCCATTCCTCTTAGGACTTGGTTTCCAGAACCCCACACCATTCTGGTTACCCTCCTCCAAATTGACAATACTCTCTGTAAAATATGTTGTTGTACGTATCTTCAACTGAAACAGCCTGTGTAGTGTGTGCCAAAAATGCTGTGCTGGGAAGCTGAAATCTGCCACTGTTTCTCAGTTATGAAATATCCACTTGTTTGTTTTTAATAGTGTATTGAGGCAATCATAGGCTAGCTGTTTTCAGGCCAAGGTTCAATGGCTTCTATTGGGGAAACATGATACTGCTGAGTCACAGTATGAGCTACTGTTTGGCTCATAAGAACAGAGCGCTTTGACAGTTGTACCAAATGATGTCCAGAGAATGAAACTGTATTACCATTGCACCAATGTTTTGCCAGCACTGAGCATAGATAAGCAGGGCAGAACTGTTGGTGTAGCTAGAATCCTGGTCTTATGAGCAAACAGTAGATCTTCAGTGAACCTTCAGACATAATACTGAAGGAAAAGTTGCTCTCTTAACAGCCTGATCCTTTTGTGGGATGTGGCTGTGGTGATGCAAGCAGAAACTTCATTTATAGAGAAATCCATGGAAGACAAGACTGCCAGTGGCTCTTAGCCAGAACGACTGCATGCTACCTCCAGGATCAGAGACAGCATGATCCTGAACACCAGAGCATAGGGCGAAAGAGATATTGCCCTCATGTCTCCGTAGGCATCTGGTGGAACATTTAGGAGAAACTGGTGGATGCCAGACTAGATAGGCCTTTGGCTGGCCTTTACTTATGTTCTTATGGCAACTGCTAGTGTTGCGTTTTGTACAACAGTGAAGTATTGGTAGCTCTTTCCACTCTCCCTTCAAAACCTCCTTGATGTATCCCTCAACAATTACAAGGCTGCACTATTTGCTTCTGGGAGCTGTCAATCTAGAGTGTTATACCTCTGTTGTATTAGCCCTGGCTTCTTTTCACCCTGTGTGGGCCAAATATGCCCTTTTTGAAATGTTCTTCCACTGGTGGCACTGATCCTATTTTGATACAAAGGCCTTCTTGTGGCGTCTTTGTGCAGAAGCCCTGGTGCTTAGCATAGGTTTTCAGCAGAATATCTTTAAAGGGGGGGTAGACCAATTCATGGAGGATAAGGTGATCAATGGCTACTAGCCATGATGGCTGTTGAAATATACTCGGAGTCAAGAGTCGATTTCATGCTCTTTATTCAGCTCATAGTGGTGAGGAGGAATGGAAGTTCCCCCAGAATGTCTGCTTTATATACATTATTTACACAATGGGCCCCACGTGATTGGCTAATTCCGGGATTCTCCTATAGGCCAATCAGGTTGCAGATTCACTTCCACTCAGAGCTGGATTGGGTGGCTCCTGTGGACCAATCAGACTGCTGCATTCTGAATCCTATTGTTCTAGGACCAATCAGACTGCTGCATTTTGGATCCTATTAAACTCAGTACATAACAGCTGTGTTCTACCGCCACTGTCAGTATGTCTCTGAATACCAGTTTCTGGTAACCACAGCTGGTGACAGTACAGTGGCATTCAGCTGCTCCTTGTGATCTTCCGATAGGCATCTATTTGGTACTGTGAGGAGAGAATGTGGGCTAGATGCTGGATCCAGCAGGCTCTCCTTATCTTCTCAATGTTCAACAGAAGCTAGAATCGGGCTTTTAATCTTTTCCAAGTTCCCTTTGGTGATCAACATGTGCAATAAATATATTTATGGGGGAAAGCATAATCCTTTGTCATTTGCAGGGCATTAGCAGTTCACAAGTTGTTGGACCCAATGTTCATTTTTCATGCACATATTTTTAGAAGGAAATCTGCCTCTCAGTTTTTCTCTCTCTAGCACAGCTTGGCAAGCTGTGCTGCCTGCTCCCTGTCATGTCTTCTTTTCTGACTTTTGTGTGTGTGCATCCAAATTACTAAAGCATTTGTTCTAAGTGATTGGATTGTTAATTTAGATAAGGGAATAGTGCTCTAAGCTAGCCTACCGTTGGCAGCCAGATCTTGCACTCACAAGATGTAATAAGCTTGGAATTATTTTTATGGTGAGAAAACATGTTTTATTCATCTAATTTCAGCTGTCCTTGCATCTGTTAGCTTCCAAGTATAAAAACAACCGCAAGTGTTATTAACTCTGATCCCGTTTCCTTATATAATAAAAAATTTAAACCCTGATTCACAGACTTCTTCTGTAGTTTGGGATGCACAAGGCACTCATGTAGCTGCCAAAGAGCATAAGAGGATTTCTGCTGGATCAAACCAACGGACTATTTTTCCACAATGGCCAATGAGATGACTATAGCAGGGATGAAGAACCTGTCATCCTCCAGATGTTGTTGGACTCCAACTGCCATCAGTCTCATCCAGCATGGCCAGTAGTTATGGATGATGGGAGTGGAGTCCAGCAACATCTGGAGAGTCACAGCTTCCACATCCCTCTCCAGTAGGGACAAGCAGGACATAAGCACACTAGCTCTCTCCTCTCCTCCTCCTGTTTCAAAGCAACTGGCCTTTCAAGGCATGCTGCCTCAAATTCTGAAGATAGCACAGTGACCATGACTTGAAGCCAGTGAGAGCATAATTTCCTATGTACTTGTCTAATATTCTTTTAAAACCATCAAATTTGATGACCATCACTACATTTTGTGTGAGTTAATCCCATACTCCTATGTGCTGTACGTTTGTCTGTTCTGAATATCCTACCATTCAGCTTAATTGGAGGGCCCCAGATTCCCATATAATTAAAGGAGAGAAATGTTTATCTCTATTCGCCTTCTCCACACCATGTAATATTAATTTATAATTTATTATTAAAATTTATGTATAATGTATTTATGTATGTATGTGGTGCTGTAGTCTAAACCATGGAGCCTCTTGGGCTTGCTGATCAGAAGGTTGGCTCTGTCCCAGCTCCTGCCAACCTAGCAGTTCGAAAACACACTAGGGACTGCTGTGGTCAGAAGGTAAACCGCGTTTCTGTACGCTCTGGCTTCTGTCATGGTGTTCCATTGTGCCAGAAGCGGTTTAGTCATGCTGGCCACATGACCTGGAAAGCTGTCTGTGGACAAATGCTGGCTCCTTCGGCCTGAAAATGAGAAGAGCGCTGCAACCCCAAAGTCACCTTTGACTGGACTTAACCATCCAGGGGTCCTTTACCTTTATGTATGAATGTATGTATGTGTGTATGAATGTATCTACTCTATCTATCTATCATCTATCTATCACATCCATAGACCACCTTTATCTTCCAGGGAGCTTAAGGTGGTGTACATGGTTCCCCTCTTCTCCATTTCATCCCATGGTACACAGAGAACAAGAGTTAAGAGAAGTAAACATGGCAGTCTTTAATTTAGTGAAACCAGGAATTAATTTTGAATAGTGTACCAGGTAGAAAGAATCAATTGAAACCAAATTGTGTAGTGTTATCTAATGGCTGGAGGGGATACAGCCCGCAAAATCTGAAGTCGATCTTCAGCTGACTATGCCTTGAACTGCTAGGTTTGGTATTCATCAAGACACATGCAAAACAGAGATCTCTGTGCTGGTGCATAACAGCTTGCCTAATGAAGACTTCTGGAGAACTCAAAAACCTGCCATGCTTTTGTGACATTTTGCTTAAGCCTAATAAAGGCATTGTTCCACTGTGCCTTTTGGAGTTTTTCTACAGACCAACACTGCTACCTTTGCTTTTTATGTGCCTTGAAATCATCCCACATTTACCCAGGAATCTGATTGGGACTTTTAATTGGAACCCAAAGATGCTTTACCACAAATATTCAGAAGTTGTTAAAAAATAAAATAAAACTACCAGGTAATCATGACAAACATGAAAGGGCTGAAAGAAGCAACTGGCCATGAGAAGTTTGCTTGGTGCAAAACACTTGACTCCCACCACTGTCACCGAAAGCAAGTGTCTGAAGAAGGGCGTAGGCATGTGGCTGCATTCTGTCTGTGGCCAGTGTGGTGTAGTGGTTAAGAGCAGTAGCCTCGTAATCTGGTGAACCGGGTTCGCGTCTCTGCTCCTCCACATGCAGCTGCTGGGTGATCTTGTGCTAGTCACACTTCTCTGAAGTCTCTCAGCCTCACTCACCTCACAGAGTGTTTGTTGTGGGGGAGGAAGGGAAAGAGAATGTTAGCTGCTTTGAGACTCCTTTCGGGTAGTGATAAAGCGGAATATCAAATCCAAACTACTCCTCTTCTTCTTCTTCGATACTTTATACTGAAACAAACTTCATAAAATAATTAAAGTAACATGATGTTGAAGGCTGGCTATTACTCATTCTAGGTCACACTTCTGACATTACATGGTTTGGGAAAAGCCAAGAAAATCATACCCCATGTACATTCCAGAGAGACATTGAATTGGGAACATTTTAAAAAATGTATCTTTTTTATTTGATTAGATTCATATCCTGCTTCTCCTCCCAAAGGAGCCAAGGGTGGCAAAATGTTGATGGGTCAATTCCCTTCTGGGCAGCTTTCCAGTGGCCCCATAGCAGGCAATTCAGTCCAGAAGCAGAAGTGGGTGGGACAAATGTAAAGTTTACTTCTGTGCCCTAGGTTAGCTTCTATACACCCACACCATCTTCCAGGTGAGCGAGAGGCATCATCATACATGCATTCACACATCCCAGGGAGGTATAAAGACTCCGGGAGGATCTGAAGCATGATTATTTAGAGGCATGGCCTTGGGAGAGGGAGGTGGTTGTGATAGGGCCAATTCCACATGCATGTGTTTAGTACTTGCGCCAATAATCACTGGAACCAGACACAGCAAAGAGCATGACTTGCATTTGCTTTGGTTGCACAGAATTGCAGTTAAAGGTATTTGCACTGCCATATATATTGCTGCTTCTAAAGCTGTCAGTTAATTAAAGGTTTGTTTGTAGGTTAACTAATTGCCTTGTTTTCAAGCAGCACATTGATTAATTAAATTGTAAATTAAATGGAAACTACAGTACCATAATAAGGGTGGGTTTCTTTGGTTGTCGTTGAGGACATTTCATCTGTCAGCTAAGTGACATTTATTGTTTTTTTGGGGGGGGAGAATCATCCTCCACAAATATATGTGCAGATTGTGCTATTTTGGTAGGCAAGCCATAAACAAGAACCCATTTATAGGGGCCCACTGATTAAAAGCAGATGGGAATTTACATTTCTAATGGAATGGATTGATTGCAATGAAGACGCGCTGGATGTAATAGGAGTGCCAGCAATCATGAGCACCATCCGCTGAATGTCTTGCTTGTTTTGGGGAGTGGCACTGTAGGGCAGGTGAATCACATGGCTTTCTGGATCCTAGCTTACATTTTTCCTACAAATGTAAATCACTGGCAGACAATGTATACAACTGAAGCCACAATGCTGATAGAGACCATACACTCATATACAGAATACCTCACATACCTCTCTTCATACAAAAACACACACACACAGTAATGCACCACACAGAGAGAGAAGAAGAGGAGGAATACACACAGCCCCATCAGCTCCTCTGCCAATTTGCACCAATCAGCAGAACAGCAAAGGGGCTCTTCCTCCTCATTGCATAAGATGGCAAGCAAAATCGCCCTCTCTGCTCTTCAGAGACCAGAAGTTCAGGGACACCCCTGCCTTGGAGTTCCCTTGCTTTGAGGCATCCTTGGGGAGGTAGCTCCAAAGAGTACTTCTGCTGCCACTTGTTTGCTGTTAAATTTCAAGGCTGGAGTTGCCCACCTTTCCAGATGAGTGGGCACATTTTGGGTTTTGAGAGTGCGCTGTGGGTGCCAGTTACAAAATGGGTGGCATGGCATAGAGCATAATTAGAGAGAGTTACAGGCATGGTGAAGCTTTTCCCAAAAATGTATTTCCTTACTAGAAAAGCCTAGGCTACAATGCCAGGTTTTTCTAGTAAGGAAATATTGTAAGTTAACAGGACTCCTGGGCCTACTGTCATTATCGGCAATTGCACAGCCTGAGTACCTCAGGCTGTCAGAACCTGATTGGCTGAGTTAGTAATACCACTGTCAGCCATATGCTTAAAATCCTTTCAAACAATGTTGATGGACCCCTTCTCAATCTTTATTTATCCCTCTTTTTAAACAAACAAACAAACAAACAAAAAAATGGAATGAAGCAACATTGAATTGTTTTATCTTGTCCTTCTTGGTGAAAATATAAATAAACCAAATAGGAAGCGCGAGGAACCAGAAATAAGGGAACAATGATAGAGCTGAATGCTTTATTTAGATAACTACTTGCTTAAGCTCTCCACTTTAATACTTATTTGCTGCTAAACTTATCTCTGCTTCTTAGTTCCTGCTCACTTATGAGAGACTTAAGCTAGGAATGGCTGTTATCTTTTGCATGTAAAATGTATTTTCAGAAAACCAAAATCTTCTCATTATCTCCTGGGAGTGTTCCACATTGCTTTTTCCTTTCACCTTCCTGTGGTTCTATTGCAACATAGATTATCCCATTGAAAAAAGGGAGGGGGGGACCCAGGCAGAATATTATCATCTCATAAAATCTGGGATGGAAAATGAAAGCACAGCTTGCAAGAACCTTTTGTCAAAAGCAAAACCATCTTTACATTTGCAGGATGCAGTGCAGGCTTCCTTCTTATGGTGATAGTTAAATAAAGAAATGCTGCTCACCTGATTAACAGTTGCAGGGAATCCGTATTATCCCTAACCTTGGAGTCAGGGGTCATGTAATAAAGCATCCTGGAGATTTAAAACAGCAACCTCAGGACACTGGGCTGATTGGGACTAAAACTTGAGAGCTTTCTCTGTTTTGCAGGTGTCACCTGAAAGCAACTCCTCTGTAGTTGAGAGAATTATGCAGCTGCAAAACAAGGGTACAGGTGCCAGCAATCTCATGTCTTCCCTTAGCTGAACTGAATTCAGGCACTGAAGCAACCGCATAGTATGGGGAGCTACGGCCTGGTGATAATGGGAAACTAATAAATTACTTGACCTTAATAATAAAAAATACAAAAGGTCCTTGCCCATAGTTATAGTTCTCCCACTCCTGAATGTAGTAGTAGCAAAGAATATATTAGAAACAAAGGAACAACGACTGATCTGGTTGCCAAACCATTGTCCTCGTTTGATAATCTTGTACATTGTATAAACTAGAGCTGTGTGCCTATCAACTCTCAAAAATTATCCATCCTATTTGTAAGCAGAAAAATAGCCAAGGTGTTGGCAGGAGTAGTGGGTCGGTTGCATATAACTTCTATTCTCAAAGAGATGCTCTGGTTTCCACTTACTTCTGCGCAGCAATTCGAGATGTTTATGTTGACATGAACCATGAGTTATCTGGGGCCCAAATATCTGGAAAAACACCTTCTTCTGGGTGTCTCTGCATTAAGATCAGCAGAGGATGTTTTCCTGGTGTTTCACTTGTTAAATGAAGTATGGAGGGCAGCAGAAGGACATGAGAGGATGGTCCCCAGGCTGTGCCACAGTTTAAGGTTGCCGCAGCCGTGCCTCCTACTGGCGCTGATTGGACAGCGGGGCCGCCCATGGGCGGAGCCCCTAGTGCTGGCGAACCAGCTGGCTAGCTACTAGAAGGGTGTCAGTCTCCGCCCCCAGCCAGATCACTGCAGGACCCAATGTCCGGCCACAACACCGCCCACCAAAAAGGGTATGCAGAAATGAAGTGTGGAGGGTAGTGGAAGTGCCTTTTCAGTGCTGGCTCCACAACTTTGGTGGTTCCACACAGCGGCAGAGGAAGCCACTTGAGTGCCTGGGGCAGGGCACGCTGCCCATAGGAGCGGGGCAAGCCGCCCATAAGGGCAGGGCACACCACAGGGCCACCAGAGTCCTCCTGCCTCCTCGCACTTAGCCGCCCTACAGCTGGGGGGGGGGAGGCAGCGGGCGGACCATTTGGGCAGCACAGAGCCTGCGCACACCCAAGCCACTGTGTCTCTCCCAGGAGAGATGTGTGGCTTGGGCGCGCTGCAGGCCCCGTGATAAGTGGTGCCCGACATTTTGTCACCCCCCTCAGTGGTGACACCTGGGGCGGCCCGCACCTACTGCCACCCCCCTTCCCCTGCCCCTGGTCCCACATCACTGAAGTGCATCTTGTTTCTTATATTCTTTTAGATGTCAGAGTTGGGAATGGAATGGAGGGGATGACTGACTGGAACAATGAAAAGGAGCACTCCAGATTGTAACATTTTTAGGGCAGATTCCAGTTGTCCAGAACTGTGAAACGCTGGGGTACTGCGTTCATGTGTGCAACCGATAGCATCTGAGGCTGCTGTACAGATGTGGCCTTATAAAAGCTTGTTGTGCTGCAACAATGCACCACCACCAAATACCTTAAGCATATCTGCCATTTCTGTAGGTTTTCAAAATGAAAATAGGAACTGGTAAATGCACGTTAATTTCAAACTGCTTTATGCCAGAATATTGTTTTGTTCTGTTTTTCGAGTGGATGCAAAGAATGCTGTCACCGTATTATTGTTACCGCTTTCTAAACAGGAAGGCTGGGCCCATGTGGACTTAATCCCCCCCCCATTTTAGCTCTCAAGTGTTCCTAAGCATTTATCTATTGCTTTGCCTCCAGTCATTTTTATCAATAGGGGGAAAAATAAAGGCTAACCTTTAGATGTCATAGAGTTATGAAAGGAACTGCAGCAGTCCCTGTTGTCTCGTTTCTAACCTATTCGAAAACAAAGATTGTTAGGCTGGCACGAGAACAACATTGTTCTGTGCTTCTTTTCTTCTCCTTGGATCACCTATATTGCTATATAATGTTTGCACATTTCTGAAAAATATTCACTTGGAGACTCACATTCCAGCTGGGGCACAGGAAGAGTGTAAAGCAAGACTTGTGTCTTGGGAGACAGTATCCTGAGGACCTGAGAGAGAAACTTGGAGGTCCTCATCTAGCCTCTGGGCCTGATATGAATACCAATGTCTGAGGAGGCCTACTGTGGAATAGCCAAGCCAGGAAAGCTTCGCTCCAGCTTTAGTAGCATTTTAGCAATAGCCTCACCCTCAAGGCATACCATGAAGTACTCATTTATCTTATTTATTTTAAAATAATATTATTTATACCCCACGCATCTGGCTGGGTTTCCCCAGCCACTCTGGGCGGCTTCCAGCAAAATATTAAAATACAATAATTCATCAAATATTAGGGCTGCCATCAGATGTCTTCTAAAAGTCAGGTAGTTGTTTATTTCTTTGGGAGGGCGTTCCACAGGGCGGGCACCACTACCAAGAAGGCCCTCTGCCTGGTTCCCTGTAACTTTGCTTTTCGCAATGAGGGAACCGCCAGAAGGCCCTCAGAGCTGGACCTCAGTGTCCAGGCAGAACGATGGGGGATGGAGACGCTCCTTCAGGTATACTGGGCCGAGGCCATTTCGGGCTTTAAAGGTCAGCACCAACACTTTGAATTGTGCCCAGAAACGTACTGGGAACCAATGTAGGTCTTTCAGGACCAGTAAGCATGGATGAATCTTGTCAATATATGTTTCCGTCAGTTTCTCATTTTCCCAGTATTAAGCTCAGTTCTCTGCATTGACACACGGGGGGGGGGGTGCAAGTGTATGCATGCATGGGTGTGTGGGCCAACTGCATTTTAATATTTAGTTAAGGATTCAGGCATTGGGACACAGGTGGCGCTGTGGGTTAAACCACAGAGCCTAGGACTTGCCGATCAGATGGTCGGCGGTTCGAATCCCCGCGACGGGGTGAGCTCCCATTGCTCGGTCCCTGCCAACCTAGCAGTTCGAAAGCACGTCAAAGTGCAAGTAGATAAATAGGTACCGCTCCGGCGGGAAGGTAAATGGCATTTGCATGCGCTGCTCTGGTTCTCCAGAAGTGGCTTAGTCATGTTGGCCGCATGACCTGGAAGCTGTACGCCGGCTCCCTTGGCCAATAAAGCGAGATGAGTCCCGCAATCCCAGAGTCGTCTGCGACTGGACTTAATGGTCAGGGGTCCCTTTGCATTTAAGGATTCATGCATGTCCCATATTCTTTTTGTAAACCACTCCGAGGGTGTGTGTTTTTCTACAATCAAGCAGTGTATACATTTTTAATCGGGGTGCATTAAAAACCACAGTGGTGGTTGGTACCAGTTGGGGTTAGTGGAGCATATGGCGGGAAGGTCAGGAGGAAGAGGAGGCTGAGCGAATGACAGGTGGAAGCAAAGTGGCAAGCCGTGGGGAACTGGCTAAGGGCAGACTGAGGTAGGTGGGGCAGTGTCCCATTCGCAATGATGGACCATCCTCCCTTGGGATTAGGTATAGGCTTTCTTTAGAATGAGAAGACTGTTAGGGTCTCTTCCCCCCCTTCATACTCTAGAAGCCTACAAATTCTATGTTAATCTATTTTTTTAAAAAAAATGTAAAAAATTGCTTCCTTCAGCATAACTACCCGGCCAAAGATGCTTCCAGATTGTAGCTCAGGTTTTCACGAGTAACCATCCATGGCAGAGAGGAAAGGAGCACCCACTGAGATTAATGGGTAATATTTCCAAAAGCTTGGTCTCAGCAGGAAGTTTTAAATGTTTCACTAAGGGCATTTGTATAGCAAGCGACAAGGCCCCCCTCGAATCTCTCATTAAGTGCGGGAAAAGTGCATAAATTTTTATCGGCTCCATTGTTAAAAAATTTATATCATTTCTCACTTCACTGGGAAGAAGGATTGGGCTTAGCCGTTCTTGGTTTGGCATCTCATTTGCAGAAGGAGTAATCTTTTGTGGCAGCATTGCACTGTGTGGGTCACCTGCAATAATGTTTAGGTGAAACCTCTGGAACGTTTTGAGTGCAGGAATGACTGCATGGCGCTTAGATTCACAGAAGCACAGAAGCCCTTGGGGGATTGAATTAATCACTGTTAAATGCTAAGCACGGCGAGGGCGGGAATCAGCCTGTCTATTCCTGAACAGGAAACATTTATTAATTCCACCAGGCACCTTACATTTGCCACTGAGTTTCTTAATGCTCACCCCAACACATTTTAACACTTAAATAACAAACCAGCACTTCCCAAAACATCGTAGAGGAGGCCATTTGAAAGTTGCATATTGCATGAAGATTCTATTTCTGCTTCTCAGGAAGAATATTTCAGTTAGAAAAAGAGGTCCATGGGTAGACAGAGTTGGAGTGGAGCACAGACAACCTGAGTTTATATCTGTAATCAGCAAAGAAGCTGATGAGGGTTAAGGGAGACTGGCAGAGAAGACTTTTGGATAAATCTTTCTCTAAGCTGTCTGCCCATCTATGAAAGACAAGCTACAGGTGTCAGTCCAACACCTGGTGCCTTCAGATGTTGGACTGACATCTTCCATAATCCCTGAGCACTGGCCATGCTGGCTGGGAATAGTAATATTATTATTATTATTATTATTATTATTATTATTATTATTATTATCCCGCCCATCTAGCTGGATTTCCCTAGCCACTCCGGGCGGCTTACAGCATATCTAAAAACATAAAACATTAAAGCATTAAAAACCTCCTGATACAGGGCTGTCTTCAAATGTCTTCAACAAGTTATGTATTTCTTTCTTTCTTTCTCCTTGACATCTGAAGGGAGGGTGTTCCACAGGGAGGGCACCACTAGTGAGATAGCCCTCTACTGGGTTGGAAGTTAGAATTCACAAAATCTGGATTGCCATGTGTTTTCCATTCAGACTCCACATCCATCCTTGAGTGTGGGAGAAAGTGATTTGGGGAGGGTGATGGTGACATGGAAAAAGCTACAGTCGCTTTTCTCCACTCCCTGCCTTAACTCATATTTGCAGCCTGCTTTGGGTTTTGGATTAAAAAGAATATGGAGGAAAGAGTCACATAATGTGGAATTAGAAGTTCTCCCCTTGGGATTTCAAGAATGTTGATGGAGCCAGTTTGAATGGAGGGTTGGTAGTGGAAGCCTCAAACCTAACTCTTAGGAACACAGGAAGGTTCTGAATACTGAGTTAGACCACTGGTCTATCTAGTAATTACTGACTGCACTGACTAGCACTGGCTTTTTGGGGTTTCTGGCAGGGGTCTCTTCCAGTTCTTCCTGGAGAAATGAGAAGTGAGAGTGCTGTGTGCATTGGCAAGAGGAATTATTTTTTCCACGGTGTATCCAAAATCTATGCAGCCTCCCATCCTGTACCCTGTGAACAATTTGAACATTGCAAACCAGGGCAACACCTTGATTGCATTGACATTCCTGTAGTCAGCCACTGGTCCTTATCTGTCCAAAGTGGAGCTTGCATCAAAAAGTTGAACAGCCTTCTTTGCATCTAAGTTTCTGATTTACACCACCCCTATTTGATGTCACAAAAGGTGCCTGTTGCCACCCCTGGGAGGCACTGCACAGGTGAGTGTTTTCAACATCCGTAGTCACTCGGTGTTTCCAGTGCCATTGTATAAACAGTGGAAACAATGAGCAGAGGTGATCAGGGCCTCTCTGAGCAGGCAGTGGTGCTGGAAGTGATCCAGAATACACAGAAGCACTCAATAATCTTAATCAGAACATTTATAACTGAAGCTATTGGAGAGATAAAGCAGTTGTCTGAATTAAGCAGAGATACAGCTATACCTGCATCAAAAGGACTTATCAGTCTGTTTGGAATTGTAAGTGTGTCGCGTGGCACCTTTATAGCACACCTCAGAATTAAATCAACACCAAGGCAAAGAAGATGGTGCCAGAAAGGAGCTAACTTCTACTGCTTGCCTCAATTTAGCTCAGCTTCAGTAACCAGTGCTCTTGCAGCATCCCAGATAAAAAGGTAAAGGGACCCCTGACCATTAGGTCCAGTCGTGACTCTGGGGTTGCGGTGCTCATCTCGCTTTATTGGCCGAGGGAGCTGGCGTACAGCTTCTGGGTCATGTGGCCAGCATGATGAAGCTGCTTCTGGCGAACCAGAGCAGCGCACGGAAACGCTGTTTACCTTCCTGCCGGAGCGGTACCTATTTATCTACTTGCACTTTGATGTGCTTTCGAACTGCTAGGTTGGCAGGAGCAGGGACCGAGCAACAGGAGCTCACCCCATGGCGGGGATTCAAACCTCTGACCTTCTGATCGGCAAGTCCTAGGCTCTGTGGTTCACCCCACAGTGCCACCCGCGTCCCATAGCATCCCAGATAGAGTGGTGCAATTCACTCTGTGTTGAGCTACCCCTGAAGATAGTTTGGAAGCTGCTGGTGGTGTAGAATGCTTTAGTCCGGGAGTAGCAAGCAAGGATCATATCGCTCCAATCCTGAAAGTACTGCCCTGGCTGCCAGAGAGCTGCCAAGTCTAACTCTAGGTCTTACGAATAACATAAAAAGCCATCAGTGACTTGGGATCCTAGTACTTGAGTTACAACCTGCAGGCAATGCCCTGATCCTTGCCACATCTGTGGAAGAGACTAGGAAAGTAATGACAAAAGACAGGGCAATCTCAGTGCCACCCCCTGCCCCCAGTTATGGAACATCTGATTGGCCCGCACAGTCAAAACTTCCAGGCAACAACTGATTACATTTTTATTTAGGCAGGCTTTCAGATCACAAAGCACATTGATTTCCTGCATGTGGTTCTGCGGATATTCGTGCCTGCTGGCTTTTTATATTTTTTATTGTAACTGTTATTTTAACATTATGTTCCATTTTACGGCTTTATTGATGTTGTGCTGCTTTGACATGGCAGAGGATTTTGCAGGTGGGATCATCTACCATCAAGCTGCTGTTGTTGACACTCAGTGACAGGTCTCAGGTTCCATCCCTGGGATCTCCACCAGGTGTTACTTGAGTACTTGCAGCGTTGCTGCCATTCCATATAGACCACCTTGGCCAATGTGGACCAAATTATCTAACTTGTTCCTATATTGCCTGTTACATTGCTAGCCCTGCATCTCAGCATGTGTCAGTTTTTCTGTCAGCCCTCAAAAGTGTTGCTTATTTGGGAGAAGTACAGATACATTTTACTTACTTTGAACATCTTTGATTTTAGCCTTTGAGAGGCATGGGACAAATGTAGGTATGTAATTGTTCTTGTATCCTGGCTTCCCTTTGACTCACAAATGAATGGAGTATACCTATTACCTAATACCTTTGTACTGATAAATGTTCTTCTGCCTGAGAGCACAGCAGGATATGGATTTTATGCCAAACAAATCTTCATTCCTTTCTGGGTTCTTTAAACTTATCTGCCACTACCATAATCTTACGTAGTTTGGGGGAACAAGGAGAAAAGGAAATGCTCTATATCATCTGTGTTTCTGAAAACATAAAAATTGTACTGCTTTTTCCTGTATTCTTATTTATATTGTTTAAGAAATCTGTATTGCTGATCCTAAATCTGTCTGTGCTTGACTTAAAATGCATCATATCATGCCCAAACCTTCAATTCACTAGATACACACAACAGATGTGAGCACTACTCATCATATTGAAATGTTGCAGCTTTCCCCCTCTCTCTTTTTTCTTCTTCCAAATGCTTTCCTACACATGGACCATTAACTACCCTCTTTTCTACATCAAAGGTGATGATCTCTATCAACCCAAAAAGATGGTTTTAGGGTTGTGCGACTGGTTCAGCTGCAGTGGGTGCCATGCTGCAGGGGACACCACAACAGTGCTGTAGAACAGAGTGAAAGAGGTGGAGGGCACCAAATTTTAGTATCACACAGGTCGCCACTGAAATTTGAGAGCCTAAAGTCTTTCCTCTGCAAATACAAAACATGAAAATCTAAGTCCTCCTTGGGTGAATAATGAAACAGAAGAGAGAGGGAATAGGACAAGAATGGGGAACTTGTGGCCACCATATCTTGTTGAACTACAATTATTGTTAATAAGAATCAAATTTTTATAGGGCCTTTCATTTGAGGACCACAGAGCAGTTTACAATATAACAACACAAAAATGCATACCATAGTAACAAACAATAGCCCCCTCCCACAGATTGAAAGACCATAGATTGTTTAGTTAGGCAAAGGCTGGGAGAAGGGGAATGTTTTCGTCTGGCACCTAAACGTATATAATGAAGGCACCAGGTGAGCCTACCAGAGGAGAGCATTCTACAAGTGGGGAGCCACCACAGGAAGGGCCTGTTCTCGTGTTCTCTGGACTTCTCATGGAGGAGGCACAAAAAAGGGCCTCAGATGATGGCTTACAACTCCTGTCATGCTTGATCATTAGCCATGCTGGCTGGGCTTGATGGGAGCTGAAGTCCAATGATATCTGGAGGGCCACAAGTTCCCCGTATCTGGCATAAGAGGTATGAGCCATGCATGCCAGCCTCAACCATGCATTGAGTGGGAAGGAGGCTTCCAAGCATGTTTGGATGAATGAAGTTAGATGCCTCTGCATGACCAATAACCCTGTAGTGCAGCATTCCAATCATGTGGAGGCATATAACCATGTTGAGAGGAATGTGGTTAGAAGCCCGCTTCAGACCTTTGTGTTCAGTGTGCACCATGTGGGAATGAGAGCGGTGGGAGTGGGTCTTGTGCACATGATCCTACTGCCCTTGTCACACATTCACTTCCAGTGCCTGAAGAGGACTCTAATGAAGGATATGCATGAAATTGATTTAGCCTGCAGTCTTACACCTACCTGTCAGGGAATAAACCCCATGCAGTTCAGTCAGGCTATATATATATATATATATATATATATATATATATATATATATATAAAGACATATGTATAGGATTTTCTCTTTAGCTTCTGTTAAAACAGATTTCCCTAGCTGAAGCCTTCACCTTGTTTCAGTGTTGCTTTTTTCACTTGGTCCCTCAAAGACATATCTTGGAGAATAGCATGAACATCTTGCCAGTGTCTGCAAAAAAAGAAAAACGGGGTTGATTAAAGAGACAGGCTGCTATGTAGCAGACACCACTTAACAAATAATAAAAATTGTTAAATGTGCAATTGCATTTGTGCATGGCCATTAAAGGCTTGATTACATGCTCGTAGCTACAATGTATTTGGATTTATATCCTTGGCATCTAGGCAAGAGGCTGTAGCATTATATTAGACTCTTAAAGTAAAAAGTAGGGACAGATTCCTTCGGGGTGGGTGGGTAGGGAGTCCACTTAGCAGGACATATGGAAACTGAGTGCATTTAAGTAATTTATTCACTGGCTAACTTTAGCATTAGGCTTGATATGGCAGGTAACATTTTCCATATTTCTTATTTAGTGAAATATTACTGCGTCTGTAACCCTTTGTGTATCCTACCACCAAAACTATATTTTATTATAGTGTTTAAAAGTGTGGGGAGACTCTTTTAGCCTTTTGAAGGTGCTGTCTCGGAGGCCCGTGTGATGGTTTTCCCAATGGAAGATTAATATGTTGACCAAGACCATATCTACATTATACACTTCAAGCTCAATTATAGCACTTTAATAGTCATGGTTTCCCTCAAAGAATCCTAGGCATCATAGTTTGTTAAGGGTGTGGAGAGTTGGAACCCCGTTTCCCCTCAGGGAGTTACAATTCCCAGAGTAGCTTAACAATCGTTCCCTCTTCCTAGGGAGCTCTGGGAATTATATTTCTGTGAGGGAATAGGGTTCTCTTAACAGCTCCCAGCAGCTTTCACAAACTACAGTTCCCAGGATTCTTTGCTGGAAGCCATGACTGTGCTAATAAGGAATCAGTGGCATCTCAAACCCCAGGACTTCTTTTTCAGAGTATATGTCAAAAGATTTCAAGCACGAGAATATTGGAAGGCAACCTAGCTTTTGAGATGTTGGCCTCTCGTTGAGCAAGAAATGAGCTGGATCCAGCCATGTTAATAGACCCACCGAAGTCAATGGACCCAAGTTAGACATGTCCATTAATTTCAATGGGTCTCCTTTGAGTATAACTAACATTGGACACAACCCAATATTATTCAAGGGTGGAAATAACCTTTTGGTACTTTTTTCACTCTTGACCTCCCCTGTCCCCAATTTCTCCACCATCCCTCCATGAAATTTGACAGGCCGCCCACCCCTGTTACAGAACCTGACAAGATCTAGTCAGAACATCTTCCTTAGTCAGGTTGCAGCTGCACCATTCATTTCAAGCAGCCAATATTCTCGTGCTTGAAATCTTTTGACATATACTCTGAAAAAGAAGTCCTGGGGTTTGAGATGCCACTGATTCCTTATTAGCACAGTATTCCAGTAACAAGGAGAGAATATTTGACTAAAACATATCTTTATTGCCATACAGGATAGGCTTGCAAGTTAAAGATTGTCAAACTGAGACCTCCACAAACACTAGGTTACAGCATATTTTACTTAACTTCTCACACTGCAAATGCAAAGTTTGTTCTTTTATTGGGGTTTTTTTAATGGAAAGCTTATACCTTGGACAACATACAGATAGATTTTCAGTAAAAACCAAATGCAGTGCTTGACATTTCACTTTATTGCAGAGTCGTTTTTAGCACTGGCTTTAAATGTTAGTCTGCTTTGGCTTCCTTTTTATTTCTTTTTCCTTTAAGGATGGTAATTTAGTACTTACAAAACTAAGACAGGTGAGATCCTGAAGGAACATATTTGGGGGTGGGGAAAATTCCCCAAATGTGTCTGACATCCCTTCAGTCTTGATCTTTAATACATACATTCCATTTTTAAACCCTTCAAAACTATACAGTATATTGCCCATGTGAGAAACAATGGTTTAACATAGCAAAATCACAATGCATAACAGACTGAAATAAGTCTAGCAACTTAACTTCCTTAGAAATATGATTTATGACTATAGATTTTCACAATTTGTGGGTCTACACCACTGCATAAAAAGCCTTATCTCAACAGAATAGTACTACACTGGCCTATGTAGCTTCAGAGTTCATAAATGAAAATAGAATTATTTCATTTATGATTTATACCTTATTGAAGCAGCATATAAAGAGATGCTGGACAGAGCAGTCTATTTCCAGTCTGTGTCATTTTCACACGTGTTCATTCATAAATCCCTTCCATCTGGTTTCCAGTTTAATCTGTGCATTTCCACCCCAAGCATATTAAAATGCATACTAGCCATACTCAGAGTTGACCCACTGAAATCAATGAGTAATTGGACTTGGTTGGTTCTCACCATTTTATCGCAACATGTACGTTATCTGAATGTTACAGTTATAAACACATTTTATCCTAAAATATGCATTTTTTTGCACATTGGTATATTTGGGAGAAATGAACTTCTGCAATTCAGAGAAGTATGAAATGCAAAGAATAATGACATTTTTGTCTTTGAATTAATTAGGGAGGTGCAAAAGAGGTCAGTTTGGTGGCAAATGTTGAAAAAACAAAATTTTATTCCATCTCTCCTAGAAAGAGAAATAGTCAATGTCTATGCAAATTAAAAATCTGGTTGATTTCTAAATGTAGTCATATCCATGATATATAATATGTGCATGTACCAGCTGTACATAATTCCTGTTATCTGTCACTTTTTCTGCAAAGCCACTTTCTCTGTGGAACCCGCATTTCAAATTAAAACAAAAACAATTGTTAGGCAGAACTGCCAGTGGGGACACTGATCTAAAAAGACTCCAGTGTCCATGTGTGATTGCCAGTGCATGGGAATATCACATCCAGCCTAAAAAAAGGGGTTTCATCTGTTTAAAATGTGGGTGGAATGCAGTATTATTGGCTGAGTCATTTGCCAGCCTATATTTCAAGTGGGAAACTTCAGCCTCAGGGGCCAAGACTCACCCAAGGCCTACAGCACATGCTTTGCACCTTCCTTGGGTAATTTTGCCTGGCTGGAATGTGTCCTTGGATGGGTGTAGAAACCTGCATACTACACAAAAGTAAAAACCCTTTTTCTTGCCTTGCCGCCTTTTGTCTCTGGCCCCCATGATATTGGTGATATTCACCAATACCATGCATTTGCTCTATTATTTTCACTAACAGAGGTGTTTGGGCACACACTTTACCCTAGCCTATGCATTTTTACGCATGTCACTCAGCAAAATTCAGAGAAGTGCGGATTTCAAAGTGGCTGTGTTCTGGTTTGAAAATTTGTTTGTTTATTAAAATATTCATACACCGCTGTTCTAGTCATACAAAAATACCAGAGTGGTTTACAACAATTTTGTATTTGAAACCACACTTTTTAAAAAACCAAAAAACCATACAATAAAAATTAAAAATCCATAATCTGCTAACTATTATGGAAAGACAGGACAGAAAAGTTTTTAACATACTGTTTTGGAAATGCCGATCAGACAGGTCCACCCTTAAACAGGGAACTGATTCCAAAATCCACCTGCCCCAATCCCTGCTCTTCGGATACCAGTTGCTGCCTTCATCTATCCACTCCCCGCCAGCCCATGTTATGACAGCAGCTGAAGTAGGTGGCTTCACTCCACTGCACAGCAGGCCCAGCCCTGAATAGGTTATACATGGGCAGTTGGACCTCTCATGTTCACCTCTGTAAGGATTAAAACTGGTCTGATTCAGTGGAAGGCTGCTGCAAATGCACTGATGTGAATAACCAAGTTTCTTCATATTTTCCGAGCTGAGTGTGAAGTCTTCTGTCCCTCGCGGAAAGTGCTCCTTATTTCCATTGCATTTATGCTTTCAGAAAGTAATTTCTCTCTCCCCCCTCCCCCTGTATTTAGGCCCCATAAGCAGCGTCTTGGTGAACAAATATGGCAGCCGGCCAGTCATGATTGCGGGCGGTGTCCTGGCTTCATTTGGAATGGTTAGCTCTTCATTCTGCAACAGTGTGCTAGAGCTTTATATCTGCATAGGTGTCATTGGAGGTAAGTATTAACCCGCTATCCCAGACAAAGCCCTTGGGTTTCAATTTTTTAAATGATAACTCAACTTGTGGTGCATGTTCTTTGCACCATTCTTACTGGGTCACGCGCAATTACAGCCCAGGCATTGATTAGCTTGTGGCAGCACTTATTATAGTCATCAGTACTCCATTTTTCTACAGATTCTTTTAGCCTTTAATCATGTCGCCATACACAGCAAGGAATACAAATCCAAGTGTACCCAAAATGCCCCAGTTGCTGTTTGTCATGTTATGAGTTTATTTACAGTGTAGTAGAGTTTTATGTGGAAATTCTGTAATGTAGGAGCAAGCTCTAAATGCAATGTTTCCAAAAAATGGGCTTCAGTTACAAGAGCCTGAGGATGGGGTTTGTATGATGTAACATCAGCGAAGGCCCTATTGATAGAATGCCCATTCTATCCACCCTAACAGAGTCTCTAGATGACTTGTTTTCTAGGCTTAGTTATACTGCCTAAGGCTGGTGCACACACGGTGACTGCACGCTCAAGCGATGGTCTGCATTTGTGAATGAGAAACCACACACAGATCAAAAACGGCACACAGGATTGTTGTCTCTCAAACACGATGCTTTTCACAACACGATGCTGTTACCAACCTACAGGCTGAAGTTGAGGCTCCAGTTTGTCATGTCCTGTCAATTCTTTCAGCCTTGAGTCGCAAAGATGCAGCATGCTGACCTGGCTGTGCAAAGTTAACTGAAAGATGCATGGATCAAGTTATGACAGGCAATCCTGTATACTTTAAAAAAAATCAAAAAAATCTGTAGCAGTAGCCATGCACTGAGTAGACATGACAAGTGGACTTCTGAAGACAGAGACTGATTCAGGAGCTGGCAGGCCATGATGATACTGACCTGTGCTTGAGCATCTTGGAGTAGCTTCACCATTCCAGCCACCAGACTTACCGTATTTTTTCGTGTGTAAGACGCACCCATGTATAAGACGCACCCTATTTTGTGGGACTAAATTTAAAGAAAATGAGGGGAGATGGCCCAAAGTTGTTGAGCTTTGGGGGGGGGCATTGCTGGGGGTTGCCAAAGTGGGCAGCCGCTCCCCCCACGCCCTGGTGGGAAGCTTCCTAGAGCATGGGCCACCAACCAGCTGGCTGGCACGCACGGCTTCCCCTCCACACCACTGCAGGAAACACTCCCAAGAGCGTGCACCTCCCGCAGTGGCATGGGAGGGAATTGCACTCCCGCCAACCAGCTGGCTGGTGTGCACAGCTTTCCCTCCATGCTGCTGCGGGAGACACTGGAAGCCAGTGTGGTGTAGTGGTTAAGAGCGGTAGTCTCGTAATCTGGTGAACCAGGTTTGCTTCCCCACTCCTCCACATGCAGCTGCTGGGTGACCTTGGGTTAGTCACACTTCTCTGAAGTCTCTCAGCCCCACTCACTTCACAGAGTGTTTGTTGTGGGGGAGGAAGGGAAAGGAGAATGTTAGCCGCTTTGAGACTCCTTCGGGTAGTGATAAAGCGGGATATCAAATCCAAAACTACTCATCCCTAGAGCACGCGCCTCCCACAGTGGCATGTGGGGGAGTTGCGCGCCCACCAGCCAGCTGGCTGGTGCGCACAGCTTCCCCTTCATGCCACTATCCAGCTTTTTGACATGATTTTTGAGTCAAAAAACCTCGTCTAATACACGTAAAAATATGGTAAATTCATTCACCTTATTCTCCCAATAGCTTTGTGAGGTAGGTCAGCCAAAGAGAAAGCAGGTCACTCCAAGCCACTCCAGCAAGTTTCATGACTATATAGAGATTTGAAGCCAGGTCTCTCTGGCTCAAATCAAACCTGCTTGCCACTGTGCTGCTTGTATGTGAGGACTTAGAATTAGGCTGTAGACTGAGAAAGAGTGTTATCCACATAGGATGAGTAACATCCATAGAGGAAAGACATCTTTGCTCACAGAATATGACATGAATGCATTCAGGGATACTCTTCCTTCTGGTAACTAATGTAACCCAGCTGTAAGATTGCTAGAGGCAGACTGGCTGCCGGCGATGCCAGGCCTATTCCACTATATTCTTCCTATAAGGTTCCCAGTCACAGCACCAAAGAAGGAATCTGAAATGTTTTGCGAGTCTCTCCTCCATGGGAAACCTCGGGACCCCGCAATGATGTGGGAGGGCGTCATTTTCTGTGTAACGGCCCATGTCCATTAAGCATTTTAAGCCTTATTTTTATGTGTACCTATTCAAACCTAAGTAAAGGATAAAGCTAAAGGCAGAGGATTTATCCTTCTAAACTCTTGCCGTTTTCGTCGAGAAGGTGACATTTAATAACTTCTGTGAAATGAACCAGGAGCAAATTGGATTATAGCTTAGTAAAATACAGAAACAGTGTGCTCAAGGTCTTGATATCATTGTTCCTCTGTCACTCCGTTGTCTGCAACATGAATCGTGCGTTGCAGAGCTCTCGCTTTTATTGCACTGCAATTTGAGGGAAACGAGAGAAATTTTGTGTGGCATATCAGTGACATTAAAGCACATGGGAAGCAATGAACGCTCACGTTTATTTGCCAGCGCCAACAGCTTTTTAATATTTCTGGAGAATTACTAGCTGGCATTTTGGCTGTTTGTTGTTTATATGGGGTGCTTGGAAGGTGACAATTTGGTACTATTCTAGGGGAATGCTCTATTTTTCATGTGTGTTTGTGTGTGTGTGTGTTTTCTTTCTTCCTTTCTTTTAGGTTTGGGCTTGGCATTCAACTTGCAGCCAGCTTTGACAATGATTGGCAAGTATTTTTACAAAAAACGCCCCATTGCTAACGGACTGGCCATGGCTGGGAGTCCAGTCTTTCTAAGTACTCTGGCACCTCTCAATCAGTTCCTCTTCAATGCTTTTGGCTGGAAGGGAAGCTTCCTCATTTTGGGAGGGCTTCTTTTGAACTGTTGCGTGGCCGGGTCTCTCATGAGGCCCGTCGGACCCACACCAGCCCCTGCGGTCAAAAAAGACGTAGAAAAGGGGAAAGGAGATTCTGCCTTGCACAAGAATGACAAGAAGTCCGTTTGGCAAACCATCAACACATACTTAGATCTCTCCCTCTTCAAACACAGAGGGTTTCTGATCTATCTATCTGGAAACGTCATCATGTTCCTTGGCTTTTTTGCCCCCATTGTATTCTTAGCTCCTTATGCCAAGCACAAGGGGATCGATGAATATTCCGCTGCATTCCTCCTCTCCATCCTGGCTTTTGTTGATATGTTTGCCAGGCCGTCCATGGGCTTGCTCGCAAACTCCAAATACATACGGCCCAAAATCCAATACTTCTTTAGCTTTGCCGTTTTGTACAATGGCATCTGCCACATCATGTGCCCGCTGGCCGAAGACTACACAGGCTTGGTTGTGTACGCAGTACTTTTTGGACTTGCCTTTGGCATGGTGAGCAGTGTCCTTTTTGAGACCCTCATGGATTTGGTTGGTGCTAGCAGGTTTTCCAGCGCTGTAGGACTCGTCACCATTGTGGAGTGCTGCCCTGTTCTTTTAGGCCCTCCGTTGGGAGGTGAGTATATTGATGATGGTCATGTTAAGAAAATGGCAAGTATGCATTTGAGCTGTTAAGAGACCTGCCACCAACAGCTTGGCTGGTTGGTGCAAGTCAATATATGAAATTTAACTCCATGCCCACCTCATTCAGATTTATTTGCTTTCCTGGCCCCACCCTTCTGGAATCTAATGTTTCCTTGTCCACAGATTTCCTTCTGTCCTTGAATCCTGTGTGAAAACGTTTTTTTTTAATTTCCTTTCTCCTTTGCCCTTTGGTTCCCTGCACCCACCCTCCCGCTTCCTTCCATGTTTCCATAAGTTCCCACCTCTCAATCAAGCAATCCATATCTTCTGGTCACCTGTCATCCCAATCAGATTTCTCCCCTCCCTCTATTCTCCACTGGCTTTCTTCAGACAGCACACAGTTTTATCGGACATGGTGAGCTTTTTCCACAGGCTCCCCTTTCTCCACCTTTCTCTTCCACACAGCATATGCAAAGATCCTTCCGTCTACCATTTCCTATTGTACCCTACAATATTATTGTTGGTATTACAGGTCTATCCTGCATTTCCACCATGAAGACCAAGGCAGTGTACATGCCTGGTTCCTGAGAATCACAAGTGCGGGGGATGCTGTTGTGGGCAATCCCACAAGATGCTGTTGTCCTTTAATGCAATGATAGTCCTGTCTGAATTGCCTTCAATGGGTATAAGGAGGGAAGAGCAATGGATCACCAGATATTCTTATGGCTTTTATTTTCATTCAAAGTTAGGTGTGTAGACATTGATATTATTTTAATTTGCCCTGGTCTAAATATAAAAAACCATTGAACAGAACACTGAATTATCGCGACTGAACTGAATCATGACCTTTAATTGCCATGCGAAAAGAGCTTTCTTCAATTAGAAACTGGCTACTCTAGCTCTCAGTATGCCACCTAGTGGTGTATTTACCTCCTGGGTTAGTAATGATCAGTCCTGCTTAGACTGCTAGTTTCTCATGGAAGATTCCCGAACTTATTTTGGCATATACGCTTTCAGAGTTTCTGCCCTTCTTCTCTTACACCCGTCTTGCCATTTACTTTTATTTAATGGTGGCAAACATAGCATTACTTTCTGTTGAATCACTTGACAGTCCATAGATGGGAAGGATCCCATCTCCCATTATATACTTTACTTATTCTGAACTTTTTACACCAATGCACAGTCAAAAGAACAATTCATAGCAGCTCATAATCGATCAGCTGCATCTGTGTTGTTCTGGATTGGTCATTTTTCAGCAAACAGACAGCACCTTTCCTAATGTGAGTTCTCTTCCTCTTTCACCACATGCACACACACACCTCCAACCTTGCAGTTCTTGAAGTAAGGGGCCTTACACCAGTGAAGCATTTCCAGAGAGGTAGTTATGTTAGCCTCTTGGAACAAAAGAGTCTTGGGACACCTAAAAACCTGTCAAAATTTATTCTAGTATAAGCTATTGTGTACTCAGGCTCACTTCATTAAATGCCTAAAGTGAAATCCTAGTTAACAAGTATGCAAAGGAGAACAGTTGAGGTAAGAGTCAAATGGCAATGCAATGCAAAATTACAGTCAGTGATGATCAGAGTTTAAATATATGTTAAATTTAACATATAAGAGCAGCAGATCGATGATGATTGCCTTAACTCTTGAACCATTTGCAAGAAACAGTCAACAATAGCACAGAAATCCTGGCACTGTTGAGCTAAGTACAGTGGTACCACAGGTTAAATACTTAATTTGTTCCGGAGGTCCGTTCTTAACCTGAAACTGTTCTTAACCTGAAGCACCACTTTAGCTAATGGGGCATCCCGCTGCTGCCGCGCCGCCAGAGCACAATTTCTGTTCTCATCCTGAAGCAGAGTTCTTAACCCGAGGTACTATTTCTGGGTTAGTGGAGTCTGTAACCTGAAGCGTATGTAACCCGAAGTGTATTTAACCCGAGGTACCACTGTAACACTATTTCTACTTGCAGAAGTTGCATTCGGACCTTCCTTTCTGCCTGCCACGAGAGAATGATTTGTTTCATCTTCAGTATTATTTGCAGGGATTCTCTTTTTATCTTCCAGGTTTGCTCGTGGACATAACGAAAGATTACAAATACATGTATTTTGTCTGCGGTGTCATTGTCATCGTTGCAAGCATCTGGCTATTTATTGGGAACGCAATCAACTACAGACTTTTGGCAAAGGAGAAGAGAGCGGAAGAGGAGAGGCAGAGAGCCCTCAAGCATGCAGATTCCAAGGAAGTGGAGCCCTTGACCCACAAAGAGAGCGAAGAGACGGTCAGCAGATCGAGCAAACTGCCAGAAAACCCGTCGGAAAGAGAAACTAATATTTAATGCACACACACACACAAAAGAGATGTGGTTCAAATACTCATATTTATAACTTCCATTAGAAGTATTTCTTCAAAGTACAGGCCAGGTTTTATAGAAATAATAATCAGTTGCAATTCTGAAGGGGGGGAGGAGTTTGCAGAACATAAAATAAAACCCGTCGCTTAGATCCCAATCCTGCCCCTTCCATGGAGAGAGAGAGAGAGAGAGAAGGTGCAAAAGGATTCGCCGTAGAACGTCATAATTTCTCTCTCTCCCACTGTGCTGCCCCAGAAAAAGGTAACCATGGTGCATTTAGATTATCTGAAACTCTTGTATTTAGGGGGGTTGGGGGGGCTCTTTAGAAGGGAATGCTTCAAAAAGTGGTAAGCTAGATCTGCTGCATTTGGGACCCCTCCTGCTCATTGGTATTCAAGCCTGGCCCTCACAGTTTCCATGGCTGTAACATGGCCAACCACTCACAGCTAAATGAAGCCTTTCTGCACCTTGCCTCAAGCATCTAGCACCTTGAAGCTCCTCAGATGCAAAATCTGTATCCACCAGCAGTGCAGAAGTAGCACGGTGCAGCAAAGGCATAGGTTATGCTGTAGTCCTCTGTGGATCCAGACCCCATTCTGTTCTCCGTGCAGGGACGGAATAGGATTGAGGCATTATATTGTGTTTTGTTTTGGTGTCAAAAGTATTAGGTCTCCTGTTTTTAACTTGGTGTGAGTGAGTCCGTTCAAATGCTGACTCGAATCAGGTAGAACTTGGACTGCAAGGTCTTCCAAAAAAAACCAAACGATTCCTGCTACAAACATGTGTCTAATGCAAAAATAGGAGGTTGTCTAGGAATGGAAAACAAAGGTCTTAAACCTTCAGATATTGATCAATGCCTATTGACCTCTTCACATGGTATGTTTTGGGCCAGAAGGTGGAAAGAGTGTGAAAACATGATTTTAAAAATGAAAGGTTACTGTTAACAGCTACCTGAGCAAAAAGCGCACAAAGCAAATTACTCTTTCATAGGGAACTTTCAGTGGATCAAAAGCCGTTTTCCTTCTGATCAAATTTTACTATGTGGATTTTCAAGGGCAAACGAAATCAGATACAAGAACTGGTGGGTTTTATTGCTAAGCGCAATAGGTGTTTTAATTGTGGCAAATAAAGGGTCATTTCCCTATGCTGTAATAGATTTGACAATGAAATATTTACAGCCTGATCCTAAGACTTGCAAAATAATACTTAGGATGGGTTGTGTCCAACTGCTGCATTGTTGCAATATCACAAATATGTAGATATGCTGGCACAGACGTTTAGGATCAGGGTATAACTTCTGAACAACACGTTGCCTTGTGCTCATCACTGTATTCCAGACACATTTGAAATCTGTTTTACATTTGTAGTTGTCACTGCCACTTTACCCAGTTACCTCTGTTCTTGAGACCTTGGACTCAAAAGTGTATTTAGATACACAAAACTGACCCCCGCTAACAAAATTCCTGCCAAGTAGGAGTTAGGGCGAATCTACACTAGTTGGTTATAATGTTAAAAATACGTTATAAAAATGTGACACCAGAGGGTGCTGCAGAGCAGCGATCCATTGGCAATGGGAAATTGCATTGAGAGCTATGTAACTTTTTTATAGCGTTTAATAGCGTTTTTCCAGATCAGTGTAGACTCCAGCCTTAGTCCTTTACTACTGTAGACCATGTGTGCTCAGGCATTCATAGGGCTAACAGGGACCAGATAAAATAAATGTGGGAGCTGCATACAGCCTAGTTGGCCATCCTGGATTTCTCCCCGCTGTCAATAGCAGAGACAGTAAGCTTTTTCGTCTCTGTAGGTAGATCAAATTATTTGAAGGCAAAAGAAATATTCTGGCGGTTATCATAATAATAATAATCTGGAGATTCAAAGCAAGTCAGTTGTTTCAGCCCAGTGTCCACAGAAATTTACCTGTTGGTCATGCAGAACATTTCCCAACACTGATGAAATTGAAGTAGCACCAGATCAGGTCAAAGTAGTATGTATTGCAGCTGGTGTGTTTGTCAGTCTTTGCAAAGGAAGTCCTCAGCCTCATCCCAGATGCATTTCTGGCCAATGCATCCCCTTCCATAAGCCCCTTTCAGGTCAACAGTGCATGTGGCCAGATCCTACGGCCATTTCTAAGACCATGATGGCAATGCAAAGCAAGACTGTCAATGTTGCATTCATGCAGAGTATGAGGTGAAACGTGTGTTATGCACTATAGTGGGGTCAGGCGTTATGTCCTGCAGAACACCACTTTAACTGTATTTCAGTCTTTCATCTTTAACAGGCATGACCAACCCCCAGGAGACTGCAGTCTACTCCCAGTATAACAAAACTGGCAGTGATCTACCCACTGTCGTTGCCAACAGTTGCTGACCTTTTTTTAAGGGGAGGATGGAGGATTCTACAGAGTTGTTTACCTTTTGGGGGGAGATCACGATCGACCTGTATTGCCCGCACGATCAACTGGTAGACAGCAGTCAACTGGTTGGGCATGCCTGATCTATAAGGTCCTATAAAACCCAGTATTTGATCTGCATATAGATATGCTGTTATATTTTCCAAAACGAGCCACCAATTTACAGTGTGCTCCCCCCCCCATTATGCCTGCAAAAGACAGCCATTCTTCCACAGATGGATAAGATGAACTGTAATCCTTGTGCTTGAGATACACAATACATGCTGCTTAAACCAAGAACCAAAAAAGTAGGGTGCCCTCTCCATTCTGTGCCCCTTTAGCATTGAGTTTAATCTTTCTGTCCAGGAGAGGGGTGGAACAAAGAGAAACTCGCTTTAGCTTCGTGGAAGCAACAGCACCCAACCCTGTTTTTAATATGGATCACACTCAGGGCCTGTGTGTTTCAGCCGGAACTTTCCAGAACTCAGTTATGGCACCTCTCAGGTAGTTGCCATTGCCATCCTAAGAGAACAAGGGAGGTGTTGATGGTGAGTTTTGGCGCCTCTTTTTCTAGAAAAAAAGGGCTGATCACACCCAAACATCAGTTCACAAATCGGGGGGGGGGGGGGCTTTGAATGAATAGGCAGGATGGAGCAAAGGTGGTGGTGCTGGGTTGTCCTATGGTATAGCCCCTCTCCACCTGTAATCTGCTAACAGCAGACTATCCTACACATCCAATGAGACTTCTTTTTAAAGCAAGGATGATTTCAGTCCCATACCAGGAAAATGTTCTTCATTATTACAGGTGGAACCGGGGTGAACGGTTGTATATTGCAGGGGTCCTATTTGGGATTACAATGAATCTTGTACCACCATCCATGGACTCCCTATCAGTCATGAAAAGACCAACCACTCTCAGAGCTGGTGGTCGTGTTTTTGTTTGACCGGAATATTTTCCCCAAAATGCAAAGCTTTATTTTCCCCCTGGATGAGTGAATAGGAGTCACTCACTTACATAAGAAAAATTGTAGTGAGTGGTGTCTTCAAGGACATAATTGGGATAAGGGTTCAATATGATCCTTGTTGACCCCAGATTCTGGGATGAGGGACCGGTTTCACCTCTCCACTCTGCTGTGATGTAGGCCATTTTTTTTATCCCATAGAACTCAATTAGCAGCCTGTAAAAACCAAGCCAAACTTTATCTGCATAGCCCAATCCTTCACCTATTTACATATATACCTTGGGTTCCTTTGCTTGAAGTGACACATAAATATATACAGATGGTTGCCACTTTTTTTCTCCATATTAAGCCGTTATTCATAGTTAAGCACACATGGTATAAATTAAGTGCATTGCTGTTTAACATTACCTGCCTGCAAGGAAAATGGTAATTTGTTTTTTTAAAAAAAGCAAACCACACACAAATCTCACAATGAATGTAGTTCAAGACAATGTTTGTTTAATATATGAGGAAGAGAAGGTGCAAAGCTCTCGGGTGGATATTTTAGAACAAATGTTTTAGAAGTGAAAATTCAGGGTTTGATTCATAAAATATGTATGCACTGTTTATGCAGCACTCCTTTCAGAAAAGTAGGAACGTTTTCAAATTCATTGAAGCTCTTATTTTTTTAACCTCTAAAAATTTGACTATTTGGCAGATTCTCAAGCATATTAAATATGCTAACACCTCAAGGGTTGTTTTTTTGTTTTAAAAAAGAGGGGAGAAGAAGGTGACACATTTGCCCCCGCTCTCTTCTTTGCATATCTTATTTGTTGTTTTGGGATAATTTCATTATGTTTGTTTTGCTTGTCTTTATTTAGATGGGTATTCTACGTAATGTAAAGAGAGAATGCAAAGCTGATCCAAAGCATCACTGCCTTTTTTGAGACCTAAGGCACTTAAAGCACATGTAACTCAGTCTGCTCAGAGCTGAACTCGTAGTCCAGGATCTGGATAACCATGTGGCTCTCCTAGATCCTTAAAAGTCCTTTAAAAAGAAATTAATTTATGAAAGTTAGCCAGGGCTGGCCCAATAGTTTTTTCCACCTGAGGTTAAGGAAAGATTGTGCCTCCACTCCATACCATGTACTGGCTGGCAATTGTATTGCAACACTGGCGATGGGATAGCATCCTCAACCACACCTGAGAAAGCAGGCCAGGTTAGGGGGCTCAGGAAAGGTCACGTGACATCAGAGAAGCTGGGAGAGCTCAGCAGGAACAGCCATGAGCGGCAACTGCCCCCAGTATTTGCTGCCTGAGGCACTTGCCTCACTTTTCCTAATATTTGGGCTAGCCCTGAAGTTGACCATTGTGCAATTCAATCCTATTAAAGTAGCATCTTAAGATTAAGCGGTCCCTATCAGTGCTATTTTTCTAGAAAAAATAGCCATGAACACCTCCCTGGTTCTCTTAGAATGCAATACATCTCCTCCTCCTCTTCTTTTCCTGTAAACTAGAGACATGCCTGAGCCAAATTCAAGTTCTGAATATTCTTGAGCGCTGGGAAATTCCATATTTGGTTCCTGTCAAATTATTTTATGGACATTTCCTTCTTGCAGGGTGCTCTGAACTTTTTGTGGTTCCTAAATCTTATGCTAGTTGATCAATCTTGGTGAAAGGACCACATATTTGGACCAATTCCCATCCTTGTGCCATTCTTCTTTCTATCACAGAGCTGAGACAGAAAACCTCTGAAGCAAAGGGCCTTCTCTATAGGTGGAGGTGAACCCATATGACTTGTAACCCTGGGTAACCACAGATCTAAATCACGCACGGAGCCTGGGAGCCTCATCTGCTTCAGTCTCAGTACTGATGCTGAGGGCAGAAGGAGCCACACAACTTTGAGAGTTTCATGCAAGTAATACCCAAAGAGCTCAGCTGAGTATTTCTCTTGAGCTCCATTGTAGGATAATAATGGCATACTCTCTGGTGCTTGGATTGTCTTTGTCATGAACTATTGGAAGCGTTTTCTTCCATAATCCCCTTCTTTTTATGTCTTAGTGACTGTTCTTTCCTGCTAGAGTCTCCTTTCTTGCTATTTCTAAGTCTGAAGATGAGTACAAAACCTCAAAAGAGCACCTATAACATATATTTCCAATGAAGTCATCAACGAACCTCCGTCCACAATATGCAGCCATTTTGTGTACTGTAACTGTGTAAATACGAACAGTAGCCCACCCAGCCTGATTTTTTTAGCTGTAAGTGATACCACATATCCAACTTTACATCGTCAGAGAAAGAGATGTTTCTCTGTTGTCCTAACATCAGCCTTGTTAGGAGATAGTTGGAATGGAAGCAGGGTTCTACATATACAGACCAAGTCTGAATACCTTGTGGCAACCAGCACAATGCCTGCATAATTTTCTGAATGAATCAACCCCTAAATTTACACACAGTGGCTGGGATCCAAAAGTAAACTCCATGTGCAGCCCTGGTGGTGCTTGCTTTTTAAAAAATTAACCACTGCATTTCCCACTGCTAAAGAGACAATCCATTGGTCCATATAAAAAATAGCTTACCTCTTCTGCAGTGGAATATGTTATGGCCAAAACAGTAAGCAAAATCCTCACTGCGCACAGTTCTCTTCCATGCACATATCTTCCTGCTATGGATCCCAGCCAATATGTCTAATTTTTCTGGAATGTGTAAATAATGACATTAACATGAATGTACATGAACGTATTGAAAAGGTATATATATATATATATATATATATATATATATATATATATATATACCAGAACAAATCCTTAGTCCAAAAGAATCAAAGTTGCCTGGTTCTTTGCAAGCCTTCCTTTATCAGAATGTAATCTTCATCATTCATATCTGCTGGGAATGTTTTTCTTTTTTTAATTGTGTTTGGTAAATAAAATTTATTTGTAACAGATGAAAAATACTTCAACAAATTATTATTTTTCTGCAACGCAGTACTTGATTATTCTCATCTTCAGTCTTAACTTCAAGTATTTATTAAAAGAGAGAATTGCAATATTTTATAACATCGCTGTACTACCCAGCCTCAACAATTTAATGTGGCCTGAAATACTGCTGCATATTTTCACTGCTGTCACAGTGTAAGGAATTGCCTTTTTTAAAATGCGTGTGTATATGTTGTATAGATGATCTCTGAACAAATTGTACTCTGGGTTGTCTTTAAAAACAAACAAACCCCTGAGGTTTTGCATCGGTTTGCCAATATGGCACCCATGGGCGCTAGTGTGCTCTCCAGCACCTCCTACGGCACCCACAAAATATTTCCTTTAAAAAACATTAAATATCTCCTCCAAAAAACACAACTCACATGAGACTGCTTGTTTTGTCTGCTCATTTCCTGTTTCGCTGTTTCAGCCTCACATTGAGCATACATCCTTAAACTTGCCCACATTTCATTGGATGCCAGGAGTGGACACTCACTCTCCTTTCTGTTCTGAACAGAGGAGGAGTATAAAGACCTCTGTGTGTATGTGTGTGATGGTGACTGACAAAGGTGCCTTTTCCCCAGTGGATGAGGTGGCAGGCCATACCATTTTGTGGTCTCCTCTCTCTGGTTTGTTCTTTTGAATGTGGTAGGCATTTTGCGTGATGCTCCTGCGGCAGCCATTTTGTGACTGCCACCAACAGTATGTTCCAAATGTGCCCACTGGCTCAAAAAGCTTGGTGACCCCTGATCTAGGGCATTATACAGCCACAAACCATAAGCCTGTGCTGGGGCAAAGAGTTTTCCATCTTGCTTCTTGGAAGTTCAGGGTAAGGAAGGATGCCTTAGCCATGAAAACATATGCATGAGCATTGCTTTTTAAAAAAATAAAAAAATACTCATATTAGGATTTTGAAAGCATGAAAACCAAATCCACAAACCATTTAAGCCTGATGTCACAGGATGGAATCACAGAAGAACTTGGGATCCAGTCAATGCTTCCACTAAAGGCTGGAGATGTGGAAGTTGCTGTAGGAAATTAGGGCAAGCCAGGAAAAAAAAATGTCCTCTTTCCTTCCATTAATGAAGGCACACACTAGATCAAAATCATTCCATGAGTGTAATGATACTAATTAGATCTCACCCATAGCCTTCTTTATGGTTGCGATATGACAGTGATGAATGAGTAATATCATTGTCAAGACAAACCTACATGAAGCATTTTCAGGTCTTGTTGATTCCACTGAAATTGATTTTAAAATGCTCACATTTGTCTGGAGTCTGTCCCCTTGCAACAGCCCTGCATCTTACTCAGGTGTTTACTCAGTAGTTGCTTGGCTTCAAAAGCACCTAGGTGATTCTGTTATTTTTTGCAGGCCCTTCCAGTTTGGTAGCACACCAGGAAGTCTCGCTAGGAGAAGGCAGTTTTCGTTGAACACAAAATAACAAGCCTGATTTTGTATGTGGTTCTGCATCTAATGTGCAGGCAAATAAAAAATGAACGGCGCACTGTAAAGCATTTAGACTAGAAGTTTGCAGTCATGTACTCAACTTTGTTTTTTGGGGGGATATGAAAATATACTCACAGTTTGACCCCTGAAGCGGGCCCATCTCATACATTTTAACATCATCACTGGTGCCCATTCACTTCCCTGTCCCTCTGGGTCCAATCCACACCACCTCTCAGAAGAAAGGACAAAGTGTACTCCGGTTGCTGCTCCTTCATTTCATTCATATTGTTTGCTTGCTAAATGAAGGGATGTGAACAGGTAGTAACAGCAAGGAGAAGGAGCAATAAGGCCTGGTGACTGGGATGGTGAGGAGACACCTGTGGTTCTCCAAAATACAGGGATGAGTGAAGTGGTTGGACAACAACCCCCATCATCCCTCATTATTGGCATTGCCAGCTGGGACTGATGGAAGTTGGGGGTGCAACACTTAACTGCAGAGCACCATGTTGGCTGTCTCTTCTGCTTTTTCCTTCAAGCCCTTTTATCCTTCTCTTAACTGTTTCTCAGTTTGTTGCCTATTCTGAAGCTTTTCTTTAGATACTTGGGGTTCCCAGTCTTCATCCTACCCCACAAAGCTAGCCCTGTCCCTAGGTCCTATGAGAAATATTAACCCCAGTCAAGCCAATGTTTTTTCTTAAAAATGCTAAGACTGCAGATATTCTGCCTGTCCTCTGAGCACTTGGAGTGCTTGTGAGCATTCTGTGTCGTCATACCACTCAGCTCAACAAGCACTATAAGATTGCATATAGAGTAATGATGAAAAACTTTCGAAAAGAGTTCCTTTAATACTACATTATGTCAATAATCTCAGCATATCACAGAGGAGCTGTCCACAGACAAACTGACTTGCAGTAAACACAATCCAGCGCTTCAGGACTTCCTTCATAGCAATTCCATTCTACCTTCACTGAACAAAGCAACCTCTAAAAAGAATGAGGACAGAAAAGGCAAGGATATGTGATGTTCTGTAGCCAGAAAGTTGTCCTGCCTCTGTTCTAATCAAAGACTCAGAGATAGGAAATTAGCAGCCGCTGGGCATGGAATACACTGAAGAACTAACTTTAACTTTCCTGAAAAGATGAAATGAACTACGTTAGAGTTTCGGGGCTGGATTCTTGGCAGTGAAGACTTACTGTGGAGATGATGAAGCTACAATCCAAACTTTCATCCAGTGGGCTTGAATCCTGCCACTTTCATAGGCTTCCATACCTAACTTCGCAAAGATCTTTGTGATGATGTGCTAATTTAGGAATCTGGGCATAAGGTAGAGAGCATTTAGATAAATGTCACACATGTTTCACTGTCCTGGAAAGCAAGGAGTAAAGGGGATAGACCCTCAGATATGGTTCTGTGAATCAACACCTGCTCTAGATAACTTGATGACCCAGGCTGGGTGCAGAGAAATGCCCCTTTTCATGCAGGGCTTTAATAAATAAGTGTCTTTTAGTAACCCCTTTGAGAAGGAAGGAAGGAAATGAGAGAGAAGTTACTATTGGATTCAATTTAATCTTGTTCAATATAGTGCAACTGGATTTGTCTGAGTTATCATGGCTTGGCTGGCTCTGGTCTGGGTTAGTTATGTGGCTTCCAGTGTTTAATATTCATGAATGCCCAAGCTAAAATGGCAGGATTGCAGTTTGTCCCACCCCCATATATTTCATGTTACTGCCATACATTTCCAAATCTGTATGCAGGTATTTGGCATGGATGAATGACTGCTTGCTTCTTGGATGCAAAGAAAGTCCATTATCACAATCCAGAGACAGGTGCTTTAAGATTGTCTAGGGCTTTCACGTGCAGACCAGAACTTCTGCCATTTTTATTTTTATTTTATAGAAATACTTCCCCTTGAAAACACCCTGGATCCCCAAAACCTTTGGGTATGTGGTGCGTGCGGGAGTGGCAGGGTGCTGTTACTTGAGAACATGTTTTTTTTCTTCAAGAAAGAAAATGAAAATCTATTTGCACAGATTAAGTTGTGCAATTCTCTGGATTATGGCCCCTGATATTCATCTGAATTAATCATCTTTATCACCTCTCCTTTCACACTCCACTTGGTAAACATAGTCTCATTCCTATTTGATATTTTCAAAGCAATATGAAGACACATGGTAGCTATATTTACTGTTTTATTTTTAATTTGAATGCCAGCACATTGTTGTTCTGTTGTTGATGAAGTTGTTTATTTCAACATATTGGCTAGATACCTTTTGACAACCATGGGGTTTTTTTTCTTTCACTAGAGGTGCTATTCACATTCCAAAGATGTTCAGACCAACAACAAACTTCTCTCTTTCTTGCCTCAGTACGCTGTTTCGACATGACAAACTTTTGCTGTTTATACTGTTTATTAATGTTGTATAAAAGCATACACACTGTATTATGTTCTATTTAAATGCATATTTATTCTTTCTTTCCTGTTAATTCCAGGCCTGTATTAGCATCTAATATGTCTAGAATCTCTCTATAGAATTTTGAGACGAATACCCACAAGAAACAGATTAAGCAAGTGAAAATAAATTTCCCGTGTAAAGTTTCTGAATGGATTTGTCAGCTCTGACTGTTCTTTGTGCATATTTCTGTTACCTGGGCTGTGGTTCACTGGAGAGGGTGCCTTTGTTTCATGCATTACTTACACACAGCAGATGAGCAGATTGTCATGGGTGCAAAGACTGTGTAACTCAGTGGTCGAGGGTGCCCACCAAGTTACATTCTGCATGCAAAAAGTCCCCATTTCCATCTTTGCCAGGTAGGGCTGTTTAAGACTCCTGCATGAAATCTCGGAGAGCCATCTCTAGGCAATATGAACCGGAGGGAGCCAATGAGTTGCCACCCAGATGTTGTGGGATTATAACTCCTTTTATCCCTGCTGGCTAGAGGCTGGGGCTGATGGGATTTAGAGTCTAGCAGCAATCAGAAGGAATCACATTGGTTCCCCTGGTATACATACTATGGAGTTAATTAGCAAAGTTAACAGCTAAAATAAGAGAACTTAACAATGACTGCTTTATGGAAGAATGGAAGCTTTTTTTCAGACTATTTAAATAAATATTATAATACAATGAATTTGCCAGCAGGATTACAACTATGAGCAACAGATAGAATTAGAGATTATCAGTGTTATTTTACTAGAAAAAGAGGTGTCAGAACTCACCACAAGCCCCTCCCTTGTTCTCTTAGAACGGCAATTCAGAGATGCCAGAAGCCACTTGAGAGGTGCCGGAACTGAGTTCCGGCAAGTTCCGGCTGAAAAAAGCCCTGGAGATTCTTGTACTATGGTTATGATATAGAAGAGGGAAGATAGGGGTACAGCAAAGGGGTAGTAAAAAAAAAAACCTGCAGAAAATGGGATGGGAAGTCAGAAAAAGAAAAACATTATAATGTGTTGCAATTTTATGTGGAAATGGTGGAGATTTAATAAAATATATTTAAATGAAAACACTGAGTTAGATAAGCCAATGCTTTCGATTTGGTGTAAGTCAGTTCCCTCTGCCATTCCTTCAGAATTCTATGCATTCATTCTACCCTGTGTTTTGCTTCGCCTGAATTTTAGAATATAACAATATGCAATTTGCTGCAGCACTTGGTTTCTTCCGCTTCTGGGGAAAGTTCAGAGAGACCATCCCCGCTCTCCAAACACACACATTTATTTATGTGCCATCCACAGCTTTACAAAACAGCTGTGATCTTTGGGATTTGGAGACAAAACTCTAGTCAACCAATTGGTCGAAAGTTATTGAAATGGACATGAAGCTGCCTTTGCATAAGCTGCAATACTTAGCAACGTGCCTACCTAATTAAGTCTACTATTCTGTACACACTTACTTGGGAGTAAGACCTGTTGAACCAAGGGGAATCTATTTTAGAGAGGCTATGCATAAGATTGTGCTGTAAGGCTGAAAAAGAAGCCACAGACAAGCCTATGCTGAACTGAACATGATGGCACTCAGCAACATTTACCCCCTCTTTACAGCTTCCCATCTTGAATGTCCAGGCCGAGGAAGAGTCATTCATAGTGAAGCCCTGCCTGCAACATTTTCAGTATGGATTTATATATTAGGTATTAGTGCCTAATAAAAGGAACCTAAATGATTTCACATGTTTTGTTATTTACATCCAGCTTAGAAGGCTTGTGAAGCAATGCAATGTTGCATCACTGTTCCTTATAAAACGGCTATGGTTTGTTGTCAACCAGCCCTCTTATGAGTCAATCAGACATTTCTAGTGCCAGATTTACGTATAAGCTAAACAAGCTATAGCTTAGGGCCCCACTCTCTTGGGGCCCCCAAAAAAATTTAAAGGAAAACAACAACTGGATGTACATTTATCCAAAATATAAGATAAAAAACTAAATAATAATAATAATAATAATAATAATAATAATACCCCGCCCTCCCCGGCCAGGGCCAGGCTCAGGGTGGCTAACACCAAATATAAATTACAACACCAAATATACATTACAATAAAATGTAATAGGAAAAAACAGTTATTTAAAGTACAGCTTAAAATACAGCTGTATTTTAAAATAAAACCTACATACAGCAACAGTGTTTTGTGTTGTGTAGGCTCCTATGATGTAAGTAATGGGCCCTGCCTGCTTGCCTGCTCTCTGAAATATCACTGGTTTGCTCATTTCTATATATAGGGTGCCTACATTCTGCATGGATAAAATACATATTTTGCTATGTGCAAATGGTTTTAGATATCTATTAAATCCATAAATCATCATATAGCATATATTCAACACAAAAAAGTGACAATTTGTTGTTGACAAAGGACAGCTGGACATATACAGGGCCCCATTACCTTCAGTAGCTTAGGGCCCCATCAAACCTAAATCCAGCCCTGGACACTTCCATGGGATCTCCTCCCAGTGATGAATTGCAAGAAAGATGGGGCAGTCAAGCCCCTTTAAGCTACATCCACCTTGGCTCTATCCTTTCTTGCCATTTGCCTCTCATCTCCTCTGGCTTACTTCATAACATCTGCAGCAGACTGGTTCCCTAGCTACTCGCAACAGTGTATGCTCGCTTGATCATGGAAATTATTTTCCTGTTACCCAATGAGCCAGGCCAGATGCTCAATTTGGATCCACATGCTCATTTAGTATTGACCATTAATTGTGCTCCTCACAGATCCATGGAGATCTAGGCTTTTTCCAGCAATTTAAATGGGGGGGGGGGGAAATAGCACATTGCCATCCATATTCCCCCTCCCCCATGTAGGCTGTTTAAGAAACATCGCTTTTAAATTAGGATAGGACAATCCCCTTAAGGCCATGTTGTACATAAGAATTTAAAAATGCAATCAGAACAACAAGCAAAGGAAAATTAAATCTCAAGTACAATCATCACACAATCAAGGTCATATGATCAAGTAATTGCAATACCTGCTTGGGGGGGGGGGAGTTTGCATAACATTCCCTGGTTTTAGAAAGATATGCATGCTCTGAGAAACAGGTCAAATTGTTTATTGTGTATATGGAAACTTCCCTGATGCACATGATGTTGTTGCAACACAATGAATGTGCGTGCAAAAGTTACTCCTCTGCTGAAGAAAGCAAATAATAATAATAATAATAATAATAATAATAATAATAATAATAATAATTTATTTATAGCCCATCCATCTGGCTGGGTTTCCCCAGCCACTCTGGGCAGCTCCCAACAGAATATTAAACAGAATAAAACTTCAAGCATTAAAAACTTCCCTAAACAGGGCTGCCTCCAGATGTCTTCTAAAAGTCAGGTAGTTGTTTATTTCCTTGACATCTGGTGGGAGGGTGTTCCACAGGGTGGGTGCCACCACCGAGAAGGCCCTCTGCCTGTGTAAAATTGTACTTGTGTAAAACTGTGTAAAATTTTACTTGTGTAAAATTGTGTGTGTGTGTGTGCTTATGGGAGTTCAAACAAAGCTCTGGATTGGGGTCTGAAATGAGAAGTCAATGTTCTTCTGAGGGCAGGGGACCTTCAAAGCATGTCCCTAAGAATCCCACAAAGTGGTGTTGCTTCAAGACAGTTGAGTGCAGAATATGCAGTGTTTTGTGCTCCTTTATTGTAGTGGCTAAATCAAGCACAGCTTGGTGTGTTGTGCTCCTGCTGAGAGCTGTGGTCATTTGCCTCAGTTACTGGAAGCTCATGCTGATTTATAAGGCATCTATCCAATTCTCATCATTTCCCCATGTGCTCGGTTATAAATCCACCACTAGAGGGGATCAAAGTGACACACACATCTCACACATCTTATACAGTGTGGTAAATTAACGGCTATGTGAGTTTGCATGGTATTGACACACTCTTACTAACAAATGTAGGATATCATATTAATTACAGAGGTGGAAGACATTGGTTCACAGAATACTGTACTCATATGCATGAACATCACTTGCATTGTCATCAGATCACTAATCAAACTAATCCTTGATTATGTACAGGTGAACGTTTGAATAGATACCATCAAAAAACGTTTCTTTGAAATGAAGTGTTGTGATTGTGAAGCTTGCAGTTGCTCATTCACACATGGCTTGCCACTTGGGCTGAAGGTGCCTTCAGTCTTCTGCAGCAGAGTTAAGGAGTTGGGCTACTTTTCATGGGACTGGAAAGCTGAGGTACACAGGCTTCATCGTTGAAAGAGAAAGCATGAAAAGACAACCATGCCACTTCTGATAATGCTAACTTATACATAAGATCATTGTGGGCTTGGTGTGTGATAGTTGTCTTGCATTAGGATTTTGCCTTGCAAGGATGGCTGATCAGGGCCTGAGATTTGACCAAATTGCTAATGTTTTGTTGTCTTGATGACCCTTGATGGTGAGAATGCAGTTTCTTGATACAGAAATCTCTCTGGAATGTTTGACATGTGGAAACCAATTTGGGAAAGGTGAAGCAATTGTATGTTGATTGCCCTCTTAAAAGACAAAGTCCAGCAACTGGAGGAACGTGTAGCTACGCTCCAAAGAATTAGAGAACTGGAGCTCTTCTTGGAAGCAACAGAGCACACCGTCTCCACCAAGGAGGAGACAGGGTACTCCCCTGAGAAGGAGGCTAGTTCACCAACACAGGAGCCAGATATATGGAGAAACGTGACTCAAAGAAGTAGGAGGCCCAGGGTTCGCTCTGATTGTTTAGAAATACGCAATCGCTTTGAGGTCCTTTCCCCTAGCATGGAAGACGAAGAGCAGACTCCATTTGAGGATCTCTCCCTCATTACAGTCGATCAGGTATATGAAGACGAGCAGCAAAGGCAGTCCTCAGGGAATGTCCAGGCGACCTTGGAATGGACAGCTCACGGAAGAACCCCGACCAGACCTAAGAGGAGGCGTGTAGTGGTGATAGGGGATTCCCTACTGAGGGGAACAGAAGCAGTGATCTGTGGGCCTGACAAGATGTCTCGGGAAGTGTGCTGCCTCCCCGGGGCTAAGTGCCAAGATGTAACTGAACGACTGCAAGGAATCATAAAACCCACTGACAAATACCCCTTCCTCTTGGTTCATGTGGGAACCAATGACACTGCAAACAATAGCCTCCAGAAGATCAAAAGAGATTACGAGGCTCTGGGCAGGAAATTGAAGCAATTAAATGCACAAATTGTCATCTCATCTGTCCTCCCAGTTGAACGACGTGGCCCAGGGAGAGAGGGGAAAATAGTGGAAGTGAACAACTGGCTTCGCAAATGGTGTAAACAGGAACGGTTTGGATTCTTAGATCACGGAATGCAGTTTCTTGAAGATGGACTTCTGGCAAGCGATGGGCTGCACCTCACAACGGTTGGGAGGAATGTTTTTGCAAAAAATCTCAGAAACCTCATCAGGAGGGCTTTAAACTGACTAATGTGGGGGAGGGAGACAGTGCTCCTGAAGGTAGGAGTCTATCAATTGATGAAGATGATCATCCAAATGTCATAGACCGAATGGAGCAAACAGCACGCAGACCTAGTGGTGGGAGGAAAAAATCCTTAAATAAGAGACACGGGGGAATGATTAATGGACTTCAATGTCTGTACACTAATGCACAAAGCATGGGAAATAAACAAGATGAACTTGAGCTCTTGGTACAGCAAACTAAATATGACATAATAGGCATCACTGAAACCTGGTGGGATAAGTCCCACGATTGGAATGTAATAATGGAGGGATACAATCTATTTCAGAGAAACAGACCAGACAAGAAAGGAGGAGGAGTGGCGTTATATGTCAGGGATGTGTATACCTGTGAAGAGATCCAAGATTTAGAACCTCAAAGCCAAAGTGAGAGCATTTGGGTCAAAATTAAGGGAGAGAAGAATAACAGTGACCTTATTGTGGGAGTTTACTATAGATCCCCAAGCCAAACGGAGGACATAGATGATGCCTTCCTGGAACAGATGGCCAAGCATGCAAAAGGAAGGGAGATAGTAGTAATGGGGGACTTCAATTACCCGGATATTTGTTGGATGTCAAACTCAGCCAAGAGCATAAGGTCAAACAGATTCCTCACTGGCCTTGCAGACAATTTCATTGTCCAGAAAGTGGGAGAAGCAACAAGAGGAACAGCCATTTTAGATCTGGTCCTAACCAATGTTGATGACCTGGTTAGTGGGGTAGAAGTGGAAGGATCATTAGGCGCGAGTGATCATGCTCTTCTGAAGTTTACTATACAGCAGAAAGGAGCAGCCAAGCATACTAGGACTCAATTTCTCGACTTTAAGAAAGCCGACTTCATAAAACTTAGGGAAGTGCTGGGTGAGATCCCATGGACAGTAATACTAAAAGGAAAGGGAGTTCATGATGGCTGGGAGTTTGTTAAGAGGGAGATAGTAAAAGCACAACTTCAGGCAATACCAATGAGACGGAAACATGGAAGGTGCCTAAAGAAGCCAGGGTGGCTATCTAAAGAACTTTTAACTGAGTTAAGATTAAAAAAGGATGTGTACAAAAAATGGAAAAGGGGGGGAAACCACCAAAGAGGAATTCAAACAAATAGCCAGCACGTGTAGACACAAAGTCAGAAAAGCTAAAGCACAGAATGAACTCAGGCTTGCTAGAGAGGTTAAAAGCAACAAAAAAGGCTTTTATGGGTTTGTTCGTAGCAAAAGGAAGAACAAAGAAACAGTGGGGTCACTCAGAGGAGAAGATGGTGAAATGCAAACAGGGGACACAGAAAGGGCTGAACTCCTCAATGCCTCACATGCCTCAGTCTTCTCCAATAAAGAAAACAATGCCCGACCTGAAGAATTTGGAGCAAAGGATTCAGCAGAGGAAACACAGCCCAGAATAACTAAGGAGATAGTACAAGAATACTTGGCTAGTCTAGATGTATTCAAGTCTCCAGGGCCAGATGAACTGCATCCAAGAGTATTAAAAGAACTGGCAGATGTGATCTCAGAACCACTGGCAGTCATCTTTGAGAATTCCTGGAGAACAGGCGAAGTCCCGGCAGACTGGAGGAGGGCAAATGTTGTCCCTATTTTCAAAAAGGGGGAAAGAGAGGACCCAAATAATTACCGCCCAGTCAGTCTGACATCAATACCAGGGAAGATTCTGGAGCAGATCATTAAGCAAATAGTCTGTGAGCACCTAGAAAGGAATGCTGTGATCACCAATAGTCAGCATGGATTTCTGAAAAATAAGTCATGTCAGACTAACCTGATCTCGTTTTTTGACAGAATTACAAGCCTGGTAGATGAAGGGAACGCAGTGGATGTAGCCTACCTTGATTTCAGCAAGGCATTTGACAAGGTGCCCCATGATATTCTTGTAAAGAAGCTGGTAAAATGCGGTCTTGACTATGCTACCACTCAGTGGATTTGTAACTGGCTGACTGACCGAACCCAAAGGGTGCTCATCAATGGTTCCTCTTCATCCTGGAGAAGAGTGACTAGTGGGGTGCCACAGGGTTCTGTCTTGGGCCCGGTCTTATTCAACATCTTTATCAACGACTTGGATGAAGGACTCAAGGGCATCCTGATCAAATTTGCAGATGACACCAAACTGGGAGGGGTGGCTAACACCCCAGAGGACAGGATCACACTTCAAAATGACCTTGACAGATTAGAGAACTGGGCCAAAACAAACAAGATGAATTTTAACAGGGAGAAATGTAAAGTATTGCACTTGGGCAAAAAAAATGAGAGGCACAAATACAAGATGGGTGACACCTGGCTTGAGAGCACTACATGTGAAAAGGATCTAGGAGTCTTGGTTGACCACAAACTAGACATGAGCCAACAGTGTGACGCGGCAGCTAAAAAAGCCAATGCAATTCTGGGCTGCATCGATAGGAGTATAGCATCTAGATCAAGGGAAGTAATAGTGCCACTGTATTCTGCTCTGGTCAGACCTCACCTGGAGTACTGTGTCCAGTTCTGGGCACCACAGTTCAAGAAGGACACTGACAAACTGGAACGTGTCCAGAGGAGGGCAACCAAAATGGTCAAAGGCCTGGAAACGATGCCTTATGAGGAACGGCTAAGGGAGCTGGGCATGTTTAGCCTGGAGAAGAGGAGGTTAAGGGGTGATATAATAGCCATGTTCAAATATATAAAAGGATGTCACATAGAGGAGGGAGAAAGGTTGTTTTCTGCTGCTCCAGAGAAGCGGACACGGAGCAATGGATCCAAACTACAAGAAAGAAGATTCCACCTAAACATTAGGAAGAACTTCCTGACAGTAAGAGCTGTTCGACAGTGGAATTTGCTGCCAAGGAGTGTGGTGGAGTCTCCTTCTTTGGAGGTCTTTAAGCAGAGGCTTGACAACCATATGTCAGGAGTGCTCTGATGGTGTTTCCTGCTTGGCAGGGGGTTGGACTCGATGGCCCTTGTGGTCTCTTCCAACTCTATGATTCTATGATTCTATGATTCTATGAAATATCCTGCCCTATCCAGCTAAAACAAGGTAGTTGCGTTTGTGTGTGAAGTAGATTTTTGAAACAGAATCAGGAGGAAACTGACAGGGAGAGAGAGAGAGAGAGAGAGAGAGAGAGAGAGAGAGAGAGAGTTAAAGGCACTGGGAAGTACTGGTGTCTCTCTCTGTCAATAAAGACATAAGAAGCTGAATCAGACCAAATGTCCATCTAGTCTAGTTCATTTAGTCTAGGAGCAGAGTGCTCATGCTGCTTGTCTCCACCTATGCACCACCTGTATAATTGTAAATATCACAAAAAGATAGGTCTCCAGTTCACCCTCCTCTAAAGGAAACTGTGGCACTGCCGACATAGCTTAGGGAAGTGGAGAACACGCAGCAACTTTCTCATCTCAAGGTATGGCACAAATCAAACTCGTTTCTTTTCAGAAACAAAACAGGATGCAATCCACATTCCATCACAGTACATGTTTGACATGTTCCCTACACACACACACACACACACACACACACACACACACACATTTGTTTCCAATGGACCAGAATTGTACCCCAAATTATACTGATAGCTCTGCCTTTTATCTTGCCATTCTTTCAAAAGTCCTCAGAGAACTTTCAAATGACCCCTGTAGCTAATCTGAAATTAAATACACTTCCAAAAAAAAAAATCCCAGCCCATTAATTGCTCCTGCACATTCCGACCCTGCCCTGATTTTTTTCCCGTTTCCCCCTTTTCTGATTAGTAATTTCAGTTATTTCAAAACACTGTGCTATTTTATCCATACCTTTTTTGTTTAAAAGGGGGGGGAAAGAACTACTTAAAGAGCAATGAGATTGACACTAATAACCCTCCTTTTCAGTTTCCTTTGAACAAGCTCGTGTTTATAGCAAACAAAACAGATCCCAGGTCTTTCGCTAGATATTAATAAAAGCCCCAGGCTGTTTGCTCTTGCTTATTTACATGTACATGGAATTTGTTGGATTAGCAATGCCCCGTGAGTCCCTCCTGCGTTATTGCCTACTGTGGCAATAGATTTCCTCTCAAAAGTCCACCTCCAGAGAAAGGGCAACAGGCAGATATAGTATTGACTCATGAGTGGAAAAAACAACAGAAACAGGAAAAAAGGTGGTTATATGGATGATGAAAGAATTGCCCCAAATATATCACTTTTCCACCTGACAAAACACATTATCTTATAAACTAAGTGGAGGGTCTAAAGGCAGAGGCCAAAGATTTGTTTTCAGCTTGGGTTTTACTTTTGTTTGGAAAATTATTGACCCAAATCCTGAGGCCTTGACAGAAGCACATATATGTTGAATAGATTCTTTTTTTTTTCCCAGGCTGGGGAAGATGGGGAAATAAGGAATAACCCTAAAACTTTTGGTATCACTGCCCACAGCTGTGGTTTACTTATTCCGTAAGACTAGCCCTGCAGGATCAGGCCAGTGACCCATCCATTAATTCAATTCTACCCAGTTCACCTTTCTGAAAACAACATGAGAACAGAGACACAGCCACCCTTCACAATTTGCACTTCTCCATCTTCCACAGTACGGTTCTCCAGCCAGCGCTAAAGTATGCACAATAATTCACATATTAGTGAAAATAACATACCAAAAGATCATTATTATATGGGAAAATATGCTTTGCCAAATGTGTCTCTGAGGCGAAAAAATTGTGTCAGTCTGGAAAAATTCACTCTAAAATGCGGCTGAGTTTTCATGGGGATCTAAAAAAAAAAAAAAATCACAAGCTGACATGAAAATGCAGAAAGCTGAACAAAAAATTGGAAAAAAAGAGAAACCAAGCAAAATCAAAATGGGCAGATTAGCCCATTCCTACTCTCAGTGTACTCTGAGCCCAGGAAATTTATTTCAGCACCAGAATGAACTAAGCTGAGCTCACAGTCTTTTTTACATAGAACTTTCTTTCTCTTTCTATAACCTCCTTGAAAACACAGGAGCAGTGGAGGCTGATACATAGTTTTCCCTACTGTAACTGAGGTTTAAAGTTACCCTTTGCCCCTACCATCTCTCCAACTTAAATCATCTCCCTAACACTGCTGTTAACCATATTATTGTTACAGGAAAGGAAAGTTTTTCTCCATTTTAGGTGTTTCAGTTTCAGAGACATCAGACACTATTTGCTCTGCTCCAGCAAAGGTATCCAGGTGTTTACATGACAAAGATTTCACAGTAATTTCACAGCTCTGCCCTGCCATAACTCTGTGTGATAGCTCAGGTCAGTGTTCTTTGTTGAAACCATAGGTCATCACAAAGAAAGTCCCTAAATTTACAACATTGCTGTGATGGAATCTCAACAGAGCACCTACAGGGCAATTCAGGGGGCACAAAAACATGCTTTGAGAGATACAGAATCGGCATGGAATAAACAAGCTATAATTCCATATACAAAATGGCTCATTCCCCAAGCTGTCTCTGTAACATATGAACCCCACCCCAGCAAGCAACAGAAATTGATTGTATAACTTTTCTCATCATTGTCTGGGCTACTGGGTGCAGGGTGAGAGTGATGGACTTACTCTGATCAGAAAGGAAATAGCAAATCTTACTGTATCAGACATGCCTTATAAACCCATTAAACAAATCTATGGTAATTCCCCCCCCCCTGAGATTCATCCAGTGGGAAATTTAGCATAAAGTGAACAGTGTCCTCAACAATTCTCTGCCAAGCGTGATGATTTCCTTGTGTGTTTGAATATCTGTTACCCACATCGGCTGTTGACACAGAGGTCTATAGGCTTTCCTTAATAAGGAAAAATGTTAAGCAGTAAAAATAAGTGTGCAGATTGTGGTCATGTTCTTTAAGGCAAGATAAATCAAGTAAGAGAAATAGAAAGTTGTTTTTATAATAAAAAACAAACAGTAATTTTCTTCCTAAGCCAGTTCAGCACAAGCAAATAAAGAACTGCATCTATTTTGTATGTTGTTAGGGTTACCTGAGACTCTTCTGTAGGGTGAAACTGACACAGAGGGATCTTCATGAAACAATACTAAATCACTGCATTTTATGCTCTTCCAGATAGGTCATGTTTGGCGGGGCTGTGGGCAGGGAGAGAAGTATCCAACCAGTTAGGATCAAGTCCCATAAATGACTGTCTTGCAACTTGTTTTCACTCATGGAAGTAATTTGCAGGCTTGCAATCCTTTACATGCTTATGATCTCAGTGAAACTTACATTTGAGTAGACATGCATATGATTGCACGATGAGAGGTGTAAACTTGGGACTGTGTCCACCTTCCCTTCCTGCTAGAAGAATTAGCTTCCTGCTTTGCATGAAGACAAGAATCACCTTCACGTATGTTTCAAGGTGATTTACAGACATGCAGTTTCAATCCCTGGTATCTCCAGGCATGGCTAGAAATGTCCTCTGCCTGAAATTCTGGAGAGCCACTATCAGTACATGCCAGCAGAAACCAGAGCCAGCTAGACCAATGGTCTGACTCAGGATGAGGTAGAGTCCTATGTTCTATATAACCAAGTCCCATCTGGCACATGGAATCAATTGTGAACTTTTTTGGCTCTATTGTTTAAATAGCACTTAAATGGAAAGGGTGCTAACAGCAGTCCTGTCCGAGCCCATCTTGAGTCAGCATTATTCTCTGTTTAGAAGTACTTGACTGGTGCTCAAATGTAGGAGTGATTTGCCTGAGGCAATACTATGGCTTGGTCCTCCCCTTAAAAGGTAAAGGTAAAGGACCCATGGACAGTTAAGTCCAGTCAAAGATGACTATGGGGTGTGGCGCTCATCTTGCTTTTAGGCCAAGGGAGCCGCCATTTGTCTGCAGACAGCTTTTCCAGTCATGTGGCCAGCATGACTAAACTGCTTCTGGCACAATGGGACACCGTGATGGAAACCAGAGCACACGGGAACGCCGTTTACCTTCCTGCTGCAGTGGTACCTATTTATCTACTTGCACTGGCATGCTTTCAAACTGCTGGGGTGGCAGAAGCTGGGACAGAGCAACGGAAGCTCACCCCATCATAGGGATTTGAACCGCTGACCTTCTGATCAGCAAGCCCAAGAGGCTCATTGGTTTAGACCACAGTGCCACCAGGGTCCCATGGTCCTAAACTTACCCAAAGCCAAACAATGGTTTAGCATGAACATGCAAATGTATAGTCTCTGGGAGAGGAGACCACAGCCAGTTTTCTCCTCTCTGCCTTTCCCCTGCTGTTGCACCACACTTAGCATGTCATTGGAACCTGAGGTTGTGGTTCAGCTCTCTCCAGACTAACCACAGGTTGTAAACCAAAGGACGAACCTTGGGTACAGCTTCTGATTAGCTGGAGAGAGCTAAATAATAAGCCTGGCTTAGCTCAGTGCACTGTGGCAACAAAGCAACTGGGAGAGAAGCAAAGTGGCTGCATGCTCCTGGCTGGAAGCCCAGACTCCCAAGCATTCACACTAAACCGTGATTTGGCTTAGCATGATATGCAAACCAGGCCTATTAACGATTTGATCTTTGGTTGCTCAAGTCCATCTGACAGGCTCTTCACATGCAACACAAATCTCCTAGAGAGACTTTTGTGTTTGAAAAAATACAGCTTATTTTGAATAATTTTCTTTTTTGATAGACAGTTCACTGTGAAGAAGAAGAGAATAATATTTGAAACAGGATACTGGGCACTGAATGCTCTATCGGCTAATTGGGCAATGGCAGTCAGAGTATTTGCATCCCAAAATATCCTTAACTCCCCTGACTTAAATCTCTCCTGATGTATGCTCAGAAACCTTGCTATCTCTTGATAGAATCTATGGTTGAAATGGGCTCTCTCGGTAATTATTAAAATGACTTTGTTCTCCCATTTTTCTCAGCACTTTTGAAGAACCACTTCCAGCCCAGAAAAATGTGTGCAAAATAAATTTTCAAAGCCAAGGTGCTAGGTCCTCCGCCCCCAAATGTGATTGTTGCAAAGCAGTTCTACACCTGCTCTCGCACTTTGGAGCTGCAGACTTCAGTCAATATACCAATGGAAGTCAGTCAGATGCTAAATTAAAAGCAAAAAGGTCTATTACAGTCGCTGATTTCCAATGGAGATGTATAAGCAGTCGGCGATAATAAATATGCACTCTTGCAATGGTGCTAATAGAGTATGTGCTAGGAATTTTATGAGATGGAAATGGGATGTAAATAATAATTGGTGATAGGTAGGTTAGCATACATCAGCAACCGACGACAGGAGCTAAGCATGTTCAAGTCATTAATATGGTTCACTGTCACTTTGTTTTGTTTAGGGGGCTGGCAAGCTACCAGAGCAAGAGTATTCGAGGACTTTGTGTGGGTTTTTCAATTTACTCGTTTATATTGTATGACCAAGCAGGCATGTGCCTGCAATCCTATCATTACTGTGGCAGCCAAATTTTGTAGTGGGCCCTTGCGTGAAATACATTTGGCCCCCTTCCTCCAAAATTAGTTTGATTATACACAGGTATCGAATTACATTCCTTCTGATCAGTGACGGAACACTATTATAAGAAGAAATTAAGTTAAATATTAAATACATTCTTCAGCTGCCTGGATTCCTATCTGGCTCTCAGATCCCTCCGTTCCTCCAGGGCCACAGGAGCAGAGGAGGTAACAAGCCAGAATAACAGCCTAAGGAGAAGCTCACTAACTATTGAGTGAATTTGAGTGCTAGCTTTGGAATAGTGTCAGTATAAGAGGTGATCTATACAAGGGACAATGAGCCACTTGTCAACATGCTGTATACTGGGTGCACAGTCCAGTGGCAGACCTACATTGTCGAGGCCCTGAAGCTTTAACTTGTATTGTTCCCCCCTTTGCAACCAGCAACGAAAGCTCGGTAACCACTGTTGTCTTCTTCAATAGGGTTGTTCCACGAACAGCTTTACAACATCTGTGCTACTGACTCTTAAACTTTGGGATGGTTGAAATGCATACAACAACAAAATATTCCATTTGAGTCGTGGGACTCAAATTGGGTCTGCTAGATAAAAATAATAATACTTAATCAATGTGGACTAAATTTGCTTCTGGGGAGGAAGTGAGGAGCCATTTTGGCTCAGGTGCAGCTCTCAGTTTCCCACAGAAATCCCAAGCCAATGGGTATCTATAAAGAAGAAACTTTGGAGAAGTTTGATTCACACAATCAAATTCCATCCAGTGTATTGAACTCTATTAGGGTCTATTAAATGAGCAGTGCCAGTGTTTGTGATGGTGTGAGGCCTTCAGAAGACTCCACTGAGAAGTGGACCTTGGTGAACTGCTTAAATCTGAGAGAAGAAAGAGACCTAGCATTATACAACGTGTGTGCACGCGCAGGTCATATTATCTGATTTATATATTCTTTCATTTTCCCCTTCCACGTCTTCTCTAAAGTATCGCCGGGAAAAGGTAATTTGAAGTAGAAAGCGGCTCCTTGTAATGGCTATTTACTCAAGGCCTCTGACATTTAGGGAGAACAAGGATGTCTTTAAAGAGTCAAGCAGGTTTCATATCTGTGTCCAACAAATGGTTTGCATTTAGATCAAACAATAGTTCTGAAAACCTATTCATTTAGCTTTTTCTAAAGATATTCTTTACCTGAGCTTTTATGTCCCACAGCTCGGTAATAAAAAGGGTTCCAGAGGCATCGCTTGCTAGGGCGTTCATTTCCTATGGGTCTCCCCAGGTAACTGTCAGTTAAATTCTCATCTCGCTTATTTCCATTAAAAATCTTTATTGAAACACTTTCATATTTCCATCTTATTTTCATCCTCTGCACACTGGGAACAATTCTCATTTAATTCAAGCTATTTCTTGATATACATAATTAACTGTGTATTTTATGTTTCATCTCCTGAAGCCTTTCTTGTAGGGAGACAGAGATAGAGAGGGAGGGAGGGAGGGAGGGAGAGAAAGAGAGAAAGAGAGAGACAATATGGCCACAAATGAATGTGTCAGGGGTACAGTCTGGCTGCAAATATCTGGAAATGGAAACTTTATCTTCTTAGCCATCAACAGCTTCTGTTCCACAGATTTAAAAAATGGCCCCGAAATGTGACTTGATCAAAGTCAATGCATGCTCAAGATACGCTTGGATTTCTCTTCCTGGAGACTTAGTTTCACAAAAGGAATCAGGTGCTCCTGACCCTCTCTTGATTCAAGGCTCCACTGCTGAGAAAAGAACTAGCAACACTTTTTTTAAAAAAATAACAACAACTCTTCAGGAGGAAAGCTTTTTATTTTGTAAATACAACTGAAAAATAGCCCCCCATCTTCAAGTGACACTTAAGATGCACCTATGGACAGATTGGGAAAAATTCTGGAACAATGACTTAAAAGTCATGGCTTGTACTTCATTTAAATGTTGGAAATGTTAAAAGAAAAGAAAAGGAAAAGGCCGTTTGGATAATCCTAGCTCAGCCCAGTCCCAGCTAAAGAAGACTGGTAAATTAAGTTAATGGAATATGCTGAAGTGGTTAAAATAATTGGGAAATCTAGAAATTAAGATGACAATATAAAGAAGAATGGGACATGTTTATTGTATATACACAAAAGCAATGCACATAAGTAAATACATTAGGAGGATTTCGAAAAACACTTGTAACGCGTTAGACAATGTATTAAAAATGGAAGAAAATAGAAGTTAAGATTTTTTTGGATGTGCATAAATTAAAATAATAAAATGGAACAAGGGGAGGGGATGGAGGGAAGTCAAGGGATTCAAGTAATCCCAAACTAAGGATTTATTATGAATTGGTTTTTTAAAAAATACCTAGTAGTGTATGTGTGCTATTATTATTATTATTATTATTATTATTATTATTATTATTATTATTTAGTTTTTCTGGGTTTTCTTTCTCTTTCAGTGAAACATTTTTGTTTTTTGTAAAAAGTCAATAAAAATATTATTTTAAAAAATGCACCTATGGGCAGGCTGCCATACAGAGGAACCAGCAGCGTAGCCAGCCCATCGGCAAACGGCCCATGGAGGCAGGACAAGCCGCCCACTGGGCAGGAGCAGCTGGGGCAAGGCGTACTGCACAGAGCCTCGATTCTGCCTCCCCCTCAGCTGTAGGGCAGCTGGGGGGAGGCGGTGGGCAGATTCAAGTCCCATGCTGCCGTTTCGGGCAGTGCAGAGCCTGTAGCCACCCGAGCCACCGCATCACTCCCAGCATGGCTCGGGCGTGCTGCAGACCTTGTGGTAAATGCTGCCCCCCGCAGCCCAGTCTCTCCCCCCCCCGCTACGCCTCTGAAAAGAACACATTCCCATTGTGTTAGGACAGTATCAAGTTGAGAGGTGCCCTGAGCTGATCTTCTTCCTGAAAATATTAATATCACTTGGCTAGGTTCTATAGAACTAATACCAGTGTACTAGAAGAAGCAAAGATCACCAGTGTTGAAGCGATGATTTTTCAACATCAACTTCATTGGACTGGTCATGGTGTTTGGATGCCTTATTATCGTCATGCAAAGCAACTACTCTATTCTGAGCTTAAAAATGGAAAGTGTAATGGTGGTGGTCAGCAAAAGATGTTTAAAGACAAGGCAAATCTTTAAAAATGTAGTATAAGCACCGACAACTGGGAAACACTTGTCTGCTAGCGCTCCAACTGGAGAACGGACTTTACCAAAGGTGTCATGGGCTTTGAAGACACTCGAACTCAGGACGCAAGGGAGAAACGTGCTAAGAGGAAGGCACGCTTGGCAAATCCATACTGTGATCAACTTCCGCCCAGAAACCAATGTCCCCACTGTGGAAGGATGCGTGTATCCAGAATTGGCCTCCACAGTCACTTACGGACTCATTGTTAAAACCGTGTTTATGGAAGACAATCTTACTTGGCTACGAGTGATTGCCAAAGAAGAAGAGCATCACATTGATGGATCATAGAATTGTAGAGTTGGAAGGGAACTTGAAGATCATCCAGTCATCTAATCCAGCCCCCTGTAATGCAGGAATCCCTGTCTCATACAGGGATCAAACCTGCAATCTTGGCAGTATCAGCACAATGCTCTAACCATCTGAGCTATCTCATGTCCTCATTGTCTGAATCTATCCCTTGAAAGTTTTCTCTGCACCCATAGGTAAGGCATTTCAAAGCATGAGCCAGCAGTCAATGGCGATTCTCCCACTTTGCCTCATTTGGCTTTGAATGGTATCATTTATGCTCAGTGTCATGAGCTAATGTTGGCATACCCGCCTACCTACTCTGCCTCAATGCTGAATTTAAATTAGCATTTTCAAAAAGTTCATAAACTTGTTGTGATGGAGCTAATCCATTGATAGTCTAGAGACAAGCCTATTAGCTAAGCTGTCCAAAAGGTCAGGTAAATGAGGAACGCAGCATCATATGTGTTTTAAAGTAGTTTTTCTAATTGGCTCACAGAGGCGTAGTTCAAAAAACTACTTTCTGATATAAAGAATATATCATTAGGAGGCATAGCACCAAGGTCGGGCTTAGTGAACAAAATAAGGCCTGTTTACTTTTGCTACTTTATTAGGCTGAATGCTGTCTCAAGCTGCAAATATTTTCTTCTCCATTTTCCAAACAATTCTCCAGAATTCCATTTTTCACCCTTCGTTTTGGCACAACAGTAAGATATATGAGAAACCATAAAACTCTCAGTTATGTTGAAAAGAGGCAATCATTGATCCTTCTTTAAAATTGACAGAAAAAGGATACCTGGAATTAATCAGAACTCATGGAATGAAACTGCCTAAAACTAGTCCAGGAAGTTATCTATAAATGGGTGGAAACTTGAATTGTGAGGCTAAATTTAAAACCAAAACCAGAGTTAAGAGGAGGTTTGTTTTTTTTAAGATACAGAATTCTTTATTAAAATAAAATAATGATCATAGATTCAAAAATGCCAGTTATAAATCTTTAATAGGCCAAACCCTATGCAGTATATTTCAACATAATCCAGATAACACAAAAGCCTTCTTCAGTGGCCTAAAGGAACATCAAAAGAAACACTGTGCCCATGTTTCTTATACAGTTTCATATATATGCTATATTTGCCCTGTTAGAACTGCAGAGTCAACCTACCAGCTGAGGGATTTATTATCCTTTTAAATGTAATGCTGTTGGGATCCTATATATTTGCTATTTAATCTATTCTCCTCCTCCTGAAGCCTTGAGGATGAGGTTATGTCTCAAGTTAAACAAAAAGAAATCTATTGAACAGTGGATAGCCTCAGTTTGCACAGGCATGTAATCCGGGAAGGTGTATGACGGATAGCAATAGGTTGCATTGAAGATAGTTATACTCAGATTAGACCCATAGAAATTAATGGATGTGCCTAATTTAGCTACATTAATTTCAATGGATTTACCATGAATAAAACTTGGTTGGATGGATGCTAATATGGCAATGCTTTCTGTTTTTGTGAACTTGAAAATGTAAAGCATCATTCCTGCTTAATTAAATTGTTTTTAACTATACTAAAATCTGCCTGAATGGTGCCTGTGTGACAAAATGCCCCCTTTCCCATTCTTTTTTTTACATCTAACAGTAAAAGCAGTACCACAGATAAAATGTAATGTTTCCCTCTGTAATATAAAAGCTGATATAATCCCCTGGCTAAAACTATAATCAGAATTGTAGCTGTGATCTTCAGACACTCATGAAGATGATGCCTTGAAACCGTCCTCCGCCCAACTAGCTCTACATGATTTGGGTTTTAACTTTAAATGAATAATTTAACATTGTTTTCACTTGGGTTGTTAACAAATTGTGGAAGCTGTTCCTCTAGCACTTACAAATTCAGATGTTTCCCCCCTCTGTTTTAATATTTTTTAAAATGCTTTTATTATTAGTCAACTGATGAATAAGGGATCAGCCATCACTTGCGAATCTTGGACTCAGAGGAGATAAGTTTGCTTATTTTATTTTAATGAACTTGTTTATACAAAATGAATAATTGCTTGAAAGAAACTTTTCTTCCCCTGACCTGAAAGCTTTTGATGCATTCTTATATTTTAGCTATATTTCCCCTTCTTTCTTTTGCTGGCTGAATTTTAAAAGAGATTTTTAATATGAGTTATTTAAATATGTGCAATCCCATCTGTGTATAGTCAGAAATAGGTCCCACTGGGTTCCTTAGGGTTTTCTCTGAGGAAATGATGTGTAGCAGGAATAGCTAAGCTATCCACTTTCTAGTCAACAACTCCCATCATTATTGTGTATTGGGACTGGGTTGACTGGTGCTGATTTGACACTGAGGTCTAAGTTTGTAGTCTTAGACACTTATTTCCTTACTAGGAGCTACTCTTCCTGGTTGCTTCACTCAAGCCCCACACCCCCTCACCAAACCCTGTCTTCCTCTTCCTTAACATGTCACCAACCCCAATCCCTCATTCCCCTCAACTGTCCCAGCTCCCCTTGAAATGTGACCAAACCAAACCCCTTCACCTTACAGCTCACCCAAACTGTGCTCCATCCCCTTATATACTAATGAAACCCTAATTAAAACCCTAATGGTTGGGAGGAGAAGGAGAAGCAACGCACAGGCTACCTGTGTACACCAACTTGTACACCTCTTGTCTGTTTGCTCCTCATCACTTCAGATGGACCCAAGCCAAGGGAATTCAGGGCTGTCACAACCTGTTCCAGCCATATGCTGGATCAATTCAAATCAACCAAAAATTGTCCAGTACCACCTTAAAGACCTAAGTTTGTTCTGGGTATAAGCTTTCGTCTGCATGCACACTTCTTCAGATATCTGCACACAAAAGCTTATACCTAGAACAAACTTAGTTGGTCTCTAAGGTGCTACAAGAGGGACATGGGTGGCGCTGTGGTCTAAACCACTGAGCCTCTTGGGCTTGCCAATCAGAAGGTCAGCGGTTCGAATCCCTGTGACGAGGTGAGCTCCCGTTACTCGGTCCTGGCTCCTGCCAACCTAGCAGTTTGAAAGCACATCAAAGTGCAAGTAGATAAATAGGTACCGCTTTGGCGGGAAGATAAACAGTGTTTCTGTGCACTGCTCTGGTTTCGCCAGAAACGGCTTAGTCATGCTGGCCACATGACCCAGAAAAACTGTCTGCAGACAAATGCCAGCTCCCTAGGCCTATAAAGCAAGATGAGTGCTGCAACCCCAGAGTCGCCTGCGACTGGACTTAACTGTCAGGGGTCCTTTACCTTTACCTTTACCTTTACCTTAGAGACCAACTAAGTTTGTTCTGGGTATAAGCTTTCGTGTACCTGAAGAAGTGTGCATGCACATGGAAGCTTATACCCAGAACAAACTTAGTTGGTTTCTAAGGTGCTACTGGACAATGTTATTTCTTTATTTTGACTGCATCAGACCAACATGGCTACCTACCTGAATCTCAAATCAACCCAATTCATTTCAGGATCTGGGATCCCTACACACAAATACATATTTGCTTTCCCTGTTAACAAAATCACAGCAACCTTGTCTCAGTCCGAAATATGACAAGCCTATGCTTCAGAGCAAATGTGTCATTTTTTGTCAGTGGCAGAGCTGTATGTGAGTCAGGGAAAGGACAGAACTCTGAGAAAAGGCAGCATGATTGGAAAATGAAACCATGCTGTGCACCCCAGCTCTATAAAAAAATATTTATGCCCATCAGTCAGGGGGCATGGTACCTCTGATGATTGCCCTGTCGCCTTGGTTGATGGACATAAATATTCTTTTACAGGTTTGTATTCATGTAGCGCACAACTACGGTCTTCTAAAAAAAGATTATTTGCTCCTCTGAATTATTGTTGCTGAATAAATAATTGTGAGTTAGCAAACAACTACAGACCAGGACCGTGCAAAAACATCTCAGGAAATAGATTTCTGTCAACTTTTTTGTGGGGATGGGGGTGGTCTTTCAACTTTCAGCTTCTTCTGAATTATTGGACAATGCCAGTTATCCCCTGGTGAATATTCAGCAAAATCACCTCCTTAAATTAGCCATCCATTACTTTCGGGTGCAAATGTGGGTCCAATTTTAATACTGTTTGCTTATTTATTTTTTTGTATCTCTGAATAGGGGGAAAATGAACAGTCCCTTTGTGCACTTCAAGGCTGAAATTGTAGTTTGGAGGTGCACAAGTCTCACAGAGAGGCTGCCCAAAAGGAGAGGGATGAGACATAAACATGGGAGTGAAGGTGGAAACAGAGGTCAAAGTGGGGCTGCAGAATAGACTAGAGAGAACAGGCTTCATAATGGGGTTGTGATGATGAAAATGAGCTTGTTAGCTGCCTGGGGTGGGAATGGAAAGTTCTAGTTGGTTAATGTGGAGAGCATGACAAGAGTTTGGTAAGCAGAGCAGGAAGGGCTGCTGTCTCTCATACATTATATAACTGCATTATAAATTCTAGTTATTTCTGCGCAGATTCACAAACATGACAAATAATTGTGTAAACAATCAATATATTTTGCCATTGGCTCCCAGTACATTTCCGAGCACAATTCAAAGTGTTGGTACTGACCTTAAAAGCCCCCAAATGGCCTCAGCCCAGTATACCTGAAGGAGCATATCCACTCCCATCGTTCAGCCCGGACACTGAGGTCTAGCACTGAGGGCCTTCTGGCAGTTCCCTCCCTGCGAGAAGCGAATTTACAGGGAACCAGGCAGAGGGCCTTCTCGGCCGTGGCGCCTACCCTTTGGAACGCCCTCCCATTTAGAAGATATCTGAAGTTCAGGGAACTTTTTAATGACTGATATTTTAATGTATTTTTCATCTTTTGTTGGAAGTTGCCCAAAGTGGCTGGGGAAACCCAGCCAGATGGGTGGGGTATAAATTATTATTATTATTATTATTATTATTATTATTATTATTATTATTATTATTATATCATAACAGTGATGTCTGTTTACCCTGTTTCCTTTATTTTTTTTAACCATTTATGCGACTCTTTATGTAACATTTATGTAGACCCATTTATGTAAATAAATAAATAAAGTAATGCCTTTGTATTTAGAGGCCTCTTGTAATCTGAAGTTGTAAACTTGCATTTACATAGCTTGGGAGTAAATCCGGCACTGAGGCAAAGCTGTAAGCAAGCACAATTTGTGACACTGGACAACATCATTGCTGATCACAGCTTTCACTTCCACTTTCTCATCTTTGTGGAGCTTGAGTCGCTATGAGATGGCTTTAACTCTGATCTTAAACTGGCAGATTTTTTTAATAACTGAATATACATCCAGGCCCTAAGACAACCCCATGAAGGAAATTGTACCGGAAATCTGACTGCTGTTAGTAAAATCCAGACCTCTGAGAGGGAGGGAAGTTTAATTCCCCACCCACTGTGTTCATTCTGCCATCCTTCTGAAGGTGGCATTTGTAGCAAATAGCATCTTTGAGTGCAAATTGAAACTTCAGGGGAAATTGTCCAGGGGGAAATGTGCAAGGACAAAGGTTAAACACCTCTCTCTCTGTGATGCAGTGCCAATCTGGATTGAGACCTCATGTGCCTGCTTTTTGTAAAGCGAGGTGCCCTCATTATGTTTTGAAACCGCATGCTTAACATGATACGTTTTTCAGCCCTAATAATGAAAGAACTGGAGTCAGCATATTAATCCCAGAATTGTGGTCAGTGTTGCACGTTCCTGAGCTCAATGCCACACATTACATAAATTTAATCATACAATACCGTTTCTCAGACGAAGTGATGGTTTGGTCCCATTTCCGGAGTATCACTGTTCTCGCATTCAGAAGCTGCTTGAAAACACTCTATTGGAATGCCTTTACTGCTGAAAGGGCAATAAATTGGTTTCCACAAACCACATTTCTTTTACAAAAGGTTCTGTTCTTGGAACGATTGTGTTTGAAATTTATTCAGAGGCTTTCAGGCGCATATTGTGGCAAGCATTTGAACAGTATAAATAACATAGGCCTGACATGTTTGGACTCACCAGCCTAGCAACAGGGCTATTAATACCAAAGATATTTACTTCCACCTTCTGTGTACACTTGACAAATCTAGCATGAGTACATGGCTGCACATGCCACACAATCTATTTATACTGAGCCTTCTTGCTTGTGTTGTGATGAAAATTCTTAATCTAAGAATTATGAACTAGTACAGCTATATTCATGTGACAGGGAGAATGAGTATATTACATTCTAATTTGATTTAACCAATTATCTCTCTCGCTGCTTAAGGATTTCCAGTAGAATTTCCAATGGAGAGTTGTGGACAAACCGGTCTTAGTGATGCCCTAAGAGATCCGAAATCCTCCACCTTAGAGAGATTTAGGGTTAAACTACAAAAAAAGGTGCAGTTTTAATGTTATCCTACCAAACTCACACTCCTTAAACCAAATTCATAATTCCTGTACTTTGCGAACTGAAACAGCTGTCATTTGAAATTTACACATCTGTGAATTTTTTGGTGCAATTCGTCAACGAAATACTGTGAAGAACAATGTGCATATGAGGACACAGGAAAAATTGTATATTGTGAATAAATGTGAACATAATGTTCACATTATGTGAACATAATGTAAAAAAAATGCATTCTGCTGGGGGGAATTCTTGCAAAAATGCATATGGTAGGCAAAATTGTGCACACAAAAATATACATTAGAATAAATGGATATACATTCAAATTTCCGTGTGGATCAGGAAGAGGCAGAATGAAGGTTCAGGCCATAAAGCATGTGACGCCATAGTAGCTGCATGGAGATAGGTCAGTCTGTACAGCATGAGACTCTTCACGGTCATGGGTTCGAGCCCCACGTTGGCCGATGGATTTCTGCATTGCAGGGGGTTGGACTAGATGACCCTTATGGTCCCTTCCAGCTCTACAAATCTATGATCTCTATGACCTCAATATAGATTCCAGTATTGACCTAATGCAGGCTAAAAGGAGTCCTTTTCAAGACCATCACCTGTTGCCTAAGGGGTTATCTCAAAATGCACTCCTACCCTTTCATAGTGATAGCTGTGAACTGCCATGACTCTTACACACTTGGGTTTCTTCTGAATTTCCTTCCTGCTACTGGTTCACTGCAGGTCAGCTGGGGTTATCAGGGGCAGCTGAGTCTTTGGGCATGTCAGAAGGATTTCAGAGGCAACTGAGGATGAGGATCTGCAGACAGACATAGCGGTATGCCATACCTGATCTGACGAAGCATAAGAGGATCAAAAGAAGAGAAGCTGGGAGATAATAAGCTTTCCTTTTTTATGAAGAGAATTGTAACAATTGTTCTCCTGGGCCTTATCTCTCACTCTTGCTATGAGTGGAGAATTTGCCACATATAAGCTCCCCGAGTTAAAATGAATGGAACCTCGTTCCCAGAGCATTTCCACTGAGAATAAGCCTTGATGTATCCCTATCCATTTAAATCACTTCTATTGAAACAAGAACCTTACATAGGAGGGTACTTGAAACATAGGAATGCGACATTCGTAATGCTAGCAGCGTGAAGGTGAGCCAGGTGAATGAGGCATATTCTCAAAAGAATTATTTTGATAGCTGTGTACTCATTTGCCTCATCGCCTCTGTTTCATGTTTTTTTTTAAAGACATACTGTGTGGCCTTTCAGCTCACTACTCAAGGGTTGTTTTTGAAGGCATTGTAATCAGCGTGCCCTTTGTCTGTGAACTGTCAAGCCTTCGCTGTGACTGTTCCTGACCGTGTTTCAGAAAGCTTTTACTCTGTGGGAGAAACAAAGCCGACATGGTCAACAATTTCATCACCGTTTTTAACTAACAGCAAATAAAGAGGGCAATCTACCAAGCTCAGCAAACTCCTTTCACTGAAGTGGGGCTTAGTGGTTTGGGATTCCTGCACGAGCTCTACTGATCATTGCTTGGTGGATTTTATGAAGGACTGTGATTTCTATTTTTTTAAAAAAATATATATATTTTTGTTGATTTTTACATAAAGTTTCCAAAAAACATACAACCTATTTTCTCATCTTATACAATGTTTTGGACTTCCATCAACCACATCTGAAGATTTTTCAGTCTTTATCACTTAATCTGCATTTCATTAGTTTCACTATTACTTTTAATAAAAGGTAAAGGGACCCCTGACCATTAGGTCCAGTCATGACCAACTCTGGGGTTGCGGCGCTCATCTCGTTTTATTGGCCGAGGGAGCCAGTATACAGCTTCCGGGTCATGTGGCCAGCATGACTGAGCCGCTTCTGGCAAACCAGAGCAGCGCACGGAAATGCCGTTTACCTTCCCACTGGAGTGGTACCTATTTATCTACTTGCACTTTTTGGTGTGCTTTCGAACTGCTAGGTTAGCAGGAGCAGGGACCGAGCAACGGGAGCTCACCCCGTCGCGGGGATTCAAAGCACCGACTTTCTGATTGGCAAGTCCTAGGCTCTGTGGTTTAACCCACAGCGCCACCCGTGTCCCTATTACTTCTAATAGTCCTTCACTAATAATTCTCTTCATACTTTTCTCTGCAATATTTCGCACAGTCCTCCTTACAAAAACTTCTTGCATTCCTACTAGCGTAATCTGTTAATTACAATTGCTTTTCAAATAATTCACATATTTATTCCAGTCCTCTGAGAATCTCTGATCCCACAGGTTTTGAATCCTTCCTGTCTTCTTATCTAATTCTGCATAGTCCATTAATTTCGTCTGCCATTCTTCTTTCATCAGTAATTCTTCTTGTTCCCATTTCTGTGCCATTAGTACTCTTGCTACTGTTGTTGCATATAAAAACAGTTTACTATCCTGTCTCTTAATATCCTCCCCTACAATGCCATGTAGAAATGCTTCTGGTTTTTTTATATATAAATATATATATCTCAACATCTTTTTCATCTCATTATATATCATTTCCCAGAAGCTTTTCACTTTCATACATTCCCACCACATGTGATAAGAAGATCCTTCTTTTTCTTTACATTTCCAACGTTTATTACTTGTTTTAGACATTTTAGCTAATTTCACTGGTGTAATATACGATCTGTACATCATTTTCATCACATTTTCTTTCAAAGCATTGCATGCTGTAAATTTTATTCCTTCTTTCCACATTTCCCCCCAATCTTTTAACTGTATGTTATACCCAAAATCCTTGGCCCAGTGTATCATAACCGACTTTACTTCTTCATCTTTCAAATGCCGGAAGGACTGTGATTTCTCATCTTGGCATGAGATAAGCTTATTTCTTTCACCTGACTTTCTTGCAAAAGTAATCAAATGACACAACAGAAGAACAAATACACCAGAACAAAACAAACAGCACAAGCTGAAACCATTGAGTGCTACCAACAGATAAAATGAAACACAAAATTGAATAAAAGAGGGTGTGCTGCTGTCTATCAAAATAATTAAGTTCAGTAATTATTGCATTTACCAACCTACACAGGAGTATAGAGTGAATAATTTTGGGTTCATGTCTGCTACCTTTGCAAGACACTTGTGAAAACAACAGAGATGAGATACTAGCTTTTCCAGAAATGGAGCTTTATTCAGAAGGTAAACAAAATAGCAATTTAATCATTAAATATATGCACTCTCATAGTGAGTAGAAAAGGTGAAAAGTGATGCAGGGAAAATTGGAGGGAGGGAGGGAGGGAGGGTGAGTTATATCTTTCATTCCTTATGCTCTGTATGAAACACAAGGAAGGAGAGTGGGGATCCTTAGTGTCAGGTCAAATTGAAAAAGAATGCAAAAAGGGAAGACTTGATTGGTGATTTCAAGCCATTGCTGGGTGGAGTCCACTGGAATTGCATCAAGACAGTGGAGACAGAGGGGGAAGGAAGTAAAGGTGTTGGTCAAATTCAGAGGAATCCAAATTCCCAATATGAGGTAGGGTGCCTCAGAGTGATTTTCAGCTTGTAAGAGGTGAAGTTGATAAATACAAAGAAGCATGAATAGAAGTGTGGGCAACTGAAGTGCTAAATGGTGCCTCAGTGATCTAGCTACCAAAAAAATAATAATAATGAAAAAAAATGCTGCAGACAAATTAATGCCACCACAACACCAGTGTGGCATGATGGGAGAAGGGAGAACAAATACCAGAGTGGGGAGAGGTTGGAGGGAGAGCTCTCTTGTGACAGACAATCATTGTATTCAGAGGGAATGATGTGGAAAACAAATCCCAGTTAGTTCTTCCTACCCTCAAATAGCCTAGCATGAATGCCTGTGTACACATTTGTCTCCAGTTTTCTTACTCAAGGAATCCTTTCACATGTATGGAATTCTCAGACCAAGTGCCCCAAAAAGCTTGGGGTAATTAATTTTGTATCGTCTGGGGTGTGTGGCTTTGTATCGTCTGGGGTGTGTGGCATGGCTACAAATTTTACCCCATTCTGTCAATAGGAAATTATAGGCAGACTCAACCACATACAAGTAGAGACTCAGTTGCACATAGGCTTCATCCACCCTTACTAGGGACAATCTCACAAAAGACCAGACAACAGCCGTCCTCATTTTGAAAATCTCCCTACCTTTTCAAGATTTTTTTTCCAGAGGTTGCGGGACATCTGTGCTAGCCGAACGCTCCATGTGAAGTGTTCAGTCATACAAATTGAGATGTTGTTGGAGAGACATCAGGGGAGGATTTATTAAAAGAAAACGATAGATATAGGGAAATGAAAACAGCTCAGGGGAAATTATTGTAATTGCATATTGAAGAATTCTCTGTGTCGTTAATTTCAATCTACACCCACATTATTAGCAGATCAATACAACAATCAAGACAGTATTGACATGTACTTTTTGACAGATGATACACCATGGGGAGAAATCCCTCCTCCCTCTTTCTCTCCATCTCAGATTCTTAGACTAATCTCTCCTTGCCTGAGCTATTGAGACTACAAATATGAGCACTAAGAGCTTATTCTCTCCCTAGTCCCGCTTAGAAGAAGCAATGGACAGATACAACAGCCAAACTGATACAGGGTATGTTCATAACCCATTGGCATTCAGAAATAAGAGCAACTTCAATGTTATTTCAAGATGAATTGTTTCATTTACGACAAAATATATAAAATATTAGGTAGAAAATGTTAATAGTGTGTGTGTGTGTGTGTGTATATATATATATATACACACACAGAGAGAGAGAGAGAGAGACATATATATACACTATTATACTATTATACTATTTACTCTCTCTCTCTCTCTGTCTATGTATATATACTCTCTCTCTCTCTCTCTCTGTGTGTGTGTGTGTGTGTGTGTGTGTGTGTGTGTGTTTGCAAACAAAGAATCTCAGAGTGCATTCAGAAGTGGTGAATATTGCTTTTGTTTTCCTGTTTATAATGCTAGTGCTTCTGTCCTGTTTTCTTACATTCCTTTCACACTGCAGTACCTGTTGCATTATGGACCTGTGGCCTTTTGACAGATAATATTGGCATGCCGTGCTAAATTTCATCAACCCCACAATAACAAATGTCATTGGACAGCATCAGTGCTCCCCCACTCTTTCCACACAAGTGTGCTTCTGTTTCCCCATGATTCCCCCATAAAAAAAAAACCAGGAAAGAACTGTGTGCTGGTATACTGCCCTAGAGTTTGCCACTTTACTCTTGTGATTTTCTGGATTTAGTGGGATGCAAATGGTTTTTCCCCTGGAAGCAATTAACACAGAAATGAGCACTGAACTTTAACTATATTTTGCTAGATTTCTGAAAGCGGCTTCTACTTTGTGGGAAAGCACAGACATAATGCAGAATTTAACACCTAGGGAGATGTTGGGAAAATGGAACAAACTGCCACGTGAATGCAGCCTCAGGCCCTCCTCTGCTGCAGTGTGTAGCAAGAGGAATTATCCATCTCTGAATTTCATATTGACATCTGTAGTACTGTGACTCATTGTAGAATCAAGACTTCCATTATGAGTTTAAGTCTCTAGGAACACGTCTGATATACCCAACAAGGAGGTTCTTCAGCTGACTTATCCAAAGCAAACTATTTGGAATGCTCTGCACAATGTTTTGCCCCTTTCAGGATTGTTTCATTCTTCATTTCCATAAATGCTAAATTCACTGTGAAACTAATAAGTAATAAAAAAATAAAACCATATGCTGCAATAACAAGATAAAAGTATCTTTCTTTTCCCAATGGCCTTTACTTAGGACAGTTAATATTTGGCAATGAATCAGACACATTACATTTCTTTTCCACAGATGATTGAATGTGGTTTGATGTCTTTTCATTAGACTCAGGACATGAAAGGCTTGTAGTTCTGAATATAATTTTCTGGTGGCAAAGGGAGAAGTCATTTTCCTTGACCATGGAACTGCTAAGAAGTCATATATGCGAAGTACAAGGACATAAGGCTCATCACCGTGTCATAAATGTAGGAGAACACATTGATTGCTCTACTTAATATTTGCTGATTGGCAACTGAATGTGTGAACTCACCCAATATACTGCATGCTATACTGTGCTACAGGATTTGGCAATGGCGATGGTGGTGGCAGTGGTAAACGCTCTAGCAGTGACCTTAAGAACGCAAGAAGAACCTACTAGATCAGGCCAATGGCCCATCTATTCCAGCATTATGTTCTCACAGTGGCCAACCAAGCCCCAAAGCAGGACCTGAGGGCAGTGGCACTCAGTGATTGTCTCAAGTGTCCTGATTTCAATGAGATGCATAGGAAGTCTTTGAATTGGCTGATCCTAGAAAGGGTCAGAGCAAGCTCTGTCACACTGGAAGAAGCTAGTGAAGTCCTTGTTTGTTTTGTCAGGAAGGAGGAAGCAGAGGAGAGGGAGAGAGAATGGACTCAAGGTGGAACAGAGCGGAAGCAGCCATAGATGCAACATAACTTTCAATTTTTCAACGTAGCATTTCTTTGGAAGATGTTTTTAGAACAACCAAGAATCCTTCAGCAGTAGAAGCTTGAAGGAGGCAACAGATCAATTCTCTGGTTCATCTTGTGTGGGTCCATAGGCAGCAGAACCCACTTTCCATTCCCCAAGCCTCAAAGAATTACATCTCCCACCAGATTATGATGGCTGGTCCACAGATTCCTTGGAGGATCAAGAAAACCCTACTTAGAGAGCTCCACAGCTGGAAACTCCAGCTGCAAAGGGGTCAATGGCTGCAGCAGCAGAAAGCCTCTAATTAGCCCAGATGTAGCACTCAATAGGATGGAGTCACCAGTCAGTGACTATCTTGCTCTGCTATAGTTGCTCCAGGACCTTGCTATAACAACTTGAATATTTGGCCCCAGCTACAGGAGCACTATCCATGGTCCTGAATCCACACATTCATCTCTTGCAAAGCTGATGACTCTTGCCGTGCCTTGCCTTGCTGGCCTTCTTGCCTGGTTCCCAAGACAAGACTTTTGTTGTATCCAGTACTTGAAATTTAGGTTCAAAACCCTTTGGGAAAGCAATTTGCTTTTATTTCTTCTATTCTTCAGGGGCACATTGTACAATTACAGTAGTCTATAAATTATATTTATATATTTATATTGATTACATTCATATATTTAAAGGTAAAGGGGCCCCTGACCATTAGGTCCAGTCATGACCGACTCTGGGGTTGCGGTGCTCATCTCGCTTTATTGGCTGAGGGAGCCAGCATACAGCTTCTGGGTCATGTGGCCAGCATGACTAAGCCCCTTCTAGTGAACCAGAGCAGCACACGGAAATGCCGTTTACCTTCCCACCAAAGCGGTACCTATTTATCTACTTGCACTTTGATGTGCTTTCGAACTGCTAGGTTGGCAGGAGCAGGGACCAAGCAACGGGAGCTCACCCCGTCACGGGGATTTGAACCGCCGACCTTCTGATCAGCAAGCCCAAGAGGCTCAATGGTTTAGACCACAGCGCCACCCATGTCCCATTCATATATTTATGCACCACTTAATACAAAAACAGTCTCCAAGCGGGTTACAAAAGAAAACTAAGATAATATAATAAAATATAATATAATATACCTCAAACTATGACTCTAAAATGAAACAATACTTACAATAGCACATAATACACTAAAATCCCAGAAAGGCAAAAAACATAGCAGCTTTAAAAACATATTAAAGAGTCAGGGGAAGTACACCAGGACAGATGAGTCTTGAATTCTCCTTTGAAGCTCATTGCATTTCGTGGCTTCCATACTGTAAATTACAACAGAAGGAATTTTTAATAGAAGGAGGAAATGGCCATTGCTCCACAGCTTATGACTTACACTTCTAACTCATGGGCAACAATGACAGCTACATAATCAGTGATAGCTTTTGCCAAACCCTGCATTTTCTTTGCAGTTCATCCATTTAAATACTGAGCAAACTAGATGCCACTTAGCTTGTGAGAGCTAATGAGATCACAGCTCAGAGTGTGATAGCTGCAGGCACTGTGCTATAACTGCTAATTTGCTGAAAAGCGAGAAATGACTATAAGATTTGGCATGTTGTGGTAACTGTTGCAGTACATGTCTCTTCCCTCGTGGCAACTGCTACATGAGGTGAATAGTATTGGGCTTCCCATTCTGAAAGATCAATCAAATTCTACGAAACTTTGATTTCGAAAAAGAGGCATTTCAAAACAAACTGAGTTTAATTTTTTTTTGCTAAAATTGGCAAATAAAACACATACCAGTTGGGGTATTTCCCCAATCCCAAGGGCAGTGCCAATTAAAGCACATTGCAATAGTGCAATCAAGATGTCACTAGAATACAGTGGTACCTCGGGTTAAGTACTTAATTACTTCCGGAGGTCCATTCTTAACCTGAAACTGTTCTTAACCTGAAGCACCACTTTAGCTAATGGGGCCTTCTGCTGCCGCCATGCCGCCGGAGCACGATTTCTGTTCTCATCCTGAAGCAAAGTTCTTCACCCAAGGTAATATTTCTGGATTAGTGGAGTCTGTAACCTGAAGCATATGTAACCTGAAGGGTATGTAACCCGAGGTACCACTGTATAGATTACTGCAGCCACCTTATCTGTCCAGATAGGGCAGTAGTTGGGCCATGAACCTAAGCTGGTGGAAGGCACTCTGTGCTGCCAAGGTCACCTGAGGTACCACTTTAGCTAATGGGGCCTCCCGCTGCCGCCACATGATTTCTGTTCTCATCCTGAGGTAAAGTTCTTAACCCGAGGTACTATTTCTGGGTTAGTGGAGTCTGTAACCTGAAGCATCTGTAACCTGAGGTACCACTGTAATGCAGGGGTCAGCAAACTTTTTCAGCAGGGGGTCGATCCACTGTCCCTCAGACCTTGTGGGGGGCCAGACTATATTTTTTAAAAAAATAATGAACAAATTACTATCCCCCACAAATAACCCAGAGTTGCATTTTAAATAAAAGGACACATTCTACTCATGTAAAAACACGCTGATTCCCGACTGTCCATGGGCTGGATTTAGAAGGTGATTGGGTCGGATCTGGCCCCTGGGCCTTAGTTTGCCTACCCATGACATAATGCCATTCCAATAATATCGTTACTGAACGGAAGAACTACCGTGTCCTTCCTCTCCCTTTGAACATACCTGTAAAACCCTTTTTTAATGCTTTTACCAAATCTTGCAGCCCCAGCTGGTATGCATAGCTTTCAGCGTCAAGGTTCCAGGCAGCATAAGAGCTCATGCATTCATAGGCCCTAGACCCCAGTGAATTGGGTGACACGGGGACTGAACCTGCAACCTTGGCGTTATCAGCATCACTCTCCAACCAACTGAGCTATCCAGCTTTACTACATTTACCTCAAGTGACAGCAATGCATTTAAGAAAACACCCAAACTATGAATACACTCTTTTAGACGGAGTGTAACCTCACCAAAGCTGGTTGCATGCTACCTACCCACTAACAGCATCACAAGTTTAAATTTAATGGCGTTCATCTAGTCCATTATCATGAACAAGCACTGATTCAACCCAGATTGATGTGGGGCTGACCCAGCTCAAATCTTGAACTAATATGGGGAGCCTTGCACAGTTATGTGGTTTTTCCTTCTTCCACCCACATGTTTAATTTGGGTTTAAAACCCTGATTCAACATACAGCTGGAAGTGGGAAGAAGGAAAGGCATTTCTCCTTCTCCCTTCCCCCCCCTCCTGGTCACATGACTGTGCAAGGCCCCCCAAATGGGTTCAGGGCCCAGATCCAGGTTGGGACCACTCAGCCCCAGATTGGCCCAAGTTTGAGCAGGGCTGCTACAAAGCACTGGATCTTGATCCCTGTGCACAGCCCTAATTGAGGCCTTTGTGGAGACGCAAAACATTGTTCTGATACTGGCCAATATTAGTGGCCACCCTGCATAAAATTACTACCTTGAAGAGCTGCTAGCAGTAACTACAGACCATACAGAGCTAGCTGGACCAATGGTCTGACTCAGTATAAGGAACTTCTTATGCCTGTTGTTCCATTTCATAATTATTCCAGGGCTTTGCTCTGCTCTGTCATTTCATTTTTCTTGAATTCCAGTTTAAATTGTGGAAATTGGTAAAAATAAATAAATAAATCTCAAATTGGAAGTATGTGCGAGTGGAAATAAAAGGACAGATCTTTCACATTACTAATAAAGCCCTCAAACCACGCAAAGTGCATTTTATTTCATGCATTTCCCAATTGCCTATTAGGCCCGAGGGTCGGAAAAACAAGGAAAGCACTTACTACAGAAGGGCAGATTTTAACAAAGTTTTGAAATTGGCCTGCCGTGTAGAAAATAGTATTGGGTCTTGAATAATGGCAAGAAATGAATGGTGTGTGTGTGTGTGTGTGTGTGTGTGTGTGTGTGTAGCTCACTTTGCTATCTCTACAGTGTGAACTTGATGGATTTATTTAAAGTAAATAAACAGCATTCTTTGCAGAATCAAATGTTATATATGACAATGTGGATTGTAGTTCCATTTGTGTTTCACAAGCTGGTCTCCGACCATAAAAATAAATTATTATTATTATTATTATTATTAACGTGGATCATTCATTTTTAAAAGCATTTTTCTTATGTAAAGTGCAGCTTGTGTTATGTGAAGTGTGTGTATTTGTAATAAATCCATTGTGGTGTAAACTATTATATGTCCATTTCATATTTTTATGTTGGTGCAATCAGTGGTCAAACAATAACATCTACATAGGAATGGAAGAGGAATCTTTTAAACAGATGGATTTTGGCAGTTCTGCCCTGGTCAAGCTTTTCCTGCATTGGATTGCCTCTTGCATTAAGTTGCATTTTACATTGTAGTTAAAAACAACAGCCAGCCAACTAACTTTATGCAAAATTATATGCACAATATGCATATTATAATACACATAAAACAGTCAAGTCTCATGTGGTACTACATTTCTGAACTATAATTTTATAGGTATGGCTAGATAAGTTTCTGTAGACAGTTGTATTGTTGTATGCATGAATTTATGTGCTCCTTCCTTTAGGAAACATGCAGTGTATAATATGCACATTATAATATGTGTATAACAAGGCATATAATATATGAAAATTTAGCAGAGCTAGGGGGGGAATGCTTGCTTCTTGGTGAGCAAAATGGGAATTAGGAAAAATCCATGAGGATAAGCATTGAGATTTCCAGAAAATTGCCTCCCTAATAAAAATAAAAGCCTCTCTAATAAAACTATTCAAAACTGATTAGGACAGCAAATAGATTGACTACTAAGCACTTAAGGTTTATTTTCTTACAGTGCTTCTGAAAGGTACAGATGCACTAATGGACATCACATTTTTTTCTAATGACAGCCTGGCATCCAACTGTTGGTTGAAGTGCCTTCTTCCATACTATCTGCCCTGGTTCCATCAGTCAGTAATAGAGCTCTTTTCATCATCTTGTTGGTGGGCATGGCATGCAACATAGTGAAACATGAAAAAAAGGCTTTCTCTGTTGTGGCCCCTTGTCTACGGAATGCCCATTCCCTGGAGGTACAGATATAATATTTATTCAAGAACGAGAAATAATATTTTCCTTCCAGGCATTGGGAGAAAATTAGTAAGTTTCAGCTTTAGTATTCTCAAGTTGTTGTTCTTATTGTAAGCTGAATTTAATTGCTTTCATCATTGTTCTGATTGCATTTTTTTTTTTTTTTTGCATTGTTGGAAACCACCTGGATGTGCTAAAGAGTAGTCTAGAAATGATATAATGATACACTACAATATAATATGCTCCTAAATGATCTGATGACCCCTGCTTATCTCTACATAGAACATTGTACATGGGGCTAAGAGGTGCTGCCAAAAACATACCTTGATCCATATTGCCCAATGGCTAGTCTTCTCTCTTTAGGAAAGGTGCTTTGGTAGCTACCATAGAATTATGGACCCTCCAAAATAAGTGCTGTTACCTGGATCCATTTCTATCAGGCATCAATCTGATGTTGAGCATCGTGTCATAAGAAAATTGGGCCTTCCCACAAACTGAAACTAAACTGATGATTTCATAGGAACAACTTGTGATTCAAGAGCTTTGTCCCAGTACCTTCGTGACATTCCAGGGACTCCTGAGTTTCTCTTCTTAGATCATACTCCCCTTAATTATTGCAGTGGACAATAGCTCAGGACTAGGACCCCAGTGCAGATGTGTGATGTCAAATCCACCAATGTCTTCCCTGTGAGAAGCAGTTCTGAGCATGAGTCATATTTCAGAAGCTGAACATTTTTCTGCATTTGCTACTTCCACTACAAGCCTTACTCAAATGGCAAGTTCTTAAAGACCAACAGATTTTTTTTAAAAAAATCTTCTGCTAATAGCAACTTCACAACATCTTTCTGAGCTGAAAAGTGGCACCCTCGACAGTGAATCAAGTTTTCCGACAGGAGCTCTCATTAACAAATGCTGTTCATTTTTTATAGCGAGAAAGGCACGAGCAAGAGTGTGAAACACTGTCAACCACAGAAAAAGAGAGATGGCTGTAAAGTGCAAGTCAGTTTTATAGCTGGCATTATCATGAACAATGTCCCCATTATCTTTAGGTAGGGGAATTCTTATCCTGTTATTTTGTCTTGAGTTTGAAGATCCTACATATATTATTCTGGCATTTCAGATGCTGGGGTTTTGCTTCAGCAAAAGGTTCTGCTGAAGTTTTCTCCGTGAAAATTCATGATTAGGTAGAAGGACATATTAAGGAATTGGCTCCCAGTATGTTTCCGAGCACAATTCAAAATGTTGGTGCTGACTTTTAAAGCCCTAAACCAGGGGTCAGCAAACTTTTTTCAGCAGGGGGCTGGTCCACTGTCCCTCAGACCTTGTGGGGGGCTGGACTATATTTTTTTGGGGGGGGGATGAACGAATTCCTATGCCCTACAAATAACCAAGAGATGCATTTTAAATAAAAGCACACATTCTACTCATGTAAAAACACGGGATGGATTTAGAAGGCGATTGGGCTGGATCCGGTCACTGGGCCTTAGTTTAGCTACCCATGCCCTAAACGGCCTTGGCCTTGTATACCTGAAGGAGCATCTCCACCCCCGTCGTCCATCCGGACACTGAGGTCCTCCTCTGAGGGTCTTCTGCCAGTTCCCCCACTGCGAGAAGCAGGTCTTCTTCTTCTTCTTGAAACATTCTACTCTCCATTCCACTTTCTCTTGGCCATTCTTTCATCCCCCTGCAATCTTTCACTAAGGAAAGTTTTGGAGAGTCCTTTGTGAAGTGTTGAAAGCCTTTCAAAAGCCTCTTTCTCCATGTCTAGCCTTTCTTTTGGGTCTTAGGTAGCATCATGGCCCATGCCTTTGCTGGACCCCCTGAAGAGCTACTGCCAGTCAGGGTAGGTGATACCAGATGTATGGACCCATCTTCTTACCCAGTGAATGTAAGGCAGTCTCACATCTTAGAATCACTGCTTGCTGATTATGCACATGTGCTAAGCTAAAGAAGCTTATGTGATGGTCTGCTATGAACCCAGCAGGGTTTATTATAATCACTTTGCTTCTAAAAATCCAAATTAGTGAGAAGTAATAAAGAGAGGCAACAATTAGCAGCATGATTTTCACAGATTTATGAAACTGTTGAAGTTTCCATACATTGTGAACTATATGGGCATTAAACGATTCCAAATTAGGAATCTGCAGGAAGAAAAAGATATTTTCATAAGTTTGTGTGAGCACCTGTTTATGCTTCTTTTCGCTGGAGAAATTCTATCCAGGAATTATAAGACAGGTACTGTGCTGTGCTATGTTGATAGCAGTATGTCAGCAGGTTTGTGAATTTTGCCCTAGTATCTTGCTCTGAGCCTCTGCCTAAAGTAATTGAGACTCCCCCAAGGGCACTTGAGTCTTTGAACCTTTGGAGTCCCTTGAGGTTCCTACAGTTCAGATTCCAAGGAATACTGACCTTTCCCTTGATGCATCTATCATTGTCAAAAATACCCTGGGCCTATCCGAACACAGAGACAAAAATTTGCTCAGGCTGGTGTTCAGGAATAAACCAACAAACATTTCTGGAAGACGCAGTATAGTAATGCGTATGTGTACATAAAGTACACATCTGCTAACATGTGTCAACATTGTGAGACGGGAGAGAATTCTTTGAAATAGGCACGCTTTTTATATGAGCCAAGAAAGCTCATATATATCAAATTGAGCCAAGGTCACTACACTACTGTTCCATGCTGTGCCTGAACAAATCTCTGAGACCATATAAATTATTCTGGGTAACAGCTCACCAAGCTAGGCCCCAGACCATGAGGTTCTTGGTTCAAGCAGAAGGACCACGGATTCACAGATATCTAAGGAGATACAGTAATAACATGTTGATTAAATTTCTCAATATTGTATTATTATTACCCCATCTTTCCCCTGACATAATAAAATATGATAAACATTGAGATGAAATATCCTCTGAGACACCCAGCTGATAACTGGCCTTGCATCTCTAAACAGCTTGCTGCCTCATGAATAAGGGAATTGTGAAATTAATATCATACCATTCCAAGCCTGGTTCAGATGTCACAATCTTGGCCTGATCTGATCCTAGATTCATATTCTGGAGGTAGCTCTTGAACCAGTTTCCCCTCTTAGCTATCGTAGAGAACTGTGGTATAAACCAAGATATCTTCACCAAATATGGGGGTATGAGTGGAGGGAAGAAGAAGACTGGTGGTGGTTAGAGTGCTGTTTGTGTTGTACTTTTGTACTGTTTTATTGTTGTTAGCCGCCCTGAGCCCGGCTTCGGCTGGGGAGGGCGGGATATAAATAAAAAATTTATTATTATTATTATTATTATTATTATTATTATTATTAGGGGCTGGGGTATGAACTCATTCCTGGTCTAGTAACCATGGTTTGTGATTCGCTAAGCTGGGCTATGCAGAGCTATTAAGGCATTTCTGCCATACCTCTCAGAGCTTAAAATGGCATATGAACACAGCTACAATCTTAAAGTATGCTTACTTGTAGGAAAGTTCCATTGAATTCATTGACACTTATTTCCAAATTAGCATGTTCAGACTAAGGGCTGTTCTTTGTCTCAGAATGTTAGACTTTCTCTTTTTTTATCTTAATCCTAGCAGCTGAGGAAGAGTTTCATACTACACCAGTGGAAGCAAAATAAAAACAACACGATAAAAATGCTTCTCTCAATTACCCCAACTTTGCATCTGAAAGAAATACTTCATTGCGGATTAGCATGGCCTCCCGAAATCATCTTGATCCTCTCTTCCCAGCTCTTTGAATTCCAAAAGAAAGCCACCCCTTGCATTCAGCACAAACTAGCCTGTCACAGATATGTTTTGCTTTCTTATCATGGATGCTGTTTGCCATTAGAAAGAACAGCAAATGGAAAGAGAGTGCCTGTAAACTAATTAAGCCAGATGGATGCTCTCCATTCTAAAGCCAGCATGATCAAACAGCAAGCACAGTGGAAAGTGCAGTTGGCGGAAATCCTCTTTCCTGAATCTCAGCCATATTTAATGTGCTGAATGGCGCACATATGATAAAGGATGAGACATTCAAATAAAAACATATAAATGATTTAAATAAATAAAAAAACCATCTTGCTCGTTATGCTGGAATCTTGCCAATATAAATCACATTGGCTCTGCCTGTCTGGAGTACATGTTTCCTGCTCTTGTGATATGGATTGTAGGAGTGGAACAGGCCTCCAGAGAGCAGAAGGAAAGAAATAAATGCTACATGTTCGGGATGTTGATGCTGCAGCGATGGCTGTGGCAGAGGGGCGGCCGCAGCCTTGACCTCAACCGCCATGTTTCCCCTTCCTCTGAGGCTTCTATCTCCTTTCTCCATGAGCCTGGGCAGCCCCTGAGTTGTTGGTTCTTTGGTGGTGGTGGTGGGGAAGCAGTGCACGGTGGGTCAGGCATGGAAGGCGGAGAAGGAGGGCATAGAGGCTTGGGCAGCACAATGCCTCCCTTCCCATCGGAGCAGCCCCAATCCCATTCCTACTTGTGTGCAAACAGGAGGGGGTGGGGATCCCTCAGCTGGGGAGGGAGGCTTCCCATTGCCTAACTGAGAGATCCCTGCTCCCTCCTGCTTGCACACAAGCTCTGATAGGCAGTGTGAAGCCTCCCTTCACAGCTGAGAGATCCCCACACCACTCCTGCTTGCGGGCAAGTAGGAGTTAGGAAGCTGCTCCGATAGGCAGCATGAAGCTTCCCTTTACAGCTTAGTTGCTGGGGTCAGGGAAAGTGGAGGCAGCCCGGAAGCTGATGATATGGGGACTTCCGAGCAGCTCCTGAAGCCAGCCAGAGCCAACTGCTCCGGACTGCTGAGACTGCCACTGCTGCGTTTCCAGGGACATTAGATGAAATCCGGGGACATTCTGGGTATGAAATTTGTCCAGGGACTTATTTGCAAATCCGGGGTCTGTCCCCGGGAAATGGGGACGTCTGGTAACCCTAATGTAGTCCAATCCCTAAAATGCAATAATCTTTTTGCCCAACATGGGGCACAAACCCATGAACCTGAGATTGAGAGTCTCATGCTCTACCGACTGAGCTATCCCAGGAATGTGGTGACATTTCACAGGGTGCCATCTATCTGTTGGCAAGGTGCTCCACTGTGGGCCACAGGTAGGGCAGGTGGTGACACATATGCATTTCATCATCATCATTTTACCATCTGTTTTGTGCAAGTCTGGTATACAGTTAAACTTGTATCTCAAACATTAAAAGAAAATTGCCACACAAGTAAACAAATGCCTGGGTGCGTGCCCACAATGGACCTCAGGTTTTCAGAACTGAGGGAGGCAGTACTCATTGAGGGGAAGGGACAACAACACACAGGGAAAATCCATTCTATCAAGTGCCATCCACTGGGTGGATGGGAAACACAGAGAGTTCAACTAGAATCGCTTATACATGGCTGAATGTGCGCAAAATAACAAATAGAAAAATTGCATCTGTTGCAACCCAGTTATGTGTTTACATTCTGATGTGTGCACAGACTTCTTCCCCTTAAGGCTTAAAGTATCCAGTTCTATTTATAAACCAGATTTCAAATGTTCTGTAACAAATGTCCCCCCCTTTAATATTTGTATATGTGACAGCATATGCATGTAAATCTATGCTGGCCTTTGTTGTCCATTAGACAGATTTCAATATACGTATAGTGGTGTGTTTAATGCCATTAAGGCATTAAGAGCAGAAAGGTTATTTTGCGTTTGTGGAGTTGAACTCTCACTTTATCTGTCAAGGTATCAAAATATCCTTTTTCTTTTATTAGAAACCTCTACCCCCAAATATCTTCAATGATATATATAATTTCCTAGGCAAGAGACTTCATTCAAGAGTGTGATGCTCATTTCTTCAGCCTAAATATGTTGCTGCAGATTATCTTTCAGACCAGTGATAGCTAATACAGTGTCCTCCAAATGGACTACAACTCTAATGATCCCTAGCAATGCTTCCAGTCCTCATCCCCACTAATGGAAGGGCTTTGGCTTCCTTGATCTGCCCCTGACATGATGATAATAAGAGCCTGCTGTGGATCAGGCCAATGGCCCACCTGGTCCAGCATCCTGTTCTCCCAGTGGCCACCCAGGTGCATATGGTAACCCCTCAAGCAGAACCTGAGCCCAAGAGCATCCTCCCCTCCTGTGGTTTCCAGGAACGGTCATTCAGAAGCATTTCTGTCTACAACCATGCAGGCAGAACATAGCCATCATTGCTAGTAGCTAATCACAGCCTTATACTCCATGAATTTGTCTAATCATCTTTTAAAGACATCCAGGTTGGTGGCCATCACTGCTGCTGGTTGGAGCAAGTCCCATAGTTTCACTACACACTGCAATAAGAAGAACTTCCTTTCACTTGTCCTGACACACCCCTTTCCCTTCATATCACTATTAGTCTAAACCACGGAGCCTCTTGGGCTTGCCAATCCGAAGGTCGGCGGTTCAAATCCCTGCAATAGGGTGAGCTCCTGTTGCTCTGTCCCAGCTCCTGCCAACCTAGCAGTTTGAAAGCATGCCAGTGCAAGTAGATAAATATGGTGGGAAGGTAAATGGCATTTCTGTGTGCTCTGGCACTCGTCACAGTGCTCCATTGTGCTCTGATAAGGCTCCAGGCACGTTCCCTCATTACGCAGAGTATCCAGCAACAGGGAAGGACGAGAACTATGAGCTACATTGCAAAGAGTTTTATTTCTAGTTACGCAGACAGAAAAGAAACATCCTCTCTCTGTGAAAGCAGAGAGACAACTGAAAACAAAGGAACAGGAAGCCAGTAAACATCACATCTGTCTCCCATCTCCCGTGAGACTTCCAACAGTCTGAAATCCCTGGAATGTAAACAGAGTCTTGTGACTCCAAGCACTGCACAGTGGCATAAACAGAAACCAACAGTTTAGTCATGCTGGCCACATGACCCGGAAAGCTGTTTGTGGACAAACGCCGGCTCCCTTGGCCTGAAAGTGAGATGAGTGCCATAACTCCATAGTCGTCTTTGACTGGACTTAACCGTCCAGGGGTCCTTTATTTTACTATTAGTGTACTGGTGGTAGAGGATATAAAGTTACACAAATGAGACTTCCAGGAACAATCTTTCCCTCCCTCCACAGCCCTCCTTCTCAGCACGCAGAAGGGGAGAGCCACAATATCCAGTGGCTTTTCAAATTCACTCCCTGGGACTATTGGATCGCGTCCTAAATACTTGTATTGCTTCTGATAGCAGGCATGTGAAAAGTGTGTGCTGAATCAATAAGCAATGCTGGCGATGTCTCCCCTCCTTTTTGTTATATGACTAATTAACTTTAGCAAGTACTTGTCTCATAGCAACCCATATCTGATAAAGAACACCTGCCAGCCCATATGGTTTGGGAAGGAATTTTCTTGTTTAATAGAATAAAAGTACTGCTCCTCAGCTGTCTGTAACCATTAGTTAGCAGGAATTTGGAAAGGGAACTGGGGGAAAAATGAGGATTGTCAAAGCTCAACAAATCTGCCTTTCAAAAATGATCATGTCCAACTGTCATCCCTGGTAGACGCTTGTCTTCAGAGGATTGCTATCAATAATGCACAGCTATAATATTCCGGTCCTTCCATGCATGTTGCAAATAGCACTGAGTCCCTGTAGGATTGAACTCAGTAGTATGGCGAAATCAATACAGTCTTGCAGAATTGCAAAACAAGCTCTCATTATATTAACTGTAACTCATAGCTGAGGCAGCTGCGATGAATTCCAAGAGATTACCTGGATAAAAGTACAAACAAATGTTCAAACAAGCTAATCCTCAAGTATTTGTTAACCTGACAGTCTCATTTTTGGCAGAGGAGGATGACCCTACGTCACTTTGAACAAAGTTTTGCCTGAGTAATTAGATGAAAGGAACCTGATAAATATGAATCTTCCCAGAAGTCTTTATTTTTATTTTAATCCAAATCATTTCTGATAGATAATTTTCTCTTTTATAACACTAGAATTTTGCCCGGCGCCTTCGTTATACACCTTTAGGTGCCAGGCAAAAATGTTCCTTTTTAACCAGGCCTTTGGTTGATCTTATTGACATCCAACATCCTTTTAGAATGTGATTCTTTGGGGGGTTTTTTAAATTGGGTTATTGTTTTTGGTTTGTTTTTATATGTTGTGATCTTGTTTGTGAACCGCCCTGAGACCGCCAGGTATAGGGTGGTGTATAAATTGAAATAATAATAATAATAATAATAATAATAATAATAATAATAATAGAACTCAGAGTCACCCATTGAAATTCAATGGCAATAGATTCAGGACAGAGAAACGCAAATGTTTCACATGAGACATAATCATGATTATCATCATGTGATGCACAAGAAGAAGGTCATATCACATGGGGGTGCATTGCTGTTGTTGTTAAGGTCCCCAGGTGAGTCAAAACATTAAAGCACAATATTTAAAACAGTTTAAAATAACTTACAGTCAAAGAAATGAGCTGGGTCCTAAGTATATATATGCTTTAAAAGGCAAAGTAAAAGGGGACATCTTCAGCATTCACCACAAGCTGTAGAGATGAAGGTGCTAAATAAAGCTCTTTGGGGTGGGATTTCCACAGTGTAGGGACCACCACAGAGAATGCCTTCTGGTCTACCCCCCCCCCAGCTTCTGAGGGTAGTGGAGATACTAAGACACACTCTCCTCTGCACCCCACCACTGTTTGAGCTCTGGCCATTTCCTCAATCTGGTTGCAGTTGTTTCTCACAAAAGAAAAGGGGGGAAAAGTTGTGTGTTAAACTTTTTGGAAAAACCATGGCAACAGTGATTTGGAAGGTTGGGCACTCCCTTTATAATGGCACAATCAAACTCAGGATTCCCTGAATAACTGATTTGCGTCATATTTTTCTGAGTACACCCAGAGAGAGGGTTCACATTCTGTGTGTACAGACACATGTACACACCCACACCCACATGACTAGGAATTATTTAAGTTTTAATTACATTTTATATTTCCTGCTATGAAACTCTGTGTGCTTATGCAAATATCTGGTATAAATGAAATCCATTTTCAGCCCTTGAAAAGGCTTGCATAATGTTTCCAAGATCTTAGAGTGAACTTGTGTTGCTCTGTAGATATAAAAGCTTATACCGCTGGGATAAGAACTGAGGAATGCATGTCAAATGTGATTAGGACTGAAGAAAGGGCAGTGGTTGGGAGGGGGAAAGAAGGGGATGTTCTTCAAAGTTACCATTGACAGGTCAGTATACATCTCATATTGAGTGTGTGGAAATCAATCAGATTCACTCTGGAAATCAAGAAGATTTAAATCAGATTTACAGGAGCAGTTCATGAACCATCATTATATGTTTCTACTGAGATCATCATAAAAACAGTGATCTGCAACTAGCTTGAGCAAATGATTCAAACCTAAAGACTGAAGGTTAAGCCCCGTCATAGTATATGATGATGCTTACCATCATTTAGAGTTGATAACTTGTTTCATTAAGGTATGAGATAATATAATCGATCAGTAGATATCCCAGTGCTTGTTCTTCAGGTATAAGGAAAACTAACCTGAACATCTCTTTGGACAGTGAATCAGACTGGGTACATCACCCTCTTAATATTGCATGGTATGCAATATTAATATTAATATTACTCTGCTATGCCTGTTCCACTAGCTGTTTCTGCTTCACCTTAGCAGGATCATGCAGGCAGGATCAGTTCCTATGGCAGAGAGGAGATCTGATCTGAGAGTTTACAGTCCAGAGCATTGGAGAAGTGTTAGTATGTTCTGTATTGGCAGAGGGTGTAGAAGCAAAATTCAAGAAAGGCAAAAACATCCACGAAACCTGCTCGTGGTATGGAGTAGCAGTCAAGCATGGGCAATTTCAACCAGCTTCCACATAAACGTCTTTTTCTGTGCTTACCCAAATCTTTTCAACATAATAAAATGTGTGTGTTTTTCTAAGAGTCATCATCATAAGTTGTCTTGCTTGAAACTGAATGGGGAAGGGGGGATTGTCACAGTAGGCATTACCTTCACTTAGCGTAGAAAAGTACTTGGAATTGCCTTGACTTGGAATTGAAAAGGCCTCAGAGAAGGTCCAGAGAAGGTCTTCTTTAGAGATGCTATTCCATAACTGGGTGTCATTGCCAAGAAGACATACTTCCTACTCAGGCCATCACATAATATTTAGGTAAGAAGATAATAGGCTTGAAAACATTCTCAAGGGGTTTCGAGCATCAAAAACAAGACAAGGAAATGTACCAATACAATATCTATAATATAGATCTAGAACCAAGTTGTGTGAAGTGATGTTTGATGTGTGTTTGTGTGTGTGTGTGTAATTTTTAATGGTTTCAAGTTGGTTCTGGATCCTGCTGGGATGCCATCAGTCCACTAAAACCCTACATTTATTTCAGTGACTAACAGAACAGAAATTTTAAAATTCTCATAGCAAAATGTATTTTGCTGTAATAATTCATTACCTTCTCCACTCCTGCCCCATATGGTTACTTGTGGCCTGTGGCAACAAGATCCCTGATCTTGATCAGCCCAGCAACCTGAGTTCATTTTTAACTGGAGGTAAGGAAGTTTGAACATGAGATGCTATGGCTTTTCCCTGGAAATTCATTCTCTCTCCAACTGGTGGCAGATTTTCCCACCCCAAGACTGAAGTCTTTAATGGTTCTAAAGAAAAGATCCTTGTTAAAGATGCTCGTGGTTAAATTAGGACTAAGTCTGCATTGGCAAAGCTTGGTTATTTTCCATGGAGAATAGGTTCTGCTAAAATTATGTTGCTTTTCTAGTGTGAGTGTGTGTATGTGCGTTTTCTCTCTGTTGTGTTGCTTACATTAATTTGCCTTGGTGTGCTATTTCTTTCGGTATTTACACTCACAATGTCTGTTCTCTGTTCAAAATATTGGCAGCTAACTTTTCTGCCTTGTAAGATTAGCTTGCGTTTCCAAAGTTGGACCCCTCTTATAGATGCTTAGCTTTGCAAGACATTAATCCCCCCTTCTGAAACGGTTCCTCCTCCTAAAATATATATATTTTTAAACCTCCCACCTCTCTGCACCATTGTGCAATTTGTTATGTTCCACAGACTGATCTGCTTCAAAGTTGTGAATATTATAAATAGAGATGGCAGTGAAATCTGAAGCAACAGATTAATTGCACTCCTTCTCTCAAGCTGCATGAAACATAAGGGAAGCTATTTAGTGTTATTGGGTGAAACGATGAGCAGCTGATCTGAATTCTCTATTTCATAGTCCAAAACTCTAAAATTGCAGGGATCACAACAGAAGAATTTGCCACAATTCCCAATCAGTTTTATAAATACTGATAATGTTGGAATGTCTCCCTTTCTCCTTAACCCAGTGGGTATTTGGTAAATGTTAAGTGGATGTTAAGTGGATGTTAAGTCAAAATCGACATATTGCATTTAGCATCCTGTGCAGCTTTGCTTCTTTTTTTCACAACAAAAGCACAGTGCATACATTAAACAAAATTTAAACTACATTCTTTATTGGCCTGTCTTATTCTTTTCAAATTTATGCATAGGTCTGCAAAGAAAGGATTGTGTGCCCCTCTACATTCAGACTACATGTCAAAGAAACCTCAGTTCTGCCATCAGAATAAGAACATAAGAATAAGCCTACTAGATTAGACCAGGCATCTTCTTCAGCAGAGGAGAACAGGCTTCAGACTTATGGGACCTGCTTTGCTTTTTTAAAAACTAGAACTCCGAGATCCACCAGCTGGAGCCAGGTGCAAAAGACAAACTTAGAATTAATGAATTTCAAGCCCAGCAATTTGTTTTGAGCAGCAGAGCTAAATTGGGCTTACAGTCCCTCCACACAAAAATCCACACCTGGTTATCATCCCACACACTTCATTTCAGCAGCAGAATTTGGAGCTGTGTGTCAGGGGACTGACATTTTGTTGTTGTTGTCATTGTAAAACAATTATCAGAAATCATTGCTGACCTACTTCAAATTGCCATTGGCCATGCTATCTGGAGTTGGAGTCCTAAACATTTATAGACCAGGTTGGAGAGGGTTGGATCAGAACATATCAATCTAGGGATTTGTTAGCAAACCTCTTTGTCCCTGTTAAATGTTCTAAGTTGGGTCAGTCAGTCCCAATCTCTATTACTGTGCCAGCTCTGCTCTATAGATTCGAACACTGACTAGTCAGAAAGCTCTGTCAAGTAGAACATGCAAACAAAGACCCTCCTCATTGTATGTCTCCAGCTTCTAATATTTAGAGATATGCAATTGCAAAAATGCTAGACTGTTGATGGGGAGCAAATGCAGGCACACCTCATCATCCCTGATCATTGGCTTGGTCTGAAGGAAGTTGTGATTCAAGCATTGCTGTCCTCATGACTCAATTACTGCAATGCCCTCTGTGTGCTCTACATTTGTATCTGGTCTAGACCCCCAGATGATGCAAAATGCTGGCATGAACCTATTGCATCCTTCCCTTTATCATCTTTCCTTTAGAAATGAAAACATACACACACAGAGAGAGGAGAGACAGCTATTTAATATAGTGCTTTCAAAACTCTAGCTTTCAAAAATGTTGATTTTTTAAAAAAACAACAACAACAACCACACAAAGCTGAAATGGCATAGTGACCGGCAATAGGGGAATGGAAGCATGCCAAAAGTTTGGCATTAAGTTCAGGGAGACAAGAAACAGTAAGTGTGGAAAAAGAAAAGAAAGGCTTACAGCTCCTCTTTCTTGATCAGAGTAATCAGACCACCAAACCTTGGAAGACCTTGGGAATCCCTGAAATAATAGGCACAGAGTAGTAAATTGCTCCAGATACAAATACAATAAAAGCAGCCCCCAATTGTTCATTTTGTAATGGATGATAGCTGGGGACAACTTGTGGCTTCTCTTAATGACTTTAAACTGAGGAATAAAATTTAGATAGAATTAAGCCCTAGAAAACAAAACGATTTGAAATTCCAATACTTATTGTGAAGACTTATGAAAGATAATGGATTGAAAATTAAGAAAAATGCAAAGGATGCCTTCAAATAATTAATTTAATGTTAGGCAGAACACAGCTGTTTTGGTTGCTATACCTATGCAACCATGTCATTAAATTCAGATCTCTAATTAACTGACATCTGTTTCTTGTTCAGCTCCAAAATGATTCATTGGAATCATTTGTAGGAAGATGTGCATTTCTACTGAAAAGTTCCCAACCTTCCTTTCCCTCCCTCAAATGAGTGCAGCTGGTGGACAAGGGGGTGGAGACAGTTTCAGAGATGATTTTCTAAGCAACTATATTTATGGCTTGTTTTATCTTCTTGTTCAGTGTTGTACAAGGTCCAGGGGTGGCTGGTCCTGTTTTGCCAGCTGAGGTGAAACGGGAAGATGCCACCCTTGTCCCACACCAAAACCTTGATTACTGGGGATAATGTGGCAGCAATGGCTTCCAGTGAGCTCTCGCAAGGTTCTTGCAGAACTCTTGCGAGACTTCTGCGAAATATCACAGGGAGCTCCAGCCGCCCGACTCAGGTAGCAGGGCAGGTGAGGCACCCATGGAAGAGCCATCCTGAGGGATTCAACCACCCAAGGCAGGCTGGTTCACTCTGCCTCATGGGCAGAATGGCCCTGACAAAGTCCTGGGTTGAAACAACATCCATTCTGAGATATATACAGTGGTACCTCAGGTTAAGTACTTAATTCATTCTGGAGGTCTGTTCTTAACCTGAAACTGTTCTTAACCTGAAGCACCACTTTAGCTAATGGGGCCTCCTGCTGCCGCCGTGCCGCTACCACACAATTTCTGTTCTCATCCTGAAGCAAAGTTCTTAACCCAAGGTACTATTTCTGGGTTAGCGGAGCCTGTAACCTGAAGCATATGTAACCTGAAGTGTATGTAACCAGAGGTACCACTGTATATGGAAACATGGGCCAAGAAAGCTTGAGATTGGGAATGAGAGTTGCCCTTTCTCATGTTTATATTGAACAAGTAGCTATCCTCCTCCTTCATCTTTATACTTCTCATATGCCAAGATGGATTCTCAGACAGATACCTTATATCCCTACCCAATCATGGAGGTCTTTAGGACAGTCACTACAAAAGAGGAACACACAGGTGTGAAGGAGCCATATTTGTGTCAGGGAGTGTGGCCTACATCCTGACACAATTCCACTGAATATATCAGGGGGCTAACCAATGAACAGGGCCATAATTATATTAACTCTGTGATTTATAGAGTTCTGGGAAATTTATTCCACCACCAACCCCGTTATCTTCCAAACTACTTAAATTCATCACAGAAGCTGTTATCACTCAAACCAGCATGTACAGTTTACAAGAAAGGGGTAAATGTTAGAAATAATTTCCTGGTGGTACAAAACTGTTCCAACAGTGGAAAATACTGCCTCCGATGTCAGTAATGATCCTCCATTATGGATTTTTTTTTTTTTTAGCAGAGGGTTCATTAAGCAGAATCTTCATTTTCAGTAAGTTTTTTATCAGAAGTTGGAAGGTCACCTATCAGGGATGTTGCAACAGTGAATTTTCTGCACTGAGCAGGGGTTTCGGCTAGATGATCTTTGGAATACCTTCTGTGATGCCATCTTGAATTCAAATGCAAAAAGCTGGGGAAAGGATGTCAGAAATGATCAAATATTTTTGGAAGTGTGCAAAATTCAGACGAAGTAAACCACTCTAACATTGATTTCTTTTTAAAAGGCTAAAATAATATTGGTAAGTCTCACTGCAGTAGAAACCCCCAACTGTTTGCCTGCGTTTCTATTCCTTCTGTTCTTGGTAGGATCGGAAATACTGCAAGAAGAGCATCTTTGTGATGGCTAATTTAGGTTTCTTTTTTGTTTCCCTGTGGGCATATTTCAAGAAGGAAACATCTGACAGCTGCAGGAAGCTACCCACTGTCTTGAATACGATAATGAAGAGCAGCTACGTTGTAGCTCAGCATGGCATGGAAGTGTAGTGTTCTTGCAAAATACAGGTTTTGAAACCCCTCCCATTCAATTTGATTTCCACTCTGCTGGTAGGTTATGTGTGTTTGTGTGTGTGTGTAGAATCATATTCCTTAGAACGCTGGAGCAAAGAAACTAGGGCAAATGGCTTCAATTTTGGAAAGCACCATGTGTCATTCTTTTGTTGTTGTTGTTGTTGTTTAGTCGTTTAGTCGTGTCTGACTCCGTGATCCCATGGACCAGAGCACGCCAGGCACTCCTGTCTTCCACTGCCTCCCGCAGTTTGGTCAAACTCATGCTGGTAGCTTCGAAGACACTGTCCAACCATCTTGTCCTCTGTCGTCCCCTTCTCCTTGTGCCCTCCATTTTTCCCATCATCAGGGTCTTTTCCAGGGAGTCTTCTCTTCTCATGAGGTGGCCAAAGTATTGGAGCTTCAGCTTCATGATCTGTCCTTCCAGTGAGCACTCGGTTACATGTAATTAAGTTATTTATTTCTTACAGTGGTATCCCACCTTTCTTCCAAAGTAATCAAAGTAGCCTGCATGGCTTTCCTCCTTTCCACTTTATCCTCACAACACCCCTATGAGATAAGCTAGAATGAAACATGGTGACTGACCAGTGGGCTTCATGGCTGAGTCACTGTTTGAACCCTGCTCTCCAAGGTCCTAGCCCAGGGGTTGTCAACCTGGTCCCTACTGCCCACTAGTGGGTGTTTCATGATTCTAGGTGGGCGGTAGGGGGTTCTACAGCACAAGCTGAATCCTCCTTCCATCAAGCACTGGTAGGCGGTAAGGAAATTTTACCATCAAGAAAGATGCATTAGTGGGTGGTAGTTATAAAAAGGTTGACTATCCCTGCCCTAACCTGACACATATAGGGTTGCTCATCAGCAAGTCATTCCATTCAGAGACCTTCATTCATAGTATCTGTTACCAGCAGCAAGAGTCTACAGGGCAGGAGGAGGAGGCATTCACATGAACTCCTGTCCCTCATTGGAGCAGTCAGGGTCATGCAAACACTCCAGCGGAGCCAATCTGGTGGACCTTTGGAGGAGAAAGAACCAGTTTAAAAGGAGGGCAGGCAGGAGTGCTTAGGATAGGCAGCTGAGCTGCCATTGCTTTTTACCATGGGTGGAGTGTCAGATGAATGGCATAGCTGGGTGGCTGGCATCTCCTATCAGTGTGGGTTGGCAGGCTTGATAACTGGCACTGCTCAGCTGTGTGCCAGTCCTTGAGCAGCACAGCCAGGGCAGGTCACGTGGGCATAGGAATAACTCCAGATCTCCTCTACTGACAGCCTAATCTGTTTTATACAAAGGCTGCATTTTTAAGAACTTTAAAGAAGTGGGATATAAATGTAATAATAAATAAAATAAACAAGCAAGTATCTGAAGAGGTGTGCATGCACACGAAAGCTTATACCCAGAACAAACTTAGTTGGTCTTTAAGGTGCTACTGGGCAATTTTTTAATTTATTTCGACTGTGTCAGACCAACACGGCTACCTACCTGAATCTAAACAAGCAAAAACATCTTTGAAAATGAAGGAATATTTCAAAGTCTAGAAAAGGGGTTTCAGAATCTAACCCCTCCCCCATCACAATTCCACTCAATAAAAACATTTGATTGTGCCATTTAAAAAAAAACAGCAATCTTGTTCTATTTTCCTGCTCAGTCACTGCAGTTGAAGATGACAAGCTTACTTTGACATGGTTTTAATTAGTTTCCATATGTGGTCTATTTGTACCATGTGGCTCAAAGATTTTCTATGTGTATTGGGGGGGGGAGGCAATTTAAGCTGTTTCAATTATTTACCTGCATCAGTTCTGATGTTCCCCAAACAGATGGCATCGGCATTTATTTATTTATTTATTTATTTATTTCGTTGATTCTTTTTGGGGGGGATTTTTCTCTCTCTCGCTCTATCTCTCTCTCCTGTCATTCTGACTTGTTTAGATGGACCATTTTTCTCTCTGAGCAATTGTATTAGGAGCAGAAACAAAGACAGACAGGAGGTCAACTGAAGGATTTTCTGCTGTTAAACTCAATTACAAGCAATGACTGAAATGAATTTAAAAATGTCTTTCCTGAAGGGTGAAATGCATGCTATTCTCCGATATCTGACAAGACACTGCTTGAAGGGCCTTTCTGAGATGAACTCAGCTTTGATATTCCCCCCCCCTTTTCCATTTCCTTCCCTTTTTGTGGGTGTGCTAAAAATACTGCAAAATAAAAAATCATTTGCTAGAGCCCTGTGATGAACTGTTCAGCTGACAGGAGCAATTTATTAACAAAACACAATGTCAAAAAACCCTTTCTTCAGAATCACAACAATATTAAACAATCAAATGTAACATCAGCAATTGGGTCCCCCCTCCTTATTTCACCCCCGCCCCTCAGAAGGTGAGTGAGAAATAGGAAGCTATCTTCTGCCCGATCCATATTTGTCCATCTGACCTAGCACTGCCTACTCTGCCTAATCTGACTGGTGGTGGTTCCCCAACATCTCAAGCACAGGATTTTCACATCATCTGCCACATGAGGTACCAAGATCACAGAATAGAGTTGTGCACAAGCCCCACGCTCCGCAATTCAATCTACAACCTGATCCAGGACTTTGGATTGGTCCCAGCCCAACCTGGACCATTCTGGGGCTGATCCGACTCAGATACAAATCCCAGGTCAATAGAGGGTGATGGCAGAGGTGGATTTAGGGGAGAATGATCAATTTGCCCACACTGGGCACTGAGCTGAGAGGTGGAATGAAGAGATAATCCCCCTCTTCCCTTGGGCTACTGCCACCATGAGAACCAGGCTCCCCTTGCCCTGTAATTAGGTAAAGGTAGAGGGCCCCCTGACCATTAGGTCCAGTCGTGGCCGACTCTGGGGTTGCACCGCTCATCTCGCTTTATTGGCCGAGGGAGCCGGCGTACAGCTTCCGGGTCATGTGGCCAGCATGACTAGGCCACTTCTGGCCAACCAGAGCAGTGCACGGAAACGCCGTTTACCTTCCTACCAGAGTGGTCCCTATTTATCTACTTGCACTTTGACGTGCTTTCGAACTGCTAGGTTGGCAGGAGCAGGGACCGAACAACAGGAGCTCACCCCGTCGTGGGGATTTGAACCGCCGACCTTCTGATCGGCAAGCCCTAGGAGTTATGGACAAACTTGATACATTGCTGCCTGCTGATGTGTGAAGAAGTAGAGGCTCATCCATTAGGAAAAATGTGGTACTGTCTATCAACCTCACTCTGCCCTCACCTCTCTGCCTTCGTATGTGCAACCAGCCTAGAAGGTGGCACTGGCTGTCATTTTCCTCCTGCTTAGTGTTGCCCTTGTAGAACTTACAGGGAGGAGAATGGGACCAAATGTAGAATTAGTAGCCCCCATCTGTCTTTGACTCCGGTTCCAACTACTATTGGTTTACTCTCCTAGCCTTCTGCCTTGTCAGCCCCAATGGATACCACCCGTTGCTGTATTTAAGTGCAGGCCAACTTTGGCCTTGAACACCATAAGGGAAGAGTGGATATAAGCTCAACACAAACAAATAGCAGGCCTGTAAATCTTTATCTAGGGAGAACAATAAACGAGACTAATAAAGACCTGAGCTCTTCCACTACACTATCTGATTTTCTCTTTCTCTTTAAATTGACTAAGACTGCAGGCAATACTCCACATCTGATTCTTGCAGACGAAATGCAATTTGTACATCTCTATTATCAGTCACTATGTATGACCCACTCTTTATGTAGATCCTGTACTTAATTTGAATCTGTATGGTTGATTAGCAGACACTATTACCTGGAGACAATGAGTTATTTTTTCCCCAATTACCTAGCATGAATTATATAATCAGAATCTAGTTCATTGCATATTTTTGAAAGAAACTCCAATCAAAGTTACTCTAGCGTATGTCACATTGAGAAGGAAAAGAGAAGTTGTTAAATGCTTCCCGATGCTGGGTGTCAGGCTTTTCTGAGACGATGTACTAATCCTAAATTTATTAACAGTTATGTGAGAGCTTGCATATAGCTAATGGACTGGGCTCTTTAACACTCTTGGCTCTTAACGGTGCCAGGCCATATTCTGCTGTCCATGTTCTTTTTAGAGCACAGTCCAGGTCCCGATCCAGGACTGAAGGGGGTACTTGGCAAAGACCATTATGCCATTCCCCTCCTACTTCTATGGCAATAGTCAACATTCTGGTTCATGGGCTACAGAATTTCCAGTTAAGGAGGCAGACCAGGAGCAGGACTCTGAATCTGATACAGAAGATGAGGAAAGAACTGAAGCTGAGAAACATGAGGTCCCATAAGAAGCTCTTGTGTTCTGTGGTGCCAGAACTAGACCATTATAGGCCCCTTCCTCTGGGCCTGAGTAACCAGCGACTTCCCCAGAATCTCACTAGACCAGTAATACATGGAATATATGTTAGGAAATGGAGGAAACACACCCATCTTCAGACTAAAGTGTTGACTCTAATAAAGAGTTAGTCACAATACAGTGGTACCTCGGGTTAAGTAATTAATTCGTTCTGGAGGTCCGTTCTTAACCTGAAACTGTTCTTAACCTAAAAGCACTACTTTAGCTAATGGGGCCTCCTGCTGCTGCCGCGCCGCCAGAGCAAGATTTCTGTTCTCATCCTGAAGCAAAGTTCTTAACCCAAGGTACTATTTCTGGGTTAGAGGAGTCTGTAACCTGAAGTGTATGTAACCTGAAGCGTGTGTAACCTGAGGTACCACTGTAATAATGGAGCCTGGAAAAGGCTCTGTCTCCTCTCAACATTTATTACTGTAGAACAAGTTGTGCATATGGCGCTATCCATGGTCCTGCAACTTCTGACCAGCATGTCTTCAGCTTTGTTGCCTTTTCCCTGGGATCTGGCATTAAACCAGAACACTATATCTACATGGATTTCTCCTGCCCACCCATTTTAAATTTCCCACAAGAGAGACATTATATAAGGCACTCCAGGGCTCTGTGGGGAATTCAATATGGTGGCGTCCTATTATGTGGAATCCAAAATATGTATGCTATACATATAACATGTTAAAAGCAGTTAAGCCTCATGCTGTATTATATTTCTGCAGCATGATATTATAATTATGTTAATACATCCATAGTTTTATAAAGCTAAATGCATCATTGTAAATATCCGTGCATGTGCTTGCTATTTTAGGAAACCTAGACTGTATATGTGTATAACATTTTCTATGCTTTTATTTTTAGTAGCACTGGGGGAAGACGCCTCGCGTGGCAGAAGAAGGATTGAAACACACTCAAATGATGGCCAGATCCCCTTTTTCCCCTGGGAGAGACTAAGTTTCTTCCAAGGTAAGTGGCAGATGGGGCAAAGCTGTCCCCACTATGGACAGGGACAGTATCTTCCAAAAATTAAGGCGCAAATTAGGAATGGGGGGGAGGGAATCTGTGTGGACAAGCTAAGATTTTCAGAAAGTTCAATCTCTAGTCAAGATAGCTAAGCAAACCACTTGACTTTGAAGAAAAGAGAAAGAGAAAAGCAAGATCTGACCCTTTTGATATATATACTTCACACATCCTATATTACAATAATATCTCATTCACCAACCAGATTCACAAGGTAAAGTTCATAACACGAGTGCTGGCTAAGCAAAGCAAACAACATAAATTGCTGCTGTGCTGAGCAAATGCATTTTTAAACTGACTTACTTGGCTCCAGCACTCTTTTCAGAGCAAAGTTTCTGCTGATGGTGTGATGCGGTTGGAGCTAAGGTCAGAGTAGATAATCTGATTGATAATCAGCAGATTTACAAACTGTGTACCCAAAATAGATGTTGTTTCATGTGTTGTGAACAACAGCAAAATCCATTAACTCTTCCATTTAGAATCAGCATGTGGCTTCATGGCTACTGCTGCTATTTGGAATTAGGGACTGACGGTGGTAAACAATCTTGTTCCAAGGCACAAGCAAGGCTTAATGGACAGAAGGGCGGACCCTTGAGCTACTCCAATCTATTTTCCATTTGTTTGTCATTATTTCTGAATTCTCTAACACTTATAAAACTTTAATAAAATACTTATCCATTTTAAAACAAAGAAGGCTAATCCATACTAGCTTGGATCTAGTCTTTGTAAAGCTTTGAGTAGACCCATTGAAATCAATGGAACTTAAGAAAGTCATGACCTAACTCCCATTGTTTTTATTAAGTCCACTTGAAGCTTGACTAGGTATGGATGCAATCTAGTAATTACTCGGGGCTCACGTTCATGTTATCCCTATAACTAAAACTGAGGTCTCAGAAAAACTCATTGTGAGTAATCTCTGCGCAAACATGAGTTTAGTTTTGAACACCCACACCGTTTGATACTGGGAATGATTTGGTAAAGAAGAGTGCCTGAACTTGCACCTATGTCCTGCACCGGGTTGTATGTGATCTATAAAAACACTTTATGACAGGGCAAAGTTTCCATGCTTCTGTGCTGAAAAACACTGCTATGCTGGAATCAGCATACAAACTGCACATAGGACATGTTTAATTACATAATAATAATAATAATAATAATAATAATAATAATAATAATACTACTTTATACCCCGCCCATCTGGCTGAGTTTCCCCAGCCACTCTGTGTCTCCCAGTCGAGTGTTAAAAACAATACAGCTTTAAATTTTAAAAACTTCCCTAAACAGGGCTGCCTTCAGATGTCTTTTAAAGATAAGATAGCTGCTTATTTCCTTCACATCTGAAGGGAGGGCGTTCCACAGGGTGGGCGCCACTACCAAGAAGGCCCTCTGTCTGGTTCCTTGTAACCTCACTTCTCGCAATGAGGGAACTGCTAGAAGGCCCTCGGCGCTGGATCTCACTGTCTGGGCTGAACGATGGGGGTGGAGATGCTCCTTCAGGTATACAGGACCGAGGCCGTTTAGGGCTTTAAAGGTCAGCACCAACACTTTGAATTGTGCTCGGAAACATACTGGGAGCCAATGCAGATCTCTCAGGACCGGTGTTACGTGGTCCTGCCGGCCACTCCCAGTCACCAGTCTAGCTGCTGCATTCTGGATTAATTGCAGTTTCCGGGTCACCTTCAAAGGTAGCCCCACGTAGAGCGCATTGCAGTAGTCCATATGCAACTATATGAGCCACACACTATGAGAGGGATAAGGATTAGGATATGACCAGTAAGCCAGGTCCTGAGCTCCCATGTCCCTTCTGGGCCACTCTGACTGGGGGGGGGGCAAGGCTGTCCTCCTGTCAATCACCTGACCGTGATGTTAGGTGAACCAGCTGCAAAGGAAAGAATTGGAGAGTGCTCTAAGAATTCCACTAATTCTTTGACTTCTTCCTTTGAAGGCCAGATGTATTCAAGCTGTTGCTCTAAAGGAATATCCCCATGGCTGATCCCCAAAGAGACTGCAGTCAATGCCAAACAGTTCACCAGCACTGACTACAAACCCCATTTTTGGCAGCAGTCAGAGGTTTCCAATCAGGAACTCTGGAGTACAGGTTTTTCCACTCAGTGCTGATGATTGCAATGCTTTTGGCAAGGATCAGCTGCACTCGGAAGCTCAGGTTGGAAGTTTTTCAATGGACTTGCCTTTAGTGTCAATTGTGACTGTGTCTTTATCTGTCATATAGGATGTCAGGTGTGGGGCAGGTGGCTGTGGTTTGGGGAAAACTTGCTTGGCTACTGAGAGAACTGGGTGCTGGACTAGACTGACCATTGGCCTGATTCAGTAAGGTTCTTCTCCCATTTTTGCACCCTTAATTCATTTCAGATGCTTCATTTCCTCACTTTAAATTACACTCATTCCTATTCCAGTGTGGTGTAGTGGTTAAGAGCGGTAGACTCGTAATCTGGTGAACCGGGTTCACGTCTCCGCTCCTCCACATTCAGCTGCTGGGTGACCTTGGGCTAGTCACACTTCTTTGAAGTCTCTCAGCCCCACTCACCTCACAGAGTGTTTGTTGTGGGGGAGGAAGGGAAAGGAGAATGTTAGCCGCTTTGAGACTCCTTCGGGTAGTGATAAAGCAGGATATCAAATCCAAACTCTTCTTCTTCCAAATCCAGACTCAAACACACTGATAAGAAGTGCACCAGGATGCAAAGTTTAGAATTATGGGAGATTTCGTTCCCCCATGGGGTGTAACACTTGAGAGAACTTCACCTACATCATTAAATGCAAGCATTCACTCCAGATTTAGGCGCTGCTTTGCAGCTACACAGCAGTTCCTAACATTTTTGTAGTCTCTACTCATGGAACAATGAATAAAGATACCGGTAAATCCAATTTGAGGTAAGAATTTAAATCACCATCGGTGATGTTAAAAATTTCTCTTTGAATAATTTATATTCAAATTAAGAAATCTTGTTAGGAAGCCTTTCATTCTGAAACCAGCATTATTATGCTTAGGTAGGTTACATGTCTTTTACCCATTCCAATGTAACCAGCTGTTAATGAATTTACAAATAGGAACTTGCAACAAAATGTTGCTGTGTGGAATGTTCTTGATCAGGGTTCCAAGACAACCAGACTGCCTCTTTCTGGCATACTCTATTTCATTCCCTTTTCTCCTTCCCCAGTATTTTGCTCTGCCTCTAACAGCCAGATTACATCTCTATGTAATCTTCATTGGCCTGTTTGGGTGACTGCCCCCCACCCTGCAAAAAAGAATTCTATTTTCACTTTCACAAAACTTGGAGCTCCTTTGACCTTGACGATGGCTTCCTCATGTCTGTGGATACTGGAGAGTACCATTTTGGCTGCATACTAAATAGTATCTATGATAATATTAGCCTCAAGATCCCACTTGTCAAACCAGTCCAGTGGCCTTTTATGACTTGTGACAGTACATTTCATTACCCAGCTCTGTGGACTCAGTAAGTAAATAGCATGATTTAAAAAACTGCCATCACCTGAAATATTGCTCAGAAAACCAGAAGTGGAGAGTAAACCCACCTGGCTTAGCAACATCTCATCTGTTTCAATTATTCATTCCAATCACCCAGTTACAAGAAAGAGAGAAACTTGTATGTCATGTCAAATATTCATTGCTAATAGACAATCTGTAGCTACATTATAGGAGCTTAAGAAAATACGAAACACATCTCAAGGGCGACTGTGTGTTCTTTAGTTAATATTTCAAGCAGATGTCTGTTCAATAATTGAGTATGCATTTTTGTGTAACCAATCTTTAGGGGAGAGTGAAAGAGCAGTTGGATTATTCTTAAATGTTAAATGAATCCATAACATTTAACTAAACACAAAAGTCCTGGCAGAGGCACAGGGCATAGTTCTATTGTGCTTTTAATCTGGCATCCCGTAATACCCACTAAATACTTAGCGGGTATCTCATTAAATTTTTGAATTTTTACTTACTCTATCAAATACCTAAGTTCAATTTTGGTCCTTTTCATGTATAGTGAACAACAGCAAAAACTATTTGTGATGTGTCTTCAAAACCTAAGGCCCAAACCACAAGTGAATACACAGGATTCATTGCCATGCAACATTCCTTCCTGTCCTTTTGAAATCCTGAAAGTCACGCACAGCACAGTTCCAATAAAACATAATCATGTGGATGAGCTTCCTGAATAGTTGTATTTCTAAATACCACATTCAATTATTTCACACTATTAATGGCAAATATCTCTAATAATAATAATAATAATAATAATAATAATAATAATAATAATAATTAAAAAAAAATTATTTATATCCCGCCCTCCCCAGCCGAAGCCGGGCTCAGGGCGGCTAACAACACTAAAATATCTACAGTATGGTTCAGTGAAAAAGGAAGCTAAAGTTGATGACAAATTATTGATACACTTGATGTATCCTCTGACCAGCCCTGTGATACTATACGATCATGGGTGCATTGGGTCTGCATTTCTTTCTGGGAGACCATGACTTGTAATGAACAAATTAGGGCTTCCCCATCGCCCTTGTCCTCTAGATAAATTTATTAAGCTTATAATAGCAGAAGGGAGGACCCAATCTTTCTTTCTTTCAAAACATTTCATAGAATAAAAATAAAAGGTATACAATATCACTATAATAATTAACAATTCCAATTCCATATATACTTATCTAATATATAAAGATATGATTATTTTTATCTTATATCTATATGATATAGAGATATGCGGGTGGCGCTGTGGTCTAAACCACTGCGTCTAGGGCTTGCCGACTGGAAGGTCGGCGGTTTGAATCCTCGTGACAGGGTGAGCTCCCGTTGCTCAGTCCCAGCTCTTGCCAACCTAGCAGTTCGAAAACACATCAAAGTGCAAATAGATGAATAGGTACCGCTCTGGCAAGAAGGTGAACAGCGTTTCCGTGTGCTGCTCTGGTTTTGCCAGAAGCGGTTTAGTCATGCTGGCCACATGACCTGGAAAAACTGTCTGCGGACAATCGCTGGCTCCCTCGGCCAATAAAGTGAGATGAGTGCTGCAACCCCAGAGTCATTCGCAACTGGACTTAACTGTCAGGGGTTCTTTACCTTTACCTTTAAGTTCCAAATTCCAGTATACTTATCCATGCAAAGTCTACATCTATAAGTAATCTGCTCATAAGTGGCAAATGTAGTAATTTCTTCAATCCATTGATCAAATGGAGCTGTACATTTATCTTTCCAGTTCAGCATTTCTTTCTCAGAAGACGATGACATGTAACAAACAAATTAGGCCTCCACCTTCACCCTTGTCCTCCAGATAAATTTATTAGGCTTATAAGAACAAAAGGGAGGACCCAATTACGGTAATAACTTATACATAAAGTGTGGAGGGCCCATAGGATCATGTGTATTAGCCCCAAAATCCCCACCCCTTTTGGCTGCAGCCCCAAATTGAGGCTGTGAAGATCGGAGGGGGGGGGCAGTTCTTCAAGCATTCATGTGAACTAATACAGCATCCCCCCTGCAATAAAGAACCATGCGTTGTCAGTGTTCCCAGTTTCAAAAAGGACTTCAAGTACATTCACCCAAACATGCATAGACTCTCCCTTTAGATCTTCCTACTCAATGCTAGAAGCTCCTTCTGCTGCCCAATTGGCCAATGATGGCATACCACTCCTCCAACAGGGACCTCAATTTGCCCTATGACGTAGGTCATAGGGCATCCCTTCCAGCTGGCCTTACCCTTAGTGATACTACCAACAAGATGGGCTGGAGTGAGATACGCAGTTGCTTACCCTAATGCCTATTGTCAAACCTTCACATATGTAACCGGTAACATTGTGGCCTTATTTGACCGCAAAACCAATATTGTGTCTGTTGTCAAGTTATTTGAACCCTAGGGAAATGGGTGGACATGGAGCCTCAACATGCAATAAAGTTTGGAGCAGCAGTATAATATGATTTAAGTACAACACTATCAGAAGACAATATACCATATTTTGCTCCAAGTAAGCCTTCCAAACAACATCTTCCATGATGAATTTCAGGGACACTATAATGTCTCTGGATTATTTTACAGCTATCTAGTTCTGGTTCGAGGACCCGACCCCCGCAATGTGGAATGAATACACAAGGACACGTGATATAAGGTTAATGGGCAAGAAAAGGCCACAACTTTATTGATTACAGCAGTGAAAAGGTATTGGCTTAGGCATTGGATGTCTAAAACAAGGAGGGTTTATTCACCAGTAGGTGGAGCCTGTTGATGCTAATCCAACTATAGGCTCTTCCCTGATGTCACCGAGGGTCGTGCCATGGCCTCCTGCCAAGCAGGCATCGGACAGAATACACGACCGCCGGATTCCTTTAACGGAATACCCATCAGAGCCCACAGACACATCAGTCAGTCCACACACACACTCAGCAACCAGCCATCAAACATACAAGTCACCAGTGAAACATAGAGGTCAAATGATGTATATGCCTATCTGAACTAGCCCTAGCAATTGCATTATTCTCTGCTGTGATTGCAATGTGACACCACATTTTCAACGATGCTCGTTGATGCTCAGAATATGACAGTGAACAAGATGGCCTCTAGAGCTGTCAGTGTTTCTTTTGTCCTTGTAGCAAGTTCTCAGAAACCTCGATAATTAATTGTACTCTACAGTGAATTGTTGGGATGCACGAAGTTTTGCATCCATTTGTTCTGGAGATCAATTGTTTGTGTTTTATATGGTGATTTGCAAAGGCACTGTGTTCCCTCAGATGTTCATAATACCTCAAATCACTTCTCAATAACAAAGTCACCTTTGGCTGATTCGCTCAATAAATGCTGTGACTCATATTAGTTGCATATTTAAGACACAAAATGATTTTTTCCTAGAGGTTAGTGGTCTCTGAGTGTGTGTGCGCGTGTTTTTTTAAGGTGCATTAAATCTCGATTTCAGAAAACGTTTGGAAAAACGACGAGAAATGAAGCAGAGCTCATTAAAATGTACCAATGGTTTACAAAATGCAAGTTGCCTGTTAGCAAAGAATCTGTGGGCTGTGTGGTTTGTGAAATTGTCTGGTATGACTGTGAACTGAAAAATAAAATAAAATAACATGACAGAAACAATCTGTTCACTTTGGGCTCAATCCTGCGCACAAATAATTGGGAGTAAGCCCCACTGAACATAATGGAAGATATTTTCAAGTACATATTGGCTTTTGCCATCACTTTTGCTCACTGAATAGCTAGCTGACCTTTGTGTACCAATGTGCAGAGCACACACACAAACACACGTAATATTGAGCAGTCAATAAGTCCCTCTTAAAATGATACAAATGTAACTTGCATTGTTGCCAGAGGATAGATTTGAGTCAAATGATTTCTTTTCTGTTTTCTATGCTGCATAAACAACTGCAACGGCTGCTACAAACAGTGCAAAACAGGCTGGAGGATGCATTCTCAGGTCACATTCAATGAGTGTACCATCTGTATACACAGAAAGTCAAGCAGTGTGCACTTGTACAGTTGTTCACATATACTGCTGAATGGGTGTGCAGTCCCACCATTCTGGCTGCTACAGTTTAAGACCCCTGAGGCCACCCCCTTGCTAAAGCTGAACTGGCCTGGGTCTAGTTCAGCATTTCCCAAACTTGGGTCTCCAGCCGTTTTTGGACTACAGTTCCCATCATCCCTGACCACTGGTCCTGTTAGCCAGTGATGATGGGAGTTGTAGTCCAAAACCAGCTGGAGACCCAATTTTGGGAAACCCTGGAATGACAGCCACTTGTATACCACTTTGGGTTTCATGAGGGGAGAAATGTAGGATACAAACATAAGCTATACCAGCACCTAGGGATGTGGGTGGTGCTGTGGTCTAAACCACTGAGCCTCTTGGGCTTGCCGATCAGAAGGTTGTCAGTTCAAATCCCCACGACGGGTGAACTCCCATTGCTCTGTCCCTGCTCCTGCCAACCTAGCAGTTCGAAAGCACGCCAGTGTAAGTAGATAAATAGGTACCGCTCCAGCGGGAAGGTAAATGGCATTTCCGTGCGCTGGCTGCTCTGGTTTCGCCAGAAGCAGCTTAGTCATGCTGGTCACATGACTCAGAGAAACTGTCTGTGGACAAACGCCGGCTCCCTCGGCCAGTAAAGCGAGATGAGCGCGCAACCCCAGAGTCGTCAGTGACTGGACCTAATGGTCAGGGGTACCTTTACCTTTATACCAGCAAATAAAATGACTTTGCTGTGACTACATAAAAAGTCATTTTCGTGCAAGGAAAACAATTAGCTAACAGAGTCAATGTTCTGACCAAAGTACTTGTATTATTTGGATTCCATATTGAAGTAACAAGGCCTGCCTATACTTCTCCATGAAATAATAGGGGAAATTAAGCAGAGAAGAAAACCCTAAGTACTAAAATTAAGACAAATCAGGCTGTAGTACACAGTAATTTATAGCTCCTACCACATTACAACAAATCAATTTTATTTATAGGACACTTGTTACTAAATTGTCAGTCCCATTTCCATCTCCTTCGCCATAATAATTTCAATGGCTTCAGTTTCAAGAGGAAATCCGTGAGCCTCTTAATCTCTATTTGCGTTCTCTCTCTCTCTCTCTCTCTCTCTCTCTCTCTCTCTCTCTCTCGGTTTCAGACAGGTTTCTCTTACTCAATGTTGATAAGTTTTCAGTTGTTTTGATTTTTTGCCCTGCCAATTTCCCTTCAAATGCATGTGAACCATTTTTGAAAACGCAATTTAGATTTGTCTGTTCAAACAGGCACTGCCAATATGCTAATGAGTCCTGAGCAGGGAATGTTGCATAAACAACTCCTATGGTATGCACACTTTTATTTGTATTTCTAAAAAAATTAAATATTTGCAATCACAGAATCATTCAGTCATGGTTGATGGGGTTGCAAAAGACCTTTTGGGTCATGTGTTCCAATCTGTCTGTGTGCAGTCAAATCTTCTCTAAATCAGTCTGATTATTTATTTTTAATCTGTTCTTCTATTAGACCAAAGATCCCACGCCACACATCATGTTGTCTAATTGTTGTCTAATTTTCCTACTGGAAAGTGTGACATTCTGTCTCCCCATTTAAAGTCTTGTTAAAGTCCCCAATCCTATCAGTTGCATCTGTCTACCCATTTTATACAATTAACCCTAAAATATTGTAGTAATATTTTACCAGGCCATAGGAGTGGAGCAAATATTTCAAGTATGGCTGTATATGACAGTTTTCTCTTGTAAAGATGAGGCCTATTTCTCATTGACCAGTACTTAATCAGCAAAACCAAATGTGATCATCTGGGCTAGTGCCAAAGAAAAAGACTGAGAATATCATATTTTTGGCAGATAGAATGAGCCTGAACAATGTGATTCAAAATTAGTGGGTGTTGTATCTTAGCCCTGATAAATGCAAATTCAAGAAAGGCAAACTCCAAAATTCTCCACACACACTGGTAGAGATGTGTGAATTTGTCACTTTCAGTCACTCGCAGTTTTTCTAATCTTAACTGCCGTTTTCTACATTTCCATATCAGCTTCTGATTTTTTAAAAAGAAATCCTCATGAAAATTTGTCCGCATTTGAAGGCTAATTTCTCCCCTCTGAACGCATTTTTTCCTTCTACTTATGCCTAATCCTTCATGGAGAGCACATGTTGCAGTGGGGTCTGACAGGCCACCCCTCTGTTGCTGGGTGGGATCATTTAGATGGCCATTGGCAGTGATTGGGCTGTTTGGGTTACTGGGGAAATTTTGATGTTGCCAATTTGTGGGATGGACCAAAGGTTTTATATACAGGGCACACAGCATTGAGTGTTCTCTTTTGCTGCATGCACCGGATCACCCGCCCACCCTCCCTAATTTAGGGCTCTTGTGTTTGACCTTGCTATGCCTGCCATGGGGTCGTCTGCTTTTGGGGCAGGGGCCTGGTAGGAATTTTGTCCATTTAGCTGATTGGCTGGTGCCATTTGGTTTTTGCCTACTATGTGGCAAATTGTCACAACTTGTAAGTTGCGGTTAGGCATTGGTTAAAAATTGGTTGGTGGAGAGGTAAGGATTGGCTGTGCCTGCCCCTCCAATGCTGCTGCTGCAAGGGAATTCCGTTAAAGGAATCCATGGGCTCGCCATGCTTCGCAAGCCCCTGGGAGCATGTGGGGAGAGGTGAGGGTCTGGTGCCCAGGTCCATTTTCTCCCCAATATTGTTTTCCCTTACTGGCTTTCGCTGGAATCCAGAAGTCAGTTCTGTCCCTGGGTGGAGACAGATAGTCGTAACCAATGCCTAAGCAACCACTCACGTTTATGTATTTTAATAAAGTTGTGACCAAAATTATGCCAAAAACCTTAAACAAAAATTCTGTGTGAATTGTGATTTATTTGGGGGTGGCTTGGGAACCTTGACACACAAAGCTATTTCCCCTAATATAATGAATTTCTACATGTTATGTTCACTAATATATGCACATTTATGCATATGTTAACCTAGCATATGCATTTTTGTATACAGTAATTGGATGAAGAACTGCATTTCACAATTCAGAGAATTGTGAATTTTGAAAGAAATCCTTTCATTTCCAAAATAACCAAAATATGGCAAGTGAAAAGCTGCCCGAGAAAGAGAAAGTCTAACCCCCTAGAAGCACACAACTGCATTCTGGCCTGTGTGTTTATCGGATACAGGTTTTGCACTTAATTAATATTAGATAATCCTCTCAAATAAATGTCTAGTCTAAAATGTATGGGGATGTGAAATGTCTTGCACAAATCAGGAGGTACAATAGCAATTTGAAGCCATCTAGGGTATAAATGTTCCCTTTTGTGGTGATAATTACTCTATAACAAGGATGTCAATAAAATATATCCCAACATCCATATTCTATTTTAGACTCAGTTGTTAAACAAACCCATTTATACATATGTTTGCATTTTGTTTCTGTGTCTCGCATGGAGAATGCATTAATTAATTGCTACACAATGGAACTCAAGTGAAATAATAAGACCACATTTTAAATGGAGAGCGAATTCAACTACAGTCCATTTTGCTTGAAAGAAAACTAAGGAACAGATATCGATAGGAGCTCTGGGTTTTGTTACCTTGAAAATGTAAATGCACAAAAATACATTATACATGCAGATAAACATCTTCACCTACTGTCACATGAACTGAGAAGTGTCTGCAAAATAAACAGGAGCTAATGACTCATGCAAAATGATGCCAAGCTTCTGCAACTTAGTGTGAGAGCATAAACACAGCATACCTTACGGTGCAGAGAAAGAAAATGTGGGCAACCAGCCAGATGCCTGTGAAATCAAGCTACCTTCAGTGATGAGATCCTGAGCCGCTCTGACAGATGCCTAATAATAATAATAATAATAATAATAATAATAATAATAATAATAATTTATTTATACCCCGCCCATCTGGCTGGGCTTCCCCAGCCACTCTGGGCGGCTTCCAACAAAATATTAAAATACCGTAATGCATCAAACATTAAAAGCTTCCCTAAACATGGTGAGGAGCTTCTGCAATGTGGACTTTATCCTCTGCTAGGCCGCTCAGGTGCATACCTTCTTTTTATCCTACCTATGTCTGTCTTGGCTGTGAGTCCTGGAAGATCTGCTCCTGCCTTGCAGGCCTTTTCCCACTTGGCCTGGGAGGGCAGGGCCCTGATGCATACTGTCAGGAAACTGCCATCGGAGACACAGGAGGTGAAAGGGCTCACAGAGGCTGAGAGAGACTTATCCGCTGAGGAGGGGACCAGCAGGGGGAGAGGAAGAGCTCCAAGGGAAAGTGAGTCGGAGGGAGGGCTCAGAGACACTTCCAGCGAAAATAGCGGGGAGGTTTCAGGACCTCCCATAGGGACACCCACTCCTCGCCGGAAACTGTCACGCCGAGAGTCCAGAAGACGCGTTTCCGTTAAGGAACTTTTATGCTGGAAGAAGTTCCGTAAACGCCCACTGTCCGATTCTACGAGCGACTGATGGAGCCATGCTTAAGGAGCTCCGTCGCAGACAGAGGTTTGTGGACTTAGCCAAACTCTGAGGGACTAGGACTTTATGCACAAGCAGCTCATCATCCCATCACACATACTCTTCAACATTTCTCTGATGGAAAGAGGGACTTCCTAAGGAAAACTGGGACATTTCAGGATCTAAATCAGGGACGTCCCTGGGAAATAGGGACACTTGGAGGGTCTGTCTTTATTTTAGATCTTGTGATTTATGTTAAGTTGTGGATGAACATATCAGACGACACAGCAATTCTTCAAACAGCTCTTGTTTATTCACAGGCCAGAACAGAACTGAACTGAAGGGTCCAGTCAGCCTGCTTATATAGAGCTCCAGTACAGCGTAACTGTAACAACTTTCTGAAACTATCCAATCACTGAACGTCACTTTCAATCCCTTATTTGCATATGTGGACCTGAGTGAAAACTATATACAGTATCCCCCTGCTGGCCCAGGGTGAGAACTTCAGTACATAGCAATTTATGTGGAAATTGTTTGTTTCCTTGTGTGTGTGTTTTGATGTTTTATTTATTACTTATGACTACTTTTGTTACGTTGTACGTATGTGCTTTTCCATGTTGTAATCCACCTTGAGCATGGTTTGAACTGTGGAAAGGTGCCATACAAATAAAGTTAAGTACGTACGTATGAATGCATGCATGCAAGCAAGCACACCACCTTTCTCCTGTGATTGAGGGGGTTGTGGCCACACGATGTCAGCACACCGTGAGCGCTGACATGTTGTGCGCATGTCCCGCATCTTGTGCACAAGACGCAAGAGCACCCAAAGGTGTACACACATGGCTGCTACAGATTTTTGCCATTCTGGCAAGCAAGACATTCTTAGAGTTCAAGGATGTGTTCCAAGTAGACAACACAACTGTTATGTACTGAAGTTCTCACCCTGGGCCAGCAGGGGGATACTGTAGATAGTTTTCACTCAGGTTCACATATGCAAATAAGGAATTGAAAGTGACGCTCAGTGATTGGATAGTTACAGAAAGTTGTTACTGTTGCTTTGTAGTTGAGCTCTATATGAGCAGGTTGGCTGAACCCTTCAGTCCAGTTCTGTTCTGGGCCTGTGAATAAACAAGAGCTGTTTGAAGAATCGCTGTGTCGTCTGATATGTTCACCCACAACTTAACAACAACTCTGATTGACAAACTGGGTCAGTGAATGGTATGGCCTGGAGGGAGTTTTGAGGGCCAGAAAAATAGGTCCAGGTGGCCACATTTATCCCCAAGGCATGATGATGCCCTCTCCAGTTCTAAAATATTCATTCTATCATTTTTGAGGTGGAAGACTTAATACGAAGTGGTTAGCACCACTTGGTTGTTACTTCAAAGTTTAATCGTTTTATGTTTAATATGAAGTCACTGGATACTTCACAAACTTCTGAAAACTGTTTTGTTGCTATGTGATTTTACAGGCTACTGTGCAATTTCCCCACCTCCACATGCTCACCATTTGACAACAGCAAAGAAATCAGGAAAATAATTTGTTGTTGTTTAGTCGTTTAGTCGTGTCCGACTCTTTGTGACCCCATGGACCAGAGCACGCCAGGCACCTCTGTCCTCCACTACCTCCCGCAGTTTGGTCAGACTCATGCTGGTAACCTCGAAAACACTATCCAACCATCTCGTCCTCTGTCGCCCCCTTCTCCTTGTGCCCTCCATCTTTCCCAGCATCAGTGTCTTCTCCAGGGAGTCTTCTCTTCTCATGAGGTGGCCAAAGTACTGGAGCCTCAGTAGCATGTTGGACGCCTTCCGACCTGAGGGGCTCATCTTCCAGCGTCATAACTTTTATATGCCTGTTGTCTTTGTCCATGGAGTTTTCTTGGCAAGGATACTGGAGTGGCTTGCCAGTTCCTCCTCCAGGTGGATCACGTTTGGTCAAAACTCTCCACTATGACCTGTTCATCTTGTGTGCCCTGCTCGGCGTAGTTCATAGCTTCTCTGAGTTCTTCAAGCCCCTTCACCACGGCAAGGCAGTGATCCATGAAGGGGAGGAAAATAATACATGAGGGGAAATGCCAGAAAAAGCTAGAAGATAAATAACACCACTGGAATGCATTTCAGCTTTTCCTTGGTCAACACTGTAGCATATTGGCATTTATAACATGTCTATCCTTTTTTTAAAAATGTAGATCTTATGATATGATAGGCTGCTAAGATCCAGATAAAAGGAAGAAGAAGGGAGGAAAAACGATGGAAAGGAGTAGGGTCAAATAGCGTAAGGGGATTCTGAGGCATTTTTCATCCTCGTTACACTCACTGTCACATAGATTTGTTCAGTATCTGTTGCACTTGTTACAACCTTTGTCACAAGGATGATGAATCTGAATCCAGTGCTTTCTATATTTCTTGAATTATAGTCCAGTGCTATACTGTCCTGCCTTTCCCACTCTTACATCTTTTCTGGGTGGCTGCCTAATCTTTTCCTCTGCAGCACCACAGCTTTCTTTTCTAAAAATATGTCTCTATTCCTTACATTATTAAAAAAAAAATCTCAAGGAAAGTTCGCATGAGTAGCCTATATCTGACCCCAACTAAATTAAGCCATTTTGAAGAAATGGTGGGCTGGGCGACAAGGACTGCCATCATGCAAAGCTGAACAGTTACATTGAGAAATAGCTTGGTCTGAACTGCTCTGCAGCGTTCCTGTGCTCCGATCTGATTTTGTCTATCTTTTGTGTGTTGATGTGCCACACTCAAAAATCGTTCAACTGCTCGTAAATTGCCAAATGCATCTTATATCAAGTTGTCGCAATCTAAGTGTTCTAAGAGCACGGTGTAGAAGATTTAGGCATGAGGGCAGGTGTTCAATTTCAAATACTTTAAGTATGGCTTCCACTGAGAATTACCGTATTTTTCGCACCATAGGGCGCACCGGACCATAGGGCGCACCCAGTTTTTTGGGGGGGAAATAAAGGGGAAAAATTATTTCCTCCCCAGGCGCGGGGCTGGGGCGGGGGAAGCTTCCCCCGACCCCAGCCCCCAAACAGGCAGCTCTCTGCAAGCCGTGGGAGCGCTCCCACTGCTTGCGGAGAGGTCCGCAAAGCCTGGGCGCGCTGAGCTCAGCGCGCGCAGGCTTCGGCATGCTGGCAACTCTCCGTAAGCAGCGGGACCGCTCCCGCTGTTTGCGGAGAGGTCCGCGAAGCCTGGGCGCGCTGAGCTCAGCGCGCGCAGGCCTGAGCATGCAGGCAACTCTCCGCAAGCAGCGGGAGCCCAGCGCTGGGCTCCCGCTGCTTGCAGAGAGGTGTGCGAAGCCTGGAGAGCGTGGGGGGTCGGTGCGCACCGACCCCTCTCACTCTCCAGGCTTCAGCGAAAGCCTGCATTCGCACCATAGGACGCACACACATTTCCCCTTCATTTTTGGAGGGGAAAAAGTGTGTCCTATGGTGCGAAAAATACGGTACCCATTGTTAATGAGATACAGAGTGTTTATTTTTAGAAAAAGCTAAAATAAATAAATAAATCCTGAGGGAAGTCAGGGTGGTGCAAACATATCAGCAGAAACAATCTGGTGTACCCACTGCCTTGCCACCCCCCCAACTTTTGGTAAGCAATAGTGATTCCTCTGGCTGAGAAGCTAGCATAGCAACCCCTCCCCATTTAGTGAGCCACTTCTGATTAAAGTTGGTCAATTCCTGAAACCATCTAATCCATTCATCTATTTATTCCCCTCTACCATTGACCACCTTCACTCAACGAACCACATTTCCATCCCTCTCCATAAACTCTAAATGCACAATTTTATTTTTTGCCTTTCCACAGTTCAAACCATACTCAAGGTGGATTGCACCATGAAAAAATACATAAGTGCAACATAACAAAAGTAGCCATAAACAGTAAATAAAACATTAAAAAAATACACAGCCAAACTGAGCAATTGCCACATAAATCACAAGATCAAAAGTAAAGATACAAAAAGACAATAGCAACACCGCTTCTCCAAAGGCCCTCCCTCCCATCACCAACACCAACAGCCCAAGGGTCTGCTCAGCAGCCTCAGCTTTTGTAGCTGGAGTCAGTCAGGGTCCCACCATCCAAGCCGAAATAAAAAAAGGCCTGCAAGGCATGCAGCAGGTCTTCCAGGACCTGTAAAGGTAAAGGGACCCCTGACCATTAGGCCCAGTCGTGACCGACTCTGGAGTTGCGGCGCTCATCTCGCTTTATTGGCCGAGGGAGCCGATGCACAGCTTCCGGGTCATGTGGCCAGCATGACTAAGCCACTTCTGGCGAACCAAAGCAGCACACTGAAATGCCGTTTACCTTCCCTCTGGAGTGGTATCTATTTATCTACTTGCACTTTGAAGTGCTTTCGAACTGCTAGGTTGGCAGGAGCAGGGACCAAGCAATGGGAGCTCACCCCATCGCGGGGATTCGAACCGCCGACCTTCTGATCGGCAAGTCCTAGGCTCTATGGTTTAACCCACAGCGCCACCCACATCAGTCAGGGTCCCACCATCCAAGCCGAGATAAAAAAAAGGCCTGCAAGGCATGCAGCAGGTCTTCCAGGACCTGTACCCAACATTATTCCATGCTGCATCTAACTTCTCCCTCCAACTTACTTTAGAAGTCCATACTTCAAGTGACCTTTTCCCCACTGTCCTCCAAACACAATCCCCAAAACATGATTCATTACACCATGACCTTTACAAATTTCAGTTATGTCTATTCTCTGCATATATCTGGCTAATAAAATTTTAACCTTCTGTGTGCCCAAGTTCATTCATGGAGAGCATTTGCTTGTTGGCTATCTCATTTTCTTGGATGAGGAAAAGGAATTTGCATGAAACCTGGCTTATTTTCAAGTGAGCTTTCTTTGACAGCAGGGATCGGGCAGGGATTTCACTTGTTTGCAATGGATATGATCATCACAATTAGTTCCAGGAATGTCAGTAAACTATGCATCAATACGTCACTATGAACTGAGGAACCCACAATTTCATGTCAGCATCCCATGCTTTCATTTGAGGCTTTCAAAATATATTTGAGGCTTTCAAGAGGTGGGGGCATCAGGCTAAAATATAAAAATTAAGCATGTTTTTATTTGGAGATAACACCAAGGTAATCATTGATCTACAATATTATTATTATTTTTTAAAAAAAGAATAAGAAACCCTGCAGGTGTTTCTTTGCAAGTGAAGAAGGAACAAGAATCTCTCCAATTCATTCGTTAGAAAAACAAAACAAAAATATTTATAATATTTATATTATTATTGTAGGCATCTGTCTGTCTCAAAAGACAATGGAGTGTGCCTCTGGGGGCGATGTCAGATCACAGCACCTGCTGTGGCCGCACAGACTAGTAACTCTAACTGCTGCCTCCCATGTTTTTGCTGCAATAGTAGCACCGAAGTGACCTCTCTGAGGCACAAGCCTGGGAAGGGTGTATGGAGGCCCTGCCCAGACAACATGAATGTGGTCCAAAGGACCAAATGTGGTCCAGCCTCATGGATGTGGTCCAAAGGAAAGCACAGCAATACATCTGGCACCAACTTGTCTACAAGAGTTGCCAGGAGGAGATGTACAAGACACCACCCAACCATCTTAGGGGATTGTGTAGGGTTATTCCTTAGCCTTCTCTTCTCCTGAAGATGTCCTGCAAGGCAGCAGGCATGGATTTTTCCTCAGGGCTTACTCCTGAAGCCTTTCTCATGGATGAGTATAGCCACAAGGCTATAATAGGATGGTTTGGGGTGAGATGGTTTATCCTTTTCTTAGACAAGCCCCATCTGCCCCTAATATTATATTTCTAATAAAGGAATAATACAGCACTATGTTTTGTTATACTCTGTGCATGCATGGTATATCACGTGACTTGGGGCATGCAAATGCATATCAAATACCACAATCCAGCCCTATCAAAAGAAGAAAGGAGATTACAGAAATTAGATATATGTGTGTTGTGGTGGAGGACACATATATGCCATGTGTCCAGCATATAATGGCACTGTGTACTCAGCTTTGGGCCAATGATTGCACATGTTACCTTTCGCCCTCTAGATGTTTCTGCACTACAACCCTCATCATCTCTGACCATTGGCCATGCTGGCTTGGCCTGATGGGAGCTGGAGTCCAACAATGTTTGGAGAACCACTGGCTGAAGTGATAATAGCACCACACATTATATGTTAACTGAACAATTATGTCAGGCTTTGGGGAATCCGCTCCCTACTACGGTAGCAGCCATGAAGCAGATAAATGACAAAAGTTCTTGTTGATGTTGTTTAGTTGTTTAGTCGTGTCCAACTCTTCGTGACCCCATGAACCAGAGCATGCCAGGCACTCCTGTCTTCCACTGCCTCCCACAGTTTGGTCAAACTCCTGCTGGTAGTCCAACCATCTCATCCTCTGTCGTCCCCTGGTGCTCTCCATCTTTCCCAACATCAGGGTCTTTTCCAGGGAGTCTTCTCTTCTCATGAGGTGGCCAAAGTATTGGAGCCTCAGCTTCAGGATCTGTCCTTCCAGTGAGCACTCAGGGCTGATTTCCTTAAGAATGGATAGGTTTGATCTTCTTGCAGTCCATGGGACTCTCAAGAGTCTCCTCCAGCACCATAATTCAAAAGCATCAATTCTTCAGCGATCAGCCTTCTTTATGGTCCAGCTCTCACTTTCATACATTGCTACTGGGAAAACCAGAGCTTTATCTATACGGACCTTTTTCGGCAAGGTGATGTCTCTGCTTTTTAAGAAAGTTCTTACCATGTAATTTATTAATATTCACAGAGGGAGATAGAGGAATGCAGTCTTCCCTAGATAATGGGGTTGCTCCAAGTGAAGTCCCACCCCCTATGTCTCCCCTACATCACCCCTGTGTCTGCTCATCTGAGCTTTCTGCCTCTGAGTCTTCTGTTCACCTACCCTCAATGCTTGCCTGGTCCTGGGTGGGGGTCAGGAATGCTTTCCAAAGACACTGTCAGCTGTCTCTCCCTCGGTGTTTCTTCTTCCTGCTGTTCCTCTACCAATATTTCCCAGCTTCTCCCCTCTGCAGCCTCTGAACTATGACCTTCTGCAGACCACTGTTCTAAATTTATATCTCCTCCTGTTCTCAGGAAGGTTCAGGCGAAGGGTGGAGGCAGCCCCCACCCTTCCTTCTCAGTCCAGTCCCTGACAAATGAAGTCTGAAATGTACCCATTTGCTTCTCAACCTTTCCAAATGAAAGAATCAAACATATTATGGCATATAGATCAGGAGCTCCCACCGCACTGTCTGCTGCTTCTATAGTCATTTTATAATATTGGTGTATTTAAAAAGTAAATGTTGGCATGGAAGGGAAAGGATTGAGATGATTTCTGTCCTCTGTGCAAGAAAAATGAGATGTATATTTTTAGCACATAGAAAAGACTGTCCAGTTCTATGTAACATTAAAACTTAAACGTCAGTTTCCATCTCTATTTCCTCTTTTTAATCTTATCTCATATTTAAAAATGCATCTGTCATGTAATTATCATAGCTAAGTATTGACCATAGCCAAGATTTTTAATGCCTCATAATTCACAGGCGTTTTATTTGCAAGGCACAGTTCCTTGCCTTTTGTAATAAACCAACCCACACTTCACTGATAATCATTCTCCGTTGCAAGAAATATATTATTACTTCTTAGACCTTTAAATGTTAATTAAGGTGTTTTAAAAAGTGTTTCTGCATGCACACACCCCAAAAAAAGTATATTTCTCTTATTTTTATGTCAAAGCATGATGCATGGCAGGTTATTTGCAATGCGATTAAAAGTCTGAAATTCAAAATTCCATTTTAGGTCCTGCTTATAAAAACTTAAGACTCTCTTAGATATTATGGAGCCTGACAGTGAGATTGACTGGTAAATGAATTAAGAAGATAATTTCACCCTGATATTAAAAATGAATTGAAATTAAAATCAGAAGCAAGTTTCTCTACCTGTGGAAAGATTGATGTTCCTATCCATGCTATTTCTGAAACATAGAGGGTGCTATTACATTAATGAACATCACATTTTACAAACTGAGCAATGCAGAATGTTCCGATTTGGTGGAATAAAGCAACAAAGCACTTTAGGATATTGACAGTAGTGGTGGCGATACTTTTTTTTGTATTTGCATAAATACATTGTCAACAAAAGTTATGTTAAATTCCATAAAAATTAATTATTTCTGAATGAGGAAGAAATGAGAGTTCTGTATTTTGCAGTCAAACCAACAATTCATGTTTGCTAGATAGGAGCTGAAGCTAATGGAGTTCTCCTTGAAGCTCATAGAGTTTTGCTAGAGAGAACTCTCATTGTGATTCTCCCCCTCCCTCTACAAAAACCCCATTCAAAATAATACTTTTGCTTCCCCCCACTTCCTCAGCAGTTCCACAGTGAGGAGTTTCCTACTCAAAATATTCCCATCAAAGAATCAAGAGATGAACAAAAACCAGATAGATAAAAATTTATCATAGGATGCATTTGAGTGTTTTGTATGATATGCAGAAATCCTGTGAGAAGAGATTGGGCAGGAATAGTCTCAGGTTTACAGTTACATTCTACCTGCAGTATAGAAGAAGATAAAGACCAACTTTATGGCGCAGGGGATTGAGGAGATTTCACCCCTCCCATATCCAAGAATCTGCTGATGTTCTCTGCTGATTCTCGAGAGAGGAGGGGGCGGTTTCTGCTCTCTACTTATTCCGCTCCAGCCTCACATCAAAGAGAGAGAGAGAGACTGTTAGAGAGAGATCGTGTGTATAGATAAGGTTGCTGCTAAGAGCAGCTGCAGACACTCAGTGCAGTTCAGCATTTTCGCTTAGACCTCATTTAGCTCTGTACATAGTTGTGTATTACAGTTGTAGATAGAATAAAAGAAGATATTCTACAGAGCTGCTCTCCGAGTCGTTTATACTCTGCTATACTCTGTTGTGCGACGACTGTCTTCTTGTGGAAGTGAATCCAGTGCTCACAACTCTAAGCTGTGAGTCCACAGCACTTTGACCTGTTCCTGTGCAGAAGGTGGTCTCTGGAAGTGCTACCCAGCTCGCCTAGCCCAGTCGGGGCTGAAGTGGATGAGTCCAGTTCGTGGCACTGGCTCAAGGGCGACGCTGACAGGGATGCTGTGTCTCAATGTGGTACAAATTAAAAGCCTGCTTTACAGTTAGGAATCTTCATTGTCATTCATCTGTAGGAGGGGGTAGACCCTCATATTTTCTACAGTTGCAACCATTATTTATGTAGGGCAAACTTTCACGCTGTTGAACCCTTACTAGTGAGGAATGAGATCTCTCAGACCAGTTTAGAAATGACTCTGAGAACATTGGAGGATGCTTAAGAACTATGAGGGGAGGGCAAATGAGATGATGGAAAGATATGTGTTCAACTTCAAACCAATGGTTCAAAAATAATAATTGAAGGTGTGTGTAAGTCCAGTGCTTTTTTTCTTAAAAAAATATGTTTAGGGGTACTCTCCTTTTGACTCAAGAAAATCACCATTTTATAGTTCAAATCGGGGAAAATAAATACAGAAAATGTACAAATGTACAAAGATTCACAAAATGTTTAGGGGTATGCGTACCCCTGCATACCCCCCATAAAAAAACACTGTGTAAGTCCTTTAACAAACATGTGTGTTTATAAGAAAAGGTATATAAAATTAGCACTTTATATGGATGAGTAACTGAGATTTGTTAGCGAAAATGTCACTAGATAACTGCACACACATGAACAGTACATTTACATATAATTGTCACAAATCAGGATTGCATTGAAACTGTTTACTAAAGGAACTTACAATTAGAGAGGTTCCTATGGATGGAGATGAAAAGGTGTGCATTTTTCCCTGAATGAGCAATATCCTAAAAACCTTTTTCTCTCTCTTTGTCTAATTGCTAAATGTTAAAGCTGCAATCGTGCAATGACTGTCAAACAGTCTGAGGCTGTTCTAAATATTTTTTTTCTTTTCTTTTACTGGTTTTCACTCATACTTCAGGCGGAAGCATCTTCCCTTTTAAACTCTTGTCAGAGATGATAAATCTTCTGGGACAGTCCCCTAACAGTTAAGAGGTCTATTTTGCTTCTGGCAACCTGATATAATGTCACATTCAGAAAACCTCAAATCTTGCCCCTCAATTCTCAAGGCTTCCTTCCTTTCTTCTTTTTCTTCATTCGTGGCTTTTTAAAACCTGAGTTCTTGAGAAAATTTTCTCTCCCTGTCTATCTGTCTGCTTCTCTTTCAGTGTCTTTCAGTTTGATGGCCGCCTAATAACAAACCCTTCTGTGGGAATAGAAAGGAAAACATTCTCAGGCCAGTATAAATGCATCTTCCCCAAATCCAAATTTTGCCGTGATTCTGGAAAAAGCAAAATTTTCTCATTCAGGTATAGGAGGGAAATTATGGGCATATTTGTGCTTGTGTGTGTGTTGCATATTATTTCATTTGTCATAGGGGAAGAACATAGGGTTGCAGTGGTGTACCATGGGTTGGCCAGAGGGGCTGTTGCCCTGGGTGCAAAAAACATTGGGGGGGGGTCACAGCATTTCAAAAGAAAAATAAACCATTTTGAGGGTTGTTTTTTTTAAAAAACAATCAAGCAGTGTAAAAAATTCATGACATTAATTAATTAATAATAAAATAAACGGCTGTTGCCACTGACTCCTCCCCGGCTTCCCTCTTCCTGCTGGGAAGACCATCACCATGGCCCTGACAGGGCACTGGCAACCCATGTTATGACACTGTAGAGTTGGATCCAGACTTAGGGTTGTACTCAGTGCTGTGCAATGGAGTTCCACTATCACAATGGGACTTCTGTTTCCTCTCTTCCCCTTCCCCCTCTCAAATCTGTTCTGAAGCTCTCCCCCCCCCAGCTGATTCGAGAGCATACAGGGACCTGGAAGGGACAGGAGAGGAAAATGATATCCCATTGCGTGTGTGAGTAGAACTAGAGTACACCACCTTGAGCTCCATGGAGGAAAGATGGGATAGAAATGCAACAAATGGATGTTTTGCAACCATTGCTTTTCTGGCCTGCTGCTGTTTGCGGTGAAGAGGAGGAGACTGGCTGGGCCCACGCTCTCTCACATTGGTGATTTGAACCCAAAAATGTATATCCCACTGAAAACAATGCAGTGTAGGAGCTTGGGACACACTGTGAACACTTCCATACCCTTTCCTAAAGAGCTACTCAAGTGGGTGGACAGGGGAGGTCATTTCACGGGGACAAAAACGTTAATGAAATTAAACCTCCATTCCAGCTTTTAACTAACTCTCACAAGCCTGAAACACTTCCCTTTCTTTCCCCCTGCTCAGAACTTTGTTAATTGTATGTAATGTTCAGCTTTTCTTTCTCAAGCAGATCTTTCCTGAGGACTGGAGAGAAAATGAAATCACTTTCCTTCCCTTGGGTTATTTCAGAAACTTAGTGAGCTGCTACTTCAGGGAACGCTGGCAGTTAATAAGCTGCTTCCTTGGGGAACTGTGAGCCACGCAATGCAGCATCCATTAGCTCCCGAGCAAAGCAGCTCTGTGGAAAGGCTGCCCTTCAAAAAAACTTGCTTATTTTTAAGGGAAGGGACCGTGCCAAGAGGAGGGCTTGAGATCTATAGTTTCTTGCCCTGTAATTATCTTTTCAGCAGTGGCACGAACAACATAACCACCCTGTGGAACACAATAGTTTCTCAACAACAGCAGTTAGTTATTGATCATAATTCCATATCCTTCAACATTACTCTGATGAAAATAGGAGTGTCCTATTTAATCATCATCATCACCATCATCATCATCATATCCCACCCATCTGACTGGATTGCCCCAATCACTCTGGGTGGTTTCCAACATACATAAAAACATAATAAAACATTAAACATTACAAAAAAAAACTTCCCTATGAAGGGCTGCCTTCAGATGCCTCCTAAAGGTTGTATAGTTACTTATCTCCTTGGCTTGGGGGTCACATAATTCCATACCCTCTAACATTTCTCTGATGAGTATAGGGACTCCTTACACTATGCTCCACTTTGCAGCATCTCAAAACTGTCATGTATCAGGTTGACTGGCCATATTCTCAGTTGTCAGTTAAGTTTTGGGGTCACGGGAGTTTAAAACCTTCTAGCATAATGAAGATATGTCAAAGAAAAGAAGACTCCCCATACAACACTCCACCACCCCCCCAAGTTGTATAACTGCTCATTAAAGTTGTGGCCTTTTCTTGCCCATTAACCTTATATTCCGTGTCCGTATGTCTTCATTCCACAAAGTGGGGATCGGGTCCTCGAACCACAACGAAAGGCTAATGTTGAATAACAGCAGTTTGCTAAATGTTTAGAGTGGTGACTGAGGGTTCATCCACACTTTTACTTGACCCAAATTTTAACCAAAATATGTGCTGATTAATTCCCTTGAGTCCAATAGCTTTTCTCATTGTTCTGCATCTTTACCTTGCAAAATGCTGATCTTACCTGCTGAACTGAAGCCTGGTTAAGCAAAATTTCTCTCTGGATTCTCCACGGATCTGATAAGATTTGATCCAGCTGGGGGAAGATTGAGTTTTTGCAAGGCACAGCTGTGGAACAACAAAAGATCTCGGACTCCAGGGAATTAATTGGTACACAATATGATCAAAACACAGGTCAAGTAAAGCGGTAGATTAGCCCTTAATGTTATATTGTGGGGAACAGAGGCATGAGGCAGAGTGGGAAAAGCCTCACTCCTCATCCTTTCCCCGGGTATGTTTTTAAGAATATCTGAAAACATAGATACATTTGAACCATTTCATTAATGGTCAGTCTTGTTTAAAGCCTTTACCTCCTTGATTTGAGGTCTTTCCCCTCTGTTGTTCTTTATCAAAATAACTCTCAGTGGTTTTCTACATTTCCTCCTTCCTTTGATATCAGTACATGTGCATCTTGCTTCAACAACCCTTAAGGAAGTTAAGAGTCGACAAACACACTACTTTATTTTTCTTTTGTTAGAGCTCTTCTACCTTCTGAGCTGTAGGAGAACTTCATTAGTGCAGGTATAGGGACTTCAGGGCATTTTATTGGATTATTTCTGCTTGTCAGACTTCCTCTCGAACAAGACCACCACAATTCTATGTCTCCAGTATAACTATTGGCAGCTTTCAAGCTTGCTGTCCGTTCTGACACTAATGGGCTATAGACAGCAAGTTTGCAGGATTTTGCAAGCGAGCTGTAGTTGTGCTTATTTGCCAGAGTTCACCTTTCTTGCTCTGAACGGTCCTACTTGACATTTAACAAAATGCAAGTGCAGTAAATGCATTATAGATTGCTGCTTGGTTCCTTTCCAGAAAACAACGCTGCGTGCTAGACAGACACCATCAGCATACCTGTGCAGAGGGTCTGGACAACAGATTTAGTGGGCGTGACCCACACATGCCACATGGAACTAAGAGCCCATCTGCACCATACATTTAAAGAGCTATCACACCACTTTAATCAGTCATGGCTTCCCCAATGAATCCTGGAAGCTGTAGTGCTAACAAATTTATAGAGAGGACCTTTATCACTCTCATAGAGCTACACTTCAGAGGTCTCTGAGAGGAGCGTTTGGCTGTTAATCCACTCTGACTTCCCTCCCTGTGGGACAAATAAGCTCCCTAAAGGGAGAGGTGGCGAGAGCTGGATTTCATATTTTAATTTGAACTAACTAAGCAGTTATTGAAATGCAGCCTTTTAGTGAGCATTTTGATGGTCGAAGAAAGATGGCTTCCTCAGATTATTTATCTGATTGTTGGTCTCAGATGAATGACGTCTTCTACTTCTCCAGTGATCAAATCCAATAGGCTGGAGGGAGATGGAGAGAATCAAACTGCCTTTGTATAGTTGTTGTCAATAAAATGACAAAGCTGTGTAGTTTTTACAGCAACCAAAGGTGAGGTGGCTTGTCACAGAATGTGCATATTTACCCACCCCTGACACCCAGCGGTAGGTAAACATCAGGAACTGATTCTCTACCTGCCTATATCTTTGCTTCCATGTTCAGTCTGCATAATTGTTTGCCTTTGGTGTTTAGAAAGTTCAGATACCTGGGTTATTTACTTATTTCATTTCAATGAAATATGGTGAATCTTGGGTTGGATAATTTTTAAAACTCAAAACTGTAATTTACATACCACTCCTCATTAATATATACAGTGGATGCTCAGGTTGCAAACGTGATCCATGCGGGAGGCATGTTCGCAACCCACAGCATTCACAACCCACAGCGCAACATCTGTGCAAGTGTGGGTCGTGATTTGGAGCTTCTGCGCATGCGCAAAGTGTGATTTAGTATTTTTGCGCATGCACGAGCGCTGAAACCTGGAAGTAACCTGTTCCAGTACTTCCGGGTTCGGCGCTGTGAGCAACCCAAAAATGCACAACCTGAAGCGTCTGTAACCCAAGGTATGACTGTATATATGTATTATGTTTGCCAGAGTTATGCATCTGGCTGTTAGCTAGAAGGTTGGTGGTTTGAGCTGATAAAAAATATATTACACTATTTACGACACAATGTTGCACTGTGCTGTGGAACATTTGTGCCCAAATAAGGGTGATAAAGGTTTCATCCTTGTCCACTCAGTTCTAAAACAGAGGCAATGAACCATGAAGCCAGATCTCACCATCTTTAAGCAGGGAACGGCACAGAATATGTTCAAGATTGGAAACAATATTTCAGGAAATTCTGTTCAGTGGTTTAGACCACAGCGCCATCCGCCGGCTGGTGAACCACCACTTCATGACTGCTGGTTGTTTGGATTGCGCCCTCAGTTCCTTCCTTATCTTGCACAATCAGAGCAGTGGTTCTCAAACTTTCCCCTCCGGGCCACACTTTCAGAATCAAAATTTGCTCGCACCACACCAAATATTTTTATTGATAAGAAATACTTTGGAAGTCCAAAAGTAGTGCTTGATTTAAAACATAGAACATCACGACTCTATAATATGACTGTGGGACATCCAGAAATTATAAAACAATGCAGCTACGTAAGAGCATGCATCATTCCCAGCATTCTGTTCGAACAGCAATTCTGGATCACGACCAGGATTGTCCTCAGTATCGGCTGATGCTTTTGGTCTTGTTTTGAAAAGACATCTAGCTGTATTCTGAAAATATTAATATATATCTATTGCATACTATGCTTTACAACATTGACATGTTGTGGCGTTCGTACGGAGCCCCCGGTCGTCTCACGGACTATTGACCCTTACACCACTAATCTGCTGCCACCAACCAGGTCCTCCCTGATAAAATCACTTCAGTCTCAGTCAGCTGTTCAATTCATAAAGAAGAGTGTATTTTATTTCAGACTTAAAACAAAACTATTACAGCATTCCAAACAGTGTTCCTCTTTACTTTCTTAGTCCTATGTTCCTCTCTCTATCTCTGCTACCACCCCACACTCAAGGACCAACTGCCCTAACTGTCTCTCTATTACCAACTGCCTTTCCCAACCAGCCAACCCACTCAAAACCAACCAACTACCCACCCACAACTCCCAACAAACTAACTCTCAGAACTCCTCCCCAAACTCCTTTATAGACCCACTGACTCCACCCCCTGGGTCCTGTCTGTGCAACCTATTTAACTATTTCCCCTCCAGCACTCTCTCATACGTGGTAACATCACACATGTTTAAATGTTTCTTTGATGTTCTTGAATCCTCCTGCCATGCTTGCCATCTTTTCCTGCCACACTAATATGGCACACCACTGTCAGGCTTCGGGGAGTCGACTTCCTCCCCCCATGGCAGTAGATAAGAAGATCATAGAAAGGAACATCTTACCAGTTGGAAACTTTAATAATCACAGCAAGAGAACTAAGAACACATCTCCTAGAAATGGCGGTGCTCCCAATTAAGGATCACACCCCTTTCCGTCCCTATTAATCTATGAACTTCCTACATTTTGTAATCTGAGCTTGTACCCTCTGTGCTTTCTGTTCTCTTCTTGACCTTGGGCTGAGCGGAGGAATGCTGTGAATCTGTTAACCCCCTCTCTTCCAGAGTTTCTTCTCCTAGCTGTTACCTATCCAGTATTTCCCAGCTTCTGCCTTCTGAACTATGCCCCTCTGCAAACCACTGTTCCAAATCTATACTGTCCTTCTGCTCCTGGGAAGATTCGGGAGCAGGCGGAGGGAGAGGCTGCCACCATTCCTCCTCAGTGCAGCACTCCTCCACACGGTCCCTGACAACCACTGAATTAGAGGGAGAGAGTATTTAGCATTGCAATTCATCTTCCTCCAAAATACCAATGCAAGCAATTTCCCGCATGGATACTGAAATATACTCAGAGTCGCAAAGTGATTTCATGCTCTTTATTCAGCTCATAGTGGTGAGGAGGAATGAATGAATGTCCCCTCAAAGTATCTGCTTTATATACATTATTTACACAATGGGCTGCACATGATTGGCTAATTCCGGAATTCTACTGTAAGCCAATCAGGTTGTGGATTCACTTCTATCTGGAGCATGATTGGGTGGTTCCTGCCAACCAATCATACTGCTGCATTGTTCTAGGACCAATCAGACTGCTGCATTCTGAATCCTATTGTTCTAGGACCAATCAGACTGCTGCCTTTTGGAGCCTATTGTTCTAGGACCAATCAGACTGCTGCAGTTTGGATCCTATTCAACTCAGTACATAACAGATATGCCCTGCCTCCAGAAGTCTTTCTTGGATTTGGAGGATCAGTGCAGCCTCACGGTGGCTGAGCACATGAGTTTCTGCAGTAGCCACCGCCAGACAAACCTCTGGCATCATAATGTTTAATAATGCAAATACAGACACTGCTTGGTGCCTTCAGCAATGTAATTCATCTTTCTCTTAAATACCATTGTGAGTATACTTTGCTGGTGGAGGTAGGCAGGATGTTTTATTACTATTAATATTGTGACCTTAATGCAGCCTACACTCAACATAAATTCACCAGTTCCAGCTAGGTACTCCTTAATGCTGTGGCGTAATCTGGCATTATGGAGAAGAAAATGGGATCTTTTTTATATTAAGGTTTGTAAAACATCCATATTTTAAATAGACATATTAGGACTATTCCTTTGGGGTTTTTTCCTTTGTATGTTTATCTAGCCTAATCGTCTTAATTCGCATCAGCGTTCCAAGGAAAGGGGCATGTATTGCAATGAAAATACAGTTTTGCATTTAAATTTATAACTCACATTGTCAGATGAGCTCTACCTGCTGAAATTCCCTCTTCTGGACAGCTAGTAAAGGGGCACAGACCCTTCTCGCTTTTACATCCAGCTACCTTACTTAAAAGACAGGCTACAGCATTTTTAAAAAATATAAAAAACCCAAATATTTTTGTCTGCCCTCAGAAGGTTTACATGTGATTCAGTAACTGAAGACTGAAAGAAATGAAGGAAGCAACACAGACACATTTTACAAAAAGGGATTCAAAGTGAGTAGCAGAGCCATCTCATGCATGTCTACTCACAAGTATTTCTCATTCTGTCATTGGAGTTTCTTCTGTCTCTGGTAAGTGCAGCCCAAGCTTGCAATCCTATGCATGATTACCTGGGAGTAAGTCCCATTAAACACATGTGCAATCTAATGTGTGTTTACTCAGCATCAAGTCCTACTATGGATCTCAGTATTTAAGCCAGGCACTGCAAATGTTGATCTGCCCGTCCCATTTTCATTTCACTGTGAATGTGTAGCATCAGATTATCAAACCCAGCAGGTTGTAAACTGCTGTGCAAGTTCATGAACAGGGATAGGGGAATATGTCTATTTTGGTTTTTCTCTGTTTCTCATTTTTGCAATCTTAAACCCGGTTCTCATATTTCTTTCTTTGTGTGTGTTCTTAAATCCTCATGAAAGTTTGTCAGCAAATTTATACATATTTTTGTATGCTGACTAATGTACACATTTTTGTGAGCAATTTTCCTTAAAATAATGCATTATATTCACTATTGTATATAATTTTCAGGCATCTAAAAATGTGCTTTAAATGTGTGTTTGATTTTTGATTTTCCTCCAATATATATTCTTTTCTTTTTTTACAAACATCTCTTGGGTTGGAGAACTGAATCTTTCAGTTCATGAATTTGCTTGAGTAGTGAAAATTAGGTCGGTTCTTATTAAAACACAAACAAACTTGAAGGAAGAGATGGTTGGACAGTGTTCTCAAAGCTACCAGCATGAGTTTGACCAAACTGCAGGAGGCAGTGGAAGACAGGAGTGTCTGGCGTGCTCTGGTCCATGGGGTCACGAAGAGTCGGACACAACTAAACGACTAAACAACAACAAACTTGAATTTCTTCCCCATGCCTATGCTGGAGTGACTTTTTAATGAATATATGAAAATAAATCTGCTCCTTTTTCTTATGTAGTTACTGTTGAACAAGAGGAACCTAAGAAAGCAGAAGAACCTAAAATCCTGCTAAAAAGTTCTATATCTTCAACACTGATCCTATATATTGGGTCAATTGAATCCCAGGTAACCCTCACAATATTTGAACCAGGCAAGGCTTTTCATTCATTCCAACCAGTTTGCATTCAAACTCTGCTTTTAAGCTAATTATTTTCTGCCTTCTGTGGTATAGTCTTATCTAATATGCTCACAGAACCTCTGCATCTTAGCCAAGGCTTTAAGACATCCTGCTGTGATTTAGCCAAGGGGTGTACTGGAAGAGAATATTCACTGGTAATGCCAACATAATTTACAAGTTATAACTTATTGTGAATGTAAGGTTTCTAGAAGAGGATTTCAAAAAACTTCATGTCAGATGATCCAATAGCCCACAGAACACATCTTCATATCACACACACCATCTGGCGCAAGATATATAAAGATAAGTTTTATGCAGAATTCTTATCTTTATCTAATGCCAATTGGAGCATGGCATTGGGTGGTTGATTAAGATTGCAAGAGAAAAGGGAAAGAAAATGTGACCTGGATAAGCAATTACATTTTCAGTCATCTCTTCAATTGAAGTAGTTTGGGGTATCACCATGGATAGATATTTAGGTTTGGGAAAATTGCTCAAGGATACTTGATGAACCCAATCCATGCAAACAATTCTACTATAAGTTGTACAAACCTTATTAAGATTCCTTCTTCTTTATATTTCTTCCTAACTGATGCACACACAGTGGAAGTGGCTTGCAGGGTGGAACAGAGCCTCAATGCCACCTTCCTAGCAGGTGGTCACAGTGCAAATTGAGGAGTACGAGGAGTACCAGATTGACTCAGCCATTGCATGCCCACTGTGATGACATCTTCACCCCTCTCAATTAGATATGGGAAGGCCTGGAAAAAACCTGGAAAAATGAGGGGGGGGGTTTCCAGGCCTTCCCATCTCTACTCTCAATACCAGTAAGTAACAGTAACACTAGGCTAGCCACCTCTGATATGTACATGTTTTTCAGACATTTCTTCATGTTTGAATTGTTTGGCAATAAGACATGCTATGGAAGGCTGAGCCAAAACTATTCTTATGACTTCCTAAACACACACACACACACACAGAGAGAGAGAGAGAGAGAGAGAGAGAGAGAGAGAGAGAGAATTGCTGGATTTTAAGCTATATCACAGAATCATAGAGTTGGAAGGTACCCCTGCAATTCAGAAATCTTAGCTAAACTATTATTATTATTATTATTATTATTATTATTATTATTATTATTATTATTCATTTATACCCCGCCCATCTGGCTGGGTTTCCCCAGCCACTCTGGGGAACAGAATATTATACAATAGTCTATTAAACATTAAAAGCTGCCTTCAGATGTCTTCTAAAAGTCTGGTAGTTGTTTGTCTCTTTGACATCTGGTGGGAGGGTGTTCCACAGGGTGGGCGCCACTACCGAGAAGGCCCTCTGCCTGGTTCTCTGTAACTTGGCTTCTTGCAGCGAGGGAACCGCCAGAAGGCCCTCAGAGCTGGACCTCAGTGTCCGGGCAGAACGATGGGGGTGGAGAAGCTCCTTCAGGTATACTGGATCGAGGCCACAGAAACACACCCCCCCCCCAAAAAAATGCTGTCCACTGCATTTTGCACCAGCTTGTAAGAAAGGGCAGAACCCTGCTTTTGTTTCATGATGGCAAACTTCAATGTAGTGAATAAGCAGAGCTCAGGGAATGATGTGAATTGCAGATGACATAATATAGTAAAGCATAAATGGAGCCCAGAAATTTAAGGGACTTAAAAAAATATAGTACTGGGAAGCCAACTTCTGCCAGGGCTAGGGGCGGAGAAAGGGGGGTGCGGTGGGGACGGGCCGCTCTGGGTGTCACCACTGAGAAGGGGTAACAAAATGCTGGGCAGCACTCACTATGGGGCCTGCAGTGCGCCAGAGCCACGTGTCTCTTCTGGGAGAGATGTAGTGGTTTTGGCACACACAGGCTCCGTGCTGCCCAAACAGTCCACCCGCTGCTTCCTCCTCAGCTGTAGGGCGGCTGAGTGGGAGGAGGCAGGCAGACTCCGGAGGCTGGCCCCACCCCCAGGCGCAGTGCACGCGCTCTGTCCCAGGCATCCAATTGGCTTGCCACTGGCCAGTTCATCTCACAATAAGAAAATGGCATCAAAATATTATTGTAAGCCCTTCAGAATTATCTTTTTAAAGGGTAAGTGTACTCTTGGTAACATCTCTTCTTATATTACACTACTTCTGTTGTAGACACATTTCGTGCACCAATAGTGTCCAAATGATGAAGATCTTTAATTATAAGCAGAGTTTGCAGAGCTATAATTATGGACACTATTGCAAGAGTTGCTTGATTAATATTTTCCATCTGCTCACCCTGCAAAACATGTCCTTTTCGTGGATATACCGTATTTTCCCGTCTATAAGACAAGGTTTTTTAACCCAATTTTTTAGGTCTAAAAACGTGGGTCGTCTTATCCTTGGAATAAAGCAATTAAATATATAAATAAATACAGAACTTGCTCTAGCAGTCGCAGCTCCTGGCAGTGGCGAGCCATAGGGCCTCCGTAGTCCGCTTGCCTCCTCCCACTCTGCCCACCCTACAGCAGGGAGGGAGGCTGTAGGCAGTCCATTTTTGTCATGTAGTCTTCGCGTGGCTCCATTTGTGCCCCACAGAAAGGCAAAAAGTGCTAAAAGTGATTGGAAAAAAAAGCTTCACCACTCTTCCCCCCCCAAAAAAACCTCATCTCTGTCCCCCGCCCAAAGCTCAGCAATTGCCGACGAGGGAACAGCTGATAGGCGGCCTTTTAGACATGTGGGGCTATTAGCCTTTGGGCAATCCTCCCCCCCAAAAAAAATTCAACAAGTCAGGGCAATTTCCCCCCATTTTCTTAATTTGGGGTCCCCTAGAATAGGGGGCATGCTATACATGGGGTTGACCAATACACGGAAAAATGTGGGATGTTTTAGTGACTTGTCATGTTTTATATTGAAAAGCCACTCTTAACCAAAACATGCTGTAGCTAAACATTTGAGCTTCACTTTATATAATGCTGGACCTGCCACAAAATATTGCCGCATGGAGTGCTCCTATTCCGGGTTTCATCCAGCCAGTCATGCCCTTTGCTAGACTACTCCATTCTATTCCCCATCACTTCCCTTCTTCCAACTCAGTCAACATTCTAATCATGCTCAATTCTAATCTGTTTATAGTTTCCTTCCCTCCTAAGATTCTTTCCTATCCCCCCCCCCCCAAATATTTTTGAAGTTCTACAAATCTTGGCCTTTTCCTCTAACCTGTTACCATTTGAGCTACACAAGGACCCACACCTGGAGAATGAGTTCACAATTAGCATATCACAGGGAAAGGCAGATTTTAGGTCTGTGTTCTTTATTGTACTCTGAGATGCATTTTTCCTTTTGTGTTGTGAGCAAAAGGACTGCAGGATATAAGACACCCCTGAAGCCTTTTTGGCAGGAGAGCAGCGCACAGAACCGTCCAAATAAATAAATAAATAGCCTGATTCAATGTAACATGCTGAGATTAATTGTGGTCCACGTACAGATAATGGACTGGGAAGCAGGGTGAATGTTTGCTTTAAAGTTCCCGTTGTTCCTTCCCCTTTTGAATCAGGTGAAAACATCTTATACAGAAGGATCTGAAAGAAGACGACATTCTCTGAGGACTTTGTCCCAACGGAGTAATTTTGTGTTTTATTCCACTGGTTTTCGTGGAAGTCCTTCAGTGCATGCGGGAAAGGGGGGGGTGTAAATACCAACAGATAAACCGCAGACCGGGAAAATGTAGAAGTAAAAGAAACTCATTGAAGTGGGGATCCCAATTTCCTTTCTCATTCATGCTAGGAGAGCGATATTCCGGAATCCTTAATGGAAATAGATAAAGAGTTCTTGATTATAGCAGCATCTGTTAGCAAACCTAAGGCAATTGCTAGTGACAAGCATTGATTATTTATTTGGGGTGTGTACATAAACGTACATGTTTATACAGTTGAGGGTATTGTCTACTGTGCAACATGGAAGGACTCAATACTAAAATGCTGGTTGCAAATTCATTGGGATGTATTTAATTATTTTTGCAATTCTAACTATCCTGACTTCCTCTGTTTAAAGGGGAGAGAGGAAGAGAGAGGGAGAGGATTCCTCTTGTCCATTGACTGAAGGGGAGCAGTATCAATGATGCTATCTGAAATTTTACTACTTTAATATTCAATAAACTCTGAAAATGGAATCCATATTTTCTCTCTCCGCAGCCAGCATTAAGGCTGATCACCCTAGTACAGTAAATATGGTTCTCTCCTGCATCCAGCAGCAAAGATCCCTGATCTTTTTGCTCCCACAATTAGAATGAAGGCATGATATAGGAAGTATAGTTAAATGGCCACATCTTGATCAAATTACTTTGGAACATCTTCATTTTTATTTTCTATGCAGCAAAAAATATACACTGTGTGACAAAGAATGACCAAAGTGGTTTATGTTCATTTAAGTCAGAATTAATGTGAACCTTTGATTCCCTAAAAACCCTGTGATTCTTGGGCAAGCATAATATAGTCTCACAACTGTCCTCCTTCTTTGACAGCTTTCAATGGCCAGGGATACAGAGACAAGATGCTATTCTAAGAGCCTAACAGAAGGCTGGTAATCAAAACTAAATTTATACTTTTTATGAGGAATTAATTGGTTGGGTAAACAGCCACTGCCTATGCAGATTTTTATACAAGTGGCTTTTTTATACAAGTGGCTGAGCGGCTTTTGATTACAGAATTGTCAGTCCATTTCTTGCTAGGCAAAACAGACTTCTAAAATCTGCCACAATTTCTGAAATGTGCAAGATACTTTGGCTACTGTCCCCGACATAGTTAGCCTGCTGCGACCACATTGACTTCACTGTGATAGAAGCTGCCTAACTGTGCGCAGGATTTCAGCCTTCATTTTAATTTCTTAAGGTTGAAGTACAACGCTGCAACTTTCTTTTTTTAAATCTTCAGCTGTTATGCATGATGCTAAAATGTCTTCGCAAAGCACCGCAGTCTCATACAGGGTGAAATTAAACTGTAGAAATGCCAAATAATAATAATAATAATCCAGATTTAAGGCCTATTTACCAAGCTCTTAAAGGTAGCTACGCTCGTTGAGAAAATATATAGCAGCAATCATCTTCTTTTTTAAAAAATGAATTTTTGAAAAGACTGGAAGACAATGCTAATTGGAAGAAAAATGTGGACAACTTTTATTTGCAGTGTTATTTGTGACACGTTTCCCTTGATGCTATTGATAAAAAAGCAGCCTTGGTAAAGGAAGGGAAAAACTATATACACATCTCTGTTTTAGGCACTATGATTATCTCCTGTCTATTAGCACAACTCAGCCTTCAGGGCAGTCACATCTCACACTATGCTTATGAACTGGGGAATGGAGCATACTGGTTGACTGGCTACTGAATTTGTAAATCAAGGGTGTCTACAACCTATAGCCCATATCTGGCTCCTAAAAGGTTTTTAGTGGTTCCTCAAAGACTGTCCTCCATGTCGATATCTTTTAGCAATTAGGCGAGGTGTTTTTTGCTTGTTTGTTTTATTGACCATTTCTGTGTTGCTTCCACTGGCTACCATCTTCAGTTGTTCTAACAAAGTTCAAAGAAACTCCCCCCAAAGCAAAAACTGTGTCCTTGTTGAGAGTTCTCCCGCAGTTCTCAGCTAGCTTCATGGACACAGCTTCCTTTACCGTATCTGCCAATACAAACTCCCCCCTTGCCCCCACGCTATTAGAAAGAGGAATCTTTGTATCACCCTCTCCATTGCCTGGGGGAGCATAAATGCTTTTTCTACTCTTTACAGATAGTTCTATCAATAATAGGAAAAGCAGTGTTTCTATTATTATTATTATTATTATTATTATTATTATTATTATTATTACTTTTTCCTAAAAAAAATATTTAGGGGTACTCTCATTTTGACTCAAGAAAATCACCATTCTATTGTTAAAAATGGGAAAAATAAATACAGTAAACGGACAAAAGTACAAAGATTCACAAAATGTTTAGGGGTATGCGTACCCTGCGTCCCCCCAGAAAAAAACCACTGATTATTATTATTAGTAGTAGTAGTAGTATATTCCCCTATATCTGTAGATCTCAGGGCGATTCACAACATAAAATCACAATATAAAAAGCACAAAATACATAACAACAACAACAACCCAATAATCACCCAGGGTTGTGCACTGGATCCAAATGAATTCCAGATACCAGGTCGACTTAGGTTGATTTAGGTTGATCTGGATTCAGTTTGATGGCTGGGTTGAGGCAGCTCCAGACCACGCCAAGTTAGATTGGGTTCACCCACAGCAATCTGTGGCCTTCAAAAGAGAGGGCAGTCTGGCGGGGAGAAGGGGGAAGGAGACCTGCAGTCAGCTCGCATGCTTTTCCTTCTATGCCCATCCGCCTCAACCACATGCTTAGTCATATTTTCCTTTTGCTAAGGTTCTCTTCACATTCATCAACAGCATTGTGGGATATGTTTCCTTACAATTCCATAAAACTTCAGTATGCATTCCGCTAATGGCATCATATGGGCAGAACAAATTTCCCCATCCATTCATTGCCTTAGCAGGACTGATTTTCAGGTTGAAAAGACCCAAGCAGTTGACACTATCTAGGGTTGCCATATTTCAAACAGCTTTTTTGGCAAAAATGCAAAAAAAATAAGTAAATGCTGTTTTTGAACTATTTTTTATGGGAAATTGGCAAAAAACGACACTGCCGACATGGGCTGCCATACTTCTGGATTTTCCTGGACATTTGACTGATTCCCGCCTGGACACTGCTGCCGACCACAGTATTCCACATACGTCTGGGAAATTCCGGATGTATGGCGACCCTACTACAATGGTTTCAGTCACACATTCCACAGGTTCACAGCATAGGGAAGAGGCTCTCATCCTCCTGTGGTTGGATAGTAAGTTGCCCCTACCAAGTGTGAAATACAACACAGGTCTAAAAACAAGGAAGACAAGGAAGCTCTTGGCTCAGTACAGCTCTTGGAATGAGGTTTCTGACAATTGATAAGAATGATGTTGTCATGCGCCCATAATTCCTAGCTTGATAACACAGTAAGCGTCATTAATTAAAAAGGAGGATTTATGGCAAAAACAAACAGATAGCTTCGGACGGCTGTAACGTAGCCTCCAGGATCAACAATCAAGATGACCCTTCTGAAGATGTTTCTGGGTTTTACAGAAGATACTGAATTTTCAAACCTTGCGTCTCTTCCCCCGCCCCCCATCTAACAGCCCGCCCCTTAGCCAACTCTTAGGAGAGATTGGATCAGCTCCAACCTCTTCCCAGTCTGACAGACTACTTCCGTCTCTGTTCCTGCCTGATTTAACTTCTTGAGAGCTTTGGCTGGGTTTCAGCCCACTCGCAGTCACTCCCTTATCAACCGGCATTCCAAGGGGTGGGGAAGTTAGCTGTCTCTGCTGTTCATCTTGCATGAAAGTTAACCCTCTCTGTTCCTGGCTGCTTTCTTCAGTTGGCTGCAAACCTTCACTGGGAGCTGGCTCATTTCTGACAGATATCATCACCAGGTAGAATTAAATTCATAGAATCATGAATTGTAGATTCATAGACTCATAGAAGTATACATGATTTATGCTTCTGGCCATTGCTATTTTTCTAGAAAAAGGGGTGTGAGAACTCACCATGAGCCCCTGCCTTGTTCTCTTAGAATGGCAATGGCGCCCATCTGAGAGGTGCCTGTAAGTCCCCCCTGAAAAAAAGTCCTGCTTCTGGCCAAGTGCATGACCATGGGCTGTGACCTATCAGCTTAATTTACATTATTCTGGGTTGAGTGGTGTTTTTGCTCTGTTTGACACATAAGAAATCTGTAGGTGCTTATGGTGTTTCCCAGGTAAGTAATGCAAAGTTTCCTCCATTGTTTCAAATACATAAGCAAATGCACCCATGCAATCTGGATTTGAATTGAATTTTAACCTGTGTCTTTACCAAAGTGTGCAGAGGTTACTTTAGATTGCTTCAATCATCACCTTTAAAAACATTTCATTTTTATTTTCCTAGAAGAAGCAGAAAACGAATGGAGCAAAGATTTATGCCATTGAATGTCATAGCTGATTACTTCCAGAAATGAAAGAAATGCAATTTTTATGACTTTATTTAAAACTAAGCTATTTTTCATGGGAAGAAAGAGTGTTGGTAGACAGGTTTAATTTTTATGAATGTGTGTTGCGCCGGTATGAAACTGCAAATTAAGTTGCATCCTCAGAATGATTATTTTGCTAAAGAATTCACTCAACAGAACACTGTAAATTTCCACTGTGTCATTCAACTACATTAGCGTAATAGCCTTTCTTTTTGTCTAACATACAAAACATCAAGAAGCTTCAAAAGGCTATTCAGTCCAATAACTCATCATGAATGATATTCTTCCATTGCTGCCTAACACCTTACTAGACTTTTCTTGAATTTCCGTGGAACAACTAGTCTACCCATCAAGAAAATAACTGTTGGGCACCTGAAAACATATAATAGATGGGCAATTCTTGTGATCTGTATATAAGAATTACCTATTTAGACATGAATTATTTCTTATGCAAGAAGTGTCGGAACCGTGGGATGGAATGCCAGTTGGACAGGCCCCATCTGGACCTTCTCCCTTCTCTCTCTGGAGATCCATCAGTCATCCTCCTCTGACGTGCATCTGCGACTCATGTTGCTGTGCAGGAGCACACGTTACTCAGCAAGGTAAACACACAACAGATCTGGCTCAAGGCGTGGTACTAGGCTAAGTTTATTGTGCATAAACCAGGACAAAGAAAACATGGCTTCTCTCCTTGTCGTTCTTCTCAGAGAAAGAGAACACAAAAGCAATAAAGAGCGGATGTTCCGCTCACGAGACTCCAACAATCTGTACTGGAATGTAAACAGACATGTGACATGCAACAATCCCACAAATCTGCAGCAAGGGTGGAATGGAATTCCCAACATTAAGAATAATCTAACCACAAGAAACTTACACAAAAGTAGTGCTAGATAATATTTTCTTGAGAATGATAAATTTGCCCAGATAGGGTTCACTTTCTGCACAATAGTGTCCAACTACATATGTGGAATGTGTATTAGAAATAGATAAATAAATAAAGTTGTTTTGGGTATATATTGAATATCAAGTTCCTTGGGTTAATTGTGAATTACACAGGAAAGGCAGATGAGAGCCCATTACTGATTAGAAAGTGTTCCAAGCTAGTATTCATACTATTTCATCTTAGTTTAGCTTCCTGTGCCATTGTGGGATATGTGTTTTTCTCTACAGCAAAATTGCCAATATTCAAAGGAAGGGAGGATTTGAAGAAATGTGGAGGTGGAACATTGTTCATGACATAACCTCTGTCAAACTGAAGACTTTTCTTTGTAGAACTTGCAGCACAGCACACTCTGGTGAGGTTACCGCAAGCCAGAAATGCAGGAGCAATGACACATTGCAGTAGAATAAATATTGAAAGCAGATTGTGTTGCCACAGATGCACCAATGAAAAGAGAGCATGGGCACAGTGGCAATGTCTCCTGTTTAAACTACGATTGTTAAACATATGGGTCACCCCTAGACCCCCACATAGAAGTTCTTTTCTGTGCTGGAAGTTTGTCAAGTGTCAGGAGGTTCTCACTGGAGCTATAAAGATGGGGGAAAGCATGGCAATGCCTGGGAAAGCATACAAGTGTGCCTGGTTTGTGGACACATTATGCAACTCACACACCACTACTGATGGGCAGAGGAAAATATAGCTCAATATTTCTCCCTGTCACACTGATGGCTTGTAAAATGACATGGAATCTGTTCTGACAGAAAGCTATCCGCTAGTGGCGGCTTATTTTTAAGAGATCATTCTGTAGTCTTCAAATGGACTGGAGACTTCCCATCACGTTAATTAGATGCGATTTTTCTGGATTCCACAATGATAGACCAGTGTGCTGACTCAGAAACATTCACAGAGCACGGCATTACAGGAAGAGTACTAAAAATAAAATTAAAAAGTATCTCAGCCTAAATGCAGGGGGAGGACATTTGGTGGTGAGGCGGGGAAGGTTGAAAATGAGCTATTAAAATAAGGGGAAACCTCACAGCTATGAAATAAATAAGTGCACACATTAAGTTCCCTAGCAATTTCTAAAAACCTTGGTAATAGGATGTGGATGAAAAATACTTTTCTTGCGGAGACATTTCTTAACTTGCAGCTCTTCTTATGTTACATATAAATGAGTAAGGAGTTTCTACCCACTAAAAACCAATTACTGAAGAATGTTCATTCCATATGGCAAGTTTATAAGGTGAAAACACTTAACCTGGAGATGAAATCTTTTTTAAAGAAGAATACACTATTAATTTCCTTGCCAAAAGGGCACCATTTTATTGGTTAGTACTAGTTCCTTATTGTCCCTTTAATAACAGGTGTGGAAGGAGGCTACAAAACATCCTGATAACCAGTCTATAGCCTACTTTATTGTCCATGTATATTATGAGATAAAATCACACCATATTTCTGTTCTGAGAAAACACACTGATATTTCTATTCTGCTCTGTACTAATGCACCTGCCGCCTTCCTGGAACATTAATCAACCCCCAGACAGAATGGAAATCAATATGACCCTGAAACATAGCCCTGCAATACCGAAAAATAAGTGTGAAATAAGACAGCCTCTGCAGTGTGTTTCTAAATGTTTTTGAGGATTGTGCTAACATAGCAAAGTGCAAGTGTCTCAGCTATTGCCTTCCATAGACAGCTAAGGAAATGAATTTTAGATGACACAAAGTGAGAGAATGTATTTCCCAAATGGAACACGGAGCCTCGGAGCCAGATCCGACCAGCAGTTATGCTGATGGAAATCAAGGGTGACTCCATATTGAACATCTGGGACACTTCTGGCAGTATAATTTGATCTAAATCGGGTCTCAGTGGGACCTTCCTCACATTGGCTGCTGTGTACTGCTTTTGGTCGAAAAGGTAAAGGTAAAGGGACCCCTGACTATTAGGTCCAAGGCTAGCAAAAAAAAGCATGCTAGCAATTAAAACATCTACCCCTGCCCTTCCATTTCAGTTTCTAAACATATTTTATTTTATGCAAATTTTTTTTAGTTATTTAGTGCATAGTCTCTTTAGTGGAGCAAAGGGATAAATTAAAACCAAGTCATCAAATTATTCAGTATCCTCAGGTGTTTAAAATGCTGAAAAAATTATTTATGCCTCACTATCCATGTCCAAGATTCCTTACAGAGTTGCAGAGAAAAATAGCAAGGAAGTTACTATCTAGAATAGAAAGAGCAGGATGAAAGCTTCATGGGCCTCATGGCTATAGACTTTGGTCTAAGAAAGGCCTGGGGAACCTGTGGCCCTCAAGATATTGTTCTACTGCATCTCCCATCATCCCTAATCACTGACCACGATAGCTGGGGCTGATAGGAGTTTGTGTTCCACCTTATCAGAAGGGCCACCAGTTCCACAGCCCTAGCCTAGGGTTGGAGGAAAAATTATTTCAGTCCACATGTTAATGCAAACCTATCTCATTTGCATCTGACAAATCCATAAGTGAACTGAAATACAATTGCCTTTTGCTCTTCTCTGAATTTTGTACAAAAACGCATATACTTGTGAAAATAACATACAATAATATACCTTCAGAAATGCATGTATTAGGTGCAAATACACACAAACATGCATGCAATTATTTGTGCAGATTTTATTATTCTTATTTTTTAAAGAAAGCTTTTGCACATTGATGCAAAAATAGGGTGGACTGAACTGAAGGTTGGAAAAATGAAATCAAAAGTGACTGATTTAGCCATCCCTATTCTGCTGCAGGGAACAAGTCACCTCTCTCCTCTTTCTCGACCATTCCCAGATGGCAACTGTATGAGAACATACATGCACACAAGCAACTGCAAACCAATTAGAACTCTTGGGCGGGGGTGCGCAATCTTTTCTTCCCTAAGTGTTTGACAATTTAGTCCGATATGATTTGAGCAGAAGCGAGTTTGCACATCACTAGCCTTAAGAGTTAGACATCTGGTCCTTTCTGGATGGAGAATTTTGATATATGAGCATTGGGTAGAACTGGCACGCATCTTGTCAATTCAAATGCAAGTATGCACAGTGGTACATAGTTTTCCGAGGCTGATGGGCATTGTTCCTATGAAAAGGTGCTGGGAATAATTTGTCCTTAGCACCAATGATAGCCACTGTGGCTTTTATTCATCATCTGTTATCTCGGACAAAATTGACATGTACCAACATGTTCTATATGTAAGGACACAGGGTGAATTATTATATGATGCACTGGTCGCCTTGCAGGACAAAGAAAAGCGTTGATCATTCTGTATCTGGTATTTAATACTCCAGCTACCTTTTCGCAATGCGATTTGGGTTTCCCCAAAGCCTCTTGTATATTTGGAGCAGATGTCCCCTTCCGCAGTGGTTTCCTGACTGCTTAAACCAACTCTTGAAGGGTTGCCCTAGGACCTCTCTGCACACAAGCAGGGAATCAATGCCACCTGCACCATTAAATATTCATTTAGAACAACTGTTTGGAGTGGGCAAGTCAGGGAGAGAACAGCAAGGGGATGTCAGGCATCGACAGCTGTCTTTTTCGCAGCAAATTAAATCTTCTCGTTACAGCTATATGTGAGGCATCAGGGGGGGGAAACATAGTCCCTGTTTTGGAGCACAGCAGCACCACGCCACTTTTGCTTTTACTACATATTACTATTATTAGTCCATCACTTCATACAAAAGAAAATGTGTCAAAGTGAATTAACAAGACGAAGTACATTTAAAAGCAGCTTAAAACTAGAACAAAAACCGAACAATGAACAAAATCCATAAAACACTTGTCCAATAGCATATTAATAAGGACAAATCCTACCCATATCACTAAAAGAGCACCAACCTAGGAGGAATCTTAATTCCCGAACTTCTTAGCCAGAGATGTCTCCATCAGAAAGGCCTTCAGAAAGGCCCATTCTCATGTGGAGGATCTCTGCACTTTCCTCAGGTAAGGCACATGGAGAAGGGCCTGTGATGAAGACTGCAGGGTCCAGGTTGGTTCTTATGAACCATTTATACATCTTAACATTTAAAGTGTACCTTAATTAAGGTAATAATCCATTACTCTATGCAACACTTGCATTAAGAAATGCTACCATTGCCTCATCCATCTGTTCTACTGGTTCAGTGTTGCACTGTTGCCAAAGAAGATCAGGATGCTTGGGTACAAAATGTCCACATAGAAGGCCATTAATAACTCCACTTCCATAAGTCCAGGTCTGAGCACCAAAGCAAATGGAGCAAATACGATAAAAGGTAAAGATAATAGGGGTCCTGTTGAATCAGACCAATGATCCTTTGAATCCAATACCCTTTTTCCCCCATAGTGGCCAGTCAGATGTTTCAAGGAAGTCCAGGAGTATGGCATGGCAATGAGCCTCTCACATTCAGTGTCACACTGTGTCTGAAGCCAGAGGTTTCATATTATCCACTGTACCTCCCAATAGCAAACCCAGGTGGTGAGTGCTGACAGGATTATAGCCAAAACGGAGGTGCTGAAAAACAAGAAGGAGGTATTTCCATGCCCAGTGGAACGCTAAGATTTACAGAAGTATCTTTGAAAAAATCCCTAAACAGTACAACTTAGGGTCCATTGGGTGAAGTGATGCCAACGCCTTGGGCAGGGCAACACTCTGCCTTCCCCTGCCACTGCTGGGGTTTTGTGGCTGCAACAGCAGCTTCCTGTGAGATCTCATGGAACTCTTATGATAGCTCCACAAGCTCCACAAGGTCTTGCCAAAAGGTGCCACCACGTGACCCCAGTAAGCGAGGGCATTACTCGGCATAGGGAGGGGGTGGCAGCACCTTCTCAATTCACCTCAGGCAGCAAAATGGGCCGCCCTGCCCCAGGGACAACTCCACCCCCTATAGTTACTTAAACCCTAAAAAAATAAAATAAAATAAATTGCCCCTTTGGGTATGTTTGTATAATTCTGAGCACGGGCATGAACTAAAATGGCGTGAAGTGGAAAAGCACTTTTGTGCGGAATAACATTTCAGGGAAACAACAGACTGCATCAGTGCATACGTTAAGCAAATTTATACTCCACGTCAGGTAACTGAAATATTTGGTAACATCACCAGCCTTCCTTTTTGAATTATTTTGTAATATAATGCACTGATGTTTGGAGAAGTAATAAGAAAAGTAGTCCTTGGCCTCACTTGTAAGTGGTTCGATTGTGAGTAAAATGCTTTGTGATAGAAAGAGTTGTTCGATTCAGCTTTAAAGGCAGGTTTTTGCAGGGGAAGCTCGGGGCAACCCGCCCCCCCCCCAAATAAATGCTCAGACACAGAGTGTTGAAGTGTAGACCTCTGCCTGGAAAGGGCAGGGCAAAAGGTACGTGTGGATAAGCCCATAGTTCCCCCTTTGCTTTCTGGGGAAATTGAAAAGCTTTATCTCTCACTGTCTTTTCTTGAAAGAGATGCCACAAGGTATCTATACATCTTGAAGGCTAACACAAAATCAATCTGTGGGATTATGCAATTTGGCTGCATTTGTGGCGCTAATTTATCTACTAGCATCTGTAAATTACTTTATTATAAAAAATTCAGAGACTTCGCTGAAAGCCAAATTAGCCTTGGTTGCAACACAAACACATTATCAACAAGGGAAATCTTGAAAAGTGCCAACAGACAACAAAACATCAAGTGATGTGTAGAAAGACATATAATGTGATATAAATTCATTAAGCGCTGACTTTTGTTGTTTTAGCTGAGATCTGAATAAAAGTGCACTGCCAGTAGTTTGCCAAGATGCCCTACTGGGAACTAATTTGTGTGTGTGTGTTTCCCCCCCCCCTTTCTTGTGTCTTTTGTTTTTGAGGAATTTCTGCTTAAATTCCTGTCTTCTGAGCAGTCACCGCTGCCCAATTAAACTGATCAACGGTGAAAGACCTTTGATGAGCAAACACAAAAGTGTCCTTCCACAAGTACTGCAAGTTTAATATCTGAGTGTTAAAGTCCTGCTCCACTTAACATTTAACAGGCATAGAAAAAGAGGAAACAGCAGTATACATATACACACAAACACATATATCAGCATATTTGTAAGTAACAGGACAAAAAATAGACTGAACCAATTTTAAAGACAGTATTAATATCATTGGGGAAAGAATAAATTTTCAAGGAGAACTGTAAGTTCTGTAACTTCCCATCAAGCGTTAGAAATTGAGGAAACCTATTCCTTTCTGCAAAAAGATTAGCTGAGGTCTCCTGCTTGTTGACCTTCTGAATGTGTAACTCACGGCTCAGTAATAAAATATCTGTTGTATTGAACCCCTGATATTTCTCCTGAAGTTACAGACAAAGGTTTCATATTGGTCTGTGAAGCAGAGCCTCTGCCTTTCCACTTATATTGGCTGTGATGTAATCCTTTCCCTTCCTCTTTGGAGGAAAGTCTTGAGTTTATGTGGGTTATTGTTATAGCCAAAGGAGCTGCCTTTTGTGGGTTTTTGAGGGGGGCAAAAGACAGCAACGGAGTAGGGACAGGGGGGATATTTTGTCCCCTTGAAGGGCTTTTGAACAGAAGGAACGAAAGAAAAATAGCAGCAGGACTCTTCCTTGGCTTCAGTTCATCCCTACCTGCTCACCTGTTTGTTGGTGGTGGCTTTGAAAGGTCTTTGAAGGGAAAAAAAACAGCAATATGGTGGGTTCCTTCCTACCTCACCTCCTCGTCCCTGTTTGCCTATGTACTGATGGTGTCAGGGAGCAGATCTCTTGCTTTGCCAGGAAGAGGAAACTCTAATTGTGCAATCTAGTCACGTACAGTGGTACCTCTGGTTAAGAACTTAATTCATTTTGGAGGTCTGTTTTTAACCTGAAACTGTTCTTAACCTGAGGTACCACTTTAGCTAATGGGGCCTCCCATTGCCACCACGCGATTTCTGTTCTCATCCTGAGGTAAAGTTCTTAACCCGAGGTACTACTTCTGAGTTAGCGGAATCTGTAACCTGAAGCGTTTGTAACCTGAGGTACCACTGTATTTGAATAGCTCTTACTGTGGTCATAGGAGCCAACTCCTAGGGGCCGAGGTGTCTTTGCCCCCCAATAAAATATTTGAGGGGGCCAACTCCCCACCCAAAGTTGATGGACATTGCCATTTAAATGTTGTGCATGCACTGTGTCATGTAATGGATTATGCAGGGAGGGGCTTACCTGCCACCCCGCCACCCCAATATTTTATTCATGTTGGCACCATTGAGTATGGTTAAGACAAACAAGGAAACTCCCTCATCTGAATTTTCATGAGAATTTACAAAAAAAAAAAAATCAATGAATGAACTGATGTGGAAATAGGGGTGACTGAACTGATGATTGGGGGCGGGGGAGGAAAACAGAGATAAATCAAAATTGCTAAATTCACCCCTCTCAGCTTTCTTCACCATGAAAGTTCACAGGCCCTTCCCCAGTAAAGACATCAAATGCTAAATTAAATCAGGCAAAATGCATTGATTTGTTTATTTATTCCCATATATTTATTGATGACTGATTTATTGATCAACAAAAATTAACACACATTACTTATTCCTGTCTCCTTGAGTCAGGCAATAACAATGGCCTTAAATCAGCTTGATGGTAAATCAGTAATCTGTATGAGGGCAAGCGATGTTGCAGACTGGTATTACATGCTATAGTTTTAGCTCCGCAAGTAAACAGAGCTATATAATTCTCCTTTTTAAATTGCCTGCTTTACTCCTCAAGCTCAAAGCTAGTCATGTCCCCCCCGCCTTACAGCAACAGCTTGCCTTGAGTATCTTGATAGACAGGTAAGATACAAATGCTGGTAGAAAATAAATATAATTTCCCGAGAAAGAAAATAGTACTGTCTGTGCACAGAAAATGTATTATTTAAAATCTACACATTATCCAAATCCCAGTGTATTGTAGGCTATATAGCTGTTCTTTAACACCAACATTTTAGTTAAATTTATAAGTCTTGGTGGTCATTGTATGCTTTTGGAGCAAACCAGACATGACATTTAATATGTCTTTGCATTCAACGGGCATGGTGTTTTGTTGCTGTTGTTGTTTTTAAAAAATCCAAATTGCATTGGGGGGCTGGTAATTATTGTAATTGCATCAGGCAGTGAAAAGGAATTTAATACTTTCCACCCTGGTGAGTTTCTGAGGAAATTCCCTCATCTGAACCTGCTACAGTCATACCTTGGGTCCCTAATGCCTTGCAAGTCTAACATTTTGGCTCCCAAACACCGCCAACCTGAAAGTGAGTGTTCCAGTTTGTGAATGTTCTTTAGAACCCAAAGTGGCTTCTGTGACTTCCGATTGGCTGCAGGAGCTTCCTGCAGCCAATTGGAAGCTGCACCTTGGTTTCCGAACTTTTTGGAAGTCAAATGGACTTCCAGAATGGATTCTGTTTGACGTCTGTGGTACCACTGTATTTGCATTGCGGTGAGCAGTTAGGGAGAGGGTTCTGCACTTGTCCCTGCCCTTTGCAGAAGGCGTGGACATGCTAAGTGATCTTTCATTTATATTCCAATGATATGTCACTTCTGTTACTTGGCAAAATGGGGAAATGACCTAGATCATTCTTGGGAGTGGTCAGAAACAGAATGGCATTGTAGTTTGAATTCCCAATAACAAATTAATATTGCAAATGTTGTTGTTGTTTTTAAAAAAGAAAACCCAGCATGCTAAACAGTATGCTAACCACGCTGTGATTGTTTGCTTACGTGAAGCAATTTTTTATAACGAGTCCTTCCTTCTGACCAAAAGATCACTTGAAGTGGGATGGAAACAGGTGCAAGCAATAATGAAGATGAGCATAGCAACCATATGTTCTAATTATCCCAGTGGGGGTGGCGGCAGGCAGGATATGTTCCCACTACAGAGTAGCAGGAGCCATGGTATCTTGTATGTGTTCAGTTTGTAGTTTCAAGATTGCCTCTCAAATCTAGACTATTGAGTATAGGTGCATCATCTCAGAATTGGTGATATTTTCTATATGCTTCCATTTTATTTCCATGTTATGCATTATTCTCTCTCCTGTTTAGCTTTGAGCTGTTCAATCAGGTTAGCTTATTTGTATTGTTTTGTACAATGTTATATTGATTTTTTTTTGCGTTTGCTTACTTGTCGGTGTTATGATTGCTCCTCATGGTTACTATGTTGTGTTTTTATGGCTATATCTACTGTTAATTTTTTCTGCTGTAACTTTGGGCACAGTTTCGTGGAGATAATAAGCAGATGACAAATGCATATATTAAATAAAATTAATAGAAAAATGAAACGCTTTGATAGCTGAATCTGAGCTTTGTAAGCTTTAATTTTAACAAGCAGAGAGAAGACAGCGGAGGAAGATGAACAAGAAAGACACGAATGAAAATCGCAGTAAAGGAGACAGAAGCTTCCCATTGTTAGCTAAGGAATGATTTGTGCTTACACTTCCTTGCCTTCCATAGCTGCCTGTGGGAACTGGTTGTGCACACGGTTCACTGGATTGGGCTCTAAATATACATTTCACAAAGAAGAAAAGAGGACACCTTGATAAGAGTGAAGAGGAGAAAGCTATTTAAGAAAGTTGGGTAATTGTCAAAAGAAACTGGAGAAAGGTGGACTTGAGGGAATAAGGAAACCGAGAAAGAAAAATAAAGGGAGGAAAAGCTTTCAGGCTTGATGAATATTTTTGTTTTATTCATGCTTACTGCTTTTTATTGTATTTTCCTGGCAGATATCCCATGCCTCTGTAAAACCGTATAAAAGATTGCTTTCTGTTGGAGGGATTCAAGCTGGGCTTCAAATAGAAAGCATAGTGTAGAACTGATACACAGGGCAGTGGTACTTCGGTTGAAGAACAGCCCTGTTTATGAACTACAGTGGTACCTCGCAAGACGAATGCCTCGCAAGACGAAAAACGCGCAAGACGAAAGAGTTTTCTGTTTTTTGAGTCGTTCCGCAAGACGAATTTCCCTATGGGCTTGCTTCGCAAGACGAAACGTCTTGCGAGTTCTTGCGAGTTTGTTTCTTTTTTCTTAAAGCCGCTAAGCCGCTAAGCTGTGAATAGCCGCTAAGCCGCTAAGCCGTTAATAGCCGCTAAGCCGCTAATAGCCGTGCTTCGCAAGACGAAAAAACCGCAAGACGAAGAGACTCGCGGAACGGATTAATTTCGTCTTGCGAGGCACCACTGTATTCGGTTTACGAACTCCACAAAACCGGAAGTAGTGTCCTGGTTTGAGAACTTTACCTTGGTCTAAGAACGGAATCCGAAAGGTGGAAGGGCACAGGCGGCGGGAGGCCTCATTAGGGAAAGTGCGCCTCAGTTTAAGAACGGTTTTGGTTTAAGAATGGACTTTCGGAATGGATTAAGTTCGTAAACCAAAGTACCACTGTATAGTGCAAAGTTAGCCCAATTGATTGCAATGGGGCTTATTCCCAGGTTAGTGGGTTTAGGATTGCAGGGGGGATGTGGAATCTGTGGCCACCTTCTGGTTGCTCTGATGCCAATACTACCATCATCCCTCACCATTGGTCATACTGACTGGGCTGATGGGAGTTAAAGTCCAACAATATCCAGAGCATAGGAGCCAACTCCAGGGGGTTGTGGATGCTTGGGCACCCGCAATAATTTAATTGGGGGGGCACCCACGAAGTCAATGAGAAAAGCTAGCACGAAGCAGCGGCGCTGCGTCTGAGAGAGAAGCAGTTCAGATCCACCCTCTGTAGTCAGCCAGCAAAGCACCCTTTTCCGGTGTGGAGTGGGGCTGGGCCCATTCTTGTGGGAAAGAGGAGGTGATGGAGAGGAGGAGTCGCTGCTGCCACTGGTCGCCACAATGCAGACGGGTGATGTCACATGTCTGCATTGTGGCAGTGGGCACCCACAATCCTGAGGGCAAGATGGCAACCCTGATCCGGATATCCCTGATTCTGATTCTGATCCAGTTTCGCTACTGAATTCATAACAATTTGATTCTAGCATCTTGTGGAATGCTCTCCCCAGGTAAGCTCATCTGGCACCCTCATTACATATCCTTAGGCATCAGACAAAAACAAAACCCACTTCTCTTTTCTTAAACAATCTATGGCCTTTTTAAACTGTTAATGGGGGGCTGTTTTTGTTTTGTTACTTTTATGCCATGTATTTTTTGTGTTTTATATTATAAACCACTGTGTGTGTTTATATTATGTACCACTGTATGATCCTCAGATGAAGGGTGACATAGAAATAATAATAATAATAATAATAATAATAATAATAATAATAATAATAGAATTTTAAAAAGTTTTCAAAACCCTTCTTGTTTCAGCAGCATGGCAGAAATGCTACCTAGTCCCCATATTCATTTCGTCCACTCTTATAAGGCCCCTCTCTCTGTAGGTATCTCCTGCCTTTCCCCATTTCAGACATGTTTGTTGTAACTTGTTTGATCCTGTTTCCTCACATCATTCACATGGTAAGGAATTTTAATTAAAAACCTTCTTCTTCTTCTTTGAGTTTTAAAAAGTTGAGATCCTTGGACCAAAAGTGCTAATGATATTGAAATATTTCTGTCATCCTGCCATATTTGAAAGTCTCACAAGAGGCCCTAATCTGTTGCTGGGCTTGCTATCAAAAGTCTCCCTTGGCCCTCTCCTCCCAATCTGCTTGCAAATGCGTTGCTGCTTAATTTGGCACATTTGCTGTGGTTGCGTAAAGCAAACACTTTGAGCTCGAGGTCAGCACCAAGGGCTGTCAGTGTCTGCTACACTGCATATGCAGAATTAGAGCCTGCTAAGAAAGGACCTAACGGTCAGGGGTATCTTTATCTTTTAAGAAAGGATTAATATTTCAATAAAGCTGTAAAGGTAAAGGGACCCCTGGCAATTAAGTCCAGTCACAAACAACTCCGGGGTTGAGATGCTCATCTCGCTTTACTGGCCGGGGGAGCCGACGTTTGTCCACAGACAGTTTTTCCCTGGTCATGTGGCCAGCGTGACTAAGCAGCTTCTGGCGAAACCAGAGCAGCGCACAGAAATGCCATTTACCTTCCCACTGGAGTGGTACCTATTTATCTACTTGCACTTTGATGTGCTTTTTAACTGCTAGGTTTGCAGGAGCAGGGACTGAGCAACCGGAGCTCACCCTGTCACAGGGATTCGAACTGCCGACCTTCCGATCGGGAAGCCCAAGAGGCTCAGTGGTTTAGACCACAGCTGCCAGTTTTGCTGGAAGTCCAGGCAGTTCTCCCTGACTTGAAAGGAGCAGAGCAGTGCAGTGGAAGGCCACCAGAGTGGAGTAACACGCAAAGGACTGAGCTGGAAACCCAGAGGCGAGTGGAGACAGCACTTTCAGGGGAAAAAGAAAGAGTTATGAGTTGGGTTCTTGGTGTTCAGCTGGATAGGATTATAGTTCCTGAGCTGTGTGTGTAACATCCACTTTGAAGAAAATATCTGTAGCCAGAGAAGGAAGCCTCTGAGCTTAGTTTGAAAGACAGTGATTAGTGTCTTTTTAGGAGCATACAGACAAGAGAAAAACTGTGAAGCTGAACTGGGGGCAATGGAAGTAGAGATGTTAGGGTAGGGTTACCAGACATCCCCCGGTTCCCAGGGACAGTCCCCAGATTTGCAAATTTGTCCCCAGATAAATTCCGTCCCCGAAATGTCCTCAGATTTGCAAATCTGTCCCCGGGAAACGTGGCAGTGGTAGTCTCAGCAGCCCAGAGCCAGCCTGGTAATGCAGTTGGCTCTGGCTGGCTTCAGGAGCTGCTCGCTGCCATGGCGCCCGCAATTTTTCCTTGCCGGAAGTCTCCATATGATGTGTCTTGTGCACAACACATCATATGGGGGAAGGGGGCAGGAGATTGGGGAAGGCTCGGGAGTCATGGGTGGGCAGTGCGCTATTGCCCAGGAGGGGTGCAAGACACGTGGTTTCTCTGCTGGGCAAGGTGCAAATCCCTTCTTTCACATCCTGTGAAACATAAATGTGCAGAGTTTGTAAGAAACTGGGCAACGGCACACCACCCGACTGTGACTCCCGAGCCTCCCCCAATCTCCTGCCCCCTTCCCCCTTTGTTTTGACTGATCAGGGGAGGCTTGGGAGTCACGGGCAGGCAGCTGTTGCCCAGTTTTTAAAAAACTCTGCGCATTTATGTTTCACAAGGTGCTAAAGAAGGGCTTTGCACCTTGCCCAGCAGAGAAACTGTGTGCATTGCGCCCCTCCTTGGCAACACGAAAGAAGGGCTTTGCACCTTTATACAATATGCATGTGTGCTTGGGCCCAGGGTCTTTTGCCTCACCATCCCTACTACTGACTCCCTGTTGCTGCTCAACTTCAAAAAAAGAAAGAAAAAAGTGTCCCCAAAGTCATTGAAAATAATCTGGTAACCATATGTTAGGGAACACTCTACTTGGGTCTTGATTTAGTAAGGAGGGGAGACATCTTCTGGAAATAGAAGAATCCCAAACCAGTTAGGAGGGGTGTGGTGATCCCCTGGTTGGTTACACTGCTATAGGAGCCTCAAGAGTGTGATTTATAGAAGGTTGGGAAACTGACAAAAAGTACCACCTTGTTTAAGAACCAAAACATTAAGCTGTAACACCCATAGAATTAGCTTAAGAAACAAGTGAAAAGAAGCTGTGTGTTTACTACCTTATTTAGCAGCTTGTAACATCCACTGAATTATATGTGTTTGTGTGTGTAGTTAACTGTTTCTGGAAATAATTCCATTTCCTGACAGATCTTTTGTTTTACCATTTTCATTCTGTATAAAATAGCACCCTTTTTCTATTTAACTTCCCTAAGTGTCCAAGTACCAGAGTTTTCTTTTAAAAATAAGTAGTAGTTAAGAGGGTGTTCGCCGCAGACTGCAAGAATTTTCATTCCTGGATTCTGAACTACATTCTCACCCCCCGCCCCCACCCCATCTCTGTTTATTTTATTCTGACTGCAGCAATGTGCTCCATACAGTCATTATCCTTTGTTTCTTTGTCTTGTTTGTATGTTGTTGTTGTTTTGGAAAATTCAGTAAACACACACACGACAAATCTTTTTCTTTAAAAAAAATATGGAAGCAAGTCAGTCTTATGTTAAGAGATATATTATGTTAATAGAACAGCTATTTCTGTTTTCTGCCACGAGAAAGATATACTTCTCATTTGAAAATGCCCAGCAAATGAGATTTAGGCTGTAATCATATACCCACTTGGATAGAAGCAAGGTTCATGACATGCTTTTAGCCCTACCCCAACGATTCACCATGCTTACTGTAACTGATGGGAAATGGAGTCAACAACATCTGACTACCCCTGCTACAGACATTCCTCAATGAATGAAGGAAGAGAATGATCAGAACTGTACCCTCTGCATTCATCCCACAGCTTATCCCTGTTATTCAATGGTTTGATGGTGCCAGAACAAATGAAACAAGCCATCTATTGATATTGCTGGGTCTTGATGTGCTCCCTACCCCCAAAACAAGAACATTTCAACAAGCACCAATATTCTACCACCAGGATGCAGGTTTGGGGTTTTGTGTCATCTTGTGATACTGCTGTACATAACCATTATTTGCCTTTAAAGAACAAAAGTTGAATGTACTACTCGGTAATGGTGCATTGATGGGAGCAAAGGTAGGGGACCACTGATGAAAATCAAATAGTCTCCATCTCTGAAAGCACATATTCCGACATATCGGCCCATTGTGGTTGAAGCTGCAGCGTCTCTTAAGTGTTTGACCAGACTGAGTGAAGAAAGCCTTTTTCTCTGTCTTATAACAATCCTGTGGTGGATTCTCAGAGTGAGGTGATGTGTGGAGCTGTTTAAATTGTATTTGTGCAAATAGCAGTACCACAACCTGATCCTTGGAGATAAGACTGAAATGCTACAGTGCCTTTTATCAGATATCACTGGGAGAGGGCATGCTTCTACATCCCAAGGCTGCACTGATATTCATACATATTTTATCAGGCAGAGACCTAATGGATGGCTCTGATTCACTCTTGGCAATGGAACTCTAGTGATTTCTACTCTACCAAACAAGGCGGATAATCAAGCATCCATTTGCGATCATTAAATTGTGCAAGTCCTCTTTCTCCAGCAAAGAGACAGACATTTTCCAGATCCCAAAACCCTGCTTCCCAAGCAAGTCTGAGTTTGCATACATTTGCCTAGAATTGATACATGAACTGCTGCAAATTGCTCTTTCACTCTTCACAGTGCTTGCCTCTTTTTAAAAAAATCTCTGTATTCTCCTGGCGATTTAATACAATTTGTGAGATTTCTGGGCAGGAATTGTGTCGTTTCTGTGCTCTGTACTGTTCTGGCCTCGGCACACATTGGGCGGTGTGTGTCTCCATTCAGCTAGGCACTTTAACACCATGTCATTCAAACAGTATTTCATAATATTTTTTTAAAAAGAAAAATACAGAAAAGTATGCTGCAAAGTAAAAGATCATTCCGAAAAATAATGGGGTTTTAAAATGGTTTCCACCGCAGTAATGAATGTGTGTTGAGCTGTGATAGGTTCACCAGCCCATTATGTCACTGCACTTGGGAGTACCTGCTGAGCATGGGTTCTGCTAGTCTTCCATCCTTCTAAAAAAGTCACCTTGCTGAGAAACCAAAATTTATCTTGCAATGTTTGTTTTTTCACAGCCCAGAGGCTTGGGCTCTCGAAAAGTCCAGGACCAGGAATTCCCTGTCCCCTCTTTTGGGGCCTGGACAGGGAAGTTTCATGCTAAACACCTAAGGTGTAGTCGGCTAAGTTTTACTCAGAGTGTGGCTATTGAAATTAATGGACCTAACTTAGTTGTGCTCATTAGCTTCTATGGGTCTACTCTGTGGCATAGCATGTGGGGCCCACAGAGGCAGTTGCCCCGGGCGCAAAATTGTTAGGGGTGCAAAATTTCAACATCTGCTGCTGCCCCAATACAACTGTGTGCTTCTGTTGCTGAGCTCCATGCAAACCAGGAAGTGACCTCTCCAGACAATGGAATGACTCTTCTTATTTCTGTGGCTGAGATTTCATGGGTGACATCAGGCAGCTGAATGTACTTGCATACTTCATCCATTTCCCTCCCTCCCATCCACCCCACTCCATGAGGCCCCAGGCACTGGGAACCCATGCTATGCTGCTGGGTCTTCAACTAAGTAAAACTTAGTTGGATACCATACCTAGCGTGGAAGCAGAAACAGAGCAATTGGGTCTTTTAACAGCTGCTTTCTCACTCAACAGTCGAACCCATCCGACACTCTGGAATCAAAGCTAGCATCAGCCCCTGGCAGCACAGCAAGGCCTACTGTTGATGCCCGCTTTTGCCTCCCTCACCCTCCTTATAAAAGAACTCTGGACTAGGACTCCAAATAGCCTTGTGCAGGTAGTTCTAGCCACCATTTAAATTTCCTACAATGTCACTGACTTACTATTGCTCTGGGACACTGTGATAAATTAAAAGTGTTTGCTAGGCTCAGCTGTCTAGAGTTATTTAGGGAGCTGTGACCTGTTGTCCAGGCTCATTTTTAGAGCAGAGTGCTCACCAGTGGCACTTTCCCCAGGGCCCCATGACCATGACCCAGCCCTAAATAAAATTAACTCTCACATAGAAACACCAGGTTTACTTTCTTGCCTCTCAATCAGGAGAACTTTCAGAACAAGTGGTTAGCCCATTCAATTCACCTTCCATAACCCCTCTCTGTAAACACTTAAGTGCATAATGCTAAAACTCCCCTAGAAAACAGAGCACAACTTTGATAATTGGAGATTTTTACCACAACAGTCATAAAACAGCCAGTGATGTTTATGCTATGAACACATTTTTAAGCAGTCAGTGATCAGCTGGGCCCACTTTGGCTTGCGTTTCCTTCTCCTCCAGTAAAGTAAGAGCTGGAATGTCAAATATTGAGAGAGGAGATGACACTGAAATTCCTCAGTGACTTATTTTGTTAAACATCATTAAAGTGGATGTAATGGGATCAATTTCGGAAGAGTGATGGGGCAGTAATGAAGAGAAGTTCAGTGCTGTTCAAAGCATCACACAGCCAATACTGATGCCTGTTTTAAATCATGCCGCTTCTGCTTCGCACCTGGACACAACCGATTAAAATGAAATTTCCTTCAAATAAAATTTGCTTTGGATTGCAGCCCAGTCAGACGCAAGCTCATTTAGAAATAAATTCCATAGTGTTCAGTGGGATTTACTCCCAACTAATTGAGTTGGGATTGCAACCTTACAAAGAACAAAGTCCCACTGAGTACTAAGTTCCTGGGAAATATAGTTTAAGATTGCAGTCTAAGTTCTGTTTTTATTATTCCACTGGTGATGGAGTAATTCATTCCTTTATCTGCAATAATTCCTCTGCACTGAATTCCGAGTATGTCCCATTCAGTTCAATGGGGCATTCTCCAAAGCAAGCATGTGTAGTACTGCACCCTCCTTTGAGTCCTCCTGTCTTCGGAGGTGAGCTGGGTAGCGACTTAAAAGAGGGTCTTTTGGGTGATGGCTCTGCAAATTTGAAATTCTTTCAAAAGGAGATACCCGGTATATCTGGTGCCAAATCTGTTATCATTTTACTAGAAGAAGAAGAAGAGTTTGGATTTGATATCCCGCCTTTCACTCCCTTTAAGGAGTCTCAAAGCGGCTAACATTCTCCTTTCCCTTCCTCCCCCACAACAAACACTCTGTGAGGTGAGTGGGGCTGAGAGACTTCAAAGAAGTGTGACACTGGCCCAAGGTCACCCAGCAGCTGCATGTGGAGGAGCGGAGACGCGAACCCGGTTCCCCAGATTACGAGACTACCGCTCTTAACCACTACACCACACTGGCTCTCACCACACTACTAGATGAATACATTTTTACTTTAATCTTGCTGGCTCTGATTGTATATCATTTGGTATCCTTTAATAATAATAATAATAATAATAATAATAATAATAATAATAATAATAATTTATTATTTCTAACCCGCCCATCTGGCTGGGTTTCCCCAGCCACTCTGGGCAGCTTCCAACAAAAGATTTAAAATACATTAAAACATCAGTCAGTAAAACTTCCCTAAACTTTCTTTCCCACTTCTGCTGCTGTTCTAATATTTCATAGTTTGCATTGTGTGTTTGATATTATTCGGTTGATTTAACTTTTGTGACTTGTCTGCAACTCCAGGAATTGTATGGTGTTGAAAAGCAGGATATGAATATACTCACTGAATGAACAGACACACACAAACACATGCATGCATGCAAATATATGTGGCACTGTTCCTAACAGAGAGCCTTTGGAAAACCAACTGTTTCTTATGTTTGCCTCCTACATTTGAAGTACCATCCTATTTATTCAGAAGTAAGTTCTATGGAGTCTCTCTGGAATTCATGCCTAAGAAATTGTGCACAGGATTGCAACGTATGCCTATTAAGTTTCCTTAAGTGAAGTATTTTAATGAAAGTTTTCTTTTCCTTTTGCAATGACATTTTTATTTTACAAAGCTTTTTGAAACACAGTTGTCCTAGGATTTGTTTCTTCAAAATCTGATCCTGGTAAATTATATCAAATTTAACAAACTTGGCACAAGTACTCTTAATCACCGTACTTCAAGTGGAGATCCTGAAATGTAGTAACAGATGAGGGAGGGGGGAAGTCCACGGAAATTTATTTCCTTGAAATTTAGCCACCACAAAGAGAGGAATGTTAAGCCCCAAACTATAGGAAGAATGTGTTGAAAATAAATGCATTGTGACACTTCAAGTTATGTTGTTTTCTGTAGCCAATGTCTCAAATAAAGCAGTGTCTGTTTTCCTAATATGATGAAATCCCATTTCTCTCAGGTACGTAATTAAATTGTAAGAGTGTTTTAGATGACAGGTACATGAGGAAACACATGCTCTTCCCATAAATATGGAAACACGAGTATCTAGTTAGCCTCGACAGATACGGTGAGAGCCTACCAGCATGAACTGCATAGATACATTTATAAGAAAGGTCACGACTAAAATTCCAAATATAGCAGAATGTACGTGTGAGCCTCCCTAGGAAGTCTGTTGAGGCTAAACTGCATCCAAGCGATTGGCTTAGATATGTTAGTTTATCTTAAATGCAAAATGCATGAAAGAAGCAGTTTGGCTTATTTTCTATTTTTTCCCCCAGAGGCAGGAATCTAATTCTTCCACTAGATTAGGACTCTGCAAATAGAGAATCAGCATTAGACTGGATCCAAAGATCAAATTCCTGTTGTGAGGCAGAATCAGCCTTATATGAACACATTCACGCCATACATTAAAAAGCACCATGATACCACTCTAAGTTGTCCAGCCTCCACAAAGGAATCCTGGAAATTTTAGTTTGTGAAACATGTTGAGAGTTCTCAGGAGACCTCTATTTTCCTCACAGAGGTACCATTCCAAGAGTTTACTGGGAAGACGGATCAATTGTCCAACTATTTTGAATATTGTAGTTTTGTGAGATTTAACTCCCAGCACCTTTCACAAACTTTGGCTCCCAGAATTATTTGTGGTGGCACAAGTGGTATTGTAGTGCTTTAATGGACTGGATGTGGCCTATGAGTCTTTCATTTCTCTATTTTCATAATCCAGGCCACACAGTTCCACAGCCTAAATTGTGACTGAAGTAATGGAGAAAGTTCATGGAGTTTAACGACCTGCAGAAGTTTTTCCTGAGGCCTTTCTCTCACTTTATTGGACACCCTAGCTTTATGGTTTGGAAACAGTGCTGTGTTGATAAGGGGAGGCAGGTATTTTGAGGTACATAAAAGATGGTGTGTTCTGAATTTAATGGGCATTTCAGTTTTGCACCTCTCAACTGTCCTGTTCCGACATTTCAGTTGTAAAGGGCAACACAAGTAGAGGAGGGCTGTGGAGCCACCCCTTTATTCCTGCCCACATCAGCATGCGCCATGTTTCTCTGCACCATAGTTGGGACCATTTTCTACTCATCGAGGACCCACACAGTTAAGGGCTCTGAAAGACCAGGGTTCTAAACTGCATGGGAGCTCCACAAGTAGACCGGATTCCCCCCACAAGAATCCAGAAGAAGCCTTGCAACTGGGGCTGTAATACATGAAGTGGACGGATGTTTCTAGCCTTTCTCTGCCCAACTCCCTATCCATGTGTATGTTCACGTTCAAAAATAGCAGAGTGAGATTCACAGCACAACCCTATGCATTATTTACTCAGAAGTAAATATGACCGTGTTCAGTGGAGTGTACTCCCAGTTAAGTGCAAAGCATCTCAAGCTTAATGCACAAAAAGGTGGACTTCAGTATCACTCATTTGTGTTGCTTTTGCTTCTATAACTAGTTTGCTTGTGAATAACTGGTGGGTGAAAAATTGCACTTCCTTTTCTCTTTAATCATAGAATCATAGAATCATAGAGTTGGAAGAGACCACAAGGGCCATCGAGTCCAACCCCCTGCCAAGCAGGAAACACCATCAGAGCACTCCTGACATATGGTTGTCAAGCCTCTGCTTAAAGACCTCTAAAGAAGGAGACTCCACCACACTCCTTGGCAGCAAATTCCACTGTCGAACAGCTCTTACTGTCAGGAAGTTCTTCCTAATGTTTAGGTGGAATCTTCTTTCCTGCAGTTTGGATCCATTGCTCCGTGTCCGCTTCTCTGGAGCAGCAGAAAACAACCTTTCTCCCTCCTCTATGTGACATCCTTTTATATATTTGAACATGGCTATCATATCACCCCTTAACCTCCTCTTCTCCAGGCTAAACATGCCCTCTCATTTCTCTCTCATTTCTTTCTTTTAGCTAAGCAATATTTACAGCCTTCATAATAATCTTATTCCGCTTTATGCTTTGGACAATAGGACAATTAGATTCTTCATGGTAATCACTGTGCTTTTGTTATCAGGTATATATGCCCTTCCTTTATTCAGTAAAGTTTTAAACGTTTTCCTTGAATCTTGCATCATGTGTTTGGGGTCATTTAATACAATTGTACTAATCATTTCAAGTTATCAATGGAAAAGCAAATTTTAATGGAAGCATTATCTCATTGCTAACTTAATCTGACAACTGATGGACTTCATGTTAGAGTTAACTTGTCCTTTTTTAAGAAGGAATAGAAGCAAAAAGGACATGGCTGAAGAAGGAGTGGTGGAATTTCAAGACCAATAATACCTTACCAGTATCTTCTTCTACTTGTATTGCTGCTGCTGCTGCTGCTGCTGCTGTTATTTAACCTGCAGTTCACTCTAAGGTCTTAGCGGAGATTACAAACTTTAAAAACTTTCAATTACAATATACTATAATAATAAAAAATAGGTGGATCCTGAAAATATACATAGCAGGTGTCTAAGGCCATAAGGAAGAGGCTATTTCCTGATTATCTTCAATCAAGGTAACTGTGAAATACTTTATTTGTTGAAGAAGGATGCAAGATCTTGGCAGCAAAACTAGGCTAAGTATGTAAGTAATGAAATAAGTCTACAACATGAATAGCAGCAAACTGAGTTTGATGGCTAAAGCGCATGTTTAATGTGGAAGTTTTTACACAGGTCATGTTTTCTCACATAACATGCTTAAAGGTAAAGGTAAACAATAACAATAACAATAACAATAAAACAATAACAATAACAATTTATTTATACCCCACCCATCTGGCTGGGCTTCCCCAGCCACTCTGGGCAGCTTCCAACAAAATATTAAAATACAGTAATGCATCAAACATTAAAAGCTTCCTGTAATGGTTCTAGGGGTTGCTCGTGCGTAAGCAGGTGTCTATCTCCCCGGCTGGGTGCAAACACCTGGGTGGGTTGCCAAAGTGAACCTTTTCTGTCCAGACAGCCACTTACCTGTGGCTGACTCAATTGCTGGCAGAATCCGTCAGTGGGCGTTTCTTAAACTTCTTCCAGCAAAGAAGCTCTTTGACGCCTAGTCTCCTCCTACTCTCTCTGCGCGAAAGCCTTCTGTGCAAGGAGGGCGTGGGCAACGGAGGACCCCTATTCTCCCCGCTGGTCCCAGGCAAGGAGTCATGAGACGACCTCGCCGCTTCCCCCATCTGCCCCCCTTCTCCACTGGTGCTATGCTGATTCTCTTCCCCAGAAGATGGGCTGCTTCTCCCGATCCCTGGACGCTCTCTGGAATCCCTCTGGCTTTTGCTCTCTCCCTCCGGCACTGATGGCAGTTCCCTGACACTTCCCTAAACAGGGCTGCCTTCAGATGTCTTCTAAAAGTCTGGTTGTTGTTGTTTACTTTGACATCTGGTGGGAGGGCGTTCCACAGGGCGGGTGCCACGACTGAGAAGGCCCTCTGCCTGGTTTCTGTAACTTGGGACCCCTGACTGTTAAGTCCAGTAATGGACGACTCTGGGGTTGAGGCGATCATCTCGCTTTACTGGCCAAGGGGGTCGATGTTTGTCCGCAGTTTTTCCAGGTCATGTAGCCAGCATGACTAAGCCGCTTCTGGTGAACCAGAGCAGCGCACGGAAATGCCATTTACCTTCCTGCCGGAGCAGTACCTATTTATCTACTTGCACTCTGACATGCTTTTGAACTGCTAGGTTGGCAGGAGCAGAAACCGAGCAACGGGAGCTCACACCATCGCCAGGTTTCAAACCGCCGACCTTCTGATCAACAAGCCCTAGGCTCTGTGGTTTAGACCACAGCACCATCCGCATCCCATAGCATGCTTAGGCCTACATAATTATAAAGGTGGCCAGTTGTGACAAAGAGGCAATTTTCTTTCATCTGCACATCCTAATAATGATTGAGTAGTCAACATGGGGTGGCATGGCTACAAGTTGCAAGAATGTTTTTTACACTGCCACAGAGTATGATTGCAGAAGGAAACAGTATATTTTGTGCAGACTAACTGATATGTGACAACAGAGAATTTGAGTGAAGGCAAACAAACAATGTGAAACAAAAAACTTCAGTTTGAAGGGAAAGGTGGGCAGGAAGAGAATATCCTTAAATGAAGTAGCAGGTTGATTTCTTTGACTGTGGTCACCAGATGTTCCCTTTACTTCAGAAGATCTATACATCATGTGAGGGGATCAAATCCTTAGAATAGTACACTACATGTTCATTATTGCATTGCATACATAGGATCAAGCTGTGAAGCTCCAGTACTCTGTCAACAGATGCTATACTTGCCATTGTGTCCATTATTTTGAGATTTTGATCTGTCAGTTCTATCTCTGTTCAGCCTGTCTTTTAAAATCTTAGACATTTTAATGGAAAAAGAAGTCCTTGTCCAGTTCTTTATGAACTGTGGGGCACAGGCAGTTCCCATGGCAACTTCTTCCCTTTGCTTTAGGTTTAGGACCATTCTCTGAGGCAGCATTGTTAAAAAAAACACAACTGGCTTGCATTACCACCATGATTCCTACTTTTATGCAGTTGCAACTTGTGGATTTAAAAAGTTATTGGTGGCTGCAGGGGGGATTTCCTCACTTTCCCCCACACATAACAACATGGGCCCTGCACCTTCCATAATATATTGCTTATTTCTTCATTTTACCTGGTCTTGGTTTCCTTAGGCTTTAGAAACAAGAAATACAGGTAACATTGCAATCCTACATGTCTCCTCAGAAGTCTACTCACTGAGTTCAATGAGACTGACTCATGGATAAACCTAAATTTGTAATTCAGGCACCCTACTGGGCAGCACTGAAAAGGAAATGATTATTTTTTTAATTGAATGCACTGTTAGCGATGCACCAAAATTAGTTTAATTTTTCAGATGTGTCTAGGGGAGCTAAATGTGCCGTCCTTAGCATACATATTAACAGCACCAATTATCCATGCCATAGCTGCCTTTGTAAATCTTCTTCCACATTAAGAGTTATGCATACACCTCTCTCAGCATTTTCCTACCAAGGGTTTTTAATCCAAAAGCTGTGCAACGTGGTATATGAACTTGTGTATGTATACACGAGAAGGAAGACAGGTGGTGAGGGGAAGATTACTTGATACAGTGGTACCTTGGGTTAAGTACTTAATTCGTTCCGGAGGTCCGTTCTTAACCTGAAACTGTTCTTAACCTGAAGCACTACTTCAGCTAATGGGGCCTCCCACTGCTGCACGATTTCTGTTCTCATCCTGAAGCAAAGTTCTTAACCCGAGGTAATATTTCTGGGTTAGCAGAGTCTGTAACCTGAAGCGTATGTAACCCAAGGTGCCACTGTACTTGCATGTTGTAACTAATGGCCTGTCTGGATATCGAAGGGCTTGATAGTGCACAGAGTTGGGAATGGTGCTAGGCCTTGGGATTGACCAGCTTCAATTTTGATGGTGTTACTTGGCAAGGTACTTCTTGCTAGGCCACTCCTCCTCCCCAAGAAGGCTTGCCTAGCCATCAGCAAGGGAAAACAGCAAAAGTACTTTGATGCGGCTGCCATTTTAATTTCTCACAGTGGCACTGCCAGGGCTATTGTCTGCTGACACCAGACCAGCCATAAACTGAGATTTGAGTAAAATATTCATCAGAATCTCACTTTCTTCTTTCTCAAGCTACTGCCTCAGCACTATGGGGGCTTTCACCGAAGCAGAAGGTTCACACCAAGTGTTGAGAAAGGCAAAGTAGGGCAAAGTCCAGGTTCTGGCAAGTGAGAGTTTAGCACGAGCACTTAGGCCAAAGACTCTTAGAAGTCAGGCTCAAACAAACTAAGAGAGAGCCATTTCTTTGGCTGCTCCCTTATTGTGGAATTCCCTTCTAAGAGAGGTTACACTGCCCCCCCTTTTCTTATCCTTCTGCTGGCAGGCTAAGACCTTCTTGTTTAGATAGGCCTTTGAAAACTAAGCTGCAGACAGTTCTGACCATGGGACTGCTGTTGGGCCAAACTGTATTTTGATGCTGGTTTTAAATATGTTTTAACGATTGCTTTCAACTGGTTAGTTTTTATTCCTTTGTGTTTTGTGGTGATTCTTCTGGATGTTGTCTAAGCCACTTTGACTTCCAGTTTGGGAGAAACATGGGCTATAAATGCATTAAATAAATAAGTAAAAAATGTTGCTTCAGCACTAGGCAATGCCAGAGTGATCCTGAAAGATCAGCTTCATCTCTGCTGAGAGGAACTTCCTTAGTTAGGAATTTTTTAAAAAATGCTGACTCTGATGGAGTCTGAAAGATTTTTTATATAAAAAATGTTGATTGTGGTATGATACATATTGAAATAAAAGATTCTTAAAGCACTCTTCTCTCAGACTGAAGTGCTCCATTTAGTTCATTATAATTTCAACACCTTACTTAATTTTTAAACCTACTTTAGCATTAAAAAATACAGTTGCTATAAAAACCTTATTGAAACCTAGGCTGCATTATCGTACTCACTGTTGTATTTTCAAAACCATTCCCAAGCACTGTTAAGTAGCTACAACTCGGAGAATTCATTATCAGGATGCAAACATAAAATGGTTTTGCACCATGTTTCAAAATTACACACATGCTTTAGTCTAATTACTTTACCTATTTCCCCTGTAAAAACTAGTCATTGTGTCAAGCAGTTTAAGAGATTTGGATAATTCACTCCAAGTTGATGGCCAAGCATATGCAAAGAATATCTTCCCTATTTCCATTTTAATTGGGGAACAATAAAATCTGTAATTCATCAAGAAATCTTAATGCACAATTACTTATTATGGGCTTCAAATGTGCACCTTAGATGCTTATCCATATTTTGCAACAGAAGACCTTTCTCTGGCTTTGAGAAACCCAATGTATTCAATGTTTTCATAGTTTTTTTACAGGAAGGTTTATTAGTATTATCTTTGAGAGCAGCAGACACAGTAAAATTATATAATCTATTCAAGTGCCAGATGTGGAACTCATAGATGTGGAACTTAGTAGAATTAATTTTATAGGCAGCAATGTTCCCTCAGCTTTGTCTGAAAGGTCTCTTCAGAGAAAGACAAATTGTGCCTTCACTTTTGGATGAACATGTCTTTTCATTTTCTTGGAACCCAGTTGGAACTTTTCTTTTGCATTTGCCGAGGTCACAACAAATAGCTAAAAATAAACAATTCAACTTCAAGATAAGTGGAAGTTCAACGGGGCAACGAAAGCTGTATCTCTTAGGGGAAGAAGGACTATATAAAACATCTGCAGACGGTCCCAGGGTCAACCACCAGTTTCTGGAAGCTGCAGGAAGTGAGAGCGCTCTTGTGCTCAGGCCTTGCTTGCAAGTTTCTCACAGGCATCTGCTTGGCCACTGCAAGAACAGGATGCTGCACTAGATGGGCTGTTAGTCTGATCCAGCAGGCTCTTATTGTATTCTCATCACCAGCATCTCCAGATAGGACTGGGAATGTCCCCTGTCTGAAGCCTTGGGGAGCCACTACCATACTAACCAAGATGGACCAACACTCTGACTCAGTCTAAGGTAGCTCCTGATTTTCTGGAACTTACATTTTGTCATTGGACTGACTACAAAGGTGCCCTGATTCTAGAATGTACTATAATTCATTTTTGCCTGCATGCAGTGAAAGGAGCACATGAAATGAAGCACATGGGCCACACAGTTGCATCTGATAACTGAAGATACAACATTCAAGATGGCTCCAAAAGAAGAATGCCATGAATGAAGCAGGAGTGACAATTGCTCATGGAAACAGAGGTAACTGGGGACAAGAATATTTCAAGATATTACTAGATTTCTCTTGCAGGGGAAGAAACCAAGAATAAAACATAAACTGCCAGATTTGAGATTATATTATGAGGCATCCTGTTTATGCTGGTTAAAGAAATGGATATTATTTTTAAAAATACTGATGTTTTAGACCTTGAAGGTCATGTTAATAGATTTGGTTGGCATGCATATTTGTGGTATGAGAAGGTTAAAGTTCATAAAGCTTTTTTGAATCACATAGTAAGGAAAATTATTTATAAAGTATGGGGAAAATATAACAATTTATTAGAACAAAAAACACCATGGTGGCTTTCCCCACTGGAGGCAATATCCATTAAAAAAAATAATGAGAAATGACTGAGTATCTTATAAAGAATTATTAATGGAAATAGATCATGAGCTGAAATTAAAGAGGCCTGAAGATATAAAAGGATTATTATTGGTTACAATGACCTTTTCTAAGAAACCAGAAGCTTTTATTTTAGGAATTATAGGAGCTGAAATTCCTAGCGACAAGAAGAGACTATTTATGTGTGTGACTACAGCTGCCCAGACTTTGTTAGCCCAGAGATGGAGAGAAAGCACAGTCCCTACTGGTGAAGAATGGCAGACTAAATTGATAGACTATGCCAGGCATAAGCAAACTCTGGCCCTCCAGATGTTTTGAGACTACAATTCCCATCATCCCTGACCACTGGTCCTGTTAGCTAGGGATGATAGGAAATGTAGTTCCAAAACATCTGGAGGGCTGGAGTTTGCCTATGCCTGGACTATGCAAAACTGAGCAGAAGAATTAGAAATCAGGAAGACCAAAATTTTAATAAGGAATGGAGAAAATATATAATTTACCTAAAAAAATATTGTAAACAAGTAAAATTATTAGTAGGATTGATTTGTAGCTAAAAGTTAGACTATGGACTATTTTAAGCATTTAATTCAGGATTTAGATACCACAAATGTTTACTACCAATAATATTCTTATATTTTACATACACATACACAACACACGCGCATATGCTATCTGATTTGGCCTCCTCTGGTCACACTTCTTTCTGTTCTTGACATATAGGCAATTCTATGATGGGAGTGTAGACAGATAACGCTTCTTTAAAAGGCATTAAACTACCTGCCTCCATGAGGATCTAATTACTGTTCTATTGGACATCAATGCAGTTCTTTCAATGATGTTGACAACTCATTAATTGTGACTGTACATCTGCGTCAAGTCCTTGCAAAAACTTGTAATGGATGCCCAGTGGCATTCAACAAGCCTCCTAAATTGTTCTTCAATAGAGAATTGTGTGGATTCAGTCCTTGAAAAAAGTACATCTAACCACAAACAAGGATCAGAAAGGAACTGAGGTCTTCTTCATCTCAAATAGCACTTTAAAAAAAAAAAGGTGGGATGTTCACAGATGGTTGGTTTACTAATAGTTTACTCACCAATGCATATTATATTAATATTTAAATATACATTTATTTAAATATTTAAATTATATTTATGTATTCAACGTGCTGGTACTCATATACAAAGACCTATACAGCTTAGGTTCAGGATATCTAAAAGATGCTTTCACCCATTATATACCCAACTGATCATTGCACTCTGCAGCAGAGGGCAACTCATTGGGAAGTCCATTCTGCATGTTGTAGGAATTCGGCCTTGGAAATCCCTTCTATTGCTTATCAGACAAGCACAATTTCTCTTGTATTTTTCAGTGCTTATTGAATGCCTTCCTTTTCACCAAGCCTCTTAAGTGGATTTTCACATCCTACTCTGTATCTGCATTGGACTTGAAAGAGTTTTAATTGTCACTTGTGTTGTGATATTTCATGTGAAGTGATCCATAAATGAAATAAGCCTCATTCCACACTCAATAAGTGTGTGACACCTTTGCCCAGAGGTGCCGAGGCCCATAGATTGCAAAAAAACACTGGGCAAAGTGTTGCCCAGTGTCTTTTCCAGGTGAAAGGCTCATGGGAAAAAGTTGTCCCATGAACCCTTGCAAAGGGGAGGGAAAAACCTATATAAGCCTGTTTTTCCTGGAACTCAGGGCCATTTTTCCTCATGAGCTTCCTGCCCGCCCACCTGTCCGCAATTTTGGATTGCTGGTTGATAGTGCCAGAAATGAATTTTTTCCTCTCTCTCGACCTGATTGGCACTTGGGGTATTTTTGCCTTTCCCTCAGTGCAATTATAGCCTTGCTTTGTTAGGTAGAATAACATTGCTTGTTGAGGGTAGAAATGGCATTGGGTAGACTCAACATATCATGGAGAACCCCCATAAGGGGCGTGAGGGGAGGACCGATCACAGCACCCCAAAATTCAGGCTGGGGTATCTACATAGTTGGAATCAGCGCTCTCTGGTCACCCAGTGAGACCTTTCTTGGCTTCTACCACAGGTATGGGGCAGTCCAAACCCAGCAGACCCACTTTATCAATGTGAGGTTTGTGGAATGATGGACTGATCCTGGCCCCAATGCCATGCCAACTCTTACCCCGCTGCTGCTGTCAATAAAATTTGGCCTGATTTTATCCCATCGCCATTGTACAGTCTGGTTATTTGATGCTCTCCTGGGTCACCTACTGCACCTGCCTGGGCAAATAAATATTAACCACCCAAGCATAATCTCATGAATAAGTGGAAAGTCTTGCCAGAATAACAAACTCACACCTGAAGTAACCCAATATCTGTTTAAGGGCTCTGGGAGAAGTGTGTCTTCCATTGTGACCCATACTATTCATAGATGTGATTTTCAGGCAAAGCTGGATACCCAGTTTATGCAGATAAAGTAGGTACACCATATTCAGATGCATAATGAATATTTTTCAATGTCTACTAGTTCTATTATTACACTACTATATTATGATGACCTCTGATTCCCACTCCAATCAGCCAGCTGCACAATATAATTTGGTGGCTCTTTTCCACAGAGGAATCTATAAATTAACTTTTGCTGCCACCAAATTAACCTTTATTCTAGTGTTTAGATAAAACACAGACAGAGGGTCTCCATGGATTGCTCCCTGTCTTTTGAGTGGCATCCTTCAATGGTTATTGTTAGCTTATCCCCTCTTGCTTTATTAGATCTGTTAGTTCAATTACAGTTGTTCCCTCCAGACCCAAGGAAAGAATACCTAAAGTTCTATAATCAGAGATGGAAAAATACTAATTGAATTGGCCTTCAAATTACAAGTCTTAAGAGAAACCGGCAGAAGGAATTCCATTTGTGTGGTTCATCACTGCAGATTTTCATAGAAAAATCTGTCGATTCAAATTTGGCCTGATTCAGATTTCATTCATTCAGTGTCAATTAATGGATTTAATTCAAGATTCTAGGTCTTTGGGGCAAGCATGGTTTCATCACACTCACACAGCATCATAGACTTTGTAGCTCTGAAGTTGTGTGAAGATTACAGGTGGACGGATCAGTCTGTTTCTAATCCATGTCACTCATAGCTCAGTTGGCTAGAGCATGGTGCTGATAACACCCAAGTCACAGGTTCAATCCCCATATGGGACAGCTGCAAGGGGTTGGACTAGATGATCCTCAGGATCCCTTCTAACTACAATTCTATGATTCTATAAGCCTCTACCATCTGGTTTCTGTGTGGAAGGGCTAAAATAACACAAGAATGAGCACAGCCTAGGTTCAAAATGTTAAATTATTAATTGAATGCAAGTGGCCTAGCTTGAAAGGGTTCAAACAAAAGTGTAGTCAGTGTAGCAATATGTTCCTACATTATATCATTCTTAATGGTAAAAGCTTGACATTTCTGAAAACTTCCTTAGCCAAGGCCAAACACTGAGTAGATTTCTTGAAAAACATCCTGAATTTCAAGAAGATTGTGTTCAGTGTAGGACTGATATTGCCTGAACCACATAACTGAAATTCATTTATTTTAAATGATGCTTGCATTAATTTACATTTAAAATGTACACCGTGCTTGATGTATGGCAGACATAAATCATTTACAAAAATCAACAAGACAACATGACATAGGGGCTGCTGCTCAGAACATGAGTTGACAATCTTACAAGATGGGAGCATGGTTATCTTTCTGTGTTAGCCATAGTCACCTGCATGAACATAAATATGTACCGTAATTAAAATCTTAGTGTCCCAAAGAAATAGGATTTAAATAAATTATATCGTCTTTCAGTGCAATATTCACTCTAATAGTGCTGTTCCTCACCCAAATCTGAACTGTGCTCTACTGAAGGGGCTGGATAGCAAAATCCTGTATGAGTTCAAAGGCATGCAAAAGTTTTGTTGAATTCATCTTATATCAAATTACTCTTGTGCCAATTATCTTGTAAAACTCTTACCTTTCCTGTATTTCCACATCCACCCTGACCCTCTTGATCATTACGATATGGTTGTAGAGGACAATCATTCAGGTCACTTCTAGCTGATCAGTTTGCATCCTTGATGATCATGAGATTGCAATAGACAGTCATGACAACATCAGAACACTAATTTAAACAACTATATACCTATTTGCTTCATACACACACACACACACACACACACACACACACGGACACACACCCTACATTAGGGCTGTCCTCTGATCTCGATTTTGGAGTGTTGAGTTGCAGTCCTCAACAACTTTGCTCAAAAGTACATTCTGATTGATCTAAATGGAAGTACTCTGCGCAAGTGCATATGAGAGAGACCTCAGACTTAGCATTCAGCATTTTACTCTTTTTAAAAAAGCTTTTCAAGTTATACTACTTTCCTGAATTTTTGACACTTGCAAGATTCAATATGATTAATGACCTTCTTCCCATTATTCTTTGGAAAGCTTGCCAAGAAAAAGAATTACCTATCCACATGTAGTAGCATTATTCTTATATTATCTAATACTGGCACGCGATCAACAGGATCATAATTTTTAAACACAACTGGACAAATGCTTCCATTTGCTCTAGATGTCCCCCCAATGAAGATTATTCCACAGAATACCACTAATGGGTTTTTAAAAAAATATTATACAGCCATACAATTTATTGTATATGAGTGTCAACGTAAGGATGCAGTTCATCACTAAATGAATCTTGATAGCTTATATGAGCTGTATAAAGCTTTACAACTGAATGGGGTAATTTGGCAAGTATGAGTAACAGAGTTGGAACAGAAGGGAAGATGAGCTTAAGATAGGTGTAGCAAGCTGTAGTAAGCAGACTTGGAAGGGCATGGGGAAAAGAGTAGGTGCTTTGACCATTGCTGGGACTTCAATTTTTCCACGACTTAGAGTAGGGTTGCTATATTTCAAAAAGTGAAAATCTGGAATCTAGACATCTGACATGGGTTGCCATACGTCCAGATTTCCCCGGACATTTCAGCAATCCCTGCCCAGACACTGTTTCTGATTGCTGTATTGTATCTATGTCCAGGGAATTCTGGACGTATGGCAACCCTAACTTAGAGACAACTTGGAATAACTCAGCAAAAATCAGTTGCTGTGGGGATGGAGACATCTCGTTGCGGTGGAATAGAATTTGGATGACCAGATGTAGTTCAAGAATAGTCTGTATGGTGTGAAACTCAGCTGCATTCAAAAGCAGCTACGATTAACACAAATACAAAGTGGTCCATCTGGTGGGTGAACTCTAGCACAATGGCTGAGTCAGTTTGGCGCGGCATAAGGAGACATGTCAAAACAATCCGGTATATTTTCCCCAATCATTTTTCATGGTATTTGAAAAGAGCAAATACAAGCTCAAAAGAATAAACAATTAACCAAGGAAGTCAGAAACAAGAGCAGAGCATACTCATTTAATGTGAGAGAATAGTGTACAGAATGGAATAAACACATTTTTAAGTAAAAAAAGTACAAGACATGAACCAATTTTATTCCATGAATAGCAGACAGAAAGAGACATAGGATACATAGGCCCTCTTGACATCTTAATATGAGGAGGCCTGCTACTAAATCCTAGAGATTGTCAGTTCTATTTTTCCTGCATAAAACAGATATACATATGTTGAGACTGATATGTATGGTTTTATTAAAGCATATTCTGATAATTTGACAAGTCAAAACATATAATGCATTGTTTCCTCTTATAATTGTTCAGAACCTTTGGGGAAAGAGAAGGATGTATTTGGAATAGTATTTGATTTGCACATATTGAAGGACACACAAATCTACATTAGGAAAAATCTCTCATATATTTAGAGCTCAGTGGAATCTTGAAAGCGAAACGATACCAAACGGGTGAAATGCTGAAAAACTAATTTTATCGTATTGGAAAATGCGAGCAACTTAAGGAGCCATTATGTTGGCACTGAAATATCACTTCTCCATCTGAGTTCACATATTGGGTTGTCAATGCATTTGCCATAAAACAGTTTGTGATAAAAAGAAGAGCAGTTTGCAAATGCAGTGATGGGGGATATAGCAGAAAATAATATTTCGGGTTTTCTTTGTAGAGTAAAACATAACTATGCATCTGTAGACACCCAAAAATTGAGAATAGCTTGGCACAGCATTATAAGTATAAAATTGCAGATGGGTTTTTTTGTTTTGTTTTTTGTTCTCTGGAAATAAGACTCATTTGTGTCAGTTGCAGTTTGTTGCTAAAGAACCAGTACTTTAAAAAAATGGGAACCATCACATTATCTCAAAATGGGAGTACTATGTATATCAAACCTATCCATTCTGAAGGAAATCAGCCCTGAGTGCTCACTGGAAGGACAGATCCTGAAGCTGAGGCTCCAATACTTTAGCCACCTCATGAGAAGAGAAGACTCCCTGGAAAAGACCCTGATGTTGGGAAAGATGGAAGGCACAAGGAGAAGGGGACGACAGAGGACAAGATGGTTGGACAGTGTTCTCGAAGCCACCAACATGAGTTTGACGAAACTGAGGGAGGCAGTGGAAGACAGGAGTGCCTGGCGTGCTCTGGTCCATGGGGTCACAAAGAGTTGGACATGATTAAACAACTAAACTACAATAAACATGTGCTCCAAAGACCATTTGGTCCACAGAGATATGGAGCTGCTGAATACTGAATGTGATCCACCAAACCAATACTGCCCACTTTGACAGGTCGATGCAGCTCCCCTAAGCATCAGACAGGGGTCTGTCCTATTTGTAATTTGAGTACTGGAGACCAAGTCTTTCTGCGTGCAAAGCACGTCTTCCTACCACTGAGGTAAGCTTCTTCTCTAGCTAGGAAGTAAATAAGGTGGTGTAGTATTTCTGTTTAGCATACCTTACATGCAACATTGACTTTATTACCTCCTCAGTGTCATATATCACCCCAGAATTATCTGAGCTCCACTTACTCCACATATCCTCTGAAGAGCAGAGCGGGGGCAGGCACAGGGGTTTGCATGGTATAGTGCAGGCTCTTGTGACCCATGGTGTGTGTCACTGACTTCTTCCACTGTCACACTGTAGGGCATGTGAGCAGAGTTAGTGGAACCTATAGCTCCAAAGCATAACAGATCCACTGTAGAATTTGAAGTTTCTGCCTAGCTCAGTGTGAAATCTGTCGATGAATTATTGGTTGCATGAATACAGCTGCTCCTGCAATGAGAAAAGGGGTGGGAATGTTAACATACAAATTGTGCCCAGCCACCACCCTATTTCTGTTCTGTAGAATGACTTTGTACGCTGCCACTCTGCTATACTTGGCGATCGTGAGTGCTGCCAACGCAGTCGCATTGGTCTATGCCACTATAGAGCCATCTCACATTGCAGGCGCAACGGCAGATATTGTATCATTATTCTGGCGCAACAGTCCTTCTACCTAATCTTACAACCAGCAAGGAGTTGGCTGCAGAAGCTCAGAGAATGAGGCTGCCAGCTACTGCTTTGGTTAACGAGCATATTTTCATGATTTGTTGAGGGGGCTTTTGTCAAGGTGTTATCCAGTGTCTTCTACCTTCTGTTATGGTGCCCCCATAAGATTGTGCCCCCACAAGATTCCAGAGCATTGCAGAAAGTAAAGATGATAGCCACTAGAGTCACTAAGATTTTATTTTTTTAAGGTGAGTGTGGGGCAGGTCTCCATAATGGGGTGCTGGAGTCCCAGCAGCAGCCCATAGAAACTGCACAGAGGCCCCAGGCCTGTCCGTAAGTTTGATTTAATAGCAAGGTTCAGTGGAACAATTTTCATGACTGAAGAATTGAACCTAGAAAGTGTGCTGTCTAAAGCAATAGCACAATCAAATTAAAACAAATGAGGGTTATGAGAGGCAGTTGTGTATGTAGTAGTTTGCCGATGAGCACATAGGCCATGATAATATGTAGATGACTGGTTTTTGAAGGTTCTTCTAAGAAGCCCCTGTTTTGTAATTATGTTTGTAACAGTTTCCTTTCCTTTTCTATTTAAGATTGCAATCCATGAAGTAGTTGAATGCAGATCACTGATACCTTAAGGAAGAAATAGACTGACCGGTATCCCTGCAGTGGCCACTTAGAAACTTCACATGGGGTAGCTCTAATGATATAGACTAAAGGACAAATTGCCTATGGCCTCCAATTTGACCATATGGTAAGCCCATTATTATAATGCCCCCCTACTTCCACTTAATTATGGGAGAATGGTAACAGTGAGTTTATATGTGGCTGGAGGCTTCAGATGACCACCTCTATGCATAGTCAAAGTTGCTGCCCAACTTATTTTTAAGTTTCAGTCCTTAAGAATCTTTCCATGAAGTGGTTTAGCCCTGGGAAGGTTTGATTTTATATTAGTACACAGCAAAGCAACACGCACCAGTGTTTCAAATCATGGTGGGCACAATTCAGCCAATGTTAAACACTTTTAATTTTATTGATTTGAATAAGACATTTAAGGATGCATTTCAGTCTCCCCCTCTTGAAATCAATGGGCTTTAGAAGTATTTAACTTCAGGTAGATCGTGTCAAACTTTGCTGTTTTAAATCATTAAGTTTAGTGGAAATTCTTATTCGAAGGGTTCCATTCAATAAAACATGCTTAAGTTTATTCCTGCTCAGCAAAATCCTTTGCCGCGATACTATTATGCAAAACTCCTGCCTTGTCTGTAGTATGAGCAAAATCTAAAGTGATGCATTAGTGAAATTCAATTTGATGGTAAGCTTTATGATTTACTAGTGTTATTTAGGCTGACACATTCATATTTTGGAAAGTTATAAACCTGTCACATTCATTATTAATAGTAATAATATACAAAAGATCGATAAGGCTCTCGTGTTTAGATACTGTGTTTATATTATTAGAGGAGAATAAATTATTTAGACAGCTGTTTCATTGAATTCACCCTGTACAATTCAAGGCAATTACATAGCCTCCTTCATCCATACACATTACTCTGTTTTACTCTCTTAATCCAATTTAGACAACAAGAAGGAACTTGGAGAGGATTTCTTTCATAAAACTATGGAGCCAGAAGTACTTCACTTTTTTGTAGTTCATATAATATCCAAAGACCACTTTCAGCTTCATATTTCTGTGATCTACATCTGCATAGAGAACCTATTGAATTTGCTCCCACCATACTTCAACATCATCAATCTTTATTACAGTCCAAGACCAGACAAACTCCCCCCATATATAAAGATGGTCACCAACTTGGAGGGCTTTAAAAGAGGACTAGGCAGATTCACAAAGGATAAATCTCTTAATGGCTACTAGCCATGTTGGCTATGCTCTACCTTCACTGCAAGACTAAACAATTGAATGTCAATTGCTTGGGAATTCCACTTCCTACACCTACCTACACATACACACCTAAGAAAACTGTCAATTTATTCTTATTCTCTGCTTCCTGTTCCTTAACCAGCTATTGGTCCACAGTTAATATTGTAGGTCACAGATGAGACTGATTTGGTTTCCCCCTCGGGTTGCAGCAAAGGTCAATTTACTTAAATTACCCTCTCAGATCTCCTGCCAGGCCAAATTAAGCATTCAGTTACATTCAGTAGCCTCATTCTTCATTGACTTGCAGGCAGGCTGGGTTGTACTTTTAAATGTTCAAAACTACTTTAAAAAACTGTAAAGTGAGACCCACGTTAGAGCAGGAACACCTGTCTCTGATGCTTTCATGCTTTTTCGATCCCCTCAGATGCGGGCTTTGGCAAAATACAAACACACAAAGGGGACACAATATAACATTGTGTTACAGGCCGCTGCTTGGTGTACACCAGTTTTCTGTCCTCTTACAGTGGTACCTTGGTTCTCAAATGCCTTGGTACTCAAACAACTTGGAAGCCAAACACTGCAAACCCAGAAGAAAGTGTTCTGGTTTGCAAACATTTTTCGGAAGCCGAACATGCTCCGTTTTGAGTGTTACACTTCTGATTTAAGTGCCACACTTCCGTTTTGAGTGTTACACTGTGCTCTGTCCGTTTTTGCTATTTATTTTACATTTTTGTTTTTGCAGCTCTTTTTTTTATTTTTGTGACTGTGTGGAACCCAGTTCAGCTACTGATTGATTGATTGTGTGACTGCAGTACATTGTTTATTGCTTTCATTTTATAGATCAATGGTCTCGTTAGATAGTAAAATTCATGTTAAATTGCTGTTTTAGGGGTTGTTTTTAAAAGTCTGGAATGGATTAATCCATTTTGCATTACTTTCTATGGGAAAGCACGCCTTGGTTTTGGGACGCTTTGGTTTTGGGACGCTTTGGTTTTGGGACGCTTTGGTTTTGGAACAGACTTCTGGAACGGATTAAGTTTGAGAACCAAGGTACCACTGTACTTATTGATTATTACATTTATATGCCAAGGAGACATACACAGAGTTCCAAGGTAGTCTTCCCTTTAGGCACTAACTGCATCCCTTCTCAGTTTCAGCAGGTTTGCTACAGCTGTATCTTCAAACCATGTTCTGGGACTATTTGGGGAATCTCTATAATAATAATAATATTATTATTATTTGTACCCTGCCCATCTGGCCAGGTTGCATAGGTTCCTGTGTTAACAGGGAAGAATGACTATGTTTTTCAGAGCAAAGCAATGGCCATCAGGCACAATCCCACACTTGACATCCAACTGCAGAGGTCTGACTCAGCTTACGGCAGATTCCTCTATTCCTATGTGAGATGAAACAAAGCTATCTTGTGAAATTCGCACTTACCCAAACTTTGCAACACAGTTCTCCAGCCAAATGAAGTTTGCAAGCATGTTTAGCTTACATTAGAGGAAATTCTAAATAAATTAGTGAAAATAACATGCGAAAAATTGAGAGATTGCTTGCAAAACCATGTACATTAACCAAAACTGCATACAAAGATCTATTTATGAGGATAAATTGGTATGAAAATGCTGGTGATTTATCATGAGGATTTTTTAAAAAATCACTAATTGGTGCAGAAATGTAGAGAACCGAATTTGACATTGGGAAAAATGTGAAACTAAGAGAACTAAAATGGACAGCTTCTTCCATCCCTTCCCTAAATCCATCAACTCCACAATTTTTTGGAAGTTTCTAGTCCATCAAGCACTACCAGTGACCCAGCAAGTTTACTCCTAGTTCTGCTTGTCCCTGCTAGGGTGTAAGCTGTTCATCATCATCATCATCATCATCAACAACAACAACAACAACAAATTACTGGAGTCCCAAATGTAGCAATGTATTTTAAAAGCTCTACCTATGATACAGTAAAATGTTAAACAGTCTTATAATACACAATCTGTTTGGCTTCATTTATCTCATTCGACTTAACTATACAATCTTTAGATTATGGAGATGTCTAAGAGATTTTAGCGGTATCTATTCACTTTCCTTGTATTCCTCAAAATTTGTTTGAAAATCATGTGCAAAATGAATAACTGATTGCTATCCAGTGCTTTTTTTCTACCCCTAAACATTTTGTGAATCTTTGTAATTTTGTCCATTTGCTGTATTTATTTTTCCCCAGTTCAAACTATAAAATGATGATTTTCTTGAGTCAAAATGAGAGTACCCCTAAACATTGTTTTTAGGGGGGGGGAACACTGTTGCTATCTATTATGTATTTTGTGTCCTCATTTTGTGTTTTTATGTTATGAACCACCCTGTGATCTTCAGATGAAGGGTGGTATACAAATTTAATAAATAAACAAATGCCATCCTTTTATTGTTAAGTTGCTAAAATCATTAAATGTTGAGACACAGAACATTCCATGTTCTGTGTCTTTCTAAATGTTCTTCGTCACTATGGCAAAATACTTATGTCACTTCTCATCATCAACAGAACATTTTCTCTAAAGAACATGAAGTCGTGATACCTTGATTCTATCCAGAACATGATACTTAATGTCAGTTACTGTCTGAGGCACATCTATAGAAAAAAAAAATAATAATCTCCGTCTAACACTAGTTTGAGCACAAGTAAGAGTCATGGTTGTATGATTTCCTGGGTGCATCTTTGAATTAATATTGGATCACATCTGTCTTATTAGCAATTAGAAAGAGTCACAACTCTGCATGCATATGTTCAAATTAGTAACAAGAAAACCACGTGTAAAATGTTACATTAAAATTGGCCTCCGGTTCACAGCAAACAGAACCGTGGTCTAAGTGAGCATTAATCTTGCATACTGATTCTCTAATAGAAGATGACAGGTCCCCAATAAATTTTAAATATTTCCAAAAGCAATAGCATACAAAAAAGAGAGAAGTACATGTTGCAGACGCCCAGAAATAGAATGGGCTCTTCTTTCTGCAATATGCCCAATGTGTTTTGGCCACAAATGCCTTTGTCAAGGGCTTATTTCCTTGTTTCTTAATGAAGCAATCTCAAAGCTTTCTGTCAAAAGACTGTCAAAATCTTTGACAACAGAAAGCTTTGAGATTGCTTCATTAAGAAACAAGGAAATAAGCTTCTGACAATGAAGGTATTTGTGACTGAAATGTGTTGGACATACTGCAAAAGTAAAAAAAATTAAAAAGCATCATTTTTCTTGGAATCTGTGAGATATACTTCTCTTTTTCTGTACCCTATTCTTGGATTCTTCCTTTTCGGTGTGTTGTTCCAAAAGGAAATAGCAATGAATAGGGGTGGGGCACTCATCATAAATTTAGACAGTATCTCCTAAACCAAAATCCAAACTTTGCTTTGTCTTTTGGAGTAGGTGAGGGTATTTGCAGTCCCATGGCCAATATTAGTCACTGATAGGTTGCAGTAACCATCTTCTGACAATGCTAATTACCTGACTATAGGAAAGATTTTTGAAATGACTGACATTTTTTGTGGATTGCAATATCATCTGAAGAACAACCCTTTTATGAAGCTAGGAAAGACAGAAAACATCATTTTCTAAAAGAATAGTCCATGTTGGACTATGTTGGACAGATGTTCCAAACAGTTAAAAGTTCTATGGACCTAACATGTGCAATCTTACATTATCCTTGCTGGATATTCATAAAATACTTATCTATCTTTCTCCAAAGTATTAGATGGCATGAACCATCAATTTGCTGTCATTTGCCCAGGCAGGCACATTATGTGACCCATGGGAGCAGCAAAATAACCAGACTGTACAACGGTGATGAGATAAAAGCAGGTCAAATCTCTATTGACAGCAGCAGGCAGAGCAAGGGTTGGCATGGCACTGGGTCCCATGATCAGTTCATCATTCCACAAGCCCCATGTTGATGGACTAGATCTGCTGGGCTTGGATCGCTCCAAACAGGTATGACAGGAGTTGGCCAGTGTTGAACCTTGCTGTGGTGTTCGCCAAGCAAACAAGGTTTCACTGGGGGACCAGGGTGCAGATTCCAACCAGGGCAGATACTGAACCCATGCTTGGGTTTTCCATGGTCAATCCTCCCCTCAGGCCCCTTATGTTGTGTTGGGGAGGGCGCCAGGAGGCAGGACAGGCCCCCCAGGCAAACAACATCTACGTGCCAGTCGGTCTCTCCCTTCTGCGTGCCTCTTGGGAGATCCATCAATCTTCTTCCCTGTCGTGCTTCCGTGACTCATGTCTTTGGGATATGAGCACACATTGACTTGCCGAGTCAGTAATGCAACAGAGCTGGCTCGAGGTGTGAGTACTAGCTACCTTATTATATACAAATCAGGACAAAGGAGAAACATGTCTCTTCTTCCTCGGAGAGAAGAAAAACAACAGTACAACAGGACGGAACAGTGTAAATCAACTTCCGCTCCCATGACTCCATCAGTGATGGAATGTAAACACAGACATGTGATCAAACAATCCCACCTATCTGCACAGCGGGGGAATGGAATGGAATACCAACGTGTTGATCCTGACCAATGCCATTTCCACTGCCATACAAACAATATTCTTCTGCCTAACAAAGGAAAGCCACAATTTCACTCAGGGAAAGGAGAGGGGGGAAAACCAACCAAGTGCCAATCAGGTTGAGAGAAAAACAAAAATCCTTTTTGGCCCTGTCAACCAGTGACCCCAAATTGCTCACCCAAGGGTGGGCAGGTGGGAAGCTCTCAAAGCAAAACGACTGTGAGCTCCAGGGGAAGCAGCCTTATATAGGCTTTCCCCTCCCCTCTTCAGCAAGGGTTCATGGGGCAGCTTTTCCCCATGTGCCCATCACACAGAGAAGATACTGGGCGACATCCTGCCCGGTACTTTGCTGTAATCTATGGGCCACAGTGCCCAAAGCTGGGCAAAGGCGTCCCATGCTTACCGGGCACAGAACGGGCCTCAATAATGTTATCATAACTGGAGCCATGAACATGGTATAGAAAGTACCCATGTGATTAAAATAATGCATGAAACAGCACATTGCAGAGATGACATTTATTTTAGGGAAGATCTAGAAGGAAAGTGATTGACAGAGTGTGAGGAACATACACACACAAATAAAGGAAAAAAAGAGAAGCAGTATTATTAGTGCCATACTTTGCAGATGTACCTTGTTTCTGTACAAGTGTCTGAAGCTGAGACTATAGGTTAAAAGTCTGCAGATGCGGTTTTGTATGCACGAATGCGTGTTCCGCATGTGCCATTGCCCCAGGGTAGTAGTTGTTACTATTTGTGAAGTTTAGGGATTAATTGTATCCTTTACAAAGGTCAATGAAGCATCCAAAGATTGCAAAGGACCTACTAAGAGATGGCTATCTTTTAGATAAATTAGTTGGTGATTTATCTTGATTATGCTTTAGTTCGTGCTTCAAAGAATCTTAAGCAGGGAACCCCACAGTCAATAAAAACAGATTACTCAGCTTTTGTTGAAAACTTATCTTTTCCACAAGGGAAATTTATCTTTGACCAGCTTCTTTAAAGTGTAACAAACAGATTTTGATTCACAATCCAAGTAGCAAAAGCCAGAGGCAACTGACATAGAACTAGAAAGTACATCCTCATGCTTGAGCTGACATTGCTCAGAGTGCCACTCCACACCCAGGGCCAGATTTAGGTTTGATGAGGCCCTAAGCTACTAGAGGTAATGGGGCCCTTTATATGTCCAGCTGTCCTTTGTCAACAACAAATTGTCGCTGTTTTTGTGTGTTGAATATATGCTATAAGATAATTTATGGACATGCAGAATGTAGGCACCCTATACAGTGGTACCTCGGGTTACATACGCTTCAGGTTACAGACTCCGCTAACCCAGAAATATTACCTCGGGTTAAGAACTTTGCTTCAGGATGAGAACAGAAATCATGCGGCAGCGGCGCAGCAGCAGCGGGAGGCCCCATTAGGTAAAGTGGTGCTTCAGGTTAAGAACAGTTTCAGGTTAAGAATGTAGGTTTTATTTTATTTGTTTGTTTTTATCTTATATATTGGAAATGTACATCCAGGGTTTTTTTTCCTTTGAAATTTTTTGGGGCCCCCAAGAGAGTGGGGCCCTAAGCTATAGCTTAATTAGCTTATATGTAAATCCAGCACTGCACAAAACCGGCAGTTACTTCCTAGCAATCAGAGCCTCGCCTGCTGCCTACAGTGGCTGCTAAGGGCAATTCTTTTGGACTGGCAGAATCCGAGACCAGGGAGAAGAGTTGATGAAAGAAGATTGGAGGAAATTTAAAATTTATTTACAGAAGTATTGTAAAATGTATGAATGCTGATGACATTGAAATAAAATGAAGGGGTTCTAGTAATAAGAGATAAAAATTTGAAATCTGGGAGGTAAAATATATAAGGACAAAGTAGTAGGTTATGAATTTGCTGAACTAATTGTTAAAAAGGGATATAAAAAAGGGAGGTGTGAGGAAGTCAGGAAAACAAGTTAATTGAAGATAAATAACTAGAAAAGAGTGGTTTGTGTTTTTTTCTATTTTATTTCTTGTGTGTTGACTGTTATTTTTTTCCTCTTATTAAATGTTTGTATTTTATGTATTGTGAAAGTTTGTATTGTTGTGTTTTATATTATTTTTCTGTGTTTTTATTGTCCTATTTTTCTATTGTTAAACTTAATAAAAATATCATTTAAAAAAAAATAAGGGCAATTCCTTTGGGGGCTTTCTGCTCTGAGACATGCAGAGCACATCTGGTTCTCAGGGAAGGGGGGCAGGCTCTGGCAAACTCTCCAGAGACAGTGTGTCACTTGGTTGCTGTGCTGTTTCTAACACACCTGACTCCTGTCTCTGTCCACTGCTACCTTGCTCCTGTTCTTCATCATCCATTATTTCTAAGCTCCTTTCTTCTTCTGGGGTGTGACCTGTCTCAAACCACCAGTCCATACTCTCTTCCCCTTCTTCCTCTCTGGAAGGCTCCTGGGGTGGCGGTTACCACCAGTCCTCCTCATTTGACCTGTCCCTGACAATGATAGGTTTGGCAATGTGAAGGATGATGCAGTAACTTAAAAAAATATAGCAAACAGTTACCAGCTTCTTCTTCGAGGCTTCTCTCTTTCTGCAACAAAAGGCAGCAAAACTGGTAAAGAAAACAATTAAAAAATGAATGAATCCTATATGAAAACTAATGATGTAGGAAAGATGAAATCCACTTCTTTGCAAAACGCTTAAAGTCTTTTGCATATCATTTAAAATGTCATCACATGGATGTATTTTATATCTAGCAATATTCAACAAGCAGCTAGGCAGTGAATATACATATTTCACTAATCATTTCTGTTGAGAAACACATGCATATCTACTCATTTCAAATGTGCTAACCCTGCTTTTCAGTTACTAAAAAGTATTTACACTGCTTTCAAATATTTTGCTTCTTGCATGAAGAAGTCCTATCATGCAGCTTCAAAAACCATGATATACTAGATGATATTGGAGAGCTTTGGGGGAGGAAATTTAGCACCTTAGCTGGCCTAGTAAGCATTACTTGTCAACAGTTTTGACCCTTTTTGCTTGCTTTCAGGGCTGTGATCTCAGTTTAATGGATGCACTTGACAGTAGCAATCCTTTACAAGTACTCTAAAAGCAGACATAAGTAAAACAACCCAAACCACATCCATTGTTAATAATTGATGCTTATTCAGCATTGGCGGGCATTGATTATAGGCTTAAAAGGAAGTTCTTTGCAATATTGATTTTGATGCTTTTGACTTGCTATATCAAGACTGAAAGCACCACCACTCTTAATGGAAGTCGGTCACATTTCTTAAAAAATTAAGCAGTCTTAAAGCACATGTGATTCAATACCAGACTCTATCCTCTTTTTGCTGCACAGACTGCATGTCCTTGAAGGAATGTCAAGAAAAAAAGTGTTAGATTATCCAGCTTTTCTAAAAAGAGTATAAATTAATATCCAGACAGTCTAGCTGAAGTCACTTGGGAGAACGAGTTTGCATTAAAAATAATAATAATAAAAGGACAACCTCCACAGTAAACAGTCATTATTCTCAAGCAAAAGAAGACGAACATTTAAATATTTATCCCCAGTTCTATGTTCTTCATAGAGCTAAAAATGTGTAAACTGAAGATTCTATAAGCTTTAGTAGACTTGCAGCTATATTTTGTGCTGCAGACATAAATATTGATTATCAATGAGTTGGTATTTAGGCGATACAAACCCAGTTCTCACATTCCATTGGTTAATTACCATCTCTTTTTTAAATGAACATTATATGAGTGCAACACTTTGAGCTGCTGAATCATGACACGAAATGCGTCCCATGGGCAAGATGCTGAACAGTCCCCTAGTTCAAAATGGTAGCTGAAGTTTATATCAAATAGCTCAGCTCAACACTGTTTAGGGAGGAGATATGATGGTAATATCCTTGATATATTGGTATATTGGAATCATCTTTAAATTATTTACCCAAATAAAATTTGTAGGTTATACTATATACAGATGATAATCTCAACCAATATTCTTGGGGGAGGGGGAGGCATATTTAGCTGTCCTTCTTCTGGGGGGGATTAGATTTATGGTTTAATAACCGGCAATACTGCATCCAAAGTACACAGAGGATAGTGCCAGCAGCCTCTGCTATATTGTAAAAACAATCTAGTAACTAAAAATGGGACTTTTTCAAGCACCAAATAGGAATGAGGTCAGCTGAGAATTGCCCTGTAGTTCAACATTTCATTAAAACTGAAACACTTTATTACCACCCTTAAATTTAAAGAAGGCTCGAACAGGCTATGCTGCCCAGTTTTGAATGAGACAAGAAAAAATGGACTGCCAAGAATTACTGTCTTGCTGTATGGCTTCTGCGTTTTAAGAATGTGCAGTAAGGTTTGTAATTCTGGAGCTCTGGTGCTTAACCCAACCCAAAGGTCGTGATCTGAATTTGGCTGTGTCCTGCGGTAACATTTAAAAAAAGTTCAACTCTTATTTCTAACCAAGGTGTTGTTTTTACTCCATTTCTCGGAGAAAGAGTTTTCGTGTGTTTCCTTTAAGAACATGTCCATAAGGGTCACACACCCAGAATGTGAATGTGCTAATAAAGGATTGGGACACAAAGCACACAATTTAGTGTTGTTTATAGCATCAGACTGATTGGATGAGAGCATCACGTGGATGTCCTGTACAAAGGGAGTGAATGAAGAATTCCATGCTAAATGCCTAGTTTGGAAACTCCCTGGGAGCATTTTGCAGGAGTTGTGTGCAGAACAGCTCTGGAATGCACCTTAGCCAGCTCTGAAAGAGCTTGCTTAAAAAATAAGCAATAATCTCTCCATCAGAAAGGGAGAACTGGCGGGTCACAAATTCTCTTACATAAAATAGTAAGATTCATATTTGAAAGTCCAACATATGAACTTTTGCATCATCCCTTCTTTAGGACGCAGTGAGGAACTCCGTCAATAATATGTGTGTTGGCTGAGAATCATTGGACTGGAAAAACCTGTTCAGAAGAAATCTTTCATTTCCTTTTGTTACTACAAAAGTCTGATTATATTCAGCCGAGCAGATGTACATGTTGTGCTGCTAACATACTTCAAGCCTGACCTGCGATAAACTTTGTCATTTAGCTAGGAGAGCTGGATCTTAGAAGAACAGACACCACTGAGAGTGCAGACATCCTGAGACAGAAATCTGTGGATGCTGTGGTTTCTAAATGAACATATATTAAGCAGTTGCATTGCTAAAAAGAAACCTAACCTTTGGATTGTGCAAAAATAATGGCAGATTGTATAATTATCTTACTTGATCAATAAATTTTGCTGAGTAAACCTGGCACATAGCAAACTACACATTCTGCAATATTCATAGAATTGTAGAGTTGGAAGGGACACCAAAGGTGATGTAATCCAACTCCCTGAAGGAATCACAGTTCAATGATATGGGGGGACAGGACAATAAATGTACTTGAATTGTGGACATAGCTCAGTTTGCAGCTTTGGAAGTTGTCAAAATGAAGTTTTTAAAAACATAAAAATGAATCAGGCAGAATAGCTGCTATCCATGTAGTGGAAGGTGCATGTGTATGAGAATGGGCTGTGCTTCAAAAGAAAAGCGTACTAGAAAAATATTGTAATACAGGAAGCTGTGTCATACTGAGTCTGACCATTGGTCCATCCAGTTCAGCATTGTCTGCACTGATTGGCAGAGGCACTCCAGGTCTTCAGGCACAGGTTTCATACAGATGCTTGGCCCCTAAGTGATGGCTGCTCCCCAAAATGTGATGACCAACCAAATGAACAGAGATGTGGCCGGGAACTATGGGAGAAAGGCATGTGCACCATTCTGCCTAAGACTGGTGGCCCATGTGCCAATCACTCTAAATGGCTATGTTCCAATGGGATGTGTGTGCCCAGTCCCTGCCCAGGTGTGTGTGCATGTGGTTTTCCTCTTGGGATCTCTCGCCATTCAGCCAGGACCAGTTCTGTGCTGGGTCGCAATGCTAATATGTCTAGGTGTGATCTTTGGGGTTGTGAGGAAGGCATGTCTTGAGCATGGCCTCTGAAGGATTGCAGGGGCACCGCCATCAAGGCTACCAGTGACCAGTACTTCCACTGTTGGAGGTATTAAGCCTCCAAATATCAGTTGCTGAGAATCAAAAGTGGATATTGCACTGTTGCGCTCAGGTCCTGCTTTTGGGTATCTGATTGCCCACTTTGAGAACATGATGCTGAACTAGATGGACCTTTAGCCTGATCCTGTTGGGTTTGTCTCACAATTTTTAGATTATGCTCGTATAGTGTTGGCTTTGCAGACACAGGCAAAGCAGGATCAGACCTATGTCAGCTATGCAGGTGTTGCCTCCAAAGACAGCCAATATAAAATTTTGTAAACAAACAAATGTGCCATTGTAACTGTACCACAAATAACAACTCCTGGCTATTGCGTACTCCAGCAGCTATGAAAGTCCAGAAGTCCTTCCCAGCAACATAGCTGATGCCAGTGAAGTGAACTGTACTTTCACAATGTTCTTTTAATACCCCCAAACTCCTTTCATGCTGCAATAGCCAGATGAGTATTATGAAAGCTGATTACACTTTTTCTCTGACTTCACAAGATATCATTAAGCCATTAAGGTAACAATTACATCTGCTGTACGCCATAGATTAAGCCGTTGAAGGACTTGACCCTAAAGTGCGATCTATTTTTTGATTCCTATTTAATGATTACAGTCAAACTTTATTGCTTAATTGCAACACACATCAATGAATTTTGCATTTTGATTAGGTGATAACTTTATGTAATGCTCTGGATCATTTGAGGATACGCCCATGAAACAGCTACAACATGCAGATGAGCAGCAAGAAGGGCAGACTCTGGGTTTCAGCCCAATTAAAGCAAATTTGCTCTGTCCATGCAGAGATGTCTATTTGCATTGGAATTCCCATGATGCTTTGTGGCGATCTTTTCGCTGCTAAAATTTATTTCTGAACTCACCATGACATATATCTGTCATTTACTGTGCAGCAGTGGCTGAAGGAACAGCTGTAGCATCCTGATAAGGTCTCATAAGGGGGCAGAGTTATTACTGTCCTCTTTTCATATTTCTCAGGCTTTTGATGTTTTTAATTTTATTTTATTTTTAAGCCTGTAAGGGGGGGGGAAACATTTACTCACCATACGCCAGCAGGTCTCACAGAGGGTCTGTCACAGCAACCTGGGTCTTCTTGATTTCCTTCTGTTCTGTAAGGTTGTTTTCCCCCCCTTCACAACAGACAGTTCTATTCATACAGGTATGTTGTCCAGACATGGTTCACTTGACATCCTGGAGTCCAAGGATGCAGCTGCCTGATAGATAAAACACTTCCATGAGAAATATGTGCCTCAAAACAGAAATGCTTTGTGCGGCCTTGGATCCGAATGCAAGACAGATACTAGTGACTAAACATGAAACAAGAAATATCAGGGGAGAAATGAAATGAGAAATTGGTGCATTAAAATATCAGTGAGAGACATACAGCATAATCTGTATTCACTGCCACCTCAGAAGTAAGTCCTACTGAGTTCAATGGAATTAACTCCCAAGTAAAAGTTCATGGGATTTCATCCATACAGATGAGTAGAAGATACAGGGGTACCTTGGTACTCGAACAGCTTGGGTCCTGAACAAATCGGCTCCCGGACGCCGCAAACCTGGAAGTAAATGTTCCGGTTTGCAAATGTTTTTCGGAAACTGGACGTCTGATGTGGCTTCCGTGGCTTCAATAGAGTGCAGGAAGCTCCTGCAGCCAATCGGAAGCTGCGCCTTGGTTTTTGAACCATTTTGGGAGTTGAACGGACTCCCGGAAAGGATTAAGTTTGAGAACCAAGGTACCACTGTATATAGTTCAATAATTAAGAAATGGTGAGTACCATTCCACATACAGAACCAGGCTGAATATCCATTCCTGCCTCGCCTTGCCAGGAGCAGCTGTTGCAGCTGCAACACGGCCAGGCAGGAAGGAAGAATGGACTCTTTCTCCTTCCTTGGCATTGGTGTGGCAGAAGAAGGCGCTTTTGCCTCCTCTTGCTGGACTAATTGCCGAAGATGACCCTTGGCCAGTTGTGGGCATGTGAAGGTGTGGGCCTTGGGAGTGGACCTGAAGGGAAACTTATTCCCTCTGGTCCGTACCTAAGTCATATAAAGATAGCCATGCTGGGGCCGAGGCAGCAGTCAGTCCTGGATTTCCCACACTCCCTCTCTCCATTTCAGGGATTATGGGCTGAAGTTCGGAGGCATGCCCTACTGGACTTTGTTATGGAATACACCACTCACCATATTTGGGGCAAGAGAGGAATTCTCCCTGCAGACCAATTGAGCCTGTCTGCGAGTTTTGCCTTCCTGACACAAGACACAACTTCTTGGCAAAAAAAAAAAGGCATTAAATTGGATCCTTAGTTGTCACAGGGTATCCTCTTAAGGAAGCCTGGGTGAGGTGCTTCATGTTCAGATACCCAGCTTGGGAGTGGGCTAGCCAGAAATTTTGCAAAAACAGACTGCAATGTTAGGTCTTAGACATAACTGTGAACTAACATTTCGTTCTTCAAAATTAAGCGTGACAACCGTCCATGCTGTATGCAATCCCATAGCTATATTGAAGCACAAACTTGGGATTTGTCTGTATTGCAACTGGCACCGATTCATTGCTTATGCCAAAGTAGAATGTCGTGATGGCTTCACTGCTATAATTGGAACTGACTTCCCCCATCGTAGTTGATGGGAATTCTCTTTGTTTTATATTTTATATATTTGAATAGCTCATGGAAAGATGCACAAATGTGTATTTTATACTGAAACAGAATCTCATATATTCATGCAGATTTTTGGCAATTGTGCAAAACACCACACCTCATTAATCAGCAGGAAACTGAAGACCACCCAGTATACAACCCCTTTATCTCTCAAGAAGAATGGTTGAAGGCAGCCGGGAGCATGCAAAGAATGAAAGCAGGACAATTTTATTTATTTTATTTACATAGCTTTAGCATAATAACATTTCTCTCAGAAAGCAAAAAAACCCAAAGCTTTACACAATAAAAAGGGGGGGTGTTAGTAAGTTAGTTAGTTTTTTAACAGTTTAAAGTATAATTTAAAATTGAGTTGAAAACTGGAAGGCCCAGAATATGACACATAGTTATTTAAAAGGCCTAGGTGAATCAGAAGGTCTGTGGTGCCAAAGAAAAACATAAGGATGGTGTCAGATAAACCTCTCTTGGGAGGCTATTTTATAACTGGGGTTCCACTACTGAAAAGACCCTCTCCTTAGTGATTACCAATCTCACTTGTTTTTCTAATTACAGGAGAAGGTGTTATTTTAGTTAACCTGTTCCCAAGTCATTTCAGGCTTTAACGGCAAGACTGTCCACAGTGAAGACTATGAACGGTAAAACACAGCAGAGCAGAATAAAATCATAAAGCCTAGGACAACCAACGAGGTTCTTCTGAAGGCCTGGGAGAACAAATGAGATTTGACTGCACAATGGAATCCCATCACAGTAGTTTCTGCCTACACCCGCAGGTGGAGAAAGTCCATAAGTGGGATGCCACAACATAGAAGGCCCTGCCCTACCTGACTACACAGCGAGCTACACACTCTGGTGGTTTAAGAAGCCCCCTGCCATGACAGGGCCTGGACTAGTCAATATCTGAGGAGGCACTCTGTCTCAACTTCTCCTTGCTCGCAGTCCTCTGCAAGTCGAATGGCAAACTAATGGTGCAGAGTTGCACATGGTACCTCTGTGAAAAAAGGAGGCGCCCAATTTCAGCGGCACCCTGTGACATGTCAAAATTTGGTGCCCCCCTCCCTGCCTCTCACCTTCTATTCTACATCATTGCTGCGGCATCCCCTTCGGCCCCTCTCGGCTCAGCACGCAGCACGGGCAAACCGGTCATGTCCCCCTAAATGTTCCTCTGTCCCCACTGTATCACCTGCCCTTCATGAGTGAGAAGGGCATAGAACCATGGAATCATAGAACTGTAGAGTTGGAAGGGACCGTGATGGTTGCTCAACATGGGACTCAAACCCACATCCCTGAGATTAAAACTCTCATGCTCTACCCACTGGCAGAGGAAGGGGGGGTGCGGTGGGTGCGGCCCGCCCCAGGTGTCATCCCTGAGGTGGGGTGACATCGCTGCCTGGTCCCCCTGGGACGCTCGCCACTCGCAGCAGGCGACGCTCTCCTGGGACGCTCGCCCCACCCCTGCGCGTGGCTAGCCCTGCCCCATGCATGGCTAGCCCCACCCCCAGGTGCCAGAGCAGCTAGCTCTGCCTCAGGCTCTACCAACTGAGCCCCCTGCTATTCTTCACATACTTTTAAATGGGATCCTCATAACAGAGGGTCCTGGTTGCACGCGGGACCCAAGAACTCACCTGACAGAGTTAAAATGGGGGGGAGCAAGAAGTCCTGTCCATTCCCCTGGGATCACGCCAGGCGATTTTAGCCAATAGCCAGTGGGCGGCGTGATCCCAGGGGCTTTAAAAGCAGCAGTGTGACATAAGGAGGGGCACTTGCTTCGCACTGTTGAACACCCGCCCCCCCTCCCTAGTTTAGGTAGAGTCACTTGGCCTTGCTTTGGTTTGGGTCGCTTTGGGTTAGAACAGGGGCTGGGTAGGAATTTTTCCATTTGGCAGATTGGCTTTAGCCATTGGGTTTTCGCCCAGCCCTTAGCGAATTGTCACAACTTGTAAGGTGGCGGTTAGGCATTGGCTCTGTTGGATTGTGGGGAGGGGAGGTGCGGCCATCACCGGCCCCTCCAGGAACTGGGTATTCCGTTAAAAGAATCTGGGGGTCCTGGATCTCGTCTGAAGTCCGCTTGAGGGGCTAGGGCCATGACAGGACCACAGGAACCCCGGGGTGAGCTTAGGTTGGTCCTCATCGACCTAGCTTCCACATTTGGTTTACCCCATTGGACAATCACCTTGAGAAGTGGAGTCAGTTATAGTGGGGAGTCAATGCCTAAGCCAATACTGCTCATGTGATTGTATTTCAATAAAGTTGTGGCCAAAATTGCCCCAAAACTTAAACTAATATAAGTGTCCGTGTGTATTTGTTTTGGAGTTGGGTCTTGGGACCTCGAGGCGCAATCGCCTGAGAAAAAACAACACGCCAAATGGGCTAGTATAACATATTGCAGTGATCTGCAGTTTTGTAAAAAAAAAAAAAAGGAAAAATCTTTCCCCTTCCCCCATCTTCAGTAAGATCAGTAGTGTGTAATGAAAAGATTCCCTCTGTGCTTGAAATATTACGCAGCCCCTATTGAACATGACACCTTGGGTGCATGTGGAAGGCTATAATTAGAGAATCTACAAATAATAGGTCACTAATAGCAGCCATCACTACTGTCAGCAATTTTTCTTCCTTTTTTTTTCATTCTTTTTTTTCACTTCTCACATGAAGCCAGGCTTGCTAATTAGATTAAGCATGTCTCCAACTCTAATCTCTGCAAGCGGTGGTTAAAGGAGACACTGTCATGTGACACCTGGTTTGTGTGTTAAGAAATGATTAGCAGAGCTAATAAATGTAATTTAAAAATATAACTCATGCACATAATTAACTATGCCTTATTTCCTTGATTAAAAATCTACTTATCGGTGATAATGGCTAACACGCCAGGTTATCTGAGCCCGGGGAAGATTTTCTTCATTTGGTTAAAGGTGCCAGTGGGATATTTTTTTCCAGCAAGAGTTTTTTTTCCAGCACTGTGATGGAAAAGGAAAACTCCCATACACTTGGTTTTATTTTATTTTATTTAAGAACTGACATTGCTGCAAATTACCTATTGGTGCTATGTAAACACCATCCATTTAAAGCATTTAGGACCCTTGTACCTACGGGACCGCCTCTCTTGTATGTCCCACGGAGGACCTTACGGTCTTCAAATAAAAACATCTTGGAGATCCCAGGCCACAAGGAGGTTAGGCTGGCCTCAACCAGAGCCAGGGCTTTTTCGGCCGTGGCCCCGATCTGGTGGAACACTCTGTCACAAAAGACTAGGGCCCTGTGGGACTTGACAGTCTGCAAGACAGAGCTGTTCCACCAGGCCTTTGGCCAAGGCACAGCCTGACGCCCTCCTTCTGTAATCCTCATAGAGTGTAATCCAATGGTTGCCATTAATTTGAATCTGAATTGATTTTTTAATGAATTGATTTTAGAATGTATTTCAATTAATTGATTGTGATTTTATGTAAACTATGTTATGTTTACTGTTGTTAGCTGCTCTGAGCCCGGCTTCAGCTGGGGAGGGCAGGATATAAATAAAATATTATTATTATTATTATTTACTGTATAGCATAATTTTTCCCTCAAAGAATACTGTGAATGATAGGTGGTGCCAGAGGGGGGGACAGGTGGGCAATTGCCCCTCAAAAAAGGAACCTGCCCCCCATTTCTGAATTGCATTAACTTACACAGTTAATTTTCTTTTTTCAACCACCTAGAAATATACTTTGCCCTATCTAAGCCCTGCCCCTGCCACCGCCTCATCAATTTATTTTTCTGATGCCACGACTGCTGGTAATTGTAATTTGTTAAGGGTGCTGGGAATTGCGGCTTTGTGAGACACATACTACAGTTCCCAAGATTCTTGAGTGTGTGTGTTTTAAATTCGAAGGACCATAAAGGTTTTTGGGGGAGGGTGGCGGTGGTGGATAGACTGATGTCCTCATTAATCTATATATTTTGATTTTATATTGAAAGATGAATTAAAAACCTATTTGAAAGCATTGAGGCAAGATTTTGAGAATGGAGGTATCCGTAAACTCTGAGAGTGCAGTTTCCAAGAACACAAATGATATCAGCCCTGCATAACAAAGGGGCTGCTGTTCCCTGATGCAAACCAAGAGGTTGTTCCTTAGTATCAACAGAGATGCCTTTTCAAGGATGTGATTCGTAGGCAGGGCATTTTCACAAGCATGAAGCTCTCTCAATGCCCTCCCCCTGCCCCCAGATCCTGTGTAACTCCTGGGAACATTGGAAATTCATACAGCTTTTGCTGCTTGAGGTTATTTGATACAGAAGACATCCTAGGGCTGTTGGATAGCACTTTAATATGTTTTTTAAAAAATGGGGGGGGTCATTTCTATTCCTTATATGTTGCATCCGGGGGGGGGGGCTATCCACTTTCACCATGCCAGGCAGAACTTTATAAACTTTTCCCCACGTCTCCTCTTTTCTCTAAACCAGAAAATCCCAAATGCTGCAACCATTCTTCATCAGGGAGTCCCTTCATCCCCGTGCTCATTTGGGTGGTGCTTTTCTGAACCTTTTCCAATTCCACAATAACCTTTTGTTTCCCCCCCCCTCCTGTTTCACCCACGTTAGCGGCAACTTCAGAGACTATTTGCCAGGAATGGCCATAAACCAGGAACGGTTATGGCTGTATAATTTCACACAGTGGATGCTAAGTAATCTAACGCTGTATTCAAAATATTGGGTATTGGGTAGAAATGAAGATGCAAAGAACTGCAGTAGTGGTTATCCTGCTGCCTCTAAATGTATAAATACATTTATAATTTATTTATAAATACACCACATTTTGGTACATTTTTATTAGGCTGTTCCAGAAGCTTATGGGGAAGCGATTTTTAAAATTGTTGAAGAGTTTCAACTAGTTCCTTGCATTGGTACTGAAGTTGATTGACTTCCAGTCCAGCGTATATTTTAAATAATTTTTGCTATAAACTGGGGGGAGGGGGGAGGGAAACTTGTGTGTGCCTCTAGATTCAGATAACCAAGCTACTACAAATCTTTAGTCAGTAGTCTCTAATTTGTTATTTAGAACACAGTTTGTATGCAGAAGGGGGTTTTTACGCTTAACAGTCTATTTTTGTATAATGCCTGTTCTTCCTCCCCACCCCCATCTTTTAGAAATGATCGTATCACTTAGGTTTAAACCTTCAGGGTTTTTTCTCATTTTTATTATTATAAACGAATGCGACACAGTCCAAATAATTTCTCATAGATTTGCTTGCAGATTGCGTGTTTCACCTGTCATGAATCCTATTAGGCTGCAAGAACAAAGGAACTGTTGCAAGAGTTTCTGATTTAATTTACATACCGGTATGTAACAAAATACCTCAGCTACTTCATCACTACACAGTGGAGGGGTACTAGGTAAGGGATCGGGCCGTAGTAACTGGTTCCTGTACACAGAGTGTACAGGGTTACAATTATATAGAGAATTGCAATAGAAAATGCGTGGGTGGACTTCTACCCCATCTGTACTGGAAATAATTCAAAAAAGGAAACAAATTAAATGGTATACCCTCCAACATTCCTCACATGCAAATAGGGATATTCTATTCTACATCAGTATTCCAAATATTATCTAGATTCTGACAATCATTAATTTCTTGGGTTCATTACAATAGTTTGGATGGTGATGCCAGCTTGGTATGTTTAAGTAATTTGAAATTATCAAGGGTTGCCAACGTAGTTTAACAGCGGGATTGGGAGAGAGAAAACAACAACCGGAAATACAATACACCACAAGGTGTTTGAATGTTTTGTTATATTTTAGATATCCTTATTTCAAATGCATATCACTGTATCAAACTAGGGAGATATGGACAAAGTGTGTGTACTAACTACACTTGTTTGGGGAAGTTTTTAATGTTTGATGTCATTGCTTTTTTATTATTAATAATATTCTCTTGGGAGCCACCCAGAGTGGCTGGGGAAACCCAGCCAGGTGGGCGGGGTGTAAATAAATATTTTTATTTATTTATTTATTAGATCTGGATTCAGTGTTTCTCGAACAGACTGCCTCAGACTGAGATGCTTCGGGATTTGCCCAATTTGGCACATCCATCTAGAACTGTTTCATTTCACCTCCCACATTAACTGTTGATAAATTTCTAAAAAGAAAAAAAGAGGAAAACAACCGTAATAGTTTTCCTTTTAACAGTGGGTGAAATTTGCAGGCCTGGTAGTCTTCTCTGTCTCGATACTTCCATCAAGAATAATACTAATGTTTTAAATTAAGCTCTCTCTTTCTCTCAGGCTTTACACAGCAACCGCATTAAATGCTACATTATTTAGGAGTTTCAGTGATTTTAGCCTTATTCTAATGTCCTATAACATTCATTTACATGGATGCAAAGGAAGGGTGAATAGCTGTACATTTTCTTTTCTCTTTGCTGCAATTTAAAAGTTTTAATTTTAGGAAACAACCCCTAGGCAATATGGCAAGTGGTCCCCTTTCCTCTTTCTCAAAGGTCAAGAACATCACATCTTTTTATAAACAATTGGAACAATTAATTAGCAGCGGTTTTAATTAAACGATGATCCCAATGTAGCAGTGATGGAATTACAAAAGGAAGATAAACTTGCACACCAACATTTAGTTAATTTAATTAGGTATGGCACTATTTTATCACCCCTCCAGATAACAAATCTGCTGGATATCATGGTTCCTCTTACTTAGCTTTTCTTCATTTGAGGGGCACGTAAGAGTATTGTTATAAATGTCACACGATAAAACGGTTTACATCATTACATTTTTCGAATTAACACAATTTGAATTTCAAAGCCTTTCACAGCAGCTCAAAAGATACAGAAAATGTCGTTTAGTATTTCAGAGCCAAATTCACTAAAGGGACTTTTTTTGGCCAGTAGAATTAACTTTTGGGTAGTATAAGGGACCCTTAGCAGTTGGCGCTGTGGGTTAAACCACAGAGCCTAGGACTTGCTGATCAGAAGGTCGGCGGTTCGAATCCCCATGACGGGGTGAGCTCCTGTTGCTCGGTCCCTGCTCCTACCAACCTAGCAGTTCAAAAGCACATCAAAGTGCAAGTAGATAAATAGGTACCGCTCTGGCGGGAAGGTAAACGGCGTTTCCATGCGCTGCTCTGGTTCGCCAGAAGCGGCTTAGTCATGCTGGCCACATGAGCCGGAAGCTGTAAGCCAGCTCCTTCGGCCAATAAAGCAAGATGAGCGTCACAACCCCAGAGTCAGTCACGACTCGACCTAATGGTCAGGGGTCCCTTTACCTTTATGCACCATGTACATAAATATTAAGCAGAATCCTGATCCTTGGCCTATTGCCACAACTGGTCTGATACCATAAACATTTAGCAGAGTTCGGTAGGTTGCCACTCAAAGCAAGGTCTGATCTGTGCTGCACTCTGGAAGAATGTTTGAATTTGGACACTGGATGTAGATGGGATGTACTGAGAAAGATGTGGAGACAGACAGATGAGAGAATGGGGGTGCGAAACCGAAAATTGTAGTGGTAGAGCACACTCATTTGGCAATACTTTTGGAATTTGATCTTTAGGAATTGATCTAATCTGCGCCTCCTAGATTGATGTGTTGGACTGGAACTTAGTTATCTACCTTTTGCAATTCCTAAACGTTCTGATGCCATTCTGGTCTCAAAAGATGTATCAAAGTCTATTTTAAGACGTAAATTTTGAGAGAAAATGCCCTATACATATCCGCCTGCAGTTCAGTAGGGCTTATTCCCAGGTAAAAGGATAAAGGATTGCCTTCTTTAAAAATGTATTTAGTTGCATATTTATCCGTGGATTTATATGTGGATTTTTTTTTCTAAAAGAGAAAAGAAAAATCACAGATTAATGGGAAAACAGGACAGAATAACTCATGTACGAACATATGTAAAAGTGACACAGACTGATTCATGCATCCCTCCCATCACCCAGGCTTACATTTTTTGTTTGTAATTGGATCACTGTGTAGAAGAATAAAGTGAATAGTATGAGAGCTCAGAGGTGATTTTGTACCTATAAAAGAGATTATAACTGTTCAAAATTGATACTAGCCTAAAACTCCTACTTGCATTTCTGTTCCTTTTTTTCTGATGCTATCCATGGTTCAGGTTTCACGTTCAGGTTTCACAGGGATGCGGGTGGGATGCGGGGAAAGACCAACCAAATCATCCATCGGTTGTCAAATGTTGCAGTCAACCCACTAAGCAACACCTTGGAACTGATCACTTTGGAAGACTACCTTGTGCTCTCTGCATTTGCAACGTGACGTTCATAGCAACAGGGCCTTCAACAGGATTTTCTGTGACTGGTTCACAGTTTCTTAGCTAGGAGTGTGCAGAAGGCAGGGCAGGAATTAGGGAGTAGACAGAGAAAATTAGTGGCAGTTTAGTGAGGGATCACCAACCTTTGGCAACACAAGGAATTGCTGTGGACCCATCCCATGCCACATTGCAATTGCATACACCACATTGCAACCCCACACATGGACAAAACACACCTTGTTCCTCACTGTGCTACCAGAAAAACTAGTGATCTTCATTTTAAAAAAGGATTCAACATTTCTCACTATGCATAGTAATAACTTTAAAAAATGAAGGTCACCAAAGATGATTTTTATGTTCCAAACAATACCTATAATTAGAGGTGTAAAGTGTTTAAAGGAATGGCAGAAAGACCTTGCCAAGTTTATTTGGCAAGGGAAAAAACCACACATAAAATTTAAGCTACTAACAGAGTTGAAGGAAAAAGGAGGCTTCGCGATCCCTGACCTTAAACTGTACTTTGAGGCAGTATGATTTATGATTTTAAAATCATATTCTGAGAAGGGCATTATATGAAGTATGGGAGAGGAGTAAAAAATCAGTAGTAACCAAAACACCATGGTGGCTGTCACCAATGGAATCTATGTCGGTTCACAGGATAAATATGAACAGCGATTGGCTAACATATAAGGATTTAGTAGAGGAAACAAGTAGTGATCCGAAAATAAAGGACCTAAGCGAATTGAAACAGAAGGGAATAACCGGGCTGGAGTATTATCAACTAAAAGCCGCACTTGAAAAGGATAAAAGAACCAAAGGATTTGACAAAAAAATATCCTATCTGGAGAAGGATATTTTATATAATAATCAAAAGACACTTTCAAAAATGTACAAACTACTTTTGAATTGGCAAAGAAAGGAGGAAGATATCAAAGAAATTACAGTAAAATGGGAGAGGGACCTGGGACATACGATCAAACCCAATATTTGGAATGAATTATGGACTAAAAATACAAAATTCATGGCTTGTTTCCTTATAAGGGAAAATCTTATGAAAATGTACTATAGGTGGTACCTGACCCCTGTAAAACTTGCAAAAATAAATAAATCAAACAATAACAAGTGCTGGCGATGTAAGGATCAGATAGGAACATACTACCATATGTGGTGGTCCTGTCTAGAGATACAAAGATTTTGGAACATGATTTATGAAGAGATAAAGAGATTGATAAAAACTACATTTAGCAAGAAACCGAAAGAATTTTTACTAGGAATGGTTTCAGATAATATTCCCAAAAACAAAATTAGGCTATTTATGTATGCAACGTCAGCAGCAAGGGTTATAGTGGCAAAACACTGGAAAGATAAAAATACACCCACTAAAGAGGAATGGGTAGTCAAATTGTGCGAGTACTTGGAGCTCGCAAAGCTGACAGATGCAATAAGAGATAAACCTAAAGAATTGGTGAAAGAAGAATGGGAATGTTTAAATAATTATTTAGGGGACAAGGGCTCAACAAGAAAGATCTGGCTATGTTTAGAACCGCATAAAGAAATGTTCCCTGATACCAAGATGAGGGATTCCTTTGGAATGCAGATAGAGATAATTGATAAGAATAATGATCTGTTGTGAGCTTGACGGAAGTGTACAATAGATGATCTTTCTTGCTTTGGCTCATCTTCCTTTTTCTTTTTCTTTTTCTATTTTTCTTTTTTCTTTTCTTTTATCTTTCCCATAGTTGCTGATGTTCTGTGTCATGTACTTTGATATTTTTTGTAGTTTTTTGTAGTAGTTTTTTCATTACTATTAAGGAATTTTCCTTTGTAATTTTGGTTGTCTATATTTATATGTACCTGTTTAAAGCAAAATAAAAGTTTTTTTTTTAAAAAAAAATGAAGGTCACTAGCAATTTACACATTCTTTACCAATACATTGTTGAAGAGTTTCTTTCAGATATGAGAGGGAAATTTCAATTTTTTTTACAGTAATATTATTAAAATCTGTGTAATAGAACAATGTTAATTTACTATTGATTTTTTCCTCTCTTTTTTTACAGATCACAGTACAAAGACTTAGAAATAAATATTTTTTAAACCGTAAAGGAAAGTTGCATTAAAATAATCTATACTCTTTCAACAGCATTTCTGTGTGAGAGGTGTGTGTGTTTGTGTGTACATGTATATCTTGCACAGAAATGCCCATTTAGTAGATGAGGGACTAGAAACAAGAAAAGGATTTTATAAATATGACTTAACTGATATATTGAAACATCTGGAGATCTGTCTGCTCCTCTTTTTAAAAGAACTCAATAAAAATTAAACTGGGCATATCTAGTTAAGAAAATCTATGCAAACTCACTGTCCCAGTTACAATCTGATTTTTCCAATCCGCATACTCACTATTTGTGAATAATTATCTGCTTCTGAAAGGAAGTAGGGATCTCTCTCTCCCTCCCTCCCTCCCTCTCTCTTTCTCTCTCTCTCTCTCTCTCTCTCTCTCACACACACACACACACACATTGCACACCTGTATTGAGCTGCATCTCACATTACAGAGTACCATGTGAGAGACCTGGACTGCCATGGACATCAGAATTCCAAATGAACCACAGATTGACTTACCATTTTATGTACTGATGCTAAAATTAATAACATCTCATTTGGCACCAGAGATGATGGGAAGAGCAGGTAAGGAGGCAGACAAGGTGATTTTTATTCCATTTGCTGAGAGAACATAAAATCATTGGAGAAAGTAATCAGAAAAATGTGAACGCAGCATAAATACTTCATTTGCATCTTAACTTCTTTGTTAGTTTAAGAAATCTTCCAGTCTCCCCACAGTGTTTTCTGCTGCTATGAGGCAGATTTGGATAGGGTTCAGATCTGTCCACTAGATTCAGAAGATGGAAATTGGGGAGGGGAGTTGGTCCCATTTCAGAGTCTGTGCTAAGGATGCAAACTTTGAAAGGCCTTTAAGCCTCAGTGCACTCTTGATGACAGTATTATTTTGGGAGTGAGAGTCCCCAATATGAACTCTCTCAAAACCTCTTTCAAAGGAGGGCTTAATTTTGTTTACCCCCAATTTCCTGGCTTGGATTAAAATGCAAGCTGGAAGAAAAAAATGTGAGATTTCCATATTGACACATGTTTTGCACATTCAGGAGAAAAACGTCTCCTGGCCAAGCAAAGTCTTTGGCAGCCAGAAAAAAGCTGTTTTTAGCAGCTTGATATTGATTGTTTTTGCTCCTATAATATCTTCCTTCCCCCCAATTCAACGTGAGTTTAAAAGAGTTCACCATTGTGTGGAAAAGCATCCCCCTTACTCTTTGGACCTTCCAATACCAAGAATAAAAAGCATGACAACTATCATTTGGGTGAAATCAGGCCGCAGCTTATTGACTACAGATGCATACCCTCCAACATTTCTCTGATGAAAATAGGGATGTCCCGTTCCATAACAATAATTTTACTATTTATACCCCATACATCTTACTGGGTTGCCCCGGCCACTCTGGGCAGCTTCCAACATATATAAAAACATAATAAAACACTAAACATTTTTTTAAAAAACTTCCCTATATAGGATTGCCTTCAGATGGCTCAGGGGTCAGATAACGCCATCCCCTCTAACATTTTTCCAGTGAAAATAGGGATATTATAAGGAAAAGTGGGACATTCTGGGATCAAATCAGAAATCGGGATGGCTTCTCTAAATCAGGGACATCCCTGGAAAATAGGGACACTTGGAGGGTCTGCAGATGCAAAAGGTTTGGCATAGGCATTGAGTAGACCCCCAACCCTTCCAGCTTGCCTGCTGGAAGAACTTATGCTTTGGGGTCAACTGGAAATGTGGGAGTCCCTGACCTACATCAAGGGGTAGCTCCCCAACTGCATTGCACCTGAGGAGTTCTGTGGCCCCTCACCCCTGCCAGGGCATCCAGACAGAAGCATCTCCCCCAGGATAATAAAGGTATGTTGTATGGGAGTCAACTCCTAGGAGCTGAGGTCCCTTTGGTCCCTCCCCAAAGAAATATTTGAGGGAGCCATTGCCATTCAAGTGGTGTGTGTGTGCCCTGTCATGTCACGGATTATGTGGGGCCAGGCTTGTGACGTTAACATATGAGAGTGCTGGAGGCGAAATAGTTAAACAGGTTACCCAATCAGAACCCAGGGGGTGGAGTCAGAGGGACTATAAAACCAGCTCTGGGAGGGGCGAAGGGGGGAAGTTAGTTAGTTGGATGGTTGGTTGGAGTGGGAGTGAATTGGGATAGAGTCTGTGGGGAGGTTGAGTTAGTGTAGTGAAATAAGCTGAGTCAGGAACAGGAGCTAGGAAGACAAGTAAATATCTGAGAGGTGGTTTAGTGAGTGAGAGCAGGTAGCGGAAGTTATAGGTCTGGATAGGCACCCCATGATTGTAATTGACCGATACCGTTTATGAAGCCACACACTTGTTAAACTGCAATAAATAAACAGAAGTTTATGTTCCAATTTAACCCTGACTGGACTCAATATTGTACCAGGTAGGGCCTGGGTGGTGGCAGCGAGAAATAAAGTGGTGGCACAGGGATCAATAGACGGCGAAACGTCCAGAGACCCTGTGTGATCGCCACAGGGCTTACCTGGGCCTCTCCCATATGTTATCCAAGTTGGCACCCCGTGCTACGTTATACCTCCACTGTCTGAATACCTCTAAAAGCCTGACAAAATAGGAGATATGTGCCACAGTTGCAGAATCGCTTAGGAGTAAGGGCTTCACAATTAACTGGCAATGGTCCTCCATGTTGAAAAAGAGGAAGATAAAAATGTGAGCTAGAGAGGGAGATAAGCTATCTCAGGCCCAGAGATAGTTGCCCCAGTCAGAGGCACTTTTCCCTGCTCCCTGTGTAGCCTATAATTTCCATGATGATGAACCATTTAATCTTTAAAGCAGAGTGAACTGCCACAGGTTATAACTGTTAGCAGATTTATTATACAACAATAATATTTCCTACTCTGGCAAATTAAAACCATTTCTCAAGTCTGTACTTATATTTTGTCACAAACCACCGATACCTACTGTTATGACAATTCTGCCTGAATTAGTCATTTACCATTATGGAGACATCAATTTTAGGTTTTAATCATTAGTGATACATTATGAATTAATTTTAATAACACTTATCATAATGTGTTCATTAACTATTATTGTGGATGTCATAAATAGTCAGGATGCCGTAAGTTCTTTTAATTTGAATGCAATCTTACTTAATTGACAGTTTTTATAGCTGAGATTTGGGTGCTCTTTTTTCAGTGTGGAAAGACTTCTGATCATACCCTGATCATTCAGCCTCCAGCATCACGAAAGTGTGCAGTGACCTCAGTGCTGTTCTATTAGGGATGCTTGAGGAATCTGGTCTTTGCAAATTCCGATATGCCTGGAAAAATCCACATTGCCTGGACTAATATGTGAATTGGAGTGTATCTAGCCAACTGGATTTTGTACTTATTTAAATATTTTATATATTATATAATTTGAATTAATCAAATGCTTAAGTGTCAAGTTTCCATTCCAGGTATGGAGTAACACTATATGGTGTAACACGTGGAATGGAGACTTGGTACATAAGCATTTGGTCAAAGGCTATGTCTATCAAAATAACAATGTGGAACTTGCAATATTCAAACCAAACAAATCTCTTGCCTGCCTCTGGGAGTCAAACCACCCCAGAGGAAATCCACTACCCACTCAGGCAAATAACATCTTCCCCTTGACCTATGGTAGCCCCCCCCCCTGCTGCTCAGCATTCCTCAGATCGCGAGTGCTCAAAACTAAACTGCACCCCCACACCAGACAGGAGGCAGTTGTGATGTGCTCTTCATTCACCACACTAAATTCAAATTACATTGCTGTATAACAGGCAACAAGGGACACAGGTGGTGCTGTGGGTTAAACCACAGAGCCTAGGACTTGCCAATCAGAAGGTCAGCGGTTCAAATCCCCGCGACGGGGTGAGCTCCCTTTGCTCAGTCCCAGCTCCTGTGAACCTAGCAGTTCGAAAGCACATCAAAGTGCAAGTAGATAAATAGGTACCGCTCTGGTGGGAAGGTAAACGGCATTTCCGTGTGCTGCTCTGGTTTGCCAGAAGCGGCTTAGTCATGCTGCCCACATGACCCGGAAGCTGTACGCCGGCTCCCTCGGTCAATAAAGCGAGATGAGTGCCGCAACCCCGGAGTCGGTCACAACTGGACCTAATGGTCAGGGGTCCCTTTACCTTTATAACAGGCAACAGCTGGATCAAACCCACCCATCAGAAGCCAATTGAACCAAGGGCAGTGAAAAGTAGGTGGAAAAAAATGGATGCCTGAAAAGGCCAGTCAGGGAGCAACCAAAAAAATCCTACTCAGCCCATATGTAGGTTTGCCATATTTCAAGAGGTAAAAATTCAGACACAAAAAGTTGCTGCCCGTCCACTGCTGCCAAGCCTGAGCCACTCACACCAGAGTCAGAGCCAGTGTCAGAGCCTGAACCAGAGCTGCACGCGCTCATTCACGTGCGGCCACACACACACATTAAAACCCAAAATCCAGGACAGTTACTTTAAAATGTAAAATTTCCCCCCAGATTGGCATGCTGAACCCCCAAAAAGAGGACATATCCCGGAATTCCTGGATGTATGGCAACCCTACCCATATGGCAACTGGCAAGACCTATATTGTTCAATGGGTGCAAAGGCAGGATACTGAAAAGGGGGGTGAGGAAGTGCCATTGGACTGGGATAATACCCATTATCCCTGATCATTGACCTTGCTGGCTGCAGCTGATGGAAGACAACAACTTCTGAAATTGGCTGAATTGGCTGTACCTCTTCTAAGTACAAAGCAGTTCATAAGAGTTTGTTCTGAGCATTTCTGAACGTCTTGGTTTTGCCATACAGGTGAAAATCTAGAAAAGAGTCACATCAGAAATCCCCAGATTTTTTTTATCCATCTTGTATATGTATGTGCAAACCTTGCATAATGATCATGTGAAGATTGGATAACACCAGATCAGCAGATTATGTATGACCTACAAATGTGCTATATCAGCAATTGTAAATGCAGAAATTATCATGAGGAGTGCACCCAGGCTGGAGAAGGCTATCTGAGGAGACAGGCAATTCATTACGTTCTTGCTGGCAGTATATCCATTTTGGCAATATAAACTGGTATATGTTAGATGCTAAAGGCTGAGCAATTCACTTTAAGTGAATTATGGACCTTTCATTTTCTTCACTAAGACATTTAACAGACTAAACATGAACACAGGAGCATATGATATTGACAAAATGTTGCTCCTTAAATAAATTGGTGAAGGCCGACCATCACACATGCTTATTGAGCATTTATTAGTTTATAGTAACACAATTTGAAATTTAATGCACAGGTAATAGGATTCTGAGATCCTAAAATTAAATCAAAGCAAAAAGTACATATTCCTGAAGGGGGCTAGTGAAAGTTTCATCTGAACAATTCACATGTATTTAAAGAAGTGAAGAAAATCTGGCAAAATCTCCTTCCTGAGAACAGCAGTGGCGTTGTATAATGAACCACTGGCACGAAAGATTATTTCTCATGAGCCTCACTGCATGGTTATTGTTTCAGAAAATGGTACAATGGGGGGGGGGGGAGTCACCTCATTTAAAAACTGGTATGTGTGATTGTGCAAGTAGCAGAAAAATGACACACACAACCCCGGCTGCTCTGATGTTCTGGCTCAGGAGAATATTGGGCAACAGAGCCCAGTGGTTCATGGGTGATGTAGTTCTCCCAAAGGCTTCTGCAATTATGAGAAGTGTGTTTAGCGGGTGGGTAGCTGAAAGGGGACATTCTAGGGATGGGGAATCACAGCAGGGATGGCTAGGTGAGACGCTGGAAATTGGCAAAAGGAAAACCTGGATAATCCACATGTCAATTTTACATCCCCCATAATGCTACTGGACCTGAAACCCATGAAAAGTTGGGAAAGGGCCATTCCAGACTTTGCTTTGATACTAATTCCTATTAGGAATGCAGTTTTCAAAATGCATTTATTCCATTGTTCAGTACTAGGAAATATGCTTAGATGATCCAAGGGTAAATCAATCCTCTTTTTATCGGTCTTGATATGTTCTAGTTGGAATGGTTTTACCTGTTTTAAAACTGTAACAGTTGTATCTGTTTTCATATTGTTATATTACTATATATATTGTTATCATTTTGTTATAACCTGCTCTAGGACCTTATGGGGAATGGTGGGCAAGAAATCTTATTAATTAATTCAGTCCCTGGAATCTCCTACTAGAAAGCTCACAAGTAGCAGGACTGTCTGAGAATCTGGATAGCCACTGACTGTCAGAATATACCACCCTGGTTAGATGGATCAATGATCTGTTGCAATATAAGTCCTCTCAGTATATTCATAGTATTGTGATAGTGTGCAGCAGTACACCGTAGCCAGCTTTCTCAGGTACTTAGCCTACTTCAGCCCATCTGTTACACATGGTCTAATGCCACTTTTTGAAAGCAGGATGCAATATATTCTGTTTAGTTTTGTTATTTTTGTGTACCTGGGCCGGAAACCTTTTGTTCGGCATTTTTTCTCTCTACTAACTCATATGAAACAATGTGATTGACCAGTGTTATATTCAAATGTCAGTCATAATAAGGCAGCAACTGCCTGCAAGGATGCTAACCAATGTTTTACTTTTAAATTGTTGTTTCCATTTTAATGGGGAAATTGGTTTTAAATTTGATTTTCTGTTTCCATCCATTGTTGTCAAGGCTCGTGACATACAATGCAGGAGCCAAATTTGCTCTTGCAGTATACAGGGCTGTATGACCATGGCAGGATCAGTAAGAGCATATAAAATATGATTTGCTGCTTTTTCCTAAAGCTATACACTTGGGTACATATTCAGGAGTCATACCAGAATCGGTTAGAATTAATCCTAATATCCTATTACTGTCAGCATCCAAGTATGTTAAGGATATTGTACACTACACTGAATGCCAAGGAGAGCACCAGATAGATTAAATTCTGAGCGCAAAAACCTGTGAGCAAAAGCATGCGGCTGCAAAATAAGAAGCAGAAAATTCCATATTCCACTCACACTGCAAAGCTGAAACAAAGTCATACCATTAAATCATACCAGGTCTCTAGCCAGAGAGGTATCACAATACCAGTGAGAAGCATTTGCATTCTTTGTATTTTCTCCTATCAATAATTGGAATTAAATTATATTTCTTAGCGTGAGGTTCTTTTTATAAAGTGGGACGCAGGTGGCGCTGTGGTCTAAACCACTGTGCCATTTGGGCTTGCCAGTCAGAAGGTTGACGGTTCAAATCCCCACAACGGGGTGAGCTCCTGTTGCTCTGTCCCAGCTCCTGCCAACCTAGCAGTTCGAAAGCACGCCAGTGCAAGTAGATAAATAGGTACCACTGCGGTGGGAAGGTAAACGGCATTTCCATGAGCTCTGGTTTCCGTCATGGTGTTCCGTTGCACCAAAAGCATTTTAGTCATGCTGGCCACATGACCCAGAAAGCTGTCTGTGGACAAACGTCGGCTCCCTTGGCCTGAAAGTGAGATGAGCACCGCAACCCCAGAGTCGCCTTTGAAAGGGAAAAGTTGACAGCTATGCCTCCCAGAGCTACAGAGTGGTTTAACAAGCTATCCCTCTTCCCAGGAAACGATAGGAATTATAGCTCTGAGAGGAAAACAGGGGCCTCCTAACCACTCTCAGCACTCCTGATTAGCTTTGGCTTGCAGAATTATTGGGTGAAAGCCATGACATTCCAATCCCTGAGCAGTGAAAGATTCCAGGGGTTCCAGGATTTGGTTTCCTTGGAATGAGGCACAGCGGAGACTGTGCTGTCTTTATGATATATGGTTTATTTACACATATATACAACCTGAGCCTACAACAGAGGGGCTCACAACATTAACACCCCAAGAGGGTCTTGTTTCTCCCACAGTCTTGGATTCAGACAGATGCCAAGCATGGCTTTGTTTCTCTCGCTTCCCAGCCTGCTTCCTCCTGATTCTAGCTTACAAAAGTGACACTTTGTCCTTTGTCTTTCTAACTAACAGGCAATTGAGGGAGAGGCGGCACCCATTTTCTTTCTTTGTTACCTTAATGACTCACATTAGGGGGCTATTACCAAGAAACTTGCCTGGATATTCCAGAAATTGAATCCCTGTTGGATCTAGGAATTAGAAGGGACGGCATAAGGCATAACCGCCGCCACCCTGCCAAACTCACAACAGTATCATAGTGTGAATGTGGCCAGTGTTAAATGGGAGACAATAGAACACTGGAAAATTATATGAAAGAAATAGAAAAATGTTCTAATATAAATCCCCTAGGGCAACTAGCTCAATTGGTTAGAACGTGGTGTTGACAACGTCAAGGCTGCAGGTTCAATCAGTGTAAGGGATATTCCTACATTGCAGGGGGTTGGACTAGATTACCCCCAGGATCCCTTCCAACTCTATGAGATATCTATGAGACGTTTACGGGAGATTATCATTTTGCCTATAGAAATTGAGGCACACCCCCCCCTCAAAAAAAACAGTGAGAGAATAGTGTTAGAGAACAACCTTCTATTTTTACACGGTCTAGAAGAAAGAAGAGACTTTAGCTATCTAGACAGTATATCTGCGTCAAAGCATTCCCCATGGGTGGTTGTTCAAAAAGAAATGGGAAAAGTCTTGGTTTAACTTTATTCTCATTCTCTCCATGTCTGGAGGGTTCCCTCCCAAGCTGTCTGAATGTTTTACTGTTCCTTTTATATCAGTTGCTGAGTTGCACTCATCTCTACATTGTTCCCCTTTCTCTTTTGTCTATTCCCCCCACTCCCAACCTCAGAGAAGGTGTACTTTGCTTAAAAGGAGTGGGGGAGAGAACCTCGCTTTAGCACTCTCACAAGCTTCAAAGTGCTACAGCAGTTTAGAATGCTTGTAGGAGGCTTGGGTTGTGACACAAGCATAGTCATGCAGTTGAACTCTGCTATACATATAAAAGGAAAAATACAAAACTTATTTCACAGGGAATCTCAAGGCTGCTGGAAGCTCTTGTTCAAAGGGAAATATCTATTCCTGGATGGGAAGAAAATGCTACTTAGCTGAACTGTGGATGAAACCATTTCATTTTAGCCTACAGACACAACAAAACAATATTATGAGGCCCATTTTGACAGGGTTGAGATCTACATTCTAGTTTTGTAACTCTGGAGTAGCACTGCAGTGCTTTGCAAAATGTACCTCAAAGTAGTAACTTCATCTCCACACCCGTACTTAGCAGAGGTCCATATAATTCCACAAAGGAGAGAGCCTTTTTTGTGGTGGGTCCTCACTTTGGAATGCTGCGCCAGCTATAAAATGTGCTTCGTTATTAAACACATTAGAATTTTCCCACTTTGCTGTTTCACTATTTAATTAATCTTGAACTTTATTGTGTGTGTATATATCTATAACTTCTTCTTTGACGATCACTCATAGCCAAGTAAGATTGTCTTGCATGAACACGGTCTTAACAGTGAGTCCATAAGTGACTGTGGAGGCCAATTTTGGATCCACACGTCCTTCCACAGTGGGGACATAGGTTTCCAGGTGCGAGTTGATCATAGTGAGGGTTTGCCAAATGCGCCTTCCTCTTAGCACTTAGAGTGGCTGGGGATGCCCAGCCAGATAGACGGGCTATAAATAATAAAAATATTATTAAAAATTACAGTCATACCTCATGTTACGTCTGCTTCATGTTACGTTCTGTCAAGGTACGTCCTGTGGTGACCCTGAAGTACTGGAAAGGGTTACTTCCGGGTTTCACCGCTTGCACATATGCAGATGTGCAAAATGACGTCACATGCATGCGCAGAAGCGGCAAATCGCAACCTTCACGTGCGCAGACGTGCCACTGCAGGTTGTGTTCCTTTCATGTTGCGAACGGGCCTCCGGAATGGATCCTGTTCGCAACCAGAGGTACCACTGTATTATTTTCCCCTTTCGTCCTGAGTTCAAGCATCTTCAAAGTCCATGACATCTTTGGTAAGGCTGTTCTTGAAGTTTCAGCAATTTCCACCTGGACACTCTGCATTCCAGCTATGTCCAGGAATTTCCGGACGTATGCCAACCTTATGGTACTCATATTGATAAAACTGCCATTGGTGTCAGCACAAAAGGTGATGGTACTTCATATCAGTGAATACTGTCACAAAAAAGCCCTGTATGTATGATGTGGAAATAAATATTTATTTACTCACTGACAGAATTTAAAAGGAATTTGATTGTGTTAAGTAACAGTAAGGCCCAAGGCAAATTCAGTGCCAGCTGTTGCTTATAGGCAATATGAAAGTGCAGATTCAATAAGTCCCGGACCACTTTCCAGAGATATTTCACACTGTGCAGCCTAATATTAAGTCATTAGACCATCATGCTGTAGGTACGAAATGAGAAATTTTTAGGTCTGTTGAACACTGTCACTGTTTCACAGTTGGTTAGGTTAAAGTGCTGAAGCACAGGTGTTTCTGTAAGCATGATATACTGAAAGAATCTAATGCTCAGTGGCCCTCAAATTCACACTTTCACCTGTGAGGCACACAGGGCTAGTGAATAATAAATAACATATAGGTGAGGTTAAGACTTACTTATGTGCAGTTTCACATTCTGTGTGGCTGTGTTGATCCACACATCAGTTTGTTTCTAAACCTTGTGAGGGATAAAATTAGATTTTATAGTGGGGGAGGAGAATTAGGGCCCTGGAACTGTAAACTTCATTGAACACCAGAGCAGCCATGGCAGACCAAAAAGGTTGACAATAATGGAAAAGTGCAAGTCTTTTTCTGAATCACAGAAGCAGCAATGTGAAACTTTGGCACCTTCAAAGATAAGAACTTGACAATAAGTTTCAAGAAAACATCATACTTGACAAGATGCTAAAGAGAATGGCAACAGCATCTGAGCAAATGTTGATCTGTAAAATTTCCATGATGGAATGAATAAAAGTGACTGTGAGCTTAATCAGAGGCAGATTTAGGGGAGGTCAACTGGTTCACCCACACTGGTGCCAAGCTGAGAAGGCACCACAGTGGGTGCTGCAAGAATGATGAACAATGGAAGGTGAAAGGTGGGGGGGGGGTTGTCCATCACACAGGGCACTGCTGAAACTGAAAACTTCAAAGTCCACTACTGCCTTAATAAAGAAATGTCATAAAAACAGGGGTGCCAATTACAAATTCCACTAGTTAGATTATGGACGCCCAACTCCTAATCTACATTTTACGGTCGTACCTTGGTTCTTGACTGTAATCTGTTCTGGAAGCCCATTTGACTCCCGAAACCATTCAACAACTGAGGCGCGGCTTCCAGTTGGCTGCAGGAGCTTCCTGCACTTAAGCAGAAGCTGTGTCGGACGTTTGGCTTCCGAAAAACGTTCGAAAACCAGAACACTTGCTTCCAGGTTTTCGGAGTTCGGAAGCCAAAACGTATGAGTACTAAGGCGTTTGAGAAGCAAGGTACGCGGTATGTTGGTTTTGAAATGAAATTAACACAAAAGAAGAAAACTCTGATCAGTATCAAATGTGTTCAGAGCTTCATTTCTTGTTCTATTCCTTCTAACCAACTCTTCTTTGTACATTCCCCCCCCCCAGCTGAAGATGAGATCCTGTTCTATGGCACAGGCTATAATTATGAACTTTATTCCTGAATATGCTACACAATATATCAATTCTGTCCAACAGCTAGGTGGGCTGGAAGATGATAGGAGGCCATTTTTATTTCTATTTTTTTGTTAGAAAGGAAATAGCAAGCCTATGATGCTCATTCAATTGAATCTAATTGATTGCTTTGTCAATGCAATTATAATGCTAATCTTATGCATCGCTTAATCCATGTTATTTTCCAAGTAGTATGAGGCTATGGTTTTCTTCAAAGTTTATTATGATATTGCTCTTCAAAGCTTATGATGGTATTGAAGTATTGATGATCAATTAACTGATTGATATGTTTCAGTTATAATATTGAGACTGTAGTCTTTCATCACTAGTTATGTTCTACCCACCTGGTTCCTGGTGTGCTGGTTAGATCACCCAACGAACAGAGGACTTGGAGGGGGGAACTTTCATATCATGTCACTGGTGACTGGCAATGAGCAACCATCACAAAAGCTTATGATGAGGAAATTTGATTTGATGTACTTTAAGAGAGTAGGTAGAATTCATAGAACTCCATTAACTGATGCTAAGAATGGTAAAGTAATAGGTAGAAAACAGTTGACCCAAGGTACAAGATATACCGTATTTTTCACTCTATAGGACGCACTTTTTCCCTTCTAAAAAGTAAGGGGAAATGTGTGTGCATCTTATGGAGCGAATGCAGGCTGCGCGGCTAAGCCCAAAGCCAGAACAGGGAGACGGAGCAATGCGCAGCACTCTGTCTCGCTGTTCTAGCTTGAGGATGGCTGCGCAAAGCCTCTGCAGGGCAGCAGGGTGCCTTCACCCCGCTGCTCTGCGGAGGCTTCAAAGGCCGTTCCCGAAGCCAGAACAACGAGACGGAATGCTGCGTAGTGCTCCATCTTGCTGTTGGGGATGGCTGCACAAAGTCTCCGCAGGGCAGAGGGTGCCTTCACCCTGCTGCCCTGCGGAGGCTTCACAGGCTGTCCCCAAAGCCAGAACAGCAAGAGGCTATCCCAGAAGCCAGATCCCTCTTGCTGTTCTGGTTTCTGGGGTTTAGAATTTTTTTCTTCTTGTTTCCTCCCCCCCCCCAAACTAGGTGCGTCTTATCGTCTGGTGCGTCCTATAGAGCGGAAAATACAGTACTGTCTTGTGGCTCCTTTTCACTCCTTGGTTTCTGTGAGAAATGATCCAACCATTCATGACAATAGATAACTAGATGAGTATAAATCCCATGTGAGGGTTGCTCATAAACAGTAGCAATGGAATATCTAAAAGTGTGTTTATAGGTGATGTTGTTTTTTATTTTATTTTATTATCACAAATATAATATAGTAAAAAAATGTTGTAAAGGTAAAGGTACCCCTGACCGTTAGGTCCATTCGCAGATGACTATGGGGTTGCAGCGCTCATCTCCCTCTATAGGCCGAGGGAGCGGTGTTTGTCCACAGACAGCTTCTGGGTCATGTGGCCAGCATGACTAAGTCACTTCTGGTGAACCAGAGTAGTACACGGAAACGCCGTTTACCTTCCCGCTGGAGCAGAACCTATTTATCTACTTGCACTCTGACGTGTTTTCAAACTGCTAGGTGGGCAGGAGCTGGGACTGAACAACGGGAGCTCATCCCGTCGCGGGGATTTGAACCGCCGACCTTCTGATCGGCAAGCCCTAGGCTCTGTGGTTTAGACCACAGCGCCACCCGCCACTTTAAAATGCCATCAATTGTGTTCCTCTTTGCTTGTTGATTATTTGTCAGCTTCAGAAAATTCAGAAGAGGGAGATCAGGCCACCATCAGTGGTGTACCTTCAATACTGGAGAATGGGGTGTACAGATTTTTCAAGTTTGAAACTTCAGAGGTAATTTTAAGGCAAGCCGAAACTTCTTTGAAGTCTGAGCATAGCTCATAATTAGTTTGCCCCCCTTTGCAACTGACATTTATATCAAGTTAACAAAAATAACAAGATGCGGTTGCAGCAGTGCTATGTAGTTTCTGAATGTGTTCTTCATCAAATGTCTCTACAGAATCTGTTGTCCTGATCTACTTTGCTCTGTATGCAGAATGGAACAAAATGTGGCAGATTTTGAATTGAAATGCAATTGATGTCATCCCTTTTCTCGGGAGTGTATTGTTATGCTGTTGGCCAACCATTGATCAGTCTTTTTTTAGGCAAATGGGTGGGCAAGGACCTGGAATATTCAACTAATGGGTGCTAGTGTCTGAAAGCTTTCTGAATTGTGACGTTCATATTGAAAATGAATGTTTTTCAGAAGGGAGAGGAGAGGTTGATAAAAGAGAAAAACAATGGTTTGGGGCACAATTGAAAGCCTGCAGTTTTTCCATCATGCTTAGAATCATGTTTTCTGTTCAACCAAGGACCTTCCTTTTTTCTCCTTGGAGTACATATTCTTTTCTACCTGCAATTCTTTTTGCCTGCATTTCATATTTAGCTGCGACAGCTTTCAAAGCAGAGAACATTGCTCACTCTTCTGTCTCCAAGGACAAAAGTCTTTACAATAATTCTCATTGTGCATTGGAGTGCCATGCTTATTCTCTAAAAAGGAAAGCAAATCATTAATGGAATAATTCAAGCTTTTTTCCCCATTTTGAATAAAAATTATGAAATATGTACACGCAAACAAATGTGTATGTATGTGAGAAAGAGGGAGGGAGGAGTGAAGCATTTACTAGCATACATCTTTCTGTGTACCGTATTTTTCGTTCTATAAGATGCACCTGACCATACGACGCTCTCGTTCTCTGCGCAGCGCCTCTCCAGCAAAGCGGGAGGAGAAATGGAAGGGGCTCTGTTTCTCCTCCCGCTTTGCTGAAGGGGCGCTGCGCAGAGAGGGAAAGCTGCGCAGCACCTCTCCGGCGAAGTGAAGTCAGAACAGCAAGAGGAATTGCTGCAAGCGAAAGCAGCGATCTCTCTTGCTGTTCTGGCTTCTGGGATAGCCGTGCAAAGTCTCTTCAGGTGAGCACCATTCCCTCTTGCTCTCCTGGCTTCAACGATAGCCGCACAGCCTGCATTCGCTCCATAAGATGCACACACATTTCCACTTACTTTTTAGGAGGGGGAAAGTGCATCTTATAGAGCAAAAAATACGGTAACTCTTGTTGAACCACAGAACAACAGGGACAGTCTATCAATGTGCATCAAAACACCTCCCACTTCCACTCCTTGTCATGAGAACCCATTAGCCTCCTCATGTTGGGCACTAGCAAAGCAAGATGTGCTCTAGTTGAACATCCTTATTTTAAAAAAATAGTCCCAAAATATTTAGAGTTGTTGCTGCTGCTGTTCTACTTAATGAAAAGATATTGGATAATCATGTTATTCCCAAGAGATAAATACACTCAACAACTAAAGCACCCAACACTCTATTTGAATTTCATGTACCACTGGTATGCATTCCAAATAAGGATGCTCTGTCTCTCTTTTTAAAAGGGCAGGTGATGGGAAGGACCTCCATTTCAGACCCTGGAGAGCTTCAGCCAGACAATAGGCATATAACATTGAAAGCCCAGTTGGTGCACATTTACGTCGTTCCCACCCCATTAGTATGGGAGCAGATTTGCCCCACCCACAGATGCCCAGGAAGTTCAATCCAGGTCAGGTGTATTATACTAGATTAAATAATGAAACTAGATGCATACTACAGCGTGCATTAGAAGAAATACTTCAAACACAGGTGGAAGAAAGAAGAGTGTAATATATGCTCATTTGCGGAACAGGTACACAACGCACCTAAGGAAATCCATCCAAATTAATTACTGGTGTCACAGTTGCTCAGCACTGTCGTTTCTCCAGGCTCCTGGTTCCTTACTATGGGCCTGAAAACCCTAGGAAATGACAATCCCAACATTCTGGGCACTCCACATCATCTTCATGAAGCATTCTGACTAAATCAAATATGCAAATGCCCCTTTTCTCACCATTCTGACTGGTAAGATGAGGAGAAATGGCAGGAGCAGTAAGGAGGCTTGTAAGAGGGTTGGGGAGGTCTCTAGGCATCTCTGTGGAATGCTCTCCCCAGGGAAATTTGCCTGGCACATTCATTATACACCTTTAGGCTCCAGGCAAAAACGTTCCTTTTTAACCAGGCCTTTGGATGATTTGATTGACATCCTATGCCCTTTTAAAATGGGGGGGTTGGGGGGGTTATTGGGTTGTTGTTGTTTTTAATTTTGATTATATATTTTGTGGTTTTATATTGTGATTTTGTTCTGTGAACTGCCCTGAGACCTTCGGGTATAGGGTGGTATATAACTTCAATTAATAATAATAATAGGCACCATCATTTAGCTTAGCATTTCTTTAGCATTTCATGAACAGGTGAAGGGGGGTAGGAATTCAGCCCCATCATCTTGCCAATAACACAAAACTTGGTGTTTGGAGCGTTCCATTCAAACACTGTACATGGCATATTGGAGAGGAAGACAGTATTGGCAGTCAGAGAAGGCAAGATGCCTTCAGACCATTTTGAGACAAGAAATTAAGACCAAAAAAAACCTGGGAGAGATCTTTTCAAATATTGGTGTTTGCTAAGGTCACTGCTTACACATGCATGTTAGAGATTTTTTGAGGGAGGGGAGCAAGGAACTTTTCAGCATCCTCTCACCAAGCAGATGCAGGGAAGTTTTTAACGTGTGATATTTTAGTGTATTTTTTGTTTCTATGGAAGCCGCCCAGAGTGGCTGGGGAGGCCCAGCCAGATGGGCGGGGTATAAATAATAAATTATTATTATTATTATTATTATTATTATTATTATTATTATTATTATTATGCAGTGGGTCACATGAGCCACCATTCTGATTTGGAAACACTGTGGGTCTCCATCAAATGATTCTTCCACCTATGTCACCCTTCTGGCACCAGATGCTGGGTGGGATGTAATTTTGTGGCTTCCCTAACTCAAAGGGGTCACAGACTCTTGCACCACCATCAAGGAGAGGACCTCTAATCAAGGAAGGTCAGTAAAACCTCCATTTGCTGACCTCCTCACATATGTATTTGGACTGGGACCATTTTAATTGGGAAGGTATAAATTCCGCATCTTAAAAGTGTCATTTCCAACATCATCTTTTATTTTGCATTAAGATCATGTACATTAATCAGTAATTCAATCATATACACACTTCCCTGGGAGCAACTCACTGGGCTAATGTCTGAGGAAACGGGCATAGGATTGCACTGTATATTATATCATTTTATAATAAAATAAAGATGAAGCTCCTGGGTTACACAAGGATAACATTACATTAACTAAGGCCAGCTCTGCAGAGAAGTATTCATATTCATAGTCCTGCACTGAATTCTGGCTTTTCTTTCATCATCCAAGTTACTAATCTTGAACTACAGGCCACAGTTCAAGCCATTTTATTTTAAGCAGTAATCAAGGAAGGGGATATTAAATCATATACTTTAATTTCCCAAAGTACCCAAACCCTGTAAGGTTTATAAATTACCTTCAACTTTTGCATTAACTTCAAACATTGCATTCAACATTCATTACTGTAGCAGTTTCATTTTATGCATTATCTGTACTGGAACATTTCTTTCATTTAGATTTCACTTTAACCACGGAAAGAAGTAGCTGGAGATAGTCCCCGAGGTTTATGACTTCTACCCAGGAGCATACAGCTTGCAAATCTTGCCTTGAGAGGTAAGAAAAAAATTGGATGCACATATTGATTCCATTACTTCCCTTCATAAAAGAAACAGAGTGATTCGGGTGGACGATCGTGTGGTTTGTTATTTGAAACCAGATTCCCTCTTGCTTCGCTTTTGGAACAATGAACATATCAAATGATAGACCGAAAATGATTGCTATCAATTGTAACGGTTTTCAGATAGTATATTGTAAGGTTACCAGATTTTTTCAAAGAATCCGGCGACACTTTTTTTTTTGACAATAGAAAAAAAAGTTATTTATTTATTTATTGAAAAAGAAGTAATATCTTCTGTGGTCTCCTCTGTCGCGCGGCCTTCCTCTGGGCCCTGGCCTGCTCTCTTGGAGTACTAGCCACCGTGGAGAAGGCTTGGGTCGGGCCTGGACTTGGCCATGTGTCCTTGCCCCCCCCCCCCCGTGCTCTCCTACCTCTCCTCCTCAGCGGTGGCGGTGGCAGTGGCAGTGGCGAGGTAAGGTAGGGCCCCCCTCTTTTTTCTCCTTCTCCTTCCTCTCTCTTCCTTCTACTTCTCCTCTTCTCCTTCTCCCTGCGTCAGCTCCAGGGTTTTACTGATCCCGGAGTGCTGCTGGGCGGATGGACGGACACTCTCACTCCCAGCTCGATTTGGGTCACGGGGGGGGAGCGGTACCCCCAGTTGACATGGCAGTGGCGGTAGCAGCAGCAGTCTCAGCAGCCTGGAGCCAGCCTGGTAGCGCAGTTGGCTCTGGTTGGCTTCAGGAGAAACTCGCTGCCGTGGCACCCGCCATTTTGCCTCACCGGAAGTCCCCATATGATGTGTCTTGTGCCATTGAATCTACTACTGCACTATGGCCCTTCCCACTGTGGGTTTCACGCTTGAATGTGCTCCTTTGGGTGGGGAACTTCACTCCAAGAATTATAGAGAAGGCAAGTATAGAAGTATTTCTCTTTGCATGCTAGCTTATCATGAGCAGCAAGTATCTTGAGGAAGGCTGAGATCTCACACTGTGTGCCAAGTTCTATTCTGGGTGATATTTTGACACATTTCTTAAAGGATATTTTCCTAAAGTAGTATAAAAATCAATGGGTTCATACGCTTTGCTCCAGATAATTTGTTAAATTTAAGTAAGAAGCCCTAGGAGTGAAGATTTTAAGCAATGGTTAATAAAGTAGCGAGAGCTTTCAGCATGCAACAGGAAATGGCATTGACTAGCTGGCTTAACCAAGTGAGGATAGCTGATGGGTCTCAAACCCTCAGTGAGTTAGGGACTTCCCCTGCATACAAAGATAGACTCTGGAGGATTGAGCAGACAAGACCGAAAGCAGATCCAATGGTCAAAAAGACGGTTTCTATATGTGCTGTAGAGGAAAGCAAGGGCCAGGTGGGGCTCATCAACTTGGGATGATAGCCCATCTACAGTAGGAGAAGAAAGACTCTGATCCTAAACCTCTGCTGCCTTGTGGGATATCTTTGGGAGAAGCAAAGACTAAGGAGTAAACCCTACACACATCCCGAGTGGAGTCCCTAAGATGGTTGGATAGGGCTTTGTACGCCTCTTTCCGGCAACTTCTGCAACCAAGCTGGTGCCAAATGTATTGTTCTACTTCCCTTTGGACTACATCAGCGATTCCAAGAGAGGGGTTTTGTTGTCTGCGCAGCCCAGGGTCTCCATACACACTGCCCAGGTTTGTACCCTGGGCGGGGTGTTATTTTGGTGCTGCTAACTCAGCAATTTGACTTTACCCCCAGAGGTGTACCCCATTGTCCCTCGAGACAGAAGGATGCCAAGAGATAATAAAATAGTAAAGGTGCTTCTCATAAATGGGCATAGACATTGGAAGAAGTCACTACACCTGTGTGCCAAATGCAAAATGACCAAATAGGTTAGGGAAACAAGTTTCCAAACCATAGATTCCAAACTTTACCTACCGCTCGCCTTCTAAACAGGCAAGCGACTCCTGTGGTTCCTTTTATTAAAAAAGTAAATCATCATGTTAAGAAAATATTCAGTCTCTCTATCTCACTGAAGACATTTACCCAGTCCTTTCCCATGCATCTATGACGAATAATTTAGAAGAACTCGATTCTCTCTCTCTCTCTCTTTATTGCTATCATTTTTTTCATTACAATCGTTTATTTATTGAGCAGTGGGGAGTGGAATTGTTCTGAACCCTGAAGATTCATCCTTCACGGAGTATTAAGAGGATATATTGTTTAATAAGAAGAATTTATTCTCAGGCTAGTTTTAAGTTCCTAATGACATAGTTAAAAGAACACTGTAGATGGTTATGTGGGTTTCATTGATTAAGGGAACTAATGGATGCATACAACTACAAGGGTGAGGTTTTTTGGATGTTGAGTGATAGGCCAAGCTTTTCGTAAGCTTCTGTAAAAATATTTAGGATGGTTTGGAGGTCATCCTCTGAGCGTGCGCACATTACATTGTCATCAACATACTGACGGAAGGCAACGGAAGACAATGGCAAGGATTTATTAAATTGACAGTTAAACCAGTATAAAACTGAACTCAGGCTGGGGTCACAGGGTCGCATCATGGCTGACCTACTGAGGCCCACAGTGTGCCCATTGCCAACCCTTGGAGCCTGCTGGTCTGCTGCTCTGCTTTCCTTTTCAGCTGTTTACTTGTGGTATTCAGTTTTGCCATGACAGAGTGAGGAGTTGAAGCATCCTCTTCTGTCCACCTTGCTTTCTCCCTCTGAGTGATGTAGTAGAGTGGACATAGAGGCACTCACCCTGCCTGCAGGGTGGCGCAGGCAGGGCAACATTGCTTACCTGCCTTCCAACTGGCCTGTTGCTGCCTATCCTTGAGAAGGGGTGAGGGAAAACATGGGGAACAAAGACATGGGTGGGCATGGTGGAAGGAGTGCCCAACTGGCTCCATCTCCACACTCACACAAGACCTTCCTCCCTGCACATTTTCCCTGCCCCTCTCCCTCTCAGGAACCAGCAGCGAGCCTGGGGGTTAGGAAGGCAGGTGAGCAATACCACTCTGTCTGCATTGCCCCACCAACCATGGCTGCTCAGAGGGAGAGAGCAATTAAATGAGCAACTGTGACAATGGCGAGCTGGGGTGAGCTCACTCAGGGAAGGAACCCACAGATAGGAACAGACAAATTTGTCATAACAGTTTCTCTCAGTTTCTCAATTTCTATATCTCCACATTTCAATGTCAGTTTGCAATATTTCAAAAGCAACTCTCGTGAAAATTTGTCAGCATTTTTGCATACATCTGTCCTAACATATATATTTCCCTAATATGCATAATCTCCTCTAATATAATGCATTTTTTAAAAAAGATATTTATTGAAGTTTTCGAAAAATAGAGAAAAAACAAATAAACAATTAAAAACACATAAAATTTACATTCCTTACTTTCAATAACATATTTCCCTGACTTCCCCACACCTCCCCTTCTTGTATTCCAGTTCCAATTTTTGGCTCAGCAAGTTCTTGTCCCCAAATTTTACCTTATTATATTTAATTCATTTTAGTTAACCAATTTTAACTTATAAACCTCAGTCTTTATACATCAGTACTTATTCTTAAAATCTTTTTCTAAGGTCGACCCCAATTCCCTTCCACGAATTCCCCATTTTTATATTAGTAGCAAAACAGAATAAAAAGAAACAGAGTATAATTGTACACCCTTTGGATTCCCAAAGCCCCACCCCCCCCTTTCCCGGTTTCGAACCCCAACAAATATCCTTCAGTCTATCTGCTGTCAGCCTGGTGACCTCACGTCCGAGGCTCTTAATTCTCTCTCAATTCCTCTCTGCTGGTTTTTTTGATAGTCCTTTGTATTGGACACCAAATCTCGGAGAAGCTCTGTCCCAATAAGGTCCATGTTTCTTCCAGCCAGACCTCCATATTTAAAAGTGGAGCCGTCTCGGAGAAGCTCTGTCCCAATAAGGTCCATATTTCTTCCAGCCAGACCTCCATATTTAAAAGTGGAGCCCAAATCTTGTTTCTTGCTTCTCTTAAGTCCAAATGTCCCAAAAGCTCCAGTTTCCACTTTAGCCAAGTTTGTAATCCATAGGTCTTCAGATCTCCACATGAGGAGATCTCTCCATTCTCCATTCTTCAATTCAAACCAAATTTTCATCATCCTGTTCTTATTTTCCTTTGTATCCATCTTAACAGGCCTCTGGCTCTCCTTAATCATCTGTAGCATTATAGCTCCTCCTTCCTTTTCCTTCAAATCATCATATATCTCTTTCCTCACATTCTCAAATTTCTCAGATTTCTTTTCTTGTTCAGCTGCAGAGATTTTTAGTTCAGCTGCAAAAACTTTTTGTTCAGCTGCAAAGACTTGAGTCAAGTCCCTTCCAGGCTCAGTACTTTTATTTACTGTTTCATTCATTATTATAACATTTGTAGCCAAAACATCACTTTGTTCTTGTAACTTTCCCAAGAGAAAAAAGTCCTCTCCAGTTCAGCCAGTATTTTTCCACTTACAGCCATTCTTGTAATATCCCTGAACCCCCTCTAGAGAAGTTCTGGTTTCTTAGTATCTTCCAGTTCCAACCCAAAAGTCAAATTAGCCTTTTCTTCTTTATTTTTAACAATTTATTACCAAATTGTAACAAATATAACCAGCAACGACAACAGAAACAAAGTTCTCCTTTTTTCCCAACTTTGACAGCTAGTTTGACAGCTGTCAAAGTCTTCTATATCTCTTCAGCAGGCTCTCTCACCGATCGCTCCCGGGTCCTGGGGGAGGGGTGACAATTCCGCTCTCAATAATAGCTCTTATCCTCCAGCAAAATCACTTATATTGCCAAAACGTGGAGTTAATTGCTTTTATCCACTGAAAAGAAAGGTGTTCTCTCAACCTTAGTTATCAAATCCTTGCTTTAAATGTTTACAAGGCGGGTAGACGGACTTCCTCTTTGCGCCTTCCCCGGTCGTGCCTAATTCCCAAGAAAAATTTTCCCTTTTTAAGTCCAATTTCCGTATTACTCACGGGTTGTTACTTTTAGTCCAAATGTTCAGAGAAAGAAGTCAGCGCTCTCTGTCGACTCTCAGCACCGCACCGCTCTCTGTCCCCCGTTCCGAAGCCTTTAAAAAGGCTCCTTCGCGGGTCGGGGGGCGCAAATGGTGCCCGCCGAGTCACCAGGTCCACAGGCTTCAGCGCCTGTGGTTTCTGAGGGTCCCCGCGTCGCCGCCGCGGCAGGACCCGACCCCCACTAAGCCGATTCCCTCCGGAGCTCGGAGGGAATCCGCCATTAGGCGATGGCGCTAACCCGGAAGTCCCTCTAATATAATGCATTTTAGGTTTATTGTTGTTAACATTTCAATATCACCTTTATCTTCCAGGGATCTCAAGATGGTGCACATGGTTATCCTCCTTCCCATTTCTCCTCACAACAGCTCTGTGAGTGTCCAGGTGCTGTCAGAGGCTCCCGGCTGGTTGCCCAGGAAAGTATAGAGACAAGGAAAAGTTTCTTACCGTCCTTTTTTATTCCAAACTTTACAGAGATGCTATAGAATCCAGCCTCTTGGATAATGGTGTTGTTCCGAGTGAATTTTCACACACACACCCCATCTCTCCTACTTCCTCATTCGTCATTCTCATCATCTCCTCTACGGGTGCCGCTAGGTGCCCTCTGTCTTTGAGCTCTTTGCTCTCCTACTTTTAAGGCTCACCAGGTTCTGGGAGATGGAGGGTCTGGAATGCTTTCTAATGACAACGTGTCAGCCAGGTGTTGCTCTGGCTCTCTCATGATTTCCCAACTTTTCCCCTTATCTGCCTCTGAGCTGCAACCTCCCTTAAACCCCTGTTGTAAATCTATACTGTCTTCCTCTTCCTTCTCCCTGGAAGGGTCATGATGGGGAGGCAGTCTCCACCATTCTTCCTCTGCCCAGTTCCTGACAGTGAGGCAGGTTAGGCTTAGGTAGGTTAGGCTAAGAGGTGGTAAGTGGCCCAAGGAGCTTAATGGCTGAGTAGGGATTTGAACCCTGCTCTCCCAGGTCCTAGTCCAACACTCTAACCATTACACCACACTGGCTCTTTTATTTTTTTATTTTCATGTATGCATTTTATGCACACTTCGTCCTAATAATGCACATTTTTTGCAGACATTATTTTGTTGGAAAACTGCACTGCAAAATTCAGAGAAGTGCCCATTTTTATGGATCACTCTGTTTTGGTGTGCACATTGTTTCAGGAAGCACAAAATAGGTACCGTATTTTTCGCCCTATAGGGTGCACTTTTTCCCCTCCAAAAATGGAGGGGAAATGTGTGTGTGTCCTATGGGTCGAATGCAGGCTTTCGCTGAAGTCTGGAGAGCGAAAGGCATCAGTGCGCACCACGCCCTCTCACTCTCCAGGCTTCAGGAAGCTATCCGCAAGCCTTGGGAGCCCGGCGGGAGTTCCCGCGGGCTCGCAAGGCTTGTGGGCAGCAGCCTGCAGCCTGAAGCCCGGAGGGCGCCCCATGCTTCGCGCAGATGTCCGCAAGCTTTGTGAGCCCGGTGGGAGTTGCCGCCGGGTTCGCAAGGCTTGCGGGCAGCAGCCTGCAGCCCAAAGCAAGGGGCGCGCTCCGGAAGGCGCCCCGTGCTTCGTGCAGATGTCCGCAAGCCTTGCGAGCTCGTGGGAGTTCCCGCCGGGCTCGCAAGGCTTGTGGCTAGCAGCCTGTTCTGGGGGCTGGGGTCGGGAATAATTTTTATTTATTTATTTCCCCCCCAAAAAATGAGGTGCGCCCTATGGGCCAGTGTGCCCTATAGGGCGAAAAATACGGTAGGTTCACATTAGAATGCAGACCAAAACCAGAATGCAGACCAAAACCAGTTTCTCCCCCACCCCAACCCATAGCAGAGCCCTCTCCCACAAATGTTATGGTGCCACAATTTGGAAGGATCAACATCCTGAAAAGTGGAATATAAAGAATGGCAAGAAATGAAACCCGAAGCCAGCATTGACTAGCATGCATTTCAATATGTCCTCATGTTGCTGGGAGAAGACAGCAATTTCTAGGATAATTTTTTAAATATTGCAGCTGTGGTACTGGAGCTGCATTTTGTGGCTCATCCCCATGGCACAACTGTAAGGTGTAAAAGCCTGCAACCACACGATAGTGCCAGGTATCTATATGTTCTTAACATGAAATTTTCAGCAACAACCGTGAAGCAAAATTCAGGTGGGCCTTTGCAAGTTGCAGCCACATTGCAGCTGCACCTCATGGCAAAAGGAGCTTCCAAAATTACAGCTGGAACATTCAAAAGGCATCCTGATAAAGATTCTTACAGTGCTGTTAATCAATTGTGTGGAGGAAGAAGGGGCTCCCACTCTGAGTTCAGGTACCATGCTTTTGCTTCTGATAGTTGCTAACATGATGCCTGTCTGTTATGTGCATGTGTTGAGAATGTGTCTTCCAGAACATTTCTGTAGGGGTATATTTATGTGACTGAACATATTCTTTTCTCCTGCAGATGCTTCATGTCCATTAAAAAAAATGTGTATATAGAAATTTGTTTCTATGTGTAAGCAGCTGTCACAGGATTAAGATGAATGGATATAATTAACTAAGCCAGGCCTCAAGCAGTAGATTGATGGATTGTTTGCAATGCATGGAGAATCCAGCATCTAGAACCAAGTATTGCAATACCCTAGAGCCAATTGTGATGCCCACCGAGTGAAGCCATGAAACCAGGGCATTGACTTTGCTACTATAACTTTGTATGTTGTGGGGCTTAATAGAAAAGAACTTTTGCGCAACCTATTTAGATTTTACCAAAGCTTAGCGAAATCCGTAAAATTGTAGACTAGCTGAAAATATCAGGTCCAGGATAGTCAAAACCATGACAAAAACATCCAGACCCACTGCTGATTCCTGTTCTAAAACATTTTGTTGTTGTTTAGTCGTTTAGTCATGCCCGACTCTTCGTGACCCCATGGACCAGAGCATGCCAGACACTCCTGTCTTCCACTGCCTCCTGCAGTTTGGTCAAACGCATGCTGGTAGCTTCGAGAACACTGTCCAACCATCTCGTCCTCTGTCGTCCCCTTCTCCTTGTGCCCTCCATCTTTCCCAACATCAGGTTCTTTTCCAGGGAGTCTTCTCTTCTCATGAGGTGGCCAAAGTATTGGAGCCTCAGCTTCAGGATCTGTCCTTCCAGTGAGCACTCAGGGCTGATTTCCTTAAGAATGGATAGGTTTGGTCTTCTTGCAGTCCATGGGACTCTCAAGAGTCTCCTCCAGCACCATAATTCAAAAGCATCAATTCTTCGGCGATCAGCCTTCTTTATGGTCCAGCTGTCATTCCATACATCACTACTGGGGAAACCATAGCTTTAACTATACAGACCTTTGTCGGCAAGGTGATGTCTCTGCTTTTTAAGATGCTGTCTAGGTTTATCATTGCTTTTCTCCCAAGAAGCAGGCGTCTTTTAATTTTGTGGCTGCTGTCACCATCTGCAGTGATCATGGAGCCCAAAAAAGTAAAATCTCTCACTTTCTAAAACATAGCTTTTATTTATTTTTCTTTCTGATGTAGTGGAGCAGAGCCACTGGTACTTTATATATTCAGTATTAGTCATACATGATGTATCCAGTATTTCTCATACTAACACAGAATACACCACTGGATAGCTCAGTCAGTAGAGCATGAGACTCTTAATCTCAGGGGTTCGAGCCCCATGTTGGGCAAAATATTTTTGCATTGTAGGGGCTTGGATTAGAAGACCCTTGGGGTCCCTTCCAACTCTACAATTCTATGACTTAGAGAAGACCAACTGAAATGAATAATCATTTCAGGTCCATTGGTTTCAATGGGTCAACTCTAAGTTGGTTCAACTAACATGATACCCATTGGTAGCAACAGACAGGGATGCACAAAACATAGGAATGCGCAGTTCAGTTTATTTGTCTAGACAGATATGAAACTTTTGTTTTTGTTTGCAATTTAGCCTTTGTTTTAATTCAAACCATGAACTGTTCTCTATAACTACATTCTGCTTCCTGTCCCGTCCTGCCCCCACCTTGGTTGGTATGTCGGTGCTCATTCTGAAACCTATTAATGAATTTCAGATTCTTCATTTATGGGAAATGTTTCAGCGCAAACACTCAAGAACTCTATTAGTTTGATAAGGAGGAACACTAATGCAGCCACTTTCAAATCAAGCTTCTGATTATTTAAAAAGAATTTGGGAGTGACAGGTACATTTCTAAAGGTTCTGTTTGTTGAAAATGCAAGCAATTCAAACCTCAGATACATTAGCTATTCAATTATGGCAAGGTCTATCAACAACCTTGCGTCAGAACATCACAACATAATAATGGGTTAGGAGAGAACTTCTGAGAGAGTCTCTTCATGACTAGCTTATACACCACGGACTGGGAACTATTTTGGCCCAGGGGATCAGTTCTTTATCTCCCTCCTTGACAGCTTCCTTGACAGCTTACCTGTTAAGGTTGTCCCAGAGGGGTGGTGGAAGTCTCCCCCACAAGGAATCTGCTGACAAAACAGACCCAGCAGGACCAACCTCATCAGCTAACATTAGCTACTGATATCAGCTGACTGATAGGTGACTGAGGTGTCTGGGAAATGACTTTGTGGACCAACCTGGTCCAGAGGCTGCCTAGCCCTGCTATCCACTAATTCTATAGCCCAATCATTCCCAAAACATGGGTGCTGGAAAATTACCCAAAAAGGGAGATACGGAAACTTTTTAGATAGCATCAGCATGCCTAAATGGAATTATCTATAATAGTATGTCATGGTTGCGTGCAAATGGCCTGTTCTGCTTTGTAATGAGAAATGGTGTCACATCCAATGAATGCCAGCAGGAGGAGCTATAGTTTTCCTGGTTCCTATCTAGGATGGGTCTGGGTCCTGCCCACTGCATACATTCTCCCAATTGGTAAAAAAAAACAACTCTTGGAAGTCACCAGCAAAAGGACATGTTGCAATGTCCAAAAGCTGCTTAAAGGTAAAGGTAAAGGGACCCCTGACCATTAGGTCCAATCGCGGATGACAAAAGACTGCAGATGGTGCTTGCAGAATGTACTTGAAAAGCTTCTGAAATAAAGATCGGCTATTGCGTTCCCTGTGGTGGCAATCCTATTGCCAGGCATCAAGGCCTAAGAGCGAGCATCAGAGAGCCAAAGGCCTGTAGCCCAGTGGGATCTCACAGAAGCAAGTTGGCATGTGTGGCGTTTCCCCCCCTAGGTGTGTGACATCATACTGGGTTCATAAGGAAAGAGCTAACTAATTGTAAAATGACTAACCAATGGGAACCCAAGGAGAGGAGTTAATTGTTTATAAGGTTTAAGAACAGAGGGGTTTTGGACAAGAAGGGAGGAGTTTGAATTAGAGACAGAGAGGAAAAGTCTGTGGGTTGGGCTAGTGTGATGTGAGAGAGTGAGAGAATTTGTTAAGAGGAGTCAGTCAAACAGTTGAGATAATCATTCAGAAGGTATTAGGAAGGTATAGGCCGGTAAAGAAACTAAAGTTAAGATACTAACAGGAATATTATGTCAGAAACCATAAGCTTGTTAATGTTTATAAAATAAACTTGTTTATTTGGTTCACTTTTAACAACTGTCTGGACTCAGTGTTTTACCCGAGGGTAACGGGTTGGTGGCAGTGGGGAAGCGAGCACAGTGGTGGCACAGGGATCAATAGACTGTTAAACATCCGGGGACCCTGTGTAATCGCCACAGCCTGACTCAAGGCTGGTTAATTCTGACACATCTCAGCTCCAGATGGGAGTGGACCATTCAATCACTCTTCTTGCCAAGACACAACACGAAGCCCTTCCACTTAGGATGCTTTCTCCAGAACCAGAACCACAGGATTCAGCTACTCTCAGGGGGAGACAGTCTGACTCTAACACTCTCTCAAAGTATCTCATATCACTGGCTGTGAGTGATGTGTCTCTGGTTTTATTTTTATTTTTTAAGTGTACCTTAGCAACCATTTGTTGGGGAAATGATAATGTAGCCTCTGTGGTTGTTTCCCACGTATCCCTATATTCCACTCCTAGAATTGCGGAGAAAGCTGAGCTATTACTAACATTCTTTCATAGGTGGGATCTGCAGTGTAGAATCACAGATACACACCCTACCATACACTCTACCAACACCTCTAGTAATGTGTCAGTATCCATGACCACAAAGCTCATACCGTTTTCATTTGGCTTTTGGGGTTTGTTCATCTCTTCTTAGGATTTCCTCACCACAAATATATTTTGCCAGTGTTGGGGTTCCTCTGAGCCTGCTTATACATTATACATTCCTGCTTATACAGAGCCAGTGTGGTGTAGTGGTTAAGAGCGGTAGTCTCGTAATCTGGGGAACCGGGTTCGCGTCTCCGCTCCTCCACATGCAGCTGCTGGGTGACCTTGGGCTAGTCACACTTCTCTGAAGTCTCTCAGCCCCACTTACCTCACAGAGTGTTTGTTGTGGGGGAGGAAGGGAAAGGAGAATGTTAGCCGCTTTGAGACTCCTTCGGGTAGTGATAAAGCGGGATATCAAATCCAAACTCTTCTTCTTCTTCTCTTGTCCACGACTAATACTGGTTTGGCTACGTACAGGAACATAGAGCCTGAACATAAAAAATGGGCATGATGAAGCCATAACGCTTGACATGTTCACCCACAATGTAACAACGCTCTGCTCTCCACCCTCTGCACAGTCTATGCTGCTTGGGTTATTTATTTTGAAGTGGGAAACACTGATGCAAACTTTAACTAGAGTTGTCCAGAAAGGATTTGCAGTTGTTACTGGTTTCGAATGGCTGCTGAAAGAATGTGGGCATTTCCAAATATTTTCACTATTCTAATAGAGATAAATGACCCAGAAGGATAGAAATGCTGGTTCATAAATTTAAGAGTACCCTTGCTTGCTTTTCTGTAGTGTTAATATCTTGACAAATTTCAGTCCTCTTGCCCCTATTAAATTAAAACCAGTGTAAGCATTTCTTTTAGCCATTACTGATAGCCTTGTCATCTGATAAAGCTGTCACTGCACAAACAGTCACAGGTCATTCCCCCCCTCCTCACTCCAACTTGGCACACAATCTGCCGTGTAGCTAGTTATGATAAACCTGTAAACTACCATTCAGTATTCCCTCACCAAAAGAGTACTCTTGCCTACCGCCATTTTGTGTGCCGCCTCACAAGCACCTCGGCTCACAAAGGCTACACTGTGTCTGGAAAGATGAGCTAGGAAGGATCTAAACAAATTGAGGACAAAATGCACTTGAAGTCACAGCCTCTATAGACTGACATGGGACCTCCTGAAATGGATAATGTACACTGGAAGAAGAATTCTGGCTTTAAGACTTGGTGCAGTGATCTCATCATGCATGAAGGTGATGGTGTGAAACCAGGAAATACAAGTAAAACTTCTGCTCATAATAGGGGCTGTTTTGAGGAAAGACTTCAATGGAAGACAGTGTGTGGAACTTTATGAATCCAATATGAAAGTGGTGTGTGAACTTGAAATCCCATTGAAATCTGTTAAATTAGCGGTAAATAATCAAGGTCTCATTTATTTCAGTGGAACCTGGATCCAATCCTCTGTCTTTTGGGGAACATGTAGTCAACCACTGAAACCTTTTATTGCCTCTAAGTTACAACTACCAGATTCAGCAGCAAAGAAATTATGGTTAAAATTGCATTTTCCCCACTAGCTATGATACAAGTGCTATCAGTGTCCACCCCCAGCCCCGCTTATTAGCATTCATAATTCTAAAAGAATTGTTTTAATTAAAAATAAAGCTCTTCAGGTCACCTTTAAAGTTTTGAACCCTCAAATGGAAATATTAACTAGCCTTTCCTGGAGCCTATTCTTTTTAAAAAATATATATTTTAAAAATCCTTAATATGATTAAACTTAAACAGGAGAATGATAAAAGGCTAGATTCTGCCCTCAGGCCCAAATCTTTTTTGATTAGGACTCTCTGCATCCAAATTAAAACTAACTTATTTCACCTCCGCAGGACTCCTGCAGACTGTGAATCTAAGGAACTCAGATATAATTCATTCTTATACATTTAGCAAAACACACTTCATGCATAACGTATAATGCAGGCTGAGGATTGGCAGGGATTCCAGTTCACAACCAAAGCACTAGGTCTAGCTGAAGATGCCATTAAAATTTGCAATTACTTAAAATTTTGTGAATTTCACCAGGAAATAACTTTTGAATGAGATACGTTTATGTCAGATTCCAACTTGCATTTTGCATGTATAATTTTTAACTGTGGTTGTATCCTTCGGTTTCCATACGCCAGATCTCCTCCAGATACCACCAGAAACACAAACACAATCTAGCCATTCCAATTTCAATTGTTTCCCTAAAGGGCTCTTCCCAACACCTGTTTTTACTGGCAGAGCTTAGGTTGAGATCCTTGATATATCAATGCAGAGTGTCTCTGACCACATGCAGTGTTTATAATCAAGTTTATAATCATTAGGTAAGTGGGGGAGGTAAAGGACCCTGGATGGTTAAGTCCAGTTAAAGGCAACTATGGGGTGCGGCACTCATCTCGCTTTCAGGCCAAGGGAACTGGCGTTTGTCTGCAGACAGCTTTCTGGGTCATGTGGCCAGCATGACTAAACTGCTTCTGGCGCAACAGGACACAGTGATGGAAGCCAGAGCACACAGAAATGGCGTTTACCTTCCCACTGCAGCGGTACCTATTTATCTACTTGCACTGGCATGCTTTCGAACTGTTAGGTTGGCAGAAGCTAGGACAGAGCAATGGGAGCTCACCCTGTCACGGGGATTCAAACCGCGACTTTCTGATCAGCAAACCCAAGAGGCTCAGTGGTTTAGACCACAGTGCCACCCACATCCCTTATCATCATTAGGAATAAGATGGCGGAAGATATTTGGTATTCAGTACTGCTCTTGAAAACTGGACACTAGGATTTCCATAGTTTCGTAGGGGAACAAAATACAGAATGAACTCCAGTGTGTGTGATTTTGTATTAGTCTATTATTTGTTTTCAGTTTCATTTGGGGGATGGACTAGAATTCTCAGTGATCTCCAGTGAAGGCATTTTCATGGTAGACCCACTGAAATCAATTGACTTTTTTTTTACTTAAGTCTATTCTGCATTTTTCTATCGTTAGAGATCACTGTTTGAGTTAAACAGCAGTAACGTGGATAACAATGTTGTGGCTCACCTATGGGTGAGCTGTGTGTTTAAGTATCAGGTTGAAAATCTCTTTGGTTTTCCACTTCGCCTATGCAGTCCTTCTATATCTCTTGAAATAGCAGCAGAAAAGCTATGGCAGGATCTTGAATGTTTTATGTCTTTCTTCCTCATTTACAAAGGCCAAGTATAACAGCTTTCCATACTTACTGGTTACCTCTATCAATGAGTAATTATCTGTATGGAGAAGATGCTTACTATTAAGATTATCCTTTCCCAACGATGCCCATCTGCTTCAGTCATTAAAATAAAGTAATTAAGACATTTTTGTAAGGACACCATGAGAGGAGGTAAAGAACTGTTGCAGAGATCGCTCTATGAATCATTATCATTTATGAACCTAGGAACAGCCTTCTGGTCAGGCCAATAGCCCATTTAGTCCAGCATGGCAAACCAAATGCCTTATGGGAAATCCACAAGCAGAATCTCCCCTCCTGAGGTTTCCAGCAACTGTCTATACGTGCGACCCAATAGGAGTTAACATTCAATAACAGTTTCATAATCTCATTTCAGTCGTCATGTAGCTTCCCATGTTGCATCAGGTCACAAGTCTTTTAAAAAAATACCCCAAAAAACCCTCTTTCTAATCCCACCCGCTGAAAATTAATTTTTTTCAGGAAATAAATCACTTCTGTCTCTCTTACCAATGATGAATTCTGTGCCTCGTTGCTTGGCAGGAAGATCTATTGAACACAAGTGAGACTTTACTCTAGTGTAAACATGGGCTGCATATGTTTTCTGGGAAGCATTCCAAGAGGCTGGAAATGGCCCTCATTCAAACTTGTGTATAACCGATTTCCCTGAGAGCGATGCAAAGCAAACAAGGATAAAGACTGGACTGAGAATATTTTCCAGAAGAAAGGAACTTTCCTATAGCAACCGTTCAGCTTTCGTTTCTATTTAAAAATCCACGTAAGTTGAAATTCATGTGAAATGTGAATGTTTTAAATGTAGAATAAGGAAGCATGCTTCAGGGTGAAGAAGCCCTTGATGTGTATTCCCAGCATGAATTGTGATGCTGTTGAGCAGCACAGTTAACCTATTTCCCTTCTCTAAATATAAAACCAGGTACAATCCGGTGACCTAATACTCTCAAACCCCAATGTAAGATACGAGACTAACAGCAAATCATGTCTTCGCAGAATTAAGTCCCATTGGATTTAATGGATCTTTCTCCTAGGAAAATAGGTACAGTGGTACCTTGGTTCTCAAACTTAATCCATTCCAGAAGTCCATTCCAAAACTAAAGTGTTCCAAAACCAAGGTGCGCTTTCCCATAGAAAGTAATGCAAAATGGATTAATCCGTTCCAGACTTTTAAAAACAACCCCTAAAATAGCAATTTAACATGAATTTTACTGAGACCATTGATCCATAAAATGAAAGCAATAATCAATGTACTGTACTATAAAATAAATAAGACAGTACTGTAGAAGATAAAAAAATAATAATCTTACCTGCACTGATAATAGTCATTTCCTCAGTCATGCAATCAATTAATCAGTAGCTGAACTGGGTTGCACACAGTCACAAAAACAAATTAACCGAAAAAGCCTAAAAAATATATTGCAAAATAAATAGCAAAAACAAAAGCAACAAACTTAATCTGTTCTGGAAGTCTGTTCAACTTCCGAAATGTTCAAAAAACAAGATGCAGCTTCTGATTGGTGCAGGCGCCCCAGAAACAATAGCCGACAGCCGTATCGGATATTTGGCTTCCAAAAAATGTTTGAAAACCAGAACACTTCCTTCCAGGTTTTCGGCATTTGGGAACCAAGGTGTTTGAGAACCAAGGTACCACTGTATAAGATCACAGCCTTGAGGACTTAGGTAAACAATTAAGATGCAGTAATTTCAACTGAACTTTAGCACCCTTAATTTTTTTCTGGTTTATATTCTGCTTCCAGATAGCATGGTTCTACAACTGTTTTAAACCCAAGCAGTTGGCAAAAGCCAATAGATTTCATATATAACAAAGAATATAACATATATAACAAAGAATATAATAGGTTGAATTTCTAGAACCACTCATGCCACGAGATCATGTTCATCCAGCATATATACATCTTAACGTAGTCTTTATCATGTTAGATTTAAAATGCTGCTGGTACACATCTCCTGTTCACCCTTACAAAAGCTTAAATCTAGTGAAAATCAGTGATGTTTAAGATTGGGTGACCGTGCTCTGGAATGCATCCATGACCTTCAGATTTCAACCAAGGAAATAGTTAATTTTAAATAAATGGAGATTGTTCTTCAGATTGTTTTGAGAATTACAAATCAGGTGTTTTACAGTGCTTTGATTTTAGTTTGAAAATAATTATTTAAATTACAGATTCATGCAGGTTAGCAAGAATTTTTCTTCTGTTCTAAGTTTAGGAAGTATAAACATATGCAGATAGTTGCTACTTCATTGCTACAGGCCCTGAAATAATCCTAGTAGTTCAAAGCAATGTTCCTATACACAACATCTTTGGAAATCAAGGTGTTAAATAATAGCTAAGAACAAGGCAATAAGACAGTATTTTTAGAGTGTTAATTTAATGCCTATGTTTTTTCCCTCACAGATGTTTTGCAAATGGTAGTTGATCACTGTTGCAATTTGGTTTTTAATACAATGCCATTTTTACAAGCTAGGGCTTTTGGTGCTAGTCAATTGGGAATGGGTGTTAATTAAGGACACAGAAGAGAAGCATTAAGAAGATTTGATAGGTTTAAGGAAACAGCAATTAAACAAAGTGCTAAAGCAATTTGCATATTTTAATAAATCAAGATCTTTTAGATGCTCCATTTCCGATATGATGTGTTTCTTCATTCTTGGTAGTTGTTCTGGAAACCTTTTGGGACTTGGACAATCTGTATCCAGAAACATGCAATTTTAGTAAGGAAAATCCATCTCCTGTGCTATAAATAAAAACAGGATCGAAAAAGAAATGGCCATAATATAATTGTGGTACCCAACAGCTGGGGCTGTGCATCTGTAGCAGAGAACTGAACCAATCAGCTTTCATTGGGAAAAGGTGCAGAGGAAGAAACTAAAGCCGAAAGATCTCCATTGACACTCTTGGTCAGCTTATTTCTGTTCTTGCCAATTTGCTTACAAGTGGAGCCCCAAAAGCTGGATAGGAGGAGGAGACGTAATTCTGTGTACAGCTCCTCAACCAGTTATTGGTACCCAGCCTGTTATGAAGTTGTTGTTGTTGTTTGGTCGTTTAGTCATGTCCGACTCTTCATGACCCCATGGACCAGAGCATGCCAGGCACTCCTGTCTTCCACTGCCTTCCGCAGTTTGGTCAAACTCATGTTAGTAGCTTCGAGAACACTGTCCAACCATCTCATCCTCTGTCGTCCCCTTCTCCTTGTGCCCTCCATCTTTCCCAACATCAGGGTCTTTTCCAGGGAGTCTTCTCTTCTCATGAGGTGGCCAAAGTATTGGAGCCTCAGCTTCAGGATCTGTCCTTCCAGTGAGCACTCAGGGCTGATTTCTTTCAGAATGGATACGTTTGATCTTCTTGCAGTTCATGGTACTCTCAAGAGTCTCCTCCAGCACCATAATTATATTTATTATGGCCACCATAACCTTCCATTCCATGACCCACTGGTGCATTATGGGGGTGTAAAGCAGTAGCCAGATTACCAACACTCAAGCTCTGTTGGTTGCCACCACCATCATTTGTGGTGGTGGCATTTAAAAATTTAGAAAAGTGAGAAATAAGGCACACACCCCAATGCTAACAACGAGCCTTCTAAAGAAACTGTTGAAAAATTGTCATGAGTACCACCCTGATATTTTTTTCTGAAATGGCCTCATTATGGAAGACCAATTTTGATGCTCTCCCCCACACCTCCATTTGAGCGGATTCTCTATTGGAACTTATCTGTAGGAAATTTTCAGTGCATCAGGGAGCAGTGGTGGAGTACACGTCTTGCCAAAAAGCTTCGTAGGGAGCAACTCTAGGATGGCACCATCTTCAGAGTGTTGTGAGTCCTGAGCGCCACTCTAGGAAATGTCTCAGATGCACCTGGCCTTCTTACCTGCCATCACACCTGCTGCCACAGAGTTTTAAGAACATGTTAGCTTCATACTTTGCCTCTAAACAAAAGCCTTTTAACTTCAGTGAGTTCCATGTTGAAGCACCTCAGTCTCTTCCAAATGATTATGCTGCATTTTTATGACCCCTGCTTTCTGACTTTGTTTTGTTTAAATGCTAGGCTGATGCCCTTTAGTAACTTATAAAAGAAATGTCAACTCTCACAACTGTATTTTTATTTCTTGACACTGGCCCAGTACAGTGGTACCTTGGGTTACAGACGCTTTAGGTTACAGACGCTTCAGGTTACAGACTCCACTAACACAGAAATAGTACCTCGGGTTAAGAATTTTGTTTCAGGATGAGAACAGAAATCATGCAGCAGTGATGCGGCAGCAGCGGGAGGCCCCATTAGCTAAAGTGGTACCTCAGGTTAAGAACAGTTTCAGGTTAAGAATGGACCTCCAGAACGAATTAAGTTCTTAACCCAAGGTACCACTGTAGTTCATATTTAATGCACAACAGCAAATTTCAAAGCTGCAGTGAAAATGGGCATCTGAATAGTTGAAATCCTGTAAGAAAGACTGATGAACTCCTTGTAATCTCTGACTAAAATATCACGTCAAATATATGTTTCCCAGTACATAATGGGCTCCAATGAGGAGCTATGTAATGTGCACGGAACTACATCAATGAAGATATTATCTTGGATAGCTTTATTATTTTGAATGGGAACATATGATTCCTGTCTCAAGCATGCCTTGTAAATGTCTGCATTCTTTGGCATTTTGCCTCTGTGGGAAATGGAGAACACTTGTCTTTATTCTAACAATTTGATCCCGCAAGACAGGATGGGGCCAGCAGGAATGCAAGAGACTAGTCTCACCCCCTCGATGAGAATATGTGCACTGGACACACCCATGAATGATGCCTGCTTGGTATTGTTATTTATTTATTGCATTTGCATGTCACATGTCATTCAAGGCACCTGAGGCAGTTTGAAATTTTAAAGAACTAGAAAGAATATAAAGTTGGGTCTCTGGCGAGAGGACAGTTGAAACCGACAGCTGAATGTACCCAATATAACAAGGCGTACAGTACATGCAAGCGGTACTCTAGAATCATCAAAATAAGTACAATAATACAATTAATTAATTAATTTCATTATATCCGACGCAAGGGACCTCTTGGGAGCAGCGGAGCAGCTGTAGCAAACAGGACTGGAGCCCGGTGATCCCTGTTTTGAAGAGAAACTCCTTCAGCTGACAATATAAAAGAAAACGGCGGCAACCCAAGTCAAACAATATGGTACAAACTTTTCCAGACCATGAGCAGGCTGACTCACCCTGCGAAGTTAACAAGGACCCACATCGGGTACAAGTAGAGGCAACTGCCGCACTAAGCCACTGAGTTCTTACACAAAGGCAGAATGGGTATTATGTGGTATCTGTAGTAGTGCCAATTACATTCCAGGACGCGGGTGGCGCTGTGGTCTAAACCTCTGAACCTCATGGGCTTGCCAATCAGAAGGTCGGTGGTTCGAATCCTTGTGATGGGGTGAGCTCCTGTTGCTTTGTCCCAGCTCCTGCCAACCTAGCAGTTTGAAAGCATGCCAGTGCAAGAAGATAAATAGGTACCGCTCCGGCGGGAAGGTAAACAGCATTTCTGTGTGCTCTGGTTTCCGTCACAGTGTTCCATTGCACCAAAAGAGGTTTAGTCATGCTGGCCACATGACCTGGAAAGCTGCTCTGTGGACAAATGCCGGTTCCCTTGGCCTGAAAAATGAGATGAGCGCTGAAACCCCATAGTCGCCTTTGACTGGACTTAACTGCCATGGGGTCCTTTACCTTACCTTTTTTTACCTAATGCCAATTCTGCCTATTGAAGTGCTCTAGTGGGCACATCTGGGGTGATGCGATCTCATATTATTGAGTTTTCTTTATCATTGGAGCTATGAAAGTTCTCCTAATACCCTTTATATTTAATTCTGTTAACATATTTAATTCTATTGACAAATAATAAAAAAATACCCCTACCTAGCTTTTCCATAGACAGGTCCCACAAAAGAAACTTTTCAAAAAATGAATTGAAACAAGACAAAGACAAAAAGCTCTTTTAAAAAGGTAAGCCAAGGTTGTCTCTTTCTGTTGATTAGTCACCTTTAAAAGAAAGGGACCTAATTACCACATTACAGATAACAAGTTGAGTTGTTAAGCCTCTCGCAGAGTTCTCTATCCTTGATGTCCAAAGCCTGTTCTCATGACAGGGGGAAATTGACAACTCCATTTACATTCAACAGCTCCAAATTACAAGCATGCCACCTGAAAGGACCTTGTCTGCTCCATAGTCCCCAAACCATTTATTTATATATCCATCTCTCAAATGCTTGTTATCTCACACTTATGTTTACCTCATTCCTTCTTTGTCAATCATTCTGAGCTGTGTCGTACTGACTTAGTAATCAGCCTTTGTTGTTTGTTTTAAATTTTGCTTCAAGAGCGATGCTGAACCGAAGGTGCATCACGTTATTGACCAGGAAAATGTGCTTGCATTTTTTGGTGACTGGGCCACATTACCAGGGTGAGAACAGTTCAGCAGTGTTTGGTGAGGGATGCTGAAGCAAAGAGGATAAAAACAGGAATAAAATCCACACGTTTTACTCTGTGACAATATTGGAGCATTTCTTTGAAATAGGAAACAAATGCCCAGGCTGTATTGCTGGGGGCAAGGAAAAAATATAAAAATAGAATGGCATGTTTAGTGTTAACAGATCTTATCCTCAAATTCAATTATGTATTTGTTAGTCTGCACTACATCTTTTGCAGCATGATACAAGCCCATGTTAGCTTCCTCATAAGGAGCTAACATGTATTTCAAAAAAAGCAATGGCATGATCACTTTCACTGCAACCAATCTATGACTAATCCAAGAAAGAGGAATCAGCCAAGGAATCAGAAACAATGGTGTCAAAAAATGCTCAGAAAAACATAACTATTTTCATGGTTCAAGTATTTTGAGCAGGGAATTTTCAACACACAAGAATTGTTAGTTTTCAACCTAAAATTCAATGGCTCAGCCATTGGCGTCATTGTTTTTTTACTGATGTAGAAATTTGTTAACTATGAGATTGTTCTGATAAACCATAGCAGTGACCACAAGGACGTATGCTCTGGAGGGTAGAACTTGAACCAATGACTTCAATTTACAAGAAAGGAGTTCAGGAAGAACTTTCTGATGGTAAGAGCTTTTTGACAGTGGAACAGACTCTCTCGGGAGGTTGTGGACTCACCTTCATTGGATAAGCAGAGCTTGGATGGCCATCTGTCATGGATGCTTTAGCTGAGATTCCTGCATTGCAAGAGATTGGAGTAGATGGCCATTGGGATCCCTTCCAACTCTACAATTCTATGATCAGGGGATGTGGATCAGAGGACCCATTGACGTAGCTAATCTGGGCAGCCCTGCTCCCCACTCATGTGTTTACCAAATGTAGGGGCACTTCATGTGAAGAGGGGTTTTGTGTGTCTGCTTATTTTCTGTTAACAAAGACCATTAGCCTGCTAGTAGATTAGAACTGGCCTCCCAATCAAACCATCCCAGTTCAGCATATTCTAATTTTCAACATGGCGGACCTGGCCATCAGTCCACCTAGATTGGTAAAGAAAAAGCGTTTTATATGCGTTGCATATGCAATATAACACTGAGACACCAGATGGCGCTGTGGAGTCCCATCTTTCCCTATCAGATTTCCCTGTATGAGTTTACAACGCATTTAACTGAATCGCTTCTTTGACGTCTCTAGATCCAGCCTTAAAGTTAATGGAAAGGCTTCTCTTTGAATGCAACAGAAGGAGGTCTCCATGCACAGATTAACATTAAGCACATTACTCGAATCTTAACTCTTACATGCCTTCGTCAGGCTTTCTCTCAGTTTCTGCACTTTTCTGTCGACTCCCTTCTGAGTGAAATCACTTCTTTTTATCTTTCGTCCTTCAATAATCCTCTCTGACATGAAGTTGGCAACCTAAGCCATGAGAATCTGAGGTTTACCCCTTGGGAGAGCAACTGACATGGTATCTTTGAATCGAGGGTTTAAAGCTGTAACAAAGATGTATGTTTTTGATCTCTTAATATACTTTATGCAGTGACCTTTCGTGATGCGGGAGATATGCTATCCGCCAAGTGTACGGTAGCACCATATAAATCACTGAAAGGAGGTTACTTAACAGACAGTTCCAAGCATAGGTGTGTGCTGAACAGCTTCTGTTTCAGCACAAGCCCTGGTATGAGATGTTGTGGCCATGTTGTATATTATAATACATCATATTGTGTTACCCACCCTTCTGTGTAAGGTCTCTAGGCAGGTTGCATCTAAAAAAGATGATGCAGTCCAATTAAACAAATACAATAACTGCACTGCTTTAAACTAAAGTATATAATACATATGTATCAACAAACCAGATGGTGTATAAGGGGGCATAAACAGTAATAGGTCGGTTGTATAGGGCCAAGGAGAGCTGGTGTGGCTTCCGTGTAGAGATGTAGAGAGAGCTGTGTAGAGATGGCACCTGAAACACCTTTAAAGGGAGGGAATTCCACAATTTGGGGACCATATATAAAAGGCTCTGTCATGGGCCATCACACCTCCAAGGGAGTTGCTGCCATTAGAAGAAACTTCAGTAACTTAAGGAATGAAGTGGCATATTAAATACCACAAAGAAATAATCCAGCTCTGAGGGCCTTCTGGTGGTTCCCTCACTGTGAGAAGTGAAGCTACAGGGAACAAGGGCCTTCTCGCCCTGTGAAACGCCCTCCCTTCAGACGTCAAGGAGATAAGTAACTACTGTGTATAACCTTTTTAGAAGACATCTAAATGCAGTGCTGTATAGGGAAACCTTTAAATGTGTAATGTTCTATTATGTTTTTACATATGTTGGAAGCTGCCCAGAGTGGCTGGGGAAACCCAGTCAGATGGGTGGAGAACAATCATCATCATCATCATCAGAATATCCTGATTAGCACATAAGGGTGAAAGTGCGCTTGAAGGTATTTGGAACCCAAGTCATTTAGGGCTTTTAAACACTGAGGCAAGGATCTTGAAAAGGGCTTGGAAGTAAATAGGCCTTGCTCCCATTTGTACTACGGTGCCTGGTGGTGTCTTCTAACATCTGAAACAGAAATAGCCACAAGTTTCACTAAATTATTATGCCTCTTCCTCAAAAATGACATAGTCGTGTGCTGTATGAGAGAGGAAAATAAAAAACTGAGTAGGCTTGCTGAATCTCCTGAGAGAAATTAATTCATTTCACTCATTTTAGAACCCCAGATATGTCAATCAATGTAAAAGTGCTGTCTACAAAGACGCCATTGAAAGATACAAAAAAGAGAAAGCTGTCCCTTGCCTTGGGTGGCTGGGCAGGATTGTTCTCTGTATTAAGACAGGAATGGGCACCTTCAGCCCAGGGAGGCAAATGCAACCCCCCAGTTATCTGGCCCCTGGGACACTCTCCATGCCATACCCACTCTTAAGCCACTCCCCTTTCCCTAACACACTCCCCTTCTCTCTTGACCACACCCCTTCACTCACCCTGCTTCAGAACTGAAAGGCATTTGCCCAGCAGGAATGTGTCACTGAAACTTGATAATGCCTCTTGGAATTCTAGGGGACACAAAGGTGTGTAGCCTATTGCACAAATGGGAAATCGGCATTCATTGCTCCTCTCACTGTTTTCTCTGGCCTCCAGAAGCCTGCCTGAATGGGAATGTGGCCCTCTGTCTGAAAAAGGGTCCCCCACCCGTGCTGCATGAAGATAATGATTGCATGGTACTGCTGAGCACTCTTTTCAAATATGCAGCCTTGCAGGGGAGATGCCAGCAAAGCTTTCCAGACATTGTAATGTAGTTGGATGGTGCCCGAAACATTTGTCAGCTTGCGCTGGCTCCCTCAAGCCATTGACATGGGCATTTGGCTGCCAGACCTTTCCCTGCCCCCAGCAGTACCAGCTCTAATGGTTTTATGTATGGTTCAATTTCAGGGATTTGCCATAGATGAAATAGATATAACCCCAGCCCCATCATGTAATTGAATTAGTTATGACTGACAATTCCTAATTAAAGGCAGCCCAGCAAGGGCCACTGGAATATTGTACTGACGCTGCTCAGGTCGTCATAAAATGAATTACTAGAATAATGTGGGGAAGATACGATGCCAGAGACTAGAATATATAATACTTTTTTTTCTCTCCTGACCACGGTACTAGAGTGGGCATTGCTTTGCTATGAATCCTTGGCATGATTTCATTATAAATTCCACAGCTGGCTGAAATGTGTAGACCTAAGAAGAGATTTTCATTTCAGTCAAAACCCTTCCGATTCAGAGAAAATACTCTCTGGGCTATGCAGAAATGAAATTAATCTACCTTTAAAAAAAGAGAAGAAGATTTAGACACAGCTGAATCTTCTTATTGCTGGGGCTCTGGAGATTTGAAATCTGATCCTATGCACTTGGATGTAAGTCCCATTTACTTGGAAGGAAGTTCCAGTCAGCACTTATTCTCATTAAGCAAGTTTAGGGTTGCAGGATTGTGCATACAGTATCCATGTGTTGAATGGCGTTTACTTCCTAGTAAGTGTGTTTAGGTTTGCAACTCTCACCTTATAAAGGAGGTCAGAAACAGGGTACAGACATATTACTATGATAGTTGCTAAGCCGGAGGGTGGAAAGTCACAAAATATATACACGTTTTAAGTGGAATTTGTTCCATCCCTGTACAAAACTGGGACTGACCAGAATTTCCTGGATCCATCTATCATGGCACAGTAGTAATATATAGGGAGAGGCAGGGATATAAGTGAATGAAGTTGCAACCATCACTTCATGGTCCCATTCTGGTTTGGTTTAAGAAATTATTCTAGTTTAATTAGAACAGTGGTTATCAAAGGGTGTGGTGCGCCACACTGGTGGGGCAGGAGAGAATGCCAAGTGTGGCAGGAAGATTCAAGGACAATCAATATTACATTTTGGGAATGATTCATGTTCCTATGTAACTGCATTGTTTTATACTTTCTGGATCATATTATAAAGTAGTTGTGTTCTGTGTGATAAATCAAGTACTGCTAGGAGTTGTTCCTTTTTGTTTTCCACTGCATTTCATAATAATAATAATAATAATAATAATAATAATAATAATAATAATAATAAATAAATAGTGCGGCACAAGCAAATTTTTATTCTGAAAGTGTGGCTCAGAGAACCACCGAATTAGAATTATGGTGAATACAACAGCAAACTTACTGAAGTCATAGGACAATAAAGGAAAGAATGGGGGTTGAACCTCAGTCGCCTTCTCTTGCATGGGGATAATTCTGTGGTTTACCTTGCTTCAATGATTGCTGAGAAAATGTATCAGTAGTACCTTGGTGAACTGCTATGTAGCTCAAAGTCCATGAAATTTAACCACCCTAAAATTTATTAATGGCGCATGCCCACTGATTGCAGCATTCCTACATTGTCAACTGTGGGAGAGAAATCTACATTCAGTGGGCCTCCTAAACAACAAAGGATCCTGTTATACAAAGAGATGGTGCAATTAGTTCCATTGCCCTGGTGCAACGAGTTGATAAGTGCAGATATGGCCCCCAGCACATCAGAAAAAGAAGTGGAAGTATTAACAGTTTTGGACAGAATTACAGCCTAGAATCAGGAGTAAACACTTGTCCAATTTGTCCAGTAGATCTCAAAGAGGTAGAGATTAACAGGCATTTGTCAAACTATGGTTGTAAAAGGGAGATTTCTTTTCCCAGGGACCTGCAGATTTATTATGGCAGTATAACATCAGTTTACAGCAAAGAATCAAATCAATGCCGTTCCATCACAGGAAAGATACGGCCGATCACATGATTGGAGGATGCTTGGCTTTGACCACTATGTATTATTTTCTCTGGCAGGATCAGGTGGTCAGAGAGTATGCATCTGGAAGAACAATGTAAGGTTTGGCAAGCCGTTGTCAACAGAAATAAACACATGAAAATAACAGGCACTGCTTTTCCATTTCCACAAAATATATAGACAGCATATGAAAAGAAAAGATAATATCATAGAAGTGGAAATTGCTTGGACAGAAGCGCCTGTATATAGTTCCATTTTTATCTCTGTGATACGGGCTTTTTTGGTCCCTATATTCTTGTAATATAAACTTGAAAAGATTCACGTAGCACAAAGTACAATTTTGTGGAGACCAGTGATCTTCGGTTTTGTCATTTGGTGTGATGTTACTTGTTATGCCTGAATTTGCTAGGCAGATTTCAGGTATCTGCCAAATTATTATATGCTGTGAATAATTCAGTGGGAACCTAATGAAATCCCATCTCCCTGCACACTAGTTCACCTCAGACCTATGTTGAGCTTGCAGAAATTGCCTGAGCTTTTCCCTGGGCTGATCTTCAACTACCTGCCCCTCGTCTAAGTCCCAGCCTCATTTAGAAATGAAATGAATAAAGAAGGCATTTGCTTATTGAGCAGAATGACTCAAGCTCTCTGTTACAAACTATGAGCTAAATCAGTGATACAGAGCCCAATGAACAACATGGGAGAACAATGTCAGGGGTGGGGGGAACTGGTGCATACATTTCATTTCCCAAAAGGTCTATCTCTTTTCTTTTGTGTTGATTTCCCCACTCCACCCCCTCAGATGGGGTTTCAATTTCTACCATTCCTTTCTGCGACATTTAATATTTCTTTGGAGTCGGTCTCAGTTGTGTTTCTATGAACTAGATAAACTGCTACTTGTTTTGAGATATCTCTACAGATATATCCATGTGACTATCTAACCTTAAAACTTCATTAGATTTAAGGTGACAGCTGGTGCCTGATAGATCTAGTACTAATGGAGATTCCTTCTTCTCATTGCTCTACGTTTTGTTTTGGTGACATCAGTCAAGGCCTTCACATCCTGCAAAATCAGGAGTTTCACTGAGTCACTGGTAGGCAATCTCACATATGATTTGTTGGGTTTATTTGGCTTGATAGGTCCCAAGTTGTGTAGACCTGTCCTGTGATTACTTTCTTAAGACCAGAGCTATTTGAAATCCAATTCTATATCTGGCCCTTTCCAGGTCAAACACTGTATCTGGTGTGGTTAGCTCTGTAGCAAGAAAATCATCAATTATCTCTAAAACACAAGAAGTGAAATCACGTGACATGCGAATAGCAACTGTCAATTAAAACTATAGATACATATTAGAAATTGCCGTTCTGTAGAATGGGTGACACTAGCAAGTTTTACAGGGCGGATGTTAGAAAGCAGTTAACTGTCATATTATATTCTGGAATATTGTGTCTAGAAAGCCACTGCCTCCAGCGTATATTGGGAGAATGCAATTGTCTAGCTGCTGTTCTGCCCATTCCCAAGATCTTGTCCAGAGAGGATAAATGAAAGTTATCTACTTCTCCAGCAATGCTACAGCAGAAGAAAATTTATGTGATGCCATTCAACAAGACCCTTGGTCTGATTCAGCATGGTTCTGTCTATATTCTTATGTACCTAGTAAGAGATAATTCTGAGTAAACCTACACAGTATTACACTGGATCAGTATGTGTTGATAACCTAAGGCAGGGGTAGCCAATGCAGTGTTATTCAAATGTCATTGGACTACAACTCCCATCATTCATGACTCCGACCTTTGGTCATTTTGGCTGAGGCTGATGGGAATTGTAGTCCAAAGGCATTTGAATGGCACTTCATTGGCTAATGCTGAGTGAGTAATTAAGCCAAACACAGAAGAGCTTTTGAGAGTGAATTTGATTTTACTGTAATATCACATAATCTCCCCCCACCCCCATACTCAGCACACAATTTGTGAAGGAAGCAGTTGCATACGTGGATCAAGCAGTTGCATACAATGGCATGAGAAATGATTGCCCCCGTTTTTCCTCTTTCTCATTTTGCCTGAAGAGAGAGAGACCATCAGGAAAAAAAGTAATGACATTTTTCTATTTGGCTGGAAGGCCCTGCTGAGTGGCAAAATCAAGAACCTGAAACCTGATTTTTTAAATAAAAAAACCCCCTAAGCTCTAACAAGCATAGTGACCACAAAGGCAAGTTAATTAGATGCTTCCCTTAGGTGCAACCAAGCAGATAATATGTCATCCAGGTGACACTGTCTGCCAGGATGTTGACTTGCATTTGAAAGCTATATCTCAAAGGCAAAAGGGAGCTTCTTGGGAAATAAAAAAAAAAGATGATAGGTTTAAACAGGTATTAACTAGATGTAAGAGAAAATAATCCCAAAATATCGAAACTATCAAAAATGCCGCACATTTAGTCTCCACAGCTACATTCCACAGTTATCATAACTTTATTTGGTGTGGCATAGGACAAAGATCCTGTGGACAAACCCTGGAGTAGGCCCACTGAAATAATAGGATTGAAGATAGTGAAAATTCAACTTATGTCCTGTCGATTTCAATGGGTCCACTCTAAGCATGACTGATGCAGGGATAGACAATGTGATAGCCTCCAGGTGTAGCTGGTTTCCAACTCCCTTCAGCCTCAGCCATCAAGGTCAGTGGACAGGGATGATGGCACTACATTGGCTACCTCTGTTCCAATGCATGACAAAATGAGGAGAGAAACCATCCCAATAAGGGGTTCATTGGTCTTAAAGGAGAGTCCAGTTTTGGAGTTGCCAGGGCACTATGCTGCCTGCCCCTACTGCAGACAGAACACATATGACTCATAAAGGTAAAGGGACCCCTGACCATTAGGTCCAGTCGTGACCGACTCTGGGGTTGCGGCGCTCATCTCGCTTTATTGGCCGAGGGAGCCGGCATGCAGCTTCCGGGTCATGTGGCCAGCATGACTAAGCCATTTCTGGTGAACCAGAGCAGCGCACAGAAACGCCGTTTACCTTCTCGCCGGAGTGGTACCTATTTATCTACTTGCACTGGTGTGCTTTCGAACTGCTAGGTTGGCAGGAGCAGGGACCAAGCAATGGGAGCTCACCCCATCACGGGGATTCAAACTGCCGACCTTCTCATCAGCAAGTCCTAGGCTCTGTGGTTTAACCCACAGCACCACCCGCGTCCCTATATGACTCATATCATCACACAAATAGACTAGTTGGTGGTTCAGTGTTTTCTGTTAACACAGTTTAACCTTTCTCCCTTGCATATATACTTTCCCCTTCTGTACATTGTTCTTGGGAATATTTCTGCGAACAATTCTTTCCATGTTCTGTGGGGACATCACAGCATAACTGTGGACCTGCAAACAGAAAAGGTGATGTCTAGGCTGCTTTCAAGTGGAACTTGATTCTTATTCTAACCTTTAGCATTAATCTTTGGCAGCCTTCTGATATCCATTTGCATACAGCAGCTTGAATAAGAATCTCTCTCAGATCCCCTCTCGAAACTGCTCAAATATACCACCCTCCGCTAACTCTCACCATTCTTTTCAGCGATCAGATTGGGGACATTTCTGTGATTTTAATCGCTGCACTGCAGACAGAAATCCCACAGGCGAAGCTTCTTCCCGCAACATAAACAGCTTCCTCGACAGCTGCTCAAGACATGGGATTTCCACAAAATAATGCCATCTAGAGTTGCCACTGAGTTTTCAACCAATTAAATAAATAAATATGGGAGCTGCTCCTCCAATAAATTTGAGAGCAGGGGAAATCAAAGTGGCTGATGATGGAAATGGCCCACGTTGGCCAGATTACATTTCCTAGCTTCTGAATCTCTCCTATAGCAACATCAGCATGAGGCCCCAGAAAAGGGAGAGACAGAAATCCACTCCTACAGCTCCCTTCCTATATTTTTGGGGAACAGCTTGGCTTATTCTAGAGCAGGCATCCCCAAACTCGGCCCTCCAGATGTTTTGGGGCTACAATTCCCATTATCCCTGACCACTGGTCCTGTTAGCTAGGGATGATGGGAGTTGTAGTCCCAAAACATCTGGAGGGCCGAGTTTGGAGATGCCTGTTCTAGAGTGTTGTTGGAGAACCAGCGAAGGTCACAGGGGTTACCCATCATCATCAAAGAGCATGTAAAGAATAAGGTTTCATCCCTACCTTACATTTAAAGCACTCTTAGGCTGGTATAACAGTCATGGAGAATCCTGGGAACTATAATTTAAGGTTACTGACCACATGGAGCTACAATTCCCAGTACCTTTCATAAACTACAGTTTGCAGGATTCTCCACAGCTGTTAGATAGTGCTTTAAATATTTGGTGTGGACATGACTTCAGTTACAGAAAAAAATAAGCTACTCATTTCAGTAATTATATAGACTGGTGCTTGCTAACTCGACATTTTCCTGCACAAACAATATTCTTTTATTAAATTAAATATGCTTTCTTTGATATTTCTATTGTGACACTTATACCCATTAGTCCATGTAGTCATCATTTAACTATCTCTCGTATTGTGTTGTTATATTCTGCTGGACTTACGGATTTTTCATTGTCTGACAGATCTCACCGATTCACTACACAAAAGCACACACCAGCTTTCGAGTCACTTATTTTAAATCACCCACCCCCACACACCCCTGTGTATTTGTGATTTGACCTGGTTTTGAGGGATTCGGCTGGAAAGTAATTGGAAGCAAGTGGCATTTAAATGGCAAAATACCCCTAAAGTTCCTCTGGAGATTTTAGACTGTGTGTCAGAGAGTCAAGCCAGGGTGACAGGAAGAATAGAATTTGCTTTTTTCTGATTATCTTCTTTTTCCCCACCACCTGACACAATGAAACAATAAAGCACTCTCCTGGGATTTTTGTGAACAGGATAATGAGCCAAGAATTCAGTCTTAAGAACATAAGAACGCAGCAAGAGCTCTGCAGGATCAGGTCAAAGTCCATCAAACCCAGAATTATGCCTCCTGCGATGCCAGCCTGATACTTTCACGAAGCCTTGATTATCCCAGTGAATCGCAGCTGAGTCATGGAGTGACTCAGCATTGTAAGGGGCCAAACTGCCTACCAATGACATGCCCTTCTGCCACTGCACTCCTGGACTATGAAATCTCTAAGAAATGCCTATCAGTGTGCCAGAGATCCTGCCACCCACTGCTGCTGTGAGCCATCTAATTGCAGAATTAATTTCGGTTAACTAACAGTGCCCTTCTCCAGCCTTCGCTCCATCAAACCCCGACATGGCAACAACCACGCATTGATTGGAAATGCCAAATAATTTCATTTTGGAGCCATACAGGGTTTTTTGAGAGCAAGAAATGGTACATCATGTGTTTACCATTCTAGTTGAATATTCACCCATAGCAGTTGTGCATTGGCAAGGTTTGTGCATCAATGGTAGGTAGCTTGCTTCAATGTTGTTGCAAAGAAGACCGTATTCTCCCAAAATTTCTGGCCTTATACGTAGAAAGCCACATCCAGGGCAAATATTCAGATTTCCAAGCTTTGAACAGACTTCTGCAGGCATTCGTGCAAGCAAAATCCAATTACTCTGAGGTTCGTGGAAAGGGAGCACAAAGGGTAGTGTGAAACGAAACACAACGCCCTCCATCTCCCCAGCATTCGTCCCTGTCTGGTAACAGGATTCCAGAAGTTCATAAAAGTTAATTAATACAGTTCTTGGGTGGATAGTTCCTGGATGAAGTAGGAGAGTCGACGAGCATTGCTACTTAATCCTCAGACTCGGCATACAGAAGAACCGCACTTGAACACCCGTAAGTGCAAGCCACACACTGACATCACGATCATAAATAATTCTCTGCCAGCCAACTCCCCAAACAAAATGAATGCTGCTCAGGAAGAATGTCTGGTGTAGTGGAACCAAGCCACAAATTACTCTTCCTGACCCTGGCATTGCTACACTTGACCTTGATGGGTCAAGTTAAACTGTTAATGTCAGAAAGGTGACTCTGTCACACCACACCAGCTGCAGTTCAACTCTGTCTAGATTCCAACTGGGAAATCCAGTTTTAGACTTGCATACCAGATAACTGGATAAGGAAGGGCCTTTAGATTCAGAGATTTGGAACCTTGATTTAGAGAGGGAAGCCCCCACTTTCTTTTAATTCTGTGCAGCTCCTTAACACATGAAGGTGGTTAGACCTCCTCCACATTCCAATGGGGGTGTATAGGCAGATGGGGAATACAACACTGGCTGGGCGGTGTTGTATCATGTGTGCAGTTGGCTGCTCCATGTGGAATCCACCTGATCCATCAGCTGGGGATGATCTGGTAGATCATATGTTCTGGTTCAAGATTTTAATTGAGGTGTATCAGTTCTTTAGGAGGAGGAGGAAGATGTCTGGATTTTCTGAACCCATTCTCCCCTCCACACCAAAGGACTTGGTGGTGGAGTGCAGTGTCTTCAAATGGCGCTATAAGTGCAGAGGCAGATTCAGGAGGGCATGGCTGGTTGGGTTGCCCTGGGTGCAGAGCCTTGGGGGTCTAGTAGGAGGCACTGCAATGATGATGTTGAATGGAATGTGAGAGGTAGGAGGCGCCAAATTTTGGCGTCACACAGGGTACCGCTGGAATCTGAGACCCACTGACAGATGTACCATCACAACGGCTGCATGTACATAAATTTGGCATTTTCCTTTCCTTTGTTTTTTTCACTACAAATATAGCTTTCCTTTAAGAAAAGTCCCAATTTTTATCCAGGAATTATTAATGCTAATCTCTTCTCTAGCTAGGATAGTTAAAAAAACCCCCACATATACACAGTGTACTTTCTCATATGAACCTGATTTAAACTGAGTCAGACCATTGCCTCTCAGCAAATCTCTTTGTCCTTCCAGTTTTTCTCATTTTTTTTAGTTTGCGTTATAAATATATTCCTTGTTCTTTAATGGAATCGATTCAACTATATTGACAATTTCCTAATAGACTTAGCAGTCCCCAACTTCTCACTAAAACAAAAACAAATGTAGCATTTATTTATTTACTTGAAATATTTCTAGGCTACGTTCCTGATCAGTGCCCATACTATGTGACTTACAACAGTAAGAGTTTACAAACCATCAACAACACAACAAAAAAAACTTAAAACCTTCAATTTCACCCCCTACGATAAAAATGAAGAGTTGTAGCCAACTAAGTTCTACTTAGACTATACCCAAAGAAATTAATTAGCCTAAGTTAGTCATGCCCATTCATTTCAATGGGTGTACAGTGGTACCTCGGGTTAAGAACTTAATTTATTCTGGAGGTCCGTACTTAACCTAAAACTGTTCTTAACCTGAGATACCACTTTAGCTAATGGGGCCTCCTGCTGCCACCACACCGCTGCCGCGCGATTTCTGTTCTCATCCTGAAGCAAAGTTCTTTACCCGAGGTAATATTTCTGGGTTAGTGGAGTCTGTAACCTGAAGTGTCTGTAACCTGAAGCGTCTGTAACCCGAGGTATCACTGTACTCTAAAGTACAGCTAGCTCTGGATGCAACCGCAATACACATACTTAGACAATCAACTGAAACACTTGTGAAAGCATTAGCAACACACACAGTCCAAGCAAGAAGATGTTAATCAAGAATGGGCTAAACAGAAAACATGAGAGGTGGAAAGAAGAAAAAGTCACTACCAGAGAGGAATAGAAACTGAGCTGATGGACTATGCTGAAATGGCAAAGCTGACTGGAAAACTCAGGAAACAAGAGGAGAAAAACTTTTAAAAAGAATGGGGAAATTTATAATTTATTTAGGAGACCACTGTAAGCAGATGAAAACATTAGCAAGATTTTCATCACACTTGTAATGTAACAAATACTATGGATAATATGGATGGATACAAAATTTAGATTATGGAATTATATGCAGTTGTAAATGTTGACAATAGAACCCATGGAGAGAATGGAGGGAAGTCTTGAGATTATGAGAAATCTCTATATATGGATTTGCATTTGGATAGTTATCGATTTATATTTGTGCTTTAAAACTTGGATGATGTAAGGCAAACAACTTTAACAATGACTGGATAGTTTGGTTGCATTCTTTGATGGGGGTGGAGGAGAGAAATATTTCAGTATATTTTGCCAGGAACTGAGCCTCCCACAAGGAGGCTCCATTGTGCACACTAATTGCTTTTTAGATGAATTCAAGTTTTAATCAGTGTTCATCTTTACATAACCCGGCCTCCTTCCCCCACCCCAGTGGTCCTTTTATTTTATAGAATTTCTTTTATTCTTCTGGTTCGAAGTTAAGACCAAATGCAAATAGCTTTTTATTGATTTGCTTGGAAATAATTTTCTTTGAATCCTTGGTGCCTCTTGAGCAACATGAACTCTGAAGCTGGCAGAAGAGACTGGATTCACGCTGGCAATCCTAATGAGCTAAGCTGCCAGGGTCCTGTGGCAAGCCGGGCTATGTGTGTTTTCAAGAATGTGTCATGCACAGTTTTCATCCTTCCGCTGTATATTCCTTATACCTTCTCCTTACAGTTTTCATTTTCCAGAAGGGGAAATGTAATGCTGTGCTAACATTTAATAAAGGGAGTTAATGAAATGTCAATGTGCGATATTGTTATAGCTGTGGGGGCTGATGCAAAATGCCCACACTAATGTTTTCTGAATTACCGTGGCTTCTGACATCATGGACTGTAGACTCATTCATAGGATTCCCTTTTATGGGATGGGGCTCAGCTTCATTCAGATTGTTTCAACTGACACTTGAAAGGCTTTATTCAGTAGGTGCTGCTGAGGGAAGATGCTTGCCACTCAAAACACATTGGTTCTTCACACACTGCCTCAGATGCGCATTTGAGGTGTCCTCTTTCCTCTGTTCCCATGCTGGTGCCTCCCTTTCATTCCTCATGCCCTCCAACACTTTGAAGCCAAAGTCCAGGACGCCGTCTTCCTGTTTTTTACAGCAAGAGCACACTTGCCATTTTGGCGATTTCACATTGTGGTCTGCCCCCCCCCTTTCCACAAAAAAACACTTTTTTTCAGGCATGGCACCCAAAAGCACACATTTGGGGCACCACAAGAGATCACATCCCTTAGAAAAGTGCTTTCTTTAGGGGGAAATTGCGCTGTGAAATCACACAAGATCGCATCAACCAAAATGGCCGCCGTTCTCTTCTGATATTTTTTCTTGATCCATTCATTGTGCATGTTCATGCAGAATTGCAAGCAATGCCTCTTTCCCATCCTAAAGATGCACGAATCCTGCTTTTAGTCCATGTTAGTCTCACATGTGCTCACTCATAATTCTGTTTCTTAAAAAATTAATGTTGCTATTTGCCTTCCGGCGGGAAGGTGTTTCCGTGCGCTGCTCTGGTTCACCAGAAGCGGCTTAGTCATGCTGGCCACATGACCCGGAAGCTGCACACCGGCTCCCTTGGTCAATAAAGCGAGATAAGTGCTGCAACCCCAGAGTCGGTCATGACTGGACCTAATGGTCAGGGGTCCCTTTACCTTTACATATATATATAGAGAGAGAGAGAGCAGTGAAGCCACTGATATATCTGAAGCTCTGTTGCTCATACCTGTGAGGGTCCAAAGTAAAAGCAGGTTTGTTTATTACTTCATGGACTGGGTCCATCATGGTAGCTGGATGAATTTAGCATCCAGTGGATCCCTGGACAGTCCAACTCTGACCCTCACTACTCCTCACCCCTTTTCAGGGATTTATGCTGGTCACTGCTGATCTGCACTTTTGGCAACAGGGACCCCAGCAATGACAGATCACCTGCCAGCAATAGTGAGCTGACCAATGCATTGGTTTCTCTATGTATTGATTGCAGAGGTTTGGGTTGTTGTGTTAGTTTACATTGGCTAGAATTAGATTTAACGTATTTATTATGTCAAGCAAATGCAATGCAGTCTTCCTAAGCACGCAGTTGTTTTTGAATAACTGGCAACTGGGAGATTAACTACCTGAAAAATAAAAGTTTAATGAACAGTTGTACTTAATGTTTGGAGGAAATAGCTGGTTGCATCCTGATGAACGTATCCTCTGAAAATATTTTCAACTGTTAAGCTGCTGTTGTGCTATATAATTCTATAATTGTTCTAAAATAAAAGAAAGCAATTACACTTAACTGCTAATTAGCACCATTTTATTTTTAATCTTATTTTAATAAATAACATACAAAACATGCGTACAAAAATATTTATATAAATGTTTACACTATGCAGTTGTTATTCTGATACAATGCCGATTTATTTTCAGTGCAACAGATTATTAATATTTGTTACATTTCATTTCAGCTGTGAAAAAGCATAAAATGTTTGTATCTTGTTTATTGTGTAGTTTAATTACGGTTGTTTCAATGTAGTTGTTTTACTATGTATTTTAATTATGAGAAGTTGTATTTTCAAAATTGGTTTTATTCCCCTTATTTTGCTGTTGGCTTTTACTTGTATACGAACTGCGTTTGTTGTTTCTTCTTGAAATGAAAGCCAGTATATAAATTGTAACCAACATTATTATTCACGTCATCTTATAATTTCCAGAGTTCCCTGGTAAAAGGGATTGATGGATAAACCACTCTTTAGAATTGTAACTCTGTGTGGGGATTGCTTAACAATTCTCAATACCCTTAACAAATATCTGTTGCCAGGATTCTTTGTATAATGTGCATGGGGCCCAATTTTTTACCATCATGATTACATACTGTCAGGGAACTGCCATCGGAGCTAGAGGAGGAGGCAAGGCTCCCGAGCGATGCTGGAGAGGGGCCCAGCAGAGGGAGAGGCAGCCCATCTGCTGGGGAAGGCAATCAGCGTAACACCAGGGGTGAAGGGGGACGGATGGGGGAATTGGTGGAAAGGCTCCAGGACTCCTCGCAGGAGACCAGCGGGGAGAGCACAGATCCTCCGCTGCCCACGCCCACCCTGCGAAGAAGACTTTCGCGCAGGGAGAGTAGGAGGAGACTTGGTGTCAAAGAACTTCTGTGTTGGAAGAAATTCAAGAAACGCCCACTGACGGATTCTGCTAGTGACTGAGCAGCCACGGAGCTAATGGCTGTCCAGACAAGAAAGGTTTAACCAGGCAACCAAGCCCAGAGTGGCAGTAACTTACGCACGAGCAACCCCTATAAACATTACACATACCATTGGTTTTTGGTCTGAAACTGAATATCCTAATTATCTATCATTTCTGAACAGAAGGCATATTTTGCCTAGGTCAAACTGATTTTTCTCAGGATATCACTTGCCCAGGCAGATACTGGCCTAAGTGTCCATTGAAGCAATCCTTCAATACAGAAAACGGTGTGGAAGAATGGTGCTTGCCTACATGGACTTATATTATATTATGTCAAGGCTCTGCCAAGGCTTCGGGAAAGCTATTCCTCCCCTGGTTGCAGCAAGAGCATAGAAAACAAGGAGAATCCTTTTTAATTAGTTTTATTCCATCCTAATAAGCAAGAGACAAAAGTACTCAACAAGCCTTAACATGGTGTTGCTCCAAACTGGGCTCCTCCTCCCACATTCCTAGCAACAGCAACCCCCCTTACGGTGGCTGCTTGTAGCCAAAAGTCTCTGATTACAGTGGTACTTTGGTTCTCAAACACCTTGGTACTCAAACAACTTGGGACCTGAACACCGCAAACCCGGAAGTAAGTGTTCCAGTTTGCGAACTTATTTTGGAAGCTGAACGTGCTCCAGTTTGAGTGTTACGCTTCTGATTTGAGTGTTACACTGAGTTCTGTCTGTTTTTGCTATTTATTTTGCATTGTGCGATTGATTGATTGATTGATTGATTGATTGTGTGACTGCAGTACATTGTTTATTGCTTTCATTTTATGGATCGTTAGATAGTAAAATTCATGTTAAATTGCTGTTTTAGGGGTTGTTTTTAAAAGTCTGGAACGGATTAATCCATTTTGCTTTACTTTCTATGGGAAAGCGTGCCTTGGTTTTGGAACGGACTTCCGGAATGGATTAAGTTTGAGAACCAAGGTACCACTGTACGTTGTTCCTGCACCATTAATGAACACCAAGTTCTGGGAGAAGGGGGGTCAGAAATACTCTCCGGTGCCAACATGTCAGATGATTGCCCCATTGAAATTTCCCCTCCCCTTTCTTCCAACACACCCCAACTCCTTTGTTCGTCTCCCTCTGTACTGTGACCTTCCTCAAAGCACTGCTATAAATCAAGGCTGTCTCCCTCTTGCAGCGCCAGGAGAAGTGTGTTTGTGGGGGGGGGGGGGTCCCCCACCAATCCTCCTCCATATCACCCTCGAGTCCGATCCCTGACATATTACTGGAATACTCAGTCCTATGGGACGTTACTTGCACTCTGAAGTGGTCCAGTCTAGACATAGGTTTGTGAACTCAGTAGAAATTAGACCCGTGGAAATGAATAAAGTGATTTCATTACCTTCTCCACGCATGTGACTACATCATGAAGATGGGCTGAAATAACTCTATATTGCAGGTGCACTGATCTCCCAATCCATCCAAGGTATTGTTCATAGGTTCCAAAGCCTGCTGATGGCCTCCATGATGACAAATATGTCACCCAAAATCTGAGTCCCTGAACTGGTCCATGGTGTGACAGTCATATTGTTCTACTAGCCAGTAGATGGGTGGTATTAAACTAAGTTTACTCAGAGAAGATCTGTTGAAATTAATAGTCCTAACTTAGCCATATTAATTTCAGTAGGTTTACTCCGAGTAAAACTTAGCTCTATACCACCCAATGGATTGTTGTTGTTGCTCTTTCTGCCACAGCATTAGAAAAAAAGAAAAAATATTTTATTCGCTTTAAAGTATGTTGATTAGACCCCATTTCCTGAGTGTTACATTGCACTTGTGCAAGGAGGAGATCCCTCAGGTAAAGATAAAAATTCTCTGTTTGGAGTTCTAAAGAAAGACAAGTATAATCCACAAGATTGTAATTGTGGGGCATCACTTTCAGCTGTAATGAACACCTGTGACCTTTAAATCCAACAGGAAAAAAAATGGCTATTAGCTGTAATGCTGTGAAAAATAGGACTCTCTTTTGGTTCACTATCTTACTTTAATTTGATTATTCCTAAAGAATACTAATCCAGTGAAAGACCTTTTTTTATCCTAAGGTATATCCATCACCGATGATTAAAAGATTAATTTCTTTTTTTGATCATGAGCATCACATCACTTCACACAGACTGCTATTAAATTGAGCTGTTACCCTAGGGGTTGGGATTCTTACTTATTTTCTCTGCAGCCCAAACAGTAATATTTCTCTGTTGGCACAGTATGATTCTTACTTTGTTCCCTGCCAGAGTATTGAGTAACAATCCAGCTTTTCCCTCCCACTTATCTGTTTGCCCTAGATCTGTCACTAACCCTAGAAAGCAATAAAAGGAAGCTGGACTTGTTTTTGGTAAATGTATAATAGTGAACAATTGAATTTTTTTGTTACCGAGATCCTGGCTGAACTAAGTCGAGGAGCTTCGTGTAGAAATATGACACGTGGAACATATATTATCTTTTAGACTTTCACCTTTCTATACACAATCACCTTTCGTAAATGCTGGGAGTAAAACATAGACATTGGCTCACATTGGCTCAATGCTATTTTCTAGTAAAGTTGGTCTCAAATTAGCATCTGACATTTTATGCATTACCAAAAAAAAAGGTCCCCCCCCCACACACACACATCCAGGCATCCAGGATTCTGGAGCAGATGGGGCACAGGCCTGATCCAGCAAGCTCTTATTATGTTCCTATGTAATAGGTCAGCAAGAGTTTCTGACTCTGTTGTGTTGTAAACAAAATCTGCCCTTTATGGATACCCTTGGATACCCTTTATGGGGTATCCAAGAGCCCATATAGAGTCCTTTAGTGGGTTCTCTATCGAAGGAAAAAATAACAGAGGCCAACCAGAGAATATTGAGAAGCAAAGCAACTAGTAAGCCTGATCTTTATTAAAGCTGTTGCAACAGGATGCTCCCCTCACATGCAGGAGGACGGAGGAGGCCCCAGAACAAAGGTGTGTTGCCCTTATATAGACATTTTAAATTCCCTGCCCTGGAGCTCAAAACCACCCCTCCATACACCATACATACATCACAGAAGGGGTGTAACCCAGGACCACCCCCCACAAACATCATACCTGCACTGAAAAGGCGGTCTATAACAGAAATTTGAATGTTGGTGTTTTTCCTGTCTGCTAGGTTATCTGATAATGCCTTACCTGATTGCCTTTCCTGGTAGTCTGCCCATTCCTTTGAGATGGTGATTACCCAATTCCTGAGACATTGGGAAGGTTCCCTCACCCCCTCCCTCCTTGCAGAGAAAACATTTGGTCAGTTTGGGAGTCAAAATGGTTTCAGGGCAGTCTTCCTGTGCTGCCCAAGACATGTGGTCCACATATCTATATACGTGTTTGGTTGGTACATTTATGAACATTTACACTCTCTCTCTCTCTCTCTCTCTCTATATATATATATTATTATTATTATTACAGTTGTTTAACAGCAATAGCAAAACTGTCTATTCAATCTCATTTGTTGTTGTTTAGTCATGTCCGACTCTTCGTGACCCATGGACCAGAGCACGCCAGGCACTCCTGTCTTCCACTGCCTTCCGCAGTTTGGTCAAGCTCATGCTGGTAGCTTTAAGAACACTATCCAACCATCTCATTTAGGTTGCTGCAAAACCTAACATGCGAAAGAAATCTGAAGTCAGTTCAGCTTTGGTAATGTAAACAAACCCCTAGGCTCAGGAACTGATCAGAGGGACAATACACTTTTTCACCTGATTGGTAGATCTTGAAGCTCTGATTTTAATAAATCAAAGTAGATTTCACAAGCCTGAAATTGCCCCCACCTCACTCTAGGAAGTCCTGTGAGTATGGGGGGCAAAGTGGCTTCCAGGAATGTCATTACCACCACTGTCCTGTGAAAACGACAGTAGCAGTGGGGAAAAGTGAGAGAGGAACAGTTTTAGGCAATCATTTGCTTGCCCTGGTGCATCTAGATTTTGAGGCAAATGTTATTTAGAGAGAACAGCCAGCTGAGTACTACTTCTAGCACTTTTTATTTTTCTTCTTGGACAAATGCACAAACACCAACATGTGCATAAAAAGCTTGATGTTTCTCTTCTGAGTTTTTCTCAATAAGAAAATGCATCTTGCAAAATGGGAAATGGGGGGAGGGGGAGGAAAAATCAATCTCTTTATTTAGGAACAAATTAAATTCCCACCTACAGTAATGATTTTTTACCTTAAAGCTGTGATAACAATCTTGTTGCCGTGTCAGGTTCCTCACCCTCTTATCTCACAACAGTTAACCTTAATAATCCCCTCACTTTCAAGCTATTCTGGACTTATGGGTCTTTAAGTATTTCAGTTAAACTTGATCGTTTACTTACACTCTGCCTCTAATAGACTCAGTGTCACTTTGAAGATTGTAAATGGATTTCACTGAAGAATCAGGTTCTTCAGACATGCTAGGACGAAAGGTTTCCCACACCCCTTCTGTAATTGATATTTGTGCTAAGGGGAGAAAAAAATATTCAGCCGTTTTTGCAGCTCCTATTCAGTAAACAGAGACAACCCAAGACATTTTCTTGCCTGAGTCAAAGGACAAAATGGCAACTCCTCCATTCCATGCAAGGGAACCTAATGGATCCTACCTTCCTGGCTGTCAGTGAAGTAAAGTCATGGTAGATTTTGCTAATTTCATATGCTTAGAGCTACTTGGCTGTACTTTCCTATTTTCTAAACCCCTTTTCTTCCCTATTTCTCATTCTCCTTGCCCTGCCTTAGGCCCTGGCCTAACCAAGCCCTGCTGTTAAACTGACTGAATGTCAGCTTTAAATACCATTGGTTTTTCTTTTTCTTATGCCCTTGGTTTTGATCCCACCCAAATTCACCCTAAGTACCTATTCCAGCTATGTGTTTGTGTAATGGACCTCTGCAGAAAGGCAGTACATTAGCTGGGCTGGTGTTTTGCTTTTGGATACACACAATATTTTCTGCAACAAATGAAAAGCAACTAGAAAGCACCCCATTCCGTTCTAATTTGTTTCATGAGACACAAATGCAAATATGGAAAGGAATGAGAGAAACTAAGGAATCCCCTACAGTAATAATACAGTGGTACCTCGCAAGACGAACGCCTCGCAAAACGAAAAACTCGCAAGACGAAAGAGTTTTCCGTTTTTGAGTCATTCCGCAAGACGAATTTCCCTATGGGCTTCCTTCGCAAGACGAAGGCGGGCGGCAGGGAGAAGAGCGCTTCTCCCCGCTGCCTGCCCCGCAAGCTCCGGGGACAGCAGGGAGGTGCAGCGCTTCTCCCCGCTGTCCCCGGACCTGGTCCTGTGCAGGCGGGCGGCGGAGAGAAGAGCGCTTCTCCCCGCTGCCTGTCCCGCAAGCTCTGGGGACAGCTGGGAGGCACAGCGCGCCTCCCCGCTGTCCCCAGACCTGGTCCTGTGCAGGCGGGCAGCGGAGAGAAGAGCACTTCTCCCCGCTGCCTGCCCCGCAAGCTCCGGGGACAGCAGGGAGGCGCAGCGTGCCTCCCCGCTGTCCCCGGACCTGGTCCTGTGCAGGCGGGCGGCGGGGAGAAGAGCGCTTCTCCCCGCTGCCTGCCCCGCAAGCTCTGGGGACAGCTGGGAGGCACAGCACGCCTCCCCGCTGTCCCCAGACATGGTCCTGTGCAGGCGGGCGGCGGGGAGAAGAGCGCTTCTCCCCGCTGCCTGCCCCGCAAGCTCCAGGGACAGAGGGGAAGCGCAGCGCATCTTCCCCGCTGTCCCCGGACCTCTTCTGAAGGCTGGCGGTGGGGAGAAGAGCCCTTCTCCCCACCGCCAGCCCCACAATCCCCGGGGACCTGGTCTGAAGGCGGTCTCCATAGGAACACATTAATTGATTTTCAATGCATTCCTATGGGAAAACCGTGCTTCGCAAGACGAAAAACTCGCAAGAAGAAAAAACTTGCGGAACGAATTAATTTCGTCTTGCAAGGCATCACTGTAGAATCATTGAATAGCACAGTAGTAAGAGACCTCAAGGGGACGCGGGTGGTGCTGTGGTCGAAACCACAGAGCCTAGGGCTTGCCGATCAGAAGGTTGGGGGTTCGAATCCCCATGATGGGATGAGCTCCTGTTGCTTGGTCCCAACTCCTGCCCACCTAGCAGTTCGAAAGCAGGTAAAGTGAAATAAATAGGTACCACTCCAGCGGGAAGTTAAACGGCGTTTCCATGTGCTGCTCTGGTTCACCAGAAGCAGCTTAGTCATGCTAGCCACATGACCCGGAAGCTGTCTGCGGACAAATGCCGTCTCCCTCGGCCTATAGAGCAAGATGAACGCGCAACCCCAGAGTTGTCCGCGACTGGACCTAACGGTCAGGGGTCCATAGATAGATGATAGATGATAGATAGATGATAGATGATAGATAGATGATAGATAGATAGATGATAGATAGATAGATATAGATAGATAGATGATAGATAGATAGACTTTATTCGCATTAGCCAACGGCCATGGCAACATAAAACAAGCAATATATACAAATAAAAAGACAACAATGGGTAAAAAGGGCAATCAAATGACCAAGATTATCGTAGTCCCAAAGCAAAGGGGGAAGGTGTTGTTCCCATGTCCAAGAGACTGACCACCAGCTCCTGTGTCCCGCTTAGCAACACAGACTAGCATCATGCCACAAAGCAAGAACCACTCTTTCCTCTTCAAAGCAGAAAACAATGTGCGTTTCTCCACAAAAATACATTAAATATATTTTCAGCCTTAGCTGCAGTGACTCCTTTGGTTTGCTTTCGTTCACTGGAACAACCCAGGACCCAGCCTGTTTCTCCTGCCTAAAACAAGCAGTCAATTTTAATTAACTCGGTGTGCAAGAGTCGTTGGCATTTGTGGAAACCAGGCATAAAGCCAATACCCAGAGCATCTTTGATCAATTTGCCCAGAAAGAAGCAAAGAAAAGGACAGTGTTTGCTCAGACAGCCTTACAATGATAGCCTGGAATCACAAGAGCTGGGAATAAAAATTAAGTGCCAGTTATGTGGCACTTGCTCAAGTGAGTCACCCATAATTTTTTCTCCCCCTGGAAATCACTTGAGTTGGAGCTGAATAGGTGAACTTTGTTTTATTTTTATTTACCCCATTTATATTCTGCCTCTCAAGGATCACGGAGAATGTACATGGGATTTCAGAACAACTCTTTCAGATTTACTCTCCACTCATTTATCCTCTGAACCCTAGACATGATGAGAGATGGTGGATACTAAAACATTTAAAATGTTTCCACATTAAACTGCAATTAAAAAAGAAATGCATTTGAAGGAAAAATATCTTTAAATACAAATTTAAATATGTGCTTTATCTCAAATACTATTCAATGATATATTCACCACAAAATAGTAGGTATTTTGTTTTTTGTTTTAACATACACATTTCTAAATATGTTTTTATCCTAAAATATGCAAACCAACCAACCACCTTTTGGTATGTTCTTAAAGCCAAGAACTTTATTTCTCACTCAGAGAAGTGTGAAATCTGAAGGATAATAATTAAGTTCTGCTCTGTGTATTAGTCCTGGAGGTATGCTTAAAAATGTGGAACAAGTGAAATTATCCTTCATCAGTAGCCTACAGGTCAAACAACACATTATAGCAGCTGCATATATGTTTTTGTATTAGGTACAGATAAAGGTAAAGGACCCCTGGACAGTTAAGTCCAGTCAAAGGCGACTATGGGGTTGCGGCACTCATCTTGCTTTCAGGCTGAGGGAGCCAGCATTTGTCCACAGACAGCTTTCCGGGTCATGTGGCCAGCATGACTAAACCGCTTCTGGTGCAACAGAACACCGTGATGGAAACCAGAGCGCACGGAAATGCAATTTACCTTCCCGCCGCAGTGGTACCTAGTTATCTACTTGCACTGGTGTGCTTTTGAACTGCTAGGTTAGCACGAGCTGGGACAGAGCGACAGGAGCTCACGCTGTCGTAGGGATTCGAACCACCAACTTTCCAATCGGCAAGCCCAAGAGGCTCAGTGGTTTAGATCACAGCACCACCCGCTGTGCAGAGATGATTGGGCATGGACGGTAGATTTAGTCCTCCTAAGTTATAACTCTCTCAGCCCCCATCCACCATACAGTTGTTAGCAATAGTAAAATGCCACCATTGGCACCAAGGTATATGTTATTATTGTGAACTATATGGTTGAGAGAGGGGAGATTATTTTGGTTCAGCTTGGGAGGGAAGCTTTAAATCTCTCCAGATGCTGTGGTCCCAATCCAGATCAGCCCCCTCAGCTTAGTTATGAATATGAAAATAACCATATGCATTACTGCAGGCTACATATTAAATGGTATATGCATTTCTGTATCTTTCAAGCTTGAACCCGAAAAGACCTGGGTCAGGAAGTTCTACCTCAGTGGAAGAACATTCACCAACCACAGATCCTTCTAATGGATTCTGACACGCAGGGCATTGTTATAGCCTATGGCACAAATTCCTGACAAACTTTATATATAATTGAATGGAAGAATGCCTGAATCATGTATAGGAACAGCAGGGAGTCTTGTGCAAAGAACACAGTAGGACATTGTTTTTCCTTGATATTCTACATACTGAGACTGCCTAAAACCTGAAAAGTCACACAATACAGCACGCAACATCTGCTCAGTGCCTGAAAATATCTAGTGTACCACTTCATTATGCCAAACTTGTTTATTCTAAAGAGGCCTGTTAGCTAAGGGGAAATATTATCAAAGTTATGGATGGATTTTCTATGCACGGAGACTAAATCCTAGTAGATCATGCCCATGCTTTAGTTATCTTGCCATAGTAATTAGGGCTGCAGTCCTACACAGACTAGAATTACTAGGAGTAAGGCCTATCGAACATGGGGAGAACTTCCTTCCAAGTAAATATGTACAGTGGTTCTTTATGTGGAAAAAGTAGAGCTTTTGACAGATACTGAGTGAATCCAGAAAATGATTAGTGTGAAAGGAGAGTAAAAGAGTAACCCGAGGTACCACTGTAATTTGAGACTCTGGTAACTCCTTCAAAACAACTACAGTGGTACCTCTGGTTACATACGCTTCAGGTTACAGACTCCGCTAACCCAGAAAGAGTACCTCATGTTAAGAACTTTGCTTCAGGATGAGAACAGAAATCGTGTGGCAGCAGCAGCGGGAGGCCCCATTAGCTAAAGTGGTACCTCAGGTTAAGAACAGTTTCAGGTTAAGAACGGACCCCCAGAACAAATTAAGTACTTAACCCGAGGTACCACTGTATATGCTCCCCTTTGTGATCACAGACCACTGCTACACACACCATGGTGGACATACCATTAACATGGGTCCCTATGATTAGTTTGGAACAGGATAAAGGATGCTCAATGCTCTGAGGCAGGATGAGCAGCCCAAACAAGGGAGAGTGTGGGGGTGCAGGTGACAGCAAGCAGGAATAAGGGTCACGAAACTATTTCCATAAACATCTCTAAATTAACTTCTTTTAGGATCCAAGTCAAGGATTCCTCATTTTGGAAAGAATGGGGATATATAAATAAGGGACTGAGATTGAAGATCAATGAATTAATGTACTTGTGGCTGTCGCCAGTCTATACTCCAAGGCATGTCCTTACCGTGGTGTAAGGAGTCTTCTGAGGAGTCTCAATCTTAATTTGTAAAATACACGCACAGAGAGGGGTTGGGAGAGAAACTGTTTTGTACCTTGAATTCTCCTCTGCTTTAAACATCACTTTCTTGTGCCTTAAATAGCTCTGTACTCTCATCACCTGGTTATCAATAAAGTTATCAATATTGAAATTCCCTTCATTGTATACTGATGGGTGAGAATGACTGTCTGATGACTCTTCACCGTTGCTTTCACAAGAGCACAAGATGCTTTTGAAGTGCAGCAATAATGAAGAATTGAGTAATAGTAGTTTAATATTCAGACCCAGTAGGCTCAGAATTAGTGATGAATAACTGAGTGGCTATATTCCTAGCTGAAATGCATTCTAGTTGTTGTTGTTTTAAGTTTTACGATTAATTTTATGACTTCTGATACAGTATGTAAATAAGAACAACAATAAATCTAGCTAGTAATATGACGTCAGGAAAAAACGAAAATATGGAAACCTGATTAGCAATCAAAAGAATGAGAGCAGGCCTGTAATTAATCACATTAGAATTCTAAAAATGAGTTGTAACATGTGCCATAAAGACTAAGTGAGAAAAGAATTCCAGTCTCTTAGAAATGAGGTTGAAAATTTTCATTAGCACCAAAATCTATTTCAGCGAAGAAGATGATAGCTTCAATTGATTCAGCTCTGAAAGATTTAACAGGGAATTGGGCAACTATGATTAATACAGGAGGCTCAAAAAGAATCTCTGAGCAGACACAGTATAATCTGGAGAGAAATCTAATGTTATAAAGGCGCTTTACTTGATAGACTTTAAAATAAGTAAGGATGATAATTAAGGTGCATCGCTTTAATCAAATATAATTTATACTGCTTTTATTAAAGAAAGGTTCTCAGTGATTGTAAAAGCAGCAGTTGACTTTCGGCGAAGATGCCCAACCATATTAAAATAAGTTGGGGTATGTGTGTCAAACGTATGGCAATAAAGAATTAGAATTAACTTTGCAACAAAGCAGCACTTTGTACTCCTAGTCTAATAAGAATGTTTTGGGGAACTGTGGATCACATCCAAAGTTGTAATTGATTAAAAGTGCTGAGTCAATGAGCATAGGTGCATTGCATCAGCAGGGTTTAAAAAGTGCTGAACTCCTAAAGGATTTGTTGAAGCCGATATGATTTTCCATTGACTTCAAAGGGCTTTGGTTCATGCCTATACTGGGGGGGGGGGCTGCATTTTCTGTTTTATTAAATAAAGTAGTGCTCTCACTGTGGAGCTCTGAGAGAGGTTTCCAGTACTGAAATGGAACAATTAATTAATGTGTGTTATAGGTGGTCATAGCTATGGTTTTCCCAGTAGTGATGTATGGAAGTAAGAGCTGGACCACAAAGAAGGCTGATCGCCGAAGAATTGATCCTTTTGAATTATGGTGCCGGAGGAGACTCTTGAGAGTCCCATGGACTGCAAGAAGATCAAACCTATCCATTCTTAAGGAAATCAGCCCTGAGTGCTCACTGGAAGGACAGATCCTGAAGCTGAGGCTCCAATACTTTGGCCACCTCATGAGAAGAGAAGACTCCTTGGGAAAGACCCTGATGTTGGGAAAGATTGAGGGCACAAGGAGAAGAGGACAACAGAGGATGAGATGGTTGGACAGTGTTCTCAAAGCTACCACATTAATTTGACCAAACTGCGGGAGGCAGTGGAAGACAGGAGTGCCTGGTGTGCTCTAGTCCATGGGGTCATGAAGAGCCGGACCCAACTAAACGACTAAACAAAAACAAAACATAGGTGGTCATGGATGCATTCATCATGGGCCAGGAAGGAGAAAAGATGTATTCCTTTAGTGTGAAGATTATAACCACTGCATGCTTGAAGGGGTGCTTTGACAACCACCACAACATACTTTAAACTTATGGTTTTGTTTATTTTTATTTTTTTAAGTTTCTTTTGAAAATCCAGGTTTAAAAACCCTTTCTAGCAAATGGCTGTGGTGGTGCAGGTAATGCTTGGGCATCTGACCTAGAATGTAAAGCTCTGAGAAGAACTGCCTTGGTCCTTTGTCAGAGGCTAGGTAGCAAAAGAGATGGAAAATGGAGGCGGCTTTCTAGCTCACTGCCACAGAAGGGAACCAGACCCAGCCTGCCTGGTGAGGGATCCTTCTGAGTCTTGGGCCATCAGCCAATGGCCCACCTGCTGGAGCGCTTATAATTTTTATTAAATTTTCTGTTTTTCTATTTAAAATACTCATTTAAACACCCTTAAAATATAAACGACTCCCCTTCTTCTCTTTCTATGGTTCAATTTGCATATCATAAATCTCTGCATATTTTACAAAAACTAAACCATTCAGTATTCTATTATTAAACCCATCAAAACTTATTTACACTGTTGAGTTTATCTTAATGCTGCCAGCGTTTTCAAGTGTACACAATTTCCCCTCATGTATTCAATAAACGTTTTCCAATTTTCTCTAAAGGTATCTTCTTCTTATTCTCTTATTCTATATGTTAAGTCTGCAAGCTGTGCATATTCTGTCAGCTTACATTGCCATTCTTCTTTAGCTGAGACCTTGCTCATTTTCCAACGGTGCCTCCATTATATATTTTTTGGCACCAGGCAAAAACATTCCTCTTCAAGCAGGCCTATGACTCATTAATATTCTACAGCATTTTAAATGTGTCCAAGGGAAGAGGAATATTGTTTTGCAGTCTTGTTTTACTTGTTTTTATTCTGTATTTTATTCTGTGAACCACCCTGGGACCTTATGATGAAGAGTCGTATATAAATCTAATAGATAAAAATGAATAAACTTAACAAACAGATACCTGGGTATCATTACCTGAGATCCAGGTAAAACTATCACTCTGCTTACACTACTGAAATTTCAGGGCATTTTCTGGCTGATGTGAATCAGCCTTTTGTGCCTTAGGTCTACTTACTAAACTCTGTACTTTTCTTACCAATACTACTCATATTTCTCTAATTAGCTAACTTTTTAAAGTGATGCTGTAAAAAGCATGTAGCCTTGCCACGCTTAGCTGAATACACTAATTATCTAAGCTGGTAGAAAGTAATTACCAAAATTGGAGTTTCGCCAGGATGGTAGGGTTAGAATTCATGTTCATTGGGGGGGGGGGGGCTTTTTAGGAGATCTTCAAGGACAACACTGGGCCTCAAATATCACATTAGACTTAACAGGGGCAGGGAGGAACCCTCTAAATCAACAAACAAGTTTGACAAACCAATAAGATCACAAGGCATTTTATGTAGATCAGAAAAAAACACAGATTTCTTTCTAGCCTGAGCACTGAAGTCATAGCAAACGAACGTCTACAAGTTTAATGAGGTTCCATGGGCTTCTGCCTTACATTTTTAGACACAGAATTGCTCAGAACTCTTCTTTTAATTGCTGTCAAAGGCTGGTGACAAGAAGTTACGGGAACATTTAATAGTATGGCATTAAAACAGTTAAAACAGAGTTTGATCTAATAGCTTATTTTCATTGAATATCTGCTAAACAAGCTAGGCATAAAATTAATTACTTTTTAATTAAATTCCTAAACTTAATCACCGTACAACGCTTACTCTGATAACATAGCACATGTGGGGTGCAAGATAACAGGTTAACAATACTATGCAGTGAAACAAGGTTTTAAAATGGTTTTCCCTCACTGTTACTATTTAAATGGGGGGGTTGTATATGGTTATCCCAGTAAACAGGTGTGATGGGACATTAGCATTTCTGTGATCATAACCAACCCAAGCTATTTATTTATTTTTTAAGTATCCATCAGTGTTCTGTATATGTAATAAAACAACCTGAATGAATTACTCCATATCACCGAGTCCCTTATATCCTTTTTGTGGACGACTGGTGAGACCAGACAATTGCAAGTGGACCTTTTCTTCTGTAGGAATTGACATGAAGAACATCCTTTTCCTCCCAGGTATCCTGGGATTTGTGTTCATTTAGAATAACTATCAACTCCCTTGCCCATAGTAAGGTGTTCATTTGATTTTTACAGATGGACAGGGATTTGAAACTTGTGAACAAGATGACAAAAATAATTTATTACTTATAGCCTGCCCATCCGACTGGGTTGCCCTAGCCACTCTGGGTGACCATACCACCTTTTAATAGAAATATGACAAGATACAAATTGAAATGTTGTTTTGGTTATGGAACATGTTTTTAAAAGATAGAGGAATTTTATAGATTTTTAAAATATATATATATTTGAGGTGTATTCAGTGCATGCAAATTATTATTTTTTTAAAAAAATGCAGGAATAAATCAAGATAAAATGTACTATAGTATCTATTGCAGCTTAGCGTATTCCCTTTTGTTACGACGTTTACAAATCACTCATATTCCGTGCCTGGCACCGCCAAAATTAAAACAAAATTGCAAAGCCACAGAGGAATCAAACCGTGCGAGTCAAATAATTTATGTTTGACATATCAAAAAAAGAAATCAACTTTCATAAATACATTGTAGAAGATGGTGGATTGTTTGTTTGTTTCTAATCCTCAAAGGAAATACTTTAGTTTTCATCTCTGTGCTATATAACAAAAAAAATTATCATTATCCAAATAAGATACAAAAAGTATCCTTTTCCGCATCTCCACTTCGTCAGAATATTTTTTAACCACCACGTGGTAGGTAAAAAAGCTATCCAACAGAGAGCCTAGATCTAAAGCTGGAAAAAACCAGCATGGCCTTTGGTGATTTCATGAAGAAATCTGGCCAGTTCCTTCATTTCCTGTCTTCAGGGAATTCGGTTTTCAAAGGCCTTCACCATACATTTTATTAGAAGAGAGAGCCTGTCAGTTTGTGAGCATGTCTGGAGAGGTGCAAACATTCAGAGTCATTAATCAATGACATGATCACAAAGCACCTAGAGAAATATAGACTGAGGAAATAGACTCACTAAGCTCTATAAATCTGCTGGAATGTTATAAACAGGAAAGCAATTGCAATAATCCAGTTTCATCTCCAAAAGGTGCGCGACTTGATGCTATCATAGCTAAGATTTACCAAGTTCAGCCTAGGAGGCTCCATTTACGCACGTGGTGGCGAAAAAGAGAGGGGTGGATCAGGAATAAGGAGTGCCACACTGCAGATAGAGGGGAAAGAAATTACATTATAGCTCAGAGCTAGAATTTATTTTTCTCAGGCTGGGAAGACCAACAATGGGGAAACATAATTAATGTGGGGAAAACCAAACGGAGTAATTATAAATGATACAGTGTCAAAAATGGAATGAATTGCCGGTGAGAAGAGCTCCCCGGGAACCTATGCTGGGACCAACATAATTTAATATATTCATTAGCAACTTAGGAAATGAGGTATGGGGTCTATAGCTGATGCAATTTGCAGATGATAAAAGACTGTGAGGCGAGGCAAACGCCTTGGAGGAAACAGAGCTTAAAATACATAATCTTGAAAGATTAGAGAAAGGAGGTGAAATCAATAAACTGAGATTCAGTGGGACAAAGGCGAAGGGAAATAATTCCCAAGGAAAGAAAGGGATCCTGCTAGCTAGCTATGCCCTGTCGGTGTTCTGAAGAGAGGCCTACACAAACAGATTCTGTGAATTTATCTCTCACTCTCAGGCTTTCATTTCTAAGGATCACTGGCATTGCAAGGTTTAGAAGAGTCCTTGAGTAAGATGTTTTTGCTGAGCTCACAGAATGAGCCCTGCTGGACTAGAGCAAAGGGCCTGTATCCCAGCCAGTAATCTGACCACTGCATTTTGGATCAATTGAATTTCTGAGTCATATTCATGTGCAGCCCCACAGAGAGCACATTACAACCATCCAATTGGGAAGTTACCAGGGCATGGAGCATACACATTACCAGCACCCTATACTATTTTTGATGGGATGCGAGTGGCGCTGTGGGTTAAACCTTAGAGCCTAGGACTTGCCGATCAGAAGGTCAGCGGTTCGAATCCCCACGATGGGGTGAGCTCCCGTTGTTCGGTCCCTGCTCCTGCCAACCTAGCAGTTCGAAAGCACATCAAGGTGCAAGTAGATAAATAGGTACCACTCCGGCGGGAAGGTAAACGGCGTTTCCATGCGCTGCTCTGGTCCGCCAGAAGCGGCTTAGTCATGCTGGCCATATGACCCGAAAGCTGTACGCCGGCTCCCTCGGCCAATAAACTGAGATGAGCACCGCAACCCCAGAGTCGGCCACGACTGGACCTAATGGTCAGGGGTCCTTTTACCTTTATACTATTTTTGCTCCTTGCATGTTCAGTCAGGATGATTAGACTCTTGGCAAGGGATATACATGAGTCCTTCTTACTAGGGTTGTAAGAAGGCATTATTTTCTGTTCCACCCTGTATTCATCCCAAGCAGCTGTGTTTCTGTTCCACTGCAATTAGGCTGTCACCCAAAAACGACCCGATTCATCTTGGTCTCTGCTGTGGTGAAATGATGTAACTTACAAAATTAAGTAAATATATAAATAAAGGACCTACCCACAGGACGCCGACACAAATACCCTGCATTAACACCATGCAATAGAATGAAAAATCGCCATCCTCCCATATCTTCCGCCTCTCTTTTCCTCCAACCACATAATGTCTATGACAACAGTGTCTCATACTGAATGTAAATGAATTGTGAAAAAGACTCTACAAATTGAAAGTGGAGATGCTATGTGTACTTTTCTTCCTTGTTTGTTTGCCTGTTTTGTTACACAAGAAAATCTTCAATAAAAACTAACTTTAAAGAATACGTTGGCACAAATGTTATTCCACTCCATTCATTTCAATAAAAGGATATGCAATGCAGATGGTGGGGGGGCATAATCAATTATGGATCGTTTGTGGATCGTATTCACTGGATTGATTTCCATTCAGACAATGGGGGGGGGCGGGGAGTGAACACTGTCCATTTCTGCTCTCTGTGTTTTTGTCAGAATTCTCCAACAGCCTTACTTCTAATCAAATGTTGTCTTCCAAGATGACTTTGCTTGAATCAACAGATTAGCTGGCAATACCTTATGCTGAAATATTCAGCCCACTTTCTCAGAAGTAAGCCCCTTTGAAATAAATGAGAAAACACCATCAGGATTAGGCTGCAAGATGATATCCTAATTACAGAAAATTCCTCTCCCTTTCCATCCCCAAAGCCTTTTCTTCTTTCAAGGAAAACTTCGGTTGGAGGGTAACCTGTTGTGCTAGTAAGAAAAAAGTGATTGGAAATGCATTAATGTTCAAAAGTCATCTATCTAGATAATGAGAAATAGTGATCTAGATGCAATCTAATTACTTTTAAGGATTCTTGGGTTTTGAGCATTCAAGACAGCGACGCCTTTAACTGCAAGCCAGCCGTAACCAGATCTGGGCAGATTTTCATTCTTTTCTTTGTAATGTAAGAAAATGGAATCTTTTGCAACTCAACATGCTATAAACCAGCAGTGGCACAATTATTCTTACTAAGCACATTCATACCTTTTATTGATTGCCTGTCAAAATCATCTTTAGCAAGCCAAGAATGGGAATAGGGGAAAAAAATTCTATATGAAAATAAGCCCCCCAAATAATTTAAGCAATTCAGAACAAAAGCTCTCTGAAGATTATAAAGCCATCCTGATAAATCTTACAAGTAAACCTATGAAAGATGTATCTGAAAATCCCAAGGATATGCCTTCATATTTATATTGTAATGCAGCAAGGGATTTCGCAGGGGTGATGGAAATTCTTGCGGCTGCATGAAAGGGAGGTAAGGTAGGGAAAGGCTAGGGAGGGAGGGAAGAAGGCTGGTCTCTCTGCCTTTCATTGGCTAAGCTGCTCAGGAAGGCAGGTAAAATGGAAAAGGGTCAGGTTGCCAGGGTAGTGCCCTCTAGACGTTGCTGGACCACTTGTACTACGCCCATCAATTCCAAAAAGCACGGCCAACACACCCTTCAACATTTCTTCAATGAAAATTGGAATGTCCTATTCCGTTGCTGTTGCTGCTGCTGCTGTTATACCCTGCCCATCTGACTGGGTTGTCCCAGCCACTCTGGACAGCTTCCAATATATAAAAACATAATAAAACATTAAACATTAAAAACTTCCCTATACAGGGCTGCCTTCAGATTTCTTCTAAAGGTTGTAGGTTTACTTATCTCCTTGACTCAGGGGTTGCCTAACTCCATACCCTCCAAGATTTTTCTGATGAAAATAGGGATGTCCTAAGGAAAAATAGGACATTCCGGGATCAAATCAGAAACTGGAACGGCTTCTGTAAATCCGGGATTGTCCCTGAAAAATAGGGACACTGGAGGGTCTAGGCCAATGGTCAGGGTTCAGGGGAGTGTTAGTGCAGCAACACCTGAAAGGCATCTCACCGGCTGCCCCTGGTCTAGGACCTGTAAGATAATAGAAGCATCATTCTAGGAAGGGAAGAGGCAGAAGGCTAAGATACCAGCAAATCATGAGAAGCCGGCTTAGAACATTGGAGGCTGCAACTTAAGAGGCAGAATGGTCCAGTGGAATGCAGGATGGAGAAAAGCAGAAAGATCAGGTCTTTTTTTCAGCCAGAACCAGTGCTTTTTTTCTTTTAAAAAATGTTTAGGGGTACTCTCATTTTCCTACTCCCTGCTGCCCCTCAATGAGGCCAAACTTAGATTCTCAAAATGTTTAGGGGTATGCTTACCCCTGTGTCCACCCAGAAAAAAAGCACTGGCCAGAACTGACCAAAACTCAAATCCAACACCTCTCTGGTGGTGCCATTGAGATTCTAGGAGAACAAGGGAGGTGCTCATGGTGAGTTCCGGCACCTCTTTTTCTAGAAAAATAGCACTGACAAAGAGGAAATGTAAACTGGAACAGAGTAAAAGGATTTGGGGCGGGGTGGAGGGAGAGATAACCTGTATTTGTTCTAGCAACATAAACAAAATGGACTGAGTTTAAACCCAGCCAATTTAATTGGCTGATTTGCTACAGGCAGCACAGAAACAGCGTGGTCTTCACTGGTCATTACTGTATTACATAATGCAAGATATTAGATTCCTCCTGACCTGCAAATGCTGATGAGCTATTATGGCAGAAATCACTTGTCAACAATGCCATAAAATTTACAGGAAGCATTTTTTTTTGTATGTGTTGTGCAAGACACAGATAATATTAGCAGTTGTCATTGTTGCTGGATTATCAGTGGTCCAGTCTGAGCTTCTGTCTAAATCAAATGTGAATATGAAGTGGAATGAACTGGAAAGCTATGTTAGCCATTTGCTAACAGTCAAAATGAAAATTTCTGACATCCATCCTCGTGATGCTTAATTAGAGCTATTTTCAGAATGACTTCTGAAACGAAGACATTTCTTTTTCTGCGATGTCGTCCGTCGTGATATCGCGCCTATCTGAGTCCATGCATAATGTGTAGGCAAGAATGTTGTGTCAGGGATTTCCTCGTGATGGCTGGCTATAATGCGACAAACCCAGGGATAGTTCACATGTAACACTAAGCCAAACCAGGGCTTAGAATGAACACATGAGCATGAAGATTACTGGAGAATAGTGTATGGGTGCTGCACTCCTCCCCTGGTCTTTCTCCTAGGAGCCAACTCCTGAGGGCCAAGGGGGCTTTGCCACCAAATAAAATATTTGAGGGGGCTGGACCCCCCTCCTCAAGTTGATGGGCATCACCATTCAAATGGTGTGCATGCGCCATGTCATGTGATCGATTATAGGGGGCTAGGCTTACTCCCCCCCCATATTTTATTCAAATTGACACTCCTTTTTTCTTTTTTTTTTACTTTTGCATTCACATAATACGAATTTTTGGGACGCGGGTGGCACTGTGGGTTAAACCACAGAGCCTAGAACTTGCCGATCAGAAGGTCGGTGGTTCGAATCCCTGTGACGGGGTGAGCTCCCGTTGCTCGGTCCCTGCTCCTGCCAACCTAGCAGTTTGAAAGCATGTCAAAGTGCAAGTAGATAAATGGCGGGAAGGTAAACGGCGTTTCTTTTCTTCTTTTTTTTAAAGATATTTATTAAAATTTTCAATTTTTATACAAACAAAAAGCAAAAAAGTTTAAAAAACACATATAGTTCACAATACTTAGTTTTCAATGACATATTTCCCTGACCTCCTCATACATCCCCTTCTTGTAGTCCAATTCAAATTATTTATTCAGCAAATCCTTATCTCAAAGCATTACAGCTAAAAAAAACCCTTAATTTCTATCTGACATCATTCAGCATTCATTAATTTTCTTCCGGTCAGCGCCAGCGACGAATGGCGGATTCCCTCTGAGCTCCGGAGGGAATCGGCTCCACGGGACAGGGTCTTGCCGCTCCGGCGAAGCGGGGACCCGAAGAAATCGCAGGCAGTGAAGCCTGGGAACTTGGAGGCTCGGCAGGCTCCATTTGCAACCCCCCCCCCACTGCAAAGGAGCCTTTTTAAAGGCTGCGGAGCGGAACGGGGGTGAGCGGTGCGGAGCTGAGAGCCGTCTACCGCTTCCATGGAGTGAAGCCGCATGGCCATCGTCGGAGAGCGCTGATTTCTTCCTGGCAATTGGACTCTAAAGCAACTACTCGTGAGTAGGATTAAGTCAATTAATTCGAGGAAAAACTTTTTAAAAAAAAATTCGGCACCGAAACGGGAAAAGTAAAAACAGGAAGTCTACCTTTCCGGCTTGTAAGCAGATCAAAGCAAAGAGACTCTAAAGCTGTAACTCTGAAAGACGTCTTTTTAAAGATCTAAAATCCAGCACCAAAAAAGCGATCCCCCCCTGCCTGCAGGAGCAGAGGGGAGAAATTTGAGAGGTATTTACCTGCAAGGAAGGAGGGAAGTAAAGTTACATCTGCTGCCTCTGAAATCTGGGAACGGACTGCCTATGATAGGGAAAGCCTAATTGGGAAGAATTGCCAGCACGTTAAAGGTAAAGATTTTTGATACAACTCTGTGAAAGATACAGTGTTTCTGGAACTGCTTTTGACTAAAAAGTAACTTTTAAGGACACTGAATTTGTGGCTTTTAAGGGTACTGGGGACCTATAAGGACCATATTTGTTTTAAAAGTTGCAAAGTAAACGGCGTTTCTGTGCGCTGCTCTGGTTCGCCAGAAGTGGCTTAGTCATGCTGGCCACATGACCTGGAAGCTGTACGCTGGCTCCTCGGCCAATAAAGCGAGATGAGCGCCGTGACCCCAGAGTCGGCCATGACTGGACCTAATGGTCAGGGGTCCCTTTACCTTTACCTAATATTAATTTTATTTATTTATTAAAGTTCTTATGTTACATTATCATTTTACATCACAAGGCTTAATATACTATAATTTTCAACATGTATACAAAGTTTATATATTAAAAGAAAAGAAAGAAAGAAAAAACAAGGACAAAAAACTATTCCAAAATCATATATGTACCAACATTTTGGACTTCCTGTCTATCCTGTTGTTATATTCCTTTTTTTACAAATGAATGTACTTTTATTATTGTATATTTCTTTACATTTTATCTAATACATTCCTATATCAATATGTACCCTTGGTCTTATTTCTCAACTCAGTCTCTCTCCGTCAATCAAATGCTAGCATAGATAGTGAACCTTTACTGTATTTTTGAACATATATCTTATATCTATCCCACTTTGACAAATAGCCTGAGAGGCAACTCAAAACATAAATTTATGGAAAAATGGGATAGATACAAATTGGCACTCCTGGTCCTTCTCATGACACGCTGCCACATGCAAACCTGTGGTTTGGCTAAGCTTGCTTTCTGAACTTAGACTCATGGTTTGCCTCCTTCAGACAAACCATAGGCTGTAAGCTCAAGGACAAACCTTGGCACATGTGGTTTATCTGGAGTGAAACAAACCATGAGCCAGAGTTGATATAACACACTGAGCACTGAGCCAAACCATGGCTTAGCTCATGGCTTAGCACAGTAGCAACAGGGTTGGAGGAGCAAGAAGACAGCTGTTGTTTTCTAAATGCACACTGGAATGTATGGCATGTTTGAATTATGGTACTGGAGGAGACTCTTGAGAGTCCCATGGACTGCAGAAAGATCAAACCTATCCATTCTCAAGGAAATCAGCCCTGAGTGCTCATTGGAAGGACAGATCCTGAAGCCAAGGCTCCAATATTTGGCCACCTCATGAGAAGAGAAGACTCCCTGGAAAAGACCTTGATGCTGGGAAAGATTGAGGTCACAAGGAGAAGGGGACGACAGAGGACGAGATGGTTGGACAGTGTTCTCGAAGCTACCAACGTTTGACCAAACTGCGGGAGGCAGTGGAAGACAGGAGTGCCTGGCGTGCTCTGGTCCATGCGGTCACAAGGAGTCAGACACGACTAAACAACTAAACAACAACAAGCACATCATGATCCTTCTGAGGTGTTTGTCAACCTTTGGTCCTCACCCTGCACTCAGCTCTCATCTGTGGCTCCTAGAGGGTGTCAGCATGTGGCAGCACCCACACCCAGGAAATGGCTTCAGCTGGCTGGCTAAACCAGCAAGATTTTCTGGTCAATTTTGTTCCACTGGAGCAGGAGTGAGTGACATGGGCACAGCCAGAATTTTTGTGGGGGCAGGCTCTTTTAGGGGGGCCAGGCTTTTGTTGGGGGGGGAGAACCTCAGATTTGTGTTGATTTTGATTGATTGGGGCGGCAGTTTCAATTGGCTACGCCAATGTTGGGGAACCTTTGTTATGTTGCGCGCTGCATTTCATCAGGGGAAATCTTTTGGCATCAAACGGAACTGCAGCCAAGGCTGCATGGGCCAAGAGCGATCCCGACTCTCTTTGCTGCCCCTTTTCCTCTCAATCTGCCAACATCTTTGCCCTCTTCCCCTCCTTTTTCTCACTTTCTGTCCTCACCTGCATTTCCTAAAATGCATAATTAAACAAAACTAAAATTGAAAGGAATCTTGTTGAAGCTTACTTGGGAGTAAATTTACACATCAAAACTCCTTGAAATCATTTGCACAGAACCAAGAAGAGGGGTGGGTGGCAAAAGCCAGAGAGAGAGAGAGAGAGAGAGAGAGAGAGAGAGAGAGAGAGAGAGAGATATTTTAAAAGGAAACCAGAGGATTTTGGCTGATCTTATGGAGATGCAGTCTTTTAATGATCCTGTGACCTAATAAATCCAGTTCAAAACCTGACCTCAGATAGACAATTGCTGCACATGGAAATTATCTACAAAAACAATTTGCTTTTTCTGGAAGGGATGCTCATTTCCCCTTTGGTCATAGTTATAATTGTTGTTGTTGTTTAGTCGTTTAGTCGTGTCCGACTCTTCGTGACCCCATGGACCACGAAGAGTCGGACACGACTAAACAACAACAACAATTATAACTATGACCAAAGGGGAAATGAGCATCCCTTCCAGAAAAAGCAAATTGTTTTTGTAGATAATAATACTTCTTAGGATTTCTTTGTATTCAAATAATATATTGCCTACTTTTTATGCCCTTTACAAATAAATGTGTTAAGGGGTGTGTGTGTGCGTGTTTGTTTATATGTATGTATGCGTATGTATGCAAACATGCATCAGGAGGGTGGGGTGCCAAACTGGGTCTTTGATCCATGTGACAGAAAGTCTAGTTTCAGCCCTGCTTGGAGATCTCCAGGGGCCAACCTGTCCTGTCATGATGTGGATGAAGAAGCAAGCAATAGATAAGGAGCATGGATAAAACAGGAGAGTAAGTGGTCAATTCTCCACTGGTAAAGAGGTTAATGAGGAGGTAGCTGAATGAATAGACCCAGAGCATCCCTATAGGAACCCTTCAATTAACCTCTTTTGTTTTTGTTACATTCAATAAACTGAAGAGTCATCTCAAAGGTGGGACCAAATTTGTCAATAAAGCAAAATCATTTAGTTGAGATAGATTAATCTAAGGAAGCCCTTAAAAAAAGTAATTAGACAGAAGGATGCTGCGTGAGATTCTTTGTAGACAAATGTAACGTGTTGTACATGGGAGGGAACATTAAATTACTGACAATTAGGTTCCAAGATTAGCTGTGCACCCTCAAGGAAAGCTTCTGATTTAAAAAACACAACAACTTCTCAACCCGTTGGAAATGGATATAACAAAAAACTTGCTTTTAGTAAATAATTAGAACTAATACAACATGAGTAAAATTATTTTGTAAATGAGCCATGCATGCCAGTTTTTTTTTAGAAAAATGATTTAGACACTTTGATGCAAAAAATACTGTGCTGCTGTCCTCCAAAAATAGAGGGGAAGGGGACAGCAAATAAAAGCAAAGTAAATGAATAATAATGTGTTGAGTTTAGTCAAATAGATATATTGCAATAAATATGCTTACATTAAGATAAATATGTCAGTGAACAGCATAAAATAAATAATAATAACAGTAATAATAATGCACAAAATCTATCACAAATCAAATTGATATAAAGTAAAAAGTGAAGGACCCCTGGACGGTTAAGTCCAGTCAAAGGTGACTATGGGTTTGTGGCGTTCATCTTGCTTTCAGGCCAAGGGAGCCAGTGTTTGTCCACAGACAGCTTTCTGGATCATGTGGATCATGACTAAACCACTTCTGGTGCAATGAAACACCATGATGGAAACCAGAGCACATGGAAACGCCATTTACCTTCCCGCCGCAGCGGTACCTATTTATCTACTTGCACTGGCATGCCTTCAAACTGCTAGGTTGGCAGGAGCTGGGACAAAGCAATGGGAGCTCACCCCGTCGTGGGGATTCAAACTGCCGACCTTCTGATCAGCAAGTCCAAGAGGCTTAGTGGTTTGGACCTGCATCCCTTAAATCTCTATAAATCAAATTGATATAGCCACATAGGGAAATCATCCTTTGGAGAAAGCCTGAGTGAACAGATGAGTTATAAACAGGCACCTAAATGCCATCATTGTAGGTTCATGTAGCCTGATGTTCATTCCAAAGGTTACTCCCCAAAGGGAGTGTATTCCAAAGGTCAGGGGCTACCACACTAAAAGCTCTCATCTTAGTGGACATAGGATAAACTTTAGGAGTATATGGAGACTAAGACCCCATCTGCATGATAGATTCAAAGCGGTATCTTACCATTTTAAACAGTCATAGCTTATCGCAAAGCTGGGGTTTTGGTAATTAAGGGTCCTTGGGGTTGGTAATTAAGGGCAATGGGAGTTGTTTGGAGACCCCCATACCCTTTGTAGAGCTACAATTCCCAGAGTAGTACAACAATCAATCCCTCTTCCATGGCAACTCTGGGAATTGTAGCTCAGGTTAAGGCCAAGGCATACACAATTTTAAATGCCTAGATGGCTAAAAATATTTTAACCTGATACAGCAGATGTTACTGTATGTTGTGCGATAACCAACTGCAGTCACAATTAAGTCTTGATGAAATTATGTCTGATCTGCTAATGAATCCGCTACTAAACCAATCCAATCTATGTCAGGAGTGTTATCTTGGCAAGCCTCAACCATAAGGTCTTCATAATCTTAACTGTTTTTAACAGGGTAATGTGGATTTTAAAAGAAACCGCTGTGTTTGGGGAGATGATAGGAAGCGTTTATTCAAATGGCATGTTAGAGACGAGGGAAAGTTGGATTTTAAGCTCTCCTGAGCATGCACTTGGTTGAGTTCTGTTTAACTTTAAGATTTGTAATAGAATAAGAAATGAAGTCTCATTAGAGTGTTATTTTGACAACCTGGAGCTTCAAAAGCATCCTCTTGCTTTCTCATTTCTAAGCAGCTACATTGCATGTGGATAGATTTGCTGGCCTGTTGGTGCAACATAGCTACAACTAATTTAAAGTGCACTGTTATCACCCAGCTAATGCATCTGCTATTGCTGTAATAACAGAGCCACACTACTTTAGCTTCCATTATTGGAGCACAATTTGCTTTCATTCCCACTTTAGAATAGATCCCTGACATCCATTTTAAATATATATTTCATAATTTGCTGTAACAGCTCAGATCCCTGCAAATTTATTGCTTTTATATATATACACACACACACACACACACACACACACACGACCCAGTTTTGGATGGAGGTGTTGAGAAACTTCAGAGTGAAATAAAAATGAGTCAATTTGAGTCATTAACATTTTCACATGCTCTTACAGAACTAAATGCAAATATGCAAACAGACTTTGAACACAGGTGGCATAAATCTATGCAGAATTTAAAAGGGATGTAACATACAAGCAGTTGCATTAAGGTTTTCCCAATCAGTTTTCAAATGGCGATACTAATCTTTTTATTTCTACAATTAAACTCCTTAGAAAACACTATTTTTTAACTATTATTGATCTGCTCAAAAACCAAGTATGAATTTAGAAGAAGTTTATTTTGGCAAATGACTGGAATGCCAGACACTCAGGTAGTAAATGCATTGTACTTGCACTGGAGTCTGTAGATCAATAAGAATACCAAGAACACCTCTCATGCCTGAGTGAGCTGATCAAGCACAACATCGCTTCCACTGCTAGGAAGGAATGCTCACAAAAAGTAACTCCGACACTGAGCATTGTAAGGGTTCAAAACTGTGGTGTCATTATAACAGGCTGGTAAACATCTTCTTCCTCTTCTTTGGCGATCACTCATAGTCGAGTAGGATTGTCTTCCATAAACACGGTTTTAAAAGTGAGTCTGTAAGTGACTGTGGAGGCCAATTCTGAATCCACATGTCCTTCCACAGTTTCTGGATGGGAGTTGATCATGATGAGGGTTTGCCAAGCGTGCCTTCCTCTTATCACCTTTCTCCCTTTCATCCTGGGTTTGAGCGTCTTCAAAGCCTGTAACACCTTTGGTAAAGGCTGTTCTACAATTGGAGCACTCACGGGCCAGTGTTTCCCTTTTTAAAATTTTTTTATTTATAAAATTTTCAAATTTAGCAATAATAAATAATTTTTAAAAAAACATTCCATTTGAATTATACATCCAAATCTAATCTTTCCACTTTCAGACTTCCTTCAGTCTATCTGGAAATTTTCATGATTTCACAATTATTCACATTTCTTACATCTATATTGTTTTGTTTTTTTAACCAAATTAATCTTAACAATTATTATAAAACAATATTTCTTTCCATTATTATCACAGAGCTTCTTGAAAACCTACAAACGTTAATTGACCTTCACATATATTCTTAATATACTCTGTAAATTTATTCCAGTCCTCGGTAAATCTCTGGTCTCGCCGGTTTCGAATTCTCCCCGTTAGCTTGTCTAATTCTGCGTATTCCATCAACTTCATTCTCCATTCTTCTTTCATTGGGATTTCTTCCGGTTTCCATTTTTGTGCCACCAGAATTCTTGCCGCTGTTACTGAATATAAAAACAACTTCTCATCCTTCTTTTTTATGTCATTTCCTAGTATTCCTAACAGAAAAGTTTCTGGTTTTTTAACAAAGGTATATTTCAACATTTTTTCCAATTCATTATAAATCATTTCCCAGAAACCTTTCATTTTTTTACATTCCCACCACATATGATAGAATGTTCCTTCTTTCTCCTGACATTTCCAACATTTATTACTCATTTTATACATCTTTCCAAGTTTTACTGGTGTGACATACCATCTATATAACATTTTCATAACATTTTCTTTTATTGTAGTACATGCAGTAAATTTCATTCCTTCTTTCCGCAATCTTATCCAATCATCAAATTGAATATTATAACCAAAGTCTTTGGCCCACTTAATCATTGCAACTTTAACCTCTTCATCCTTAGTATGCCACTCAAGTAATAATTTATACATTTTTGATAGAGTTTTAACATCATTATTCACAATTTCTTTTTGAAATCTAGATTTTTCATCTTGAAAACCTCTTTCCAGCATCTCTTTTTTTAAACATCGCATTCAATTGGAAGTAGTGTAACCAATCAAACACATATTCTTTAACTTCATCGTATGGCTTCAATTTCCATTTATTTCCCTCTTTTGTGATTAAATTCTCATATGTAATCCAACTCCCCGTCATATTGATCTTCTTAACACTCATTACCTCCAATGGCGACAGCCAGTGTGGAGTATGAAGAATTGCAACGGTAAAAATGAATGTGCTACCAAAAATGTTGTTTTTATTTCAATCAATACCAATAATTAAAGGTGTTACGATATTTAAAGCATGGCAAAGAGCATTATCAAGATATGTCTGGCAGGGCAAGAAGCCTAGAATAAAATTTAAGATTTTAACGGATGCAAAAGATAGAGGAGGCTTTGCCCTGCCAGACCTAAAGTTATATTTTGAGGCTGCATGTCTTTGCTGGGTGAAAGAATGGATAAAGTTGGAAAATTCAGAACTTTTGGATTTAGAAGGATATGATAATAGATTTGGTTGGCACGCATATTTATGGTATGAAAAAAAAAGAGTGCATAAAGGTTTTGAAAATCACATTTTCCGAGGTCCGCTGATTGAAGTATGGAACAGGTGCAAAAATTTATTAGAGTTTAAAACTCCATACGGGCCAGTGTTTCCCAGTTGTCGGTGTTTATACTACATTTTTTTAGACTTGTCTTGAGAGAGTCCTTGAACCTTTTTTGTTGACCACCAGCATTACGCTTTCCATTTTTAAGTTCAGAATACAACAGCAAGCTCCACAATTTGGATCCTGCCATCATCTTGCTGGGTCCACAATACAGAAATGTCATGACAGCAAAGCACACAAATCAAAAATCTCTCCTACCAAATCAGAACTGTGGAATGCTCTGCTTGCAGACTGGCTGTGCATCAATGGAGCCATCTAGACACTCCTGCCACTGCCCAGTCCTGAGCTCACCACTGCCCTGCCCCATCCCAGGCTTGATCTAAAAACATCAAGGATGCGTTTCAGGAAAAACACGTTGTAAACTTTTAATGAGAAATCGCATTGGCAAAAACAGAACTTCACAGCACCATCTGGTGTCACAGTGTTATAATGCATATACAATGTATATACAGTGGTATCTCAGGTTAAGAACTTAATTCGTTCTAGAGGTCCGTTCTTAACCTGAAACTGTTCTTAACCTGAAGCACCACTTTAGCTAATGGGGCCTCCCGCTGCTGCGTGATTTCTGTTCTCATCCTGAAGCAAAGTTCTTAACCCAAGGTACTATTTCTGGATTAGCAGAGTCTAACCTGAAGCGTCTGTAACCCGAGGTACCACTGTAAAGCGCTTTTTCTTTACCAATCTAGCTGAGTCCCCAGTCTTATCCAGAGAAGGTACACCAGCACCAATGACAGCATGGTTCCATTGTTCTGTTCCCACCACACCAGCTACTGCTGACAATCAGTTTATTTTCCCACCACCAGTTCATATCCTCAAGCACTAAAAGGCATCTGAAGGAACCCAGCCCAAATTGGCTAGAGATTTGGGTACAAATAAGAGAAACAAAGCTTTCTCTGAATTCTCTCTGTACAAAACCATTGTTTCATGATAAAACTGTGGCTTGTGTGTTTTTTTGACATATTCCTTGGCTTCTTTTTCTTAGCCAACATGTCTTGTCACCCTCTCCTCATGCATAGAAGTGCCAATATCACAAGACGAGGTTTTGCATCTGTCTCAATGCATCTGTAGCCCAATTCCAGGAAGAACCACTCTAGGAATTGGATATCTATGACAGAAATGGAGTTCTCCTGACCACTCTCAGCATCCTTAACGAACTACAGGTCCCATGCTTCTTTGGAGAAAGCCATGACTGTTGAAAGTGGTATGATATTGCTTTAAATGTGTGATGCAGATGGGGCTTGTATGAATTTGTAGTTGCTTTAAAAATACCAGAAGGTGGCAGCTGACAGATTTATCGTTGCTTGCTGACCTGTGAGTCCCTGATGTGTTTGGCACTGGCCTGAGTTAGTATAACAACCTGCCCCAGTTGATGTAGACACTGTAAATATTGCATGAGATGGAGCGCTAATGGCCCTTTTGAGTCCATGCAGACAGAAATAAAAGATTTCCAAAGAGCTCAGAGAAAGGAATTAGGCTTTTAATACTATTTGTCAGTTTAACCTGCCTCAATTAAAGGTCATAAACTTGAAATGTCTTTCACGCTTTTCTAAAGTTACATTTTCTCGAAATGACTCATTGTTTGTGTGTCTGACACATACAAATGCCACTGTTTCTAATCAGATTTGTATATTGACTAGGAAGGCTTTAGTAAAGTCTTAGATCTGATCAAAAGAGATTGGGAGAGTGGCGTCTGGAAGAAATCATTCTTGTCAGCTGGGGAGCGGGTTAATTCATATGCAATAAGCATCAAAAGAAATAATTTATCTTTGAGTTTTGACAGTGTGCAGGAAATGAATTAGTGATTTGCTGTGTATTTTATTTTATTCCTAGATCATAGGAAAAAGGCTGTGGCTTCCGTGATATGTGGGTGGAGGTCAGATTTACATTTTTTGCTTTGATTGCAAGCAAACCAGGGAAGCTGTTTCATAATCTTCCGGTAGTTTAATTGCTACAGAATCCTTTGTATCTTGTGTCTTGGAATACATAAAGTATGTCAACAGTAGAAAAAGATACAGCCTTGTATCCAATCAAGTTCTCCTCAGAACTGATATTAATAGGCCCAGATTAGTCATGCCTAATTATTTAAATGGGTCTACTCTAAGTATGACTAACACTGGACACAACCTATAAAGAAAAAGGTTCAGAATAGTTTTCTACCAATACTACCTCAAATAAGTATAGACCGATAGCAAATGCCATTTATATATTATGTGTGAGGTAGGCGTGGGAGAGGTAGAGGGGGAATAAATTGCTGAGAATATCCTACAATTCAATGATTTCGCTTAACATTTTCATTTTTGTAGAATCATAGAAGTTTTAATCCACGTCTGCTGAGAAAATCCTATAATTCAATGACTTAACATTTTCATTTTGTATCCATGCCTGCCAGAATGACCTATGTTCTATAACCTGACATTGTTTGTTTCTTTCTTTTTCCATATTTAACTCAGAATGCTCAGTTATGATAAGAGCTTACAGAATAAAGCTATAATTGGGCTTTTCATAGGGTGTTTCCACTCTCTGTGATACCCCACCCCATGGCAGCTATGGAATGATCTGGCCCATCCAACCACAGGATAATGATACATAGCTTTCTGTACCTGACTCAGCCAATGCTCATGTTTCTCAGAATAGGCCAGATTTGTGTTTAGGACCTGGCCAAATCCAGTGCCCATATCTAACCTTGTGCTAGATTATAATTTCACAGTTATTGTATGAAACATTGTATACATGTTTCAATGCTCGCTCCTCTATGACTCTCCCTGATAAGGTAAAAAGGTAAAGGTAAAGGACCCCTGGATGGTTAAGTCTAGTCAAAGGCGACTAGGGGGTTGCGGCGTTCATCTCGCTTTCAGGCCGAGGGAGCTGGCGTTTGTCCAGACAGCTTTCCAGGTCATGTGGCCAGCATGACTAAACCGCTTCTGGTGCAACAGAACACCATGACAGAAACCAGAGCGCACAGAAACACCATTTACCTTCCCGCCACAGTGCTACCTATTTATCTACTTGCACTGGCATGCTTTCAAACTGCTAGGTTGGCAAGAGCTGGGACAGAGCAATGGGAGCTCACTCAGTCGTGGGGATTTGAACCGCTGACCTTCCGATCGGAAAACCCAAGAGGCTCAGTGGTTTAGACCACAGTGCCACCTTCACTTTTCTCCCTGATAGAAGATATCGGACCAGCTGGTCACTATCAGCTCCTCCTTATTTACCAGCATAATACTCTCTATACTTGGGCATGTTTAGTTTTCTCAACTCTGTTGAATAACAAGAACCTCCTGAATAGGAACATCCTACTGAAGTCCTCTACCACCACAGAAAGTAAGGTATCCTAGCTTTGGACAGTAATCCTTTTCACCACATTGTGGATCTGAAGAATAAGCATCATTCTATCTATTTCCCTGAGGGTGACCCTCACCAGCTGGCTCTGCTCTTCTGCCCCCTCATGTGCTATCAGAGACTTATTCTTTCTGCAACAAAATACTCCCTTAGAAAGTAACTTGCATTTTTCATCACAAACTATTTGCTTTCCCTTTTCAGGGGGACTCCAGAAATTGTCAAAGGTTCTCTGGAGGCCTACATGTTCTTCTGCAGACATTAAAATGTCTCATTCAGCTCTTGTTTAGACATTATTGATTTAATATAACAAGCAGGTGAGCAACTCTCCTGGGAAATACTGCTGTGTAATTGCTGTGGTGACATAGGCGGCAAACACCCCCCTGGACAAAAAGTTGTTTAATCATAATCAATACACAGCCTTTTTCCATACTGAAAGCCCTGCGTAACAAAATATGAAGACCTGTGATAGCAGATATGAAGTGATGATTCTTGCACATCGGCTGTGAAGCCCAAATGTCATGTTACTAGTTAATTTACCCTTTCATGTGACTTGCACACTTCTTCCATTATACCACCCTTGTGCTGTGGCATTTATGTGCCCACAGCCTCCTCAAGACATTTATTTTAATGGCAAAATTCTATATTAAATCAACTAATTTTTTGTTTTTTAAAACCACTATCTAGATGAATATAGTATGCCAGAATAACACAAAAGATATATGGAAGAAAATCTACCTCTATATACTCAAGAGGCAATGGCTAATTGGGGGTGTAGTGATACACCAGAGGTCAGCAACCTTTTTCAGCCATGGGCCGGGCCACCGTCCCTCAGACCATGTGGCGGGCTGGAGTATATTTGGGGGGAGGGCAGAATGAACGAATTCCTATGCCCCACAAATAACCCAGAGATGCCTTTTAAATAAAAGCACACATTCTACTCATGTAAAAACACACTGATTCCCGGACCATCCGCAGGCCGGATTGAGAAGGTGATTTGGCCACATCTGGCCCACAGGCCTTAGGTTGCCTACCCCTGTGATACACTATGGTTTAGTGTGGAATGAACTTAAAACGCCCAAAGTTCACATCCTCCCCACATCAACTTATGGTTGATGGGAGGGTTGGAAGACAAATGTACAAGCCTATCTAATTTGCAGTTCCTGAATCAATACCGTTCAGACAAACTGAAATGTAGCTATTTGAACTTTCACTTCTCCAGATTTTGTGATGCAATTCTCCAGTCCAAATCATGTGTACCAAAATGCAGCTATCAGTTTAAATGCATTTTGTTAAGCAAAATTCTGTAATAAAATGGATGTACAAGGATAAATGCATATAAAAAATGCATACTTTTTTGTGTGGATTTAAAAAACAAACAAACCCATGAACTGATGTGGGGGCGAGGAACGAAAACTGAAAAAGATGCATTCATTAATCTCTAGTTGCAAGTATCAAAAGTCACCAGGAATTTGAAAAGAATCAGTAGGATCACATTTTCCTTTTCTCTCTCCTGAGGGAAGTTCTCCATCAAGGTGCTCAAGGCTGAAACCAGTATAAAAGGGGTAATCAACCAGTATAAAAGATAATCAACTTTATTGAAGAGAGCAGCAACTACTAAGCTCATACCAATAACAAACTTAGTTGGTCTCTAAGGTGCTACTGGAAGGAATTTATTTTGTTATCACTACGGCAGACCAATATGGCTACCTACCTGTAAGTAGAACTTTGGGATTGGTTGACAATCATTCCAAGGACATATTTATAAGGATTGGTTACCCCCTTGGGGCATGGATGTCTGCCTCTGTCATGGAACATTAATTACCTCCTGGGCAGTTCCATAGTAAGACTACTGCTTCACAGAAGACCCAGTCATATTGACTCTTCAAAGGCAGCCAGGAATTCACTGAATTCCATAAAGCTTTGGGGATGTTGTTGCCATCCATCTAAATCTCACCAGGAAATGGTTTAATTGGTGCCTTCATTCATGTGTACATTAAGGGACAGTGATGAAGAAGAAGAAGAAGAAGAAGAAGAAGAAGAAGAAGAAGAAGAAGAAGTTGTTATTTATACCCCGTCTGGGCAGCTTCCAACAAAATATTAAAAATACAATAATACACCAAACATTAAAAACTTCCCTAAACAGGGCTACCTCCAGATGTCAAGGAAATAAACAACTATCTGACTTTTAGAAGACATCTGATGGGAGGGGGTTCCACATGGTGGGCACCACTACCAAAAAGGCCCTCTGATTAGTGGTAGGTGGTGATCATGATAAATTGGGTATCAGTGTTGCTGCATTATCACTTGTTTTTCCTGCCATAGCACAGAAGCCACTGGGACTGAAGATTGGCCTGAACATCAAAATAATAGCAGTAGGACATAAGATTAACAGATTTTGATCATTTTCTATATAATGACACTTTCTTGGGGAAGCTAAATAGATTTCATTGTGAAATTCTACTTGAGTTTCCTGCAGCTAACCTTTTGCACAAAAAGACATTGGGTTCTTTCTTTATTCTTCACATAATATTGCTGTCATAACATTCTGAGTTCCCATAACTAAAGAACTTCCAATGTAGCAATCAAGCAGATAGGTTTATGATATTCTAGTTGCTATGCTTTGTTTATTACTTCTTTGTGTTTGAACATATTGTAGTGAAAAAAACCAGAAACATAGAATAGATTTAAAAGTACAGAAATTAGAGGTTGGGAGCTTATGAATGAGCCAAAGGATTTCTGTCTCAAGAATAGAAAAAATAGTTCCATCCAATTTGAAACTGATTTTCTCCCCATCTTCCTTTAGCATACAAGTACAACAAAAGAGAATTGCTCATCAAATGCTCTTTAGTTTGTTAATTCCATTGGGGATTGCTGATATAATTATACCCCAGTATGATTTCCTCAAAGATAACTTAGGCCAATGATAAACAGCTGAGAAGAAAAATCAAGGGATTATCTTAATTATAGCAAAGTGGTTTGCTATTAAACTAATTGAATAAAAAGTAATTGGATTATGTATGATTTTCAACAGCTCCTAGATTTTAAACTGTAATTAAATTGTCATACTTTTCATTCAAAAGATGGAACAGCTGAAAACAAACTATATTTAAAAACAGAAAAATAGCACAGATAAGTACATCTTAACATCAAAAGATACAACATGAAAGATTACCAGCTAGTTCAGCTTCTCAAAATGTTAAATTAATGCAACATGTGTTAGAATCAAGATTGCTCATGTAGGACCTTTTCAAATATTACTACTTGATGAGAAATCCATAAGGATTGACTGAGAATCCATTATTCTTAAACAATTAGCCCATTTGCATTCATTAAACACAACCACATTGCCTAATTTCATCTGTTCTTTTGCCTAGTCATTAGCTAAATCTAAACAACTGATAGCAAAACAAAGATAGCAGGAATTGTTTTTGTTTTTTAAAAAATGTAATCACTGTATATTTCACTTAACTAAGATCTTCAAGAAGTGAGATTGAAATTTACTTTGTTTTAACAGAGAATATATAATTCCAGTAACCTTCTGCGTTGAGTCTTTCACTTCTTGAACTGATTGGGTTCATGAGATGCTTTGCATGCATAGATAAATAAAATGAGCAGCTGTTAATGAGTACAACATAAAATAATAACTCAATTATTGGTAATGGAAGTACAGACTAGCCCTATAAAAATATAAAATTGGTTTTTAGGACAGAAGCAAAAGAAGACAGAAAAACTAATTAAATTACAACAGAGCCAATGTTAAATAAACTGCCTCAATGTTAACGGAATAACCCCTTAAAATCCCAAACAGACTGTTAGGCTTCAGAATTTATTGGAGCACATGTGTGGTGATGATGAGGAGGATGATGATAATGATAATAATAATTTGGGAAGTTGATTGTGCTTTCCAAAGTTTGCAGACAGAGGAGATGTTCCTTCTGTGTTCATGGAAATTTTAGACAGAGAACAATCCTCCTTTTAGATGTTCCATTTGTGGGCTATGAAGAGTGGGGTTCTGCTATATTTAGTTATGAGACAAATTCTGGGGGTGGGGGACAAAAATTACTGGCATTCTTGCAGCCTTCCCACTGTTTCTGTCTGCTGCTGTCCCCCACCACAATGCCCTGGGATGATGCAACAACATGAAGTCTCATGGTCATGAGCATAATTTTGGAAAGAGCATCCTGCCCAAGCACTGTATTTTCTCAACCAAACTGTCAAAAAAACCACAACAACCCTGCAGATTGTCCCTTTTCTGTATGGGCTAGGAAGATATGACAGGCCTCCCAGAGGTTGAGTATTTTCAGTAGCTCCAATGTGCTAATAGAACTTGGAGAAAATTCTAGGGAGACTTTGGAAGAGTTTTATAAGGCCTCCAGGAAATGGAGTTAATTTTAGTTTACCCCACCCCCACCTCCCCCATAAAAAAAAAAATAGAGTCCCAAAACAGAATGAAAAGCTAAAGTCCAAGCCCCAGCAAAAAAGTGGAATATGTAACAACAGAACATCTTGCAGATTTTAGCTAGTGGTCCACCGATAACTTATAATTGTTGGCCTTGGTGAAGATTTGCCATTTTCATCCCCAAAAAGTTTTTGATTTGAGTTTCTACTGAAATCTGCATTTTAATGTCATATTTTAATCTTGTTTTTAAGTTGTATTTTATTCAATTGTTTTTATACCTGGTGTTAGCCACCCTGAGCCTGGTCTTTGCTGGGGAGGGCGGGGTATAAATAAAAATTATTATTATTATTATTATTATTATTATTATTATTATTATTATTATTAACATTGGGAAATATCCACTCACCTGGGACTCTGGGTGGGCAGCCGTTGCCACGTGGCATGGCTGCTGTGGGTCCAGGAAGGCTGCCATCTTCTGGTGTGCTGAGGGAGGTGATTGTTTTCTCTGCCCACCTCCAGCCAGGTCGGACCCTCAGGTAAGGGTGGGAAGTCAGAGGCAGGGACTTGGGAGCTTCAACCAGCCTGCCCTAGCCTATTCAAGAGGGTGGCCAGGTATTGGCCGCCCTCTTGGCCGATCGTCATGGGAATAAGGAATGGTTTGCCTATAACTATTTCTAGGTTGTTAGCCTAACTTATATAGGCATTCATTAATGAATGGAACTCGTTTCTAAGAGATGGGGAAAGGAAGATTTCCCAATAACAAGGGAAAGATTCAATTTGCTCACCTTCAAATGCCCTCAGTTGTGAACCGCAACCCACTCATCTGAAAAGTATTACCTTTTAACCAGTTTAAATTCAATTATTACTAGCTATAACACAAATTACTCTCTTGTGGCTGAACACAACTGGACTTTATGTCAGGGTGCTATATTTAATATATATGTAAAGCATTAGAGCTTTACCCATTTTTTATTTTATGTAATCTTCATAAGTGTGTCCCAATTAAGCTGAGTGAATTGTAATAATAATGGGGATATGTACTGTGAGATTCTCAGCTATAATATGATTCCCTAATAGGATTAAATTACTTAATCCTTCATCCCACTTCCTTTATCGGTCCATTCCAGGCTGTATTATTGCCTTATGAAACTGGACAGTCCTGTAATTTATTAATCCCCTTCAGCAATCATCCTCAAGCCATTTATCTCTCAGCACTCCCTTTGCTGTCAATGGGGCTACTCTGGAGGAAACAATTAAGGAATAAATTCATAATATCACACGCATAAGCACAAGCCACATTTTTATAAGCATATGGTACTCAGTTTCTTTGCAGTGGAAGGCATTAATGTTCAAAGGCTAAGGGTGGTTGGGTGTACAGCACACTTCTCAAACCAATATACAAACAAAAACTCAGCTATCTATCCTTTGAAATTATTACTTCTGATTTTGTGGCACAGTTCTGTAGCCAAACAATGTGTATGAAAATGCATTTGTATTTGCATGAAATGCATATATTAGGAGGCGGAGACCCACTGAAATCACAGGCGGGAGAAGCTTGTGAACCTGGGATTTGGCTGGCACCTTTTGTGCCTCCCCTGCTCGTGGGGAAACCCTGATTTGGGGATCCGGAGCAAAGTGGGGTGAGCGGCACGGTGCTTCGAATTGACTGCTTCTTTCACGGAGTGAAGCCGCATCGCTGTTGCCGGAGAGCGCTGACTTTTTCCTGTGGACAATCTGACTTTAAACAACTACCCGTGAGTAGAACGGAAAATTGGATCTTTAAATTTATTAATTTGGCATTGAAACGGGAAGGTTTTAAACAGGAAGTCCGCCTTCCTCTTTTGTAAATAGATTGAAGCAAAGACGTTGCAAGTTAAAGCCTGGGAAATCTTTTGTAAAGGATTAAATCTCCATCGGTTAAAACTATTAAACCCCCCTTGGAAGCAGGAGAAGAGGGGGGAAATTTTGGACCTAGCGAGCCTGCAGGAGAGAGTGAAAAATCAAATTACCACTGCTCTGAACCTGGAAACAGGCTGCCAGTAAGATTGACGTCTTGGGAGAGTTCATTGACTGTAAACAGAAAGTATGTTGACAGATGGCTAAATAAGAGAAATATATTGTTTCCATGGTCCCCTTCTGCGTTTAAAAAGGAGGAAAAGTAACTGAAAATTGAAACTAACTTTATAGTTTAAATTGTGTTTGAAAGGATTGATACAAGTGGAGACTGTTTCTCTCTAGAGGGAGCTTTTGAAACTGTTACAAGAGTGGAGCTGGGGTTTTTCCAGCTGCAAGATAAGAACTGTGAGAATCAGAGATTGACCTTGGATTTTAAGAATGTTGACAGAAGGAGCCTTAGTGACTGCATTATGTAAGATAAGCTATTCGTTGGAACAGCTCCACAAGAAGACGGATGTTATGACTATTAACTTGAGAACTTGGGACAAAAAGTGATTAATTTGGGACAAAAAGTGATCATCAATACAGAAATTGTTCAGGACTTGACACAGGAACCTACTTTGACAGGACAAACTGGGGAGAAAACGAAGGAGAAAGCTGTTGTTGTTGAACCTAAAGTAATACAAGTGGGGGCCCCAGAGGCAAATCGAGGACTATAAGTGGAGGCCTTTTATGAATGAATATAGAAAAAGTCAGAATTTGAAGATTGGAGCCCTGCTTGGACTGGAGAAGGAAGGTTGGACAGACTCTTCCATGCAGGGATTTACTGACCTTTGGGTCCTGAATCTGGGTCAGGAGGTGATTGGAGTTGTGGGGGCCTTTGGATCTGGAGGAGCTTTGAAACATGATTTGAGATATTGTATGGACCTTGGTTCTAGCTGTGGAGAGTTGGCTGGTCTGTCGAGAGGGAATGCGGGCATGGTTGGGCCGGGCCCCCCCCCCCCCGAGACCTGCTCTTCAGCATCTTCAGCATCAAAGAATATGAAGAAAAACTGCAGAAGGGACTTGAAAAAGATTTAAGAGCCTCGGACAGAAGATCTCCAGGTTGATGAACTATATGGAATGGACGGAAATGACTGGCAGAATCCGAGACCAGGGAGAAGAGTCGGTGGAGGAAGATTGGGAAAGTTTAAAGTTTATATATAGAACATTGTAAAATTAATGAGTGTTAGAAAATTGTTGGAATGAAACTTTATGGCTTTAGCAGAAATGTTATAAGGAGTTAAGTATAAATAAGTACTTTAGTATTAATGGAAATTAAGGTTAAAAATATGTTAAGATATTCATAATGATAAAAATAGAGAAAGATGGAAAGGAATTGCTGAAACAAGTAACAGAAGTGGAATACAAAAAGGGAGGTGTGAGGAGGTCGATGAAATAAGGGAATGAAAGATAGACTAATGAAATGGTATGGTATATGTTTTTAAATTGTTGTTGTTTTGTTTTGTTTTGTTTTGTGTGTTAAGGTTGTGTTTTGTATTGTTTATATATTGTATTGTATTGTTTCTTCTTTTTTTCTTTTTTGTTCTATTTTGTCTTTTTTTCTCGCCTTTTTTCTTCTTTTTTCTTTTCTTGTAAGTCTTAAAAGTAATAAAGATTATTTTTTAAAAAAGAAATGCATATATTAGGAAAATAGCATGCAAAATACATTATTTTCAATGCCACTGAATTTAAAATTCATTATTTAAAAATGTTTATTTAAAATTTTCACAGTGATTCTTTTTAAAAAAAAACTGCTGTGGAAAGGTGGATAACTGAATTTAAGACTGAAAAATGAGGAACGAAAAGAAGCTAAAAGGGACAACTGTGATAATGGCTGTGTGGAGGGTGTGTATGAGAGTGTAGAAATGGCTGGACAAACCTTGACCTACTGTACAAAGGTAATAACCACTGCAAACTTTTGCGCCAATTCAGACCCCTCCTGAACACACCCTGTGGCTCTCTATCTAGGCCCAACATATTCCACCCCCTGGCTCTGAGTCCGGTGCAAAGTCCTCCCACCCACCTATACTGTGGGGACAGAGATAGGAGTGGAAATACTGTGATTGGCTGCCAAGTTAGTCAAAATGTCATCCTCCATTCAGGCTGTGGGGATGGGAAGGGAGAACATTGGAATAATGATACGAGATTCTCCATTGGCTTCAATCGGAGTTGAAGACATGTATACTGCATTTTATAGCTTTCCCAGCATCAGAGGACAGCACTATCTTTGAGTGCATATAGGCTGCAAGGAGACCTGCCTCTTCACACTCAACCTATTTTTGCCACTTGCATAGGCAGTGTAATCACCAGTGAAAATTGCTCCAGTGTAACAGAAGGCTGCCATAATGGCATTATTTTGATGGTGTACATCCATGACACAAGTGCTTCTTTGGGTTCTACCAGTAGGTGTGGATGCAGCAGCAATACTATCCTTGCCTAGTGGGCATAAGGCAAAAACAGGCTTACTCTGTTATTCTGGCATAGCCTTACATGGATTTGCACCCACTTTGCCAGATAAATGTGATCCACTAGATCCATATAAAGGCATGTGCATGGAGATTTAAAAAAAAACAACAGTAGAGCCAGAAAAGCATGTTATACAAAGGCTGCAGAATCCTAGTGCTCTACTTTTGATTATGACTTCTTTAATCTTTCCCAGTTTGATATCTAGAATTCACTTTAATTGATTACAATTGTTGCCATCTTCCTTTTTTTTACCCCTCATTAAAATAAATGGCTATTTTAAAACTAAATTTATATTTTAGATACACATACCCAAACCTAATTTAAAAGGGTGTGAAAATGTTATAGCATATTTCATTGCAAATGAACATTACTTTCAGACTGCTACATCTTGTTCTCTCAAACCATTATTTTATTGCATTATCAAAGATGAAAGTAAATGATATTTTTAATTCTTTGTCCTTCTATTTAATTTATACGTTTGTGTGTGTGCGCGCGCACACGCATGTTTGTGGCACCAGGATATGTGACCTTGTGCTCTACCCAAACTGAACTCCTTGCCAATATTTACAACTGAGTTATCGTCCTTCAAAATTGGGATTATAATGAAAGTGCTGGCACAACTTTACTATAGCAGTGCCGCTGTAATAAAATTTACAAGGTGCAATCAAGTCTCTGAGATGTCTAAGCCAGTGTCATCTCTTGATGTATTTCTTGGGAGCATAATGGATCAAGAGACTGACAACTGTGATGATTGTGTTATTGAAATGGTTATCAAAGCAATGCTGGCAGGAACAAGGAAGTCATTTTATTTCCAGCATCCTTTGTTGTCCTTATGAGGAAAAACAGATTTTGTGGGGAGACAGAAAATGTAATTGAAGAGCTTATGTGAAAGGGATGATCCCTGCAAATTTGCAATGTTCATAATTGCAAAACTACAGTGAGACATACTAATATTACAACAAAATCAATTTCCCATTGACTTTCCCATTGAGAGTCAGAGAAATTAATGCAATGCATTAGATTCAACTCAAAATATATGAGAAGAGTATGGAGGAATATTTTAATGTGTATGAACAATACAGATTCCTCTTGATTTTTTAAAAATAATTTGTGTCCAATATTCTTTGAAAGAAAGATCGTATGTTGTAGTATGTACAAGCTTAAGATGGTACTATAGCTTTTATTTTGAGCAAATCTTGAACTCTTTGCTGCCTAGCAGTTTATCTATTTTGGATATATTTTCTCAAAACAAAAATATCACCGAAATAGATAAAATGCCAGATGGTGTGGAGGAGGGCAACTCCATACTCCATCATAACAGTCACCATTATAGAAGCAATAACTTACATGATGCTCCCATTATGCAATTGAAGAGCATTCATTAAATCATAGCTGATGTGAGTTTCAGTTATTATTATCAAAAAAAAAAAATTCAACAGGAAGGGTAATACATTTCCACCTTGTGTCAACAGGTGAGTTTGAGTCTACAGCCCTATGCACAGTTTCCTGGGAGCAAACTTTATTGAAAACAATGGGGCTTACTTCTAATTAGTCACGAGCTTCATAGGTGTTAAATTTTGGTCTAGGAGGAACAAAACGGTCTAGGACTAAAGAAACTACCATCAAACAAAATATTCTGTATATGAAGTCTGTGTAACACTGAGGTCAAAGGAATAAGATGTTTAAAGAACATTTTAATTCCAGACTGAAAAATGTGTGTCTCATAGGATTAGTGGTGCTAACTCTGGAGTCAGGGAACCCAATAATATGTTCCATAGGTTTTTGAGTACTACAGACATCATATAATCATATCATAGTCAATTGATTAATACACAAAGAGACATTCTTATTAAATAAAAATGAAAAAGGCAGGAAGAGGGCAAGGAAGTGAAGATCTAATTTAAGTGGATTTTTTTCAATTAATGTTTCAAGGTTTTTAAAAAAGCTATATAGGCAGTTATTGAAGGAGGCACAGATACTTCTCTGATCTGCTTCCAGCATTTATAAACTGGATAGAATTTGGGTTGCTATGTCACAGTTGTGCCCTTGAATTGCACCCAGAAACAAATTGTTAACCAGTGCAGCTGTTGTAAGACAAGTCTGATGGGTAGGGTTTTATGTTGACTCAGAAGGAAGTCCCTCTTGCCTCTCTGTGATCAGTGAACCTTACTCCTAAGCATGTAAGCACTGAACTTCCAACTCACAAGTATGTCTCCATAGAGGTGACACCTACTGAATTCAATGGGGCTTGTGCCCAAATAAGAGCAGTTAGGATTTCAGCCTCAGTCAAGTTGCCAAGGACAAAGTCTGAGAATAATGGTCAAATCTGAAATGTATTGAATCTGATTGTTCTAGTTATTCCTATTTGCTTTTTAGACCAAATAGTTATCAGGACTGTGATTTTATGTGGATTTTTATGCTTGCCACCTTCTGAGGACTTGTCCCTAAAAGGTGGCATAGGAATGTTTAAACAAATCCTGACTTCTAAAGGATGATGCATCTTTCTAAATACTTTCATGTCTCTCCTATCTCCACGCAAGTGAGCACAGTGCTGTAGCACTTCTTTGTGGATTGGTATATCCACAAAGCCTTTCATTTATAAGGACCTGTCCGCACTTACCTTTTTACAAGGGTATAATTGCTGTTTGAGTGAATGTGTAGCTTTCGACCTGCACTTTCAGCCAGTTGTAGCTGTACATGGCTAAGTGAGTGCAGTTTCACACTTCTGCACCAATTGAGAAGAGTTCCATGGCTGTAGGAACCCCACTTATGTGCCATGTTTTGTGAATTTAGTATCTGACCATCCAGGCGCTTTTGGATTCTAGAAGAATTGAGGGATTTTTAAATAACAATCGCCCGCTGCCCATGGTGTTGTATAGAGGCATAGCAACAATGTCTAGCAATGGATTTCTATGTAGTTCTAAGAGCTTTTGAACCCAAAGGGGCCATGCTTTGAGATAATAAACTGTGAATGAATATTGCACTGCCGCCAATTATTTCTTCTATTTGGCAAATGATTTCTTTTATTCCATGTGCAGCAAACAAGCCTTTATGCAGAAAATGTAATGGTTCACCTACGTATTTCAAAAGAGCTGTTCTGCAGGAGTTATGAGTTTGTAATTAGTGCATACAAATAATAAGCATAACTGATGGATGTGTACACTAAGTGCAGATTACTAACCATAAAATCAGCCCTGAAGGATGCCGCCTTAATTTTTAACAGTTAAAATCCTTCAATAGACGCAACACAATCTAAAATTTGGTAAGCACATTGTAAGTCCTGCAGGAAATCAATTGGAGCCTATAGAGCCTGTAAAAACTTATATGCACATTTAAAAACTAATCCATATAAGAAAATCTTTACCTTAATAAAAGAGAAACATGCCTGCATCCATTCACATTAGCCATTAAAAGGCACAAGACCTATCCAAGATTCCCCAATGCACATGGAAGTGGGTCCAAAAGGCACCCAAAGTCACTTCAACACACATGCATAGATTCTATGGCATGGAAGTAAAAAGGACCACTGTCTGCATCCAGTTCCATGCATGCACTGGGGCTCTACAAAGCTGGCTGATGATCAGAAGAACTTCATGTGCTCAGGGCATAACCTGACATTGATTGATTGAATACTTGATTGCTATTCCACTTAATATATTAAAAATATCTCTAAGCTGTGTACAAAAAAACAAATCAAAAACAGACCATTTAAACATAATATTACAAAAATAAAGCTGCATACAAAAATGTTATATTAGTACAAAGTTACCATACCCTCCAACATTACTCAGATGAAAATAGGCACATTTCTCACACTCCCCCAAATGACCCTCTCTGACCCCACACATGCCCTCCATCATCTTGAGAAAACCCTTTAATCCTGTTTTATTTTATTTTATTCTTGGCTAAATTTACAAAAAGAAAAACACACCCCAACAAATAAATTTTAGAAAGGAACAAGTTTAGACACGGGCACACAAAGCATTAAAAAAAATTAAGACTCTCGTGAATTTGCCTTTCTACAGAAGTACAGTTTATATGGAATTAGCACAATATGAAATAAATTAAAAAGCATGCATACTAATAGTGATCCCTTTACTCTAAGCACTGACCTTTAAGTTGCCAAAACAGCACCACCAAAATATATATGAGCAAATTCAAGGGAATCCTGAGGTTTGCTGAAGACCAAAAAACAAACGCAGTCCAATGAGAACTGAGCATGATCAGTGGGCATGGAATATTTATTGATTTTTGAAGGGAGGAGATGGAACACCAAGGTGAGTAAAAGGAATGAGATGTTTGAAATCCTGAATGGGAGCACACCACACTACAACATTTTGTTACAAGTCACATTTGTGCAGCCTAAAAACAAACTAACAAAACCAAAAGTAGTTTAAAACAATCAGCTTTAAACAGTAGTCTATGAAGCCAGCTTGGTTCAAACAAATCATAGTTAAGGTTAATTGCTGTGGGGGGATTTCTACAATGTAACAATTTTCCATTTACCTAACAAGGAAACAGAATCTTCCAATCTTTTCCTTGTGGGTGTACTAAAAGAGGAAAGCAGAGAGGGACAGTGCAAGTGGAGAGGCTAGGCTCAAGCTCATGAAAGAAAACAGCACCATCTGAAAACAGAGACTCTAGAAAATGTGGAACTTTTTTTCTATACATCAGAACTGGATAAATTTGTATGAAATTGTCCAAGAAGAAATATTTAATATTATATGATTGGGTATTTTGGGGAACATTAATTTGGAACTGAATGTGAAAATTGATCCTTTTCCTTGGTATGATTCCATTTTACTAATTTGTATCTGCTTTTGGAACCCCAAAGTATAATTCATACTTTCTATTTTTAACTCAAATTGCACTTTTCATATTATTATGAATACACAGGCCAGAATTTGGGGACAACACAGGGGATGGGGTTGCTGATTTTCCTTTCCAGCTGCAATATCTGTAACACACTGAACGCTGCTCCAGAAAAATTGGAAAAACCCAGCCACTAGGAGCAGTTTTATAGAGGGCAGGAGGAGGGCAGGATGGAAACGCCACGATGAAAGCACAGCCATTAGATTCCAGCCACAATTCTAAACGAGGACTAATTCATAGTGTTGAAATAGTTTTTGTTGTTCACATAACAATTTGTATATTTCACCTTCCATTAATTTCATCTGTGATCAGATACCTTTCATTTTAATTAGCATAATCTCATCATGTACTGAATTCAACCATAATGACCTTGTAAATCAAGAGGAAACTTGCACATCCTAACCAGCTTCAGCAGGTTGCGTAAAAGCATGATCTTAATTAATTTCTCTCATTGCAGGAACAGCCGGAAGGACAAGCAAGCAAAACTTCTTGAGGTTAAATGGGCCGAAGCTTTATTATCAGTCTTGCAACGGACAAAATTGCCAGTCAAGGAATCAAACGCTTAATGAACACATAAGTCAAAGCCTCCCTGAATGACATCACATGCAAAGTTGGCTTGCAAGTCCTAGGCTGGGTGACCTATTAATTTCACTAGGAACAATGAATTTAGATTGCAGGTGTTATTTAAGGCATTCAAATAGACCACTCTAACCCCATAGCATTGTTATGGGTGAGGGGTTCATATCAGCTTTTGATAGGTCAGCTTCTTTTCCAATAACGGGTGGTCCATTGGGACAAGTGCTCCACCAACCTCAGTTTGCCCTCAGCTGCCTCCACTCTTACATCAAATCTGTCCAGGGAACAACATTTGTTGTCAGCTCTCTCCTCTGTGGTCTCACTGTTGCCTTTGTGGACTGCAACAGGTCTATCAGAATCTATGGGTTGTATCCAAATAATTTCTACTGAGTATAGACCCACTGAAGTTAATGGACATGTCTAGCTTAGGTCTTTCAATGGGTCAGTAGAACTTAATTGGATACAATCCATTGGCTCTGGCCCCACCTACCGCTGGCCTCCTTCATGCTACGAGCCCCAATGGGCACCAGCCAGTGTCATGCCCACTGGAGAACTGCAGAGTGCTGGCCTGCTTTGCATTCTGGTCTGGATCCCTGGTGGTGCTGGGAAGCGCAGCTGCAGGGGACCTTTGCTTTTTAAAGTCTCTCTCCCCTCTCCTGGGAGGAGTGACACTGCCACCCAGTTCTTTCTGACCAATGGGATGCCAGAACCAGTTGCTCAGGACCTTCACATAGGATTCTTCTGCACTTTTTTGCATTTGAAGACACTGCGAGGACGATACCTATTAGATATTAACAATACTGTTAGCTATGAATATAGGAATTCTTGCTGATTATTATTCTTAAGCTTCATTCTGCATTGTGTTTTATTCTGCATTTTAAGGTTTATAAGTTGTTCTCTATATTAATACATGCTAAGTCACTTGAGAGTAACAGTGAACAAACATACAGTGGTACCTCAGGTTAAGAACTTAATTTGTTCCAGAAACCGTTCTTAATCTGAGGTACCACTTTAGCTAATGGGGCCTCCCGCTGCCGCCACCGCACCATCGCCACCTGATTTCTGTTCTCATCCTGAAGCAAAGTTCTTAACCTGAGGTACTATTTCTGGGTTAGCGGAGTCTGTAACCTGAAGCGTCTGTAACCCAAAGTACCACTGTAATCAATTAACAGAATCATAGTAATAATATTGTTAGACATAGTACAAGAAAACAACAACAACAACAAAAACCCCTGTTTGTGGTTATATCATACCCCATTGAATTTAAACAACAACAATCCTAGGAAGACTTCAGTGCTACTACAGAGTATACAAATGAAATTGATTAAACAAATGTCAAGAAAAGCCTACAATAAATTCGGTTTATTATAATCATGATTCTAAAGCTTACTGGATGCTTAAGACTTGTCATTCTGAAATCCTTACACTCTTAGTGGTACCATAATTAATTTAGGTTGCTGAAGCAGGCTTGAACCTTAGACTTCCCTAATGATAGAGATTTCAGGCCTAACGATTTCAGCTGAGAAAAGACGTAAAAGAGACAACGCATTTTGCGAGCTGCAGCTGATTCTCAAGAGCTGAAGAGGCAGCCCAGAGTCACAAGTATTGATCTTTACATCTGGAGATAGGAGTAGCTGTATATTATTTCCCATGAGATAACAGGAGGCATGGGAGTGGAGTTAAGAGTCTTAAGACAGCAGACAGTGAAAGAGTGTAGTCTTCCACATTGCCAAATCAAACCTCCCGGCATTTTGCTGAGTTTGGATTGCCTCTTGATATAAACATATGTCTCGGAAAACAATTATTACAGCTGCCATGAGTGCTGTACTGCTGAGAAAGGGCCGAAGCCATTAAGTGACTACTGTCTGATGACCCGCATTAAACCTCATTACAAATAAGATGGTTTGGGTTCTTTAGAGGCGGCATTCATTGGCCGTGCCTGCACTTTTGGATTGTTAGGCTCACTACTTTGGCTGATACAGGGAGAATGACAGCTCCATAAACTGCTCTCCTCCCTAGAGGAATAAGTGAGCACGCTGCTGCCTTCTTCATGGATACTAGTCTGAGCATCAACTATAACTTGTATATGCCAAACAAGCTAGCTTGCCTCTAACTGTCGTGATTGACAAATCTCAGACGCTGCAATGTATGCAGAATTCCATAAGGTGATCAATAGAAATAGGCCAAGTCTGAGGATAATCCTTGAGCGCATGAAACTCGGAGAGTTCCCTACGTGCTCTGTGATAGCTCTAATGTGGACCCCACTCCTGTGTTACAGAAACAGAGAGCCAGAGAACAACAATAGTAAGATGCAGCAAACCAGAGGAACCTTTCAAGTGAGGTGAAAGTTTGATTAAGCACACATGACAGGGCATAAGTAGACGCCGCTTCTCCAAAAGAAAAGATGCACTTGTCACTCCAAAAACATATACGTTCAATAAAACCCTAGTATAATCAGTCATTTTATAATATATACTGAATATCTATGTTTTATTGTGAGTAAGCACATCAACACTGACAAACGTGGCTAAGTCAGTTCTGCTCATTTCCATGGATTTACTCTTCTTAATACTTAGTTGAATACCAGCCTATATATCTATTTCCATTCTGTATTTAGTTTTCTAGTGTCTTTGTTGTGTAACACTTCATAAACCTTGGTTGGGAAGTGATTTATAAATTCTTCAAGAATAATATAAATAGAATGCATCTTTCCTATGATTTGCTACAGTGATACGCAAGAAGCAAAAACGGATTTACTTTTTTATATAAGAAGTTGTGGAGAATTTTTGTTTGTTTTTTGCATGTGTACTGTTCATCTCCCCAAAACTACTGTATTTTGTATTATCAGTGCGGGCGGGGGGTGGGGTGGAAAGAGAAATGTTCACCCCCTGTTCAAGGTGATACTAACACCCCCACACACAGTGTCACCATTGTTGTCTTCTTTCTTTCTTGAGCCTATGTGGTACAATAAATCACATCTAAAGGTGGTGATTAATAATGAGACACTTCACAGCAAAGGATCCGCAGGAAAAAAAAGGCAGAAGAAGAAGAGGAAATTGAGCAAACAGGCAGGGTTATCTGTCACCAAATGACAAAGTTCAAGTTTAAGAAGCAGCTTGTCAAATACAATCGACTGAACGAGTGATAGATTAGATCTTAATAGCACTAAAAGTAAGCTATAAACCATTGCCTTCTCCCGCAACATAAAAGCCTCTCCTTTAAACACTTGATGATGAAATGCAGTAAAACAAAATAAAAAATGCTACCCGGACGACTAGTAGCGCTTCTTTTCTCGATCCTGAGAAAGGGAAGAGTGTTAGCATTTTGTAATGCTTCAGTTCCGCCAAGGTCAATCTCATATTTTCCTTTGTTATGAAAAAGTGGCTGAGATCAATCTCACGCCTTTCCTAATTCTAAGACTATTGCAAACATTGCACGGATCCCTTTCCAATTTGCAGCTCTCCTGATAAATAGACTGGTGTCAGCCCTCCCCCCCCCCCAATACCAGGTGCTCTTCTACAAATTTCACTGCTCATTTTTCTTTCCACACTAACGGTGCCTTCAAAATATATATATTGGAGAGAGAGAGAAAAAATGGATATCTGACTTATGCTTCCAGTCATCTCTCTCCTTGGCCAGTGCAGCCTTCTAAACTCAGTGCCAGTGCAGCCCTCCAAACTGGTGCTGGCTATCTGCAGGCTAGTCTTCGGCTCAGTGCTTCACCTCCTGAAAAGTGGCAATTATGGCCAGGACATGAAAGTGTATGTGCAAATGGGTGTCTCCTGCTGAGTCTCTCCCCACTCCTCTGTGTGTGTGTGTGTGTGTGTGTGTGTGTGTAAGGTGCTATCCACCCTCACTCTCTGCCAAGTTTGTGTATGTGCATTGAGGCAGGTTGTTTTCCTGTCTCCCACCCCGCTCTGCTGACTGTGTGTCCATGCATGCTGATGGGACGCGGGTGGTGTTGTGGTCTAAACCACTGAACCTCTTGGGCTTGCCGATCAGAAGGTCGGCAGTTCGAATCTGCATGACGGGGTGAGCTCCCATTGCTCTGTCCCAGCTCCTGCCAACCTAGCAGTTCAAAAGCACACCAGTGCAAGTAGATAAATAGGCACCGTTGCAGTGGGAAAGTAAATGGTGTTTCTGTGCACTCTGGTTTCCATCACAGTGTTCCATTACTCCAGAAGCAGTTTAGTCATGCTGGCCACATGACCTGGAAAGCTATCTGTGGACAAACGCCAGCTCCCTTGGCCTGAAAGCAAGATGAGCGCCGCAAACCCATAGTTGCCATAACCGTCCAGGGGACCTTTACCTCTTTTTTTACCCAATTATGCTGGCTTACCCCTACCCCCCAAGAGTTGGCTCTCTCTCAATTCAGTCCTCAGGCTGGAAAATGTTCGCTATCCCTGTTTTAAAGTTATTGACAGCATTTACAATCAAATACCTTGAAAACCAAGCATGGATTCAGTAGGCTTTACAAGCCAGAACCTGTTTAATATCCTGGCACAAATGAAAGAAGGGTTATTATTACCCAAAAGTGGGGGGAAAGGAAAGGATCTTCAATTCGTAAGTGTTCTCTTTGCTGGACTACCCTTTGCTGGTCAGAATACAGCGTAACTAAACAACACCAGGGAGCGTGTTATTCAAGTATACAGAGGAAAACTCAAGAAATGCATGTGTTACCAGTGGAACAAATACAGCAACATTCCCAGCACTTTCAACTGCCCATCATCACTGCCTTCCTGCAAAAGTGGATCAATATATACTGCTCATTGCACATTCAGTCCACGGACTTCACCTTTGCTTCTGAAGTCTGTTATTTGATAAGGGAAGTGCAAAGGTGCCCTTCTCCATCCGATGATAATATCTCCCTAACATTCCACTATCAAATTTACTTCTGTCTTAAGCCTAGAAAGCAGTTGTCTGCTTAGAGACAACCATGCTGTTGCACTGCCCCCATTCCTTTCAAATGAGCTTGCATTGAGAGACGAGGAGGGGTCCTTGAACTGCCAGAAAAGTAACTTGCCTTGTATGTGCAAGTATGAGCATTCATCCTGATTAGTTGCAGAGAGATTACAAGACTCTATTTAACGAAAATTCACTCTGATTTGCTTGTGGTAGACCAAGTTGCAGCAAGGCTTATCCCACACTTCCTGCTGCCTTCACCCATCATTTTCTTATAGCAAAAATTCCAATCTTTTGGGGAGCTGGGCTCATTACACAAAACCTCGACGCAACCGTAATTGCACAACCCTGAATTTTCTGGTTGTGTGATTTCATTCCAACCAGTGATACTACCAGGATTTCCATATATTCAGCATAAAAACCGCAAGGTGCTATTTTGCATTTAAGAAACCCAGGAAGCTGCCATTGTCTAGCCAGTGGGTCCATCTAGCCCAATATTATCTGCTCTGACCACCAGCAGCCTTCCAAGGTCTTTTCTATCATCTGCTACTTGATCCTTCCCAAACTGGAGATGCAAGGAACCTTTTGCACCAAAAGCATGCTTCGTATCACTGGGCACTGGTCTCTGCCCCATATTAATAGCCACAATAAAGAAAGATGCGCTAAGCAAGGCTATCAGTGTCGCGTGACCAGGCGGCGACAGCCCCAGCCCCCAGGGATCATAAGGAAGGAATAAAGACTCTGACAACGTTATATGGGATTAAAATTAGGCCACAACTTTATTAAACTTCCGAATGTAGGAAGACCTTGGCTTAGGCCTTGGGCTTAGGCCGGGGGGAACTGGGGCTCATCAGGATAAATGGGATATGGGGGTGCTCTGCTAGACGTAAGTGTAGCAGGCAGCCAAGCCCATATCCCCACACGCAGGGTAGTTCACTGACGAGCTTTCAGTGTATGACCAGTGACACCCATATATATAACCCTTTTAAGAGGGGGACCCTGCAATTGCCGTCGCAGGGGGGTGAGTCACCACTTCACACACACACACACACACACACACACACCATATAGGGAAGAAAAGACTAAAGGATTCCACCATAGGCCATAATCCCCAAAGTTGTGATGAATTACTACGGGGAAGACAAAACCTGCCAATGCAGGAAAATTTCTTCTCCTTCAACAGCAACCAGTCAAAGACCGTAGCAGCGCCCACTAAACAGGAAGAAAAAGTTAATCTGCAAACAAGAAAACATTAAATAAAGGGAGAGTAGGGAGGGTGAATCTCCAGAGCTGACTGCCTGGCTATTGTCGGCTCCACCCCCTATTTATAAATGGGGCTGGCCCCACCTCCCAGCAAGAAACTTGATTACTGAGGCTGGGCGTGAACCTCCAAAAATTAACACTGAGAGGCAAGCCAGCCCCTGTTTGCCAGTAAGCTCCCTGGAAACTGTAGCACCATGCGCAATCCCGCAAAGGGCACCCACCATGTAAAGTGTGAGTGCTCATTGCCCTCTGGATCCACTTTGCAACTTGGGTTGGATCTACACTTACCTTTCTAACATTATTAGAATGATATTACACATACCGTTCTAAAACATCACAGGGCATACTGGTAAATTTAAAAATTCCTTACCTTGTTTTCTCCATAAAAATACTGTTTCCCTACTGCCGGTTCTTGGTTGCTCTGCAGCGCCCTCTGGTGTCACATTTTAATAACAGATTATGAACGTTAAAAGTAGGGCATAATGTGTCCATCTACTTTATGAGAAACCATTATAAACCATGAGTTGGGATCCAGCCTTGTAGTCAGCCCTTCTTGAAGATTATGTTTGTGCAACCTAGGACCCACATACCTACAGGACCGCCTCCTGGTATGCCCTGTGGAGGACCTTAAGGTCCACAAATAACAACACTTTGGAGGTTCCAAGCCGCAAGGTGATTAGATTGGTCTCAACTAGGGCCAGGGCCTTTTCAGTACTGGCCCTGACTTGGTGGAACGCTCTGTCACAAGAGACTAGGGCCCTGCGGGACTTGACATCTTTCCGCAGAGCCTGCAAGACAGAGCTGTTCTGCCTGGCCTTTGGTTTGGACTCAGTCTGATCCTTATGTTTCCTCCCCTTATGGTTTTGATCTATGGGCTATTTTTTAAATGAGGCTGCATTTTAAATTGTATTTTTAACCTGTATTTTAAATTGTTTTTTCCCCCCTATTATGTTTTTATTGTAATTTTACTGATGTTAGCCACCCTGAGCCCAGCTCTGGCCGGGGAGGGCGGGGTATAAATTTAAAATTATTATCATCATCATCTTCATTGAGTGCAAGAATTCCTAGAACTGTAGAGTTGGAAGGGGCCCCAAGAGTCATCCAGTCCCAGCCCCTGCACTACAGCAACCACAGCTCATGAATCCTTTACAGATGGCCACCCAACCACTGTTTAAAAATCTCCAATGAAGGAGAGTCCACCACTTTCCACAACAGTCCATCACACTGTCAAACAGCTCTTACCATCAGAAAGTTCTTTCCAATGTTTAATCAGAACCTCCTTTCTTGTAAATGGAAAAAAATGCTTCAGGTCCTAGCCTCTGGAGCAGCAGAAAACAAGCTTGCCCCATCTTCCATGCCCTTTAGATATTTGTGAATATCTAAATAAGTGAATATTTAGATATGTGGCTAACATATCACCTCTCAGGCTTCTGCAGGACAAACCTACCAGCTCCCTGATTACCCCTCAATTCTGCCTCCTTCCTGGAGAACCCTCTCTGTACTCTACAGCTCTGATTCTCCAATACTGAAATGTCATCCTGTTTATACACCTTTTGAGAGAAGAGGGAGAGTTCTAAAGTATCTGATCTTTTGGGAGATGAAGGCTGAAGCATTTGGGTCTTTTGAAGCTGCCAACAGAACAGCAAAGCTGGAGAATTGAAGGGTCCCAGCAAAACTGGATGTAATGCTTAAGTAGAGAAACAACATTTTCTCATCAATTGCCTTTGATTTTTTTTTTTTGCAACCACAGCATGGATAATGGATAATTAAACTGCCACCTAAGAGAGAGATTCCACTTTTCTGAATACACCACATATCCCATAGGAACCCTTTGAAAACAGCACATTTTCATTTATTTAAAATTAAAGTTGTGAGGGATACCATTAGACTCGTAAAACAGAGCTGGTTACCTCTTACTGTTACTCCTTGGGAAATGCACTTGCCCAGACCACAAGACCAGATCTTCTGGCAAGATTAAAAAGATATGGGAGCACACTCTCTGTTATTCTTGCCCCTGGCTTAAATGGGGTAAGAAGACACCTTCCTCCTCAGTGCTAGCCATTGATTAGGACAGAGTGTCCTGTATATTAGAGGAAAATGGATTCATGCTGGTACTTGAAGCCTTTGCACTCATGCTTAAGCACTCTTAACGCAAACAGCCTGTCTATTAATTTACCTTGTTATTGCTCCCTGTCTCTCACATCACAGAATGTTGAAAGTAGCATGCAAAGATGGGATAGATTTGTTCTCATCTTGAGCTTGAGTCAGTGCTCCCCCCCCCCCGTTCCCAGCCTTTTCACCTTGTTTTTAGCCAAGTACCAGACTTTCAGAGTCACAAAACAAGATTAGAACTTTGCTTGCATGTTTCTAAAATGACAGACCCTCCAAGCGTCCTGATTTTCCAGGGACAGTCCTGTATTTACAGATCCCGGGATGTCTCACTTTTCCTTAGGAGGTCCCTATTTTCATCTGAGAATGTTGGAGGGTATGAAATCATACATTGTATAGATCTGAAAAGTTGACTAACTGGTTAGAAGGATTCAGCCAAAGCCTACCACCTGAGCCAAATTGGGTTTATTCAGGGGGAAACTGGGCCTTGTTCGAGTCTGGCTGAAAACACTGTCCAAAATCTTTTAACTCAGACTTTTACATTGAGAATTAAACATTGTACACATTGATGAACTGCACGCAAGGTAATCTGCATAAACATGCTAGGAGTGTATTGTGGGTACTTTCGTTATCATGTCTCCCTGTTCCCCATTCTCTCTCCATTCCTTAGAAAATTACTGCACATTAGTTCAGGTGTCCATCAGAACTGTCTGCAAATGTAATCTTGTTAGAAAAGTGAAGAGGTTCCCTGTTCTTAAAATATGAATTTTCCAAGCACGGATATTTCAAGGAGCAAGCTGGCTCCTATTAAAGCAGTCAGCATTGTGAAGCTGCAGGCAGAGTAAGACCAGCCTAATGGCTTCTGTGATTGGCACTATTAATGACTTCTTCTGTCTGTTCCTGCTCAGCCTAGCATGTACTGCTATGCAGCAGACTCCATGATTCCCCTTGGTTGACAAAAAAAAAACCCTGTTGAATTAAAAAAAAAAACCCTCTTCCTTTAATATGGCAAATCTCCCTAATGCTCACACAGAAGGACTTGAATTCCCAACAAGCATGCAGGGGATGTACTCAAAGAATATAAGCAGAGGGGGAGCTTTGATTTCAAGAGGTTACTGCTTTGTACGATTATTCAAAAGATATTATTTCACCACACAAGGCGTCTGGTAAAGCACAGCACTGGGAGCAATTGAAGGATGCCAATTCTATGGCTATTTTATGCAAAAGAAAATGAGATTGTGACAATGATGCGGTTTGCACCATTGGCTCAGCAAAAAGGTGAGGGAGTAAGGAAAAAAGAGCGAGGAGTTTATAAGGAAGGGTTTTATAGGCACGTAAAGTCTTTCAGGAAAGTCTTGGTAGCAAAGAGAGAGGTGTACAAAAAGCATCAAAGGAGAATGTTCTGGGTGGGCTGTGATCACAGGGGAAATGAAAGGGGAGAATGAAGAAGAGATGGCAAGGTGGGATGGGGAGGTGTGACAAACTAAATGAAAAGCTATGGCAATCAGGAAGGGATTCTAAGGAAAGACCAATATGGCAGGGAAGAGGAGGCAAAAGGAAACAGAAATCTATTGGGGAGAGTTGACATGATAAAGACACCCTGAAAACATGTAAAAGACATTGACTTGATGCTCAAATGGTTTCAGATTCTGTTTCTGGCATCTCCAGTTAAGAATGGGAGAGATACCCTGCCTGAAACCCTGGAATCTAGTATTTGACATTCTGTTTCTGAAGAACCTTTGGCATTCTTTTTTCTGTCCCCCCCCCCCTTGTTCAGATGTTTCCACAATTATTTAGTGTAACCTACCTATACGTACCAGCTCTGTGCAGGAATCGGCCTCGCTATCCAGTGACTGAGATGCTTAACGCTTAGCATTCTGCAGCTATATGTGTATTGCTGATCTCAAGCCAGAATGAATCATTTTGCAAAGGCTGATGTGCCAGTGCCTCCTACGACACAGCAAAATTGAAGGTGAGAGTTCAAGTGCTGCAATTTCAAACTATTGATCAATGATCATCTCTGGCACCCTTGGGTTAGTCCTGTTGGCATATGGCAGGCGAGGAAACCACTAAGGTTAAGTATGAACCATCAATATCAATGTAACTCTCGCAAGCTGCTGTTCATAAGTTGACTACCTAAACTCTTGCCTTGGTTCCTTTCTCTCTGCCACCAAACCCTTTCCTCGCTTGCCTCTTATTGCAGCAAAACCTACCGCCGAAAGCATGTGTTTGAATTCCATCAGATGGAGAAATGTAAATGTTTGAAGAGCATCTTGTCTTAGAGAGCATGATGGTTGCATTATTACTCTGCTATATACCCACCATTTTTCTGGCCTGAGTAGTTCCTAAAGCTGCTGAAATTCAAGGGGTTAGTACAGCAATTAATCAGAGGAAGCTTTCTACCAGTTGCCAAACTCTTTGTGCTAGCAAAAAAAAAAAAAAAAAGATGGAGGAAGGCAAGCTGCTCCCTAGGTATCTCCCATTCTATCCACAATCATTTCTTGTTCTGATCAATGCAGGGAAGCCTAAGTAGCTTCGTCATTCATGTAACAATGTCATGCATGTAACAAGGCTGCAATCAGCATGGGTCCACTCTGAACTGACAGTTGGCCTGCTTGGCTTTGCTCAAGGAATTCTACTTGCCCAAAGGAATGTCTCCTTCCTCTCCTCTCCCCACAAAAAAATAAAATCCTGTCTCCCACACAGGATAATCCTAATTCTTACTTCAGGGGCATGAAACCTCAAACACACACCACTCTTGATCTCCTTCAGTCTCTCACCCTGGAAATGGCCTGGAGGAAAATATGACCACAGACACACATGGGAGGAAACATACAAACAATACCACACATAGGAGCTCTATTTATTTTTAAAAGTGAGAGAGTCCTCAGCCTCATCCATAGGAGCTGACTCCTAGGGGCTGAGGTCTTACTGACGCCCAGTAAAAAATGGGGGGCTAGGGGTCCCCAAAGTTGATGGGCATTGCCATTCAAATGGTGTCTGTGCGCACTGCATCTTGTGATTATGTGGGATGAGGTTTACCTAGGAGCCCTCTGCAATATTTTATTGAAGTTGGCACCCCTGCAATCCAAACAGCCCCCAGCAGACTTGGCTTATGTCATTCCCTTCCCCAGCACCAATGCAAATTGTGCTGATTTTGGGAGTCCTGGGCAGCTGCAGACCTGATGTTAAATGCTTCCTTTCAGCCACAGGCTCTTGGAGACAGCTGCTTCTGCAAAGGGATCTGGTTTTTTTGTTTTGTTTTGTTTTAAGTTTGCACACGTCTCAGCTAGCTGCCTCCATGCCATGCACCTCATTTGGCGGCTGCATTCTAATTTAATTTAGCTTGCAGCCCTCCAGATGTTGCTGGAATCAGCTAACAGGACCAACAGAGATGATGGGACTTGTAGTCCAGCAACATCTGAAGGGCCATAGATTCTCCATCCCTTAAGTGTCTGAAAAGAAGCTGGATCCTGCGGAACAACAGTGCTAGCAACTCACACTAAAATGACAAAATAGGGCCAATAATTTATCAGGGACAGGTCCCAGGAAACAGGGATTGCAATGGTTGGAGTATATAGAAACCAAGGCCAGTTGCGCTTTGCTAGCTAATTTGCTACTAGTTCCAGAGGTTCCTGATAGGCAAGAAGTAGGATCCGACCAGTTGTTTAAGTTTTCCTCGGCATTGATCTGCTTTGCACCAGGCAGGCCTTGTGTGTTGGCTTGGCGTTCTGGAATTCTGCATCCAGCCTTAAATTTGCCACTCTAGCCTGAGATCACCTACTGCTCAGCCTCACAACGTTCCTCCACTCTGTTTTGCTTAATCCTGCTGCTGATTTGTCAGGGGGAAAGTAGCCTGACCTGCTTCTGTGCTTTTTCAGCCATTTGATCCTGGGCGGGAATCAGTAATGTGAAATGTTTCGTAACATGGTGCTAAGCATTATCACCCATGATGCCTGCAGATCAAGCTGCTATTAAAGGCACAGGAGCAAGGAGTGGTAAAAAAGAGAGCTGGCAATGCTACCACTGGTCTTATAGAAAGCTGTCAACATGTCACTTTGCAGTCTGTTCCTGTCAGGGCTGGAGTCAGATGCAGGTCAGCACAGAGAAGCAGTTGCCAGTGAAGTTAACTCTTTATTCACGGAAACGGCTGACAACTCAGCAACATTTCCCAGTAGGTCTTGCCCCTATAGGGCAGTTGCCAGGACTGAAGGTCCCTCCCTGCCTTCCACAATCTCTAAGGCTTCTCCTCTCCCAGATGTTTCCCAAACAGTCTCAAAATGCATCTGACCACCTCTGGTCTCTGTCCTGTGAGTTATTGGAGACCAGGTGGAGGAGAGCATATTGCATCTGGAGAAGAATCCCTGGATTCTTAAGCAGTCTCTTGACCCCTGACCCCCCTCGGCTTCAGCCTCAGAATCTGAACTGCTCCCGTCACAGGTTCCTCCTACTCACTAAACTCTGTTGTGCCTTCAGTATCCGACAAATCCTCCCACTCTTCCCTCTCTGAACTCTCCTCAATGTCCCACCACCAATCCCCAGGCTCTGACCTTTCCTCCTCTGGGGCTTCCCTTGGGGCTTCCCCAGCTGGCACCTCCCACCGCACCTTGTCATCCAGCCAATGCCTGACAGTTCCCAACCACACTGAGGGAAGCAGCCACAGCCAGTTTGAATGAGTGGGAGATGGACCTGAGCGAAGGCAGGCTTGACTTGGTCCACCCCCAAAAGTGTTGCCCCACAACTTGGCCATGATTCGCCAAATCAGATTTAAAATGAGCAACTGTCCTGTCACTCCTCATGAGCCTGATGACATTACCAGCCAGCCATGTAGGAAGTTTATTTTGTGGAGCTCCCAGTTTGTCCCTAGCTGCACCAGGCCACGACTGCCGCGGTCGCCGCTGAAAATGGTAAGCAGTCTTTGGCAATGTTACTACTGGTATTACAGGACTCTGACAACATGTCAATTCTCAGATCTCTTAAAATACATCACTTAATTCATCATCGGATCTCATACAATTTATACTTTTCAGCTGGTTGTGAAAACATCGACTTTCTCACGCAAATCCTCGCAGAGCCCTGAGTGAGAAAAGATCAGCGGTTAAGTGAACAAGTTTACTTTGGAAATTGAAAATAAACATGGAAAGCTCTTTTTATTTCACCTTAGCTGGTGGAATGTACAGCTCAGAACTACAAAGTAACACTGACAGGTTTAATATAAGTATAAGAGGGCTTCTGAGCTGCAGTTTATATTTCAAAGTCCCACCGGAGGCTCCAGGGGACTTTTTTATTGTTCCAATTCTTTCTTCTTGTATTTCATATGACATCACAGGAGACTGTTTATTGGCTGGAACTGCAAGTCAGACATGTGCCAAAACTTTCAAATATAAATGAAATACAGAACATGTCAGCTTTACACAGCTTCCACTACCTTCACAGGGCTGAAGGGAAGGATAAACCCTTTTCACTGTATCTTAAGAGTCAACATTTTGACGTGCATTATACTGCACCAACTCTGGAGAAGTGCTTTGAGAAAGAAAAGGGTTGATTTCAAAAGCACTGCTGACAATTATTAGCATTGTTTCACCCAATGGGGCAGGGAGAAGGAGGACGTGAACTGAAGGCACAGTTTTAACACAATTTAAGTTATGTGTGTATGTCCACCGTCCACCGACCAACGTCACATTTCATTGTGTTTCTCTGGATGAAACCTGGCAGATTTCTCTGCAAACATCCATAGAGGAGACAATGATTCTGGTATCCTGCTGCAGCAGCTGCCTCCTTCTCACATAAAGGTTGACCGATTTTCTCCCCAGGATAAGGAACCTGCAGATGTGCAGTAAGACTTATTAGCTGTGCTTCTCTCCCACAGATTTCAAAGCCCCTTTCTTCATCTTAAAGTCATCCCTTCTGTTGCAGCTGGATCTGATGGAAGTTACATGTGGAGTCTGTCCTTCTCTATAATAAGAAACCTCTTCATGGGTTGTAATCTTTTTTATTAAAAAAAAGACTTGAGGAGTTGGTATTCTGTGGAATAAGTGCAGGCTTTGTTAATGCCAAGCAACAGCATGGTTTAAACACCCCACAACATAAATCAACACACAGGTTGTTGTTGTTGTTGCTGTTGCTGCTGCTGTTGTTTAATGGTGTCTGCTGTTGAGACCTCCACCAGCATAAAAGAGAGGATCTGCAAACAGTACAAAGCCCACAAACAAAATCAATGGGACCTCTACATTGTATAAAAGGTAATAACTGTAACTGGTAAATATAACAATATAATATATTATAGCAATAGTACATAAGAACGTATGTGAAATATATCATGACATAGGAAAAACAGACTCACACTGTAGCCGAAACAGAAGACCAAAAATGTAAATATCCCATGCAGCTGAATTTAAAAAGAATGTATTGTGAACAAAAACATATATATGCTGTGTTAAGGTGCATAACATTGCATTGAGAAAGAAAGAGGTCACGTCAGATATTTAAAGGTTGCATTCAAATATTTCTTTTAATTATTCATAGCTTCCCTCAAAGAATCCTGGGAACTGTGGTTTGTTAACAGTGCTGAAAGTTATTATGAGACCCTTATTGCCCTCACAGAGCAGCACACCCACCCTTCACTCAGGCTATGAATGACTATGGTTGATACAGTGACTCAGGGCATTTGAATACTTTAATTATTTTCCTTTGGTATGATAGGGTCCATGTTTTGTAACCTGGTCTCATTTAACCATTATTTCTATGCTATAAATAGTTCTAATTGCTACCTTCCCTGCATTCACATACCTGTGGTTTGTTTATTTGTGTCTGTTTTTGTTTGACAGTGATCTATAATTTTTTATTGACTACGCATATTGTCATCAGATCCCATTTGATAACAATCTATCTTGCAAATACGGTGGATTAAATTGCCCTGACACCACGGCACAACAAATCCTGATGATGACGACGACAACAATGGTAATAATAATAACAGATGTGATGGGGAAATGCACTGAAAAGTTGAACGGACAAATGATGAACAGGAAGATATAATAAACACCACACAATCAAATCAGGAGGAATGCTCATTTGTTAACTCCCTGTAAACAAACGAGATACTCAACATAGCCTGGACATAGTCTAACCTAGCATGGTTTTTGATGATATCAGCAATGAGGCCACATAATATAAACACAAAGGCTTGGATCCTAAGATAACTTAATGGCAATTCATGGAAGGAAAGTTTCCCATCACCTCCTTCCCTGGTAACTCCCAATGGTCTGAACAAGGGATGGAGCTTACAAGGTGCTGGGAGAGGGGACAATTGCACAGCTTCTCTGACCTCTCGTGCTCCATTATACATCATAGTTGTGGCATCCCCTGTGATGCCCCTGCGGCTCCATGACCACTGCAATCAAACTGGTCGCACTCCCCAAATCCTCTGCTAGCAATGCATGATGGGAGGGTGATGGAGCAGGAGAGGGGAAGGCCAATGCAATGAGGGCAAGAAAGAGCCACCACCAGTTTTTATTCTACAGAACAAAATAATATTGATAATTTTATTATTTGTACTCCGGCCCTCTGGCTGGGTTGCCCCACCCACTGTGGGCAGCTTCCAGCACATATAAAACCATCAAATCAAATCAAAATCAAAATACCACCACTCTCCTCCCTCTCTCTCACTCAAGCATACCTGTGCCCTGGTCACCAGTCAGGGTCATTCTGCACCAGCCTAACTTTTGAAAAGCTCTTTTGGGGAAAGTATTTGAACATCTTGTGTCATTTCCCCCAATAAGTGGGAGTAGAGGAAAGTAATAGATTAATCACACAGGTGGGTAGCCAAGATAATAGCAATAATCTCACACTGTGGAGGCTGGCTGTGAGGCCATGTTTTATTGTAGCCGTTGTACACCAGCCCCTTTGGCTGTCCTGCGGTGAACCAAACTGCTTTGTCAAAAACCCAGTTCCTTGTTTTCTCACCTTCACACCAGGAAACTGCAACAGTCAACCGCCATCAACTACCCCTGTCTAAGGCAATCAATATAGAGAAGCAAGTCACTGGTATTGGGCATTTGAGGGAACTTTTATTGATTTGAACTGCTGATATAAATGGTCACAGAGCAAGTGGACGCAAGGCTGGAACATGTTTACTACATCTATTCCATGCTTTTGGTTGATGTATTTATTTATTTATTACACCACTCCTCCCTCTCCCCCCCCCCCCCCGGAAATACAAAATTTGCAATTACTATAATTGACACACATCAAAAAGGACAGGAGAAACAAAAATGTTGTAAATAAATAGTTCTGATTTTATTTGGACATTCTGAATAATCCTACCTGCCACAACAACAAAGACACTCTCTACCTCTGAATTGTAATTAAGGGCCAGGAGAATACTGGGTAACTGTACAATACATTTTGTGAAATAGTGATGTTTAAGTAATATTGATTTGGGGGGAAATGGGGGGAATTTTTCAGTTTAAGCAAAACCATCAGGGCACTTCGTCTGTTACATTTTTCCTATGTGGAAAGCAATTCTGCATAGGAAATAGCTTTCACCTTCAGATTGTCAGTAGTTTACAAGATGGACTCAGCAGCATACTGGAAATATATATTTTGGCACTCAAAATGGATCAAAGTGCTCTGACACCCTGGTGCAACAAATGATTTTGCAGTTAGGAAAGTGCTTGGTAAAATGCACTGGAAAGTGGGAAGAACAAATGATGAAAAGGAAGATGCATAAACACAGCACAATCAAACCAGGATAAATGCTCATTGTTGTATAACCTCCCTGTAAACAAGTAAGAGCAAATGCTCAATAAGGATCAGACATCAGACTTCCATGTAAGCACCGCGCAAGCAAATCAGATTTACGGTAATGCTGAATAAATAAGGGACCTAAAAGCACCCAACATCGTATGAGTGTATTTCACTACATGTACATGGTGTGCTGAGAAACTGGGACTGAACAAAAAAATAATACATGTACACCATGCATCAATGCAAAAAACCTAGTGGTGTCAGAAAAAAAATTAGAGAAATAATAAAATTAAATGTGAAGGTTAAATTTGCAAGAAAACCATGAAAGAAGAATGAAACAACATGTATGCATGAACTATTGATATAACTCAGGCATGTCCAACCAGTTGATCACGTGATCCTTGTCGAAAAACAAAAACAACTCAACAACTCTGGATCTTCCTCCTCCAAAAAAGCTCAGCAACTTTGGTCAATCCAATGGATAGATCACTGCCAGCTTTTTTTTATAGTGGGAGTAGACTTCAGTCTCTTGGGAGTTGGACATGCCTGCTATAACTGTTAAGAACAAAAGGAGGGAAAGATAAGAAAGTTGCAATGCCTTGTGATTAAACCAGTAGAAGCACTGCTGTGTATGGTCACAATTGCCCCTTTGCTTCCCATTGCCTGTAAATGTATAAACTTCCCCTTTTTTTGCCACCCCTCAGCTACTTGTTGGTTGAGGTTGTGTCACTCTAGCCTTGCAATGCCTAAATAACGGTCCTGTTTGACTGACAGTCAGAGTCTGGTTCTTATTAACCATCCAGGCTGAACCCACAGGATATTGGGTATTGAACCCCAACATTTCCCCAACAGTGAGATGTTGTTTTACTCGATAAAACCATAATTTGAATAGGAAATAGGGTATGAATTAGGGTCGCAATCTGTGGTTGTGCTACGATTTGGTGTGATGTCTGAATTAATTAATAGCTTTTATTTTATTAGCAGAATATCTAGGCCTCATTGAAACACAAAGTTATCTGAATGGCTCGCAGCATAATTAACAGCCTAGAGTTGCTTCTTTCATCTCCACAACCCTGTCACCATACAAAGCAGCTGCTTCCCTTTTGAAATCATTTTTCTCCCACCCCACCCCCACAAAAGATCCATTTCCTACCTATGGAGTGATTATTTACTAGAGTGGGTTTTTTATGCCATACTTATTTGCACACAATTCCCCCCCCCCCCATTGCCATTTCTCTCTTTAATCTTGATGAGATGCAAAGTTTATTCCTTCCAGTTCCATTAAAAATATCAACAATTCCTGCTTATTATATGCATTATCCCACACATTGCTATATGTCGAATATTATATATGCATATGGACTCCAGGTTTCTTAAAGTAACCAGCTCATAAACTGAGGCACAAAGCAATGTGCACACCTATATAAAAAATATGTAGCATTTGTGGATAAGAAACCCATCTGGAGTGGAATTTTCTGGTCTGTTAGAAACCTTTGGAATTGTTGGAAATTCCTATGCAGTTACACCGAACACAGGTGTCTCCTTATCAGTCCTTCAAGGCCAGTGATAGTTAGAACCAATTAATATGGGAGGGGCTGTTTGCTCCTTCAAGATGAAAGGGGTGAGTGCTCAATGCCTTGAAGGTTCCTTTAATCAAGCATCATGATTGGTTACATCCAGGCATGGGCTAGGGGCCAGCGTTTTGTTTAAATCTGGCTTCGGTCAATGTACGGAACGTTCTTCACAATGTACTTACAATGGTACCTCTGGTTACGTACTTAATTCGTTCCGGAGGTCTGTTCTTAACTTGAAACAGTTCTTAACCTGTAGCACCACTTTAGCTAATGGGGCCTCCCGCTGCTGCCACGCTGCTGCCTCGAGATTTCTGTTCTCATCCTGAAGCAAAGTTTTTAACCCGAGGTACTATTTCTGGGTTAGTGGAGTCTGTAACCTGAAGCGTATGTAACCCAAGGTACCACTGTACGATTGCCTGTTATGCTTCTAAACTGAAACCTGATGTTTGCTCAGAGATCTCTTACCTTAACTTCATGTATGCTTGGACAGTTGTTAGAAAAGATAGGATTTGCTATTTTTAAGCTTCAAAGTTACTTTACCTTCTGCTGTTACCAGAAATCTTTTTTTAAACCTTGCAACTTTCTTTCAATAACAGCTTTATAAGGATGTTTTGCTGTTTGAGTTCCTGGACCTACCCAGCTTGGTTACCTTCCAGAGACAGGTCAGTATCCACAGTATTAAGAAACCTTTAAAATTATTCTGCAGAAATGTAGGGCCTGATTCCTTCATATGTATTACATTTATTTTGTGTATAATTTTGCATATTATGAGCTGGACTTCTTAAAATATAAACTGAGCTTGTATTAGGAGCTCGGACATAAGCAGGCATTCAAGACACTAGGTCCTTTCAAGCGAGCAAAGTTTGATCAAGCCAGAAGCACCAAATCCTGTGCATAAATCCATATAGAACAGATCCATTCCTATTTTTTACCCTCATTCTGCCTATAGCTACTTAATCTAGTCTCAAACATTAAACAACGTTTATGGGTGTTCTCTCACTTTTTTATATAGCAAAGTCATTTAAAATAGGATGGATTAACTCAAGGTCTTTCTTGACTAGAAACCAGCTGGTTACCTGTTCATTGATTCATGAAGTCTATGCCAGCTTAAACTTAGTAAGTGTTGACTGCCCCAGGAGAAGCTTGCCAAGCCAGTTACACTTGGCAGGGTTTTGTGAAAGCCTGCCAAGCCCGAAGCAAATAAGCAAGAAAAGTGAACAGTAATCCTGTTTTTCCCTTAAGTGCTAAATAGATTTTTTTTTCCTAGGAGAAGAAGCGATGTTGTAAATTATGAGCCCCTTATCTAGTATGTTCAAAATACACTTGCCACGAGAGATGCGTGGGTGGTCTGGCAAATACCCATTCAGTTTCCATTTGAGGGCAGTGAGAAAATCCTTTATTCATAAGTTTCAGTAAGCTTACGGTTGGCTCTATAAATAAGCACCAAATGGATTTTGTAGGATGATTTGATTTCCATTTGATTCCATTTTCGAATGTTAGCAATGCTTGATTTTTCTCATTCTCATTTCCAACAAATGGTAGATACTGTGAAATGTAGCCGTTTGGTATTGCTGATCATAAAATGAGAAATTAGTCAAAGGTGATGTCGTAAAAGCAGTTTTTCTGGTTCTAGGTTTTTGTTTCGTTTTGTTTTGTTTTTAAAAACCTCAATGACATGAAAGGGTCATTTTAACAAATCGGTCCAAAAGTAGTGATTTAATTCCCATTAAAATTTTCAGTCTATCTGGGAGTAATGCAATTGGCCGAAAGAAACACTAATCACCTTTCCTCCTCATACAAAGAAACAAGTTGATCAGTTTGGTTTTCAGTGTCATCCCTTCCATGAGCTAAAGTGAGTCTCATGGCTGAAATGATGGATCAGGAGGGCTGGAAAATCCCTCCCAGACATCTCTGCTGTTGTCTGCCAACAAGGTCATCTGCCACTGGACTGTCCAACCTTATTAATGCCCCCTGTCTCCACCCACCCTGCTGGCAACAGCACAATAGCCCACCATGTGACCTAAAGAAAAAGCTGGGGTTGGCTGTGCTTGCCAGCCATAGAGCAGCCACCATTGGTCACTGCCTGGGACTGCTGTTGCATAACTGAGGCAGCAAAAACTGTTAAGAGAGTATACTAGGGGAAGAAAGGATGAGATGCTTCTCCAGCACTGATCAAAGATTAAGGTGCTTCCATGCCAAATATCCACATGCACCAACAAGACTATTCCTAAAGTAAAGAGGTGGCAATGTAAGGATCCCTTTTAATTTTCCAATACTCGGTTATTTTTTTCTCTGGCAATCAATTCATGCGGAGGCTCTGATTGCCAGAGTTGGAAAATCTTTTGAAATCCTCAAGTACTGTTTTAGTTTGTAGGAGGAAAAAAATCCTATACTTGCTTACCTAGGAGTAAGGCCTATTTCAATAAAAGGGACTTGCATTTGAGCAGACCTGTACAAGATTGCACTGCATGCTTGCAATTACGTACACCCTTAACTGAGGGCTAATCCACACTTCCATTTGCCCTGCCATCTTCCCCCAGAGGAGTTTAGCTCTGAATTGGAACAAACAGCAATTGGTTTTTCCACTGCTTGCCATTTGTTCCGATTTACTCCTGAAGAAAGGGTTTTCCGGGAGGAAGGGGACGGGCAATGCAAAACCACTTAGATTAGAACGATGCTTAGAAAGTGGAAAACTGCTCGGACCCATGCTTTCAAGGCACGGGAAAAGCAGAACTGCAGACAAGCCATCAGAGTACATCCCTATGAGCTTAATAGGACTTTGTTCTCTGTAGATATGTATAGGATTTCACTCTAATTTGTTGTCAAAGGAGAGAACCTAAATGTTTGCTGCCCATAGAGAATAGGAGGGTGAACCCTGAAATGCAGGAGGTTTTTTCGTGCAGGTATATGCTGAACTTTGAGTTGGATGTTTTTCTGCCCAGTTTCTCCTATATTTTTTGTAGGAAATCGTGCATAACACGCCTCTACAGATTGCTGTTCTGTAAATTCTCCAACTAGGGTGTGAAGAACATATTGGAGTAAATTTAATTTTAGCTCAAATCGTTGGACTCAAAACTTTTGAGTCAGAAGTGAATCTTGACAGATATATCACCTTGTGTTACACTGTTAGTTTTTCTAATTTCAGGATAGGTGGTCTGTTTATATAAACACAAAACGATGCACATTAGTTGAGTATTTGAAAAGTATGAACTGCTAAAACTACCAAACTCTAGTACTTGAGTTTAAATCAATAGCATTTACAAATGATCTCTTGTGGGCTGATCCCTAACCTTTGGCCAAACCCTCCTGAGTGGATTAGACGGGCCATAAGTGTGATTGTATTGGCAATGTGCACTGAAGCCACATTCACACCATATACTTAAAGCACTATGATACTACTTTAAACAGTCATGACTTCCCCCAAAGAATTCTGGAAGCTGCAATTTGTTAAGGGTGCTGAGACCTCTATGCTCCTCACAAAGCTATCGTTCTCAGAGTGGTTTAAGAATCAACTCTTCTTCGCAGGGAGCTCTGGGAAAGCCTGCTTACTGACTCTGCCAAATAGACAGCATTGCAGATGGGCGCAGTCATAAATAATTCAAGGGCAGATCCTCTCATGCAGTCGACAAACGACGAGGTTCCTCTGCCAGCCACATGGGACAACAGGAAAAGCCTGTGAAAATTAAATTCAAACTGCTCAATAAAGGACACGTTCGGGGGTGGGACAAGCAGGGTGGACCAGATTGAAGGCTTCCCTGATCTGGTCCATCCTCACTGCATATCTGCCAACTGAGCTTTCATATTCTTAGGTTTCAAATTTAGCGGTCACTGGTATTTCAATAAGGCCATGCCTATGGACTGCTTGATTGCACAGCCTTTGAGACATTCCTTGGATGGGCATTTAAGCGCAGATTGAATCTACTCTCGTGGTTTTTAACATTAAGGAATGGCTTTGATAACATATATGGACATATGACACCCTACTTTCAATGTTCGCAATGCATTATTAAAATAGGACACCAAAGAGCGCTGCTGAGCAACTAGCAGTAGGGAGACAGTGTTTTGACGGAAAAGGAAAGGTAAAAAAAACACTTTAATGTACATGACATACCTAATGTCGTTCTGATAATGTTATACAGGTCTGTGTAGATGCAGCCCAGATTGAATCAGGCAATACACTACTTAGATGACTTTTTGCTGATGTGCCCTACAGACTCATAAGCAGGGGTCAGCAAACTTTTTCAGCAGGGGGCCGGTCTACTGTCCCTCAAACCTTGGGGGTGGGGGCAGACTATATTTTTTGGAGGGGGGAAATGAACAAATTCCTATTCTCCACAAATAACCCAGAGGTGCATTTTAAATAAAAGCGCACATTCTACTCATGTAAAAATACGCCGATTCCCGGACCGTCTGTGGGCCAGATTTAGAAGGCGATTGGGCCAGATCCAGCCCCTGGGCCTTAGTTTGCCTACCCATGCTCATAAGACTGTCAACACCTACAGACATCCTTTGAGTCTGTGGAGGCTGGGTGTCCCGTTGATGGCTGGTAAGACCGAAAGCCCTTTCCCAAAACTGTCATACTTTAAGATTGAGCTTGACATGGTGGCACAATATTCCAGGCTACCGGCTTCAAAACTGATAGCCCTCAGAGAGATAATATCTCTTGGTAACTAGCAGTGACATTTGGTGTTGGGAAGCCAAGTGAATAATCCTGCACCTCCTGCACTACCAACTACTAATGATATGTGTGGGGCTAGGTTGTACCTCTGTTTGGTGCAACATGAGGGAAAGCCTAAAAATAAATCTTGTTTACCAGAAATCAAATCAAGCAAGCTTCTAAGTAAGGTGGATAATACAAAAATATCACGCCTCCTTTCAAAATATTTTTCCAGGTACATTGCGATAAAACCTGCTCACCAACTATTTGTTAGGAGAGGAAATGTAGGAGGAGGGAGCAGATGATATAACCCATTTGTTCCTGCACTGCATATATTGCCAGTAACAGAGAAAAGAAGCAGCAGGACTTGTCAAACAAATGTTTATGAAGTGCAGTTGCTGGAAATGTTTATACCTTGCTATTGAATAATGCACCAAGGATATTAATAGAACCACGTATTGTTCAATCTGCGCAAGTTGAAAGACAAGGGAATGGATTGAGATTTAGTAAAAGATACTGGAGAATACACCCCTTTGGGGAAAGAAGAACCCTGAAATTAATATCCAATGCAATATGATGTGGCTGCAGCAGGGTTCGGCTTTGATTTTTAACTTGAAGAGAAATAAATTGTAACTGGACTAAGGGAGCAATCCAAACTCCTGGTCAGGGAACAGCAAGACTGAACAGAATGGTAAACAAACCCCCACGTTTCAAAACCCACTGCTCACTCCAGCCAAAGAAAAAGGTAATATGGAAGTATTTTTCTTCATTTTTGCTCTGCCAGCTCTAGGCTGCTGCAACAGAGAGGCCATATAAAGCTTCTGGACCAGACTGGGCCTTATAAAGCTGCTGGAATAGCTTAGGATTCAGCAGGTACTTCATACCATCTACAGCTACACCTGTTTCTCAGACTCAGAACCACCAAGCATCTGAACACATTATGTATTTAAACGAGTTTTACTCACTGAAATGAATGGCGATTAATCATGTTCATTAATTTCAAAAGGTCTACTTAGTTGAATTCCACACATTATTATGATGGCTCATCTATAGAATATGGAAAGTTAATGTGAGAAAGAGCAACTCTGGCTTCCTTTCACTCATCAACTGATTGTCACCGTCACCCGACACATGTATCTGGGATTAGGATGCAAAACACCCAGGCAATCTTGAGCTCCAGCCCTGGCAATTTTTAAGAAGGAATCATGGCACAGGTAAATATGGCAATTAGTAATGAGATGGAGAATGTGAGGTCTGTATGGCACTTTAAAAGTTGCATGAGAAAGCTGAGGGCCACTGTCAACTTCTACTCTTTCCCTTCATGCCTTCAAAATTGGGGAACAAGCAGGGAAGAAAGATGGGTGAAGTGGGAAATGAAGAAGGGAGTCAGGAAGAACAGCTGTTGCCTCATCTCTTGGTGCTTTGTATCTTTCCAGCTGCAACCCTGTACACATTCACTTAGGACCACTGCTAAGGACATACTCCAAAGAGAGGCAAGGCAGCATCAAGGTCTGGGGCTGTGTAGATGCAGCAAGCATTCCTCAGCCTCATTGCCAGCTCCTCCTGTTGGTGGGAGGCTGTTACTGCAGCTACACCCCACTGGGAAAGCCACTCTGTGTCCCTCTATTAATTCTAGATGCCTTTGGATCCGAACCAATTCCTCCAGAATGTTTCAGTCTCTAAAGCTGCAATCCTATGCACACATACCTGAAAGTAAATCTCACTGAACTCAACAAGGCTTACTTCAAAGTAGACATCAATGGATTGTACCACAATTCTTCTACTGCTCAGACCCAGTCATATTATTTATTTGCCCTTTGGTCAACAAAGGTCCGTATAGTTAAAGCTATGGTTTTCCCAGTAGTGATGTATGGAAGTGAGACCTGGACGATAAAGAAGGCTGATCGCCGAAGAATTGATGCTTTGAATTATGGTGCTGGAGGAGACTCTTGAGAGTCCCATGGACTGCAAGAAGATCAAACCTCTCCATTCTTAAGGAAATCAGCCCTGAGTGCTCACTGGAAGGACAGATCCTGAAGCTGAGGTTCCAATATTTGGCCACCTCATGAGAAGAGAAGACTCCCTGGAAAAGACCCTGATGTTGGGAAAGATTGAGGGCACAAGGAGAAGGGGACGACAGAGGACGAGATGGTGGGACAGTGTTCTCGAAGCTACCAGCATGAGTTTGACCAAACTGCGGGAGGCAGTGGAAGACAGGAGTGTCTGGCGTGCTCTGGTCCATGGGGTCACGAAGAGTTGGACACGACTAAACGACTAAACAACAACAACAAACATTAGCTCATATACTTATGACATGAGGATCGTCTTAAGAATTCATGAATCCACCTGCAGGATCCTACAGTTTCATTGCTGTTTATTTCTGATGAGATCAGTTATTGTAAAAGAGCATTTAATCCTGAATTGTATACATTCAAGGAATATATAGGAAAAGCAGTTTCTATTCAGATGATGGTGCTTTTAAGGGAACATTTAGTAGCCTGAGATTGATGGTCCAAACAAAGATTGTATTATTTGGTAAAGAAGAAAAAGAAAAATACATTGGGAATGCTACTGAAGTATTTGGAGCAATAAACAAGCTATACTTTATAAACCTTTTAAAGACTAGGGCTTTGTTAGAAATTATTTAACAGCAGGTTTTCCAAGGAACAGATTCTCCTATTGAGAGAAAAGAATTAAACTGGGAAACCAATTAAATTCAACTTGAAAACCAAAATGAAATAATGTGACTATTAAATTCTTGTTTTGATTTATGCTTGTTTTAGCCTGAAATAGGGGTTTGTTTGTTTTTTTGAGGGGGGCAAATAAGCATTAAAATAAATAAATGTTAACTCATTTGCGAGGATGTTGTGGTTATATCTACATGAACCAAAAAACAATATTTTTCCTCTTAATTAAATTTTGAGCATTACTATATCATATCCACAGTATTCTAGCAATCCTTGAACTGCTGCATTCCTATTATACAAGTGTCATGCATTTATTTGAGATCGACAACAATGAGTAGGATTGTCTCCTCAAGAATGATGGTAAGTTTTAGAAGCAGAATATTTCTAGCTGGCTTCACTTGAGATTCTTCAGTGTGAAATTTCTACAGTAGTTAAGGTTGATGTTGCTTCCAGATAACTGTTTATTGAGCATTGAGACTGTTGTTGTTGTTTTTTTAACAGGAAGGTTATATGACATTGTCCCATGCATTCCAGTGCATTTCCCCATCAATGGGGATGGTGGACAACTTTTCTGTGCAAGAGATCAAGGCAACTTTAATTGCACAGCCTGAATTTGCCGGTATGCAACTGAACCCCACCTCCAAGTAGCAGCAGCCTGGAAGTGCGCTGGAAGTGTGCAAATAGCTTCTCAAAATTATCATTTATGGGGATGCTTACAGAGAACCTCCAGAGTTCAGAGGCAGAAAGCTAGAGTTCTACAGCACTTGCCTTCATGCCCTGGTTGTGAGCTTCCTGGAAGCATCTGGTTGGTCATTGTGGAAACAGATGTCATGTGATGGGTGTTCAGTGTGATGCAGCAAGTCCTCCTGCTGCTAGAGGCATGGGAACCTGGAAAGGAAAGTGGGGAAAACCATGGCAATAGGTATCCTCCAAAAGACATCCATGTTTGTCTATTCACAATGAGTGCATGGCATGCAGCTAATTGCAAGGGTTGCTGAACTCAGCACGCAATAGTTCAGATTTGCATTTCTGTACAGGGGAGTTGTGTATAATAGACACATCACACAAAGCAAAATGAAAAAGTGATTAAGTTAGCCATGTTCAACACAGCTCTGTGTTTTATCTTTACACATTACCTCTTGAGCAAAAAAAGGAGGTCTCCCCCCCTTTAAATGATGCCATTACTCTAATAGCTTCCATTTACATTCTGAGTTTTCATTGTACTACTTACCCAGTTCCATTTAAATGGTGAAATATGTGGGCTGTCTGGCTATTTTAATGTGATGCCTTTTCATACTGTAATTGAGAGGAGTCTCCAATGAATCAAATGAATGCTTTCAGAGGAATCTCAAGCCCCCAACAGACATCAGCTAAAATGTTAAGAGTGCCTCAGAGTCCCTTTGGTGCTATATCTTTTTACCATGAAAGAAATGCCATTATTGTAAATTCCCAGCCTTTGTCTAAAAAATCTTGTACCAGATCCCCAGAGTGCCAGTTCAGTTAATTAATTCAAACAATTTCCTTTCTAATCTTTAAAACATTTTCATATTTAAAACAATAAATGAGACACTTAAGGGGGTTCACTCATTGCTGGCAATTAATATGCCAAGGAATTGAGAGAAATATAGCTGGCCTGCCCTGAAATGAATCATTTTCCAATAGCTCTGACCCGTGCAAGGTTAAAATTATGACCTCACAAGTGCTTGGAGCAGGCAGATACCATAAAATCATATCACTTACGTGATCTCAGATTAACATTTTCCTGTTTTCGATTTTTCATTTTGACTCCCCCCCTCCCACCTTTTTTGATAACCAAGTTGATACTTAGCTCAGTGACTTATGCCACTGTGGGGGGCTTCAAGTTATTTAATGATAACTTTAAAATTAGCAATTAGTATAGGAGTAGATTGGTTGCATTTCCCCTGAATCAGAGCATGAGGTTAATGCAATTGGAAAGTTATGAGTCTGGATTTGACACTAATTGATGATTGGGTTACAGTATGCCGAGATAAAGATTCAGTACGAGAGAGGCAAGTCTGTACAGTGGTGCCTCAGGTTACATATGCTTCAGGTTACATACGCTTCAGGTTACAGACTCCGCTAACCCAGAAATAGTACCTCGGGTTAAGAACTTTGCTTCAGGATGAGAACAGAAATCGTGCTCCGGTCGCGCAGTGGCAGCAGGAGGTCCCATTAAAAATGGACCTCTAGAACGAATTAAGTACTTAACCTGAGGTACCACTGTATTTGCAAATCTCCCCTCCTCCATTCAGGCACGTAGTTGAAATTTGCAATAGCTGCTTATCATCGTAGAGTTGGAATAAGAGTCAGAGAGTGAGATAGGGCCTAGTAGATCACAGAGAGCGAGCAGAGGCAATCTGAGAATGAGGGGAGAAGATCTGGAACATGCTCTGAGAGCCGACTTGTGCATTATTGCATATATACACAGAAATGGATGGAGAAAGCTGGAGAGCCCTTGTGTACCCCCCCAAGAGCCTGAAGAGGGTGTCAGTGGGTGTGGAGGAAGACCCAGAGAGACCAAGGTGCAGTGGGGCTTTGTTTACGCTGCTCAGCCTCCTCACCTAACAGCTGGTGTGCAGGGTAGCTCAGCAGCTTCTTTCCTGCACATCCTCCAGCCTCCTGCAGACCCCAAAGCTTCAATTCTAGTTGTGGGTATTTTTGGATACAGTATTTTTGGTATGGATTAAAGAAACATCAGTACAGAGGGGTTTTAAAGGGTGTTTAGAGGGAGCTTCCCACTATACACAATATCACTTATGCATGTGGGTGCCTGGAATGTAACCCCCACATAAGGGGGGGCATCTGTACTAAAGGATACACCCCATAAGAATTAGCAAAATCAAGACAGGCAGAATGAACAGTCAGCCAACAAAAATCACAACGATAAATAAAACCAACAAAATTGCAATGATAAATAAAACAGTCCATTGCGTGCCTGAGACCAGAAGAAACTGTTAACCTGGCACCAAAATATTCACATTGTCAGCACCAGGTAAGCCTCCCTAGGCAGAGCATTCCATAACCATGAGGCCACAACTGAAAAGGCTATCTCTGTCGCTGCCTCCCTTTGAACTAGTGATGCTGAATATTTAGTATTCTAATGGACCTCAAAGAGAAAAGGCAAATTGCACTCTGAAGAGAAACACAAGGTTCAAAAATGAGCCTGGAACTCAGCAAAGTGATGCAGAATTTGAATTTGAAAGAAAAGTGTTTCTTGCCACAATGGACCACCTAATTTATCATCTTAAGAACTAGTTTTAGGTAACAAGAGAAATATGCAGACTTTTTAAAAGCCACTCCTAGATTTTAGAATTTAAAAGCATGAGTGAAAAAGATTTATCAGAAGGATGCAATTTTGCAATTGAAAAATATCCAAACAGCCTAACATCTAAAGCAGTAACTTTGAACACTATGCATGATGTTTGCTTTGGCAAATGGGGAGGACCATTTACCACCATGCCCAATCTGCAACTTGAGAATGTGTTTTCTAAAGCATGCATTGAGGACCTTATGTTGCCTTTCTCTAAGTGTGCAGAAGCGGAAATGGCATTCAGTAAGCTGTCCCTTTTAAAGATTCTCATCCGGTTCAACCATGAATGAAGAGTCATTGAACAGCTTGGCGATGTTAGTCATTCTACATGAACTCGATATCGATTTCTCAGAAGTCATCAGAGGCTTTGTGAATGAAAAAAACAAGAAGATGGTCCTGAAATACATGTTCCAAATAATTTATTCATTATATGATGTCATTTGATCTACTGCTGTAGGGTGAATATTGCTCCTTTTCAGAAAGATATAGCTTTTGTTGAATACTGTTCTAATTCATAAAGAGCTTAGCCTGTTCATTTCTCTGTCTGAAATCTATTCGGCGGGAGGAAATAGCTACTGCTATTTCTTTTTATTTTAATGTTGCATAATGATTATGATGTTTTAACTATTTAGCCTTCCTGTTTGAATTATTTAAACTGCTGCTATCATTTATAATGTCATTTCAACGTTTAAGTGCTATTTAATAATTATCTGTAGTATAACAGTGATTTTTGAAATATTCATAATGATAGTAAAATGCCTTTTGAGGACTGGAGCTCTGAAAGGCAGGTTACAAATCTGTTAAATAAATGCATCTTAAATGAACGCTGTGGACTCAAAATAACAGTCCATATTGGTAATGTATAGCATGTTGTTTAGTCGTTTAGTCGTGTCCAACTCTTCGTGACCCCATGGACCAGTGCACGCCAGGCACTCCTGTCTTCCACTGCCTCCCGCAGTTTGGTCAAACTCATGCTGGTAGCTTCGAGAACACTGTCGTCCCCTTCTCCTTGTGCCCTCCATCTTTCCCAACATCAGGGTCTTTTCCAGGGAGTCTTCTCTTCTCATGAGGTGGCCAAATATTGGAGTCTCAGCTTTAGGATCTGTCCTTCCAGTGAGTGCTCAGGGCTGATTTCCTTAAGAATGGAGAGGTTTGATCTTCTTGCAGTCCATGGGACTCTCAAGAGTCTCCTCCAGCACCATAATTCAAAAGCATCAATTCTTCAGCGATCAGTCTTCTTTATGGTCCAGCTCTCACTTCCATACATCACTACTGGGAAAACCATAGCTTTAACTATACGGACCTTTGTCGGCAAGGTGATGGGCAGCAGTTATTGCCAATAGATTGCTGGGCAGTGGGGTGAGGTGGGGCATGTGAGAGGGCAGGGTGCCCAATTCACATTATAGCCCAGGAGTTCCTGTTGGCACCCGTAAAAGCATCTCTGTCTTGTCTGGATTGTGTTTCAGTTTATTGGCTCTCATCCAATACATGCAAGTTACATTTACACTTTCCAGGTACTGTGTTCAATAGGAGTAAATTCTGCTAGATGGCGGCCGTTTTCATTGCAATATTCCATTTCTTCCCAGACTAACATTTCGAATGTTAATTCACAGCTATTCTTTGTGCGGCATTGTGTACAACTGTTTCTCCTCAGATCTATCTCACTAAAGCCGGGGCTGGGGGGTGGAATTCAATTTTGCAAGTAAAAAGTCCTCTTCTGAGAAGTGTTATGCAGAACTGAATCAATGCACGCATAGATATATCACAGGAACATTCTGTAATAATAATAATTTTTTGAAAGATAAATAATGTCATACCTGATGTTTCTCTTGGCAAATCTTATTTCTTTTTGCCTAGGGGAACTTTAGATAAACCAATGGGGGAAGGACTTAACAGCACAGCGATAAGGGAATGCAATCTGGCTGCTTCTCTCTCTCTCTCTGCATGTATATTTCATGATATTTTAGTTCATCTTCATAGAAGCACTTTTGCATACTCAGTCCTCCAGGGCGACATACTTATTCAAGTTAAAAATGACAACAGTTTGAAATATTTCTGTTATATAAATAAACATAAAAGAAACAGATAATTCTATGCATTTACAATGATTAAGTGGAGTTTCAGCACTATGATGCTTTAACTATTTAGTTTCCCCGTTGGATTTAATTATTTTTTTCCTTTGAGACATCTCTGAAGTTGACCCTGTATGATAAAACATGGAAAATGCATTTTATTGGTGGCTGCATAACAATATATCCTTTCGGTATTTGGTTAATATAAATGTTTCATGTTGTGGCATGGTTTTACTGTAATGTGTAAGATCATGGCCACTGGTCCCATCACCTCCTGGCAAATAGAAGGGGAAGAAATGGAGACAGTGAGAGATTTTACTTTCTTGGGTTTCATGATCACTGCAGATGGTGACAGCAGTCACAAAATTAAAAGACGCCTGCTTCTTGGGAGAAAAGCGATGACAAACCTAGGCAGCATCTTAGAAAGCAGAGACATCACCTTGCCAACAAAGGTCCGTATACTTAAAGCTATAGTTTTCCCAGTAGTGATGTATGGAAGTGAGAGCTGGACCATAAAGAAGGCTGATCGCCGAAGAATTGATGTTTTTGAATTATGGTGCTGGAGGAGTCTCTTGAGAGTCCCATGGACTGCAAGAAGATCAAACCTATCGATTCTTAAGGAAATCAGCCCTGAGCGCTCACTGGCATTCACTCAGAGGCATATTGCTCTGACAATGGAGGTAGAACATAGCACTTCTCATAGAAGTAGAGTGGGAAAGGTCTGTACGTGGCAGCCTTACTTGCATGTGTGTTGTATCTGCTGTTGGTGGCCAAAAAGCTAAGACATCTCTGGCTCCTTAAATTATCTCTTTTGATCTGGCTTTTCCATCATAGCGAGCCATTTTCCAATGCTGATTCCATTTCTGCCAAAAATATTCAGTTACCAGCCAATTGATCAGGCTGCAGGAAGGTAGTCATCAGCAATCGGGGTGCTATTGATGGGTTTCTTCCGTATTTATGAGGGAACCAATGAAAAATAAAATGAAAAGTCTAGAATGCCAGTTGCAGACTTATAATTATACATTCATACATCCTATAAGCACTTCTGTTAATTGAATCACAAATCTCCAAAAATGAAATGCAGAAAAAGCCTTTAGAGACGAACTAACACTCCTGGAGGCTACCCCACCATCCTGCTTCCACCATCTATTTCTGCTACCCATGTTGTTTTCTCTTTGGGGCTCACTGATGTATACAATCCATAGTTTATAATCCTACATATTAAAACTCAATGCAAGACTTCCTAACTGAAGCCTAAAATCTGTAATGCAAACAGAGGAGAATTGTTATTACTAAGGCTACTTTGTATTTCTTTCTCTTTTTTGTCAGTAGCAAAGTGAAGTACCAAGTGGTACCTCGGTTTACGAACTTAATCCATTCCGGAAGTCTGTTCTTAAATCAAAACAGAGGCGCACTTTCTCTAATGAGGCCTCCTGCCACCGGTGCCCTTCCACTGTTCGGCTTCCGTTCTTAGACCGAGGTAAAGTTCTCAAACCAAGACACTATTTCCGGTTTTACAGAGTTTGTAAACCGAATCATTCTATTAAAAAAAATGTTTAGGGGCACTCTCATTTCCCTACTCATATTGAAATACTGCCCCCTTAGTGAGGTCAAACTTAGATTCACAAAATGTTTAGGGGTATGCGTACCCCTGCGCCCCCCCCCAGGAAAAAAAGCACTGGTCATAGCTATGATTCTGCCACCACCCTGCCAGAACCATCAGCAAAGCCAGCAGTTTCAGAGTTGTTTTTTTAAAAAAAGTTGTGGGGTTATTGTTGTTGTTTAATAAGATTAAAATAAAAATGGAGGAGAGGTAAGGACGCATGCACACACATTCCCCTCAGTCTTAAGCTCCCACCCCAATCATTTTGCCCTTTTTATTTAATTGGTTTCACCAGCCCCAGTTCCATATTTCCATCTGGCTTCCTCTATTCTGCCTGTTAACAAAATGCCAGGCCAGGCCTCTCACTCCTACATTTAATGGTGTGGAGGAGGAAGATGTGTTCAGGCTTCTGAGCAATACCTTCTTATAATACCTCCATGGTTCATACATGAGCCAAGATTGGAAGGTGAACATCAGGCTTTGCTATGGGGATTTCTCCATGCAGGGACACTTCATTCCTACTTGATTTCTCTGCTTTTCTGGCATTTTGATTATAGCAGTGAAAAGTCCTGTTTGACAGCTTTTGCCAAATAATGTAGTTTATCCAGTTCTTAAGATGCAAAAATCATTATTATGAACATGACATGTCTAGGTGAAAATCGCTGATTGTGGACCGTTAAAACCACAAAATCCATGATGCTTTGTGACTGGGGGGGGGGAGCAAAATAACCTAGGGCCGTTTCTCAAAGCAAGCAATGTTAATATTGATTTTCCTGAGCTTCTTGTGGATGTAATAAAAGAGGTTGTTTGGAAAATGAGCAAGGGCTTATTTTAGATTATTTAAATATCACTTCTGTTTTAAGTGTGCCTTTATAGATTGTCTCAACAGTTATTACATCCCCTGATCTGTGGATAGGGCAGATTAGACATAAAGATATGTAAATAGCTAAACATCCATTCATTTAAATGAGGCTTACACAGGAAAAAAAGTCCTCATTGATTTTCACCCCCCTCAATAAACAATTAGACTGTTACCAGATATCTCTTCTAGCAGCTACAGATTCAGTAGCATGGAAGTGGAATTGAAGAGGTAGGTGCCTTCAGGTAGAACACATTAATTCACATGGGAGTTTATCTGTCTGGATTAGCACCAGGTACTGGGTGGGCCAGGCAGGTAAGTGAGAAAGGGGCCCAGGCAAGCTGCAGAGGAGCAGATGGGCCAGGACAATTGCCCAGCAACCACAGACCCTCCAAGTGTCCCTATTTTCCAGAGACAGTCCCGGATTTACAGAAGCCATCCTGGTTTGTGATTTGATCTCAAAATGTCCCACTTTTCCTTCAGATGTCCCTATTTTCATCGGAGAAACATTGGTGGGTACAGTCCTCGGTTTACAAACACCTTGGGTTACAAACACTTTGGGTTACAGACTCCGCTAACCTGGAAGTAGTACCTCGGGTTAAGAACTTTACCTCAGGATGGGAACAGAAATTGTGCGGCGGCAGCACGGTGGCAGCGGGAGGCCCCATTAACTAAAGTGGTACCTCAGGTTAAGAATGCTTTCAGGTTAAGAACGGACCTCCGGAACAAATTAAGTTCGTAACCAGAGGTACCACTGTATTGTCATGTGCCAGGAGTCGGCTTCGCCTGTTGAGCAGCAGCCTGAAAGAGCAGAAGTGACTCCAACTGCTGCTGATCAGCCTTCCTGCTCCTGATGAAAACCAGCTGGCTACAGCTTTCTTAAGCAGGGTTTCCAGCCTCAGTCAGTTGCTGGAAGCAACATTTGCCTTCCTGACCAGACCTTGTTGCTTCTTGCTTCTTTTGAGCTTAGACCCTCAGCTTTCTTGAACCCTCAGTCATCTGACTATGTGAACTGAGATACTCCTGACCTTAGGACTGGACTGGACCTTGAACATGGAAGTTGCCTCATCAGAAGCAGGCCATAAATCATATCACATTGCAATCTGTTTTAAAAAATAAATCAAAAGTTGGGGCCAAAAAGCAGGTACCAGGTGACTTTTCTCAGGTAAAACATTCCACAGATAAGAAACCACTACATGGATTGATGAGGCTCTCAGAAGCATGCCTAAAATATAGAACTGTATGTGCATAGGAAACTATCCATGCATTCAGGATCACTGAAACTGGGCAAATTCCCTATGAGCACACACTTGCAGTTCCACTGAATACGTGTAGTTCAAGAGCAGAGCCAGAGGGCAGGATGCTATTCCTCAAAAATCCACTTACATTCCTTCTACCCAAACAGAGTGTTTGCGAGGAGCTAAACTCCCCATACGGACCACAGATGCCTGCCTGAGGTGCTGTAAAACCCTTTCTCCAAAAGAACCACAGACATAGCTTTACTTGTAAAAATCTGATAATCTGCACCTCCCAAGTAAGCAGCTAGTTTGTGGAAAGGTGCCCTGAGAAGGGACTGAAGGGAAATAGAGACAACTCTGTCACACGGCAGATTGAAGTGATCTGCTTCGGGTGGCATAGTGAGGGGGGAGGGTTGGTGAGGCAGGAATTGGCATTTGAAGCTGCATCAAGTGTGTTGGCCCAAGCGGTGGTGGAATTTGGCTGTGCCTAAGGGAAAACAAGGGACATGGGTGGCGCCACAGAGCCTAGGACTTGCAGATCAGAAGGTCGGTGGTTCGAATCCTTGTGACGGGGTGAGCTCCCATTGCTCGGTCCCTGCTCCTCCCAACCTAGCAGTTCGAAAGCACGTCAAAGTGCAAGTAGATAAATAGGTACCACTCTGGGGGAAGGTAAATGGCGTTTCCGTGCGCTGCTCTGGTACACCAGAAGCGGCTTAGTCATGCTGGCCACATGACCCAGAAGCTGTACGCCAGTGCCCTTAGCCAGTAAAGCGAGATGAGCGCCGCAACCCCAGAGTCGGCCACGACTGGACCTAATGGTCAGGGGTCCCTTTACCTTTTAAGGGAAAACAACTCTCAACTCCTGCATCCCAAAGTGATCTCACACCAAATTCTGTTGCTAGGAATGCCCCCCCCCCCTTTATGCACTGCTTTTACCTCCAGGGCTGGTTTGGCTTTATACCAGGGGTCAGCAAACTTTTTCAGCAGGGGGCCGGTCCACTGTCCTTCAGACCTTGTGTAGGGCAGGACTATATTTTGAAGGGGGGGAAATGAACAAATTCCTATGCCCCACAAATAACCCAGAGATGCATTTTAAATAAAAGCACACATTCTACTCATGTAAAAACACCAGGCAGGCCCCACAAATCCGGCCCCCGGGCCTTAGTTTGCCTACCCATGCTTTATAGCTATAGTTGCTGATACTGCCTGTAGAAGCATCTTTCTGCATAAAACATAAAGCAACAACATAAAACAGAATGTACTGCACTGATAATGGTGGGGGGGGGGGAGAAGGCTTTAAGCTCTAGGGTATCCCCCCCCCCCGGTTTTCCTACACACACACACACACATACCTCTTGCTTCATTTTTCAGTTATGCATGAGATACCCTGTGCTTTTCATGGAACTTTGAGCTTACAGATCAAATAGGGCATGTAAGATTTTTAGAAAACCCATTAGAAAGATAATTAGCAGCTTGTTAAAACACAGGGTTGTAAAAATCCAATTTGGTTTGCAGCTTTTACTCTATAAAAGTGATATTTAAGTCACCTTAAATACATTGATTTGTATGCTCTTTAGAACCATAATAATAAAACTAAGGATTCAATTTAATAAATATCACTGGGCTTGCAAGTAGGGGAGGGGAGAACAGCTAAGAGAAATGTTTCACAGAACATTTCATTTCATTTACAAGGATAACAAAACATCAATAAATGTTAATTTAAGAACTCCCAATGATATAGAATCTCATAATCATCTTATGAAATGATCTATTGATTTTTCAAGGTTCTCCAGCAGAAATGTTTAGACTTTATTTCAGGTAATGAACAACCTATTTTTCCTGTAGGCAGGTATTTAATATATATGCAGCTTTTTCTTCTGAACTGTTAAGCACTTCAAATTGCAAATGAAACATCTTTAGAGGTTGTTTACTAATATTTAATGCAATCTTATGCCAAGGGGACTTATAAATTTAATGTGTAGCACATCCAATTCCAAAATTGGAAAAAATAGATTGAAGAAAACAGCAATTATTTCAGTTTATTCTAAGTAATCTGTAGCCTGTGGGAGTAAGGTCGGGAATATACATTATTGCAGCAAAACATGCGTTTGGAATCCTTTTTTGTCCAGGCGTGAATGTGAAAGCAGGTGTAGCAGCATATTTGGCAGGGGAAAATCAGTACATTTGATTCTTCTGGCACCTACAGATGTTCCTCTGCAACTATCCCCTGGAAAATATTCCCCCAAAAAAGAACCAGTCTTGGAGGGTGATTGGAGGGTGATTGGAGAAAGCCAGTGTTAAGCCATGAAAAGGTTCTTCCATCAATGCATTTGTCTCTGAAAGGACTCTCTTCAGAGAAATTTAGGTCTAAGGTCACAAGCTCATGCATTTTGGCTGCAGAGCACAGAATCAGACACTAGTCTTAGGGATACCATGCCCTCTTGCATTGACCAGATGGGTTTAACTAGCATTTATTTCTTAGAATAATTGATATCCCACCTTTCCCAGAGTAGAGTTAAGGACAACTAACAGCATTCAAGCAATCACCATAAATTAAAGTTATTATTTTATTTTATTTTATTTATATATATTTTAAAAACCCCACCAGAAACAGCATGGTAGATAATTCAGATAACTTAGACAAGAGAGGCTTCTTAAAATACCAAGGTTAATGTGATCCCCACCAACTGGTGGAAGCTAAGATGAGAATAAGTCAAGGAATTTCCCATGAAAGAGATTCCCTGTTGAGGGCCACAGCATGACCTCAGACTTCTCATGCATTTCAGCCAACCTAACATCAGCCTCAGGATGCAGAGAAAGGTCTTTAGGTGCATGCAGAATTATATGGTAAGAGCCAGTCTTTTAGCTACCCTGGATGCAAGCCATTTAGGGCTTTCAGGTAAGAACCAGCAAGTTCTTGCCCACCACACTGCTCTTGAACCCTGCAGAATTACTTGTACAAATGAGGCATAGAGTTTTGTGCTCCCAGCTCTCGGGTTACATTAGGTAGAGCAAAGCAGACAGCTGATAAGAACCAGCTTATTGAATTCTCCCTGGAAGCATATTGGTTACCAGTGCAGACTTCCTAAAATAGGTGTTGTATGCTCATCTCACTCTGTTCTTGTGAGCATCCTTCTCAACTGCTGCATTCTGCACCAGTTGAAGATTCTGAAGACTGTAAAGGCCATTGATGTACCCAAGGCATACAGCAGTGTGGCTTGGTTCTACCTCCCCAGAAACAAGTCTGGTGGGCCTATCAGCCTATGCTACGTAAAGCCATCACAACCACCACACTCTGTATTTTTCTTTTGCCTATTTGAAATGCAGGATTTTTCATTTGTACCTATGGTGCTGTTCTAATCTTCACTTTTAGACTATTTTATATTGTTTTGCTTATTATATTGTTAGCTGCCTCGTGGACCTAGCCAACCAAAAGGCAGGGTAGAAATATGCTAATAATCAAACAGACGATTGTACCAAATGGTGTATTGTGACCCTACTTTTCAGATTTCCAAACTAATGAATGAGTTGTAACATATTACACAAAGCTACTGCTAGGGCAAGGACTGGGCTTTATCACAGGTGTAAAGGAACCACAAGACCACATACATAAGAATTTTATTTCAGATCAGTCTTCAACTGGCCTGATCCAAGATGGGTCGCAACAGGAGCCCTAGCTGTATGCAAATATATGGTGAAAAACTAAGAAATGGGTCCCCAAATGCGTGTTTTGGGGAAAAGTAGGTCCTGGGTCTGTAAAGGTTAGAGATACCTACATTAAGAAATATGGGTCTCGGTGTGTTAGAAAAATGTCTCCGCGTGTAGGTGACTTTGCATTTTTCCAGAATGCATGCTTTTGCGTCCCAGGCACAATCTAGTCCTGAATGTTATTTCATTGGTGGCAGTTGTATTATTCTATAGAGTTTTATGATTCAAATAAAATGCATTATGTGTTACAATTTAATAAAAAGAAAACTTACTTTTTTCCAAAGCGTTAAATAACTTAGAGTCCTGCATAATGCAATGTAGACACAAACCCTGGGCCCTGTCAAAATTCTGTTCTAAAGCCAAATCAAATTGTGATGGTCATAAACATATTTTCTTGTAATCTCATTTTCACAGGTTCTGCTCTGTTGAAGTTAAAGAAAGGTGCAGCACAGAGTAACGCATGAATTTATTTATGGCAGGATTTTACAGATATCGCACTCTTGTTTAGAAAGAAAAAGAAGAATTCTTTCACATTCAAAAAGCACCAGTAAGTGATGAAATGGAACTGTGTCAAGTCAGTGAACATTTCCCAATTAGTGGAAAGAATATAATTCACGCTCCACCTCAAGAAGCTTCAGTTAATTATGGGGTTGGATATTAACAATGAGGTAGCAAGAATTGGGTAGCTTAATTGAAAATCAGACACTGATTATACCATTAATATTTGACCTTGATCAAATTGTAGCTCATCCTTTCCATATCAAATCTAGTGACTTTTCCTTCATCCAAACATCAGCAGAAGTTTTCACATGTGAAACCAGATATGGTTGTTCCAATGTAATAACATGTAACCACATTTGTCCCTGTGGCAGTTTCGTTGGTTGTTATAAGCCAATTGTAGGCTGTGCGGATATATAACTTCATGGTGTGGAAACCTCTAGACACCTTGTAATATACTTAAAAATAGGCAGAATGTGCCATTTCCGAACCTATACTAGAAAATTAAGCAACTGCTAAAGCTGGACCATAAAGAAGGCTGATCGCCGAATAATTGATGCTTTTGAATTATGGTGCTGGAGGAGTCCCATGGACTGCAGGAAGATCAAACCTATCCATTCTTAAGGAAATCAACCCTGAGTGCTCACTGGAAGGACAGATCCTGAAGCTGAGACTCCAATATTTGGCCACCTCATGAGAAGAGAAGACTCCCTGGAAAAGACCCTGATGTTGGGAAAGATTGAGGGCACAAGGAGAAGGGGACGGCAGAGGACGAGATGGTTGGACAGTGTTCTCGAAGCTACCAGCATGAGTTTGACCAAACTGCAGAAGGCAGTGGAAGACAGGAGTGCCTGGCGTGCTCTGGTCCATGGGGTTACGAAGAGTCGGACACAACTAAATGACTAAACAACAACAACAAACCAAATCACATGCTCAATGATCATGTGGATCAAGGCATCAGCACTGTGCCATGGTTGCCAGTCCCACAGTATGCACATGCTCATTTGATCTTCTGTACATAGTCTACACCATGGGTAGGCAAACTAAATCCTGAGGGCCGGATCCAGCCCAATCGCCTTCTCAATCCAGCCCATGGACGGTCTGGGAATCAGCATGTTTTTACATGAGTAGAATGTGTCCTTTTATTTAAAATGCATCTCTTGATTATTTGTGGGGCATAGGAATTCATTCATATATATTTTTTCAAAATATAGTCCAGCCCCCCACAAGGTCTGAGGGACAGTAGACCGGTCCCCTGCTGAAAAAGTTTGCTGATCCCTGGTCTACATATCCTCTGTGGCTCAATGGGTCAGTTTACCTGGCTATTAACCAGAAGGTTGGTGGTTGGAGCCCACCCAGGGACAGCTGTGGGCAGGATTTCTGCATTGGGGGGGTGTTGAACTAGGGCCCCTTCACAATTTGATGACTCTGTCAGTCTGCATGTGTTGTACGGAGTTGCATGCCTGCTGATCTCTGTACACTCTGTGTTTAGTGCTCTGTAAAATGCAAAAATATCAAATGAACTAACAGGTGAAAACAGTGGGCATAACCCTCCTGGCTCCTCCCTGACAGACATTCATTAGTTACCATAAGAAGATAGGAAGAGCCTGCTGGATGAAGCCAATGGCACAGCATCCTGTTCTCACAGTGGCCAACCAGATGCCTATGGGAACCTGAAAGCAGAACCTGAACACAACAGCATTCTCCTTACCCATGACCCCCCTCAACTATTATTAGTTGTCTAAACAGATTCTATTTGCAGGCAGATGCAGTTGTACGCAAGATCTCTCTAAATCAAGCCTATTGTAAAGCATGCAGGAAAGAATGATCTGAAGCATTTTTTGCTCACAGACATTTCGCTGTGAATTCAGAGGAATCTCTTTCATTTCTGTGGAGACATATAATTATACAGCTTAATGTTGAACCAAGTTCTATAACCATTAAATTGATTTCCTTAGATCACCAAGTAATGCCTAATTAGTGGTAATTATAAAATACAACTAACTAAAATATTAATATCCCCAACCATTCACATCCTAATCGTTACTCTCTGAACGGCATACCTGGTGGTTTGTCTCTGGTGCTCAGCACAACGTGTCTGGATTAAACAGCAGGTAATTTGAACATTTTATTAGGGAAAGTAAAGGAATTAAGTCTGGAAAAGACAAGGAAACCACATGCTTAGCATTTTTAAGGTCTTGTGCTCAGTTAACAAACTCAGTGGCATCGCCTCTGAAAATGTGAGGATACCAGGGAAGTCACAATCTGGAGAGGCATCATGTGTACAAGGCAACATTTCAAAATGGAAGGTGTCCCTAGTGGGTGGAGTGGTGGGGCTGTGCCCATTACCTGAGCTTCCTCCAGCTGAGTTGCTGCTGCTGAATTGGCTCCACCAGTGTGTTTGCACCACGCTGACTTCACTGCCTCCTTGGTCCTCTCCCTGTCCATCCCAATATGCAACAGCAACTGAGCCAGAGGGAAGTCAGGTAAGCTGTGCAGTTCTACTATACTAGTGAGAAATGTACAAGTGGTGCATCCACACAGTCCCAGCCAAGCTCTGTGAGTGCAAGTGGATGCATTGCAATAATAGAAATTTGGAATTGAAAGGGGTCCTAAGGCTCATTTGGCCCAAACCCCTGCAATGCAGGAATCTCAGCTAAAGCATCCATGACAGGTAGCCACCCAACCTCTGCTTAAAAACCTCCAAGGAAGGAGAGTCCACCACCTTCCAAGGGAGTCTTGTTCCACTGTCAAACAGCTCTTGCTGTCAGAAAGTTCTTTCTGATGTTTAGTCAGAATCTCATTCATTGTAACTTGGGTCCTCCACTCCAGGGCAGGAGTAAACAATCTTCCTCCATCTTCCATATGTCAGCCCTTCAGATTTGTGTATGTGTGCAGCAATAAGTGTTTGCATAGGCCAGGCATAGGAAAACTCGGCCCTCCATATGTTTTGGGACTACAACTCCCATCATCCCTGACCACTGGTCCTGTTAGCTAGGGATGATGGGAGTTGTAGTCCCAAAACGTCTGGAGGGCCAAGTTTGCCTATGCCTGGCGCAGGCCTTCTAGTTGATTCCATTCAATCATCCATTCTGCAGCTCAGCCAAAGAAGTAACCTTGAAACTTAAGGGAAACTTAATTGTATGTTAAAACTTACCAATTTTCCACATGAAGTAGCTGAATCGAAATTCAGCAAAGCACCCGAGAAAGACCTCTTAACGATGTTTAAGAAATAAACTCTATATAGGACACTGGTTTCTTTTTAATTATTAAAGCATAGTTTCTCACTACTAGCAGGGAACATTGTCTAAATGGCTTCAATTCTGTTGCACAGAACTAAGCTAACATTCCTGGTAATGTGTAATGTCTGCACCACTGTTCTAACTTGGATCATTCTTTTTCTTATATTCCTCATAAGAAAATTTCTTTTAATGGCCATTCCTTAAGAGAGCGGTGCCAAAGGTGGCAATGTTTTCCACTGAGGATCAGATTAAAAGTGTGTCATTTTATATTTCAAATTTACCTCTCCAGACACAGGATTAGGAATGAATTTAAAGATGTGAACCATGGGATTCTCAGGATCCCAAAAATATATATTTTTTTTCTTATCATCATTATTTTCAATAGAAAAGCTTAAAAGATGTTAGTCTATGGAAGCTGTGCTAACTAATATACAAGGCAAGTGGGAGCTGCAATGAAATGAACAGGATACTGTTCAGGTTCTTGCCTGAAAGCCAGCCATGTCTTATTCTGGGATACTCTATTACATGCTCACTGACCCTCTAGTTTTCCATTGCTAGTTAGTTAGCCAGCATTCCATAACTACTGAGCATGCTCAGTCCTTGTTGGGCTATATCTGGGTCGTCGTCCCCAAGATTCCCCCCATGCAATCATTAATGAAGCCTGCTGACACCTCCATGTTGTGTATGGACACTGCCACTTTTGCTATGTAAGGATCTGCTCTCATAGAATGAGTTCACTGTTAGTTGACAGGATTTTTGTTTGTTACCAACTTCTCACCATTATTAATTACACTAGTTTTCCCTGTTCAGAAACAGCTGACTTCACTTACTAAAGGCTCATCTAAGTTTTAAACATTTCCCTTATTTCCATATTTACCATTCAGATGAATACACTTGTAACAATTTTACAGGGAGATCTACTGTCTACATGCAGACTATGGACTTCATTAGAACTGCATTGCTATTAATGGCCAATTAACTGTTGTCTTAGAACATAAGGTCTTCAAGGCAAGAAAACAAATATTTTTATTGAGGAAGAACCACGTACGTTTACAGCGTTGTATAAAATGGCTTATTAATAGCAGTAATTGATAATAAATTTGTTTTATCGAATAAATAACGACTCATTGGAGTGCCGCTTATGGGAGGTATAATGAGTTGCTGTAAGGCCCAATTTGTAATAACAGGAAGCATTAAACTGGTATAAAAGGCATAATGCCTTCGATGGTGCATGCTGTCTTTTACAATTGTTGCTGTAGATTTGCAGGCGCAAGTAGTGCTTAAAAGAAGATTACGGAAGCCTTCTTCTATCTCAGCACTAAGCACTTCCTGCTGCTGGAAAGGCCCAAGTCCTAGGAAATTTGGTCTATTGGTTGCAACACTAGTTGGGATCCAGGCTTCGTCATGTCATAGAGTAACAATAATAATAATACCCATATGCTGAAATGAGGTGGTGGTGGACTAAGTGGAGGGGTCCCTTTGCTCAGCTGTGCTGCCTGAGTCAAATGGCCACCAAATGTCCAGGTATTGGGGGCATATTTTCCATAATTTGGAAATACCTTTATGAGGGATTCTCCCCTCCCTCGGGCTGCATCATGGATCAAAGAAGAAATAAGAAAGTTCATATTTGTGGTTTTTATTCAGCAATTGTGGAGCAAGGCAAACAACCCTGTCTTAACTCCATAGTGATGTTGCTCACTCTGAGCCCCCGCTTCCTTCCCCAGTAACAGCCTGTGTCCCTACGGGAGGCTTCAGGAGTTAATTGTCATTGGGCTCGTTGCTCTTGAATTCTGAATGAGCAACGAGTGCAGAGAGAAGGAGGGGCTTCTATGCTCTCCAAGGAATTCTCTGTTGGCAGTTCTCCAACTCCCCCTCCTTCCCCTAAGACAGCAGTTCTCAACCTGTGGGTCCCCAGATGTTGTTGAACTACAAGTCCCATCATCCCTGAGCTCTGGCCTTGCTAGCTAGAGGTGATGGGATTTGTAGTTAACAACATCTGGGGACCCACAGGTTGAGAAAGGCTGCCCTAAGATCTCATAACTTGGCAGCTCAGTGTTCTGCTGCAATACAATCCTGTCTCCCTCTTCTCTGGAAACTACAGGGGAAGCAGGGGGCCAATTCCCCCCGCTCCCCCTCCTCTGAGGGAAGCAGGGGCCGGTTCCCAAGCCCCCTCTTCAGTCCAGTCCCTGACACCAACTAAAATGTGATGAAACAGTGGGAAACTTTTGTAGTCTGGTATAAAGCAGTGTGCTGTGAAGGAAAGAGATAATCTACCTGAGGTGGACAATGCGACCACTTCTCACATTGACATGATTCAGCTCTCAGAACTGCCAGTTCTATAATGAACAGCAGTCTTCCCCTTGATTCATTAGACTACTCAGTATTATCACTTGTTTGATCTCATAACCTCACTGAGACCTTATCATGAGGGGTGGTAAATCTAATAAATAAAATAAAAATAAATATGTAAGTAAAAATTATGATGTTACACTGCTCAACGGAAAGGGCGCAGGCTATTGGGTGGCCTCATACTTCCATGCATTTGTTTCCATGATATCTGAGTAGTGCGCCGTACTGAATAATGATGCCAACCATCAGTCACGTCTTCCTTGAACATCACTATTGGTGAAACCCAACTGTTGACCATATGCTTTGCCTGCTGAAGGTATCAGGTTCAGTCCTTGGCACCTCCAGGTAGGACTGGGAGGGTCCAATCTCTGAAACCTTGGAGAGCAGCTACCAGTCAATGTAGACAATTCTGAGCTAGAAGAACTAATGATCTGACATGGTATAAGGCATATTCATGTATATCCATTATTCTGTGATAGAACCAGTATAGACAACTCATTGCAGCTGCTTACATATGCAGCATATGTGTTCAGGTCTGTTGAAATTGTGATTCCTGCCTGCACTCTTGATGCACATTCTTTTTTGGACTAAAGACAAGAGATTGATGTGATCAATAGATAAAGAAGAGAGCGATTAAATTCATTACTGAAGTATGGTCCAAAGATCGGCATTTCCTCCCCCTTATTGGAAAGACATAGGAAGCAGATGAAGCTGTTTAAAATAATGATTCACTCTCTACTACAAAAACAAAAATGTCTTTATAGTTTGTCACTGTAGCAGTTCAGTGGCCATAGAGTTTTGCTCATGTAATGTGAAGACACTTTTATTTCAACAAGCAGGCTAAAGGAAGAATAATTGGAATAATAAAAGGAATTAATGTCATGGGTGAGATCATCATGGAACAATTGCTTAAAAATAAGTTATACATAAATAGACTACAAAACTTGGTTATTTCTGATGGCATCAGTAGGGTTAAGCAGGCTGCTTTATGTGTTCATGGCTCTAGTGCTGTTTCTAATTTTAAAAATTGCCAAAATGTAATCTCTCTTTGTGCTATAGGCAGAAAATGGCTAATATACTCTCAAGAACTGTAATTTTATTCCTTATAAGTAAAAAAAAAATCAAAAAAATCAAAGGTTACTTGCAGCTATCCCGGAAACGACAGGAGATACCCATTATTCTGTACTTGGGTAATATAAATCAAACCATGCTTTATACATTCTCTTATACCATAAAATGCATATTTCTTGATAGAAATATCTTCACTTTTTTTGCCTATGGAGATGGTAACGACTTTTCCCCCTTGGGAAAGGATTGAATTATTAAATGCCTTTTGACACCATTCAAGACAAATTAAATAAAACTTAAAGGAATATAGATGTCTGTCTCTTTATAATCCAATTTTAAGTAATAAAGCCTGACAAGAAAGAAATTATCTAATATGGCCCAATTAGAAGAACTATAGATTTTAAAACTTATTCTTTATGACACAAGTAAAGTCTCAGGCCTACTGATCTGGAATCTAATCTTATTTTTTTAAAAAACTTCTCCCTTCCCTGGGCCCATTTGCAGGCCATGAAAGGGGTGTCATTTTCAGTGATTTTCTCAAGGGTAGGATTAATCTGAAAGGTTTAGGATAATAACCTTCCTTCTTTAACAAAAATGGTTGTTTTTTTCTGCCATCAATTAGCAGCAGAGTTGGCAACATTCCTACCTTAGTTACACTGGCCAAATGGAACAAAGCTACCTATGTCATCATGTAGCACCACTCCCAGGGGACATGGCTGGGGAAAATGATGGCTACCTTCAATGGCCAGTGGGTACATCCAATGTTGTTGTTTTTTCCAATGGTGTCCTAAACCTCCACTGTCTTGTACTCCAGGAAAATCTCTAGGAAAAATCCATGCCCGCTGCATTGCAGGACATATTCGGGGGGGGGGGGGAGGTTGAATCCTACACAAATCTGGAGTGGAGTCCCTAAGACAATTGGATGGCATCTTGTATGCATCTTTCCAGCAACTTCTGCAACCAAGCTGATGCCAAAAGTATCACTCATATTCGGAAGGAGCTAGACACCACCATGGGAGCAGGGCTGGGGCGGGAGAGTGCTAGAGCTCTGTCTGGTCAAGTTGCATGGAATCAATTTCAATCCGTTACCCCCGAGGATGTGGACAGGCTGCTTGGACGCGTGAAACCAACCACCTGTCTCCTTGATCCTTGCCCATCCTGGCTAATAAAAGCAAGCCGGGAAGGGCTGGGCGATGGGCTCTGCGGGGTGGTGAATGCTTCCCTCTGTGAGGGAACATTCCCAGATCCGCTGAAAGAAGCGGTCATTAAACCGCTTCTTAAAAAACCATCTTTAGACCCGGCCAGTATGGCCAACTATCGCCCAGTCTCAAATCTTCCATTCTTGGGCAAGGTGATTGAGCGCGTGGTTGCTGAACAACTCCAGGCACGCCTGGAGGATGCGGACCATTTGGATCCCTTCCAATCAGGATTCAGGCCTCATCATGGGACTGAAACTGCCTTGGTCGCGCTGGTTGATGATCTCCGGCGAGCTAGGGACAAAGGTGAGAGTTGTTTCCTGGTTCTGCTGGATCTCTCAGCGGCCTTTGATACAATCGACCATAACATCCTTCTGGACCGTCTAGAGGGGCTGGGAGCTGGGGGCACTGTTATGCAGTGGTTTCGCTCCTTCCTCCTGGGCCGTGTTCAGAAAGTGGTGGTGGGGGATGAGTGTTCAGACCCCTGGGCCCTCACTTGCGGGGTGCCTCAGGGTTCCGTCCTCTCCCCCATGCTTTTTAACATCTATATGAAGCCACTGGGAGAGATCATCAGGGGGTTTGGACTGGGTGTCCATCAATATGCAGATGATACCCAGCTCTACCTCTCTTTCAAATCAGAACCAGTGAAGGCGGTGAAGGTCCTGTGTGAGTGCCTGGAGGCAGTTGGAGGATGGATGGCGGCTAATGGATTGAGGTTGAATCCTGACAAGACAGAAGTACTGTTTTTGGGGGACAGGGGGCGGGCTGGTGTGGAGGACTCCCTGGTCCTGAATGGGGTAACTGTGCCCCTGAAGGACCAGGTGCGCAGCCTGGGAGTCATTTTGGACTCACAGCTGTCCATGGAGGCGCAGGTCAATTCTGTGTCCAGGGCAGCTGTCTACCAACTCCACCTGGTACGCAGGCTGAGACCCTACCTGCCCGCGGACTGTCTCGCCAGAGTGGTGCATGCTCTGGTTATCTCCCGCTTGGACTACTGCAATGCGCTCTACGTGGGGCTACCTTTGAAGGTGACTCGGAAACTACAACTAATCCAGAATGCGGCAGCTAGACTGGTGACTGGGGGCGGCCGCCGAGACCATATAACACCGGTCTTGAAAGACCTACATTGGCTCCCAGTACGTTTCCGAGCACAATTCAAAGTGTTGGTGTTGACCTTTAAAGCCCTAAACGGCCTCGGCCCAGTATACCTGAAGGAGCGTCTCCACCCCCATCGTTCTGCCCGGATGCTGAGGTCCAGCGCCGAGGGCCTTCTGGCGGTTCCCTCATTGCGAGAAGCAAAGCTACAGGGAACCAGGCAGAGGGCCTTCTCGGTAGTGGCGCCTGCCCTGTGGAACGCCCTCCCATCAGATGTCAAAGCGATAAATAACTACCTGACATTCAGAAGACATCTTAAGGCAGCCCTGTTCAGGGAAGTTTTTAATCTGTGATATTTTAGTGTATTTTTGGTTTCTATGGAAGCCGCCCAGAGTGGCTGGGGAAACCCAGCCAGATGGGCGGGGTACAAATAATAAATTATTATTATTATTATTATTATTATTGCTCTGCTTTCCTTTGGACCACATCAGTGAGGCCGAGAGTAGGGTCTTGTTGTCTGGGCAGCCCATGACCTCCATACACACTGCCGAAGGCAGTCACTTCAGTGCTGCTAACACAGCCGAAATAATGTGGGAGGCAGCAGTTACCAGTCTCTACGGCCGCAGCAGGTGCTGTGATTCTCTGGCCTCAACCTCCCTGGAGGCGGGCACCATTGTCTCTCAAAATAGACACATTTCAACAATACAGCGGTACCTCTAGTTACAAACTTAATTCATTCCAGAGGTCTGTTATTAACCTGAAACTGTTCTTAACTAGAGGCGTGCTTTCGCTAATGAGGCATCTTGCTGCCACTGAGCCACCGGCAAACGATTTCCGTTCTCATCCTGAGATAAAGTTCTTAACTCAAGGTAACTCTTCCAGGTTAGCGGAGTTTGTAACCTGAAGTGTTTGTAGCTCGAGGTACCACTGTACTCTGTCCATCCTATAGCATAGATAAGGAATGGGGGAACTCTGGCCCTCCAACTCATGTCATCCCTGACCATTGACCATGATAGGTGAGGCTGATGGGAGCTGGAGTCTGACAACATCTGAAGGGCCACAGGTTCGCTATCGCTGTCATGAAGTCTATTTTAGAGTTGGGAAGGGCAACCAAAATGGACATACAAGGAAATGCTAAACTGTGAATTTGTTGAATATGGATAATACAAGTTATTAGGGAAGCCCCAGAGAATGTTGCTATCTAAATAGAGAAGATTCCTACTAAACTACAGCACACTATTCCTAGCAAAGGAAGTGGTTCTGTTCAGCTCTTTAATCTGCCCTCTTCTAATTGCTTTTAAGTCAGCTGAAGCCATTATAAGGCTAGACCCAGCTCAGATGAACCTAAAAATCTCATACGAGGCCACATTAAAATAGAGGCCCTTCTTCATCTCCATTGTTAAAACCAGTTGACTCATCATACTAAGGCTGCATTCACATGTGGGGTTTATTGTATCTGTTCAATGATACACTTCTGTTTTCTAACGTTCCTTCCACAATGAGCACTCACACTTTACATTGTGGTTGCCCTTTGCGGGATCGCACGTGGGGCTACAGTTCCCAGGGAGCTTACTGGCAAACAGGGGCTGGCTTGCCTCTCAGTGTTAATTTTTGGAGGTTCACACCCAGCCTTAGTAATCAAGACCAGCCCCATTTATAAATAGGGGGTGGAGCCGATGATGGCCAGGCAGTCGGCTCTGGAGATTCACCCTCCCTCCCCTCCCTTTGCTTAATGTTTCTTGTTTGCAGGTTAACTTTTTCTTCCTGTTTAGTGGGCGCTGCTATGGTCTTTGACTGGTTGCTGTTGAAGGACCGGGAAGAAATTTTCCTGCATTGGCAGGATTTGTCTTCCCCGTAGCAATTCGTCACAGCTTTGGCAGTTATGGCCTTGGGTGGAATCCTTTAGTCTTTTCTTCCCTATATGGGCGGGGCGTGAAGTGATGACTTACCCCCCCTGCGGCAGCGATTCCAGAGTCCCCCTCTTAAAGGAATTATAGATATGGGTGTCACTGGCCATACACTGAAAGCTCATCAGTGAACTACCCTGCAGGGATATGGGCTTGGCTGCCTGCTACACTTACATCTCTCAGAACACCCCCATATCCCATTTACCCTGATGAGCCCCAGCTCCCCCAGGCCTAAGCCCAAGGCCTAAGCCAAGGTCTTCCTACATTCGGAAATTTAATAAAGTTGTGGCCTAATTTTAATTCCATATAACATTGTCAGAGTCTTTATTCCTTCCTTATGATCCCTGGGGGCTGCGGCTATCGCCGCCTGGTCATGCAATATATACACTTGTTCTATCACATCTCCACCGCTATACTGCCATGTTGCAATAAATGTCATTCACACATTTCCTTGCTCTTCTTCTAGAGTCTGCCATTCTTTTAGGCTCTACCTTTTTCGGCATGACTTTCTACGATGAGATACTGGCATGCTTTCATGTCAGCCACATGACCAAAAAAAGTGTGAACCTTGAAATGGGCAGGGAGTGCAGTGCATGCTGGCATGCCAGCACATGGTGAACCCATGAAAAAGGCTGGAGAATTGCCCCACAAGACTCCTCCCAGGACAAGGGGCCGAAGACAGATATTTCCATGGAATCAAATGACGTGGAAATGAGCATTAAACCTGCACCATATAGTCCATTACATTTCATTAGTTTTCCATAAGTGGTTTTTACATCATGTGAACGCTCAAATATAATGTGCAAAATAACAGGGAGATGTCGGGAAAATGACATAAACTGCAGTATGAAGGCAGCCTAAGTGTCACAGGCTGATGCAATCCATCACTCCGAAAGCACATTGGTATTCTCCAATCCATCCTAGTGAGAGTTAATAATCTAACGAAAAACAAGGTGACTGGGCAAGGAAAAGCTGCAGCAGAATGTTAAAAATGATAGGAATTCATCATTTTGTTTTTTACCCCGATATTTAGATCCTAGAAGACAAAAAGCAGGATTTGTAGCTGCCTTATATTGGAAATCTAGCAAGAACACACAATCTCTAGAGATTATCCTAAATCCCTATTTGAAACATTACGTTCTTGTAGAAAAGAAAATAGTTGCCACCCAGCTATCAACAATGAGGTCATTAACTGCAGAAGAAGATACTAGCATATGCCATTCGCAAATAGAAATGAAATCCCAATCTGGACAAGATGAACAATCATGCTTTTTGTCTGCATCAAAGTTTGGCTAATGCTGCGTCTCATCACACATTCAATGGTGCTCACGAAACACTGTTACTAACAATGAAGTAATTAAATATAATATTACTGTAGTCATTTCACCAAGTGGAGAATTTTCCATACAGCATGGCTGCATTGGGTAGCAAATCAAAGCTGTTTAATTGCTAATTGGCTGATGCAGGAGCACATCAATCTTTTCCAGATAGTCAGCAACATGGAATGTGTCCTGAATACATTGCGTTCCCCTAAATACTGCCTCCACTCACAATGCAGACAGTTTCATTTGCAAAAATGCCAATGCCCTCAGAGATATTTTTGTAGGAATACTTCCTTACTTTGTGCGTCCAACACACTTGCTTAACAGCAATACTTGCTCGCTGTTGTGGTGCATGTGGTGGGACAAAGTTGTGGAACCACCCTCCTGATGCCAGCATCATTAACGCTTACCTAGACAGATGTTGTTGTTTAGTCGTTTAGTTGTGTCCGACTCTTCGTGACCCCATGGACCAGAGCACGCCAGGCCCTCCTGTCTTCCACTGCCTCCGGCAGTTTGGTCAGACTCATGTTTGTAGCTTCGAGAACACCATCCAATGATCTCATCCTCTGTCGTCCCCTTCTCCTTGTGCCCTCCATCTTTCCCAACATCAGGGTCTTTTCCAGGGAGTCTTCTCTTCTCATGAGGTGGCCAAAGTACTGGAGCCTCAGCTTCAGGATCTGTCCTTCCAGTGAGCACTCAGGGCTGATTTCCTCCAGCACCATAATTCAAAAGCATCAATTCTTCGGCGATCAGCCTTCTTTATGGTCCAGCTATCACTTCCTGGACAGGTGAGGTGGAGCTAATCCAGTGCAGCAACCTTGTCACCGTTCTGTCCTAGTCCCATCTAGGCATGAAGATGTAATGCCAATGGCTAGAGAGCTCAGCTACTACTATTTGCTCAACACTTAAAAACAAATGAATTATGCCACAAGAGGTTTTCTCAGTTTTCTAGGGCAGGAGTGAGGAACCTCCAGCTCAAACCTGACCCAGAAAGCCTCCCATTTGGCCTGCAAGGCCATTTTGGGAAAGTCCCCCCCACTTTACAGAAGTGTTGGGTGAGTAAGGGTCGGGCTTCAAAAGACCAATTAACGGTTTTAAGCGAGCTCTTGGTTATTCTTTTGCTAGAGCAGGACACACTCCCAGCCATCAAGGAATGGTTGGTGAGAGCGCACCTTACTAAAGGTGTACCTTCCATTCTATGGAAACTGCTTCTCTCTCCTAATGCTGCTCTTGGAAACTCCAAAAACTGGAGGGTCAAAGATCAGTGCAGGGCTGTTTGAAAGACCTTTCCCAAAGAGCACTACAGTGTTTTAAAACCTCTGATTTTTAGAAATTTAAGGAGCAGCACAGGGCTGTTTGGGAAAGGAATTTCAAAGAGCCCTTGTAAACAACTCCATGCTGCTCCTTAAAACTCCAGTTTCAGAGGTTTAAGGAAAAGCATGGGGCTGTCTGCAAATGTTTTCCAAACAGCCACGCACTGTGCTTTGAAGTCCCAACAATGCACATGAACCATGCAGAAAACGCAGCATAGCTCATTTTCCAAATCTCTACTTCACAACAAATTTGACCATCACATTTAAATGCACACATTTTTTCAAAATCAAATGCTTTACCTAGTTGCAAACTAAACTTTGTATCCTCATGGAGTAAGGGGGAAAATCAGTATCCAATTAAAGGATTTAGAATAGTGTTGTTGTTGTTTTCATAGAGTTCAACTTTCAGTACAAAAGTTGCAATTTCAGAGGAGATGAAGCTCCCACTGAAATGCACACCGTCTGTTGTATATCTTCAAAAACGAATCGCTTTTCTTTTTCCTGAAGAAGGCACAGTGGTTTGCCTAGAGAGCAAGGGAGGGGCCATGCTGTGCATGACACTGTATATTGCCTCCTTTAAAATAACAATGGTCCCTCTGGAAAAACAGGATTCTCATCCCAATTCCTCTCATGGAAAGTACTATCATGTACAGTTGTACACAACTTCAGTGAAAATGACCCTGTAAATTAGCATGGATCCAAACATTTGTCTGGTTGTTTTTTTTCAACCATTCTCCATCAATTAATTAATAAAAGAAAGAAATTGCATCTAACAATTTTCAAAGGGGAAGGAAAAGTTCTGTGAAATCATGGTTGAATTGAAAGCTTCGGTTGGGCTTACCTTACTTTCAGGTTGCCCAAGGTGAGTATGTGAACGTGCTTTCTTTCCTTCTGCAAATCACCTCAAGGGTGACCTCCACCCTGCAGTCTTCCCAGGTGATGCTAGGCTTTTATGTAAGTGCAGGGAGCTCTCCACCATGTGCCTGATGGCTATTTTATATATAGAGAGATATAGATATAGATATATAGATATATAGATATATAGATATATAAACACAATGTAGAAAGAAAAAGAGTGGGGTTTAACAGGTAAAAGGAAGGACTTCTCTAAAAAAAACAAAATGAATGAACCAGTCCCAGGTGCTCAGTAGCCACCGGTAGTGGCTCATCCAGTGGTGTCACACTTTGGGGAATCGGATCCCTCCCCTGGTGGCAGTAAATAAGCAGATCAAACGAAAGGAGCATTCTTAGCAGATAGTTTCTTTAATAAGCACAGCGAGGAATGCATATCTCTCTAACTGCTGCTCCCAGTTAAGGTTCACTCCCTCCATCCCCATTAATCTACGTCACTCCTATGTCGGGTAATCTGAGCTTGTTGCCGCTGCGCTTTCTGTTCTATCACTCTCAAGACCCGTCTAGTCCTAAGCGAAGGGGGCCCAAGAATGCTGTCCAAGGACACTGAATCTGCCAGCTGTTTCTCTCCTGGTGTTTCCTCTTCTAGCCGTTCCTCACCCAGTATTTCCCAGCTTTGCCCCTCTGGGCTATGCCCCTCTGCAAACCACTGTTCTAAATCAATACTGCCCTCCTGCACTTGGGAAGGTTCAGGAGAGGGGTGGGCAGCTCCCACTATTCCTCCTCAGTCCAGTCCCTGACAGTGGGGCAGAGCTGCACTGTTAGCTTCTCAGCAGCAGCACTGAGACTTATCAGAAGGGGGAAGGAGTGGGGAGGTCTGGTATCTGTATGCACATAGGGCCACTGGATGGTATTACCAGGAAACCAGCATTGTGACTGTGGCCCACCAACTGGCCCACTTCTGGTTGCTCTCCTGCCCAGCTTTCCACACTTCAGTTAAAACCCAGAGGGATATGCCATGAAGTAACTGAAATACAGATATGAGAAAATAATACTAGACACCTTCTCGGGAGATTTTAGGGCATGGAGATTTGGCAGGTACTCCCATGGGAAACTGACTTAAATAGGCAATGATTGGGACACAATGTGGTCAAAATGTCAGCTGAAATTCACTTCTGCTAACATCCATGAGGCTGGATTGAAGCTCTTTCACATATGGCACTGGACTCCAGTTCAGCTGAGTTATATAAATCAGAGCCTCTCTTCTATGCACTGGAGAAGCTATATTACCTAAGGTGGACTTGCCCTAAGGTGGAAGCTTATTGGGTATTAATTTTTACATGTGTTAGTCAAGCTATACCACAACCCTTAACAACTGACCCTTTGCTTGCTTTCCTATTTATCTCCAGGGAAGGGGTTAATAAGCCCTGGTCCACAGAGATCTGATAGTGAAGTTACTTGTGGCTGCTAGATTAGAAATTGTATGTCACTGGAAGGATCTTGCTAACATCTCTGTTAATGCCCGGTACCCCAGAGTCTGGCAAGTGGCTCTAAATGATAAGTGAACACAGAGCTGCTGGAAAGCAAGGAGAAAACTAAGCAAAGACAAGTTCTCTAAGACATGTTTCAATTTATTACACATGTTAATAACAAAGATAAGACACTCTGACCTCCAACATCCATCTTTCCTTTTGGTTTGTCTGAATAGTTTCAGCCAGACCTGAAATTTCAGAATACTAACAAATTTTCTGTACTGTATCCATCATAGTCTACCCTGTAGGCTAGCATGTTTTCTTCATGCTTTCTGTCACTACACTGATTTTGTCCTACTTTGTTGTTTGTGGGGGGGGGTTGGGCGGGGGGAGTTCAATAAAACTTATTATTATTATTATTATTATTATTATTATTATTATTATTAAAAAGGAATATGGGGTACAACTTTGACTTTAAAAACATAGATGGCTGCTGGTACATATTTTCACAATGGTAAAGTTGTCTCAGTCTTCTACGTTGTGAATGAGGGGAAGGAAGGAAGGAAGGAAGGAGAGGGAGAGAGGAAGAGATTTTCCTCTGGTGAAGAAATTAGAGGACATTAGAGAACCACCACTGCTAATAGAGAGCCAGTGTGGTGTAGTGGTTAAGAGCGGTAGTCTCGTAATCTGGGGAACCGGGTTCACGTCTGCTGCTGCTGGGTGACCTTGGGCCAGTCACACTTCTTTGAAGTCTCTCAGCCCCACTCACCTCACAGAGTGTTTGTTGTGGGGGAGGAAGGGAAAGGAGAATGTTAGCTGCTTTGAGACTCCTGAAGGGGAGTGAAAGGCGGGATATCAAATCCAAACTCTTCTTAATAGTGCTAATTCATATGAATAAAAGTTATGCAAGTTTTCTACTCATGTCAGCAGTTTAATATAGGAGGAGAGCATTAAGAGCTGAAGTTTCCATAAATAGGACACTCATGGGGTGAAGAAATCCCTGCTCAACAGAGTTTCTCCTCCATCTTCTTTCAGCATGGTTCTTCCACGTTACACTGTTTACGTAAGCTGATATTCACACGTACTGAAAACTTATAGTTAATTTAAACATAACATTCCACTCTAAATACAGAAAGAACATAACCTCCTTATTTCCCACCTCTCGGTTTTCATTCTGTGCATCGATTCTATGCCATAAATTAGCAGGGAATAAAACAAAACAGAGGTGTCTATAAATGTGAAGAAACATTTTCATTGCCTTTTTGGCATCCATTGGTCTTGGGAGACAATGGAGGAATGTGCTTGGGGGGGGTGAAGTCAAACTGTTGGATGGTTACAGCGCCTGCTGTGGCTGTAAGAGGCCAATATGGAAGAGACATGTTTTGTTGCAACCGGGGGCAGATGAAGGCATTCAGGGGCTTCATACCAGTAACAGGAATAGGCAGAGTGTAGGGGCATATTCCAGTGAAGTGAAATCTCCAGAGGAGGGTGAAAAGCAGTGTTAGTGAAGCATCACCTTCAACATTCCATCAGTTAAAATCAGGACACATATCTTTTTATGCTGCACTCCCATGCAAGCCAGATGGGGTTTCCTCACTTCAGCCTTCTGCCTCCATTACAAAGCAGCAGCTCCCTCAGCGAGCACCGGACCAGCACCTCCAGTTCCTCCTTCTTTTCCTCCTCTTCCCTGCCATCCTCATCTTCATTGGCTTCTTCTCCTCCTATGGAGGGAGCAGCAATGGGCAGAAGAGGCACAGTGGCTATTCTCAATTGGGGTGACCAGGATGGCTTTTGTAATTCTGGGATGTCCCGGTCTACTCAGGATTGTTGATGGGTATGGTGAGGAGCGTGGCTGTGACCAATGCAGAATCCTAAGCACCAGACAGAGAGGGCTGGAGGGTTACATTCAGCCTCTAGGCCTAAGATTTCCCACCCCTGTTATATAATATATGGTCCTATCAGTCTTGCACAATGAGAAACCTATAGCGCTAAGACTTCTTTCCAAATTTGGCATTAGCAAAACTCATTCGATCTCACGTCCATATCACATGAACAGAGACACAGAAGACCATTGTTGCTTTCCCCATCTAATTCCTTTATATTTCAGGTTTAGAACAAATAACTCATAGTAACACATTCTCATTCATTAACTCATACTTTCAATTACTCATCCTCACAATTCTCTATTGTAGCTTAGGGTGGGTGACTTGCTGAAGGCTAGCCTGTGAACTTCATGGTTAAGCAGAGATTTGGACCTGGGTCTACTATCTCCCAAATTAACTTTATGTACACTATACAGGTAGGGATGCGGGTGGCACTGTGGGTTAAACCACAGAGCCTAGGACTTGCCGATCCGAAGGTCGGCGGTTCGAATCCCCATGATGGGGTGAGCTCCCGTTGCTTGGTCCCAGCTCCTGCCAACCTAGCAGTTCGAAAGCACATCAAAGTACAAGTAGATAAATAGGTACTGCTCTGTCGGGAAGGTAAACGGCATTTACGTGCGCTGCTCTGGTTCGCCAGAAGTGGCTTAGTCATGCTGGCCACATGACCTGGAAGCTGTACGCTGGCTCCCTCGGCCAATAAAGCGAGATGAGCGCCGCAACCCCAGAGTCGTCTGTGACTGGACCTAATGGTCAGGGGTCCCTTTACCTTTACCTTTACACTATACAGGCAATGAGTTTAGACTTGTCATAGAGCAGTGCTTGACCAAGGTAGTTCTTAGTGCCTTCTTCCACACAGTGAACTCTATGGGCCAGATCTCGTGTATTAGTAATGCGTTGTTGGCACACCTAGCAAGGAACCATGAATTCCAGCAGAGAATGTCAGGTGCATTACCCCTGTGTTACTTTGGCCATCCATCTAATCCCACTGTCACTAGGAACAATAAAGCAAAATAGTTATCAAAACCTCTCAGACAACATTCTGTTGAAATTTATCTAATTTATGGGCAAATACTGTCAATGATATCGTAAAACGGTTTGGCCTATAAATGAAGAAGAGATAGAAATTAGAAGAAAGGTGAAAAATATCTTCATAATCAAACCGATGAGGCCACAGCGAGAAAATAGCATTTTGCTAATCATCTCCAAAGACTGCTGGAAGGCATTGCACTGCTTCCCACCCCCATCATAAGACCCATAAAGGGCAGCCTTTGTTTAATAGTGACACCTGACATTTACTATACAGCTTCAGATGAATAGTATCCTGTTCAATTTATGGAGTTATCAGTGTGTCATCTCTCTTTTTAGAGAACAATGGTTGCCATTGGCATCCTAGGTAGATCTTGTTTTCCATATATCAAAAGTTATGTTCCAGAGCGCTGCCCAATGTAGATACAAGCTGAACAACCCAGAAGCTTTTCTATGCCAATATTTCCAACTTTGCTAAGCCTGCAATCTTATGCTGATATATTGAAGAACGAGTCCCTATGAACTTGGTTCTTCTGTGATGCCTCACATCCTGTCAAAATCAGTTTCTTGGCTTGAAAACAAACATTTAGGGAAGATCTTCCAGACTTGGTGTTATGCATCCAGTGCTTGATAAAAGTTGAAATATTTCATTTTAAGGCTTTCAGACTGTTTTCAAGGACAATAGTCAAGTGAATAGATTATTATAGATTTCGAGGGGGGACCCCCTAAGCCTTAAAAATTAATAAATGGTAGGATTTTGATTAATTGGGATATGGATGGAAGTATAATATGCAAACCAGCCTGACTGCTAACAGCAAATCTGTTAGCATGACAAAAGGGGCCATCTGAGAGGAATCCTTTGGCCTGGGGAGACAGATGTTGCCAAGGTGACGGGTTGTGTGATTGAGGTGACAGGAAAAGAGAGCTTTTGAGCAAGGTGTCCTGGAAGAGGCAGATGGAAGCAAACAGACTGGGATCCATCTTGGGCAGGCTGGCTGCAGGCTGGCTGAGAGAGATGGCTTGGACTCCAGTGCTGCACTGCTGTGGGGTACAAGCCCCTCTTGAAATGACCATGCTGTAAGAGCTGGACTCCCTCAATGCAGACTGAAGGTGGAAACAGGTGAACAAACCACATTTCTTATGCTACTACAGTCTGTGCAGGATCTCAATTCTCCAAAGGAACACACACCTGGAACCCCATGGGTTATTTCAACCACTTGGCAGAGAGAGGGGGGCACCCAACATTTGCAACAATACCATCAGTACAAAATAGTATCCAACAAAGGGCCCCAGCCAAAGCTAAAAGACCACACTACTGAATGCTAGGTCAATGAGCATCTCAGAGTTGCAAAACTGTTCCTTAATGGGAGATCTGATTGTAATGAGAACTGATATATTCTCCCAGATGTAGGTCGATGGGCCTGCATACCATCAGCATCTCTGTCTTGTCCGCGTGACAGCTCAGCTCCACAGGCCTCTCAAAATTCTTCACTCTGTTTGTGGGGAAAGAAGCTGACTGGCTCATTTCATTTACTTTCTCCAGAGTGAGAAGAAATTATCCCAACAAGTTTCACAGAGCTCTCTTTAAGGCGGAAAGAGCCCTTTTAAGGGTCTCTAGCACACTGAAACTGCCCCCCTCCCCAGTTCCCTGTCTTCACTAGGCACTTAACAGAGTTGCCTGATACTGGGTTATAAAAATGTCAGGGTAGCTTTCACAGCATCGCTACAAACAGTTTACTGGGCCTGCTTCCCCAAACACCACAACGTTACATCTCATGATGATGTTTTGCTTGCCACAAACATGATTCTCTGATGCAGTTTGTGCGCTGGAAAATGCACAAAAAAACCAAAAGTGTTCTGATTGTTCTAAAAACCTAGTCCAGTTTTCTCGAGACGTTTCCCTTTTTCTTACTTTTCCTATATGATGACCCTTCTTGGGCTCCTGTGTGGCCTTTGTGACTGGACAAATAATCATTGTTCCGACCTTACAGAGCAAAGAGAGACATATACGGGGCAGGAAATTCCCTCCCCGATTCAATTCCTTTGAATGTGCTGCTTCTGTGTCTGTTTAAAAACTTCACAGCCACAAACGCCTGCAGCATATGACAGGGATGGAGGAAAAGTCACCAGACCACAGTAAGGCAACTCTTTTGTTGCCTCTCATGCTGTGTTGTGAGTGACACATAGTGTTCATTGGGAGAAAAAGGTGCCTCTTCTGGTCTTCTCAAGCTGACCCTTGTTGACAGCAACTACTGAAATATATAATCCAGGCAGTTCCACTGACATACAGATCACCTTGCTTTTCTACCATGGCCACAATTCACTGCTTTATCGATCCTTGCCAGCTACAGCTCTTTAACCCCAGTCTATCTAGGCCTCCTGGAATTGCCACTGCCATTCCATTCTTCCAGTCTTTGCCAAAATGCAGGTTGGTATGGGATGATCATGACCATCACCACCATCACAGAGTATTTATTCTGGTTAGCCTCTCATACTTGTAAGGTAAAGGGACCCCTGACCATTAGGTCCAGTCGTGGCCAACTCTGGGGTTGTGGTGCTCATCTCGCTTTATTGGCCGAGGGAGTCGGCATACAGCTTCTGGGTCATGTGGCCAGCATGACTAAGCCACTTCTTGCAAACCAGAGCAGCGCACAGAAACGCCGTTTACCTTCCCACCGGAGTGGTACCTATTTATCTACTTGCACTTTGACATGCTTTTGAACTGCTAGGTTGGCAGGAGCAGGGACCGAGCAACAGGAGCTCACCCCGTCACGAGGATTTGAACCACTGACCTTCTGATCGACAAGTCCTAGGCTCTGTGGTTTAACCCACAGCGCCACCCGTGTCCCATACTCATACTTGTAGTAGTGTGTTATAACAAGAAATTGAGTAAGTGGAAACCTTATCAGCACGGCATCTACATAAAAAAAGGGTGAATGTGAGACTGATCTCCTGACATATCTCTGGGTGATTTGCAGTAGATTGGCCAGGATTTCTGGCTCTAAAAGGAGTATTAATCACTTACCTCTCAACCAGAGGGCTCCTCATATATAATATATGCCTTCAACCAGTGCAGTTCTGCTGGCCAGTTTTAAAGAGCTATATGTTAGAATTCCTAGTTCTGTAGTAAGTCCAAGCTAGATTTGCACTTGTCTATACAGGTTTTTCCAGCACATAGATCATGGGGCTCAGTAGCTAATTGGCCCCACGAGCCAGTTATTTGCATCTGTTTTCACTGTCCCAGCCACTCTTTTGCACATGGTCCTTAGCAGTGGACCTCAACATTCTGATAAAAATAAAAAATAAAATGTAGATCCCACAAGCCTGAGGTCTGACCATTACTGGTCTACCTGCTGGAGGAAAGTGACCTTTTGGATTTCTGCCTGCCCACACTGCTTTTTACAAGCAAGAAAGAGAAAGTTCTGCCAGAATAGCACTGCAACTATGGCTGTCCATCTGTACTCACAGGACAGAAAGCTGCTAAAAGCACCACAGCCCTTCCAAGAAGGGAGAGGGAGGAATAGTGTCAGCAACTGTGTAAGCATTTCTTCATAATTCAACGTCCTTGTGTTTGTTTACTCTCCCTTGTCAAGGTAATTTTACTAGAAGTAAAAGAAAGAAAGAAAGAACGAGGGCTAGATTTATAGCTGTTGCCTCATCTTGTGTTTATCCCAACTCTCCAAGGAAAATGCATACATTCTGTGGAAAAAGAAACTACCAATTTGCTTTTCATTTGGCAAATGAAAGCTCATTCCCCTCGTGTTTAGCCAGAGATTGGAATTAAAGCACAAGTTTGTGTTTAACGACAACTTCAAATTATATAGTTCCTTATGCCAAGGCGTTTTTGAGTAATGATGGCTGCATGCAATGCCTTTGACACAGCTGTGGGAATGCTGGGTTGTTAGATAACCAGGAGTTATAGCACTGCTGGAAGACAGCAAGTGCAATGGGGAGCCTAAAATACTGTGTGCAGAGAGAGGGGGAGATTCACAAGCATTATGACTCATTTGCCTGTGATGCTTCTTCATTTTCCTCCACCTCTCATTTCAAACAATAGGAGATGCATAAAGTTAAAACACTCAGGTAATGATAATGATGATGATGATGATGATGATGATGATGATAATAATAATAATAATAATAATAATAATAATAATAATAATTTGTATACCATACCGCCCTTCATCCAGAAATCACAGGGCGCTTCACAACATAAAAATACAAAATGAGAACACAAAATACATAATAAAAACAAGACTAAACCAATAGCTCTCATTCCACAAATACATTTTAAAGGACATATAGAATGTTGATGAGGAACATTTTTACCTGGCAATTATCTTCTCGTTTGGTTGATGCTTCACAGAATTTGGAAAGGGGATTCAGATAAAAAGTTGCACATCCAATTGTTCCTTTGGAAAAATAATAAATGCAGTGACAGAAAGGATGTGAATGTGAGGTAGCTATATGAGTAAAAAAAATTCCTCTTGCTGGTATTGAACTGGAAGATATCATTTTACTCATGGCAACTCCAAGACACTTTGCTGCCTGAGGCAAAGGACAAGATGGCATCCACACAACACACACACCCAAATTCCATGTACAGACACTGTGACCAGACTGACAGCTGCTGAATCTTACTTCAACACTGCTGTCCTCCTGTAACTTGAAGCATAATGTGTACAGGTCACATGTGTCACTGTCCTCCAATACCTTCTCAACCACCCCTGAGCATCTGGTGCCTCAGGTGGCTGTCTCACTCTACCTAACGGTAGGGCCAGCCATTATTTTACTCCATGTTTGTTCTAATGGCAGAAGTGAGCCGACTGATACTATTAAATTGATAAAGGCCAATCAAAGCAGAGCAGAAAGCAGCATCTTGTGAGCCAATGGAGGGATTCTTCTCTACTAGTTAGGTTCACCATTTAATCCACCTAAGCAATGTCAAAGAGCAGATTCGATACCCTTAAGAGGGCTTTATTCTAGAAATTAAATGCAGTATTTCAACAAGTTGGCATCTAGTCATCGGACTTGCTGGAATCCAATCAATCTGAAATCCGGCCCCTGTTCAGAACAGGTATCATGAATTTCATGAACATCGTCGACATCCGTCACTAGCTGGCAACTGCGGCACATGGAAAAGCTATGTATTTTCCATCAATGAATATTTTATTCCAGCTTAATTGCATTGAACCTTTATGAGAATTGCAGCCCAAAACAACTTGCAATGATTCAGCTCGAGGCGAGATGAAATGACAGATTCCAACGTCGTTTTAAAATGAGCTTGAAAATGAAAATGATGGAAATAGAACTGAAATTAACTTCACTGTAATGAAAACTGACCACTTGTTTTGTCCACTCTTGCGTTCAACAAAAGCAGAAGAGAGGGAATCGGTGCTTTGAGTAGGAAGGACAGCCTTGTTGTTGGAGAGCAACTGCCTGTTGGGTGCCCTCTCATAAACATCTGTGCTCAAATGGTCACATTTTGTCCAGAAAGGTGATCTACTAGAGATCTAGCAAACTACACCAAAGTGCACTTGAGGTTCTTGTCAAAACCAGGTATTAAAATGATCAAGGAGTGCCCACACCACCTATACTGATGTGAATAGGAGGAAAATATGGTCCTCCAGACTTTGCTCCCACCATCATTCCCCTGAGCCATAGTGTCTTGGAATGATGCAAGTTAAAGTCTAAAAACATAAGGAGGACCACCAGTTAGCCACTCTTTGCTTATCCCTCCTTTCACATAGGGCTTCCAGAAATCTATAAATGTTCAATCTTCCTCCAGTTCCTAATCGACCCCAAGTTATCAACTATGGATTTTCAATGGGTAGCCATTTGATGTTGAGTGTCCTTTACAGGAAGCACTTTAAATCCCACCTGAAGCCTAGAACCACATAGTTTGCTCAGCTGGAACAAAGCAATTGCCTTCCTTTTGTCGACCTGGAAATTTCAGGACCACCATAGTCTTCTGTGAACCTCGACACTGAGCATTCTTTTCCTTGACTTTCTGTGGACTTTGCCAGACAAAGCCAGATAGAGCATAAGGAAGGAAAGGTAAATCTCAGCCTCTGTTTCTCTCTCTAGGTTTCAGGTACCCACTGCAACGCCAACAGAAGTAATTCACTGTGCAGCCTCCATAATAACATCACTTCTCACTCCTCCCTTTGGTCTCTAGGACAGCCTTCAATAGTTACCTATTACATTGCCCTTTTCGCTAATATTTTCTCAGTAAAATCTCATTTCTGCCAAAGCACTGAATTCATCTCTGTTGCTGCACACCCTCACCCCAGTAGCTTATGAGGGCACTCCACTAACTTAACTGAACAATCTGAAGTTACTCACATTGTGCTCCTGTGGGTTTAGGAAATGTGCCAGTTTCTGGGTTTGCTCGACCAGACAATCAGCAGCCTGCCCAGCAACATAACAGAGCCAGGACTGCAGTAGGAAGTGATTCTCCTAGCACAATTCAGCTAAATTTAGCCACTCCTGTTAAAAAGCATTACGAGTGAATTAGATTTTTTAAATGGGAAAGGAAGAAGCACATTTCTATTTTCTTTCATTTTACATAATCAACATAGCTGAATGCTTTAGAAATTATTTTTCAGTGCACAAAATACTTAACAGCTTTGTCTCTTGTTTTCCTTCCAATTATTTCAGTTTCAGTTTCAAGCCACTGTTGTTCTCCTTTTGCCTGTTTATTCTGCCTCCAAAAATATCCTAGAAGTTTTAACTCGTTCATCTCCATCCTCTTTTTCCAGATATGCCAGAGATTTTAAAAACAGCTGAATACAATTGAAGAATACCTTTCACTTCATGTTTCTCTTATTATGTTTTAAGCTACTTTCTTCTCTTATTGCATTCTCAACAGTATTTAATTTCCCATTTTGAAAAAGTCATACCGCAAAAAGATACATTCTAAGATTGTGAGTTGCTCAGTTTTGCTTTGTGTGTTTTTAGTTAATACCTGTAATTGCTCCCTTTGCTAGTTACAGAATGTTGTATTGTTCTGCACAATTGCATGTTAAAAAAAAAACACTTTAAATTGCATTTGGAAATGCTTCCACTGCAACATTTGGAACTTTTCTTTCATTTTCATTTTCATTTGCAACTCTCTTCAGGCAGGCACCATCATGAAATTGGTGAGAAATAAAACAGCTGCCCCTATTGTTATTCAGTTCAAACACTTTGAAATCACTATGACAAGCTCACTTTCGCACAATACAAACTTTTATGTTGCCTGAGCTACAATGTTCTAGTCCCTTCAGAATGATGAAGGTATGGTTAAAAATAATAATAATGCCAATCATTTGTTCCATATGAAGTGGGAAACACTCAGCGTGGGTTTTAAAGTCTCAAAGGGATACATGACAGAGAAACATGTTAGGAACATAAATAAACCCAATTTCTAGACAGAAACTCCATCCAATTATCCAAATTATGCTTTCGGGAAATCCTGGCAGCAATTATAGGGATACAATTATTTTGCTAGGAGTACCAGGTATGTCATTAAGTGGCCTTCCATTCTCTTGTTCAGAGAAAAGGTCAGTAGTGACAGATTGACTTTCAGTTGCAGAATCTTTTTCTCCTCCTGGCCTAATCTTAGCATCAAAATTAATGATGACTAAATAAGATCAGGAGTACAGTACATGCTGGTTACAAATGGATACCATTCTTGCTCCCCTGCTCCATTTCCCCAGTGGCGAAGCTGCATGCTCCGCTACTGGGGGCGGAGAGCAAGCGGAGGTGTGGCGCACATCCCGGGGGCGTGGCATGCTGTCCATGGGGGCGTGACACATATCCCGTGGGTGTGGTATAGTGGTGCCCGGAGCGGTCTGCTCCCTCCGCACCCCCATTCCTCCGCCAGTGCATTTCCCTATGGAATTGTCATTCCCTGACCCACCCACCCCCAGTACCTATAACTCCTTGCAACTAAGCCAAAGTTCATGTAATTGATGTAACCACATAATCTTGCCCTGCCTCCCCATGTCTCCATTTACCCCCTTTCCTTTGCGGTTTTCCTGTGTTTCTTGTATCCTTGAGTTAGAGGCCTGTCGTATACAGTTGTGCTGGCAAAAGTTTGGCTTCATTTCAAATCAGTGCATATCCCATAACTTCCTGCTGAAATCCTGTATACCAAATATGTTCTGGTTTATTTTTGTCCTGCTTCTGTTACACTACAGCCCCTCTGAATGCCAATAATGTGGTAGCATCGAAGATGCATCAAAGAACAAGCCAAAGCAAGAGAAATCCCCTGCTAATGCGCTATTACTGCATCAAAAACATGTTGCAGAACACACCTGCAATAATACACCAATCTGAAGGGGCCCTAGGATCAGCATCAAGGCCTTGAGTTTTTAGATTGGTATATGCCAGGGGCAGGGCCATGTCAGTGGTGGCCCCACATCTCGCAACTCCCTCTTGAATGAGGAACATACATACTCATCCTTGCTAATTTTATAGACAACTTTGAAGATATCTTTCTAACTCAGACCTCATTTCATCATTAAGGCATGTGTTTGAAATATTTTAAACTGCTGCTGGTTTAAATTAATAGTTTGGCTATGTAATCTGTTTTATTTATTGTATTTCCTAATGTTCTACATTTCTTTCTCGTAAACTGGCTTGTGAGGCGCATGCATCCTGAAAGGTGGGATAGAAATCATTGACATAGAAATAGAAATAGAAATAGAAATAGAAATATCTTTATTGTCATTGCCCCCTCTCAGGGACAACGAAATTACTTGACTGCTCCATAAAAACACTAATTAAAACAATACAGTATAATACAGCAAGGAAGATTAGATGACTTTCAAAGTCCAGGCTTCCCATTCAGGGCTGAGATCGCTCTGGAGAAGAAGCTGTTCTTAAGACGGCTCGTTCTTGTCTTCATCGTCCTGTATCTCCGTCCCGACGGCAGGAGCTCGAAGAGACAGTGACCAGGATGCGATGGATCTTTTACTATGTCCAGTGCCTTCCTATGGCACCTTGTGGCATAAATCTGCTCTAAGGTGGAGAGTGGGCAGCCAACAATGCTCTCTGCTGCCTTAACAACTCTGCACAACCCCATCCTGTCCTGGGTAGTACAGCTTCCGTACCACACACATAAGCCATAAGTGAGCACGCTCTCAATGGCACAGTGATAGAAGGCAAGCAGCAGTTTCTGCGGAAGATGGTTTTTCCTTAGAATTCTCAAAAAGTACAGTCTCTGCTGCGCCTTCTTCACAAGCCCCCTTGTGTTGACACTCCAGGACAGATCCTCTTGTAATTCAATGCCCAAAAATCTGAACGTTGTTACCCTCTCCACACAGACCCCATCAATCAAAAGTGGCTGGATATTGCTCTTCTGTCTCCTGAAGTCCACCACAAGCTCCTTTGTCTTCCTTGTGTTTATGAGCAAGTTGTTAGCTCTGCACCACTCTGTCAGCCGCTCCACCTCATCTCTATAGTCCGTTTCACCCTCCCTTTCAGGGATGAGCCCAATCACGGTTGTGTCATCTGCAAATTTGACAACCCTATTACTAGGGTGAGCAGCGACACAATCGTACGTGTAGAGAATATAAAGGAGCGGACTGAGTACGCATCCCTGTGGTGTTCCTATGTTAGTCTTAAGCATTTTAGAGGTATAAGGGCCCAACCGAACCCTCTGGGAGCGGTCTGACAAAAAGTCCAATATCCACCCACAAAGTGATAGCGGAAGCCCCAGATCTTCCAGTTTAGACATCAGACGCTGTCATAACTGATGTCCAGTTTAGACATCAGACGCTGTCAGACATAAACAAATAATTTAAAATGCTTTTATACATGTTAATTGTTCTTATTTTTTGGAGCCAGGGTTTTATTTCAATCACTTTTACCAGGAAGAAAACGAACTAACTCTGATCTCTTTTTGTTATTCTTTTATAATGGCTTGCCTACTGGAGAATAATGAAAATAACCTCTCAAAATGCTAGACAACACAATGCAGTCTGTTCCTGAATGTGGGTTTTTGTTATGGTTATAGCAATAAGCTGCTTATTCTCCATGTTCTAGTTCTATAAACTAATATATATTTTACTGCATGAAAATATATTTTGCAGGGTCCTGTTTTATACCTAGCATCCATGAAATGAACAACTTTACACATTCTTGTATTCCCAGCATAGTATGTTCCTTCCCACTCAGTTTTATGTTAACAAACAGAGCAAATTGGCATAAGGATAAAATTGTCTTGATAATTCAGAGCAGATGACGGCAAACTCACCATGTATGGTTGAATATTCAGGGCCTGTGCTTTTCTTCTTCTTTTTTTTCATTGCCAACAACTATCTCCACGGTTACTCTGTGAGAAAGCAGTCAGAGTAGTGATAGATATTTTCCCTCCAGTACTGATGAGGCTACAGAATGAAATAATAACTGGATGTTAAGACAGGACGCTTGGACAGTTTGGATAACAAAGCCAAGGTTCTGCTTCAGTTAACATCTGATCCCTGCTTCTTCCTCCACAAGCTTTCTCGGTCTAATGACCCCTAGAAATGTCCAGAAAGCACTTTCAGAGAACTGTAAACAGGTGAAACAGAATCAGCACGATGACCTGAAAAACACAATCAATGTCCCTTTCCCATCCATAGCTTTCTTAGTGCACCCATGCATTGACTACATTTTTGGAGCACAATGTCTCTGCTTCTATTGGGCTGAATTTAAAATGTATTTACAGCTCAATTGCATTAAGGTAGTGGAACTGCATGCCTCCTAATGGGAGGGGGTATTATTATTAGGTCTGGCCTTAATGTTATCAGTAACATGAATCAAGAAATGTCTTCCATTTGCTGAGGCTGGTCCAGCAGTCTTGGTCCCCCTTGGACAGAGATAGCCTAACCATCATTATCTGTTTCATGATAACACCTAGATCAGGCTACTTGGTAACTTCAACTAATGCAAAATCTAAGGTATGTGGTTTTTTAACACACTACACGGCTGGAGAATTGCAACGCAAAATTCGGGTAAGTGTGAATTTCAACGGACAGCTGTGCTACAGTTCTTGTATTGTTTCAGAAAGTGCAAACTTGCATCCTAAATCCAATTTCTCCATCCCTAGTGAAGAGAAAACCATGCTGTGATCTATACTTCATCTCTGTGCTTTTTGCTAATACATGAATTACACAAAATAGCAGACTGTAAATGTTTATTAGAAAACTGTATGATGATGTGATTAGTTATGAATTCGTCATCTATCTGTTCTTATAATGGTCAGTGGCAAAATCTGGCTGGGAGACTCAGGCAACCCGCACACAAGGCAAAATCAATTGTATAGAGATACTTTTCTTTGCAAACACTGAACACATTTGTTATTGCTATCCACTCTAATCCCTCAGGATAGAATGGGTTAGAATGACTGCCTAAACAAAACAAACAAACAATTTAGGTAAATCCTACTGGATTTACAAGTAAAGATAACAGCCTGCGTTATGGAGAGACCGTTCAATTGAAGTAGGATACAGTTTCTGTTATTCATGACACCAAGGACTTGCAATATGAGGGAACAAAGCAAAATAATATGTTGTTTCTATAAGCCCCCTCACATTTGCATATGTCATGTTGTTGTTGTTGTTTCCATTTATAGACCACTTACTATCTGAAAGATCTTGAAGCAGTTTACAATAGATAAATGCATAATTATGTATGTCTATGTGTACACACACACACAAATACATACATAAAACTATGCCAAATGATTCACACAACAAAATAGATTAACAATACCTATATCCATAAATATAAAAATAAAGAAAACCAGAGAGCACTACAGAGCAGCGTAATGTAACATCTCAGTCCATACAACACAACAATGAACACACAGTCACAATCACCATCCATTTCACACAATCATTGCAATTATTCACCACCTGTCAAAAGCACTCATACATAAACCACTCACACTCAACCATATCACACCCTACATACAAAAGACTAGCGCTAAGCATAGGAGCCAACTCTTAGGGGCTGAGGTTCCTTTGGACCCCCCAATAAAATATTCGAGGGGGTGGGGGCAAAGTTGATGGGCACTGCTATTCAAATGGTGCGCACACACTGTGTCTTGTGATCAGTTATGTGGGGCCCCCATACTTTATTCAAGTTGGCACCTCTGCTGCTAAGCATATGCACATAAGATACTCTCCTAATCTCTGAAGCACTAATGGGCTCATGCCCCACACCCACATGTAATATTCTTCTCCTATCTCTCACCCGAGAGTGGCCCAGATCATTAGGAGAACAGACTATCATTCTGGAGGATATAAGAACTACTTCCATCCACTCATTGCCAACGACATTATCATAACCTCAACACAACTTCACAACGCTTTAGCTCTCTGGTGCTACCTTAGTCAGCAAATTATGCTGCGTGAATGATGAGTCTCAGTTTGCCAAAACTCTGAGATCTCACTTGAAGGCTGAACATTAAAATAATTTTAGATTAAAAATGTTTTTATTTAAAATGCTCAACACTGAAGGGATTAAATACTCACACACACACCCCCGAAAAAAATTACAGTGGAATCACTGAAGCTCTGCTACTCTTTAGGTGTTTAAGTATAACAACTTAGTATTCAGTCTGGTACATAGGCTATTTGTTAAATAGCACAGCAAATTGCTCATAAACCCACGATAATAAAAAAACAAGGGAGAATGATGTAAAGATTGATGGTTCATAGGTACATATATATGCATACACTTTATAGTATCCTAGGAAAAATACAGCAGGGTTCAAGTGACAGAGAATGAGCAAATTACATAAACGCCCAGAATCCCAAAATTATGGACTGAATAAATTTCAGAGAATGAAAACAAAATATTACTAAATACTAGAATATAATGCTTCGCAATAACTTAACAAAGTGTGACAGTAACAGTTTAGAACAAAAAACAAGGATGAGTTGGCTGGATCATGTTCCAAATTATAATGAGAAATTGGACAGAGGGTCGTTTCTGTGACTTACAGTTAGAAAACATTTCAATGGACTGACTTGAAACTTGGCAACACAGGAGAGGCAAGCCGGAGGGTGGCCCTTGCCAAATTAGGGGTAGAAAGGATAAAAAATGGCTTGCTTTGAATGAGTTAAATGTCTGACCAGAGACCTCAAAACAGAATGTTTTTCTACCATAGGCTTTGCTGGGGTGGTTTCTGTGGGAAGATTTATACCAAATCTTTTGGGAACTTCTTCATTGTGTTAGGTCAAGAGGGATGTCTAGAATGTGTGCTTACCCATGAGTTTGTGAGAGTGACATCAGATGGTTGACAGGTGAGTGGTCTTGCCCATCCACAACGGTGACCTGCCAGCCCAATCCTGTTTCCCACCCCTGATTCATATGACTGACATCTCTCGCCTTCCACACATTTCTAATTTCCTGCTGCACAGCTGCTCATCTCCTCTGATCTCATCACTGCCTTCTTTTATGCCTTAAAACAATTTACTTGACTTTTGTTAACTGTGCATATCACCAAGAGCTTGCAGAGTAAAACTGAAATCAATGGGCATTCTGCTGAGTAAACAAGGATAACATGGTGAGGGCACAGAAACACTCAGTTGCTTGAAACAATTCAGAATGTTGTTGTTTTATTGAAAGGATGGGACCTGGCTAGAATAGTTGGAGGAGGGGAGCACTGATGTTATTTAAATCAGGAAGGGAAAAATGCATATGGACACATGTTTCCATACCCATATATTCAGGAGGTAGGTGGTTTGGAGGTGAAATCATGAGCATCAATATTTTTGATTCAAGCATTCATATACTCCCCTATCATAAAATATCAGGGAGGTATACAACATATTTTTGTTAATTCTGATTTGGAAGGTGAATGGGTGTGTGGGTGTGGGTGGGTGTTCTGAGAGCAGAATTTCTTTATTCAAGCATATAATTTTTTTAAAAAAAACCCTGTTAGTGTCAATTATTCTGAATTACAATTTTTGTCTTTTTTAATGTATTCTCTCTCCTCTTGTTTTTAAGCCACACAATTTTGTACTGTTGTTCTTTTTATCTTGTTTTGCTTTTAAGCCACTTTGGGTGGGCATTTGCCCCGAAAAAACAGCTTTAAAATATCTTAAATAAGTAAGATAAGTTAAATAAGGACGTGGGTGGTGCTGTGGTCTAAACCACTGAGCCTAAGGCTTGCCGATCGTAAGGTCAGCGGATCAAATCCCTGTGACAGGGTGAGCTCCCAATGTTTGGTCCCAGCTCCTGCCAACCTAGCAGCTCAAAAGCACATCAAAGTGCAAGTAGATAAATAGGTACCGCTCTGGCGGGAAGGTAAGCAGCGTTTCCGTGCGCTCCTCTGGTTTCACCAGAAGCGGCTTAGTCATGCTGGCCACATGACCCAGAAAAACTGTCTGCGGACAAATGCCAGCTCCCTCAGCCAGTAAAGCGAGATGAGCGCCACAACCCCAGAGTTGTTTGTGACTGGACTTAACTGTCAGGAGTCCTTTACCTTTTTTAAATAAGTAAGAAAACAAGGAAAGCCTAAAGCACACAGACCATTCTAATGTGAAAAGATGATGAGATTATTAAATTTAAAAATATACACAGCTGTAATGCTTTGAAAATGGTTCTGTGCTCCAGTAGTATTTTAGACTGCAGCTAGCGCTGGTGCTTTGTGATACCTTGTGATTTGCCCAATTTTTGGTGGTAGAGGGAAAGGGGGAGACCATGTGTAATAGTGTGGGGAGGGGAAACACACCTCCTTCCCCCTTTCTATGAAAAGCTCCTTTTTACATTATCGCTTGGGATGCAGAGGTGGCAAGTGATGTGACCTTGTGAATTAGTGCCGTACAGTACTGCATAACTGCAACCGTGTACATTCCACACATATTTTCTGTTACCATGCTAAGAAAGTATCTGTGCTTGTTAATCAAATTCTGCAGCCAACGCCTGTGAATGACAATGGCTAATTGCAGCAGTGCGCAGAAATGACTTATAGGCCTCAGTTGAAATGGCAGAGGAAAACAATGTGCTCCTGTCGGGCTTTGATGTGGGCAGCCGTCATCCTGACTGTAATATTAGATTACTTGCTGTGCAGAAGGGTCCAATTATCCTGCAAGTCTGTGAAGGCTGTTTGACCATTGTGCAATACGGTGAGTATTCACATGTGTCTGGGAAGGGAATGGGCTTAGCAAATCAGCAACCTATCATCTATCGATCTATCTATGCAATATTGTCTCCTGTACCATCCTCCAAAGCCATATACCGATAGGAGGGTGTGGGTTTGGCATGTGCTGTACTGTTATGTGGCTGGCAGGGAGCATTTCCCTATAAAGAAAGGACTATAGTGCTATGTGCATTGGTTTCAAAGTGCAGGCTGGCTGGGGGGGGGCGGGGAGAAGGGCTGTGCCCTCTGATTAGCAACACCAATGCTTTTTATTGTATCACTGGGCAGGGAACTAGCCAAACAGTGCTGTGTTCCTGTGGAACTTGGGGAACTAGGAGGAGGGGAAGAGGAGGAAGCTGTTTCTATTCAAAGTTCATAACCCCCAAATTCATACTGTGAAGTCACTGACACTAATTAGTTCATGGGTAGGCAAACTAAGGCCTGGGGGCCCAATCACCTTCTAAATCCAGCCTGTGGACAGTCCAGGAATTAGCTTGTTTTTACATGAGTAGAATGTGTGCTTTTATTTAAAATGCATCTCTGGGTTATTTGTGGGGCAAAGGAATTCGTTCATTTCCCCCGAAAAAAATATAGTCCAGCCTCCCACAAGGTCTGAGGGACAGTGGACTGGCCCCCTGCTGAAAAAGTTTGCTGACCCCTGAATTTGTTGAATTGGTGTGATCTTGCCAAATCTCAATGAGCCCCCAGGGTCAACTGAGCAGCATCTCTTCTATATAGCTTGATGGGAAATTCCATGGGGAACTATCAATCTATTGCTCAGAATTTTCATGGTTTTGTGTGGAAGGTGTATAAGAGAAAGCATCACTTATGGCTATCCGTTACTAAGCAAGGGGTTGGACTAGATGACTTTCAAGGTCCCTTGCATCTTTGTCGTTCTCTGTGGATTGTATAGCTTGCTTGTTGGGTACTTGCACTATGGACTATGGAATGGTAGGTTCCGTTGCATAGACTCCACAAGTCTGTTCCAGTGAACATAAATCTGGGACTTAGATCTGTTGTGGAACAGCCCCTTTGAAGAAGATAACAGTGATTACCCAGGCTTCACTGCTGGTTGCGATGGGCCCCCCATAACAGTCCCAAAAATGTAGGTCCACCACTGGCAGAACCCGATGATGCCAGAGCAATAACTGCTATGGGTTGTGATGTTTCCTACTTCTCAGTTGCCACCAATGGCATAGCCACATATGTAAATCCCTTATGAAAAACAACGGAGAGTCCTGTATTCAAGTAGACCACTATCAGGGCCACATTTCAGAAGAAGCCACATTAGGGTGAGTGCTGTGTAGAACCAAGAAATTATAATCACCCTGTGATAGAGTGGGATTCTAGGGAATTGGGTAGGTGTGGGAAAGGAGTTAAGAGGTATGTGAAAACAAATGGAAGAATGGAGAAGGGGGGAAGAGAATTCTAGAGATTGTGACTCAGAACTGTCCCTGGAAAATACCACCTAACCTGCAGCTCTCGGGGGGGAGGGCAGTGTTTGCCAAACAGTTTTGCCGCAGATGGCTGAAAGAGGGTATCATCCTGCATGACTGCGAAGAGGACAGCCAACTGGTGCAGCCTACCTCCGGCCGCGCTGGAATTTTCTTCTGCAAGCAAACTGGCCGGCTTGCAGGTTTTTGCCTATATCATAGCAACCATCACAACTTGAGTGGCTAAGGCATTGGGGTGGATCCTTGGTTGCGGGGGTACCCCATTAGAGGGGTCTAAGAGGGGGATCCACAAGTGGACTGATGTGCCTACATTCCTCCCCCAATGGTGGCCTGTGTGTGGTCATGGCAACCAATCCATTTCAGGGGCAACTCCCTTGCACAGGATTGAGCCCACTGAGTTCCTATCAGGTAGCAGGCTGAGTGCCTGATGCTGGATACATGCCCAGTGCCTTAGCCAAACCTACATTTTCTGGTAATCAATAAAGTTGTGGCCTAATTCAACCTGATATCAGTCTCCTGTGTACATTCTTTCAGTCCTCTCTGCAGCCATGGGCATCATCCACCTGTGACAGCAAGTGAATCCTTCCTTGTTCTCCATTCTTCCCAACTCCTCCTTTCAGTTATAGTTTCAGATTTTTCAGAACTCTGAGAATTCGCAGTTGTAAAAGTATAGAAGTGAGGAACAAGAAATCTAAATGCTAAAAGCCGTTACACAAAGTTTAAAGCAGAATGAAAATCCATAGGACTTCAGGCACAGATGTAAAGTCAAGTATGTGTTTAGGTGCTTTATTAAGTGAAAAGGAAAAGTGGCCACTTCATCTGGCAGCTGAATGATAAAACAGTACAGAGAAGGGGCATGTGTAGTTACCTCTGCTGAACTAAGAACAGTGTAGCTTTATTGTAAGACAAGACAAGGGGACAGAAAAAGATACAAAAACTGCACTTGTAGCTTATGGTTTTGCAGCAGTAATTTGAAACTCATCTCTTACCTTCATACAAAATTTACAAGTCAAATCATAATGAGTGACCGATGATTTTATGCATGCATTTATTCCATTAATTTTCTTCAAATAAGGCACATGCCCCATCCTATATGGCCGCACATAAGACAGAATGAAATAATGCTCGTTAGATAATGTTTGACAAGATTATTAAAAGATTGAGCATTTTATGATCCCTGCTGCAGATGTATCTGTTCTGAACCCCAGGCAGTTAATGTGAGGTGCCGTTTAAATAATGCAAATGGCCAAAGGCTCAAGATGAGTATATGAAGGGGAATCTGACCTTAGATTTTAACAAAATGTAAAAAAGTTACTTTTTCCAACATGAAGGCAAAACTTCCATCAGAGCCTGACTGCTGTTTAATTAGGGTCTAGGGCAGTTCACAGTCTTTCATTTGCCCTTTTGATTTATAGGCAAGCTGTTAAAACCACTTTGGTGCATTTATGTAGCCGTAGGTCAGTAGGTGGCAAACTGACTGTGAAGATTAAGCAACATGTTTTCTCCAAGAAAGAATAGTTCAATGCACATGACAGTCATGCTTCTATGCTTTTCTTTTCTTTTTGCTTTGTGTGTGAATACATGTTCTATTGAAATATACACACATGCACACACATGATGTGACCTTACCTAAGGAAGCAGATGCAGAAACTATTCCCTAGTAAGAGGTTCTCAAAGGAATGACTTAGAACAGGGCAAGGAGGGCAGATCAAATCCATATTTTACAAGATTTCCCATAATTCTCTTCCACAAGGAGTAGCACCATAAACTGACACTCAGTGAAAACCATGCTACACATCACAGGTAAAAGTGAAAAATTCATAGACCTAGCTCAGCATTTCCTGGGAGCTTTCTTATTACCTCTGGTTGTGAATGGGATCTGTTCTGGAAGTCCAGCTGGATCCCGAGGTTTTCACAACCCGAGGAGAAGCAGTAGACCGCTTCTGCGCATGTGCGCGCGGCGAAACACTTCCGTGTTGGCCGCTTTCGCAACCTGAAGTTTACATTACCTGAGGGTAACGTAACCTGAGGTGCTACAGTATATTTAAAGTTTGATTGGGAAAGTACCTCAATACAGCATAAAATTCTGTTAAGTGCAGAGTAAGATTTGACAGTATTGTCCAAGTCATTTTGGCTTCAGATACAGTGATACCTCAGTTTAAGAACAGCCCTGTTTACGAACTATTCGGTATACAAACTCTGCAAAACCGGAAGTAGTGTCCCGGTTTGCGACCTTTACCTCGGTCTACAAACGGAAGCCGAACGGTGAAAGGGCACCAGCGGTGGGAGACCTCATTAGGGAAAGCACGCCTCGGTTTAATGAACAGCTTTGGCTTAAGAACAGACTTCCGGAACGGATTAAGTTTGTAAACCGAGGTACCAATGTATATGTTTTTGAATGGTTTTATTAATTATTCAATTAGGTTTCTTATACACCCTTTATCATAAACAAGGTCCCAGGTTGGGTTACGACGACAATATATACAATTATTAAAGCAAATGAAACATTTGCAACCCTAAAACAAGAAAACTACAATAACAATGGAAAACAGTTCCGTGTTAAAAATAGTTTCTATACAGATGCAGGCTGGGATAAAGATCTCCACTTAAAAGGCTTCTTGAAAGGGTAAGATCTTTACTAGACACCAAAAGGACAACACCGATGGTGAACATATGATAAGAAATTGTAGGGAATTCCAAAGGTTAGGTGCCACCAAATGAAAGGCCCATATATGGAACCCGTATGGAACAGGCCTCCTGGTAAAATGGTATCTGACCCTCTCCTGCAGAGTGCAGCAATCTATTGGGCATATAAGGGATGAGACAATTAAGAAAGCAGGGGAAATGTAACTCACTTCAGAACTGGAGCCAATGTGTTTGGAGTAAGAGCCCTGTTGCCACTTAAAGTCCACATGCATGTATCTAATGCAGGTTCTAATCCAGAGGAACAGTTAATAGCTCTCTGAAGGAACCCCTGTCTAATCTGGAACTAGAAAGTTCTCCAAGTTTAGGTCTTTTGATTGCAAATAAGGAGGAAGGAATGCTTCTTCTTTCTTTTCATTCCTATCCTTTATCTAAAACCCAACCAATCCATTGTGGTTTCTGTCGCGAATGCAGTAGCCTACAGCTCTTTTCCATCAAACCCAAAAGACAAAAGATATCGCTTAACGATATATTTTGGCTGTGAAATTACTGAAGAGAAATGGGAAAAATTAAGGTTAAGTGGATGGTAATGAGATAAGAGAGACTCCATTAATGCCACGGCTTTTTTTGGTTCCAGTGGAATAGAGCACGTTAGGTTTTATTTATAAAACTACGACACAAAGAATCGTACACAGTATACATCTCGTTTTCATCTGACTTTAGATGCTTTATTAAAGGGCTTCTTTAGTAGGATGTTGAAAATAATCCAAATGGCTGTAGTTTTAATTAAAGTTCAAATCAAACTTTACTGTCTGGGTGTAATTTAAATCTCTCTCTTTACAGCAGTGAGCTTTGATGCCACTTTAAATCAGTTCATAGAAGTCTGTGAGAAAATCTGAAGCCCTTGCTGTTATTCCAAAAACTCCTGAATGAAGATGATAACAGCACATGGGATGGGAGTGTCACACAAGTTGTTCATTACCAGTTATAAACTAGTAAGATAGTAACCACCACCCCCAAAAAATAGGGGGTTGGAGGGGGAGAAATCTCATTACATGAGTGGAAGTCCATTTGTGTGACATTGAATGCTGCTAAATATGGAAATTAGTACTCTGTGGGTGGGTGTTAGCATGTGTTGGCTGAGATTCCTGCATTGCAGGGGGGGTTGGACTAGAGGTAGGCAAACTAAGGCCTGGGGGCTGGATCCGGCCCAATCACCTTCTCAATCCAGCTCGCGGACAGTCTGGAAATCAGTGTGTTTTTACATGAGTAGAATGTGTGCTTTTATTTAAAATGCATCTCTGGGTTATTTGTGGGGCATAGGAATTTGTTCATTCCCCCCCCCAAAAAAAAATATAGTCCAGCCCCCCACAAGCTCTGAGGGACAGTAGTCCGGCCCCCTGCTGAAAAAGTTTGCTGACCCCTGGACTAGATGACCCTCAGTGTCATGTCCAACTCTACAATTCAGTGATCCTATAAACTGTGCCTTTCCTAATTCTGAAATTAATTTTAGAAATCTCCCTCTTCAAAGCAGAACCCCCAAAGAGTGGAAGACAGGGAGGTTGGAACCATAGGAACAACAAAGAAGAGAAACAAGAGCAGGAGAGATGCTCTTGTTCCTTTGTTCCTGCTCTTCCTTTGCCATGGACTGGTTGGACGCAGAAGAATGGTGGGAGAGACCAGCTGGCGAACCACCAAGGGAAGAAGGCTCAGAGCCCAGGGAGTGGTGGTGGGACAATGATGAGTGAGAGAAGAGGGAGAAGACTGGGAAGAGGTAGCAGGGCTTTGTCAGCTGGGAGAGTCTGTGTCAGAGAAAAGTCCAGAATCAGAGGCAGAAGCTGAAGCAGGAGAGTGGGGTGAGGGAGGCCAAGAGGGAGAGATGGGTCCAGCAGGTGTCCCCCTCCTGCTGCGACAAGGTTCCCTCCCCCCATGTCTCTCAGAAGCAGAAGAGAGCTGAAACAGGCGGAGCAGCAGCAAGCTGCCAAAGACAATGGCAGATATCTAATTCTAATTTTGTCCACCTCCTCTTCCCTGCCAAATTCTGCAAGGGCAACACTGAGACATAAGGAGAAGGAAACTGACAGCCAGTGGCAGTCCATGGATTGGTTGCTAGGCAGGCTGAGGTTGCTGGGGAAGTTTGTGCCCCATTAGTCCTAAGGGGACAGCTCTCCTGTGTTTGGAGGGAACTACATTATGCCTATCTCAAGATAGCCTAGATGTAAGGAAGTCCAGGAGAAGGGTGTAAGTACACCCCAACAGTCCATGCTTCCAGAAGGAAAAAAACCACCACAGATTAAGAAATGTATTTCAGCAAAGCTATTTACAAAGGAGGCTTTGTTCTGAGTTGCTGGCATTATGAGGCTTCGACCTGACTGGAACCTATTAGGGGTAAAAGTTCCATCACTGTTCCAAATATGCCTGCTGAACACCTTCACGATTAACCAGTGCTCAATATTCAGTAGAAGCCAATGACAAATAATGTTTGGGTACGGGAAGAATTGATCAGTGTTTAATTAAAACAAATGCCACAATTAAATTAATAATTAGAAACCATATGCAATTGCTGGCCTGCTGTGCTCTCTTAAATGCAAAATAGAACAGCAGAAATAAAAATAATTGCGCCAGAAGGAAAGAAAACTTCACTGTCTCTTTAAGGACTGGAGAGCAACGTTGTTAGTCAGAATGGGCTGAAACTGGTCAGATCTTGGTTGCTGAGCAAAGGAAACAAGCCTTGCGTTTGTACTATGCCTAACAGTGCTTTACTTATATAAATAATAACAAAATGTTTGGAACCAGAAGTCCAGCAATCTTAAACAGAACAATCACCCATACAATTGCAGTGATCAAGGCTGCAATCCTATACACTATTGCTTGGGGCTAAGTCTCACAGAACTCAGTGGAGCTTAATTCTGAGTACACCTGTACAGGACTGCACTATTAGAGGCACAGACCTAAATCCCACACAAATTTAGGAACATAAAACTTACTAAGTCAGACCACTGGTCTTTCTAGCCCAGTATTGTCTGCAATTACTGGCAATGGTTCTCCAGGCTTTCAGACAGGAGTCTTTTCCCAGTCCTATCTGGATGCTGGGGGGTTGCATTTGTGCATTTGAGCCATATATATATATATATATATATATATATATATATATATATATATATAACATTTTTAATTGGTTTTACATAATTTTACACATTTTAGCTTTAACCATTTCAAACATTAAAATAAAAGGTTCTTTTGAACCTTCGAAACTCCTTCCCTCCCTCCATGGGTTCCATATTTAAGATGAAGTTTTCTGCCTCTTTTATCATTATCCATCTGTTATATATCCATAGTTACCGTAGTTAATTCCACATTACAAGTGTCATTATATCCCTGCCAATGATTTTAACTGTTTACAGTGGGCTTTCAAATAAATTAAGAACTTACTCCAGTCTTTTAAAAAAATACTTGATCTTCCTGATTTCTGATCTTCCCCGTCAGTTTCGCCATCTCTGCATACTCCATCAGTTTTGTCTACCATTCTTCTTTTGCTGGTACTTCTCCTTCCTTCCATCTCTGAGCTAGAAGCATTCTCACTTCCGTCGTTGTATACATAAAAAATCTTTTATCCTCTTTTGGTAGCACTTTAGCCCTTTCTCAATGGTTTTAAACTAGCTTAACTCTATGTTCCATTTAGCCCATAAGAAGACATGCATTTATAAAGAACAGACTTACTCGGTTAGTCTTCCTCACGTATGGGGCTGAAGTTCTCATCCTATAACCCGCAGGATTTCCTGGTCAAATCCCAACCTATTTATAATTCGAACTCAATGATAAACAGTTCACAGGGCTCTGAGATGAAGTGAGAATTGGGCTAAGGGAACTGGGGCTAAGTAGAATCATAATATGAAGCTGTTGTGTAATTGGCTCCATCACGCACCATGTTCTCAGTGCGGGCTGACATTTTGCCACCTCACCAGACCATCTCTCAGCTGTCTGTTGTCATGGAAAACTCAGGACTTGAGCAAACAGCAGCAAAATGATTTCACATCTACTTTACTGGGTATCAAAATTTAATCTGCATTCTCTCGAGCCACATTTGAGACCTGTTCTAAAGGGTGAATACCAGCAGCCATGAACCAAGTGGTAAGTTTCTGTGGAGGACTTACAATACCACAGGGATCTGGTCAGTTCTAGCATTCACCAATGTAATGAGGAATATTTTATCACTCCCCTGCTCCCTTGGATTTGTCATCAGGTATGGAGGTGTGTTAAATTCTGATTACCACATGGGCAGACTTTAGTGAGAACCAATTCCCCCTGTGGTTGTATGTCCACAGTGATAAGCTATCACTTGGTAAATGGTCATCTGTATTCATTTACTGTTATATTTGCCACTACATTGCACCTAAAGTGAAATTGCAAGGTGAAGCTAGAGGTTCCTGCTTGACAAAACATCCAATGGAATTCAAGGACGAAAACAAGAAAAAGTGTTTAAATAAGGCAAACAAAATTGCCAAAGAGGTCCACACATCTCTAAGTTACTACTGAGTTTCAGGTATTTCAAGGAAAACAGAAATGAGTAGTGAAACTTCTGTGTGGTTTCCACACATCTCCCCTCTGTATCACGAAAACTGGGCCTAATTCTTGAGTGGGGATGTATACAATAAAATGTTTGTAATACACATAATATCTTAAGCTTGATCACAAACTGAATGCAGAGCTCAAAAGCAATCGCAAAGTTTCTGATGTTTCTTGCTCAAAGGTTAATTAAATATATTTTAGGCATTTTTCAAAAAGAAACAAAGAATGTAAGAAACGTGTGTGTGTGTGTGTGTGTAGAGGTATTTTTATATGAAAGGATATATTTTCAAAGCATTAAAAGGGAATCTGTTCATGTATAACAGGATTTGTTTTAATACCTCCCACACACCACTTTGAAAATTTACCCCTCTCTGCTTTTAATAGTGTATAACCTTGAAAGCGTTGTGACTTGCGAGAGGCTGACATTTCTAAAACAAAGATATGGTTAAGAAAACAACAAGCCTGATAAATTTAAAATGAAATATACAGAGAGGTAATTCTATAATAGTTTTCTCATGGTAGGGGAGCAGTTGACTACAAGCTGTGAAATTCAGCACTTCTAAAAGATGACCAGAAATTATAACTCCTTCTTACAAGTGAAAAGTCAGTATGAAACTCTAACCTTTGGTACCCTGACTTTGTACAGTTAATATCTTCCAAAATTCAAAAGAACTGTATATTTGATATAGAGGTGCGCTGGGTATTCTCTGATTTAATATTCTCTGTGAAATCACCACACTACTGCTCATGCCACTCCTAAAACACAAAGGGAGGCCAGGGAAATTACATTTGCACCCAGCCCTCCAGGAGATGGCATCAGTTTGATGCCTATCTACAAAGCTTCCTTTGCCTGTAGGGAACAGTTCTCAGAACTGGCTATATATTTCACAGCTCTGCCTCCTGCCCCTCAATTGTGTTTTCAGGCCAACATGCTCCCCACCCACCTGGTTCAGTGTGAGTTTTTCCAATCCCCAAACAAATTTAGAGGCAAGTAGGAATTTCTTTCCATAAGATTCTGATTGGCCTTGGACTATTTGGGTTTCCCCAACCACCCTCTACATCATGCTGGCCAGACTAGCTGTTAATTAGTCAGGATACAAGGGTCTTTCACATTCCTTGGCAGATATAGTGCAAGGTTAAGATTTTTTAAAAAGAAAGAAAGAAATTCACAAATTACTCCAAAATGTGGAAAACTGAATTTAAGATTGAAGAGAACCCAGATTGACAGGTCTTTTCCTCCCTAGTCTTGGGTGACATCCAATGATGTTCACCTGCCAGCGGAACAGAGTTCTGCTCACGCCTCCCAACTTTATCCTGGAGGTTTGTGGGAATAGTTTGGGGAGGGTGGCAGCTGCAAGGAGCAGGAAATGAAGGGAAAGTCTCATTGTATGAGCAGAAGTCTACTTGACTGATGTTGAATAGCACCTTGTTTTGGGGGTGGGTGTTGATGCAGCTAGCTAGATTCAACTCTACTTCGGATTTAAAAGCTGAGGGGGAGAGTATAGAATTCACACATATTTATTTCATAACTGAAAACCCATATCTGAGGTTACAGGAGGATTGCTGATAGTTAAAATATAAAATGAAAGATTGGAACAAGGGTGAGTAAATTATAGGGAGTATTAATTGACTACAGATTATAGCAGGGTGGACTAAACTCTGCTAATTACCCAGGGCAAGATTTCAAAAATCAAACTGTGGTGTCACCGGGTGAAAATATAGCAACATTTGTGCATTTCCTTCAGCTCTCTCAATACCACTTAATTTCTTAAATTATTGGACGGCAAATGTCTGCAATTTTTGTGCACCCTGCCAAGATAGTGTGAAGAGAATTAATGATTTTGTTACTCTTATAAGTTAAGCATACCTTTGTTGCAGCACAGCTGATTCTTATCGCATTCCAAATTTTAAAAAGCAGTTACACAAATCAAATGAAAAAGGCTGCAAAACTTCCTACTTACAAATCATTAGCTCAGGAACGTTGAGCAACACAGAAGAAAACGGGACTGCATTTGAAGTACAATGTAAAGCTGTTGCAGTTTTGACATTTAATACTTAGGCAAAACCATGGTGTTTCAAAATTATTGGTCAACTAAATCTTACTCAGAGTAGACCCATTAAAATTAATTGATCTCAATTGTTCATTAACTTCAATGGGTCTATGTTGAGCAGAAGTCTTGACGACCACTCTATTGCACAAGTATAAAGGAACCTACATAGTGCAACTGAAGTTACTTGTTCAGAGCCCTTTCAGAAAGTGCTAAAGTCCCACCGATCTGCTGTTTGGTGGGGAAAAGGAACTGAGTGGGACTTAATCCAAGCCCTTACCTTCACCTCCAAAATAAGATTAATTTTAATATTTTTGAAGGCAGACCCAGGTTTTGGATCAGAAAGGGGTACGGTGAACAGGATCCCCAGCCAGATGGTCAAACACGCAGAGAAACTTTACTTCTACTTAGATAATCCCCCTAGTTGGATTTAAGCTAAGCTTTTTTCCCATGTGATCAAAATAGGCCCCCAATATAGGGATGGATAAATTTGTTGGGGCATGTACGCATTAACTGCTTCATGCACAGAGAGGTCATTCCCCCCCCTTCTTGTGCTTCAAATTGTATTTTCACATTGCTGTGAACACCAAAGAGGGGATGTAGATGTCTCCACCCAATGTGCAATACCTGTTTGGTTTTCTATACACCAGCAAAAAACCACAACAACCACCAAGGTGTCAATTTGCCACATTTCTGCATCAGTTTACATCTTTAAAAGAAATTCTCATAAAAATTTGTCGGCATTTTGGCATGAATTATACATTTCCTTAACAATTTTGAATGCTGTTTTGCCTGATATACACATGTTTGTTGTTCTATCTGCATGATTTCCCATAATATAGGCATTTTGCCCATGTTGGTTTGTTAGAGAACAGCATCGCAAAGTTCAGAGAAGTGTGAATTTTTGAAGGACGGCTGAGTTTCGGTTCATCCATTGTTCGGGGAAGCATGAATAAGATAAGTTTTCATTAAGAAGCCAACGGAACCAATTTTTTTCCACCATTCTTATCCCAAGTTCCAAGCAATAGAAAACAGCTGATAATATCCACCCCTATACATAATAGGGTCAAATAGTTACATTGTGGAGAGACATGAAGAATGCAGTTAAATAGTTAAATAGTTAATTATGAATACCCTCGCGGAACCAAAGATTCTATGGCATAGGGTCACAGAGTAGTTATATTAGACTTCCCCAAACTGGTATATTCCAGATGTTTTGAACTACATTGCCCATCACCTGTAGTAAGCATGCAAAACATCTGGAATAATTGCCATTAGGGCAAATGGAGCAACATCCCACTAGCTCCCATCTGTCTTCAACCATCCAACCTACCTCCTTTCCATAGTCTCACCATAGGCCAGGCACAGGCAAACTCAGCCCTCCAGATGTTTTGGGACTACAAGTCCCATCATCCCTGACCACTGATCCTGTTAGCTAGGGGTGGTGAGAGTTGTAGTCCCAAAACATCTGGAGGGCCGAGCTTGCCTGTGCCTGCCATAGGCCCACTTTGTTTCCTGGAATCCCTGTGGAGTGATGCTACTTCATGTAACACTGTTTCTTGGTAGACAATGTGGAGCATATGTTTCATCATGTGGATTCTACATTGATGCAAAACACTATCTTGGAAGTTACGTGTTTGGAGATTTTATCTATCCTGCTGAAGCTTCGTACCAGAAAATGTGTTGGAAGTTAAAAACAAAAAGTACCCACATGTATCCTTGCACACAAATCCCAACTTACACATGAACAATTTTAATTGCAGGAAAAGATGAATTACATACTTCGCTTGTTACTCTTTCAGCATCTAAGACTCATCACTTGTTTATGTTGAGCAACGACTAGAGCTTGCCTTGGGGGACTATTAAAGTAATTCTTCCAATAAAACTTTTTTCTCCTTTTTTTTAAAAAAAAGAAAAACACTATACACATTTTAAAACCTTTTTGTTGTTGTTGTTAAGTTAATAAAGCTTTTACGCTCAGATCAGCTGTAAACTCAGCCAAGCCTATATTTTCCTTCGGGACAAAAGCTCCAGAAGTTTTTATGTTTCCCTTTTATTTCCCAGGCATCTCTTGCTTTATTTCTCCTCCTGTCCTATATACTCATCTGTCCGGTAGTGTTTGATTTTCAGTGCCCTGCTGAAACTTTATGGGTGCTACATTCTACACTCCTATCAAAAACCACTCGTTTTTTGCTCTTTTGCAGAGCAGACAATTCTAGCTTACCCACTGCTCCTTAGCTATGAATGCTTTTCTAACATGCATACTGCATTTACATAGCTGCTTAGTTTCATCCATATCTGGAACATGACCCACATCACTAGCCCTCACTGGGCATGTGCTCGGTCCAGGAAGATGTGACAGATGCACGTTTTAGTGTCAGGAATATCAGAATGAACATTCATAGCAAGGAGGGAACCAGGCAGAGGGCCTTCTCGGTAGTGGCGCCCTCCATGTTGAACGCCCTCCTATCAGATGTCAAGGAAATAAACAACTATCTGACTTTTAGAAGACATCTGAAGGCAGCCCTGTTTAGGGAAGTTTTTAAGGTTTGATGTTTTATCGTGTTTTTAATATTCGGTTGGGAGCCGCCCAGAGTGGCTGGGGAAACCCAGCCAGATGAGCGGGGTATAAATAAATAAATTATTATTATTATTATTATTATTATTATTATTATTTACAGTAGAACCTCTACTTACGTCCTGCTCTACTTAGGCCCTTTCCAAGTCACGACCGTGCCAAACCCGGAAGTAAACACCAGATTTGCCATGATTCGCACATGCACAGAAGCGACTGCCGCCGTCTGCACATGCACAGAAGCGAGCTGCTGTTGAATGCGCCTGCAAACAATGGCGCTTCCACCAGCGACCCATTTCGCCATAAGGACGGGCCTCCTGAACGGATTGTGGTAATGAGTAGAGGTTCCACTGTATTCTGGTTCCGTCCACTGGTCTGAGATGGAGCAGCTGCTACTTGCACTAAGTTCAGGGGGAGTGTTAGGATGAAACCACGCCAGGAACAAAGGATTTCAATCTCTATTTCCCCCCCCCATCCCACAATCATGATCTACACCCCCCAAAAAAATCTGTGCTGTTTATGAAACGATCAGCTATACAAGGCCAAAATGCATAACAGATATAATTTTTGGTTGCACCCTAAGTGAGTTTCAGGGCTTTTTTTCAGCCGGAACTCATCGGAACTCAGTTCCAGAACCTCTCAGGTGAGTGCCATTGCCATTATAAGGGAACAAGGGAGGTGTTCATGGTGAGTTCCGGCACCTTTTCTTCAAGAAAAATAGCACTGTTCATGACCATCAAGCTTGAATCAAATCCCACTGAGATGATATACAGTGGTACCTTGGTTCTCAAACACCTTGGAACTTGGAACTCAAACACTGTAAACCCGGAAGTCAGTGTTCCAGTTTGTGAACTTTTTTCGGAAGCCGAATGTGCTCCATTTTGAGTGTTACACTTCCGATTTGAGTGCCACACTTCCGTTTTGAGTGTTACACTGAGGTCTGTCTGTTATTGCTATTTATTTTGCGTTTCGTTTTTGCAGCTCTTTTGTTTTTGCGACTGTGTGGAACCCAGTTCAGCTACTGGTTGATTGATTGTGTGGCTGCAGTACACTCTTTATTGCTTTCATTTTATGGATCAATGGTCTCGTTAGATAGTAAAATTCATGTTAAATTGCTGTTTTAGGGGTTGTTTTTAAAAGTCTGGAACGGATTAATCTGTTTTGCATTACTTTCTATGGGAAAGCGCGCCTTGGTTTTGGAATGCTTTGGTTTTGGTTGTTTAGCAGTAGCGCAATTGCTCTGCATGCAGGTCTCAGGTTCAATCCTGGCATCTCTAGGTAGGGCTAGGAATACCTTTCTCTGAAATCCTGAAGGACCAGTCAGTGTAGACAATACTGAACTAGTTAGACAAGTGGTCTGACTCCGTCTAAGGCAGTTTCTCATGTTCCTGTAATGGAGGGGAGAAGGGAATGTGCAGATAAGTGTGAGCAGTCTTAACCGCAATATTATTTCTTTTATACTTTACTCTGTTTTTCTAACTTGCACAGAGTTTTGATAAATTGCTCCTCTATTCTCCTTATTTCAAGTCTGATATGTTTCAAGATATTATCAAGTTGACAGTGGAACCCAGTGAATTGTGAATAACAAGAAATTGCAATTTGCCCAAACCATTCCCTCTCTTAGAACTACTTAATCTAAATTGTGGCAGTCACATAGATCTGTACTTAAGCATGCCAGAGCATATGGCAAACCCCCCAAAGGTATCAGTTAAACATTTTGGCTCACAACAGACTTTTCTTAAGTCAGTATTCAGAGATAGCTGACGGCTGATATGACAGTATCATTTTGCTTTAAGACACGATGTTCTATTTCTTCCCAAATTTTCTAAGGAGGATTATGATAATATACTTAATGTAATTTAGAAACAAGATTTGGCAGTGCTATGGCCCACTTTTATGGCAGGAATCTGCATTGCTTTCATTATCAGGCTTGTATATCTGCTTAGCTCGTAGGTTTGCTAAATCTTTCGGAATTCTTGAGTAGGTTCCATTTGTTTTACCAGATATTTTGTTTCTTGTGATCTTATCTATAGCTTGGAACCAAGCTGTTTGACCTCCCATTCTGTGATTTTATCAAACCACAAGTTGTTATTACTATTCCAGTGAGCTTAGCTGGATTTTCTTGTGCAAAGCGACACATCTGGTGAGAGAAGAGCTATCAAATCACAATTAGGAACAAGTTGCAACCATCCATTGAAGCAGTAGGGGACCTGTGGCCCTTTGGGTGTTGACATGCAATTTCCATCATTCCCAGGGATGGCTGGGGTTGATAGGATTTGGAATCCAACATTGCTTGAAGATCCATGGGTTCCCCATCCCTGTTCTGTGCCATGGGTCCTGCAATCTGAACTAGTTCAGGGCTGAGGTGGCTGTTGTTGTCAGATGAGTTATCAGATGATGGGGAAGAGGCACGCTTGGTGGGGAGCAACCCAAGAGAGTCTCAGACAAGCTCTGCATGACCCTGGTGGGCACGACAGTTCACTCAAGCCCGCTTGAGGTGCTGTGAGGAGAAAGGGGCTGTGTTCACTGGCCCCTAAAGGTAAAGGTAAAGGACCCCTGACCATTAGGTCCAGTCGTGACCGACTCTGGGGTTGCGGCGCTCATCTCGCTTTATTGGCCAAGGGAGCCGGCGTACAGCTTCCGGGTCATGTGGCCAGCATGACTAAGCCACTTCTGGTGAACCAGAGCAGCGCACGGAAATGCTGTTTACCTTCCCGCCAGAGCGGTACCTATTTATCTACTTGCACTTTTACATGCTTTTGAACTGCTAGGTTGGCAGGAGCAGGGACCGAGCAACAGGAGCTCACCCCGTCGCGGGGATTCGAACCACTGACCTTCTGATCGGCAAGTCCTAGGCTCTGTGGTTTAACCCACAGCGCCACCCACATCCTTCACCGGCCCCTACCCATCTGTTATATCCACACTATCCTGCCCCAACCAGCCATGTGCTGATGAACAAAGGTTTGTAATGGTGTGGCTGCCCTTCCTATGTGTAGAACCATGTGTAATCAGGGTTCTAAACCATGTGGAGAGCTTAGATCCTTTCATTTGTATGAATACTTGAAGAGGGTTATAGAACCAAAGCCTGTTTTTCTCCCCAATCACTCATTGCAAGCATTTCCCAAAACCACCGATAACAGCATTAATGCTATCAACTGAAGTGTCGATACTTCCTTCTTTCCATGTTTATTTCATTTGCTTAAGTCTGTTCCCACCTTCATTTAAGTGATGCATTCAAGCATCAGGCATGTTGACGCGAATATCAATATTCTCTTCAATACAATAAAGGCACGTAAGTGTAATATTGAATAATTTTTTAAGATATCAATTTATGTCACGGCTGTCAAGTCCTTTTAATTTTACCTTTTTAAATTTAAAGGTGTTTGGAGGAAAACCCATATGCCTCGGACTATTCCATCTATATTGAGTCGCAAACATAATGTCAAGTGACGGCACATTTCTGGATGGAACCCACCCTGGTTTCGCGAAAGCCACGGAGAGGCAGAAAGGCAAGATGGTTGTGAGACAGGATTCTCTTGCTTGTACACCACTTGAACGTGGGAAAGAAATAGCTTATTTAGGCTGCATTCACAAGTGAGGTTTATTCCATTACTTTTACTGGTTATTAGTACTCTGTCACATTTTCTAATGTTCCTTTCAGACTGCAGTCCATCTTAGCTGTGAGTCCTGGGGGACCTGTTCCCTGCCTTGCAGGCCTTTTCCACCTGGGCCCTGACTGACTCCAGCTACAAAAGCTGAGGCGGCTGAACTGAGGCACTGTTAGTGGATGGTTTCCTAGACTGGATGGATGGGAGGTTGCCTGCTCTTGATGGGGTTATGCTCCCTCTGAAGGAGCAGGTACATAGCTTGAAGGTACTTCTGGACCCTTTACTGTCACTTGAGGCATGTATCAGGTGGCCTCTGTGGCGGAGAGTGCCTCCCAATCAGCTTCAGCTGGTGGCTCAGCTGCACCCCTTTCTGGCCAAGGATAGCTTAACTTCACTAGTAGCCTCTAGGTTAGATTATTGCAACATGTTATACATAGGGCTGCCTCTGAAGATGGTTCAGAAACTTCAGCTGGTGCAGAATTCAGCGGCTAGGTTGCTCACCAGGGCAAGATTCTGGCCTGAATGCACTGATGGCCAATTAGTTTCTGGGCACAATTCAAAGTCCTAGTTTTGATCTATAAAGCATTAGGGACCGCAATACCTCAAGGACCCCCTCTCCCCAATATGAACCGACTCAGACCCAGCAATAATCATCGAGGCCCTTCTTTGTGTGCCTCCTCCATGAAAGGTCTGGAGGGTTGCAACACAAGAATGGACCTCTTCTGTGGTGGCTCCCCGTTTGTGGAATGTTCTCCCCAGGGAGGCTCACCTGGTGCCTTCGTGACATATATTCAGGTGTCAGGTAGAAAATTTTCTCTATAACCAGGCCTTTGACTATGCCTTTTAAAGGTGTATGTGGGAGGAGAGGTTATTGGCTTGTGTTTGTTTTTGTTTTATTATGTAATTTGTGTTTTCCTTTTGAATTTTTATGTTGTGGTATTCTGATATTTGCTTTTTTCCAGAAGCAAATTACACAGAAATGGGAAATTTTAACCACCACCACAACAATGGACTAGACCATGCATAGGCAAACTCGGCCCTCCAGATGTTTTGGGACTACAACTCCCATCATCCCTAGCTAACAGGACCAGTGGTCAGGGATGATGGGAACTGTAGTCTCAAAACATCTGGAGGGCTGAGTTTGCCTATGCCTGGACTAGACGACCCTCAGGGTCCCTTCCAACTCTACAATTCTATGATTCTAATACACCACCATGTTGCACTAAATTTCATTCACACCGGTTGATACATCAGCATGAAAGCTGGAAATTGTGCCCAAAGCACTACCATTAAAATAATCCCTTCTGTTCAACAGCAGAGGAAAGCCATTTGAGGAGCATCACCAGCAGGATCCTGGAAGTATCTCCTTACAGTATGGTGGTGGGGTGGGGGTGGGGAGTGGGACTCCATACTCTGCAGGATGCTGCTGGGGGAGTGAGGCAAAGGGTGGCTGGATCAAGGTGCTTGTTCACTTTGTGGCTGACAGCCTTTTCTGTGGACATCTCATGGAACAGGTTTGACAGCAAAAGTAAGCTGTAAAGGTAAAGGGACCCCTGACCATTAGGTCCAGTTGTGAATGACTCTGGGGTTGTGGCGCTCATCTTGATTTACTGGCCGAGGGAGCCGGTGTACAGCTTCCAGGTCATGTGGCCAGCATGACTAAGCCGCTTCTGGCGAACCAGAGCAGCTCGCGGAAATGCCGTTTATCCTCCCTCCGGAGCGTTTCCTATTTATCTAATGGGCACTTAAGCCCTACACACAGCCCTACACAAAACTCCCACGATTTTCTGAGTTTCCAGGCATGCAAACAGCCTTTTTCCAGCAGCAAATTGCACAGAAACCAGTGCTAAGTTTTTGCTATATTCCATTTGTTTTCCAAAAGTGGCATTTACATTGTATGAAAGCTTGAATATAACGTGAAAATTAACAGTTAGGGAAACATTAGGGAAACAGAATAAACTGCAGTGTGAATGCAGCCTCAGTCATTTGGACCTTCAGTGACAATATTAGCCCAACTTTTCCACAAAACTGTTGGCATAAACTCTATGAGTGCCTTCCAAAATGTGTTCTGAATACCGCTGCTTAAGCATGATGTTCTAATGCAACACACAGCCTAATTTTTAATCTGTCAGGGTGCACATCCATTTCTGGCTGTGTGTTTTTTCTCCTTCTGTTGTCAGTTGCCATTCTAGCATCCGTTCGAGACTTACTAGTACATGCTGAGATATAATTATCTAGAATTCATGCATGGTCACCAAATAAGCCCTATCTTACAACAAAATTCTACAGATAGCCTAGCAAATAATCTAGTCACCTACACAACAGGCTAAATTTCCCAGTGAAGTGAAAGTGATCCCTGTGAGCTGTTTCATTTCAAAAGCAGTTTGAAATAGCACCATGGCCTTATTCCACCGGCAAACTCCAAACTCTCATCAGGAATTTCGATCAGAGCCTATGTGCATAATCCAAGTTAAATATACACAGTGCCCATAACTGGAAGATCCTGCATTCTCTTCATCATCCAGAGACAGCATATGAATGACTGCATGTGCATAGGTTCTGTTCACAGCTTCTAATGAAAACATGGTGGGGAGTGGCAGAAAAAGCAGCTGCTGCCCAATTTCCCCTGTTCATGGAGATGTTTGGTCAATAGGACCCATGAACATCAATTATCGCTAGTGAGGATATTTTCTATGATTAGCTTCATTCCACAATAGCCGGGTTAACAGAAACCAGATGCAGATACCAACCAAAGCCAAGGTCCAAATCAAACATAATATGCAAATCTGTATGAGACATACTTCCAATTCACCACACTAGCCCATATTAATGTAAACCTACAGATTTCCATGTTATTTTAGCCAATATTACCCCCATACCTCACAGCCTGCAACCTATCCTAGCTATGTGCAAACCCAATTAATTTCAACAGGGGGATTGTTCTCTGTCATACTTGCTGTGAACTCTCCTTAGGACAAGGTCTAGTGGGGTCCAACTGCATTGTGTTATTATTCACAGCTCCAGGACCAGTAAACAGCCACTGTGACTGAGTGTTACAACCCATTCAGTGGCTCTAGTCTCCATCTCAGAGTCCCTTACAAGATGCTGCAGAGCCGTGATCCAAGGTGAGGAGTGAACCTGAGCTTAGGCTGTGGTGATTTCCACCATTAGTTTGAGGGGGCAAGTTAATCTGCCAAGACCATTAATTTCATAAATCCCTGATAATCAAATCAGACCAGTGATTCCATCACTGGGGGCAGAAGTCCAGGGCCTTTACCCAGCAGAATGAGCAGTGATGCCCTCCAATGGAAGACGGCTGGCTGACCACACTGTGAATTTTATACCTACATTCAAAGCTACCTTCCCTAACCTGATGCCCTCTAGATAGTTGGATTACAACTTCAAGCATCCCTGGCCAATAGCTAGGGGACTGATAGGACCTGTGCAAGAGGTCAGCTTTTAGAATTCCCTTCTCATTGAATCTAGAGTCCAAAATTATCTAACTGCACCAATGGTTTGGTGTACTACTGGTGTACTTGACAGCAGAGAAGAGGGACAAAATACCTATGGATACTAACACCAAAGGTAGCCTGAGGCAATCGGTGATATGGAAGAGTCATTTCAACCACTTTAGCTCATTTTGCCTGCCTGCCATTTGCCAGGTCCTCTGGGCTAAGACAGGCAAGCCATACTTCCTTCTTTCACATCTATTTTACTAGTTTCCTGGGTCAATTAATATAGTTAAAGGACTGAGCAACCTCCCTGCCATGCACTTTTGGCTTGTGCTTTTGAAAGCACCACAGCCACTGAGTTTGCTGCATTTTTGTCAAGAACTTTCATCCCAATTAGGAGCGGCTTTACCCAGACAGAATTTATTTCCCCTGTGAGTCCAAACTGTAAGTGAGGAAAGGCATTTAAATTGCTCCTACTACGGGCTTGAATCTCTAAAGAAAAAGGCACTTACTACAAAATGATTAGATGAGTCATTTAAGATATATGGTCCTCTGGACTGGCACTTTCTCTATTTTTCACTTCAGCTATGAACAAATGAGAGGCTGCTTCCATCCTGGTAGATCCAAGAAAGTTTTTGAGAGTTATGTAATAAAGAACAGGGAATGTGGGGCAGCCAGAGGGGCTGGGCATGATGTCCACTCAGTTGTGAGTGAATAAAAACCACACTTGAGACAAAGACATTAAGCATTTCTTCCACCTTCTCTGATGAAAGTGGAGAACTGAAGAAATCTGAGCTGGCTGGGTTGAAGCATTTTGGAGAATTTAAGCACTATATCTACTTGAATCCTGACATCCCAGACTATCCAAGTGTCCCTATTTTCCAGGGACATCCCTGATTTAGAGAAGCCATCCCAGATTCTGATTTGATCCCAGAATGTCCCACTTTTCCTTAGGATGTTCCTCTTTTCATTGGAGAACTGTTGGAGGGTATGACATTATCCGACCCCACCCTCTCAAACCGTCTGAAGGCAATCTGGTATAGGGAAGTTTTAAAAAATGTTTAATGTTTTATTATGTTTTTATATATGTTGGAAGCTGTCCAGAGTGGCTGGGGCAACCCAGTAAGATGTGTGGGGTATAAATAGTAAAATTATCACTATGGAATGGGACATCCCTATTTTTATCTGAGAAATGTTGGAGGGTATGCATTTCAGTTTACCATGGATGTGGTTAGGGCATCTTGGCCTCTTTCTCACAGATGCTATTAGTTGTACCAAAGCATTCCAGAGCTTCACACAAACTGGACAAACAGACTGTTTTTCATTATGGCTTGTTTTCATGTAAGAGCTTTTTACAGAAGAGGTAAATGTTCCTTTAATGGAGTCAACAGAGATCGCATTAAATAAAATGGAGGGAATATTTATGAATAAACTTCTGGAGGCTACCCATTCATCACTTTGCTTTCTTGCTCCAAAATCCACTGTGGCAATTTACAAGCTGGGGAGTAATTTATTTATTTATTGTTGACAGCTCGACCCTGAACAAAGATCCAGTACAAACAACTCTAACCAGCACTAAATAAAGATTACAGGGATATTATGTCTTCTTTCAGGATATTTCTGGGTGACTAGTCACAAACCTGACTTATATTAATGTTTTTGTATTGGAAGAACCTGCCAGGGACACGGAGCATAATGAATTTCCTAAAGGTTCTAACACAGCCTTGACTTTTTGACAATAACAGGCACCTGGTTGCTGTTTTTTTAAAAAATAAAATGTATAAGCCTGTGGTATCAGGAGGCAGGAGGAAAATGGTTCTGAGGGAAGAAGGAGAACAATGTCAAGAAGGTTGACACAATTAGAGCACAGTAGTGAGTTACCCTACATGGAGCAAACTGGAAAAAGCATCTAATGACATTAAAAAAAACAGCTATTGTCTCCTGCTAGCTATGAGACACATCTGAAATTTAAAACATGCTTCCCATATAACAAGGTCATGCCTTGCTGTCACAATGACCCTCAAGCAGGCTGACCTATGAAGCCTAGGCTACTTTGTTATCTGCTTTGAATGACAAATCTGGTAGGAAAACTTTTCTGCAGAAAAACAGAACCATTGTTCAGTTTCTGGCTATACATATTGTGAAAGATATCTCTCCCACACTTCTCCCATAAACGTGCTTTGCTATCCATTAAACACTTGGCTCTTCTGTTTCAAATACGTCTTCTCAATATCGAGCAGTGATGTTAGAACTGTGTCGTGGAAAACAAAGATTTCCCTAAAATTTCCCTAAAAGTTTCCAATCCAGTACAAGGGGTCTGCCAGTGTGTGTGATAGATAATATAGATGGTTATTCTATTATTATAACTTAGGCATTCAGGCTTTCTCAAAAGTTTGTGACCTTCTTTTAAAGTTGTTTACTCTGCGTCTGCTACAAGCTTATCCTTGATATCATCAGTGATGGAATGGAGGAAGAACACAGAGGAGCATAGCTCCAGAATTTTTTTGGAGCAGTATTGATGACATTATCTGCCTGAGCAGCAGGGTAACTGATGAACTGATGAACCTCCTTGCTCTGGAAAGTAAATGAAGTAGTTATTGCATATGGTGTGTGTCTGTCTGTCTGTCTGTCTGTCTGTCTGTCTGTCTCTCTCTCTCTCTCTCTCTCTCTCTCTCTCTCTCTCTGTGTGTGTGTGTGTGTGTGTGTAATTAGTCACATACCTGTACTCCATAGCGGTCAACTTTCCCCTTTTCTCGACAGGAATCCTATTCAGAATAAGGGAATTTCCCTTTAAAAAGGAAAACATTGACAGCTATGCTGTACTCCATTCCTGTTGTAAGCTGGTTTGGTTATTGTTCAAACTAGGGATGGGGACTCACTGTTTGCCTGTTTGCGGTTCTCACCCAACCAGCTCAGTGAATGTGGATACAGTGGTACTTAATTTGTTCTGGAGGTCCGTTCTTAACCTGAAACCATTCTTAACCTGAAGCTCGCTTTCGCTAATGGCGCCTCCTGCTGCCGCGGCACTGCTGCCACGCAATTTCCATTCTCATCCTGGGGCAAAATTCGCAACCTGAGGTAACTACTTCCAGGTTAGCGGAGTTTGTAACCTGAAGCGTTTGTAACCCGAGGTACCACTGTACTTATTCCACAGTATAGGCTCAGCCCATAGTGGGCATATCAATTGGATCTGCTGTCAATATTTAGCTTGTTGAGCCAAAAATGACAATCTCCAGTTCAACAATGTCAGAACTGATTTTGATTCGAATGTAAGTCACCTGCCCCTAGGGCACACAACTTCTAAACAAACTGCATTCATTGTTCTTCAAGTGAGCCTTGCCTTGATTAGTTAATAATATCAAGGAAATGCTTACTTGAAGAACAATGAATGTTGTTTGTAAAAGATGAAGTGTTTGTCTCTGAGCAGGAGGATAGCGTACATACTTTAGTAAAGTACCTACCTTATCCCTCTGCTCAGAAACGGACCATCATCTTTTGACGTATTTGCCTGAGTTTTCCAGATCCAGTTACTCAAGATTATATTTTTATTTTCTAGGCTGAAATCCTACAACAGAGACATTTACTTTCTCATAAACATTTATTGGCTTACTTGTTCATGATTTCAAATTTACAATCCACCCTTCCGCCCCAAAGGGAACACAGGAAGACTCTCACAACAAAGAAATACCCAAGAGCAATTTAAAATAATGCTATACAATGCTGCAGATGGAAAGCAGTGTAGAAACTTCATAAAACTATTGGCCAAAAGCCTGGATTCTTTAAAAAAAGCCAAAAAACTTTACATCTTTCCTCAATGCTGGTAAAGATTTGTTTATCCATCTCTTTTCTGATTTGGGCAGTGCACACTTCTGGTTGCATACAGGAGTGGAGAGAATCTGCATTTAAAAGGGAAAAGCAGTATTCTGTACGTTTGCTGTGTAATGCCAATGCAGGGCACACAGACCGCTTCGATACCCAAAAACAATGACAGCAAGCCAAGCAAAGTTACAAACAAGCTCGGAGACCAAGAGCAGTGATGAGCAGTTCAGGACGATAAGGTTATCAAAAGATGGGTATCAAAGACTGCTTGCAAGCGCTTGAATAACAGGCAGGAGATCAGTTTCTGCACAAACATGCAGACTTTAACAAAACTTGCTCTTTTCCTCATTTTCCATTAGCTTTGTCTGCATCCCAAGTTCTAAGAGAAAGTAGGGTACAAATAATAAACTAAGCCATTGTGAAAAGTGTTCCCAGGGCATGTAAAATGTAAAGAAAGCTAATGCGGGAGTCCACACTAGAACTGGTGTGGATATTCCCAAGTTTCCATTTTCATGTTGGAGAGGAAATCTTACTTTCAGTCTCAAGCAGCTAGATATATCTCAGGAAAACTGGAAGTGCTTCTCTGCCTTTCATCCCAGCCTCCTGGTCACTTAATTACAATTGCATCAAAGTCCCCAATGCTTCCAAACACCCAAAGTTCCCAGTGCTGAGGAATTTCCCTGAGCTGTGTCCTGTGAGGGCCTGCAGAGTTTCCTTGAGTCTTACAAGCCAGCCTCTGAGGGCTTTTGCACAACCCTGAGCTGTGATTACCATCCAAGAAGGAAACAGCACTTCACCTTTAAAGCCCTAAACGGCCTCGGTCCAGTATACCTGAAGGAGCATATCCACCTCCATCGTTCTGCCCGGACACTGAGGTCCAGCACCGAGGGCCTTCCCTCGCTGCGAGAAGCCAAGTTACAGGGAACCAGGCAGAGGGCCTTCTTGGTAGTGGCGCCCGCCCTGTGGAGCACCTCCCACCAGATGTCAAAGAGAAAAATAACTACCAAACTTTTAGAAGGCATCTAAAGGCAGCCCTGTTTCGGGAAGCTTTTAATGTTTAATAGGTTATTGTATTTTAGTGTTTTGTTGGAAGCCGCCCAGAGTGGCTGGGGAAACCCAGCCAGATGGGCGGGGTATAAATAATAAATTATTATTATTATTATTATTATTATTATTATTATTATTATTATTATCATCATCATCATCAAAGACGAAGTTGTGAGCTTTCTGGAAAATGATGGTTCTACAATAACAAAAAAGGATACCGTTTCAGATCATCTCTAGCCCACACTCTCATGGCTTTGTAAGATAGGGGCTCAGTTACATACTCCAAGGTTGTCTCAGAACACTCCAGGAATGGTGAAAGCTTCCGTCAACAGGATTAGGTATTCCATGGTTACATTCCAGGCCCATAAGCTGAAACTACACTAGCTGGGTAATGGCCCCTAAGAACACGTTGGACAAGACCTCTATGTTTTACACCAGCCTTCCCTTGCCTCTTGTGTATAGTTCAATGTTTTGACCTATAAAGACCTAAATGGTTGGACATTGCACAGCTATGAGGATCTGTATTTCACTTAAGGCTCAACTCACTACCACTTTCCAGGACCAAGCTTTTAGTTAACCTGGTTTCATCTTTAGGCACAGGTGTAATTACAATTTATCTAGTGACAGTGTGTATGTGTGTGTGTGTGTATATATATATATACCACCTTAAAACTCACAAAGCCTATGGTTTGCAAAATAGCTTGATATCAGTGTATCTGACCCTGAAAACTCATTTCAGACTTGACACAGCAGGCATGTCCAAAGCAATTTTCTGTAATTACTGTTGGACGAGCAAGCCCACATTCTCATAGGTGCTGCTCCACATATAATGCCTTCTAAAAAGAAGTACCTTTAGCACAATGCATTGGCCGCCTCCAATGTGAGAAAAATGACAGTGGTGTTATTGAAGTGTATCAAGGTCACACTCTGAATGAGCCACTATAATGCACATTAGAAAAATAGACCCTTATCTGTTTAAACATCTTATTCCTCCCACTGTATAAGCCTTCTTTGAAAAATGCCATGTGATGGGCTCTTCAAGGATAGATTTGTACCTGTCTCTTGGCTAGATAATTAAAAGTTAATTCTAAAGGGCTACGGATATTTGTTTGCTACAAGACTTTCAAGTTCCTTAATTTCCAACTATCTTATCTGTCTCCTCCTGGTTCACCAGGCACCCATTCCTCTTTTAAATACATTTTTAAACAATGGAATGTGCATTATCACCGGCATAGAGCAGTTGTAAGAGCAAGACAATTGTATTTTTCCCCTGGTATAAACTTATACCTGACTTTTGGTGATTTAAAAAAATCAACCAATTCTATCAGATATATTGCATGGCAGCTCAATGTTTTGACAATCATTAAGGGATACAGAAAATATAAATTATGGGCGTTAGCCAATGTTGCTCTACAAACACAACTTTCATCTCCCCGTGCCCACAGCCCTCCCTATACTCCAGAGGGTCCCTCAATGCTCCAGAGCAGATTTTGGGGGTTCAGAGGTGAGGAGATGCAGAAGCTCCATTGAACAAGCAGAAGTCCATGAAGCAAGTGGACTGACATGGTTGAAGGTCACCCAAGGTGTCCCACTGTAGTCATTATTGTGCCTTGGATATGGTGTAGTCCTTAACCATCTTCCACCAGACTCTTTTCTCACAAACACCTGCCCCCGAGCTGGCACCAGCACCAGCACTGGCAGACTTTAGGCTCTCAAATTTCAGCCGTGCCCTGTGCAACTCTAAAATCCCCTCCCAACCTCTCACACTCTGTTCTACATCATTGTAGCGGTACCCAGTGTGGCCGAACTGGCTGTGTTGCCCAAAAACTGCCTCTGAGCACCAGACATCCTGGGACCAATGCATGGACTCCACCAGGCTCAATGCAATGCATGCCCTGCCCCTCCCTTCGTTATTTTGGCTGGCACTCCAAGCAACATCAGCCAACTGATGTACTCACAGTACCCCTGACCAAACATCACTCTGGAGCACTGTGAGAAATCAAAAGGGTGGATAGACCCAGATTAAAAGGTAAAGGGACCCCTGACCATTAGGTCCGGTCGTGACTGACTCTGGGGTTGCGGCGCTCATCTCGCTTTATTGGCTGAGGGAGCCGGCGTACAGCTTCCAGGTCATGTGGCCAGCATGACCAAGCTGCTTCTGGCGAACCAGAGCAGCGCACAGAAACACTGTTTACCTTCCCGCCGGAGTGGTACCTATTTATCTACTTGCACTTTGACGTGCTTTCAAACTGCTAGGTTGGCAGGAGCAGGGACCGAGCAACGGGAGCTCACCGCATTGCGGGGATTCGAACTACCAACCTTCTGATCAGCAAGTCATAGGTTCTGTGGTTTAACCCACAGCGCCACCCATGTCCCCATATTATACAGGTGTTAAAAAACAAGACCTGTGTTTAAGCCTGCACCTTAATAGCTGTGCTGACCACAATGGACACTTTTCATTTTTCTCAGATTGGTTAGCATAGATATGAGGTTCTCCAATTCAGTTTACTGTAACAAATCTAGTGCCCCAAAAACAGCCATTTAGGTTGACTGAACACTTGAGCCAACCCTGTGTTCAGATCCTCACTAGATGACAAAGCTCACTAGGTGGACTTGGCAGCTTCATCTAACTCACATGATTGGCCTCGGTCCCGTATATCTGAAGGAGCGTCTCCACCCCCATCGTTCTACCCGGACACTGAGGTCTAGCACCGAGGGCCTTCTGGCAGTTCCCTCACTGCGAGAAGCCAAGTTACAGGGAACCAGGCAGAGGGCCTTCTTGGTAGTGGTGCCCTCCCTGTGGAATGCCCTCCCACCAGATGTCAAAGAGAACAACAACTACCAGACATTTAGAAGACATCTGAAGGCAGCCCTGTTTAGGGAAGCTTTTAATGTTTGATGTATCACAGTATTTTAATATTCTTTTGGAAGCCGCCCAGAGTAGCTGGGGAAGCCCAGCCAGATGGGCGGGGTATAAATAAAATTATTATTATTATTATTATTATTATTATTATTATTATTATTATCCTTAGAATAAAATGGAAGAGGAGGGACTACATGCACACAGCCAGTCCAAGATATTTGGTTGCCTGAGGAAAGGACAAGATGTCCTTCCTCCTATTCCGTGGCTGGCATTCATCACTGATGACAGGATAGCATCAGCCACTACAGGAAGAAGCTGTCTTGGGAGGTGCACAGCAGTCCTCACAGAGTTCTGTCCCCCAACACCTCGCCACCACTTACCATCTAAGCCAATCTCACTGTGCCCAAAGGTAGGGCTGGCCCTACATATCAGTGCTGCCTTGAACTCTTCAGAGAAAATGCAGGATATAAATGTGTCGTGATAAAAAAAAAATTAAAACACCAGAAATTAAAAAAAAGTCTCAGCGTGGAACACTTGCTCTCCTACTTGCTTATAATGAACAAAGCTCCTCGAAATATCTTCATTGAAGAAATGCAACGAAACTTAAGCATGGCTGGTAAATGAGGCTAATGTAAACTGTCACTGGAGTTTGGATCCCAAGAGTTTCCTTTGCATACTTTCTGCATGCTATCGTATTTGTATATGGATACAGCATAAAGCATCAGGCTCCATTTTGTGCATGTGTAAATTAGGTGCATGTCAGCATCTAATTGAACTACTATGATTAATTGTTTGATATTGAAATTGCATTATCTTCCCACTACAACATTTGCAACACGCACACTTGCTGCTGTGTGCCTTTTTTTTCTGTACTGAAACAATTTTTACATTAAATTAGAATTTTATCAAGTAAAGTAGATGAAGCACATATTTCATTATAATTTCTATAATATGTATAAATTTGAATAGCAAAGACTATATAGCGCTCTAATCGGGTAAAAAAAAAAAGCCTCGCAATGCAACTAAAATAAATCAGACAATGGCAGCATCCTAATATAGTCATCGTTAATAAAATAAACACAAATCTTGAAGTGCTCACACAAACATCGAAGCTCTCGCAATTTGCCCAATCCTGAAGTCATTACTTTCATGAAAAATATGATATTCATTTAATTAGAAATTATATGCTGTTGAGAACTGTAGAATCCACATTACTTTAAGCACTGCATTGTTGAAATGAAATTGATTCCAGCTACTGCTTATATTGTAGCAACTATTCTAGGGACCAAGATGGGCCTCTTTTTGATCTTAATAGACAAGACTGATACCTGTCACTTGAAGGTTGCACAAATGAGTTCATTATCAGCAATTTGCCTGCAGCAGGTTTAGGGAACCATATTTCATCCTGAGGACTGTATTTCTTTCTGGGCATCCTTCCACTGGCCAGATACCCGTAGTGGGTGGGACAAGAGACAAAAAGTTTGTGGAGCAAGGCGTGCAAATTTAATACCCTCCAAGTGTCCCAGATTTTGCCAGGACAGCCCTAAAATGTCTAAATCAGTCACAATTTCTTACTTCACTCCAGGGTGCCCCAATTTATCCCAGCCAGCAGATGTGGGCGACGGAAGCAGTTTGTGGGGTGACAGAGGCATTCGGCATGATAGCTCCTTCCCAAACCCTAGTTAGTGCTTACTAGGCTTTGGGAAGAAGGAGGGTGGACTCTCGGACCCTGTCAGAGACCTCACACTTCCTGCCCGAAGACATAGGAGCAGGTGCTTTCTTCAGGTGAGGGAGAATGGGCTTGCCCAGTTGTGGTACCACTCTCACATGTCCAAATGCAGCGAGGAACATGAGAAGCACCAGCTGTGGAGGGTGTGGGGCATGTCACAAAGGAGTGTGTGTGTTGTGGCTAGAGAAGCAGCAGAGGTGTTGGCATACACCTTTTTTTAGGAAGTTCGCAAAAACAACAACAGAACCATCTTCAGTGCACACTTGTGCTTTGAAATTCGGGAATTCTGTAGTATTTAGGCATGTGGATGAAGCAGACCAATATGTCTTATTTTAAGCATATGCATATATGTTTTAGATTATAGGGAAATTGACATTTCAAAGTGAAATCCTTAAATCCTTAAGTATCAGTTAAATAGTCTGCTGAACCCCACACTGAAGTGGATTGTCATCTCTATGTCAGCATTTATGTATTTTTAATATATATATCTATATCTCGACATCTAGGCCACCCAATTCCCAGGGCAGCCAGCAATATGCTATTTTACCTCAAAATTGCTTTAACCTCATTTGCATATCCTCCAACATTTCTCAGATGAAAATGTCTCTATTTTCATCTGAGGAATGTCGGAGGGTATGAGATTTTACCTTTGTACAATAAGCTAATTTCTACACACACTTCTTTATTCTCTAACCAGAGAAGCAAGAGGCATCATCAGAGTTTTAGGATGCATACCAGCCCAGCAGACATTCAAGGGGAGTGCACAGCACAGATGGCGATGTGTGTGGCCTGGACGGTGGGGGAGAAGGGTTGGTGTGAAGACAATCCTGAGAGCTTGCAGAGCTGCATTTGGCCTGCAGCCCTGAGTTTCTCCACTCATGTCCTAAATGATCAGGTTAAATCAGGTTACTTGAAGGCCCGTCTCCTCCCATGTGACTTACTCATCCATTCATTATACAATCATTTTAAAACATATTTTGTTAGCCCTCCTTGAACATCCCTTGTGAGCAGAAGGTTGGATTTAAATAAATAAATTACTAAATAAATAAGGGTGAGGTGTGTGGGAATTTGCACATCCATTGAAATGTGCCGAAATATCAAATTCGTTTGAAGACTCCCAGGTAACAGCAAACACAGCTTAGTGAAGCAAGGCACGCAGCAGTAATATTTTTCTTCTGTCCCATAAACCAAGCCTTCTCCAACCTGGAATCTTACATATGCCGTTGCTGCTACTGCGCTTTTTTATTTCATTTATGAATTGCTTCCTATGAAACATCTCAAAGCAATCTACAGCGGAATAAAAACATAGATAATGGATATTGTTAGACTCCAGCATGGCAATGGACCAGGACAGTATCAGATGAAGCTGGAGAAGTCCATTGGTTGGGTAGGCTGTGGTATCAGGGCTCATAATGGCTGGAAATGTTTGTGATGAAAGGCAGTCAAACTGATACAAGGAAACTAGCTCCCATTTACTTCCCAAATGAGTCTTCTCATTCTGCAAAGAGCGCTAGTGCCAATGTCCTTTTGTTGCAGTAGAAAGAGAAAGGGAAAGTATTCTTTTCATAACAGTCCAGAAATAAAAGTTTATCCAAAGTTAATAATACATCTATAAGAATAACACTCCCAGGGAGTGCTGAGAGAGATTTTTTTCCTAATGCTTTATTGATGCCTTTGTTTGACATCTAACAGGTCTTTCGACTTTACAATCGTAATTAAATGTAATGATTGCTGATTTTATTTTTATTTACAAAAGCAGTCTGCATGAACAATAACATTTGATTGAATTGACTGAACTTCATTACAATGGACCATGGAGGCCCAAATTTATTTAAACCAAACATTGTAATTAGACATCAAAACAGAGACAAATCAAAGAAATCAGATCAATGGAGCATCAAAATAATACCAAATTGAGCATCTGTTGTGGGAGAAAACAACAGAAGCAATTAAAGGAGAGTCGCCATATTGTGATATATTAAATGTGTCTTTAGGGGGACTGTATTGGAACAGTCCAGTATCCCTCTCATACTGGTTTGGTGCAGTTTAATCTCTGAATTTGCACGCTGGAGTGAGTGGATTGCTGCATGAGCTGCTCTGGCTTGCAAGGTGGCTATGTCATTCCTCATACAAGGAAGCTGTTTATCAACCTACCTTTCTCTGCTGAGCATTGACTTGAGAACAGAACCTATTGAGACATGGAAGCTAGAGTAAATACTCCTTCCGTGTAATACACAGAGAGGAAATACTGTACTTATGAGCCTGGAAGTCACTCTAGATTGGAATCATTCACATTTATCCTGTATGCCAAGGTTGGGGAATGTGTTGACATTCATCTAGATGTTGACAGCAACACCTATCATCCTTGACCACTTACCATGATGACTGGAGCCGATGGGAGCTGTAGTCCAGGAACACCCAGAGGCTCATCCCTGAAATATATATACCAAGTCACACAACCGTGTTCAAAGCAGATGGAATTGGAGTTGGAACCACTTTCAAAGCTGAATGGCAGAGCCATAATGGGTGACCTTGTGAATTCCACAATGTTTGCCTTTTTCCTGCCGTGGTTTTATTATTTCTCAATTATAGGTTCTCAACATACAGCAAAAATGCATTAAAGCTTCAGGACAGCATCCCAGGGCTATTAGAGGCAGAATGTCAGGTTAGATGGGCCCTTTGTTTTAGTCTTCTGGCAGGGAAAAGATCTAACAAAAATAAACCAAACCTAGTTTTTCTGCTCTGAAAAGTCTAAAAATCATACACCACAATCCGCTATTAAACTTAGGAGAATTTTTTTTCCAGAAATGAGAAATACAAGGTTCAAATTTAGATACTGGCAACACTGAAACCACAATGAAGCATTTTCCCACGCAGGCAAGTATAATTTCAAGGATATTTGACCACATGTTGTTTGCAAAATATGTTCTGAAGCAGAATAGGAGAGATGTGGGAAAGAAGCAACTTCCAGGTTACGGTTGGCAAAGTGTCACAGTGATCTGAAGAAAGTTTAATCTTTGCATCTTTTGTGATATTTGTACAGCATCAGTTACTCCGGTGGGCACAGAATATTGATTTTTCCCCCAGGGTATGTCAAAAGTTAAAAACAGCACAGCGCCATTTCTTAACAACTGACTTCACTTATCAAACAGCAAAACATGAAAATGTCTATGGCACCTGAAATCATTTAATGTGTTTATAGCAGCAATAAAATCACTTCAGGTGCTTCAGCTGCAACAGTTTTGAAAGCAATAGAGTTCTAGTGGGGAGAAGCTCCATCAAAAATAAATCAAACCTAGTTTTCCTTCTGCTTCAGGAAGTGTGTGTAACAGAAAGTTAAGACCAATGCCACATGCAGGCATTGCCTCAGACCTACATTCAACTGTCCACATATTCCCCAATTAATCAATTGTCAGACTCACTTCTTTTTGCAGACGCAGAAAAAATTGGGTTCCACTGACAGCTAATTACATTGGGGAAATTGCTTAAAACAGTGTTGCCCAGTCTGGTACCCATCATATGTTTAGACCACACTTCCCATTGATTGGCCCCAGCCAACATGCCATCCAAAATATCTGGAGGGCAGCATGTGGCTTAAGGACATGTCTTGAAAGTTTTTTTGTTTTTTTTTTTTTTTTTTTACATTATGTTACGTAAGAAATGATCATATTCTATTAGGAGGGCTTTTTTCCCCAGCCAGAACTCACTTGAATTCAGTTACGGCACCTCTCAGGTGGGCGTCATTGCCATTATAAGAGAACAAGGGAGATGTTCATGTTGAGTTCTGGCACCCCTTTTTCTAGAAAAAAATAGCACATTTGTGGGGTAGGGAAATGGAGATAGTTCTCATCTGTATGATCCAAATAGAATTATGGCATCTCTCTCTTGATAGCCCCTACAGAAGTAAGCAACATTGTTTGCCTCTATTCATAAAACACAACCCAAATATTCCATTTGATATGATAGAAGCTGGGCAACATCTTTTACAGGATTTGGCCATGGCCAAGGACTTCACACAGATAAGGCTGGTTGCCAAAGTAAATTCAAACAAGCCTCATATTTGTGGTAGGTGAGTTGTATGGCTAGACTTTCCCTGATCAATTAAATTTTGCATCCATGAGAGTGTTCTCTCACTCCATTGAGAATCCAACACAAGGATACCAAATGGGAGTAACTTTTGTGATCTTTGATCTGGAAGCAGAGCAATCACCATTCCTTCTGGTTATTAGTGCACCACACAGATTGAACATAACTCTGTAATAGGTTTACACCTTTCTATTTTTATAAGTCAGCCATCAGATCTTAAAAAAAGGATCCCGTATGTAAGGCTGTGTCTAGAGATTCCAGAAATATAATCTGAATCTAGTGCAAGCTCTTCACAGGTGAACATAAAAAGCGCCATGAACTGTGAGAGGCAGCAGGGAATACCTGCAACAGACACAACCCTACTGGTGTGTATGGGGCATGCACAGATAAACAGTCAGACTCTGTGGGAGACTTTTAAGAACGGAAAGGAGGCTTGCTAAAGGATTCTCACTGTCTCTATTTGAAATGCATCAGAAGTTCATGTCAGCCACTCAGCAGATCCTTATTTAGAGGTAGGCTGCTAACTTGGGCACAGTGTGTCAGGGTGCATCAATGTGTTCAGAAAAGTGATTTATTGTGGCAGAACGAAGTCTAATTATGTGCATAGCTTACTGTTTTTCAGCAGAGAAGAACCCAATTGACTGAAAGGGGATTTATTTCTTGTTACTAGTGTTTGCTTACATGTTCTCTTTGTTTCTTCTCAAGCGACATTAAAAAACAAACAAAACCTTTCCCACCACCATAGGTTTAAGATGAGCATTGCATTGTGAAGGTCTGTCATCACTACAGCGAAAAGAAAAAAGCAAATAAGTTGTGTTACAAACCTCAGATAAAAGGTATTTCTCTCCATACTATATTTGCCCTCGTCCGTTGTCAGGCAGACGACTAAGTGTGCGTGCATGAGGAAGTAGGTTGGTACAAGCAGGCGGGTGGAAGTAGTAGGGTAATTGTGCAAACAGGTGGGAAGGTCTCACCCTGCTCTCCCATCACCATACCCACCATGGCTGCCTCAGCTGAGAGAAGGAATCCTGTATTTTAAAAGCAGGCACCCTTGTCTCATTGTCAGTGGTGAGGGCAAGGGGGTGGATGAAATGGAGAAGGTCTTCATCCCCTCCACCCCCTCCTCACCCAAATGCTCATGACTCAGCCACAAAAAACAAAAAGTCTGTGGGGATTGGGGCAGGGGGCATTGACTGAGTTGTGAGGAGATGAGGAAGAGGGGGGTTGAGAGTGAGCTGTGAGGGGGTGGGAAAGCTGTGAGGGAAAGGGGAGTTGGGGGGCAAGCTGTGAAGGTGGGGTTGGGGGCACCTTCTGAAAGGGGAGGGATTGCAGGGAGCTGAGGGGGTGGGTAGGCAAGGTATAAAGGGAGCAGGTGTCAGGCTTCAGAGGATCCAACCTCCCCCCCCCCAACGGTAGGTTGCCAGGAATGGATAAGACAGAGAAAGTTCTTACCAAAGTTGTTTATTCAATATTCACAGATAGAGGCTTAGAAATGCATCCTCTTGGAGTAATGGTGTTGCCCTGAGTGAAACCCCACCCCTCCATCTCTCTAAATACACCATCCCTACGGTGGCTGATCTGTGCTTTCTGCCTCTGAGCTCTCTGCTCCCCTACTTTCAATGACTGCCAGGTTCTGGGAGAGGAGGGTCTGGATTGCTTTCTAAAGACTCTGTCAGCTGTCTGGTGCTTCTTCTTCTTCCTTCCTCCTCATCTGCCTCTGAGCTGTGGCCTCCCTCAAACCCCTGTTGTAACCCCTGTCTCCTTCTTCTCTGGAAGGGTCAGGCTGGGGAGGTGGTCTCCACCATTCCTCCTCTGCCCAGTCCCTGACAGCGGGGTTGGCAAGAGGTTGAGGGGTTTGGTAGGTGGGTGGACAGGGTTGGCAAGCAACAAAAGCAGGGGCAGACGCCCCAAGTTACACATACCAGTGTATGCATCCCTTTACCTTAATGGCCCATAATGGTGCATGAGTTTAGCTCTTTGCACACTCACCCAGTTTATTTCCCCCCACATGCACACATTTCCAGTACTGTAGCCAAATGGGAGAAATATTGCTTTGGGCAAGTCAAATATTAAACCACGGGGCAATGAAGGTTATAACTCCGCTCTCCTTTCTTAAAACGTTAATTGTGAAAATTCACCAGCATTTTAGTGTGAATTTCTCCTTATACGAAAATCCTGATATACACATTTTTTTCCTATTGCTTCCTTTAATATAATGTTTTTGCATTTGTTTCCCCCTCCCACTAGTATATGTATATGCCCCAGCATATGCATGCTTTGCAGACATTACCTTTCCAAAGCACTGCATTGAAAAATTCAGAGGAGGGTGAATTTTGGCACCAACACTACTCTTCTTGAAAAAACCTTCTTAAAGGGCAATTTCCTCAGAACATCTAGGCTATTTTAAGAATCCAAAATACTCCTAAAATATATGCCTAACTGACATTTTTCTTAGCTTGGTGAAGATGCACTTTTTGCTTCTGTCTCAAGAATTTGGCTGACTGAATGCGCTTATTGCAAGGACAAGTTGTCCTGGAGTAATTATACACCAGCCTGAAGGTTTCGGATAGTTTAGTTTTGGCAGAGTCTAGAGATGAGATATAATGTCTTGATTTCAACCTGGGCTTTTTTCCTACACCAACTTTTTGGTTTCTTTGCACACGTCACCCGAAACATAGGTATTTGGAAATTAAGTTCCATGTCTTCAATGGGACTGACTTCCCAAAAAGTTCTTATGTGGGATTGCGGTCTCACTTGACTTATAGCAGGATATCTCTTGGTTCCCAGAGTTCTACCCTTAAATGAAATACCCTTCTAGGCCTTAGAGGCAAGCATCCGCCATAAGATTCTATATGAGCTGTCAGGGAAAGAACGTAACAGAAGACTCTAAGGATATTATAAAAATTGATTGGAGTCGTAATTCTCCCTGAAACTTTGAAGGAAAACCTTGGTCTGCTGATGCAATAGCTATAATGTAGCAGATAAGCTGAATGTCAGGCCTTTTCATTGACAGTTCTTCTCCTCATCTTAAATGTCCTACCAATTGCTTCTTGCAGAGCCACCCCACCCTCCAAAGATCCCAAAATAATTATTGCAGCCTGCCGTAGATATAAACAATCAAGCATCAGGCTGGGGTAGATTGTATTTGCTTATAAGTTATATACAGTTCTGGCTGCCTCCCCTCAAAAAGGATATTGTAGAATTGGAAAAGGTAAGATCAGGCAACCAGAATGATCAGTGGGATGGAGCAACTTTCCTGTATGGAAAGGTTACAGCAGGAAAGGTTTTTTAAGAGGCAAAGAGATAGAAGTGTACAACATTAGGCATGGTGTAGAGAAAGTGGGCAGAGAAGAGTTTATCTCCCCCCATAACACTAGAATGCAGGGCCATCCAATGAATGTTGGAGGATTCAGGATGGACAGACACCATGCAGCACATAGTGAAACTATGGGATTTGCCCCCACAACACACAGTGATGGCTACCAACTTGGATGAATTGCAAGCTGCTCGGAACCTCACATTGGATAGATTGTAAAATGCACTGTAATGTTATCGGCGTCCATCGGAATATCAGAAGAGTCTGATTCAAACTCATCCAAGTGATACTTGAACAGTTACAAGTGAAAACTGCCACTATGATCATTGCAGATTTTATTTTAACAAGTGTTTATACTAATGAAGTAAACACGTGAATAATGGCCCTATCCCATTTGTTCTGGCCCTTAGAAAATTATTGTGAACAATCTCCAGGGGCTGACGTTCATTCAAACCCCAATTCTTTCTTTTCTTTCATCACTAAGGACATTGATTCTTTTCGTTGTTTTGAAGTGGGAAGTGGGGGAGCAGAGTCTCGAATTTTTATCTTTGGCCAGTTTTTCTTCTTTTTCCCCTGGCTTTTGTTTTCTCACTGTTTTCTCTGTCCTTATTGTTGGTTATCCTCCTGCCTTGAATGTGAAGCAAGTGTCAGACCTTTAAAGGTGTGACCATAAAGAGAATTTTCCTTTCGGCTCTGCTGGCAAGATCTGTGTGATATTATGATGTGTGATGCTGGGTGAGTCTAACACACCGTGGCGAATCTATGAGACATTAAGCATGATGCTTCATCTGCAGCAGAACTAGCATTACACAGTTGAGGGTTTCACTATACTGAAATGAGGTTACAGACTGCATCTTGCCTTTATGTACATAATCCTACATTAATTCCCATGTCCAGAAATATTGACTCATATAAATTTTGCAGCCAAATCACTTATCCCAGCATCACACTCAGCAATATATATATATATACATACACACACACACACACACACATATATATATATATATATATATATATATATATATATATATATATCCTTTCCTAGCCTACTGGTTAGACAAACAAAGAAGCAAACTCCACACTTTTAGGGAATAACCTTGAGGGGGTAGATACTTTCCACCATGTGTTAGACAATGCATGTTGTATTTCCATATATAATGACAGCTATACAGCTATCCAAACAGGTTGATTAAACTGCAGCCACACACTTACCTGCGAGTAAGTCTCATTGAACCCAACACAAGCCTATGCCCCCCTGCTTCATTTGAGTGCAAGCCTAGCCATGTCTACTCAAAAGCAAGTGCCATTGAATTCAGTGGTGGTTACTCCCAGTTTAATGGTATTGGAACTACAGCCTTAGCAAACAAGTAATTGTGCAAATTAGCAAAAATGAAAACTAAAATCGCAAAATTGCAAAGATTAAGTAGCAAACTAAATTCAGATTGTAAATAAGCTTTCTAGTAATAAATCGGGGCTTGACAAATTCCATTTCTAAACACCTTAAATAGCTGCACTCTGAATTAAATTACAGGTTTTTCCTCTTCACTAACATGCCCAGCCCGTGATACTTCAACAAATCAGCAAATCATGTGTAGTTTACTGCCACGCATGAAAAGCAAAGAAAACCGAATAGTCAAGATGTCCATGAAACACTATCAGTTCATAAATACATTTTCAGCAATTTCTTATTTATTGTCCCTTATTTTGGCCAATCCATCCCAGGAAATCTATGTAAATATGCTTTGTGAAACAATAAACAGAATTATGGGAGCCAATGGTTCAGGCTGTACTTTTATTTGTAGGATCCATTTACGCATTAGTGGACAATCTTGTTAGTATATATGACCTCCATTAAAATAATGCAAACATTAATCTTGGTACAAGGCCATTTGGGCAACATCCCATCTCATTAGCAAGCCAATGTTCACAAGGAAAATCTTTCATATTCTGTTCAGAAACTTGCAGCTAGTGAAAAGGGGGCCGTTGCCATTCTAAGAGAATGAGGAAGGTGTTCGTGGTGAGTTCCAGCACATCTTTTTCTAGAAAAATGTCACTGCTGTACAAGCAACCTAAGTTTCAGCCTCCAGTTTTCCAGCTTTGTGGACCATGAGAGAGCCTTAACTCTGATCTTAAACTCAGCAGGTTTTTTTAATCATTGAAAAATCTGCACATGTGCTTGTGTGCACTGGTAACTTGTAAGAAGAAGATACCAGCAGACAACTGTAGCAAATTGTGCAAACACAATTTAATCATTGAACTGGTGCTGGGAGGCCAGAGGGAACATGCCTCCTTTGCAAAGGCAACTAGGCTAACACTCCCAGACGCAGACCCCCGTACTTGTCTAATGTGAATGAAGGTACAGTGGTACCTCTGGTTACGAACTTAATTTGTTCTGGAGGTCCGTTCTTAACCTGAAACCGTTCTTAACCTGAGGTACCACTTTAGCTAATGGGACCTCCCACTGCTGCCAGCGTGTGATTTCTGTTCTCATTCTCGGACAAAGTTCTTAACCTGAGGTACTACTTCCAGGTTAGTGGAGTCTGAAACCTGAAGTGTTTGTAACCCGAGGTGTTTGTAACCCGAGGTACCACTGTACACATTTGGAAACATACCAAAATCTGAATAAAAGTTGATAGGTATATGAAGAGCATTTGCATTTGATTGTGCATCCAAAATCACAGGTCATCCGCCCTCACTGAAGCACTACCAATACATCCTTAAAATTATGCAAGACTAAAATTGGACTTGGGCAAAAATCTTGCTGCATGTTGGTGGTGGGCAATGAAACATTGGCCTAGTTCCCAAAAAGATGAGGTCTGTTTTCCCTTCTTTCTCCATCTTTAAAGTAAGAGCAACACTAGTGACCTCATCACAGAAAAATCTGACAGGTCACATACAGTCATGATTCACACACACGCTTTTTTCAAACTTTACTTTCTGGTAAAAGAAAAGAAATGGCAAGGAAGAAGAAGCAGCTCAGAAAACCAGTGACTGTAAACAGGCTTGCTAAATGCATGAATGAGTAGGACGCAGAGTTGTATGCTTTTGTGAAGACTGACACACATACCCTGAAATACCAACCACACATCAAAAATGGAAGCTCACAAAAACTCAGTGACAGTGCTGAGCAATAGTGTCGAAGATGGACGAAAATAACTTCCCCCATCTCTCCCTTCTAAAGTGAGCACATGTCACAACTGCAAATAATTCATGATGGACAGTGTCAACTCTGCTGTAAGGCAGATATTCAAGAAGCCGAAAAACAATGTTTCTTGGTGCCGGCTACCAAAATATAACCAGCCAGAGTCTGGTTCACAGAATGATCTGATGACAAGAGCTCCAAACAAGAAACTTCACCGTATAATCAACAGCTGTTGAGCTGCATTCTTGTACATATAAGCTGGAACAATGAAAATAAAACACAGCAGATGTGCTTGAATTGTAAGAAGCTTCAAATTATATATAATATTTGGGATGCTTAGGCTGAAAAAAGCACTAATGAGACTTTTTAAAGGCTCTTAGTTGAATGTGGCTTCTGGAAAACCATCTCGCCCTGAGGGGAGGGAGAAGAGGAAGGGGAAAATTCAGACAGAGAACCTTCTGAAGATCCAACTTGCCTTGAGGGCAGGGGAAGAGAAGCACAAACAAGCTTTCAAAATGGTTTCTTTCACATTTGTCTTTGGGGATCACTCGTAGCCAAGTAGGATTGTCTTCCATGAATATGGTCTTAATGGTGTGTTTGTAGGTGACTGTGGAGGCTGGATCCACACATCCTTCCACAGAGGGGACATAGGCTTCCGGGCAGGAGTTTGCCAAATGTGCCTTCCTCTTAGCTCATTTCTCCCTTTTGTCCTGAGTTCCTGATTCTTCAAAGTCCATGACACCTTTTGTAAAGGTGATTCTCCAACTGAAGCACTCGCAGGCCAGTGTTTCCCAGTTGTCAGTGTTTTTTGTCAGTGTTGACATTTTTTTAAAATTTGCCTCGAGAGCGTCTTTAAACCTCTTTTGTTGTCCACCAGCATTACACTTTCCATTCTTACATTAGGAATAGAGTAGTTGCTTTGGAAGACAATAATCAGGCATCCAAACAACATGACCAGTCCAATGAAGTTGATGTTGAAGAATCATTGCTTAGACACTAGTGATCTTTGCTTCTTTCAGTACACTGACATTAGTTTGCCTCTCTTCCAAAGTGATATGTAAAAGATTCCAGATGGAATCTTTCAAGGAGTTGGAGATGGCCTTTAAAAGTGGTCCACGTTTCACAAGCATACAGTAAAGTTGGTAGTACAATAGCTTTGTAAATAAGCATTTTGGTTTACCTGCAAATGTGGTGCAAGGATAAGGACCCTTCACATGTTATATGAATCCAGGGACTGTGGGTTTAACCTGAACAGTCTCATGACCCCACTTACCATGTTCTTTCAGATGAACCCTGTTCTGAAGGTACACGAAGTCACCATCTTGATGAAGCTAAACAGGTCTGGGTCTAGTCCGTGCCTGGATGGGAGTCAACCTGGGAACCTTATGCGGGCTTCCTTGGGTCCCATGTTAGAAGAAAGGCAGGGTATAAATGGAAGAAAGTAAATGTAAATAAATAATAATAATAATCAGCGAGATAGCTACATCTTGTCCTCCCTTATGAAATAACTACATCAAGTATTTCAATGCCTTTGCATGGAAAAACATTATTCATACAGCCATAATAATACTGGCTTGAATTGAAATAATTCAGGCAAAGAGGTTGCTTCCTATACCTGCCTCTGCTGCACCCAGGTGGTATGGTAGTTAAAAGATGGCAACTGAGAGAAAGGAGGACTTAATAGCACCAGGTAGCATGTGATGTGGAAGTTTCTGTCTGAGGGCTGCTGCCAGCCAGAGCAGACAATACTGAGGTAGAAAGACAAATGGGCCTGGTATAAATTAGGGTCCTATATTCTTACTATAACAATTCAAGGCATCCCCAAGCAATAAAGATAGGGACACACACAGAGAACAAGAGAGATTTCTCAGGGACTGATGCAAGAAAGAATGGGCTGTCTCTGCTAAAACAGTCCAGTCCTACCATTAGACAAAGTGCATCAGCCGCTTCATACATCAAATGTGCAGGGAGTGTGCCATGTGACCTGTCGCATGCACTATAAATACGTTGGCTGCCTTCAGGTGCAGGATAAGTCTCTGTCCTGTTGGGACAGTTGGGGACATATGGTGTGATTCACTTCAAAGGCCATGACTTGACTATTACCCTATATAACACTTATGACAACTGGCAACACCAATCACTCAAGTCTTGTCAGTATCTCTGTGTGTGTGCCTATATACTGAAAAAATCTAAACTTGCATGATTTGAGAAGAGGGGGAGGAATACACTTCATACACAACTAAGTTCTGAAATGTGGCTACTTTCCCTCTCTCTGCTAGCACAACTCAGATGATACAGATGCAGAAAATGATTGAGAATTGTATTTCCTTCAGCAACAGAAAGAAAGATAGTGCTTCATAACAAGGTCAACTATCTGCCATAGGCATCCACTTCGCCTGAAAGAAAATAACTTCCCTTGTGGAATTCTATTAACCCCTTTACTGAACTGCCAACAATTTAATCCTTTTTCTATCTGTTATTGCCCATTTATAGGCTGTTTTGTAGATTTGGTTCCACACCAATTAAATGTGGCACCTCAGTTAGCATCAACAATATCCATATAGCACATGGAAAATTGCAATGAGATTCCATCACAGTAAAAAGAAATATATACATATTTGGCATTTGGCATATACAAGAGCAATTAGAAAGACACAGTAAGTCACCCATAATTTATAATCAGATGTAATATGGCTTTCGTTATGTGTATGTATACTGCTTGTTAATTCCCCCTGCAACTATTATTCTTTGGCCTATTTAGCCTGCTATTTTACATACATACACATTTTATTATAGATAACTGCACCTGCAAAAGAGTAATGATCAGATGAGTCAGAAAATTTTTGTTTATGCAAATGAAAGTCCTGAAATGCTCCTAAATACAGTACAAACAGCAAAGTCTTGTGGCACCCTAAATATGAACACATTTATTATGTGATATAAGGTTTTGTGGCCTATAGTCCACTTAAACAGATTCATGAAGTGTCAGCCTGAGTTATAGGTTTATATTTACTTGTTTGTTTGTTTGTTTGTTTGTTTGTGGTGGGGGAGATTGAGATCAGAGGGAAATGAAATGAAGAAAAGTACAGGCAGTGATAATTACATACTTAATAGTGGCTATTCACAAAACAGTTCTTGATGGCACAGACATCCTAGCACTGCTAAGCCAATTAACACAAATGTACTAAAATCCTTTGTTTCAATTCAGTCTGCAAGTGCTAAAACCGAAACCTTTGATTTGTTGTAAACCAGCACTTTCATGGTGCAGACCCCTTTTGAAGTTAAAACATGAGCTGCTGAATTACAAAGCTCAAGAGTTTCAAGTACTTTAGGATTTCTAAGGCCTGGTCTCCAAGTAACTCACTCATCGATCACAGTTCTGACTTCACTCATTGGCTAAAACACTGGAAAGCAGGAGCAGCCAGTCAGGCTTATATCATAAAAAATGTTTTGAAGGGAGCCTGCACATTTTGCTTTATAACTTACTTTCTAGTAGGGAGACGGTTCCACTGTCAAAAACAGCTCTTATAATCAGAAAGTTCTTCCTGATGTTTTGTCAGAATCTCCTTTCTTGTCACTTGAAGCCATTTGTTTGGGTCCTACTCTCTGGAGCAGGAGAAAACAAGCTTGATCCATCTTCCATGTGACAGCCCTTTAGATATTTGAAGATTGCTATCATATCTCCTTCCAGTCTCCTCTTTTCCAGGCTAATATCCATTCCCTCAACCGTTCCACAGAAGGCTTGTTTTCCAGACCTTGTATTGGTTGCCCTCCTCTGTGTACACTCCAGCTTGTCAATATCCTTCTTTAACTGTAGTGCCCAGAACTGGACACAGTATTCCACGTGTGGTCTGACCAAGGCAGAATAAAGAGGTACTCTTGTGTCCCTTGATCAGGACACTATATTTCTGTTGATACAGTCTAAAATAGCATTAGCTTTTTTTTTTGCTATTGCGTCAGACCTTATATTTGTGCAGCTGGTTCTTCCTGCCTAAGTGCAGAACCTTACATTTGTCCCTATTGAAATTCATTATTATTTGTTTAAGTTTGGGCCCAGTTTTCCAATCCTGTTTCTCCCCTGCCCTTGTTGCTCAGCTTCCTGGTATGGTGAACAGGACACTCCCCCCCCCCTTTTACTGTTTCATTAAATTTGCTTAGTAACATAACATTATTATATGTATTCTATAAAACAAAGAATACAAAACAAAATTCATTCATACTACAATGCATAAGTACATAACATTAATATATATGGTTTCAGAAAAGTCTTACATAACAAAATCAATTCAAAATACCATCCGGTTTACTTTTCTTTTCTTTTCCCTTCCCCCTCCCTCCCCACTCCAGCCCTCCCCCCCCCCGGTCAGGCCTTCCTTCTTCATATCTTTATCCATGTACACAGTCTGTTCATTCGAGCTTGTATGTTAGGGTTGGCTTCCCCTCTTTCTATCCAGTTCCTGTAAAATGCCCATTTATTTGTGATTCTTTGGCATTTATTTTCCCATCTATCCTCTGCCACTATCTGTGCGAATATTTCTGATTGTACGTATTCAAAAACATAATCATTCCATTTTTCCATATTCCATTTGGCCTTTTCTTTCCATCCCAAAGCAATAACTGGTGAACAGGACACTTCATTTGCCCCATAGCAAGCATGACTGGAGACTGGACAAGGGAACCAATGCAGTAATGGAGCAGGTTATATCAAGCTGAAGATCAGCCACCCCTACTTATGATTTTTATTTGGGTTGGGATGAGGAACCTGTGGCCTCCCAGATGTTGTTGAGCTGCAGCTCCAATCAACCCCATCCAAGGTGCCCAGTGTTCAGTTTGAGTCCAGTAGCATCTAGTGGGCCAGAGGTTTCCATTCCTTGTTTAGGCTTGACGCAGGAACTCCCTCTTCTTTTCTGTGTTAGGGCAGTAAGGAAATAGTCACGGACACTCAGCGCACAGTAAATAATATATGTTCCTATCAATTTTGTATCATTTATGCCGAGACAAGACGGCTAATAAAGCAGGTGCAGGAGATGAAATAAATCAAAGTCAGCCCGGAAGAAGCAGCCTAGCTTTATTCTCATTAATAAACACTAGATGCAAGTCGACAATACAGTAGGCAACAACGTAATTAGTGCAGGGATCTGATTGTTGATCACAGTGTGACCACTGCAGTCTCTTTTGATTAAGGGGAAGTGGAATGATATCATAGGGAAAGAAGATTAAAGCTGGAGATAGTCGGAGCAGAGCCTGAATAAAAGCAGTCAAAGAACAATGCAGAGGGCCGACTTCAGCTATGCCTGAATAACTGCTACATCTGACAGCTGAGCTTCCCCTGACTCCCTGGTGGTCTGGCTTCAGAGGTTGGAGTTGCTTGTTGCTATGCGAACAAAAAAGAAGTGCAGTGAATTTCCCAAATGCCGCCTCCCTCTCCCCCGTGGCCTTGTTGCCTCTTTGGGGATTGTGAATGGGACCCCTTGCCCTAATGCAGGTAATGCCCAGGTCATAATGTCAAGACCAGATGAGCCCCACTTTGAAAGGAAAGCAAGTGTAGCCCTACTTATTAGTCCCTGTGGTTGGAGATCTTTCATCTGAGCAGAAAAAGAGAAATCTGTGTTTTGATCAGGCCTCTTTCAGAATGACAAGCAAGCGGCTTTTTCTGTGGCTCCTCGGGTGCTTATTTTTGAATGAAAACTGGCACACGCAAACGCTCCAAGGGATATGAAGCAGCTACCCCTTAAAGTCATAATAATACAGAGACTCCCCAAGCAAACCGGCTGATATTTGTCCATGGTAATGAGATCACTGATAGCATGCAAATTAAAATTTAATTTATTTTTAAACCACTTCTGTTTCATCTTGATTATCCAAGTCAGCATGAGCATTTAAAAAAGAAGGAGCGGGGGGGGGCGGGGATACACCTTTGGAAATATAATTTGTATTTACATACTGGGAAGGCAGTTTCCTTTGTAATCCACAGAGAGGGCTGCTTTCTTATGCTAGATGATTTCCATAGAATTCTAAACCATTTAAAAGTAAAATTAAATACAGCCGGAATGTAAGTACAATAAAATGCATTATGCACCACAGTCTTTTAAGAAGTCTCTAAGGGTGTTCATGAAATGACTGATTTAAATGCTATCATGATTCAGAGACTCACAGGATGCTTTCAGACCCGGACTATTTAGCAGCACCCAAACATTTCTCTCTGCTTTAAGCTAGAAGTGGAAGAGCAACTCTGCTTACAGGTGTTCTACACTCGGAAGCCAAGTGGGTAGTCCTCCTATGTTGTTGTTTAGTCGATTAGTCATGTCTGACTCTTCATGACCCCATGGACCAGAGCACGCCAGACACTCCTGTCTTCCACTGCTCCCGCAGTTTGGTCAAACTCATGTTGGTAGCTTCAAGAACACTGTCCAACCATCTTGTCCTCTGCTGTCCCCTTCTCCTCCCCTTCTGTCATTCCCCTTTGCCCATCCCCAAATGGTGGAGTGACTTTCATTGTGTGCATTTGTGTGTGAAGGTCAAATAATTCCTCCCACCTCACTGATCACTATTGCCATGCTAAAAAAAAATGGTGAGGGAAGGGAAGAAAAGAAAGCGATATAAAGACAATGCTATTTAAAAAGAGGTTAAAGTCAAAGAGTTGGTTCCTAGTGAAAGAAATGACTAAAACACATGGTACTCTTATTTCTTTCTGCTCTATGATGCAGCAAAGTAATCCTTTATCAAAGGGCGGTGTTATGTACTAAGCTTGGATCCTAGAACAATAGGCAAGTAGGATCCTAAAATGCAACAACTGATTGGCTTGCAGGAGAAGATCAATCAGGCTCCAGGAGGAAGTTAATCAGCCTATTAGGTTGGTAGGATCGTAGAATGCAACAACTGATTGGCCTGCAGGAAAAGACCAGTCAGGCTCCAGGATTATGGGGGCTGTAGTTCAACAACATCTGGAGGGCCAAAGGTTCCCCAAACCTGGTTTAGGACATGAGATGGTGGGTTTTATCCAGAAAAGGAATTCGGGAAATCAAGCAGATGCAGCTCATGTGAGCACTAATGGTTGCTGTAAGGATTGCAGCTAGATATTGAATATGTAGTGCTGAGAACATTCAAAAACACTATAGAAACATTTATTATTATTTTATTACCCAGTGCTTTTACCGTTTAGCTTCAATGGCATCATCTTTCTTGCTAATCCTATTCACTGAATCAAGTGGCTTAAATTTAACTGGGCTGTGCCCATTCAGCCTGACATTTCTACCTGAAATGACAAGGTAATGTTCATGTGACATAGTTCATTACACTACACTGGCACACTGGCTGATGGTACACACTATACTAAGCACTTATTTTCTAACAAATCTCATCTTCGGAGGGTGGTTAGATTTCTGATAGTCATTCAACCTGAGAACTCTGACTGAAAGGTTTCTTCTTGCAAGGGAGAGGCTGAGATTGAGCAAGCAGGCAATATCCTATGAATACATGAAACACACAGAGAACTATTCATGCAGTTAAATGTTACCCATCTGTACCTAATTCATTCACTTGCTCATGGCTGATCTGCTGATTTCTGATATCCTGTAAGATAAAGTGCAGCCATGTTTATCTATCATGACAGTGCAGTCATGTTTATCTATTAGACAGCTACCATACTTGGCAATTTCCATACCTTATATTCAATCATTTATTTATTGTTATGAAAGTAACGGGGGCTATACTTATCTCTGACTTAAGAAACTGCATTGCCATTATTTCTGACCTGTGAGTTTACCTCCAGGAAATATATGTGCATGCAATTTTGTGCCATCAACCTGATCTATTTTCTCATTTAAAGTTTGCTGTTGCCATTATGGTTGTTTTAAGGAAGCCCTTGGTGTAATGCATTGGAAAGCTTCTGCTTTGATAGTCATTAGCTGTACATCTGGTCAAAACAATTTCCACATGTTGGCTGTTGGAAAGAAATTTTCGCAAAAAAGCGTAACCCATGGCTCGGCGGAGTATTAGTGAAATGTTTCAGTTATTCGCTGCCATTTAAAAAATGTCCACACGGGCTTGTCGGCGCAGCTTTTGAAATGTAACAAATTAATATCCTTACTTTGTTTTAATATGTGGACAGATGGTGTGAATAGGGTTGAGCGGTGCACAGTGGCGTCCCTTGGCTTGTCAAGACTTATTTACAGCACAGGAGTTGTCCTCTGATGGCTGATTATCTGCTTCATTTAGTAGGAGGGAAATTAACCTCTGGTTTCCATGCTGATGACTCAGCAGGTAGTATACCACTAATGCTAAAAAATAGGACTAGAAAGGCATTGGTCTTCAACCCTAACAAGACCCATTAAGGAGCCAAATTGCTTTATTAAACCCAGGAGATAGAAGCAATAATTTCAGACCAGTAGTTAGAAATAATAAAGTTTGCAGGGGAAAGATGAAGGAAATTAATTTTGCCACTATGCATAACCCCCAAAATTGCCTTATTTCAGATGCCTACTAATTTTACACATTTCAGCAAATGAAGATAGTTGAAATAGACATGCCTACTAAGTTAAAAAAGGAAGCAGGGGAAATACAGAAGCTTATACATTTTTCTGCAGCTCCAGTGCCTTCTGTTTTCTGGTATGGCTCAGCATAACATAGATCTGGAAAAAACCAATGTAGTCTTTTATATAAAACAGCTTGATGCTAAGCATACTGGATGTACAATTCTTGATGCTGGGATAATAATAGGAAAGCAGCAATCATCTGGCTCACACTGCAGATTAAATTGTCGCTAAACTGAACCCCTAACAGTAATATTTGGGAACTAACCACAATGAGTCTGACCCTAATTTGACTCAGCTAAACAGAATATAAAGACTGAGACCTAGTCTAAAAGGTCATTTATGGTACAGATTTACTCTTTCCAGTTTAAAACAAATTCACATGGGGATGTCCAACCACACAACTTCTTCCCAAACTAGACCTTCCTCCAATGTCCCTTGCACAGCTGAATGGGTAACTGAGCTAGCTCATGTCTATAGGTATGGACCTTTCCCCTCTGGCCTGCTGCTATGCCATAAATACAGGCCCACTCCATGGCTTCAGCACTGCTGTTGTTGACTGGCTTCCCCATGTTTTATTATTGAGTTCTACTGATTTTCACATTGCTGCGGACAGAGTTCAGCCTCTGGTTGATGGGGTTGCGATCATTTGAGCTGCGCAATGCGTGTTTCCCAATGTCACCATTGCAAGTCCCATCTACGTACAGCAAATGTCATAGACTACAGTTCCCAACTTTCTTGACTGTTGGCCATGCTGGCTGGGACTGAAGGGAGTTGTAGTCCAACAATAGCTGGAGGGCACTATGGTATCTGTCAATGGATGATACTTTTTGCCCACATTGCTGCCTGTCCAAAATCGTTGAAGGGAATGTCTGGGAGACCAGGACATTGCTGTGTCACCTGCATGGCAAATTTCCTGACACTCACCACAGGGCAGTTTGGGAGAAAAAGCACCTAAGATTTCCAGGAATATAATCTGGAAAGTGGAAGCAGCTGATGTATGGACATATTCCTTTGTATAACTCAGGCTGCAATGCATTCCAACCTATGAAAAGCATTTAGTCCAGCTATATATTTTTACAACATTTTAAGGCACAAGCCCAAATGTTTACACAATAGGTGATAACATGCCTGTCAACTGTCCCACTTTGAGCAGGATGGCCCAGAATTACAGAAGTCATCCCAGCTTCTGATTGGATCCCTGTTTCAGCTCCTGCAAGAGTGCGACCCCCAAAGTGTCCTCATTTGGGAGGAGGGACACATGTGCTCTCGTGAGTCACCTGGCTCCTGTGGAAGCACAGCCCTGAAAGACACACATCCCTATTTTCCTCTGCAGCATGTTGCAAGGTATGTGATAAGACCATATGGACATTTCCATAATTTTGTTACACAAAGGTAATATGTAGGTAGGAAAGGAAAGGCCCCAGCCAGATATGACAACAGTGATATCTGATGGTTAGTACAGGATTCCTGCCTCTGTAGCTTTTGTTTTGGGTTAACAAGGACATTTGCCACACGTTAATTTGAACTGAATGCAGTTTAGATTATCATAGCACTTTTTGTGTGCATAGACCGGTTCCCCAAAATCTCCAGCTTAGATGCCACAGGTCATACCTCATTATATAGTATTAATAATAATAATTTATTATTTATACCCCGCCCATCTGGCTGGGTTTCCCCAGCCACTCTGGGCGGCTCAAGGCATATATCAGAACATACTAAAACATTCAACATTAAAAATTTTCTGATACAGGGCTGCCTTCAGATGTCTTCTAAAAGTCAGATAGTTGTTTATTTCCTTGACATCTGATGGGAGGGCGTTCCACAGGGTGGGCACCACTACTGAGAAGGGCCTCTGCCTGGTTCCCTGCAACCTCACTTCTTGCAGTGAGGGAACCACCAGAAGGCCCTCGAAGCTGGACCTCAGTGTCTGGGCTGAATGGTGGTGGTGGAGATGCTCCTTCAGGTATACTGGTCCAAGGCCGTTTAGGGCTTTAAAGATCAGTATCAACACTTTGAATTGTGCTCTGAAATGTACTGGGAGCCAATGTAGGTCTTTCAGGACCGGTGTTATATGGTCTCGGCAGCCATTCCCATTAAACCAACTCATGAGTAACTTGCAAGAAAGCACTAGCATACCCACAGCTGAATAAGAAGAGAAATCTAGCTTCTATATCTCTTATCCTATAAAATATACCAATATCCCATCACAGTTCCTGGTGCCTCTTATTGACATTTATAGATAATACTGGTGTTGGGTGCCATTCACAGGATATACAGTGGACCCTCTGGATACGAATGTAATTCATTCCAGGGGTCCATACGTACCCCGAAAAATCTGCAAGTAGAGGTGCTGCTTCTGCGCATGCACGCAGCTTGACAAAGCGCTTCTGCGCATGTGTGAGGCGCACAGAGCGCTTCTGCACATGCATGTGTGGCAAAACCTGGAAGAATACACTTCCGGGTTTGCCGCGTTCACAACCCAAAAGTTACAAGGTCCACTGTACACTTGAAGCATCAAAAAGGAAAACATTTATTTCCACTGAGTACAAACTGTTTTATTGAGGGGGTAAGAGTACCAATTAGTCCAGAGTAGGTCTGGAGAGATGTCGCATTTATAATGGCTGCTCTTCAGGGGGTTGAAATACTGAGGGAAATCATGCTCGTAAACAGCAGATGGGAGTTTTAAACTAACTTCTAAAAATTGTCTCGAGGAATTAAAAAAAAATGTAAGAAGCTCAGGGATTCTTGTTATGAAAACAGCCTCAGGGTGTTTGTTCTCAGAAGGCTTTCAGTCATTACACCAAAGGGTTTTTTTAAACCTATGCTGTTCTTTGAAATCAAATGTGAAGTTCAAAGGTTATGCAAATCTTTTCTATGGTGTGTGGGGAGGGGGCGCACAGATGAGATTTTAGGCTTCTTCCTTGACACACTTCTGTTTATTCCGTTCTCTCACACATTTCCTCAGAGGAAAATCCAGGGCAGCCAAAAGCACAAATTGCAATGAAAGCACCTCAAAAATGAAAGCTTGGTTAATCAGGCCACTTGATCCTTGCTGCATACAATTAAAAACGTTGCAATGCAGACTCTTCCACGTAGCTTCCAGTGTTGTTAGCTCCCTGAAGAGATTTCTGAGCAGGGTTTTTGTTTTGTTTTTAAACCCTCTAAGGTCGTTCATTAATTGTTTTGACTAAAGCCTCAAATTCAGCAAGTCATGCTGCATATTATGGATCTCAGGTGTAGAGCAGGTTCAGAAAGCCTTCTAGGACACAGAATCATAGATTAAGAGTCTCATGCTCAACCAGTTGAGCGATCCATGAGCCACCATCACGATGGGTGCAGGACAGGGAAAAAGAAAGTGTGTGTGATTTTAATTTGTAATCCACTGTGATTTAATAGTATAGTTTTTGGAATAAGTCGTCTTGATACTTTTTTGTATAGGGGATAAATAAGTGCAGTAAGTAGCAATAACAATTTGGAGAGAAAATTGTGTGCAAGTTGTTGTTGTTGTTTAAAAAAATACTAATTAATGTGGAAACAGGATGGAACAGGCTTATGAATGAACATGTGAATGGACTAGATGATGCTTGTGTTCCCTTCCAACTTGACAGTTTTATGATTCCATGTGTGAAACTGACATGGACTTAAAATAGAAATAAAGGATCACCAATGAGGTGCTCATGGGTACCAGTGTGCCCACCAATAGCTCCTCCAGTACCCAGTAAATGTCTCCTCAAAAAACCACAATGCATGAGAGACTGTTTTCTCTTCCTGCTTGGCCTCTCCTGCAATGAACATGTCCCCTTCAGCATTCTCACCTTTCATTCATTCAATGCCATGGCAGGACACACACACACACACACACACACACACACACATACACACACACACACACCTTCCCTCCTGATCAGAGGAAAGATGCAAAGCATTTCTCTCTGTGAGCAAGGGCAGAGATGCACGACTCTTTCACACTGAGAAAAGAGCAAGCACACACCATTTTGTGGCTGATATCCACAGCACTTCCTCAAAATTCCGAATGTGCCCACGGATCGAAAAAGATTGGTGACTCCTGAAATAGAGTGATCTGCCCTTCTTTACTTTCTCTTATCTCTTATTTCTATCTCACTCCACCCTGTTCCAGTCCATTTTATGCTGCATCCCCCCCCCCACTAGAATAGCACTGGTCTTCACAAGAGATTTAAAGCTTCCCACACAGCATCTGTGCTAAAGCCACACTTTAGGCATGAAAATTCAAATGCAGTTTATTTTGGGAAAGCTTTTTTTTAAAAAAAAAGAGCTATAAAACACAACTGGTACAGTTACTATACAGAATAAGAAAATACAGACTATGACACCTGAAACATTTTTAAAAGATATATAACCACTTTCCAGTGGGACGTGTAATGGCTCCTTGCTTTCACATTTCCAACAAAATAACTGGATTCAATTAGAAAGGAAACCCTGAAACATAAGGGTATCCAGCGTCTCTTAGCTGTTTTACAGAAATGCTTATGTCCAGTCCAGTTAAAATAACCACCGCCACCCATTTTTCATCCCCTGCCATGTATTTCTGAATTTCAGGATAGCCATTCTGTGGAAATAATCCCAACATCTTCAAAAACATTAAGTGCAATAATAACTTTTAAACTGTAGTGTACCACCCTTTCTCTGAAGCTATATTTCTTAAACCATAAATGCACAAACAGAATCAATAGATTCTACCCATTTTTTCCTTATTCTAGTTACAGTGGTACCTTGGTTCGCATACACCTTGGTTTGCATACATTTTGGATTACAAACACATCAAACCCGGAAGTGCATGTCCCGGTTTGCAATTTTTTTTTGGGGGGGGGGGGTTACAAACAAAAAATATTTGGAGGCCCCATTGGTGAAAGCACACCTTGGGTTACAACCTGCTTTGGTTTACAAACGGACCTCCGGAAGGGATTATGGTTGTAAACCAAGGTATCACTGTATTAATTTTCTTTTTTCAGGTACCGTATTTTTCGCCCTATAGGATGCACTTTTTCCCCTCCAAAAATGAAGGGGAAATGTGTGTGCGTCGTATGGGGCGAATGCAGGCTTTCGCTGAAGCCTGGAGAGCAAGAGGCGTCGGTGCGCACCGACCCCTCTCTCTCTCCAGGCTTCAGGAAGCTATCCGCAAGCCTTGCGCGCCCGGCGGGAGTTCCCGCAGGCTCGCAAGGCTTGCGGGCAGCAGCCTGCAGCACGAAGCACGGGGCGCCCTCTGGAGGACGCCCCGTGCTTCGCGCAGGTGTCCGCAAGCCTTGCGCACCCGGGGGGAGTTCCCCCGGGCGCGCAAGGCTTGCGGATAGCAGCCTGTTCTGGGGGCTGGGGTCGGGGGAAGCTCGGGCTTCCCCCACCCCAGCCCCGCGGCTGGGGGGGGGGGGGAAATAATTTTTTTTTATTCATTCCCTCCCCCCCAAAAAATGAGGTGCGTCCTATGAGCCAGTGCACCCTATAGGGCGAAAAATATGGTATTTTTTATTATCTGCCATCCCAACCTTGTCTAATGCACTGGAGGGGTTTAGGAGGAGACATATCTACCCCTCTGCCAGGCTCCACTCATGGGGGGGGGACACCACCCAAAACACTGGTGGGTGGCAGCTCCTGCTAGTGTTTTCTCAGCCAGTAGTCACCAGCATAAAACTCAACATTTCTGGGGTGAGGAAGGGTACAGAGCTGGATTGGCCAAAAATCTGCTAGATCGTAAGCCAGTCCAGCGATACATCAGATCTAGGCCTGTCTGCTATGCCAAGATGGAGCTGGCACCATGAAAACATGCCCCTCTTCTGCCCCGGCCAGCAGCCGCCATGTTGAACTTTGGATGTGGCCATAGCTCCACCACTCTGTTCATCCCCACTGCTCCCAGATGGAAGTTATGGTTTATACCCAACAAAACAACTAGAGGGTACTATCCCATACTATCCTAACAATTCAGACACATTTTCTTGTGGGCCCATCACTACCACAAAAAATGTCACTAAAAATAGTTAAACTTCATAATTACAGTGGTACCTCGGGTTGCAAACACCTCAGGTGACAAACACTTCGGGTTACAGACTCCGCTAACCGGAAGTAGTACCTTGGGTTAAGAATTTTACCTCAGGATGAGAACAGAAATCGCGTGCCAGTGGCATGGCGGCAGCGGAAGGCCCCCATTAGCTAAAGTGGTATCTCAGGTTAAGAACAGACCTCCGTTTGGAATTAAGTTCGTAATCAGAGGTACCACTGTACTGTTAAGGCCAAGACTGAAATGCAAATTCAGTAAATATATACACGGTTCTAAATGCCATTATTAAACATCACCATTTCCCATCACCATTCTAGCTAATAGCAAAGAAATTAAGTTTTAGCCATTGTTATACAGCACAGCTTCTTGGAGATTTCCCAGAGAGGAATATCTGTCATTCCATTTTAATATACTTTAGTAATATTGACAGGCAAAGCATCCCTGTGCTATTTGCCAGAAGGACTATCTATGTGAAAATCACACCCACCAATGTACAGAAAGAATCCTAATTATTTGCAGCATATCCTTGCCCAATTGTCAGCTAAGAATATCTGGGCTCATCTGGGTTCAGAATAGGTAACCTGTGAATAATTCCCAACAGGGGTCAGTGGCATTTGGGGGATAGACTGAAAGCTTTGATCAGAAAGGAGCAACAGGCACTGGAATATAGGTGCTGTTTAGACTAGGAATGGAAGCAGCCCTCCAAAAGTTGTTGTGTTCCAACTGACATGAGCCCCAGAGAGTATGGCAAATGGTATGGGATGATGGCAGTTGTAGCCCAGCAAGATCTGCTTTGCCACAGCTTCCCCCCATCCCTGATTTAGAAGCTGAATGTGAGCCCTGGCAATCGTAATACAATGGGACTTCTATCCTAAAGACAGAAAGAAGAGGATAGCATTGGCATTGGCACTTCAGGGAGCTTCAAAGAATATTTATGCAGATCACGTAGGGGCATGGGTTAGAGATGTTCTTGTAACAAAACACAGAGGCCAACACAAAGGTATTGGGACAAGTGGACTCCTCACCTCTGATTGGCATGTGGTGACATTGTCCCAATATGGATACACTGGGACATTTTTGATACAGAGAAATAATTTGGGACTTATAAGCATTTTGGTACTCACACTCAATTTGGAATCAGTCTCATTATACTCCAGCTCATGCCCAATCAAGTTTTGGGTTGGAATACTTAACCGCATTTTCAGTTGCTGTTTTTTTACCTTATGTTTTTAAGCGCTTTCCCCAGCATTTTTACACTTTTAAGCTCAGTTTTAATTAGAATTGAGAATACTTATTCCTGTGCTTTACCTGTTTTATACGTAAGCACCTGGAAAACTTTAGCGATGCTTTCTTTAGCTTGGGTTTATAACTTCAGGTAATGTGCAGAATAGTCAATTATTCAACAGCTTTTGTCTTCAGCACTCAGAATCAAGCAGCATACACAAAGCTATCAGTTAACAGACTATGCTGGTGGTCCAGCGAACCATTCTGCTTGCTATTTTTGCAGTGTCAGCTATGTCAACTGCGTGACTTTTGTTTTATCTTGAGTTTATTTTGCATTTCATCTCATGCTATCAGCCAAGGTAAACATATAAGTTCTTGCAGATGCATGTAATCACCCAGTGCAAATGCACAAACTCCAAACCACAGACAGCATCAGTGATACCTGAATGGGATCTATTCTGCAGCTGCCTATTCCACTAGCCTTAGCCATTCTGTTATTTTTTAGATAGCTAACCACATTGGATAGTTATTGCACTAGAAGCCATTATCAGCCTCACACGCATGTAGAGTAACCCTAAGCATGTTTACTTGGAAACAAGTTTCACTGCATTAAGTGGGGCTTAGGGGTAAAGGGGACCCCTGACCATTAGGTCCAGTCATGGCCGAGACTTCCGGGTTGGCGCCATCGGTAATGGCTGAATTCCTCTAAGAGGAATTTGCTCCGTGAAAATCGGGTCTGGCCGCCACGGCGAAGGCGGGCACCCTTCAGAAATCACAGGCGGGTGAAGCCTGTGAACGCGGGATTCGGCGGGCACCCTTAGCACCTCCCCTACTCGTGGGGAAACCCGTTCGCGGGGCTCCGTAGCGAAGTGGGGTGAGCAGCGCGGTGCTGTGAATCGACTGCTCTTTCCATGGAGTGAAGCCGCACAGCCGTTGCCGGAGATCGCTGACTTTTTCCTGTGAACAATTGGATTTAAAAAGATACTACCCATGAGAAGAACAATTGGATTTTAAAGATACTATCTGAGAATAGAACAAATTGGAACTTTTAAAAGAAGAAAGCTTTAATTCGGAATTGTAGCGGGGAGGCATAAACAGGAAGTCCGCCTTCCGCTTTTGTAGACAGAACAAAGCAAAGAGGCTGCAAGCTAGAGTCTTGGAGAGCCGACTGGAAAGGATTAAAATTTCAACTTCTAAAATAGAAAACTCCCCCCTGGAAGCAGGAGAAGAGGGGGGAGAAGTTTTGGACTATTTATACCTGCGAGAGAGAGGGAAGGAAATTAAAACTCCACTGCTCAGAACCTGGGAACGGGCTGCAAATTAGACAATAAGGTTGCCGTATTTGGAATGCGCTCTGAATGTTAGCTGTCAAAAATGAGATACATTGTGCTTAATTGTTTCTAACTGCCCCCTCTGATTCTAAAGGGGGGGGAAGGTAACGGAAAATTGAAACTAAATTTCCTTCTCGAGTTATGCTTTAAAAGGAGTTATTTTGGACAACTACAAGTACAGATTGCAACTGTTTCCCCCTAGAGGGAGTTGTGGAAACTGTTATAAGAGCCGGACCAGGGAAATTTTCCATTAGAAAGATAAAACTGCCTGACTGTGGGATTGACCTTGGACTTTTTGAGTGTTATGGCAGATGGGAAAGAAAAAGTAGATTTATCAACAACGAGATTTGGGAAGCCTTGGCAGCGAAGAGCGTCAGCATCCGGCCCTTCTGCCTCATCTGCGGCTGTGCCAACTCAACCTAAACAAAGAGGAATGTCATCAGAGGAGGCTTTAGCGACGGTGCTAGGTAAGATAAATGAATCTTTGGAAAAACTTAGCAGGAAAGTAGATGAGACAAATGTAAAAGTCAATGCGTCAAATGCGAAGGTGGATGCTGCAAATGCCAAAATTGATATAAATACAGAAAGTATAAATAGTCTGGGACAAAAGGTGAACACTAACATAGAAGCAATACAGAAACTGATACAGGAGTCTGTCTTGACCCGTCAAATTGCAGAGGAAGCTAAGGGAAAAGTGGATGCTGTGGAAGTTAAAGTAACACAACTGGAAACAAAGAAAGTCCCAGATATACAGAGACAAGTTGAGGATCACAGGCTGATTCTTTCTATGATTGAGCTCAAGGAAAAACAGACGAACTTGAGGATTAGAGCCGTACCCGAATTGGAGAAAGATAGTTTGATAGAATTTCTTATGCAGGAATTCGCAGAGTTTTGGAAGCTGGACTTGGAACAAGAAGGAGTGAAAATCGTGAGTGCCTTTAGGCTTGGAATAGGAGGGAAGAAGAATAGAGTAAGAGACTGTTTGATTACCCTCCGATCCAAAGAAGAGAGAGATAAAATTTTGGGTTGGCACTTCCAGAAGCCTTTGGGAATATTGCAGTCAAGAGTGGAAATATTCAAAGATATCCCGAAATATCTTTTGGACCTTAGGTCCAATTATGGAGACTTGGTTGCTCTGCTGAGAAGGAACACAATCATCTTTAGGTGGGAATTTCCTCAAGGCCTATCCTTCAGCTTTAAAGGAAGGAAAATAAAAATAAGATCAGTTGAAGATAAAGACAAATTTTTGAGCACCCACGAAGAGGACCTACAGAAGGGACTTGGAAAAGAACCAGGAGCATTGGACAGAAGATCACCAGACAAAGGATTAGAGCAAAGAGTACTGGACAAAAGATCACCCATACTGGACTTAGCAAAGCTAAATTTTGGATTGGATTACCCAGCGAAAGGGATACCAACACCACCGTCAGAGCAAGAACAAGCACTGGGCGCAGTTGGAGGAGACTTAAAGTAACTACATCATGGCACTGCAAATATTAAGCTGGAATGTTAATGGGATGAATTCCCCTGAGAAAAGACGAAGAGTCTTTCATGTATTAAAAAAGGAACAATTGGACTTGATTTGCTTACAAGAAACACATGTGATAAGGCTACACAGGAAAATATTGGTAATAAAAGATTGGGACAGGAATTTATTTCATCAGACAAAGAAAAAAAAGAGGAGTAGTACTTTACGCAAAGGAGAGCCTATCACCGAAATTTCTTTTTAAAGATGATCAAGGAAGATTTGTAGCAATTGAAATCCAATCGCAAGGAGAGAAGTTTTTGATATTAGGCATCTATGCACCAAATGAGGGAAAATCGGAATTTTTTAAGAAGTTACATGAGACTCTGATGGACTATATGGATTACAATATGATTTTGATGGGGGATATGAATGGAGTGGTGTCTACAAATATGGATAAAGCACAGAGACAGGTAGTTACTAAGGATGATAGATTGCCAAAGACTTTCTTTGATATGACTGACAATATGGACTTAGTTGATATTTGGAGAATTAAAAACCCTTTGGGAAGAGAGGGAACCTTCTTCTCTGAGGCCAAAATGACATGGACAAGAATTGACCAAATTTGGGTAACTAGAGGGCTGGTTCCAAAGACTAGAAAGGTGGAAATATGCCCTAAAATGTGCTCCGACCATAATGCTGTAAAGATGGAATTGAAATTAACACCAACTGGTTCCTTCAGATGGAGGATGAATGACACATTGTTTAGGAACGAAGAAGTGACTAAGAAGGCCCAAAAAACTTTGAGAGACTATTTTGAGATAAATATGAATACCACTGTAGAAAAAAGAGTAATTTGGGACGCAAGCAAAGCGGTCATGAGAGGATTTTTGATACCACAGAATGCGATCCAAAAGAGAGTCCAAAATGAGAAAAAAGACAAGATCTTGGAGAAAATAAAGGAAGGAGAGAAGAAACTGAGAGCGAAGCCAAAATCGCAGGAGATTCTGAAAGAGATAAAGCTACATCAAGTACAATATATGAAAATGATAAATCAGGAAATAGAATGGAAAATTAAACAGATGAGACAAAAGACATTTGAATCGGCAAACAAATGTGGAAAACTACTGGCTTGGCAAATGAAAAAAAGACAGAAACTTAACACTATTACAAATTTGGAAGTGGAAGAGAAAAATATACAGAATCCAGTGGAGATTAGAAAGTGTTTTCAGAGTATTTTAAACAACTATATACACAGGAAACTCAGAAACAAATGGATATAGACAGTTTTTTGAAAATAAATGGACTACAAAAAATCTCTCAAGAAAACAAGTTAATGCTGAATTATAAAATAACGGAGCAAGAGATAGAAGGGGCCATCCAGAATATGCAATTGGGTAAATCCCCAGGACCGGACGGCTTGACTTCAAGATACTACAGAACTTTGAAAGAATGGATAATACAGCCTTTAAAGGAAGTGTGTAATGGAATATTGGAAGGGAAAAATGCACCAGAGTCGTGGAAGGAAGCTTATATTACACTTATACTGAAAACAGAGTCTGAGAAGACACAGCTTAAGAATTACCGCCCCATATCTTTGCTTAATGTGGATTGTAAATTTTTTGCAGACATTTTGGCTAAGAGACTAAAAAAGGTATTAGTAGAAGAAATTCATAAAGACCAAACTGGCTTTCTCCCGGGTAGACACTTGTCTGACAACACGAGGAACATAATTAACATTTTAGAAAAGTTACAAGTGAATATTAATACTAAAGCAGTTTTGATATTTGTGGATGCGGAGAAAGCCTTTGACAATATTTCCTGGAGTTTTATGAAGAAAAACTTACAGGGGATGGGGGTTGGTCAAGGTTTTGAAAACGGTATAGGGGCAATTTATTCAGAACAAAAGGCTAAATTAATTGTGAATAATGTAGTGACGGAAGAATTTAAGATAGAGAAAGGAACACGACAAGGTTGCCCAATCTCTCCATTGCTTTTTATATCGGTCCTGGAGGTTCCTTTAAACATGATTAGAAGGGACCAAACAGTTAAAGGTATACAAGTTGGAGCTAAACAGTACAAACTGAAAGCATTTGCTGATGATTTGGTATTGACACTACAGGAGCCAGAATCTAGTACCAAAAGAGTACTGGAATTGATTCAAGAATTTGGACAAGTAGCGGGATTTAAGTTGAATAAGATGAAAACTAAAGTCCTAGAGAAAAATTTAACAGTGATGGAGAGAGAAAGGTTTCAGAAGGAGACAGGGCTAACACTGGTTAAGAAAGTGAAATACCTAGGGGTTAACATGACTGCCAAGAATGTGAATCTGTTTAAGGATAACTATGAAAAATGTTGGATGGAAGTGAAAAAGGACTTAGAAATATGGTCAAACCTGAAGCTATCATTGCTAGGCCGAATTGCTGCGATAAAGATGAATGTATTGCCAAGGATGTTGTTTTTGTTTCAAACATTGCAAATATTAGATAAAATGGAGTGTTTAAAGAAGTGGCAGAGAGATATCTCTAGATTTGTCTGGCAGGGCAAGAAACCTCGAATAAAATTTAAGATATTAACTGACGCTAAGGAAAGAGGTGGATTTGCCCTGCCAGACTTAAAACTTTATTATGAATCAGCCACTTTTTGCTGGCTGAGAGAATGGATGCTTCTTGAGAACACTGATGTGTTGGATTTAGAAGGTTTTAATAATGTTTTTGGGTGGCATGCATATTTGTGGTATGATAAGGTCAAAGCACACAAAGCGTTTAAAAACCATATTGTCAGAAAAGCACTGTTTAATGTTTGGATAAGATATAAGGATTTGCTTGAAAATAAAACCCCAAGGTGGCTGTCACCAATGGAAGCGAAGGCCCAGGAAAAGCTCAATATGGAGGCCAAATGGCCGAAATATTGGGAAATTTTGGAACAAGAGGGAGACAGATTAAAACTGCAGAGTTTTGAAAAATTAAAAAATAGAGTGTGAGATTGGCTTCACTATTATCAGATAATGGAGGCATATAATGTGGATAAAAATATTGGCTTCCAGGTGGAAAAATCAACATTGGAAACAGAACTGTTAGACTCCAAAACTAAGAATTTGTCAAGAATGTATAACTTGCTGTTGAAATGGAATACTCAGGATGAAACGGTGAAATCTGTTATGATTAAATGGGCACAAGATGTGGGACACAACATTATGATGGCTGACTGGGAACAGTTATGGACTACAGGTATGAAGTTCACGGCATGTAATGCCTTAAGAGAGAATATAATGAAAATGATATACAGGTGGTACATGACACCAGTCAAGCTTGCGAAAATTTATCACTTGCCTGATAATAAACGTTGGAAATGTAAAGAGACTGAAGGTACATTCTTTCACCTTTGGTGGACATGCCCAAGGATTAAGGCTTTCTGGGAGATGATCTATAACGAAATGAAAAAGGTACTTAAATATACCTTTCTGAAGAAACCAGAGGCCTTTCTCCTGGGCATGGTCGGCCAATTGGTGACAAAGAAGGACAGAACTTTCTTTATGTATGCTACAACAGCAGCAAGAATACTTATTGCAAAGCATTGGAAGACACAAGATCTACCCATCCTGGAAGAATGGGAGATGAAGGTGGTGGACTATATGGAACTGGCGGAAATGACTGGCAGAATCCGAGACCAGGGAGAAGAGTCGGTGGAGGAAGATTGGAAGAAATTTAAAGACTATTTACAGAAGCATTGTAAGATTAATGAATGTTAGAATGATGTTGGAATGAATTTATGTGATTTTAGCAGAAATGTAACAAAGATTTAGAAAAATAGACTGTTAATTGGTGAAAGGAGGGAAAGTAAACTTATATTAATATCAAGATAAATTTTCAGGACAAAAATTTGAAAAGAGGGAAAGGATTTGCTGAAATGGATAATTGACTTAGAATACAAAAAAGGGAGGTGTGAGGAGGTCAGGGAAATAAGCTAATGTAAGGAAAGTAATGGGAAGATTTGCTGTATTCTTTTTTTTTTCTTGATTCTTCTTTTTACTTCATGGATTTTAATTCTTTGATTTTTCCTTTTGATTTTTCTTTTTCTCTTTTGTATTTTATCTTTTCTTGTTTAAAAGGATGTTTTTCGTGATTTTTCTTTTTGTACTTCTAAAAACTTTAATAAATATCTTATTTAAAAAAAAAAGGTCCAGTCATGGCCGACTCTGGGGTTGCGGCGCTCATCTCGCTTTATTGGCCGAGGGAGCCGGCGTACAGCTTCTGGGTCATGTGGCCAGCATGACTAACCCACTTCTGGCAAGCCAGAGCAGCGCACGGAAATGCCATTTACCTTCCCGCCAGAGTGGTACCTATTTATCTACTTGCACTTTGATGTGCTTCCGAACTGCTAAGTTGGCAGGAGCAGGGACCAAGCAAAGGGAGCTCACCCCATCATGGGGATTCGAACTGCTGTCCTTCTGATCGGCAAGTCCTAGGCTCTGTGGTTTAACCCACATTGCAGGCTAAATGCTCCAGTATATAAAATGTGAAGTTCTATTAGGATGCAGAATAACAGATTCAACCAATGATGAAGGAATTTATCTTTGGCCATTTGGCTATCATATTAAACAAGAAGAGGGAAATTCTCTCCGTCCCGGTGCTGCAAGATAGGCACTGCCTCCTCTCCGCTATCAAAAGCCTTCTCAGTCACAAAATGAGGGTATATCACAGCAGCAAACACTCCCAAAGCCATCACAAATAGCTCTAGTTGTTCATTATCTGTTACAGGAAAGCTTACTTCTCCCCAGCACTGGTTTTACAAGGCCAGAATTCTGTCAAAGTGCTTATACTCTGCAGAATACAGCAAGATGTATGGTTTCTATCAAGTATCTCAACTTGTAATAGTACCCATATGTGCTCTTCCAAGCTAACCTGCTAATGCTGAGACCACCATCACTCGCAGAGTTGGGCAGAATGACTAATATAAATGATGAGTGTATATCATTTAGATTGGTTCTAGTCCACATAATGTCAAACCGCCAACTTGGCCTTGGTCTGAAGCATCTGGAGGATGCTTTAGTAGATGTCAGAGACAGGCAGGAGTCTGAAGGACAGGCAGAGGAGGTAGGAGGGAGGGAGGATGAGCTAGGGAAAGGAGCCAGTGATTTGTGGGTTCCTGTGCCTCCTGTGGGCAGGGGGAAGAGGAAGAGGGTGGGCAGTCAGAGATGGGAGAAGAGAAAGCGAAGGAAGAGCTGAAGGCAAATGAGACAGTCCCAGAGAGAGTCAATTCATTAGAATCTCCTCCACTACTGACTCCCGGGACAAGGAGGAGCATAAAGCAACAGGAGCAGCTGGAGATGCCATGCTGGAGATGTCACCGGTTGCTTGCACGTACCACATCAGAAGAGGGGGTTTCAATGGGCTGTAGGACATGTGGCACACCATTGCTCCAACTGCTGGTACAGAGCACAGGTCTGAAGAAGGAGGTGCTCTGCTGGCTATTTAGCAGGAGCGGTGCATGTGATTCTTGCATCTTAGGAACTGATGTAATCTAGTGCTTTGCCAATAAAAAAACCTAAACTTCCAATCGCATGTTCTCCTTGGGGGTTCTGGGTATGCTCTGGACAAACAGATACATTAGGGCTGCCAGTGTGGACCCCAATAGGTAACTGCCATTAAAATATGACATTAAGCACATCCATCTCTCAAGCATAGGCACTTTTCTGTGTGCAATTTTGCCTAATATACACATGCTTGCAGAGGAATTTTCCCTAATATAATGAATTTGAGTGTTACTTGCATAAATACAGTCATACCTTGGCTCCCGAACAATCAAAACCCGGAAGTGAGTGTTCTGGTTTTCGAATGATTTTCGGAAACCAAATGTCCAATGTGCCTTCTGTGACTTCCAATTGGCTGCAGGAGCTTCCTGCAGCCAATCAGAAGCAACGCTTTGATTTTCGAACGTTTTGGAAGTCAGAAGGACTTTTGGAACGGATTCCGTTCGACTTCCAAGGTACGACTGTATATGCAATTTTATGCACACTTCACGGTAGCATAAGCATTGCTGCACACATTACTGAAAAGCCGCCTTACAAAATTCAGCGGATTTCAAGACATGGCTGTGTTTTGGTTCTTATCTTGTTTTGGAAAGTGTGGATTTGGTAGGTTCATCTGTAATGTTAACTGAATTGTTATTTCCCCACCACTCCTAAGGTAGGAGTCTGTGGGTTCCATGTTTTGCAGAAATGCGTAGCTTACTTCTGCAGATTGCATGTGGAATATTGCCCAGTTCACATAATTCATCCAGAGCATAGCTCTTGGATTTTGGCTGTCAGGATTAGTGCTTCTCCCACACAAGACATGGAATGCTGGCAGTTTAGGTAGCTGAGGTTTATTTCTCAATAACAGGTTTACAGCAGTCAAGCTTCCACAATTCATCCTTCTCTGTTGGAGTCAGTTGACTCAACTGGCTTCTGACCCCTCCCAAGGCCAGATATACGCCACGTCCTTCCCTGCCTCCCGCTGGCCCACCTCTGCTCTAATCGCTTGCTCCGCCTCCTACTTCTTGGAGACTCAGGTGCAGCCAATTCCTCTTCCTCTGGAGATTCCTCTCTGCTGAGAGTGTCCCTGACAATGCATAATGCACACAGCTCTGTAAATCACTCTAGTTTTTACTTTCATCCTCACATTACCCTTTTCCTCTCCCTGGCCATGAGAGAACTGTGCCCACCTTGCAAGTTCCCTGCTTTTATTGAACAGCTCCTCCTCTGTTCTGTGACACAAGCGTTATGGAGAGGCTTGCTATTTTGGTGTTTGATCTGAATCACAAAAGTAGCACTGCTTTGGCTCTCCTCCAGTCATATCTGAAGCCAAATGCATTGCTTACAAACAATGCCTTCAGGCAAAAAAGGAATCTGGTTCTGCAACACAAAGCTGCTGCTTTCTGAGACTTGGTGGAAGCAGGCATGCCCAACCATCTCTATTTTAAATGGCCAGCTGCAAGTTGTAGTGCAAGACAGAACAGCAGCATTTAGTTTGTGAAACACTTTATACCAAAAAAAAAAAAAAAAATGCTTTCAATAATTAAACAATACAAGGCAGGAGACAGGAGTACACTCAGCGAGCCAGAGATGTACTGTAAGGCAGACAGGTGTATTCAACTGGGATGGAGACGTGTCAGTTCTGAAGAATTAAGACGTGGTCAGCTAAACTAAGGATACAATGGGAAGGGAAGTTATGTTTTCACCTCTGGAATCTCTGAGGCAAATAATAAGCATTGGGTTGGCAGGAGGCCATGTTTGAGGGAGAAAATGGCACAGCTTCTGACTTGACACCTAGTCCTAAGAAGTGGTCAGGGGCCAATTCTTTGGGGTTGTGCTAGAGCTGCTGTTTGTCATGTGTATTTATTTAGAATACAGTGGTACCTTTGGTTATAAACTTATTTCGTTCCTGAGGTCCGTTCTTAACCTAAAACTGTTCTTAACCTGAGGTACTGTACCACTTTATCTAATGGGGCCTCCCGCTGCCGCCGCACAATTTATGTTCTCATCCTGAGGTAAAGTTCTTAACCCGAGGTACTACTTCCGGGTTAGCGGAGTCTGCAACCCGAGGTGCTTGTAACCCGAGGTGTTTATAACCCAAAGTACCAGTGTATAAAGAAGGCTGGAGAACTGGATCTGAAAGTGGTATCCTGTGGTGGCTCATACCCATTGGGATTGTAGGTGAGAAGTCAGAGGGTAGACAATTCCAGCTCTCCCCTCACATCTCCCTCCCTGCTGAGTTCTACAAGGGCAACACTGAAGAAGAGGAAGTTGACAGGCATTGCCAACCCCCTGGACTGCTTATAACTAAGCCTGAAAGGTGGTGAGGGCTAGCTGAGTACAGATTGAGGCTGGTGGAACTGTGTACCCATTCACTCTTATGAAGCAGCATCCACTGGGAGCAGCCACAAAGGATGCTGCATAAGTGACAGAGTACAGATCTCCCCCTTTAAGTGTGCATTAATTCAAAGGTGATTTGCTTCCTTCTGCATTCATTGGCAGCCTTCCAAGCTCTTAGTCTGGTTACCAGGATGTGTTCTGGGGGGTCTTCTTGCTGAAGGACTGGGGGGGAAAATGCTGGCAGGAGCAGACTAGCAAAAGCTGAGGATGGCACAGATACTTCAAGCAACGCATTACAACTCCTAGTTTCATTTGGAAAGGGATCTAAAATAAAAGTGCCAGACTCTTAATGCCTTTATACAAAACTGTGGCAGAGGCACACTTGGAGTCCTGTGCCCAGTTCCAGTAGTGGCATTTCAAAAAAGGAGATTTTAGAGCTGGGAAAAATGGGGGAGGGGTTGAAATCTGAAAGATCAAGAGGCTATACTGTTGGGACATCTTTGTTTGGAGCAAGAGACAAGGGCAGGAGACCTGATAGAGAAAACTCATGTAGAGAAAATTCATTGAGTCAGAAAATTCCTTGAGTCATTCCTTGAGTCAGAATAACTGAATCTGTATCCACTGCCATGGTTTATGAGTAGGGGATTCCAGACTTCACGGTCCTGCCCCCGTTACCATTTGCCGATTGCCATGGGACTTGGGGTGTGTGTGAATTTTTGGAAGACACCTGTGTGAATCAGTGCACGCTAACCAACACACAGTCTTTGCAGTAAGGCCGGTAGATTCTTATCTGCTGCAGCCTTCATCTGCCTTCACAGCCGTTGTAACATGCCGCTTGCTATCTTCCACCTATTCTGCCATTGAGGACATCTTGGATCATTCTTGGTCTAACTCCTCCCCTTTGACCTTACCGCCTTGGGGGACCCTGCTGGGAGTAGGAGACTCATGACAGCTTCGCTCACAAGGGTCAGAGAAACGTGCAAGCCCACTCACCATGACAAGCTGATAATCCAGCGAGTGAGCCTATCACACAATACTAGAACCTAGATAGTAGAAGCTGAATAGTAGATGCTTGGTTGATGGGGATGTTGTTGCTTTTATTTATACCCAACCTTTTCCCCTGGGCAGGGACTCAGCTATAGGAGAGCCACAACAGGGATGTGGTAAGATGAAGATTGGATTCATGAGCTGTTGCCCACCAGTACGACCATTATAATGTGAGTTGTGTTTAATTTTCACCCATTAGCATCTTTCCCCACCAGAAAATGCCAAGGTTGTGGAAGGCTGTTGGTGCTGAATCAGGTCCCTTATTTGCAATATAATGCATTCAACTTTGTGATGTAAATAACCGATGTCACAGTCAGAATATAACTACGTTTAAAGTAAGCATCAGGGTACTGAAAGTGAACAGCAGCGGAAACAAGCAACTTGGTATGAATAAGTCTCTTTCCTGCCCACACTCTCATTTGCTGGTTCATTAATTTGCAGTGCCCAGAAAATATGAACATACGAGGTTAATCCTTCCAGCCTTCTGTTTGTATCCTAAGCCTCTACAGGACGATACTTCACATGCCACAGTCCTCTCTTGAACTGTGAATACACTGTGGAGTCTATCGCTAGAAAAACAAATGTTGACATTTTATTTGTGACAACAGCCACTGTTTTAAGTGGCAAATTCTGGAATGTGAAAGATATACAAAGAGATGGGGGTAATGGCCACATATGTCAAGTTGCTACTGCGATTTCAGGAACATTATCCAAAGCAAGACTTTAAAAAATAAAATCCTTTGGCACTTTAAAAAACACACACACGTACCTTGAAATGCAAAACAAAATTAAAGTCATATTAGGCTTTGCATTTCTTCAAACCACTTACTCAGCATCAGTCTGATGGGCTTTGTGGAATGATTCAAAAAGAAGTTGCTTCAAGACTGCTGTTTTAACACTGATAAGGAAGCAAAATAAAGAAAAGAGTGAAGATGATAGTTGGGCACAAACAAGTGACAGGCAATCTAAAGGTGAGAAAGAAGTTATTTAAGGTACAGCGGTTGGAAGGACAATCTAGTGACATGAACGCAGCAAAGACAACCTGAACTTTAGATCTCGAGTGCTGCGGGGAAAAACATTTTAGTTATAAAAGCAATTGGCTTAAGAAGGGATCTGCCGAAGAAATGAATTAAAACTGTGTTCAAAGAAGACATCCAGTATAATGCCTGTTCTCTACAGAGGCATAAACTAGGCAGCCAACAGGTCCCCCCCCCTCCAGACCCTTCAGCTGTTGTTGGTTTTGAAAAAAAGACAATAAAGGTCAAAATACTGATTCAGTACAACCCACGTGACTGCCAAGCTTTTAAAAGATGTGTTTGATACAAGCAAGAATCATGTCTTCCTTTTGAGATTCTGTCTGTTAAACCTGTGAGCTCAGGGGCAAAAATCATAGCAAACCTGATATTTTACTAAATATCATTTTATTACTTAGGCTGGTTTTGGAATCATAGTTATAAACACTTGATTTTCAAGAATGCCATCTTATTTTGTATCGCTAACACACTTTGATTTGGGAAGGGAGAGGGTTGTAACTGCAGTCTTAACCTTTGCTTCCTACAGGTAGCAGACTCCTATAAGGATCAAGCTGTGTGTTTCTAAGACCATTGCAAAAGTAGTAGTAGTAGTAGTAGTAGTAGTAGTAGTAGTAATTGAAGAGGAGGAGGAGTTTGGATTTTATATCCAGCTTTATCACTACCCTAAGGAGTCTCAAAGCGACTAACAATCTCCTTCCCCTCCCCCCCCACAACAAACATTCTGTGAAGTGAGTGAGGCTGAGAGACTTCAGAGAAGTGTGACTAGCCCAAGGTCACCCAGCAGCTGCATGTGGAGGAGCGGGGAAGCGAACCCGGTTCACCAGATTACGAGTCCACCGCTCTTAACCACTACACCACACTGGCTCTGGTTGTTGTTGTTATTTGTACCCCACCCATCTGACTGGGTTTCCCCAACCACTCTGGGCAACTTCCACCAGAAATAAAAACATAATAAAACATAAAACATTTAAAAATTCCCTCTACAGGGCTGTATAAGTAGGGTAGACCTCTTCACTTCAAGTATGCCCTTATATTTGAACTTGGAACAAAATCTGGTGGTGCTAATGGAGGCACACAACTTTTTATCATTTATTATTGTTACTCTTACTATTAAATGTGAAATACTGTTGCATGTGCAAAGTGATGATGCATCTGTGGTGTAAACTGGAGTCATCTCCCTCCTAAGAAATGGTGCCTAGGAATTCACTGCAACCAACCTCTTGGGAACTGGGCCTGGATTAAACCTAAATTGTTTTGACAATGTTTATTACTGATTTAGCTTTCTAATCATCTTATGCAAATAGGGTTGTTTGGGAAGAGAACAAACCTAACCGCTTCATGCTATCCAAGGCCATCATCATAATAAGGTACATTCTCTCATACTCCTGCAATGTAACAAAGCAGTTTGCTATTTGTCCTTGTCAAGTGGGAAGCATAACCAGCACAGCTGACTGTCCATTCGTGGCAAAAATTTGCATCATGTGAACAAAGTTCTTTAATACCACTCCTCTCTGATTTGGCAAGCTGAAAGATAACACTCTGGTCCATTCTGCACATCTATGTACATGTATTCATATGGATGTATATGTGTTGATGTATACAGAGTGGATTAGGATTTCTGCTCTGCTACAAAAATAAGGATACAGAATGAGATCCAATGTCAGGCATCTGCAAACTCAGCAGTGCTTCTCCTTCCTTCCAGCCGCTTTCCATCCCACCATTCACCCTCTCAAAAAAAAAAAACCTTCCCCAAAGGGTGTGAGACCTTCTATAGCCATTTTTGGGTGTGCATGGGGAACAGGAGTGGGGAGAAGAAAAGTCCCATTGCACAAATTGATCTTCACTGTTCAAGTAAGTTGCCACAACTGGTTTTCACTCATGGCCTTTAACAGTATATTTCCAACTGCTTAAAATGCCTGGTACCAAGAACTGAAAGCTGAAGCTCCAAAGGTCAACTTTCTACCCACCACGCTTGTTCGAAAATCCCATCTACGTGTATTGGAAAAGCAAAGCCACTCTGGGGTGATACAGCCATGCTGGAGCTGCTCCATTTCAAAGTCTGGCAAATGACCACAGCTTTGAATGCATCCACACTTTAAAAAAACCTGCCAATTTCTCCTCTTGAAAACTTCATAGGAAGCCATGCAACAAGGGCAGATTACTTCCAGCGCATAACTCCAGTGCTTAAAACTCTCATGGCCTGCCCAAATGCTACTGGCTCAAGTTCAAAGTTCCTACAAGGCCCTGGACAACTTGAGTCTAGGATTCCCAAACAGCTGTTTTAAGCAAGTTTTCTGATTTCATGGTTAGTTTTAACTGATGTTATTGTTTACTGTATCTTTTTAACCTCACTGTGAACTGCTTAGAGACTAAAGAGAACAATCCTGATGCTTTTTAAAATATATATATTATTAATTGACTTGTTTTCTGTGAAATTCAAATTGTAGTGATTATTTCTAAGCTTGCATTTGCATATTTTATGGCAATTTGTGTCCTATGGGCCTGCGCCAATTAAAAGCCTAGTGATGCCCCTGTTCTTGAGGCTGACCCAGAATAAGAAATGTGTTGTCCACCCCTCTCCCCCCCCCCCGCAGTGAACCATCTCTGTATAGAAATCCTCAGTTGCTTCATGTCTATCTGTTTAATTGCAACGAGACTCTGGAAGAGGGCTTGCTCCCAAGGGGGACCATATCCTTCTATCAAGAAAAACAGTCAGGGAAAGATCAAGCCTAGACATAATAGAAATTGCAAGCGTCTGTGCTCTGTAGACATATGGGATAACTTTTCAAAAATGTTAGAACAAGGCAAGAATCAGCAGGAAGATTCTCCTATTAGTATTCCCAGCAACATCTCAAAGCTCCAATAAGTCTCACATACTTCATGCTAGGAGGGAATCTGCGAGGACTGCAGTTTATTCTGTGGCCAAGGAGATGCTCAGAAATGTGACTGAATACATTCTCCCGGGGCTTTGCTAATTCCTACGGCTGTGATCCAATTCAGTAAAAATAACCAGGCATGGTGGGGGGTAATCGCTGGAACTGGTTGGGATTTGTAAATAGTTTGGGTAAAAAATTGAGAAGCTGTGAGGAAAAAATATCTGTTTAACATTCTAGTCTAAGAGCCTGGTGTCAAAAACCACTTCAAAAGTTTGAACACTTTAGCTTTTATCAGTTGCCAAGAAGAAGGAAGCGAGAGAGGTTTGTCCATCGTTACCTTGCTTTTCCCCACAGTAAAAAGGGAAGGTTTTGTGTCCTATACAGATTGTTTCAGTCCTTCATGTGATCTGGGTTTCCAACCTACATATGTACAGATCTAGGTGTGCAGGCTTTTGTCCTGCAAATGCCCACAACTCATGCGTACACACCATGAGCTCCAGACATCCACAGCTAACATGGACACATCAACAGTGGGGCCACAGAAGTTGTGCAAAGTCAGAGGCAGGACAGCCCTGTTTGAAGTGATTGAAAGAGGTCTCCTCCATCCATATAACATATGAAGATGGCTAGATTCAGGGAGCTAGAGTAAAAAAAAAAAAAATCCCCTAGCTATTCTAAAAGGCCTACAGAAACATTGGCATGACAGTTTTGCCATAAACCCAAACACCAGAAGTGAATAGAGATAGGAAAGTATACCTGTCCTTAAAGCAAAGCAGAAGTATGTTCTGTCATGGAGAGCACTTGGTCAGTTCTGTCCTAGGAGAACTTTGAATCTATTTTTTTTAAATATCTTTTTGCCGAGGCGTACCTGTCAGGGACTGGACTGAGAAGGAATGGTGGAGACCACTTCTCCCTTCTCCTCAACCTTCCAGAGAAAAGGAAGACAGTATAGGTTTACAACAGTGGCTTGCAGAAGGTCACAGCTCTGAGACGGAAGAAGGGCAAAGCTGGGCGATAATGGGAGAAGAGGAGGGGAGAAAAGCAGAGCCGGAGCAGCTGGCTGACACATTATCACTAGAAAGCATCCCAAACCCCCCTTCTCCCAGACTCTGGTGACTGATGAAAGTAAGAGAGCAGAGAGCTAAGAGGCAATTGGCCTTAAGCAGCCATCATAAGGGGAGTGGGGCTGTTGACGATTGAGAAGGGAAGGGGGTGGAGCTTACTCGGAGCAACACCATTACTCCTAGAGGCAGCATTTCTAAGCCTATCTCTGTGAATATTGAATAAACGACCTAGTAAGAGCTTCTTGTCTATCTATTACTGGCAGCCTGCCATGGGGGGAGGATTGGATTCCCTGAAGCCTGACATGCCATTGTGGAAGCGGGGGGTGGGGCTGTGAACTGAGTGATTTCTACAGTTTCCATAATACCTTCTAGAATAGTGACAAATGGTTAAAACCGGCCCATCCTGTTTGCTTAACGAAAAGGTGAAAGACTTGTGTTGGTGAGCCATTATCTATACCTGGCCATCTCTGTCTGCTGTCTGCCTTCAAATCACCTGACCATTGTGTGGATGGATCCCTTTGAGGAGTTGAGTATCCTGTACTTGACAACTAAATTTGCATGTGCTAATCTTTAGGTCAGATGTGTGTGAACTCAGGATATGGCCATGAGTCATTCAGGAGGCTGATAGTTCCAGAGTCACCAAAGTTTCATCATGGAGAGTCTCATGTCACATTAGAGTTATGTCTAACTCTAATGCTCTCTAGTGGTCTGGTCCATGGGGTCACGAAGAGTCGGACACGTCTAAAGTACTAAACAACAACAATATTACACTTATGTCATGATCTGCCGTGATGAACCCTATCATAAGTTCAAATACACACACATCTCTTCACAGATCCCCTATGGACACTCTGGACCTGTTTTGCTTTCTCCTTCATTTGTGGGACTGCATAGGATTGTGATTACGCTATCAAGGCAACCACTTCAGCATTGCAGAGGCTGCCACTCGGTTACTGTTGACCGTTACGAAAACGATTTTACAGAAAAAAGTAGCCACTTTCCTTAAGTATGATCCGGCTGAAATATAACGTGCTCTGACTTATTTCTCTTATTCAGGTTCACGTATACTTTTGTAAATTAAATTAAAAGATAAGTGAATTAGCACTGTCATATTGTACCAGTGGTTAGGGCATTGCTTATATAAATATGTCTGCATGAGTATAGAACACAGGGAAAGCTTGTTTATTCTGTTAATAGGTCTCAGTTATTTAGGATTATTTATTTATTTATTTTAATTTTTTTTTTAAAAAAGCATCATCTATCATGTCTGCCATAATGAACTCCTGCAAAGGTCAAATGTAATGGCTAGATGCTGCAGGAATGGATGATTCCACTGTAATCCTGTTATCCTCCCACTTGGCTAATTTAATTCCATTGCATTTAACAGTGTAAAGGGGAAAGAGCAGCCACTTGGCTCCCCTCCACACACTCCTGTGTCCGCAGTCCCCTGAGCTTGGTTTTGTGTTTCCCTACTGCTGTAATTGCATTAGTAATGAAAATGTATGGTAAAAATAATTATAATTGCCTACTTTGTATTTTGTTGGCATCAGTGAAAGTTTGCTGGGGGGGGAGAGAAAGTGTTTAATTAGCTCTTGCTCTTCCTCACTTAGTCTTGACTTTTCCCTACTTGAGTCTATGTTTCAAGGCACAGATGTTTAATGGCCTGATACGTACTTCCATTTTGGAATATGAGTAAGCAATCTAATTTTTTATTATGCAAGTCCCAGCAAATGCAGTGGGAAGGGCAGGTTCCCAAAGTGAGGGTGGATTACAATACAAAGGAATGGTAGGCTTTTTGGTTATTTTTATTTAATTCTGTAGCTACCGTATTTTTTGCACCATAACACTCACTTTTTTCCTCCTAAAAAGTAAGGGGAAATGTCTGTGCGTGTTATGGAGGGAATGCCTACGGGTGGCATGCCTACGGATTTTCCTCCTCTAAAAACTATGTGCGTGTTATGGTCGGGTGCGTGTTATAGAGCGAAAAATACGGTAATTGCTCCATGGCCACCATTTGAATGATATCTCTTGCTTTTTTGAAATTGGGGGCATGGTCCAGCCAATCCCACAGATTTCAGTGGGAGAGATTTCTGGTGCAATGCTATATGTGGCTACTCAGAAATAATCTGCAACAAAATCAGTATTGCTTACTACCAAATACATGGACATTGGGTTGCAGTCAATTGTTTCACTCTACTATCCAATTCCTGCCAACCTAGCAGTTCGAAAGCACATCAAAGTGCAAGTAGATAAATAGGTACTGCTCCCGCGGGAAGGTAAGCGGCGTTTCCGTGTGCTGCTCTGGTTCGCCAGAAGCAGCTTAGTCATTCTGGCCACATGACCCGGAAGCTGTACGCCAGCTCCCTCGGCCAATAAAGTGAGATGAGCGCCGCAACCCCAGAGTCGGTCACGACTGGACCTAATGGTCAGGGGTCCCTTTACCTTTACCATTACTATCCAAATAAATAACTGGGTTTTTTGGCTTCGACTAGACTGGTGATTACATGAGGAAAAGGAGGGAACAATGGTTGAGGGTTCAAATTTTCTAACACATTACCAGCACCCATATGGATAACGAACATGTGGATGATGACAGCCAGCATGGTGTAGTGGTTAGGGCAGCCTTTCTCAACCTGGGGGTCCCCAGATGTTGTTGAACTACAACTCCCATCATCCCTAGCTAGCAAGGCCAGAGCTCAGGGATGATGGGAGTTGTAGTCCAACAACATCTGGGGACCCAAGGTTGAGAAACATTGGGTTAGGGTGTTGAACTAGGACCAATGAGACCTGGTTCAAATTCCCATTCACCCATGAGTGACCTTTGGCCCTTTCCTCTTCCTCTCTCATCCTAATCTGCCTCACACTATTGGATAAAGTGGAGAGAATCATTTATGCCACTTTGAGCTCCTTGGATAAAAGATTGGGTATAGCTGTAGTACAAATAATACAATGATAAACATTCACACTGGATTCACACCACTGAAACCATTGGCACTGTCTCGATACAAATAGTTCCTAGATTGCATTCTGATCAGTAGCATCTTTGGCCACCTCCTAGTGTCTTATGCAGCTGGTAATCATGGGCTTGTAGGTCAACTCATGATCCCAAGTTGCTTACCCATCCCACAATAGTACTAGCATCAACGGAAGTAAAAATAAAATGTTATGTCCCTGTCTCTATTATAAACTTTCCATTGCCTGATAGGCTATGACCTATTGCAGTTGATGGCCTTGTGGCCATCACATATTTGCTGCCCCTTACTCTTTCATAGGCTTTTATTTTAAGCCTCACCTCTACCACCCACGCCTAAATCTGTCAAGTAGTTGTTGAAGGTTAGATAGAAAAATGAATTCAGTCTTGTAGTGAAAACTCCCAGTGTCTCAAACAACATTACGAATTATCGTGGCCAGACTGTCCCTGCTCAAGAAATATTGTAGGTGGCATACCAGCTGTAGCCTCTTAGCCACTGAGGCTACCTGAGCTTCCAGATACAAAGAAGGATACAGGAGCACCCCCAAACTCTGAACTTATTCTTTTGGAAGGAGTATGATCCCATCCAGAACAGTCAACTGGACATTCTCCTGGATGTGGGAAGCACCAACTCACCGTGCCTCTATCTTACCAGGGTTCCTGCTCAGCTTATTGGCCCATGTGAAATGTGAGGATCAAAATACATCTATCCATCAAAATTTGCACTTTTCTGAATTATGCTGTTCTCCAATCAACTAATGGGTATGAAAATGCATATACTAGGGTAACGTGTGCATAAAAATGCATATATTAGTAAAAATAGCATACAAAAATGCAGCATGTTGTTGGAAATTACTGTGCAAAATTGTGCACGTTAGACAACATTGCATACAAAAATGTGTTCATTAGGAGAAAGTCACACCAAAATGCTGATGAATTTTCATGAGGATTTTTCCTTTTTTAAAAATGCAAATTGTTGGAGAAATGTGAGGAATTGAATTTAAGATCGGAAAAAGGAGAAGCAAGAGAATTAATATTGGCAGATCCATCCCTAATCTTGAGAGATGACAGATGTTAGATAAAACAACCCTTCACTATCTCACTAAGTGTAGCAGAAACACTGTGTTCATTTTCCTCCATCCCTCTCTAAGAAACTCAGGCTAGCTTTACTGAGCTTGGAAAAATGTTGACAGAAAATATATCTGAAGAAATAGGATGAGGAAATACAATGAACTGCCGCCACTCACCCCCCCCCCAACACACACACACACACGAGAAGGCAGTTTAAGGTTCAATTCATTTCTAGTAGCGTTGCCAATAGGATAAAATATTTAATGGCACTGCATTCTGAACTATATATTTTTGACAATACATTTCATGCCTTGTATGGCACTGAAGTTATGAGATTGGAGTGAATAATGTAAGAGAAACTCAACGTTTTTTGCAGCACAAGGCTCAGATTTGTTATTTTCTACCACTGTGCCACTAGCTAAATCAAGCCTCGATAATACATAACTGGTACTTACTTTGTAGGGATTATATTAAAATATAAGAAGGTCTCAACCTCCTGTCTTTTTCAATGCAATATTAAAATCACATTAATATTTAAAGTGCCAGTATCCATTGAGGAGAATAAAAATTTAAAGAGCATGTACAAATCAGCGCTGCTGAAATTTAAGAGCTTTCTTTTTCTCTCTCTTCAAACCAATGCTATCTATCCATACAACAATCCTGGCAGCAAATCAACAATAGCCAGGCTAGGAGAATATAATGCTTTTGCAGTGTTTATCACAGGGATTTGTAGAAACCCAGTAATTTTCATAAGCCAAGAGAAATGTAGAAATGTGCACTTGGCCATGATGCTCAAAAGTAGTATATGTAAACAATGGGCAAAATCTACCAAAGCAGCCCATTTGAAAGGAATGGATTATTCATTTCTCCCATTCAATTCAGTGGGATACAGCGAATCGTCCCATGATTATTCTGTTTCTGATTAATGGAAATAATAATAATAATAATAATAATAATAATAATAATAATAATAATATCTTTATTGTCATTGCCCCCTCTCGGGGACAACGAAATTACTTGACTGCTCCATAAAAACACTAATTAAACAATACAGTATAGTACAGCAAGGAAGATTAGATGACTTTCAAAGTCCAGGCTTCCCATTCAGGGCCGAGATCGCTCTGGAGAAGAACCTGTTCTTAAGACAGCTCGTTCTTGTCTTCATCGTCCTGTATCTCCGTCCCGATGGCAGGAGCTCGAAGAGACAGTGATCAGGATGCGATGATCTGGAGAAGAATTTTCCCACAGCAGCAACTATTTTAAAACAAATATATTGCATATATTGCTAAATGTTGGACGTTCTAAAACTAATTGTAATTATAAGATAGGACACTGCTTACCACTGATCTGAACAGAACTGCTCACAACACTCATGTGGACTCCATTTCACTGCCTCATACTTGGGGGAAAATCCCACTGGATGAGGCTATAGAACAGAGATAGCTAAGACAGGGCTGCCCAGAGGTTGTTGGACTACAATTCCTATCAAACTTGATAGGACAAACAAATGTTTGTCCATGCTGGCTGTAACTGATGAGAGTTGGAGTCCCCGGTGGGGCACATGCCACAGAAGACTACTCAGTCTTTCCTCATAAAGATTGAGGTCAACATAGGGCTTTTTTTCAGCCAGCACTCAGAACTGGCATCTCTCAGGTGGGCACCATTGCCAGTATAAGAGAACGAGGGAGATGTTCATGGTGAGTTCTGGCACGTCTTTTTCTAGAAAAATACCACTGGACTGACAAATAACTTCCAGTGTTAATTTGGGGAAGATCTGTGGAAACTACGTGTATGTAACCAACTATACCAGAAGTTGATCTCTATTCATTCAGGAGGGGATGTTTCACAGCCTCCCGTGCAGCACCAACTCACTGCTGCAAAGCAACACCTAAAGCAGAGAAGGATGTGCATGTACCTTAAAGTAGTTTACTTGGGACTCAGCTGCCCAAGATTGGAGCCCACTGGGTATCAAGCAAGCTCTCTGCAGAGTGCTCTAGCAATATGTCCTTGCTCTCGGTTCATATATGCGGTCTGGACTTGATGGGGATGAATGAACGGCTGGAGATTTAGAGGACATAAAATATAGCACACCTGCCTTTGCTGTGCATGCGCCATGACAAGTGAAACCACCACAGAAAGTCGGAGATTTAAATAACCTAATGTGCCCTTCAAATGGCATTGATTGTTTGCTCACACAAGCTGAGCAGGGGACTCATGGCGCGGCACAACCACAGACAGAGCTTTGAAAATATCAGTCTGACTTTTAAGAAGAGCAGGTTTCTCCCCACTTTTCATTGTAGAGAAAAGAATCCACATATATAGTCAGGGGTTATTTTTCAGCCACATGTCAGAAACCAGAGAATAAAACTGTATCAAAGAAGTTGTGATTTTAGCACTGACGAACTGTGCTGCTGCAAGCAACTTCAACTCAGTTGCCTCACACACCTTTACTGTGTATCTATTATATAAGTTGTAAATGAAAGGAAACTTTAAGTTGGGGCTACGTGCAATTCTATGCAGAAAATGCTACACTTTTTCTATTGCAAAACAACACTGAACAGGGTAACTTACATAAGCAATCTGTAAAACAATAATTCATCAAGGAAGCGGCCTAGGTCAAAGCCATCTATTACTTTAGAAAAAGAGAGAAGATAGTGCTTCTCATTTCTGAGCAACATTAATTAATAGATATAGTCCAGCTATGCTTTTTATGCATATTTTAATGCGTGTTTTCCCTCTCCAATTCAGTTTGCCCTGTGCAGCTTCTTGCCGAATCATTTTGCTGACTTCACTATATGACGCTTTTGAGTGACTATGACTAATTGTGAGGAACATGCACAGGTACTGAGGGAGATGGTGGATAATTCCCCTGACCAGCTGCTTTATGCACGTAATTAATCAAGTGGCAGCTGACATTGATCCAAACTTGTTAGTCTGCTGAGATGGAGTATTTAACAGATACCGCAGCTACATGTGAATTAAAGACGGTCTAGCTGTGCATACCAGTCTAGCTTTCAATCTATAGCCACCCTAGCCATACACCTGAACATATAGTGCACTGTGATGGAAAGTTCAGCTAGATCAGAGGTTGGTGATGCCTGGAATTCCACCCAGGTGCTGGGCAGGAGCCTTTCTCTGATTGGCTGTGGGTACAGCTAGCCAGAGAGGGATGGAGATCACACTTTGGGATGGGAAAAAGAGAAGGGTGTTCAGCTGGATATAGCTCATGAACTGGATGTGTAAAATCCACTCTGAGGAAAATATCTGTAGCCAGAGAAGGAAGCTTCTGAGCTTAGTTTGAAAGACAGTGATTAGAGTCTTTCTAGGAGTATATGGACAAGAGAAAAACTGGGGCGCTGAACTGGGGACAGTGGAAGTAGAGATGTTAGGAAACACTCTGCTTGGGTCTTAATTTAGTAAGGAGGGGAGGGGAGACATCTTCTGGAAAGAGAAGAATTTCAAACCTGTTAGAAGGGGTGTGTGGTGAATCCCTTGGCTACTAGAGGAGCCTCAGGCACGTGATTTATAGCAGGGTTGCTGGACAAAGCTGGGATTTTGTCGTCCAAAATCGAGCGTCTGGGCAGAAATCACTTAAATGTCTGGGAAAATCTGGACGTATGGCAACCCAGGTCGGAAGTGTAGTTTTTGGTGAATTTCCTTAAAAATAGGTCAAAATTTTCTCTCTTTTCTTGAGATTTTGCAAAAAAACCAACAACAACTTTTGGGTCTAGATTTTCAGTTTTTGAAATATGGCAACTCTAATTTATAGAATGTTTGGAAACTGACAGAAAGTACCAACTTGTTTAAGAACCAATGTATTACACATAAACTTTAACACCTATACAACTAGTTTAAGAAACTGAAAAAAGCTGTGCGTGTACCACCTGTTTAGAAGCCTGTAACATCCACCAAATATTAGAGAGTTAACTGTTTCTTGAAAGAATTCCATTTCCTGACGCATCTTTTGTTTTACCCATTTTGCTCTGCAAATTCCACCTCCCTGTCTAACTTCCCTAAGTCTCCAAGTACCAGATTTTTTCCTTTTCTAAAAAAACAAAAATTAAGCAGTAGTTAAGAGGGGGTTCGCCTTATGCATCTTGATGCATTTCACAAAAGTGTGGTGCCAAGCCATGATAACCAACAGCAAAATAAGACCACATCAAACAGAGATAAATTCCCATGAGAGGAATTAAATGTTGTACTAAGGCAGTGGTTTCACTGGGGCAAGTATTTCAGACAGACAGAGCAAGTCACACCCTCCTCTCTGCACACGTTGTGCTAGGGGTTCTCCTGACCCCACTACAACCAACTTTGAGGTGTGTGGGGAAGAGGAGATAGAAGAAAGCACCATTGTACAAACAGGAATCCTTGTGCAGGACTTCCACTGACAGGACTCATTAGTTGAATCCTGCCCCATATTAAGAATACTATTTGTAAACACTGGTTTTTCTCATCATTGCTGGGGGTTGGAGATGCTCCTTTTTAGGAATCCCAAAATAGGGTGTGCTTCCATAAGAACATAAGAAGAATCCAGTTGGTCTGACCAATGACTCATGTAGTGCAGATCCTACTTCTCATGGCAGCCAAACAGATACCTCTGAGAAGGCATCTGACAAACAGCCTCCAATTGCCAGTGTTCAGTGACATATAGTTCTCCAGACCTGAAAGTTTAAGCCATCAGAGCCACCATGACTAGTAGCCATGGACAGACTTATCCTCCATGAATATTAAAAAAGTAATTTAAGCTAGTGGTCACTTCAATGTCTTGCGGCAGCGAAATCCAGAAATTAACTATGTGCTGTGCATGAATAAATGCTTCCTTCTAGAAAGGTAATCTTCCTTTAAGGAGGCTGTGTGGCACCACTCCACAGGAGAGCAGGAAAAACACAAAATATGGTACCAGGCACAAAATTACTGATATATTATACTGGCATCCTAAGAATCTAGATTTGGGGTACATTTTCTTTTCTTTTCTTTCTTTCTTTTAAAAAAGTATGTTTCTGAACCTAACATATGTTTTGAAAGTGCTAGAATCCCAGAATCTACCAAGAGAACTGAAATCATTTTTAGTGGGGTGGGAAGCCAGGCTCCAATTTGCCAGATAGCTCCCTGCCACAACTCATAAATGTGAATAGATTATGCAAAGTAATAAAAAACTGCAAATCAAACTATTTGAAATATGATGAACCGTGAGAGCCTGATGTTGGACCATTGACTGATCTAGCAGGTGGGGATGAAGGAAAAATTCAGTTCGCCTTCAAAGGTGAACCTACGCAATTGCAAACTTTGCAAAATAAGAAGTGAAACACAGCCATCATCCAAAATTTGCCTTTCTTTGAATTTTTCAGTGCAGTTCTCCAAGCAAGCAATGTGTACAAAAACGCATATAATGGGGTAAAGTGTCCATAGAAATGTATATATTAGTGAAAATAACCTACAGAAACGCATTGTATTAGAAGTAATGCCTTTGCAAAATTGTGTATATTGGGCTACATTGCATACAAAAAATGTATATTAGGATAAACTTACACTAAAAAAACTGGTGCCTTTTCAGAAGGTATTAAAAAAATGCAAATTAATGTGGAATTCTGGGGAATTAAATGCTGAAACATTCAAGATTGCTCAGACTTATCAGCTATGGCCTACAAAAAAAGGTCACCAGCTTACAAATTCCTAGGAAGTGGTGTGTGTGTGTGTTTTATGAACTGCAGTCACCAACACAATGTTCCTAGGTCAGGTTTCCCAACTTGGGACCCTTCAGATGATGTGGACTACATCTCCTATCAATCACAGCCAGCAGAGGTAGTTGAAAACATCTGGAAGACACCAGGTAGGGGAAGTACCAGGTGGATAGTACAGGACAATCTGAGTATCCTGACTGTCCAATCCAACATGTTGTTATACCTAGGTGTTTAAATTTAAATCAGGTGAAGTCTTTTGCTCCCACTTGATGAAACTAATATAAAATTCTAGTACTTAGCATAACTGGTTTGCAAATGCCACTGGCCATTCTAATGTGACAGAGGAGAATTCCAAGTCCTTCACAACTTTGTTAAAAGTATGCTTTATTAAAAGGCCATTAAAAAAAGTTTCACTATGCAATTTTCAATATGCACTAACTTGAAATCTATTCAAAGTAATAAGAAACATTTTCTTTTAACACCTAATGACAGCACATATTGTGTCTTATTTACATAAAGTGTGAAGACGATCTGGGTCTAAAATATGCCAACAGTAACTGGTGGAGGCTATTTTAGACTGTATGTAACACTGTGGGGTGTAAAAATCTGCCCGTAGAGTAGTTCTGACTTTGAGACATTTGGGTGGACAATGTGGAGAGACGGAGCTGAAATCTGGAAGTGGGAGGAGAAGGCAGTCAGAAGCAAACTGCTAGTTAACCACAATGATGAAAAGGTAAGCAATTATGAGCTCAGCCAAACCCTACCGGATCTTACAATTTCTCATAATGCATGCCCTGGTACCAGCACTCCTAACCTCCATCCTGGTTGCCTGTGCTTCTCCTTTCTCAGAACTCATGTTGCCATTGGGCAGTTGCAGCAGGGAGTAAGCTTGGGATTGTGCCCAGTCTTCATTTTAAGGGTTAGTAACTGGTGGTTTCCTCTGATCATGCTCAGACTGCCAGTTGAAAGTCTCACAGATAATGTCCCTATTTTTGCCAGAGAAATGTTGGAGGGCATGCTGTTTAATGGAAGGGGAGATCAAGGATGGGGTTGCATCAGGCAGGCAGGTTTTCCTACACTGCGTGTCTCTCCTTTCTGCCTGATACCCCACCTTCTGACAGTCATGGATCCCTCTGGGCCATCCAACCTGACCTGTTGTGGTCTGTGGCTGCCTGAATCCAATTTGCCTGGTGCCTGAATGCTTCTGACTAGGCCCAAGTCAAATCTAGTGCATTTGTTGTTGTTTAGTCATTTAGTCGTGTCCGACTCTTCGTGACCCCATGGACCAGAGCACGCCAGGCACTTCTGTCTTCCACTGCCTCTGCATAGCCTTATTCTATTTCATCATCACCATCACCTGCTGGGTTGCCCCAGCCATTCTGGGTGACTTCCAACATATATAAAAACATAAAAAAACGTGAAACATTAAAAGACTTTCCTATACTGGGCTGCCTTCAAATGACTTGGCTCGGGGGTCATATAACTCCATACCCCCCAATGAAAGTACGGACGGCCTACTATACCTTCCAACATTTCTCCAATGAAAATAGGAAAATGTCCTAAGGAAAAGCAGGGCATTATGGAATCAAATCCGAAACCGGTATGGCTTCTGTAATTCCAGGACTGTCTCTGGAAAATAGGGACACTTGGAGGGTCTGAGACAACTATTGCACAGACAATTCTGCAATGTGCACACAATGCTCTGCTAGTGGTTTTCTTCCAGAAAAACTGTTTGCAGAGCATCACCCTCTCCGCTCAGCAGCTGTTAAGCAGAGGGGGCGATCTGGGGTGGTCCAGGAGGGTATGTGGCCTGAAAAAGGTTCCCAGCTCATGGGACAGATACAGTAAATAAAATGTGAATATTTTCCAATTCACCAAACTATTAGGCCGTTGACAAGATTAGCTTGCAAAAAGAGGACGCGCAGGAGACAGTACTGAAGTGCTGAAGTAAGTTATGCCCCATACTGTCACTTCATATTCTTTATAAGAGCTGCGTTATACTTGGATTCATGGCGTGTTGCACAGTGGGTGCCTTTTATTGTGTCAGGTACATAAACAGTGCCGCGCCGTGTTATGCTTCACAGGGGCTTCGGTGTAACTGCGTATGGCTTTAAAACATATCAGTAGCCACGACCCATTGATGCCCTCTGAAATCAATTTTACAAAAGTAAAAGTTGCCAGAGAAAAGAAAAAGTTTATATTTTATTCCCTAACAGACAAGAGTAGACCAAAAGTCATTTATGGATAAGAACATAAGAATACAGTGGTACCTCGGGTTAAGAACTTAATTCGCTCTGGAGGTCCGTTCTTAACCTGAAACTGTTCTTAACCTGAGGTGCCACTTTAGCTAATGGGGCCTCCTGCTGCCACCGCGCCGCTGCCATGCGATTTCTGTTCTCATCCTGAAGCAAAGTTCTTAACCCAAGGTACTATTTCTGGGTTAGTGGAGTCTGTAACCTGAAGCGTCTGTAACCTGAAGCGTCTGTAACCCGAGGTACCACTGTATAAGTAGAGTCTGCTGGGTCCGGCCAATAGCCCATTATTCCAGCATTCTATTTTTACAGTGGCCAACTGGATGCCTGGAGGAAGCGCACAAGCAGGATCGGATCATACTTTATCATGAGCTCACCTGCATATGTGTAAAGGTAAAGGTAAAGGGACCCCTGACCATTAGGTCCAGTCACGGATGACTCTGAGGTTGTGGTGCTCATCTCACTTTATTGGCCGAGGGAGCCGGCGTACAGCTTCCGGGTCATGTGGCCAGCATGACTAAGCCGCTTCTGGCAAACCAGAGCAGAGCACGGAAACGCTGTTTACCTTCCTGCCGGAGTGGTACCTATTTATCTACTTGCACTTTGATGTGCTTTCGAACTGCTAGGTTGGCAGGAGCAGGGACTGAGCAATGGGAGCTCACCCTGTCGTGGGGATTCGAACCACCAACCTTCTGATCGGCAAGCCCTAGGCTCTGTGGTTTAACCCACAGCGCCACCCATGTCCCAGTAGTGGTAGTTAATTGCTCAAAGGCAGCACCCAGAGATCGTTGAACCATTTATAGAAGACTGTGTTAATACAGGTATCAGTGACACAGTGACCCATGACAAGAAAGGTTATATCTCCACAGCCAACTTCCCAGGTTATTTATTTACCCTATGGTTCTAGAAATTATGGAAAACTATAAACCTATGAAAATGGTGGATGACATTTTGAAGACAGCCTTCATTTTTGAAAGAATCAGCCACACTTTCAAAGCAACGACTATTTACTCCCAAAAAGACTGTCTCATTTCCTCACTCCATTTAATTCCAATCAGGTATAGCACTCCTTTTGTTTGTTAAACACACACATACATCCTCACACACCTTATTTTCACAGCTAACATTTTCAGAAGATGATGTGTGTCAGATCCTTACTGTGTCAAATTTGAAGACTGCTGTTTTTATCAAGAATAATTTTAACTGCAGTACAAACACACCTTTTCAGGTTTTTCCCTCAGCGGGGAGGCCCATTGGGATATTCTCTGAAGTGCCTAAGCCTGTGAGGAAAACAGAAAGAAGAATTACAGTGAAATCCTGCATCAGAAATGTTAGCAGGGGAGAGGAGATTCCAGTTGCTACAGTGAACAACAGTATCATTTACCCTAATCTTAAAACAAGAAAGAAGACAGATGGAGCACAGGTAAAAAAAATCAAGATGGTTGAAATAGGAATTAGAAGCATGTTCTTAAGCCTGGTATCTTTATGCAGTTCATGTTCCCAGAAACAGTTTCTTACATCCCATTGACTTAAAAATATAAGACCACAACAGGTTTTTAATAAACTGTCTTTCTCTCTCTCTCGTCTCTCTAAATTGTTCTGGAAACACAAGGCATTATGTGATTAAAACACTCAAAGGTTACTTTCAATCATCTCTCTACCCTAAATGAACATAAAGAGCAAACTCTGTTGAGAATTGGTTTGATACATTTTGCAGCATTAATAATTCCTTCAGCTTCTTCTCTTGCCTCTGTGTCCTTGATGTGCTAAGTGAACAAGAATGGGACCAAAAAAAATGGAAAGCATTCAAGAAGTACAGGTGTTTCACATGCTACTTGCTGTGATACGTCAGATTTTATGCATTGACTATCAAAGCATCTTTTATGTCAAATTTCATTTGATGACCATTTTAGAACACCTTCACACCTCACTTTTCAGAATCATTAAGGTTGATCTCCACCCCAGTACACTAAGCTTGGACTAATTTACAGGTGAAGAATCTGAGTAGAAAACAGCTGGAATTTTATAATGTTAGTAACAGTGGTATTAGTATTAGTACTACTACTAGTAGTAATTTATTATTATTATTTAGTCCTCCTGTGCCCAAGTTTCACCCCTGGTTTAAAGAGATTAATTAGTTAAATACAGCACAGTCGTAGCTCAGAAGTCAAATGCCTTGTGAGTTGAACGTTTTGGCTCCCGAATGCCACAACCCCAGAAGTGAGTGTTCCAGTTTGTGAACATTCTTTGGAACCTGTATGTCCAGTGCGGGTTCCGTGGTTCTGATTGGCTGCAGGAGTGGGAGAGTCCTCTAAACTTGATAATTGTTTAAAGCAGCTAGAAGTTCTTTTCAGTTAAAAAGTAGAGAGCAAGGGGAAGGAATCCCTGACATTTATTTTTTAATGATAAGCATGTGAATCCACCTCGTGGAGCAAGCCATTTGCGCTCCCCCCCCCAGCCCTAAAAAACTATGTCAGAGGTCTGTGCCCAATCCCAGCTCACTTGCTATCCAGAAACACTTCCACAGGTTTTTCTGCTACCAGCAAGAAGGCCCTGGTCATGAGCAGAGGCTGGGTGCTCTGTGGATCATTTGTGTGGCTTTCACTGCGCAATTAACAAGATAAGTGAGTCCTGGCAGGGGATGGTGCCCCAGGGGCCCAGAACTCTAATTGGGAACCACTCCCCTAACCTATGCACCTAACCTACACCTGTTCATTTGAATTCATGGAAAGAACCCCTCTGGGTATAGTGGTAAAGGTAAAGGGACCCCTGACCATTAGGTCCAGTCGTGGCCAACTCTGGGGTTGCTTTATTGGCCGAGGGAGCCAGCGTACAGTTTCCAGGTCATGTGGCCTGCATGACTAAGCCGCTTCTGGCAAACCAGAGCAGCACACAGAAACGCTGTTTACCTTCCCACCAGAGTGGTATCTACTTGCACTTTGACGTGCTTTCGAACTTCTAGGTTGGCAGGAGCAGGGACCAAGCAACAGGATCTCACCCCGTTGCAGGGATTCGAACCGGCAACCTTCTGATCGGCAAGTCCTAGGCTCTGTGGTTTAACCCACAGCGCCACCCGGGTCCCAGGGGGTATAGTGGTAGATATGTTGAATTGTGTGGTGTCTGGGGAAGGCGCCTGTTTCTCTCACGTGTGTTCCTTTGTCTACAGAAGGGTTATAGGGTCATGCCTCATCCATGTTTCACCCACCCACCCACCCACCTCCAGAACCCAGAAAGTGCAGGTTCATTTGTCAAAATTGTACCAGAGAACAACCAGAAAGATAGAAGATGTTCAGGAGGTCCAATGTAGGAAGGGAACAAAAAATATGACAATATTAAAAAAAAAAGAGAAGACAAATAAAATGGGAAGGTGGTTTGCCAGGAGACAAGAAGAAGAACTGGACAATGAGCACAAGCGGACAATGACATGGACATTGAGCAGACTGAGGAACAGAGAAAATGGAGATGACTTGATGAGACAAGTGGCCTTCATTCAGTGCGGTGGGATCCCATGTTGCAGAAGCATCCCCGTGGACAACATAGCCATGAGAGCAGGATCAAATGGGCCTTGCACATGGAAGTGGTACTTGATATGATTGGCTCTACTTCCATGGGCATGTCATTCACATGCACACTCCTACATTCTGGAATTGCACCGTGCTGAAGTGGCTGCCTTTGCTTCTGGGCAAGTGTGTGAATGGCACCTACATAGTGACAGACTCTCTGATAAATTTATCTAATTGGGTTTAATGGCCATGTAAGCTAATGACCACCACTGCTATATTTTATGGTGATAATGAATTTGTAAGTTAATTGGGTGATGTGTGACAAAGGACTCCCTTTTGTCTAGCTGACTTTGTAAAGAGTTTCTAAAGCATTAGGAGAGAGGACTAACCAAATATGTAGCAAGGCATCCTTCCTCACTGGAATCGATACCTTCCACTGGGCTGGGATTACTTAATGTCCCTACAATACTTAATGTCCCTACAAGAAGAATTACAATTACTGATGACTCAATTGCTTGCTATTTAGAATCTGGCTTCTGTTCTTAATCTCCATGCTTTGATCTGGCAGTCATAGATCTTCAACAGATTTGACTTCTGAATGAGCTAATGAATTCGGCCATACATCTTACTGGATTTTTGAGTTTGTGATCCAGCACTAGTTTTATAAGTCTTTGAGAGAAGCTTGGTTTTGGTTCCATACCTTTAGACTTTGGGCTCCAGATCCTGTATTGGTTCCTTGTTCTGAGTGTAACATAGTTTTTGCTGATCTGATCTGGTCCCTGACTTTTTGACCAGAACTATGAGCATTTTCGCCTAGGCATCATTATGTTAATTACCCTTCCGAAATATGAGATTAAAATGCCATGGCCATACTATCAAGGGGCATCAACCTTTAGGGGGCTGTGGGCACATTTGTCATCTGGAGAAACTGCCATGGGCACCACCCACACCATAACCTGTTCTTTTGGCAACAATATAAAGCTGCTTTCAATCTGAATATCAGATGGGGAAAGTGATCCTGTGGGCACCAGAAATGGGCTCTGTGGCTACATGTGTATCCAGGGGTGCCTTGATGTGACAGCAAAATATTTGATTATTCCCCCTAACCTGAAAATACTTGCTTAATTTGAAAGACATTCGCTGTGGACTACATAATTCTGTATCGATTTGCAAAAAACAATTGTCGTGAATAAATCTCCCCTGAAGAATATTCATGAAGACATTAAATTTCAAGTGAAAGTTGAAAACCTGCAACTTATGCACTGACATATTTATGAAAAGAATCTGGCTCTAAATTATGCTAATTTAATTCAGAAGAAATATTTGTATGTGACCCCTGTGTCCCATCAAGCCTAGCCAACACAGCTGGAACTGCTTCCACAACTCTTTGCTATCTACGGAGCCAGAATAATTCATAATAGTAGTTCGGTAATAGAATGCTTAATTAGGCAAAACTCTGTAATTGTCTTACTGATAATTTTTTGGGAAAACACAAAAAAGGCAATAATTTAATAGAATAAAATCATTTTCTCCATGTGTGGTGTTCAGCTCTATGAACAGACCCTGCACATGTTTTCACCAGCATTGTATGAAGAGCATGAGAAGGTATAAATCTGAAATGTGTAAGAATTTTGCTGACTAAGGATTGATATACACATGCTAAATTAGAATGTAGGCCTTCCAGTTGGTTGCACTTCTTTAACCAATAAGCACTTAGTAGCTGCCCGCTTGCTAGAAGTACTTTTGGATTCTTGGACTAATTGTTTATAGAGTGATTCTTTTAAAAATATATATATGTTGACAATGCCATTTGAATTTTATTTCACCTCTTTTATTCCCTAGAAACAATTCGCTTAGATCATGCTTGCCTTGGGAACAAAAACTATTAGAAAAGCTTCTGTGAACTATTCTCAGCCCATAAGACAGAGTAGGGCAGGCTTCCTCAACCTCGGCCCTCCAGATGTTTTTGGCCTACAACTCCCATGATCCCTAGCTAGCAGGACCAGTGGTCAGGGATGATGGGAATTGTAGTCTCAAAACATCTGGAGGGCCGAGGTTGAGGAAGCCTGGAGTAGGGTCTAAACTAAGACTAAATGAGTAAACAACAACAACAACAACAACAACAACAACAACAATTCTTTCTTTTGGGGCGCATGTACACAGGCAACCTTGAATGAATCTGATGTGCCTTGCCAGCTTTGAAAGAGCAGCCAGTTTGGCATGCATTGCGTAAACTTCAGAACCTTAATTTCATTCCTTTTATTTATTAGATTTACATGCCGTCCTTCATCACAAGATCTCAGGATGGTTCACGGCATAAAAACACAAGGTAACAGCACACAAAAATAGTGTTTTTAAAAAACAAATAGCCCCTACCCCTCACAAACACATTTAAAAGGCTGTAGGATAGTAATCTGTCAAAGGCCTGGTTGAAGAGGAACATTTTCACCTGGCACCAGGTGAACCTCCCTGGGGAGAGCACTCCACAAATAGGGAGCCACTGAAGCAATGGCCCGTTCTCATGTCACAACCCTCTGGACCTCACATGGAGGAGGCACACAAAGAGGGGCCTCAGACGGGTAACACAGAGTCCAGATCGGTTTATATGGGGAGAGACTCTACATTTGGCATAGTCCCACAATAAGGTTTCTCTAACCAGAAGAGATTAGAAAGACATGCGACCCACAGATACCTCAAGTGCACCCCCAGGGTGGACGATGAGGCCATACCCAGATTAGAACCATAATGCAGAATTATTTTGCCTGCCTCAGTCTCTTATAAAAATCATTTTAGGTCAGGAGGTTCATCATATCTGGGGCTACAAATACTGGTGTGTCTGCACTGCTAAAACAACTTCATCATGGACTTAGGACCTTCCATAAACTTCTCCATTGACATGTAGGCAGAAATGTAAACTAGTGAGGATATGTTCTTGTAAAATAAGCGTAGTTAAAAGAATGTTGCCAGGTAATCATTGCTGATTTTTCTAAGAAATGTCTCTGAAGTCAGTAGCAATTATGACAATTGCTTTTTTGAAATGGAAACAATTTGCTTGTTAGTGCCATCCTGGTTTGCACTAGATATGAACTGTCAAAATTTAAAGCAATAAATAACCATTACCTACCATAAACTCCGTGGGACTGAGCAGAGTAAATTCTTCCAGGGCTGACAAACTCTTTAAATTGTATTTTGATTCTAAACTGGATAACTTTTCTTTCTGGAAAGCATTACTTTTTGTGTGCCAATCAAGAAAACCCACACTACGTTGAAGCACCTTGAGATATTTTTGCAGAGTTTGCATGGTTATTGCTTGCTTGAGACCGGAAGAGAAATGTGAAGAAAAGTTAATATCGACCAACACTTATTTTTGATAAAGGATTGGTCTTGATCTATTCAGTATCTGTGTATATACCCCAGTCCATTGTAGACTTGTGTGCACATAGGCCCAGACAGTTAATCTATTAAGTCAGGCATCCCCAAACTCGGCCCTCCAGATGTTTTGGGACTACAATTCCCATCATCCCTGACCACTGGTCCTGTTAGCTAGGGATGATGTGAGTTGTAGTCCCAAACCATCTGGAGGGCTGAGTTTGGGGATGCCTGTATTAAGGGATTGGACAAAACTTAGTGTAGTCCCATATCTCCACTCCAGAAGAGATGATCACTGCTATCTTTAATTATCCACATGAAGTTCTTCGTTCATGTACCCTTCTAAATTTTGCATAAAAAATGAGATTGATCTGTACAGTGGACGCTCGGGTTGCAAACATGATCCGTGTGGGAGGCGTGTTCGCAACCCAAAGTGTTCGCAACCTGCAGCGCCATGTCTGCGCACACGCGTGTCGTGATTCAACACTTCTGCGCATGTGCAAAGCACAATTTAGCACTTCTGCACATGCACGAGCGCCGAAACCCAGAAGTAACGCATTCTGGTACTTCCGGGTTTGGCGCGGTGCACAGCCCAAAAACGCACAACCTGAAGCGTCTGTAACCCGAGCTATGACTGTATATGAAAACTGGATTGCCATTAAAATATGTATTGTAAATCATTTTTGAGATACCTCCTAGGAAGCAACTCATCAATAAAACAAATAAATAGTAATAATATTGCACATTCTAAAGCATCATTGATAATTGACTGGTTCTCTACTTTATGGAGGAAAGGATGACCTATTTAAGGGATTATCATGTCCATAAAATGGGAAATAGAAATGGGGCTTAGAAAAAACACTGTTTTCAAAACAAAGAAATATCTCCTCCCCCACCCACCCAAATGGGGCATGGTGACATGACTATCAATCTTATGCAAGCAACTTCAAATAGATTACAATCAATGTAAGCAGGATTGTGATGGCACACCCCACCTCTGACTTCCATTTATGGACCCTAATTTGTGCGTACATCCCACATGCATACAACTTGTATGCACACAAGTTCTGTTCAGAAGGTCCAAATGACCAGCTGGTGCAATCCTCCTCCTCCTACATTCATCAGTTGTGTCCTCTTTGCTCTAATTTGCACAGAGCTTTTGGGTCATATGCATCAGAGAAAAGAGGGTCATGCTCCATCACTTTGGAGCTGAAGAACTGAACCTGGCACCATATGGATGCAAAGAAGATACTCTGCCACAGGTATAAGGCCCTTCTCCCAATCCCTAGATGGCCATTCCAGAGAATCAGGAACAGGGTCACCCCATGGTGTACCACTACCTCCCATACTTTATCCGCTTTAGGATGTCATGATCAATAGTACCAAATACTGCCAAGGGGGACTATATGCCTACTATCTCCCTCAGGAAGACCATCGCCCAGTTCTCTCAACCAAGGCTATTTCAGTCCTGATAACCCACTTTGTCTAACAGTAGCTTGAGCAGGCTGTGGCCATGCAGCCCCATCTTGCAATTGTAAGGTGCCATGTAAACAGATGTATGTATAAACATACATCTTTAAGCATACAGATATTCCCAAAATGAATGCTGCTTTAGCACAATTTTTGCCCGCACTAGGTGTTTTTCTTCCTTGGAATAATGTTCCCAGTCAGTCAGGGATCACACAGTGAGTATGTATGCATAAACATACAAATAGATATGTGCAGGTTCTCTGATGAAGGGCCATCAATGGTCTGAAATACATTGATTTGCTTTAAAAGAAATTTGCCCACTTGTTGGAATTCTGAACAGATTTGTCACCAAACTGGAATATTCTCTAGCTGCACTTCGCCAAAAGCAACAACAATGATAATGCTGAATTACGCCAAAGCTTCTAGCAAATGCTCAGATGAAGGTCTGACTTCTATAATAAGGAGAGCAGCAAAAATATTTATGTAATGCTGTCCGCATGTTTTATAGGCATGATACAAATTAGAATTAACAGGGTTAGTCTAACACTCCTGCGTCAGCCTCAGGAATCCTTTCACAGTGATGAGCAAAGTCACCCAAAGACAAATCATTGAAGATCTGCATAGCAATTGGCAAGGATGTTCACATTGCTTCTGATACCTTCATTTTCATGGGACTAACATTTCCTCCTGCTCAGTGAGTTTATATCATACTAATTATATGAAAGCTTTTCAGAATCATTCTCTCCAGCCATAATGTTTGATCAATACCATTTAACCTTAGTTCAACTAAATTTAGCCCAAGGTCTCTCACTTATCAATTTCAAGCATAGATTCCACCCCCAACATTACCCTCACAGCAAATCTTATGAGTTTACTTGAACTGACATGATTTGTTTCCAGGACATTCAAGGTTAGGCTTAAATACTACAGCAAATGTACCCTTTTAGATTTCAAAAGTCTACAACAGTGACCACTTGCTCTACCCTCAGGTGACACAATACTTTTGGCGGTTCAAAAACATGTCCTTCAGCCAGCAATCTGAGACCTGTGCTACAAAGCTATGTAACCACAGTTATTAGGTTAAAATGTGAGGAAGATATAGAGCCAACATGTGTGTTGGGGAAAATGTTTTTATCTTGATCAGTATTTAAATATCTGCGTACTAGTAAGAATGTACCTTGGAAATGCTGATTCACAATATACGATATATGATATCATCTTTATTGTCATTGTCCCATACAGAACAATGAAATTGAAAATCTACCTGACAGAGGAAAGGATTGCATGTTTGAACAGCTATATTTAAGGAGCCTGTAAGTCATCTCAGCAACTGTCTTGACCTGGAACTAAAAAGATTGTAATGTCAATGCCAGTCAAAGTTCCCTGGGGAGGGCATTCTGGTAATGGGACCCTGCCACATAAAGGCCTTCTCCTTCATACATAATGAAATTCTCCCACTAATGGTACTCAGAGAAGTTGTCTCCCCTGAAGATCCTAATGCCAAGGTATGGGGAAGGCATTCCTTCTGGTACTTGAGTCCCAAGGCATTTAACGGTTTAAAAGATAAACAGAAACTCATTGAACTGGGCTTGGAAGCAATTAGACAGCCAATGTAATTATTTCAGAATTTGTAATGTGGCTCTACCTAGTTAACATGGTCAGAAATCTAGCCACTGAGTTCTGAACTAATAAAAGCTCCCAAGTCATCTTCATGGGTGGCGCCATGTATAATATATTATTTAAATCCAATCAGGAAGTTACCAGAGCATGGATCGCATACGAAGATTGACTGATCATTAAGAATGGGTTTCTTGGGCCACCACAATCTACAAATATTTCTGACATTATACTTCTTTTTTCCACTTCTTTCAAGCTTTTTTTCCCCCAGTGTCATATCTTGATAGCAAAATAGTTGGCTTGTGTGAGCTAGTTCCTCAAAAGTGCTAGAAAAATCACTCACCTTTTCCCCCACACTCCCTAAGTCCTATTAGCATGTTATGGAAATGTAATTTGCCTCAGGCAAACTTTGTCTTCAGGCAGCTTTGTTACTTGCTATATTTAAATGATTCCCATACTTTTTCTTTTTCAGATTTCTAGCATTTTCAACCTGCAACACAGATGGAATTGGATAGCGAGCCCAATTTGTTTTATATTGTGTTGTGTTTGCAATTTATCCAAAAGCGTACGGGATGGGATCTCATTGAATTGGAGATTTTTTAACCACAGTTATATAACTCAAAGGGTACTTTCATACAGCATTAAAGAAGCCCAAGACAGCTATGCATGACACACTGTGGGTCAATTATTTTCCACCTGAAAGCACTTTGTAAACAAGCGGAATAAATGTACAAAGACAACTGAGTATAATCAAAGGACAAGAGCAGTAGGAACAACTGTATTTAAACTAATTTTAAAGACTGTAGGGCACAATGACACCTATTTATTTATTTATTTATTTATTTATTTCCTTCATTTATATATCCTGCCTTTATCCCAAATGGAGATTCACCTAGGCCAGAAAGATCAATAAATACAAGTTTTAAAAAATAATTAAAAGTAGTGCCAAAAATAAAAATCCAGCATAGCAAGTAGGGAGATGCAAAGGGAATACATTATTTGTTGCATTACTACAGAGCTGCCTGCCCATCAGACGATGTGGTTAGCATGCCCAAAAGTCATGGGTAATAGGAGTTGCAGCCCACAACATCTAGAGAACACTTCATTGGATAGTGCTGCGGTACTGAATAATTCAAAAGCAGTCTACAGATGTTAGAAGTGAGAACATTATCTGGAGAGAAAGTCAAGGTGATCTGGTGCTCTAAAGCACCTTGGCACAGGTTTGACATCTAAGGGGCAAAGCAAATGTGGATATACACGAAAAGGGCTGTGGTCTTCTACTTGTAAGTGTAAATAGCAACCACAGGGAGCAGGAGATGATTCAAACTGTGACTGTGATGTTGGAGGAGGAGGAATTTATTGCTTTATCCCTGTGCTGGTTTACCCATGAACATCACCACCCACGAAAGCTCCATTCAGCAAGTCTAATTCTATGCACACTCCTATGCACATTTATGTACACACTGAATTTTGTGGGCTTAATCCTGAATAAATGAAGCCAGAATTGCCCTACTAAATTAAAAAGGTAAAGGTAAAGGATCCCTGACAGTTAAGTCCAGTTGCAGATGACTCTGGGGTTGCGGCACTCATCTCGCTTTACAGGCCGAGGGAGCCGGTGTTTGTCCGCAGACAGTTTTTCTGGGTCATGTGGCCAGCATGACTAAGCTGCTTCTGGCACAACTGAACACCGAGACCAGAACAGCACACAGAAATGGCGTATACCTTACCGCCGGAGTGGTACCTATTTATCTACTTGCACTTTTTGCTTTTGAACTGCTAGGGTGGCAAGAGCTGGAACCGAGCAACAGGAGCTCACCCTGTTGTGGGGATTCGAACCACCGACCTTCTGATCAGCAAGCCCAAGAGGCTCAGTGGTTTAGACCACAACGCCATAATCAATTTCTTGCAGGACAGCATCAAAATGGCATGCCATAACAAATATTCAGATGTAAGTACCTATATCCCCTTATTCATGGATCATGTTAATCTAAGAAAGATACCAAGTAATATATAAAGTCTAATTATATATATATAGGGAACCTAAACAAAACTATTCAGGGACTTAGGCTGCAATCCTAAACACACCTACTTGGGAGTATTAGCAGAAGTGCTAGACTGCAGTGTTATAAAATTGCCTAGAGACTGTTTTTGTGTTCCCCTGCTCATGCTGCCTATAACACAATCAGCCAAGGCTCCCAAAATCAGCACAGTGGCATTGCAGTTCAAAAGACACCACAGAGGGATTCTTTTGCTCTGGTACTGGAAGTAAATTCCACTCCCTGAACTGAAGCAAGAGCAGCCCCAAGTGATGGTCATTCAGAGCAGAAGGGAAACTATGCAACTTTCTCTTTTGTTTCAGGACTAGCTGAGCTGCTCAGCCAACCACCTTTTTACCTCCTGGCTTCTGCTACATCACTGCATCACCTCCCCACTTCCAGGCTGTCCTGTCTGGTTCCCAACCAGGATGCAAGTTAAAGGGACAGCATGCAGTTTGCCATGACACTGCCTCCACAAAGCGCATCTTCTAATAAATAATAATAAACCTTTATTTATATCCCACCCTCCCCAGCTGAAGTCGGGCTCAGGGCGGCTAGCATCAAATACAATGGTACCTCGGGTTAAGAACTTAATTCATGCTGGAGGTCCGTTCTTAACCTGAAACTGTTCTTAACCTGAGGTACCACTTTAGATAATGGGGCCTGCCACCACACCGCCGACGCCGCGCGATTTCTGTTCTCATCCTGTAGCAAAGTTCTTAACCCGAGGTACTATTTCTGGGTTAGTGGAGTCTGTAACCTGAAGTGTCTGTAACCTGAAGCGTTTGTAACCCGAGGTACCACTGTATATAACATTGGTATAAAATCAAATAATAATTAAATTACTTCCTAAAAACAGGTCAGAATCAAATTAAAGTCTAATTAGATGGTTTCCCGCAGGGTTAGGGTTGGGAACAGTAAATGCTCATCGGCTCAACTGTTTTCGCTGATCTTATATGGGCCTGTGAGAATGCTGGGAGGCCTCTTTCATACTTGTTCTTACAATTGCCCTGGTGTATATTCCGTCTTTAACTATTGCAGACTTCCAAGTGCAGGAAATCCTAGAGCTAACTATCAAGTGGACATAACTAGAAGACCACTTATAGCAGAATTTGTTTGTTTGTTTGTTTGTTTAAATGCACATGCTACTATTCATTGCTGAAATGGGCTCTCAGTGGCTTATGACAAAAGTCATAAAAACAATTAAAGAGGAACATAACCAATAAGCACGCCACCATTAACAATATTCAATATAGTGCAGTTGTACATAACATCATGGTCACCCTTGGATCAACCGTCAAGTCAAATATGCCAGGGAGAGTAAACATGACAATACTCTAAGTCACACTGAAGCAAAGGCAATTTGTGAAACTCATCAAAACTATCAACTGAGGCATTGAAATGGGGCTCAGTCCCTTTTCATAGCTTAACAATAATAACACACTAAAACCATTTTCTGATTAAATAAGTATTATACAAGGTTAACAGAAAATCTTGATTGGAATTGCCAGCCTCATCGATTAGGTTTAATTTACAATGCAAGCTGAGTAAAGCCTAATTTTATTTAACTTACATTGTCAATTGTAATTTCCCTCATCGGTAAAAGGTCTTTCATTTTCTTATTCTGTATGATTCTATTTTTAGGTAGTCAATGCTGTCAACCAAAAGAGAGTCTTCCAAAGGATTTTGCTCAAAATTGTTTTGTTACTACAAAAGCCCCATCCTTACTGGGAAAATGTGCTTTCAAAGAAAAAATGGCAGATGCTTGAAAAAATGGCACAATGGAACCTCAGATCTGCTGATTCCAGGTTAACAAAAAAGATACTGAGCTAAAAGCATCTGGTGCTTCATTCTGTTGGAGGTCAACAAATAATTCTACATAAAACACCCACATGCTCACAAAAACAAAGCACTTAAGAGGTCACAATGAATACTGGCAAATCACTTGGGCTCTCCATTTTATTTACTTGGTCTTCCTTTTTCTTTCTGAAATTCCATGCAAACCGAACTAGAATTCTTTGATACAAAGCCTAAATCAACTTAACTCCCCACGTATATTCAAATCTGAAAAGGACAAAGTAGAACAGCAAAATATAGACAAATCTGACATCTTTGGAGAGACAGCCATTTCTTCTCTTCAGAATTGATTTGGAATTGTGTCCTGGACTAGGTACTACTGGCAACCGGGGACCAAATCTAGCCTCTATGAACTTCCCATGTGGACCCAGTATACCTCTTTTTGCAACAAATAATAACTTCTCTCACAGCATGTACACACAGGTGGTGAAGGTGATGGTGACGATGCACCTCAGCAATGTTCTCCGAAACTGAGACCAAGACATAGGACTCTTAAACTTTCCTTCCTGCAGTATGAACAGGAAGAGTAGCACCCCCATAGTTTGCGCCTCTTGTCTTTGTCCATGGAGTTTTCTTGGCAGGGATACTGGAGTGGCTTGCCGGTTCCTGCTCCAGGTGGATCACGTTTGGTCAAAACTCTCCACTATGACCTGTCCATCTTAGGTGGCCCTGCACGGCATAGCTCATAGCTTCTCCGAGTTATTCAAGCCCCTTTGCCACGGCAAGGCAGTGATCCATGAAGGGGATCACTGCCTCTTTTGAATTATGGTGTTGGAGGACACTCTTGAGAGTCCCATGGACTGCAAGAAGATCAAACCTCTCCATTCTTAAGGAAATCATCCCTGAGTGCTCACTGGAAGGACAGATCCTGAAGCTGAGGCTCCAATACTTTGGGCACCTCATGAGAAGAGAAGACTCCCTGGAAAAGACCCTGATGTTGGGAAAGATGGAAGGCACAAGGAGAAGGGGACGACAGAGGACAAGATGGTTGGACAGTGTTCTCGAAGCTACCAGCATGAGTTTGACCAAACTGCGGGAGGCAGTGGAAGACAGGAGTGCCTGGCATGCTCTGGTCCATGCGGTCACGAAGAGTCAGACACGACTAAACGACTAAACAACAACAACAAGTTTGCGCCTCTGCTGCTTATGGGCACAAACAGCTCAAGGTGTTGGGGAACAGTACTGAACTGCTCAAGTTCCCAAAGCAAAGACTTTATTGTTGTTGTATTTATTGTTGTTTACACTGTGATGGGTGGGAATTAAAGTGCTCTTTACTTGTGCCTTGGCTTGTGCAGGGGTGAGTCAAGGGATGGAGCCCACTTGCTGACATATCAGTCCTCAGTGGGAAAGATGGCATGGGTATGGATTATCTCAAGGACTCTACTTAAGCCCGCCACATTCACAATCAGTTTAAATGTGTTTTTTTCTGATACATTTGGAACACAGAAAGAAGAATCCACCTTACACCAGATGAGACCACTGCTTGGGCCTTCCCATTGGCATCTTTAATTGAAGATGCTTAATTTGGATGGGCACCCGAGTATCTTCCAGATATGCAAGAAACCTAAATTAGAAACCGTTCAAGATTGGGAAGGTATATAAACATATGAACACACGTAAGATAAATGAAGATAACCCCACTCAGTTACCAATATGCCTGATGAGCATTTACTGTTCCCAACCCTAATCCTGCGGAAAGCCATCTAATTAGATTTTAATTTGATCCTGACTTGTTTTTAGGAGGTAATTTAATTATTGTTTGATTTTATACCAATGTTATACATTTGATGTTAGCTGCCCTGAGCCCGGTTTCGGCCAGGGAGGGCGGGAAACAAATAAAAGTTGTTGTTGTTGTTGTTGTTGTTGTTGTTGTTGTTGTTGTTGTTATTATTATTATTATTATTATTATTATTATTTACAGGCTTTTCTGAGTAGAGTGATCAGAAGTCATGAAATCTGGAAAGAAAAGACAGGGTTTGAAACAATTTTAGAAAAATTTAAGATGTACTAATCTTAAATTAGTACATCTAAGATGTCCTAATTTTAGATGTACTAATTTTATCATTAAAACACATAGAAATATAGTACATAGGTATGTGTTGAAATGAAACAAAGACATGAATACCGAAATTTCATGTGAAATCTGGGGATTTTTGTTCCAAAAAGATTCAGATTTCTCAGTAGCAATGAGGTATGAATAAAATTTTATCAAAATGGTGACTCAACAGTATGGGACTCAATGGAAAAACAAAATGATGAGTAAAGTGGGAGATCAAAAGTGCTAGATAGCTCATAATGATAATGGCAGCTTTTTCATATGTGGCAAGGATGTAAAAAGAAACAACTATTTTGGCAAATAATAACTGAACTGCTCAGGGTAATGTTCAAGTTACAGATAAATGAAGAGCCGCTGTTGTGCCTATTAAATTATACACAAGGAAATGACAGTACATGGAAATATCAAACACAGATTTTCGTACATAGTGACTACTGCAAGGATATTAGGTATATGATAAAATGGGGTGAGGGACAAAGCATTAAAGAAACTTGAATTATTTCAGAAAATGTGGGCTAGCAATTATAAATTATAAAGTTATCTGAGATGCTGAATCCTTATCAGATTACTAGAGAGAAAGCAAATGGATCCCAGCCTCTATCTATATCATCATCCATCCATCTATCTGTATGTATGTGCGCACGCACACACACACACACACACACACACTGTGTGTTACAGATATAAGAATAGATGGTTTGCTGCCATAAATAATCTTTTAGATAAAATTGAATTTGTATTTGTAAATCTATGATTATGTGTCTATATGTGTTCTTCTATGTATGTGTACAAATCTAAATATTTTTAATTAAAAGTTGGAAATCGTGCTAATGAGGAATCAGTGAGAGTGTGAATGGATGTATGTTGTGCATATGTATGCACACGTATTTCAATATCTATATAAGCATAAATAAAATAAGTATTATATAGTTATATATTCTATTCTATTCCCCATTGTAGTAGAGGAAATTGTTTTGAAATATTAAGCAAAATTGCATTTAAATATGCACTCTGTAATAGGAAAAAATGCATTAAAATGCTGAAGAAATTTCTGCAGGACTTTTTAAAAAAATAATAATAATACTAACAGCTATGGAAATGTAGTGATCTGAACTTAAGGTTGGAAAATGAGAAACCAAGAGAGAGAGAGAACATTCACCCAATCCTTAGTGGTCAGAGGGTCACATTTGTTCCCTAGAGCCTGAGGTTTCCCACCGCTCTTTTAGAGATTGACATGGCATTTGAATTGTGCCCTGAGTACAATAGATTTAGCTACGCTGAAGGGAAGGCAATGTGAAGAAGAGACTTGCTGTGGCAATAGATGGAGTCAATTTTATGACTTAACATCATCCTTAGGGAATCAAATGTGTACGGATGAATACTTATTATGGCAGTCATTATTTATCATTTCCAAATCTAATATAAGCTGTTTGTTCAGACACAAAATTCAGAATGAAAATGTTTCACTCTCTGAAGTGCTGACACTGTGTTTATCAGGATTTCAATAAACAAACACGGCTTTCAATACCTCTCTATGCAGCTGACATTTCCAGCAAAGATATAGTTCTTTATGGGATCACGGTTGTTGTTGGGAAAAGATGACAGTCAGATTAAAGGCTTTCCAATGAAAACTTAAGTTTTATGTCAAGATAAAAGTGGGAAGGGGGGAGTCTGTTTTATTTCAGGCCAGCCATATTAATCTAGGTGTATTATTAGGAATGAAGCAAACCCCAGAAATAGTTGCAGTCTTTCAAGGCTGTAACATAACCATTTATTATGTTTTCCCCTTTGGATACATTTAGCAAGTGCAGCTTACCTCCAATTAATAGTGCTGAATTTTTTGAAAACAAAAATGGGAGAAAAATAACTCAATCCAGGTATTAGAGCTTCAGGTACTGGGGTTTCCACAAAAGATGAAATAAAAACGATGGCAGACTTCTTTTGAAAAACAATACTCACATTCTGCTCATATAGAAGTTTAATATGCTTCCATGGAAGAACGGCTTTTTGTGTTTCCAGGAATATAAGAAAGGATTTGCGAGCAACTCCCATGCACACTTTCCATGCTCAAAATGCACCAACATCAAATGCAATAGATGCTATTATTTGTTTCCATTGAACAAAAGGTTGGAATGCACTCAGGTTGTTGAATTCATGCTGGATTTTAGAGTGGTGCTTCTTGCAAAGTCTCCTTTATTTCTCAGGGCCCTAAGTAGCCAATCAAGAGCTTATACAATGTATAGAGCATGCTGCATCATGCCAAAGGACCATCTAATGCAACATCCTGTTCTTACAGTGGCCAGTCAGATAGCTATGGGAAGCCTGTTCATTCCCCCCCCCCTCAAGGGCTGGTCTTAACCAGCCTCCATAAACACATTCCTATCTTTTTGGGCGTGCTCTGGTCCATGGGGTCATGAAGAGTCGGACACGACTAAACGACTAAACAACAACAACAATCTTTTTGGGGGTCCTCTCCTTGCAAGTGTAAACCTGTGGAAAATTCTCCAGAAAGCAAGTCTCACAGTGGTCTGAAGCAGATAGCAACAGCAGGCCACTCAAAGGTTTTAAACCAGAATAAGGAAACATATCCATGTCAGACATATGTCTTTCAGCACCATGGACAAGTCCATTCAAGGGATCAGGCAACTTGGTCTTAACTCAACCATTATAGCAGCCTTTCTCAACCTTGGGTCCCCAGATGTTGTTGAACTACAACTCCCATTACCCCTAGCTATCAGGGCCAGAGCTCAGGGATGATGGGAGTTGTAGTCCAACAACATCTGGGGACCCACAGGTTGAGAACCACTGCTTTATAGGAACAGACTACATTTCCTAGGTAGAACAGAATTAAAAGGAAAGCACTCTTTCCTGGATCCTGACACTCTGTTGCCTCTCCATCATCTCACATCAGAGAAGCGGCCAGTGATAGTGGGTGAGCTTGAGAAAGAAGGGGGTCTTTGAGGCTGCCCTCTCAGGGATTGCAGTCACTGGATGTCCCAGATCAGGAGTCTCCAGCACATGAGGTCCTTTGTTGCTGATTTTAGTCTCAGTGTCCATGTTACTTCCTCAGAGACAGTGTAAAAAAATAATTTTAGAGACAAAAATTTTGAAAGACACATTTTGGTGCTGCTAATTGACCTTGCCCAATAATGAGACAGAATTTTCAGCAGCTAGAGCCACTTGGATCATTTCTTTTGAAGAGTCATAGCATGCAGCTGCTGCAACAGAACCATCGCCTACACAGCCATGTGTGCTGAAGGTAACACCATATGGACCTCCAGTATCTCCTTTTAGCATTATCCATTTTGAGAACATGAATCCACCTACATTTTCTATGCCACCTGCTGTTAGTGTTGCTGCTATCAGAACACGTGTCGCTGCCGCAGTCAACAAAGTTCTTAAGCACCAATGGGACTGACTCTGCATCTGATTTCCTTATAGCCTTATGAAAACGATGTCTGTAGCAATGCTGCTGAGCCCCCTACTGCTGAACAAATTCCAACCGATAAAATTCTCCATACCTTTTGGCAAGATCATATAGACAACCAAGCTGTGAGACGTCTCACAGAGCAGTTTGGAACTAATTCAAACAGATATTGCAATAGCGCTTCTATCTGAAGAACAGAGACAACAGTGAGCCCAAACTGAGGCCCACCCATGGAGGTTCAGACCCAATAATACAGCATCCCATTTCAAAGTCCTGTTTAGGGGCTCCACTTGTGCAACAGGAAGGGTGGAGCAGCTGCACTTACAACAAAAAGCCTCCTGGTACAACATCTCCATAGACCAAGTCCTGAGCTTCCTGCTGTTCAGCACTAACCATAGCTCTATTAAGAGTTTTGCTTCCATAGGAAGGCTGCACACATGAGAGCAGAGCAAGACTGTGCCTGCCAACCCTATCGATGACATCACACACCATTAGCCTCACCCTTGAGATTTGCATGTTTAGCACAGGCTTCTGAAAAGAGAAGTCTATGTGCATGCAAATAAATTGCTACGCAGTCAGGAACCCTGGTCACAAAGTTCCTTGACGAATGTTATTTCCTTGTTGGAAACTAGAGCTCTCAGTCAGAAAACAACCCATCTCTCTCCACTTCCTTCTACTCTGTCCTTATACAGTTAGCTTGGAAAATGTAATGGTTTTAAAGAGACCGACAATCTGAACCCAAGTTCTTTGGGACTTCCAAGAGCTTCAGAATGCCTTGGAGAACACCTGCTTCACCTTGCATCTTGAATCTCTCCAAATCAGCATTATTCAGCTTAAAATTCAGTATTTGTCGGAAATGCATACCCCTACAATATGCACATGGTCCCACTCTCTCACCATGAGTTTAGCCTACACAGGGAGGCAAACTTCTGACAGTACTATTGATGTTTCTTTGGATATTTATCCCAAACATCCCCAAACCTGGGATGACAATCATCCTTCACTGGGCAACCCACTGAGAAGCAACCATGGAGGAGAGGAAAAGGAGAGGCAACTGACAGTAAGTATGTTTGCATACAGTTCCAAGTAAGCAACTTGCAAGTGGCACTTTGCCCAAAAGATGCCAAAGTGAAGTGTATTGGCAGAAACTCCTTAACAGTTTGTTCTTATTGCTTCTAGGTCCCTTAACACAAATATAGATTAGGAAGCTCTGCAGCTGAAATGAAAGACGATTCGTTGTGCCCCTTCTTCAGAGTGATTTAAAAAAAATACTTAAAAACTATAACAATTATATTATTACTAAAAACTCAGGTATTTGTTTTAACAGTCCCATGAGAAATGAGGACAAACTGTTAATGTTTATTGAAGTGTTGCTAAGTGCTACATAACACTTAAGCAGTGCTGAAGGACTGGCACTTGTGCTATATTAATCATATTATGTCAGTCATGGGTAACATATGGTATTATAATTTCACCAAGCTTGTTTACAAAAGATGTGAGCAGGTGTTATTGGTTGAATGCCAAATGTTTGCGTGCTTTACCAAAATGTTCTCTTTCAAAATTGTTTTTCAGTCAGTCAACAGTGAGAAAAATATTAAATGTTAATGTTTTAAATATTTCATATTTAATAAGGCTGTGCTGGCGGTGGCATTTTTAAGAACAATATTAACTGAAAGTGAAAGATTTCAGTACTCTATCAAACCCAATAAATTCTCAAAACTGGATGAATGGGCAACTCAATGGTATTTGTGATTCAGCAGAAGTGAATGCAAACTGATGTACACCGAAGCAAAAATTGCCACTTCACATTGCCACTGCAGAGGTCTAAATTGGTTGTTAACCATCCAAGGGTATCAGTGAAAATGTCAGCTCAGTATCTTCAGCAAAGAAAAAACGCAGACCCAGTTTGAAGATACGTAGGAAAGTGACTGAAAATAAACACATTATCACACCATTAGGACTTATAGTTCTGGGGGGAAATGAAGATTTAAAGGAGGGCAGGAGCTCAACGGTGCTTACTGTAAAGAGAGACAGTTAATATCTCAGCTTGATAGAACTCTAAGGCTACAATCCTATGCACACTGAGCTCCTGGGAGTAAGGTGCATTGAACACTGCAGGACCTAATCCAGAGTAACATGTATAGGATTATGCCCAGAGAATGTTAGGCAATACATTCAAAACAACCCCCCAAAAAGGACTTCATGTAATTCAAAGCATATGGAGTTGATAAATGATATTATAATTTATATATATTTTTTATTCCTTCTAACCAGAAACTCTGACTGTCCACTTCCAGAGACAGAATGCTAAACTAGTTGGAAGTTGGAGGCACTAGGAAGGCAATTATTTTGAGGGTGGTTTGGATGCAACCATATATGTTAGAGCATGGGTGGGCAAACTAGGGCCCGGGGGCCTTCTAAATCTGGCCCACGGATGGTCCAGGAATCAGCATGTATTCACATGAGGAGAATGTGTGCTTTTCTTTAAAATGCATCTCGGGGTTATTTGTGGGGCACAGGAATTCTTTCCTCCCCCCAAAAAAATAAAATATAGTCCGTCCCCCCACAAGGTCTGAGGGACAGTGGACCAGACCCCTGCTGAAAAAGTTTGCTGACCCCTGTGTTAGAGCAACACAACCAATTAAGTAAAAGAGGGAGAGAGAAGAAATCAGAGTTCTTTATCTAATAAACACTGAAGATGACCAAAAGTAATATGCCATTATATAATAACTGATGGTAAATGCGATGCCAAAACACAGGCTTTGATAACTTACCAACCATTTCTCTGGTTTATTTCTCATTTCAATGAGATTTTCAGTGAGGCAATAGGACTTGCATACATTTTGTGTTCAGTGTTGGTTGGAAAACTTGCAATGAGGAGCTGCAAGAGAGAAAAAGGGGCTGAAATACTCAGAGAGGTAGAATGTGCTAGAGAGCATGGATTGATACTGAAGCAGTAGCTAGAAGACAAAAGGGTCGCAGAAGCTGGAATGAGAGATGCAAATTGATGGTTAGTGAAACAGCCTGTAATTGGCATAGCTGGATCTCTATTTAAATTTTATTTGATTTTATGGGTTACCATTCAAACTGCAAAGGGTTGGTTGTTGTTTTTTCCCCAAAAGTATTTTTCTGAGAAACTATTTAACTTGTTGCCTTACTGAAACTTAAAGTAAAACCAAAGTTTGCTTTGGGAAAAATAGAGGCATGGTCTTGTTATTTACCCCATGTTACAGTGCCATACTACTCTATCCAGTATAGGGAGTAGGTTGGGATACTTCAAGTCCAGAAGCTGATTCGTTTAGGTAGCCAGAGAAAAATGAAGATATTCACTTGGTGGCGGCAGCAAAGCTACAAAGAAGGTGGGGTGAGTCTAGTTTTGTCTGTCTCCCTCCCCTCTTTCTGTGCAGGCAACATCACACCTTCCAAAGCATTAAGCTAACTCATAAGGACTGTTCAGCAGCAAAGCATAACATGTATAATATTACATTTTTGTTTCCCAGAATCACCTCACTAAACCCATACTGCATTATAAATTTCTGCATCTTGAATAAAACCAGTCACAAGCCCAAAGGCAAATATTACAGCTTTTACAGGTTCAAACACACGATGCCTCAACAGTTAAACCCAAATACCTTTAGATATACAGAGTACAAAAAAAATCACTAATAATAAAACGCCACATGTGTTTTTGTAAACAATATGAAGCTACTCCCTTGAGGCAAAGATACAAAGGAGGCAATTTTGCAACAGTGAAACTAAGCAGAGAGGGCAGGAAAGATAAGGCGAAAAATTAATATGGGAGAAAATAAAATCCTAGGTTAAGTGGAGGAGCCAATGATAATTGCAAACAGCTTATTTTGCACACTATGGCGAAGATATTAGAAGGGCTTACCCAATTAAGCAGTAATATTTTCTATCCCAGAAGGAGCACAGCTGGCCCACATTATTTTTAGCACGTGTAATATTTTGCTTTCTTGAGAATTATGATGAACCGCAGTAAAATGCACAGTGCATACGGCCATTAGCATATGCTCTCTGCTTTCTCTCCTCCCTAGCAAATTCAGATCAACAGAGGAATCTTTTAGCAGGCTGCAAGCTGTTTGACTCAAACCCCAGAACTGTTCAAAATGAGATTCTTGCTCTAGTACAAAATTCCAAACAGAAACATCTCTTTTTCACCCCCGCTGAATATATTTATCCATTCTACAAACTGCTGTAGCAGTTGTTTTTACATTTCTTCCCCTGCTGATGTACAAAGATAGCTAGATAGCCACAGTTTTTGGGGTGTACCCTTCCTACCATATTCTTAACCTGTTAAATTGAATTGTGGTTTGAGGCATGTTTAAAAACAGTTCTTCCTGCCTTTATAATGGATGTCGTCTCCCATTTGATAAAGGTGTTCTACTCTTAGCTCAACTGACAAGCAATATTTTCAGGGAAGGAAAGACTGAAACAGCCTGGGTGATCTACTGATAATCAGTTGCAGTGGCGTAGCGTGGGGGGTGCAGGGGGGGCCGGCCGCACCAGGCGCAACATCTGGGGGTTAGGGTTAGGGGGCGCAAATCCACGGGTTAGGGGGTGCAAATCCATGGGTTAGGGGGTGCAAATTACTTGCCTTGCCCCGGGTGCTGACAACCCAAGCTACGCCACTGATCAGCTGCAAAGAATCTGAACAGAAATGAGCATTTTCTGTGATTCAGGCTGATAGTTGTCAAGTGTATGGTTTTTGTCTTCTTTTTAACCTTCTCGTATTCCTTTGGGAGCCTTCTTATTTTACCTTTCTATTGTATTTGTGAACAGTTATTTGTTTCACTATGTGAGAGACTTCGACAGGTTTCACAGGATATGCCCTCCTCCGTCTAAAGAAAAGCACCTTGATAATTTTAATGTTTTATGTTGATAAAATACTTTCTCCTAGTAGTGAAGGAAACATTAGCCCTATAGTGGTGTACGCCCTCACACAATTCTTATTAGGATTCTGAATCGCAATCAGAGCCTTCATATATAAAGAAGGCTCCCCAGTTCAGACATTCCCCCTCCAATGCATGAGGAACTCGAGACTCTAGAACAAATCAACAATGCCTTCTGGAACACCTGAAACTTAACACTCCTGCACCCATCCATCCCCCTTGCTTATTGGCAGCAACCTCCATGTTGGGAAGCAGTGCCTGATTTACATATTATCTAATCAAGCTATAGCTTAGGGCTCCACTCTCTTGGGGGCCCTCAAAAAAATTAAAGGAGAAAAAAACTGGATGTACATTTCCAAAATATAACACAAAAAACAAATAAAATATTTCAGTTCAACAATTGCTTTGATGAAATACATATTTTTTATGTGCAAATGGCTTTAGATACCTATTTGGTCCATAAATTACCATATAGCATATATTCAACGCAAAAAACCGCGACAATTTGTTGTTGACAAAGGACAGCTGGACATATAAAGGGCCCCATTACCTTCAGTAGCTTAGGGCCTCATCAAACCTACATCCGGCCCTGTTGGGAAGCCAGATGAGGTTGGGGACTGAGACGGGGAGGCAAAATGCTCAAGAAATTTGGGGGCATGGCTTGCGCAAACACCCCTGCTCCCATCTCCACTTTGAATATTTGCCCAATCACAACTTATAACATAAACACGGGTAAGAATATCTGGGGTCTTAGGTCTCTCCAAGGCTGTGATAGAACTGTCATTGGTTCACTTTGGAGAGCAGTGGTAATATACTTCTGGTGTTATAAACTATCTGCTGCCTAGCGTCCAGATGGAAACTGCAGCTGTTAAAATGAAAAGGCCACAGAATTCCTCTCACTTTTTTCTTCCTATGGGCATTCTATATCCCCTCCTCCTCCCACAAGCTTCATTTGACCTCTGGCTCCATTTGGCAGTTTTTAACAGCAGCATGTGAATAGTATGGTACCTCTGAACATGTGCAGAATTTTTGTCTCTTCCTCACCAGCTCCTGCATAAGGAAGGGGAAGGGGAAAATCTTGCATTCAAAAAAAAAAAAGGTGATATAAGAAAAACTGCTCCCTTTTCCTTTATGTGGTATTCCAGAGCCCATATAGAGTCCTTAAGTGGGTCCCCTATAGGTAGGAGAAAACAACAGAGGCCAACCAGAGTATATTGAGAAGCAAAGCAGCTGGTAAGCCTGATCTTTATTAAAGGAACTGTTGCAACAGGGTCCCCAATCACCACAGGCAGGAGGGAGGAGAACCCTGAACAATGGTGCACAAGCCCCTATATAGACTTTTGAAATTGCCCACCCTATAGCCCAAGACCACCCCCCTAAAACATCATACATACATCACAGAAGGAGGCGATCTACAGCAGAAATCCTGTCTGCCAGGAAACCTGATAATGGTGACTGATTGCATTACCTGGGCAGTCTGGCCATTCTTTTGTGATGGTTAATACTTTAGTTCCTGAATCCACGTCACAGGCTCACTCTATTCATACACAAATGCACCCTTAACCTTAAGGCAGGATTTCCAAGCAGAAAGACCATGGGAAGGCTTTCCCCATTTGCCTCCCTTCCTGCAGAGGAATATTTGAGGTCACTGGGAGAGTAAAAATGGCTTCAGGATTGCTCTCCCATACTATTTTAGACACATGCTTCTTATATTTTTGTGCATTTGTGACTATTTATTCTATATTTGAGACTTTAAAATTATTATAACAAAAGAATGGCCAGAGCCCCAGAACTTTGCTCAAACTGGTCACCACTTTTGGGGGGAAGGGGCACAGATTAATGGTTAAGTATTTTCCTTGCATGCAGAAGGACTCCAGTGTCTCTAATCTAAGAGATTCTGGAGAGCTGCTGTCAGTCAGTGTAGATTAAGGTTACCAGATTTTTTTCAATGAATCCGGGGACACTTTTCACCTTCAATGGATTTTGTATGGGAGCTGATTTGTAAATCTGGGGACTGTCCCCGGGAAACAGGAACATCTGGTAACCTTAGTGTAGACAATACTGAGCTAAATGGACCCAATGTTCTGGCTCAGTATAAGGCAGCTTCCTAAGTCCCTACCACATTTCCCAATGAAAAAGCAGCGAGAAAATCACATACATTACTGAATTAAGAAGGTGATCTTATTCTGTCCTAATTGTGTAAAATAAAATAAAATCACCTACCAGTTCCTGAGCAGTTCTCATTCACTTGAAAACATAAATAAGCTTTAAACCTTTTTAGAAATAGGTACGGGGAAACGATATTTTGCATCCCTCTTCAGTTAACAAATGTATATGACTTTGCTTGAACTTTAAAATATTACGCCTTGAATTTCTGCTTACTGTTTGACCTTAAGAAAATTATTAGCGTTTCAAACAGATTTGTTTTTAATCAGAATGAAATGCTCACACACAAAGGTTACAGTATCATTCACGTTAGCCCACCACAAAGGTCTTTCTGGCCATTTCTTATAGTTCTAAGGCCATTCAAAAAAGATCAGGGGGTGCACAAACAGGAGGGAGTGGATTTGTCAAAGTTAGCTATGTCTTGATTTGGAAGCTTTTTTAAAAACACACACACACACAATTGCTGCACTGCAGATCATCTGCAGCTCAGATCTTCTCGTTAGTGCAATAATAAGAATAAACAGGAAGAACGAAGTGGCTCATATGAGCAGGATCTATATTTAGGATATCAGCAAAATACACACATGACAGATGTTAGCAGGAGAAGCGGCTGCAAGACATTGATGCACCTGCTCTGCTGTCTGCTGAATTGTGATATGGCTCTAAATCCAAGCAGGTGCTTGCTAAGCCGTTCTACTCAACCTAATGGTGATTACTTAGCCAATGTGATGATTTCCCAGTGCTGCTCCTCTCTCCAAAAAGTTTCCTAAGTTGGCACATGAACGTGGAACGCAGAAGATTACACAAGATTTTTTTGTGGATTTTTTCAACCACTATCCAGTAACCAGTCCTGAGTAGGGTGACCAGGAGCTGTGTCATTCATGATCTTCTGCAAATGTAGCTCATTGTGCAGGGGAGATTAAAGCTGCACCTGCCAAAAGAAATTCTGTGTTCAACACTAGATATCCAGGGCAAGCATCAGCTCACGAGGCAGCCTTCAGCAAGTGGCGCTGAAGGGTGAGGAAGGCTCAGTCATCTTAACCAGAGAGCACTGGGAGGCAGTGGCAAAAGCCAGGGGCTGCTGAAACAGCATTGTGCAGGTACATCTGGGCAGAGAGGATACCAGCATACACAACCCCATGTTCCATGCCTCGGGATAGGCAAATTTGCCAGTTCTCGCCTCCCTTGGTTTTTCCAGCCTTTCATTCAGTATTCCCTATTTTTGAAGTTTTCTTTTAAAATCTGCACAGAGATATGCAAGCGTTGTTAATGGGTTTCTCTGTTTTTGTATCACATGATATCAGGTGGAATGGATCCCACCAAGAAACAGGAGGATTTGCATTCAGTGCCAAATTTAAACAGGACCAAAAGCAAACCAGGGCTGCAAAGGAACAATCGGGAGTGGGCTTCCTCTGTAGTGGCAACTTTACCTGTCCTGTGTGTGGCATCAGGTGAAAGACAGGTAGGTGTGGTCAGTCCAAAACTGCATTGTGGGCCAAACTGGGAGGCCTGGCTAGCCAGACGAACCCCATCACTGGGCTACAGCTCCACAAGTTTGTAGTAAGAGCTTAAAATTATTCACATGTAGGCCTTTGCTTTCTCTTTCAACCTGAATTCTAGTGAATAATTTGGGCCTTTTAAATGTATTGTTTCTTTTATGTTCTATCTATGCTGAGATCAAGCAAAAGGAGTGTTAAACACACTTGCATCTTCACCTGCCACCTAGCACCAACTAAAACCTCTCCTCTTTCTTATCTGTTCAGTTTGGTATGCATTACACCTCAAATGGTTGTTTCCATCTCTTCCTATTATCTGCATCGTTTTGAAGTTCACCTGGAGACTTTAGGTGGTCCATTATTTTGCTGCCTGAGGCAAAGAACAGGGTGGTGTCTCTCCCCCAGTCCATGCACAGAAGTTGATTAGACTGGCAGCTGAATCTTACTTACTGTCCCTAGTGTAAGGACTGCATCCTCCACTGTACCAGGAGACATAAGGCTGGCTTGGTGGCTGTAGAGCAGGCTGCTGCTACTTAGGCAGCTGCCTCACTCTGCCCAATGATAGGGCCTGCCCTGCTTCTGACACAATGCCAGAATTTTATGAAACAGAGACTAAAGTTTAGAACAAACAAACTTTACTACACTCTGTGCAACTAATATCATACCAACTACTTTAAAAATGACTGCTGACATGTTTCAGTTTGCTGGTGGTCCTCATAACAACTTCCCTCCATGCACCTGCATGGTTCCTAGGCAATATTAAATATTAAATGACTCCTAATCTAATGCAGCAAGGCCAGCACTAATCTAATGCAGCAAGGCCAGCACTAGAAGCAGATCCACTGGGGAGGCTTTGATAGAGGAGGAAGCCAGCTGTGAACCATCTAGCCTAGTGAGAAGATGCCCATCGCCAAGATCCTAAACTAGATTAAACCAAGCTACATTAGCAATGTGTGTTGGGTCAGCTTTTTCCTGTCCCATTAACTTTGATCCTGCTTTTATATTTGAGGTATATTAAATCTGCATCAGTTCATTGTCATGTTGAATTTGTGCTATGATGCATTTCTTGAATTGCTGGGTTTGTCATATTTGAAAGTGTTTGCTACATTTTGTAGCAAGTTGGTTTCTCAAACGTGATGTTGTATCGTGATGATTAGCTGATGTTACTGTAAGATGCGTTGGTCTCAGTACTTTGTGGGAAAGCATCACATTAATTAAACAACTAAACTAAACTAGGGTCAATCCAATGCAAGGTGTTTGACTTGCAAGAAGACACCTAGGTGAGTATGTGAAAGGTGAAATCATTGCATCTGAATATGTCAGGAGTTTAGGCTCCAAAACACACCCTACCTGAAAAATACATATCAGCTCTACAGTGAAACCCAATATTGTCTCTGTGTATGCCTTGTTAAAGAATGCAGTTAATGGGTTCATTCCATTAGCTGACTTATTCCTGAGATTCATCTGGCTGAATCTGGTGACTTCCTTCTCCGTGTTACTGGGCATGGAACTTTGTGTATAAAAGGGCTCAGATTACAGAGTTGGTTGTGGGTCATGGGTGGTTATCAGGAAGGAATGGATCATCTTGGAACTGTAGAGTAACCTGAACACTTTGAGAAGAGCTCATCTGAGAAGAAGTCTTCAGGACTCAGAGACTTCAGAGACTTCAGGACTCAGAGAACTCTAGGATGTTGCTAGGCTCTCTGCAAATTGACTTAGAACTTGCATGTGACTTTGTAGTAGAGAAACGCCCCCCCCCCCCCGGGACTAGAAGGGGGAAAGCCTTCATGTAACCTGTATATAGTGTGTAACTACAGAGTGTGTGTTTTGTGTGCATGAATCAAAGCAAAGGGCTACCTTTGAAGGTTACCCAGAAACTACAACTAATCCAGAATGCGACAGCTAGACTGGTAACTGGGAGTGGCTGCCAGGACCATATAACCCCAGTCCTAAAGGATCTTCATTGGCTCCCAGTGCGTTTCCGAGCACAATTAAAAGTGTTGGTTCTGACCTTTAAAGCCCTAAACAGCCTGAGTCCAATATACCTGAAGGAGCGTCTCCACCCCCATCGTTCAGCCTGGACACTGAGGTCCAGCTCTGAGGGCCTTCTGGCGGTTCCTTCTCTGTGAGAAGCAAGGTTACAGGGAACCGGACAGAGGGCCCTCGGTAGTGGTGCCTGCCCTGTGAAACGCCCTTCGTTCAGATGTCAAGGAAATAAACAACTATCTGACTTTTAGAAGACATCTGAAGGCAGCCCTGTATCGGGAAGTTTTTAATGTTTGATGTTTTAGTATGTTCTGATATATGCTGCGAGCTTCCCAGGGTGGCTGGGGAAACCCAGCCAGGTGGGTGGGGTATGAATAATAAAATTATTTGTTTACTTATCTAACTCTGCTTAAAACAATAACTGTTTCATGTCTGGAGAACTTAACAGCTTTGCTGAAGCTTTCACGGTGCACCTACAGAGAACAAGATATTGGGGTGATGAAGATGAACACACACCCCAACAGGCCTCAAGAAATATTTCTTCATGGAAGAACAAAAGAAGAGAGCCTGCTGGATCAGGCCAGTGGCAAATCTAGTCCAGCACTCTGTTCTCACAGTGGCCAACCAGATACCTGCAGGTGAGACACGAGCAGGACCTGAGCATAAGCAGCACTCTGACCACTCAGCAATTGCTAGAAATCACTGTCCCAAAGCATCACTCTCATCTTGGCTTTCATTCCACGCTCTACTTTCAAGAAACTAAGTTCCTTCTCTGCCCTAAATATTGTGGCATCGCTATGTTGGCTATTTTACCATCACCATATGTTTGTACTTTACATTTAATCCTCTCTGCTCCTGCAAAACAGCTGCCACATTGCAGCCTAGTGCTGGCTGGGTTTCAGTGACATATGAATCAAACCCTGTGAGAAATTTCCCCCTGCCTTACATCCATGTGTAAAATTGAGGAAAATCTAGATGAAGATAAACACAAACTGAAGCTACAGGGAAACAGTGAATCAGCAAGTTTGGGGCTTGAAGTGCTTTCCCCTTTCATCGTTGGGGTGGATTAAAACTAAGCATTACTCAGCTTTGTCATTCCGATGACTAAACAGTGAAAAGTTAAAGCATCCCGAATGATGCCAGTTTCGTTGGCTAATTAACAGTCGACTTATTGGAGCTGCAGACAACTGCTGTGTTTTAAGTATAACTATTAATTATAATGTTAGCAGAATATTTGTAATCACTTCAAAATTAACCTTTATATCCTCAGGAGCTTTTGCTTTATATAAGAGTCACTTGGACCCTCATAGAGAAACTAATTAGTCCATGAATGATAAGTGTAGAAGGAACACAAATTAGTTCTTTGTTTACTGCTGCATGGCAGTACCATATAATTTGTATTGTAATTAAAATGTGTGGCATATTGTCAAAAGAAGTATATGAATCAGGGATAACAGCAGCGTTTCAGGGTGCTGGAGAGGCAAAGGATGTCTACTGGCACATGGTATCCCCTAGCAAACTGGGCAATGAAAGATGTGAGGATAAGGAGATAGACATCTATCCATTTGTTTATACTGACCGAGTCTGAAAGTGGTAGAGTCAGCGTTATAGGAATTCTAAGGTCTTGTGTGTGTGTGTGTGTGTGTGTGTGTGTGTGTGTGTTCATAAATGTACAAGGCAAACACATACATAGGTATATAAACCACGTGTCTGAAATAGTACAGGAGAACAATCCTGAAACCATTTTGACTCTCCCAAATTGACCTCAAATATTTCTCTGCAAGGAGGAAGGAAATGGGAAAAGCTTTCCAATTGTCTTTGGACCATAAGGGCTTACACCTCCCTGTAAATACAGTCTGGCAAGTATCTGTTAAGATGAGCACACTATCAATATGTGTAAGAGATTCAGGAAGTATTTACCGTCTCAAAGGAATGGCCAGGCAACCCAGAAAAGGCAATCAGATAAGGCATTATCAGGTATCCTGGCAGACAGCAGAGAAGCAACACACTCAAATTTCTGCTGGGGACCACCTATTTCAGTGATGTGTGTATGATGTTTTTTGGGGGGGTGGTCTTGAGCTGCAGGGTAGGCAATTTCAAAAGTCTATATAAGAGCTTGCACACCAATGTTCTGGGTTCCTCCTCCCTCCCTGTGTGGGGGAGGGGGGACCATGTTGCAACCATTTAATAAAGATCATGCTTACTAGCTGTTTTGCTTCTCAATATTCTCTGGTTGGCCTCTATTATTTTCTCCTAGCATTAGAAAACCTACATAAGGACTCTATACAGGCTCTTGGATACCCAAAAGGGATAAAGGAGCAGTTTTTTCTTATAACAGTAAGTGGGATTGAACGCTGAAATGCATCTGATTCTTCCCAATCACAGTGGTGGGGGAAGAGACAATGCCCCCCCCCCAAATAGGTCCTTGATATACGCGTCTGTGGTTTAAGGTGTTTGGCTTTTTCTGCTACTAGAATATGACCCTTGAATGCTTTCCACCAAGGCAACACTGACTATAGCTCAAAAAAGGTGCCTTGGCCCTGGTGCTAAGAGTCCTTAGGGGTCCCTTATTTTCCTCAGAGAGGTACAATTCCTAGTGCATTTTAACAGTCTCTCTTCTCTGTGAACAGTGGCTTTCTGAGGGAAATACGAGTCTCCCAACAGTTCTCAACATAAACCCACACTAGAAGCGGCGGGGGGGGGGGCGGTATACCTGTCATTAAAGCAAAGCAGAATTGTGCCGAGTCCTGGGGAGTACTGGAAAGTCTGGGGTATAAATAGTATTTTTGTGTAATGTCTCCTATAAGGGAAGGGAGGGGCTTTGAGGTAAGCAATTTCCTCAGAGTTCCTGCCCATTTCTCAGCTTGGCCACCCTAGTGAGAAATGGCTAAAACTGTTTGCTTAAGTACAGGGTGAAAGATTCTGATAATGAGCTATCTCAGTCTGCTATCTACCTTACCCTTGTGCCAATGGCTCCCATTGAAAAGTTGAATATTTCTTAGCAACTAAATTTACATGTGTTAATCTTTCAGTCAGATGTGGGTGAACTCAGGATGTGCCTGAGGAGGTAAAGGTAAAGGTACCCCTGACCATTAAGTCCAGTCACGGACGACTCTGGGGTTGTGCGCTCATCTCGCTCTATAGGCCAAGGGAGCTGGCATTTGTCCGCAAACAGCTTCCGGGTCATGTGGCCAGCATGACTAAGCCACTTTTGGCGAACCAGAGCAGCGCACAGAAACGCAGGGATTCGAACCACTGACCTTCTGATCGGCAAGCTCTAGGCTCAGTGGTTTAGACCACAGCACCACCCAGATCCCGCCTGAGGAGGAGGAGACTGGAATCAGGCTTGTCCCAGGATCACCAGAGTTCATCATGAAGGGTCTCCTGTCATATTAGAGTTATGCCAACCTTATTGTGAATGCCATGATCGACAGTGATACACCATGGAAATAACTACAAATAGACATACCTATTACCCAATAATCACATCATTAATGTAATGTGTAGCCAGGTCCTCAGTTAAGTTCAGAGCCTTTCGCATCACTTGCTACCTGATCCTTTTTTAACTGGAGGTATCAGGGATGGAACATGAGACCTTCTGCTTGCAAACCATGTGTTCCACCACTGACCTATGGCCCTTCCCCTAAAATTCAGGGGGAAGAGGGGAGACAAAAGTCTTCCCATTTGGATGGACATGTTCCCCTCGGCCCATTAGAGAAATTACCACAATCCTTCCTCACCTCAGGGTAGCACATCATGCAGGAACACTTGATAAACTGTCTAAAGCTGCTCTTGTTAAAATACAGCCATTAGCTCCCATTAATTATTGAAAGCTTATGTCAGGAGTGGAGGACAGTTGTTCCATTACACTACCCTTCTGATACATCATTAAGGTCTAGTGAGCAATTCCTTTAAAAATCTGAGAATATCCATATTGCAATTTAGTTCAGGAAATGAGGAGGCTGTCAGGCAAAGTGTTTTTCTTTCTCCCTTCATTCCTTGCAACACAGACGTTTCATAGCAAAAAATCCCACCCAGGTGGAGCCATTTGTGCATATTTCCACATATTCAGAATTGCTTTCACAATATTTTGATTATTCTTCCCCTTCCACATCTGATGTTTCTCATTTAACTTGTTAAATTGGGAATAAAACTAATTGCTCAGTGTGGAAGGGGGGGAAACCGATGGTGCAATCTGAAATAATTTCATTTCCGTTTTCAAAATATCTTCCAAAAGATCTCCTGTTTCTTAATTGGGCCACTGGATAGGTTAATTAGGACTTTGTAGATTAATTAAAGAAATTTTATCCATTTTACAGCAATTTGCTAATTCTTATTTAGTTCCATTTTATCACTTCAGCTAATGTTCTGTATCTATAACGGCTGTGGCCATTTCTTAAAAGCTCCCAAGAATTAAGTATAATGTGACAAATACAGAATTTTAAAGGGGGGAAGCGAGGAGAAGGAAAGTGCACTCTTTTAATCATATTAGGGTCTCTTTTGTAATTCCTTTCATGTTGTCCTTATAAAATACCAGCCTGTCAGGGTCTCCGAAAATCTTTACACATCACTTGGGAAGACAGGCGAACTAATGTCAATGTACTGGAAGAAGCAAAGATCATCAGTGTCGAAACAATGATTCTTCAACATCAACTTTGTTGGACTGTTCATGTTGTGCAGATGCCTGATGATCGTCTTCCAAAGCAACTACTCTATTCCAAACTTGAAAATGGAAAGTGTAATTCCGTGATCAACAAAAGAGGTTTAAAGACTCTCTCAAGGCAAATAAACACTGGCAATTGCAAAACACTGACCTGCGAGTTCACCAACTGGAGAACAGCCTTTACCAAAGGTGTCATGGACTTTGTAGACGCTCGAACTCAGGACGAAAGAGAGAAACATGCTAAGAGGAAGGCATGCTTGGCAAACCCTCACCATGATCAGCTCCTGCCCAAAAACCTATGTCCCCACTGTGGAAGGAACTGTGGATCCAGAACTGGCCTCCACAATGACTTACGGACTCAAAGCTAAGACCATATTTATGGAAGACAATCTTACTCGGGTACAAGTGATCACCAAAGAAGAAGAGGCTCCGAGGGGTGGGTGGAAGAGGCAGCTGTTCCAGGGGAAGTGAGTAGCACTTTTTGTGGTTTTGTGCCCCTCATAAGGCAGGAGCCAGAACTGGAGGAGAAGTAGGGGTCTGAGCATTTGGAGGCAATGGACAGGATGTACCGGGATTGCAGCAAGAATGCAGCCCAAAAAAAGTGCTTTTGGGGGTGCAAGATCTTGGCATGAAATCACGCAATATCATGGCACCCAAAATTACCACCATGCTCTCAAATGAAAAAAATGGGGTGTCCCTTTTTTCTTTTTTCTTTGGACACTTGTGGGGTAAGCAGCCCTACTTGTCCTACATAGTGATGTCAGGGAGTGGACCTGCAAGCATCTACATGCAAATTCTTGTGCTCTGCCATTGATCTAGGGTTCTGTACATATTCACCCAGTGTGTCCTGAAAGAGAAACTATAAAAGAAGCCTCCTAAGTGGGCACTGGAGAACAAGGCAAGAGCAGAAATCAAGAAAATTGGAGTATCATAGAATGAAAAACTAGAGAATCTCTAGGACACATGTTCACCCTAAAAAAGAACCTTAATGGGAAGTGGAGGTGAGCAAGCCAACAGGAAGGACTAGTTAATAGTGGTGGGTTGTTTCATATATCTTCATGCATTTTAAATATAAAACTGTCCTGGGGATGCTAGACAAATCGATGAAAGGGTGGTATACAAATAAGCAAAGCCTGATTAAGAGCCGGTGTAGAATGCGGAGGAGTCGGGGCCCAACTTTAATGGCGTTTTGGATTTCCAAACAAGTTCATATTTCAAAACCTCAGTTCTGAAATTCCAATTCTGGGATATAAAACAACCAAGTACTCTTGTCATGTAAGACAGTGTGAGTCATATCCTAGCTCTTTCAGTATAATTAGATTTGGGAGAAAAATTAGAAGACTTTGCACAATCACACAAAGAATATTAAATATACGGGGGGAGGCAGAGTAGGAGCTCAGACCTACAGATTTTGTGGTTCCTCTGCACAGACCATAATAATAATAGCCCCTATGAACTAGATCAGTGACCTTCAAATGATCCAAGACCCACCTCTGACTCCCAGCCCATAACAAGTGATAATAGGGGGCAGTTATCTTTTGCATTAAAAAAAAATGTTTAGGATTATAGGATGCCTTGAGTTTCTTTGAAAATTAGGTTGGGGTAGAAATGTTTTAAATAAATAAGTACAATGCACAACATATCTGTTTTGTATCTGTGTATCTGGCAGCCTGAAAGTACAGGGGGTCATTTATTTATTTATTACCAGTTAGCTTGCTTTCCTTCTCCACTGAAGAAACATCTCATTTATTATTGGATGAGAAAGACCACACATCCTGTTAACAGTGTGCAACCCAGAACATGCCAAGAACAATGTGTTAAAAGGGTTGTGCTGGTGTGAGCTACCCGCTGACCATTGTCACAGGCAAAATAGCAGGTTTAGCAGACCACTGGTCTGACATTGGGGGCTGTTTTTTATGTTCCTAATTTATTATCCGCTTCTTTTCTTTTGTGCCAGTTGGCACATTGCATAAAAGTTTCATTACAAGAATCATTCTCACGTTCAGCTGTACATTAGTTCAGCTCACATTTATACTTTTGAAGAAAATGAGTGATTCATCATCAAGACATGTCCCCGGTATGACTCATTTATCTCAGCAAGCAGCCCTAATCATGCAAAGGCATCAGCTCTCCTAATAGGAGCCTCAATAAAGAATGGCTCATATTTGTCCATGCATGGACAGTTTGAACTTGCAAATGTAAAGATTTTTCTTCTTCTTCTTTTCCTTTTTCTTCTGTATAGATTTGGAATATTAAAAAGTTGCTACATATCTTATCGCCACCGTGCATTGTTTTATGACCCTTCTCCAGAAACCCAAGGTGATGATGACAGACAGAAATGGAAAGAGAGTAAAACATTTGCTCTGGCAAACTGTCATAATTACATCTACAAGAGCGTCAAGAAAGATCTCCTGCTTTCCACATTCTGTATCTGCTCTGTAAGAATCATGGCTGCTATTCCGGGTTCCTTCTTATGTTGAAGAAGCATGGGGGCTGATTCACACATGCATGCTTTTCTAGCGAATGTGTGAAAGAGATCAAAACAGCTGGGATGGGGGTGCCACGTTATGTCAGCTCAAAGAACAATGCTTTTCGGTGCAATATTTTTTCACACATTCAGCTGTGAGTCATCAAATAATGAAACAGAGTGATGATCATGTATTGGGGAATAAGCCCTAATAGTGCTTTCCCGCTAGTCAGGGTAACAGTGAGTTGCCACACACAGCGCTAAAAACATATTATATGGACAAGTCTTACATGTGCTTTCTCTGGCATGTTCAATGGGCCTTACTCCTGGTTGAATGTACACAGGATTATAGACTTAGCCTAGAGTGTGTTATTCGTGAAAGGACAGACAGTAAAAGGTGGCCCTTTTAAAACCTGGTGTATTTTCTAGCCTATGTTGATATTACACTCAAATTAAAGTTGCAGGAAATGCAAAACTGACCCAAGTATCACTTGTGAAAATGACCTAATTCATTACAGTGGTACCTCGGGTTACATACACTTCAGGTTACATACGCTTCAGGTTACAGACTCCCCTAACCCAGAAATAGTACCTCGGGTTAAGAACTTTGCTTCAGGATGAGAACAGAAATTGTGCTTTGGCGGCACGGCAGCAGCAGGAGGCCCCATTAGCTAAAGTGGTGCTTCAGGTTAAGAACAGTTTCAGGTTAAGAACAGACCTCCGGAACAAATTAAATACTTAACCCGAGGTACCACTGTATCTCTATTTAATTCCTTATTGTACCTTCTTCTCCAGCATTCATACTACATATGGAGAATGGCATGGGACTAAACTGCTGCCCACTTCATGCCATCAAATCCCCAGCACCCCATTTCCTGGCCTTTGTTTGTCAGGTCAGGTCAGGAACAGGGACATGTGTACATGTACAGTTAGGGAGGGGTGATTAATCCTCACAGGTGAGGGCAGGAATAGACCCATTCGTCACACACAGAAAGATTACATGAAGAAAGGCAACCCAGTCAGATGAGTGACATATAAATAATAAATTATTGTTGTTGTTGCAAGGGTCTACAGACAGAAGCCCAGTTCAAACATGACATTTGTGGTGCAATAGGTGTCCATACACTTAACTTCTTGACTCCATGACCCATGGAGAGCCACCTAATTTATTTTCATCAAGAGCACCATGTGCAGAATGCTGTCTGTACTGTATTTTGACAGATACCATAGTAATCAGTCAATGAGTAGAATTCAACGTAAGTGAGATTTATGTGCATAGAACAAGGACATCCCTCTGCCTTCTCTCCCTCACCCTCTAAACCTGTTCTAGGGTTTCTCCCATGCTTCCAGAGCAGGGCTGGAGGGGGTACACAGAAAGAAGGGAGAAAGTTCTGTCACACAAGCAGACTTCATTCTATTCAACCAGCAACTTGGTTGAATCCCACCCAACATGCTGGGAGCTGGATGAAATATACTTATATAGGGCTTAATTTTAGCCCGGTGTCCAGGAGCATTTTCCAGTAGTGGCTATCGCCAGCATATGTGAAGTCGTGACAATAAAAAAGAGATACAGAGTTAGTTTTTCTCATCACTGTTTTATCATAGCATGTCCCTACACTTAGTATTTCAGAAGGCAGGGCTCTGTAGCCAGTCAGTGTGACCTATTTCAAGTCAAAAGGGGGAGCATATTCCAGGGTATCTTAAGCACCTCTCACTGTAGAAATAAACTGAGGGGAATGGCAACATAACAGAGACGGATGAACTTCACTTGACTTAATGTTCCAAGCGGGTGATCATTGAGCTTTTCCCCCATACATACATACATACATAATTTGCCCCAAATTTATTAATTTGTTTTCTTCAAACTAAGCAATGGACACTCCTCTACTATATAAAAATAATTTACTTTTCCAAAAAGCAGACAAGGAGGGGGGGTTCAACATTCCAAGTCTTACACCTGGCATAATCACCCTGGTTTGGCTATATTTCAGACCTGCTTCTGAAAAAATCTAAATGACAAGATGGAAAGTTTGCTGATTTGCAAATCTGTCAGTCACACTGCGGATGACAGGGATTTTTTCCCCCAAGCCATAGACAAGTAGCAAGGTTTTAATCTTGTTTCTAGCAGGGAGGGGACAGATTTCTCTTGAAGGCTAAGAAAGAGTAGATGCAATTATGCCTGACAGTTATATAGCGTGATAGCAGGTACCTAGTTGGAACACAACACAGTGGCGGGGGGGGGGAGAACAAGAATACCAAGTAATGTGTATACACTGCAACATTTAAATAGTACATGGCATCATAAATGGTAAAGCTGAATGGACACGATATGAAAAGTTGACAATATAAGCAGGTATATTTACTCAGATTAACAGTGGAATCTTATGCCTGCCTGTTCAGAACAGGTGTGAGGAGCTTTTGCTGGACTCCAGCTCCCATCAGCCCCAGCAAGCATGGCCAATGGCAACATCTGGAAGACCAAAAGTTCCCGACTCCTAGCTTGGAAGTAAGTCTCACAGAGTTCAATGCAGCTTGCTCCCAGGGAAATGTGTATATTGGATTGCATCATCAATCATTGTAACTAATAACAGGCAGATGATAAAAAGTTGTTCACTTAAAAAAATATTTGTGAAACCCAACACATATAGTAAAAGGTTTAATATAGTATGTCTTGAACAGTCTGATACATTTATTATTGTATGCTATACCATGTAATTAAGCAGGTGTTCCCTATAAGCAGTAATTGACTGCATCATAATTTATCTGTGGGGTTAAGAATATGGGTGACTGCAAGATTTCCTGCACAGAAATTTCTCCCAGAATTTGTAGGGCTGCAGGCTACCTAGTTTTGTTTCTGACGTGGCAGTTATGGGTTCAACTTCTAAAAATTATACTTCCAGTTTGCTTTTTTGCCGTCACATTGCTTTAATTCAATTAATTAATTAATTATTAAATTTGTATACTGCCCTATACCCGCATATTTCAGAGCAGGTCACATTACAAATTATGCTCCCTGATTCATATTTGGAAAGTGAGAAGGATCACTTATTTGCTGCAAGAACATTTCTGTCACCAAATACTTTGCTTTCCCTATATAAGTGAGTGGAGCAGCATTAATATTAGGACTAAGGTAAGAGAGTAAAATAAAAGTCTACTATTAACACAATACAGGCTCCTGTAGAATTACGGATCTGGCACAGAACACTTAATTTCTGGCTTCGCCTAAACTCAAATCCCCCTGGTCCAATATCCCTAGTGCTACAAGACTGTCACAAGAGTGCCTGGTCTAAAATTGTCTATCAAAAACTGCACTCTTGTGGTTTATCCCCACAACAACTACTCACCGTGGGTTATGGTAAAGCAAACAGTCTAATTTGTCATTGCCTAAATGATATCGAGAGCCAGAATAACTTGGCCACAATAAGGAAATTTTTCCCAAGGTATGACTATTTTCCACCTTCCCATTTCAACTCTCTGGCACCCTATCTACATAACCTAGCAATTCCAAAATACAGACGCACTTTTACCCTCACAAGATTGAATGTATTGGCCTCGACTGTACGTGAGGGCAGATTCCAATAGATTCCATACGAAAAACACTTACGTCCTTGCGGAGATGGCAACACCGAATCAGTGGTGCATGCCCTCCTGGCTTGCACTCTTTACAAAGACCTGAGGAATGACATTATCACACCTCTTTTATTGTCTATTCTGGGCTGCCTAACCACTGCCACAGTGTCTTTTCTCCTGGCAGATCAAGAGGAGCAGACGACAGCAAAGGTTGCAAGGTTTTTAGCTGGGGCAATCAGAATACAGTGGATCCTCGGGTTGCGAATGTGACCTGTGCGGGATGCACGTTTGCAACCCACAGCGCTGCATCTGTGCATGCACGTGATGCGATTTGGCGCTTCTGCGCATACGCAAAGCGTGATTTAGTGTTTCTGCGCATGCACGAGCGCCGAAACCCAGAAGTAACCCGTTCCAGTACTTCTGGGTTTCAGTGTGTCCATAACCTGAAAACGCGTAACCCGAAGCATCTGTAACTCAAGGTACCACTGTAAGGTCCACTATTTGACTGCTAATTCAGGACTCTAAATTGTGTTTTATATAAATGACTTTTTATTTTGTTCTGTGTATACTGCAATGTTCTTTTGTTGCTATGGCCATTGGCTGACGCAAATAAAGTTTCATTCATTCATTCATTCATACAGGCGCCTAGCCACAGCTCTGAATGGTATTGGGCATGGTAAGGCAACCCATTTTGAATATTCCCAGTCCTCAGCCCAGTCTTCCAGCATAAAAATCCAATGAGAAGAAAAGAGATTCGCACCAGTGGAGCATTTTAGAAACTGGAGGCTTTGTGGATTTGAAATATTTAGTGCTACATTTCTTCTCTGAAATGTTAACATAACAGCCTATAAACCTAACTGAAATGAGACAATCACCATAATTCTTTTAAAAGCAAACAAAGTAGCTTTATAAACCTGTCACTGCTGAAGTTTCAATTGCTTATGCCACATTAGGGAGCCACATTACTCAAGGTTGTACAAATGTCTACAGTGCCTGTCAATTCTATAAGACAAACAGCTGTAGAAAGCGACTTGCGCGAGTTTCTATTACAATGCTGCTGCTCCCCCCCCTTCCTCGCCAGATGTAAATTTTTAACACTCTGTTGTCATTTGCAATATGCAAGTCATAAATTCTTGATGCTTGGTAACTTTTGGACATGTTGCACAAAGACGGTGAACATATTCAAAGCAAATATGACATGCTATAGTACAGCTGGTTCAATCCAGCCACAGTTGTTCCTAACTGTATTGTATTCTGAGGACATTGATCACTGGTGATAATTCAGTGAAGGACAATGACAAATAATAAACGGGTTGGATCCTAACTTCACTGCTACGAACATAAAAGAGTTCCGTCATGGAACAGGACTTTCCCACCTCATCCTTCTGCAGTCCCCTGCACCCACACCCAATCAAAGGAAAGGGCCATAGCTCAATGACAGGCCACCTGCTTTGCATGCAGAAGGTCCCTGGTTCAATGCTTGGCACCTCCAAGTTGAGATGGGAAAGAATCCTGCCCAAAACCTTTGAGAATTGTTGAATGGTTTCTTTAAATGTAAAGGTTCATCATTGTTCCACCCGATGTGGAAATAATGAGACCCAGCCTTACAGCTGTGAAACATAGCAGGTGCTGCTGAGTTGTGCTAATCAAGCTGTGTCAGCAATTGGGTGTAGTATATAAGGAGCAGCACCTAGCTTTCCCATTACCCTGGGGAATGGGTTGGTGGTTGGGTCATGGTTGTTGATGTATTTAGTGTAAATGGAGTTTTTGTTATTAAAACCTTGTTTAAGTTATTTCTGAGTCCCTTTTTAATGCATGGTCTCCCCAGCAAGCTCTCTGCAGTGCTACCATACTGCAAATAGCCAACAAGAATCACTCCCAGTCAGTATAGACAATATTGAGGGGGTGGATGAATGGTCTGACTCAGTGTAAGGGAGCTCTCTATGTTCCTGAAGATTGGGAAACCTTTGGGAGTGTGTGGAATATGCGAGGCTTCTGGATGTAGAGGGGAGCTGGCAGAAATCACCACCCCTTTGTGCTAAAAGAAGAGCAACATAAGACCAAATGGATTTATTCAAGCTTCTTTAAGATTTTATCTACCTTACCTCTTGTCAAAAAACTACAGGGAGCCCTCAATTTGCACAGGGGTTGTGTTCCAGATCATCATAGGAGCCAACTCTGAGGGGCCATGGGGGCTTCAGCCCCCACAATAAAATATTTGAGGGAGCTGGGCCCCCGCAAATTTTGTGGGCGTTCCCATTCAAATGGTGTGTGTGCACTGCGTTATGTGATCAATTATGCAGGGAGGGGCTTACCTGGGCCCCCACAAGATTTTATTCAAGTTGGCACCCCTACGGGTCATCGTGTGCGTCAATGGAGTGCGCATAAGCCCACCCTGTTACTCCCCTGACATGCCCTCTTCCAGGTCTGAAAATGCCCTGCACATTCTTTGAATGCACAAAAAAAATTGGGTTGCCTGTATTTCATTGCACAAATTTCATCAAAGCCCAATCCTGTGATGTGACCATTGAAAGGCAGTAGTTCACAGAATGCAGGAACCCTTTACTAGAGCAATGGAACTGATGTACCATGTGAAAGTAGCAGTAAGCACCAGTAGTTCTGCCCTGTTGCCAGTTTCTCATATAGTGGGCATAAGTCAAAGCCCCATGCAAGCAAGGCTACTCATTCTCTTCTCTAAAGGCCAATATTTGGTGGACGAATGTTTCCTCGTCATCCTGCACAGGGTTCTGTCCTGGGCATGTTGTTGGTCAACATCTTTATAAATGACTTGGATGAAAGAATTGAGGGAATGAGGGGATGGTCATCAAATTTGCAGGTGGCATCAAACTGGGAGGGAAAGCTAAAGCCACAGAAGACAGAATCAGGATTCAAAATTATCTTAATAGATTGGAGAACTGACCCCAATATGAATTTCAAAAGAGAGAAATGTAAGGTTCTAGAATTAGGCAGGACAAACAGGCTGCCCAAAAATAAGGTGCCTTGCCAGTAGTACATGTGAAGAGGATCTAGAGGTCTTAGTGACCACAGGTTTAACATGAGTCAACAGTGTGATATAGCAGCAGCAGAAGAAAACTAATGCTATTCTAGGCTGCATCAACAGAAGTCTAGTGTCCTGATCAAGAGAAGCCATAGTACCTCTCTATTCTGCCTTGCTCAGACCACACCTGGAATACTGTATCCAGTTCTGGACACCACAATTTAAGGATATTGACAAACTGAAACATATGTAGAGCAGAGTGACCAAGATGATCAAGGGTCTGGAAACCAAGCCTTATGAGTGAGTTGGGGATGCTTAGCTTTGGTAAGAGGAGACTGAGAGGAGATATGATAGCCATTTTCAAATACCTATAGGGCTGTCATGTGGACGATGTTTTCTTCCATTCCGGAAGGTAGGGCATGAACCAGTGGATTCAAGAAAGGAGATTCTGACTAAAGAACTTTCTGAAGCTAAGCTGTTTCACAGAGGAACGGACTCCCACAGAAGGTGGTGGACTGCCCTTTCGTGGAGGTTTTTAAGCAGAGATTGGGTGGCCATCTGTCATGGATGCTTTAGCTGAGATTCCTACATTGCAGGGAACTGGACCAGATGACCCTGGATGTCCCTTCCAACTCTATAATCCTATGATTCTATTAATGGGGCTCCTCATTTCATCAAACAGTACAGGGAAGGCTATTTGCATATAAAGCCCTATTCATATTTCAGAGGTACTAGGCCTCAATAGAACTGTAAGAGTTCTATTGAACTCTATTGAACCCACAGTTTTCAATTTCTGGTAGTAAACCATTAAAACGTAACAGTTTAGGTAGTTTGCATATATTGATTACCCAGGAAAGGTTGATTTTGTGATCTGATGATTTTTATTCATTGGATGTCCTTTTTTTTTTATCTGACAGTTTTTATTCAATAATTTCTCCATGTTTTGCTGTATTTATTCTTAATGTTACAGGATAAAAAAATAGTCTCAGCTGGATGTTTCTCTACCCGAGGAACCGATGTGTGAGATGGACCCTTGAACTGCTGCAGTTCTAGATTTCTGTTTCATTTCTCAGTGTACATCAGTAGCTTCATAAAGAGAAATATTTTTAATAAACATTCCATTCCCAGCAGCAACAAGAAAAACGCAAGAAAACATAGCAGGCGAAAAACAATAAAATTATATCACTGAATATGTTGAAAACGTGTTCAGGCTCTGAGATCTTGGTTTCCAAAAATTGTTATCAGGTAATTATTTGTCAGGTCACAAATGCATTAGGAAAGAGGGTTATATTTAATGCAAATATATGCAGTGTAAAAAGAAGGCTCTGTGGTGGTTTATTCTTTGTATTCTCTCTCTGTGTGTGGTATTTTTCTGTTTATTTGAATATCACTTTCTTGCATATATGGAGGCATGAGTGCTTAATGAATGTGTAAAAGGCTTATTTTAAAATCTACACTTTTTAATTGGGAGAAACTTTTCCAAAGTTTTGGCATTGGGAGGACTATGTTGAAGAGAAGATGGCGAGGTTGAGAAATTAAATCAATACCATTATTGATCAATTGTTTAAAATTAATTTCTTGGTCTATAAGTCTGTACAATAATTTGTTGAGAGCACTAATTAGATGAAGGAGATGGCTAATTAGAACAAAAGCTTGTGCTTGCCTTCCTAATGTGCCAAGGGCAGCAATCTAGTAATGATCTCTAAAAAATATTGTGCACAAGGTAACTGGGTTAATAGAAATATTAAGGACTCTAGCTTTCCACAAATATTTTCAATGATTTGATCACTAGAACTTCCTCACCAAATCTTTTAACTTATCTCCCTCTGTGGAGGTTTTTAAGCAGAAGTTGGATGGCCATCTGTCATGGATGCTTTAGCTGAGATTCCTGCATTTCATGGGGTTGGACTAGATGACCCTCGGGACCCCTTCCAACTCTACAATTCTATTATTCTATTATTCCATCTCATATGAAGCTGAGATATTTCACTGGGGGAAGGCTTCTTCACATGGTGCTGATCTAGTATTTCAGCCAGCAATTAAGAAGGGGCACATACAAAGAAATCCTTTCAACAAAGTTGTTAAGCAATTCTCAGGCGGGTGCCTGTCAATTCTTGCCTCACATTGACATTAGGAGGTGGCTAATGTGTGCTTCCTTTTAGATTTTCCTTTTTGTATTTTCCAGTCTTTCCACACTTTCTGGAATTAAGGAAAATACCTCCCTGTAAACAATGTAAAACAATCTAGAATCACAACTAGAGTTGTTGCTAAAGATATATATCACAAGTGTCAAATTCCAGGGTATAAAGGTGCATCTTCAGCATACAAGGGAAGCTGTACAGACACATCTCTTTGTGTGGAAGGTATTCCACAACTTAGGGAAATGCCTATTAAGTATTCTTGTTTAATTGACATTGAAATGGAAAATAAGTACTGTATGTTTCTGAATGTGTATTGCTGAAGGTTTAACATGGAATATTCCATTGGGCTATACTAAAGCAAAGTAGAGCTTTCTTAGCATCTAAATGGGTTGATAATTAACTTAGGATGTTCTCTGCTAGCTTTCACATGGTGTTTAACTTTAAATCACATGTGAGAATTACATTCCAAAACCAAGGCACACTTTCCCATGTAAAGTAATGCAAATGAATTAATCTGTTCCAGACTTTTAAAAACAACCCCTAAAACAGCAATTTAACATGAATTTTACTATCTAACGAGATCATTGATCCATAAAATGTACTGTACTATTAAAAAAATAAAACAGTATTGTAGATGATAAAAATGAAAATTTAATTATTTTCTTCCCTGCACTGATGATAGTCATTGTTTGGATGAGGGGCTTTTATCCATTTTCGCAGTCACACAATCAATCAATCAGTAGCTGAATTGGGTTCCACACAGTCACAAAAACAAATTAACCAAAAAAACCTCAAACAAAAACGCAAAATAAATAGCAAAAACAAAAGCGCCAAACTTAATCTGTTTCAGAAGTCCGTTTGACTTCCAAAATGTTCAAAAACAAAGGCGCAGCTTCTGATTGGTGCAGGCGCCCTGGAAACAATAGCCAACAACTGCATCGGAAGTTTGGCTTCCAAAAATCATTGAAAAACAGGGTTTTCGGAGTTTGAGAACCAAGGCGTTTGAGAACCACTCTACTCAATTGCAAATTGGGGATTTGGTCTTTGAGTCAATGGAGTAGTTGGGGGTGCTGGGGGGCACCACCCCAGGCACATGTTTTGGAGGGGGCACTACTAGGCGCCCCCATGTCAGACTCCCTCTTTGGAGTTTGGTTCTGGTGCAAGGAGGAGCTGCTAAGGCAGCTTTCTTGTGTCTGGCTACAGCAGCTCCACTCGCTGGTCAAGCCTGACCTGGGTGTGGAGTGCAGGAGAGTCAGTGGCAGTGCTGCCATCCTCTGCTGGACTTCACGCGTGAAGGAGCTGCTGAGGCAGTTCCCTTTTGCCCAGCCACACCTGGGAGCAGAGGAGAGTCGGAGGCAGCTTTGGGAAAGATGGCGAGTCCCAAGAACTTTGATGCAGCTTTGATGTGACACCCTTGCAGTTGCTCTGGAAGAAAAGTCACTGGATATTGTTGCCAAGAGTAGATGTGCCAACTAATTAGATTAGATACACTCTGCAATTGTAACTGAAATATACTCAGAGTCAAGTGTGAATTTCATGTTTTTTATTTAGCTCATAGTAGCAATGAATGAAACTTTCCCCAAAACATCTAGCTATATATACATTATTTACACAATGGGCCCCACGTGATTGGCTAATTCCGGGCTGCTCCTGTAGGCCAATCAGGTTGAGGATTCACCTCCTCCAGAAGCCTGATTGGCTGCTCCTGCAGGTCAATCAGGTCGCTGATTCACTTCCACCTGGAGCTGGATTGGGTGGCTCCTGCGGACCAATCAGACTGTGCATTCTGGATCCTATTGTTCTAGGATTCAGCTCAGTACATAACAGTAACTCTTCCTTTGTTCAAAATGTAAGACTGAGTTTTAAAATGGATGTTAATGGAAAACTGGAAAGGTTTTGCTTATTGATAACAATTGAGATGCTTAGGGAAGAACCGTTGCAATCTAAAATTTAGCATGTGGTGTTGTGGTTAAGCTGTTGACGCCACCTGACACAAACATACAGAGGTCAGATGTGAGGAATCCCAAAATGTATCTAGCAGATGATGAAGCTCTGAAGTCAGCAAGCTAATGTCAAGGCATTGTGACCTTTCAAATTCCTAGTTATCTTGATATTTCAAATGCAGCTGTGAGTTATTTCCAAAACTGAGACAGATTTGAATCTGAGACAGATTATTTTGGCAGTGATTGTTGTTTTAGCACACTGAATTACCAATGCAAATGGATACATGTCACATTCAGTGCCTTTTAGACTTGGACAAGGGAGGGCGACCTGAGAGTTTAAAAAATGAAGCTGTTAGCCAGTGATTAATTAATAGCTTTGCCCAATTTCACAAGAATATTCATTTTATTATAACACTAGTTGAAAATCTCATTCATATTTGATACTTCGGTCTCCTAATTGCTATTTGGTAACTATTTGCCAACTGCTGACATAACCACTGAGGCATTATTTTGTCATCAATTAGCTTTTGGTTATTAAGTTTACTTTCTCATTTTTAATTTCATAACCCCTCTTGATTCATTGAAGACGCTTTCATTTGGAAGAGTTTTATTTGCCATATCAATCAATTTCTTTAGCTTTGCAACTGCTCATCTTGCAAGGATTTGTCCTATAATTAATTCTCGTTGGATTGTCTGATCCTTTGGAATACTTGGCTCCGCTTTTAAAGTTATATATTTTATAAGTAACTTGGATAGCTCAGTTGGTTAGAGCGTGGTGCTGAGAATGCCAAGGTTGCAGATTTGATACCTGTACAGTGGTACCTTGGTTTGCAACCGCTTTGGATTACAACCGTTTTGGATTACAACCACGTCAAACCCGGAATTGTGTCCCCCCTTTTTTTGGATTACAACCCATTTTTTTATTATTATTACAACCAAATTTGGGGGGGAGGCCCCATTGGCGAAAGTGCGCCTTGGGTTATAACCTGTTTTGGTTTACAACCGGACCTCCGGAACGGATTATGGTTGTAAACCAAGGTAGTGTATGGGACAGCTACATATTCCTACATTGTAGGGGGTTGGACTTGATTATCCCTTCCAATTCCACAATTCTATGATTCTATAACTGAGGTTGGTGTGGTTTGTGATGGGGTGGGGTTCAGGTGTTGTACAGCTAGTGCAAAGCCATCTTGGGATACAAGGCTAGAGGTGCGATGCTTCTGTCTACAGTGCAACGGTATTAAGCAAGAGGTTAAATGTTGATGGCACAGAAACCAAAGAGGCATTGAAACTTTGAAGAAAGCTCCCTTAGGTTTTTGAATTAATATCTAACAGAATTTGGATGTTGTGTTGCTTCTTGGCCATTCTTGAATCAATATCATCTTGAATATTAGCACAGAATAGAAAAACACACCCAAACACACCAATGTGGTTCTAGATCAGGCATAGGCAAACTCCGGCCCTCCAGATGTTCGGGACTACAATTCCCATCATCCCTTACCACTGGTCCTGTTAGGTAGGGATGATGGGAATTGTAGTCCAAAACTTCCAGAGGGCCGGAGTTTGCCTATGCCTGATCTAAATTCTCTGAGCAGAAATGTGTAGCCTGGTTATATTCAGAGTGCACATTTCAGAAATAATCAGAAAACAGTTACAGATAAAAGAATAGAGACAGGAAACCTCTGGTCCTCCACCTGCAACTCCCATCAGCCCTGACCAGCACAGCTTATCGTTAAGGATGGTGGGAATTTGAGAACAGAGCAGTCTTAACTAAAAGCAGCAACAGCTGCAACTCTATTCACACTTAAAAGAGAGTAAGCCCATTGAGCACACTGGGATTTATTTCTGAGTAAACAAACATGGGATTTTCTTCACACCCTTCACAAAATAGCATTTGACTTCCTGATCAAAGCAATGCCAGTTTAAGAATATATTATAGTCAAAACACAGTTAACTCCCCTGCCAATGTGTATGTTTATTTTTAAATCTGTGCAGTGTTTAACAGTGAACCATAGCACTGCTCTGTTTAGTATCCCTGGTTTAAATGATGGATCAGTAAGAGAGGGTACTTAGATTTTGCCCTCACATATACTGATAGTTCAGTTATTAACTTAAAGAGTTCATCTAAATATGCTATTTTCCTGTATAACAGAGAGGGATGCAATTTGCATCTGGTCTTTATCATACTATTTGCATTCAAGACAAAAGGCAATTTGTTGTTCCCTTTGCTCATGTCTTATTGTGAAACGGAACTTATAAACCAGCATGGGCTATATAAACAGTCAATAGCATCTCTCCGTTTACTAAGTTATCGGCAAAGTTTAAAGCAAGCAGTTCCTCATTTATTGTAAGAGGCTTAACCACTCGTGGAGCTTAAACTTCCCTCCCGCTCAGTATCAAAAGCTACTGCACTAATCTCTAGCACCAGCGCCACAGAGAATTCACTAATCCTGACCCTCCAACTGAGCTAATATGCTGCAGCACTTTTCCGTCTCTTGTTATTGAGAATTCTTTAACATGCTCCTTGATTAAAGTGTGTATTCTGTTTTCTGCAGTCTTAGAGGAAGGCTCTACCTGCTTCCTGATATGCCAAGAACCACAGAGAAGGTGGAGCAATGCTGGACATTTCAACCAATCAGTGCTAAGAATCACTTTACTGATGCTCTTGTGCCAAACACTCCACGAGTATAATCAAGAGTGACCTGGCCTCACGGTAGTCCCTGTGACTTTTATGAGACTTCTCATAGACACTGACTAGTCTATATTATGTGCTGATAGCAAATCCAGTCCAATGTATGGATACCACTTTAGAATATTGATGATTAGCAATACTACAGGGACACTTACCCCTTGTTCCTTCCGGGCCGCTTCTCTGTTTCAGTGTCCTCCTGTGGACATTTTAGGAAGCCTGGCCAGTTGGGAATGCAGCAGAGAACCATATATTTTTTTTAAAAAAAATGTTAACAAGGAAAAACACTCACCTTGACTGCCCTGTGGTGTTATTAAGGAAGGTGCTTCATAACAAGCTAGTTGAAATTCAGAAATCCCCACACATACAGCTTCCTCAGTATTTTAGGATGGTTTTTAATCACCTCTTCCTCCCACAGATGGCCAAAGAAAACCTGGCTGAAACTGACACATCCTTAATATTTTTAGATCTGGTTGTACTGGTATAAAAATAAAACACCGAAAATAAAATATTCTTAGGGATAGTTCAGTTGATAAAGCATGAGACTTAATTTCAGGGTTGTGGGTTCAAGTGCCACATTGGGCAAAAGATTCCTGTATTGCAGTGGGGTTGGACTAGTTGACCCTCGTAGTCCCTTTCTGTTCTACAATTCTATTATCTACTATGATCTCCCCCCTAAATAAATAACTAAAATGTTATTTCTTGGCCATTTAGAGCTGTGACACATTTCTTCCTTTTAATTTGCCCAATTCTACAAGGGAATTCTTGAGAACAGCGTCAGCTCATCACCCGTCTGGATTTCTAGAATTCAGCCCCTCTCCCCAGGATCACAGTTCTGGTAATGAACACTGATTATTGGGGGCTTCTGACAGAAGCCTTCACGTCAATTAAACAGTAACACAAGCAGAGAGATTCCTCCTTCACAGTAGCTGCTCCCAACGTGTCTCCCTACCTCACGGGAAAGTAATGAAGATTAATGGATGTTTGTGAAAGTTGCTGTCTTTGTTTAAAGCATTATTATCCCCGTGTTGAAAAAGTTTTGGAGGAAAAAGAGGACGCAAACAAATACAACCATGGGGAAAAGTAAAGCAAGTAAGCCAGTTGTAAAGTTATCCCATGGTCCCTTCAATAAATTTGTAAAGGAAGTGCAAAAGGATGGGAAAAAGCACACTGACTTCATTACATCTTATGGAACAATGGGAATAACAGAATAGAATTCTCACTGCTCTAGGCAAAAGGGGAAGGGCTATAGTGTTTGGTATTCAGAAGGTCCCAGGCAATACCAAGTAGGGCTGGGGTGGAATCCTGGCAGTTAGTGATGGTAAAGGTAAAAGGTAAAGGACCTTTGGGCAGTTAAATCCAGTCAAAGACTCCTCTGGGGTTGTGGCGTTCATCTTGCTTTCTGGCCAAGGGAGCCAGTGTTTGTCCACACTTTTCTGGGTCATGTGGCCAGCATGACTAAACCGCTTCTGGCACAACGGAACACCGTGACAGAAACCAGAGCACACAGAAATGCAGTTTACCTTCCCGCCACAGCGGTACCTATTTATCTACTTGCACTGGTGTGCTTTCAAACTGCTAGGTTGGCAGGAGCTGGGACCAAGCAACAGGAGCTCACCCCGTCATGGGGATTCGAACTACCAACCTTCCGATCAGCAAGCCCAAGAGGCTCAGTGGTTTAGACCACAGCACCACCCGCACTATACTAGACTAGATGGACCAACGGTTTGACTTGGTTTCCTACATTCCTTTCTTTAAGAGGCATTAATAAAACCCGAAAGGTTTTCCAAATTGGTGTTCTAATTTATCCCTGGTGGGTAGATCAAAGTAATCAAAAATGCCTTGTGAGTATCCAGCATTTGAAAAGTATATGTTCTATCTAGTCAAACAGTAACATCCTCCCAGCTCCTTTTACATTCACTTTTCTCCTTTTACATTCACTTTTCCTTTCTATTCTCAGTTTGTTTGGCGGTGGTGGTGGTGAGAAAACAAACGTTAACTTTTCAGCTCACTTTCTAATTTCTTCAACCCCTCCTCTGGCCCTTCCACCCAGAGAAGGGAAAACCTCCTTCTATGCCCACCCAACCCCTGACCTTCTCTAACTGCCTGGCCACTTTTTATTAGTATGCAGGAAGTTGTTTTTGCCAGCGTTAGTCCAACCAACTGGCTATGGCATGGCTAAGGGGCAATGGACAGGCAAGTGAGGAGGCCCTGGGGTATGTGTGAGCTAGAAACACCGTTGTAGGTCTTTCACGACATTTTGGGAATGAAAAAGGAGCATGAAAGGAAAAGCAACTTACTTGTGCATTGGGTGTAAGAAGGCTCAGTGTAATAATTAAGCAGCTTCTAATGTATTGTTCTAATAAATTAAATTCTTAAGCAGAGAGCTGGAACCTTCTGACCTGACTGCTAGTTAATGGGCAGGCAGACAGAATATTACTCCTGCTCTCTGGACACTGATCTCAGTTCCACCTCTCCTGGGTACTTCTGCCTTATAAAGGCATAATTTGCTCCTCTGGGAGAGTGACATTGATGTTCATTTTCAGTCTCTCTCAATCATGATTGTTAAGTTTTGTTTTACAAAGGTTTCGTGGAATGCTACTGGCTGGTTAATTAACCCTCTAGGGACTGCAGATGTATATTGTCTTCCTAAACACACTGTAAAATGCTAGCATTCCAATTAATAGTTTGTAAATGATGTTTTAAAGTTTAGGCAAGGTGACGGGGTCTCCATGCAACAGCCTAGTATTATAGAGCCAGGAGCTGATCTCCCTATGGCTTTCATTATGCTAACCAGCTGTTTCTATATGCATATTTTCTCCAACAGAAATCAAAATATTGTTTCCAAGACTCACCAGGAAGAATGATAGTGACAATTTTGACCTTGCATTCCACTGAGAAAAAATAAATGAATGACCCCACATTAAAAACTCAGCGATTGATTTCTACATCAGGACATTTCTCTCCACACCAAAACCTGAGCTTGAAGTGGATGAGGTTTGCCTGGAGGAAAATTCACAGTAAAATAAATAAAAGGGGAGTTTTGCACTAAAAGAAAAGCATTTCTGGACCTTATCAAAATCACACACACTTTTGTGCAAAGCAAGTTGGACCTGGTGCCTAATTCTATAAACTTCAGCCAATTCAGCTTCTCATTTGGTTGGACACAAAATAGTATTCCTTGAGGTTGTTACAGTAACAGGGATGCCCAACATACCGTATTTTTCGCCCTATAGGACGCACTTTTTCCCCTCCAAAAATGAAGGGGAAATGATTGTGCGTCCTATGGGGCGAATGCAGGCTTTCGCTGAAGCCTGGAGAGCAAGGGGGGTCGTTGCGCACCGACCCCTCTCACTCTCCAGGCTTCAGGAAGCTATCCGCTACCCGTGGGAGACCCAGCTCTCCCAGGGCTAGCGGAGAGCTTGCCTGCACCCAGAAGCTTGGGGCGTGCTGAGCTCCGCACGCCCCAAGCTTCGGGATTAGCGCAGCACTCCGCTAGCCTTGGGAGAGCCGCGCGAAGTCGCGCGGCTTTCCCAAGGCTAGCGGAGACCTTGCCGGCACCCAGAAGCTTGTGGCGTGCTGAGCTCCGCACGCCCCAAGCTTCGGGATTAGCGCAGAGCACCTGGGGGGGGAATAATTTTTTCCCCCTTTATTTCCCCCCCAAAAAACTAGGTGCGTCCTATGGGCCGGTGCGTCCTATGGGGCGAAAAATACGTTAAACATTTTTTTAAAAAAATGTGAAAGGGAGCCATTTTAAAACTTTCCAACTAAGCTGAACAGTATTTCATGTCCCTTTCAACTTTTTAAGCTAGCAACAACATATTGGGTTGAATCCAACTAAATTGTTGAATGACCTGCTTGTGCAATTGAACTTTCTCTCCTCCCTTCCCACTATGTGCCCCCAACATCCCCACCCCACCCCCCAAAATTTTTGCCTTAGGTTTCCCCCAACCCTTCACAGCAGGTTTGGGAAAGGGTGTAGGGGCACATGCCAGCAATTAATTAGTTGGATACAGCCCACATTTAATGTTCTCATTTGAAATTCTGGTGCAGTAACCAAATATGGCGTAATGTTTGAAGACTGGCCTGTTGAACAAACAGAGTAATCATACAGAAATTCAGTGTTTCCACTTCATGCTCAGTCTGACAACAGATTTAGGCTCTCTTACATAGTCTGATTAAGGAGCTATACACTGGCTTAGTATTGTTATCACTGTTCAGGAATGAGGAAAATGAAATGTATTCTTCTGGACTGGCATACATTCCAAACTTAATACAAAAAAATAAATTTTAATACTTCCATTTTGCAAAAGGCTTCACAATCTATTTTGATATTAAAAATGCAAGGCCACAAGTCAAAATTCAGAAAGTACATTATTTTAATAGAGCCAAAATGAGAACAAGTTTTAGAAACCTGAAAAATAAAGGCCACAGAAAAACTATCCATTGACATCCATGACAATTTATTTAAAAAGGTAAAGGACCCCTGACAGTTAAGTCCAGTTATGAATGACTCTGGGGTTGCAGCACTCATCTCACTTTACAGGCCGAGGGAGCCGACGTTTGTCCGCAGACAGTTTTTCCGGGTCATGTGGCCAGCATGACTAAGCCGCTTCTGGTGAAACCAGAGGAGCACACAGAAACGCCGTTTACCTTCCCGACGGAGCGGTACCTATTTATCTACTTGCACTTTGACATGCTTTTGAACTGCTAGGTTGGCAGGAGCTGGGACCAAGCAATTTACTTAATGGCAAACCCCCAATTCATTTTAGAAGGCAGGTTGGCCCACAGCTTTTGAGCCAAAATATTAGAGTGGCAGACTTCCCTCCAATCTTAATGAAGCAGATATGGCATTTGGGATTTAAGGTTCATCTTATCTCTATCTGAAACCAACCTTCTGTTTCATGATAGTATACATGAAGGAGCATCTCCGCCCCCATCATTCAGCCCGGACACTGAGGTCCAGCTCCGAGGGCCTTCTGGCGGTTCCCTCACTGCGAGAAGTGAGGTTACAGGGAACCAGGCAGAGGGCCTTCTTGGTAGTGATGCCTCCCTGTAGAACGCGTTCCCATCAGATGTCAAGGAAAGAAACAACTATTTTACTTTAGAATGGAGGCTATTTCCTCTGGTGCAATTGATAGTGCAGCCTCACTATTGAGGGGCAAAATTGGTGGTAGCAGTTATTTTAAACACATTTATATCACCTTTCCTGGATACTCAATCTGGCATTATAGCCTCAAAAGGGTTTTTCCTCTGACCTAGTAGGAGTTCTGAAAGAAATCCAAGGAAACAATTTGATGACTATTCCCCTGAATACTGAAGAACAAACTCAATACTTTTCTGCAGCTTCAGTCACAGGATCTTACTAACTTAAAGGGACAACCCAGTGATGTGTGCAGAGCAATGTATTCTGAGGGCATCACACATTTTAATAACCCACCAGAGCCAATATATCCGGAGACATTTATGACCTCCACCAGGATGCTATACACCACACACTGTTAACTTAAAGCCAAATGCAGAATGAACGTCACACAGCATTTCCTCACAGAAAGGAAACAGCAGTAGTAACTAGGTTTCATTTTTAGCTTCAAGAAATAAAAAAAGCATTTGCTCTCGCAGAGACAAAGGTGGCACTGGGTAAATGGTTCTTCACAATCACTTTTATTCCACAAATATAGCTATTTTTCTCTGATTTTTCTAGATCCCATCCCAAATATTATACTGCATTCTTTTTTAAAAAATGTGCAGGAGCAAGGCAATAGCATTATATAGCATGAGAAACAGAATATAAAAACGGCAGATAAACTCGATTGTATTTCAGCACCCACTGAAGATTTTTGTTTTTGTTTTTGTTTTTATTACCAGGGGGACAATATAAAAGCAGACAGGAGTCAAATAGGCATGGGATGTTAGGGGTTCTACAGCAGTGGCTGATTAGATGTTTCCCCTCATGCAAACTGTGAATCTCCTACAATTAAACAGGAGAATAGGGCATGCACATTAATATGCAGTTATGGCTTAAGATGGCATGCATCTGTTTTGTCAATTGCATACTTGTTATAGTAATAAAATATAACATTACTTACTTACTTACTTACTTACTTACTTACTCACACCCTGCCCATCTGGCCGGGCCTCCCCAGACACTCTGGGCGGCTTTCCAACAGAAAAACACAATAAAACATCAAACATTCTAGTAGACCCTATTCAGACCCTTCCCACATGCTGTACACTTTTAGGGATGAGAGAGGAATCTGGTTTGGTTTGCATTTTAGTACAAACCTACTCAATTTTTAAAGAATATAATTCTGTATTGTTTGCTGCCATGAACGCCTTTGGGTGGAATAAAGCTTATGTCATTGATACTAACGATTATAATGCAAATTCACATTTCCTGGAATAGTATGTGAAACACACTATCCTTCGAAATTTAGACTTCTCTAAGCTTTGTGATGTAGTTCTCTAACCCAAGAATGTGTACGAAAATGTATATATTACACACGTTGTAGTGAAAATGATGTACAAAAATGCTTTAATTCCAGTATAGTTTAATTACTTTTTATATGTTTATGGCATTCTTTGTTTTATGCATGTTGGTTTCAATTTTTGCAAGCCATCTTGAGTCCAGGTTCTGGGGGAAAGACAGGGTATAAATAAATAAACTATTATTATATTGTGAATTTTTCTTGGTATAATTAGGAGAAATGCACACTAAAACGCTGATGAATTTTCATGAGAAATGGTGCAGAAATGTTGAGAACTGAACTTCAGGTTGAAAAAGAAAAAGAGACAAACTGAGGAAAATGGAAACTGACATTTTTGTTTCACCCAAGTCAGAATGTAGAACTAATGAAAGTTAAGGCAATAAAATTCAGGACACACATGGGATTTCTCTCTCTCTCCATCTGTTGGTGAGATGGCCCTTATTTTGCAGCTTAAAAAAAAAATTCAAAAAAAATGTAACTAAGGACGAGTGAAACCATTTGCCTCCATCCCCAAATTTTTTGGCAGAGAATGGAATCAAGCACCGCACTTGCCATGCCGGAAGCCTCTGGGTATTTGCAAAGCAGGCCAAAGCCTACCACCTACTGGAAGGGTGGAGACACAAAGAAGAAAAATAAAAATAAATGAGACCTGTGCACAAACGTGTTTAAGAACACAGTGCTTTTTGCTTTTACGCCTCTGTTGACTTGTTCAACATTCCGACCCTCTCAGATTACCAGTTCACAGCTGAAACGTTTCATTTCTGCCATTTGTCAAATAAGGGTGGGATGCTTTATAGAAGAGTACATCGTGATCTTCTGAGCTCTTAAAGTGCTAATGGAACCAAGAATATAAATAGCTGCATTCAGATTGACCAAGGGATTCCTAACGGCCATTATCATTCTACACCACATACAATAAAGAAAAAGGAGAGAGTATAAGATGGCATGCAAACATTATAGGGAATGAATACCTTAAATGCAAATGAGATATGACATAGGGAGTACAAGAGAAGTGTCACACAAGTGAAACCCATACCAAGACATTTCCTTTCTACAACCACCTTGCTTTACATTAGTTTTAAAGCCCTAAGTGACTTAGGCCCCAAATAATTTGCGTGTTCAGACCCAGAGACCTCCCCACTAAATAAACACACATTTGACTCAAAGCTGGCATTTCCCTCAGATTCTTCACATTGCGATAAATGTAAACTTAGATTCAATTTCTACTATCTGAAGTAAAACGGATACCTGCAATTATGTAATTATTCTTTTTAAAAAATGACTTCAGAGACATAGCTATGGATTTTCTGTTGAAATCTATTTGACATACATGTATCATCCTGAAGTATAAAGGGTAATTAAGTTTCTATTGTTGTCATATTAGCTATTTTAGCTGAAATGTTCATTTTGTAGCATACATTTAACGTTGTCATTTCTATACAGGTCTCTGTAATCAAGCCTGAAGACAACCTTATACTGACAGTGTGAATCAGAGTTTACTATTCTTTTGATTACATGATTTCAACCCTCCTGCCATTCTCCTGGCAGAAGCACAGCTCATTTCAAGAGAAGCTTGTGTTGTTAAAGCTCTTTCAGGATTAGATCACGAAGCTTCAGGTCACCTGAACTACGCCTAAATCTTTCAAACTATGTGTTCCACATAGAAAATGTATTTATATTCCACAAGTTGCTGCAGTTTTACTGATGAGAAAGAACAAAGTTAATATTTTTCAGGATTGGACAATTCTAATTGAAGGTAAAAGGTTTCTTTAGTGGTGGTTTCCTGTAACATAGCATTTCACTAGACAGTCAGTTTCTAAATTCATAGCAATTTTCTTTCATAGAAAGTGATTGCAGGCATATTCAGCTGGCTTGTTCCACTATCCTCCACTGTATATCTGTGATTTACAGTTCAAATTGCAGTCGATATTCATAGTTCTATTAGCTTTGCGGTTAGTAGATTTTGAGTACAAAAATGGAGCAAGGTTCTTGTTTCAAATACATTTCAAAGTTAAATTCCAGTAAATATATTTTAAAACTCACCTTGCAAATTAAAGGCGAATTGGTTCAGCTTGGTACAATTTATTAAGCCAAGGGCTACTTAAATGATGAATTGAATATTTTGCCATCACAAATTAAGCCTCAGTCTTCTAACAGCTCTACCCCTGCCTAGATTTAAAAAGTCTGTGGGCATGCCACCAACATGCTTTGCACTATTCCACAATTCTCCAATAAGAGTAATTTTGAAAGACTGTTGTAAGGATAGTTGTGGTTGTTTGTCATAGTTGCCATGCAATATTCACACTCTGAATGCTTTGCACTAATGAGGGACAACCTCTACTCAGTTTCATTCATAACTGGGTCATAGAAACCAAACAATCTCCCCTGCACTTCACAGTTATTTATTAATTAAATTTGCATGCTGCTTTTCCAATAAATATGCTCAATGAGGAATGCAAAATTGTCTACACCACCCACAGCACCCCAACACCACCTCTGAAGCCAGCTCCCCAAATACTCCCTGCGGCCACCTTCCCTTCCTTCAGATTTATCTGGCAACAACCAAGGCATGAGAGGCCTCCTTTCCTCTCTCTTTTCTTTCTTGAGAGCTGGAATGAGGTCATGGCAACCTCCCAGATGCCAGGAATCATGAGAAACATTTCTATATTATATCTCAGGACTGCCTGCACTGTGGCACTATGGTAGCCTCTGGGAAGGCAGCCAAAGAAAACCTTTCCTTCTGTTTAAAAGAACCAAATATTCTTTGTTTATTTCAGAGAATGTATGAAAGGAATAAAACAGCTGTTTGAGGGTTCGGCCACTGAGAACTCATGTAAAATTTAGGCTTCTTCCCTCCCCTCATAAGTATCGGTGAGCTACTGAAGAGACGGTTCAGAAGTTCTTGACTTTTATGTATGGTAGTACCTCAGTTTATGGACTTAATTCATTCTGGAGGTCTGTTCTTAACCTGAAACCTTTCTTAAACTGAGGCGCGCTTTCACTAATGGGGCCTCCTACTGCCACCGCGCCACTGGCACATGATTTCTTTCTCATCCTGGGGCAAAGTTCTCAACCCGAGGTACTACTTCCGGGTTAGCGGCGTTTGTAACCCGATGTGTTTGTAACCCGAGGTACCACTGTATAAACAAAAAGCAATTTCTTATTAGTAATAGTTCATCTATCGTTCTCCTCCTCACCATCAGCTTTCAAAGCAATTCACATAGTCTTGGTTCTTTAATTCTGCTTCATCTCAAATCCCTTCTTTGAACAACATTAGCAGAATCAAGTAATTCACCTCCCAAGTACAAGGGTAGCCAATGTGGTATCTTCCAGATGTTGATGGACTCCAGTTCTCACCATTCCTGACCATTGGACCAGGCTAGTTGGAGCTGATGGGAGTTTTAGTCCACAGCATCTGGACAGCTCCACATTGGCTATCCTTGCCCTGGAAAGAAGAGGATTTATTTATCAGCTAAATAAGAGGAGGATATGGGCTTAAATGGCATGTACAGACCTTAGACTTGAAAATACTTCACATCGATTACTGTTAGGAGTGGCTCAGAACTTACAGGGTTAAGAGTTCTGAGTGATGACGCCTCACATTCTTCGAGGCGTGGCAAAAGAACACTGACGCAAGTGGGAGTGTTCTGTATCTCTGAGAGAGAGAGAGAAACGCTGTGTGCGTGTTTGCTCTAAGGAGAGAGCAAGCGAGATGTCCGCTCTGTCTCCAGGCAGGAGATTTATAGATGTTGTGTTTTGCTAAGGAATAAAGACTTTAAAGATAAGGAGACTGCTAAGTGTCAGCCTGAGTTATTACCGCACGACAGAACGTTCCAAGCTTCTACTTCCGCTGTGTTTTACGCTCTGCGGAGTCAAAGGTCCCGGGGGGGAAGACCAGAGTTGCGCAAGAGGAAGTGTGCCGGACCCCCCTGGTCTAAATTGACCCGAACAATTACATATACACTAGAGCTTGGCAAGTGCTTTAACACAGCATCCTCAAATGATCTGAAGGGGACTGGGTCATAACAATTTCAGGAAGAGGAAAAAACTCTGCAGCAAAAAGGCATGAGAAAATCGGCACCTAAAAATTAAAATGGCTCCTCGTTTTATACTAAAGAGTACCAGAATGAGCGGGAAAATGAATATTCTGTGTGGCAGAGGAATAGGCTGAAGCAAAGGTGCCTTTTTAAGTATATCAGAGAAGGAAGAATAGAGAGCACCTAATCAGCACTTTTTCAGCTTAAGTGTGATGTGCCATACTCTGAGGGAATTCACTCTCCTCCCCTTTCCTTTCAAGGTTTGGAAGTTGATCTAACTGAAAGAGAACAGGGGCAGAGCAGATGAGAGAGATTTTAACATAGAGGTGAGCAAAGTTCAGTCACTGAGATTTTCCTCATTCTTAATAATCAGTTAAGGGGAGGGGAAGGAAAATCTGTTGTGTTCTGCTTCACTCTGATTAAAATGGAGGCAGTGTGTATTACTGAGTAGAAAATAACAATCTGCTCTAATCTAAACCTGTTTGAGTTTAGCCAAGCTCTGCTGTCTTTAACCGGTTGAAACCCACTTATGTTTGATAACTGTCTGTCAGGAATCTTTAACCTCACCTTGTTTATGGTACAAACAAGATTATTTAAAAAACAACTTATAGGATTTTCCTTAGAACTCTGGAACAGGAATGGAAGGGGGGAATGCAAACTGCTGTTTGGCATATTATAATTTCTTTCTAAGTCATGCGCTTCACCCTGGTATAAAACATCATTTTCTGTTCCTCAAGTTCTTCAAACAGCATAGCTGTCCCATTCCTATCATATATAATATACCACTTAATGCCAAAATAGTCTTCTAAGCAGTTTTCAAAGTATGAAAACCAGGTATACATTCATAATGAAAATGTGCAATAACACAATCACATTAAAGTATAAACATCTATAATCGATAAACACAATAAAGCAATCCCATTAAAACAAAACAAATTAAAATAGGAGAGCAAAGGTTGAGAGCTCAAGGGAAGAATGCCCATGTAAACAGGTGGATCTTCAACACCAGGCAAATACCACTACAGAGGGGGCCTCGTTTTTCAGCAGAGAGTATGTTCCATACTCTCCATGTTAGCACAAGTCAATAAGAATCAGGACGAGATTTCCTGGATAATATCTGGAGAACTACTCCTGGCCTAACAAAACCCAAGAAGCAGAAAGCCTAGTCACATTGGAGCAGGTTGGATATTCAATGGCTGGAGTCACTGGGTCATAGAGTGTTTGTGGACATCAGTTGAATGGCATCCCCAATATGCCTCTTCTTCCTATACAATTTAAACGTTGCTCTTCAGAGAAAATATAATGCACTGAACTTGGAGGATACTGTTATTGTTATGACACAACCTCTGAGTAACTGACAAAAAGCATTCAATGTAAATAGCAAATGGACCTAATGTCTCGATTCTAGAACCTAGCTTGGGTGTACCACTGCTCCATCGTAATATTGTCACAAACCATAGCGTTTATACTTCCTTAGCTAATTTCAGAAGTAGTGTGCTATTTAGAAATAGGACATCAATTGATCTTCAGATTAAAATTGGGCCCTAGGTTGCTTGGATTACTGCCAATTGCTGATTATTTTGGGCTAGCAACTTTTGTATTCCTGATTCAACTGCACTAACAGAAGAGTGTATGAAATAGGACAGAGCGCAACTTCTGTGCAAATAGCATATTATGCTGGGGGTGATGCCTATAGTATAGTAAAGGAATTCATCTTAGTAACAATGCTTAAGGTCAGGATAATGAGAGTAATCCTGCGAGTTCTCGTTTCTAATTATTGTATAGTAGGAATATTATCCTAGGTTTTTTGGATTTTAAGCAGTCAATATCCAGAAGAAAATCCAAGATCAAATGTCTATTGGTACCGTTGTCTTGCTGCAATTCCATGTTGCAAGCCAAATTAAAGGCAATGGAGAAAAACAAAGACTAATCATGGGATGGAATTAATCATTTTTCAGTAGCATGGGAATGCATTGCAGACATGCATTGGGACAGAAAATTAGATCAGATGAACTTCAAGTGCTGGCCTACAATTTGGTGGGTGCCTTTTGAAACGGGTGCATTCCAAGATGAGAATAAATGTTTCACATTTCCCAAATACTGCCAAAATATTTTGGACCACAAGTTAATTGTCACATGATTCTCAAGCTCAAGTTATTAATTTAACACAGAGATTAGGGATAGTTCTGTATGTCTGCAATAGTTGTTGTGCCCACAAAATAAGGCACAAAGCACAGGCAGCTAGAGGTTGAGAAAAGGAAAGAAGGAAGGAAGGAAGGAAGGCCTCATACAAGAGAAAATGTGAGAAAAAATAATGGTGTTCCAAATAAGCCAAAGGTAAAAAATAAAATAAAAAGGTGTTCCAAATAACCAGAGTTTGAGATCCTGATATTGCAAAGTAGTTTTCTGAACTCTATGCACCCATAGTTTTCTGAAACACTATCATTTTTGTGGTTTATACCAACAACTGCACATCAACAAGCGTCCATGTCTCCACCCTCTCATGTAGGCATTTGCAGAATTTTTTTCAGTGTGGCAACAAAATGCTACAAACAAACATAAATAGCATCAAACAATAGACCTGTGATTTCTGGTAAACCTGGTGGCTAAATGGTGATGAGCCCTTGGTAGACCCAGTCCCCAAGAAATTTGCAGTGCTATTCCTCTGTTGATTTTCACTGAATAGACCTGCTGCCCCATGTACGGGTAAACCATGAGCAAACCTTGGAAAAGCAAATTCACTACAAACTCCTCTCGGGGAAACTCACAAACCTCTGTAGTCTTATTAAACCAAGGATTGGTTTTCTGTCATGTGAATCAGGTCTCTGTGCCCATAGTTGGCAGAAGTAGATTGGCAGGTGTGGTTTGGTATTAAAATAGTAAACACTCTTTGAAAAATGATGTCCTATTTGCTCCTGGGACTATCACAGAAACCAGGCAGAAGATGGTTTCTACTCTGCTCAGCAAGACATTTCCCCCCCTGTCTGGAAATCCTAAAAGACATTAGGTTTTCTTCCTCCTACAAGGTCTATGGTGGCAAAGCAGTTTAAAATCTCATTTCCTTAAAGGGGAGCTTTGTGCTTAAAGTAAATTATCTTTGTGTGAAAGTTAAATGCTTAAGGGAGATTAATTGCCTATTATATAGTGAAATGGAGAGTCAAGCAATCCCCGTATGAAAAACGGGCCCCTTTAAATGTGTCCCCAATTGATAGGGTATGGCGGGTGAGTCTTTCTCTCTCCTTGTGAGCAGTCATGTGAAAATAATGAAAGCTGCAAATGATGCTAACCAAAAAAAATAAAAATTAAACTGGAAATAGCACAGGGCTTAATCTTAATACAGTTTCCATTTTTAGTGTCTATTCGCAGGGGAGACGTGTTTTAGCGTTTAGCGCACACAACCTACACTAGTAGGAGTTGACGCATATAGGATACGAGCCGACTGACAGAGTGAGCTGCCACAACATCATTTCAGCGGAATGAAACCAGCATCTGGGACCCACATATCTGATGAGCTTACTTGTGGCAACACTAGGGCTTTTCTGTTCATTAATGTTGCAATAGACAGCCTATTAAGCTATTGAAAAGGTATCAACCCACCATGAGCTTATTTATTGTGGTGTTTTGGGGGAGACTGCTCAATGTTCACAACTTGATTAACAGGCTTTCAGCTATGCCCACCCAAAGGAGCTTCTGCCTTTTAGTTTTCCCCATAGCCATTTTCTTATTGACTCCTTCAAATAAAATAATAATAATTGCTGCGTCCTGCACCCACCATTCCCTCAAGTCGTTCTCTCGGCAACACCCTTCTGTCCTTAGTGGTGCCTTCAAGACAGGACTTTGGGGCAGTAATCAAGGGCCCAACCCTGTTGAATGAGCAGGAGGACTCCCAAATGCAGTGGGCCTCACTTGCCACATTTCAAAGTAGGTGAAATGATATATACATTACCATCTTAGGGCTATACACACACACACACACACACACACACACACACCACCCAGTAAGATAATTGAGTCAAGAGTCTAAAATGACCTAACTGCACCTTGGGAAACCACTGCCAATAAGTGCAGACACTACTGACATAGATGGACTAATAGACTGATTCACTAGAAGACAGTTTCCTGTGTTCATACATTCCTATTCAAACAGCTTCTTTTCATTGTTTTTTCCCTCAGGAATCTCAGGAATCCTTCAGGTTCTGTCTTCTCAGATGACTTCATGCTCTACTCATCCTTCAACCTTTGGGGAGGGCAGGGGGTGAAATCCTAGGTTTTTCCCACGTTCCCTATGGTTTTTTCCCACACCCAAACAGACCATTTACATATATATATATATATATATATATATATATATATATATATATATATAATATTTATTGAGATTTTACAAAAACATAGGTTTAGAAAATACAAAGAGAAACATAGTAAAAGAAAAAGATAAAAAACAAAAACATACAAAAATTGGTAAAAAGGAAAAAATAAAAATAAAAATACAAGATACAAAAAAACAACAGACAGATAAAAAAGAATTAAAAACAAATCCATTTTTTATAACTTTAAATTCGTTAGCTTGTTTCCTTGACCTCCTCACACCTCCCCTTTTTGTATTCCCATTTAAGTAATCAAGTCAGCAAATCCTTACCCTCTTTCGTTTATCTTAACTCTATATCTTAACATATTGTACCTCTATATTTTCATCCTTTATCAATTCATTTTTGCATATTCTCATAACTTTGTTGCTAATGCCACTTATTTTCAATCCAACATCATTTTTAACATTCATTAATTTTACAGTGTTTCTGAAGATAGTCTCCAAACAGACCATTTACATTCCACACAGAAGTATCCTTTGTAAGCATTCTGATGTTGAGGTGTCATTCCCTCAGCAACGTAGATTTATACCATGGCATTAGTGTGGCCTTAACATTCCCCACCGTCATCACATTTTGGTTTAGGACATTAAAATACAGATAGACTAGAGAGCAATAGCCCTGTTTATCATTGATTTTGCCATGACTACGAGATATAGGTGAAGTGGCGCAGCTCAGAAGCTCTTCATCATGCTTGATATTATTAACAGCCTATTGAGCGAGTGTCCAAAAGATCAGCAACCGAGTTTATTAAATGCATTATCATTTGGGTGTGAAATCAGAGCACCAATCAAAAGGACAAGAAAAGCACCTTGGAAGCAAGGGTCTCAACGTATGGGGTTCTCTTACGTCAAAGGTCCCTGGTTTCCCAAACCCAAAACGATGTTCATTAGTATCTTCCCTCCACATGGTCAAAGGTAGGAGTTAACATTTTACACTGTGCAAAAGGTAATTTTGATAGGAAATAAGAAGGCTAAGACAACATCTGCTCTAACTGAACGGTTCCATCCCATCACTACTGGACCAACTAGTGCCAACTGCCCCCTGGGGAATTGGGGAGAGGGGGAGGGGGTAAGCAGGGAAAGAGCACCAATCACCTAATCCTGCTGCAGCACAATTCTGATTACTTAATTACTTGATTTAATGCATGCTATTTTAATGTATCCAGCATATTTCACAAATATGGTTACCTGTGCTGAGAACTCCTACTGAGGATATAAAGCTACTAAATGAATAAATAACATTTCTGATTGCCCTTGAGCCTCATGTTCTGGCTTTGTCCCATGAGCAACTTGAATATCTGTGCATGCTTTAAGGCTGGAGGCATAACAATCAAAGCAAACGAAACAAGACTGGAAAAGGGCAGAGGGGTTCTTAGGTGGTACATCAGTCCAGCTGATTGCAGAGGCAAAACTGGCAAACCTAGATAAAACAGAGGAGCTTGTAGAGGGCAGGATTCAGCTGCAAACAGGCAAATTAGGTTAGATTGCTTGCTTTAAATATCACCAAGGAAGGCACATAATATTTAGGACCAACATCATCATGTGTCATAGGTAAAGGGTAAAGGAACGCCTGACCATTAGGTCCAGTCGTGACCGACTCGGGGGTTGCAGCGCTCATCTTTCTCTATAGGCCGAGGGAGTCGGCGTTTGTCCGCAGACAGCTTCTGGGTCATGTGGCCAGCATGACTAAGCCGCTTCTGGTGAACCAGAGCAACTGCTAGGTTGGCAGGAGCAGGGACCAAGCAACAGGAGCTCACCCCATTGCGGGGATTCGAACCGCTGACCTTCTGATCAGCAAGTCCTAGGCTCTGTGGTTTAACCCACAGTGACACCCACGTACCTTATGTGTCATGTGTTATCATGTGTCATAGCCCTGCCCAAATATCATTGCCATGCAAGCAGAGACTAGGGAGTCTCTGAGGAACACTTTCCTGAGAGCAGAATCAACATACCAAGTCAAGTCCATTCCAAGGGTCAGGCAGGCAGCAATCTGTTTAATCAGATGAGGTCAGGGAATCCAGATGATCACAAGGGAAAGGATCCAGATGGACAGCAGGCAGCAACAAGGTAGGACCAGGAAATGCAGACGTTGTTTCCAGCCAGGGGTGCCAACTTGAACAATATATTGGGGCCCCCGGTAAGCCCTGTCCGACATAATCAATCACAAGACACAGTGCACGTGCACCATTTGAATAGCAATTAACTTAGGGGAGCAGGCCTCCTTAAGTATTGGGGGGGCAAAGAGAGCCCGTAGGAGTTGGCTCTTATGTTTCCAGCATCTGACTGCTGCTGAAAGCTCTGTTTAAGATGGCTGAAGCCAGCTGGTTCTCATCAGCACTTTCTCCTCTCGGACCTTGAAGGCTGATCAGCTTCAGAAGGAGTCATTCCTCCTTCTCCCCCTTCAGGCTGCTGTTCAGCAGGTGAAGCTGTCTCCTGGTCCATGACATCATGCAGATGTCTGCAGAAGGACTACACATTTATGAAGTAACCTCATTTAAACCTCTAAGGCTGTAAATCCCAAGCAAATTTACAGGGGAGTAAGCCCCATGGAACTCAGTGTCACTTACTTCCCAGTAAATATGCTTAGATCTCATTGTAAGTTTTTTTTGGGGGGGACCAATAGTATAAAGACCATCTATCCCTGAATACAGTGGTACCTCGGGTTAAGAACTTAATTCGTTCTGGAGGTCCGTTCTTAACCTGAAACTGTTCTTAACCTGAGGTACCACTTTAGCTAATGGGGCCTCCTGCTGCCACCATGGCGCCAGCACGCAATTTCTGTTCTCATCCTGAAGTAAAGTTCTTAACCCGAGGTACTACTTCTGGGTTAGCAGAGTCTGTAACCTGAAGCGTCTGTAACCCGAGGTACCGCTGTACTCCGTTATGTGTTCCCTAACTGAGGTGGGCAGCTATTCGGAACAAGGCCTTTTAAAGAGCTGTAAGGAATCCAAATGCTCTATTGGCATTTAAGTACCAAACAAAGTACCTTATGCCTGAAGGCTTTAAGGTAGGAGTAGGAAACCTCAGGCCTGGGGGCCGAATGAAGGCCCCCAGGCTGCTCTGTTTGGCCCCAGGACTCCCTTCAGGCAATGTGTCTACTCACCAGTCCACATACCCCTCCACAGCCTACTCAGTGAAAAGCAACAGAACTGCACATTTCTTGGAGACCAGGTCTACTCAAGCCTTATCACCATTTAGCCACCAGATCTGCCAAAAATCATAGACCTATTGTCTGGTGCTAGTTATGTTTTTTCCTGAAATTCTTCTCCATCTCTACTGAAAACTAGATTCAATAAACTATTTAGCAATATATTGAAGAGGGCAGCTTGGAATTCCTAACTGGCAATTTCCCCTCTCTCTTTTTCTAGCTTTTCTCTTCAAAATCAGTTGACATAAGAAGAACCCTTTCCCCATTTGTGATTCCTAGCAACTGGAATTCAACAGCATACTGCCTCTTACAATGGAAGTAAACCATACCTGTGGAGGCTTTTGACTGGGCCTTTCAGGTTCGTTATCAGCTTGGAGTGTCTAACTACAGGATTTGGTTTTGTATTTTTCCTTTGAGGACTACTTACTTGCTTTCAGAAGGATTTCCCCCCCAGAAATACCCAAATATTACAATTCGTATTAGCAATTCACTTAATGCTACAAAGGGCTGCAAATTAAAACGTTCTAAACCGTCGGAATCCCAGCAGTCTAACAGGTTTAGTAGGAGGCAAATATTCAGCAGGAAAAGAAATGCTAAACCACTTCCTTCCATTGCTGCCACATTACATTTATCACTCAAAAAGCAACTAAGCAATTCTACTTTACGAATCTTCTGGGAAAGCTTTGTTAGAAAAGCTTCCAACCATATAGAGCCAAACCACAGAAAAGGAGTTTGACTGAATAGTTGAAAGGTGGGCAATTTGAAATAGCTGACAAACACCTTTTCAACTCGACTAACAAGCCGAAATGAATGTTACCGTGTCAGGTGCACCTCTGGTCAGATGACTGAAAGAGAAAAATTAACTGAAGGGTCAGCGCTATGGTTTCCTCGGCACCTGATTCTTCTGAATGTGACCTGGTTTCTTTTGATTGAGTATGAAATTGGCAGGAGTGTGATCCCAATTGAGCATTACTGGTCTAGTATGGTCTGCACTTTTCTGGTCAGAGGACAGATAACTGACATTTCCCTGTCGTAAGGACAACCCTTCCTCTGCTAGATATTCCCAGATTCTGCAAAACGACAACAACCTGCTGCTATAACTTCTTATTTAAAGAAACAAAACAAAAAAAGAAACTCTTTCATTAAGGCAAGTCAAATAGAAAAGATACATTTTGAAAGTTGAAGCTCGGTCAATAATTTCACCAACATTATGAATAAAAGGACATGCCTAAGAAATGAAAAGGCTCACTATAGAACAAAAATGATAGAAGTTTAAATTTACCTTCAGTATAGCCCTGTGATGATGTTAGTTAGGCAAGCAAGTGAGCTCCCTATACAGGGTTGTACCTTGCAAAAAAGGAGGGTAAAGATGGTATGTACAGTGGTACCTTGGGTTACATACGCTTCTGGTTACATACGCTTCAGGTTACAGACTCCGCTAATCCAGAAATATTACCTCAGGTTAAGAACTTTGCTTCAGGATGAGAACAGAAATCGTGCTCCGGTGGCGTGGCGGCAGCAGGAGGCCCCATTAGCTAAAGTGGTGCTTCAGGTTAAGTACAGTTTCAGGTTAAGAACGGACCTCCGGAATGAATTAAGTACTTAACCCGAGGTACCACTGTACTGAGTTTACACATGTTTGGGAGAACGTACAAATGTTCCAATACAACAGACACAATTCCAATTTCCTCCTCACTTTTGTACATATTAGCAGATTAAAAGCTTTTTATCACCACCACCATATTATTATCATCACCAGTTTCATTTTTAATGTTTCTCTATTATTGCTGTTGTTATTACTAAAATCGATTTCTACACCACTTTTAAGGAAAATGTGTGCACAAATCAGCATGTATACTATGAAATTAAATAGCACGCAAAAAGAAGGTAAAACACAATTTGAAACTTTAAACATTCAAAATTCTAAAACAGCCAGCACATAAAAGCAGCCCAGTACAATCACCAAACACATTTTGAAATGGTTTTTCATAGGATCATTTCAAGAGGTTTCTTGAATCCTTCTCTAGAAGTTTGTAGTATTATCTGAGGTGCCGATATACCTGCCTTTACTCTGAAAAATCTAATGAGTCATCAAGCTGCTGGCAAGGGCTATTGATCTTTTTGAGTGACGCTGTATAATCCTTACAGTCCATATAAAAACCAGTCATCCATCAAAGAAAATGTATTAATACAAGTCAAGATGTCTATGAATTACAAAGAGATGTCCTCCATTGATTCCTTATAACATTTTACTAGCAGGTGACGCTCCACAAGGGCTCTGGGTGATACAATTCTTATTGTCCATGTCAAAGTGACATATGATTAAATTAGTCTGTCCAACCTTATTGTGAAAATACTTTGTTACCTTGTACTAAGTGCTTAATCTCATTGTTTCTGATACAATTACTCCGCAGATTCAGTCAGCATTTTAAATAGTGTCTTCTTGCCTTGTGTTTTTCTCGCTGTTTTCTTTGTAGATGGAGTCAGGCCTTGTGGCATCAAAACAAAAACAAAAACAACCCTCCTCAATGAATCTGGCACTGCCTTTGTGATACCTCACGAATGGTCGTCTAGCCTCAGTACTTCAGAAATGCTGAGGTGAGGAGGAATTCCAGATGAGGAGGATTTATCCCCCAGATGTGCTAAGCAGCAAAGGCTGTTCCATAACACAAACAAGACACTCCGCTACCAACTTTAGTTTTCCCTCAGCCAGCCTCCACTTGCCTGCCTTCATCCTTAGAACCAGTCCAGAGGATGGCACTGTCTGTCAGCTTCCTCAGTCTCTGAGTCGCCCTTGTAGAACACAGCAAGGAGGAGGATAAAGATGGGGGTCAAAATGAGAATTAGCAGGCCACTTCCGGGTTGGCGCCATCGTCTAATGACGGATTCCCTCCGAGCTCCGGAGGGAATCGGCTCAACAGGGGTCGGGTTCTGCCGCGGCGACGACGCGGGGACCCTTAGAAACCACAGGCACTGACGCCTGTGGACCTGGTGACTCGGCGGGCACCATTTGCGCCCCCCCGACCCACAAAGGAGCCTTTTTAAAGGCTCTGGAACGGGGGACGGAGAGCGGCGTGGTGCTGTGAGTCGACTGCTTCCCCTGCTGAGTGAAGCCGCATGCCATGGACGGAGAGTGCTAACTTCTTCCTCTGAACATTTGGACTAAAAGTAACGACCCGTGAGTAACACGGTAATTGGACTTAAAAGGGAAATTTTCTTTGAGAATTAGGCACGATCGGGCAAGGTGCTAAGAGGAAGTCCGCCTACCCGCCTTGTAAACATCGTAAAGCAAGGATTTTATTACTAAGGTTGTGAGAATACCTTTCTTCTTTGTGGAGAAAAGCAATTAACTTTACGTTGGGGCAATTTAAGTGATTTTGCTGGAGGATAAGAGCTAACATTGAGAACGGAATTCACCCCTCCCCCAAGACCCGGGAGCGATCGGTGAGAGAGCCTGCGGAAGAGGCATAAAGACTTTGACAGCTGTCAAACTAGCTGTCAAAGTTGGAAGAAAAGGGAAACTTTGTTTTTGCTGACTTTGCTGGTTATATTTGCTACAATTTGGTAACAAACTGTTAAAATAAACAAGAAAAGGCTAACTTGGCTTTTGGGTGGGAATTGGAAGACATTAAGAAACTAGAATCCCTCTAGAGGGGGTTCAGGACATTACAAAAATGGCTGTAAGTGGAAAAATACTGGCTGAACTGGAGAAGACCTTCTCTCTCCTGGGAAAACTGCAGGAACAGACGGATCTTTTGACTATAAATGTCACAATACTGAAGGGAACAGTAAATAAAGTTGCTGAGCCTGGAAGGGATATGATTCAAGTTCCTGCAGATGAACAGGGAAGCGCTGTTGTTGATCTAAAAATCCTTACAGCCAAACAAGAAAAGAAATTTGAGACATCTGAGAATGTTATTAAAGAGGAACATGACGATCTGAAGGAAAAAGAAGGAGGAGCTATGAAGTTGCAGATAATTAAGGAGAGCCAGAGGCCTGTTAAGATGGATACAGAGGAAAATAAGAACAGGATGAGGAAAATTTGGTTTGAATTGAAGAATGGAAATTGGAGAGATCTCCTTATATGGAGATCTGAAGACATATGGAATACAAACTTGGCTAATGTGGAAATTGGAGCCTTTGGGACATTTGGACCTATGAGAAGTAAGAAACAAGATTTTGGCTCCATTGTTAAATATGGAGGTCTGGCTGGAAAAAATATGGACCTTATTGGAACAGAGCTTCTTCGAGATTCGGAATTTAAAATAAAGGACTATCAAAAAAACCGGCAGAGAGAAACTGAGAGAGAGTTGAGCGCCTCAGATGTGAGGTCGCCAGGCTGACTGCAGATGGACTGATGGACTTCGGTTGGGGTTCAAATCCGGGAAAGGGGGTGGTGGGGCTTTGGGAATCCAAAGGGTGTATAAATATATTTTGTTTTAATTAAGTTGGTTTTGCCACTAACATAAAAATGGGGATTTCGGGGAAGGGAATTGGGGCCGACCTTAGAAAAAGATTGTTAAGAATAAGTGTTGACGTATAAAGATTGAGGTTTTTAAGTTAAAATGGGTTAATTAAATTGATGGGGCAAATTTAGGAAAAGTTTTTTAAGAATAAGTATTGATATATAAAGATTGAGGTTTATAAGTTAAAATTGGTTAATTAAAATGAATTAGAGAAAATAAGGTAAAGTGTGGGGACAAGAATTTGCTGAGCTAAAAATTGGAATTGGAATACAAGAAGGGCCGGTGTGGGGAATTCAAGGAAATTGGTTATGGAAAGTAAGCAATGTAAACTTTTTTACATTTTTTCTCTTCTTTTTTTTCTCTCTTTTCTCCTTTTTGTCTTTCTTTTTTATTTTTTGAAAATTTCAATAAATATATTTTTTTTAAAAATGAGAATTAGCAGGCCTTGCCTTTCATTGGCTCTGCTGCCATCCCTGACTTCCACCTTACCAGTCCCAATGGGCACCATCTACCATTGGAATGAAGAATTAGTTTATGCAATCCCATTTCTGAAACAGCCACAATTGCTCACATAGCAAAATATAAGGTGTGGGAAAAGGTGTAATCAACAGCATTTCCCCATCTTTCACAGCCCATGATATGCTCATTCACAAATTACCTTTTTGTAAGAAAGCATGTACCCAGAGAAGGTCACAGCAACTGTCCGCTCGGCCAGAAATACATTGTAAGATCTGGCATCAACTACAATATTAAATGGCAACAATATTAATTAGTGATAGAATCCAAGCTTTCTGGAACATGAATATATCTTGAAAGAAAGGCATGTAAAAAAAGCAAAGAGAAAGAAAAAAATGGGTTAAACTGAAAGAATTTTATCAGGTGCAACAAAGATAGTTCTCTTTTAATATTTAAAATTATTGTAGTCATCAGAAGTGGTTAAGACCTATTAGATCTATCTTCATTAATGATCAGGGAGATGAGGCTAACCAGCATGCTAATTAAATTAGCAGGGGATAATAAATTAGGAAATGTAGCAAATGCCCTTTTTATAGCAAAGACACTGCCTAACAGCCAGAATCCCAAGCTGTTAGGAATACCTGTTTCTTTTTTAAAATTAAAGCAAACAAACAAATCAAGAATAATGCTGCCTAACTGGTGGGACGCAGGTGGCACTGTGGTCTAAACCACAGAGCCTAGGGCTCGCTGATCACAAGGTCGTGGTTCGAATCCCCGCGACGGGGTGAGCTCCTGTTGCTCTGTCCCAGTTCCTGCCACCTAGCAGTTTGAAAACACGTCAAAGTGCAAGTAGATAAATAGGTACCGCTCCAGCGGGAAGGTAAACGGTGTTTCCATGCGCTGCTCTGGTTTGCCAGAAGCGGCTTAGTCATGCTGGCCACATGACCTGGAAGAAGAAGAAGAGAAGAGTTTGGATTTGATATCCCACTTTATCACTACCCGAAGGAGTCTCAAAGCGGCTAACATTCTACTTTCCTTTCCTCCCCCACAACAAACACTCTGTGAGGTGAGTGGGGCTGAGAGACTTCAGAGAAGTGTGACTGGCCCAAGGTCACCCAGCAGCTGCATGTGGAGGAGCGGAGATGCGAACCTGGTTCACCAGATTATGAGTCTACCGCTCTTAACCACTACACCACACTGGCTCTCACACTGGAAGCTGTCTGCGGACAAATGCCGGCTCCCTCGGCCAGTAAAGTGAGATGAGAGCCGCAACCCCAGTCATCTGCAACTGGACTTAATGGTCAGGGGTCCCTTTACCTTTTAACTGGTAGAAATCTGTACTTTTGGTATAACAGCTGGATGATTCATGCTTTAACCTCCCAACTTTTCTTTCTCTGCATCTATTCTGACTGGATGCCAATTATGTAAAATGTCACAAGAGACTTGAACAGAATTTGTGAACTTTAGCGTGGTGGAGGAAGTCTTAGAAAACTTGAACTCAAAATGGTTGCTGGAAGAACTGCTTTCCTCCATCTACCCATTTGTGGAATACTTTGGCTCCTGCTGCCATTACTGTTATTTGGCAGCATGCACTGATGTCCACTGATGTTCTATGTGCAACAGAAATCAGTTCTGAGATATTGATAATCACAGGTGAGAGATGGGATTAAAAATGGAGGTGACCAGTTAATAGCAATAATGAGAGGCTGGAGGGAACGCTTTTGAGAAAAGACTAGAAGAGGTAAATGTCTAGAGCTGAACTAAGATGGACATGCTGAGCTTGCTAATGCCTAAAGGGCAAGGAATGAAGCAAATGGATGAAATTAAGAATAATTTATGCAAAAACATTGTTGGCAGAAAAGAGAACTACTGGACTGTAAAGCAATTTTTGGCTGGGAGCCCTTTAAAATCAACTTTGAACAAGCCCTAGAGAATAGAAAGCACTGGACAGGCTTGCCCTTGCTACCATAGTAGAATATCAAATCTCTTTGTGCCTCTGGGAGCTCTGAATAAAAAAGCAAACCTGAAGCTGAGAAAGGGCAACAAATAGACCCAATAAGCAATACAATTTCTGCATTATCAGTTCATTATGAAAGTACAGACCAGAGAACAGATGTAGTGACACATCAAAACCTCTTCTCTGGTGGTGAGTTGGTATAAGGATGGTGAAGGGAGGCGGAAGAAGTGTCCTTCTCACGCTTTAACCCATTCTGCCAGCTACTGATGTAAGGAATGAATAGGTTTGAGTCAACTCTAGCAAGACAGGAAGCTTCTGATGCTTCATAGGGCAACACAGGGTGCATGGAGGCTGACCACAAGCTGCAACGTTGCAAAACATTGCTGCTGATCAAAGAGCAAGTCTATTAAAGCATTAGCTTCCCGTTTCCTGGCTTTGTGGTGCTTGAGTCAACATGAGATTAATTCTAATCTTAAACCCAGCCTTTTGGCTCTGGGATTCCCTTGTTTTTGAAAAGAAAATGTATTAAAATATTAGGGCCCATTAAATAAGAAAGTAATTTTTGGGTAACTATTAATTGTTGGACGAGATGGTTGGATAGTGTTCTCGAAGCTACCAGCATGAGTTTGCCCAAACTGTGGGAGGCAGTGGAAGACAGGAGTGCCTGGCGTGCTCTGGTCCATGGGGCCATGAAGAGTCGGACACGACTAAACGACTAAACAACAACAACATTATTTGTTGAATACAATGGGTAGTTAACAATTACCTAGGCACTTCCAACCACATATAAGTGTCATTGAAATTCTACTCAATACTGATCATCCAGCAGAGCTTTACTGCTACTGAAGGCAAATGAGCATAATGGTCATAAATCCAATACATTCGGGATTGGCACTGTCCATAAGAAATCCAGTTGCAGCAGACTTAACTTAAACTTACAATAACTTTTAATAAGTCTAAACCTTAACACTAAGCATAGTATGTACAAAACACAACCAGTGGCGTCGCAACGGGGGCGGGGGGGCAGGGGCAGTATGCCCCGGGTTCCATGTCTGCGGGGGTGACAAGAAGTCACCCGGCGGGGGCTCGCGGCAGCGTGAGCAGCCATTGCACCACCACAGCCACATGTGGAGGATCCTCTGTTCACGGCTGCAGTGTACGTACAGCACATGCGTGCAACGCCACATATGCGCTGTACTTTGCAGTTTGCTGCTGGCGCTGCTCCAGCACCATACAGACAGTGCCAGGTTCCTCCATTTGCGGCTGGAGCAGTGCCGGCAGCAAACCACTATACAGCACATGTGCGGCGTCACTACATACGGCACATACGTTGTACGTAGTGATGCCTCACATGCGCCCTACGTAGCGACACCCGCCCCAGGTGTCACGACGCCTTCCTTCACCCTTGAACACCACACAAGAAGGAAAAGAGTTGGAAAGAGAAAGTGAAACCCAGGCCCCTTCTGGCCTATTTTTTTTAGTCAGCATGACCTTGACAGAAGAGATAAGAGAAGCAGCTGTACTCAGCTTCTCTGAAGGTATAATCCAAACATCAGGAACCTCCTGCTTGTTTCTTTCACACAGAGAAGCTTCCAGAACCCTTTTGAATTAAGTAGAATAGGAAAGATCTCTAGAAATCAGATCAATACTTTCTGCGCTAAGAAATGCAAACTTCAGCTAGCAGGCCTTTTTAATTGTTAATTATTACATAGCACCATCAAGGTGCAGGAAACCGGAAAAGGCAGCTCCCTATCTTAAAGTTCTTACAATCTAAATTTTGACAGTGGGACAAAACAATAAGGAGAGAGAACATGAGAGAGAAGAGAATAACAAAGGAATAATTAATAGAAGTACACACAACCGTATTTATTTAGGCTTTGTTCCAGCTGGAGATTTACATTAATGAATTAAGCCATGGAGGTAAGGCCTGCCCTCTAGATGCCAATGTGCTCTAGCTCCAAAACATTGGCCACACCCGACTGGGTCTTATGTGAGCTGGAGCCCAATAACATCCACCATTTCTGACTTAAGCCATGGGCTTCACACAAAAAAAGCTGGTCTTGAAGAGGGATCTGAATGAAGAGAGGAAAGAACAAAAAAGTATTTCTGGTAAGAAATTCCAGGCATGATAACCAGTAAAGCGGAATGACCCAGAGTAACTAAAAGGGAGCACATGACTCTTGGGCAGGGTGGGAGAGTTTGGAGGGACCACGCTGGGGACAAAGAAATAAGGGAAGAAAAAGAGTATGCAGCAAAACCATGTGATTCTAATGGAAAGCTGATCTACAATTTGTGGAGGTGTTTCAAATGGTCCGAAGAATGGGAGAGGTAGATGATTTCAGCGTAGGTTGGATACAGGCAAGAGGTGAAAGGACTGAGGTGTGACAAGGGAAGACCAGAGAAAATGTTTTATTGAAAAACAGCTCAAACTCATCGTTGTTTGGAAACTGCAGAGACTAGAAGGTATATATTTATATTAACACAAACTCCCTTTTGATAAAAATGTAGCAAAACCCTTTAAGAGAGCCATTAGTCTAATGTAAGCCTTGCTTATGTGCTTATACAACAAGCCGATCGCTGGGAATGTTGTATACATTCAGCAGTCTGGAAAATGCTATTATCATTGTCTGAAGTAGTAATGTCTTTTTCCTTCAGAAGAAAATCTGTAATTTGTAATCCACTTCCCAAAATTAATTAGCTACACAGGTGCAGCCATAGAGTAAATTGTATGTCGAATCCCCCTCTCTCTCCCTTCTCTCTCTCTCTCTCACACACAGGCACACTTTTGACAGCTGTGAGAAAACCGAATTGCTTTGGCCATTGGTACAAGCCTGCAGAGTCATGGCTACTCTGAGTTCTGGGGGCCTCAGTCCATATACCATTTTCACCTTCCAAGGGCTCAGCTTCCCCTTGTTTCTAACTTTCTTCAGGAGGATTAATTTTGGCATCATACTTTGGCCACCTCATGAGAAGAGAAGATTCCCTGGAAAAGACCCTGATGTTGGGAAAGATGGAGGGCACAAGGAGAAGGGGATGACAGAGAACAAGATGGTTGGACAGTGTTCTCGAAGCTACCAGCATGAGTTTGACCAAACTGCGGGAGGCAGTGGAAAACAGGAGTGCCTGACATGCTTTGGTCCATGGGGTCATGAAGAGTCGGACACGACTAAACAACAACAACAACAATTTCTGTGACAGGAGAACAGGAAGCATTCCCTGTTATCCAGCCATACCCCAGTCCCTTGGATCCATGAAGAAGCTGTCATTTATATAGTGGACATTTATATAGTGGACAAGTCGGGCTGCCATATTTCAAAAAGTAAAAACCAAGATACCCCAAAAGTTGTTGAGCTGCCTTTCGGAATGCCTGGACTGCATTAATTTGGATTTGACTTGTAGACAATTTGTGGAAATTTGTGGAATAGTTGCCAAAGACTACATTTGTGAAGTTGGAAATGCATAGTAGGGACCATTTTCTCTCACAGCTGTTTATTGCTTCACATTTACACTGTCCTTCAAGTAAGGCTTTCTTCCCCACTACTCACACATATATCCAGCAATGGTTGATATGGATTAAAGTAGCAAAATCCTTAGCACTTGATTTTGTAATTAAGTGATGAAATAAAGTGTTGGCACACACAAAGGAATAACCTCAAACAAATGATAGACATTTATTGAATAGTTGTTACATTACACTCCCTCGGAGAACTACTTTAATGGGATATTAATATGTCAGGAACTGGAAGCTCTCAGACAGGTACGGAATGGCAGATTTGAGAGTTCAGGGCATGCTCTGTCATCCCTGCCTGGGAGTATGCAGTCGTTAGGGCTTTACTAAGCAGCTGTAACAAAAATCACTGAATGAGTAAGCAGTAAGCAGCATGTACAAAATAATGAATGACACATGCATAGTCCTTGAAATCTTGGAGTCTTTTCTATTATGTTCCACGTAGACAGAAATTCCGTTGAATCCCATTGGTCAGACAGACACCATTAGCATTTTCTTCTCTGTGTTGCAAAGGTAAATCTGCCATTATCCCTGTTTCTAGAAGTTCAGTATGCTCAGCTTCAGAAAGTCTAAAAGCATGATCTCATGCATGTTTACTCGGGCATAAGACTCATTGAGTTCAATGGACCTTACTTCCTAGTTAGGTGCATATATGATTGCAGCCTCAGGCTGTCGTTATATGCACTCTTAGTTGGCAGTAAATCCTATTGAAACTAGTAGAACTTACATGAACATTGATAGGATTGTACTGCAAATTCCATTCTAAGGAAATCTGAATCATGCCATATGCTTTTTGTTTAGTGGCTTTATTTTGAATTTTGGAAAGCTCTGGAATGTTTGGCAAAAATTTGGAATGATGAAAGTAAGTAAGGATTGGAGAGAGGGTGTTCTTTGAAGCCATAATATCACGGAGTCATGGAAAAGCTGACCATTCAGAGCCACATCAAGTTACACACTGGAGATATTCTTGTATTGTCAACAGAATTGATAAAAATAACTCATTGACTTTTTCAGGCATAATGTGTGGTCTAATGGATAATGTATGGTTGTCCAAATCTCACCTCAAACATGAGTTCTGAGGCAGAGCCAACAGAGATTTTTTAATTCCAATGACAATTTCTAGTGTATTTAGGGATGTGTGAATTTGCTTTCTCATTCTCATCTTCAACTTTCACATATTTTCATGACTCAGTTCCACACAGCAATGAATATTACCACTTATGGTCAGGACAACTATCTCTAGAACTGGTTGATTGTTGTATATGTGTGTCATCTCATCAGCTATACTACAATATGTTCCATGAAGCTGCTTCAGATAGCTAGCAATGCCCGAAGACAACATTGTACATTCAGAGTATTAGGCCTTGTCCTCAGTGAAGTGCTAGATCTGTGTTTTGGATGTAACATTTCAAACTGCAAGTGAGGGACCCATAAAGATTCCTCCATAGAAAAACAAAGAAGAAGAAACCCCACAAAACCCTTTATAATCTCTAATGGGTAGTTGCACCTTAGCTGCAGCCTAGACCAGACTGTCCATCACCTCAGTGGAAATTCAGCTGTTTTTCCTCTGATTAGACATATCAATTCATTAAACACTGAAGTCAGAACATAGGTTGTGACCTTTCTCACAGCAAACTAGCAGTGTGAAAATAAAAGCTAAGCCCTTCTTTTTAATTATCTCCACTATTTAAAGAAGGATGAAGCCAGAATGGCAATTCTTAATTGTTTAATCTTCCTATGTAAAATTGTCTAATGCCATGATATGGAAGACATTTGCAAGATTTAGTGCTACTACACTAGGAGTGTCTCACGATTTAATTCCTATGTTTCTCACACATATCTCCCTTGATTTTAAAAAAGGGATCAACAGAAAGTTGCTCATACAACAGTATTATATCACTGAAAAATCACTTTCCTGTCTCATACAGCTCCAGTCCTTGCAAAGTCCCTATGATTTCAGGCACAGGTTAGAGCCACATTTCCACATCTTCCATTACTGGCCACTTTTTGACAACAGTTTTCAAGGCATATATACTTGCCTGTGGGGATAGATTCCTCCCCCTGCCACCCCATTTGACATCAAAAATAGCCTGAAGTTATCAAGATAGCAAGCTTTATTTACTCTTAGAAATAAGATATTGAGAAATGTAGGAAGCTGCCTTATACTGGGGTTATGTACATATTGCTGGCTTAATTGTATTAAGATGGTGGTTTAAAGGTAAAGGGACCCCTGACCATTATGTCCAGTCGTGATCGACTCTGGGGTTGCGGCGCTCATCTCGCTTTATTGGCTGAGGGAGCCGGCGTACAGCTTCCAGGTCATGTGGCCAGCATGACTAAGCCGCTTCTGGCGAACCAGAGCAGCGCACGGAAACGCCGTTTACCTTCCCGCCGGAGCGGTACGTATTTATCTACTTGCACTTTGACGTGCTTTCGAACTGCTAGGTTGGCAGGAAAAGATGGTGGTTTAGACAGTGATTAATAAATCAAGGATGATGATGATGATGATGATGATGATGATGATGTGAGGCAGTCACACTTTGCTGTGTTTAAAGTTGCATTTTTGCATTGCTATAGACACCAGAGGGGGGTGGGGATCTCTTCACCCAATGCACATTACCTGATTTGTTTCCCTACACCCTAAGCTATAGCTTGCTTAGCTTATACATAAATCTGGCGCTGATTGTGGCTAACATCACATGTATTCAGCTTAAACACCAAGAGTGGGAATGAACCAGAGTGACGGTAAACATTAATGTGTATACAAGCAGTAATGTGTCCAGTAATGTGGACACAACAGTAATGTGTCCATCTAACTCAGTACAGTGGTACCTTGGTACTTGAATGGCTTGGCTCCCGAACAAATCAGCTCCCGAACGTCGCAAACCCAGAAGTAAGTGTTCCAGTTTGCAAACATTTTTCAGAAGCTGAAATTCCAATGCAGCTTCCGCTTGAGTGCAGGAAGCTCCTGCAGCCAACTGGAAACTGTGCCTTGGTTTTTGAATGGTTTCAGAAGTCGAAAGGACTCCCGGAATGGATTAAGTTCGAGAACCAAGGTACCATTGTATTATCTACTCTGACAGGAGCTATCCAGGATGTCAGGATACTGCTAGATCCTTTTAAAATGGAGATGCAACACATATGCTCTACTGGTCTACAGTAGCTCTCCTAATGGAAGGTTTCATCAATTTCAACCAATTTCAATTACCGTAGCTGAGATGTGAAACACATGTGCCCAGTTTAGACATCATCTTCCATGGTTGAGATAATCTGGAATGTTCCTCTTATGGCTTCTGAGCACCTTGTTCCCACACACCCCTCTTGCATGTGAGGTTCCTCTACCATTTCCAACTTGCTCTATCCAGTTTGCCATGAGGTTTGCACCAAGCATCTGTGATTAGCATCGACTTCAAGGTTGGTTTGCAAATTGTGGCCTGTAAGTTAAGGTTGGCATGGTTGCTTAATATGGAGAATATGATTAGAGAAACCCAGAAACAGAGGAAGAAATCAGCATGCAAGACAGGAGGGTGGATTGCGAAAGCTCCACCACATTCTTAATCCTCAAAACCAAGGCTCGGAGGATCATCTGAGATACACCATAGAATGGATGATTAGGAGTAAATGCCAAAGGAAGAGCCATGGCTGGTGGGGGGGAAAGGAAATGAGGATGACTTAAAGCATCCTGTCATAGAATAGACAGGGTACTTAAGCTAATTGAAATAGGACATGGGGAACACATCCTTTGCTAGACAGAGATAGAAAAGCTGGTTTGTGATCTGTGTGACAGTTGAGGACACAAGTAGATGTAGAAAGTATCATCTCTCCTAGAAAACAGGGCTTGGGTATGATCTGTACAATTAATGTATTCTGAGGTTGTTGTGCTCTTTTATACAGTGAGAGGAGATGATAGATTGTTCTGTGCTTTGTTAGATTATACTATCATTTTTCAGAGAAGTGACTTGCATACCAAGAATGTACGATAGCACAGATACTGTCGCCTGCTTATTATCATCTCGGAGATAACTCGGGGAAATTTGTGTGTAAAATATGTAATATATGTTTGCAACTTGATTAAAAACAGGCAAGGGAAACAAGGCTGCAGTCCTGTGCTCACATACTTGGGACTAAGACCCATTAGACTGAGTGGTCTTCACTTGTGAGTTGGCAGGCATAGAGCTAGGAACACAGAAAAGTGCCTTATGCTCAGCCAGACCAACTCTGTCTACACTGTCTGGCCGTGGCTTTGCAGGATCCAATCAGGATTTCTTCTCAGCCCTAGCTGGAGATGTCGAAATGGAATCTTCGAAATGGAAAGCTGTTGCTCTACCACTGAGCAATGTCCCTTCTGCCCCAACAGATTGTGCTTTCAGTTTCTTTTTCACAAGTTTATGTAGCAGGATCTTTTAAAGTGCTGAAACTGAAAGAGGTGGAAAAGTAGGCAAATGTATACACTGCAGTGCCTTAGAAGATGCTAAAAGATAAATTGTTTATCCTGATTCTATACATATTTACTTTGCATATTGCTTCACAGAGTCCAGTGGGGCATACTTCTATGTAAATATGCACAGGGCTACAACATCCTCATGGGGCTACAATATCCATGGTTCTTAGTAATGTTACTATCCACAAGTGTCTACTAATGGAAAGCCAGGGAGACTGAACTTCCCCAGATGGTTGTGACTACAGAATTACAAATATATGACTCTCAAGAGACCACCAGCGTATGCTAAAAACTCTGGGAATAAGCATTTGACACTGCTCTTTTAATGCATCCAAATCACTCTCAAATGCTATTTTTTCAGTTGTACAAGATGCTACACAATAATTCACAAGAAAGAACAAAAAAAAAGTTTGTGTTCAAATTGGCTAATTTTAATTATTAACAGGAATGACCATGGTGAGTGAATTATAGCAATGTCATTGAAGGGAATAAATATGTTTTTGGAGCCAGCTGCCTCACACCTTTATCCTGTTTTTTTTATAGGTTGAACATCCAAGATCAGAAGGTGTGCTGCAATGGAGAGAGAGAGAGAGAGAGAGAGAGAGAGAGAGAGAGTGTTTGCGTGTTGTGTGTTGTGTGTGAGGGGGGGGGAGGGAGAGAATGAGACATACAGACTGACTATATAAAGTTATCTGGAGTAGTGGAGCTGCAAATTGTGTGTCTTATAATTTTTCTGGCAGCTCATAAATGCTGTCTTAAAGAATCAAAATATACAGTCAAAACAATTTGAAATGGCTTAATTCCTCGTCTGCTGTAAAGTTTGCTAGCTTTTTTCATTTCTGGGGATAAAAATACATTACACTAGCCAAGACTCAGACAGGCATGATGGTGTTTACTGATACATTTCCGCCATGGTAATGCTTCTACTTGTAATTGGTACCCATTAAATAATATATACTTATGATGCTCACTAGGCTGCAATCCAAGCAGTCTTATATTATTTATGTTTAAAAGTGGAAATCAGCAGCCACTAGAAGTACAGGCTCATTTCAGCTGATGGTGTCATATCAGATTTGATTCCAGCTGGATCACACACATTATTTTAATGCTGCTGCTCCTGCTGCTACTATTGGGGCTACCAGGAGTTGCTGTTGTCTGGCAGCTGCCAAGGGCTATGCCATAGTAGGGGACCCCCTACTAATAGCTGCAGCCTCCTGACTCTGATTCCCCTCCTCTTTGCTGTTGCTGCTGAGGCCTGTTCACCTGCCCTCACCTGTAAGCAAGTAGTGAGAGTAAGTAGTGACTAGGTTGTAATAGAAGCTTCTAACTCTGGGTTCACCAACATGGTGCCTATGGGCATGAGTGTACCTGCCAGTACCTCCTATGACATCTGCAAAAGGTTTCCATAAATATCTCCTCAAAAATCCACTATGCATGAGAAACTGTTTGATCTTCCTAATCACGTCCTGTTTCTACTGGCTTGGCCTCTCTTACATACCTCCATGGCAGCCATTTTTGTGCTATGCCACATCCCTATGGCAGCCATTTTGTGACAGGCACTCACAACACTTTCTCAAAGTCCCAGAGGGGTTCACTGGCTCAAAAAAAAAAGGCAATCCCTGCTCTAATTTTTCCAACCCTTTAAATCTATAATGCTTCAGGGCACTGCTGTTTTTCTAGAAAAAGAGGTGCTCAAACTCACCATGAATGCCTCCCTCATTCTCTTAGAATGGCAATGGCGCACACCTGAGAGGGGCCAGAACTAAGTTCCGGTGAGTTAAAGAAAAGCCCTGCTTCAGGGTATGCCAAGTTTGGGCTGGGGATACTTGAGGAATTACATTTTTGCAGATTCTGATAAAAACTGACCTGTTTTGCACAGCGCCTGCTGACATGCAGGAGGGAACTTAGTTATCCACCTCCCAATTGTATTGAAGCGATTCTCGGCTTCTAAAACATGAGTAGGCAACCTAAGACCCAGGGACCAGATGCGGCCCAATCACCTTCTCAAGCTGGCCCATGGACGGTCTGGGAATCAGCATGTTTTTACATGAGTAGAATGTGTCCTTTTATTTAAAATGCATCTCTAGATTTGTGGGGACTGTCTGGTGTTTTTACATGAGTAGAATGTGTGCTTTTATTTAAGTTATTTATTTATTTATTTAAATGCATCTCTGGGTTATTTGTGGGGCATAGGAATTCATTCATTATTTTTCCCCCCTTCAAAATATAGTCTGGCCCTCCACAAGGTCTGAGGAAGAATGGACCACCCCCTGCTGAAAAAGTTAGCTGACCCCTGTTGTAAAATTATCTTACTATTAATTGCTGTGATGATGATGATGATCTCACCCATCCCCCTAAGGTCCTAGGGTGGAGTGCAGCAATTCAAACACAATGTTAAAAACAGATTAAAGCAACTTACAGTACAATCACAGAAATATACCACTCAGGTGTAAAATGTCATGGTAAAAAGATTGTATCTTTTTTTGAACTACAGAGGGCAGTGGAACAACAAATATGCTTCCTTTTCTTTCTTTCTTTTTTCTTTTTAAAAATATTTTATTAAGGGTTTTCTTGTTTTACAGTGTAAGTGTAATGCCTCGTATTTTTTTTCTTCCATGTAACATTTTTACAAATCCGTTTCATTTGATGAGGCATTAGGGAGAGAAGAAAAAAGAAAGAAAAAAAGAAAGGGGGGGTGGAGGGAGGGGAACACACGAGGGAGTCTGTAGCAAAGGAGGGGGTCCTTCAGGAAGCTGAGTATGCATTTCAAATGTGTGTACTTATATCAAGGAAAAGAAGTTAGAAATGTATATTTTTTGAAGAAATGGACAGAATGGGCATAAGAAGGAGTACATACCAACAGAGAACAGACTGGTTCCCCCATCCATACCTTGGGCATCTAAAAATCACCTGAGAATAACAGCTCTAGATATGTGTCAGAGTTTGCACCGTGGGCTTACCAGATGTGCATGGCAGGTACCTCTGATTTACCTCAACATTAGGAAGACTTCATAAAAGGGAAGTGTACAAAAAGAAACAGTAATAAAAGTGGACATTCCGAGCAACAGGAGAAGGAAGATCTGTCAAGACAATTTCCTCAGGATTATTTCCTCTACTCTAAGCATTCTTATGAAAAGCTATAACAAGCTGGCTTTAGGAAAAAAGAAAAATGGTATATGTCACATGAAAGCAATTAAATAAATGCTTTTTTAAAAAAAATTGCATGAAAGTTGCATACCAGACACTTCATATTGTGTAGCTATGTAGTCTAGCAACAAACCATTCTCTCAGCTCTATAACACAACTTTTACATCCAGATTGCTAAACCAAGCAATCTGGCAATCAAGAGATGGTGTTTGTTGTTTTCTCTCTGAAAAGGATTGGAAGAGTAGCCATCTGGAAAAAAGGAGAGCCTCATTTGCATTATTATTTTTTTTAAAAAGCCTACTGAAACCAGGGGTGTCCTTTCCATTTAAATCATGACTGTGTTAATTAAGACAGATGAAAGGGTTGACCAAGCAATTATTAATGAAAAGTATATGAACCAAGGAAAGAGAAATGATGTATTTCTCTAAGGTGGTGTAGCACCCTGCTTGTGGTTAACGCTTAGCTGGAATGAAATATTCAACGCAGCAATAGAGAAATTAAAATAATAATTTGTCAGACAAATAAATGAGAGGCACAGTGGTATATGGTTACCAAGCTCTGGCCTGGCCTCCTGCCATTATGGCCAGCACTTATATTCCCTCAGCTCAGCCCCCTTGCTCCTCCTTTGGCTGCCTCTGTCCAATCAGCCTGGTTAAAATTCCTATTGGCTGTTTGCTAGAACCAATCATAAAAGATACACCCATTTCCTATTACCTTTTATGGGAGACAAAGAGCTATATATTCTTCTATTTATAATTGGCAAATAAGTAGTCATATATCTTACATTTACCTCGACCAGGCACCTTAATTACCAAATAACCTTTTGCCCTAGACTAGGCGCCTTAACTAACATTTCATCTTTTGCCCTATTGCCCTATTCACTCCAAAACAGATGGTGGCTAATGGTTCTAATTTTTATCTTAAACAGATATTTTGGGTTCACCTCCTCACACATTATCAATGAAAGATCTCCTTCTTTGGAGGTCATTAAGCAGAGGCCCGACAACCATATGTCAGGAGTGCTCTGATGGCGTCTCTCTGTCTGGCAGGGGTCCGGACCCAATGGCCCTCATGGTCTATTCCAACTCTTCTATGATTCTATTTAACATTTCTTCTAAATCCTTTGCATAATTACATTTAAGCCAATATATTTCATAACATAACATATATAGATTTTTAGAAGCAAAGATCTTGTCTAAGTAAAAAGGAACTTAGTAAAAGCTAGGTTCTCTAAATTCTCTGAAGCTTCAAAGATTCAAAGCAGTTTCAGAGAGCTGCTTTGCCTAGTCTAGCTGCTGTTTATTTGCCCTTTTAACCTTAGGAAGATGTGGCTCAAGTTTAATGGGAGGCACCATAATTATTACTATTTTTGCAACCTTGATTGTATTCTATAATTTGTATGGTCAGTGTGACCTTTTGCTCCCAGCCTGTTTTATGACCGCAATAAACCAAAGGGGCCTCTGACAAAGACCTTGCCTGCGACAAAGACCTTGCCTGCTGGTTTCCTGTCTCGAAAAGAAACATTTGTGAATTTAAGCTCATTTTTAGAATACAGGAATCTGATCAAAATATAAGCCTTGATTAAAATGCAGGCTATGATCAGATGCTGCATTCCCCCCTTTCAAGCTCAAGGACCTTCCCAAGTGTCCTTGATAGCTTGACCTTCATCATATTCCTGAGGTAAAGCTCTGTATAGGGCCATGATATGAGGTAAAGTTTCATTTGAAATCATCTTGCTAATTGTACTTCTAAAACATGAAATGATACATGGCACCATACATAAAACCATTACTACTACCGTCAAGAAAAACAAGCAAGACAATAGTATCCCCAATTGGTGAGCCATCCCATATCCCATCCTTCCCATGTTTGTACTGGGACATGTGCTATATTCTCCATCTTTGTAGCCAACACACGGATTGCCTCACCATTATCAGAAATGTTAAAGCAACAGGCATTCCCTGTCAAGTTCAAGACTCCACATAGGCCTCCCTGCCTGGCAAGTACATAATCCATTCCCATTTTCAGCTGCAAAATGGCGGCTCTACTTTCATCCAACTGTTGTGCAATAAGTCTCAAACTCTGGGCCGTTGCATTGGTTACAAGTTCCACTACTGCTTGCAATCAAATTATTCTGTTTAGATTATAAATAGGATCTCGAGCCCCTTGTATGAGCTCATCAGGATTCCAGGAGGCAGGTTCATAATAGGCTATAATGCGCTCTGGTGGCCAATCATCAGTATCGCTCCAACTTTGGGTACTTCCTCCTGCTATATGAGAAATATCAGCGTTTCTTCGTGTACGCTTGGCTGAACTAGTGGGCATAATCCACATTGGTGGTAATACCCATCCCAGGAAACAAGTCCCACTCCATTTGGAAGGGAGTTTCTTGTATGCCCATTCTCCACATATCCACCACAACCATCGGGTCTGAGGTTTTTGGTACGTGGAGTGCATAAGGCGAAATATCAAAAGGGGCATAGAGCTCACAGTGCAGTATGTTAGATTGCCTTTTTCTGTCATAGTTATGTTCCACACCATTTTCCATGCATGAATAAAAGGAGGTGCACAGGGCAAGGTATTCCGAGTTCGATAGGTAGTACCGTTTGCCCAGGTTTGACTATTCTTAATATAATCCCAAGTATAGTGGCAATGAGAAGAGCCTATCATGGTAGAATCAGCTGCCTCTGATGATTTATGTACACAGAATTCCCCTTGTACAGGTATAACTCGTATTGGTTTAGTTGAGTTCCATCCGGGGAAATTCTGTACTTCTGTTTGGTGTGGCATTTCGCTTACCATACCAATGGCATTTAATGGTATTGGTAATAAGGGCATACCTCCCTCTGAATCATCTGGCCCAAGAGAGCAAACAAGACAATTGGTCCTATTTGTAACATTGTAACATCTCAGCTAAGCCTACCCACATATTGTGGTCATGGCGGAATCCATATTTAGCAAATTTGCTCAAATTCAAGGACCCTTCCCCTTCCCAAGGGATCAGGATTAATAATAAAATCATGTTGATGTCTAGTATATGCATTCCTTCCACAAAAGATTACCTTATTGTGATAACAAAAAAATATTAGTCCCAATATAATTCCTCCAGTGACAGAAATGGGGAACCACCAAGACCAAAACATATATCCCAAGGATCCCCAATGAGTAATATCTCTGATAATTGTTCCACAGGGGGGGGCAGTCAATCAATTGTATAAGAGAATCTTCCCGTTCACAATCGCTAGTTCAGACGCTCCTCAAGCTTCAGGCGTGCGCAGGTCAGCCAGCTTCCAGGTTGTGGCTGCAGCAGGCCGGTCGTCTAATGTTGCCCGTGACCTAGCCCGTTCCCCGTAGGGCTAGATACAGGGTTTTTTGGAGAGAGTCAGTTTTAAAGGATTAGAGGGGTCACCTTTGCACGTCCAACTGCCTTCGGACTTCTTCAAACGGGAGTGATGAATCCAGGGGGTCACCTCAGCTACCTTCACCGCTATTGGAGTATAGAGCAAGATGGTGTAAGGTCCACGCCACTTAGGTGCAAGTGGATCATGTTTCCACTCTTTCACCCATAGGCTATGCCAGCCTGGAACTGATGAATCGGCTCGGCAATGCTGCACGGCGTGTGCTTGAGGGCCCACCTGTTAAGATAAACAACAACAAAAAAACACACGGGAGAGAGACAAAAAACACGGGAGAGAGATTGCACTTGTCCCTGTGTCACATGGTCTCCTATTTGTTTGAGGTCAGCTGGAATATCCTGAACAAAGGAGGGTGGCCTCCCATACAGGAGCTCAAAAGGTGACAACTTAAGTCTTTTTGTGGGTGCGCACCGAACACGAAACAGTGTTATGGGTAACACATCATTGCTGTGGCCAGCATTACCATCTTTTCCTTCTGCCACTTCTTCTTCTCTTGTTTCTCAGCCTCATCCCTATTCCGATAAACTCGGCGTGCAATGGCCATAATTTGGCTCATCAGCATCCCTTCCCATCCTTCTGATTTCTGAATTTTCTTACGAATGTCAGAAGCGCACTGGGCCACAAATGTAGCAGTAATCATTCTGCTGTTTTCAGGGGCTTCAGGGTCAAAAGGAGTCCATATACGATAGGCTTCCTGCAGCCTCTCTAAAAAGTCTCCCGGACTCTCATTAGGTTTCTGTTCTACTTCTGAGACTTTAGACATATTAGTGGGCTTCTGGCATGCCCTGCGGATACCTTGCACAAGCGTCTGGCGGTAGGTGGTAAGCCTGGCCAGGTGAATTGCATTGTTTGGATCCCAATTAGGATCTTCCAAAGGAAAGTTATCCTGGAGATGACGGTCAATATTAAAAATATTTCCCATTCTGGCCTGCTCACGCAAATATATCTGTGCCTTTTCAATTATGGAAGCCGCCCAGAGTGGCTGGGGAGGCCCAGCCAGATGGGCGGGGTATAAATAATAAATTATTATTATTATTATTATTATTATTATGTCTCTTCTTTCCTCAGTGGTGAACAGAGTATTCAAGAGTTGGCGGCAATCTGTCCAAGTAGGACTATGAGTATTTACTATTGAAGTCACCAAGTCCATCATAGCCTGAGGTTTTTCTGCGAAAGATGGGGTGTGTGTTTTCCAATTCATCAGATCCGTAGTTGTGAATGGAATGTACTGGAGGGTCGAAGTTCGAGGTGGCCATGGTCCGGGTTGCCCGTTAACCAGCACAGGCTCCTCAAGTGCATCAAATACTCTTCTAAGAGGGGCTACTACGTGACCTTTCTCTTCGCTTTGCTCTAGGGGCCTCAAATCATAGGGGATGGTATCTGTCCCAAGGCGTTCTTTTAGCAGCTTTATACGCCTTGCTGTATTGCTTGCTGACCGATCAAGGTCTCCCTGTAACTCCTGTAATAGTTCTCTAGGATTTGGATGTACAGGGGTTTGGGGTGGGCAATTAGTTGGTCCACTAAAGGAGACTGTAGATGGAGTTCTACTGGGACTCACAGGTGGAATAACCACTTCTGCTTGGGCTTTATTATAGGACTCCAAGGCCTCCTGAAGATATTTATCATAATCTATCAAGGAATCAAGTTCTGTGACTCCACCCCCATTATTCATTCCACTTTCTTGCCTTGGGGTTACAACTGGTGGAGTATTTGGATTAGGCTCCCTTCGATGTGGAGCATAGGGTGGAGGTGGAAGCACCTCTTCCTCTGGTCCCTCAAAAATGGGTTTGAGTTTATTTGGCAAGATTCCTTTCCTAGCTTCGGCTTTTACAGCCAATAATTTGCATCGTTGGACTTTGCATTCCCTTATCCATGGAGGATTTTTATTTAATGTGCTCAGCCAAGAATCTATATATGAAAATTGTTCTGGGCACCCTCCCGTTTCTTTGGCGATATTAGACCAAAGTTTGCTTACTAAATTTATATCAAAGGTTCCCTGAGATGGCCATTCAGTATTTTGTTTCGGCCACTCTAATTCACATAACGTTCTCAAGTGCTCTGGCATCATTTTGACTCCATATGCCCCTGAGAAGGCTTTCTTAAAATTATTTAACATACATTCAAGAGGTGTATTTCCCCCCTTTGAACCTCCAACTCCCATTATATGGGCCTGTGAAGTATCCACTCAGTCACTCACACACTCGCCTTACTGGGAAACGAAGTAGTACCCACTCCACACTTACAGATTGTACTTTCTCACACATACAATGCGCTGGATACTTCACCACACTCTACCTCCCAACCTTTCCCTTTTCCCTACATCAGATCACCATCTGATGTACCCAGCCATGTAGCGTACTCAGTTTCCCCTTACTGAGACGCAGAAGTTTGATCAGGACTTCTCTTCCTCCTAATTAATTGGAGGGCCAAACCCTTTGTGCACTTACCCTTAGCTGGTTCCCAGTTTATTTCTCTGGTTCCCCCCGGTCCGTCGCCGTCGGTGGGCAGGGTATCAGACAGACGAGACTTCTGCGTTCCCCTGGAAAAAATGTTCCAGTGCGCGCTGGGTAAGCAGTCAGTGGTCCTCCCTCTTGTACCCTGCCCAGTAAGGCGAAGGGGCTGCGTTCCAGCAGACCACTTATCCGAGTCACAGAGGCACCATAAAATGTATCACCCTGCTTGTGGTTAACGCTTAGCTGGAATGAAATATTCAACGCAGCAATAGAGAAATTAAAATAATAATTTATTTGTCAGACAAATAAATGAGAGGCACAGTGGTATATGGTTACCAAGCTCTGGCCTGGCCTCCTGCCATTATGGCCAGCACTTATATTCCCTCAGCTCAGCCCCCTTGCTCCTCCTTTGGCTGCCTCTGTCCAATCAGCCTGGTTAAAATTCCTATTGGCTGTTTGCTAGAACCAATCATAAAAGATACACCCATTTCCTATTACCTTTTATGGGAGACAAAGAGCTATATATTCTTCTATTTATAATTGGCAAATAAGTAGTCATATATCTTACATTTACCTCGACCAGGCACCTTAATTACCAAATAACCTTTTGCCCTAGACTAGGCGCCTTAACTAACATTTCATCTTTTGCCCTATTGCCCTATTCACTCCAAAACAGATGGTGGCTAATGGTTCTAATTTTTATCTTAAACAGATATTTTGGGTTCACCTCCTCACACATTATCAATGAAAGATCTCCTTCTTTGGAGGTCATTAAGCAGAGGCCCGACAACCATATGTCAGGAGTGCTCTGATGGCGTCTCTCTGTCTGGCAGGGGTCCGGACCCAATGGCCCTCATGGTCTATTCCAACTCTTCTATGATTCTATTTAACATTTCTTCTAAATCCTTTGCATAATTACATTTAAGCCAATATATTTCATAACATAACATATATAGATTTTTAGAAGCAAAGATCTTGTCTAAGTAAAAAGGAACTTAGTAAAAGCTAGGTTCTCTAAATTCTCTGAAGCTTCAAAGATTCAAAGCAGTTTCAGAGAGCTGCTTTGCCTAGTCTAGCTGCTGTTTATTTGCCCTTTTAACCTTAGGAAGATGTGGCTCAAGTTTAATGGGAGGCACCATAATTATTACTATTTTTGCAACCTTGATTGTATTCTATAATTTGTATGGTCAGTGTGACCTTTTGCTCCCAGCCTGTTTTATGACCGCAATAAACCAAAGGGGCCTCTGACAAAGACCTTGCCTGCGACAAAGACCTTGCCTGCTGGTTTCCTGTCTCGAAAAGAAACATTTGTGAATTTAAGCTCATTTTTAGAATACAGGAATCTGATCAAAATATAAGCCTTGATTAAAATGCAGGCTATGATCAGATGCCGCAGTGGTTCAGAAGAATATCCCTCAAAGCTGAATATCAGGGTGCCCAGTCACTGTTTTCCCACTTTATGCTACTTAACTTTCCATGATTCAATAGGTGCAGCTCACTACCTCCATTATGCCAATTTTCACTTACCTTTCACAGGACAAAGAGTGGGAAAATTTATATTGGAGCCCCTAGTCCAGAAATGGTATCATTTTATACCCCAGTGCATAATGGGACATTCATTTGGCTTTTGCAGTTGAATGCATTCATGTTGTATATATGAATCTTTTTGCCATCCTATTCTATTGACTGCATATTGTATATTTATATTTCTGTAACCCACCCGGGGACCTCACGGTAAAGGGGGGATCCAAAATCTTAATAATGATGATGATGACTATGTTTTCAGAACAATTACAGCCACAGACTATGACTTTTGGAGTTTGAGAGCAGGGGCAGATTTAGGTTTGATGAGCCCTAAACTACTGAAGGTAATGGGGCCCTTTTGGGGGCATTGGAAGAGTAGCGATCTGGAAAAATAAGAGAGCCTCATTTGCTCATATGTCCAGCTGTCCTTTGTCAACAACAAATTGTCACTGCTTTTTGTGTTGAATATATGCTATATGGTAATTTATGGACCTAATAGGTATCTAAAGCCATTGTATTTGTTTTTTATCTTATATTTTAGAAATGTACATCCAATTTTTTTCCCTTTAATTTTTTTGAGACCTCCCCCAAGAGAGTGGGGCCCTAAGCTATAGCTTGTTTAAAGGTACCCCTGCCCGTACGGGCCAGTCGTGTCCGACTCTAGGGTTGTGCACCCATCTCACTTAAGAGGCCGGGGGCCAGCACGGTCCGGAAGCTTGTTTAGCTTATACGTAAATCCAGCACTGTTTGAGAGCATTGCCTCACTTATTTATGATCTCAGAACAACCTCTCTGAGGTTCTGCATTTGGACTTTCCTAGATCTGAGCACATCACATTTTATTTTACTTTTTTGTCCCCTGCCTTTTGGGAACCAGAAATATGGTTACACTTTCCTCCCCAGAAATATAACGCAGAACGTAAGAGTTTAACCTTCTTCCCTCCTTTCTTCCCTATCGGTTCTGATTCTAAATGTTCTCTTAACCTCTAGTCCTTCTTTGCAGCACAAACTCTTATTTTTTTTCAGTTTCAGCAAAAAAAGAAGCTCCAGAGAGTCAAGCTTAACTCGCACTCCAGTATACATTTTCTCCTCTCTTAAAGGAAGTTGTACACATGAACCCTTAAATGTGTGATCTTACAATAATGTTCCAGTCTTCCACTTTGCCCTACCATGGTGTGTATTCACTAGTATGTTATATCTCCTTGTGGCCATCCGGTCAATAATTATTGTACCACATAAGGGGTTGGTGATGTTTATGCATACCTACAATGTGTTCTAAAGGTACGTATGTACAGCGACTATGTGTTTACCTCTTCATTTTATCATAGAGTCGGGTTGCCATACGTTCAAATTTCCCCAGACATAGCCGAAATACTGCAGTCAGAAGCAGTGTCCAGGCGGAAATTGCTGAAATGTCTGGGAAAATCCAGACGTATGGCAACTGATGTCAGAAGTCTAGATTTTGGCGAATCTCCTTAAAAATAGCTAAAAAAACTTCATTTCTTTGGGCAAAACTTTAAAAAACCCCAAAACACCTTGAACAACTGTCTGGAATTTCACTTTTTGAAATACGGCAAGATAGAGCAACTCATACCTGGGAGCCAGATTTGGCCTAAGCCCTTGACCACATGAACACAAAATGGTAAATACGTGTTTTCTGTCATCTATAGCCAATTGCTGCTCCTTGATGTGGCATTTCTCTTTCCTTGGTTCATATACTGTTGCATACATTACTGCATAAACACGTAATTGTCGGGCTCACATGCAACATTTTGTTTGTGTGGAAAGGAAAAATAGAATGTAAAGCAACTGTTAAGTCCCACAGTGAAATAATGAATATTGTGAGATGTGTTGTCGTTGCTGTCACAGTAGCAAACATTGGAATATCTAACCGGATATCTAACCATTCACTGAAAATTTATAATCCCTGCAAAATTCTGTACATTATTTTGAATGGTTACTCAGCAATAATTTTTGCTTGTTATCAGACTTGGTGCACAGCTTTGAATATTCATGCTGCCTTTTCCTTTCCCTCCCCCCTTTATATAATTATTCATGAGTGAAACGCGTTCAGTTTACTTGCCTAGATTTACATATCTATTACCGCTGCATTTTTATTTGCCGAAATGAATGCCAGTGGGTTTATTTATTATATTCGAAAAGACACAAAAGTATAGCTAGCCAGAGATACGTGCTCAAAGAATTACAGTATATTTTGGCCTCTAACTGGAGTTTTCTCTTGTAGATATTTGATCCAGCTTGACAATCTTAGCTCTTTTGCATTTCAATTTGATAGGAGCATGTTCATTTCTGAGTGGGTGTTTTCCTACCTGTTTCAGTAGTGACTGATGGTCAAAACAGTAGAGCCAAATGATGCCGAGGAATTTGGTAATGAAGCTTATAAAGCTTATTGAATAAAATATAGAAGCTCGTTTCAAATGTCATATAACGTTGTAATGTATTTCAGCTTAAACTGCATGAAAAGAAGCCTTATAAAGGTCCATTACTTTCTTATTTTGAAGGGCATATGAAATTTTCCTCCCACAAAGCCAGACAGAAGGCAGTTTCCTTGTACTCTGGGCTAGATGCAAGCAAGAACAAAATTGCCAGTATTGATTATTAAGATCAATTAGAAATATTGTGATTTCCCTGCAGCTTTCGAAAAAGATTTTTAGATTCCAGCCTCAGAAGGCAGCTTCTGGATAACCAGATCTTCATCATACTTATGGCTGCTTACCTTTAATTCCTTGATGCGAGTCTTTAGATCTATAATCTGCCCACTCATAGAGATCTCCCTGGCCTGAAATGTTGCCACTCAGATATCAAAGTGCACACATTCCATCATTCTAATAGTTAAATGATGGCAACACTCTGTAATTGAAACAGCAGGAAAGGTCACCTTGGCAGTCCTGTGGCTGGTTTTTAAAAAGTAGCTTAAGGCACCATGGCTTTTTATTGTGAATGAGTTGACAAGAGTTTATGTCTGTGCACAGACAAAGTACATTTAAATAATTTTAAAGTTGTGACACAAAGCCTCCACAGCCTGTCTGGAGTTTCTGCAGAGAATTAAAATGCCCTTAAAGAGATTTCAGACCAACCCAGACAGCCTGCGTGATATGGAGAGTAAAGATGGGGGGGTGAGGACACGCTCAAATATTTTCACTGGAGACACTTGGAAAGAAAGTGCAAAGAGCTGAATCCCGAAGAGAACCAAAGTGGGACGTGTACGTTTTTCACAACATATGTTTTCTTCTGCTTCTGTGAAAAGTTTGAATCAGTTCCCATTGTCTTCCAGTCTCTATCTGCTGCCTAGGAAAGTCCTTCAACCTCAGTCATCATCTTTTTAATTTGTTGTGGGGTCAAAAGCAAGGGTAGTGCAGGTATTCCTAATAGTGCCTGTCCCAAATTCGGGCTAGTCCCAAATCTGTCTCTTTTCTATTGTCAAATCTGGTGGGTATTTAGGGTTTTTTTTATTTTAAAAAATCTGGTAGGCGTGAATAGTGATGCTCAAAGGAAGCACAATGCAAACAAGGTAGTTGCCTGGGGCTCTCTTGCAGCACTGTAACTGAAAGCATATGGGTAGAACATGCAATAACTACATGGGACTCAGAGCAGATCCTAGTTAGGCAATTAGAGTACACGTCAGAGTGACAGCATCTGCCTGGGGGCAGGGCGCTCTCATGGTGGGTCTGAACTTCTGAAGGAATACTGAGAAACTGCTAGATCCAATCATCTTTCTGGGATATGAAAGATTTGACAATCACTCAGTAAGTTATTGCATACCAGATTTATCCGCATGGCAGCTATCCCAATGCCCTCAGCACCTTGCTTGAGGTCTGCAGGTCTGGGTCTCATTAGTGCCCAGAATGGAGACTACCTGGAAACCACAGGCACACACCGTTTTGGGTTCCATGTTGGAAGAAAGAGTTGAATGCATTCAACTCTTGCATGTAAAAGTAAATTACTGTACTGAAGATGCTATATACTTATGACAGTTTGGGGGAACAAGAACAGAAGACAAAGAATAAGAAGAGAAGAAGGGTTTGGATTTGATATCCCGCTTTATCACTACCCTTTAAGGAGTCTCAAAGCGGCTAACATTCTCCTTTCCCTTCCTCCCCACAACAAACACTTTGTGAGGTGAGTGGGGCTGAGAGACTTCAGAGAAGTGTGACTGGCCCAAGGTCACCCAGCAGCTGCATGTGGAGGAGCGGAGACGCGAACCCGGTTCACCAGATTACGAGACTACCGCTCTTAACCACTACACCACACTGGAGACTCTAACGTATCAATTGGTACATATATAATTATGATAATAGTGCAGGAGCTAAAAATAAAAATTGAAAATTAAACCATATACAGTATAAATACCTGAAATAAATAAATAATAAAAGAAACCCATTCTAAACCAGTGATGAGCCTACAGACATTCTATACATTCCAGAAATAGCACCCTTATAATGTGCAATCATAGTTTGTAACATAGCTCACCTTGAGCGCCCCATGAATAGCAAGTGAAATACATAAAGGAATATGCAGAACAGAGGTAACGCTTACATTACACAAAAGACAAAGCGATGCCTCAACCTGGGAAAATACTATTTTGGGAGTATGCCTTGTTTTATTCACACTTGGTATTTTGTAACGTAACAGCAAATATTCATTCTTCAACGTTTTCCATCATCTTGCATTTCCATATGCTCTCCCACTAGGAATCTAATGAGCTCTTCATGTGAAAGATATCAAGGGACTATGTCTGAGAAACAACAACAGTTAATTATGGTACATAAAAATGTATGAATTCACTTTCCCCATAAAACGGTGGCAAAGCTTTGGAGGGAGGGGGTGGGAATCCTCTGACTACAGTGGTACCTCGGCTTACAGACGCTTCAGGTTACTGACGCTTCAGGTTACAGACTCCGCTAACCCAGAAATAGTACCTCAGGTTAAGAACTTTGCTTCAGGATGAGAACATAAATCACGCGGTGGCAGTGGGAGGCCCCATTAGCTAAAGCGGTACTTCAGGTTAAGAACAGTTTCAGGTTAAGAATGGACCTCCAGAATGAATTAAGTTCTTAACCCGAGGTACCACTGTATATGGTCTATAGATGTTTTGAGCACAATATTAAATCTTCCAAAACAATGCAGTATAGTGTGGCATATCGTTTGTTAGTTACCGTAGTTAAACTGTGGAAGTCGCTCCCACAGGAGGCAGTGACGACCACCAATCTTTAAAAGAGGATTGGACAAGGGCATGGAGAAAGTTATGAAAGGTGACCAGCCATGATGGCTATGCTCTGCCCTCCGCAGTTGAATGTAGCGACACTTCTGAATGCCAGGAGAGAGTGCTCTTGTGTTTGAATGCTGCTTTGTGGGTTACCCACACAGGCCTCTGGTGGGCCACAGGGGGAAGATGATACTGGACTAGATGGGCATGACTGATCTGAGATCATAACAATATTGATTGATTGACTAGATGGGCCATTGTCCTGATCCAATGGGCTCTTCTTATGTTCTTCTTCTTATTTCCTTATGTACTAACTACAGAAGTCTCCAGAGCATCACTTCAGATGTCACTCAGATCCAGGATAACTAGGGCTGCGCACATCTTATTGGCTTAAATACAGCTAGGTCATTCTTTTTCTCAATTTGGTTGAAACTGGCTTGGAGGCAAAAGCATCAAAACGCAGCATTTCATAAGAAATGACAGGGTAGATGTGGATTGTGGTTATGTTATGTGTGTAGCCGCTCCTGAACTAGCAGCAGCTGCACACTGGATGCAGAGTGAACAGGAGTGTGGACCAAGCCTGTATCCCCTCCTTTCAAGAAGAGAAATTGAATCCCAAGAAAGAGAAGGTTCCTCATTGTAGATAAATCAGGATGTGTGTGTGTGTGTGTGTGTGTGTGTGTGTGTGTGAGAGAGAGAGAGAGAGAGAGAGAGAGAGAGAGTGAGTGAGTGTTTGGGGGCAAAATTTGTCTTCCACTCCAAGTGGGTGTTGGCTGTGCCTGTCATAACAAATAGTTATTTGTGTATGGTACTTGTATTCCTTCTTCATCCAAAGGATAGCATGTCACCCATGTCATCGTTTTGAAATGTGTGGTTATTGGGTTGTTTTTATTTTATTTTATGTATTTTGTGGTTTTATATTTTGATTTTATTCTGTGAACCGCCCTGAGACCTCTGGGTATAGGGCAATATATAAAATCAATAAATAATAATAATAATAATAATAATAATAATAATAATAATAATACAGTTCCATCTCCTTCATATTTTCTTTGTAACATTGTGGGGTATGTAAGGCAGGAACATAGTGACATGCCCCAAGGCCATGTAGTCTACTGCTTCATAGCTGAGCAAAGACTTGAATCTGGGTTAAACTCTGCTAATGTAAGTATAACATTAACTCTCACCATCCCTTGTTTCTCATTAGAAGAGACTGATGTGGCAGAAAGTCTAGTTTTTTTATTTACAGCATAAGGTATTTATTTATGATGGTGGCACAAACAGAGTTCACAGTTGAAATTTTTACTAAGTCTCTACATTGACAGACTGTGCAGTGGGAGCAGACAGGTTTGTACGATCAAGTATTTAAATGTTTAAAATATATCATCTGGGAGCATTTTCCAGTGGCACAGAAGAGTAAACATGAAAGATCTCTAGGATGGGAATTAAACAGCAAAGGCTGACAAGCAGTGATTAGGTAACGCTCTTTGTGCCACTTAACAGCATAGAAATTATGAGAAACTATTTAATTCCATCAGATTGTTCAGCTGTGTCATCTTCTCAGTGCACAGCTCAGTCGATTTAACTATCAGCAAGAAAACAAACAGCAACGACAAAAAGATTAGGATGACATTTGCACTGAAAAATCAAAAGCATGTCCTATTTGCCACTATCTTGGCTTGCAGTGGATGTGCTGTGATTCTAGACATGAAAGATAGAACAGTCAATCAACAGGGAGAGATAACAACAATAATATCAAATTATTTGGAAGTCAAGGCAGGGCCAGCAGACCATCTGATGTAAACAACTTACCACAATGCAGATGTATTCCTTCCACCTATGGGATCCAGAACTAAGGTCTAATGAGTAGGCACACTGGAGAAAGGCTTTCTGCTGACCACATCGCTCCAGGTGACTTTATGGAAGTGCAACAAGCAAAATGTTGTTACCATGATACTCTTGGTGAAGCCTGCACTTTGGGTCACAACTGTGTTGGCATAACCAAAGAGCTGCCAGTGCAGTAACTGCCTTTTTTGTAGTGGGAGAGCCAGTGTGGTGTAGTGGTTAAGAGCGGTGGACTCGTAATCTGGTGAACCGGGTTCGCGTCTCCGCTCCTCCACATGCAGCTGCTGGGTGACCTTGGGCCAGTCACACTTCTCTGAAGTCTCTCAGCCTCACTCACCTCACAGAGTGTTTGTTGTGGGGGAGGAAGGGAAAGGAGAATGTTAGCCGCTTTGAGACTCCTTCGGGTAGTGATAAAGCGGGATATCAAATCTAAAACTCCTCCTTTTTGACTTTTACGTTATGTACTGGGCAGGCGTGACAGGAATCAATGGAGAGCAGAGGTGTAACAACCGTGGTACTAAATAACTGGCTGCAAAAGACCTTGCGTCTTTGACTTGTAGATGCATTGGGATCATTCAGGTGTAAATCAAATGGAGGAGCAGAACAATAGATACTCATCTTAGGTCACAGCAGGAAACCGGAAGCAGAACTATTGTAAAGGTGGGCATCCTATTCAAATAGCTGAAACCTTGGGACAGCCACTGCCAGTTTAGTGCAGACCAACTAGATCAGTGATGGCCAAACTTGGCCCTCCAGCTGTTTTGGGACTACAATTCCCATCATCCCTGACCACTGGTCCTGTTAGCTAGGGATGATGAGTACCAAGCTAAGATGAGTACCAAGTTAGCTGAGTTAGCCATGTTAGCTAAAATGAGTACCAAGTTTGGCCATCACTGAACTAGATGAACTCAGTGGACAGCAGCTTCCTAAGACCTTAAAATATTGCTAAATAATGAAACCTGGACCTTGTTGTTGTTGTTTAGTCGTGTCCGACTGTTCGTGACCCCATGGACCACAGAACGCCAGGCACTCCTGTCTTCCACTGCCTCCCGCAGTTTGGTCAAACTCATGTTGATAGCTTTGAGAACACTGTCCAACCATCTCATCCTCTGTCCTCCCCTTCTCCTTGTGCCCTCAATCTTTCCCAACACTTACACAAAAAACAAAGGTTTTATTTTCTTCTCTAAGGGCTAAGATAAATGTTCTCAGCTGCATGTCCGCTGCAATTCCTTTTGGAGTGGTGGGCAAAGGAAAACACCAGGCGTCAGGCGTCAGAGGATCCAACCCCCACGGTAGGTTGCCAGGAACAGATAAGACAAGGAAAGTTCTTACCAATGTCTTTTATTCAATATTCCCAGAGAGAGGCTTAGAAATGCAGCCTCTTCGAGTAGTGATGTTGCCCCGAGTGAATCTCCACCCCCTCCCTCTCTCCTCTTCATGCGTCATCACTACGGGTGCTGAGAAGTGCCCTTTGCCTCTGGGCTCTCTGCTCTCCTACTTTCAATGCCCACTGGATTCTGGGAGAGGAGAGGTCTGGAATGCTTTCTAAAGACACTGTGTCTGTCAGCTGTCACCCCTCTGGCGCTTCTTCTCCCTCCTCTCCCATTATTTCCCAGCTTTCCCCCTCATCTTCCTCTGAGCTGTGACCTCCCTCAAACCCCTGATGTAATTCTGAACTGTCTCCTCCTTCTCTGGAAGGGTCAGGCTGGGGAGGCGGTCTCCACCCTTTCTCCTCTGCCCAGTCCCTGACACCAGGAGAGTACAGGCTAATTCATCACCATTTTTTATTTAGAACATTACTTGTACATGTTGCCTTTTATTTCTGGTTCCAAGAATGCCAGATACATATTCTTTAAAAAAAAGAGTTGGGAATCTGAGATTTATTGTTCATGTCTTCCCCCTTGCTCCTCCCTCTAGTGATGGATGCCATTGCTTCACAGAGTGAAGGAACCCGGAGCCAATCCTAGAAAGAATTCAGCGGCTGCACAGGCTCAATTTTTAGCTTGTTGAACAGGTATCAGTTAATTTTATTTGGACAGAACAACTCTCTCTTCACCCAATTCAACCCCAAGGACTACCCCCCCCCCCGCTTTCTTGCCACTGGAACTGTGTTAACTGAAGGGGAGCCTCTGATGCCAAAGGAACATTCATGGCCCACTAATGTTAATTGCATTATAGTTATCCTCCGCCACCAAAGTTACTACCTCTGTTTGCTGAAATGATAACCAGAAAGAAAAACAAGGTGACGTGCTCAGCAAGGCATAAAAGGAAGACGGCAAAGAAGAGAACAGGAATTCCTAGACTGGAGTCTGTATCTTGAAATGTCCCTTATCTATTTTTAAAGAGGCTTTTAAATATATATAAAAGAGCTTCCAACTGCATATGCATTCTGAGATGTTCGTTTTATAGCACAAATTTATTCACCGGTTATCAGTTATCACAACATTAACCCACTGCAGAAACTCAGTTCAGTATATTCGAAAATCCATTTATTTTTCACCTATTGATATGCATGTCTTACACTTGTATATAATACAATATTTTCAGTGTTGGTTTTAAGAATAAACACAAAGGGGGGAAAATGTTGAGAAGCATGTTGTAGATTTTTTGGCTAAATTAAAGCCAAACTCATAACTGCTACAAAATTACACATTTATACTTTTTACTATCCCAAGCAAAGGAATTAATCATATTTTTTGAATTCTGTGTTTCTCCGTTACACATACCTTTAAAAAACGAATCCATACAATATTAATCCTGTTAAAATATCAAGACTGCTAACTGATGCTACAATCAATTTATCCTAATTAAAATTTAATTAACAAGAATACCCCTTCTGCAAAAATTTGGATTACTCTGTAGCAGAATTATATACTATACATTTCAGATTGATTTTCAGCTATCATTTGTTTTCTTTCATCCAGTGCCATAATACAACAGAGGTAATGAAATTGTTGTGGAACAATCTTGTATCACATGACAGGAAAAAGTACCTCAGGGTGTTCATTCATCATAGAACCCAATTTATTTCTAATTAGCCACGCCAAATATTTGTTACAATGGGAAAGAGTTCCCTTTCCCCACAAATATTAGTAACCACTTGAAACAACTTGAGGTTCTGGGCATAACTCTTTCTGTTAGGATTGAGTTTGTGTAGTTTTCATATTACCTCCCAAAACAAATGGAGTAAAAATTTGCCTTCTCTTTGCCTTCTCTAAGACTAACTTGCAACATCAGTATGGAATGCAAAAGAAACCATTCGTTCTGTCTTCATATTTCCACATAGCATGGTAAATATATTAAATGGAATATAAAATTATACATTCTGTAATAACTTAGAAAAAAAAGTTTACAGCTGCTTAAGGCATTTAAACATTAAGATTTTTCATGAAACAGTAGATCACCAAGATTAAAAAATAGATACTGAAATAAGAGATAGAAAAGAACTTCTGGTTCAACAAAATAACTACAGAATGAACTCAATGTACCTGGAGTGGCCAAGGAAATCTTCAATGGATTCCAGATTTGAAGAAACCTATTTTGTCCTATCAAGAAACAGACATCTACTTAAGCATCCAGATAGTAATATTTTTTTTCAAGCAACAAAACCCAAAAACCTAAAAAACGTATCTGAATGAATACCACTGAACCTCAGAATGGAAAAATTAACATGCACCCGTCTATTTTCATGAAGGGACTAACTAGCGCCATTTATTTTTTACCATAATCTTTGTAGGACCTAATGATAATAAACCAAAGTGTATGCAAAAAAACACCCATCTTCTTGAAATTATACGGAACTGATTATTTTAATAGCATGTTATTGGAAGGGCTTGAACATTCTGTCTCGATCACCCTTTATTTGTCCGAAAGGAATTGCGGTAGTTGGTTAGTCATAGGGAAACATGTCTGACTAATGATACATTCGTATATGGGTGACGTATTCAGATAACTACTACTTGCCAACAATAATGATTAACGATGGATATATAGTATTTCCATTCCTATAAGAAAAGCAACTTCGACATGTTGAAATATGTAGCCTTGGAGCTTCAGAATTAGAATACAAATTAAACGTGTCTAAAACTGTGCTGTGTCAGAGGACAATTTCTGGAACAGTGGTTTGATTACAACAGTGCACAGTCCCACCAATAATTTGCATGGAGGACCAGGAAAGTTCCAGAGGAAATGGATCAGTACATTTCAAAGTATACTGCTTTCATCGAGGTGAAACGCCACAAGTCTCAATGCAAGGATCCAAAGGATTGCTATTTCTTCGGCGTCCTTTAAGCATCCCTTCTTCGGCCATATATCCCTTCATGTTTTTGCTATTTTTACAAATGTACACAGTTCATTCCGTCGAAATCTTGTGTGTGTGACTTTCCAGCCATTTTGATCTCAAGTGGCTGCTGATTACAGCGAATGTTCTCTTTGAAATAATTAGTATGCCCCAGCAGTCCCAAGCCTGGCCTCAAGGATTGTTAAGTTGGATATTAAAACTTCCTACTTGGCTGTATTTAATGTTATCAGCCTCGAGTGTGATCTGATTTGTCTTTTGCTATCGAGTTACCTGTAAAAACAAAAGAATATAAAGAGAAGAAAATATCAAATTGAGGTATGTTGAACATTAGGTTTATAATGGCACAAATCCATTTACTAAGCCCCTCTGTGGAGAAGGCATTTCTAAACATGCACATAGCAATAGAACTGCAATTAGGTTTGTGTGTGACAAAATGAACTACTTGCCTGGATCCTATTGTAACCAAGCTTAAGATGGAATGGAAATGAATGATAAAAACAAGTTACCTCAACTGTTAAAAGGGAAATGTGGCTTTGAGCTAGACCGAGATCTGACTGTTCTGTATCAACAAGGGAAAGTCACAAGATCTCCATTTAAGTGCAGCCTCTTGTGGTGAGATCTGGTATTCCCCAGTCACATACAGTACAGTCATATCTTGGAAGTCGAATGGAATCTGTTCCAGAAGTCCATTCAAATTCCAAAACGTTTGGAAACCAAAGCATGGCTTCGGAAGCCACAGAAGCCCCATCAGATGTTTGGGTTCCAAAGAATGTTCCCCTTCTCCTTGTGCCCTCCCTCTTTCCCAACATCAGGGTCTTTTCCAGGGAGTCTTCTCTTCTCATGAGGTTACATAGTGAGGGGAAATGGACCGTTCACTTCTGACTGAAGTCAGGATGAGATACAATACAGCAGGCACGTCCAACAGGTAGATTGTGATCTACCGGTAGATCACTGGACTTCTGTGGTAGATCACTGGCTCCCCCCAAAGAAGCCCAACAAGTTTGGCTCCCCTAAAAAAGGCTAAACATTTTTTCCTGCACCCCCCCCAAAAAAAATGTGGCTTTCCCCCCTCCCTAAAAAAAGCTCAACAACTTTGACCTGAACCCCCACAAAGGGGGTAGATCACTGCCAGTTTTTAACTCTGTGAGTAGATCGCAGTCTCTTGGGAGTTGGCCACCCCTGCAATACAGTATATGGTGCTTCAGTTCTCTGCCCAGGTGTGGCTATGCAGTTAGTTTCAAAAGAGGTGTTTATGGCAGTTAACAGCAGCATCTATATTTTACATTGGTCAGGAGAAATGAAAAGGATCAGTTGTGATAGTAGCTACTTATTCATCGGCCCTTAGTTATAGGCCTATAAGGATTCAGATTTCCAAGATGTTTGCTGGGAGAGTTCTCCCAGGGATGAAAATTAGGGCAGGTCCACTGTTTGGGGGGGTCAGTCAGTCAGTCAGTTAAGGGACTGGGAAGAGGCAGAAGGTAAGCCTGGGAATCAGAGGAGGTGTAAGTCGAGAGAAGCCAGCCAAGAGAGGATTACGTCTGGATAAAGTGGTAGCAGCAGGAAGTTGGCTGCAGGACGACTCCAGGGAAGGCCACTATGGCATCTTTGTGGAAGAGCCCTGGTCTTCAAATATCTGACCAGAAGGAAGACTTCAGAGAGCAGCTGAAGTAAATCTATCAGGAAGACCACAGCAGTTTCTCTGAGTGAACTTTGGAGGGGAACGAAAGGGGGAAATTGACTATTAGCTTTTCACACGGTGAAAACCAGGGCTCTCTCCTTTGAGGCAAAGTCTTATAGAGTAACTGTGACAGATTTAAGCAATTATAAAGCCAAATATTGTTATATGACCTATGTACATGTACTACTGCATTTCATTCTGTCACATGTAGTAAATAATAAATGTGATAAATTTTAATAACACATTTGTTTGAAACAAGTCTCTATTCATCCGGTGCCTGGATGTGTGGTAAAAGATGGCTAAAAAACCAAGTTGGAATTAAATGGTAGTGGTGAAAAAGTAAAAGGGCTAGACTTAAAAAAAGAAAAAGAAAAAGTATTAAGCTATAGGAAGGTAAATCCTACAGGAGTTTAAAAGCAATTTGTGAGATAGTCAATCCAAGTGGCTCTCTACAACATGGTAGTAGCTGGAACATTTCTGTCTAAAACTGAAGGACTCTGGCTGTAAAACAAGTTTGAGCCTTTTTTTTTTAAGCAGAACACATAGAAAGCCTAAATATTAGTTTGCAGATAATGCTAAATAATGAAAAGTACATAATACTCCTTAAAGAATATATTAGGACTGTCATCATAGACACCTAAATAACAGTCCCTGACCAGCATTTGCGCAAAGTTGTTCCCCTCCCCAAATAATGAACTCATGTTGCTACTTTAAAGGCCATTGCTGAGATTCTACCAAAACCAGAGAAGGATCTTGTTTTGGGAGAACTTGAGCATACTTTTAAAAAGAAAGTTCTCGTGGGGATTTTCACCTCTTGGTTGGAGCCATAACTTCAGAAAAGTTTTCAGGAGCGCTTTTAAAAATTAGCAGCAGCAGCAACCACAGGAAGAATGAATTAAACCAATTCTGCTTTGGAAACAAGCCTATTGTTGAGAATTCGAGCAATTTTCAAAATGTACTTCTCAATCTTTCCTGTCTCAAACTCAAGTCAAAAAGCAGCAATAATTTGGTGGGAGACAGAAGCGGCAGCACTGGAGGCGGGGGATGGGACATTTCTGTACACAAGATATATTCATCCTCCAATCCCTTGTACATAAAGGAGCTCTCAAAACTTCACTGGAGCACTTTCATCCGAGCCAACATAAAAATAAAAGGATCACATAGAAAGAATGCATAAGACAGAAAATTTCACAGTAATTGGATTTTTTCCCTATGCCTGACTTGCATTTAAAACATGAAGAGGAAAGAAAACAAGATCACTGTCATATCAAAGAGAACATCTTTAAGGAGTCTTTCTGCTGCATCAGTGGATGCAATTAATAATCATGTTGCTTTTTTGTATTAAAACTTCATTAAACAATGCACTCCTTTCTCTGGTGGGCTGACTCACTGGACTGACCATGGTAACAGTTCATCAAGAGATACATCTGATTTTGAAGGGCCTTGCTCCTTAATGATGAAACATTCCTTTGCCTTCAGCAAAAGCATCTGCATACGAGTCTTTTATCAACTCTGGAGATAAGTTGATCTGCGGGAGGCAGTGGAGGACAGGAGTGCCTGGTGTGCTCTGGTCCATGGGGCACGAAGAGTCGGGCACAACTAAACGACTAAACAACAACAACATTTCATCCTTGGGAGACACTTTGAAAACTACTGTTGAGATGTGGGGTTTAGAATTATCAATGCATTAATTATTTTTTAACCCTACCAGTGAAACTGGCTGAACTGACACAAATTAATCAACACCTTTGTTTTCTGTGTTGTTCTGATGCTTCACCATAGCTATGGCTAGGCAATTATCATTTGCACTTCAGACAGGGGCTTGAACTCTCTTCCAAACCATGATGCCTGCACAGGATCATCCTTTCTATGCAGCCAAAAGAAATGTAACACGGTCCTTTGCAAGACTGGGTGAATATTTTCTCCTTCTTTACCTAACAGCTTGAGGTTAGCAAGGGCAGGGTTAACAAACTGAAATTTGAAATGTCAAATTTGGCATCATCCTTAGGCTTTTATCATCCTTTGGTGACTCTGCAAAAGCCCATAAAACAGTCCAGTTCAAAAAGAGACTCCTCTGCTTTGCGGTTAAGGATGTGTCATACAACTCACATAGCATGTTAGTATCCTAGCAGGCAGAATAATTCTCAATTCCATCTTCAGAATGTGCCAGCAAAATAATTCATGTGCAGCTGCACAACGTAGCCATGCATGGTGCATGATCATAAATATATATATAGCTATATAGCATCCCTGTTTATTTAGAAGACGAATTCATGCTTCACTGGGTGCATTTTATTTTAGTTTGCTTATTGTTATTATCACCATTATCAATACTATTGTTGTTTCACTGGAGCCTCTAATAGCTTTCTGTTGCCAGCACTCCTGCTGCTCCACCTGTCCTTTCTCCTTCTCCTTCTTAATTTTATGCTTGTAGGTCACACGCTGTTACTCTGAGTAATACTTGGAATAGTCCAAATTTGCCACTATCTGAGAATATAAATCCCAATACAAGGGAAGCACACTCCAGCCATTAGTGTTAATGGCATCTATCCACTTACACATTACTGTTCAGATGTGGAAGTCAATTTCATAAAAATGCAGTTAAATTTTAGCTAATATCCATCCATGTTATTTACAGGAAGCTTCCCTTTTTGGAAAGAGTGTAAGGTTTGCAACGGAGCAGCTGGAAGGTAGAGTCCTGTGCCAGGTTTTTTATATATATAAAAATAGAAAAACAGAATTTGAGAGCGGCACCAAGCCGATCTTAAACATCCTAGGAGAACAGTAACATTCCAAATGTGTTCCAATCAATTCAAATCAACTTTTCAATTAATTATTAATACATCTGAAAATTAACTTTTGCTGTTGCTCAGTACTACAGATGGAAAAGGATATAACACCCTAAATATTTATTTGAATTAATTTGTTCATACTTGGTGAGTTATGGCTCCCTTTATGCTAATGTCTTTTTTTCCACATAGGTTGTTATGTTATAAATACAAAGAATTAGGCTCTCTTCATTTTCTCTGTGCTCAGTGTGCAATTACGGTATAATTACTCTGCTGTTTCAAGACTTTTTAATTTGAATTGGTGAATGGCTGCTGTGAGCCAAGCGTAATTGCATGTGAACTCGCCACTTCTATATTAAAACAACAATGGATAATTAAATCTAAAAGAATTTTACACCTCAGATGAAGTTCGATGAGCGCATGTTCGGCTCGCGTGGCATCACTTACCACAGAAATAACTCAGAAGGTCCTCTGAAGGATAAAATCTGCCTATTAACCACTGCATTACAAAACTGTGGCGACTTCTAAAGTGGTCCAAACTGGCAGGCAGAGTGGAAATGACGGAAATAGACCTGGGCATCAGAATTGGGTTGTTGTTGAGCACAGGGAGGATGCGGGGAAGAGAGATTTTAAAGTATAGCATGTGTGCAGTGAGCACGGGAGGAAGGACCTAAACTCTTTACCATCTCCAATTTCCATTACAAAATTGCACTTCACCAATAATTTTCCTCCTGTGAGTCTCTGTGACATGAAGCAATCGCCCACAGAGGAACTAACTCTGGAGAGGTCAGTGTAGAGGGAAAGATTCAGCTTGGCTGTTTTTGCTCACCAGTACTGTACTTGGACACACACACACACACACACACACACACACACACAGCCCTAATCTGCTTTCTATATATTTGGTAGGGACATGTTGTTATCATGGCTAGGTACATATTGAATAGCACATACTATTGGGTGGCACTGTGGGTTAAACCACATAGCCTAGGACTTGCCGATCAGAAGGTCGGCAGTTTGAATACCCATGACGGGATGAGCTCCTGTTGCTCGGTCCCTGCTCCTGCCAACCTAGCAGTTCGAAAGCACATCAAAGTGCAAGTAGATAAATAGGTACCGCTCCAGCAGAAAGGTAAACGGTGTTTCCATGCGCTGCTCTGGTTCGCCAGAAGCGGCTTAGTCATGCTGGCCACATGACCCGGAAGCTGTACCCCGGCTCCCTCGGCCAATAAAGCGAGATGAACGCCGCAACCCGAGAGTCAGCCATGACTGGACCTAATGGTCAGGGGTCCCTTTACCTTTATTTTACTATTGAATTTATATACCGCTCTATACCCGGAGGTCTCAGGGCAGTTCACAGAGTAAAATCAAAATATAAAACCACAAAATACATAATCAAAATAAAAACAACAACCCAATAACCCCCCACCCCAAAAAACACATTTTAAAAGGGCATAGGATCCTCACGTTTAAAGTAAGACAATTAACAAACCTGGACAAGAGCCACTTGTTGGAAAGACCATGATCTCAGGAATGTTTGCAGCAATATTTATTGCCAACCGAACTGGCCAGGTGCCTTTCTGATACAAAGGCATATAGGAACATAATAAGCTGTACCACTAGGTAAAATCCTCAACACAGGATTTTGCTGGGGTTGGGAGGTATTTATAATGTAGCAGCAAATGAGAGGGCCTTTCTCATTTCTTCATTGGTGTCTTCTGCTCAGAAACAGAAAGCGGGTGAATGAAGAAGAATCCGTTCTGATGTTAGAAGAATGGCTAATATGTGTCCCTCTAGCTTTTACTGAACTACAACCCCACCCATCTGCCAAAGTTGCCCCTATAAGGTGATGAAAATCTAGCCTGCTGTTCCAGAAAGATTTCCCAGACATTCAGCAGAGGGATGTATGCAGGAGCTTCTGTCAAGGACCATTATTTGGACCTGAGCTTTCCTACTTGTTTATAAATGAGTGTTGAAGTGGCCACGTTTACTGATGACACCAAACTGTTCAGGGCAGTAAGAAAGAGGGATTGCCAAGTACTCCAAAATGTTTTCTTCAAATCATTCCTAAGACTGAGTTAAGGTGGAATGAGTGAAGGAAGTGATGCCGAGATGTGTTACAGATGTGTGCACATGTCATTTATTCCAAAGCACAGGTGGAGCATGGGACAGAAAGACCGAATGCTGCCTTATATCAAGTCGGGCTATTCCTCCATTTAGCTCAGTTTCAACTATGCTGACCGGAAACAGATCTCTAGGGTTTCAAATAGGAGTCTGTTCCATTGAGAGATGGCAGGGAATGAACAAGGAGAAGCATGGAGAAGCATGGGCTCTACCACTGAGCTAGAACCCTTTTGCAAAGGGCTTTTTAAATCACAGGGTACTACCATATAGAATTTTATTTTGTAACAGTGTGCTGGATCCAGAAATATGGTGTTGGCTCCGTTATGATAACTTGCGCAAGAGCAAGTGGAAGATTTTGCAGAGCACAAACTTGGTACGAGCATGCATCTTGAGACACGGAGCAACACCATCTCTCTTGAGAACGTGCAATGGCTGTTGCAGGAGCAGACCTCCTGCAACAGAATCATGTGCCGCTTTGTACTAACAGAAGCACACTGCTGGGTTTTAGTTCTGTTTCTAACATAAAGCTGTTGCACTGACTCAGGAAATGCCTTTCTGCTTACAGAAGGACAGCCCTGGATCAAACCCTTTGTATGTATTTTGGTAAAGGCCAAACTTGCAGCCACATGTATCTCAAGCATGTGTGTGCCTCTATGTCATATATAAAGGGGGACTGGTCATATACGTGTCACACAAATGGTGGGGGCAGTGGACACCCCCCCAACTTGCCAAGACTGTTTTTAAGCAGCCTCCCCCACCCCTGCCACCACAATTGCCCTCTCATAGTAGAGCAGGGAGAAAATTCCTTAAAACCAGGGAGTTTACCAAGGAAAGGTAATGGAAGGGCATTTCATTCTCCTCCTGTCCCACACCTTTTTGTGTAGTAAGTATACTCTTGTGGCCTCCCCTTTATACCATACCCCCACAAGTTTTAAGTTTTGTCAGTTTTTTCTTATTATTTCTTACTCTTCTTCATGTTCTCTTCTATTTTGAATAGTTTTACTTGTTTGATAATTGTAACGGTTATATCTGGTTTTTTTTAAAAAAAAACAACTGTTTATTCATAGAATCGTAGAGTTGGAAGGGACCAAGAGGGTCATCTAGTCCAACCCCCTGCAATACAGGAATCTTTTACCCAACGTGGGCTTCAAACCCACAACCCTGAGATTAAGAGTCGCATGCTCTTCCAACTGAGCTATTCCTGGGGTATTCTGGTGAAGAGCAGGAAATAAATCTAATAAATAAATAAAATTAATATTGTGTGTGTGTAGATAGATAGATAGATGATAGATAGATAGATAGATAGATAGATAGATAGATAGATAGATGATAGATAGATAGATAATTTTTTGCAATAAATACTTATAAAACGATTATAAATGTCACATTAGAAGAGATATTCCCTCCTACATGGGAAGGAATGGGGAATGCCCCTCCTGAGTCTGTGACACATGTATGCATGGCCTGGAAACAAATAATATCAAGTCTCCTGTGTGACTGTTGTATTAGATTACAGTAGACTTCTACAGCCAGGCAAGTGGAATGGAAGTAGTTTATGATTTCTGCACTTCGTGGAAAGCAGAGTTTGTCTGAAAACACATTTTTGAACAGATGGGAAGGCACTTGTTTTAAGGATTTTGGAAACTGTGCTGTATGTTTTCGTCAAATCATCAACAGTATGTGATTTGTGTAAGCAAAGGAGATTGTGGTAACATAGTTCACAGTTGTGCATTCTGAGAAAAAACCCAACTTATTGGTTTGGGCATCATTCATCATCCTGTTTTTTATTGTCATTATATTTTCTATCAAGCTTTCCATGTCAAAAAATCAAATTGTGGAACATCCTGCTATGAATACTTCCACGGCTGCAGAAATAAGCTTGAAAACATGATGGAAACAAAGACTGATTGACTGACGGGTGGCCTAACATAAAGTTCTTAGTGTGGTTTGCAATAAATAAGAAAACAATTAGAATATACAGAAGATATAAAACCAAATAAATCAAAAGCAAAATAAATACACTCAAGTACCTCATACCACCCTTACAAGTTAAAGCACAGATTGAAAAATTGTGAGAATAACAGACTCCATCAGTTATTTAAAAAGCCTAGGTGAACATGAAGTTCTTTATCCAGTGACAGACATTAGTGGCTTAAAAGTCAGAAAACAAGTCCCAAATTATTACATTTCCCCATGAATCTCATTTATAAGGTGTTTCTTTAACAAGAGGAAGAGGAAGAGGAAGAGGAAGAGGAGGAGGAAGAAGAAGAAGAAGAAGAAGAAGAAGAAGAAGAAGAAGAACAACAACAACAACAACAACAACAACAACAACAACAACAACAACAACAACAACAACTTGATTCATTTCCAACATATATTTGGAGTTAACAATCCCAGAATAGGAATATTATAAAATCAGTACAAATGTACTGTGCTTTTTTCTTGTTGTCTGCAAGATTATTATAAACAATTGGCATTATATGAACTGCAAGTAAAACAAAGCAAATCAACTGCAGTCCTGCAACTCAGAATTTATTTCTGATTTCACCCTAATTGCTAAGTGTTTCATCCTCATGGGTAAAAACAATATTCTATATTTCTGTAAAATCATGTTACACAATTAGCTGTCTGAAGTAAATGTAGATGTTGCTGCCTATCACTGAGTGCCCTGAACATTTTTACTTTCAGTAGCTTTCCAAGTGGCCCAGCAGCAATTTAATGTCTAAACCATTTATGTCTTTTGATGCTAGCAGTTGATGCTTATTAGTTCTTACAGACTAGGGTAGATTCAGATGAGCAGCTGACATCCAATTCGCAAGGCTGAATGGGCAAAGAGTTTCCCACAAATATACTGCCTTGCTGAAAAGAGTCTTATAACAGAAGTTCCAGATAGCTAGGCTATCATGTGATAATTGCAATAATCTACTCAAAAACACCTGTGATCTCACAAATTTGGAGTTGTCCATAACCTACTGTTTAAGCACTATTTAGGTCAGCTCTATGCGCTCACTGCTTCTTGTTTTGTGTCTTTTCTACTTATTGCCACAAACAGTAACAGCCCTGGCGTGGCGTTTCCATCTTCACTGATTCCTGCCTCAATTTCTTTTTTTTTTTTAAAGAATATTTATTAAATTTTCCAATTTTTTAAACAAACAAACAAACAAAACAAACAGAAACATTAAACACAGGCATAAAATTCATAAACCATACTTTTAAATAACAAATTTCTCAGACCTCCTCATACTTCTCCTTCTTGTATCCCAATTAAGATTATTTGTTCAGCAAATCCTTCATTTAAAGCATTACAGCTTATAACATTACCTTATTTTTCAAACCCTTTCTTTCCCCCATCTCTGCCTGCCTCAATTTCTTCACATGGGTCAACTCAAGCTTCTCTGTTATTAACTAGGAACAGAGTGGTTCAATGCAACTGACCTAGCTTCCTGGCAGGTTAATCCCTTTAACTTTGAAGGGAAGTCCGTTTAACGTCAAAGAGATACCGTATTTTTCGCTCTATAAGATGCACTTTTCCCCTCCTAAAAAGTAAGGGGAAATGTGTGTGTGTCTTATGGAGCAAATGCAGGTGGGAGGCTCTGCTCAGCGCTCCCTTTAAAGAGCCGCATGGAGCCTGTGTGCAGCTCTTGGGGGCTTTCCCCCCGCTCTTTAAAGGGAGCACGGCTCTTGGAGGAGCCTACCTCCCGCTGCCCTCAAGAGGCTCCGAGCGGCTATTCCATAAGCCAGGACAGCAAGAGGGATCACTGCGCAGTGATCCCTCTTGCTGTCCTGGCTTCTGGCTTAGCCGTGTGAAGCCTCTTGAGGGCAGGGGGAGCCTTCATCCCGCTGCCCTGAAGAGGCTTCATGCAACTATCACAGAAGCCAGAACAGCAAGAGGCTATCCCAGAAGCCAGATCCCTCTTACTGTTCTGGCTTCTGGGATTCAGAATTTTTTTTTTCTTGTTTTCCTCCTCCAAAAACTAGGTGCGTCTTATGGTCTGGTGCGTCTTATAGAGCGAAAAATACAGTAAGTAAAACTTGATTTTGAAAGAAGGGTTGTCTTTTTAATGTTGTTGTTAACTACTGAATTTTCCTCTTGCCCATTCAAATTATTTAAAAACTGTAAACCAATAGCATGAGCCAATTAAAGCTCTTAAACAGAGAGACCCCCCAAAAAGATCTTTTAATCTATGAATATTATTGATAACAGGTGGCAAAAACTGTAAGATAACCATCTCTTTCCTAAGGTTCCTTAACATGGAGTTTGCCTTCATCACAGCAGTCAAGCACCGGATTGATGTTTTCATCTACTGCAACGGAAAGATCCCTTTCTAGTCTGTCACAGATGCCATCTGCATGAATGTAGTGTTGGCCTATTTGCTTTCTAATTTGCATCACGTTATACTTGCCGGAACTTAATTGCACTTGCCATTTTAATGTTCCTTACTCAGCCTGGAGAGAATCTTTTGGAGCTCGTTGCTATCCCTTTTTGCTTTAAGAATCCTAAATTATTCGGTGTAATCAGCAAACATGGCACCTTACTGCTCACCTCAACTCTTGTTATGAACAAGTTAAAGGGTTGCAACCAAAGGGAAGTTGTGAAAACATAAAAGGCAGAGGTGTTTTTTGGCTCAGTGTTTAGTACTGACTGGGACACACAAAGTTCCTTATGAGACATAAGTGCATTATAAGCTAAAAACTGCAGGTAGAGCTTCATAACAATGTACACTGCAATGTCAGTTGTTGGGTGCCCTGTCTGCTATTACATGCTTTTCTTATTTTGCTTTTATGTCTCCCTCCTCTTTCGGATTGACCCAAAGTTGGCTGTGCTCCTTGCTGCTTGTCCTAGATTTAGAACCACTTAAACCCAAAATGTCAAAAATATACAAGAAGTAAAAGTGGGAAGATATGTAAATCCAGTAAATATATATGCACATTCTATTGACCCGACTGTCACATATCCAATAAATTTGAAATTTGAAAACACCTGAACAAATAACAGATGAGCATGGATATAAATCTGATGAAAGACAAACAGAATTCTAGACTTGTAGGTAAATTTGCAAGTAAGGAAGACATGGGCTATTGTTTGGTAACTGTTGTTATTTTTATCTGTAAGCCGCCTTGAGTCCGGGAAAATGGCCAGGTATTAAAAATTAATAAATAATAACAACAACTAGGGCAATCCTACTCAGACTGGCTGCCAATCTGATATAAAGCCAAATTTAAGGTGCACATGCTTACATATTAAACTCTGTGCAACTCTGCAAGTCTGGATATACAAAGGGATACCTGCTCCCAAATATAACTGACTGTCTGCTAAGATAATTACAGGAGATTCTCCTGGTGGGGCCACCATGAGCTGAGACATAGTGTGTAGCAACCTGAGAGAAGTCCTTTACTGTAGAGCTCTATGGAACTCCTCTCTGAAACAAGGCTGGCAGAGATTATGATGAGCTTTCAATACCTGTTTGTGAAAGCCTTTGTTGACTGCTAAACACCGTTTTGGAATATGCTATATTGCTGGCTACAGTGGATGGAATTTTACGTTGGTCTAATGATTTAATATGTACAGTGGTACCTTGGTTCTTGAACGTAATCCGTTCCAGAACGTTTGAAAACCAAGGTGCAGCTTCCCATTGCTTGCAAGAGCTTCTTGCACTCAGCGGAAGCCGCTTTCACACATTTGGGTTCCAAAAAATGTTCAAAAACGGAAGCATTTACTTCCGGGTTTTCAGCCTTCGAGAACCGAAACGTACAACAATGGGGGCGTTCAGGAACCAAAGTACCACTGTTAAAGCCTAAACCTGGAAAATAATCAAGTTACAAAAGTTACATTTCTTATTTCAATCTATCACATATCACTGTAATTGCAGCATTTACCATAATACACTTTTAAAGAACCATGTTTTTGCTTTGGCTTTTATCCTTATAGGCCAGGATAATCCAGGGAGATTAAGAACATCATGCTTTCAATATTATTGGGATTTAAATATTGGAATATGTTGTGCTATATTTTTGTACATTTAGGATGGTAATCCTGTGTTTAGGTGCCTGCAATACAGGTTTATTACAGAACACTGATGGAAACAAGGCTTCACTAGGGGATAACTTAAAGCTCTGCAAAAGCCACACTTGTTTGACCAGAGACATGAGGACACAAATACACAAAGGATGTGGCTACTGTAGTCAATAACGAGTCCACGATGCTATTTTTAAACTTATTGTCCATACAAACAGCCCCATAATACTTTGCAAAAAAAAAATGTTTAATTTTTCTAATGGTAATGTTGTGATTAAATGGTACTCTGTGGGTTTGAGAAACAGTACAATACATTAAATATTGCTACAACTATGAAAACCTGTATTTGTACACACCTGCTGCTCTGTGAGTAACAAAGCAAGGCTGTAACATCTTTCAGGAGAGGTTTTGATTCTTTACTCCTCAACGAACCTTCTGGCCCTTCCTGAGAATCCGACCAATAGTAGGATTCATGACAACTATTGCCCCAAACGTGGAGCCAGAATATTGTGTGTGTGTGTATGTGGAATAAACAAAAATTGTCACCAGGCACAGCAGAAATCTCCTTGTTCTTGAAGGGTTTTACACGTTTGCCTAAGAAACAAACACATGTCAGGCACTAGAATGAGTTGTATGAGACAAAAACTGGGATTAGTGGCAGAGCATTTTGCTTTTAAGGAAAAGATAAAGTGTCTTTAAATGCTGTAGAAAAATATAGCTTCTTTCTTACAGAATAAAAGAGAAATGTTCCAAGTTAATGAAATATATTGTCAATATAATTATCCTAAGGCAGATCAACATTCTTTAAATTGAAGTAAATCAAGGAAGTAATTTATTAAATTGTAGTAATCCTGACCAATGAACAAATCTAAGTTTGTTTGAAGACAATGTTTATTTAAAAGAGGCGGGAAGGCCACATGAATGTTACTTTTTCTGCAAGGACAGAGGACTCAGGATTCAACCCAGCAAGCGTTAGTCATGTATAAGTCCCAGTGAAAGCAATAGAATGTATTTCTGAAAATTTATATCCTGTCCTTCCACTGTGCACACAATGTTCAGGGTGGCTTACAACTATATTAAAATCAAATGAAAACCCCCAATACAACAATAATAAGTACAGACAGAAGCAGTTGATAAAACAGTCCAAAAAAAATTTAAACTGGAAAGTTAAATATCTGCCTAAATAAATGGATTTGAGCAGTAACCCTATACTTACCTGGGAGTATTACCCATTGAGCTCAGAGAGTGATACCCAATTGTGGCTGCCCACCAGCTGCTAGCAGAACAGATTTTCACAGCTGTAATAGGACTTCTCTTTCCTCTATCCTCCCCTTGTACCCCCAATATCTGCTCTGCAGATGTGGGGAGTATACAGGGGCAGGAAGGAAGAGGAAATCCCACTCTGGATGAAAAGAAATACACTTGCGCGATGTTGGATGCAACTGAATGAGAACTACTTAAGGGTCAACATGGGCACTGTCAGTTACAATGAGCTGTTGGTGGAATGTAATGTAACTGCACTGATGACATTACCTGCAATCACTACATTGTTTGCAATTAAATTAGTAAATAACAAACAAAAGCTTAATTAAATTTTAGTATCATGCCCCACCCCCCACTATTCACCTTCATACATAAATCTATAAGGACTCAGATCAGGGTGGCCCCAAGACGCTATGCTACCCAGAGACAAGATAGCACCTCATCTGTTCCATGCGCATAAGTTGCTGGTTGCAGGAGAGCATCTACCTGTCCCTACCTGAGGGCTGTAGGGTAGCAGAGGAAGCATCTGCTGCCTCACTTTGCTTCAAGGTCATCCCCATCTCTGACACGCTCCCATATTTCATGCACATTTGGGCTGCTTTGTTTGGTTCCATTGAGGGGCCCAATCTGTATTATTCTGGACACATAATTTCAGGTGTCTTTTATGCTTTAGCATACCAAAAAGGAAAGTCTGCATTTACTTCTAAGTAGCTGAAACTAACCTGTAAATAATGGCTAGAGATATCAATGGAGTTAAGCAAGAATCTACCCCCTTCTCTCTTGCACGCACAACAAAACGAAACTTCTGCCTCTGCGATACACTTCTTCGTTTGTCTCTTAATACAACACCTGCATTTCACGACCACGGGATAAATGCTTCAAAAACAGAATGGCTGAGATCCAGTGTGCAAGCGCTACAACCACAGCTGGGATTTTCCAATTGTCCAAAATGGAAGGGAATATGCTCACAATACGTGGCCTTCGTGAACTAACAAAGGGACTCATCTGCACATACAGCTTTCCAGATTGTGGCCGCTATGTGCACAGATATCTTTCAGATGAACTCCAAATAGAGTAACAGTGCTTATAAGAAAATGTTAGAAATATGTGATGCCATTGTTTTTTATGTAAATTTGGGGGTGACTAAAAAAAAATACTCAAAAGAACTAATGTCACTCCACAATAAACCAGATTAGGCTCCAGATTCCCCATTTCTCCCCCCATTCTTGAAAAAAAATGTTTTGATACTGTACTACACTGAAATATTTAAAAGTTATTTTGGTTGCCCTTGAACCTTCCTGCCACACTTGCCACCACACATCAGTGTGGAACTTCACACCCTTTGAGAACCATTGACCTAGAGACAGTAGTGGAGATTTCTACACTCTTTAAAATGGGACCATTAGACTTTTAGGAAGCAACATGTGGGACGTAATGGCAGACATCACTGTAGGAAAACACCATAGGAGACTCCTGAGACTGAATCTCCTGAGACTCCCAATCCTCCCATGCTAAAATGGTGAAATAGTTCACTTGCGAAGGAAATAAAGATATGTGTAAGGAGATGTATGACTATATTTCCATTTAATTATCTGCTATAGAAATATTTGCCTTTGCCTTCCAAGAAAACATTATGATGTTTAGGTTCATTAGATGCTAATACCAGACTTCATAAGGGAAGGCTGGATGAATTTGTGCTTAATGAAAATGCCCTTTCTGGAATGAACTGAAGTATAATTTTTACTGTGTGGGTTATCAGTTACCAAAAGTGTAACTGTGATGTAGGAAGACACTAATTTTCACAAAGGGTTCTATGTACTATACAGTGATTTGCCAAGGAATAGTGTTGAAGAGCCATCAATATGATATTTGAGAATATTGCCAAGGTGCATTCAAAACTGGTACGTGTTCCATAGCCTTGAATGAAGCATTCCATGTTGCTGTTTCACCTACTACTGTCAGCCTTTTCCATTCTCTTATCATCTTGCAAGCGCATAGTTCTGGTAAAATAACAGATGAAAACCAAATTGCTGAAGGGAAACTCATATGTTTTAATCAGAATCGGTGCATATCCCTAGCCTATCAGGAAGAAATATGTATGCCTTGCATTCTGAATTAGATTTGACTTGAAGTGTACCATAATGTTAAATAATCGGACATTAAAAACCTGCCATGGTGTGCAGGAGTATAAACAAGTAGCTCTACAACTTTAATCACAATCCCTGCTTTCTTGCCCTCTGATCATTCCCAGGCCTGTGATTAATTCTTGTTTTATGTAAGCGCTTTGGAGAAATAATTGGGCCTTATCTAGGTCTTGTAGAGCCATTCACATGCTTTAGTGCTAAATAAATAGCACTCAGTGGCCCTAACTCACAGATGTAAGTAGGAAAGATTGTGACAGATCACAAGCATGCTATATAGAGCAGATAAATCGTGAAAGGATAAGGGCCATGAAGCAATGCGGAGAGCCAAAACACCTGGAAGCTGTTTTGCTCTTTGGGTGGATTGTAAGCATTCAAGTGCAAATCGGTTTTTCCCGAAGTATTAGAGCAGAAAGTTGTAGAAGGGTACGGGGCTCCTGCATGTTGAATAGACGTGTTGAAGAAGAAATTCCAGCAGTTGCAGCTTGTCATGCCAGCTACATCTGGTGAAATCCCCTCTTCTACACACCTGTTAAATGTGCAGGAAATGAAAGCACTAGATTAGAAAGAGGAAGGAAGGAGAAGGCAAACAAATGAAGGTGTTTTATGGAAGGACAGATGCCTTTTTTGAACCATTCGAAGAAATGTTATAGTATGATGAACTCGCAAGCAGGATTTGAGCTATGAACAACAGAAGTAACTAGATCATAGTATTGTGGTGATGATTTGATAAGATAGAAGATAGGGTGTAGCAGAAGGGGAGAAACAACAACTCCACGAAAAAAGGAGTGGGAAGTAGAAAAAAAGAAAGAGAAATTTGTATTTTGACTGTATATGTTAAAAATGCTAAAACTTAATAAAATATAATAGGGGGGGAAACAAAAATGAATGAAGGGCTGATCCTACACTGAAAGGCGAAAACATTTCTAAACATTTACGAAACTCATGATACATCAATACCTTTATTAGGACTAATGAAAATGTCACAATTCTGGACTGACCACTGGGGGAAATGAAACATTCCTCATATTGGGGTTTATATTAAACCTAGTTATTGTGAGTAATATCTTGCTGAGAGTTTATTTCTACAGATCAGCAGATGTTGATGCACAAGTGATGACAAAGAATTGCATTTTTTTAAAAAAAATGAAGGAAAGGACAAGCTTTCCATGCATTTTTTCCCTTTGAAATATGCTGACCTTAAAAAGCAAGTAAGTAAAAGCCCTGGTAAAAATCAATCATTCAGACACATGTATATGTACAGTGATTAGTTATGTTTTAAATGAGTGCTTAAGGTAGCATTGGATAATGAAATGTTGCTTAATGTATTAGGTATTTTTGTAATTTGAAAATTAAATTGGTTTTTTAAAGCATGAGATTTGGATGAATCAAGTTTTAATACATTACTTTTTCCTAACCCATTCGTGTTCTAGCAAGCTGCTGGTTCAAGTGGCATGGCAGACTTTCAGGAAGGCTGAGGCCGGCCAAGAAACTAGATCCCCTTGCGGATTAGGCAGGAATCCTGCCTGCTCAACCATAGAACTACTCTGGCAGATTGAACAGCTATTCATTCCAGAAAGCTCCTATAGCCTTATTATGGCTCCAGCTAGCAACTCTAAACTGGCTGTACTGCACTCCCACATTCGACAGTTTTTTGTCCTGCCCCCAGACCCACCACTTGTGCAACAGAATATTATCTACAAATTGCTGCTACAGGTTCCGACTGTGACTACCTCCAAATCCCTGTTCGTCTTGCACATGCTTTGTCTGTTTGAATCTTTGGCTTTAATATAATTTTGTTTCCACCCTTAGTTGCGTCTGACTCTTGAGCATCTTTAGGAGAGGGGGGAAAAAGAATGGGGAAAAAATCATTCTACAGTGGTGCCCCGCAAGACGAACGCCTCGCAAGACAGAAAACCCGCTAGACGAAAGGGTTTTCCGTTTTGGAGGCGCTTCGCAAAACGAATTTCCCTATGGGCTTGCTTTGCAAGACGAAAATGTCTTGCGAGTTCCTGCGGGTTCCCCCTCTTCCCCCCCTTTTTCTAAGCAGCTAAGCCGCTTATCAGCTGATCAGCTAAGCTGATAAGCCGCTAAAAGCTGCTAAAAGCCGCTAAACCGCTAATAGCGCTAATCCGCTAAGCTGTCAATGGGCTTGCTTCGCAAGACGAGAAAACCGCTATACGAAGAGCCTCACAGAACGGATTAATTTCGTCTTGCGAGGCACCACTGTATCAGCAAAATCCTATCATGTCTGCTTGGGAGTAAGTCCCACTGATGCCAATACAATACACTAGTGGCCAAAATTGTGGAAAACTTTTGGGGAAAGTGTATTTCCGAAGTTTGATGGCTCATAACACCTGATTGGCTCTCTAAAAACTCTCATGCTCATTGGCTACATTCAAATGAAGGAAAGCTACTGCATATCAACCTAAGCAAGTTGTGCTTCCTTTTTCTTGTTATTTGGCTATAACTTTTTATAGAATACAAATAATTGAACAAACTTTGTTGCATTACATTCTTCATCAAATTTTCTTTCCATTGATATATAATGTCATGACATTATATATCAATTACTCCAAAAAGAAGTGGTGCTATGAGCCACCAAACCTCGGAAACACACTTTTTCCAAAAGGTTTCCGCAATTTTGGCCACTAGTGTAAATAAATGTATTGAGGTCAACCCCCAATAAATGCACATTAAACTGCAGTCTTAAACAACATTGTACAAATAAAACCTTTAGTTTTTCTTCAACTTACTCTTACTGGTATGTTCTGCCTTGAAGTTAAGAACTACTATTCCAGATTAAGTGAGCTGAGAATTGCACCCTGAATGTGAGAAATATTTCATTGCTCTTCTAGTGTGCTGACCACAGATGGGCTGCAGGATCTATCAGGAACACTGCAATGAACACCCTGCATACTAGAGTTCTAGATAAATGATTCACTGTGACAAATCTTATCTTAATCAGAACTACAGACCTATTTTTTGAGAAGAAGTTGAGAAAGCAAGCAGTTGCAAAGGGAAGGAGACAACAAGAGAACTGTATTTCTGGCATTTTTTACTGGCACAAACAGCAGTTCTACTCTGTCCACCTCCCACCCTTCTTTGCAGCTGCCTAAAGTGCACATACATCTGTTGTAATTCAGAGGAGGACAAGATCATCATCTGACATAGCTGTTTCATTGACACTAATATCAGCCTTGGTTTCAAGATAAATTCCACTCCTAAGTCCAGGGACTCATTTTCAACCCTTCTGTATTTATTGTTCCTCCTTATCCATCCTTATTTTTTTCTGCTCAGTGGGCAGTCAACTAAACAGAAGCAGTCCTAGCAGAACAAATCAGGATCGTGAGGGCTATAGAAACAACTGTCAGCACCTGATGAATACATTAATCTTACCAATTATTATCATCTCTGTAATGGTCTTTTTAAAGATGTATCAATTCAGAACCATTCTGACAAACAGTGTAGTCTTCAGGTTCCCTTTTGGACACAGGTGCACAGAGCTCTACTTTCATTGTCCAATCTCCTTCAGCTATTGGAGAAAGGCCAGGTATCCCATCAAATCTCCTGGCTCTTTCTGTTGGCTGACTATCAATATCCAAAAGGTTTTAGGATATGTGAGACGGGGCAGAAGAATGATAAGTAACATCCTTTAGCGTGTGAAAAGAGCTTGGCTATTTCCCTCTCTGGGCTACAGTGACTTTTGAAATAATTTGGTAGTATGGTATCTAAAGCTTCTTGTCTGGAAATGTATAATGTATTACGAACTCCATGGTCCTCACAATATATAAGTAGGCATCTTGCATTGGTTCCGTTCATTAAACCCATCTTATATGGAACTAACCATTAGATGCAGTATGTAGAAATGAATGTACAGATTTAGTCACTGAGCAATGTGTCTCTGTTCCTCCATCTTGGGATTTTCCCACAGAAATCAAGTGCTTGCAGTGGTTGGCCTTACTAGATGATTCTGATATGTAAATTCTTCCTTGGCAAGTTGTGCCAAAATTCAAAGTCGACTGAGTTCAATAGAGCGTATTCCCTAGATGTGTGCAGAAGACTGAAGTACTAGAAAACTAGGAAATCGTCCAAGATCTACAAAATAGAACAGTGTGGAATGCTCCCACTCAGTTGTACCCTTCTATACCATACTCAATTCCATTCCTCCTCCAGAGTTTTCCATTCCCTCCTTTCAACTGTCAATCAGCATTCCATGGACACTGCGCGTTCTTAGTCCTTACCAGGCTGTTTTGAGGATCCTCCAATTCACCCAACTTGTGTGTGGGGTTTCCTTACATATATATTTTTTGTACTTTTGCAAACCTTGTGGCCAAGAGCAAATAAGCATTATGGGGAGTTATCATTGCATTCAGAAAATGAGACCTCTAGGCTGCTTAGCACTTCTGAAACATCTGACATGCTTTCCAAAGTGCGATATTGGTTTGTAAGTGCCGGTGTGGTTTCAGTTTCATATAACAGAGGCAACCATTTACAGTGCATTGTTAAGTTTAACTGTCCTTTGTTACCTGGCCTGTGAGTTGTCACTTTTTAAATTGGTAGCACATCCCCACGTCCAAACAGAAGCACTGGAATGATTAACGAGTAAATGCTCTTATAAACTGCTGTGTTCTAAAGCAGCTGCTTAGAAAGCACAGGAGCCAACATTTTAGATAGGGGCCAGCCTTTAACTGCAACATTCTACACAGGACTGGGGTGTTCTTCATTTTTCTTTAACTATCTACTGTATGTCTGTTTTCCTGCTTCTCTTGCTCGGCCACTGTCTTTGCCTCCAGCTTTTCCTTATCTCTGGCCACTGTCAATGCCATCTTTCTGACTTGTCCCTTCTTCTCCCTCTCGTTAAAAAAATAGCTCAAAATAAGGACAAAAATAAAATGGGGCTAGAAGACATGGTGGAGTGCATCTTATGTTGGCCAAAACTTAATTTTGGGTGCTGCCTGTCATATGAAAACCAGATACGCAAGATGTATTAGCAGTAGTACAATCTGAGCAATGCTTTCAAGTGCCAGAGCACAGGAATGTCTTTTGGGGCGGCTGGGGCGCCTTTGATCTAGTCCTTTCTACTTCTTTTGATAAGTCCTTCACAGAAGCAGATCTGCATTTAAATCAGTCTAAATGTCCATTGCCTTTGAATACTGCTATTCTGTCGCACAACACCAAAACATCTGTGAAACAAAAGAGACTCTAATCAAAAGGAAGCTATAAGGCACTATTCTTGTACTACAGTATTGATTCTTTATGCAGATCCCTATTAAATTCTTTCAGATTTGAAGCATGAGATCAACTAGATCTTAAAATATATTTATGAACTTTAGCTCTTTGGGGACTATGGAACCAAGGACAAACAGGTCCTTTGACTAGAGTTATTCTTATGTTATACATGAACATCTATAGATTATCTTCTTTTTACAAGCCAAAACAGGTTATTCATATTTGATATATTGCTGACTCTTAGTGCAATTTCCAAATCACTTGTTCTGGGTTTGAATTAGGATTTCTGATTGTGGGTGAAGTTATTTAAAAATCTAGAGGATCTATATGTTTTATATGCTATTTATTGCGGAAGAGGCCTTGAATGGATTTGCAATTGATAAATTAATTGAATAGAGACAAAGGAATTTCTATCGTAACCTGTTCTAGCCATACATACATGAAATGCATGGTTTACTTCTTCCACCCTCACAATTTAATTTGAACTGACGTGGCAGGGGAGAGGATCAACAGGAATCTCTTGAAAAAAACTTTTTCTAAAATAAGTTAGTGATATGGATTAATCTGTGGAAACTGAGCTGATATTAAAACAGAATGCCTTTTAGGATTTGCAGAGTTCTGGGTTTAATTTCAGACAGGTAACATAAGAACTGTAAGAAGTGAGAGAAGGGGTGTTGAAGTTGCCCATCAAAAGTTGACAACTGGACAGCTGACTGAGCAGGTGCACAAGTCTCACCTGGTCTTCCCAAATATGGTGCTCGTATTTAAATTCATCATTAATTCTAAATGCATATATATCAGGCATAGCCAAAATGGTGCCCGCCATAAGCTATTAATACTACAGCTCCCATCATTCCTGACCCCGAGACATACTGACTTGGACTGAGTTGAAGTCAGGTTACAGATGCATTTTATATGCAGATCTCTGTCCTCTTTCCTGGTAATGCAACAGCTGCCAGACAGGTGTCAAGGTACTTACCCTTGTTGTTTTCACTTTATTGCCGGAAGAACAACTCCATCCTTTTCGATCTGGAAGAACTTTGCATTCTTCCCCTTCAAGACATGGCTGCATGTGGCACCACCATTTTTGTTCCACTATTGAAGCTAGAGAAGTAGTAGAAGAAGAAAGGCATGCTTTTTTTTTAATATATTGGTGCTATTTTTAACTTATTCCATGGAAATATTGTCAGGGCAATAGTAGCAAAGTCATAAATGTCAACTATGATCTGCATTTTTTTAACAATAAATAAATATCTGCATAACAAAATCAAAATGAAAATTGCATATATGTGAATTTGAACAGCAATCAGAATGACATTAACCAATAAGGGGGCAGAAAACTGACCTGGTATCATGAAATGTTTGGCTTATTTTCAACATGTCTCGCTTTGGAACAGCTTAAAAGCCTCTCACATCTATTTAAATGTATTTCATAATTCACATTTCTCCAGTTTCATTGAGCTGCTCTCATGTTAAAAGATTCATTATATTCTCTGCTTTCAGCCTATATTCCTTAACCCTTGAACATTCAGGTCTAATGTGTCTGGAAGAAATATATTCTCAAAAGATGATATAGTTACTGTTTCTGCGATAGCTGACATCGCAGCACCATGAAAACACAAGCTTCTTGCAGAGCATGTGACATGCAGAAGGCAAAGGCACATGGACCATCTAAAAATTTCTCTCCTGAATGTAAAGAAAGCATTTATTTCTTTGTGCTGCTCTCATGTTAAAATGACTTCCTTAAAAAAAAAACAAGAGATGGCATCACTCTTTGCCTTGATTTTTTCTTTTTTGTGGTGAAAATAATATAAAGGAAATGTGAAACAGCACCTCATGGAGCAAATACGCTGATGTAGCTTTAGCAGCAGATATTAAAATGAGCGAACTTGATACAGCCGTATGGGTGCTCGGAGTTTTACATCAAGTCCCTAGAGGTTTCATTTCACAGCAAGGCTTGGTAATTCACTTTCAAATCTCCAGCTATCGTTCACCTTGGGTATATATATATATATATATACCTCCAAAGAACTCTCAATATCCTCCTTATCACTATAAATATTGGCAGGATTAAATGAAAGGCAATTGCTTAAAGAACTCAGCAGAGCATGACTCGAGAGGGAAGAACAAACCACAGAATGTGCCGCACCATCAACGCAAGAAGGAGCTGCTCGAGTGGTACCTGCTACCTGCCCAGGGAAGCAGGAGCACTTGACTGTCTGCGATCTTTCTTCTATCTTGTTCTTATTACAACATCGGTGGAGAGCCACCACTTCACAAGTTCCAGTTTTAACATGATGAGCTGTGGAAACAAGATGTTGACAGCAGTGATGACATTTATTTATTTATTTATTTATTTATTTATTTATTTATTTATTTATTTAGCACAATTTCTTTAAAAGCAGAAATGCATCAACTTAAGAAGCCGTCTGCACTGTAGGTGTCGTCAGAAAGGTCTTCTGTGCTAAGGGAAGGGCTTATCTTGCTTCCTAGGCTGAGATACCTTATAATTCCTTATTGCTCAGAACACAACAGCTATTTGGGGGCAGGAACATTGTATGTTTGGCCTCGAGTGGCTGGCTGCAGGCAGAGAAGACAATATGATCAGAAGAATAGCGTTCAGAAACTAGTGAAGAAAGTTGGCAGTATGGAGTGCTCCTGCTTAGGGTTCTAGACAGCCAGCCATGCCCTTTTCCAAGCAACTCCATTCCAACCTCCAACCCCCTCCCCCAAGACACTCAGCATTCTGTGCCCATTTGTCAGTCTTCATTAGATTGGGGTGTTTTTTGGTGTGGGTGTGGTGGTAGGGTGTTCCCTTAGGGCAGAGCTTTCCAAACTGTGTGTTGTGACACATTAGTGTGCCAGCTGCAGTGTGTAGGTGTGTTGTGTGAAACCTGCTCGCATTTCTCCTAGGGGTGCAAAGGGGTTAGTTTAACCTCCGGTTTGCTAGTAAAACTGAATTACCGTGTTGCGAAATGATGCATGTCCAAAAAGTATGTCACCAACTTGAAAAGTCTGGAAAGCTCTGCCTTAGGGTTTTCCCCCACATTACAGATTTTTTGTACTTTGTAAACTTTGGGGTTCCCCCAGGCATACTGATACCATCTTATTATTGGTGGCCCCGTCTTAGCTGCAAATTTCAGCTCTAATGCAGATGAATGTTCTGCAAACGTATTTCCTGATAGTGTAAGAACTGGAGTTATTTCAAGAAGTACCACAGAAAACATTTCATTCTGGAAAATGTCGGCACATGTGTTTGTCAAAGGGAGGGAGGGATAAGTGTGTCAGCCTGTAAAGAAACATTTAATTTCTTAAAATATTATTTAAAATATAACCTAGCTTTCCAAATGCATTTTGCTGAAGGTAACTAACAATACACACAAAAAGTATAACGAAAGCATTGTAAAATAACATATAATGGACAACAAAAAAGATGAGATTAAAAACAGCAGGCCGCAAAAACTAAAAGCTGTAAACCAAAACAGAATAAAGGCAGTGAGAAGTCAACCAAGTAACCCCAAAGCTTCTGAAACAGGAAGTTCATCATCAACAGGCACAAGGAACGGTTCGAAAACCAAGGTGCGGAAGCAGCGCCAGATGTTCGGCTTCCAAAGAATGTTCTTAAACCGGATCACTCACTTCCGGGTTTGTGACATTTGGGAACCGATCTGTTCGACAACTAAGCCGTTCGACTACCAAGGTACCACTGTAATAAGACAGGCCTCCCTGGGCAGAGTCTAATCACACTACCCAAGAAGGCTCTCTGGTGCAGTCCCACCAATCCTGTTACTTTTACATGTTTACCATCTTTCATGTGAAAATTTCTCATCTCTGTGTCTGCTTTACTCAAGTGACCACGTATTTTGAGAAATGAGGGGGGAGGCAGTGCAAATTCTTCACATGCCAATATGCTTCTTGCTGGAGAGATGCAAAACCTCTGTTTGCTATCCATCGATTAAAAAAAAAGTTCTCCCAATAACAGTTTTGAAATATTTTGTTGCAGATGATGCTTTGCTATGCCAAGTATTATTTTGTTCTGTATTAGACTTATGGGATGCACGCTCAATATGATGAACAATGCCGAGAGTGGAAAATCAAACATATTCAGACAGTATCAATATTCTCTCCACTTCAAGGTGAATGTTAATGACACAGAATACCATGATATACCAACTGAAAGGAATTGGTAGCTTACTGGAAAAAGCTTCCAGTTCAGGGATCCAGTATTTCTGTGAAACAAACAAACTAACAGATGCTAACCTCTCTTTTAAACAATATAAGGAAGCAGGACAGCCAGTTTCTTGGGAAGTGTGATGGATGCAGAATATTGAGGATGGGCTATCATTATGGAAGGACCTGAAAACAACATTATTTCTTCAAACAGACTGGCAGAGTTTAGGACTTGGCCCCTAAGTGCTTAGAAAGACTTGGGCAGCCTCAGAACTTGAATTTGAAGTCCAGCTAACAACATTTCTAAAATAGAATATACTAACATTTTGTTTCCGCAACACGCACTTGACATATAATGTCTTGTCAGTTACATTTTGATTAACATGCTCATGATAAATTAACCTTATTGAGTAATCAAGACCTGAAAATAGAGACACAGTCCATTTTGGGGAAGTCATGGGTTGATGGTGGGATTTATACATTAGATCAGTTAATAGGATCAGATGGAGAATTTTTGCCATTTGCAGTTTTGCAGTTTAGGTACCACTTATCCACTACTGCTGAATGCTAGCATCTTCAACTAGAGCAGTTTTAGAGTCTATTTTTGGACTGTTAGCTTTGAGTGCCTCAGCATCTCCTGTGCTGCTGGAGGAAATAAATGGATATTTGCAGAAAACTAAACCCATTAATAGCTGTTTATAAATGTTTATTGGAATGCTGTAAATTGAATGTTCAGGAACTTAGAGGTGAAGGGAAACAGAGAGTTAGAGTGTTCCATTAATCTCCATCAAAGGAAAGTTCCTTTAGCATCCATACGCAGGGTTTCTTTAAATTTAAAAATGAGATTGACCCAACAAAAGCGGATGTTTAGAGTATACTATACTTCATGGCACCTCAACAAGAAGGTATTGTTTGATTCACAAAGATGTTGGTAATGTAATGTTGAAAATGCCTATTCCAGAACATATGAAGAGCCTGCTGGATCAGGCCAATGACCCATCTAGTCCAGCATCCTGTTCTCTCACACACCCCAGCCAAAGCAGGCACATGTCTGATAGTAATTCCCTACTGTCAAAAGCATCCCTAACAGCAGCCTTAAGGTGCCCCAGATACACATACACACACACACCCTTGCATGGATGTCCATGCACTCTTAAACTATATACCTGTGGTGGGGACAAACAGATGGACAACCTATGTGGATCCTGAGAGCCCTTATGTGTCAGGATGCTGTCAGCGGCTTCTGGCTGGTTGCCCAGGAAAGTATAAAGACAAGGGAAGGTTTCTTACTGTCCTTTTTTTAATTCAGTGTTTATAGAGAGAGACTATAGAACCCAGCCTCTTGGGTAATGGCATTGTCCTGAGTGAATTCCACCCCCCTTCTCTCCCACTTCCTCATTTGTCATCCTCATCACCTCCTCTATGGGTGCTGCTACATGCCCTCTGTCTTTGAGCTCTGTGCTCTCCTACTTTCAAGGCTGGCCAGGTTCGGGGCGGGGGGTCTGGAAAGCTTTCCAATGACGCCGTGACTGTCAGCTGTCGCCTCGCTTCCTCCTCCTCTTCTATTATTTCTATTCTATTCTATTATTTCTATTTCTATTATTTCTATTATTTCCCAACTTTCCCCCTCATTTGCCTATGAGCTGTGACCTCCTGCAAACCACTGTTGTAAATCTATACTGTCTTCCTCTTGCTCCTCCCTGAAAGGGTCAGGTTGTGGAGGCAGTCTCCACCATTCCTCCTCTGCCCAGTTCCTGACATTATGGTGGCAAAAAGATTTATATTGCAAGGCTGCAAGGATAAACATCCACCACCCATTACTCAGTGGTCAAATGAACTCACTGCCCTTTCTTCATTTGAACAGACTGATTATAATTATCACTTTTGTCTAGACACCAATTTGGACTATTAATCTAAAACAGGGTGGATGGAAAACAGTGGTACCTCGGGTTAAGTACTTAATTCGTTCCGGAGGTCCGTACTTAACCTGAAACTGTTCTTAACCTGAAGCACCACTTTAGCTAATGGGGCCTCTTGCTGCCGCTGCGCCGCCGGAGCCTGATTTCTGTTCTCATCCTGAAGCAAAGTTCTTAACCTGAAGCACTATTTCTGGCTTAGTGGAGTGTGTAACCTGAAGTGTATGTAACCTGAAGCGTATGTAACCCGAGGTACCACTGTATTCTTCTTGATAATGTCAGCCTGCCATTGATTGTTGTTTAAATGATAATGATGGTGGTGATGATGATGATGACGACAAATTTTTCTTCTCCCGCACCACTCTGCCCCATTACACTTGCTAATAAAAAGCTGAAGGACAACCACCAAACACAACATGGGCTTTCAAATGGACTTTGGTAGTCATGAACTGAGCTGCGGATGGATGGAGTGCTTTGGAGCTTTCAATGGATTGGCATTTGCCACAAAAAGGCAACCCTGTTGTATAAGCTGTGTGGTTAATAATTATCACAAAAACTGTGCTGCAGAAAACTCAGGCAAATGGTAACTCTTATTCTTCTGGAAGGCAGAATTACAATAAGGTAGAATGAAACTTAACTCTTGAGACTGGAAGGAATAGTCATGGATATGGGCCTTCATATTTCAGTTACTAACAAGCAGGTCTCCTTAATCTCAGCCTTGTTTTACACGTAGATCATGCAGTGCTTTCTATTGCTATGGCTGGTCATTAATTTATCACTTTTAGAAAACTGTGTGATGACCACAAGTTGCTGGCTTTTGGGGAGAGGCTGTGAATCAGAGAAAGATTGATAGCTCAATAGACAGAACATGATTGGTAGAGCAAAGGTTCTATCTTCAGTTCCCCACATCTCCACTTAAAAGGATTATAGGCTGTGGGGCTGGAAACACCTCTATCTCAGCCTTACAGAGCGACTGCCTGTCAAAGTACTGGAGTAGACAGACTAACAGTACAATGGTACCTGGGGTTACAGACGCTTCAGGTTACAGACTCCGCTAACCCAGAAATAGTACCTCGGGTTAAGAACTTTGCTTCAGGATGAGAACAGAAATCGTGCAGCAGCAGTGGGAGGCCCCTTTAGCTAAAGTGGAGTTTCAGGTTAAGAACGGACCTCCAGAAAGAATTAAGTTCTTAACCCGAGGTATAAGGAAACTTCATGTATTCATAGGCACAAATAGAAACAAAAGCAGCCATCAAGTTGGATGCTCATTCATGTGCACTAACTCACAATCCTAGAAATTTATGTTGTCAAACAATAAATCTCAGCAAACAGGACAGTAAAGAATTAGCAGAAATGGTCCCTTTCTACTCTTATAGTACAATTCTGTATTCAGACGCTTATTCCCTGGTAAGCATGTAAACCTTAGTGAGCTTTGGCCCTACTTCCCCTTCTCTCTGAAATTCTTATTTACATTCTGGGTTGTCTCACTGATTCTTAAGACTTCGTTTGCTTCCACACAATTCTATTTAATAGTTTTTACACAGCACAACTGGCTCCCTAGAGATGCCACATTCCACCTTCTAAGCAGAAATCAAGCACCACCTATATGCACCAACGGGCACCTGAAATGCAAGCTATTTAATATATTTAGTTTGTTGTAAAACACTTTGAAAACAAATTAGTGCTGAAACAAAAACTTTAAAGGCTGCAGATTTCTCATTCTTTAGCCATTAGTGAGAATGAATGGGACGTATTTAGGTTTTCATGCCAACGTAATCAAATTAAACAGAATGGTCAATTAAATTTATGAATGCATTTCAAAGGATGGTGGTGCGGAAGTGCATTTCAATAGATTAGATTAGATCAGTGAATAATCTAAACAACAGATTAGACCAGTGAATAACCAGATTTCCCAATAAAGTGCAAAATAGAAATGTAACTTTCATTCAATTTTTAATGAAGAAAACAACAACTTTCCATATAAGAAATGCCTACATTTCAATGCAATAAAATTCATAGAAGTTCAAAAGTTTGCTTAATTTGATACTACATTAAGTAGTATCCAAGGGGAAATTAGGGAAGAGGGGCAATACAACTCACAAACAAAAAAAAATTGTATACTCTAAATGTCCTGGACTTCAAAAGATAAACTGATAGGATGAAAATAAACCTATTAAGTCACTAATGCACAGGCCACTGTCTTATTTGTGGACCCAACAGCATCTTGCACAAACCAGAAAGCATTTCAACTCACTCAAGAAAGTGAAGGGGTTCTGTGACTTTTGCCTATTTCACCTTTCTGCTTCAAACTCCTTGTCATATCCTTTTCTGTTCTGGAAAGTTCACAAACAGAACTGGGGGAGGCACATCAGGTTAAGCGGGAAGCTAAGAAAGCCCCGTTCCAGGAATCCATCTCTTCTCATGGAAGTTAGGAACCAAGCCTTCATGGAAAATATGGGCCTATTAGATATATTTCTCTCCACCCTGCACTCCAAATAATTCCCTATTATTAATTTAGCTCAAACCACAACCCAAGTTCTGCAACTCTTCTCATTGTTTTTTTCCAGAACAATCATTAGCTGACAATAATTAAATAATAATTCGTATTAGTCATCCAAAGTACCGTATTTTTCGCCCTATAGGACGCACTTTTTCCCCTCCAAAAATGAAGGGGAAATCTGTGTGCGTCCTATGGGGCGAATACAGGCTTTCGCTGAAGCTTGGAGAGCGAGAGGGGTCGGTGCGCACCGGCCCCTCTCGCTCTCCAGGCTTCAGGAAGCTATCAGCAAGCCTGGGGAGCCCGCGGGAGTTCCTGCAGGGCTCCCCAAGCTGCGGATAGCAGTCTGCCGCCCGGCGCGCGGGGCGCCCTGAAGCAGAGCGCCCCTCGCGCCGGGCAGACATCGGCCAGCCCCACAAGCTCGGGGGACAGCTGGGAGGCGCAGCACCGCCATACCGCTGTTCCCCAACCTGGTTTTGGGGGGGAGGGAAATAAAGGAAACAAAATTTTTCTTTATTTCCCCCCCAAAAAACTAGGTGCGTCCTATGGGACGGAGTGTCCTATGGGACGAAAAATACGGTATCTAAAATCCCACACAGAGAAGTAATGAAACCACTTAGAAGCCATTTTGGCATGGAAGGGGTATATAAAATAAAATGATGATGATGTTGATGATGATGATATATTGAGTTCTATGAATTTTGGAGAACCCATACACAATTGTTAATAATGATATCCACACAGGCTTAAGGTTACACTATGATGACAGTAATTTCCACATTGATTAATGATAAGGCAGGTGTCCGTCTCGATCTGCCTTAATATGGCTTCCCATCAGTTCACTATTACACACACTTTAAAATAAAAATGCCGACATTTTATGGACTGTACAATAATAATAAAAAAACTAGTGTGACTAGAATGTTTTTTCAACTCACAGCCTGAATCAGCATGTTATTATTTTGTAACCAGATTGTGGCAGGTTGGTTTTTCCCCAAAACACAATGCATGTTTGCTTAGTTCATACTGATTGACATGGAAAGCAAATGTAGGCTATCTTTCCTCTACACTTCAGCAATCTCGATGTGTCACTTCTGTCTCAATGTGTCACTCCAAAAAGCAAGACCATGCAGTTTTTTATAGCCTTGCTGCATAATCTTTAAATGTTTGTGGTTGTTCTAGTCACTCACCATGGTTCTGGTGGACTACAAAATCCAGTGGACATAGATACTCCAGATAAAAAATTAAAATAAGTTGGTAAATGTAAAAAAAAAAGTCAAATACATGTATTTCTTTTACAATACAATATATGCTGCTGCTGCTGCTGCTGCCTCCCTCTCTCTCTCTCTCTCTCTCTCTCTCTCTCTCTCTCTCTCTCGTAAGCCACTCTGGGAATTTCATTGATCATTGAAGATTGAGGCTTACATTTTAGGAACAACTATATTCTGGGCTTATCTACACTTCATCTAAGCATGGGTCCAAGGTTTTTCTTTCATCCTGCCACTTTCCATGGGAATGGGCTACAACCCATTCTCTTTAAAGCAAAGTACCAACCAATTACCCTGGATTCTAGAACTAGTGCATTGCCTTCTATGTGTTATGGGCATGTTACAAGCAGGGGGGTCAGCCAAAATTTGTGCTTGCCATTGACTTTGCACCTGGGAAGGAGCAGGGTCCTGCTTAGCTTTGGAGGCAATTGCAGGGACAAGATGCCATTCTCATCCTTTCACTCCTCTCACATCCAGATTTAAGCTAATGGATAATGGGATCATCCATGAGCAAATTCTGAAGTTCTGTCAAAATGACTGGGTGCACTTCATCATTTTGTTCTTCAAAGCTCACCATAAAATGTGGTTTGTTGTGCTCCTTCTTCTGAAGCTTTCTTACCATTTCTGGTGTGATTGTGGCTATTGTTGCCTTGCCAGCTTCAAGACTTGGTTGTACTGGCAAAACTGCACTTAATGTATGCAGAGCTGTGCCCCCATCTAAGAACAAAACTGAACATTTAAAAAGTGGGTTTGGAATATATTTGGGGCAGGGGGAGCAATCAATGCTAGTTGAGGAATGGGAACGAAGCCTTAGAGCTGATGGATCTTGTACAGAAGCCACTTCAAATAGTCTCTAGCATTCCAGGCCTTTGTGCCTACCCCATTATGCATGAAAAATAGATGTAAAATGTGAGCAGTCTACCATATGGATTTCTACGACTGAGTGGAGAAAATCCAACAACACAGCAAGCAGCTTCTAGGGGTCACTTCAAATGGTACAGTAAATCTTCATGTGATAACTCTGATTCATGCAGCAAGATGTTGTACAATGCTTCCATGGAACAGCCACCTCCATAAGTATATTTCACATATAAAGACAGCTTCCATTTCTCATAGATAAGATGATAGATAGATGATGATATAGATAGATAGATGATAGATAGATAGATAGATAGATAGATAGATAGATAGATAGATATAGATAGATAGATAGATACATACATACAGTGGTACCTCGGGTTAAGTACTTAATTTGTTCCGGAGGTCAGTTCTTAACCTGAAACTGTTCTTAACCTGAAGCACCACTTTAGCTAATGGGGCCTCCTGTTGCCGCCGTGCCACCAGAGCACGATTTCTGTTCTCATCCTGAAGCAAAGTTCTTAACCAGAGGTAATATTTCTGGGTTAGCGGAGTGTGTAGCCTGAAGCGTATGTAACCTGAGGTACCACTGTAGATAGATATAGATAGATGATAGATAGATAGATGATAGATAGATGATAGATGATAGATAGATAGATGATAGATAGATGATAGATAGATAGATGATAGATAGATAGATAGATAGATAGATAGATAGATAGATAGATAGATGATAGATAGATAGATAGATGATATACAAGATTCAGCACATTTTAAAAGAAATTTATTAACTGTGGGAAATTACTTTCATTTTGTTAATTACATGGCAGAAAAGGCAATTTACAGATTAAAAGAAAAGCTATTATCATAAATTGTTTTACATAGATGCTTTTCAAAGCTTCACCAACCTTTTTTGTCATTCTAGTAGCATTGAGGGAAGAAAAGACAGTGGTCACCATCTTCTCTTCATCCCAATATCACTAAAATAATGCTACATTATGATCAGAGGCATCGTGCAGGGATATGGCAGTCCGCAAGGCTGCTGATTATAGCTCCATCACTGCTTCTGATACTAGAGCAACTAACTTTAAAAAGTGAAGGGGGGAAGCCACAGCCACCACAAAAGCCCCATTCTCCCAACTATAACTATTTTAAGCATTTACCTTCCTCCACCCTCACCTCAAAAGCCTGAAAATGCCACCCCACTTTTGCAGCTTGCAAACAGGGCTGCATAAGTAGGAAGGCATTTTTGGCTAAGTGCTGCAACAATAAATAGGCAACAATACCACATAATGGGAGAACATGGGGGATTGCTTTTGTGCTATATGAATTATCACATTGCTGTTGTTTAGTCGTGTCCGACTCTTCGTGACCCCATGGACTAGAGCACGCCAGGCACTTCTATCTTCCACTGCCTCCCGTAGTTTAGTCAAACTCATGCTGGTAGCTTCGAGAACACTGTCCAACCATCTCATCCTCTGCCGTCCCCTTTTCCCTGTGCCCTCCATCTTTCCCAACATCAGGGTCTTTTCCAGGGAGTCTTCTCTTCTCATCAGGTGGCCAAAGTATTGGAGTCTCAGCTTCAGGATCTGTCCTTCCAGTGAGCACTCAGGGCTGATTTCCTTAAGAATAGATAGGTTTGATCTTCTTGCACTCCATGGGACTCTCAAGAGTCTCCTCCAGCACCATAATTCAAAAGCATCAATTCTTTGGCGATCAGCCTTCTTTATGGTCCAGCTCTCACTTCCGTACATCACTACTGGGAAAACCATAGCTTTAACTATATGGACCTTTGTTGGCAAGGTGATGTCTCTGCTTTGCTCCAACAGGGTTAGAAGTGTGGCAATGGGAAGATTTAGCAAATATGCATATTTCTAACTGCAGGCACCCAACGCCTCTACAAATACCGCCTGGTATATTCATGGAAAGCAGTTCTAGAAGCCCCAAAATGGGTCTTGATATGTGTTAAACTCGAAGATGTTGAGGCTGGAAGAGCTGCCTCTGCAACACAATTAGCCTACTTAGTCCAGGTGGCTGGAGGATGGCAAAGAGAGTTCTTATGACAACACACTGCAGAAAAAAGTGCCTTTTCAACCTTTAGAAGAAGAAAAACAACCAGCTAATGAATAGTTTGCCATGGTGATGTTGCCAAACCTGCTGCACTGTGCCAGGAATAAATCTCATTCATCATCTTCGCTGCCAACCACCAGTTACTGCCATCTGCACACAAAGACTTTTGCCCCCTTGGCAAAAAATCAAGGATAACTGTATTGTAATTGCATTCTCAGGAAGAAAGATCCCTAACGGTCAACAGAAAAGATTGAGATATCCAACGTGCACCAAAGATATGCAGAACTTGACTTTGTGGTCGGTTATCTCAGTTAAGTGGTAAGGAGGGAAATGCGCTGGATTAATAGAAATAGCTGGCTCAGATTCATCTGGGCACCCAAACTTTAGAAAAAAAATCAATCAACCAGACGGAGCACTTCATGTAGAATTTTTGGACCAGCAGCATTTTCAGCCATCTGACTTTATCCATTTTGGCTTAGCGAAGATAATTTCATTCACACACTCTTTCAGTATTGGTCAGTAAATGTTGCTGGCAGAATCCTGTCACTTCTCCTTTTAAGGGTTACGGCTCCCTTTCATGGTAGAGGTTACAAATCATAATTTGCTGGGCAGTATAAATAACGTGAGCTCTGGGGATTCAAAAATAGCACCAACGTTTATAGCAAATGTGGAAGTCTCTTCCAAAACACATTTGTCAAAATACTTAATTTTCAAATCTCCTTTAGTATGAATATCTTAATTTTTTGCCTCACCTAGAAACCTTAAAATGAATTTGTTTCACTTATGAATTTCGACTAATAGTCTCAAAGGCAACATAAAATTATAAAACAACCAACCTACATACCTGAGAAAATGAGAACATTACATTAAAATAATAATAATAATCACAAATAAAACAAGGACAAGCAGCAGCAATAATCAGTAGTCCATAAATACTAAAACAAACAAACAAAAAGGTACTGTATTAGAAGAGAATAATTTGACAGCTTTGGTGAGTAATAAAGGTATCGCTGCAATGAAAATAATACAGGTACCTCACAAATCTGCCAAAGAAAGGTGCTCCAAAGATGGGGCATCATTCTGCGAGAAGAAACATACACCCACACATTTAAAATCAACAGAATTCATGTGGCGCTGACTTCCCAAACCTAGTGAATTGTAGGCCAAAACATCGGAAGGGCAGTGTCAGGGACTGGACAGAGGAGGAATGATGGAGACTGCCTCCCTCTCCTGAACCTTCCAGAGAAGAGGAAGACAATATAGGTTTATAAGCAGTGGTTTGCGGAAGGTCACGGCTCAGAGGTAGATGGGGGGCAAAGTTGGGAAATGATGGGAAAGTAGGAGGGGGAAGCAGAGCCGGAGCAGCTGGCTGACACATCATCACTAGAAAGCATTCCAGACCCCCCTTCTCCCAGAACCCGGCAAGCATTGAAAGTAGGAGCGCAAAGGGCTCAGAGGCAAGTGGCCCTAAGCAGCCCCCGTAAGGTGTGTGCTGCTGCTGATGATTGAGGAGAGAAGGGGTGTAGATTACTTGGAGCAACGCCAATGCTCCAAGAGGCTGCATTTCTAAGCCCCTCTCTGTGAATATTGAATAAAAGACGACGTTAAGAGCTTTCCTTGCCAGCTTTCCTGGCAACATACCATGGGGGGGAGATTGGATTCCCTGATGCCTAATAGGCAGTAAGTTGGGGGAGGCTGGTACAGGGTGTGGGGTAGGAGCTCATAATTCAGTGGTAGAACATCTCTGCTTTCCATGAAAAAGGTCCCAAGTTTAATCCCAGACATCTCCAGGTAGGGTTGGCAGAAACTGTGCAGAGCCACAGCCAGTCAGTGTGACATTTGTGAGTTAGGTGGACCAATAGTCTGATTCCATTTCAAATGAAATGCAAATGGTGAAAGTTGCAAATCTCACCCTGAGACATAAAAGTAATGCTTACCACATACAATGTGCATTGTTTTCTCTCTCTTTTGATGGGCCACATGCCCATCAAAGTCTGAGCTCAGCAAGAAGAAGCCACCTTCAGGTTTGAAGGAGTGCTGAAAATAAACTGGCAGAAATAGTTTGTATTTTCTTTAGTACTCCGGCAGACAGGCTGTGGCTTTATGGGATAAACCACATTATTTTATTGGCAGTATGGATCATATGTTTTATGTGTTGTTGTTTTCAATCGCCTAAATGTAAACAGCAAATATCATCGAATACAAATATGATGGAAGTGTATCATTCTGGATCATCGCTCAGCTTTGTGTTACAAAAAACTAATATCTACACTGAACTGAACTACACATTTCAAGTAAAAACATGAGAGACAAGCCTATTGGAAATTAGAAATGCTTGATGCAGTCCTCATATGGAGGACTGTACCACTTCAGTTTACATGGTAATTTTTAAGCATTAAGCAGGAACACTTTCTAACATCAGCCTGTGTCAAAATTCAGTTAACACAGTCCTTGCATGAACAATATAACACCACAATTAAATTTGTTGGAATCATCCACGGGAGTGTATAGGCCAAACAGAGAATCACATCAGATTAACATCAGGCACTAAACCATCATGAACATGTTGCATATGCTCATATTAATCACTCTTTCAATATTGATCAGAAAATTAAATTTAAAGCGAAATATAACACTTCTCTTCCATGTTTACAACCAAGTCCTGTCCAGAGGCTATTAGAGTGAACTAGGCTTCGATGGGCTCCGTGTCATAGGAACATAATGGCAACAGCTCAGTAGCAAATGATAGTGCAGATAAGCTGAATTTAATCTGGACGAAGACTTCCTCAAAGTTCTAGAGACATGTGAGCATGAAGCCCACTTCCTGCATATCTGCACCCGCCTCAAAAAAACAAAAAAAAGTAGTGAAAGGAATGATGAGCCATTAGACTTAAGTAGAAAGAAATATTCTTTCCCTCCGCTAGCTGTTCCTTCTAAAGGAGTGCAATCTGATCCAGAACTGGTTGCCACAGAAAACACCTATCAACAGTGCCTCCATTTTGTTTATTGGCCCTTTGCTGCCTCCAGGCACTGATCCAATACTTGCAGACACACTTGATTGAGATGAAATGTAACATTTCAAATGACTGAGATGAAATGTAACATTTCCATGTTCCTTATTGTTCTTTTCATTTTTGCTTTGTTTAAATGTTTTTTGTAGGATGCGCACTGAGTAATAGCTACTGGGATCCAAGAAATTTAATTATTAGTAAATAAACTCCATTCGCCTCTTACTTGTGGTTTCAGATGGAGTTTAAGTTGATCTGTTACATGTGTACAACTGCATGATTTGTCTGGTCATCTCTTTCACTCCTGTAATCTTTAAAGGTATGGATGCCCTCTTCTGGCCCATACCATTTCACTTAAAGTAGCTGCAACTGCATTTTTGGAAATGGTGTAAAGCAAGTGTGGTCAGGGCTCATCCATTCTTTACCGCCAAAATGGAACACAAGTCAATCTGCAGAAAATCCAATTGACATTTGTTCTGATTCAGTGGTAAACAGCACATTTTCCTGCGGGAAACGGTGAGACAAAAGACCTCTCAGACCTGTGATTGGAAAGCACAGGAAAAATATTAGTGTTTATAAGCCCTCAATTAAACTAGAATGACCCTCCCTCTCCATATTTAAATACACCTCCTACAACGTATAAACAACCCTCTTTAAAGATACTGTGCTCATTTTTAATATTTTACTTTTCGGCTGTTTCTGCATAATTTCAAACATTTCAGAAGACTTGCCTAACTCAACGGAGTTTTGAAAAAGCTTCATAGGCTATCCTACACCTCAGCTTGCTCACTGGGGGGAAAAGTCTTAATTTTTAAAGTTCAACTTCATTCAGCAGGCCTCGGGCAAAGCTGTTTGATGAGCATAGTCAGGGGAATAGCTCTACTCAGACCTTCGGGGGGGGGGGGAGGGGGCTAACAAGACACACCGCTAGTCTTGTGAAATCCTCTCTTTTAAAGCGATCTCCCTTGGTATCACCTTCCCTCCGTATTATCGATCCCATATAAATACTGAGTCTCTTAAGTCATAGGCCTGATGAATCAATAGCATACCTAAATAAAGTCAAAGAACTAAAGTGGCCTGAGCAGGGAGACAGGTAATTCTGTGTGTGTGTGTGTGTGTGTGTGTGTGTGTGTGTGTGTGTGTGTGTGTGTACACGCTTGTATATGCTTGTAGAAGGCACCAAACAACCTCCTGCTATCATGGGTTTTGTTTGTGGATAGGTTCTATCCTAACTCCAAGAGCTCTATTTTAAAAGGTTCCCAAAACTCTACTGAAAACATGGAACTTCTTTCTAACATGAAATACAGTTATATCCTGATGTGTAACAACTTGCCACACTGCGACACAACTAGTGCCTCGTACTATGATGGAAGCTGTGTTCCTTAAAGCACTTAGATCTTCCATACAATACAGGATATAGACTTGTCCTCCTCAGCTGATGTCCCCAAAGTTTGAAATTAGCTGCTTTGGATAACAAACTTGCCCACCTTGTAAATGCTCTGATATATTATGAATGGCGCTGTCAGGTGCTGTTGCAGTTGCTCAAGAGTAACCAGGCAAGACTCCCACAGGCTTTATTTTGGTGCAAACTATTTACAGTGAAGAGCGTCATGAGTTCATGTCTGGCTCAATCGCTAGCAGAATCCGGGAGTGGTCTGTTTTTGTACCTCCCGCAACATAAAAGTCTCGTCACCCCCAGCCTTTTCTGCCCCTCCCTGCGCCTCAGACTACTGCACAGGATGGGTGCTGGCAGGGGTGTGCTCCCCGCCTCTCTGGCTTGCTTAGGCTCGGTGTTAAGGCTCTTCCTAGCATCCTCTGGTCCTTGCACCTCTTCTCCACTGGAGGTGGGGCTTTCCTCCTTGCCGGAAGAGGAACTGCTTCACAAGATTTTCGGAAGCTCCCTGTAACACAACTGCCCTTCTATCTCTCCCCTTTGAGCCGCTGGCAGTTCCCTGACAGGCGCTTTCTCCAAAGGTTCTTCCCAGGCTCAGAATGTAAAATGAGATGCTGTGAAATTCTGTCCATGTGCAGCCGGCGCTCAACAGTCCAGGCATGAACAGCAGGTGCTTTGTATGCATATGTGCAAATGGTTTTAATGCAGTGCTTTACTGAAACGCAAGGCTGCCGTGATGGCTGTGTTCACTGTTGCAAGAGGTATGCCTCTGAATACCAGTTACTGGGAATCGCAGTGTTGATCTCGGGTCTTCTGAACTAGATAGGTCTTTGCTCTGATCCAGCAGGGAAGACTCTTCATATTTTCCTACTTGCATGATAGGTAGAGGGAACAGAGAAGTGCATACAAGCAAGGAGGTTGGTGGACCTATTATGCTGTACAGAAATGCTGGTTTGCTGGAGAAGGGGCAGGGATCTCTATCCTTTCTTTGTTATCCCCCAGCTAGCCAACTAGATAGCTAGCAAGTTATTTTGCATCTTAGGAAAGTTGGGGGGGGGGCTTATATACAATTATTTATTTACTATGTTAAACATCTTCCTCTTGCCGATTACTATAAACTACATGATCAGTAAATCCAACCAAGGCAGCTTTTTGTTTGGTACCTTTTCGGTCAGCTCTCTTGATAATTATAGTTTCCAATGATTTATTAGTTATTTATACGCTGCTTAATTGCCAATACGGCTTTTCAGTGGTTATTGTTTCCCAGATAAACACACACACACGTTTCTTGCTCCCCGGTGGGTTAGTCTGGGGAGTGGTGAATTTCAATTTCCAAGCAGTGTCCACCATGGCTTGTATTAGGAACTACCATTTCTACATCCTCAATCAGGAAGATGCATGCAGCACCATCAGTTCACATAACATTATTAGCCAGAAAAGAATTCTTAGAAAACAAATGAGGGTTTTTGTTTTCCCCCTGAATGAAAAAGCTCCTTATTGTGGAACTAATTCAGACTGACACAGATGGGAGCTTACCCAACACCAGTTCTCCTTCCATCTTCAAAATCTCATCTCTCTTAGTTCCCGCCTCTCTGCATGTCATCATGCATGACACAACTTTGTTGAAAGAAGGCGTTACCAAAGATACTTCTGACGGGCACATTTAAAGATGTGTAGCCCTAGGCTCTTAAATTTTGGGTGATTTTTAAAAATCTGATTATCCTAGCGCAAGCTTGCAGGTCCCTCTCAAGTTTGGTGAATTCTCTCTGTTAAGTAAGCACCTATTTTGCTTATCCACACAGGTATCCTTCTCTTTAACAAACAGTACAAATTCACAAATGTCCAGTGGGAAGGAGAAATCTATTTCATAAGGTGAGATTAAAAGGTAATAGAAAATATTCTGGCAGCAGAGATAACATACACAGATAAATTAGCTGAATCTAGCAAGGAACTAGTAAACATGGCTGTGAATAAGCACAGGTACGCACACCCCTTTTGGGGGCTGGTGCCCAATTTGAACTGTGAATTGATGGATCCATTTTTGATCAAACCAAGAGAGACAGTGTTGCTAAACCAAGAAAGGCAGTGTCAATAAACTCTAGCTCGGCAGCTTTCGCCTCTGGCTGTTAAAACATCCTTTGGTTAAGTATATAGGCCAGAAACGGAAAACCCTGAAAGAATTAAATGCCATGTGGTCCAACAGTCTTTGTGCCATTCTGCCATTTTTATAATATTCAATTATTATCCAGTGCTGAAGCTGACCTATTTCATGCCTCTCTTGGCCCAGAAAAAGCAAACAGAATACACAGCAAAAGGGCAAGAGTGTGAGAGGTAGAAATGAAAAACTTTGTACGGTTTCTTCTGCTTCAGATATTCAAAGGAAGCAGCAAGAAGGAAAGCGCAAGACATCTGTACTTTCTTCTTCCATTTCTAGGTCTCATGCAAGGAAAGAGATGTACATGCACACTGTGGGAGATACATATTCTGTCAATGTGGGGTAGGTAGAATATGCATTTCTTCACACAGGGCAAGACCCAAAAGGTCATATGAGGTATAAGATTAGCTGTAATACTATAACACTAATGACACAAGCTTCAACTTTGTTTCCTCTGCATCACAGCCTTGAAGTAATTTAAAAGTAGGCCTGCTGTAACCTTCAACTGTGAAGCAATGCTTTTTTAAAAAAAAAAAGTCTGTAGTCACTCATATAGCTGTGCTGAGACAATACTTCAGCGCTTTGGGAAATGCTGCTGATAGTCAGGAGCAAATTTATGGTTATTTTTTATCTCTCCCATTTGCCACCAGTCAAGCTACCCTTAAGTGTGTATTTCCTTGAAAGCCATACATAGGACCAGAAAACATACTGGCTGACCTAAATGTCAATACTGTATACTTATTAGACTGAAGCCAGAAGGGAGCCAATGCTTGAATTCTGAGGTAAAAATGTGTTGGTTTTAGTGACATTCATGATCTTTAGAAAGATTTATGTCCTGCAACTATTATGTTTGCCTTTAGAAACATAATTTGGCTCTGAGAATGCATAATCATTATTCTCACGATCATCATAACAGTTGTTTGTTATTTGAGCTAATTATTATATTGTTACTCAACAATCAAACAGGCCATTCACATCTGCTGAGTCTGTGGTCCTGGTTACTTCTCTAAAGTAAGCCTGATAGCCACCAACAGTGGTGTCTTGCCTATGGTGCCTAAACGTAAATTGCACCATTTAAACAAAAGCAGTAGCACACCTATAGGCATTGCTAACAGCACGTGGAAGACAAAAGACTTAGTGTGCTATGTAGCCACTTTGTGGTTTTGACTTCTCGGCTGAAAAGAGAAATGGACCTACCAGCAATTCAAATGCCTTTCCTGCCTGTTTCCTTCCACAGCCACTTTCTTCTCCCTCTCCAACTAACAAAAGTTAACAAAGCACCCCACTACCAAATGTGGCACCCCACCTTTCAAAGTAAGATGGGATGGGTTTCCACCCCTCTGCTCCATTTTGTGCTTGGAGAGAGCAGGCAATCTGAGTCGCGCAGCAGTAAATTACCGTATTTTTCGCCCTATAGGACGCACTTTTTCCCCTCCAAAAATGAAGGGGAAATGTGTGTGCGTCCTATGGGGCGAATGCAGGCTTTCGCTGAAGCCTGGAGAGGGAGAGGGGTCGGTGCGCACCGACCCCTCTCGCTCTCCAGGCTTCAGGAGAGCCCCACCGCCAGCCCCACAAGCTCGGGGGACAGCAGGGAGGCGGAACGCCGCCATCCCGCTGTCCCCCGACTTTGTTAGAAGGCTGGTGGGGGAGGAGAAGCCTGCTCCTCCCCGCCGCCAGCCCCGCAAACTCGGGGGACAGTGGGAGGCGCAGCGCGCCTTTCCCGCTGTCCCTCGACTTGGTTAGAAGGCTGGCGGGGGGGAGAAGCCTGCTCCTCCCCGTCGCCAGTCCCGCAAACTTGGGGGACAGCGGGGAGGCGCAGTGCGCCATTCCGCTGTCTCCCAACCTGGTCTGGAGGCTGGCGGAGGGCTTCCCCCTCCCCCAGCCCCACAAGCTTCCAGAGCGATGCCAAAGCTGCACGCAGCTTTGGCATGGCTCTTGGTCCCGTTCTGGGGGTTGGGGGAGGGGGAAGCTCGGGCTTCCCCCTCCCCCAGCCCCACAAGCTTCCAGAGCGATGCCAAAGCTGCACGCAGCTTTGGCATGGCTCTGGGTCCCGTTCTGGGGACTGGGGAAGCTCGGGCTTCCCCCGCCCCATCCCCGTGCCTGGGGGGGCGATTTCCCCCCCTTTATTCCCCCCCCCCAAAATCTAGGTGCGTCCTATGGGCCGGTGCGTCCTATAGGGTGAAAAATACGGTAATCAACACAGAGTTTTCTTCATAAACAAAATAAAACCTTTACCTGAGGAAACAAAGTTGTTCATAAACAGCATAGTTAAAGAGCATACACAGAGTCTCATTGCGGCTATCTGAGAGGCCTCAAAGAGGCACAGTCTTAGTTACTGATTTACTAGTCCTGGAGCCACTCTGTCTGCAACAACACAACACACACACACACTGGCTGAGACACACAGACTGAGGCCCACAGAGAGGCTGGCTACTTTTATAGGGAGAATGAGTCATAGTGACTTAGCAGTTTGCTGTTAACAGTTAGCAGGCTTGAGTGATTGTGTAGACCTTGTAGGCCTTACTGTTTCTGCTCTCAAGAACCTTTGTCTCATGGCAATCTACTCACTCAGAGAAATGCACTCTTCCTGCTTCAGGAGGAAGCACTCCCTCGTCCTGGATTTTTCTCACACCAAATGAGGAGATAGCAGTAGCACCAGTAAAGAAAATGCAGGTAAGGAGACTGAAAAGCAAGCAAGGTGGGCAATCTTGACATGCCATGTGTTGATTGACATACATACATAAATGTCTGGTGTTCTTTTTTGCTGCATCTCCAGAAGCATAGCTGTCAACTTTCAACCTTCAGATTTGAAAATAAGGAATCAGCAGCCTCGAAAATAAGGGATGAGCAGCCTCGAAAATAAGGGATCAGCAGCCTCACCTGTCCCGGGCACAGTCTATGGGATATCTAACAATCTGGGATAGCAGCAGGAAACAGCGGGAAATGGCACTGGAATAAGGGAAATTCCCACAAAAAAAGGGAAGGTTGACAGCTATGTCCAGAAGGGATCCAACACTGAGTCTTCACCCTCAGCTGATGGATCTAAAAAGCCTTGGTAGGCCTGACAGATCCTTCCCACAAACTGCCTAACAGAATCATAGAATCATAAGAGTTGGAAGGGAGCCACTGCAAAATGCAGGAATATACAGCTGTCCCAAACAGGGATCAAACCTGTAACCTTGGTGTTATCAGCACCAAACTCTAATGAACTGAGCTAAGAAGCAAGTCTTCAGTGAAACTGACAATCTTGCCGATTTTTTTGAAAACTTCCCATTGCCAAGACGTAAATTAGCAACAGAAAACGTTTCCTTCTGAGGCATTCTGAAAAAGGGAACCATTAGCAGTACAAGTTTCAGAAAAAAACAAAAAGTGGTAAGTCCAAGTATTAGGCATTGACAAGGCTGAAGGTTGCTTCTGCATTTCTAAGGAATGACTACTGAGGAAAATAAGGCATCTGGAAGAAGGAAACTTTTGGGTACTTAATTACATGGCTAGCCCCAGAACATCTGCCAGGTATACGAAGAGCAAAGATAACAGAATCTGAGAGAATATAGAAGATGAAATCAGCAGGGCACCATTGGAACACTGTGATGTAGAGCAGACAGCAGATCACTATTGCACATTTGAGATGACAGCTGTTTGAATACCCTAGGTTTGGGCTTTGGATGAAATGACATTTTGGGTGAAATGAAACAGCAGCCATGCAAGGGAACATAATAAAACTGTTCCAATTTTTCAGTATGAATATGATTAATTCAGCTCTGTGTCAGGTGCTGCTGAGTTCAAAACTGGACTGCACAGTTTACCCTGACCTTTTTTTTGCTCAGTGTGCCAAGAGGCAGGGTCTGTGGCCAGAGACAGCAGCAGTACTATAAACCCCAATTCCAGCCCCTGTAGTGCATAAATGAGAAAAGGACACCTAGTAAGCATAAACGAGCATTTTCTTTAAATATCCTTGTTGATAAAAGCATTGTTAAGACAGCTGGATGCTGTGATGCTATATAGCAGCTATGTACATTAACTGCTATCAAGTCAACAATATGGCCAACCCCCCCCCCAAAAAAAACAGCTGTAACTCCAGTTTGTGAGTCCCTATAATATATTACGCGGTTAGAGCCGTAACAGAGAATATATATTTTATACTTTTAAGAAACTGTAGACGCTCAGCACAGTTGTGAAGTTCTCAAGCATTATTAACAAAACAGTATAGTCCAACATGGTTTGCTCAGAAAAGCAGCATATGAAGCAATGCTATTATAATAGTATTTATCACAACATGAGGCTGCCTTCTAAGTAAAATAAGGCCTTTTGCTTTCCTTAACCACATAGCAAAATTTAATATAAGTGGCCCACATGACTGACAACTGGGTGCCTGTTGCTGACCATTGCCATGGAAAGTATTTGAAGCCTCTGGAAGCCAGAGGTTTTTTTAATCCATAGTTTGGGCTGTGTTAAAGTCTTAATGCAGGATTGCAGGAATAATTTCTTCATAGTTTTTCTTACAACATGTTTGATTCTGTGGCACCTATGGATTTTCGTCAGCCATTGCTGACTTTCAGTCATGCTGCTATGTGCTGAGCCAGTCACATTATGGCATGCAGACATAATGCATACTGACCTGTGCATGGGTCGGCTTCTGACTTTCAATCACAACTGCAGCTTTTCAAATAAATTGAAGACGTACCTATTCCTTTATAGGTCTTCCTACAATGGTAGCCAACCCTTTTGAAATGTGTTCAACAAGTCAAGTGCACCAGTCAAGGGCATGTCTACAGTATGCATGCAAGCAATCAAATCCTTCTCTCCAATTGGTTGGTGTGGTTTCACCTCTAATCTGCTGAGCTGGGAAGAAGGCAGTGACACGATATGGAAGCCATATATGTCTTCTTCAGTGGGTCAAACAGTAGCTCCAAGAGCTGTTAATTAGATAAGGGAAACTGATGTGGGGTGGGTAGAAGAAAACATAAAATGTTTCCCAGCACTGCAACCTTTATCCACATTTATCCGCACACTTCAGCAGTTGCTTTTAAAGGGGAGGAAACGTGAGATCTGATTATGGATTTTCCATGGGGTTTTTTTCTTCTTATTTTGGTCCTTACTGATGCTAAATCCTTACTAATTCCAAATCTTCCCTTCCCCTTTCATTCTCCATAACTTTAATTAAACCACAGCCAAATTTTCAAAGCTTGAATCCTGAGAATGTACACAGGCGCCTCAAAATGAGAAATAAACTTTAGGACTGTATTGTAGAGCAAAAACTATTACTAGCATCTCAAGGTGTTTTTGATTAGGTATAACAAGAGAGCTGTTTCCTATTAATCCATAAATCAACGGATATTGTTCCCTGGAGAAGGGTTCCTAGTCATAAAAGTAAAAATAAAAAAGGGTATTACTTTCAAGCTGCTAAAAGCTGTCAGAACTGTAAGCATAATTCTATAGTGACAAGTGAAAGAGTACACTGCAATAAGGGAGAAGCCCTATTTCTGTAGACACCAGAGAAGAACACTCTGAGGTCTTATTGAGAATAGAGACACGACTATTCAGCACGCACACAATGTCTCTTCAGAGTTCATTGGCATGGATAATTGGACTGCTACAGAAGCCCACGTGTTACTCAAGATGGTTTTTTATGAGGCTCATTTCATGAACTCATTTACAGTATTTCTATGTACTCTTTGATGAACATTTTTTAATGGGAGAAACAGCTTTATTATAAGCTTGCTCAATTTTTCAAGTTTACCATCTTCAGATAAGAAAAACAAAATTATGGTGATTAAAAAAAGAAAGTTATTAAAAAGGGTTAACATAAAATTATTTCAGGACACAACAGTAGGAAACTAAGGCAACATTACTTAAAGAAAACATTACTTAACACTGATTTGTCAACACATTGACAAAAAACAACAACCCACAGGAGCCAATGAACAAAGAAAAATACATGATTTAAATAATAATAATAATAATAATAATAATAATAATAATAATAATAATACCATTAAACGGTTATCACCTTGAAGCAAGGAGTTTGCAGATAGGTGCCACATCAGTACCATACAGTGCAATTTCTTACCTTTGTGGTGGTTTGCCCCAGATGCTATTCTGCCCCACAGTGTTACAACAAATATTATTATTAGCAGTTTTCCTTTTGTGGCTTTCTGTAAGTATCTTTTATTCATCCTAGGAGGGGAAAAAATAAAATACACAAAATGAAAAATGTTCAGTAAGTATAATTCATGTTTCCACCAATTTTATAGAAGTAGTTAAATACATTTTGTCCCATTTGCGTCTACTGAGAAATAAACACCATTGAAATTCAGTCGGACTTTATCCCAGTTAAATGTGCCTAAGATTTCAGCTTAAGACACCTGGCAGGCATTTCTATATCAATCACCCAGCATGGAAGGCAGGAAGTTAGTCAGATCAAATACATGTCATTTGCTTAAGCTAGTCTTTTAGCCCAATAGGTAAATACCACAATAATGGCTCTACTTGTGTTAGGCTGCATAGTAGCAATAATTTCTAAAGAGCAAGGGGAGTGACTTTCACCTCAATGCTAATCAAGGTACAGCTCAAATAAGGCATTGAGAGCTTCACAACTATGCCAACACAATATCAACGGAAAGCCTTCCTAGGAGGGGGAAAGCTTATCACTGCCTCTTAATACCTCATCACAACCTCTTCTCCTACACCCAAAGAAGGCAAAGAAGTGAAGAAATAAAACATATTAATCACAGGCAACGAGAATCCTACCACCTTAAAAAAACCCACACACAACTTTATATATATATAACATTATCTAAAATGTATCCTGTTTCTTATTTATTTATAAAAAGAAGTGTTTATATACTGCTACAGTGTAAAAATAGTTCAAACCAGTTTACAGCAATAAAAATGTAAAAAAAAAAAAACATGCAAGCAAAGCATAAAACAAGTTAAAAACAAATATCATTAAACCATTGTGGAAGGACTGGCATAGGACTGGCAGAAAATAAAAGTTTCCAGCAGGTGTTTAGAAGTTGGCACAAAAGATGCCCACGAAGTGTATCACAGACCATCAATGATACCGTCTATGATATACCGTACTTTGCGAGAACCCCTCACACTACTTGAAACAGCACACCTAGATAGCTAGTTACACAGGGTTGATTCCGTGGCTATAGAGCACAGAAACAGAGCACAGAGAAACAGGCAGGGAATGTCTGCCCCTTCCAGTCCACATGACCACCGCCTCTCAGAGTAAAAACATGATGGGCTTTAAGCCACATGGATGGCTTCCTGTATTAATTATGCAAACATACCGTACCTGGCTTCCCAGGATGCTTCCCAAAATCCATAGTTGTGTGCTACAGCAATAAGCAGAAAAACCCAAACGCTACTGTCAGCGCTGCCCAAGGTCCCAGCTCACACAAGACCAACGCTGCTTCTTTCTCTAGTATAAAAGTCTTTATTGAAGTTCAGTTTCACTTCCAGACGCGCAGCGCGCAACGCTACGTCTATACCTTAGACCGTCGAAGCTCCATCTGAATCTCCTCCCCCCTGACACCAGTTTAAGATTCTAGCCTTACTCCACCTCTTCCTCTGTTCCTTCCTTCTCTGGGTCCGCCTGCTAGTCGGAGTCTCAGCCCTCCTAGACTCCTCTGACGCTGAGTCCCCTGACTCTTCTCCCTCCCTCCTTCGGGCTTTCGGACCTGGCTCCCAATCCGGGTTTTCTGCTGTCCCGCGCTCCTCCGCATTTGAACTTGGCGCGCGCGTGCAGCCTCCCACTTTCCTTCTGACCGTTACACTTGTGTCACTGCTCCCTCTTTCGGGGAGGCTAGCTGGACCTGGCCTTCCCTCCGTTTCCCCACTTCCCGATGGGGGCGTGGTTATCCCTGACTCATCTTCTCTCCCCGCTGGAGGAGAGGCTGGTCCTGACTCATGTGACTCTTCCCCCCCACTATGCTCTGGTGGGGGAACTGGTCCTGATCCTCCGCTGCTCCCTTGGGAGTCCCCTCTGGTCCCTTGTTTATGGAGCGTCCCCCCTGGGACCCCCCTTGCCCTTACCATAGGCGCCCCCTTCTGGGAATCTTCTGATTCGCTGGAGAAGCTCATGGAATCTCTCGGGTCACTGTCATATTCCCCTACGCTCCCCTCTGATTCCTCTCCTCCGCTCTCTATTTGCTCTCTCCCCTGCTCTTCTGCTCCTGAGCCTCTGACATCCACCATCCTACTTTTAGTTTATTCTGTAATCCTAAATACACATGCTACTTAATAAGCAGTGGCTCTGGATTCTGAATAGACATGCAGAGGGGGAGGACTGCAAATTGAGAAAATGTTCTTACCATGTCGACCTGATGACTTTTCCAAGAACCGCCTAATTATTAATAGTATTCTTTCTAACAAGCGTTAACATGAGGGCTGGTACAAATGTTACAGAAAAGCAACAAAGGCGTAAAAATGAATCACGGTATCCTTTCCTCACTTGCGTTGCGCAATGGAAACTAACAGCTGAGAGGGTGGGGGCGAGGGGAGAAGCTGCAATGATCAGTTGAGTGGGAATCTCTTTGAGAGAGACCCATGAGATCCACTCAACCGATCAGAGTAGCACTCCTCTCACTGCTAGCCAAAACAAAGCCTAAGTGTGTCTCTGCAACCATGTGTTTAAGTCACGCAGTCAACTGAGCGTGCTGTTTTCAGGCAGCAAAGTTTACCACTTGATAGCTTCACCTGAGTACCATACTTACTCGAATGTAATGCACACTCTTTTTTGCCAAATTAGGGTGCACATTAGATACGATGGGGCATTTACATGCACCAGCAAATACTTAATTGGTTTCAAGGTTTTGAAAACTGAGGTGCACATGAGATTCAATGGCGCATTAGATTTGCGTAAATACGGTATACGCAATGAAGGGACTTTGTCTGTTGTACCTGATGAACTTTGATTCCTCCCTTCCTCGTCTAAGTTTCCATTATACACAACCAGTCTTTCACATGAGTTGCGAACAACATCCATAGCAAAAATGCTTGAAAGTATCAGTTGAAAGTCTGACTGCTATCAACATCTTACGCTGCTGTATTATAGGCTGACAAATCTAGGGAATGTTAAATTATAGGTGCAAAGACAGAAAGCTTTCTGCCACTAAACAGCAGTGATAATATGCTACTGAATCACAGCTATAACGTCATCTCAAAATAGCAGCAAAGGCAGTAGACTCATACAGGGGAAAAATTGGAAACAAAACCCCAGCAACTCACATATTTTTGCTGCAAAACTGTAGACAAGGCACAACACCAACCATTTCTCAATGTCCACCAAGAAGATGATGTTTTTATGGAGCGCATAAGAACATAATGAAATCCAGTGCCCCACCTAGTCCTGTTCTCATAGTGGCCAACCAGATGCCCCTTATGAGAAGCACAGTAACTGAGCACAACAGTAGTTTCCTTCCTGCAGTTTGCAGCAACTGGTGTTCAGAAGCATCTGAAGCAGAGCATGGCCATCATGGCTAGCAGCTAATGAGAGCCCTCTCCTCCATGAATTTGTCCAATCTTCTTTTTAAGCCATCCAAGTTGGTGGCCATCACTGCTTCCTGTGACAGTGAGTTCCATAGTTTCACTATGCACTGTGTGAAGAACTACTTCCTTTTATCTGTCCTGATTCCTCCAGCATTCAGGGTCACTGAATGTCTGCAAGTTCTAGACTTATGGGGGGGGGGGAGACGAAAATGGTCTTTATCTACTTTATTCATGCCTTGCATAATTTTTGGCTCACCCAGACTTCCTTTTGTGCTGTGTTTCTACACACTTTAAAGGGAGCGCTGTGTCCAAGTGCTCCTTTTTTAAGGGGGGGGCAGCACATTTCCCGCAAAATCACTGCTCTTTACGGCCGAATTGGCAATCTGCTAAAAACCCAAATTGCCATTTGTTCCAATTCACCATTAAAGAGCAGCTTTTCACAAGGGAAGCACCAAAGCAATAAAATAAAAATAAAAGGCTTGGACACGGTGCTTTAAAGCACAGGGCTGTGCCTAGAAAGTGCAGGGCAAAAGGTAAATGTGGATGAGCCCTTTATAAACTTCCAAAACGTTCACCTCTTGTTCACCTTTCCTCCAAACTAAAAAGTCCCCAAATCTGCAGCCTTTCCTCATCGCTGCATCCCCTTGATCATTTTGCCCTTTTCTGAATATTTTCTGACTCTACAATATCCTAGAGTTAGCCTATATATCATGGAGGGCTTCAGGTTTTCCATTTGTGGTCTAAATCTAGAAATCATAAGAACTTGGTGAATACAGGAGGCACACCAGAAACCAGAATTTAAACAAACTGGTTTAAACTATCCAGTCTCTGCAGAGAATGGGTTGCTCCAGCAGGCTGCTCAGGAAAGCTCATGGTGTGCAGCAGTGGGGGACATCCAACTTTCTTTTGTCTCCCACTACACTGCCTTTGGACGCGGGTGGCGCTGTGGGTTAAACCACAGAGCCTAGGACTTGCCGATCACAAGGTCGGCGGTTCGAATCCCCACAACGGAGTGAGCTCCCGTTGCTCGGTCCCTGCTCCTGCCAACCTAGCAGTTCGAAAGCACGTCAAAGTGCAAGTAGATAAATAGGTATCGCTCCGGCGGGAAGGTAAACGGCGTTTCCGTGCGCTGCTCTGGTTCACCAGAAGCAGCTTAGTCATGCTGGCCACATGACCTGGAAGCTGTACGCCAGCTCCCTCGGCCAAAAAAGCCAGATGAGCGCCACAACCCCAGAGTCGGTCATGACTGGACCTAATGGTCAGGGGTCCCTTTACCTTTACCTTACACTGCCATTGGAAAGGTACAGCTGAAAAATGGTGGAAGAGATGAAGAGTAGGCTTCACTTTGCTTCTTTTTCAGAATTATATCCCACAGGTGAGCAGAAATAGGCCTGAACCCAAATTTAAAATGCTAAACTGGCATGTTTACGCTTTCGATTTTGATTTCACACACACAACACAATTGTACCCACAAAAGATACTCAAAGGAGGGCTTTTAAAATATTGTGTAAAATGCCCCTGGTTCTTGAGCATAAGCTGAACATATTTAAATGGATAATCGAACCGCACAGTGAGACCTTTGTGGGAAAGCTCAACCATGGAAGAATGACAGAGAAGCACCGCTTATTGTATAAATGCATTCTAACTGTGTAAACTCATCACGGCTGTGAAAGGGCAGTCTTTACTGAAACAGGCATACATAACACAAAAAAGACATGTAAGATTAAAGTATGCATATCACCTGTATATAAGCAAAATATGCAGAACTTGGGAAAATATTCTCCATGTCAGAACACTTTAATTATTCCACAATATGTACTCAATGAAAATAGTATGCACATGTATAAGGGCTTGGATTTATTAAACCGTATTTTTGTACAAACCCATGAATGTTAATATGTTTAAAACTAAATGCCTTGGAAAATATTTCTTTCTTTTCTGACAAAGTAAGTTTTCTTGAAACACCTTTTAGAAATACTGTGGTTCTAATGAATAGTGTCCTTTCTAAAGCTGTGCCATTATTCATCAACAATGCTCCCAGATTAACATCAGCTCCTTTGCAACACAATTGATTGCAATTTTCACCTTCGTTAATTTTCAGACAGGCTACTAACAAAAGCAATAGAGAAAACAAAGTAAGAAAAAAAAACCAAGAGATATCTTGTTCCCCATAAAAAAACTGCAACACGAAATAACTCACTGAATTAGTCGCATTTAACTGTGGATATAGTGGCCTGGTTTTCACACACCAAACCATCATTTAGAGCTACGTGCATGAGCTGTTACACTCTTCTCTCCCCTGTTTCCGTACAACCATGAGAACTTTTGTACAGAGTTTAGTTTAATGCTATCCTCATTTAAAACAAACTCTTGTCGATTTCTAAACAAGCCTACTAAAACCACATGTTATAAAGCGGACAATTTAAATAAGCAGTGTTTGTTTTAAACCAAGATCTCTAATTCATATACGTATAATGACAAGCTAGGTTTTGCGGGGAAAGGAACTAAATTCTGTAGATGTCTTCATGCTGGCGATGGCGGCTCCTTCCTGTTCATGCAAGTAGCATCAGACAATAGTTTAGTGTTAAACGTAAACACAACAAAATGTAGTGAAAGCAGTAGGGCTTTGAGAAGTAACTGCGGAGTTTTGAGGCATATCCACTCCTGCTGTTGGAGAAGTGCCCTGCTCTTCAGTTCAACACAGCCTGGAGTTGTAGACCAAAACACCTGGAGGGAAACAGGTTGGAAAAGCTCTATTTTAAAAGCTTCAAATGAAGCTGCATTTCCTTATATGACTACAGCTCAACAGATTGCAATCCATTTATTTATTCTTCTGTTATCATTTCAGCAGGTTGTGGAAACTCATGTTTATCCATTCTAGATGTAAAAAGGCCTAAATATATACAGTGCTATCTTGGGTAACATACGCTTCAGGTTACAGACTCTGCTAACCCAGAAATATTACCTCAGGTTAAGAACTTTGCTTCAGGATGAGAACAGAAATTGTGCTCCGGCGGCGCGGCAGCAGCAGGAGGCCGCATTAGCTAAAGTGGTGCTTCAGGTTAAGTACAGTTTCAGGTTAAGAACGGACCTCCAGAATGAATTAAGTACTTAACCCGAGGTAACACTGTGTGTGTGTGTGTGTGTGTGTGTGCACGTGCGTACACACACACACAAAAGCGGAGGGGTCTTTTGTTGTTGTTGTTGTTGAGTTACTTTTACTGAACGTACTATCCAGTTTAGAGGATTTAAATCCCGTGACCACTTACTCAACATTTAATTTTTCAAACAGATGTGCACAGTGCTTCCCGCCTCCACCCCGGGGTAATCAAGGGTATGCAGTACCGGCACCTCTTTTTGTTGTTGTTAAAAAGTGTGACACTTACTGTAACAACTTAATGGTGAGTACCAGCACCTATTTTTCTAGGGGAAAAGCACTGTATGTACATAGTTTTACAAAATACTAAAAACCTTCAACAATTCAATAATCAAGTCAATCAAGGATTTCCCCCCTTGTATAATAATAGCTAACTATCTGAGAGCTTAACACTCCAAGTCATGTACAATCTCGTACAGTACTTTTGTCACTTCAAATTCTCTCTCAATATCTGTGCTTAAGAGGTTGAAGGTTGAAGAGGTCTCTGTCTTTCCACTCATTCATCATTGCTATAGCATTTGCTTCCATAAAGCTTTTGCAAATGGTTGATTAAATTTTCTTCATTCATCTCACTTTTTCGTTAAGATTCCTAGAACTGAAGCTGGGACTCTGCATGCAAAATCCTTTATTGTTGTTATGGCCTATAGCATACATTCCACTTGTGTCTGCAACTGGCAATCTGGCTGTTGATTTTAGAGGCCTGGGACTCTGCAAAATAAGAACCTGAGGTCTGAGGTTATGCCAGTTAAATGGAGATATTAATTTTATTGCACTCTCCTTGCTCAGTTAGATACACCCTGGTGTTCTCTGCAAGTCCTGGGGTAGTAAAATCTAGGCCTAGGCAAGGGCATTCTGGAACCCTGGCCTGGATCATGGGATACATCTGCCATAGACATTACAGTACAGTCGTACCTCGGAAATCGAACAGAATCCGTTCCGGAAGTCCATTCGACTTCCGAAATATTTGACTTCTAAAACCCGGCTTCTGATTGGCTGCAGGAAGCCGTGGAAGCCCCATTGGATGCTCAGCTTCCAAAAGAACGTTTCGAAAACCGGAACACTCACTTCCGGTTTTCGATCGTTTGGGAACCGAAACGTTTGACTCTCAAGGCATCCAGGAGCCAAGGTACGACTGTACATCTATCCTACCCCCTACATGTAAAACCATAATTATAACTGAAAACTCAGAGCGCTTGAAAACACTTCAACAACCATACAAAAGAAACGTAAACTGCTATAACAAAACTGCACAATTATAGGAATAGAGTAAAAACAGGATAATTGGCATATGGTTCAGGAACCCTAGGGCAAACATACTGCCTGAAATACGTTGTCTTGGAGCTCCTTGGATACACTGTAAATTGATAAGTTGCGCTTCTTTAAGACATCAGAATGTTTATTTCTGGAGAGTTCCCCAATCTTTACAGTCTAATGTTTGAAGAGGTTATGAAAGAGCAACCATTTGAAATAAGCGTTGTGTTTCTCTTTACACTCATGCTCTGTGGAACAAAAATATAATTTGCAAGTTACTTTAACTGGATTGTGTGAGTTTCGTATAATTTAAGATTTCTGACACTAGGCACAAGGCTACTGGAGACTCTGTACTGCTTTGTTTCAAACAATGTGGACTGTGTCAAGTACCTGCTGTATGAGGATTAGCAAGAATTATTTTTCAGTTTTTCATTTAATACAATTAATTGGCAAAGTCCGGGCTCTAAGCCAACTATTTTATTTTCTGTAAGAATTGTAATTTGGCAGCGTGTGAGCTCAACTGAATGCTTTACAGCTGTCTTAAAAATACAGAGCAGTATCCATTTTACATATATACAAGGCATCATAGCGCATTTCAATGAGAATTCTAATTAGTTAATATGCTTTACAACAAAGCACCTTAAAGTTATAATTGCCAAGATATTTATGCAGATAAGCAATAGACGAGAATGAAACACACGGTTTCCAAAAAGCAATACTAAGATTTCAATTTACCAAGCAGAATGTTAATGTAATGGGGGAAGAAGGAAAAACATAATATTATTAACTCCGGAGAGGCAGCCATATCAGAAACTCAGGAGACTTGTGGCATAAACATTTCTAGGCTAGAGCCCAATCAAATTAACAGTACAGTATGTATTCACAAGCTCTTCTCGAAACACTTTCACAGGATAACAGAATGTGTAGAAAATGAAAATTGAACACAGAACATTTCCAACTTTGTGTTGAACCGTTCAGTTTTTATCTGCAACTCACTGAGGAAGTCAGTATGTCCTGTGAATATGTCCTCAAGTGAGTTAACTGGAATCATACATTCAGATCTGTTTGCTTGCTTATCCGTATTATTTTCTTCCATTGCCATTGAATCTCTCTCTTATTTTTCTTACTCCCACCTTACTTGCTATGCTGATTTATCACATAAAAAGGGACAACTATTCTCGCTAGTAGGAACCACACACCCACTGAGTCTGTATTCAAAAGAATTCGCTAATGAATTGTGAATTGCAGCTTCACACTGAAGTCTCCCTATAATGTCTTTTTATTGAAGTGTAACAACTTTGTAGGCAGTAGCATCCTGGGAGACTGAAATGTTCTCCGACTGCTTCTGAATGCTGCCATTCTTAGGTCAGGTTTGTTCTGTTCATTCTCTTGCATAAACACAGGAGACTTTGTCCCTGTCTTGTGTGAACACAGGACTATTGTAGAATGTGATGGCATATATCCCATTGCAGGATGTGTTGGAGAACAAGATAGTATAGCTGAAATAATTTGGCAAAATCATGCAATATTGGTTGCCAAGCGGGGGAAAATGATGTTCTGTTTGCCAGATGATTGCATAGAATAGATATAATACTTTTTAAAGTGGTCCATTTTCATGTCAAGCTAGTTGTAAAAATCACATGGAAGCAGTAATAAATAAATCAATGGGCCACCAAAAAATCTCAGCTACATTAGTGCAAACATTTCTCCCATTTCACTGTACGGGAGCTGTTTCATCAACATTATTTGCTTTCCAATTTTAGGAAATATATGCTTCAGACATGTAATTCCATGCACCTTTCTTCAGAGATATATGGGTAAGTAATCACACTGAGGGGAAAAGAATACTACTTTAGTTGGGACCTCGCTCGTCCCAACTAAAGAAGAATGGCAACTTAAACTGACAGAATATGTGCAGCTTGCAGACTTAACATATGGAATAAGAGAACAAGAAGAACACATGTTTAGAGAAGAATGGAAAATGTTTATTGAACATATGGGGGGGAAATTGTGTACACTTGAAAACGTTGGCAGCATTAAGATAAATTCAACAGTGTAAATAAGGTAAATAAGTTTCGATGGATGTAATAATGGAATACAGTGGTACCTCGGGTTACATACGCTTCAGGTTACATACGCTTCAGGTTACAGACTCTGCTAACCCAGAAATATTACCTCAGGTTAAGAACTTTGCTTCAGGATGAGAACAGAAATCGTGCTCCAGCGGCGCGGCAGCAGCGGGAGGCTCCATTAGCTAAAGTGGTGCTTCAGGTTAAGTACAGTTTCAGGTTAAGAACGCACCTCCGGAACAAATTAAGTACTTAAGCCCAGGTACCACTGTACAGTCATACCTCATGCTGCGTTAGGTTCATGTTGCGTCTTTTTGGCTTGCGAACGCGGCAAACCCAGAAGTGTATACTTTTTTTGCCACACGTGCGTTTTGCCACACATGCGTGCACAGAAGTGTTCTGCACGCTTCGCGCATACGCATAAGCGTTCTGCACGCTTCGCACATACACATAAGCGCTCTATTGTGCTCTGCGCTTGTGCAGAAGCGCCACTCTGGTTGCAGACTTTTCAGGGTGCGACCGGCACCCCGGAATGGATCATGTCTGCAACTAGAAGTACCACTGTACTGAATGGTTTAGTTTTTGTAAAATATGCAGGGATTTGTGATATGCAAAAGGAACCATGGAAAGAGAAGAAAGGAAGTCACTGATATTTTAAGGATGTTCAAATGAGTATTCTAAATTGTAAAATAGAAAATTTAATAAAAATTATATATTTTTAAAAAGGGGAAAGAATACTAGTTCTTGGATTACTATTTGTGTAGACACGCCACTAATATTTTCACTTATTGCAGTCTCGGTTTCAATGGCAATTCCATTTTTAGACTTACAGTAATGTTTGATATGAATGCACTGGAAGGGTATCGTGCTTTTGCAATTGATATAGTATTGCCTTGGAGTTTTTTGTTTGTAAGGAAAGGTGTTACTGTATTTAGAAAACCAAAGAATTGTGGAACTATACATTTCTTTAACAAACGCACAGTGGCCACAAAATGCTAACTGCCTGATGGGGGCAAAACAGAAAACTGCAGGAAATGGAATATCCTGGAAAAGGACATGGTTGGCTGGATCACTGGAACCCTGAACAGAAACACTTCATGTACAAACATTTTGTCACAGATTCAACTTTTTTGCAATCAGTCTGAAAAAAACCCTAGATTAGATTAGTAACCTGCATGAAAGTCAAAACAAAAAAAAATTTTCCTTCCAGTAAAATTTTTAAAAAATTAAAATTTTTTTAATTTTTTTGTTTTTTATTTTTTTGTTTTGACTATGGCAGACCAACACGGCTACCTTTCTGTAACTGCATGAAAGTGATAGCCAATTAAATCATACTCAGGAGTAGACCCACAGAAATAAATTGATTTATATCAATTAATTTAAATTGGGATACCCTGCGCATGACTTAATTGGGTATCATGGTTATTCTCACTCTTCTTTGTAAAAGAGCTTAGCCAAGGTTTGTTCTCGGCTCTGGGAGCCAGCACATTCCCAGTAATCCATAATTCAATTTACTGTGTCACGTGAAGGATGCCTGTGTATGTAAAGGGAAGTCAGGTCTCTCTTGTGGGCCATTAAATAGGTGGGGCATTTCATACTAATTCTGAAATAGGTCTTGGCGGGGGGGAAATGATCCACACTCTTTAATCCAGTGGTTGGAATAGGTAATTCCAGAGTTCAGTGCCAACTCTAGGGTCCATTGTAACTATACTATGAATGATTCAAATACTATATTGTTTCAGGTAATATGTGCTATTTTACGCCCAATGCTACATTAACAGAAGGTACAGTAAAAAATAAATGTGATTTTTCATGAAGTAATAGCTCAAAAAAAAAAAAGCTACAGTTTCATGAGTTGCTAGCACTGGTATTGTATGCGGTGCAAAACTCTGTATTCTATTGATCTTGGAACCTAGCAAATTCTGATATATGCCAACTTTTCATGCAACTATATTAGTGCTTGCCATGGGCTAAAATATTGATTGCTATATTATAAACAAAAGCTGAACCAGACTTAGGAAGAATTGAAATAGTGGTAGTCAAGAAGATTTTATACAGTTTCTTATTTGAATTATCAAACTTTGTTCTGAACAGCCAATACATTGGTAGCACAAGTCATTACCTCAACCTCCACAGTACTTTGCACCTGAGAATTCTTATACAAAGGTAGCAATTACTGAATATGAGAAAAGGATTTAATACCTTCTCTTACCCATTAAAAGCTGTGTTGCCATTCAAAGTGACTAGCGGTATGTTATCTCCCCCCACCCCCCACATTTAGAAATGCTAAAGTCTATTTGGAATGAAACACTAATAGTGGAGAGCTTAACCAACTACTGTGATGTTTTTAAAAAGCCACAACCATGGTATCTCCCAGAGCATTTTCACACCTCTGGAATACATTGATCAAAAGCTGGCACTGCTGCACCTTGCAACAAGATTGAAAGGAGACCTTTCTGAAATAAGCGTTGATTCTGATTCACTTGCTGCTAATATGGTTGGAAGTTTAAGAGTTTATCAAAGAACTCCATCCCATGTTGCGGTGGAAAAAAAACCAACAAAACTTTATTTTTTGCAATTGAATGCAGGATGTACCGTATTTTTCGCCCAATGGGACGCACCAGCCCATAGGACGCACCTAAATTTTTTTGGGGGGGGGAAATAAAGGGGGGGAAATATTTCCCGCCCAGGCGCGGGGCTGGGGCGGGGGAAGCCCGAGCTTCCCCCGACCCCAGCCCCCAGAACATGCAGCTCTCCGCAAGCCATGGGAGCCCAGCGCCGGGCTCCCACGGCTTGCGGAGAGCTGCGCAAAGCTAAGCCTGGGCGCGCTGCACCTCCCCGCTGTCCCCCGAGCTTGCGGGGCTGGAGGCGGGGAGAAGCACGCTTCTCTTCGCCACCAGCCTCCAAACCACGTCGGGAGACAGCGGGATGGCGCGCTGCGCCTCCCTGCTGTCCCCCGAGCTTGCGGGGCTGGCGGTGGGGCTCTCCTGAAGCCTGGAGAGCGAGAGGGGTCGGTGCGCACTGATCCCTCTCCCTCTCCAGGCTTCAGCGAAAGCCTGCATTCGCCCCATAGGACGCACACACATTTCCCCTTCATTTTTGGAGGGGGAAAAGTGCGTCCTATAGGGTGAAAAATACGGTAGTTCTTTTGTGAAAAGTTTTTGTTTGTTTGTTTGTTTTTTGTAGAATTGCATCTGTCCATTTCCCCCAGGTCAGACACTGATTCAAGCATGGGTTTCCATGTACTTCCCACCCCTTGGGAATATCTCAAACGCAGCTAGCCAGGCACTTCGGCGGCAGCTCTTAAGTGTCTTCCTTGTTCGCCAGCTCCTCTGTTCCTGCGGTCCAATGGGAATATAATGGAACCCAGGCTGCTGGCAAGGGGCCTTCCAGTTCTGGGGCATGGATGTCCAGATCTGATGTTTTCTCGGACTTCTTGACGGTTTGGACATTTGCTAGAGGGTCCTGCTTCTCCTACTCCTCATCTGAGGAGACCTCCGCTTCAAGGTCTGAGCAGAGCTGAACCCTGACAACATACTTTATGCATAAGGAGCTTCCATAAAGCCACTTCATCCTTTATTTTTTATATATATACATCCCTTTAAGAACTTTGAAATATGAATTTTCAATTATAAATTTATGAACATTTGTTGCTAACACATATATTACATAGGTCTCCTTATCAATGCAAGTTTCTACGCTGCACATTATGTGGTCAGGGCAGCAGAGAGAGGATTGACTGAGGCTCCTTGTTAAATATACACTGAGTGAGAGACAAACCAAGGTTTGCTTCCGTGTGAAACGTTTCAGAGTGGTTATATAGCTGTATAGTTCTTAGAGTAGCAGGTCTCTTTTATCCAAAGCATGTTAAGCTGCGAAAGATCACCTCTAACCACTGTCAAAAATTATAGCCATTTCCTTTTCAAAGGACGCCTGCTAAATTGTATGGAAATTTCTCCTATTTTTACAAATTGTGTTACACTTTGATGAATAAAAAATGGACCAGCAATGCTCAAAGCAAGCATGCAGATTTAAGAGATCAATCAAGGCTGAGCAAAATTTTATACACCAAGAGAGTTGTGTTTAATTTTTAATACCATTGCAGGGGTGGGGAGGCACAGTTTGAAAGCTATCACCCACAAATAGTTGCTCAAGAAAGTGTGCCAAGAAAATCCAAGTATAGGGGTTTTTGTTGTTTTTGGGTTTTTTTTAAGCAGTACTTCCAATATGCCATCCCTATAAATGTTCTTAGTGTTCAAAACAACTGCATGTTTATCTGATATAACCACAAACAGGAAGTTCAATTAAATAATAGTAATAATTCAAAATATCAGTATTATCTAAGAACTAAGAAACTTAGTCACCTGCCTGTTATAAAGTTAAGGGTCCAATCTATGCTAGTTGAGAAGCCATAGGATATGAAACTCCGCTACATTGGCACAACGCACAATACAAAACTTCCATGCTAGATATGCACAACGCCCCAGCACAACTCTCCAGTTATGCCAGGGGAAGACTGTTGGCGCACCTGGAAGGCTAGCATCAGTCACTCTTCTCTCACACAAGCAATTACTGTGTATCCAGCATTGGGAGAGGGGATGGAGACAGCAATACAGAGAGGGAAGCATAGACCTAAAGGGCTAATTGGCCCATACAGAAGCCTGTTTGTAGGAGCCCCTTCTGATCTTTTATAGTGTGCTGTTATGAATCTGTAACCTCCTGCATATATGATAGAATTGCTGTCCTGGGCTTCTTTGAGAAGGGCTGGATATAAACTGAATGAATAACCGAGCTGCTGCACGGGTTTAGGATTCTACTGCAGCCCCTGTGATTCTGGCATATATGATTGGGTGTGAGGGCTAGGGGCTGGTCACTGTTTCCTCCCTGGTTTTGTGTCTGAGTGGGTAAGGAACTGCTTGCGATGTGGCTTCAAGTCCTGGGAGTTCATCCTCTTTTACACCTTGCATGTTTTTTTGTGGGGTTTTTTTGGTATGGAATGACTGCGATCTAGGAAGGAAAGGAAGTCTGCCTTTGAACCGTCTCAGAATCTGTCACGATTGAAGATTTCAAAGCTGATCTACATCTAACCCAGGGGTAAGCAACCTAAGGCCTGTGGGCCACAAGCAGCCCACGAGTGTCGTTTAACCAACCCACGAGCTGCCCCCGAACTGAGCCGCCCACTTAGCGCAGCGCGGCATGGGGACTCGCTTCCGCGGTGCCGGAAATGGTGTCTGTGCATGCTCAGATGCCAGAAATCGTGTCTGCGCAGACACAGACACCGGAAATCACGGCTGCACGCACTCATGTGCGCGCGCACTCTGGCCCACGGAGGGATCTCCGCTGCAGTGAACCGGCCCAGGCGAGGTAAACCTTGCCGACCCCTCATCTAATCCATCCACACAGGGAGGTGAGGAACAGGTGAATCCACTCTGGAATTCCAACTCCCCAGATTACTCCTCCATTCCTAGTACTGAGCATTTGACTACCCGCCCTGTGTGTCAGAAGCGATTCTCAAGGCCCATGGATGTGAATGCATGTGAGGAGTCAACTCAGATGAACAGTTTTCCCCAACATGACAGTGATCATGCATTCATCTGAAACTAATCAGATGTGTCTTCTGCATTTTGCACTCTGCATCAACAGTTCATCGAGATGATGATGATGATGATGATGATGATGATGATTATTTTAAAAAAACTTCAGTGCAACAGTTGTAGAGTTTCACTTGATTCCCAGTGCAAAACACTTTGCCAGTCAATACACATGGTGGTGGCGGGTGAGACATGCACACATAAAACTTCAGTCCAAACTAAGTAGCTAAGCTTTACAAGTGCTATGGACCATTTTGTCCCTGGATGACACAAAGAATGCAGGGATATAGTGCCAGAGGGTAGCAAGGTTGACCATTTGCTACAGACCCAAGACGAGCAGAGGGCCCACTCCCCTAAAAGTGCTAGCATTTCCACTTTGATCAGATCAGGCACAATAATTTTCAGTTTGCATCTCTCATCTCTGTGGGTCTCAGACCCACAAAGGTGCTCTGCCTTAGTCACCACTGCCGCCACCCCCCCTCAGGATCAACCCTCAGGATTTTGGAGCCAGCACAGGCAGGGGGGGGGAGTATTGCATATTTATATGAGGGACAGTTCTACTTCAACACAATACTAATACTAATAAGGTAAAGGACCCCTGACAGTTAAGTCTAGTTGCAGACGACTCTGGGGTTGCGGCGCTCATCTCGCTTTACAGGCCAAGAGAGCTGGCGTTTGTCCACAGACAGTTTTTCTGGGTCATGTGGCCAGCATGACTAAGCCGCTTCAGGCGCAACAGAACACCAAAACCAGAGCAGTGCACGGAAACACCGTTTACCTTCCCGCTGGAGCGGTACCTATTTATCTACTTGCACTTTCTGGCGTGCTTTCGAACTGCCAGGTTGGGAGGAGAATAATAAAAATAATAATAGTAATAATAATAATAATTTTATTATTTGTACCCCACCCATCTTACTGGGTTGCCCCAGTCATTCTGGGCTGCTTCCAGAATATATAAAAAACATTATTATTTTTTTTAAAAAACTTCCCTATACAGGGCTGCCTTCAGATGTCTTCTAAAGGTTGTATAGTTACTTATCTTCTTGCCTGGCGGTTGCATTAACTCCACACCCTCCAGTATTTCTCTGATGAAAATAGGGACGTCCTAAGGAAAAGTGGGACATTGCAGGATCAGATCCGGAACTGGGATGGCTTCTGTAAATCTGGGACTGTCCCTGGAAAATAAGAGATACTTGGAGGGTCTAGATACACACCTCAGAGATGCACACCTGACTCACACAATATTGTACCATTTCAAACATTCATGGTTCCACACACACACACACACCCCCGAATCCTGGGCAGTGCAGTCCACCAAGGTGCCGGGAGTTGCAACGACGCCCCCATCCCACCCCCCGAGCTGTACCCCTCAAAGTGGGTTTACAGTTCCTTCCTCTTCCTAGGGAACTCTGAGAAGTATAGCTCTCCCTATGATGGCAGCAGAGGCCAACCAACAACCCCCAGCGCCCTCCACAAGCCACAGTTCACAGGATACTAATCAACACTACATAGCAGCCTGCTGGCAATTATCTCTATCTTGCCTTTAATTAGGCAAAAAAATCTTTCGAATCACAAATGCATCCTAAGGCAGTAGTCCCTGTTTGTGCTACTACAACAATACAATTTCATTTTCTCAACAACAAGGAAGGCGGCTACTTGCTTCTGTCATTTTTTGGCAGTGCAGTATTATTCAGCAAGATCACCCTGTCCCCAAGACTCAATCTACTTTTCTGTAATAAATTTTATGAATTCTTTCCGAGCCACATACACAATAATAGAGAGAGAGAAAATTGAGTACTGTGTATTATCTTGTGGAATGGTAATGATGCACTATTAACGCTATTACATTCTATAATACTTTACCAAAATGTAGCAGGGAAGACACACTTCCAGAGGAAGAGAAAGCAAATATTATTATTATTATTATTATTTATTATTATTATTATTATTATTATTATTATTATTATTATTATTACTATTTCCCTCAAAATGTGTGTTTTGCTCTTTTTTATAGCATAAATTTTGTTAATTAAAAGTCAATTTATGCTATTCTGGAAACAAAATGTTTGGGTTTTGCAGGAGATTGTCTGGATAAAATGCCTTTCAGCCCTGATATAACCAACAATTTAAGAGAGTTTGCATATCTCTCTTGTACAACGTAAAGCCTATCTAAGTGCACTGTTAAAACAAAAACAAAAACAAGAAAGGAGCCTGAACGTGTTTTAGCTGCGGGGTTTGACTGACTGGAACTGAACATGCTGGAAATAGAATAAGCGTTCAGCTACACACACAGAAGAAAAGGCAATCTCATTTAAATGATTTGCTGATATGACTTAAAACAATTTATTTAAGCTTTACCTTTTTTATGTAAATATCCTTCAACTAAGGACTTAAAAAGTATAATTTAGAACAGATTTTAGAAAGTATAATTAGATGCCCTGTCAGATGGGAAGACAAATTAAAAGTGCAATTCACATTGCTACTGCAGCCGTGCCACCAAGGAACTACTAATCTTTTGCACAATACTCACAGCAGAATGTACTCTAGCCTCCGTAGGGCTCGTGATTATAGACTTGCAGGGAAACTGGGATTTAAATTATTCATCAGTGCAGATTTTCTTTTGCAGGAGAAAAAAATTAGTGTGCCACATAAATAGCAAAAACTGTTAATTCACAGCCTTTTACAAATTAACTGCCTGGTAATGGCATCAGTTATTACCCGTTACTTTTACTAGCACTTACAGTACCAAGATGCTATCAAAGAGACAGCTGCGTGCCTAAAAAAATATATGCTTGAGACAGACTGCAACATCCATGCAACCAATTAATTTTTCCGGATGCATACACTCAGGCAAATGTAAATCACTATGCTGAAGCCTGTCAAAGGTGCTGATTAATGCAAGTTTGTGGCTATACTCATATAGCCACTCTTGGAGGCGGAACATGGCTAACATATAAAAATTCCCAAATATTAAAGTGATGCAGATCTACGCAGCTGTCAAAACACCCAGATGTGAATTACAGGTTCGACGACCACAATCTCACCTGCCAAGTTGAGGCCAAAAAAGCACGCCCAGGATTACTTTACAGAATCATTTTTTATTTTTTTTTACAAAGGAATCTCACGACAGGTGAGAAAAGATTTTTGCGCTAGATAGGCCTTGGTTTGACCCAGCAGAACTCTTCTTAGGTTCTTAACAACCGTCACAGTAGCAACATAGAGCAGAAGACCCAAATAGGGGTCTTCAACTGTGTTATGTGTTCGGATTTTTCTTTTGTTTGTTTTTGGGGGCTGTTCAAACGTGGGAGGAAAGCGATGTGATAAACCGTTCCTTTCAATCTTGCTCTCTTGCATCAAATCTTGCCCCTTGTGTTATGTTGCTGCTGGTTTAAGTTGTGTTTTTATAGTAATTTTGGTCAGCTTGATTCATTGTTTATTGCTGGCTTTATTTATTTACTTACTGTGTTTTGCTGTATATATTTTAGATTGTAAGCTAAAGCCTGTTTGTTATTAAATAAACAAATATCTCATTTTGCCATTTTCTTCTCTTTCTTGTTTGACTCTCAGTTCAGCAAAAGTAAGCATTCCAAGGCCACTGGGCTTCTTGAGCAACTCTGCAGCTACATACATAACTAAATGTAGGGATTGACATTTTGTTGATGAAGACAAAAGACAAGAGAGAGTGCCCACTCCTGCCTGTTCTATACATTGAAACTAACCCGGGCTGGATCTAGACCAGGCATAGGCAAACTCCGGCCCTCCAGATGTTTTCGAACTACAACTCCCATCACCCCTAGCTAAAAGGACCAGTGGTCAGGGATGATGGAAATTGTAGTCTCAAAACATCTGGAGGGCTGGAGTTTGCCTATGCCTGATCTAGACACATCAAAGAAGCACTTAAGCACTGTAAATTTAAACAGGGAAAATGGGTAGAGAAAAATGGGACTCTACATCACCATCTGATGGCACAATGTTGTATCGCATATACAACGCATATAAACCGCTTTTTCTTTACCAGTCTAGCTGAGTCCCAGGCTGGCAGCTAAATCTTATGCCAACTCTAATGACAGAACAGCATCCTCCACTGCACCTGAGGGCAGGAGCTTAGCTTAGGAGGTGCAAGACAGAGAAAGAGAGAGAGAGAGAGAGAGAGAGAGAGAGAGAGAGAGAGAGCGCACTGTGGTTAGAACAAGTAGAGAAGACAGAGCGGCTTTCAGGACTGGCCTGCCACTTGTCTTTATCTTCATTAATGTAATAAAGGAAGCAGAGCTGGTACTCACCAATGCATTCTCAGAATGGCAGCACCTGGTTTACTCTGACGGCAGCTGCTCTCCACTTAATTCTTAAGCAAATGGTTCTGTCCAAAAACAGCTCAGTGTGTGACGGGTCCTTCCCCTGTTCCTTCATCTCCGGGCATATTACAGAACTCCTATCTGAGAATCTGTATATTAAGTTCAAAGAGCTGCCACATTTTCCAAGTTTGCCAATGGCATTCAATTTCCTTGCAACAGAAATGTTTCCTGTTCAGCACAGCCAAATCCCCTTCTCTGGAAAACATTTCTGCACAGAACAAAACACCACACAGTGGCAGAATGAAGCTACATTCAATAAGGGGAAGCATTTGTTTACTGGATTCTGCCCAATAAATGCACCTTGCCTACCTCTTTCTTAAGAGGCCAGAAGACAAATAAACAATCACTCAGGAAACAAAAAATACACAATCCTGTTCCATTCCTATAATTCTGTGAGGTGTGAAACACAGATAGCAGTCAAGTACAACATTCCTAAAGTGGACATGAAAGGGGGTGTTTGCACCTGCCAGTAGAAAACTTCCTGTTTCCTCCTGGGCTGGGATAAACTTCCTCTGCATGTGACTAGAGGTGGACATGACCTTACCTGCCCAGGTGGCAAAAGCACCTGGGACATAGCGCTCTCTCTCTCTCTCTCTCTCTCTCTCTCTCTGACATCTCTTTAGCTAGAGATGCTGTGTTGGCTTCCAGCCAATAGAGCACAAAGGAACTATCTCCTTATGGGATAGATTCCACGTGTATATATTTTGTAACCTAAGTCTGCCTTCAGGGATCCATCTGTGAACGGAATGTGTCAGTAAACTTCTTTTATACTTTTTACACAATATTGTGTCATGTCTATTCTTTTTAAGTTGGGAGTAAAGGGGATTACCAGGAATCCTATATTTAGAAGCTTAACAAGCTAACCGCTATACGTTTAAAGGGGAATGTTTAAAACTCTGCTAAGTTATAGAACTTGGTAGCACAAGTTAGGAAGGATATTAATAAACAATATATACTCTCCTGCCTCCCTGAACATTCCCACAAATTCCTCTGTGTTTTGTTTTACCAATCACTCTGCAGGTGGCTGAGGAAAGCCTGGACCGAGGTATCTATGCTGTATTTTCAGTTAATAACTCCCACCTTTCTGCAAATCCATGCATAATTAAGTTTTCAGCTACAACCCTGTGAGCAAACAGTACCTACATTCAATCTGTGCTATGTGAGAAATGCATTGCCTAACATACACTGTGTTAGCTACAGTATAATTGCTAAGTGAATGCTGAACACGAACCTACAATACGCTGCCAAATATTATTTTGTTAAGTATAAATTTGTTTGCTCATCAGTAAAGTAAGCCATATTGGGGGTAGAATTATTTGCCTTGCACTAAAAACATTCATTAATGAAGCAATGAACAAATGCACACCAACATCTTAATAGCTTTGTATAACCGATTCTGGGCAACAGTTTCCCACTGGCTACCACCTTGTCTTTTTATGATTTATTTTTGTTGAGCAGAGAAGTTGAGGATGGAGCATTAACCACAGTGCAATTGTGCATCCTAGTTGTGAATACATTGAAATGCACAGTTGATGGGGAGGGCACAATCCCTGCAGATTACCGGTATTTGAATTCATTATATGATCATTAACAACAATGACTATTATTAACAATTATTATTAAGGATGGGGTTTCAGAAAATGCTGCAATGTCACTGGTCTTCAAATGGCGAACGATGACCCACAAATGGTTCACAACAGTGATATCATCATAGTTTTATTTTTGATTACGGTGGTGTTTATGAGTTGGCAGACACCCCATCTGCCTACTCATAATGAGTTTCCAACTCTCTGTCATAATGTGTGTGCAAACACCATATGATGTAGTGACATAGTGGGTTTTCATGGCCAAGGTCCAAATCAAGGGCGGCGGCTGCTAGGAACGAAGAAATTCATTACATAAGAAAGCAACACCACATTTTTTGCTTCTGCACCATTGTGCAGAATGTGATGGAAGCAAATCACTACAGTTTGGCTGGGTGGAAGATTAACAAACATCTAGATCAGCTCTTTCTCATTTAAGAAGTAAGGTGGAGAGAAATAATTCAACACAACAAAATAGTAAAATATCCCTGTCACATACTGGTGTTAAAAATTAATCCCACGTCTGGAAACAGTTGGGAGATTACAGTCTTTACTCATCTGCAGTCAATATAATCCATTACTAGAAATCATTAATTCTTTGCTTACGTTTGCTGAATACTGGCTATTCTGAAGAGGAAATTTCATTGTCAAGATTCAGCTCTTTAATGCATGGGTAGGCAAACTAAGGCCCGGGGACCGGATCCAGCCCAATCGCCTTCTAAATCTGGCCCGTGGACAGTCCGGGAATCAGTCTACATGAGTAGAAGGTGTGCTTTTATTTAAAATGGATCTCTGGGTTATTTGTGGGGCATAGGAATTCGTTCATTTCCCCCCCTCAAAAAAAATAATAGTCCGGCCCATCACATGGCTGAAAAAGGTTGCTGACCCCTGCTTTAATGTATTTCATTTGAACTCTAGTATAACTATACAGTATTGTCTGTTAGAGTGCAGGATGGATGGAGTGCCACCTTTCTGCTGGGGACTGGAAGTGAAGGGACAGGTTACCCAAACCTGACTGTGTAGTCACCCCAACTAGGCCCCAAACTTCCCAAATTCTTTCTTTGAGGATCCATTAGCTAAAATCCATTAGCTTGAGCTGTATAACACAAACCAGCTGAATAAACAAAGCCTTCTCCTTTATCAGTCCATGAAGGCGTAATAGATGGCCTTGTCAGTTCCGAGTGGAGACGGGATGGTGCATCCAACTTATCTTACCGGTTGTAGCTATCCTAACCACGCTGACGCACAGACCCCAGGAATGGTGCCAGGAATTAATGCCTCCACCTGCCCCAAGGTAAGTTTTTGTGGCATCCAAGGAAGCAAAGAAGAAAGGTGCACAGGGGCTTTTTCACTTGTTCAAGAGGAAACGCTTCAATCCCCTTTCAGGCTGAACAGGAGGACAACCACATACCTCTAGTCACCTAATACTGTCCTGTCCAACTGGTCAATCGCGAACAACTCTGGTCAATCCAATGGGTGGATCACTGCCAGTTTATTCATAGTGGGAGTAGATCGCAGTCTCTTGGAAGTTGGACACCCCTGATATATCTGATGCCACAGGCCAGTCCTGCTGGATACTGGGGCCTGTTCTGTTTAAATTCTGGAATTGCACATCAGAAATCAGGCATGTGCTTTCTCCCTCATAGGGAATTTAATAGTAACAGATCCAGCATTTATTTGAACATGGTATCTCCTGCCTTATGATACAGAGCCCACAGTCTACATGCTCTAAGTTTTACTTTGTATATCCCATGTGTTTCTGTGTGCTCTGGCACTTGTCACAGTGTCCCGTTGCAGCAGAATTGGTTTAGTCATGCCGGCCAAATGACCTGGAAAGCTGTTTGTGGACAAACACTGGTTCCCTCAGCCTGAAGAGCGAGATAAGCGCAACCCATAGTCGCCTTTGACTGGACTTAACCATCCAGGGGTCCTTTATCTTTTACCTTACCAGACCAGAGGTCAAGCAAACAGGCAAGAAGAGTTCCTGACATCTATTATTGTTATTGCTATTTCTTTGTATTACCTTTCTACGATGTGTTTTGATGCCTGGGTCTGTTCTGGTAAAACAACCAGATCCTGTCCCATCTTGAGTTTTATAACTTCTCTAAACCTATAACTTATGTGCTGAACCTGGTGATCTCTTCGTGATAAGGTGAGTTGAGGTGAGCCTGGGAGGCATATGGGATTTGTATGTACTGTGTGTTTAATAAAAATAAAAATTTAAAAAGGACCTCCACTGAGAACCCCTGATATTGAGAGGATGTGTGAGCATTCAGTTCATTGACTCTGGATCTCTGTGATTTAATTTTGGAAAATTGCTCTCACATGGGAAATAATTTATAATGAACATTCATTGAGTGGCTCACTGGACTTCCTAATTTTTTAGTGGAAATCTCCTAAAATTATTTAAAAATATAGGTTTCAGTATTTGAGTTTCAGTCAACAAATACTGATATGAATGGAGATGACACTCTTAACAGATTGTGGAGGACAGTGCCCTTTGCTGGATTAACACAGCCATCAACTGCAAGAACACTCTAGAAAACTGAGAACAAAACCTGACATGGCAAGTTATCTAAATCATTTCAATGCTAATAGGACTTTTATTTCCTTTTGTGCTTTGCTAACACTGCATACACATTTATCATTGTTTGTCAAGTACTGCTTTATGAAATGGAACAATAAATAGAACAGGATTAATTAGTTCTATTTAGCTTTTTGTGCCTACTAGATTTAATTTCAGAGTAATCTTCTCTAGTATGTTAAATTAAACCCTTGTATTTAGTCTTTTATTTTTTCTGACTGAATAATTACATTAAAGAAGGGCTGCATTATATGACACAGGCCTAGGCCCAAACCATCCATCTGTTAACATGGAAAATATGAAGATAATTAGGCATAAGACATTTCTGTTTTCATCTCTACAGTACAGCCAAACCTGTGCATCTTTACTTGAAGGTAAGTTCCAACAGGACCAAGTTTTCAATAAGAATCAAAAGGTTTACAGCTATGGGATGGTTTCAAAATGGAACATTTGACAGGTTCCACAATGAGGGCCATCAATTCCATAAATGAGCACATCTTTTAATCCAGGAAGACCTTCCCCTTCTTCAGAGCCTACGAAAAATTGGGGGTCCATGGAACAACTCACCAGATTGATAAATACCCGCCCCCCTTAACAGAGTTTTACAAATTCAGCTAAAACTTCCCATAACCATATCTCATAAGTCATAAAGCAGAGCATTTGGAAATGTATGGTTAGATTTTAAAAAACAAAACATTCAGAACACACCATTTGAGAGCTTTTAAATGATAAAAGTATTTTTAAAGAGAGAGCGAGATATTTAAAAAGCACAGCACAGGAGAGCACAGGCAACTATAGGGAGAAAATATAGGTGTGTTAGGAGTGGGTTCATTATTTATTTTCCCTTAGTCCTGATGAAGCAATGGAGTGTCCATTGAGCATGGACACTTAATCATGGAAGCATGTAGAGTTTCAGTTCATGCAGGGTTCCAGGTCACATGGAAGTCTACATAAGAAAGCTTCCCTTATTCAGATGATCAAGCTCAAAACATGGAAATTTGGAACAGGGCTGGGAGGTTATATGATGTTGAGGCAGAGGGCCTACTGCACAGTCTCACTGCCCTTTCTATGCATGAAGGGGTTGCAATCAGTGCAATTTTTCTAGAAAAAGAGGTGTCAGAGCTCACCATGAACTTCTGCCTTGTTCTCTTATCATGGCAATAGCGCCCACCTGAGAGGTGTCAGAGCTGAGCTCCAGCTGAAAAAAAGCCCTGGTTACAATGTTCTGTGCTTATGATCATAATATACCCAAATTAGACATGCATCGATGAAGCACATCTTCAAAATAAAATTCCTGATGAAGCACCTAGCAACACTGTTCAGATCTTTGGCAAAAAAACCCCCAAAAACGAATCTTGGGAGTAATGAATGTTTTTATTAAAATGACACCGTTTTGTTGCTGTTTTCAGATAATGAAGCGTGACTCACGTCAAGAAGATGAAGAGGCTAATTTCTCTTCATTAACTGCTAGCTTTTATGAAAAGGACTTTAAAAGCAGCCTATAAAAAAATGCACTCTTACTCTCTATATAAAATATTTATATATAATTACAGTAGTTAGTTGGAGGAAAATGCAAATGGGCCATGTTGCATCCACTAATTCAGAATTTATCTGATCAGTGCCATTCATGTGAATGAAAAAAGGAACAACAACAACGGATAGAACTAATCTGAAGTTTAATGTACAGATACATTTTGAGGTTGCTGCCTACATCGGTGAGGTATCGTAAATTGAGTCGAAGGAATAAGTGCCTTTGGCGAGTGTATCACTAAAGAAATGCATTGGGTCTATAATTCTATCTGTCATGTGGACTTAATATTCCGATCTAGATCAAAGAGTGATAATTAAATTTCGTGAAGTTCTCCAAGACATTGTCTGGCTGTACAACTGTTGCACAGGGTTAAATTCTTCAATATGCCCTCAGCTTGTCTTATTCCACACAATGTGCGCACTGTTCTGGGGGGCTCAGTCACTCACAGTGCCTGAAGTGATAGCCCTCCATAGACTGGATTTAAGCTATCTCTCTAGTCTTCAACGAACCAACAAGTCCACTCTGTCTGCCTCAGAAGTATCTCGCCTTCAATGTCAGTATTAATCATTATGACTGGGAGGCCACACAGAAGGTGCATAACAAGAAGAAGAAGCCATACTGCAATTGCTTCTGGCAATACAAAACTTATAACTGAACGATAGTACCCAAGAGCTGCCTCGGGTACATCCTGCTATGGCAAACCAAGAAGCCCAAAACACTACAAAGGCACTTCACATTTTCTTTTTTGTTTCCCCATTCAACATGAAAACTCCTTTGGTTATAGAGGTAAGATTGGTCTACTTTCTGCAAAGTATTACAGGATCAAAACTCTGTGGCACTTTTCATGAGTAATTCCATTCAGTGTACTGCAATAATTAGTGCTAAATATTACAAAGCCAAAGTTTTATGGAACTGCCTTAGGTGCCAGGTTTTAATCACCACTGAAAGTCATAAAATAGGAGGTTGATTTGTTTTGGTGGGGTTTTTTTCAACATGAGGTCAAGTGCCATTTGAATTTTCTGTATCAGGTATCAAAACGTCTTGGACCTGCCCTAGTTTGGAATTCACCTCAGTCACAGCTCAAAATCCCACAAAAAATGCTGGACAAAATCACAGGAGCTCAAAAAGCAATGAAAATTGCATAGAGAATTATTTATTAGTACACAAAACAATGCTGCATATAATAAACTTGAGCTGTAGGCACCATTGTATAACAATTACAACAATTTCTCCAAACACCTCACATATATATGCTCATTTTACATACATTATTATTATGTCTACTTATAATTTTTTAATACCATTTTCATTTTTTCACACACACAAATGAGTGTGTGTGTATAAAGTCTATTGTACAAAAATGTGTACATGGGGGGGAATATACATAGGAATACATATATTAATGAAAAATAGTTTTGAAAACATATTGAGGAAATTGCATGCTCCCTAAAATGCTTACAAATTCTTACGAGGAGGTGTGTGTGTGTGTGTGTGTGTGTGTGTGTGTGTGTGTAAAAATGTAGCAAACTTAAGGTTGGCTGAGAAACTGAGATAAACTAAAACTGACAGATTCATCTGAACATAGTCCCTGACAGTGTGAGAAGTCAGTTGCTGTTGCACTAGTAGCTTTTGGTGGAAAAACAATTACACAGGACTATCTGGGCATGCCTGTCTGGAAGCACCCTTCTTGGTAACAAGAACATGTGGCATTGGTTAGCTAATTAACATGTGTTGCAAGATTTTTTATTTTAAAAGACAGCCGCAGGTGATTGAACTGAATTTCCTGATTAACTGCAATTCCGCAGTTTCATGCTGGAATCTCCCTTTGCAGTTCCTCTGTTCAAATGTAGACAGCTGAAGGTCAGTTACACAGTATTCCATTATGGGGAAACGTTCTCTCGCTGGTTTCCATATTTTGCCATTTCTGACGTCAGCCCAGTTTATTTATTTGTTGCTTAGAGACTGACCAGTTTGCCCTATGTAAAAAGCAGAAGGGCATAAGCTCATGATGTTGCAGACATTGTTGCTGCTGCTGCGGCTTCCACACATCTCACCTTTTGCTTCTTTTATAGGAACTGAATAGAAATGGCACCAGCCAGCTACTTCAAAGGGGTTTTATCTCTCATAACGTACAAATAGTTTGTTTTACCCTTCCTTAATCTGGTAATTCATGTAGCTTTCAGTGCTGAACGTTTGCTGCAGTTCCTGTGGGAAGAAAACTTGAGTTTGCCGCAGAACAAAGATTACACAGAGGTTTCACAGACGTCTTTCTCATGTAAGAGTGCAATACTGCATACTCCAAATGTCAATTTTTATTATTTATGAAAGTATTTATATGCTATACCTGAAGGAGCGTCTCCACCCCATCGTTCAGCCCAGACACTGAGGTCCAGCTCCAAGGGCCTTCTGGCGGTTCCCTCACTGAGAGAAGTGAGGTGACAGGGAACCAGGCTGAGGGCCTTCTCAGTAGTAGTGCCCGCCCTGTGGAACACCCTCCCATCAGATGTCAAGGAAATAAACAACTATGTATCTGACTTTTAGAAGACATCTGAAAGCAGCCCTGTTTAGGGAAGTTTTTAATGTTTGATCTTTTATTGTGGTTTTAATATTCTGGTTTTAATATTATTATTATTATTATTATTATTATTATTATTATTATTATTATGCCCTCTCACAGTGCTGCCCAGCAATATGAAAACATTAAAAAAAACCATTAAAAAAAACTGTCACTGAAATGACAAGCCACTCAAGAAAATTTTGCCTGAAAGTCAAATCTACCAAATCTCTGCTATAACGGTGTTCTGCAGCATGGGACCAGTGCCCAACTTCTAGCTGAAGCCAGTCAGACCTTTGTAGCATGAGGTACAATTAACAGCATTCTTCCGGATGGTCCCATTGATTGGGCTGGCATATACGGGCTCTGACAGTCCTTAAGGTTACTACCTTGCCTATAGCACAAAGTTAAAGGCTTATCATGACACACTGTTTTCCTTCCCGATGACAAAAGTATGATAAGTGACTTTACTGATGTGTTGCAGTAGGTAGAATGGCTCATTCTAGGCCTTATTTGGTGCTTAATGTTCCACAACCCCTAACCATTAAGAAACTGCATATAAGTACTTTATCAGAAAAAGGTATGTTTGCCAGCAATAAATCATGCATAATACCTTACCTGCAATAATAATGTATGGTTTTGTGTCATGAATGAAATGGTATGTAGGGGCATAGTTTTCCAATATTTGCTCGTTTGACAATTTAAGATGCAGAAAGATTCTACAGGTTTCCCCCTGAACTTCATTCCAATGTAATCTCAAGGAAAGCCAAGAAGCCTTTTATTCATCATCAGATATTTCATCATACGGATAATTAATTTGGAAGTCATCACCGACTGATCATATCCCCTCTAAAATAATCTTTAGACTCAAATAGTCTAGCAATACACTACAATTATAATTTCAACTGAAATCCTTGCTTGCTCTGGGCTTGATCCAAATCTTTTTGAAGTCAATGGAAACCATTCCTTTAACTTAAATGTGTTCTGAATCAGAGATTTTCTCAGTCAGTTTTCCCTGTAGCAATCTTCCTTAAGTCAGTAGGAATTCTGCCAAGGAAGGCCAGAGTAAAAGGTGAATATAGATTTAGGCGCTGGCCTTGGGGAAAATATTTTTAAAGCAGCTTCTCACAAGGAAAAAAAAGCCCTCACCCACACATAAATCCTTACTACACCTTTGAACAAAATAGTGTGCTTTCTGCAGCGCTTCTTCCTTTCAGTGCAGTGAAAATTTGCCCCATTAACAAATGAACTGCATAGTCTTGATTCTGAAACTTCATTACAATGCAAGAAATGAATGCTTTACCCATGCAGCTTTCATGACCCAGCAGTGAGAGTTATGCAGGTTCACAATGGAAAGGCTAAGTTTTTTCAAAGTTGCTATCGGGCAAGTTAAACTTCTTACCCCCTTCTGCAAATTTTACCCATCAGTTTCAGGGCATTAAATGCTATCAGCAGCTGTGAAAATAGTAGCATAGTAAATTAGTCAAGGTTGTGCTTTGTGCGCAAATGTGAGATAAATCCATACCTTGTTGTGATTTATGATGTAGCAACCTTTCTAGATACTTAACAGAAATCAATACATCGCTATCTGCTTATCATGCAATATATTGATTTCCTAAGAGCACAGGAGGAGATAATTGTTCCAGTGTCGAATGAATATCCTTCTGTAACAATATTTTAATAACCATATGGCAAGGCAGAAATTATGATAATCAAAAGTATATCTTTTAATTTCCTATAGAGCGTCATTACTAAGAGTAAGGAGAAAAGTAATTTCCCAAGCAAAACAACTGCAATTTGACATTTACTCATTGACTCATCATCATTAGAATAAGAATGCAGTCTTCTGTAAACCATAGCACGTTAAGCAAAGATAATGAGCTACTTCTTTATTTTAGGACAAATAGCTATCTAAATATCCACACATATAAATGCCAGTTGCCAAGTTTCTGTCATTCCGTAATATAACATCTAGCTAGGACGTGTGATAGGGGTGAGGACAAGACAGTTTATGCAGACAGGGGCAGAATTCATTCTCAAGAGTCCCCATGATATTCTATGGAACAAAACAAGTGGAATGCAAAGTAGGGATATAACTTGCTCCAAGAGACACAGGAGTCACAAGGGGTCAGGAAACAGATGTAGACCCCATCCCAACGTACCACTTTCTCACAAGTAAGTGGATGGTAACACCTTCCCTTCACTGACTGTGGTTCAGCCCCCTCTGATCAGGCTGTGGTGCAATGTGGGACACAGCTGAGAGGTGACAAAACAAATTAGGGTTGTTGCAATATATAGGCCTTACCTCCACATAGATCACCCATCAGACTGATGGGCTTTTTATGACTACAGTGGTACCTCAGGTTACATACGTTTCAGGTTACATACGCTTCAGGTTACAGACTCCGCTAACCCAGAAATAGTGCTTCAGGTTAAGAACTTTGCTTCAGGGTGAGAAAAGAAATTGGGCTCCGGCAGTGCGGCGGCAGTGGGAGGCCCCATTAGCTAAAGTGGTCTTCAGGTTAAGAACAGTTTCAGGTTAAGTACAGACCTCCAGAATGAATTAAGTACTTAACCTGAGGTACCACTGTATAAACACACTCTTCACTTCCATAGAGGGTGAGATTTTCCTAAAGCAGAGCTCTATGCTTTGATTTCCTTTAGATGAAAGAGTACTGGAGACTTATGGTCGCTTTGTAATATTATATTTACTTGCAAACATCCATGCACAGTATAGCAGAAGAAAACTACATCCAATATCAGCTAAACCTGCACACTGGATCCCTGGAAAGAGATTCCTGCACTCCGAAATGATTTGCCTTCAGCCACTTACGAGTGTAGTTTCAACTTGTCTCCTTTTTTTCCGTGTTTCCCCTGTCTAGTTCCAAATACTACCCAAGCTAGCTTCAAATGCTTTTTCTGGTTTCGCTTTTAGTTTTGAGCAGAGAGATAGACAGGCAGAGAGATTCCCAACCTTCAAATTAATATTTACATTTTGTACAGGCACCGACTGAATCCACTGGGGAAATACCAACTTAACAAAGCATTCATAGGGGTATAAATAAAATACAACTGCAAGCCTCTATTTGATTCACAATGGGACACTGCACACATGAGAACATTCAGCACGGCCAAATGACTGCCGGGTCACACAGCAATGGAGAAAGCCCTGCTGGCAACATTCTGACTTGGCAAGGCCTCCCCACCAGCACCACCAATAAGCAGGTGGATGGAACACCTGCCAAACGAGCCCTTGCCTGCCACTTCTCCAGCGCTCCAAGCTGGCAAGGTATGGAAAGAGAAGCCATCCAAGTTGAAATCAGTTCTGGCCTGGCTGGCTCCACTTTGAAAGCAAATTCACTCAAGAAGTGCCATCCAGGCCAAAATCAGCATGAGAATGATTCCAGCTTGGCCGGTTCTCTAGGGCCAATGTTCTCATTTCATGCATCCATGCTTTTGGTTCCACTAGTTCTCTCTTCCAGCACAGCCTTACAGCAAATAAGAGAAACATAACGGGGCAAGGATCCCCACCCAGCTGCCCCACTTTTCAAAACCGATTGACCTTTTACTAGCAGGTTATTATTAAACTTCATAAAGTGCTCCCCAAACATTTTGTCATTTGTATTAAGTGGAAAGCATGGAAGAAGGCCACACTTTCTACAAACTCTCCAGCCCACACCTCAAATTGCAGCCACTGCTTGTGGAATCCTAGATTGCACTCCTTGAAGGTAAAGGTAGAGGACCCTTGGATGGCTAAGTCCAGTCAAAGGCGACTATGGGGTTGCGGCGCTCATCTTGCTTTCAGGCCAAGGGAGACGGCATTTGTCCACAGACAGCTTTCCGGGTCATGTGGCCAGCATGACTAAACCGCTTCTGGTGCAACAGAACACTGTGATGGAAGCCAGAGCACACGGAAATGTCGTTTACCTTCCCGTTGCAGTGGTACCTATTTATCTACTTGCACTGATGTGCTTTCGAACTGCTAGGTTGGCAGGAGCTGGGGACAGAGCAACGGGAGCTCACTCTGATCGGCATGCCCAAGAGGTTCAGTGGTTTAAACCACAGCGCCACCTGCTGAAAAACCCCTTGAAACACACTAGTGACTATGATGAAATCAGCACAGTAATATTCAGAGACTTCCCACATCCATAACAAATATTACATCAACCCTATATGCTCAGGTATATAGGACTCTGAATGGGAGCAGAGGACCCAATATCTATACAGGTGCATCCATCCTTTCACTGCGCAGGTTGGCTCCCTCTGTTGACATACACAAGGATGCTCATATACACAGTAAACCAATAGGAATGCATACAAGACTCTGGATGAAGCCACTAATATATAATGAAGTGCGCACTAAATGAAGATGATTTCATATTTAATTTACAAGGTCATAATATATTTTATATATTGCTTTCTCTAGACATCTTCCATATTGTGCTGCGTTGATCTCAAACAGAGAAAGCTGATTGACTTTTGGTATTGTTTTTCGAAACAGCCTGTCCCAAGACTGGTGGAAACCCTTTATAATACGTTTTATAATACGTGTTTCTGTATATCCAAACAAGTTCACAAATCTCACCTGATTTTCTCAGAGTTCAAGAGGAAGTTGGTTTAACTTGAGAGTGCCTTTTGAAGCATGAAATTAAGTATCTTGCTCATATACGTTGCCAGAAAGCTACTCATAAGGGAGGCTGGGTAACTCAGTAGGGGAACGTGATGACCTTTTCCTGTTGAGAACTTGGGTCTTGAATCAGAAATGAAGCTAAGCTTGGTGTTCTCATCTGACTAATCCAAAGGAAATTTGTGAGCTTCGAAAAATTCCCATCAATTTGTCACAACTGACAGCATGTTCAATGGCAGATCAGCACTAGAACAGAGGAAGGTTTATTCTGTGCTGAGAGTGTCATGGTTACATGGGGAACAACCCCCGCTAAACCAGCCCCTACTAATTGTCATTCGTCTCTACTTGTCATGTGCATGCCAGGCACTCTAATTAAAAGCAACAAACAGAGCCGTGCATGGCATGACAAGCTGAGAGCAGCGCACACTTTTACAATATTATGTAGTCTTTCAGATTGCAAAACAAGTCATCCTGACCGTGTTAGCCCCCGTTTAGCGGATGTGCTGTGACTTTATTTAGCAAATTATGCTTTCTGTGATGTGCGTCGTAACAAAATTGTAATTTAAGTGCCTGCTTTTGAATGTGGGGGGGGTTTTGTTTTGTTTTTTAAACCTTAGGCACTAAAACGGCAGTACACCTAATTGCATACACACATGCAAAAGTAATTTGTGAAAATCTTTCAAGTATTTCGCTTTGTAACGGATCGGAAAATAAAATCAACAAATTAGGTTGATGTCTCAGGCTTAAGGGCTTTAGAAACTATTGCCACAGATTCCCATCTATCAAATATGTAAAGGCCTTGTTTAAGCTTTGCACCTATAAAAATCTGCAGCTAAACCAATCTCCTCCAATGACCAATACTCATCAAGTGCTACCAATGGTTTCTGAGCCACCTCTCCTTCTGATAACACTGTAAGTCACTACTTTCTATGAAGAGAAGAGATTTTGTTGGGGGCTTTGGGGTTTTTTCACTGTTATTATCAGAACCGCTACCATCTTTTATGAAGGGAAACATAAGAGAAGCAGGGGAAACAGCTGGTGTGTATGTGTCTGTGTTTTGTCAATGGGGTTTCCCCACCACCAGCACACACACTGATGATGATACTGTCTCCATTACCAAGAAAATGTTGGAAAACTGACTGGTTATTCAGAAAGGCTTAATGTTTATTTCATCATTTTTACTTCCCATGAGACATCCCAAAGTGATGTACTCATCATGTAGCAGATAGCCTGTCCTCATTGACCCATGTCCTGGAACCACCAGATTAGACTGCTCTCACACATTATTTGTGGCACTGTTTTGAAGATTATTTGGATATGGTTCAAAAACAGCTGAGAATGTGTTTAACTAGGCATGCTATCTCTGACTTGGGATTGTGTTTGTATCATGCCCGTGATTTGCCACCTGCACTGGCTCTCTGTTCATTTCCAGGTTCAATCCAAAGTTCTGGCTTTGGCCTGAAACCCCAAAGAAGCACATGTGTGCTAGTGATACATTAAACACTTAATGGGGGTCTCTTCTTCAGCTGCCTCTACCTGGATATAGCAGTGGCTACAGGGAGAGGGATAGTTGTTGGCAATGCCTCAAATCTGAATGCTCTCACCAGGAAAGCTTGATTGGTTCCTACCATGTTATCATTTCACTGCCAGCTGAATACTTTTAATTTCCCATTTTTCTTGACCTTCTGCAAATTACTTTTATATGCTGCTTTGGTTTGTTACTGCTGACATCTTTTATACTACTCTTTTATGCTGTGATGTCTTAATGTTTCTGTTTTAAAGTGATAGTAACTTTTTGTAAGCCAACCTAGGAACTTGCTGAAGGATGCAATAAAAAAAGTAAAAGTAAAGGGACCCCTGACCATTAGGTCCAGTCGTGACCGACTCTGGGACTGCAGTGCTCATCTCGTTTTATTGGCCGAGGGAGCTGGCGTACAGCTTCCGGGTCATATGGCCAGCATGACTAAGCCGCTTCTGGCGAACCAGAGCAGCGCACGGAAACGCCGTTTACCTTCCTGCTGGAGTGGTACCTATTTACCTACTTGCACTTTGACGTGCTTTTGAACTGCTAGGTGGGCAGGAGCTGGGACTGAGCAACTGGCGCTCACCCCATCGCAGGGATTTGAACCGCCGACCTTCTGATCGGCAAGTCCTAGGCTCTGTAGTTTAACCCACAGCGCTACCCGCATCCCAAAAGGATGCAATATAAATGCACTAAATCAGGGCCAAGCAAGCTGTGACTTTCCAGATATTGTTGGACTGCAACTCCCATTATCTCTGACTATGAAGGTTGGGGTTGATGGGATCTCGGGTCCAAAAACATCCAGAAGGTCACAGATATCCTATCTTTCACAACAGAAAACATTTTATTACATAGTCTATGTAAATGCACAAGATTTTGGGGGGAGGTTGACTGAGAATAAGGCTAAACAGCAGGTCCATGAAGGGGAGGGGAGGTTGGTAGTAATTCTAAAAAAAAAACAATGTTTAGAGATTTATATTAAGCAGTATACCGAAGTTTTAAAACAAATAAGCCAATTAATAATAATAATTCATTATGTATGCATTTTATCCAGCAAATATTCCCAAGTATTTGCTCTAAAATCCAACATCTATGGGGGATTTTAAAAAATATTATTTCAGGAGGTTAGTAAAAGAAAATGGTAATTATTGTATAATAAAAATGCTCTTCTTCTTCCCTCAGCTGGAGTTTAATTCTTAGGCTATTTAAAATAGCTACTAAAGACACAGACGTGATCGAGACAAAAACGAGTGATAAAGAGTTGTGCTTTCAAGGAGCTGACCACTAGCCAGATATAAAGGCACTCAGAAGCCAAGAGCTCCTACTGTTCTCAATAATGAATAAAAGCATGAATGGCTAGTTACACACAGAGCTTCTAAAAATCTGTCCACTTCATTTGCTCTCCAAATGGATGCTTGAAACCTGTTCTTTCTTTCTTTCTTTCTTTCTTTCTTTCTTTCTTTCTTTCTTTCTTTCTGCATTTAAAGCTAATAGTTACTTTTGTGTTTCTTGCCGTCGGGATTCAAGAGTAGCCCTTCCTGTAGCTATGCAAACCATTTTACATTAACCAAAATATCTCGTTTTCAATAGGGCTTTCCTCCCACGTTTGAGAGGGGTTAAGGCCTTCTCATATGAACAAGTTAATGAAAGCTCACCCCAGAAAGCACCTGCTCCCTACAGAAAAGGTGCATTTTGTATGGTGGTTCTGTTCACTAAGCTGCTGCTTCTGCCACCATTGTGTTTTCTCCTTGCCACGTAAAAAAAGAATAAAATGTTGTTTGCGGGTGTGCAAGGGAAAATTGTGGTATGCCATGTGCATAGCTGTCAAGCGTCCCTTATTTGGCAGGACAGTCCCTTATCCCAGCGCCATGTGCCGCTGCTGTCCCTTATTGATGATGTCCCTCAAATTTCCTGGGTTTCAAAGGAAGCAGCTCCTCTCCCTCCCTCCCTGCCAGCCAGGGAGGAGGGAGGCTCCAACTGTGTTGCTTGGCTGTGTTGCTCACCCAATAAGGAGTCTAAGAATGGCAGGGGGGTGGAGCTTGCATGCCTTGTGCCGATCAAATCGGCTGCGTTGCCTGGGGACTCGCCTTTGCTTGGCGCTTCCCTGTGGAGAGGTGACTGTGGTTTTCCTTGAGGCTTGAGGCTTCGTTTGGCTGCTGGCTGGGCTTTCTGCCTTTGGCTCGGAGGGGCTCAGAAGTTGAATATACCTGTGCTGGGAAAATCCCTTATTTTGGCTGCTGATCCCTTATTTTTGAGGCTGCTGGTCCCTTATTTTCAAATCTGTAAGTTGACAGCTATGGCCATGTGACATAATACAGTTGGAATACTTGCCCCTTGATGTTTAATTTCAGGTAACCTAGCTCCTTTGGTAGCTTTATTCTGAAAGCAAATTTATGAAATCCTATTATGTCAAATAAATCACAAGATTGATTCCAGTTTCCTACAGCTATATCTACATCACCTTACTTCTTTTTGTGCTATATGAGCACTAACCTAACAGAAGCTAGTCCAGAGGCTATCCAGGCAAAAGATCACCGTAAGCACCTGTGACCCAGTTGCACCCACCTACAAATGCAGTGCTCTTGATTCACATAGAAAAAGACTGTGGAAATCAGCCCACCTCACATGTGATCCTATGGCCTGCTTCAAGCACCACAAACCCAATCATCTGAACCATGCTTTGTAGTTTGGAAATACTGGACTTGATGCCTATAGACTAGTTGACTATGTCAACTATAGTTAACAATGCCTCCAAAACTGTCAGGCTTCAGGGAATCTGATCCCTCCCCTGGTGGCAGCTAAGAAGCAGATAAACAAGAAGAGTTCTTACCATGTGATTTATTCAGTATTCACAGAGAGTAAAGGGATGTAGTAGCTATGCAATGATGGCGTTGCTCCAAGTAATGTCTCCCCTCACCCTTCATCTTCCCTAATCTGTCAGTCCTGCGCTGGCCAATCTGAGCTTCCTGCCTCTGAGCTCTCTGTTCTACTACTCTCAACGCCCGTCTAGTCCTGGGAAAGGGGGGGGGGTCAGGAATGCTTTCCTAAGGCACTGAGTCTGTCAGCTGTCTTTCCCCTGGTGTTTCTTCCTCCTGCTGTTCCTCTCCCAATATTTCCCAGCTTTCCCCCTCTGCAGCCCCTGGCCTATGGCCTTCTGCAAACCACTGTTCTAAATCTATACTGTCCTCGTGTTCTCAGGAAGCGTCAGGCAAAGGGGGCGGTGGCCCCCACCAATGCTCCTCAGTCCAGCCCCTGACAAGAAACATAGTCTGCAAAACAAGGATATGAAACTTTGGACTGATGCTGGTTTGTTTGAACAAACCACAGTTAGTATAAAGCAGAATGGGTGGGTGAGTGTGGTTTTGTTTTGTTATTAGTTTAGGTATAATAGGACTCTGTGGTTTGGTCAAAAGTGGAACAATACTCTCCCCTGCCCTTAAAAAGGCGTTTGAAAGGAGGAAGCATGTGAGAGCAGGACTCATGCAGCCTTGCTCTCATTACCATTACAACTCAACTGTGCCACTGTACAGGGTTCATTCATGTAAACATTACAGAAATACTAATTAAGACTGCGTGTGGCTTAACTTTACATATTTATTTTAAGCGTCTGACAGAAAGGCTGTGCAGACGAGTAGGTACTGGCTGGGGAAGTGATTCACTAGGCAAAAATCATGGCTGCCATGGCATATAAAGTGGGAAGGGGGTCCTAGGCAGCCAAGGGGATACTGGGTGCCACAGGCAGACCCAAGCAAGAACACAGTTATTTAGATGATGGTTAGTTTGGTTATGTCAGTAGCCCACACTGAAATGACCCATCTGATTAGAAACTGTACAACTGCATGGTTCAGGCTGCAATAATGGTTTGGACATCATCATGAATGCATTGAAAATGGCAAAACTCTCTCATCTCCATATTTAATACAACAGAGCCAGAAAATTCAGTTAAAAGTAAACTGGGTAAATTATCCGAAGGCTAACTAATGCATTACTATATTGATTATATTATGTATCACTCTACTGAATTGTACACAAATACTAATTTTGTATGGATATTCCATGTATAAAGACATCAGTAATCCTCACTATGCTTTACAATGCATCATAATCTCAGAATTAGCTGAAATGCTATTGCTACAGTTTTTGGTTTTTTTAAAAAGCTACACATGCCTATTTGTTGTTCCTTGAGAATAAGACCAAGAAGAAAGTCATCTTGTAAAATCTTTGATAAGCACAATATGTTGGTAAGGATTCAGTAAAACACACACACAGTGAGTTCCATGCCACAGAAGATGGCACAAACCTTGGCTGGGTGGTTTGGAAACAGACAGACAGAAAAATCAATTTTCCAGGGGTTGCACAGTGCTAAAGATAGATATTTTATTGAACCTGACCTTAGAGCACAAATTCTCCTGTGTCTACTGTCTTTATTCATACCAAAAAGTTAATTAAATATTCTACCACAGCATCTGATCTTTATTATATGCTGCATGTACTTGAGTAATAATTTTACTAATTCCCCATTGTCGTCACAAAACAGATAATCTTCTTGAAGCTCCAAATAGTTAAAAGAATAATTTCATGCTCAATAATTCCTTTGTGTGTCTCAATGCAAGAGGAAACACCGTATTCTCTTATTGACATGTAAACTGTCAATGAATGAGATTCTCCAAACCAGGCTCCCCCCTCCACCAGCGGCCTTGCCACTTTCCACCCTTTGATAATGCTGTATTAGAACTGAAATTGAAATTTGTGTGTAGCAATATGCTACATAATATTACTACCTACAGACACTTGACTAAGGGAAGTGTCACCAGGTGTGACAGTCAAAGGGAACAAAGACGGTTCTATGAACAATTCTAAGAACAATTTGGCATGCAATACAATCTAGCAGCCTTGATAATCCATAATCCAAATTGCTCTCCTTTTTAGTCTGTAACAATGTTTACGTACATTGTTTATTGTGAGAGATCAAGTTTTAATATTTTGTGTGTGTGTGTTTTAGATTTCCCTGGAAAAAAACCATTAGGATCCAAAACACTTTGGATCAATAGACCTCTTTCTTGTCTACCCCACCATTGTTGTTGTTTTTTGCCTTTGATCTCCAAAGTCCTGCAACTCCTGACCTGCCTTTTGATACCTTGCCCTATGGGCTTTTTCATCAGATCAGAAAAGGAAAATCAGAGGAGAAGGAAGCCCAGGTTTGTTACTGTTACGATAAACCAAAGTTTATTGCTGTGTTCAAACAGAGCCAATCAGTCCATTAGCACTTAAGTAGCCATAGGTTCTGTCAAATTCCTGTACTGAGAACTGCTCTGTAACATGATTTTTGTCTCCTTGTTTTGCTTACTCTCAGAAGTCCACACCTTAAAGCAATCCACCATAAAGCAAACCCTATTTCCCCACATTCAAAACAAATTACGGAAAATAAAATCTGCATCTTTTAAACATGAACTCTTAAATTAAAGCTTTCTAATGGAACCATGAACTCACCAATGTTAAGTGTAATTATGCCAAATTTTATGAAAACACTATACACACGTATAAAATGTTTTCAAAAGTTGACTTATGCAGAGAACATCAATTTAATATTCAGGTGTGTTACCTGTTATGCTTCATGATATCAATCAGCTGAAGCCCGTTATAGCCACTTAACTACCCTAATTCCAAACAGCTGTATATTAAAAGTACTGGTAAAAGTTCCAGAGTCCTACAAAAGTAAAAGGTTGGGGGGGGGTCTTTTTAGGAGTTCCTGTTTTTGTTGCACAAAGGCAACCCAAACTTAAGCCTCTGCCCTCAGAACACCTCTCCCCAGACTCTGCTGCCTTATGGAGAACTGAAAAAATGTAAGGGGCAACCCTGAAGACTCCTGTCTGCCTCAGAGTCTGTTGTCTCCTGATGTCCAGCAGCATGCTCCAACTTGGTCTGGCTGCTTGTTGTTGTTTAGTTGTTTAGTCGTGTCCGACTCTTCGTGACCCCCTGGACCAGAGCATGCCAGATACGCCTGTCTTCCACTGCCTTTGTTTGGTCAAACTCATGCTGGTAGCTTTGAGAACACTGTCCAACCATCTCGTCCTCTGTTGTCCCCTTTTCCTTGTGCCCTCCATCTTTCCCAACATCAGGGTCTTTTCCAGGGAGTCTTCTCTTCTCATGAGGTGGCCAAAGTATTGGAGCCTCCGCTTCAGGATCTGTCCTTCCAGTGAGCACCCAGGGCTGATTTTCCTTAAAAATGAATAGGTTTGATCTTCTTGCAGTCTTAGCTGGTGATAAAGTAGCCTCCAACCCTGTTGATCACTACTGGATTCTGTGGTCATGACTTTGACCTTGGGTCCTGAATGTAACATGTTCCAATTGACCACACTTAAGATAAACCACAGTTTAGGGTTACTGAAAACAGAAGCGAAAGCTTCTGACGTCCTTAACATGCAGTTAGGAGTAGGTGAGGGGGAAACAAGGAGCCCAAGGTTCTTCCTAGCCTTCTTTCCATGATGATAAATCATAGTTTTATCACGCTCGTATAGAGCCACTGACTCTCACTAGCTTTGTACTGCTTTCATAATACAAAATGGCAGCCCAAAGGAATGTGCATGTGCTCTGACATGGGGACAAAATATGCCCATGGGAGAGATATGTAAAACTTCACTTTAGATACTACTGAAGAAATGCAAAAGCAGGAATAGCCATGTCCAAGTCCTTAAGCTAAGGCTTTTCAGAATACACTAAGCTAAGTACTGGTGCTGATCCCTCATGCATTCTGCATTGTATACCCCTCCCCACTGTATCAACATTTCTAGAAGGCATCCATGCAGGCCTCCTTTTATCATAATGGATTTTTATGGTGTAAGCTGGAATAAACTTTGTTTTAACAGAGTTAGCTGTTCCAGCCAGTTTCCAGATCTTTGCCTAGCCAATACAAATTAAGACACGACCTTGCTTCTTAACTCTGAGAGAATTAATGCGGATTATTATTTTCTTAACAATTTTGTTCTATAAGAACATAGCAAGACAGGTCAAAAAGCTTTTCTGTGCGTTAGGTAAAAAGCTGAGAAATACTTTGTGTCTTGGCTTAGTTCACAAAATATCTCAGGGATGAAATTTCAGGGGTACTACAGCATTTGAACCACGCAAAGAGAGATACTGGATACCATTGCAAGTCAGAACATAAATGTTTCTGAATGTGCGGATAAAATGAGTAGAAACCAGTGTCTTTGAGAAACACTATGGAGAAAACACTGTAGGTGCTTCTGAAATTTTCCATAAAATTGAATATGCTTTTTTTTACAAATAGGGAGAGCATATGGAATTGTAAACCTAGACAGCAACCGACTCTTCGTGACCCAATGGACCAGAGCACGCCAGGCACTCCTGTCTTCCACTGCCTCCCACAGTTTGGTCAAACTCATGCTGGTAGCTTCGAGAACACTGTCCAACCATCTCGTCCTCTGTCATCCCCTTCTCCTTGTGCCCTCCATCTTTCCCAGCATCAGGGTCTTTTCCAGGGAGTCTTCTCTTCTCATGAGGTGGCCAAAGTATTGGAGCTTCAGCTTCAGGATCTGTCCTTCCAGTGAGCGCTCAGGGCTGATTTCCTTAAGAATGGATAGGTTTGATCTTCTTGCAGTCCATGGGACTCTCAAGAGTCTCCTCCAGCACCATCATTCAAACGCATCAATTCTTCAGCGATCCATCTTCTTTATGGTCCAGCTCTCACATCACTACTGGGGAAACCATAGCTTTAACTATATAGACCTTTGTTGGCAAAGTGATGTCTCTGCTTTTTAAGATGCTGTCTAGGTTTGTCATCGCTCTTCTCCCAAGAAGCAGGCATCTTTTAATTTCGTGACTGCTGTCACCATGTAAATAAGTAAGCAAGTCTTCAGCTTACCCATGTTTAACTTGTGCACATTCAGCTTCACATGCATTACAAAAAAATTAAAAGGAGGGCAGGAAGGGGGCAGGATTCCAGGAAAAATGGCTTTGGCAGTCCCACCTGCTATGGAACCCAACAGGTTTTTGCTATACATGATTTTGACTTAGGTGAGATCCCCAGAATGTAACCCACACATAATCTGCTGGCTTACTGTATTTTAAAGAATTGTCACTTTTCTTATTTGCTAGGTCCAAAGTCTTAGGAGCTGAAAAAAATTAAAGTATTTGCCACCATGAAATTTAGGTGCAAGGCTACTTACAAAAAAAATTTAAAATGTTTGCAAGAGAAGTATATTTTGTGGTAACCAGTTGGCTGTCAATATTTTGTCTCTAGCGGTATCTGTTTCTGCATTCTTCTTATCAGCTCTTTTCCATTAGATAGAGCTGTTCTGCCAACGAACTAGCTGTTTCCTGAATTCCATCTGTGCTTTCAAACTGTTACCCATCTGTGCAGTTTCAACTTTAAATAAACCTCTGACCAATCAGTGAGTGAGCAAGAGACAGAGAGCGCAACAGTGGGGACTCGCTATGCACATCTTTTGTTCTATAGCTCTTATGCAGATATAGGAACGAGCTGAAAATGACTGGCATTTGCTCAAAATCACAGTCTGACACCATTTTTAAGCAGGAAAACAATGTTTTTTAATATAGAAATAGCTGATTTTGGAAACTAATTATATTCCTGCTCTGCAGAAAGGACTCCACTAAATGGCTTTGGAACCCCCTGCCTTCTAGATTATCCTCGTTTAAAACAGGCCAGTTATCACTTCTTGCCACTATGTAAGATAAGAGACGGGAGGCGCAGCAGGTCTAAAGAGCTGTGCATGACACCACTCAAAAGCACTGATTTGCTTTCGTAAAACTGCACCCCTTTATCGGAGCTAAGCAACATGAGCCTCAGAGCCAAATACATCTATATGTGACTGCTTAATCTTGGGCGTGTGTGCAGTCCCACTGAAGTTAAATCAATGTAAAGGTTTGTTGTTCTGGCCATTGGTACACTGTCACTTCAGGGAAACTGTGTGCATAGATCTGAAGGCGAAATCTGATTAAACGACAACTTCCAGATCCTCATTAACAGCAAGCTATAAATAGCAAAACACACCAGGTAGCAATAAAATGTATTTTCAACACTATCAACACAAATTCAAATAATTACACCAGAATGTCTTTCACGCTTCTCATTTGGGGTCTATGCGTGTACAAATATAGGGCTCTTTCAGGCCGACTCAGACTGCACATTGGCCAGGGGCGTGGCTCAGTGGCAGAAGCCTTACAAATGTGCATCCATGTGCATATACAGATTGATGCTGGTCATGTCTCTGTTGAGAGTTTGGCTGGTGTGTGCACCAAACTCTAGGGGCCAAGAAGGTTCATGGAAGCCCCTTCACGTATTTGATACCCAAGGGGACTGAACAGGACCATTTTATATGCCCTTTCAGAAATGCTGCAGGGCAGCTCCATAAGACACACCTGACCATAAGATGCACCTAGTTTTTAGAGGAGGAACGGGGGAAAGCCCCATTTTGTTTTGAGGATCAGCTCAAAGTTGTGCAGCTTCTTTTGCAAAGGAAAAAAATTCTGTTTTTATGGGGTTCAACTCACAGTTCTGCAGCTTCTTTAGGAAAGGAAAGGGAGCCGTTTCTACAATTTCCAGACAGATAATCTAATCAGCCAGTCACATGTCGCTGGGGAAACAAACAGCCTGCAGAATATTCAACAATGGAGGCCTGGGCAAGGGGGCAGGGCCAGAAAGGGAGCCAGCGATCGACCACACATTCGCTCCATAAGACGCACAGACATCTCCCCTTACTTTTTAGGAGGAAAAAAGTGTGTCTTATGGAGCGAAAAATACGGTATATAGAGTACACAGCTGTGTTGTGCCTTTGGGTGCTGTCTCTGTGGGTGTGATGCTATTTCCCAACTTCTTAGACATGTTAAATGCTTTCTATCATTGGTCCCACCTCCATCACTCATCTTTGCATCAGTGTATGACTTATGGATACATGGAAAAGGTATTGTTAGTATTTTAGCATGGAAAAAAATGTTAAGTCTTTTACCCTGAAATGACTAAATAATCCCACACACAAAGGAACTTGAAGCAACAGATGATACAAGCATTTTCATGCCTCCTCATAATGTAGTGACACAGACCTGAGATGAAAAGGTGACAGCCTGCAGAATGCACTGTCTTTGCATCCATCTCCATGGAAGATGTGGATATAAAAACCACATATTACTTCACAGTGATGTCAGGTCAGACATGAGTTTAAAACTATGGTTTTACAAGTACAAAGCCACAGAGATAGATGGCCTATAAAATTCTTATCTATATATTGACACACTGGTTCATGCTCCTTTAAGTGTGTTATGGAAGCCATAATATGGCTCATGCGCATGTGAAAATCTACCCTGAGAAAATGGCTGCACTGTTAAAATACGGAACTCAGACTGTTTCTGTTATTCTTTTAACTAACCACTCCAGCAGCATATAATTCTGTAGATTAATATTTAATTAAGATGCAGAAATATTATGCAAATCATGTGCATACTACATTGTGTGATGCAAGGTCAAAGCAACATTACATTAATATTAGTATTACTATAATTAGTGTATAATGCTATCTGCATGCGACTGAGTAAATTAATGACAATCTCCTCGCAGCTTACAAGCATTTCACTTTATTTAATTTTTATTCATCACAGCTGGGCAGCAACGAATAATCTTTTTTTAATTTTAGTTGGCTAACAACTTTTTACTTCTCTCTCCATGTAAATACATACCTGTCATTTTACACATCCAAGAAAAAGGATTCTGGTCCATGAAAGTTTATGCTAAAATACATTTCTTAACCTCTAATGTGCCCTGTTTCTTGTCATTTGTTTTAGATGTAGTGCAAAGAAAGAACATTAATTCAAGTCATCCACTTCAGCATTTTAGCTTTCATCAAGATATATAGAACATCTCAGTTTCCTACACATCAACCCTTCTAACATACCAGAAATTGCAAATATCAAACAGAACAATCTATCAGGAAGATGTCTAGCGTAAACTCTATCTCAGCGTAGGGCACACATTTCTCAAGGGACATACCAGTTAATATCATGAATATATCGGATTCATGAGCAACATATTTAAGTCTCCCCTTCATTTTCTCTTTCCTTATTATGTAATAATATGAATTGATGCCATCTCTTGTGTCTATTCTGGCATACAAGAAGTAGAGAGAGACCAAGGCTCTTCTTCCACAGATGTCATGGACTGACCAGATTCAGAAGACTGGTGGGAGGCACTAGCTGGGGAACACACAACCCCAAGAGAACCACCAGAGGAAGAAAGCTCAGAGCCAGGGGATTGGTGGTGGGATGACAATGAATGGTCAGAGGGAGAAGAAGGAACAGACTGGGAGGGGGAGATGTCGGAAGCTGAAGAGGTAACAAGGTTAGGTAAGCAGGAAGAGGCTGAGGCCTAGAGCAGTCCAGGCTTAAGAGGCAGGAGAGGAGCAGGACCGGGAGATAGAGATGAGGCAGGCTGCTGAAGAAGCCAGGGAATCACTCCCTCCTGCTGCGACCAGCTCCTCTCCCCTGCCCTAGTCTCCCAGAACAGGCAGAGAAATGAGGAGGGCAGGCAAAGAGAGAGAAGATGACAGAGCCTTAGGCTGCTAGGCTTAGAGAGTGGTGGGAAGACAGGGGACCTTCAGTCCTCACATCTGCCTCATTGGGACAAGACCTACTGGGAAGACTTGCTGTGATCACTAGGCCTGCACTGTTTTCGTTTCTTTGAATAAAGAGTTAACTTCACTGACACCATTGTTTTTTATTGCTGACCTACACCTGACTCCGGCTCCTGGTAATAATTTTACCACCTCCTCTGTGTTAGTCCGTTGGGACTGAACGACAAATGTACTTATTTAACAAAATTTATATTCTATTTGATTGTAAAAAAATGTCAAAGCAGGGTAGTTGTTGTTGTTGTTTTTAAAATGGAACAAAAAAATTACAATTATCACAAAAGACAATGAAAAACAGCACTTAAAAACTTTCAAAGCTAATTAAAATCGACAATAAGCTGCAAATGGAATAAAACAACTATAACTTGTACATGTCTGGATAGGCTTGGCTAAGCAAAAAAGTTTTAAACAGGTATGAGAAAGAATATAGTGAAGGTGCCTGTTCGATTTCAATAGGCAGGGAGTTTCCAAGTATATGTGTTGCCGCGCTGAAAGATCAATCTCTTACAAATGCAAGATGAGTATTGAGTGGCAGCTGAAACAGTGCTAGTTCTGCAGATCAAAGCAGCCAGGGGAGCACATATCTGAGTTACAGGACAGACCATGAAAAATGGGAGTAAAAAAACCAAAAAAACTGGTCAGGCTACTAAAGGGTATTTAAGATAAATGTTTGTTAAAAAGGTATTTCTATACAAACCAAAATGCTTTATATTTCTTAAATACCTAAGCACAAAAGAGAAAATAGCAGGAATTTCCCCAAAACCCAACATCTCCAAAGTGATAGGGGAACTCACTAGATTTCATAGTGAAATAATGAATTTTTAGAAGATCATCATTTTAAACCTTCAGGTTAAAAACTACTTTCTGAAACTGTGTTAACTAAACAAACCCAGGAAAATAATTAGGACTTTAGACAGCAAGCTTGGTGCGAGCTTAAATTTGCTATCATAAACCATGCACAGACCCAGGGCAGTTAACGCTGAAGTTAATTCAATAATACTGATGATACCAAGGGTGGTATTTGGCCTTGTGGTCTCAAAAAGTTAATTCACCCTAATATTTAGGATTATTCTTTTTCGACTTTTTTCTTCATAGCCTTTGAAGCTCTGAAGTTCAGGAGGTAGCTGCCCTCTCTATGAAGATTAAAGCATCTTGCAGGAACCTGCTGCTCACCAAATTATGTTTTCGCAAATGCTTGTTACATAAACTAGTGACTCCAAAAGGTCTTTTCTTCAGTACCAGCCAAGAATTCCTACTCTGAACTTTCCATTCTCTCCACCCACCATCACTGCATGCAATGTAGTCTAGCCACAAAGGGTTGTATTTTACACTGCAATGAGACTTCTCCTTTCCCTCCTCTCCTGGCACACCCTCAAAATCTGCTGCAGAAGAGAGCAGTAGAAAGCACCATTCCACAAGCGGAAGCCTGCTAAGCTAGCAGAACTGACATACGGGATAGGACCCAAAGCCGTTATTCACTTCCTCCACCCATATGTTGTGGCCACCCAGGATATTCAATTCTATGCAGTAGTTTTGTGGTGCTGTAAGAAAGTCCATCGTCTTCCCTTTGGTGAAAAAATATACAGTAAAAGCAGGAAACACAAAAGCAGTAGGTAAAGTGGGCTGGGAGAGAGAGAAGAGACAAAATCCCCTAACAAAGGGTTGCAAAATGGACTAGGTAAAGGACCCCTGGTCAGTTAAGTCCAGTCAAAGGTGTCAGGGACACGCTCAGCAGAGAGGAAGAGGAACTGGCTGCACCTGAGTCACCAAGAAGTAGGAGGCGGAGCAAAGCAATTAGAGCAGAGGCAGGCCAGCAGAAGGTAGGGAAGGATGTGGCGTACATCTGGCCTTGGGAGGGGTCAGAAGCCAGTCGAGTCAACTGACTCTGACGACCAAAGATGAGTTGTGGAAGCTTGGACTGCTGTACGCCTGTTATTGAGAAATAAACCTCAGCTACTTAAACTGCGTTCTGTGTTTTGTGTGGGAGAAGCTCCGGCGGCGCAGTGGCAGCGGGAGGCCCTATTAGCTAAAGTGGTGCTTCAGCTTAAGAACAGTTTCAGGTTAAGAACGGACCTCCGGAACGAATTAATTACGTAACCAGAGGTACCACTGTACCATATAACAACACCTTGTGCTGCTGATTTTGTGATATAGGGTAGTCAGAAACAAAGAGGAAAAGCTAGCTGCCAGAGTGAATTCGTTCTCAATACGTTTTGAGCGATTACCTTTCTTGGGTGAAATTTCTTCTGAAGCTTCTTGAGGGAAAAATTTGCTTGAGACTGACTGCTTCCCTTACAGCTGACCGAAGCTATTTTTTGCTCTTACTTTGTTGGTAAGAGTATTTAAAGGACCTGCCTGCCATATGAGACCTAATTTGATGGCCCTTCTGCGGGTGACCGCTGATTTTGGAGGTTAGGTATGTGGCTACTGGAGAAGGGGGCCTTCCTAGTGGCAAGGTCAAAACTCACTCCCTGTAGGTGTGTGTTTGGTGCCTTCTCATTCTCTTTGACACATCAAGCATAGCCTGTCCCATTCTCTTGGGCCTTAGATGGCTTAATGCTTGAGACCCTTTTAATTGCCTTTTTGCTCCCTATTGATTGTTGCTTTATATGACTTTTGGCTTGTCAGTTTTAAGTGTTATATCTTGTGCTTTTATGGTCTTTTTATTGGCTGTGGGTGCAAAGAGTAAGAGAGTCCTTCTCAGCTTCATTGAAATGAGAAGGCAGGATAGAAATATTATAAATTTAAAACCACACAAACTAAGAAATAGCAAAAGGGAAGCTGGGAAGCATAAGAAAATGAGGAAATTCAAAAAAGGAAAAAAGGGGAAGGAGACAAAGAAATGAAAGAAATGCAGTAATTAGCTGCTTTCAAGTATTACATCATACTAACCTACAGAAAGACTTAAGGTGAAGACGCATGTTAAGCCCAAATACTCGTATATGACATATGTTTGCAAACACATTTACTACATAATACATTACAGTTTTACAAGTACACAAAGAGCTCTCAGTGTATGAATTGGTCTCTGAAAAGCATAGCCTGGTAAAAGCAGTTGGGCAGAAAAATAGAGTCTATTTTTCATATTACCAGCAGCCAACAAGAATTCTAAATGATTCAATAGGATCAAAGCATATAATTTCCCCTTATAGACTTTACATATTCTTAACCAAGACCACAAGCAAAGTAACACATTCATATTGTAAACTGGACTGCATCATATCCAGAAATTTGTCATCTAAACACGTTTCACGGTACATCAGCACTGCATTCTCTTGCAAATACTGGGCACGTGGAGAAAACAGTCTTTTATCTATCCACAATTTAAGATCTGGTATTGAATATACTTTAGAGGTTATTACAGCTATTTTCATCTCTGTGGATTAAGATTGGTGAAATATGTCTAGGAATACAGGACATGTATGGCAAGTGACATCACAGTAACACACACACACACACACACCCACACACACACACCCATTGATAAAAAAAACGTAAGAAATTGTGTGGGGTGGGAATTTTAACGGATAAAATTTAAAGTATATATAGGATGAAATACAATAATACTGAAAATACTGTACGTATTGAATTCTTACCATACTTCTAAGGGACAATGATTCCATTGTAACAATTACAGCAGCAGAATTATTACTCACACACTTTTGATGGATGCCTGCTGGTGAGTTCATTGAAAACCATTGTTCCCTGGAGAATAGTCTCTTAACAGTTGTCATTATTTTCAGACTAATGCCAGTTTTGTCACACTGGCAGTGACAGCATGAGTCTTCAAGGAATGTATGCGTAGACGAGGTTTACACAGATTCAACAGTACAGAGCACCAAATCTCCTTTACAGGGAACTCTTCCCCTGTTATTTACCTCTGTCTATCAAAAAGTTTTCCCAGAAGATTAGCACAGTCTATTCCCCTCCCTTACAAATTTCGCAACGAGTTAATAACACAAGCCAAAGACTGCAGATGTCTCCCGGTTATTTTCATAGTAGTTCCTCCTGCTTTCAAGTATCAAATGTATTTATTTCAGCAGGGAAGAGCTCATTAAGGTGAGTACTTCATTTCTTGATAAGAACCTTAACACAAAACATCCGTCAGCCCACTGACACTAAGAATCTGCCTCGTGCGGATGAGAAAATAAAAATTATGTATTACCTAAATTATGTAGATTTGCATTAAAACTGTTTACAGCAAGCAATTGCTAATTATAGCAAGTCATACTGCATCTGGCATTATTTCGGCAGATGCAGAAATGGAAAGAAGAATGCAGGAAGTTTCAGGAGACAAATCATAAGTAATGCATCAAATGCAACAGAAAGATGTATAAAACTGATTATCAGATGAGGGCTTTAACAGATTCCGGGCTAGGAGACATGCAACCTATTAGAGTCCATATAATGTATATATACATGCGCTGTATATTAATACATGAGAGCTTTTTGTGTATAAATGTATAAACAAACATCCAAGTGTTTATTCAAGACCATTCAAAATGAGCTTGCAAGTGCGTGTTCATGTTGTGCATTTTTCTCTAAAGTTTCTACTTCGTTGTGTATTTTCTCTAGAGTAAGTTTCTACTCAAAATGGCTCAAACGTGTTGAGAAACACACTACTTTTTAATACACCAAACACATCCACAACACACACACACACCAGATTGTGAAAAATGGTTTATCTATTTGTTGCCTCCTGTGCTGCAACCACATTATATAGCTGGCATCATTCTTTTTCTTCCAGTCACAAACACTAAAAGATATCTTACTGGAATTATCTGCTTGTCATTGGTAGCACAAGAGAAACTGACCTTTTGAAAATGAATAGCTTTTTTTGTCACCATGTCTGAAATAGCAGTATGACAGGAATAACCAGAGAATGATAAAGTGGAATTTAGCAGATAGCATGCAAGCAAATAAATGAAGCCTTCATTAAATGCACATTCATTAGCCATACAATCCTAGGCATGTCTACTCGAAAGTAAGATAATAATAATAATGTTATGCCAATGGTGCTTGCTCCCAGTTAAGCGTATACAGGATTAAAGTCTCAATCTCTCATACAAAATCACATGCACCCATATGAGGTTAATATAAGGATGGAGAAATCAAATGCTTCGCAAAAGCTTTCTTCTTCTTACTTATATACTGTAGAGCATTGCAACACAGCAGTTGTTTTCAAAAGCCTCTACTGGCTTGTAATGCATATCAGCTGCATAGATTGCAACTATAAATAAGTATTTTGGAGACAGCAATTCTAATGGATTCCTCCTCCACTATATTATTTATTCTTGACGGTATTTTTGCATATTTTTGACAGCATCGCATCTTTGATGCATTAACAATTCTCACTGCTGTCAACTGTTTAATATTTCAAGAATTATATTGTGACAATGTGCTTTATTTATAAGTAACATTTACCAGAAATGTTGGAATAATGTATGGAAATACTAATAGAACACTGAAACCAGTTAAGGACTCTCACTACTGTCAGTTGACTCCCCCCCCCTCTCTATATATATAATAATCTGGATCACAGCTGCAACCTAAGGAGTCTCAATGCAGCCTTAGTTATGAACCAGGGGTTCCCAACATGGTACCTGTGAGCAACAGTATACCCATCGGAATGTGATATGGCACCTGTAAAAGGTCTCAGTAAATATCTCAGCCAAAATCTGCAATGCACAAGAGACAACTGTGTGTCTTGGCAGGTCAAGTGGCAGGATTTCCAGGTACAGTCGGATGCATCCAGCAGCTGTGGTTTCAGGGTTTACTTTAAGGGTTGGTGGTGTGCCAGCGCTTAGCCCTCAGGTATTGGTTGCAGATGAGAGTGGTGTGGTGGCGAGGTGGCTGGGGAAGGCAGGCTTAGGTGGCAGGTAAGACATTGGGTTTGGATCTTTAGCAACTGGGCACCCCACAGAGGGGTTCGGGAAGGGGTATCGCTGTTGAGAGGCCCACACAGAGGCTGATGGGCCATAGCACTTTTTCATGAGGTGAACCTGGCTAGAGCATCACATCTGATGTATGTCAAGGGTAGCAGAGGGACTCAGGAGCGGTGCTGGTTTCACCAGCGATACATCACTGAGGGGATCTGCCATCCCACTCTGCCCTCATACTGCTCAGAGGGAGAAAACAGCTGCACCGGCGAGGCACCAATACAGCTTGTTCCTCCCTCTGCATCTTTAAGCTGCTCGACTGAGGAGTGTGTGGTTGCCGCTCCCCTCAGCTAAGCAGTTAAAGGATCCCCCAGCCTGGCACTGGCTCCTGCGCAAGTGGGGGAGGAGCACCGGTGATGGCTCAGCTGCGAATCGGGAGCCTTCCTGCGCTGCAGCTCAGCTATACAAACAAGCCTCTAGGTGCTGGGGTGAAACCGCCTCAGCTCCCGGGGTGAGAGCTGCGACAATTTCACCTGGCACCTTGCAGGCTGAGGCCAACGCAGCTTGTTTTTTCAACATCGCGGTATATCACCAAACCGCGATGTTTGGGTGGTGATATACCGCGATGTTGAAAAGCTGATTTCACCCAGCCCTAGTCAAGGGCAGTCTAATTTTTGCTCATCTGGACCTACCTGAATTATCACTGCAACATACATAAACTGAACACAGCAGGGGGGAAGAGACCCTCTAATTTTGAATTTCATACGTCTCCATGATGACACCTCAGCTGCTCTCAGTGTCAAATTCCCAAAGGAACCGTTCTATGTTTTTAATTCTTTTTTCCCATCCTATGTTTCAATCTGGGCAGGAACATATCCTTAGGGAGGCGCTAAGGAGCAAAAAGCCATGGTGGCTCACCACTCACTCATTATACAGTGGTACTTCGGTTCAAGAACAGCAGTGTTTACGAACTCTTCGGTATAAGAACTCTGCAAAACCGGAAGTAGTGTTCCAATTAGCTTTACCTTGGTCTACGAATGGAAGCCGAACGATGGAAGGGCACCGGAGGCAGGAGGCCTCATTAGGGAATGCGTGCCTCGGTTTAAGAATGGCTTTGGTTTAAGAACGGACTTCCAGAACGGATTAAGTTCGTAAACCGAGGTACCACTGTAATATTCTAGAACTAAGTACACGCTGATGTGGAAATTACCAGATCTTGCCAGGTGAGGGAGCATTTACATAAATAAAACATTCACCATTCCAAAATGATCTCATGACAACGGAATCGAAATGGGCCATTCAAAAAAAGAAAAAGTTAACAAGAAATTAACAAGAATTTGTTATCAAAAAAAAATTAACAAGAATACTGCAAAATAACCTATCAAAAATAGTACAAAATAATTCATTTTAAAAATGATAATTCCATGCATGTAGGAACAGGATTTGGTTGAATATGACAATTGTGATACTGCTTTTATCAAGTACAAAACACCCCAAACATCGAAATACTCAAAAACATACTGTGTTCGAAGCTTTTCTATGTTCTCTACCAATACAGATTTAACTTCATAAGCTTTCCTTTCTTGAGTGAGAAATCTGATAAAGGGTGATCAATTAACAGCAGCAATGATGCAGGGATAGAATATTAATGTTTAGGAAATCCGCAAATGACTATAATTTTTCTTAGCTCTGTCTCTCTCTCTTTTTAGGGCACAATGACTTAAGACAAAATTGCCACTTAATGAAGTGACTCATCCATTAATGTTCACCGTGAAATACTGCAATTCCTGTTGCTATCTTGCCTATTTTCAGTTTTGTACTCAGCTGTGCAAAACTATCGCCAAGCAATGTGAAACTTAGAAACAAAAACAATTCATGTCCCAAATGATGGTTGTAAGACAAAAATGTGAATGAAACCATTTTTAAAAAATGAAATGCACACCATTCTGCTCATGAAGCCAACACAGCAGACTTCAGACTGAATATGCCCTTTCCCTGCATGTACGGATCTCTCTCTAACTACTGGCCAGCAGGATTTAAGTTGAGGTATGACATATAGTATATGAGCACAATCTTTGCCCGAAGCATTTAACCACACCTGACACCTGCTGGCCAGCTTGTTTTAAAGCTTTTAGCTGCAATACTAAAATGAAGGGTCTATCATAGAGACTGTACAAACCACACTTCATTTTGATGGTAACTAACGGTGGGAGGGGCTATGCTTGCAGTATTGTTCTGAAATTAGAAGAGAACGCATGAGAATGCAAACAAGCAAACTTGCACAACTTGGGTCAGAAGCTTTACCTGCCTGTATGCAGATTCACATGCCGATTCACATACAGATTTACTTCATTGGAAATTTATCCCAAGGTGGGAGTACAAACACAGTAAAATAACCCACTTAAAACAATAAATACCTTAATTCAATGCCACCATACCACATCATCAGGTGTAAAAACACAATAAATGGCTAAATATCCATACCAAGTGCAGGGAACTGTTGGCTCCCCAGATGTTGCTGAACTACAGGCAAAGGGCTTTCCCGGTGGTGGCACCTGCCCTGTGGAACGCCCTCCCATCAGATGTCAAGGAAATAAACAACTATTTGACTTTTTGAAGACATCTGAAGCCAGCCCTGTTTAGAGAAGTTTTTAATGTTTGATGCTTTACCGTGTTTTTAATATTCTGTTGGGAGCTGCCAAGAGAGGCTGTGGAAATCTATCCAGATGGGCAGGGTATTATAATAATAATAATAATAATAATAATAATAATAATAATAATAATTAATAAATAATAATTATTATTATTATTATTATTATTATTACAACTCACATCATCCTGCCCACTTGCCATGCTTGTTGGAGCTGATGTTGCAGCATCCAGGGAGGCAAAAGTTTCCCTGATCTATAAGAGCTACAGACAAGCTTTGTCATTCAGCAGAAGTAGAGCCAACCCTCTCCTATAAATTCCCAAGTAAATGAGTGTGTTTCGAGCTGGCATCAGAATGAAAGAAGCTTTAGAAGGAAGGGCATTCCATAACAGACCTATTGCCCCTAACACTTACATTAAGTAAGAAATGAGTGAGAGGGCTAGCTAAGTGCAGGCATATGGTCAACCACTATGATAGGATAGGATGCTGGACTTTATGGGCCACTGGACTGACCCACCAGGGACTTCTTATGCTCTTGACTATGGTTAAACTAAAATGACAATGGCAGCAGCGCAATCTGTGCAATGTCCTCTTCAACCTTCAGAAGGCCACAAGCTTCTGAAGGTGGATATGGCCAGGGGCAAAGTGGATGGAGCAATTAATGTAAATGTTAGCTTTGCACAGTAGGCTAGTTTCTAAACACAGCCCTCAATATTCTTCATCCTGGGAACCGAGGGACATTATTCAAGTGGCCTAAGACCCACGTACTTATGGGACCGCCTCTCCTGGTATGGCCCGCGGAGGACCTTAAGGTCCACAAATGACAACATTTTGGAGGTCCCAGGTCACATTGGTCGCAACTAGAGCCAGGGCCTTTTCAGTACTGGCCCCGACTTGGTGGAACGCTCTGTCACAAGAGACTAGGGCCCTGTGGGACTTGACATCTTTCTGCAGGGCCTGCAAGACACAGCTGTTCCGCCTGGCCTTCGGTTCAGACTCAGTCTGATGATTATGTTTGCCTCCCCTTATGGTTTTGATGAGGCTGCATTTTAACCTGTATTTTAAATTGGGTCCCCCCCCATTATGTTTTTACTGTAATTTTACTGTTGTTAGCCACCCTGAGCCTGGCTCTGGCCGGGGAGAACAGGGCATTATTATTATTATTATTATTATTATTATTATTATTATTATTATTTTGGACACATTCTGATGAAAAACAAAAAAGGCTCCATTCAAGCAGCATGCAATTAAGGATCAATAGGGGGTGTGGTTGGAGAGAGTCCCAAGGGCCAAATAGAGAGTCTGAGATGGCCCCATTCGGCTCCCAGGTCTGAGGTTCCCCATGGTTTAGTATGACATCCAAGGAGATAGAAGTAATCTGAAAAATAAAGCTGCACTCCTTGTAAATTCCTTTCTCTGAACAGCCTTGTGGGACTCCACCTGCTCACCATGTGTTAATACTGTGAGTAGACAAATGTGTTAGTCTTTTGATTTAAAATAATGAATTTTTATTCAACTTGCTTCAAAGTAAACCATGCGTATGTTGTTCAGCACTGTTCTAGAAGACCTCGGCAGGACACAGAAGAGATAAACTAAACTTACAAAGCATAACCTTAGCCTGGTAGAAGCAGGTACAGTACTTAAAAAGAAGTCACTTGAGACTCAGTCCGTATGACAAGAAATACTATCTGTCAATCAAACTCAGTGCCGTCATCAGTCTTCCCATGCTTCAGATGAGATCCCCACTTCTAAAATTTTTACGAAGCCATATTTATGCTTTGTCTTTGGTTTATTTTATTTATCAAGCATTTAAGGGGGGAGAGAGAGCTGCAAAACTGCTCAGGAAACTGTGGGAGGAACAGCATCCGTCCATCAGGGCACCACCATCTTCCAGTTATATATTTATCTTCTCAGTGCAAGCTAGACCACGTATTGAAAACCTGCACAAGTGTTGTTTCCGAAAGAGCTCACCTCAGAACTGAAGTAATAGCCTCATTACAAAACCATGGAATTGCTCCTGCATTCTTAAAGCAGAATTTCTGTGTGCCTCCTCAGTTATGTTGACTTTGTCCAGTGCAATTTACATTTCTGGGAAATCTTTCATAGCCAAAGTATAAAGATGTTAATTTGCTGTTCTGTATTTTAAACTGTGTGTGATAACCAATTCTCACGTAAGTCATTTGATTTCAATGGGTCTGCTGCGAGTATGACTTAGCTGGATATTGCCCTGCGTAGGTTCCTGTTAAACAAACATAACTAGTAACTGCTTCATTTACTTCTATAGGGATGCATTGGGGTACATTAGCTCACAATCTGACAATCAGATTTTCCTAATTGTGCTGTTAAAAACTTTTTTTTCAAAGGCAATTAACATACACATTAATCAGGAGGAGATTCTTTTACTTCAGAAATCAACACCGAGCCAGATAATTTAATTTATAAAAGTCCACAGTCAACGAAAAACATCAGTGCAATGCCAATTTTCCTAATGGTTCTTCTCCTAAACTTATATAGTTCAGGATGTTTCCTTTTAATTTTCTCCTTGTGATTTTATTTCACACAATGCTGACTTTAACTTCATCTTCATTTTCTCCACTGAACATATCTATTTTTTTAAAGTAATGTATTGAGTCTTTGGGGGGGGTTGTATTTTTGAAACACCACCCACCCAACCCATTTCTTTAAATTATACTGAAGCATTCACATTTGCATGTGAGCTGCTGCTTAGTCAAAACTATTATATGTACGAAAAAACTGAAATCAACGCATTCAAGTCACCCAGAATAAACTTCAGTAAGTTGACTTTAGAATTATAATCATAAGATATTGCTTCTATCTTTCAGAGAGTCCTGCTTTAAATTATTTTTAAATCCATGCCTGATTTAAAATGACTTATCCAATTCAAGGGAGAAGCTATAAAGATGGCTGAAACTGGAGTATTGACCCATCAAAGGCGTTTAACATGAAAGGTTGTGTTTAATTAAATAAATTGATAACTTGTCATTTGCAAGTCTCTATGGACATGGCTCAGCACTTCTTCAGAGAAACAACATTCCAGAAAGACTATATTTGGATCCAGTATTATCTGCTTTGCTTCAAAACCACCCTTTTCATTTCCTCTCTGCAGGCTTTGTACTTTTGCAGCGAGATGTCCCCTTTACATTTCTATGGGCCTTACGAAAGCCTGGGACCCCTGGGTATCATAGCCACAGGGGCTAAAGTGATGGTTCCAAATGAATTGTAAAATTGCTGTTTGACAGCCAAAGCATGCCACATTAAGCATTCTGCTGTGTGCACACTTAGCACACTGTCCAGGGAGTCTTTAGTCCTTTCCATTTTGACTGACAGAGGCTTCTTGGCAATGATGTCCGGAGGAATGCCCAAGCGCAATCTCATGGAAAATAGCAAGTGTCGTCAGTCCAAGTTCCCTGTTGTTTTTAAACGGGCTGTCCTTTTTTCTAACAAAGGTACAGCTCTCTTGTCAAAACTTGCCACTACTCCCACTGGAAAACGAAGATCTTGTTTAATTTATTAGTTTATTCAAATGTATGCAATTTTACAATTGCTCTTTGAGTGACCAGTGGTTGGTGAAAGTTGCTGATTAATTTATTTTTAATTGGGTGGCAAACGACGATTCACAAATATTGGCTTGGCTTACTAGCCAGACTCTATTCGTGCTTGTTTCCATTCCCAAAGGTAAAGGATCCCTGACAGTTAAGTCCAGCCGCAGACGACTCTGGGGTTGCGGCACTCATCTTGCTTTACAGGCCGAGGGAGCCGACGTTTGTCCGCAGACAGTTTTTCTGGGTCATGTGGCCAGCATGACTAAGCCGCTTCTGGCGAACCAGAGCAGCGCACGGAAACGCTGTTTACCTTCCTGCCGGAGCGGTACCTATTTATCTACTTGCACTTTTTGGCATGCTTTCAAACTGCTAGGTTGGGAGGAGCTGGGAACGAGCAATGGGAGCTCACCCCGTCGTGGGGATTCAAACTGCCAACCTGATCGGCAAGCCCAAGAGGGTCAGTGGTTTAGACCACAGCATCACCTACATCCCAAACCCTTCCCCAAATCCTCTGGCAAGCGCACATGGATTGGGGTGGTGGTGATCAGGATAATATATATATAAAGCCCTTGAATAACAAGCAGTTGTACAGTGATTCAATTAATAAAAATAACAAATCCTGGCTGGAAGCCCGCAGTTTTGAAAATACAAAAAAAGAAAGAAAGAAAAAAGGGGATAAATGAGTTACATGCTGAAGTAAGGAGGTGAGAAAGAGCATGAGAGGTTAAGCTGTGGGTGAACATATCAGACGACACAGCGATTCTTCAAACAGCTCTTGTTTATTCACAAGCCAGAACTGAACTGAACTGAAGGGTTCAACCAGCCTGCTTATATAGAGCTCCACTACAATACAACAGTAACCACTTTCTGTAAATATCCAATCACTGAACGTCACTTTCAGTCCCTTATTTGCATATGTGGACCTGATTGAAAACTATCTACAGTATCCCCCTGCTGGCCCAGGGTGAGAACTTCAGCACATAACAAGGTTCATACCTCTTCCTCCTTTTCCTAAAGCTCTGTGCAAGCAAAAACAAGGGAGAATATTATGTACTGTGGGGGTGTCCAGTATTTCTAGGTGCACATCTCTGGTGAACGAATAAGTGGATTTGTAGATGTATGGTACTCATTCCATCAGAACTTAATATATTCTGTAGTCCTTATTCCAAGCAATTGCAGCTATGTAGACTACAACAACTTATTATTATAGAGACAATTCATTGCTGCCAGTCTGCATACAGGAGCAACTGTAAACCCTTACATCACTGATTTCTTGTTTAGTCACAGACAGACTGAATTTGTTTGTGGAAGAACAAATGAGCCATTTTGTTCCTTCGTTGTATGGTTTTCAAATGCCCTTCAAGAAGCCAATTCGTCTTCGTAGATATCATATTTTCCCAGTACTCAAAGCACAATATATTGCAACAGGGAATATGGAATTATTTCCCCAGCTTACAATCTCCAATAAAAACCAACTCCATCTGCTTGTGAGGCAGGTTAGGCTACAAGCAACGATTTGCATACAAACACAACTAAGTGAGGATCTGAAGCCAAATACCTCCAGTTCAAGTCCAACGTTCTTTCCAAAACACACACTGGCCCATGAGTCTATACAAGCGATGCACACAACTCTTCCTACATGGAAGGAATATATGCGTAGGAATACTGTCATATGTCACAGTAACATCATAATGCTACCTGTGTGTTGCTGAAACCGGAGAGTGAACGTAGGAAAGATGGAACACAGCTAAAGAAGAGAAAGGAAAACATTCTAAAGATACATTAACTACAAAATCAGAAAATGCTGCAAAGTTAGCTCTTATTCATAACTCTTCACAAATTTAGGGGAATCCACTAAGCTTAGAGAGAACTGATGCCTTCCTAGGCTCAGAGAAGTGAACAGATGAGAGTCATTACTAGGGAGCATCTGAGGAATTCCTCCCCCAATTCCTTTCATTAGGCTTCCTTCACAGTTGGCCGGTGCTGAATGGTGGAAAAAGAAGACAAACTTTCTGTGCTATAAGGCACCAGGAGTATAGAACAAGCTGTGGTGAGACTATTGACCAGGCATAGGCAAACTCGGCCCTCCGGATGTTTTGGGACTACAACTCCCATCATCCCTAGCTAACAGGACCAGTGGTCAGGAATGATGGGAATTGTAGTCCCAAAACATCTGGAGGGCCGAGTTTGCCTATGCCTGCTATTGACCAAGTCCTGTGCTGGTTATTGGACTACTGACCAAGGGATAGTGTGCTGGTTGTGACCTGCAAAGTCCTACATCAGCCCAGTGGCCATATGTCCTTCTGGACACCACATACTTGTGGAGGTGAGCAGGGCCACAGGCAAAAGCAGCCGCAAGATCGATTAATGTACATTTCCCCTTTTGTACAGTAGGCAAGTTTCTGACATTCTCACACGCTCCACTCTGCCGTCCTTATGGTGTTGTATACATCTAATTCACTTCACTAGAACTTAAAATATATTTTTTCTATGGGAACAGGTTTTCGTACGCACTTACCTAGATACAAAAATACAAATCACACAAAGGATCCCTAAGAAACAAGAATCCCATCTTAAGATTCCAAATCTATTCCTATTTGGGCTTTAATCAAAAAAAGTAAAACTATACTGTACAAATGTTAACTATTTTTACAAAAACTATACATATGTTTTGAAATATTACAAATGTAAATATTTCAAATATTTTCAGAAACTCTTGTTGAGTCCTATTTTTATTTGCAGTAAATATTTTTTAAATGCTAAAAATTCTGAAGGTGCCTCAAGTTTAACAGTGTCTGCAACAGCAGCTAGGTTCATACACAAGAGACACCTCATCATCAGCTCTCAGTGTTGCTCAAGCCAATAAACAAATAGGTGACCTTTTATACCTGTCAAAATCTTTAAACACTCTATACTCATTTTTCCTGCTTGTGCAAGCCAGCTAATCTCAAAACTACCTAGAAGTCAAAAGCCCAAGAATCTTCAGGTTACAGCCAGCATGTCAAAAATTCAAAACTGGGGTGGAAGAAGAGTATTTAAACCAATACAGGGGGAGAAAGCCTGAAGATACAAGAGCTTAACTGAAATATGAGCTTAATTGAAATAGTCATCTTTTTGAGAAAAGAATTTGAGTTATAATTTGGAGAGAAAAAATATTGTAATGCTTTAAGTGTGGTAGTACATCACTGCAAAAATGTAAAATAGGCAGTACTGTTGGAAGAATATGCTATCAAAGCTTTTGTTACACCTATTACAACAGCTAGTCAGAAAAAGAATTATTGCCCGTGGTTTTTTTAAAAGAAAAAACTGCATTTCAGTGGACTGTGATCTAAAGGTACTGAAAAGGAGTAATCTAAAAATGAATGCTAATAGAACACATTTCCAGCTTTGATCAAAGAAATCCTTAAATTATTTGGGTACAGTCTCTCCTATTGCTAAGAAAAACAAAGACAAAAATAGACTTACAAATGCCTCCAAAATAACTAGCAGCTGCCTGTGAATAAGATGCTAGACACTCCAAATATTGCCAATAAGAATGAATTTGTTGTTCTTGTTTATTCGTTTAGTCGTGTCCAACTCTTCACGACCCCATAGACCAGAGCACGCCAGGCACTCCTGTCTTCCACTGCCTCCCGCAGTTTGGTCAAACTCATGCTGGTAGCTTCGAGAACACTGTCCAACCATCTTGTCCTCTGTCGTCCCCTTCTCCTTTTGCCCTCCATCTTTCCCAACATCAGGGTCTTTTCTATGGAGTCTTCTCTTCTCATAATTCATTCTTAAGAATGAATGCATTGCACTAAAATGCCCAAACTCACTAACGCCTGAAATTCCTATCTAAGTGTTCTGATAGGGACATAAAATTAGCCATGAATTATTAGGCAGAATTAGTACTACTGATAGAGAAGATCTTTGTGTCTTCTTCCGAATGAAGCCTTCCCCTTCTCAACTGCCACCTCCTCATGCCTCTCCAGATTTCCTCACCTGTGTGACATTAAAGCATGACACTCAACTCAGCTTCAGAACCAAATGAAAGCCTAAAATCATTTATTATCTGCCTCCCCCTTCTCATCAATGCAGACGGATGATAAATTTTGAGTAAATGGAAGAGGAAACTTGGAAGAATGGACACAGCTTACAAGCTGTGCCAAATTTAAAATTTTTTTGACCCAGATCACAATATGCTTGATATTTGTGAAAGGGGGGGGGTGTAGTTCTGAACTCCTGTTTCTGACATCTTCTACAGCACTGATTAGTACAACAGCTCAGCAAATTGGGTAACTATAAGGCTTATCTTCCTGCAACAAAAGCATTATCAACTTCAATTCTATCTAGCGCAGGGGTAGGCAACCTACGGCCCAGGGGCCAGATGCGGCCCAACTGCCTTCTCAATCTGGCCCACAGACGGTACGGGAAGCAGCGTGTTTTTACATGAGTAGAATGTGTGCTTTGATTTAAAATGCATCTCTGGGTTATTTGTGGGGCATAGGAATTCGTTCAATTTTTTTCCCCAAAATATAGTCCAGCCCCCCACAAGGTCTGAGGGACGGTGGACCAGCCCACGGCTGAAAAAGGTTGCTGACCCCTGATCTAGCATGAGAGGCAGAGAAAGGGTTATGTCTTCCTTTCCTATTGTTTACTGCAGTCATTTCTACTGGGTAGCTTTTCATCATCTAAATGGGCCATTGGTTAAATGCTAACACATTTCCAAACAGCATGTGGTTTGGACTTCATGTAACTTACAAAGTCAGGAGCTGTATTTGCATATCAGTTACGTAAGCACTTAGCCAGAATTCTACATTTATTTCAGAATCAAGGCATGGTTATGAAACTTGAGTGACAATAAATTACCGTATTTTTCGCTCTATAAGACGCACCAGACCACAAGACGCACCTAGTTTTTGGAGGAGGAAAACAAGAAAAAAAATATTCTGAATCTCAGAAGCCCGAACAGCAAGAGGGATCACTGCGCAGTGAAAGCCTGAATCCCTCTTGCTGTTCTGGCTTCTGGGATAGCTGCGCAGCCTGCATCGGCTCCATAAGATGCACACACATTTACCCTTACTTTTTAGGAGGGAAAAAGTGAGTCTTATAGAGCAAAAAATACAGTAATTTATCTTTAAGGTACCAGAGGATTCTTTGATTGTGGGATGTAAACAGATAGCAGTTGTTTGCATGGCCCAGTGGGGTCAGCAATTTCGGTCTCGAAGCCACCCAAAGTGCTCCCCGTAGCATATTACAACTGCTGTTGACACGCCTCTTAATATAAAAAGCAAGGGGGAGAGCTGTTATTCCAGCAATACAGTCCCAAATCCCTGCTGGGCAGGCAGCATTAGTTATGCGGTTCTTTGAATCCTGGCCTGTGAGATTTTGTTTTTGTTCAAACAGACTTGGCTACCTTTCAGCTATTGAGAGGAAATGTGGCAAGTGTATGACGTCTTGAGAGTAGGGAGATTAGGTAAATGGTTTCTTTATTTGAAAAGGCAGAAACAAAGAATATGTACAATTCTGAAAGATTGCTGTTTGTGTAATACTAATTGAACACAGGACTTTCTCTGAAAAACAATCACTCAGCATACATACAAATTGGTGGATTTAGCAGGAATCCCTTTAGGCCAGTGTTAATTATTTGAGACTGAAGCCTAGAGACTGGAGTGAGCCAGCAAGGCGGAAACATGACAAATGGTAAACGGCAGCAACTTGTTCCACAAAACAATAAATACTGATTACGGTGATGATGCAGAGCTGAAAAGCTGCTTGACATGAAATGAAATTATTCAAAGTTAATGAAGAATAGAAAGCCTTCAAGGCTGGGAGCATCATAACAAGCAAACAAAACAACACATTGTGGAATTTGAGCTTCATTGGTTGGCCTTCCCCTTTCACTCATTGATTCTCAAAGACTACTAATTTAACTGAACAGTGTTTTTGCTCAGCTGTGACACTATTGATTCAAACTTGGAGCTGGTCAGACGTTTGATTTAAGAATTCATTGACTAAATACACACAGAGAGAGTAAAGTTGCTTATACAGCAACCTTGCAAACACTTTTGCAAGGCCTGCTTGCCCTGCTTTTTGGCCATTTCCCTGGGAGGGACGCCCAAGAAGAGACAGTGACCAGGCTTGAATTTCTCCTGGCACATGTACAACACGCCTACCTCTAGGTCTCCCCCTGCCATGGTACATATGCATGCACAAGATGTTAGAGACTCAAAAGGCTTGCAGCTTTCCAGAAGTCTGCAACCTTCCTAAAATACTTCTCCCTGGTGTGTGCTACTTTTCTATTTGCAATGATATTTTTTGAAGACAGGTAAACATTCCTAAGCTCTTTTCAAATCAAAATTGGGAATTATGCAAGCCACACATCCCCACTTGAATGATTATTCTAAGGCAATCTGAAAAGTGATCCCTAGCGACTTCAAAAACACTTCTTGCTCAGCACCAAACAAACCTCCTTCTTTTAACCCCTGCAAACTGCAGCAGAAGAGGAAGTGGCAGGATGGCAGAGAGAAGAGAGGAGAAAAGCTGGACCTTTTATTTCTATTCCATGTCCCTGAACCGAAAGGTAACAACAATATACCGGTACTTCCTTACATTTCTGCAGAGTGAACTGATCTGTTCAATGTTAACTGGTATGTTAGGGTGATGGAGAACAAAAGGGGAAAGCTCCCATCCTCTTCTTTCCTTACCTGCCCACATCTTCTATTCCTCCTGCTGCCACTTGCAAAAGACGAGGGGAAAGAAGGCAGCAAACCCCTCTGGAACCCATGACTTGAAATCATGTGACAAACGGGAGTGTAGACGGATCCATAGTTTGGTAAAAGATTCAAGTTTCAGAATCTTACAACTTTTTTTTTTTAAAGGAGGAAATGGGTGGGTGAAGGAAACTTTGCTACAAAAGGTAAGGCCGGATATATTTGGCGAAGGACATTAATTCTGTTTAGGTTTCAGCATGGGGGTTTAATTTGAGAATCCCTGACAAAGCTGGAAAGTCAGTTGGCTGAAAGTCTATATTCATCCTTCTCTCGCTTTGGTGGCTTAAGTGTACATAGTGGAAGTCAGTCTTTTGGAAGGCTTGCTTCTTTCTGTTGCCAAGAAGTAGAGAGTGCACATTGAGAGTGTCTCAGGAGGAGTTTTATGTGAACATAAAAGCTTCTGTAATTGCTGTCCATACTCTTGTGAAATGAGAGATTATGGGGCAAATAGGGACTTGGGTTGTTGTTGTTGTTTAAAACAAAAATTAGAAGCACATGATTAACAAATCATTATACTAAGTAATCAGAAGAAGAAAAGGAATTTGCCCTCTCTAGATTTGTGCCTACTCTGCTAACCACCTAGAGGCAGAGTCAAGACTGGAAGTTAGTGGAAGGTTACTTCCCATTTGGGCTAGCCACTAAAAATGTTTTTCCCACACTTCCCAAAGTTCCTTTCGAGTGTGCCTCCAGGATTAATTCACCCGTGCCTATATGCTCCACTCCTCCACTGACCAAGAATTGTACATAGAGTTGGAAGAGATTTGTCCTTCTTTTATTAAAATAGTTTGGTGCGGCTTTTCTAAACTAATTCAGAAGAGTATAAACCAGTATCAGTTGGTAGGGTGGCAGTGCAGCTAACAAGTCAGGTCAGCACCAATGCACGGCACTGCTCTGATGCTATATATATGAAAACATTAACAATAACTGGAAATCAAACTGTATTCATTGAGAATTGTTCACTTATTTCCACCCTCTGCTTCCTATTCTTTAACCAGTTACCAGTCCACAAGAGAACGTCTCAATTACTATGAGCCACAACACAGATACAGCCACAGAATAAGGTTTTTTCCCCTTCTATATAGCCATCACATTCTGGCACTCACTTAGTTTGAACACAGCATAGAACTTTACTAAGAGTGTTTTTTCTCACACACACAGAACTGAAATTAAACATATATATCTGCAGGAGAGCAAACAAAAGCAAAGAGCAGTGATAATTCATGATGACAATAGGAGTGTTTTATGTGTGCCCTAAGCTGTTCTTGCCCCAGTAAACAATGCAAATGGGAATATATAATTAGCAGTAGGTATGCTGAAAGCCAAAGGATATTGACATACAGAGGAATTAAAGAAGCTGATATAATATTCTCCAAGGCTGAAATAACATTTAGTAAATTATATGTTAAATAAAGCAGGCAGAATAAAAGACAGAAACAGGATTGCACCTGGCACAGGGTAGCCTTCTTTTTTGCAGAATTGTGATACAAGATCTCTAAGGGCTACTAGCTTGTGCTCTGGGAGCCTGGAGGGCTGAGTCTCCACATCCAGTTCAATGCCAAAGTAAAGTAATTGTGTAGCACGGCCTTTGGTCTTCTCTGTATCCAGTGGGACACCTAATTCCAATGCTAGAGATTGGAAGGATGCAGTGATAAGTTGCCAGTCATTAGAATATCATCCAAATAATGAGTCACCAAATGCGAACCCGACCTGTGCATGAGTGCCCACTCCCAAGAAGGTGATAAATGTTTCAAAGGCAGCACATGCAATGGAGTACCCCGGGGCATGCCCTTATCAATATACCAGGAGTAAGGCACTTTTCTCAGATACCAGACAACAAGGGTTTGGGTGCCAAGCACTTACTGCAGATGCCACAAGTATCTAGTACTGTAATCAGATTCCCAAGCACATCACTGATTTATGTTAAACTTTCTTCCGAACAGAGAAATATATGAAACTACAATGATTTTTCCAAAAAAATAATGAAGGCGAAGACTGCATAGTCCTTGAATCATGCTGCTGTTAACACTACTAAGTGTATGAGAGAAGGAGTTGATTGGTTTTAAAAAGTTTTCAATTACTGAAATATGCCGGAGGCTCCTAGAAGGGGTTTATATTCTCAGTTTCAGGTTCCTGAAGGTGACTGTCACCTCTTTGCATGAGGTACCTCAAGAAAAAGACAAAAGCAAACTGGACTGAAACTAGTGAAGCCTTGAAAATGCTTCAGCTTAAAAAAAATGATAATCTCAGCAGGTTTACAGTCTTTCTCTACTCAGGTAAGTCCCATTGAGTTAAACAGGACCAAGGTAGGAAAATGTTTAGATTATTAGAACACCTATGGTTTCTGCAGCATAATCTTTATAAAATATAATGTTGATAATTAATACGAGGAAATTAGCAGGAAAGAAATGACATTCTTAATCTGAAATAAGCACAAACACAGTAATACTGTTATCATGACACTGCATAAGGATTGGATGGATATGATCAAAGTGAAATTCCTGCTAGTATCTCTTCAACTCTCCTACAGAATTAGTTGCATAAAATATATTAAGACTTGACTTATAGCTTGGACCCCAGAATATCCTTTTTTACTTTAACTAAAGAGCCTTCCTTTCGGTCATTTTTCTCACTTCTTTTCGTATAGCTTTTTCTCACCCATCATTTTTCCTACCTTGTGGAGCTGCGTCCATAAGTTCACATAAGCAAATCCAAGAATAACAGAAATGTAAGAAATATCTTTATAACGAGCATCTAAAACATCACAATGTAGCCAACAGTTTTCTACCACTGTGGTCAGCACTGCCTTCATTTCTCCACAACAGTGTCTTGAAATTCTATGTTCTGAGATGTCTTTCAACAGTTAATCAACTACTGGCTGTGAAATGTTAATAACCTCCTACAAACAAAATATAATTGCTTCTTCTTATCTACCCTGTTACAAGCAAGATAACTTAATATACAAAATATAATTTGCTATATAAAATACACTGAGCTATGTATTTGCTCTTCTCATTTAAAAGTCGCATTTTCTACAACTTTTCCCAGTTGGTGTTAGTGCAGGCCACCCAAATGGATTTCTCTCAGCATTTTCCCTATGAATTTTCCAACACTGCAGCTTTCTCATGATGCCCCAGTGTTGGCTTATCCTTCCACCTAAACATTTCTAAAAGTTAATTTAATATGGATACTGAGTTTAAATCCCCTGACTTATACATGCTTCCCATTTTCCCGCTGAAGGACTGTTTTTCCTCTATCGTCAAGTTCATTTTCACATTTAAGAGAAGCAGCCGCACAGAATTGTACAACAGTCACAAGATTTTTACAACAGTTACCACTGCATACAAAACACAACAGAACAAAAACAAGCAACTCTGATACATGGTTTACCTTTTGTGCAAGGCAGAAAGTACACAGGTGAAGGGGGGTTAAAAATACCAACCTGGTGAATTATCCACAAATGTGATATCCAAATACAGGTCAAACATAGAGGTCCGCCTCCACGCAATTTTAAGCAGGGATACCTTACCTTCTGCTATTGGCCAAGCACAGAAAGATGTTGGGCTGTACAAGCATGAGTTGACTAACAAAGGGCAGAACATCAGAGGGAAATCTTGATTGTGCCTTTCACCAGAGATACATTCCAAAGAATAGTGAGTTTGAAACTACAATCACAGAGTAAAGGAATTGGGCAGGACTCACAAACAGTATTTAAATTTGTCAGCTGGCCAGCACCAAGTAGCTCAGAGCCTCTAGTGAGCTCAGAGCCTCCAGTGTGTAAAATGCACACAGCTCCTTCCTTTGTTTTCTGTTGTGCTGTGCTTTTGAAAATCTTTAAAAGCAGGAATCTATTCCAAGCAACTACTTTAGTTTTCCATCAAACCAGCACAGGTAGGATAAGACTCCACAGCTATCCATGCTCAAGATTGAAAGAAAGGAACAGGACTGATGATACCATGTCAACATTCTGAAGCTTTGCAAGCAGGCAATGCTTATTCATGGCCTTGTTAATACAAGGAGCAAGAGCTGTCCGCTAGTGATGGTGCTGAAATAAGGCTGATAGGCCATAGAGGCCATGTGCTGGAATTTCAGCAATGTAAAAAGAAAGATCGTTATTATTACTATTATTATTATTATGAATTAAATCTGTATACTGCCCTTCATCAGAAGATCAAAGGGTGGTTTACAACATAAAAATAGGACACAAAATACATAACAAAAAACAAATAAGCCCCTACCACAAGCACGTTTAAAAGCTAATAGATAAAGAAGAGCTTCAGAAGATGATTGCAGAGTCAGTTCAAATGGGGACAGGCATTCCTTGAAGTATTGCAGTCCTGAGCCATTTAAAGTTTCATAGGTGAAAACCAACACTTTGAATTGGGCCTCGAAACTAACTGGCAGCCAGTGCAGTCAGGGCAGGATTGGTGTTAGATGCTCAAACAATCTTGCCCCAGTGAGCAACTGGCCACTTAATTCTGCTGAAGTTTCCAAACTGTCTTCATAGGCAGCCCTAAGTATAGCAATCTAACCTACAGGTTACCAGAGCATGGACAACAGTAATTAGGCTCTCCTTGGGCCACAAGGTTGAAGCTGATAGAAGGTACAGTGGTACCTCGGGTTAAATACCCTTCAGGTTACATACGCTTCAGGTTACAGACTCTGCTAACCCAGAAATAATATCTCGGGTTAAGAACTTTGCTTCAGGATAAGAACAGAAATTATGCTCCGGCGGCGCGGTGGCAGCGGGAGGCCCCATTAGCTAAAGTGGTGCTTCAGGTTAAGAACAGTTTCAGGTTAAGAACAGACCTCCAGAACGAATTAAGTACTTAACCTGATATACCACTGTACTCTATGCCACTGAGGGCACTTGAGACTCAAGCAACAGCAGAGGTCCCAGAAGTATCCTCCCTATCCAGTTTCCTGCTTCATTTCATTCCCTTAACTACTATACCATACAACTCTTTAGGTGTTATCCAAAACCATTTCCCACACTTCACAGTACAATTTGACCCATGCATAAACCAATTCCAGTGCTAGCTGCGTTTCAGCACAGACAATGCAGGTTGGCTGCTAAGGACCTTCCTGCAGTAAATTCACAACATAGCTAGGCTTTGGGACTCCTATGCAAGCAATGCCCTTGAAGCTCACCCAGAAACTCCAGCGGGTGCAGAATGCCATGGCGAGGCTCCCTACAGGGTCCTTGCTGTGGGATCACATTCATCCAGTGCTTTACCAGCTGCACTGGCTCCCGGTGGAGTACAGGGTCAGGTTCAAGGTGCTGGTTTTGACCTTTAAAACCCTATATGGCCTAGGACCCTCGTACCTATGGGACCGCCTCTCCTGGTATGCCCCGCAGAGGACCTTAAGGTCCATAAATAACAACACTTTGGAAGTCCCGAGCCCCAAGGAGGTTAGATTGGCCTCAACCAGGACCAGGGCCCCAGCCTGGTGGAATGCCCTACCACAGGAGATCAGGGCCCTGCGGGATTTGACATCTTTCCGCAGGGCCTGCAAGACAGAGCTGTTCCACCTGGCCTTTGGGCTGGACTCAGTCTGACCTCCCTCTCATTTATTTATTTTTGATGAAACCCCTTATATGGGATTTTGTATATAAAATTTCCCTCAGTTCTTTTTGCTGGCCCATGTAGGACCGGCATGGATAGTTGGCCCTGGTGAATATTTGACATTTTCTCCCCTTATGGTCTATGGGCTACCACTAAAACGAGGCTGCATTTTAAGCTGTATTTTAAACTGTATTCTAACCTATATTTTAATCAACTTTTTAAAAAAATGTTTTTACTGTATTTTATATTTGGTGTTAGCTGCCCCAAGCCCAGTCTTGACCGGGGTGGGTGGGGTATAAATAAAATTTATTATTATTATGCTGTCATCAATGCTTCAATAATCATTATACTCCATAGGACAGTCATGGTACAAGACTACAACTTGTGTTTGAGGACTATGGAGCAGCAACAAGGGGGGATACTGTGGATCTTTAAATCCCAGTAACATTTTAATGACCTCAATTTTTAACAGAAGATCAATCCAATTTACAGTTTAATTTATAGAGCGTGTCTTTTCAGTAACAATGCTGCACCTGCTCCATGATCCGAAAGGAAGTCATCTGAGGATCTTAATAATGACACAGGAGGATGAGGGGAAAGAACCGCTGCAGTCAGTCAAACAGCTGTTCCCTAGGAGCACCCTATATATAACAGAAAATTGGACAGCAATGGCACCACGTTTCAACAGAAAAGAAACCCCAACAGAAGCCCGATGAGAAGTAAAGATGCGGCAGAAGATTCATGCTGTGAAAGGCATTCTACAAGTACCTAATGAGATTAGAGGTATCACCTGCAATATATCTTCCAACGAAATTTTTCCTAGGTAGTTGAAGAACCTATGTTGAAATGAAACAAAATGGGAATAAAACTTTAAGAACCCACAAATCTGGGTTCTCTCTTTAGAAACAATATTGCAGAAAAGGATGACCTGTGATCTCAAGATACCACTGCACCATGAGCCTAAAACCTACCTGCCTCCTAGAACATGTCACGTGGGTTATCTGAGATACATAGATTTGATTCTCTATTTGACAGCTTCTTTTTCACAAAATCATTATCCTTTCTAAAATATTCTATTTTATATTAAGTATATCACAAGCCTCACAAGGCCTTTTACACATGTAACAATTTTATTAGGATGGGGTGAGGGACCTCACTTCAAATGGATCTTCAAATGGATCCTACCTGTAATTAAAGCCAAGATCTGAGCAGACACAGCCAACTTGGTCCTCAAAAGCACGCAAACTAGTAGAAGTCCCCTTGATGTAAATTGGACTGAAAATGGTGGAAGTGCTTTGAGAACAGAGCTGAAAATGAAATAGTGATGAATACCAGGCAATCAAAGCAGCAGGACACAAACTATAGTATTTGATTTATTTTTCAGAAGTATTCTTTGTAGAACATTCAAGTTCAGACAATGGACGTTCACACTCCTTTCTTTGAGAAGTCATGAAATCAATTCATGGATCTAAGATTTTGTAGCCCAGTACTGTTTGCAAGGGGGCCATTTCTTCTCTTCCAACTTCTCCTCTCAAAACTAAAGTTTCTCTTGTATGTAAACTTACTTGCATGGAGCACATAATTATCCGAAAACAGATGGTTTAAGTTGATGGAGAAGAGTAAGAGAGCCATCCTTGAGAGGTTCTGTATCCTCCTCTTTTTATTTCACTTAGTAGCTATTATAAAGCAAAAGCCTTAAGGCAGATTCTCTTGCACGGAAAATGTGAGGTCCAGGTATAGAAAACAAAACATGTGTTGTCATCCAGATAAGTATATACATGGCTGAAGACTCATACTGTGTTAACCATTTATTGCACAGATTTTCCTGTACTCTTGATGGCTATAAATAATTTGCTACTTCTTCTGTGCTACCTACTACTAGCAAATTTTCCCCACACCCTTGCTGTTCTTTAATTATACTGCTATGCATCACCCAAACCTCTGCTAAGCAGTAGCAAGGTTCCAGGCTCTCATTCAGCATCATGTTTCCATTGTGAATTCAGGGCACAACAGAGGATGTAGCATTCTAAGATATATGGTTTATTTTACATCAATATACACCCAAAGAAGCTGGGTGCAGAACATTATACCTCGACAGTGTCTCTCATTACCCCTCTCAGCAAACTTGGGGCCAAAGCAACAGCCAGCCATGGTTCCTGGTCTCTCGGTGCAGCCTCCTTCAGCAATAGATGGTTCTGGCCTTTGTTCTCCCTTTCTTGTTTCCAGGAACTCCTCCTCCAAGCAGCTGCTCCTCATCCCTCGACTATCCCCAGACTCATTTTTTCCAGTGAGCACAGCCTGCCCTCTCCCTGCCACCTTGACAATCCCAGTCCACCCAGGTCCAAGGACTCCTCTTTTATGAGGGTCATCAAGACCTTTTGTGATGTTAAAGCCTCTTTCCCAGATGGAAAGTAAGCTTAGCCTGAATTTTCCCCGACCTGGAATCTTCCCTCCAATACTCCAAATATTAGCTAGATCCTGACATTCATTAATTTGTGGCAGGCATCCCCAAACTCAGCCCTCCAGATGTTTTGGGACTACAACTCCCATCATCCCTAGCTAACAGGACCAGTGGTCAGGGATGATGGGAATTGTAGTCCCAAAACATCTGAAGGGCCGAATTTGGGGATGCCTGATTTATGAGGCTTAGGGAGGGTCTACCTGCCCAACTTATAAAAGTACCCTCTCCATTTTTTTTCACTTTTGGTTGCAACTGGATATATAAGGATTTGCATGTTAACCTCATGGACATCTTGGACCAGATACGACTAAGCACATGGAAGGGAATAATAATGCAGTGTGTTATATAATTCTCACACTGTGCAACAGACTTTAATTCTGTCTTCCAGAAATAGTTTGGTTATATATTGTAGAATGGTAAAATCTATTCACTGAGATTACTTTCCTTTCATTTTGTGCCATTTCTAAAGTAGGAAGTTAATCAAGTCATTATTCACAAAGTGGCTGCTTGAATTCCTACAAACATAATGAATGTTTTTATATGTTTCATCATTAATCAGAAAATTAGAAAACTGTATTATTAAATACTCACTAAGCATTTTGCATCTAATTATTTACTGTACATACTGATGTTCTACTGGCTTAAGAATGTGAATGATGTCACAACAAACATACAGTTTGTACCAAAACACAAACCATCTTTAGACTTCCTGAAATTAAAAAAAGAAATTTTTTTTTCATCTTATTTCCTATGTTCTTTGTACTCTTTACCAACGAATTCCACACAAAGAGAAGTTACCAAAATAAATGAAATAGTCCTACAACACACAGAAAAACCCTATATTCACATTACACCAGGACTAGAGATATACCACTGCTGTGGCAGCAGAAAAGCTGTCATATCCAATGCATACTTCAAGACTGGAAATGGAGACCAGAAACTACAAAAATGGCATACAAATAGTACAGTGTTGGAGTCCTTATAGCTCCCTAATTAGGGAATGTGTTGGTGGCAACACCCACATGCCGGCCCCACACAAGGGCAGCAAATGAACACGCCTCCAGCCCATTCCCATCACACTATACATGGAATATGCTGGATAATTCCACAATGCCTCCATTCCTTCAGTCCCATTAGGATAGCCAGAAACAACCTTAGTGCCACCCAGGCAGGTGTTTGAATTAACTTGTGCTCCTGAAAATCACTGTTTCAGGAGTACCATACTAAGCTGAGGAAGATGAAACGAACCACACACCTTAAAAGCACACAAAGGCCTCCAGGAACAAAAGTTCCTGGGTGAGCGGGGAGCTCTTTTGCTAAGCAGCCATGGGGAGGGCAGGCGGGATGTACAACAAATATTGTTTCTTTACAATATTTCACTCCCCCCCTTATAGCAATTCCTCTGAGGGTAGACTGAACTAAGATATACTGAGAACTGTCAAGACCACCCCATAGGCTTCATAGGTGAGTGGCAACTGGAACGTCCAATCCCCAAACCTCTATGCACTGCAATTCCAGGCTTCCATTTAATTCCTGCTCCACGCTATCTCCTCGTAAAATGCTGGTGGGCTTAACTTACTTTGCACAGTCATAAGAACTTTCAAGACTAAAAGTATTTCATGTTACATTACGTTACTATATATATATATATATGTGTGTGTGTGTGTGCGCGCGCGCGCGCGCGCGCGCGCGCAATCATTCCTGTGCTGCTGAAACACAAGAAAACTGCTGCCTCAAGTAATATTTTAATAGCTAGTTTATCCATTCAAACACAAATTATTTCAGACCATTAAAGTAAGTAAAAATGAAAAGTAGTCATTTCAAGCTTAGATGAAATGGTGGCAAGTATAGCCTGCTACACACAGTTTTCACAATGCCTAGTATTTGTAGAGCAGCACCAGCATGTATTACTGCTACGAAGCCTGCTAGTACCAAAAACGCAAAAGAATGGTTCTTCATCTCTCTTCTCAGCCTGTCCAAAGTTGATACAGCTTTAACCATACAGAATTCATATGGAGACATTTATGGAGAGTCAGGAATACGGCTACAGACTCCAAAATCCCTTCGCCTTGACAGATTTAGGCCATCTGAGTACATTTTCTGCTTCTTTCATCCCCTCAGGAGCTAAAATTGAAGGAGATTTGAAAACCATGATTTTACAAAGAGAAAAAGCCAAAAAAGGAGGAGAGCTAATGATTAATAGGTACCAAGCTATCTATCTGTACAGATACATATACATATTCTAAAGGCAGCATATGGAAGTTGACCCCATTGTTTCGATATAATCTGGGTAACATGTTTAGCATTAAAGTTACAGAATATTAAATACAATGCACTGGAATCCTAACTGATGGATAATGAGCTTAAATACATTCAGATGCCGAAACTGCAAAGCAAGTATTTCCCCGCCTTCCAATCCTCTCTCCTGTTTCATAACTCACTTCCAGTATATTATTGGAACAACTTCTCCCTGGACATTTTAAAGAAACCGACTAGAGTACATTGATTCAGCTGCAACAGTACAAGACAAACACATGCTGACATTTTAAGATAAACTGCTTTTTTAAAACAAAACGTGGGGTTTTTTTCAATTAAAAAAATGTTTTATTAAAGAAGGAGAGGTAAAAGGTGTGCAGAAACCCTCCAGTTAAATATGTCCAAGTCTTGTTGTTTTGAACAAAAGGTTAGCACATGCTTAACTCTTCCATATTGAAATCACCAGAACTTAAAAATTGTTAATTTGAGTTGCAGGGATACAAGTTATTTCCATTACAGGAAGTAAAGGTATGTCCTATTTCCCATCTCTGATAGTCTTCTAAATCGGCTCCTGTTCAAGGATAGGTAAGATGATTCTTACCTATCCTGTTCAAGGAAAAATAGGTAAGATGATTCCATTTCAGCAGCCCACTGTAGCTAGTCCAAGTTTAACGGTCAGAAATACAACCTGCCAATGTTCTATGTGAAAAGGGGCATTTCTTACAACTGCCTTCTGCACTGAGGTAACTTTGAAATGCAAATGACTTACATTTATTTATGCGCTGACATAACATAAAAAGTTGGCATAAGGGGAAAGGAAAACAGTTACGTGATAGCGCTAACTGCAAAACAACTTTGATGTTCAGAAAGCTCACAGAGACGCTGATGGTGATGAGACAAGTCCACACAGCGATGAATAAAGAGCAAATAGTTCAGAAGAAGAGATACAGCAGCATTTAATAAGGGAGGACGCATGTCACCAGAAGGAGAAAACACATATCACTTATATAAAAGTGTTTAGTCTAAAGTAGTTCAAACGATCAAATTGCAAAGCACTCTCGGCCAGAGCTGAGACCTTTTCTGCAATTTTTCCAGCTTTTCAACCAAATACCAGAAAGTCTCAATATTTTTTATTCATATTCTTTGTAAGAATGTAGCTGAAATGTGTGTTTATTTTACCCCATGCAAGCACAGAAAATTGCAAAAAAAATCAAATTGATCACCTGGCTGCAAAGACAGGCAATGGTTAGTGAAAACTCCCATTTCTGGGGGGAGCATCAGTAGATGATTTCAAGAGGTTGGAAGGTGGGGCTATTCTTCTTTCCCCTTCCCCATGAGCAGCAGGAGCAGAATAAGATAGTGTGGTATAATGGTTAGAGTGTCACACTAGGACTGTGGAGACTTGGGTCCCTACTCAGCCAGGAAGCTCACTGAGTGGTTTGGGGGCCAGTCACTATTTCTTAGTTAATCTACACTGCAGGGCTGGAGGATAATAATCATGTATGCCAATTCAGCTTTTTTGGAGGAAAGGTTATAAATAAATGATTAAGTTCTGCAAAGTTAAATATAGGAGCAAAAGTGCATAACATGTATCGAGCCTGAGAAACTCAGTACAGAATCTCAGTACAGAATCTGGATAATGTTTATGCAGAATTTCAATGTATTTCTTATTTAGCAGAACCCTGTGCATAATAGCTGCAAAGGACAAGTCATGAACATCTCAAAAACATTTCGCTGTTATATTTACTTCCTTCTTTTAAAAAACAAACTTTGTATCATGGAAATACTGCACTTTCCAAACAATGCCAACAGCCTAATTAATTTTATTCTGGAGAAGATGGACTCTTTTCCACAACTAGAATCCACTGCAATGTTTGAACGAACATTTAAGGTCTTAAATTTGGGAGGGGGTCAGGGATACGCACACAAGACCTGCCCTCAACTTTCCCTATGCACAATGGCTCCATGTCAGACCTTTACATTCTAAGCATGAAAGTCTGTAAAAGGCTTCTATATGCATTTGGCTGAATGCATTTGCACAGTAAGGAATGCAGCTTACATTAAAGATCTGACGTTGAGTCAGCACGCACTGAGATACTGGGCGGTCTTACATGTACAACCCTCAATCCCTTCCCAGTTTAAGCTCACACGTGTTCAGTCTCATGCCTCAATAGGGTCTGTAAGTATATACCTAGGTGGCTGTCAAAGGGAACTACAGTGCTACCTCAGGTTACATACGCTTCAGGTTACAGACTCCGCTAACCCAGAAATAGTACCTCAGGTTAAGAACTTTGCTTCAGGATGAGAACAGAAATCATGCAGCAGCAGGAGGCCCCATTAGCTAAAGTGGTGCTTCAGGTTAAGAACAGTTTCAGGTTAAGAACGGACCTCCAGAACGTATTAAGTTCTTAACCCGAGGTACCACTGTACTGGATAATACTTGTAACATCATTTCCCATGCCATTTGTAATACAATTCCCATGGCATTTGTAAATTTTTAGAAGTTTTTTCTCAATGTATTTTTTCCTCTTGTACAGTATAGTGTTGTTCCACTGTACCACATACACATTTGTTTTTATAAAAAATAATAATGAAGCATCATTGTCTCTACACTCTTGCCTCTCAGCAATGTCTGAAAGTTTGCCTCCTAATCCAAGAACAAATAGGCTGAAGCACATTCTACACATGTTCAGATATATTCTCTTCTTCATCGGATACAAACCAACCCCACACATTGAAACCAGGCCCCTATGGGAAGACCTAGCTCAAATTAAGCAGTAGGAAGCTAAATAATGCACTTCCAGTCATTACAAAAGGGTCCTACAAAATGGTATACTCCGCATAACGGCAATTGTTGCCTGGCACAGAGCACACTATCCTTCCAATATTTTCTAACCCATTACTGATGGGAAAGGCTCTAAAGCAATGTTTGCCAAACTTGGGTCTCCAGCAGTTTTTGGACTACAGTTTCCATAACCCCTGGCCACTGGTCCTGCTAGTTAAGGATGATGGGAGTTGTAGTCCAAAAACAGCTAGAGACCCAAGTTTGGGGAACGCTAATACCAAGTATTACACTCTTATCAGTACTGGTGTGCAAATTTATTGATATATAAAACATTATTACTGTGGCTGAGTTCACATATGGGCACTGACCACTGGATGTGTGAAATAGCCATCATAAATCAATCACTACCAAGGGAACATTTCTTTAAACACAATACTTTAGAAGGCAGCCTATCCACACAATGATGTAAAAAGCGCTATGTTGGATCAGACTAAAAGCCTACATAGTTTTTCCCACAGTGGCCAACCAGAAGCTTCTGGGAATCTCACAAACAAGCCATAAAGGCAATAGCCTTTCCCTCTTTCTTACCCCCTAGGAATATAGCCTTAGCTTATCATTTTAACAAAGAAACTGTACACAAGACAGTAGAAGGTGCAACCATTCCTGTGCATATCATATATCTGAAGGTTGCATCTATTATTGTTTTTAAACTCTCCCTGCATGCTGAAGTACAGCATGTTAGAGGAAAAGCTTGACTAAAATCAAGATACTAGCTTTCCTTTCAAGACACTCGTTTTGGAGGAGTTGAAAAATAACAAGCGGGAGAATTCAATAATGCAGTTTTCAATTTATAATCTGAAATGGTACTGTCCAGGAAGAGCATGTGGTACTACTTCCCCGTTTGAAACAACTCTTAAAGAGAAGGGGGAATAAGCATGTGCTTAATTAATTTAAAAATGTACACAATGAAACACAATCCTAAAGGGGTTCTGTTTTTTTTAAAAAAAAAACAGTGCTCCAAAACATCTTCAGAAGCAATTCTATGATTATATGAATTTCTCAGCAAAAGTAAATGTAACCAATTGCTTTTTACTTCATAGTACAGTAGACACTTCCCAATACTACCTCAGTAATGGACAGTCTCTCCTTAGCTCTCAGAAGATTTAATAGCGTACATTATACTATTGCCCAGTAGGTTTGGCTATACTGTGTAACACTATACTTTGAAAGTAAACTGCATTTACCAAAATAAAACAAGCCTGCCCATTTGTTCAGATCTTCACTGGAGAGTCAGTTCTGTGTGTTCTCCTTTCTGAAGCAACATGAGTGGGCACAACTTTTTTGTGTCACCTCATTTATGGAACTCCCTCCACATATCCATTTTCCTGGTACCAGCATTGTTGAGTCTTGGGCAACCTATGTAAAAACGTCTGCTGTCCAACTGGTACCTCGTGGATTTTGTGGATTTTTAAGTATGGACGTGCTGATGGCCGTGCACCTCCTTTATTTTGGTAGAAACTGTTATCTGTGTTGATAATTTTTTTCATGCTAGGCAAGCCACCTCAATAAGTGTTAGCAGTACACAACATACAAAAGTTTTAAAGGGGTTAACAATAACATTGAAAATAAACTATAGATGCTTAAGAGTGTATAAATTCTGATAACCTGGGAATACCAAATTGTCCCATTCTTCAAATATATACATAACTAATTTTGTAATTGTTTTCCAACATTTATAAAAAAATAGGCTCCTGCTTAAAGTCTTGCCGCATATGAACAGTGACGGCTCTGATGTCTAAGAGTTTCTCATTATGTAAGGACCACAGAAACCAATTTATAGATTCCCCCTACTCCCGCATAGGCTGCATTATATTTCTTCCGCATATATCACACTACAGTTGCAAGGAATTCAGGACTGCAATCCTTTCTTGACAAAGTATCTCCATTTTAGGCACGTATAATGAGTACCATCCTCACAGCTGCAACAAAGTAGTATCTTATTATTTTATCTCACTGTCTGCAAAGTGTGTTTCCAAATACATTGTACGAAAGAAGCAGCACAAAACCCAACTGTATCGTATTCCTGTGGGAGTGAAAAGCTTTGCACTACAGTCTTAGATGAGCACTTGAGGTTGACATGATTATTTTGTGCTTCCTTTTGATAGGCAACTGGTAATACAAGGTTTATCAGAAGCTGGATAGCGACTTCTGCAGAATTAGAGCACAAGTCTCTGTATGGTCTGTCTGCAGTAGGAGGGAACCAGAGGTTGACTGAATCAACCATGATGGATAGAAGCTATGATATTAGTGATGTCATCAGTCACCAGACTTTCAGCTGATAACACTTTTACTATAAAGATACTGTCTTTGAAAATACGTTCGTGCACGAGAGATGTCTGGTTGCTAGCATAACTTACATATTTTTGGAACATATATTGCTTTAATTTCGAGAACACGAATAAATTTCCTGTACCATGCTATATGCTGGCATAACCCATTATCTCATTTGTTGACCATTATGCCTTAATATGAAGTTGTATGCTTAGGCATTGTGTTTGACTTGATCAAGGCTGTTTACTGCCTTGATCATTCTGGATATTTTACTTTACAGGGAACAAAATAGTCATTCTTTTCCTAAGACTTTTAATATTTGTGATGTCCTTGCACTATTTTAAAAACCGAATGGTCAGTGAAAAATACTGTGTGTATTTGCTCCAAGGAAGTCCTCTGAAGTACAATGCTTCTTAATCTTTAGTAAGTGGGCTTTGGGTTGAAGCACAATAAATATTAAGAGAGAGAGAGAGTGTGTGTTAATCCCAATTATCTGTCATAGTGTTTTAATTATGGAATTTTATTCATTGCACAATTTGTGTTTAGCTCATAAGGAACTAATAAATTTATACTGTACTGTCAGAGCAATGCCAGTTTGAGAAAGAAAATAACCCGTTCTAAGGTTACTGTTGTCCATACAATACGGCTTTGTATTCTAAAGTGGTACTCAAACCAGGGAAGACAACTCTAGCAGCTTTTCGGAATCTTGAATCACCCTTCATACATTCATGCAGTCTTTCATTTATTTTCTCTCTTTTTTTGCTTTTGCTCTGGTTACTCTGTATGTTCATATTGACGCCATGCATATATCACATGTAGATCACATAATCCTGGGATTGTAAAAAATAATAAACATTACAGTTTCTACACTACTAGACTATGTATTTTTTATTTTTAAAAAAATGTTTCTGATAGTTAACAATTTGAATATCATTAATAAACACAATTCTCTATTTAGATAGATAGATATATAATAAATAAACATGTAGCTCTCAACGCAACCCTACCTACTGAGAAATAAGTCCTGTTAAGGTCAATGGGGTTTACTCCCAGCTAAGAGGTTACAGGATTGCACCCTTAAACATTTCAATAAAATACTGCTCAAATTAAAATGGGCACATGTTTCATTCATTAAGGTTTCAATCCTATGCACACTTACCAAGGAGTAATTTATTCGGAATTCTAAGTAAAAATGCATAGGATTGGAATGCAAGTCCTTTTTTAAAAAAATACTGTAATTTGCAAGAAAAATGAATGTGTTTCTGGATGACATTATAGCATAATGCCCTCTGTTCTAAGTCAAAGAGCTACTTTAAGCTACAGGTCTTTATTATTTACTACCAGATATGAATAAATCACAGTTATCTGCCCAGTACAATATGATCTCCAGTTGACTGCTATGCTTCTCTATATCTAGGCAAATCCATAGCATTAAATATTGCATGGCATTGAGATAGTCTCCTATCTGTATGCATGCAACTGAACATTTAGCGGAGTCTTTTCTCAGTTTAGCATTCAGAGGTGCTATCCTAATCTGATGGAAGTTCATCCCTAGAAGAGCGATTTTCCCACCAACTCCAGTGATTCCATGAACTCTTTCTGCATGTAGCCTTGAAAAATCTGCTGCCAATTAGAATAAGCCATCTGCTGTCTGTTAGGTTATAAACATGCTTAGCTAGGTAGACCAGTGCTTTGATGCCATATAGAAAGCTTCAAATGTTCTTATAATAAAATTATCAAATATTTTGATTATTAAATAGTGCTCTGCAGTTTCAGAGCAATGGGGCAGGCTATCTCCTTGAACATAAATCTTTATGAGGTCCTATGAATCTTCTATCATAATATTGCCTTTCTTTACAAGTGGTTTTCTAATGCAGTTATCTTACCCGCACACGTGGTTTTCCATTCCACATAGCCGCTACATTCTGTCTGCCCCAGTGCAATGCTGAAAAACCCTCACAAAAGGCAGGCAAAAACGATGCATCTAGTCTCTGATAAAAAACATTATATACACAGTATACCAAGAAATCCCTTTCAAAAATTTTTTTGCATTACCTATTCATTTAATTGGGGCTGGAGCAAAATAATTTCTTGGTGGATTGTGCCCTGTGAGTGGAATCAAGATATTCTCAGGCACATATTAGCAGATAGACACCATACCGTTCATGCTGCTCCCACAGCCATATATATAATACTGCTACTCTATCAGTAATAACAATCCTATCTTAAGATTGTTAGGACAAGATGCAACCGTGTTTTGGTACAGAAAGAGTTAACTCATACAATGCCAAAAATGTTAGCTTTAGAAATCAAGACCTGCATGGGTAAAAACTCCAAAAATTATTGTATTTGCAGTAAAGACTTAACATTGTCTCTCTAGTACTCCACCAATTACAAAATCACTTGATGGCTATATTAAAAAGAAAATCTGCTGCAAATTGTGGAACCCTCATTATACAAAAATATGTCAAAGATGGTTTCCTAATGACTGTGGTATGTCATCTTGGAAGCAGGTTATTCATTTGCTTTGATGCTCTAAAAATATTTGGCAGCTCAGCTCTCTAAATATATTTACATGGGAATATGCTACACTGATACTGGTGAGCCTTAGTTCAAAGTAAGTATGTTGAAGAGACTGCAAATATAATTATACGCTAATATAACTTCTTGCTTTAGTTTATATTGATTAACAAAGTAAGTTGTAAATCTGATGGCAACTTAAATGTCTGTGCCTAAGGCCAACTGATAAACCAGGTACTTTAAATGAACCCTACGCTGCAAATATACCTTAACACCTTGAAGTGCTTTGTCTGGTTTTTGTAAAATAATAATAATATTACAGTATTTCTACAGGAGACAGAAAAAATGATTACTAATATTATCATAGAACTTATGAATCGTGTTCTCTACAGTTAAAACAACAAACTTAAAAAGTTCTCCAGACAGGTGTAAACTGCTGAAAAGGATGTACAAAACAGAGCAAAACGATTAACAGGATAACTACATATATTTACAGTACTCAAAACAGTTGCCTCTTTTGCTCCCAACAGTCAGATCCACAGCTGTACGAGAAACAAAGCAGGTATTTCAAAATTCCTGCTTTTGCAAAGGTGTTTGGAAAAGGAGGGAGGGGCATTGAGAAAGTCTCACTGTTGAATAGTAGGTGCTAACCTGGTCAAAATGGAAATCCACATTAATCTAATATACGTCTAATAAATGGAAGGAAGCAAAACAGATGGACCCCCCCCCAAAAAAGGCATAAGGCACAACTTGGAAAGTATTTACACAGGAATAAATGAAATCAAACCTCAGGGTTTATAAAGCCTCTTTTTCCCAGAGATTCATAAAACAATTCCTCTACTCTTTAACCTCTCCCTCCAGTCATTCAATAAAGCGACTAGTCTCCAAACAGAATAAAAAATCTCAGGATATATGAGGCTCTGGAAGTTACCAGCCTTGCTCTTTATGAAAGGAGTTAGGCAGAGAAATCAATAGTCTCTCACAGATGGCCCCCACATCTCCTCCTGCAGATATTGGGGGGGGGGGATGCAGGGTGAGGATTAAAATAATAAGGAACAGACAGTGTGAGGATTTCAAAGAGAAGACTTGACACATCTCATTGATCCACGCTGCAGTCCATATGGGTTAGTTAAACACAAATGTAGTGCCATTTCACACCAATATGCCATCTTATTTGAAGAGAATGTCGCTTATTTTTATTTCGGGGAAACAATTCTTATTTCTGCACCTCACTACTGGGGGTGGGTCCCCTTCTTTCAGACCCCACTCATCACACCATAGCTAGATCTACCTGGAGTTCTAGAAAAGCAGGTATCCCAAAGCCCAGTACACTTCTTCAAATAAGATATTTTTAAATCTCCTTAGAAACCAAGCAGGAATCAACTGGAATTGAGGTAGACAGTTTACCACCACTGGGTTTTTTGGAATCTCTCTTCAGTTTAAGAGAGTGGGGAGGGGTGGGAGTCTTTTCAAGAACATACATACTGGTATATTGTGCACAAAACCACCCCCTTGTACTCTTTGTGTTAACTAATCTAGAACAGCCACCATCACAAGATTTCCGACTCAACAAGGTCTTAGTAAAGGTACAGTCCCCTTTTCATCCATCACCTTGCAATGGGTGTTCGCCAAACATCCACCCTGGATTCCACAGAGCACAGTTCAAGAATGCTACAAAGGTATAAACTAACCAGGGTTAGGTATGCACCCAAATATTGAGGTCACATTTCTCCACAACTTCTCTCTTCTGCCCACCACACCACCTACCCAAAACTCTGTCCAGATGTAAAAAGACAGCTTCTCAGGTTGAGAGATTTACTGTGTTAAGACGAGGAAGGGGACCCAGGTTCCACATCTCCCAGCTCATGCCAAATGCCCACACAGCCCCAGGGCACATACACAGAGCCTTTTTATTATTATTCCAGATTAAGCAATCCAGAATAACCTCGCCAAGTGCAGTTCCTACATCACCCATTAGCGTGAACTGACCGACATAAAAAACCACGAATATCCCCTCTTAACCACACTAGTGAAAGTAGAGGCGGGTGGTTCTGGTTACTGGGCGTTAAAAGGCGTGTAACTAATCCACTTTTAGAGATCTCACGTCTGCCCTCTAAGCAGGGAGCAGGAGCGGCTGAGCCCAGCCCATGCGGAAAAGGAAGCCCTGGCGGCGGCGGCGGCGGCGGCGCCTTTCCTCACCTACCTGCAGACCCGCTTCCTTAAGGAACCACCTAGCGATCCTCCTTCAGGTCCCGGAGGGAAACTCCAGCTTTATCGGACTTGCATCGCTTACAAATCCCAAATTCGCCTGCAGCATCCAGTGGCATGGGGGCGGGAGAGAGAGGAGACAGCGCTGGTTCAAAAGAGAGCGGGCTACTTTTATGTGTCTAAATAGGATTCGGAGGCGAGTTCCAAACAAACCAGAAGGCCAACGGGGGCGGAATTTGGGGGTTGTGCTATAGATCTGCTTTGCACGGTTTCCAAACCACAACCGTACAAAACGTTAAGGGGGGGGGGGTTGCGCGAAAGAGAAAAACGCCGCTTTCAACCTTCTCTCTTTTTCTTTCGCCCCTCCGAAAAAGCAAGTTAGTCCCGCAGCCCCTCCGCCCTTTGGCTGCTCAGCGACGCCCCGATCCACTCAAGAGAGGGTTTTTTTTTTTTAAGAAAAAGAAAAGCAAGAGCAACAAATCCGGACTATTGCAGAGAGATCTCCCCGCGCTCTGTTATTCCATTTGTGGTTAGTTTGCTTTGCTTTCAGCACGCGGGGCCACTTTCGGCCACTTTGCCTCCCTCCATTCTGCTCCCTTTCCCGGGGAATAAAGCGGGCGGAGGAAATTCTTCCTTCAGCGCAGCCAGTCTGCTCGTAGTTCTCCAGGTCGCTGGCTTAGCTCGCTGCTGCTGCTGCTTCAGGCGGGCTATTCGACGGCACCTCGCTCTCCTTCTCCCCTGAAAGCGCGCGGAACCATCTGCGTGGCTGGGGCGGGCAAGCAGGCAGGCAGCGGGGAGAAAGCGCCCACGTCCCGATGAGGCGGCAGATGGCGCGTCCTTTGGGTGAGGGGGGAACACTGTTTCTCCACCCCACGCCTTGCTCCTGCGGGGTGCAAGGTCCCCAGACGGGCGAGAGGTCGGGCGCCCCGGGCTCGTCCGCACGTCCCCGTTCCAGGACCTCTTCTCTCCGCCGAGGGTCCCTCACGCAGGCAGCCGCCCAGCCCGCCCCGTGCCCGTCGCAAGAGCAGCCTCCCGCATCTGCCCCAAGCCCGGGAGCGCTGCTACGATCCCGGGCAGGCGCGTCCTCTTGAGGCGCCGGGGCGGGCTGTGAAGGGAGGCGAGGAGAAAAGGCAAACGCCGAGTAACGCGGAGCCGCTACGTCGAGGGAGAGGCCGGTCCTCCTCCTGGCGCGCTTCCTCCGCGCGGTGCGGGGCTGCGGTGCCGACGCCTCCCTCCCCGGGGGAGTTGCTTTTCCCGCCTCTCCCGGGAGGCGCGAGTGGACGGGTGGGGATCCTTCCCGGGGAGCTGAAATCCCATCCAGGAAGGCGGCAGAAACCCGAAAGCGAGCGGCTGGCCGAGCGGAGAGCGGGAAAAGAGTGCGGCGCCAGGCTCAGGCTGGCTCCCCTTCTTCCTCTTCTCCCGCTCGCTTCACTCCACTCCTTTCTTCGGGCTGGGGAGAGAGCGCCTGCTGGCAGAGGCGGGAAAAAGGCAGCCGCCTCCATATGCTGGCCTCTGTCTCCCTCCAGCGTTTGTCTTCTTCTTTGGCGATCACTCGAGTAAGATTGTCTTCCATGAACACAGTTTTAACAGTGAGTCCCTGAGTGACTGTGGAGGCCAATTCTGGATCCGCAATTTCTTCCACAGTGGGGACATAGCTTTCTGGGCGGGAGTTGATCACGGTGAGGGTTTGCCAAGCGTGCCTTCTTCCTCTCAGCACGTTTCTCCCTTTCATCCTGAGTTCAAGCCTCTTCAAAGCCCATGACACCTTTGGTTGGAGCCCTCGCAGGCCAGTGTTTCCCAGTTGTCAGTGTTTATACTACATTTTTTTAGATTTGCCTTGAGAGAGTCTTTAAACCTCTTTTGTTGACCACCAGCATTACGCTTTCCATTTTTAAGTTCAGAATAAAGTGGTACCTCGGGTTACATATGCTTCAGGTTACATACGCTTCAGGTTACAGACTCTGCTAACCCAGAAATAGTGCTTCAGGTTAAGAACTTTGCTTCAGGATGAGAACAGAAATCGTGCTCCGGCAGCGGGAGGCCCCATTAGCTAAAGTGGTGCTTCAGGTTAAGAACAGTTTCAGGTTAAGAACGGACCTCCGGAATGAATTAAGTACTTAACCTGAGGTACCACTGTAGTTGCTTTGGAAGACTATAATCAGGCATCTGAACACCATGACCAGTCCAAGTTGATGTTGAATAATCATAGCTTTGACACTGGTGATCTTTGCTTCTTCCAGTACACTAGCATTAGTTTGCCTGTCTTCCCAAGTGATGTGTAAATTTTTCCAGAGACACCATTGATGGAATCTTTCGAGGAATTGGAGATGGCGTTTATAAGTGGTCCATGCTTCGCAAGCGTACAGTAAGGTTGCTAGTACAATAGCTTTGTAAACAAGCATTTTGGTTTCCCTGCAGATGTCCCAGCCCTCAAACACTCTGCACTTCAGTCGGGAGAAAGCTACACTCACAGAGCTCAGGCAATGCTGGATTTATGAGCATTTGTAAATGTACATTCACTGGGCAGATGATCGAGGCCAGTCGCGGTTCAAACCCGCCACCTCGCAAAGACTTAAAGGCTTGTTTTGGAAATGGGCGGGGAACTTAAGCAAGCCCAAATGTCGGGCTGCAATATTAATGGATAACACTAGGTAAGATACAGCAACATAAGAGGAACCCCGAAGGGCCGGCCCACCCATGAGGCAGGCTGAAGCAATGGCCTCGAGTGGTGGGATATTCCACCCAAGGAGCAGATACTGATACCAGTCTTCCTTCCCTCCTTGATCCTGATGTAGATCTTCCCTGGCGGGGAGGCCTGTGCCATTTGGGGGCCTCCCTCAGGTGCCAGAACGCCCTGGGCCAGCTAGTCAAGCCATAGGTCCCATCGGCCCCACCAATAAAATATTTGAGGGGCCCGGCTCCCCCAAAGTTAATGGACATTGGCATACAAATAGTGTACGTGTGCCACACTATGTGATAGATTTCCTCCCCCTGGCCCCAATATTTTATTCAAGTTGTCACCGCTGAGCCCAGTGTGGTTGTCACAGCAGCCATCCAGAAGCCTATAGGAAGCCCCGTGCAACAGCACACACTCCCCACTTGCAATACTGCTTCTGACACATTGGGTGTAGAAGTAGCCATTGTGGCTAGTATCCTTCATGAATTTGCCTAACCATCTTTTAAATCCATCCAAGCTGGCCAATCACTGCCTCTTGTGGGAGTAAATTCCAGAAGTGAACTATGCACCACTGTTTGAAGAAGTACTTTAATCTGTCCTAAATCTTCCCACATCTAGTTTCTTTTATTGCCCTGAGTTCTAGTTATTAGTGAGGAGAAAAAAACTTATCTATCCACTTTTTACCATGCCATACATAGTTTATACACCTCACCCCTAAGAAAATAAGAGTAGCCTTGCTGGATTGAGATAATTCAATTAGACTTACGTTTGAGTAGATGTATATAGTACGGTGCTGCAAGAGTTCAGCTTGAGAATAAGTCACAATGGCATCTTTACTAGAGCTAGACCTGTTTCCAGTTTGATGTAGTGGTTAAGAGCGGTGGACTCGTAATCTGGTGAACCGGGTTCGCTTCCCCGCTCCTTCACATGCAGCTGCTGGGTGACCTTGGGCTAGTCACACTTCTTTGAAGTCTCTCAGCCCCACTCACCTCACAGAGTGTTTGTTGTGGGGGAGGAAGGGAAAGGAGATTGTTAGCCACTTTGAGACTCCTTAAGGAGGAGTGGAAGGCAGAATATCAAGTCCAAAACTCTTCTCTCCTCTTCCTGGGCAGAGCATTCCACAAACAGGGAGCCACTGCAGAAAAGGCCCATTCTTGTGCTGCCACCCTCCAGACCTCTCGTGGAGGGGGCACACAAAGAAAGACCTCAGATGTTCATAGGTTCTAGTTGCTTCATTTACATTTTTAATGATGTCTTTACTGATGCTTTTACAGTGGTACCTCGGGTTAAGAACTTAATTCATTCTGGAGGTCTGTTCTGAACCTGAAACTGTTCTTAACCTGAGGAACTACTTAGCCTGAGACCCTATCTGCCTGCGGACTGTCTCGCCAGAGTGGTACATGCTCTGGTTATCTCCCGCTTGGACTACTGCAATGCACTCTACGTGGGGCTACCTTTGAGGTGACTCGGAAACTACAACTAATCCAGAATGCGGCAGCTAGACTGGTGACTGGGGGCGGCCGCTGAGACCATATAACACCGGTCTTGAAAGACCTACATTGGCTCCCAGTACGTTTCCGAGCACAATTCAAAGTGTTGGTGCTGACCTTTAAAGCCCTAAATGGCCTCGGCCCAGTATACCTGAAGGAGCGTCTCCACCCCCATCATTCTGCCCGGATGCTGAGGTCCAGCGCCGAGGGCCTTCTGGCGGTTCCCTCATTGCGAGAAGCAAAGCTACAGGGAACCAGGCAGAGGGCATTCTCGGTAGTGGCGCCCGCCCTGTGGAATGCCCTTCCAGCAGATGTCAAAGCGATAAACAACTACCTGACATTCAGAAGACATCTTAAGGCAGCCCTGTTCAGGGAAGTTTTTAACGTGTGATATTTTACTGTAGTTTTGGTTTCTATGGAAGCTGCCCAGAGTGGCTGGGGAGGTCCAGCCAGATGGGTGGGGTATAAATAATAAATTATTATTATTATTATTATTATTATTACTATTTCTGGGTTAGCGGAGTCTGTAACCTGAAGCGTCTGTAACCTGAAGTACCACTGTATTATAATCTTGCATGTTGTATACCTCCTTGCTATATAAAAGTGCAGATTATAAATACTTTAATTAATAAATAACTCTTGACTTAAAGTATTGAAAGGGCATGTATTCGGCGAGTCCTTACCATAGAGAAATGTGGCATCACAGAATGCCAGAAAAATACAAGTGTTTTGTCTGCTCAATAGTTTGGAGACTAGGTTGCCGAATCCCTACCACATGGGGCTCCAAATCCCTACCATAGTTCATCTGTACAGTGGAACCTCTACTTACAACCATAATCCGTTTCAGAGGTCCAGTCATAATTAGAAACGTAGAGGCGCACTTTTCCATAGAAAGTAATGGAAAAGTGAATTGATCCGTTCTAGACGATGAAAAGCACCAACTAAAACAGCAATTTAACACAGATTTTACTGTCTAACGAGACCATAGATCCATAAAATGAAGGCAATAATCAATGTAAAGGTAAAGGGACCCCTGACCATTAGGTCCAGTCGTGGCCGACTCTGGGGTTGCGGCGCTCATCTCGCTTTATTGGCCGAGGGAGCCGGCGTACAGCTTCCCTGTCATGTGGCCAGCATGACTAAGCCGCTTCTGGCGAACCAGAGCAGCTCACGGAAACGCTGTTTACCTTCCCGCCGGAGCGGTACTTATTTATCTCCTTGCACTTTGACGTGCTTTCAAACTGCTCGGTTGGCAGGAGCTGGGACCGAGCAATGGGCTCTGTGGTTTAACCCACAGCGCCACCCGCGTCTCTAATAATCAATGTACTGTACTATAAAATAAATAAGACAGTATTGTAGATGAAAAAAATTAACATTTTTTTTCTTACGTGCACTGAGGGTGGGTGGGCTTACCTGGCTACAAGCTGGGGGTGGGGCAAGGGTCAGTAAAGAACTGGTTCATTACGGCCAGGGTCACTTTTTTTTCTTGCCAGGCCAGGTTCTTCTCTGGACTTCCTCAGGTTAGTTCCTCAATGGGGTTTGGGGCTGCAGTGCGCCCTGCTGTGCCTCTTGCAGGCGGCACCTCTTCCACAGCTTCGGGGGTGGGATGGGGGCTCTCTCACACTGAGAGCCAGTGTGGTGTAGTGGTTAAGAGCAGTAGTCTCGTAATCTGGGGAACCGGGTTCGCGTCTCTGCTCCTCCACATGCAGCTGCTGAGTGACCTTGGGCCAGTCACACTTCTTTGAAGTCTCTCAGCCCCACTCACCTCACAGAGTGTTTGTTGTGGGGAGGAAGGGAAAGGAGAATGTTAGCTGCTTTGAGACTCCTTAAAGGGAGTGAAAGGCGGGATATCAAATCCAAACTCTTCTTCTTCTTCTTCTCCCCAGTGGCGGAGGCCCCAGCGCTGCTCCGCAGCCGGCCGGGCGAGCTCCGGTCTGCCAGCAAGGCCTCTGTTCTAGAGGAAAGTTAATAAGTCGAAGCACCTACTGAAGGTCGTAACTGGAATCATACGTAAGTAGAGCCGTACGTAAGTCGAGGTTCCACTGTACTAGCCAGCCCCTTTGGCGAGAGTTGGTGCACAGAGTGAATTTAATGAGCAGCCCAGGATTTTAAAACTTCACAGCAATAAGGTTGTGGCAGCCCTGAGATTGGAAAGCAGCTTCAGAAGCTAAACTGGGAGCAGGCTTAATGAATTGCCGGCTGGAGGATTTTAGCCGGAGTAGCAGTGCTACTGTTGAATCTGCTTGTGGAAAAGACATATTTTAAGAACTGTCGGGAGGAAATTGCATAGTCTCGTTTAAACACGTTTTCAGTGGTAAAGTGGTCTGGCACCCAGCCCTTCTCTGGTGTCCAGAGTCCTGCAAAGCAGTAAAAGTGTGGCAGTCAAACCAAAAGAGAAATCAAACAAAAAGCAGAAAAAGCAGGTACAGTGGTACCTTGGGTTACATACGCTTCAGGTTACAGACTCCACTAACCCAGAAATACTACCTCGGGTTAAGAACTTTGCTTCAGGATGAGAACAGAAATTGTGTGGCAGCAGCGGGAGGCCCCATTAGCTAAAGTGGTATACCTCAGGTTAAGAACAGTTTCAGGTTAGGAACGGACCTCCAGAACAAATTAAGTTCTTAACCCGAGGTACGTGTAAACACAAATTGCCTTATTTCCTAAGTGGTCAAACCAATTCACATACTTTATCTTATCTTAGTTACCTCCACAACAACCATGTTTGGTGGGACGGTATTATTCCCATGTTCAGAAGAAGCGATACTGATGAGAGATTGTAACTCAATCCACTCATTTGTTTAATAGTTGAGCGGAAAACCAAACCCAGGGATATTTCCACATCATAGCTCATTCTCTCAACCACTACAAAGCAGCACTCACTAATTCTGGAAAAAAACAGAATGAGCAGGAACAAATTATACAAATACATTGAAAGCAATATGAACCAACAGCTCACAAAACAGAAGTGAATAGCATTTGTCTGCAGATCTGGACTTAGCACTGTTAAATGCAATATGACTGATATTCCAAAGTTCTTGCAAAATAAAATAATTTTAAAAGTTTCTTCCCATTTTCTCTTTGGTCTTTCTCCTAGTCTTAGGTTTCTACTTTTCAAAGAAAGAGAGAGACTGGTGCTTTCTTAGTTCAACTTTTTGTAGAACATAACACAATTGGTGTGGCAACTTCTTATTATAACTATCCACATCTGAGCTACTCTGTAAATTTCACCTCAATCAGAAAAGGAAATAACAGGTTGCTGGCGGTGTGTGTGTGTGTGTGTGTGTGTGTGTGGAGTAAATAAGAGTACTAGTCTGCTTCTGCCACTAGATTTGAATTAATATTTTTTTCATCCCAGTGCATTCTATACTTTGAGTCTTGATGTATTTCTTCAAAGGGGAACAAAAATAGATAGTCATGGTAGACACAATTCTCACCTTAATCATTTTCATAAGAAAAATGGAAGTGCAATGCTAGAACAAATAGAATGAAGAGGATATGATATATTCTCTCAAAACACTAAAACACAGAGCTGCCATTTCAGAAAAAGCATATTAGAATTCACCTGCAAGGCCTTTCCAGCACTAAAATAAAAACCCATTCTTTCCTAAAGTAAAATATAAATTCGCTTGTTCACAGTAATTTTAAGTACAGATTGCATTTTATATTGACTATGTTTGACACACCCTCATTGTTGCTTTTCTAAGCAGTCAGTTCAAATGCCATGAACACTGCATGGAGGAGAACACTGAAAATGCTTCTTTGTGGAGACACTTCAGCTTGCCAGATGGATCTGCCTGGTCAACTAGAGTTCCTCCACATCCTTCCCAGCGGTCGGATCCAATTGTTCTGCCGCAAGTTAGGAGTGCGAAGGTGTGCCGTATGCAAATAGAGTACCGACTTCAGTTTCTGCTGAGTAAGTCTAATATTAAATTATGCTAATGAGCGCTCATGTGTCTTGGTAATGCTGCTTCCTTCGTCAGCACCACAAGAGGTGACCAAATTAGGATGACTTAAATGGGTTAGAGGAAAAAGCATTTGTGTGTTCCAGAGTTCCCAAGTTCCTTTTACAAACTTGGGGAGAGTTTCTAACTGACCAATAAGGACTGTCTGATTCCTTATAGTTCCTGGTGGTTCTCCACACCCCTGAAGTTTGGTTGGCCTTCACTAGGGACAGATCCTGCCCTGTGAAACTCCCTACCAATAGAGGTTCCGTAGGAGCCAACCCTCCCTCCCTTCAGATGTCTTTTGAAAACTATCCTGTTTAGACAGGCCTTCGTAATATGGATTTTCTTTTTTAACCAATCAGTATTTATCAGTGTTTTTAATGATGTTTTTCTATGGATACTTTTATTTGTTTTATTTTCCTATGTTGCATACCGCCTTGAAATATTAACCGCAAATTACCAGCTGTAGCTTTCTTACGCTGTGCTCATCAGCTTTTGGCTTTGAATACTGTTCCCAGGCAATGTGGGAGGGTTCAGAAGCAAAAAAAGGCTAGGAGCAAACTTAAATTGACAGCAGATCTGAGCTCCTCAGTAACACCCATCCCCTATCACTATTATCAGACAACACTGGCATAAGGTAGGCTTGCAATATGTCAGGTACCAGCAGAAATTGGAAATTTTTTAGCAGTGGCAATTAGAATAAGGTCTAGTATTTAATTACAGCGGTTCTTTGGGTTAAGAACTTAATTCGTTCTGGAGGTCTGTTCTTAACCTGAAACTGTTCTTAACCTGAAGCACCACTTTACCTAATGGGGCTTGCCGCTGCACCGCTGCTGCGCGATTTTTCTGTTCTCATCCTGAAGCAAAGTTCTTAACCCGAGGTAATATTTCTGGGCCGGCAGAGTCTGCAACCTGAAGCATATGTAACCTGAAGCGTATGTAACCCGAGGTACCACTCTATTGATTTAAACCTCCAAAATGTATTTTCTATAGTTAAGCTTTTTTTGCTGAACAAGCATCAGAAACACCTCAAAAAAAAAAAAAAAGCTTAAAATAACTATTTTGGGGGTAGGTTTCACCAAAGAAAACTTTAACAATTGGGGTGGGTTTCTTTGCGGGTGCCAGGAATTTTACTTTTTGAAATATGGCAACCGTAGCATAAGGTAGTAGTTGTTTCTTTAGTGCCAATAGGCTAGAACTACAGTTGGGGATTTGCCTCTCCTAGAAGTTACATTAGCAGTAACTCTGAAAACAGGTCCAGCTCTAGTAGAGATGCAATTGTGACTTATTCTCAAGCTGAATTCCTGCAGCACAGTGCTATATGCATCTACTCAAAAGTAAGTCTAACTGAATTAAATGGCTCTTACTCCCAAGTAAGTGGGGTTAGGATGGCAGCCTTAATTACATGAGCTGCTGCGTCTCCGTCTTTAGTATCTCGCAGAATCAGCCCCAAAGTCAGTCTTCAATAAGCAAATGTGAATGAGATCCTGTGATGCCATGAATGTACTTAAATGTGGTTCATAAATCTCAAATTTTAAATTCAACATCTTAAGTTGTTATAAAAACATTTGTACACTGTCAATTTAAATTTAACTTTTAGCTCCTCAATTCTTCCCCACAAGGGAATTCTTAAAAGAAGCCATCGTTGCCGTGTATTTAATTATAAATTACTTTGGCAGCACTTCCATTCTATAATTAAGCAAACAAAGGGAGAAAAAAGTGATCCTACGCTTGCAAGGACTTAGACAAAGCAATTAAAATGGTTAGCAGAAAGGAAATGAGTGTTTCTTAAGACTCTTTCAGCAGGAAGAAATTGTGTAAGAAGACATGATAACTCATCAGCAAGAAGGATTAGTTTTCACTGTGGAGATTCATGGTACCATTTATTATCTCTCCAGATACCATTTTTGTAATCTGTAAAGTGTCATTTTAGACACAGGCTTCACAAATCCTGGTGGGTTCTTTTTTTTTTTATTAAAAAGTTGTCAGATCATAAGGAGCCAGGTAACTCCATCCCATTAGAATGGAGTTCTCAAACAAAGAATTGCTCAAAAGTTTTGAGCCCAATCCAGTTAAGAAGACCCATTCACATAAGCAGATACAACTTTCTGGATCAGAACACAAAGTCATAAATCGGATACATATATGAATCCACATCTATCTGCACTGCACAGCTTTTTAATGGAAGCCCCGTCAAATGTGCAATTGAATGTGGATCTCCATCAACGTCCTGGCACAACTAATTATGCCCAAACATGAAATGATGCAGATTAGTTTCCTATAGAAAGAGACACTTAGTGTTCTCCTATGAAACAATTTGTGCATTTATTTATTGATGCAATCCAGTTTCTGCATTATCGGTTTACTTACCGTATTTTTCGCACCATAGGACGCACCGGACAATAGGACGCACCTTGTTTTAGAGGGGGGAGAACAAGGGAAAAAAATTCTTCCGCTCTCTGCCCAGCGCCCCTTCAGCGAAGCGGCAGGAGGCGCTGCGCAGAGAGTGGGAGAATTTCCCCCCTCTTGTTTTCCCGCTCTAAAACAAGGTGCGTTTAAGGTGCGTTCAGGCGGCTACCTTGGAAGCCTGGAGAGCGAGAGGGGTCGGTGCGCACCGACCCCTCTCGCTCTCCAGGCTTCAGGTTCCTTTCGACCTGCTCTTTGGGGCTGGCGGGGGGAAGCCCACCACCAGCCCCAAAGAGCAGGTCAGGGAGCAGCGGAAAGGCGCAGCAGAGGGGCTGCTGCCATAGTCACGCGTCACTTCTCCAGCTGGGAGAGGGTCCCGGGCTATGGCTTCTTTAGCCCCGCGCGCGCTCTCCCGGCTGGAGAGGTGACGCGCGCCTATGGAGGCTCCTGCCATAGGCGCGCGTCACCTGGGAGAGGGTCGCGGGGGGCTGCTTTAGCCCCGCACGCGCTCTCCCGGCTGGAGAGGTGACGCGCGCCTATGGAGGCTCCTGCCATAGGCGCGCGTCACCTGGGAGAGGGTCGCGGGGGGCTGCTTTAGCCCCGCACGCGCTCTCCCGGCTGGAGAGGTGACGCGCACCTATGGAGGCTCCTGCCATAGGTGCACGTCACCTCTCCAGCCGGGAGAGCGTGCGTGGGGCTAAAGAAGCCCCCCGCGACCCTCTCTCAGGTGAAGAGGTAACGCGCGCCTATGGAGGCTCCTGCCATAGGCGCGCGTCACCTGGGAGAGGGTCGCGGGGGGCTGCTTTAGCCCCCCGCGACCCTCTCCCAGCTGGAGAGGTGACGCGCGCCTATGGAGGCTCCTGCCATAGGCGTGCGTCACCTGGGAGAGGGTCGCGGGGGGCTGCTTTAGCGGGGGGCTAAAGCAGCTCCCCGCGACCCTCTCCCAGGTGAAGAGGTAACTCGCGCCTATGGAGGCTCCTGCCATAGCCCCGCTTTACCTCTCCAGCCAGGAGAGGGTCGCAGGGCTATGGCGTCTTCGCTCCATAGGACGCACACACATTTCCCCTTCATTTTTGAAGGGGAAAAAGTGCGTCCTATAGAGCGAAAAATACGGTACTTGTTCAGATCTTTATTATTTCATATCCTAAAGGTTTGGGGAGGATCACAGCATTTAATATCTTTAGTGACCATGAATATAGTAAATAAGAGAAAAAGTAGAGCATGTTTTTGCTCTTAACCCTCTATGTTTCAGCCCAGAATATAAATCGGAATAATACATATTTATGAGCTCATATGTATTCATAAGGAAGCATTACCTGCTGCCTTAAAATGCTGTTATAAACATTATTACTGGTGTTCATGTTTGATGATGCTCTGAGAGTACCTGAGGAGCACAATAATGATAATTACAAATGGATGTACAGTCTGATGCTATCACTTTCCACTGAACCCAAAAACAGTAATTGCAATCCCCACCCCAGGATGAAGGGGTGGGATTTGAAATTAGTTTCAGCAAGGATGTTGTCTAGTACCCTCATCCTAAAGCATAATTTGATTAAAAATATTAACAGGTAGGTGATCATCTTTAAATACTCCAAGCTGGGTGTGTCAAGAGAATTAGCAAAGGGGCAACTTTCACCCTTTCAGGAAAAACAATAGGCATTTGCATTCTGAAATAGTTCTGAATTATTTTCCTTATTGGCAAAAGGGGACTCAAGTTTACTCAAACCAGGTGACTGGTTGCTTAAATACGCAACTATGTATCCCCAACACCACAAAAGAAAGTTATCTTCCAAAATGGCACAAGACTTTCAAGTAGAAAAACACTGCAACTAAACAATATTCTGTGTGAGAGTCTTCAGGTTATTTAATTAACCATGTAACAAAATCTATAGATGATGTAAAGCAATAAAGCATCACTAGTGCTGGGGTAACTGGGCCAGTGGCTTTTTTTCCTTTCTAAAACACACATAGTGACATGACAACAAACCATGTGGCAGAGACTCATTCACACAGTGAGTTGGTACACAAACAGCAAATAACTTGTATTGTTAGACAGATACGTATGGCACACAAAATGTATCAATAAATTTCTACCCCCCACTCTTCAACCCTAGAGGAGCCCATTGCAGTATACACACTGCTCAAGTTGTGTATTTATTTTATACAGCATGTTTTTGTGGGATAGCCAGACTCATGTAACCAACATGCTTAAGTCTAATTAATGCATGAAGGGGTTAATGCCACAGAGTAAGCTGTCCTGCCAGGCTTAGCTAGGTCACTGCCCCTCACCTTGGGAAGAAATGAGCAATCAAGCCTACAGTTCACCTTCCAGGCTAAGCTGCTTGTTCCAGCTTAGCTGCATAGTTTTCACAAGGCATTATTGTGTTCCTGGGAAACCCAGTCAGATGGGCGGGGTATAAATATATTATTATTATTAATATTAATATTATTATTACTGTACCAGTAATTTAGGAATTTTCACCACTGTAAAAGGCCAAGTTTTACTGCCTGTGCAACTTTCAGAAGCACATGAATCTGACCTTTGAAGAGTTTTAAGTAAACCCTTTTTAACTGACCAAAGGTGTTTTTTTATTCCTACGCTAGAGGAAGAGGGAAGTTTTGCAGCTCACAAGGACATATTTTAAAGGTCTAACAGCCTATATGTCCATGTTTTACTTTGCTGCATATTTTGTGATTTTAAATCAATTTTAAATTGCTGACAGGATTTTCTCACCAAAGCGTACTTCCCCCAAATTTGGATCTTAGAATTCTCCTTTTATACTTACATTTGTTCCTTGAACCAACAGTTTTTAAGCCAACAAACGTAGAAATCTTTCATAGAGAACAAGCATAGTAGAACTGGAGATGGAATAATATTTTTTTAAGGTTCCACAGAAAGAAAAGGTGCTGCCTGTTAAGGTGTTTCAAGGTCACACAGGGAGAAAGTTGTAGTGGAAGGGGCAAAAAGAGTGGAGACAAAAATAATTTTGAAAGCTATCCTATGAATGTCAAGGTCTAATCCCTTCTGCATGTGGTTCTTGGCATTTTCTACACACCAGACCAAAAAGTAAACAACCCATGAATGAATATTGACAGCATATAAAAATATGTTAATGATGTGGAGATGGTATTCCGGAAAAAGATGAACTGATAAATAGAAAAATCAAAAACTCCAACACATTGGTGCTGGTGATAATAATTACACCATACTAGAGACACGCCAATTACTTTTACACATAAACAAGGGGGGAAATCAATTAATTTTTCTGATTTATAATATTTATAACACCAAAGAAGAAAGCTAACCTTGCAGCCAAGCTTGCCAACTGCAGCTCACAAATTGCCCTAATAAACAACATAGGTTTATTGACCCGTAATCTGCGAACTGCTGGGAGGAGCAGAGAGAGAAGAAGCACCATGGTGCATCTGCAGCAGAACAACTGGATGCCTTCATCTGCCCCAACTACAGCAAAACGTGTCTCTCCCTTATCAGTCTCTAAAGTTACAGCAGGACCTGTAAATCTCCAATGGTTTGACTTCACCCCTCAAGGCGCACTCCTTCCTTGTCTCCTGAGACAGATGGATGCCAACAAAGTCTGCAAACACCCACTCCAAATGGAATTCAGTATGCATTATGAATTAGAATGCATACACATCTAGATTTAAGGTGCTGGTTTTGACCTTTAAAGCCCTTCATGGCCTAGGACCCTTGTACCTACGGGACCGCCTCTTCTGGTATGCCCTACGGAGGACCATAAGGTCCGTAAATAGCAACACCCTAGAGGTCCTGGGCCCTAAGGAAGTTAGATTAGCCTCAACCAGAGCCAGGGCCTTCTCAACACTGGCTCCGGCCTGGTGGAACGCTCTGCCTCATGAGACCAGGGCCCTGCGGGATCTGATTTCTTTCCGCAGGGCCTGTAAGACAGAGTTGTTCCGCCTGGCCTTTGGCTTAGAATCAGTTTGATTCCCTCCCCCTCTTTCTTTTTCCTTTCTCCTCCTGTGAAGAGGCTGCATCCTAATGTTTTAATGTTGTATTTTATTCTTGTTTGTTAAATTGTATTTTAATCAACTTGTTTTTATTATTGGTTGTTAGCCGCCCTGAGCCCGGTCTTGGCTGGGGAGGGCGGGGTATAAATAAAATTTATTATTATTATTATTATTATTATTATTATTATTATTATTAGGTATAGGCCAGATCAGGGATTCAGAATCTCTACTCGGCTGCTGCCACCTCCTTGTACATTCATTCACGGGCCACTCATGTTCCTAGGACTGTATATGACATGCAGAACTTGTTGCCTGCTCAAAAAGCTATGATAGTTTTTAATGGTGAGCACAGATGGGCAGTGTAACCTTTGCTGGTTTCTGTGAACTGAAGGAGATTTAGAACCAGTGTAACTCGTTTTTTCAATGCCCTATCACTCCCTGAAATGCTCCTTCTGTGTGGTTGTGCTGGGGCATAGCCCTGGCTCAGCTGAGGTAGGCATTTCCTGCCAGCATAGTCTCTGGTGAGCCAGGATGGAGAATTTATGTGAGTGTAACCCTGGCTTGGGATGCAGGTAGTGCTGTGCGTTAAACCACAGAGCCTAGGGCTTGCCGATCACAAGGTCGGCGGTTCGAATCCCCGCGACATGAGCTTCCGTTGCTCAGTCCCTGCTCCTGCCCACCTAGCAGTTTGAAAGCACGTGAAAGTGCAAGTAGATAAATAGGTACAGCTCCAGTGGGAAGGTAAAGGCCGTTTCCATGCGCTGCTTTGGTTCGCCAGAAGCGGCTAAGTCATGCTGGCCACATGACCTGGAAGCTGTACGCCGGCTCCCTCGGCCAATAAAGCGAGATGAGCGCCGCAACCCCAGAGTCGGCCATGACTGGACCTAATGGTCAGGGGTCCCTTTTACCCTTTACCTTTACCTAACCCTGGCTCAGCTAGGACAACCCAAGGTCTTCTGGATCCTAACCTCACCATCCCAGCAGATCTGGGGGTTTGGACTGCGGTGTGCTTAATCTAAAGGGGGGGAAATGTTGGTTTGCTTTTTATAAAAACACAGTTAAAGAGACTGCATGGGATTGTTATGTTGTATCAGTGTAAGAATATTCATAGATGATGCGGACAATACAATCCCCTTAAATTGGAAAAGTTGGGTTTGTGCCAATCCAATCCACAATCCACTTAAATTGGAAAAGTTGGGTTTATGCCAAGTTAGTTGCATTGATCAAATGCCGTAATAAACTAAGTTGGATACATTAGAGGGTTGCATTTCAAAAAGCTGTTGAACAAACCAAATTTGTTACAGATGCAGGTACCATGCAGACTTGCAGATTAATGATGAATTGAGCCATTACTTCACTATCAAGATACCTGCAAGGATAGCCTTACTGATGGAGTCAGCAGTTTAAATGTTTGCATTAACTATTTGGAGAAGACTTAACATTTGCAAGTGTATTAGGAATACTACAGTATATTGGTTTAACCTTAATATCTGGAATTATACACCGTTACGCTGCTGTTTCAAACAAATGTTATATCTCGGTACAGCATGGTAATTTGTTCTGGAGGAGTATTTTTTTAAAAAAAAAACCCAGTTGGGCAGCTGGCAACTGACAGAAGACATGGGGCATAAAAAAAGAAAAACCTAGAAACTGCCTAGATTTGAATTCTAGAGTCCACATAGTTAAGTTCTCAGAACAGGAAATATTTTCTGTTTATGTTTTTAACAAAGTCTTCAGATTAACTTTCCATCCACTTCTGGGCTTATTCCAGCTACATAAAGGCAACCCAATGCCATCTGGCTACAACAGATGGGCCAGAAAAAATGAAAAGTAATGGGCCAAGAGTATAGAACCCATCAGTACATTGGAAATGTAAACAATGAAAAGTCATTAACAAAAAAAAATGTAAACATGAAAATAACACATTAAACAGAGAGAGGAGGGAAACCCTAACAAAACAAATATGCAAGCAAAATGAATACCACACTATTAAAGCAGGCCTTAATTCTTTAGACAGAAAATCAGAAGCAGCAGATGAAACAGAAAATAGTAATGATATTTCCCTTTAGTTCAGTATGTTTGAATCACTTCCCATACATTTTTTAAAGTAACCTTCACAACATCTTTGTTATAAGATTACAGCTAGGATTGTAATTTACACGGAAAGTATTTTCAAAGAGCTCCACACAGAATTGCTTAAACTATTTTAACGAGTGTGGCTCACTTCCGTTTTCAGGAATTTTAAATCTGAGAAGTGGCTAGAGTAAGAGCCAGTGTCCGGATGACAGGACATGGACACATAGCTGGGAAGATCTGAGTTCAAATCTTTTTCAAGTAAAAAAAACTTCCCTAAGTGGCCTTATGCAAAAATGTACCTCTCCCTCTGCCACGATCCTACTTAAGTGTGCATCTTGGAGGAAGGAAAGAATGCAAATACAAATCCTTGGTAGAGTTTTCTTGGTGGAGGCAATTAATAATAAAACCAGTTTGTTTGTAGTGGGTATCTCCCATATTATATCTAGGTATGGACATATTTGGGAGATCATTCTGATGATATGTTGATGTCCAAGTGGAATCTAAACATGTGTTAGTACATCATTTGTGAAGTTCCCTATAACAAGTAGAAAGCTCAAAAAAATGCAAACGTTTGCCTCTGTGCGCCTGGAAATGAACTCAGAAAGTTAAGAATTGCAAGGGCTTATGTTTCTCTGGTCCAAATGCCAAAGAGGTTCTCCCCCCCCCAAAAAAAACACACATTTAAAGTGATCTTATATTAAAACATAACTATTTATGCAGGCATAATATCTCACAAACTATGTTACACATTTTCAGACTTCATAACCTACACAATAGAGGTTATTCATCTAATATTGTTATAGGCATCACAGCCCCCAAACACCTCTTTTTCCCTTTAACCTCTGTTCTGGCAACCCTGGGGAAATTTGGCCTTGATCAAACCCTCTCCCCCAAACATTGCGGTTTTTGGGGACCGGGGGAGGGGGAGCAGCAGCAGAAGCGAAGGCAGACCTGTGACTCTTCTGCCATTGCTTGTTTATTTTTCATCAGACAGTATTCTTGAACCATCACAGGACTCAATCCATCTGAAGTTAATCATCAATAATGGCACAGTGCGAATCATGTTTCCTTGGAGATATGAGCTTTGCCAGGGCGTGTTCATAATTATCTCCTTTGAGTTAAGTGAAGTTTTTTTGCCGTCAGGTGAATTTCACAGTTCGCTTGCACCCCTAGCTTTTCCCATCAGCACAGCTTCATGAGTGTCAGATTCGTTTCTGCTTTTGTAAACATGGGGGGGGGGCCATTGGTGTCTTTACCCCAAGCAAAAGCATTGATAGCTTGACTAAGGATGCAGATGTATTTGAGATAACGCCGTGTGGACGTGGTTCAGCATTGGAAACACATTGGTTTTTACTGACGGTGGGTTTAGGCTGCATACCACCTTGTGATATTTTATATGAAAGTGCAGGATTTAAATATTCAAATGAAATGAAATAAATATTAACAATGACTAGCAAGACGAATATGTATAGTGACAAGCAAGCTAGGTAGAGAGAAATGGAACAAGGTGGGGAAACAAGTAAAAAAAATGGCCTAATGGGGGAATATTAAGTGTTTATCTTAATCTAACTTCAGTTGCTTCATTATCATTGTTTACTGATCCATCTTCGGCTTTAATTAAACATATTGCACAGTAAATCAAACACTTCTCCATATAACAACATAACTGGTGACCATCTGCCTGGGCAAAACCTCAGTAAATTTGTTATGTATCCCATACGGAATGCACACTAAGTGAGAAGCTGACTAAGGAACATTGCCCTATACCTCTCCTGCAGTTCAATCCCTATCATGTTACAGTAATGAACAATAAACAACAACAAAAAAACCCTGCCCAACTTTTATTTGCCTTATCTGTAGTTGCAGTTTACAATAGTTGGACCGTTGCTGCCCCCAAGTGGTTATCCACTGGCATGGCGGCATTTGCCTTTCCTTAGGTCATGTAAGAATATTGCTGCAAGACTTTTATCATATCATCAGTAAATAGGAATTATATAACTAAGCAGATGGGAAGATTCTCTCTTTTTTTTTCCTGTGCGGGGAGTCCTATATATTTTATTCTACTACAGACATACTTTACTATAGAGGATGAGAGAAGACATAGAAGGGGTTCTGATAGTGGAGCGTCTCCACCCCCATCGTTCAGCCTGGACACTGAGGTCCAGCGTCGAGGGCCTTCTGGTGGTTCCCTCACTGTGAGAAGCAAAGTTACAGGGAACCAGGCAGAGGGCCTTCTCAGTAGTGGCGCCCGCCCTGTGGAACGCCCTCCCATCAGACGTAAAGGAAATAAGCAACTATCTTAATTTTAAAAGACACCTGAAGGCGGTCCTGTTTAGGGAATTTTTTAATGTTTGATGCTGCATTGTGTTTTTAATATGTGGTTGAAAGCCACCCAGAGTGGCTGGGGAAACCCAGCCAGATGGGTGGGGTATAAATAATAAATTTGTTGTTGTTGTTGTTGTTATGATAATGAGGGCCCCATTTGGAAAAAATTGATCAAAACAAAAGATAAAACAGCAATTTAGGCTCCATGGAACAGAGCCTAGAGTTGTGCCCATTATGCCTTGCATACAAAATAAAACAGTTCGACATTGCAGGTCCCACCTTAACCATCCTACTCATCTCAAAATTACTCTGCTTTTAGTTATCAAGATGCTTTCCTTATTGGCATAGTTAGTAATTCAGGTTTCACAAATGCGATCAGAAAACGCTGAGAAACATTTCTGGTTCCACTGTTAATCCATCATCAACAAATAAAAGATAAATCAACACGAGTGCATCACTAGAGCTGGGAGAAAAGGAAAAGACCCAATGGTGATTGAGGCTGCTTATTGAAGGGCCACTTTCCCCCAGCATACCAGTTTGGCATACCAGTCTATTACCTAAATATTATTTCTTATAAAAGAGAAAAACCTTTCTCTTTCTTATAAAAGAGAAAAACCTTGGACTGCTACCACTTCAAGACTGAACTTGGGGCGTCACTGGGTTGAAATGGCCTTCCGAGCAAGGAAGCAGCAAATTCATCCATAGAGTTAGAAATGTTAGCAAAGAGAGAGAAAGAGAAAGGAGTCTGCCAGAATCCTTTGACCTGGCCTCTGACATTCAACCATGAGAGCCGACACTGCAGTCCGGAAAGAGATTTCACTCCTCATGTGCTATTTATGAGAACCAGGCTTCAGAAGACAGTGTTCTCTGAAGTTACATATACGCAGCCTCATTCCATATACTAGTGTGTATACCTAACAGGCAAAAATTCTATTTGAAAATCAGGAACTGTCAAAATCCACTTGATTTGCAAACTGAGCATTTCTATAGCACATTTGCAACTCAGTTTTAAGCATATTTGAGTCATTAAGGCTATAATCCTAACTCCACTTATTTTAGGAATAATGTCTCCACTGAATTCAGTAGTTTACTTCACTGAAATGGGGGGGGGGGACACACCAGCTTTCTGTTTTCATCCAGAGTGGAACCTCTTTTATGGTAAACTTCTCTTTACAACATTCCAAATACAATGCATTCAAATGCAGCATTTTACGTACATTTAACTTATCACTTTAAGGTACAGATGTAACAGACTCTAATACCTGTTGAACTCTGATCAAAAACAGCTCTCCTGAACACACAAATTTCCCAGAAGAGCACTAAAGACCCCTCCAAACCAGCAATCCAAACCAGCAGGGCTGATTTCAGTGAATATCTGAATTCATCCTTTCCCTTACGTTTCAGAGGCAACGTGAATGAACATATTCTACAAAATTTAATTACAATTGGTGTTTGGGAAGATAAGATCACACACAGATAAAAGAGGGGGACAGCTCTGACATCAGCTTTTCCATTCCCTTCTGCTATATGGCAAAAATGAAAATCAATATTTTCTATTCTAATAGTGCAGTCTATGAATATAGCATCTATAATAGCTTTTGTCTGGCATCTATTAAGGAAGAATATCTTAATACTCACACTAATTAGACCCAATTGTTATCTGATATAGCCCACGCAGTTAGTCACTCGTTCTTTATAGACTACAGAAAAAGAGTAGAAGAATAAAGGAAGTTGTTTGCTTCTAAGGAAGACCATGTGGCCACTCCATTCCTTTCTTGTGTTTGCTTTTCATAAGGCTAACAATGACCTGCAACCAAATTTCCTTTCTTTTCCCAAGCTAAGTGATATTTTCCTTTTGCAGAAAAAGCATTAGTGGTTTCTGATATAAACAAAGCTGTCCACCTAACAATTATGCTATGTGGCATCACATAATTGATAAGTCAGAAGCCCTGCCCACTTGGCAGATTTGGCAAATGGCACCAAAAATATTCCTCACCCCTGGTTTAAACCACACTTTGTTGCCATGTCCAAACTGAGAGGCTGCAGTTTCATCTCAACTTTCTTATGAGGTTAGGAAACCAGGGTCTGATTCCTGGCTTAAAGCAAATCCCTAGCAGCCTGTGCTTTGAAAGAGGAACTCATCAGGGCCACCTGCACTAAGGTCTTTCCCATATGGCAACTGAGATGGGGCTCACTAGAGATGCCTGCAGATTCCTCCTGCCAAACACAGAATAGGTGAGAAGCAGGTACTGACCCTTCAGCATTTGCCAGATGAGAACATCAGTACAGCAGCTCATGCAATCCTAATTTCTGCAAAGTAAGTACAGGGATGCGGGTGGCGCTGTGGGTTAAACCACAGAGCCTAGGACTTGCTGATCAGAAGGTCGGCGGTTTTAATCCCCACGATGGGATGAGCTCCTGTTGCTTGGTCCCTGCTCCTGCCAACCCAGCAGTTCGGAAGCACATCAAAGTGCAAGCAGATAAATAGGTACCTCTCTGGCGGGAAGGTAAACGGCGTTTCCGTGCGCTGCTCTGGTTCGCCAGAAGCGGCTTAGTCATGCTGGCCACATGACCCGGAAGCTGTACGCCGGCTCCCTCGGCCAATAAAGCGAGATGAGCACCGCAACCCCAGAGTCGGTCACGACTGGACCTAATGGTCAGGGGTCCCTTTACCTTTTAAGTACAGTTCTGCCGATGGCCTGGTGAATTGGGGTTCTTATCCTAAGCCCCGTGCTTTGGAGGGCCCCACACAGGCCCAGTGAGGAACTGGCCAGGAGGAATTTGCTGCCATCCCTCTTCCTTCATTTCCAGTTTAAAATCATTTTTGTTGCTGTACCAGATCTCTTCTCTTCTCTCCCCTTGCTGTGAGGAAGAGTTATTCTGGGTGATATGGTCTTGAAGAGTGCTTGTGGCCACGATGCTTTAGCACAGCAGGTAGAAAACCTTGAAACAAAATGCTACTTTAAACTGTTGCTCTAAACTTGAAGGTTTTCTACTTCTTAAACTAAAATGTGGGGAAATCAGCCATGGCTGGTGCCACCTCCTCTTTGCAGGTCTGGCCAGTCTGGCTTGAGGTAAACATTGTTAGAATTCCTGCTCCGTGATTGTAGTGATGGAATTGTTGTCTTTCACATGATGGTGTATGTTTTGACTCCACAGAGTGGGAAGTGACGGAGACAGGGTGTTTGTGTTACTGTGTTCCGTGAAGTGGGACTATTGTCCTTTGTTCTTTTTCTCTTTGCTGTCTGATGCTAGAGAGAGAGAGGGAGCCATGCTGCAGTGCTCCATGTGTGTTTATATGTAAATAAAGTAGACTAGCCAAAATGCTGAGTTGCTGAGGACTGTTACGCAAGCTGCGAAGACTCTGCGGATCCCTAATTGTGCCGACGTCTGTTGGCATCAGTCGCTGTGATGTTCGGGCAGAAGTAAGCTTTTGAAGCTCCAGAACGATCGACCAGGAGGGAAGGAACATGCCAGTCGGGCATGTGTCTCTACCTGGGTCCTAATCGAGAGTAGGCCAAGCTCCTGACAAGCTGCCTGGAAGCGATATTGTGCAGTGGTAGCTGGCTGCACAAGGGGAAAGGTGTGAGCGCAGCCACAGCAGCACACCCATGAATCATCTCCATGTTTGCCATTGCACAGGAGAAGATCGAGGAGCCTTAAGAGATAAGGGCAGGAAAACACTTATGGATCAAATAACCCAGAAAATCATATCTGCAACTACAGGTAGCAGGGAGAACGGAAGGGGGGCATTAGGAGATGAAGGGTATATGCAGAACAACAACATGGAGAATCCAAATATGAGAAAAATCCTGGTCTCTTACACAGGAAAAATGTGTCCTTCTGAAATGCTGAGATTGGGGAGCAGCTGTGAAGCCAAGAAGCATCTTGGAGAACCGGCTGAAGGCAGGCTGGGAGAGAGGGAATCCAAGGCTGGCCTGCTGTGAAGAACGGGCTCCTCCTGAGATGTAGATGCTGTGAAATCCCTCTCCATTGAAAGCTTCTGGTGTAAAGTGTTGCTGGCATCTGTCTGTCTCAGGAGACAGTGGAATGCGTGTCCAGAGGTGAAGTCAAGCCACTGGAGAATCACAGCAGCTGCTTGTAACTGCTGCCTCCCACGTTGCTTTTGCTGCAGTTCCGAAGTGATCTCAGTGGGGCTTAAACCTGGGTTGGCCAGACGACAAAACTGGCTGATGTGGACCAAAGGGAAGCTGATCAATACATTTGGCACCAGCTTGGCTGTAGGAATTGGAGGAAGGAGGTGTTCTAGACTCTACCCAACCATCTTAGGGATTCCATTTGTGTAGGGTTTACACCTTAGCCTTTTCTTCTTCTGAAGATATCCCACAAGGCAGCAGAGGTTTAGGATTAGAGTTTTCCTTCTCTGGTGCAAATATGTGCAAATAAATCATATTTCAACTGCAAACTCTGCCATGCATCATTTCCCTCGAAGGAACACAGACCCTGGTTCAGTTCCTGCAAAATGCACTCCCAATCAAAACATTTTGTGCTTTGTATCTCAGGGCATGGGTCCTTGGTCACATAGTGCAGGTCACTTTGCTGAACCTAAGCAGCTCCATATGGTCAGTATCTGTACAGAGACCTTGTGGGCATCTCATGTGCTGTGCCTTAAATTCCACAATGGAAGAAAAGCAGAATATAAGTGTGCTATTGATTTCATATATTTGTATTTTACTAGGTGTATCTGGAGAACAGATTGTGCAACTAATGCAAAACGATTATGCACCAACAGCTATAAACAGAATGAGAAAACTGAGCTGTGACTGATCAGTAGTGGAGTGGGGTTTGCCTATGATTACTCAAATACCTAGCTGAAGCCAGGCCACATTATTGCTAGTCGTTTGTGCTTGCAGTTATTCCAGTCCTGCGGTTTTCAATTATCCTCCAAGCTTAGAGCATGATAGGGCAGGGAAGAAAGTGTCGGGAACAGGAAGCTGGGTACGAAACTGGCATCTCCTTGAGGTACTGCTTGGCGCACAGCAATCTATCTCAAGAAGCCAGGAAAGGTGGAGAAGGAAACAGATTTGGTCCAGCTGGATTATCCAAAAGAAAGGACAATAGTTTCTGAAGAGGTTTCTAGCATTTCTAAGAGGCCTGTGCTCTTCTTACACTGTAATCTTATGTGCACTTAGGAACAAGTCCTATTGACTAGTGGGACTTAAAGGTAAAGTTAAAGGGACCCCTGACCATTAGGTCCAGTTGCGGACGACTCGGGGTTGCGGTGCTCACCTCGCTTTATTGGCCGAGGGAGCCGGCGTAGAGCTTCCAGGTCATGTGGACCAGCATGACTAAGCCACTTCTGGTGAACCAGAGCAGCGCACGGAAACGCTGTTTACCTTCCTGCCAGAGCGGTACCTATTTATCTACTTGAACTTCATGCTTTCAAACTGCTAGGTTGGCAGGAGCTGGGACCGAGCAATGGGAGCTCACCCCGTTGTGGGGATTCAAACCGCCGACCTTCCGATCGGCAAGCCCAAGAGGCTCTGTGGTTTAACCCAGAGCGCCACCCGCGTCCCAGTGATACTTACATCTGCATGGATAGAATTAGGCTGAAACTGTATACAGTACAGTAAACGTATCTTCCCAAACACGCGCAGTCATCCCACTTAGAATTTGGCCTGCAGCAACTGTACAAGTGTAAATGGCATGGACATTCTGTTTAGGCATCCTACAAATGATTCTGGATAACATTTGGTTGGCCTTATATGCACCATGTGGGAGGAGGGAGATTTTGCAATTCATCCTCTAGGTTAGAAGCTGCTTCTTTGCATTTCTGTGCACCTGGACTGAGGAATGGTCCTTCTCTGCTGTTGGTGCCATCTCAGAAGGTGTTGTTAAATACTTTGGGGTTTTTGATTTTCCTGTTGTTGTTTTTTTAAAAAAACCAAGCTATTATGAAATTATTTTGAACACTATTTTATATAGAAGTACTGTGGGTAGAGTTTTATGCATTTACACTTTTGCGAACCACTTTTGAGTAGAGGGTATACAAATAAAAGTGATTGGTGTTTCAAGCCACACTTACCTGGGAGCAAGCCCCAATGAAAACAATATGACTTGCTTATCTATAGGGTTGTACTGAAATCCAACTGCCCTTTTCCCTAGAAGCCCTGAATATGTATGTGTGCCTGTATATAAGCTTGAAAACAGCATGTATACATGAAAATAAAATAAATGCCTGCTATTAACTGTCGTTAAAGGACAGAGGAATGTGTAACTTCTCACATAGAAATGGGCAATGGCACTCAGTTATATTTTTTATGTTAGAGATTTTATTGGAGGCTTACAGAAACAAACAGTTTAACGCAAACGCCTTGCAAATGGTTTCAATTAAAGGCATTACTCATCCCATTTGACGTCAAGTTCGTCAATATGAACTTCCCTAACCACCTCTAATTTAATTTACTTACCGCCACTCCCAACCCCACCACAGCTAAAAAGTAAAGGTAAAGGGACCCCTGACCATTAGGTCCAGTCTTGGCCTACTCTGGGGTTGCGGCGCTCATCTCGCTTTACTGGCTGAGGGAGCCGGCGTACAGCTTCCGGGTCATGTGGCCAGCATGACCAAGCCGCTTCTGGCGAACCAGAGCAGCGCACGGAAACACTGTTTACCTTCCTGCCGGAGTGGTACCTATTTATCTACTTGCACTTTGAGGTGCTTTCGAGCTGCTAGGATGGAAGGAGCAGGAACCAAGCAACGGGAGCTCACCCCGTCATAGGGATTCAAACCGCCGACCTTCTGATCAGCAAGTCCTAGGCTCTGTGGTTTAACCCACAGCGCCACCCGCGTCTACGTTTTATTAAAACGCACATGCCACGCAGATATCACCGTATGAAGCTACCTTAAGTTCAGAATGAACAGCGCCCGATTCTGCAGGCAACACTGAGATTCCTGCATTCCAATGTGGTTGGACTAGATGACCCTTGGGGATCCCTTCCCATTCTACAATCCTGTGATTCTACGGCAAGATATGCCTCTTGCTGCTGGCGGGGGCTGCAGGAATACCCCGCATATTACGCTAAGATCCCACCGCAGCGGCCTCGGCAGCATCACATCCATCAGCAGCTTTAGGCCAGCCTTTCCCCCCCCCCCCCGACCCCTCGCACGACACATTCCTGGAGACTACAACTCCCATCAGCCCGGAGGCTTGGGGCTGATGGGAGTTGTAGTCCGAGCCGCCCGATTGGCGAAGACTCATCCCACACAGCCCTGCTCCTCTTCGCATGCCCTCCGCTGCCGCAGGCCTCCCGCCCGCCTGGTGGCGCTCGCGTCCCGGAGGCGCCGTCCTTTCCCTCTCCGCAACCTTCCCCCGCTCTTTCCCTGCGTCTCTTTCTCTCCTCTCTCCCCCCGCGCTGCTTCTGCCGATGGGGTTGCCGAAGTGGGAGGGGGTCGTGGAGGGCGTTTCCCCGGTCGCCGCGCGGCGTCACTCCCAGCATGCAGCGCGGCCCGCTCCTGCCGCCGCCGCCGCTGCCTCCGCCGCCGCCGCTCCTGTCACCGCCGCCGCCGCCGCCTCTCCCGCCGCCGTCACTTTCGCAGCTGCTGCCGCCGCCGGCGCCGCGGGGCTGGGAGACATGGCGGAGGGAGGCGCGGCGGACCTGGAGACCCAGCGCTCGGACATCGCGGCGCTGCTCAAGACGGCGCTCCGCAAGGGCGACACCTGGTGAGGGGCAGGGAAGGGATGGGGGAGGGGGAGGCCGAGGAGGGGGAGAGGCTGGTGAGGGGCCCTTCTGAGTGACAGGTGCGGGCGGATCCTGCCTGCCTCGCCCACCTCTTTTTCTTGGGGGGGTGGGAGGCGGCAGCAGCCCGCCGCCCTTCCTCTCCGCCCCCCCCCCACCATCACCACCCCCCAAAATGCGCTGGGAGCGGCATCCCCATCGAGGAAGGGGCTCACCTTGCCTCGCAGGTGGCGCCAAGGCGGGGCCAGGCGCTCACAGCCGTCCACCCGCCCCTCCGCGCATCTTTGCCATGACAGGTTCTGGATAGGCAAGGTTTGTGCCAAGGTGCTGCTTCCCTCTCTCACCTGCGAGAGGAAGAGGCGAGCCGGTCCAGCCGGCTTTCAATTGCAGGCACTTCTTCTCCCAGGTGTTTTCTCCTATTGTTTCAATCGGCCGGAAAACTACCACACACAAAAAACCACACACACACCCTATTTTTTCTGTGTATTGAAGGCAACCAGTGATCGAGTGTGACTGTTTCCTGGGTTAAGGGTTCTCATCCACAGCATAGGCTTTCCCCCAGAAAGCTTACATGTTGCAAGGCCTTGTCTTTTCTGCCTGACTGTTGCTTGTCACTTCTGGATTTCCTTTAGGGTTTCACCTCGCCTGGTTTCTTCCACAACACTCCTTTCTTTTCCTCTCCACCCTCCCCGTAGATTGTATTTATCTGCAAACCGTGTCATTGTTTTATGTTTTTTCTTCTGGTGCAGTACTAGCTGAAATACCTGGGAAATGGATCTTGCCACCTTCTGGCTTAATTGTGCTGAATCTTGAAGAACGTTTTGGTATTTGTGAAGTAAGATGTGACTAAACAGATCAATTATGCACACATGTTCCCCCCCGCCCCTCTATTAAAAGAGAAGTTAATCCTGGGCCATGGGGAAATTCTTGGATTTTGGAGATTGAGGATAACTTTGTGCATCCAGCAGCCACTGTGTTATCTTGGAGCATGCAGAACTGCCAGTGGGATTATGGCCTGGATATGTGAAGATTTCATAAATGGGCTGTTGTGACTACTTGTGTCATGGCAGTAACATGTATCACGCAGTGACAGTTCATACAAACAGCTGCACCTTGTGAATCCTATTTAGGCAGCAAGCACAAGGGTGACTGCATGGAGGCTGTCAGGTGTGTCAGTCAGACTGATTTTTCGTAAGTTGTTTGAAACTTGTTAAAGTACAGTCCGATGCATGTTTACTCAGAAATAAGTACCACTGTCTTAAATGGGGCTTAGAGAGCGATCCTAACTGCTAGTCAGAAATGCCAGGGCTGAATGGTGCAGTGGAGCTTCTCTTGCTGGCCAAAGCGCAAGGCGGGGGGTGTATGTAAGCGAAAATGTTGATTTTACTGTGCCAGCTCCTTGCTATTACAGCAAACAGGCCTATGATCAGTAACTGGAATCCAGTGGGCCTTTGTCCAGCCCAACTCTGCCACTACTCCCTTGCTCCTGTTCTTTCAGAGAGTACAGCAGCAACTTCCATGGTTATGGAATCGCGTGGAGTGACACCAGTATCACATCCTAACCCCTTCCAGTGATCGGGGTTAGGGTTGCTTTATTACTCCCTACTGATAGGTTTTAGGATTGCAGGGTTAATTATACCAATTCATTGGGTTTGTTCAACTATAATTTCTATTACCATAGAAGAAGCAAGTGGGCTTGAGTCTGTCAAATGCAGGTGTGTAGCAGTTAAACACCTAACCTGTTTCTCATTTGTTTTCTGTCTGTCATTGCACCCTGAAGTCTGAAGTTTCCTACATGTTAAGGCCCAGTTCAAATGTATTGTTGCTACTGGGAACAAGCTTGATCACTCCCCCTGCTCCCTCTTCCTCTTTTTTCACTCTGCTTTAGAGGAGACTTCCTGGCTTGCCAAATCAGTTTCCCATTATGTCTGAGCTGGAAATTAAGTCCTGCCTACACACAACACAGGTTTATTGTGATTTGCAAGCCAGGGTTATAGGCAGCATTAAACTATAGTTTCCAAATCACAGTAATCTGATTTAATAAACCAGAAAGTAACTTCCCAAGCTGGGGAAGCATAGTTAGTTGGAGTGGAAGCATGATGTCTGAACTTGACTTGAATTACATTATCTCATCTCAGCCACAAGCTGCTACTCTCTCAGTAATGATCCTGCAGAATCACAACTGTGCTGGCCTACCTTAAAGAGCTGATGTGAGAATTGCTGACAGAGTATATGTAAAGCATTTTCAGGTCACTGAATAAATTTTACAGTACAATTCTAAACATGTTTACTCAGAAGTAAGACTTATTAAATTCTGTGAGACCTTAGTTACACATTTCTGTAGCAACCATACTATATAATTTTGAAGAGTTCTTTTGAAGTTGGGACTAGAGATGAAGATGCAGCATATTCTTTACAAATTATGAACTACCCTACAACTAGGTGAATAAGTGTGTCCATTGTCACATCTGCCTCCCCCCTTTTCCCTCAAGAGCTCAGTGCACCGTACACAGACACCCCATTTTATCCTCTCAGCAACCCTGAAAGATAGTGTAGACTGTAGACTGAGTGATAACAAGAGGTTCAAGGCCACCAGAGAACTTTATGGCTGAGAGAAGGGATTAAATGCTGCACTACACTAGTTCTCATCTGCCTTTCATTGTTTAACACAAATTTGTGCACGCTTACTCAGAAATATGTCCCACTCTTTTCATTTGGGCTTTTTTTCCTAGGTGTGCATATAGTATAGCAGCAGCCCTAATTAGCTACTAAAACTGGCCCCATAAGTATGACGGCATGAAATTAAGACAGGTAGTAAGTCCTGTTTAGGGATTCACATATTTTAACTAGGCATAGGTAGACGATCATGCTACAGGAAGTGTGACTCACCTTTCTTCTATCCTGCTGCACAGGCATTCCTTTGATACCCACTCCCTGAAGAAGAATGGTGGGTGATATGAGTATTTGTACCAACTTCTTTCTGCCACTCCATACAACTGAACCTGATGGCCTGGCACCATTTTGAAAGACTCACTCTCTGCTTCATTGTATTGCTGATGGCTTACTAAAAGCTTCTATGGTGGGGTACACTAGTTGTCTTCTTCATAATGAATTGATGGCTGCCACAAGCAACCTAACAACTGTATTTGTAGAATTCTGGTCCCATTGAACTCAGTGGGATTTACTTCAGAATAAACATGCTTAAGGTTGTACTACCAGATAAAATCTCACACTAAATTATTGTGATATATTATATACTGGAGTATTATGAGAAGGTATAGTCTTAAACTCAGAGAGTTGACGATGAAAGTTGTAAGCAAGTGTAGTAATGAGTAATGTTTGTGTTGTTTTAAGATGAATTGAACTTCAGAGGTTTGCTGTAATTTGAGAAGCTATACACAGTTTCTCCTATTCTAAGCATGAAGATTCCAACATCTGATTCCGTTTTTCAAACATTTGTATGACAACATACTTCGTCACAGAGAAGAACTATAGTTCAGAGATAGTGTACATGCTTTGCATGCAGCAGTTCCCAGTTCTAGTCCCAAGCATCTCCAAGGGAAAGTCACCTGTCCGAAACTATGGACAGCTCCTGCCGGTCAGCATAGGCAAGGAGATTGCCAACCTTTTTGGTCCCATGAACATATTTGGAATTTTGAGAGTGCTCAGTGAGCAACAGTGCTCACCACTATCTCCCTCCCATTCTCTCAGATTGCTCCTTTTCTGTCCAGCTCCTCAGGTGTTGATCTGTATGTGCTTTTCAAGGCTAGGATGAGCAGCTCAGGTGCTGAGCTGAGCCTTGAAAAGTACATAGAGCTGAAAGCAGTTTTAGAAACAGAGATATGAAAGCTAGGAGCTAAATGGCACCTTAAACCCAGGTTATGCGCGCAACAACGGAATGTCTAGGCGTCTTTTTTTTAATAACGAATACGAATGAACTGCAGCTAAAATATTATGTTCATTTTTCACATGGTCTAGTCGTTCCCCTGCCCATCCCCCTGATATTCTTGAGAGGGTCTCTTCTCTAGTCTTCAGAGAGTAGCTGGAAGTGGGGAGGCAGGAAAAGGTCCTCCTTTCCCTCTACTCTGCAGTTTTAATCTGAAATCATAGGCGCAGTACTGCACCCAGAGCTCAGAAACTGTTTGCGCTAGTGAAAAGTGCGCCTGGAACAATGGTAGTTTCGAACACTGGCTAAAAGAAGTGGTAAAGTGTGTTGATTTCTGACTTTCTCCTTTGGTACTATGCACTTTGGAAGTGGGAGGGGAGACAATCACCATTTCTGCCTCATAACCAAAGCAGCTGTGAGGAATGCAGGGGAGGGAGGAGTTCGGAGGCTTTGTGGGCAGCAGGGTAGCACTCTGCACCTTCAAGGTGACCCCATTGGTGACCTCAGGTATAGACATTTATGAGCTCCATGGACCAATGGTCTGATTCAGTATAAGGCACCTTCCTATGTACTAAAGATATTTTCTCAAATATTTTTGAAAACTCTAAACCTGCCACATTACATCTGATAGATAGATAGATAGATAGATCTAAGACTGCAATGAGCTTCATAACGATGGACCTAGTTAATAGTAACATGCTTCGGTTAATGTAAGAATCCTGCAAGTACCTTTATGTTGTTTCCATCATCGTGGCAGGGTTATATTTAAAGGTACCCCTGCCCGTACGGGCCAGTCTTGACAGACTCTAGGGTTGTGCACCCATCTCACTCAAGAGGCCAGGGGCCAGCGCTGTCCGAAGACACTTCCGGGTCACGTGGCCAGCGTGACACCGCTGCTCTGGCGAGCCAGAGCCGCACACGGAAACGCCGTTTACCTTCCCGCTAGTAAGCGGTCCCTATTTATCTACTTGCACCCGGGAGTGCTTTCGAACTGCTAGGTTGGCAGGCGCTGGGACCGAACAACGGGAGCGCACCCTGCCGCGGGGATTCGAACCGCCGACCTTTCGATCGGCAAGCCCTAGGCGCTGAGGCTTTTACCCACAGCGCCACCCGCGTCCCTAGGGTTATATTTACAAAGAGCTTAATTGTAGTGATGGGGCTTGTTCACCCAGTATACCATAATGTTTGGGAAATGCCCATTGACAGGAGCATGATCTCTATTCATGTATTAGCTTGCTGCGATTAATTATATATGCATGCATGTTTGTGCATATGGAGGGTTTGAGAGTGAGTGTGCCATGCTTAGTACAGTATGGTTAAGGAAGAGTAAAGGAGAAAGACAAAGTGGATCTGATTCTACTGGCTGTTCCTGCTCCTTGCTTGTGTTGTGGTGTCTTGGATTACAAACCTAGTTAGAATGTGGAGAGTATCCTGCTCCCCAACCCCCACCCCCACTGCTGCCCTGGCTGCTACGGGGGGGGGGGGGCGAGCCAAGGTGCAGTAGGCCCAGTTATCTAGACTGAGCTCCAGCCTTCCAGTTATGAGCTGTGGCAGTGAATATGTAATGAAAGTCCTTCCGCCTGCCTTTTGAAACATTAGCATTTAAGTTCAGGAACGTGGAGGGAGAGAGATAGTTTTTTGAACTTGTAAGTACCCTCCCACTAGTTGGACACTAGTTTAAAAAGATAAAGGACCCCTGACAGTTAAGTCCAGTCGCAAACGACTCTGGGGTTGCGGCACTCATCTCGCTTTACTGGCCGAGGGAGCCGACGTACAGCATGACTAAGCCGCTTCTGGCGAAACCAGAGCAGCGCACAGAAACGCCGTTTACCTTCCCACCGGAGTGGTACCTATTTATCTACTTGCACTTTGACATGCTTTCGAACTGCTAGGTTGGCAGGAGCTGGGACCGAGCAACGGGAGTTCACCCCGTCGCGGAGATTCGAAACTCCAACCTTCTGATCGGCAAGCCCTAGGCTCAGTGGTTTAGACCACAGCGCCACCCATGTCCCTGGACACTAGTTTAGTGTGTAATGTTTGCTTCTGATCTAGATGTGTTTACTACTAGCCAATCACACCTCTAGGCACGATCTTCAAGGCTGTGCATAAGTAGTCTCCTATATCATCTTTGATGTTCATATAGTGTTTCCTAGAATAGCAGAAGATTATGGTAGTTGCTTTTCTCTGTCTGGAAACATTCTTTAAGTGTATAGGACTATGCACCAAACATCAGGTGCAGAAGACAAGAAAACCAGAAGAATTTCTGCAAAAATTACTTAGATATGATTTATAATGGGAAGAAGATAAAAATCCATTCATTTCGTATTTTTAGTTCAAACTGCATGCTACAGATATTAACACGTAGAGTATTTACACAGGATACAATCTTTGTATCTATTGCTGTGTGTCATAGCAGCTGGGCATTCATGGTCCATAGCTCAGTCCCTGGCAACTTCAGCCGATGAATCCTAATAGGGCTGGACAACAGCTGCCAGTCATTGTACAGAATACTGAGCCAGGGTGGACCATTGATTTCTTATGGTATAGTCCTTAAGTGGTTCGTTCTTGGAGCCCATTTCCCAAAGCACAAAATTAATCCCTAATTTTTAAAACAAAGGACAAAAGGTAGATTCACTTCAGGGTTGTTGTTTTTTTGTGTGTGTGCTTAGAGTGATAACACTGGTCAACGTGTAAAGAATCCTCAGCCAAATATGCATTCAGAAATTAATTCCAGTAGTTCAGGGATGTAGTTAGCTGTTACCAAGATTTTTACCCTGCCATTTCACATGATAAAGAACCCAGGTGACTGAGTGTGACTTTCATGTGTTTGGTTTTATTTTTCCTGTTAGCTAGTTGAAAGGCATTTAATAGCTTCTTAAAACTTACTTAGCTCTTACTGGATTTTCTTTTATTTAATTTACCCAAGATGCTCTCTGTAATTGCATTTTCAGTGTCATAAGTAGGTCTTGTCCTCTGCATGTTTTTTAAAGGTTCTCCCGAAATTTGAAGAGTGTATAAAAACAAGGGGATCTATACTTAATAGAACACCATTAGAACGTATTGTTGCTTGATTAGAAAGATGCATGCAGAAGTTTAATCCTGGACATTTGCGTTTAAATAGTCAGGCCACAGGTGATAGAGGAAACCCATGCCAGTGACCTTGCAAAGCCATTGCCAGTCAGAATTGATGTTATTGGGTGTTAGATGGACTACTGGTCTGACTCCACCTAAGGCAGCTTAATGGTTACTATCTACCCCATGACCATGAGATGGAGTATGCTGTAAATGTAAACATATTGGCAGAGAGAATATGCTGGTCAGTTTCTCTGCTTTCTTTGTCTACGAACCCAGCTGTAATAGTTAAAAATTTCAAAGAGTTGCCGCTTCTGTCTTCACTGAAAGGCTTATGAAAGCTATAGAGAATGCACATTCATAATAGCAAGAAGTACAGAAGTGATATCAGTATCCTTGCAATGAATTTGAGGTATAGTCAACTGATATTAAAGTAATGTGTACTTTCTGAATCATGTTCAAGCACAGATGTGAAGTGGAGAAATAAATGGTCTATGCTTTCTTTTTCCTTATCACACAAATTTGGTTGTTGATTGTTGCTATCAATATGTACTGGAACACACAGCAGTTAGAATCCACTCCTGTGCTAGAATAATATCCCAGCGATTACAGATAAGTTTGATGAACAGCTCCCCCCCCCCCACTTCATAAAGCAGTTTTTCCCCAAGGACATTAATATACATTTGAGAAGAATGCTTCAACAAAGGAATAAGCACTACTTAATGCTGCCTTTTGATCAGACTGGTTTAATTATTTTTAAAAATAAGCATCTAAAATGTAAACTATGAGTTTCACAGAGCAAAATGAACTGAACTGTGTTGTGTTTCAAAACAGTGAAGGATTGTAGTCAATAGGTTTTTATAGTGGGTTAAATTGTTTAGTTAGCAGCTTGAAGTCTAGGATGAAAATGTTTCTTTGACTATTTCAACCAAAGCTTTGGCTGTATCTGAATCATTTATGCTCACATGTTTGTGATCTGATGAGATTAAGTATTTGTTACACTTCATGAGAATGGGTAGAGTCTCTCTTCCATCCGTAGGAATGTTGAGTATACAATGTATTCTATAAAGGCTGGCACTCTTTATAAAATACAGTTTACAGTGCAATCCTATGCATATTTGCATGCAGTCTACAGTCCTTTTCTTATTACAATTTTCTGGTCTTCACTTTGATTGCATAGTTCTGTTCTCTTGGGAATTATTTGTCTGATGGTTGTCCACAGTGGGTGCTCATGAACTACAATTAAAAATATGGTGTTGATTACTTAGAGGAGGTATTATGCCAGGCTTCCTCAACCTCGGCCCTCCAGATGTTTTTGGCCTACAACGCCCATGATCCCTAGCTAGCAGGACCAGTGGTCAGGGATGATGGGAATTGTAGTCTCAAAACATCTGGCGGGCCGAGGTTAAGGAAGCCTGTATTATGCAATACTGTTCATCTGTGCTTTCTGATATGATGTAGAGGGTGTTTAAAACAAGATTGCTAAGCAGGCATTTGCTATTAACACTGTTAAGAACAAGCCCCAGTTATCTGCTATAGATAGGCATATTTTAAAAGTTAGGGATGAAAGTGGCAAATCATTTCTTCTGGTTTGATTTCATGTTTATTTTAATATTCTGGCATTTACTGATAATAAATTTAATTATGGTAAGGAACATGAATGTGAATATCTCTTTCTGAGGGTTTTTTTTTTTAAACAAGACTCATCAGATTACTTGTTGGAAAGAAACTCAATTAATAGTCTCTTAAGATGTACCGGTATGTCTCAGTAGATTTGTGTAAATGCAGTTTCTGAATGGTTGATTGCATTCTTTCTTGTAATAATACATATTTAGTCAAAGCAGTCTTAATCTTCATGCTGGAAGCAGCTCTGCAGGTGTGTTCTGTCATATTTTGGAAAATTCTCCAAAGTACTATTCAAAATATAAATACAATAAAAAGCCAGTCAATTGCATCATTGGTTAAGACTTTGATCTTTCATATGTATATTTTCCTCCTTTTTAAGGTATTTAGTGGATAGCCGCTGGTTCAAACAGTGGAAAAAGTATGTTGGATTTGACAGCTGGGACAAATATCAGATGGGAGATCAGAATGTTTATCCTGGTCCTATTGACAATTCTGGACTTCTCAAAGGTAATCATTATTGAGTATTAAAAAAAAAAGCAGGAACCTGATGTATCTATGAATTATAAATATTGCATATTATTGCTGTTATCTCACCCTTTCATTCTTAGGTTCCAGAATATCTGGGAATTTCTTCTTACAAGTTAACATTTTCAAATACAGTAGTTCAGATTGGATGATATCCAACAATGTCTGTCCACTAGTGGAATCAATATTATTTGTGACACAGATTTCCCCTTCTTCCCACAACCCCTCATGTGCTCCCCAAATCTGCTAGGGAAGAGCATGGAAGAGTAGAAGAGGGGAAACTATATTGCCTGAGGGGATTTCTCTTGTTTGATATTGGCAATCACCCTTTATTCCATCAGGGAATATGTTGTTGGTTTATAAATACATTTCAGTTGTCTCAAACCTGATCACTTGTGATCTTCAATCCCTTTGTATTAGAGAGTGTGTTAAATACTTTCGTTACCCAAGAAAATCTTTTAATAAGAACAATTTAGAAAGAGCAACTGTGACATCTAAATGTTGTCATCCCTAAATATGTAAACATTTCCTCATAGATGGGGACTGTCAGTCTCTCAAGGAACATCTCATTGATGAGCTGGACTACATTCTTTTACCAACTGAAGGCTGGAACAAGCTGGTTAGCTGGTATACTCTTATGGACGGCCAGGAACCAATTGCACGCAAGGTACTTCTTACATTGAATACTGAAATATCTATACTTTCACTTGAAATGCTCCGCTTACAGTGCTACCAGTTAAATGCGTAGGAGTAATTTGAATATGTCCATATCATGTCATGGTTTTTGCAAGTTAACTAGTATTGAGTCCTGACATTAATCAGTATTAATGGCTTCATTTCTTACTCAGTATTAATGATACATTCATTTTTTTAAGCATGAGAACAAAACATTGATGAGACAACTCTTATCATCTTATTTATTATTTCACCAACCTAGTACAGCCCTAGTTACTTCTGGCCTGGTTAATGATAAAATATTACTGTTAACTTCTCCTGACAGTTCTGTGAGTAGGGTAGAAATTTGTCCTTGCTTTGGCATAGCAAGGCAAGTTCTAACCCAAACCATGTAGATAAGCATTAAATTAGGTAAACATTGTTTCAGTTTTATAGTGATAACTGTTTCAACTGCAGCACTGTTAACTGCTTAATCTTGCATTCTGCTTAAGTCTGTTCTAATCATATACCTTAACTTTGTACTTAGATTTTGGACACACAACTGTATGAAGCATTTTGTGCTAATAGCAAAAATACATTGTGTACTGAAATATTTACAGGCGATGCATTTTTAAAAATGAGAATTATTAGACTCTGCTGGAACTTGGACATACCATTCACTTTCCTGTATCGTTCCACTTTCTTCCTTGTCATGTGCACTCTCTTATGATACATTCAGTAGAAGACTCCCTTTCTAGGCAGTGTTCCTTGCAACAGCCTTCCTATGTCTGTTCATGTCTGTATCAGTTTACAGAATAGTACTCACATTTTTCTACACAGAATGCCCATTGCTTATGTAATATGTATTTTGGAAAAAAGGAGAGTAGGTAGTATGTTATTATTAGTTATTTATCAGTTTCATGTATGAATCACTTCCTATGAGGTTATTAAAGCAATTTGCAGTACAATTAAAAACAGTGAAAACAATTGCTGATATAAGAAAATTTAAAAAACATCAAAGTGCATGTAAAACAACAGTTGCATACATCAAATCAATTTCACATCCAGTACAGTTACAAGGTTAGGATAACACTCTCCATTTGGAAGAGCACTGAAAGAGGAAAGTCTTTTTTTAAAAAAAACCCCTAAAAGAATAGAGATGGCACTTGTCATCTATACACAGTCAAACATCAGTTGTGGAACGTAATCCATTCCGAAAGACCGTTCAACTTCTGAAATGTTTGACAACCAAGGCATGGCTTCCAGTTGACTGACAGCTAGGTTTTTGCACAGTGGAAGCCATGTTGGACATTCGGGTTCCGAAAAACGTTCAAAAACCGGAGCACTTACTTCCAGGTTTTCAGCATTTGGGAACCGAAACATTCGAAAATGGAGCCATTCGAGAACCGAGGTTTGCAGGGGTCAGCAAACCTTTTCAGCAGGGGGCCGGTCTACTGTCCCTCAGACCTTGTGGGGGGCCGGACTATATTTTGGGAGGAAGGAAATGAATTCCTATGCCCCACAAATAACCCAGAGATGCATTTTAAATAATAGCACACATTCTACTTATGTAAAAACACGCTGATTCCGAGACCGTCCACAGGCCGGATTGAGAAGGTGATTGGGCTGCACCCGGCCCCCAGGCCTTAGTTTGCCTACCCATGGAAGTGTGAGGCATGGGGAACTTGACATTGACATCATGGCAAGACCATCCAGTATGTTCCGTCACACAGTGCTGAGCTCCTCTTTCCTTCTCAATAAGTGCCAGTGACCTGCTGTTTTGAGATGCTGCAAGAGCAACACTCATGCCGTCTCATCAACCACTACTGTACTTAAAGCCAGTGTTTTATTTTTGTAGTCAACTACTGAGGCTCAGCATTAATCCTATGAAATAGTCTGGTTAACCCAGGTATCACATTCCTAGACCTCTTCAGTTTTCTATGGAGAATATAGGCAGTGCTCCCCCCCCCCCCAAAAAAAAATATAGGTGCCGGTACTCACCATGAAGTTGTTACAGTAAGTGCCACACTTTTTAACAACAACAAAAAGAGGTGCTGGTATTGAAAACCCTTGAGTACCCCCTGAAAAAAAGCACTGGGTATAAGTTCCGTTCAGGTATCATGTTAAATCATAGTTTGAGTTTCCAGACAGGCAGACAGCTTTTCAGGGTGGCTTGTCTGTTTGTTTCTTGTCCTCTTAGCAATCAGCTTCACACATTTCTCCGTGGTTCAGTAGCACTGCAAGGAGAGTAATGGCTGTAACTATGGCTTGTCCATTTTGATATCATGTCCAATTATACACAAACCACAGTGTGCAAAACCACTTTAACCATTTTCTGATTTGCTGGCTCACGACTGAAACTGGTATTTATCATAGGTAACTCATGTACTCCAGTTTTAGCGGTGGATAAAGATACAATAGCTTCATTGATTTATATTTTGGGAGGAGTTGAAGAAATGAAAATTATTTCCATTTGCCTTTGTCTACAGATCTTCTTAGCTTACAAAGCTGATGGGCAGGGCATTATTATTATTATTATTATTATTATTATTAATTGTATTTTGCAGAAAGACTTACTTGCATGTTGCTGTCTGAGAAAATTAACTTTCTTTGTCCAGTTAAGATCTTTTGTAGTGTTCACTCCTCCTGTGAAGAAACCATATATTGTATCCATTTATTGGATATTTGGGATTTATTGTGGGCTAACATTTGAAAATGTGTGGCTTCACTGTGGCTGAAATAATAACCTAAAATATTATATCTACATTTTTGTTTTCAAGAAATATTATCTGTGTTGATGTCTAAGCATTCTGTTTTAACATCCAGTTTTAAGGTTACTGGAAAACCTGTGTATTGCAGTTTAACATTACTCCAATATCTTGCCTATGATAATAAGTAGTGAAAGGAAGAGGACCGCAATTTCATATTCATATTTCTAAGCCCCATAGATATCAGGTTGTTCTGGCAGAGTATAGACGGATAGTTTTGTTGAAATAAAACATTGTTCCAAAGGAACCTTGGTGGCTGTATAGTTGAGCCAAAAAATCTGCTTACTTTTCATTTAAAATTGCTAAACTGCTTGTTTACAAAGGTGTTGAACCATTCTACTGAAAATAAGGGACCAAATTAGAAAAATGCCAAGTAATAGAAATTGGCTTATCCATAAGCAAAACCTCAGCTGATGGGGGGGCGTTGTAAGTTGCTTGGCTGCATAGAGAGGTTTTGGTTGCAATGAAAACTAAAAATTAAGAGCATATGCTGGCTTGAATTGTTGGTACAATTTACAATATTGTTATTTTAACACACTCCATCATGAATCATCAGTTTAGGAATAGCATAGCAAAGGTAGATCCAGCTTGTATATAAAATGCCACCGACATCTGTTTACCTGATACCCTTCCTGGATGTTCCATCTCATTGCATGCCATCACAACCTCCCTCTCTTTGCTTCTATGCACATCTTTCTTTCCACTTTCAGAAGCAGGGAGAGATCCGTGACAACCAGCAGCCATTAGCCTGTGTTTCCACAGTTTTGCATTTGCACTAGTAGTTCGTTTTTATATGTAGCCCTTCATTATCTAAGCTGCATTCAGCTTAGATACAGACTTGCAGCCCAAACTATGCATGTTAACTCGGAAGTAGGTTCAGTGGGACTTCCCACTGGAATGTTAAGCATACATGGTATTGCAGCCGTAAACTGGAAGGATGGACCTTGTGTATCCTTCTTCATGTGCACAGAGCCGTTTTGATTCAGTTTCAGATTTAAAACAGTAGTGGAAGCAATCCTGCATGCAGCTTCTGAAATGCAACTCTGCGTAACACAGGGCTGCATTCTAGAGGTGTTCTGCTCTTTCCTCCAGACTTAGAACTAATAATTCTGCATTTAGAAGGAAGGACAAAGAGGCCCTGCTACATAATCCCTGGAACTCAACAAAGTTTTGAACTGGGAGCAGAGCATGGGACTTTCTTTGTCTTACATATAATGTGAAGCTACAAATTGAACAGAGGTACCAAACTTGAACAGAGGTACCGTATTTTTCGCTCTATAAGATGCACCAGACCAGGAGACGCACCTAGTTTTTGGAGGAGGAAAACAAGAAAAAAATATTCTGAATCTCAGAAGCCAGAACAGCAAGAGGGATCGCTACACAGTGAAAGCAGCAATCCCTCTTGCTGTTCTGGCTTCTGGAATAGCTGCGCAGCCTGCATTCGCTCCATAAGGCGCACACACATTTTCCCTTATTTTTTAGGAGGGGAAAAGTGAGTCTTCTAGAGCAAAAAATACGGTACCTTCCTGCTTGAGGACGTTGCCCCTACTCAATTTCCTTGGAAGTCCTTAGCCCACCCTGACCACAGCCCACCCCATACAGCAGGGTCTCCTGACCCTAAGGGGAACATTTTTAAGGGGCTAAGGGTACTCCTTGTGGAGGAAATCAGCTTCTACCAGCCCCAATAAACATGCTTAACTCTGCATACAACATAAAACACTTTTTGTAAGCTGCTCTGAGAACTTGTTGAATATGTTAAATCTTTAAAATTAAAAAATCAAAAATTTGAAATGTACTTTTAAAAAATGATAGCCCAAATTCTAACATGCCGAAATTTGATGTAAACATCGTTTTACAGCTTTTCGGTGCTTCTTTGAAATAGTGGCATTCACATATCCCTGACTGTAACCTTAGCAACAAGAAGAGCTGTGTTTTATAGTAACACAAGGTGGTATCACTCTTCTGTTGCACTTAAAGCTCAGCTGCTGCAGCAGTACATACAAATAATTTGGCATAAGCAAGTTCTATAGATTCAGTTTCCCCTAAATATCCAAGTCAAACTACAAAATACCTGGAAAATGTTTATTAATATACTAATACTTCCCTTTAGTGAGTGTTCATTAACTCTGTTGCTATAGCATATTACTTCTAGCAGTTATTTGGTACCTCCTTCTTCACCATATTTGTCTGATGTATCACATATCAGGCTGATGGCTATTTTCAGGACAGTCTACATGGCTGACTTATGCAGCTACAGCATAGAAGATCAGATGGAAGTATATACGAGGTGATTGTGAATATTCTGCTTACTTCAATTTGCAAGTTTTGTCATTCGTTAGTAATATATGGCAAGGAACAAATTAGAAAATCATTTTCCTAGATAAAAGTGAAAATTACCATATCACTTGCTTAGAAAATCAGTTAACCAATGCTGTAACTCTTGCTGGTATTATATATATTTTATTCATTGTACCATATATATATTTTGGAATATTGGTAATGTTATATAGAATTAGTAGGGGCTATCTTGTTAATTATAAACATTTTTTAAATGTAAAACAAAAAAGATTATGATCCAGCTTCCATGGTTTTTAAAATCATAAAAATTATCAAAGTGTTATAAAACATCAAACTCTAAAATAAGAACTGATTATTTGGAAGTGTTCAGAATTTTGCTTTATGCATTTAGGGATTAATATATTCTATTCAAATAACCATTCTTGATCTGTTTGTATTCCAGGTAGTTGAACAGGGTATGTTTGTCAAGCACTGCAAAGTAGAAGTATATTTGACCGAATTAAAATTGTGTGAAAACGGAAATATGAACAATGTAGTAACAAGAAGATTTAGTAAAGCTGACACAATCGGTATGCCCATAGCTGTTTATAACATGAATTACTGCTTTTAAAACCTTCTTTTAAATGTGTCTTTGGATCTTGTGGGGTTTTGTAGAACATGTTTTATGACACATTCACAGTATTAATAATCGTATTTGTGTGTAAAAAAAGCTCCAGTACAAAGTTCTCCCTAATGTTATGATTTGAATAGAATAAGTGTAAATGTATATAATAAAGATTTTTACCTGACCATAGTCTGAGAAAACTGGCAAAGTTCAGATTCCTCAGCGTAAATGAATGTCAGGCCAAAGAAGCTTACTAATCTTTTTGAAATGCATGTGGTCACTTCTTTTAAGTCATTGAGTAGGATGAGTGGCTAAACCCAATTTATATCCTCAATTCATACTGTATCTGCATGTATCTGAATAATCTTGCCATTTGCTTTTTGTATGTGGTGTGTTGTAACATGGATATTTACAACTTGTGCAACCAAGTAATTCTGATACCATGGGTTCTAAAAAAACATTTTCCCCCCATTTCTGTCAATATAGACACAATTGAAAAGGAGATAAGGAAAATCTTCAATATTCCAGATGAAAAAGAGACCAGGTTGTGGAACAAATACATGAGTAACACATTTGAACCTTTGAATAAACCAGACAGTACCATACAGGATGCTGGCTTGTACCAGGGGCAGGTAGGCTATATGTAGGAACCTGAAATTCTGGATATTTTCTACTCTTCTGGCATACATTCATGGTAAAATTCCTTATTGAGGACATCTTATTCTTAAAGTTTGGTTAAAGTTTATTTCAGCTTTACACTTAATTAACCATGTCTGCTGAGGCTGGGAAAATGGTTATCGGCCTACATGAAGATTTATGACTTGTAATTCTTTCCATACTAGATGGCAAAACTACTCTTAAATGTCATTTCAAAATAAGTTTTTTATATGAACAATCGTAAAAACCCAATTCCACTGCACATAAACTCCACCTTTAAATCCACATTTGCCTGACTGGGCACTAAGACACCAAGTGTGTTGCCATCGTCCAGTCGTTTGAAGGCAGGAAAAAGTTATCACTCCATGAGCATCTTTGAGTTGGCCCATACTTGGAGCAGAAGTTTGCTTTTCCTGCCTTACTTGAAAGAGACCTAATTTTACTGGTTCTCTGTATGCTTTGAGAAGATCTGGGTGCAGTGAGTGGATGCATGCCTAATTCTGTGTTACAGAGTTTGGGTAAAGTTATCTTTTTTCCATTTTAGCCTATTATTTTGGAGCTACCTTTTTGCCTGGGATTTCCCCCACCTATGTTTGTGTCAGTCTTTCCCTGAGACGTTGTCTTCCCCTCAGTGTCTGCATGTGTTGGATTCCCCTGCTAATAGATTCATAGCTAATTGCCCCCTTGATATTGAATTAGTTCTTCCTTTATTCCTCCCCTATTGATCTATAACATACCAATTAATTATAAAATAATTAAATTGTAAATTATAGAATTTTGATCAGGCCGTAAACCTTGGCCTGATCAACTTCTAAATTATTTCCCTTTGAAATCGATTGGTCTGACCCTACACAGTTTTTCCAGAGCCAACGCTTGCTGCCTCTTTAAAAACCTCCAGAGTTGCTGCTTGTTGCCTGTTTTAAGATCAGGTCTCAGTTTACTGGACTAATTAAGCAGCAGTGTGTCAGAAAGATAAGAGAAAAGAGCAGCTGAGGCCAGGAGGGTGGGCAGAGTATCTAGAGTGTGGGGCATGGCAGGCCTGAAGGAGGACAGATATGGTGTGAAAACAGGCACCCGTAAATTTTTTTTTGATGCTGTAGGGACTGCAGCAGCACAGCACAACCTGATTGGCCCTGCAGCACTGGACATGAGATAATAATAATTATTAATAATAATAATACCCCGCTCATCTGGCTGGGTTTCCCCAGCCCCTCTGGGTAGCTTACAGCACATAAAAAATAGTAAAACATAGACATAAAATTTTTTCCTATACAGGGTTACCATCAGATGTATTCTAAAAGTCAGATAGTTGTTTATTTCCTTGACATCTGAAGGGAGGGCGTTTCACAGGGTGGGCTCCACTACCGAGAAGGCCCTTTGCCTGGTTCCCTGTAACCTCGCAGTGAGGGAACCGCCAGAAAGCCATTGGCACTGGACCTCAGTGTCCGGGCTGAAAGATGGGGGTGGAGACACTTCTTCCTTCAGATACACTGTGCCAAGGCCGTTTAGGGCTTTAAAGGTCAGCACCAACACTTTGAATTGTGCTCAGAAACATACCGGGAGCCAGTGTATGACTTGGCGGCCACTCCCAGTCACCAGTCTAGTTGCCGCATTCTGTATTGGTTGTAGTCACCGAGATCCCTGCAAAACCCACATTGGCAGCAGGCAGCCACATTCCAAGTGGTGGCATATGTCCTGTGGCATCAGTGGCAGGCAGAAGAGAGACCATCTATAGTGATGTTGGAGAAGTGCCATGCTCATTATATAGGATAGTAGCAGCACTGTTTGGACTCTAGACAAGATGAGCAGCTGTCTGGAATGGATGAAGGGTTTGGGCCAGCCCACCAGTTCCTTCTTTCACTCCTTTTTATCTTCGAGGGATTAGTTTTGGGGAGTTTTCAAGGGCACTCCATGGCCTATTCTAATACTATATTGCATAAGGGTTTGTTGCTCCTCTGGCCTGTTGGTTACACAGCAACCCACTGCTACCAAGCCACAAGTAAGCTTCCCTCATTCTTCCACCTCTGATCAAGCAAGTGTTCTACATCAGTCTCGGCATAGAGATTCAATGGTTTCTAGCTTGCAGTTCAATACTGCTCCTACTGCTGCCACCCTGGCTAAAATGTGGTTGTGCATCAGGAAGAAAGTGTCACATTTACTCCTCTTGTGATGAGACAGTTGAAAGAGGCTGCCAAAAATACCAATATGCTTGATACCATTCAGTCTGTCAGGGCGAATGTCCAGCCCACCATGGTATCTCCTAATGTGCCTTCCCCACAGCCTTCTCCAGATTCACATGCTGTGGCAAGAAGGCAAGTGGGACTCCAAAGAGGATGTTGTTAAGGTTAATAGACATTTGTTAGGATCCCATATCTTTAACCAAGAAGATAGTAAGAAGTTGTTTCTAACGGCTGTACTTCTATAAGTGCTATCTCCTAATAGTATTTTATGTAATGGTGATTTTAAATTCAGCTTGTGAGATTACAGCCTCAGCTTCTAATATTGGGTGGCTAAAAATAGATACAGTGTTACATATACCGACCAGAAGTAAGATTTTATTAAACTAAAAAATATATTAATGTAGTCTTGTATTCATATAAGGGCCAGAATGCCCAAAGAAAATATATAGTCATCTACCTGTAAAATATTGCTTGTGTTATTTATGTCTGTTACCTTTATCCTCTTTTTGAACAGTATATCTTCTGATTTATATTCAAATTTTGTATGTGTGTATTTTATATTCTTAATTATGAGGGTTTGAAACAGGAAATAGATTTTTGGCAACACTGCCATTTTCACAGTGGATATTTTCTCAGAAAATATCTTTTTTAAAGATTGGTCCAGTCATTATATGAAATGACAATTATTTTTATATAATTCATATTGTTTGTTAGTTACTTTGACCCTGAGATGATATGTAGGCCTTTTTCCAGCTATATGCAAATCTTTCTTTTGCCCCCTTTCAGATTTTGTTTATATTAATACCTAATCTTTCTATTTTATCTTAATTGACTTTATATCCAATTAATGGTCTATAATCTGCTATCAGCTTTTCTACTTCTGACAAAGACTGAATTAGATTTGTCAATTGATGTATAGTTATGTTTTATCATTGTTTAATTTCATGCCTTTTATCTTTCACCTTCTTTTATTTTTAAGTCAGTGGTTCCAAAGCTAAATCAAATAATAGTCAGAGAACACATTTCCTTGTGCTTTTAGTTAATTTCAAAATGGATAATGATATATCACTTAAGCAAATTTAAGCTTATTACTTTGTTTAAGACCCAGCTTCTGTACTTGATTCCAAAATTAAACAATATAAGGGTCTCAAATAGAAAAGGCCATTCCAGCTTATCAAAGGCCTTTTCAGCATCTACATTCCTATTCTATTCTATAATAAATGTGGAAGAAATGATTCCTTCTACCCCCCCTGGTCCATTATGTGTGATGAAAGAATATTCTACAGAGCTGCCTAACAAGAGGCTCGACGATAATGCTGTATGTGAAAAGAATTTAACCTGTATAATTTTGGGTTGTAACCAGGCATAGCAAAATCATGCATTAAATATGTTAAAAGTTTAAAATTAATAAAGCTTGGCTTCCATCTGCAGTGGCCACCTGCTATATTTAATTACCAGAAATGCACTGCCTAGGCCTATAGATATATAAAATATGTAGTCCTGGTCTCAATGGGACTTTAGGGGTTATAGCTATAGTAGATCCACTGAAATTAATGACCCTAAGTTAGTCATGTCCATTAATTTCATTGGGTCTGCTCTGAGTATGACTAACATTAGATGCAACCCAGGATATATAAAACCTATAGGGTTTTCTCTAGGCTGCGGCATTGTATTTTGGATAACTAAGTTTGGTTGGTGGTCCCTTGAACCATGTCATCAGCATACTGTAGTAATTAGTGGTTTAAAATCTTTATCTTTTCATTCTCACTTGGTCATTATAATCTATCAATAACCCAAAAAAGACTTTGTGTAATTCTTATTGGAAAGGTTTTTATATGCAGATTAAAAAGCAGATGATAGAATACAACCTATTCTGGTATCTGTCCAAATAAAATATTTCAAAACATGTATCGGTATCACTGTTAGACAGTGGTTTGCTATATACTAATGTAGTCCGGGGGGTGGTGGAATTCGCACTATTTCCAAAGTTTCTCAGAAATTCTCACTCAATTCTGTTGAAGGCTGCAGATAAGACACATTTAGAAAGAACAGAGCTTTTTGTTTGATAGTATTTGTGTTTTGCATTTTTGAAACTTCGTTGTATCTGCTTATAATAAAGGAGTGTTGGGGGAAATGCAGCAGGGGAAGTGAGTAAATATCCACTTCGAAACATAGCACTGTCAGTTTTAAGGCATGAATCCATTTGCTGTTTCTGCAAGAGTAGGGAGTGATAACCAGCTGTGCCCAGTTCCTAGAAGAAGGGACTTCTGCTTTCATAACTGGGCTTCTACTTCCTCTCTGCAGCCTCCTGCACATCCCCAAAATTTGCTCTGGAGAGTTGGCAGAGATTTGAAGCCAATTGAGAGGAAGGAAAAGTTTGTGTGAGTGAAAGTTTGCTCACACAAAATTGACTTTCATCTGTAGATATAAGTTTGATTAGCCCTATCAGTAGTACAGACATTCAGTTTTGGGATGCATATTTCCCACCTCTTCAAGGTGCAAGCAAGGTGTGTGTTGGTGTATGTCTCTATGTGTGCACAAGGAGAAGGTTTTTTGTTCTGATTTTAAATGAGCGATAGATAATCTCAGGAAAATCTTGAGATGTATACTGTTTCTGTAATGGATGTTATATCATTTCTAAGTGGATTAATGTCCAGTTGATAGTCTTAAACTGTACTCTTATTTTCCTAAACTGTAATGAAGTTAGTTTTTCTCTTTAAATTTTATTCAATATAGGTATTAGTGATAGAACAAAAAAATGAAGATGGAACATGGCCAAGGGGTCCTTCAGCTCCAAAGTAAGTGATTAAAACAAATCAGTGCTTCCCACAACATGGCTTATTGGATTTGCTTCTATATCCCAAAATATTTTCAACATGGTTTTGGAAACAGTACATTCATGTTAGTAATATATGCCTTTCCTTGGAAGAACAAGAATTCCATTCTACAGGTTTATGTGGCTGGTAACTGTTCAGATGTTATTAAAGAGCATGTATTTCTGTAGACCTGTGGTTAAGTCATTATTGCAATATTAGGAATCTGGGCTAAATATGAATAGATTCTTTTCTATGGGAAAGATACCAAAACTACTAATCATTACTTATGTTATTGTCCTTATGACCTTTTTTTTAAAAAAAATACTATGATTATTGATTGTCTTCCGTCTTCTGTCTTCTGTCTTCATTGTATTACAATAATAGGATTGAATAAGACCAATCCTGAGACTTATTGTATTTCTTGGTCACATTCTATGTCCATGGGCGTACAAAGCAATGTACAGAAAAAGCCATAACATATTAAATTACAATATACAGAATATAGTTAAGGAGGAGGCTGGGGAAGGTCACTTTGGGAAGCATATTCCTAAATGGGTTATTACCAATTTCCCCCAAGGGTGCCTGGAACTGGCCACCATCACCACTTGACGTTATTTATTTTTTAAAATGGTATGTTAGAAACAGGTCCATTTTGTACATCTGATAGGTCTAAATAAATATGTGGCTTTAAAAGCCCAGATTTCACTCCACAGTATGAATGGAAGGGCATTTCTTGAAGTTGAGTATCTACTTGTATATTTTGAGTTTCGTTTCATTATTTACTTATTATTTAAATAGAATGTTAATGTTCTAAAATCTTTAGTGTTCTAAAATACATTGTTTAGAAAAGAGAAACAATAAGCCCTTTTGCTCCAAACAGTACATCTTAGTAGAGTACTAAAATATGCTTTTAAATATTTCATATATCAGCTTCAAATAATTTTCATAAGGGCAAATGTAGCAAAAAGAACAAACACCCAGTTTCCTAATGAAATACTTCAAAACCTACCTATATTGCCATGTGATCCTGCTGAAGGCAAAATGAGAAGAAAATTCAAAAGATGTTGAAGGAGGCGTGGGAGAAGAGAGAGAGTGGAACAGTTTCCTTTTCTATAGAAATGCTGTAAATATAAACTGAAATGCAGAAGCTGATTCTGCATACTGTATCTAGATACAGATTAATAGATAGCAGTTGTATAAGCATGAAGATGTGTGGGAATAATTGCTAAAATTGAGCAAGTTTCCAAATTCAGCAGAATATGCCGCCAAACAAACTTTGGATGCATAAATACTTTCCCTAAGTAATAGAAAGCAATCAGACTGCTTTGAATGGTTATAGCTACAGGTGAAGTACCTCTACAAAATAATTTTTAATATCTGTAAGAATTTACTGTTTAATATTTACACTTTCAAAAATCCTTCAAAACTTGACTCTTTATATCGAATGTTATATATTTGGTTTTGGTATTGAAATACATTTGGAGAAAGTTACAGTAGGCCGCTACTATGCCGTGTGCTGAATTATTCATTTGTATACTCAGACTTTAACTTCACCTTTAAGACAGTGTTCATCTGGGCATGATGTGTACCTTCACTGTGCAGTATACACATTCTAATCTAAGGGAAATTGCACCCTAGAACAGATGGCCTTCCAGATGGTGTTGGACTCCCATTGACCCCAACCAGCACCGCGAATGCTCTGGAATGCTGAAAACTGGAGTACAACACACCTTGAAAGGGACCACAGTTTCCCACCCCTTTGCTAGAAAATGCAGACATTATCTGGTTATCCACCAAGACACAGTCAAAAAGTTGGAGGGAGGAATTCCATGTAGCACTGAGGTCATGCCATCAGCGCAAGCCTTTTGGCTTGCAAGATGGATCGATCTTACATCCCCAGTGTGCTGTTGTGGGATTTCCCCTGACAGACACATATTTGTGGGGTAGGGAGAGAGGCAAAAAGCCCAGTTGTGCTGGCCGAAGTCCTTGTGCTAGCTTCCACTAGTAGGACTCATTAGTTGAATCTGGCCCTTAAGGCACATTATTGAGCCATCCTACTGAAGGTTAGCAGGTTTGAATCTGGGTTTGGTCAAACAGGAGTTCCATGCACATTGACTTGAATTCCATTGTGGGAAAAGGTGGGATATGAATGTATTAAATAATAATAAATAATATGTCAGCACATCAAAGAGAAGCTATTGGGCCTTGCTTCAACATGTTAGTTTTTTAAGTGCTATTATTTCATTGTGCTGCTGCTTTGTTACAGGCAGTTCCTTACCTAGATGCTAGACTTAAACATATTAAATCAACTTTTGTCTGCATTCTTCAGATACTTCAATAAGTCACATCACAGATGAAAGCCATTTTAGCTCTCTTTCCATGTTGATAATTCATCTTAATACATGCCAAGTGCTTGGGTGTTCATATATTCTTGTTTTGCTATTCTTTTTACGTTATAGGCATGGAATTGTTTGTTACTTTTACATTTTGTTTAGCTCATAATTGAAGGTTTAGATATTTGACTAGTAGTAGAAGTAATGGCTTGTAATAAATTATTTACACTTTATTCCACCCAGTATGAGATTCCATAGTCACTTTGGTTTACATTGAGGTCCTCCATTGCTATTAGAAAACAGATAAACAGAGGACTCTCAAAGAATAATATTAATTGTGAAATGAAAAACTTCTTCAGAAATATCTTTAAGCAGCAATTAATCAAAGCAAAACAAGAATTAAAAGTTTTTATTTTCAAAAGTATCCTGATTAAAAGTTTTTAGTCACATGAATATTTACTTTATTAAATTAAACATTTTCATGAAGTCATGGAGGCTGCATACACTCTTGAATGTGATTTATAATACATATACCATATTACTCTCTGCAAATTTTAGTTTTACTGTTAATTGTTGTTATATTGACAACAAAGTCAAGAATCCTCCAATCTCTTTGAAATCAATAGGAGTTCAAACACAACTGGTTTAGTTGGTCATTATTTTTTCTGACAATGGGTATGCCAGATGTACTCATATCTTTATATCTAAGCAGTCTCATGTAGCCAAATACTTTTCTTAAACACTTTGCTCCTGGGCCATTTAGCTAACTCTTCTGAGAATGGGATAGGTAGCTTGGGGTAGAACATATTCTTCTTTGCACATAGAATATCCTAGGTTCAATCTCTGACATTTCCACATATAGCTAGGAAAGGATCTGTCTGGGAACCAGATCTAATCAGTCCACGCAATGATCCGCTATGTGGACCATTGTCTTGACTCAGTTTAAGGCAGATTCCTATGTTTCTGTGATAATTAACAATATTCAAATTAGCTTCTCCTAATCTTGAATATTTGGACTGTTGAAGTCAGTAACTCTTGGATCCAATTTTCATTTTCCAACCTTCCACATGGAAGGCTGTTAGAAACTCTTTCCTCACGTCAGGAACGACTCCATACCAATCTCTATATTTTTCAAACTGCTTACCGCACTATTTAATTATATTTCATGGGTAGTCCCAGGACGGCATGTTCCTCACAGTCTTTAACCAGGCATGTGCATGTAGCACGTGGCTTGTAAATGTTACTCCTTTTTGTAATTCTATGTCAAAGCTAAAAGCTGTGCTCAAGACCACCACACTCACCCACCCTGGAACGGTGTCTCCTCGTGTTGGATTTAATGTAAAAATTGGCTGAGAGTGTCATGAAGGAATCGTTCGTTATGAAACCTTACCAGTATTTGGTTATGTCTCATTTAGCAGGACTGTAAAAAATACTGAAGTTTATTATAGGCCAGAACACTTTAGTGCACTTCATTCTACGGCATGCTGTGTTTGCTTTCCTTTTTGTGCATTTAGCAATTGCTAAGGACAACAGATTCTAACTGACAATTTCTCCTGTTGGCATGGTTTCTCTTAAGTTCTAGCATCTGGTGACTAAATGTGAGCAAATTAGCTTGGTAGACTAAGATGAGATGATTCAATTTTGACATGGGGTGTGATCCAAAATCCTCTGTATACAATGACACTTCTTTTATGAAAGAAAGTCATAAAGTCACCCAAGTATTATTCATCTTATGTGTCTCTTAATGTTTGTGGTACATTCTCTTGTTAGCGGAATATGCTGTGTATGCCATAAGACCCATTCAGGCGTGCCTACGATTCTTTATATTGGGATCCTTTAATTGACTTTAATATATTTAAATCTTGCAGAAGCAAGCTTCCATGTCTGTATACCTAATTTTGTCCTCAGTTTCTTCTTTGTTTTAATATACAGACAAGGAATCTTGCTTCTGCGAACGTAGTGCCCCTAGATGGATTGGAGGTCATAGAGATGTATTTGACCAGCAAATTCTTAATATAGTGCATTCAGTAGTAGGGTAATAGTAGTGTGGTTCTTCTATACAAAAAATAGTAAAAAAAAAAAGACAAAACACATTTCTTTAAGGCAGCTTTGTCTCAGTCTGAATTGAGGAGGCCCTGTCTGCTATTTTTAATGTGAAGAAAGCTATCGGCAGATATTTTAATAACTCTGGAATAAACCCCTTGGAATGAATCCTAACTCCTAGACCGGATGCACCAACAATGGAAGTGAATAAAAGATTCCTTCTTCTGATTTTGCGATAGCTGACACTGTAAAACTGTGGGTTACCTTGACCATGTACAGTTTTGTGGGTCGCCTCAAAGATCCAAGAGCTGCCAAACTAATTGTGTGAGTTTAGCTATTCTCAGCTAAAACAATGTAGAATATTTCCATGCTGAGGTACGGTTGTTTAACCATCCCCGAATAACCACACATTTCTGATTAAAATAACCCCATGTGCAAGCTGGGGACATTTGAGCATTGCAAACTACTTTTCAAACTGCATGACATTTTAGAAGCAGATTGAGTCAGCATGGGTATCAGCTGTTCAAAAAGGTTGCTTGATCCCATACAAAACACCCCTTTGTATCCTCCTCATGATTTGTGATTAGAATGTTAATTCAAAGTTGATGAACTAATCTGATAAATTATTGTAAGTGGGTTATAATTTCTGTATTACCTCGCTTGCTCACTCCCCACTCCCCGGCATGCACATAATTTTAATATATGCTTCTCTATTATTGTCAGTTCATTTTATGGTGTGTAATTATTATTTAGGGGACCACAGCACATCATTACTATGCTTGTTTTTCTCCAAAGCTTTGTACTGCTCATTACCTTACCTTTTCTTTACACTCGGAAGGGATTATTGCTTCTTATGTCGAAGTATTGTGAAGATTAGGAATATATTTGAAACATAGCTGCTAAGTTGACTTTGAAGATGGAATTGATTGGAACATGGAAAAATAAAATCCCACTCCATACCAAGATATTGAAGGATTGTACTTTCACATTAAACAATAATAATAATAGATACCCCGCCCAACACATATGGCCTCTGACACATACAAAAACGTAATGAAACATCAATCAGTAACAATCTGATCCAATATAAAAAGTCACAATAACTTTAAAATAAACAACATATACCAAATAAAGCAACATTCAACTATCCATCAGAATCTAATTGTAAACAGTAAAATTAAACATTAGCAAATAATAATTAAACAGTTTACACTTATCAACCACAATAAAGAATTACCAATCTAGAAGCAATAAAAATGACAGCAAACCACAATGCATAAAATACCACAAAACATACAAAACCATGTAGAAGGATCAAACTGAGAAACAAGGACACACAACTTGTAAAACGCCATTGATGATGAAGAACAGAAAGTCTCTCTCCCCTCACACTTCTTCCTCTCTTATGAAGGCTTCTAGGGCTTGAGGGTGGGCAAAGGCAAGAGGGAAATGCCATTGCCTGATGACCAACAGAAAGTCTCTTTGTCTGTTCTGGATTGGGATTCTGAAGCCAATGAAACCATTTAAGCACTCTTGATAAGTGTGTTAAGGTAGAGAAAGTGCTTATATGTCCACTCCTCTGATTTAGTTAACCCACCTGAATTAGTTAAACTAAATCCTATGTGTAAGTTGGTTCCTCCTGTTGTGTAAGACCAGTTTCATTGTGGTGTGGTTTGTTATAGCCGTTCATGTGGCTTTAACAGAAGTTCACAGAACGCTGCTATACCAATTCATTTTTGTAACCCCTTGTAAAATAAGTACTCGGCATTAAGTCGTGATGCACACAAACTTTCACTTGCCAGCTTAAAATAGGTGGCCAAAAAAAAATGCACCCAATGAATTTCAGGGGTAATCTTTTGTAGGTGTGATTTGCCAGATGTCAGTCTTACATTTACTATCTATGTGTGACCCTCTTCCCCCAAATGCAATTATTATCTTTAAGAAATACAGATGAGACTTCTTGTCAAGGCTACAACATTATAGAGGCTTCAGACGAGGACTGCTACAAAATGTTGCAGTTTATATTCCACCACTGAGTATTCCATCCAGCCGTGGCCTCCTCAGAACTCTAATGGCTCAAGTGTGCCTTTCCGTGAAAATTTATTAAAAATTTATTCCAATAATAAACTTGCATACTTCTGCAAACATATGCAGAAACTACTGTTTTATTTTGGAGTGGTCCTGATTTGCTTCCTTAATTGTAGGCATGATGGAGGGAACTAGTAGGACAATGTTACGCTGTTCCCAAAACCTCTGAGAGGGAATAGTCTTGCTCAGAACTTCATTAAGTCTGGAATGGAGGCATGTTTAGGCCTCTTTGTAAGGTTGGGTGAAGAAAGGTAGGCAACTTTAGAAGTGATTAAAGGATTAAGGACTCCTTTTCTCTTCCCGTCTTTCCCTGGAGTGCTAGGTAGTGTCGGAGGGCTGCCAGCCCCAAACCTAAGAATTTGCTAGCTGTTTAGTTAGGCAGTTGAGGATGGGAATATATGCAGATTTTCCTTTTTTTTCCTTCTTATTTTTCAGTGAACAAGAGCATTCCATAGCTTAAAACTGCTCGATACATTCTCACAGTCTGCCTACCTTTATTTTCAATACACCCTTCCTTTGGTGGAATCTATACACATATAAAAACCGTTCTGAAAATGCTTCTTCTTTTTTTAAGCGGTTTTGAAATTTCATTGAATTTTCCATAAGGCTCACCATTGCCATCTAGTGTCACATTGTATATTGCTCTCAAAACACACTTAAATCGTTATAGCTGAGTCCTTTCTATGCTTAACTATCAGGATTCTGTAAACTCAGATGGGTTTTTTATTTTATTTACAAACTTTGATACTCTTGTGTACCTAGAGAGTTCCCCAAGTATGGAGTTACCATCTTATTTTCATCCCATTTTGCTTTCAAATGATAGGCCTTCAACCACCTGATTTCACTCTTCAAGGGAGTGGTTAGTGGTGATAGACGTTACTGGCTAAAAACAAACTTAGAACAGAAGAGCCTTTTTATGAGTGTTTAAAGCAAGGATCAGAATGTGGCTGTTCCCTGGATGTAACATTCTAAACTCTCTTGATGAGTGATTATACTTTATTGATAGAGGCACTTTGATAAGTTGGTGCTATTTATCTTTAACCTTTCAGAATGGGTGTTTCCACGATATGGTAGTATTTTTACTTAGTTCAAAATGATTGATAACATTTTGAATACTGGATACTAATATGTATAAAGTTTAAATCTTCTCATTGAAGGTGGCCTTTGTTCTAATTATCAGTGTTGATGTCATGCTTGGTGTGTTTTCATTGTGGATCATGGAGGGAAAACTGTGCATTGACATAGGCCAGACATAATTATTTTAACTAGGTAGCATATTAGGTTAGTTGATAATGTTATGTTCCAAAGGAGCTGTTGTGCTCTGTTTGGGTTATACTATTTTGATGGACCAGATTGTAGCATTTTACTTTTAAAAAGGGTGAATCATAGAGTTGGAATGTTGAGGTATGTATAACCATCCTTTTGTGAACCTGTAGTCTTCTGTCTGACTTTGTTGCATGAAATGATGTTATATGTTTAGATTTTTCCCAACCATCATTGGAGTTTATTTGAAATTGGTGCACTTTTGGCTTGGCTTCCTTGGTTAATAGTACTAAAATGCAGCTTTGTAGTATAAATTTTCATAGTGTTTTTTCCGAATAAAATAACAAATCAAGACTTCAGCATTTCTTATATAGATAGCTGAATATGAAATACTGTTTTGACAATGCTTTTTTAGTGTAGTGATGGTCATAAGTTGGCTTAAAATAGTGAATTGAACTGGTGCTTTAAGGTGCTGTTAAACTTGCTTTCAGAGTGCTTATTGTTAATGTACTGTTGCACTTTCACAACTAATCTTTAAAATTATTAAAAGCGTCATAAAATAGTGACTCTTGCCATTAGGGAGAAGATGCATTTCATTTGTGACGCAATTAACTTGTGATTTTTGGTAAAAGTATAACTTTGCCAAATGTTAATTGTGGCTTTGGCTGTTTTAATTCCTGTTTTTGTGTTTTTGTTTTTGAGATAACTGTGAAGAGTTACAAGTGAAATGTTTTTTAAAAAGTTTTGAGGTTGGACAACTTTCCTTGGCTGTTTGTTGCTCTGATCATGAAAACCTTATTTTTCATACTTATTTACATACATTGTTCATCTGTTAGCTTTTCCTTTTTTTTCATTATTAATTTTGCAGTCTCAGCATTTTTATCTAATTTAACATTTTCATATTTTTAAAGGTCCCCAGGTGCATCCAATTTTTCAACTTTACCAAAGATCTCTCCATCTCTATCAAATAATTATAACAACATCAACAACAGAAAGTAAGCGACACATCTTAAGAACTTTTAATATTAATCATCCAAGTATAATTTCAAGGCAAAACTGTTTTAATTCTAGATAAATAACTTGGATGGACTGTATTGCTGTGGAACTGCAGTGATGCCAAGTCTTAAAGGTCACCAGTACCCCAAGGTGTTCAGAGAGAAACTAACAGAAGAAGATCGTTTCTGCTTTACTTTTTCTTCAGAACCCTGATACTGCATAATCACCCTGATACTATACAGCACCACATTCTGATTTGAAACCATTACATTAAGAAAAGACTTCAGCAAAAATGGCATGCATGGAACAAAAGTCACATAACATTGCTCAGGCTTTTCAACTTCAGGCTTTTCAACTTTCAACTTTTCAACTTTCAAGTTCAGAGATTTTTGTAATAAAAAAAAATTTAAATTGTCAAGTAGCACCTTCTAAGGCGCTACTGGACAATTTTTAATTTTTTAAATTTATTTCGACTGCATCAGACCAACACGGCTACCTACCTGAATGTAGAGATTTTTGTGACCGCGGGAGGTTTTGGGATTATATGTTACAGCAAGTAAAACCTCAGCAAATTACATTCTGGATCCATTTTGTTATAAAGACATAATTCTATATGTTTCCCTAACAAATATTTAATATGCTAAACCTGTTTTTTAAAACTTGGGTTAACTCATCAAACCAGCCCTCTTAATTCAAAACACACATCCTGCAGATGCATTTTCTGCAATCCACTACAAATAGGAAAGTGTCTATTAAATAGTTCACATAGAAGCTTTCTCGTAGAAATACTGGAAAAATAACGGAAGTTACAAATTCAGCTTTTCCTTTCAGTCTAAAAATCTCAGTTTGTGGCTATGAATCGAATGTGAAAATGTTTAAGTATTTAAAAGCAATATAATTTCTAAATATTTTATACAATATCTTCCAGTTAAATACTGCATTTATGAGAAGGGAGTTTTCGTAAGGGGTGAAGTGGCTTCCGCTAATTGTGAGTAGCCCCAACTCTCTCAGTTAAAGAAATACATGTATTTAACTGCAGTCTATTGTAGTTTGTTTGTGTGTATATAGTAAGTACAGAAAAGTTTTCTTTTTGGTGTGTATAAAAAAACCTAACCACAGCCTAAAATTATCTTATCCTTTTATTAGAATACTGATAGCCTATGTTAAATGAAAAAGCATATCATAATCTCTGAAGCCATGGGACAGTGGCCGCCTGCTTTAAATCTCATTTTAAAGTGGAAACTAAAAATTTTCAGACTCAACAGAAGTGCCCTGGGCTTGTATTAAAAAGGGCAGCTACACTTCCATTTCATGGAACTGTCCAGCAACTGGCAGGCAGGTACTTTTTATATTTTTGAAGTTCAAAGATGAAAATGCACTTTTAGAAGGAAAGGTTATAGGATGTGCTTTTTAAATTCAGCATATGTAAGGTTTAATTTCTAAATCTCAGGGCCTATTTGCCTAGCCTTAGGGAAATACCTTACATGTTCCTGTAACTCAACATTTTAGCTTAAACAAGGGCTGGGGAAAACTTACGTTGCTAGCTACCTTGGGCTCATTGCAGGAAGGCAGGTATAAATGTTTTATTTACTTGTTTCTTAAAATATTTCTAATCCACCCTATATCAAGTGATCTTGGAGTAGGATATGTCTATAAAGCAAGCGTGACTAGCCTGTGGCTCTCTAGATGGTGTTAGAATCCAACTCCCATCAGCTCTTGCCAGCATGGCTTATAGCAGAGCAGGGGGGGAACTGGTTTAACTTCTTAAGCATTTGCATGTAAACTCAGAAGTACCCTTGAATTTCTTTTTTTTTCCTTTTTTTTCTTTTTTTGGTCTTGAGTTCCTAATGTTACCATATTTTTCTCCCTATAGGACGCACTTTTCCCCCTCCAAAAATGAAAGGGAGATGTGTGTGCGTCCTATGGGGCGAATGCAGGCTTTCGCTGAAGCCTGGAGAGCGAGAGGGGTCGGTGCGCACTGACCCCTCTCGCTCTCCAGGCTTCGCGCAGCTCTCTGCAAGCCGTGGGAGCCCGCGCCGGGCTCCCATGGCTTGTGGAGAGTTGCCTGCACGCTGAAGCCTGGGCACGCTGAGCTCAGCGCGCCCAGACTTCGTGCAGCTCTCCGCAAAGTGCGGGAGCCTGGCGCTGGGCTCCCACGGCTTGCGGAGAGTTGCCTGTTCTGGGGGCTGGGGGGGAAATATTTTTTTTCCTTTATTTCCCCCCAAAAAAACTAGGTGCGCCTTATGGGACGGTGCGTCCTATAGGGCGAAAAATACGGTATGTTGAAAATCTTCTGACTTTAGAAGCCACTTTTTATATTTGCTTGAATAAGTGGTGGACCGCTGACCAGTCCTGTTTTGGATGAAAACACTCCCACATTAATCCTCTGAGTAGCCCATTAGTAAAGCAAGTGTTGATTTTCCCCCCCCTGGATTTGTCCCTTTTCAAAAAATGGGAAATATTATTTAGGCTAGATTCCTGTACTAAGTTATTTGGGAGTAAGAACCACTGAATGCACTGGGTTTTACTTCTGAGTAAGAATGTCTAGAATTGCACTGTCAGGAAATTGTGATTATCCTACTACATTAAACTCTAGTCTTGAACATACTTGAATGCATTGTACTAAGATCAATCTGTGCATTTAATTGTAAGCCTGGGAATAGAAATCGTGTTTCCCATTAAAAAAAAGCTGGTTAACATTAGGTTATATGTAGTTTGACTCTACATTTAAAATGTTACTTATTTCTAATATTGACTCCCAAATACATACTGCATGACATCTTTTGAAAGGGGGTGAACTTTTATGTCATTACTTCTTACCCTAGTAAATTAATCTCTTATTTTAGAGCACTGTCTTCTGTACCTGTGGACCAGCTAAATATTTAAAATATCACTGATATCTCTTGCCCATAGGACATTGATTTTCCTGGCCAGGAGTTGGAGTGCACATATTTTTTAAAAATATTTTCTTTCAAGTGTCTGCTCATTTAAGATCATGCCTCCAAATACATAAATAAATAAATAACTTCAGAAATCAAAAGTGAAGAAATATGTTTGTTAAAATATGTTAGCTAATTATTAAAGTAGGCAGACAGCTCCTGCATTTATAAATTTATTTTGTAGCCTAACGTATTCAATAAAATTATATCCTATAAATATTCATTTTCACAAATCCACATAAAAGGGGAAGAAAACTGCAATGCATGCAACATCATTCATTGACAGAGGCTACAGCTCATTTGTCTATCCATTCTTTTATTGGCAAAGAATCTATAACCTTCTGACACCGTTGTAAATCTATTTTGTTTGAGCAACTCAGTTATCACAAGCTTGCACGCTTCCAAATTCTATCTATTGCTTATAACTTTCCTGAGTCATGGGTACATTTAATCATTACCTACAATCTTTAACATGGATCTCACAGGATAATGTAATTGATAGGAGAACTTCATAGTAATATGAGGCATTTGGGGCAGAGGTGATCTGTGAAAAGAAAGAAGAGCATCTGCCTAAACTTTATTGTCCATTCTCATATTTCTTAACACTGGGTTGTATCCCACTAAGTCCTACTCAGAATCAACGTATTGAAATGAATAGACTTAAATTAGTCATGCCCATTAGTTTTGGTGGGTCTTCTCTAAGAATGACTAATGTTGTGTAAAACTCAAAGGGTGGGATTCACCTAACCAGGCCCATCTGTGGAAGCCGAGGCCAGAACTTCTGCATGCATATTGGGGCTTCTGTTGCCCTGGGTACCCCCTGAAATGGGCTTAAGGGGGTCAGGAGAATCCCCAGAACAGAACAGCTGAAATGGATTGCACAACTGGAACAATTGGAAGAGTGAAATGTTGAATTCCACCCATAACGTAGAAAGGAATTGGGGAAAGTAGCTGCTATTTCCAGGGACTTGAACAAGAGCCCGCCCCCGCCCCTGCTTCTCTAGCAGAATATTTTTTTCCATCCATGGTTGTACAGAAGTGATAGGTTTTACAAACATTTACATTCTATTGTGTTACAATTGCTATCAGCGTTAAAACATATCTTCCCTTACATTAGTTTGATTTCTGCTTATGTATTGGGAAGAAATCAGGACCACTTCCATTAGCTTGATTTCGCAGGAATGCATCTGCAGTGCTTTGCACTCAAGATTATGGACATAACTTAAAACTGGTGTAACCTTTCACTGTTACGCTGTTTGAGCATCTTAGTGACTTGGCAAGTATTCTTCCTTAAGCCTGGTCACGTGATTCTGTAACGTATCTCATTGAAATTCAGATTCTCCAGGCTGAAATATGGGTAAGGCAGCTAAGGGTAATGCATGTAGGGATTTCATGCATGCCACCTCATGTTTAAACTTGCCCATATATGTATTATAACATCATTGTGATATGCTAATGGTACCTATGAACTGACCATTGCATGTGGTAAGTTCACTTAAACATAATGGACTACACATGGATCAATGGATAAGCACTTTACCAAGTTTTGTTTCTTTGTGATGGTTGGTGTTAGCTAAAGTGCTTTCCTAGGAAAGACAGTGTGCTGAATGAAACTGTTACAAAGTGATATTCTAATATATAGATTAAAACAAATAAAACTAAAAGCCCTCTTCTAGTTTCGCCCCTTTCAGACTGGACCCAGAAAGCCTCTAAGATGGCATATATTGAGGTGGGATTAGACTGTTTCAGCTTTGGATAGATAATAAAATAATAATATAGCAGCAGAGTTAATTTATTCATTTGAAGACTGTTCTGCATCTTGTGTGTGCTCTAGCACATACATATATACTTTCCACCTGTGCAAGGACACCCCTGTTATTTTCGGATCCACATCTTGCATATTCATCCTACAGGCTACATGGTTGGAATTCAATGTGCATATGTTACATTAGTATCATCGGCACATCAGTGAAACATAGCTGAATTGATAGACATGTATGCAAACAAAATCGTGGTAGTTCCTGAACAAGCTGGTGCTTCATTGTGATATTTTTGCCCTTTCATTTCTCTTAAGTATGCTTATTTTAGACCTCCTTAAGTACATTACCCTTCAATTAGCAAGTATGTTTCCTGTTAGGGGTCTGTTCTATGCAAGCAAAGAAGGCTATAATAATGCGAGTTAAAATGCATTACTAAAAGGCATTGTACACATTCTTTGTCACTCCAGGCTGCCTTCCGCAGTCTGCTGGCTCATTCTGTCCTAGTGGCGAATCCAAAAATAGATCCTCATTGCATTGGGCCAGTGGTGGCCTTGGATATCTCAACTTCTACCTGTAACTGAAATATAATTTTGCTATTCCATTTTTTCTTGTTTATTTCTAACGGTAGCAAAATGTAAAAGAAATATGCTCTATATTGTTGCTGTTCATGCCTAAAGTCTGAATGTGTTAAATTTGTTTGAAAAATGAATAACTAAGTGAGCTGTGGATCTGTTCTTGTTGTTCAAGGGTAGAAAGAGAGCAAAGGTAGCAGCCTGTATAGTAGTACCTTGGTTCCCGAACTTAATCCATTCCAGGAGTCTGTTCAACTCCCAAAACCGCTTGAAAACCAAGGTTTCTGCACTCAAGCAGAAGTTGCATTGGATGTTCAGCTTCCCAAAAACTTTCGCAAACCAGAACACTTACTTCCGCTTTTGTGGCATTCAGGAGCTGATTTGTTTGACAACTAACCCGTTCGGGAACCAAGGTATAAGGATTGTGATGTGTCTCCCCCCCCCCAGAGGTTAAGTGGTGGAAGAGCTTAAGGGCCTTTTCTAACTGAGTTTCAAGTACAGAATTGACATTCTTCAGCTATACATACAGTACTTACTTAATCTAGACAGCCATTTATTTGTATTTTACTGTGTAAATGTACAATTATACATATACATTGTAGCTACAGATAATGCAATTACATTGTGAACTGTTCTGTTTTCTTCCAGTGTGAAAAACTCAAATTATTGCCTCCCCTCATACACTGCTTATAAGAATTATGACTACTCAGAGCCAGGAAGGCACAATGAACAGCCTGGCCTCTGTGGCCTAAGTAACTTGGGAAATACATGTTTCATGAACTCGGCAATTCAGGTAGACGTTTCAGTGTGCTTATTAGGTTGGAAAGGGTTTTTAAATGATAAAAAAGAGTTGCTGGTAGAATAATATCAGAAACCCATAGTTGAATTTATATAGGTAAATGCCATGTTTCCAATTCTATTGTTGTGCATTCTTTAAACCCTTTTATACAGAATGGCTATTGGCAGACAAAAACATAGCTGGAATCCTGCTAAATTTATTTAGTTATATGAGCAATGATAAACTATAGGCTTTGGAAAACCAGTCGCCTCGTTAAGCTTACATAATACTTTTGTAGTGCTATGTGACGAGTGTGAAAAAGAAATGGGGACTTGATGGGAAACCATAAAAACCGAGGTTGGAATTAAATGGCTAGGCCTGTCTTGTATACATAGTATTTCATTTACATTTGTTTACAGTGTCTGAGCAACACCCCTCCACTCACAGAATACTTCCTCAATGATAAGTATCAAGAAGAGCTGAATTTTGACAATCCTTTAGGAATGCGGGGTGAAATTGCAAAATCTTATGCAGAACTCATTAAACAGATGTGGTCAGGAAAATACAGTTATGTCACTCCAAGAGCGTTTAAGGTAAGAAGTAGGTCCTGGTATGTTCAGATTTGTGTTTATAGATGGTATATGACTTTGCAATAGAGTGAGACTGTTAAAAAGTGGAAATGTATTAATTGAATGTTTTCTTTATTATTATTTTTTAAATGAATCAATGGACACTGAAATACATTTAAAATGTTTTAATTCTGTTGTTGCTCTCGTGTCTTTCTCTAGACACTTATATCTAGCCATAATAATTTCTGTTCTATCTGTAGCTCAGATGGTAGAGATGAGACTCTTAATCTCAGGGGGGAAATAATTCCTATAGTCAACAGCAATCCCCTTTCCTTGCCCCCAAGTCCTACTGCACACTACTTCAATAGTGTATTTTAAGAAACTAGGCGAGAGAGAATATATTTTTACCATCTGTTCTTAAAGCTCAGTTACGTCATGTCAAGTGGCACCAGCATAGTAATCTTGTGGTGTTATCCCTAGACACAGGTAGGACGATTCGCACCACAGTTTTCTGGATATCAGCAACAAGATTGCCAAGAACTTCTAGCCTTTCTTCTTGACGGCCTACATGAAGACTTGAATCGTATTAGGAAAAAGCCTTATATTCAATTAAAAGATGCTGATGGTAGGCCTGATAAGGTAAATGTTGATTTCATTGCAATATATTTAGAATATTAATCCAAAAGTATATAAAAATATATTGTCATCCATAAGCAGCTGAAATTTGGAATAGAACTCAAAGAGGCATACAGTGGTACCTCAGGTTACATACGCTTCGGGTTACATATGCTTCAGATTAAAGACTCCGCTAACCCAGAAATAGTACCTCAGGTTAAGAACTTTGCTTCAGGATGAGAACAGAAATCGTGCTCTGGCGGCGCGGCAGCAGCAGGAGACCCCATTAGCTAAAGTGGTGCTTCAGGTTAAGAACAGTTTCAGGTTAAGAACGGACCTCCGGAACGAATTGAGTACTTAACCCGAGGTACCACTGTACTATATTGCTGTCACCAAACTCAGACAATTACTTAAACTCTCAAAGGTAATTAAAATGAACTAATGAAACTGAAGCAGAATGTGTATACTATTGATTTTTCAAAAAAGGCAGTTGCCGCTTTTCACAGTTGTGACTTTTACTTTGTTGATAGACAAAAGCGAACCAGCTGGACATAAGTTAAGCTTTGAGTGAGCTTGTTAAAGAACAAGCAAGCTGTGAACTCCACAAAGGAGTGCTTGCCAGTACAGTTGTACCTTGGTTTTAGAACAGAACGTGTTCCGGAAGTCTGTCCGACTTCCAAAACATTCGGAAACCAAAGTGCAAAAAAGCCGCGCCGGATGTTTGGCTTCTGAGGCAAAGTTCACAAACTGGAACGTCTACTTCTGGGTTTGCGACGTTTGAGTTCCGAGTAGTTCGTGAACTAAGCTGTTCAAAAACCAAGGTATGACTGTAGATGAATTTAACCAAGAGAGTAGAAATTGAAACCTATAGGTTAGTGGCAGGCTGCTTAGGGGGGCATTAAGTTACAGTGGTACCTCTGTTTACAAACTTAATTCGTTCCAGAGGTCCATTCTTAACCCGAAACCGTTCTTAACCTGAGGCATGCTTTCCCTAATGGGGCCTGCTGCTGCGCCGCTGGTGCGCGATTTCCATTCTCATCCTTAGGCAAAGTTCTCAACCCGAGGTACTACTTCTGGGTTAGTGGAGTTTGTAACCCGAAGCGTTTGTAACCCGAAGCGTTTGTAACCCGAGGTACCACTGTATTTCGAAAGGGCTAATTCCATTTAAAATATTTGGTATTTTTATTCCTGTAATATAAATCTTAGCCAAGGCTCTAGTTTCCACTGATACTTGAAGACTTTCCTTTTAATACCTTGACATTCCTATACAGGAAATTGCTTACTTAAAGCATTTGTGCCCCGCTCCCAGAGCGACTTAGAGACAAATAAAAAAGCAAGTAGACCAAAGTGCTATGGTCATGATGACTATAGAACCTCCAGAACCAAGGGCAGTATTCTTCTGAATACCAGTTGCTTGTGAATCATGAATCAGTGGTATTGTTTCGCTAGTCTCGTGTCCTGTTTGGGGGCGGGGGGAGCTTTCCAAGGGTATCTGGTTGGCTACTGTGAGAATGGAATGCTAGATAAGATAGCAGTATCTCTTACATTCTTAGTAGTATTAGAGTGGCTTTAATATAGAAGAGAGACACAATCTAAGTCTGGGTTACTCTGCAGCTATTTTATTTCCTTGAGACTTTTCTGTATGAAAAACATTTGGACGTTTCTCATAATAAAAACTCCAGATAATTGGGAGGTGGTAAATGCCATATCCCAGCTTTCTGCTAACTTGAGGAAGCCCTACCATTCTTGCCTTTCATGGTGTTTTCTAATACCCTTTGCTTGAAATAACTTGGCCCTTCTAATTCATGTCGTCCCTGTCGGTTGGTGTTAATCATTACACACCCATGCTCTGTTCAATACATTCAAGTGTTATAAAACAGTTCATGGGGCGGAAAAATACATTATTTCAAACATTTGCTTTTATTTAGGTGGTTGCTGAAGAAGCTTGGGAGAACCATTTGAAGAGAAACGATTCCATCATTGTAGATATATTCCACGGACTTTTTAAATCAACCCTAGTTTGTCCAGAATGTGCTAAGATCTCTGTAACATTTGACCCCTTTTGTTACTTGACTCTTCCACTACCCATGAAAAAAGAACGCACTTTGGAAGTTTATTTAGTTAGAATGGATCCGCTTGCCAAACCTATGCAGGTGAGAAGTATAGTATTTACCCATGTTTCATGGTCTACTAGGGAATAAATTGTAATTTGCTTCTTTCAGGTGAATTAAATATACCTGCCTTATGGAACAGTTCCATGTTCCTCATGGTAGACATGTGTACTCTGCCTGTACTATCTTGAATAGCAGGAGAGTTCATGAAGCCCTTGAAAGCAACGTTTGACCAAAATTTCGTTTCCTTGCTTTTAGTGTTTAAATTGTTCTAACGTTATTCTCTAATCCCTGGCATTTTGTGTCATTGGATTTCTGTTTTGAAGTTATGTACTAATTACAGTTGCACATTACAGCAAAAAAAATCTTGCAACTGATAAAGGAAATTGATATGTCTGCTTATATTATGAAAAAGAACAGAAGAAATGTAGCAGGTGTTCTTAGTCAGGCCCCTTTTGATTATTGTTAGGGCCCAATCAATTCTTGTGTTGATCGTAGTCCATGTTAGAAACTGAGATATGAAAGCTAGGAGCTACATGGCACCTTAAACCTAGGTTATGGGCGCAACAATGGAACATCTAGACACACTTTTCTTTATGACAATAATACAGAGCTGAAAATATTATGTTCATTTTTCACATGGTCTAGTCTTTCTCCTGCCCACCCCCTAATATTCTTAAGAGGGTCTTTTCTCCAGTCTTCAGAGAGGAGCTGGGAGTGGGGAGGCAGAAAGAGGTCCTCCTTTCCTTCCACTTTGCAGTTTTAATCTGAAATCTTAGGCCCAGAGCTCAGAAATGGCTTGTTCTAATGAAATTCCCTGTTGCAAAATACGCCTAGAGCAATAGGAGTTTCGAACACTGATCGTAGTTGTTCAGTGTGTGTGTATCTCAAACCTGCATCGCTTGCCTACGTTAAAAAATTCTGCTGCCATAGTCACCAGATACAACCATTATAAATAGTGCAAGCTAAGTGCGTGTGTGTTTATTTTCTACATTGATGAATATCTGCTTTTGTTCATTAAATTGACTTGTTTGACATATAATTTCTCAAGGAGGCAGAATTTATAAATAGACACACAATGAGGCTGGATGCATAAACACAAGCAATAAAAAAGGGCGTGTGGGGAATCATCAGATGATCTAGTAGATGATAGCACTTGTTTATAAGTGAAATCTACAACGAAGAAAGATGGTAATGCTTTACTACAGGCTGGAAAGGAGCTGGATGTGTTTGGAAGGCAAGAAAGAAAATGCAGGTTGGAAGATGAGAGCTTTGAGATGGGACATGGCCTGCTCCTTGCATCCGAAATGCAGCATTACAGTTGTCCCCTGCAACATGCACACAAGCTATCAGAGATTGGTGTCCTAGGCTTCTGGGTGACCCTTACCTCAGTATGTCAAAGTCAACTGAGCTCATAGGCTATGAAAATGTATTTTTAAGGGGAAATAATGTGGTGATTTATAGCAGATCAACTATCATTTCTTGCTATATGGCGACCTTAGTTGCACCAAGTGCTAGGTCACTGGAAAGGTGGAAATTATTTTAGAATCTCTGGTTTTCCACAGTAGAAAACTGAGTTTGGCTTAACCAATAATCTTCCAAAATTCGAATATTAAAAAGAAAGTAAAAATCAGCACTTGGCATTTGGCATGGATGCCTCTTAGTTTGGCTAAATATAGGTTTGCCTGTTTAATCTGTGGTTGCCCAGTAACCGATTGTTCATGAGATCCTATGAAATTTCCTCACTAGTTTGAACCATTTGGTTCTAATCAAAATTCTTTCCCTTTCCATGTGTGGAATTAGACGCTTTGAAATTTAGATATATACATAAACAACAGCTTTATTTATACTGGCAAATCTCAGCTAGATACGTTTCTTAGGGCACTTCTTCCTTCTCATAGCCAATCTTATAGTCACATCAATGTATAAAGCTGGAAGTTATCTTAAGTTGCCTTTCCGCTTTCTTATTAATGACACTGTTTGTATTTTATTTTTTAGTATAAAGTAGTAGTTCCAAAAATTGGAAATATACAGGATCTCTGCACAGCATTGTCAACTTTGTCTGGGGTGGCTGCAGATAAGGTATGATGCTCCATAGACAATTGTAGATCATGTTTAATGTTGTCTGACTTTCTAAGCAAATTCAAGTGATACGTATTTTTTTATATTTTTTTAGATGATAGTTACTGATATATACAATCATAGGTTCCATAGGATATTTGCAATGGATGAAAATCTGAGTAGTATTATGGAGCGTGATGACATTTATGTGTAAGTAGAAAATGAACTTAATCTAAACAGTATTCAGTTTGTCGTGAATTTCATGTGGTTTTGTCTACTAAATGACTGCTTGGCAAAATTGTGTGATTTATGTCACTATGTTTAATTGTGTGGGTCTATATTCTGCCTTAGATTTGAAATTGGCATCAACAGAACTGAAGATACGGAGCAAATTGTAATTCCAGTTTGTTTAAGGGAGAAGTTTCGGCACAGCGGTTACAGCCACCACAGTGGTTCCACACATTTTGGTCAGCCTTTCCTTATAGCAGTGCCTAGAAACAATACTGAAGATAAGCTGTATAATCTTCTGCTTTTGAGAATGTGGTAAGCACACAAGAGAAATGCTGGGAATGCACTCCTAATTGCACTAAGAATGTATGTCACATATTTGGACATTGCTAACCTAGACCCCATAAAGGAAACGCAGGGCTGTGTTAGGTCACCTGGATGCCAGAACAAAGCTAATGTTAGCAGGGATGATCACAATTGAAAAAAACCTTTGATCCTCCCTGCTTACCATTCATTACACTCCTGATACATTAGAGGGTGCAGGGAGGGATAACAAAAAACAGTAAAGAAGTAAATAATCTGAGCGTATGCAGATTCACTTTAATCCAATCTCCATGATGGCTTAAGGAGGTTGCTTCTAGTGCTTCTCTGCTAAACACATTTACTTTGGAATAAGCATAATTTTGTTGTAGACAATGATATATTTTAAAAGTAAAAACAATAAAAGGGGCATCTATATGTAAGCTGTTTGGATTGTTTTGGGTGGAGTCCTGGGCTTTGTAGCCCTGGACTTTGGCCATAGTTGCACAACCATTAGTGTCACAATTGTGCCTGATCCATTTAATTTTTTTCCTTGCAAATACACTAACGAGTTAGAATAAATGTAAAATGTTTCAGAAGGATAGCTTGGTATATAGTAAACTCTTGTGTTTCTGCAGTAGTAGCAGTTATTCTCTTACACAGCTTCATGAAAGAGGAGCACTGCTCCCATTGAGGATAGGAGGAAAGTTATATTGTGCATCACCTTGTTTTGTTTTGTCTGACAATGTTTCGCTGTTTGTTACTTGGGAAAATGCTGAAACATTTTTTTAAAAGATATATTTTTTAAAAAATTGTGTAACAATTGATGTGTTCCAGCCGATATGTGAAAACTTCTACTGAAACAGAAGACACCGAAGCATCCTTGCAGTGCTGCAAGGACAATGGTATCAATGGTAATGGCCCAAATGGAATTCATGAAGAAGGATCCCCAAGTAAGACCTGAATTATCAATAGCTGCCTAAAGCTTTGGTTCAGTTTTGAAAGGTGCTCTGAAACCTGCCTTGATTGTTGTAAACCTCCCATTAAATCTCTAGCGCTTTTGGATCTCAGGGACCACATTACAGAAACAGACAAAACACTTGTGGTGGGCCCACATTTCTTGCGTGTCAAGGCCCTGAGCCCTCCCCCACATGGACACCAGTATTTTAGGTTAATGGGCTAATTAAAGCCACATGGACACCAGTATTTTAGGTTAATGGGCTAATTAAAGCCACCACTTTATTGGCTACAGAATGCAGAATGTGAGTGGCATTGGCTTAGGCATTGGAAATGAACCGACTATATCTGACTTCTGCCCTCCATGCAGGCAGTCCGGTAAGGGTCAACCACCAGTAAGGGGAGCCCTGTTGATGTACATCAACTGAGAGCTTCCCCAGGGTCCCTGATGGGGTCGTGTCATGGCCCTAGTCTATACCCGGGCTTTGGATGAGATGCACAGCCCTGTAGCCCTTTAACAGAATACCCTTAAAGAGGAGGGGCAGGTGTTGGCCACAACCTCCCCTCCCATAAACCAGGTTTTACCAATGCCTTACTGCCAAACCCTACAAAGTTGTGACGATTGCTACGAGGTAGGTGAAAACCACATGGCTGGTGCCAGTTTGCCAAGTGGAAAAATTCCTACCAGGCCCCCTCAGCAGGCGACCGACCAAGGTCCATAGCAAGGCGAAGATGTCGTACGTATGAAAAAAGGGTGGAAGGGCAGGAGATCCGCTGTAGCAGGAACCAAGAGGGAGAACCCCTGGCTGTGTGGCTGCTTAAATATGGTAAGCCACGCCCCCTCCGGCTGACCGGATTAGTCAGCCGGGGGCATGATGTGGCCAGGACTCCCCTATGATGCGCGTGGCCTGCCTGCAACACATACCCCCCCAGGAGGGGGAGCATCCTTCACCAAGAACAATGGGCGAGTGTTCAGTCTGCTCTGGAGTGGGAGTGAGACTGTAGCAGCTTCAAGCAAGAGCGAAGTACAGGATATTAAATGATGCCCAACTTTTTCTGTAGCGATTTTAATAGCCCTTTTTGTGAGGAGTGGCAGAGCCAAATTGTGCTTAGCAATTTTATGTTTTTTCCCACAACTCTGGCATATGCCAATTAGAGTTTCCCTGTAGACCAGGGAGTCTTGCGCAGTCCTGTCCATGGTTCTGCATTAGAATGCCTCCTGTTCACTAAATTCACAACAATGTGAGATGTGTAACGTTCTGTGTAAATGACAGGCGGTGCCGCTATATCCTCCATCCCAGGTGAAATGGAAACTGACGAACAAGATGATGAATCCAGCCAGGATCAGGAACTTCCTTCTGAAAATGAGAACAGCCAGTCAGAAGACTCTGTTGGAGGGGACAATGATTCCGAGAATGGATTATGCACAGAGGACTCCTGCAAGGATCAACTTATAGGGCACAAAAAGCGATTGTTCACATTCCAGTTTAATAGTTTAGGCAATACTGACATCAATTATGTTAAGGATGACACCAGGCATATTAGATTTGATGACAGGCAACTTAGGCTAGATGGTAAGTTGTTGGTTTTTTATATAGTGGGGTAGCTTTGATTCTACTCCATTCTGTTGTTAACATTTCCTGTTAAAATGTTGTGTGTATTTTGTTGCTTTGCTGTTTATTTTTATCCTTTGTTTTGGGGCAAGCTCCTGAATGCTGATTACGATTAAAAAAAATCAAACCGTCATATAATAAAATGGAGATAAAATTGAAAATAGAGAACCAGCAGTAAAATAAAATAAAAAGCTTGGTGGAATAAGGAAGTCTTTAGGGACCACAGAAAGCCCGCAAGGGATAGGGCCAAGCATGGTTCTTGAGTAAGGGAACTTCAGAAGTATGGGGCCGCTACTGAAAAAGCCCTGTATCAGGTGCTTGCCAAGCTGTTTGAGCACAGTGAAAGGTGTGAGATCAGGCCTCCCACACTTGATTTTGAGTCATGGGCAGGTTCATGTGCTTGTAGGTGGTCCAAATAACTTGTTCTATGGGTTGAAGCAGTAGTCTTCCAATGGCTCCAGCAAGGACCACCATCACCCTAAGACTGTGCCTCCAAGTCCTACTCTGGGAAGACAGCCTAGAACAGGGGTCAACCTTTTTATACCTACTGCCCACTAATGCATCTTTCTTGATGGTAAAATTTCCTTACCACCCACCAGTGCTCGATGGAAGGGGGATTCAGCTTGTGCCGTAGAACCCCCTACTGCCCACCTAGAATCCTGAAATGCCCACTGGTGGGCGGTAGGGACCAGGTTGACAACCCCTGGCCTAGAAGGATACTATGGTCAGTGGTATCAAAAGGCACAAGGAGGCTTCCCCCCCCCCCCGAGAACTTATTTTAAGCCCATTCCCAAAAGATACACGAGTTTTCAGGCTGCCTGTGTTGGTTTACACCATTTTTTTCAATTATTATTTATGTCCCACCCTTCAGTTAAATTCCAAGAGCAGCATACACTAGAAAAAAATTTAAAAACCATTTTAAAAGATAGAAACATTACAGAATAAAAGCAGTTTCTGAGCTTTCTTCAAAGACAGTCTTGGATATAACTTGTTATATCACAACGTTAACACATTACATTAGCTCTAATCTAGAGATTCCCAAAACATGGTTAGCTGAGGTTTGGCTACTGTGTCTTAGTTTGGTTGCAATTGATACCTAAACTGGATATAGTATATCAGATGGGTGTGTATACAAACTTGGCAAATGGTTAGCAAGTCTTGGCCCTTTTAGACAGTATTCTAGAGATGACTATGTACTACTAAGTACCTACATTGTATCTAGCGGGTACAAAGCCCAGGGCAATGTTCTAAAAGGATAAAAAACAAAATTGCGTATGTGATTAAAACAAATGCAGAACAAAAATATTCATGAAGTAACTTTTTTTTTAAACTCATGTAAGCCACTTAATATGTTTGGGTTGGTACTTATAGGACTATTATTATTATTATAATTATTATTTATTAAAATAAATGCAGCATTTTTAAAGGAGGTTTCTACTCTTCTGTTTAGAAAGATCTTTCTTGGCTTTGGATTGGGACCCCGAATATAAAAAGCGATTCTTCGATGAAAATGCCGCTGAGGTATGTGATTTTTTGTACAAAATAATAATATTCTGGTTGAATTAAGGAGTAGGCTAAAATGGCCATCCCTAACTCAGAGACGGGTACCCTGTTCAGAGGTGGGTAATTGGGGGCATTCAACTCAGGGGCCACAACTTGAGAACTCAAAAGGGTTTCAGGGAACGGAGCTTATTGAGCTGGTAGCAGAGAAGATTCTTCCCTCTTTTTTACTTTCACCTTCTGTACCAGCATAGTAAGCTCCCTCTCACCCAAACCAGCAGAAATCACTTTGCGCCACCACCTCCTGTCATTCAATTTTGGGGGTTGTCCTAAATGCTCCCCCCCCATCAGACAAATTCCAAAACGGCAAAAGGACAGCAGGCCTAGGGAACGGTAAATTCTTTCGAAATAATTTAGCATAGTCCAATATAGGGAAAGTTTGTTTTCCATTTGGGTTAGCTTTTCCAGATTTGGGAGCTTGTAGACCTTGTTTTATAGTAAGACAACATCACTAAAATGAGTTTTGTTTTATTTGTTCTCTTAACGCAAGAAATACTTCTCTTTAGGATTTTGAAAAACATGAGAGCGTGGAATATAGACCTCCCAAAAAGCCCTTTGTGAAATTAAAAGATTGCATTGAATTGTTCACAACAAAGGAAAAGCTAGGTGCTGAAGACCCATGGTAAGAGCAATTGCTTAATGAGTGTGAATGGGTAGAAGGAAAGGGGTTAGAGGGGGGAAATTGCACAGCACTCATCAGATTGTATCCCTGACAATGCAAGAGGCTCAAATTTTACCCCAGCTTCAGTTTCAAGTCCTGCTCTAAAGAGGGCTAAGCCTCAAGTATGGGGTCCCCTACCAGGGTCATTCCATATCAAGTGATTCAACTTTTTTATCTTGTGTCATTCAATTTTCTTAATATTTTGTACACTTTTTGACTGATCAAAACTCAGTTTAAATCTAAATTTTTATTTTTAAAAAAATCTCATCCCGTTTGTGAGTTATGAGGGTTTGAAATTTCTAGAAATTGACAATTTTGGCCTTGCCAGACTACAGAAAAACCTTAAAAGCTCAGCCTAGAATTGAGATACGTCAAAACTGAAAACACCAATCTCTTCATGGGCTTTAATATGATATGTCACATGATGCACTTACTTTAAAATTTAAGTTTAAGTGACAAAATTTAACATTATAAAAAGGGATTAAAAATATGATTAAAATTTTCAAAAAAATGTATTTGTTATTTAATATTTCTAAGAGCTACCGGCAAAAATTCATGTTCAGATCTCAATGGGATCACATTTTCTAAAAAATATTTTGTACATACATGTCTGCTTTATTGGGTTCTATTTAGGATAAATTGGAGTAAAATATTCTTCTGTAACAAGACTTCAAACTATAATATCAGTTACATTTCTTTAAAAAGTTACTCAGTTAAAAGGTATCTGAAAAGCTGGTCAGGCTTTTCTTTTTAAAACGTGTTCCAAAGCCGAGTGAAAGCTTGCTATATTGCATGTTAGAATTAACACTTTGAAAAAATTCTTGCTAGGAGAGATGGGTCCACATATTTCTTCCATTAGCGAGAGAAGTGAGGCAAGAAGCACACGAGCCTAAGTCTCCTGTTTCTTAAGAAAAAAACTGAAAATATCTAAAGGGACGTATGTGCCCCAAATCCATAAAGACTCCAGTCATAAATGCAACTTACCCCGTGTGTTTTTTAGCACTTGGACCGTATAGATATGCTTAAGAGCTAGAGGAACCTTCGCTAGCTTGATGCCTTTCATATGTTTTGGACGACTCCCATCATATTTACAGGGATTTACAGGAGTTGTATTTCGAAACATCTGGAAGGCACCAGCTGGCGAAGGTTGAGCAGAGCGAATATGAAGGCCAGAAATAACTTAAGTCTGAAGAGCTAGGATTAGTCATTCATTTACTCATCACCTTTTATGTAACCCTATTAGGAGTGGTAGGGACGCGGGTGGCGCTGTGGGTTAAACCACAGAGCCTAGGACTTGCCGATCAGAAGGTGGGCGGTTCGAATCCCCGCAACGGGGTGAGCTCCCGTTGTTCGGTCCCTGCTCCTGCCAACCTAGCAGTTCAAAAGCACATCAAAGTGCAAGTAGATAAATAGGTACCGCTCCGGCGGGAAGGTAAACGGCATTTCCGTGTGCTGCTGTGGTTCGCCAGAAGCGGCTTAGTCATGCTGGCCACATAACCTGGAAGCTGTACGCTGGCTCCCTAGGCCAATAAAGCGAGATGAGCGGTGCAACCCCAGAGTCGGCCATGACTGGACCTAATGGTCAGGGGTCCCTTTACCTTTTATTAGGAGTGGTAAAGCATTCCATTCGCATAGGCTTCAGAAGAAACAGAAGCAGGGGATCTCTCCAGATCACACTGTTAATTAGGATCATGAATTTAAATATGTAGGTGTTTAGCTTATTAAGTATAGGCCCTAAAGCCGGTATGTGGAACATGTGTCCTTGGACTCCCAAACCCCACCAGCCTCTGTCAGGATGGAATCTGGAGTGCCACAGGTTCCCAGGCCACGATCTAAAGAATATCTTCGTATTTGTCAAGATGAGCTTTACTCAGTCATGGAGAAGCATTAATGACATGATGTTTTAATTTCACTGTGACGCAAAGCTTTGACTTGAAATGTGTTTTTCTTGTAGGTATTGCCCAAATTGTAAAGAACATCAGCAAGCTACCAAAAAACTAGACTTGTGGTCGCTGCCACCAGTACTGGTAGTGCATTTAAAACGTTTTTCTTACAGCAGATACATGAGAGATAAGTTGGATACTTTGGTTGACTTCCCTATAACGTAAGAAAACCATATTTAACAACAATTAAATAGTTTAGTTTTTTCTGTTTTGTTTTGATTTATTTATTTAATTTATTGATTATGCAGGCTTAACTCACTGTGAACACAACAAAGCATTTTCCAGGTGCCCTAAAAGAATAATTTGCTTAGCATAAGTTGCATTTGCCTTGCTTACGCTCAAGGTTACTAGAACTAATACATTTTCAGTGCTGTTACATAGCTTTCATTGATGTTGCACAACCTGCTCTTCACTGCTCCAAATTAAAAATGACCCCTGTGTTTTCCTAGCGGTGGGCTACCCTGCTAATTAGTTTCTGTCCAAACAATTCCTCAGATATTAATGTACAGTCCTATTATTCTAATCTTAAATACATTTTCAGTTGTTACTTTAGTAAGGCTTGGAAGAAAGTTCTTATTGATAGTGTTGCCTAGAGTAAAAATGCCCCTTTAAAAGCTTTCTACATGAATGAGCTGTTATTATTTGAGGATTGCTTGATTTTAGCTATTTAGTACATTTCTATCTTCCATGGAACTCAAGGTAGAATACATTGCTCTTCCAGATGCCAATTTTATATTCACAACATCCTGTTGAGATAGGTTCAAGTGAGCTTCATGGATTTAGCTCAGTCATAGACAAACTCTGCCCTCCAGATGTTTTGAGACTACAATTCCCATCATCCCTGACCACTGGTCCTGTTAGCTACGATGGGAATTGTAGTTCCAAAACATCTGGAGGGCCAGAGTTTGCCTATGCCTAATTTAGCTGTTCTTTCTAGTCCTGGTCTGACACTCTAATCACTGAATAGGCTGGCTTCTCCCATTTCTTCTTTAGCAAGGGCACCCAGTAAATATAAGTGTGTATGAAAATGCCTTGATGAATACGTACCAGTTAAAAGACCTACATTTGTTGCTTTGCAAAAGGTTTGGAGTGAGTGCTTTGTCTCAGTTGTGTTGAAATCAGATGTAAAACCTGCAACCAGTTCTTGAATATAAATCCAGAATTAATGAGATATTTTCTTTGAAACAGTGATTTGGATATGTCGGAATTCCTTATTAATCCAAATGCTGGGCCTTGCCGCTATAATTTGATTGCAGTTTCAAACCACTATGGAGGAATGGGTGGAGGGCATTGTAAGTAATTTAGTTTGTTCATAAGATAATACATTTTTTTATTGTGGCCTGTTATTAGCACTTTAAGGGAAAATATTCTTGTCCTATCCATAGACACTGCTTTTGCAAAAAATAAAGATGATGGGAAATGGTACTACTTTGATGACAGTAGCGTGTCCACTGCATCTGAGGAACAAATAGTGGCAAGTATATTTTATTTTCCTAGAAACAACACGTAACATGGACTTGCATATATATTTTAGTAAGAAAATGATTTACAACAGGGATTATCAGGAGTTAAATACGGATCTCCTGGTGGATTTCTGAGCAAGGGTTTCTGACTCTCAACATAATAATGGCAATGACAAAATACTTCCCCACCCCACCCACATTACATTTCTGAAATGGGAATTACCAGAAGTCGGGTTTTTGTGTGGAAGAACTGTGAGCTCAGTTCTGTTCTAAACTCAGAACAAATTTCTGGTCCCAGGGTTATTTTTTTTAATCTGAGAGTTGAATCCAACAAATTTTTACTCACAGTAGGCCTATCAAATAATGGCATGACATAACTCATTTCAATGAATCTACTCTGAGTAAAAGTTGCCTACAGTTGGTTATATTAAAAAAAAAGCAAAAGAGCTCCCACAAACCTGAAGTCTGCCCACCCCGATTTACAGTATAATTTGAAATAGCAGTATGCCAAAATGTTACGTACTTAGTACTTTGGCTTGAAGAACAGCTTTGGAAATCTAGAAAGGCTTACCAAATGAGTACTACATTATTCAATAGAAAGCAGTTGCGGAAAGGTTTAATGATGTCAGTTCATAAATACCAATACAGATTTGGGTTCCGTAGTGAAAAACAGTACAAATACAGAATCCTTTCAGTGAATACCATTGTTGGCTTTCTGGGCCCATGTTTTTCAACATATGAAAAGAAAATGGAGATAATACTAAAACTTGGTTGTTCCTTATTTTGCAGTCCAAAGCAGCATATGTGCTCTTCTACCAGAGACAGGACACAATAAGTGGAACTGGCTTTTTTCCTCTTGACCGGGAAACTAAACAAGGTGCTTCTGCCGCCACAGGCATCCCATTAGAGAGTGATGAAGACAGTAATGAGAATGACAATGATATAGAGAATGAAAATTGTATGCACACTAACTAATGGAAGATCTAGAAGCCATACAGAGAAAAACTTTCTTGTGGGAGATACCTACTAAAGCATTGAAATTACCCACCAAATTAAAAATAAAATCTGAGATGGGAAATTTCAGATGACAGAATGTAAATCCTTATTACATTTTAACTTGTGCAGTACTTGAAGTGAAACACAATGAAAACGTTAACAGAATTTGTCTCCTATTACCTTTACAATCTTGTATTCACAAGCTATATACGTATAGGAAATCACAAATAAACCCCTTTACAATTTCTGCTGCAGTTTGGATGAATTATGGATTTTTTGTTTCGGATGCGAGTTATTATCAACAATTTGTGGATTTGGTTTTTGTGTAACACCACAAGAATATTACTGCCAAGCCTTTATTTTTGGATAGGTGTGTCCATATACATGTAACAAACTTCAATTTGCCTAGTATATGTGACTAATTAATAAGTGCAGCAGTATTCTTGCAACACCAAATTTTCAAGTTTATCCCTGAAATAAACGTTGATTAAAAAGCAACTTAATCATGATAGAAAATAACTTGGAAAAGGTGTTTTAACCTTTTGTGGTATAAGTAAACTTCCAGAATATTATGTTCATCTTACTGCTGCTGTGGAACAGGTTCTGGATTTCATGCTGCATTAAGGAATTGAATTTTTCAATTAAATGTAAGTATCCCTCATTGCTTGTTGGATCTACTTTGTAAACATAATTCCTGTTACCTTGCTTATAAGATGTGCGTAATTTTAATCTGGTGTCAGTCCAAAAATTTTAATTGTGCTGTAAAAGTCCCCACCCCACCCCATTTTTGGTAGTTTGGCAATTTTGCAAACTACATGCCGTGTAATAGGGTCCGATTTTTAATAGTATACTGTATTCATAGTAACGACTGTGCATCAAGCTTAGATGACTTTTCCATATAACTTGCCTTCAAATTGTTAATGGGCAACTGGTTTAAAGGTAGGTCTGTTAATTTTCATGTGCGTTCTTGGTGGAATTCACCATAGCCTTACATCTTATCTCAAAAAAGGTAACTTTATTATAGAAGATTTGGCATTTGCATGTTCAAGAGTCAGAACCTGTACAGTAAGTAGATAAAGCATACATACCTTGAATTGGATTTTAATTAACTGTGTTCAAGAAGTCTGGGATGCCAAAAATAAGTGTAACAGTTTGAAACATTTTTTTTTTAATTTGCTGCTTTCCCTTTGATATAGTTGGAAGAATGTATTGTTGATTCATATACAATACTGCCTTTGACAGGAACTCCCTAATTGTGGAGGCCCACTTCACATATCTACTACCTGAAGTCCCACCATTGTTAAAAGCAAAAAGTATGATCTTCACTTGAACTAATCAAATACAATAAGTTATAAATTGTGTATTGTAAATAAAGTTCACTCTGTGAGTGCACATTTTGGTAAATTATTTATTTATGTTAGCATTTAAAAGTTTAAAATTGCATTTGACCAGGATAAAAAAATTAGGTTTGTGGACATGGCTTTGCTTTATACTTTGATATTAAAAGCTGGTGTTTCATCCTGGTATTTTAAAGCTGCTTTCTGTTTTTTTAAATGTAAGCTTAGCCTCCTGCATGACAGAGGTTAAAAAATTGTCTGCACTTGAGTTCACTTGGGTTTACATTTGAAATGCGCATGTTTTATTTATAAAAATTTCAATAAAGCTATTCAAGGCCTTATTTAGTCTTTTCATTTTTCTTTTACTAGGAAGTTTTTGGTAATGGATCACCACATGTTGTCAAATATATTATATTACCATGGGTTGTAAAAAGGACACTGATGATATAAATATCTAGTTCCTACTGCAGGGAACTAGATAAAAAATACCTATAACTACCAAGTCCCGCCATCTTGAAGGACTAGAAATTCAAAGAGTTGACAAACATTCTGAAAAACCATGTGGGCAGTGTTTTTCCTGAACTCTTCAGAATGCATGGAAGGGCTGAATATCTGAATAGTCCCCATGACAGAAGCACAGCCAGTGATGTGGGGTGGAAAATTTCTATAATAAAGACTAAAGTAGAACATTTTACTACTAACTAGTTTTCCAAGTACCTAAGTTATTCAAACATTCGCTACTTCCATCCAATATAATAAACATTTTTTTAAAAAAATCAATCCAGCATGTTATGGTTGCTCAGCCTTAAAGGGGCTGTACTATAACCTTTTGAGTAAATTTAAACTTTTACAGTGGTTAAATAAAAATACAAAAAGTCGCATATGTCTTACTTTTAGTTAATTCCACTTGAATATATTCCTTATTTATCTGCATAACTGGTCTATTTTTTATTGTTTGTGACATAAATATTTATTACTGTAATTTTTTAGAGAGTGTGATTGTGTTTTCCTTTTGACAGGCTTGATTTTTTTATTATTAGGGACAGTACACACAGCCAGCTGACATGTGGACTCTACATGTGGGTGGGACACAGGAGTCTTTAAAACTTAAATCACGATTGTTTGCTTTGAATTGGGGAGTGTTTAGATTAAATAGGCGTGTGGTCCTAAAATGTTGCATACAGTTTTTTGTTCTGTAGATTCTACAGCTGTACAGTAAACTGAATGTTTCTAAGATCTATTTGTAACAAAACCTTGAGGAGGATGAGTGTCTTCTACCCAGATTCAATGAGAGGTATATTTTATATTGTGTATAAAAACCACACACTGTATTTGTTGGGCATAATATAATAGTATTTTCGGGTTTATTAGTACTTTCACACCCCTGAACAATACTGCGGTCCAAAAGACATATCAGGCTCCCCAATTTAGAGTGGAGCTAGTAGGATAAGATGCAGCAACACCCATGCTGTCTTATTTGACTTGTAATTTTTGAAAACAATTGTGCTGCTATGATCACTGTAGTAACATCTAATTTTCATTCACTTACCTTTTTGCCTGTAGCAATAATGTGTTATTAACCATTTCATCTATATTATTTTTTTATCCCTGCTATGGCCTATGATCAATACAGGAACTGAACTGAAAAGAACCAGAGAGACTTGTGAAAACACTTTGCATCAAAATTAAGCTTGAAATGGAGCATACTGTATGGGTAACTTGTGGGCTGCCAATAGAATGGGTATGATTTTGGGGGGGGGGTAGCCAAAATCTTCTGCTGTGGTTCGGTCTATTGTAGATAAATCAGCGAGAGTCTTGGGGCATAGTGCATGAAAGCAGATGACACTTTAATCATTTTATCATATCCTAGGTGATAATATCCTGACCATATAGATGTATGAGTTGGATTGACCCAAAATTTACAGAGCTGTTCAGATTCTAAATCATAATTTTGGCTGCATTTGACCTCTAAAATGAGGTAGTAGAAGTAAGGAACTAAGAACTATCTTGAGCCTTATCCCCTTTGGCATGTACCACAAACTTCTAATAGCTGCTTTACTCTTGGATGGTAATACCTTACACTTTGCTTAGTGACATTTCCCCTCTATTCATCTCATCAAACTCACTTATCACCTGCTCCTCTGTCTCTTCTCAGACCCGGTTCTTGGAGGGCTCATGTATTTGGTATGATCATGAACATAAGGTCTTGCTAGGTCAGGCTATTAGCTCATCTAGTCCGACATGCTTTTCCCACAGCGGCCAACCAGATGCCTATGGGAGGCGCCAAAGCAGGACCTGAGCACAACAGCACTCTCCCTCCTTGTGATTCCTCGCAACTAGTGTTCAAAGGCATACTGTTTCCAACAGTGAACGTAGAACATAGCCATCATAGCTAGTAGCCATTGATAGCTGTATTTGCCATGAATTTATCTAATCTTTTAAAGCCATCTAAATTGGTAGGCATCACTGCTTCTTGTGGGAATGAATGCCATAACTATACACTGTGTGGAGAAGTATATGCAACATGCTGCTGCCTGACTTCAGCCCTTTGCACGAGCCTAAATGATCAAGAAAGCAGGATGCTGATTTGCCCATGTGATACAGGAATACGGGAGGTGACTCCTTTGACTTAACAAATTCCATGAAACTTTGCGGAGTCCATCCATGCGTTCTTACAGGTGAATTAGTAATGGTACATAGGCATTGTTTAAAATTATTGCTGGATTAATCCAATGAAATAAAATGGTGTTGCCTTCCACTTGTGATGGAAGAGGGTGAAAATATTTCAAAGCAATTTTCTGTACTACTGGAAACTAGAAATGAGAGAAACAAACTGTTGGGTTGATCATGAGATAAATGATGAAGTACTAGTTTGCTTTAGTATAAAGAAAACAATTTGAAATTCCTAATAAGCCAAGTGTCTCAAATGTTTTACATCTGTATTATAGCCATCTGTATGAAGCACAACTGAGGTATCTGGAGTTCTTGGGATGCTTACAGGAATAGAGCAAATAACATACACAGATAGTATTAGAACTTGGTTTAAGTAAGGGGTGGGGAAGCTGTGGTCCTACAGACATTTCTGGACTGGCTTTCATCATTCCTGGCCATGCTGGCTGGGAGCAGACATCCATCAACAGTTTGAGGACTACAGGTTCACCACCACTGGTTAAAGTGTTTTAGGACTAGCTTAATTTTTGAATTTTCTGGACCAGTTTTCTGTGTATGCCATGTACCCTTGCAGTGCACTATTTTCCCATTCCTATTCTCAGTCCATGGCATGCTGTAATCTGGATGATACTGGTTGATCATTTGGTGGGCTAATGTGTAGATACAGTGGTGGATCTTACTTGAGACTGAAGCTTTTTGATCCCTTGGGATCTCAAACAATGCTAATTTTAATACAGTGAATACCTGGTGGTGTTTCAAATATTTTTGTACTACACTTTATCAAATTATCTCAGGACACTTTACAATAGCTTAAAGCAGTGGTTTTCAACCAGTGTGCCTTGGCACCCTGGGGTGCCTTGAATGATGATCAGGGCTGCCACGGGCAACACTGGCCTCTCTCGCTCTTTCCTTCCCTCCCTCCACAGATGCCCTCTTGCATATACCCCAAGGCTTGTACAGCTGTTTGTTGCATCAGCCCTGGCTACAAGCTCCCCAGGCGAATGGTGCCTCTGGGGCTGGCCAGTGGGTGCTGGTTGCTAGGAGCTGAGGCGGCCTCAGAGTAAGCAAGCAAGCTGGTGAGGGAGCCCAGCCCACCGGCCCTTGCTGTTGGGAAATGAACAGACAAGCGGGAGGGTGGGCAGGCAGGTGCTGTTCTGGTCTTTCATGTGCTTGCTGTGTGCAAGGCCTGCCCAGGAGCTGAGTGCCTGCTGCTGCTGCCGCCACTGCTGCCTCCCAAGGGAAGACGCTGGCCTCATGTTCACCTTTGGCCAGTCTCCACTGCGCCACTAAGGCTGAGGGTATCCTCTTTCCAGGCCCCTGTGGGGCAGTGTGAGGAGGCACCTCACTTGAGCGGGAGGTGGGACAGCTCAGAGACCAGAGGCGGCAGCAGCAGCTGCCCGGAGGACACCCAAGGAGAGAAGGCTGAGGGCACACTCCACAAGGATGTTTGGAAAATGGTGAGAAGCAGCCAGTTCTGCAGGCAAGGGGTGATGTAAGTCAATATTCTAGCTATATTCTGTATTTCCTTATTACTGAAGTACTTGAGTGTATTCTTACCTCAGCATACATTTAGGATTGGATTGCAAGGTACAATTAAGGCAATGTGGCAGGATATTGCAATTAAAATATTTTAGAGGCTACGTATTTTGAGCATGTGAGTAGCCATGCTAAAGGCAAATGCTTTGATCAATCATGTGCATAAATGTAATCTTAATCATGTACATGTCTTACAGTAGTGTCACAATGATATGGTGGCTCTTAATTCCCCCCCCCCTGAAGTTCATCACCATGCCAGTATTATTGAACTATTAATTTAACAAGAGCCATATTTGAATAGAACAAGAACTGAAGAAGAGTCAGTAGCACTTCCTCCACTTATAGCGATGACTCTAGTCTAGTGCTGAAAGGAGGAGATGTTTTGGCAGAGTCCACAATCCTCTGGCCCAGCTCCTGGTTTGTCAGCTCTGTTCATACTGGTGAGGAGGTGGATAAAGAAAATCCTTTACTCCCCTCCACACCCCCTGGTGTTTTCCACACCTTAACACAGCGGTATATTTTCTCTTGACACTAATGTACACTTGCCAGGAAAATGTAGGAAAACCTAGCTCTCTGCTGACTGTACTTCTCTACCACACATTTTCAAATATGTGCTCATGACAATTAGACTATGTTTAGAGCACACTTTAAACTGTGCAGCTAAACACATAATGTGGGATGCATCACTCTTGTCACAAGCTGAAAGTAAATGAGGGTGCATAATAAAAAGGAGCCTTAGGAATGATGGCAAATTGCTCACCTAGGTCTGCTGCCGATTTCTCATGAAGAGATCATAGGCTCTTTCTAGATTACGCAACTTTGGCAATGTTATAATCTGTTCCACTAAGTACACATTGTAGAACTGTAGTATCTTGGCATAAGGAATGTGTATCTTAAAATGAGGGACAGCTGCCAACTTCCCCTTTAAAGAAGCAAGAACTGGAAGCATGGATACTAATATCAGTAAATGCACCTCATGCTTAAGCAAAACAAACAAAAACACACACCCAGGAATAGTATTTATAATGCTTTATCTCACTTCATAACCCTGGGATGCTCTCTAAGCAGATTACAAAAAACAATTCTCACAATAAAAATGTTGCTTAAGAAATGCCACTACAGGGTTACGCAGGTGGCTTTTCCTGCATTCAAGCTTGGCCTTCATTGGTGTTCTCCGATGTAAAGGAGAAGACTGAGCAACTGGATCTCATTCAACCCTTGATTGAGGCAAGCTTCTCCTGCTGGCACCTGCCAATTGCCAGGCAACAGTTCCTGCAAAGGTCCTCTGGGCCAAAGCAACAGGGCTGATCAGCTGTAACCCACTCAATCCATAATGGAAGCAAGTTTTCCTTTACTGGCAGTGGTGTTGGAATCTGAAGCTATTATCAGTAACAGAAGGGTGTTACTACCCTAACCGTAAAAAAAAGACAATTAACACTGTAGGGGGTGGGATACAACACAAATCTTAAACAGATACCTTTTTGTTTTGTTTTTTAAGGAAAAATGCAGTGCAACCTGCTACACAATTTCCATTGTTTGATTAAGGAGCATTTGCCAGCCACGGGTGATGTCGATGGCTCAAAATGCTTATTAAGATTGCGAACCTGTATCGATTCCCCCTTGCGCAAGACCTACTGAACTCACTAGGTTTTACGGCGGGGTAACGATGTCTATGGCATTGAGCTGGCAGTAAACAACATGGATAATCCCATATCTCTTTGATATGGCAAATCTGAGAGGCAGTGGCAGGGATCTTTTAAAAAAAAAAAGCCGAGTCGGGGCTGCTGATAATAAGAATAATAAGAATAATTTATTACTTATATGCCGCCCATCTGACTGGGTTGACCCAGCCACTCCGGGTGGATCCCAACAAAAAAAAATAGTAAGAACACAAGACAACATCCCACACTAAAAACTTCCCTGAACAGGGCTGGTGACGCAAGGAAATAAGTGCCGGCGATTTCAAGAAAGAGGAGCTGGAATCCCCTCCATGCCACCTTGCATGGGGGAAGAAGCAAGAACTGCACATGCTCTGAGGAACCGACGGCCTCTCTCTTCTGCCCCGTGACTGCGTCCAACCCAAGACAGGGTCGCGCCCCGTCTTTGCCCCCCATCTTCCGCCCCTGACAGACCCGCCTCAGCCCCGTCGTCCTCGGGCCGCGCCGCCCTACGGGCCCTCCTCCCCTCCTTCGCGCCGCCCCTTCTTTGCGAGGCCTCTGTCGCACGGAAGCGGGGCTGACGTGCGGCGGCGGCAGCGGCGGCGCCCGGCATTGTGGGAGCGGGAGCGGACGTGGACGCGGCGGGCCGGCCTTGGAGGCTGAGGCGGCTGCTGCTGGTGGTGCTGCTGCTTTTGCCCGTGGCTCCGCCCGGGACTTGACGGCCTCCGGGCGCCGCCACATTCAGACGGCGACGCTGGCTCGGCCGGGCCTGTCCCTTGCCGGCTTCGCGTCGCTGCCTTCCCCACACGGCGGAGGAGCCATGGCCGGGACGAGCAGCCCCGAGGCCGTGAAGAAGCTGCTGGAAAACATGCAGGGCGACCTGCGGGCCCTGAGCCTGGAGTGCCGGAAGAAATTTCCTCCCGTCAAGGAGGTGAGGAGGGTTTTTGGGGGGGAGAGAAAGTGGACTGTCGGGGGGGGGCGTGTCAGTGTTTGTGTGTATTTCTTGTGTCGTGTTGGCCTTTTCCCGGCCTGCTTTAGGAAGAGGTACGTGGGGTCTCGCTGAGGCCTTTCCTCTCTACCCACCCCGGTTGAGAACTGAAATCCCGGAGTGGAACCGAGTCGGGCGGCTGCGTCTACACTGCAAACGTCTGCGTCGCTTGGCCACCACGGTCCGCTTGCAGCACTTTCTTGTAACAAGCAGTTCCCGGTTGCACCTCCCTCTTCCCAGACTTCAGTCTCTCTAGTGGGCGAACTTTTTAAGTGTACATTTCCTAGGCTTAGCAATGGTGCCCTTTTTTTTGCTGGGGGAGGCAATCGATACCGCTCAAAAGATAGGCAAAAGCCTTCTTATCATCTGTTAGGATAACTTGGAGGCCCTTGTTTGGAGACAGGTGGCTTTGAATATAGTAGGTTTCAAGGCACTGACTGGTGGTAGCAACTGTTTGGGTAATCAACAAGGATTGCATTACCCAAACGAGTTTGCAAGCTGTTCCTGTTTTGCCACCGATAGGTAAGCAGGTTTCCGTTGTATATTAAATTTGAAAGTGGCACTTGGAACAGCTCCCATGTGCGTATCATATTGCTGTCTTGTCCCACTTGCGAGGGGTTGTTGTTGATGGTTTGCGTATGTGAGTCTTCAAACTTTGGTAAGGACTTCAGAATTTTAAGAACTTGGGCTCTGAGAAGCATGCCCTGTTTAATATCTTAAAACTAAGTAAATCAAGCAAAGTTTGTTTTTTGCAGAGTGAAATACTCAATGCCGAAGATGAGAATCATAACTGATAATAATATACAGTAATATGAGTTAGGGTTAGGTGGCACTGCTTTGCGGTGGTTCTGGTCCTACTTTGATGGTTGTTTCCAGAGGGTGGTGCTGTTATTGTCCATCCAGGTGATACTACCACCAGAGTATTGTCAGACCACATTCTAGCCAGTCATAAGCATTCAAGGAGGGCTGGTAAGGAGCATGGCTTGGGGAAGGACCATACAGAGACATCTACAGGGCTGCAGTTGCCCCCCAAGCCTGAGGTTCCCATCTCTGTAGAACGATATTTGCCCCTGTAAAAATTCAGGAGCTCTTGATTGTTGAAATCAATAAGCTAAGACTGTACTGATGTTTTTAATGAATTGAAAGAGAATTGCATGTTGCTAGCATTGTGTTCCATAAGGCGGATATGGAGAAAGTAAACAAATATGTTAATTTGATATAAAACAACCTCTTTAATGTGCTAACCTGAGGTTCTAATGTTTTGTTGTACTTTGTTATAGATTTGTTGTACTGTGCCTAGATTAAAATGTGGAGCAAAGGGTGTTCTGTTGTATAGTGCGGACCTCATTGATACCAAAAGTGTTCTAGGGTGTACTTAAAATCCATAGCTTCAACCTATAGGACACAAACTAAGATGCCAATTAAAGTATATTCCCATGAAAGGGTTTTTTGACCGGGGGGGGGGGTAATAGTATTGTATACCTGAAGGAGCATCTCCACCTGCATTGTTCAGCCCGGACACTGAAGGGCCTTCTGGTGGTTCCCTCACTGCAAGAAGAGAGGTTACAGGGAACCAGGCAGAGGGCCTTCTCGGTAGCAGCGCCCTCCCTGTGGAATGCCCTCCCATCAGATGTCAAAAAGATAAAGAACTACACAACATTTAGAAGACATCTGAAGCAGCCTTGTATCAGGAAGTTTTTAATGTTTGGTGTTTTATTATGTTTTGATGTGTGTTGGAAAGCCACCCAGAGTTTCCAGATGGGTGGGGATGATGGTGGTGGTGATAACAACAACAACAACAATAATAACAAGAAGAAAAAGAAGAAGAAGATCTGGGGGGGGGGGCTATTTGAGCTTCAGTCAAAGCCTTCCATGCAAAAAAAATCCAAAACATTTGGGTGTAACTCACCACGTAGTCATGCATCAGGTTTGTAGATTTGCCAAGTTGGTGGCAAAGTAAGTAGTTGGTAGTATCATAGAATCATAGAGTTGGAAGAGACCACAAGGGCCATCGAGTCCAACCCCCTGCCAAGCAGGAAACACCATCAGAGCACTCCTGACATATGGTTGTCAAGCCTCTGCTTAAAGACCTCCAAAGAAGGAGACTCTACCACACTCCTTGGCAGCAAATTCCACTGTCGAACAGCTCTTACTGTCAGGAAGTTCTTTCTAATGTTTAGGTGGAGTCTTCTTTCTTGTAGTTGGGATCCATTGCTCCGTGTCCGCTTCTCTGGAGCAGCAGAAAACAACCTTTCTCCCTCCTCTATGTGACATCCTTTTATATATTTGAACATGGCTATCATATCACCCCTTAACTTCCTCTTCTCCAGGCTAAACATGCCCAGCTCCCTTAGCCGTTCCTCATAAGGCATCGTTTTCAGGCCTTTGACCATTTTGGTTGCCCTCCTCTGGACACGTTCCAGTTTGTCAGTGTCCTTCTTGAACTGTGGTGCCCAGAACTGGACACAGTACTCCAGGTGAGGTCTGACCAGAGCACTATTACTTCTCTTGATCTAGATGCTATACTCCTATTAATGCAGCCCAGAATTGCATTGGCTTTTTTAGCTGCCGCGTCACACTGTTGGCTCATGTCTAGTTTGTGGTCAACCAAGACTCCTAGATCCTTTTCACATGTAGTGCTCTCAAGCCAGGTGTCACCCATCTTATATTTGTGCCTCTCATTTTTTTTGCCCAAGTGCAATACTTTACATTTCTCCCTGTTAAAATTCATCTTGTTTGTTTTGGCCCAGTTCTCTAATCTGTCAAGGTCGTTTTGAAGTGTGATCCTGTCCTCTGGGGTGTTAGCCACCCCTCCCAGTTTGGTGTCATCTGCAAATTTGATCAGGGTGCCCTTGAGTCCATCATCCAAGTAGTAGTAGGTAGCATCATAGATAGCACTGAAGGATGTGAGTAGGAGAGAAATGATTGCTTGATTTGATGGAATCTTTGACTTTCCTTAAGGCAGCTTTGAGTAGTAAGTCTTCAAAGTTTTAAGAACAAAATTTGAGAATCACAGTTCTAAGCTTCTACAGAAGTTTCCTCTAGTTTCCATAAAATGTTACAACTCTACAGTATGCAAGATGCAATATTTTAGAATATCAGGGCTAACGGAAAGTGGACTGTTTGGTAAATACACTATTTTAAAATGCTACAGTTAGACCCCCCTATTATTATTTCCTTTTTTGTAGGATATATTCACAATTTAAAGAATTTGAGAGGACAAACGTTTGGGGGAGGCAGGATATAAAGTAAGCTTTGTTCTTTGTTAGCCAGTACTACACGTCTGGTTTCTAAACTAGCATTGAACTGCATGGTACTCATTGCACAAGGAACATTTACCTTTTTTTTTTAAACCCAGTAGTGAATCCTGTACATGAAAACAAAGCAGAATTTTTTTGTTTTAGTATTTTCACTATCATCCGAACAGCACATAATTTGGCAGGTGTATAACTATAATGCTTCATTTTATGTAGCTTGTAATGCCTTATATCTACTAACAGTGGAGTCCATTGCACTCTCACTGAATGCATTGGGACTTAATGCCAGATGATCCAGGTTCACCCTCCAGAGTAGATTTTTGGAGCTCAGATTTAATGTTTAATGGTCTGGGCTACGAATTGTAATAATGCAACATTAATAAAATTATAGGGATAGACTATAAATGGAACACCCGTTTGTGTTGAATTTCAGTTTATATACATTTAACTTCCATTGTCAATCTATGTTCAAGCATGACAATAAAAACTTTACGATTAGAAGGGATATATTTAAAAGTACAATCATATGTTCAGCGTGATCTTGCAGACAGACAGTGAAGCCAGGGCCTGTGGTTAATGGAGTCTTTGTGCCATGTACCACTAATACATGTGCTGGACAAAGCCAGGCTATATCTGTATCTTGAGTAATACTATGGTGGTTACTCTTTTGTATTTACAGTAAAACCTACTTTGTGTGGCTTATTCTTTTGCCCCTGTAACTCTCCATAAAATAGGAACAAGGTTCTACTATCATCCTTGGATTCTATACCAAAGATATTTGGAGACATTTTTCCTGTGAGAAACTAGTAAAGAAAGTGACACTCTTTTAAAAAATGGTTTTAGGCCGTTTATTTCATTGTCCTCAGCAAGGTAGCTTTAGCAATTACTTGATACGGCTGACTGTTAGTCCTCCACAACTCTGCTCCTGCTTTCATTTAGAGTCCGTCAGCATAAGCTGACAATTTTGAGTAGCGCTACCTTTCTAGCTGAGTCAGCAGTTTCAAGATTCCGAACTAGGATTGCAGTTTTACAGAAGGTTCAGGTTACTGCTGAGGCAAAGTTATCTGCTATCTAGGAGCACAGGCATTGGTGTGGTAAAATATTTAACAAGCTAATAGGAATACTTAAAAGGACTTTGAATTTTTCAGCTGTACGCTAGTCCTTAAAATGTACTAACTTCACTTATTGAAAGAGCTGCATTGTAAAATAATAATAATAATAATAATAATAATAATAATAATAATAATAATTTATTATTTATACCCGGCCCATCTGGCTGGGTTTCCCCAGCCACTCTGGGCAGCTTCCAACAAAATATTAAAATACAATAGTCTGTCAAACATTAAAAGCTTCCCTAAAACATATGTAAATATATATGTCAATAATTCAAAGCTAGTTGTATATTTTATTCTCTCACCTTCCCCCCCCCCTCGGTTCCTTTAATATTCATGTTTGTTTGTTTCCCCCCTTTTCTGATTATTACTTTTTATGGAGCTGTTTTAAACATCTAGCAAATGATGTTACGAAAATAATTAAATAAAATCAATTATTTCAGTTCACACAGCACTTTGGCATTCAAATAAGGCAATATGCTTGATCATGTGATGGTTTGCAAGGCATTAGGGTTTTTTAAACGGGATTCTTTAACATAGTCATTTACAGAAGCCCTTGAAACAGAAAGAAATTTGAACAAGTTGTTTATTATATTAGACATGTTAGCTTCTATAAGTTTCTCACAAGGTTGTATTTGAAAATGTTTATAAGAATATATGGTTTTAAAATTGGACTACATAGAATGTCATGAAAACTTACTATTTAATGTTAAATACACAAAATTCTCAGGTATCTTTTTTCTCTTTGGTAAAACAGAGCGATTAAGTACTTTATTAATTTGCTAACAATGCAGTTCTATACACACTTAACTGGTCACAACTTCTATTAAACTCAGTGGGACTTACTTTTGATTGGAATTGAGCTATAAAATCTTGCAACCCTGGTTTCATTTAACTTTTTTTTGTAGCAGAACTTTGTTAGGGAATACATAAAGTAGAACATTGTGGCATTCTAGTTAACTTTTCAGCTGAGTCAAGAATGTTTTAACATCTTTTTAGTTACAGTACCCTTGTTGGATTTTCTGCTGAGTTAGCCAAGAGAGTTGTGTATTAGGTTTAGTTGGCATCTAATCTGTGTATAAGAAAATATAGACTGTGCTGATTGGTGCATGCACGCTATCTGTGTAGACACAAGATTCATATTCATTTCTACCTCTCTGAATGCCTTGGATATTGTGTGTGAAACATGAATGAGATCAGAAAAAATAGTTTGGGTTGCCACGGGATGTTCTTAGACAGAAATTGTGTATTTGTTATGTTTATCCTTTAAGCAACTTCCATGCCAACACCTCAGAACTGTGTTTTTTTAACTAGGCGTTTATTGAACGCACTTGGGTATATCATAGGGGACCTTAAAAAGTGAGAAAATTTGCAAATAATAAAGAGATAACGATGTGAAGATCTTAATGCGGAGACGGGAGTTGTAATGAGACACGGTTGTTAATACATCACATTCTGGGCCATTGAAATATGCTTTCATGGGAAGCATTTCTGCCACAAGATTTTGCAGGCATAACAACTTTAATTTCACTTCTGTTAAATGAAGAATTGCTTTCATATAGTACAGTCTGAGAAGTGGCTTTTAGATTGTAAGCCTGAGGTCAGCGATGACTTACTACTGATTTTAGTAAGCTGCTGTGGGAGCCATTTCAGCTGAAGAATAGGATAAAATGCTTCTAAGAAAAAACTAATATATTAATAATCTCTTGTCTTTTCTTTACAGGCTGCTGAGTCAGGAATAATAAAAGTAAAAACGATAGCTGCACGAAACAGTGATGTCTTGTCAGGTAAATATTTGCAAACACCAAAAATCCTAATCAGAAAATTTAATTTGAGTCTCTTTAAATCAAAGCTTTGTGTGTGATTTGGTGTTGAATATCTTTAGTGCTTTTAGAACATGAAGATAATAATAGTCTATGGGTTTTCAATAAAAGTTATGACAGTGTGCTAGTCCAATTTTTCATCAAAGCAGGTGAAATATATACAGTTATCAAAATTCTGGGATAGTCTTTGGTGTCTGAAGCTCCTGTTTGAATCCTCACTGATTTCCAGGTACTCAAGTTCAGGGAAAGTTTACACAGCAAGCACCTGTTTACGTTCTTTAGGATTCCACCTCATTATCTGCACCCCTCGTGTGACTGGGAGCAGCAAACTATGATTCCTAGCTTAGCATTTGATTTGAACTGGGTATAGAGGGTTGTGTCACTCCACAATGTGAAGCCAGTGGCATGCCATGCAAATGCATCCATTCCCTCTTGTAAGAAAGCATTAATTACCTTCCTAGCTCAACCAGCTGACCCCTCCCTGCCCAATTTTGTAAATGAAGAGGGGCAAGGATCCAACAGTTGTTGCACAAACCTTACCAAATGCTCTGTCCACGCCCTCAGGCTGCAACAACTGAAACCTGTCCAACAACATCCAACAAATAAGTGCTCCAGAATTGCCTGCTCTAAAACCTGGAGTCCAAGTTCCAGTGGATGCAAGTGAAATTATCCTCATAATGCCTTGCAAACAGTCCCAGGCTCTACCATGTGCCTAGGCCCACAGGTAATAGGCTTTAGCCACCCAGAACAACTGCACTGGATGACAAAACTGGGGCACAGAGGAGAAGTAAGCTTACTTTGCCACCTTGAGATCTACTGAATAGTCTGACCTGAGCACATTTGCTGTGATTTCCCCCCACCTGCTCATTCGCTTAATAGTTCTCACTCCAGAGCATAACACAGAGCTCTGCTTACTTTGCACGTTGGGAAAGGGTGTTCAGACTCCCATGTCACCTTCCGTGTTTGGCAGAAGAGCCAGCCTTGCCAATTGGAAAGCTCCCTAGAGCCCTCCAGAAAACCATTCGAATCCATTAGTCTCCAGGAGTTGGCCATTTTAATAAGTCCTCCACTCCTGCAGTTTTAGAATTCTGTAATTCTAAAACACAACAGGAACACCCCCACCCCAGTTTATCTTCTCCCTTCTCAACCAAGGATGACAAATAAAGAGTGTGCCCTGCTACAAATTTTGAGCTACGTTGGGGCAGCCCCATGGGTGTCATGGTGACCCTGAGTATGCTATTTGCCAGAATATGTAGAAACACACTCCTGGAGGTATGGTTGTATGATTAGGAGTGACACCAATCTTAATACAGGATGCCCACCCTGCTTTTTTGTGTGTTTTAGCTATTATTGGTGTAAGTTAACATAGTGTACAGTGTCTTGTGCCAAACAAAGCACAGGACTGGATGCAATTCAATACCATCCTGTAGAGGACAGTCTTCTGGGGTTGAGGGTATATAATTTGTCGTGGCCCATAGATTATTTTGGGTTGTATACCCCCTGTTCCTTATTGTGTTCTATGTTTTTTACTGCTATTTGCATTATACAAACAACAACAACAATAATGTATTATGTTACTGTATTAGCTGTTACTGAAGTACTCAAAACTTATAGTTTGACAAACATTTTATAGATGTATGTGCCCTGTTTCATGAGAGAGATGCTGCAGGAAAATGGCTTCTGCAGACTAAGCCAATATGCACATGTCTGCTCTTCCCCCACCCCAATTCCAAACTATCTTATGGGTCATCCAAATGAAAATTGATGTCTCCTTCCAGTTGAACAGCAGAACAAAGAAGCAAAATTGCTGGTGATATGGAGAAAAGGATGTGTTGCTGCATGGATGTGTTTGGAGAAGTAAAAGTGATAGAGAGGACCTCTCCAAAACATTCCTCCCACAACTCATTCTGTGAAATTTAATGGACAGTAAATGAAATATTGCCAGTTTCAGCCTTTTTCTTTAGTTATATTAATTACTGAATGAATCTATGTTTTTAATGTAGAATTTTAGGGTAACCAAATACAATTTAATATATTGCTTGTAACTATAGAGAGAGTAAAATATCCCCAAATCTCACAGATTTTGAAACTGCTTCTTATGATGTTTTGCAAACTGGAAGTGAAGACAACTGGAAAGAGTGTCTGTAGGAGTCAGAGATAATTTTGTATTGGTGGCAATAGTGGCAGTGATTTGAAAGTATACAAAATTCAAATAAATTGTGTACTTCCCTTCCTAAAGCTAAGTAGCTCTGAAGATCTTCCAACTAGTACTTAAATTGGAGCTTATCTGGATACCCCATGCCCACTTCTTAAACAAGGGCTAGGAAATGTCTGGCCTGCTGGTCAAACTTGGCATTCCATGAAATTTGGTCCACAAGACTTTTTTCACCACCTGCCCCACATCTGATGCTTTACATGGGGCAGGTGACGTCATGTATGGGGCAGGTGGAGATGTGGTTGCCAATGCACAAATAGGAGGCTTGTGCATCACTTTCACAATCACTTTCAAGTACACCTCTCTATTCTGTCATTCTGGAAAGTATGCTGCTGATTGGAAGCCCTGTGCAGCGATCTTGGTAATGCCTGCAGAAATCCCCTTGTGCTGGGGTTCCCAAGTGCCTGTCAGCCACCCACCCCAGTCAACAACAGTCAGAATTAGACAGGCCATAATGCAAAAATATAAAGAATTGCCTTAGGAGATTAAAAAAAAACCTGTAAAAAGAGTTTACCATATATGAGCCCCATTTGCCCAGTTCAGCAAGAAGTTGCCAGAACAGGAAAGTGTTCACCAACTTTCCTCTCCCACCTCCCAATAATTTGCCCATTTTAAAAATTTAACTGTGTTCTCATGTGTACCTTGCTCCAATATTGTGGTAGTATTATATGAACTTTGAATTATTTAGATTTTATGGAGGAAAATGTATGATATCACCAAGGACACCTAACTCACTTTCCTGGAAGTGAACCCTATTAAACGCAATCTTTCCTTTGAGATTTACCTGTTACCATATTCATTCCAGTTACCCAATCTGATTAGTTTTATATTCACTCATATTACTGTTATGAACCAATAGACTTTGAAAAATGCTTTATTTTTCTATTCCATTTCTTCCTGTTCACTGGTCCACAACCAGTATCTTAAATAACTAATTAAGATTAGAAAAATATTTCTCTTGTTGGTTATTATTCTTTTAAATGTTGCACTAGCAAGTCTTAAGCATTAGTGTCACCAGAGAAAATATTTATAGTTGCTTCTGTGTACTTGAGAGTACATGAGTACAGAAGGGCAGGGGCAGGTGGTCTGTTGCAACAAAAATGATGCCACAATTAGTTTTTATTGTTTAGATTAGTTGATTTTGAATAATTACTCTAGTATTACTTAAAATCCACTCATGTTGCATAAGAATATACTTTAGAATAGTTCTTGCCCTATTTTTTCACTTTAACACTTCTATTTAATTTATTTTTCTTTTGTTTTCATTGCTATCATGAATGCTGACATAAGTGGGAAAGCTATGACAGGTAATGTCAGCTATAATCCAAACAAACTTGCACTAAGAGACAGAAGCATCTCATCATATCTGTTCAAAGAACTAGATAGCATACAGTGATTTAGTGTATGGAAGACAGTTGCAGCCTCACAAATATCATTATGGACAAGACTTACAACTAGTAACAAAACTCGGGATTAGTCTTAAAATACATAAGCAACCTAGAAAACAGCAACAGTGGAATTCCACCCACACCCAGTATAAATTTTTATGACATAATAGAACCTCAGAAACCAATTTGTACTGAGTCAGACCATTGCCTACCACACTGACAGCTCTTTGGGGTTTCAGACAAGGGACATTTCCAGTCCTACCTGGAAATGCCAGGGATTGTTTTGAAACCTTCTGAATTGCAGAGCAGATGCTCTACTACTGAACTATGGTCCTTTGCCCTAATTAGGGAGAATAATTAGCTAACTAGACTTCAAAGGGGACACGGGTGGCGCTGTGGGTAAAACCTCAGCGCCTAGGACTTGCCGATCGCATGGTCGGCGGTTCGAATCCCCGCGGCGGGGTGCGCTCCCGTCGTTCGGTCCCAGCGCCTGCCAACCTAGCAGTTCGAAAGCACCCCCGGGTGCAAGTAGATAAATAGGGACCGCTTACCAGTGGGAAGGTAAACGGCGTTCCGTGTGCTGCGCTGGCTCGCCAGATGCAGCTTGTCACACTGGCCATGTGACCCGGAAGTGTCTGCGGACAGCGCTGGCTCCCGGCCTCTAGAGTGAGATGAGCGCACAACCCTAGAGTCTGTCAAGACTGGCCCGTACGGGCAGGGGTACCTTTACCTTTTTAGACTTCAAAGATTATATGCCTAGAACACTAATACAGTAGCACTTGGAAATGCTTACTAGTACTTTTTATCTATATCCTAGTACTTTAATTTACATTGTACAATTCCTCTTTAAACTCAACATTATTTACAAGGCGCTGTGGGTTAAACCACAGAGCCTAGGACTTGCCGATCAGAAGGTCGGCGGTTCGAATCCCCATGACGGGGTGAGCTCCCGTTGCTCGGTCCCTGCTCCTGCCAACCTAGCAGTTCAAAAGCACATCAAAGTGCAAGTAGATAAATAGGTACTGCTCCGGCGGGAAGGTAAACAGTGTTTCTGTGTGCTGCTCTGGTTCGCCAGAAGCGGCTTAGTCATGCTGGCCACATGACCCGGAAGCTGTACGCTGGCTCCCTCAGCCAATAAAGCGAGATGAGTGCCACAACCCCAGTGTCGGCCACAACTGGACCTAATGGTCAGGGGTCCCTTTACCTTTACCTAACGCTTTTAGGTTTAATGGCTGCCTTGATAAACCTGTGAATAATCTTCTAAGACACGATACATCTGTGCATTAATATAGATGCCTTCACTGCTTACATTTTCCTAGAAAACCAAATCAAGATTTCTCTTTTAAAAAACAAACAAACCATACACAGTTTGAGGCCTTTCACTCTCTCTAGGCTTTTCAAGTTTCAAGTAATTGCATTCTGATTTGAAATGGTATTTTGTATCGTAGAATTGTAGAGTTGGAAGGGACCACGAAGGTCATCAGTACAGAATCTCTGTTACTGTTTCTAATTAATCTGCTGTAGTGTCACTGATAATACAGAACTGGGTTGAGGGGTTATATAACTGATGCCCCTTTGGATTGTTTCTGTAGCTCAGTATACTGGATATTCCTAATAGAATTCTCAGTGTTATGGGCTATTTTCTGTTAGTGTACTTTGCTCTGTTGCACCAGCAGATGCATCTGCTCATCAAGGGGAGGAGGTAATTTGGACTGATTTTCCTGATGAACCTAACACCCTCCCCCAAACTGTTCTGGAGGATTGAGGGACCCTCAGAACATATTTGGGAGAGGAAATAGGCAAAAGCCACTTCCCCTTCTCCACCATGAGCAGATGTTTCCTGCTGGATCAAACTTCCTTGTGCTTGTGCAAGAAATAGACTATCACCCTATAGTACCTAATAAGATTCTAGAAAAGAGATGCATTTCATACAACATAATTTATGGATACCATTCTTTACCAGCTCAGAACTTTGGTAAACTTCTGTCAGGGTATACCCACTGTGTGTATACTTAAGTGAATTTTGAGTGCTGAATCCTGCTTATTTGCCTAAGAAGTGCTTGTTTTAATTACCGGTAGTTTCTTCAGCTAGTCTCTCTCTCTCCCCACCCCATCCCCAGTTAGGTATAAGACAAAATACTGAATACTGCTTAGTTGTAAGACAAAAATCTGGTTTAAAATTTCCATGTTTGGAATCAGAAGTGTATATACTTCTGCAGTAGCTATAGTTTTGAGAGTTGTATATTGTACTCACTGTCAAAGGATAAAATTCCAGCTAGAGTTTAATATCAATGTATAATTTAAAACTATAATTCCTATAGACTCACTATGGGTATCTTTGAGAACCTGGCACATGTACGATTTTGTAAACTAGGCTACCTTTCAGTTAAATTAAATATTACTATACTGTGCAAGCAGTGTGTTCACATAGAGCAAGTATGTTAAAACAAGTCGGCTGCAATTAAGACTTGTACTTTGAAGGAAAGGAGACATCAAATAATCAGTCTTCTGTTCCATAGTACTCTGTTCAGACTCTTGTATTCTTGTGCAATGAACATAAGGATGTGTTGGATCACAGAGCTATCTTGCCCATGACAAAATGGGCACATGGGAGAGTCAGTAGAATATTGCATATGGTGTATGAGAATGGGGTAATTCAGAGGCTTGGAAAGCAAAGTGAATGCAAGGAGTAAATGCTATGCAAACAGGCAGCTGGAAGACGATTCAGGCAGCTGCTCCAAAAGGTTCTTACTGTGGATATAAAATTAAAGTAAAAGTTCCAAATTTGTAACTCTTTCCATCTCTTTTATATATATTTTCCATGAAATATCACTTTAATTATATTAATCTTCAACAGATGGTTTCTTTATTAATCAAAGCTGCGGTCTTGTGATATTGTATATATTTATTTTTTCTCCATCTGAAAGCCTTGAAAGAGAACAGCTCTGAAGTGGTTCAGCCTTTTCTAATGGGTTGTGGAACAAAAGAACCAAAGATCACCCAACTATGTCTAGCAGCTATACAAAGGCTCATGTCTCATGAAGTTGTTTCAGAGGTAAGACTTGGGGTAGTCAAGTAATGGTATGGAAGTGTTGCCTAATTTACATAGCTGAAGAATCATTAAAAAAATTAGAGTATCCTAATAAGATAACTGAGTAGGCATAGCCTTTAGGATCAGTGTAGATGTAACACTACCCCAGAGGGATTATTAGGGTTGGCTTCTTACAGGAGCATTCCCCTTCAGTTTTATTTTCAGATGAAATGTGGTATTTAGCATTATGAGAGTTAGTATGGTGTGTAGTATGTTGATTGTTGAGGTTAGAGGAGACTCACTCAGCCCTGAAGCTCACTGAATATTTTTGAACCATTTGCCAACTCTCACCTACTCTACAGGCTTGTTGTGAGGATAAAGTGGAGTTGGTAGGGGATGAGTCATGTGTGCTGAACTATGCTAGCGTAAAGGCAGCATAAACATATAAATATACCTACGGCACAATTTTGAGTCATGGTTAGAAGCTGGTACACAAACTACAGTTTAAGGTCTCTCTGACTAGTGTTAACATTGATGTTGGTGTAGCACAACTTGAAAACTGAGGGGAAGGGGAGGTGTATGCAAGTCACCCAGGAGAATTACACCAAGCCTTACACTTTAGGATTATAATGCAAAACGGTCAGCTGCTCTAGCTTTATTGAGGCTTTGGCTACTGGTACAACTTAACACTCACCCAGGGAATGAAATTCCCACACAAATAAAATTCTCTTCTCAGTGACCTCATCTTGTCTTGCACAGTGCTGAGTCCTCACCCAATACTGCTGCTGGTCCCATCACACTTGCTGATTCTCCCCAGCTTCTAAGCTCCATGACACCCTAGTATTCCTTTCTCCAGGCTATTAAGTTTGAGGAGTGACAGGTCAGGTTGTCCTCCTTGGGACCCTCTAGGGTCACACACAGTGAACCAGTCTCATGGTATTCTCTCCTTAAGGAGCTGAGCTGGAAGGAAAGCCTATTAGCAGGGTTCCCTGACCCTCCCCGCTGTCAGGGGAAGAAGGGTTAAGAGATTATGTGCCTTTGCTTTTTCCTCTGCAAGCCAGTCTCCCTCTCTTCTATGACTGCTGCCTCTGGGCTATTTAAGCTCAGTAGTTTCAAAAGTGCTTTGTTATTCCCAGGTGGTAGCAGCTTTTCCCTTCCCCACCTCTTTCTTGGGTAGGCAGAGTGAGTTGCAGCCCTGCTTCCAGTAGAGGTGGATTGGGGCCATCTTAAAAGGTCAGTCAAAGAAGAGAACATATTGCTTGAGGCGATCCCCTGCAGATCTTTACAGGGTGAAAAAGCATATTCAATATTTATTAAGTACGATGGAATTAATGATTGACACTTCTATAGTCATTTCCCCCCACATAGTATCTTGGCATCGAATAGCCCATCTCAATTTTTGTTCCCAAGGTTGCTGCTGGAAATGTTATCAATATGCTTTGGCAACTGATGGAAAATAGCCTTGAAGAACTCAAGCTTCTTCAGACGGTCCTTGTATTATTAACAACCAACACAGTTGTCCATGATGAAGCACTTTCTAAGGTAGGCACTGTATAAATCAAATTGTGGTATTTCATTATATGTTAACCAATAAATATGAGCTGATCTTGAAAATTCCACGATGAATCTTAAGTAAGTTTCACAGGCTGTCTTTCATTGTACACCAAAGGAAATATTCAGAAAAATGGCACACCGGTGTGGCTTATTTACACAATCCCTACAGGCCTGTTCAAGTAATACCTTAGCTTTGAAATTCTTCTCAGGAAAAGAATGAGAGTGATCCATGGTCTCCTATGTTTCCTTAATAATAGCATTCACAAATAGCAATATTAGGAAAAGGATCATTTAGGTGTTTCATTAGTGTGGATGAATTAGTAAAATCAGGGGGAAATCCAAGATTTCCCTTTTCCAATTGGCAAGTTGCCTTTTCTGGCAAATAGGAGAGTAATCCTTCAGGTGGGCATCATGGAAGAAAAGGACCCAAATATATTTGTTCTTCATCTGAGCTTTTGCCAAAAAAGTTTTCAATATCATTTTACACTTAAATTAGATTATAAATTAGGTTTCTGGGTAATGTAAAATGTTTTAAAGCTGGCAAAATAAAATGTTGAGTTAAACTACAAGCTTATCAAAATCATGCTGCAACTACTTAATCTCATCCATTAAAAGTTACGTCAGCTATGGTGATCGGATTATGCATAGTTTGGATCAAGTTTTCAGTAAAAGAGAGCTGCACAGTTGTGAGAGAGTGTCTCTTTGTATTATTGCTGTTTGTACTTGGCACATGGGTGACAATCAGAGGGGCATCCTTGAGGCATTCTTGACATGAAAGTGTTGAAGCAATCGTGTGACTTGTACATTATTATTTTTCTTTTCACATGTGAAGAGGCTTTTGATGAAACATAAAGGAGGAGCCAGTTTCCAAGATAGATGCATTTTAGGATGGCGGAAACTTAAACATCTTTAAATTCAACTTCATGTTTTAGAAACTTATAATTTCTCTACCTTAGCTTTGATTCTTATTTGGGTTGTGTAATGAGTACTGTTTAATTTTTTTTAGGCAATTGTCCTTTGCTTTCGGTTGCACTTCACAAAAGACAATATCACAAATAATACTGCGGCAGCCACCGTACGGCAAGTAGTTACTGTTGTTTTTGAAAGAGTCGTTGCTGAGGATGAACACTATAAAGGTGGGTATGTGTTTGTATTGCAATTAAAATATTACATAACATTTTGTACTTATAGCAAAAGTCTGTTTGCTATAAGTAGGTGGAGCCCAATATAGTAGTACCCTGATTCTAAAAGTAAATAGATTAGTGTATAGCGCTTCATCCACTGGCGGAGGAAGAGGAGTGAAGGGGAAGCGCACTGCCCCTGGCAGCGCAATCCCGGTGGGGTGCCATCGCGGCTGCCTCCCCCGCCCGCGCTGGGCGCCACACCCCCAGAATGCGCACCAGCCCCGCCCCCACCTGCTCTCCACCCCCCCGGTGCCGGAGCATGAAGCTCCACCACTGGCTTCATCTGAGGAATTTGGAGGGCCAGGTCAAAGATTATCCCATTTTATCATCACAGCAATCCTGCATAGAGTACGCTGAGATGAGTGGAGATTTCAGTCCAGGTCAAAATTCAGCACTCTATTAATGTGGAAAGTGTAATCAATAAAGGAAAGGTGGCTTTTGAAGCATGGATACCAATTTGTTCAAGTGTTACATCATGTGTGTTTTTTAATGAAGCTGTCTGATGTAGGCTTTGAATTGGCAGGTTGTTCAGTAACTGCAAGTCATGCTTTTTACCTTGTGTTTAGTTAGAGAAATGTGCTTCTTGATTGCCAGTCCTCTACTACATGCCTTCTGAATGGTACTTGTCACATCTCTGAAACTGGAAAAGTAACTAAATGCAACTCTGTTCTACCCGGCAGTAGCAAGAGGGGAGAGAGAAAGAGCAACCTTTTGGGGGAAGGTTGGTATCGACCACAAGCATCTGCTAAAACCCCCAAGTTGCTGCATCAGCCTTAGTTAATATATATATAAAATTGAACAGCCATGCATTTTTTCTTAACATTGTGTTTCTGAACTGGATCTGTGTTTTGTACAGATATTATAGAGCAACCGATAGGAATTCAAGGAAACAGTAACAGAAGATCTGTCAGCACCTTGAAACCATGTGCTAAAGATGCATATATGCTTTTTCAGGTATTGGAACTTACTTGAATTCTTGTCGTTCTTTTTATTGTATACAGTCTAATTTACGTACAAAGTTAAGCTTCTGAGATCAGTCAGTAGTCATTTACTTGCTGTTGTTTTGAGAGATAATATGATAATATGAAGAGAGAGAAAAGGTTAACATACACAGAGCATTCTTAATATTATGGAGGAAAAGCATAGCATGCTGGACATAATTCTTCTCATCTCTAGAAGCTATAGAGCTCAATATACAGAGGAGCTACAGAGATGGTAAAAGGGAGCAATTTGAGAAGCTAAAAGTTTGGATAAAAGTCAGGATAGTCTCAATGTTTTCAGAAACTTAAAAAGAAACAGTACTATCTAACTGGTGGATTTAATTTGCTGGACAGAATAATGAAATTAAATACTGGAAAGGCAAATGCAATTTCTTAACAATGGGCTGATTCTGATGTAATGCTGGTTCTAATGCAATGCAAAATCATGGAGACTGGCAAAACATGGGCTTGCATTCAGCACTTGCCTCCTTTCCAGATTTAAGGCAAACTACAGTTCATCATCATCTGAACTATGATTTACCCTTCTCTGAAAAACAGGATAAAAATGAAGAACAGACCCTGTTTCTAGATTCAATTTGCAAGGCAATCACAAACTATAGTAGGCTTCTTTAGGCAAAATAGTACCTTGCCTCAAACCAGGAAGGGATATAGAGGATTGTGTATGTGAACGAGGAAGGAGTAACTGAAACTCAGACGTGTTAATACCAGAGTATGGTTTGACGGTATGTCTAAAAATTCCATGTGGTGAATTACATGGCGAAGTAGAGACTGGGTGAAAATTGGGGGGGGGGGGGTTTCCAGGCTGATTCCTGAGAATAAAAGTACAAGAGTGTTGTTGGTTTTTTTTAGGATCTTTGTCAGCTGGTTAATGCTGATGCACCTTACTGGCTTGTAGGCATGACAGAAATGACCCGGACATTTGGTCTGGAACTGCTTGAGTCAGTCCTCAATGATTTCCCGCAAGTATTTTTACAAGTGAGTGCTTTTGTTTTTAGAAAGGGGAGGGGAATTTCAGCTACAAAGACTTTAGAAACTGTATATATTGTGGTTGGGGGTCCTAACTAGACACCTGTGAAGGGAAGGGCTCCTTTTCACAGATGGGACCAATATCTGCGTGTGGGATCCACTCCTGGAAAGTGAGGGAAGAGGCCATTTTTGCTAATTTCCCCCCATCCTCCTGCGCTGCTTCTTACGCTGTTCCATAGCTCTTCCAACCTTCCAGAGTTGATTTTTTGGAAGCACGAGGGACTACTGGAGGGAGGGGGAATTAGTGAAAGTTGCCCTACTGCAGGCATAGGGGCTACAACTCCCATGATCCCTACTGCAGGTTTTGGGACTACAACTCCCATGATCCCTAGCTAACAGGACCAGTGGTCATGGGTGATGGGAATTGTAGTCTGAAAACATCTGGAGGGCTGAGTTTGCCTATGCCTACCATACTGCCTCATTCACTGACAGGAGCTTCATGTGAGCAAAACTCAGCTTGGGATGCTCCTGCCAGCAGAAGCTCAGTTAAGATCCAGGCCTTTGTTTCTGAAATAGGAAAGACTCAGCCATTTTTGTTAACATATCTTTGGCATCTGTATGATTGGTGCCTCTTAACCTAATACTTAGATTGTGTTTTGGTTAACTTTAGAGCAACAGAATGAGCAGTACTACCCATGGGGGGATTATCTAAAGGGCAAGGGGGCAATGGGCAGTGCTGGAGTGTGAATGACCATCAGACATTAAAAGTTCATCAATGAATCAAGTCCATCAATTTTGCTTCCCCACCTTTAGTATCAAAGGGGTTACTGTGGAAGGTTGGTGAGGTCCCTAGTATAAACCTATGTGCCTAAACTTTAATGATTTTTATACTGTGTGTGTGTGTGTGTGTGTGTGTGTGTGTGTGTATATATATATATATATATATATATATATATATATATATATATATATTTAAAAAAATTAGTTAGCCTTCTAACAGTGTCCTTTTATTTTCCAGCATCAAGAATTCAGCTTCCTCCTTAAAGAAAGGGTCTGTCCACTAGTGATAAAGCTCTTCTCACCAAATATAAAATTTAGACAAGGTTCCAGTACTTCATCTTCACCAGCACCAGTGGAAAAACCATATTTCCCGATCTGCATGCGCCTTTTGAGAGTAGTTTCCGTTTTGATCAAACAGTTTTATAGTTTACTGGTAAGAGGACGGTTTTAATATCACTATTATGCACAGGATAAGTCTTAAATACCATGCAAAATGTGGTTTCCCCCCCTGAATTTTAAGGGAGCTCAATGTAGAACAGGTTTCTTCACCATCTTTTCTCTTAGCTGTCAGCATACAAATAATCCCTGGTTATGCTAAGAAATAGTCACACCAATAGTCCTCTGTTTGACTTGAGGGAGGTGAAACTGCAGACACATATGCCTAAAGAGGACTGTGGCAATACTGTAACGCCTTGATAACAGAATAACCTAAGGATAATGCTTCCCCTCAATCTTTAGCTGTTCAGAAATTGTTAGGCTACAGAAAATTATTTATTCCACCTCTTCTTTCCTTCATATAGCCTCTCAAAGCTCAGCTTGTTCCTTTGCCACCACCCTCTTGTTCCCACTGAGCCTGTAGCTAAGCCTAAGAATGTGTAACTGGAACAGCAAACTATTCCTTTCCATTTTACCCCATTCTCCCCTTTCTCTAGGCCCCCCAAGTGTTATTAGCTTCCTTGCTATGGGACTGTGCCAAATAGCCCTTCTCCCAAAATTGCAAGTGCAAACATTTGCAGGGAGGGGCCCTGCCTTATTAGCAGAAATTCCGTGTTAAGGATGCCTTGTTCAGAATTTTCTTTTAACTAATAAAAGTATTTTTGTTTAGGTAACTGAATGTGAGATCTTTCTATCATTGCTTGTGAAGTTTCTGGATGCAGACAAACCTCAGTGGCTAAGAGCTGTTGCTGTAGAATCGATACACAGACTTTGTGTGCAACCTCAGTTATTAAGGTAGTGGAAGTATATTAGCTGATATACCATATACCAATTAAAGTAATGCTTTCGATAAAATATTTGGATAATTGAAATAACAGTGCACAGGTATTGTGTTAGGTGTGCATGTATACAAATAGTGAGTCACTGATTTTAATATCCTTAAATTTGTTTTAAATTCTAGAATTTAAATGTTGTCCTGTAGAACATGAAGCCTTTCTGTGGCTACCACATACTTTTTCCAATCAGTATAAGAAAGAGTGTTTCATAATGCAGAGTCACTGATGAAGTCACAAAAGCATTTTCTAAATAACTGCATTTTTACTCTGTCCGAATTGTGTAACAGGTCCTTCTGTCAGTCTTACGATATGAAGCAGCATTCAACTAAGGTATTCCGTGACATCGTGAATGCTCTGGGATCATTTATTCAGTCACTGTTTCTCGTACCAAATACAGGGAATGCATCAGCTGCAACAAACCAGACAGGTAAACTAGACCCTAGGACTATTTTGAGCCATTTATCAATCATTCCCTCTTAGGAGTACTGGTTTCAATAAACATTTTATTCATTTAGCTCAATTAGTACTTTGAGTTGTATTCATGAGAATGATAACTTGATCATTCTTGCAAATGGTAAAATAAAGCCTTTTAGAAGAACTTGCATAGAACCTTACTCTGTAACTCTGAATGGAAGGCATATCATATCAAACAGTTAAAGCTGTCATATTTTTTAAACCACCATACCAGCACCCAGGGCCAGGACACCCATGCAGCAGGTTCTGGATAGCTACCTTTTCTTCCTCAACAGGTGGAGGTGTGGAGGCAGCATTTCTCATTTTCCCTCTAGTGGCAAAATGCCCTGGGCTAACCCTGCCAGCGCCTGTTTCAGCAAATACCTCAAAATCTTAATGCATATGCTGCATCTCATAACTTTTGAGTGGGTTAATTTGCTAATATTTTAAGTTTCTGAGTTCTGAGTGACTTTAGCTTTTCAGTGTAGCTCCACTGGTGTTGGTAAGACCTCTTTAATGAAATGCAAGATGCACTGGGAATGGTTGGCCAGGAGGGGGCATTCAAAACAGATGGATAAAACATTGTTTGAATAACCTTTGCTTATAGGAATGTTGTCTTAATGATATTAAGAAAAAGGGTTCCCGTATATACTCGGGTATAAGCCCAATTTTTCAGCACATTTTTTATGCTGAAAAAGCCACCCTCGGCTTATACTCGAGTGAGGGTCCTTTTGGACTGCTCCTTCCTCCTTTGCCGCTGGCAGTGGAGGAACAAGCAGCCCCATGGCAGCCCTTTCAGGCTGCTTGTTCTTCCTCCTCCGCTGCCGCCACCACCAGGTTTGTGGTGTGGTGAACCGACTTATACTTGAGTCAATAACAAACAAACAAACAAATTTCTTTCCAGTAGCACCTTAAAGACCAACTAAGTTAGTTCTTGGTATGAGCTTTCGTGTGCATGCACACTTCTTCAGATACACTTCAGTGTATCTGAAGAAGTGTGCATGCACACGAAAGCTCATACCAAGAACTAACTTAGTTGGTCTTTAAGGTGCTACTGGAAAGAAATTTGTTTGTTTGTTTGTTTTGAGTATGGCAGACCAACACGGCTACCTTTCTGTAATTGAGTCAATAAGTTTCCCCAGTTTTTTGTGGTAAAATTAGGTGCTTCAGCTTATATTTGGGTTGGCTTATACTTGAGTATATACGGTATTTTGCGCTTAACTAATTAAATTAATATTGAAGTGCAGTTAATTCCCCCACTTGATTCACTGTATAGGAGGAAGTGTGCCTGGTGGTACAGCCTCAGCACAGACCAATCCCGGAATGTTAGGAATGGGTGGAAGTGTGACAGTCTTGCCTGCTTTTGAATACAGAGGAACCTGGATACCCATCCTCAGCGTGTCAACACAGGGCAGTGCTAAAGCAACCTAGTAAGTAAAGTGTTGATCTTTAAAACCATGAATTTGCCACATCCTAAGTAGTTGTAACTGAGCAGGAATATGGAGAAGATCTGTTCTGGAAACAGCCCTGGGTAGCATCAGGCAAGTGCTACCCTGGTGGGCACTTGGAGTCGTTCTGATCGTGTCTCTGTGTATTGGTTTCTTTCATGATTGTGCCTCAGATCTGTTTCTTCTCCAGATGGATTAGAAATTACTTTTCTGTGGTGCCCTAACCTCCTTTCAGTACATATTTCCTCTGGTTTCTTATTAGGCTCTATTTATTTGGGTTGCTGTTCAAGTCTTGGGATGGTTTATAATTATAGTGTGTTTCTTTAGTTATGACAGCAGAAGACAAACATAACTGTTAAAAAGTACCTCCGATGACTCTATAGAATTACCAGCACAGATATATGTTGTAGTGTTGAATAATTTATATTTGTAAGGTAGATTTTTTTAAAAATCTGTATAAATACCGTATTTTTTGCTCTATAAGACTCACTTTTTCCCTTCTAAAAAATAAGGGGAAATGTGTGTGCGTCTTATGGAGTGAGTGCAGGCTGCGCAGCTATCACAGAAGCCAGAACAGCAAGAGTAAGAAGCAAGCCTTATTGGACACAATTGGCTCATGCACATACAGTGGTAAACAATGCTTTAGCGCTATGTGGACAAAGCACAATTATTCCAAGTACGTGAGGGGCGGAGGAAGACTTCAAACCACAAAACTGGCTTGTTTAGCAACTTATCATTGCTTAATTTAAACCAGGATTCTTGGTTTACATATAATGCTAAGCCAATCATCTTTAAAATAGAAAGGAATCTTGGCTTCCCAACTGTGTGGGTGGAGGAGGAGGAAGTTTGAGAGCCTGTTCCATTTTCAGTGAAGCTTATTTACGTAGTGCTAAAACATGGTTTAGTATTATGTGCAAACCAGCCCTCTGGCAGTAACTTCCAAGTAAACATACATAGGATTGCAATGTAAGTGAATACATCGGGGAAATATTTGAAAGGTTTAGGGAGCTAGCTCTCCTTTGAGCATTGATGTTTGGAGCAATTAACTATGATTGCACAGAATATACTAGTATCAGTGTAAGAAACCTCAGTTTTACAGCAATATTTCAGTTCTAATGTTAATCTTATATTTGGTTTGCTTTGCAAATTGTGATATTTGCAACAGAGTATTTTGTTAGCTAAGCAATGGGTGCCAAGGGCATATTATTCCTTTTGCTTATGTTTATTTAACGCCCCCCCCCCAATCTTAGCCTAGAGATGTTGGACAAAGTTGAGCCACCCACAATTCCTGAAGGCTATGCCATGTCAGTAGCATTCCATTCTTTACTGGATCTTGTCCGTGGCATCACTAACATGATTGAGGAAGAATTGGGACAGGTTGAAATGGAGAGTCAAGTAACAACAGCTGATACACAGTCTTCACCGACACAGTCCTCAGACCTGCAAGATTTTAATTCAGCATCCGACCAAACTGACAAAGAAACAGGTATGTGATAATGATTGGTATTGGTTAAGGTTAATAAAAGGAAAGTAATATAAAGCTGCTTACAGATGTATAGGACCTGGTGTAGGCATTTCTTTGTGTAGCTGAGCTCTACTTCCTCCTCACCTTCACTTTTTAACTGAATGTAAATTACTTCTTTCTTTTTATTGCCCCTCTTCCTAGTTTTTCAAAAGGAATGCTTGTTTTGGTTCTTACTCATCCCCATTTTTGTAGTTGCCTTGCATTAATATAATTTCTAAGAACATGTATATATGTCTGCTTTTTCTAAAAAAACCACTGAACTAAGGTGCCTAAAATAGTTTTTTGGGATCTTGGATTTTCTCTTGAAAACTTGCCTTGACAGACAAAGCTATAGTCCTCATTAGATAATTTGTCACACCTCCCAGCCAGGCTGTTGCTGTTATTCATGGCAGCCATATTTGACTCTGAAACTGTAGAGTGGAAAGATAGTCCAAGTGAACCCGGTCTGCCTTACAGCCTGTCTTGTACCAACTTACTGGTAATGTCTAGTAGACTGCAATGGGATGTATATATACTAAAAGAAAAATGCATCAGAAAGTGAGTCTGCTATACTGTATTAATGTTACTAAATGTTGTTTTAAAATTACTCTCATCCTCCTCTCCCAAGTCAGCAGAGCAGTTTGGGAAGAAATGGTGAACGCGTGCTGGTGTGGTCTACTTGCTGCACTGTCTTTACTTCTAGATGCAAGGTATTCAGTCAGTTTAGAATTACGCTTCATTCTTCAGAGCTTTCTGTTCTTACCTTGGGTTTGAAACAAGTTTGAAACCTAGAACCTCAACTGCACTGAGTACCGAGGTAGCAGAGTTCCCAAGGACTAAAGAAGACATAATTATACATTGAGGGGGGAAAGTATAAAAGATTGGATGTGACTCAGTAATAGATTTATTGGGTGTTAAGAATATTATATAGACCTTTTTTTCTCTCTGCAGTAATATTTTATTATTTACTTAGCTTTACAGTGCTTCAGTTATAAGCATGCATGGCACAGCTGTGTGGAAATGATTTGTTTTCTCTTAAAAGACAGCTTTATTTATTTATTCTTCATGTTTTTACAACAAACAGTTTGCTAATCAGTCAAACTGACTAATAACGGGGATTTAAAATACAGATAAATAGCAAATGAATCAGTTAAAAATATTGTTATACATTAAAAGTGTTAATCCCCAGTCCATTTACAAATCAATATGGTTTAGAAAAAAATCCTTTTTTTCTGCATTTCTGAAATGTGTAGATTTTAAGAATACAGTGTTATAAAACTGGTGTTATACGGTATTATAAAACTGGTGTTATTTTAAAAACTTGATCAGTTAAATGTCTCCTGCATCTTTATAGTAATTTTTTTGTCAGTGTTTTGTGACATTTTGGTTAGTCCTAGTAACCTGCTATGAATTTTTGATTCTACCCACACACACCCCAGGGGCCAACATGGCTGCTGATCCTTTTTGAATATTTCCATAGAATTTTTTCCTCATAGTAAATGTGTAAGCATGAGTGTTCCCTTTTCAGCTTCTTCTTATATGTGTCAATCATGCCTTTTACTTATTTGTACTATTTCAGCACTGATGAAGCTGCCACAGAAAATATTTTAAAAGCAGAATTGACTATGGCTGCATTGTGTGGAAAACTTGGTCTCGTAACATCAAGAGATGCCTTCATTACTGCCATTTGCAAAGGCTCCCTGCCTCCTCATTATGCCCTAACTGTGCTGAACACTACTACTGCTGCACTTTCTGGTAAATGTAAGGATATTATTTGGTCTTACTTTTCTTCTTGTAAACAAGAGCATACACAATTATAAGCAAACAGCCATAACATGGTTGAATATTTTTGCTTTTCCAGACACATATTTGATAAACAAGTGCTTGGCAGAATGGTATATGATGCTATGGAAGTGTTTGAGGTGAACCATAGTCTAATGTGAAATAATCTGGTCTTCCCTATCTACAGCCACTTGAGATATATCCTGATCCTGAAAGAGTAGTATTTTTTTTTCTTTCAGAGGCAGAACCACATTAACAGCCCACATGAGTCATCTGTTCTTCACCCCCTTTAAAGCCTTGCAACTTGATTTCTGTTATAGACTGAAAATAATATTTATAGCTTTAAATGTAATGGAAATTGTATTAAGCACTTTAAGTACAGCATAATCTTCATATCTGCCACAGACCGTGTGACTATAACCCATTTTTAAAAAGAAATGGCTTTTAAAATAGCCTTAAGAGCAACTATATTCACTTAATTTTTTCTAATAGATTTTCTTGGGTTTTTTTTTAATATACATTGGTGTTCTTTTCCTGTATGAAAATCAGTGATGTGTGGTGGAATTACTGAAAACTTTTTATTTTTTACTTTACCTCTTGTGATTTTTAAAGGGATTAACTATTTGCCCTTTTAGAAATAAATATAATGTATCAAATGTTACTTCTGTTACCAATCCTAAAAATAGTTTGGGGTTGGTAACTTAAATAAGTAAATTTACTTCTATGTGTGTGTATTTTCAAACTTCATTATCCTTTTCAGAGGCTTAGATGCAGGCTTTATTCCCACAGGCGAAGGCAACTTCTGAGGAGAGTTCTGAGGAGAGACTCTTCTGAGGAGAGTCAAGGGATGCTTCTGCTGGGGACAGGCAATTTTTACCAGCCTTTCCCAGAAATTCACAGCAGCAGGACCCACTCTCTTCCAGAGGGTTTGGGAACCTTTCTGAGTACAGTAGTATGAGAGGTGGGAATTGCCCAAAATTTCTGTCTTGGGAAGGTGAAGTCTGTATCTTATAATAGAAATCTTAGAATTCTTCTTTTGCTTTTTAGCATATTCCATCCAGGGGCAGAATGTTCAGATGATTAGTCCATCAAGTGAGTCTCACCAGCAAGTTGTAGCAGTAGGACAACCGCTTGCTCTCCAACCACAGGGAACAGTAATGGTAAAATATAATTTGTAAATATCATTTTCTTATTTGATGGTTTAATTTTACTAGACTTTCACTTTTATCTCAAAAGTCCAGTGACGCGTCTGCCCCATAGTCCAGCAGATATATTGGAGTGAGCATGTAGTCGAAGACAGTAATGCGGAATTGGATTTGAGGGACTTAGCAGGAATATTTTAGATGCATGCCGCATACCTAATTACCTTTGTGTGTCAATGAAATGTCCCACTGATTTCACTTAACTGAAAGGGCCTCCTCTGTGTCCAGTTTAGGTCACCAAAATTTAAGAATGTTAGCAATTCAGTTTATGTTGTTTAAAATATTAGCATCTAATTTTGCAGCTTTTAGAAAAGCACCCAGATTACAAAAAGTATCTAGCAGAATTCCAGTGGTTGATAACTTAATTTATGTGCAAAGATGGAGCCACTTAACATATATCATTTAACAACAACAACAATTCTATTATTTGTAGTCTGCCCATCAGCTGGGTTTCCCCATCCACTGTGGGTGGCTTACAGCATATGTAAAAACACAATAAAACATTGAAAAACAGACTATCTTATATCATAACAGCTTTCGGGATAAAGGTTGACTGTAGCAACAAAAAGATTATGGACAAGATCTGCACTCGCAGATGCAAAGGGATTTCCCCTTTCTCTCCCTCCCACATGTACTCTGGAGGGTCCTCCATTCAAAGCAGAAGTAGGGGAGCAGGGCCTGCAGGGAAAAGGACAGGAATGGGAAGTCTCATGTGCACAAGCAAGCTGCATGTCATCCTAAGCATGCAAACCTTAAACATACTTATCCCCTTAAACACACATTGGATTGTACTTGCGTTGCAAGTATGCATACATCATAACGTATGAATGGTGGCATAGAACGTGGTCTAAATATACCAGTCAGGGAGTTGTACATGGCAGCTTTCCAAACCATATGTCCAAATAAGAAATCTTGCATTCAGTGCTTTTCATGCGTTTTGAAGCAGACGTTCTTTTACGAACAAAAAAGATGTGAATCAGCATTTGGAATCTTGGCTTGTTTGCCATGGACTTACATTCATCCTATTTTCAGCAATATAATAATTACACAAAGCATTTATATAGGTTTGGGTGAATACTTCAGTTAATTTGTATTCACATTTCAGTTTATATATATCCCCAGATTAGAAACTGAAACATTCCCAGGTCCCCACCTCAGTCACTTTCAGGGTCTTTTTAAAGTGCATTCTCCTCCTTGAATGTCAGCCACTCACTTATGCAGGGACAAGTACGGGGATGCTTGGGGAACCCAGCCAGCTCCTGTCTTCGTAGCACTGTTTTGTTGCATGGCTATGCTAGAATATGACCTAATGTTGGAATTGGTGCTTATAGATAGATTATGGGCATGGCTTATGAACTTAGACATTTCCTGTGTGTCTGTTGTCTGCTCTTCCTCTTTGTACCATTTGTCTGTCAAGCCGCTTCATCCATGTTTTCCCCCTTAGTTTTCCTTTTTCACCAATCTACTATGAGGAACAGCCACCCAGCAGAAGCAAAATTTGCACCAGCTTCCTTCCCTTCCTCTCCCCCCTGTTTCCTGCATGCAGAGAAGGGGGAGCCCAGCTACACACCCATCTCTTCAGGTACCCTCCCAGCAGCAAGGTGGCCATTTTGGATGAGACAAGCCAGAGTGCCCAGTCTTGGGACTTTCATTGTCACTGTAGATTATTGTTCTGGCCCCTTCCTGCCTGTTCTTCCATCAGACATATACTTCTTCTATGAAACCAGTGCTAGGTTAGGAGCCTTGGTTTCCTTTCTAAGCTGACTGGATAGAGTACGTTCCCGCCTCTTTTACAGTATACAATTTCTGCTACTCTCTATTAGTCCTTTTAAGAGTTTCCCGAGGTAAGTAACTTGCCTCTTGTTGCTTTCTCTTGCCTTGCTTACCGGGATTTCGGTAGCAAAATAATTTGTCCTAACTTGAAGAATACCCATTCATTATGGCTGGATTGCTGTTCCTGTGCTCCCTTACATTAGAATCCATCCTGCTGCTTTGGATCTTAACCTTCCCTTTTCTATTATACTGCTGGTGAAGTGGGTGGTCATTCTATATTGCTATAATGTTCACTGATTCTTTCTTGGATGAGTCTTGCCTTTTTCATGTTTTGTTTTGTGTCCCCTCTTGCTATCATTCCATATACCTCCATTTGTTACTGTGAATTCTGTGGTCTGAATATCTAACAACGGTTAAGGAGAAAAGAAACTGCAGTTCCATACTATCCTTAAGTTTTAGCTGTCTAACTTAGCCCTGCTGCTACTCTCAATATGACCAAATTGAGAAGGAGATTGCTGTTTCATTCCTAAAATATTGAAAGACCATGTTTTACTATTAATGGGATAATACAGGTAGATATAGTAAAACATTCATGAGCTTATAGGAGATACACAGTGAGTTTGTGGTGCTAGGTTAAGATTGAGGTTGTTTTAATTTACTAGTTGCAAATATAAACATAATTTCTGCACTGGAAGGATGTTTCAGATTTCTAGAAATAATTCCTTAAAGTTAACAATATTTTTCTTTGATATCCTGTGTATGTAGATGAATCTACCAGCCAGAATAAAAGCTCTTTTCGACAGACCCAAAGTTTCAAAAGACCAGCCTTGTACTAAAATTCACAATAACAGGGCAACAAATGCAATGTACAATATGCATTCTCTGTGTCTATTGAGTGGCAAATGTTTGCTTATAACCCGGAGTTCTGCATCCATTGAAGTCAATGGGACCATGCTGAGGAAAGGCTGTGCAAATTTTTTTTCTTCAAACAATAGCTGTTTCTATTTCACAATATCAGTCACCTGTCTAGTAAATTTTAAAACTTGAAGTAAAACCTCAAATAAATAAATAAATAAATAAATAAATAAATAAAGGATGCCAAGAATTTCACTGAGTATATGCAGGTTTTACTTCAACACATTCTTTTGTATCCTGAACTGCATGTTTCCAGTTGGAAAGGAGAATCTTCTTTTTCTGCCCCATTTTCACTTGACAAGTAGAAAATAGCAGGACGAACTGGCTATCATAATGATTTGCATGTTGAAATAGAAATAGAAGGATTAAGAGGTTTGAATGAATTAAAATGGCTAGGTTCTTCCAGTGTCATTTAGCTGCTGTAATTTAACTCCAATGTAAATTCATCACATACATGTAGGTCTAGACAGAGGGGGGAAATAAAAGAACGGATTGCAGGGTTTCCATCATTGTGTTTGCTATTACCATTTTTTTCACAAATGCTATTATTTTCTCTACTTCGAAAATTCTAACTGTTTAAATGCTCTCCTAGCTTACTTCTAAGAATATACAGTGCATGAGGACATTACTTAGCTTGGCTCATTGTCATGGAGCTGTCCTTGGTACATCCTGGCAACTTGTGTTAGCTACTCTCCAGGTGAGTAATGGGTAATGCTTGATTTACCTTTCTTGACTTGCATTTTGTTTTAACTTCTTGGGTGGATATTCTCTTTGAGTGAAACTCTTTCCATGAAGCAGGTCAGCCCCACACAATTGTGTTTTTCAAACCTTTTGTAATTAAAGCATGGCGATTTTTGTAGCTTTACATGAACATGGTCAGCACTGCAGCTAATGAGCTTTTTGCTTCCCTTACCTTTCTGTGACTAAATGAAATGTACCCACAACTGTAATGAAGGTAGCCAAGTACCATAGTCGAGCTGGAAAAAAACCATCCACAGAACAGCTGGAGGATTCAAGTAGAATTTTTAAAGTTGGAATATTAGCATGTAATACACTTTGGGCAGATCCACACCAGACATTTAAAGCACACCCCACACACATTTAAAGCACACGACTTCCTCCAAAGAATCCTGAGAACTGTACTCTCATCCTCACAGAGCTACAATTGCCAGCACCCTTAACAAACTTTATCCCTCAGGATTCCTTGGGGGGGAGTAATGTGCTTTAAATGTGTATAGGATATGCTTGAAATGTATGATGTGGATCTGTCCTTGGTCAAAGAAGTGCAAACCTTGAAAAGTATTTTTTATGGCCTAGTTTGAATGTCACACTAACCCATAGTTTAAAACAAAAAAAAAATTGTTTAATGTAAATGAGAAGTGTGTTGGTGCATGCTCCTCTTACGTTCCCAGACCTGGAATTGTGGTTTGTTTCTTTTCAAACAAAGCACAGGCCTGAATTTGGACAATACAACAAGTCAAACTTTGGCTTGTTTCATGTGCAGCACGGCAAAATGCAAAAGAGAAGCACTGCAGAAATGTAGTGAAGTGTGCGGCACATTCTGTTCATTCACATAAACCCTTAGGTTGTTTTAAACTCTTGTTTAATGTTTAACTTGGACCTTTATCCAAGCACTTAAGTTTAAAAATGTGTTTTTCATTTCAGCATCTTGTATGGATTCTTGGTTTAAAGCCTGGTGTTGGAGGTGCTTTGAAGCCTGGAAGAGCTGTGGAAGGACCCAGCACCGTAAGAATTTGTTTACTGTGTAGCTGAATAAAGCACATTGTATTTTTATGTTATGCATTTGCTTACATAATTTAATTGTACCCTTTCAGGTTCTAACTACAGCTGTTATGACTGACTTACCAGTTATCTCGAACATACTTTCCAGGCTATTTGAAAGCTCACAGTAAGAGAACTGACTTTTAGATCACAATGTTTGTTTCTAATCCCTTTTGGCAATAGTTTTAATAATTGATTCTTCCCACAGGTACCTAGATGATGTTTCATTACATCATTTAATAAATGCACTTTGCTCCTTGTCGCTGGAAGCGATGGACATGGCCTATGGAAATAATAAGGTATGGTATATTTTATTCTGCTTTTCGGACATGCTTTATAAATTAAATAACTCCTAGCTTTGGAGTTTCTTGCAGTGCAATATATTATTTGTTAAGTCAGCATCATATAGAATGAATTGTGCTAATGATTCTACTACTGAATTTAGGGCATTATAACAACATGATATGTGAGCTTCACAGGAAGGTACAGTAATGCAATTGTTTATTTAAAGTTTAAATGTACCATATTAAAATGTGGCGAAACAGCAAATAGAAAGATTAGCATTAGGAACTAACTCAGAAAATGAGCTGTTTTAAAGAAGTAGAAATGCAGAGTATAAATACTTTAAATGGAAAAATATAATGCAATAGGTTTTTAAGTCAAGTGACTGTTTTAAATTCTGTTTATGCTTAGGAGCCATCACTGTTTGCTGTTGCTAAGTTGCTCGAAACAGGACTAGTTAACATGCATAGGATTGAAATTTTATGGAGACCACTGACTGGCCATCTCCTAGAGGTAAACAATATTTTTATAACCTTTAGGTGAACCTTTATATTTTTCCTCTGTGGTATTAAAAATTAAAAACATAAGGGTTTTTTTTTGAAAGCCAATTATTCTACATTGGTTTTTAATGTCATCTTATTTTCTAATCTGTTTCTAGATTATTTTTTGTTTCTTATAGAATTTGCATTGTTTTCCCCTCAACACTATTTAAGTGTGGGTTCTATAGCTTCTTATTAAATCAAACTGTTTTGATGATGTTGAAAAGCAGAGCCCAGGCAAGTTGACATATCATACTTAAAGGCATACATCTGCAAAGGCAGAAATAAAGGTGTAGTATCTAAGAAAATATTACAAAATGTAGACAGAGGAACATAATACTTACAGTGCAATCCTGTGTATGTTTACTCAGATGTAGTACCAGTGTGTTCAGTTGGACTTAATTCTAGGTAAGTGGGATGGTGCTGTCAAACTGATTTTAATAATCTCAAATGAAAAGGCACCTCTTATTGTATCCTTGACGTCAGTAGAGACTGGAGCTACTCTTCCTGGTAACCAGTTATGTTCCATTCTAGTTCTAGGCTTAGGAGTTTCCCATGATATCATTTACTGTAAAGAGAATGTGCATGCAAAGAATGCTGGAAGCTTGGAAGCAGAGGGGCGGAATTCATTTACCTCTATCAAAGAGGACTCTATTGTTCACTTCCTTTGATATATCTAATATTGAGCTGTCTAAGGACTTTTGGTACAAGGCTGTGTGTGTGCCTGAGTACTTTACCTCCTGGTAGGATGTTGATTAGGTTGGAAAGGATCCACATGATAGTTGCAATGTTCTCATGCATACCATAGTGATTTCAAATAAGTCACTTGTGCTAGTATAGTCATCACCTGGGAAGATATTATGCACATGTCTGTTCATAAGTCAAATATTAGTCTTACTTAACTGCTTATGAATGGTTTGTCATATATGGATTTAAGTGCACATATGTGTAATCCCATCCTATAGAAACACTTATGGGAATCACTTGTCAGAAGCTGTTTCATAATTGCAAATTAGTGAAGGAAGCATCCTGATGATACATAGGAATATTGCTCTTTATACAATTAGGATAAAGTAGTTGTCTGTTCTAGTTATTACATGGCTGGCTAAAATGCCAGGATTACCGTAACAGAAAAATGCATAGACATTTGCAGTCTGTGTAAAATGTTGTCTTTTTAAGTTGTCAGTAAAAGTTTGGTTATAGTTAACAAATGTATATATAAAATAGAAACACAATGAGTTTCACTGGCTAAAATGGAAGGACTTGTACTACCATTTATACTGAATTGAATGAAAAAACTCACAAAATTCTCATATCTTAATTTCAAACTGGATCCTACTGGAAAATGCAGTTTTGGATTTAAATTCCATAGCAGGGGTGGCCAACTCTCAAGAGACTGCGATCTACTTTCAGAATTACAGTAAAAACTGGCAATTCTCTGGGGAGTTCAGCTCAAAGTTGTTGAGCTTTTCTTAGGGAGGGGAAAAACCAGTTTTGAGGGGGTTAAAAAACTTTATTGGGACAAAGGGGTCAAGTCACTCATAAAAAGATCACTATGGATTAAGAAAGCTCCATCTTCCCTTCCAGAGATCAAACAACAATGGAGGGCGGGGCAGGGCTGGAGTCAGTTTTAGCGACACTAAGGAAAAGGAGCCAGAGATCTACCAAAACCTCGCAGGGATCTACCAGTAGATCGCAATCGACCTGTTGGACATCCCTGTTCTATAGGACTGACCAACACCCTTTCTTTTAAGTTTATTTGTGGAGCTTTCCTTTTCCTTGATAAGTAATAAGGGTGTTTTATAGAATGTTAGGTTTTATATTCTAATGGTTGAAAAAAATATAAATCCAAGATGATCTGACAGGTGGTGATTCTCCACAATGGGGTTTTTCAGCCCAAAGACTGCATTCTCACATGGGCGTTATTCTGGAGAACCACATACAGTCAAACCTCGGTTCCCGAACGGCTCCGTTTTTGAATGCTTCGGCTCCTGAACGCTGAAAACCCAGAAGTAAATGCTCTTGTTTTTGAATGTTTTTTGGAAGCCGAACAGCTTACAAGCCCCCCCCCCTTTTTTTTCTCCATTGACTTTGCCGACCACCCTTTGAATCCTCAGTTGTCGGACATTTCGGACATCTAACAGTCTTCCAGAATGGATTACATTTGACAACCGAGGTTTAACTCTATGAATGGAGGGCAGGGCCAGAGGCAAAAGTGGGTGGAGCACAAGATGTGACTCTTACCTTTATACACTAGACTACATTCCAGCCCCATGAAAGTCAGATAAAGAGTGTGTGCGTACACCCACACACACCTACACTCCTGCTGCTATCCAGGCAATCAAGATTTATTTTCATAGCAGTCAGTCAAGCAGAAGGAGGGCATGGAAATAGAACCAGGAAGAGATGTGGCCTGGGGTGAATGCATGACCTAGGGGGGAGCCCAGGTGACCAGATAAAGAGACATGGAGTCCCACATTCCTGGGACACCCCTTCCCCCCCCCCCAGCCGTGGCTCTGTAGCAAGGAGGGAAATGCATGTATGGATTTGGGGAAATTTCTGCAGTATCTCTTTTTAACATGCAGTGTATATCTCTTTTTCACACAGGATTAGCAAATGAACTTTTTCACATTTTTAGGATTGATAGGCATCATAAAAGTGGTTTTGTTTTAGAGGCTTGACAAACAATAAGGCTTTTCCCCCTTGGAGAAATAGATCAGTTCTCAACATCTATTTTACAATATTACAGCACCATTCTAATCACACAGGACCCACTTTGGAAACACTGTATCTCTGTATTAAAACTGTTTATGGTGTAAAGCTCAGTGATGATATATTAAAGATTATTGCTCGCTGTCTTGGTTTCATATTTTTTTACTTCTTCCCTACTGCTTCCTCTCTCTTTTTATGCAGAAGGTAAGTTTTTCTTGCAAGTTTGTCTTCCTTGTTTACTGTTTGACTTTGTGCTAATGAGTGAATCTTTTCATTTTGCTGTTTGATGGCAATAGATCATATTGTAAAAGCTCATAAGGAAAAAGATTGAGCTGCAAAGAGAGATTTTGATATACATAGAATGACTCATTTGTAGCTTAGGGCCAGCTTGCACAGTTGGTAAATCTGCAATCACATATATCATTGGAATTGGATAGAGAATTTATTAAGATACAAAACATCTAAACCTAGAATTAATTATTAGTCAAATAAGAAATATGTATCTTGTATTTCCTATTTTCAGAAGCCACATGAGATAAGAATGACAAAGCACCATGCATGCTGAAAGGGCCGCAGAAATTACTATTAATATAATAACACAGCAATTGTTGTATATATGTACCAGATCAGCTTATGGTTATCAGTATTTTAAAAGAATTCATAGATTGAAAACCTATTATTAATGTTGAATGTTTATTAATGTGCATTCCGGCTTGAATAAAGGAAGCTATATTGTATATTTAGGTTTGCCAACATCCAAACTCACGGATGAGGGAATGGGGAGCAGAAGCTTTAACGTCTCTCATCAAGGCTGGGCTGACATTTAACCATGATCCTTCACTCTCTCAGAACCAGGTGAAATAATGCTCCGGGAAATAAAAAATCTTCTGGAAGTTATGCTCCATAGCAAGCAGTCATCGTGTAATTTATATTAATTGTCAATAAGAATCAGAAGTTACTTTCCACAGTTTTGTGCATTGTTAGCTACGTAATGAATATATAGCTGGAATGTCTGTGCTTCTGGAATTTCCCATCCTACATAGCTGACTTGTAGGAGTCAAGGCTGCTCTTCCAGCCAGCAGGTGGCTGTTTGTTGGGTTAAATAGCAGTGCTGTCCTATGTGCGCTGATTCGGACCTAAGGGGCTTACTCCTAAGTTAGTCAGTGTAGAACTGGAACCCCAGTATTATGTTACAGTAGCTTCGTACCTAGCTAGGTGGATACCAGAACGGTATGTTGGCTCCCAACCTAGAGGTTGTAGGGTTGCTTCTGTTTCTGTTTCTTTGTTCTGCTCACTATTTTTTACAAGATTCAGCACTACAGTAAACAGGAGGCTTTATTGCAGAATGGAGGTTGTGGGGTATTAGGGGAATTGGGTCGAGCAATGATGAGGCAATAACCCAGGCATCTTGTGTGGACTTTTCACTGTATTTGAGTAAGCAGCAGGAGACACAGACAGCTGGTGGCTACTAGGCAATTATATTTTCCCACTCTCTTCTCCTCTCTTCTAACCCTTTTGGCACAGATCTGACTGCAGCTATACTTCTAGTGATGATACGCTAGAAAAGTAGCTGCTTGCCAGGATCTTTTGAGTTGAGGCAGCTGGCAGTACTGCCTAGGCTAAATTTAGGCTGGAGACCACCTGATGTAGAATTTCAGTGTTTCGCTTTCTGTCCCTCCGCAGCTGCCACTGGTGTCCAATAGGTCCCTGCCTCCCCACTGAGCTTGTCACTTCTGTGTATGATGCTGTTTAGCTTCAAGATGCTTTAGTAACTAAAGTTCAGTCTCTACTTGCCTTTTATTTCTAGAGACTTCAGTTGCTGCTTCTAAATCCACTGAAAGAACTGTCAAACATCAATCACCCTGATATTAGGCTCAAGCAACTGGAATGTGTGCTACAGATTTTGCAAAGCCAGGGTGACAGTCTAGGGCCTGGGTGGCCCTTGGTACTTGGAGTCATGGGAGCAATCAGAAGTGATCAGGGGTGAGTTTCTTGAAGCCAAGATGCAAACATTTACTATTGCTAATCTTCATTGCTGCTTCCGTTTTTTAGGTCACTTTGTGGTACTGCTCCATAGTCTTATTTTTTAATAATTATTGCACCAAATTATTGTGCAAAATATAGTAACCTCATTCCTAGGGTAACAAGTTCTTTTGTGGCTCTAGCACATAACTAAAAAAATTAAATATTCTGATGTCCTCTAAGCTTCATCTTTTTGCACCTAGTGTTTATATGAAAAGAAAAGCTGCTTATTTTCACCCAAACTTTATAACCTTTTAGCTAATACTCTCAAATATAAACCTTAAATGTATTTAGTGCATTGTGGTTTGTTCTTGCTTCTGTAAAGTGAATGATCTATTCCACACATACAATACATTGCATGATGGTCATTTGAAAGTCGAAGAGAATGGTGGTATTACATGTGACAAGCCATTAATGTGTAGACTTGCCAGTTCCATACAACTAAAAGGTAAAGGACCCCTGGACCGTTAGGTCCAGTGTGGCGCTCATCTTGCTTCAAGCTGAGTGAGCCGGTGTTTGTCCACTGACAGCTTTCCGGTCATGTGGCCAGAATGACTAAACCACTTCTGGCACAACAGAACACCGTGACGGAAGCCAGAGCACACAGAAATGCCATTTACCTTCCCACCGCAGCAGTATTTATTTATCTACTTGCACTGGTGTGCTTTCGAACTGCTAGGTTGGCAGAAGCTGGGGCAGAGCAATTGGAGGTCACCCCATCATGGGGATTCAAACTGTTGACCTTCCGATCTGCAAACCCAAGAGGTTCAGTGGTTTAGACCACAGTGCCACCCATGTCCCATAATTTGGTGGAGGGGATTGGCTTCCTTGAGCATGTTAAAAATGGACAGGTCTGTAGAGTAAGCAGCTAAGCACAAAGAGTTTGACTGATGCAGAGCTACCATGTATCTAGTTGAATGTATCAATTGGGCAATCATCTGTTTGGTAGTATGATATTTTATGACCATTTGATAAACCTAGAAATTTTTGTTTTGCTTTGTTAATAGAGAGTCTCTAATAAGGACTGCCTTCCAGTGCCTACAGTTGGTTGTGACTGACTTCTTGCCAACGATGCCATGTACTTGCCTACAGATTGTTGTAGATGTTGCTGGAAGCTTTGGGCTTCACAATCAAGAACTCAACATTAGCTTAACATCAATTGGTCTCTTGGTGAGTGTTTAGTTTAATCCCTAGCTGTGAACCTTTACTTTCTAATGTTTAGCATTATTTTGCATAATTTAACAGAGAGATTGACTTTTAAGTAAATGTGCAAAGGACTGCTCTGTAAGACTTGGACTGCATACACACACCATACATTTAAAGTGCATTCCCGCCCCCAAAAAAGAATCCTGGGAATTGTAGTTTACGCCGACAGAGCTACAACTCCTTAACAAATGGCAGCTCCAAGGTTTTTATGTTTCAGATATTGAGAAAAGCAATTCCTGATTCATTGATACAAAATTGAAGGAATTGGTGTGCAAGTTCCAGAAAACATATTCTATGGTGTTGAGATTTTTGGAACTGATTGGACACAGCTTTCAGGAGAAATAAGTGTCAAGTTCCATTGATTTTTGGTGTAATTTAAGCCAGTTCTGCTTTCTCTGGGTTGTGCTTATTAGTTAGAATCAGGCACCCGGTAGGAAAAGCTGAGTCCATTGAGATGAAAGATAAGTCTTTCTTTGGAAAACTAAAGTATTTCAAGTAACAGGTTCTGTCCTGTATAAATTAATAATGAGCACAACTGTTCTAACACCTTTTTGCCAGAAATGAGTAAGAGGAGCATCAGCATGACATACTTTGAGTATTATTTTGTCCCAAATAAAATATGGTTTATCGTTAAGTGTGCAGCAGGATTGAAATTGTAGCCTGGTCTTTTATTTATTTCTTGTTTAGGATTATAATTCACCGGTCAACCAGAATATGTTCTTAGATGTAACCCCTTGCTGCAGGATTTATTCATTCATTCATTTACACTTGTTCCTTTATTTTTAAAAAATGAAACCCAAAGCAGCATCAAAGAATTAAGACAACTTTGCTGTTTAAAGTAGTATTTAAAACCAGCTACCATAAAAACGCATTTAAAAGGGAACTCAATTTAGCACTCCAGCAACACTTCTCAAAACCTTCCTGCATAAAAATGTGAAACCTAGCCAGCAAAACTAGTACTAGCATGGAGCTTGGCACAATTTTTAGGGTAATTAGTTCAACAGGATAGCTGCCACCCTTCTCTGTGCTCTGTAAACATAATTTATGAAGATGCATTCTTTGTTTTTGCAGTGGAACATTTCAGACTATTTCTTCCAAAGAGGTGAAATTATTGAAAAAGATCTGAACAAAGAGGAAGCATTGCTACAGAAGCAAGCAGAAGAAAAAGGAATAGCACTGAACCGTCCTTTTCACCCAGCGCCACCCTTTGACTGCCTTTGGCTATGTCTGTATGCCAAACTAGGGGAGCTCTGTGTAGATCCACGGCCTGCCGTGAGAAAGAGTGCTGGGCAGACCTTATTCTCTACAATTGGTGCTCATGGAACTTTACTTCAGCACTCAACGTGGCACACAGTTATTTGGAAGGTACAATACGAAAACCACACATCTTAAAACAGTAATATCACAACTGTGTCTTATCCTAGTTGTATTTATGTGTGTTTGATATTCTTTTTTTTCAGTTTCAATTATCTTGGCTACAACGTATAATTTACTGCAAGAGGAAATTGCCCTATTCTCTATTGGTCCTTAGTGCCCAATCCATTTGTTTGACTTTCTGCCAGCTTTTGCCAAGTAATTCAGTGGGCTTTAGCCTTTCCAGACATATAACCTACTTTAAACTGCAACATGGGCTTCTTAATAATTTGCCTTATAGATGCACAACTTCCTTCTCATACATAATCTATTTTTCCTTTCTGTCTCTCTTATCTCAACATTCATGACATTCTGCTTCATGTGCATCTTAGCTAAGATGGAAGCTGTGCAGTTTTTGAAAAATGTGCTTCCACATTTTCTACAAAGTCACTGATACTGGAACACACCTTTATGAACTCCCATTGCAGGCATGTTGCGGCAAATACTTTTTGAGAAACATAGTGGCGTGCTTGTCAGTGCAGACTATTTTAAGTGTGGTTGTGAACTTCCAGGTGAACATGGTGTTGAAATGTACTAATACTTCTGAGCAAGCATCTATAGGCTTAAAATGTTGGTGTTGGTAAAGTTAAGTAAACTGGAATCTTTCACATACTTCGCCTGAGGAAGAAAATAACTTGCCCACATTTTTGTTTATTATTTTGTAAGCTTCAGTTACAAGACACGGCTAGACTATTAAGTTCTGGAATGCTTTGTTTTATAGGTTCTGTTTCATTTGCTGGATCGAGTAAGGGAGTCGTCTACAACGGCTGATAAAGAGAAGATTGAGTCTGGTGGTGGCAATATCCTCATTCACCATTCAAGAGATACAGCAGAGAAACAGTGGGCTGAAACATGGGTGTTAACGTTGGCTGGAGTAGCTAGAATATTTAACACAAGGAGATACCTGCTACAGTCCTTAGGTATAATGTCTTCTTTGCATGTTTATGGCCAGTGAATATTTTTATTTGGGCAGGGGAAGATCCCACAGTTATAGGTTGATTTATTTTATTTATTAAGATTTGCATCCCGCCATGCTTCATAAAATAATCTCAGAACAGGTCACAACACACCCTCTGCTGCCTGGCCTTATCCGGCCTCCTCTAGAGGGTGGGGTATGCTAGTCCTGCCTTTTTATAAATATGAATGCATTTTTAGCTTTTACTCTGTTTTAGTTTTTTCGAATGTGCTATTTTTGTAAGTCACTTTGAGTTACATTTTGTAAAAAAAAGAAAAGCAACTAATAAGTGCAAATAATATACTGCATATTCTGTAACCACAGATCTTTGGCAGGCATAAATGCTGCCTTGTAACAGTGTGTTCTTGGTTATATAGCACACCTATCCTCTGATTTCTCCTGCTGAGCTTTTTTCTTACGAAGTATCGTCATTATTATGCCACTTACTAAACGTCACTTTTAAAAAGGAGAAGGGAGGGCATGATAATGAAATGGACCACTTTCTGAAACTTCTTTTTCCCCAACAGGAGATTTTTCTCAAGCTTGGGATGTCCTCCTTGATCACATCCAGTCAGCTGCACTCAGCAAAAACAATGAAGTTTCTCTGGCTGCTTTGAAAAGCTTTCAGGAAATCTTACAAATTGTGTCCCCTGTTAGAGAAACTGAAAAACCTGACACACCACCTGCTATTAATATGCCTGTGCCTGTGCTCATAGGAACAGTGACTGCCACTGGCCTTGGAAGATCTTTTATGAGAACTGATTCTATAGGAGAAAGGATTGGAAGGTATAATGTTGCGGAACCTCCTGTAATAACAGATGAAATTGAAGACTTGAATCTTTGGTGGGCTGCCTGGAACAGCTGGTTTAGGATTGGCTCAGAAAGCACAAAGCCTCCAGTTTCTTGCGATAAAATGACTTTTATCCCCAGCCAGCCTTTTCTAACAGCTTTAATACAGATATTCCCAGCCCTTTACCAGCACATCAAAACAGGTTTCAGTATGGACGATCTCCAAAAATTGGGTGTTATTCTACATGGTGCAGTTTCTGTTCCAATCAGTTCAGATGCATCCCCTTTCATCCTGCCATCATACACGGAGGCAGTTCTAACAAGTTTGCAAGAAGCGGTTCTAACAGCTTTAGATGTCTTACAAAAGGTAATAATGTAGTTTTTAAATTCTTTCTGAAAGGCAGACACTCAACTTCATATTGCCATCTATAATGCGAATAGGTTAAATATTGGTAGATAGAATTGGCAACGCTAATAGTTTTATAAGGTACTTTTGCTCCTTGAGAGCCTCTTCCAGGCCTGTCTTTTCTGCTTGCTGTAGGTTTCTTCCTGTTCAAACGTGACTTCAGCAGATTATATTTGCAGTTAGGTCATCTTCATAAAGTTGTTGAATCAGACGTTCATACAGAATTGCAGTGAACCAAGAATAATTGTGTATGATATTTTAAAGAAAATGTTGATTTTGTGAGAGGCACAGGTGGCTTATGGGTTAAGAGTCAGCAGCTGATACTGTCAACCATAAGCTTTAAGGCTCCCTTTACACACAGAATCCCTTGGAAGCCAAGACAGAGCCACCAGCAGCCTTTTGATAAAAAATTAGCCATACTCATATGAAGAAGGAAGGAGTATCATGCTAAATGCAGCAACCATTCTGTAGCCTCACTGTGGTGCCACTTATTCCACTCAATGTGCATAGAACACATCGTATTTATGTTTGCATTGCGGTGTGAGGGGGTTGGAAAGTTATTTCAAGTAATAAATATAGAGGACACAGAGACAAAGAAAATTGCCTACTTATAGGAATAAGCTCGCAGTAATAAATATCATGGGGGGACGCAGGTGGCACTGTGGGTTAAACCACAGAGCCTAGGACTTGCTGATCAGAAGGCTGGTGGTCCGAATCCCCATGACGGAGTGAGCTCCCATTGCTCAGTCCCTGCTCCTGCCAACCTAGCAGTTCAAAAGCACCTCAAAGTGCAAGTAGATAAATAGGTACCACGCCGGCGGGAAGGTAAACGGCGTTTCCGTGCGCTGCTCTGGTTCTCCAGAAGCGGCTTAGTCATGCTGGCCACATGACCCAGAAGCTGTACGTCGGCTCCCTCGGCCAATAAAGTAAGATGAGCACTGCAACCCCAGAGTCGGCCACAACTGGACCTAATGGTCAGGGGTCCCTTTACTATTACCTTTAATAAATATCATGAGCTGGTTGGTAATATTGAGGAGAAAGTAGTGCACTGAGAAACAGGAGAAGCGAGTTTCCATCACTGCTGAACCAGTTATGTTGCTGTGCAATGTGAACATTTTGAGACGCCCAGGGTGAAAAAAGATGGCAACCCCTCATAGGAATAGTTTATTTCCCACTGGTCACACACTACTATAAGTCTTACTTGTGGACTACATAACACTGTGAGAAACATACATTATAAGTATTGAATTGGTGTCTAACCTGTGGAAAAGGGAGACGTTGGAGTGTGTGTGAATTTAATCCACTTCTTTTGATGACATCATGTTATGCCATTGTCAAGGACAGTGAAGATCTAACAAAGCATAGGATTCAGACTAAGCTCTGCTCTGCACCTGCAACACCCTGAAATCCACTTCTTTTTGTCACATGCACTGGCATTGTGTACCACCATCACAACCATAACATTATATAAGATTGTATTTTACGCAGAGTGGAATTTTAGTTGAGTTCCCATCTGTTTAGTATAATTTAAGGATAAGATTGTACTGAGAGTTCTTATTTGATCTTATTTTTAAATGTTCTATTGTGGAATAAATGCTGAGCACAGGGTGGATAACAATGATTTTTTTAAAAAGTAATAATAAAAAAATTGGATTTTAAAAAATTTAAATCGGATTTTTTTTATTTAAATCAGATTTTTAAAATAAAATACCTTTGGAGGAAAAATATTTCTAAGGATAGTTTTCTGTTTAAGTTACATTATAGTCCAAAGGCTATTCATTAGGAAATAAGGATTTGTTTTAAGCTTTTCATGTGTTCCAAAATTCAATCTAATTTTTTTAAAAAACAAAACCAAACCGTTTAACTATATCAGTAAGCAAACATGGATACATATGCTATAATGTTATTGTTTTAGTTAAATAAACTGTTTAAATTTTTATTAAGGAAATCATTATTTTTCTCCTTCCAATAAAGTACAGCAGAAAAGTTGTCCAAATATAAACAGTTAACTTACTGAACCTCACAATAATTTCATAATTATCTGTCTATGTATTTCTAATAGTATAACCAAATCAGTAATTTTTGATATAACTGTAAAAACTACTCTGAAAATTTATTATTCCAAAAATGAAACCTTCATCTGGTTGTAGATATTAAGATTATACCAGCAAGAATGAGTCTTTCTGCAAAAAACATGATTTAAATCAAGTCTTACTGACTAGTGATTTACATCAAGTCTTACTGACTCGTGATTTAAATCAAATCCACCCTGGCAGAGCAGTTACCAAGTTAACCCCAGCAATTGATGCGTATTTTCTGTTATAATATTACAGAACACCCCTTCTGAACGCTGTTGTCACAGTTCCACAGACTGGAATGCATCCAATGTATGTTTTGTGTGTGCTAGCTAGTAGTTTGTTGACCCTTTCTTCATGCTTCGGAAACTAAATGCCCACAGCGTCTCAGATTCTTGTAACACATGCTTTCAAATTGTTGACAGTGTGTATGTGTGTTGTGGCCGGGAAGAGAGATACTTCGTAACCAAAATCAAACTTAATCATCGTCGCAACAAACAGAGGTTGGGCTTGATGGCCTTTAAGGTCCCTTCCATTTCTATCATTCCATACAATATATGGCCAGAACCCTCTTGTTTGTGTGCTTATGCCATATACAGTGGTACCTCGGGTTACATATGCTTCAGGTTACATACACTTCAGGTTACAGACTCCGCTAACCCAGAAATAGTACCTTGGGTTAAGAACTTTGCTTCAGGATGAGAACAGAAATCGTGCAGCAATGGTGCAGCAGCAGCAGGAGGCCCCATTAGCTAAAGTGGTACCTCAGGTTAAGAACAGTTTCAGGTTAAGAACGGACCTCCAGAACGAATTAAGTTCTTAACCCAAGGTACCACTGTACTGTTGATAAGAATATAATAAGAGGTCTGCTGGATCAGACCAAAGTCCCACCATCTAGCCTAGCATCCTATTCTCCCAGTAGACAACCAGATGCCTCTGGGAAGTTCGCAAGCAGGACCTAAGTGCAGCAGAACTCTCCCCACTTGTGAGTCCCAGGAATCGGTATTCAGATAAATACTGCCTCTGATGGTGGAGGTAGGACATAGCAATTCTGGCTATCAGCCTTTGATACACTTCTCCATGAATCTGATTCTTTTAAAGCCATACAAGTTTGTCATTCTAACTACATCTTGTGATAGCGAATTCCATAGTTCAACCAGGTGCTTTGTGAGGGAGGTAATTTCTTTTATCTGCCCTGAATCTTTTTAAACGGAGCTTTATTGAATGGCCCTGAGTTGCATTATTGCGTGCTTTATGTTTCTAGAAATATTAATGCTTCCGTTTTGCTTCTTATAGGCCATATGTGTGGGTTCAGAAAGCATGCAAATAATGTATCCTGCTATCTTTGATCAGTTGCTGGCATTTGTTGAATTTTCCTGTAAACCACCGCAATATGGACAGCTAGAAACAAAGCACATTGCAAATGCAAAATACAATCAGGTGAGGTGTGTTGAATTTTAGCAGTCTGTTTTTGAGGTCACTGGCTTCCAGATATGATCAGCTTTGCATGAGTTATTTAAATGCCATCGTTTTCCTGCATTTGGACATTTGTGTTATCAACTAATTTAATAAATGTTTGCTGGTTTTTCATTTCAAGTTCTTTCCTTTTTTTTCTTGTTACCTTTCCATTTTGAGACTGCATTCTATTAGAAAAGAAAACTATACATTTGTAGTGAAAACTAGCAAAATATATCTATATTAGCCTAACAAAGTTGCTTTAATCAACCTGCACTCAGTTTTGCATTCTAAATTTTCCTGTTAGGCTCTCTTTTCATTCTTCTGTTTTGTGATACCATTGCCTTGAATGCATTACAATACTAATCATACTCAACAGAAGAATGAGTCATCAGAATTTTAATAGATACTGTGTGTATGTGTATTAATTTTCCCTTATTCTGTTTATCATGCAACACAATGGAATCACAATAGATACAACTGTTTGCACCGGTGAGTTCAAATTCTTTAAAGATTGTGCTTAGTCTTCTTGCTGCATAAATTGCAACATTTCACTTGCTTAAAAATTACTTTTAAATTTCAATTGTGCACCCCTATTCTCAATTCTGTATGTGTGAGGGCTTGGAAGATTTCTTTTTGTAAGTTTTTCATGGATCAAATAATTTTCCTTGTGGAATTTTCAAAATTTTTTGCATGGCATCAAAATAGGTCCATTACAGGATTTGTTTTTTTCAAATAGTCTTGTTTCTCTACATGCACTGATGTCCCAATCTTACTTTTCTAGGCAGAGTGGGTAGCATTGAATTATGTACCATTTGCTGAGAGGTCTTTAGAAGTTGTAGTAGACCTGTACCAAAAGACAGCTTGTCACAAAGCTGTTGTAAATGAGAGAGTTCTTCAAAATATTATCAAGGTAAATATTCATATATAAATTTTAAGATAATTCTTTAATTATAGTTCTTCTGCTCTGAGGTTAGCTTGTGGAATGGCTCTGGAGCACTAAGAGTGATTCTGTTTTGATTTTAGCAATAACCATTTTGTGTTACAACAATTACTGTCCATAAATATGTTCTGCAGAAATTTGGGTCAACTTTGACAGTTACCCATATAGTTGGTGCTTGGATTCTTTGTTTTAGTCCCTTGCACACTGGAAAACAATGCCACTGTTGGAGACTAGACTATGGTAATCGGAAGCAAGAGGACTAGGGTGTCCTAGTACTAGTGTAATTGAATAAAATCTGCAGTTGGCTGGCATGTAATGACTAACCTCTATCACATTTAGAAACACATTGCTGGGTTTATGTGACATTTGTTTTCTTCATGATTCTGTGTATATATATTCACACACAGACATTTATACATATATAAATAACGATGATAACCATGGATTTCCTGCTGGCATCATCAGGTTGGGCTCTTGCTGCACCGGGAACATGAAAGCAGGAGAAGAAACTCTTGGGGATTAGATGGCTCCCAGTCAGTTTTTGCTCCTGCCTAATGACAAAGCAGTCATGGCACACACAAACTGAGGGAAAGGAATTGGCTGTGACTTCTTGATATATGTGCATTTCTTTTAGTAGGAAAGCACAGTGAAAATTTTTTACCCCAAGAATAGTATTTGAAATTTCCACATGTGCAAACCAAATGAAATGGCCTGTGTGGATTAGCATTTATATTCATTTTGAAAATGGGTTTCTATCAAATGTAAGACTGGAGTATTTGGAACTAGACAGTAAAAGGCATTTTAGTATTATAAAATTCCCAAAATTTGTCTATTTCCATTATTATTGTTCACTGTCATGACACTCCCGTCTTCCCTTCCGGTCCTGTAATGTTTGCATGGGGAAACCCAGGTGGCCACTTTTGCTTCTTTTTCTTTCTGTCCTCCTTGCCTGCAGGCACATTCTTTCTCTATTTCTGTATTTGATCTGTACTTTAAGTGAGCTTCTTTCTTTGTGTTACAAGTACAAAAAATAAAAAATGCACATTTCTTTCTTGTACACCTTACTGTTTGACTTACGTAAGCATACTTATTTTTGCAGACATTGAGAATGCCACTTAGTTTGAAGTATGCTTGTCCTTCAGAAAGCACCTGGAAGCTGGCAGTTTCTTCTCTCCTGAAAGTTCTCTCCATTGGCCTACCAGTTGCAAGGCAGCATGCTTCCTCTGGAAAATTTGACAGCATGTGGCCAGAGTTAGCCAACACTTTTGAAAACTTTTTATTTACTAAAAGGTAAAGTGCAACTTCTTGTTTGTGTGGGATTAAAGACAGAGTGAAGAACACATCTGATTTTATTATTTATGAAATTGGCTCTTAAACACATCTGTCTTAGAACACTTGATTCTTCCTCAAACTTTGGAATGGTTCCTTGACTAGGAAAGCACTAAGTCGACACAGATGCAAATTATGAGAATTAACACCATTATGTAGTTTCCTAAATTATATTACCTTATGAAAACTTTGAGGCTTATTGTTTTTTCCCCATTCTGTGTCACTAAAGCAGAGCTTTCCAAACCCTGTGCTGCAACACATTAGTGTGCTGGCGTGTCGTGCGAATGCTTCCTGCCAGAGTGTTGTAGTGGTTAAGAGCAGTGGACTCTTAATCTGGTGAACTGGGTTTGATTCCCTGCTCCTCCACATGCAGCTGCTGGGTGACCTTGGGCTAGTCACACTTCTCTGAAGTCTCTCAGGCCCACTCACCTCACAGAGTGTTTGTTGTGGGGGAGGAAGGGAAAGGAGATTGTTAGCCACTTTGAGACTCCTTAGGGTAGTGATAAAGCGGGATATCAAATCCAAATTCTTCTTCTTCCTCCCAGGGCTGGAAAGGGATTAGTTTAACCTCTGGTTTGATAGTAAAACTGAATTACTGTGTCATGAAATTATGCATGTCTAAAAAGTGTGTCACCAACATGAAAAGTTTGGAAAGCTCTGCACTAAAGGTTCTCAAAAGCTAGATGGGCATGTGTACTAAAAACTTTGTAGTCTTTAGCTGGTGAATATAGGCTGAACTGGTCCAACAAATAAGGATGAAATAGCAGTACTGTACCAATAAGTGAAACCTAATGTTTCTAAAGTTTTTGGCTCTTACACTATAGTGAACATTCGTGCCCAAGAAGTCTGACTATTAAGCCTTGTTGAGCCAAGCATATGCTGAGTCACAATTTCTTAAAACTCCCCATGCAGTGGGAAAGATGTGATCAGCTGACAGTTAGACTAGTGTCAGCAGAAAAGGAAGAAAAACAGTTTTCAGCTACTCCTCTTCCCCCTCTTCAGTCTCCAGCCCTCTTTCTGCTTCCAAACTGGCTCCAGAGGGTCACCCAGCTGTCTGTAATAATTGGGGTGGAGGTCTGCAGTGCAGAGAGAAGGAATTGCTGAGAATTCTTTCTCTCTCTCTATTTTGCTGACAGAAGCCTGGCAGCTTAGTATCACCATTACATCATATTATTATTATTATTATTATTATTATTATTATTATTATTATTCCCACTATTTTTATATCAATATCCCACTGCTCATTTTCTGTTTCACAGAAAACGAATTTAAATATTAAACTATGGCCAGCACAGTGTTTATGCAGTAGAAACATAACATAATGTTTGGGAGATGGTCTTGCCTTCTGTCTCTGCAGGCACACAGTAGTTTAATTAGCCCTTTCAATATACCAGATAGTTTGCAATAGTTACCTAAATTGTGATAAAGAAAAATTCTGTGCTTGTCAAATTCTGTACTTGACATTTTGAAAAACAGTGAGAGGCTCTCTGAAAAGTCAGAATAATTATTCCTTGTTTTGAGATGCAAAAAGACATAATAGCATTCAACAGTGTTGTCTTCTGCCGTGTGTCATTGTCTCACTTGAAAGCTGAAAAGATAGGGATGTATTATTTCATTTATAGTAAGTGCAAGAATAATCTGCCTTCAACTGTCCAGTTTAATATACTAAGTTGATTAAGCATGAAATGAAACAGGAAGGTATAAAAAGAAAGTGTCTGCAGTAAATGTCTTTTGACTGTGTGGTTCAGTGCATGATCTACTCTTTCAAATCCCGCTGCTGTGTGGCTTACTGGATATGAGTATCAGCCTCAGTTCCTCATTTGCAAAATAAGAAAATTAAATACAATTTGCAAGTTGAAATATATAAGGATTGTAAACTATTTAAATATACTCAAATTGCTCATAAAGGATTTGCACACTGGGATATTTAGTATGGTCAAGGGTCTGAAAAGCTTCGTCCCGTGGTTCCTCATATAATATTGTGAATTTCATATATTAATTGTTTCTTGTGAAGCATCTCAAAACGTTTTCACAACACAATAAAACATATAAAGCAATTGTGTGTGCGCGCACACACACAAACAAATTGGTCTCTCAATCCCATATGTTAAGGCTATTCTCCATTTCCTTTCAGTTCCCCTCCAGATAATCTTTCTATTCAAGAGTTTCAGAGAAATGAAAGCATTGATGTTGAGGTGAGTGCATATTTCCTGTCAAGTGACTCAAAGTATTTGCTAGCAAAATGTTTAATTAATCAAAACTAGGTTATGTTATTTAGTTAATATACCAGGAACCTATTCAAGTAAGGATTAATGCACCTTTGGGTTCACATTCAGGGTTCTGTCGATAGTGCAAGGAGTGTGTAAGAGCCCAAAGCTTGCTCCTGTTCTTCACCCTAGACATGGGCCATGTGTGTACAGATCTCATGCTAAAAAGGCAGAGGTTCTTTATATATATGTTTAGATATGTTTGTTGACATTATTTATTTCTGCAACGGTGTCCAAATCTCCTGGGTATTAATGAACTTCTGGTGAATGACTTTTCAACATAACATTTATATGTTCTCATCTGTTATAGGTGGTGCAGCTCATCAGCACAGAGATACTGCCTTATGCTAACTTTATTCCCAAGGAATTTGTTGGTCAGATTATGACTATGCTCAATAAAGGCTCTATACATTCGCAGTCATCTTCATTTACAGGTATGTTAACCAAACAATAAAGTCGTATATGGAAGGATTCCTTATACATTAAACATTTGGCCTGAAAATATTAAATAGCATGTGCACTAGATGAATAATTAGGCACAGATAACACCCTTTAGATTAGTGTTGTTTTATTCTTTAGCACAGCTGAATAGTGCACAAGAGACTTATTTCTAAACGTGATTAAAATTGTCCAGTTTATTTGTACTTTTAATGTATATATTTATATGTATGTTATCTCAGATACAATTTGCTTTTGTAATCATTATCCTTTCCCATACGCTCTGTTAGTCCAACATTCATTTAGAATAATATATTTCAATAAGTACATTTAAATAGTTTTTTGTTTGTTTTTGACAGAAGCCGAAATTGATATTCGTATGAGAGAGGAATTTTCAAAGATGTGTTTTGAAACATTGCTTCAGTTTTCATTCAGTAATAAAGTGACAACTCCTCAAGAAGGCTACATTTCACGAATGGCACTTTCGGTTCTCTTAAAACGATCGCAAGATGTGCTGTATCGCTACATAGAAGATGAAAGGCTAAGTGGCAAGTGCCCCCTTCCACGGTATGTACTGTGTGTGTGTGTGTGTGTGTGTGTGTGTGTGTGTGTGTGTTTGTTTTAAGGGAGCTGCTTATTTCTGCTTACTAAGGTTTGTATGTTGCTGTCCTCCTTAAGGCCTTTTTGTGTTGGGGTTCTCATGTGCCTTACCAGTATCTAAAAGAATGTTGTTACAAAAGCATTGGTAGCTGAAAGGCTTGTATATCTGTATATCTTGGTCACCTGAAAATAATAATAGCTATGTCTTCTAGTTTACTACATATAATGACCATAACAAAAATATAATAGAATCTTGGTTGATTTGGTAGATACTGATGATCAGTTAAATATTTTTGACTAATCACCGTGAATTTGGCCACAGCAACTCTTTAAGAAGCATTCAAAAATGGAGCGTGAATTTTAGCACGCAAAATGTAGTTTAGGGATAGGGAACCTTTTCAGCCTAGTGTTCCAATTGTTTATCTCCCCCTACGCCCATGGACCATATTTGGCAAGTGGGTGATATCACTCCCACCTGTCAAAATTCACCAGTTTGGGAGATAGTGACCAAGCATGACTGAACTCCCTGCTCATCAGCTAAGATTTGATCTTCTGTTTGAATGGGAGACTTCCATGCCCCAATGCTGATGTTGTTGAGGTACAGCTTCCACCATCCCTGGCCCATTGGCCATGCTTTGCTGGAGCTGATGGGCGTTGTTCAGCAACATCTGGAGGGACAAAGGTTCCCAATACCTGCCGTAATTGAAGCTGCTTTTGAAATATCCCTTAATTTCCAAATGATGTGCCTGGGGATTGCACACTGCAAAATTATTTGTATCCCTGCCATAGTATTTTTAAATTCCTAAAAATGATGTATACTAGAAACAAGTGGAAATTGCAAATCAGTTGCAATGTGGGGTGTTCCTGTTCAGGCTTCAAGCTATCTAGTGATGCCTTCTAGGTTATTCCCCCAATTCAGTTCCTGTTTTGTTTTGTTTTGTTTTGTTTTGACCAGCAGACACTCAGCATTTTGTAGCTGCTGATAATACTCAGAGCTTTTCTTTTCTTTTTACAAGGGGTGCCACCTTAGTCCCCGCCCCCCAATTGCTTGTACTTCTGCAAACTTCAGTTCGCCTGAGCATTTGATATCTGCTCCTTATTCTTCAGGGGATCCATTGGGTTGGAGTCCTGTCAACATTCACTTGATGACGTCTCTATTGATATTTATAATACTCTCGTACTTCATTCTGAAAATGAAACTAGATATAATCCATCCTAAATTGAGATGTCACAGTGAAAAGATAATAGTTTTAAAAGTTCAGTTTTAGATTTTGTTAGAAATCATTGCAGAAATTTATTTTGCATAAGCTCAAGTTAATCAAATTGTCCTCGAACTTAAATTCACATCTGATTTTGTTATTCCCTTTTATAGGCAACAAGTCACAGAAATAATATTTGTTTTAAAAGCTGTCAGTACCCTCATAGATTCTCTTAAAAAAACTCAACCAGAAAATGGTAAGTAAAATAAAAACTGTGTGTGTAAAATATGTATTTTCATACATTCCTCAGTGAGATGACCCCTTATAGTACTATACCATAGTCGCCAGCTATGTGGGGCTCTGGGTGCCCAGGCACCCACAAATTTTAAATAAAGAGGCCCAGCCACAGCAAAAGCAGCACGCCCCGGGCACTCACTGTCATGGGGCAAGGCAGGTGCACCTCTACTTGTTGAACAGTCTTAAATAATACAATGCATAGTTCTTTATATGTTGACTCATGGTTAGATTTGCCTGTACATTTTCTAACAAATGTATCTCTAAGCAAGTCCTAGTTTTTAAACCTCTTGGATACCACAGTAAAATGATGGGTCTAGGGATGTACCGTATTTTTTGCACCATAACACTCACTTTTTTCCTCCTAGAAAGTAAGGGGAAATGTCTGTGCGTGTTATGGAGCGAATGCCTACGGATGGCGGGGGGGATCTGCTGCAGTCGTGAGCAGAGGATCCATGGTTCCCCTTCCTTCCCTCCTCCGTGGCTTGCTTTGAAACAGCAAAGTGGGAGAAGAGCCGCTGAGTGGGAAGGAGAGAGAGACAGAGAGCCTGCTTGCTTTAAAGGAGCAAAGCGGGAGAGGAGAGGAGCCGCTTACACGAGTCCGGAGCTGTTTTTTTCAGCGAGCCGGGGAGGAGGGAGAGAACAGCTCACTAAATAGCAGCAAAGTTTTTCGCAAGCAGGCTCTCTGTCCCTCTCTCCTCCCCACTCAGCTGGCTAAATAGTAGCAAAGTTTTTCAGCGAGCTGGGGAGGAGGGAGCTGTTTTTTTCAGCGAGCCGGGGAGGAGGGAGAGAAGCAGAGCCTTTAAAGGAGCAAAGCGGGAGAGGGAGGAGCCTTCTCCTCTTATACCCCTCTTCCGCATTATTAACAGCATCCTTCTCCACCCACCCCACGCGTGTCCCTTGTCCCTTGTTTTCCTTCCCTCCCAACTTAAAACGTGGTTACAAAGCACAGATCCACATGGGTCCTCAGGATTTTTGCACTGGGTCACCCCAAATTCACCATCAGATCACATAGCATGTCCATCGCTACAGCTTGCACCAAAAAAATCACGCACCCATTGTTGCCTGGGGCCGCAGTAGTGCAAAAACGTGGTTACAAAGCATGGATCCACATGGATCCTCAGGATTTTTGCATTGGGCTACCCCAAACTCACCGTCAGATCACGTGTCTATGGCCACAGCATGAACCACAAAAATCATACATCCACTGTTTCGTTTAGAATATTTTTTTTCTTGTTTTCCTCCTCTAAAAACTATGTGCGTGTTATGGTCGGGTGCATTTTATAGAGCGAAAAATATGGTAATAGTCAATTCAGTCTGGTTGTTTTAGCCTTCCAGAGTCCACAATCAAGTATGGACTGGCTAATGCTTCAAACTGTGCGAGCTTGTTTCATAGGAAGTGTACACAGATTCTGTCATTTAGGTGGAAGAATCACAACTTAAGGTTACAATCCTAGGCCTACTCTTGAATAAACGGCAATTTAGCAAAGGAATTAAGACACTGAGAAAATTAATTGAATCTAAGCTGCAGTGGTCTTTGGCTAAACATACTGTTTTTCCTGTTACGTATATTAACTGGGCAGGTATGAGAGGGCATCTGCATTTATCTTTTTGTTATTCTGTGGATGATGTGTATCTTTCTCCTCTTTTCCTCAGGGTGGGGGACTTGAGGTGAAAAATACTCTTTAAAGAATACACTATAAAATTACTTATTTTTATTTTTTTACAGTTGATGCTAACACATGGGCACAGGTTATTGCTTTGTATCCAACTTTAGTAGAATGTATCACCTGCTCATCTTCAGAGGTCTGTTCTGCTCTCAAAGAAGCTTTAGTTCCCTTTAAGGACTTTATGCATCCACCAGCATCCAAGGTACAGAATGGAGAGTCCTGACCAAATTTTTGCTTTTCAAGAAAAATGCATCCATCAAACGAATGTTTGTTCTAATGTGAGACATCTTTGATGAAATCTCATGACCAGTACTTGGCAAGCAGTGTTGACCGCCTTTAAACTGTACTAACCAGAATTCTGTGATTCATATCACTTCAAGCTTGCATCTCAAATGTTTCTGGGTGAATAGCAATGCAAGCCTTTGACTCACTGACTGGAATCCATTTTAAAGTACAGTACTTGCTACAGTAACTTGAAGTGGTGATTGAAAAGTGGGCTTATGTACAGCTTGTTGTGTATGTGTTAATGATGTAATTAAGGGAAAAAAAGAAACCTAATTCATTTAGATTTATTAGGCAGGTGTTTTGCACCGTTTTTTCAAGTACAAAATTGTACTAAAATTTTATGCAAGAAGGTACTGTAACATTCCACATTATCTGTAACCAGCCTTTGTAAACAAAGGGAAAATGTACTTGTGTGTATAATAAATCGTACAGTTCTGTAAAAAAAAAAGTTGCATTTATTGTTTAAATTCTTTTTTAAACATCAATAATGTTAAAAGCTTGAAAATGTATTTATTATGAATACTAAGTTGTATGCTTGCATTTTTACTTAATATTTGCCTTCTTTGTTGGCAGATATGTTCATTCATATCTGATCATGCAGATGATTTTTTTCCTTTTCTCTTTTGGCATATTTGAATGTATCTTATCTGTGGCCAATGAATAACAATTCTGCTAACAGGACGTATGAATAAAGATAGTGGCAAAAATCTGTGAGCTGCCATGTTGAAATAAATGAATCTGCATAAGCAGAAAATTGCTGTGTAGCACTCAAAACACTACCATACCTCATTTCACTAAATAATTGTTTTACTGTCAGCCCTTTTTTGTAGCTCTGCTTTTTAAAAAACCCTTTTAGTTGAAATGTATATTTTTTTCAGTTTCGCCCCAAACAGCATTGGTCACTATTGTTGAATTATGACTAAAGCAAAATGATTTTTAAGTATCAGCAATATTTTACTTGTATTTCTTGTCATTGTTTCAATAATTTTAAGTGCTTTGTTTTGTAACGTCTTTTCAACCTGAAGAATAACTGTTCTACTCTTTGAGTATAATATGTGTGTGATACAAACCGAGAAGTGTATTTTTGAAGATAGTTTAGAGATATAGTAAACTGTCATGAAGTAAAATTGTTTGTTTCCCTTTACTATGAAGTGCCATGGAATGGGTATTTCCTGTAAAACCTCTTCATTGTTGCAAAGAAATCTTATCCCTAGGCCACACCACTTAAATTTTAGTCAGACCCTAATCTTGATAATACTGGAATATGTTGGATTGAAAGTTTTATTCTATTCAGTGGCGTAGCGTGGGTTGTCAGCACCCAGGGCAAGGCAAGTAATTTGCGCCCCCTACCCCGTGGATTTGCGCCCCCTAACCCTAACCCCCAGATGTTGCGGCCGGTGCGGCCGGCCCCCATTGCACCCCCCACGCTACGCCACTGATTCTATTGTCCATTCTCTGCTGTAAGAACCTCAGCAAAATAGTAAGTTACTATGGAGGTGACACACTTTACAAGCATGTCTGGTCACCTGCCACATAAATAGTGTCACAGATAAGGCGCATGCCATTAACTACTATAATGGAGCCCTTTCTGTGCTCTTACCTCAGAAGCCTCCATGGTTACTGTTCTGTGGTGCTTTGTAGACTTGCACCTTTTGTCATGGAACAGCCAAAAAGCATACTTGTATGGATTTTAAAAGTTTCAGTTTTTATTTCAGTAAGGTTGCATTAAATTGTTTTAAATATATATCTTAAGTGTTCTGAATGTAGTACAAATGAACATGGTAAAGTCTGCACTTACAAGCCGAAACATATTTAGCTGAATCCTATCCTATCCACCATTAGTGCTTACTTTCAATTATGTGTGCCCAGGATTGCAGCCATTGAGTTAAAGGTTGCTACCCTCTGAGAAGGAAGATATGCCAAGCTCTGTTTCCTTTTGAAGTCATCTTGACTGTTACAGTGGATCATGTGCTGTATATGTTGCAAGCTTGATACAAAGATTGGGGAAGAGACACTATTCCTACTACCTCCAGGACATGCCATCTTGTATTTTACCAGAATCGCCCAGTGAGCTCATACCATAAACTCTGCAATGTGCTCTCAACTTATGACACTTATTTGCCAGCCAGATAGCTTGACATTTTCTTTCTGTGTTATAGAACAAGTCTTTCTGATGCTTACCTGCTCCAGGAAGCAATATGAGGCAATGATTTGAATTAATGATATCTTGATTTAGTGGTAATTTAACTTTTTTATAGTTTTCAACCAGTCTGTATGTTCTTTTGTTTAGAAAATGTCAGGCATAAATAGAAAATTTGCTTTGAATTGGTTATTACAATTGGTATTTTCTCTTATCATTTTCTCATAGTAATGGAAGGCTAACTCTACTTACTTACATGGGTAAGTCCCCCATATAGTGTATAGATATGTTTCAGATTGATTTCAGTTTACCACACAATCTGCCCTGAATTTATGATGTTTAATCTAAATGTGTGAAAATGTTGGCCTTTAGAATGTTTAGCAGAGCAGTCTGTCAGATGTGAGAGGGAGAAACCGAGGTAGAGGAAGTGTCAGTTCATGCATCCTTGGAGGAATGAATTTCCTGCTTTTTAATTTAGCCACTTAAGGCTGCTTTTGTAATAATTTTCCCCTCCCATTGGGAGTTTCCCACCAGCTCTACTTCCTGTTCAAAACAGGAAAGCTTGGGATTCTGTCGATCCACAGCCTCTTACCATATCAGTAAACCTTGTATATAATCTGCACACTCCTTGTATAGATCTTGGTTTTGTCATTTATGCGCTTTGAGTATAAGTTCACTTTTCTGCCTGTAACTTTAAAGACAGCTACTGAAGCATGCATGGACAGCAGAAAATATAGTAAAACAACTTTTGGATCTTGGTGCTAGCTGCTAATGCTTTAAAGCCTTACTTCAGCTTTTGGTGGAAACACATTGTGCCACGTGGGCTAGTGTTAAGCTCTTCTGGGGAGGCTTTCGGTTACAGCACCAAGCATTGTTGTTCCCACTATATTGTTGTAGGTGCCTGCTAAAAACTTTATTTCAGCAAGTCTAGCCAGATAAATAATTTAGTTTTTAAGTTTTATTTCATTTCTTTTGCTTTTTTTTGCATATCATGTGCACTGCTTAAGTTTTGATTAATTGGCCTCTATCTGTATTAATGGGACAAGGGTGGCACTGTGGGTTAAACCACGGAGCCTAGGACTTGCCGATCAGAAGGTCGGCGGTTCGAATCCCCACGATGGGGTGAGCTCCCATTGCTCGGTCCCTGCTCCTGCCAACCTAGCAGTTCGAAAGCACGTCAAAGTGCACATAGATAAATAGGTACCGCTCCGGCGGGAAGGTAAACGGCGTTTCCGTGCGTTGCTCTGGTTTGCCTGAAGCGGCTTAGTCATACTGGCCACATGTACGCCAGCTCCCTTGGCCAATAAAGCGAGATGAGCGCCGCAACCCGAGTCGGCCACGACTGGAACTAATGGTCAGGGGTCCCTTTACCTTTACCTATCTGCATTAATGGTGGTAGTAATGAGGTGGTAAGATCACCTACAACTTTTTTTTGTGATATAGGCTGTAAGCCAATGCTTATCTTACGTTATAAATCCTAGTCAGTTCAATGAGGCTTACCCCTGAGTAGACATGTAGACACTAGTTTCCCTTTAAAATCTTTCCACATACCATTTGAATATGGGTGATACATTTTAACTTCTTATCGTTTTGCATGTCGCCTGCTTAGAACGCCTAGAAATTATTTACAGCAAAACACGAGTTTAAATGCATTTCAAAACGACGACGACCTTTGTCCATGACACTGCAGGTGATTAACAGATTGTATATATTACAGTGGGTTAAATTACAGTATGGTGCTGCATGATTATTCAAAGTCCCGTTATGGTTAGCGTGCCTTGTTTTTAGGATTTCAGCCGTATGAAACAGTATTTTTCGCCTTTTATCTGTTGTGCCCCTTTGCAGCTCGATAGGCAACTTAACGCCTGGCGAACGCAAATTTTACTCGATTCCCCGGCTAGGCCTAGCTTGTCCTGGACTACATTTCCCAGCAGTCTTCGCTCGGAGCGCGAGACTGGTCGTCAGGTGCCCACACCCCTCTATATTTTCGCGCCGAGATTTGCTCTTCCTCCTCACGCGAAGAAACGGGAGGGGGGAAATACATCCCATTTCCCAGCATTCCTTGAGGCAAGGGCTTTAAAGCGAGTTCCTGTTTGCCCGAGGGGATTAATTGACCGGCGCCGTCTTTTCCTCGGGGGCCGCAGCAGAGAAGGTCGAGAGCACCGACCTCCCAGCCCACCCCCCGCAACCCCGCTCCGTTGCCGGTCTGTTCTTGTTCAAGATGGCGCTGGAAGGCTCTGTGACGGGCCAGGCCTACGAGTCACGTGGACAGAGCGTGAGTACTCGGGCTCCCCCCCCCCTTTTCCCCATCTCTATGGTTTGGGTGGCCGGGCGCGCCAAGAGGGAGGCGAGCAATAGGCGGAGGGAAGTGGGGGGGCTTTTCTCATCCTTCCGGAGAAAGGGAAATCGGCGGAGCCTCGGAAAGGGCGGGAGCGCGGCGGCGGCGTCTTTCTCTGCGATACAGCGCGGGGGGTGGGGAAGGCGGCGCGGAGAGGAAGATGCTTTCGCCGCCGTCAGAGGAGCAGAATTTAACTGCTGCCCTTAAAGGAATGGACCGAAAAAACCGTGTTCTTCCTTTCTTCTCTCCTGCCTTCGCCTATCCGCGTGAGGCGGCAAGCGCCATCGTGTGCCCTCAGCCGCCAGGAATGGCGCCTCGTCAAGCGCCTCACCGCCTTTTATTCCCTCGGGGGGCCGGCGCGCGCGCTCGGGCGGTTGGTGGGGAGGGGGGGGAGAGAGAGAGAGCTTGCAACGGTCATGTTCGAATTTTGAGAGGGGAGGGGGAGGGCACCGGTCCCTGCTTCTCTCTCCGCCGCGGAACGATACCCTAAAGCTGAGGCGAAGGCGAGTGAGTGTCAGGGAATATGGGAGCGCGAATTTTCTCCTCAGTTTTGTTCCCCCTTGTCCCTCCTCCCCTCCCGCGCCTTCGCTTTTCCTTCTCGCGTCGATTGACAATTAAGCTCCTGGGGACTGCACCAGCTGTGGCCTGTAATGTACCTAATAAACTAGACTCCCTCGCGTCAGTTTCAGGTCATGCAAGGAAAAGGGCAGAGCGGGTGGCGGCGGCGGCGGGGTAGGTGGGGGGTGGCGGCGGCGTTGTAATGCGCGCTCTGGGCGGGGTTTCCTCCTGCCCTTCGCAAAGAAGGGAGTCTGGCTGATGTCTGCTGCAGATAAAGGAGACAAGAGGACCGTCAGAAAGAGCCCGGACCCTTTTGCCATGGCTCCTTCCTTCCTTCCTCTCTCTCTGCGCTCTTCATTTTATTGTGGGTGGAACATGCCCGCCTTTCTTCTCTCCTTCCAGGATGGGGTCGGGAGCACCATGGCCCTGGCTGAGGTAGTAGTTTGTGCTGTTGGTCGGGTTGTGACATTGCCCGCTGTGGAGATAACTGCGCAAGCTACTGCCTTGCTAGTGCTGGTGATGATCAGCTGCAGATGAAGACAATGACAATGGGAATCCCCTTTGTTTTCCCAGGGATTACTTGCATACGGAAGGAGGGGTGGCAACAGAACCAAGCTTGCCTTTGCCGTTTCTCTGTGTGTGTTTAATGCCTCTCAGTATATGGCTTTGCAGAGCTTGGCTTCACACAACAGAAATGTTGCATTTTCCAGTTTTTTATTTCCTCAGGAAATGTCTGAATTTTGAAATGCACAGTATATACGTCAGTTTTGCATGTTGTATTCCTTAGTGGCATCCTGACAGATACTGTTCTATTCAGATTATTAGTTTGTCTAAAGAAAATGCCTGTCTGTTGTTATCTATTTACATATCCGTGGAAAGTTAAAATTTATTGTACATCTTGCATGTGCTGAATAGACAGCATCTCATACGACAAATCTCTTTAAATCTTTAGATAGGCACTTACATATTTACAGTGAAATTTTGATACTTGTATTACACCAGCAAGGACATATGTTTAGATTGTGTTGCTGGGCTGATGAGTTTGGGATATAATGAGTGGCAATTACTGTTTGAATTCTGGTTATGGAAATGACATCAATAAAACACCATTTATGAGGTTTTCATAAATTTTAACGACTGTGCATTTATTCTGCACTGCATATAAAAATACTAAAAAACAGTAGTTACATTAAATAAGACAATGATATCAATACCTAATATTTTGTAAGAATAATACATAACGTCACATGCCTTCCTAATGACAGATGCTATAGTCTTCAGCTTTAGAATTAACAGTGCAAATCTACACATGTCTACTCAAGAGTCCCATTTATAATGGGACATTACCAGGTAAGTGCATAGCTGTCTAACTAGTTTGTTTTCCCTCCAGTTTAACTAATATTAAATTAAGTTTAGAAGCACCTAATATTTCATGGATTCTAATATCTCCATGTTTTAAAACCTTAGGATAAAAAGTAAAGTGAAATAGTGACATCCAGCATTAGTCCTGCTCAGAGTAGATTCATTAAAATAAATGGACTTCAGCCCATTGATTTAGGAGGACCTACTTTTGAGTATGATTCATGTTGGATATAACTCAATTTACCCAAATTCCACTATTATTAGATGACAAAATTAAAAATAATTGGCGAAAGAACTGTGCGTAAAATATCTTAAAGGCTTTTTAATACTAGTATGAAACACAAACTAGTATGATCACTATATAAAAGCTCCTTAATTAAACTAGTGCTTGCCCTTGCTGAAATGAATATACTGAGCTATAGATTGGAAAACAATAGGTTCTTTACTTGTAAAGGTTCGTTGTTCAGTACTTAGTATTGTGAGCAACATCCTCTCTGTGTTGTATGCTTTATTAGTTAGGTGTTGGATTTCTTATTTTTTTCAAACTTTGTATGGCTAAATCATGAAAAGATAGGAATACGTTAATTTGAAAAGCTTATATAATAAAACACATTTATCTTTATTTAATATCTTTGGTGCTGTATGCTGAGCTCCAGTGAGTTTCTTTGTTTAAAAAAACACCTGAAACTTAGAAAGCTGTAAGGTAGGGTGGCCTGTTTAAAGAAGATATGATGAAAAAATAAATTGAGGACACAAGTTAGAGCAGTAATGGGAAAATGTAGTCTTTGTGGCAAACATGTTATTTTTCACTTTATCTAAAAGATGTAGCTTAAACTTGGATCTAGAACACTTAAAAAAGTACTTTCAGGATACACAAGGAAACTTTATGATTAATTTTTTAAATGATTCATCGAACACAAACATTTCTACATTGAATAATTTTATGAAACCTCAGGAAAAAAATTCTGACTATATTCATCCTCTCAGTAGTATTGTTGGAATCAGTATCCCATAAGAATGGGGAGTGAATATAGGATTTTTGAAAATGTGCAAAAAATTCCTTGTAAATCATAACGTGAGGTCAGGATGAAATTGCTTTTTAAATTTTAAGAGTTTCAGCATCATCAGTTAGAAAACCAATCAGATTTTTGCACACAACAGGGAACTATGATGAACATTTACTCATCCAAGTTCAAACTGTCTTTGTAATGCAGTTTGAAGCACATAATTGGATGTGGGTCTTTACTGCAGATTCCTACACCAAATAAGAGAGAACTTAGGTTGTATCCAACTAAGTTCTACTCAGAGCAGGCCCACTGGAATTTCTGGCCCAAGTTGGTTGTGTCCATTAATTGCTCTGAGTGCAACCCTTCATGAACTTTACATAGCTTTAGGAGTGATGTTTTCATTTCAGCTGCTAGTGAATTTGGCAAAATGCTCAGCGCTTCTCAACAAGATTTATTCCATTAGTGTAGTATACAAAAAATTGGGTAGAATTCACTGTAAAAGCAGTTTGTGGGTTGCAAGTAACTCTTCTCTGTATGTGTGCATACATAGTTAGATATATACTGAGTACAATTCTCTTCCCCTCCCTAGTTCCAGGGCTGGGAAGAATATAATTAGTTCTGCAATTTACAAAGCATTGAACAATTGGAGCAATTTATGTTTTGCTCTTAAGTAGATATCTTTCCCATAGCTAAGTCATCAGTTGCTCTTCTGTTTTTCAGACTAGTGCCCATCATTCCAATATGACCCCTACCACTAGCAAGACAGCACAGTTCTATAATTTAATCCTAGCAGTTATACAGCTGCCGCTGCTTTTTAAAGGTATATGCACAAAAGCAACATAACTGCATGGAACTAGACACAATTTAAAATTCATTAAATTAATTGACTGGGAGCTTTTCTTTCTCGTGAGTTTTGCCTATAAATAACCTTTTCGGGTATTTGCAGTTGTATTTCATTGGTATCAGTAGATAAGGCATTAATGCCTGGGGCTGAATTCAGTATTACATTGATCTTCTTGAAGCAGAAATAAGGGCTTAAATCCAAAGAACTGAGAAGGATGAGATAATGTATTAGTCCTGTTCTGTGAACTCTTGCAGAAGCTACTTCTTTCCGTGCCACTCTGTTCAGGGTATGAGAAATATTTTGAAAAAGGAAGACACAGACTGACCTTAAAAACAGCCCTACAGGACTTGGGTTCACTTTTCTCACTACTAAGCTGGGAACCACTTCCATGAACAAAATAGTTTTCTACTAACTAAACCTATATTCAAGCTGTTGTACTAAAATTGCCTTCCATTCCCTTCAGGCTTATTATTTTAGAGGGCATTTTAGGAAAGTGGGATGGGCTAGTAGAACTCTTGCACAGGACTGGTTTAAAGTGAGCAGCTATTACATGTAGGTGTAGTTAAGAACATAATTGGTGCTGAAGGTGCTGTTAAATGTTACATTTCCCTACATTATTCCAGATGGTTTTAGTAACTTAGAATTTATGAAATCTGCATGGCTTGAGAGCAAAGTTTTTAGTACTTGGGGAAAATACTGAGTTATAGACATAGATTTAACTAGTATAGTGAGTCTACCCATTTATTAAAGTATATCATATCCCGCCTGCCTTTCATCACAGAGTTTACCATGAAGCCAAACCATTCAGAAATGCTGCATAATACATTCATCACATTATTCCATCTCATGAACGGCGAAATAATGCTTGAATATTTGAATATTCATCAGTGTTCTGGGGTGTCTCTTTCAGGTGTTTTGTTGGCATTTCTTCAAAATTGTCAGTGGGGCTAAAAAGTTGGATGCAATTATTTGATTTTGTATACTTCACCTTCCTGTATCTTGTTAAGAAAGTGCTTACTGCAAAATAAAACTATAATAATAAATTATATATAATACAAGATTTAAAATAACCACAACCACAGAGAACAGTGAAGTAAATCTACTTTTCCAATACCTGGTAGAAAGAGCTAGTCTTGGCCAAGTCCCTGAAGGCTAGCTGTGGTTATGGCAGGCAAATAATGGGTGGGATCATGCCATACATTTGAAGTGTATGATTTCCCCCAAAGAATCCGGGACCTGTAGTTCACCCTCACAGAGCTAAAAATTCTCAGCACCCTTAAACTAGCTTCCAGGATTTTTTGGGGAAAGTCGTGTATTGCATATGTGTTGACTATATGGTGTGGAATTGCCAAATACCTGGAGAAGGGAGTGCCAGAACAGGAAAGGTCCTCCCCCTGGTCGCCCATCTAATCTCAAGCTAGGGTGACTAGGAGGAGTTCCCTAGATACTATGATACATTGATGCAAATATGAATTATCTAAGGCCCTCCAGATGATAGACTATAATTCCCATCATCCCTGACTTGTTCATGCTGGCTGGGCCTGGTGTAAATTTGAGCCCAACAACAGGCGTACTACAAGTTTCCCATTTCTGTATTAATAGCTCCTGAGACAATGTGGGTTAATTTGTAGGGTTTCCTTAATTTACTGTTGGGAGTTGTAAAATCTTAATGCCTGAATATGTGAATGCTCAAAAGTGGATGGGGTTAGGGACATGCATGTAAACAGCACCCTCACCATGCCACACGCACACACTGGCCTCTCCCTCTTTCCTTCCCTCCTTCTATTCCCCCCGTACGTCTCTGCCTCCTAAAGGCTTGCACGGCTGTTTGTTGCAGCAGCCCTGGCTACAAGCTCTCCAGGCGAATGGTGCCTCTGGGGCTGGCCAGGGGGTGCTTCCCAGGCCCCTGTGGGCAGTGTGAGGAGGCACCTCTCTGGGGTGGGGGTGGGGCAGTTCAGAGAACAGGGCCTGTGGCTGCCCAGACGACTCCTAAGGAGAGGGGAGAGGAGATGAGGCTGAGGGGAGGGTGTTTGAAAAATGGTGAGAGGCTACCAGCTCTGCAGGCAAGGGGTGACATAACTGGACTCCTGATTCGCACAAGGGTGCTGTAGAAATAATGTAGTTGGTCAAGAAAGCCATGGACTCAAAAAGATTGAAAACCTCTGCCATGGAGGCATGACACTTGTGCCACTTAAGAAACTCTTACAAGTGCTCATTCTTGGTATCCTAACTAGATTTGGCTCCTTGGCAGAAACACCCTTCTGCTCAAGTTGCTTATGTGGGTGCAGATGTGCAGTACTGGGTTCACCAAAGATCTATTTAATTTTTCTGGAGACACCTTTTAATATACAACGATTGCTTATAAATGTTTGGCACAACTAATAATTATATAAAACTTGTTACCCATGGCTAGAGCTGAATTGTTTTTAATGTTTATATATTAAGGGAAGGGAAGATATATTTATTATCCAACTCCTCTTCTAAGAGAGATTGGTGCAGTCATTGTTTGCCTTTTGTAGAACACATCTTCATCCAAGTAGATTGCAGATTGCAATGCCTTTTGGCTGCAATTCGATAGGAGGCAAATATTAGTTTATGAACTATAGTCTGTAACACATTGGTGTTTATGGAAGGTTATTCCATGAGTTGTGCCGTGACATAGTTGTATAGAAGATAAAAGAATGGAAAGTGATGATTTCATATGCTGTTACACTCATTCTTCCTGTGTATGCATAGAGGCCATAGGAAAGGAATTCATTTGTTCCTGTATCAGTAGTCTTAAATGTTATGCATGTGCATAAAAATAAAAAGCCTGTATACAAATAAAAGTAAACCATTCTTTAGACTAGACTAAAATCTAAGAAGATTAAGGAAGAGAATGTGATTGTGCATTGATGCACCACTACTAAATAGCAACTTAATTGAAAGAGATATCATTTACATTAAAAATGTAAGTGTAATGTAACTTGCCATTTTTAAACTGGTACAATGAACGTGGTTGTTGTGCTGATCCATATGGTCATCTTTGTATGCCTATTTATTTCTATCACTCTTATATGTAGGCATGCCACTTTAATACTCATTAAATCACCTAGCATAATGCCCACTGTTCACATTGGTACCAAGTCATGCAGCTTGAGATTTTGTCATGTGCCAAAACGGTTCAGCTATATCTTTAGCTATATTCCAATATAATATAGATCCTAGCACAGATTGCGTAATGCTGTCTCCTTTTAACAAGCAGTAAAATGTCATGGGGCTTTAATAGCACATGATTTTGTTTTTTAAAAGACTGATCTACTGAGCAACAACAACAAAACGTTACTAGTTCTGACATACGTTTGCTGTCACTCCACTACAGAGCAACACTTGATCAGTACAATAAATTGTTACCAATGGTGGTATAAAGGGCTTTTAAAAAGTATTGAGGGTTCAGTTGCCAAATACATCTGACTCAGTAGTTCAGAATCAATAAAGCCACTCAGACACATAAACCTAGAATGACCTATCGTTCTTGTGGTGCCGTTGCTACCTCTGCTGTGATCAGATAAATCACTTTCACACTATTGAATCAATAATCATAAATTAAATACCTATTGTTATACCATCTTATGAGAAATTCTCATGGCTTAATTAATTCAACAGCTGTAGTCATCTGCCCCTTCCAAGAGAGAAATGGCTTTAAAAAAGCAACTCCATTGTGAAAGGGAAATTTATAGTGAACTATTTGTTTCTACATAATATATATAAAATGGAATTCTTCAGCCTATCCCAGCTAATTCATGTTTCGATTGTACCCAGCTGCTTAAATTGCACTGCTCAGAGATTGCCTTGATCCCCAGGTGCAGGTATTCCATCTGTGCTGCTCTGAAAGACTATTTACGGCAGAGGTTAGGCCAGTGATTGCTGGGATGGAAAACTCATTTCTCAGCCTGGCTTTTATTTACACTCTTATTAAAGATCCTTTCACTCACGTTGGAATGGCAGCTAGTGACTGCAGCGAGTATTTGGCACCAAGCCAAGCAGTAAAATTACAATGTTGATGAAAGATAGCCTGCTTCCATTTTAACCTTTCCCTGTTCACTCCATCTACATTTGCATGAAGAAGAATGATTATTGAACAAGATAGTGGGGGACAAAGGGATAAGGCAGGCCTGGGCAATTGAGCTCTCCAAAAAAAATCAACTGTGCCACTGATTTTGAAACAAGTCATTGCTTTGCTAATATGTAATTACCCTTAATTATTATTAGAAATTATTTTGAAATAGAATGGTGGTGCCACTCATGCCATTTTTCTCGCTTTAAAATTGCTGCCTATTTTGCAATAGGAAAATGCACACGCAGGTTTCTATTTCAAACTTAATGTGAGCAACAAAGGAACATCCTTAAAATGTCTTTTAAATGGTGATAGTTACTAAGAAATTCATGGACCAAGTATAAAAAGCAGTATTATGCTTTAGAAAGTTGTGGCTCTTCATTTTCTGGTCACACAGTAAAATTAGAAATATATTGAAAAGGTCTGGAAGAGTAACCATATTAGGATTTAGCTAGAGCCAAATAGCTGCTGCCATTCCATGTGTCTCTTCCTCATAGCATCTAAACCAGCACAACATATGATGGGATAGAATCATGTTATGTGCTGCCATGGCCCCACCTGATAACTGAAAAAGGTTGGACAATTTCATTTTTACTTGGATGTTTTGAGGAAGTGAGCAGAGAAAATGAGAACAATAGACCTCTGTTCCATAAACTGCAATGCCAATTTTTCCTGGAAGGGTAGCAGTGACTGCCCCCCCCCTTCCCAAGCTGCCTTTCTCCAGGCCAACAACAAACCATTAAGGTCATGATGCCTTTTTATGAGATAGGCTCACTTGTTTCTTCCTTTGTCATACTTCAATTCTATTCAAATGTATTCTGCCTATATGTTCCTATATTGAGGTTAAAACGAAGTGTATGCTTGCTTGGTGCTGACTACTGGTATAATATTCTTATACTTTGTTATGGAGGGTGAAAGTAGAACTTGAAAAGTGAAGTTAGTTTATAGGTGGTCCCTGGAAGGCTAAGTTTATAAATGGCTCCCATTTGAAACAGTTGAGAAGCAATGGGTTGTATACAACTCTGCTGTTCTGCTCAAGCAAGAGACTTTCCACTTGCATGAATTGACTTTCCCCTTCTCCATATGGTTCCCCATGCATCCTCAACATCTGCACCAGAGGGTTGAAGGGTCCTCTGGAGCAGATTTTGGGGCACATGGGAAGAGAGGAAGGGGAGACCCTGGTGCACAAATGGAATTCTGCTGTGCAGTGTTAACTACAACCCAGAGGTCTATCTCATTAAGGCCTTAGGTCTGGAATCAAGTAACAAGTCCTGCTAGCAGAAGCCTATACAACTTAAGATAGCTGCTCAGAAGGTTGGCAGCTCGAATTCCCACAACAGCGTGAGCTCCCATTGCTCTGACCCAGCTCCTGCCAACTTAGCAGTTCGAAAGTGTACCCAGTGCAAGTAGATAAATAGGTACCGCTGCGGCAGGAAGGTAAACAGCATTTCCATGTGCTCTGGTTTCCGTCACGGTGTTCCATTGCGCCAGAAGCGGTTTAGTCATGCTGGCCACATGACCTGGAAAGCTGTCTGTGGACAAACGCTGGCTCCTTGGCCTGAAAGCAAGATGAGCACTGCAATCCCATAGTCGCCTTTGACTGGACTTAACCGTCCAGGGGCCTTTACCTTTATGATAGAACAACTGGGCTTTCCCTCCTCTAAGTTGGGTGGGGGCAGGGGTCAAGAGAACAACACCCCAGGGGAAGACTGCAGGGCGGGGTGTCATTTTGTCTGGCAAGCTGAAATGCTTATGCTGATAGCACAATTGCTAGAAAAGGCTGGGGAGTAATGCATTTTACATACCATATTTTTTATTGCCGCATACACTTTAGGAATTTACTTCTTCAGCAAATGTTAATTTTCAGCTTGTTTTCCAGAGCAATGTTAAATAATTTTGATCCTGTAAAATTAAAATAATGGGGAAACATTCTAGTCCATTCTCAGTCTGGGTACCTCATAAATCTATTCTAAACATATGCCAGCATCAACAATGCCCTCTCAAAATATATGTATATGTTGAATTCAAAGAACTGTGCCACATATTAGGAACTAATTCTCAAAACAAACAGGTAGTGCCTATTATGAAATATTTGCCAACTTACATGGATATTTGCAAGTATGAACAACAATATGAAAGAGAAATATTTATCCTATATATTCAACCAATGCCTTCATAGGAAACAGGGCTCTGTGGGTTATAATATTATTTTTAAAAGAAAGAGAAAGAACTATGGTTGCCTTGCTCAAGAAACTGCTTTTAAAATAAACTCAGACAACCTGCAATGTGATTCTGTAATCAATGGTGGATTCTTCTGAAACAGAATGTTTATGAATAGGTAGCAAGGGTAAATCTAACCTTTGGAAATTTCTATCTGGCCCCAGCAAAGCCTCTGATACGGAGAACCTCCATCATACATTATACATATCACCTTGAGTCTTCCATGGGCTATAGTTAGTCATCCCCCCCCTCCAGCTTGGACCATCAACCAGGCTTAGCAGAGCTTTCCCTTTATTATACAATCCATCTGCTCACTTCACTGCACAGGCAAATCACTGTTTATCTGAGTGAAAGTTATGAGGGCCCTGCTGAAGCCCCTGTTACAATACACACTGGAAAGGAGAGCACTGACTAACCCTTTGCTGTTATCTTTTTCTCTCACCCCTCTCCCTTGTAGCTAAGCCACCCCTTCCTCATCAGCTTTAAGCCTTGCACATGGAGCTAAAATATTCCCACTTCCCTTCGTTGTCTCAGCATTATACAAAACTAAAGTTTTTAAGCTTCTTGGTATTGTTTGATGTGTCTAAACCATTTTTAGTATCGTTTCAATTATTTAGAAACACAGAATCCCTTTAAAGCTCTCCCTGATATCTGCCAGTATTTATAATATACTTGCAGAACAGAATTCGTAGCTAGCTGTGCATTATGGAGTTTCAGTCACCAGCCAAACTTAAGAAACATGCATTGCAGCTTTCTCCAAGTTTTATTATTAAGCAAGCATTTATCTTCTAACTTCTGTCTAATTACTGAAAAGCAATTAAAATACTATAAAAACTATAAAGTGCTAGTTGACATATTACTTGACAGTAACAGAGTACAAACTTTTTTAAAGTAATTTTGTCCATATGTAGAAACAACAGCTGTTCACTTATTATGTGCTTCTTTGGAATTTTACAAGCAGCACTCCACTGACCCAAACCATACAAAAATCTATAATAACCAACTGGGCATTTGCTCTGGAATTCAGTTAGGTGATTTTACTTACATCAATTTTCTTCTCTGCTTATTCCCATTTTGTTCTTCAGCAAACAGAATTGATAGCTGAGTGCTTGAACATGCACTGCCAAAGAACTTAACAAATGGAAAAATTTAAAAAGAAGGTGCAGTATGTACCTATGCAACTATAGTTTGGCTGAGACAGCTCAAAAGAAAGCTGAAGGATGGGGAATTGTAGACTATATCATATTTTCACTGACAGCATTCACCAGCTATATGCCCCAGAAAAGAAACTCACAGCAATACTACCCAAAATAAGTTTTTATATTTATTTATTTTTTACAATATCATTTTAAAACTTTGTTGTGCATACATTTTCCAGCTTCCTTATTTCATTGCACTTAAAAGTTTCAAAACACATAAAATATATCCCTTTACTAAACATTTTTGTTCTCGGGTTACAAAAAAGTTTTGACATTTCACAGTCACCACGCTTAAGTACATTGATCCAAACAATTTTTATCCAGAAGACTCTCTTCATTGTTTGGAATGCTGAGCCCAGAATATAGTACATTCCTCGCTTACAGTCACTGTGCCAATAAAGGAAGAAAATGGCAAAATTAAACTGAAATACAATGGAACATCAAAGTAAAGTGGAGGTTGACAGGGAGAAGCCTCCTTCAAGTATAATGTAGGTAGAATTTGGCAGAATGATTGAAGAGGTATTTGGCCACTGTCTATGTCATCTTCATATGACAGGAAAGAAAAATTACAAGTGTGCAATTTTCACATAACTCACAACATAAGAAACAAAACTGCAAGAGTGCATTAAGCAAAGGGCAAAGGACTAAAATAAATTTAGTAGGATTGTGCTGTATGAAAGACAAGTACCTGTAAAGTTCAAGCAACAACCTACAAAATGTTTTATTTCAACATCTCACTTAGCGAAGTACCTTGAAGAACGTTCTTATAGAACAGGTATCCCGGACTGCTAGTTTTAAAACTGACAATGCAACTCTCTTTATGGACATTGGGCAAGTACTGAAAAACAACTCTTTGATTATTTGATAAAAATAGAATAATTTTGGTAAATTCTGATTAGGAAGAAGTTAGACATTTTGAGTTACAGCTGTCAGATATTTACTGTAAAGGGGAATTTCCCTTGTACTGTATGAACTGGAAAGGGCAGACAGAATCAGGAGGTTGTTCTAGAATGTTTTAAAATCGGGAGAAGGAAAGAGTAGATAAGCTAAGCGATGTAATAAAATGTGTCTCGGGCAATTTCTGTAGTGCTGATTTGCAAATTTGGACAATGTTATCATTGAATATTTACAATCAGATAGCAAACATTGATCATGTGGCTGTAGCAGCTCCATAAGACAAGTGAATTTCCTCTCTTATCTCAATTTTTATTTGCCTAAAAGCTCTTCCAGTTCTGGCCTAGGTGAGATAGTTGGTATGAAAGTCTGAGTTTTCCCCATTTTCTTTAGGCAAGTTATTCTAATAATTTCCGACACTGTTACCAACACTGTTGAAATAGATGGTGGCCCAGTGACAATTTTCCAACCCTTCACTTTCCCAAGCTATAACCTTCATTTCCAGTAACCTTTCACCTTTAAGATATATGTAACTGGTTTACTTTTAAGCACGATTTTCAACCTTGTCTTGGGTTATTAAACTGTTGATGCAGCAGCAGCAGCAAAGTGAATTAATTCTAGACAATACTGAATTCCATATTGCAATTTCTTTTTAAAAACAAAAAACAGTATTACTACACACCTGGAAATCAGTTACTGAAGTGTGAATGGAATTTTGCTGTCCAGTTTGCATAGCTCTCAGCTAGGCTTGGCAAATGTTCTATGCTGCAGCCCAATAATAAAGCGCATGGGGCAAGATCCATCCCTCACTGAATGCATGAGCAGAAAACACTTTTGCTTACCCACAGGAGCAAAGCAACAGTTCCAAAAGTAGCCTTAAAATTTATAGGATGTCAGTCTGGAGGGTTTCCAGTAGTGGGAGGAGGCTTTTAAGGGGGGTAGGGGTTGCCACTCACTTCTGTCTGAATCCTGTCTACTGGCTCTCATAAAATATATTCATCTAGATGTTCTATACAGCTCTAAGTTGGTGAAAACCATTTCTGAGTATCTTATAGAGATGGGGGCAAGTAAAAGTTCAGATTAAGTTGGCTTAATTTCTAAATTAATTCAAAAGAGTTTGTTTAGTTTGAATTAAACACAAATTTTATTTAACAATCCAGAGTTTAGCTTTGGTCCCTCTGGGAATTGAAAGGGATGGTGCAATTTGAGTTATTGATTCAGTCCTAAAAGTACGTCTGAACAATAGCAAGAGTTTGTTTTTGTTGCTACTTTAAGCCTTTCACTGCTGCCTCTTTGAAAAACAAAGTGGGCATTTCCAGGTTCACTCTTAATGATGTTACTACTGAGATATCTATCTATCTATCTCATACTATTCAAATTAAGCAGCATTTGAAATTGTATCACCAAATCTGGATGAAGTATCGTAGAGTGCAACACTGAAAATTAATGTTTCATTTAAATTTCAAAAATATTTTTTCATGACATGATAAAATGTAGCAGTCTAGATACTATTCTAGGAAGAATTGGATGCACTAAGAACTACTGGTCATTCTGAACCAGTTTGATGTACAGATGTTTTCTGGAGCTGCAACCTAGGTTACTATCATATGTAGTGTGTTCTTATGAGTCAAAATGAAAATCCAGTTTAAAGTTTTCCTGCACTGGCAAAAGTCCTTTTATTTTGGTTGTTCCAATGGGATTGTTTGCCACTAAATACGTTCTTTTCACATATGGCACTGGAAATGCGAAATTTGTTCAAGTTCTGTGCAAAAGTATACAAACAGAATGAAGACAGTAATGCCTGTAAATCTTACCCAGGGTGTATATATTGTGTTAGAAAGTGTTGTTACATTAATGGTAATATTGCACAAATGAAATGTTTGCTGCCAAAGAATGTCTGTCATCATGAGATTGAAAACAAATGATGACCTGATGACCCAGAAAAATGATATTGCCTGAACTGAAAAAACAGGGAGGCTGTGTGGAAGGGCTACACTATCAGTTTTTTAGGCAAAATGTGACCTGCTAATCTGAACATATATGATTGGAAAAACGAGGTACTTTATTGAGAATAAATTTGAGAAGTATTGCTGATTTGTGAAAACACACCGCATTATGAAAATCTACTTTTCATGAAATTTTAGATTTTATGGTATCAGAAAAACATTATTGCAAGATTTACTTCATGTCAGAATTAACACTTTGAAACTTATTTGCTGCTGCAGCAGCATATTGAAACAACTTAACATCTGGTGCAAGGGTGGAATGCAGAGTTGACTATAGTAGCATTAATAAAATGCCTACTCCAACAGATATGTACAATATATTGTTTAAGCAAATAATTATGTCCAGGCTAATTCTATTAAGAGTGTTTTTGTGGGGGATATAAACACAGAAAAGACTTATGGGAACATGTGGTACCATACTCTTGCTATGTTGGTAGCTTCTCTTCAAAAAACCCCCTAACATTTCTGAGATGGCTCATCAACTGCCCACAATCACTGTCCGCTCATTTGCTCTCAGCTACCTAAAACTGTTTTTTAAAAAACCACAAGGATATGTTTCTTTAGTTCTTGGCCAGGGAGATAATACCTGAGAACTAAATTTTGAGTCACCTGTAACAATACGAATGATGATAATTGGGATGACTCATTCTCATCCTAGAATACATAAAATGTGTGGTTGTACAGGTAAATGTAAATCCTTAAGTTTCTATTCTGTTGCTATGTTAATATTCGAAAGCCTAGGTACAGAATGTCAAACAAGCTGATGAGTCTTATCACTCTGCAATGGCTCCTCCCTCCACCTTTCGGATTAACAATGTCAAGCAATGTCTACTAGCAATGTGTACTGGCCCTTGCAATATCAGAGAAGCAATAAACGAAATTGATGCTGAAAGGGCATAGCAGGAAAAAAGATGAAAAGCTACTGTTCTGGAGGAGACTTCTGAAACATACCAGCCTTACATAGTTAATAAGAGAGAAATCAGAAGACAAATTACCAAGTACAATAAATTAAACAGTACGTATATAACGATCCTTTCAACAGGATATAAATTAGAGGAGACAGAAGCATTCAATGAATGAAAACGTGTGGTGCCAAAGAAATGGTGATTTCTGGGGAAATCTTTCTAAATCAAGAATTCTCCCAGTCTGCTACATCATAGTTATAAATACAAAAATCTTAACAAGGAACACATTTTCCAGCCAAACAGCTTTCCCTATTCTCTTAGGCAAGTGTGCTAACAGGAGGTATAGATTAGACCTTGTTGAGAGAAAAGGTTGGCTTCACCATCTAAACATATAAAGGGTAAGGTTCCAAAATGTTTATGATGGTGTACAAGAGGAAAAGCTTGATTTATTGACATAAATAAAATTCATCTTTTTGAAATTATCCACTGAAACATTAACAAGATTTGAACAAAAAATAATTAACTGCCGTGTTAGGTTTTGTTCACCTTAGTAACTTATAGCTTAAATTTGCTCAAAAGCAAAGTTAGCCAGTCAATTAATAATGGGAAAAATGGGCTACATTACCAATTTTAATGGCTTTCCCAATTTGCATCTCATGGGTTATTTCTGGCTACATTAAACTGGGAAAGAAAAATATTCTATCAGGTTACACTAGGGTCCTCACCAGGAGGGACATTAAAAATAAATCACTAATATACTAGCAGCATTAAAGTCCTGGTCCTGATATGCACGCACACACAAAACAAAACCCCACAGGGAAGCTGCAGTTTCTAGGAGATGCCTTTAAATCATTGCAATTCAGCCTCTATGTTTCATGTAGAAATATCCCAGTCTAACCAAGCTTAGAACATAATTTTTAAGTTAAACTTGATCTCTTTTCTTGATAGCCTGCCTTTTCCAGAGGTTCTTACTGTAAAAAAACAACACCTTTCCTATTACCAGCATTTGTGTTTGTTTTACAAGATTCTGTTTCCATGTATCAAAGGAATGACGAAGACAGAAATGTCATCTCCTGAGCCCAGTCTGTCATTGGATATCCTCCAGCCTCTGTCTTTCAGCACTCCTCTGGCTCGCATTACCAAATCCTGAGCTGCTAATGTGTACCTGCATGAAGAAGAAACAGTCACAGATTATAGATGTCGTATAATAGTAAAGGTTTATTACTTGCTGGGCAAGGAAAGCATTCCATATATCCTCTCAAAAGTATAAGATTTGAAGTGCAGGATTTGTGTTTCTATTTTACAGACCAGTCAAAACCGAAAAGCCTGCCAGCCCCTCTGCTTGTATGGCTGTCTTTTTCCAACCCAGTTGTCCAGAACACCTGGAGGCCACATCATCAGCCTCAACCAGCATGGCTAATGTTCAAGGAGGAGTTATATTCCAGAACATGTGGAAGGCACTAAGTTGGGGGAGGCTGCAATACAGATTGTTTTACAATGGTGCAGGAAGGATACCTGATCATGTGGAAGAACCTGGCAGTGTGAATCCACATTTAGTTGGATAGAAAAGAATAACAGTGCACATGTCATGTCAAGCACAGTAGCTAGGAACAGCCAACATTAGATTTGTGCACAGTGGTAGAACTTGCAGCAGTCTAAAACAGTAAACCTGAGTGATTAAGAGGCTTAACCATTCCTTCTTCCAAAGTCCTATCCATATCAGAGATTATAACTACTTTATCAAGCTTTAGAATTTTTTTAAGAACATTTGAGGAAGGGGCATAGCTCAGTAGTAGAGCACATCCTTTACATGTGCAGATGGTCCTAGGTTCTTGAGGTAAACATGTCCAGGGTGGATATACAAAGGCTCCCTGGAAAACTGCTGCCAGTGTATACAACAGTGAGCAAAAGGAACCAGTGGCCTGACGGTGATGGAAGATGGTTTTCTAAGTTCTTAAGAAATAAGTTGGGAGAGGGGTTGTGGTTGATACTTTTAGTATCTTTATTTTTATATCTTTTTAGATGTATGTGGAAAGTTTTATTTATTGTTTATGACTACTTTTGTTATGTTTGTAATTACGCACATTTTTTCATGTTGTAAGCTGCCTTGAGCATGGTTTTAACTATGGAAAGGTGGCATACAAATAAAATGATTGATGACTGAGACCCTTGATCAGATCTCTTTCTCTTTCTCTAACACATGCAATCAGCCATGGAGAAAGCCAAATTGCATCAGGATCTCATCGAGACCTTTCTCTTTGTGCCATGGGTCTTAATAGAAAGATATAGAGCCATGGCTGTTTAGGTCATTAAAGGTCAGTACCAACACTCTGAATTGTGCTCGGAAACGTACTGGGAGCCAATGTACTGGTCCCGGCAGCCACTCCCACTCATCAGTCTAACTGCCAAATAAGCATTAATTCATGAAAATCAATGATAAACATAAGGAAAGCAAGCAGTGGCAACAGGAAAACGCACTATACGTAACTGGAATAAAAGGGAGGGTGCCCCTTCTTAGTAACAGATAAATGAGAAAGCATTTCAGGAACTTGGAGATTAATATCTCTAGCAGTGCATTACTGAATGCTTTATTCACTAATGTAGCAAATTTGGAATGCAACTGTCAAGGCAACTTTACAAAACTGCTGAAGTAGTTTTCAAGCAACTCATTCTCCTTAGGACCTAATTGGAATAAAGCTTTTCAGAACGTGCATTTGTTCCTGCTGAAGCTTCTAATATTGATCAGTGGAAGCACTGCAAAGGCAACAAAACACATTCCTGGCAAGTAGTCTGAATCTGAAAAGCACCTTGCTAAGGAAATATAAAGGGAGATTACAGACCTGTGGGGGTCATCAGGGTCACAGTTTGGCAGGAAATTAGTGACTGCTTCTGCCACTTCTTCATTTAATAGTACATCCCAGAGTCCATCTGTTGCCAAGATCAACACATCATCAGGTCCATGCTCATACTGAAGAAGATCATATACCCTCACCTGAAAAACAAAAACAAACCCATTGGGTGAAGGAGAAACAAGGGTTTGTTTTTGTGGGTGTCCTTCTAATGAATGTTGTATGTTTCTGCTACCCAAAAAATCTACTTGTTTCCCTGACACTTAAGATCAAATGTGGCCACATGTACAGTCCTACACATTTAAGTGGAGATTTTTACCTACTTAGAACAGACCACTCCACTTTCTGAAGGGGACTCCAGTGAGTTGCATCAGCATTTTGCCCGAGCACTGCTTTCTCTCGCTTTACAGTCACATCTAAGTCAATACTTTGAGCCTCATCAAGTAGTCCAGGAAATCACTCGGCATCTTATTTATTTTAAAACAGACCTAGCTGATCTGGAAGCTTTGGAAGGTTCAAGGCAGGATGTGCTAATGCAGCATTCAGCCTGCAAACATGTCAGGCAGGAATACCATTACAGACAATTCCAGTCCGTTTTAGTCTGCAGCAGCAGCTTTTCACTAAGCTCCCACCTCTACAAAGGCAAAACACTGGGGAAACATGTACGGTTCAGCTGCATGACAATTGAGAGAAGGTGACATGCCCTAGTCTGACAAACCAACCTGAAGCTGATCTATGTATGTGACGTTCAGGATATTCTCAAATGTTTTATCAGATATGGAACTAACAGAAAACTCACATACCTGAGTATTTCTCATAGTCCTTGCATGCTGATAAAAAAAACTGTACAAAATAAATGTTCACTTACAGCCTGCTAAGTATGGCATCCAACATATATTCCTTGGCTGCACTGACAGATTTTATTAAACCAGCAGAAGGATAAAGGTCATTTTATGTATTTCCAAGTGTGTCTTCTGTGAGAGATACAGGTCTTCTAGCTGCCTGCTTCATACTCCCCATTGTCAAACCACCTGGCTCCTTGAAGTCCGAAAACAAAACCTTCAGGAGTCCTTCTGAATTACTAACGGAGCACTTTAATTACTCCAGCAGTAGCTGTATTTTCAGAGAAGTGAAGTGACCTTGTGACAACTGACAAAAGGAAGTTATTATCTGGACTAGGATTTGGAAACAGCACACCTGGCTGGGAATGCTGATTTATCCTTACGGCTGGCAGGGTCAGTGCTCTACAGTTGTGTTGGGAAACACACTTGGCATTGCTGGAAGAGAATCATTTATCCTCTCTTTGTGTTGTGCTAATCTTTGAAATCCAGGATTAGGAAATGTATATGGAGTACTTAGACTTCTTAATGCAGTTAGATCCCAGTGCAAACATTCAATATTCCCTTCAACTAATGGAGAAACTTGGATTTTAAAAAATGAGATATATAATTTACTAAGGTGGAAGGTACGATTAAGGAATTAGAAGCTGATGAGCTATACATACAATTGCTCATTCCTCATTCAAAGTGTCAAAAATAAAACCCAAAAGTTGTCAAGTCCACTGGAGAGGAACATAACTCACACCCTCTAGACACCAACGAAGTGTTACACCACCAGAGACCTATAAGGCAGCACGAGGTATCCATGCTCATTCCCCCACTTCTCATTAGCTAAAAGCAAGAAGATAAATGCAATGCATCTCTTTCATACAACAAAGGTCTAGACCTCCTTCCTATTAAAGTATCAGAACAAACAACAGAATATATAGTGGCTTCTCCTTGTTTATAGCAATGTAGCCTTTAAAAATATGGTTAAATCTATACAATGAACACAAAATTACACAGAGGCTGTATGTCAACACTTAACCTTTTCTTGTTTGCTTGATTTAAATATGTATTAATTTTCAGAGGGAAAAAAGCCAACAATTAAACAGCAAGTTGAAAGGCAAGAACCAGATAAACATTCCCCAACCCCAGAATGGCAGAGCCAGCTTCCATATTTAGTGATTGTAATCCCACTGCTTTTCAGAAGTGCCAGTCACAGTGGCAATATCCAACCAAGTCATTTCTTCCTAATTAAATATGATGTGTGGGTTGGGTGGGCTGGATGGAGAGCTAAGACAGCTAATGATGGAATAAATGTGGCACATTTGAGAAATAAGTTTGCTCTCGGTGCCCATCAGCTGGCCGATGCTGAATGTAAGCCCTCTGAAGTCACACTTTCAGCTGATTGGATCTGAGAGCATGCCTGCAAAGGGATTCATTACACCTGCAAAAATGGACATTTTCTTTTCACTGCAGATTGGTACCTGAGTCCAAGCTACTCCCACAAATGGACAACTTCAAAGGGGCTTGTTGTCCTTGTCAATCAGCTGAGCCCTGGCTACCAAGGAAGAATCAAGAATACCTACCCCCCCCCAACATGTCAGTTGTGGAGCATGTGGGGTATCCGGGGGGGGGGGAGGAAATGGCCTCATGGGCCAAATTAGGTTGTTCCCAACCACTGCTCTATGTGTTCCATCACTATTTTCCTATAGTGTATGTGAGGGTGATTCGAGATAGCTACCTGTCTTGAGCACTCTCTTCGTTTTTTGCTTTATGGTACAGCACCCAGCTAGGAACAAGAGCAGCACCATCTTGATACACTCTCCTTTAATCTACACCCAGGTAGAAAATGTTCCTATCACTTCAGATTCAACTAGCCACAAAATGTTCTCATTCTCATCCTTGAAATCCTTGTCGTTCTTCTGGGTCTCCTTCCCTAAGAAATGGTCATATATTTTATGAAAGTGATGGCCTGAAGCAGGGAAAACAGTTACCTTGGGAGTTATTCTGGGCTTAAGAGTTTTATGTGAAGATGTCCTAAATGACACAAAATGTGTTTTGAAAGCTTTACCAAGTTCAAAGCACAACATGCAACACTCCTGATATGACCCATTTTTCACTATGGAATTCAAAAGAAACAGTCAACATAAGCAATCCTCGGCTACTTTACAACTGATCAACAGAGCTACTTAAATAAAATAAATCCTCTCTTAATTGCATTTTTCCTTCTCATCTAACTCACTGACAAACATAGAAATACAATCCAAATGATTTATATGTAACTTTTAAAGTCTGGTACTCAGCTTTATTATCTGCTGTACTCACCAATTAACCCCCTCCCCCCTTTAGGGTTCGCTTTTAAAAAATAAGACGCCCACCAAACAGCTCCTCTATGTTTCCTGCCCTGTATTTCTAGTACAGAGTGCCAAATGTCCACTTTATGGTTCTATAACTTTTATACTAATGTTTGTCAAATGTGTTTTATGGGCTTTCTAAATCCCTCTAGACAGCTATAAATTTAACTTACATCCTCTAGCCATAGTTGGCTGCAATCCTAAACTCGCTTACTTGGGAGTGAGCCCCACTGAACAAAGGGACTTAATTTTGAGTAAACATGCACAGAATGGTACACTTAGACACGGAATGAGTTTTGACCATCTTTTCCTTAAGCCACGACCATGTTCCCTATTTAAGGTGCTCATTGCAGCCATTTTTCATGTGGACACCTAAATATTTCACAAGCAGGTCAAGACGTGTTGCAAAGATTTTTAAAGCCATAGTTTAGGTCCCTTGTCCTGTTCCCATAAAAAAGGTGTGCACGTTTTACCTCTGGCGACGAGGACAAAAAAGGTTTGATGTAGATGTTTGAGTCATGCACCTTCAAGTCATGGTCTCCAAGTCCTCTCGTAACCCCAATAGTTGCCATGACACGAGCCTGGAAACGGAGAAAGAAACCAGTTACAGGGCTGTTCTGGGAGGCAGGTGTCTATGTGAAAGCTGTTACCAGCAACTGCACCAATAAATCCTACTCAAAAGCTCACTTCACATGTTTGCTTGAAAGCATGAAGGGGCAAGTAGGAACATATGAAGAAGTCACACCCCACCTAGATTATTTATGTGCTGCATATCCTCCCCAACAAACACACGATCAGCATTTGTTGGGTGGGGGGTTGCTATCGTACACATACATGGCATATTCAGGGTTCCTGTCCCATGTTGGAAAGCCTACACCCAAGGAAGACAACCCCCTTGAGTCTAATCTTGTGTTGGCTGGGGAGTATGCCCACCACAAAAAGGCAACTGGCATGTGAGCCAAAGCAGGTAGAAAGCTGTTCTCATCACCACAGCCACCAGTACAAAGGTGTGCTAGTCACCACTGCCATCCAATCGTACAGAAGCAATGCTGGATCAAGGAGTGGTCTCAAGCTGCAAGCCAGTGTCTTCAAGGTGAGGGCAACCCCATCCAAGACAGCCTGCATTCCAGACCCTGAAATCTGTGGTTACATATCAAGAGCCCATATCCTGTCATGAGTCAAAGCCTATATTACCAAGCAAGTTGAGGGAATGTTGCCCAAGACTGGTCACCTGAGACCTACAGTAATTGCACACATTCAAGTAAATGGCAAATCATATAAACTCACCTACAGGGCATAACCTGTACCCTTCTTTCATTATACAAAAAACTTTGGCAAAGACTGGGGAGGTTTTTGGCCTAAAATAGAGGCAACAGTTCTTTACAAAACAATGAACACAACAACAAATACCTAGCAAGAAAACTCTTGGGACAGCCTGCTGCTCCCAGAAGTTGACTACAACTATAACCATCACTGACCACTAGACGTGTTGGATGGGGCTAATGGGAGTTGTAGTCTAGAGGGCAGAAGGTTGGGGAAGGCCACCACAGAACAATCAAATGTCCTCTACCAACCTCCCTCCTTCCTGGCACCTTTGCATCAGCCCTGGGGTATTTTCAAGATCCCTTAGCAAAAGAGTAGGATTCTTGAGACAGCTTATGGTGCAGATACCTCATTTTACTGATGGTACTGGTTTACTGCAATACTGGACACACTCAATTCTGGCTCTAAAATACACTGCGAAGTAAACCCACTAAGCCCAAACACAAAAATAGGGAGAAAAATAAATTTAGAAGTACCAGGTGTATAAATACTTCTGAAAACAAACCAGCCCATCAAATCGTACAGATATGAGTCCTGCATAGCTAGATTAATTCTGAAGATAGGCTATTAAAACAAAAATCAAATAAGCAATAAAGCCATTGGGAAAGAGTTGCTTAGAAACAGTGTGAGCACACCATTGCCAATAATCTAAGACTTCAGTGCCCTTTTATTGATCCTAGAGTTGTATCTCTCAGGCATGCTGGGATCAGTGCAAATAACCTTGCTGTTTTTAATTATGCATCTCTTTCAGGAGCATTCTCAGTCTTTCCACACATACCCCTCTCCTGAAAGAGAATTTTATTCCTAAGCTTGAACTGAGCAGTGAATGCAGCTAAGAACACATACACAAAATAAATTCATGCACCAATAGAGTTCAGTCTTGCTTGATCCCAATACACTAAGATTGTGCTCAAAACTAACTAAACAAACATTACGTCTTTTGTCTTTTCCCAGCTTTTATTGGTTCACTTTTAATGTAGTAGTCAAGCTGCAGTGAGCTGTCTGCAAATCAAATAAATAAATATTTTATTTTCAAAAAGCCTCTCTCAGTCCCGATTGATTGAAAGAAAACAAAATAATTAAGTGTAAGTGGGTGAAAAAAGAAAATTCATCCGTAAATGTTATTAAACTGCTTTCACACACCCCCAATAGACTGCATTTTCCCCCTTACAGACAGCAGGAACTGATTTACGGCAGGCACAATATTCTTTCAAGCTGTCAGAACGATAAAATAAAGAGATAGCAAGTGGAAAACGTTGGACTGCTTGAGGCTAAATTGAGTGGTAAACAGTTATAAGGCACCGTATTCCTTTGAAATGGCAAAACACTGGTGCCTACCTTCTTGCCTTCTCCGTATATAAGAGGAAACTTCAAGTCATCCTCTTCAATGGTTTTGTATGCCCTGTGGAAAGATAAACAGCATTTTATAAAGATTGCACTCAATTATTGACCCAATGCCCTGACACTAGGTGACTGTTTGTTTGTTTTTGCTTTTTCTCCACAAGTTTGTCTAGGCTCCAACTTTACAATGCATTCCTGATTTCTCTCTCTCTTTCTCTCTTCATACTACACCTGCTGGGTGGTACCATTTTTGCAAAAGAAAAAGTTAAGCAAAGAACATAATGTAATTTTATCAACAAGCCCTACCTTTTCATTTTAATAACGGATGAGAAAGTAAGTTGGGAAAACATCCCAATTACTAGAAGTGTGGGCCACAGTGTCCACCAAACAACAACACAAATCCATTTAAGAATGGAATCTCATTGTTAATTGGGAGCTGTGAGAACAGCAGGGTTTGTAGATAAAGGATGGCATAAACCAGCTCTTTTAAGAAAATCCATCAGAAGCTAAATACATAAAAGAAAGCTTGAAGTTTGATACAGCTTTCATCAGGTTATTTAATGCTCATCTGACCTTGACTATGACATTCAAACTTGCCAGAAATTCTCAGTGCCAGGATCCCCTACACCTTCCAAATAATTACTGGTGAGTCAATATGGAATGAAGCTCATTGTTGGAATTAGCACGCCAGACACTTGTAGGTTGGTTGGCCTATATGGGTGCTTATACCTGCTGCATGTGCCCTGAGAAGCTGTAAATGACCCAAGGGTCCACTATATACAGGGAAAGTTTACTGCATACTATTGTTTTGTGCACAATTACTTTCCACATGGGGAGTGTCCTTACCCAGGGTGGTAAGAAGCCACCCTGAGAGAAATGAAATAGGCAGGTCTGCTCTGCTTGTATTTCATAGAATCACAGAATTGTAGAGTTGGAAGGGACCCTGAGGATCATCTGGTCCAACCGCCTGCAATGCAGGAATCTCAGCTAAAGCATCCATGACAGATGGCCATCCAACCTCTGCTTCAAAACCTCCAAGGAAGGAGAGACCACCATCTCCTGAGGGAGTCCCACAACCACTATTGTTTCTCTGGACACTGAGGGATGAGCATTTAGGGTTCTGTTAGTGAGAGACAGGAAAGCACAGAAGTCTACAGCTAATGACTAAGATTATGTGCCATTGCAAATAGATTTGAGCATGAAGATTCTGAAAAACAGGATTTTCATGGACCTGGCCATTGAATATTAAACTTGGGGAGGAGTCCTGCTTTTTAACCTTGGCTAATGGTTTATTGTTCTGGGATATGGACAAAACTGGACCTGTCAAAGAAGAGGAAGCAGCTCTTTTTCTAGTTGACAGGCTAGCAATTGTTGAAAGGGACTCAAAAATAAGCTGTGAAAAATTGTTTGATACACCTGCCCAGTCTCCCTCCCCCACCACACGATACGCCCCATTCTTATTTTACAGTGCACACCCATCTGGGCAATTTTGCTTGACAGCAAAGCAATAAAACTATGTTTATGCTGTCCATGTCACTTATAGGCAGAGCACAGTGTGTTAAATATTCTGTGCCACTGCTGTCATCCCACAAACCCAGACAGAGAGAAAGAGAGAATAGAGGAAGCTCCTTTTCAAAGCATGCCAGCATGACAACTCTGGAGAGATCCGTTTAATCCAACAGCACCAAACAATAAAATCGCAGCTAAGTAGCAGCTCCACTGCCTTTGAGAGAAATCAACGGCCGTCAAAGCATGACGGAAACTGTAGTAAAGGTGAGGTTGCAATATGGCCTTGAGTAGGCCATTCTCCCGGCACCAGATCACGTCAGAATGGCTTTTAAAAGCAAATGCAGGATCGTATATTCTAAAGGCTGTACTTTCGAAAGTTGCTGCTGCTTCCTTCCATCTCGCCACCCGCATGGCATTTGTGAAGGCCTCTTGCACTCGACAGGAGCGCTCATTAAAGGGTAAGCGTGTGTGCAGGCTGGCAGTTGGATACAAATTGAAAACGAAAATAGCATTCAACATTTACAAAAGGAAGGCCAGAAAAACAACAACACACATAGCAGTAGCTTGATACCCCCTCCACACAAAAAAACACCTGGGAGTGGCACAGCAGCAGCACCAATTGGCCTTGTCCCATTCTAACTCCACAGAAACCTAACACAGACTATGTTGTAGTTTTTCTCCCCTTTTGACAAACTGTCCTTACAAGGTTTTTAATTCAGTGATGGGCATTTACCTCCCCACGCTTTTTTCCCACACCCATGCTTTCACAGACACCATCTCTTAACCTGGAGCAAGAACAACACAAATGTCACTCAGTTGTTACACTCAACAGGTAATGTATCTTTTGCCCTATTCTGGTGTTCCAACAACGCACACAGGCTTAAACTGAGGTGCGGAAATGTCCGATCCTCCAACTTTCTGCACTGAGAAGGAGGGTCTGAAGAAGGCATGTGGGTACATTCAGTTTAACAGCTTTGAAAGCTTCCCTGAAATTGGGAACGCTGTCGTAAGGTTCAGCCAAATCAATTTCCAAGCTCTTTTCAGGCCTTTTAGGATGGCCTGGGGTGGGGCGGTCATACCTGGAACATACGAGAACGCAGGTGGGGGTGAGCTTGCAGGTGCATGTTCCTACGCCCCAGTTTAAGCCACACACACCTTCTTTTAAATGCCTGAATGTGCCATTGACTGGGAATCCTATTTTCTTCATATCTTGTTATCAATTTAAAGCTGCCTTTTAAGGACAACAAACAACAAAACTAAACAACGACATAGTGTGAACATACTCAAAAAGGGCATGGCTGGAATTGCTGGGGCCTGTTCCAAATGTATAGCTTAAAGGCCAGTGTCAGGATTTTACCTCTATTATGGATACACAGGAAATACAGGGATTTCCAGACAATCCTGCTTAGGACATGGCAAATATTTGAACAGCATCAGGTAGGGAGTAGGATGTAGCATAATGATTTACTGTCCCAAATTAGAACTGCCTTGCTAGACCAGGCTGAAGGGAACGAGCTAGCACAATAGTCCGCTTCCAATAGTGCTCAGCTGGGTATCACTGGGAAGCTGGTAATCCTGACAAGCAGGTCACAAAGGAGACATCCATCTCCTCTTCCTGAGAATAAATTCTTCCTTTTATTGTTTGCCTAATGACCAACAGCCCATTGAAAGTCCCAATTCTCTATGAACTTGCCTAACATTCTTACAAGCTAGGTCCCATCAAGTCTTATAGGATTATAGATGATATTTGACAAGGTCATACACTGAGTACATTCAATGTAATCACTGTATGATAAAGTTAATTTCAATGGGTTTACTTAATTTGTTAGATTTCTTGCCCACCATAACTTTCCCAGGCAGGCTACTATATCAAAAACAATACAAACTGAAACAAAACCAAACATCAATACCAAACAACCACTGAAATAAGATGCAACTTCAGGAAGGTCATATAAAAATACTTTTCAGTTGTCACAAGACCAGGTGAAGAGGTATGTCTTTAGCACGTGCCAAAAGTTGAGTAACGATAATGCCTGATACACTTCTATGGGGAGGGAGTTCCACAATTTTGGAGCTACCACAGAGAAAGCCCTCTTCCCAGGCCGCTGACCCTTCTACCACAACTACCATCTGCTTCATCTGTGACACAGAATTCTGTCTAAATCTCAAGGATTTATCTGAAGGGCCTTCTCGGTAGTGGCACCCACTCTGTGGACGCCCTCCCATCAGATGTCAAGGAGTTAAATAACTATACAACTTTTAGAAGACATCTGAAGGCAGCCCTGTATAGGGAAGCTTTTCATGCTTGATGTTTTATTACGCTTTTATATTTGTTTGAAGCTGCCCAGAGTGGCTGGGACAACCCAGCCAAATGGGTCGGGTACAAATAATAAAACTATTCTTCTTCTTCTTCTTCTTCTTCTTATTATTATTATTATTATTATTCTACTACTAGCAAAATTGTCCCATCAGGCTGCTGACGGAATCAGAGCACTGCTCTCCTGGCCATTCACCACCCATAAGACCTCTGCCAGACAGCTAAATGCAGGTGCAATGCCAACACCACCACTTGATAGGTGCAATAATGCTCTCTCACCTGTGCTCATTCAGGTTCAGGTTGGAATTTCTGCCACCTGCCCTCCAGCCGCTGTACTTCCTGCTTCATCACACACAGATACCTGGAGTGCCAAGGCAACCCGAGCAGTCTGCGGGATCAGTGTGGCACTTTTACCTGAACTACTGTAGGTTGCCTAGGGGACTATGTTATACGGAAACAAAAGTTCTTGAAGTTCATTCAAGTTTGCTATGTATTGATTCATACATATTCAGAAGGGTGTGCTAGTAACTCTATGCCCATGGGTAATCTGTATTTATGCAAACATAAGCAAGAGGGGAAGTTCTAGTAGGCAGCTGGAGGAGGCGTGAACCACCTCTTTTTAGTAAATGGCAGTGGGGAATAAGTAGAGACTTGCCTCTTAACTTTTTCTCAGGGCTGCAAACAGTGATGCATTCTAAAAGGTCTGCTCTCACACTTTGCTCTCCTCCAAAGTCCTTAAGCAGCACAAGTCTCTTGCTTATGCACTGCTTCAGATTCCAAATGCAATTTCTTCCCTTGAAGAAATAAAGAAACCACAGGAGGGAAACGAGGCCACGGAAGCTGCAAAGCATCTTGTGGAAAGGCCAGGAACAGACCCACAAGGATGAAGGAGCTAAATCCAACTGGAGCTTGGTAAGAGTGGACGTGAAGGAACTCTGGTTGCTTTCGTACAACGCAATGCATTCTAAGAAGGTGGTGATAAGAAAACAAGTGAAGTCTGAACACAGTATGAAGTAAAACTGCAGGTACTAGAAGTATCCAGTACCAAAAAGAAAGAAAGAAATCCCTACAGGAAGACGGCGCAAATCAGTATTTTCAGTATTTTACATCCTTGCAAATGCTTTTAAAACGGGGTTCATTTAGCATCAGAAGATTAAGGCTGGAGTGTGCCACTTTTCCAGGAAATGTGAAGCAAGACATCCTTTCAGGAACAATCTCTTTTTTATTTTGCTGCACAGATATGTCATTGGTGCCCTTTTCTTGAACTGTGAGACTTAATCCCAGTTCATAAGAATTCAAGAGGAGGGTAATTTGTTACTGTTTGTTGGGGGGGTAATTTTATAATAGTATTTACTGAAATTCAATAAAACACACACACACTTTCTATGTTAAAAAGGGGGCTTCGGTTCTGGAATTTCAAAGCCTGGCTAGGCAGGATTCTTCAGTTAGCTGTATATGCAGAGTAAGAGAAATCAAAGCTAAGGACAAGCCCATTAAGCAACATGCACAATTTGGGAATAGCTATTTTCTTCACTCTTGCTTCAGCTGTGTTGCTGTCAAAGACAGTAACACTTAACAAGCAGGCCAAGGCAGCAGTGTTCCAACGATGCAAACTATCCAAGGGTTAGTCTATTATTACCATGTGCCAACACAGCTGAGTGTATTGTGCAAAATCCTTAGCAATGTCACAGAGAATGATGGCCAGAACACACCTCTCAAGTCCATGTGATGCGATCGCATGGGCTAGCTCTGTACAAGAGACACAACTTCCAGATAAAAGAATTTCACACAGAGGCATTATTATATATATTAGTTAGAGCATAAGAAATGGAATCTAGAGTGAACCCGGGCTGAAATTCTTGTGTGACACTTCCATTTCAGTTTTATTAGTCATTGTCCTGGACCAAATATTATTTGCACATGCACTTCCTTATTGGAGGATTGTGGGTTGATTTTGGGTTTCTTGTTTAAGCCTGGATTTGTGCAACTGCAGCTAAGTGTGCTCTCTCTCTCTCTCTCTCTCTTTCACTTGCGCGCGTGCGCTCACTCACTCACACACACACACACACACAAAAACGCACTTGTTCAGCTTAACAAGTAAAAAGATCAACCAGAATTCTGCAGACCTCAACTGTGAGATCAAAACTTTAGCTTCTGTTTGTATTACTTGTGTAGGTAGATAGATAGGTGCAACATTAAAATGTTTGCAAGGTTCCAGTAACGAAAGAGGAGGGGTGACAACAATTTATAGGAAGAGGAAAATAGAAAATTGCATAAGTTGCACAAGATCATGCATTACTTTAATGAGATAGGTGAAGCTGAAAGTGGTCGAGACCACCCAGCTGGCTTCATAGCTGAATGGGAATATGGACCTGACTTTCTCAAGCAAGCACACAGAGAGAAGAACATAAGAAGAGCCTGCTAGATTTGGGCAGTGAAACATCTAGTCCAGCATCCTATTCTCACAATGGCTAACCAGGAGTTGCTTTATCATTTTGGTTGCCCTTTTGCATGTTCTAGTAAGGACACCACACTGGCCTCCAGATTGCTGCGAGATTAAATAAATATCAATTAGGAATATTCAGGTACCAATTAAAAGTACTTATTTCCAAGGTCGTCCTGTGTTAATGTGGAGGGAAATGACACACTAAACATATCTTGGGAAATTACAACAAAACTGATAAGGCAGTGCAAAAAAATCACAAGAAGCAGACTACCAAAACACATCTTGCTCTGCTATTCTTTCCCTCACAGTTAGGGGGTGACTATGGGGCTTCTCTGGTTTGTTTGTTGTCTCCAGCTGGCCCTGCTCCAACAGCACTGGCTCTGTTCCTCTGGCATGTGTGCACTTAGGGAAAGAAGAGTCATTTGTCATTGCCAGGAGATGTGCTGTACACAGCAGGTCAGATCTCCTCCCCTGCTGTTCCTGCAGCCAGAGCTGCAAATCTTGAAAAGATGCAGAACATGCATGTTGTGAACAGCCATTTATCATTCCAGAAACGTGTTACAAACAGAATACAGGGAGCTATGTTTCTCTGGGGCGCATGACGCCAGGAACCCAAAAGTACCCTTGCAAAGGGCTTTTGCTAAATCTAATTCCGCTTCTATCTTCTGTCTCCTTCTGTTGTCAGTAGCTGCAGATTAACACAGCAGTCATCTTTCTTTAACCACCCCGCTCCCTAAAACAGGACTGCTGTCTCCATAACCATTATATTTTATAAAAAAAACCCACAAAAGCTACTTGGATGAAATATAGATCACATACTAGAGGGGGGAAAGGGCTTGTTTAATTGCGCACTTGAGATATGTTCCCTTTCTCAAAATCATGATCACTGCTGGAAGTTGAAATGTTTCACTAGGAAAAACAAAGCAAAACAAAAAATCCAGCTAAACACACAGACACCATTTTCCATGGGAGCTCATGAGAATTATACGAATTAGAAAGCAAGGTGTAACTGAGCAGGTGGAAGCATAAGGCAGGCAGGCTGCGGATTGCTCTTTGTACCCTGGAGTCAGACTGTTAGAGAAGACCACTTATCTGAATAAGACTAATAAGAGCAAGCTAATTAGGCCCGTCGGCATTGGCTGGCAGATAAATCCCGGTCTGGGAAAGGGACATTGCCACTTTAAATACTGCCTTGGGATCTGTGGCAAAGTTAATGAGGACTGTCAGTTGGGCCTCTTTTATTAGGCGGCTCTCTGGAGGATAACGCCTAAGGTTTTGGAACCAGGGCTTCTGCACTTGATTCAATAAATCAATTTATATTAAAGAGGAGGGGAGGAGGCAGTGCAGATCTGGTGTTGGCTTCATAAACTATTCTGTGGCATTTCTCAATCTACTTATCCCCTGCTCTGCCAGACTGCCTGGCTGGGCTGTCAAGTGCCACAGAGCAGAGCAATAAAGAAGAAGAGAAGCGCCCACAGCTACAACATTTGCTGAACGCAACATGCAAGTTACACAACGCAAAGCACACATGAGCTGCTGTGTTTAGCGGGCTTCCTCTGGGACCATGTTTTTTGTTTGTTTGTTTGCCAACTGGAATTAAAACAGACTAGCTTTGGTGCTAGTTGCAAGAGAAAAGCAAAAAAGGTCAACCCCAGACGAAATTAGAAAAGGCGCATAAAAGAAAGAAAGAAACAAGAAGCAAGATTAGAATGCAGCTGCTTGTTAAAATCAAATACTCAAGAGACCTGAATACCTGCTCTATCAGGAAGGACAATGCCAATTTGACAGGCATCATTCCATGAAAGCAGAAAACATTGCAGGGTCCCCTGCCCTTAGGACTGCAGCCTCAGAATGAGTGTGTGTGTGCGCGCACGCACGCACGCATGCAAGGGAGGAGAGGGGGAGAGATACACCAAAATAAATAGATACCCAATGGACATTGCCCGCTAACTGCAAGGAAAGCTTACAGAAACAAAGCAGCAAAGCCACTGGGGACAAATGAATGGCATAGGCTAATCCACCTGACTCCTACCAACTTAGGGTCGCCATATTCTGGAGAGCAAAAAAAGAGGACTTCTACTTTTAACTATAGACTTCTACTTTTAACTATAGATCACTATGACGACTCTCATTTTACATACCCATTGTGTATGTAAAGAGGATGTGTCCTGGAAAAAGAGGACATATGGCAACCTGTATCATGGCTTTGGCTATTAACCCTTTGCCTGCAGCTGAACACGACACAGAAGATTTCTGCGTTCCAAAGATGATCCCTTAGGGATCATGGCATTTATTTTATTTCAGTAAAAAAAAAAAAGAGGGTGAGACTTATAAGCCATATTATAAGGCCTAAAGAGCAGTCAGGTGGCTAGTTGAGACAAAACAAGTACAGGCAAACCTTGGTTGTAGGACGTAATCCGTTACAGAAGCCTGTTCGGCTTCCGAAATGTTTCACAACTGAGGCGGGCTTCCGATTAGTTGCAGGAGTTTCCTGCACTCAAGTTGAAGCTGCGTCAGACGTTTGGCTTCTGAAAAACGTTCGGAAACCGGAGCGTTCACTTCCAGGTTTTCAGCATTCGAGGGCTGAAACACTCCAAAACAGAGGCGCTTGGGATCCGAGGTTTGACTGTATGTATCACAACAAAATATTCTCTGAGTACAGAAAATGAAAGCTGTGCACAAGCCACAGAAGTTGCTCAAAGTACTTTCTCCTTCTCTAATCATCCTCCAGCGGCTGCGGCAGCTGCTTCATCAGCCACAACTGGTAGCAGCCTGTTGCTGTTCCATGTGAAAATGACGTGAGTATATAAAAGGAAATATTCATGGGGCAACCTGTAAACAAGTCTGGTTTCCTTTAAAAAAACAACCACATTAACACGACCAAAAGGTTCAGAAAGAGCACAAAAGTACGTTCTACTTGTGAGAATTGTATGCTTGGACTACACTTCAACATAAAAAGCTAGAACTTCAGGGAGAACCATCTATAGCTTTCCACGTTCAAGTAATATTTGATGTGGGAGAGAATCTTCATGCTGAAGTGGCACAGTCTTTTGAGGATTTGAGTCTACTCCTCAACATTTCGGGCTGCTCCTATGTTGCTGGTTGAAAAGGTTTAAGCTGGCCCACAGAAAAAAGGCATGGGAAACATTCAAAGTACTTAATACAGTCACACGAGAACTGTAATTCAGGCTTTTGTCTGAATGTCCTATTTCCGCTTTCAATCCCAAGGACATAAATTATACTTGGACTTTAAAATGTAATTAAATATGACCAGATGGCAAATTTCAGTCTGAGGTACCTCAGGTTCTTGTCCTGCAAGAAACTGTGTTCCGCAACTACAATGCCAGCCACAGTAGGTGTCACAAGTAAGTAGACACTGAGGATAATAATAATAATAATAGTAATAATTAATAATAATTTATTATTTATACCCCGCCCATCTGGCTGGGCCTCCCCAGCCACTCTGGGCGGCTTCCATAGAAACCAAAACTACAGTAAAATATCACACGTTAAAAACTTCCCTGAACAAGGCTGCCTTAAGATGTCTTCTGAATGTCAGGTAGTTGTTTATCGCTTTGACATCTGCTGGAAGGGCGTTCCACAGGGCGGGCGCCACTACCGAGAAGGCCCTCTGCCTGGTTCCCTGTAGCTTTGCTTCTCGCAATGAGGGAACCGCCAGAAGGCCCTCGGTGCTGGACCTCAGCGTCCGGGCAGAATGATGGGGGTGGAGACGCTCCTTCAGGTATACTGGACCGAGGCCGTTTAGGGCTTTAAAGGTCAGCACCAACACTTTGAATTGTGCTCGGAAATGTACTGGGAGCCAATGTAGGTCTTTCAAGACCAGTGTTATATGGTCTCGGCGGCCGCCCACAGTCACCAGTCTAGCTGCCGCATTCTGGATTAGTTGTAGTTTCCGAGTCATCTTCAAAGGTAGCCCCACGTAGAGTGCATTGCAGTAGTCCAAGCGGGAGATAACCAGAGCATGCACCACTGGCGAGACAGTCCACAGGCAGATAGGGTCTCAGCCTACATACCAGATGGAGCTGGTAAACAGCTGCCCTGGACACAGATTTGACCTGTGCCTCCATGGACAGCTGTGAGTCCAAAATGACTCCCAGGCTGCGCACCTGGTCCTTCAGGGGCACAGTTACCCCATTCAGGACCAGGGAATCCTCCACACCTGCCCGCCTCCTGTCCCCCAAAAACAGTACTTCTGTCTTGTAAGGATTCAACCTCAATCTGTTAGCCGCCATCCATCCTCCAACCGCCTCCAGACACTCACACAGGACCTTCACCGCCTTCACTGGTTCTGATTTAAAAGAGAGGTAGAGCTGGGTATCATCCGCATACTGATGAACACCCAGCCCAAACCTCCTGATGATCTCTCCCAGCGGCTGCATGTAAATGTTGAAAAGCATGGGGGAGAGGACAGAACCCTGAGGCACCCCACAAGTGAGAGCATTAATAAACATTAATCTCCCATTTATGTACTCTAGTAAGTTTAATTCCTGACAAAGTCACCAGCTACAGTGATAGGGGATGCTTGAAGAGAGTTAAGAGTAGCAGCCTTGAACCAACCCAATGACTAAATGGATGATACAAGTCCTGGGCATTAAGTACCACCTTCAGCAAATCTATACAGGCTGGCCAGCCAACTGCTCTGAAAAAGTTCCAGAGCCCAGGAGAAGAGAAAGTTTACAAAGAAACCAACATCACCTCAAATTGGTCCCATCTAGCATAGATCTGAAATTGTACAATATGGAAAATAGTTTTTCAGTTTTGTCTTTTCCCCCCTGAAATTTTCTCATGGGATGCAGCATTAGGGAACTGCAGCTTTTTGAACAATATTGCTAACATGTCACACTAAATTTCATTCAAATCATGGAACGTGCTGTGACACAGCAACAAATGCCATTGGACAATGTCGCTACCTGCCCACCCCTTCCAAATATGTGTGCGCTTCGGTTCTTCCACAATTCCCCCAGGAAAACAGCAGCAAAGAACTATACACCAGTACACTGCTCCAAATTCCATCACTTTTACTCACACATTTTTCCAAGTTAAGATGGTTGCAAACAGATTATTTCTGGAATCAAATAACATGGAAATGAGTGCTGAGCATGCACTATGTTCCATTAGTTTTCCAGAAGTGGCTTTCTGCATGAAAGCCCAAATATAATGCAGAAATTAACTAGGCATAGGCAACCTTGGCCCTCCAGATGTTTTGAGACTACAATTCCCATCATCCCTGCCCACTGGTCCTGTTAGCTAGGGATCATGGGAGTTGTAGTCCCAAAACATCCAGAGGGCCGAGTTTGCCTATGCCTGTGTTAGGGAAATGCATGGGAAATGGAACAAACTGCTGTGTGGATGCTGCCCTCTGAAAAACAGGAGGCGTTCTTACCAGCCAGTCATATTGAAGTCTCTGTAGAGCATTCTTTTCCCAACTTCCTTCCTCTGGACCCTCCTTGGAAACTCAAAGTGTGTAAACTCATTTCCCAGCAAGTGTGGCTGCATATATGCCTACAAGATTAAAAAGGGGGAGATGAAAGAGGACAATCATTATTGGAGCTCTTGCATTGTTATTCTCTGTTTTCAAGGAGAGGTGGTAACTGTAAACAAATGATGAAAAAAATCTCAGAAGCCCACTATTATAAAATCTTAAATAACTTCCACTGGATAATAAGTCTCCCCCTCCCTACCCTCAAACCTCTGAACTACTGCAAAAACATTTTGTCACCTCTTCTGTCCTCAACTTACACCACTTGTGCTTCTGCCAATTATTTGCAGTTCAGGACAACTTGCCTATAAAACCTGGTACTGTACTTGGTTGAGGGTAGGCATTGCAATGTGGCTCTTCCATCACCTTTGGCACCAGTTTTGGCCCTTGAGTTCTGCATGCACTACTGCCATTTTAGATGGGCGCTACAGAAAAATCTCTTTAGACAAAAGGCTCTGCCCCTGTAATGATGGAGAGGTAGAGATCATAGGCCATGTTCTCTTACGCTGCCCCTGCTACCAAGATATAAAGGTAATTGCCCCGTTATTTGAAGGAATGCCCAGAGGTTCTAACTTGGAATTGTCCACTTGCAGGATTTTGCACAACAGCCTACAAGATACGCCAGTGGTTCTCGCCTACTGGGTCTACACAGACTTCCTGTTTCTCTTTTAATGCTACATCTTCAGTTTTGCTTGCCTACCATTCTATTTTACTTTGTTTCATCCCTATTGGTATTTGCTTTGTTTGTTGTATTTAATACAGCATGCTGGTTTTTAACCATATAATAAATCACTGCTACTACCATGCACAATGCTCTAGCCTTTTGTACTGTCAGCACCGTTGGCTTTTCTAGGTCCTATTGACCAACTGTTGGGAGGGAGGGGAACAAGGATGTCTGGATTCAGTCCAATCAAAGTTCATCAAATTAAACGGGGTCAGCCATCAGTTCTGCACATGGGTCTGTTTAGGCTGGAACACAGCATGTACAGCTCAGGCTTCTGGATACTGAGGTGGTTTTTTATATAAACTTTCCTGTATACCCCCCACCTGTTTATGTAGTACCTGCTTTACATGGGGATTCTGAGATGTGGTGCCATTCAGAATAAAACGTGGGTATTAACATCTGGTTTACTGCTGTATCGCTAAATACAGAACAACACCCACATGATGTTTGAGCTTGGCTTAACCTGAGTGTCCTCGGCAGAAACAAATGAGCAAATTAAAGGAAGCATGCTAGCTATTTGCATACTCGTCAGGGTATCAGTACATTCGCTGAAAAAATGGACAGTACATGCTTGCATAAAGCAAAGAGAACAAAATTACCCTGCTTAGTTCAGCGTTGTCATCAGGAGTTTTGATACCCTCAGATTTCCATGAATGGTTCCAGTTTCATCTAAGCCAACCAAGGCAGTTAAAAAATTTCCTGATCTTTAAAAACTGTGCTTAAGCTGTGCTTAAAGCAAACCTAAAGAGCTATTTTGTAGTACAGTTGTACCTTGGTTTTCGACCGCCTTCTGACTCGAACGTTTTGGCTCCCGAACGCCACAAACCTGGAAATGAGTGTTCCGGTTTGCAAACTTTCTTTGGAAACTGAATGTCCGACACGGCTTCCAATTTGAGTGCAGGAGGCTCCTGCAGCCAATCGGAAGCTGTGCCTTCGTTTTCAGAAGTCAAACGGACCTGATTCCATTTGAGAACAAAGGTACAACTGTATTCTTTTAAAATCAATCCTGCTGAAACCCCTCAACTATTGGGAAAAAGGTTTGCTTGTGTGTGTAGGTATATGTGGGGGGGATGGAGACAGTTAACTTTCATTTGTTTTGATACTTGAATCAAATCAATTTTTTTAAAAAAAAAAAATTTGCTAATTTATCAAGTGTTTGCAATAGGAGCTCATAATAAATTTGGAGGAAGCTAGGTAAGGTTTCCAACAGGGAAACAAATTTAATTTTTAAAAAAGGAAGAGGAAAAACCACAAGACCTCCTTGAAACAAGAGTCAATATGCAAATCCATGATGGAAGAACTGTAGGAAAAAAGTCATAGATGGCTCAGAGCTTAGAACACAGAAAGCAACTTCTAAAACTGGGATTGGTATAATAGTAGAAATTTATGGTCTAACTTTTTTTATGCAAGCCATATAGGTTCAATGGCTTATTTGAGATTCCTCTTGCTTGTTGACAAGACCCTAAGTAATACAATATTCTCTTTTTCTTGTAATAACTAAACAGTTATTTCAATTTGTGGGCAGGCTTAGTGCTTTTATATATAATTTGCAAATAACATCTTATGTGCTTTCTTCAGGAACTGCTAAATGGAAGAGGAGAAGGGAACATACTCAGGCACTTCCCTGTAGCAATTTTTTTTAACAAACTGATAGGCACAAAATCACTTTTATTTATTAAAATATTTATACTCTGCCTTTCCTCAAGGTGATTAGCAAGAAATATTAAATGATGAAACAAGTCACATGCACCTTGCTTTAACAGGATGCCAAAGAAAAGAAGCAGTTCTGTTTATTTCGGGCAGCAGATTTTTACCCCAAATAATTCCTTATAAAACACAAAATCAGATTAAATATGAAGGGAAGGGGAGGGATGGAGAGAGGAGAGAATCAAATGTAAGGATAGGACTTCTGAAATGTATTTCTTCCTTGCAGAATGTTCTGTCAATATTAAGCTGTAACAATTTTAGACAACCGCAAGGAGAAGTGCGTGAGTGAAAAATGCTAAATCTAAAAAGTGGTAGAGAATACTCTTGGGAGAAGTATTGACATTTGTTTTTGAAATCATCGATTGCAGGAGTACTTGAGACCCCTGACCACAAACCAAGAGTAGTCATAAACCTAACAGCAGTAGGTGAGAACTGGTCAGAAATACCAATGGTCCTAAAATTATCTTCTACATGTTACTTCCAGTGCATTTGAAAGGATCTCTCTAATGTGGTTTCACACTTCTGGTATCTCCCACCTACTTCCTTTGAACGTGATAGCCATAACCCAAGCGCATTTGCTACATATGGAGATGCAGTAAACAAAGGTAAAGAAAAGAGTTAAGGGAAGTAGCATAAATATTTTTCAAGCCAGCTGCTATTTTCAGATCTAACCAGAATGAATATCAAAAGAGGCTGAAGGGGGGAAAGACCCTCTCAGGCAATGTTTTATCTCTGCTTTCTTCAAATGAAACCCCACTCTCAAGATGCTACAGATCCCTGCTAATTTAAAAGACAAACACGTTGGGGGGTTTTTTTGCAAATGCAGGCAGCATAAATATTTATTGCAGATGCTTTGTATTCATCACTGTGAAAAACGAGACTCCAAAAGTAGCTCTTCCCTCTGAAATGTTTCAGACTCTGGCAATGTAAACAGCAATAAAATCAGGGCACAGAAGAATATAGTCGCCTCCCCGCAATCACTACAACCACACACATTTCTTTCGGCATTTATAGCCAGCGAAGCATTGTTCTACTCAGAGCGAGCATTTCTGAGAAAGGAAAGGCCATCTGGCCTATACAAGCTTGTCCCCATCAGCTTCTGGTCACAGTGGGAGAGGACACTAATGACGACACGCTGGTTTTAAAGTCAAGTTTCAGAGATGGGGAGAAACAGGCTGGTTTGGAGCATCTGGCTGAAGTGCCAGTTGCACTGGTGGAATTTAAGGCACAGGCCAGATGCCACAGCCTGACAAAAGGGATTTTAGGGTGTGTGTTTTCTTATACCCACAACAGCCGCTGAAAGGGCAAGGATGACCATTGCCGTGTTACCCTTCCAATATCTGCCAATTCTGGAGAGCTGTCAGTTCTGAAAGATCCAAAGTACACTTTCTCAGAGCAAGCCTAAATGTATCACTATTATTGATACCAAGTAGGGCTGGGCGATATATCAATATATCATACAAAATGGGTTAAAAGTTCACATTGTGATAATTGTTTCATAATATTTGAGCTGGCAATATATCACCAATGACAATGTGTGTAAGGGCTAGGCGGTATCTGGTTTCCAACATCACAATAACTCACCAGCTAAACATTGCAACGTTGTCACCAGGTAAACCTAACAATATCACCAGCTAAACAATGCAATCTACCACAATGTCAGAAATAAGGATGTGAACTATACAGAGGCGAACAGGACAATGTCCTGGCAACTGCTAGTACATAGGGGACTAAAACGGATAAATGACAACATTATCAATAATCACACACTTGGTTTCACCAGCAGGCAAGCCAAAATGCATCACAACAGGACTTTTGGTTTGGGGCTTGGCTACCAAATAGTGGTAATCAGGACAATGCAAAGTATGGTGATGAGTCAAATACAAATTATCTGGGACTGCCAGACTGCCATGAGTCCTCACAGGCCACTGCTGCTACTGCCGTCACTCTCTATCACCACCACAAGGCCTTGCAGGTTGTCCCCACTACTTCTGAAACGTACCATGGTCATGGCAAACTGTTTCTGCCACTGCTGCATCTGCCTCCTAGCAGACCTGCTGGCAGTCTCAGATTATTTGTATTCACTATGACTCATCACCGTACTTTGGACTGTCCTGAATACCAGCATTTGGAAGCCAAGCCCAAAACCAGAAGTCTCATTCGGATACATTTTGGCTCGCCTGCTGTTGAAAGTGACCATCATTTATCAGTTTTAGACCCTTAAGCAGTAGCAATTGCCAGGACATTGTCCTGCTTGCCTCTGCGTAGTTCCTTCCTTATTTCAGGTATCATGATATATCGATGTATCACGATGTTCAGCTGGTGATATATTGCAATATTGAAAATCAGTTATCAACCAGCCCTAATACCTACTTGCCAACTCAAAATGTAGTGCAGATCCCCTTTCCTACAGCCTGATGGGAATGGGGCAGCACATCTCTCCATCAGCTTTGCTAAAAGACCAGTAACTTTTAGTTCCTCCTCTTCTTGAAAATCTTTCCATTACGGCTAGTCATTACAAGAACTCTGTCACTAAGAAATCGTGACCGAGTTTGCTTTTCCTTCCTCCTCCATCCCAATTCCTTTTCCTTTTGGATGTAAGCCTGTAAGCCTGGCAGCAGGGTATTTTCACCCACATTTCTTCAGCCTTTTTTGGCTGAAGTGTGGGATAACAATATAGTTCCAGAAGGGCAGTACGAGTTTCATTTCAGATAAGGGCTGAGAAGGTGATAGCTCAATGTACACCACCACCCACTAATCCAAATCTTTAGCCCCTTACCAGATACTGAAGACGTTGACGTTCTGTTTCTGGAGTGAATTCTGAAGACATTGGAACGACTTCTCCATTTCTGATTATTATTGCCCTGCAATATATATAAAAAAACAAAACACACACAGTGAGGGAGTGAAGGAGAGCAGTCCCTTTGGGTCCGTATTATAAAAAGCCTAGACCCAACAGTGTATTACTAAAATTACCAGACACACTACTTTTCCATTGTATTTAATCCAAACATTAAGAAAAGCCTATTTGCCTAGGGGACCTTATAGCACAGATTAGAGGACAAACCACTGTATGCTGTGGTCTCTGTGGTGTCTGTAAACCGTCTGGCTTCAGATGACTCATATAAGTTGCTTTCCAGTTGTATGTCATGTCAGAACATAACCATTCTAGCAGCAAATGGAGATGGCAAAGGAAATCCTGTCTAAACAAAAATTTAACTAGGTACCTGCCAAGGGAGACAGGAAATGGGATGATTGATAACTGAACTGTCTCTCTCCCTCTCATCTCAGAAAAGCCTACCTGCAAACACCAATGGGAAAAGAAAATCCTCTCCAGCAATGGGCATTTTCCTGTTATTTCCATGATATAACTGTCACTCTAAAACCTTATGAAGGAGACATCAGACAAAAAGCTATAATTTGATCTTATATGACCTTGAAAGGTAACTGCCCCAATAGTGCAGTCAGGATGTTTGTTGAATCCTAATAGTTGGAAGTTCATTCTTCTTTATGTTTACAAGTTTTACCTCTTTGGGTAGTCTGGCCTCATTGCTATATTTGCTCAGAGAAAGGGAAAGCAGAAAATGGCAAGAAAAGGGAGGGGCTATGAAGGAGAGGAGGACGTGGGTGGGGCTGTGGTCTAAACCACTGAGCCTCTTGGGCTTGCCGATCAGAAGGTCGGCGGTTCGAACCCCCGCAACAGGGTGAGCTCCCGTTGCTCGGTCCCTGCTCCTGCCAACTGAGCAGTTTGAAAGCACGTCAAAGTGCAAGTAGATAAATAGGTACTGCTCCGGCGGGAAGGTAAACACCGTTTCCGTGTGCTGCTCTGGTTCGCCAGAAGAGGCTTAGTCATGCTGGCCACATGACCCAGAAGCTGTCTGCGGACAAATGCCGGCTCCCTTGGCCAGTAAAGTGAGATGAGCGCAGCAACCCCAGAGTCGTCTGCGACTGGACCTAACGGTCAGGGGCCCCTTTACCTTTAGCATTGCCTTTCTCAGCAAGTTTTGGATTATAACCTAGGGCTGCCATACGTCCGGAATTTCCCAGACATAACCAGGATTCGTCTTTTTTGCAAATAGCATCCAGGCAGAATTTCCGAAAATCTGCCAAAATGTCTGGGGAAAACTGGGCGTAGGGCGACAACTTTTGTGGCCAGATTTTCACTTTCTGAACTACAGCAACCCTACTATATAACCCCTATCAGTTGGTTCTGTTTCTGTTTTAGTTTAGAGTTTGATAACATGCTAAACTGTGACTAAACTGTGGTTGATTTTAAGTAGATAAGGAAAACAAGCAAGTGTAATTAATTATGGTTTGATGTTAAGTCGTCCCCCCCCCCACTAATGATAGTTAAGATGAACAGCAGCTTATCTAGGTTCAGCTGATACAACAAGCTGCAGTTAATCTATAATGAGAGCATTTTATCTCCTATTCGCAGCCCCACTGGTGGAGGGTGAGAGAGGACAAACTTAAGGCTTCCCTAGGTTTGTTCTCATTATGTCTGAACTAACAATCTGATTCAACAATAGGTGGATCAGATGTAAGATCAAGTCTTTCATTCATTTGAAATATTGCATTATGGTTGTATGCGAAGCAGAGGAATCGTCTCACCAGCAATTTATACAGGACTGTTTCGTCTCTTGTTCTCTAGAGTCTAGAGCAACTGACTAACACACACACACACACACACACACACACACGGGAAGAGACCCATCGAAATCAATAACGAGTCCTAAGTAAGTAATGACCTAAGTGGGTCATGGTCATTAATTTCCGTGTGTCTACTCTTGAGTGAAGACCTTTTATCTATAAGGAGCCTAGAAATGCTTATGCAGTTCTCATGCATAAGAAAATGATCACACAAAGTACAACAAAACAGAAGTAGGGCGCTGGGATCTGGGAGAAGTTAATACTGTGGAAGTAACCTGGAATGACCAAAGAAAGGTTTATTTTCAAGAGTGAGTGGGAAATGGTTCTATTTACAAAGGTGTGACTGGATACCCAAAGGTTGTTTCAGTTTGTTTGTTTTTACTTCTTGGACCCATAAAATCAATTTCGAAATGGACTCAAGATGACCAGAAGAGCAGGAGGAGTGATACTACACTGAGTAACACAACAAAAGTCCAATGCACCCTTTTCTATACTTTCAATTTTTCTCTGCAAGCACAATCATTGAAATAATGGTTTAAAGCAAAGGTAGAGTACTAATGTATTTCACTTGGATTCAAATGTTCCACAAATATTTAAAATGCGCAAGACTTGCACGAAATCATAATGCACCTAAAGCTGTATTTCACTGTCAAGAAGGGCAAACAAAATCTCTGAAAATGACACTTAGTGGCTGGATCCAATGAGCGCTTTAATACCCAACAGGATTGTTTGCTTTTACTTTCTACTTTCAATGGCAGACCACCTCCGCCCCTTGCCATGCCTTCAAACTGATTTTAAAATGCCCCTTAATTTCAGCAGATGTTTGCCATACAGAATTTGGGGTGGGCATGGTGTTTTGAAAAACATATGTTCAAATACCTCCTAGTCACACTGAACAAACTGCACAGTTCTTTGGATCCAGGCCAGGGTATTTTTCTTTTTAAAAGCCTGGAGGGAAAAGCTGTTTTATCATTTTAGAAAGAAAAAAAAGAACCAAAGAGCTTACAGACTGTAAGGACAAGAGAGTAGATATGCCTGCCATACCTTGAGAGTCAACCTAATTTTTTCTCAGCCTACATTTTATATTTTATAGATACTGGATTTTTAAAAATGATCCTAAATTTTCAATGAAATTAATTATTATATTGGATTGCACATCACCAACCTAGTGCTTAGCAGGTGTTCTGGACTATAAGTCCCATCAGCACCAGCCAATGTTGATGGGAGCTGTAATCCAAAATATATGGTGGGCGCTAGGGTTCGAGAAGGCTGTATAATCACACGCAAAAATGTGTGTTGTGTGTTTTTGTTTTTAAACCATTTATTATAACTCAGGCACTCTCATTAAGCAAAATACATGAACTACCCTACTACATTTCCATCACCTCCTTCCATTCACCATGAAACCTTCTTGCTCTGTAATAAAAATATCATAGCTCCAGATCTTTCTTGGTTCTTTCCTGGAAAACATAGGTACAACTTGTGATTAAATATGTTGCTGTTGTGCCCATCTATCTGAATGCAATTACTGCCTGTGAACAAGCCAGTTCCAAGAAGTGAGAGCGGCCTGTTTGGACAAGGTAGCCCAGTGATGAAGCTTCAGAAAATGCCACCCAACTTGAAACTGTAAGCTAACCATAGGAATATCCATCAAGACTTTCTTCTAAATGGCTCCCAGTAAGACAAACAGGAGTTATCCAAAGGGTATAACTGGTTGATTGATTGTGCCCAGAGTAAAACTGAAGATAGAATTTTAGAAAATGGAATATATAGATTTTTTAAAATAGCCATACTCAGAAATACAACTATTTGTTTTATCAAGCACGACAACAGCAACACCTAAGACCATTAGGCATAGTACAAAAATGAAAAGTGAAATGGACTATGTCCTCAGGCTTACAATCTGATCAAAGGCATGATGGAGGAAGGCAAAAGAACATCACCCAGAAAATGCTGGTTGAAAAGTGGAAATAAGGTGTTTTGAAGAGGCACTTGAAATGTACTAATGGACCAAGAGAGTGAGATGTCAAGTCTAAGGGCATTTCTGCAGTAGGGAAAAGCAAGCAAGGAGGAACACAAGGAGGATTTCTTAATGGGAAGGGAACATAACGTAGAAAAAGAAGGGAAAAGAGAAAGCAAGAGATAAAGAAGTTCTGTAGACACTTTAAAAATATGGTAAGCTTAAAGTGAAGCTGAATAGGAAGGACAAGGAAGCCAGTGAAGTCAGCCATATAAAAAAGGTAATGTTGAATTGTTTTTAAATTATATTTTATACATCATACACACACACTGAGGGGAGGAGATAAGTAGGGAAAATGCCAAATGTATGATGGCCAGCAACACTGGAGATGGAAAGCTTAGTGACAGGGAGAGCAACAAGGAGGATGTTGCATGAGTCTATGATAGAAATAGTAAGAGTTTTGATACTGTGCGTAGGCAGACAAGAGCAAATCCTAGCTGTATCAGTCAAGTGAAAATGGCATGAAGTGACCACAGGATGGACAAACAGGCAAAAGGAAAGAGAAGAATTAAGTAAAGTAGGACTTTTAGGAGTGGTTTCATGCATAATGCTTGCGGGATTTGAATGATGCAGTTGGTTGGTAGGCAGATAATGTACATGTGTGGATTCAGAGTCAGGTTGAATGCTGGCTTCAAAGAGCATATTATTTGGATATAAAGTATTGATCTCTCAGGCTGAAGCTGAAGGGCATGCTTCTGGTTCTCCTGAAGACAGGACTCCACAAACTTGGGTCAACAGGTTGTCCCAGAAGCCTTTCACCTTTGTGCCCACGTTTATGGCTATCACTGCATGTGTACCAGTTACACTTGAGGTTCTTTGCCTGGCAGTTCCAAGTAAACTGAACGTCATGGGTTAAGCTGATGTTTAGTTGTGGGCAGGGGAAGGAGGGATGACTGGAGTTTGTTGCTGTTACTGCAACTGTTAAACCTGAAATTCAATAAGCCTTAAATAAATTTAGAATTAGGAGGAGATAACCATCAACTAAGAGCTTTGATCACTGGACAGACCCTGTTAAAGGCTCTGCGTGGGCCATGTGGCAGACTCATGTGGCTATGTGCTATTCAGCAGCTGCTATGTCGTTGTTATGACATTTGAATTGGCCTCTAATCAGTCTCAGCAGATGCCTGTCCAGTCTCATCCAGACTCTGCCAGCAGCACTTCTACTGCTGACGACGACAAACCCTTTCTGTAGAAATGTTTTTTGATTCACGGACTATCAATTCAACACACACACAAACACACTTTAGAGGCACTTTGACAATTACTTTAAAATGCACTCAATGAAAAGTACAATCTACTGAGAGATCGGGCAGTTAAGAGCGTTAACGAAACACTACCCGGCTTCATAAATTTTCTGTGGCCTTCAGAGGTGGGATCCAGACCTGGTAATGCATTTGCAAAAACATTCTTCGTTCATTAACATTTATATATTTAGAGTCTGGCAGAATGATTAAATCAACCAAACTGGCCACTAGAAGCGTTATGTCCTAAATTAATGCAGAAATTTGATCATTTCATTTCAAGGCAGGATTGAACTGACAGAACTGTGCACTTCAAAACCCTTAAATATGTTTTTGAAGGAAATATCTAGATATGAAAACTACTGGATTCTAATAGCCAAGGCGACTCAAATCTGTCATACTCTGTATTGACATTCATGTATTTTACAAATATGCAGTCAGATTCTGTAGTACCACTGCTAGATGAGGCAGGCTGACTTATGTTGGTGAGATGAGAACATCAGCATTAACCAAAGGGCTCTCAGTGATTAAATATCCCTACATAAGGTGCTCCATCTTGAACAAAACATCTTTCAGCCCAAAGATACATCTTTCAGATTAAATGTCTTGTTAGTATTTTTAGCACAATACATTACAAAAAGACACATGTTGTTTCAAACAATTAAATAGAGTGATATGGTACATCCTTGGTCTACATTAAGAAGAAAACAAGATGTGTGATTCATACTCAAGTCCCATCAAGAAAGTTACTGCAGGGAAACCTGAAAGTACAAGTTCCAGCAGGGGAGTCTTTAGCATATGCGCTGACGGAGTGCAAAGATCAGCCCAGCGACCCCAAGTCTGACAAGCGCCGCCGTTGTGAATGACAGGCACCGCCACTGGCACGGCACGTCTTTGGTAAATGAGTGCACAAAGTCGAAAGTCCTTTAGTGAAACAGTAGGTATACATTTTGGTAATACCTAGGTATATATGTATTTTGTTTTTCTAGCTTGATCAAAATTATTTATTTCGTAACAGGTTAAGAGCTTAAGCGGCTTCAGCGACGGGCACCTGGCGCCCCCCAGAATTTGGTGCCCAGGTGCCCCACACCGCTTGCACCCCCAGGTAACGACGGCCCTGAGTTCCAGTTGCTGTTTTTAAAAGAGCTTTTATACCACTTTGTGCTTGTGGAGACAATCATAGGGATATGATGGCAATAAAATGTTAATGGATGAGAAACCAGGATACAAGTAATAAATTCCAAATAAATTCCAGCATTTCAAACCTTATGACTGTCCCACCCATGTTCAAATTGCTGACTTGGATGTGGTCCAGAGCTCTCTGCAAATCAGGGGCCGGTCTCAGAAATGTGCACTTTCCCTTTCATTTCTTTGTCAGCCTTACCTCTTAGTTTAAACCACCGCATCTGCACTGACTAACCATTGTTCCGCCAAGCCATATACCCTCATATGTTTCAAATCCTGGAACAAACAGTATACTTTTTGAAATTTAAATCTTCTTTGCAGTGGGGATGCTCACAAATTTGACTCATAATCGCTGATCCATTTATTATTTGAGTCTTAATGGGATCCTCACATCTCTAATATAACACTGGTGCTAACCATGGTTCCCCCCCATCACCTTTTTGTTGTTTTTGCTATGGTTCACAACTTTAAAAAGAAAAAAGACTACTGAGCTGAACTGATGAATTTAAGGAAGACAAAAGTTAGGCCTATTGGTATTCCTATGATCAAAACAACAGGAAATTTTCCTCCCCCTGTTAAAAGAGTATTCACAGCGTGCCCTGATTCTATTGCACACCTTTTCAGCCAGAAACGATTTGAAACAGAAGACTGAACTGCACATTTTTATAAGGTATACTAAAATCTGGCAAGAAGTGACAAAGAGAAACCATTTGGAAAACTCTGTTTGACAGTGTGTTATGAATTCCGAGCCACAGGGAGGTTGTGCTCATTTTGTCAACAGGCAGTTGAACATGCAGGTGAGCCAGAAGCACCTGGCATCTCTGAAGAAGAATCCAATATGTGTCAATTGCAAAAGAAGAAGAAGAAAGTGGGCGACTGAGCAGATGGACAGAATAAGGCAAGGGGACCACATTATGTCGATATAAGTAGATTTTGATTATATGGGTCAGAAAGCAACCAAAGCAGTCGGAGGAAAATGAAGGCTAAAAGAAAAATTCCCTCTCCCCCAGCCATTTGCTTACAATGGCAGCTAAACATGCACACAGAATCATGCCTGGGCTACATCCACTGATTGAACATAAAGGAGTAGCTGAAAATAAGCTAAAAACTTTTATTTTATTTTAGCAAGCGTATCCAGGCATATAATTTTGCTATTTAAAAGTCTGCTGGTTTTATCTGTATATTGGCGATAATCATTTTACTTAGATGTTTATAAAATCTCTTAAATCAGAGGTTTTCAACCTTTTTGAGCCCACAGCTCCTTTAACCAACTACATTCTTTCTGCGGCACCTGTGCGGGGCTCAGGAACCCAGTTACTACTTGCCTGCAGAGCCACCAGCCTCTCACCTTTTTTCAAACACCCTCCATTGTGGAGTGTTCCCTCAGCCTTCTCTCTCCTATTCCTTGGGAGTCGTCTGGGCAGCAGCTGCTGCCACCCCGGTCTCTGAGCTGCCCCCCGCCCCCGCCCCCGCCCCCAAAGAGAGGTGCCTCCCAGAGCCACCCAGAGCCTGCGGCGCTTATAGCCAGGGCTGCTGTAATAAACAGCTGTGCAAGCCTTGGGGAGGCAGAGACGCAAGAGGACATCCGAGGAGGGAGGGAAGGAAAGAGGGACAGAGGCCAGTGCTGCCCGCCATGGCACACTGGTTGAAAACCACTGCCTTAAACAAACAAACAATTACATTGCTGTTTTCTAGTAATGGTTTAAAAACCACTGGCTTACTTACTTGTGATATGTAGTAGTATGGAGGCTGAGGCACCGTTCAAACAAAGAATCTGTGTTTATTTTCTCCACTTGGATTACATTATTATTATTATTATTATTATTATTATTAATAATAATAATAATAATAATTCTATTTATAGCCTATCCTTAATTCTCAAGGACGCCAGGATGGCAAACACATCTATAATAGTAGATAGATAGATAGATAGATAGGTAGACATATAGATAGACAGACAGACAGACAGACATTCTTTCAACCAGCACTTTCAGCCATTTTTTAATTCCCTCATCAATAAGAAGAGAGACAGATACACATCGCCAGAGAGGGCATTCCACAACCTTGCATGAAAAGGCCCTCTCATGGGTCAAGTCCAAGCAGGCAGCCCCCAGGTGTGGCGGCACCACACAGCTGCGTGAAGAAGATCTCACATGAACCCAAATGACCACATAGGGGAATGATGGAAGGCATCTCCTTAAATTGTGGTAACTTGGAGAAAGAGCAGGTGCACACATGAAATATGGATATAGGAGTCCCCATAGATGGGGCCAATTCCTCTACATACACACACACACACACACACACACACACACAGAGAGAGAGAGAGAGAGAGAGAGAGAGCGCTTCTCTGCTTATTTACATGTCCAATAGCATAACCATATATTAAAATAAACAGAGTTTATTTGTATGAACCAGTCATAAGTAAGGACAACTTTTTTGTTTCATCTGTTTGTTAGGGAAAACCTTCATGGGAGATTATTATTCTTTTGTTTCTTCACTGGAGTGCTAAACCAGAAGAGTGGACAGTTTAGTGTTGGCAGGTGCAAAGCAAGGGCAGAATTGGTAGGAGGGATGGAATGAAGCCAGTGTCTAATCATAGTAGCCTCCAGTTATTTTTATTCCCCCCCCCTTTCAATACCTCAAAAGATGCAGTGGACAGAGACAAGCCCAGATAAGCAAATGAGTATGCAAGCCAGCAAACAGTTTGCTGGGCTAGGGCATACCTGTCAAGCAATGTAAGCAATGCTGAAAATCAATTTGTTCTGAATTCAAGCATGAGCAGCTTGCAAATCAGCTACCCAGTTGTCTAGGGGTGTGAAGGGATCCTTTATGCTTACTCTACAAACAAAATTCTCCTAGAATACATTGCAATGGTGGGAGGTAAAGAAGTGACGGTGTTTGCTGTGTGTCATCTGAATTCCCGGATGCCAATCTTCCCTGGCACTTAAAACACATCCATTCACCAAGCAAGCATCCTTGTTTTGGAAGTTACACAGAGTGCCCAAGCAAAAGCAGTGATACCATATCATAGCTCCTGCTGTGTGAAAAGTACTAGAGCTGCATTCCTCCATGATCCTGCTCCATTGTTCTGTGGATCTGAAAGCCCCCTCTCCAATCACCGTGTGAGCTGCTGTGACATCACAGAATTCTCAAAAAACATTCTGCCTATTGAAGGAAAAGATCCACATACTGGGCCAATATGCGAGGCTGCGGCAAGAGGAAATAATGGTGCAAGGAGGCAGACAAGTAAAATATTCAAAGGAGAAGTGGCTAATTAGAAAAAGGTGAGAAGGGCAGAATTGTGTATTGATCCAAAATGACAAATTTCTGGCTACAGATGCGTAACAGCTATTACAGCAGAGCTGTAAATTCTTTACTGTAACAGCAAGAGTTTAGTCTAGAGCTTATAATGCACATGCATTACAGTGGTACCTCGGGTTACAGACGCTTCAGGTTACAGACTCCGCTAACCCAGAAGTAGTACCTCAGGTTAAGAACTTTACCTCAGGATGAGAACAGAAATCGTGCAGCGGTGGCGCAGCAGCAGCAGGAGGCCCCATTAGCTAAAGTGGTACCTCAGGTTAAGAACACTTTCAGGTTAAGAACGGACCTCCGGAACGAATTAAGTTCTTAACAGAGGTACCACTGTACAGTGCATTGTACCTAGCACTGTAAGGCACTGCTGAAACATTAACAGAACAGTAAACAGCAATGCTGCAGTAGGGGAAGAAAGGCTGAGAGAACATTCCTGAGGTTGGTGCCTGCATTTCTTTATGCAATTCTTTATGCAATTTATGCAATTTCCGAATGACAGAAAATCCATGCTTTGACCTTGATATCAACCCCTTTGAAAAAGAACACACTGGAAAGTACTCTCCTTCACCCATCTCAGGAAAGGAGACGTTTGCCAAGAAGACACAGTAAGACACTTTGGATAAGATTCAGGTATAGATTGTGACCGTATAAACCAGTTGCCTTTATATGTCAAAAGCCAAGAATGAGCTATGACCATCTAATGTGTGAATAAAAAAGGGTCATATTAGCTCTTCATCAGGTTCAAAAGAAGCCACCTCGTTTTTTGGAATGTATCCTGGATTGTACAACAGGACACTTGCTTTCCATTTGAGAAAAACTTTCCTGTTCTCCACCCTTGCAGCAGGAAAAATCTCATCTAGATTTGCTGTATTCCAGGACTCCTGACACCAATGCACTTTGATAGTTTGGACACCAATGCACTTGACAGATGATGGGTTAGATATTTTAACATTCACCAGACAGGACTGAGTCATAATGCTAGCTTCCAGCAGGTTGGTAGCTGCTGCTTACTGAGAGAAGAGCTCAGTTCTGCTCAGGAGCTGCTTGCTGTGTTCCCATAGGTATCTGGTTGACCACTGTGAGAACAGGATGCCAGGCTAGATAGGCCTGTCGTTCTTTTCTTACATGTTCTTAACTTACCAAGAAACGTGAAGAATTGTGCCTACCTGCTATCGCCAGCGTTTGCCACATAGAGCTTTCCTAGCAAACACACCACAATGAGGGCCGTACAGCCGCCAGATATATTGTACACAGCCCTTTCTCGCTCTATCTGCAAGTCCTGAGGAATAAAAGAGAGAACCTGTCAGAATTTAACACATAGAACCACATACTGTCTTTCTTTTCCCAGTGAGCGGTAATGCCGTCTGAAGCACAGTTATACTGAAAAGCAGACAATGCTGGGTTTTCTATTTCAGGCACTTCAGAAAAATCAATGAAGTTATGACAAATGTTTGATACATAGCAGAGGAGACCAGAGACTGAGGAAGGCAGTGAGAAGCTGACAGGGAAAAGGCGGAGGAGTACAAGAAAGATACAGAGCTAAGCAGCAATTACCTCATGGACAGAACAAAAGGAAAGCCCAGTCTGCATGTGTAGCAGAATGGAAGCAGGGGAGTGGGCTGCATTAATTCAGAGTGCAGGTCAGGGATGTCATTTTTCAGTGGCATGTTAAAAATAATTCCTTGCAAGGAAAAAGATAGCAGATCAGTACCCTAAGTTCCCAACCCACTCCTTGATGTAATAGACTTCCGCTAGTGAGGACGATTATATTATTATTATTATTATTATTATTATTATTATTATTATTACTACTACTACTACTACTACTACTACTACTACTACTACTATTAGAGACTGCCCGTCCAGTTTTGCCACCTGAGGCAAAATGGAAGATGGCCACCCACATGTGCCATCTGCCTACCCCCGCTGCCCCTGTTGAAGTCTCACTTATTGGGGTCACAGGGCTTCTGGGTTCTGGCAAGATCTTGAAAGAACCCTGTGAGATCTCACTGGAAGCGGCTGCTTCTCCTCACTTCTCCTCCAACGGCAGCATGGAGGGGGCACACAAAGAGGCAACCCTTAGATTTCACCGCCTGAGGCGGCTGCCTCAGTTTGCCTCATGGACACAGCCCAGCTCTGTTATTACAACTTCTACACTAGGAAACATCTAAGAATGCAATTCCCTCTTCCTGTAGACGGAAGTGGTATGGTCCATTCTACTACCTCATTCTGGAGCCATGTGTATAACCACACACATTTGTTTTAGGCAAGTAAGAAACCACAGCAGGAAAACCAATAGCAAGAAGAACCATTTTGAAACTTGGTAAAGCGGCAAGCCTAAGCATGCCAACTCAGGAGTAAGTCCTATAAATTCAATGGGGCTTACACCCGGATAAGTGAGTTTAGGATTGCAACCTTATACATAGGAAGGTATACTAAAAGAAAGAGAAAGAAACACACACATTCAAGCCAAGTCACGTTCTCACACTCTAGAACAGGGTTTCCTAAACTTGGGTCTCTGGCTGTTTTTGGACTACAGTTCCCACCATCCCCACATTTAAGCCAGCAACTGCTTCAAGAAAGTCACTAAAATATTCAGATCTCTGCACAACATACCAACCACTTCCACGGTATTGTCTTTAGAGCATGAAGTACTCTGTGGATGTTGGGTCATCCACAATTAAGAGGCAGCCTGGAGGCAACACAATTAATGCTTACATAACAAAAGGCATTGGTTGGGAGCCTGAGCACCCTCTCACCCTGCTATGTTGCCAACCAAAAGAATCTCTCAGCAGCTGTTCTTTACATTTCAGACAAATTATCCACAGTACCTTGCTGTTTATATCATAAAAACTGTATTTCAACACAGTTAAAATTCACCTTCTATCTAGTTTGGCCCCCAAAGCCAGTCATTCCTACCCTGAGTTTAGAAACAACGATAATTCCCCATGAAGTATGAAATAAAAATTTAACTGCACAATGGGTGGACTTCTGAAAGGCACACCTCACCACAAGGGCAACGATTTGCTGTTATTATCTTATTCACTCCGTTTATATAGATAGCTCCGCCATAACAGGAGGAGCCCTCTGGGCAGCTCAAAACACACACACACACGCATGTACACATTCAAATGCCATATAAATGAATTTTTTTTTAATAAAAAAAACCCTGAAACACAAAATTTCAAACTCAATTGGTCAAATGCTGACCAACAAATGGTCACACATAATACAAATGGAAAACATAACTTAAGCTTTCATAACCAGAGGTGCATTTAAATGGTTTTCAACCATTACACACACTGCAGAAAGGGTTGGGAATGAAGTGGCAAAATGGACTGTACCATTTTAGGCTGCAGGCGGAGGATCACTTTTTAAAATGTTACTTATGCAAAAAAAACCTCCTGGAAAGCAGACTAGCCAAACTTCAGAAGGAGTTTACAAACTTTGTCCCTTTTATACTTGATTCCCCACCCCCACTCCCACCGCTGAAGGGAGTTGCTTGGGGGTTTTTTTAACTGTGAGGGGGCACTTTAAAATAGAATCTGCCACGTGCAGGGAATCACTTCTGAATTTTATCCTCTCATTTTGCTAAAAAGTCAATACCAGCTCTGAGCTACTTCCGAGCAGAGCATCCAACATGGTGTTCTCAAAGCGACGTAAGTTATTATATATTATATCCATCGTCTCCTGTCAGAATGACCAACAGTGAGAGATAACTGGAATTACAGTCCGTGTCTGAAGGGCACCAGGTTGCGAACCTATGTTGCCCATTAACAAACTTGTATAACGTACCGTACTTTTCCGTATATGAGACTAGGGTTTTTTTACGTGAAAAGAATGTTTAAAAATTGGGGTCGTCTTATACACGGGTAGTGCTGAGTGTATTTTCTTAATTTTGAGTCCCCCAAAATAGGGGGTGTTTACAAAAATCTTGTTAAGATAGCTGAGGGAACAGAATGCATAACATTAGCAGGAGTATCAATACTGGACTGCTGCCAAAAGAGTCGAGTTGTGTACACATAGCACATTGCCAAACGGGAGACAAATACATTTCATCACAAAGAAGATTGCACTTGCAGTCCTTTTTGCAAGCCCCCCCAAAATACAGTAGAATCTATTCATTTCGTTTTTCCATACCCTGGGAGGGAGGGCCTGAAGTCGGCCGTTTGTCATTATAATGTGGACTACATCCCTGGAGCATTCACAAGACTGGATCATAATGCGCACAAACAAACCAACAGCTTTGCTTTCCACATATTAAAAACAGCCAATTTGTTTAGCAATTGCCATTAGTCACCTGCCATTTAACGTTATTAATTATAAGACTAGTCTTCTCACAGGAGGAAAGACTGGCTAGTGGTTTGTCCCCTGGCCCTTAGCTACATATTCCCCTTTCAGGTCATGTCTTGCCCCAGAAGGGCATCCCCACTCCCCTTATGGAAAATAAATGTATTGAGGGCAACGCACCGTAACAAACAGTAGCCATGACAACTAGCGATAAGACACACAATTCATATTGACAACCAAGCCCCACAATCATGCTTTCAGATCCAGTAGGCACCAGGTTAAGTACAGCAATATGAAAGTTATTTTGCACGTGCGAAAGTTAAGAGGACTGCTCGGCAGGACTTGGAAGCAAGCAGTCCCCAAGTGGGCTGAAGCAGGGTATATGGATTGTGATGCTAATAGCATCTGTCACAAATAAGATTCTGTGCAGTTCAGCACTGAGGGCTCAATCCCATTTGCTCTACGAATTTCTGTGATGGTTTTGTGACAGGCACAAGCTGGAGCAAGATGTAAACTGCCCAATGAGGCCACCTACTGGTTCAAGTGTGAACTGCACTTCAGGCTCCTCCAGACAACCTATTTATGCAGTATTCATAGTGTTTGATGAACACAGAGGTATAAAAGCATAAAGCCCTCATAAGCTAGTGGAGTTGTTCATATCACAAAGGCACCAAGTTTATCTCCCCACCGCTTTAATATTTTTTTTGTACATTTTGTTGAATTCAGCGTGGAGAAGCATTCTGGAGGTGAGTCAAATGGTTTATTATTATTAGCCGAATTTATTTTTAATACTTTTAAAAATAAATAAATAAAAGCACACACATTTGAACATGACCTGCAAGGAAATACTGCTGCATGCGGTTTTGTTCCTGTGCATGCTTAAAGTCATCAAAAGTTGTTAACTCTGATAAATGGCAATACGCAAACTGAGTATAATAATTATTTTTTCTAGTTGTATGTGCATTTACATCTAATTGCTTCAAAACTCACCCGTGTTACAATAAGATGCAAATAGGATTTGCTGCACTTCTATAAAGAGGTGGTTCTAGTGAAGATCAAATCCCCTGCATATTGATACGCAAAATAAATCAAGAAATTCGGCGTGGCAGTGCAGTCGCATGCTAAGAGGTGCCAGTTCCAATCCTTGACATCTCCTACAAAGTAGGGCCACGAAAGACCCCTGTCTGAAACCCTAGAGAGCTGCTTCCAGTCGGTGTAGGCAATGCTTATTCAGAAAGAGGCAGCTTCCTACATCCAAATCTGATTAAAATCAGTACACAGCATCCATTTGCGAAGCAAGGACCATAGCTCAGTAGAAGAGCATTTGCTCTGGATGCAGAAGGTCCCGGGTTCAACCCCCCCCCCACAGACACATCTCCAAGAAGGCTGGGAGTGAGAGCCCTGGGGAGCTGCTGTCTGTCTGGGTAGACAATACTGAGCTAGATGGGCAATGGCCCGACTCAGTATATAAAGGCAGCTTCCTGTGTTCCTATAAATCCTGCATGCTTTATTCTGAACTCAGGAGACCAAGTGAAGTTTTGTTTACCCTTTGAGGGACAGTGTAATGGATGGGAGGTAGGAGATTAGTGCAGCAGGGGCAGAGTGCTGGGTCGTCAGGAAGCTCCCTAAATAATGGAGCTTTTTACATGTACTGGCCCTAATCCAGCTCTAAAGGACCACTGACCATTAAGTCCAGTCATGGCTGACTCTGGGGTTGCGACGCTCATCTCGCTTTACAGGCCGAGGGAGCCAGCGTACAGCTTCCGGGTCATGTGGCCAGCATGACTAAGCCGCTTCCGGCGAACCAGAGCAGCGCACGGAAACGCCGTTTACCTTCCCGCTGGAGTGGTACCTATTTATCTACTTGCACTTTGACGTGCTTTCGAACTGCTAGGTTGGCAGGAGCAGGGACCGAGCAACGTGAGCTCACCCCATCGCGGGGATTTAAACCGCCGACCTTCTGATTGGCAAGTCCTAGACTCTGTGGTTTAACCCACAGCGCCACCCGCATCCCAATCCAGCTCTATCTGTGCATAAACAAAATGTGATCGTAAGACAAACTGCCTAAAAAACATGGATGAGAGCACATCCAAATGCACACAGGACCACACATCCAATGGAAAGCAATGAGACCAAATGCTTCAGACTGAGATTGGAACTACGGTCAACAATCCAGCAAGGAAGAGATGCGTGTCAGCCCAATTCACACACGTGTGAGCCTGGCTTTCCCAAGAGAATCGCATTAGTTGGGTCAGGGCAGGTTGGACCCAAAGAAACACAGGTAGAACTCTGCTCGTAAGACAAGCTTTCCCACATCCCTCCTCTTCAACTGCAGCCCTTGGGGACCTCCAAGATGCCAGTTCTGAGCATGGAGTGCAAGGAGAGTGACAGAAGACCGCACACATCAATGTGTGCAGAAGGCGGCAATGTCAATCATGGGGCCAACTTGCATGGGTGGGAAAGTCCCTTTCTACTTGTGGCGTTTGCCCATTCTTTGGGGATACGTTTGTATTGGGGGAGAGAAAGGGTTAATAGGTTGACCAATAAGAAAGCACGGGGGTGGAGCCTACCTGATTTTGAGGCTCAGCCCAGAGGTTTTGACAGTTAATTCAGTTGGTTCTTTTTTGGGGGGGGGGGGAGATAGAGGAGTCAGAGTGAGTCAGAGACCGAGCCAAGACTGAGAGGGAATAGAGTGACAGCATTTCGAATATATTTTAAAACTTGTTTGTGTATGAAATAAACTTTAATCTTCATTGATAACTCTACCTGATTGAGACACAGTACTTCACTGGGGGGCCCTGGGTTTTTCCCCACAAAATTGGTGGCAGCAGAAGAATATAGTAGTGGTGTACAGGTCAATAGTCCGTGAAACAAACTGCAAACTACTCAAGCAAGCCACCTCTGGATCAAACCTGTGGATTTCTCACATACAACTGTATGGACTGGAAACTGCCCATTTTAAAAAGGGCATCAGATCCTCAAGATTTTGCGCCTGCTTTGCAAATTCCTGTAGGTGTGAATGCAAGAAAACCTAAAATGTAAAGCTAGCATTTTTACCAAGGGGCTTCCAAGTATTAACTTATTTTTTATATTCATCTGGTGAAACCAATATCTTTTTTTTTTTAACATAGTTCAGTAATATTCTGGTTTTCATGCTTAATTGTCAATCAATATGAATGTTTTAAACAACTTTTAATTTTATCTTGCTAATTCATGCTTCTGCCCTCAATTATTTTTCAACCCCAATTATTTTTAAACAACAGGGTCTCTCTAAGGCCTCTGAAGCAGTATCAAAGAAGGGAAAACCACAAAAGATGTAACCTATGGAGATAATCAGAACAGTAATTATCAAGCAATTTAATGATTTAGTTACTGAGAACAATTTAATTATTAGCAGCCAGTGGACACAAAGGAGGAAAAATTCTGCAAAGTCTGTAAGTACAAAGAAAGGGCTGTTTTTTTCTCCACCATAACACAATGTGATCAATGCGACTTGCAAATGCAATCTCAGAATCTGATTAGTCTCCATAATTCTTCCTAAATTAATGTTAACACGTTTAATCAGACCTCAATTCATTCCCTATATTTCCAAAGTTCAGGGGTGACTGTGAATTTAACAGCAGGTTTGGGGAAACCTGAAGGTTTTCAGAAATAAAAATTTAAAAATAAAATAAAAAACCACCCTATTGGAAAGACACCCAAAAACAGTCTTATGAGGACTGAGAATCCTCAGTGGCTACAGAATGCCAACTGATTGTTAGGGCCAGAGGAGATAGAAACAACAAATCAGATGGCACAGAATGGAGTGTCCTAGAGAGGGGAATGGTTGGCTGATGGGAACATGGCAACATTTTGTCATAGCTTCCATAGCTTCCATGTGTAAAATAAAATTTCTAGCTTCTCACACAAATACATTCCAAGACAAAACAGAGAGAGGGAGAGGGAGAGAGCAAGAGAGGAAGATGGAACAGGGTTGCAAATCTACTCCAAACCATGGTTTATGGAGAAACCATGGTTTGCAATGGTACACAATGTAACATGGTTAACATAGGAAGGGGGGAAAGTGCTCTATAAAGTAGAGATGAGGCACAGGAACAGTAGTTCACAAAACTAGTTTTGGAGTACAAATCATGATTTTATGAAGTCAGCGTTACATTTGCACTGGGGAAGATGATGCAATGCATCAAATACTGGTTATAAACTCTAGTTATATTGTCATCAACTTGGGGCTCTTCCGGTGAAGTCTACTATAGGCCCAGCAAAAAAAAAACAGGTCTAGGTTAACTGAGTCAGGGCACAGATTCTTGGGTGCACCACTGCAATAGTTGCCACATGGATCATGACGGTCGCCTAACTCTAAACCTATGGTCTGTGCCCTCTTTTAGACTGCAACTTGGAAGCTCTCACTGGTGACACTTACAGCACAAACTGTGTGCCCACAATTACTCATATTAGGACCGTTACGCAGGTTTCTAGTGGAGATTCATTTTGCCAGTAAAAGCCCAATAATACCATTAAGAAGACTGGCATTTATTTATCTTTAGCAGACAAACTTATTAAATGTGCTGACATCAGCATGTCAATTCTCCCTCCCCCCCAGCTGTACCCAAAACAACAGAGAAGGATCCTACCATTAGGCTACTAAGCACAGCAGAAGAGACACCTACCATTTCCCTGAAAGCTGTCTCAATAGCCCCCATAATGAGGCACTCGTGAGATATCTTCTTCTCCGTAAAGAAGCGAGTTGGAGGGGTGCCGGGTGATCCCGGGGCGCCAACACTCCCCCGTAAGGAGGCTGCTCTGGTTAGAGTTCGGGTGTTAGCAGCCATGCTTTCTGGCTCCTCCCCCAGGCAGGTCGGGGGAGGGACGGCCGAGTTCTTCAGGATGTCCACAATCTCCTGCAGCTGCTCTGCAATATGATGCTGAAGCAGCTTTGATGCTACAACAGCCGCCCCAGATCCAGCGTGCCCATCAAATAACGACCAGTAGTGGAAAGATACGCCGTCCGATTCCTGTGTAAGTATTATTTAAAAAAACAAAAACAAACCATAAATGAATGGGGTTTCAAGAGTGGCTCCAGTCATGAACAAACACATTTCCCAATGCCAATTCCCAATCCCAAGGATGGCTCGATCATAGATAAACAGATGCATTTCCTAATTTCAAATCATGAAATTTTCAGAGAGAGAGAAAGAGAGGTATTTGCAATGTCTCCACCCGCCAACTACAGAAAGCATACCAAAGGGTCAGGTTTTAGATACTCAGCCTTGATTCGTTGAAAATAACTAGCAACCGCTAGCCTCGTTTTCATTACCACCACGCTGCCTATAAATACCCTATTGTGAAAGGGAAAATAAATCCCAATCTTCAGCTACATTTTAACATACATAATAAAAGGTAAAGGGACCCCTGACCATCAGGTCCAGTCGTGACCAACTCTGGGGTTGCGGCGCTCATCTCACTTTATTGGCCGAGGGAGCTGGCGTACAGCCAATAAAGGGGTCATGTGGCCAGCATGACTAAACCGCTTCTGGCGAACCAGAGCAGCGCACGGAAACGCCGTTTACTTTCCCGCCAAAGCGGTACCTATTTATCTACTTGCACTTTGACGTGCTTTTGAACTGCTAGGTTGGCAGGAGCAGGGACCGAGCAACGGGAGCTCACCCCGTCGTGGAGATTCGAACCGCCAACCTTCTGATCGGCAAGTCCTAGGCTCTGTGGTTTAACCCACGGCGCCACCCACGTCCCTAACATACATAATATTTTAACATATATAATCATGTATATTTTAACATACGTAATCATGTATGTTAGCAGAAAAGCATGTTCTGTTTTAAAAGCTGGTCATTTATAGTCATTTAGTTCCCTTTGTATTTCATCCGAGACAGGACACCGAGCAATACTAACCAGTTTTACTGTGGTTCTGCCGATAGAAAACCTGTAAATCTGATACCAGGTAGTTTTAAAAAATAATTAAGCAACACCTTTGTGTTAGTCAAAGGCGACTATGGGGTTGCAGCGCTCAACTCACTTTCAGGCCAAGGGAGCCAGCATTTGTTCATAGACAGCTTTCTGGGTCATGTGGCAAGCATGACTAAACCACTACTGGCGCAACAGAACACCGTGATGGAAGCCAGAGCACACAGAAATGCCGTTTACCTTCCCACCACAGTGGTATCTATTTATCTACTTGCACTGGTGTGCTTTCGAACTGCTAGGCTGGCAGGAGCTGGGACAGAGCGACAGGAGCTCACCCCATTGTGCGGAATCAAACCACCAACCTTCTGATCGGCAAGCCCAGGAGACTCAGTGGTTTAGACCACAGCGCCACCCGCATCCCTGCTAACTGGCAGGTCTACTTAGAACTAAACCCCAATGAGGTCAATGAGACTCACTCCCAGTGCATACTGGGTCAACAAGACTCACACCCTGCATGCAGGGTTTTATTTTCTGAGCATAGTTCTATATATGGATAAACACTCACTGCGTGCATCTGACCAAGTATCCCCTGGCCTGTGACAATTCATTGCACAATTTTATTTTACAATTAGATTCATACACTGCTTTTCCACCCAAGGCCCTCAAAGCAGGTTATGACCAAAAGTAAAAACACAAGCCTCATTTTATGAAACAAGATTGGAGTAACCCAAGACAAAACAAGATCAATCAGATATTTGATAACTATGCATAAACATTGCATTATTAGCAGCAACAAAAAAACAGTAAAATCCAAAATTTGAAGTTTGGCTGAACGAAGAGAATTAACAATACAGGGGGGGGGGTGTCATAATTAAGAAAAAAGCACGTCACAGTACTTAAAATTGCTTTAAGGAGTAAACCAGTACATTTCCAAGCTACTAGATTTCCCCCCAAAAAACATCTTTGCGAGGCTGTCTGCTAGTTGATGTCACGCTGGGAGACTTCTCCTAAGTGCTTGCAACCCTCAGGTTTTATCCATTTGCTTTAATAAGTTTTGAGAGATGCAACAATATCTCAGCAAGAAACGCAGAATGAAATGTCTCACTCCTGTGCTACTCCACATTAATGTGGCACACAAAGAAGGCCAGCTTCAGATTCTTTTAAAAAGGCAGCCCAGTGAAATGGGCTAGCTTCTGGAACAAGACTGCCCTCTAGCAGCAAGCGTTTCGCAGCAATCATATTTTAAAGCTAATCTCTTCTGAAACACTGAAGCTCAATAAACTCAGGCTATGTATTTCAAAGCATGTTATCATCTATACATATATTAAATTCTTAACCGGTTTTCAAATGAGGCACCCAGAGAACTGGGAAATGAACCATGGAACAGCAAAGGTACAGATAACATTTGTAAGGTAGTTACCTAAGTTAGACTATTGAATCTTATTTGAGGACAAGACGTTCCTTCAAAAAATCCACAACGCATAGAAACAGGTGTGTGAGCAAGATTTTCTGGGTTTAAAGCAGAAGAGGGCACAGATTTGCATATGATTTGTATTCTAGGCAAAATTGTGTTCTCATTAGCGAGTGAGATAAAGGGTCTAAAAGAAATGAGGCTACACAAAAGTACTAAGATGTCTGACAGTGAGGTCAGCAAATTAAAACTTTTCCATAACTGCATTTCTATACTAGAAATGACTTAACCTGTTGAATCTCTGCCTGTCAAAGCACTTTCAGGCACAAGAGCCCTGCTCTGCACCAGTGCTACCCCTAAATCATGCAAAGCCAGTTGTTGTTTTTTACTGCATTTTCCTTTTAAAAAAAAAGCCAAGAGTCTAAAGTATAGCAACACCAGACTACACTTCAGGGTTGTCGTACACTCCTCTCTCAGTCCTCCCACCCTCAATCCACCTGCCACTGTATAACAAAATTGGGCTATTTTGGAGGGGTGACATAGCCCATGCTCTCCCTCTGCTGCAATGTCCCCCTGATATATGGATATACTAAAATGGGCTGGACGTGTGTGGTAATTCTTTTTATGTTTGCATACTCAAAAGAGGGGGAAATCACATTTCTGAATGAAATTAAATCAGTTAGAAAGAGCACACAAACTCCTGTGTTTGCAGTTAACCTGTGGTTTTGGGTGGGCACACCTAAACTAAAATCTGGAATTCCTTGGTTGTTTTCTCTGGGCAACAGCCACTTATTTACCAAAGAAAAACAAAGATCAGCTTCAAAATGAATCAGCAAGTCCTTGTTGTTTAGAGAAGGGACTTCCTGGTTAAGGCCATTTTTTTCATCTTTCCTGGCACACCTGCGATTCTAGAATTTCTCTACAGCACTCAGCAATCACAGCTGTGACTTTACTCTCATTTTCTAAAAGCACTGAAAGGCTGGACCGGATTCATTTCACACATTTTGCTTTATTATCTCTAATTCTACAAGGGCTAGAGACTTTCATTTCTCAAAAGTTTTTTTGGGGGGCGGGGGGACAAGCTCAGAGTCTCCTCCCTCTTGTTGGCCCCAGGTCAACTGGCATCTTTTGGGGAAAGGGAGAAACTGCGTCTGTCTCTGGCTGCACTTGTTATTTGATGAACCTCAAGTCATGCGCCAGGAGCAGAAGCTGCAGAGCTGTAGCCAACTTGCTCAGCCTGAAGAGTAGATGCTCTAAAACCAATGGACTTAAATGAGCATGTCGATTAAACTAAATGGGTCTAACTTAGTTGGATACCATACGTAATTTTGAATGTCACTGCTCCATACATGCTACATGGAGGTGAACAGCAGCTTCTGCTCCCAGCTAATGAGCCTTACAACCTGGGCATTCTAAGCAGAGCTTCACCCTCTGCAAAGAAAACAGCAGCCACCATGACCAGCTGTAATCACCTAACTGTTATTTTTCATACTAAGTTTCAAAACATAGCTCTGGAGCAGCTGTAAGTACAGGACAAGGTTGCCTGGTTGGCACATAAGAAGAGCTCTGCCAAAGGCTCATCTGAGCCCCACATCCCGTTCTCACAGGGGTGAACCAGAGGCTGATGTGGACTTCAGAGATAGGAATGAGTGCAATAGCAAGTCCCGCCGATAGTCTTCTCCTCCCTGGATTTGTCTGATCCTCTTTTAAAGCCGTCCAAGTTGGTGGCCATTGTGAGCTGAAGCAATCATTGGAAGCATTTCAGGGGCTGAACCTAGAGCTTATAAGTCAAACCACATTTTCAACACAATTGTTCTTAGGGGTACAAAACAAGATGAGGTGATAAAAGACGGCATCAGAAGCTGGAAAGAATGGGAACTATTGCCCATTCTATCCACAACTGCCATGCTTACACACATGTGTTTTACTGAGAGAACACTGCAGCTTAGACTACTTGCACAAGGATTCTGCAAGTGAAGCAACCATCTCACTGTGGACAGATTAAAGAAGGAAGCGGCAACTTACTGAATTCTCTTTCAGCTGCAGTCCTTCCCCATTTGGCAACGAAGACCTCCGTTTAGTAGAGGAGTTTTTGTTTGGTGTGGAATTAGTTCCTCCTGCTTTCTTCTTGACTGAAAGTACTTCACAACTGGCCTGGTCTTCATTGTGTGTACTTTTACCCGCATTGATCACCCTAATAAATAAACAAAATATAAATAAGCAGCGTAAGAAGTTGTTTTTTAAAAAACATGTGCTTGTGTTTATCTGACGAATTTGTACACCACCCTTCAATAATATACACACAGAAAAAGAATACAAACAAAATTTTAAAAATACAACATTCAGATTCAATTCACTTGGAATAAGCCAGATGTCTACTCTGGCCTGAGCAAGGGCTGCTGGGAATAAAGCCAGAAAATGCAGTCTACGATTCTGTAATTCTCCACAATCATTTCTTGACTTGGAGGGAATCACACTGTTGGGACACTTCTGAAGGAACAGGAAGCTCAGGGCACAAAATCCATGTCGGATAAAATTAATGGTTCATCTACCACAGAAGTCTGCCCATCAACAACATCTGTTTCATGGATGCTTAAATGGGGACACAATGGTGGAACCCATTCCCTGCTTTTAATCCTGAACATATGGTAGATAAGGACTGTTTATCTCGGAAAACTGAGGCTGCATTTTGGCTACCATGGCTAGCAGAACCCAAAATTCCTATTCATGTATTCATCTAATCTACTTATTTACAGGGATTTCTGCCATACACCCATCAACTGTGATGAGAACAGCTACTGGCAGCTACAACTGCAGTACAAGATTATTTCTTATCCATCCCCTTCCTGTGTCCAATGTGACTCAATATGGAAAAGGCTTGTTCCCAACATTTTGCCCACATTGTGACATGCAATGGCATCACAGAATACAATAGGGCAAGGCTTGCCAGGGAACTCCAAGGTGGCATGGTGAAGTCTTTCAAAATCAGGAACTTCCTGGGCTCATTGTTTGTGACATTTTGGTTGGTCCCAATAAAGACATTGCCTGCTGCAGCTTTTATAAAGTTTTCTAGGGATGGGTCCTCGATTGTGTTATCCAAGTATATATGGCCAGAGGAAAAATCTCAATCATTCATGCTGTCATAATTCATATGTTGGACACCATGGCAGTTATTTCAATCTATATCTCCTGAGGTGCCTGAAAAGTAAATAGTCATGCTGTTTCTGAATGCCATGATGATGTTACTTTGAGATCTCAGAACGGCTAAATTATTTTACAATAATGTAACATGCAAAACGGGCCTTGTGGCACCAACATTTCCAGACGTGCTTTGAATGAGATAGGTTTTTCTTGACTATGTTGAAAAATCAGCCTTCCCCCAACCTTCAACTACAACTCCCAACAGCCCCAGACACAATAGTCAGGGATGCTGGGAGTTGTCTTCTGAAACGTCTTGTGGGCACCAAGTTGTTAAAGGCTTCTTCAGATCAAGCCTACACAGCATATAAGCCGCCAAACTGAACATACTCCCCCTTGCCTCGCATTTCACCCCACTAGAGACGAAGAACTCTCTTGTTTTTGCTGCCTGCCTGTGATAACAGAAATAGGGAGACCACAGTAGATAAGCAACAACCCGCATTTGGCTTGGTGGGGCTCTATCTGTGCAGAGCTGCTTTGGACAAGATTTTAAACAAAGGTTTCTGCAGTGCTGTAAATGCCAGTGGCAAACACCTGAGAGAAAGCGTTATGAAACAGAACAGTAAAATAAAGAAAAGGGAGACAAGAGGAACACTCATATACTGGGGATAATCCATCCATCTCAATACATCATGAAAACTGTATCTGAGAGTGGTGAGGTGCCAGGAGCAAGAAACTAAAAATTTATCCATCATCAACCTATACCCTGGCTTTCCTCCCAAAGGTGCCCAAAACAACTACCCATCTAGAACACAAAAGAAACTCAAATCAGTTCAAGAAGTTATAGCTAGAATAAACAGGTCTTTTAAAAAGGAACCCAAAAACCATTACACATCTGACTGTAGCTACAAAAAAGGCTCTCTCCCACATGTCAAACATACCTCCGATACCAGTGGGACACAACATGGAGCTTGCTCAACCTGATCTCAAGGTGAAGTTCACAGGAGGGGAAAGAGAGATTTAGGCATTCTGGCCCCAGACTATATGCAGTCCAGACACCCAGGGCAGGCCCTTGGGACAAATGGGTCTCAATAGTCAGCGACAGGCAGGCTGACCGTTCTGTTTTATTACCTCCCTTAATCATAAGAAAACCTGGTGCATCCAAATGCTTGCTTTTAGCTTCGGTCATTCAGATAGTCAACCCTTTCTTCCCAAGCTATCAAAATCATGCAAATTGTGACACCTTTGTGCCTACTTAGAATGTGGAGGTGCCAATTCACACCCAGTGGGTGGAGACGAGCTAAACTGGGCTGTTATGTTACAAACAAACAAAATATTTAAGTGTGGGGCTGCACATGCAGCAAACATGCAAGTAGACAAATGAGAGGAAGCATTAACTTTTTCATTAATTTTCTCTTTTACGTTTTCCAAATACAGTGGTGCCTCGCTAGACGAAAAGAATCCGTTCCGCGATTCTCTTCGTCTAGCGGTTTTTTCGTCTTGCGAAGCAAGCCCATTGACAGCTTAGCGGATTAGCGCTACAGCTGTCAAGCGGCTTTTCGCGATCAGCTGTTAAGCGGCTTATCAGTGGAACAGCTGATAAGCGGCTTAGCGGCTTAGGAAAAGGGCGAAAAAAGCGAAAAAACCCCGCAGGGGGACGCAAGATTTTTTCGTCTTGCGAAGCAACCCCATAGGGAAATTCGTTTTGCGAAGCGCCTCCAAAACGGAAAACCCTTTCGTCTAGCGGGTTTTCCGTCTTGCGAGGCGTTCGTCTTGCGGGGCACCACTGTAAGGCCTTTCAGATGGGACATGGATGAAAGGCAGCTTCCTGCTCCCCCTTTACTCCAGGCAGACATGATAAGACATTCTTCAGTCTGCCCTATTACCTTATTCTCCCCCCTCTCTAAAACTGCCCCCCATATTTACAGAAAAATCGAATGTAGGTCTCCTTGGAGACAGTTTCTATTCTGAATCAATTTTATTAAACATTTTCAAGATACAATACCATAAAGAAACCAAGCAAAGCTATTATCTAAAGAGAGAAAAATAATAAAAAGGAAAAGAGAGAGGAATAGAAAAAAAGAAACACACCCACACAAACACAAAATGTTATATTCTATCAACCTTATATCTTAATCTACAATACACAATCAGAGACCCACGTCTCCCCGGCTCCCTGGGACTTATCATACTTATATTATTTAATATTAATTTTAAAAAACTATATTGGTGATAGTTTCTATTGACTTCCATGATACTTACTCCCAAAGTAGTTCATATACAACCACAACCTAAAAATCAAAATAATATAACATCGCGCTGAAGGCACACATCTTTACCCTGGCCTGGAACATTTGTGCCATGTGCTTTCAGGGCCCCCTATTTCTGTGACTGTAATTTGTTTTAGCTGTTTTGAATGCTGAATATTAAATTGCTATAACTCACCTTGGGACCTGCTGGTGGAGGGGGATTAATAATAATTAATAATAATAATAGCAATGTGGCAATCTGCATATTTGGGGTCTCCCAGGGTTCAAGGAAAACAAGATAAATGGCTTATATAAAATTATTTCAAGCTTTTAAAATTCTCCTTCACGTTTAATATGTGTGGAAAGTTTAAACTCTGAGAGTTTGGCAGTGGTGGCGCTAATCCATTTTGATACAGCTGTCAACTTAAATTAGCACACAGCTATTCACGTGACTGGAACCAGTTCACATATGCCCACAGAGGATTTGTTCCTTTCTCCCTGCAACATACATATAGCACGAAATAATGTCTTCCGTTTATCAGAAAACTACTGCGGCAAAATCAGACTTTGTGTGAAGTTCTCGCCTACATACGCATGTTTGCTTGGAACCCGATTCTAATGGTGAGAAGTTGTGGTGAGAAGTTTTAGCAAAAGAAATCTATTTTTTGCTTTTGCAATTAAGATTGGGCAGCTTTTGTCTTATTACAAGACAGACATGTGCTCTCAGCAGCGGGATTCTTCTTATGTGCATTACACTCAATAAGGGAAAAGAAAATATTAATAATAATATTAATTAATTAATTAATTAATTAATTAAATCTGTATACAGTGGTACCTCTGTTTACGTACTTAATTTGTTCCGGAGGTCCGTTCTTAACCTGAAACTGTTCTTAACCTGAAGCACCACTTTAGCTAATGGGCCCTCCCGCTGCGGCCACACCACTGCCACGTGATTTCTGTTCTCATCCTGAAGCAAAGTTCTTAACCCGAGGTACTATTTCTGGGTTAGAGGAGTCTGTAACCTGAAGTGTATGTAAGCCAAGGTATCACTGTACTGCCCTATACCCATAAGTCTCAGGATGATTCACAACAGAAAATTACAGTATACAAAGCACAAAATATATAATAATAATAATAATAATAATAATAATAATAATAATAATAATATCAAAAAATCAAAACACAAAAGACATAATAAAAAACAAAGACAGTAAAACGTGGCTTTTCACTCAGCAATATACCGTATTTTTCGCCCTATAGGACGCACCGTCCCATAAGGCGCACCTAGTCTTTTGGGGGGGAAATAAAGGGGGGGAAATTATTTTCCCCCCAGGCGCGGGGCTGGGGCGGGGGAAGCCCGAGCTTCCCCCGACCCCAGCCCCCAGAACAGGCAACTCTCCGCAAGCCGTGGGAGCCCAGCGTTGGGCTCCCGCGCCTTGCAGAGAGCCGCGCAAAGTCTGGGGGCGCTGAGCTCAGCGCGCCCAGCCTTCGGCATGAAGGCAACTCTCCACAAGCCACGGGAGCCTGATGCGGGCTTCCACGGCTTGCAGAGATCTGCGCGAAGCCTGGAGAGCGAGAGGGGTCGGTGCGCACCGACCCCTCTCGCTCTCCAGGCTTCAGCGAATGCCTGCATTCGCCCCATAGGATGCACACACATTTCCCCTTCATTTTTGGAGGGGGAAAAGTGCGTCCTATGGGGCAAAAAATACAGTAACTCCTCCAAAGCACATTGTGAGTCATCCTCTAGAAAACTCACATATGTCTTTTTGCTGTGATTCTTGCTCTTCTTGCACGTGTAGAGGATCCTATCAAAATCATCCCAAATGAAGTGAACTTCAGAGACTCAGTGAAGTTTCTCTCAAAAGGAAAGGCAAACTTTACAAGGCCCCAAATACTTATCTGGCTCAGGTAAAAATCTGAGCCAGAGAAGAACTGCCAGTTTTACTTTCCTTTCATGACAAAAATATCCAGGATAAATCCAACATGAGATCACTAATCTGATGGAATGAAGAAGAGTTAATTCTTTGCAAACTATCTATTACATACACCACCAGTTCCTATTAAAGCACTGCTGGCATTTACGTGCATGCAGGCAAACACCCAGGTCCAGCAAAAGCTCCCTACTGGAGAATTGAGACTAGGCATATTTTGTTAAGGTCACTGAAGTTCAATAACTTTTCCCTTTCCTCCAGTCAGATATACATCTTTATATGCCCACAAGCATGAGATGAACTACACTTACTAATAATGATATCACACAGTTTGGCAAATTAGGTTTCACTATGCTTATTACATCAATTTATAGATGCTAGACAGCGGCTATTACAATTTAGCCACTAATCTCCCCACAAGTTCTAGCATGAGGATGATAAAATATTTAGAAGGAATCTGCTCGGAAGGCAAATGTTAGCTTCCAATTAACATTTTCAAACCACCACAACATGATAATTATATCCCTGAGATATTTATGCTTCATGGATCTGTAGCATACATCGTGCCCTAGTTATATTGTCAGAAGACTGATTTAGAGGCAAATTAAAAACAAAACAAAACCAAGTGCATTAAGAGCGGCTAACAAATCCATAAACTTTTTCAATGGGCTTTCCCAATCACAATACAGTGCATTATAGCTATGCCAAGATGTGATGGCACAGCCATAATGAACTGTATGTAACAGAAAGAAACAGTGCAAATTTCCTTGCTTCGCTGGTTGTTGCAATCCTGTACCATGTGGCTACAAGAGGCAGTGGCTCTGTCACAGTGACAACATCCACATTGTGGCACATAAGCCAGTCAGCCCCATCTATATAAATAGTAAGAAAACAGTCAGCACCCAGAATAAATCAGAAAAGGGGGAAGGAGGAAAATCTCAAGATGCTGGATATGGTTTTATTTATAAGCAAGCCGAATGTGTCAATTTACGCAAGCTTGTTTATAAATAAAACCAAATCCACATCTTGAGATTTCCCCCCCTTCCTTTTTCCTTTTTCTCTCTCCTTCCATTTGGAACAAAAGCAATCCATGCATCCTGCAACATGAGCAACGCGTAATTTGCGTAAGCCACCACCCTATGGACCTCCTTATCCTGAAAGGAACAGGACATGGAAGCCAAGACTTCTCCTATGCTGAATCTAATCTTCTTGGGCACTCCCTACAAAGTAAGAATGGTCACTTTTGTTATGACAGCCAGCCCTCAGGTTGGCTTGGGGCACTAGCAAATGTCCAATGATGCCATCCTTGGGAGCCAATCTTGAACAAGATCATTATGCCCTAGGATAACCTAGGATAGCAAAGCAAAACCACATGATGCAGTGCCGTCCTGGATTGGCAGCCCTGGGCTCAATCTTGACCATATCAGCCCATAGGATCAAACCTGAAACAATCAGATAGTGTTCTTTTTCAACCATGTTCCAATGAATCACATACTGTTAATCTGGAGAGTATCTGTAAATGTTAGCAAAAGTTTTCCTTTGTCCTTAAATTGGGAAAGGCTACTGCTGATAGTGGGACACGGGTGGCGCTGTGGTCTAAACCAGAGCCTAGGGCTTGCCGATCAGAAGGTCAGCGGTTCGAATCCCCATGATGGGGTGAGCTCCCATTGCTCAGTCCCTGCTCCTGCCAACCTAGCAGTTCAAAAGTACGTCAAAGTGCAAGTAGATAAATAGGTACCGCTCTAGCGGGGAGGCAAACGGTGTTTCCTTGCGCTGCTCTGGTTTGCCAGAAGCAGCTTAGTCATGCTTGGCCACATGACCCAGAAGCTGTCTGTGGACAAACACCGGCTCCCTCAGCCAGTAAAGTGAGATGAGTGCTACAACCCCAGAGTCGTCCGCGACTGGACTTAACAGTCAGGGGTCCCTTTACCTTTACTGCTAACAGAATCCTAGGTTTCCCTTCTTCTCTTCTCTCGCCACCTCCACCTGCCACTGAGAAAACCATCGAAACAGCGCATACATATTTGGCATGTACTACCTGATTACAATCATATGAGGAGCAAGAGCAGGTCTGCACTTCCTGCGTCTGCCCCCTCTGTTATATACTGATTGCCCCAGTCTGCACTAGGGCTGGGCGATATATCAATATATACCGTATTTTTCGCACCATAGGGCGCACCTAGTTTTTAGACGGGAAATCAATAAAAAAAATCTTCCCCCCCCCAGCCCCAAAGAGCAGCGTACAGGCTGCACACAACCTCTCCCTCCCGGAGGGGTTGCGCGCGGCTATGACACAAGCCAAGGCAGCCAGCGGGATGGATCCCACTTGCTGCTTTGGCTTCCTCTTTAGCCCCGCGCAATCTCTCCCTGCCGGGAGAGGCTGCGTGGAGCTAAAGAAGCCATAGCCCCGTGCAGCTCTCCCTGCATTCACTCCATAGGACGCACACACATTTCCCCTCAATTTTTGGAGGGGGAAAACTGCGTCCAATAGAGCGAAAAATACGGTAATCCAAAACCTGTTTGAAGTCCATTCTGTGATATCAGTTTCTTAATTTCTGAACTGGCAATATATTGTGAATCAGTGTGTGTGAGTGTGTGCACTATGCAAAAATCACAACGTTACGCCAGTCAATGCTTCTCTCGATTCCTACAGCCCGTTAACTCTGCCAGCTCATCTCAGCTCTCCCTGGCCTCATGCAGGGAGCAGCAAATCACAAGAGTAGATGTCAGCAAAAATCACGATGCAGGAAAAACCACGAAGCCAGCCCATGCCTCTACATAGCTCTATCCTTATTTCAGACATTGTGATTTATCAGTATACTGCAATGTTTAGTTGGTGATGTATCACAATGCTGAAAACCGGATATCTCCCTGCCTGAGTCTGCACACCTCCTAGGTGTACTGGAGAGGCAGACATCAGTTTGTAGGATCAAAACACAATTTTGAACCCCAATATAGGGCTTTAGAATTACAATATGGGGCAGTGGAACATGGGCGTGCCATTTAGGAGCCAATTCCCATGTTACGCTTAGCAGTGCAATGGAATGTCTCTGTTGTGGATGGATCCTGCACCACTAAAGCAAGCACATCACCCATGAGATGGGCGTAGCTTCTTCCCATTCCAGAGCACCCTGATCTCAGTTACCTAAACCCTTTTAACAAGTAAAGTTTCCATGTTGTTCTGGTAAGATAAACATTCGTCCAAAGTCATTTATACTTACAGTTTTTCTTGAATGACGTGTTGCTAACGGGCAACCCAAATCAACATGTTACAGTGCTGTGCATTCTGATTATTCCCTTGTACTTGATTCAGTTTGTTAACTGGTTAATTTTCCAAATGAACAGTAGCAATAACTTAAGCTTCTAATTTCAAAACAGAATAGTGTTGTACACAAACATTTTTCTCTCTGGGGAGGGCTAGCAGCTCCAAAATTTGTTTTCCTATTTTAGTTTTGCTAAAAGCTCACAAAGTATATTGCAAGCACAATCAGCAACTGTAATGGATATTTGTTTTGCAATGTTTTAAAGGAGAACTGGTCCTGAAGTGCTTTTCTGAAAGCTTTTACAGAACATGCACACTTTGATTCAAGATGACAGAACTGAAGGCCTGATTTGATAACCATAACAGATTGCTTCACATTTTTCAGAAACTGCTAAGTCAATTTTAACTCTGCATGCTTGGGTGTGTTTCACAATTTGCTATCAAAGTTGAAAAATGTGTGTTTCTGTAAGGGGAAAAGCACCTCTAGAAAACAGGGTAGCTGCCCAGTTGAGAGACAGCAAATTAGCTGGGCTTCCAAGAGCACATTGTTATACGTTCACCTTACTTCATTTATCAGGTTCATATCCCGTTATTTTTTTACCTTATTTTTTCTTAACTGTGTCTTGTTGCATCTACATGTGACAGTGATCTTAAAAATATTCACCCTGATCTAGCAATCAGCATATGGTCGTAGTAAAAGGCTTTGTTGATATAGCACAGATGTTCCAGTGTTAGTTTCTAGGAGCTAAATGGCACCTTAAACCTAGGTTATGGGCGCAACAATGAAATGTCTAGGCATGCTTTTGCATAAGAATACAAAGTTGAAAATGAATGAGCTGCAGCTTCATTTTTCATATGGTCTAGTCCTTCCCCTGCCCGCCCCCCTAATATTCTTAAGAGGGTTTCTTCTCCTGTCTTCAGAGAGTAGCTGGAAGTGGGGAGGCAGAAAAAGGACCTCCTTTCCTTCCACTCTGCAGTTTTAATCTGAAATCTTAGGCGCTGCACCCAGAGCTCAGAAACTGCTCATACTAATGAAATTCCCTGTCGCAAAATGGGAGTTTTGAACACTGAACTATTCAGCACATGAAAATATGTACTGGATCCTACACTACTTGGAAAGAAGAGTGCAGATCAAAGAGATTTATCTTCTATGTGAGCCAGAGATGGTCACAAATAATTTAAAAAAATAGTTTCACTTGACTGTATGCTCCTGCACCTGCCTTTGCTCGTTTCAATACATATGCATGCACTCCTGCAGAAAATTGAGAAGGGTGCACTTCTCCCTATATTTCTCAATGCAACTGCGATTCTGAAATTCTTTCTATGATGAATGGTGGTACGAGTCATACCTAATGTATTTTCTGTACCATAAGCACTTCTGACATGGGACCATGGCGATCATTTACCTTTCCAATTAATCAAGTGTTTCAGGCACTGTTTTTTTTGACAGGAAGTTATCACTGGAAAAGGAACAGTTATTTCCAGCATTACGAAATAGCTTGGGCCTTCTAAAAAGAGAAACATATTCACAGCTAATTAAGAAGCCCTGATAGTTAAATAAGCATGCCTAGAATTTCCTGCTGAGTTTTACAGGATGGCAACAGTAATCATGATGACAGGACCGTTCAGAAGCACACATTTTCCCAAGAAAAGCTTGTAATGAACAACACGGTTCATTAGTTTTAATAAAGTACCCATTAAATAAAAGTTTTGACTCCTGCTCAAAGTTTAGAATGCTCTAAACTCAACTATCACTTCCCCAACCACCTTCCTGTACTTATCTATACAAAGGCTATAGGCCTGAAGATGCTCACTTGGAAATTAAGTTCTACACAGTTCAGCTGGATGTTTTCTGTTTCAGTGAACATTTCAGATTAGAAACCAGGTGCACTGATGGGATAGTTTGCTCTAAGGAACTAGCACACTGTTGGAAGTAAAATTGAGACATTAAAGTTATTGCAAAGCTCTTGACTTGTTTGTATAATTGTTTGGTGTTAATGCCGGACTAGAGATATTTAAATTACCGTGTTAACTAATACCTCTGTGAAACAACAGGGATTTCTAAATTGAATCATTATTCGGCAAACCAAAGCTCCATTCTACTTCTCCCATGTCACCTGCCAACAGTTCCTTTTTAAGGAAAGACACCAGAAATGCATGCACTGAGAGGCAATCAACTTTTCATTCCACCTAGTTAATCGTCTTCAAAAGCAGTAAGAGTCCAAGATGAATGCAAAGGAAGGCTAATATCTTTTAAAGGTAAAGGTACCCCTGCCCGTACGGGCCAGTCTTGACAGACTCTGGGGTTGTGCGCCCATCTCACTTAAGAGGCCGGGGGCCAGCGCTGTCCGGAGACACTTCCGGGTCACGTGGCCAGCGTGACAAAGCTGCATCTGGCGAGCCAGTGCAGCACACGGAAACGCCGTTTCCCTTCCCGCCAGTAAGCGGTCCCTATTTATCTACTTGCACCTGGGGGTGCTTTCGAACTGCTAGGTTGGCAGGCGCTGGGACCGAGCAACGGGAGCGCACCCCGCCGCGGGGATTCGAACCGCCGACCTTTCGATCGGCAAGCCCTAGGTGCTGAGGCTTTTACCCACAGCGCCACCCGCGTCTTTTAGTCTAGCACAAAGCTTCACAAAAAGCTATTAGCCCAAATGCCTACTGTATTCATTTGTAATACTGATATAAACTGGGGAGAAAAACACACAGAACTTTTCCAGTTCACAAAGGTTTCCTTGCTTGATCACCTGCACACAATTTCAACTTGACACCAGGAACAAAACAATTGTCAATTTTGAGCCCTGATTTTTACACAGCATTATTAAAAGCTTCTGGACTTACTACAAAAGAGAAGCTGAACTTTAGAAGAAGCCTGGTTGTTCTCCTCTAGCATCAGTTTGAAAGGTAGGTGAACATAAGCCGTTCTGGCAGGAAATAGAGCTGACAAGTTACATCTTCTCTCTCACTGCAGAATTCAGCATATCCCTAAAGAAAAGGGATGGGGGGGGGGGAATCCTCAACTCAAGAGGAGCCTCTCCAGCAAGGCAGTTAATTATATGCACTTTGCAAAATGCACAAAAGCAGAAAGGAAAAAGCGGGATTGACCTCAGAAAAACCTAACAATACTTCAACCAATGTGGATAAATGGAACAAAATAAACAAAGACAAATAAATTCTAGACCAGATAATCAAATTGTCTTCTAGATGTTTGAAAGAGGGGCAGGTGGTGGTTTATTGATTTATGGCTTATTAAGCCATGGCTTATTATCAAGTGTGACCCCGCCTAATAGTTTCATTATGATTTATTTACTGCCAATGAACTACAACCTGAAGCCTTGGTTTGGTGCGGGCTTTCGAACCTTGGATTGTTTTAAATATGGCTTGGTGTTGCATGTAGTCCCAGCATCCTCCCTTAATCATGGTTTGCCTGACCACACCAAAGTGAACTGTTGGGAGCAGACTCCAGGCCCTTATTGATTTCTTTCTTCTTTGGCCATTGCATCATCCTTTACTGTGTATTGTGGCCAAAACAAAGCACTGTGGGCTGAATGAGACTCTGTACACAGAGATTTCTGAAGATTACACAGATGCTGTATCTATGAACAAGGGCATGGGGGGGGTATGTGCTCAAGTCCCACCCCACAAAGTCCCAAAGTGCACAGTCCCGCCCACCTTGTCCCTAACTTTCCCCATGTTTAGGGAGGGGTTAGCTGGACCATAAAGAAGGCTGATCGCCGAAGAATTGATGCTTTTGAATTATGGTGCTGGAGGAGACTCTTGAGAGTCCCATGGACTGCAAGAAGATCAAACCTATCCATTCTGAAGGAAATCAGCCCTGAGTGCTCACTGGAAGGACAGATCCTGAAGCTGAGGCTCCAATACCTTGGCCACCTCATGAGAAGAGAAGACTCCCTGGAAAAGACCCTGCTGTTGGGAAAGATGGAGAAGGAGAAGGGGACGACTGAGGACAAGATGGTTGGACAGTGTTCTCGAAGCTACCAGCATGTGTTTGACCAAACTGTGGGAGGCAGTGAAAGACATGAGTGCCTGGCGTGCTCTGGTCCATGGGGTCACGAAGAGTCGGACATGACTAAACAACTAAACAACAACAAGGTCTGCAGAGCCACCTGATCATGCACAGGGTTCAAGCAAATGCAAGTAACATAGAAAGCAAGCAACAATGGCTTCCACGATAGATCACCATCATATGTGTGTCTTTGGGGCTCCCAAATCCACATATCTCACCTTTCTTACCTCCATCTTGCATCAGATGCAACCGAAGAGGGTTATCCTTTTAAACACATACACTTCAAACACTTGCATTTTAAAGATTCATATATTTGCTGCTTCCTTCACCTCAAGTCTGTCAAAGGAATAACACACACAAAGCCACACTGCAGAGAAAACAGGTGTGGCCAATGACCTTAATGCTTCATTATCTAATCCACCTGGTAGAACCTAAGTGCTTTTGAAGCTAACAGTTTTTTTCAGCTGTGGACAGATTGCTACAGCAGTAGCTCTTTTCAGTTCTGAAAATATAAGCTTGCGTGTGATCCCAGCTGTGCGAACAGCAAGGTAGTTGAGCCCTGAAAATGAGGGCAATGGGTTAGTTGTACGAAAAACGGGGGGAGGGAAGTATTTTAATGATGTCAAGAGGGTACATTCCTTATCTCCGTTCAAAAGGATCTTAAACTTCTAACGTTTTACTCAACTTAATTTTAATACTTTCAATTTTTATGTGCAAGGCTGAAATGATTAAGGCTTTTCTGATTCACGCTGCAACCTTTTTAAAATGAAATGTAAAAACCTAGATAAATTTAAATTTGGTACAGACTAAGGCTACACTAACACAATTGTTGAGTTGGTGTCTATTAGGAGCGTGTTGAGAGATAGCCTACTATTGTCAGAGCCTTCCAGCCACAATGAAAAGTGCTATTTATGACTAGAAACCCTGCAAAGGCCTATGAACCTACAAAGGCTTAGACCCTATAACTGCTTATATGTACAACAGGACTGTGCCAAATGCTTACCCCTTTAACATGTTTGGAGAAATTTCTCAGAAAGACACAGTAGTATTTCTTCACTGCTATTTCCAGTGCTTCTGACCCCTCTCTAATACTCTTGCGACACTACCACCATCCCTGGGCTTTGTTCTTCCCTAGCCTAGGATTTCCCAGACTTGGGTCTCCAGCTGTTTCTGAACTACAACTCCCATCATTCCTAGATAGCAGGACCAGTGGTCAGGGATGATGGGAATTGTAGTCCAAAAAACGGCTGGTGACCTTTGATTGGGAAACCCTGTCCTAGTCAATGAAGCATAGTACAATAAAAATTAATGACCTCACAATGCTATGGAGCTAATGAGATTTGGCCAGGCATGGGAAACATGGAGTTAAATTGTGTTTGTTCTTAATGTGCATAGGTTAGCAGCTTTAAGCCACTGTGTTTGGAGCTTGCACAACTTTATTAATTATTATTATTATTATTATTATTATTATTATTATTATTATTATTATTATTATTATTTTCTTACATTTATACCCAGCCTTTCTGCCATCAAAAACTCCAAGGTAATGTACCTTTGATTCTCAGGCAGCCTCCCACCCCAATTTGGTTAAAGAAACTCACATCAATACAGTCCTCTCCACAGTAGCAGCATGGATATGGCAACTGCCTAGACCTCGTCAAGTTGGAAAATTTGAGAACTCGGAACGACATCTAAATGCACAGAACAGTTCTTCTGCAACCAGAGATAACAAGTTCAAACTGCCAACTAAACGAGTAGTTTTTTTATAATAAAAAAATGTGTAAAACCCAGTTGTAAAGATTGCCTTTATACACCTAGCCATGTGTTTGAATTTACAGCACGCACGCACAAAAAAATATTAAACTGAAGTTAAGCTCTAATCATATGTGCTACTTTCTACAATCAATTTACATAATTCCATGTAATTAATTAATTTTTACTGCTCTACGCTAAATGCTTTGAAGTTGTGTTCCCGTCTCCTCTGTGAATTGCCAGTAGCAGTTTTGCTTTATGAGAAACGGTTTGCCATCAGTAGCCGTGGGATGATTAAAAAAAACGGGATGAGCAACTACTGAACTGTGAAAAATATATATGCCGTGGTAAGAAAATTCTTTATAAGAACAGAGGGTTTGAGCTTTATATTCAGACTTTACTTTGTTAATCTAATGCCCTACTGCACAATCTCTTCTGCAGGCCCATTTCCTATGTTAATTCAGTTGAGTCATAATCATGAGGGTTTTTAAAAAATATATAATAATATAAAAACCTCCCCCTGCCTGTGTCCACACACATCCTATGGCTATCATCAGAGAAGGGTGAGGGAAGAATGACTTCCCGATTCTGTAGATGCAAAGAACTGGCTTGCCACCCATCGTCAGATGGAAAGAAATCTGGATGCCTATAAAAGCAGATGGAAAGAAAGAAAAAACTGCTCCTGCATTATAGAGCAGTAGATCCTCTTTCAGGAACCAGAGCTGCCAATCTCCAGCAGAGGAGAGGCAAACAAAATTTTGAAAGGGCAACAACCCAACCCAATCTGCCTGCAATATCATTATCAGCAGCTCAAAAAAAAAATATTAACATGTGAAATAAGGATGCAAAATTGTTTTGAGGCATCTAAAAATGAGAGACTTAAAGAAATCACATTCAAATGCCCTTTAAGGTTGCAAGCATGGCAAGCTTTTTATTTTCCAAAAGGAAGAGAAAGGCCCTGTAAATATTAGACTCTGCCTCATACAGCCAGCCCTAAGTATCACAAATACTGTGGCCTCACTATTTAATCCACTAAAAACTGCAGTAGGATATTTAAAAAGGTAACTTATACAGCTAAGACAACCATTTAAACGCCATAGCAGCACCTTAAAAACAAACAAGTCAGGATTTCAAAACCCTTGTAGAGATAACAGCTTGGATTGTCATGAGGCGTGGTTTTTCCACTTCTGATAGATTGCCAGAAAGGCAAGGGGGAAGAGCCAAGGCTTTTGGTTTCATGAGCCAGTTGATGCAGCGTTAGTAGAAGGCAAAGGAACCCAGAAACCGCCCATCCAATCTTCATTCCTCTCTAGGAACTTAGTGGTAACTTGGGAACAAATACAGGGGTCTCCCCACTTACCCAGGGGTTATGTTCCCAGGACCATGCATATACAGTGGTACCTCTGGATACGAACGGGATCCGTTCTGGAGGCCCGGCCATATCCTGAAGATTTCGTAACCGGAGGACGCGTGAGCAGCAAACCCACTTCTGGGTTTGCCAGGTTCGCAACCTGAAGATTATGTTACCCGGAGGTAACGTAACCCGAGGGTCTACTGTACATGGAATCATGTATGGTGGAGAACACCATCTAAAAAGCCTGTAAACACCCTCTAAACCTTTGGAAACCCTTGAAACCTTTGAAAAACCAGTAGCACTTACCAGATTGGCATCAATGGTGGCTCTCACTCTTTCTCATCACTGGAAACAATGAGAGGGGTAGACGGTACACTAAAGTACCAGGCTGTGATTCAGAGGTATAATGGTACCCCAAAGTGCTTGGCTGTGGGTCAGATTCACTCGGCTGTTGGAGTGCAGTTGCAAAGGCTCCTTGGATTGCTACCCGCATACCCACCAACATTTCTCCAAAGAAAATAGGGACATCCTAAGGTAAAGCAGGACATTCCGGGATGAAATCAGAAACCTGAACGGCTTCTGTAAATCTAGGACTGACCCTGGAAAATAGGGACACTTGGAGGGGCTGGTATTCCTTGCCAAGTCTGAAGATGAGGTTGTGTTTCAGCTCTTGGCTAAGCCTCCATCTTGGGTGTGCCCTTGGCAAGGTTTCTTAGCTTCATTCCATCTTCTTTAAAATGAGAATAAATGAAGGGAAGGACAACACAGTCTTCATATTGCAATTCCATCCACAATTACTTCAATAGGAATTGATTTCTGGGTAAACATATATAGGGTTACTCACTCAACTCTGCCCACAGCTGCCCAAATCCCTTTGTCTTATTTCAATATGATCAGCCTAATACGGTTGCAGCCCATGACTCAACTGTTTTCAAGGGAAGTATTCTTAGCATGTTGGAATGTGTGATCAATTCGGTTCCTAAAATGTTACCACAAAGTGTTGCTCTAATTCAGGGGTGTCAAACTCAAATTCATCGGGGGCCGCATCAGCAGTTTGGTCACCCTCAAAGGGCCGGTTGTATCTGTAGGACTATGTGTCCACTCTTTATTATCATAAATTATTGTCACTGCATTCAATTATTACTGTTTTTTGTAATAATGTAGACGGTCCAGAAGGATGTTATGGTCGATTGTATCAAAGGCCACTGAGAGATCCAGCAGAACTAGGAAACAAAGTTGTTACAAATAATGAGCCCTAATGAGATGATTGCTGCAATCCTATGTGCATTTACTTGAAACTCCTGTCGAAGAAAGTGAGGCTGGCTTCTGAGTAAACATACACGGCATGGGGCTGTAAATAAAATGTGTGTGTGGGAGAGAGAGAGAGAGAGAGAGAGAGAGAGAGAGAGAGAGAGAGCTCTGACAGGAAAGCATCAACATGCCTTGTGCACTCTCATTTTCCTTGGCTAATTCCCCTCTCCCCCCCCCCATCTCGGGGTGCCATTGCATAGTGCAAAAGGCGAAAGAGCGCGAGCGCGCTGCCTGCAACTGGATCTCCGGCTTTTTCGTTTCCTTCCCCGAGACGGGAGGGAGAGATCAAGACGGAGCTGCTGGCAGGGCGGAGAGCGAGCCGCCCGCCCAATTGTGTGACCGAGTGATGGAAGGGCTGCAAGGAGCCGCAGTCCGATCTCCTCCCAGGAATGTGCCAGCGGGACTGACATGTGCCGGACGGGGAGGGCGCGGAGTCCAACTTGTGGAGCTGAGATAGAGAGCCGGGCGCCAGATCGCCTTCCTCGCTTGGCTTGCCGCGAAATTGCAAGAGAAGGAGGAGGAGGAGGAGGAAGGCGGCGGTGGGGTGCAGGGAGTGGAGGGGGTGCCAGGGAACACAGCCCCCTCCCATCACGGCCATCATCATCGCCGCCCCCACTTTACATTTATTTTAAGGGTGTTTGGAGTGTGTGTGCGCGCGCGCCTCTCTCTCTCTCCCACTCACCCCCCCACACACCAGCCACCCCATATTCCCAAAGAACACGGGCATCGTCGGTCCTGGAAAGGCTGGCCGTGCAAAGATGGAGAGGGAGGCGAAATGAAGAGGAAGGGAAGGGAAATGAAGAGGAAGGCGAAATGAAGAGGAAGAGGCTGGTGAAATCCAGCGCGGAGGAGAAGAGGACGCCTCTCGCAGGGCGAGTTTGCACGCCGGGATCCAGCATTCCCGGAGAAGATCTAAGGCTGGAATAAAAAAGTTTCTCCGAGGAGAAAGACTCTCCCTCCGCGGCGCGAGAGACCTGACCTTCCGCTTGCTCTTTTTGAGCAGTGAGCGGGAGAGAGAAGCAAGCTGCCCGCCTCGCTTCAGCCCCCCCCCCCACGACGAAGGCGCAAGTTGAGAGACGCGGGGACATTTGAAGCAGCAGCCACGTCCTTAAGAGTGACGGGGGGAGGCAAGTAGGGAGCCGCACCATGTAAACTTTATTGTGTAAAAAAAAAACACAAGCGAGAATAAAAGGTGAAGGCTGGTGGCCGGTGGCGGCTACACGGGCCACATGACGAGGTCTGGCGGGCCGGATTTGGCCCGCGGGCCTTGTGTCTGACACCCCTGCTCTAATTTATTATTTAACATGCTGCAAGCAGCATTAAAGCTTACATTGCCAAACAGCAATAATTGACTCCAGAAGGAACTTCAACAGTAACATACATCTCCCCTGAACTGCCAACTCTACCAGCTTGCTCCATCTAATATTAAGCTTGCCTGTGTTTATTTTTAACGTGTGATCAGTGCCTTCTCGTTCAATAGTATGCTTCCCTTCCTACAATTTTAAAAAAATGCCGCAGAAAAATGGGTGGTGGGTTTCTTTCTTTTTAAAAGCTCATGTAATAGAGCTTTCAAAAGAGAGCTGCTCATCAGATTGTGATTGATTTATGTGAACTGATGGAACAGATTCACTTTCAGTTGATTAATGTGTACTTCATTTAATTTTTTTAAAGCCTTGCTGCAAACCGGCAGAATTCTGCAAATGCAAATAAAATCCACAAATATATTGTCTTACCCACCCAGTGACCTTGACTGCATTAAGGATTCGTAGTTGGTAGAACTTCAAGATAGGATTCAGCATATATATATTTCTTACCAAATGTAATTTCCATGATGGTACAGATCAGGGCTTTTGACCACATTTGATGACTCTGTGCCATCAACATTCTTGCTCGAATAAACATTCAGCTGCCTTTTTCTTTTTTAAGGATATTAATCTGGATTTCAGAAATGATTGCTAACTCTCAAATGCAGAGAATTTCCTCCGCCAGCAGATCTAACTCTGATTGCATCAGTGTACAGATATAAATCTGTATTCCTCCACTTTTTATCAGTTTTGGGGGGATTAGATGAAGATTTCAGAAATTATAAACCTTAACAGGAAGGCAGCCAAAATCCATCCTCAAGAGCTATGTATAGATTTGATTCCTGTAAAGCAAGAGAACCATAAAGCAGGATGTCAAAGCAAATATTCGTCTTCCCGCTTATAAAACTGTAGCTGAGCTACAGGAATGAAGGTAATGAGGGATTCTGATTAAGAGGGTGATGGAGCTCAGGGGGTCCAGACTGCAAATCTAAGATGGGCCCAAGTTAGTTTGTCCTGTGGTGCTTGATGAGGGAGAGAGGGAGGGGTTGGGTAAGGTTATGCGACCACCGATATACCGTATTGGCCCAAATATAAGCCGCACCCGAATATATGCCGCACCTTTAAAATTCATGGGGGGAGGGGGGAGAAAAAAGACAATACCAAAATATAAGCCACTCCCTTAAAATTCCGTAAGCACTCACACCCATTCCATTTTACCACATGTCTGTTTCAGCACCGATAACGTAAAAGCCAATTTTTGTAAGGTCGCGAATTTAAGCCACACTTTACTTTTCACGGTCAGAATTTGGAAAAAAAAGTATGGTTTATATTCTGGCCAATACGGTAACTATACAACCTTTAGAAGACATCTGAAGGCAGCCCTGTATAGGGAAGGGTTTTTTAATGTTTAATGTTTATGTTTTTATATATGTTGGAATCTGCCCAGAGTGGCTGGGGCAACCCAGTTGGATGGGTGGAGTATTATTATTATTTTTTTTAAAAAAAGATGTCCTTATTTTCGTTGGATAAATGTTGGACGGTATGGAATACAGAAGCTTTCCTTCATGTATGAAAGTAAGCAGCCTATTTTTCTTTGCTTTTGCAAGAGCAAAAAAAAAAAAAGAGAGGCGAACAGCTACTAAAGGCAAACAGTTCAAATATTTATTCAAACACTAAAGCAGCAAAACATATGGCTGTATGTCTGGGAAAGCTCTCTAAACAAGATGTGTGGTTTCTTATGTTAAAATGATAGTAATAATAATATGCAGGCATGTGCAAAATACAGATACTGCAAAAGGAGTAAATATATTTGTCCTCTAATCTGGAAGTATTCCCGGATGTTCTGTCAACGCTTTTTCTTTTCTTTTCACACCTCAATAGCTCACACCGACCCCCTGTGACTTGTTACACATGTCTCAAAAACTGAGACAAGTGAAGGGGAAACTTCCTATTGTGCTGAGGTGAAAATGGGTTATAGAGATGGCTGGTCAAAGAAGGTGAGCCTTCATAATTCAGCGGTAACATGCGCAAGTCAGTATTGCCTGCTTTACTCCTGCCCATAGTTGAAGAAACATATTGGCAGCAACAGACATAGGCCAGCTGAACTCCAACTGCCCTGAGGGTGAGTTTTGAGATGGGGAGAGATAAAACCAAGCACCTTGCAACAGGTTAAGATCAAAGGGGGCCTGTCACCCATTTGGTCACACCAGGAGGCCATTTGACGATGGGATTGGCACTCCACTGGAATTCACTGATAAAATGGCAGAAGGACACCAGCGAGGTAAGGAAGTGGAGATCTCCCAGGATGAGAAACTAGGAAAGGAAAGGAAAGCACCTAGGTGAGAGCTGGATGGAGGGTCTGCCATCTTGCTGATTAGAAGCTAGTTTTGCTGAAGAAAGCATATATGCATTTTGTACCTTGTTTACCACTGCCACCACCCACATTTTTTTTATACTACTGCTACTATTGTTAAATGTGTATTATGCTTTAGTTTCACCGGAGAAGATAAGGTAACTTATGTTTTAAAACTTTTGTATTATATGTAATATAGGTGTTGATTATTATGAACTGTATATTTAAAACTGTTTATAACTTTTAAAATATTTTTATATACGTGTGTATAATATAGATAGCACTTTGAGGTTTTTCTACAATCGTGGTCTCTCATATATATATATATACACAGAGAGAGAGAGAATTTTCTAAACTGCCCCATCACTAGGGACAAAAACCATGATTCCTGACTTACTGCTATGTCCAAACTAGGGTTTGAAGTTTGTTTTGCTCCAAACTAACCACAAATTGTAGCCAAGGTTTCCTACACAGGTGTGTGTATGTGTGTGGCAAAGCTACCCAGACACTGAAGATAAACCATTAACCATTTTTTACTGTGATGTACGAACTAGGCCAAGCATGAAGATGACTTTGGTTTACATGAAAACAGTTATGGTACATCACATCCTGGAGACCTGATAGGTAGACACCGGGAGCAGACTGATCCTTCAGACCCATAGTAACCCATTTCTGAGCTGCAAAAAAATGCCTTGGGATATTTTTCCCCCAGCTGTCAAGATTGAAAAGCAAGTGTGATGTTTCTCTCTTGAGCAGCAGAGATTCTACTTTGCAAGTCAGAGAAGGCACTCTAAGCATCACACTAATAATCTCTGTGACAATGGCACCTTGATAAGGAATGTCAGCTGGGTTTTGATGTGTGTGGTTCTTTTTATTTAAAAAAAACCCTGCTGTCACTGGAGCTGTTCTGGGAAAAGACATCTCTAGCTTCTGTGCAGCTTCACTAGTTTCAATCAATTAGTGTCTCAGTCATAACCCCATTTGGAGTAATTTTTTAAAAAAAATATTCACAGCCACTAATAAGGCTAGCATATTTCCAAAATATAATAATAATTATTATTATTATTATTATTATTATTATTATTATTATTATTATTATTATTTATTTCTACCCCACCCATCTGGCTAGGTTCCCCAACCACTTTGGGCAGCTTTCAACAGAACACTAAAAACAGAATAAAACTTCAAACATTAAAAACTTCCCTAAACAGGGCTGCCTTCAGATGTCTTCTAAAAGTCGGATAGTTGTTTATTTCCTTGACATCTAATGGGAGGGCATTCCACAGGGCTGGTGCCACTACCAAGAAGGCCCTCTGCCTGGTTCTCTGTAACCTCACTTCTCACAGGGAGGGAACTGCCAGAAGGCCCTCGGCACTGGACCTCAGTGTCTGGGCTGAACGATGGGGGTGGAGATGCTCCTTCAGGTATACTGGGCCGAGACTTTAAAGGTCAGCACCAACACTTTGAATTGTGCTCGGAAACGTACTGGGAGCCAACGTAGGTCTTTCAGGACCGGTCTCATATGGTCTCGGCTGCCACTCCCATTCACCAGTCTAGCTGCCTCATTCTGGATTAGTTGCAGTTTCTGGGTCACCTTCAAAGGTAGTCCCATGTAGAGAGTGTTGCAGTAGTCCAAGTGGGAGATAACTGGAGCATGCACCACTCTGACAAGACAGTCTGCGGGCAGGTAGGGTCTCCGCCTGCGTACCAGATGGAGCTGGTAAACAGCTGCCCTGGACACAGTATTGACCTGCGCCTCCATGGACAGCTGTGAGTCCAAAATGACTGCGTACCTGCTCCTTCAGGGGCACAGTTGCCCCATTCAGGACCAGGGAGTCCCCCACACCCACCCATCCCGTCCCCGCAAAACAGTACTTCTGTCTTGTCAGGATTCATCCTCAATCTGTTAGCCGCCATCCATCCTCCAACCACCTCCAGGCACTCACTCTATTCTAGGTACCGCTGGCAGTGCTGCATGAAGACCAGGCTTTCTGCTTATATAGACATCCACCTGCATCAGTACCATCTTTGACATTTTGCTGCTAGCTAACAATCCTATGGATATGTGGAAAGCAATAATCAATGAAGTACTGCGACTATGTTTACTGGCACAGACGTCTTACTGACTGCAACCAACTTTCTTCCTCATGCCATTTCAAATCAAAGTGTTAACAACAACTTTATAAACTCTCTTTCTTCGGAGCTGCCATTCTCAGAGGATAACGTCTCATTTCGCTTGCCCTGACAAACAATATTACAAGGCAGCCATTTAGCAAGGAAGATAACATGAAGTAGCAATAATTGATATGAAGCAGTCATAAATCTGTAATGACAACTGGGACACATAAGCAGTATATTACTTACAAGGGAGACACAATAAGAAATTTCAAGTACAGCTACAGAGAAAGGAAGGATGAGAGGGAGAGTTGCCAACTCTTCTAGCTACTCATTATACAAAACAAAAGCTTTCTCCTAATATTCACTCTCTGGCTGCCTGTCAAGATAATGTGACTCTCAAAATCTTGAAGGTCAAAACCACATTGAAAGAAGCCTTCTACAATCTGGATCCTTCCAGATATTTTGGACTCCCAACTCCCATAATTAATTACCACTGACTATGGGAGTTGGGAATGCAACAATACCTATTTCCCCATTGCTCTTTATTTCGGTCCTGGAGGTTTTGCTAAATATGATCAGAAGGGACCATTTGATTAAAGGTATACAGGTCGGAGCTAAACAGTACAAATTGAAAGCTTTTGCAGATGACTTAGTACTGACGTTACAGGAGCCAGAATCTAGTACTAAAAGAGTATTAGAATTGATTCAAGAATTTGGTCATGTGGCAGGATTTAAGCTGAACAAGTTAAAAACTAAGGTTCTTGAGAAAAACTTAACACCGATTGAGAAAGAGAGGTTTCAGAAGGAGACAGGTTTAACATTGGTTAGGAAAGTAAAATACCTGGGGGTTAATATGACCGCTAAGAACTTAAACTTATTTAAAGACAATTATGAGAAATGTTGGTCAGAAGTGAAAAAGGATCTAGAAATATGGTCAAATTTGAAGCTTTCCTTGTTAGGTCGAATTGCTGTTATAAAGATGAATGTATTGCCAAGAATGTTATTTTTGTTTCAATCATTGCAAATTTTGGACAAAATGGACTGTTTCAAGAAGTGGCAGAGAGACATTTCTAGATTTGTCTGGCAGGGCAAGAAGCCCAGAATAAAATTTAAAATACTAACTGATGTAAAGGAAAGAGGTGGATTTGCCCTGCCAGACCTTAAACTCTATTATGAATCAGCAGCATTTTGCTGGCTGAAAGAATGGCTGCTTCTTGAGAACACAGACATTTTGGATTTAGAAGGTTTTAATAACGTTTTTGGGTGGCATGCATATCTGTGGTATGACAAGGTTAAAGCACACAAAGCATTTAAAAATCATAAATGTCAGGAAAGCATTGTTTAATGTCTGGATAAGATATAAAGATTTACTTGAAAACAAAACCCCAAGGTGGTTATCACCAATGGAAGCGAAGGCTCAGAAAAAGCTCAGTATGGAGGCCAAATGGCCGAAATATTGGGAGATTTTGGAACAAGAAGGAGACAAATTGAAATTGCAGAGTTTTGAGAAATTAAAAGATAAAGTGCGAGACTGGCTTCACTATTATCAAATAAGGGAGGCTTACAATTTGGACAAAAAAAATGGCTTCCAGGTGGAAAAATCAAAATTGGAAACAGAACTGTTAGATCCCAAAACTAAGATACTTTCAAGAATGTATAACTTGCTGTTGAAATGGAATACTCAGGATGAAACGGTTAAATCTGCTATGATTAAATGGGCACAAGATGTTGGACATAACATTATGTTTGCTGACTGGGAACAGTTGTGGACCACAGGTATGAAATTTACAGCATGTAATGCCTTAAGAGAGAATATTATGAAAATGATATACAGGTGGTACATGACACCAGTCAAGCTTGCAAAAATCTATCATTTGCCCGATAATAAATGTTGGAAATGTAAAGAAAATGAAGGTACATTCTTTCACCTTTGGAGGACGTGCCCAAGGATAAAGGCTTTCTGGGAGATGATATATAATGAAATGAAAAAGGTATTTAAATATACCTTCTTGAAGAAACCAGAGGCCTTTCTCCTGGGCATGGTCGGCCAATTGGTGCCAAAGAAGGATAGAACTTTCTTTATGTACGCTACAACAGCAGCAAGAATACTCATCGCAAGGTATTGGAAGACACAAGATTTACCCACCCTGGAAGAATGGCAGATGAAAGTGATAGACTATATGGAACTGGTGGAAATGACTGGCAGAATCCGGGACCAGGGAGAAGAGTCGGTAGAAGAAGATTGGAAGAAATTCAAAGACTATTTGCAGAAACATTGTAAAATTAATGAATGTTAAAATGATGTTGGATTGAAATCAAGCGGCCTTAGCAACAAGGTTAATAAGAATTTGTAAAAATGGATTGATAACGGATGAAAATATAAAGTTATAATATGTTGAGATATAGAATTAAGATAAAAGAAAGAGGGTAAGGATTTGCTGAATTAACCATGTGAACGGGAATACAAAAAAGGGAGGTGTGAGGAGGTCGGGGAAATAAGCAAACAAAATTTAAGATATGAAAAGACTGACTTGTTTTTAACTATTTTCTATTTATTTTTTTCTGTATTTTGTATTTTTTTTCTATGTATTTTTGTATTTTTTTTCTTTTTGTTTTCTTTTTATTCTGTAACTTTCTTCTTTTTGTAAAACTTTAATAAATATCTTTTTTTTAAAAAAAGGGAATGCAACAATACCTAGAGCAGCGGTTCTCAACCTGTGGGTCCCCAGATGTTGTGGGTCTACAACTCCCATCATTCCTGAACTCTGGCCTTGCTAGCTAGGTGTGATGGGAGTTGTAGTTCAACAACATCTGGGGAGCCACAGGTTGAGAAGGGCTGACCTAAAGGCAGCCAAGTTGAGGAAGGCTGGGAAACAAGTACAGTAGTACCCCGGGTTACAAATGCTTCAGGTTACAGACTCCGCTAACCCAGAAATAGTACCTCGGGTTAAGAACTTTACTTCAGGATGAGAACAGAAATCGCGCAGCGGCGGCGCGGTGGCAGTGGGAGGCCCCATTAGCTAAAGTGGTACCTCAGGTTAAGAACAATTTCAGGTTAAGTACGGACCTCCGGAACGAATTAAGTTCTTAACCAGAGGCACCACTGTACCCTTCTCGAGTTCTTGTGTAAGGTGCCAGCCCAAATCCAGTATCAAGAGTTACACTATCAGAAGGCAACATTCCACGCTCAGGAACAGATTCCACAGCACAACTCACCCATTAATACTGCCATTTACGGAGGCCACTCCCCTGTTCCACCTGCAAGAATGCTTGAAGAATTAAACTGCTATGAAACACCTGCAACTCCTTTGAAAATGCAGTGTCAAGATTAAGATCAAGTTCACTGTGACATAATGTTACAAACGTGTGAAAGGGGGTCCAAATTGTTTCAGTCCACTTGCTCACAAGCTCCTTTTCAATGACTCAAAGTCGAAGACGACAATGAGTTTCGAAATAAATCCCATCCAAACAGCATTTTATCATAGGCAATCCAAAATCCCACAAACAGATGCAAGTCTCTTGATGTAGTTCTAATGGGGACGGTGGGACATGCAGAAAAGGCTGCATTGTTGAGACATATCCAACAGGTAGATCGTGATCTACCGGTAGATCACTGGACGTCTGTGGCAGATCACTGGCTCCCCTCAACAATGATCAACAACTTTGGCTCCCCTAAAAAAAGCTCAATAACTTTGCCTGCACCCCTAAAAAATGGGCCTTCCTCCTTCCTAAAAAATGCTCATCAACTTTGACCTGAACCCCCCAAAAGGGGGTAGATCACTGCCAGTTTTTAACTCTGTGAGTAGATTGCAGTCTCTTGGAAGTTGGCCACCCCTGCTCTAGAGCAGGGAATCAGGCAAGACAGATCAGGATCTACTGGATAATTTTGCAGTAGATTTCCATGGGTTTCTAACTCTCAACTGTAACAACAACAGTAACAACAATCAAAAAGTCCATTCCTCCTTCCAAATTAGCTGCTGGAAAAAAGACACTTGGAGGAAGAACAAGGGGTCTGTTTTCTGTGAAAGGACTTGTGAGCTTGGTTCCAGTGTGAGTACAGGTTACTGGGTTAAACATGTGCTCAGAGGCACCCTTCTTCCCGACTCCTTAGCACATAGCTATTCACCTGAGAAACTATACTGTACCTAGTCAGGCGCCAAGTGCATTTTGCACTCAACTACCAGCCACTCGCAACCAAGTGAAGATGCCTGGGTGTCAGGACGGCACATGACATATCCACCATCTGGAGGTACATGCCTGGGGATCATTGGATCTTGACTGTTTGCACACACTAATACCACATCCTGTAGAATTTTATCAGTCATCTGCACAGTCAGTATGAATTTCAGGAACCAAAATGCTTTCTCTGTGCAGCCTGAGCAGAAACAATGAACAACACTATAGCTAATTGTTGTAGCTTCACTTACCCCACCCACCCTACTGCCCTGCTCATAGCTGTAAAGAATATTCTTACGTTATGAATGGTCTGTGTCACCACTAAGAAAAAGAGGTAGGAACAGGCCAATAGATATGGGGACTGTCCCTGCATAAAGTGGCTTTTCTCCTTTAAGTTCTTAAAATACTGAACCTAGCTCAAGGTTGTCATCTGTTTAACTGAGAATCAATCACAGTCAGTCCATCATTTGAAAAATAAGACATATCACATAGGGAATATGACACAGATCAGCCACTTCCATCACTTACATATTCCAGTCTGCAATGATAAAGTGATTATTTTAACTAGACATTTTATTGTTCTTCCACTGGTTATTTCACATTTGTAAAATGTGGCCCCATCTTTTAAACAACTGTGCATAATATTTTGAAGTTTTCAGCCCATACCACTGTGCAAAGAGACAGTTTTGAGTCCCAGTTCAGTCAGTCTTAGAAATATAAGTGGGACGTGGGTTGCGCTGTGGTCTAAACCACTGAGCCTCTTGGGCTTGCTGATCAAAAAGTTGGCGGTTTGAATCCCCACAACAGAGTGAGCTCCTGTTGCTCTGTCCCAGCTCCTGCCAGTTTGAAAGAATACCAGTGCAAGTAGATAAATAGGTACCACTGTGGCAGGAAGGTAAATAGCATTTCCATGCACCCTGGCTTCCATCGCGGTGTTATGCTGAGCCAGAAGCAGTTTGGTCATGCTGGCCAAATGACCCTGAAAGTGAGATGAGCACTGCAACCCCATAGTTGCCTTTGACTGGACTTAACCATCCAGGGGTCCTTTACCTTTTTACCTTAGAAATACCACAGTTTTGAATATATGAAATATTCTGACTGTGACTCAAATACGTTAATATAATATGGCAGCCGATTACCAGTTTCAAAGAACTACTGTGAGCTGGAGAGATATGGTGTCATGAATAAGTTTTACTACTGGGTGGCACGGTATTTACTTCATGTAAATGAATGCCAACGCATAAACTATAATGCATGAACATCATTGGTGAACTTGAGTTTCTCCACTGCTGCCATCACGATGGGCTCTGAAGTGAGCTCTCATGTTGAGTCAGATTCGCTTTGGAGGCGCCTCCCTGTTTCATTGCCCACAACTCCCTGGCAAAGCAAAAAAATCTCTGTTCAGTGGGAGTGAGCATTTAGGAGCTGCTGTGTCAACTGCCTAACTCCTCTCCCCACAGAACAAGGGCTTTGATTGTAAACTCTCCAAGGCTCTCGGGAATCCATCAGCCTATGGGGTGGGTTATCCAAATAAGCTGACCACCCCATGGCAGACTGCGTGTCTAAATCTCACTGGGAAGTGCTCCAATCATGGCAACAGAGTCAAAGCGTGTGCTCTCCCATTTTTCAAACCAATGCATTCCTACTTAGCTATCTACCACTTGTTCACATACATTTTGGTAAAACATGCCAATTCATAAACCAAAATGCCCCAAACATTCGAGCCTTTCGTGCTCCAATGCAGTCATTCCCATACAGATTCTTTCCTTATCCCTAACCTGTCATTTTCTTTCTTTTACAACCCCTATTGTACACTGGGTAGACACTTTCAGTGAATTATCCCAACATTCAAAACACTGTTGATTGTTTTGGATGCCAATTCCTATTTGCCTGCACCTGTACAGCTGTGCTAGCAATCTCTCTCTCTCCCTCTCTCTCTCTCTCTCATATTCACAACCAGTTCAGACCTCTTCAGAGCATGGGAAGGTTTTTTTTCTTTCTGTCCCAGTGAACTTACTCGCATTAAATATAATGTGCACTTTCGTTCACTCGGTTTGGAGATACCATTCCAACATTCTTGACAATCTGCTTCTGAATCCATTCAGGGACCATCTGATAATGTGGCCACTTCATTACTCATTCCAACTTCAAATCATTTAAAAAGTAAGTTTAATAGCACTGATACCATCCTTCAGTCTCAGCTGCTTCCCTTGTCTCCCACAGAAAATTTATTGTGTGACTTTTCTTCTGCCATTTAACAGATACAGAAGGTATGTTAAATTTACACAGGAGCTCTTGGTGAGAAAGTATGGATTTCCAACAAAGCTTTTGACAATTTGCCAATAATATAACAATGTCAGTTTATACAGCTTGCTAATACTGTCAGAGGACTCCTAAAGATGGATGAGGTAAAGTTTCACACTTTTGTTATTTTCTGCATCTCCCTACTTACAACGCCTATGAATGCAGAAACCATATAGGCTTCTGTGTGCACAAATCTTGCCCTTCCAGTGTTCAAAAGTCATCTGAGAGTTTTCCATTGCTGTATTTATGTAGATCTTGGTTTTAGGATTTATTTTACATTTAAATTGTCTTATTTATTGAAGCCACCCAGAAAACTCTTATGTTGCAAAATGGCATAGAAATTCTGTAAATAAACACATTAGCTTAGGAATACAAAGCTGATGCTTTATGTGTAAAACATCAGGCACGGAACATCACTGATTCCTCTCCATGGTAATGAAAATTCAAATATTGAGAGCACTGTAAATAAGATTACAAATCCTCTGCTGCTTAAAAGCTACGTGTCCTTTAAAGCCAAAACAAGTTAGTTGGCAAAACCAGGGAGAACCGTTACTAAGCATTATGATGTTTTAGCAAACAAGTTCTTGGCAAGCTATAGCCTCCTGTAAAGTGATAATTTATATAAATATTGTATTACGTGGCTAAGCATTCTTATAGCCCAATCCTAAAACACAGTACTTTGAAGAAAGCTAAAGCTATCATCTCACAATTCATATTGATTACTTTTTGTCCTATCCTTAAGTGATGTGGCATTAAATTGGTATCCTCTGCATTTTTTAAAAAAACACACAACGTTCAATTAAAGACCTTTCCGAGTGGACCAAGTTCAACAACCACACTTGCATAACCTCCTCCATGTGACAGATGGAAGATCTAGCCTTGTGTGAGCAACACATACTGCAGTGCAAAGTGTGAAAGTGACTCAGCAGGGTTGATGGCAACGTACCTCGTCCCCCTCAATGAATTGCTGGACTGTCTGTTCATAGAAACGACTATGTCTTTATAGGGGGGAAAGAGAGAGGAAAGCTGCACTCTGGGGCATATCTGAATATCTTATTACATTAAACAATAATAAGACCACAAAGCAAATAGTTGCCTTTACCTAGATCAACACATCCGCAAAGGTAAGTATTTCACATAGCTACAAGATAAAATTCTATAAAGAGAAGGCCAGTCCAAACAAGGCATTGTTAAAACACCAAAAACTTGTGAGTTATGATACTAGCTTGTTTAACTAACCAGTTTGCTTAAAGCCACAGTATCTGGTTCAAACATAATGCTAAGCCCGGTTTCTTCAAAAATGAAAGTAAACACTGGACAAGTCCTTCTATTTGCATGTAGGGAGAGGTATGATTCTTATTCAACTTTTTACTTTCATCGCCACAGAAAACCCTAACATTGGATACAAACAATAGAGATTAGATTCCTTGCTTTATTTTTCTGTTGCTGATAGCACCATCAAAATGACTACTAATACATTTAACTCTACTAATGCACTATAAAACTTGGGTGTTTCTACACCACATGACTTTGAGACCAAAAACACAAAATCCTAAATGGAATCCAGAGCTCTGGAGCAGAATCTGTCAGTTAGACAAAGCAATTAAAATATAGGGTTGAGCCTGCTTATTTCTATCTGATGCCAAAATCATCTTTATGAGTCAGTCAGTGGAAATGTACAGCTCTTTACTAAATTAAAAAGATTGGAAGTTGTTCGGCTAGATAATGTGAAGGATCACAAGAAACCACTTTGAGCTTTGATAGATATAGGATCTATCAATGGTAAATGGTTAACGACTAGTGTACTAAAATGTGAGTAAATACCTTTATTATTTGCGGGGGACGACAGTTGAACAAGTACAGATTTTAGACTCCTAAGTGTAAATGGATCTGCTTAAAGTTTCATGATGGAAGGGTAAAGTATTAGTAAATTTCCACTTGTCTCCCTTATTGAAAACTATAACAAAAAGAAAACACCAGTGAGTGTTTCATCTAGCAGATGTGCCACTTCTGAACTGCACTTCCAGGCTTTCTTCAGCATACAGAGATGATATCTGGAAAGCGCAGGAAGCTCAATATTGCTTGGCAATGGGTACTTTTGTTTGAAATCCCATTGTCACTATTCTTCTGCAGCGCTTCCCATCATACTCCATGCGTTTCAATGCTTTTCGTTCACATGGTGTCAGATTATCTTGCATGAATAGGGAAGGGCTGTAGCTCAGTGGTAGAGTTATCTGCGTTGCATGCAGGAGGTCCCCGGTTCAATCCCCAGCATCTTCAGGCAGGGCTGGAAAAGACTCCCTATCTGAAAGCCTAGAGAGCCACTGCCGGTCATTGTAAACACTACAGTGGTACCTCGGGTTACATACGCTTCAGGTTACATACGCTTCAGGTTACACACTTCGCTAACCCAGAAATAGTGCTTCAGGTTAACAACTTTGCTTCAGGATAAGAACAGAAATCGTGCTCTGGTGGCGCGGCAGCAGCAGGAGGCCCCATTAGCTAAAGTGGTGCTTCAGGTTATGAACAGTTTCAGGTTAAGTACGGACCTCCGGAACAAATTAAGTACTTAACCCGAGGTACCACTGTACTGAGCTAGATTGACCAATGGCCTGGCTCAGTAGAAAGCAGTTTCCTGTGTCCTGAATATGAGATTATATGATTCAACCCAGCCAGATTCCATGTAGCACATAGGAAGGCATGGCGTAATGATGCAAGATGCCAAGACATCACAAAGTTGACTGTGGGGGGGGGGGTAGCACAATCCAACTGTTTATTCTAGTGAGGGTACAAACAAAAAAAGGACAAGACAGTTGGAATTATTCCAGGAAAAGTGTCAATTATGACTGACACCCCCCCCAAGTGATTCTTGATTTATTTATTTTACTTTGGTGGTTGTATATTGTAAGCCACCCTGTGATCCTCAGATGAAGGGTGCCATAGAAATTTAATAAAATAATAATATGCTATGTAATGAATAATATGCTATGTAAATAAATAATACACCATGTAATATCTACTCAACAACATCTACATGAGAAAACACAAAAAGCCATGTCTTCACAAAGCACCTAATGAAAGAAAAAAAGTCTCCTGGTTCCTCACTATTTTCACAAAATTATTCTTGCAGCCAAGTAGCATTGTGTTTTACAGGCTTACAGTTATGCAATGCTACATCTACATCCATTAAAGGCTGGAGATCACCACACAGCAGGCCTGTGGTATAGAGAAGTACTGTCTAGGCACCAGCTTTCTGTCTTTCCAAAAATAATGTAGAAACCATGCTCACAGAAGAGTAACAGTGCAAATTTGGGATACTGAAGTAAATAGCAAAAACTGCATTTACTTCAGCAAGGTCAACACTTTGTCCTAAAGCTATTATAATCTTAAAAGCATTCGGTCTCTCAAGTTAGTGCCACCAATTTTAATTGGATTCACTGATGAGCCTAACAGTCTTAAAGGGGGGGGGGGGACTCATTAGGGGCATTACAGTTTATCTTAAGATTCAGAGTAAAAATATAAACATTTTTTTCAGTCTAACATAAAAGAAAGGAAGGAAAAGAACAAAAGAAAAAGAAAACACCAATTTATTATCTGGTTACAAGGAAGCCCTTAGTAAAAATTCTGCAGGGTCATATTACCTTCTTAAAGTTACTAATACTTCAACAATACATGCTCACATATACTTAAAACGACTCCCCCCCCCCCCCAGGGCAGACTTGAAACAAAGCCTTTTCTGTTTTGCCACACAAAACTGGATGATCATTACAAGTTCCCAAGGAATAAAACCAAATGCCTAGCAGTAAGGAATAACCATCTCTTGTCAGGATACAGAAAGGGGCGGACAGATTGTCAAAGCTTAATAGAACTCAATTCATCTGGCTGATAAAGCAACTACAAGAGAAGTTGGTCTCCCAGGCAAAGTCTTCAGTATAATGAACTAACATGTACAGTAAGAATTTGTGATTCTTCTGCAGAACCCATACCAAGAGTGGTAGAGTGGGGTTTCTGAGCCAGTCTTTTAAAAGTCCCTGGGGTGAGATTTTGTTTTCTATGGAAAACCAACTTCAATCACAAACAGAATATGGAAGGTAATAGCTACAAGTCCCAACAAAGTACACAGAAGAGCAGTTCAGCAAAGTACAGTATCTAAAAATTGGAGGGCATTTCATATATATACACACAACAATCCATTTGACGCAGTATTAGAAACTCAAGATATATAATCTAATCGCCAAATAGCACCTTAAGCCTAGGTTGCAGTCACCACAATGGAATGTCTAGGCGCCATTTTTTGTTTGCAGTGGAACTTATTATTATTAGTATTAGTATTCATCATCTCATTCCTATACCGCTTTGCATTTTAAAGAACAAATCTCAAAGCAGTTTACAACACATTAAAACATCAAATGAAGCAATCCAGAATAAAACAAATTCAAGCTTCAAGGAAAATATTTCAGATTCTCCTCTAAGCGACATTTTGCTTTCCCCAGTTGCCAACCTGGCATTCATAGTCTCCATGTGGTCGCAAATGGACCCGTGCCAGTTGCAAAACACACCTGGTACCTGGCTAATTCTTAGGTCTAAATTTCATTGCAAGCGATGTGGTTATCTTTCGAGTTAACAAGCATAAGTCTCTTTATTCCCCATCCTAGAGCCTGCAATGAAAAGCAAGGAAATAATCACATGACATATTAAGAGTACAGTGGTACCTCAGTTTACGAACTTAATCCGTTCCTGAAGTCCGTTCTTAAACTGAATCCGTTCTTAAACCGAGGCGCGCTTTCCCTAATGAGGCCTCCCGCCGCCGTTGCCCTTCCACCGTTCGGTTTCCGTTTGTAGACCGAGGTAAAGTTTGCAAACCGGAACACTACTTCTGGTTTTGCGGAGTTCGTAAACCGAATCGTTTGTAAACAGAACTGTCCTTAAACAGAGGTACCACTGTACTTGTGATAATTCCCATTAACCTGTAAAATGAAGAGAGGGAACCTGCAGCCCTCCAGAGGATAGAAGTCCATCTCCCATCAACCCCAACCAGCATGGCCAATGGCTGGGGACATTTGGAGTGCCACAGCTTCCCCAGCTCTGCTGAAAAAAGTCATCATAGTCCAAATTAACCTAATCCAGACTACATATAAACATTGGCTGACTCCTTGTGCTCTTGATAGCAATGCAAACAGTCGTACGACACCCACATTACACTGAATTTGTGCAAGTGAGACCTAAAGCCCTAACTTCACTGGGGTGAAGCAACACTGTTCACCGGTGAACATAGCAAATATATGATTTATCATTTCTGGCAGCAATATCCCAACACACACACGAGTCCCAGTGAACTCGGCGGGACTTATTCTGAGTTCTAATTTATCTATTTCTTCTCAATGAGGGGAGATATGCAATCACTGCTCTCATCGTATTTAATCGTGCAGTGCTAAGTTAAACTGTAAGTAAAATTCCAGTGAAATTTAATCATATATTTAAGTATCCACTCAGATGAGGACTTAAGTGGTTGCTTAACCTCTGGATTATGCCAAAAATGATTCTTTTGGCTGCTGGCCATCACTAAGCCCTTTTCAAGGAAACAACAGTGACATGACAAAGTGAAGTCATGAACCACAAGTAGCTACTGAATTGACCAGAAAGTTCTTCAACCATTAATCCTGCAGCATTATATTGAGAGATTGGCTACTAACTTCATTAGACAATGTGTTTCTTCTGAACTGGCCAACAGATCTTTTTATAGTTTGCTCCCTTGCTTAACCATTAGAGAGCCTTCCATTTATAAATAAGCATTATGAATGGAAACAAATAAAACACAGCAGTAAGATTCAATTTGGTTATTGCTGAATGCAACGCAGCGTAGCTAGCCTAGACCTAATAAGGAGTTGGGTCAGGATCAGAGATCATCCTAATCTGCCTGCACAAACTTCATCACAGGTAAATGCTCACTTTTATTTGTTTTCCAGGGCTGCAGTAACATAATCCATCCCAAAAACACCTCCTGGGGGGAGGGTGAAGCTTTCTGCTACCAGTTCAAAAGCTGCAGCTCCCTCCCATCTTATCAAAATATGCACCCCTGAAAACAAAATCCACACATTTTATTTTAGGAGATCACTGCTTCATTGTAAGCCTTCCACACAGATGTTAAAAGCACACAATAAGCACAAGAATAATAAAATGTGACACTTAAAACTGAAGAAGTTTGGAATCCGGAGCAAGATATATGGACAAAAAGCTACTGTAGTCTCCTTCATTCCACCTTCCTGAATCCTGCTTCCACAGCAAGAGAGTGATTCGTGTGCAGGGAGGATGGAAAATTTTGAGAATGGAACAGATCAATGACACACACTCCAGCCATCATCTTCGCAGCACAGGCCTGGAAAAGGGGGTGTGCGCTAAATGCCAGTCTCCCATTACCAAAACAGCAAGATCTCTTTCTCTCTGCCCCCACCTCTCCCCATACATTCACAACACTTCCTAAACCCCTTCCGCATCAGTAGAAATAAACAATCCAGAGACTTGCAGTACACAGATCTACGGCAGAACAAAAATGCTACACAGTCTTTGGGTGAAATCTGCACATGGGGGAGGGGGGGAGAGGAGAGAGAGACTCAAAGGGCAAACTTTCCGCTTTTCATTTCCCTTCCCTTTTAATAACCCCATCAAAATTACTAGACCTAGATGAGAAAATCTCAAAGAGACACATGGAGTTGCAAAACCAGATGGTGCATGATGCACATGACCCGGTCAAAGATAAGCACTTTATGGCTACAGCATTATGTACGCTTGCACCCAGGAGTAAGTCTCATTAAAGTCAACCGAATTTATTTCCAAGTAAATATTCACAGAGTCAGGCTGTACCTCTATGCACACCCACTTGGGAGTAAAACCTACTGGATTCAAGAGGATTGGATTTCGTATAAGGTAAGTTGAAGTAAACAGGGATTAAAAGCAACATAACTTTTTGCACCCACTCAGAACAGACAATGCAGAAGTGAAAGCTGCCCCAAATCACTTGTGGGAGAGTATTTGACGGAACCAACCCAGCGCATAACGTAAGAGGACTTAACCCGAAGCAGCATTTCTCAAGGTTCCAACCCAAACACCTGAAGAGCAAGGGCATGGGAGGTGTGCACAGAGCACATTCCCATAACCACAAGTAGTAAATTTTGAATTGAGGAATGAGGGGGGAGGCTTCCCAGGGAAGATGACATACACACAGCCACACTACATGAGTCCACCTGCGACAGGATCTACCCACAGGGTGACTGACCATTCCCTCCCAACAGAAAACCTGAAATAGCTCTTTCCCCTCGCCTCCACGCCCCCCATTTCCAGGGCTGAGTCAATCGCGACAGCTCAGCCCGTAGAGCATGAGACTCTTAACCCTCAGGGTCGTGGGTTCGAGCCCCACACGTTGGGCGAAAAGACCCCCGCATTGCAGGGGGTTGAGCTAGATGACCCAAGTGGTCCCTTTCCAACTCTACGCTTGTATGGTTCTCCCAGGATGATGGGAGAAGTTAAGGCTATATCCATCCAACCCCGGTTCGGAAAAAGAGTGTGGCGGGCTTGCTCCAGACGCTGAGGTTCAGGCAGGTGATCCTACCCCGGACTCTCCCCCCTTCCCGGCTGCAGCAGCGCCCTTGGAGAGGGGACGTGGGCGCGCCTCCTCTCCAAGGCGCACCGGCAGCCGAGGGGGGGACGGGACCCTGCCGGCCGTCCTCCTGCTTAAGGTGGGTCTGTGCCTGGCTACTCACTCGGCGTATCCCGTGGTCCAGGGCAGGCGCTTGGTCTCCTTGTTGAGGATGAGGATAGGCCGGGCGATGTGGTCGGCGGAGCACTCGACCTCGTCCGGAGACAGAGCCAGGAACTCGGGTCTGCCGTAAGGGAAGCGCAGCGGCAGGTCCATGCCTCCTCCACCACTACCGCCGCCTCCTCCTCCTCCTCCTCCACCGCCGCTGCCGTGATCCGAGCTGCCAGCCATGATGCCTCCCATGAAATTGGCCACCGCAGACTTCACCCGAGTCAGCATAGTACTCCTGCCGCCGGCCGCACCGGCGGGGCCGGGGGAAGCACCATCCAGCTCGCGCCGGGAGGCAGGCAGGCAGGCGCGCAGGGCGGCGGTGGCGGAGCGGCGGCGGAGGGGCGGAGGGGGAATCACGCGACTGAGGCGGCCGCCGCTGCTGCTGCTGCTCCCGCCGACGCGGCCAGCGCTGTCCCTGCAGGAGAGGCGCTGCTGCTTCCGCAATGGAGGAGCCGCTGCATGGAGCAAAGCGGGGGTTCAGCACAGTGTTCAGGGGCCAGCGCGCAGCCACAGAGCCCCGAGCTGGACGCCGCGCCGTCGCCGGGGAGCGCTCCTCATGGCGGGGGCGTCGAGCGGGTCCCGGCTTCTCCCTCTTCCTCCTCTTCTTTCCCTCAGCGCGGATTGCCGAACTCGACCCGAGCGGCTGCTGCCCGCGCCGAGTCACGTGACGATAATAAAGCTGGCCTCCGACGACGCGGGAACTTCCTGCTCCGTGAGCTGCAGACGCAGAGGCAGGCGGGGGACTCGGCCCCGAAGATCCTGCGGCAACAGAGACGCCTCTCGCGCGCCCTCTTCCCGTGCGCGGGTTGGCGTAGCGGGGGAAAACGCGCTGGAAGAGAAAGGGGCGGGGAACCAGAGGAGCAGGCGAGGAGGTCTCCCGCCCTGGTGTACAGACGACAACACCACGAGGTGGTGCTCCGGGACAGTTTGGGGGGGGGATAAGAGCCTCCCCCCCCCATTAAAATATTTGAATGGGCCGGCTCCCCTTCCCCCACGTCTTTCAAATTAAAGATACCCATCTTTCAAATTTGGTGGTGCAATGGCATACATAGTAAAGAGTAAAGCAAGGCCCTTTATATGATGGCACATAAGGTCATCATTTGTTTGTCTCAATTTTAGTACAGGAAATCTTGGGGAAATGTGGAGGGTCTGATCATGGGCATTGCCATTCAAATGGGGGGGGGTGCCGTGTCATGTGATTGATTATGTGGGGCAGTGCTTGCCTGAGCCCTGTCCCCCCATATTTTAGTCAAATTGGCACCCCTGGTGGCAGACCTACATTTTGGGGGGCCCTGAAGCTGGAGCTGTTATGGGGGCCCCATGGCAAGCATCAGTGAGGTCAGAGTGACTGCTGTCATTTCCTTCCGTGGGGTTGTTCCACGGCAGCTCAAAACGCCTTTACAACATCTGTGCCTGTACTACTGGCTCTCCAACTTTGGGATCGCTGAAATATATCCACGCACAAAAATAGACAATTTGAGTTGTGTGCATGAGTCAAACTGGGTCTACTAGATGCAAAAAATTAAAGCAATGTGGACCAGAGTCCCTTTTGAGGTCGCTCCAAGATTAGGGGCTCTAAAGCTTATGCTTTATTGGTTTTATAGTTTTATATCCCTGCTTTGGGATGGAGGGCAAGCCCTCAACCTCAATAGAATAGGCAAGAGTTAGCAGAGCAAAGCCTACGTACTCAGAAGTAAGACCTATTTCAGTTGGACTTTCTCCCAGGTGGGATTGCAGGCTATAGAGGTGAGCAGTCTGAAGGTATTTATTAGGGGCAAAGGTGCCTTATATTAATAGCTTTAACCTATCTGATGTCTCAGTTGTGCACCCACCCAAACATACCATACCTCGCCATGAAAGAAGACAGAAGGCTGCATGCAGACATATGAATGCTAAAAAGACAACATAGAGGCAACATGGTGGAAATATTTAAAAATATCAAAACAGGAGTTTCATATGGCACTTGCTCATAACAAATGGGACAGGTTTCAAGCTTCCTACAACAAGCTGTTCTTCCATACAAAAAAGACAACATATGTAGAACACAATGTGCTTTCTCGCTTTCGCCATATTCACACCATACATCTAAAGTAATATAAGACTTCGAGCAGTCATAGAATAATTATTATCATAGTTACAGAATATGACTATGTAAGATTATGTATTATTATTATAAGCATGGAATTCCCCTGAATAATTATTAGAGTCATAGTTTGTTAAGGGTGCTGAAAGTAGTTCGGAGACCTCTATTATCCTCACAGACCTAGAATTCACAGAGTGATTTAACATCCAATCCCTCTTTACAGGGACCTCCGGGAATTGTAGTTGACTCTTATCCAAGTCATTCACCATCCAAAGTAAGAAAATAAGGCAGAGTCATCTCAATGGCAGCACCTCCTTTGTTGAATTCTCTCCAGGGAATTTTACTGGGCACCAACATTAATATTATATGATCCTAGAATTGTAAGGGACCCTAAGGGTCCTCTAGTCCAACCCCCTACAGTGGAGGAATCTCAACACGTGGTCTCCCATCCAACTTGAAACCATACTAGACCCTGCTTAGCTTTGCAAATGTAAGGTAAAGGTAAAGGGACCCCTGACCATTAGGTCCAGTCGTGACCGACTCTGGGGTTGCGGCGCTCATCTCGCTTTCTTGGCCAAGGGAGCCGGCATACAGCTTCTGGCTCATGTGGCCAGCATGACTAAGCTGCTTCTGGCGAACCAGAGCAACACACGGAAACGCCGTTTACCTTCCCGCCGGAGCGGTACCTATTTCTCTACTTGCACTTTGACGTGCTTTCAAACTGCTAGGTTGGCAGGAGCAGGGACCGAGCAACGGGAGCTCACCCCATCGTGGGGATTCGAACCACCAACCTTCTGACCGGCGAGTCCTAGGCTCTGTGGTTTAACCCACAGCACCACCCACATCCCTCTGCAAATGTACTTGCAGTTTTATTGCTGCACTACTATCCTTTAAGTTTTTGTTCTCTCAGTCTTTAATATGTATTTTACTATTGTTATATATTTCATTTATTTATTTTATCTTGTTTTCGTAAACCACCCTATAAGCTTTACTGCAGGGCAGTGGATACAAGTCTTGAAAACAAACGTAAATTTAAAAAAATGGAAGATAGATGGTCTTCTCAAGGTTCTACCAATTTAATATAGAGACTAATGGAGGCAGTGAGAGATTTTATTTTCTTGGGCTCCATGATCACTGCAGATGATGACAGCAGTCACAAAAGGAGAAGAGCGATGACAAACCTAGACAGAATCTTAAAAAGCAGAGACATCACCTTGCCAACAAAGGTCCGTATAGTTAAATCTATGGTTTTCCCAGTAGTGATATATGGAAGTAAGAGCTGGACCATAAAGAAGGCTGATCGCCGAAGAATTTATGCTTTTGAATTCTGGTGCTGGAGGAGACTCTCAAGAGTCCCATGGACTGCAAGAAGATCAAACCTGTCCATTCTGAAGGAAATCAGCCCTGAGTGCTCACTGGAAGGACAGATCCTGAAGCTGAGGCTCCAAATACTTTGGTCACCTCATGAGAAGAGAAGACTCCCTGGAAAAGACCCTGATGTTGGGAAAGATTGAGAGCACAGGGGAAAGGGGACAACAGAAGATGAGATGGTTGAACAGTGTTTCCGAGGCTACTAACATGAGTTTGACCAAACTGCTGGAGGCCGTGGAAGACAGGAGTGCCTGGCATGCTCTGATCCATGGGGTCACAAAGAGCTGGACACGACTAAACGACTAAACAACAACAACAACAAATTATGTCAAAACATAGAAGAGAAATTTGTGGATAAATGGTGCATAGGGCAGGGTTACAATTTCTATATAAACAAAAGTTACTAAGGTGTGTCAGGGACAATTCTACCTAGGAAACTTTCACTGTAGCATTTATACTGATTAGTAGATTTGGAAGAAAGCCAAAACAGAGAACAAACAATCTACATGGGGTTATTTTTTCCAGGGTTATAAATATCTTGTCATATTATTAATTTTTTTAAAAAAATTATTTGCTTATATTGCACATATATACATTCAAATCAAGATACACACACTTAAAAGAAAATAGAGAAATACAAAAGTATAATAATATTTTTTTAAAAAAAATAGGAAAAAATAAAGATAGAAGCACCGAAAGGGAAAAAAGAACAAAGAATATAAATATATACATTTCATTAATTCATTTAAACCTTAAAAAAGAAAAAAAAGAAGAAAACAAAAAGGAGAGGAAAGACACAAATACATATATAATTCATTCTTCAAAAATTAACACATATCAAATGAAAAAAGAAACACACCAATTGTGGACTTCCGCCAACTTCACTACAGTTCATTATTTTCTAATTAAAGTCTATCTATCTGTATTTTCAGTATATCCCTCATCTTGGTATCAGGGAGCTTTTTCCTTTGTGCGGTTATTCTAAACACAGCCAGATCTTGGGCGCTGAGCCACAAGCTGACTGGTTTTTCTGGTTAAAGGGTAGTAAAAAGTCTTGTAAATCAAGTAGTTTTTAAAGATTCCTTGTGAAAGAATATGTTTTGAATGCATTAACATTTTATTGCATTTGTTTTTATCAAGGTACAAAGATTTCACTGTATTTTCATTTCCTTATGTTTGTTGGTTTAGGGGCATACAGAGAAATAGTATCTTTGACAGAAATAAGCTGGATTCCCAATCTTAAATCATCTTAATTTAACCAGTTCCATATTTCTCTGTCCTAAAACCCAGTCTCAAGCAGCCTGATTGCTTGGGTATATGCTCAGTTTCTTATCTAGCAAGCCTGTCTAACACAAGAAAACCAGAATGTGAATTATGTAATGCAGACATACTTGTAGAACAGCATTTCCCCTGCACCTGCAAGGGTTCTGAAAACCTTATTTGGCTACTTTTCTATTATTGGCTAGATTTTCAGTCCTTTTCCTGATTGGCCAAGTAGCCTTGTACAATAATTCTGATAAGATCAATTTTCAAAATCTGAAAAGGATCTGGGAGGGAGCATTTGGGAGAAATGGTCTGTTTTCATTTTTGACCAGTAGCCTCGTCAGGCAGTGGTACTTACCTGACCTCCTAACAGGTGAGTCACTGCTGCTTACCAGGTGGGGTTGGGGTGAGATAGCAGCAAGTTCACTCACTGGCTGAGCAGATCCAGCACTCTCGGTGGTACATTTGCACTGGGTTAAGCCACAGAGCCTAGGACTTGCCAATCAGAAGGTCGGCGGTTCGAATCCCCGCGATGGGGTGAGCTCCCGTTGCTCGGTCCCTGCTCCTGCCAGCCTAGCAGTTCGAAAGTATGTCAAAGTGCAAGTAGATAAATAGATACCGCTCCGGTGGGAAGGTAAACGGTGTTTCTGTGCGCTGCTCTGGTTCGCCAGAAGTGGCTTAGTCATGCTGGCCACATGACCCGGAAGCTGTATGCTGGCTCCCTCGGCCAATAAAGCAAGATGAGCGCCGCAACCCCAGAGTCAGTCACGACTGGACCTAATGGTCAGGGGTCCCTTTACCTTTTATCCTTCCTGCAGCTATCTCCCTCCCCCTCCCAGTAAGCAGCAGCTGCTCACCTGTCAGGAGGTCAGGTAAGGACCTCTGCTCCACCAAACTGTTTGGAAAGCTGTACACTAGGAGGCAACTGGGGTAGGGTTGGGCATGGAGCATGGAGAGTCATCATGATAGAGGTGCATGCACATGTTATATATAGGGGTGGCAAACTCCCAAGAGACTGCGATCTAAGCATAGAGTTAAAAACTGGCAGTGATCTACCCCCTTTTTTGGGCTTCAGGTCAAAGTTGTTGCGCTTTCTTTAGGAAGGAGGAAGGCCCGTTTTGGGGGGGGTTGGGTCAAAGCTGTTGAGTTTTTTCAGGGAGGAAGTAAAACGTTGAGCTTTTTTTTAGGGGGGCCACAGTTGTTCAGCTTCTTTGGGGAGACCCAATGAGCTAACAGTGATCTACCACAGATATCCAGTGATCTATCGGTAGATCACGATCTACCTGTTGCACATGCCTGTTATATATTTTCTGAATCTCAGGGCCAGACATGGATGCTTTGCTTTTAGAAAAGTAGTACTGTATCTGTTTAAAAAGGCCTTTACCTCAGATGGCCTACAAACACCTCTGTTCAGTGTCTGCCTCTAGGGTGCCTCTAACCCATGAGTTCCAGTGCCATGGGGCACACTGAGCGCATGATTTTTGAAGATGGAAGAATTTCCAAGGACACAATTCTCCCTAGCAGCACAGTGAGTTGTATTTATTATAGTATTGCATTACCCTTGTAAGCGCAGCCAGGACAGAATCGCTGTGAATTGTTTTATGAGATCTGGCATGCAGCAGCTTGAGGATATGTTGTCTGTTCTCTTCTATAAATACAAACAACTCTGCAAAAAAGAAAGGGCCGTGAATAAGCTGAGGGACATTTTTCATCTACCACGCCTGAATTTTGCAGTCATATATTCATCAGATGGCAAAATTTACAAGCAGCCTCTCCATTAGGTCTGTCACAGGAGAGGGGTTTTTTGGGTCACAGAATAAATACTGTTGCAAAGCCGTATTATTATTATTATTAGATTGTGTATGAAAGGGTTCCCCAAAAACATATGGGCTAACACTAACTGTAATGGCTTTAGGGGTTGCTTGTGCGTAAGTTACCGCCGCTCTGGGCTAGGTTGCCTGGTTAAACCGTTTCTCTCTGGACAGCCATCTACTCCGTGACTGTTTAGTTGCTGGCAGAATCCGTCAGTGGGCATTTCTTGAACCTCTTCCAGCAAAGAAGTTCTTTGACGCCAAGTCGCCGCCTACTTTCCCTGCGCGGAAGTCTTCTGTGCAGGGTGGGTGTGGGCAGCGGAGGACCTGTGCTCTCCTCGCTGGTCTCCTGCGAAGAGTCCTGGAGCCTCCTCTCTGCTTCCCCCATCGGCCCCCCTCTATCCCTGGTGTTGCGCTGATTTTCTTCCCCAGCCGGAGACCTGCCTCTCTCCCTGCTTGGCCCCTCTCCAGCATCGCTGTGGAGCCTTGCCTCCTCCCCTAGTTCCGATGGCAGTTCCCTGACACTAACCATATTACGAAACATGTTGAATATAGGGAATTCTGATATTAAGCCTTTCATTTCTGATTCCAGAAGCCCAAGCCAAATATTTTTAGTCATCAAAAAGATGCCACAAACTGCAGTAAGAAAAGAGCACTGGTAGCACGGTCAGTTCTATATTTTCTGGTGCTGTAAACAAGACCATATTGATTCCCCAGTGTTATTTTTAAAGCTTTCCTCTCCATTTGCTCTTCTATGCAGGAAGAGAGAGGGGGGAAATCTGCTAATTATGGGATAGAGAAAAAATTGGTCTGTTTTGAACTGTCTTTGTTGTGTAATTCTAGAGCCATAGCAAGGCAATCAAATAGCCGCCTCTGGCTCTTGGATCTTCCGTTTTTTTTAAAAAAAAAGAACAACAGCAGACGCTTGCTCAATGTTTGACTTACTTCAATGTGGGTAAGACGCATGCACAAACCCAGGGTTGTGACAACTCAGGGCAAAACCCCATTGCCTAAGATTGCCTAAAAAGTAACCTCCCAATCCATCCAGGTTATTCAGACAGAAGAAGATACAGTGGTACCTCGGGTTACAGACACTTCAGGTTACAGACACTTCAGGTTAGAGACTCCGCTAACCCAGAAATAGTACCTCGGGTTAAGAACTTTGCTTCAGGATGAGAATAGAAATCGCGCGGCAGCAGTGGGAGGCCCCATTAGCTAAAGTGGTACCTCAGGTTAAGAACAGTTTCAGGTTAAGAACGGACCTCCAGAAGGAATTAAGTTCTTAACCCGAGGTACCACTGTAGTTCGCTTTTTCTCTCTTCTCCGTTCTAGCTCCATCTCCTTCCCCATCCTTGGCCACATCCACACCATACTGTATATTAAAAGTACTTTGATACACCTTTAAACAGTCATGGCTTCCCTCAAAGAATTCTGGGACTGAGAGTTGTTAGGAGCCCCTAGTCCCACTATGCTACATTTCTCAGAGTTCCCAATAATGAGGGATCTTAGGGGAATAGGGATTGCCTAACAACACTCAGAACTCTCATCAAACTACAGCTCCCAGAATTCTTTGGGGGAAGTTCTCACTGTTTAAAGTGGCATCATAGTGCTTTAAATGTGATTGCGGCCAGAGTCTCCTTCCTGGCTTGCTTAATTTATCTAAAGCATTCCTACGCTTTTACGAAAAGCATTTGTTTAAAGCACTGATTGGTTTACAAAAATGAAAACTGCAACTCAAAGCAAAATTAATATCTAGCCAACTATCTTAAAATTCCTAAAAACAGCCGTTCTCTTACCATGCCAGGAAATAAATAAGGCTGCAATCCTAACCCCACTTATCTGGGAGTACGCCCCATAGAAGTCACTAGGGCTTATTTCTGAGAAGGCATGGTTAGATTTGTGCTGTAAATCAATGTGGATTTATGAATATAGTGAAGGCCCTTTGGCTGCCATTGGTTTTAAATCATAGCTGGCTATGATTAAAAGCTGAAATAGAGCATGAAACCTGTTCTGGGGGGAGAAAGTGCACAGCTATTTTTTTTCCTCTGCTGCATATTGAAACCAAAATAGCAGAATGATAGCATCACAATAAGCTAGGCGTTCCATTTGAGTCCTGGAACAATGATTATTTTTATCCTCATCCTCGTCATCGTCATTTTCTTGCTTTATTATTATTTATTTTGTTATTTTATGAATTCCCTTTCATATAATTTAAATCCCAGACCATTCTGCTGTCTTCAGTTGTGGGCTTTCTTATAAGGATTGCTGCATGCGTGTAAAGAAGAAAAGGGACAATTGGCTTCTTAATCGCCAAAAGAGAGGGAGTGCATCGTTGGGGGAGGGAGAACAAAAGAGAACATAAAAGGTAAAGGGACCCCTGACCATTAGGTCCAGTCGTGGCCGACTCTGGGGTTGCGGCACTCATCTCACTTTATTGGCCGAGGGAGTCGGCGTACAGCTTCCGGGTCATGTGGCCAGCATGACTGAGCCGCTTCTGGCAAACCAGAGCAACACACGGAAACGTAGTTTACCTTCCCGCTGGAGCGGTACCTATTTATCTACTTGCACTTTGACATGCTTTCGAACTGCTAGGTTGGCAGGAGCTGGGACCGAGCAACAGGAGCTCACCCCGTCGCGGGGATTTGAACCGCCAACCTTCTGATCAGCAAGTCCTAGGCTCTGTGGTTTAACCCACAGCGCCACACGCGTCCCATTTAAAGAGGACATAGATTTGCATAAAATTTGTGCCAAATTTGTCGCCACTTCACCTTGCCTCTCACCCACCCCCAACCTCCTGGTAGCAGGGGCGCAATGGGATGGAGGTCAGGTGCGTGCCACAAGCTTAGCACATCGTCTGCTACTGCCTGCTTCTTAGTTTGGATCCCTGAGGGCAGGTTGCTTGGGAAAATAGCCAACTGCTATGAAAATGAAGAGAACTGAATGTAAGAATGAGAAACCAAACCGACAGATCACCCTTCTCTACTAGTAGCGCAAGTGTTCTCCTGACCCAAATATCTTGACACTCACAAGTTTCTCTACAGAGTTCTGAAATGAGGTTCTGTTCGCATTCAGCTGCATGCAGGACTCACCATTGCAGGGAGACGACTCGATGCGTTCAGCTGAATGCACCTTGAAACCCTTTTGTGCAAAGCTCTGAAGAGGGACGCGGCTGGCGCTGTGGGTTAAACCACAGAGCCTAGGACTTGCCGATCAGAAGGTCAGCAGTTCGAATCCCCGCAACACAGTGAGCTCCCGTTGCTTGGTCCCTGCTCCTGCCAACCTAGCAGTTTGAAAGCCCGTCAAAGTGCAAGTAGGGTACCGCTCCTGCGGGAAGGTAAACGGCGTTTCCGTGCGCTGCTCTGGTTCGCCAGAAGCGGCTTAGTCATGCTGGCCACATGACCCGGAAGCTGTACGCCGGCTCCCTCGGCCAAGAAAGCGAGATGAGCGCCGCAACCCCAGAGTTGGCCACGACTGGACTTAATGGTCAGGGGTCCCTTTACCATTACCTGAAGAGGAACCTGCATGCACACCATAGAAACCAATTCATGGGGGCTGTGGGGGCTTTGGCCGCCACAAAATTGATGGGCATTCCCATTCAGATGGTGTGTGTGCACTGTGTCAATGTGATCAATTATGCTAGGGTTGCCATATTTCAAACAGTGAAAAAAGAATCTGGGTATTTTTCTGTCAAAGCTGTTGAGGTTTAGTTTTTTTTGGGGGGGGGGGAATCACAAAGAATGCCATTTTTGAGCTATTTTTATGGGAAAACGGCACTGCCAACATGGGACATGTTCCCTGTCTCCTCCAAGACGCTACTGAGGACTGCGGTATTCTGGATATATTCCTAGATTATGTGGAGCAGGGCTTATCTCTGCCCCCACAATATTTTATTCAGGTTGGCACTCGTGGTGCACACATGTCGGCCCCCAGCCCAGAATAAGCCACCATGTTATCAGGTGAATGCTTGAACAGGGTTACAACATTGTTAAAATGGCTGCAAGACAATATTTAGTTAGATCTGAAATTGTCAGTGATAAATGTTGCTGCATAATCTTTTCCTTCTCCAGCAAGCTTGCTATTCCGCATGACTCTGTCAGTACTGAGTTTTATTCAATTCAATATCTTCTGTTGGATTAATGCTGCTAATGTAAAATATATAAAATATTTATTATATGGCCTCTTCTTCTATATCATTCAGACCCGTCACAGAGAGTCTAAATTGAATTATAGATAATTGTTAAGTCTGCTCCAGGTCCTTGTTTCGCCCAAACCTCCCAGTATTCTTTACTAAAGAACAAGAATAAATATTGCTTTGCCTTTTTTAAACCTGTCTCATATCTTAAAGTAGGTCATGCCACTATGTGCCAATTTCAAAGGAAAGTGTCCTATAAATACAGAACATAATCTTACCTACGGGACCGCCTCTCCTGGTATGCCCCACAGAGGAACCTACGGTCTGCAAATAAAAACATCCTGAAGGTCCCAGGCCACAGAGAGGTTAGGCTGGCCTCAACTAGAGCCAGGGCTTTATCGGCTGCGGCTCCAATCTGGTGGAACACTCTGTCACAAGAGACTAGGGCTCTGCGGGACCTGACATCTTTCCGCAGGGCCTGCAAGACAGAGTTGTTCCACCAGGCCTTTGGTCAGGGCGCAGCCTGACTCCCTCCTCTGGCAACCTGCACAGAATTTTGCTTAACGGTTCCCATCAATTTGATTTTAATTAATTTTTATAATGAAATGTTTTTAGAATGTTGGGTTATTTGATTGTTTGATTATTTGATTGTTGTTAGCTGCCCTGAGCCCGGCTTCGGCTGGGGAGGGCGGGATATAAATAAAATTTATTATTATTATTATTAAAAGATCTCCAGCCTTCCATTGAAGTTATTTTTTTTTAAATCTACTGTATTCGTTTAGCAAATAATTGTTTGACACATGTTAAACACTTTTATGTATAATATTGTTGCACGCCACCCCAATCTCCAAGCAGTGAGGGACAGCAGAGACTGTGGTGTCTTTAATATATATGGTTTATTTACACATTCATACAACCTGAGCCTACGATGGAGGGGCATTAACACTATAATAATGTCTTGCTTCTCCCATAACCACAGTCTTGGATTCCAAGCATGCCTCTGTCTCTCAGCTGCCCAGCCTGCTTCTAGTTCACACACCTCAACTTTGGCCTTTGTCTTTCTAACAGCCCCACCTATTTTCCCTCTGGCACAGAGCCACTTCTGTTGTTACTTTAACAATCCATTCATTTAACACTTTAACAATCCATTCATTGAGGAGAGGCATTACCAAGAAACTTGCGTGACTATTCCAGCAATTGAATCCTTGTTGGATGCAGAAATTAGAAGTGACTCAGACATACAGCCTACACGCCTCTGCCGACCCCCCAAAAAAATCCAGTATGTAATATTTTTAAAACCACTCTGTGATGCTTTGGTAATGAAGAATGGTCTAAATGTTTTGTTAATAGATAGATAGATAGGTAGATGATAGAGATGATAGATAGATAGAAGAGAACCTAATTTACCTTTCCTTTCCCCCCATGTTACTGTTTTAGCCAAGCTATTAAGAAGACAAGTGCTGACTTCAAGAGAGTTGGATGGGCAGAGATTGGGAGCTGGCACAGTGGTGATTCAGTACCGCAGTTTCATCATTGCCCCTAAAATGCCACAGAGTTCTACCAGCTAGTGGCTGCTAGTGATGCACTTGCATATTCTAGGCTGAATCTTGTCCAGGAAGAAAAGTTGAGGCACCCAGACAGAGTGGCCCCTTGATACGGACAGGACAGAAATTTGATTTAAATGGCAGCTTTCTAACTGTCACTTTCTGAAGCAATATGCAAACCAAAACAGAGACACCCTTGGAAATTCACACTTTTTCTGAATTTGCAATGCAAAAAACCCAGCTGGTTGGGAGAAGGGGGCACAGGCCTTCTCCTTTGCTTTTCTAGCAACTACAGAGGTACCTCAGGTTAAGTACTTAATTCGTTCCTGAGGTCCGTACTTAACCTGAAACTGTTCTTAACCTGAAGCACCACTTTAGGTAATGGGGCCTCCCGCTGCCGCCGCGCCGCCAGAGCACAATTTCTGTTCTCATCCTGAAGCAAAGTTCTTAACCTGAAGCACTATTTATGGGTTAGCGGAGTCTGTAACCTGAAGCGTATGTAACCTGAAGGGTATGTAACCCAAGGTACCACTGTAGTCTGAAAGAAAGAAAGAAAGAAAGAAAGAAAGAAAGAAAGAAAGAAAGCCAGGTGAGAGCCTTTAACAACATTTAGTCCAACTTTTGAGGGGCATATTAGGAAACACTATGGCTAATTGTGATCATTTACTCAGTGATCATTGTACTTCATCACTGGACTCATTAGCTTTTGTGAATTTTCTAGCTGCTGGCATTTGACTGCTTTGGGTTTGGGACAAATTTACAAACTTCTTAGAACAAGAACAATCAAAGCTTGTCATTGCCAATTTGCATTTGGTACCACTTCACTGGCAATCAACTAACCATAACTGCATTTTAATGGCCATAGTGCTTGGAGACTGGCTATGCAAACAGGAGATAGGCTGAATTAAATTCCTCTTGCTTGTGTTTATGCAACTGTAAATTATGCAGAATAATATTTACCAACCAAACTTCCCAGAAGTATTTCATGATTTAATATTCCAACCTTAATAATATATATGTTCTTGGAATATGCAGGGGTTTGATCTAGAGATCAAGCTTGGAACTCAGGCTCATATATTTCCACGCTTTGCTGCATATTTTGTGGTTTTTAAATCTCTGCTGGGGCTGTCTCACAAAAGAGTACTTGCCCCCAACCTGGATCTAGGCATCCAGCGATTTCCCCTTTTAAATTTACCAGATCCAGTGCTACTTTTCTAGAAAAAGAGGTGCCAAAACTCACCATGAACACCTCCCTTGTTTTCTTATAATGGCAATGGTGCCCACCTGAGAGGTGCTAGAACTGAGTTCCATTGAGTTCCAGCTGAAAAAAAGCCCTGACCATATCTATTTCATTCTTTTCCCAGCCAACACATTCTACCCCAAAACAAAGTTAATTCACATTCAGCGTTCTCGGTGTAATAAATGAAAATCTTCCCTTATTCCATTATGGGGGACACAAGAGCCGTCATAGAGTCCTTTGTAGGTTCTCTATTGGTCGGAGGAAAAAACAGAGGCCAACCAGAGAATATTGAGAAGCAAAGCAGCTTGTAGCCTGATCTTTATTGAACTGTTGCAACAGGGTGCTCCCCTCACACACAGGAAAGGAGGAGGACCCAGAACCAAGGTGTGTCCGCCCTTATATAGACATTTCAAATTGTCCACTTTGGAGTCAAAGACCACCCCCAGAAACATCATACCTACATCACAGAAGGGGTGTAGCTCAAGACCACCACCCTAGATACATCATACCTACATCACAGCAAGAGCGGGCTAAAGCAGAAATCTGAGTGGGTTGTTTACCTCATGTCTGGCAAGTTACCTGTTAATGTTTACTGGATTGATACCCTGGGGAGCCTGGCCAGTCGTTTGTAATGATAAGTACTTAGTTCCTGATCCAGGTCACAGGCTCACCCTATTCATACACAGACATACCCTTAAGACAGGATTTGTTAAGGAAAAGACAATGGGGAGGTTCTTCCATTTGACATTGCAGAGAAAACACCTGGTCAGCCTGGGAGTCAAAATGGCTCCATGGCTGCTGTCCTGTGCAGCTTCAGACATGTGGCCTATATATCTATGTACGTGTTTGCTTGGTACATTTATGAATCTTTATTATATACATAAGACCTTAATTTTTTTATTTCCTCAGCAATTGTGAGAACTACTTTCAGAGATTTTTGAACTAATGCAGTTCATTCCAAGCAGTGGCGTAGCGTGGGTTGTCAGCACCCGGGGCAAGGCAAGTAATTTGCGCCCCCTAACCCGTGGATTTGCGCCCCCTAACCCTACAAATCTATGCCTATGAATGATGGTCCCTCTCTCTCTCTCATATTCCAATTGATTCCCATTTCCGCCGATCGATCCCCGAAGCTCTCACCCAGCGAAATTCGTGCGTAATTACGCTTCGCCATCCCTAATCCTGCCGCTTCCACCGGGAAATCATGACGGTGCGTTTCTCCTCTCCAAACTTTCCCCGGCCCTTTGCCGGCTGGCGCAGCCCTTTTGGCTACGAGCTCCCCTCCTTCTCTGCCCGCTTCCGACCCCACCTCCCCGTCCAGCCTCCCTACCTCCTGAAAAAAGGCGCCGGCGCCGAGCAGGACACCCCCCGCGGCCATCGGAGAGAGGCGGGGCCGAGGGAGGCAAGCCAATGGGCGAGGCGAGGGTAGGTGGCCACGGGGGCGGGCGCTGCCGCAGTCCTCGGGTGGGCAAGGTAGGAGCAGGCGGAGGCTGGCCGGCCGCTCTGACAATAGGGGCGGGCCGAGGGCACGACGCGGCTGGGCCCTCTGGACTCGCGCCCCCCCCAGATGTTGCGCCCGGTGCGGCCGGCACCCCTGGCACCCCCCACGCTACGCCACTGATTCCAAGCACCGAATATCGCAAAGTACCTAGTGAGGCAGCATATTCTATGAACGCATGCTGATCGAAGGATCCACCCTTAATACCTGGTTTTCTACTTCTACTCCTTTGGTAGTGTTTTCTCCAGTTCCTGCTCACTTCCCTTCCCCATTTTCAGAGTATTTCAGGCATTAAAATGCCAATTACACAATTGTTAGATATCACTGGACAAGACTATATATCATCACAGTAATTAATGTAAGAAACCAAGGTACCGAATCTTTCCTCTTAGCTGTGTGTTGTTGCATTCAATTGCATAGTCAAGCATTAGATTTTACCTTTCATATCAGAGTTCTGTTACTAAGCCTGTGTATCTGACTGTTTCCTTGATCTCAAGAGGTTTCTGACTCAGGTTGTATACACACTTCTGTTTATTCTGTATCCAGTGTGCTCCTACTGCTGGTTTGGGAAGTGATGTACGTACGATAATAGCCAAGATCCATATCTATCCTGTCATTTCAGAGAATATACTGCATTTTGGTCACTTTCTCACAAACCAGTTTTGATCCAAATTGAGAAAACAGAATGTCCTAGCAGCATTTTAAGCCATAACATGTGCACAGCCTTGGACAATGAGTCTTCTGATGTACTCTGTGTTCTCTATCACAATTTTATCCCTATATTAAAACCACTTCATAGTGCAGATGGGGGTGGGTGGGACTTGATTAGGTAAGTTTGCATTTAAAGCTGAATCTACCTAATTCACACTTTTCAAAACAAAATGAGAACCGAAACATATCTGTCCTTTGAAATTCCTACCACTCCGAATTTTGCAATGCAGTTCTCTAGCTGAATAAATTTATTTCATGGAATTTATATACTACATGAGTGTAGTAAAACCTCTAAGTAGTTCACAAGAAACATTAAAATTATCAATAGAAACCATTTCAAAACATCAAACAAATGATTAAAATTAACAGTAAAAGAGATTAAAACACCACTACATCTATGTGTCTGGATAGACTTGCCTAAACAAAAACATGTAAAAAATGCATACAGTACAGCAAAATGTGTATCTATTGGTGACATTAGTGTACAGAAATACTTTATATTGGGGAAAATTTCTTTAGGGTATAACAAAATTAACTGAAGCTGCTATCCTTCCACAGTGAGGTTTACTTCTTTAAAAACATGCACAGGGGATTCCAGAAAACTCCCTATTTAGCTAGGGATGAGAAAAAGATCGAGTCAGGGCAAGGGGAAAAGTTTGAATTCTTCCTGTAATATGGAAAAATACCCACATGCTCCACAATAGAAAGGAAGGCCCACACAGTTATCAGTAATGACGTCACAGGGCAGAAAGTTTTTAAAGGCAACTTAACCATACGGATTGGGAGCCAGGCAACAAAAGAAAACTGGAAGACGAATTGAACTGAATCATCTTTTTCATAAAGCTACTTGTGAAAGGCTCCCTGTTCATATTTCAGAGCAACTATTGAAAGCTTAAATGGCAACTCTCACAGGCCTAATACGACATTCAAAAGGCTGTACTTAAGCACTTGATACTATTAATCTACAGTGCCAAAATATTGTTTCTTCTATCCCCTACACACCCTCAACATCGTTTCTCTTTTCTTTTTTCACTGCTGTGCTCTGACAGCACAAATGCTTCATTGCAGGATATAAGTGCCCGTACTTAGAAGAACATAAGACAGGAGTCGCATATCAAATGGCAAATTGCAACAGTACAAAATGAAGTTAAAATAAGCTGAAGTAGGTCATAGTTTTTCTCTTAGAATTCTACCCACCACAAACCAGCGCTTAATATATATATTGTGGGGGGAAACCTCACTTAATATTACCTGGATCAATTTCTTTATCCCTATTGTCACTGTTAAGTTGTGGGTGAACATATCAGACGACACAGCGATTCTTCAAACAGCTCTTGTTTATTCACAGGCCAGAACAGAACTCAAGTGAAGGGTTCAGTCAGCCTGTTTATATAGAGCTCCAGTACAACGTAACTGTAACAATTTTCTAAAACTATCCAATCACTGAACGTCACTTTCGATCCCTTATTTGCATAACTATCTACAGTATCCCCCTGCTGGCCCAGGGTGAGAACTTCAGTACATAACACGCACAGACTAGACTTTTTTTTTCAGCCCGAACTTAACAGAACTCAATTCCAGCACCTCTCAGGTGGGTACCATTGCTGTTCTAAGAGAACAAGGTGAGTTCCAGCACCTATTTTTCTAGGAAAAATAGCACGGGTCACAGACAAGATCTATGATCCTTGCCTGTGATCCCTTTGCACCACAACAATCTTGCTGCCACTTCACCTCTCCCCTTTTACCTTTCGGTAGCGCTCCCCCCAATTGTGCTCTTCAGATAAGGTATTTATTGCTTGTACCAAACAATAAATAGGTTGCATTTGGTTTATTAGGCCAAACAAAGCAGGCTCGATCTTCAAACTGCACACATTCTGCACTAAAAAATTAGTCTTGCACATCAGGCTCCTCAAACATGTAGACTTTTAGAGCGTTAACTTCATTAAAACCCACCCCTTGCTATATGTTTCTTGAGCAGTTCCATGCATTTCCTGCCCCTGGTCTGATTTCACACAAGCAAGTGTCTGTTTCACTGACTTTCTTCGTGGTAAAAAGGAATGTAAACATAATGGGCAAACATGCTAAAGCTGATGAAGTGGCTGTTAATTCTTTAGATCTGCAATACCGAGTGGACAGTAGTTCTGTTGAAAAGACTCATTCAGAATAACGTTCCTTGTGATGTACACAAATTTCAATTGCATTCATCATTAAGGCAACATGATGCTTAAGCAAGAGAAAAGTGCAATCTTTACTTTTCAAAAATCCAACATAAAAGTTTGCCTTACTTTAAGGATGAAAGGTTTTCCGTGGCGAGGTCCCAAACCCTCCCGAGAGTTTAAGGAATAAAGACACATGAGACCAGTATTTTAGGTTAATGGGCTAAAAAGGCCACAACTTTATTGGTTACAGAATGTGAGTGGTATTGGCTTAGGGCCTTAGGCATTGGAAATTAACCGACTATATCTGACTCCTGCCTGTCTGCAGGAAGTCTCGTAAGGGTTAACCACCAGTAGGGGGAGTCCTGTTGATGCACATCAACTAGGAACTCCCCCAGGGTCACTGCTAGGGGTCATGCCATGGCACTAGCCCCCACCTGGGCTTTGGGCGGGGCCACACCCCTCAGATTCCTTTAACGGAATACCCTTGAATTAGGAGGGGTAGGCAGTGGCCACTAGCTCCCCTCACCTCCAACTGACGGCTCCAATGCCTAACCGCCAAACCGTACAAAGTTACAAAGTCATTAAGGCTGTTAACATGATGATTAAGCAAGAAAAAAGTGCAATCTTTACTTTTAAAAAAATCCAACATAAAAGTTTGCCTTACTTTAAGGAGGAGAGGTTTTGTAAATTTTCTTAACTTTTAACAGCGCCGAGAGAAGATATGTGTTTAAATCCCAGTGCACCAGCCTGACAGTTGGATTCATTTTAAACATTATTTCAGGATGCTTGCATTTTATGCATCTTAATGGTAATTATTAATGGCAATTATTATTATTTTAAAAGCTGTTCTATAGCTGACAGCCTGTCTATATTCAGCACACTGTGAATAGTTGTTTTGTGATGAACCATTAGTTTTCAGAAATGCCAGTCATGTAAAAGCCTTCGTTATCTTACCGTAATATGCTGCCATTTTGCAAATTGTATCCTATGTTACATTCAGATGCGCTTGTAAAGAGCATGGCAGCAATAACTTTCTGGCGGTAAGAGCTGTTTGACAGTGGAACCGACTCCCTCAAAAGGTGGTAGACTCTCCTTCATTGGAGGTTTTTAAGCAGAGATAGGATGGTCATCTGGCATGGATGCTTTAGTTGAGATTCCTGCATTGCAATTGTTGGAATCTATGATTCTATGTATTTAAAGTCTCTAAAACAGGGGTGTCAAACTCAAATTCATCGGGGGCCACACCAGCAGTTTGGTCACCCTCAAAGGGCCGGTTGTATCTGTAGGACTTACAGTACAGGAGAGAAGGGTTCAGGCAGCCGTTGGATCTGTCACATCACAGGATGGCATGCGCTCAATATAAAAACAAGTGGAGGTTTCCTGAATGCATGTAAAGTGGAGGTTTCCTGTGTAGAACGGCCGGCGCCGCTAGAGGGCAGACGTTCTCTGGCTTGTAGGCTGCCCGCATGCGCCGAAGAGGCGGCTTTCTTGTGTCAAAAAAAAAAGCGAGAATAAAAGGTGAAGGCTGGCGGCCGGCGGCGGCTACACGGGCCACATGACGAGGTCTGGCGGGCCGGATTCGGCCCGCGGGCCTTGTGTTTGACACCCGTGCTCTAAAACATGGTGTGTGGTGGTTGCAACCTGCTTTTGGGGATAAAATAAGCCAATGCTCATTGTGATTATTGATATTTCTCTGCCTCATTGATTGAAACGGCCTCGGTCCAGTATATCTGAAGGAGTGTCTCCACTCCCATCGTTCTACTCGGACTCTGAGGTCCAGAGCTGAGGACCTTCCCTCACTGCAAGAAGCCAAGTTACAGGGAACCAGGCAGAGGGCCTTCTCGGTAGTGGCACCCGCCCTGTGGAATGCCCTCCCACCAGATGTCAAAGAGAACAACAACTACCAGACTTTTAGAAGACATCTGAAGGCAGCCCTGTTTAGGGAAGCTTTTAATGTTTGATGCATTACTGTATTTTAATATTTTGTTGGAAGCCGCCCAGAGTGGCTGGGGAAGCCCAGCCAGATGGGCGGGGTATAAATAATAAATTATTATTATTATTATTATTATTATTATTATTATTATTACACTAAGATGTAAAATGCCACCCTGGAGGTGGAAATACCTGCTTGCCTACTCACACAAATAATAAATCAATATGTAGACTGAACTCTGTTCCCCTGGATTAGTCTACCTATTAGCCATTTATAGCATATCAGCAGGTCTAGTCTAGACAGCTATGCCCGGACTATATTATAGACTAAACCCACACCTGTATTTTCAGGTACTTTAGGACTCAGTCAAGAACTTTCCTCTGCTTCATTTAAAATGCATGATTACCACTGTTGACAAATTATGCTTTAAATGTCACCAACTTAAGGTACAAGACACCCACCCACCTATCCTGGATGCTGCCCTTTGGAAAGTTTTGCATACATTCCCATCATTGTCTGGAAGTTAACATGCACACAGAAAAACATAATCTTCAGGACCCATTTCTGATGTAAGATCACTGTCTCGAAGCACCTAGAGAAAGGCAGAGACAGATAGAGAGCTGTCAGCAAAAAGTTATCTTGAGAATGCAAAAGTGTCTCCCTGGAGATCTGATGTGATGTTGGATAGCAGGTTTGCTGGATTCAAGGAGGGCAGCTTGCTGTTTGCTTTTACCTATGCTCTCCTTTCCCTGCAGCCCCCAATCTATTCTAGGTTACCCCCCACAAACCCTCTGGAGCAGATTTTTTTTGGGGGGGGCACAGCATGCTCAGGAAGAGGAGAAGGAAATGGAAGAGGAAAGCACGAGTCCTTGACTGAATGGGGCAACTTGGCTGGCTACAACCCTTTGTAAATAAATATTATTAAGTAAGTATCCAGTGATCTCTCCTCTAAAAGGAAGCCAAACCTGGATAGCACTGGTCATGTTAGCTCTCACCAGCTGCAGGAGTGGGAAGCATATAACAAATTAAGAGAGCAGAGCATGTGAAGGATAGAGAGCAGCAGGGATCATTCATAAGATATCCACATGCCCAACACTAGACCAGATTCTGGGGTACCCATCTAAGGTGAGGGAAGGAATATTCTCCAGCATATTCATGAGAAGAAAAGAGTTAACTGCCCATCATTATTAGAATGGCAAAACAAACTGCAAGTTTGTAGAAATGGCAAAATTGAAGGCAATTATTAGAGGCCACTCAAATCAGAGAATAATCAAAGAGTGGGATGGAGTGAAGGAATACATGGAAAAATATGGTTCTGGAACTGAAATATTAATAGATAATGCGTAAAAACATGTAGGGGTAAGTAAGAAAATAACAATAGAATCAATTGAATAATTATTATATTATAACAACACAACAAGGTGGTAGAAGTAAAATATTGAGTTCGCACATGGGTGAAGGGGAGTGGGGGGCATGCGGGAATCTATAATATTATTTATAATATAAATTTCCTAACTGCGTTGTATTTACATACAGCAAAGGGAAGCCTAGAGTAATTATGTATATTTTAATTTAGGTAATCTATGTAATAGGCTTGGGACGCAGGTGGCGCTGTGGGTTAAGCCACAGAGCCTAGGACTTGCTGATCAAAAGGTCAGCGGTTCGAATCCCCGTGACGGGGTGAGCTCCCATTGCTCGGTCCCTGCTCCTGCCAACCTAGCAGTTCAAAAGCACCTCAAAGTGCAAGTAGATAAACAGGTACCGCTCCGGTGGGAAGGTAAACGGCGTTTCCGTGTGCTGCTCTGGTTTGCCAGAAGTGGCTTAGTCATGCTGGCCACATGACCCGGAAGCTGTACGCCGGCTCCCTCGGCCAATAAAGTGAGATGAGCGCCGCAACCCCAGAGTCAGTCACAACTGGACCTAATGGTCAGGGGTCCCTTTACGTTTACCTTTATGTAATAGGCTTATGTTAGAAAACAAATATGGATTTTGAATTTGATGCCTGTAATTTTTTCTTTTTTGGTTTTGAAATAAAAATTTTTGAATATGCAAAAAGAAGAAGAAAAGAGTTAACTGAAAACAGGAACATGGGAGATCTGTCTCAAGAAATGCCGCCATAAATGAAACACGATCTATTGAACCCTATCAGCATTGACTGTCTGTTACCAGCCATGTATCTGCAAAAAGACAGCAGAGCAGGAAGGAAATGAACAAGTATCTGGAAAGAGCATTAGGAGCTGGTTAGCCATGAAAACAGATACAGTAAGGGAGACGTTGAGTACATTTTATTATATTAAACAGATAGCCGTCTTTCGAATACAAGGGCGACTGAACTTCGGATGAGCATATTGTGACTATACTGAAATAAAATTAGACAGCCCTGAAAGTCTAAGACAGTCGGTTTTGCTGCCAAGAAAGCTATTAACTGCATCTTGTATGCTTAACAGTAGCAAAAGTTGTTGATTGCCTCACCATGCTTTTAAATCTTTTATTTGTCTGCTGCAGTTTGCATATTTATAGAAAAACCTATGTGAAATTTGTAGCCCTAAAAAGAGCATATTGAAAACAGCTGTTGGGAGGGAAAACATATACCCTCAATTAGCATTTCCAAACATTTATTTAGAATTCAAGAAGGAATCTGAAATTTGAAAGCATGACTGTTTGTGTCTTCTGGCTTAAGCAAATACACTACATTTCACCAAGTAACAATTCATGGAGGTGAAGGCTATCAGTGACTACTAGGCATGATGGCTATGCTCTCCCTCCATGGGTAGAGGCAGTAACGCTTATGCATACTGGTTGCTGGAAAACACAAGAAGGGAGAGTGCTCTTGTGTTCAAGTTCTGCTTTTGGACTTCCTGCAGGCATCTAGTTGGCCACTGTGAGGACAGGATGTTGAACTACATGGGCCATTGGCCTGATCCAGCAGGCTCTTCTTGCAGAATAAAGAGCCTCATATAACCAACACAACTCTAATTGATGCATGAAGGAGTTAACACCATAGACTAAGCTGTCCTGCCAAGCTTAGCTAGGTCACTCCCCCTCACCTTAGCAGGGTTATCAAGCTTTCCCTTCTCTCATTCCACCATATGAGCCTTATGAGTAAGGAGGGCTAACCTGAATGCCATCTCTGTATTTCTATACAAATAATGTGGAAGCGTTTACCATTTCACTGCATATGTTATTCTGAATGCTGTATGGGAAAAGCACATGAATCTGACCTTTGAAGAGTTTGTAAGTAAACCATTTTTTATTTACCAACTGTAGGCTTTTTCTGTGCTAAGGGAAAAGGGGAACTTTGGAAGCAACTAAGAATAGGTTAAAGGTCTAATTGCTTGTATTTCCACACTTTGCTGCATATTTTGTGATTTTAAAATCTCTGCTGGGATTCTCTCACGAAAGCATACTTGCCCCCAAACCTGAATCTAGGTATCTAAAGAATTCTTTTATTATACCATAAATGTTTTTCTTTTAATAAACACAAAAACCAACACTTCTTATGTTCTTTATTCCCAGATATTGATATTTTATATAAGGTAGGCGTTGCTTGAAGTTATTTCTCATGATAAGAAGTGGTTAAAAATTAAAGTTGTCCATTTGCATTGCCCATGCAAATTACTCTGTTTGCCTATATATGTCTAGTTTGTGAAACTATGCAGAAAACATTTTTAAAAATCGTTTTGAGTTCAGAGTCTTCTTGTGTCACATACATGGGATTAGCCATCCCACAAGTAGAAAAGCCAGCAAAACCAAACCAATAAAATACCTTTAAATTGCACTGACAATCTTAGGGTTCCCCCCTCCTTTCCAAATGGTGCTTTTAAAAAGGCTCTTCTGGGAACAGGGCCATGGCATGATGCCTACAATTATTCAGATCTGCATTGCCATACTGCATTGCCTTGCATCTCTCTCCTGCACTCCTAGGATTTTGTAAAAAATAATAATAGGGTCTAGGGCTTTTATTTACTTACTTATTTTATATCTGAGGACATGACTGGCATCCTATTGCTTATTAACTACTGCCCACAGCTGTGAACTCATCAGAGCCTAGGTAATGCTAACTTCTGCAAAACATTTTCCTTTTTTTAAAATGTGCACGTTCCCCCTCTGCTTCTGCTTCTCTACTGTGAGCTGGCAAGGGGTGTGGCGGCAAGGCCAGGCCGGGCTCCGGGGCCCAGAGACTCGCAGTAGCAGGCAGGGCAGGGATCCCTGCATGGGGGTGCCTGACTTGCAACCCCCTGAAAATCATGCACTTGGGGCTATGGTTCCCCTGGCTCTCCCCACCTCTGGTACTGAGATGACAAGTGTTAGCAATGGGTCTCACCCAGTTTGTTGTGAGCCTTAGCTGTTTCTTGTTTGCATAAAGTGTCCTTTCACCTGTTATGTACTGAAGTTCTCACCCTAGGCCAGCAGGGGTATACTGTAGATAGTTTTCACTCAGGTCCACATATGCAAATAAGGAATTGAAAGTGACATTCAGTGATTGGATAGTTACAGAAAGTTGTTACTGTTGCGTTGTAGTGGAGCTCTATATAAGCAGGCTGGCTGAACCCTTCAGTTCAGTTCAGTTCAGTTCTGGCCTGTGAATAAACAAGAGCTGTTTGAAGAATCACTGTGTCGTCTGATATGTTCACCCAACAACTTAACATCACCAGTTGTGGGCTCTATGGAAATGATGACAGAGCGAGGTGATCCTATATGGTGCTTCCATACAGTACAGATTCCTTATAAGTTCCATTCCTTGGTCTCTGTCTGCTTTTGAACCCTTAAAGTAGTTGTGCTCCACCAGTGCAGTAGCATTCTGCCCATGCAGCAATACTGGAGCAAAAGTCTTCTCCCAGTCTAGGGGCTCAGTAAATAGATGACCTGTTTATTGAGCACTTGTCGAGATTTGCTTGCATAGGTTAGATGCAGAGGTTAGATTGAATGCTGAAGACTGGAGACATTCTCATTTGTTTACGGGGAGGCTATATGACAATGAGCATCCATTGTGATTTATTTGTACTGTGTTTCTATGTCTTCCCGTTAATCATCTGTCTGTTACGATAATGAAGCAATGCTGCTGCAAAGTCCTAGCTTGAAAAGTAAACATGATGGGAATGTTGGGACTGTCCGTGGGAAAAAGAGGGACAGTCAATTCACAGTGCGAAGCACCGGAATTAGCTCAGAGTGAAATATGAGCTCTTCCGTTTATTCCTGTCCGGGATGTACAGGAAGTGTTTGTCACAACACTGCTGGAGTATGGAGAGAGCAGTCATGTTTTTTGTAATGCTGCAAAGACAGAAATAAAGGCATGAAAATACGTTTCTGTCTCTCTCTTTCCCCTGCTTGGGGGGGGGGCAGGAAAGAGGGGTGTGTTCTTCTCACGTTTGAGAAGAATCGCCAATCGAGACCTTGCCTGCGCTTGCTGGGGAATGCAGCCAGGGAGGTCAACAGGGAATCAAGCCGGGTGTCTGGGACTGCTGCCAGCTTCTCCTGAGAAGGGCTTGAATTTCCCGACACTGTCCTCCTCACACTTCCCAGTGTATTTCACTGTCACTTTCCTATCAGCAAAAAGCCCTTTAAAATGATTTGTTGCAAAAGGGCAACACAGCGCTATAACCTGCCCATTAGGGATTATTTTGTAAGCAAATATGGGCTAAAAATGAATGCAGATGATAGGTTGTTTGACTTGCCAACATATATTTATATAGATGCTCTATGTGCCAGTAAAACACTTCCTATCATTGCTTTGCTTTGTGCTATCAACCTTTGAAAATAACATCTGATTAGCTCCCATATTGTACAAATTAAAGCTTGGGTGATGGGAAAGTTTCCAGCACATAATCTTTATCATCCCAGCTGCCATCCAAACAACCTTATGGAATAAAACATCACTTTTCATTAAATTGTATCGTTTATGTGCCATGAAAGACTAGGATGAAATGTATAAATCTAGAAGCTCTTTTGTACTTATCCCTAGGTGTCCCTCCCACCATCTAAATTACACAGAGGCACCTTTCCCAATGTTTTGGAACAGAGCTTAATCCTCTGAAATGAAACTAGTTTCACAGAAATAGCTGGAATAGTGCTGATCTATATCAGCCAAGGATGCAGCTCTTTTAAAAGGAAGAGCTACGAGGTGATCTCTTTATATTATAAAGGTTGTCATAAGAAGTGGGAGTATATAATAAAAAATAATCTCTCCTTATCACAGTATTTACCGCGTCTAATAAGAATATATACTTATATCTAATAAGAATATATACTCCATCCATATTATCCCCAGTAGTGGCACACCTCTGTTCCAATTAAGCCTGGTGTTTATGTTTCTAGAAAGTTGCTCGCACAGGAAATTAGAAAACTCAAAGTATATTAAATATTCCATATACCTTAAGTAATTTTGCACGCACGCCAACATTTGGTGATATGCTTTGGTTTCCATGCAACCAATTTATGAAGACAATTGTTATTTATTTATTTATTGGCTCCTTGAACAGATACATATATAGTGCTTCACAACAGTTATAATTTGAAAGGTTGTGTGATGGGATGGTGAGCTGCTTGTGCGTAAAATCCTAGTCCCTCAGAGTTTGGCTAAGTCCACAAACCTCTGTCTGTGACGGAGCTCCTTAAGCATGGCTCCATCAGTCGCTCGTAGAATCGGACAGTGGGCGTTTACGGAACTTCTTCCAGCATAAAAGCTCCTTAACGGAAACGCGTCTTCTGGACTCTCGGCGTGACAGTTTCCGGCGAGGAGTAGGTGTCCCTATGGGAGGTCCTGAAACCTCCCCACTGTTCTCGCTTGAAGTGTCTCTGAGCCCTCCCTCCGACTCACTTTCCCTTGGAACTCCACTTCTCCCCCTGCTGGTTCCCTCCTCAGCTGAATGGTCTCTCTCACCCTCTGTGAGCCCTTTCACCTCCTGCTCCTCAGATGGCAGTTCCCTGACAGGTTGTGTTTACTCTCTTTTTATTGTTTTCTTCAGAGTGGCTTCAAGCTGGCTGCACGCTAATTGAATTTATTTCTAATTTTTATGTTTGTGTTTTTTAATGCAGCAGTCCATAATAAGTAGTTTCTGGAGCACATTCAAAATCTAATTTTCAAAACTCAAAACCATTTAGTTCAGATTACATAAATTGCATGGTATTGATGTGTACCAAGATTGACTTTTTACAATGTTTATAATTAAGAGGAGCTTGAAAGCCATGTTCCCCGAAACAATAATATTTGTACTTGAATTGGTTTAGGTTTTAGCTGGAATTGAGTTGGGATGTATGTGGGTACCTGTTCACAGCATCTCATTTGCTAATTCCTATGCCACGTATTTTAAATGATTCCTATGCACTGATGTCTAGATGTACATTGCCAATTTTATCGGGAGATTACTCATGACATGAGTAGATCTGCTAATTCTGCTTGTAATCTCCCACTGCACGTCCAGGCATGGTAAAGTCATGGGCAGTGACGTGGGGAAGCTGCCATAAACACAGGACAAGCACTTGGGATTTAAACAAGCCAGAACTTTATTGATTACAGATGTCAGCAGGATTTGGTGCAGACATTGTGTGTGTATCCTGAACCAACCAACCCATCTGCTGGTAGATTATTTGGCAGGGTTAACCAAGGTTAAGGATCACTCTATAACAGACATGTCCAACTTCCAAGAGACTGCGATCTACTCCCACTAAATTTTTTTTGGCAGTGATCTACCCTTGTATTGACCAAAGTTGTTGAGCCTTTTTGGAAGAGCATTGACCAGTTGTTCAGCTTTATGGGGTGGAGGAAGACCTAAAGTTGTTGAGCCTTTTTTTGTGGGCAAACCAGGATTGACCAGGAACGTCCTACGATTGACTGGTAGATTGTGATAGACCAGTTGGACAGCATTGCTCTGTAACATACAGTATATCGTATTGTGGCAAGATCACCATTTGGGGGTGTGCTATGGCCCATCAGCCCTCATTTGAGTGTCCAGACAGAAACACTTCTCCCCTGGATCCCTTTAACAGGATCGCCTGATTCCTTAGATTGGCGGTGGTGGGTCTCCTGACTCACCACCACCTAGACCTAGAATAAGGATCCAACCCAATGCTTTACCCACCATGCAAGTCAGCCCCTCTCTGCCAACTCACCGCCAAACCAGTCACATCGGCAACCCAATGCCCAATGCCATTGCGCACGATGACTAACCAGACCTCATTGCCCACTGGCAAAAAATACACCCCACCCATTGTCAAATATGAACAGAGAAAGTATGCTGGTGCAATTGAACTAGGCCTTGTTGTTTGAGATACAAGAAATATTTGTGCTCCTCTATGTGACGTGCTCACTGGAAGAACAGATCATGAAGCTCCAATACTTTGGCCACCTCATAAGAAGAGAAGACTCCCTGGAAAAGACCCTGATGTTGGGAAAGATAGAGGGCACAAGGAGAAGGGGACGGCAGAGGATGAGATGGCTGGACAGTGTTGTCGAAGCTACCAGCATGATTTTGACCAAACTGCGGGAGGCAGTGGAAGACAGGAGTGCCTGGCATGCTCTGGTCCATGGGGGTCATGAAGAGTCCGACACGACTAAACGACTAAACAACAATGTGACATGCTCTCTCAAGAACTATCAATCACAAAATGGTGCAAACCACCATTAAAGACATTCTCAGACCCTCCAAGTGTTTCTATTTTCCAGGAACAATCCTGAATTTACAAAAGCCATCCCGGTTTCTGATTTGGTCCCTGTTTTCATTGGAGAATGTTGGAGGATATGCAATCTCAGCTCGCATTAGTGAGTCAATGCCCTGATCTTTTGCATGGAGAGAGGCTTCGCTTCGCATTTGCACTTCCTGTTCATTCCACAATGCGGTCGTGTATGAACCTGCTCACAAGATGAAGAGGCAGGTGGAAATTGCCTTCCAACCTGACTGCACCTTTTTGCTCATATGGACGGTTCAGTCAGTCGAGCATGACCTTTTCTTATTGTGTAGGAGGATGACAATTTATGGAAACAGAACTTGCCCAGTGAATTTTATAAAAAGCAAACTTATCTTTGGGAGCATATTGAGGAAATGAATTTCAGAAAGCCTTTCCCCAGTCGCATTACATTTTGAAAAGGCAGGCAAAGGGGCATTAAAGAGTGCAGAATGACCCTGTTGGTATTTTAGTCTAGATTGGCTTTTCATTGCTATTGCATACACTGTCAAAATACCTGTTCTGCCAGTCATAATATTTGTCTCATCAATATCTATTTTCTTTGTTTCTTTAAAAAATGCATTTAATATGATGTGTTTCCATTAAAAAGCATATTGTTGTTAGCTACCAAAAGGCTTAGACAAGCTGAGTGCATCACATTAATATTTTCCGGTAATATGTTCTGCATTTTTGTATTTCAGGTGATGAAAAAAGCTTGATGCAGATTCCAGGGATTCCAATGGATGACAAAAGTGTACTTGGAAGGGATTAGATGGGATGGCACCACTTATGCATATATAGAATGCCAACCAGCATTTCACATACTAGAAACAGTAATAGAAGGCTGGCTGGGTGGGACCTGTGGCTCTCTACCTGTTATTGGAATCCAACACCCATCAAATCTGACTATTGCAAGTGTCCCTATTTTCCAGGGACATCCCTGATTTAGATAAGCCATTCCGGTTTCTGATTTAATCCCGGAATGCCCCACTTTGCTTAGGATATCCTTACTTTTATTGGAGAAATGTTGGAGGGCATGGAGTTATCCGACCCCCAAGCCGTCCGAAGGCAATCCTGTATAGGGAAGTGTTTTTTCTAATGTTTCATGTTTTATTATGTTTATATATATGTTGGAAGTTGCCCAGAGTGGCTGGGGCAACCCAGTAAGATGTGTGGGGTATAAATAGTAGAATTATCACTATGGAATGGGACGTCCCTATTTCCATTGGAGAAATGTTGGAGGGTATGCTATTGACCATACAGATTGGGGCTGTCGATGGAAGTCGATGGAGTCAGCAACATCTGGTAGAAATCCAACATCAAGCAATGGGTTCATGCAGTAAATGCACAAACTTTTCATTTGTCACAGCCGTGTCAGACTGCGTAATTAAGATGGCTTGATTCTAAATACTGGGCAGTAATGATAAACCATGCTCTTTGAAAACTCACAAATTAATAATAATAATAGTAATAGTAACAACAACAACAACAACAACAGTATGGGGTTGAAGGGCTGATGTTCTTTTTTTAGCAACGAAGCTAACCAATCCTCCACTTTAGAAAAAATATTTTTTATTTATTTAACATATTTTGAGCCTCCTACACAAGTTATTGTCCCAGCCCTTGGTATACATCAGCCATGAATTGAGTCCCCTCCCCACTACTTATGTTCTCAGAAAACAGATGGCATTTTGTTCCATTTTCTCGACATTTCCTTGACTGATAATTTCTGTGTTTCATGTGACCATTCACATGATATAAAGGCCAATTTTGGAAATCTCGTAGACTCTGCCAGAAGTTTAGCACCCACTTCAGAAAACAACAACAACAACAACAACAACAATATTTGCAACCCTTCTAACTTTGAATATTGTGGGAGTTTGTGCCTTAATTCCCCCCCCCCCGCCATTTTTTATGGATAATGCCAGGTGACAACATTTGGGATGGTATTGCGGCATACAGTTATTTCCTGCCATTTTCATGGGTGAATCATGTAGGAACAAAAGCATGCACGTACATAAAAGGTGCTTTTTTGTTCCAGATAATATGACGTGTGAGGTTAAAAAAAATGACGAAAGATGATAGGGGAACAGCCTTAATGCTATGGCCTGAGGAGAGTCCACAGATAAGAGCTCTGTAAAATTCCTTGTTTATAAATAGCCCAATAAGTCTGATAATTCCTGCCCAGTCATACGTTTAAATTACTTCGTTCTTTAAAGTAAAAACAAAACGGGGGGGGGGGGGATTGTTGAGGAGCACATTCTGTGTAATTCACCCTGCCATTGGACATAAAATAATGGCTTCAATTTATTTTAAACTACTCTGCCCCGGAAATATGGGATCGTTTTCTCCCACTATAATCTCCACTATGTAACACATCATTATTAAATGCAAGCAGAATTATTATTATTGAGAACTCCCTGTTGTGTTTGGTATTTATCAGCTGCAAAGCTGGCTGAATATAAGAAACAGGAAGTTTTGTGTGTCTCCTTAATAAAAAGTTGAATATAATGTTAAGATGCTTCCTGTTGTTTGGGTCTGTCAAGAAAACAGCTGCAGAACATGTAATCAGAAGGAACCAGGCACTATAAATTTAAATATAAAACCGAAAACTCTTCTAGAAGCTCTCTAAAATGGGCAAAGGGGTAATTCTAAAAGACCACTTTCTCCCAAGTATAATTCAGGAATAATACATTGCTTAAAGACATAGGTAGGAATATCACCTGTTTATTTATCATAATATATGACTTATTCCCATTCATTGTGGGGATGCTCTAGCATTAGCATAGGCCAAATCTGAGTTTACTCCAAAGATTTCAAACTAACCTGTGTGTGTTATTTTCAGCTTCTGTTGCTCAAATGTTTGACTAACCATGTTCAACAGATGTTGTTGGACTACAACTCACACCATCTCTGGCTTAGAGGCTGGGACTGATGGGAATTGGAGACCAAAACATCTGGAGGGTGCCAGGTTGAGGAAGGTGAATGTGCCTACAAGTCCGTTGCCACTAGTCACTACTATACACATGGTATCCAAACACAACCCACCCTACAACTGCCAAAACTGGAATGCGGGATGTGTCTCTCTCTCTCTCTCCTCCCTCCCTCCCTCCATCCGGACTATGAGCAGATCATAGACACCAGCTCCTAGAGGCCAAGGCGGTTTTAGCCACACCCCCTCAATGTTCAGAGGGAGTTTGGCTCCGCCCCCTGATTCCTCGTGACCTCACACACATGATGTCAGGACGTTATGTTGGACCCCCTCAGTCAACTAGAGAAGATGGTGTCTCTGGAGCATATACCTTCAGAAAGTTAATCAAACCACACATATGTATTATATGATCAAGGAATTAAATGTGTAGACAACTTTCCAGAGAAGAAGAAGAGCTGTCGGTTCAGACAGACAATACCATTGGATGGACCAGTGTAAGAAAGCTTTCTGTATTCTACACTGAGGGCACTATATAAATCAAACAAAACAAAACAAAAAGTGTGTCAGTGCAGTATCTGAATTCAGATACAGATTAATTGCCAAACCATTATTTTAGAAGTCAGAATACTAAATAGTTTATAAAGAGATGAAAATCAGCCTTAGCAGTTAGATAAATATGAATAAAGATGATGTCTTAATGACTTAGAAGTATGGAAAACAAATGTAAGGGAAAGTGAAAAGACTGACAGAAAAATGTTCTGTGTTTCAAGTGAACTTTCACCTGAAACTTTATATTACTGTAGTATTATTTTTAATTACAGGAAAAGCTATACCTTATCAGTACCTTGTTATACCCCATATCCTTGGAGAAACTTGAGAGAACAGTTAGAAAACCCACGTAGCCCAGAGTGAAGAAAAAACCTGAGCATTCGCCGTAGGTTACAAGTGGCAGGAAAGACAATTCTTTGTTTGGGTGAATGACAAGTTTAATTCCCCTGCCCACCACACTGAAAAAAAATGTTCATACTTCTAATTCACTGGGAATAGCAAACATTATTTTGCAGAACAGATTTCTGTAGCACTCCCACTGAACAGCCAGATATTGGAGCAAAGGGAATTGCATGGTTACGCTGTTCTCTTCTGGTAATGCCTCAGGGCATTGCTGAACAACTTTGAGATTGGGCAAAAAACAAAAATGTACCAAGTACAAAGCAAACAAATTTCTTTTCAACTTTTCTTTTAAAACACACTTCTCATTGCTGGGCTCATTATTACCAACAGCTGCTTCCCATCAGGAGCTCAAACATTCTCACTAGGCATCAGAACTCATTTGAAGACATCCAATATTTGAAGTGCAGCACATTCAAGATCCCCTAGCTATTTCACCATAGGCAAGCTACGGGCTTGTTCAGGTTTGTCCATGGCTGCTGTAGCCCTGTATTACTGAAATATAATAATGAACAGGAAGCGAGGCAGGAAAGTTCCCTAGGAAAGAGATAGTACCATAAGAGAGAGAGATACAAGCTAGTATGGGGTGTTTGTGTCAGATTTCCTGCTTTGTACTATGCCACAAATCCCATTCTCCAGTCTGCTTTCTGGACTTTGCCATTGGTTAAAATGGAGGCTGGCACATTCCCTGTGTCCCTTGAAGATATCAGATGCACAAATTCTTCTGTATTCATTATAAAACCCACTGAGTTTCCATCTGGTCAGTGTTGCAGGAGGTCTACTGGCGGAGTCTACTGGTCTACTGGCAGGCTGGAGGTGCCCAAAGTGTGTACCATGACCGCTCACCAGTCCCAATGATGGGTGGCGTTTGCAACCTGGCACAGGCTTCCCAGGCCTCCGGAGACACGCCATAGCCAGCTGGCCATTGTTCTGTCCCCTGGGTTGGCTTCCGAGGCTGCAGGGCTCCCGCCTGGCCCTGATTCAAATCAGTCAATCAGCTGTGGCCTGGGGGTGGAGCAGGGGCTGGGTAAGGAGGCTTACGGCAACCCAGGCCATTCAGTCCTTGGGCAGAATCCTTTAGTCTATCAACAGAATGGGGGGGTAGCGTGTAACGCACCCCTCACACGGCGGCATTAGCAGGGCCCTGTTAGAGGGGTTTATAGGGGGAGTCACTGACCATGAGCACTCGGTATATGGTCAAACTCCCAGAACTGCAGGGGTGGGGGGCAGGTTGCGTAAACACACATTTTGCAGTGTCCCTCATAATTCCTCTCTGCCCCTGCTTAGCCTCAGACCCCAGCTGGGGCCTGAGAGGGATGGATAGATGATGAAGAAGAAGGATTTGGATTTGATATCCCACTTTATCACTACCCGAAGGAGTCTTAAAGCGGCTAACATTCTCCTTTCCCTTCCTCCCCCACAACAAACACTCTGGGAGGTGAGTGGGGCTGAGAGACTTCAAAGAAGCGTGACTAGCCCAAGGTCACCCAACAGCTGCATGTGGAGGAGCAGGGAATCGAACCCAGTTCACCAGATTATGAGTCCACCCCTCTTAACCACTACATGACACTGGCTCTCTATGCCCAATGCCTAAGCCAAGGTTTCCTACATCTGAAGTTAACCAAGTTGTGGTCTCTCTTAATCCCATAATTATGATGTTTGTGTCTTATTTATCTGGGCCTGGATCCTGGGGACGAGGGGTCTGTGCCTGGGCATGCAAATGGTGAAGGCATCTAAATAATTGTTCTCGGTGGCTGCTCTCTGGCAGCAAGCCTAATATATTACGCTGATTTGGGTTTGATAACAATCTGACATGGCAGTGTAGACTTTGTAGGAGGCCATCATTGCTTCACTGTCTAAATATTGGTAACTACAGTATCACTGCACTATGCAAATTATAGCCATGGCCTGATTTTTCTTATGCATTTGGATCTTATTCTGAATCTTAAAAGCCTGTCTCTGAACTAAAGTTTAGCCCATTATGGCAATATAATCAAGTCCAAGTAAACTCTTGTCTGAAGACTCTTCCATTTCCCTTCTTTCACATTCATATTTCCGTTGCCACAAATCAGTGCCCCCTCATCTCAAATTTGCTTTCTATGGCTTCCATGTTTAATACTACATCTACATCTAGCATAAGGCACTTCAAGGGAGCCAATTTTTTTCAGTCTTCAATTCCCTTTCATTTTTCTGTTTCACGCCATTTGCATCTTTACACAGATGCTGTAATTCTTCTTTTGGGGACATCCCAAGGTCTGGTAAGTGCTCCGATTGCTCTGCCTGAGATGTGTTCAATTGCACAAGTCATTACAAGAGTCCTGATGGTTCTTTGTGAAGCTGTCATTAAAACTGCAAAAACTCTGTGCGGAAGCTCTCTCGACTCTGGCAACTATTGTCATCAAGAACATTTATGTAATTATCTCGGAAAGGGAAATATCAAAACTGACAGTAATTTGATAATAGGCTGTAATCTCTCTCTCTCTCTCTCTCATTCCTCTCTCATAGCACTTGGATGCCAATTAAAATTTAACTATACCTAACAGCTCATTCACTTCATGAGCAGAACTGTTCAGTAGGGATGGTGGGCCTCTAGAGTGAATACCACAGATGTTTTAAGTGGTAGCACATATATAGTGCTATTTGCGTAGTACTGGTGGTACGGGAGCACCTAGGAGAATGCCTATTAGTTAAATGTCCACCTGCCAAGGCTCTAAAGTGAGGGAAGGGGACACCTGTGGCCTTCTAGATGTTGTTGGACTCCAACTCCCATCAGCCCTAGCGAGTGAGAACTGCAGTCCAGCCACATCTGGAAGTCCACATATTCCCCATTCCTGACCTAAGGTCATCTGCTGATGACCTTCCTCATGCTCCTTCTCTGCCTGAACTGAAGTAGTTTGTTGGTTTCTTAGTTTTGCTACAATGCCCTGGTTATGGAATGCCCTTCCCAGAGAGGCCTGTCAGGGGCTGAATGTTTACTTTCTTTTGGGCATCAGACAAAATCCTTCTTATGTGCTCTGGCTTTTAAAAGCTTCTGCATGTGGACTGGAAAGCATGCAAATACTAACCCTCTCTTCTTCTCACCTCTGACATGCATTTGAGAGTTTTCATGGAGAAGCACAATCTTAGCAAGAGTTTGAAGTGGGACTGGAGAAGAAGAGGCATACTTATTTATTTAAAATATTTATATCCCGCCTTTCCCCATATAATCAAGGCAGCATACAAAAAACTCAGTAAACTACACACAGTTGCTCACACCAGCATAATTTCAATTTGTTTCTGCTTGTGTACACACCAGAGGACATGAACAGGGCAGGGATGTCTTTACTCCACGCCACTTTTTGGGCACAGTTGCATTTGTTGTTGTTTAGCCATTTAGTCATGTCCGACTCTTCGTGACCCCATGGACCAGAGCATGCCAGGCACTCCTGTCTTCCACTGCCTCCTGCAGTTTGGTCAAACTCATGTTGGTAGCTTTGAGAACACTGTCCAACCATCTCGTCCTCTGTCGTCCCCTTCTCCTTGTGCCCTCAATCTTCCCCAACATCGGGGTCTTTTCCAGGGAGTCTTCTCTTCTCATGAGGTGGCCAAAGCACTGGAGCCTCAGCCAGTGGCGTAGCGTGGGTTGTCAGCACCCGGGGCAAGGCAAGTAATTTGCGCCCCCTAACCCGTGGATTTGCGCACCCTAACCCTAACCCCCAGATGTTGCGCCCGGTGCGACCGCCCCCCCCCGTACCCCCCACGCTACGCCACTGGCCTCAGCTTCACAATCTGTCCTTCCAGTGAGCACTCAGGGCTGATTTCCTTAAGAATGGATAGATTTGATCTTCTTGCAGTCCATGGGACTCTCAAGAGTCTCCTCCAGCACCATAATTCAAAAGCATCACTTCTTTGGCGACCAGCCTTCTTTATGGTCCAGCTCTCACTTCCATACATCACTACTGGGAAAACCATAACTTTAACTATACGGACCTTTGTTGGCAAGGTGATGTCTCTGCTTTTTAAGATGCTGTCTAGGTTTGTCATTGCTTTTCTCCCAAGAAGCAGGTGTCTTTTAATTTCGTGACTGCTGTCACCATCTGCAGTGATCATGAAACCCAAGAAAGTAAAATATCTCACTGCCTCCATTTCTTCCCCTTCTTTTTGCCAGGAGGTGATGGGACCAGTGGCCATGATTTTAGTTTTTTTGATGTTGAGCTTCACACCATATTATGCAGTCTCCTCTTTCACCCTCATTAAAAGGTTCTTTAATTGCTCCTCACTTGTTGCATTAGGAATTGCTTAAGGAGTCCAATCACCTAGAAGCTGATTTGAGAAACAACACATCAAACAGTAGTACAGAATATATACGCATTCAAACCTCCCGATTGTCTTCTTCCTATATGCATCTGCTGTAGCTAGGGAGGAATTTGATTCAGGTCTCAATTAAAGGGGAAATTGGCAAATGCAATTTCCAAAACAATATGAGAACCAAGTTACAGCCATCCATCAAACCTTGCACTTACATGCATTTTGTGATGCAGCCCGTGTGTTACCAGTTTCTCTGCAAGAATATCATGTAATTTTGTTAGGTAACTTTGTGCCGAGCCCTAGTTTCAGAGGCAAAATAGCACTGGTAGTATTTACACAGGAAGCTATCTCACATCAAGTCAAATCACTTGTCTATCCAGCTCAGTATTGTCTGAACTGATTGGCAGCTGCCTCCAGGTTTTTCAGTCACAGATTTATCCCCAGTCGTACCTGGAGATGCTGAGCCTTACCCGAGCACTAAGCTACATACCTTCCGATAACCGCACCTACACCACAAAACTAAGGTAAAGGTAAAGGGACCATTAAGTCCAGTCGTGGACAACTCTGGGGTTGCGGCGCTCATCTTGTTTTTCTGGCTGAGGGAGCCGGCATACAGCTTCCAGGTCATGTGGCCAGCATGACTAAGCCGCTTCTGGCGAACCAGAGCAGCGCATGGAAACGCCGTTTACCTTCCCACCAGAGCGGTACCTATTTATCTACTTGCACTTTGACGTGCTTTCGAACTGCTAGGTTGGCAGGAGCAGGGACCGAGCAACAGGAGCTCAACCCGTCGCGGGGATTCGAACCGCCAACCTTCCAATCGGCAAGTCCTAGGCTCTGTGGTTTAACCCACAGTGCCACCTGCCAAACTACCTGTAGTAATGGTAAATAAAGTCTTTTCAGAGCTGCTCCACTTAGGGCTGTTCTTCTTCAAAAACAATTCCTCTGGCGGTTTTAGAGAGGCATCCAGGTAGGCACATCACACAGTTTACATCTGAGACGTCATATTACAAACGGTGGCAATCAAAAAGCTTTTTTACCTGCAGGATATTGAATATGCATACGAAACTGCTCCCCTGGAGGTGTGACTCATCAGCTCATTTCCCAATTAAATCAGTTTCAGCTACAAAACACGCTCATAAAAAAGAGTAAAACTCGCTGATCGTGGGAAGGAGAGCATTAATTGTGAACAGGAAACTGCTTTAAGTATGACAGCTATATCTTTGGGGAAATGCATTTTAGAGCAATGATAGCCCATCTTAAATATATATGCAGTCATTAGAGTTCTGCTATTATTGACACAAGGACAATAATTTGATAGGAAGGTACTGTGACATAGACATATCTTAGCAATAGTCGCATTAAGTATTTCTCAGCTATCATTTCAACTGTCATTACAGTAGGGATTATGAAAGCAATAAAAACTCTGTAATCTGCTTCCTAATGCCTTGAATCATGGTCCATTATGACACCAAAGAACAAAAGTTCAGATGCGTCTCTCCTCTGCTTTCTTCACCATTGCCTTTATTATTATATAGACACTCCGGGAACTCTTGCACGCTTAATGCTAAAGAATAAAACTTTACTGTGGAGCATTAATCCCCGAACATGGCTTGCCCATAAAAATATATCATGCAGGAAAAGAAAATTGGTTTAACTTCACACAGTCATCACAACATGGGTGAAAAACAAGATTGTATAAGAGGGATAGATTCTGAACTCATCCTATCATTTGGACTGTTAAATAGTGGGTAGACATAGGAGACGACGCAGCGATTTCTCCAAAGCAGCTCTTTATTTGTAAGCTGGAACAGAACTGAACAGCAAACACCTGCTTTTATAGGCAGCCGGCTGTCAACATTGTAGCAACAACAACCCAGGGTTTATGATTCGAGGACCCAATTCCCGCTTAGTGAAATGAAGATACACGGACACGTAATATAAGGTTAATGGGCAAGAAAAGGCCACAACTTTATTGATTACAGCAAGTGAAAAGGTATTGGCTTAGGCATTGGATCACGACAATTGGCTCCACCCACTCGAAGAGGGGTGAGCCTAAAAAGGGGGTTTATTCACCAGTAGGTGGAGCCTGTTGATGCTAATCCAACTATAAGCTCTCCCCTGATGTCACTGAGGGTCGTGCCATGGCCCCCCACCACACAGGCATCGGACAGGATCCACGACCACCGGATTCCTTTAACGGAATACCCAAAATTGAAGGCGTAGGCGATGGCCACACCTAGCCCTTCCACACACCACAAACACATTATTCCAATGCCTAACCTACCCACCAATACCAAGAAAGTTGTGACGATTGTTACGAGGTAGGCGAAAAAACCACAAGGCCTAATGCCAAATGGAAAAATTCCTACCAGGCCCCCTGGACAACCTGGGCGACCAACCTAAGGTCCATAGCAAGGCCAAGAGAAAAAACCAAAACCCTGAGCTCTAAGGGAGTGGAGGGTGGGTGACTCGCGACAGGAAGGTGGAAAATAAGGCCGCATGGCTGGCGCAGCAGCAAGTTGAGCTGCAAACCCTGCCCCCTCCAAGCCACCCGATTGGGGGCTTACCTGTGGGCGAGGTGCGCCAGCCAGGTGAGTGGGGGGAGCAGGGAGCATCGTCCCCTGCATGAGGCATACATCGGGTCCCGCCCACAACCCCTCCCCTCTTTGCAAGAGGAGAGGCTTTCCCGCCTAAAGTAACTGACGTGGACCTGAGTGAAAACTATATACACGATACTCCTGGTGGCCAGGGTGAGAACTTCAATACATAACATGGACAGTACAAAACTAATGTTGCAACCCAAAGATACCAGAGATACACATGCAGTGATGGCATGGCCCTAACCTAACAAACAGATGGTCAGTGTTAACACCAGTCACCTGTTTGGGAAGGGATCACAGCCCAAATGCAATATTTCTGTACCCCATGTCAGGAAAAGAGGAGCTGGACCCCAGTCTTCCCAGCTCTCTCAAGTAAATGACTCATGCTAAAAAATATCTTCTAGTGTCCCCTAATTGTTTTATGTAGGGTAACCAGCCTCACATAGCCACAATGCATGTCTAGTTAATGCATGCAGGGGTTAATGCCACAGAGTAAGCTGTCCTGTTTGGCTTAGCTTGAAGGCTGAAGCCTTATCCTTGCCAGGGAATCGTTTGCCTGCGTCCCCAGGGCCGAAGAGAGAGAGCAAAAAGCACCAGGAAAGATTCTTCTTTGGAGAAAAAAGTTTTATTGAAATCTGTGCACAGAGGTGGCCAGTGGGATCGTTCCCAAAAGACTGGCCCATAGATACAAATAAACAAGCATCTTTATACCTGAGAGTCTGCCCATCTCTTCCCACCTCTTCAAATTCTCCAATCAGCTAGCAAGGTTAAGCTTATTTCCTTATATGGTATATAGCTATCTGGCTAGCTAAGCCCACCTCCTTCCCTTGTTCGTGTGCTCCTCTCTTGCGTTACTGCAGCAAAGAGCATGTGCAGAGCGCAGCTCCTGGTTTGCAGAGCGCAAGTAATTGCAAAGAGGAAGTAGCTCACAGCTTGCAATTGCGGTTTTTGCTAGCTGCTTAACCACAAAAGCAGAAGTTAGCTTAGGTGCAGATAGTGTTGAGATTAACCCTTTCAATTCCCTCCTCTTCTTTTGGACAACCTATCTCCTAGGTTCGTCCTGGTCTCTTGGGTTTATAATCCTGGGGGAGAACAATAAGGGCCATTATATTTTTATTTTTTTGCATCACACCTTGTAAGCATTGCACCAAGCAGGGTATACAGAGGCAAAGAAGCAAAAGGATTAATAGCGGCCCTGCTAATAATACCACAATATGCCTGAGCCAACTGCCATGAGGCAGCCAGAAATATAACCAACCCCATAGATCACCTCCTGTAGTTTTTAGCGGGTTCCTGGCTATCATTGTTTCCATGTGATCAATGGTGGCTGAAATGCTGACATTATTATCTGGGACATATCTATTTTATTGCTGAAGGGCCCACTGATACTCGTGCTCTATCAGCTGCCTTGCTTTTTGGGAGGTTGTGTCCCACCTCTCTAAGGAGGAGCCTATTATCTTAACCAATTTTCCCACCTGTCCTTGTGGATGCTTAATACTCTCATGATTTCCTCCCAACATACTGTATCCGAAAGGGGCTTCTCCCTCTACATATATTAACATATACCCACAGGAATATATATCCACCCTTGCAGAGGCCTGACACACGGCTGGCCCCAATATCAAAAGTCCTGGCGGTGCCTTAAAATTTGCTGGGAAAAAAGTCTCTACGTTGGGGACGCTGCCCGCGGGCGTCCCTCCCATCCACTTGTCCAGCAGGGCGGTTGTCTGGCGCTCTTCTGGAGATGGTTAGCTTCAGAGGATCATCAGGATTTGGTGTAACTGTCCAATCTAAAATAGCCTTCTTCACTTAAGTGTGGTGGACCCAAGGGGTGAGGTCAGCAGTGGGCCTGGGTCCACCTGTTAAGAAAGAGACAAAATCTCGGGAGAATTACTGCACATAATTATCAAACTGCACATTTTGACTAGCATGGGGGGTTATTGCAAAACTGAGTGGACAAAGGCTGGTCCATTGTCAGATCCTATTGACCTAGGTAGTCCATAGCGGGGAATGATCTCCCTAAGCAGGCACCTGGTTACCTCGGACGCCCTTTCAGTTCTGGTAGGCCAGGCTTCAACCCATCCTGTATACGTGCAGATCGCCACGAACAGGTAGCGGTATAGTTCACAGCGGGGCAATTCAGTGAAATCCACAACAAGGTCTTCCATGGGTGCAGTTCCACTATGCTGAATCCCCGGGGGAGCCAAGGGTCCGGTTCTGGGATTATTCTTTTAACATAGCGGGCACTTCCTGGAAATCTGGGCTGCCAGTTGATAAAGGTGGGCTATGTAGAAGCACTGCTTCAGCTGTCTGGTTGTGGCATCTGGTCCCATGTGGGTGGACTCATGGTATCTCTGAGCAATCTGCCGAGAAAGGGACTCTGGGATCCATATTCTGTCATCATGAGTAAGGTACCATCCTTCTTCGGACAATGTCAGCTCCTGAGCATCTGCAGTGTCCCTTTCCTTTTTAGTGTATATTGGCTTATCAGCGGTGTTCAAGATCCTTCCAGGGACCAGTGCTCCAATAACTGACGCTGGGGCTGGTTCCCTGGCTGCTTCCTTGGCCACTCTGTCTGCTAGTCGGTTTCCTCTGGCCACTTCTCCTCTTTGCTTGGGAGAGGAAATAGGTACCCTTCATGTCAAGCAGAGCTGGGACTGCATGCGGGGTCACACAAACAGTGTCTTGGCCAAAAGTAAATTTGTCTGCTTTGTTCAGTAGGGTGGCTACTGCCACAACTGCTCTCATGCACGGCGGTAAGCCTTGTTCTGTAGGCGTCAGGCGCTCAGATAGGTATGCCACTGGCTGTTGCCAGCTTCCCAATTTTGGCACAAAACCCCTTTCGCCGTCCCTTGGTCCTCATCCACGAATAGAGTAAAGGGTTTCTCAGGGTTTGGGATGCCAAGCGCTGGGGCTTGCTGTAGTGCCCTCTTCAAATCCACGAAGGCTTGCTGTTGTTCTGTGCCTCAAACAAAGGGGTCTCTCTCAGTTCCTCTGGTTGACTCATGTAGAGGCTTGGCAATGATGCTGTAATTAAATATCCATATCCTACAAAATCCTGCAGACCCCAGAAAGCCACAGAGTTCTCTGCAGTTCTTTGGCTCTGGTATCAGGATAATAGCCTGCTTCCTTTCTTCACTGGTAACCAAGGGGTGTTTCACTGTGATTGGCATTGCCTCAAGATCCTATGTTGGAGCAGTCGCTCTAGATGCACCTACACCCCTTCAGTCGCCCTTCGTGGGATGGGATACTTATTTACTGCAACAGGATTGACAAATGGCTTGGGCTTCACGATTATTGGTGGGACATTCTTTGCCATTCCTGGGGGGTTGCCTTCAGCCCATACTGCGGGGTTCACTTGTTCCAGAATACTGGCGGGGATGGGTCCCTCCTCTTCTTTTACCATCATGAGGCGCCAGTACTCCCTCAGGGGTGCCTCCACAACCAGTTCCCCAAGTGACATAATGGACATTGTGGCTTCTCCCGATGGCTTTAAAAGTAATTTGGGCTTGCAACTTTACCAACAAATCTCTTCCTAATAATAGAATAGGGCATTCTCTCTTCCAGTGCCCTTCCTGTCGGCAGATGGCGCACTGATTCCTTCCAAGACGGCTTCGCCCTCCTCCCCGGGCACTTCCTCTTTCCTGAGGGGTGGGTGTGGTAGCCTATAACGCCATCAACTTCCTTGTTTGATACTTCTCCTTTTTTCTCTGGGCCTCCTCATCTCTCTGATTGCAAGTGGTTTGAGCTATTTCCAACATCTATTCCAGCCCATGGCCGATGAACCCCTTATGCTTCTGGATTTTTTTTCTTTTGGCGAATATCGGACGCTGCCTGAGCTACAAAGGCAGCCTTTATGGCAATATCATCTGGGTTCTCCTCAAAGGTAGGGTTCTAATTTCTCCAATTGCACACATCAGCACTTGAAAAAGGCACATGTTGGACTGTATAAGTGCATGGTGGTGCTTCCCCACCCTGTCTTGGGGGGCCTGGTGGGTCATACACTCTGCGTAGAGGCATCATTGCAGTCCCACCCTTTTTCTGTGCCTTATGGGACTTATGGAGGGACGCCCTGGTTGCTGCTTCTATCCATTCCTTCTGCCATTTCTTCCCTTGTGTTGGGGAACATCCTGCTGCTGCCAACAAATGGGAACTAACATCCACTTCTTTCGCATAGGGTTGTACATACTGTTGCAATCTCAATGTCTGATAATGTGTCCACATTTTTTCCTTTCTTTGCTAACTCAATTAGTCCCTTCATAAACTCCTCATCATCCTCTTCCTCTTCGCTCTCTAATTCATCAACCTTGGAGGGTTCAGGCTGAGGGCCGGCTCCTCCCTGGTCCTGGGGCCCTGGGCCTGGGGGATTCACTAGAGGGGCAGTTGGTGGAGCATAGGGTGGCGGCGGTTTAATGACTTCCCCCTCTTCTCCTTCTGGCTCTGGTATCACCGGGGGGGGGGGGCCTTTCTGACTTCCCTGCCAGTCGGACTGCACACATTGTATTTTGTGGGGCGTCGCCTCGGCAGGCTTTCAGCCACGGTGGATTCTTTTCTACATTGATTTTCCAGGTAGAAATATAAGGGATCTGGTCTGGGTGGACGTTCAAGATATTTTGATATAGTGGGTTGATTAGTTGCAAATTAAATCTGCCCTCCAAGGGCCAATTAGTTCCTTGGGTGGGCCAATCAACCTCACATAATGTCCTCATCCTCTCTCTTCTCAATTTGAACCCAATCATCATGCTTCGTAGCTGCTTTCCAGTTGGTTAAAAAGCATTTCAGAGGACTACGTTAGCTTGCCCCAGACCCCATTTTTTTTTTTTCAGATACTCCGCTCCTAACCGGGCTTAAGATCCTTTCACACACCAACCACTACAGACTGTGACTTGGCGAACTCGCGTTGCTAAGAAATGCACAGCCCTGCAATCGCTCGGCCAAGGGGACGCTAAGCCCCGGCCCACACTTGACAATTCAGCCACTGGAGTATCTGACATGCAACATACAAAACACACCTCAATATAATTCCAACATGCAACACACAAAACACACCAAAATAATTCCAACATGCAACACACAAAACACACCAAAATAATTTTCCCTCTGTTTCCCCTTTCCCCAACCTTACTGGCGGCACTCTACTGCCACCTCTGTTTCCCCTTTTCCCTTTTCCCGTCCCTGTCTGGCGGGGCGGCACCTTATTGCCACGGCCAGTTCCCTTGTTCCTTTTCTGGCGGCACTCTACTGCTCACAGCCAGACCCTTTATCCCTTTTCTGGCGGCACTCTACTGCTCACAGCCAGGTGAAGCTGTCCAGGCTTCCTACCACGCCCTTTCCCTTAGGGTTACCTGTTCCGCTGCGGACCCCTCCTTCGGCCGTTCTCTTTTCTCCCTCGACCAGGTGTCTCACTCCGGAGCGGTGTGGCCGGCTCCCCCCACGAACAGGCAGGGGTGCGCACTTGGAGCCGCGAACGCCGGTCCGGGGCTGTTCACCGAGGTCGGGCCTGGCCCTCCCCGGCCCCCTGGGGTGGGGCGATTCCCGGCCAACGCACCAAAATGAAGGCTGAAGCCTTATCCTTGCCAGGGAATCGTTTGCCTGCGTCCCCAGGGCCGAAGAGAGAGAGCAAAAAGCACCAGGAAAGATTCTTCTTTGGAGAAAAAAGTTTTATTGAAATCTGTGCACAGAGGTGGCCAGTGGGATCGTTCCCAAAAGACTGGCCCATAGATACAAATAAACAAGCATCTTTATACCTGAGAGTCTGCCCATCTCTTCCCACCTCTTCAAATTCTCCAATCAGCTAGCAAGGTTAAGCTTATTTCCTTATATGGTATATAGCTATCTGGCTAGCTAAGCCCACCTCCTTCCCTTGTTCGTGTGCTCCTCTCTTGCGTTACTGCAGCAAAGAGCATGTGCAGAGCGCAGCTCCTGGTTTGCAGAGCGCAAGTAATTGCAAAGAGGAAGTAGCTCACAGCTTGCAATTGCGGTTTTTGCTAGCTGCTTAACCACAAAAGCAGAAGTTAGCTTAGGTGCAGATAGTATTGAGATTAACCCTTTCAAGCTCACATCACTTGCCCTCATCTTGGGAGGAAATGAGCAACTAAGCACATGTAAATTCGGTATGTGAGGAGGTCTGAGCTGCTTCCTCCAGCCACATGGCTTTAACCAGCCTCTTTTGTTTCAGACAATAATGGAGTCTGAAACTAGTCTTTTTGTGTACCAGTAGTTTAGGAACTTTTACCTTCCTGTAAGCAAACAATGTTTTACCACCTATGCAACTTTTCCTGACTGCTGTATGGAAAAGCACAAGAATAACATTTGAAGAGTTTTGTAAGTAAACCGTTTTTGTGTAATGAGTGGTCCATACAGAATATAGTGATTTTCAGGGCTTTGTTCCAGCACCTCTCAGCTGGGCGCCATTGCCATTGTAAGAGAACAAGGGAGGCATTCATTGTGAGTTCCGGCACCTCTCTTTCTAGAAAAATAGCACTGGTGATTTTTAAATTTTTATTGTTGTTGTTATCTGATGAATATGGGTAGATACTTTACCAAGTGGTGCTATTTGAAAATGTAGCCAAGAAAATCTGAACAAGTACTTTGAATCATATGGCATTAGACTGTAAAGGCAATTCATTAATTTGAGTAAGCTGAAATTAAGTGTAACTCCAGAATGCTTCAAGAGTTTGCTCTTATCTTAAAGAGGAAGTATATTTTCTCATGATTTATGTTTGCAATGGCCTATGGCTACAAGCAATAAGCATTTACAGTGGTACCTTGGTTTGCATACGTTTGGATTACAAACACGTCAAACATGGAAGTGCGTGTCCTGGTTTGCAACCTTTTTTTGGATTACGAACAAAAAAAATTTGGAGGCCCCATTGGCGAAGCGCTCCTTGGGTTACAACCTGTTTTGGTTTACAAACGGACCTCTGGAACGGATTATGGTTGTAAACCAAGGTACCACTCTATCATATTATATTGTCTCTAAAAGGAAGTCATGGATATTGACCACACATATTATATTTCAGTGGTTATAAAGGGTCTGAAGCATCATTTGAAGAAGAAAAAAGCAGTGGGGAAAATTAAATACAATTACCCTGACCATGGGCTACTTCAATGGCTACTTCATTTTATTTTTAAATTATCAGGCACTATGTTATCAAAATATATGACGGGTATATTTTATTATGTATTCCATCCTTGAAAAGAGTCTAGATCAAATGGTAAATCTTTCTGTCTCGTAATGTCTCCAATGAGTGATTCCTATATCTAGCCTGCCATAAAATCAAAATGTACGGTTCAATGCATATTATAGGAAAAAATGTTGCACGCATTCCAAATATATTTTCATGGGTTCTTAGACTCTGAAATTATTTATGGTGGGTCCTGAAAACTGGTAAAATGTAAAATGTTAATAATCAGCCCTCATACATTAGTACAGGCTGGTGCAAATGCACACAGTTTTATAGTGACACTTATCTTCCAAATATTTAAACTCAGGTCCTGCAGAAATTTGGCTCAGATCTCCTTTTTGAACTGTCAACTTCCATCTTAACTCTGTTCAGTATTTGCAGAGCCAATGGTAACCCTGCCTATATCAAGTAAATGAAGCACTGAAATTAATATAAGAGTGTATATGAGAAAGAAGCTGCAATATCATGCGCCCTTCAGCAAATCCAGTGAATAGGAAGTAATCCTTATTAGAGTTGCATAATCTTTGTGAGTGTTTAAGGAAATTAAACAGCATTTGTATGGAAGAGCATTACAGAACAATCCTACACATGTCTACTTAGAAATAAATCCTATGGAACTGAATGGAATGTACTCACAGGTAAGTTTCCAAAAGGTTGCAACGTTTATGTATGTTTTAAATCAAAGTCTAAAGCTGCAGTCCCATGGACGCTTACCTGGGAGTAAGCCCCATTGAACATAATGTGAGTTTCCTCCAAGTAAACAGGCAGCAATCCTAAACATACTGTACTTACCAAGGGATAGGTCTCATCACATAATGAATAAGCATGCATAAGTTTGTGCTGCACAGAATACATGTTATCAATACTTTTTTAGTTACTAAATGTGTATATAACCTCTCAGGCACTTTGGTTCAAATTGTGCTTGTAATCGGCAACATCTAGCCAGTGCTGGACTTGGGCTCTCAAAAGTCAGTGGTGCCTGCTAAAATTTGGTCCTCCCCCCGCCTCTCGTGCTCCATTCTACAGCATTGTTGTGGCGCCCCGTGCAGTGTGGCGCCCAGTGCAGCAGAACCAGTCATGCTACCCTAAAACCATCTCTGATATATCAGCACTGACTTGGCCCAGGGGTCTCATGAGAACGGGGCATCGGTAGATGAAGGTGGACAGGCTGCCTTAGACAAGGAGTTAGGAATATGTGGACCTCCTAATAGTACTGAACTACAACTCCCATCACCTTGGAAGACTGACCATGCTGGTGGGGGCTGATGGGAACTGGTGTCCCATACATCTTCTCAACCCTGCCTTAGACCAGTTTTATAAGTAACAGGGGTCTGAAGGGAAAGGGAAAACTCAAAGATTTTACCTCAGAATACGTAAAACAGCACTGTTGCTCTATGGACGCTTGCCTCTCCTCGTTGCAGAAAAGGCAGCAGCTGTCTAAGTGCTTTTTCTGTAATCCTCCGTCAAGATAATACACTCTTAATCCCACCCTTTAACGTTTTGATTCCTGAAAAAAGAACACTATGTCCGCTTTCTTATTATTGCATTTTCTACTAGCTCTGAAAGAGGTGAAACCTTTCTTTCGTGCCTCATCGTGACTCCCTTGGCACAGAGTAAGCCTCACACCGATGGAGCTGATCTCATTTTTACAAATGTGCACATATGTTTTAAAAGAGAGTCAAGTGTGCTGTGTACTCTCACGCAATGCTTAATTTGAAAAATAAAAAGCATTTGAAGTGATACTTGTCAGGAAGTGACGTCCTTGGTTCTGGTGTGTGTTGCAGCTGTCTGCGATTACTTATGGAGAACACTACACACATATTCAGCTGCATGGGTTTCTGCTAAGGTTAAGCCTTCAAAATGAAGATGGATTTGGGGGGTGGGGGGGACCTGGCAAGCTCTGACTCAAACGAAGCCTGGTTTATATAGCACAGTACAGTAGTCTATATAAACCCTAAGGCGGTAGGGTTTGCACCCCCAGAAGCTGAAAACACATTTCCTGAGTGTGCCCTCAATTGCTGATTTCTAAAACAAAGCAGATTTATCATGGAGCAATTTATCTTTATCTTTCTTCACTTTTCAGTGGGATATTAAAATGCTTGAAAACATATACTCCATGGAATTTGTGGACATCTTTCCATAAACATAGATATTGCTTTCAATAACGATGTGCTTGTCTTCTGAGTTCTGTTGAGTATACTGTAGTATTGTTTTCTGTTCCTGCCCTGCATTTTATTGATTTTATATGTTACTGATTGTGAATATGTCTCTTTCTTAGTTGTAGAAGCAGAAAAGCAGGATGCCAATGATTGGAAATAAATAAAATATAGTAAACGATATATTTGCTAGCATGGTGTAGGTAATAAAAAACATTATTCCAATTCAAGGATCAAGATTTGATACAGTGGTGCCCCGCAAGACGAACGCCTCGCAAGACGGGAAACCCGCTAGACGAAAGGGTTTTCCGTTTTGGAGGCGCTTTGCAAAATGAATTTCCCTATGGGCTTCCTTCGCAAGACGAAAGCCCATAGGGAAATCTCCGGGACAGCGGGGAAGCGCAGCGCGTCTTCCCCACTGTCCTCGGACCTCCTCCGAAGGCTGGCGGTGGGGCGGAGAGACCTCCTCCCGCCGCCAGCCTTCGGATGGCTGTCCTGAAGACTTGCGGTGGGAGGAGGGTTTTCCTTCCCACCGCCAACATTCAGAATGCTGTTCTGAATGTTGGCGGTGGGGAGGAAAAACCCTCCTCCCACCGCAAGCCCCGGGAACAGAGGAGAAGCGCTGCACGCCTTCCCCTCTGTTCCCGTACCTGTCCTGAAGGCTTGCGGTGGGGAGAAAAGCCCTTCTCCGCACCGCCAGCCTGGCAAGCGGTCTCCATAGGAACGCATTAATTGATTTTCAATGCATTCCTATGGGAAACCGTGCTTCGCAAGACGAAAAACTCGCAAGAAGAAAAAACTTGTGGAACGAATTAATTTCGTCTTGCGAGGCACCACTGTATTTCTGAGGACACTTTCTGCTACTAAGGTACCAATGTGCATCGAGGTATCTAACAGCTATTCATATACAGATGCATCTGTCATATTGTTAACTTTCCCACAGCATAGCTTTTCCACTTCTTTTTCCTACCTGAAAACAAAGTCAACCAACCTTTCAGGAAGGAATGGAACCACTGTTACATTATGCTCATGGACAATGTGCTTGAGTGTGTGGTCGTGGTGGCCTCTGAGATTTAGGTTTCTCTGGACCAAATGGATTTCAAGTTGTTCAACGATTGATTCCTTAGGCTGTTGAATGACCAAGGCTGGGAAGTAGACAGTAATGAGTGTGTCCTTGGACTCAGCTACATTAGTAAAGAAACAGCGATTTGGATGTGCTATAAAAATGCAACACCAGATGGCACCAGAGAGCAGGAAATTTAAAACGCAATTTTCCATAGAGATTTTTTTTCTTTTGCTCTAACTTACTTACTTATAGCATGTTTTCCCCCTTTGTCTAGATCCACCCCTTGCTGTTTCTTCTTAGTCTCTCAGAGGCTTTTAGTCCTATCAAACACAGTATCCTTCTGGCCTGCTTGGGTGTGATGTAACAGCGGTTCCTGAGATTGCCTAGAAATCATTCCATAAAGTGGAACATGATTTGTTTGTTTTAAAAAATCCACTGTTTTAAATTCCTTGAAAAGAATATCCACCATTCCTATTATCCACTCAGCAAGCAGTCTACGCCTGACAGCATGTAGAAGCCAAGAAGGATAAGTGCATGAGTGGCAGGTCTCACCTCTTTGAGAATACTGCCCATATCCTTGAGCAGAACAAATGGAAAGGTTTCTATTGTTACACTCCAACCATTCTCTGAACAGTGCGAAATTCCAGGGGTTCCAGCTGCTGACCCATGGTTTGTGTTTCCTTTGGAAATGAGGCACAGTGGAGACTGTGGTGTCTTTATGGGCTATAATTTCCATCATTCCTGACTGGCCATGGTGACAGGAGATGATGGCAGATGTATCCCATTAGTAGCCAGAGAGCCACAGGTCCCCCACTCTGGTCTAAGGCATATTTTTAGAAATTTCACTTACCGTAAATTTCCTTCCGCCAACTGTGTGTAATCAAAGGACCAATAAGTACTATGTAACCATAATGTATTTTAAAGATGGGTTCAAACTATTTTAGGAATATTTTTTATTTAAAAAAACCAAACTGAACTTCCTCCTTTCCCCTTGAAACAAAATCAGCAGAGAGAAAAGAGTGCTTTTCTTTATCAGTATATGTCAAAGAGTGAGACTGTTTGCATAATAATTACAATGCAATGAGTTGGTACTATAATTAAGTGCTATTTTTATGTATTGATGAGATACACGAGCACTTTCTTAAATGCTCGATGACTAGAAAACACAGGATTTCAATGGTATATTAAAACCCAGAAGAGCTAATAATAGAAGCAACAGCTGGAGCAGAGAGATAGTTTCGAAAGGGAACAATTGCTTTAAAAACTGGATGAAATATCATCATATGCAGCCCTACCCACAGCATGTTTATAAGAGGGGAATGCAAGACAGATTTAAATATAAAATTGACCCCCCCCCATTTTTAAAAGCCAGTTGCTGTTACCACTGACACAAATGATCAAAACACAGGTGGCAATTTAGACTGTTATTTGCCTTGATTATGGATTATTATATTCCTCCTTGCCTGAATTACGATATCCCTCTTTGTCTTGCAACAAATATTTCATCTTACTATGTTGAAAGAAGTAGTTTGAATATTTTGTTTTCTAAATATTCTCTTTTCCAAATGTTTTATGTACAATAAAATATTGGTTTGTTTGTGTTTATAGTTCCAACCCTTATATTTTGTTGAAGGTTGCAGACACCCATGCTATTCACCTTAAAGGTTCTCGTATAGCTGGGCTAGGAAAAAACCTTTTCCGAGCGTCATCTCCAGCTGGGATAGATTGAACAAATGTCAGTTAGTATGCAGCAGTGGGGGGAAGATACATCATGTGGTGATGTGGACAAGGGCCTTTGTGGTTGTGGCACCCTTGTGTATGGAAGGCTCTTCTCTGTGATGTATGGCTTACTTTTTCACACCTGAAGAAAATGTATCTCTTTGCCAAAAAGTTAATCAGGTCAGAGAGAAGTGCATTCCATAAGCAAGGGTGATACAACAGAGAAGACACATTTTTCATTCTCTCCTTAAAGTATTATTATAATTATATTATTATTATTATTTTCCATTATAAAATCAGTACACTGTTTTCAACCAATTGGGATTCTAATAACTGAGTCACTTGAAACTCCGCAGGAGAATAAATATGATGATTTATACAGTGTTTTGTGTGTTTTGATGGAAGATACATTAAAATAGGCAATGACAAACCTAGACAGCATCCTAAAAAGCAGAGACATCACCTTGCCAACAAAGGTCCATATAGTAAAAGCTATGGTTTTCCCAGTAGTGATGTATGGAAGTGTGAGCTGGACCATAAAGAAGGCTGATCGCCGAAGAATTGATGCTTTTGAATTATGGTGCTGGAGGAGACTCTTGAGAGTCCCATGGACTGCAAGAAGATCAAACCTATCCATTCTGAAGGAAATCAGCCCTGAGTGCTCACTGGAAGGACAGATCCTGAAGCTGAGGCTCCAATACTGTGGCCACCTCAAAGACCCTGGAAAAGACCCTGATGTTGGGAAAGATTGAGGGCACAAGGAGAAGGGGACGACAGAGGATGAGATGGTTCGACAGTGTTCTCGAAGCTACCAGCATGAGTTTGACCAAACTGCGGGAGGTAGTGGAAGACAGGAGTGCCTGGTGTGCTCTGTTCCAAGGGGTCACGAAGAGTTGGACACGACTAAACGGCTAAACAACAACAACACATTAAAATAGAATAGATCAGTGGTTCCTAGTTAGCTAAGTGCTGCAGTTTTTCCAAAGCCAAGCCACGCTCCCCCTACTTTTGAAAATGTTTATATCTCTGTGATAGTTTTTGTTATGTGAATGGTGTCACTATAGCCTCCAACATCCCAGTACAAAACTGGAATTGGTGCCTTCTGGGCTCCCGCACGACTCACATAACCTGTGCGAGAGCACAGCCCCCCAAAATTGGGTGTCCTGGACAGTTGACAGGTATGTGCCATGGACCCTCTGGGTGGGTTATACGGATCCCCTGGGGTCTGTGGACCATCAATTGGGAATCACTGGAATACAAGATACGGTCTTTACTGCATAATACAGTCGCTTTTAATGTTAAAGTCAGTATTGGTTACTGTTTGCTTCTTAGAAGATGAAAAGAGAACTGCTTATTCTTGGAACTCCTTAAACTGGTTTATTTCTCCAAAAGTACACACATCCTTCTTGAAGAAGCTAGGCTTTAGCTGTGCAAGTAGTATAATGAAAATGAGCAATACTTGTCAAGCAGATGTGAGATGTGCTCATCAGATGTTCTAAGCTCCTTACGTTAGCCCAAAACTGAGCATTCAGTCTCCAAGCAACAGAGTGAACACTGATACAGAATATTGCTCATATTAAAGATGAAATCCAGGCATTTGAGAATCCTCCACTGTGAGGGTTACTTTTCATAAAACATACGCACAAGGCTAAACGAAGTGGTGCTCTGACTTATCTAGAAGTACTAAAATAATAAATGAACCGATGTCATCTTTAAATGGGTCCTTGACAGCACAGCTGCAGAAGTCTGGAGGATCTAAGGATGTCTAAACATGCTTGTTAAGTATGAAATATAGAGCAGCAAAAAGCCAGGATCTACCATACATATGAGCAGTAAATGAAAAGTGGAAGGGAGTGTTTAGCAGACATGACGATGGAGTCAAGGAAGAGGTTAGAAGCAAGAAGCCTTCCTTCAGAAAAGGGAAGTCTTGTGGCAATGAGGGGAACAAAAAATAACACCAACTGTGGCAAAAGAAATGCAAGCAGAAAATAAGGGATGCAAAAAAGAAATTTGAAGAACACATTGCTAAAAACATTTGTTGTTGTTTAGTCGTTTAGTCATGTCCGACTCTTTGTGACCCCATGGACCAGAGCACGCCAGGCACTCCTGTCTTCCACTGCCTCCCGCAGTTTGGTCAAACTCATGTTGGTAGCTTTGAGAACACTGTCCAACCATCTCGTCCTCTGTCGTCCCCTTCTCCTTGTGCCCTCCATCTTTCCCAACATCAGGGTCTTTTCCAGGGAGTCTTCTCTTCTCATGAGGTGGCCAAAGTACTGGAGCCTCAGCTTCAGGATCTGTCCTTCCAGTGAGCACTCAGGGCTGATTTCCTTCAGAATGGAGAGGTTTGATCTTCTTGCAGTCCATGGGACTCTCAAGAATAAAAGCATAGAGGCCAACAACAACCTTAACAAAGCATCTAAATACAGAAGCAACAGGTTGCCAACATAGCTGTTATCCCCGATTTCCCACCAGAGGGCGTGAAATCCTCTTGGTTCCAGCATTTACCGGGTCCTGGTTTTCAAATGGCCGGGGTTTTTCATGCCATTGTTTGCTATGCTGAATTGTTATAGTTTCAAATTGCATTTATTTTATTGTAAGCTGCTCCATGAAGACTTTCTTGCTGTGAAAAGTGGTGGGTAAGTACCAAATAAAAAAGAAGTACCGAGTAAATAAGAAGTCCCCCGCCCCCGGGATTCACCTCTTGCCCTTGCCTGCTTTTGAGGAGTCTGCTTGGCAAAAGGAAGAACAAACTGGGTTGTACTGACCTCTAGTGACAACAGAAAAATCTGCTGCTGCGGAAAGTATGCTTTGCATTTTGAGGAAAACAATGTAAGTATAACTAACTAACAAGTTATTAAGGGGGGGGAATGCATGGCAATTGTCAACCTCTGACCACCCCCCACTCCTCATCTGGGTGATATTTTACTATTTATTTTATTGCAATGTCGTCTTCATTTATTTATTAATGTATCTATAACCCTTTATTTAGCTTTATCTCAAGGTGGGGTGCATAATTCATCTAAAGCAATTAATCATGTCAAACAGCACTTTTTAAAACACACACAGGCACACCCACCCAAGCAAAGCACAATGTTTGGCAGGCAGCTTAACAGAACGCAGATGGTTGAGTGAAAAACAAGCTCTTAATCCATCACTAAAACGAGTCCAGAGTGGATACCAGGGAGAACTTAGAGGGGAGGCTTTTCCATAGCCATGACGCTCTCCCACATCTCCCCATAATGCACCCATGTGGAGCATGTGACCCTCCAGATGTTGCTGGACTCCAACTCCCATCAGCCCCCATGAACATAGTCAGTGGTCAGGGGTGATGTCACTGAGCGACATCTGGAGGGCCACAGGTGAGCAACACACACCCTTGCCCCAATATGTAGCTTCTAACAGGAGACACGGAGAAGATTCTTGCAGCAAATCACAAAGCTCAGGCAAGGAGACACAGAGGAGAGGTGCTTTTGTTATCACTTGCCCCTTGAAACCTGGATCAGCAACAAATTGGCAGCCGGCGCAATTCCTTTTGAAACCAGCGTTATATGGCTGCTGCAAGCTGTTCCGCTGAGCAGCGTATCTCCCATGTTCTGCCCTAACCCTAACCCTAGTGCACTGTGTCAGATTCGACAACAGCCCCATATAGAGCACTTTACAGTGATCTAATTGTGAAGTTACCAGAGCATGCGTTCCAGTGGGGAGGCTGTCCCTGTCCAGGAACAGCCATAACTGGCAGATCAGCCAAAGTTACTTTGAGCCACTGATGGCACTTAAGCCTCAAGTGGCAAGGCTAGATCTAAGAGTATGCCCAAACTACATGCTTGCTGCTTCAGGAATATAGTCCTGTTCAGTCCTGTTTAGATCAGCTTATCTACCTGGATAGCGACATATAAAAAGGCACGGTAGGACAATTACATACTTTCATTAGGACCAAACAGAATGTCATAAACAAGGCATTAAGAGAGAATATTATGAAAATGATTTACAGGTGGTACATGACACCAGTCAAGCTTGCAAAAATATATCATTTGCCCGATAACAAATGTTGGAAATGTAAAGAAAATGAAGGTACATTCTTTCACCTTTGGTGGACGTGCCCAAAGATTAAGGCTTTCTGGGAGATGATCTATAATGAAATGAAAAAGGTATTTAAATATACCTTTCTGAAGAAACCAGAGGTCTTTCTCCTGGGCATAGTCGGCCAATTGGTGCTAAAGAAGGATAGAACTTTCTTCATGTATGCAACAACAGCAGCAAGAATACTTATTGCAAAGTATTGGAAGACACAAGATTTACCCACCCTGGAAGAGTGGCAGATGAAGGTGATGGACTATATAGAATTGGCGGAAATGACTGGCAGAATCCGAGACCTGGGAGAAGAGTTGGTGGAAGAAGATTGGAAGAAATTTAAAGACTATCTGCAGAAACACTGTAAAATTAATGAATGTTAAAATGATGTTGGATTGAAAATAAGTGGCATTAGCAACAAAGTTAATTGATAATGGATGAAAATATAGAGTTATAATATGTTAAGATATAGAGTTAAGATAAACGAAAGAGGGTAAGGATTTGCTGATTTGATTATTTAAATGGGAATACAAAAAGGGGAGGTGTGAGGAGGTCAAGGAAACAAGCTAATGAATTTAAAGTAACAAAAAATGCATTTGTTTTTAATTCTTTTTTATCTATTCGTTTTTTGTATTTTTCTTTTTCTTTTTTTCTTTTTTATGTATCCTTTTCTTTTTATATGTCTTTTTAAATATTTTATAAAAAAAACCCAGAATGTCATAAACAAGGCCGGATTAAGACCTTTTAGAGATCCAAAGCACTTAAAAGATTCTGGTGCCCCCATATATATATCTAATTCAAAATATAAACAATAATAAACCATAAAATAAAAATTAAAAAATTCAGAATGAAACAAAACCTGGAAAATAATGTTAATTTTTGTATACTTCCACTTTATATTTGGGGGGAAATTCTACTACTGGTGCACCATATGGTTCATGGTAAATCCGGTAATCGAAAATTTCTGTGGTGGCCCCCCTTCCCCCGATGCCCTAACTAAGTGCTTATTTTGCTTAATGTTTCATCTGGCCCTGGTCATAAAAAAGGAAGAGCTTGGTTTTGTGAAGAAATATTAGCAGTCTCTTCGTAAAGTGTCTGGCTGAAAAACATATATCATATTAAAGATGTTCTCCTAGAGTTGGTCCCATTGACTGTAATATGACTTATTTCCTAAATCAAGGTACTTCTAATAATAGCCTCAACAGTTGTGGGTGGGTTTTTTTGGGGGGGGAGTTTCATAATAATATTGTTACAAAAGTGGGGTGCCTCCCCCACTCCTTGCCAAGCAAGAGTCTATGACGCTCCAGGCACTTATTCAGGGTCTGTGGTCCTTTGGAGACTATAGACACAAAGGAGACTGTTGTAGCTTTAAGAAATATGGTTTCTTCACCTACTTACACCTTCAGTCTGCATGGAGGGAGTCCAGATCTTACAACATGGTCTTTTCAAGAGGGGCTTGTCCCCCACAGCTGTGCAGCCAGCCTGCTCAAGATGGATTCCAGTCTCTCTTCTTTATTCTTCTTCCCAGAACACCTGACTAAAAGTTCTTTATTCCCTGTCACCTCACACCCAGTTACGCTGGCAACATCTGTCATCCCAGGCCAAAGGATTCCTGTCATGTTAACTGATCTGCTCTTCATTCGGTCAGCCAGGCTGCTTTGCATAAACCAGCCCAGGGATTCTGTATCTGGCACAGATCTGCATTTTATACTTTCACCCCTATCCCAATTAATCAAAATCCTACAATTTATTAATTTCTAGGGTTTAGGGCCACCCCCCCAAAACCATCTATAACAATATTATCCACAAGGCGGTGCTAGTGTTTTGTTTTCTAGGTAATTGCAAGCATTCACCAAAGGAAAATAAGAAAAAAATAAGTAAAGTCTAACATTAAGGTGCGCAGGCATTGAACTCGCACATTCACGGCATCTGACCCCTGGCGCAATGGATCCTGACTCATGACTAGGGACTGAATTAGTTTGCATTTAAAGGTGAATTTATTGTAACTGCACTTTCTTTTTCTTTTATAAACAAGAATAATATTATACTAATAAGTATACCATGTTTTCTCAAGTCAGTTGTATATCACAAAAATAGCATAATAAACGTGTAAAAATATCTACAACATATGTTTCATTATTAGTGATCAATGTATAGATTCTTGGTTTATGAATTGGTTTAAACAAATAGGAGGAGGAGGAGGAGGAGGAGGAGGAGGAAGAAGAAGAAGAAGAAGAAGAAGAAGAAGAAGAAAAAGAAGGGAAGAGGGGAGGGGGAGTGGCAAGTGGGGTGGGGTCGGGTGGTTATGCTTTTATTATTCTACAGTGGTACCTCGGGTTACAAACACCTCGGGTTATAAACACTTTGTGTTACAGACTCCGCTAACCCAGAAGTAGTACCTCGGGTTAAGAACTTTGCCTCAGGATGAGAACAGAAATTGTGCGGTGGCGGCACAGCGGCAGCGGGAGGCCGCATTAGCTAAAGTGGTACCTCAGGTTAAGAACGGTTTCAGGTTAAGAACGGACCTCCAGCACGAATTAAGTTCATAACTTAGTGTGTGAGAGGGCCTGTGTGAGCATTACTTGTATGGGTTCTCTCACTATTCACTTGTTGTATTTTCTTGGTGGTGAAAGAGGTTGGGTGTGGCTTAGGGTGTGGTTGGTTGCCTTTGGTTGGCTGTAGTGAGAATTGTTTTTGTCTGTGAGCGGGGTGTGAGTGTGTTATTTTTGGATCAGGTTAGCCAGATTTATTCCTCCACAAATTAGACCTCCACAACCCTTTGTGGTGACAAATCAACAAAGACCTGAAGAGACGGAAGAATACCAACCTCACTCTCTCAGACAAAATAGCCATGACCAAAATGACCACCCTCCCCAAAATTAACCTACCTATTCCAAACCTTCCCAATCTGGATTCCCATAGATGCACTTTCTGATGCAAACCAAAGTTCAGCCATCCTTTGGCGTTCACATATTCACACATTTTGGAATGCAGTTCCCCCAGCTAAATAATGTGTACAAAAAGGCATGTGCATTTGTGAAGTGCACAAATACAAATACAAATATATTAGTGAAAATAACCTGAAAAAATGCCTTCTGTAGTAGAAGGGGTACAACTGTTGGTGGCAATACGATTTGCAGTAATGTGTATATTTAGGCAAGTTTGCATACAACAATGTGTATATCGTGGGGAGGGGGGATGCACCAAAAAGATGGCGAATTTTCATGAGAACTTTTATATGAAAAAGAAATAAATCACAAGCTTATGCAGAAATGTGGAGAATTGAAGCTATGATTGGGGGGGAAATGAGAAACTGACAGAATATGAAATTGACAGGTTCAAGCATTCCTTATCTAGGGAAGTAGATAGTTACTACACTCTCACATTTTTTAAATATTATATGTACTTATAATGGTGCTGTTGCAAGAGGTTATGAAAACATTTACCCTTCTTTTTGGAGTTGTTCCCTTAGGAAAATTTCTGGCTTAAAAAAACCCCCAAAACCTTGCCTTTCTTTTATACATTTGAAATCCCCTACTGCATTGCTTTTAAGCCCTTGAAGCCACATAGAGTATTATTATTATTATTATTATTATTATTATTATTATTATTCACGTCTCTATTCTTCTTTACTGCTCTCTCAACAATATTGCATCTTGCTGAGACAATAGCTGACCATGGAGTGGAGGAGGGGGATGGCTGTGATGATAATAATAATAATATAATAATAATATCTTTATTGTCATTGCCCCCTCTCAGGGACAACGAAATTACTCGACTGCTCCATAAAAACACTAATTAAAACAATACAGTATAGTACAGCAAGGAAGATTAGATGACTTTCAAAGTCCAGGCTTCCCATTCAGGGCTGAGATCGCTCTGGAGAAGAAGTATGTGTTGTTATAAATTATCCACACATGTTTCGATGTGTGTACAATTATGCACACATTTCCAAGGTGTGAATTCTGGCTTACTGCTGGTACCCAGGCTAAAGGCTTTTGCTACCAGCTACCAATCAGTGTGGAAAATACTGTGGCTTCCCATGTTTCGGAAACGCAACTCTAACCATGAGACTCTATTGCTCAAGGCAGTGCCTTCTCTGCTCACTTGGCTGTGTACACATTGGTCAATTTAAAGCAACTCTCCCAAAGAATCCAGGGAACTGTAGTGGGTGCTGGGAATTATAGCTGTGTGAGGAGTAAACAACAGTCCCCATATTATTATTATTTTGTAGAGGGGTTGGGCTTTAAATGTATGGTGTGTATGCAGCCATGCATCACAGACTACGATTACAGATGATGGCCATTTTAGCAAGTAATAAGTGCAGGAAAGCATCACCACTTGATAAGCTCCACCCCCAAAACTTAACCACACCCTTAGAATTTATGGCAGAAAGTATAGCACCATATTATCATTAATATAGATGTCCAAACAAAACTTACCATTTCACCAGCTGCTCATCTTGTTTAGCGTCCCATGTGAATGCAGGGTGGGCACAAAGCCAGGCTGAAGTTGTCCAGCATCTCTGGAGCATGCCTGCGAAAAGAGGCTCTATAAGGCAATGTTGCTGTTTTACGACGAATATACCGAGGCAGAAAGTTAAGGAAGGGAAAGCTGATCAAGTGATAAATTGAAGGTCTCGCGTTCAGTAAACAGCTAACCTCATAAATGAGAGAGAGAGAAATGCAAGCCATGGGGGCTGAAGCTACTTTGAGTTTTGACATTTTCAAGTAATAGTGGCCTTATTACTTGACATGAGTAAAACTATGTTGGAGTTTCTGTGACCTGGGCTTGGCCCTACATTCATACAGTCATTCAGTTTGTATCCTGCCCTTGCTCCCAAAAGAGCTGAGGGCGACAAACACATCAATAAATAAAGTAATGATAATGATAATTTAAGCATTGTAAAATCTAGGACTGAGTACTGGGTTCAGCTGTGGGCCAAGGCAAATTGGACATATTTGGAGGGAGTTGGGTATAGGACACATGGATCATTGCAAGTTCAGTCTACATGTGTTGTAATGTGCAGGCAGCTTAGGCATGCCATACGTCAGGGAAATTCCTGACATGTCCTGTTTTTCAGGTGTAAAAATGGCGTCAGGGGGGAATTTTGCCGAGTTGGCAAAATGTCAAGGGAAACCTGGGTGCATGGCAACACGATGGAAAAAGCACTGGAAACAGCTCAAAAACTTAAAAACCACAATTTTGGGGTTAGGTTTCCCACAAAAAAGCTTAACAATTTTGGTGGGTTTCCTAAAAAGAAGCTCAACTTTGCGGGTGTTAGGAATTCTACTTTTTGAAATATGGCAACGCTAATTCAGCTGAGTCAAATGCTACTCAGATACCTCTGTCCCCTTATTGCCTTTCTTTTTCCAATGTGGGAATCACATCGATTCCCATCCTGTTGCTGAGGAAGAGTGCCAGGATTTAACTCCTGACATGCTGAAATCAATGTGGTTGATTAGAAATGCTTCCCTTCTGCTCTCTAAAATCAAGAATATGGTTTTGCTTATATAAGGTGATGCTTGATGATAGCTGTGTGTTTTAAAATCTTTATAAAAGATGTTTCTAACTATATTCTCTCTCTCTTTCTCTCTTTTTCAATGTGGCATAAAACTTCCCATGTCCAGGCATGTCCCATGAGTATTGTTAGCAAGATTTCTCCCTTGTGAAAGTTTTGAAAATGTACACTGCGTCCCTTTCTTTTTATAGGACGAGCTCGATATTCATACACACTTTCATTACGGAGACATTTGTTTACGATCCATGCCTGCTAGTTTTTTTTAAAAAACCTTTCCTTATCCAACTGTTTAAATTGGTGTTTATGGAATAAGGGATTTTTAAAGTTGTCCTGGGACATCTGTGCTTTATCATGCCTGCGGCTCAAAGCAGTGCTATTACTGGCATTAAAAACCCCACTTTTCACAAACACCGTGAGTAAAATTCTGCTTGAGATTTTATAGGCATGCAAGCCCACTAAATCAGATTTTTGTCTTCAAACGTGTGGAGATTTTAGTGGTAAACAGAGGTGGTTCATGTAGGATGATTACGACTCCCTCCTTCATTATCCATAGCATGCAGACCTTCTGGTTTTTGTTTTTGTTTTATTAAGCACTTTATCGAGAAAACACTTTGCGATAAGCACTGCACAGCATATGTTTACGTTACTGTACAAACACTGTATGCATATGCACCAAACTCAAGAGATTGTAGGGTTTTTCCTAGTTACATGTCGCCTTGCACCTGACAACGGTTCAGACAGCAAAGGTGAGCAAGATGGGCCATTAATTCTATACTAGTTTTAACTCACAGTTTATTATAGCTTATTAAACATCATTAAGTTCAGAAGAGGAACAGATACTTCCACAGTAAAAGGAGAACACCACAGCCCTGGTGTGTGCTTATACTGTTACTGCTTGACTAATTAATTGCTACCTGCAGGACCCTGCACATTGTAACTCAGGAATCGCTGCTTCTGATTGAGCACTCTGCAGAATAGTTCCAGGGCTTATTCCTCTTGGGATTTCAATCTATTCCATGTTGAACTTTAAGAATTAGAATAAGTACTGTTTTTACAAAGTGACAGGCTGGTGTGTATTCAAGTGTGCTATTTGTTTATTTACTGGTTTGCAGTGGCGTAGCGTGGGTTGTCAGCACCCGGGGCAAGGCAAGTAATTTGCGCCCCCTAACCCGTGGAGTTGCGCCCCCTAACCCTAACCCCCAGATGTTGCGCCCGGTGCGGCCGGGCCCCCCTGCACCCCCCACGCTACGCCACTGCTGGTTTGGGTTCTTTCTCTTCTTCTTTTTTAGAAACAACATCCGACATTGATCCACCAATAATAATAATACAGTGGTACCTCGAGTTAAGTACTTAATTCGTTCCGGAGGTCCATTCTTAACCTGAAACTGTTCTTAACCTGAAGCACCACTTTAGCTAATGGGGCCTCCTGTTGCTTCCGTGCCATCAGAGCACGATTTCTGTTCTCATCCTGAAGCAAAGTTCTTAACCTGAGGTAATATTTCTGGGTTAGGGGAGTCTGTAACCTGAAGCGTATTTAACCTGAAGCATACGTAACCCGAGGTACCACTGTAACAATATTGTCTACATGGTATGTACGCTCATAGAAACACCTACATAGACACAGTCAAATGCAGAAGAAACTAATGCACTGCTAAATCCCAAGGGGGGGGGACGGGGGACAGGCAAAAGGAAAGGGAGGGAGAGAGAAAACAATAAAGCAAAGAAAAGAGAGATATTGTCCATTTACTGCTCAGAAATGCTGCAAATAAAACACAACAAACACAATTATATGTTGTTCATTAATCAGCCTCCTGTAACCACTTAAAAGCCATATGCTGGCAAGTAAACGTATGTGTGTGTGTGGTGTGTGTACACACACGCACAGTTTATATATTTAATTCAGATAAGCTTGCAGTGTTCCATATCCTCCCATATGCAAAAATCAGTAACGCCAGTTTTCTTCCAGTTTGCTGCTATCCACATTATTGCAGCAGTGGATAAAGAAAATTTGTGGCCACTTCAGGATTAGTATCACTAATGAAGTTCTTAAGATAATGCAAATTTGCACCACACTAAAGTTATCATCTTGGAACATCTCTGCACAGTCTTAAGAGGTGTGTTAGAAATACAAAATACCAAAGAAAAACTGATGAGCTATGCGGAGATGGCGACGCTGACACACAGACTTTGGGAAAACGACAATAGGGATTTTGAAAAAGAGTGGGAACCTTTTTATATTATATTTGCAGAAACAAAGAAAGAATACTGACCTGATGGTAGGATTTAAATAAACACTCACAACTTTTTGGATAGGGAATAGATATTGTAATAAAAGGGAAAATATGATATTTGTAGAAAACAGCAGAATATACTAATGAGATTAATAAATCTGAAATGGAAGTTGAGGGAAGTCCAAAAGGGGGGAGGGAGAGACGTTTATGTAAGCTGTATGTTATAAGTACATTTGTAAGGAGAGAAAAGAAAATTTAAAAAAGGGAAAAAAGAAATACAAAATACCGTACAGGTAAGGTGTTGCCTTTCACTGGTTTTCAAAAGGCTCCATAGCAAACACCTTGAGGTATTCTGTGTGTTCTAAAAATACAAGATGCTCTCTTATGTACAGTACTCTGTATTTTTTACTTTATTTAATTCAACAGGATTTGTCTCATGCTTCATCATCCATAACCTCTCAACTTTTCAGCTAACATCTTATACTGCAAGAGACCATGATAGTTTTGCCTAACTGATATGGGACGCTTTTTCTTGCAACTGCAGATGACATTGCAAACAAGAAAAATAAGTTTTTGGAATCTATTTCTGGGTGATTAGGCTATAGAGAACCACAAAGTACCTTTGGGTTATGCGATAACGTACATAGTTAAAACTTGTGCCATTTTATATATAAAATTAAAATCAGGTAACATCTGGGCTGGGATCTGAAGATGATCCCACATTACATGTTAACTGGAAAGAATGTGAAGTGTTGAGATTATTTTTGAGACCGCCTTCAGGAAAAGGGACAACTACTTTGAATCTAAAGGCTAGTGAGCTTCATTAGTAGATAGAGATAGAAGTTGGGAAGAACAATCCCTTCTTCCTCTTCTATATCACTTATATGTCAAAATGGCTTCACACCCATGAGAGAAGGAGCGCATCTAACCTCTTTGTTGAACATTCATCCTAATTTGTTTGCATGGAGGTTAGACAGCACTGGCTATTTAATGAGCATTCATCATGATTTGTCTGCATGGACTATGACGTTGCATTAAAGTGCCGTATTTTTCCGTCTGTAAGACGCCCCCATGTATAAGACGACCCCTATTTTTGGAGGCTCAGATTTAAGAAAATGGGGGGAAATGGCCCAGAGTATAAGATGCCCCCTAATTTTTGACATTATTTTTAAGGAGAAAAACCTAGTCTTATCCACGGAAAAGTACGGTAAGTATTACCACACATTTTCCGGTGCATTTTCTCATCACTTTTCTTATCACAAAAGGTCTGATCTTTTCAAGAAGTGGGTCTGTTGCGCAAGACCTGGTGTAACTCTCTTTTCCACAGATGGAATAGCACTTAAACAGCTTCCCAAGACCACTCAGCCAACGTACCTCAAGCAAAGGGTTGCACCCTGTTATTTCAGAGGGTGATTAGTTTCAGTAGTTTAGTTGCCTCTATTGTCCTTCTGCCTTTGCTGTGCTTTTTTATTTTTACTGCTCTTTTTTATGCTCTAGTGTTTTATGATTTTCTTTATTGTATTGTTTTCAGAGTGCTGTAAAGCCACCTTATGGATCTGACTCGAGTGGAAAGGCCGGATATAAATGTTTCTACTAACTAAATCATAAATATCTCCATAATGAGAGTCAATTAAATGAGCGAGCTGATGTTATGATGTGAAAACCGCTGCTTCTGAGCATGAGGTGTTGTGAAATGCCCTGGAACCCTGAGGAGAAAGCTGCAGTATGGAGATTAATTCCATTGCTCTGCTGTGGTAAAAGGTTTAGAAAAGAGCTCATCTGTCAAGTAGTGGATAAGTGAAATGCCATGTCACGTAATGAGACGTCACATATTATCAAAGCCAGTTTTGGCAGAGGCAATATATCTCACAAAGGGTTTGTGACAAATGAGTGCAAAAGACTATAGACACTTTAAAAAGGTCCATGAAGTGATCACTTATGATTTAGAGTATCACTGTGAGGAACCATCAAACACGATATATGGCCATCTGGCTCCTACTCCCACAGGTCACAGGGAGCAGACACATTGGCACAGTCTTTGTTGGTGGGCGAACAGGGCAGAGAAACCAAGGCAGCAGCTGAAAGGGCTGAGGGGGGGTTGTGGTGTACCTGTTGATGTGGCAAGTGGAGGCCACACTCTGGGTTCTTAGGCACCAGGGATGCAGCCAAATTCTTAGCTCCTCAACAGTATTGAGGAACTGCCAAGGATGAAATGGCTCCAAAGCTGGATCTAGAAACATCAAAGAAGCGTTCCAGCTAAATGCGTTGTAAATGTAAACAGGGAAATCCGGTAGGGAAAAACGGGACTCCACAATGCCATCTGGTGGCACAGTGTTATATTGCAAATACAACACATATAAATGAGTCCATATTCTTCTCTGTGAGCAGAAGGGGCAGGGCAGGGCCATAAGAGAAGGAGTTGGGTGGCATTAAACTCTTTCCCCTCCAACGACTGAAGCAGCCATAAGAGGGGAGCTCTATCTCTCTCCCCCCTCCATTCCAGAAGGGGGCACTGAAGGAGCTGACCAGGGCCCCTTCCAGGCTGGTGTTTTATTGCGAAAGTATTCTGCAAAATGTTCTTGACACAATAACAGTGCATTAGTGGTGGATGTATTCTGCTTTATTAGTTCTGTGAGGCTTCTCCAGTGCTACAACATTATTGCTGCCTGTAGGGCCTACAGTGCCACAAAAGTGGGACAAAAATCCCAGAACATTTGTGGTATGAAAAGGTCTAGGATTTCAGCAGGAAGTTATGGGCTGCACATTCATTGGAAACGAAGCACTATTAAGACCCAGCATGCGTTTCTCAAAAAGAAGTCATGCAAGATGAATCTCATTTCTTTCTTTTCCTTTCCCGCCCCGACCTGGCCACAGTGATTCATGCGACGGTCATCTCCAGGCTTGACTACTGTAATTCGCTCTACGCGAGGCTGCCCTTGAAGCTGTCCCAGAAACTCCAGCGGGTACAGAATGCTGCAGCGAGGCTCCTCACGGGGTCTCTGCCATGGGAGCATATTCACCCAGTGCTTTTCAAGCTGCACTGGCTCCCGGTGGAGTACAGGGTCAGATTTAAGGTGCTGCTTTTGACCTTTAAAGCCCTTCACGGCCTAGGACCCTCGTACCTACAGGACCGCCTCTCCTGGTATGCCCCACGGAGAGCCTCAAGGTCCATAAATAGCAACACCCTAGAGGTCCCGGGCCCTAAGGAAGTTAGATTGGCCTCAACCAGAGCCAGGGCCTTTTCAACTCTGGCTCCGGCCTGGTGGAACGCTCTGCCTCATGAGACCAGGGCCCTGCAGGATCTGATTTCTTTCCGCAGGGCCTGTAAGACAGAGTTGTTCCGCTTGGCCTTTGGCTTGGAGCCAATTTGATTCCCTCCCTTGCTCTTTTTCTTTTTCCTTTCCTTCTCCTCCTGCGATGAGGCTACATTTTAATATTTTAATGTTCCATTATTTTAATGTTGTATTTTATTTTTGTTTTTAAGTTGTAATCATTAATCTTGTTTTATTATTGCTTGTAAGCCGCTCTGAGCCCAGCCTTGGCTGGGGAGGGCGGGGTATAAATAAAAAATTATTATTATTATTATTATTATTATTATTATTATTATTATTAATAGTGCTACAGGCTTGGTAGATCGGGGGAATGCTGTAAATGTAGCCTACTCAATGAGAAGATGCTCTCCCATCTTCTCACTGGGCCAGATGTGATAGAATTATAGAATTCCATCATGTCAGATTCTGACATCTTCACCCTAAAGCAGGAAAGAGCAGATACACAGCTTGCAGCTCTCATTTGTTTTGCTAGCTGCTGAACCAGACTAGTTGCTGCTTGCCAGGATCGAAACACAGAAAGAGAAAGTTGAAACACTGCAGAAAAATAATATGCTGGATTCAGAGCTATTAGCGCATTGCATTTGAACAAGGCACCACTCTGCGGCAAAGACTGGCGGTACCTGCCTGAGGAAACAGCAAATGATAGGCACACAAGCAATCTGTCAGCAACATTTATTTATTTCAGCAAATATGAGGTTTTCCTCTCCACTTGAGGATGGTAGCATTGAAATGATGATGATGCTAGCATTGAAATGTTTAAAAAAATTAGGAACAAGAACATAAAAAAACAGATAAAGAACAGAGAGCAGTAGATAAATACCAGAAATACTCTGCCGGAAATTATGTTAAGTTGTTCTGGCTTTGTTTTATTTGCAAGGTCTCCACTGAGGCATTTTTTGAAGTCACTTGTCATTCTCAGGATTGCTGAGATAAGAATTGCTGCTTCTGAAAAAAAGCACCAGCTGTGGGTTGTAAAGAAAAGTTAGGTCTCCCCTTCCCCATCTTCACATTTTACTTCTTCGTTTTGTGAGAGGACTTTAAGTGGAAGAGCATTCAAAGCCATTTAGTTAGCCAAATAATCCAGCGCGAGCTGTTTGCTGCCTTTCTCACCCTGGTGCCCTCCAGATGTTTGGGACCACAACTGTGGCACATCTGTGGAGCTGATGATGGTCCAAATACAGTGGTACCTCAGGTTACCTATGCTTCACGTTACATACACTTCAGGTTACAGACTCCGCTAACCCAGAAATAGTGCTTCAGGTTAATAACTTTGCTTCAGGATAAGAACAGAAATCGTGCTCCGGCGGCGTGGCGGCAGCAGGAGGCCTCATTAGCTAAATTAGTGCTTAAGGTTAAAGAACAGTTTCAGGTTAAGAACGGACCTCCGGAACGAATTAAGTACTTAACCTGAGGTACCACTGTATACTGAAGGGACACCAGGTTAGAAAAAGGTGACCTATTACCTCATGAAGTGATTGGACCAGCAGCAAGCAGGGTCACACAACTCCCCTCTTTTTGGTGATCCTAGGCCTAGGGGAAACCCGCACTTTGGTTAGTGCTGAACCTCCACTGAAAAACAGTTTCTGCCTTCCTGGGATCCTATATTTTCTCTCAATATAAGAAACATTGCTCTAAAGGCAGCCGATATGATGAAAGTCTAAGAGAACTACATGTGTTTAAAAGATAAATATTGTACATTACTGATGAGCACACACCAATCAGGGATAAAGGTCAAAGGAGTCTTAGGATATGCTGTTTTATTTACACATATATACAGTCTAAGTGTAAGATGGAAGATCTGTAGCAGATCTTGCTGCCTCATCAGGTTTCCAGGGAGGACACCAAAGTCATAGCATTATTTTCTGCACAGAAAGGCAAAACTCTCTGCCTCCAGCCTCAGTCCTCCTCACACAGATTTTCAGTAGAAGATAGGAAAAGCAGTAATGGATTGAATTGACATAAATGCTGACAGGGATGAAATATTAGGAATACACATAAAAATATATTGCAGCACTATAAAATTATATGTTAAAATGCTGCAGAATTGTTTTGATTATTTTCAGTAAAGAGGTACTAAGAGATGTGTTTCGTAAATTAGACTTAAAGCCTTCCTTTAGGATTAGCCTGACTAAATGATGTGCTATCTCTTCTGAATCCAAGACAATACAGTAAATCAAAATTTCATCTGTTTAGTGAATAATATAAGCCACAGCATATACATTTCCAGCTGCATAAAATAAAAAAATGTAAAACCAGCAAATCACGTTCAGAAATCAGTGGCCACATTTTTAAGTGACAAGTTGTATTTGCAAAACAGCCAACAAAGAACTTTCACCACAGACTTATCACCTCAAATCACCTCAAGCACAGTCTCTCCAGCACAATACTTTTCAGGGGTTTTATTCATTTATTCAAAGAACAACCCCCCTTTTAAAATAAAAACCACTCTCTCCAGCCAGAAAAAGCTTCTGAGAGACAAATAATTAGTCTCTGGCTTTCTTTTTTTTAAAAAAAGTGTGCATAACTGTGCATGTGAAGCCAGTCCACAACAACAAAGATGATTGTCTAAGTGCCTCTTGAATCCTCAGATGCTTTCACATTGCCAATCTCCTCAGTTGTTTGGCAGGTTGACGACTGTTGGGAAAAGCTCGATAGCTGCCATAAATCTGAACACCCTTTCTTCTAAAAATAATGAGTAGTTTCAGTTCAAATATAGTGAGATGTGTTCTGAAATTCAGGTCTCCCTGAAACTAGGGTCAAAATTATTCTAAAATTTTAGGGGCATTGCACAATGGATCTTCCTTCTTTTCCTCCTCCCTTCCGCCAATAGAACAAGGCAGAACTTCTCTTAAGAGATCAACAGCTAGGAGTTGCCATTTTTCACCCACAGAGTGCTGTATCATTTCAGGGCATTTTGGAGGGGGATGCCATTGTCCGTGGCAGACACCCTTCTTGTCCCAGAATGCAATGCGCCCCCCCTACCTTTTGGAATGACGATGGCTTCAGAGGATGGGAGAAGCAGGTGCCTAAGACGGCTCCTTTGCTGAGGTAGCATACAATTAAAGAAAGGACAGGATAGAAAGAACAGAAGCCTCTCCCACAACAACCCTGTGAAAATACCTCAGCGCCTCTTCCAGCTGTGGCTTTCACACACACATGCACACTGACAGGGCCATCTACCACCAACTGATAACTTCTTCTGTTTTTATATTGTTTATAGTACTGTAATTTTCTCAATGTATTTCAATGTTACTTGTAAGTTGCCTTGGATTTGAATCCTGAAAGGATTCCCAGAACAGATTTAGGGGGATACGTGGGGAGAGGAGAGGGAGCGGAAGTCCCACTGTGGTCCCTGTGCTAGTGGAGCTATTTTGCTGCATACCACTCATGGCTACTTTAAACAGCCTTTCCTTGCTGTTGCATCACATCCCTGCAGCCCACAATGGTATCAAATTGTATTACTGACTCTTCTGAAAATGGAAACTCCCCTCTTTGTTCCTACATTTTAACTCCCATCTGTTTTACATGGCAATATGACATTCAGTCAGAAAAAAAACTATAAATCCAAATGCTGAGGTCATAGTAGTAATTCCTTGAAGGAATATATGAATAGATGATATAGATAGATAGATAGATAGATAGATAGATAGATAGATAGATGATAGATAGATAGATAGATAGATAGATAGAGATAGATAGATAGATAGATAGATAGATAGATAGATAGAAGATAGAAACAATTAGATATAGATGGAACCTCTGAATATAGAAGGAATACTCTAAAAAACAAATAAAATGAAGATCCTGGAATATACCCAAATCTGGGATATAGGCAATTTAATATATATGTCCCAGAGGTACCTTTTAAAAAAAAAACCAAAAACCTCTCTGGTTAGTTATTTCAAAGAAATTACAAGCAATGCAAAAGGACAACAGAAGTAGCAAGACACAAGCATGGATGTCAGAAGCTGTACATTAAGGCCAAACAAAGTTTAACAGCTCAATCAAGCTAGAAGAGAGAAAAAGCATTGCTGATTGTTGCATATATGTCTATAATTCATAGTAGGAGAGTCTCTGCTAGGGTGATAATCTGATATGCTCCAAGTCAGGACAGGGAAACGGAAATAAAATGAAAACATCCTTTTCATTTGAGTGTTCACGTATATCACTAGAAAAATGACGCAGCTCGACTACATTCCATAGCAGCTTAGTAATGTGAGAAAATACCACAAAAGTCAGAGACTTTTGCACCGTTCCTTGAAAACTTCATTTTATTTTTCTTTCTGTAAATTATTTTCAACCTTGTGCCGCAGAGCAAGCATTCTTAGAATGGTGCATGCTTGGAAATTTGTACAAAGTCATTGCTGAGATATTATGTTTTGAAACCAACAAGAAGTAATTTTGGGGAAGACAACATATGGTGCTACCATAGATAATAAAATTAAATGAAAAGAAATGCACAGTGAGATAATTACATAGGCAGTGGTATTGCTGAGAAAAGCCTGGGGTTTGTTTTGTGATCCACTAACTAAATATAAGCCAGCAGAGTGATTTTGTCGCAAAGGCAGGGCATATTGCTTTTCTGCTCTTACAAACAGAAGATGTGGCGAGAACCAATAAACAACAAATTAACAAAAATCACTTGATATAAAGATGGCTTGTGACATATGGTACACTGGGTGGATTATGGTCATTTTCTACAGGATCATTATGAAATCCAAGGATGGCATTCAACTAAACCAGAACAGAGCCACTGAAATGAATGAATGTGACTATGTTGTCTATTGATTTCAACACGTCTACCCAGAGTCAAACTTAGTTGAACAGCCCCACCTGATATTAATTCAATCATCCAGGCCTCAGCTGCTTTCATAAATAAAACTGTGTTCCACACCAAAATCTAAAAAAGAGATCAGAGGGCACCGCCATTTTATGAGTGCCTTCAAGCCAACCACATGATCCTGCCTTTTACCAGGCCCTCTGAATGGACTATCTGTGTATAGTCTGTTCAGGGGTGCAAGAAGCAAATCAGCATTAGCAACGTTGACTTGAAACTTTTTGTGGACCCTGTTGCCATTTTGAGTTCTTTAAGAACATTTCCAAAGCCCATTATAAGCAAGGATTGAATCCTACACACACACACACACACACACAGAGAGAGAGAGAGAGAGAGAGAGAGAGAGAGAGAGAGAGAGAGCGCACCTATAGGCTTCTTGAAAGAGAAGGAATTCTGATGCTCACAGTGGATACAATACATGCAACCGTTTCCCAGTACACACCCTGTATTACCACTCTTTCCCCCTCTCATTACTACAAAGTGTTTCCCCTGACACTTCACTAAATGAGAAAGCGTGTATTAGTTGGAGGTTCCATGTGCATCCGATTGTATCACCTAGAAAATTCCAATTCACTTAGATCTCATTGTTTCCCACAGGATTTGGGTAAAAAGGCAGCCATAGATTTAGTCTACACTTGGTCAAATGTCCTTAATTTTGTGGGGCTACATTGGTATAGTATCAGGATGTTCCTCAACCAAGAACTATTAATTTTGTCTACAGATTCCCAGTTCAGGACTTCACTTGCATTGTTTTGCAAATGCTACCATTCAACGGTGCCAACCATGAAGCTATACCTAATGCACCAACATTGCAGTCCTGTGCTCAGGTTACATATGTCAGGCTCACTTGTTTTTCTCTGAGAGCTACATGTAAACGGTGCCCAGGACTGCATTCCAGCTGAGGATCTGGGCAATTATTTTGACTGTTTTGAAGTACCAACTGCATTTACAGTTACACTGCATTTAATTTATACGTAATTGAGTCTGAGAACAAACAAACAAAAAACAATCAATCAAACAAGCGTGAAGTTAATACTGCAGCTTTGTAGAAAAATATTTACACGCATTACTGTTTCCCCTCTTTTTCATTGAACACATATATTCCTATACTTTTTAATAGATTTATTTACAAACTTTATTTACATTGATGCAAAACTATCATATTTGGGTTGTTGTTTTTTTCAAAAAAGTTACTCTCATCTTGTTAGTTCATGGGTCACACGGTAACGAATGGCTAAAGTGCTAAAAGTGCTCTTCTGGAACTCAGTGGGATGCCAGTTTTTAAATATATGCTTCAGGATGTAATGGGGATGGACCTAATGGACTGTGCTAAATCTGGAGATTTTCTGCACATGTCCAAACTGTTTGTCGGGCTTCTGTTGTTGGTGAAAGTAGTATGTCTTCTGCTGATGCTCTCGGAATCTTCTTTATTCAGCCTCTGTCCAGTTTTCTGACAGCACAGGAGGCTCCGTATGAAGTCGTGCAGCAGGTGCCCACTAAAGAACATGTAGATCCATGGGTTGCAGCAACTGTTCAAGCAGGCCAAAAGGGCAGTGACAGTAATTAAAATGTCTTCTGACTCTGTCAATACAAAGCAGAGAATTACTTAACAAATATCTGTGCCATTAACCCATTGCTTCTGTGATATATTTTTTTTACAAAAAGCTTAATATTTTTATATGTAGATAATGACACGAGGCCGATGCATTGCCTTCTTTTATTCCTTCAAATGAAACAGAAAACTTCCATTTCATATTTCATACACCATACCAAGACTAGTTGATTCAGTGATTAACCATTTCATTAACAGAGAAAATCACTAAATAAGACTGGATATGAAGATGATCACCATAGCAGATGAATCCACATTATGTTCCTCAACTGTAGCTCTTTGTTTATGCATTTATTCTGTTTCATAAGATATATCCTGCATAGATACTATAGGATTAGGCTGCTCTGATTTATTGTAATAATTATTCTTACAAATATAATTAATTTTTGACATGCATGATGCCTATCTGAGGCTCTTTTGAGATACTGTGAAGTTTGTGTAATTTAGGGAGTTATATAAATAATATTAAACAACAAGAATGCTCTTGTTGTTACCTTTCACAAGCTCCTATTGTTAAAAGGATTTCCCCCCTGATTATAGAACATATAAAAACACACACACAGCCCTACAATTAAAAATGTACAAGGCAGTTTGCCATCAATGCAATTTAAATCCAGGTGTGGATCTACACACGGGGGGGGGGACTGATATAAATAAGTAAAAAATAAAATTGTTATAACTTAAGGGGGGAAAGCACTATAGAAAATCCTAAATAAAATTTGTTTTGTTCTCCAGCACCATCTGGTGTTCATTTTTATAATGCATTCAAAACACTGCTTTTTGACTAATGTAGCCAAGTCCCAGGATTAGCTTGCTAAAGCAGACTAGGCACTGCATAACAATAAAAAGTATTAGACATGCTTAAAATAAAGGAATGTAAAATTATCTAGAATGCAACCCCTTCAAAATTGAAGGTGTGTGATCATGGTATCTCTCCTGCCAGGAAAGTATTAGTATTATGCCCCCATCTCTCTCATGCAAACGTGAGATGCTGGTTAACTACATCTAACGCTGCTGGCGGCTCATGATGTTGCAGAGGCAACCCAGCCTGCTTCACCAGTAAGGTGTTCCCAGTTCACCCTCAACACCAGTTCGGTCCCACAGGTTGGCAATGTTTTTACTAACACAACCATTATTACACACCAGCCTGAAAACTTACTTGCTGGAACAGAGGCTCTGGTGCTTTGTTAAATGCCTCTTAAAATCTTGTTTGTACGGTATATTCTCTGTCTCTACTTAATCCAGACAGCTACTTGTAAACTCAATTCTGCTTTAGTTATACTCTGGTACAAACAACCTCAAACATTCTGCACAACTGTTCAGTGGAATGAACAGACAGCTCATTAATTCCTTGTAATGCCATCTCTAGGCTTAGGCTGTGGACATTAAGAGAAATTTTGTTCAAGGGATGTATTTTGTCTTTTTCTACAAATAACTAATCATGCACCTGTCCCCAAAAGAGCGTGTCTGCCACTGTGACACAGATATAAACTTGGTAAGGACTTGGCGCAGAGTCAGTTAACTGGTGGGTCCCAACATTTTTGAAAAGAACAGGGATATCCTCCTAGTCTCACTCTGCTATTATTTTACCAATTTCATGGAGCCCACTCCAATTGCCCTACAGAGGCCAGGTGTAAAAGAGAACAGACGCCTGCACCCAGGGGCGGGGCAAGCCACCCATAGGGGCAGGGTGCACCACGGGGCCTCTGGAGTCTGCCTGCCTCCTCCCACTCAGCCGCCCTACAGAGTGTTTGGGCAGCGTGCAGCCTGCAAGACCCTAAGCCACTGCGTTTCTCCGAGGAGAGACGCGTGACTTGGGCATGCTGCAGGCCCCACAGTGAGTGCTACCTGGCATTTTGTCACCCCCCCCAGTGGTGACGCCCAGCAAGCTATTACCTACTGAAATTCCTCTTCTACCCAACTATTAAAGACACAGGACTCCATCAGCTATTGCATCTTCCCAAACCGAATTATGCCTTCAGATAAAAGATAATTTCATGATACCGGTAACAGATTTTGTGCATGTGCAATCGTCCTTTCCTCACTGTGCATTTTCTTCTTATAATTTTTTATAAACTTGGTTCGCCTTTATGCACCAGCAGAAGTTCAGAATATATATCTGGTAGACCCACTCCAGCATTTAATCAGTGTGGCTCCTATTAAAAAAATTCCAATAATTCAAAAATCCCCAAATTAAGGAGAAATTCAGCAGTATAATATTTACACCTGGAGTAGCTGATGAGATGCCCTGCAGAGGTTCTCTGACTATATATCCCATCATCCCTGACCTTTGGACATACTGGCTGGAACTAATAGGAGCTGTAGTCCTACAACTACAGGTCATTCTGTTGGCTAGCTTTGAGATATGCAAATAATACAACCCCTTTGATTCATTACAACCCACCTAGATGCATTACATTTAAAAAATGTAACTTATTTTAGTGCTTGATCTCCTTAATGTTAATATGGTTTGGCATATCTGTGATGCAATTTTAATTTTATATTATGACAAGTCTTTTCTTTTATAATTTATTGGTTTTCATAAGATCTGGTTTTATGATAGATTTTTCTTGTTTATTGTATTGTCTTGGTACATTGCGATTATGCAAATGTTTCCTTAAGCGTCACTGCAGGTAAATGAGGTATAAATTCTCAACACAGTTTAAAATTAAAATCAACCTTGCGGTGTACTTTGCTATATAAAGTATGTTCGGACATAGCAACTGCCGTTTTAAAAGGGCAACGATCTATTTTAGGAGCCAGCAGGACTAAGCAAGTGGTCTTATTTGATATGCATGCATACATTTCCTTCGTTTAATCTGGAAGCAAGTTTGTTCATTATAATCAGGCTGCTTCTTCCCTCCCTGAAGCCACTAAAATTTCATTTGCCTCTGATTCTGTTGAAATGGTGTCAAGTAGGCTACTTGACTTTCCTGTGATTTCAAATCAACCTTTATTAGCACAGGCAATGGAAACCTCTCAGAAAATCATCTTCAGTGGTTTTCTGACAAGCCCTGCCTCCAGCAGCCTCTCATCACCCTCACCCATTGTCCTGATATTGCACAAAAATAAAATTACGGAGCTGAGGCTGTTCAGGATCCCATATTACATATGGCAGAAGCCATATTGAACTGTTTGCAACAGCCTGAATCAAAGGACTTCAGATTATGGGTGGTGGTGTTGTTGTTTTTAAAAAGCTCTACTTGGTACTTCTCAACCAAGAAGTGAGGAAAGAAAATTGCCAAAGGAAATCTGAAATCTGTATTCTTTTATGTTTTGAATTTCAGGTGATCTGATTTAACAGTCATAAACACACACACACATCTATCTGTCACACATACCTGTCACTGGATTTAAACACGCTTTGCTTACCTGTGCTGAAATATTCTATCTACTGCTTACACACTACCGATCAATAGACATTTTGGTTAATCTAGGGTTGCCATTACTGGGATTTCAAAGGTGGAATTTCCAAAAGGCGTCGCTTTGTCCTGCATCTTAGGCAAGTCAATTGAAAAAAAAGGTCAACAATTTTGGGGTGTCCTGGTTTTTTACTTTTTGGAATATGGCAAACCTAGGTTAATATGGCTCATTGGGGCACTGCAATGTCCAATGAGCAGAAAGCAAAGTATTGTTCCCATAACAGCTATTTGTGTATGTAAGTATAGGTTTGTATGTATTGTTAACCTGAAACGAATATCAAAATAGGAGGTTGGTAAAAAAAAAAAAATACTCTTCTTTTAAAAAAATATTTTTATTGAGTTTTCATTTTTCTACATTTCAAAATAAACATTTTGCAAGCTTGTTAAAAAAAACTCTTCTTGGTCATGAGTGTCTCACACAATCTGACAAGTTAATTGCCTTATCGTGGTTCTAATGGATAAGGCTTAAATTTTATGTATTATTCTTTTCAATATGTATGCAATGGCAAACATGGCTTAGGAGAACCTTTCAGACAGCTTCTAGAGGTATGATTACAAATTCATCCATTATAACTGTCTGGTGCTATACTTTGATATTTAACTTCTGCAAAAGGAAACAAAACTCTGCAGATACATTTTGAGTCCCTTGTGAAGTTAAGTGCAAAGTTTGGCTTGCGTTGTCTGTTGTTCATCAGACCAATTAACTGCAAACAACTCTAGCTATCACAGAGCCTTAAAAAAAAAATAGAGAAAGCTGCGGGGCTTAGAGATCATGAATGTATCAAATTATTATTTACATAATTATGTGATTTTAAAATTACATTGCAAGAAAGATTTCCCCCTAAATATTTTACGTTCTGTACTTTCCACTAGAACCGGACGTTATTTGTGTTTACTTCAGACTCTTTTAAACATTTTTTTTTTGTAATGTAGCAGACAAACCGTCATCAGCTCCTCACAGCTGCACGAAAGAAAATAAAGGCAGGTAAGACCAAATCACATATCCAATGTTTTAAATAACCTCTTCAAGCCTATGATTGATAGGAAGTCCTGTGTGGAACAGTTGACACAAGTAAATGAATTGTTATAGCTATGTCAGGTCTTACCAACAGAATAAGCTCAATAATCACATGATACGATCTAATTAATCATCACTCAGCCATTAAGCTCACTAGACTGATTGTTCTCTGTAAGTCTAAACTACCTCACGGTGACTTGGGGGAGGGGGGCATAACCTGCAGTGAGCACCTTAGAATGATTTTTAAAAATAGTAATAATTTACTTTGGTGGACCTTCAGAGATGCCTTTAGAATAAATGTATTTGTTTTCATGCCTAGAGACTCAGGGTGCTTACTAAAATGACACCCATTATAGGTACCTATGAATTTTATTTACAATTACTGTATGAGAATGTGTATTTTTGCTGCTCTTTCAGTATATATGCCCCCTATTTGTATATACTACCACCAGGGGCTACCAAATTCATACAGATAGAGGCTGAATCGTACATCCATTTACATGAGAGTTTGCTCAAATTAACTTACTTCTGAGTAGAAATATATAACTTGTGCTGTCCGTAAAAGGGTGAGATTGCGTGTGAGCGAGTTAAATTCAACCTGTTGATACTGAAATATAGACTGCAATCCTGACTTTGAAATGCAGAAAGCTTATATTCCTTCCAACAACCCGTTATTCTCCTTTCAGTTGCTAGAATACCAAACACTTCCAAATGAAAATTTGTACCAAGGCTTAGGTGAGGGACGGAGGAAGGGAGGCATTGTTGTGTCTTGGGCTGAAGCAAACATGTGCAGGGTTGCCCTGCCGATAGGAATTTTACTCAAACCAGCATCTATAACCCAAATGCAAGGAGAAGGCAGAGGAGCTCAGTTCATGCAAGAATATTTCTGGCAGAACATCAGTGCCCTTGTCCACCGCAGTCCAATGGTGAATTTTCAGTTTTAAATATTTGATAGGTAAAGGTAAAGGGACCCCTGACCATTAGGTCCAGTTGTGACCAACTTTAGCCTAAATCCATTTCCTCCTTAGTAAGCCTGAAACTAACATGGGAGATTAACATTGTTGTTTAGTCGTTTAGTCGTGTCCGACTCTTCATGACCCCATGGACCAGAGCACATTACTGTGTTCTAAACATTAAGTTGCAATTCTAAGCATACTGCCTTAAGAAGTAAACTCCATTCAGAGACGAGACGCTCTTAAGCAGGCATCTTTAGACTGCATGTTTTCCAAGAAAGTATGCCTGAATTAAATTGCCTGCTTGCTCTGGAGTGAGCTCCAGTGAAACATATGCCACACACTTACTTCCAAATAATTGAAATATGTGGCCTTAGGGCTTGGGGTGCAAAGTTGAGAAACGGGTTCAGAGCTTGCTGCCAAAGCAAAATTCAACTCTGATCGCTTAGTGAAAGCAACAGGTTGTGTGCCAAGAAGCCAGCAGCAGCGCTAGTAGAGTGGAAACCCGGAGTCACTCTGGAATTCCTAATAGAGGAGGAAGACTCCCGGGGCAAGGTTGGGGAGGGAGGGAGAGAGAGAGAGAGAGAGAGAGAGAGAGAGAGAGAGAGAGAGAGAGACTCAGCGCAGCAGGTAGTACCTACCATGCCAGTTGGAGTGGTCTTCCCAGACGGAGCGCATCTGGACGGTGAAGAAAGGCGCCCAGCAGACGATGTAAGCCGAGACGATCACGAAGGTCATTTTGACCGTGCGGATCTTGGCGCGGGAGACGTTCTTGATGCTGCTGACACAGGGCGTGAGGAGCAGCCCCTTGCGCAGGGCGCCCCCTCGCGGAGGAGCCGCCTCCCGCCTCTGTCGCCGTCGGGTCTTGTCGCGGACGTTGCTCCAGATGTGGTAGCAGATGAAGCCGTAGCAGGTGACCAGGATGACGACGGGCGCCACGAAGATGCTGCCCGTGATCCAGGTGATGTAGGCGCGCGGCCCCCAGGGCATGACGAACTGCGCCCAGCAGTCGTAGACCTGCGAGCCGCTCTCCACCTCGCGCAGCGAGAAGATGAAGTACTGCGGCAGGCTGAGCACGAAGCTGAGCGCCCAGGCGGCCGCGATCATGCAGCGGGAGCGCTTGCTGGGCTGCTGCAGCGTCTTGAGCGGGTGGCACACGGCGATGTAGCGGTCGGCCGTCATCACCACCAGCATGTAAGCGGACGCGAACATGCCGAAGACCTGCAGGTGCTTCACCACGCGGCACAGCCCGTCGGGCCCGTGGAAGCGGTGCGTCACGTCCCAGCACAGCTGCGGCAGGATCTGGAAGAAAGCCACCGCCAGGTCGGCCAGGCTCAGGTGGCGGATGAAGAGGTGCATGCGCGACGCCTTCTGGCGAGGGGTCCGGTGCAGCGCCAGCAGCACGAAGGAGTTGCCCAGCACCGCCAAGGCGAACGTCAAGGCCAGCACGGCCACCTCCAGCTTGGCCAGCTCCTCGTCCCGCCCGTAGCGGTTGCTGCTGCTCCCGTTGGCGCCGCCGCCGCCGGACCGGGGAGGCTCTGCGCTGCCGCCCGGTTCCTCCGCCTCACTCGCGTTCCAGGCGGACGACGGCGCTCCCCAGGCGGGGGAACCGCCGGCACCTTCTCCGAAGTGCATGGCGACGCTTCCCGCTCGCGCTCTCTCAGCTTTCCCGCCTTTCCGACGCGCTCCTTTCCCGCTCACTTTTTCCTTCTGGAGGCAGTCAGAGAGGAGCTGCGAGAGGGGTGGCGCCTCTTTCTCCAGCACGGTTGCCGTCGGTCAAGCGCGCCAAGTTGCCAGCCTCTTTCGCCTGTCCTCGCGCTCCTTTCCCCTGAGTTCCCGCTCGGGACGCCTCGCTTGCAGACGCTCCGCGCGCTTCTGCTTCCCCGCTTGCCGCTCTCCAAGCTTTTCCTTCGCGCTCCTCTAGAATTAGCCATAACCCCGCCCCCTCGCTCTCCCTGCGCGCCCCCTTGCTCTCCCGTCGAAGGCAGCCCGTCCGTCGCTTTGGCGCCCAGCCCGGCCGTCTGGGACTCCCCTCTGGACCTCGCTCTGCGGACACAAGCCACGAACTCGTTCCGTTTCACGCCGTCACACTGGGTGTTTGCTTCTTTTCTAACCCTTTTCTTTGTGGGTATACCATTATAGGAGCCCACCCCTCGGGGGTGCGGTCTTTTCGGGGCCCCCCGAAACATTTGAGGGGGGCAGGGCGGGGCTTATCGGCCCCCACCCCCGTCAATATTTCCAGTTGGCACCCCTGCTGTGAGCTCTGACAAAGGCAGCTGCCCGTCTTAAAACCTCGCTGTGTGTGCTCATCGCTCCAAATGTTGAAATGCCCCTTCCATTGAAAAGCCCCGCTACACGTGAAAGTTGATGCGCAAGTTATTACTTGATGTTGCTACCACCCGCTGCTGAGAATGGATGTGGGGGATTTTTCCCCCACCCTCTCTTTCCTCACTAAGCAGGGCCACTGCCTTTGTGTAGAAAGGTTTCTAGATCTTCTAACTGCAGGAACTCAGCTCCACTGCTTTACCTGTTGAACTTCATGCACCTATTAAAAACGTAGGAGCCCTGGCAGTGAGTGAAGGCTGGCAGCAGGGGTGCTAACTTGAATAAAATACTGAAGGGACCCAGGTAAGCCCCATCCTATATAACTGATCACAAGACACGGTGCATACACAGCATTTGAATGGCAATGCCCATCAACGGGGGGGGGGGTTACAAATATTTTATTGGGGGCCTGAAGGGACCTCAGCCCCTAGGAGTTGGCTCCTATGGCTAGCAATCTTAATGCTCCCCCTCCTGTCTTCCACTTGGATCCCAACTTTGTGCATCTCTTTCCACCAGCCTTTTTATAGTTTTTAGAACAGAGCTGTTTCCGTAGAAGTGATAGCAGGGTTCTTGTCAAGCTTTGAATGGCGGCGGGGGAGGGGGGGAGAGAATGTATATCTGAATATGCTGTATACACATTACCAGTTTAAAACATAGCTAGATCCATTCTTTTTCTCAATTCAATTCAAAGCTGGTTTTAGGAGGAAATGCATAAAAACACAGAATTTCCTAAGAACGCGATAGATATGGATGGTGTGTGGCTCACATTGCGTGCTCCTCAGATCAGTGGTGGGAGAGAACTGGTTGCAGTGTAAAAGAGAGTGTGTACATGGCCGTAGAGATAGAGGAAAATGGTGGCTGATACTTGAAGGAAGGATGGAAAGGAAGAAGAGAATAAACAAGGTAGAGGAAAGCAGGATGGGCTCCCCTTGGTTTTGGGGGCCATGAGCATTTGGAGATCAAAGGTAAGTGACGATGACACTCTCATTTCCCTTCTGGGGTCATTTATCTGTTGCACAGAATCTGCCTTTATACCAGTGCAGACCTATTACTGCTGCGATGGAAATCCTCAAACGCCTACTGGCTCAAATAATTTACATAATAACTGCCATTCTCAAGTTCTGCAGTCATCCTCCTCAACATGAATTTGAAACAGCTCATCACACAGAAACAGAGATGGAAAGGTTGAGGAAAACCAGTAATGTGGCCACTCTGTGGTTACTTGGAGTAAGCCTCATTGAACACTGAGGTGTGGGATTTTATTAATTGTTAAAATCTTGGAAAGCGCATTGTAGTGAGACTTTAAATAATCTGATATTAGAAACTAACGAGAGCTCTATAGTATAACATTTCTACTTCTATATTTTGCGACATTGCATTAAATAGTCTGTTTCATTTAAGCTGGAATCCCCTAGAACCACATTTGGCACATATTTGCACAGTGATTAACTGCATCCTTTGCCTTCAGATCCCATCAAAAGTTGCATACAAATTAAAACAAAAACAATATAAAATCATAGTTCATGAAGCATCTTTTTTTTTGCAGAGATGTAAATATTACACATGTGTTGTCAGGGGGAATATTTTGCTTCTGACAAAATACACAGTGTAAAAAATGCATTTAGGAAATGCCAACACTCTGGATTCACCATCCAGTACAGGTTTAGACATATCCACATTTGGTCACAGATAAATATAGAGCACAACAAGAACCACAGATGGTGAATTAAGTGCCCTGTTCATTTTAAACAGGTTGCATCCCATTTTTTAATCCCTCTGGGTGTTAATATATTCAGTTTCAAAAATCCATAGAGCCTGCTTTTAATGCAAGCAAGCTGTCTAAATGCGCTGCAGAACATCTAATAAAATTCAGATTCAGTGCCTAATTTAGGAAGCTATTAGGACTTTGTATTTACTACAAAAATGGCTTCAGCAAAGGTGTATTTTAAGTTTCCTCTAGTTTGCCTATCCAGATTTTTTCCATATGCGTACCAGAGCACATGAATGACAGGACAATACTATGGATTGTAAAGAATTTGTATGTTTTCCATTCCAACAGACTGCAAAAAGACCATATCCTTTTACTCTGTTACAGATTAGACCTTTCTTTCTCACAGGAAAAACTCTCTTGGGGTGCTGCTGCTGACCAGACATGATGGCCAAATTAAATGAAAGGGAAATTTAATAATAAAAAACAGAGTGTGGTGCAAGGATGATTGAATCCTTTCTCCATCCTTTCTTCCCACCTCATTTTTAAGTGCCTCTTTGGTACTCTCCCAGCACACTGGTCCTGATGCAATTCACGCACATACACTGACACAGCACAGTTCTATACCTGACTATTAAAAAGTAAGTCCTGTTGGGTTCAATAGGTAATACGACTACAGCCTTAAAGAGACAGGAGACATGACCTGAGATCTCCAAAATCTCATAAAGTTTGACTTTGAGATTCAGTTTATGTCATTTGTACTCAATGTCTCTGTGTACAAAAATACTAGGTCTTTTTGTTACATACATTAATTCATATAACTATGTGCTAATGCTGTTTTTAATACTTTCATGTGTAAGGCTATACTTTCTAGTCTAGATTTAATTCTAGGAATGAGCAATTATTTTTTGTTTAATGTCTTAATATTCTATCTTGAGTTGGATCTATGTTTTTTTGGGATTACCTTGGACCCAAAGTCCTCATTTTAGAAGCTTCCCCCCCCCCTTAAAATTGATAAATATCCATATTCTAATGTGTATTATTCTAACTGAGATACATATTTTGGTCTGTTGGCTTTTGTGACCTCTTTTCATTAATACAGCAATTTAGACTGTTGCCTAATGATGAGATTACATATTAGAATCAGTTGAATTTAGCAGAACACGCAAAATCCATTATAAGACAAATAAGTCAATTTCCAGACCATAAAGTCATTATTATATATCTATCACAATATAATGACAGTAATAAGGGGTTCTAGAGAAAAAAATACATTTTGTATGGTTGTATTAAAGAAAATTTTGTTTCGGTAGGTTAGCTAACAATGTAATACTATACATGTGTAGTCAGAAATAAGTAGGATACATTATGGAGGTTACTCAGATAAATTGATTTAGGATTGTAGCCTCATTGATTAAATCATTGTACATTTGTATAGGGGTAAAAATAACAGTTCTGAAGCGCATACACCCACCCACAAAAGCCCCACACCAACAACCAGCCAGGAAGAAAAAAAACTATGAACCCCAGGATTTTCTGATGATGCAATGGAAGCTTAAAAGCATCAATCACTGCCTTGAACGCAGAGATCAATATGTTTTAATTTCTCTTGGCACAATCCGTTGATACATGCTGACCTCCCATTTCTCCTAGCATCTGGCTTTATGGTCTGCCAATATGCCCATAGACACACATGGGCAGAGAAGGTTGTAAAACCAGAACCCTATGGAATCTAATCACCATCTTTCATGCATCGGTACTGTTCTCCAGGGCAAATGGATTTTGCCCATTGTGAGGCATAAAGGCTAATAGCCTTAATTCATGCTTCAAGCTCCAAGCCTCAAGTATTATAGCATTCTGCAATGGATGCTTGCTGAGTTTCCTCTGGTGAGCTAAATCAACGTTAATGAGTATCTTTTCAGAGATAATGACATATGTATTGACCCTGGTTGAACCTGGCTAGCTTACTTGAATTAATCCTAAAGATTCGAGATTTTGGAAAGTTTTAATCTAGATTCAATTAAGAAATTTAACAACATAATTTTGTTGAAGGTGCTTCTTTTTCAGATGAAGATGAATGGTAATTTTGGAACTGGCACATCAAGAGAAACTCCGAAGAGATCAGCCTTGCGCTTGCTCTACCAAATTCATCCCAGTTAGAGAGAGTGGCTATCTGATCAATTATCAAGAGTGTCCTCAGTGTGCTCTACTGCAAACAGAGACCTGTCCTGGTAAAAGAGAATAACTTCTTTATTAGCAAGCAGAGAACATATATAAGAATTAGAGCACTTTCAATAAAGCTGTTTGCAGAAGTTGGATAGCTTTACTGCACATTTATTATTACATGTTTGTCTTTGCATGGATCAGGCTGCAGTCACACAACAGTTTATTCCATTTGACTGGTGTTTCCCTAACTGTTATTTCCCACAATACAGCACCAAACACTAAAAACTTCCCTGAACAGGGCTGCCTTCAGAGGGGGGTTTTTGTGACCAGATAGTAGCCGTCAAGTACCTCAGGGTCCAAGGACTTCTTTAGGAATGGCTGAACTACCATTTCCTTCTGAGTGCCGAGAATCCCTTTGTTGTTTAGTCGTTTAGCCGTGTCCAACTCTTCGTGACTCCATGGAGCAGAGCACACCAGGCACTCCTGTCTTCCACTGCTTCCCGCAGTTTGGTCAAACTCATGTTGGTAGCTTTGAGAACACTGTCCAACCATCTCGTCCTCTGTCGTCCCCTTCTCCTTGTGCCCTTAATCTTTCCCAACATCAGGGCCTTTTCTAGCGAGTCTTCTCTTCTCAAGAGGTGGCCAAAGTATTGGAGCCTCAACTTCAGGATCTGACCTTCCAGGGCTGATTTCCTTCAAAATGGATAGGTTTGATCTTCATGCAGTCCATGGGACTCTCAAGAGTCTCCTCCAGCACCATAATTCAAAAGCATTAATTCTTCGGCGATCAGGCACCTTTATGGTCCAGCTCTCACTTTCATACATCACTACTGGGAAAACCATAGCTTTAACTATAAATATTCATTATCCACTCCCTGGACCCAATCCGGCCACTCCCCCTTGGCTAGCTTGAAGAAGCTATAAGCTAGCTTGAAGAAGCTATAAAAGTCAGGAGAGCATGCTGTGGACTGAACCACTGCAAGCACCTAATCCACTTCCTTAGGCCTCATCAAGTGAAACCAATCTAAAAGTTAGGGCAAGATGTGTCGGAAACCTCACCTGGCTCTGTAGTAACAGAAGCATCCAACTCAACATGGAGATGAGTTGTTTTATCTTCAAATTTCCTGGCAAACTTGTTACAGCAGGTCTCCAGCACTATGTCCCAGACTGAGACACGTGTCAACACTTCTCTCAACCACATGGGATAGCTCTGCTTGCCAGCTACTCAAGGATGTAATGGAGGCAGCAAAGTCAACAAATTTTGATGCCTTCACCACCACACAAGAGGCATGTCTATGTGCTGCAGATCATGTCTTATGAACTTCATATCAAGCCTCACCCCACTCATACTCTAGCCTTTATGCAACCTGCTTCATAGAGTGTGTTCTCCCTAAAATGAGAGCACGTGTTGCGGTGTGGGTCGCCAGGCCAGCCCTCTGTTGCCAGGCAGGTTAATAGTTATTGCCTGGCGCAACGATTGGCTGACCGGGTTGCTGGGGCAAATTGCATGTAGCAAATTGGGTGGATGGGACCATAGGCTTTAACTATTGGGGCACACTGCTTTTGCTTTCTCTTTCGCAGAGTGCATCGGATCGCCCGCCCTGTGTTCCGGTTGACCTTGCTTTGCCTGTCATGGGGTCGTCTGCCTTGGGGCAGGGGCTTAGTAGGAGTTTTGGCATTTGGCTGATTGGCTGGTGCCACTTGGCTTTTGCCTACTACTTAGCAATTCGTCACAACTTGTAAGGTTGCGGTTAGGCATTGGTTATAAAAACTGGTGGTGGAGGGGTCAGGATAGGCTGTGCCTGCCCCTCCAATGGTGCTGGAAGGGAATTCCGTTAAAGGAATCCTGGGGCTTGCCACGATTTCGTCCAATCCCTGAAATGGGACCAGGGCCGGCAAGCCTTGGGGAGCTGGTTGGGTGAGTGGTAAGGGACTGACGCTCAGCTCAACTGATCCCCAACATTGTTTTCCCTTCACTGGCTTCCGATGGAGTTTGGAAAGTCATTTCTGTCCCAGGCGGGGGGACAGATAGTCATAACCAATGTCTAAGCAACCACTCACAGATTTTGTGTTTTAATAAAGTTGTGGCCAAAATAGTGCCAAAAACCTTAAACTAAAATTACGTGCGATTTGTGAATTATTTTGAGGGGTGGCTTGGGGACCTCCACATGCAACTTGGAGTTCCCTGGAAAACCAGGGAACCTTTTGTGCTTCACAGTGTCAGAGAGAGATATCCACACACAAAACAATGTAATGTAACGGGCTCACAATTATGTCATTTACGTAGCTTCATCATATAAACTGGGGGAACAAAATATAGTTTCAGGCTAAACTGTATGCATGGAAACAACCTGAATTACAAAGAAAGATTTTGGCAATTCACATAGCTCAATAAAAACAAAGCCTATGAAAATGATTAGTTGACTACTGCACTGCAGTATTGCAGCTATTAAAGGAATAATCTAGTCCCACTTTTGATCCTAAACCTAGATTACTTTTCCTGAAGCATTCCCAATAAATGCTTGTCCAATTTGCCTTTTTCCTTCCAGTGAATGAGACTGGCAGCTTGTTTCCTTGCTAAAACCTTTCTTAATGTTTTAACTGAAATCTATGCTCCTCTGCACTCCTCCGAACACATTGCTGCTTCTTGTGCTTCCTTACATGGAAAAATGTTATAATATGATTTATTCTGCTTTGCAACTTAGGAAATATTTCAAAATGGCCAACGATCCCTCAGTTACAGTTCAGTTCTGTACTCAGAAGGAAGTCTCATTAAATTCAAGGAGACTTACTCCCAAGTAGTTCTTTATCAGATTAGAGACTTGATTACCTTTTCTGTATGTGTAACACAACTCTGTTACTCCAGCCTTTCTTCTTTAAAACTCCTGTCCTTTAAAGACCTCTTCTTTTGAACCTTTGAGTTTACCATCACGGAACTGTGGTGTTTCAGACACCTGATACCATTTTCTTCATCTAAGTATAAATACACTATTGCTTACCCAAGTCTTGGAAAGAACATAGCAGTCATCATCACCAAAAATGGCAGTAGTGTTTTGTGCTACAGCATCACAGCAACACTGCCAAGGATATTTGCTGAAAGAAACAAGAAAACAATCAGGTAAATCATGCGGCTGAATTTACTCCAACAGTTTAATGGCATAGCTGAAATATTTTCTGAAGTGAATTAATAGAGGATAGACATCGATTCCGCAGCTGCCTTTGCAGCACCCAGTCCCATTGATAACAGGCTATATCTGCCTTATGTTAATACCGAGATTCTGTTTATCCTCGTAACCCTGCTGTTAGAATCCCACCAGGATCTGACATTTCCTGAATATCTGCCTGTATTTGTTCATGTACAATTTTATACAAGATGAAATCAATTTCACACCAACAACTCGTTTAGGTATGAACACCATGGCAAGTAGATTAAGACAAATGGGAACTGAAACAATCTGTTGCAGTGTCTCCTCTATCCTAGCGAGCACCTGTTCAGAGTTCCACCCAAGAGATTCTGCACGCTGAGATCTGGAGTTTTATTTATGTTTCATTTCTTGTACTTCTGCAAACCTGATAGACCTCTCTTATTTTTCAAGGGAAAGTAGCTGTAAGTTAACATTTTTTTGGGGGAAGCATTCATAGTATGCATAGTATTTTTAAAAACAAACCACTTTGAAACAAGTCAGCCCAGTCCCCATGTAATGGGTAATATCACAGTACAAAATCATAATATATTATTTGCTAGTTGTTTTGTTACTTGTGATCTACTTTCTGGCCAGAGACACCACTGAGCCTGTTACAGAATTTGCATGTGGCTACCCCTGCCCCCCCCAAATGTATTTATTTGAGAACTAATTGCACACACAACTTTTAAAAATAAAAAACACCATTCAAATTTTATACCACACTTCAGCAATCTGATTAGCCTTAGCTAGATTTCAGAAATCTGTCAATATTACTTATTAAGCATTGTTTCAATATAATTGAACTGAAACAATACGATCTATTCTCTAAATAAATATTTTCTGTCGTGTAATCCACATAAAAGCTCTAATATATGGAAATAGTTTGTATCAGTAAGGAATTGTGCAGAAACACGCGTGTTGTTCAGTATAAATCTTCACAATGCACATTATTCATGTCTGCAGGTTTTTTTGAATAATGCCTTGTTGGAATCTGTATAATAAGAAAAGTAATTTATAATGAAGGACCCTGTGATACAATGTAACCCTGGAAAAGCTTTTTCCCTTATTAGAATGAAAGGAGGTAGTATGAATGGGGGTACATTTACTTCTTTAAGAATAACTTTGAGTCTGGTCACCACTTCTAGCGCAGAAGCCAATCAATCAAGAATTCATTCTTCAAATGAGTTTTGTAAGATTTCTAAGGCTATTGGACTACTTCATTATCTGCCCACATCACATGGATTGCAGGTTACACTTTAACACATGACTTAAGGATACCACATCAATCTCAATATTACGTTAATTATTTGAACACATCTGTTCAGTGCTGTCTCTGTGCTCATTTTCATTTTGGTGGTCATTAAAACACATTTTGAATGCTTTTTAATTGTGAGTGCTGTTTCATTTACCTTAAATACTTTTAAATGGAGTGTTCAGCCTTAGTAATTCCTGTAATAAAATAGATTACAGAAAAGTCACAAACAGGACGCCCAAATATCTGCAACCCAATCAAATGTGTGTATACTGAGAGTTAACTCCCACTCCATCCCAGTTGTTCAAGAGGAATGACTTACAAGCAAATTATAAATTGCTGTACTGGTTAGTAGAGGAAGAAATGGGAAATTGGCAAGAGCTGGTAGAATGGATTCCTTCAATGTCAAAGAAGAATCTTATGCGCTTACTAATGCACTCTAAGGAACATGACGCCATTCGCCAACAGTGGACGAAAATGAACCAAGGAGACAATATTTCACATGGTGCTCATGTTGACTGCCACTGTAGTCTGGGGAAAACAGTATGTACACAAAATGACCAGACTGAATTATATGGAAAGTGACTGCTCTTTTTCAACCATTATAGATTAAATGGCAGCTAGTTGCCCATACAGATGGGTGGGCAAGTCGAATTCACAATGTAATCCTATTCGTGTCTATTCAGAAGTAAGTTCCATAAGTTTAGTTGGATTTATTTCCAGGTTCATAGAACTGCAGTTCAAACTGATTAAACCACAGAAAGGAAAACAAAGGACCACGAAGCATGGCTAGTATTTACATTTTGCTATATGAAACGTTTAAAAACATCTTCCATTAATAGGTGGAAGAATTTGTGAAGGAGTATTTTTATTCACTCTATGGCTGTTTTTTTATTTTTTCAGAAGCTTGACACGAAAAGTCAAATAAAACATATAACTGAAGCACTAATTAAACTTTTGAAAAATCTTAGGAGAGTGGAGCCAATAGCTGGCCAAACATCATCAAAGGTGAATGCATGGTTCCAATAAATGTAAAAGTTAGAAGATAAAAGATGCATTTAACAGCAGTCCACGTTTCAGAAGCCCCGTTAACATAAAAAAGCAGCTGTGAAGAGAAAAGGAAAAGAAGGATTCAAATTTGTTTTGGCTATTCCAACTCTTGGTTTTGATTTTAACCTGCTAGGGCTGCTTACTTTTCAGAGATGTATAACTTAGGACTTTGCCAGAAGTTATAAATTTTACTTGATTAGAGATGTGGATAGAGTTTGCCAGGACACAACTCAGAGATTGCATCTGTTTCTGTATTAGCTTTTCAGATGCAAAAAGAGGATGCAGCACATGGCTTCTCTGTCCCCCCCCCCTTCTACCTACTATAAAATATAGGACACTTGAGTTACCCCAGAGCACATCGGAAAGGTGTGCTTGCACACACCAGGACTTGGAAAGAGAAGAGAAGAAGAAGGCATGGTTTCACCTTCTTCCCCCATAGCTTCACATCTGTTAAAGAAACAACTTGGGGGAAGAAAACAACACAAGCACCTTTGGGTCTCCCATCCATACCAAGAGAAGCTTCAGGGATACAATTTGCATTGGGGAATTGTGGCAAAATGTTAAAACCGCCCTGTGATGTCCCCAAGGTCTCCTTACTAGGCCTTAGCCCCTAGAGGTCATTTGGAAAGTCATTCAGCTTATCCACTAGCACTGAGTCTTTACTATTCAATAAAATAACCTGCTGTTTGTTGCCACCACCTACTGATATACAGGGGTGGTGCTGTGGGTTAAACCACAGAGCTTAGGACTTGCCGATCAGAAGGTTGGCGATTCGAATCCCCGCGACAGGGTGAGCTCCCGTTGCTCAGTCCCTGCTCCTGCCAACCTAGCAGTTCGAAAGCACGTCAAAGTGCAAGTAGATAAATAGGTACCACTCCTGCGGTAAGGTAAACAGCGTTTCCATGCGCTGCTCTGGTTCGCCAGAAGCTGCTTAGTCATGCTCGCCACATGATCCGGAAGCTGTACGCCGGCTCCCTCGGCCAATAAAGCAAGATGAGCGCCACAACCCCAGAGTCGGCCACGACTGAACCTAATGGTCAGGGGTCCCTTTACCTTTACTGATATACAGAGAGCGGTAGAACCCTCATCTTATTTATTTTGCTGTGCAATTCAAAGCCAGCACACGGGGAGGAATCCTGCTAACCTACAACCCCCTCGGACCAGAACACAATTTTGGATTTAAAAACCAGTGCACATGCATAGTTAATGGAAAATAACTAGAGCATTTGGAAAGAAGAACAAATAATAATTTTGGCATCCAGCCTCAGCATACCTAACTGCCTTCTTTAATAGCTATCCTAATTCCCTGCTTCTTATTTCCATCCTCATTCTCTTTGATTCCTCTTGTTCTTTCCTTTCAAGTCTCCTCTCTGACATGACAGCGTGATCCGGTAAACTTCCAGGCAAGTGGAGTTAAGATTAAAGTCTAATTTTCTCCAATTATCTAACCTTCTAAGCCTCCTTCTCAGCCAACTCTTTCCACCTTTCCTACACTCTTGACTCCACTTACTATTACGACAGAATTCCCCACTGTCAATGATTCTTCCACTCATTATTTTGTTACTGTCTCCTATTCCTGTGCTGTGTCCCACATTCAAATTGGGAGGATTGTGCCTAGTTATTTGAAAAGGAAAAGGACATGGGGAAATCTAACAGTTGTCTAGTTTAGCTTTGAATTAGTAGGATTTAAGCCCATGGGCACATTTGCAAAACAGAGAAACCGTTATGGGCAAAATACACACACACACACACACACACACACACACACACTGCAACCAAGCATACTCCACAACCTATTCTATTGCAGCTTTCAAGCCTAATTTCAGTGGTGAATGGGTTTGGGTGGCGAGGGTGCCCTGAGGGTGCCAGGAAAGACGTCTGAGAGCGCATGTTCCCCCACGGGCACCACATTGGAGAGCCTTGTGACTAATAGTATTAGAGGGCGTGGGATTTGGGGGTCACATTGGGTCACACAAATTTATCTACAGTGGTACCTTGGGTTACATACGCTTCCGGTTACATACGCTTCAGGTTCCAGACTCTGCTAACCCAGAAATAGTGCTTCAGGTTAAGAACTTTGCTTCAGGATAAGAACAGAAATCGTGCTCCGGCGGCACGGCGGCAGCAGGAGGCCCCATTAGCTAAAGTGGTGCTTCAGGTTAAGAACAGTTTCAGGTTAAGTACGGACCTCCGGAACGAATTAAGTACTTAACCCGAGGTACCACTGTACAAGGAAATAATATTCAGTCAACAATAAGATAATGGAATCATTGTGATTCTTATTGTTATTCTTTCCATTTGTATCTCACCCTTCCTCCAAGAGGAGCCCAGGGCAGCTGGTAAAATTAGTTTACCCTTTTAAAAAAATTACGTTCACTTTTCACCACAACCTATCGCCCAGGAATATGCTGATATGAGGCACCACCAGCTGCTTAGAAAAGAAGAGCTCTTCCTCCAAAAGCAAGTATTTGTGTCCAGATGATACATTATGGGAGGTTTCTTTAGTTTCGCACACCTTTCAAGACATGGCCTCTTTTAATGAGGCGTTTGCTACCTCCTGGTAGTCATGGCGCCTCAGCAAGCTGCTATAAGCCAAGAAGGGCAAGGATCAAATAGATGGAAGGTCATACTGTAAGGTCTGCATTTCTGCATCAGGAAACAGAAAAGGAATTTAAACTGAAGGTTACTCAAAAAAGCATAAACATGCATTTTGAATAAATCCCTACCAAGAATGCTTATATTTTATATTGTTATAAGAATTCTAAGGTCTCAAATATAAAATAAATGTACAAGGCAAACACATACAACCGCGTGTCTGAAATAGTATAGGAGAGCAATCCTGAAGCCATTTTGACTCTCCCAAATTGACCTCAAATATTTCTCTGCAAGGAGGAAGGAAATGGGAAAAGCTTTCAAATTGTCTTTTGACTGTAAGAGCTTACACCTCCCTTTTCAAATACAGTCTGGCAAGTATCTGTTAAGCTGAGCAACCAAATAAGGCATTATCAGGTATCCTGGCAGACATGAGAGAAGCAACACTCGAATTTCTGCTGGAGACCACCTCCTTCTGTGATGAATGTATGATGTTTTTGGGGGGATGTGGTCTTGGGCTACAGGGTGGGCAATTTCAAAAGTCTATATAGGGGCTTGTGCACCATTGTTCGGGGTTCTCCTCCCTCCTGCCTGTGGTGATTGGGGACCCTGTTGCAACAGTTCCTTGAATAAAGATCAGGCTTACTAGCCGCTTTGCTTCTCAGTGTACTCTGGTTGGCCTCTGTTATTTTCTCCTACCAATAGGGAACCCACTTAAGGACTCTATACGGACTCTGGAATATCCCATAAGGAAAAGGGAACAGTTTTTCTTATAACAATATGCAGCACACAATGCACACATTTCCCAAACCCTCGACTTGTTACTTTTAGAGTATTTGATGGCAATCTGCATAGAGAATTTGAAATATACTCGGAGTCGAGAGTGGATTTCATGCTCTTTATTCAGCTCATAGTGGTGAGGAGGAATGAAAGTTCCTCCAAAGTATCTGCTATATATACATTATTTACACAATGAGCTGCACGTGATTGGCTAATTCCAGAATTCTCCTGTAGGCCAATCAGGTTGTGGATTCACTTCCATCTGTAGCTGGATTGGGTGGCTCCTGCAGACCAATCATACTGCTGCATTGTTCTAGGACCAATCAGACTGCTGCATTCTGAATCCTATTTTTCTAGGACCAATCAGACTGCTGCATTTTGGATCCTATTCAACTCAGTACATAACAGAATTGATGAATGATGAGCCATTGGGTTTATTGGAGTTGCACATTAGCCTCTCACTCCCACTTCCAGATTAATATTTCCAGATGATTCCCCAAATATATTGCATGTCTCCTGTACCACAATGTACTGATAAGGAAATTAAACCATGGCTGCAAAACAATCTGTTTTAACCCGCTCCCAGGCTTAGTTCTTATTTCATTAAAGATAGTTACATTGTGTTTTTATAAGTTATGCAGCATTTACTAGCCTAAGTGTTTTATAAGATGATGTACTGGGAAGCATAGAAAAGTGTGGAGGAGAGTTCAGATAGGTCTATTTGCAGCTTTGACCAAAGGAGGCAACTTCTGACCAAAATGAAAACCAGCGCTTGGGTATTTTAATAGCCAGATGCTATTTGAAGATTGAACCTGGGTCCCATTGAAACCAGGGTGGCTCCTTGGTCCCATTGATTTAAATAGGAGTCAAGTTCCCTAGCTTAGTTTAGATCCAAATAATGACCTAGGTTTTTAATATTTAAGATTTTGCAACATGAAAGGCTTCAGTCCTAAGTGGCAGGCTTAGAAGGAAATAAGCCCCACTAAGCTCATGTCTGAGTAAGCAGTGCAACACACAATCCCAAACAGATAAATCTTGAGCTCGGTCATGCTATCTGCCCTGGAAACTCAGAACCACAAACATACATTTGGGTATTTAAAATGATAATTCTGAGAGGCTAGAAGGCAAACGCAGAAGGCGAAGTCCTCTCCTGCTACGAAAATAATTGTAGCTGTTGATGTCAGACCAGTGTAAGTCATTATAGCATGTTGAGATTATAAAGTAATTGTTTATTCTGACCTTTCAGTAAGATCATCTAATAGGGAGCTCAGAAAATTGGGGACATGCTATGTTACCTAGTATAATTATCATTATTGCTGGCAGGACACGGTTATCTTCAGAAGTATTTCCAGAATGCTCTTCAAGGATGCTAAGTATAGCACCTCATTGCCAGAGTGATAGTTTTAAAGACCTTTTTATTTAAAATGAGGAGCAGTGTTGCTTTTTAGTGACAGTACAGGTTCCACTGTGCCTTGTAACAAGGAGTGATAGGAGGCCTCGTTGTGAACATGAGGAGTGAGGGCCAGAAGGAAACAAAGAATAAATATGTCCTGATTCATTGGCCCAGCCTATGACTCACGCCTGGGAATCTGTCGATTTCAGTATTCCTCCATTTCTCATTTCCCCCTCCTTAAGTGCAGTTCTCTACAATTCCACATCAGCTCCAGTGGTGGGGTTTTTTTAAGTCTGCATGAAAATGCACCAGCATTTTAGTGCACTTTTCTGCCAATATACACATGTTTCTGAGTGAACAGAGTGCTGCCTCACCAACCCCACTGTGATGAAATTGTGCTAACTCTGGACAGGAGCTCCGTGTTCTTTCAGAACTGGCAAGCTAGGTTCTCAACAACCAGACTCAGCCAACAGCTAGGCAACTTTATTTTGAACTAGTGGCAGTTTCACAGTACCAAAACGTGGATGGTTGTGATTTCCTCTCTCTCCTTTCTTGTTAATCTTAATGGCTCATCCTATTGCTGATGAATATATGACTCTTGCTCAGTGTGGTATCCCAACAATTTCTCCACTTCTGTGCTATAATGTTTACAAGCCCCTTTCTGTATGGAAAGACTTACATTGGCTCCCAGTACATTTCCGAGCACAATTCAAAGTGTTGGTGCTGACCTTTAAAGCCCTAAACGGCCTCGGTCCAGTATACCTGAAGGAGCGCCTCCACCCCCATCGTTCTGCCCAGACACTGAGGTCCAGCACCGAGGGCCTTCTGGCGGTTCCCTTGCTGCGAGAAGCCAAGTTACAGGGAACCAGGCAGAGGGCCTTCTCAGTAGTGGCACCTGCCCTGTGGAACGCCCTCCCACCAGATGTCAAAGAGAAAAATAACTACCAAACTTTTAGAAGACATCTGAAGGCAGTCCTGTTTAGGGAAGCTTTTAATGTTTAATAGGTTATTGTATTTTAGTGTTCTGTTGGAAGCCGCCCAGAGTGGCTGGGGAAACCCAGTCAGATGGGTGGGGTGTAAATAATACCGTAAATTATTATTATTATTATTATTATTATTATTATTATTATTATTTGTGCACTGGTTTGTGATAATAGTACTAGGTTTAGTAGGCAAAACCAGGAGCCTAGATTCACACCCATCTTCTCTTACAAGTGCTCTGGTTCCTTCACCTTTTTTAAAAAAAGACTGTTCTAGTTTACATTCTATTATTCTGGCTTTAAGCGGGTCTTTAAGGTGGCTTATAATAAGAACCCGCAAAGTCACAATTAAAGCATGAAAGCCACCCCCATTTCAAACAATAAAATATCAAAACAAATAGTCTGCCGGACAAATGTTTTTGGAGCCACTGCCGTGCGTGTCAAGGCGCACTGTTTGGCATGTTACACATTGTTCTTTCATTCCATTTCTTCCCTGGGCTAGTTTTATAGCCTGTGTGCCTGCTAGTAGTCTATTGACACTGACATTTAAGGCTGGTGAGTGGTAAACAGAAGAACAGCCTTTCTGGATCCTACCAAGGCTCCATCTGGCTCAGTATCCTGTTTCCAACCGCAGCCAGCAGGATGTTTCTTGGAAACCCATAGCAAGGCATGGAGTCAGTAGTCCTGCCCTATTGCTTGTCTCTTCATAGCCAGTAATCAGGGCAATGCCATCTTTGAACCTAACGGGTTTTGTTTTGCTGACACATCTAATACCAGGTCCTCTATGGGTCCAGTCCTCTATAGACCGGTCCTCAGTCTATAACATGGCCTGGTCCTCTTCTGCAGCTACCTGAAGATGTAAACAGGGAGGTTAGAAGGAAATGAACATACAGACTGTGACAATTACATTAAAGCTTCAAATAAGGCATTCAAATAGCAGCTGAAGGCATAAAGAATGTAGGGGCATGGGTACAAACATGCTGCCCCCATCTCCAGTGTCCCCTTCCCTGTCTGCATTGAGCAGGAAGGTCTGAAGGGGCCTTGCAGGCACATTCAACTGAATAGGCGTACAAGTCTCCTCACAATGGGGCACACACTGCATTATCAGGTCTCACTTGTAGAGTAGCTATCAGAATACATGGTACCTCGGGTTAAGAACTTAATTTGTTCTGGAGGTCAGTTCTTAACCTGAAACTGTTCTTAACCTGAGGTACCACTTTTGCTAATGGAGCCTCCCACTGCCACCGCGCCGCAGCCACAGAACACGATTTCTGTTCTCATCCTGAAGCAAAGTTCTTAACCCAAGGTACTATTTCTGGGTTAGTGGAGTCTGTAACCTGCAGCATCTGTAACCTGAAGTGTCTGTAACCCGAGGTACCACTGTACTGAATACTGGAACTGGTATTTATCATCTGTAGAAGATGAGTTTCATCTCAGTCCCTCAAGTTTTCCCATTATGAGAAAAAACTAGTTCCATTAGTATTGCATGGTATAGCAAAAACACCCACTCTGCAAGATAGCTGGGCCATCTCCCATCCAGAGAATACAGATATGAGTGTAACTGACAGCTCCGATAATCTGTCCAGTTACTGAATTGCTCAACTATAAGTAGACTTCATTTGATTTCACCCCCCATCCCCATCAATCTTGTAGACAGGTATGGGAAGGGAAGTGCCTTCAAATGGCAGCAGGAAAACGGAACTGCCTGTTCTATTGGGACTTCAATCTCACATATCTATTTTCATTGCAAATGCATAGATGGAATGTTATGAGTACATAACATACAGCAGCCACCTTTAAGCAAAGCTCACTCAAAAACACACTTTTGAAACAGCACCATTAAGGTGGCTTAACAACCCTAATATGATTATACCAATAGTGGTACTGAAGTGACTTGGTCACAAATCAGAATAAGCCTGAACAAGTCTAGATTAAATCATCTACCATTACAACACGGGACCATCTGTTAAGGTGGAGAATAGAAGACACCTAACTGATGCAATCAACCCTAAACTATTATGCACACCTGTATTATTTACATTGCATATGCGTGGGATGTTTCTTAGGGGTGGGGGGTGGGGGGTCTATAGGGACTCCTTGTTGTATATATTTTCATATATTATTTTAAAACTGACTTTTCCCCCTCAAAGCTCCTGACAAGGTGCACTTCTCTTAAGGGTAATTTCCATGCACTCTGGTGAATGTAAGTAACCTATTGTTAATCTCTGCCATGCAGTGTGAGATTTCCAGTGGTCTTGGCACTTAACCAGAGTTTGTGTAGGGACACAGTGTTTTTATGAAATATGGATTATTTACACATATTTACACCTGAGTCTGGATGGAGAGAGCGTTCTGAGCATCACATCCCAAGAGGAGCTTGCTCCCCACAGCATCACAGCAATGGATTCAAAAGCAGTCAAAACACCATCTTTATGTCTCCTCTACACAACTTGTCAATCCGTCAGCCTACAGGGCATCTGCCCCCATCCTCCTCCTCCTCCTCCTCCTTCTTCCCAACCTCCTTGTTAAAACGCAACCCAAGCCTTGTGCACAAAGGGCATTCCCCCCTCCCCCGGTCGTGACATCACACCCCTGTAACCCTGGCAACTGCCCCCTCCCAACTCTTCTGTTGTCTTTTGTTAAGTAACACACAGCTGGGGTAGAGACTCCACCCCCTTCTTTTCTGACAGTGAATATCCCACCTTTTGTCAGCGTAATGACACTGACATCACCTGTTTTGTTTTTCAATGGCACCTCTCTCAGCCAATCGACTGAAAGAGCTGGTTTGTCTTATCTTTGGGGGCATTGCTAAATCCCCACATTTACTAATTTCAGGAAGTATTGGGAGAACCTGGCACCCAGGAATGTTGGAGGATCCTTGCCCCCTGCAAATCCACAATAATACAATTGTTTCCATAAGTGCCGGGGTTTGAGATCTTATCTACAGAGAGCAACTACAAGAAATCAATATGTGGCTAAACGGGGGCTTTCAGAGCTAGTAAAGTTCCCCAGTAATTAATTGTCCAGGCTCATGCCAATTATACTGGATAATGGGAGACAGGTAATATTATTTATGTGTCCTTTTTAAATTTCAAATTAGACATAAAAGCTTTGGCAAGAGTTGAAAGTACATTTCCCTTTTGAGCATGATGATTGATAAGACTCAGTATTATTCCCTATTCTGCTCATACTCTCTCCCACCCCTGAAAATTGGGCAATTTACCCAACATTTAATTAAAAAGCTTAAATGAATAGCTTAAATCTTAATCTAATTATTTAAAAGTGAACAAACAAGAACGGCTTTTGCTTGGGCTATTAGGCATTAAGCCACTGGACCACTGGCTTTTATCCTATGGTCATAGCTATGCAGGAACAGCTGGAATTCCTGATTCAGAGAGCATAAGTGGATGTGCGCAAGGCCATTTTCAGGCCAAAAGGACTACTTCAAGGAGCGTTCTTAAGATCCTTTTGCTATAGCTGCCATTAGTGAAGGCACTGCATTTGCCCTGATTTGTTGCTTGTGGATAACTATTAATTGATTAATAATAATAAATACTTTAATTCCACTTTTCCAAAAACTCAAAGCATTGTACAACCAATCGCTGCTCCCACCTGCCCACCAAAAATAAAAATTAAAGTATGTTTAAAAATTGCTCAGAAAAACAAACTTTCACTCAAAGTTTAACAAACCCCTAGGAATGAGCAATTAGGGATGGGGGAATCTGTCAGTTTTGGTTCGTCTCAGTTTCTCATTTTTCCTGCCTTAAATTCAGTTATTTGCATTTCCACATCACTTAGCAATATTTTTTTAAGTCCTCATATAAATGTATCAGCATTTTAGGACAATTTTCTCCTAACACATATTTTTTGTATGTAATTTTGCCTAATATACACATTCTTGTACAGTAGCTGGAAGTACCATAAGGGAATCTGGATTGGTGGTCTTTTGAGTGATAAATTACTCTGGATGAACTTGTACATATTTTTCAGCAGGAAGTTTTCCAGGCACTTAAAAAAAAAAAAGATTCTATATTTAAAAGCCCTTTAGTGCCTACAGCTATCTTTTTATATGATGGTACTTAATCAAATTGCTTTTATTTCATTCATTGATCAGCTTGAGCTCATTAAGCCTCTCTAATTTATTTTGGCTCTTTCCTGCAAAACCTTGTTTTTCAGACATAATTTTTTCCTGGGAACCAGAAGACAGAATGAATCATTGTGGCAAACAGAGGTAAAATCAGTTCCATCCTTCATTTTACACAAGATATCTGTGTGTTCAGCATCCAGTTCAAATCTCATTTTGTTCTGGAGTGCAGGACTTCAAAGATGGAAAAACAGAATTTTCCACCAGTTAACACAGCTCAATCTAATAGACGTTTACTTGGAAGTATATCTCAATGAGTTGAATGGAATTTATTCTCACGTAAGCATACACAGCATCTCAGGTTTAAGAGATATAGTACTTGATGATCATTTGGAAATTTTTATGGTGGTTATGAAGATAAATATCAAAAAATATTGCAATGATGAACATGATATTAAAATGATGGTTGTTCATCATGTTTACCTCCACCTTTGCATAACTAATGTTAGCACTACAGAAAGTAAGTGAGGCTTCCGGGGAGGCAGTACCTTCCCATTTTGCCTCAGGCGGCAAAACAGGCTGGGCTGCCCCTGGTGATTGCCCATTGGGTACATCTCTGTGTGCAAGCTTACAGCTGATTGGTTGCAAGAGACTGAAAATGGATTCCAGAGGGACTGAATGAGGGAATGAATGGATGCTGGTCTTCCCCAGTCAAAGGATAACGTTGCAAAGTTCCTGCAGACCAGATACCGCTAAACAAGTAAAGCAATACAAACAAGGCTATGGCAGAAAAGTAACTTCTTCTGTACATCTACTTCAGTGTGAATAATTTTTACTGTCAGTGGCCACACTCCAGGACATACCCAAATAGTCTGCATGTACCCAGTGGAACTTTTCGCATTTGAACAGCTGTGGTCCCCTCAACCTGTTAAATAGCAAAAGTATTTTAGGAATTCCTTCATCCTTCATACAGAGTGACATGTTACAGGTTTGTTTGAAAGCGTTAAAACCCCACTGGGTCAGTGGGTGGCATTAGTTACATGGGTTTCTAAATTTTAGTTGATATTTCCAAAATAGCTCTTGGCACAAGAGATTTGCCTTCCTCATAAAGCACTGCAAAAGTCAGCGGTAGAAGATGTAAGCAACGGAGGGATGAGTGCTGTAAAGCTCATTCTTCTCTAATCCCATCTGTCCACACTTCGTCATTTCCCGTTTCTTACCTCATGTCTCCTTCTAGATCACATAATGTCTTTCTGTTAGCTGTGTCAATCTCCTAACAAATTCCTTAATGCTATATAAAAACAACCATCAGTAAAACACCCCACAAATCCTTATTATTTAAGAGCCATGGCTCCGTCACTACATCACTTTACGTAGTCAACAGTGGAATTTATGGGAGGCTCATAAAACAGGGGCACATCTTTACTCTGGCAGGTAACAGAGTGGTCAGTATCTTGCCCTTAAAATGAACTTCAAATCTGTACTTTGCTGGGGATGTCATCTGCATGTGAAGACGCCTGTGCGTGAATTTGTTTTATTGATCCAGAAAGGCTGCTGTTTCTGAGACACGGTCTTCCTTTTTTTGTGGGTAGGACAGACAAGATAAAGCTGGTGGCAATTCACACCATGATGGCCATCTTTCTAACTCCCCAAATGTGTCAAACCTCCACCTGATGAACCTGGTGTGAATTGTGAATGGCAGGAAACAGCCAGCTGTCAATTAGTTTCCACCTGAGTCCCCCTTAAAAGTGGATTGCTGCAAAATGGCCCCTTGTCCCTCACAGTGCTCCCAAGTCCATCAACATTGCCCAATTGACCATTCATGCATCTTTACATGTGAGGAGACCAGAAGCCAGAAGTTTGTAAGCAGCTAAGAATTAGTGAACTTGAACTAAAAGCTTATTCGAGTCTATTGAATCGACCTTCTAACTCTTCCCTTTGTGCCCTTCCTTCTTTCCAAAATCCTTAATAAACTTTTAAATAGAATTGGCTGTTGCGGTTTTGTGCTGGACTCTCAGGAAATTTCAACCCTCCTCTCACCTAATCACTCGGTTCATGTTACATGTGTGACTAAGTGGGGCTGGACAGAAAAAAGATGGCTTTGCCAGTCTCTGGCAAGAGACAGGTAGGTTGGATAATCTCTCTGCTCCCCTCATAAGTTGAGTGGTACTGGCCAGAGAAAGACCAACCATGCTGGGGATGGATAAGTGAGTTAGATGCCACCTTGACTTCCATTTTAATAATCTGCTTTGCACGCCCAAAAACCATTCCTTCCTGCAGGTAGAGGGTGCTAAGGGCAGGTATAGTCTTGGACATGACTGGCCCACCTTGAGAGGCAATTGTGGAAGGAAGGGAACAAAAAGATCCTTTACCTTTCTTTCTCTTGTAGGCACTATGCTGGAGAGAGATACCCAAGAATGTGTGTGTAGGACTGAGACCTTCCAGCACCATCGTATGCATAATTATAGGTAAAGGTAAAGGGACCCCTGACCATTAGGTCCAGTTGTGGCCGACTCTGGGGTTGCGGCGCTCATCTTGCTTTATTGGCCAAGGGAGCCGGCGTACAGCTTCCGGGTCATGTGGCCAGCGTGACTAAGCCGCTTCTGGTGAACCAGAGCAATGCACGGAAACGCCGTTTACCTTCCCGCCAGAGTGGTACCTATTTATCTACTTACACTTTGATGTGCTTTCGAACTGCTAGGTTGGCAGGAGCAGGGACTGAGCAACGGGAGCTCACCCTGTCGCGGGGATTCGAACTGCCGACCTTCTGATCAGCAAGTCCTAGGCTCTGTGGTTTAACCTACAGTGCCACCTGCGTCCCTATGCATAATTATAGAGAAGTTCAAATGCCTTCAGTAGGGCTTGCACCTATGGATTGCAACTTGAAATAACATCCCAGAGGAACTTTGCTGAATGGCAAAAAGTTCTCGAACAAACACTGCTGGATAATATAGTGCTGTTGTATGCTGTGTGGCATCTCCATTTTAAATTTTGTGTGCAGCTAATTGTAGGAAGCGAAAAAGCAATGGTTCAGCATCAGTCAATGCTCAAGTGCAGAGGTAACTTAATGGGACTATATAAAAAAGAAATACTCTCCTTTGCCTCCAGGCAGAGATATAAGTAGCATCTTCTGGAGCCCAGAATGCAAAAGGAAGAACTTCCAGTTGCTCTGCTGGCTTTCCTCAGCACACACATTGGTTAGTAAAACATTTATTCTAGTTTTATCTCTTGCAACAGCTTCATTAAATCACTCCAGAAAGAAAAGTTCTGTCACTGAAAGCCACTGTTAGGAAATTTAACATTTTGCAAAAAGTTTTTTTTCCTGGTTTCCTTCCACAATCTTTTACAGGAATTCTCTCTAATGCTCATTCCTAGATGATGGCTTTGTGCTCTGAATCAGATTCAGATTGTTTTATGTTCTTTCTGGGAGATTAGAGAACATCAACTGGAAAATAGTAAGATAAAAACCATATATAGTTCAGGATTGCCTTCCCAGTTCCAACTGAGAAATTTTTTAAAATGTGTTTTAAAAAGGTTAAACTAAAAACAATAAATACATCTGGTTCTGCTTGTATATATAAAAGAAGGTGTCGTTGTTTTAAATCTTCAGATATGTAAAAAAAAACATACACTCCATCTGGAGCACATCTGATGACATCTATTTTTTTTCTTAACTGATTTCTTACTCCTTGTAAATCTTTTTATATTCTGAGAACTCAAATCTATCCTGACTCTTATCAACTGTTAACAATCCTGTTAAATTGAAAATGTTAAGCAATAGTCATGCCTTTGGAGTGGAAGAAAATACATGGGCCTTGATCAAATTGTAATATTCTTTTCTAAATAGGTTGTGCGCAGAATATTTTTTTATGTTTCTTGTACATGATACATTATTGTAACTCAGCAAATAGTTAGTGCTCAGCTGTTTAAATATGGAGGTTTCCTTATTTTAGCCCTACCATTAAGCAGTGTGGGGAAACTGCTTCAGGTGGCAGATGTTGAGGGGAAGAAAGTAATGCTGAGGGAGATTGAGGACAGAGCTATATGTCCTATACTGTACTCTGTCTTGTGTCCCTTTTGCACCCCATGCCCCTGCTGGCATGGTACAGGATGCTGTTCAGACATCTGATTCAACTGTCCCTAGTTGGCTTCTGGTTGCTGACAAGACGGGTAGATGGCTCTTTGCCTCAGGCACCAAAATATCTTGGGCCATCACTACAAAAAGATCACATTATATAAAATATGTTATTCAGCTACAGACATTTAACAGGAGAGAGAAATGGATAATGAGTAAACAAACATATGCACCTTTCTTTTCTTTCTTCTTGAAAGCAGATAGCTTGCCTGAAGTCTGAGGTACGGGACAAGTCTGATGGCAGAACCAGCATTTGTCTGCCATTTTGAACATTATGTCGTATAAGCTACAAAGCCAAGCTCGCACCATGGGTAAAGATCCCACTATTACCGCTGTTCAAAAACTGTGTATACTGTGTATACTATAAGAGTTCAGTTTTGCTAGACTGGGCATCATGGTCTTGAATTCAGTAATGGCTCCTCCTGCAACTCCTGCAAGCCCCCTCAAAGGCCAAACCTGAGTATTCGCCAAATGTTTTGTGAGACTTTGTTGTTATTATCTGGGATAGCTTTTAATGGACATGGTTAAATGGCAGCACGCCATTTGTTATTATTTTTCCACAGAATAAAATTTCAATAATGCCATTTATCACCACAACACTACTATAAAAGCAAAGTGTCATTCCTCTTGGTAGTTTGTGTGCCACTGCAGTACAACTCAAACTGTAAGAAGAGACTATTCATAATCCAAGGAGGCAAATCAAGCAGGCATGTTACTCACAACAGAAATGTTTTGGCATCTCTCTGTATCCTGGCTTCCACTTTCTGAACTCTCATCTTGGTTGTTAGGTTTAAAGGTTTTATCCCAGAAACCAACACAGCATCCCAACATAAGGCAGGTTACAAGGTTCAAAGGCACAAGAGCTCTGCAATACATCACCAGGAATAAGCTAACATGTTGTTCCAACAATTGACATGTCCTCTGGGCTCTCCTTTCGAAGAGTGAGGCAGACACAGTCATTCATATGGTTGGCAAGCAAGTAAGCACTCCTCCGAGTAGACCGAGCGTGTAGCATCTGTTCATGCCAGTGCTGTCAGCTCCGCATACTTGGAGACAGGAATGGAGCCAATTGAGCCTGCTCACTGCCAGATCTTTCCTTAAGGGCTTCCTCTGACGAGGAAAGCTCTTGCGGACAGTGAGCAACACTGGAGGTGGAGCAGGCATGGCGTCTGTCAGCTGAAAGGCAGAACTTGAGAGTATCTGATGGAGCTGAAGAGGGCCATTCTTCTGATGAGTAGCTCAGCTTTGCCCCAGGTCCAACTCTCAACCTGCTGGGCCCCTCCCTGTGGTCAGAGTCCTCCTGTGGATCTTGAGCACTCCCTCCCAGCCTGCTGGGGCCCTCCCTTGGACTCTCCCAGCTCACTCTTCCCCCTCATCTGATGAATTCTACCAAGGTATCTCCATGGGACTCAAGAAACTCTGCTCCCGCCATTGGAGAAAGGCAGTTTTATGTTACCCTCTAAACAAGCACACGGTCAACTTGTTGAGTTAATGTCATTACAGATAATGATATAAGGAAACCATACAGCATTTCAAAGCACAGGTAGCCAAATCTATTAGCGAAAAGCGGTGTATTGAATTATAATTAATGACACCACATGGGCTGATTTTTATTTGTCTCGGAATAATGGTTGGCAACACAACCAAACGAACAGCTATTAATTAATAACTTCCTTCCAACTCACTTCATTGCTCCTGGCTTATTTGATGTCGAAAGTGTTCTTTAATGGGAATAAAAAGAACAACCACTTCATTTTTGTTTGGCCTGTGCTGTAATTAATGTGTCAGCATTCGAATTGATTAAGAGCTGCACAGACGTAATCACATAATCTGCCCACTGAGTAAGCTGAATCCATGCAACAGGCCTCTGTGCACCCAAAAAATAGGCTCCTCAGAGTTATTATTATTCTTGACAATGATGAATGTTATTCTTGATAAGGATAAAACACTTTTTGAAATCTACTACACTCACCCAAGATACCTAAACAGGTGAAGTTTGGGACACTCGCTTTATATACTGAGATTTTAAAGAAAGGAACAGATTTTTAAATCATCCGTGTCAATGAATATGATATCACATGCTTCTAAGGATAAGCTCAGCTCAGTTATAACTTCTTGCTTGAGAAATTTATACATCCTTATTTTTTTCCTTTCCCACTGTTATTGCTTATGAAAAGAATTTTGATTCTCCATGAAATAGGAAGTGAAAATAGGATCTTTAACTTTTCCCTCTATTATTCAAGATGAATGTTAACGATTACAGTTCTATAGTCATTGGTTTCATGAATTCATTCTCTGACAAAGGAGGCCAGCAATATAGTGATTCATTTAATATTCTGGGGGCTTCATTCCCCCCTTCTGTACCTTTTAGATAATAAAACTGCTTTCATCACTGGAAATAATGCTTTTCAAATTAGAAGCATGACAGCTGAGAACTAGGAAATATAGTGATTGTAAATGAATTGATTGAACCTTACAGCTTTGGATTCTTAACAGACTGCAGCACCAAGAAAGCCATTTTGCAATGTGTTATAAGTTACATTAGACAATGTGATCAAAGCTAATATTACAGTAGTTTTCACAAATGCATTTAAGAGCTGGCCGTCCATTTGTCTCTGATGTTGACAAAAGAGTTCCATAAAATATTCAAGTTGAGCACAAGTTGAGCATTGATGTATCCTTCATATCCATCTTGAAAGTGCTGAACTCTTTCCCCCTGATATATTAGATGCTGTGATCAGAATACATTTGCCTGCTCAATCTGAGCAACATGTAGGAATCCTGCTACTATGGCTAAAAACGAAACTGAGAACCCTATTGAATAGGAAGGTTCTGAGCAGAGACCTTTAAAGACAGGTTTGAGAGCCAAAGCAAAAGTGTCATGAAGGAATTGTGAAGCCGACAAGGATTTTGACCTGGCAATCCTGCTCTAAATATGAGCAAAACACACTTATTTTATACAAGTAAATACCGTATTTTTTGCACCATAACACTCACTTTTTTCCTCCTAAAAAGTAAGGGGAAATGTCTGTGCGTGTTATGGAGGGAATGCCTACGGGTGACATGCCTACGGATTTTCCTCCTCTAAAAACTACGTGCGTGTTATGGTCGGGTGCGTGTTATAGAGCGAAAAATACGGTAACTACTACCCAGTGGCTGTGGCTTGACCTCATGAAAATATCTAGCACTTCACTTAACTGCTAGAGATTTTGGGGGTGCCCATTGAACCTTAACTATTAAATTCAGATTCCATGCAGGTAGTAATAAGTAAACAGATTTGTTAGCAGGGTTCTATACAATTGACCCATAATGCTGTCCCACAGGAAGGAGAAATGAGAGTCTGTAGGCTGGCTTGTATTGAAAAGAACATTAATTCACTCTGCCAGAATACAACACAAAACTTGTGTATAGTCAGCGCTTTCTTATCTTCTCCGGTTCTGGTGCTGCAAAGCTGCAATCAGACAATTATGAATAGAAAAGGAAAGGGATGTTCATGTTAAACCACTATGAAAAGAACTATCCAAAAGTATTGCACAGAATAGAAGAGACATCAGGTTGACATTGCAGACTGACCTCGTGATGCCAGAAAAAAACACCACTTTAAGAGTAGAGGGCCGCGGGTGGCGCTGTGGGTTAAACCACAGAGCCTAGGACTTGCCGATCAGAAGGTTAGCGGTTCGAATCCCCGCGACGGGGTGAGCTCCCGTTGCTTGGTCCCTGCTCCTGCAAACACAGCAGTTTGAAAGCACGTCAAAGTGCAAGTAGATAAATAGGTACCGCCAAGGCATAAAGGTAAATGGCGTTTCCGTGCACTCTGGTTTCCGTCACAGTGTTTCATTGCTCCAGAAGTGGTTTAGTCATGCTGTCCACATGACCCGGAAAGCTGTCTGTGGACAAACACCGTCTACCTCGGCCTGAAAGCGAGATGAGTGCCACAACCCCATAGTCACCTTTGACTGGACTTAACCAAGGGATGAGGGTAGGGAGAGCAAGGATTACACACCTCTGTCATTGGTGCTGTGCAATGCCAGGTCCATAGGCAACAAAACCGCCACCATGCGTGACTTTTTTGTCTCGCAGGGGATTGACCTGGCTTGCGTGACGGAGACCTGGGTACGGGAAGGCGAAGTAGTCTCCCTACATGAGATAACACCCCCAGGTTTCTCTGTCCTCCATCAATCGCGGACTGTGGGTCGGGGGGGAGGAGTTGCTTTGTTATTCCGGGAGGATTGCTCTTTCAGAGCTCTGCCATCACCAGCGATCTCTGGCATTGAATGTGTTGGTCTCGTGTGGGGCACCAAGGAGAGCTTGGCTGTCTGGCTGGTGTACCGACCACCCAGCACACCTGCAGCCACCCTGTCAGACCTGCTGGAGGTGGTGGCGGGCTGGGCCTTGGAGTTCCCAAACCTACTGGTTTTGGGAGACTTCAACATCCATGCCGATGCCGCTCCCTCCTCATAGGCTCTGGACCTAGTGACTTCCATGGCAACACTAGGGCTCTCCCAGTTTGTTTTGGGCCCCACTCATCAAGCAGGCCACACGCTGGATCTGATCTTTGGGGCTGGCATAGTTTGATCATGCTCCCCGCTGTGGAAGTGCCATGGTCTGATCACTACGCTCTGAAAGCCAAGATTGACTTCCCGCTCCTCCCCGGCTCAGGTGGCGAACCTATTTGGGCTCGTCCGCGAAAACTGATGGATCCTGATAGATTCCGACAAGCCTTGCGGAACCCTGCTCCTCCTGGCGACTCATTAGATGACCTTGTTGAGGACTGGAATAACCGGCTCTTGGCAGCCATTGATGAGACCGTGCCTAAGTGCCTTCTGTGACCCCGTCGAAACCGGGCACCTTGGTTTACTGAGGAGCTCCGAAAAATGAAGCGGGATCTCAGACGGCTAGAGTATGGCGACGGACTCGTGACGGAGCCTCAAGAACATCTTATAGGACGCTTATGAAAGCCTATGAGATGGCTATGAAAGCTGCTAAGAAATCTTACTTTGCAGCTTCCATTGCATCCGCTAGCTCTTGCCCGGCACAACTTTTTAGAATAAGTAGGTCAATAACGTCCTTAGGAGGACAACCAAATTTAAGCACAAATTCGACCCACAGCTGTGAGGCATTCGCAAGCTTTTTTGCGGAGAAAGTCTTGTTGCTCCGCCGTGACCTCCCTGCCAATTTAGATACAGTGACTGAACTGGAGGCCCCTCGACTGACTTCAGGTCCAGTGTTGGACCATTTTGATCGGATACTCCCTACTGATGTGGATAGATTCCTCCAAGTTGGTAGACCCACCACCTGCCTCCTTGATCCGTGCCCGTCTTGGCTGATTAGGGAGTGTCCAGATGTTGCGCGGACCGCCCTGGTTGAAATTATCAATTTGTCCCTTGACACGGGGACATTCCCAGGGGAACTGAAGGAAGCAGTGGTGTGTCCACTCTTAAAGAAAACTTCATTAGATCCCTTAGACCTATCCAATTACCGCCCAGTTTCAAATCTTCCATACCTGGGTAAGGTAATTGAGAGAGCGGTTGCTGAACAGCTTGGTAGGTTTCTGGGATAAACATCGGCATTAGATCCATTTCAGTCCCGTTTCCGTCCTGGTTTTGGGACAGAGACGGCTCTGGTTGCCCTAACAGATGATCTCCGTAGACAACTGGATCGAGGCGGGTCAGTACTGCTGATCCTTTTCGATTTGTCAGCAGCCTTTGACATGGTCGATCATGATCTTCTGGACCACCGCCTCACAGACGTGGGGATACAGGGCATAGCCCGTAACTGGCTGTGCTCTTTTATCTCTGGTCGGGGACAGAGGGTGGCACTAGGGAGGGAAATGTCGTCGCGCCACTCCTTGGTGTGTGGAGTGCCGCAGGGCGCAATTCTCTCCCCGATGCTTTTTAACATCTTTATGCGCCCCCTTGCCCAGATTATCCAGAGCTTTGGGCTGGGCTGTCACCAATATGCTGATGACACTCAGCTCTATCTGCTGATGGATGGCCACACCGACTCGGCCCCGAACACACTGACCAGATGCTTGGAAGCTGTGGCTGGATGGTTTCGTGGGAGCCAATTGAAACTAAATCCTTTGAAGACAGAGGTCCTATGGCTAGGTCGGGATGGCATGGGGATGAGGGACCAACTCCCTTCTCTTGCGGGCGCCCAATTAGTGCCATTGCCTTCCGTTAAGAGTTTGGGTGTAATCCTTGACGCCTCCCTTTCCATGGAGGCGCAAGTTACAGCAACAGCCAAGGCGACATTTTTCCACCTTCGCCGCATCAAGCAGTTGGTCCCTTACCTTTCCCACCCCGACCTGGCCACAGTGATCCATGCAACGGTCATCTCCAGGCTTGACTACTGTAATTCGCTCTACGCGAGGCTGCCCTTGAAGCTGTCCCAGAAACTCCAGCGGGTACAGAATGCTGCAGCGAGGCTCCTCACGGGGTCTCTGCCATGGGAGCATATTCACCCAGTGCTTCTCAAGCTGCACTGGCTCCCAGAGGAGTACAGGGTCAGATTTAAGGTGCTGCTTTTGACCTTTAAAGCCCTTCACAGCCTAGGGCCCTCGTACCTACGGGACCGCCTCTCCTGGTATGCCCCACGGAGAGCCTCAAGGTCCATAAATAACAACACTCTAGTGGTCCCAGGCCCTAAGGAAGTTAGATTGGCCTCAACCAGAGCCAGGGCCTTTTCAACTCTGGCTCCGGCCTGGTGGAACGCTCTGCCTCATGAGACCAGGGCCCTGCAGGATCTGATTTCTTTCTGCAGGGCCTGTAAGACAGAGTTGTTCCGCCTGGCCTTTGGCTTGGAGCCAATTTGATTCCCTCCCTCCCTCTCTTTCTTTTTTCTTTTCCTTCTCCTCCTGCAATGAGGCTACATTTTAATATTTTAATGTTCCATTATTTTAATGTTGTATTTTATTTTTGTTTTTAAGTTGTAATCATTCATTTTGTTTTTATTATTGCTTGTAAGCTGCTCTGAGCCCGGCCTTGGCTGGGGAGGGCGGGGTATAAATAAAAAATTATTATTATTATTATTATTATTATTATTATTAACCATCCAGGGGTCATTTACCTTATTCATTCATTTCTTTATCAGACAGGTCTGGTTTCTTGAAACAAGTTTGTTCTGCTTGAGATGTTAAGGCAACAAGAATTAATCTCCATTTTCAATGTTTTATTTGCTTTTGGCATGACGCTGCACAAGTTTGAAATTGTGCATGAACAGCTGGAAGAATAATGTTTACCCTGCCTTGTTTTGGATTAGAAAAATACACTCTCTGTTTAATGTCTACTCTCTGTCTCACACACCCCACACATTTTGTAAGTGGTAGGCAACACAAATATCCAGGTCGCTTTCAAAATAATAGTCCAAAACAAATGATAACACTAAAGTTGGTAATTTTAAACACACCCACTCGCTTAACAGGGGAAAGGGGCATAAAAACTACTTTAGTAGACTGCACTATTTGAACAGCAACAAACACAGCTGTCAGCCAAATGGCTCTTAAAGTTTTAAAGTCCTGTATATAGTTACGCAGCTATTTCATAGCTTCTAAGATGTAGTTTATAGTCCTCTACGCATGTTAGTGAAAGCTCAGCTGGCTTAAGTTCAGGTAACAACGTGGGGTAAGTTAAGGCCACAAAGAGAGTCTGGCAGCTCCCAACAGGACCATGGCAAAGTAAAGTGATATATAGATACTGTATCTGCATAGCAAGAAGCATTGGGAGAGAATCTTAGGGTTGATCCATATATATTTGCTAGTCACAGGACTATTCCAGCAAGTGGTCTCCATACCTCAGTACAGTGGTACCTCGGGTTAAGTACTTAATTCGTTCCGGAGGTCCGTACTTAACCTGAAACTGTTCTTAACCTGAAGCACCACTTTAGCTAATGGGGCCTCCTGCTGTCGCCGTGCCGCCGGAACACGAAAGGCGGGATATCAAATCCAAACTCTTCTTCTTCTTCTTCTTCATCCTGAAGCAAAGTTCTTAACCTGAAGCACTATTTCTGGGTTAGCAGAGTCTGTAACCTGAAGCGTATGTAACCTGAAGCGTATGTAACCCAATGTACCACTGTACATGAAAAACTAATGCAATATAAGTGTTACATGCATGAGACCAAATTGTTCAGATCATTAGAAATGTATCTGTATAAATGGCATGGTGGCATGGATCAAATTTTCCTGGAATCTTCACCACCAGAATTTATAAATAAAATGATTTCCCCACCAAATATAGTTGTGATTTTATTAAATGCATTGGGCAATTCAATGAACTTTAATTGATGCTTATTTAAGGTTATCACCTTTTTAATTTTGCTTGTTTTGTCAATACATCAGATCATCCAGTCAGTGACTTATCCCAAGGAGTCACCAGCCTTTTTAGGCCCATGGAAACGTTTGGAGTTTTGAGCAAGTGCTGTGGGCACCACACCCTCTGGTCTCATCAAATGGAATAGTTGTGGGAACTCCATAGACATTTGGCGGGATTTTTGTGTGTGTAATAGTGTTGGTCCTTTACTCTCTCTGTAGACTAATTTCCAGCTTTATAACCAATAGCTTATAATTCAACTGGACTACATGTGAAAGTTTTAAAATCAGTTTGTGGCTACACATAGTGGTGGGTATGGCTATTTTTCAAAATGCTTAAGCATACCAAAAGGAGTTTCTCTTGATTGGCCTTCCCTACTCTAGCGCCGAAGAATTGATGCTTTTGAATTATGGTGCTGGAGGAGACTCTTGAGAGTCCCATGGACTGCAAGAAGATCAAACCTCTCCATTCTTAGGGAAATCAGCCCTGAGTGCTCACTGGAAGGACAAATGATAAACACTAAAGTCGTGTAGCTGAGGCTCCAATACTTTGGCCACCTCATGAGAAGAGAAGACTCCCTGGAAAAGACCCTGATGTTGGGAAAGATTGAGGGCACAAGGAGAAGGGGACGACAGAGGATGAGATGGTTGGACAGTGTTCTCGAAGCTACCAGCATGAGTCTGACCAAACTGCAGGAGGCAGTGGAAGACAGGAGTGCCTGGTGTGCTTTGGTCCATGGGGTCACGAAGAGTTGGACACGACTAAACGACTAAACAACAACAACTCTAGCGCCAGGGCTGGCCAAAGATATTTTGCTGCTTCGGTCAAAGGACAAGATTTGCCTCCATCACCCGATTCCATGAACATAAACTGACTGGACTGCCAGTTGATTCAACAATGGATAACATCTTCCAGTGTACCTGAAGGCAGCAGGTGAGTTTAGGGGTGTGCGTCTGGGTGTGGGTGTGTGGCACACATAGCTATGATCTCCAACAGAGGAAAACAGCCAGGGGGTTCAAGAGGAAAAGTCTGCCAGAGGTTGGGCTACAACACTTTCAGCTATAACCAGCATGGCCTATAGTCAGGGATCATGGGAGACAATCCAAAACACGAAGGCACCAAGCTAGGAGAATGCTGCTGTGAATGATGTTCATGCACAGCAGATGTAATAGGATTTCAGCAACTGCAGCGAGGATTCCATTCTGTGAGGATGGTACGAACACTTGTTTACTTAATTTGTGAGCTTAGGGTTTGGCTCACAAAGATATGTTCTACCAAAAAAGGGTTAGAGGGTAGAATATTTTTTTCAGAACATCATCCGTTAAGATATTAGATCATACTGTGCCATTTATGAAATACTTCTCAGGGGGGAATAATCCTAATACAGTGATACCTCGGGTTACAGATGCTTCAGGTTACAGACTTCGCTAACCCAGAAATAGTACCTCAGGTTAAGAACTTTGCTTCAGGATGAGAACAGAAATCGTGTGGTGGCGCGGCGGCAACGGGAGGCCCCATTAGCTAAAGTGGTACCTCAGGCTAAGAACAGTTTCAGGTGAAGAATGGACCTCCGGAACGAATTAAGTTCTCAACCTGAGGTACCACTGTAATAAAATGGCTGAGAATGTTGTGTGCCCTCTTACTGACACCACTGAGATTACCTCCAGTTACTTCTCAATTGGTGAATTGTATTGGATAGTTGCAAAAAAATGTGTAAGTGACTTACAGCACTTGGAAGCTAAGCCTTGGAAGGTCTATTTCAAAAAACAATTTTAAAGCACTGGGAGCTTCTTCGGAGAACATGCTTCATGGTAATTTCAAACAATGAAGCAGTTCTGACTGCAATAAAACTAATAGTAGGGAAGATGTGATACGCATCATTTTTTTCTTTCACGGCACAGCATTTATTTAATTCTGGTAATGATGTTCCTTCTATTCTTCCTCCCTTTTATGCAAAAAGTCAAACTTGAGACCCGACACTTCAGACGTCTCATGACTAATGAGCAGAATAGCAGACTCTACCGAAGCAACTCTAAATACGCACTTCATGTGTCTTTTCTCCTCACCCAAAGAATATATTATCCATATCTAAAAGACATCATGAGGAAGAGAAGATAGTGATTGCCAACATGAAAACACCTTCTGGCCAGGATGGGGAGTGAGGAATGAGACAGTTTTCTCTGTTCATTGCTTGTTCAGCGTTGTCATGCTCACTATCTGTTGCTCAGCCATGTGCCCTATATTGCGGCATTAGATAGCCTTCCATTGCAAAGTATGACTCTGATACTACAAATAATACTACAAATGCTGCACTAAGAAGCCCATCTGGGATAGACTTGTGCTTAACCCTCTAGCCCAGTGGAGGCCAACATTGTTTAGTCGTTTAGTCGTGTCCGACTCTTCGTGACCCCATGGACCAGAGCACGCCAGGCACTACTGTCTTCCACTGCCTCCCACAGTTTGGTCAGACTCATGCTGGTAGCTTCGAGAACACTGTCCAACCATCTCATCCTCTGTTGTCCCCTTTTTCTTGTGCCCTCAATCCTTCCCAACATCAGGGTCTTTTTCAGGGAGTCTTCTCTTCTCATGAGGTGGCCAAAGTATTGGAGCCTCAGCTTCACGATCTGTCCTTCGAGTGAGCACTCAGGGCTGATTTCCTTAAGAATGGAGAGGTTTGATCTTCTTGCAGTCCATGGGACTCTCAAGAGTCTCCTCCAGCACCATAATTCAAAAGCATCAATTCTTCGGCGATCAGCCTTCTTTATGGTCCAGCTCTCACTTCCATACCAACACGGTGACCCCCAAATGTAAGAGCCACCCAAACATCTTGGGCCAGAACAGGCTATGTGAAAGATCTCACCTCTATAAGTAGAATGTATTCTGCACCATAAGCGGGTCTTAGCCATATAGGACATCTGCTGATGCACAGAAAACTGATAGGAACAGACGAAATTATCCATGCAAACTTGTTTTTAAGAAAGAGGGAGAAAATGGCAGTAATCAACTTAGAAGCGGAAGATTGCTAACACACCAGATTACTATCAATTTTCAAGCAGAGGCTTCATATTTGTTTTACACAGTGGTGCATGTAAGAAAGATTTATTGCCATTTGACAAAAGGGTTGTTTTAGACCCTTGAGACTCTTGTTTTGCTCCGCAGTTCCACAAAAGACAAATTGAAGACCTTTTCGATAAATCAGGAACCTTAAGAAATGAGTTCTAAAAATATAACTTTCAGGAGGGCATGCAAACAAAATTACACTGTGTACTGCTACTTGATAGAAAAAGAATCAGAAACTTAAGAAACAGAACTGTGTTGCTTTATTACAGCTTAAATGGTGGAAGTTTGCAGTCTTTCCCAGCAGTCCTATTTCAATGGGCCTGTAATAGGACAAGAAGCAAAACTCAACAGATTTATCCTGTATCCCTGTATCTCTCACTGCTGTGTTCCCAAGCCTTTTCTCCTTGAGGAAACAAGGATTTGATTTCTACAATGTGACAAGAGTGGATGTCCTTGCACCTCATTTGAATCTTTGTGACATTAGACTTGGAACTCATCAGTACTGTCAACCATTTTGATCATGCTTAAGCCACTAGAGCCTAGAAAATTACTGAATCACATATTTGGCAGTTATCTGAAGGATTCAAATCAGGAGCTTTGAAGCCCCAGGATATCCTGGAGGGCCCCAAACTTTACTGTCCACACAGAAGATTCTATTCCCATCGTATGGTGGATTCACGTGTAATGGGTAGATGGGTATTGAGGAAAGTCAGGAAGAGGCCCACTCTTCAGGTTCTTGTGATCAAGGTATGGCCTAATAGGAAAGTCGTCTCCTCCATTTTCTTCTTCTTCTTCTTCTTCTTCTTCTTCTTCTTCTTCTTCTTCTTCTTCTTCGTCTTCCCCTTCTCCTCCTCCTCCTCCTCCTTGGAACCCTTGTTGACTTCATTGAAAAATATAATTTCTCCATCTTATATGGTCTTCAGACACATGATCCTTCTCCTCTTGTTTTCTGCATAGTTTGAAGAGATGGTAGACTATATTTCTGTTTGGACATTATCCTTACCCCGCCTGCCCCAATCATTTAAGTGTTGGAGGTAGGGACATCTGTACAGAGGAACCTGCCCTGTGCATGTTGGCTTCCCGTCATGATGTGGAATGCTGATTGTGCATGGTTCTGAATCGCAGAAGATATCTTATGCACATAGAACAGAAAGCCCTATCTTCAGGCCCACCCAATGCATGGCCCATTGGTGGAATCCAGTACCTACGGCTCTGCTCTATTTCTCCACATAAGATCATATGAAGGATAACGCCCCAACAGGACTTTAGGACCACTCCTAAACTGCCTCTGAGTACTCAAATTATCTGCTTGCTGCTGTACCACCTCACACATTTCATTGGGAGGGAATTGCAGTTGAAAATAAATTTGTATGCTTGAAGCTCTACAGAAACGAATAATAATAATCTGTCAGATAGTCAGATCATAATGATTTTACTGTTGCCCAAACATCTCCCAGTGCAATTTTCTTTTTTCCCCTTTTTAATTTTTTTTAAAAAATGTATTAATTTTATTGTGCACAAATTAGAAAAAATACAAATATACAAAAAAGAAAAGAAAATACATGTGACCAAGGAAAAATTAGAAAAACATTTTACCTCTTCTCATGTTTACAGTTATTTACACCTCTATACAACAATGTTCTCAATAAAGAGAAGAAATGAAAGAGAAAATATAAGAGAAAAGAACAAGAAGAAAATAAAGGAAAAGAAAGAAAAAGATCAGGAATGAGAATTTTAAAAGTAGATAAGTATTCACTATACACAGCCATTTCCAATCTATATTTATATTCAATTATGTATTTTCATCTTATCCTTATCTATCTTAATTAAAATATTTTTTAAAAGACTTCCACCGTTTGCCTCACGCGTTTTTAGTGCAATTTTCTTTTGCTCAGAATTATTCCGTCATGTCTTTGGACCTGAAGTAATGCATGATTTCTAGCAACCATTTCCACTGTAGGATTTTTTCTTTAAAAAACAAACAAACATGTACCAAGACATGCAGGGTATTATGTTAGATTCATAGGTAAACCAAACCATTCTGGACTTTGCTTTGGGCACAGCCTAATCTACCTCACTGCTAGGTGAGTGGAGTCACTGCCAATGCAATGTTGGGCCAGCGGTGGAGATGGTTGGGTTGGAGTGCCTGGCCTTTGCCAAGGGAGAGCTTGTTTGTGTGTGGACCTCCCTTGTGTGCGCAGAACCCTTCTCCCCACTGTTGGAAGGGATCAGCGTTGGAGCAATAGACTTCAGAAAGGACACAATATTCATACATGCCAAAGGGGGTGGTGAGGGGAGAGCAGGTTCCCTCCATGTTTACCTGTGTTGGCTGCTCCATCCTGGCACTCCTCTAGTGGCATTGGGTGTTTGTGTTTGTAGTCCCAATGAAAATAGGGACATCCTATCTGTACCCTCCAACATCTCTTTGATGAAAATAGAGGTGGCTAATGCTATTTTTCTAGAAAAGGAGGTGCCAGAACTCACCTTTCTTGTTTTCTTAGAATGACAAAGGTGCCAGAAGTGAGTTCTGGTGAGTTCCAGCTGGGGGGGGGGAGCCTCAGGGATGTCCTATTCCATACCCTTCAACATTTCTCCAATGAAAATAGGGATGTCCTAATGAAAAGCGGGACATTCCAGGATCAAACCAGAAACCAGGATGGCTTCTGTAAATCTGGGACTGTCCCTGGAAAATAGGGGCACTTGGAGAGTCTGCATTAGGGTGGTAGACAGAGAAGTGTTGGCCATGAGCTCAAGATCCCACATGTGTTGTGAAGCCAGGCTGTTATGTGTGAAGTGCCCCTTTCATGTGCAAAGTTCTCTTTCTCCTCAAAACAAAATAAAAAAATTCCTTCCAGGAGCACCTTAGAGACCAACTAAATTTGTTATTGGTATGAGCTTCTGTGTGCAGGCACACTTCTTCAGATAACGTGCATGCACACGAAAGCTCATACCAATAACAAACGTAGTTGGTCTCTAAGGTGCTACTGGAAGGAATTTTTTAATTTTGTTTCGACTACGGCAGACCAACACGGCTACCTACCTCTTTCTCCTGTTTGCCATCACCCTTTGTGAACTGCGAGTGTGGACAACATGAGGCCAGGGCAAAAGAACCCCAAGACGAATACCCTGTTATATGGCTTCTGGTCCTCATTTGTGGGTTGATAGACCTGTGGTGCTTTGCTGCAATTGGGTGCTAGGCTATACCATATGCTATGCCTTACCATCACAATGTGGGCATTACAGAAGGTGGGGACAGCTATTTTTTTGTAATTAAAAAAATTAAGACAATTTAAGGCAGCTGGGGAGCAGGGCTCTTTCACTAAGCCTAGGACTGGTGTAATATTCCATCAATGGGTGTGCATTGAAGGGGTATAGGATTTGGCATGGCTGTACACTTCCCTACCCACCCCAATATTGCCTAAATAATGACAGCACATCTCAAGGTCCACCAGCATAGCAGTCTATCTGTTGGATGCAAGAGACCTCCAGCCAAGATCTTCTCCATAGGTTTGCACCCGAATGGCACATTTCTTTTGCAAATTACTCCTTTAGGATTGTCAATAAACAAAAAAGAATTGGATTTAGTCTTGTTATTTTAGAAGAATATTAGCCTGCAATGAAGCTTCCCATGGAGCACACAGGTACAATCACAGCTATATGCCCTTTCAAAACATCCTCAATAAGAATATTATTAAGATAAAAAGAAGGTCACATAAACCAATTTAAAGGCATTGCACTTTAAGACTCTGAAACAACATTCCCCGGGGTGCAACCAAAATCCAGTTATTTCTGAAGGCAAATGATAGATTGTCCTTTGCTGAACACTATCCAGAGTAGTAATAGCAATTAGGTTGTTTGTGTGTGTGTGCATTTTTATGGCAGATTCAAATGTGAGAAAAATATCAATCTGACCATGAGTCATTAAAAGAAGATTCAGTGGGATGGGAATAACATCTTCCTTGGGTTTTTTCCCCACATTTTTTTTAAAAAAGAAGCAGGCAGCTAAAGCTTTGCATTTGCTATTCCTTCTTTGTGAGCCATAAGCACCTTTGTGTCTCTTTTGGGATGTTATATATAACAAGTGTGCTATTTTATATTCCTTTTCATTTTCCCTGGATAGTGAGGCTGCAGTTGCTTGAAACACATCAGCTTCATTGAATATGAATAAATTGACCCTGCATATATCAGAGGGTCTTTTTGTGTGCGTGTTTCTCCTGTGCTTCCTAAGTGCAGACATATTTGGCATTTTGGTGCCTGGAAGAAAGAAAGTTCCATCTCTCCGTGTTCTTTCATGGTCTTGAAGGAACTCTTGGTGGAATGCCTTTAGACAGTGAGATGTTGTGCAATTTCCTCCATAAATTTCCCCATCTACTTCAACCAAAAATATGACTTGTTTTGGCTACCATCTTTTACCAGGTTTTTGTAGAATGACACCTGGTGATTTGTCAGGTGGGAGCTATCTTCCAATAAGGGGAAGATAGAGGTAAAGAAAAGGATTGTGGGGTATTATTCTGGCTTCTGGAGGAACAGCTAGGAATCTGGAATACAGAAATGTGACTGATTGTTTGGAATGAGACTAGCTGATGGCCCTTCTTTTTCATTGTGCGTTCATGATTATGTGTTCATGGTGGTTTTCAGGTGTCCATATGTGAACCCACTTTCAATATAACTGATAAAGCTTTGGGATGGACTTAACTGCTTCATTTCCAATTCATGCATGTTCTTGGAAGTGGGAATGCAATGGACCATTCTGGAAGAGGGTTTCTCTGGCAGGCTGGAACCTAGAACCTGGAACCTCTGCACTGTAGTATTTTGTTGCAGGTCCCATTTTTCCCCCTGAATGAATTTTCAGTCCTCATATTCTGGCAAAAACTGAGAAACAGAAACATTCTGGTCATGAAGATAGGTGGTTCATTTCCGTAACACAAATCATACTGGCATAACATATGTGAAGCACCGAACACTCAAAAGCGCTATATAAATGCAAAGTTTTGCTTTTTAAGTGAAAATGGAAGTACCGATAATAGAATTAACAACAGAAGCATTCTCTTTTCCATTTTGTATCTCCATAATTCAAGAAAGGGAATTATCATTTGAGGCCTAATGTTTCAGATAAATAACATCTGCATATGGTAATCATGATATCCTGCAGTGGTAACAGCTTGACTATACTGTATTGCTTAATGTCCCGAATTAGGTAATTCATCAAGTTCCTTGCACTAAACAATTAGAATGAGAAGTTATATTCAAAGGGGGCTTGCCCTAAGTAAGTGTGTACTGGATTGCAGACTTAAGTAACTTTCAACCCATTACCCATAGCTGTCAACTTACAGATTTGAAAATAAGGGACCAGCAGCCTCGAAAATAAGGGATCAGCAGCCAAAATAAGGGATTTTCCGAACACAGGTATGTTCAGCTTCTGAGCCCCTCCGAGCCAAAGGCAGAAAGCCCAGCCAGCAGCCAAACGAAGCCTCAAGCAGTGGTTCCCACAGTGCAGCAACCCGGCAAAGGGGATGCAGCGAGGAAAACCACTGTCACCTCTCCACTGGGAAGCGCTGAGCAAAGGCGAGTCCCCAGGCAACGCGGCCAGGCACAAGGCATGCAAGCTCCAACCCGCAGTCATTCTTAGACTCCTTATTGGGTGAGCAACGCAGCCAAGCAACACAGTTGGAGCCTTCCTCCTCCCTGGCTGGCTGGCAGGGAGGGAAAGGAGCTGCTTCCTTTGAAACCTGGGAAATTTAAGGGACATCATCAATAAAGGACAGCAGCGGGGCACAGTGCTGGGATAAGGGACTTTCCCGCCAAATAAGGGACAGTTGACAGCTATGCCATTACCTCTTTACCTTGAATATCATATCTGCCCATTTAATTGGCAAACAACAGCAACAGCAACACCCACAAGCTACCCTTAACTATCTGGATTCCCTGCACAAATTGAGTTAACAAGTTATGGCTATAGTGGAGGGAAACAGCTAAAGCAATAGGGCTGGCTCCAGATTTCACAGTCCCTCAGCAAAGTACCACATTGCTACCACTCAATAGGTATCTCCTTACCAGTTTTACCCACCAATTTGAAACAATCAGCCATGGGCCTCCACTGATATTATAGTCTGGTTTATTATTATAATGATCAATACATTGCCTCACAAAGCACTTGAAACTTCTTCCAATATATCTTTGCCTGACATTGTGCTGCTTTCTGCTTATAACATATTGATTTTTCTCCCCGCTTATATCTGCCCATGGGGAAAGGGAGAATTAAAAAGAAATAAATGCATAACAGCTTGAAAGCCTATTTGCTTATTTACTTAATGGATGTGAAAATTTACTTAATTTCCATAGTGGTCTTTTGAACAGAAATGTATAATTGACTAAAAAATAAAAATAAAGCCTAAGGACAACCCGAAACCATTTGAAAAACTTTATATCCTTGCAGGTACATCCAATATCCACAAACTACCATCTCAACAAGCCTGAACCTATGTTTCAGTTCGCCTTTAATCCTACACTCAATGAAGGTGAACCCTGCAAGGCACTTGCCCTTCTCTCCAGACTCTATATTGACAAAAACATTGCTTCCTTTACTGGTGTTTATGGCTCCACTAGTATATGTGTAATGATTTTGGGTCCAATAATAAATATTACAGAAGGAAGACTGGCATAAAGCACAACTTTTAATCTGCAAAGTCAACAGCTTTGCATTGCAGCCTCAGGATCTTTCTCTGCTTGCACAACTCTGTAAATTCACAGGATTATTCAGGGGAAGCATGTTCCGTGGATATAACCTATAGATACACAGCCAAACATTGCACAAGCGTTCAGTTTTTGGTTCTCTTTTGTTCTGTGCATTTCCCTACAGGATCTTTCCTTGAGGGAGGCAGCAGACACACACACACACACACACACACACACACATGTAAACTAGACATACACATCACATATTATTGTCATGCAGATGTAAGATAGTACAGTGGGACCTCGGAGGTCCGTACTTAACCTGAAACTGTTCTTAACCTGAAGCACCACTTTAGCTAATGGGGCCTCCCGCTGCCGCCAGACCACAATTTCTGTTCTCATCCTGAAGCAAAGTTCTTAACCCGAGGTAATATTTCTGGATTAGCAGAGTCTGTAACCTGAAGCATATGTAACCCGAGGTACCACTGTAATAGGATACTATTCTCTACGGATTATATGCATACCTATCTTTGTCATCATGAGGAACAAGAAAACAGAAGCTTAATCCCAGGTCTCAGTGGGAGAAAAACAAACCTTGGAACCTACCACCCACAATTTAAAATGCTCCCAAATCAAGTAGGAGCAATGTGGAAGTAACTCCTATAGCAAACCAAGAAAGGCCACTTGCTGTTCTGCTTACTTTAGGCCAGGGGTCAGCAACCTAAGGCCCATGGGCCGGAAGCAGCCCGCAGAGGTCGTTTGACCGGCCCATGAGTCCCCGAATCGAGTTGCCTGCTGCACTAAACCGGCGTGGCACAGTGTGGCGCGGGGACTCGCTTCCGTGGCACCGGAAATTGCGTCTGCGCAGACTCAGATGACGGAAATGGCAGGCAATTGCGCGATCTGCCCCACAGAGGGATCTCCGCAGGACCGATCTGGCCCAGGCAAGATAAACCTTGCTGACCCCTGCTTTAGGCTAAGCAAAGGAAGATGGGGAAGTAGCTACTCATTCCAAAATGCGGCTTACTTCTCCCTCAAAAACTCCTCAGTCCTTAGAGGAGGGCCCCTCAGTGTGCAAGGTTTTATGGCACACTTCCAACAGCTCATTGCAGCGCTCACAGAAAAATGGGACAAGCCTTTCAAACCCTTGAAATATCAACAACAAAATGCTTATTTAATCTCCACAGTCGATGACATAGCTAAAACTGCTGTGAATCCAGGACTAAGACTTATTGCTAAACTAAGAGCACTTACTGCTGGGAAAGAGTCACAGTTTGGCGGGAGAGACTCCACTGATGAAAAATTGGCTAGAATAGTTTTTTATCACTAAACCTGATACAGATATTGAACAACTAGATTGCATTGCTTAATGTAGGCTATAATTTTTTGGCTACCTTTTATAGTTGATAGGCTTACAATTTTCATTCCTCAATATATTGATCAAGATCAGTCCAGCCTTCTGCTAGATAGAACCAGTGCTTTAAAAAAAATATGTTTAGGGGTAATCTCATTTTCCTATTCATATTGAAATACTGCCCCTCAATGAGGCCAAACTTAGATTCACAAAATGTTTAGGGGTATGCGTACCCCTGTGTACCCCCAGGGGGGGGAAACATGGGGTAGAACTATTGCAGCTCCGGTTAGATTACATTTAATTTAATTTAAATGTAATCCACCACCAGAAGGAACATGGAGTATCCCTTGGTATCAGGGTTGTTGTTTTTTAGCCGGAACTTGCCAGAACTCAGTTCTGTCAGGTGGGCGCCTTTGCCATTATAAGAGAACAAGGGAGGTGAGTTCTGGCACCTCTTTCTCTAGAAAAATAGCTCTGCTTGGAATTGTATCCCTAGGTGCCTTAAGGCCTTTGTATGGAATGGAGATTTCTTTTGCAGATTACTAGCCTAAATCTAGGCCCCAAACTGACCCATGCTATCCAGCCTACATATCAACCCTCCACATCATTAATCAGAATTAATGGCTATGGCTCTAATCCTATCATCAGATCCAGAGGGAGAAACAGGGATGTACCCTACTCCCCGTATTATTTGTTTTGGCCTTAGAGCTGCTTTCCATGGTGATAACATGAAAGGGTTTGCGATAAACGGAAAATAACACCTAATAAATCTCTTCTTCACAGACAACATGGCCGCCATGCCATCAGACCTTTCAACCGACACTTCCCATCTGCAACGTGAATTTGAGAAAAATGAAAATGTTGCAGGCCTTGGAATAAAAAAAAACTCCAAATGCAGTATAATGATGTTTAATCTCAACCCTAAATTTCAAAGTGTAAGTAAAAATGATATAAGATTCCTATCAGATGCCAAGCACTTCTGTTATTTAGGAGTTAATGTAGCAAAGAACGTAAACAAACCATTCCAGGCTTGCCTTTGATATACATTTTTTTTAAAAAAAAATCTGACATAATGGAATAGATTTAACTTCTCATTACTTGGGGAAATGGTGGCTGTGAAAATGTTAAGTCTGGCGTGCCTGCTCTTTTATCATTATTCTACATTTAGCCAACCCCTAATCCATCTAAAATATTACCACCCTCACAAAAATTAATCAAGGGAGGTTTTCAGGGGCTGAGCTCAATTAAGAAATAATTATTTATATAGAACTAAAGGGGACAGTGGTTGGGGTACCCCAACTATCTGGGTACATTGTTGTGACAGACCAGCTGTCCAAAATGCTCCTGATATTTAAACAGGTTGGCACAAAAAATTGAGTGAGTATTGAAAAGGAGTCATGGAATGGAGTACTTGTTCGGGCTGCTTTGTTCCTTGAGAAAAGCCTAAAAAATATGGATTGGGTGTATAGTGAATTTTGGGGGGGGGGGACCCCTTTCTATCCCACCCTTCTTCCCAAAGAAACCTTCAGACTTTTTCACCCATTTTTTTAAAAAGTAAAAGCAGGTCAGTAGGCTTCTTGAATTGCTCAGCTAAGGGACTCAGTGACTTTTACATTCATGGACGGTAATGAAGTGCATGTTACAGTGAGTGTGGGCCATAACTGGTTAGATATTAAGCACATTATGATAATGAAGGACCACATAGTACAGCAAGCAAAAGGGGGTCTTTTGTTGTTGTTGTGAACCGCTCTGAGGTCTACAGTTTAGGGTAGTATACAGATTTAATAAATAATAATAACTGCTTTTCAGCGTTTGTTTTTAACATTTTATGCAAATACCAGTGGACAGATAACTCAACTGAACAAAATAGTAGCTGGACTGGAATTAGGTGACCCGAAAGGTCTATAAGCCTGTTGGAAAAAACTATTTACAAGAGGAAAATCTGGTCCGCAATGTTAGTAGATCCAGTCTCAGCCCGATTAAGGAATCAATGTTACAAATTGTGTTTAGGTGGTACAAACTGCATGTAAAGCTATTGTACACCAACAAACAAAAAACCTCTCCCCTCTCTGCTGGAGATGCAAAAAAGCAAAAAGCACCTACTTCCATCTCTGTTGGGATTGCACAATTTTGGGAGGTTTCATTTGTTGTAATTAAACAGATTGCAAAATGAAATTTAGTACCAGTTGCTAAGTTATCCTTTTGGGGTATATGAGATGAACCAAACAAGGATGGTATCAGCCGCAACCTAACAAAACACTTGTTCAACAACTGCAGTAATTATCATTACAAGATTCTGGAAACACATAGGGTAACAAAAGAAGGATGGTAAATAAAATATGGTCCATTGAAAAGCAAAACAAAAAACCAACCTGACTAAAAAACCTATGTTTACACAGAGACCAAATGAAGAAATATATATGTATATATTTAGACATGGCAATACTTGGTTTTTCTACATAAATATCAAAAGCAACACACATTCAGCTCTTCATTTTCTTAGCAATGTGTGAACTGCTAAAATATAACCCCAAACTGCCCCCCAGTTCCCTATAGAAATAAAACAGGAATGAGTAATAAATAATTACTACCTCTCTGGCGGTACGCTATTTTCAGTTATCATTAATATGATCCTTTCAGATTATCATTGTTTATACTCAGAATTTTTTTTCCATTTGTTTCAAATGTGAAGTGAAAAATAACTGTGTATTTTATTGTATTTCCTTTAATAAAAAAACATCGAAATAAAAAAGCTATCTGTATAGGAGTGTGTGAATGAGAGGGCACCATAATTAAGAATCAGCAACACTCAGCATCCTATAGCAACATGCTCCTATACCAGAGTGATTCAACATGCTGCCTGAGGGCCGCGTGTGGCCCTTGGCAACATTTGATGCACACATACACACCCACGCTCACACTGCCTTCCCAAAGGGGAGGAGGTGTGAGGGTCAAAAGTAGTGTGCAACCCACAGGACTTTTCACACTTGGTATGAAAAGTTGGGCCGCCCTGTGAACTTGGACTGAAGCTGTTGCTGTTGTTGTTTAATCATTTACTCATGTCCGACTCTTCATGACCCCATGGACCAGAGCATGCCAGGCACTCCTGTCTGCCACTGCCTCCTGCAGTTTGGTCAAACTCATGTTGGTAGGTTCGAGAACACTGTCCAACCATCTCGTCCTCTGTTGTCCCCTTCTCCTTGTGTCCTCAATCTTTCCCAAAATCAGGGTCTTTTCCAGGGAGTCTTCTCTTCTCATGAGGTGGCCAAAGTACTGGAGTCTCAGCTTCAGGATCTGCCCTTCCAGTGAGCACTCAGGGCTGATTTCCTTAAGAATGGATAGGTTTGATCTTCTTGCAGTCCATGGGACTCTCAAGAGTCTCCTCCAGCACCCTAATTCAAAGGCATCAATTCTTTGGCGATCAGCCTTCTTGTTATACACATATGTACTGTAGAATGGGCATCAAGGAGGGAAAGAGTGTGTGGCAGTTGAAAAGACGCCTTGGGGTGCTGCCAGACTGTCACTATTTTGCAGGAGAAATTCAAGTGCATACAGGAGTTTTAAGTTTCTGCAGTAAGTGGATTAATGGGCTCTGTTGCCCAAGTGCAACAAATGCACTTTTTTAAAAACGATAAAGACTATTTGTGGTTTAGAAATGAATCAAAAAGTGTGGGAAATGATTAATGGGAAAATACAGTGCATTTTTTTCTTTTAAAATGTTTAGGGGTATTTTCATTCTGTCTGAGACTCGGGAAACACTGTGACAGGAAATGAGGCCGCCATTGGGGGTAGCAACGGAACTGACAATTCACCATGCTATTGAATGGAACTAGTGATTCACCCTGCTAGAGAAGAAACGTGTTGTGTTGGATTTTTGTTTGTTTGTTTTTTTAAATTAGTTTCTTCTCCTATTAGATTCACAAAATGTTTAGGGGTATGAGTACTCCTGCATTTCTCCAGAAAAAAAGCACTGGGAAAATATATAGACACCCTGCAAGCAATTCACGATGAATATTCATTGCCATGCTACCTCCCCACAGGCAAAACTTAATAAATGGTCAATAAAGACCAGATATATCTCCACACAAGTTTTCTGCAAGCAAATCAGGATTGTTGCTCAACAAACAGGTTGTCTGGATGAGCCCCCCCAAGTGTTCCCACCCTGAAAAGGTCTTTTCATTGGTGGCTTTTTGAATTTGGAATGTCCTTTCCAGAGAAGCTCATCTGATGTCCCCTTTAATATCTTTCTGCACTGGGAAAACACCTTTTCATTTCCCCAGGCCTCTTAAATGGAGTTACAGATTTATACTGGTTTAGCTCTGTCAGTTGTATTCCTCTGCCCTCAGTTTTAAACCAGTTTGTTGGTGCAAACTTTCTGCTTTAATGCAACTTGTGATTTTATATTTTCCTTTATTGTTATTGTGTTTTAATCCCTGTAAACCACTGAAAGCCAGAGAACTTTGATGATAGGGAAACCTAAACAGAGAGAGAGAGAGAGAGAAATTCTTTCTGAAAAATGCTAATCATGGATAGCAGGAGAAGTAGCAATTGTCTTAATAACAAGGGGATGCATTCCTATAGCATATTGTAATAATGGGCTTAACTAGAAATGGCAAATCACTGAGTTTACTCAGTGGTGCACTGGATATTATATCTATTTTTATGTGTAACGCAGTAAAGTAGCCAAATGAAGTTGTTGGAAGCCAGCACAATTAGCAGGAATTGAAGATCTACATGCCAGATAGCCATGCCCAGAATGTTGATTTGTGGAAACTTGAATCCAATTACAGTCAAGTTGTGTTATACTAAAAATTATAAAGATGGCAGATAGGCAATTATTTCAGCACAAGAAATTCCATAGCTACATAATGCGGTTTGCTAAATTTAACCTAGCAGTGCAGCTGCAGGAAAAATTGCCATGAAAGAAATCCATTGGTATTTTTATCAGAAAGCTAGGCATCCTCTCTGTTGCCAGTATGGGAATATCAAAGCCACTGCAACTTTCGTAGAAAAAGAGGTGCTGGAACGCACTATGAATGCTTCCACTGTTCTCTTATACAGTGGTACCTTAGTTTACAACCATAATCCATTCCGGAGGTCCGTTTGTAAACCCAAACAGGTTGTAACCCAAGGCGCACTTTCACCAATGGGGCCTCCCCAAATTTTTTTTTGTAATCCCCCCCCAAAAAAGGGTTGTAATCCAAAAAAAGGTTGCAAACCAGGACACGCACTTCCGGGTTTGACATGTTTGTAATCCAAAACGTATGCAAACCAAGACGTATGCAAACCAAGGTACCACTGTAATGGCAGTAGCACCCATCTGAGTTCCAGCAAGTTCCAGCTCAAAAAAAGCCCTGATCAAAACCATGTTTATTTATTTTTAAATGCAAGATTGCAATTAAAATTACTATTAAGATACTAAGATGCTTCAGCCTGTATGTACATGGGTAGATGTACTGTATATGGGTTATGTAACCTGAAGCATTTGTAACTCAAAGCGTTTGTAACCCACTGTACCCATGTACCACTGTAAAATGCTAATGTCAGTTCAGCAAGAAGTTTTTGACCAGGCATAGGCAAACTCGGCCCTCCAGATGTTTTGGGACTACAACTCCCATGATCCCTAGCTAAGAGGACCAGTGGTCAGGGGTGATGGGAATTGTAGTCCCAAAATATCTGGAGGGCTGAGTTTGTCTGCCTGTTTTTGACATTAACATTAAAGGGGCAGATTCAGGAGGGAAGTTCTTACAAGGTCAAGAATTTAAAAATCAGTGGTTCTCCTTGCTGAATAACTTTACCACAGAAACTCAGAAAACTGTCCATTTGGATATTGGTAATAGCTACTTTCCTTAATTAAAGGAAGTCACTGACAGCAACACACTGTTCTGTTTGGAAGGTAACACTGACAGAATATGGTCAATTTCCAAATAGATCTCTTATTTTCTGACAGCCGTGTGCTGTTTCTTTCTTTCTTTTCTGAAGGAGTGAGGTTGATGAGAGGTAACATAACTCTGCATTTGAGCCAATTTTCCAGGTGTTCAGAAAATGCTCATAAAATTGGATCAAAACATTCAATGGCATCTCCCCCCCCCTTTGTCACGAAGAGACAATTTTTTATATTTTCATTTACCTTACAAATTGCTTGGGAACAAGAACGCTATTCAGAAGGCATTCACGGACAAAAACTTAATGCTACCCACCCTTTCTGTAAGACTGACAATGCGCAATTTGGGGAGAGATAATAATAATTTATACCACAGTTTGAGCCGCCTTCCCACAAGAATCTCGGAATGTCTTCCATGAGATTTTCCTATTTTGTCTTCACAAGCCCTTTGTAAGTTCCCCTCCCCTGGAGTGGAAGATACCCCAGCTGTGAGCTTATGTTTAGGACCCTGCCAGTGAGCTATGTAACCCTAACAAACCTGAGATAATCTAAGCACCTGTGTGGTGAGGACTGAATCAGTAGTCAAAGGTTCAACAGGTCACACAGTAACAACATAAGCCTAGAAACTGAAGTAGGATTCTCATGGTAAAAACATTTTGCTGGCTGTAACATGCAAAATCTGGTTATCCATTCATTAGAAATACAGTCTGTTTTCTTGGCAAGTTGCACTTTGAGCCACAACCCTTAATTATATTATTTTGCTTGTTGCCTACAAGAAGAATTTGGCTTACACGGTTTATGGTGGTTGCTTTTCTTGCTTCCCACCTAAACTGATTTTATAAATTTATTATAAGGTGAAACTGCAGTTACAATGAAACACCTAGAGAATTTTTCAATTTACTTGCAGCGTTTTAGCTACACGGTGCAAACTCTCCATTAATTTGTGAATCGTGTTGTACTAATGGAGGAAGGACAACCCGAGACTACCAGTCAGTTGAAAACTTTAGTTATTATCCAAAACAGATGGAAAATAGCAAAGGGGGAAAGTTAGCTCTTTAAGAGAGTTAATTTTCTTGCCAAAAGCAGGCTATTGTGATTTAATTAGATTATTAACAATATTGAACTACGAAATCATAATTTCAAGTAGCAATTTGTAGAAAAGGATAACATTCTGTGAAAGGCTGACAAAAAGTTACTTGTGACACCATGTTGAGAGCTTATATTCAGCTTTTTCCTAATGTGCTATTGTGTGAAAATGCAACTTTGGTTCATTGCAGTTATACAGTCCACCCATTGACATGAAATAAAGGCCATTAGGTAAAGCCCAGTGGAAAGTCTTGGATGTTCTGTTTTCCGTAATGCACCTTTGGGTGGTGTTGACCTTTAAAGCCCTAAATGGCCTTGGCCCTGTATACCTGAAGGAGTGTCCCCGCCCCATTGTTCAGTCCAGACACTGAGTTCCACCTCCAAGGGCCTTCGGGTGGCTCCCTCACTGCAGGGAATCACACAGAGAGCCTTCTTGGTAGTGGCACCGTTCCTGTGGAACACCCTCCCATCACATGTCAAGGAGATTAAAAACTACAAGTTCTAGAAGACATCTGAAGTACAGGGAAGTTTTAAATGCTTGATGTTTTATTATGTTTGTGTATGTGTTGGAAGCCACCCAGAGGCTGGGGCAACCCAGTCAGATGGGCGGGGAATAATAACAATAACAATAATAATAATACCACTTACTGAGGGGGAAAAACAGCTTCCAACTCTGAAAGCCAGTGTGCTATCAGATCTGGGTTTGGATCCTAGCTCATTCACAAAGTTTACTTGGTAACTTTGGGCCAGTCACTTATCTATCAACCTAAACTACCTCACAGAATTGTTGTGAGCATAAAGGGGGATCATATATAACAGCGGTAGACAACCTAAGGCCTGTGGGCCGGAGGCAGCCCAATCGCCTTCTCAATCCGGCCCACGGACGGTCTGGGAATCAGCGTGTTTTTACATGAGTAGAATGTGTCCTTTTATTTAAAATGCATCTCTGGGTTATTTGTGGGGCCTGCCTGTTGTCTTTACATGAGTAGAATGTGTGTTTTTATTTGAAATGCATCTCTGGGTTATTTGTGGGTTATTTGTGGGGCATAGGAATTCATTCATATATATTTTTCAAAATACAGTCCAGCCCACCACATGGTCTGAGGGACGGACCAGCCCACGGCTGAAAAAGGTTGCTGACTCCTGATATATAACAACAACAACAACAACATTTGTGCCCTGCCCATCTGAGTGGGCCGCCCCAGCCACTCTGGGCAGCTTCCAACAAATATAAAAGCACAATAAAGCATCAAACATTAAAAACTTCCGGCAAGTTGGGGCAAAAGAGGTCATCTACTGTTCACCAAACTTTGCAGAACTACCTTGGGATATTCCATAACTATTCAGGAAGTGGAGTCTCTGATATGAATCATCTTGAGTAAGCTGACCTTCTGCACTCTGCTATAGTTTATTGCAGTCCCAACTGGGGAATAGAATTCCTTAAGTCTCTAGGATGGCATTAGGGTCAGATGTGATACTGCATTTTCTTCAGGATGTTCTGAAGTCCACTTCCTTTGCAGTAAACTCTCCTAGGGGAGATTTACATTCTGTTCTGCTGTTAGGTAAATGGCTAGAACAATCAAGATATAACAACAGCAGTGGTGGGAAATGAGTTTCTAAAATTATGCAGGCATCACTAGGATGAGGTACATTCAGTTCTGATAACTTGTGTCCTTAACTACTACAGTGGTACCTTGGGTTACATACGCTTCAGTTTACATACGCTTCAGGTTACAGACTCCACTAACCCAGAAATAGTACCTCGGGTTAAGAACTTTGCTTCAGGATGAGAACAGAAATCGTGCTCCGGTGGCCCAGCAGCAGCAGAAGGCCCCATTAGCTAAAGTGGTGCTTCAGCTTAAGTACAGTTTCAGGTTAAGAACGGACCTCCGGAACGAATTAAGTACTTAACCTGAGGTACCACTGTAGTTTGAATGATGATGCTCAGTCTGTGGCTGATGTTTACAAAGTCCTGTTTTAATACTCTCCCGTGCCAAGCAGAGGAAAATAAGTACAACCTTTTTACACCCGGTGAACAAGGCATTTGCAGAATGACAACCCTCACCTTAAAATGGGTAAATCCATTCCAGGGCAAGGAATACCATACCCAAAAAACCATTTTCTTTACATAAATATTAGTGCATATATTAATACTTTTCTTATTGCCTGAAATCACATTTTCACACATAGGTTGCTCAGTAAGTGATTTTTGATTGCTACATAATATCATGTTGCTCTAAAATTACAAAATTCATAATGTTTTAAATGTGGGGACATGCGGCAGCACTTTATGTACCCCCCCCCCCCCCGGTGCCAGGCAGCATCCAGTCTTTCCCCTGCAGTTGAAATTTTCAAGCAAAGGTAAAAGACATTGCTATGTATCCAGGTGTTTGTCTCATGAAGTGTATTGTTTTCTTGCCTGTGGCCCTACAAATATTTATCACTAGTGTTTTTTTGCATTTGTACTGTAATTCTGCAAGTTTAATTATGGCTTCCTCTTTTGTATGGTTGTTTGATTGACCTTGCATAGCCTGTGGAATCTGGAATATTGGGCAGGCTTCTGGAGTTTTGATTCTGAAATGCTGAATCATTTTTGGGCATAATGAATGCTGAGTCGTATTAGACTTCTCTGTTTTGCACATACACTGGAGAGACAGCTCACCCCACGTCCAGGCTTTTAGGGGAAAGGATATTGCCACGAGTCTTGAAAATGCATATGAAGGAACTGCAAGCTGGGCAATGATACATCACCCCTTCTTTTTAGAAAATTTCTGGAAGAACTTTGACTACATCTATTTTATTCCTTTTGTCAAACTACCAGGCAGTTCTTTATGAGTGTACCAGGTTTTACAACCAGCAAATTTAGAGATAATGTGCATGGTCAATAGTTAAATAAATCAACTCATACATTTTTCAATAATGCACCAGGATGAGATCCTGCATAAATAACACGACTTGCAGTCACTCAGAAGCTTGCACTGAGTGGAACAGAAATAGTATCTTTTTTACCAAAATGAAAGCTATTCAAGCTTTGCATAATAAGCAAGGCATCATTAGGAAATGTCAATCAGAATAGGAACAGCTCAGTTTGGTCCTTCCGGAAAAATGGATTGCACAGGTGTTCTAGATAAATACTAAATATGATTATGACTCGCTCCATTGCCACATACTGAGAACAAGGGAGGGTCTGCAATTATAGAAACATTAGCAAGCCTGAGGCACACCTGCAGTCAGTGTGGTGTTTTGGCTAGCTTGCTATAGAAAAATAAATGTAAAAACCGTTTCTAGTGTATTTAACTGAGACGACTGACATTACCGCAGAGGGGGAAGGGGAAAACCTCTCCTGTTCTGGTTCTGAGCTACCAGCTACATCAAAAGTGTTTCCTTTCCAAGCGTAGACGTAGCACATAGAGTAGCTCATTCTTCTTGGAGAGCTTGTACTTCCCCTATAACCTACAGAAAAGTGTGCAGGTTGTTAAGTTGTGGGTGAACGTATCAGCCAACACAGCCATTCTTCAAACAGCTCTTGTTTATTCACAGGCCAGAACAGAACTGAACTGAAGAGTTCAGCCAGCCTGCTTATATAGAGCTCCACTAGAACGCAACAGTAACCATTTTCTGTAACTATCCAATCACTGAACGTCACTTTCAACCCCTTATTTGCATATGTGGACCCAAGTGAAAACTATCTACGGTATCCCCCTGCTGGCCCAGGGTGAGAACTTCAGTACATAACACAGGTGAGTACATAAGAACAGCTTGCCGGGTCAGGTCAATGTTCAGCATCCTGTTCTCACAGTGGCCCACCAGATGCCTGTGGGGAACCTTAAGCAGGAGCCAAGCACTGTCTCCTCCTGTGGCTACTAGCAACAGTTATTCAGAAGCACTTCTGTCTCTGGCCCTGGAAGCAGAGCATAGACATCATGGCTAGAAACCACAGATAGCCTTATCCGGCATGAATTTGGCCAATCCTCTTTTAAAGCCATCCAAGTTGGTGACCATCCCAGTCTCCTGTGGGAGTTTAAACCATGTGCTGCATGAAGACATCATTTCTTTTATCTGCCCTGAATCTTAAAGGTAAAGGGACCCCTGACCATTAGGTCCAGTCGTGGCCGACTCTGGGGTTGCGGCGCTCATCTCGCTTTATTGGCCAAGGGAGCTGGCGTACAGCTTCCGGATCATGTGGCCAGCATGACTAAGCTGCTTCTGGCGAACCAGAGCAGCGCACAGAAACGCCGTTTACCTTCCCGCTGGAGTGGTACCTATTAATCTACTTGCACTTTGACACGCTTTCAAACTGCTAGGTTGGCAGGAGCAGGGACTGAGCAACGGGAGCTCACCCCGTCATGGGGATTCGAACCGGCAACCTTCTGATCGGCAAGTTCTAGGCTCTGTGGTTTAGCCCACAGCGGCACCCGCATCCCGCCCTGAATCTTACCACATTCAATTTCTTTGGAAGTCCACGACTTGTGGAGTTTTAAGAGAGAGGGGGAAAAAACCTTTCTTTTATCCACTTTCTTCATGCCATGCATGATAATTTTGTAAACTTCTATAACGTCACCTCTTATTCACTTTTTCTCTAAACTAAAAAGTCCTGCAACTTTTCTTTCCCCTTGTACTCCTGCAATCCTCACTTGCTCTGGTTTTGGCTACATCGGCCACTATCACAGGAAGACAACTGGAACAGAGGGAATTATAATGATGATGATAGTTTTACCAGGTCTGTGGCTGTATGTTAATATGTATAATAATACATGTTGATTTCATTTTATGATAAGAGTCCTGCTTGTTCACTCTGATTGCATTTTCACACATGCAAGCTATCATTAGAAGCAATATGTATATGTATACCTATTATAGATCATTTTTGCTAACTGAGAGCACTTTAATTGCCCAGTGGTTTCAGAAAGGTTAGGCTAATAACATGACGCTGATAAATAGGATGATCATTAGCAGTCTCTGCTGAGAAAAGTAAGAAAAGAAACATACCTTACAACCATGATTCTCAGATCATGTCTGCTATATTCTATTGTACCATGAGCAAGTCTCTTTCAAAACAGTTATTTGCTCTTGCAGTACTCATCAAGTCTACTGTGGGAAGAATTTGCACTCTGTTCATTTATCCAAATATGCATATGACAGTGTTCTGTATGCTGGTGTCACAAACTTCTTCTTCTTCTTCTTCTTCTTCTTCTTCTTCTTCTTCTTCTGTAACCAAGTAAGACTGTCTTCCATAAACACGGTTTTAAAAATGAGTCTGTGGAGTCTTTTAAAAATTGACTGTGGAGGCCAATTCTGGATCCACACGTCCTTCCATAGTAGGGACATAGGTTTCTGGTTGGGTGTTGATCATGGTGAAGGTTTGCCAAGCATGTCTTCCTCTTAGCATGTTTCTCTCTTTCATGCTGAGTTTGAGTGTCGTCGAAGTCCATGACACCTTTAGTAAAGGCTGTTCTCCAATTGGAGCGCTCACAGGCCAGTGTTTCCCAGTTGTCGGAGTTTATACTACATTTTTTTAGATTTGCCTTGAAGAGAATCTTTGAACCTCTTTTGCTGACCACCAGCATTACACTTACCATTTTTAAGTTCGGAGTAGAGTAGTTGCTTTGGAAGATGATAATCAGGCACAACATGACCAGTCCAACGAAGTTGATGTTAAAGAATCAACGTTCATTTATCCAGATATGCATATGCCAGTGTTCTGTATGCTGGTGTCACAAATATACAGTATGGTTGTGAACAGCTGCTTTCTTGGCATCCCTTTTTATTGTAAGAATAACGTGACAGAGTAAAGAAAGTTGCTTTAAAATGCTAGCTTAATAAGATCATGTGTCTAAAAAAGAAACTTTTCTTTTTATATTCAGATGTGCACATAAGTCAATTTTGGTTGGAAAGCTTATAATAAATATATACCTTCTGTTTTGTGTGGCATTCCATTCTGGGTGACCTTGGGTCCATCGCTCTCTTTCTCTCAGCCTAACCTACTTCAAAGGATTGTTGTGAGGAGAAAAAGTGAGTCAGGGAAGAACCACGAATACCATTACAAGTTCCTTGGAGAAAGGGTAGGATATAAGTATAGATAAACGAATCCTAATGCAAGGGGTGGGGGGAGATCAAGCAATGTGGAAAATGTCATTTTTTTCCAGTTCTGCTTTTGACATATCTGCTTATAAAATCATCTTTGTAGTGCAACTTGTATGGCATTGCTTATTTTTGCGACTCAACTGCCTTTTCTGTATCTATGGGCCAAAACTTTACATGAAAATGATTTTATTGCCATTTGCAATCCAATTTCATTACCGGTACCCTTGAAATTACTTTTAGCTACTGAAAGATATTACCTGAAGGACTTTGTATCACTGGTTCCTGCAGTTTGACATTTCTGATTGTAGTCTGGCCACTTGAGATTTCTTTCAACTCCAAAATGGAACAGAAAGCTTACCACTTGATCATCTAATCTAGAAGTGTGAGATGACATTTTTCCAAATATACATCTGAGAGGTGAGAGGGTGAGAACTGAGATATTACCAGCTTAAATTTCACCTCAGCATGGGCATAGCCAGGATTTTTGCTGGGGGGGGGTGAGCAGGCTTTTGTTAAGGGGCAGAACCTCAGTTTTGTATTGATTTGTATTGGTTTTTATTGATTTGGGGGGCACCTGCCCCCCCTGGCTACGCCCATGCACCTAAAACTCAAATTGATAGGCAGCCCTAGACAAGTCACCTTCTGTCCTTCATAGGCCTATCTTACCTGGTGGTTGTGAAAATTATTTTGTGTGTGTGTGTGTGTGTGTGTGAAGTTTTCTGAATGCTGTGTTAACAGAGGTGCTATACAAATGCTAAGCAGTATGATTCATAAGGATCTGTGTCCCATCTGTTGTGTTAATAGTCACTGGAAAGCCAGGGCCAAAGCAGATATTCACAGTGTGATTAACAACTACATCTGGCTTTTTAAATAACAACAATAAATGAATTAATGCTAGGTAGAGGAAGGCTTGATTATCCTCAGGACCACAGCATGCAAAGAAATGAGATTTTACCCTTCCCTTGCCAGTCATGATCCAAAACTTACCCACAACTTTGGGTGGGGGAAGATTTTACAACTGGGAGAGTTTACCCTTTCTAACTGCAGCACAGGAAGGGGGGGGTCTTTGGAATTCATGGCTGGTGAGGGAAGGTTTAAATCTCCACTCTTTGAACACTGGGGTCCAAACTGGGGGACGGGGATGACAACAGGTGACCTGTGTGTGGTATTTAACTTGGGGAGACAACCATGCCAGCTATTTCCCCAAGACAGAAACAGACAAATAAAAAAAGCCCTACATGATGAAGCAGTATAACTAATGTCAGATGCTCTTTAGCCCTAAAATTGTTGATGCTAGCAGAAAAGGGAAAGGATGTTGTGTGGAGGCCATGTCAACATGTTTCCATGGCAACACTTAAACCCACCCCGCTGGTTTTCTATTTCAGTCCTTTCTCCCACTGAGCTAGCAGGTGGTTTGTTGTGTTGCTCCCTGTGGGGTTTCCCGTTGTGATATTCTGCTCTTTCTTGTGTGTGTGTGTGACTCTCTCTTGCAAAAAGTCTCGTTTTTATCACATCTTTGGGCCAATAGTCCCAGCAAATCACTTCCTGGACCTTAAGATATTCACCTGAAGTCCTTCTCCAGATTCCTCACCTAGTGAACCAAGGTGGATGATGACTAGAGAAATGGCCTCCTCAGTGGTGGCACCCAGTCTTGCAGCTTCCTTCCGAGAAGTTCACCTGGTGCCTCTGTTAGGATCTTTCAGGTGGAGAGCCTTGGAGTTAGCAACTGAATACTCTTGGGTACTGTGCAATGATAGTCTGCACTAGCAAGGGAGCTTTGATCAATGCTGCCATCTTTGTGTCTGGGATCATCCAGCCACTGCTCTACACTGAATGATGTTTCCTTAAAATGGGAGGCATAACTGGTGTATAGGATTGTGATTGGTTTCTTCTTTGAATGGCTGATGGGGGTGCATAATTAAGGAGGGACATCATGTTTGCTCACAAGGGATGCTGTGGGCATGCCTGTTGGTGCTGCAAAAACTTGCACTTGGTTCCACAGCTGTTGATAATAATAATAATAATAATAATAATAATAATAATAATAATAATAAAAAATTATTATTATTTATCCTCCACCCATCTGGCTGGGTTTCCCCAGCCACTCTGGGCAGCTCTCAACAGAATATTAAAAACATGATAAGACATCAAACATTTAAAACTTCCCTAAACAGGGCTGCCTTCAGATGTCTTCTAAAAGTCTAGTTGTTTATTTCCTCTGATGGGAAGGCATTCCACAGGGCAGGTGCCACTACCGAGAAGGCCCTCTGTGAGCTGGATCTAGAACTTGCCTCAACTGACAGATGCCTTCTGATGAAATTTGAGTACGCTAAAGTTAAGGAAAAGAATGGGAAACAGTCCTGGAAATGGTTATTGTTTATGTGCAAAATATGGTGGATATTGGTACATTAGCAGGCTTTGATTAAACACTTGCAATTAGTAGAGATGGGGATAAAATTAGAAGTAGAAATAATAGTTTAGCACAGATGTGGTATGCAGAAAGTTGTATTACCGGTAAATTATATTCTAGATGCTTAAATGACATATGTGTTAAATAATGGTAAATTATTTTAAGTGTTAGTAAGTTTTGATTAACTATGGGTAATTATTTGAAAATTGGGTAAATAATAGTTAAGCACAGATGTGGAATGCAGAAAGTTGTTTTAAATAATATTCTACATGCTTAAATCATATCTGTGTTAAATAATGGGAAATGATTTGAAGTGTTAAAGGGACCCCTGACCATTAGGTCCAGTCGTGGCTGACTCTGGGGTTGCGGCGCTCATCTCGCTTTATTGGCCGAGGGATCCGGCGTACAGCTTCCAGTTCATGTGGCCAGCATGCCTAAGCCACTTCTTGCGAACCAGAGCAGTGCACAGAAACACCATTTACCTTCCTGCCACAGTGGTACCTATTTATCTACTTGCACTTTGACATGCTTTCGAACTGCTAGGTTGGCAGGAGCAGGGACCAAGCAATGGGAGCTCACCCTGTCGGGGAGATTCGAACCGCCAACCTTCCGATTGGCAAGTCTAGTAAGTTTTAATTAAAGGTAAAGGTAAAGGACCCCTGACAGTTAAGTCCAGTCACAGACGACTCAGGGGTTGTGGCACTCATCTCGCTTTACAGGCCAAGGAAGCTGGCGTTTGTCCACAGACAGTTTTTCCGGGTCATGTGGCCAGCATGACCAAGCCACTTCTGGCGCAACGGAACACCAAAACCAGAGCAGCGCACGGAAACACCTTTACATTCCTGCCGGAGCGGTACCTATTTATCTACTTGCACTTTGATGTGCTTTCGAACTGCTAGGTGGGCAGGAGAAGGGACCAAGCAACGGGAGCTCACCCCGTCACGGGGATTCAAACTGCCGACCTTCTGATCGGCAAGCCCAAGAGGCTCAGTGGTTTAGACCACAGCGCCACCTGCATGTAAGTTTTAATTAACTATGTGTAATTAGAAAATTGGGTAAATGGATATGGAAATGTAAGAGAATTTTGTTTTTATAAAGAACCAGAAGAGGGGATGGAGGGAAGTCCGGAGATTCTTGGAATCTCGAAGAAAAGGTTTTGAGAAGATATTGCTACACATGGGGATTGGGGAGTAAAAATGTTCTTTTTTATTGGTGTTAATGTGGAATTGTGAAAAACAATAAAAATATATTTAACCAAAAAAGAGAGAGAAGGCCCTCTGCCTGGTTCCCTGTAACCTCACTTCTCGCAGTGAGGCAACCGCCAAAAGGCCCTCGGAGCTGGACCTCAGTGTCCAGGCTGAACGATGGGGGTGGAGACGCTCCTTCAGGTGCACTGTGCCAAGGCCATTTAGGGCTTTATTGATGATGCCGTACTGCAACTGCTGCCAGTGGAGCATTAGGTTCATAGCTCTTTATGCCAGCATTAGTCCCAGTGTAGCAACTGACTGGCATAGTGGGATCACAATATCACTCATTATATAAATCTTACCATATTGTAAAACACACACACACAAAACTTACAAATTGCACACAATATTATCACATAACCAGACTCAAAGCATAAGAATGCCCCTTTTTATTTGCCAATGTAAAAATAAACATAGTGTTCATTTTATCAATTCAAGACAAATTACAGGTAATTAAAACAGGGGCAAACACCTGCAAGTGTTTGGACTGATAATGCGGAAGGCATCACTGTTCAAACAAAATAATTAACAACAGATGTCACACATTAAGGTCAAAGAATCTACTGGGCTGCTGTTGGGTCCTAGTATATGTTGCTTGAATCCACTGGGAAATTCTTTAGGAATTTTCATTTATTACCTATATAGCTGTGAAGATATGATGGAGGAACATTTCAGTAGAGCCTCGTTAGCTCACATGATGGAAAAGCAAAGTACAATTGAGAAAATAAGATTTTAAGCAATACTCTTAAATCCTTAACACAACCTATAGCCCTCCAGATTGTTGGACGTCAACTCCCATCAGCCCTAGGTGATAAGGCCAGCAATAGGGAATGATGGGAGCTGAAGTCTGACAACATCTGAAGCACTCCAGGCTTCCCATCCCAGCTTTAGCACATTGACTTCAAAGTACGTAACTCACCTATAATATCCTGTTTCAACAGGATTCCCAGGTTTCCCAGTGAGCATGGATGTGTGGTAAAGTTCTCACCACCAGTTGGTGGGATCATGTTACAAGATAAGACGTACCTGCTTACATGCAAACTGCAACAATACACCAAATTGCATTCCCCATGCATGAAAGAAATACATTGTCTGTTATGACAATGACACAGTAAGGTAACACCTTGGTTCCAAATTCAAGGCTCAGGACACGTCTGAAATTTCAAATCCTATTTTTTAGTCCTTTTGCCCATATTGGCCAATACTTTTTCATGATCTAACAGAATCAAAATAGATTTTCTTCATCATCCTTTTGACTGCTGAAATTAAGGGTTTCTCATTTCAAGTGCAGGTTTCAGATTCTGACTCCTGGACCTGAGGTCACCAACATCCACCCATGGAAGCAATGACGTCCTCAGTGCCTGCTAAACCTCTGACTTCCCACTCACCCCTTTGTCATGAGGAGGCAAGGGTGGTTACCTATGTGGCGATCACACAGGGTCCCCAGATGTTTGACGGTCTATTGATCCCTGTGCCACCACTGTGATTGTTTCCCCGCTGCCAGCAACCCGTTTCTCTCGGGTAAAACACTGAGTCCAGACAGTTGTTAACATTAAATCAAATAAGCAAGTTTATTTTATAAGCATTAACAAGTTTATAGTTTGAGATATTTTTTCTTGTCAGTTTCTTAATCTTAGTTTCTTTACCGGCCTATACCTTTCCTAATAACTGCTAACTGATTATCCCAACTGTCTATCTGACTCCTCCTATCAGTTTCTCTCACTCTCTCACAACACAACTCGACCAATCCACAGACTTATCCTCCCATTTCCTTCTCCAACTCCCAACTGACTTCCCAACAACTCTAACTCCTCCCCTTGCGTTCCCACTGGCCAATCACTTCACACTCATTTAACCCTTTCCTTATGACCCACCTAGGAGGGTAAACACCACAACCTACTCCACCCAAAGAAAGTTTGGGTGAATATGTCATGAGCCCCATGGAAACATCCTTGAGGAATGGTCAAATCAGGAAGAAGGGTGGAAGGTGCTCAAAGAGTTGGACTTTGATGATCCAGGGAGGCAGCTAACAGCCCAACCCACTCGAAGGAGTGCCTGATTGCTTGCCCAGTCCAAAGGTATTTCTTGCTTGCTATGCTAAAGCTCTGCCCACCTTGTTCCTTTAAAGCAGAAGTCATGGGGACATGCCATGCATATCTCCTGCTTTGCCTCTAACCCTTGCTTATGTACTGTAAGGATATGTGCATTAAAGTTTTTGGCAGAAACTGTAATCCAAATTCCAGTTCTTCATCGAGAGAACCAGGAGAAGGAGTAGCCAACATGATGCCTTCATATGTCGGAATCTAGGTCCCATCAACCGCAGCCAGCATGGCTTATGGTCAGGAATGATGGAATTGTAGTCCAACAACACCTGAAGTTTCGCCACGTTGGCTACCAATTCCTTTCAATAGTCGGATGACTTGCAGTTTGTGTTGGAAATGTAATAGCAGAAATCTATGTAACAGAAAACTTTCTGCAGTGATCAAATTGTTTGCCTATGGATAATATGAAAAAGCAGAAACCCAATGTGGCCTCTCCTGATTTTTGCCTGCAGTTCAAAGAAAGAATTTTGCTCTGTTACGAACTGAAGGGAGAAAATTTATTAGACAAAGAGGATGCTTTATTTACTCTGCTTGTCTCTCATAGATTACATTAAATTCTGCACACCAACAACTTGTCAGTCTCTACAAACTTCTGGCGGTTCCCTCACTGCGAGAAGCAAAGCTACAGGGAACCAGGCAGAGGGCCTTCTTGGTAGTGGCGCCCGCCCTGTGGAACGCCCTTCCAGCAGATGTCAAAGCGATAAACAACTACCTGACATTCAGAAGACATCTTAAGGCAGCCTTGTTCAGGGAAGTTTTTAACGTGTGATATTTTACTGTATTTTTGGTTTCTATGGAAGCCGCCCAGAGTGGCTGGGGAGGCCCAGCCAGATGGGCAGGGTATAAGTAATAAATTATTATTATTATTATTACAGCAGGACCCTGTCTTGGGGAGGGAGGAATGTTCTGGTTTTTCATGCCAAGTACTTGACAGGGAGATGAAATCTCAAGGGTCTGCATTTAAGAAGGCAGATAGCACAGTATTATCTTCCTAGGAGGAGGCCCCTGTCGTAGAGATTATACACAGTTTACAAAAGCAGGTGTTGATCATTTCTGTTCATCTTTTAAAGATGTGTCTACTTGTTTTGTTTTAAAAAGAAATGGCAACCATGGTTTTATCTTCTAAACAATGTAATACTTTGCAATGTAATATGCATTACCTGTTGCCAATGACCCATGCTTATTCAGTCTTGAAGTACTTCATATTTGCTGAAATCCGTGGCCAGTAACAAGTTGTGCACTATCGGATCATAATCCAATAAAAATGACTTTGCGGAATAGAGGGAAGATGTGGTTAAGATGGATATTAAATGAAAATATCTTAGGAAACGAAGAGGTAATCAAGGAATGTTCACAAATACTAACTGAATCATTCCAGTACAATCAAAACAATGAGACAGATTTAAAGACAGTCTGGAATGCAAGCAAGACGGTAGTAAGAGGCTTCTTCATACAACAGAATGTATACCAAAGGGGCGGGGGGGGGGAGAGAAGAAGGGAAAAGAAAATTAATGGAAGAAATGCTTATGCATGAAAATAAACTTATGGATAAACCAGTGGATTCAACAACTGAAAAACAATTGAAAGTCCTACAAACACAGTTCTTTGTGATAATGCAAGATGAGTTACAGCAAAAAATTAGATCACTGAAACAGAAACAATTTGAATGGGCAAACAAACCTGGGAAATTACTGGCATGGCAACTGAAAATAGGAAGAAAACCAAATCCCTTAAACAAAATTGCAGTGGAAGATAGAATAATCTCTAATCCCAATGACATTTGTAAAGAATTCCAAAAGTACTCAAGTAAACTCTATGAAAAAGGAAAAGAAGATGAAGAGAAAATGGACACATACCGTATTTTTTGCTCCATAAGACGCACCTAGATTTTAGAGGAGGAAAACAAGAAAAAAGATATTCTGAACGAAACAGTGGATGTATGATTTTTGTGGTACATGCTGTGGCCACAGACATGATATGTGATTTGACGGTGAGTTTGGGGTAGCCCAATGCAAAAATCCTGAGGATCCATGTGGATCCGTGCTTTGTAGCCACGTTTTTCCACTATTGCAGCCCGACAAAACTGTGGATGTACAATTTTTGTGGTTCATGCTATGGCCACAGCCGTGATATGTGATTTAACGGTGAGTTTGGGGTAGCCCAATGCAAAAATCCTGAGGATCCATGTGGATCCGTGCTTTGTAACCACGTTTTTGTGCCATTGAGGCCCCACGAAACAGTGGATGCATTTTTGGTTGTTGTTTTTGGTGCAGGCCGTAGCCATGGACATGCTATGTGATCTGATGGAGAATTTGGGGTGACCCAGTGCACAACTCACCACCACCCAAGCCTCCCTTTTTACATATACATAGCACTCACCACCACCCAAGCCTCCCTTTTTACATATATAATAATTTTTATTTGATTATACAAATATAGAATTATAACAATCCAAATTACATATCCCTATTTAGAGATTTATCCAAATCTCTGGACTTCCCACCTTCCCCTCCATGGATCCTATTGTCCACCTTCTCAACTGCATGTTATTTCATAGTCCATATTTTATATCTTTCCATATTATCCATAATATTTGCTACATTACAAGTGTTATTAAAATCCTGCTAAGCTTTTCATCTGCTTACAGTGGTCTCCTAGATAAATTATAATTTTTTCCTATTCTTCGTTGAAGTTTTGGTCTTCTTGGTTCCTGAGCCTTCCAGTCAGTTTTGTCATTCGGCATAGTCCAACAGCTTGGTTTGCCATTCCTCTCTGGTAGGGACTTTGTCTTCTTTCCATCTCTGGGCTAGTAGCATCCGCATTGCTGTTGTCACATACATGAAAAGTCTTTTCTGTTCCTTTGGAATGTCGGTACCTACAATTCCTAATAAAAGGCTTCTGGGTTTGTTTGTTTTTACAAAAGTTATTTTAAAATTTTTTTTCAATTCATTATACAGTACATTACAGAAAGTGACCTACCTCGGCTAACAAATTACTTCAATGAACCAATATCAATGGAAGAAATAACTATTGCCATACAACAAGCAAAAATAGGAACATCGCCAGGACAAGATGGACTCACATCTGTTTAATATAAAACTTTTCAAGAAAGAAGTAATGAATGGAGCTCTAAAAAGTGGATGGTCTACCTGAAACTTGGAAGAAGGTGTTTATAACAATAATCCCCAAATCTGAGAAAGATATACTAAATCCCAAAGACTTTAGGCCCATATCAATATTAAACAATGGTATATAGGGGGAAAGGGGGGAGGTCGTGAAAATCCGCCATGAAAATCCGTTGTGAAAATCTGCCCACTGATCATGCAAATACGCCCTGTGATCAGCCTGGCCCCCCCTGGCAGGCAGCATTCGCACCCCTGGAAGTGGTGCTTGCATCCCTGGCAGGCAGTTTTATGCAATTGGCGGTTGGATTTTCACGGGCGGCAGGCGGCACTGGCACCCCCCAAAATTGCAATGTGGGGGGAGTGACAAAAAGTTTTTCGCACTGGGTACCACCTGGCTTTGCTACGCCTCTGCTTGTGATAGGAAATAACTAGATATGTCTTACGGTTGTAATAGATAGGTAATTACTATTACCATTAGATGTTGTATCAGTTGTTGTTGTAGCAAAAGAGCTAATAGAATATTGTGGATCGAGGGCCCGACCCCCGCTAAGTGAAATAAATACACAAGGACACGTGATATAAGGTTAATGGGCAAGGAAAGGCCACAACTTTATTGATTACAGCAGTGAAAAGGTATTGGCTTAGGCATTGGATGACTATAGGAGGTGGGTTTATTCAACAGTTGGTGAAGCCTGTTGATGCTAATCCAACTATAGGCTCACCCCCTGATGTCACCGAGGGTCGTGCCATGGCCTCCCGCCAAGCAGGCATCGGACGGAATACACGACCGCCAGATTCCTTTAACGGAATAACCCACGGTAGATAGCATAGGCGATGGCCACACCTAGCCCTTGACACAGCACAACACATGAATCCAATGCCTAACCTACCCACCAATACCACTCGCTGAGGGACAACGACGAATGAGGAGGAGGCGGAGCTGGTGCCACAGCATTAAGCTGCTACACACGCCCCCCGGAGACACCTGGTTGGCTACCTCCGGTGGGCGTGGGCACCAGCCAGGTAAGGAGGGGAGGGGGCTAAGGCCCCCTACCAGGGGCGGAGCTCGGTCTCCCGCCCACAACCACTCCCCTCTCTTCCAGGGAGGAGAGTCTTTATAGTGAAATAAATGAATGTTTATAACAGAAAATGCAGAAAAGCAAAAAAATTTGTGCACGAATGCTATGTGTGCTAGAGAGAGAGAGAGAGAGAGAGAGAGACATAGAGAGAGAATCTAGTCACACTCCTATGTGGGTTCCTTTTTTCTGAATATATTTTTGGTGGAATGCCGGGTCACAAATATGCCAATGGAGCAGCTACTGCCACACTTCCTAGGGCTGTTCAACAGGCATAATAGGACTGCTGCACCTTATTTCGTTCAGCTGGGTATCTGCAGACAAATATCTGTCAGGCTGCCTTTTTAATAACAGTATTCTGCTGAGCTGCTATTTCTTGGGGTTTTATTTACTGTGATTCCATTATATATTTCCTATGTATTAAAGCTCACGTAGCATAAAGGAGTCTTGCCTTTCATTTCTGTATAGTTGTAATAAAACCTGAATAATTGATTCTTCTGCATGGCTGCAAAAGCATTGTCTCTGAAAAACGTAAAACACACATACTTCATAAATGGGGTATTATTGCTCGCTATTCTCAATCACAGAAATCAATGACAACACTTTAAAATCAATTAAAATTTCCCCCCTGTCCCTTATTTCAAGAAATACAGTCAGCAACAGAGTTATAATTTAGTGCTTGCTTGTTGTTCTCTAACTTATTTTTAAACCACTCCCAAGGGACAATATTTATTTTACCATTCCTCCCACCTGCTCATTTTAAAAGGAAAAATATTTTTTTCCATCTTAAATAAACATCTTTCACCCTCCAACAATCGGCAAGGGATTTGTGGAATTACATACACAGATACTTTGGAAAACTTTAAATATGTGGTGTTCTTTTAGTCTAAAAAGATTTCCAAAGAACTTTTATCAAAGGTATCATATCTTGAAATTCCATCAGTGAATACATTCTTCTCAGCATAATTGAAACCATGCATCAACACAGCACAATGACCAATTACTTTGGCCTTAAGAAACTTAAAACAGTAAACAGCAGATAAAGAGGCTATCCAACAGCAAAGGACAGCATGCATAAATTTGGAAGCCTTACCATGATTGTTTTTGCTGCAAAGTGGAAAAGAAAAGAAAAGAATCTGCAAAAGTAGATTTTCAACTAAGGGCTTAATAAATTCAAGGCAACAACCATAAACCAACTGCAAAGTTCTAGACTAAGAATAATCCCTTATCTACTCTGTTCTAGATACTGACTTTATACTACTCCCAAAAGTTTATTCCAAAGAAATTAAGTCTCATAATTATAAAGCAACTGCTGTCAGTCATCTGTGCTTCAACCCTGGAGCCCCAGATGATCTTGAACCAAAACTCCCATCATCCCTAGCCTGTGTAGCCAGGACAGTACTCAAGGATGGTGTAGTCAAACATCTGGCTGAATAACATTTGAATAGAGGCTCATCTTGGATTGCAGGTGGCATTTAAAAGCACCTGTCACTCAATGCTGGGGAACACAGACAATCACAAGTCCAAAAATCAAGGTGGGAGCAAACCACACTCTTTCCTTCTCTGCATCAGGCCTAAATTGTTGATGGCAAGCCTAAATGGTTGTGCCTAGGCATACCTACACTAGACTAGTTTGGGGGAAATAATTGTAACGAAACATTGCAATGAGGACACAGTCAGTTTGGTTTGAGAATTGGAGTAGGATCTGAGAGACCAGGATTCAAAATCCACACTCAACCATGAAGCTCTCTTGGTGACCTTGGCAAATTATAGTCTCTCAGTCAGACCTACCTCACTGGGTTGTTATAAGGATAAAAGAAAGGGGTAAGAACCATGTGCCCCACCCATTGGAGGAAATGTGGGATATAAATGGAATAAACAAACAAAGCAGATAGAATAGTGCTGTCCAAGTTCCATTCCCATCTCTTGTTTTGAGCACTTCCCAAAGTCAGCCTTCCATAAACTGTTGTTCTGCAGAGAGAAGTCTGTCAAATTTGAGTCTAACCTATAAGCCAGGATCTAGTCATGCAGGCAGGGTGACAACAAGGAAGAGAAATGTGGATGCAAAAGTAGTTTTACCTCAGCTTCAGATGGTCAAGAGGTAAACTGATGGCATGGATATGATTAATCAAGGGTGTCCAAAATGAAAAGAGCTGTTTTATATCAAGTTGCCCCATCGAGTCCAGTGCAGTGTTACAGCAAAGGTTTTCAAAATGTGATTCACAGGCTTTATTTAGGTCACCTGCCAGAAAGCTGTGAAGCAATCAAGAATATCTACAGTATTCAGACCTGCATTTGATTAACTTTTGGGAGGCTGGTCACATTTTGATTAGGGCCGGATCTTTAAGCTAACAATTATCTCACCTGGTGCCTGTGATTTTTATAATAGAGTACAGTGCTGATGTAGTCCAGTATTTTTTATCTTTGAAATTAAAAGGACTCTTCTTAGCAAGCTGGCTTGGGTCCTGATATTTCAATTGGGCCCTCACTTTGATTATGATGAAGGCACTGAAGGAGTGGGGGGAGATAGGACTGAGAGATATGTGCTTTGACTTGTACAACCTCCTCAAAGTAAGGGATGCTTTAGCTGAGATTCCTGCATTGCAGGGGGTTGGACTAGATGACCCTTGGGGTACCTTCTAACTCTACAATTCTATGATTCTCTGTCTGAGTGTTGTTGGCTTTTTGCCTCAACCTTTCCCCCCGAAAACCTGCTCTATAAAGCTGAGTCAGAGCAAACGTCAATTCGGGTTTTCTGCAAATTGACATTTGCTCTGATTAAGCTGCAAAGAGGTTTTCGCAGGGAAAGCTCCATAGCAAAAAAAGGGGGGTGGAGGGGCACTCGGACATAAAGCTTTTAATCACAGACCGTGCCTGGAAAAAGCAGAGGAAAGTTAAGTGTGGATGTGCCCTAAGTTTCTTAAGAGTGCTGCTGTGACCCTAGAGAATCTTCTAGTAGTTCATGGGGAAAGTTTTGAGAACCACTGGTCTCCAAGTGTCCCTATTTTCCAGGGACAACCCCAGATTTACAGAAGCAGTCTCAGTTCCTGATTTGATCCCGGAATGTCCTCCCTATTTTCACTGGAGAAATGTTGGAGGGGATAGAGCTATGCACCCCCGAAGGAGATAAATAGCCATACAACCTTTAGAAGACATCTGAAGGCAGCCCTGTACAGGGAAGTGGTTTTTTTTAAATGTTTAATGTTTTTATATATGTTGGAAGCTGCCAAGAGTGGCTGGGGCAAACCAGTCAGATGTGTGGGATATAAATAATATTGTTGCTGCTGCTGCTGCCATGGAAGTCATGGGTAGGCAACCTAAGTCCCGGGTCCGGATGCGGCCCAATCACCTTCTCAATCCTGTCCGCGGACGGTCCGGGAATCAGCGTGTTTTTACATGAGTAGAAGGTGTGCTTTCATTTAAAATGCATCTCTGGGTTATTTGTGGGGCCTGCCTGGTGTTTTTACATGAGTAGAATGTGTGCTTTTATTTAAAATGCATCTCTGAGTTATTTGTGGGGCCTGCCTGGTGTTTTTACATGAGCAGAATGTGTGCTTTTATTTAAAATGCATCTCTGGGTTATTTGTGGGGCACAGGAATTCGTTCATTTTCCCACCCCCCAAAAAAATATAGTTCGCCCCCCCCCCAAGGTCTGAGGGACAGTGGAACGGCCCTCTGCTGAAAAAAATTGCTGACCCTGGAATGAGATGTCCCTATTTTCATTGGGGAAATGTTGGAGGGTATGTGCTGCATGTGCATACATTTAAAGCACACCCACCTCAGGGGGGAAAAGAAAATCCTGGGAACGATGTTTCTTAAGGGTGCTGGGAATTGTAGTTCTGTGATGGCTAAACTGCAGGCTCCCAGGATTCTGGGTGAGTGTGCATTGAATCATGGGTGTAGGCAGGATTTTTGTTGGGAACCTCAGATTTGTATTCATTTTGATTGATTTAGGGGCGGCGGCTGCCCAACCCCCAACCCCCCCCCCACGCCCATGCTTTGGATGTATGCCGCGTAATGCATGCAGCCTGTGGCAATAAATGTTCTGGGTTTTTTGGGAAGAGATTTTCCCAGCCCTATCTGAAGACGCTGCGGACTGAAACCACGCACGGAGGATGAGACCCTCGCCTTCTCCGGGAGGGCTGCGCAAACAGGCAGCCTCCCCACCCTGGTCCCGTTGCTGTCGGGACTCCCCGGGAGAACCAGCCCCGAGCCAAGCGCGCGTGACCCACGAAGCACCCCTGGGTCCGTCCGGCCCGCGCGTCCGCTTCTCTCTCCGCCCGGCTCTTGGCGGGCAGGCGAGGGCAGCAAAGCCTCCCTCAGCGCGTCACTTCCCGGGCAAGATGGCGGCGCCCGCGGGGCCGTGAAAGATGCGGCTCACTCGGAAGCGGCTGTGCTCCGCGCTGCTGGCCGCCTACTTGCTCTTCTCCCTCTACGCGGCTTACAGCGTCTTCCTGAAGCCCCGCCGCCCGGCCGCCTCGCGAGCTGCGGCCCCGAGGGAGAAGCAGGGGCGAGGTAAAGGGGACTCCTTCCTTCCTTCCCAACAACGACGCCTCCTCTAATTCTGCCGCCCCCCCACCTGCCCTGTTGCTCTCTGTGTGACAAGCATCCCCACAGTCATTTATTACTGTATTATTATTAGTATTTAGTTTTAGGTGTGTATAGCATTGCAGTCTTGGCTCCTTGAGAGGCCGACTCTCTGCACTCCCCGTTACAGCAGGATTTGCATTTACAGAGTTTATAGGGAAATGCAATGTTTGCAAGACAGGACAGGCACATACAAGTCCTATTCTGTTCCTATATGGTGCTTCAAGTGATGTATCCAGGGGACTGGCCAGCATTGGGGGCAGACTTCTAGGGGCCGAGGTCACTTCTGGGGGGCCCCAAAAATATTTGAAGGGACTGACCCTCAAATTGGATGGGCATTGCCAGTCTAATGGTGTGCATGCTCGTCTTGCGATCCATTATGTGGGGGCACCCCCACCCCCTATTATTTTATTCAAGTTGGCACCCCTGCTGGCCAGATTCTGAGAGTCCACAGTCTTGTACCATCAGGCGCTTCCCAAGAACTCCAAAGTGCTTTTAAGAAGAGAAAGGGATAGGTATATATTGTTGTAGATTCTTTTGGGCTTGATTGTGTTAGAAAATGGTAACAAAGTATAGGAAACGAGATTCATGCAGAGGTTAGAACGGTGTCAGGTTAAGGTTGCCACCATTGTTTCTCATTAAGCAAATCTATTACAAGCAGATGTCACAAACTGGTATTTAACTGTTGAAGCAGATGTTAATATCAGGTGATTAAAGGTTAAGGTAAAGGGACCCCTGACCATTAGGTCCAGTCGTGACCGACTCTGGGGTTGCGACGCTCATCTCGCTTTACTGGCCGAGGGAGCCGGCGTACAGCTTCCAGATCATGTGGCCAGCATGACTAAGCCACTTCTGGCGAACCAGAGCAGCGCACGGAAACGCTGTTTATCTTCCCGCTGGAGCGGTACCTATTTATCTACTTGCACTTTGACGTGCTTTCGAACTGCTAGGTTGGCAGGAGCAGGGACCGAGCAACGGGCGCTCACCCCATCGTGGGGATTCGAACCACCTACCTTCTGATCGGCAAGTCCTAGGCTCAGTGGTTTAACCCACAGCGCCACCCGCATCCCTTATCAGGTGATTACTTCATAGTATAATAGACCAACCGGATGCCGTACGGATGTTTTGCAACACAACTCCCATCAAATCTGGCTATCATGGCCAATGATGGGATGATGTGAGTTCTAGTCCAACAACATCTAAGAGCATGCATAGAGCATGCTGCATCAGGCCAGTGGCCCATGTAGTCCAGCATCCTGTTCTCACAGTGGCCGACCAGATGCCTGCAGGAAACCCACAAGCAAGACCTAAGCACAAGAGCACTCTCTCCTCCTGTGGTTTCAATCAGCTCCTCTGTCTGTGGAGCAGAGCAGGGTCATCATGGCGAGTAGCTGTAGCCTTGGCTGGAGGTTAGCAAAGGCTGGTGTAGACCAGGCATAGTCAAACTCGGCCCTCCAGGTTTTGGGACTACAATTCCCATCATCTCTGACCACTGGTCCTGTTAGCTAGGGATGATGGGAGTTGTAGTCCCAAAACATCTGGAGGGCCGAGTTTGCCTGTGCCTGGTGTAGACTATGTATTAGGCCTTAGAACAAGAATTTCACTTTTTGGAGTAAAGTCAGCAGCTTCCAGCATAAGTATTCATTATATTCATTATATTTTCATTAAGGTGGTAGCATAGGAAGAAAGTGGTGTAGATTGTCTATCATATTTTGTGTTATTGTTAGTATTACTTTGTAACGTTTGGAAACAGTTGGTACTGAATTGCAGGCCGAGTAAACCAGGGGTTCCCAAAGTGTGGTCCACAGGCCTCCAATGATCTGTGAGCTTCAACTCTGGTGGCAGCTCTGTGGAGCAGTGGAGCTACGTGTGAAGAATGTTTTGTGTGTAAGCACAGTGGCTGCTCTGTCTTTCTTTGAACCCAGAAGTCTGCCTGGAAGATGGATGGGATGGGCCAGAAATGAGGGGCAGAGAGGCTCTGACTTCCTCACAGGAATAAATTCAGGGCTGGCATCAAAACAAAGGAAGAACCCAAATGGGGAAAACAGACAGATAAGGCACTGAAGATGAATGAAGAGTTAATGCATATGGAAATGGAAACAGTAAGAAATAAATTCGTTTAGCACAACAGACATATCCACCACACTGAAATAGTCATATTGATTTTAACCATTTTTTTTATAATGTCTTTCATTACTTATTGTATTTTATCACGTTAAAATTTGAATTCCAAAATACTTTAGCACCTAGTGCAGAAAATTCATTAAGTGGTCTGCCAAACCCTTTGCAATTTCCAAGTGGTCGAAGCACGGCAGAGTTTGGAAATTACAAGCTTTGTAATAGAAGTTGGGCCTTTTTTTCCTGAATCCAAGCCAGTCACTTCAGTTTTCTCCAAGCTACTATCACGATCACTCCTATTATGTATGGCAACCAAAATGAAGGACAGGACAAGACTGTGGAGAGGGTCTCTACAGTTTGCGAAACAACCAAGGTTTGCAGGAAAATTCTTCCAAACTCCTAAAAGCACTTTAGGTAGGATCAGTCTAAATGTGCACCTGGGCACAGATATAATTTATTAGCAATTTTTTGCTTTCCTTTGGATGCGTGCTCTGTTGAAAGGAGAAGTGCAAAGAAACAATCCTTTCTTCACTCATCCAATATTGGCTCGCAGTTCCTACACAAGCTCATCTGCCCTCTGGTGTGCATAGGTACGAATAACACTGCTTAGTGAAACAGCTATCTAGTTTGTCTGTTTCTGAGTTCCTGCTTCAGCCAAGCTGGAGCCACAAGGCCTACTAATATTGAGCAAACACCTCAACTGTGTGTTTCTAACATGGTTGAACCTTACAATAGTTCTCTCCTGCTTCGTAAGATCAGTGTGTGCATGGTGAAGGAAACTCTCACATGCATGTTGCCATAGTGCACTTTGGGATTTAGTTTCTCTAATGTAAGATTGACACATTTGACATTCTTCCATTTTCTTGTGTGTGTAAAGTGGAAGAAGGAAAGAGCTTCAGGTTTAAACTGTGTTGGCCTGTTGGGTAGCCATTACCACTACCCCAGTAAAAGTGCTCATCATATTTTCTTGGGTGGTATTGCTTTCCCATGGCTCTCAGTCTTTTAAGGAAGGCAGTTTGCATGCCCCGTAAAGTAGCCAGGCAGGCATGCAATGGGTGATTTATTACATTCTCCATAATAACGTAAGCAGCTACCTGAGAGAATCTCTCCCTTCTTCCAAAATTCAAGAGGGGTTAAAACTAATAGGTTAGCTGCTGTGACTTTACTGAGCTCTTGTGTATGCTGCTGTTACGTAATGATTCTATGAAGTTAAATGACTGGAGCAAAAATGTAAACACACTTTCATAAAGAAGGTAGAAAAGCCAACGAGAGGCAGCCTTACCAGCTGAGCCAAGTGAAACTCCCTCCTGGAAGAACTGCTCACCACAATTAGGATGGAGGAAAGGGAAAATGAATGGGCAAGACTGGTGGGGATGGGGGGTTGGAGAGGAGTGGGACAGTACACACCTGAGGTTCACACCTGTGTCCCATCAAGAGTTCAAGGCACACAGAGCACCTGCAGGACCTTGGAGAGCTCCCAGAGTTCTAACATGATAGCTTTGTGAACTGTTTTCTTGACAAGTACCTGCACGCCAGCCTGTTAAATGGCTGTTACCTTATTCTGCCATTTTTTGCTCCTGTGGAACTGAGGAAACAAGGGCACCATGCACGAGTCATCTGAACCAAAGGAGGTGGCAATACCATGCCCCGTAGTTGGGTCCTGAAGATGGTTCTGACAGTTGTGTCTCTGTGAGTCATGAGAGGCAACACTGAAAGAAGCACATCACAAAGAGTTATAACTGACTCCTTGATAGCTGCCTTATTCCAAGTTAGACCATTGGTCTATCTAGCCCAACATTATATGCATTGACCAGCAGAGGATCTCCAGTGTTTCAGACAGAATTTTTTTGCAGCCAGGGTTAGAAGCTGGGACCATGTATTGTTCTGGTTTCACAAAGGAGCCCCCAGAATAATTTCTGCACCATGGAAAGCTCCTAATAAGCCACTTGTTCTAAACAAGGGTTGGAAGTGAACTGAGGCCTTTTGGGTCTCTGCCTCCAATCCACATTTCCCAGGCTCTTCCCCCTTTGGGAGAAATAGTCTCTTAAAGGGTCAACCCTGTGGCATGGGAATGGATATTTCTACTGTATTCTACTGACCTGTTGAACTGGACAGGTCCTATTGGGACCCTTGATTCAAGTGAAGGTATCTCCAAGGATCCTGGCTCCAATCTATGGGGTCTGATGCTGTGGCATTTGGTTCAGTGGCTCCTTCCTGCCAGTCTTGGATTCAGTGGTCCCCTGATTACCAGCATTAGGATCACAGTCAGGGACAAAATCTGGCTTCTTAACCAGTGATGATGTAGCCTTCTGCTTGGTTTCCTGATCATTGCTGGACTTTGGGGTCATGACAGACTATTAGCATAGAAAGCATATGCTGAGTTATGTTTCCGTGATGTTTTTTATTATATAAAAAAGTATTTATGCACTTCAGGTGTCACAGTTTTAGTATATGTACAGCATGGGCCTGTAACAACACATTCAACAAAGTTCTGATGTTATGGTTCACGTTGTTTACATTATTTATACTTAGAACATGCTGTTTTGGGAACTGAAGAATGGAATCCTTGGGAAGTTGATGAGAAAAACGATTTGCAGCGGAAGTCTGCAAATAGTCTTCAACTGTTAAAAAAGATGCAAGTGCAACAGGAACAAACAGACCTGAGGGTACAAATTTGGGGGAAAGCTGCTATTGGTAAGCGCTTGTCAATAGCAATGTGATTGCTGTTTCTAAATAATATTGCTTCACTCCTTCGGTTCGATCCTTAACATTTCATTACTGAACTATTGCATTCAGTGGATTTCCTTGTAACTGAGTTTAGGATTACAGTGGTACCTCGGGTTAAGTACTTAATTCGTTCCGGAGGTCCGTACTTAACCTGAAACTGTTCTTAGCCTGAAGCACCACTTTAGCTAATGGGGCCTCCTGCTCCTGCCGCGCCACCGGAGCATGATTTCTGTTCTCATCCTGAAGCAAAGTTCTTAACCTGAAGCAATATTACTGGGTTAGCGGAGTCTGTAACCTGAAGCGTATGTAACCTGAAGCGTATGTAACCCGAGGTACCACTGTAGGCAGGATTCCAAGCCCACTTTGCTGATAGCAAGCCTTGTTAACTTCCATTGGATTAACTTCCTAGTAGATATTATTAGGATCATATCTTGTAAAATGGAGCATAACATTTCCTGCCCAGTGACTAAAAAATTAATTTGACTACAGATGTTAAAAGTTTCTGAATGTACAGGGGCAGATGGGGCTCATCAACCTAGGAAGGTAGCCCATAGGAGAAGGAAAACCCTGATCCTAAAACTCCGCTGCCTTGCGGCTATACTCATTCATCATGAGAAAGGCTTCGGGAGTAAACCCCAAGGAAAAGTTCATTCCTGCTACCTTGCTGAGACTCCTTCTTCAGCTCTGGCTACTGCCTTGTGGAAGGCACAAACCTCCATAAATCTCTCCCCCCCTTCTGCTGGATTAGCCTTTGGCCCCATTTCGTCTTCCACCCATTCCTTGGAGCCCTGCCAGTCCCTGCCAGTCCCTGACACCTTTCCTATTTTTCTGTATTCCTCTCATTGATTTCACATTGATGGTATAAAGCCCTTTGCAGTGGTAAATGGACGGACACTCTCTATGATGCTTCTAAGGTTTCTGAGGGTGTCTTTCTTCAATACTGAATGGGGTGGAATGTTAGCCTGAGAGTGGGATCTGTCAAAGGCAGCTCTGCTATCAGGCTTTCCTCCTAGTGGGCCAGGGCTTCTCTCCATGCCAAATATCCCAAAGCCTTATATCACCTTGCAGATATAAGTGCACCTTGCATGCATCAGCACTCCTGTAGGTTTCTTGTTTTCTCGTCTGCTTAGATCCCCTCCCTAAAGCACCCTGCATTGCTCTTACTTATTGCAGACCTTTATTTACCTTGCCAAGTTGTGTTGCTTTATTGGAGTTGGCCTGCTTTGCTTCTCTTTATCTTCATTTCTCGTTAAGGTATCTAGGAGTTCAGATGCGTCCCATATTGTTCAAACTATAAATCATGTTTTCATAGGCCTTTACCTGTGGCAGCATATCTTTGAAGGTCTTCTTGAGCCTGCTGATGTGTCAGCCCAGTGGAGAGAAGGAAGCGTCACAGCAGGGAAATCATTCTTCAGGTATCGATTGTATGATACCTCTTTTAAGTTTAGTTGTGTTCAAATATATAAAAGGATGTCACATAGAGGAGGGAGAAAGGTTGTTTTCTGCTGCTCCAGAGAAGCGGACACGGAGCAATGGATCCAAACTACAAGAAAGAAGACTCCACCTAAACATTAGGAAGAACTTCCTGACAGTAAGAGCTGTTCGACAGTGGAATTTGCTGCCAAGGAGTGTGGTGGAGTCTCCTTCTTTGGAGGTCTTTAAGCAGAGGCTTGACAACCATATGTCAGGAGTGCTCTGATGGTGTTTCCTGCTTGGCAGGGGGTTGGACTCGATGGCCCTTGTGGTCTCTTCCAACTCTATGATTCTATGTGGCAGTATTTCTTAGCCCAGTGAGCATGCTTAACATAATTTTGTGCATTGCATTAGTTAGTGAAATTGTTCAAACAGAATGTTTATTCAACAATGAATAATGTGATACTTGCCTGCACATTGGTTGGTACATCTCACCGTGTGTGTGTGTAAATATATACATACTGCTGGTACAACAAGCCTTGGGGTCAGGCCATGAAGAGTTGGCAGCAAAGACAGTGCAGGACAAAGCCTTATGGTGGTCTTAATTTCTTGGGAAAAATTGCACAGTTCCTCTTCATTCCATTACAAAAACGATAGAGCAAAATCCTTTGAGCATCAGTGATAACTATTATTTAAAATGTCAATCTGGTGTGTTATATTGCATTATTTGTAATACCTGTAAACCTTGCAATGCCTGTCCTTTGTCATTCACAGCTTCATTACAGGTCCAGCTGTTGTCCCCGGCTACTTCTCAGTAGAAGCTGACAATGTGGTTCTAGTGCTGAATGGCCGAGAGGAAGGAAAGATCTCCTACGCCACTCAGTGGCTGCATTATGCACAAACATTAGTACAAACTCACAAGCTGCAGCATGTTGCTGTTGTGTTGCTTGGAAGTGAACAGTGCAAAAATGAATGGATTTCCCCTTACTTAAAAAGATACGGAGGGTTTGTGGACCTGCTCTTCGTAATATACGACAGCCCCTTAGTGAACGAAGAAGATATTTTCCACTGGCCTTTGGGAGTTGCTACGTAAGTCCTGAAAACGTTCAGGAAAATATTTTTAATTTGCATATGCCTAAAAATTATGTCCTATGTATTTACGTGTATAACAGTTAATTAAGATGGGATATACGTTGAATACACAATGATTTATAGAATAGCTGTATTAAGCAAAAAGTAGTATTTTCCTATTGTTGATAGTGCTAGTTTTCACTTTTGGATTAGGATTATTGTGTTTAAGAATCAGATTTGTTGACTGAACTACAGTTTTAAGTGGGTGGGAATTCAATTGTGAGCACAGTTTCTTGGAAGAAAACTCCACTGGGCACATCGGCCCTTCCTTGTACATCATCATAATAACTTGTTAATAATAATAATAATAATAATAATAATAATAATAATAATAATAATACTGTAATAATTTATCACTTTACCCCGCCCATCTGGCCGGGTCTCCCCAGCCACTCTAATCAGCTCCCAACAGAATATTAAAAACACAATAAAATATCAGTCCTTAAAAACTTCCCTAAACAGGGCTGCCTTCAGATGTCTTCTAAAAATCAGAGAGTTGTTTATTTCCTTGACATCTGGTGGGAGGGCATTCCACAGGGTGGGCACCACTACCGAGAAGGCCCTCTGCCTGGTTCCCTGTAACCTCACTTCTTGCGGGGAAGGAACAGCCAGAAGGCTCTTGGAGCTGGACCTGCTGAACGATGGGGGTGGAGACGCTCCTTCAGGTATACAGGGCTGATTGCTGTGATGTCTTCACAGGTTGCATTCTTTCACCTAATATATACCAGCATTTACATTGAGATTCTTTTTTTAAAAAGTTAGGATTGTATTTAAATTAAAGAGATCTGATTTTATATTTGTATACTACTTTTTCTCACTGAGCGGCAGTTGCATAACTATATTGGTGATATAGTGGATCTGAACACAACAGAATTGCACGAAACATGGTTTTGCAGATTTTTGGGCCCCCCAGACCGCACTCTTGATGGGATGGAAATAACTATAGCATGTGCCACTGTTCTGTTGCTCCATTAATGTTAGCAGATTTGGGGCAAGAAGAAGGGCTCCTCCCATCACCGGTATATCCTATGGGAGATGCTTATAAAAGAATTTCACCATGGGGTCTTCCCTTGCAGCCTAAATCTTAGAATGAAGTGGAATTACTTGTCAAATGGATGATAATAATAAGTTCTTGGATTGTGAATGCATTGCTGGTACATTTCTTCAGGAGCTCAGTAGATTGTGCTGTGTTAAAAATTGGGTAAAGCAGGAATAGTGATCCTATGGCCTCCAGATGTTGTGGGGCTCAGCTCCCCACAGCCACAACCAGCATGGTCAGTGGCCATAGACAGTCATCCAGTAAAATCTGGGGCATCATAGGCTGTCCTTCCTTGGATCAAAGGTTGATAAAAATATCAGAGAGACAAAAAAAGCAAGGAGAGTTCTTGCGTGCAAAGGTTGCACTTGGGGAGTTGTACTCCGCTGACGTAAATGTGGTCGTGAATGCTGTACTAAGATGGAAAGGACATGCCTTTCACTTTTGTGAATGGCTTAAATAGAAATGAAAGAATGAAGCCAAATGAAAGAGCCTTTGAATTGATGCACCATTTATTAGGGGGGAAAGGGAAGAACGGCGCTTTACATTCTGCATCTTCTCAACAGGCTCACGTAACCAAATAAACAATTAGGGGTGTCAATGTTAAAGAAGCCAGTCACTTCTGCTGGCAAGAAAGTAGATGTAGATCAGGAATAGAAAGTTCTGAATAAAATGAAGGGGCAGACTAGCATGGAAAAGGCTGTGAGCAGAGTTGGAGACAGATAGATAAGTTTGACTGCTAAACAGATTCCTATGCATGTCTACTAAGACATAAGTCCCTCTGAATGTAATGAGACTTCCTCCAAGGAAAGCATGTGTAGGATTACAGTCTGATGTAGGCATAATGAAATGTGATTTACAGTCCCGTAAGTACGCTGTGGATTGCAACCTTCATAAACGAAGAGTTCCAAATCCTTGCATTCGTGGTTTTCCCCCCCCTGACAACTGCTTAATTACACAGAGACATGTTTTATTTTCATTACAGCTACAGATACTTTCCTGTAGTTGAACCGAGTTGGTCAATGCTCCACACCCCAAGACCGTACCAGTGTAATTTCTTAGGAACCATTTATAAGAATTCAACAAGAGAGATCCTAGTGGACGTCCTGAAACAAAATGGACTTGATAAGCTTTGTTGGATTTCAGCCAGAGAAGAGTAAGAACTATAGTCTATAACAGCAAAAATTTTAACAGTTAAAAATACCAATGTTTTGTGTTGACTGCATCAGGATTTTGATACCAATTTGCAATAATTGCCCGCATGGGGGGTGTGTGTTTTGAAATGCCAAAATTGTTGGATGATGGCTTTATGATAAGGGTTCAAATACCATACCAGCACTTTATAAAACTGCTATATGCATCGTGATGTGCAGGTAGAGTTCCAAGATGATGATGATCCGCCCATCTGGCAACAGAACACTAAAAACAGAATAAAACTTCAAATATTAAAAACTTCCCTAAACAGCTGTCTTCTAAAAGTCAGATAGTTGTTTATTTCCTTGACATCTGGTGGGAGGCCGTTCCACAGGGCAGGCGTCACTACCGAGAAGACTCTCTGCCTGGTTCCTTGTAACCTTACTTCTCGCAGGGAGGGAACTGCCAGAAGGCCCTCGGAGCTGGACCTCAGTGTCCGGGCTGAACAATGGGGGTGGAAACACTGCTTCAGATATACTGGGCTGAGGCCGTTTAGGGCAGGCACAGGCAAACTCAGCCCTCCAGATGTTTTTAGACTACAACTCCCATCATCCCTGCCCACTTTCTATTTTTGAGCTGTGTGTATGAATGCATAGAATTTGAATGGAAATTCTTTAGAAATAGTTTGAGATGTGCAGCACTCAAGGTCAAAGCACTGTTGTTCATTCTCTTGACTATTCCAGTTTGTTATCTTATAAATTGTTTAAAACATGCACTCTTTCTTTCTGATCAACCTCACAAATAAGTGAAAATCAACATAATGACTTGGGTCTGTTCCATCTGTGTGTGTCCCCCAAAAGCCCCCTTTACCCCCTAATAGTCTCCTGAACAATGTGGGATGAGGCTACTGAGATGGAGGGGAGGACAGGAAACATTCCTTCTGTGAACTTCCTTACGTTAACTTATCTTAGGATCCAAGCCATTAAGCTCTTTAAAACAAGGCAGTAATGATTGATGAAGGCAATGGGGAAACAGTGATGTAAACTATCCACTCCCCAGTTCTTAGATATTACTGTTGTGGCTGTGGCTGCTACACCGAACGGCTGCACTAAAAATGTGGTGTGAATCTTTTGTTTTCTGCAAAATTTGTTGTTGACGAAGTATGCACTTTCAGCATCCTTTTGTCTTTTTTTCCTAGGTGGTGGCCACAGGAAACAAACGAGAGCCTTCGAAACTACCACGACGCATTGCTACAGAGTGATCTCACGTTATGCCCAGTGGGAGTAAATACAGAATGCTACAGGGTTTATGAGGCATGCTCATTTGGCTCCGTTCCTGTTGTAGAAGATGTAATGACACCAGGCAATTGCGGAAATTCATCTGTGTCCCACAGTGCCCCACTGCAATTACTAAAGACCACGGGAGCTCCCTTTATCTTTATTAAAAACTGGAAAGAACTGCCTGTCCTTTTAGAAAAAGAGCAAAATATGACTTTGCAACAAAAGATTCAGAGGAGGAAACAGCTTATGGAATGGTATCGGCAATTCAAAGCACAAATGAGACAAAAATTTATTAGCGCACTGGAAAATTCCTTTTTCACTAAGGACGGAGGAGGTTAATTGTTACTCTGAATAGACTATAGTGTAATGCGGATCGTTGGAAGCCAGAGCTGCTTCCCACATTGGTTATTCCCCAATGAAATAAAAATGTAAACATAAATGCATGTCCACAATATAAGGATCCTGCATGAATACCAGCTGTCAGTGTTGACGAAATGGATTCGCAAGCCACCTTGCAGTCCCATCCACTATGGAACTCTCCGAGCAAATTTGGTGGGAGACTGCAGGGAGAAAAAGAGGAAAGGACGTCATTTTGCATGAGCAGAAGTCTGCTTGTATAGTGTTAGATGTTGCCTAACGGCCTGAAAATTAATTAAGAACTCGGTTTACAAAAAAAGAAAGTCTTGTCACTGAAGAATCTGCCTCAAATCACGTCAATAAGTTTATTTGTTTATTTTCAATATTTAGTTACCACCCAATAACTAAAGTTCCTTGAGCGGTTCGTCAGTAAAAATTAAAAGCCATAGAACTTATATTGAAATGTATGTTAAATCTAAGCAACGACAAAACCAGCCGCAAAATAACACCAGCAACAAAGATCATCAGTGCAACAGGATGGACAAGCTTAGGAAAATGATGGAGGTATTTCATTGTTTTCCTGACTTTCTGAAAATAGGATTAGAAACACAGTGGGGTTTTAATTAGCTTGTTTGAGTGTGGAATAAAACAGGTTCAGTGAGCAGAATAAAATTATCCAAACTAATCTTTTTCCAGCAAAGAGAATTAATAAAACTCTGTAAGCTGCTGGTGGGCAGGAAGTTTCAGTCTATTTCTTCCACAGCAGATGAGCTCTTGTCTCCCCAAAAACAAGACACTTTACCACTGCTATCTGAACGTGGGGTTCGAAACAGGCATTCACCACTTTTGACATAGAGACAGGTGTGTGGTGACTTTCAGATGGGAGTACCGTATTGCAATCTATGTAGAGCTGCATTTGAATATGGTTCAGGAGCTTCTGCTAGTGTGAAATGTTTCCGCTTGGCTGTTGACATGTACAAGTAGGCACCATCCTGTAATAGCTCTTTTGAGACTCCTGCACCGGCTACCAATCTGTTTCCCTGGAGAGCTCAGGTCCTGATTGCCTCTCTTCTAGTATGAAAAATACAGCAATCTCCCGCTGCCCCCCATCAGCATTAAAAAATGGCTTGCTTCTGCTTTTTTGTGAAGGTCATATTGGCCTCCGCACACTAAACTGGCCTTCCCTGTTTGTAACCTCGTAGTTTGGAATTTGATCTACCGTGGGCGAGCCGTGTTGACTTCTTCCCTGTTATCTTTTGGGAGGCAAGTTAAGACTTCTTTCTTGCTGTTGATTTGAGGGTCTTTGTTCTGCTGACTAGCTGTTTTATTCTTGTATTTCAATTTTCCTTACAACTTGTTTTATGGTTGTGTGTTAAAAGACTTTCTGTGTTCATAAAGTGGTATACAAATTACTTAAACACAATATCAAAATCAAGGTCATAGCAGAGCCCTCCTCTATTAGCAAGGCCCAATTCATGCAAACTACTACTAATAATAATTTTATTATTTGTACACCGCTCATCTGACTGGGTTGCCATCCACTCTGAGTGGTAATTTTGCAGTAATAGCTACGGGGGTTGGGGACAACCACCACAACTACATAATGACTGTGGAGTCCAGGTGCCATTTGTATGAAGTGTATTCCAGTGAGGGTCTGTTATTTTTTAACCTTGAGAATGCATACTCATAGGATGGTTAAAAACCATTTCCAATGCATGGGGGAATCACTTCAGCCAAACAGCTTGCTGCAAGGAGCAGCTTCTGTGTGATTGCATCTTTGGCTGCCATGTCACCAATCCCATATATATGAATGGTGCTAATGTCTTGCAGGTCTGGGTGGAAGGGCACTCATATATGTGTAGGCAGGTGTTTGCACACTCCACATTACTAAGGGTTCTACGGAGTTCATGCAGTTTAAAATCAATCTATTTTTAAAAAGATGAACTTAAAGTATTAAAAAGAAAAGTTGTGTTGCAATTGTATACACACTTTCCCCTACAAGTAAGTTGAATATAGTCCAGTTTATTTCTTTTTTTAAAAAAAATATTGATTAAAGATTTTCCTTGTTTACAAAAGCACATGCATTGTCTCTTTCTTCGGGTTGTGTTTTCTACACATCAGTTACATTTGTTGTGAGACATTGGTGTTATATGTAGTGTAGGGTTGGGAAGAAAAGAGGGGGAGAGAAGGGAGAGGGGGTAGGGTGGTAAAGCTTATGTTCTTTTACTTAGTCTGAGGCTTTGTGTGGTTTCAGATTTTTGAGGACCATATCTATTTCCTCCAGGGTGATAGGACTGTCCATTAATTCTTGCTCTTCAGCGGTTAAGGTTAGCATGGTCAGTCCTGCTAGAAATTTTCTGATTTCCTTCTCAGATGAGTTGTGGGAGTATTTTATTATTATTATTATTATTTGCAAATTCTGAGGTTATTTCTTTGGAGGAGAATGTTTTGCTACCATCATTTTTGGTGATGCAATGTATTCTTGTTTTGAGTGGTTTTTCCCCCCTGCACCTGTTTGCTAATAGTCTGGAGTTTTTCCCTCCTTACTCATAGAAGCGTTTTTTTGAATATAGGATGTTGATCGTTGTTTTGTTGATTTCTAGTGAGTCTATTTCCCTTCTTTTTTGTCCTATAAGTTTAAGGAGTCTTTTAGCTCCTGTTTGTAGCGTGATGAGAGGGCTGTGATGTCTTGTTCTATTTTGCTAATTTTTGAGGAGGTTTGTTTTTTAAGGGATGCTTTCTCTTTTATGCAGGCTCCTCTGGTGGACTGCTTTCATTGTGTCCCAAAGGAGCAAAGTTGTAATATTGTCTGCGTCATTTTCTTTGAAGTAGTTCTGGAAAGTTTTCTTGAGACTCTCCGATTAATTTGTTTGTGCTTAGGATGGGACTGAAAGACCAAGTTGGGGTGGTTCGTGTTTCATCTCGTATTTTAAGGGTAGCTTCTACTGGGGTGTGGTCTGTGATTTTGATGTTACCTATGTTCATTGACTCAAACAAAGGGGCTAAGCCTTCTCTGAGCAGTATGCTATCCAGTCTGGTCATTGTGCCATGGAGTCTAGTTTATTTCTGAGTTGAAAGGGTTGTATCCAATGCTACTCATATTCAGAGCAGTCCAATGAAATTAATGGACTTGACTATCATAGGTGCATTAATTTCAGTGTGTCTACTCTGAGCAGAACTTAGCTGGATACAACCCTAAATCATACTTTCTTACGCTCCTTGGTTCTGTACCTCTTGCTTTCTCCGGAGTTCTCTTTGTTTTTCATGGTTTCTGAGCATAGCTGTTTCCACACATTCCCCAAATACCATCTTCAATCCCAAGTTTTTCATAACAAGGATTTTTCATCTTCTAATAAATTTTTCCATCCACCCATAGCAATATGGAACAAGCAAAAAAACCCAAACAACCCCAAACCATTAATGAATGAAAAAGTGGGAGTCTGACGAAATAAAACATTGCATATGGCCTCTTCAGTGGTGCTCTTTATTGGCTTTTGCAGAAAGCTAGCCACAAGACAGCTGTTTTATTTTAAAAGGAGGCAGCTGGTACGTGGGTGGCCCTTGTGTAGGGCAGCTGTGCAACGTAGCTCAGCCTAGCACAGTCAGTATTCAGGGAGGTCCCCTGAATTTGGGGGGCATTTATTATTATCTGTCCAAAATGGGAATGCCCAGCATTGAACTGCAAATAGCATTTCCCCAGAAAAAAAAATACAGCGTTCAGAAATTTAACAAAAGGTTCTGCATATAGTACAATATGCAACTCAGTCAACTGGGTGCAAAACCACTCCCAATGTACTCTCCGTTGGCCCACCAACACTGTAAAGTGAAATTAGATGCAGCTAAACTCCACTTGAAAATCATGCTCTTGCCAGTCAAGAGTTGCTTGGAGATCACAAGAAGATTAATCTTGAAGGAATCGTAAGAAATACTAGATCAGGAACAGAGGAGGTTGGTGCTGGTCTTGGTTCCCCGCCCCCTCTTACTACCACAATACAGTAGAACGCTTTGTCAATTTATTTTTTACAATAGCAGGTTCATTTTCAACATTTTCATTATCTGATGGATGCAAGCTTTTCCCTTGGTTTCTGTTTTTTGTTACCAAGGAAACGGCTTCAGCTAATGAAATGCATTTAAATAGTGTGTTCATTTTGGTGTACAATGTTCATTCACTGAATTCCTGACCTGTTTTAAAGTTGCTGCTTTCAAAATATTTATTCTACTCATGCCTTCGTACATTTCCATTTACTACATGACTGCAGTGGCTTAGGGCTCCCAAGGTTTCTTCCCCATCTGGGCTCAACAGGTCTTCCAGTTGCACGGGGAAAACAGCAGATTAAGCTGTTGCCCATCACTGTATGTACATACAGGGGGAAATGTTGCATGCTGAATTTTGGCCTGTCTCAAGTGTTAAAAGCAGTCAATAAAAAAACATTTAAACAGGCAACCATATGGTAGCTTTATTTTATTTAATTTCTTGGACAGAGACACAATGGAAAGCTGTATATCCAATACAGGTTTAATGCTACATGGAAATGAACAAACACAAATGTTGGGGCATAAGGACAAAAACAGGACCTTTGTCCTTCAAATACTGCCCAGTGGCTGGTTCATTGTGTTGTCTCCGTACAGCAATAAGATGGCAGATCCTTTCCAAGTGGTCTGCATGTCTCTTGAAGGTACCTGCTCTTTCACATATCAAGGATGAAAATATAGTGGTTGCTGATGGTTGTGTTTGTATTTTTTTTTACCTTTGTAGAATGATTCCCACAAGGCAGCTTTAAATATCAAATGATGTTATGCTTTCCCTGTTGATGAGTGCAGCACATGCCTTGAAGCTTCTTCTGCCTGCAGCTATTCATGCTTGTTTGTTCCAGTGATTTCTCTCTACTAATTACATTTAGTAATGTAAAATCCTAAGTCTCTAATCAGGTCTCTTGGGTTTTGAGTACTTGGGCTTGTAAGCAATTTCCATCATCTTTCCTCCAGCCTAAGACATTTCATAGAGGTTTCAGCTGTAAATAGTCATTTATATATATATGTTTATTTTTAAATAATAATAATAATAATAATAATATTGCAGGCCTGAAATGGAATTTATCTATAACTTACAAGGTAAGTTTAAAAAGTAGTTCTTAAAATTGTACGAGTGGTGTTTTAGGCTTAATTTTCTTTCTAGAATAAAGATGTCTCCTATAGGAGACATCATCAAAATGGATTCAAAGGGAAGGGAGGTTTGATTTTTTTTTTTTAGACAGTGAAACAGTGGTAGAAAAAGCTATGTATAGGAAGATATCACAAGGCCAAGTCCCAGGGACACCATCTGTGATCTGTGAAGTACATAACACTATATTAATTTCATGTCATATGCTGGTCAAGCCAAGCCAAACCAAGCCTATCTACCTGATGAGATAGAGGTGGAAGTTTTATGGTCACATTAATCCTATCAAATGGAAAGCACAGTCTTTAAAAAAAAATACCAGCAAAGCCTTTTGTTGTCATCCGTATGTGTGGGGCCTTTTCACCTCTTATAACATTAAGACACACAGTATGTGGAGGCAAATGGGGTATCTAGCTGAGCTGGTTTGTCATGTGTGTGTGTGTGTGTGTGTGTGTGTGTGTGTATTGTGAGAACAGGGACCAACAAAACAGGCAATTTCAGATACAACACAATATAGGCATTTACTCTAGCTCTGCATTTTTGGTGTTCCTAATTTTGAGCTGTTCTTAATTCATAATAAATTGCGAGTGCTCAGAAACCTGCATATGAAGATGGGCTTTGTCTTACATACCTCATTGCAACCCATAAACACCCCTCTCTCTCTTTTTCAAACCAAGGCTTCTGGGAGGTAAAATTATCCTCTGGGACTCTCATACTGATCAGACCTGAGAGTCAGAGCTTAGTGACCACTTGCAAATTTGGTCCAGGCCTTTGAAACAGGCCTTCCTGGTTGAAGATGGGTGAGATCAAGAAAATATAACTATCAGGATGTACCGTAGATCTTCCTTGGCTACCACCAGTTACCAGACATTGATCAGTTGATGCTTTAGAGAGAACATTATAGCAAAGTTGCTGAAGTTCATCATATCCTGATTTGGAATATGAATTTGTCCAACGTGCCATGCTTGGTTTTATTGCAAACTGAGTATCATTTCTTCCAGAAGACCTACTCTGGTTGAGGACTCAAAGCAAAGTTATGCATGTCTGAGGTCAGCATTCAGGCTGACCTGACTGCTCAACAGATGAGTGCACCAAAGATCTTCCTGTTGAAAGCCTTTCTCATGATTAAATTCTGGCTGATTGCTATGAACCACATGACCAGAACACACAACCCAACAGCAATCTTGTGAATATCTTCTCTCTGTTTCAGTCCATTATTTCAGTTGTCCCTTCCCAATAGATTTTGTGGTTGCAGTTCCTCTCCCCACCATATCTAAAACTCCCTGCTCATTCCACTGCCACCCTCCTGCAAGTCTTCGTAGCAGCTGTGAGCTGTGGTGGCGACTGACAACTACAATTCCTAGGTACAACACAGAACCAGGAGACAATTCCCAAATTATCTTTGCTGAGAAACTCCACAGTAACTTGAGTTGAAGAATGAGTTTGCTCCAACCTGGTTTGCTACAATCATAAGGGGTGTATGACAATACCCCTGGGGAAACCTCTTGTTTTTTCCTGGAATGTGATTTCCACGAGGGCAGCATGACGTAATCTTGGTTAGTCTGAATTTAGACAAAGCTAGGGTACTTAGGGACGCAGGTGGTGCTGTGGTCTAAACCACAGAGCCTAGGGCTTGCCGATCGGAAGGTCGGCGGTTCGAATCCCCACGACGGGGTGAGTTCCTGTTGTTCGGTCCCAGCTTCTGCCAACCTAGCAGTTTGAAAGCACGTCAAGTGCAAGTAGATAAATAGGTACTGCTCCAGCAGGAAGGTAAACGGCATTTCTGTGCGCTGCTCTGGTTCGTCAGAAGCAGCTTAGTCATGCTGGCCACATGACCCGGAAGCTGTCTGCGGACAAACGCTGGCTCCCTTGGCCTATAGAGCGAGATGATCGCCGCAACCTCAGAGTCGTCCGTGACTGGACCTAATGGTCAGGAGTACCTTTACCTAGGGTACTACAGTGGTAGCCAAAAGACACTCTTTCTCTCTCTCTCTCTCTCTCTCTATATATATATATGTGCAATTTGCTAATATGGCTAGGGTGCTGTCACTTATCATTTAGATTGTAAATTGCCACACACACCAACAACACAACGTATGAAAGGGCAAGTTGCTGCCCCAAAGAGTTTACAATCTAAAATTTGACACAGATGATTTCAACATAAAACAATTCTGTTATCCCCACTGTTGCAATCACATGGGTTAATGTCGACTATATGACTGACAGAGCTAACATTTTACTGAACTTCGCATTATGACTTCAAGCTCCTTTTTCCTGATTGGTTACAGACAAATAACCTTGAGCTGAATAAGTGAACTTGGAATTTTTGGCTGAGCTTGGACTCCCGTTAGCTATTTTGCTGCTATGCTAGGGTTGCCATATTTCAAAAAGCTTTTTTAGGAAGACCCCAAAACTGATGACATGCCTAAGATCCAGGACAAAGCACCATCATTCGGAAGTCCCCACCGGACATCAATTCTGCCTTTGAAATTCCATTAATGACTGGGATAATTCAGGTGTATGCCAGCCCTATGCTATGCTTTTCTATTAAACAAGCGCTCCTCAAATTATAATTTTCTGCACTCCTCCAAGGATTACATCCACCAATCAGAGATGATGCCAGCTCTGACACTGCCCATCAGCTTTTCAGACTCCATGTGGAGTCTGGAGTCAGTCCCTCTAATCAGGGAATGTCAACACTAACAAGTCTGCTGATAATCTCTTTGGTGGTGCAATAAATGCCTAGTTCTTTCCCCTTAATAAACTAAAGGATAATTATCATGATTTGCTGTGTTTCTTTTTTGAGAGGGAAATTATTATTGTTCCAGGGTCACGTTATTGCTCCCATGGCATGCATATTATCACATCCTACAAGAGGCATATGGGATTATGTTAGCACAGCTGTACATCAAAAGGAACAGGAAAGACTTTGGTTTTCCATGCTGGAGGGAAGACATGATTTTCATTTGTGTTTAACAGGCCACTTCAGCTTCATAAATCCACAGATGGTGTTTTGGATGTGCATATCCTTATAGCTGCTTTTTGACAGGTCGGAGAAGCATGGATTAATGTATTTATCTAGAAGAAGTTATTTCCTCCCTCTTTAGTTAAATATGGCCCAATTAATTTTGCCACCACTCCATATAACGTTTCCATGTATCTGGGTATGTTTTAGCAAGCCCAAATGGGTTTTGTTTGTTCCTTCGTTAGTGCTAGTTACTAACATGTTCTGTAAACGAAAAGGTGGAGAGATTTTCGCTGAGCAGCTTACAGATTTTCAAAGTCAATTCTCGCTCAGCAGGGCTTTTGAGAGACTTGAGGGTAGAGAGGAAGGAGAAATCAATCAACTTCTAAGGCACTATTATAACCGAAGTGTATCCTTGTTTAGCTAAAGAAAGACCCCATCTGCCATGATGCTTAAAAAACAAGGAAGGATCAGCTATTTAAACATTCCAGATGTGTCAATCACATCCATCATTCTGCAGCTGAAGTTGTGTGTGGGCCAAGGTGAACTTGTCTTCAAACCTAGCGTGGCCCATGATTATTTATCTGGCCCAGCCTTTTAAATATAGCTCCAGCTGCCTCTTCCTGCTTCTTTAGTTGCTCCTTTATTACGGTACCTTATATGCATGAGTCTGACCAAACTGCGGGAGGTAGTGGAGGACAGAGGTGCCTGGCGTGCTCTGGTCCATGGGGTCACGAAGAGTCGGACACGACTAAACGACTAAACAACAAAATATTCAGTGGACCCAACTAGGATGGCTGTTTATTCTAGTTTGCAGAGTACAGTCCACTGATTGAAATAATCCTCCATTTGAAGGGCTGTCCAGTCCAAGCCTGGTTTAAAGAGAAAGTACCGTAAGAGACTCTTGAGAGTCCCATGGACTGCAAGAAGATCAAACCTATCCATTCTTAAGGAAATCAGCCCTGAGTGCTCATTGGAAGGACATATCCTGAAGCTGAGGCTCCAATACTTTGGCCACCTCATGAGAAGAGAAGACTCCCTGGAAAAGACCCTGATGTTGGGAAAGATTGAGGGCACAAGGAGAAGGGGACGACAGAGGACGAGATGGTTGGACAGTGTTCTCAAAGCTACCAGCATGAGTTTGACCAAACTGCGGGAGGCAGTGGAAGACAGGAGTGCCTGGCGTGCTCTGGTCCATGGGGTCACGAAGAGTCAGATACGACTAAACAACTAAACAACAACAACAACCGTAAGAGAGAAGAGCAGTTACACACTGGAGTTACACACAAACAGTACCTGGACAGCAGACTGAGAAGGCTCACATACAGTCTTCCCTACCATGGTTAAATGATGATAATTATTTCCAAATCAGCACTGTGGAGAAAGCAGATAATCAGGGCCAGACTGGTACATGGGGAAAATCTTCTGTAGGACAGATACAGAAGAGAAAATGACAGGCCACCAGTGGTTGTCACTTAAGCTCCCAGTTAATGTAACTTCAGTAATCTGGACAATAATGCTTCCCACTCCCAGGTCTTGAGTGGTAGTAGACCCTCTAACATTTCTCTGATGAAAATAGGGATGTCCCGTTCCATAATGATAATTTTACTATTTACCAGTATACCCCACACATCTTATTGGGTTGCCCCAGCCCTCTGGGCGGCTTCCAATATATATAAAAACATAATAAAAGATTAAACATTTAAAAAACTTCCCTATACAGGATTGCCTTCAGATGGCTCAGGGGGTGGATAACTCCATACCCTCCAACATTTCTCCAGTGAAAACAGGAACATCCTAAGGAAAAGCGGGGCATTCCAGGATCAAATCAGAAAACTTATCTAAATTAGGGGTGTCCCTAGAAAATAGAGATACTTGGGGGAGTCTGTGGTAGGCCTGCACTTAACTTACAGACAACCCCACAACCCCACAACCTAAGACAGGTACTCATCAGAGTCAACAGGTCACACAATAAATATACAGTGGTACCTCAGGTTAAGTACTTAATTCATTCCAGAGGTCCGTACTTAACCTGAAACTGTTCTTAACCTGAAGCACCACTTTAGCTAATGGGGCCTCCTGCTGCTGCCGTGCCACCGGAGCCCGATTTCTGTTCTCATCCTGAAGCAAAGTTCTTAACCTGAAGCACTATTTCTGGGTTAGCGGAGTGTGTAACCTGAAGCATATGTAACCTGAAGCGTATGTAACCTGAGGTACCTCTGTACAGACATAGAGGCTAGATCCTGTGGCAGACCCAGATGCGAACTCTGTCCCCAGGTCTACTCTGGCAAGACTATTGTAGGACTTTATAATCTATACTTCTAGCAGACCTAGGATTCAGTCCAAAGTCCTGGCTGGCAGTGGCTAGGGCTTGATGGAATGGTGTATCCATCAATGCTGCCATGGTCCTGCCCCTCACGCTGGTCAGGGGTGGAACAAGGAAGGGAAGACTCATTTGTTGTACTGCCTCCTAGGCTGGCATAGCAAAGAGGCCCAGAGTGTGCTCATTGTTGTTACATGACAGCAACAAGGTGAGCACAGGATCCATCAAATCCTGTGCCAGAATAGCCCACTCCCTCAAAATGCCCCATCACTGTTTACCACTGCCGGGAGCACTGCCAGCTGTAGCATCTGCCTGCCCACAAATTGGTTGGTTGGATGCACTGGGGTGCTCCTCACGAATGAGATTTCCTTGCTGACTGGAACTCCCCCAGTAGCAAAGGCCGACAGTGTTATGTACTGAAGTTCTCACCCTGGGCCAGCAGGGGGATATGTAGATAGTTATGCAAATAAGGGATCGAAAGTGACGTTCAGTGATTGAATAGTTTTAGCAAAATTGTTACAGTTACGTTGTACTGGAGCTCTATATAAGCAGGCTGACTGAACCCTTCAGTTCAGTTCTGTTCTGGCCTGTGAATAAACAAGAGCCGTTTGAAGAATCGCTGTGTCATCTGATATGTTCACCCGCAACTTAATAGATCTGGCCAGGGCTGGGTAACAGGGCATCTCTGCCCCATCCGGACCCCCTCTATCGGGTGTTTCAGTTGTTCTGTACAGGATTTATAGATTGCCTTGAAATCAACCATGTAATGTTTTACCATCACCTGCCTTCTCAATGAAATGCTGTATGTGTTCATATTTCATACAACATATGAGAGGATGAAGTAAGTGAAATATCAAATATTCATGATAGCAAATTCTTTTGATGTGTGTTTTAGGTGAAAGCGTCTTTGAGGCCTTGTTTGTTTTAACTGACTATAACAGAGTTCGTCTGCATAATGCAGCCTCAGGCAATCCTGGGCTTCTGTGGTTTTTAGAATCCCCTCCTGCCCTTTAACAAGTTATCATCAGGAAGTTTTGAAATACCCCTTCATTTTGAGAAAATTACAGAGTGCAAAGCACTAACTACGCCTCGCAATGTTGTATAACTGCTTTGTCAGCAGTACTGGAAGCAAAGCTGTAACCCTGTAATTTTTAAAAATTAGCATACCTTTTCCCTTTCTAGAAAAATAGTATATCCTGGATTCCTTTTTCAACTCATGTTTTATTACAGTCATGCCATATTAAATTTGATTATTTAAAGAATTAAAGATGTTCTAAGTCTCATTACACATATTTCTAAGCATCACAATACCATGTCATAATTTCCCGCATTGGCCTGAATATAAGCCAAAAGGTTGAGAATATAAGCCACACTTTAACCTTTCATGGTCGGAATTTGGGGGGAAAGTGAAGCTTATATTCAGGCCAATACAGTATATGGCACTTTTCAGTCAATCATCAGAAAATATATATTGGAAGAAGCCTTTATTTCCTCCTGTTTTCTGAGTCTTTAGTACAGAAACATTTCACAACTCCATAAATATATGGAGAAATGAGAAATCTATGTCCTTCTAGATATTGATGATCTCCAATTCCCAGGAGCCCCAGCAGCCTGCACAAAATGTTAACCTAGAAGCGTCACCCACCAAAACCTATGAAATAACCCATGGTGGGGAATTAAATATCACATTTATTCTTCATTGCAGCATCCATTCATTTAAGTGGCACACAGACATGGAATGCTCACAAGTGCACTGAACCTGAAGTGAATAAGAGACATAATATTATGGCCACTTTGGATGCGCTGTGCAGGAGATTCTGTTGAATCTGCAAGTGCTAGCTATGAAATGCGTATGAAGAGTCTCCCCGCGATTTTCAATATTGAACTTGGTGTCGTGTTTTCATGTTAAGTAGGCAGGGGTGGCCCGGCCCATTTTGCCACCTGAGGCAAAATGGGAAGTTGCTGCCTCCTCATCCCTTACCCCACAGAAGTCGGGCTCCTGTTGCTGCCACCTCTCCTTGCTTGTCTGGCAGGAGGAGAGGCATCTGCAGAACTTGGGAGCCATTGCTGGAAAGGGAGGAGAGCCAGCAGCAGCAAGAGCTCACGGGACCAGGCTGCTGCTGCTTCTCCTCACTTCTCCCGCAAGAGTAGGAATGGGTGGCCTCAGCGCCAGGCAGGCACACTAGCAGGATTTTCCACCTCTAGATACTGGTGATATCCAACCGCCTGAGGCAATCACCTCAGTGTGCCTAATGGTGATGCCAGCTCTGTATATTAACTCGCCTACAGAACAGTTACTACCTTAACAGAAAGTTCACATGTGCTTTTTTATTTTGGTATGATGTAATTGTACTCTTAGGGACACGGGTGGCGCTGTGGGTTAAACCACAGAGCCTAGGACTTGCTGATCAGAAGGTCGGTGGTTCGAATCCCCACGACGAGGTGAGCTCCCGTTGCTTGGTCCCTGCTCCTGCCAACCTAGCAGTTCGAAAGCACGTCAAAGTGCAAGTAGATAAATAGGTACCGCTCTGGCGGGAACGTAAACAGCGGTTCCGTGCGCTGCTCTGGTTAGCCAGAAGTGGCTTAGTCATGGAAGCTGTACGCCAGCTCCCTCGGCCAATAAAGCGAGATGAGCGCCACAACCCCAGAGTCGGTCACGAGTGGACCTAATGGTCAGGGGTCCCTTTACCTTTACCTAATTGTTCTCTTGCCAGGTTTGCCTAATTTAGCTCAAATCCCTTTTGTGACCTCTTTGTGTGAGCAGAGAAGGTATGTTTGTGAAAGACACTCCTGCAGCTTCAGACCTCTTCATGGGCCTTGAGGTATCTGCTGGAAACATTGTTTTAGGCACAGAAGAAGAGGGCTTGGACACACTTTTCACACTGGTTTTGAAAAGGACTAAAAATAAAAGGTCCCTTGCACCCTTCAACCTGATATCATACCATTTTTATCTTACCGAGTGAAATTTGAAAAGGTTGACTGATGGCGAGATAGCAGCTTTTCTTGCTACATATACCACAAAGTGTTTTAAAGTATAGTATTTGAAATGGTTGAGAGCGCCTGTTGCCACATGGAATTGTCTCCTCTGCTTGAGAGTCAGCTCTACCTATTCATGAAATTACTTTCCTTCAAATTCACTTGTTAAAGATTTGATCATCACAGGGTGAAGTAAAGGGTGCAGTTTGCTGAAAAAGGCACTACTGTATAAGTGTAAATGCCTGATAGGAAGGTTTTTCATACCACACATACCCCACAAGAATCCTGGGAGCTGTAGTTTGGCCCTCAGAGAGCTACAATACCCAAAATCCTTAATAAATTACAATTCAAAGTTATGGCCATCCAGCACCCATTTAGACCGGGAGAAGCTTCTTTTGAAAACTAAAATTTTAGATTTTTCATAATTAATGGATAAACCATTTCCAGAACAGTAATCAGAAAATTTCCTCAGCAGATAATTCAAACCCTGTCTGAAACGTGAGATGATGGCCGTGTTATCTGCATATAACAACAAGGGGGTCCTTCTCATTCCTATTTTTGGAAGCTATTGCTTTGTAACGATTTGTTGGGTCTCTGGGCTGTAATAAAGGTTGATGATGAAATTACAGTTCCCAGGAATTTTACAGGGCTGGGGAAGGATTGCTTTAAATGTATAGTTTATACATATACACTTTAACATAGTTTAGCCTCACACATCTCCAGGGCCTAAATAAAGAGCTTTTCTACATATCTGTAGCCTTGTCTGAAACCAACGACAGGTAATAGTGCTGCATTAGTGTACATGTGTGAAATGTGGATGAGTGTTTATAAACTGTGAGACAAGTAAAGAATGCGGTGAGATAAAATGAGGGCACAGCAGGAAACATAGATAGGAAAGTGAGAAAATAACATAGGGCAGTGTAGAATTAGAAGTCATGCCGATTTACAGATGTTGATGATCTGAAACCTGTGTGAAGAAATAAGCCTATGTGTCCAGCAATGTGAGATGGGTTCGTGGACAAAGCGAGGAACAAAAGCTGATATTTCTCCTAAATACGTAAAATGAAATAAAAGTCCAGAGGGATAGGAGCAGACTTGACAACTGGTCTGAAGAACAAACAAAAGATATTCGGTGCAGGCCTTATTTTAGGAGGAAGAATGTTCGAGGTGGCAGGAAAGGCATGACTCCAGGAAGACCCAAGATTAATTTGAAGGGCAGGTGGCACCCCTATGAAGGCCTCCTCCTCTAATGATGTCAATAACGAAGACCTCCTCTGATGGTGTCAGCAGATGGGCAAAGGCAGCTTCTCAGTTAACCCTTGTCACTTGTTATTGTCTCTTAAAATGTACATTTAACGGCTGGGTGTGTGGGAATATTAAGAGAGCTTTGTTTGTTTGTTTGTTTGTTTGTTTGTTTGTTTTACACTTTTCTGATAATCAAAAAGGGCATCTCTCTTTCTGCAAGCCACATGAGGGAGCTGTGGTATCTGAAAATGCAGATAAGTGAATTAAGGGGTGCCTTCTTCCAGTGAGAATTAAGCACTTTTATTTCCTTTGAATTAGATGGCAGAGACACTTGAAATCAACAAAACTTTTAAAATGCTGGAGACGTGTATCTGTTTACACTGTATCAAAAGTGGCATATTTTACAGACCCTGGTCCTTGTCCATATGCTGTGATCATGCCATGGTGACGCCTGCCTGTCACTTTAGAATATCTTTATCTGGGCCACAAGTATGGCTTCTCCATGCCATGAGCCTTCTCAAGTCATGCCCTAGGAGGCCTCTCAAATACACTGGGAAAGAAAGGACCTCCCCTCTGATTCACACCTTCTAAAACTGCCTCCATGGTCTAAGCAAGGTGCTAACTGGTGTTATCTCTCTGCATAAGTTGGACCTGGCAAGCTCTGGGACCCAAACTGTTTGGATGCCTTCTCCCCACCCAACTGTTCATTCAGCATAAAATGAAGTTTTCCCATTATGTCTCTCAAGAATCATCAAAAGATTACTGAGTCCCTTGCGTCTAGCAAGTCTGATGCTGTGTAATTACTAGTCTCTCTAAAGATAAGAGATCAGAAATGTTCGTTTGCATTGTTTGCCACCTCTGTTTAATCCATGGTCTGTTACTGATCTTAAATAAACCTTTCAATTTATAATTTGAACTCTAGTGGCCGTGAATTTTTACTTAAACCATGGATCTGCCCTATTCATGAACTACAACAGCTTGTCTCTGCTACCGGTTTGGAAGGACAAGTAAGTAAATAAGTTGCAGATTGAGTCCTTCTTGCAGAGACAAGGAGGCCTGCCCATTTCCCTACTTTCAGTCCTCACTAGGCTGCTTCCCTCAAGCCTGTTAATACCTCCCCTCCTTTAGGTGGGTGGTACAATTAGCTATCTAAGAATCTACAACTGGAGAATGGATCTCCTATTAGTAATATTTAAAGGTTTTATGATGGCCATTAATTTTTTTGTGATGCAAAACTTTGGATTTAGTTATCTATGCCAGTAAATTGATTCACACTCTTTTAAATAGACAAATTAAATAGTCAAAGTGCAAGTAGATAAATAGGTACCGCTCTGGCAGGAAGGTAAACGGCGTTTCCGTGCGTTGCTCTGGTTCGCCAGAAGCGGCTTAATCATGCTGGCCACATGAGCCGGAAGCTGTACGCCGGCTCCCTCTGCCAATAAAGCGAGATGAGCGCAGCAACCCCAGAGTCGGCCACAACTGGACCTAACAGTCAGAGGTCCCTTTACCTTTACCTACCGTAAATAGATCATAGGAGGTTCAGTAATTTTGAAGTTCTAGAAGCATTAAGACCAATATGCTGGAAATAAGAGAAAAACCTACTAGCACAATAATTTAAATTTTCCTCCCAGCATATTAAAGGTAAAGGTAAAAGGACCCCTGACCATTAGGTCCAGTCGCAGATGACTCTGAGCTTGCGGCGCTCCTCCCCCTCTATAGGCCGAGGGAGCCAGCGTTTGTCCACAGACAGCTTCCGGGTATTGATATTGAAAAGTTAGCGCCAAGTGGTAGTATATTGTTCAAAAAGCCACCATCCCATTACTCAATATGTACTGCTGTGTAAAAGCAACATCAGAAATTGGGACAGAAGGGGTAGCATTATAACCAGTAAAACTATCATAATAAACCCCACGTTTGAATGGAGTCATCTAGGAACCTGTGCTGGAAAATACAGCCAGTGGTGTTTGCCCATTATAACAATACAACCATAGGTTGCAAGCATGCATCTTCCATTCAAACAGTAATGTGTTCACTGGTTGGCTTACTAAAAATGCACTTAGCCCTCAGTAGCATGAAGTGATTCATTTTTCATATAGACTTTTGTCTTATTAATAGTTAATAAGAATATGGATTCAAGCTACTGTTCTAAAAACACTCAATGAGTAAGATAGATGGGCTTTCAATTTTTATTCTGAAAGCCCACTTCAGATTAAAACAGGGCTCTAGATAGTGCTTTCTGAAAGATTCCCCCTGCCAAAAGTGACCAGTTCTTTTCCGTGTACTTCCTCTATAGTCACACAAGTATAGAGGGGATATGAAAGAAAACGAGATTTTTAAAGATTTCTAGGTGCATGAATCAGATTTGCTGTACACACTGAAAAAAACTATCAAGTCAGAATTTAGCGATGTGGCATTATTATTTACTTACACCCAAATCTTTTAGCTTTTCTTTTGGTAACTGGGAGATTTATGCACAGTGGAATGGCAACTGCTACAAAGAATGCACTTGTACATTAAGTAACACCTTTTAAATAAATAGCCACACTCTGAAGATACAATACATCTATCAATGTTGTTGGCATTGCACATGGGATGCATCTTACAATGCTGACAATTATTGGATTCCTCTTATTTGATATACTAATAATAAAAGGTCTTGCTTTTTAAAAGAGGAAGAGTGTTTTATGCAGGCTACATACAGCCAGCAGATAATTTATTAAAGATTTTCACAAGGCTTAATGAATTTATTGCTGTCATCTGCCCATTCCTTGAAAAATTAGTGTCTGGCTTTCTCATTCAAGGAGGCTGATAGGATTCATTATGCTGGATGCTTCGTCTCTCAGTGTTATTCCAGGAAAAGCACTCAGCTAGAGGGTGTCTTTTTATAAGTAGAATCTGTGATCAACTATTGCAACAGTTAATGAGAACATATATTAGTGTTAAGTACCATCGGGATGTTATTCTTTTGCATATATGTATAAAATATATATGTTTAAACTCAAGTCATTGCATTGAAATGATCCCAAATCTAGGTGCCCTCAGATAATAAATGCTACATATATCCACAGTTCAGCAGTACCAAGTGCTCTTTATGTATGTCCTGAGTATTGCACACCACTAACAAATCCTTTGCTATTGTTATTGCAAAACCCATTCTGCCTTGTGCAGTGTAATCCAAATTACTCAAAAGTAAGTCCCACGGAGTTCAGCTAGGGATAGGACTGCAGTCTCGACTATCTTTCCTTTCTACTGTGCTATCTAAGTAGCTAACCATTAAGTCTCTACAGTAATTTACAGCCTAGCCATAAGCCAGACTGTGCCAGCCCACAAGTAGTTGGAAACTAGACACAAGATTACACTGATATCACAACAATATACAAGTATATGTTGGCACAAATGTCACTAAGTACCAGTCTTACAAATACTACTACAGTATTCATATTAAACATATATTTAATACTGACAACCATATCCCAATACGAGTGTTAACTTCGAAAGGGTGAACACTGGTATAAATCACAACAGATCTATTTATTAGATTGGGTAAGTTGTGCTACATGTGATGTCACAGAAATGTAGAAGAAATAAGTTATCTCTGGGAACTGAGTATTGCATCTTAGAAAATAAGCTTCTGTTTGGTTTAATAAGTATATGAACCACTATATACTATGTACTATATTCTGAACAGGATACAGCATGTAAAAAGAACGACTGCAGTTAGTAAAAAGGAAACTAGCCCATGAGATGTGACAGACTGTGACACTTACTCTAGGAGGAAACTTAAGAAGTCCTGCTGTCCAGTTTTAGATAATTATTGCCTCATTATCTCTTGCAGCCTCATTCATTCCCATTATGGTGTGTTTATGTGATTTGCATCAATGACTAGGCACAGACTATCCTGCTCTAGATTTTGCCTGCTGGCAGATGGACTTCCTTTTGTTACTTGTTAAGTAAGCAGGATTCAGGGGCAAATGAAGAGATTTGCATTGTCTGATGTTGGACCAAAAACGCTATCAAAAAACAAAGTTTAACTAGTGAGGCTTCAAGACCAAATTGGGTGTGGGTGGAACCAAAACACAACAATTTTCTGTCTCTTGGTGTGTTTTAAATGAAAGCATTAATGAAGTGCCTTCCTGAGCCAGCGTATGTAAAAATAGGTTTTCTGCAATAATCTTGCATGTGTCCTTAGAAGTTCTCCCCCATCTTTGCCTCTGGTATTTAAAAGCCTAAATGCTCCCGGGACTTACTCTCTGTGATCCAAGCCACCACAATGTGATTGCGTGGCATGTAAGTCAGAGACGACTTTAGTCTGAAGCCCTGAGCTTATTGACTCCTTCAAACATCTTGGAAGAAGATTACACCAATGTAATAATGTACAATCCTTCTGCAATTCTTAAGAGAGGGGAGGGAAATGGTTACTGTGGTTAATTCAGCCAAGCTGCCCTAGAGTCCAGATATAATCCAGAAACTAACATTTATCTCTGTTGCTCAAAGAAAGCTTCGACCTCTGGCATGTTCCCAAGCCTACTGTGAAACATGAATGTATACGTCAGCCTAATGGCCATATATGGAACGTGGCTTCCGCTGCAACACACGAGGAACTCTGCTGGAAGTACTGCACAGTTAAGTAGCCATCAGGCAGGAAAGCAAGCAAGAGATCCCAGAATGGCTGTCAAATTTCTGTCATCATAGACAATTTGGCACTTTGAAATATTTTTTTAAAAAATAATTTTTATTTGGTTTTACAAGTACAAAGTTATATACAGAAAAGAAAAGAAAAACATACCCATATAAAGAGATTCCTCCAAATTTCAGGACTTTCTCCCACCTCCTCCATGGAGTCCCATTTTAAACATTTATTACTGCATATTCTTCCATACAGCGGGTGGCGCTGTGGGTTAAACCACAGGGCCTAGGACTTGCTGATCAGAAGGTGGTTCGAATCCCCACGACGATGGGGTGAGCTCCCGTTGCTCCGTCCCAGCTCCTGCCAACCTAGCAGTCTGAAAGCACGTCAACGTGCAAGTAGATAAATAGGTACCACTCCGGTGGGAAGGTAAACGGCGTTTCCGTGTGCTGCTCTGGTCCGCCAGAAGCGGCTTAGTCATGCTGGCCACATGACCCGGAAGCTGTATGCTGGCTCCCTTGGCCAGTAAAGTGAGATGAGTGCCGCAACCCCAGAGTCAGCCATGACTGGACCTAATGGTCAGGGGTCCCTTTACCTTTTATTCTTCCATACTCCGATTTTTATATCAAACCATATTATCCATGGTAATTGTTACACTATAAGTGAGATAAAAATCCTGCTAATGTTTCCATCTGCTTACAGTGCTCTCCTAAGTAACTTAGAAATTTTCCCCATTTTTTTATAAAGTTATTGTCCTCTTGATTTCTGAGTTTTCCATTCAGTTTTGCAGTCTCGACATAGTCCATTAGCTTGGTTTGCCACTCCTCTCTGGTAGGGATGGAACTTTGAAATAAATAAATGAATCTTCTTCTGCTTTAAATCAGTGGTTCTCAATTAGCCAAGTATTGTAGACCCACTCCTTTTCTAGGGTCAAGCTGTGGACTCAGTGGCGAAGCTGCATGCTCTGCTACTGGGGGGGGTATAGGGTGTATAGGTGGGGGCGTGATACACATCCCGGGGGCGTGGTACGCCTCCCGTGAGGGCATGGCGTGCCACTCGCAGGGGTGTGGTGCATGTTCTGGGGGCGTGGCATTCTGCCTGTGGGGGCGTGGTGCAAAGCGCACAGCGAGTGTTGGGGGGCCCTGCTGCGATAGCACCCTAGCGGAATAGTGGTGCCGGGGGCGGTCTGCTCCCTCTGCACTCCCGTTCCTCCGCCAGTGTCTGGACTGCTTACTTTTTAGAAAATGTTATGTCTATGGTAGTTTTTGTTATGTGAATGGTGCCACACACACCCACCCCTGGGTGAGTTACGTTGACTCCTGGGGTCCGTAGACCACTGATTGGGAACCACTGCTTTAAATTATATGGACCGGGGGGGGGGTGTGACTCAAAGCATGAGATGGGCTTCCTGGTAGAAGCACAAGGCAAAGCTCATTCCTGACTTCTCTGAACCTAGATTTCTTCCCACCACTGCGTCCTCTGGGATGGGAGGTGGTGGCAGCCATGGCAGACTGAGGAAGAGGAGAAGGCAGGTGCAGCATTTTTTGTTTTGCTTGAAATGACAATACAGTGGTACCTCGGGTTAAGTACTTCATTCCGGAGGTCCATTCTTAACCTGAAACTGTTCTTAACCTGAAGCACCACTTTAGCTAACGGGGCCTCCCACTGCCGCCGGAGCACGATTTCTGTTCTCATCCTGAAGCAAAGTTCTTAACCCGAGGTACTATTTCTGGGTTTTCTGAGTCTGTAACCTGAAGCGTATGTAACCCAAGGTACCACTGTACGTCCTGGGCCGGCCCATATCTGACTCCTAAACTTTCTATGGAATTTCAATGCTTTGTTTATATTAGAGAATCCTTGAGGTCTAGTAAATTAAGAGTGTCAGACTAGCAGACCTGGGTCCACATCCCCACTCAGCTCACTGACCTTGGACGAGTTGCTATATCTCTCAGTCTAACCAAGGGCTGTTGTGAGAAGAAAAGAGAGGGGGAGGCAGATGTTTGCCCTTGGAAGCTGCCTGGAGCAAATGCAGGATAACAATGAAATACAAAAATACATACTGAGTGAGAGAAAAACTAAAAAATACTCCTCTCCCCTGCAAAAAAACAATTATTGCCCTGATGTTCAGTCACTGCCAGAGCCAGCCTGAATAAAAATGTTATGAAAGGCTTGGTTGATTTTTGCTTCTTATTGAGCCACAATAGCAAAATCCCAGCTGCTTTATGCCGGTCCGTGCTGCTTAAAATACACACTTTTGAGATCCACAGGCAAGAAGGGCCTCGCCTCCTATTCAGATTTCAGTCTACCCAGACTGTGTGTGTGTGTGTGTGTTTGTGTGCGTGCGTCCCCTCCACAAAGATGGGTGTGGTCACTTCGCATCGAGACTGTGGTCACATCAGAAGGGAAGCTGCCCGCATCTCAGGTTATATCGAGGGAGCGAAGCTGGGTGGGTGCGATTAACCCTTGAGCCCCGCTATCGCCTTCTAGCAGTTTCAACGAAACGTCTTGGTGGCAAGCGATGCAAGCAGGAACCAGCCTGAGGAACTGGGGCTCCCAAGCCAATACTGTAGAACAGAAACAATGCTCCGGCGGTCGCGCGACAAGGTTGCAAAAGCGTGATCCCCAAACTAAGCAGCCTTCCCTCCCACACTTCCAGCCAGACAGCGGCGGATTGAACTTTCCACGCCAGGATCAAGGGCTTTTGCAACACCTTATCTCTGCCTCGCACCCCTTTCCCCCGCAAAGCCCCGCTCACCATATGCTCCTGGGGCGAGAAACCGGGAGGAGGAGAACCCCCCAACCCCACCCCCCCTTCCCCTTTTGCAGCTGCTAGCAATAACCCTCCCTTCTCCTTCCTAGCGGCATCTCGCCCGGCAAAGCGGGCGCTTTAGGCGCGAGCCTGGGCAGGGTCCGCTCCTCGCTCACCCCGGGAGGCATCCGGGCAGCCTGGCCCGCTAAGCCCCGCCCTCCGCCCTCCTGTCATTGGGCAGCGGCCGAGGCGGCGCGGCCCCCATTGGCCGCGAAGGGTGTCGGCTCGGCGCAGGGGAGGGGCGGCAGAAGGAGAACCCGCGAGGCGCTTGGAAGCTCCCGGGCTGGCGGCTTAGTCTCTTGCCTGCGCGCGGCGGCTTCGGGTGGGCTGCGCGCCTTCGCCTGCATTCCCAGGCCGGCAGCTGCGGATGAGAGGCGGAGAGGGCGGCTGAGGCGGCGAAGGCGTGGTAGCAGCAGCAGCAGCAGCGGCGGCGCGAGGGGCTTGGCTCCGGAGAGAGCGGGAAGGCGGAGAAGCCATTAGGGGGGAGCGAGAACTTTTGTTTCGGAGCTCTGAGGCGCCCCCTGCCCGAGCCCCGCCTGCTTGGCTCTCGCCGCGCTCGCAGCCGCAGGCGAAACTTCTGGCCCGCAGGCGAAATTTCGCCGCCTCGGTCCCGCGATGCTGCGGGCGGCCGTCCCGGCTCTGGCGCGGACTGAGTGAAAGGCAGCGGCCGCAGGAAGAGAAGAGCGAGGGATTTGCCGAGACTCGAGGGGAAGGGCTGGTCCCGGCTGCTTCGACGCCCAGCCTTTGGCTACTGCTGCTGCTGCCGCGCCCCGGAGATGGTGCCTGCTCCGGGATTAGCCTAAAAGTCCCCTCTTTCTCTCTCTCGCCTTTCCAGCTACGATCGCCGGCAGATCTAGCTTGGGACGCGCAGCGAAGTCCTTCCCACCTCGAGGAAGATCTCTGCTGTAAGCGCCGCAATTACAAATTGTGCCGCGCGAAACTCTCCCGAGTGTTTCCCTACCCTCTCTCTGAAAGAAGAACCGGGCGGATAATATGTCAACCCCGAGCAGATTCAAGAAGGACAAGGAAATCGTGGCCGAATATGAAAGTCAAGTGAAAGGTAAGAAGTCTTGAGGTGGCCGTCGGGGTGGGACAGGGAAGCCTCCTCCTCTTTTCTGACTCTCCTCACCTGGGTTCGTTTTTACCCTGCCTTAACTCCAGTGCAAGGAGGCGAGCGCACAGCTTTCCATTCCGAGTAATTACCCCCCAAAAAACTGGCATCCTCATATTATAACGGGGGTTATAATCCTGGCTAAATCCGATCCCCCCCACCCCAATCGAAGGGGGTTTGAAAGGGTGGGGGAAAGTCCACCTTTGTACTGCTCAGGCCACTCGCTGATTGGAGAGTGTGATAAATTGGTAGGCGAGTGTGTGTCATGGGGGATAAGCTTAAACCATTTTAGGTGATAAGTGCCCCAGCTTCCAGCTGAAGACTCATCACAGAGTCATCTGGTTAATAGAGTCACAGTATCCACTGTGGAAAGGGAAATGGGCTTGCACAGCAAGAGGGAAGCTGGGATTTGAATAGCCTTCCCCAGCCCCTCTCTTTCCCAGCCACAGTTAAACTGGAAGTGAGGGCTCTTTTCTTTTTTTCTTTTTAAAAATACTGCTTGATTGCACAGTTTTAACAGCGTAGATTGCAATTGCTACACTTAATTTACGTTACTTCCAGAATGCCCTTTGCTTTGGCAAAGGGACGGTTGTAACTGATTGACAGCTCCCATGTATCTGGAATGGCTGGCTTAGACCATGCACCTTCTATTTAATCAGTTAGAAATGTTCTGTAGCCTTTTAAAAAGCAGTCTTCTAACAGTAGAAACAATGCTACAACATCCTCCCTGCCTATATTGTACATCAGTTCTGTTTCTCCGTGATTGCTTTTTTATTTTAATGTCACAGCGGAAGACGTGTTTATACAATCATACATAATATTTTAAGAGTTTCACTTTCCTGTTCTGTAGCTTCATTATATCTGCAGCTTCTGTTTTCTAGCACTTGGCAGCTTTTGAATAAAATGTCTCTTGGAAACAAACAAGATCTTCCTTCTAGAAATATGCTAGTTCACGTTCCTTGTATGTGCTGATTTAAGTTCTTCACTTCATTGGTTGAAAACCAATGTGGGCTATATTGGAGCATACAGATTAATTTGCTCCAGCGTGCGTACATAATAAAAGCTTATATTGCAATTTTGAGTTTGTCCATAGTAATGAAATACCCTTTACATATGCAAATCCAACACGTGATGTCATCAGGAACTCCGTTTCACATAGTGTCCTGTTGGCTTTGGTAGAACTCTGTTCAACCAGGGTTTCCCAAAAGGGTCTCCAGCTGTTTTTGGACTACACTTCCCATCATCCCTGACCACAGGTCCTGCTAGCTAGGGATGATGGGAGTTGTAGTCCAAAAACAGCTGGAGACCCAAGTTTGGGAAACCTTGATCTAAAGTTCCCAGACTAAGGGTTCCTAGACAAGCAACTGGGTACCTATGACTATAGTTCCACCCTACTAGCTTTTTAATGTGGAGCAGCATCCAGAAAAAGACCAGACATGCATTGTCTACTGTACAGTCACATATGGCTTTGAAATGTATGACTGGCCTTCTTTGCCAGAACAGTCTCAGAATCTTACGTGACTGTGTTCAGCTTGAAGGATGAGTGCCTAGCTGGTGCCTCCAGAGTATGGGGGTATGAAAGCCCCACTTTTTTCAGATATGCAATTGCTGCACAGATTACTGAATCAGATCTCGAAGGAAAGCTGCCTTAAACAAAAAGTTTCAATAGGTGGCTAAATATCGCAGCGCTAGGAGCCTATCTAGTTTCAGCTGGTAATTGAATCCAGGCCACTTCCACACTATGTATTTAAAACACTATTATATTGCTTCAGCAGTCGTGCCTTTCCCCCAAAGAACTCTGGTACTGTAGTTTAAGGATGCTCAGAGTTGTTAGGATACTGTTCTACCCCTTACAGAGTGGTTTAACCATCAATCTCTTTTCCTAGGGAACTCTGTAACACAAACTGCCTGGGAGTTCTTGTACAAGCCAAGTGCACCTCTGGGACATAACTATACTCTCAGCTGTGTGCCATCTGAGGAATTCAGTTGCTCGGCAGGGATATATGGGACAACTATCAGAACACAGATACAAAGTAGCAGTAGTACTAGAATATAAATAATTTAAATGGTTGTGTGTATTGTGTTGAAAACAAAGTAAAAATTTGGTGGGGAAAGTATACGTTATTCAGATGAAACAAACTTATGTACAGTTTAATGGGTTTTGTTTTTGCATTTGATAAATATGGGAAAGAAGAAAACGCTACAGAGGTACTAAATTCTCTGACAACTAATAACATCAAACTACCTAAACCACCAAATGATTTTTGGCTTGTGGATTCTGTGAGCATACTAGATTGAACAGATCACTGGGCAGTTTTTTTAAAGAAAATATTCTGTTATGAGCAATACCAGACTTCATGTTGACTTGGCACATAAAGTCCTACACAGCTTGGGTCCCAAGTACTTGATAGAGCAGCTCTCCCAGCATCTACTAGTCTGAGCTCCTAAGATCTGCAGGGGAGCCCTATCTGTGCTCCCATCAATGGCCATGATTTGTTTATGATGATGAGAAACTGGGCCTTCTCTGTTGTGGAACTCTCATTGTGGAACTCCTTTCCATTGAAGGCACAGTTGTGTCATCACTTCCAGGCTTGTGAAGTCAGAAGAAGACATTTCTTCCCCTGAAGGCTTGTGGGGAGAGTTTGACCCAAGGGCTGTTGGTCTGTGGTTTACAATTTTGTATTAGAATGGTTTTAATATGTTATGAATTTTATTGGAAATATTGCTTTGGGCCAAAGGGTGGTCTAGGAATGTATGTATATATGTAATACATTAATATACCAACCTTCCTCCCAAAGTAGGAATAAATAATAATAAAATAACCATACAAGGAAGAGGATTTGGGCTGTCATGTTTTTAGATAACTGGCTATATTGTTGAATTCAGGAATAAGAACAAACGTGGTAAATAAATTGGGCCAATTAAGTGGTTGCTGGGGCTGTTCTTTGCAGTACACTTTTAATAAACAACAACAGTCTCAAATGTGTAGTTTATCCCAGTGGAAATAATTATCCTATTTTTCCTCAGTTATTTTCCTTACAAAACACATGAAGAATAAGCTCCACTCACATGGCTGTAGCATGTCAACATGGCAGTCTAGTTTACTTTTTCTTCTATTTGGCCACAAGAAGTGAGTAGACAAAATGAAGTGTTCAGTTTGCAGAAATAGCCTTTGTTAATAAAGAACTATGATGATAAATGCCATAGCTGGCAAGTGAGATGTGTACAGGGATATTTTTCTGTGCCTTCAACTAAGGCAGATGGAAATGTGTATCTTGATCCATGGTTTTGCTAGGCTCTGTTGGACCAGTTGGATATGTAGGGGTGTGCTTTGGGGATGGATGCCCACATCCTGAAGCTGTTGATTGTCTTTGGCTAGATGTGCATGACTGTAGCTGGGTCTAAGCCAAAGTATACAAGGCTGCTGTTGTACGCAGAATTAGGTATGGCATGCTGAACTCTGCATCCGAATGGGCGATCAGACTGGTAGTTTACCAAGTGCATTTTGCCACTCTGCTTCAAGTCAGTCATCTGTGTTTTTCCATGTCCTGGTAAAACTTGAAAAGAATACTTCAAGAAGAACAGCATGGAACCATTGTTAACATGTAACAATTTAATGATATTTAACCTTAATAATATATAAACAGAGTTCAAAGTCAGTCATTGTGTATGAGATCTACTAGTATTAGAATATGTAAAAGATTACCTGTGTTCCACAGTGTTCTACAGGGGCTGCTAGAGCTTGACTTCGTTCAAGTCTTGTATTTTGACTTATTGAAGAAACACCAAAATAATTAGCATGACATGTTGAGAGAATGTGCCTTGCATTTCATTAAAACTAGTTGGATAATTTAGTGAGAAGTTTCAGTTGGAGGACTGAGTACAAGGAAATGCCATAGGTCACTGGTGTTTTATTAGTATTTTAAAAAAAAATCTTAGGTTTTAACTGCAGACCGAGGCCTAGCCTAACCTATGGAGTACAAACTTTTATCTATTAATCTTTACAGGAACCCAGCAATTATACTTCTGAAGGCCAATTTATGCATTACAGCTGCCATTTGAAAGACGTTTCAGATTACTCCATGTGGCAGCTGTTGGCATATAACAAGCTCTATTTATTCAGTAATTCGAGGTGCTGATTTGGCAGTCTTCTCCAGGTCACTGCAAACTTCCTGAAAAAGAAAGGTTTGTAGTGAATATTGTTACGTCTACATGGTGAAATGCTGTATTTCACATTTGTTAACTGCTGTTCAAGGCAGTATTGGTGTGGGTGACCATATAATGTACAAAACATCCCAAGATTATAATACTGCTTCTGCATAGCAGTTTCCTGTACTTCCTGAAGAAACAGGAATTATCTGGAAGAAACAGGAGCAGTGTAGTTTAGAAATACTTTTCTGACCATGCAGTCTGTACTTGCCATTGTAACCCATCCAGTATCTATTCCAGTCACAATGCACATGGTACAGGAGGCAGTGTAGACTCAACACAACATGGACTGGGAGGGATGGAACATTATCATTATTGTTGTTTAGTCGTGTCCGACTCTTCATGACCCCATGGACCAGAGCACGCCAGGCACGCCTGTCTTCTACTGCCTCCCGCAGTTGGTCAAACACATGTTGGTAGCTTCGAGAACATTCCAACCATCTCGTCCTCTGTCGTCCCCTTCTCTTTGTGCCCTCAATCTTTCCCAACATCAGGGTCTTTTCCAGGGAGTCTTCTCTTCTCATGAGGTGGCCAAAGTACTGGAGCCTCAGCTTCAGGATCTGTCCTTCTAGTGAGCACTCAGGGCTGATTTCCTTCAGAATGGATAGGTTTGATCTTCTTGCAGTCCATGGGACTCTCAAGAGTCTCCTCCAGCACCATAATTCAAAAGCATCAATTCTTCAGCGATCAGCCTCCTTTATGGTCCAGCTCTCACTTACATACATCACCACTGGGAAAACCATAGCTTTAACTATATGGGTCTTTGTTGGCAAGGTGATGTCTCTGCTTTTTAAGATGTTGTTTAGGTTTGTCATTGCTTTTCTCCCAAGAAGCAGGCGTCTTTTAATTTCGTGACTGCTGTCACCATCTGCAATGATCATGGAGCCCAAGAAATAATGCACATTATCATATGCACCATTAAATGAATTTGTTTAAATAGCTGGAGTTTGTCTAACAACAATGGCCAGGTTTTTAAGTCAGAGGTGTGCGGTGCAGATGTTTCTTTTTCTGGATTTTCTCCAGATAAGTTGCTTGTAATTGTGTCATCATTGCCAGGCCACTTCATGATATAGTGTTGTGAAACAAGAGAGATAGTGATTTGCCCATTTTGTCACCCGATGAATTACTGGCCATTGATTATCTGAACGGACTTGAGCTTCTATATACAAACCTAATATTCTAGTCATTGCACCATGATAGTTCTCTCAAACACAAAACACCTACTTCTAAATGATAACATCCAAAGCTGCATTGCAGAATTCTGAAAATTATGGAAGTGACATTAAAGTATATTGCTTTTTCTGATCTTGGAACATTTAGTATTTGCCTAAGCCTCAGTGTAATAATTAATATTTACTTGAATCTTCTGTGCCCTACTTTTTAAAAGTTTTTGTATTAGCAGCAGCTGTTTAGGAAAGAAGTTTTAGCAGAACGAAGTATGCAAAATCCATGCTATGTAACTGTCTTTTTCCAAGAATCTCAAAGTAGATGAACATTTGTTTAAACTAGAAGAGAGCTATCATTTTTTCAGGGAAGAAAATAAAATTGTGGTACAGTTAAATTTGGTCAAATGTATCATGTGTGAGAAGGCAGAAAAAATCCACTTAAGTTTGCAATGGACAGTTTCACATGCAACCTTGAGAAAACCTGCAAATTTTCTCTATTCAATGAGGTGCAGGAGTTTGGTTCTGCTTGTCCCTCTGAATTGTATTAAGTAATGTGCCCATTCATTTAGGCTCCAGAAGAGGTTTGTGTGCCGCATTTCAAAATAGCACACTGGCCTTGTTCTTCTGTGATGCTAAACCATGGTTTGACCCTACATGCATGACTAAGAAGAAGCCTAACCAAAGCCTTGGGTCTGCATACTCCTTACAACCCCCATGTGGCCAGCAAAAGGACGTCACCAGTTCTTCGCTTCCATGGTTGTTGAGCTATATGATTTGGAAATCATGGTTTAAACCAAACTAGTTTGTTAAGCAAAGCAAGCCATGTAACCCATTGTTCTGAGTCAGTTCTAAACAATGATCTGTGGTTCATAGGACACACCAAGCCGTGCCTGGTGTGTCAGAATTTGTGGAAAGTGAAATTAAATGTGAGCAAAGTCCTCCTCCTGGCTGTGCAGCAGAAGACTCTGAGGTGAGAACGGGAATGAGAGCCTGAATTTTTGCTTAGGGTCCGTTCTGCTCATGCATGTTACACTATACAGTGGTACCTTGGTTCCTGAACATAATCCGTTCTGGGAGTCTGTTCAACTCCCAAAACCGTTTGAAAACCAAGGCACGGCTTCAGATTGGCTGCAGAAGCTTCCTGCACTCAAGCGGAAGCCGTATCAGATGTTCAGCTTCCAAAAAACGTTTGCAAACCGGAACACTTACTTTCCGGGTTTGTGGTGTTTGGGAGTTGATTTGTAAAGACAACTAAGCCGTTCAAGAACCAAGGTACCACTGTACAATTATTTAGTGTTGTGTGTAGCCACAGCCACTGGTCAGACATCAAACACAGAAGCTATCTTTCCCTATTCTTACTTTTGATTGTTTAAAAGGCAGTGCTGATATTTCACACTTGCTTTATATTATACTTCTTAAGCTTGTTTCTCAGAAGTAAACACATATTGTAGGGAGAACATTTGCTAACACTTATTGCAGAAGTGTGAAAGGGAGAGCTGTGAATTTCTTTATGGCTGTGTTTGGGTGAGAGACACAGCTGCTGTCTCAGACGTCCAGGGTCTCTGGCTTTTTTGCAGCAATAAAATTGTATTTCCAGATAAATTTGTCCCAAGATATTTAGGATCTCTAGATGACAGTTTTGGTTTGGAACAAAATTGTAACCAAAAATAACCAACTTGATTCTGTGGGTAGTATTGTGGCAAGAAATACGAAGGAGGACAAATCTTTCCTTAATTGTTTGTAAGATGAAAATGAGTGGCATCTTCAAACATGATTAAGCAAAACTTACATTTTAATAATCTTCCCCTTTTTTTGGAAGGGAAGGTAATTATTTTACCTTCTGGAGCACCCCAGCATTTGGCTATCATACTAGCATTTTGCCACATAAACCACAGTAGACCCACACATTACATGTCTCCTAGTTATTCATGCCATAGTGAAAGAGAGTGGGAAAATGTTATTATATTCACACTTAGTGGATATAATGGTGTCATATGGTTGAGAAATATTGGGGAAGCAGTGGATATGCTGTGCAGCTCTGGAAAAACCTGGGTGATGCTGCTATAACCCAGCCATACTGATCCATTATGTTTCGCTATAAGCCGTTGCACTGCCATCTACGTGTAGAATGTGGCCAGTTTGGTGTATAAAAAGAGCGCTTGGTTCCAGTTCAGAGGTTTCAAAATGGAAATATTTCCTGGTGAACAAGTCATAGTGCGCCAAGGCTCACATGTTCAACCTTCCACTCTCTTCCTCTTTCAGAAGCAACAGGTCCTCTGTGACATCCAGACTTGGGAAACTGTGTAAATTACCATTTGAGAACAAGCCAGTATCTGAATCAATGATTCCATATCCTGAACTGTTCTTGGACTGCACTTAAAGTGCAGTTTCCTAACTTTAAAACAGAAAGTGGATGCTTCCATCCTGGGTGTGCAAGAGAAGATGGAAGTTTGAGCACCCAAGTCTTGCCATAGTTTATTCAGAAGGTAGGAAGTCATGTTTCCCCATTAAATCTGAATTGGGCCTCTATTTCCTCACTATAGCTGACACACGTCACACTTTATAGATGTATTAATGAGAATTTTGGAACTAAGTTACGATGCATGCTATTCCTGTTTCTAGCCGGCAGGATCTTTTGCTTTTGCCCACAAACATTGCTAACTGCAATTGCATGCACTTTATGTTGTGGGTGGATAGAGAAGAAGCGGTGCTACTGAGCGCAGTGATTAAAAGAGAATTTAAAGATGCCCTCTATAAAATGGTTGCAGGGAAGGCAGAAGTAGTAGTTTACAAGAAGAGTGCTGTAATTGAACTCTTTATGATGTGGCAGTTCTTGTAAACCACGTTTGGAATTACTACAAACACTGTCGGATTTGCCAGAAGATGATTTCCATGAAGTAATAATTGTAATTCTTTACATTTGGCCACAGTGGGGAAATAACGGGAGTACAGTAGATCCATGAATATTGTGTCTCCGGGCTCTTAAGTAGATGCAGTCTTTCTTCTAAAGCACTGCATATAATATCTATTAGCAGAGAGCATTGAGTTGGGCGTCTTGCTACTTTGACAGCATGTATATATGCTTCCAAATCACTGTTCACCAAAGATAATGTCATATATACGGGCTGTGGCCTAATACATATTTATTACGTTCTCTCTCTCATACCTGGATCCTAAACACAATGCTTTAGAAGTTCATCTATTGGCTTCACCATAAATTACTCTTGTAATTTAATAATGCAGGTTCTATATCATAAGCATTGCACAAAGCAATAGAGTAAGCCCTGCCTATGTGCCTACTATGTAAACATTTCCAAATAAGTTTCTCTTGTGTTTCATACACCTCAACTCTGTTTCAGCATTCTTTGCTCCCATGTCGAGCTATGCAGGTTCATGAACAGCCCCGCCCCTGTTGTTGTGCATTCCTTCCTTGACATCTGTGAGTATCCCTGAGTATGGATATTGCAGGCTCTTTCCTTGGTATTTGGACATACAATGCAAGCATTTGTACCAGGGACACCTTAATGTATATGGTTATGCATGCAAAGGCCTTCGTGGAATCTGCAACCCTTCTTAAAAACACATTGTTAGAAAGGGTATAAGATAGAACAGGCTTTACCAACCTGGTGCCCTCAAAAGGTTTCTTTTGGACTGTGACTCCTGCCAGCCTCAGCCAGTGCACTGTGGGAAGTCGTGTCTAGATACATATACCAGAGCATTAGAAATACTGTATGATTATAATGGCAGCTTGTTTGGGAAAGAGTTATAGGAACATCTGGCTCCACAGGAGATGCGCAGCTAGCTGAACTATAGCAGCATTCAAGTGTTTCAGAATGTAGATAATGGGCACTCTAGAGCCTATACTAAAATTGTCTTACATTTTCCCATTTTTCCTCTGTTTCCTTCTTAATTTGAGATTTGACACACTTTCAAAAGATTGCTGTCACACACTTGTGGTTTAACAGATCAAGAAAGCTTATATTTTTATGCTATGTGAGCAAGAGCATTAGAGATGATAAAGAAATGATACATTTCGAACCCAGAGTGTCTCCCAGTGGAGCAGCGCACACACACATAAATATATATTTCTTGTGTGGCATTAGCTTAGAATTTCTGCCTAGCAGAAACTGGCTGAGCCAGTGCATGCTGACGTTTCATCATGAATGATTATTAGCCTGAAAGCCTGTGAATTAACAAGCTTAAATTCCCTTTCACTTACCAATGTCTTTATTATATATTAAGTTCCTGCAGCTTATCAAGAAATGTGTTTACATACTCTTTCAAGCTGATCACATTTGTATTTATGTATTGCATAGCTTACAGAAAGCTACCACAGTTCAAACACCATTTTTTTAGCACAGCTGTTCTGCTAATTAAAGAGCTGGTTATCTAGCACAGCATGTGCATAGCTGAGCGTCCTGACTTCAGCTACCCAGTGTAGGGTAGTTTCTGCCCTGTACAAAGAGGGAACTTGCTCTGTGAGACCTTTTGCCCTTGCAATTGATTTTAATAATGTTAATGGGTCAGTGTAGCCACAGTGGGTCAGAAGGTTAAAGTCAGTGAAACATTTGGTAAACGAGAATTCTCTAAATCTTTAATTCCCTTATGGACTGTGAAGCAGAATGCTAATAAGATAGTTCCAGAACGGCTTGGGGGAGATTAGTGACGGGACATGGAATATATAGGCTAAAGGCTGCCAACTAGAGTCTTGCTTAGGTCGGTAATAGATCAGAGGCTCACTGTATCACAGGATTTCACAGTTGTATTTTACAGGTTTATGGTTTTTGCATTGGCTTTCATAGTCGTCTCTTTCTGCGCTCCAGTATCACAGGAAAGTTTTTATCGTTCACAGTGCCCATATGTACATTGCTATGGTAGAATAATGATCAATCCCTCCGGCTGGATGAGTGGAGGGTTATGCATTCATGTATATACTTGCAAAGCAAGTATATTGAGAACAGAAGGCTTATGAACCAAGTGGATAATGGGCTTCTATTTGTAGAGACATCTGCAAATTTGTGTTCCAGATACAAAGATGGGACAACAAAGACTGGTTTACGGTTAGAAATGGATTGATCAGTCATTATCACTTCTGCATATTTTCTTCTTAAGTCTGTTCTGTCTTATTCCTATGTTTAAGAAAAATAGTTAAAATAAGCTGTCCTGGGAGGCATGTTTAAATGCTAATCTCAAAACACACTTATTTTTACACGTTATTTGAATGTAGGTGTCATGAACTACCGACTATTGCTCCATGTGGGAAAGTTATCAGGAAAGAACGATTTTGATCATGACCTGACTGTTTCTGGGCAGGCAGGAAAACACAAGTACTTTCTTTTTTCAACTGAGCCTTGCTCAAGCTCCAGTGAAGGGTGGGGAACCTCTGCTGCATGGGTCAAGCTGGGCCTACCATGTCTCCCCATTTCTCCCACCAGGCTGTTTTCTCTAAATCACACACAGCTGCCCCACACTTGATACCATATGTGATGTCAGGTATGGGGCAGGTACCAATGTGGCTACAAAGGAAAGCTCCTGATTGTTCCTATGCTAGTAAGGCATGCTTCTGCTGCCCATCAGCTGATGGGTGTTGAAAGTGCATCTTACTACTATAGAGCCGTGGTTTCCATTGTTCCTTCTAATCAGAATTGCTTTTCGGTTCTGAGCTGTCTCATGGCTCTTGACTCACCTAGGCTGCTGCCCACGGCTCATGCCTGGCAGTTAAGAGAACTGTGAATAGCTGGTGGTTAACAAGTCCTGGTTCTTACATTGAATTAATCAGAACAGCCCTTCAATTACCTTGCCAAAAAGCCACCCATGAATTAAGTGGGATTTACAGCTCTTACTCGCAGCGATTGGGCAATTATTCCAGAGGCTTGAGGCAATTGCAATTGAGGCCTGGCCCCTAAAAGCAGACTTATTTAAACTCATGTAACAAAGATATACAGAGCATGTCCTCATCAAATTATCGTAATGTGTCGGGAGAGATTGTATCTAAGGAATGTTGTATGCAGGCTATGGATTGCTTTAAAAGGGTAAAAACATGCACCTTGAATTGGGCCCAGAAGTTCACATCACAGTCAACTAGTGCAGCTGCTACACAAGTGACAGAATAAATAATCTCCTTCCAGTGTGTGAGATTTAGCATTCTGTACTACCTCGAGATTGTACGTCATCTTCAAGGGGAGCCTCATGCCAAGAATATTGCTGTATTCGGTCCTTGATGTTACAGTAGCATGGATAAGATCAGTGTGTCAAGATCTCTGTTGGTAACACAAATGCAAGTGGTAAAAGGTGCCCCAAAACCATAGCCACTCTGATCTGAGCAGAATTCAGGAGCCATCCCCAAGTTCCACACTATAGTCAGATGCGGCGATTACTACCATCTCATTTCAAACACTAGACAATAATATTTTCTTTCTGAGCATTGGAATTGCCCATCAGCGTTGCCTCCATCTTAATGATCCCATTTCAGTTTAACTTCATCCGCTGATCTAGATTTGTCATTTGCTCCTGAATGCTTATTTAATGAAAAGCACAGAAGCAAGTTTCATCCAGACTCTGATGACATTTCACTCAATGCTTCAGATTATCTTACTTCATAGAGATGCTAAACAACATCTCGCTGAATCTTCCAGAATATTGCATAATCTGTTCCCATAGACCTGTTTTCACAATATTTAAACAGCATTTACTATCATGCGGAGGCAAAGGCCCTGCTCAGTCCTACTGTCTGTTCTCTTTTGCCATTTTGCACCCATAAGAGATTGTGGGTTACGTCTCAGTTCTGCTGCTATTGCAGCATACAGGTATGGACATTCTACTTCCATATGTGTGTGTAAACAAGTTTCTAGTCCGTAGGCTTGCTACTATGTTCTTCACAAGATCACAGCTGTCAGACTGTTCTCAGCCACCTGTGGTCTCTGCTCTTGGGCCTAAGAACCACAACTCATCAGGTAGGATTGAGCACAGCCTATCCCTGCGAGATGAGCGCCGCAACCCCAGAGTCGGTCACGACTGGACCTAATGGTCAGGGGTCCCTTTACCTTTACCTTTATCCCTTCTAAACACCCGTTAACCATTCTCACACTCAACTTCGTTAATCCTTTCTTCTCTCTTCAGTTTGCCTAGTGATTTCTTTGCTGCATATAAACATCCCCTCCCGTGTCTCTATATTCTTCCACCCCCCACATCCCTTCAGCACACCTGGACTTCATTCCAAACAGCTGCCGTGGGCAAGAAGCCAAACTGCTTTGCTGTCATCCCCAGCTACATCATACTTGCATATATATATGTGTGTGTGTGTGTATAGATATATATGTGCCTGAAAGTTTACAGATGTTTCCTCATGAAGTGGCGTAAGCAGTCTTCCAGTGGAAGGAGGTTACACCACTGAGAACATCAAGGCCAAGACCTTGAAGATAAAGAAGGCATTCCCCATGACCAAACAGGCTGATCTCTGTTGGCAAGATGCTGGAAGATATCCGCGCCCTCTCTGACTACAACATCCAGATGGAATCTGCCTTGCGCCTGCTTCTTCGTTTAAGAGGAGACATTTAAATTTGCTGCTTGCCACCCCAGTAAACTTCATTGCCTTAATTCCATACATGCACCTATGTAGAGTATAATTCCTTACATAATTTTTTGAGTTTTTGTGCTCATCCTCTTGACAAGGGGGATCAATTGCAAATTTCAGTTGCATATTTCATGTGATTCTACACAAGTTATATAAGGCACAGAATATGCATTGCCCTTTCTAACCCAGCCCTCCTGACCTCAGAAGGAGGCTGAAGAAGACTTTTTGCGCAGGTCCAGGGACCTCGGGGCCACACAGGCTTCCCAGTGTTCACGTTCTGCCTCACAAGCCTCTGCTTGCCTACCACCAATGCCATCTGGTTGGGTTTCCCACACCAGGCCGTTTGCCTCAAGATCCAGCTTTGCTTTTCCTGCTTTCTTTCCTTCTCAAGAAACATGGTTGGACCTACCCACACCAACCAGTGCTGTTCTTTCCCCCCTAGCCATGGAAATCCCATTCAGCCTCCTGTAGTGTAACACTACAAAGCAATTGTGTGATTTCCATATTGGCTGAAGCATGGTGTTCCCTTGAAATGTGTCACGTTACATTTTGTGACTTGTAATGAAATACTAAATAGAGCAAAAGATTTCTGTGACGGGCCTAGCCATACAAGTTTTTAAGCTGAACTACAGTAAGGAAGATGAAACGTGGGAAAACCGTTTTGCTTATCTGCACATAACTGTTCGTATAAAATGCAAACCTACGAACCAACCAAAAAAGGCTGACATCTTGACATTTTAATCTTTTAAAACCTATGTAACATCAAGAGACCTACTTTTGCATTTACTGGAAGGTTTTTCACTGCTTCAAGAACAGCGCTATAAAATGGTTACAGATAAAAGCTTAAACTGCATGGAGCATAGTGGTCTATTACATAAACAAACACATGGCCATTCCTTTCCAGCTGCTGTCTGCAAATGTTAACAACATTCTGTCAGCTGCGTTGACTGTCTTTATTGCATAATCTGAATGCTTATGGCTCCATTAACACATGAAATGTCAATACGGCCAGAACAAAAATGTGCAACAATGAATGTGATGCAGAAAAGTTTTATGAAACAAAAAGGACAAATAAGGAAATTTAAATATATGTCGTGCTCATTAATGGAAATATATCAGTGACTTCATATAGCTAATCAGTGCATTATATGACTGCAGATATTGTCAAAACAGTCCATGGTGGTGTATATTTGGGGAAGGGCTGTAGCTCAGTGGTGGAGGAAGTGCTATGCAGGCAGAATATCCCTCATTCAATTCTCAGCATTTCTCAGTAGGACTGAAAAAACCCAAAAACTCCTATCTGAAACCCTTCAGAGCTGCTACCAGCCAGTGTAGACAGTATTGGGTTAGATCAGGGTTTCCCAAACGTTCGTCTCTAGCTGTTTTTGGACTACAACTCCCATCATTCCTAGCAGGGTTGCCATCTTGAATAAAATATTGTGGGGGCCCAGGTAAGCCCCACCCTGCATAATCAATCACATGACACAGTGCACACACATCATTTGAATGGGAATGCCCACAAACTTTGTGGGGCCCAGCCCCCTCAAATATTTTATTGTGGGAGCCTTGGCCCCAACATCCCCTAGGAGTTGGCTCCTAGAAGTTCTAGCTAGCAGGACCAGTAGTCAGGGTTGATCAGAATTGTAGTCCAAAAACAGCTGGAGATCAATGTTTGGGAAACCCCGGACCAATGGTCTCATTCTCTGTACATAAGATTTGGAATCTGTTCTGTTTCCACATATTTGATACTCAATCTTAACCCCTTGAACTGGGCTATCTGTCTTTGATGCCATAATTCCTTGGGTATTGTTGGTATAGTGCCGTAATTTGGAAATATGGTGATAAGAGACAGGTTAGATTTCACAATGCTAGAAATGTTTCATTTTGGCAAGGAAGTCAGCAATGAGCTCTTTGATAAAATGTATTTAGCTTATAGATTACTGTGTCAACTAAACAACAGAAGTTTAGTTAGCCTTTTCTTGATTCAGGTGCCTCAGGAAAGTCTTGATCATGTCCTGCAAAATGCTTGCATTTTGTCTAAAGGTTGGGAATTGTGGTTTTCACTTTCCCAAAAGCCAGCAACCCATTGTTACATTTTTCTCCACTGTAGAAATTTCATAAATAACCAGCTAATGAATTAAACAACCCTTTCCATTCAGTTTTCTTGATGTTAATGGCACTGGTTTTAATGTCATTTACCTGAGATGGGTAACAAGTATACTGTAATCTTCAATTCCTTTTTTTATGTGCAGGGGATGTAACTTTTCCATCACTGTATTTCTCTTGTTTGGGCACTATAGCCAGAGGTTTAGTATAGATTGACAGCCTTGAAGAGTATATTACTTCATTTCCTTCTGCTTCTTTAATATTCAAAAAAGTAGAAAACATATTTGGCTTACAGAAAGAGTTAAGGCACTTAGAATTGCAAATTCACTCATGCACTAAAAAGTATGGAAATTGTAAGATACCCCAGCTTAACTTTCATTTTATGTTAGCAGCAGGCATATTCTTAAATTGCTCTATTTTCTCACTTACAACATAGTCTCCATGCTCCCACACTTCCTTGGCCTTTCAGCCCCAATATTTTTCCACCTTGAAAGCTCAGAACGCTATTGAGAAAGTGGCCATCCTCTGCTTTGGATTAGCAATGATATTGGGATAGAGTCAAGATTAGTAGCTCCATGGAGAAATGGTTCCCAAAATTTCCCCCCACTTGACTAAGGGTCTTCACAGACCACCTAATGATTTTTCTGCCTGTCGTAGCAATTGTAATGTGCTGTGCTATGACTTTTAAGTATATTTTTATTGCTTCTATTATTTATTATCTTTTATTATTGAATTGCAGTTCGCATTCCATGCAATTTAAGAAATAAGGAAGCAATAAAAATACAATTAAGTGTCAATATGGAATATTTAATGCAGACATGGCACGAACCACCTGAATAAAGCTCATAAACCACTTCTGGTTCATGGACCACAGTTTGGGAGCTCCTGCTTTAGAGGGCATCAGGTTTAGGGTTAAAAGAGCACTGGTGTGTCATCATGAGATGATGCACGTCAGCAAGTGAAAGGAGATGAGTGAGCCCCTTTATGACTAAACATGCATGGGATCAGCTTTTGCAGTAGCTTGGTTCTGATTTATTTTTAAATGAATATTTTAGAAGCCCAGCCAAGTACAGGAAGTCTGCACATTTGAGGTCCTAAACTTGAATACAGTGGTACCTTGGTTCTAGAACTTAATCCATTTCGGAAGTCCGTTCGACTCCTGAAAAAGTTCAGAAACCAAGGCGCAGCTTCTGATTGGCTGCAGGATCTTCCTGCACTCAAGCGGAAGCCGCGTCGTACATTTGGCTTCCAAAAAACGTTTGCAAACTGGAACACTTACTTCCGGGTTTGTGGCGTTCGAGAGCCAATTTTTTCAACAACTAAGCCGTTCGAGAACCAAGATACCACTGTAGTTACTTTGCTAGATTTTATTATGGTGAAACACGCACAAGAATCTGTAACTTAAAATAAGATTTTTTCCATGAGATTGGTTGTCTAAACTAACTGACTACAGTGGTACCTCTGGTTAAGTACTTAATTCATTCCAGAGGTCCGTTCTTAACCTGAAACTGTTCTTAACCTGAAGCACCACTTTAGCTAATGGGGCCTCCTGCTGCTGCTGTGCCGCTGGAGCACAATTTCTGTTCTCATCCTGAAGCAAAGTTCTTAACCTGAAGCACTATTTCTGGGTTAGCGGAGTCTGTAACCTGAAGCGAATGTAACCTGAAGCGTATGTAACCTGAGGTACCACTGTAATGCCAGCAGACATAGGCTAAATTCACACAGCAGTTTATTCTGTTTTCCTGAGGTTTCCCTAGCCGTTAATCTTTGCATTATATTTGAGCTTTCACATGTCATAAAAACCCCTTCCAGAAATACAGTGGAATATCATGCACATTTACGAGTCATTTTCATTTAAGAGTCATTTCAACAAAAAATTTTCTGGAAGCAAATAACACAGAAATGAACACTAAACTTGAACTATATTCCAGTATATTTTATTTTATTTTTTAAAAAATATTTCTGTATCTGTTGCTTTTGTGTGGTTGTAATTTTGTTTACTTTTTTATGTGGTGGGCTGTGTTCCTTTTTTTGCAGTATTGAAATATAAAGGCAGGGTATGAATCTTTTACTTGAATAAATAAACATTTAATATGGCATTTAACTGTTTAAAGTATAACCCTCCATCCTAAGGCTGTCACTCTAAAAGAGTAACTAAAGATACCGACTTTGCAAAGTTTGGGAATTCAAAAGATTCCGTAGGCTAGTTTGTCCACAATCAAATCTATAATGAAATGCTCTGCATAAAAATTATACAATTTTCTGTAATCTGGTAGCATAAATAAAAGTTGAAACTTTTGTATATTCTGTTAAGACTTGCACGTGTGAGACAGGCAAACAGGATGGAACCAGAGATTGTACAAATCTGTCTGGAGATGAAAGTTAGTAAAGACTAACATCTGCCATGCTGTTACAATGATGTCTGCTGTTGCTTAAATTCAGGGTCAGGCTTGATGAGCCCCCCTCTCTCTTTCATGTCCTGAATATATCTGTTTTCTTTACATTTTCAAAGGGCCTGAAAGTCTCAGCAGGAAAGAATGTGGTGGCATTGAATTCAAATTTATTATAGAAGCTGCAAGAATATATTCTGGAGTCACAGATGGCCACAGCAATTGTCCCCCCACCCAGCTTGCTACCAAAAGTGCCATTCAAGTAAAACAAAACCTGTGACAGGAAAGGATATTTATTTGACCTAAAATTGGAATAAGTCTATTTGCCGTGTAGCCAACATTGTTAAAGACTTTGTGCCTGGGAAAAATGGCTTTTTGACAAATGCATGCTTATTTCTAAATGCAGAGTTCCTCCTGAGGTGAATAATACTTTCTGACTAAGTGTGCAGTGGCTGTGTGGCAGTCTTTCTCATTCAGAGCGGAGATGACTGTTATACTAAGATATGTCTGGCTAAGATATGTTTCTTTCATAGCTTAAAACAGAATGTATATCTGTTCTTGAAAACTCATCAAAGGAAAACTTTTCATGAGATATACATTTACAGTTGTTCGGGGTCTTCGTCACGCACGTCTTGTTATTTGAATGATTATTTCAAATAGTGACTAAACTTGCATCATTATGTATTTTTTTATTGGCATTTAATGAAGCCTTACATGATATTGTGTGGGCTCAGGAGAGTTAGTACATTAACAGCACCAAAATTAACAGCATAAAACCAAAGTACAGTCATACCTCATGTTGCATCTGCTTCAGGTTGAGTTTTTTCGGGTTGCGGACTGCTGAAACCTGGAAGTACCGCAATGGGCTACTTCCGGGTTTTGGCAGTCGCGCATGCACAGAAGTGCTAAATTGCGCTTTGCACATGTGCAGAAGCGCCAAATTGCAACCCGTGTGTGCGCAGATGCGGGTTGTGAACGTGCATCCTGCATGGATCACGTTCGCAACCCAAACATCCACTGTATTTTAAAACAGCTGTACCCCAAAATGGCTACATGCAAGTCAGTAAAGAATCTGTAACTGGGATATATGCTGGTGTGGACCCCGTGAAGGCCGATTTGCACATGCGTTGGTTTTGGCTGGATATGAAAGCTGATTGAACCGAAAACTATTTTTTTTTAAGTGAGATGAGAGAATATGAAAGTTCTGTTAGTGGCCTTTGACCTGTCATGACTCATTCACACGTGCAATTCATGTGATGTACATGCATATGTGAACTGGTTTTATGAATGGCAAAGGCATCCAGAGTAGCTAATAATCACAACAGAGAGAGGCTGTGATAGAAACAATTCCTTCAGTACTAATCCTTATTACAGGTTTCCAAGTTCAAGATTGACATCTCGCAAAGTCATTCTGCCAGATATTTGCAAGTACTGTAAGTGGTTTGGGCAGTAGCCAGTGTGCTGTTTCTGCAGCGTTTTGATAATTTTCTTTCACTGTTTACTTAAGTAAAGCTTCCAATGACTGGGTTTGTTGTTTTTTGGTGCTAACTGGATACCAAGTGAGGTAGAGGGTCATTTTCTTTCAACAAATGCATTTTTATTTTTCTCTGCAGTTGCACAAAAGCTCTTCTGACGGTAGCCATAAACAAAACAGTGCCAAAATATTGTTTTAGTTTATCTGCACAGGAGGCTTCATCTGTGACTTTTTGGAAATAAGCATGCTGCAGTACAAGGTGGAAGGGCTTTAATGGCTACAGAATTTTTGTTCAGGCCTTCTCTTTCCAGGAGAAGGAAGACGTATTTTCCCACAGAGATTGAACCTTATTTTCACTGTGTTTGTAAATTTCCCTTCCTGTTTCTCAGCTCATTGATGACTGCCTGTCACTATTTCTTTCTAAATGCTGCTGTGTCTTAGATTTGGATCCTTCTTCTGCATACCATTGACTACTCTGTTTTAATGGTTTTTTTCTGGATATGGCTTGACGGGAAGGGGGGATTCAGAAGACACAAAGGCACCCCAAAACTGGTGCCTAAGCTCTATGAAAAGAGGTATTCAGCAACGTGAGGCTATATTGTGTCTTGCATCCTCTGCACAGCTGCTTTGCAATGATAAGGAGGCAGTGATGTATTCATGCTGACCTTGTATCCAAAGAAGCCCTGTTCTGGAACTACTGAAAATAAGGAATAATTTCCTGTGACATGCTACTAATGTGGGCATTTAAAGGGGAATAGAATGAAAACCCGGTGCATGACACATACTGTGTCTAACTACACAGGATTTCCTGTGTTGGAAGGGAAGCTTTGTGGAAGTCACATTTTTCTTTTCCTCCTCTTAATTCATTCAGAAAAGCAGAGGTCAGCAGCATGAATGGATGTGGCTACTGTTGCTACTAAAAGCTTAATTCATCAGTTGCTAATAGATGCAATGTGACACCAGCAGGATTGCAAGCGAGTATTGTTATATACTGGTATAATATATATAATATATATAATAGAGCTGTTGCAATTTGCATTATTACTGCTTTTCTAAAAGAACCAAACCCAAAACGTTTTGTAAAGGAATACTCTCTGTTGGGCTGAGGACTGTAAATATATTCTGTAGATGAATAGAGGTAGATAACTTATAAAATTTGTTCAGCTGTGTTGCTTCGTGTCTGTCCTGTGGAAAAGCCTGCGCAGAAATGCCATTTGTAATGCAAATCTTGGGTGTGTTCGTTCAGGGTGCACCTGTGGTCAGCAAAGAAACAAACACCCTATTGTGTATCAAAAGCTGTATAGATTTCTGCATGTCTCACATGCAGTGCTACAGAGCTGAATCCTTGATACTGCCTGGAAACTAAAAATCATTTGTGACTTCCTCCTCCTAACATTTATAGCAGGGCTGGGTAACCTTTTTGGAGAGGCAGAGCACATACATTGGTGGGTCAGGGGGCTGCACAAACACAAATACACACACCCTTTCCCCTGTAGCACAGAGAGAAAGAGAGATGCACTGTTAACAAGACCACTGTCCTTTCTCTACTCAACAGCAGGGAATAGCAATACCCCCAATCTGTTATTTTATATCATGAAAGGGTAGTAAATTTGAATTAAATTAAGGGAACCATTTTTTTTATTAGGCAAGCATGATTAATTTTGTGTTTGGAAGACTACTGTAATCTGCAACTTTTTCATACTTTGGCAGTCCATCTAACTTGGAAGAACAAGAGAAAGTGCTTTATAGCCATATGGGCACAGTTTTAAAAGCAAATAACTAAGAGCCTTCACAGATTAAATTATTTTCCTGGCTTGGTAAAAGATTTCCATTCTATCTTTCGTCCTAGCATTATTTAGTAGCACTAGCCATAGCAAGTCAATGGTGAACTTGAGAGAGAGGATCTTGATTAGGAATCCTAACTGTATACCAGTCTCTGGTCCCTTTGCGACCTCCCAATCCACCCTGACCTAGAAGGGGGACTCCAATTAACGTGGACTTCCTAGCCTCTTTCTTTGGTGCAGGCACCCCCAAACTCAGCCCTCCAGCTGTTTTAGGACTACAATTCCCATCATCCCTGACCACTGGTCCTGTTAGCTAGGGATCATGGGAGTTGTAGTCCCAAAACAGCTGGAGGGCCTGCTCTGGCGTTTGTCTGCTCCCTTTTCTATTTATTGTGTCCTGCCTCCATCCCTTCCGCCTTTCTGTTTCATTCATAGGCATGTCCTTGTATTTTTAACTCCTGTGTTGGATCCTACTGCCTTAGAGATTTAACAAGGACTTGTACAGCTGTCCACATATAGCATGGGAATCTGCTTTCTACTGAGTCAGACCATTGGTCCATCCAGCTCAGTGGCTCTCTTGGGTTTTAGAAGGGACATTGCCAGTCCAACTTAGAGATGCTGGAGATGTTCTTCCACTGAGATACAACACATCCCCCAGCTCTCAAGTGGAAGGCAGCTTGCACAAAAAGTATTTTCTGTGCTCTCCTCCCCATCTGCAGCTTCCCATACCTTTGGGCCAGAAAACATTGTGGGCTGTGTCCTATGGGGCTGCCGTGGGAGCAGGGATTAACTGACTGTTGTGGGGAGGGATATTACACTCTGGTGGTGCAAGATCTCTCTGTCTAACTTCAGGGGTTTCCCACTGTAGCTCCATAAGACACAGTCACTGGCTGGGTGTAGTAGCTGTGGTGCTGTGGTCTAAAGAAGAAGAAGAAGAAGAAGAAGAAGAAGAAGAAGAAGAAGAAGAAGAGTAGTAGTAGTAGTAGTAGTAGTAGTAGTAGTAGTAGTAGTTTGGACTTGATATCTTGCCTTTCACTCCCCTTATGGAGTCTCAAAGCAGCTAACAATCAATCTCCTTTCCCTTCCTCCCCCACAACAAACACTCTGTGAGGTGAGTGAGGCTGAGAGACTTCAGAGACGTGTGACCTAGCCCAAGGTCACCCAGCAGCTGCATGCGGAGGAGCGGGAAAGCGAACCTGGTTCACCAGATTACAAGTCCACCACTCTTAACCACTACACCACACTGGCTCTAAACCACTAGGCCTCTTGGGCTTGCCGATGAGAAGGTGGGCGGTTCAAACCTCTGTGACTTGGTGAGCTCCCATTGCTCTGTCCCAGCTCCTGCCAACCTAGCCGTTTGAAAGCACGCCAGTGCAAGTAGATAAATAGGTACCACTGTGGCAGGAAGGTAAACTGCGTTTCCGTGTGCTCTGGTTTGCGTCACGGTGTTTCGTTGTACTAGTAGTGGAAAGCTGTCTGTGAACAAACGCTGGCTCCCTCGGCCTGAAAGCGAGATGAGTGCCGCAACCCCATAGTCGCCTTTGACTGGACTTAACTGTCCAGGGGTCCTTTACCTTTTACCTTTTAGTAGCTGTGAAAGTGTATTCCTCCCCGACCCCAGTGATGCTTTGTTGGGTGATTGTTTCCTAGATGGTTTGGGGATACTTGTGTGGCACTTCTTAAAGATGTGCTTTTAAACAAAGCAATTATTCATTCACGGTTTTCTCCCTGACCTTTTCCTTAATAATTAATTCTAGGGGGGGAACTGCCTAGTGTTTACTTGTTTTGAAAACAATAGAAAGAAATGATTTGCTAGCACCAAAGGGGGGAGTAGACCTAGTAGCCTTTGTTTATTCCCCTTTATAGGCTTCTTTAAAAATAGAAAAATCACATTAGTTATGGAGATGCTTTCTGTGCAGCAAATAGTGAAAGAAACACTTTGAAATGAGTGGTAGAGGAAGCACAAAAGATTCCTTAAAGGAAGCTTAAGAATTTCTTTCCCTGTTTGGCAGCTCAAATGAAAGACAGGCAAGAGGGCGAAGACTGTTTTCTATCAAGGCACAAGAATGATACCCTTGAACAAACTTTACGACTCATCTACCTTGTCAAAAATGGGAAAATGACATGGTTTGGTTCTTCTTTGACACAACTGTATTTATTACAAGCCCTGCTATAGTTTAATTAAGTCTCTGGGTATTTTCCCCATGCCTCTTCTTCGTGTTCTTAGGGAAACAGATCTTGGCATAAACAGGGAGGGCTTGGGTGGAGGTTGGAATCCTTTATTCTAGTGAAATGGGAAATTCATTTCCCCCTCTGACTCCCTTGCATGGTCTGTTGTAAGGGGTTTGTGTACTGCCTAGTCTATAATCTTAATCCCCCCCCCCACATTTGGGGGCTTTACATGATAGTAAAGCAACATTTAAATTAAAGCCACATTTTTGTTTCTCATAAATTCAGTGTCACCTGGCATCCTTTCAAGCCCTATTTTTCAGGAGGTTAAAAAAAGAAGGTTACAGTGTGGAACGACAGAGCTTAGTATTCCTTTACCTCTTTTGCCCTGTGCAGCCTTTGGCTTGCTGATCCTATTCAAATAACCACAGAGTAATTCAACTTTCCCTAGCACTTAGTCTCTTTCAATCAAGGGAAATTCCTTAATCCAGATACAAACATATGAGCATCGACAGCTTGACACACAAATGGTTGTCTGTTTAGACTCTTTATTGCAGTTCCGTGAAAAATCTGTGAAAACCCAAGCTATGTTTGTGTTCCGAATGAATGCTTTCATTTCAGATGTCATTTGAGACACAAAACTGGCTAACTTTGACAAAATTGAGTTTTTTGTTTTTCGCTTCCTTCATGTCCATCTGAAATTCAATTTAAATTTTGAGTGTGGTTTTATGAACACTTGTTTGGGAGTCTGTCCCATTAAAATAAACAGGACCTGCACCCGAATTTTAGGATTGGGCTGTACTATTTATTTTGGACAAAATGCTTGTTTCCTTGCTGAGCCTTCCTGCATTTAAAAATAATAATAGTGTCCCCCTTTTGAAAGTACAGTCCCTTCCCCCTTTTTAGGTGTATTGGGTTCCAAACTCTCAGGCATTGGCAGCTGTTGTTTCTGTTTACCAATAGGTATATACTTTTATTTAGTATGTTTCAACCCTCCTAATAGTTAATGGTCAATAGTTATAAGACATCAGGTCTTTGAAAAACCAAACTAAAGTCAAACAAATTCTACATATCAGTGCTTCAGTTTCTAAGGGGTGATATTTATCAAGTGATAACTGCAACTTTCACACTAAAGCTTGATTGTGTGAAATAGCTATCACAGATACCTATCTCGAATAGGTATCCAAATCAATGGAGAAACTATTTTATCTAAGTGATGATCACTTATCACTTGAACAACTCCTGTCCCACGTGTTTGAGAATCTGCCCTGAGAACAATGAAGGCTCAAGAGGCTGATGTTGGTATGGAACTAGTTTCAACAAGTTAACTGAAATAAATAATCCCATCGGGTTCTATAGGATTAAGATCAGGAATTTTGATGGGTAATCTTGACAAGCACACAAACTAATCCCAAGCTTGTGTAAACGCCTTCAGTTTCAACAGTGCAAGGTGGCTGTATATGATGAATCAGACCTATAAATCAGACAGTAAATCAGAATGTTTTTACAGAATGCATTGGAAACAAATAAGAGTTTTAACAGCCATGTTGAAATATTGGCACAAATTCAGCTTCCTGGTGCTAAATCTAATGAAAAACACAAGAATTATGTGATTTATTTTCCAGACAGCAGCATTGTAGGGGGTGAGGCTTGAGGTTGTCCTGCAGGACAGCTACGTTCTGAGCACTGAAAGTGATCTTAGCAACTATTGCCAGGGAAACAAATGAGACTGCAAAAATGCAAAGGCCTGGCAAGAACAATGAGAGAGATTCCATCTTCTTTGTATTGCCTCAAGATCTATCAGTCTTTTCAGGACAGGATTGCTGAAATAGGGCACAATCCTTGTAGAAAAGATTTGCTGACCGAGAGTCTTAGTTCTGGTAATGCCAATGGAACTTGAGATATGCAGCTGGCATGACAGATCATAGAATTGTAGGGTTGGAAGGGACCCCGAGGATCATCTAGTCCAACCCCCTGAAATGCGGGAATATGCAGCTGTCCCATACCGGGATTGAACCTGCAACCTTGGCGTTATCAGCACCATGCTCTTACCAACCGAGCTAGATGCAGCCATGGAAGTCCCACAGCATATTCTGCAAGACTCCACTGGTGGACCCATTCCTGCCAGTGAATGTAGTTGGTGGACCGAATGGGGAGATTTGATGGGCTCTGGGGCAGTGGCCTCTCCTCTCTCCTTGCTTAGGTTCCCAGGATGTTGAAGGGTGCAGGCCTCTCTGGGTATGCGAGAGGCATGGGTGCTGCTGTCATAGAGAATGAGGCAGTTGGTTGACGTGAGGGGGGAGAAGGAGGGACAAAGAGGCATAGGACAGGCATTTAGGTCTGTTGGGGTGCTTCTTTGCAGCGCTGGCCTATTGGGAAGCTTGAGAGGTTTGCCAAGGGAAGCTGTGAGCCCAAAGCACTGGCTGGTCCATGCAGGAACCAAGCAATTTGTCCACGCAGTACTCTTTATTGGCCCAGATATATCTGCGTAACCAGGGCCTTCTCTCTGATGGGAGTTTCTGACCAGGGTCCCCCTGCATGTGAAACATGGCCTGTTTACTTGGCTGGGGCTCCTTCCGGTGCTGCTGGCATTTATGAGTTCCTCTGGGATGGGGAAAGACCCATGATGTGTCCGACAGCTGTCTGCTGCTGTGGTTGGCCGGCCAGGGACCTTGCAATGTGGGGTTTGCGTCCCAGGAGCTCCCTCTCTTTTGGAAAAGGTTTGTGTGGCTAAATTTCTCTCTACCCTTTGCCCTTGTGAGGTGTGAACATCCACTCCCTACTTCGCAACCATGTGCTGGGTGGCTTGAATAGACGCAGAGTTAGGCAGCACAACTGGTTCCCCCACACTGGGTGACAAGCCGAGTGGGTTGCAGCGGGGCATTGCAACTATGATGTGTGCACCACTGAGATTTGAAAGACTATAGTCCACAGCTGCTTAAGCCAATGGAGTCTGCTGCTGCTGCTGCTGCTGCTACTCTCTCTCTCTCTCTCTCTCTCTCTCTCTCTCTCTCTCTGGCCACCCTTGTTTCTTGTCCTGGTTGCCCCCTCCCTTGGCTGCTTGGCAAAAAGATCTTTTTCTTCCAGGGTCAGTCTTGAACCTTGTCGTCCATCTCCCCCCCCCCCCAATAGGGCTGTGTGTGAACACTGTGCCCAGGAAACAATGTGGGTGTTGTGTTGTGTGTCTTCCCATTCCTTCCCTTGAGGTGTGGTATCATGGCACTTGAACCCTTTGGAGGAATTCCTGACGCCTGGCTTAGCCAGTGCAGCTGGCAGAGTTGTGGTTCTCTGGCATTGTTGTGTGTGTCATAACGCAAGGGGCTGCTGTGTCATGAGTTCATTGGTTGCCTCCGCGTGGGGATGGTATTTGGGGGTGGCATCACTAGTGCAGACTCTGATTGGTGTGCTGTGGAAGTGTTTGCAGGGATGTTTTGAGTGTGCCCCTCATTTCTCTGCCCTTTGGTGAGTGCATTTTCCTGGGCTGAGCACACGTTGAATTTGGTTGCCCTCCCACTAAGATAGCAGTGGGGCTTCTTCAGATATGGCATAATGCAAGTATAGGGTTGTGCATCCTCAGAATAATTCCTACAAAAATTGAAAACCGGGTGTCTGCCTTCAAAGCAAGAAATCAAGTTAGATTTAAATACAGTGGTACCTTGGTTTGCATACGTCTTGGTTTGCTTACGTTTTGGATTACGAACTCATAAAACCCGGAAGTGCGTGTCCCGGTTTGCAACCTTTTTTTAGATTACAACCCATTTTTTTTTGGATTACGAACAGTTTTTTTGGGGAGGCCCCATTGGTGAAAGCGCACCTTGGGTTACAACCTGTTTTGGTTTACAAACGGACCTCCAGAACAGATTATGGTTGTAAACCAAGGTACCAGTGTATACAAACATAATTTCAGCAACTGGAAAATGTTTTATACAGTTTTGTTTCTTTGTAGACAAAAGATGATCAGTGCATATGCTTTTCCTGAATATTTAAGCCCCTTAATAAAGTTACGTGCCATCTATTATAATAGGTCAGGGTCCCTTTATCTTTACTAAATTGAACTATCAAGTGCAGCATTCATACTAATCTGCATACTTATATAATGCATGTATGGAATTATGTTGGAGATTATTATTTTACATACCAGACAAAATGAGGACTTTGCATAGTACTGCTGAGTTAGCATGCTAATTAGTCAGTCAAAATAAATCAAAATAAACAATACAAACAGATGAATGTTCACAGCTCTTTCATTTGACCTTGGTTATGCGGCAGATGCTATAAAAATAAATGCTTGTGAATTCTTAAATCTTAATGTTTAGCTGATTGCAGGCTATCAAATCCTCCCACACTTCTCATGCTGCGACTGGCATGTCTAACAAATCTTTCCATTCTTGCGCTTTTGATAATCTCCTTTGACTGCCCACCCAAAGCCCTATTGCCTTGGCCCTGGCCGCATCAGCCCTCTTCTCTCATTTCTCCACTGAGTCTGCAAAAAGCACAATATCTCTGGCCTTTCTGTCACCCCGATGTCATTCCAACAGAATTGGTGCACGGCGCCTGATCTCCTCTTCAGTCATCTTTAGCTCACATTGGAATAATAGCGTGATGTGTTAGGGATGTTGCTTTTTTAAGGGGGGAAAATGAAAAGTGTGTCAGCCACGGTGCTCAGGTTAGCTTTGAATGCTGCTGCTGTAGGTGTTCTGCTAGTTTCTGGACTTCGAAATAAGAGTGAGCCAGAGAGAGGTTCAGGTCCATGGACACACTTACTTCCTTTTAAGACAGAGATGGGGAACTTGTGACATCATCTCTGATGAATGGTCATGTGGACTGGGCCTGATGAAGTCCAGCCACATGTCTGCAGAGCTACCATTCATCCCTGCCTTAGAGGTAGTGAAGTTATTTGGGGCCAGGGAGAGCAGCTCCTGATTAGGGATGGGTGGCATATATGTGTGTCATGAGAAAAGTCCTAGAAGGAAACAGCATGGTATAAATCAGGCATGGGCAAACTCGGCCCTCCAGATGTTCTGGGACTACAACTCCCATCATCCCTAGCTAACAGGACCACTGGTCAGGGCTGATGGGAGTTGTAGTCTCAAAACATCTGGAGGGCCGAGTTTGCCTATGCCTGGTATAAATTGTGTAACATATACTTTATATTTATTTAGTTATTACATTTATATACCACTTTTATCTTCCAAAGATCTCAAAGTGCTGTATCCTTCCCCCATTTCACCCTCACAACAACCTGGAGAGGCAGGTTAGGCTAAGAGATGGTCACTGGCCCAAGATCGCCCAGTGAGCTTCACAGCTGAGTGAGGACTTGAACTCTGCTTTCTCAGGTCCTAGACCAACACACTAACCATTGTGCCATTCTTTCACCACTGAGTTTCTTATACCTACCACCCTTATCCTCAAAAGAACCAAAGCATGGTAGGTTGAGCTTAGTGACTGGCTCAAAGTCATTCGGTGAACTTCACATGCAGAAGTTGGATGGCCATCTGTCATGGATGCTTTAGTTGAGATTCCTGCATTGCAGGGGGGTAAACTAGATCACCCATCGGGGTCCTTTCCAACTCTACAATTGTATGATTCTATATCTTACGTGTCAACACTCTGTTAAGCCACGTTGACTTCCTCTCGTTTTCCTTCCCCTCATTATCACGGGTGCTTTCCTGAGTCTCAACATGGGTAGGTACCTGGCTTTTAGAAATGTGCACATCTGCCACAGCTGGTGTAGCCATACCCATTTAGATATACCTGCACCGTTATATGACCTGATTTGGATTTCTGCATCAGTGTATTAAGAGGATGGTCATAGTTGTCCCATTATATTTTTTTATAAAACATGCTGCTATTGAGCTGTTTCTTTTGAAGGAAATATTGGAGCTTAATTTGCAAGCGCTTTTGCTCCAACTAAGTCAGCCTTTGCCAACCCAGTGTCCTTGTGAAGGCTGATACTCGTTTGGTATTCTAGACTTGAGTTCTATAGCATTATGACTCATTGGATTATTGTTCTTCCCCTAAATTTATAGGATTTGTGGCATGTTTAAAGACTACGTATCATGTCATTTATCAATTTTTATTTGCCAGGAAATGTTATGTAGAAGGGCTTCCATTACCTCACCTTGTTCTTATGATAATCCTTTTAAGTTAGCTGCTTATTTTACAAATTTGCATGTATCACAGGGCTTTTACTCAGTCCAGATTTAATGTGTTGCCTTCTCTCCATTTCTTTGGCATGGATAATGCTGGTGTTCCTGTCTCCTTGAGGGTCTGTCCTTGTAACTCCAGGAACTGGAATCTGTGGGATGTGTTCATTTGTTTTGTAATTCTTTACACTACAGCTTGTCAGCAAATGATTGCCCCTTAGCCAAGCTACCACAAAGGTCCTCTTCGTCCTGTGTTAAATATTTGCTGGGAGATACAATCCCATGGGTGTCATTAGTAGCAGCCAAATTTTATCAGTGGAAGGAGGCAGTTAAGCATCTTGAACTGGAAGGATCATTTTGGGAGCTCCTTAGGGGCATTTGCTATCTTGCATCTACGTCGACTTAAGCCAAAGGCATTTATGTTGATACCTTGCTTTTTTACTTTGCTCTGTGCTTCTTATAATCATGATACAATTTTGGTCTTTATTCTGGTCTGTTGAACATAATAACTTGATAACAATGATGGATGGCTCAGTGGGTTAGAACATGGTGCTGATAATGCCAAGTTTGCAGGTTCGATCCCCAAATGGGAGGGCTGCATATTCCTGCATTGCAGGGAGTTGAACTAGATGATCCTCAGGGTCCAACTCTAGAATTCTGTGATTCTATAATGACTTCTATTGTTGTTGTTGTTTAGTCGTGTCCGACTCTTCGTGACCCCATGGACCAGAGCACGCCAGACACTCCTGTCTTCCACTGCCTCCTGCAGTTTGGTCAAACTCATGTTGGTAGCTTCAAGAACACTCGAATGACTTCTATTACTTCCCATCATACTATTTCAGAGAATGTGGCAGTTTAGCTTTAACTTACATTAAAGTTTAAGCTTAACCAAGTCCCATATTTCATTCCATACCTAGTCCCCAAACACTTAACACATTGCGCAACCGTTTTAAGACAATTACAATTTTTGCCAGTTATCCACAACGCAGCGGGAAACATACCTATTTTTGTCATAATCTTGTGGGTAAAGTGTATTATAAACCACATCCACACTGTGGCTTATTCTGTGGTTGTGCTTTGAATAATGCATACATGAAAATTAATTCCTGTTACCCAATAGTTTTCTTCCTTTGTATATACAGAAGACCATATTCTTGTCTTTTAAGCATCCAATTGACCTTTGTTTTAGAGTTTCCATGCAGAAGCAGGTGGGTAGAATTCTTGTGTGCACTATTTTAGTCTTCGGGTCAGGGGTGCATTTTTATGTTAAAAGGATTCATGGGGGCATTGCATGTATGACATCTTACCTGCAGCATGTGGTGGTGTGCATCTGAATTTTACTTCCTCAAGTCTGCCACACCCAGTTCTGCATAATGTATGCAAACAATACACATAGGGCAGATTCTGCTGTCATAGCGGCAGGTTCTGAACCCTACTGTGTGTTGATTCCTAAACACATCTGCAGAGCATCGACACACGTTGCAGACATGTAAAAGAACATGCTTATGGGATGAAAGCCTCTGCCTGCCCAGAGTATTGTATTTAGTAGATGAAGGAGCACCAGTAACATCTGTAGAGGTCTATTTTACAAGAGGTCATAAACAAGCTTCCTTGTCAATTAATGTGAACAGAGAAGCCTTCCTAAGTGAAGAATTGTGCTCATATGTGTTTTGTCTTCTGAGACGGTTACATATATCTTCTGGAACTAATATATATCTATTCAGCTATATTCCTCCAGAGGCCTGATGCAACATCACACTGGGACTCATAACACATTATGAGCTTCAGCAATATGAAAACACATAGTGTGTGTTTTATGGCTAGAAGGATCAAGCTTGTATTACAAATTTATGTCCAAAGGCAAGAAGCAATCTTCTTTTAGCTTCGTTAATGACATACCTCTTAGAGCAAATTGTTTCTATCATTTCCAATAAAAGGACATAAGTAATCATTAAAATAAGCCATTCAAGGAAAAGAAAACTTTAACCACATGGAGCTGGAGCTGGACTACAACGTACCAAAATCCCATGGAACTTATAAAATGCTAATGGAAGTGAGACAGGAATTTAATGAGGCAATCATACAACTTGGATTGTACCGCTGGTGAGTCACCAAGGCATCAAGTAATGAGTTGATAATAACATTGAAACGATATTGGCATAGCAGTTTAAAGAGTGAGAGGAAAATCCAAACAGGAAGTTAGGTTACAGAAGTGTAAATTATTCCTCTGATTGAAGGAGGAATAGAATTAAGGTTATCTGGGGCTATACTTTGCCTAGAGCACGGAAGTTATTGCAACTCAGGGTGGCTTTGCCATTAATTTTGCTCATTTCTTTGCATGAAGCTTTCACTAGCTAAAAGTAGCCCCACAGCTGTTGTCTATGGGTACTGTAAAATGTGTTTTGGTTAAAGATAGATACGGTCTGCCATTTCTTATAAGCTTATCTCTGTAAGGTAGCGAACTGTGTGTGTGAAAAGCTAAGACTTGCAAGTGGGCTATGCTCAGAAAGGTGAAAGCTCTTTTTTTTGCTTTTTGTTTGTTAACCTGAAACAATTTGTATAATCTTGGGGGGGTTTTTCCACTGCAGTGCTCTTGAGGGCAGAGATTCCCAAAATCAGAAACTTACCAGCTGTGAGTTGCAAAGCTTGGTGAGAAGAGTTCCAGGTGATAATGGATTTATTCACAGTTAATGCAGTTTTACTTCTAATATTCACAGTTTTTCAGGCACTAAATTGGAAGAATAAAATGAATATATTATTCGTTGACCTCAAGGCAATATTTGAGGCTGAATGCCCACCTCTTTCTTTACTGATGTTGCTGTGAAAAGCAATTTTCACTTTCATTTTTTTTATCATCTGTGGCTTGTTGTGTGATCAGAACCTTCTAAACTGTCGTCAATCTTAACTATGATTTGTTTCACATAATGAAACATAAAACCATGGATTGATATTGTTGGCCCATCATGATAAACTGCAGTTAACCTTTAAGTTTGAGAGGTTTACCATGAGTGCACCAGTCTTGGCCATTTTGCTCCTCCCTGTTAGCATGAAAAGGAAACAAAGTACAATCACTTGCTTTAGGATTATGTCTGAACTGGGGGTGGTGAATTGCTTCACTCCCAACACCACAGTCTGTAGCCAAGGTTTGTTCCTGGATTACTGGTTATGGTTTGTTAGACAAAAGAAATCACATACCCTCGTTTGGCCATAACACACTGCCAGGGATCATGGTTTCTTTCTTTCATGCTTTAGCAGACCCAAGAGCAAGATAACCCAGATTGGCTTGTTTAATGTATAAAACCCTATGGAATTCTGGTTTGCTGTTGTTGTAAACAATATCTGTCCTTCTTCCCTTATGGGGTATCCAAGAGCCTGTATAGAGTCCTTAAGTGGGTTCCCTATTGGTAGGAGAAAATAACAGAGGCCAACCAAAGAATATTGAGAAGCAAAGCAGCTAGCAAGCCTGATCTTTATTAAAGCTGTTGCAACAGGGTGCTCCCCTCACACGCAGGAAGACGGAGGAGGACCCAGAACAAAGGTGTGCCTGCCCTTATATAGACATTTTAAATTCCCTGCCCTGGAGCTCAAGACCACCCCTCCATACATCATACATACATCAGAGAAGGGCTGTAACCCAAGACCACCTCCCACAAACATACCTACGTCACAGAAAAGGCAGTCTACAACAGAAATCTGAATGTTGTTTTTCCTGTCTGCCAGGTTATCTGATAATGCCTTATTTGATTGCCTTTCCTGGTAGTCTGGCCATTCCTTTGAGATCGTGATTACCCAATTTCTGAGACACTGGGAAGGTTCCCTCACCCCTCTCCCTCCTTGCAGAGAAAACATTTGGTCAGTTTGGGAGTCAAAATAGTTTCAGAACGGTCTTCCTGTGCTGCTCCAGACATGTGGTCCACATATCTATGTACGTGCTTGGTTGGTACATTTATGAACATTATAATATATATATAAGACCTTACTTTTTTTATTATGCTGTGATGTGTGAACTGGGCTGTTATGAAGCTGCAATGTTGCAACAAGCCACCGTTTGGTGCTTGTATGTAATGCTAAATATGGTTAATTAAAAAATGGAAATGAAAGCTTCCACTCTTCATGTTTGCAATGAAGGAGGGAAAGGAAGGGGGAGCGTGCAAGCCCAAGACTCCCACAGTCTCATTCTCATCACCATAATGGTTTATCATGATGTCTGATTGTCGACTCTTGTCTAATACTTCATAATGAACACATAAGAGAATAAAAATGAAGTTTGCAATATGTTATATTCTTATTTTGCTACTCCCTGTCTTACCCCACCCACTTTCATTATCCTTCCTGATGGTACACAAGCTTGTTTTTTTGTTAAGGACAATTCTGTTTCCTTTTGACTCATGGACCATTTTGTTTTCAGTTGCAAAATACCCTGGCCTAAATCTAACACTTAAGTTAACCTTCTTAAGCACATTGAAATGTAGGCACTTAAGTCAGACCATTGGCCCATCTGTAACTCAGTATTCTTGTCTACTTCTAGCATCAAACAGATCCTCCAGACCAAACCTTAATTTCTGTGTGGTTACTTTCTCATTAGCTCATACTTCGTTCAAAGTCTCCTCAAGCTTCCATTGACTGTGCTTTCGAACTGGCTTCCTTAACTTTAGTGATGACTTGATTTACCTTTTTAAAAATAAATAAAATAAAATCGAATGCATCCAATAGGCAAATTGGACTGCTGGTGTATTAGCTTAATGGCCTACATGGGTGACTTGATAGTATAACTTGAGGATCAGTACATCTGTGTAGTATTTAGGAGGCTGCAGTTTTGTGGAATCGTATTTTTGTGGCGTGTAATTAACAGTGGCGTGTCTTTAGTAGCACAGCGAATGTTTTTAAAGGGTGCTTCCTTAAGACAGCATCTGGTGTAACCTATGAATTATGCACATTCGGCATATGGTGAATAGCAAGAGTATGGAGGGAATGATTAGACCTGTTATCATAGCAGTAGTTATATCTTGCTTTTACATGTCTAGATAAAGAACCTTCGCCCATAGATCAAGACTGATGGTAGCTTCCAAATGCATAGCTAATATTTCATATGAATATTTAATGTCTGAAAGATTAGGTAGTGTTTTTTTTAATATCCTTTAGCTTCGAGCACAGTTCATGAAAAGGTTGGGATGCGTTTTTGAAGATTAAACGTTGCATTTTTTAAAGTTGCAGGGTTAAAAATATTTTTGTTGTATTGTTTTCCTGATTTGGGGTGGGGGGTGGGGGGGTTATTTTCAATCTGTGTTAAAGCCTATAGTTATAATCTAACTAAAACTGCAATCCAGATGGGGAGCTTTTAATCATGCAAGTTTTCATTTGCTGATTATTGTTAGGAATGGCCTTTTTAAATGAAGAACTAAATGTTCTTAAATCAAGTTTTCACTTTTTAATAAAATGTTTGTTTATCTGTAATCCTGAAATATTGGAATAAGTTTGTTTATGGAGTAGGTTTTATAGCCCTGGAGAATAATAGTTTAGATTGTTCATTTCATAATGTGTGATTACATATTTGTAATGTGTGCGTTCTTGTGTTTGTTATTAAATGCAACAACTCATTTACCCAGTTTAATTGTTCTTGTTTTATGTATTGTTTTAAAATTAGTTCTGAAATTCTAGTGCAGCTGAGCTTCTGAAATACCTCTATAGTCCTGAGAGTGTGTTGGAAGATGGTGGATTTTCCTAATGTGACACTGGAAGAAGATAAGAATATTTTCAGCGCTGAATTAATACTAAAATTCCCAAATGTATTCCAGTTTAGAGGGTTTTCTCTTTCTATTAATATGGCTATTCTTATTGCTGAACTCTGAGGAACTGGAAGCAAATAAGGAATGAGGAAAGATAGAATATATGAAAAGTATATGAATAATTATTAATCCCAAAAATGTTTTGAGCCCAAACACCATTGTATTCATTCATATGAATATCGGTCCAGTTACCAAACAATGATTGGTTGAGTAGTCAGTTCGGCTTGTCCATGTTCAAAGCATAGGTCATTGCAGCTACGGTGGTACCTCGGGTTACATACGCTTCAGGTTACAGACTCTGCTAACCCAGAAATAGTGCTTCAGGTTAAGAACTTTGCTTCAGGATAAGAACAGAAATCGTGCTCTGGCGGCGCGGCGGCAGCAGGAGGCCCAGTTAGCTAAAGTGGTGCTTCAGGTTAAGAACATTTTCAGGTTAAGTACAGACCTCTGGAACGAATTAAGTACTTAACCCGAGGTACCACTGTATTTCTATTTGTCGCGGTGGTTACGTTTTATACAGTGGTGCCTCGCAAGACGAAATTAATTCGTTCTGCGAGTTTTTTCGTCTAGCGAATTTTTCGTCTTGCGAAGCACGAAATCCCATAGGAATGCATTGAAATTCAATTAATGCGTTCCTATGGTCAAAAAAAGTCCAAACAAAGCCAAATTTGGTACAAAAAGAGTTTATTAAGTGCTCTTTAAAGTCACACATACTGTAAAGAGCAGTTCAAAAATTGAAGGAACAATAAATTAAGTTTCTAAACATGACAGAAAAACATTTAAAAATCAACAAAGTGTACCGTACATTTTCTAAGACTCTGGGGAACCACTCGAAGAAGGTTCCTCTTCCACTCTTTGCTTCTTGCTGAAGAACCTGTCCATGGTCTGCTGCTTCATCTACCTTTTCAGCACCTCCCTGTAAGGCGACATGACCATCGTATCAAAAGTGTTCGCAAGGTCATGTATCATGTGCTTGTTAGGGTGGTGCTGCTGGTGCCGCTGTGCAAAAGCCTGCACATCCTTCCACTTCTGGCAAATGTCCCTCAGTTCTTTGGAGGACAGCCGTTCCTCAGTTGCTTCCTCCTCTTCCAGCGAGGCCTGGTCCTGCGCAGCCTCTGCCTGCAGTTCGACCAGCTCCTGGGTGGTCAGCTCGTGGTCGTGCTCCTCCACCAGCTCGCTGACGTCCTCCTCTGTGACCTCCAGTCCCATGGTCCTCCCCAAGGCAACAATGTCCTGCACCACTGTTGACTCTGGTGCATCAGAGTCACTTGGTGCCACACAGTCCGGCCACAGGCTGCGCCAAGCGCAATTCAAATTTCTCTGGCTGATCCCGTTCCAGGCCGTGGTGATCATCTTCAAGCAGGTGACGATGTCGAAGTGGTCCTTCCAGAATTCCCGCAGGGTGATGGTGGTGCAGTCAGTCACCTCGAAGCATCGCCTGAAAAGCTCCTTGGTGTAGAGTTTTTTGAAATTGGCGATGACCTGCTGATCCATCGGCTGGAACAGTGGCGTGGTGTTAGGCGGCAGGAACATGATGTTGATGAAGCTGAACTCCTCCAACAAGTCCTCCTCAAGGCCTTTAGGATGAGCAGGAGCATTGTCCATCAGAAGCAAAGCCTTCAGCGGCAGGTCGTTGTCCAGCAGGTACTGTTTGACAGCAGGGCCCAAAGCAAGATTCACCCAGTCCACAAACAGCACACGTGTGACCCAAGCCTTGCTGTTGGATCACCACATGACACTCAGCTGCTCCTTGTCGACCTTGTGTTTCTTGAAGGCCCGTGGGTTCTCCGAGTGGTACACCAGCAGGGGCTTGATCTTCAGGTCGCCGCTTGCGTTGGCACAGAAGAGCAGGGTCAGACGGTCCTTCATGGGCTTGTGGCCAGGCAACTTGGCCTCCTCCTGAGTGATGAAAGTCCTTTTGGGCATCCTCTTCCAAAACAGCCCGGTCTCGTCGCAGTTGAAGACCTGCTGTGGAACGTAGCCCTCCGTCTTCACAACCTCCAGGAACTCCGCTGCAAAGTCTTTAGCCGCAGGAACATCAGCACTGGCAGCCTCTCCATGCCTGACCACGCTGTGGATTCCAGATCTTGTCTTGAACCGGTCAAACCAACCTCTGCTTGCCTTGAAGACTTCTGGCTCGCCTGAGGTTCCTGGCTGTTCCCGGACGAGGTCTGCATGCAAGGCCTTGGCCTTCTCGCAAATGACGGCCTCAGTCACTGTGTCCCCTGCACGCTGCTTCTCTTCTAACCAGATGAGCAGCAACTTCTCAACCTCCTCCAGAACAGCTGGGCGGTTCTTCATGATCCTGGTGACTCCCTTGGCTGCATCCGTCGCAAGGATCTTCTCCCTCATCTTCAGGATGGTCCCGATGGTCGATGGATTCCTGCCGTACTCCCTGGTGAGGTCTGTCACACGCATTCCACCGTCGTGCTTCCAGATGATCTCCTTCTTCATTTCCAGCGTCACCTTCTCCTTCTTCCTCTCGCCGGCCTCTGCAGCAGCAGTCTTCTTGGGTCCCATGGCAGCACAGCTCCTTCGTAAACTCAGAAAAAGAAAAAGAAATCAGTGCTTCACTTCCAAAAAATTCAAAAGCACCCAGCCACCCACCACGCAGAAAATCAAACACAGAACCAAGTCCTAGAATTCGAAACACCCCAACCCAAAATCCAAAAACCCCAAAAAAAGTTTTAAAAGTTTAACTTACGAAATGGCTGCAAATCACCAAAGTCTTCAAAATCCTCAAATGGCTGCAAAAGAAGTTTTGGAAAAGCTTTAAAAATCACCAAAGTCTTCAAAAACCTCAACTTGTTCCCCCAGCCACCCACCCACCACACAGAAATTGCAAACCCCTCCCCAACTGTTGCAAACCCCTCCCCAACTGTTCCCCCAGCCCCTCCCCAACTGTTGCAAACCCCTCCCCAACTGTTCCCCTAGCCAGCCACCACACAGAAATTCAAACCCAGAAAATTTTCAAAAAAAAACCACATGGCCCAATGGTCACAGAAAATCATAAAAATGCAGAAAAAAACCACACAAGCTCCCAGATTCTTGCAAACCTCTCCCCAATACCAAGTCCTTGAATTCCAAACACCCCAACCCAAAATCCAAACCCCCCCCAAAAAGTTTTAAAAGTTTAACTTACCAAATGGATGCAAAAGAATTTTTGGAAAAGCTTCAAAAATCTGCAAAGTCCTCAAAAACCTCAAAAAAGGCTACCACACCGTGTGCTATGTGTTGCTCCTCGAAGTTCAAGTCGCAACTGCACCTCTTCAAGCAATGCACGCTGGGTATTAACGGTTTTACGAAAAAGGAAACAAACTTGCAAGACGTTTTCGTCTTGCGAAGCAAGCCCATAGGGAAATTCGTCTAGCGAAGCACATCGAAAAACGAAAAACTCTTTCGTCTAGCAAGTTTTTCGTCTTACGAGGCATTCGTCTTGCGGGGCACCACTGTACAGTAAACGTATGCAAGGACAGCAGTGACTTGAAAGAATGAGTGCTGTTTCCTCTGCTGCAGTTTGAGATATACAAGTTTCTAATGTGGGGTGAGTTGGACAGGCCGTCAAATGTGTGATTGTCATACTAGGTACCTGACTTTTAGCAATTCTGCTCTGCGTTCAGCATTGAGATTTTCACTTCCAAAGCCCTCTGCATTCCCCTTTGCTGCCTAAGAACTTCCTTGTGCAGATCCACAAAGCGAATTCTTTTATAGCATCACACTTTTCACATGTTGAATATGGCACTTGGAAATAAAGGGCGACTGGGGAAAAGGAAAAGCTTTCTGCAAACCGTTCAAAATGTTCCAACAAGAACAACCAGAATTGGGTAGCATCTGTGTCAGCACAAATTAAATTTGGTGCAGATTCGTAGTAGCTCAGATTAGTATGATTTTTGGAATGAAGTCACGCACATGTACAAAGGCAAATAGTGTTGGGTATTTCTGTTGACTGGAGGTTTTTTTGGGGGGGGAGGGGAGCCGTAATCATTATGGGAATTAGTGTTGACCTGAGATATGAGGCAAACACAGCCATCTGATGAAGCAGATGAGGATTTGTGAAAATGCGCTGGAATGTGATAAAAAGGTAGTTAGGGTAACTTGAATATTCCATAGGATTTAAAAGCCTATGCACAATCTATCAAGAAGCTTTCCTGTGCAAGGCGAATAAATAAGGGGAAACAGACCCCTATGCAGTTTGTTTTTCAGGATGAGAACGCACATATGCATATCAGATGCAGGTGGGGATCAGAAGCTCTATGTTGTCATTCTTTTCCAAGTATTTAGTCATCATGTGGAAGGGCAGCAAGATCATTGCTGTCCCCGACTTCTTCCTCCACAGGATTTCCTGTCATAAATATAGAGTTTACAATCGCACAGCCTTTTCTCACCTTTGTCCTAATGTGTGTTTAGAAGTTGGTGGCAAGTCCAGCCAGACGTAATTCCATAGCATTTTGAATACCTATCAGCCTTTGAAAGCTCCAAACATTTTGACCAAATTTGTGGAGAACATCTTTAGCTAGGTTAAACATGTGTTTGCATTGAGATGCACATCTGGCTACAAAGGAGGGGGAGTAACATGTGGCCTTCCAGATGTTCCTAGACAACAGCTGCCACCATACCTGACCATTGGTCATGCTGGAATGGGATGAGAATTAAGAGTCCAGCAACATATGGAGGGTCATAAAGCACCCAATTCAAGCCTCGTTAGCACTGCATTCACTTCCGTCTTGTGTTACAGGATAAACATCAACTCTTTATCAGGTTAGAAATCACTGTTTCTGGCTTGGAGTCAGTAACATTGAAAATGCAAAGTTATGTGGATCTTGTTATCAGCATCTTGATATAAAAAAACTTTGATATCAAAGTTATCAGCATCTTGATATAATAATCACAAATAGATTTTTAAAATTGAGATCTCTGGAGGACAATTTGGGGAACAAATGTTTACAAATAAAAAACAGCTGTAGACAGTTCTTAAAACGAGCGGATAAATATTTTATTGAGTTGTTTTATTTTCAAACAAGCAACAAAATCATTTTACAGACTAACCAACATTATTTGTACTCAGAGTAGACCCATTGCAGTGAATTAACCTTACTAACTTAGCTACATTAATTTCAGTGCGTCTGCTCTCAAGAAGGACATGATTGGATGCAACCCTATACATGTGTCCGGAATGACTCTTTTGATATTTAAAGCAGCCTTTCTTTATTTTTGTTCACAACAGACACTCTTGTTCTTTGTAATAACCTTAGTTCCACCACATCATCTCAGTTGTTGAGAGTGCAGTTTCTGAGTGTGCAGGTGTAGACAGAAACTCCTGCCTTTTAAAGTTTAGACAACACAGCTCTCAAGAGCCAGGAGATGTTTGTTGTTTGTTAAACTAAAGGAAGCATCAAGGACAGTTTTCATCTGTCCCTGTGGCAGTCAATTTGAGTGCATAAGCGGAAAGGCTTCCCGTGTTCACTCTTGAAAGAGAAGAACAATGTAAACAGGTAACGCTAGATCTTGAAAATATGTTTGTAGAATAGTAGAAGCACTTGAAAATGTGTTTTGCAGATCATTTACCCTATCTTTTGTTTTCTAAGTATTGAACTATGGCTCAATCAGTAGTACTATTTCTTGTGACTGTGCTGTATTTTGGAATGTATGTGTTAAAAAATATGTAAGAGGGCATGTTGCTTTTGAGGAGGTATCCAGTAAATGGGCATCTACTCAATCTTCAACCCTGGGTGGTATCTAAAGGACATTCAAATCAATACTTCTCCAAAACAAGGGCATGTCATGGATGCCTATGTAGTTGGTTCTTCTCACAAGTACCATTTTTAGAAAGAAGGCAGGCCGTGACCTAGCTAATGTTAAGCACCTCTTTGTACCCTAGATTTCAGTGGCAGAGACTCTGTTCACATTTAATGTCAGTGTTTGAAAAAGAAAAGGTTCTGACTTCCTTTGTCTCCTCAGTCTGGTCCTTGGACCCTTGTCGGCATAAAAGAGTCCACGAGAAGAGTGTCCTTGCAGAGTACTTTCTGCTTTTATTCTTAAAGGTCTTCATCTGCAAAACGACCGACCAACTGTACACACATCAACACTACCAGCTTTCACTAACCAACCAACCCACCACCACACCAACATTGACCTCTCTATATAAAGATAAAGGGACCCCTGACCATTAAGTCCAGTCGTGGCCGACTCTGGGGTTGCGGCGCTCATCTCGCTTTATTGGCCGAGGGAGCCGGCGTACAGCTTCCGGGTCATGTGGCCAGCATGACTAAGCCACTTCTGGTGAACCAGAGCAGCGCACGGAAATGCCATTTACCTTCCCACCGGAGCGGTACCTATTTATCTACTTGCACTTTGACGTGCTTTCGAACTGCTAGGTTGGCAGGAGCAGGGACCGAGCAACGGGCGCTCATCCCGTCGCGGGGATTCGAACCGCCGACCTTCTGATCGGCAAGTCCTAGGCTCTGTGGTTTAACCCACAGCGCCACCCGCGTCCCTCAGACCACTCTATATATACAGGTACAATTAGGTGAAAGGTTGCATGAGTCATTGTAGGCCGCTGACTCATGCTGACTTAGTTCTTTGAGCATTAAAGAAACAGTAGCCAATTTTTAGCCGTGACATTTAATGTGAGTACTTGAGACAGGACGTGGGTGGCGCTGTGGTTTAAACCACAGATCCTAGGGCTTTTCAATCAGAAGGTCGGTGGTTCGAATGCCGGCGACGGGGTGAGCTCCCATGGCTCGGTCCCTGCTCCTGCCAACCTAGCAGCTCGAAAGCATGTCAAAGTGCAAGTAGATAAATAGGTACCGCTCTGGCGGGAATGTATACGGTGTTTCCGTGTGCTGCTCTAGTTCGCCAGAAGCAGCTTAGTCATGCTGGCCACATGACCTGGAAACGTCGGCTCACTCGGCCTATAGAGCAAGATGAGCAAACAACCCCAGAGTCGTTCGCAACTGGACCTAATGGTCAGGGGTACATTTACCTTTTACTTGAGTGAGACAGTCTGAACACTCACTTTTCCTCTCATTCCCTTATCCACATATGTGCTTTGAGTCTCTCCCCGACTTACTATGGAGTGCAAGTCATAGTTTTCTATTAGGAAAAAGTGGTTTGCCCTTTTAGCCATGACTGGAAACCACAAATCAAAATGTGTTTTCCAGTTCTGGGTTGGTGACCATAATTTGCCTGTTCAGGAGTAAAGACAGTGGTTTCTGCTAAACAGGAAGCTAGGCTGAAAGCAATGCAGAAGCGCAAACAGTGGTTTGGCGTTATATATGAATAGAGACAAAATTTAGCTTGTGCTTAATACTCATTGAAACAAATAGGTCTTCAAAGTGCATAACTTTGGTTGGGTTTTGCCGAAACATATTAATACATATTTCACACTTCATTTAGTTCTGCCTATGAATGCCTAGTTTAATTCCCTATTGCTTTTGCTTCCCTATTATATTTTGTTGTAAATTAGACACTTTTTTTAAAAAAAGAAAACCCTTTCCCTCAATGACTCATAATTCAGCGGATTACTATTATATACTCCTCTTCCTAACACAAGGAGAGAGAAATCAAATGTGACCATGCCTCTTCCTTCCTTACAGTGGTGCTGGGTTTTTTTGCTTTTGCTTTTTACAGCTTTTTTTTTCATATGATTGTGCTTTTCCTCAGTACTTAATCCCAATGACAGCTGCTGGGCCTCTCTGCGGGTTGTTTTCTAGCAGCACAAGACAAAACATTTTTTACAGAGACGCTTATTTCTTTGCACCTTAAAAAAAAATCGATACAGGAGGCACATACACTGTGTGACAGCTTGCTCAGCCACATAGCACTGAAAATAAAAGTGGGGAAGTTTGTTCTGTAGAAAATTGAGCAACACAAAGAGACTCTGCACAATCAGGATCTGATACCTATTGTGACAATGAATCGTTTTATTTTACTGTGCAGCATTCACTTTAACCTCCAATTTTAGTGAGATTCAGGGCATTGGAACTCTAATTTCAGCTCTACAGAACCTGCTTAGTGCCTTCTTCAGTCAGTAGAGCATGAGACTCATAATCTCAAGGCTGTGGGTTCAAGCCCCACATTGGGCAAAAGATTCCTGCATTGCAGGGGATTGGACTAGATCAGGCATCCCCAACCTGTGACCCTCCAGATGTTTTGGCCTACAACTCCCATAATCCCTAGCTAACAGGACCAGTGGTCAGGGATGATGCGAATTGTAGTCCAAAACATCTGGAGGGCCGAAGGTTGGGGATGCCTGGACTAGATGATCCTTGTGGTCCCTTCCAATTCTACAATTCTGTTATTTTTCCTCTCTTTCCTCCCCCAACCAGCCATCCTATTAGCCTCCCAAAACAGCAGGTTTCTGTCTTAACCATTTATTGTCCAAGTCTCAGATTGTACTTTCTGATGCTTATCCCGTTGCACTGGTTTCAAACAAAATGGGACAGTGAATTGCAGCAGTCCTTAGGGGGTCTCATGATACGAGGCAGCTGCTAAGCTCTGCTGAATATGGGCTGGATCAGGACAGTATTCAAAGCGGTACCCTCCATACATTGTGGACTACAATTCCCATTGACCTTGGCCAGCATGGACACTGGGCATGGAAGCTGTAGTTTTTAACAACTGGCACATCTGGCATGTTTCTCGTTGGCTACATCCTGCATACTCCCAGCCACAAATGAAACCTTTTTAAAGAAGAAATGACATATTAACACAGACACTGACAAATGCTCAATTACAATGCTGTGCATGGAAAGACTTAACGAAAAACAAAACAGCCCCGTGATGTGATCCAACGCCGTACGCAAACAAAACACAACCTAGTACCACAAGTACGTATGACAATGGCAGAGTCTGCAAGAGCCCACAGCTGACAACTCCCAGTCCCTAACAGACAGGAGTTTAATTTTCTGGGGAGCATAACCAGAAGAAAGCATGTGACTGGCAAACACAAAGGGTAGAAAGAACGGTTGTTCCTGTAGCCCTACACTATCGAGAGACAGGTTGCATGGAGAACTTACGAGAGTTCAAGTTCGGGTAGGAAAAGCAATACTCTTTCATGGATATTAAAAGATACAGCGTTTTTATGAGAGTTTTTTTGGTGTGTTTTTTAGGAAGGAGGAAGCCTAGCTGCGTAAGCTATCCAGTTCCACAAGGGCATAAGGATTAGTGTCCAGTGAGTAAGAGGGCAGACAAGAGCAGAACCTTGGACAGTTCCAAGGGTTCTCTGCTGGCTGAAACGTTCTCTTTCTAAGGCAGCTACATGAAGATGTTGTCTCTGCAGGGAGTTATGGAAGTTGGCAAGGAGCGTGGTAGGATCTGCCTCTCAGGGAAATCTGGTTGAGTGGTTAAAGGGATCCCAGAAACATGCAGGGAAAATCATATTAGGAGGCATATGGTAGTTCATAGGAACATAGGAAACTGCCTTGTGCTGAGTCAGACCATTGGTCCATCTAGGTAATATTGTCCTTGCTGACTGGCACCAGCTTTCCAGGGTTTCGGACAGGAGACATTCCCACTCCCATGGGACCTTCATCATTCCAAGCAGATGCTCTACCACTGAAGTATGGAGCCCTCTTGAAAGTTTGGTAGGAAAGAGAACTGGAAGGGGAAACGGGAAGATTGTTCAAGTGAAGAAACATTGAGATCAGCAGCGATTCGGGTGACCACTGTGGCTTGACTTTTCTGTTCACCCAGTGACCAAGCCCCAGCCATCTTCAAATATCACATGTATAATGCAGCAAGCTTGTTTTACAATGCTCTAGAGCAGTGGTTTTCAACCAGTGTGCTGTGGCACCCTACAGTGTCTTGAATGATAGTCAAGGGTGCCACAGGCAATACTGGCCGCTGTCCTCCTTTCCTTCCCTCCCACCTGTTTTGCGGGGGGGGGGGATACGTCCCACTTTATTTTGATTATACACCAAGTAACCAGTTACAGTCATACCTTGGGTTGAACGTGCTTCGGGTTGAGCACGTTCGAGTTGCGCTCTGCTGCAACCCAGAAGTAACGGAGTGCATTACTTCCTGGTTTTGACGCTTGCGCATGCGCAGACACTCAAAATGACGTCATGCGCAGAAGTGGCGAAAAGCGACGCGCGCAGATGTGCTGTCACTAGTTACGTTTGCTTCTAGATACGAACGGGGCTTCGGAACGGATCCCATTCGTATCCAGAGGTACCACTGTACATATTTTCTGATTGGATATGAAAGATGATTTTGAGAAGAAGAAACACGCATCTTTATACATAATATTAATTGAAATGACAAAGTTAAATATTATATTAAATATTATAAATTCCCACAGCAGGCCTCTCTGGTACATTTCTGTGACAGAAAAATAAATAAAAGCAAACTGGAATTGTCCTATAACTGTTGCATACAAGTAAAGTATTGTATATGATTGTTTTAAAAAGCTTTCTGGGTTTGGTCCCCCCCCCCCAAGAATCTTTGGGCCCTCCTGCACTGAAGGCCTTGGCTTTCAGCCTGAATAATGTGATACATGCCCCTTATCGCTTTGTGGCATTTTAAATAAGTACATTACCTAAGCAAATGGCTCTTACGGTAATCCAGATGAAACGTGACCATGGGTGAATTACAACCAGCAAGTGAACAGAAATTTGGCATTCTAACTAAGCAGCTGCCAAGCTGTGCTCTCTCTCACACACTTAAAAGGAAGAACAAGTGCAAATACTCAGGCTTTAGTGCTGAGATATGGCAGAGCACTTTGGAATGATTAAACACAGGGTGAATGACAGTTCGAAAAACAAGGGGGTGGTTTCCTTCGTTCTGTGAAACAAATCATTCGACTTAAAAAAAATGCAGATGGAAAAGATCAAGAAATGCCTAGGAGCAGTGACAGGTTTATAAGCACTCTCTGCACCGAGAACTAAAATGACTGCCTCTTTAAGAAGGTCTCCTCACTCGGCTTAATAGTTACATGTCTTTGGCTTGCTGTTTGTAGCATTGAATTTTAGGTAATGAAAATTCAACGAGGTCTATATTGGGCAATCAGCCAGTCTAAGTGCTTTTCTAAGTAATTGCTGATTATTTTAGTCTGTTAAAATTAAAGTATTTCAAAATGGGTGATATTGTGAGGATATTTTATGAGGGTACTGGTTGGTTTCTCCCTCCCCCGTCCCCCGTCCCCGGCAGCTAGGTAGTAAAGACTGTTAGTGGTTTGGGAAATTATTTGCAACAGATTCAATAAAATCCATGGTTTTAAAAATGTGTAAAATCATGATTTTTCATTGGTGAACCAATCACACTGGTTAATGTGTGTTTTAATCCCAGAGATGATTCAATGTGTTTTTTGGAACATGATGCTGAAGATGTCTAAATGGTGACTGCGTGAGAGTAAAGATATGGCAATAAGCAAACTGATTCACAACCCCCCACTTTTAATTGTACTCTGAAACCTACTGCTTGGAGTGGGCAACCTAGAATCATAGAATCATAGAGTTGGAAGAGACCACAAGGGCCATCGAGTCCAACCCCCTGCCAAGCAGGAAACACCATCAGAGCACTCCTGACATATGGTTGTCAAGCCTCCTTCCTCATATACAAGGGTAAACTTTAGAACTGCATACACATTTCCGAACCCTCACATGCTCACTGAATGTTTGGAGGGGGAAGCGGGCCACACATATTACATCTCCACATTTTAGTGTCCATGTAAAAGGGACCTACTACATACATGCATACATGTGCAATTGGAGGAGCCCAACACACAACTACTTGTGTAGAACCCTTTCAGTCTTATGCTAAATGCACAGGTGTTGGAGATGGAGTCATATGGCTTCTTGCTGCTTTCCCACACATTTTTCTTTTTTATTTGTGTGTGTGTGTGTGTACACGCACACGCTTAGCCCTCCTTTGAACCTTTGACGCTTTCTCTCTTGTCAGTGGAGAAGCTGACAGATATTAGCAGGACACAAATATATTCTTCTTTTCTCATCTCATTGTCCATCTCCTATCCCTGGCTTAAAGAAAGGTGTATGCAGTCAATGTTCATTGCATTTTATGCTTGGATAATCTAAATCCCCTTCAAAGGCACGTTTTATTTTTAACATTCAGTAGAGGAATTTTAGCTGTGCAGGTTTCCAATAATTTATGAGGATATGAGTTGCACGTAACCTGAAACAGAGTCTGCATCACAAAATATGTCTGTGCTATGCAAGGTTGGATATGACAGGGAGCAGAACGATCCTTCTGGCTAGGTGATCTCTCCGGAGTAGTCAGAATACCAAGGACACCTTCAATAAAGATGCCTGTTTCAGTTCATGCATGCTCATAGGTGCACTTTAATTATAAATGCAGGGTGCCTGCAAATCAGAATTCACATCGATTGCATCAGTCTTGAGGAAGGTGACTTGGAAATTTAACAGTCCTTTAATAAAGAATAAAGAGTGTGTGGTGTGGCTAAGGGCCCATTCACACAAGCACCTGAGGTGATACAATTTTATGATAAACTTGCCTTTGATTAAGGAGTATTGCATATGACAAGGCTTGCTTTCATTCAGCACCTGACAGACAGGGAAGTATGTTGTCCTTTATCAATCTGGCTTCTAATGCAGGGTGAGAGTGTGTTAACCTTTCCCATGTCCAATTCTTTGTCGAATATGATGTCTCTTGCTTGAATAATCCAGTTGTTGCATATGTGGGAGGAATGGCACTCCAGCTAGTTGCACATGCAAATAAAGCCAAGTGTGCTACTGCTTTTCTATTCATTTCTGCATCGTTTTATTGTTCCTTAGGTTGCAAATGATGACTTTTGTATTTCTAGGTATAAAACAAATTTAAAATGTTTTAATAAAGCAAAACGAAGAGTGTCAATATCTAGCACCTTACGTTTTTTTAAAAATTGATCACAGTGTCATATGTTAACAGGAACAGGAGTGATTTATATTGTTCCAACTTGGACTCCGTGCTTTCATATATTCTGTGCTGTGTCCTTTCGTACGGAGGCTGAACAGGGCTTCCATTTCAAGAAAAGAATTCAGGTTGGCAATTACCTACCTGGAAAGAGAGTTGGGCGGTTAGTGCAGTCTGCCTCTGAAGAAAAAGAAGTGATGTGTGTGAGATGATTGAGAAGAAGAAGATGAAGAGTTTGGATTTGATATCCCGCTTTATCACTACCCAAAGGAGTCTCAAAGCGGCTCACATTCTCCTTTCCCTTCCTCCCCCACAACAAACACTCTGTGAGGTGAGTGGGGCTGAGAGACTTCAGAGAAGTGTGACTGGCCCAAGGTCACCCTGCAGCTGCATGTGGAGGAGCGGAGACACGAACCCGGTTCACCAGATTATGAGTCTACCGCTCTTAACCACTACACCACACTGGCGTAGTTTACTCCTCTTAATATTCCATTAGTTTTGCATTGACGTTTAACATCTTTTAGTTGATTCTTTAAAAAAATATTCTTGCAAGCTACACATGAACAATACCTTATTTAGGTCACTGGTATGAGACAATAAGGGGGCAGCCTGCTGACCTCTACTTTGGGCGTCCAGTGTCATAAAAACTCAAGCTCTGGATACTAAATCTTTCTTTTCCTGTGTATGCCATTAACTCCAGCACCCAAGGGGGACATCCTCTCCTTCCCTTATAACAATGAAAGCTACATTTAATTAAATAGGCTCCTCAATCCAACTTAAGCTCCCTAGCAGTGGGAAGCTAGAATTAAGTACCTTCCCAACAATAATCAAAAGTGTTTCATCCTCTCACCAGCTCCTTTATCCTCTCAGCAGCCATTTTTTGACTGTCCTAACCTACCCTTCATGTTTCATTTTAGACTCTAAATGAGTTCAGAACCTGGCTTTCTGACTCAGAAACCACTCAAGTCTTGCAACATCTTTATTAAGTTAATAAAAGTACAGTATTTTATAATTCTGAAAGCATGGCAGATTTGTCAGCCCTAAATATTTAAAATAATTAGAGAAGGGCATGGTTTTATGCTTATTTCTTCCTAAGTAAATCTCACTACAGTTACTGGGATTTCTGAGGAAGGGATTTGTGAGGAAGTTTAAAATAAAATACGTTTCAATTGCAGTTAGGTTTGTTATTGCCTTCTAAATGTGTGCTGCAGTTCAGATGTGCTTTCAAACATATTACAGGGGTTTTTTATTCTTTAAAAACAACACTACAGTTCTCATAAACAGCAATGAGCATCTAGAAGCCACTAGTTTCTGTTGTAACGTGGCTCCTATACTTGTACTGTATTATCCAAATTGTCTACAGCTTTCTGCTTTGTTGGGGCAGAACTTATTATTAGTTTCCAAGGAAGCAGTTACATTGTGGTGTTTTGTTTTATTTTAACTTGGTTACATATCTCCAGTCCCCAAAACATTTCTAAAAGATTCTGATTTCTTCCATGAGGCGAACTTAATTGTTCTCCTGCCCAGGGGTGGAGGAAGTGGGGGCGGCTCTCCCCGGGTGTCACCACTGAGGGGGGTGACAAAATGGCCAGGTGGCACTCACCGCAGGGCCTGCAGTGTGCCTGAGCCATGCGTCTCTCCTGGGAGTGATGCGGTGGCTTGGGCGCCCGCAGGCTTCACACTGCCCCAAACAGTCTGCCCGCCACCTCTCCCTCAGCTTTAGGGTGGCTGAGTAGGAGGAGGCAGGCAGACTCCTTGGAGGCCCCACGGAGCGTCCTGCCCCGGCTGGCCCCGCCCCATTGGCGGCTGGCCCCGCCCCATGTCGCAGGGCACGCACACCGCCCCAGGTGCCCGATCGGCTTGCTCCGCCACTGCTCCTGCCGCAGGCTTTTTAAATGCAAACCTGGTGGTATGCACAACTATAATGAGGTCAGCTCAATGACTGAGTCCCCCAGTTCTCATTTCTTACATCAATAAAAGTTAAGTGTGTGTTTGAAAACAACAAGAGACTTTTGTGGCACATCGAAGACCCAACAAATTTCTTGGGGCACAAACGTTTATGGGCTGAAGTCCACTTCATCAGATGCATGGAGTGCTACCCTAAGTGGCAGGTATGTTTGCGCATGGGTGGGCATGTGGGGGAACTGTAAGCAGTAGAGTCAGTGAAAAAAGTACAGAGACAATTACATTAGAGCTTGACAGTGACCATTCACAGACATTGGTAAACTAATTATCACATGTAGCGAGTAAACCTGTTCTCCTGATTCAAACCACAGTCAGTAGAATTAAACTTCATGATAAATTGTAAATCAGCAGTTTCACAATGCAGTCTCCCTTTGAAGTTCCTTTGTTCTGGGATGTCCATCTTACGGTCACTAGCAGAGCATCCTGGGTGGTTGAAATGCTGCCCTACTAGTTTTTGAATATTGCTGCTTCTGATGTTGGATTTGTGTCTGTAAGATAATCATAGGGGGAAGTCTGTAACAGTGTGTCTGGCAGAACCATTTGCATGTGCTTTAGGCTAGGAGATTGTCATCCCATGATAAAAGAAACCTTTAATCCAACATACCCATCCATGTGTGCATGGAGTTCAGTATGCACTTCTGCATATTTGAAAGTTTAGTCCAAGTCCCATGTCCTGGGAAAAACATAATTTGAACAAGAAGGAATCAGGGAGGTAGATAAGATGCACAAGTCCAACCCAATGCAAAAGCTATACTTTTGGATTAATGAGATAGAGATGGTGCATTAAATTGTTTTGTTTTATTTATCTTAATGTTGTGTTTTAATGCTGCACCCCACACTGGGACCTTAGGCTGTAGCAACAGAAACAAACAAATTAATACAATCGTTCCCATATGATACATCAGATGTCTACCTTCATCCCTGTCCCAAATCCTGGCAATGAAGCAATCCTGCATCATGTTCAAGAGCTGTCTTGCTTCTTTCATATCAAAGGATTCATGAAACCTCAAAAATACCTAGGACTGTTGATGGATCCTCATTCTTCTGCGCCTTAGATATTGTTTCTTGCCAGAGAAGGCTTTTCCCTCATGGGAGAATGTCCCTCTGTATCTTGTGGCTGTTCAAGAAATACTCCTCTTTGACGCACTTCCCCTCAAACCAGCTTCCATCTGATTTGAAAATGATTCTGTTGTGATGTGAACAGCGCATGTGCAGATGAAAGCTTTACTCAGAAGAAATCACTGGGTGAAGGCATCTCTGCTCCCGTTCTGGCAGGAGAAAAAGCAACTTGGAAACCTACCACCTTGCAGAGTTTCAAGCTGCTAGTGTGAACAAAACCCGATACATTATTCTGCCTTATGGTCTACAAAGAGTAGCTTTTCTAGCAAATAGGTTGACATTCCATGCTGAACTTAAAGAAATCTGGTGATAACAGCACCATGTTTCAGATACCAGTTGTTGTTGTTGTTGTTTAGTCGTTTAGTCGTGTCCGACTCTTTGTGACCCCATGGACCAGAGAACGCCAGGCACCTCTGTCCTCCACTGCCTCCCGCAGTTTGGTCAAACTCATGCTGGTAACCTTGAAAACACTATCCAACCATCTCGTCCTCTGTCGCCCCCTTCTCCTTGTGCCCTCCATCTTTCCCAACATCAGGGTCTTCTCCAGGGAGTCTTCTCTTCTCATGAGGTGGCCAAAGTACTGGAGCCTCAGCTTCACAATCTGTCCTTCCGGTGAGCACTCAGGGCTGATTTCCTTAAGAATGGAGAGGTTTGATCTTCTTGCAGTCCATGGGACTCTCAAGAGTCTCCTCCAGCACCATAATTCAAAAGCATCAATTCTTCGGCGATCAGCCTTCTTTATGGTCCAGCTCTCACTTCCATACATCACTACTGGGAAAACCATAGCTTTAACTATACGAACCTTTGTTGGCAAGGTGATGTCTCTACTTCTCAAAATGCTGTCTAGGCCTGTCATTGCCCTTCTCCCAAGAAGCAGGCGTCTTTTAATTTCGTGACTGCTGTCACCATCTGCAGTGATCATGGAGCCCAAGAAAGTAAAATCTCTCACTGCCTCCATTTCTTCCCCTTCTATTTGCCAGGAGGTGATGGGACCAGTGGCCATGATCTTCGTTTTTTTGATGTTGAGCTTCAGACCATATTTTGCGCTCTCCTCTTTCACCCTCATTAAAAGGTTCTTTAATTCCTCCTCACTTTCTGCCATCAGATACCAGTTAGGCTGGCCTTATAGCTAATTTCTAACACTGGCCCTATACCCCCTCCAAAGCCACTCTTGGAGACCCTCTAGAATACTATGGGATGTGGTGAAGGCACTGCAGGTAGGGGGAGGCAATTGGAACTGCCCCCCTCCCCCATATTGTAAAGCCTCAGAGCAGCTCACTCATAGAATTGATTGGCATTCATCCCAGGGAAGCATGCTTAGTATTGCAGCCTTAGGCTCCTGATTAAAAAAAAGATCATGACCCTAAACACATTTTACTTGGAAGCTGGTCCCACAGGTTGTAGTTAAAGGTTGCAGTCTGATAATCCAACACGAGGTGCAAGTCCCACTGTGTTTAATTGGGCTTTAAGGCTGCATAGGCTTGCCACCTCAAGCACTGATTAAAACAACCCTGACTGAAGTGCTTAGGGAAGTTTTGCAAATTTGGTCTCACTGGTACTTTATAGTGACTTTAATAATTTCTTAGCTTCCCTGATAATTTATTTTATACCTAGTGTCATTGCTCTGTCATTAAGACTGCTTTATGCAGTTTGGTTTGTCTCGTCTCTTTGCCATTATTTACCCGTTTTATTTTAATTGTCTTTGGCAGTGTGCCTCAAATGCAGAGGATTTAGTATCTATCCCTTGGAGAGAATAGAACCAGCAGCAAAATATGTTAAATATTTTAATAAATGTAAATCAATCTTACGGCACACCACTGCAGAGGAGTGGAAGATTGTCCTCCAAAATGCTCTTGTCAAAAGATTTCCAAGTGCTTGGTATTTTTAACAGTGCTACAAAAAAAGGAGGGGGGGGGGGCGAAGAGTCATTTGAAGGAGAGTTATTGAAGTAATTTTCTCTCCTGCTTTTAGAACTCTCAGAGCATAAGAGGGGTGATAGATAGATAGATATTAATTCTAAAGCACCTCACAACTGAAAGCAGATTGTCAAGTACATTTTGACTGCTCTCCTGTGTTTGCTAGGCATCTATTGCAATTCAGCCAAGTTAGCTGTAGGCAGAGGTTTCTACAGGGATTTGATTATAATACTGTAGTAGCTCTGCTTTTTCAGCTTTCCTTCCAACAGTTGTCAAGAGTTCTGATAGTTCTGACCTTGACGGGAGCCTAAGATATCTCCGGAGGATTGTGCTCTTATGTGTTCGTCATATCCAAAAGTATATCTTCACTAGACAAAACAGGAGGCTACATTCTAGTCCACTATGTCTCTGAACATTGCTGATAGTGCATTATATCGTACCTACCTGAGTGCAGTGCAGCCATTGTGAGATTAAGGAGGGAACTGAGTTTGTTAGCTGGCATGGAAGCAGTGTGAAAGGATCCCTCTATGCAGCACTATTCCTTCTCAAAGCATCATCTCACCTACTCCAGTTTCATTTCCAGTGTGAATGCGAGAGAGCAAAAACGTTGCTCTTTATTGATACCCAAGCTCTTACCTTAAGCTGAGAATTTGAAGATAAATATGAAAGGATATTAGAATGCATCTCTGCTTTGTTTGGGCAGTGAAATTAAGACAGTGCAAGAGAAGACTCTGTTCCTTCCCTTGATTTGACCTCGAGTTCCCAGACCCCACCAGCCAGAGAGCAGAATACAGACTTTTCTGTGTGATCAACATGAAGGACAGATGTAATGCCAGCACTTAATTGCTGGCACAGATGGCCAGTTTCTGCAGGGGGGATGGTTCCCAAATTGTAACTCAGCATTGCCGCTGTGATGTTTCAGGCCTACCAACTTGTGGGCAGGCAGAGTGCCATCAATTCAGATGCCTCTGGGTGTAGGCAGCCAAATGACTATCAGCTGTAATTATGAATAGCCAAGAACAACAACAATAAAAACACCCAAAGGTTCCTGCAGCTACATGGAGCATTTTGGCACTCCTAATATACCTTAGTGAGTAGCATCTTAATATAGTCTAGGCAACCGTTTTGGATTTTGAGTGCCAGGATCCATTTGGTTTTGTGGGATACAAGATCCATATTGAATTCAGAAGAGTAGCTGCATTTGTCTGCAGCCACAAAAATAAAAGTATTTCTGTGGACCTCCAGTGACTGACTGGTTTACTTGGGCAAGTCCTTTCATAGGCCATGGCCAACTCTGCATAATAGACGCATGAAATGAGTTGAGAAGATAAGTATGTGTATGGTGGTACAGTATATATAACTCAACCTCATATTTCAGCACACACCTGGTAGCCCAAGGCGACAAGAAACTGCATGTAGGTGAGTGAGTGAGTGAGCTGGCAGAAGAGGGATGAATCACTCTGTTCGCCTCTGGGCACAGCATAGAAACCAAGTGGGCTACCAGAGGAGGGAAGCCCTCCCCATGCCCAGAATAGAAATGCAAGGAGCTGCTGTATTGAAGTTGTCCATTCCTTCTTTTGCAGCCTCCAGCAGGACGATAACTTCCTCCTCCTTCCCTGCCTTCTTTTCTTTTTTGCAGGCCAGTAACTTTTGTGGCCTTATTAGGCCAATGTAAATATGGGTTGAAAACCAAGTTATCAAAATTAGAAAGATAATGTAGCAGTCTTTGTTTCAGGAGTACTAAGCACAGTAGGAATACCACATTCAGCTGAGAAACTTTTTGAAGCGAGAAAGCCACCAATAATCCTTATACAGCCCCTCAGAAATGGTGTCAGACTTGTTAGTGCTTACAGGCCCTGAGGTTTCCTGGACCATTTATTATAAAGGCAAGTTTGATGGTTGCTGGATCCAAATCCAGGACAAGAATTTGAATCTTTGCCACCAGGTGAAGTTGGTGAATACCACTACCACTACTAGCTGCGGCCTGAAGATGTAGGCCACAACAGTCCTAGAGACAAAGTAGGTCTTTAAACAACCAAGACCAGCAAGAAAGTGGTTCAGCCTTCCCAAAACTGGTGTCTTCTAGATGTTTATGAGCTAGCAATCTGGTGCTAAAACATCTGGAGGGCACTACGTTGGGAAACTCCATGCCTATAATACTCCATGCCTAGTTTGTGTGCTGACTGCTTTCAGACCATCGAATATGATAACTATCTTTGCCTCAGAATTATCAAGTCTGATTGACTTCTAGCACTCCCTATTCCATATGTGTGATTCATTGCAGGACTGAAGCCACTTGTATTTAAATAGATGTGTAAGCTAATATTCAGCTAATATGTTTTAGTTTTTGCCACCCCATGAGACAATCTGGCAAATGAATGTGACAGAATTTAATCTACAAACACACACACACACACACACACAAACTAAACATGCATTTCTGTTTATGTATACTCAGAAGTGATGCCCGTTGTGTTCAGTGTCACTTCCAGATAAGTGTCTATAAGCGTGTATAGGGTCGCAGCATAAATATTAAGGTCCTAGAGGCAGAATGTGTGTCAGGCTAGACTGGACTGAGCTTGTATGTACGATGAATGAGCGAGCACACTTTACTGCTGCTTACCAGATGCCAAATGACTCTGCTATTACAAAATCTTTTGACAGATCCGTTGTGGTAGCACAGTAAAAGGAGATTGAGGTGCATCATACAGCTCTTGGAGAGCACCTAGTCATAGATGATAATTACTATGTAAACAACCACTCTCAGCAAGCTGCTGTTGCTTTCAGGCTCTTAGAGGGTAGGAATACTCATAGGATTTTGTTTTGCTGGTAAGTGGACTGGTTGATGGGAATGCAGTCGTCTTGGTGGAGTTAAACATAATTCTGGGTCCATAAAATCCCCATAGTAATTAGCAGTAATTTGGTGTTTACCGTTAGTAATGACAGGGCTCTGTACTTTGCTTTTTGTTGTGTCAGCATTTAAAGAAAAACAGGTTGTCAGACCCCACCCCACCCCAAAAAAAGTCACGTTATTTCAGCTGGTATATATTTTTGTAAGCTAGTTTAACATTCTGCAACCATTTTGATTATTTATTTTTATTTGATTACATTTATACTCCATCTTCCCTGCAAGGACCTGAAGGTGGCATGCAGTACATGGTTATTTCCTTCCTCATTTTATCCTCACAACAACCCTGTGAGGTAGGTTAGGCGGAGAGACAATGAGTGGTCTCCCAACTAATTTTACTCAAGTACAATCCTTGAAATTAATGTGCATGGTTAAGTTAGCTCTGTTAAATTCAGTAGGTCTAAGTAAAACTTAGTTGACTGCCACCCGGTGAACTTCATGGCAGAATGGGGATTTTTGGACACTGGTCTCCCAGTTCCTTGTGCAATAGGGAATATAAGAGAAGAGAAACCAAGGGAATGCTGTAATACTCCCATAGGAATGTCTTTCTCCAGGTGCACTGCAGGTTATAAACAATGCTTTCAGCAGCTGCTGAGCAACCAGTCTGCTCATATAACCTAAAACGAGAGTGCTGAAGGAGCTGCCTGAGCGAAATTCTGACTTAAGATTCAGAAAGCCAAAGATAAATCAGAACAATAAGGATACACGGGAGACACGCAAGACAGGCATGCAGTGTCGAAAGCTGAGAGTAGGCAGAAGTATCAAGGGCAGGTGCCAAGCTAGGGATAAGCAGGGGAGGAGCTGGATCTGTTTCTGCGCACGCTGTTGATTAATACATTAATGAGTGTTACTCCGTGTTTCATCACTAAGTGACTTACAGCTGAATTGTGTCAGCTGCCTCCACTGAGAAATATTGTGCTTCAGGTGATGGCAGGTGATATGGGAAAGCTGTCTAGACTTTGGAACTACAAGCTGCTTTGCTCCTGGAAATGTGACTGCTTGGTGTTTCAGTCATTCCAATATGCACATCTCAATTCACTCTAATCCCTGTTCACTCAATTCACTGAGGGCCTTCTGGTGGTTCCCTCACTGCGAGAAGTGAGATTACAGGGAACCAGGCAGAGGGCCTTCTTGGTAGTGGTGCCCACCCTATGGAACACCCTCCCTTCAGATGTCAAGGAAATAAAACAACTATCTGACTTTTAGAAGACATCTGAAGGCAGTCCTGTTTAGGGAAGTTTTTAACGTTTGATGTTTTATCGTGTTTTTAATATTCTGTTGGGAGCCGCCCAGAGTGGCTGGGGAAACCCAGCCAGATGGGCGGGGTATGTATTAGTGTATATATATATATTATACACATATAATTAAGTTTGGACCAATGAGGCCAGTATCCACAGAGCTTGACAACAGTGGGGGGGGGGAGAGATGGAGGGAAATGATTTGAGTCTTTAGTTTTATCATTTCTCCTCTACCCTGTTGGGTGTTTCAATTGTGTTTGAAAAGAAATGAAAAATAAAATATGTTTTATGGCAACAGCATTCCTAATGGTTTAATTTTAGGTGGTCTCGTGTAATCAAAGACATACTTAGCACTCGGTTGCTACAGAAATATGAGTGCTAAATAAAGGATCCCAGATGCTAATGTGTGTTTGTGTGCCAGATTGCAGGATGAAACTGTAGTGGGAAATGCAAAGCACGTGTTTGTTTTTCCCCCTTTCCAGTCTGTATAAAGGGGATAAATCCATCACTGTATATGTATTTCATGCACTTCCAGGCCAAACTAGATTGGAGCTGCCACCCGTTTTGTGTCTCCTTTCTCTTGCTTCCTTGTACGTACAGTGGTACCTCGGTTTAAGTACTTCATTCGTTCCGGAGGTCTGTTCTTAACCTGAAACTGTTCTTAACCTGAAGCACCACTTTAGCTAATGGGGCCTCCTGGTGCCACCGCGCCGCTGGAGCACGATTTTTGTTCTCATCGTGAAGCAAAGTTCTTAACCCGAGGTACTATTTCTGGGTTAGCGGAGTCTGTAACCTGAAGCGAATGTAACCTGAAGCATATGTAACCCGAGATACCACTGTAATTACAAACAGCATGTGACATTCATTGCACTATGCATTCCTCTGCCCTCCTCTGCAAATAATATGAGGAAAGGAACCATGCAGTGCAATGGCATGTCACATGTTGTTTGTGTTAGATGCTATAAAGAAGTGAGGAAAAAGAGATGTGGAGCTCTGTGTCTTTTAAAACATCTAGTTGGCACTTGCTTGCACTTCTTCAGTGCCAACCCATTTTTCTTAAGACCATAAGCCACTCACCGTTTGTTTATTTTCATTTTAACCTGGTCTTTTTTCCATGATAGGACTCAAAAGGTGTAACTCAAATGCACTAAAAACTACATAAAAACAGAATTTGAAATTTCCTTTGAAAGCTGACAAAGAAAAAATAATAACAACCATAATCCCCCCATCAAAAGTAAGAGATTTCCACACCTATTAAAACATGAATAAAGCTTGAGAATTGAACTCACTTGAAACCATTCTAGAATGAAACCAGTCCTGTCTCCTGTGGGATAAAAATAAGAGTAAGCTCAACAAAATCCTCTGGGAGGGCTCTCCACAGATTGGGAGAACAAATTCTACTCCTAGCCACCAAACAAACTTCATTGGATCTGGTACTCAAAACAGGACTTTTGGGGATGACCAGAACACACAAGGGAATTTATGTTCATTTAAAAGATGTTCCTTAAAGTTTATAACCAGCTCTTTTAATCATGCCTGGGAACTAACTGGGAACCAGTGAGGTCTTTCTAACACAAATGTAACATGTTTCCTATGACCAGCCCCAGTTAACTTTTTTTTCTAAGCCATATTCTGAGTGTGCTAGCATATTATAATATGATTCTTGCTCAATGGTGTGATGTACAGTGTGGTAAAAGTACAATGCAGTGTCTTCATGATTTTATAAAATATTATTTGCAGGGAAGGTTGTTGCATTTATACTTAATTTGTCACCTTCTGTGTCTTTCTTTCCAGAGATTCGAGCTCAGCTAATAGAGCAACAGAAATGTCTGGAGCAGCAGACGGAGATGAGGGTGCAACTTCTTCAAGACCTGCAAGATTTCTTTCGCAAAAAAGCGGAAATAGAGACTGAATATTCTCGCAATTTAGAAAAATTAGCAGAAAGGTTTATGGCGAAAACAAGAAGTACTAAGGACCATCAACAATACAAGTGAGCCAAGAAACCTTATACACTCAGTAGTCCAGTTCAGCTATTGTAATCTTAGTCTGATAAGCCGTGGTTCATTGGAGTAGGAACGAGCTATGTGCCTGCCCACCTTCCTGCCCACCTGGCTTTGGCAAATATATCCTGGTTTCCTAAAAAAAATAAGTTTCCCATGATGTCATAGAATCATAGAATTGTAGAGTTGGAAGGGACCCAGAGGATCCTCTAGTCCAGCCCCTTGCAATGCAGGAATCATAACTAAATAACCTCTGACAGATGGCCATCTAACCTCTGTTTAAAAACCTTAAGTGAAGGAGAGATAGTTGTTTGTTCTATTACCAAACAGCTCTTGCTATCAAAAAGTTCTTCCTAATGTTTAGTTGGAATCTCCAAATGAGGAAACTGTTTTAAGGGCTCCTTCCAATGTGAAATGAAGACTGTATTCTGGTTATATATCCTAGTTTGGAGGGAGACTTTAAACCAGTGTCACAGGAAACTGGTTAAAGAAACCAAAATCTATTGGGTAAAACCAGGCAGGCAAGGAGGAAGTGTGCAGGCATGTGACTTATGCCTAGTCCAAATGGATCAAGACCATGATATTTCAATGTAGTTTAAGTGCTTTTTTCTTAAAATGAAATTACTTGGGGATCAGTTGTTGTTTTTTGCTGGGGGGAGGAGTCAGTTTTATATAGTATTAAAAACAGCAGTGTGCATTCATTTGTATTCTGATTTTTAACGTGTGTGATTACCATAGAATTGGTTGGTCCTCCTGATAACTCTGGGAGGTATCTGTGATTGTCATTTGAGAGAAGGAGATATGAGGTAGAATGATAGTGACCGATGCCGTTCTGTGAGTTTATGATCACTAAACAATGATCCAAATACCGAATCCCCAAGGTTCCTGTCAGCCAAATGCACCCAACCATCTCTTGCACTAAGCTGGGCAAGGGGGTAGATTGGGCAGCTCAGCTGAGTAAGACAGCTGACTACCACCAATGCAGTAATGCAAACATCCACTTCATCACACACATCTTCCCACCATCAAACATGTGGGCAGGGCAGGAGTGCCATCAGCAGGATGCCTGACAGCAATAGTCAGTGGAAGGTGCCGAAATAGGGTGTTTCACAGGTGGAACTGATCTGGTCTGGGATGGTTGGCTCTCAAGTCAGTCACGCTGCCATTATTCATTGGCATGATGGCCAATCTGGGCCTGATCCCAGCAGCAGCTCAAGGCCAGTGCAGCTATTACTGCTTCCACTTCTGCAAATGTGGCAGTGGCCCTGCCACTCTCATAAAGCCCTGGCGGGGGTCATGGGTTTAAGTTTAGATTGCATCCTAAACACCATCTAATTGACTATGCTAGCTGTATCTGCTGGCTGTAATTTAAGTAGTAAATAAATTTACAACATTTCCATTAACCAAAGCACTATTTCTGCAGTAATTCTGTAACCAGGTTGCTGGGAAGTAGTGTAGTGGATGGGACCATTATTTCCCTCAATGAAATCAGAGTGTAGAAAGCAGAAGCGTGAAACAGTTGTGTGTCTTTTTGTGCTCGTTTTCATTCATACCATCCATAGTATATCTTAGTCTTTCCACCTGATGTGACCTGCTTTCCACAAAGGAGTGTGGTGACATCCTGTCCCCAAGATATGTATGAATGTCGCTACAACGTCCAACTGGAAGCATCTTGCTTTGTTGTTTGGTGACTTCCTGCATGAATATGAATGATGCTGGCAAATGGAGAGTGTCATTTAAATGGTTATATCTTTAAAAATGCATACTTTTGTTTTATTACTAATGTAATAGACAACCCCTGTAAAGTAAATCTGAGATTCTTAACATATCCTGGTTGAGGACAACCATGAAAGATTAGAATCTCCACCCCACCCCCCTTAAATATGCATTGTAATAATCCCTTTTGCAATCCTGCAGTCGCCCTGATGTTCACTGTCAGTGGTTGCTTAAAGAGTGTTAAGAAATTATTACTGCATATAGTAATACAATTCTGGATATGTTTCCTTAAGTTACCCATTCCTTAATGTACTTATACAGATAATTTGTTGTGGGTGGTCATGTTCTTATTGATACTGGTAGCAAATACAAATGATGTAAATATCTGCTGTACTCAACAGGAAAGACCAGAATCTGCTGTCTCCAGTAAATTGCTGGTATTTGCTCCTCAACCAAGTGAGACGGGAAAGCAAAGATCATGCAACCTTGAGTGATATCTACCTGAACAACGTCATCATGCGATTTATGCAGATAAGTGAAGATTCCACAAGGATGTTCAAGAAGGTATTGTATTTTGATCGCTCGGGTTTCATCTTGAAATCATAGAACTGTAAAGTTGGATGGGAACTCGAGGATCACCCAGTCCAACCACCTGCAATGCAGGAATATGCAGCTGTCCCATCGAATCTGTAACCTTGGTGTTGTCAGCACCACGCTGTAACCAACTTAGCTATCCAGGTAGTTTATGAGATCAATCCTGGCCCCTAGATCCCAGCTGGAGGTAATCAGCATGGGGTGGAGCCTGTGAGTAGCTGGGTGCTTCTATTCTAGAGGCCACATTTACACCCATGGAAAGAAAGCTCCACAGGCACAGATCAATAATAATAATAATAATATTTTATTAATACCCCGCCCTCCCCAGCCAAGATCGGGCTCAGGGCAGCGAACACTAGGTAAAAACAATTGATTAAAATACAACTTAAAAACAATATTAAGTACAACATTAAAATGCAGCCTCATTTCAGTAGAAACACAAATCAAAAACTATTTGGGGATGGAAACGTCAGATCTTCACCAAGGCCAACTATCCAGACTGGTCCTACGTGGGCCAGAAAAAAGCCAGGGAAGTCCCCAAATAGGAGTTCCATCGCAGAAGGAGAAAGGTAAAAGGAAAGAGGGTGAGGGGATCAAGTTGATTCCAAGCCAAAGGCCAGGCGGAACAACTCTGTCTTACAAGCTATCTACTGCTATTAGTTTATCCAAACCTCCTTCGCTCCCTACAAAGCCCAACCTGAATCTACCATACTTTTTTAAAAACCCACTGCAAAAAGATAGGCAAAACTTACTGTCTAAAAAAGAAATGTGTGGCTGGTGTTAGCTGACAGGGCTTAGGAAACCATCTACTACTTCACTCTCCCCCCAATTTAAGAGTGCTGTGCCCTAAAGCAATTCTATAGATGTTTCCTCAAAAGTAAGCCCTTGTGAGTTGAGTGAGACTTAATCCTAGGTACGCGTGTGTGGGATTGCAGCCTAAAATACATAATTTTTCAATGAATACTGTGCAGGAGGATGTAATATCCTCCATTAGGGTATTACTGTCTCACTGACAGCATTTCTTACTGTAAATGTAGACCATAAAGTGCTTTTCGTGATGAAGGTTTTTCTTAAATACAGGAAGGGTTAAAAATAAGCCCTACACTTTGTTATTAAGAGACGTATTTGTCGTCTTCACAATAGGGAGGGAAGTTCATAGATTCAACCTACCAAAGTAGAATAATACTCTATTCTTCTTAAACTACTTGAAAGAGATTCCATTTGTAGAGAATTGAGAAAAAACTGGTTGAAGCAAGAAGCCTCCATGCTGTGCTATAAGCTTACTGGCTGGGGCAACCCAGTCAGATGGGCGGGTGCAAACTATTATTATTACTACTACTACTACTACAAACTTCAGCTGCTCTTTATTGTCCAGATGACAATATATTAAACTATTATGGGTTTTCTACAGTCTGTATATGTTGTCCTCAGGGCCAGACCAGATGTGCTTATAGTTGGTATATACACATTTTCTGATCTGATTATAAAATGGGTTGAGGGTGTGTGTGTCCATTTTTCACTAAATGGACCATGTGGTGGATGGGTGTGAATTCTCTCTTATGTCAACATAATCCTGCTGTTTGAAGAATGTACCCCCTCCCTCATTGCCGAGAGCCACTTTGGGAGACAATACTAGTCTGAAAAGAGGGATAAAAATATAATAAAATTATGTGGCAGAGTGAAATGCCTGAGGCAAAGAGAATGAATTGCTCTAAAATGGGGATCTTCAGTTCTGTGCTCCATTGCAGCTACACAACATAGTGAAGTACAACACTCTTCTTTGTATACCAAAGAAAGAAGAAGAAGAAACATATGTGCCCAGCCTCTCTGAATTGGGGCATTTTATTTTATTTTATTTCTGTGTTATAATTAGGAGATACGGTAGTTAGCCATTCAAAACTTGCAGCAAGGTCAGAGGAACCTCTGTTTGCCATATCACAAGCTTAGATGCCTTCCAGCATGTTGCCTTTTATATTATTCTGTTTTCTCTGCAAACTAAAGAAGTATTTTTAGATGATGGCATGTCCATCAGCCATATAACTATAGCCTAGTTTTTGAAGATATTTTTGGCTTTCCATTTTTATACAGAAGAGATGGCAGAGCAAGCACTGATTGGGCATTTCCAGTGGGCTTTCCAGCTGTCAGAAGATCAGCCTTTTAAAAATCCACCCTGCTTCTCCCTTCAGCTACATGTAAATTACTCCATAGCTGAAAGTCAGACTTACATTGCATGCGCCATCTGTCTGTACTCCACGTTTCTTGCCTTCCTGATTACAGTTTCCTAACAGCATTTGGAATATGTAATCCAATGCAAAATAATATTTACATGTCAAGGGCTGCAGTACTAGGCATTAAACATCAGGGCACTCAGTGGGATTTACTTCTGAGTAAGCATGCATAGGATTGTGGTATAAATCAGACAAAAAGTTACACTGCAGAATAGCTTTTAGTTCACACTTAATGCTGCTTATTTGCCTGTTAAGGCATCTAATAGTGTTCCTTGGCATGGAAGATAAAACAGCTATATAATCACTTCACATTTAATTTAATTAGAATAAGCTCTCCTTTCAATTAAGATGTTTACCACAGTTGCACTATTAATTCTATGTCAGTGATAAACATTTCTCTCTCTCTCTCTCTCTTTTTAAAGGATTAATTAGATTAAATCTGTCTCTACTCTCTGATTAGGATCAGGGGGAAGAGACGTTCGTTCCATTTGCTGTCTTGCCAGGAATGCTGTGAGGTGTACAGTGGCTATTGGATCCAGTTAGCTGGAAACACTGGCCTTTGTTTTTCATCATGAATGCCAAGTAGGTATTTGTGAAAGCTTTTTAGGCCATCTAAAAGTCAATGAAACTTTTTTTAAAAACTCAATTTCTCCTTCAGCTTTTAGGTCATGTACAAGCTCAAGGAGATCTTAACTCAAAGGCAGTGTTACAGTACAATGCATGTGATCTTTTGAATCTATGCTGTGGGTAGTGTTTAAGATTACTGGGCCCAGGAACTTGCTTTCATTGAAATACACCTGCAAAAAGAACGGCAGAGAAGGAAAAGGGTAGATGATGCTCAGAGTTAAAACTGTCTTGTCAGCAGGGCACAGGATCAGTGGTGCATCTTTTGATATGCCAAGCTTAAAGATAGGTGCTGTTCAGAGTCGTATTCTATTCAGAGAACTTGTATCTGTATTGAAGATGCTGTAAAAAACACCCAAGAATAGCTTTTACTGTTTAGGTCAGGCATAGGCAAACTCGGCCCTCCAGATGTTTTGGGACTACAACTCCCATCATCCCTAGCTAACAGGACCAGTGGTCAGGGATGATGGGAATTGTAGTCTCAAAACATCTGGAGGGCCAAGTTTGCCCTATGCCTGGTTTAGGTCATAGTGGCCTAGAAATCCACTATGTGTAGTCTTTTTTCCACTGTCACGGACAAGAGAAAGGCTTCCAATATTAGGCGCCTGGATTCCCAGATTTCCCATTTTGCTGTACTAGTGCCTTTGAATTGAAGTGACTCTCGAGGTTTTTGATATATTCAGCAACAGCTAGTGAATTGGGGGGCACAATATGGTCTTAGCTGCTACCACTTGCTTTGCTCACTGAGGGTGACCAGGGTGTTGGAAGACACTGGGAGTGGGTCACTGTGCAGGTGGCATGGCTGCTGCCTGGTGCCCTTGTTCGAAAGAGGCAGGGAGGCAGAGCGTCAGAAAGGTACACATAAAAATTATTTTGCACCTCGGGCTTCCTCTCTTCTCACATCCAAGCTGGGGACAGCCATTTCATCAGACTACTTCCGTAGGAGAGATGGGAAGCAGGGCTCCCTCCATCTGATTTGCTGAAAGACCAGCTCCATCAGGCTCCACCCATCCCTGAAATGTGCCAGCTGGTCATTCTAGTATTATAATGACAGAAGATCTTAGACTGCAGTCTTAACCCCACTTACCTGCTGAATTTTAATAGGACTTACTTCTGAGTAGACATTATTAAGAAGCAATGCCATTCTACTTAATTTACCAAGTATCAGTTTGCACTCAAACTCCTCAGTGCATTAATAAATGAAGCCAGTTACTGTTTTGACAGAAGATATGTATTTTTTTATTACTAGATATTTTTAAAAAGAAATACAATGCAAACAGATTAATAAAATAGTGTAAACTCTGGGAAAATTAATTAGGAAGAATATAGTGGCCTTAATTTAACACAAGAAGATTGGTTTAATCTCCTTCAATGAAGTTTTAATACGAGTCATCTCTGTTAAATCCTTAAATGTATTCATTAGTGAAATTATCAATACAAGTAGGCATTCTATATCAGCAAGGTTTTTCTTTCTTTCTAAAAACACACTGAGTACCTCATAGAGTCTTGTCACATATTTGCCAAAGGAAAACAGTCATTTCCTTACATGCACACATCCTGCAGGGAGCTGTAGCCAACAGCCCTATGGACTATGGCACACCAATAAAATATAACACCAAATCCTACAATTTCAGCACAAATGTACGTCGTCATAGTTCCTACAAGTATGTATTCATCTACTAAGCACTTTTTGTGGTGTTTGAACTATTTTGATCAGCAGACTTTTAGTGGCCTTGAACAAAAATGTCAGAGGGCTGGGTGTTCTCCACATATGCACAATGGAACTATTTAATAATTGGGCACTGCCCATTTCTGTTTTAAAAAAACAGGACCAAGTTTAATGTAAAATCAGTTGGCTTGCCTGTGGGAAGTACTAAAAGGTATAGGTGCAGGTTTCTGGGGTACAGGTATAAAAACGCAAAGTTAGGGCAAAAAGGAATGAAAGCTTAAAAAAGGAGAGAATTACACTGAAAGTCAGGATAATGCAGAAGGCTTCTTTTGGCCCCCTCTTTGTATGCTTTGGCACTAGTCTCAAGCCAGGCTTCTCAGCAACCTTTCTAACCTTTGTACATGCTGCAAGTCTGCAAATAGAGAAACCCACACAATCAAAGATGTAATCATTAATTTGATTGCACATGCAAATGAGAATTGCTTGTTTCCAAAAGATTAAGTGGAGATAATGAGAGTGAGAAATTGTTTAATTCTTTATAAGGTGACATCTGGGTCTCCAATTAATAGCACAAAAAAATGTAGCGTTTATAAGTTAGACCCTGCTAGTCCCTCCATGTTGAATTGACTTAAAACTGCCAGTACGGATGGAAAAGCAGTTTTATGCAGTGTGGTGGAAGGGCACAGCAACAAGACTAGAGAGCGGAGAGTGTGAGAGGATTGTAAAGCAGCTAATTTCTAAGATCATGGAGAGCCAGGTTTAGGAACAATGTTGAAGAATGGTGTATTTTCAGGCAGCAGCAGAGTGTCCTAGGAGATTTAAATGCCCTTCCACTGATTCCAGGACACTCTCAGAACACTCTGCTGCTGACCTGAAAGTCAGCATTCTTTGGCGAAAGAACTTAAGCACTTTGTGCAACTTGCTAAACTAGAAGTCATCAGCAAGTTTGTTTAAATTTTCAGGCATTTGCCTGAACACACAAATGCTCTGTGTGCGGACAGGGGCAGGATTGCACATGTAAGCCTCACCCCCAACATCCTTGTGAATGTCATGCTACATAGCACAGTGAAAATCTGCAGGAGACTTGCATTCGCCTACACCTGAATGCAGGTAGACTCGCCTGTGTGCTCGGGGACATGGCTTTATGTTTTCCAGCAGATGCAAATAGCAGCTGCCTGTAGGTCTTCCTGGAGCAACACAGAGACTATGGGGAGTATGCTGTGCACAGGGTTGTTGGGGGCGGTGCGTTCATAAGTGCCCCTGCTGCCACCCACATGTCAAAAACCTCAAGTATGCAAGGCTGCACATGTTTATCATAAATAACATTACGTTCTTGAAAGCGTTACATGTATTGCTTTAGGCCTTAATATGAAGATGGGACACGGGTGGCGCTGTGGTCTAAACCACTGAGCTTGCCGATGAGAAGGTGGGCGGTTCAAATCCCCGCGACGGGGTGAGCTCCCATTGCTCTGTCCCAGCTTCTGCCAACCTAGCAGTTTGAAAGCACGCCAGTGCAAGTAGATCAACAGGTACTGCTGCAGCAGGAAGGTAAATGGCATTTCTGTGTGCTCTTGTTTCAGTCATGGTGTTCTGTTGCGCCAGAAGTGGTTTAGTCTTGCTGGCCGTATGACCTGGAAAGCTGTCTGTGGATAAACGCCAGTTCCCTCGGCCTGAAAGCGAGATGAGAACCGCAACCCCATAGTTGCCTTTGACTGGACTTAACTGTCCAGGGGTCCTTTACCTTAATATGAAGGTGGTTAGAAAGTAGACCAGGGTCCACTAGTGGAGCACTGGCCAGTTTCTAGTTGACTACACAAATCTGAGAGTCTTGTTAAAGATGCCAGGTTTGGTAGGCCTTGGTCTGGTCCATCAAGGTATCCCTATGTTCTTAGGCAAGAGTGACTTCTCAGGATCACATAACACAGAATGGTTAATTCTGACGGATAAGAGATCCTGAGGCTGATGGAACACAAGCAGTCTAGGTTTTGTCCTTATTTTAAGTAGTTTACACAAAACTGCAGGGAGCCCACTACCGTCTTAGTAGATAGTGTGTGAGTTCCATTGGCTAACATTTAGTACTACTCATAGATAAAAGCAGGTTTGACTATAAAATGGAATCACCTGTGAATCTGTAAGATGCACAATCATTCTGTCTAATACAGCGTATTTTTAATTTTCAAAAGGCTTATTACATCCTGAACTTTAGCCCTTCAGTTTGGCCCCTGTCTTCTAATTATGCTGTTCAGCTGTGTGAGAGCATTTTTTCTCCAGCTGTTGTCTGCCAATGCATCACTGAATCATTAATATTTGGAATACTGAAATGCTGTCAAGAGAAAATGCCAAGCTCTCCACTGCACAGCCCTTCAGATAATATGAGTGAATGGTATAAAAAGGCACAAGAGCAAATTTTGATTGGGTTTGAAGTATGGTTGCACCCGGTGCTTTTTTTTCTAGAAAGGTGTCAACGAAGTCAGTGCCACACCTGGGAAAAAAGGACAGCCTGCACCACATTTTCATCCTGAAACATTTCCAAAAAATTTTTTTTTGGGGGGGGGCAGCATCTTCATTGCTATGACTGTTGACAGCACTTCTCAGCTACTGATTCCTCTCTGGGTTGCTGCTTAGTTTTTTTCTCTAGTGTTCCTGGCTCCCCTGAGCGATTGCAGCCTTTTTAGAGATTGCTTAGAGATGTAATGGCATCACAGTGCCACATAGGCAATCAGGTTTAGCCTACAGGGTGATGTCACCAGGGCCCAAACAAAGCCTCAATGCCTTCACCCTGAATCAGCTTCAGCAAAAAGAAATGGCAGCCCATTGTTGAGCCAGTGCTGCCAACACTGGGCTGTTTTGCAGGGCTGTATGCAGTAGATTTATTTGCCGCAGAGTAGCAAAATGAAGACTGTTGGCTCAGTTGTCTTTCTAGCCGGTATGTATTCTCTTCCCTTACACCTGCCTGAAGAACAACTTGGCTCCCTTTCTCAAGGAGGCATAAAAAGCTTGTGTGTGTGTGTATACTCAAATTTTGTTCCCTGCAAAACTTCAGTAAAAAAAGTACCTCCCCAACCCTCTTGATTTGGTTCTAGTTTTAAGTGATTCTTCCTAATAATTTATTTTTAATTACAGAGCAAAGAGATTGCATTCCAGCTTCATGAGGATTTAATGAGGGTTCTTAATGAGCTTTATACGGTAAGCATATTGATTTGGCTTTGCTTGAAAGAATTGTTCATCGAAAATCCATTGTAACATGTTTGAATGTTTTTAATTGAGCTGACACGTCGTAGAAGAATACGGTGTGTTTCATTTGGTGACATCTTGACAAATAAGGCTGTTGAGGTGGTCTCAAAAGAGACATTCTTATGGGAGTCTAATCATCTTCAAGACTCGCTGTTCCTTTGAAATCTGCCATATGCTTAACTGGACTTTGGATGGTGTCTTGAGTTCCCTAGGTATGCTTAGTGCACTTAGGTGGTTCATTGTAATTTCACCTTTCCAGCAATGTCATGAACCATGGTTTCTAAGTGTTCCTGGACTTAACCTCACGTCTCCTCCCACCTGAAACAGTGCTATGTCAGTCAGAGCTTTTCACTGACATACATGGATGCATAATATGGTTGCCTCTGTCCTTCTTGCATGGGAGCAAATTCCTTTATTGCCCTCACCCCAGTTACTACTCTTGAGAGGGGACTTTTTGATATGAAGTGCTAAGCTTAAGCCTCTGAGGTTGGTGTACTCATGCTCACTGGCTTCTAATTGTTATATTGTCCTAATCTCATGGAAAAAACAGAGCATTTTACGGTAAACGTAGTACATGAATTTGTATGAAAATTCTGAGCAAGACCCATGTTCAACAAATGGGAAAATAAATAAAACACATGCCATTGTTGGGGGTGCTGCTTCACTTGTGGTCTCATAGATGCTCGCTGTCCTAAGCCTTGCTCACTCCAGACTTAGGAAGCTGCCTTATACAGTCAGACCTTTTTGAGGTCCATCTAGCTCAGGATTGTCTACCCTGCCTGGCCATGGCTCTCCAGGTTCTCTGGAGATGCTGAGATTTGAACCCGAGGCCATCTGCATGCAAGGCAGGAGCTCTACCTCTGAGCTATGGGCCATCCCATGTCTCATAACAATCCCCCCTCCTTAAATAGTTGAAAAGAAAAGTTGTAAACAGTTTATAAATAAAACTGTGTTATTTCGACAGGAAAAGATAATGTTTTGTTCCAGAAAGCATATTATATTAGCCCTTTAGTAGAGTTCGGAGTAATTAGATGCTGCAGCACCGTTCCTTTAGATAATTTAGTATTGACTCCCCTTTTTATTGTTTTTATAATGTAAATAAGAATGTTTGTAAACAGTGCAAAATCAAGGTTAGCTGTGTAATTTAGAGTGGCTTCTGTGGTTTGTGGGTTACAGGTATAATGAAATACAAGTCGAAATAAAAGCCTGCCGTTATTCGCAGCTGAATAAAACAGAGAAAAAGATGAACTATTTGCATACTAAAATTCTATATTTGTCCTAACATAAACCTCTAAGTAGGTAGGTCTGATGTTCTTTCAAGTTTTGCCACCACCACCATTTGGGCAGGTAAAGGAGACTGCCCACCTGTCTACCAGGTAGGACAGCAGAGTTTGCTATTCCATCAGTGGTCCGAAACAGCAAAGCAACAAGTGGGTGCTTCTAGAATACCCATGCCTAAAACACCACTCTTCCTTCGCCTAGAAATTTAAGTGTTGGAGCCCAGAGATGGAATCCTTTTGACAATGCATTTTATTTTTAACTGGTTTTACTTTACTTTAAATACGTAAATATGTTTTACCTCGTCTGAACGTTTGGAGGCAAATTGATGTAAAGCTAAAATGAACAGTAAAATAAAACTCCAGCAGCTATTAATTTGTGCGTTTTGAGACATTCTGTGTAGGCATATATCTACCAAGCAGTGCCTGTTGTTGATAAAGGGTTGTATCCACCTAAGTTCTACTTGGACAAGGCACATTGAAGTGAATGTACCTAAGTCACATCCATTAATTCCAGTGGGTCTACTCTCAAGTGTGCCTAGCATTGGCTACAGCCCATGGATATTGGTAACAAAAGCCAGAAAACACTCAGAGCTCTGTTGGCACCATGCCTTTGTAGAAATAGAAATTTGTTTCAAGTAAATGAAAGGTGAATATCTGTTTCTGCAGTACGTGGCCCCAGTGGTTTGCCCAGTTTCTTGTACTTGTTTGATTAAATGAACAGTTCCCAAAAGGACGTATTTTAAAATTTAAATGACTGGTTCCTGATTAGCATTCAGGTGTGCCATAGAACTGTGGAGTCACTTGGTGGAAAAAGGGATTAAAGTTTTAAATCTACTGCAACAGAGTGAGAAGGAGAGATTTTTAATCTCAGTGCTGCCACAGTATAGTGGATTATTTTGTTCAAAGGTATCTGTAAAAGTAAGCATTTCTATGACATTAAAAAGTTACTCCACTTGAAAGTAGATAGAAGAATATGCCAATTTGAAATAGGAATATATTTATGGAAGGGCAAACTGGGGCAGTTGCCCAGAATGGCAAATCTGAGGAGGGAACAAGCTGATTTGCCGTCACATAAATACCATATTTACTCAAATGTAATGTGCACCTTTTTTTGGCCAAATTACGTCACAAAAATTAGGGTGCGCATTCGATTTGATGGCACATTAGAGTTGCCTAAATACGGTACATCTGTGGCTGGGGGTTCCCTCTTCACACAACCAGGAACAGGGGATAAAGTCTTCCAAGGCTTAGCATCACTCAACCCAGAATTGCACCTCGGCCATTATTGTTCTCCTGGCTCAACCATGCCAATGCATCAGAGCTGCCTGGACTCTTCTGGAGCTTCAGAACAGGACAATGATGGGCGGCCACGCCATCACCTTGAGGTCTGTTTGTTACCTATGCAGTGGCCTTACCAAGAGAGAGAGGAAGAAGCCTGGGGAGCGGGTGACAGAGCATCAAAAATCAGCACTGACTGACCTCTTGTGGCCACAAGCCTGCTGGCATGATTGGCATCCTGGGTGTGCTGTCACTTCCTCCACCTCCTGCTTGGTGGTTGCTTGGGCACAAGTCATGCCCACACTCCTTTCTTTCCAGGCAGCCCTGTGGAGTCCACTGTGGCTTAAGAGTGTGTGTGGTTGGGGTTAAGTCAAGAGACCTGCACATTCTGAAGAGCTGGGATCTGGAAGGAGTAGACAAATGGAAGCAGTAGCAAATTTCTTCTGCCCAGGGGCAGCAGACACCATTATGCACCACTATTTGGAAAGTAAATTACAACGGGACTTAAAATCTGAAGAGAAGTCAGGCCACCGTGCAGATAAAATAGCTTGTAAGAGTCTTGGTTGAATTATTTAATGGGGACCAAATTAGTAAAATGGATTCTCTCAGATAGATGTATATTGTGTGGATTTCAGCTTAAACACAAGCAGTGTCTATATTTCAGTCTAATACTAGTTTTGGTGAATTTCACTACTACCTATAGAGATCTACCTTTTAGTATTTAGTGCAGCTCATTCGAATCCTGTTAATTTGTGGCACGGTGTTATATTGCAAGTGGTACTAATTGCTTCTTGCTCCACTTGTTGTTGTTGCTATTTGGACTATTAACAACTCACTGCTTTAAAAAATGCACTATGTTCTTTAGACTGTGTGCATTTCCCTTTGTTCCGGGTTTTTTTTTTTCCATTTTCAAAGACACAAGGCAGAGGCAGCTGGAAAACAAATCACACTTTTGAGAATCGAGCCATAGTTCATTAGTTTGTCTGTGGGACAACAACTCATAGTAGCTTTATGAACAAACCATGGCTTAGTGACATGTGTGAACCAGTCCATGTGTCCATCTGCGGAATATGATAATATTGCTAACAATATGACTTCAGAATTTATAAGTCAAGCAAAAGCTTCCACCCACCACACCCAAAAAAGGTCAATAGGCAATATTATTAAATTGGTAAGGGAAGTGAGAAGTGAAGGGGGGAGAAATCATTTTTTAAATAAATCCTGATTGGCTGGCTATCGGCTTGACCTATCACAAGCGGGTAAGGGGGCAGTCCACCAGAGCCTAACACTCCTTTTTGCCACGTGCGTTTTATTGTAACAGTTTCTGATGGGAGAGGGGCGATTGCTGAGGCTCACATTTTGACCAGTTGAGCCTGCGATCCCCCAGGTCAGGAAAGTGCAGTGGTGGGATGGCAATGGGTAGGGCTGGGCGAGCCATAGCTGTCTGTTGCTGCCACCAGTGCTGGTCCCAGGGGCAGCGCTGGCCCAGCTCTGCAAGGCATGGGGTGAAATCCACCCCAGGCCTAGCCGAGTGGGGTCATCTGGTGCTGCTGACTTGCATCTAGCAAATAACTAAGTGTGTACTCAGAAGAAAGCCGCACTGAGTTCAGTAAGGATGTGTGGGGCTATAGTGTTTTATCTAGGCAGCCAGGAGTCCTCTGGATGACAAGATCTTTTTGCACCAGGTCAGTAAGGACCGCTTGCTTTTTAAAATTCTCACATATATATAGAACTCCCTGTGCATCTTTTGGACTGTTTCTGTAGGTTTCCCCCTCTGCATCAGATAACTGGGGTCAAATAAGTGTTTACTTTTTATAATACATGGAAGATGGATCTCCCTTAGGAAGTTATGGACTCTTCTTCCTTGGAGGTTTTTAAGCAGAGGCTGAATGACCATAGATGCTTTAGCTGAGTTTCCTACATTGCAGGGGGTTGCACTAGAAAGATGACCCTCTGGGTCCATTCCATCTCAGTGATTCTATGTTCTTCGGATTCAACAATATTTCATTATGCTCCTACTATTTTATGTATTTGTATATTGTATAAATTGTGTAAGTTATAGATAAAACATGTTCCATTTAAAAACAAAACGTTTAAATAAGCCAGCATTCTGCTGGTAGAAAGGGGCGTATGGACATAGCCAGGATTTTTGTTAGGGCAGCAGGCTTTTGTTAGGGGGCGTTCAGAACCTCATATTTGTATTGACTTTTACTTACTGGGGGTCAGCTGCCCCCCTTGGCTACAACCATGGGGGGCACCACAGGAAGGAAACAAGGTCGGAAGGGGATCACAGTCAGAAAAAGGTTGGGAAACACTGGTGTAAGGTATAGTATGAAGATTCTTTTCAGCCCTGAGTGATTGCTAATCAAGTAACTTCCAGAATATATATGATTAACTGCAGTGCCTTTATCAGTAATAGACAAAATACATAGTGTAGTGTCCAGGATCACATTCTTACCTGTAAGTATACTGATTTCTGTAATTACTTGTTTCCAAGATTTTGTTTCCAAGACATTGGCACAACTGCACACATGACAGTGAGATCCATGCTCTCCACAGTCCCACCGGCACAATGGTGATCCTGATAGTTGCCTAATAGTTCTCCTTGCCTCAGTGCAGACTGAAAGTTGAAGAAAAGCCATTTTTAATGGGTCATGTGTTGACTACTTCGCCATGCCAGCAGCTCATTTTTAGCCACCTCATTATTAGACAATGAATTATCATATCACTGACATGAGAATTTAGTCTCACACTTGCAATCAGTAGATAATGGATGTCATATGTTTAAGAAAAAAAGAACAGGTTAAAGGAGATGAAGACGTTGGAGTCTGGTGTGCTTTGCACCTCCTGCCAACATGGTCTTGGAGCATGAAAAGCCTTTTTGATTTTGAAAAATATCTCCCTTTTGCTGAAGGGTTCTTTACGCAGTTGAAAGTCTTGCATCTCTCTGAAGCTCAAAAATCCCATCCTTTGAGATGGACTACAAAGTGATCTTGCAGCATGTTCAGTACAAAAGTAAAAAGCTAAATAGCATGTGAAGCATGCAAATGGAATGAAAAGTATCTCCAAAATCCACCTCTTCCTAAAAATATTTTTAAAAACTGCAAAAGGCCCACAGGCCTTTTGCAAGATTTTAGTATTCTAAAAAGTGAACTGTGTCCCTTGACACAATTGATTTGAAAGACTACTCTGTTTATATCTGTGTTCAAGCATACACTCTGATATGCATGTTCTTCAAGTCCATCCTCTCACTGTCGTCTTGCTTATTCATTCAGTAGGAAAACACTTCAGTTTGGGGGCTTCATTTGAACTTGTGAAAGCAGAGCTACAACATGAAGCCAAGCACAGTGCATAGTAACTAGGCAAGACTTATTTCAATGGATTTTATTTTCATTTAAATGCATTTAGTTTCACTGCTTTAACCTATGATCAGGCTTGAGACAGTGAACAAACAGCAGCAAATAAGCCTGGCCTGTAGCAGTTACACAAAAGGCCGTGTGATTTTTGGGGATGGGGAAAACAATCCAGAAAGCAGCCATGGCTTCCTCTAGGAGCAAACTCATGTGTTGGGAGCAGGCAGAAAATGGAGCCAGGATGGGACCACTGCAAAAATAATAGGGATATATCGACATACTTAGGAGACCTCCAAGATATGCAGAACTACTACTACTACTACTAATATTACTATGGCAGAACATACACAAAAAAACCTGCCCAATGAGAATTGAACATGCTGAGTAGCTACAGAATGGTTGACTGTTAATTGGAAAAGAAAAACAGTTAACTGGAGGGCAATGGAAAGAGATGTGGAATTTTGTCGTTGAGCTCCTTTTGCTTACAATTCTTGCAGGTGGGCATGTGTGGTTGCAGAAACCCTGAACAAGAACACTCCTGCTATGGAGACCCTGCAGGGTTTTGTTGGAAGTCTCATTTGTTAAAATTGTATTTATCATCCAAGGTCTGGAAACGATGGGACTGTTTTTCCTGAACAAATCATGCCCATAAATGTACTGGAGTGTATTTTATAGACTTTCTTTTTATCTTTTAAAGTAAGGCCTTGCATTTCCACGCGTTTGATGTAGCCATTCCTACTTTTAAGATTTCAAAACATTTTCTGAAAAGGATAAAATATTGAGTTTTATTGTATAATTAACAAATTAAATACAGCAGGTACTTTCATTTCCTTTCACTGTTCTCCTTATCTGTCAGGTTTTTTGTTTTTTTTAATGTTGTCTCTACCAGCTGCCTTATTTTACTTATTTACACAGTTTTGTCTCTCTTCAGCCAAAAAGCTCCCAGAGGCAATTTTCATAAGTGTAATTTTTGTAAGGGTTATTATACTTGCCTGGGCATTTCGAATTAAGGGGCAAAGTGTCCTTCTTATTTAAGCAGTCTGGGGTAATGATTCTCTACTAGAAGAGAACAACATAATGTTCAGGAGGGGAGGGAAAACTACTCACCTCTGTAAACTTAGAAAAATACTAGCTTCAGAGTAACAGACGTGAATGGCATGTAACTCATCTCTGTTAACCTGGTCATAGCTATGCAGTTCTTGCGATCAACCATGTGTGCCTTGCTGATCAAGGTAGATAGTGAAGATACATAGGGAATTATTCTCTGAGCCCCACCATTATTAGGTTATTTCCTCATAAGCTGCTCAGGTGTTTGAGCTGGTGCCCATTTAGAGGTTTTATTTATCACTTGGATTTTTTTAAAAAATTCTATAGCCTGCCCAGAGTCCAAAGACTAAAACAGGTAATAATTCATTTTCTCTAAGCTCACCTTTAACTTCTTCTGTCATAGGTCATGAAAACCTACCATATGTATCATACAGAAAGCATCAGTGCAGAAAGCAAACTAAAGGAAGCTGAAAAACAGGAAGAGAAGCAAATTGGGAGGTCCGGAGATCCTGTTTTTCACATTCGGCTGGAGGACAGACACCAGAGACGCAGCTCTGTGAAGAAAATTGAAAAGATGAAGGAAAAAGTACATTTATCCATTAATACCACTTAATCATTTGAAGTTAGTGAATTGCAGTTCCAATATTCTTCTGAGATGGGGGCATAGATCTGTTGTAAGGATGGCCAGTCAAGAGGAGGTTGACTTGAAAGGGGATTGGAACTCCCATTACTGCTTTTGTTGTTTTATATTATGATTAGATCTTAAATCTAAGGCAGAATGAAGCTAGGCATACACAATGGAGACTTGAAAATAGCAACATACAAGGGTATTTTGGAAAGCAGCAGCAATTTAATACATACTGACCATGTAGTCATTTTGCTGTTACTTTTTGAACAACAGTCATTCATTTAGAATTTGCTAAGTGAGATAACTGGTGCATTTTTACCATATTTTAATGCTATTCTTTCCCCCTCAGCGTCAAGCAAAATATTCTGAAAACAAGCTGAAATCCATTAAAGCCAGAAATGAATATCTTCTAACCCTTGAAGCAACAAACGGCACTGTGTTCAAGTATTACATTCATGACCTTTCAGATCTGATTGATGTAAGTAGCTGGTATTCATGCAATTCTTACATGAAGGGGTCACAAAGCCTCTGAGCCCCCTACTCACTGCCCCCTTGGCCTTGACATGGTTAGGGTGGGTCACATTAGGGTAAAGCTCACATTAATTCTGCTGGATCTAACTTGAACTCAGATCCCTTGAAAACAGTTGTGTACGTGTGTGTGCATGTACTTTCTCTTTTTCTGTCCCTCTGGGGCAAGGCTTATCTAGGAGAGAGTGAAGTGACCAGTGGAGGCAGCTACTGTTCAAAAATCCAGATGTGCCCATGGGCCTAAAAAATTGTTTGACACTAAAGTATCCTGCTCTGATTAGACCCAGGAGTTTGGAAGGACCTAAGACTGTGGCCTGATTCACACATCACTTTAAAGCAGAGCTACACTAAATTACAGGGACGCGGGTGGCACTGTGGGTTAAACCACTGAGCCTAGGACTTGCCGATCAGAAGGTTGGCGGTTCGAATCCCCATGATGGGGTGAGCTCCCGTTGCTCGGTCCCAGCTCCTGCCAACCTAGCAGTTTGAAAGCACGTCAAAGTGCAAGTAGATAAATAGGTACCGCTCCAGCGGGAAGGCAAACAGTCTTTCCTTGCGCTGCTCTGGTTCGCCAGAAATGGCTTAGTCATGCTGGCCACATAACCCAGAAGCTGTACACTGTCTCCCTCGGTCAATAAAGTGAGATGAGCGCTGCAACCCCAGAGTCTGTCACGACTGGACCTAATGGTCAGGGGTCCCTTTACCTTTACACTAAATTACAGTTTAAATGTGAACACACAGCATGCGGGTGGACACTGCTGAAAATGCAGGTGCTTCTTTTCTTCATGCTGTGTTGGGAAGCAAGCCATTTTTTTGGAGAAGCAGTTGTTTGTTGCTGAAGGGCATCCCTTAACATCTGGACAAACTAATACTAACTAAAGTTCCATTAGATTATTATCGAGACCTACATTGGCTCCCAGTACGTTTCCAAGCACAAGTCAGAGTGCTGGTGCCAACCTCAGTGGCGCCTGCCCTGTGGAATGCCCTCCCATCAGATCTCAAAGAAATAAACAACTATCTGACTTTTAGAAGACATCTGAAGGCAACCCTGTTTAGGGAAGTTTTTAATGTTTGATCTTTTATTGTGTTTTTAATATTCTGTTGAGAGTCGGCCAGAATGGCTGGGAAAACCCAGCCAGATGGGCTGGGTATAAATAAATTATTATTATTATTATTATTATTATTATTATTATTATTATTATATTCAATGAATATTACCATTTGTGTGGGAAACACACAGTGTTTTGTAAACATTTCCCTTATGCACAGGCACTGCAGGTCTATATGCTATATGTTATGATTAGGTTGACCATATCTCCTAAAGTTTTTCTTGTGATAATAGGCATGCATTATACGATGGGTAGCCCATTTTCATTAAATATTCTCATTCCTTATACAAGAATTGTGTTTTTTTAAATAAAAAAACTGTTTAGAAGCATAAGATAAATTTGGAATAATGTAATGATCAAATAAACAAACAATTGTAGTGCACAGTTCCATTTTATTCAACTTTTCTGTCTTCAAAATGGTATAATAAATTGTACTATGGCAAAGATTAAATAACATTTTATCAAGCCCATTGAAAGATAAATATTTTTACTATGGATGGTTTCTCTTATTAAGTGCTTGTTTGTTCATTAGATAGTACTGCTGAAATTTGCTTTCTGCTTTTTTAAAAAACACAACTTCTTCTCCTTCATATTCTGTTAGTGTTGCGATCTTGGATATCATGCAAGCCTGAACAGAGCCTTAAGAACATATCTCTCTGCAGAGTATAACCTTGAAACCTCTCGACACGAGGGTCTGGACATCATTGAAAATGCTGTTGACAATTTGGAACCACGAAGTGACAAGCAAAGATTCATGGAAATGTATCCGACAGCCTTTTGCCCTCCAATGAGATTTGAGTTCCAGCCCCATATGGGTGACGAGGTCAGTAGCTGTTGACTTTTCATAGACAGAAAAGGATAAAAATCCAAACAAAATTTTTGTTTGTGCCTGGATGAGCACTTCCCTCTGTTGTGAACTTTGATTTCCTTTTTGTTCGTGTCTAGCTTTTATCCACTCAAACAAAGGGTCTAGTTAGGGTAAAACGAGAGCCAACATTATTCATACAGACGCAAGAAGATCAGCAAACAAACTACTACCAAGAGAATGTTTTGTGTAGAACTTAATTTGCCAGCTGCTCTAAACAAATCCCATGCCAAATGAACCCTTCATTACTGCACATTGAAATCTGCCACAACATGGGTAAACTCTCTGCAGCTTGGCCAAGTAGCTTTCGGCATACAAACAGAGCAAGAGGAAAGTTGTTTTTATAGCATTCTTATGCTGCTCATGTTTCTCTAGAGCGTCCCTGAGCATCTTCAAAAGTATGGTGAGACACTGGCTATTAACATATAACTTTTCAGAAACTTGGAGACGGTGTTAGAACCATCTTCCTACAGTACACATGTTCATTTTTTGTGTCTTCCCATGGCCTTTAGTCAGACTCTATACCTGCAAATTTCCATGCCACGTCAAGCGATGCTGGGAAAAAGATGAAACCAATATCCAGAGCTTTATCCCGATTTCTGTTATAGATGTGTGAATATGTGGCTCTGTTGGGTGTTGCCTATGTGTCCATGGTGATTATTACTGTAAACTCCCCATCTGTGCCTCAAATACACATGCCTAAAACAGTTGCATTTTACACATCCATGTGATTGCCGTCATTCCCACTATTTCTTTTTCTTATATGGCTATCTCATAAACGTATGTACAAACTAACACATAAACATACAGTAACAACTATACATCCCAGCGGGAGCCACTCTGCTGAGAGTCTGAGGGCATACTTTGCTGCCTCCATTGCATCCTCATTATGATGTCTGGCAGAGCTTTTTGTACGGGGCCTTTTACAGGCTGGCCCAAAGGAGGTGGTAGAACCAACGGTAGCTCGCTGTGACTTGTTTGCAAAGCATTTTGAGGATAAAATTGCTTGCATCCACCAAACCTTGACTTGACTCTGCTGTATTAGCAGATGACTCTTATGGGGTGTCCAGAGCACAGTCTGGTCCTGTTGTGTTGGATGAGTTTCAGTTGGTAAGGCTCGAGGATGTGGACACAGTGCTCAAATCCGTCAGTGCGACCACTTGTGCTCTAGATCCTTGCCACTCTTAGCTGATAAAAACTAGCATGGAGGGAACAGCTGGCTGGGCCTGGGAGATGATCAATGCCTCTTTACGAGAGGGGGTGGTTCCTGTCTGCTTGAAGGAGGCAGTAGTAAAACCACTCCTTAAGAAACCTTCCCTGGATTTGGAAAACCTAACTACCTACTAATCAGTTGCCAATCTCCCTTTCCTGAGCAAGGTTCTGGAGTGAGTGGTCGCAGACCAGATCCAGATGCTTTTGGAAGAATCTGATTTTCTAGATCCATTTCAGTTGGGGTTTAGGCCCAGTTTTGCTTTGGTCGCCCTGTATGATGACCTCTGTCGAGAGAGAGACAAGGGAAAGATGTCCCTGTTAATTCTTCGCAACCTCTCAGTGGATTTTGATACCATCAATGATGGTATCCTTCTGGAGCGACTGTCTGAACTAGCGGTGGGTGGCACCGCTTTGCAGTGGTTCCAGTCCTACTTGGATGGTTGTTCCCAGAGGGTGTTGCTTGGGGAATACTTTTCAGCCCCATGGAACCTTCAATGTGGGGTTCCGCAGGGCTCAATCCTATACCCTATGTTGTTTAACATCTACATGAAATTGCTGGGTGGGGTTATCTGGAGGTTTGGAGTACGTTGTCTACAGTATGCTGATGACACATAGCTCTATTTCTCCTTGACATCTGCAGGTGAGACAGTGGAAGTGCTGGATCAGTGTCTTGCCTCAGTAATGGACTGGATGAGAGCCAACAAACTGAAACTCAATCCAGATAAGACTGAGGCACTGTTAGTGGGTGGTTCCCTAGACCGGATGGGTGGGAGATCGCCTGCTCTTGATGGATTACCCTTCCTCTGAAGGAGCAGGTTCATAACTTGGGGGGTACTCCTGGATCCTTTGCTGTCGCTCGAGGCTCCGATGGCCTCAGTGGCCCAGAGTTCCTTCCATCAGCTTTGGCTGGTGGCCTAGCTACACCCCTATCTGGACATGGATAGCCTGACTACTGTTTTCTATGCTCTGGTAATCTCAAGGTTAGATTACTGCAATGTGTTATATGTAGGGCTGCCTCTGGAGATGGTTCAGAAACTTCAGCTAGTGCAGAATTCAGGGGCCAGGTTGCTCACCAGAGCAAGATGGTTTGAGCATATTACACCTATCCTGGTCCGCCAACACTGGCTACCAATTCATGTCAGGGCCCAATTCAAAGTGCTGGTTTTGACCCTATAAAGCCTTAAGCGGCTCAGGACTGCAATACCTCAAGGACTGCCTCTTTCCATATGAACCTACTCAGACTCTGAGATCATCTTCTGAGGCCCTTATTCATGTGCCTCCTCCTCAAGAGATCCGGAAGGTGGCAATCAAGGAACAGGCCTTCTGTGTAATGGCTCCCCATCTATAGAATGTTCTCCCAAGGGAAGTTCACCTGGTGCCTTCATTATACACCTTTAGATGCCAGGCAAAAATGTTCCTTTTTAACCAGGTGTTTGGTGATTTGATTGACGTGAACTCCCCCCTGCCCCGTCCCCAAATTTTTACCTAATCTCTTCGTTTGATATTTCATATTCAGGTTTCTCAGGTCAGTGTCCAGCAGCCAGTCCAAGGGGAACTCATGCTTAGGTATCAGCAGCTTCAGTCACGACTGGCCACATTGAAAATTGAAAATGAGGAGGTAAGATGGACTGCAGTTCGTCAGGCGTAGCATTGACACTCCACGTAGTGTCTGACAAATATCAGGGCCTACTTACAATGACTCCCAAGATTTTTGAAAATATCATATTTGGCACCGAAAATGAGAGGCAGACCGTTGTTCCATATAGCTCAGTACTCCCTGCTCTGACTGGCAGTGGCTCTCCAGGGTTTCAGGCAAGGGACCTTCCCAGCCTTACCTGGAGCTGCCAGGATCGAAACTGAGATCTTCCGCGTGCTAAGTAGATGTTTGTCCATTGAGCCACAGTGAATCCCGGGGGGAAACAAAACAAAACAGCGGCATGGAAGGTTGAAGCGACTTTAGTGTTGTGCTCAAAACATGCTTTGTTGAGGGGCCAGATGCCATTGGAGGAAAGAAGATGCAGGCTGGCATGTCCGCTTCACCACAGGGGGAATAAAGTAACACTCACTTAGGCAAGGGTACTGCCCAGGCTGACATGACCTTTTTCTTTCAAGGAAACAGCCCTGAAAGGGGATGCGCTGGATCAGGTGGCTCTGAATCAGCTTTTGTTTCAGCAGATTGCTGCTTGCCCTGCTACCCAGAACACACAAAGGGAGGCTGCTGTAGCCCTGAGAGAGGCCAGATTGCCTGGCAGGCCCAGTTGGGCCCTTCAGAGACACCTGGCCCTGCACTTCTCCTTTCAGGGCCAGTTTTTAAAAAAGGGGGGGGGGTGGACCAGCGCTGTTTCCCTTCCCTCCTTTTCATAGGATCCAGAGCGAAAAGGAGAAGTGCTTGGCAGCTCCATAGTAGGCCTCTCCTTCTGCTTCTTCCTTCAGCAGCCTTCCCAGAAAGCTCACAGGGGCAAGGAGGGCCAGACCACCAGGGAGACACACAGAGGAGGTGCTGCCAGGGTGGCTTGGAGAGTTTCAAAGGGGACCCAGGGCCCACTGAGCAAAAAGGGCTGTCAGGAACCTAGTTTGTTTAATTTTTGCACTTATCTCATAAAATGCACTTAACTACTTGATTGCAAGGGGGGGGGAAGCCTCACAAAAAAATCCCAACACAATAATATTATCAATAAAAACAGTTGAAAGCAGCTGTTTAAAACATTCAATAAAAATAATTAAAATCGACGATAAGCTAAAAAGGAGAATAAAACACATGTCGGCAATCTAAATCTCTGGGTGGGCTTGCCTGAGCAGTGAAGTGAAGGGGGCTGCCTGGTGTCGATAGGCATTCCATGTTTTGGCACTGCCGTAGTAAAATATGAATTTCTTACTAATCCAAAACAAGTATTATGTAGCACCTGTAACAAGTACACTCAGCAGCTCCCTTCTTCCTCCTGTTGGTGGAAAATACTTGGTCTGTTTTTCTGCTTGATACTATGAAGTGCACCTTTTTAACTCCAGGTTAAGAAGACGACTGAAGCTACTTTACAGACAATACAAGATATGGTCACCATTGAGGACTACGACGTTTCTGAATGTTTCCAGCACAGTCGTTCAACAGAGTCTGTGAAGTCAACAGTTTCTGAGACCTACTTGAGCAAGCCTAGCATTGCGAAGAGAAGAGCGAACCAGCAGGAGACGGAACAGTTCTATTTCATGGTGTGTTGCCTGCTTTCCGTGTGATACGCTCTCCCCACCCCCAACGTTCTTGAAATGTAGATAGCACTTCTTCAGATGCGAAATGCATTGATCTGTGTCTTTGCAGAAATTCAGAGAGTATCTGGAGGGAAGTAATCTCATCACAAAGCTCCAAGCAAAGCATGATTTACTGCAGCGAACACTTGGAGAAGGTAAATGAATCGGAATAAACCTCAGAATAAATCTGCTAAAATATTTACAATGCGTATATTTAAACCCATGGTTCAGATGTAGCCAGAAGCCATGATTTTAAGCTATGTGAATGATCATGAGGCTCACGTACTCCTTTTTTAAAACTAACGACAGGTCCCCATGATATCTAAACTCAGGAAACTATGACTTGTTTAAACTACAGTTAGTATAAACAAGGCAGAATCAAACGATGGTTTCAGAACCTGGCTTGTCCTGAAACCATAGTAGATTAATCACAGAGTCTATACTTCTGTTAGGAAATATTCTGGTTCCTTTTCTAGTAAACAAAAGCAAAGCAAAATATAAAACCCCAGACAGAGACCTGAAAGCCAGTTTATTTTACGTACTGGATTGTCTCAATTTGGCTTGTATTTTTGGTGGGTTGGGGGAGTACATGGCACTGTTTCAAAAAAAACAAAACAAAAAAAAACAGGCAGGGTGAATAGAACAGAAAATGGAGAAATCTTTCTTTGGCAGAATTAGACAGCCCACTGTGCAAGGTCATATGTGACCTATTTTGTGTGCGAAACATTCTAAATTATAACTCCTAGGAGTCTGGGTATCTCTGTCTCTTAATAGCATTACCTTGCATCTTCTGCTGCCGAATTTATTAACTACTTCCCTGTAGGCTGAAATAGTGCCTCATTATGAACAGAATGCATTATAAACTTTCTATGCACCAGCATGGTATTATCAGTTTGTTCATTATATTATTGAGAAAATGTGCCTTGCATTTTAAAATGTGCTCCTTGTAGAGTAATTCTTGTAACAGTGGGATTTCCTGTATTATCATGAATCACAGAAAATATCTCTTTCATACTTTTCAGTGGGATTAATAATCAGGCTGTTGCAGGCTTGCAAAAACAAGTTTATAAATATCTGCTACCCACAGAATGTAATACATGCCTGCCTATATTTTCTGCCCTCTGCATAGTCATATCCTCTGGCTTTCTCCGTAGCAGAGCTCAGGATCAGGCTGTAAGAATCACAAATATATATTAGCAGCTTTTAAGACCAACCCCTTTGCTTGGTTATGTGCTTTATTTTCCTCTCCCGCCAACCTTGCAGATAATACCGCGCTTATGAGAAAGTGGTGACATTTCCCTTTATGTGAAATCATAAATGTTATGAAACAGGATGAATACTTGTTTCTGAGCCCAATTAGCAACTTTGCACGCTAATGGAAGCCTTTATTTCAAAAGTGGGTCGAGCGAAGTTTTAGTGCAACTAGAACCATCCCATCCCTCAAAAGCACAGATAGATTTCTGTTTTCAAATCACCGTTTCATAACACATGTGCTAAACTTTTTCTGGCATAAACTGCAGCAAATGCAAGAGTGAAAATATATACTTTAAATGTTCTGCTACCCACATGCCTTGATTGTGCTTGTTTAGAATAATATAGAACTAGCATCTGTTTGGTAAAGGAGAACACATTGAACTACAGATCTGTTTTATGCATGTGTGATTGAACTTCCTGTCCTAGGGGCAAGCCAACATTTTCTTCTGCTGTGCATCCTCCATTTGTTTCATGAGTGGTAGTGCTGCGGAACTGCTGTGCTGTGGCCCCTGAAATGCATGAAGGATGCATAGTAGCCGTGTTGGGCAGATGTGCACCAGGTGTTTATATTACGTAATATGCAGTTAAGCATTCTTATGCAGCACGCATTTAAATATTTACTCTCATAACTACATCTACATCTAAAGACGATGCATTTTTAAACTCTACGGTCTTTGGCAATATGCCTTCCAGCCTTGCCAGCCCTTTCTCTTTATGTAAACTTTGAATAGCTCATTAAAATATGCAAGCCTTCAAGATTGCTTGAAATTTTCTTTCGTTTTACTTGCAAGCAAGCAAGCAAACAAACTCTTTACTCCCATAAGACAGAAGCTTTAGTACAGCAGCTTCAGATACCGGCTTTGCTTTTTGAACATTTTAACACTGGAAGTGAGAAAACAGTTCCCTTGGCATGCAAGTATAACTCTTGCGCAGTTAAAAATAATTGAAGATTGAAGAGGAACTAGATGGTATATGTATAGTTTCATAGAAAATCCACTTTTAGTTCCATTCGTTTTCAGATTATTGTTCCCTTATCTTTTAGGTCATAGAGCAGAATATATGACTACAAGGTAAGACAGTGAAACTTTTTTATGTGGTTTGTATTACAGAAAGCTGTGATGATAATAACGTTCACAAGCAGGGGAAATAAATGTTGTGGATGATGAGTGCAATGTTGTTCCATACGTTTTCAAAAAATAAATATGCACTATTAATGTTAGCAGCTTTGTTGCATTCTTGTTACACCCACCATGAATATTAATATGCAAATCTTATTGAATTCCTTAACATCCTCTCAGATTTTGTGCTTTGTTACTATTTATCTTTTGCTTAATAAATATAGTCCCTTCTCTCAGACCACGAAGTATTCCTCCTCAATCTCAGAAATACAATTTGTTTAATGGTGATTTGGGATCGTTCACCTTGCTTGCTGAGCAACTCATTTCAACACCTTGCCATAATGGCCATGGTCTGTTATACTATGCTGAGGCAGAGATGTCCTGGGGGTCTTATTTCCTAGCTGCTCAGTATAATGCTTCTTGGAGTCAGGACAAATATACCCACAATACATACACAGTGATGAAGGAATACCAGAATTCTGAGGATGATTAGCATTTTCAGTCTATTTAAAGAAGGTAAAAAATTTTTGTCGGTATGCAACATTTTCTGATTAACGTGTTGCTCAGATTGACTCAAAAGACTATGTTACAACATGCTGGTTCTGAAAACCCAATGCTTGTATTGTTTTCAGGAATTCCTTATGCTACTTAAAGTACTGTTCTGTTTATTTTTTGACTGCTGTATTTACATCTTCATTCTGTATCCCCCCCTGTTCTGATAACGCTTATAGCCGAGGGCGAAGGAACTCCCACACAAGGCATCAGGTATAAGCCTATTAAATCAAACATTTACCATCTCTTGATTATTGGGGACTGTCTGCATTAAGAAATGAGAGGGGAATGTCACACTTACCTGGTGTTTTTCTAATGGATCTCTAAATTAGAGAAATTAGCTATCCCTAATGTTTTGATGGAATCCACTTTCTGCAATAAAAGGTGAAACCTCCCAGATCCATAGTACCTCTTTCGCAGGTGCGCAGGAAGTTGACAGATGCAGCCTGGCTTTTGTTACCATTTCCTAAATGCCAGATCTGCCTACCTGTCTCCCCAGCACAGCACGGTAACTTGCTTTTTAAACCCAGTAAAGACGTACAAACAGCTTGTAGTATCACATAAAGCACTGCTACTTAGAATAAGCAAACGAAGGCCATGCTTTGTATATGGATCTTCTCGCAATTTATAAAATAAGCTGTATATTTTTAACCATACGCCATTCACAGCTGCGATTGGATCCAGGGTATGCATTTACGATGTGCTTTCTGGCCCATGTGTTCTTTTTATCCCTTTGTCATGGCAGCATGATGGACAAATGGGAGGTCATCTTTCCAAATAATATGGGATCCTTTTGAAATAAATGCATACCCTGTTGAACTTTTAAGATCCATTGCCCTCAGGAGGATTTTAAGGTGCTGAACTTGACCGTAGCAGTTCTTCCAATCAGTTTTGTGGCTCATCAGCATGCCACATACACCTGTCATTCACATGGGGACTGTACTGATTTCTTAACCAACTAATGCTAGTCCAAACAAGCTGGCAGGATCAGAAGGCATCATGCAAAAACTTGTGATGGCAACTCCAAAGTAGTTTGCTCCTTCCTAGTGTCACTTCTCTCATTTCCAGTTTGGCTCTATTTATCTGCTAGTTGTAGCACCTGGAAGTGTCTGTAGTAAAGGAAATGAGCCTGTGTTCATTAATTACTCTGAGTGATTTAAACCCTAGGTTTAATGTGCAGGGTTTCTTTTCACACAGAGATTCATTGTCTGCTCCCTTTGGGGTCCGTACAAGGTACAGGCACTCTATCAACATGCTAGCCATCATAATCATAGAATTGGAAGAGACCCTGAGGGTCATCTATTCCAACCCCCTGCAATGCAGGAATTTCAACTAAAGCATAGACGGAAGCACAATAGCAGGCATATGACTAGTCTCTAATACCCAGGAGGTAAAATTATCCTGGCCTTCTTGTACTAAAGTCAAAATCCAAACATTGTAAAAAACATTAGGAGACAATGGATGCGAAAACTATTAATCAGAAAAAGAGAGAGGATAATTGCTTTCCCCCATAGAGCTAGTGACAGAACACAGATATGTCTTCAGAATACTAACTATGTAGTTTTCATAGCAGCGGCAGGAGAACAGCTGTAGTAATACTCTGACAAATTGAGGCCAAATTATGTCTAGGCAGACCCTCCTGCATCTTGTTTGCTTCTTTGCTTGGATAACAAAATCGGCTGTGGGAGGCTGAAATTTGGGGTGAACTCATAGTGATTGGGGCAGGGGCTGGTGCTTAGTACTTCCTGGCATTTGCCCATTAAAAAAGCACACCGGGCTTTCCAGGGGTGGTGGAAAAACCCCAGGGATCATCTGTGAGAACATTTTTCTCATTAACAAAATGGTAAATGCATTATTTCAGTTCATGTCATCCCATAGTAACCTTGAGTAATGGATTCCTTCTTGTAGTTATTTCCTGTAAAGGGACTGAAAAAATCCATGACAGCTTTTGTGATTGCATTGAATTAGGTAAATGTGAAATTTTAGCAAACCATTTCATAATGCCATGGAAATGCATCTAACGATACATTCATTTTAATTTTGAAATTTCTTACTGCAAACAATACCCTTGGGGTTGCTTTACATTCCTTGCATATTTCAGCTTTGCAAAGGTGAATGTGGTTTATATAAATTTCCTCCCTCCCTCCCTCTCTCTCTCTATATATGCATTTATTAATTTTGTAAAACTATAGCATTGCTGTTTATTTCCCTTTAATAGCTTAATGAAGATGCTCTTATGACTGCAAGGATGTTGAAGCAAGAGCAGCCCTAGGCTACAGGGGCCCAATGGCCAAAGCAGTTGCTTAACTAATTACGAGTAAATTTTTCTGTTACTATTTATTTGGGCCATATGTCATAGCAGTATAGCATCATCATAAATTATATTAAGGCATAAAACTAATACAACACATAAGGCACTACATTTGTAATCTAATACATAGGACGAGTTCAAGTGTAATAACCTAATAAACTATGGTTTACAGTCCTACCTTGGATTCCAAATGCCTTAGTATTCAGACGTTTTGGCTTCCGAACGCCGCAAACCTGGAAGTGAGTGTTCCGACTGGTGAACGTTCTTTGGAACCCGAACGTCCGATGGGGCTTCTGCAGCTTCTGATTGGCTGCAGGAGCTTCCTGCAGCCAATCAGAAGTTGCGTTTTAGTTTCTGAACGTTTTGGAAGTTGAACAGACTTCTGGAACAGATTCCGTTCGACTTCCTAGGTGCAACTGTATTAGGCTGAGTAGTGGCGCTGTGGGTTAAACCACAGAGCCTAGGACTTACCGATCAGAAGGTCGGCGGTTCGAATCCCCACGATGGGGTGAGCTCCTGTTGCTCGGTCCCTGCTCCTGCCAACCTAGCAGTTCGAAAGCACGTAAAAGTGCAAGTAGATAAATAGGTACCACTTCGGTGGAAGGTAAACGGCATTTCCATGCGCTGCTCTGGTTCGCCAGAATGCTGGCCACATGACCCAGAAGCTGTACGCCGGCTCCCACGACCAATAAAGCGAGATGAGCGCTGTAACGCCAGAGTCGGCCACGACTGGACCTAATGGTCAGGGGTCCCTTTACCTTTACTAGTGCCTGCATACCCTTCATCTTTGAAGATTCCATACATCTTTCTTGCTCCTGGTTTTATATTCTGATTAATAAACAGGAATCAAGCCACAGTTTCCCAGCTCAGGTATAACAGGAAACTGTGGTTCTTAAACTGTGGTTTAAAAAACCGTAGAAATACACAAGCAAAAGGAGAAAGGAAAAGGGGGGAACACAGAAGAACATTAATTCTTGGTAAGATTTATTAGATCAAGGTTGTTACATCTGAACTGGAATTCTGAAAAAGATGCTGACAACTCTTCATGCTCCCAAGTCAGGATTCTCTATTTCCAATGTGGTTTCCTTGTCAGTGTTAGCAGAGTCCAGTTTTATGAAGGTACTTGCTATCACATTTGGTCAGCTGCCTTCAAGAAAAACATACAGAATGCATACTTTCAAAGGCTGTGCATTACTTTCTGCTCCCGACAAACTGAGGAAGATAATTCAGTTTGGAAAGATTTTATTTTTTTAAGATAAAGCCTTTGATTCTCAAATGCGTTACTGGAATGAGTATGGTTCTAGTGAGGTTTGTGTTTACAGATCATTATGAGTTTGAGGCTGATTCCTAATAGTGATAATTCCTATTTGCAGAGATAATCTCTCTTATATTATTTGTGGTATATTTTGGGTGATTTTTCTTCCTTCATAGGACTCTGGGCAAGTAATCCCTCTCATTGTAGAAAGCTGCATCCGGTTTATCAACTTGTATGGTGAGTTCCAAAATTCAATTTTACTTAATCCTAGTTGTGGTTTCTTCAGAATATTGTGCTTATTAATAATTATGCTTTTTTCTGATGTTTAAGTCACTTTCTAATTACAGCTAGGGAAGGTCATAAAGCTTTAATCCAGCATTAAGTATGGCAGTGTGAGGAGCTCTAGAATAAAGCCTAGTGTGGAACAACACATTCATAAAACAACAGGGACAGTGAGGCTGTGGAAAGGCAGCAAAAAGAATGGAATTATGAATGGAATGTACACGATATAATGGCAGAAGCGAAGAATGGGCAGGGAAAAAGGGTCAGGAGCAAGCTAAGAGAGGAAGTTGAGAGAAAGGAGGAGGGTACGGCTGCAGTCCTAACTCCACTTACTGAATTCAATAGGACTTACTTCTCAGTAGACATGGTGAGAATTGTGGCATTAGAAGTCAGAATTGTGTTTCAAAATGGTGTAAACTGCTTTTTTTAAAAAAGAAACAAAACAGGTTATATGTCTAATAAATCAGTAACAAGTCAGTATTTCCTCCTGATTTGAAATAACTTGGTACCCAATTTAATGACGCATATTTCTTTCTTGCTCTTGTTTTTCAGGTCTCCAGCACCAGGGCATTTTCAGAGTATCTGGCTCCCAGGTGGAAGTCAATGATATTAAAAATTCATTTGAGAGAGGTAATTATATTTTCTGCCATGCATACATAATTGTATTTTGTTCCATTTTGGTAACGTGAGAGCCAGCGATCTAAACCTTTTAACCACACAGAAATGCTTCCGTTCCTTGAAACTTAATCGTTATTGGCCACAGTGGTCTGTCCTGATAAGCAAATATGTCGGGCAGCAGCCCGTTTGACAGATTCTGCATCTCTGTCCTTGTGTGGGGCTGTTTCAGCAATACGGATACTGTAATACCTTAGGGTAATGTGCAGATTACGGCAGAAGGAGTGTAAGCAATTCATGGGTGCAACACATTCAGGTGGCAGCAGTTTAGCATACTGGTTCAGCAGATCCAAAGCCAGCCATGGGCAAGCTATGGACTTTCTCTTAATGTCTTTCACACTCTGCTTAGGACTAGGGTTAAGTCCCACAAAGTGGCTTTCCAAGACATGACTTTTACTAGAATAAAAAAATGATCCCATTCATAAATTCAGCATATGGTACACTCGTCCCAAGACTTAGCCAGAACTTCTCCAGCTTTTCAGGAACAAGGAGCTTTCAACAATAGCGAGAGGGGCTTCAGGCGTTTTATCTCCCATACGTATGCATACTGAAATGATCATATCGATTGTGAAAGTCAACATGGAAATTTAAGTGTGTGACCCCGTCAGGATTTGAACCTTTGGGCTCCAGCAATTATCTTAGATCCTGATAGAACTGTGAAAGTTACTAAAAGTATAATAACTTGTGCCCTCTTTGGGGATATGGCTGCCCACATTTTAATTTACAGCCAGACACTTACAGATTGTTTTTTCATTCAAATAGATCCATGGAGAAAAGTCAGTCCTTTAAATAAAATGGGGGGGGGGGGAGGAGAATCAGTTCAGGTCTCCAAATCAGGAGTACACAAGAATCAAATCATGCTGAAACACTTATTTGTGGATTGTTTTTGCGCAACCATTTTTTTAAATTAATGAATTTGGCTAAGCCCTCCTTATTATTAAGGGTTATATGAAATTAAGTTGTCCCACTTGCACAAGGACTTCCAATTTTTCTGTGGAACTTAAACTGCCTCTCCTTCCTCTCTCCACTCCCCAAATCTTTCTTCAGACTCCCCAAATAGATTCAGGAAATAATGCAGCAAGAAGGAGGGGGGGGCTTCCATCGTGCAAGTGGAAGTCCTTGTACAAACTGTACATTTTAAATTATTACTATGTCATGTGAGCAGCCAAAGACTTTAGTAATAATTGCTTCCAGTACCTTACATGTTAAGCGGCATGGGTAAATCTCTGTAAAATTGTCACCCACAAAACCTTACTTGTCTCGTAGCTTCCATGCCACTTCTTTCCTACTCAGTTCTTCTTTTGCACATTAATATTAATACCACTTTATTCTTTTCACTTCCAGCTACTCTCTCCTTTCATGCACGTATGCCTCTTTTTCACTGCTGAAGCTTCAGGTCATCCACTCATCTGCTCACTTAAGGCAGCTATCCCGCCCCCCCCCCAAGCCAAAGCAAGTGACCGCCTTCGCTTCTCATTCGAACAGTTCCCACTGAAACATTCTGTGTTAAAAGGATCATTAGGAAAGAGATCAGGGACACGGGTGGCACCGTGGGTTAAACCACAGAGCCTAGGACTTGCCAATCAGAAGGTCGGCGGCTCAAATCCCCGCAACAGTGAGCTCCTGTTGCTCGGTCCCTGCTCCTGCCAACCTAGCAGTTCGAAAGCACACCAGTGCAAATAGATAAATAGGTACCACTCCAGCGGGAAGGTAAACAGCATTTCCGTGTGCTGCTCTGGTTCTCCAGAAGTGGCTTAGTCATGCTGGCCACATGACTCGGAAGCTGTACGCCGGCTCCCTCGGATAATAAAGCGAGATGAGCGCCGCAACCCCAGAGTCGGTCACGACTGGACCTAATGGTTAGGGGTGCCTTTACCTTAGGAAAGAGATCAGAAACAAAACTGCTCATGTTGTAGCATTGTGACCACTCTTGGAGAAACTATGTGCAATTCCTGTTGCCTCGCCTCAAAAATATCGTAGAGCTCAAAAAGATACAGAAAAGGAGCAACAAAAAAGATCAAGGGAGTGGAGGAGCTCACATGTTTTTATTTATTTAATCGAACAAAACTTTAGATGTTTAATCTAATGAAACACATATGCCGCTTAACCATGAAATAAAACCGCTATGTGGTTTGCAGATAATACAAAATATACGCTGGCTCTAAATTGTCAATAAAAAACAAAATTAAAATACGAAAAAACAGCAGTTTAAAAATATACATAATAGACTGAAATTACAGGTTAAAATACTTGTCAACTTTATTTATGTATCTGGGGCAGGCTTGCTGAAACAGAACAGTTTTTAGCCGGTGCCTGAAAGAATACACATAAGGCACCTAACTAAGTACCTATGAGGAAATATTAAATCAATATAAATTGTTGACTTTCTCAAATATCAGCTGCAGTGAAGTGCTAAGCATCTTGCTTTAGTTTTTAAAGCTACCTAAACTGAAAACAGTTACCCAGCCAACAACCTTTCAACTACTAGCATCCCTCTTTTAAACACATTTTACGGTCTGAAATCTCGATCTTTTCCACTGGGAGATGGCATTTAGAATCCATTTTTCTCATCACAATACACAGCAGTCTGCATGTTCTTGAAATCTCTTTAATTACTTTTTTCGGCGCTAAGAAAGATGTGCACCTTGAAGACATCTATATTTGCTTGGTATGTGACTTGACTGAACAAATGGTTGCAAAGACTTACTTGACGCATGCTGCAATCCTCAGACCATTTTTCTCAAGTGTATTAGATCTTTATTTCACTGGGACTAGTTTTGAGTAGGTGCATTAGTCCATAAATAGACCATATGGATTGAGTATTGCATGTCTGACCCAATAAACTTTTTTTCTCAGCTGATGACTCAAGGCGTGCCTAGCCTATGCAATTAAGAGGAATGTTTATTTTACTCTCTTACATTCACTTTAATCGAAGATTGGACTTAACTAAACCAGTTATGATTTATTTAATACAGCTCAGGATCCTACTAGGTAGTAAAATGCTGTTCAGCTAGAATGCCTATATTAAGTATTTAACTTGATTTATTTTTGCAGGTGAAAATCCTTTGGCAGATGACCAAAGTAATCATGACATTAACTCAGTTGCTGGAGTACTGAAGCTCTATTTCCGAGGGCTGGAGAACCCTGTCTTTCCTAAGGAAAGATTTAATGATCTTATTTCTTGTGTCAGTAAGTTAAATTTGTTTTAACAGCTTGTAAAGTTACTTACTAATAAATGCACTAGCACCTCAGAAGTCCCGCCAACCAATTTCCGTAAGACAGTTTGCTAACCTCTGCAGTTAATATATGTGTATTCGTACATATTTCTGAATCTGCTCTCAATGTACCGTTGACCTCCTCAATGTAGCAGGCACGCCGCCTTTCCAGAACACAGGAGATAATAGTGAAATTCAGTGCTGCCCTGCTACAAATGTTTTGTCTGTGCAACTTTTTCCGCTTGCCCAATGGATCCTCTCCCCCTGCATGCATCCTGACTCCCCCGCAAGCCAGTGGAGGGCATGTGAGGGTAGGAACTGGACCAGATATAAGGTGAATAAATCATCTTAACAGGCTTGTAAGTGACCATAGCCAAGGTGTTTGAGAATCCTATGTACCTGCAGAAAAAGGGAATGATGGTTCCTTTGAGTGACAAGATGTTCCGGTCAGAAGGGAAGCAGAGTTTATTCCCCCAGTTTAGACTTATTCCAGCTATGGGCAAAATACGCTAAAGAGTTTAATTGGCCATTTGCTATCAGCTGGAGCTTGATGAGATCAGCAATATTACAGTGGTACCTCGGGTTACATACGCTTCAGGTTACATATGCTTCAGGTTACAGACTCCGCTAACCCAGAAATAGTACCTCGGGTTAAGAACTTTGCTTCAGGATGAGAACAGAAATCGTGCTCTGGCGGCAGCGGGAGGCCCCACTTGCTAAAGTGGTGCTTCAGGTTAAGAACAGTTTCAGGTTAAGAACGCACCTCTGGAACAAATTAAGCACGTAACCAGAGGTACCACTGTAGTAGGAAATGTTAGAAATGATGCCCTAGAAATGAGCCAGCGTGGTGTAGTGGTTAAGAGCGGTAGTCTCATAATCTGGGGAACCGGGTTCGCATCTCCGCTCCTCCACATGCAGCTGCTGGGTGACCTTGGGCTAGTCACACTTCTCTGAAGTCTTTCAGCCCCACTCACCTCACAGAGTGTTTGTTGTGGGGGAGGAAGGAAAAGGAGAATGTTAGCCGCTTTGAGACTCCTTCAGGTAGTGATAAAGCGGGATATCAAATCCAAACTCCTCCTCCTCCTCCTCTTCTTCTTCATAGTGCTGTATACTGTACCGTCACATAGCCAATGATTTTACTTGTATCTTGTCTACTTGTCTGTTGCAGGAATAGAAAATCTCTATGAGAGAGCTCTTCACATACGAAAACTCCTCCTGACTTTGCCCAGATCAGTCCTCATAGTGCTAAGATATCTTTTTGCTTTCCTCAATCAGTAAGTACATTAACTTCTGATCAGAAGCACTCTATTGATCTTTAATTCTTCATTTTAACAGAGGAGAATATTTCAGTTGGCAGCAAAGCCATGATTTCCAAACAAGCTGGAATAATTTTTACCCTGAACTGAGAGATCTCGCTGTACTAGGAATGACTTGAATGCAGCAGTTGTGCAAATGTAAAAGGAACTGCCCAAAATATTTGCATAATTGAGAAGAAGAAGAAGAAGAATTATTATTTGAAGCTTCAGTTGTAATAAACGCTTAAGTTATCCTCAACAGCTGCTTTAGGATGATATAGCAATATATGAATTCTCATTTCCATCACTATAGAAAGGAGATTGAAAACTGTTTGAAATAGCCCTTGAGAGTGTCAGGCTATATTTACATGAACAAAATGTAGTTTTGGTTCAACTCCTGTGTCCTTGACAGCACCAGGTGCAAGGTTTTCAGGGCTAGAAAACCTGTTGCACCTGTTACATTTCTGCAAGTATTATCTTCGAGCTGTAACTGTTCAGATACTGTTGAGTTGCAGCTCCCATCACCTCTCAGCATTGGGCATCCCACCTCATGCTCTCGCCTTTAGATCGTGTAGTGTAGTGTAGTGTTACCCATGCATCTTCTCACCAATTATTCTCAGTCATTCAAGTAACCCATATATCTTCATGTCAGCCTGTCACAAAAAGATCTTTTAATTAAATTGCTCTTACGACGTTTCAGTGCAAGATTAAGCAACCCGCTTGTGGTGGGTGGGTTGAGTAATACAGTGGTGCCCAGCAAGACGAATGCCTCGCAAGACGGAAAACCCGCTAGACGAAAGGGTTTTCCGTTTTGGAGGTGCTTCGCAAAACGAATTTCCTATGGGCTTGCTTCGCAAGACGAAAATGTCTTGCGAGTTCCTGCGGGGTTTTTTTTCCTCCCCCCCCTTTTTCCCAAGCCGCTAAGCCGCTTATCAGCTGATCCGCTAAGCCGCTTATCAGCTGATCCGCTAAGCCGCTTATCAGCTGATCAGCTAAGCCGCTTAACAGCTGATCCGCTAAGCCGCTTATCAGCTGATCCGCTAAGCCGCTTATCAGCTAATCCGCTAAGCCCGCTAAGCCGCTAATAGCGCTAATCCGCTAATGGGCTTGCTTCGCAAGACGAAAAAACCGCAAGACGAAGAGACTCGCGGAACGGATTCTTTTCGTCTTGCGAGGCACCACTGTATTGTCTATGCAGCTTAAGCATGCAGTTTTGTTTCAGAAGGTCACATAACAATCCCAGAACCCTCTTCTTCTTCTTTCCCCTTTTTTAAAACAGCCTTTCGCAGTACAGCGATGAAAATATGATGGATCCGTATAACCTGGCCATTTGTTTTGGCCCAACGTTGATGCCTGTTCCAGACATTCAAGAGCAAGTGTCGTGTCAGGCTCACGTGAACGAAATAATCAAAACTATCATCATTCACCACGAAACCATTTTTCCAGATTCTAAGGAGCTGGATGGCCCCGTTTATGAGAAATGTATGGCTGGTGATGAATACTGGTAAGCTCTTCATTCTTTTGCCCAGGTCGGATTGCTTCCGTTTTTTATGAATGACTTTTAGTTTGTGAAAAGTTTCACCCCTGTTTACCATTTTTTTTAAAAAGCTATAGATGCCTGTAACTCTGGGCCAAACGATGTGTGACGTTAGTCACTTGTTTAACCAGGTCAGGGCCCACACCAGTCTTTTACTGAAATTTGCCCCCTGCCTGGCTCCAGATTCCTCCTTTTTTGCAGTAAACAGTACTTCCAGGGGCAACAAGCAGTCAGGAGGAAACAAGTGATAATGTGCTTTTCTTTTTAAGAATTTTATCTGGATAGGATTTTTGTTGCTCAAATGGATATTGTGCTGCGTTGTATATTTATGGTATACTTAAGTAAAAAGGAAATCCAAGTACATAAATATACAACACAGTTATCAGATATTTGCATGCCTGTATATTATTTACTTTTTTACGTGGGAACTACTTCAAGATCTATTGATAGTAAGCGGTCTTAAAAGTAGGCGGTTTTTGTGAACTGCGTGGAGGCTTTTGACAACCAGGCAGTATATGAATTTTATGAAATAAATAAATTAATTTTTTAAAACGGTTTAAATAAAAATAAACCGTATTTTTCAGCAGAAAACTGGCATTGGGGTCCAGACCTAAAACATATTCTGACTTGACGACCCACAGCTGTTTTTTCTCTAAAATAAAACTTGTCAGGTTGAGCAAGACTGCTTGTGGCCCACGTGTTTTCCAGTCTGTCAGCTACGTGAAATTATGCCTAATATCATTATAGTGGTTTTAAAAGCCAGTTGATTAAGGTCTGCTTGACAGGGAAATGGTTCAGCATAAATGGCCATGTTACATAAAACCAGATGTTTGTGCCTTTAGTAAAAGCATGCCAGTTTGGTCAGGTTTTGTGCGTTCCAGGAAGTCATTTTGAAGCAAACTGCCTTGTTATCTCTTCCTTAGTTTTAGCACCATTTCATTATTATTTTTTAAAAATAGTGCTTATGCTGCTCTTATTCTGTCTTTAATTATTTTATTGCAAGCTGCATTGAGGACCAATTTGTGGGAAAGATGCCTACAAAGTGTCCTTTAGAACTGAACAGATTTAGCATGATTGTTATTTGCATTAAAAATAAATAAGATCTTTTGGCTGGTTTTATTGAACATCAGCTACTCCCAGTTGGCCTATCTAGTGATAGTTAAAATAAAATTTCTCCCATCTATCTTAAAACAATTAGTAAGTTTTTAGTGTACTTCGTTTTCAAGATGCAATCTCTGAAACGGCAAAACATCATCAATTCATTCTTTTCCTGAAAAATTCAGACAGCTAACCCTGTCGCTTAAAGACCTGTCACTTAAAACAAGGTGGTGGGCTTTAAAATGAGAATAGCTGAAAATACATCAAATAAGAGTAATACTTTGTGATCCATACCATTTCCATATTGGAGCTTTTTCTGGTGCAGCTGGCCTTACACGTTTTTAAAGTGTCATCAGTTCATCCCTTGTGGGTTTGAACATGAAATTGATGCCACAGAGCAAAATTGATTCTTTTTCCATTGTGATTTTCTGTCACTGAAGAGTGTTGAGATCAGGACACCAGGCGCCAGTACTCAGGGTCAAACTAGATGTTACACACAGATGCTTGTAACATTATCTTGAGAGTCTTTTTTCTTTTTTTAAAAAAATCTATAGTATCTTGAGGAAGGAGAGTACAGAAACAGCTGTTTTGGAGTAGGAAAATGACCATCAGGGAACGGATTAAAGATCTCTTTGCTTCCTCCTTTCCCTACAACCTCTTTTCTGCTCCCAGTTGCCTTCTTTGGAGACTGCTTTTGGATTTTAAACCCAGACTAATATCACACAGGTTTGCCTGTAACTAGAAGGACTTCTAGTTTCTCTCTTTAGGCAGCATTCCATTAAGACAACCTTCATATGGGTAAAACACTGTCCAGGTTACATAACACTATCCAATTTAAAAAGAAGAAGATGTTGAGAGAGAGAGAGAGAGAGAGAGAGAGAGAGAGAGAAAGAAATAATACTAAGGAGATTATCTGACATCTAGATTAAAAAAGAAAAGAGGTAATAAAAGTGTTTTAAGATTCTAGGAGTGCTTTGTCTTAACTGAATATGTTAAGTAGTGTTTGCAGGAGCAGGAGGCTAATAATACGGCAGCTTAATTGATTTTTTAATGATTAATGTGTCCATTCATAAGGTATTAATTCATATGGTACTGTCTCAACAGTGATAGTCCTTATAGTGAACATGGTACCTTAGAAGAAGTGGACCTAGATGCTGGTACAGGACCACACACCAGTGAAGATGGTAGGCCCCTTGTGTTGTTTGCCTTCCCCCCCTCCCCCTTCCATGTATATGTAATTGATGAAGGAAATGCTGTTTTCCTCATCACCTCTCCTTTTAAATGAAGAATCTCTGGCACAGTGTCTCCTTTCTTTTTTTGTGTATTTCTTGTTTTTGTTGTTAACACTGATCTGCCTGTCATTGGCCAGCTGTTTCCTTGCTTCTTTCCTGCGAAACACAGTTAGAAGGAAGGTCAAGTGAAAGAATTCTGCATTTCAGCACAAATTTCTGGCTCAGTGTCACGTTCTAAGTGCCATTTTAAACTCTTTTGTGCACAGTGCTGTGGTTTGCGTTGCTGCTTTTAAGTAAATGCGGAGCGGGGGGGGGGGAGGAAGTCAGCAAGGTCTCTAGAGGCCCGTTTCCTCTGGCATTAGCGCACCTGGCTCCAGGTGTGCATGAGCACTCAGGCCTTGGCTTGCTCCATCGTGTCATGGACCCAGACCTTCGCACTCATCTTCCTGCCCCTCCACTATTTACAGAAAGACCATTAAAAAAGGTAAAGGTAAAGGACCCCTGACAGTTAAGTCCAGTCGCAGACGACTCTGGGGTTGCGGCGCTCATCTCGCTTTACTGGCCGAGGGAGCCGATGTTTGTCCGCAGTTTTTCCGGGTCATGTGGCCAGCATGACTCACTTCTGGCGACCTAGAGCAGCGCACGGAAACGCTGCTTACCTTCCCATCACAGTGATACCTATTTATCTACTTGCACTGCCGTGCTTTCGAACTGCTAGGTTGGCAGGAGCTGGGACCAAGCAGTGGGAGCTCACCCCATCGCAGGAATTTGAACCGCTGACCTTCTGATCGGCAAGCCCAGTGGTTTAGACCACAGCACCACCCACATCCCAGTAGAAAGACCATTAATCTTAGTTAACTCACAGGCCATACAGAGAACTTGACTTGAAGTCTTCCCTCTGGTCAGGGTTATTTTCACCTCAGTTTCCTTACTGGCTTTACTGTGGGGTTTACCCAAAGTTGTCTTTCTGGTCAGGGACTCACCTCTTTTTGAGCCATCAATTGAAAGCCTGTCTTCAGATTCTTGGGGCGTGGGTTGCTGTTGAAAATCCCCCTTCGGAGCTAGTATTAGTTCTGGGAAGGAAGGTGCCATTTGTGCATTTTGATTTGGCTTAATAGCAGGTGGGAGGGGGGTTAGCTGGACCCCTCAACCCCCCCCCCTAAGAATCTGTTGTGGGCACCACTCACACATCATAAGATTTAGCTTATTCTATCGGCTGCAAAAGAGTGCTTTTTTCAAGCCTCATTTCAGCAGGGGGAAGGGTTGGGAGAGGGGACCCAGTGGGTACCAGGGAAGTCCTCTGCAAGCACATCAGTCTCCATACTGGCAGCCTCCAAACTAGATATAAATATATATTTCATCAGCAATATCTGAGGCATTGTAGAATTTATTTTGCTCTAATTCGCATCGAATAGAATAGTTTACAGTATCCGTTTGCAGAGGAAATCTGAGAGAATTTCCTGAGGAAGCCCGAAACAGATGGATCATGGCTGATGTAGAATTCACACAAAAGAAATGCAATGTTTTTGTTGGAATACCATGCTATCTCCTCTGTATTTATAGATAGGTGAAGGAAATAAAAAACGGGTCAAGGAAGTAGTTCTGTCATTGTAATTTCAAAGGATCTGCAAAAGTGGAACTATTTTGTTCCTTGGTATAACTGTATTCACACTGACTGAAGCTCACAAGACCCATTTTATCAAATCTCTGTAAAAGGTTTTTGTAACTTGTGTTGGTGTTTTTTGTAAACACAGCTTACTCTATGGTCTTAGCCCCTTCATTCTTTAATTAAAGTTAAGGGTATTGGCTACATGAGGCTGATTCATCATAGAATCATTATCCCACAACTTGATGACAGTATTATCTGGATCTGAAGTTGGTTTCTAAAATGGCTTCTTCCAGGGAATCAAAACTCTGAAGGCAGCCCATAAAAGTCTCATGCAGGATTGTTGGCGTCATTGTAAACAGCTGATAGAAAATTGCACTCATTCATTCTGCGACTGACCATTCCAAAAACCTTAAGTTTCTTACAGATCCCAAGTCTTCTCTTTGTCCCTGTCACTTGAAATATTGTAAGGGCAAGAAAAAGAGCTCCACAAATTCTATGGGGGCTTATTTTCTTGATCAACTGTATGTCATTTCTGGATAAAAGTCTTTCTCTCTTCACCTTTGCTTTCATCCATTATGTGTTCCTTATGAGCAATTCTTCCTCCTGAGTACTGTCTCTCTCCCCCCCACCCCCGTCTAATACATTGTGCTTCATCTTTCCTCCGCAGAATGTGAACCAATAGAAGCTATTGCCAAGTTTGACTACGTTGGAAGATCTGCACGAGAGCTGTCTTTTAAAAAAGGGGCCTCCCTGCTCTTATATCATCGAGCTTCTGATGACTGGTGGGAAGGAAGACACAATGGAATTGATGGCCTTGTACCTCACCAATACATAGTGGTTCAAGATATGTAAGGAACAGCTAAGTGGTGCAAAGTATCCTAGAAGTTGTCATGTGCCAAATCAGACCAGTCTAGTCAAGTACTGATGGTTGATTCGTAGACATTATGCAGGCCCTATAAACCAAAGCTGTGGGGCAGAGCCCCTGGAGTGGGGTTCCAGATAGGGGGCAGGAGTGCATGTGGAAGCTGGGACCCTAGGACAATTTCATGCTGCCAAGAGCCAATCAATGTTTGAGCATCATTTCCTCCTTTATCTCTTCATTCTCTCCCTCTCTCCTCTGGTAGCATATAGGGATATACTTTACTGTAATTTCTTATTGTGAACCGTCCTGACAGTGCTTTTTTGTTGTTGCTGGTACTCATAACTTAAAATGCTGTAGCTGGCTGCATAAAATGGCCGCCATAGGCAGCAAAAAAAGAGGAATGACTGTTCCTCTTACTGGTGAATATCATCACACACAAAAAGCACTAAATATCGCGAAGTATATTTATATGAAGAGCTGTATAGAAATAACTTAAATAAGCAGAAACACTGCTTACAGCAGCTGTAATAATGGAAGAGGGCTGCCAAATCCTGTATGGTGTAAATTCTTAGTCTTAAACTGGAACCATCCTCACTTCTCAAGATCAAATTCTATGTCATTTGCAGCCCACAGATTTTTTAAAATGTGTATATGATTGCACTTTTCCTGTTTCTCTGCCTTTCTCAGAATTCTGTTTGAATAAAAATACAGCTCCCTCTTTGAAAAATCGTGCTTTCCATCTCCTAAAAGTATCAACACTGTTGTTAGGCTAATTGTAAGATACATTGCTTCCTTCCTTATTATGATACCTTCTCAGTTGCCATTTGGAAGGCAAAATGTCACTTAGGAGCATCTACAAAGCTGAAGCTAGAAGGCAAATTATAAAGAGAAGCTCAGCTGGGGATATTCTTCTGGCCCCGCAGAGCTTCCTAATTTTTCAATTGCATTCCTGCTATTGGCCGACGTTTGATTATATATCTACCTAATGCCTTTGAATATAATGTTTATAGTGGTTGTTAACGAGAATGAGATGACTGAAAATGGAGAGGGGGAAGATCATGAACCACTCATACTCTTTCCACCGAATAATATTGGTTTCTCAAGAATTGTCACCTGTCTTTTCTGCTCAGGGATGATACATTTTCAGACACACTGAGCCAGAAAGCAGATAGTGAAGCCAGCAGTGGACCAGTAACAGAGGACAAGTCCTCCTCTAAGGATATGAACTCACCCACAGATCGTCAACCCGAAATATATTCTGGAAGGTAAATTGAACTGAGCACTCAGCATTAACTAAATACGTGGCGTTTATATTGCATTTGAGAACGTTAAAAGCACACCAGGTGTATTGTTTTGGCAATCCGTGAAACAACGGTGTCAGTTTTTCATTCATGGGGGTTTGAGGCATAAAATATAGCGTCTTGACAAAGATCATCTAGACCACAGGTTCCCAGACTTATTTGGCCTACCACCCCCTTTTCAGAAAAAAAATTACTCAGTGCCCCCCTGCCGGCTCAGTCCAATCTGCCCCAGGGGCGGTGCCACAGCCTGCCTGCCATTGGCCAAATAGGTAGGCAAGCTGTGATCCACTTCCTGGGACTGGGTGCAGCTGAAAAGGGTTCACCCAAACCCGAGAAAGCCCCCCACCTCCAGCATGACCGCCAGATCCAGGAGGAGGCATTACTGCCATCTCACAACAGTGCCTGACCTAGTGGCCAGTGTCATAACACAACAGATGAAACCTATACAAATGGTTTTTCAAAATTTTGTTAGCTTCTTTCTTTATGCTTCCACCGCCCCTTTATTTTTATTCAATGCCACGCCCCCCCCCAGTTGCAACTGAGGCTACTACCCCCTGGATTAATCCAGCACCCTCCAGGGGGCCGTATCACCCACTTTGGGAAACACTGATCTAGACCTTCATAGGTGAGATAATATTTGAACTGGTGGACTTGCTTCACAGCTCGCACTCATCACACCAGCACATTTTGTTGGGCAACATGTATTGACAGGTATGATTCATATGTTCTTCGTTTCATTTCCTGTGTCTTCACTTTGCCTCTCTGTGCAGGCAGCAGCGCAAGAGATCTGAACTCTCGCTTCCCGGCAGACGCCCTGGCAGAACCAGCGACGGACACTGCCCAGTTCATCAACCGCACAGCCTTGCCAATTCATCGCTGGAGTTGGGTTCCCCCAGTATGACAAGCCACAGCGCTTCTCGTGCTGCCCTTCAAAACCGCAGCCTCAATACAGATAGCCCAGAAAGGAGACGAAGGCCTGGTCATGGCAGCCTCACCAATATTAGTAGGCACGAATCCCTGAAGAAAATTGACAGCCCACCCATTAGAAGATCAACATCATCTGGCCAATACCCAGTTTTCAATGATCACAAACCACTTGACCCAGAGGCAATTGCTCAGGTGTGTCTTGTGAGTTAACATAGGAGTTGTTGCTTTCTCTACTATAGGGAATGCTAGTGTGAACGTTTGAGATAAATAAGCCTATAACCTCAATCTGGTGTCCTGGTGGCTGTGCTATTAGTGTTTATGTGTGCAGGTAATGTGTGCAGGTGCACAAAAAGGGATGCCTTGCCTCTGAGTTAACTCTGTGCTTTACATGATGGCTGGATATATTTAATGATAAAGGTGAGCAAGATAGAAGTTAGCAATGAGACTCTTACTAATTCTCTTATTTTAGCCATACTTGATTACTTCAGTGCCTTTTTTGTTGGAATTCCTCAATTTCATCTTAAACTACAGATATCTGTTCTTCACTCTGCATTTCATCTAATCTTCCTTGCCCATAATATGATCTTTGTATACTACCTTTCCTTTTGTTGTCATATTAATGTTAAATTCATGCTGTTTGCACCTTATATTTGGAACTCGGGAGATACTCACGTGGTCCAGTCTCTTCCACTCCTTAAAAATCAACTACAAAACATACATGTTTTCACATCCCTTTTTGAACCTTGGGGATTCTATTCAGCTAAGTCCTATTTGGAATAGACCCAATGAACCTAAGTTTTTCATGTTTATTAACTTCAGTGGGTGTACTCATGAATAGGCTCAGCATTGAATTCCAACCGGTTTGCCTTCATGGCGAAGAGCATTTATATAATATCAGTATTTCTTAAACTATTTTTTAAAGTTTGAAAAGTAGCAAGTCTGCACAGCAAATCCCAAATGACACATATTTCTTGCAGCGTGTCCACTTCTCTGTTGCCCAGGAGAAGCACTGCAGCACTCGTTCATCTAGCCCCAAGTATAGTGCTAAGGATAAAAACATGAGTATTTTTTATTATTATCTGAAAAATAGGTATTGTGCTTCAGATAAGCAGGAAACACCTGGTATTGTTCTTGCTTGCACCTTGCTGTGACTGAATAGTTCTACACATGGTGTTCTTGGTATTTTCTAAACCTGTAGTTATCTATTGAGGCATTCCTGCGCCTCAGTACTACTGGTGCTTGGTTAATATGTTTACTCTCACACAAGAGAGAAAGAGATTTGGTTTCCACCATGATGTAGGGAGGAGGCTCAATGCAATGGCGTGTGCCATCTTTGGTGTTCGGTATTTCATTAATCTTTAGCAAACTTGCTTCTTCCTTTGGAACAGGATATTGAAGAAACAATGAACACAGCTCTGAATGAACTCCGGGAACTGGAACGTCAAAGCTCTGCAAAACATGCCCCAGATGTAGTGCTGGATACCTTGGAACAAATGAAAAACTCCCCCTCCAGCACCGCCTCCACGGAATCCCTGAGCCCTCTTCACAGTGTCCTCTTGAGAAGCACGGAGCCTCAGATTCGGCGTAGCACCAGCTCTTCCAGTGATACTATGAGTACCTTTAAGCCCATGGTGGCACCTAGGATGGGGGTGCAACTGAAACCGCCTGCCCTTAGGCCAAAGCCCATCGTTCTTCCAAAAACAAACCCAACCGTGGGCCCTTCCTCTCCTTCCCAAGGTCCAGCAGACAAGTCTTGCACAATGTGAAAACCAAGCAGTTTGTGTGACAAGCATGGAGTGAACTACCAAAAGGATGGAGCGCTGATCAATGTCTTGTGTTCCATCACACCGTTCGTTTCTAATTTATAACGGGAGAGGTTTCGTTTTTTAAAAAACTTTTTTTTTAGTGTAATGTCTCCAAGCTACCTACGTTAACATGGGTCCAATTTTTAAACTAGACAGTTAATTGTGTGTCGTTTTAAAACAACAGGAATACATGCTTTTACTTGAAAACTCCACGCTGCACCTTTTCTAATAAAAGCATCACAGGTCACAGCCAGCATCCCGTGAGGTTCAATAAGTTACACTTACTCTAGTTTTTAGACTTATGAGTGGTCATTTGAAAGGGATTAGTTAATGGATTTGTTTACTTCTATATTGTAATTGGCTCCAGTATAGATCAGATTTTTTATATGGGCTAGAAGTTTGTATCTTGAGAATTGCTAAGAAGTGAATCAGGAAAGACATTTCCTTCAAAATACTTTGTATGTGTGTTGGTAGGGTTAGTACTGCATATGGAGAATGTATTTGCATCTCACACCGACGTAGATGGCAGCTCTCTAAATCAAAGTTAAAGCCTGTTGTCAGAAATGCTATATAGAATAGTTTCTAATGGTTGCACTCAGGCTTGCTGCACTGCAATAAAGGTAGATTTTTAGCCACCAGTTCTTTCAGACAACTGTTCACACAAACAAATCACTACAAAAAATATGTTTACATTCCTATGAGCCGATGGTTTAGATGTCTCTGCAGATAGTCTTAGCTAATCAAGTTATTTGTAACAAAACATTCCTAGAAAACCTACACTTTAAAGCTGCTGTATCCTTATGATTATGAAACACATTGGCCTGCACGTCACAGTAAGACATGGCTTATTGCTTTGTGTGAACAAGCAGTGTGCTAGCTCCTAGAAGAAACAAACCACAAGGCTTGACTTGAGCAACAAACAAACCATGAGTGGTAAGCCAGGAACAAGTGGTAGCTAGTTCTTGCAATTTGTTTGTAGCTTGCCACTAGCTGTTTGTTTGCAAGAAACAAACCAGTGCGGGTTCATAAGTAAGACAAAGCCAAGTTTTGTGGTTTGTTACTCCTGGCTCCGGGAAGAGTAGGACAGATTGAACACCATGCACTGGTACAAGGCTCGTTCATAGTAAGCCATGGTTTTATTGCTCCTTGTGGCATGCGAAAGGGGCTACTGTGTACAAAAGAGTGTGCTGTTTCTCGAGTGTATTTATTCAGGTGAATTTTGATTTCTAAACTGGAATAACTCCTCTTGAGGCGAGAGGTTGTTCACAGGGCAAAAATCTCATTTTCTACTCTAGAATCTGAACAAAATGTATCAGAACCACCACCCCCAATTAACATATCGTTACTTTTTTCATGTGTGTTGATGTGTGAGTGAAGCTATCAACCTGCATAGTGCTTCATCTTTGTTGTTATTGTTACATATGAACTAACAAGTGTTTTGCACAAACTTAACAGTAAGCTATATCATTTCCATGAATGTTTTTACAAGGTCACCACCTCACTCCACAGGAGAATTTATCGCATGTTACTAATCAGGCAAACACTTAACTAAAAACTATAAGTACTAGACTGGAGTTGGGGGAAGGAATTGATTCAGCTGATACTTGTCTACATATGAAAAGCTTGATCAAAATAAGGGGTTTCTTTTGGCATAGAACTTGCCACATTAGGAACTTGTCATTCTTCAAAATGAATGTTTTCATTTGGGTCCTTCGCACTATGCGGAATCAAACAGGAGCAGACTAGTTGTTAGGCAGAAAGAATTGCCTAAGGACATCGTAGCTACCACTGTTGTTTGGGACTGAGTTACTCCCATTGCAGTTTGTTTACTAATTATATTTAGCTGAATGGGATTGCCAGATCACACGTAGCATGGACGTGGCAAAGACGTAAGTAGCTTTGCAAACAAGTTGCCCACATGAACATCTGTGAGCCAGCCCTGCTCACACATCTTCTGTTAGTTATTTGTGCCCAAAAATGGGGGAGAGACAAACATTTTCATCTCAGTTGATGAAGCTGGGGGCTATTTACAAACCTAAATTGGAAACCAGATCTGGGTGGAATTCATAAATCTGAAAAACAAGATGACAAAGAATTCACTTGGCGCTACAGTATATATAATGATTTTGTTTGCCACAGTAGACCATAGGAAATGTTACATTCACCAAAGCTGCCACTATCTAGAAAGGAACTCGATCCCATATCCCTAGACTGCACCCTGGAAGCTTAACTAAGATCCTGGACTCTGTAGTGAGCTTTTAGCTAATGCTAATCATAGTGAAGTGTTGCCGTGGCCCCTGCAAGGAATTATTTTTGTAACGAGCCCAAATCTAGGACCTATGGGACAAACGGAAGCGTTGCCGTTCCTTTAAGTGCATTATAGCCTAGTGACTTTGTATTATTATTAATAGGTTGTGTGGCAAAACTTAAGCTGGGTGCCTGTATCATGAAATTGCATAGGGAAACTCTGTACGTCTGAATAACTGTACCGGCCTCCATACTGCTTATATTAGAAATTGTTTAGTGGAGAAGGGAAAAAATATTAGAAACAGTGCATCCAGTGATTGCTTCTGCTTAGAACATTCACGCGAGTTAAATGTGTGTAGTTTGATGGTTTGTTATAGCTACTTGAAGTATAGTGAATGGATATTTAACAGGAAAGACTGATACAGCGACAGGCTGTATAGTAAAAGGGTAACCGCCTGTGTACCTAATCGAATCAGTATTGTCCTTGACTGTCAGTTTGATAGATTGCAGTGCTGGTAGCTTCCTGCTTGTTGACTGTTACCTAATTGTGTCAATGTACATCTGTAGTATGTACATGTGAAAGTGCCTTTACATTTTTAGAGGAGCTTTAACTTTGCTCTTGTATTGTTGCAGTTCCATTTCATGTTCTGCTGCATTCCCATTGCATTCCTTCCATTCTCAGACAACAGGAGAGTTACAATTGCACAGTTTTAAAAGAAGAAAACGTACTGTTAAGCTGTTGTGACAATGCACTTTTATGTATAGTACTGTACATTTTGGCATGTACCATTACAGGCTTCAATATACATTCAGATTTGTTTCTCATAGTGTAACTTTATATAATAAATAAGGGTAGTTTTGTCTGTGTTTGTTTTGTTTTAATGATGTCTAATTATCAACATATTTCTACGTGTGCGTATCCTTGCATATGCCTTTTCTAGGCTCAGTGTTAATGAGGCCCAATTCCCTAAGTTCCAAGACACCTTTACAGGGTCATATTTACCTTTAGTGGAGGCAGCCTGGGAGTCTTATGGTGCTCGGAAATATCTCATTTATTTACAAGTGTACAAGCTGAGCAGGTAAGCAAGCAGTCATTCATGAAGGTAGTGCTGTTCCCAAAGCCAACAGCAAACCCAGACAGCCACAAAGTACAAAGACCACTTCTACCAGCCATTTTAAAAAAGGCTCAGAACTCGTTTTTTTCCTTGTCCAGATTCAAAGCAAACAAACTCTCCTCTTTCAGTTCCAGCTCATGAAAGCAACTGTATCACATTCAAGGGTGCATAATGGAAATGGTAGACAAAGAACACAGATGACTCCATATACATTTATCTAAGTGAGGAGTCTCTTGCACTGCCCAGGTATTTTTTAGAAAGCAAAAAATACTGTGGTTCCTAAATAGTGTGATTTGTGAGTTAGGGCTTGTCATGCTAAATATCATGTGAAGTAACGCCAAAGTGATGTCTGACATCTTGATTCAAAATGACACCTGGCATCCTAACAGTGATCAAATTTGCTCCATCTCAGGAACCCCTGTTTGATGACAATTTTCACTAGGTGGCAAACCTATGCCAAAAAAAAGGGTGAAGTCGCACCAGAGTCATGTTTTGGTCCACCATCTTGATTCAAAAGGGCAGCTAGAGCCCCAAAATTCCCAAAGATGGCTGCCTCCACTATGGAAACTCTTGTGCTAAGCTTGGCAACACTCTCTGAAGAGGCAGCCAAAACTACAGAGAACAAATGAATGAGCCATTTTCCAAAATGTACAGTAGATTCATTTACTTACATACTGCTTAATAACACAACTTCTGATTGGTTCACAAAAATAACAAAGAACTATAATAAAGAATGAAACTGAAAAACTGCAATATAAAACAATAACAAACCCAAAACATTAAAATAGCAGCACATTTAAAAAATAAGGAACCCCTTCCCTTCTCACCTCTCGTCTAAGGCACATTCTTTCACATCTACACAAACCATACAATACCCAGTAGTCATCCGATATCACTTGCACAATTCTATTTGCACACATTCACTCCAACTCTAGCACCATTTTTGCTCTACAAAAAACGAGCTGCAAAAACGGCAGGAGACTAAACATTCACTGGCAGAACCATAAAAATATATAAACAAATTCCTACCCATGGATCACACAGATTACTGTCTATAACACTAGCACATCTGGCTCTCACCCAAGCTATCTGCCATCCAAGACCCTCATGGATGGCAGGGTGGAGCTACAAGGAGTGCCTTCGAGGTGTCGACCACACACAAAAGGCACTCCACAAAAAATCCCATTTGAAGGTTATTTTCCCCTTCAAAACAGCTATGAGCCAATAATTTTCTGACTTTCACTGGAATATTAAGGGGGAAATAATACCTTCTAGGGGCCCTGCAAACATTCTTTTTATTCTGCGTTCATTATGATTTGTGTTCATGATGCTATAGGGTGGTTACACACAATCCCACTTTCAATACTGTTTGTGACAGCAAGTTCCGCTGTGTCAATAACAGCATATCCTGTAACTTCATGCTGAAATCCTGTAACTTTTTTTTATAGCACAAATGTCCTGGTTTATTTTGTCCCGCTTTGGTTGAGCCATAGCCCCTCAGGACAGCAATAATGTGGTATCATTGGAGAAGCAGCACAGTACAAACTCAAGCAGAATAAATCCATATACATCCATATAGCAGAATAAAACCACTAACTAAAGCACTATTATTGTGTCAAGAACATGTCGCAGAATGCAGCTGCAATAAAACGCCAGTTTGAAGGAGCCAATAAGAACTGAACGGGGATATACCAAGTTTGAATTATTTGCATCTTCTGGAAGGAAATAATGCAGGAAAACTATATGCATGAAGGAGATACTGAATGCTAAGAGCGAAAACTCAATGCACTGCATTGCATTCCTTGCATTTCTTTTTATATAACATTGATGCCAAATCATGCATTTTGCATGGAGCTGTTTCTCCAGAAATAACCTCTTCAGCACGACAGAGTTACAAAGGGAGGTAGCTGCATATCCACCCTACTATTCAATGGTAAATCTTGATGTCGCAAAGGCACAACCCTTTTATCTCCTGCCTGTCTTGTTTTATCTCCATCACATCCCTTTTTGTACCTTAACAAGAAACCTGCTTCAATATTTAACTAATACAAATGTTCCTTATTATGGATGCAACAGCGTCAGGAAAACGTTAGGTAGGGTATGAACAAGGAATCCCTCTGAAGTGGTTTTGTTAAAGGAAAATACATCCCTGCTCAGCTGATTTACATCTACTTAACTTGGAGCAAACTTTGGAAAGTTTGCTTGGGATATCTTGCCATCACAAATAACACGGCACATGCCAACTGACTCATTCTATGGAGATTATAAACTGAGGCCTAAGAAGCTTGTTCAGTTGTCCAAGGTAGTGAGGATTCAGCATATAACTGCCATGACCTGGGGTCAAATCCTGGTTAAGGGAGAGAGGAGTGATGCCTTGACCTGATTTCTCCCTTCTTGGGGTACCACAATCCTGTCATCCAAGAAGCTGGGCCACAAAAAAACGAGAAGCCATGGTGATCATAAAATCTCCATGGTGATCATAAAATCGTAGAATTGTCACAGTTCTTAAGGGCTATCATGTGGAAGAGGTAGAAAGCTTGTTTTCTCCTGCTCTGGATGGTAGGACTTGAAGCAATGGCTTCAAGTTACAAGAAAGGAGATCCCGAATAAACTTTTTTGGGGGGGAACTGACAGTTCCTTGGAGGTTTTTAAGCAGAGCTTGGGTGCCATCTGTCATGGATGCTTTAATTGAGACTCCTACATTGCAGGGGGTTGCGCTAGTGACCTCTCAGGGATGCAAGCCTCTGCAGTGCGTATGGAGGTCCTAGGCTACCCAGACGACAAGACCACCCTCTCTGCCTTGCTGATGTGGTCCAAAGGAAAGCAGAGCAATATATCTGGCACTAGAGCTTGGCTGCAGGAGTTGCTGGAAGGAGGGCATGCAAGGCACCATCCAACCTTCTTGGGGACTCCACTCCAGATCTGTGTAAGGTATACTCCTTAGCCTTCGCTTCTCACAAAGATATATTGCAAGGCAGCAGGAGCATTAGATACATTTGAAACTTTGGAACAACGCTTTCTCATAGGAGTCTGCTCCGGGGAGTGGGATGGGAAGGGGAAACGTAATGTCATGCTCTTTTACAAAATAAATTAAAAAAACAATTTTTATTTCAAAAAATAGAATTAGTTTGCTCCATCTACTGCTGACTTCTGCCCCCACCCCAGTCCCAACAGGCACTAGTGAAGATGAATGAATATTTTAGACAAAGGGACAGGGAGGAGGAGTTGAATTTTCACAAAGTTGTGCGGCAAGGTGGGGGGGAACACCCATATTTAGCAACTATGTAAATGTGGAGTGCCAAGAAGTGTTGAATTTATCTCTGGGGTCCCTCCATTTCTTTGTGCAATTGGTACATATCTACATTTTATCCCTAGACTACCTATGGCATATTTGATTACATTGAAAAATTGCCCGCCGTTTGCTGCCTTCAAATAAATTGATAAATAGATATATATACAGTACTTGCGCACCATGGCAACTAGTGCATCATTACCATAGTAACCAATTGAATATCATTACCTTCTACAGCAAGTACTGGTTGAGTGATACCGTAAGAAAAAAATCCTGAACAGACCAGCTCTCTGAAAGTGAGCATTCATAATTTCCCCATTTACTATGGCGGTCCAATATTTCTGATTAACAGTAACTCTTCAGTAGGAAGATTGCTTTCTTGATCTATCCCTGTGTCAAGACCAGGCTGACAGAAGAGGACCTACTTCACGGTTTGCATTCTGTCCTCGATAAATCGACCCATGGAATTATTAAGCGTGATCCATAAGCTGTCGAGCCTTACATTGAGGGAGGGAGACCAGGACACCTCAGAAACCTTGAAGAGTTGGGCGCTTTGAGGACAAAAATCAGTCATCTCCACTGCAAGCAAGATGCCACGATCGATGCCGTCTTGAGTGAGCTTTCTAATGCCCCATCAAGCCATGCTTTGTAGGACCAGCTTCAGCTTTGCAGCCTGGTGGCACTGACAAGAGTATTTGTGAATTTGCACCCAATAACATGGCGCTTGGATGCTCGACCTTCATGGCTGATTAAAGGTAGCCATAGCTACCTTTAGCAAGACTGGGTGGGTTCAGGGTGTGGTGAATGAGTCTTCGCATGAGTGGGTGGCTCTAACCACCTTGGAAGATGTGACAGTGTGGCCACGTCTGGGGGAAAAAGCCACCTTGGACCTAATAGTATTTAGCAACTACCACCCTGTCACCAATTCCCCAGCCTGGGCTTACACAAATGACGATGGGCTAAAACAGCCTTGGGAGGCTTGTGATTTGTTCTTGAAACAATCTGGCGGGTTAACTCTCCAATGTAATTTCCCTGATGTAAATCAATTCCCTCCCTTATCTTAACTATTAAATTCCACCTACATGAGGAAAAACACCTTGGTTCAGCAACTTGCCTTTTTTTTTTTATTCCCATCAGGGCTAAAAGCAGAGTGCAGAAATGACAATCAGGAAGGGAGTACAGACAGGAGGCTTAAGGACTCCTCTCCCAGCACCTCTACTCTGATCAGCACCAGAATCTAACTTTCCTTGCCTCCATACCACCAGGTTGCTTTAAAAGAGAGGGAATGGAGATCCACTGTGTGTGTGTGTGTGTGTGCGCGCACACACCCACACCCACACACCCCTTTAAATCTTTTACTTAATTCAAATATGGAGAGGGGGGAATACTATATCCATTGTGTACATCCCCAAAGCTATTTAGAGTTTCCCCATCAGTCCAGGCATACTTGCATGCAGTGACAATGTGTGTCATCACATGGATCAACCTTATTCATGAGAAGAGCCTGTCATACTGCATTCTGGGCTTTTATAGCGAGAGCTAGATAGTGTGGTGTGCCTAAAAACTGGATGCATTGTGATTTTTTTAAGGTTTCTAATCCAGAATCTCCCCCTAGTGGCTTGCTTTCATTCACACAGTCAGCCCAGTGCTGAGCTTTCTTTAAAACACATACACCCTGGGATTTGTCCTATCCAGCCCTAAACTATATTCTCTGGGGCTCCCCAACACAGATCCAATAATCTGCTCCACAGGTGAACATGCAGGAATCCTTACACAAAGTCATACAGCTGCAGCCTGGGAGTAGTAAAGCTACACTGGAATTAGGAGAGGAACAAGAGGTACCTGCAACAAAATGTTGCAGCATAGAATGTTCTCCAGGATCCCAGTCTCTCCATTCCGTTCTGCCCTCTGCCAGCTTTCCATTCCCCAAGCCAACCCTCACCCACCATTCTAGGTCCTTACTGGACTCTGTTTTTAGGGGGACATTACCCTGAGGCTTCCCCCCCCCAAAAAAGGTACTTCTGCAAGCATGCTGATACCTGCATGGGTGGAGATTAGTAGGTTTTTCAGCCAAGGAATGCAGTGGTTAAAATGTTGGACTTAAGACCTGGGTTCAGATCCTAGTTCACTGGGTGGCTTTGGGCAAGTCATTGCCTCCCAGCCTAACATAAGTGTTGAAACAATAAAATTGGGAGGCAGAAAACAATGTACACCACCCTAAGCTCATTACCGTAAAGAAAGTGAATGGGGAAAACTTATGCAGACACAAATGACATTGAAAGTGGGATCATGTATAACCACCCTGATACCACCCTGAGCACAAATAATCAGCCCTAAAAAGTCCTTTAAAATGATGTCTGGAGGGGCTCATGGTATGAAGAAATTTGCCATCGGAGAGAATATGATAGGCAGGGGTCAGCAAACTTTTTCAGCAGGGGGCCGGTCCACTGTCCCTCAAACCTTGGGGCGGGGGACTATATTTTGGAATAAAAAATAAAAAATAAATGAGTTCTTATGCCCCACAAATAACCCAGAGATGTGTTTTAAATAAAAGCACACATTCTACTCATGTAAAATAAACGCGGGCCAGATTTCGAAGACGATTGAGCTGGATCAAACCCCTGGGCCTTAGTTTGCCTACCCATGTGGTAGAGCATATTCTTTGCCTGTAGAAAGCCTTGGTACTTGATCTCTCCAGCTTTAAAAAAGGACCGGGTAGCAGGTAATGAGAAAAACCCATCTGAGACCCTAGAGCGACTGACGGACAGAGTAGACAATACCAGGGTAGGTGGACAAATAATCTGATCCGCTATAAGGAATTCAGCTCTAGAAGAGAGTCTGTAAAGCAGGGAGCCCCAACCTTTGGGGGCCAGTGATCACATGTGGAATTCTGATATAGGGCAGTGGGGGGTGTGGCCTATCACAAAATGGCTGCCACAGGGGTGTGGGATAATGGCTTCAAAGTAGGCGTGGCTGAGCCAGTTTAAAGAACTGAGCAGGAAGAGCAATCAGCCTTTCATGCATTGTGGATTTTTTAAGCGGCTGTTTAATGCCACCTTTCATGAGTGCCAAAGGAGGTACTGGCAGGCACACTGGTGCCCATGGGTGCCACACTGGTAAGGCAAAGCAAGTAACAAGAGGACTCCAATCTGCTTTATCAATCTCTTTCCTGTGGGTAGCAGCACAGAAACCGCTGCCAGTAAAATACAGTCCGTTGACAATCAAAGGGCATGAATTTTAGTCTCTCTACCAGGATAGGGAACCTGTGGTACTGCAAATGTTGTGGAGCTTGATTAGCTCTAGCCAGCATGGCCAATGTGCTGGTCGCAAGGAAAAAATAGGTATAAAAGGAGAAGTCTCTGGCTGCCAAGATTCAGGTTTAATACAGGTACTCTTTGGTGAGAGAACCCCAGCAGAGGTTTAAAATCGCAAAATATGCAGCAAAGGAAAGAATAGAAATCTAGATTAAGACATTAAAAATGTTCAAGGAAGTTCCAAAGTAGCCCTTCTTCCCCCAGCATTGGAGAAGCCACGTTTCATAAGTTTAAAATGGTTTACTTACAAACTCTCCAGCTAAGTTAGATTCATGTCCTTTTCCATGCAGTCTTCAGAAAAAGCTGCACAAGAAATAAAACTTGGCTAAGTTACAGTGCTGAAAGTTCCTAAATTATTAGTACAGGAACTCAAGTGGCTTGTGAAAGCCATGGGGTTATGCTGGAGCAACAAGCTTAGCCTCTTCATACACTGAGCTTCTTAGGCAGACTGGAGGAAAACAAAGACTTGATTACCTACTCCTTCCCAAGATGAGTTAAACCTGGCAGGACTGCTTACTCTATGACAGGCATCCCCAAACTCGGCCCTCCTGATGTTTTGGGACTACAACTCCCATCATCCCTGGCTAACAGGACCAGTGGGCAGGGATGATGGGAATTGTAGTCCCAAAAACATCTGGAGGGCCAAGTTTGGGGATGCCTGCTCTATGATCTTAACCCCTTCATGCATTAATTAAACTTAAGCATGTTGGTTATATGAGGCTGGTTATCCCACACAGTGGTTATAGATAACAAAGGTTTTCAGTCCAACAACATCTGAACATTTTGACATTTAGCTAGCAGGTTATGTAATGAAGTCAGATGACTCTGTGTCACTTTTATCTGCTACTTCTTATAAACAGCTCAAATATTTAATTGACTTTTTTTTCAGTTAACAGTGCAGTTATTTTTCATGCTGCATAGAAAATCCTCAGTACTTCATGAGCAAATGGTGCACTCAGCATAGTGTCAAAAATTTAGCACCATTAAATATTTTATCTCTGCAGCCCTGAGCCACAGAAGAAGTGCAAATAGGCTGCACTTTCAAAATGCTAATTTGGGACAAAATAGTTTCAGCCTAAATGATAGAGAATAGCTAACTGATCCAAAAAATTCCAGAAAAAAATTAGTTGTTGGACCAAGGATTTCCTAGCTAAGATTTGAATAAAATTGTTTGTAAAATCTTGGGTCCATTTTAAAGTGTTACAGTTGGGGACTGTGGGTAAGTCTTAGCTCAAGCTTCATGGCCTTCAAAATATATGTAGGATTCATTAGCAATTCACTTAAAATTAGGTTCTCAGCTCTCAAATTAAAGCACACATGCTCAACGTGATATCCACTCTGACTGTAGTTTTGCTTATTACATTGTATAGAAATCTGCAAGTCAGGGGTGAGGAACTTCTGGCCTGTGGGTCAAATATGGCCCAGCTGAAGCACCAGTTTGGCATGGAAAACCAAGCCCACCTGCTCCACACCTGACAGTAGGTGTGGGCAGGTTCTGACATGAGTTCAAAGGAACAACCAGGAGCTTAAAGTGAGCTCCCAGTCGTTGCTTTGCTGCAGCAAGGCAGCCACCCACTGACAGATGATAGGAGTGTGTCTTGCTCCAGGAACAGGAAGTACCTGATACAAACAGGAAGTAGTTTGCATCAACAAGAGTGCTAAAATTAAATATGGAGGAAACTCCTATTTGAAGGTGTGCTGGAAATGCATCTTCAAAGAGTCTCATCACCTGTCACAGAGAGTGTCCTGGAAGGCCCCACTTGGCCCCCAAGGCTGAGACTCTTCATCCCATACTAGATGTTGCCCTGGTGCCCACCACTTGCTGAAGCCTCTCAAACGTTTGGAAATTAGCCATTTCTGATCCTTTCTACCCCAAATTCAACATGGGCCATCCTCCAACCTACCTTCCCTGCACCGCCAAATTTCAAATCAGCCAACTGAACCATTGTCTAACTATAAGCCATAAAGCCAGTTCTTCCTCCACCAGGTATCTCATTATAGTGGTGGAATGGGGCTCAGACTCATCTCAAGAGAGGGCCATGACTGTGACTCTATAACACGGCATGCTTAACAAACGTTCCTAAAGCACACTGTGTATCATATATTTGCTGCTCAACTTTCAGAACTTTATGTTTTCAAAGTTGGGGCAGTGATGTGTGTGTGTTTTAAGGGGAAAACACTGAAAGTGAGAAGCGTATTAAAAATGTAAGAGTTGCAAGTGTACTTCTGGTAGAAAAATCTACTCCATCTTGAAGGCAGGCCTTTAACTAAAGTGACAAGATTATGGAATTTGAAATGTGAAAAGCTTTTAGGTTGCTATTCTGAGCAACTGAAGTGATTATAGAGCAGGTCGGAGCTTTATATATAGATATAGGGAGCTGGCTTGGACCTGTCAGCCCAATGATCCATCCTATCAATGAATCATCAGTTTTAGAGGGCTTCTCTAGCCTGTCTCCCAGGTATTTTTAACTAGAGCCACCAAAGTCTGGGATGGTGATACAGAGGGCAATGGTTCTTGAATGTAAAAACTGCAAAGGTTGCACTTTTTCCAGACTAAGCCAATTCTTCCCCCCACCCCTCACTATGTATTGACTAATTCTCTTATTAAACCAACACCCAGGTAGATACATAGGTAGGTTTAGATAGATACATAAATATAGTGGAGTACAGGGTCAGATTTAAGGTGCTGGTTTTGACCTTTAAAGCCCTTCACACCCTAGGACCCTCGTACCTATGGGACCGTCTCTCCTGGTATGCCCCACGGAGGACCTTAAGGTCCATAAATAGCAACAACCTAGAGTTCCTGGGCCCTAAGGAAGTTAGATTAGCCTCAACCAGAGCCAGGGCCTTCTCAACACTGGCTCCGGCCTGGTGGAATGCTCTGTCTCATGAGACCAGGGCCCTGCGGGATCTGATTTCTTTCCACAGGGCCTGTAAGACAGAGTTGTTCCACCTGGCCTTTGGCTTAGAATCAGTTTGATTCCCTCCCCCTCTTTCTTTTTCCTTTCTCCTCCTGTGAAGAGGCTGCATCCTAATGTTTTAATGTCGTATTTTAATCTTGTTTTTTAAATTGTATTTTAATCAATTTGTTTTTATTATTGATTGTTAGCCACCCTGAGCCCGGTCTTGGCTGGGGAGGGCGGGGTATAAATAAAATTTATTATTATTATTATTATTATTATTATTATTATTGGTAGGTGTGGCCTGGCCATCCTAGGTGGAGAAAGTGGATGGGGGGGAAAGTCCACCAGCCCACGCTGATCTCTTAATACGAGAACTGAAGCTGAATGTTGGACGATTCAGGACAAACAAAATGATAAATTATGGAATTCACTCCTACAATATGTAGTGATGGTCACCAAATTTTGAAGAGTATTAGATGAGCAACAAGGCCAGTTGTACCCAGGTCCTGCTTGCCAGCTTCCCACAGGCATCTAACTGGCCACAGGGAGAAAAGGGTGTTGTGCTAGGTTTTGGCCTGATCCAACAGGACTTTTTATACTCTCATGACAACTGGCAGATTTCTTCCAGATTGTAATGTGTTTTAGTAGACCTTGTTCTGCCTTGCCTGATAATCCTGCCTTTTTGCTGCATTATCCTTTCTAAGCTGCTGCGCTCAAAATGTCATCAGATGTACAAACTTTGAAGATCGATGGCATCCTCATCACTGCCTTTCACTGCTGGTCACTGCACTACATCAAGAACGGCTGTCACTTTGAGGGAGCACAAATGCATTTTTGTTGCCTGAAACCCTTCCTTTATTATTTTCCTGATATCAAAATCAAGGCACTGACCAAAAACGCCTTGGATCAGCGTATGTTAGGGTCAAGCCTTAAGATCTTTTCCAAAACCAAACAAGTGGTAACTTCTATTTCAATAGCTGGACTCTTCTAGCTTCCATTGCAGCTAAGTACTTTTGCTTTCTCGCGATAATTTGAAGGAGTGGGACTACATATGCATTCCGTAGAATTCTGAAGAGGAATTGTAGTTAATATACAGGTTTATTCCCAGTTGGAATGTAGTATTTGTTTTTAGTTTTCTGTGAGGTTCAGTGGCTTATTTATAAGATATAAAACAGAAAAGTGTGTATTGATGAAAACATATCTAGGAGGCAGGACCTGAGCATGTTGCTAAGAGACAAAGGTTTTATTGCTTCACTATCCAGTTGTACAGACATTGGATCTAAATGCTTTGAAAATATAGCATACCCAGTGCTTTTTTTCTAGACAAAAAGGTGCTGGAACGCACCTCCCTCAGAAGACCCATCCCAGAGCAGAAAGAGGATCTATTTCGGGGTTGTGGAGGGTGTCTCCTCACTAGCCAGAGGCTTGTTGAGGCTGCTCAGTTGAGGCAAGAAAGGGGAGCCTTCCAAACCTCAGCTGAGCAGCTTAACAAGTATAAATGCACACTCTGCTGTCAGGGGCTGGACTGAGGAGGAATGGTGGGGACTGCCTTCCTCCTCCTGGCCCTTCCTGAGAACAGGGGGACAGTATAGATTTAGATCAGTGGTTTGCAGAAGGGCATAGTTCAGAGGCTGCAGAGGGCAGAAGCTGGGAAATATTGGAACAGCAGGAAGAAGCACCAGGGGAGAGATAGCTGACAGACTCGGTGTCCTTGGAAAGCATTCCTGACCCTGCTTCTCCCAGGACCAGACGGGCGTTGAGACTAGAACAGAGCGCTCAGCGGCAGAAGGCTCAGATTAGCGGGCGCAGGACTGACATAGATTGCAGTCCTGCCATCATTGCAGAGACTACATCCTTTTACTCTCTGTGAATACTGAATAAATTGCATGATAAGGACTCTTTGTGTTATCTGCTTTTTCTTGGCTGCCACCAGGGGAGGGATAGTAGTCCCTGAGCCTTGACACCTGCACACCTCTCAGCTGGGAGCTTGCTCAGTTGAGGTGCAGCCTTCCTCTGCATCAGCTATTAGCTGGGAGGCTGACCAGCCTCAGCAAAGCCCCACTGTGCATCCAGCTTGTGAAGAGACCATAGAGGGTCTCCTTTGGGCTTTGGGGAGGGTCCCTCATGAACTTGATGTGTATCAGGGCTTTGCTGAGGCTGGTCAGGTCTCACCCACCCACCCCCCACTTCCGGAGCCAGCCAAGAAGTGCAGAAGAGTTCTAGCTGACAAAAAGCCCTGTGCATTTAACTGCACCAGAGACTGTCAGTGCAATTGTCTCAAAAGTGACATCAAAGTGCTTACAATTAATGCAGCTGAATTGCACCTAGTAACACAACCAAAAGTAGTTATTTCAGTAATAAACGTTACCACAGTTCTTTTGCCGTTGTAAAGTTGTAAATAAAAGTATGTGATGATTTTTAATGAAGCTCCCAGGTCACTCAAACCAAAATTATTTTTAAACCCATTTTATTTTTATACCAAACCCAAAGTGTACACAGGTGTACTTTCAACTGCTCTTTTGAAAACAGACTGTGATTTTAAATACCAACGCAAGGTCTGACTATTACTTTAATCTTCCATTTATATTGTTCTAAAGGCTATTGCTAATGCCATCAGTGTAATATGCGTAAAGAGAGTTGGACATCACAACAGTTAAACCATACCTGTCACGGTCCGGTTCACGGGTGATCGAAGTCCCGGCAGGGGACGTCAGGACCAGGGGCAAGATGGCAGGGTGGGAGCAGGAACGGGGTCCAGAAGCCAGGAGTCAGCAGCCAAGATTCCAAGGGTCAGAGAGCTGGGAGTCAAGAAGCCAAGGGTCTGAGGGTTAGGAAGCAAGGAGTTAAGAAGTCAAGGGTCCCAGGATCAAGAAGCAGGGAGTCAAGAAGCTGAGGTTCAAGGATCAGGAAGCAAGAAGCCAAACGCAGCAAGACAGGAAGCATGTTGCTGTAGCAAAGAGCCGAAGGGAAATGCTGACCTTATATCCCTTCCCAGCTCTTGCCACCAGGTGCTGTGAGTTACCAATCGGCCTCACCTGTGAGGCCATGCCTTGCCTCTTTAGAACAAACTTAGGAAGGCCCCAGTCCTGCAAAGTCCTATTGGTCACGGGGCTTGTCTCCTGCATGCACACCTGACAATACCTGCACACTATATTCTCCGGTCCCCAAGGATCTTCCCAACCAGTTTTTCAAAGAACAAATGTAGCACAGCTGATGTTCATTTGTTCTGTAGGACACAACTGTCTTTCCTTCAAGAAAGGGCTTCTGTTCAGGATATTGAATTATTGCAGCACTCAGCTGCAATATATCACCATTGGGAAAATGCAATTAAATCCACAACCAGTGAGGCTTTTGCAATTTGAGGTGGTGCGTGGACGGTGGTTGCAGGAGTGTCATAGAAACCTACCGATAGATCCCATGGTATCAATAACAAAATTCCCCCTCTAGTCATACCGTGTCTTTATTTTATTGTTAATTTTCTCTGAAAGATATATGCTCTTTCTTCCCATACTGGAACATTTATCTTTTCCTGGAACTGTTGTGTTGCAAAAAATGAATGAATGTACTTCCATCTCAACCAAAGGAGATTGCAGAGAAGTTGAATGCATTGCTTTTGTCTTCACAGCAGAGGGTGTAAGACAGATCCCTTTCACAGAAAATGAGTTTTGAGGAACTCAGGCAAATGGTGGTGACAAGAGACAACATCCTAGGCCCTACTGACATTAAAACTGGCAAAACACTGGGTCTGGATAGTACCCAACCATACAAAATGGCTCATCTTCTAAGAAAAAAAGAAAAGTAACTTGTCCCTAAAATCTCCCTCCATACCCAAATATTCCAAAGTGGCCAACAGAGCCATGCCAGTGGTTTGCACAGTGTGATTATCTCTTCACGAGAGAGAAGTATGACTAACCTCTCCAAAGAGAAGAAAATAAAAAAGCCATGCATTAGTCAGGGCTTTTCCACACTTGCCATGTATGGTGCTATAGCTGTGGTTGGATCCATTTTTAAGTGCATTTGGAGCTGATATTCTACACCTTTTGTCACATGGTTGCTGTTATTACAAAGCGAGTGCCTTTTCCCCCCTCCCACACTAATGGCAGGTTGCACCCAAACTGAGAAAAGTTCTGTGGTTGTAGGCACACCCCTCCTTACCCTCCCTTGTGTCCTGCCAGCCAGTAAACGTAGGATTTCTAAGCACGTGCAAGTTTTCTTTGGATTTTTTGGTATATAATACCTTGTATTCTGGAATTCTAACCAATTATAAAGGGTTAGACAAGAGGAACTCTCTATGTCTGCCTGAGCTACAGCTGATCCCTGAATTCCCTTCACGTTTCTGAATAGTTCACAAACTGACAGCCTGCACTGGTCAGAGGGAGTGGCATGAAGCAGCTATCTCCAAAACCACCCCACACAAGCCCCCACCCACCCCACAGAAAGTGGGGTGGTGCAACACAAATGACAATACTGAGGATCCATTCTAAATCTTTTGCAAATGTCGGGATCTTTTCATTTCTAGAAGGAAAAAACAACATTTTGAGTACATTGTTCTGGAATAGTAGCTGAAGGATGGCAGCATGTGGCAGCATGCCAGAAAAGAAAAACCAGTTAACAATACCTCTATAAAAGCTAAGGTCCTTGGTTAGGTACATAGCTGACTTGGAAAGGAAGTTTAAGAAATTTGCATATCCTTAAATGCCCCAAGGCTGATTAATTTTTATTTCACGGCAGAGTTGTTGCTTCCTGGTGACGTTTTAATGCTGTCATGTATCTGTATTAGCTTGATGGTTTAAATTGCTGTATTTGAGTTTGGATCCAAGGCTGTAAAAGCTGAGTTCTGCAAGTACAATAGGACTTCTTCCTTTTGTCCCCCCTTGAAATGTATTCCTCTGCCCTGGCACTCTCCCTGAACCTGCTCTGGAGCCCCCAAACCTTCCAGAGCTGATGTAGGTGGCACTACTGGATACAAACCATGAGCTATCTTTACTATTAGCCACCTTGAGCTCTTTCAAGGAAAGATATGGGATATAATTTTTTAAAAATAAATAATAACAAGTATATACAGCTTCCTATAGCATAACTAAGCATAAGACTTAGAGAGAAAGGGATCTGTAAAGACACTACCACAAGATGATGAAATGGGGCCTTATATGTGGGTTATGGAATTCCAGACCAAGGTTTTACAGAGTTGAGAAAGAAAGGTATTTTTTCCATTATGCATTTAATTTATTGCAATTATTTGCTTCAAGTTCCAACATTTTCCAGTGAATATGACCAAAGAATACTTTTAATATAAGCAATTGCTTTTGGTGGTGGGATTCACACTCCGTATTCCTATTCAAATCTGTTTCCAGCAAATGCTAAGTGACAGACCAGCAGCAGATAAAGTGCATTTAGGTAAAGGCAAACAAGTGTCATATAGACTTAAAAAAAATACAGCAGTTGAGCAAAACACCATCCTGATAGTTTTAGTGCACTACATTTGAGGAGTTTGCCACCTTCCAATTCAATTTTATATCATTCAAGCTATTCATTCCAAAAATGCTGAATATTAATATTAAACATTAAATACTTAATATTAAAATAGCTTCTATATTTTAAAAAAATGACCAACATACACAAACAGGCATTTCTAGAAGCCTTAAAAGCCAGTTTCCTTGCAGTCCAATAAACAATTTTAATAGCAAATCCTTTTATCCTTTGGATCCAGGCTTCAGACTTGCAAATGCTTTTGAGTTCTTAAGGGAATAGGAAGTTTCATTGAGAAAAGAGATAAAATGAGAGTCTCTCTCAGACTTCTTGGATTCAAAAATAACTACAATGGTAAAATGAGGTTCGGGGCGAGTCAAAAAGTATGTGCTTTGAACTTTGTCATCATAGAAATGGACCACCTTTTCCAAACTGTTGAGGTCAGAAGCCTTGTCAGACATAATCATGATGACATTGGGCCAGTGCATAACAGGCCTGTCACTGGGCAGAGATACTACTGCAGGATACTGATCAACACCTTTGGGGGCTTCTCTGTAGGAATGGGGATGATGGTAACCATGTCCCTGAAAGCTCTCCGATCCACGGTTGTCAAAGATTAAGGAAACGTTAACAGCATCGTATTTCCTGATAAAGCTGGAAATTTTCCCAAAATAATCAGGATTGGCTTTTGCAGTCAATGTCTTCATTTCTGATGGCGTCGTTTGCCGACTAAGTGCCTCATGAAAGTAAAAGCTAAATTTGGCAAGGAGGATATTCCTGAGTTTCATGAGCCACAGGAAAAGGTGTGGCGGTTGCACAGCCTTCTGAGACTGGCCGCCAAACAGGTGTTTCTTGGTTTCTCGTTGCTTCTCGAAAATCTGTCCCCAGGTCTGCAGCTTTGTGTGAGCATTGTGCAAATGCACCAAGGATGGGAGGAATTTCCACTCTGAGATCTGTTCCTGAGCCTTCAAAAGATGGGTAAGCACATCCGCTTCTAACTGGAAGCTACTTTCCAGAGGACTAAGGATTGGATGATGAAATCTAGAGAAGGGAAGACATTTCGAGATGCATGAGATGCATTGCACAGAAAAGCTATTCTCTCAATCAGCCAGGAATCCAGAGAGAGTGTACGGTTCTAGAGCATGCTTGCCAAATGCTGTCCTTCCCAGAAACAACACCATGGTACAAAACAGAATGGAAGAGCTTTGTCACTACTTCTAATAGGATTGTAAGATCTTGGCAACTCTGCATGTTACAATCATGTACCAGGTACACCGAATAAGCAATTCGCCCATGTTCCACTCACCAATGTATCCAAGTTGAGTAATTTCTATGCTTGTCTCCAAGGGGCACAACAGCCACATTCACACATCACAAGAAGCCATCAACCATAGTAAATCATGCCTGCTTCACTCCTCTTGGATCACATTGGCAGAAAGCAAACCATAATCCCCAGCTAGGCGTTGTATTTGAACAAGGAACCATGGTTTGTTTCGCTCCTAACAAACCATAATCTTAGCCAAGGTTTATTCTTGGCTTACTGATTATGGTTGTTGGGAGCAAAACAAAGCAGAGTTCAGAACATTAAGCCAGAGATCATGGTTTGTTTCCTCCACACAGTAGTGGAGAGGACATAAACACACCAGAAATGTATTTTCAAGGTAAACCATTAATTATAGCATACATGTGAAGTGGGCCAATACTTCCAAGTGTTGGATAATATATGATTTATTCCCAAATTCTGCAAAAAAAAACAAAGGCCCTCCAACTCACCATAGAATGCTTCACATTTGGATGCAGCAGAAAACTTTGGTCAGAATAAAGGTAAAGGTAAAGGTACCCCTGCCCATTCGGGCCAGTCTTGCCAGACTCTAGGGTTGTGCGCCCATCTCACTCTATAGGCCGGAGGGCCAGCGCTGTCCGCAGACACTTCCGGGTCACGTGGCTAGCATGACAAGCTGCATCTGGCGAGCCAGCGCAGCACACGGAACGCTGTTTACCTTCCCACTGGTAAGCAGTCCCTATTTATCTACTTGCACTTTGACGTGCTTTCGAACTGCTAGGTTGGCAGGCGCTGGGACCGAACGACGGGAGCGCACCCCGCCGCGGGATTCGAACCGCCGACCATGCGATTGGCAAGTCCTAGGCGCTGAGGTTTTACCCACAGCGCCACCCGCGTCCCTTTTGGTCAGAATAAGTTATACTAATTAAATTATATAAACATCCACTTGAAAGTGACCCACTACTCATTTCTACAAAATTTCAGCTCCAGTTGGTTCCAACGACCAGGTCAACAGCCATTTTATTGTTACTGCAAACTAGACAACGAAGAAAAAGCACAGACCAGTGCTCAAATTGTTTCCTAATGAGAGGAACATTCCTGATATTGTGTCTGAAAAAATGTTGCCTACTTGGAGACAATGTGCCTTCAGTCCACCATATAAGACTCTCAGCTAACCAAGTTTAAATGAAGCAGAATTTAAACTGAATGCAAGCCTTGTTGGGGACATCTAGTGAAAAACTAATTCCAGAAAATTGCCAACTGAATGATGATGATGAAGGCGGCGGCTAAATGACAAAACTTACACTGTCTCAGAAATGTGTACTAATTAAAAGCCTTACCACAGACACCATTACAAAGTCGTTTCCACACCTGCTTTCTACACACACAAAAATGTCTACTCCTGACACTGACAATTAAGAAATACAGATATGAAACCATATTTTTTAAAAAAATTAAATTATGGGGAACTATTTAAAATTAATTAGTGGATGTTGCAGTTTAGAAAAATCATGATGATAAGGCTGAGAGGATACAATTTTGTACCAACCCTAAATCTGTGATTATGTTCTTAAATTTAGACACTATGTATAAATTTGCAGGCTTCCTGAGCCCATCAAAAAAAAATTAAGGGGTAGGGGAAGATGAAAGTTAATGAAATTGTTGGATAGCAAACATGATAGAAACTGCCAGATCCCTGTTCCAACAGCTGGTCATATAAAACACCGGGGTTGGGGGGAATTGCAGACACTTTGTTGGCATTGTTCATATATTTTAAACTCATTTTTTGCTAATATGTAAAATGGTATAAAGACTAAACCATTTGGATTCCGGACTGCTTTTACATTGACAAAGCTATAATGCAAATTTTCAATCCTTCTGCTTAAAATAAAGACATCAATGACATTAAAAGGACACACTGACCTTGAGCTGTATTTTTTAAGGATGGATTCCAATATGTTGACCAGTTCCTCGGAGTTGATAAACTTTTGGGTGCTAAGGCTATACATTTTTTCATAGAAATCAGCAATTTCCATTCGAGCCTGAACAAAATAACAGAGCTGCTCAGACAGGTGAGAAAGCAGTTCTTCTAGGTGAGGGGCTGTTCCCCCCAATGCATTCCGACCCGTTGCCACCACCTTCTTCAGTTCATTATGCAGAGATGTATATATGGTTCGTATAGAGTCTTTTCGGCTGAAGAATGACTGTCCACCTGTATTTTTTTTGAAAAGAAGTATATATTACCCATACTATGGATGAAAAATGAACAAGACGAAACAATATGCCTCCGTGGTTAATTAGCAATTGCATGTTCAGCAGCAACAATGACTTGTAAGAGATTTCATTATTACGTAATAGAAGATTGCATTTTAGCAAGTTTAACCTCTAAAGGTAAAGGGACCCCTGACCATTAGGTCCAGTTGTGACTGACTCTGGGGTTGCGGCGCTCATCTCGCTTTATTGGTTAAGGGAGCCAGCGTACAGCTTCCGGGTCATGTGGCCAGCATGACTAAGCCGCTTCTGGCGAACCAGAGCAGCGCACAGAAACGCCGTTTACCCTCCTGCCGGAGCGGTACCTATTTATCTACTTGCACTTTGACGTGCTTTTGAACTGCTAGGTTGGCAGGAACAGGGACCGAGCAATGGGAGCTCACCCCGTCACAGGGATTCGAACCGCTGACCTTTTGATCGGCAGGCCCTAGGCTCTGTGGTTTAACCCACAGCGCCACCTGTGTCCCAGTTTAACCTCTACTTGTTCCAAATTAATTTTTCATCAGGGGCCTTCTGCCACATTGCTTCACTGTTCATGCCTTGTTTTTAGAAAGGTCTAAATATTACTTCTAAGTTTGCTGGGAAGAATATACTCAACCTAGAAGTAACCTCTTCTCTAAGGATTTTACACAGCATTGCCATCATTAAATGTTAATAACTCATGTTGCTATTAATAGCTAGACTTTTGAATGTGTTTTTGACCAAACAACACGAAACACTTTTAAGTTTTTTAAACCCTGAAATGTGAAACGTACAGTCATGAATATACCAACATTCTAACTGCAAATCAGAACTCAAAGAAAACAGATGCACTCAAAGACCTGCTCATTAGTCCTTAAAAGCACACAAGCAAGTACATTTTAAATTATTTAAGATTAAGAAAGCTTAAGCATGTATTTTCCCAAGAGCCACATCACACCTCAAGGGAGTCACAAGACCCATTAAGGGAAGGAAGCAGAGTTAAGTAATCAAATGCAAAGAACACAGTGCATGAGAGTAATATAATTCTTATTTGTAAACAGCTGTGATTTTGAAAGCAAGGACTAAAAATCCCTCCAAGATTCTTTAACTCTTTTCATGCTTTTATTTTTCCCACTCCAGCAAGTGCAAAGTTCCTCTGCAACTCTTCTCTCCTTTTGTCTCACGGCTTTTTTCAGAATATGAGACTTCAGGAAGGACTTATGCTTTTCTGTTTTTGGACAGTGCCTATTGGGTGATTTTATTAAACTGGTGTTGCTGACAGTTCCATGTGACAACCTAGTTCTGCAAACATGAGCATCAGAAGAACCAGAAAGCCCTAACAGGTTACTGATATCAGCACATTACCTGGACTGCCAGTGCCATGTCAAAGAATGCTGTTTTAGAGTAGCTTTATAAATCTGAAGTTGCTCAATGATTTGAAAGTTAATCTGCAGCCTGTACGATGAAGGACCCATTCACCACCCTCTCCTTCCAAAGTCTATTAACTGGGACTCTTTCTATCACATTTAAATGGCCATTCCAGCACCCAAAATGATTCCTGCCTATTAGTTTCCATTCGGCAACAGACTGCCTTGCATGAATCAGATTTCTGTTCTAGCTAGCTCAGTAGTATTGCCTAAAAAAAGCTCACCAACTTAAAAAAAGCTCACCAACTTAAAAAAAGCTCACCAACTTAAAAAAAGCTCACCAACTTTGGTTGGTCCTTTGGCCAGCTCTCACGGCCCTTCACTTCATCAAATCTGGCCCTCTTTGAAAAAGGTTTGGACACCACTGGCCTACATTAACTGGCAACATCTCCACACCAGTGTTTCCAACTGAACCTCAGATCTAACTGCATGCAAAGCAGTTGCTCCAGCACTTGCTTTCACTATCAGGCTGCATCAGAACAAAAAGCCGATGTATTGTGTTAAAAAAGGGGGCCCTCAATATTGTTATTATTGAATTCAGTTTCTGCCGGGCAAGAAACGGGAACTATAATGGCAGGATGACAGGATGTATTGCTTGTGATGAACATTGGGAGTCTGAAGCAACTCTTCCATGAAACATGTACACCTTTGCCTGTAAATATACCTTTGAGCTGTCCCTAGCTTTTGTTTGTTCTGCTGAACATCCCAAGGCTGTCGTGGATATGGATGTCTGGAAAGGTGTGTGGAGGTCAGTGAAGTGCAGAAGGGGGATGACATAGGCCCAACCCCTCAGCATAGGAGCCAACTCCTAGGGGCCAAGGTCCCTTTGCCCCCCCCCCCCAATAAAATACCTGAGGGAGCTGGGGGCGGCAGCCAAAGTTGATGGGTGTTGCCATTCAAATGAGGTGCGTGCACCACACCTTGTTTATGCGGGGATCATAGCTGTCAACCTTCCCTTTTTTACGGGAAATTCCCTTATTCCAGCGCCATTTCCCACTGCTTCCCGCTGCTATCCCGGATTGTTAGATATCCGGTAGACTGTCCCTGGGACAGGTGAAGCTGCTGATCCCTTATTTTCAAGGCTGCTGATCCCTTATTCTCAAATCTGAAAGTTGACAGCTATGGCGGGGATGCGGCTTATTATTCTTATGGGTTAAACCACAGAGCCTAGGACTTGCCGATCAGAAAGTCGGCGGTTCGAATCCCCGCGACGGGGTGAGCTCCCGTTGCTTGGTCCCTGCTCCTGCCAACCTGGCAGTTCGAAAGCACGTCAAAGTGCAAGTAGATAAATAGGTACCACTCCGGCGGGAAGGTAAATGGCATTTCCGTGCGCTGCTCTGGTTTGCCAGAAGCGGCTTGGTCATGCTGGCCACATGACCCGGAAGCTGTACGCCGGCTCCCTCGGCCAATAAAGCGAGATGAGCGCCGCAACCCCAGAGTCGCTCACAACTGGACCTAATGGTCAGAGGTCCCTTTACCTTTACCTATAGCTGCGGGTCTCAGGGCAGTTCACATAATATCTGCCCCCCCACCCCGATATTTTATTCAAGTTGGCACCCCTGCCCTCACTCAACATCTACACCTCGGGACCAACTGCTGGCGGGCCTGAGGAGAAGTTCCGCCCATCAAGGAAGAACTGCCCTTCTCTGTCAAGGGGAGACCTGCGCCTCAGTTGAATGGGGCGGCGGAGGAGGGGGGAGGAGAGAAGAAAAGCGGCCCCAAAGCAGCAGCCGCGGCCCGGTCGGTACCTAGTTTCTGACCCAGGAAGGTCATGCTGTGATAGGCCTTCTCGGCCGCGGCCAGGTGGGCCAAGCCGGCCAGCAGCGAGAGCCAGCTGGCGCCCGCGCTCTTGTTGGCCTCGCGCTCCTTCTCCACATTGTCCTTGGCCTTGTCGTAGGAGAAGATGCCCAGGTGCGAGAAGAAGGTCTCCAGCACCGCCTGCTCCACCGGCACGGGCGCGCCCAGAGGGGTAGACTCCCCCATTCGCCCGCCGCCGCCGCCGCCACGCGCAGGGCAGCCACCTCTCCCGCGCCCCAACGCGGAGACATCCACAAACACACGCGCGCGCTCCCGCAGACATATACACCTAAAGGACAAGTCACGTGAACCGGAGGGCGGCCATCATAACCGCCCCCCGCGCGCCCGCCCCTTCCCTATTCAAGAGCCAATCGGGCTGTAGGGAAGGCGCAGCGCCACGTGATCTATCAGGGAAGCCAAAGGGCGGGGGAACCCGAGCGAGGCTGGTGAGGGGCGGGGACGAGGCATCAGGGGAACGAATCCTATTGGTTAGTGAATCCAACAATCGGCGGGGCGGGGGCTAATTTATTTCCATAGGAGCGCAGCGAGGACAGAAGGGCTCAAGTCCTAGACCGGTAGCCCGAAGGCGGCAGTGGCCAACTTTATACAGCTGCATGTTCAGGCACATCGACGATGGGGTTGAAACTCGTTCCTTCTCTACTCATCCACTGATAATGGCCAGGTTTGGGGATTGGCCACCGATGCCCAAGACTGTATCAGGCTTCCTTTTTCCATGCTACACACTTACACAACTCAGCACCCAATTCTTTACCAAAAGACATGCTACCAGTCTGTTTTGCAGCTTTCTTAGTCGTCCTATATTTTTCTGTTAATATCAAGATTATTGGTCAATTTGTCCTTGCTTCCTGTGTTTGGATTCTGAGAAAGAACTAAGAGGAAAGACATAGAGCCCCCGACCCCAGGTTTTGTTTTTTAAACTCTGGAGAAATTTTCCAAACTTAAAAGTAGAAACATCAGGCGAAAGATGACTATCATGGTATCAGCATTGCCTGTCCGGTTGCCTTTAAGTCAGTCAGCTGTAACGCCACCTGCCCCGTATCTGGCATTTTGTGTAGCATCAGCCAAAGGTTCTCCACACCTGCTATAGCCACAACTTTTGCGCCTCACATTACCCTTCCCAATGTTTTCAACTATTTTTATAGTGAGTCTGTCAAGTCAAAATACAGTAGTACCTCAGGTTAAGAACTTAATTCGTTCTGGAGGTCTCTTCTTAACTTGAAACGGTTCTTAACCTGAAGCACCACTTTAGCTAATTGGGCCTCCCGCTGTGCCACCACTGCACAATTTCTGTTCTCATCCTGAAGCAAAGTTCTTAACCTGAGGTAATATTTCTGGGTTAGCGGAGTCTGTAACCTGAAGCATATGTAACCAGAGGTACCACTGTATTCAGCTCAGTCATAGGCCACACAAACTCTGGTGCAAATATGCAGGGACACTTTCAGCACCTGACATAGTGGACAATTTGGGGAGGCCTCTATGTCCTGGCAGGATCCATTAAGCCTGGCATTCTACTTGCAGCCAACTGGTACCTCCTGCCTCTGTACCTCATATGCTGTTCCTAAGAACAAGGCAAGACTGCTTTTCTTTGTACACAGTTTACACATTGGAGCAATAAATATGTGTAGGCTACACCAACCTAGCATTTTCCTGTGTTCATAATGGAAGTATTGTGTGTTCTTTGCTAGTTTTGTTGAGTTGGAGTCTGTTTACATGTTAAGGAAAGTGACAGGCATAATAAAAAGTACAAAATATAACTTTCTATATGTAGTTTCTGTATCTGCCACAGACGTGTGCCTAGCAATTTAAGGTAGCAAATGGCTACTTGTAGCAATAACAATTACCTGTTCCTCAGCAATCTGAGAAACTTTGCTCTTCTCTCTTCAAAACTTAAAAGCAAGGCTCTTTGTGATAAGCTGACAAAGCCAGTCTGTGTATGGGTCTATCAGAGAGCATCCTGTTCTGTGAATGATACTCTAGATCCATCAGCTCCCTTGTCCTTCCACAGATGCACAGCAGAGAGGTGGGAAGAGGATGACAGGCAGATGTGCAATTTCCCTCAACACTGTATTTGCAAGGTTGGGACAATTATGTTCCAGACGTAACAAAAATAATCAGAAGTTCAAAAAGAACTTTATTGAAACTCAGAGCAAATGAACCAAATCTGCATTTAGAAGAACGTGTTTGGTCTCTTGGTGGTGAAGCGCGGCTTATGTTGACGACGCAGAACTCTATGTGGCAGAGGGAACTTGATTTTGGAATCCTGTAGGAAAACAAAGCATTAGTAAATGTTCATTAGACACTAACTAGTAAAATTAATTCATGGCTACTATGTTTTAATAATTGACATTACTACACAAGAAAAATAGAGTTAGTAAAAATAAATTAACATCTTGGATGTTAATAGCAACAGGGATGCACCTTTCTAATCCCCACGCACATGTAATAAAGGCAGCATCCTAAAGCTGCTAAAAAGTCACTAGTGCAAAATGTCTTTTAGGTGTCCTTCAATATCAGATACGTTTCAGGCTCCATACCCTTTCTGATGGGACTACAAAAATATATAAATCCATTTTTCCCAGTAATATCATGGTACCACTTACATATCTGCACCAGAATCTGCATTGTGGTAAAAAAACAGCTGGGGGACACACTGCACTGCACTAAAATTATATGATTTTTTTATAATAAGCCAAAACCAAACAAACATCTGTATGTTTTAATCAGCAAAGAAGAAACAAATACTGAATCCTTAGAGGACATTTTGCAAATGAACATTTTAAAGAACAAAACAAGGTGTGTATACATAATACTATAAATTTGAAACTAAGCAGCAAGAGGAGAAATAGGTTTCTCTTATTAAATAAAAGCATGTTGTTTCATGTTATATAACACAAAAGTATTTTTACAGCAAAAGAAAATGGGTCCATGCATGAGTATAATGTGTTTTCCCTCCCTCATCTACAATCTGCACCCCCTCTTGTCCCAGAAATTGCTCTAGGAGGATGGGGGATTCTCTTGAGTGAAGATCTGCTCATGCAGACCCAGTATAGGCAATTTTACATGATTGAAATTTGATTTGGTTTAGTACTGTAGTTTTTTATTGACATCACTTTGATGAAGACTGTTCCATTCTCAACTTTGTAGAGATGTCAAAAGTACGCATTTAATCTACTTACATGGAACTGCTTGACAGCTGGTCTGCGGCACTTGTTAGCAGCGATCTCTTCAACTTTCATGATCTGAATTGAGTGAGCACGAGCTCTATGACGGGCTCCCATATCGCGATCTGTAATATGCCAGACAATTATGAACTATTCTAATAACATAAACAAGGTTGAGCCCTGTAACTATCTATACATACACAAATACACAATCTTTCTGTATTTATTTGTAGGACCTTCAATTTCACTTTCAAAGGCACAGCAGCTCTTGAAAGGCGACAAGGTACATTTAATATCTGCACACACGGCAAGAACATTTTATTATAAACAATGCTCTTTGGGTTTGTATGCAGTTTTAAATTTCAACACCAGTAACAATTTGTGGCTCTTCCATCATGTAATCTGTACATGTGGATAGTCCTAAAGGACAGCCAAAGTTCCCAGTTGACAAAAAAAAAGTTAAAAGTAATTTTCACACAACAAATCACATGAATTAGGTGGCAGAGTACAGTTTATACAGTGTTTCTCAAACTTTGGTCCCCGGCTGTTGTTGGACTACAACTCCCATCATCCCTGATCACTGGTCCTGGAGCTAGGGGTGATGGGAGTTGTAGTCCGACAACAGCAGGTTGGTTTTGAGCCATGCTAACCTTTTCGTTGACCCAAACTAGGTCAAGATAAGTCTGGCTATGAACAGATTAAAAGAATGAAACTTATCTTGACCTGGCTTGGGTCAATGAAAAGAATGCCAGACACATTATCCATAACTAAGACCCATCAAGAACAATGGAATGTGCATCAGTCCCAAACTTGTTTATGACTAGAGCACACAAAGCTGCAACTTATTTTTCAAAAAACCTTAAGAGTTGTATCCAACACTGCATGAACAAAATTCCACTTGTGCGGGACTTGTTTATTCTCCCCCCAGTGCACACCCAAAAAAAAAATCAGCTCTGAGCGGGGGTCCCCCAACCATCAGGAGATAATTTTGAGGGAACAGGAGGTGCTGGGAGGGTCAGGAGATAAAGTTCTGTTGCACACATATAAGTCTGTGGTAGGGCATTTGTTGGAAACAACCTTTAATGTTAAAGAATCTGCATGGGTTGAGCAAAACTACCACCACAACTCTTAAGTCACAGAAATATAGGTTGCAGCCAACTATAACCTGGCTTCATATAAAATGCTTAGTCAATTTAGGTTGCATAACTAATCAAAATAAATGCAATGGATGACACAATAAAAACTTTGAATTATTTCCTCTTTTTCATTATCTTTCAATAGTGGTATCGAAAGGAAACCAAACATTCCAAAGGGTCTCTACTTACAGCACTGTGTAACAGCTCCAGCAGTTGTCAAATCCCTGTACTCCCTGTACATGTTATGAGTTCCACTACGAGAATCATAGCGCAGCCAGATACCGAAATTTTTCACCTTCAACGGAGACTTCTCAAAAACCTATGATTGCATTGTTAGAAAAATCACATTACAGACTACCAGTGCTTTATATAACAAGTGAAAGAATCAACAAATGGATCAGAATGGAGAGATTTCATTGCTGTTAAATTTATATGGCAGGAATAGGGAACCTATTAACTTCCAGATGTTTTAGACTACAACTCCCATCAGCCATCATGGCCAATGTTCCAGGATGATAAACTGTTCAAAACTCCCATTGTTCTAGGCACATTTTGTGGCAGGAAATTTCATTAGTGCGAGCAGTTTCTGAGCTCTGGGAGCAGTGCGGCGCCTAAGATTTCAGATTAAAACTGCAGAGTGGAAGCAAAGGAGGACATTTTTCTGACTCCCATTTTCCAGCTACTCTCTGAAGATTGGAGAAGAGACCCTCTTAAGAATATTAGGTGGTGGGAGGGGAAGGACTCGACCATGTGAAAAATGAACATATTTTAGCTGTTCATTCATTTTCAGCACTGTACTGTTATTAAAGAAGCATGCCTAGACATTCCGTTGATGTACTCATAACCGAGGTTTAAGGTGCCATTTAGCTCCTAGCTTTCACATCTGTGTTTCTAACACCGGGATGATGGGCGTTTTATTTCAGCAACATCTGGAGGGCTACAGATTCCTCATCTCTGTTATATGGTATATATGGCTTTCATTACTACAAAATGCTGCTGAGTACAAAGTACTGCTTTAAGTACTGTACAGTGGTGCCCCGCAAGACGAATGCCTCGCAAGACGGAAAACTCGCTAGACGAAAGAGTTTTCCGTTTTGGAGGTGCTTCGCAAAACGAATCTCCTATGGGCTTGCTTCGCAAGACGAAAATGTCTTGCGAGTTCCTGCGGGTTTTTTTCCCTTCCCCCCCTTTTTCTAAGCCGCTTATCTGCTTATCCGTTAAGCCGCTAAAAGCCGCTAATCCATCAATGGGCTTGCTTCGCAAGACGAAAAAACCGCTAGATGAAGAGACTCGCAGAACAGATTCTTTTCGTCTTGCGAGGCACCACTGTATGTGGATCATGCCTGGAACTAATATGCAGCCATCACAAAACAACCTAGTAAGAATGTAAAATTTCCTTGGTACAGCAAACCAATGTCCATCTGCAGCAGGATAGACTAATCTGTGGCCCGTCAACTGCTATGGACTTCATCTCTCATCAGTCCTATCAAGCATTGTCAAATGCTGATGAGAGATGCAGTTCTGAAATCCAGATGACACCAGTTTCGGAGATCCTGGTGTAATCCTATGCATGTTTTTTCAGAAGCCCCACTGTATTCAAAAGGGCTTATATCGTAAGTGTGCTTATGATTGCAGAATTAATCTAAAAACAACTGTGGACAGAATGCCAGAAGATGCTTTCAGAAGCTCAAAATAGTATATAAATATGAAGGTTAGTATCTGATTTTCAGAAGTATACTGCCTTGTAGCATGAAAGATTCATTTAGTAATCAACCGTTTAATGCAACTATGCTAGCGGCCATCAACACATCTTGTGGTGGTAAATCAGCTGCAGATTAAGTGTTAAGTTTCACTTTCTTTCATTTGACTCCAGCTTATTGCCAATAAGCTCTACTGGGTGAACTCAAATTATAGTATTTTAAGAAATTAGAATTAGAATTTTATAACCAATTTTCAATCTCAACCCTTCCAGGCCAATTTGGATTATTTTAAATGAGAAACAATCTCTAGACCAGGCTTTCTCAACCTTGGGTTCCCAGATGATGTTGGACAACAACTCCCATCATCCCATACCACCTGGGATTTGACTACCCTATGTAAATTCTGCTGAAATCAAGAGATTACTTTGGAGGTTTATAAGGAATATTTTTCTACGTCCTTGTCCTATGTCTACCCCTTTTAAAAACTGTAAAATGCCTAAAACATTACAGTAATACAGAATATCCTGCCAAATCCACACGCTACACCAATTAGATTCTTCAAAGAAGTAGTAGCATGTTACAGAGAAACACAGCAACATTAATTTTAAGTGTTTTCAAAATGGAGGGAAAGCATTTCAAGCTGCAATCCTAACTCCCACCTACCTGGAAGCCCTACTGCATTCAATAGGAGTTACTTCTGAGTAAGCATGATTAGGATTGCACTGACAATGTGCAGCGAAATACTCAGCAAAATTTTTGAGCCAACCTACAGCACTTAAATACTTTTGACGAAGCCAAAAAAGCTAGACCAGACATTCTGAAAATTATTAATAAAGCATTGGTAAAATATACGTATGCGGAACCTTTGGCCCTCCAAATGCTGCTGAACTAGCATGGCCAATTGACAAGGATGGTAGGAGTTGTAATGCAGCAACATCTGGAGGGACAGAAGTTTCCCACAGGTGATATATACAAGCTAGGTACCTGGGAATGTTGGGTTAAGCAAATAAGCAAGCATTCCAACCACAAAATTAAACAGGTCTTTAAGATTTAAGTTTGTTCGTGGTCTTACCTGTCCACAGTACACAATTTCCCCAGAAGATTTCTTCATCTTCTTCAGCTGAGAGACAAAGTACCAGAAACGGGACTTTGCAACAACATGATTAGGAGCAAAGATGCGCATACGATAGAGAGGTGGTGTTGGGCACTTAGGAGTGGGGAGGCATCTCCCAACAACTTTGTACTCCCTCAGCTGAAAGAAAGAGAGAAAACAAACATGAAAAATCCAAGCAAGATTGTAAAAAATGAATTACTTGTGCAACGGTAAAGAGATCCCTGACCATTAGTTCTAGTCGTGACCGACTCGGGTTGCAGCGCTCATCTCGCTTTATTGGCCGAGGGAGCCAGCGTACAGCTTCCGGGTCATGTGGCCAGCACGGAAACACCGTTTACCTTCCCGCTGGAGTGGTACCTATTTATCTACTCGCACTTTGATGTGCTTTATAACTGCTAGGCTGGCAGGAGCAGGGACCGAGCAACGGGAGCTCACCCCATTGCGGAGATTCGAACCGCCAACCTTCTGATCAGCAAGTCCTAGGCTCTGTGGTTTAACTCACAGCGCCACCTGTGCAACGGTATCTTGACGTTAATCATACTGAGCTCTGTACATTGTGCGCACACACATCGGCCCATCCCTGACATACAGGGAAAGTATATTTCAACGATCAGTAGTTTGCCCAGTTCAAAAGATGCAGGAAAGACCAGCCCCGACTGGAAACTGCATGTTCCCATGAGGGTGGAAAGGAGGCGAGAGGAGTAGGCCTGATATAAAGGGGAAGCCTCCCCATACCACGGCCTTGGAGTGGGGGGGAACCATCCGCCTTAGGCGGGGCTTCTCAGCCAAGCGCGTCTCCCGGAGGCTCCACGCTGCGAGGAGCTGACGGCGGCAGTGCCGCCATATTGGTCGCTCGCTCGTGGCCTGAGCCAGACAAGGCCGAGGAAAGACCCATTGAGAGCCGCCTCCTCCCTGCGCCGTCGCCGCCACCCTCAGCCGCTTCCCCCCCACCCCCGCCCGCTTTGCCTTATTAGAAGCGTCTACCCGAGACGCCCTCAAGCCCGCGAGACCGGCGCTTCGCTTACGGTGCCCGACGCCTTCATGGTGCTGCCTCTCTCGCTGCCACCCAGAAAAGGAAGGCCCGCATGCGCGACGCCCGCACGTCACCAACCCGACGCGACGCCCCGCCTTTCCGGGGGAGCTGCCGCCCGCTATTGGTTTCACGCGGAAGGCATTCAGAATGGGCGAGAGAAACGTCCGTCTCGAGACGGAACACGTTGCTTATTGGTCAGTTTTCCAACGGAATTGACGTGAACGGCCTCAAGGGTGGGCTAGCTTGCGGTTCGCGGCGCGACAAAATCTACGTGAATGGCGTATGTCTCTCATAGGCACGTCACTGCAAATAAGGCAGCTGAAAGTTAAAATTCGGATGCTTCTGTCATTCTGAAAGGATAAAATGATGGCGTTGCTATGCTTAGCAAATTTACAGTCCACCAGTTGCCTGTGTTCAAGGCAGGACAGCTGCCACTCATGCCATAATCTGTATGAGAAAAGCATCAATTCTGATGCTGGATCATCCGTCCCCTCCACTCCAGCTATTCTCACACGTTTCGGAGAGGAAGATGCCATAGGTCTTGTATTCCCAGAGACCTTTTGAGGAACGTCACATGATGGAGCAGAAAATTATTATCCTGCACCCAGCGGGAATCAACAACCACCTCATTAGAGATTGGCCTAGTGAAAATGCATTCTCAGTCCTCCATCAACAAAATTCAGAGTGATATACTTCTGCTTGACCTAGAACTCATTGAAACATAAATTCCCCTTTTCCTGGATTAGAGATGTTATAATCTCTACGCAGTCCAAATTACAAGGCACTTTGCACCTCCCACCTGCCCTCATTTGAAATGTACTGTATATGCTCAATTGGATTTGACTTTAAATCTGTGGCGCTATCCCTAAATTTTCACTACTGAATGGGAAGATGGTAGCATAGGGTAATCACTGCTATCAAAAACGCAACTGCTTGGCTTGCAAGCATTACCATGAATATGCTTCTCTACATTTTAAGGCTTAATCTACCCAAGAATTAACAGCCATCATAAATACATAGAGAGTCCAAAAGGGGTGGGTAAAAGGTAAGTAAATCCATTGTTTGGATTAGCAGTCACTGATCAACATAGGAATTAGCAATGTGAAAGGATCTCTTTCATAAGCCCAGATACTCAGAAACAGTAACAACAACAGTAAACCCTCTGGATTACCCTGCAGTGAACTCTCCCATTAATATTTGCCCCAACTTTTCATTCACTTGCTTTCCAACCATAGTCCAGAGAAGAATCAGCTTTTATACTACTGTAGTTTTAAGATTAAAACAGTGTAGCTTCTTGTTTGGAAATAAAGCCCCGTTGAAATCAGTGGGTCTTCTTTACGTAAACATAGGCTGCACTGTTGTGTTTTTCCTTCCACAGTGTTTAGCTGAGGGTCTTCAGAATGTATTACAGTAAATGAATCTCATTTACAGAACTACAGTTCCCAGCGTCCCTTTGGGGGAAGCCATGATAGCTAAACAGAAATGTGTGCAGCGCTGGCATGCCCCGAGAGCGTCCCCGGTTGTCAGCTCGCATGCGGTCGAGAGGAAGTAATGCAACCGGACAGGCTTAAGGGGGTGGTAGTCTGTTTAAATGACTTGTGGATCTCACACACGAAGCCAAAATAGCCACTGATCCCAGTTGGAGCTTCAGGTTATTTGTGGCGATGACTGTCTCTTTTACGGCCAAAAAAAACAGCCGAAAACCTACAGGACATGCGGCGCTCTCGATCTCTGCGCGATGACTACAAGTCCCAGCATGCACTGCACCCCGGAGAAAGCATTCCCCGCCCCAACCCGGCCTACCGCCCTGATTGGTAGGAGCCAAAGCAACCGTCGGGAAAAACCTGTTCCTGGGTTTAGGGCTTTTCCTTGCTCTGGGTTATTACAGGGCGCACCGCGTGCCTGTTCAAAGGGTTTGCCGCGGGGCAGGCTGGGAGCTGTAGTCTCGCTGGGCTTGTGGCAGTTTCCCGGGCGGAAAGGGGGAGGTGGGCTACGCGGCGTCTCCCCGCAACCCAGCCAAGGCGCACAAGTGGCCCCGTGGCGGCGGACCTCGCACACTCTGTAGAGGGCGGCTCTTCCTCTGCCCGGCTCCCCTGCGGTTGTGGCGGCCTCTCGGGAGTGCGGGACGACGACGCCACCCCTCCCTGATGGAATAGCTGGGAAGGTAAGGAAAGGGGGTGCGGGGCGCGTGCTCGTTCCCGCGTGGCCCACCTGGTGGCCCCCAGGGGGCGCGGGGCTGGGGGGCGCCCTACTGGGGTGGGGGGTGGGCCAGCAAAGGGGTGCGCTTGGCCCCGGCAGGCCCCTCGGTGGGCGGTGGGGGGGGGTCGACCCGTCGGGCAGGTTCGGGGGCTGCGCTGCTCTTCCCTCGGGGGCGAAAGTAGCTGGGACCCTGCTTGAGGGATCCCTGCGGGTCCCACTCCTCGCCCTCGGGGTGGGGGATCCGGCTCTCGCAAATCCCTACTTGGCCAATGATCGTGCCTACTAGGGAACGTGTTGCGGGGGGGGGCTAATCTCCTCTTTTTAGCATGGAGGGGAGAGGATGGTTTAAATAAGAAATAAAAGCAGTTCTGCACCCGAAGGCCTCTTGCACATGAACCCGTTGCACCCGTTGCGCAGCAGCTGCTGAGTTGGTACGGAGTGGGGCTGGGGCCGGTTTCTTAGCCCGATCGACTGGTTGGTAGCTAGTAAGAAGCATCAAGGGCAGGAATGGCTTTTTTTTAAAAAAGGGGTAATTAATTTGCATTAAGAATTGGTTCACACATGCCCATCCGTCGCTTGATGTTTCATCACTTTACAGCCATCCAAAAGCAATACTTCAGCTGACGCCAAACTTTCCCCCCCTTTGTTGTGCATCATAACGTGCGAGTCATTGCGTGATGGTGCAGTTGAGCTGTGAATGTGCTCGTAGGGATGGGAGTCAGTCAAGTGGGCTGCAATGGATTGAAATTAATAAACTGCAGTACACTGAACAGTACACCTAAGATAAGCCTGTTAGTGTTCTGAACACACCCTTAAAACGCCTCTTTGCTCACTGATAGCCCTAAATTAGTAATATTTGCATGTGTAAGAATCACCATAGATAGAAGCTCCATATCTCCTTGACTACAGTAGTTTATAGTGGTGACAGTTCACACCTACACACACACACACACACACACACACACACCCTGATCAAGTGTTGAAAGTGATGTCACATTACATAGGAGTATGTGTGACATTAATTCATCATCCCTTAAAATAGCTACCTTGGGAAATCTGAATACTGTAGTAATGAATGACAGCATTTTTACTTTTTAAATGATTCATTTATTTCTAGTCTAATCCATGATGTTGTAAATAAATAATGCAGAGGGAAAGGCTGTGAGTTTGGTTGTTTGGATAATAACAGCAAACAGGACCCAAAAGACACTAATAATGTAGCAGGAAGCAGCAACCAGATGTAGGCTGACACTTTCCCCCACCCTCCAATCCCAAATACAGTTGCTACTGTGTAAGCCCCATTGACTACAGGAGGAATATAATAATAACAATTTATTATTTATGCCCTGTCCATCTGGAATTACTTCTAAGGAAACAAGTACAGGATTGTGCTGTCAGTCTGATTGTGAACAATCCTTTAGGCTTTTGGTTCACTGTTTCTTTTCTTTTTCCCTAGGTCAGTTTAAATAAAGGGGAAATTAAAATTTGTTGCTTGGGACTCTTTCTGTATGACGGTTAAAGTTGCTTCAGTGCAGGGGGTGACAGCTGTTTTGGGCCCTTGAGTACATCTGCAATTAGGAGAAACCCACACAGACACCACACACTCACTCCAACCAAGCACACATTGCAACCTATTCTATTGGCTAGGGTATAATGCTTCTTTCAAGCCTTATTCCAATGAGAGAAGGGGACCATGTAAGTGACTGGGAAGATCTCAGTGGGCACATGTTGGCAATCCTCGCTTTTTAAGGTCTTGTGTCCCGCTTTATTTATCTGTGTGGGAACAGATAAATTCGATGTTGTTTGCACAGATTCGCTCCTGAAACAAAATGACTGTGTCTTGAGTCTGTCTAAAATAGATGTTGTTTGTACTGGTATTTTTAAAAGGGGGTGTCACTTATGAGTCCAGGAGTTTCTTGTTTTTCACTAGAAATACTTGAACTTTTTGGTATAAATAAGGTGGATAATTCACACTTCTACTGAGGTGCATGTTCAAAGTATTCAATCCTTTAAGGTCTTGTAGTCTTTACCAGGGCTTTGTATAGGAGTAGGGCTCTTTCCTCCCCTTAAGTCTGTAGAGGGAGTAAAATTACATATTGCATAAAATCCTGTGTGCTGCAAGAATTTCAGCACAGTGTCATACTGTCTTTTGCAAACATTAGATGCCCCAGGAGGTAGAGACCAGTGTTCCTTCTTTCCTACAACAACATGGGGAGGCCTAGTTCTTGCACCATTCAACTTCAGTGTACTTACTCAAGGAACAGTCTAGCACTAAAATGAAAATGTGTCTTCTTTCACTAGTCATGTCAGACTGCTGGTTCCTTTCGGTCCCAGATAGCACAGCCAATGGATAGGGATGATAGGAATTGTAGCTAGCAGCTGAAGGACTAAAGGTTTCCCAGCCCCACTCTAGAGGGTGGAAATCCATCAGATCAAATACTAACTCCAGTACAGGATACTGGGTCACTATATCTTCTACAAAAATGGAAGGAAAATGAAAACAACTTGGAATGCAACTCCATACCCATTTACTTGCTGAACTGAATCAAACTTCTGGATAAACATGTAGAGGAATACACTGCTCATTTTGTGGAATCTCTATGAAGGGCAGAAAGCTTTCTTGTGATAAATCTTTATCTCCAGATGGCTAACCTGTAGAATTCTTTGATGCTGTTGGATTACAGGTCCAATTATTCCTGACCACTGGTCATACTGACTGGTACCTGATGGGCAGGGGCCCACACAATGTAAGGATTTAAAACAGATGTCAACTGCACAAAATCCAAAAGATGTAGGTCAAGTGTGTTTTATATTGGGGAGCAATGAGTAGTTTCTAATGCAGTGGTATAAACGCCTAATGAAATTGTGAACAACTAGATTGCTTTGTTACATTCCAAATAAAACTGTGCAAAAAATGTCTTGCTCACGTGGGTATCCAGATTTTGGCACATTGAAATATGTTTTTGTACGCTAAAAGGGGTTGATATAATGCGTTCGCTTTTTGAAAACATTCCCAACCCCAAATTTTGATATGCAGCCTGAAGTATCTCATCTGCGTGCAGCGCTTGATGTAGACCAGGTTGCAGTTCCAGACACACACTTGTAGTTGAGCTTCTGAGCTCTGGTGACTTCCCATATTTCCCCATTTGAGCCTCAAAGAATCTGGCCCCAGGACGCCACAGACCTAGCAAGTAGCAGGACTTGTTTTAAATGATCATCTCTGTGACACTTCAAATGAACATTAAAGGCCATCCCACTCTAAATATAACTTTTCCAAAGCCCGTAAACCAGCACCAAGCAAGGGTGTGACTAACAATTGTTCTTCGGCTTGCTGCCTTGGCACCAGAGTGTCCTTTAGGAAACCTGATGAGTTGGTTGAAGATCCTGCAGCAGTGGAACAATGAACTGCTCCTCAGATAACACAAACCTTTTATTCATCTCTGCACCTTTCAGTTCATATGTACTGCACAGACAAACCACACAGCCCATTGTTACCTTAGTAGAAATCTGAACCTGGCAGCCAGGCCATACCTTCATTTTTATTTTATTTTATTCAGGAAGAGAATTGTACAAGGAGGTTTGGTAACCCTTTAAAGATTTCTGTGGCAACGTTATGGCAGCAAGTCTTCATTCTTTATTCTTTCTGGACTAAACTGCATACAGTCGTACCTTGGAAGTCAAACAGCTTAGTTCCCAAATGTTTTGACTCCCGAAAGTGACTGTTCTGGTTTGCGAACTATTTTTGGAAGCCGAATGCCCGACAGCCAATCAGAAGCCACGCTTTGGTTTGGAAGTCAAACGGAATTCCGGAACGGATTCCATTCGACTTCCAAGGTACGACTGTATTATTTGATATAGAACACAGTTGCTGTGTTTATGACCTCTAACCACCCTCCTTGCCCCAGAGCCTTCATCTCTCCCATTGTAGTTCAAGCTTTCATTTGGTTGTTGAGTTTATATACAAGAAGTTCTACAACATTTCACATGGTTAGGCTTCAGCACCTGATACGAGAAAATAAGTAATTGTATTGATCAGCGCCAGTGATTCAGACTCCTTGTTTTCTTGATTTGTTTTCTCTGCAGATGTATGCAGCTTCTGCTGTGGGTGAATGGGATAATCCTGTTAAAAATAGGGAAGCTGGAGCATAGCAGAAATGGATGAACAAGCTCTTCTGGGATTAAACCCGAATGCTGACTTAGACTTCAGGCAACGAGTAAGTTTAATTATACTTTTTTCTCATAATCTTTGTGACAACAGGTAGCTCACTGGACATGAACAGGATGTTGATTTCAGCTTAGAGTAAATAGTTCAGACCGTAGTCGAAGATTCCACTGGTGTGAAAGTGTATGAGGCTTCCACCCTCTGTTGGTACCTAGTTTTCGTACTGGTCTCTCTTTCTCAACTCTCTACCTCAGACGTAGGCAAACTCGGCCCTCCAGATGTTTTGGGACTACAACTCCCATCATCCCTAGCTAACAGGACCAGTGGTTGGGGGCGATGGGAATTGTAGTCTCAAAACATCTGGAGGGCCGAGTTTGCCTGTGCCTGCTCTACCTCCTGTGCCTTGGCCACCCACCCCAATTCATTTTTCTCAGTTGCTTCCTCCTCTTATCCTTCCCTCCAATTCCTTTTTCTTAGTAGTTGTCCCCCTTGTTTCCCTTTCCATAGGCAACTCTGTACTTTCAAAACTGGCATAATGTCGACATCATTTTTATCCTCCCCCGCACCCCACCTTGCTTGATTTAAAGTTACAGAGAACTTTGTATTCAGGGTTGTGTCCAGGGAAGTTGTCCCATGCCCAGTGCACAGAATTACCTGTGCAACAAGACTTCTCTCCCTCTCGTCTCCTCACATGCCCCTGCATTCCACTTCATCTGCTCCAGAGGACTCTCCCATCCCAGATTGGGGTAAGAGGCAGAGAGAGAGAGTGTGTGTGTCCATGCATTAATGGGAAGACTTCATTGAGTCAACCCCATATGTTTACATTCTTTTGGAGAAGATTCCTCAAGTGGCTACTCTAGCAACTTTCTTTACAGTTTCTGGAAACTTTACAGTATAAAGGAATTTATTTATTCATTCATTTTAGGCATTGGCCTATTTTGAACAGCTGAAGATCTCTCCAGATGCTTGGCAAGTGTGTGCTGAAGCTTTAGCTCAAAGAATCTACAGGTAGATAATAAATAGTTTTGTTTTAATCTGAGAATGTTCTGAAGTTATATCACCTTGACATAAGATTTTTTTAAAATTATTATTATTTTGGTGATGTACATGTCTCTGTTTAAAGAACCAAGCAATTTCAGGGAGGTCACTAGACCAGATGAATTCAATGGGTGGCTTGTTGCTCCAGCTTAATGACTGGAACTAGACCCACCACAAAATATGCACAGCCGGTAGTGCCAGCAGAACAGCAGAACTAACAGGTAGCAGCTTCCAGTTTCCACATGCCCAGCTCCCCTAGACTTCATACAACTTGCAGCTCTCTAAAAAGGAATGATTTTGTAAGTCAAAGCGCAGGTGCTCAGGATGCTAAATACTGAATTTTAGGTTTGTTCAGTGTAGCCCTAGAATACACAGCCCACTGAAACTGGAATCACTGTGTCCCCACCCCAAGGGTTTAGTTTTCTGCCACGATACCAAATGGAATCTAGCCACAAAACCTTGGTGCTTGTATCCAGTTTTCAGAATGCACCTTTCACGCCTAGTGACTGTTACATACATTGTTTGATTGTGCATTGATTGTACCATTCTTCTTTTTCAGCGATGATCACATCAAGTTCTTCTGCTTTCAAGTCCTGGAACATCAAATTAAATACAAGTGAGGCGGCATCTTTACATTTATAGAATTACAGCAGACGGAAAGTAAACGTAGAGCAATGATAACTGCTTGCATTTCTAGTAGTTCATGTGTGTCATTTATTTTCTTCCTTGAATGTTGAAACCCCCGATTTAATGCATTTATTTCACTCTCAGTTGTCTAATTTAGCTGCACTGAAATGGCCAAAGGTTCACTCTGTGCCACCCAAAGCACTACTGAGGTTTTGTGCTGGACAGTTGGATGAAAAACCTTTGGGGCTCCCTGACAATTGGGGTGGTTCCTGATGCCTGCATATTTTCCTGGAGGGTGTAAATTAACCCTTGTGTGATTTCTTAGCACATGGTACATCCCACTAACTAAACATGAGCCAGCACACAACAGTTACGGCACAGATGATACTGATGGGCTGCAGGTTCCAGGGTTTAAAATATACATATGCAAGTTGAATGTTGTTTTGTCCTGTGTTTCAGGTATTCCCAGTTGACTGAGGTACAACATCAGCTAATTAGGGAAACACTCATAGCATGGCTACAGGCCCAGGTAGGTTTCTTCACAATTTGGTTATTAATATTGTATGCAAATATCTGCTTGCCGCTGTTCCCCAAAATTTTCCAATATATTCTTGCATATTTTGAACCTACTGCATCTTGAAATGTTGCAATAAAATGCTGGTTCCTTTCAGATGGTGAATTCTCAATCGGAGAAAACATTTATACGAAACAAAGCCGCACAAGTCTTTGCGTTGCTGTTTGTCACTGAATATCTCACGAAATGGCCCAAGTTTTTCTTTGATATCCTGTCTGTGGTGGGTCTCAATCCTCGAGGTGTGGACTTGTACCTTAGAATCCTTATGGCAGTCGATGCTGAACTGGTCGATAGGGATGTTGTTCATACATCAGAGGTAAATTCACTTCTTACAATTCAAATGCACACTGTTCTATAAATCCTGTTTTCCTAATTTCCCTTGCCTGTGAAAAGCATTTCTAAAAAAATGATTTCTGCTCTCATGGTGTTTTCTGTTCTGAAGTTTCTGTCTGCAGTTTAAGTAAACTTACAGAGCAATCTTACGCACCTCTAGTCAGAATTAAGTCCTATTGAGTTCAATAGGACAGTCCCAGCTACTGCCTGACTCCTTTTGCTCCTCTTCAAACACATTGCTTCTGATGAGGCACTTTTGGTGGTCCCACATGCCCCTGAGGGCCAGCTGGCCTTTACCAGGGGCCAAGCCTTCAGTGTGGCAGGTCTTGTGGAATACCTCGCCAATCGAATTTTCAAGCAGAAGTCATGGCTGCTTGTTTTTTGACACCTTCTAAAAACTGTGTTATTTAAACAGACATTTCAAAGCAGAGATTCTTTGCCAGCCAGCTTTTACACCTAACACTTTTTTAAAACAACCTTTTGGAATTCTTGCAGCCACTACCTCCATTTTTTGGTGTATAAGAAAGCAGTGAGGGTGTTACCCCCAAAGTTGGCATTTGATATTCCTTTTTAAAAGCTTAAATGTTAGTGCCTAGACTGGCACCAGCATTTTCCCTTCCAAGACTGACAAACTTCTTACATTTACAGGAAGCCCGCCGAAATACCTTATTAAAAGATGCTATGAGGGAGCAATGCATTCCAAGTTTGGTGGAATCATGGTACCAAATTTTACAAACGTATCAGTACACAAATTCAGAGTTGACATGTCAGTGCCTTGAAGTAGTTGGAGCTTACGTCTCTTGGATAGAATTGAGCCTAATCGCCAATGAAAGGTAACGTTTCTTTTGAATTAGGAATGCACAGACTAAACTCAATTTCTTAAATAAAATTTGGTTTTAAAAAAAACACAATTCCAGAAGCAACAGTCTTGAGGTTGTTTGGGCATTATAGCTGGGTTATATTATTTCCTGTCCAAAACAAGCAATAGCAAATTGGTAAATGTAACTCAGATGTTTGCATCTACCGAGTAAAACTTTTGTGTATCCCTTTTAAGATTTATAAACATGCTGCTAGGTCACATGTCTGTAGAGGTTCTACGGGAAGAAGCGTGTGACTGCTTGTTTGAAATTGTAAATAAAGGAATGGACCCAATTGATAAAACGAAACTGGTGGAAACGTTGTGTCAAGTGTTACAGTCGGCTGGCCTCTTCAGTGTTGACCAGGTGAGTTGCCTTCCGTAAAGAGAGAGAAAAAGCTTGTGCTGATAGGCCTGTGTCGTGATAGCGTCAGCAGCTGCTGTGTGCGTAAGAAATAGGTAACATATATTTCTTTGCCAATGCCATCAGAGCCTGTATGCAATTTGCCAATGCTGCTGGTTCTTCCCCTTATGCCAGTATAATTTGCTACTCTTCCCTCCCATCCCAAACTCTTATTTCTGTCTTAATACTATCTTGTTTCCAAACTGATTCTCACCACCCCAATCGCACCTAATCCTACGCATGTAGAGATTGGCAATTACCATATTTTTCGTTCTATAAGATGCACTTTTCCCCTCCTAAAAAGTAAGGGGAAATGTGTGTGCGTCTTATGGAGCGAATGCAGGCTGTTCAGCTATCCCAGAAGCCAGAACATCGAGAGGGAGCGCTGCGCAGTGCTCCCTCTTGCTGTTCTAGCTTCTGGCTTAGCCCCTCTGTCCCTTCCTCCACCTCCCGGAAAAGCTCCCTTTAAAGAGCGACATCAGTGACGGGCTGCCCTTCTCCCTCCTTGGGGAAAAACTTGCAAGCGCCGCACACACTCTCCATGCGGCTCGTGAAAGGGAGCGCTGAGCAGAGCCTGGGATGCATATAGGCTCTGCTCAGCGCTCCCTTTAAAGAATATTTTTTTCCTTGAATCCCCCTCTAAAAACTAGGTGTGTCTTATGGTCAGGTGTGTCTTATGGAGCGAAAAATATAGTATATCTGATGCCAGTCATATAAATATGCTAGCAAATGTGCATAGAGGGTGAGAAAGAAAGTCCTACTGGGTTGATAGTTTCAGGGCTTCCGTGCAAACTGTGTTAAGTTGCTTGCATCATTAGCTGGCCTCCAGCTGCTGTAGGGCTGAATAGGATGCTTCCATCTGGCGGGAACATAAGGAAAGCCCTGCTAGACAAGACCAAAGGCCTCCCTAGCATCCTGTTTCTCACAGCAGCCACCAAGATGTCTATGGTAGGTCCACAAGCAGGAAGTGAGGACAATAGTCTCATGCCATTGTTCCCTGGCAAGTGATATGTAGGGATATTCTGCCTCTGATCCTCAGGAAACATTTTTGGCATTTTCTGATAACTTCCCTGCAGATAATTGCTCAGAAATCCCACTAAGCTCAATGGAGCTTGCTCTCTAGAAGTGTGTTTAGGATTGCAGCATAAGTAAATATAATAAATGCAATTATAAGTCTATCATAACCGTATCCATGTGTATGCCATTTTGGTTGATGTAATTAGAGGTTCAGGTAGGTTAGTTGCTTTGGTGACATAAACTAAAATTTTAATAATAATTTGATTAACCAACTTGACAGGAAGAAGATGTGGACTTTCTAGCCAGGTTCTCCAAACTGGTGAATGGAATGGGACAAGCACTGATAGCTAGTTGGACTAAACTTGTGAAAATTGGAGATATGAAGAATGCCCAGGATACTCTGCAAGCTATTGAAGCAAAAGTGGCCCTAATGTTGCAGCTTCTGGTTCATGAGGATGATGATATTTCTTCTAATATTATTGGGTTTTGTTACGACTATCTGCATATACTGAAGCAGGTAAATTGCTCTTCTTGCATGAAGGCTAACAGTAAAGCTTCATTTTGAAGGAGATGCAGCCTGGTGAAATCTTGTTCTCTGAAATATCTGATTTTTAAAAAACCAAACAGATCTCTATGCTTTGTTTCTGAAACCAATGACCGGTGTTAATATGCAGAAACGGCCTCAGTCCAGTATACCTGAAGGAGCGTCTCCACCCCCATTGTTCAGCCCGGAAACTGAGGTCCAGCGCCGAGGGCCTTGTGGCGGTTCCCTGACTGTGAGAAGCGAAATTACAGGGAACCAGGCAGGGGGGCTTCTCGGTTGTGGCACCCGCCCTGTGAAACGCTCTCCCACCAGATGTCAAGGAAATAACTACCAGATTTTTAGAAGACATGTGAAGGCAGCCCTGTTTAGGAAAGCTTTTAATATCTGAAGACTATTGTATTTAAATATTTTGTTGGAAGCTGCCCAGAGTTGTTGTTGTTATGATTAATGAATTGCTTGAGACACTTCAAAAGTAAAGTTTGTTCTTCCTTTTTGCAGCTTCCTATGCTTTCAGAACAGCAGAAAGCTAATGTAGAGGTAAGAGTGATTAAAATATTTTTTCCCCAGAGCTTGTAACTGAAAAGAAAGATCTCTTTTGTCTTCTATCCCCCAAAACCTCATTATGACTAAAATGTATTGGACTCTATCCAGTGACATCATCCTGTTGCTGCAAGGACTTGTGCCTGCACAACAGCACCTCCTCTCCCCACCATGCTCCTTGTATCCCTCTATATTTCTGTTCTGGACGTTCCCCATACCCTGTGAAGCAGATTTTGGAGAGAGTGGACAGGGAGAGGAAGTTTGGTTGCATAGGTGGAAGGAAGTCCTTGCATTAATGGGATTGCTTCGCTGGACACAACCCTTTGAATTGACTTATTTTATTTTTAAAAGAGATGATGCAGTGCATACTTCTTTTTTTAAGTCGAGAGTTTGATGCTAGCTGATCAACTGTTTTCCATTACTACAGGCAATTATGTTGGCTGTTATGAAGAAACTAACCTATGATGAAGAATACAACTTTGAAAATGAGGTTAGCTGTCACATTTGGCAGGTTTTATCTTTTCATGGTTTAGCTTTTCGAGAAGTGGTTCAATAATGTCTTGGTAACTCTTGAGGAATTGTTTTAGTATTCAAATACATGCCAATGTAAACATTCCATATAGGACAGGGAGAAGGGGACACTTTAGTTTCTAGGGACCACAGCGCCAAGCAGCAAACATGGACGTGTGTTCTTAAATGCATGTGTTTGAAGCTCTCTGCATGCGTCCTCATTGCATGTGAAGCAGAAATCTTATGTTTATCAAACGCTGGTAGAAATGAGGAATGGGTGAGCTTCTTGTTGTTCTTCTCCTTGTGTCAGGCAGGCATAAGAAGCCAAAGCAGTGAGGAAGGGCCTTTGAACATTCTAAGGCATAGCTCTTTTCTTTGTACAAATGCCTTTTTGAGTAGATTCAGTTGAAGTGAAACTCCTACCTTTATGGAGCCATGCTTTCCCCTAATACTATGCTAACCCCCTGAAGAAACTTGAGGATAAACAGCTACTGCCCATTTCCTTTCTTTATGTTGAGAAGGCCCATCCAGTTTGGTGGTCTTCATAAAGACCAAAAGCAGTGTGAAACCAAATAAGGGCTCTTTGAATTTTGCAGTGGGGCGATGGTTCAAAGACTTAACTTCTGGTTAGTTTCCATGTGACCACTTGACGTGGTGTGTGCAGCTTGACAAAAGTACTAACTCAACTCTTGCAAACTTCCATGATTCGGAATGAATGACTCTTGCCAGTGTGAGACAATATTATCACAAGTTAGTTAGCTAAACACTTCATTGTTACACAAAGAAATTTTACGTCCCTGCAGTCAAAAAGATCAGACGTATGTTTGTGTTTTATCTGTTCTTATTTCAAAGAATAAAAAGTAACACCTTTGGTCCTGTTCATGCCAATACACACGTTGACAGGGTGAAGATGAAGCGATGTTTGTAGAATATCGGAAGCAACTTAAGCTGTTGTTGGACAGACTTGCACAGGTTTCGCCTGAATTACTCCTGGTTTCCGTACGGAGGGTTTTTAACACTACATTGCAGTAAGTTTTGTGTTAGCTTTGTTAAGTTTTTCTCTAGTCCATCCTGGTCATTTGTTGCTTTTTTTTTTTTAAGCATCAAAAATTTATGTTGACATTTAAGAATCCCAGAGATTACTTGTCTCGTCCACATTAAATGATACAGAGAAAATACTTGAATCTTTGTATGCTCCTTTAGAGCTTCTAGTCTCTGGTATCCAATATAATCTTATTAACACCTGGTAAGTCAGGATTCATTCGTTGGTGCTTAATTTGGCCATTGTGTGTTTCTTATCAGTCTGTTCCAATCTGCGTGGGACGAATAAGTCATTCGCTGTAAGATTGATTGTGGCTATTTTGGGGTCTTTTTAAATTTGTGTGTGTGTGTGTGTATGCATGCATATGCCTTACTTGGGCCTATTCTATTATGTTTTATAGGAACTGGCAAACTAAGCCGTTTATGGAAGTGGAAGTCGCAATCAGGCTGCTGTATATGCTGGCTGAAGCTCTTCCAGTGTCTCACGGGGCTCACTTTTCAGGTGATACAAAAGCTGGGGCTCTGCAGGACATGATGCGGACTGTAAGTACAAAACGAACTCAAGACAGTTTTCCTTTTCAGCAAGCCTTTCTTCAGTTAAGATGACACATCCTTTCCCCTCTCTTGCAGCTGGTTACATCGGGTATTAGCACCTATCAGCATACATCAGTAACCCTGGAATTCTTTGAGACTGTGGTCAGATATGAAAAGTTTTTCTCCATTGAACCTCAGCACATTCCAAATGTTTTAGTAAGTCCATAGTAATAGCTTCCTTTTATTTTTTTTATGTGCGTTGGTTATCAGTAACGCTTCTACACCCCTTCCCCCTCCAGACAGTTTTTTGTAAAAGGAGTTTGGGAAACAGTTTTACCTCTTTTCCCAATTTATTACCCTTTTCCATCATGCAGTGTGGCTTAAAGCAACCAAACTCTTTCTGTCTTCAATTGCAGATGGCCTTCTTGGATCACAGAGGTCTTCGCCATAGTAATCCAAAAGTGCGAAGCAGAGCAGCTTATCTTTTCTCCAGATTTGTCAAATCCGTCAAGTAAGTTGCTTGAAACCTAGAGACTTAACGAGAATATTTTCAGAAATAAAAGCGCTATTTCCCACCCCCCACCCTGGAAAATGAAGCTTCATAAGCATCATCTTTCTTTACAGTGGTACCTCGGTTTAAGAACAGTCTGGTTTAAGAACGATTTGGTTTACAAACTCTGCAAAACCAGAAATAGTGTCTTGGTTTGAGAACTTTACCTTGGTCTAAGAATGGAATCCAAACAGTGGAAGGGCACCGGCGGCGGGAGGCCTCATTAGGGAAAGCGTGTCTCGGTTTAAGAATGGTTTTGGTTTAAGAACGGAGTTCCGGAACGGAATAAGTTCGTAAACCGAGGTACTGCTGTATTTGCAAACCACTTTTCCACGGCCAGCCATGCTCAAGGCAGCTCACAACATCAAAAAGTTTACATAAGTTAATCACTAGCAATGCCAAGGCACAACAAAATATAAATAGTCATAATAAGCTTGGCACTTTGTGCAGAGTCTGGAGGACGCTACAGAAGGATCTTTTCTAAACTAAAATAGAAGTGAGGTTTACCGATCTTCAGCTTTAATTTTTATCTTCAAATACTGAGGCCATGAATTCAGGTTCTTGTTTTCTTGATGTGTTGTTAGAAATACTGTACACGACTGAAAATTTGGGTCTGGAGACTTATGGAAAAGTTCAGTAGTTAACCCACCTCTTCTAAATCAGTTCAGTGTTACTCCAGCACATCAAAATTCTGGTAATGTGTTTTCCATAAATGTGTTTCTATTAGGTTACAGGTTTAATTCTAAATAAACAAATTAAGTGTTTTTGGCTTAAGATTGCATCTACTGATGAACAACTCATTCCAATAAATAGAGAAGATTCGGGTACTTCCCCCCCCCTTTGTACTCTTGCAGTACAAGATGTTATAACTTCTAAATTGATGAAAAATACTGTTTGACTGTACAATTCAACACATCCATTACTGTAAAATGTTTGTAAGCATATTCAACTCCTGTGTTTCAGCAAACAAATGAACCCTTTTATTGAAGATGTGCTGAACAGAATACAAGATCTCCTCGAACTTTCTCCCCCTGTAAGTATTTCCTTTTGTCTTCAATGAAAAGGTCAAAGAGGCTGGGCCCATAATAGCGGGGAGGAAGGCAGGACAACGTTATACATTCTGAATTGCTGTCAATATATAGGAGATAATGCAAATGTACACATGTTGCTTGCATGATTGTCAGGTAGTCATGTTGCTTATAGTCTGCAACTTACCAATGTATGCCTCATTTGGGTTGTTCTTTAAATGATCTTAAAAACCTAAGTCGGAAGCTTCCTGGGGCACTCCATAGATACAATGTCAGATTATAGACTGGGTGTTATGGCTGTTCATGACCCGGGTTTCTAGAACCCTGGAGCTCCTTAAACCTTCTGAGCCATCCTTTGTTTACCAATACCCTTCTTATCATATAGCATAGTACTACCTATGGAGACTATTTCCCCACCTCCATTTTCCCAGGTTTTTGCCCCCCCCCCCCAGCCTTCGCATCTTGAACTGCTTATTGTTTTGATAGAGATTCCCTAAATAGGATACAATGTGCATATTTCAACTAACTTGCAGAGATTTCAACTTGTGTGGTGGGACTTCTCCTCTTCCCTCCCATGGCTTCCCCATATCTGCTCCAGAAAATTGGGGGAACCCCTAGAACAGATTTTTTTGGGGGGAGTCCAATTGTGCAAGTGGAAATTCTTGCGCTGATGGGAATCAATACTCAGCACTATTTTATATGCAATCCATGGAACTTGAGCAGCTAAACAATTGTTTCTTCATTTAACAAGAAGTCCTTCAGAATGTAAATCTCTCATTGGTTCCTGGACCCATTTAGTATCTCTTACATTGGGAACTTCCAGTGCAGACCAGAGTGAATGTTGCATTCCAGACCCATAGACAGTCCCATAGGCGTTTGAGACTTTTGAGATCAACTTCACATTGTTGTTGTGGCATGCAAAGTAGGTGGAATATACTAACGGAAGTGATTATTTCCAAATAAGTAGCATCCATAGTGGTAACCCAGCCTCATGAAAGATTTGAGCAGTTTGGGGTAAGGTAGCGTGGAGTGTTGCTCTACAAATAGGTTGTTTTGTGTTTGATTTTTTTTTAAAAAAAGCTATTATAGATTTCTGCAAGTAGAATTTAACAGGAAATATCTGAACATAAAGCTCTCCTTTGTTTTCTGGTTCCAGGAAAATGGCTACCAGGCTTTTTTAAGCAGTGATGACCAACTGTTCATTTATGAGACTGCTGGAGTACTAATAGTGAACAGTGACTACTCTGCAGAACGGAAGCAGGCTTTAATGAGAAATCTTTTGACTCCTCTAATGGAGAAGTTTAAAGTGCTGTTAGAAAAACTTATGATGGCACAAGATGAGGATAGACAAATGGCATTAGCTGATTGTCTGAATCATGCTGTTGGCTTTGCAAGGTGGGAACAATATATAGTTTATTCAACATGCATACAGAGGTATAAGTTTAAAGAAGAGGGTTGCGGACGGCTGTTTGCAAACTCCAATGCTAGCAGAGGTTCACATGTTTGCTAAAGTCTTAAGCTTGGGGGGGTTCCCCCTCCTGATATTGCTTAATTTCCTACCCTGTTATGGGAATAAAGCTTGGGAATCTGATTTGGTGGTGGAAAGAAGTCTCTTAAAAGTACACCCCTCTGTGACTAGAAATATTGAGAGCTACAAAAATAAAAAGGCCTTGTGGAAACCGAATTCTATTGCTCCCAAATCTGGAAAAAAATACTTATGACTAAATGTGTTGTTAATAAATATTTATATACCGGTTCCTTCGAATAGTGTAGGATGTAGCCCAAAGAGCCTATTGGGCATAGATTTACAAAATTTCTTCAGAACAGTCCCTGTAAATTCAAAGTGCAGTTAAGTTTTAACTAAAACATGGCAATGATGATAAAAACGTTTTAGCTGTTGCATCAGATTTGCTTTTAGTACTGGTCTGATTTGAGAATAGCATAGCTGAAATATTTTTAAATGGCTCATCCTAAGGATCTGCCTGCTGGTATATGGCAAAAACCTTGACTACTACTTCTTTTGCACAGCCGTACCAGCAAAGCTTTCAGCAACAAGCAGACAGTAAAACAATGTGGCTGCTCTGAAGTGTATCTGGACTGCCTGCAAACCTTTTTACCGGCTCTCAGCTGCCCCTTGCAGAAGGAAGTTCTCCGAAGCGGTGTCCGCACCTTCCTTCACCGAATGATTATTTGCTTAGAGGAGGAAGTTCTTCCGTTTATCCCTTCAGCCTCTGAACACATGCTCAAGGATTGTGAGGCAAAAGACCTTCAAGAGTTCATCCCTCTCATAAACCAGATCACAGCTAAGTTCAAGGTAGGCATCTCCCTCAATGTAAAAGGTGAGGAACTAAACTAAGTGTCTCTTGAGCCGGCCTACGAAGTGAGATCATCACCGGAGGCATTGCTCTGAGTGTTCTCACCATTTGAAGTTAGGTGGATGGTGGCAGGCAGAAGGGCATTCTTGGTGATGGTGCCCCAATTGTGGAATGCCTGGCACCTCCTTCAGTGTGTTTTCAGTGCCAAATACCCTTTTTTTGTTTTTCCAGGCCCTTACCAAATTTTATCAGTCTAGTGCCTGAATTTATCATTCATTTAGTGTCATTTGTTTTTTACCTGTTGGTTGTATTTGCAAGCTGCCCTGGAAATATTTTGTATTGAAGGGCAGCAGTTACCTTTTAGAAACAAGATGTTTGAAAATATACGTTCCGAAGCAGGATGTCTAATTGCAGGAAAGCCTGATTTTCTTTTCTTTTCTTTTTAATCCCTCTGTTAGAAAGTGGATTTTTTGGAAAAGGAATTTGAAAAAGAGACTGTATTCAATTGAGGGTATTCATGTGTTAGTGGTAGATGCAGAATTCTAATATAATAGCTACAGTCAGTGATGCTGTGCAGTTGAGCCTTCAGCATTTTTAAAAACCTTGCTTCCTTCTTATAATGAGATTCTCTCCCTTGCTTGTGCAAACTGTAATTTGCTCCAAAATAGGGGACTGAAGCCCATTTCAGATCATATTTTAGTCCCCAGGTTGTGGGCAAACCATACATTACCCAGTTTGGTTTCAAGAGCAAGCTGTGAATTTAGTCAAACCAAGGGAAGGAAAGAGATGGGGTTCTCAACGGACCAGCCCAATGGGTTGGCTGCAGTTAATTCTCTGTAAAACAGGAGTAGATCTGCATCATCCAATTAATTGCATGGTTCAAAGGGAAGGAATGTAAAGCAGTTTCCATAGGCTTTTCAACACTATTTTTAATATAATGCCTTGTGAACATAAAGCAATAAATTATCTTGTGTGGCTTGTTTGGCTGGCTGAAAGTGCCAGTCCACATGGGTAATTATAACTAAATTGACTAACTTAAAACTAAGACTTGAGAATCGTTTGGCCATCATCATGGTGTCATCCAAAATAGCACTCTGTGTACTGCAGAAATCCATTCAAGCCCCAAATGTCTTTTATGTGAAAGTGCAGTTTTTGTATTTCAGCTCCAGGAATCCCTGCTAAAAAGGCAGAGGAAGTTCTTAATGTAGATGCTCTGTTATCACAAAATTTGGATTTATCTTGGGAAGTTTGCATTGATCTAATAAGTTTGAGTTGAGAGAAATAAGCAATGTTAATCATTGTACATTTAGATATATAGACTTACCGTTAGAACTTTGTATCTTTAATATGGAAGTATAATAAACTAAAGACAAGTTGCTTGCCTTTTTGTTTATGGTATGTTTTGCTCTTGCTCATCCATAAATTTAATTTTGTCAACTTATATATTCCCTCTCCCAATAGAACCAGGTCTCCCCATTTCTCCAACAAATGTTTATGCCTCTGCTGCGTGCTATTTTTGAAGTCCTGCACCGCCCAGCTGAAGAAAATGACCAATCCGCTTCATTAGAAAAGCAGATGTTACGAAGAAGTTACTTTGCCTTTTTGCAAACCGTCACTGGTAGTGGAATGAGCGAAGTCATAGCCAATCAGGGTAAGGCATGGCTCATGATGGGAGACTGGTTTCATAGCCATATAATTCTTCTAGTATGGAAGTGTGGTTCTTTAGCAGTGAAAGAACTGTGTAGTTCAGAAGTTCAGTTCTAGAATGTTCTTAAAGTGCTTTGCTTAGATAAAATGCATATGGGTTGTATCTAACCAAGTCCATTTATTTCAGTAGATCTTTTCTGAGTACACCTTAGGTCAGCTATAACCCTGTACAATTATTATGTGTGTATACCTTGGAGGGGAAATGCTTTGTAACACATGATTTATATATGGAAAACAAATTGGCCAGCTTCGCACTTTGCTCTTGACAGACCAGAACAATTTGTTACTTATTGCCACTTCATTGGTTTGAATAAGATTTAATTGTGATTTCCTTCCTCTAGGCGCAGAGAATGTAGAACATGTGTTGTTCACCATCATCCAAGGAGCAGTTGATTACCCAGATCCTATTTCTCAGAAGACATGCTTTATTATTCTTTCAAAATTAGTGGAACTCTGGGGTAAGGTTGCCTTCATACCATAATGGCTTAAGTTTGATACCCACAAAAAAATGATTTTCAGTTTTTTGTGTTCCGCCTTCAAATGTTGCCGTAGTCATGTGGGGATGTGTCCTTTTCTTCATACTGTGTGGTGCTTACCCTTGATGATGAGAACCAGAGAAAAGTCTGAATATTCTTGTTTGGCTTTTTTAGGAGGCAAAGATGGACCTGTGGGTTTTGCTGACTTTGTCTACAAACACATTGTTCCTGCATGTTTCTTAGCACCTTTAAAGCAAACCTTTGACTTAGCAGATGCACAGACAGTATTGGTATGTATTCCGAAGCCTGACAACATTGGGAAGTGAATGGCTAAATGTCCTGTAGGCACACCAAATTGGGCGGTGGGTGGCTCTCCTGAGGTCTTCTAAGATGCAGGAGCTCAGAGGAATCTGGAAAGCCTGTTCACATAATACGGAAACCTTTGGGGCTTTTTTAAAAGAACTATACATAAGAGGCAGTTGGAGCCATGTGGCTTCTTGGTAAATCATGTCTCCATGGCTGATACCCTGAATGCCGACATACACAAGTAGTAGAATTCAGGGCCTCCGCTGGGTTCAGTCTGCCAAATGTAGATTGTTTAGAGCTCCTGTTAAATTCCACAAGAGAATTCAGCAATCCTGAAATCTGGCAGCAGATTCCATCTGGCTTAGAATTCTGGCATTGGTAGAAATAGTTAGCCACTCTAGTAAGCTTAAAGCTCTCTTGAAGAATGTGCAAAGCCCTGGCTTTATTTTGAAGCCTTTCTGCTGCTAACAAAGGTTACTTTTACAATGAACTATTAGCCCCAGAAAGTGTAAATGTAGCATGTAATTCAAACTACCGAAATTCCAATACTCAAATGTTTGTGCTGAAGTATTTTTGTTTCGTTTTTATAAGGCTTTATCCGAGTGTGCAGTGACACTAAAAACAATTCATCTCAAAAGGGTAAGGCTTTTGGAAATAGTGACTATTTTATTAATAGCCTTTTTTTACCTTGTCAAAAACACTGTTTCAGTTCACAATTTGCAGGTTGTGGAAGGGAGGCTCTGTGGAGGGTGGATTTCCTGTTTTGCTTGTGTTTTCCCCCTAGTCTGTATTGGCTTGGTCATACTCCTGTATGAAATCCAGGAAGAAAATTCTGCAAGTAAACTTCCTGAATGTTGCTTTTAAAAATAAGTCACAGGAACAGGGTACTTGCACATTTCAGCTGAGTTTGCATTCCTTCTGGCTGCAAAAATACTGAGCCTCCTGGTTAGTTAAAAATGTTTTGCCATTCTTGCAGCCTGTTTTTTCAAAATGGTCATATGTCAGAGTTACGACAGTCTGTATATGCAAAGTGATAGGAGGGGTGTGGTGTTATCTAACATAGGAACTTACACAGTTACGTGTTTTTTAATGTTTGCTTTTCTTTAGCCTGTGTGGTGCCTTTTTGAATGTATAAGTGATACAGCCCCACTTCAGACAATCATATTTTGATTTATCCTCAACCTTTTTATTCGACCGTCAGTCAGAAAAAAGTACATTTGTCAATACACAGTTAAAACATCCAGGAAGATTTTAGAACTTAGCCAACACTAAAATGGGCTAAACAGATAGCCCCATATCAATACAGTCAATTATAGTCTTGCGACGCTTAAAAGCTAAAAAAAGAAATTTGGCCACCAAGGAAGGTATAGCTCTAGTGACATTATTCAGCAAGTGTAAAACCTGGTTTTCTCCGGGTAGGAAGCTAAATTGACATAGGAGTGGGTCTATAAAATTTTGTCTAAGCTCTGCATAAGAAGGGCAAGTCAAGAGAATGTGTTCGGTGGACTCAACCACACCCATGGCACAACGACAGGTTCTCTGGGCGTATGGTACTCCCCTATACCTTCCCCACAATATCGCAGAGTCAAGGACATTTAATCTAGCCGCTGTAAGAAGTCTGCGGTATTCCACATAGTGGATTTCTGCAAGGTAGGGAGCTGGTATGGTCCGATAAATCTGGTCCCCTAGAAACATCCCTGGTTTTACCTGGGCTATGTGCTCTTGTCTGGCAATGTCACTCAGTCTCCGGGAGATCACAGCTCTAGCTTGATTGTATGTCATAGACTCAAAGTAAAGGTGAGACAGTCCGCAGGATTGGACCTCGCTAATGACCTCCCTTTCCCACGATGATTGGAAATCGTCGCTCAATATCAAGGGGGCAATACCCACTGGTTTAAAACAAAGCTTGAGCCATAGCCAGAGCTTCGTCTTCAAGGCCACATACCGTAGAGCTTGCCAGCCGACCTCTAATCTCATAACCGCACCCGCTACCAAGGGGGGAATCCTAAGGATGGCTCTAAGGAATCGCGTTTGGATAGAATCCAGTTTCAAAAAATCCCTACGGGAGCCTAAAGAGATGCCCACCAAAAGAAGGGGGAGGACTTTCATTTGAAAGAGTCTCAAAGCTATCTTCACTGATTGAGCCTGATTCTTAGCATATAGAGATCTAATCTGGGTGGCTGCTTTACATGCATTAGTTGTTATATAGTCTCTATGGGCCAGAAAAGACCTATTTGACCGTATTAATTGTCCCAGATATTTAAAGCAGTTAACCTGCTCTAGGGGGATCTAGGGGGATATTTTGATTTAGTAAGCTGAGATATGAACAAGCTTTTTGCCCTCACATGCAGCCCCTTTGCTCAAGCCATGCTTAAACTATGAAGTTTCTAATTAGCCATTGTTTCCTGTTTAATCTGAAATAGAAAACTATAGTTCCCAGCTTTGGAACAAGTCAGGATCTTAAATCAATTTGGTTTAAGATCCCCCTCTTCCAGTTTTTGGCTACACTGGCCAAAGCCAATCTATGATTTTAACTGGATAAAAACCTGTAATGTGGAACAGGTTCAAATGATAAAATACCTAACTGCAAAAACACTGCTTGGATGTTCCTTTTCGTAGGGCCTTGAATGTATTCAGTATCTCCAACAAGAATATCTACCTTCGCTGCAGGTAGCTCCTGAAATAATACAGGTAAAACTTCTTATTTGTCTGATGCATAGGATTGGATCTAACAGGACTAGTGAAGGTTACATCCCATCTTCCTGGCAGCGCCACAGTTCCCCTGAGGGCGGTGGGATCCTGTTGAATGAGGTAGCATGCTAAGCTGAGGGGAAAGGTGGAGATCCCAAAAATCCTTGGAGCTAATCCAGTTCGGGTTTTCCTGTGGGTAACGACGTTTGTTATTTTCAAGCAAAACATACTGTAGTATGATTGCAAGTTATAGCATGAGAGTTTGATGATTTTGCTGGAGCAGATTATTAATCTGGTGCTCAAGGCGCACAGCGCATCTAATAGTTGAGGTAAAAGCGCATGACTGTTCTTGTCATTAGTCTATTTATCCTAAACAGTAAGTGTCATTTACTTTCTAAAAGACGACTGAGAACTAACTTGTATCTGCAAGGTGTATTTTATATGCACTAGAGAAGATACTTCTGCACACAGATTGTCTTGCTATATGAGAACTGTGCTTGTAGAAGGTTTTATGCAGGGAGAAACAAGCCACCACCAGAATTTAAGGTTTCACAGAGATAACACAGTTATCCTTCTGGTGATTCCCTAGCAAATGATCGGTGGCATTGTCCTAATTACCATGGCTGAATACAGGTCCCTTTCCTCTCTGCCTCCCAACGGGTGACTGATGCTATTTGCTGCAAGCAGGTTTTAACTGAGGCACAGAGAGATCATTGCATGCAGGAGCCGGAACACACATAGTCACCTGCTTCCTCACACACATATCTATAGATAGATCCCATTTCTAAATGGTTACATTTTCATTAGGATTGGAAACAATTTCCAGGTACAATGGAAACAGTTTCCACATACAGCATTTTTATTGTTGAATCTTTCATTATTATTATTATTTTGAAAGGAACACATCCGTAGTTGCTGAAAAAAATAACCATGTTACTTCAACATAACAGTGCAAACTATTTGCTCATTATTCTGGTGCTTTTCTTGTAGGAATTTTGTCAAGCACTTCAGCAGCCTGATGCTAAAGTTTTTAAAAATTACTTAAAGGTAGGTTAAATTTGCATCTGTATTCCATCTTTCACGGGTGAAGGCATTTTTTCATGGATTAAATAGGTCTTGCATGTATCTGCTTGCATTTACCATAAGCTCTGAATTAAGGGTGGGGGGCCCTGCAGCCCTCCAGATGTTCTTCCGCTCCCATCTTCCCTGACCTGACTGGCTGGGGCTGGTGGGAGTCCCAACATCTGGGAGGCTATAGATTCTCCAAACCAGTATTAACTCTGAACAATACTGCTTGCTACAGGAAACTATTATTATACCAACATAGAAACCACCTTCATGCGTTAATAATGTGAAGGGAATCCATGTAAGGGGAAATGAGCCACATCCTTGAACAGATCTGGGCTGAGGTTGTAGCTTTTCACCCCTTTCCATTTTACTCATCTTTTGAATATTTTAGGCGTGTGTTTTCAATTGATAGTTTTAATGTTTCTTTTCGCTCAGAGGTTTTCTTAGTCAAGCAGTATGTAAGCTTCATTAAATAACGTTTTACTAATTTCATATGCAGCTTACAGTATTTTATATGACTTTTCAATTTAACTATGGCCAAGATAGCTGTGTTGATGACTTGCCTTAAAAATAGCACGTGAAAAGTTGCTGAAGCATTTTATCAACTTATCTTGGAGGGTTGAAACCACCCTTAAGGCAAATAGCACACAATATAAGCATCGCATCTATTTCCTATCCAAGTGGGAGACTCTGTTGCCAACTTACTTACTGCTCTTCATGATGTCTAAGAAATGAGTCCCGTAAGCGGAAGCTTGCTCAAGGACTTCCACTAGCACAATGGGGCTTTCCTCCCCCCACATACCCCCAAAATGGTTCTGGGAGGTTGGGGGTATCTCCCAGTTCATGTGGGAATGAGGGGGGAGATGGTCTTGTCTGGCAAGCTGCAATACTTTCACATTTCTGTAGCGCTACGCTGAATTCCTCCCAGAGATTTGATAGTCTCTTTGTTAGCTGCAAATGGTCCCATTTAAACCTGATTTCTGCCACTGGCAATGTTCTTTTATTCTTAGCTTAGTGGTACTGTTCTTCTGTGCTTTCTTCTTCTCTAAAACGATATTTACTTTCTTTTAAAAACAGGTATTCTTTCAAAGAGCAAAGCCCTAAGAGATCTACTGAAACCTTTGACTGTTTCCCCTAATCAGGATCTCCAGATATTAATTTGTATGAATGCAAACTCCTGTGCCATTCAGGCTTACTTTTTCTTTTGGAAGACATTGCTCTGTGCTTCAATCAGTATGTGTATTAGCCTTTTGGTGTAAAAGTGCAAATGAAATGCCCTACATTGTGTTGGTTGATGCACATGCGGCACGTGGGCAACACGTCTTGCCTGCCTGCCTACTAGGAAACACTCTGATAATTGTGTGCTGTAATTAGTACAGCAAAAAGAAAAACCCTTTTTTATTTTGAAATTTAAAAAAAATGTATAAATTCCTTCCAAGCCCATAGGAATGGTTATAAATTGTGTACATTTTTAAATACTGAGTAAGATATTTGCATATTAGAAATGAAATTCATTTGTTCATGCACGGTGATATAAAATAAAGCAATCAAACTTGGTTTTGTAGATAGATGTTTCATTGGAGCGGTCTTCATGCTGAAGTGTATGCTACAAAACAGTTATTAATGGATCAGATTTACAAGAAGATCTGGTTCTGCATTTTTATACAGAAAAATAAATTTTATTCAATGAAATCCACAAGTTCTCATGATTCATTGGTTGTTTTCTTGGCATCTGTGGTTAAATAATGGAAGGCTGTGTCTGTGCTATACACACTACATAGAATGGTCTTTTCGGGGGGGTTTAACCCTCCCCCCAAAAAATCATGACTGAGCAGGTATTTGGTGGTGTTTACAAGTTTCTTGTACCCCTGGGGAAGTCTCAGTATAGGGCTCAATGGAGTTTTCTTCCATTATCCTTGACAATCCCTTGACCACACACAAGTATAGGCACTGCCGTAACTTCTAGGGGGAAGTGGTCTTGCTGAGATGGGTATATGAGAATGTCAAGCTATGGCTGGTGAACTGCAATGTGCCACATGCTTATCTCCATAAAATCCCATCTTGTGATTCTTAGAGGACAAACCACAGGATATGAGTGTAGTAGTCCTCTCCCCCTTGAGTTGCCATCAAGATCTTCAGAGGCACACCATCTCTGATGACGGGTGTACTATAATAGTCACCATGCCTAAAAGCCACGTCGTAATGTCGTAGTTGGTCATGGGTAGGCAAACTAAGGCCCAGGGGCCGGATCTGGCCCAATCACCTTCTAAATCCGGCCCGCAGATGGTACAGGAATCAGCGTGTTTTTACATGAGTAGAATGTGTCCTTTTATTTAAAATGTATCTCTGGGTTATTTGTGGGGCCTGCCTGGTGTTTTTACATGAGTAGAATGTGTCCTTTTATTTAAAATGCATCTCTGGGTTATTTGTGGGGCCTGCCTGGTGTTTTTACATGAGTAGAATGTGTGCTTTTATTTAAAATGCATCTCTGGGTTATTTGTGGGGCCTGCCTGGTGTTTTTACATGAGTAGAATGTGTGCTTTTATTTAAAATGCATCTCTGGGTTATTTGTGGGTCACAGGAATTCGTTCATATTTCCCCCCCCAAAATATGGTTCAGCACCCCACAAGGTCTAAGGGACAGTGGACTGGCCCCCTGCTGAAAAAGTTTGCTGACCCCTGTCGGTGGTGATTGCAAAATAAAGTTGTTATGGTCATCACACTTTTTGTATCTTCATCATTGAGGTGCCCTTTTGAGACCCGATCAGTAGTTAGCATTGAACTGAGATTCCAGTGTTTTGTGTTGTATCTGCCCGTGTTTCAGAACTTTGAAACAGCAGGGACAAGTGCATTAATACACTCCAGTGCTAGGTTTAATTTCAGCACTATTTAAAAGGTTGGGCAAAAGATTCCTGCATTCCAGAGAGTTGGACAAGATGACCTTCGTGGTCCCTTCCAATTGTATTGATTCTACGTATTGCTTGCCTTTCCACAAAACAAGTCCGCAAGCACATTCCACATGCACACAGATGCTGCCTGCTAAGTTTTGGTCAGGCAAATGAATTTGCTGAAATCTACGATTGCCTTCTTCGAGAAGGGTAAATAGTTCTGTTCCTGCTCATTTACTGGCAGTTTCTTTCATTTTAAAACAATTGGAAATGTTGTTGGGGATGCCTGTCACTTGCATCCACCTGTATATCTGGTCTTTGCAAAACTTGCTCACAACATCTACACTTTATGTCCTTCCACCCTGGCCAGCCCCTTCTATTTCTCCTTTAGGCACAATTCCGTTTTGAACTGTGCCCTGCAGTTTTCAAGCTATGGCAACTGCAGGCCTAACTTGCAGGCTTATCCGTATAAGACATGGTTTTGGCAAGAACCCTGAGTTGTTATCTCCTGCCCTTAAGCCTCCAAGGAACTCAGCACGGCATCCATGAGGCCTCCTTTTTCCTCACAACAGCCCTATGAGGTAGGTTAGGCTGAGAGCATAGGAGCCAACTCGTAGGGGCCAAGGTCCCTTCAGAAGAAGAAGAAAAGAGTTTGGACTTGATATCCCGCCTTTCACTCCCCTTCAGGAGTCTCAAGGCGGCTAACATTCTCCTTTCCCTTCCTCCCCCACAACAAACACTCTGTGAGGTGAGTGGGGCTGAGAGACTTCAAAGAAGTGTGACTGGCCCAAGGTCACCCAGCAGCTGCATGTGGAGGAGTGGAGACGCGAACCCGGTTCTCCAGATTACGAGACTACCGCTCTTAACCACTACACCACACTGGCTCTCTTCACTCCTCCCCCCCCAAAAATTTTTTTGAGGGGGCTGGGAGGGCACCAAGTGGATGGGCAGTGCCATTCAAATGGTTTGTGTGCACCATGTCTTGTGATCGGTTGTGCAAAGGAAGAATGGATACAAAAACTTAATATGCAGAAATGGCGAAACTTACCGGAAGAATAAGAAATCAAGATAACAAAACGTTTTGTAAAAGAACGGAAACAGTTTACGTATTGAATATTTACAGATAAATTGTAAACAAGATAAAAACATTGGCAGAAACATTGTAATAACCTGCAGCTTCATAAGAGTACATATTTAAAGAAGATGAATAAATGAAGAAAATTATTTTGGATATGCAGAAGATATTAAAAATAAATGTAAGGAACCACAGAAAGAGGGGGAAGGAAGTCAAGTTTGGAAATGTTAAAATTATGGTAAAATCAGTTAAATGTATAAAAATTTTTTAAAAAAGATTGGGCAGGGCTGCCCCTACCCCGTTTTTTAAATTGAAGTTGGCTGACCCCAGGCTGCACCGCCGAGAGCCAACATTTGTGAAAATGTCTCCGCCTCCCATTGAGCCCTTTGGGCCTGTCCTAGTTCCACGAAGGCTGCAGCAGGGGCTGGGCGCGCCTTACTCCCGAGTAAACCTGCTTCCTGCCTCGCCCGGCAGCAAGCAGGCAGGCAGGCAAGCGCGTGAGCCCCGGGACCTTCCCGCCTCGCCCGGGTCCTTTCGCACGGAGCTGCCCCGCCTCCGAAGCGTCAGGAAGCCGGAAGCAGGCGAGCGGGAGCCGGACGAGAGAGGCTGCTCGGCGGGCCGCGCCGATTGCGAGGAGAGCGGGGCTGCTTCTGCCGGGGGCTGCTTCCCGCGCTCGCCGTCGGAAGGGGCCTGTCGAGGGGACCCAGGTGAGGCGGCGCGGGCCCCGGCGCGGGTGGAGGGGAGGGGCGCGCGCAGGGAAGAGGCGAAGCCGGCGGGGAACGTGGCTGCCTGGCTTTCGTTTTCGCCCAGGCGAGCGAGCGAGTGACGAGGCTTCGGCCAGCCTTTCTGCAGGCCCGACGGCAGCGGGGATTTCCCGGCACTGCCCTGCTCTGGTGCAACCCTCCCGAGAGGGGCGCTTCAAAACAGAGGCGACCCCGCGCAACGCAGAGCGACCCGGGAGCCGGGTTCGAATCCTGACCCATCCCTCGTTGCAGCTGCCCGGCGTCTTTGCTCCTTTGCCTTCTAAACATTTCGCCCTCCGAGCTGCGCAGTCTTCTCGACGTGCCCAGCGAGGAACGAGGCCCGATGTGTGCATATCTAAAAGATCCAGGAGCCAAAATTTATAATTTTGCAGAATATTCAGACTATATGATATGTATTTGTATAATTTGGAATATTTAATGTGATTGGATTGGATTGTTAAAATGGAAAATAAAATAATATAAAAGATCCAGGAGCCTCTGTTGGGCATCTAGCCGGCCCTCCTTGACTATTCAGGGACTCGGTGGCACTGCTGCCACCTTCCTCTTGTTCTCCTCCACCCATTTTCTTTAGATGGCAGGTGTCACATTGTAGCTCAATCGGTAGAGCATCAGACTCTTCATCTTAGGGCGGTGGGTTCGAGCCCCACGTTGGGCAAGAATTCTTCCTGCATGGCCGGGGGTTGGGCTAGATGACCCTTGGGACCCCTTCCAACTCTACAATTCCGTGATTCCTTCCTCCAGCTCTTATCCGAGCACCCCAGATACTGTCCTCCTGCCCCTCGTGACCTAGCACTTACTTACTAGGGTGTATTCACACAGATACACATTTATAACAGGATCGCTTGTGTGCAGCAGCATTCGCCGTGGATCAATCACCAGAAAGGTTTTCTGCTTCCTGGAATGCAAACATAATATTTGACAGTGGATATCTCCCTATGGGCTCAACTGTGAGGTGTGTGATTTGCATATTTCTAATTGAAGAGCTTGTGTACAGAGAAGCGGCTTTCTCTGATTGTGCATGGAAGCGGAAGTTTCCTGTTGCCCGAGTGCAATCATAACATTTTGGCAGTAAAGATCATTTATGGGCTCAGCTGTGGAGCATTGGGTGATTTGCAGATCTGTGGCCAGCGTTCCATAGTTCCATGACGGGTTTGTTGCCTTAGATTCAGCTTTCACCCTCTCACAAATAGACTTAGGCCACTCAATGTTAACTTTTCTTTTGTATATCTTAATGAAATAATCTAGAACCTGGTGTTGCTGCAGGACTCTTAACTCCCATTGTTCCAGATCATTGCCTGGCACTGATGAGTTGTTGTTGTTGTTGTTGTTGTTGTTGTTGTTTATTCAGCTTGTATACTGGCCTATACTTGCAGGTCTCAGGGTGGTTCACAATGTAAATTCGCAATATAAAATCACAAAACAGCTGGAGTGATGCAGGTGTCCCCCCCTTGTGTCAGGGGGGCTGGTGTCAAAGACTTAAATCCTGTTTTTCCTTACTTGAGAGTAAGCCCCATGTGAATTCACCTGGGGTTCAAAATAAATATGCATATGATTGTGCTGATAGGCTCATTGGGTAGTCATGAGAATTAGCTAATGTTCCATGAAAAGGTAAATATGATGACTTTGCTTCATCAGCTGGCTACAGAATGGGGAAGGAAGAATAAGGCTGCGATAATGTACATATGTATGTATACATGCATGCATGTTTATGTGAAATTTCTTTCTCATCTTTCCTTCGAGGAGCTCAAGGTAATGCATATTGTGTGCTCACCAAGCCCCATTTTATCTTCCTTGTTGTGGGATAAATGAATGAAAATGAGTTTTATTCTTAGGGAAGGTATGGTGAGGATGACCATGCCTGCCTTAAGACTGATTCTGTGAACAAAGAGGTTCAAGGGGGGCCTCTTTGCAGAACTGTTTATCAGCGTGTTTTACAACCTGAGTTGTAAATGTCATACAGATTTATAGTTCAGAGGTGAGCCAAGATAATAAAAAGAAATAGCAGGTGATAGTTTAAGCACTAGTACGCATGCTCAAATGCTTCATGAATATTATAAAACACACCCCTATTGTAAAAACCCGCTAATTTGAATGGACATGGGATATATGTTATTGTTGGGGGTACCTGTTTTACATGTTTAGTTTAGGAGCAGGCATGATGTAGGCGGATCGGGAAGCCTGTAAACTGCAAGTTCTTAACCAATAGGAATTGTAGTAGGGATATTGAATGGTCTTAGGGTATAAATTATCTGTGATGTGAACTGGAATGTGCAATCCCCTCTTTCCAGCAGGAGCTGCTGGGGGCGGGGGGAGTTATTTGCCCACACTACTGTGTCGACCCACAATAAATCTGCTTATGCTTGATCGTGGTGTAGACTCCTTCTTTTAGAGGGAAAATTGAATCCCTCTGGGAAAGATCCCGGGGACAGATTTGTCCAACACTTGTGATGTAGGCTAGGTTGGTAGATTGTAACTTGTCAGCTGGGAATTCTTTGAAAGAGAAAGTGTGCTTTGAAGGTACAGTGTGTATTCAGCGATGGTCTGATACTCTTATCTTCTATACCAAGCTGGATCTATGATGTCAAGGGGCATGGGTCTGAGCACATCTGCATAGAATTTCACCATATAGATTGTAAAGTTCTCTGCAAGTGGGCAGTATTATAGTGGTGATTATTTATAGTAACAATGCGCTAACCCTTCTATTATGTCAACTTTGATGAAGAAGGAATTGCATCTTGAAAATCAATAAAATACATTTTAAAAATGAGGAGGTGGAAGAGGTGTATCATAATGAACCGCAATTGCTGCTAAGCTATTTCAAATTGAAGCCGTATAAGAAGGGGGAAAAACCTTTTTGGGTTTATAAATCTCTGTAAATGCTTTTAAAAAAATAAATCTGCAAGCTGCATTGCTAGAGACAGATGGGTGCAAGGACAAGGCCTGCCTGTCTCCAGCAGGAGATTGCATGCGAAGCTTTAGATCAAGAAAGGGCTGAAAAGTCTGTGGCCGCTTTTACAGGAGAATAGAAAGAGCAATCAATCAAAGTTCTACATGTTGCACCTCTTTTCCCTGTTGGAGTTTGGTAAATATATTGCGGCATGCTTGCAGAAAGAAATAGTCTTGTAAAACCTTTGGGCTGAAGCGATAAAGAAAACATAAGATTTATTACTCAGGGTAAATGTTAGCTCACACTTCAACTGACTTGAATTACGTAAATAAACTTGGAGGAGAACCATTAAGCTACCTAAACAGGACAGGTGGGGAGAAGCAAGCCAATCTACCCAAACATGGGTAGATTTTTTAATCTTATCTCAGGGGTCAGCAACCTTTTCCAGCCGTCGGCCAGTCCACTGTCCCTCAGACTGTGTGGGGGGCCGGACTATATTTTTTTGGTGGGAAATGAACGAATTCCTATGCCCCACAAATAACCCAGAGATGCATTTTAAATAAAAGGACACATTCTACTCATGTAAAACACGCTGATTCCTGGACCATCCACGGGCCAGATTGAGAAGGTGATTGGGCCGCATCTGGCCCCTGGGCCTTAGGTTGCCTATCCCTGACTTATCTCAATTGCTGATTCAGTGGTAACCATTCTTAAGACTTTCAGAGGCAGGCTGGGCTGTGACTGTTCGATTAGCTAGCTTCAGCTGCCAGAACCACTGCCAATTTTCTCGTGTGTTTCTTAATTCAGGGAGAAGGATCCATGTTGGAATTGCCTTGTCCCCATTCTCACTTTTGATAGGTTTCTGCAAGTGTTAAATCTCTATAAGCATCCCAGTCTGCTACTTGACACCTTGCAAATAATAAGTGTGCCGCTCTTGGCGCATATAAGACAAAATGGGCAGAAAGCTGGAAAAGAAAATCAGAAGTGATAGAAATAAAAGGAGCACTAGCATGGAAGGCTAGTTGTGAATATATCACAGAAAATGAATTAAGCTGGTAAGAAAGCAGAAGAAAGGATCAGAATGGAGTTAATATGAATGTAGTCTTGCTTTGAATTTTACATGGGCAGTTACTTTTACAAGCTGATATTGTGAAGCAAAATTGTGATAATGTTTTGGATTGTGGATCCCATTGGTAACATAATTTCCATGGTCACTTGTACAGTTGTATCATCTTTTTGCAGACTTTACACTTAAATGTGAGCAACTTGACTAATTTTGAAAACAAGTGTAGAAAATGATAAAAAATTACTAAATTTGAAAACAAATGTAGAAAATGATAAAAATCCTATGGGGACTGAAAACAACGCATAGAGTTCTCATATTGGCCTCCATTTTATTCTGCATCCATATTCAGAAGTCAGAAATAAACCTTTCAAACTCCATTTCCATTAATAGGTTTGAACTAGAATTACTTCATCCTGTGGTTTCTAGGATTTCAGTGAAAAGGAATTTCTGAAACTATTCAGGCTAATCTTCCTAGGGTACTTCCCTTAGGTTTTGAATAAAACATGAAACTTTTGTCTACTGTCACATGCACTGTGGCGATTAACTCCGGAGTATCTATTTCCCTATTCAGATCAAACAAGGATTGCCCAATCAGGAGCAAAAATGCAAAGCACTTCGAATTATCTCTGGCTTCTCTCGGACATTCTGGGACAAGGAGCTACTGCAAATGTTTTTCGTGGGCGACACAAGGTTTGTATAGAGACATAAGTTCTAGCAGTCTGCTGGAAAGGCTTTTATACGATCTTAAAGTAGTCTCTGTTGTCATTGTAAAATTAAATGAGATGGGTTTTTTCCCTTTTATTTTATGAAATGAATATACAATGAGCAGTGCAAATTATTGGAAATACAGGAGGCATGACTAAGAGGGTCTAATTATAATACCCTTTTCACATGTAACTGCTTGGCTCATGAAATATAAAAGATTTATCATACTGTAGAGTATAAGAAAATCTTACTGGAGATAACTGAAATCATATCCCTCCTTAATCTGAAGGTAAAGTGCTAGTTAGTAATTAGCAAGTTATTCACACTGGAACCTTTAGAAAATGACATTTATTCCTTTTTTGTTTGGGTATTGAAGTAACAACATTTAATCCAACATAGCATGAATGGATTTTCTTTCTTCCCACTGTAAACCCCTGCACTACCAATTCTGCTCTGGAAGGGCCCCAAATCCTTCAGATTTTGGGGAACAGGGAAGGGAAATCCCATTCCGCAAGTGGAAATTTTATTCACACATGTATGGACACCCTTGGATTCAACGCATGCATTTTGAAGTTGTCTGTCATCTTTCATAGTTACCAAGTATTTAAAAACAAGCACAACCAAACTTCCCTTCCCCACTTCTCTCTCTTTTTCCCTTCCCACATGCCCCCCCCAAATCTTCTCTGGGTTTTTGCCCAATCCTCCTGAGGAAAGGGGATGCGGGTGGTGCTGTGGTAAACCACAGAGCCTAGGACTTGCCAATCAGAAGGTTGGCGGTTCGAATCCCCGTGATGGGGTGAGCTCCCGTTGCTCGGTCCCTGCTCCTGCCAACCTAGCAGTTTGAAAGCATGTCAAGTGCAAGTAGATAAATAGGTATCGCTCCGGCAGGAAGGTAAACGGCGTTTCCATGCGCTGCTCTGGTTCGCCAGAAGCGGCTTAGTCATGCTGGCCACATGACCCAGAAGCTGTACGCCGGCTCCCTTGGCCAATAAAGCGAGATGAGCGCTGCAACCCCAGAGTCGGTCACGACGGGACCTAATAGTCAGGGGTCCCTTTACCTTTACCTGAGGAAAGAGAGCAGAAGTTCCATTGTGGCCACAGAAATTGTTCCATGTGTGCATTGAGTTTGTTGGATACAACTCAAAGTGTAAACCCCTCCCCACATTATTTTTAAAGCAAACTCAGTAAAAGGTACCCCTGTCCGTACGGGCCAGTCGTGTCCGACTCTAGGGTTGTGCGCCCATCTCACTTAAGAGGCCGGGGGCCAGCGCTGTCCGGAGACACTTCCAGGTCACATGGCCAGCGTGACGAAGCTGCTCTGGCGAGCCTGCACCAGCGCAGCACATGGAACGCCGTTTACCCTCCCACTATAAAGCGGTACCTATTTATCTACTTGCACTTAGGGGTGCTTTCGAACTGCTAGGTGGGCAGGAGCTGGGACCGAATGACGGGAGCTCACCCCGCCGCGGGGATTCGAACCGCCGACCATGCGATCGGCAAGTCCTAGGCACTGAGGTTTTACCCACAGTGCCACCCGCGTCCCAACAAAGCAAACTCACATACATGTTTATTCAGAAGTAAATCCCACTGTGTTGAGGGTTTTTATTTTATTTTATTCATATGCATAGTATATTTTTATAGTTTTGTAATGAATGCAGGAACAAGGTTTTCATTCCCTAGTCAATTGTGTGAAATGCTTTTTCTTTTTTTAAAAATACTCTCTATTTGTTTTACAGAAAACAGGAGACTTGTATGCCGTGAAAGTGTTCAATAACTTTAGCTTCCTTCGTCCCGTGGATGTTCAGATGAGAGAGTTTGAAGTGTTGAAGAAATTGAATCACAAGAACATTGTCAAATTATTTGCCATAGAAGAAGAGGTACTTTTTAAAAACTCTATTGCTCTGGTAGCCTACTGAGCATTGTCCTATTATTTTATTTCGGGTTCCAGTGATCAGAATGCCTTTTCTTTGATTTGAGGTTCACGGGGACAGTGTATGATTTCTGATATGTTTTTGAACATTTATGAATGTGCCTTAGAACAGGTTGCATTGCATTATTGCATATGAAGTATATAATTATGAAACACCTGTTTGATTTTTAATAATGGCCCTTCTTTTTTTAAGAGTCTTCCCTTAATGACTGCATTCAGTACAGAATAGAATTGCTTTCAAATAATGCTTCCCCATAATGGTGTGGCACACACATAAAGGAATTCATCCTTGAAGCTTTCCTTCTTAGAATTGCTAGTCATTCCTAATATCTGATGGCAATAACTAACATCAATTTCAGAAAAACTTCCAAGAAATGTGCATAGTATCATTTGCTTTCTAAGGGGAATCAAGTATATTCTGGGCAGCCAGAAAGACTGACCTTTTGAGTGGTGGAGAAAAGAATGGACAAAAATCCTTGTTAGCAGTTTTCCATTTCTTCTCTCTTTGATTTTTAAGACCATAAGTTGTAAATTACATTGATTTTATCTCTGCTCAAGATAATTTTATTTGCTTTCCTTTTTTAACCTATAGGAAAGGAACTTACATCTTTCTTCTTGACTAACTGTGGGTCTGGCTAAACTTTTTGGCAGTGAAGCTTTTTTGCTTTCTTTCTGGCACTGGGACTTGTTGCATGTTAACTTGCAAACCTTTCTTGTTTTTCTTTTCTAGACAACCTCTAGACATAAAGTCCTTGTTATGGAATTTTGCCCATGTGGCAGTTTATATACAGTTTTAGAAGAGCCAGCTAATGCCTACGGGTTGCCAGAAGCAGAATTCTTAATTGTATTGAGAGATGTTGGTAGGTGGAAGTTGTTTCCTTATGTACTTTAATGTCACATAATGGGCTTACCGTATTTCTCGCTCTATAAGACGCACTTTTCCCCTCCTAAAAAGTAAGGAGAAATGTGTGTGCATCTTATGGGGCGAATGCAGACGGGAGGCTCTGCTCAACGCTCCCTTTAAAGAGCCGCGTGGAGCGTGTGTGCGGCTCTTGGGGGCTTTTCCTCAAGGAGGGAGAAGGGCTGCCTTTTTTTAACCCATAGGAAAGGAACTTACATCTTTCTTCTTGACTAACTGTGGGTCTGGCTAAACTTTTTGGCGTGGCTCTTGGTGGAGCCTTCCTCCCGCTGCCCGGGAGAGGCTGCACACGGCTATCCCATAAGCCAGGACAGCAAGAGGCTATCCCAGAAGCCAGATCCCTTCTGGGATTCAGAATATTTTTTTTCTTGTTTTCCTCCTCCAAAAACTAGGTGTGTCTTATAGAGCGAAAAATACGGTGCTTTGTTTATGGCACTGTTTTCGAATGCTTAGCCTAGTTAGAATGTGTTTGCATGCAGATAATGGAACCATAGGATGGATGCAATCTCATTTAAGTTTGGTTTTGACGCATGCAGGTGTACTAAGCTACACAGGGGTAACTTTTGCTGTTAAATGTACACATGCCACTCCCATCTACTAGACTGTGGAGTGGATAAGCTAACAGGAAGTGGTCCTCCCAAGAGTGCTCACGATTCCTTCCCTTAAGGAAGGCTGGTGTGCCAGTCGCATCCTTCTTGGAGAAAACAGACTGGACCACAGTGACGCATATCTTAGTTACATCATGACTGGGCTACTGCAGTGCACTCTGCATGGCGCTCCTTTACTAATAATAGTAATGATAATAATAATACTTTATTATTTATACCCTGCCCATCTGGCTGGGTTTCCCCAGCCACTCTGGGCTGCTTCCAACAGAATATTAAAATACAATAGTCTATTAAACATTAAAAGCTTCCCTAACCAGGGCTGCCTTCAGATGTCTTCTTAAAGTCTGGTAGTTTTTCTCTTTGACATCTGGTGGGAGGGCATTCCACAGGGTGGGTGCCACTACCAAGAAGGTCCTCTGCCTGGTTCCCTGTAACTTGGCTTCTCACAGTGAGGGAACTGCCAGAAGGCCCTCAGCACTGGACCTCAGTGTCCGGGCAGAACGATGGAGGTGGAGACGCTCCTTCAGGTATCCTGGACTGAGGCCATTTAGGGCTTTAAAGGTCAGCACCAACACTTTGAATTATGCTCAGAAACGTGCTTTTGATCCATGTTTGGAATCTAAAGCTGGTCCAAATGGGGCAGTTGGAACAGTGACTATAGAACCAGCTATCAGCATCCTGCTATTCAATTGGTGCAATTGTTTCATTGACTTTTGTTCTGATTCTATGCCTTATTCAAAGTTGCTGGTTATCACCTTGGAAGCCCTAAGCAGGACTCCTTCCATTCATGCTGTGATGCAGCAGAAGCTCTCACTGGAGAGGAGGAGTAGGGTGGTATTTTTTGCTAATTTCTCTTTCCCCCCGTGTGCCAGCCTGCATGCTGTTCCCGAGCTTTCCCCAACCTTACGGGGCAGTTTTCCAATGGACTGCAGGGCAAAGGTGGGAAGGGAATTGGAAGAAATCACTGTCTCCTTCCCTGCTGCTTCTGGGAAGCGAGTGCCAAAAGTGGAACTCTCTTCAGTGGAACGCTCCTTTCAGTGGAAACTCATTTAGAATTTCAACCAAGATATTTGCATGCTTTCTTTCCGTGCTTATAAATACAGATTTAGAGGAATAAATCCAATAAAAATATAACTGTCTTTTAAAATTTACATATATTTCTCTTCATTCCCTTTGCATTTAAGTGGCTGGCATGAACCATCTTCGTGAGAATGGCATAGTGCACCGTGACATCAAGCCAGGCAATATCATGCGAGTTATAGGTGAAGATGGTCAATCTGTTTATAAACTGACAGATTTCGGGGCTGCTAGGGAGCTGGATGATGATGAACAATTTGTTTCCCTCTACGGTACAGAAGAATACTTGGTAAACCTACACACATTTTATTTTTTCTTTGTGTAATCTGTAATCTGTTGATACTTGGGGCAAACATCTTAGCAACAGCCTGCATGGCTGCTAGCAGAATCTGAGTCGTGAATTCATTGATCAGCAACATATTGTGATGGAGATGTGATTGGGCATCGGAGGAGGGAGGGAACAAAAGAGGGACAGAGGCCAGTTTTGTCCATGGCGCACATTCAAAGGCACATTCAAGGGTAATGTCAACCATTATTGAATGTAACAATTGGAAAGTTTGGACACTGTAAGGGTATCAGGGGGTTGCTTGAGAGCAATCAGGCAAATGCCTCCCTGGTCTGTTGTAAAGCCTTGTTATTGGTGCCAAAGAACCTTCACCATGCAGAGCGCCACTATTCCGTGGCTCACTCGTTCACTTGCAGAATCTGAGAGTAGTTTCTTTACGCCCAGTCTGCGCTTCCGCTCTCTGCGCGGAAGCCTACTGTGCAAGGAAGGCGTGGTTAATGGAGGACGTCTCTCCTCCCCTCTTTGCTCAGGCAAGGTGTCCTGGCACCGCCTTGCATCCTCCGAGCCCTGAAGCTCCTCTCCACTGGAGGTGTGGTTACTCTCCTCTGCTGCTGAGGAGGTGCTGCTTCCCATGATCTTTGGGGGCTCTCTGTAATCCATCCGGCTTTCCCCCTCTCGCCCCTGAGTCAATGGCAGTTCCCTGACAAACACGTAGTACGTTGTGCCACTTGCTGATGAATCAATTTATTCTAATATTGCTTCTCTTTGTCCCTTACTCCTTTAGCATCCCGATATGTACGAACGAGCAGTATTGAGAAAAGAACATCAGAAAAAATATGGGGCAACGGTTGATTTGTGGAGCATAGGGGTGACATTTTACCACGCTGCAACTGGAAGTTTACCCTTTCGACCTTTCGAAGGGCCTCGCAGAAACAAGGAAGTGATGTAGGTAATTTAGAGGAAATGCTTTATCGACAAATTGTGCTGTCAAATAAAAATAGAAAATGAAGACGTAAGAATTGAGGGAATAAAAATCTTGTGTGACTTGGGTAAACTCTTGAATTCCTAACACTGGGTTTACATGTACTGCCACTTCCTCATTCTTTACCAGCTGTAGTGAATTTGTTAAATTATTGTCAAATTACTTTGCTTTTTTGCAAGCATGTAGAACTGGGGTTTTTTTATTCTAGTTGTGTTGAGAGCAGATTTGATTTGGCATCTTCATCAAAGCATGAGAACTGTGTTTGGAATATATGTGTTAACACCCTGTAGGAAATAACTTGCTAGAAGCCACATGGGCAACATAGAGAGTGCTCTTGTGCTTCAGCCTTCTTGTTGGTTTTCCACAGGCATTTGGTTGGCCACTGTGAGAACAGGATGCTGGACTAAATAGGCCATTGGCCTGATCCAGCAGGCAAGCTCTCCTTATAGTCTTACCTTGTTTCCAAAGTTGTGGCCATCCATTAAAAGAAGACAACTTAGGGCACATCCACTTAGTAGCATCCCAAGTGGAATTAGTTCCTGGCTTGGTGCAGACTGTTGCAGAAGAGCCAGCAGGAGACTTTGTAAAACATGGACATAGCACAAGTGTATCTCCTGAGATGCTATATTAGACCTTGTTGCAAACGTTAGCACACCAAGGATTTCAGTTCTCTTTTGTCCCGTAATAATCTTCCACCAACTTGTGGGTTGGGCCTTCTCCTCACCCCTAGATCCAACCCATACATTCAGCTTCCAGATGGAAACTTCCAAAAAGTGTCACTCATGGTAGCAACTCACATGGCAACCTTAATATAATTTAAAGCCCTGCAGGATTTTCACATCAGCAGTGCCTGTCATTCAGAATCTGGGAGTGACATTTATGCAGTAGTCATGGCACTGAATTACACATTATCGTGTCTTTTAGTACGAGAGAGAATATGGTAAATCACTAGCCGTACCTGCGAATTGATCTGCTGTGGGTTCCAACTTGCTTTAGCAAGTTAGAGAAAGCAAGCCAATGGATTGGAGCCAGAGTTCTGCTTAGGGGAACTCGGCTTAAGGGAGGGTCGTGTTGAAGCATGCTTTTCTTGCTGAGTCTTCCTTCCTTATGTACCACCCAATAAGCTGTTTCAAAGGGTTAGAGGGCGCTCTGGAAAAGTGAGGGAGGTGTCATTAGGGACTGCCTAGGGAAGAAGGACCTTGCAAAAATTTCTCAGGAAATACCCAAGCTTTCTTCATCCACAATTTTTAATGAAATACTTCTGTTTGTTTTACACAGATACTATACCTCTAGTCCAATAATCATGTATCATTATTATTATTTAAATGCTAATGATTGATTGCTGTTTCTAATAACTAATAGTTCTGGTTCTGGAGGCATGTTCTATTCCTCCCCCCCTCCCCCAATATGAATTTGTCTCAGATCTTTATACAACATAAGTTACTTCACATTCCTGAGAAAAGATTCTGGAAAACTCTTGTGCGTTGGAAATTTGCCTGTTAACACAGTGTTAACTAAGCAGTAATCTGGTCCAAGGTCACAAACAGATAATTCCTATTAAGATTATGATTAAGCTTTTAAAGAAATTCTTATGTTTTCAAATGACTGCACTTTACCTTTTAATATCCCAAAGGTATAAAATTATAACTGGAAAGCTTTCCGGTGCAATATCTGGAGTACAAAAAGCAGAAAATGGCCCCATTGAATGGAGTCGTGACATGCCTGTTTCCTGCAGTCTTTCAAAGTAAGTTCATCAAATTGCTGACTCACTTAAGTAATTGGATGCTGAGTGTATTTTCTCCCTTTGCTTTCCTTAGCGGATATCAGATGTATTTCACTTCATTTGTGTTGGTATTGGAAACCATTTTTGTGCATATAGAACATTTGCTTTCCCACACATGCTATTTTATTGCCACTGTTTTATTGCCCAAGGTTGTTATTTAGAAAGGTACTATGATCACTGCAGATGGAGAAAAGCAGTGACAAACCTAGACAGCATCTTAAAAAGCAGAGACATCACCTTGCCAACAAAAGTCCGTATAGTAAAAGCTATGGTTTTCCCAGTAGTGATGTATGGAAGTGAGAGCTGGACCATAAAGAAGGCTGATCGCTGAAGAATTGATGCTTTTGAATTATGGTGCTGGAGGAGACTCTTGAGAGTTCCATGGACTGCAAGAAGATCAAACCTCTCCATTCTTAAGGAAATCAGCCCTGAGTGCCCACTGGAAGGACAGATCCTGAAGCTGAGGCTCCAATACTTTGGCCACCTCATGAGAAGAGAAGACTCCCTGGAAAAGACCCTGATGTTGGGATGACAGAGGACGAGATGGTTGGATAGTGTTCTCAAAGCTACCAACATGAGCTTGACCAAACTGTGGGAGGCAGTGGAAGACAGGAGTGCCTGGCATGCTCTGGTCTATGGGGTCACGAAGAGTCGGACACGACTAAACGACTAAACAACAACAACATTAGAGCTCAGACAAATTGGTGTAGGTGAAACATAGATGTAAAGAAGAAGAGGAGTTTGGATTTGATACCCGGCTTTATCACTACCCTAAGGGGTCTCAAAGAAGATGCTAGCACTGAGCAAGGGGTTTGGACTAGTTCACATCCAATAACTCTTTCAACTTCATGATCCTGATATCATATCTCTCTTTCATGTTGCTGCCAAGATTGCTAAGAAACAACTTCTTCTTGGAAACCCAAGGTTTTGGGGCTTTTTGTTCATTATGCTTCAGTTGTTGATGATATATCACTGCCCCAACTTGGAGCATGGTTAGACTCAATATGTCTGGCAGTAACCATGGTTCATTGCTTTAATCCTGGTTAAGATCCTAACTAGTGAAGCCAAGGTTCTGTTTGTACAGCTGAAGTCTCTTTTTTTCTAGCTTAGGAGCTGTGGAAACAGCTGTAGCCATCTGTGCCTTGTAAGGTACAGATGAAATGCTTAAATCAGCACAAACTGTGGCTTGCAAACCATAGTTTCACATCCTGGCTTGTGGCCCATCCTCATCCATGGTTCAGCTATTTAGTTGCAACACTTAACCAGGAAAGCAAAATGTATGGTCCACGTAGAGTTTTATTTGGAAGCTACACCCATGAATTTCAATAGAACTTGCTTTCAAATACCGTATTTTTCGCACCATAGGACGCACTCTTTCCCTCCTAAAAAGCAAGGGAAAATGTGTGTGCGTCCTATGGAGCGAATGCAGGCTTTCGCTGAAGCCTGGAAAGTGAGAGGGGTCGGTGCGCACCGACCCCTCTCGCTCTCCAGGCTTCAGGAAGCTATCCGCTAGCCGTGGGAGACCCAGCTCTCCCACGGCTAGCGGAGCGCTGCATTAATCCCGAAGCTTGGGGCGTGCGGAGCTCAGCGCGCCCCAAGCATCTGGGTGCCGGCAAGGTCTCCGCTAGCCGTCTAGACCTTGCCGGCACCCAGAAGCTTGGGGCGCGCTGAGCTCCGCAGCCCCAAGCTTCGGGATTAGCGCTCCGCTAGCCGTGTCTAGCCTGCGGATAGCAGCCTGCTTCCCGGAGCGTCGGGCGCCCTGAAAGCAGAGCGCCCGGCGCTTCGGGAACACATCCGCAGCCTAGGCAACCCTGCGGGAGATCCCGCAGGGATGTCTAGGCTGCGGATAGCAGCCTGCTTCCCGGAGCGTCGGGCGCCCTGAAAGCAGAGCGCCCGGCGCTTCGGGAACACATCCGCAGCCTAGGCAACCCTGCGGGAGGTCCCGCAGGGATGTCTAGGCTGCGGATAGCAGCCTGCTTCCCGGAGCGTCGGGCGCCCTGAAAGCAGAGCGCCCGGCGCTTCGGGAACACATCCGCAGAGTGGGGAGCCCTGCAGGAGTTCCCCGCAAGGCTCCCCAAGCTGCGGATAGCAGCCTGCCGCCCGGCGGGCGGGGCGCCCTGAATCAGAGCGCCCCTCGCGCCAGGCAGACATCCGCAGCGTGGGGAGCCCTGCAGGAGTTCCCCGCAAGGCTCCCCAAGCTGCAGATAGCAGCCTGCCACCCGGCGGGCGGGGCACCCTGAATCAGAGCGCCCCTCGCGCCGGGCAGACATCCGCAGCGTGGGGAGCCCTGCAGGAGTTCCCCGCAAGGCTCCCCAAGCTGCGGATAGCAGCCTGCTGCCCGGCGGGCGGGGCGCCCTGAAGCAGAGCGCCCCGCGCGCCAGGCAGACATCAGCCAGCCCCACAAGCTCGGGGGACAGCAGGGAGGCGCAGCGCCACTATCCCGCTGTTCCTCGACCTGGTTCGGTTTTCCTGACCTGCTTTTGGGGGGGAAATAAAGGGAATTTTTTTTTCCTTTATTTCCCCCCCAAAAAACTAGGTGCGCCCTATGGTCCGGTGCGTCCAATCGTGCGAAAAATACGGTAAGTGCCCTAAGGTTTGCTGCCTTAGAATTATAGTTTGTTTTCACATTTGAATCTGCTGGTGGATTTCCTTTTCTTTTCTGCCTTTGGGTTGTCGCTGCATATTCTGCAATACATTGCTCCCCCCTATTAAATTACTATGAGAAATTCCAGAAATGATGTACCCAAGTGAAGAATATTCTGTTGCAGTATAGGTGCAAATGCATTTCATGCATGAATCCTGCAGTATAATATAGTGTGATGGGCATGTGTTCAGCAAACGTCTCTCTTGTTGCTTCCACCAGCTGTCCTACCACTAACAGAAAATAGTTGACACCCTTCGCACTGTACAAAATACTGATTAATTAGATGATCTTTACCTAGTAAGCGTTGAGGAAATATCTCAGTGGGTAATGTCTTCCCTGCTTCATAGAGGATATGAGTAATCATTGACCAGTCGGATCCTAGGCAAGGCAGCCTAGAGAGTTTTATGCTGTTGGCAGTGCTGTTATACATACACAAAAACCAGCAGATTCAAGAGTGGGCAGAAGGAATGTCGTACTTACTCAGAATTAAAAGCAAATGTGTTTATTTTTCTATTTTAGGGGCCTGCAAGTACTACTCACACCCGTTCTTGCAAATATTCTTGAAGCGGATCAAGAGAAATGCTGGGGATTTGATCAGTTTTTTGCAGAGACGAGCGATATACTCCACCGAATAATTATTCATGTTTTCTCTCTGCAACAAATGACTGCACACAAAATTTATATTCACATCCATAATAAGTAAGTATTTCAGCATTTTCATATCTTTATTCTTACGTGACATTTTAAACTGATAGGATCAGGTTACCTCTGAATAGAACAGTTTTGCTTATTAACTCTGAATTCTTTCTCCTTTCACTCTGTCTTTATTACTGCATTAGGAGCCATTTTTAAAATGTATTTCTTCTTCTTCTTTTTAAACAGTGCTGCCATGTTTCATGATTTGGTCTACAAACAGACAAAAATAGCTTCAGTTAATCAAGAACTGATATATGAAGGCCGGCGTTTAGTCCTAGAGCCCAGCAGATTGGCACAATCTTTCCCCAGAACCACTGAAGAAAATCCCATAATCGTCGTGAGCAGGGAGCCTGTGAAAATCACAGGATTACTCTATGACGAAAGTATGATGGAGTCTCTTGTTTTTCTCTTCTCTTTTTTAATGGCCGACTTATTTGAACTGAATTGTTATTACTTGATTCTATTATTATTATTTTAAACACGTTACTTTGTTGGATCCTGTTTCGAACATCAGCCCTCTATGTGACCAAATAAGTTACTTTTTTAAAAACTGTGAGCAAGTAATTGGTTTGCTATTTTGGAAAATCATGTGAGGAAGGGTGGAATGGAAATTGTAAGAAATAAAGCAATCCTAATCATAATTTTTCTTTTATATTCTGAATTTGTTTGAGTACTATTTGCTTATTTTTTAAAAAATACTTCTGTTCTAGTTCTGCTTCCAAAGGTCCATCAACGTTATGACTTAGATACTGATGCAAGCATGGCAAAAGTGAGTATCTCTTCATAATTGTGTCATGGGACCATTTCCTAGAAGGGAAATACATGTATTAGTTCTGAACTTGGATATGGCAGAACACCCGAGAAGCCCCTGTTCTAGATGGAGTCTCCCCTTCAGCCCAAATATTCTACCCCAACTTTAATATACAGTATCCTGCCTACCAGGTAGTATCTTGAGTTCCTTGCTGCCTTTGTCCCAGCCCAATATCCCAAAATCTCTAAAGTGTATGTGCTCCTTTTGCACCTCACAGATGTCTAGGAAGTCCAGACTGTAAAACTAAAGTTTAGAAACCTCAAACTTTAATTCTGTCTTGGTGATAAGTGTGTTGCTCAGTATTCCCACCTGCTTCAATGTACAACCTTTTCATGATTTAGCTTCCTAAAAATATGCTTCTTTTACTCCTACAGTTTTTATCGCAGTCTGTTTGCTTGTGACAAACTGTAGTGTATACTGCTCACACCTTTCTTTGGTCTTCCAGGCGGTTACAGGGGTTGTTTGTTATGCCTGCAGAGTTGCCCATGCTTTACTGCTGTACCAGGAACTGATGCGGAAGGGAATCAGATGGTTAATGTGAGTGGCGCTGTGATTTGCTTGATGGGGCAGAGTGAATCATTTCTCTGGCACTTACTGACCCCGGGTATTCCAAGTGCCACTTACAAAGGTGGAAAGCCCCAGAGAGATCTCTGCCCAACAACTGCCATGCACACCCAGCTATAGACAAACCTAAGTTACCGTATTTTTCGCCCTATAGGACGCACTTTTTCCCCTCCAAAAATGAAGTGGAAATGTGTGTGCATCCTATGGGGCGAATGCAGGCTTTCGCTGAAGCTTGGAGAGCGAGAGGGGTCGGTGCGCACCGACCCCTCTCGCTTTCCAGGCTTCAGGAAGCTATCAGCAAGCCTGGGGAGCCCGCGGGAGTTCCCGCAGGACTCCCTAGGCTGCAAATAGCAGCCTGCCGCCCAGAGCGCGGGGCGCTCTGAAGCAGAGCGCCCCGCGCTTCGGGCAGATATCTGCAGCCTAGGGAGCCCTGTGGGAGTTCCCGCAAGGCTCCCTAGGCTGCGGATAGCAGCCTGCTGCCCGGAGTGCTGGGCACTCTGAAGCAGAGCGCCCCGCGCTTTGGGAAGATATCCTTTTCTCCTCTAAAAACTACGGTAGGTGAGTTTTTAAAAGCTCAGGCTTCCCCCGCGGCTGGGGGGGGGAATAATTTTTTTTCTTTATTTCCCCCGCCCCCCCCCCCCCAAATTAGGTGCATCCTATTGGCCAGTGCGTCCTATAGGGCGAAAAATACGGTATATTAGAATTACTGTAATTTTTGCTCCATAAAACGCACCTGACCATAAGACACACCTAGTTTTTAGAGGAGGGAAGGGGGAAAGCCCTGTGTTTGGGGGGATCAACTCACAGTTGTTCAGCTTCTTTTGCAAAGGGGAAAAGCCCCTTTTTTTGAGGATCATCTCAAAGTGGTTGAGCTTACTTTGCAATGGGAAAACATCCTGTTTTTATGGGGTTCAACTCACAGTTCTGCAGCTTCTTTAGGAAAGGAAAGGGAGCCGTTTCTACAGTTTCCAGACAGATAATCTAATCAGCCAGTCACGTGTCTCTGGGGAAACAAACAGCCTGCAGAATATTCAACAATGGAGGCCTGGGCAAGGAGGCAGGGCCAGAAAGGGAGCCAGCGATCGACCACACATTCGCTCCATAAGATGCACAGACATTTCCCCTTATTTTTTATGAGGAAAAAAGTGCGTCTTATGGAGCGAAAAATATGGTGTATTCTTTGGTGCTGCATAGGAGGTAGTTACAGTGTGACAGGCTTTCCTGTTCCTTGCAGTAAACTATTAACTTAAGTTTCTGTTAATCATCAAATTCCATCTACAAACACAATTCTTGTATGCAGGATTATGGCGTTCTAAGCTTGTTTACTCAGAAGAGGACTATCGCCCAATTAAAAGTGCTTAGAATTGTGGCCTTTGTTTACAGGCAGCTGCCATTTTGCATGGAGGTTCCGTTCCTGGCTCCCCTGCATACCAGCAGATCACACCCTGCCCCATTATGCCCCATTCTGTCTCCGTTCTGCCCTCTCCTGGGTCTAGAAGGACCTGCAGGTCGGCAATCGTGCCAAAAATGGTCACCACCTGTTCTTAGAATATAGTACCTTTTCAGGAAGAAGTTGATGTTCATTACTTATCACTTATTTCATTTATGAATCATTTCCCATGAGGCATACTGAAGTGATTTACAATATACAGTGGTACCTCGGTTTTCAAATGTAATCCATTCCAGAAGACCATTCAACTTTGGAAATGTTCAAAAACTGAGGCACAAAGGGCAGCCTGGAAATTCAAAAGAGAAAATTGAAAAAAACTCAGTGGAAGCCGTTTGACTTCCAAGGCGCGTTTGAAAACGGAAGCATTTACTTCCGAGTTTTCGGCGTTCGAAACGTACCACTGCAATAACATATAAAAACAGTTAAGACAACCAACAAGAAGTTGAACAATGCATATTTATTTTCCATGGGTTGGTGGGAGTGTGTCAATTTTTATAATAGAGCAGACGTTTTCGGTTGTATCATGCGGTTAGCATATCCGGTATTTTTCATATCTGTGCTGACACAGTTGGTCTTCATTCTAGCGAAATAATCAAAGAGGATTACAATGAAACGTTACACAAAAAGACAGAGGTGGTTATCAAGCTGGAATTTTGCAACAGAAACATAGAAAAAGCTGGGGAAATGTGAGTATATAAATGCTCTTTTTTAGAACGAATGCTACATGCTGGGCAGGTCTGCATTTCTCATGTCATTGGATAATATCCAGTCTTAGTCTTGTTGAACAATGATGGGCCTTTGCTACAGAATGCCTCCACCCTGCTCACTGGCTGATTTTGGACAGTCACTTAATCTAACCTACCTTCCAAGGTTGTTGTAGGGATACGGGGGGCGGGCAAAGCATGTATGCCAGCTTGAGCTCCTTGGAAGAAAGGTGGGGTATAAATATAAAACATAAATAAAATAATTTTTGTTACCCTAAAATGTAGGTTAACTACATATACTACTTTTAACTAGCCTTCAGCAAAACTGCTTTCAAGGTCTACAGAAATATCTCCATGCACATTTAGTGCTCAATTGTATACCCAGGTCTCCATATTTCAGGTGTTTGTGGATGTACTGTTCTGTTGGATCCAGAATAATTGTTTTTATTTTATTTTGGCATATCACCAAATAGGGTTTTTTATTTTTATTTTTAACAATTATTTGATCATTCTAAACAGATCTGTGGGCCATTGTACATAAGTTGACTTTGTGTATCTTGTTTTCTGGTGAACAGATATCAAAATATGTATCAAAACAACCTGGCACCATCAGAAGTGGATGAAATTTCAGACATACACTCCAAGCTGTTACGGGTAAGCATATTAACATTGCAGCATTATAGTACTTGAAATAAGGGTGTTTCTTGCAAATTCCTGGTATGTTTAGCATGTTTGTTGAGCATGTTCATTAGCTTATGTTATTTTCTTCATATGAATCTATTTGGTGTATGTTTTATTTCTTTCCAATTTGGATGTGGAGAGATGTGAACAGCCGTGGGAAAGTCGCTCAAATTTCTGGCTTTATATTTATGCATATGCATGTTTTGTGTGTCTGTGTGTGTGTGTGTGTGTGTAGAAGTGGCATACGGCAGAATTCTTGTGGGGAAAATAGCGAGCCATGCTTTTTTCACATGCATGGATGTTCGCATGAAGAAACACGTCCCCAAAATGTGATGCTGAAGCAGTTGCACAACAACATTGCAGGGAGATCAAACTAATACAGGTGTTGAGCATTAATGTGCTGGTGAAATATTCCAGAAAATTTTATCGCACACCCTAAAAGCAAAAATGAAAAGATCTCTTTCAGTGTAGATGACTTTCTATTTTTGTGTCAGTGGTGTTTTGTGTATATTTACAGTGACAGCAATGTAGGGATGTTGCCTGTAAGCACAGTTTCTTGGCAGCCAGTAGAAAGTCTCTCCTCCAATGCAAGGATGCTTCAAGTATGTTAAGGTGGACATCTGTAAATTCTAGGAAATGTGGCTTGGCTTGCTGCTATTATGAGGTGTTGCAGGTTTCTGGCCAATTTTCAGTCATTGAGACATTTTCAGCTATTCTAAAGTAACCAGGGTTTCTTTCTTTCTATATATACAGTCATACCTCGGGTTGCGATCGCTGTGGGTTGTGTGTTTTCGGGTTACAGGTGCGCCGAACCTGGAAGTACCAGAAGGGGTTACTTCCGGGTTTTGGTGCATGCGCAGAAGCTCCAAATCGCATCATGTGCATGTGCAGACGTGGCACTGCGGGTTGCGAATGCTGCAGGTTGCAAACATGCTTCCTGCACGGATCACATTCACAACCCGAGGTTCCACTTGGTGTGTGTGTGTGTGTGTGTGTGTGTGTGTGTGTGTATCTCTCTCTCTCTCTATATATATAATTTTTATTTATTTTCCATTTAATTATATACATTCACATCACCATTATCCACTTTACTGCCCTGGCTCTTTAGAGCCTATTGACTTCCTTCCCTCCTGCCTCATGGCTTTCAAAATTAACCTTTACATCATTGCATTTTGTACGTTTTCCAATTCTAATTGCACTCATTACAAAATGACTCTAAATTTAAATAAATAAAGGTAGAAAATTTCTCATTACAAGTCTTCAGACAACCCTGCTAGTGATGTTAATTGCTTGCAATCATCTTTCAAATATCATATAAATTTACTCCAGTCCTTTTGGAATACTTGATCATGCTGGTTCCGGATTTTTCCTGTCAGCTTTGCCAGTTCTGCAAAATCCATCATCTTCATCTGCTACTCTTATTTTCTTGGTACTTCTTCTTGTTTCCATTTTTGGGCTAAAAGAATTCTTGCCGCAGTTGTTGCATACATAAACAATCTTTTATCTTATATTTATAAAAGATAAAAAGGTTTCTTTCTATATATGTTCCAAAACTCAGCTTTCAGCAAATTTTTGCTGGGTAAAGCTGAATTTCTTGCATTCGTTCAGCTTTCAAGTTCACGGGGAACAATAGAGAGCAGTCTTCAGGATATCAAAAGCAAACTCTGTCCGAATGGCCTGCTGTCTGATGGCTGGACCAACCAGGAAGGCACGCACCCGAAAGACAGAAAGTGAGTGGCATTTCCACGTAAAGTTCTTACTGTGCTTCGTTTTCAAGTTCATGCATACTGGCATGTGTTAAATGATTTATATCTTTACTTTTTCTCTCCTAGCCCAGAAAGGTTGCAAGTCCTACTGAGTTCCATTACAGAAATTTATTATCAGTTCAAAAAAGACAAAGCAGAACGCCGTAAGTAATTTCAGTTTATATTTAGTTGAGTTAAGTTATGAGGTACTGCAGATTTGCCTCTTTACCACCTGAGGTGTATATTTTTTAAGACCCATCCTATTTTTTGTGACTGTAAGTTGTGATTGTAAACTGTTTTTAATGTTGCGTTTATTTTAAATTGTCATACTTTAGGCTTAGGGTGAAGGGTGGGTAATAAATTAAAATGATAGTAATAATAAGGTAAAGGTAAAGGGACCCCTGATCATTAGGTCCAGTCGTGACCGACTCTGGGGTTGCAGTGCTCATCTCGCTTTACTGGCCGAGGGAGCCGATGTACAGCTTCCGGGTCATGTGGCCAGCATGACTAAGCCACTTCTGGCAAACCAGAGCAGCGCACGGAAACACCGTTTACCTTTCCGCCGGAGCAGTACCTATTTACCTACTTGCACTTTGACATGCTTTCGAACTGCTAGGTTGGCAGGAGCAGAGACTGAGCAACGGGAGCTCACCCCGTCACGGGGATTCGAACCGCCGACCTTCTGATCGGCAAGTCCTAGGCTCTGTGGATTAACCCACAGCGCCACCCACGTCCCTGATAGTAATAATAAATAAGAGTAATAACCAGTGCTTTTTTCCTGGGGGGCTGCAGGGGTACGCATACCCCTAAACATTTCGTGAATCTTAAGTTTGGCCTGATTGAGGGGCAGTATTTCAATATGGGTAGGAAAATGAGAGTACCCTTAAACATTTTTTTTTTTTAGAAAAAAGCCCTGGTAATAATAATGTTCCAAGTTAAAATGATCATGGCTAAGTATACATGTACAGTCGTACCTTGGAAGTCGAACGGAATCTGTCCCGGAAGTCTGTTTGACTTCCAAAATGTTCAGAAACAAAAGCACTGATTCTCATTGGCTGCAGGAAGCTCCTGCAGCCAATCGGAAGCCGCGAGAGCCTCGTCAGACATTCGGGTTCCAAAGAATGTTCGCAAACCGGAACACTCACTTCCGGGTTTGTGGCATTTGGGATCCAAGGTACGACTGTATTTTACTTGATGGGGGGTCATTGATTATAAAATCAATTTGTAGAGAAAGCAATTCTGATCTGCCATTGTGCTGCCCAGAGGTTCATTTGTTCCCGTGCAGGTCCTCCCTGGTTCTCACTGGGTCTCCTTCCCTCCCCGCCACTGACGATTGGCTTGAAATAATCATTCTTCTGTAGGCAGTAGGATTCATTGGGGTCCTTGTGTCCACACACAGACAGCTTCTCCAGTTTGCCCATGTGCCCTAGAACTCAAAAAGCTTCACGACTCCCTGAGCATTGCTTTTACTATCCGATTTCATTTTATTCATTTATTTTCTTTAGGACTTCCATATAACGAGGAACAAATCCACAAATTTGACAAGTAAGTCTCTTTTTAAAATTCTATAAATATTTTGGGTGAGGTCCAGCATCCCACCAGTGGACACAAAATGGCAAAATAAAAAAACAATGTGTGATTTTCTATATGTGGGATTCCTCTACTATAATAATTATTATTATTATTTATTTATTTATACTCCGCCCATCTGGCTGGGTTTCCTCAGCCACTTTGGGCGGCTCCCAAGAGAATATTAAAAACACAATAAAACACCAAACATTGAAAATTTCCCTACACAGGACTGCCTTCAAATGTCTTCTAAAAGTCAGATAGTTGTTTATTTCCTTGAAATCTGATGGGAGGCGTTCCACAGGGCGGGCACCACTACCGAGAAGGCCCTCTGCCTGGTTCCCTGTAACCTCACTTCTTGCAGTGTGGGAACCACCAGAAGGCCCTCGGAGCCGGACCTCAGTGTCTGGCAGAACAATGGGGTGGAGACACTCCTTCAGGTACACTGGACCAAGGCCATTTAGGGCTTTAAAGGTCAGCACCAACATTTTGAATTGTGTGCTCTACTGTGTACTCTTTCTACAACGTTCTCCCTCTTTGGAGTGCAGAGATACTGTTTTTAAGGTCCAGGATTGTGAGGAATGGAATATTTGGGAGCAATATGACAGTATGGTTCTTATTTCTGTGCTGCAGGCAGAAGCTTTTTCTACATGCTACAAAAGCCATGACCTTGTTCAAGGAAGAATGCGTCACCAAGTACGAAGTTTTCTTTGACAAGGCAGAGGACTGGATGAGGCAAGATTCTTCATTTTGTGTATCATTGGACTCTCTCTACAAGAGCAGGTCATAGTGACACAAAAACATGATTTTAAAACTGGTTTTCCTTTTCAGGAAGATGCTTCTTTTAAGAAAACAGTTAATGAATCTCAGAAAACTCTGCTTCGATATTGAGGAAGAAGTGTCGAAATATCAGGACTATGTAAATGACGTAAGTGTTCTCCTTAATTACAGTCATACCTTGGTTTTCAAACAGTTTAGTTCTCGAACGTTTTGGCTCCCAAACGCCGCAAACCCGGAAGTGACTTCCTGTTTACGAACTGTTTTTGGAAGCCAAACGTCCGAAGGGGCTTCCGGGGCTTCCGATTGGCTGCAAGAGCTTCCTGCAACCAATCAGAAGCTGCACTTTGGTTTCCAAATGTTTTGGAAGTTGAATAGACTTCCGGAATGGATTCCGTTTGACTTCCAAGATAAGACGGTATCAGTATTTTAAAGAGGGATAGTCAAAAGAGGAATAAGTGCTTTGCAGAAATTCGTAATAACCTGCACAGATTTTCCCCTTAAATTTCATTGCATACACAAGGTCTCCCAACATTGCTCCATTAACACTGTAATCCTATGCAAGCTTATTCAGAATTAGCCCTATGGAGTACAGTGGAGCTTGCTCCCGGGTAAGTGTGCATAGGATTGCAATATAAAATTACTAGAGCTCAGTGGTTGTCTTACTGTGAGAAATGTATTAAGGAAGAGAACAATTATCATAAACATTTCAATTTAGAAAAGATTGACTCCATTCCAGATGTACCAAGCAATTTCTGCTGCCAGCTTTGATCATCTGTGGACAGGGGGAAGATAGCTTGGAGTTCATTGAAATTAGGCTCTAGTTCAGTGGTTCTCAACCTGTGGGTCCCCAGATGTTGTTGGACTACAACTCCCATCATCCCTGAGCTCTGGCCTTGCTAGCTAGGGGTGATGGGAGTTGTAATTCAACAACATGTGGGGACCCACAGGTTGAGAAAGGCTGCTCTAGGGCCACAGGCCTCCCATCCCTAACATATAAGATCTCTTTCCAAAAAACCATTGTCCCTCCCCCCCTTTTTATTAAGTCCACCAGTGGAGCATTGAAAAGCTGGACAGGATTTATTTGCCGCAGAATCCAGGACAATTCACTCTCTTTGATAACCAGAATACCCAAAACTTCCCAATTCTTTAGATCTTTAAAAAAGCTTCAAGAACAAGAGGAAAATTAACATTGTATAGGTAATCCTTATATGTTATTTTTGTGCCTAAATACCTTCCCAGTTTAGATAGCCAGCTAATAGAACTCCTTTTTAGTGCAGTCTTCACAGTTCCATAAATCCTGTTTTGTTAACATTAGACTTACTGTACATCTGGAAAACTTACTAAATAGAGTTATGCAACTACAGACTTCAGGAATTGACTAATGAGGGTTCCGCAGTGCTGTCAGGGTAGCACTGTTAGTCAAGGTGGGGTGAAGGGGGAGGCGCAGTTGGTCTTCTTAAGTCTCTTGGGAGCAAGAGCTCATGCTCTTTTCAACTCTTGGGTACCAAATGTCATCCCTTGAATCCAGTGAGTATTTATTAGAAATATGTCTCCTGTTTTTTTCTTATTAAGATGGGCTTTGTGTATTTTATTACAGTTACAAGAAAATTTGCCCCATAAGATGTTTGCGGCTTCCGGTGGGATCAAACATACAATTAACCCGGTTTATCCAAGTTCAAACACTTTGGTAGAAATGACTCTTGGGTAAGAATTTCTCACCTGGGTGAATGCAATGCTTTTTAACCTGCTTTTCACAGAACTACTTAAAAATGCCAAGCTTTTGTTAAGATTGTTATTTTTTTATTATTTGAACCCCACCCATATGACTGGATTGCCCCAGCCACTCTGGGCATAGTCACATTTGAATGTTGACATCAAGCTTTATTAGTTGTTTTTTTCACCCAGGGGTGGCTAATCTGTGCCCTTCCAGATGTTGTAGTCCAACTCCCATCATCCCTGACCATTGCACTGTTGGCTATTTGCAGTTTAGTTGTGCTGCAGAAAGCTTGCTGGGGAGACCACACATTACAAGGAACTCAAAAATAACTTTAACAAGGTTTTAATAACAAAAACAAAAACTCCTTTTACATTAAATATATCAACAAGCATGACCCAACCACCAGCCCATACCCCGGGGTACTGAGAGAGCTAGGTGCTGCTCTTTATATATTATACCCAATTGCTGACACAGCTTAATTAACCCAACTTAGCAGCACCTGCTATACTGTTTCACAGCTGTAAAACTGGGTCTCGTTATTTGCTCTGGCCCTTAAAGACATACACATCTTGTGGAACAATAATGAACCTTCACATTTAAAGAGACCATTCAATATGCACATGCTGGCTGAGGCTGAAGGTACTAGTGGTCAAGCAACATCTGGAGGACCAAGATGGCATGGTTCTAGAAACAGTATTGCCATGCAACATTTGTGTTTCTTATTCTTGTATCAGCTGTTCTTATGGTGCTGCCATCACTAGTCCTATTTGGTGTGTTTTTTAAAATCCTTCATGGAGTAAGAATCGCATAAAGTAGGGACAAGGGCAGTTGTTTCCTTCCTCTCCCTCTTCTCCAAACATCTGCCATGGAAAGCCTTTCCTACTCATGTAGGCAGTGTTGGAAAACGCCCGGGGGCCGCCTGCAAGCCCACGGAACTCCAAGCATCCTCTGATGTGTGCATCACTGGAAAAGGCATCTCCCTTCTTCTCCAGGGTGCTCCAGCAACATATATCAGCTTGATATATGCACACAAATCTTCTGGCATAACACAGTAATAAGAGTGAGACATCGTAGATCTGATCTACTATTTATTTACACACTATATACAGACTACAGCATAATGGTATCTGTTCTCTCCAGTTCCGAGAGAACGACAAAAATGAAAGTACATTACAAAGTACGTACAGCGGAAGAGAGATAAGGCTGTCTTCCGTTCCCACAGTCTTCTCAGACAGGCGTGTGATTCACACCAGTCACATCTGTAGCATCAGTTGCATGAAATACTAACAGTTGGCAGGGTGGATTTGATTTAAATCATTTTTTAACAGAAAGACCCATTCTTGCTGGTATGGTATTAATATTTACAACCAGATGAAGGTTTTATTTTTGTAATAATAAATTTCCAGAGTAGTTTTTACAGTTATATCAAAAATTACTGATTTGGTTATACAATTAGAAATACATATAGACAGATAATTATGGAATTATTGTGGGGTTTAATAAGTTAACTGTTTATATTTGGACAACTTTTCTGCTGTACTTTATTGGAAGGAGAAAAATAATCATTTCCTTAATAACAATAGCATTATAGCATATATATCCATGTTTGTTAACTGATGTGGTTAAACAATTAAAAAAAACTTAGACTAAGTTTTAGCACACATTAAAAACTTAAAACAAATCCTTATTTCCTGATGACTAGCCTTTGGACTATAATGTAACTTCAATAGAAAACTATCTTTAGAAAGATTTTCCCTCCAAAAGCATTTTATTTTAAAAATCCAATTTAAATTAAAAAATTTTTTTAAAAAACTTTAAAAATCATTTATTTTTATCCTCCCTGCATGTAGGCTCCTCATGTGATTTAGAACCCTGAAAGAGCCTAGTATTTAGTGAGCCTAGCTGAAAGTTGCTCTTTAAATAGTCGTCCTCTTTAAATAGTAATTATACACAGTTTGGGTGTCTTTTAGAAAAATCTGTTTCACTTCCAGATTAAAGAAATAGCCAGTAGTTTTATAAAGATTTTTAACTGAGAATTAAGCATGTTACGGTGCATTCCTTTTCTTTCTTTCTTTTAAACTTTCAGTATGAAGAAACTGAAAGAAGAAATGGAAGGTGTTGTTAAAGAATTAGCCGAGAATAATCACCTTTTGGAAAGGTAAGTTGGCGTTTTAAGGAACTTTGTTTGGCAGCAAGCATATTCGGTGAACACGTAGCTGTGCATCTCTTTTGAGAATTTCTTGTGCACGTGAAGAGGGTTGGTCGACGGCTTGCAGGAGATCCATGCTTCAAAATGGCGTCTTGGGTACAGCCAGAAGCAAAGGAGCCACTTCTGCGTGGTGCTTTCCCACCCTGCAGAGACGCACGTGTGAATTCTGTGCAGAGACGCTGGTCGCTTGAGTGTTTCCCATGTAATTGGCATCCCACCAGGAAGGAGAGAGTTAGGAATGACCAACACAGTGGACCCTTCCACTGTACTCACACAAATGCGCTCCTTGTGGTGAAAGGCACGTGGGTGGTGCTGTGGTCTAAACCACTGAGCCTCTTGGGCTTGCCAATCTGAAGGTCGGCGGTTCGAATTCCCGCGACGGGGTGAGCTCCTGTTGCTTGGTCCCAGCTCCTGCCAACCTAGCAGTTCGAAAGCACACCAGTGCAAGTAGATAAATAGGTACTGCTGTGGCAGGAAGGTAAATGGCGTTTCCGTGCGCTCTGGTTTCCATCACAGTGTTCCATTGCACCAGAAGCAGTTTAGTCATGCTGGCCACATGACCTGGAAAGCTGTCTGTGGACAAACGCTGGCTCCCTCGGCCTGAAAGCGAGATGAGCACCACAATCCCATAGTCGCCTTTGACTGAACTTAACCGCCCAGGGGTCCTTTACCCTTTTTTTAAAAAAAATTCCTTGTGTACTTCCAGATGCACTCCTTGTGGTGCATCTTAAAGACTCACTTGATTCAAGCCAGTGGGCTCGATCCAGCTAAGTCAGTTGAACTCTGATCCCATAGAAATCAACAGAATGAGTTCATTCCACTGCACTGCAGCATGATCACTCAATACTGTGTACCATTAAATGCTATGATTGTGTTTTTTTGTTTAGGTTTGGTGCTTTGACGATGGATGGTGGCCCAAGGAACGTGGATTGTATTTAGCTGGACATTTACCACGACACAATCTGAATTTGCACAGAAAGAGCGTTTATCCATTGAAAGAGTTTTCTGAACTTGGCATTCCCCCTCAGTATTTAATAAAAGCATGTAAATATGTACATAATGTATATAATAGAAAGTATATTTCTTTTGGTAACGTTACAAGTGGTCTTAACATTTGGAGTAACATCAGAACTTTCCCCCGTGTGAAATAATGACGGCTGCATATTGTGGTGAGCACATTGACGCAATGCATTTGCTTCAAATGCTGTCCTTGCCTGTTTACTTGTGAATGTTGCTAGAGAAACTGGTCTTGGAAAACCCCTACTTCATTTTTGTCAAGGAGATTGGGCTTCCCCTTAAGTCACCTGGATGCACAGTATCTCCTTTATGGTCCTCTGAAATTGTTTCCTGCTGTCTTTCATTGTGAGCAGATGTCTCTTACAAAGTACAAAAAAAGAGACAGGGAAAAGTGTGATTACCTCTTGAAAAAGTATCTCTCTTAACTAATGGTCAAGGAAATATTTTTGAGTTTGTAATCATGTTCAGTTTGAGTATATATAATCTGCCAGATTTAAAAGCACATATAAATTGAATCTTCTGTTTGCTAAATCAGCAGGTGACGGAAAAGCTGTAACATGTTTGCTAGCATAGAGTGTGTCTCAAAATCAGTGAACCTTGTTAATTAATTCTTACTGGCATTTTTTAAAAAATCCAAACAATATACAATTTCAAAAGTAGCATTTACTTTCTTACATGCTAAACATTGAGTCTGGTGTGGACCATATACTGCTTCTTAATCTTTGTCAGTTCTACTAAAGTAGGAGAATTCTTTCTTTTTTTTATTAAAGCTGTTCTGAAGCGTTTGACACTGAGGTAAAACATTGGCACAGGTGTTTATGCAGTTGCCTTGGAAAAGGGGATCCCTGAAGAGTTGGCACTTTCCTCACTCACTGAAAGTGCCTTGGCCCAGTTTTGGGGAATCTTCCTTACAGCTCATCAACCTCATTCAGCACAGAGGCCCAAAATTTAGTTCAGCATTTGATAAGCTATCATGGGGAGGAGGTAGTAGAGAAGTGAGCTTCTGCTAGCTTCCTTACACTGTCTCTTAAACATTTTTAATTCAACATACATGCACACATACAAAAACAATCTAATTCAGTCTTACTGACTTTAGTGGAACTTATTTTCCAACGTGTCTAGAAAGTAAGGCTGTTGTTCTCAGCCAGAGTATTCTGGATAAGTTCTAGGAGAGACCTGATTGATCTGAGACTATTCTAGATTTCTGTGGATTGAGGCCTTCGTAGGATACTTCATTTCTTTTAATCAAATTTCTAATCAACTCTACCTTCTGTCTCCTCCATTCTGACATGCCAAAATAGAAATAAAAATCATCTGTCTCTACATAGTCTCAAATGGATAAAGAAATATTATTTCACTCTTGCAGCTCTTATTTTCATTACCAAGTTTCCAATAACCTAGTTGGAAGGACTACTGAAATCATAGGTAGTAAATCTATGTGAAATTTTGCTGCCTTATTGTATGTAAATGTCTATTCTGAAATGTTGAGATTATATTTCTGTAATGTGTTTACTTTATGCTATCGTTTTCTGTTTTACAGAATCATCATTTTGCATAATCGTGTTTATAACATAATTTTTGAAGGGAGGAAATGGAGAAGGGTCGATTTTTCTTCCATATACTGAAACCAGTTTTAAACGAATAGTGTAAATCATGGATGACAGCCTTTTATGTTGCTGAAGGCACTTCTGCCACATTCTCCCATCCCTTCAGAGTTCCTTCCTTTCTATTAGTTTCATTTTATTTTATTTTTAAGGATTTTGCTATCTTTCTGTGAAGTTTCAGAATAACGGGGAGGGGCAGTGTTTTATTTGATTAAAATACTTTTTTTAAAGCTTTTCTTCTGGGCTTTTTTTGGGGGGGGGGGTTCTCCCAGGTGCCCAAGAACAAATTGATAGCTTTCTATCATATATGTTTATGTGCATACGGCACACTAAAATAAGAAACACCTTTATAGGACTGAGAATTCTAATCTGTGGTAGCCATGGTGAAAATTGAAGCAGTACAGTCTATTCTGGATTAATCTACATTGCTTTTGTCTCTGCCCCCGCTTACAGGCCCCAACAGATTACATTACAGGGTACGCAGCACTCAAGAGAAAAAAGGTCCTGTTCCCCCTTGCTCCATGTAAATTATTAAGATAAGTTGTAAACAATATGACATATACCAGCTTGCTTTTCTGTAGTGTTCAATATTTTGCATTGTGTTTTCATATTAATTTGTAGAGGGAACTCTACCATTCTTAGTCTGTATAGTAACTCTATCGGCAGCGGCTGTGGGTCTTGCGAAAATTCTCTTCAAATCAATGTACCACAAGTTAGGCAGCAGCATGAGAAATAAATCTCTTTTCACACTTCTAATTCATTGTCCTTGATATGATGAATTGCTGATCTTGGTACGTAAGCCATGTACATCATTGGACTTCAAGACTGGATACTCACAGTGTTATAGAACATTGTTAAGAGTGTGTGAAAGATAATGGGTTGAAAGAAATAATTAAAAAAACAACAAGGTATGAGCAGGACGCTGAAGTTGGTTGCTAGTTCCCAGTTCCTTATTTGGTTGAAAGTTTGAAACACTGAAAAAAGAAGAAAAGTTAATATGTTCTGAACTCCGAAGTAAAGTATGTCTCTGAATTGCAAAATAATATTTGGGATACCCTTCATGATATATAGGGACGCAGGTGGCGCTGTGGTCTAAACCACAGAGCCTAGGGCTTGCTGATCAGAAGGTCAGCGGTTCAAATTTCTGTGACGCGTGAGCTCCCGCTGCTCGGTCCCTGCTCCTGCCCACCTAGCAGTTTGAAAGCACGTCAAAGTGCAAGTAGATAAATAGGTACCGCTCTGGCGTGAAGGTAAACGGCGTTTCCGTGTGCTGCTCTGGTTCGCCAGAAGCGGCTTAGTCATGCTGGCCACATGACCCGGAAGCTGTATGCAGGCTCCCTCGGCCAGTAAAGCGAGATGAGCGCCGCAACCCTAGAGTCGTCCGCAACTGGACCTAATAGTCAGGAGTCCCTTTACCTTTACCTTTTACATGATACATATCTCCATGATCAGAGGACACACTCCTTTGAGCCCAACAGTAAATTTCTTCAGTCAACAACATGCTTGTGAAATGCTCATAAATATGTGATTACATCATGCAACCATTTTTTTAAAAAAACAGGTAACTGGAGGTGGCCACTGCAAAATATGTCTATTTCCACCACAAATCATACACTGATACAACCATGAAAATGTCCTCTACAAGATGCCATTGAAATCTCACCTGGCCTAGAGCTGGCACATGGCACTATGAAACACATTTATGCAGATCAGCAATAGCCAAAATATGGGGGTGAGAGGAACTGGGGTTGCCCACTCCAATATTGCTTTGTACTACCACATATCATGCACCCGTGTTCAGGAGAGTGTCCTCTACAGGATTGCATGAGATCCCATACAGTCTAGGGCTTTCTTTGGGTGCAAGGCCCAGTCAGGCATTCCTGTGCATACCAACAATGGTCAAATATGAAGGCGGAAATTTCAATGTAAGCGGGGCCCCACACCAAAATATGGCTTAAAGGTAAACGGACCCCTGACCGTTAGGTCCAGTCGCGGACGACACGGGTTGCGGCGCTCATCTCGCTTTATTGGCCGAGGGAGCTGGCGTACAGCTTCCGGGTCATGTGGCCAGCATGACTTAGCCGCTTCTGGCGAACCAAAGCAGCACATGGAAACACCGTTTACCTTCCCGCCAGAGCATAACCTATTTACTTGCACTTTGATGTGCTTTCGAACTGCTAGGTTGGCAGGAGCAGGGACCGAGCAACGGGAGCTCACCCCGTCGCAGGGATTCAAACTGCCGATGTTCTGATCAGCAAGCCCTAGGCTCTATGGTTTAACCCACAGCGCCACCCACTTAGGTCACCACAAATAATAAAACCATGCATCTGATAGGGCAGCGTTTCTCAACTGAGGGCCACGTGGCTCCCTGAGGGGGCCCAGGATGTTCCACAGGTGAAAATCACTTAAATGGCACAAGACTAGAGGGCCACAGAGGAAAGTGAGGAGTGAAGAAAACACAGAAGTGACCTAGAAAATAAAACAACCAAATTGCATTCCATTTTCTGATACTTGTTCTTTAGTCTCACAGCTACAATATGACTGAAACTAGCGTTTGTCCTTAACAAGTCTTGGGAACAAGTTCGCCTACATTTTTTAACTCTCCAATTCCATCACAGAAATTCCAGTCCTTTGTGTTTCCAATATTCTGCAAAGAAACAAAGGGATAGCCAGTGTTTTAAGTTATCACTGAAAAAGTATTTTTAAAAAAGGTGTACATTTCATTTTTAGTTTAAAATAATGAATTTAAAATATAAGAAGACACCTTTTCTAGATAAGACTAAAGACCCATCAAGTCTATTATCCTGCTTTCACAGTGTGTAGAGTATGGATCCAGCCAAGAATTAAAATCTTAATTGAATAAACAACACATGAAGATACATCACTCAGGGTATTATGGGACATACTCAGCATCTTAAATCATGATGGGATTCTAAGAAGTTTATGAGTTTAATAAACAATCTAGCTGTTGAGATACAAAACACCCTAACTTTTATTATGTTTTCAGTGGTCCTTGGCTTCCCAGTTGCATTAAAATACTTTGCTCCGACATTCCGTCTGGCTTCCATGGAATATAGTGAAAACTAGGAAACAGTATTTCTGTTGGATATCTGTCTCTTATATTCAAACAGACACAGACAAAAGAATATCTGTGGAAATGTTTGCTTTATCTTCTAGGACACATTGAAGCAGGAAATACAATCTATCAAGATTCAGACTGGAAAAAGGCAGTAAGTTAAAAATATCTGAAAGTGGGGGTCTAAATATCTTACATGTTTTAGTATGGAGGAGTGAAACATAAATATCTCCTGAAACATCAGTACTATGCACTGTGTTACACAAATGTTTTTAAGTCATTTTACAATTTTGATGCAACATCTTTGTTCCTATAACGTTTTGTGTGCTGTTGTATCTGGATTTAGCCAAGAAAATGTCAACTTAAACGAGATAGCTGGAGGCAATAAACTCTAAACAGCAGCAAATGTAAAAAATATGGGCATCCTTTTCAATTGGACACTGTTTTGTTTAATGAGAACAGTGTAATTATCTAAAAGCACAATGAAAATATAAGCATCACTGCTGCACAGATTCATCATTCTTATCTATATATAAAAGCATGTCATTTATTTATAGACTTTCATTTTGAGGTGCCAAAAGTAAGCCACTATATATTTTATTCATTTGTTGGATTTCAGTGTCAGCAAAAGTGATTTGTTAGAGACGGAGCCTAAGACTGCATATTGGGAACTTTAGCATAGATACCAGCAGTACAGTTTAGAATCAGAAAAGGATTTATTTTCAAATAAACATGTTAGTAACAGAGCACCTCATTCTAAATAGTAACAATATCAAGGTATCTTTATAATTCATCACCCTCTTCATAAGATTGTGGGAGGAATGCTCTATTGATTTGATTATCGAATTTCTGTAAGGAAAACACCTGTTTAATGTTGGGATCATATATAACCTGGGAAAAATACTACAGGAAATGGTTTTTTAAACAGCATTTTTGTAAAGATACTGATGAATTCCTCTCACTGTACTGCCATACAGTTTGGTTATAGTAATGTGACCGTATATAAAGATAGAGATCTCTAGTTTACTAAATGTAGATGAGAGGATTTAGGACCAACAGGTGGCCTTGAGACATGCTGGCTGAGGTTCTATTCACGGCGATCTTATGGGGTTGTGGGTATTTGAGGCTTTTTCCTTCCTTCCTGCACTTCTGTGCAGTTACCTCAAGAGCAGTCGGCTGACTTTAGCTATGGCAATAAGAAACGACTTCAACAAAACCATTAGAAGGATAGCACAGTTTTTTTATTGGTTCCCCAAATCACTGGGTAGCTCAAGGAGGAGAAAAATCAAGCTTCTTTGCACATCTTCTGGTAAGTTTATCCTTTCCTCTTCTCTGGAATGAACTTAAATTGAGAAGTCATGTATTCTTAACAAAACTAAAACCCTTTCTCCCGCAGTTTTGTGATGGGTGTTGTCGCAGAAAGAAATTAGTCTGTGTCAAGATGCTTGAAGCACATCTAAGGGTCTGAGCAGGCCTACTAGAATTTTTACTCTTCGAACCAGCACATTTCCATTGATAGATAGATAATAAACAGCTTAATATTTTTTAAAAAATCTAAGCAGTGTTCAACATGAACACTGTAACAATTTCATTAAAACAAAAATACAACAGTAAAGCTGTAGCATGAAAGCATATTAAAAAACCGGGTTCAGCAAATTTATACAGAGAAAAATGGACTGATCTTATGGATTAGTGAAAGCCTGGGCAAAAAGATATACTTATTTACAAGATGTCTGAAGTTGTTGCTTCACATATGGCAGAGAGAGAAAAAGAGAAGAGCTCCTCATTGAGTTTGAATGGAGACTTGAAAGCTGTTCTTTAGGGAACACTTGTCCCAAGCAGCAGTGGGTACATGGGCTCGTCGTGCTCCTGTCTGAATTCTGATCATATGCATTATTTTGAGATATATTCTTAGAATATTGCTTTGGTGGATTAAGGCCATCTGCTCTAGCATTCAGCTTCACATGGCAGCCAGCAAGATTCCTCTGGAAGCTAATAAGGAAGGACGGAAGGAAGGAAGGAAGGAAGGAAGGAAGGAAGGAAGGAAGGGAGATATCTTCCAGCATCTTGGAACCAGGGATACATTGCTTCTACAAGCAATGGCTATTCCCGAGTTTGCCTAATCCTTTACTTGATCCATCTAAGTTTGTGGCTACCACCCCATCTTTTGCGAGTCAATATCATTCATTATGCATTTGGTCAACATAGCCTGTCCTGAACCCACCGCCAGGTGACCCCAGGTGCTGTCATGAGAGAAGGAGAGAAATGCCTTCCTCACCATGTTTTACACATTGTTAATAATTTTAGAAAACCCATTTATTTATGTATAAACGTATATCAAGCCCAAAGGAGCCCAGAGTGGGAAACACATCAGCATTAAAGCAAGAATAATTAAAAACAGCACAGCGATGCATTCAAAACATTCACAAACGACGACATACTTTCGCAGCTAGTAATTTCAAAGTTGCAGGAGCAGAAAGGCTCAGTCATCAAATGCCTGGGTAAACAGGAATGTTTTCAAATTCTTTCTGACAGTTCATAAAGAAAAGTACAGATGCCCTTCACCGAGGGGGGCAGGATTCGAAAAATGGGGAGCAGCCACCAAGAAGGCCCTGTCTTGGGTCAATGCCAACCAAGGGACACCAACAGCAGTAGCACCAACAGGGCCTCCAATGGCAATCGTAGAGCCTGAGTTGGTTGATATTGGGGAAGGCACTCTTTTAGGCTTTGCACGCTAGTAATAACACTTTCATTTGTGGTAGCTCCCTGGCAGCCACTGCAGTGCTTTCAGGACCAGTGATACATGCTTCTATCAGGCTGATCCACTTATCTGTCTAGCAGCTGCATTGTGTGCTAGCTCAAGCCTCTGGACCATCTTAAAGGGCAGCCCCAGGGAGATCACATTGCAGCAATCCAGGCAGGAGGTCACCAGAGCACAGACAACTGAGGCCAGACTATCCCAGTCCAGGAATGGCAAAATATTCCTAGCCACAAAAGCAGCTTAAGATTCCAGTGACAAGTTAGAATCCAGGACTACTCCCAAACTACAAACCTATTCCTTCAGCAACATCTCCCAGAACAGGCCCCCCTAATTCCTGGACATGGGAACAGCCCATTCACAGCACCTCCATTTTATCAGGATTCAGCCTCAGTGTCTTGGCCCCTGTCCAGCCCATCACTTCTTCCAGACAGTGGTCCAACACTTTCTCCGCCTCTCCTGATTCTGATGGAATGGAAAAACCAAGTTGTTTGTCACCAGAGTTTAAGAATTTACTGGATTCATATCTTCTCCCCTCCTGCCCACAGCGTCAAGCAATTTCTCCCACTATGAAATGGCACTCCATGTATGAAGTATTATGCCACACCCTAAGTAGTAGTAGTTGTTGTTGTTATTCCTGGGCTGCCCCAACCACTCTAGGTGGCTCCCAACAAAATATTAAAATCGCAGTAAAAGCTACGGGATAAGGATAACTGTGACTTTAAGGATGAATGGGAACCTTATCTGAAGACGCAACAAAGCGAACTGGACTCCTTGGCAGGTTTTGAATAAACATTCACAATTTTTTTACTGATAATAATCAGCTAAACAGTTTGAGGATCTATACAACTTTGTAACATGCAGAAAACAGCATTATTAGAGAAACCAAAGACTGGAACTGAGGGAAGTCGGGGGGTGGGGGTTCTGTGGGGGAGGGGGAGGGGGAGGGAGGAAAAATGGGGGGGATAAGGATGATATGTTTTTGGATAATATATCTTGTTATAATTTTGAATAAAAATAAATAAATAAAAATCGCAGTAAAACATTAAAAAATTCCCTGAACAGGGCTGACCTCAGATGTCTTCTAAAAGTCAAATAGTTATCTCTTTGACATCTGCTGGGAGGGCGTTCCACAGGGCAGGGGTCACTATCGAGAAGGCTCTCTGCCCAATTCCCTATAGCTTCACATCTCACAGTGAGGGGAGGCCCTCAGAGCTGGGCATCAGTATTCAGGCAGGATGGTGGAGGTGGAGCCTCATGGCTCAGGCCCACGGCTCACCCAGTCCAGTGTCCTGTTCTCACAGTGGCCAATGAGACAACATCCATTTCTGACAGGGTTTCTGCAAAACACGCCACTGTGGCGCAGTCCCAGAGCTCTTTTCCACTAAGAAACCCAACTAGAAATGTGTTAATTGCCACCTTTCAGAGAGAAAATCTGAAGTGTCAAAGTGTGAGGCTACCTTCGGTGTGTGATTCTCTCCCTAAGCAGACATGAACATTTTTCCAAGACTGCGCCGATGCAGTATTTTTCTATCTAGCTTTTCTGTTTGTTGCTCTGAACACAGTCAACGCAGGTGGGACCTGCAATGTTACAGTGTCTCCCCCATCCACTGGGTATTCTTGTTCCAGGTCTCCAGATAGCTGCAAGCCTTGAAGTGCTGTTCAGGTCTCTGGAGGGCAGGGAGATACTGAGGAGAGGAGGGAAAGTGCACCCTCTTTTTCTTTCCCAGCTCTGAGCCCTCCCCCTGTTTTGCTATCTAGAGATATAGTGTCAGAGGACTCAGGTTTGGGGCTGGCTGACAGTTCTGAACCTGGACCTTTTAATCACTATTGTGTGTCTGTGTTTGCCCTTGCAATTTATTTTGTTTACAGGAATACTGCAGGTTTCACAGAGACCATTGGGGCTTTATATCTCCTAAGAGTCACATGGGAAATAAATTATTTTAGCAAACCTGTTAAACCCGATTGCCAGTCTAAGACGTGCTTCAGACCCATTTTAATAAACAGAATTCAGCAAGGGATGCCGCTTTGTTGTTGTGATGCTGTACACTCAGCACTAGGGGTCAGTAAATAATCACTGAAGTAAATATACTAAAACCCACAGCAGAGTGATATCTGAGACAATCCAAAATGTGCCAAGCTTTCAAAACCTATTTGACCATAACTTCACCACAAGTCTGATTCAAGCACATACAGAGAAATATGGAGCAATGAGAATTCTGCCTTAAGTCTTTGAAAGGTTTTCCCCATTGCTACTGGAATATCCTACTGGTAACATAGCATGGTATTGTTGCTGTTGTTACCATCATCATCATTAGTCATTTATTGAATTTATATGCTGTGGCTTGTAAAGGAGCCCAGCATGGAGTAAGAGATGTAAAAAACAGGGGTGGTAGAGATTATGTAGGCAAAAACAGTATCAGATAGTATTATTAGGTAATGTCGTCAAGCCCTGGCCTACCTGGCAGCAAGTCAGTTTGTCAGGTCCCCAGTCCAGGGTCAATCCACATATCCAAAGTCCAAAGCACAGTCCATAACAGTCCAGGAGCATCCAAGCTGAGGTCCATCCACATGGGCACTTTAGCAGACACAGCACCTCATCTCTGCTTCCTTTTGGTACTTTGCATGCAGATTGCAGCATCTGGGCTTGATGAGGCAGGTGTCCCTCACCTGTCTACTCCAGCTGAGGAATCACACACCTCCTCCCAGAGCTAGTGGCCAGCTAGGGAGCTGGTTTGTGGGCCCTTGCCTGCCCTAGCCTCCTAAAGCTTCTGTTCCACTGCTCCCTACGCCTCAGAGCATGCCATGTTTGTGGAGATAGGGGCCCCTCTGGTGGTGGGTCCTGCTGCTCTGGTTCCTGTGCACTGGACCCCCATCTCCTTGTCATCCTCCATCACCCATGAGTACTTCCTACACCAACCTCTCCTCCCCGTTCCCAGCTTGTGTCCTTGTGTGTCCCAGTCCCAGCTACACCGCACACTGGGATACTCTTCCTCCTCCTCCCAGTTGTCCTGCTAGTTTATCACAGGTAAATTTCAAATCATTAAAAAGATGAGATATTCTAGAATCCAGATCCTAAAGAGACATTCTGTATTCTAAATAGATATTTAAAAATCCCCCCCAAGTACAAAACTGTATACATTCATATGCAAATACGTTTTTCCCAATGGATTATTATAATCTCACTTTACTTTTTCTAACCATAAAAAAAATGTATGCATCTTAATCTGAAGGCATTCCTATACAGTGGTACCTCGGGTTAAGTACTTAATTCGTTCCGGAGGTCCATACTTAACCTGAAACTGTTCTTAACCTGAAGCACCACTTTAGCTAATGGGGCCTCCCGCTGCTGCCACGCCGCTGGAGCCCAATTTCTGTTCTTATCCTGAAGCAAAGTTCTTAACCTGAAGCACTATTTCTGGCTTAGTGGAGTGTGTAACCCGAAGTGTATGTAACTGAAGCGTATGTAACCCAAGGTACCACTGTACTGTAGAAACTGAAAGCTGGCATAATAGATTCTTTTGCGATTCTCAATGTCGTCATCTCCTCTGAGTTTTCTTGAGAGACAAATTCCATTCAAGACTGCAGTGCTATCTTCACTTGCCTGAAAATTTGCCCCATTGACACAGTGGGCCTTCTGACTAAGCATGTATAGGGTTGCATTGTAAGGCTGCAACCAATGCATGTGTGTGTGTGTATGTATGTGTAAGTAAATCTTACTGACATCAGTGTGAATTGCTTCTGAGTAAATGTGCAGAGGTTGAGACTGCACATTTCAAATACAGGTGCCTTGATCATCCTTCTAGACTGGATCCTGGGCATACAAGATGAAGGTTTGAGGGTCACTCACAAAGGGTCAGTGTGTGGGGGGTCATTGGCACCATACTCACACTACCAAAATGCCTGCATTGCCGAATATGATTGATGCTGTCACCTCCCCATTGTGAAATATGTGACTGAATCTAGGCACCCCTTTTTGTCTGCTCCAACCAGTGACAAGCCTAGCCAGAAATTACAGCACCAGTCACGTTTCATGAAGGTGGCAAAGCCTTCCATGATTGTTGGGGCACAGAGTTGTCTAGCTGAGCAGCAGATATAACATGGCTTCAGATATAACATGTGAGAGCCAGTGTGGTGTAGTGGTTAAGAGCAGTAGTCTCGTAATCTGGTGAACCGGGTTCGCTTCCCCGCTCCTCCACATGCAGCTGCTGGGTGACCTTGGGCTAGTCACACTTCTTTGAAGTCTCTCAGCCCCACTCACCTCACAGAGTGTTTGTTGTGGGGGAGGAAGGGAAAGGAGATTGTTAGCCGCTTTGAGACTCCTGAAGGGGAGTGAAAGGCGGGATATCAAATCCAAACTCCTCCTCCTCCTCCTCCTCCTCTTCTTCTTCTTCTTCTTCAGATGAAATGTTATTCAAGAGAGATATAAGAAAGGGGCACTGCCTAAACCAAATCCAATGTGCTTGTCCCTGTTTTGGTTCTGTTCAGACTTTAGCCTCCATTTACAAATGTTTATTTGAAAGTCAAATCAGCTAATTCAAATCAAGGTTTCGGTGTGTAGGGCTACAAAGGCTGAAAAATAAGTCTGGCAGAATATGGAAACTTCTCTTGAGCAGCAGCAGCAGCAGTCTGGTTGTTTTATGAGATCCAGCACAGCTCAATTATCTGCGTCTGCTTGTAGAGCATCTGTTAATCTGCTTGCCTACGCAGCCTTGTAGATGCTCTGTGATGGGAACAGCCATATACAAACTATCCAGCAAAATCAAGCTTGAGGTGAAGAAAAAGCAGAGAGCAGGTAGGTGGCAACTTAACACCGTGAAAGGATCAGACTGTTCCTGCAAGCAGAATATAAGGAACTACCATGAACGCAAGTAATTTGTATGTTTTTCAGCTGCAAGCGTTATGCTAGTTCTCCTTGGATTCTAGTATATATATATATATATATATATATATATATATATATAAGGTCCATGGGGTCACGAAGAGTCGGACATGACTAAACGATTAAACAACAACAAGACAAATTTAATCTGCCCTAGGGCAGAATCGAAAGTAATGTTTTGTCATGCAGCCCTTCATCGTTTGAAAATGGAAAGCTTAAAATATTGTTTTGTATCTATTTCTCATGTATTTTTCAGATGTGTTTTTAGAAACAAGCCAATACTGTAAATAAATAGCGAACTGATTTGTTATGTGCAGCACCAGCTGAATTGCTGAGGGAAAACTTTAATCTGATCAGAATGCCTTTATAAATATTTGGTAAAATTTTAGTGACACCATCATGAGCCTGTGCTATCCTCCAGATCAGCATCTTTCAGATGTTACCAGGAAAAGAACAATGAGAAATTAAGACTGGACAAAGCTTGATTTCAGAAGCAAATAATTTTTGTATTAGATTGATAAGTACTCCAGGAGTGGGCAGAGTAATTCTTTAAAGGCTTTCACACACAGCTATCTTTTTCTCAGCTTAATGGTCTCTGTGGTTCTAGTACAGGCCTATACAATGTAGGTCCTGCAATGTGTATTTTGTTCACTCTCTGCCTTCTTATAGCTTCATCAAATACACTTTGCTGCCGTTCCTCATCCTGGCAAAAACACTGTAGACTTGCTCAAGCTCCTAACAAATGGGAATGGGGTAGAAGAATACCTGCATCACTAACTGTGCATTGTTCCCACTCTCAGGGCCCAGCTGCAATTGCCAGGCCAAGCAGCAGCGGAGAATGGGGTGGGGGTTATTGGGACTGCAAAGACTCTTAATGTAGCTCCCAGTTCAACCCTGATTGCTCCCCACTTGCTATTTAAAATGGAAATAAATAGTAGCAATCAATACCACACAATGAATTTAATGTAACATGTGGTTTGGCCCTTATTTGATTCAGAGGCATATGGTAGAACTTCTCCAGTCTGTTGTAGCCATTTTTGTGGCCCACCTGTATCTAAGATTTCCATCACTGGTGTGAATTTGTTTGAGAGAGAAAATTTTGTCCACTGTTGCCAGTAAACACAGTGGAAAACAACTACTGAAACTTTGAACACAAAGCATAAATTGGATTTATACAAGTTGGGTTTTTTTTTTTAAAAAAGTTGTGTTTCTAGGGTGTTTTTTATGACAGCAGTCATAAGGAGTACTGGCTTTGCTATTTTTGCCGTCCATGGCAGCCATTTTGTACTGGCACCCACAGACCTTTCCCCCCCCAAAAAAAAACACAGTGCTCTTTAAAAGGAAGAAATTATTAGCCTCTTATGTGAACAACTTCAAAGATACTCAGATTGAGATTATGGTGAGAATAAAAACAGCCATAGCAACACCAGTTTCCTAATGTGATTAGCTACCCTGTCTTTGCATAATGTTTAACCAAATCACAGCTTTCTAATTTGACTTCCCAAAACGTGTCAGCTCAAATGATAAAAATAAATGAGTACAAAATAAATGGGATGCCTTACAGTGGTTATTCACCATCTCCAACTATCATTACACTGTTTGTGATCTTGCTCTGCCCCAGGCAACAATGAAGACCACATGTATAGGCTGGTGTATTTCTACTGCTTCAAAAAGTCACTGTCCTAAAGGGCTTTTCTTTTCCTCAGGTTGGGCAGCCTCAGCATGATTTTCAGTTTCCACATGACTGGGAGTTTCAGTTGGTTGTGGCCTAGTCTATATCCTTCTTGCCATAATATTTAAAACAGCCCAGTTCCGTTGAGCCAAATGTACATGCCTTAAACCTCTTGATATTTTCCTTACAAAATGCCTTGAAACCTTCAAGGCTGCCTCTAGCTTACCTTTATTGTTCCTATTCCCTCCCAGCAACTTCAGATCACAAGAAATCTTATATTGGTAACTGACACATTGCCTGCAAGAATGGCATCTGGGTCCCCCCACAACAATTTATTTACAGGCACAAGCCTCTGGCAAGACCCCAAAATTTTGTAAAACTGTAATCATAAGGTTGCATTATTGTCCTATCCTGACCTTAGCAAGAGGACCATGGGGCGTAAGGTAGACTGGTCCTTTCAGCACCATAGAAAGCTCCAAGTGAGCTAAGTGTTCCCACACAGTCTAGGACTGGACTAAATACTTTTATGCCTCCAGAACCAGTTCTATGCCTCTTCCTTGAGGAGCAGAAGGCCTTAAAGGGGCAGGTCTCTGACTTGGAGCCTATAATTCCTCCTCGTCTTAGACTACTCTCTCCAAACTTATCACCTATGCTGACCAGACAACATGAGGCTGTGGGTCCATAGCATGAAGAGAGCTGGTTCTTCAAGGGATGTGGACTCTAAGGATGCAGACCCAATTCAAGGGTTTCTGGGTCAAGGGTCCCCAATCTAATAGGATTTGGCACTGGCTTAATTATGATGCTGGGGCCTAGACTGGTTAAGGCTGTTCTGTGTCCAGTGTTGCTGGTCCAACATAATTGGCTGCCCCTCACTCTTCAGAATCAGAGCACAGGCTGTTGTTCAGGATAGGAATCTTGACAATTCTATGAATTCAAAGCAACATGAACAGCACTGTTTTCTAAATCGTGTCATGCCTTTTATGTTTCAGATTGCAAATACACATGCCATTCTCACTGTCAAGACTTGGTACATCTGGACTATACGCAGAATGGAAAACTGATGGAATGCGGCTCCAGACATGACACTGATGATGGGCAGGTAATGAATTTTATTCTCATATCATAAAGGGCACCTGCCTTCAAATCAAACAGTGCTTCTATAAGGGAGTCATAGGGACCCACGGTTTATAGGTTGTGTTCTTAGGTGAATACAGAGGATCATGTGTCAACAAATTAGGCATTAATACCTTAAAGAAAACATTTAAGGTAAATGTAACACAGATAGAAGTCAAGAAGTTGACCCAGCTGATAAAGAAAAAGCTAGAACCTTACCAGTCATGTTTGATTTTCCAGCGCAGAAGGGTAGAGGTGCATTTGTGATTTTTCAAACTCTGCTAATTGTACCTAACTACAAAGGACAAAGGGACACAGGTGGCGCTGTGGGTTAAACCACAGAGCCTAGGACTTGCTGATCAGAAGGTTGGTGGTTCGAATCCCCGTGACGGGGTGAGCTCCCATTGCTCTGTCCCAGCTCCTGCCAACCTAGCAGTTCGAAAGCAAGTCAAAGTGCAATTAGATAAATAGGTACCGCTCCGGCGGGAAGGTAAACGGCGTTTCCGTGCACTGCTCTGGTTCACCAGAAGCGGCTTAGTCATGCTGGCCACATGACCCGGAAGCTGTATGCTGGCTTCCTTGGCCAATAAAGCGAGATGAGTGCCGCAACCCCAGAGTTGGCCACGACTGGACCTAATGGTCAGGGGTCCCTTTACCTTTACAAAGGACAAATCGTCAGTGTTTTGTTTTGTTTTGTTTTTTGCAACAATCACAAGACACTTTCAAATATCAAATTCAAAATATTTAACCACTGTATAACCACGATTAGTTGTATTTCCCCAAATCAACGGGTATGTTATCCTTTTTAAAAAAATTTAAACAGATCTTGTCTCAACTGCAACTCAACTCAACTCAACTCAAGAGCCATTCATCTTTGTGCAGTTTTTTTCATTTTGTATCCAACCTGGGCCAACTTTCTAATATATTAAAAATATAATATTGCAGATCTTCTAATGATCTCCCAACCAGGCTACTCATAAAAGCCATAGTTGCTTCCCTTCAGTTACTAGAGCAGCATTAGGTGCCCCCAAATCTCCTGAGTTTTATGCTGGGGTGTGCGTTGTTTTTATTTCTTGTTATGCAGACCCAAGCAAATCAATGTGCTAAAATGTTCAGATGAACTTCTAATATTGTATGAACTATGACTGGTCCCCAGACAAGCATGGCACAGTCCTAGAGCTATGCTGGCAAAATTCATTATAAATTCAGCTTGTATTTACATTCCAAATTTCCCACTACCATCATTCAAAGGTTTTATTTATAATACGTGTGGGGTTTCCCCCGCATGAAAATGCTAAAGGGTGTGAGCTGTGCACAATGCACAAATGCTACATTTCATGTGGTTTGGCCTTGTTCTGTGGCGGGTGAAAGCCGTCTCTCTCTTCTGTCCCTACTCTGGCTTGTATGCACTCAATAGAGCCATTAACAGCTGGGAATAAACTTATGGGCATGGCTTTGGGCAGAGCTGGAATGCTGTCAAATAATTAGGGTGAATTGTGCCATATGAATGGAAGGCCTTTCTTATTAACTTACCAAATAATAATGTCTTCTTAAAACGTGCCACACTGGCCACTAAGGAATTACTAATGCATTTTTTTAAAAAGAAAAGCTTCTTACACTTTTGTCATGCATTCTTATTATGTATCATTTAGCATGAAACTGCAGCTAAAATATGTAGTGTCACTGAGTAATTGAAACTGAAGAATACCAATGATATGTTCCATGAAGATATCCATCTTTTTTTGGCCTTAGATGTATAATATTAATATTCTGTACATGGTCTATGTATGTATAGACAATGTATCTGGCTATTATAAGATTTCCTGGTGCATCTTAAAATAGCTTATTGCATAGTTCTCCCCTTCAGCTGCTTCTTCCTTTACAAAACCCACCCTTCTAAAGTCCTCCTTTCACATGAATATACATTTCAAAGGCACCCACGCTCATCCCCTGCTAAAAAAAGGCTCAGGTTTCCTAGAAGAGTCAGTTAGAAGTTTTGACATGGCAGGTGCAATTTTTGTGCCTCTGTAGAATGGACTCAGGTGACTGTACACCGTCTGCAATGATGGTACGACAGTATGGTATTACCATAGCATAAGAACAATGGTGTGTCTTCCTGATCATCCATCATGGATAGACCTCAAGCGTCATTGTACAAAATGCATTTCCTAGGACACTCAGAATGGACACAATCTGGGCATTTCATTAGCAAACAGCTGTCAATGAAAGGCAAGATGACACCATTCTGGACACCTCCAGAGAGCCTTTTCGTTTTGCATTCTTGATTATTTGTGCTCATGATGGTATCACCACCCAGTTTTCTGTACTGTTTGTGCCTGCAAAAGTTATGGGGTAGGAAAATTGCTTCATTTCTCTAATCGGTGTACGTCCCCTAGCTTCCTGCTGAAACCCAAATCCTTTCATACCACAAAAAATGTTCCAGTGAGGTTTCGTTCCACAATAATGCAGGTAACATTGGGGAAACATCATGGAACAACTAATAGAATAGAATGGCGTATGTATGGCCAGTCCAGTATAAATCCACAACTGATGCACTATTATTGTGTCAAGGACATGTTGGAGAATACGCCTGCAGAAAACCACCAGACTGGAGGGCCTTTATAATCTCCAAGGATTTACGTGCTGAAGCTATGCTAAAGAACTGTTTTCTTGAGAAGGTTTTGGTGTCTATGAACTATTTTAGAGTAAGAACAGAGTCTGAACATGTGCCGAGGGACCCACATTTTGACTCATTTGAAATGTTCGTGTGTTTTTGCATTATCCACCTTAAAGTATTATAAATAGGGGAGATTATTTTCACCCATGGAATGAGCAGGAGCACCTTAAAATAGATAGATAGATGATAGATAGATGATAGATGATGATAGATAGATAGATAGATAGATAGATAGATAGATAGATAGATGATAGATGATAGATAGATGATAGATAGATAGATAGATAGATAGATAGATGATAGATAGATGATAGATAGATATAGATAGATGATAGATAGATAGATAGATAGATAGATAGATAGATAGTTAGATAGATAGATAGATGATAGATAGATAGATGATAGATAGATAGATAGATAGATGATAGATAGATAGATAGATGATAGATGATAGATGATAGATGATAGATAGATAGATAGATGATAGATAGATAGATAGATAGATAGATAGATAGATAGATGATAGATATAGATATTGCTTGTTGAAAAGTACGATTTGTGGGAAATTAACATTTTGCTCTGTGCTGAGGTCATTGTTTGGATACTGTGCTTGTCAGCTTAGCAGCTGTTGGGAACCCGTTAGGGAAAGTTTGCCAATGTTTTTTTTTTGACCCACTGTAACAGGTGCTGATCATTCATTCCACACTAGATACAAGGAAAGGGAGTGGGAATATGGAAGATGCCTTTTTCTTTCACAATACATTTTTGGAGCCTAAGGTATTAGGGCTGACTTGCTTGGAAAAAAAACTCTGCATATGTGAGCTCTCACAGATAGTGCTGAAGTAGGTCTGGATATTCCTCATACATACCCCAAAACATACTCCTCATACGACTTTGTTTCTTCACTTTACAATCTCAAATTTGGTTGCTCTTTGAAAACCTCTTTTTTTTAATTCCTTCTTTCTTGAAACCAAAAGGACATACAGTTCTACTTTCCCCCACCGCTTAGGATGATTTAGAAGTAAGTAAGGGGTGCGGGTGGTGCTGTGGGTTAAACCACAGAGCCTAGGACTTGTTGATCAGAAGGTCAGCGGTTCGAATCCCCACGACGGGGTGATCTCCCGTTGCTCGGTCCCAGCTCCTGCTAACCTAGCAGTTCAAAAGCATGTCAAATTACAAGTAGATAAATAGGTACCGCTCCGGCGGGAAGGTAAACGGCGTTTCCATGTGCTGCTCTAGTTCGCCAAAAGCAGCTTAGTCATGCTGGCCACATGACCTGGAAGCTGTACGCCGGCTCCCTTGGCCAATAAAGCGAGATGAGCGCCGCAACCCCAGAGTCGGCCACGACCGGACCTAATGGTCAGGGGTCCCTTTACCTTTATCTTTAAGTTGCTATGAGGGTCCCTGGACTGAAAAGCAGGATATAAATGCTTTAATAAGTAATAAAAATGTCATCTCTTAAGTGAAACATCTATTGTGGCCAGAATTTGGAGATGGATGCTTTCCTCTCATGCTGACAGCCAGCATTCTGAAAGCAGATCTTGCTTTCCTCTCCATACCCAGAAGGATGGGTTTGCTGACAGCTGGCCTGGACGATTTGGAGAAAGTTGAGCTTGGCTCTCCATGCCCTATTGAAGCCTTAAGAATTGTTGGCATCTGCCCATCCCATTGTCAGCATTTTATGGAAAGAGTCTAATAGGTTAGGTTACAGCAGCTTGTGCAAAAGGAACATTTCCTGATAATTCAACACTCTGTGTTGCACTTGCATTTCCCTTAACACGTCTGCAGTTCTTGCTAGAATCTTAACTACTGTACTGCGTTTCAAAAATAAATAGAAAATCTCTCTAGCTACAGCCACGTGTGTCCCGTCCAGTATGTAGATAAATCTGCAATCCTATGTCCACTTACCTGAGAGTAAGCCCCACTGAATATTGCTGCTGAGTAAATACTACAGTCGTACCTCAGAAGTCGAACACCTTGCGAGTTGAACGTTTTGGCTCCTGAGTGCCACAAACCCGAAAGTGAGTGTTCCGGTTTGTGAACGTTCTTTGGAACCCAAATGTCCAACGTGGGTTCTGCAGCTTCCAATTGGCTGCAGGAGCTTCCTGCTGCCAATCAGAAGCCATGCCTTAGTTTCCAAATGTTTTGAAAGTTGAAAGCACTTCTGGAACGGATTCTGTTCAGCTTCTGAGGTACAACTGTACATGCATTCTTGTACTTAAATCAATCAAATAATAATAATAATTCTAAATCAAGGATTATTTATGGAGAAATGGTTGAAGGGGCCCCTGATCCCTTCTGGGATATTTAAAAGAAATGCTTTTTAATTATCATCATAATCTAGGTCTGTTTCCTGAGTATTCTGCTTTAATATTTAAATATTTCCTAACCCTTGCACCTGTTTTAAAACAAATGTACATATAAAATAACATGTCTGGGTATCCTTGCCTAAAGAAAAAAGATTTTAGCAGGTGCTGGGGGGGGGATATGGCAAAAGCATGCTGCAGTATTATGTTTAATTTCTCAGTAATTGATAACTCTACTTACTTCTGGAAGGTGAGTGCAAATGGCACTGAAATGTGGTGGTAAGTTTTGGGAGTGAGAGGGCTAATAACAAACATGTAAATCAAATGCTGAAAAACCGGAACCTAAATACAAGTAGCAATGATGATTAGACCACATTACTATATGAAGTACATTACACATTTTAAAATAAATGCCTACTCCTTGAAAAACAAGATGTCTGACTATGGGCCAGTCCAGTTGCTATCAGATACACGGATTCATTGTCCCTGAAATCTTTTCTGCAGGCAGTGATTGTTTCCCACCACAAGATGGCTGTCGTTTTGGGGTTTATCAAATCCCAAAGGTTGGCAAAAGAAAGGAACTGTTTTTAGCAACAGCTCTTTATAGTTAGATCTGGCATGTTCATTATAGCTGCTACTTCCAGCAATTATCTCCCTGTGACACTCTTTCTCCAATTGCCCTTTTTGTGAAAATGCCCTACTCATATTTTGTTTTGGAAATTTATTCGTTTGCAGACTGCTTTGCATTACTAAACTTAAATGTGGTGCAATGACAGAATCTCCTCAGACCTTTGTATGGCTGTTCCATGTTGGAGATTATTCATAGTTTGTATGATAGATGTGTTTGCTGTGTGAGCAACATGCATTGAGCCACATAGAGTAGGGCTGGGGAAGCTGTGGTCCTCTTGACATTGGCCCCATCTGCATTATATATTTAAAGCAGTGTCATATCACAGCTAGGGCTTCTCCCAGAGCTTCCTGGAAGCTGTAGATTGTGTGCTGAGAATTTTTAGGAGATCGACAGCTCCTTAACAAACCACCGTTCCCAGGATTCTTTGGGGGGAAACGCAGATATTTAAAGTGGTATGGTACTGCTCAGAATGTATAGTATATATAATAAAAGTTGGAAGGGACCCTGAGGGATCATCAAGTTCAGCCACCTGCAATGCAGGAATATGCAGGTGTCCCATACAAGGATTGAACCTGCAACCTTGGTGTTATCAGCACCATGCTCTAATCAACTGTGCTATCAGTCCCAGCCAGCACATGTGGTAGTCAGGTGATGATCAGAATTGTAGCCCAACAACATATGATGAGGCACAGGTTCCCTTCCTGTGCCATAAAGTGTGAATGTGTGAGGCAACTCTCTATATATGTGAGGAAACACAGTGGACGTATGCCAGAGAGCCACAGGTGCTGTGATTGTCTGTTATGCAGTGTGATTCATCATTTAGTTTTGCAGTCAATGTCCACTTTCTGGATTAAAAAAACCCAGAAGGTGTGGCATGTCTTACTCTAAGCCTATAGTTGAAGGCATCAAATACACAACATTGACAATACTTTCCTTTGTTATTTGTGCAGTTATCACCGTGATTATTCTGTATGTGACTTCTCTCTTGCACTTTGGTTTGTGATATAACTATGAGAAGCTCTTGAGTAAGGCAGCTGCTGAAAGAGTTTTAGGATCAGCATCCCGTGTCATAATTACACCGAGCTAAATAAGAGGTAGAATTAACTCTGGAGGTGAATACACAAACCAGCATGTAGCAACAACTTCCCTGTTAACCAACAGAAACCACTATAAGCAAGATCTTTAATCAAAGTTAAGGGCTTCAGGCAGTTGAGCCCTTACTTGGCTTAATATTGCGTGTCAAACATTTGACGCAGCTGCTTAAGGGAATTTCCAGGCAACTAGATGTGTCACTTTTCACATGCCTTTCAGGGGGTTATTCATCAAAAATATAGGTATAATGTCAGATGCTCCCCCCCTTGACTTTCTTCTGTGTTGGAGCTTAAGGTAGCACAAGTCTCCCAGGTGGTTCTCCATCCAGACTCCTAAATTTTTTTTAGGGACAGTAAAAAGTCCTCTCCCCACTTCACAGGAAATTTAGTATGGACCTAGGTTTTTCACTGCCCCTGGAAGTTAAGAGCACATTTCAGTATTATGTATCGGGCTGTCAGGTGGCAATCCTAGACTAAACCAACAACATCTAGCTGACTAGCTACACCTAGTTCTAAACGTAGGTTAGGCTTTGTTAGGCTAGCCAAGCTCACTTTGGACATTGGGTGGAATACCAGGAGATAGGGTAGAATCCAACATCATTTTAATTTTATTATTTATTACATTTATATCCCACCTTTATCTTCCAAGGATCTCAAGGTGGTGTACATGGTTCTCTCTGTTTCATCCTCACAACACCCCTGTGAGGTAGGTTAGTCTAAGAGATGGTGACTGGCCCAATGTCACCCAGTCAGCTTCATGGCTGAGTGGGGATTTGAACCCTGCTCTCGCAGGACCTGGTCCAACACTGAGATTGTTTGGTCAGTGCAAGTATTTCCATTTGACAGATAGAACCATCTCCCCTCTCCTTCCCTGCTGTTCTGGAGGTTCTCCAAAGCTATATTTGGGTGAGGCATTGGGGTAGAAAGAGGGGGGAAGCCCCATTACACTAGTGTGAGTTTTTGTTCTGGCTTCCACTAGTGCACCAGGGTAAGGTAAAAGGTAAAAGGACCCCTGGACAGTTAAGTCCAGTCAAAGGCGACTATGGGGTGCAGCGCTCATCCTGCTTTCAGGCCGAGGGAGCCAGCGTTTGTCCACAGACAGCGTTCCAGGTCATGTGGCCAGCATGACTAAACCACTTCTGGTGCAACGGGACACTGTGACGGAAGCCAGAGCGCACGGAAACGCCGTTTATCTTCCCGTCACAGCGGTACCTGTTTATCTATTTGTACTGGTGTGCTTTTGAACTGCTAGGTTGGCAGAAGCTGGGACAGAGCAATGGGAGCTCACTCCACTGCAGGGATTTGAACCGACAATCTTCTGACTGGCAAGCCCAAGAGGCTCAGTGGTTTAGACCACAGCGCCACCCATGTCCCAGGGTAACTGAATGTGGCCCATGGACATTAAATTTGGTTATTTCAACTGTATGGTAAGGAGCAGAAGAGATCCTGAAGCAGAAGTTCAAAACAAAGTAGCTTTGGCAGTGCACAGTTTGTGTTCTACCTGCTGTGATTGTGACAAGCCTCTGCATAGTTAATGGAGTAAAATATGGGTGAAAAGGATAGCCCTGAAGAGAGTGTTAACAAGCTTAACTTACATGCTTCTCAAGCTACAGGCATTGACCCTGAGCTTTGTTGATTTGGTCTGATCCAAACCATCTGCACTCAAAACAATTAAAAGCCTCCACATCTAAGAGTTTCCTGTTGAAACACAGAGAGTGGCTGTTAGTTAATATATTCCAGAATGGTACAGTAGTTGTGTCAGTCTGTAGCAGTAATGGCAGCAATGGGTTTTGTGGCACCTTCAGGGTGAATGGATTCTTGTGGTGGACGTATTTGTGGTCTAGAACTCAATTTATCCATTTGACAAGTATTATATGCGTGCGCGCGCGCGCACACACACACACAGTGAAATGTAAACAGTGAGGCTATATAAAATTATAAAGATAGTAGTAGATCTGTGACATTTCCTAGTGTGACCAGTTGTATTTCCTCCCAGAGGCATGCACAGAAGTACCACCTAAGAGAACAACCATATTGTGCCTGAGGAGCATTGAGCTGTTTTGTTCCAGCCATCACATCCACAGCCCTGACACTTGCACCTGACACGGCAGAAGGTGGAGAGGCAGTACTGTAAATCCACTTTTTTTTTTTTGCTGTGCCAGCTCCATGCTCCTTAATAAATGCCTGCTTTTTCTTTTCATCACTTGCCAAGTAGTTACCCCTTGCAGCATGAAACTGACATGTTTGATTTTATCAGAAAAGGTAAATTCGTTGTAAGACTTGTAGGCGTATTTAGCCAGCTGCTTCAGTTTCCAGTATAGCATATCTGCCGTGTATTTACAGTACATTTCCATTTTCTTCTTAGCTGTTCAACACACTTCAAATGTGCAGTTCAAATGGAGTGCATCCATGACCAAGTTTGGGGAAAATACTGGATAACAATGTTGGCAAAGGTATCTGAAGAAGTGTGTATGCACATGAAAGCTTATACCCAGAACAAACTTAGTTGGTCTCTAAGGTGATACTGTAGGGACGCGGGTGGCGCTGTGGGTTAAACCACAGAGCCTAGGACTTGCCTATCAGAAGGTTGGCAATTCGAATCCCCACAACGGGGTGAGCTCCCGTTCCTCGGTCCCTACTCCTGCCAACCTAGCAGTTCGAAAGCACGTAAAAAGTGCAAGTAGATAAATAGGTACCGCTCCGGCGGAAAGGTAAACGGCGTTTCCCTGCACTGCTCTGGTTCGCCAGAAGCAGCTTAGTCATGCTGGCCACATGACCCGGAAGCTGTACTCCGGCTCCCTCGGCCAGTAAAGCGAGATGAGCGCCGCAACCCCAGAGTCGGCCACGACTGGACCTAATAATGGTCAGGGGTCCTTTACTTAAGGTGCTACTGGACAATTTTTTAATGTTGACAAATGTGAGCTGAGAAACACCTTCAGAGTATTTCGTTTTGACTGCTGAGGTTCTCACGCAGACACATATATCCTTGCTGAAAATAAGCACTTGAAAGGAGGATTACAATCTGATTCTTTTTCCGCACTTGGCTCTTGAAGCTTTCTCTTTTGAAGATGCTCTTTGCTTGTATTGATTTTCCATTTGATGGCTATCTTTTCAGCCTTTTTGTTCTCTGCCCCTCATCCTTTTATGGGAGTCAAGTAGGAATCTGAGCCATGTGTTCCAACCAGCCAACAGTTAACATATTCATTTATCTGTTCAGTTTATTGACTTATTCACAGTATTTATATACCACTTTCTGGTGGATTTTAAAAGTTGTTTACTTAAGATTATTAGAACAATAAACATCAGTATATTTTTTTTAAGTCACCACAGAATGAAAAACACAATTTGTTTATTAAAAAAACTCTGTTACTGCTTCTTCTCCACTCTCTTTGGGAAAAGATGGTCGTTCAGTTGCCTCTGAGGTGACAGTTGGGTGGGGAGGAGCCAATTTAGGTATCTGTGGTGATGGCCACACCATTGGATTGGTGTGGATATTTTTTTCAAACATTACATCTCAGTCTTTTGTAATTACATATTTTACATTCCAATATTATAAATTGGGGGGCAGGGGCAGTAATAGCCAATCTTGCTGACATTATTTGACATTCACGTAAGCTTGAACAGGAAAAAGAATGGAGCTTCCCTCTTTCATAGAGACCTTTCTGGTCTGATTTTCTGATGGCTCCCTCTTCACGTCGAGTCGCTTGTTTCAAGACAGATGCTGGGAATCAAATTGCAATTGCAGTGCAATAACAGGCTGGAATTCTCTTGGTGCTTGCAGGCATGCTGAGATTCCACGTTTGGGGTGCTATATTTAAACCACAAAGTATTATAGTTGTGTTTTTATTGCTGCAAGTCTTTTTATTTTATTTTACATGCCATTAGTGAGTGGGGCGGGAGCTGGAAAGCCCCCTTTAAGTTCACTCCACTACCAAATAAAGTTCACTAGAATAGAATTTATTGTAGAGAGGTTTATGGATTTGTACTATGGAAAGAAGGAAGCTAAGGAAGGATGCATTTTTTACCACTAAATAATCCCATTCTTCCTGCCATGGAATAGAACTAACAATTGAGGAAAAACTCTTGGCACATTCTCAAGGTGCTCTGCCAACACAAGCTCTTTTGTAAGATGTAAAAGATTTTACATTCGAACATGCCTATTTTTATTGAATTTATTATTTATTAAAATATGTATTACCTGCCATTTTATGCAAAAGCTCCTCACCATGGCCCAATGAGTAAGAGCAAAGCACTAGGTATTCTTGGGCATCAGGAATCCCATATATTTAAAAAGGGGGGCAGCACCTCTCCCTTTTCTTCCCTATCCTTATATTGTGCTCAGCACTAATGTCTCATAGGAATTGTAACTGATCTGTAGAAAAGACTTTACAACCTGAAAAAAGAGACAATGCACATACTTTTGTAAACCAAGAAAATCTTTAATAAAAATTATTTTTTAAAGAGGGGGGAGGCAGCAGTGATACTAATGTAGAATAGAATGTCCCTATTTTCATCTGAGGATTGTTGGAGGGTATGTAGCTAAACATAAATATGTGTGACATGTTTAAGTCAGATTGGTTCCAGCAGAACAGACCAGTATTTTATAGGAGGGAGGTTCTGGCTGCATGCATTCTTTTCTATGTGTGCCAATCACAGAGGAAAACTTTTTTCAGGCCTGTTGCTATCTGTCTTAACGCAAAGAGATTGCTGAATATAAAATTAGGCTATCTATTTTCATCTAACAGATGTCGGAGGCTATGGGAAGACTTGATGATTGTCTCTCAGGTCAAAAGTGGTCCCAGTTTGTAGAGGATTGAAAGAATTATCTCTAGGCAAGGACAAACCAACAGACAGGGTCGAGTCAGCAGTTGCTAGGATATATTCTCCTGACAGAGGAAGGGCATTGCTTATCTGAGGTAGCCAGCTGCTATGACTAGGAGCTAAGCCATCTATGAGTGTACCTTGAGTCAGTGAGCAGGTTTCCTTTAACCATCATATAAGTATATTTCTAAGTTAGAGCCATGATCTTTTTACAAACAAAATTAATTATTGTGAAACTTGAGGGCTGTTTTTAACTGTGTAAGCAAACCTCCTAGAGATACTTTGTATCATGCAACAAAAAAACAACGTTACATAATTATGTATTTTTACATCCATCTCGCTACGTAAATGTTTGCATTTCACAGGAACTCTCACAGTATGAAACATCTTGAACCATATGATTAATTTATTCAGATTCATTGCTCTAAACTACTTTCCTAATCTGGCAGTGTGAAGGGAAGGTAAAGGTAAAGGGGACCCTTGACCATTAGGTCCAGTCGTGACCGACTCTGGGGTTGCGGCACTCATCTCGCTTTATTGGCCGAGGGAGCCAGCATACAGCTTCTGGGTCATGTGGCCAGCATGACTAAGCCGCTTCTGGCAAACCAGAGCAGTGCACGGAAACGCCGTTTACCTTCCCGCCGGAGCGGTACCTATTTATCTACTTGCACTTTGACGTGCTTTCGAACTGCTAGGTTGGCAGGAGCAGGGACCGAGCAACGGGAGCCCACCCTGTCGTGGGGATTCGAACCGCCAACCTTCTAATCAGCAAGTCCTAGGCTCAGTGGTTTAACCCACAGCGCCACCCGTGAAGGGAAGAGTTAAACATAAATACGCAAGGAAAGGAAGATTGCATATCAATACACAGCCTATATAGTGGCTACTTTCTAACTCCAAGTGTAAGAAGTAAGACCATTACAACAAGCCTAGAGTAAGTCGATTTTGTTCCAACTGCCAATTTCTTTCAAGGCTCAATTCAGGTTTCTTGGCTTAGGCCTTCAAAGCCTGGGCCACGGTTTCTGAGGAAGCATCATCCTCTGGCATATGAATCTCTTTGAAATTTGCATTCAGTTTTGAGGGAGTGTTCATCATCTCTTCATTCTGTATTTTATCAAGCATTTTTATTCAGTGTCTATGTTTATACTTTCAAGGTTGTGATTTGCTAATATGCTTTTCTCATGCTCTTTTATATTACTATTGTTTTATATTTAGGATGGTTTTAATTTGTTGTGACATATATTTCTAAGCCACCTTGGGTATGATTTATCATAGAATGGCTGGTATAAAAGTCAAAATAAATGGCAGGGGAGATGTTATTTCAAAGGTGTTTGTCTCCTCACAGATCTTACACAAGGAAGTAGACTCCGTTTAATAGAGAGAAGTTGTCAAACCTGTTTCTGTTTGTTTTCATGCGTTTTTATGACTCGGATGTCCTTGTTCAGCACACTACTGCTGAATTCAAACTCCATTGCTAACGTGTAATACTAGATATGCATTTACTGATATCTACTGATTCAGGAAGGGATTAAGCAGAGATTACTGCAATTTCAAAAACAGAAACATTGTTTTTATATCAGTTTGATGGTTAGATGCGGTAATGTGAAGTTCCATTTAAACATCATTGCAACCTTATCTATTATATGTAAAACTGAAAACTTTGGTTACAACCTTGTCAGAGATACACTAGATTTTCCAGGGCTATCACAAATATTTTTAAAAAATAATATTGCTGATCCATGTTACAAATAATGTGAATGTCGCAGGTGGGAGAATTGAACACAGAGATAGGCATGCTTAAGTACATTGTGTTGGATGGAGGATGATCCAAATAATTAGGATCAGGGATTTTAGAGCAAGTGGGTGTCAGGATTTGACACAGGAGCCTGAGGGTGTTGTCAAGTGTCACAAAATTGCTTGTGTCTTGGAAATCCTTCTACCAGCTTTGTAGCTTTTTGACTCCCATTGAGGAGTCAAAATGACTATCTACTGATAAGTAATCACAAGGAAATGCAGTTTAATCCTTAAATATGAGACTAAAAGGATGCAAAGGTTGAGTAATCAGCATTCTAAAAAAAGTAAACAGCTTTGTTTTCTTTGCAATCTTCCACTAACTGATACGGTTATTGGAATAAATACTTCCTTTGGGTAATGGAAAATGATTTAGGACTTAATACAGAGGTCTGCAGCCAGACGTTTACTATTGATATATTTTAAAAACGTGTTTGTCTTACCCAAATCTTCTGCCAGAAAGTACTCAGAGTGGCTTACAGGAATTTAAAATATGCAGTGAATACATTGTAATCAAGCTTACAAATAAAACCAAAACAGTGCAACAAAACAATTAAAAGACTTCCATAAGAAAACCTCGTTCAGGGAGGCAGGGAATCTAAAACTCAGACTTGCCAGCATTGTGATGCCAGCAAATGGTTTCAAACACTAATGAGCATACCCAGTAAGCTCTGGACACTGGGAATATGGCTCCAGTAACCATGGGAACCAGAAAACAGGGAGAGGCCAAGTAAAGCATAACCTAGGTTGATTTGCTGTAAGCTGCCAGAGATCTCTGCCTGCAAGACAGGAAAAAGGAGTTGCAGTAAACAAGATCAACACAGTAATCGGAAACTGTTACCTAGGAGTGCCAAAATCCAATTTGAGTGAGAGAAGCACAAGGCCTGGGAACTGACTGGGAACAAGAGGAAGTCTTGAAGCTTAGAAAGAATGTGTCACTCAAGGCTTCCCAGTAGTGCAGGAAAGAGGATATCACTGTATCCTTTGATGAGGGCAAGCATCATCTTCTTGGGTGCTAAGGTTGCCAATGATAATGATAATGATAATAATAATAATAATAATTCTTACCTGCCGTATACTTTGAGGTCCCAGGATAGCTCACAACAGTTTAAAAGTGCTGGGCAGGGTTCACCTAACGAACTGCATCAGGACTTTTCTACCTTTCCTCCCACTGCGCTTCCCCGTGACTCATGAAATTAACTCTGGGAGATTAAGGAGAACCCCAAAAACAGTTCAGGAGGCATAGGAGGACTGGAAGGGGGTCATTGAAGCTGGGAAGCTGATATGCTTGTGCAGACAACATGCTTATAATACAGTGGAATCTTGGTTCTCGAACGGCTTAGTTGACCAACAAATTGCCTCCTGAACGCCGAAAACCCGGAAGTGTTCTGGTTTTTGAACATTTTTCGGAAGCCAAACATCCGACGTGGCTTCCACTTGAGTGCAGGAAGCTGCTGCAGCCAATTGGAAGCTGCGCCTTGGTTTTTGAAAGTTTCAGAATTTGAACGGACTTCTGGAACGGATTGCATTCAAGAACCAAGGTTCCACTGTAGTACAATGTTGAATTCCACCCACTGCTACACACACTCCATTCTCTGAGTGGCGAAAGACTTCAGCTGGTCCAACGCCCACCTCAGGTTTGGTTTCTCTGGGGTGAAGGTCTCTGGGCACTGTGGTGTCTTTTTGAAATATTGTCTTAATTACACGTATATACAAAGACTTCTTACAGCATTAACACTCCAACAGATTTTGCTTTTCTGTTAGGTTCTTTAGGAGAATCCTCAAAAGCATAGGTTTGGCCTATTGTTTCCCTGTTTCTAGGATGGCTGGCCTCCAGCCAGGTTGCGGGGGGGGAGATCTTCTGCCTCCTCCTGGAAGAATTGCTAGGTAGTTGCTTTTATGACAACACACCTTTATTTCACCTTTACACATGTAAAAAAGATGCTTAACAGGCTTGGCTTGGACCATTAACTTAACAGACTGGTTTGACCACTTTAGCCGTCCCTTCTATCACACACTCCCAGCTTACAGATATAAAACCAGAGGCTTACAGAGGATCCAAAATATATCAAACCAGCCCCCCCCCACACCTCCTAATCTGAGCATCTTGAATTGGGCCTGGAGTGAATTGACAATTAATGCTGCTGTTTTAAAATTTGGGTTCTGTGAGTTCTAAATGGAAACCCAGCCAGTATTCTGGCTGCCATATTTTGGGGCAGTTGAGGGTTCTAGGTCTTCTTCAAGGATAGCCTCATGCACAGTGTGGATGGGAGGAAACCGCCCATTTCTCCATTCACTGCAGTTCCGCAATCCTTTCTGGAAATTTCAGTGATTAGTCTTGACTTCTCAGGTGAGAGGAGATCCCTGGTATTCCTAAAGAAGTTATTGCTTCCACAGTTCTTCCAAGGAGTTTATTCCAAAATTCATAACTTTTGCACCTCTAGGGTGCCTTAGTGCTCTTTGTATGAAAAATTAAACAAGTTTGCTTTTGTCAGATTGAATCCACTTTGCTGCCCTTCTCTCAAAATTGTTTCCCATTTATTTACCTAAACAATAGCTATTTAGTTTGAAAGTGAACACTTCAAAGTCAACCCTGTTCACCATCTTTGCAACTCTTCAACCTGACAATTAAGTTATAGATCCTGTTACATATATTCTGCTACCCTTCAAGGTCTTTGAAACCTGCCGACATCAAGGTTTATTCTATCTTGAATAAACTTATATTTTACTGCAAGTTAAAGCCTGTGATGTCCATGCTAAACAGTATATGTTTAAGAGAGAGAGGAAGAGAAAGGTATTCAGTTTCATGTGGTTCCTGGAGATGTTAGAAGTAGATGTAGAAAATCATGTGCTTACATGCTGACTTGCTGGTGATAGTAAATACAAATTTAAATTGTTATAATTGCTTAGTTATCAGTTAGAATTGTCACACATAATCCATATACCTCTGGAAGGCACTGGCTCATTTTGCACTCTTGCCAAGCCAGCTGATTTGTATCTTAAAACACCAGATGCTATGGTTAGTCATTTTTCCTAGACGGATAATTATCCTTCTGCTTCCTTCCTTCAAACATTCACAGTATTAACTAAAACTTCTTGAAACATTTACAGTTCAAAGTGATTCACCGGGACTAAATACAGAGCACTGCTAGATGACTAAGGGTGTGTTTTAAATTCCCATTTTTGCCATGTTATTTGTCTTCTGATACAACATTTCATTAATTTTTTGCATTAAAAAACTGGCTTTTGATTGGCTATCTGTAAAAACATACAGGAATCTTTATTCTAAAGATGAAATGTGATTCTAAAGGTTCTGATCAGGTCCACTTATAAGTGGATGGGCAGAACAATCCTAACTGGGACAAGGAAAGACAGGAGCATCTGAGTCACCACGACACATATGAAGTTTGATCAGAAAGGAAAGCGGAGAGGCAGTTTTTAGCCATATTTGGCATAGCTGAGGGGTCTGAGGAGCCATGTTTTGGATCCTACAGGTCCAAACCCTCAAGCCACTGAAACAATAGAGACCCACCAGTGATGTTTCCCACCCGCAAGGGAGTAGCTTGGGTGTCTGCTTCTCGTCATTGGCAGAGAGACAGCGCTACATCTTACCTCTCCCCAGCCAACAACATTGGGGTGCGGGGCGGGTTAAGATTACTACCTTAGACAAAATTTAAAAAGTTGCATCAAAGAAATTGGTAGGAATGATTCAGTAAGTGCACAGGGAAAAAGGGAAGTTCCCAGATTTAACCTGAGGCTTTGGAAATAAATAGGCAAGAGGAAGTCGAAAATTCAATCCATGTCACCCTTTCAAATAACTTTGCAGTAGCCGTTGGTTCAAATGCTGCTTTACTGTATGTCTGAGTTGCAGTTGTGGAAAATTAACCTGGGCCTGAAATAAAATGACTTGCATTTCCTAAAAACCTCCTTACAAAAAGGAGCCTCTCCTCACAAAAGGAATTCATAGCACAAATGAAGGGCTATTTACATTCCTGATAGTTTACTAAAGGACCCATCAATTTTAGATGAAAGAAAGCTACTTTTCTTCTTTTGTAATGTGATTTTGCCATTGTCTTATAGAGCAAGAGGCTCAAGGAATAACAAGCAGCAATTCTGTTATGGTTGTTGCCCATAAGCAAAGCATAAGGCCCCTGTGAAGCATGTTGTCTGTCTCACACACTATAATTCAAAGTCCAATTAAAATTTTACAGCCAGCAGGCCAACCTTCATTTGCATGCCTGGCCCATAATTTATAAAGAGCATGCTTTGGAACTCAGTGGTGGATAGAAAAAAGTGCTATGCTGTCCACCTGAAAAGTACTTACGCGTAACTTGTACTATGAGGACACAGAGGATGATATTCTCTGCTTTACTGTGAAATTTGGCAGAAAGCTAACACAAAGCATTGATTTGTATATGCTCATTCCTTTGTTGATGCAGTTAAGTGTTTTGCCAGTAGCTTAAAAAAAATTCAAATAGACACTAAAGCAATATAACTTCAGGCATCTTAGCATGTTATTAGTTGTTACAAACCAGACAGTACAGTGTTCATGTAACAACTGTTTTTGTTCTTTCTCCTTCCTTTTCATCCTGACAACATGCAATTAGATATTCAGAGTTATGGAACTTTATTTGCAACTCAACTTTAGAACATATTCATACTTGCTTTGGCTTTGTGGAATTAATAATTGAACATTTTTTAAATGCCTACCATGTTTGCGCTGTCTTTTTTTAAAGACTCAGATTATATTACTTTGCTGTATTATTTCAGCACTGTGTTTTTAACCATGTTCAAAATGTGCCAGGGAATGTACAGGTGGCAAACTCCTCATCTAAGGCTGCAGGAAACCTAGACTAAAAGACCCAGTAAAGAATCAGATTCACTTCAGCATAACCATGCTTTAGGATCAGGGTATTCTGTGGAAATCTTCTAACAGTTCAGAATTATGATTCGGCCACTTGACAACAAATATCTACAGAAGTATTGTCTTTTACCTGAAGAGAGATTTGCTTCCCACCACCCCGTAAGACACTCCCATGTCCACAACTTTACTAATTGTCAGTCTTGTGGGATAACCTGGTTTTAAAAACTGCTTGCACACACACACACACACACACACGGACTGAACCTGTTCTTCCCCACTGTTTAGTTTTGTTGAGTATAGTGTCTTTTACATTAGGATATGGGTACTTCTAAATGATTTTTTGGGATTTCTAACCTGCCTTTCACCATCTGCTCCCAGTTTGTGTACCTCGGGTTGAAGTAGCTTCGGGATAAGTATTTTCAGGTTGCGAGCTGCAGCGACCAGGAAGTAACGGAGCGCATTACTTCCGGGTTTTGCCACTTGCGCATGCGCAGACGATCAAAATGACGTCACGCGCATGCGCAGAAGCGGCGAATTGCGACCCGCGCATGGACGTGGGTTGCGTTTGCTTCTGGATGCAAACGGGGCTCTGGAACAGATCCCGTTCGCATCCAGAGGTACCACTGTACTAAAATCTCACCTAGTGTGCAGTCTGGTTTGTTTGTTTTTTGCATGTTTACTTGGAAGTCTGCATGGGGCTTACTCCAAAATGAGCCTGGGATTGCAGTCTTGATTGCTTCAGCTCCATGATATATCACCTTTTAAAATGCAAAGGTGTCATCCGCTTTGCTGACACCTGTGTGGTCCTTTGAGGCTCTGACACCAGTATTCTTCTGTGTGCTTTTGATACTTGTCAAGGCTTGGTGCCATTCAGAAAACCAGAGGTGCGAGTCGGACCAGATTTAAGTGACACCCGTCGTGTTCTCTTAAAAAGAGTATCTGAAGTGTGCACGCACACGAAAGCTCATACTAATAACAAACTTAGTTGGTCTCTAAGGAGCAACTGGAAGAATTTTTTTTATTTTGTTTCTTAAAAGAGATGAGCTCTTCTGGAACTAAGGAGGTGCCCTTGACAATGAGGGCCATTTGCCAACCCTTGAAGCGCTTTTGCAAGAATGCGCGCCTATCAACACTCGCTATCTCCGACGGATATTAGCTCATTCCAGCCGGCCTGGGCCGAAACTTTGGCGGCGAGGTGCCCAGGAGCCAAACGGCGCTTGGGGAGGAGCACTAACTTATCTCCGCAGGAAGAAGCGCGGCCTCGCCTTTCCCGGCTCACCTGTTGCAAGGCGAGAGGGGGCAGTCCCCGCGCGCGAGCCAGCCAAGTTCCTGAGGGGAAAGGGAGGCGAGCCAGAAGCTCCCGCCCAGCTTCAAGGCAGGTGGCGGCTCAGGGAAGCTGCCCAGTCGCGGCCACTCGGGGGAAGGGAGGAGGAGGGAGGAAGGCCCGGCTAGCTGGCTGGCTGGCTGGGCGGGAGGCGGCGCTGCCTCCGCGGAAGCGCGTCCGAGAGGAGAGCCGGCCTCAGTGCGCCGCCGGCGAGGCTGCGGCGCGCAGCGACCACGGGACTTGTCCGCCGCCGAGCTCCGGCCGGGCGGGTCTCCATGCGGCGGCAGGGACGCCCGGCCCCCCCTGCTGCTGCTGCTGCACGGAGGGCGCGCCACGGGAACTAGCAGCATGAGCAGCGGCTACAGCAGCTGGGAAGAGTCCGAGTCGGAGGAGTTCTTCTTCACCGCCCGCACCTCCTTCTTCAGGAGCTGCCCCGCCAAAGCCAAGCCGAGTCTGCAAGTAAGCGAGCCCCCCCTCCTTTCGCCGGGCGGGAATTCTCCCCGTCCCGAGCAAGAGCACCTTTGCCCTGGCCTGACCCGCAGCAGGCCGCGCCTTCCGCGGCAGCCCCACGTGCTCTTCCCAGGCTCGCTCTGTCTGTCCCCGCACCCCACGCCAAACCAAGTCATAAGTTTCTGGGGAGCCCCTCGTGGCGCTTTCCCGGTTCCTTCCCCAAGTTCCAGCGGGATCTGGAGGGTGCCGGGTGCCGCTTCCGGATGATCGCAGAGTCCAGGCAGCAGAAGCATTGGGGTGGGGGGGGATGGGGGGCTGGATCCCCAAGGTTTCTCTCCGCACCCTCGCGCCAGGCTTTCGGTGAAAATGCACGTGTGGATTCCAGCCGTTGGGCTAGCTCGAGTAGCGTTGCTGCGACCTTTGATGATGAAAAGCGTGCTTTTTCAGTAGATCAACTTCCTCATGAGCCAGAACTTCTCCCGGCAGAAAAAAAAAAAAAGATCTCCCATGATGCGACTGGGGAAAAGAGAAGTCTGATTGCTCATGCGTTATTTCTGAAACCGCATGGTCTTGCAGCCGCCACTCTCGTTGTAGGATTTCTGGGAAAGCGCATAAATAGAAAAAAACTATAGTTCCTTGGGAGGTAACGGATTTTTTGCCTCGTCTTCTCAGCCCCACCCCAGCAATCATAATCATTAGAATTGTTTTTAACACACTAACGAAGCCTTAATTGGGATATAATCTTCCCTTCATAATGATGTGTAGGTTGTCTGTGTCTGCTCCTAAGTGATTTTCAATATCCAGGGATTTTTAATAGTTAGAAAGTACTGTACAAATAGTTTTTTTAATTGCTGCACTTTATTTCTGTAACAGCATATGCACCTGACGCAGGTAGTTGTATTTAAATGGAAATTTACATGTAAAAGGCCTTCAACTAACCAAAGCATTAAAAATACTTTTACCCCAAACCCCATGCATGGAGTGTTTTACAAATATTATGCTAGCACACTATTCTAAACGTGTTCGAAAAATAGTACATTTTTAAAAACACATGTCAGTTGTGTGGATCACCTGCATGAGCAAGTGCTTCTTATACAGCAGTGTTGCATTTAAAGTTGGACATCATAAACTCCAGGGTTCTTTTTAGGGTCATCATGTGCAGGTTATTTTTTTCTCCTTCGTAAAATAATTTCAGGAATGCATGTCATGATTTAAAATGCAGTGGTGGTGATGTGGTATTCTAGATGCTTTGATAGTCTGTTAATAGACATCTAATATTTTGCTATTAATTTCTTAAAGCTGTTAAACTAAGCTGAGTTGGCTGTGATCTTGTTAGAATTGCAGGGTTGCCATCTGACTCTCAGGGTGCCAGAGCTTTTGCATAGTGGAATGATAATGGAATAAGGTTCTTCCAAACTTTGTGTTAAAGTTTTGAAACAGCAGTTTCAGAGAGGATCAGGGTGACAGCAGCGGTTAAGAATTCAGCTAGTATTAATTCCTGGACTGTATACATCCTAAGGTAAGGATAACCTTGTCATGTCAGTATGTAGATTGGCTTTGGCTATTCCCAAGTGGTTTTCAATATTTAGAGACTCTTAATAGTTGCTAGGAGATGGCTGCAGGCAACATGTTGCAGCAGTCCTTAATGATGTCAACAGGGCAGTGTTCAGCCTTCACTCCTTGGCACTGATTCAGAAACACAGTCAGTGATTAAAAAGTGGGCAGGAATAGGCAGATAAGGAGTATGAGCAACACACTGCATTTAAGTTGTATGTGTCCTGAGTGTACATAGTGTTCTATAGAGTAACATAAGCAAGAGTGGTCCATCCTCCGAAGTAGCTCACATTCTGAATTTACCCTAGAGGACGGAAAGAAAGTTAGGAGGTTGATAGGAAGAAGCAAGGGTAACAAAGCAATGCAGTGTAGAAAAAGCAAAGAGGAAGAATAGCTGAGGATGAATGCTAGCAATTGCAATTATGGGGTTCATTTCTGCTGGGGATGAGGACTAAAGAATTAAGGCTAAGGTTTTGAAGACGAGAGCAGGCTGTGAGCTGTGATTTGGAAGAGAAAAGTAACACCAAGCAGATTTGCTTGGAGGGAGCTCCAGGCATAAGACAAACTTTGGGCTACAATGGGTAGAATCACCGAAGAGGACAACAAGTGTTGTTGAGGGTGCCCAAGTTGGAGGAAAGAAAGATCAGGGGCAGAGACACAGCGGAAGAACAAGGAGTTTATGGGTTTGGAAGCTTTGTGAACTAGCAACACAGAATTCTGGTGAAACAAATAGAAATATGAGAGGGACAAAGTGGATTTTACCAAAGATTATTTCTCTTTTAAAGAATTGTGCACTAAGCTGATCTTTTCCTATTCTTCTAAACTTGGCATTTGATGCACCTGTGGGAGAGAGTTCTGTGTCAATGGCTGGAACTCCCACTTTGACTAAAACATGTTGATACTCCACTAGTCATGCAGAGAAAGTACAGTGGCCTTTAGTATTGTGTGGTTCGTTATAAAATCTTCAAAGCTGAGGATTTTGGTTTCTGTATATTATACTTCTCAGGTTAGAAGCCTCTCTTGAGTGTCTAATGTGGCAGAAAAAGTAAAAACAATAACAAGAATAAACATGAAGACCACATAAAACAATGTGAAATACTAGGAACAGAAAATACTGTACTATAAAACAGATTAAACCCATATGTAGCATTTAGAATCTAAAAGACCTAGGCCACCAAAATGACAGAGTGAGCTTTTCAGAGTGAGCTATGCTGATATTCTATACTTTCTTTGGTGCCTGACCTGAGTGATAAGGAGATTAGTGTCCTATCTTTAGTGTGGTACCATATTGGAAGTGCTCTGAGCTCTTGCAAAACTGCTTTATAAATATCTATTAAGCCCTACAGTTAGTATTTGGCACAGATTGTTCATGTGGTCAGGAACTGGGGTCTAATAAACTGATTAACTTAGAATTCATGAGCATAATAAAGGTAAAGGGACCCCTGACCGTTGGGTCCAGTCGCGGACCACTCTGGGGTTGCAGTGCTCGTCTTGCTTTATTGGCTGAGGGAGCCGGTGTACAGCTTGTGGCCAGCATGACTAAGCTGCTTCTGGCGGACCAGAGCAGTGCACGGAAACGCTGTTTATCTTCCCGCTGAGTGGTACCTATTTATCTACTTGCACTTTGACGTGCTTTTCAAACTGCTAGGTTGGCAGGAGCTGGGACTGAGCAACGGGAGCTCACCCCGTTGCGGGGATTCGAACCGCCTACCTTCTGATCGGCAAGTCCTAGGCTCTGTGGTTTAGACCACAGAGCCACCCACATCTCTTATGAGCATAATACTTCTCCTTAAATATGTTGAGACCAGTGGAACCGTCTGCTTCCTCATTACTTTTATAACCCCTCTTTTTTGTTTTGGGAAGTTTTTAAATGTTTAATGCTGTATTGTGTTTTTAATATTCAGTTGGGGGCCACCCAGAGTGGCTGGGGAAACCCAGCCAGATGGGCAGGGTATAAATAATAAATTATTATTATTATTATTATTATTATTATTATTATTATTATTATTATTATTAGGTTAGGCCTAAGTGACAGTAACTGGTCACCAAGTTCACCCAGTTGCTTCATGGCTGGGTGGGGTTTTGAAACCTGGCTTTCCAGGTCCTAACCCAACATTTTAACCTCTAAACCACACTATTTCCTAACACTGATTCTAGAACAAATATTTGAGGGTTGCTGCATTTCTGAAATAATGCTGCAGGGTACTGAGAAACCTGTTACCTTGCATTTGAGGTTCAGTTCCTGAAAATCTGGAGTGGAGTTTTTTGTCGACATTAAAGTTTTTTCTATTGATTTCCTCATTTAGAAAGCTGATGAGTTTCCTGGTAAGGGTCAAGACTATGGTTGGAATTGCTTATATATTGCCTCTCCTTCCTGTTATAGGCTCAGTTTCAGTTAGCTACTTTTGCTTTCATAGAAATCATAGGTCGTCTCGCATACAAATCAACAAGCTGTGAATTGTGCATCCCCTCGAAACCACAGTTTGATTTCAGCTTGGAGGGGATTGTGGAAACCACAACTTGTGGGTTTGGGTGTAATGGCAAAGGGCTTTCCATGGGATTTTATTTTTTTGTGTGTGCAAGGGAAGAAAGAAAGCAGAAATGTGTAAAGTGTAGAAGTCTGATTGATCCAGTGCTGAACTCTGGATTGGCACTTGCGTATTTGTGAAGCAACCCAAAGTCTGTCATCTATGCCCTCATTAGATTTGAAAGCTTCTTACAAAAGCACACACCTTTGCATTTGTTTGGTAACTAGCGTTTATAATTAAAGACTTGGTTTGTTCTCACCCGATCAGGTGTATGGCTACTTGATCCATACCTAGTGAGCCATTCACATAATAGGTCATGTTCAACACACCAGTGCAAAATCTGTTGAAGGGGGATTGGCAGGGGGCATCTAGGGTGAACAGTGGCAGCAGCGCACATTGAATCATTCTGAGCATGTTGCCAAGTGAAAAGACCTTTGAGTCAAAATAGGCTCTTAGCTCCTCGCCTACCCAGGCCAGCAGCAGCAGCAGCAAACTTAAGTTGTGGATTGTTAGTTTCATGAAAAAAATATTCGCCTTGTTTGGAGTACATACAGTGAATTGTTTTTGTATTGCTTAAGGTGCACAGAAGGCAGGGAGTTGTAGGGGCTCATATGTTCTTAGTAAATAAGCAAGCATGCCTCGCTCCTGCAGTTTGCGTGCCTGCATTTTCCCTTTGGAGAAGGGGAGGGGCACATGGGCAATGAGGTCAAAGGAAGCAGCAAATATAAGTCTCTCCACCCATCTGCTAGCACTTTAGTTGTACTTGCAGAGTTGGCACTGCTTATGGTTGGCATGTTTCCTTCTGTTTTATTTCCTGAGGCATCTCCCTCTTTCCTTCTCTTGGTCTTCTGAGGTTAAAACAAAGATAATTCTCAATTTAAGGCAGTTTGAGACTGGTATATTTTTCAGATTTGACAAAAAAAAAGAGGCGCTATCTGTCCCTTCAGTGTAGGAATGCTGTCATAATGGCTCTGCTCCCATTTCACATGCGTTTGGGCTTTATGCTTTCAGCATCTCAACATGCTATCCTTATATACTGTGTGGATTCACATTTAATAATATGGTATCCCACAGTTGAAGTAACCCAGTGTGCTTGTCCAAGTTATGGGTGTTTTTACTAATTGAAATTGTATCTTCGTCCAAGAATTGTGTCAGATTTCCTGGTATGGACATTTAGTGCGGTATTGCATTGTGTGTAGCCCTTTGGGGAGTTGGTTGCTTTGATGGCTTTGGACTCGGAACGGGAGGAGTCTCAGTCCACATCGGATCCTCTGCCTCAGGCGGCATCTGAACCGAGTCTGGGGCCTGATTCTGAAGAGCCCCAGTCTGCACAGGTTCGCCTGCAACAAGCACCAGCTGGGCCGAGTCAGGGGCCTGAGCCTGCCCTGGCTCCAGATGCGGGGATTACCTCGTTTCCCTCTACTGGTCAATCACGTGCAGCTGCTTCACTACCAGTTGGGTCAGGAGAGGCTGAGGCGGCCTCTGGGTCGAGTAACCAACCGACATCTCCCGAGCTGCAGAGCGAGACTCAGGTCTGAGAGGAGAGACCTGAGTTCTTGCAGGAGGAGTGCCCGCCTTCCGGTGAGACAGGGAGGTGAGTCACCAGGGGATCAGGACCGGCCGTTACCCTGTCAGAGAGATAAAAGGCTGCTGGACCCAGCCCCAGGTTGCGGGAGCAACATTGCTGCTTGCTGGAACCTGCCTGTCACCCTGTGCCTGACCTAGCCTGGTTCCTGCCTTGGCCCTGTTAGACTGACTCCTCGTGGAATCCTTGGATTTGGGACTGGACGTGGACCACGTTGCTCGGGTTAATTCCCGGGCCCAGCACAGTTGCAGTGCAAAAGCTAAATATTTAAGCACAGCATCTTGGCCAGGGGTAGACAATCTAAGGCCCATGGGCTACAAGTGGCCCACGGGGGTTGTTTAACCGGCCCCCGAGCCGCCCCCGAACTGACCTGCCCACTCGGTGAGTCGCTGCGCTAAACCAGCATAGCGCGGCACGGGGACTTGCTTCCGCGGTGCCAGAAATCGTGTCTGCGCATGCTCAGATGCAAAAAAAGTGTCTGTGCAGACGCCAGAAATCGCAGTCATGCGCGCTCCAGCCCAAGGAGGGATCTCTGCTGGAGTGAGCTGGCCCAGGCAAGGTGAACCTTGCCGACCCCTGATCTTGGCTCTGCTAAGATACCAGTTTTAACAGACTGCTCTCTCAGATGACAGCAGCTGCTATTCTCTTAGGCTGTGGGAAAACAAGAGGTTGGACTCTCTTCCCCTATGGGGTTTTTAACTGATAATTTCTCTTCAAGGTCCCAAATTTGGCCCCGGAGCATCCCCCTGCTGTTACGTAACCATATCTTAGCTTGAATACCTCATTTCTGTTGTTGATTTTTCACTATGACAATTGATTGCACTGCATGCTTTTTCATCTTTCTTAGCTCCATTTGAATCCGGGTTTCAGAAAAGATCATGAAAGTTTTGGTATCCCAGTGGAGCTCATTGCATTGCATATGAATAGGTAGTTATACCAGGCACTGGCAAGGCAGCATGCCTCTAAATACCAAGTTGCTTGGAATCATGTGTTCTGTTTGTGGGCATCTGGTTGGCCATGGTGAGAACAGGTTCCTGGACTAGAATAGGCCTTTGGCCTATAAGATCCAGCAGAGATCTTATGTTCTTAACACCTTGATTTGTTCAGACAATTAAAATGCAATGCCGGTGTCTTTAAAAAGCTGCTAATCAGAGATTTTGGAATTCAGGCATCTGAAGAACTAATTTAAGGTTTGTGTTCCACGTGCAGTTGTTGACTTGGAATGGCAGATCGCTGCAGCATATCACAAAACTGCTGTTGAGAATGTCTGAGTTTGCAACGCTGCCTGGGGTTCTTTTTGTATTGAGAAACAAAAGCTCCCACACACTGTATACATGCAGAACTAGTTGTGTGACAGTTGTGGATCTTGACGTGGCCTGTGGGAGTACTAGTAATAATTTCCTTTTTTTAAGTGGAATTATACAAATAATACATTTTAGAGCTGCTGTATGTTATCAGTCAGTTTTAAATGGTTATGCTTGTAGTGCAGGGGGTGATTCTGTTCCTAAAAGGGTGGGTGGGTGTACCCTGAGTTCTGCAGTTCACAATTTTTGTCTACAGAAAGACACTGCAGTATCATTTCGGGGTGGATAAAGCAAACCATATTAAGATAAAATAAAAAGAGTCAACTATTGCTCTGTGGAAATTTCTGCTTCAAACTCCTGTTTCATTTTTCAAAGTAATGTTTCTAATTCGTGTATTGGAAGAACAGGATCTAAAAATAGGATGGCACTTGCCATTATTTGTAATTAAGGATTATGAAAAATACTCTTACTTGAAGCTAAATAGAGAAGGCAAGTTCGTTTTATAAATAAGAAATGAGTGACTCACATTGGATTAAAGCTGCATTGAAAGGTTGCTTTTTTAAAAAAAAGACTACAATAGTCATAGTTAGCAAAGTGGTACCTTTTTAGTAGAAGAAGCTAAGTAAATTTTAGGGACAGACTTTCATCAGGATTTGGACTGGGATTTTGTCAAGTTGCTGTTGATCAACATGATGATGATGATGATGATGATTTATTAACAAGGTTTTTTAAAAAGTATTTTTTTGCTAAAATATAGAATGAACTCTAGACTGCTGGGAAAGTTTTCAGGAGAATAACTTTGTATGCTTGCTGTTGGTATAAGTGCTAAAATAACTATCACTAGTGCTTCTACATATTTCCACTCTGAGATATCCACAGTACCGTAATTGTTTTAAGCTTGGCAGAATACTGTTTACATTCCATTTGCTCTTGCAGCACTTTTTCTATGTTTTGATTAAAAATGCATATTTTCTCTATACACAATCCCTTTTCTGATTCTACCGGTATATATGCTCTTTTAAAGCTGTGATCCCTGGTGTGTATTAGAACCTAATAGTACAACTAAAACTGAAGATGTTTTACTGCTCAGAAATAATATTATCAATGGGATTGCTCCATTATCAGTAGGCAAGTGCAGGGTTCAAAACGCCCATTGTTCTAATCTAGGCGACAGGGAATTTCATTAGCACTAGCGGTTTCTGAGCTCTGGGCGTAGTACCGTGTCTAAGATTTCAGTTTAAAACTGCAGAGTGGAAGTTGTCAGGGTCGATCCTGGCACGCAGGAATCTTTACTTGGTCGCAAGTGGTTGATAGCCAGGTGCAAAATGCACCTGGCGCTTGACTAATTTCAAACACTGGCATGGTCATTGGTCCAAGATGCTTGAAATTGTAGCCTGACACATCTGGAGAATATCTGGTTGTGGAAGGTTAGTTTAGGGGGTGTTGGTGATGAGACAGAAGGATGACATTGTGTTTGGTAATGGTATAAAACAGGCATAGGCAAACTCGGCCCTCCAGATGTTTTGGGATTACAACTCCCATCATTCCTAGCTAACAGGACCAGTGGTCAGGGATGATGGGAGTTGTAGTCCCAAAACATCTGGAGGGCCGAGTTTGTCTATGCCTGGTATAGAACAATCTTCTTGTGTTACCATTGAAGGAGTGAATGTGAACTTCTACATTGGTCCCTCCCCCGAGATGGATAAACTGAATGTGAAAATTAATCAATAGTCCTTGGAGGTATAAAAAAAGTTGTGTGTAATGTTTTCTGGGTGCTTCTGTCCCAAGACCTTAAAATTCCAACAGCATACTTTTTATTCTGATTTCTCAGTAGATTATACAGTGGTACCTCGGGTTAAGTACTTAATTCGTTCCGGAGGTCCGTTCTTAACCTGAAACTGTTCTTAAGCTGAAGCACCACTTTAGCTAATGGGGCCTCCTGCTGCCACATCGCCGGAACCCAATTTCTGTTCTTATCCTGAAGCAAAGTTCTTAACCTGAAGCACTATTTCTAGGTTAGCGGAGTGTGTAACCTGAAGCATATGTTACCTGAAACATATGTAACCCGAGGTACTATTGTATTTTTGAAATCACATTATGATTTTGAGGTGCTGTTGAATAATACGAAGTGAGCACACAAGGCTGGATGAATGGAATTCTCAGCTGATGAGCTAAGAATGGTCACATACTTCCTGACATGCTCGGAATTGTTTGCTAAAAATGGAACACTTTCAAGGTACAGAGTCAAGATCCATGGCCAGTAGAGAGAAAATGTTAATGTTGTGTTGGAATTAACCACAATTATCAGATTGAACTTCCTAGTACAAAAGTTTTCACTAGTGGCAATGTATGCAATGGAATGCTAGATCAGATGGAACATAACTATCTCACCTGGGGCTCAGCCAGCTGAGCTGAGACAAGGGTAAGAACCCAAGGAGGGACCAGAGGGAGGGACTTAGGCTGGATGCTAAGCCTAGGTCATGTGACCTGATGACCTGGCATATAACACTATAGTGGTACCTCTGGTTGCAGATGGGATCCGTTCTGGAGCTCCAGTCGGATCCCGAGGTTTTCGCAACCGGAGGTGCCTGTTCTGTGCACAGCGCAGTAGAGCAGTTCTATGCATGTGCGCTGTGCAGTAGAGCAGTTCTATGCATGTGCACTGTGCAGTAGAGCAGTTCTGCGCATGTGCGCATGGCGAAACCTGGAAAAATACTTCCGGGTTTGTTGCATGTGTATTCCGAAGGATATGTAACCAGGTACCACTGTATTTTAAAAGCTAATTTTCTCCCGGCCAGGCTTAGGCAGAGCAGCAGGTTAGGATCTGGCGTAACTTTGCACCAGCTTTTTGTGCATAGGATTGCTACCCAAGTTGCTGACATCTAATTTGAAATTCTTTCTAAAAGAGCAGTAGCACCTATGATTTAGAAAAAAAATAGTGAGAAGACACAAAGCAAAGATAATGACGGAAAGAAATTAAAAACTAATATTTAAAACTCCACTGTTCTTTAAACCAGTATATCTGGATATATTGTTGAGAACTGATTATTTTGATTGGTGGAAAGAATATTCTTGTTTTATCAAATCTTGATAAATGGTTATTGGGTGGTTGTTTTTTTTTTTTAAGACTTCTTTTATTATTCCACTCAAGGCAGAATAGTGTTGTGCTATTGTGAGCTTTATGGCATTTTTACCTTGAAATCTTAAAAATTGTCTTAAAGGATGGGTGGAGCAGCAAATGTCCCTGTGACTGTGATTTCCTGAGCTTACAAACAGGGAAGCTGCTGTTCAAAAAGGAAGAAAGTGTTTGAACCTTGAATTACAAAGTCAACGCACATTATTCCCTGCACTCTTAAGAACAAAGCCACTCTCGCTGTGCTTCCTGATGGCCTCTTTCCGGAGCTAGTAGAATAACTTGTTTATTTACAATCTGATCCAGTGGCTTGTGTCCAAAAAGCAATGTGTGTGCACACGCATGTGTGGTTTTGTTTTTCTTCCAGTGCAGTTCAAAGAGCATCCTTTTTCGTTCAAGGTGAGTTAAATGCATCCAATTGCTGCTTATTTGGCAATGCAGGTTTCATTCCTGCTGGTGCATGTAAATACTATTTAAAGCTGATATTTTACCCCCCCCCAATTTATTTAAAAGTATTTCTAATCCTCCCTGCATTGCAGAGGGACCCCAAGGTTGGCAGCAAGGTGGGGGCTAAGTAATGCAGCCCTTGGGTGGGGGGTGACCCAGCCACCACATGGTTGGTACCAGAGCAGATACAGGGAGAAGATTACTGGAAATCAGAATCCCAGGTAAATAAGGCAGGAATCACACACAGCGATTTCAGCTCAGGATTGGTGCATTGTTCTCACTGTGCACGATGACTTGAGCAGAGGTAGTGTTTTTCAGCCCCTTTTGTATTTTCCAAAATACAGTGGTACCTCAGGTTAAATACTTAATTCGTTCCAGAGGTCAGTTCTTAACCTGAAACTGTTCTTAACCTGAAGCACCACTTTAGCTAATGGGGCTTCCTGCTGCTGCTGCACCGCCGGAGCACGTTTTCTGTTCTGATCCTGAAGCAAAGTTCTTAACCAGAGGTACTATTTCTGGGTTAGCAGAGTCTGTAACCTGAAGCATATGTAACCTGAAGCGTATGTAATACAGGTACCACTGTATTTTCTGTTTTAGCTTGTACAGTGGTACCTCTGGTTCCATATGCTTCAGGTTCCATACGCTTCAGGTTACAGGCTCTGCTAACCCAGAAATAGTACCTCTGGTTAAGAACTTTGCTTCAGGATCAGAACAGAAATCGCGCGGCTGCAACCGGAGGCCCCATTAGCTAAAGTGGTGCTTCAGATTAAGAGCAGTTTCAGGTTAAGAACGGACCTCCGGAATGAATTAAGTACGTAACCAGAGGTACCACTGTAGAATACAATTTAGAGCACGTTGACATAGTCATAGTTGCATAACAACGGTATGCAGAGAAGAAAAGCTTGTATCAGGATCTGTTCATGATCACAGGGATTGTTTCAGATGAGCACTGTTGTTTTCAAGGTGGTAGTCTAAGGAAACATGGGACTCACAAGAGGGGAAGTTGATGATCTTGCTTAGAGATGCGCCATGTATGGTTTTGTAAGCAACAGGTGAGTGTGCAGGGCTGGGCGATACCTGGTTTTCAGTGTTGCGATATATCTCCAGCTTAAACATCTTGATATGCCGATATATCACGATGTCTGAAATAAGGGTGGAGCTATGCGGAGGCATTGGCTGGCTTCACGGTTTTCCCTGCATTGCGATTTTTTTCATAGCGCATGCACACCCACCCATAATTTGCAATATATGGCCAGGTCAAAAACTATGAAACCGATATAATAATAATAATAAAAATAAATTAATTTATTATTTATACCCCGCCCATCTGGCTGGACCTCCCCAGCCACTCTGGGCAGCTTCCATAGAAACCAAAAATACAGTAAAATATCACACGTTAAAAACTTCCCTTAACAGGGCTGCCTTAAGATGTCTTCTGAATGTCAGGTAGTTGTTTATCGCTTTGACATCTGCTGGAAGGGCGTTCCACAGGGCGGGCGCCACTACCGAGAAGGCCCTCTGCCTCGTTCCCTGTAGCTTTGCTTCTCGCAATGAGGGAACCGCCAGAAGGCCCTCGGCGCTGGACCTCAGCGTCCGGGCAGAATGATGGGGGTGGAGACGCTCCTTCAGGTATACTGGACCGAGGCCGTTTAGGGCTTTAAAGGTCATCACGATATGGACTTCAAGGAATATACTGTATCGATATATCACCCAGCCCTATTAGTGTGCTATGGAAGTGTTAGTAGGGTGTCTCATTGAATAACATAGAAGAACATCTGGCCCTGCTGCGGATCCCCTCTCCTCCTGTGGTGGGAAGGAAAGATGTTGGCTATTCTGTTTTGCGAGCATTTGGCACCTGGTGTATCTTCTGTACTTCATAAATGTTAGCTGCTTTGAGGACTCTGGTAAAAAAGCAGGGTGTGAATGTACTAAGTCAGTAAACATCCTTGTGAAAGTCTCAAGTGTTGTGCTGCACCTCAGCCAATGTGGTTTAGTGGATGGGGGATTCATTGCTTCGTTTGCGGGGGGCAGGTCTCTCTCAGACACCGCTATCTTAAAATGTCTGCTACCCTGAATCTTAGTAAAATGTGATGAAAACAGCTTCAGAGTTCTAGTCCAGGTTCATTCTCTCTCTCTCTCCCAGTAGCAAAATACCAACTGGTAAATTATTTCTTTACATACCAAGTTCCAAGTTTTCTCATTCTTTTTACAAAATGACACAAGGTCACATGGGCCTGTATGAAAAGTATATTTCATCAAAACAAAACCCTTTATTCCATTGTAAATGGATGGGTAACCTGCTGTGCCTTTTGCTGTAAATCAAGTGCCAGGAATCTAAATGCTATTCTTGCAGCTTCAAAGTTTAAACAACCTACTCTGTTTAGAACTGGGTTGTGTGCCAGCAGTTAAAGCACAACCATATAGGGTATGGCAGAACTTGTGGTTTTGGAGCGAGAGCATGATAAACGTGATCAGTTACTTTAGTATCGCAAGTACATATAAGTCTCTCGTATTCATACTCTCTCACATACACAGGCACACACAAATAAATTGTGTTATATTTTTGGCTCTTTTTATGGTTTGGTTTTCTGCAGTAGCATAAACTTGCAAGCTAGTTTGCACAAAAGAAGGAGCAATAGCAGCCGACTGGCCTTCCCACAGGGTCACAAAAGTAGCTTGCACATAAACAGGTTTTGATAACTGGTGTGTGTGTGCGTGCGTGCTGCCGGAGCACGATTTCTGTTCTTATCCTGAAGCAAAGTTCTTAACCTGAAGCACTATTTCTGGGTTAGCAGAGTCTGTAACCTGAAGCGTATGTAACCCGAAGCGTATGTAACCTGAGGTACCACTGTATGTTACGCCCTTATTCGTCAATTGCTAGATAAGCAGAGCTTTTGGTATTCTCAGTATTTCATGTCCCTAATGCTTTTTTGGGGGGGCACAGGTGGCGTTGTGGGTTAAACCACAGAGCCTAGGACGTGCCGATCAGAAGGTCGGTGGTTTGAATCCCCGCGACGGGGTGAGCTCCCATTGCTCGGTCCCTGCTCCTGCCAACCTAGCAGTTTGAAAGCACGTCAAAGTGCAAGTAGATAAATAGATACCACTCCGGCGGGAAGGTAAACAACGTTTCCGTGCGCTGCTCTGGTTCGCCAGAAGCAGCTTAGTCATGCTTACTCATGCTGGCCACATGACCCGGAAGCTGTACTCCAGCTCCCTCAGCCAATAAAGCGAGACGAGCGCCGCAATCCCAAGCGTCTGTCACGACTGGACCTAATGGTCAAGGGTCCCTTTACATTTTAATGCTTTTTAGATCAACCTGCTCAGTTGGTTAGAGCATGCCAAGGTTGCAGCTTTGATCCCTCTATAGGACAGCTGCATTGCTGGGGTTTGGACTAGATGATCCTCCACAATTCTATGATTCTTTGATAGGGTCTTGATACACACCCAGCAGCTTAAGTGGAAGCTTTCTGTTTGGGGGAGTAAAGGCCTAGTAACCATTCCTGGGTATCTTCTGAGTATTTTGATCCTGTGTTAGATACGCCTGACGAGACGACTTTCAAGTGAAGGCAATTAAATAGACGTTTCAGTTCACTAAAGTTGAGAGCTGCAATAATTTCAGGCTATATATGGTGTGTTTGTGCAAATAATGGAAGTGTATTAATAGCACCAGTTTTCCATATGGGTTGAGAGCAAATGTCCTTTGAAAGATATCCTGCGCTTAAGGAACATATTTGTATTGGACTGTAAAAATCAATATGCCACTTGGAGAAAGCTGTTTTTGGGATAATAACTTATTTTTTTTTTACAACCAGCTTAAAACTAACCAATGGAAATCTAGTAAGGCCTAAGCTTCTCTCCCCATTAAATAGTAGCTCTTCACATTGCTTTTGGGTTATTTGTTGGCCATGGTCAAATTGGGGTGAGGAAAATATACCCTTCCTCGTTTAAGGATTAATCTTCATTTCAAGAATGGTTCAGTTGGGGTGCATGTCTGTTAAAGGTTTTTCCCCCTGTCAATTCCTTGAGAATCATTTTTTTAACGTCTTCAGTTTGTGTCCAAGGAACTTAGGGGCATTTTACTCTCACGCCAAGTTTGAGCAGGTTTGCTCATCCTGTGAGCTTTATAGCTAAACGGGGATTAGAACTGGGCATTAGGAATTCTGTCTCTTCTTCTCCCTGCCCCCCAATTTCCAGTTACCATACTTCTGTACCACATTAGCTCTCTGCCTAACAGCTGTCACCCAACGTTAAATGATTCAAAGTAAATCAGTCACTACATGCTCAAACTCTGCATGGCTTTGGAGAGACGTATCATGAAATATGATACCCCAGCAATAATTTTTTTTTGCATGCAAATAGTGGACAAGTGAACACAATTGCATTTGGGCATGCTTTGTTTCAAAGTGGTTCTCTTAAGTGCACTACTTTTGCTAGTGCTTTGTATTCTGCAATGTGAATATTGCAGTACATTGATTTCAGATTTCTTTGGATGAGACAGAAGAGTCTCCCTTTACCAATTCTGCATCTTGTCCAAAGCCCATAAATTCATTTTCTAGTCTGGTAGGGAGTCAGACAACATGGAAACATGATGATTAGATATGTGAGTGACTTGTTATTCCACTTTCTGGGTAGGAATCCATTTGGTGTCCATGGGTTTGTGATTCATTTGGATGCTTCCTTTTAACCAACTAGCAAGGGAGGCATATTTTGCTGATTTCTCTCTGCAGGAAATTTCATGAGCTGATTTTCAGGGATGCTAGGGAATTCAGGGGAGTGAAGGAATCTGCGGAACGCCTGCTACATGGTCCTTTTGTGAGCATAAGGGCATCAATTCGATTCCACTTGCTGCCTGCTCCTAAGCCATTCATTGAAAGCTAAAGGTTGATTCCACTATATACATTGGTAGTGTATGGAATGTGAAAGTCGCATCCACACCAGACCTTCAAAGCGCTACTATACCACTTTAAGAGCCATGGACAATTTTGGGAACTGTAGTCTACTGATCTCATAGAGCTACAAATCCCAGCACCCATCAGAAACTACCACTTCCAACAATTCTCTATGACTCTTACAGTGACACAATAGTGCTTTAAATGCATGGTAGATATGTGACCTAAAATGGAACACATACATTTACATTAAAACTTTTGTACATCAGCTCTCGTTTTTAAAACTTGTAGTTCAGTAGCTAGAAATTTTCAATAAATATTAAGTAGTAGCATATAGTATATATTTTTATCTTTAAAACTGTCAAATCTCTTTTGCTTTAGGATGTTCAGAAAGAGCGAGAAGCTCACACGTATCTTACCAAAGAAGCAATCAAGGAAAAAGTCCAGACGTACAATTCAGATGTCACTGACAAGCTAAAGATGACACTGGTAAGACTTTGTGTAAAGTTTTTTAAGTTTTGGTAGGGGTGCATGGCGGCAATATCAAATCACCACTATATGCTTTGAGTATACGGACTTGGACAAAATATACTTATTATCATATTACTTACTTCATTTTTTGACATTCTCTATTTCTACTTAAAATATTCCTAAACACTATATAGCAGAATGGTGCTACCTTACTGGTTTGCAGTCAAAGAGAGGAAAATGAAAACAGGCAAATTCAGCATATGCCTTAGTTAAATCCAGCAGTGTCATGGGACTACCTTTGCAGGATCTTCAAAAGTTCCAGTTGATTTAGGATGCAGGAGCAAGGATGCTAGTGGGTCCTTGCCCTTGGGATCATGTGAGACCTGTTCTGCAAGAGCTGCACATTACCAGTTTGTTTCTGGGCACAGGTCAATGTTTTGAAAATTAACCCTCTAAAGCCCTACAACAGGGGCAGAGAATGGGATCTGGCTGGCAGGCCAAATCCTGAGCTCCCCATCCCTTCTCAGGGCCATTTTGACAGGCCCTAACAATCAAGGTAGGGACGCAGGTGGCGCTGTGGGTTAAACCACAGAGCCTAGGACTTGCCGATCAGAAGGTCGGCAGTTCGAATCCCCGTGACGGGGTGAGCTCCTGTTGCTCGGTCCCTGCTCCTGCCCACCTAGCAGTTCAAAATCACGTCAAAGTGCAAGTAGATAAATAGGTACTGCTCCGGCGGGAAGGTAAACGGCATTTCCGTGCGCTGCTCTGGTTCGCCAGAAATGGCTTAGTCATGCTGACCACATGACCCGGAAGCTGTACGCTGGCTCCCTCAGCCAATAAAGCGAGATGAGCGCCGCAACCCCAGAGTCGGCCACGACTGGACCTAATGGTCAGGGGTCCCTTTACAGTGGTGCCTCGCAAGACGAAATTAATTCGTTCCGCAAGTTTTTTCTTCTTGCGAGTTTTTCGTCTTGCGAAGCACGGTTTCCCATAGGAATGCATTGAAAATCACCGTCCGGGGACAGAGGGGAGACCGTCCGGGGACAGAGGGGAAGCGCCGCGCACCTTCCCCTCTGTCCCCGGACCTGTTTAAAGCAAGGGGCAGCGGGGAGAAGATTGCTTCTCCCCGTTGCCTGCCCTGCAATCTCCGGGGACAGAGGGGAAGGCGTGCGCGCCTTCCCCTCTGTCCCCGGACCTGTTTTAAAGCAAGGGAAGGGGCAGCGGGGAGAATCGCTTCTCCCCGTTGCCGCCCCTTGGTTCAAAAGGGGTCCGGGGAGAGAGGGGAAGGCGCGCGCGCCTTCCCCTCTGTCCCCAGAGATTGCGGGGCTGGCAACGGGGAGAAGCAATCTTCTCCCCGCCGCCCCTTGCTTCAAAAGAGGTCCGGGGACAGCGGGGAAGACGCGCTGCGCTTCCCCGCTATCCCCGGAGCTTGCGGGGCAAGCTTCGTTTTGCGAAGCAAGCCCATAGGGAAATGCGTCTTGCGAAGCAGCTAAGAAAATGAAAAACTCCTTCGTCTAGCGAGTTTTTCGTCTTCCGAGGCGTTCGTCTTGCGGGGTACCACTGTACCTTTAACAATCAAGGTGACCCAGCAAGCCATACTTTGAGAGCAAACTCTGCTTTGTGCAGCAGATCTCAGCAGGCCTTGCTGTAGGCTCCAGTCAGCTGATCGGCATTCACGGCAAGCTCACTCGCAGAGGAAGACCTTTTGTATTGCCAGCTTGAATTCAATGGAGGAATCTGGGTTGTGCTTCTGATTTGTCTTCATTTTAGCTGCGGCTTGAAATTGCCCTGTGCTTGACATCATAGATGCTATCAAGCATAGGAAAGATGTTTGTGCTTTGTCTCCCTCCAAGACCTGGCAGAACTAATTTGATCTGCGGCCTGGCAGTTCCCCACCTTTGCCCTAAAAGGCTTGGGCCTAGGTTACCTAAAGAGCACGCTGCCTTAACATCTGGTGGAGGGGCCTTTCTCTACATTTCATCTACGATGGAAGCAATTTGAGTGTGACTTTCAATGGCCACATTCCATTTTATATCCGCTTGCCCCACAAAATCTGGGTGGCTCCCTTTCTTGCTGGCTAGTAAAGACTTTGAAAGAAATTATATGCCAGACTTTTGCCATACGTGGCAGGATGGCAGATAAGTCTCCCCCAGCTCCTCTGAGTTGGTTTTCATGTTATAATAGAATAATAGAATCATAGAATTGGAAGGGATCCTGAGGATTTTCCAGCCCAACTCCCTGCAGTACAGGAATATACAACTGTCCCACATGGGGATCAAACTTGTAACTCAAATTCAGCAATGTGCTCTAGCCAACTGAGCTATGTCTGCATTCACTTGTGTTGCGTTGGGGTTTTTATGTTGATTTTGTTGCGACGTTGTGATGTGCCAGCATTCGAAAGGGGGGGGGGAGCAAAAATGGATGTACAGAAATGTATCTGATCCTTGAGCTTCTGGTTATTTTGAAAGAACTAATCCTATAGTTTTTGTGTGTATTCTAGCACTCCAGCGGAGTATACACCGGCTTCATCAAAGTTCAGATGGAACTGTGCAGACCCATCACGGTACGGGCTCCTGCGAGTCCCGGGAAGCATGTCAACAACAACTCGGAGACAGCTTTTTGCTTGCCAAATGGCTACACAAATACCCTTCACATCAGCAGCACTAACACTGTTCGTGAAGTTATTGAAGCTTTGCTCAAGAAGTTCATGGTGGCTGATAACCCTGCCAAGTTTGCGCTTTATAAACGTTGTCACAAGGAAGATCAAGGTATGCTTCTATATCTTCTGAATGATCAGGGAGGGTGATTGAGAAAGAAAGAAAGGTTCTTCTTCATATAGTCACTGTACTCTTAAGACTTGGGGAAGAGGGCTACCCGGTTTGAAGTCCTATCTAGCAGAGGTTTCCAACCATTTTGGGTCCACGGCTCCCTTGACCAACTACATTCTTTCTGCGGCACCCCTGTGGGGCTCAGGAGCCCAGTTATGTCACCCCTTGCCTGCAGAGCCGCCAGCCCCTCAGCCCTTTTCGAACACACTCCCTTGTGGAGTGTTCCCTCAGCCTCGTCTCCTCTCCTCTCTCCTTAGGAGTCGTCTGGGCAGCTGCAGCTGCCAGCCCTGGTCTCTGAGCTGTCCCTCCTCTGCCCCATAGAGAGGTGCCTGTCAGGACTGGTCGTTGTCCTCTTCAGATCACCACACAAACGCTTCTTGTTCTTTTATAACTTTTTATTGCGTATTAACAAAACAATCTTATAAACGGTTCTTAAATATTACTCCTCAGAGTCACTTCTTTCAGATACCTTCTGAGCTCTGCTTCTCCATGACCAGCCACTCTCAAAATGGCGAAGGCGCCCTTTCCTTCGCTTTCCCGCTCTTTTTTCTAACCTCCTGGCTAGAGCTGGCTTGTATCTCCCCTCCTCCGAATCTGAGCTAGAACGTAACCCTTGCCTTTCCTGAGAACAGCCGGTCCCTCCCTGTTGCTCTCTTCTCTTCAATTCACTGCTCTCCTCCCCCCCTTGGGGAATGCTTTCTCCCTCTGGGAAACTGGAATCTTCTAACTCTAACTCTTCCCTGACAGTGCCTCCTCCCACTGCCCCACAGGGGCCTGGGAAGCAACCCCTGGCCAGCCCTAGAAGCACCATTCATCTGTGGAACTTGTACCCAGTGCTGCTGCAACAAACAGCTGTGCAAGCCTTGGGGAGGCATAGATGAGAGAGGGCATCAGAGGAGGGAGGGAAGGAAAGAGGGACAGAGTTGCCCGTGGTACCGTATTCAAGGCAGCCCAGGGGGCCATGGCACACTGGTTGAAAACCACTGCCATATAGTGATATCGGTTTCATAATTTCTGACCTCCCAGTATATTGTGAAGCGCGCGTACTATGCAAAAATCACAATGTGGGAAAAACCATGAAGCCAGCCCATGCCTGATGCCTCTACAAAACTCCACCCTTATTTCAGACATTGTGATACAGTGGTACCTCAGGTTACATACACTTCAGGTTACATACGCTTCAGGTTACAGACTCTGCTAACCCAGAAATAGTGCTTCAGGTTAAGAACTTTGCTTCAGGATGAGAACAGAAATTGTGCTCCAGCGGTGCGGCGGCAGCGGGAGGCCCTATTAGCTAAAAGTGGTGCTTCAGGTTAAGAACAGTTTCAAGTTAAGAATGGACCTCCGGAACAAATTAAGTACTTAACTAGAGGTACCACTGTATATCAGTTTATCACAATGTTTAGCTAGTGATATATCACAATGTTGAAAACCAAGTATCATCTGGCCCTATTGAGGACGCTAGAGTTTGTTGGAAAATAGTTAGATTTATTCAGCTTGATGGATTTTACTGCAGAGGGCTGTAGTACATAAGTAACGCCAAAAAGGTGAGTGCTTTCTACTAAGGCAAAATCTACTAAGGCAAAATTAGATACACAACCCATAGATTCACTCCAAACACTGTTTAGATCCAGCCACATTGCATTATTGTATAGGCCAACCTGTTTACATCTAAATACTAGGCCCATTAAACACAACATGCACTTGTATCATGTTTTGGAAATACAGTACCATCTTTCTGTTTAGGTGGTGTATGAATTGGAAAAGCACATAAATAATATTGTCTAATAAAATCGCATACATTTGCTATAAGACTCTAAAACAAGCAAGCAAGGGAGCCACAAGCCAGAACCATAAAAGATATAAAGAACTGAGTTCTAGTTTAAGTCAGCCTTTCTTATCTTCCTTCTAAAACTGCATAAATGTCCTTGTTTTTGAAAAAGGCTCTGGAAACGGTTCTTGCTACCCTTGCTGTTGGGCCACCACTGAGAAGGCTATCTTCTCTGAATGCAAAATTGCTTCACATGCCAAACAGAAGGAGCAAGATTTCATAGCTTAGGAATGTTCATCTGGCAAAAGTGGTCCCTTAGATATACTTGAGTCTTGGCTGTAAAATAAAGTGGTTGGGGTTTTTTTTTTACCACAAGTTGCAGGAAACTGATTGCATATACACTTGTCAGTTTTGTATATTCTGAATATGTTTAAGTTTGGGTGTTTTGCTTAGTGTTTCCTTTTTTGCTTTAGCAGTTGTCATTGTTGCTGTGCCTCACGTAATGAACTTTGCTCATAATTCTCAGTTTGTGCAGCAACATTTGAGGTGGGGGGCAGGTCTTTTGTGTGTATGTTGATCTAGTTCTAGTCCTAGTTCAGCAGAAATTCTGTATGCATATTTACTCCCCACCCCTTTAATCTCACACTTTTTTCAGTGTATATGTGCAAGCTCTCAGAAATTGAACATCCCCTTTATTTGCGGTTGGTGGCAGGCCCAAGGACAGACATGCTGAGTTTTGTTCTGCGTGAGCATGAAACTGGAGAGTTTTTGGTAAGTTGGCAGCTCTGTTTATAGCATTAAACAGCTTGGAGGGGGTTTTGTGGGTTTTCAAGTCCTACTTTTTTCCATTGCCATGATTTTGGGCTATTTCCCAATTGATGTTTGTCAAGTGTACTACTCTCAGGCTCTTTTGTAGGCCAGAGAAGGACCTCTTTAAATTACAGACTGGATTTTAACTGGTATCAAAAGATTTTTTTAATCATCTACATGCTTTTGTAATCCCCTTTCCCCTCCATAGTGGGAAGCCTTTAGTGTTCCTGAACTACAGAACTTCTTGCGTATACTGGACAAGGAAGAAGATGAGCAGCTGCAAATCTTACAAAGACGCTATGCAGCATACAGAGACAAACTTGAAGAAGCCCTTGGTGGAGTCTGGAAACCAGGTTAAAATGGGGCCAAAGAACACTCAGGAAAAATACAAATCACCAAATATTGCATAGCATGCCAACCCCCAGAGCAAGAGCAAGAGTACCTGTGTCATTAAAACATATGACCTTTTTTTGCTATCAAAGAGGCGGTTCTGTAAATTTGACATACTTTTACATCTTGCAGGTAGCAGCAAAGGGAATTTGCAATATTTGCAGACCTGTGTTGTGTGTGTACTTCACGAGTCTTTTCATGATCGCATCATGCTAACTGTGATTGTATGATGAATCTGTTTTCAAAGACCCCGTGAAACACGAGACATTATGTGCTTTAATTATAATTTGTAGCTTTTAAAACTTAAAGGGGTGTGCAAGTTAGATTTTATTATAAATCTAAGCTCAGTTTAGAATAAGGATTAGCACACTATTTGATACCAAAATTGATTTTTGCACTACCTTTCTTCTGATATTTTTGAAATACGTATTATTTTTATTTGTAGAAGGGATGAATAGGTGTGTCCCAAATGTTATGCAGAAGGTGTTGAAGTAGTCTGAGCTGGAGAAGGTAGAGGGGAAGTAGAAAAGAAGGTGAGAGAGGAGAGAAGTGAGAATGTTGGAACAGGAGAAAAGTTGGTTAGTGTGTTGTAAAGACGGTTGAGTGTTTATGCTGATTAGTATTACCGAAATTAATATATTCAGATGCTATTGAGAGAGAATTTACTAAATATAGTAAAAGCTGAATTGCATGGAGGCTGTGTGTGACCAGCAACACACTTTAGTCACAGTCTTGCATGTGCTGTTAAAATACACTCAGATTCTTGGTTGAGGTTTTCATGAGTAAAAACAGCTTTTAAGGAATTAATCCACAACTGTTGCAATGCTGAAGGGTGCAGTTGCCTTGATCTCACCACAAAAATTTGTACCTTTACGTAGAAAGAGGCAAAATAGTGCCATTCTCCTGGTTTTATTTAAAAACTCAAGGAGGTAAGAAAATCTTTCTGAATTAAGTATGCTAGGAGGGAAAGTAGCTTTGCGCTGTGAGCAACTTGAGCTATCTCTGGTTTGGTTTCTGTGTTTAAACTATACAACTTTTGAAAAACTGGCTAGGATTCTGTATGCTGCTGAACCATGGTAAATAATTGGAAGAGGAAGAATTTTGACTGTAACTGCATTTTTTTCCAGAACTATTTTTATCTAAAGTATATAAGGTGTAAATGAAATCAAAGAAATGGGTGTGCAATTCAAACCTTTATATAAATGTATCAAAAGACTTCCAAGTTTATATTTGCGGCCACCCAGGGGGAAAAAAGATATTGGCTTGGAGTAACTTTAATTTATATAATTTAAGGAATCGTGAGCAGCAACCATTCCCCACTCCCTTTGAATTATTTGGGCATTAATTTTGAAATTTCTGAGTAATATCTGCCAGTTGCTGACACCTGGTGGGGATTATATGCAACTCCAAGACATATGTTCTCTTGGGAAAGTGTGCCTTTTATTGTTTTTAAAACTGGCTGCTTATTCCCCTCAAAATATTGAGGTTTGAGGGAGAGATTCTAATCTCAGACTTGCCAAGACAGTCTTGATATATTAAATGGTTAGCAATAACTTAAAAGTAGAATTAGGTATCAATCAAAGGCATATCTTGTTGGAGTTTTTATTATTATTTCATGTGTAATACTGTAGTGCTTTATGTGTGTCTTACTGTTTTTTACCGGAGACCTAATCAAGAGTCACATAGGGTAGTGGGTGCAGGTTATGCGTTGAACATCAGTTTTGGAATTATTTTTCTACAAAGGCTATGTGTCACATTATCGGAAAGGTTTAGGTGTTAACTGCTTCTATGTGCCAGCACTCAGAAGCCTTTGCCCTTTGTTGAGAGAAGTGTTAACATTTAAATGCTTCTTATAGCACACATGTTGGCCTGTCGTGTGCAAGGGTATGTACCCCGCCAGGGACACACCGTTAACTGGCAGAGAGTGTACACTTTGCGCACAGTGGCGCAATCCTCTTAGCAAGACGCATCAAACATGGCTTCTGCATAAAGCATTGTCACAGAAAGAGATTTTTCACTAGAGCAGAGCCGAAAGTTAATCACTGAGCCCTTTCTGCTAAAATTAGGGGTGCAGAGGGTAGCGCCACCCCGCAAAAAACAACAACAGCGCTGACCCTCCCCACTCACTTTTTTTGCTCCTTCCACTGCATTTCCCTTTATTTTTCCCATTTCTGAGTGCTGTTGCTTTGTTTCAAAATGGCAGCTTTTTTTTTTACAGCGGTTCTCAACCTGTGGGTCCCCAGATGTTGTTGGACTACAACTCCCATCATCCCTGAGCTCTGGCCTTGCTAGCTAGGGGTGATGGGAGTTGTAGTTCAACCTCTGGGGACCCACAGGTTGGGAAAGGCTGCACCTGTCTTGAAGCCAGATCGGAGTGACGGCAGGAGGGCCCTGCTTCCACTCTGGTTGTCTTCCTGGGTTAAGAAGTCAGTGGAGTAAGGGATGAAAGCTCACATTTCCCACCCCCGTTTTGGCCTCAGAATGGACACCATCAGAGCTAGGAAGCAGAATATCATGTATGCAGTGGAAGAAATGCCATCGGCAGGGAGAGTGAATATGCTGCTGGCAAGTCAGGAGAAAACCCCACCCTTGTTTGTGTTCGTATTCTCATGTGCACAGTTCCAAAATGGCTGCCCAACTTGGATGTGGTAAACTGGGGAAGAGGAGTGCATTTTGGCTTAGCTCTTTGCTCATGCCTTGCATCTGGGAGCAGCTGAATTCTAAACTGGCCTTCGGAGTCACTTAATTCTATTGAAACTCATAAAAAATTGATGTTTGGAATTTTAATATTGATCAGGTTGCACGAAATTTAAATACTGTATTTCAGTCTAGAAATGACAATCTACAAGTATGTGAATCTTAATTATTATTATTTTTACTTGAACTTTGTGTTTTCCTTACCCCTACATCTTCTCTTGGTGTGTTTTATGAACTGCAGGAATAACAGAATTTATATTCCAAGCAGTCTCAAGCTGAAAACACACTGGTTACTACAGGTGTTTTTTGTTTTAAAAACCCAAAGCTTCAAAGAATAGGTCAACATTGATCCAAAGGTAGGGTTTTTTGGAAGGCTTTAATTTTGTTTTCTTGTCAGGTTCTCAATCTGTCAAAGATGCATTGCAAACTGTTTTATGTTTTGACTTTGGTAGTAGCTGACTGGAGGGTGATGTGGAAAACACTGAAAAAAGGTTTTCTTTTTTTAAAAAAACAAACTTGTACTATTTATTTTGATTTTTTTTAATAGGGAAGCCTTAATGATTCCCTCTGAAGTTGTTATAGCAAGTTGTAATTCCATCATTAAAGCTGAAGTTGACACCGATATGGATGCTTTCATTGTTTAATTATTGGTTTAAGTTTATAGTACTTCCAACTACAAGTTAATGGCAACAATCTTTGCTAACTTGATGGGACTTTGCAACAGCAGTATCCTGAATCAGCACCAGGCATCTGACATCAGCTAAATTTCCCTCAATATCTCCAAGGGTGAGGGGTACAATAATTACATTATTTTTGTTGTTTTTACAGTTATACTTCCACATGCCAGGGATGGATAGTGACTTTCCCAGGACACAAAATTCTGCTATGTTCAAGGATAAGAAAAAGCAAACCATTTGCTCATGTTCCAGCAATCAGGAAAATTCCTTACAAATAAAATCACGCATCCTAGTAAAGGCATAACCAAGCTATAGCAAGTATTCTTCAGCTTGGGAATGGCAGGTACTTAACACATTAAGCAGCTATGGCCCATTAGAATCTGAGAGAGTTGTCATATCGTAGACATTGCATATTATCACAACCCTTTATACTCTGAGAAACTGCAGGGCCTGCATTTATCCAAAATTGTTTTTCAGGGCTCTAACATGATGCTATAACATCTAACGAAAACTTAACCACAGACCTTCATTGGTTATAAAAGATTCATCATTGCTGCTGGAGTCTTTAGAGCTTTATTAAGTGAGAGCAACCCAACTGAAGTTGGAGTTCTGTTACAAAAGCGAAGCAAATGAATGATAAACAAAATTAAACCATGCTGAAAAATAGGTTGGTGTGCTGTAAAGTGATTTCTCGTAGAAATCATCATGAAAAAGAACACATGACATTCTGTATAGTTTCTTTATTCAAATCTCACTCCAGAAACCAGGGAGCAGGCCCAGAAATTTCAGTAGCTTGGGATCTCTCTCTGCATTAAATGTTACAATCGTAAGATAATTTGTAGTGCTAATTTGGGTTTTTCCTGAGGTTTCACTATAGGTAAAGCAACCAACTTCCACTGGGGTGGTCATGGGTGTTGGGGTTTCCCCTCCCCTATTTAACAAAGACATTTTATTTATTGAAGTGTTTATGCTATTTATTATGCATAGCTATTCATGCCCTGGCTACTGTCATGTGCGCTAAATGTTGTCTTTTAAGGATGATCTGGAAGCTTTAACTCGGGGGTCAGCAAACTTTTTCAGCAGGGGGCCAGTCCACTGTCCCTCAGACCTTGTGGGGAGCCGGACTATATTTTGAAGAAGAAAAAATAATGAATTCCTTTGCCCCACAAATAACCCTGAGATGCATTTTAAATAAAAGCACACATTCTACTCATGTAAAAACACGCTGATTCCCGGACTGTCCGCTGGCCGGATTTAGAAGGCGATTGGGCTGGATCCGGCCCCCGGGCCTTAGTTGCCTACCCATGCTTTCACTCATAGAAAACAGCTGCTGAGTTACATGTGCAGGCTAAACAATACCTTTTTCAGAGGAATATACAGGACATATTCTGCACCACCTCTTCTGCTTTTAAAGAGCTAATGAAAGTGTTGATTGTTCCCTTTAAAGCCTTAAATAGTTTAAGACCAGGTTATCAGGAGGAGGAGACCCATTTAGCTAAAGGGGTGCTTCAGGTTAAGAACAGTTTCAGGTTAAGAACGGACCTCCGGAACGAATTAAGTACTTAACCCAAGGTACCACTATAGAACATAAGGCCCCATAAAACAGATGATGTGTTAATTGTGCTTGTGTTTATGGAAGGTTCTTAAGAGCACTTCAAAGGGAGTCAGAACTGTGCTAATGGCCACAGAGTGCAGCACTTGTGTAATTTCAACACGCAGTGGTCTTGTGTAGTAGTGGGGTGTCCTGCCCCTTGCTGCCAAGCAGTGTGTACACTTCAGAACATTATGTGGATGCAGGATGTGTTGTTTTTTACAGAATTTTAAGCTGTTCCTCACGAAGCTAAATCAATGTGTCATGATCACCAAATAGATACGTCACTCAACAATTCAGATGTGTGTGCCTTTAATTTCAGTTCATCACAAACAATTATTTTTGTTGTACATAAATTTAATTACTGAAAAGTGCAGCAATAATACAGGGTCCTTCAAAGGGCACTTTCTAAAAAAATTGCTATGATTCATGAGTAAGAAAACTAGCATACATAGTTGTCATACAGCAACACTTAAAGGAAAACTGAACAGAAAATGCCATGGTTTTGAGCAGCTTTACAAACAACATTTTACTGGGGTTTTTGTTTGTTTGTTTTGTACTTATTAGGATGGATTTGGTGGTGTGGGGCCTAAGTACAAAAAAAGACCTACCTAGTACAAGCACTTGTAAAACCCTAGCAATTACATGCAGTGACTGTCTATTTGGTGAGTTACATATGAACAGACAGCCTTCCAGAATAACTTGCCTTTTAAAAGAACTTGCATTTTGGCCAAGATTTGTTTTTTAGCAGAAACTTCTGAGATGATAGGGCAGTGCTGTGAAACGTTAACAAGCCCTGAAAAAACTTGATAAGTTCTGTTAATTGAGCTAGAAGTTGTTTTTTCTCTGCACGAGAGGTGAGCTGTGAAAAAAAAAATCTTAATTAAAACTCCACCAGTCAACTCTGGGCTGCTGCTCACAATATATGGCAGCTATGCAATGTCATGAGTAACTGTGTGCAAATTGGCTTGCCAGGCAGATTCATTTTCTACTGCATAGTTTGCTCCCACATCACTGCCAAGCAGCTCTCAGTTTAGCAATGTGAATGTTACCGTCATGTTTTCTTTAAAACTAATACTGTGTAAGGCCTCTGTTGGTATCCAACAGTTGGACGACAGCGTCTTCATCGTAAAGTGCAAACAGACAACAATAGCTAGAATCTTACAGAAAGAAGTGATTAGATCTGTGTGTGGGGCTGTGTGTTACTTTTAGGTAAATGCTTCGGCGCAAAGACTGGTTAAAAGTAGGTTTCTAGTGGTCCTTTCATTCTTATTGATTCCACTTGGCATCAAGTTCAAAGCAGCCTGTCTTTCCCATGCCAACATTGTGCATTGAGACATGATCGGACTGCCTCTCCCTGACACCCCCAAAGCTCCCCCAATCCCCACGCAGAGCAAATTTTGCGGTTGTATAAGGATCTGCAGGTGGAGGAAAAGGGAAAGTCCAGTTTGCATGAACTAAAATCAATTGCACAAGTTGTGGTTTGTTTTTTAACAGAAGATATGCAGCTTTGGATAGGATAGTTAGAAGTTAACACATTTAAGACATTTTGAGATGCAAGCTCACTGTTCCGAAAGAAAATAAGAAACCTAAAGAAATAACAAAACAAGTAAAATCTTTCCATTCTACATTTTACAAGATCCCAAGTTTCTTCCTGAATTGCTATTGTATATTACCTGGTTCATAAGTGCCTTGTGAGGAATCAACTGGTGAATTTCATAGTATTAAATATACCAAACTACTACTAAGTTGTTTCACTCATTCTGTATGGTTAGTTTCGATAGCATGAACATTGTTTAAGACATGCAGCACAGAATCTTCTGCTCAGACCAAGTAAAACACCTTAACTCTTAAATGTTTCTTAAAGTCAGGGGTGGCAAACCGGTGGCCTGCCAGATACCACTGAACTTCCATCATTCCCGACTGATGAATGTGATGGCTGGGACTGATGGCAATTGGGAATCCAACAACCTCCAGGTGATTACAGGCTCCCACCGCCTACTTTCAAGTCCACACAAACAGAGTATTACAAATGAATATATTGGAAGTTAACCTTAATATGGTATAGGAGCTTGCTACTAAAATAAGTTGGAACTCATTCTGATCCACTCTAGCTAGAGGTATTAAATGCAGACGGAGGGACAAGAGTAATCTTTCTCAAGGTTATGTATGACGAACAGAAAATAAAAACACATAATATATTTAACTGCAGCAGAACTGACATGTTTCTAGCTCTGATTTAAATCACTAAAGTTGACGAGCAATGCCCCCCCTGCTGGTTTTCAGAGGTGTTTAAATTGGCTGGAGCCTAAATCTCTGAAGCAATTTCCTTTCATGCTCTCCCCCCGCCACTTCCAGGATGACTCAAACCACCTTCTCACGTTATTGCTCCTTGACCCTGCTGCTCTTTATGTGACCTCAGCCTTTATCATCTGACACAGCATATGTCCAAATAGGCCATTCTTATAACAGAGGTCCATTTATATTTGTTGCTCCTATCTATCGTTAAGTGGATACGATTGGGACAAAACTGTCTGGGGGCGTTGTGTTGCCCAAGTGTTTAAGGAGATATGCCCTTTGGGTGATAAGTCAGCCAATTGAAGAGAACTGGTCTGGTATTCAAGCAAATGTCGATAACAGCAAAATAGTCCGATCGGCTTAATATTAAATAAAAATAGGACCAAACGTTCAGCAAGTGCTAACAATATATTTCACAGGCATAGGGCAATCAAGAATAAGAAGAGTCAAATCTGGGCATCAAATAAATATGACCTGCAGTTTTCTGGCATAAAGGGCTAATACAGTAAGCATTATATCCTAAAGCAACTTTCTCAGATGAGGCACTGGAAATACTCTCCTCTGTATATATTGCTACATTGGGACGTCAGATTCTATTGTACTTTTGAGAATGCACATTTTCCAATTAAAATAACACTCTTAAATTAGTGGCTCCCATACAAAATAAATGGCACATTCAGCGCATTTTCTATCTTTTTTTTTTTGGGGGGGTGTCTCTCCATTTAGTGGTTTACTTGGTTCTGATCTGAAAAGAGAGTTGATTAATACATATTGAGACAATCTAACAGGCACATACATTCTAATCAGCAATTCCAGACGAGTCCTGAAAGGCTGAGAAGAAAAACAATGGCCACCTCCCTGGTTAAAACTTGATTATACTAGACTTTAAACACAACCCAGAAGCATGATGCATCTTCTTAAAAAGCTTAGCCGCTAGTGCTGTAGGGAGGCGATCTATAGCCTCTGCCTACAGGGCAGGCCCAGGATGACCCTGCTCCCCCCGAAAAAAACTTGCGTCAGGACCAGCTCTCAAAGGTAAGTAGTTAACACAGTTTCCACCTGAGGTCTTTCACATAACACCAAACAAATTGAGATTCCTGGCCACAAGTCAACATTGTACTTCAAGATGCCATTTTCAGATTGATGTGGTAATCAGATTTTGAGGGAACTAGACCAATCATGTCTGTTAGCACGTATTGCACAAAATAACCAGCTGGGGAGGTCATCTTCTCCAAACAGAGTCCGCCAATCATGCCTTTCAGATGTAGTCATAGTGGATTCAGCAGATACTCTGCAGTCACTTTGAAGAAATGTTAACAAAACAGGCTAGTCACTGCAGCTACAGGGACCGTGTAAAAAGTCTGCGAGCCTGAGTCCCATGATTGCTGAACATCAGGTGTGGGTTGAACTTGTATCTGCAGGGAAAGGGGTGAGTTTGGGAGAAGAGGAGGGGAAAACAAGTGCTTTCAAGTCAAGTCTGGTATTTACAGTTTTTAAAAATAACAGCATTCTATGTGTGATACAGAATCTCTTGCTGATCTTTTCCTAGAGAGAAACCTCTGCTGTATTAGTTATATCACACTCATGCAAGAACCCCGTGCTCCATTAAAATGAATGGCGGCTATACAGATGCTGCATTTAGTTGAATACAGTATATTTAAAGAAGCAACTGGTTCCGTTGTTTAGTTCCAAGCTCAAAAGTGTTTGAAGCAGTTGCTAAGAAGCAAGCTGCAGCAAGGGGTTTGTTATATATAAGCTTTAAAGACTTCATGGTTAGGGCCCAGATAGGCGGTTTCTTTTAAAGCCTGTGGCTTGGACCAAGGAAAACCTCCTTCCCCTGAACCCCCCCCCCCAATCCTTTCTGGAGAATCAGGTTGGGTGCAAGTAAGGGGAGGAAAATTGAAAAACCTTTTATTCAAGATAAATGATCTTAGTATTCAGGTCTCGGGTGTGTGTGTGTGTGTGTGTTTCTTTACCGCTTTATATTTTTAATAAAAAAATCTCAAAGTGGTTTACAGCATATTAAATCAATAAAACATGAGCCGGGTGACGTTCCTCCAGCCTCATGAGGAGCCTCTTTAGTGGAACTGGGGAGTACGGGCCATGCCCCCTAGCCCAGGTGGAAAGGGCCTTTCGGGAAGCAGCCTTCATGCCTCACTGCAGGGCGATGTTCCTTTGTTGGATATCCTTCGCTATTAAAAGGACTTTTCTCACTTGCAAGAATTCCGATTTAAAACCTTGTAACTGAATTTTACTTACAGTAACTCAAAGACCAAGAGGGAAGGTCTATGTGCCTGAACTGTTCAAAAACAGTTGCAAAGCCGTATAATGATTGAAATAGGTCAATAAGTGCAGGCTTACCCTGGATCAAAGACCCCTGGTGTGCGGCAAGTTGCTCCAGAACAGGATTGCAACATCATTAGCCGATAGTTCATCTTTTCTAAAATTTCTTGATCTATTGTTTTTGCGATGTTGGTAATCTGGTGCGGGTCTGCAGTCAAGTTGTAAACTTCAACAAACACCTGCATTTAAAAAAACAAACGACAGGCTAAATATGGAACTGAGGATTTATAGCCAGAGATACTACGATGAAGATTGCTATTACATCTTAACATGGTCTATTACAGTGGTACCTCGGGTTACATATGCTTCAGGTTACAGACTCTGCAAACCCAGAAATAGTACCTCGCGTTAAGAACTTTGCTTCAGGATGAGAACAGAAATCATGTGGCAGCGGGAGGCCCCATTAGCTAAAGTGATTCATCTTGTTTTTATTATTGCTTGTAAGCCGCTCTGAGCCCGGCCTTGGCTGGGGCGGGCGGGGTATAAATAAATTATTATTATTATTATTATTATTATTATTATTATTATTATTATTATTAAAGTGGTACCTCAGGTTAAGAACAGTTTCAGGTTAAGAACGGACCTCCAGAACGAATTAAGTTCTTAACCCGAGGTACCGCTGTAGATGCCACATGGATAAATCCATTTGTCGATCCCATCCTGTAGCTCCTTTTGTGGGAGTAATACATCTGAACTTCAGCTTGGTTTGTGGGACAGTAAGCAGAAACCAAATCTCTTTCTCATCGTCTTCCAGTTTCACCACTCATAGTGGATCACCCTCACGATAACTGGGAGGCGCTGTCAAGTGAGATGGCCGCCCTCTTCCACTGAGCGTGCAAACTATGGGAGGGAGGGGGACACCCGCCTAGCCTGCCAGGTCAGCTGAATCAACCCTGATGATCTATGGGGTGACAGATGTCGCTTCATGAGCGAGTGTTCATGCAGCCAACATCTTACTAATGGGATTTAAATTTCGCTTCTAAAGGGAGAGGTAGGTCACTAAAATCCTCTCAAAGCCAATTGTCCCGGATCTTTTTACAGACCTGTGTTCCCTCCTCAGTGTTCAAGCTGCCTGCCTCGTTTCAATTTACAATGCTACCGGTTCATCAAACCTTAAGTTTTACATTCGTCATTAACAACTACTGCTAGAGCCGCACCTGTTAGAACAAGAACCGTACTCTGATGTTTGGCCCCAGCCTTGTTTTTCGTACATCCCTTGCAGCATGTAGCAAACAGCACCTTACCCACTGTTTTCTCACTCCAGCGGTGAGATACAGCTGAGGGTACAATCCAGAGCAGGCTATGCATGCAGGTCCCTTTTCTCCTAGTATTAAAAATACTGCCTCTTTAAAGCCAAACAGAGCAGTATTCACTGCCAATGCAGGTAAGGAGTAACACGCCAAAAACCCATTTCTAGCCATTACACAGTTACCTGGTGTGTGATTGCTCTGCACAAAAGGAAATACTAAACTTCTGCACCAATGTTATAGGAACTACTTATACCAAAAGCAACTGAAAATATAACCATGTCCACTAGGATGTGGGGTATATATAACATGGGTTGAGAAATAAGAACGGAGAGTCTTCCCTCTGAAGAATCTAACTAGAAACTGAGAATGACAGTCAGAAGAGGGAATAAGGGATTGATTGCTGTAGAGAACTTTCACAACGACCACAGAATAATAGTATTCTGTTAAAACTGATATTCTCTTAAGCTGTGACCTGTTGTCAAGATGGCAATTCTCTGTCATGCAGTGCTGTCATATTCCTTACACATCTCTCTACCGGCTTCATTTGGCTAAACTCACACAGCTTTTTCTACGTATCTTTTCATTGCAAGATTCTGCTTGCAAAAGAAAACTTTCAGAGTTCTTGAGCCGACACTGAGTTTACTTCAGAAGACAGAAGGTAAGTGCTGGACTAGCAAGATTATAGGTAAAGGTAAAAAAAGGTAAAGGACGGTTAAGTCCAGTCAAAGGCAACTGGGGTTGTGGCTCTCATCTCGCTTTCAGGGCAAGGGAGCCGGCATTTGTCCACAGACAGCTTTCCAGGTCATGTGGCCAGCATAACTAATTTGCTTCTGGCACAACAGAACACTGATGGAAACCAGAGCGCATGGAAACGCCGTTTACCTTCCCACCGCAGCAGTACCTATTTATCTACTTGCACTGGTGTGCTTTTGAACTGTTAGGTTGGCAGGAGCCAGAACAAAGCAACGGGAGCTTACCCCGTCACAGGGATTCAAACTGAAATTATATACCCCTACTAAAGGTTGCTTTCTGCATTGCATTTTACTGACACAGGGATAATTTCTTACAGGAGTGGCTCGTTGTTCCCTTTGTCAAAGTTCACCTAAGTACTTAACGAGTTAGAATTGTCGTTTGGTGTCAGAAGCAGCCCCAGGAGTCTTGCTAACTGCATAACTTTAATGAAAGTTACAAACCCAAAACGAACAGGATGATTAAATATAGATATCTGAACCAGCTGTCTGGTGAGGGAGCTTTCAGGTCAAATGGGAAATAGCTGATCACACTAAATTTAACCTACTTGGTTAACCAGGTTCTGGGATTTGCATAAATAACTCCTAGAACCGTTATTCCCATCTGCACAGAATAAATACATCAGGAGTTGAAGTTAACATGGTACTGTAAAAAAAAAAAAAACACAAAAAACACAAAAAAACAGAACAATTACCTCACGATCATCAAATTCACAGTACTGCAGATCCCATGAAGAAGAGAGTGTTCTTACACATGCATATGTATTGTTGTATGCATCTTCACAGACACAATCTGGAAAACAATGCTATAAAAACAAAAGTTCTGTTACAATGCGGCATACATCCATTGTTACACACAAACAATACAGTGTACTGACAGCGACGTATGTTAAGACTCAGCCCACAGACTGTCCTAGATGCAACTGCAAATTTGCTTTTAAACCCCTCCTTTTTTGGGGCCCATGTACAAGATGCCACTCCTAATCTTTCCACACAAACCCTCGGCGACCCCATGCTTCTCAACATTCTTCAGGTAAGGATTCTAAAAGCCAATGGAAGAAAACAGAACTACGTACGGTGACACCGGGTCCAAGGGCAGGGCAGGTAGGATCACTACTGTTGTGTCCTTCTCCTTGGTACTCAACCAAAACATCTGATCTCCAGGTCACATTTGCATCTCCTCTCTAAAATAAAGCAAATGTCAACAACTGTGTGGGTGACTGCAGATCGAGTAGAATGGAAGCTTCATAAAACAAAAAGAGCTTTTAGCCTTCAGAACTGTGGAGACTAAGCCTGAAACTTGTGGTAGCAGCAGCAGAGACTTAAGTATAAACACGAAGAAAGCCCCAGTCCTCGCACTCTAAAGTTTCATGACTTAAAGCTGACGTCATCTTCAGTATCTGATAGAGATAGAAGAACTGCTGAGAAACAATTTATATGAAGTTTCACACTGCTAAAGTGTCCCTTAAATGCACTAGGTCCTCTCCACCAGATTCACAATAAAAATGGCACAAATGTGTGAGGTACAACTACAGAGCTCAGAGATGCTATGCCAGGCATAGGCAAACTTGGCCCTCCAGATGTTCTGGGACTACAACTCCCATCATCCCTAGCTAACAGGACCAGTGGTCAGGGATGATGGGAATTGTAGTCCCAAAACATCTGGAGGGCCGAGTTTGCCTATGCCTGTGCTATGCTAAGTTTGCATGTTATAAACATGCACAGTTCCTTTCTTTTAGCTCCTCTGGAACTTATCCCAAAGCGTTTTGCTTCGTTTCCCTTTTGCTACTAGAAACAACCTTATACTGTATACAACAGTGTCTCACATTGAATACAAATGATCTGCAGAAAAGGACTTTATGATATGAAAATAGAGATGATGCGTGCAATTTGTAACCCAAGAAAATAAAGACTTTTTTTTAAAAAAAAGATACAGGCAAGCTGCATCAGTACTCAAATTATTTTACAACATTATTTAATCGGTAAATTGGGTTGTGTTCAATAAATATACACTCTGATTTGCTTTACACCAGGTTGCATTATTTTGTTGTCCATCTAGCTCGGTATCAGCTGTTCTATGCCTCTCAGACACCGTTCTTTCACATCACATGCTGCCTGATCCTTCCGTTTTAGTGGGTGTCTGCATACAGAAGATCCTGGGTTCAAATTCTATGTTCTACCACTGAAGCTTTCACTCCTACCAATACCAACAGCAAGGGCTGTGTGAAAATATCTACAAGGTAGAGGAGATTACGACTGCTGAACATCATAATCTAGAGTGGAAGAACAATCACTGAAGAACAATGTTTAGAGCAGTTACCAGAATACCTAATAATAATAATAACCCCACCAATGTACTTACCAGTAGTTGTAGTAGTGACATCCCATCCATCTGTGTTTTATTTAGATCATAGCCTGCAATATCTAAAATAGTAGGACCCAAGTCAACGTTTGCCACAAGCATCTAGAAGGCAGGAAACATAAAATAATTATTATATTTTCCTATTATGGTCCAAGTGGAAACATGCACGTTTTCAGGGTCCAAGCAAATTGGACAAACATGTTAGTCTACACTTGCTTCCGTCACATAAACAGACTTCCACTGTGCTCTGAAAAGCTGGGGGAACATATTGCTAAAGCTCTGGGGAAGCAGTTTAAATAGCACTTGCCATTTCCTCCTGCCACCTTTCTGCATGCACTGAGTGAGCTGCCAACTCAGAACATCTTCCATTTAAAGCTAGGACTATAGTTGATACCTGCCTTCTGCTATTAAATGGCAATTACTTGTTATTAACATTTGCTTTACAATAAAAAGGGTGCAAGAAAATACAATGGTCATTGCTGTGCAATAACTAAATTCTTATCCGAGCCATCCCTCGTATTCTCCCCTCTAATCTTGCACGAGAACTTCTAAGAACTTCCATCCCACTGCATTCCATAAGCAAGACAAAAGAGCAAAAAGGAAGACAGAGGGGAAAACATGAAAGGTGTCCACATTCTAATATACACACCTTGACACTTATTTTTATTAATGTGTTACCTTATGGCCAACTGTGCTAATCTATGATTTGGGACCAGTTATTTATTTAACGTGAACACATGTTTAGAAGGGTGTCTGCAGAAGCAATGAAGCACCATCCCTAGTGTGAGTCCTGGTCCATCTTCCAGTTTTCTAGACGTCATTAGAATACTTTTCACACCCTTTATGTAGTTGCAAAATAGTTGATGCTACCACTAATGACGCCATTATTGTGAAGTGGTGGCCATAGAGGTAATCGTGCAACTTCTTTACTCCAGCCACGACCGCCATGACCTCCCTGTCAATGATCCCTATCTTTAAGTCTGAGCAAAATGCTTGTTTAACCTGGAGGTAGGCTGTCTGAATTGTGCATTGCTTTGTTAACGATTTGTTGGGTCTCTGGACCATAATAAAGATTGATTAATTGAGTTGCAACATAATATTTAGAGAAGGCCAGTAAACAACCAAATTTATCCAGTCCCTCGTGTGACTAAGAACTGCCAATGCCTAGGCAAGAAGCTTTGTAACAACTCAACACACACACAATATTAAATCACACAGGCTTGTAGCTGCTGTTGCTTCTTTGCAAGTCCGATTCAGAAGCAGTAGGTTTCTTCTTCGTAGGTTTTTGACTATTCCATTCTACACAACTGCAGGCTTTACCACTCACTTCTCTTTGCATATTCTGTTTCCGCTTCTCAACATTTTCTCTCTCTTTCCAATGTCACTCATACTTAATTCTTTTCCCAGTTCACACAATGAATATTCTGGAACCAGGCTGCTTTCAAACAACATGGTCGCAGGTATTTGCACTTATTGTAAGTGTAACTTTACCTTGTTCGTTTGGTTGGGTTTGATTCCTGGTCCTCGCACCAACAGTGGAACTTTAATGTCAAACTCGTAGAGCTGTCGTTTGTCAATAGGCAATGAAAACTGACCTAAGAAACAGGCAGAACAGAAATTCTATATATTGCATTGACAGCTTTTGCTATTTTATCCCAGGGAGGGGCTAACCTTTGGCCTTCTAGACATTGATAGAATACAACTCCTATCTTCTCTGACTATTGACCACGCTGGCTGAGGCTGGTAAGAGTTTGAGTCTAATAATATTTGGTGGGTCACAGTTTAGCCACTTCTGCTTTATCCCTCTTGTTGTTTGTTCACTCCCCAGCCGGTCTGCATTTATTCATTAGGGAAACGTTTTATTTTCGGTCATCCCCTATATTGTTTTTAGCTTAGAGCTAAATTCCAGGAAGTGACCGCAAAGAGAGAATATAGGACTAAGATGTTTGGATGCCAATAGTTTCCAAAGCCACAAATTTGCATCACTTCTCCCAAAGCTGTTTCAAATGTATGCATAAAAGTTTACAGCCTTTATATATATCTATATCTATATCTAAAATACATTCACCTGTATGAAAGCCATTGTCTGAAGTGTAAAAAATGTATGTATTATCCAACTCTTCATGAGATTCCAGCCTCTTCACCAGTTTTTCAATCAGATCATCCACCGACAGAAGTGTCTGCCATCTGCAAGTGAACAGGAAAGTTTAAGTGTGTTAAATGTATGAGGGTATGTGCATGCAAATGTGAAGTGGAGTATGAGTTTCATAACTCAAAGAAGACTTTCTTATATATTTTTGAGCCCTGCTGTTTTCTATTCTAAAAGGTCCTGTATCTATCAATACCTTGATCTAGTTTGTTTGATAATGAGAACCACCATTTTCATGGGATGCAAATTCAAGCAAGTGTCTGAAAATTCTGCAAGACTCACAACTTTGGGAGGGGTGTAAAAGCATCAGCCGGGTACTTAGGTACTATTTAACAGCTCACTGCAAGTTTGGCTTATTCCAGAGGCAGCTGGTTGCAATGGGCAGAAAAGGAAGCAACCCCTTAAGAGCCAGAGAGAGAAAGTGTTTTTTTTTTGTCTCTTGCATCTGCACACATAACTAATTCACTACCTCTTTTTCTGCCCCGTTCTCTGAAATCTATTCTGGTCAACAGAAAGTGAAACCTGATGTGCTGTGCATGCATTTTGCCCCAGGTGGCACAACCCCACCCTCTCCAGAAAAACATATATTAAAAGCACTACCCATTGAAAAAATACCCTTCAGTAAGGCTAATATGAACCAATGATTCCCCTCTTAGCCTCCTTCTTGGAGGGCTTTCAATACCTAGCCAATCGCAGCCCTCCAATACAGTAATTTGCATGAAAGTTAAGTATCTATAACCATCATTCACAACCAACCCACTTTTAGCAGCGTCTTAACATTCTTTGACCATTGAGCCATTGCCTGGCTGCACAGGTGGACCCACAAGACCCACTCTCAGGCACGCATGTGAAGAAGATCAGAAGTGACCACAGGGAGCCGCTGAGAGAGGCCTTAGCAAGGGAGAAATCCCTTCTCTGCTCGGGGCTTTTACTTAAGGCTCTCTTGACTCACAAGCGCTGCAGCCATTTAGAAGAGCAATGCACACAAGCACAGCTTCCACCCCCAACAAGGGAAGGTGTTGACTGTGGATCTGTGGCACAAAGGACTATTACATATAGGGGACTATTCCTGATCCCAGCTGCTCGCTCACTAATGGTTAAGAGGTGGCTATGCCTTCTTAACAGTGCTATGTGATAGGAGCTTCATCTCTCAACACACAGCAGAGAAACATTCCTATCTGCTCATGGGGAAAGGAAACTTTCTCCCCCCTCTGCCCTCATCAACAGACCCTCTGATTACTGTGCTAAGCAATGAGATAGGGGTTTCCTTTATCGCAAAGCATAATAATAATAATAATAATAATAATAATAATAGTAATAATAATAGTCCACCCATCTGGCTGGGTTTCCCCAGCCACTCAGGGCAGCTTCCAGCACATATAAAAACCATAATAAAACATCAAACATTAGAAACAATTTCTTCCTTCCCAGGCTGCCTTTCTTCCTCCCTCCCTTTGATTACACGTGTGTGAGAAATATACGAGAGAGAGAAGAGGGTAAGAGTCGAGTCTATGTGAGTGCATGCCAGCAACAAGAGAGAAGGGCTGAGTGCATGCCAGTGTAACATGAGAGCATATTTTAGCGTCAGGTGAGATTAGCCAGGTGTGAATGTGCCTGTGATCCATTTCTTTAAGCTATCTCTTTCTCTGCTTCGCCACCTTCAATGGTCACCAGTCACTTCTGCTTATCCCTTTCAGCAGCTACTTAAAAGCAACAGCTGTTCTCTGGTACAGAAGGTATGTAAAGACACCAGCTGTTTAAAGGAATCTTTGGTGAGGAAAAGGTGGAGAGGCAGATGTGACATTTGTGTAACCAAACTTTCTTTGACCAACTGCAGTTTATTTCATAACCCAAAGCAAGAATATATCATGTAGATTTTCAAAGCTGGCCTATATATATATATATATATATATATATATATATATATATATGTGCTCCGTTTCAGTTTTGCAAGAAATCCCATTAAAAAAAAATTAGTATATGTTTCCTACCTTTTCCTAAAAGCGTCATCTAGAAATTGTATTGATGAATTAGTCATTGGCGTCTTTGCTTGCCTGATGAGCCAATGTTTGTCCTATAAAACATTATCAACATTTGTTACTTTAGATTTAGGCCTCATGCCTAAGACTTAGGGTGAAGAACAATTTAAAGCATATAAAAAAGGGAACAAACTAAGATTCAGTTTAAAAGCCAACAATGATATTGTTTTATCTGGACTGCCTTTTGATAGGATGGATTAAGGTTGGGTTTAACCGACATAATTTTCAGTTTGTGATCAACATTTTACCCACCTCAAGCCACTGGGATTTGGAATGACAGACACACAAAAACCCAAACTATTCCAGTTCAGATAACATGTGCAATCCTACCCATGTCTACTCTGAAGTAAATCCTATTGAGTTCAATGGCGCTTACTCATTGATAAGTGGATATAGGATTGTAGTCGTATAAGTTGGAACTATTTCCCTTTAGCTTTCTTGGTGTCATAAATTAATTTCAGGAACTTTTGTCTTATATAGAAAGATGCTGTCATATTTGGCATTTGATCAGGCTCACTGGTTAATTATTTCGTAATAATTTCGTTAGAAACCAATATAACGTTAGCAGCACAATTTTCCAAAATGATACGGGATATAATCCATTTGGTGCCTTTGTGCTCATGGAAAGATTTTTGTTCGATTGGATAGGTCTGCTAACAGAAGAGAAAGGAAAGTTATTTTTGTCAATTCATCCTTCCCCATGCAGCCAGATACCACCTTTCACCCTGTTCTGGAGGGTCCCCCAACTTTCTGGAGCCAATTTTCAAGGTGCGCTGGGGCAGCTGGGAGAGGGGGAAAAGGCAAACATAGCCTCTTATCCTTTTCCATTAACAGATGACTCTATTCATGGACTCTGCAGTCAGTTTCCTATTGCTATGTACGCAAGCTTCTCCTAAAATGGAATCTAACAAGGTTTTGCTTTAATGAAAACATACTGCCAGAACACAAGATGCTCTTGGGCCACAAGGAGGAACGAGAACGTTTGAGAGATTGTTCAGACTTTAAAAAACAAACAGGACCTTGAACTGGAGAAGTAGAAAAACAGACAACAGTAAGCGCTGATGAAATCTCCTTCATAATTCTCATCCAATGAGGCTGAGAGCTGCATGGCCTTCACCTTTACTCAGAAACAGCACAAATAGCTCCAGTCTAATCTGGGTTGACAACGTGAATGACTATTTTTTGAAAAGAACTGTGCGTCATTGCTTGACTAACCACGTTCCAACGCATTTTACTATACAGTAGAACACAGCCTGCTCAAGATAGGAGCCTATGCAGCAACAGCAACTGAAGGACAAATAGTTTTAAGGCACTTTGATGAGTAATGTAACAGAAGTGGGAGTTAGAATCTTAGCTGCATTAGATCGGTGCTGACTATACATTCACCACTGTAACACAGTACTCCTAGGCACCATTTTATTGATATAAATTCCTGAGACCACTACTTAGCAATCTTCAAGCCACAGATGCAACAACGTCAGATTCTGAAGATCTAGATGCCTAAATTTCCTCTCTCTCTCTCTCTCTCTCTCTCTCTCTCTTTCTCTCTCTGTGTGTAGGCTGATTGGTCACTAAAGCACTCTCTGAAGCTCCATTAGAAATGACAACTATTCTGGCAGAGTTTCATTATAAGTTAGAAAGGCAAATAGGGGATGCTTGAATACTTTCATCTTGAGTCAGAAGACTGAAAAGGACCTATTGATTTTAAATAGTGCCAACCCTATAGACACTTGTTAAAACAACAACAACTAAGCTCATTTCCAAAGAACAGACAACTAATCACAAGAGTACAATTCACACATTTAGAGGCGATATAAGGGCTGCACATATTGAAGGATACAAACAGGAAACTAAACAAAATTACGAACGGCAGAGGAGCTGACAGCCTAAACACTCATCACACTTGCCAAAAATTTCTGTATTTTGTAGAGAAATCAAGTTCACCCCCTGTAGACCCACAACTTCCACCTGCGTACTTTTATGCCTTGACCACATGGCAGGTTCTCATGACAGATTCCCATGGTGATCATCTGTTTTAAAAGCTCAAATGAAGATTAATTCATTATATCTAGTAATCGCTAATTAATACATTTGTAGTAGATAACCCATACCTTTCCATGGATATTGAAATTACTGTTTCTCGGAGCACTGACATTCTGAAAGCTTTTCTTGTACTGAGGAGCAGCTATCCAAGGTGAGTGGGGTGCAGGAGTTGCTATCATCATGAAGAACGGCTCGAAGTTGGATTTATATTCCAGAAAATCCAAGGACATGTTGGCCTGAAAACCAAAAAAAATTGTTAACTTAAAGCTAATTCTATTTTCTCCTGCCAACCTAGCAGTTCGAAAGCACGTCGAAGTACAAGTAGAAAAATAGGTACCACTCTGGCAGGAAGGTAAACGGCGTTTCCGTGCGCTGCTCTGGTTTGCCAGAAGCGGCTTAGTCATGCTGGCCACATGACCCGGAAGCTGTACGCCGGCTCTCTCGGCCAATAAAGCGAGATGAGCACCGCAACCCCAGAGTCGGCCACGACTGGACCTAATGGTCAGGTACCTTTTTAATTCTATTTTAATGCTGTCCAAGTTATCAGATACAGATCCTCTCAAGAGTCTCCAAAATTACAAATCCCTGTTGCACTGGAAGAGTTACATGTATTTCAACTGTTCCTTTCTTTTGTATTTTCCTTTGAGCAGAAGTTAAATTCTATGTGAGAGGCAGGGCATATTTATTTCTTATTTTATCAAAGTAAGTACCAGAGTTCTTTAGGTCTAACATGTGATGCCATGCTAGTGTCCAGACACAAAAAGGAGGAAAATCTGATAAAACACCATTGCTTCAAACTTATGCTATCCCACTATGGGCAGCCATTCCTGTCCAACAATGCATTGCTATTATTTTAGGAAGTTGCCTTATACCAATGGTCAGACCATTGGTCCATGTTGGACTGTATTGCCTACTCTGCAGTCCTGCATTGCAGGGAACTGGACAAGATGAGCCTTGGAATCCCTTCCAGCTCTACAATTCTATGATTCTATCACTGGCAGTAGTGATGTATGGAAGTGAAAGCTAGACCATAAAGAAGGCTGATCACCGAAGAATTGATGCTTTTGAATTATGGTGGTGGAGGAGACTCTTGAGAGTCCCATGGACTGCAAGAAGATCAAACCTATCCATTCTGAGGGAAATCAGCCCTGTGTGCTCACTGGAAGGACAGATCCTGAAGCTGAGGCTCCAATACTTTGGCCACCTCAGGAGAAGAGAAGACTCCCTGGAAAAGACCCTGATGTTGGGAAAGATGGAGGGCACAAGGAGAAGGGGACGACAGAGGACGAGATGGTTGGACCGTGTTCTTGAAGCTACTAACATGAGTTTGACCAAACTGTGGGAGGCAGTGGAAGACAGGAGTGCCTGGCGTGCTCTGGTCCATGGGGTCACGAAGAGTCGGACACGACTAAACAACAACAAATCACTGGCAGCAGCCCTCCGGGATTTCAGACGGGGGATCTCTCCCAGCAACTACATGGAGATGCTGAAGATTAAATATAGGATCTTTCCTATGTAAAATGTGCTCTGCAACTGAGCCACACCCCAATCCCAAAGACCGTAGCATGAAACACAAAGGGTTTGGCATTGTAAAAACATTTAGTGCACATGTTTTTGAGCACTGCTAAAAATAAAATCATCTTTGTAACACAGGTTGGTCATCCCGTTTAACTGTGACCTTTAATCTCATTATAATTTAATCTTATTATCACAGCTCTGCATTTTAACCTTCTCTTGCTTTTTCAACTGTCATCCTGGTAGCTATTAACAAACTGGTTACTGGGGCATAACTAGTTTGAGGACTTGTCCTGGGTTCAGAATGGTTGACCAAAATAACTGAATGACAATTAAACCTAACAAGGCTTACAATTTATTATTTTTTTAAATATATATAAAATTTTCTATTACCTCACGGTTATCAATTAAAAACAACAACCTGTGTTATAGCTGGACAGGTTTGGTGCCTTTCTAGAAAGTACATTTAAGGTACATTTAAATGCTTTGCGCTGTAGGATACCCAGTTTTCATTTACACTCAGGATTTTACCTTTGCTTCAAAATTATACTAGGAGTTCGACCCGATACAGTCTTGGTAAGAAGCAAGAATTCATCTTGCTAAACACCTAATTGCTGAGAAATCCTTACCAGTACATCTGTCAGGTAATCAACGCTGTAGTTCTCACCATGCCTCCGTGCTTTTCCATTTACTGAGAGTGTGTAATTATAATACTTGGAATTCTTTTCCTGCGGAAGAAAACAAAAGCCACTTTATATATTCAAAAGGAGACATCCAAGGGGTTTGTTGTTAGAATGTTACTTGTCCCCAGTCACAATGAGATAAATTTAAATCCCTGTAAGACTTACCAAACTAACACACTGGTAATAAATAAATAAAGAATCATATGGTGCCTGGCTTAAAATGCTTCACATACCTTCTCAGTAATCTCTGCAACGCTATACAACAGAACCAGGCCTATATTGCACATGGAGGGGCCGAGAGGGAAAATCATGGAATGCCTAAGGCTACAGTGGTGAGTTTGTGGCTAACATGGCATTTGAGTTTTGAGAACTTTCTCTGTTAAACTCCCACTAGTGGCCACCATGCTACGACTCCTCTTCTGGGAATTCTACTGCAGTGATTGATCCGTTTACTTGTTTCAGGGTTAGTGTTTCTTCTTCTTCTAAACTCCTTAATATTATGAAGTACAGGTCTGCAGATGGTCTGCTAGAATGATGGCAGGAATAAAGGGCCAATGTTAAAGGCTGCAAGGTTCCATGTTAATTGTTTTTATTTCTGAAGGGCCCCCATCGTTTCAGTTTCAAGAATTAAGAGCTTGGCATATTATATGATGGTAAAACATATAAAGCAAACCGTAGATATTTAACGGACACTTACCAATGCATACCAAAAACTCCATCCAGGAGGAACATGACCGATTCCTCCTGCATCTTCTGCTCCATACTGAAAATGAAAAGAATCCAACATTAAGCAAGTCATTAGTATTATAATTATCCCAACCAGAAAGGCTTCGTCTGACCCAGCCTTTCTCAAGCTTGGGTCCCCAGAAGTTGTTGAACTACAACACCCATCATCCCTAGCTATCAGGATGAGGTGTCAGAGAAGATGGGAGTTGTAGTCCAACATCTGTGGACTCAGAAAGGCTGGTCTAACCTATGGATGGCTATTGCCTGAGGACCTGAGTAGGGTTCCAAATTCATCTTATCCTAGGAATCATGCTGAATTTTAAACAAGGGTATGGGAAGGGCTTGCTTACAGTTTCAGGTTCACTCATACAGAAAATGGGTTGTGTCCTTTAGTATAAGGACTTCAGCCTGTGCGACAAGACTTCATCTCTTCTTCCTTCATCCCAGGACAAAACTGCTCTAGACAGTTTGGTGGGGGCACTCAAGGAGTGAAGGCGGGGGGGAGAAGTCTTGTGGCACCACAGGTGGCTAATGCAGCAACCCAGCCTTTGTTTAGTTGCAAGAGAGTCTTCAATTTATTACACTGGCTCTTGTAGATCTTGTACATGATACACCAACTGTGCCTGATCACACCATGCTAGATGGCACCAGCTCTATCATAGAGCTTTACCACTAAAAGCAGATCCATTTGCTTGGGAAAAGGCAATTCTGGTGAAACAGTCACCTAAGAGTGCTTACATGTGGGAGCTGCAATGCAAGTGTTTCAGAGCAGACATCTGTATGCAATAAAAGTCAGCTTTACTATACCTAACAAACTACTCCTGTTCACTGCATATCCTAACCTCCCTTTCACACAAACTGCTACTTTTGAGTTTTTTTAATAAAGTCTCGATACACGCACAAGCATTTTAAGACTGATCATTCATGCAATATATATATGCACAGTACACACAAAACTGTACCTCGTTCAAGTATTTCCCAGCAAAGAACGTCTGGTAGCCGCACATGGACTTGAGGATGGCAGGAAAGGTAAATGGTTCCTGAATCTTCTGCCAGGATTTGCTACTGCAGTTTCCCTCCAGTGTGTTATTGACAACATGGTGGTTGTGTGGATATTTTCCTGTCAAGATGCTTGCTCTACTGGGACAGCACAATGCACTGGGCACATACTGAAGAAGTTAAAAGAACATGGGGAGAAAATCAAGTTGCATGTTGTCAGAAATATCTACAATATAATTAATAACACTCGAGATTTCTGTCTATGAAATGTTTAGTATGCAAATCCCTTAAAATCTTTACACTATCCACCTGAAACTAACCTGCAAGCAAATTAGAAAGATCTGTATCATATTGGCAGGGAGCAAATAAATGGTTACTTGCCTAGCTGTGAGAGCAATAAATTTCCTGCCTCTTCAACTTAATTTCTAAATTGCCCAAGGTAGCATACAGCAGCCTCATAAAAAGCAATCATTTGAATAGTTGATTGTTTCATCAGCCCTTTGGCCTTACTTACTGAGAAGGCTTTTCAAAGACAGCCCCATGTAGTGGGTGTTAGACTACCATATCATTGATATATTCAAGATGGCAGTTTCTTGTAGATGTTATACAGCATAAGCCAAACATCAAGATGTCAAGTAGAAATCCACACACCCCTTTGCACTCAAAAGGGCAGGAACCACCAGAAATCTGCTTCCAAATCTCATACCTGCCTAACAGTTGAAAAGGATACCATGGTTGATGGTCACTGAGGAATCTGGCAAAATCAAAAGGGAGATACTTTTCAACGAGCTCCTGGGCAAATTTTCAACCAGGGTGATCAAAGCTGTTTTAGTCCAGAAACCACGTTATGAGTCAGACTGAAAGGGACCCAGAAAAGCTTCGAATTGGGTTACCACCATGCACGCTGAAATATACTGCCCCAGAATGTGATGCTTCAAAGTGTAGTTGACTAGAATGGTAGGGCTTCTTCATAACAACCTCTTCCTTTAAACTCAGTGTCATTACACCTCTCCTAGGGAGATATTCAGTCTCTTCAACCCAGTCCACCCCAGAGCTGGCCACCTTAAACCAGCCATACAGCGCAAGGATCACAATGCAAGTAACTGTCCCGACCCCTTCAGGACTCCTGTGCACATCTTCAGGCTGCTGAAACTGAAAGTAATCTAAATCAAGACTCAAGTCAGATATCAACCTTTGTTTATAGTCAAAGTATCACCACAGCCATTCCTGACAGCAGGAAGGGGGCTCTAGCATATAGACACAGGTTGTCCATCATTAAAGTAAAGATTATCAAGTAGACTTTGAAACAGATGGAAATCAGAGATCCTAACATGGCAATGCTGAATCCCAACTAGGAGCTGACAGAGCACTCTGTTGCATTTCCAGCTAGAAAACAAACCGGGATTCTGGGAAACATTACGCTGTCCCTCTGGTTGAAAACAAAAGATGGAAAACATAGAGCAATACCACAGAAGACTGAGGTGGCATCACCAGCCATTTTCTGTACTTTGTAGCACTCAGCACATCTGAGAATGACTCTTCTTCATAAGAAAGATGATCCAATTCCCAGTTGACTTAAAATTGCTATCTAAGAAACAGCAAAAGTCACCACCTGAATTGCTGTATCATGGAGAAACAGTGGAGCACCAAGGTAACAGTTTTGCCAGGTCTCTATATGCCTTTAATAAACAATTCATCCCTTGGGTCCATTTCTTCTTCCCTTTTTAGGTTTTCTTGTGAGAATGATACAATAAACTCAGCAGTAAAAATGGCAGTATTTTCAACAGCACAGCCTGATTCGGTACTTACTGCATTTGAGAAGGTTATCCCCATCTCTGCAATAAGAGCATTGGTCTTTTTCAGCGGTGTCTGAAAGAAAGGAAATACGTATAAAGACCTACAACTATAATATGACTCCACAGGAAGAGTGAGGTGTTTATGTTTGCAAACCTGAACACACAAGAAGGGAATAAGCCCCACTGAACACAGTAGGCCTTACTTTGACTAAATACACAGAGGACTGCACTTGTTACTTAATGGGGCTTGTTACTTAAGTAAATAATTTCAATGCTGGACTTGCTACTTAAGTAACCAATTTCAACGATTGCTAACACCCAATATCAACTTTAAGAGTACCAAAACAAATTCTAGCTGTTAGTGTTTCATTTATTATTATACTAAAATGAAACTTTCAGGCTTGCAACTTAAAAGGGAAACCAGCACTTATTGCTAAGTACAGTATAAGCAATACTGTACCTTAAACACTTCTCTGTCCAAATACCCATGGCTACTTACAACAATGCATAAAAAATATAAAAACAAACAAATTAAATAACCTCAACAGTATTCTTTCCCAAAAGGAAGCAAAACAAAGCACCACAGATGGGCATAGAATCACAGAACTGTTGAGTTAGAAGGGACCCAAGGGTCATCTAGTCCAACCCCCTGCAATGTAGGAATCTCAGCTAAAGCATCCATGACAGATGGCCATCCAACCTCTGCTTCAAAACCTCCAAGGAAGGAGAGACCACAACCTTCCGAGAGCAGATGATGAGCAAGTTTGTGGGTGCTGGAAAGTGAGTAGGAACTTAAATGTCTTATCTGTTCTTTAAAAAGCCCCCGCCCCTTCATTCTAGAATCCAGCAATTACTTCTACTAGCACATGGTTCCATAGCTCATAGATACTCTCCCTTTTATTCTGAAGGGATTGCCTGTGGATGCCAGGTTTGTGGCCCTCGTGTGTGTGTGCGGCTTCGTTTGTTTTTAATTGTAAATGGCCCACCTGTGAAGGGCCTTTTCCGAATGTGGGTGTGCTCATGTATGCTCTGTGTCTCTCTAAGAGAGCAATTCATGTGGGCAAAAATTTAGAAGTTTGTGGTTGTGAAGTACATGAGTCTGTGTGAGAGATGTAAGTGTTTGCGGGCTGTATGTGTGCAGTGAGTATGCAGTAGAGACAGTGGTGTGGCCATCTTGTGTATTTTTCCTGAACCTGGGGATTGGTCCATGTTATTAGATAGCAAGAGCATTATTGTGAGTGTTGCGAGAGAGAAATCAATCACAACCAGCAGGACACAAGTGACTTCCTGAAGCAAGTATGAGGTTGTCTGAGGGGAGGAGAAGCAGAAATGGCCCCACCTCTATTTTGAGTTATGCTTTGCCCGCCCCCGCCCCCCGACCAACAGCAGAAATTTTGCTATGCCACAGCCACATGGCAGCCCTTTTGTGACTGGCACCCACAGCACTGTCTTAAAAGCCAAAATGTGCCCACTGGTCTGATGGAAGAAGGATCAGAAGAAGGAAACAGCCATGGCCATTTTTGAGGCCTAGTCTAACAAAAAGTTAGCTTTGCCCATGTAGAAAAGGCCAAGGAGTGTATTGCTTCAGGTTCTTGCTGAATCCTAACAAGGAAGAACATTCCTACACCCAGTGCTATTTCACTAATGGAAGTGATACGCTGTTGTAACCTGTTCAACAAATTTCTATAATTGGAAACAAACAAACAAACCCCAGATCATTTCTCAAATGTACAAAATTCTGTTTCACTGAATAGGCTCGCAATGTGTTCTTATGCAACCTATGATAAATGCATTAGCTTAATTGGCATAGAGAAAGGTCAGTTTACACAACCTGGCCATAAGGAATGTGCAGGCAAAACTTGAACATGTTGATTATCCGATGGAGATGATCCAGTTGTGTACTTCCACTGCCACACCCAACATTAACTTCTAGTAAACCACCACATGCCCCCTCTTTCTCGGCATTTGTGGGAGGGAAAACCAAAGGTTGACCACCCTGCACCACGTATCAGATGCACACAACCAATTCTCCCCAGTTCTGGAGCCAAAAGACGCAACAGCCCTTTCCTGAACTACTTCACACCCAAGGGCCTTTCTGGCACACTTCCCCATTACAGAATAGTGGGGCTTCTTCTCTTTACAAGCATGAGAAAGCCAAGCTATATTGCCTTCACGCCTTGGCTAACCCTCCACCCCAGTGGATTCAAACTGCTCCTTGGGCATTCCAGCCTTGCCAATGCAATCCTATGACTCAATTTGTTCCCTGGAGTTCACGCCTGCAGAAGCGTGCACAGGATCGCAGCCTTAGCCTGGCTTCTAATCGGATGGCACCAGGGCCGGATTTAGGTTTGACGAGGCCCTAAGCTACCAAAGGTAATGTGGCCCTCTATCTGTCCAGCTGTCCTTTGTCAACAAAGAATTGTTGCTGTTTTTTGTGTTGAATATATGCTATGTGGCAATTTATGGACCTAATAGGTCCACTCTCCCCAAGAGAGTGAGGCCCTAAGCTATAGCTTGTTTAGCTTATACGTAAATCAGGCACAGGATGGCACCAAGAGGTTGAAAAAATATTTTTTTGGGGTGGGGGTGGGGTAAGACCCCAGGTAAGCCCCGCCCTGCACAACCGATCACATGACGCAGTGCATGCACACCACTTGAATGGCAATGTCCATCAACTTTGGAGGGGCCCGGCCCCCGGTTATATTTTATGCCATTTCCCTCCCGGGTCTCGGCTCTTCGGCCTCTTCTCTCCCATTGCAGAGACCCCTCTCTCTCCCCCCACCCCTCTTTTCCGCGTGCGCAGGCCCCAAATCTACAAACAGCCCCCCCCTCCGCCGCCGCCGCCGCCCACCACTTCCCAAGGGAGGCGCGGCGTTACCATTCCGCCCAGATAGGTGTCCTGGTCGTCGGTCAGGATCAGCACCACATTGGGCTTCCGCGCCCGGGCGGAGGCCAAAGCGAGGGCCGACGACAAAAGCAGGAAACGGAGAGTCCAGGCAGAAAAAGCAGCGTCGGCGCGCGCCATCCTTGCAGCCGAGCTGAAGTGCGGAGGGTGAGAGGCGAGCCGGGCTGGACTGTCACGAGAGAGAGAGGCGCGCGCGCTTCCCCGTTCCATTCTCCCCGCCCCCTTTTTTAAGTACGCCGAGAAGAGGCCGATGGAAGCGAAAGGAGCCCCGGCCACGTGACCCAGAGGCCTGCTTCCGCGGCGGCGGTGACGGCAAGCTGCAAGCCCCGCCCACTGGCCATTTGCTGCTCCCGCCTCTGGGCCGCCGAGCTTGAGTCACAGAATGGCAGAGCTGTTAAGGGACCCCTTGCAACGCTAGAAGCAGAAGTCTCTCTTTTTATATACAATAAAATTAAAAAATTCCTTCCAGTAGCGCCTTAGAGACCAACTAAGTTAGTTATTGGTATGAGCTTTCGTGTGCATGCACACTTCTTCAGATACCTTCTTTTTATATATACAGTATACAGAGCTAGATAAATGGCAGCTATGTGAAGATTGGGACGCGGGTGGTGCTGTGGGTTAAACCTCAGAGCCTAGGATTTGCTGATCAGAAGGTTGGCGGTTCGAATCCCTGTGACGGGGTGAGCTCCCGTTGCTCAGTCCCTGCTCCTGCCAACCTAGCAGTTTGAAAGCATGTCAACGTGCAAGTAGATAAATAGGTACCGCTCCGGTGGAAAGGTAAACGGTGTTTCCGTGCGCTGCTCTGGTTCATCAGAAGCGGTTTAGTCATGCTGGCCACATGACCCGGAAGCTGTACGCCGGCTCCCTCGGCCAATAAAGCGAGATGAGCGCTGCAACCCCAGTGTCGGCCACGACTGGACCTAATGGTCAGGGGTCCCTTTACCTTTACCTATGTGAAGATTAAAAAGTATGTTGCCCCACCCCCTGTGACTACAAAAGCACCATTGCTGATTTCCAACACTGCAATCCTATGGATGACTACACAGCAATAAGCGCTACTTACTTCAGTGGGGCTTTGGAGGTTGCTTCTGAGTAGACAGGGATGGCTGGTGGTCATTAATTGATGCTGCTAGCATTGAGAGATAGGCCTGAAACAACACTTTGAAAGCGGCACTGTGCACGACTTACTAGAATAAGGCTAAATGAAAAAGACAGGAATGGTTCAAAAAGGCAAACACTGCAAATAGCTGCCTGCAGTGTTCCTGCTCATTTGGTGCATTTAGGGCAGCCATTTTGTCACACATAAACAGCACAATTATCTCTGACAGTCAGAAAGCTTAGCCAACACTTAATTTATTGTGCTCAGACTTGGCTGGAAGCCCCAGCTTCTGATCTTGACATTGCCCAAGCAATCCTTAAAATGTGCAGTGCTGGCTGTGGTTGAATTGAAGTTGTCTGAAGATGTTGAGGCGCCCTCTGCTGCCTGAAGAGTCAGCACCAAAATAAGATTTGGGAGGCTGCCAAGGTGAGACAGGCATTTTCTAGACATTTTCTAGAGAGGGAGCTCTAGACATTGCTTACTTTGGATATGGTAGGACTTGCTTCAAAATAATTGTGCCACACACACAGGAAGGGGTGACACAGGAGAGGATTATCAAATTATGCCCTGGATGGAGAAAGTGGGTGGAACTAATTTTTCTCTCCCTTTAATACAAGGGTGGGAAACTACTGTAGATCCAGCCAAAAGGCTGAATACAGAACTGGCCTGTTCTCCATGGGACACTTTGACACTTCACCATTACACCTAGTGTGCTCCTGATACTCCCTTTCCAGTTGCAACTCAGCACTTTCTGAATGTGGCAACAGAAAAGGTGCCGATTCAAAAAGCACTGGATTCTGCCAGAGGCTGCAAAGGAAGATGCAAGAGCACAGCTAGAACATGATCCTAGTTCTTCCTTTTCAACTTGATGCTGCAGTTTAAGCTGTCCAGCATTTGCAGTCACATGATGGTCACACAGACATAGTTTGAACCACATCATGCCGCAGGCCAAGTGTACCGGCTTGATGGGTCTAATTTGGGTCAAAGGCTCACCTCCACTGCTATTATGCCAGAAACTGGGGTCACCCAATAAAACAGTATCGGAGGATTCAGGATAAAAAAAAAGAGAGACTTTTTAACACAGTAGATAATTTATGGAATTTGTTGCTACAAGGCATGCCAATAGCCACCAACTTAGCTTTAAAAAGGTATTCGCCAAATCCATGGAGAATAAGGTAAGCAATACAATACAAATCTTTATTACGGTCATAGATCAGTATATAGGTAATCAATAGCTTTCACTCATGACTGAATCTTCAGGTTCAGAGATAGCACTGAGCAACAGAGCTGTTGCCTTCAGGTCCTGTTTGTGGGATCCCAGAGGAACTGGTTAGCCTGGACAAGGTGAAACATTTGTCTAATCCAGCAGGGCTCTCCCTATGTTTATTAGTGACTAGTATGTCATCCAGCTTGGCAAGGAAGGCTATTAATACTCCTATGCTGATGGAACTGAGGTCAAAAGAGATACCTTCAGTGTCACATGTGAATTAAGGATGGCAGGACATTTTAGCAGAAATCTGCCTTAATAACTGGCCCATACTCCCAAAAGAAACAGAGTTAAGATTCTTTGGGAAGGATCATGCAGGACAATATTCACCAGGCATAGCTTAAAAAAAAATTAAAATCACTACAGCATTGTGATGGAGGAGCTGTGCTTGTGAAACTTCAGCATCACTGTTAACTTTTGAGAACGACAGCCTTACTCATCCGATACATGAAGTATTATTGTCAGCTGGCATACTAATAATAAACAGTGATAGCAGAAGCCTAACCATATTTACTCAGAAGTAAGTCCTATTCAATTCAGCGGGGTTCCCAAGGAAGTGGAGTTAGGATTGCAGCCTCTCTCACACACACTTTTGGCAATTTTGCCACTGCTGTTTTCTGATCCTGTTTTGATGGGACAGCTTTTAACTTTTTAACTGAGACAGTTCTATGAGACAAACACCATGACCATTCATACCAGCAGGAAGGAGGAGTAGCATGATCATCCTGGGTTTTGCTGTACTAATTACTAATATTTCCAGGGATGCCAACTTGAATAAAATATGGGGGTGGGCAGGTAAGTCCCATCCCAAATAATTGATCACAAGGCTAAATTCCAGAAGACGGAGGCAGGCAACGACGACCTCCAGGTGTGTTACAGTTGGACCCCTCACCTCCCTGCGACCACCTGCCATCACCTGTGTCTTGTGGGAAGGATCCGGACGGACGCTTTCCTAGTCAGTCCAAACTCTTTATTGCACTTTCTTTCCTATAATTTTTATTAAATTTTCTGTTTTACATTTTAGAATATTCATTTAAACAAACTTAAAGTATCAACGACTCCCCTTCTTCTCTTTCCATGGTTCATTTTGCATAACATAAATCCCTGCATATTTTACATAAACTAAACCATTCAGTATTCCATTATTACATCCACCAAAACTTAGTTACACTGTTGAATTTATCTTAATGTTGCCAACGTTTTCAGATGTACACAATTTCCCCCATATATTCAACAAATGTTTTCCTATCTTCTTTAAGGGACGCGGGAGGTGCTGTGGGTTAAAACCACAGAGCCTAGGGCTTGCTGATCAGAAGGTTGGCGGTTCGAATCCCCGCGACGGGGTGCGCTCCTGTTGCTTGGTCCCTGCTTCTGCCAACCTAGCAGTTCAAAAGCATGCCAGTTCAAGTAGATAAATAGGTACCTCTCCAGCGGGAAGGTAAACAGCATTTCTGTGCACTGCTCTGGTCGCCAGAAGCGGCTTAGTCATGCTGGCCACATGACCCAGAAGCTGTACGCCAGCTCCCTCGCCCAATAAAGTGAGATGAGCACCACAAACCCAGAGTCGTCCACAACTGGACCTAATGGTCAGGGATCCCTTTACCCTTCACCTAACCTTCTCTAAACGTATGTTCTTGTTCTCTTATTCTGTGTTAAGTCTGCAGTCTGAAAGCTGTGCATATTCCATCCGCTTAAGTTGCCATTCTTCGCTCGATTTCCATTTTTGGGCTAACAAAACAGGGGCCGCAGTGTACAGTATATAAATAACCTTGATAGCGCTTTCAAAACACGTGCTTGACTTCCAGCCACCTTGGTAGGATTTTGACCCTGAATGCCGGGATGCCAACACTGGCGACCCAACAAGAAACACAACCACAAAAACGGACTGTAACCCTAAACTGACAAAACCACCAAACTCGACGATCACTTCCTCCGTAAGCCATTTCTTTCCCTGGGAAGTTCGCGCCAGAGCGGTGACTTGGGGAGACCCCATTGGCTGGCGGCGGAAGGTGCACCGCACCGAGGAGCTTGGAAGCCACAGACCCGCCGACGGCGCGTTCCATTCTCCAGGGGACACCGACGAATGTGACCTGCGCAAAGCCTCCTTTACAAAAGCGACTTTCTTTTTCCCCTCCTCTTCCCTCCACCCCCCTTACCTCGAGGACAATGGGCCAGACCCGGAACTCTGGCCCTGGGGTTTGCCACAGGGCGCGCGCCACCCTCAGTCGCCTGGCAGAGGTGCGAGCGAGCGCAGCGAGGCTGCTCTAGCTCCGGAGAGGGAATGGAGCTCGCCGAGGTGGACCTGGGCGACCCCGGGGAGCAGCCGGGCCGGGCCGGGGTGTGCAGCAGCGCGGACAGCCCGGCGGAGGAGGAGGAGGAAGAAGAAGAAGGGGAGGAAAGCGAGGAGGCGCTGTCGCGCAGCCGCGCCTCCTCGCTGGTGAACGGCCTCCTGACCGAGCTGTACAGCGTGGGGCGCGCCCGCCACCGCGACAGCGTGGACAGCTCCACCGAGGCGTCCGCCGGCTCCGACGCCTTCCCCGGCGGCAGGGGCAGCAGCGCCGAGTCCCGCTTCCTGCAGGAGCTGCGGCGAAGGCCCGGCCAGCGGCACCAGAGGACGTACCTGGCGCAGAAAGGTAAAAGGGTCGGGTAAGGATGGGGGGTTTCCCCCCGCCGGAGAAGGTGTTTCCTGCTTCTTCCTCCTGGCAGGCAGAAAGTCAACAGGTGAAGATGTCCTGCTCTGCATCTCCGTGGTGCGGGCAGGGAATGCTGCACTTGCACCGGTCGGCTTTCTGCTTATTTGTACGAGAGCACCGCCAGGAAAGTGAAAAGAGTTGGCCTTGCAGGATGATTTTGTTACTCATATATTCCAAGCAGTGCCATTTTTCTAGAAAAAGAGGTGCAGGTGCTCAGCACGATCTTCTCCCTTGTTCTCTTGGAATGGCAATGGCGCCCACCTGAAAGGTGCCGGAGCTCCCGTCAGCTCCAGCTGAAAAAAAGCCTTGATTAAGATATACTGGGCTCTGAGTGTGCACCTGTTGCATTCATCCCCATCCCTCTTCTTCGACTTTGCTGCTCAAGAGTTTCCTCTCTTCCTGTTTGTCCTTAGGATTTTTCAGACTGTGCCTCAGATCTGCTTCCATGGCCCAATTTTTAAAATCCTGTTTACTTTCAGCTAAGCAAACAATCTTCTTTCTTCTTTTCCTTACTCATCATTCTTTTGGAGCCCTTTTTCATGTTTGCTTTCCCCTAAAAACAACACTAGTGGGTGCACATTTCACAAACTTACCTTCCATGCAGGTTTATGACAGATTGTTAGCGGAAAAGGATACTCCCAGCTCATGTTTCCTGCTGCCTTTTCCAAGTCTTGCTGAAGTTATGCTGTTGTTGTATGCTAAAACTTGGACCTAAATTTGCGCTGCAGCCACTTTAGCTACTGTACATTCAGTCAAGGATGACCACAGGATAGCCATGGATGATGAAGAAAGCAAAATAAGGGAAGTCTTAGTCAAAAAAGAACAGGGAGGAATCAACCTATCAATTGCTTTTCTTAGTGTCCTGAATACTGATGTTAAGTAAATATTTACCAGCAGGGATGATCTTACGCCTTGACTAAATTGCTATGACATCCTTGCTTGCAATTTTGGCATATTGTCATGGGTTGTTGAACTGAAACTTTTATAGCTCTTTGTGTTCATCTTAGGTGTATGGATGTTAATACTGGGTGTATATCATCACATTTTTTCTTACCTCAGCAGGTTACATACGACTCTGCTTCTCTGTCATCTCATACACTCACCTTCTCTGTTTATACCTCTTACAGTCCCACATAAGCTCCCTAAGGAAGATTCCCAGCTTCTGTTTTTCAGCAGGGCAAAGTAGATCTATACTTAATCAGCAACAAACTTGGCGCTTTTGTTCAGCTAGAGAAGCTAATACGCTAAAACAGTTTACAGAGATTGCTAATACAAATTTATGCTGACCTAAGACTCTAAAGGAGATAGTTCTAGGAGGGGGTAACATCTGTTTCCTCTGCAACAGCAATTAAACAGGCCAATAAGGTTTTCATAATTGTTTCCTAATTCGGCTAGATTCTAAGTAAGATGTTATGATGTACCATCTCTTTTACCATCCCGAAGCACTAACTGTTTCTGGACAGTTAGCCATAGCTTCTGTTGTGCCGTTCCATCACTCTGAGGGGAGGGATTGAGAGAAGGGCTCAAGCCTGTCTTGGGCCTTTGTGCTAGGATTCCTAATTTAAGGCTTGGGAGCCCCCAACAGTCTCCATGGGGCATCTGAACCTGGCTCTTTTGCTCATTGGCTCAGATAGTTATACTGTGTGGTGTTAAGAATGCCAAGGTTACAAATTCAGTTGTTGTGAGAGCTGTACAATTTTTAAAAGAAGGGTAATCTTTCAATAGTAGTGGTCTAGGTTGAAAATGCCAACCTAGCAGTTTGAAAGCACGTCAAAGTGCAAGGTAGATAAATAGGTACCGCTCCGGCGGGAAGGTAAACGGCGTTTCCGTGTGCTGCTCTGGTTTGCCAGAAGTGGCTTAGTCATGCTGGCCACATGACCCGGAAGCTGTACGCCGGCTCCCTCGGCCAATAAAGCGAGATGAGCGCCGCAACCCCAGAGTCGGCCACGACTGGACCTAATGGTCAAGGGTCCCTTTACCTTTACCTAGGTTGAAAATGTAGCTTTTAAAAAGATATTGTGCTGCAAGGCCAGGAGACCAGGATTGGCTTGGAGAGATGCTGCCAGTCAGAGTGGACAGTACTGGGTTAGGTAGAGACACAATCTGCCTCATATGCTGATATGATGCTGCCTCTGAGTAAGATCATATGTCACTCTAGCCTAGTATTGCCTACTCTGATCTGTTAATAGCTTTTTTATAGACAGTAGCTTCCTAAAAGCATATTTATTTTCTTGTCCTGCATGTGCATACCTATAACAGGAATTACAGTGGTACCTCGGGTTACATACGCTTCAGGTTACATACACTTCAGGTTACAGACTCCGCTAACCCAGATACAGTGCTTCAGGTTAAGAACTTTGCTTCAGGATGAGAACAGAAATCGTGCTCCTGTGGCGCGGCAGCAGCGGGAGGCCCCATTAGCTAAAGTGGTGCTTCAGGTTAAGAACAGTTTGAGGTTAAGAACGGACCTCCGGAATGAATTAAGTACTTAACCTGAGGTACCACTGTAATAGATTGCATTTGGTCATTACCTTACAGAGGTTTTGTCCTGATTACTGGTGATGTGTGGCACTCCTGGTTCATTTGTAGGCCCCTTAGAAAATACTGCCATGATAAGAGTTAATAACTAATGTGATCTACCAGCTACTACAACAACTGAATGTTGATCTGTTGACTTAATTTTATTTTAAAAATAAAAATTTTATTGGTCAAAGTAACATCTTTCTGCAACACACCAAACTCTGATCCACAGATTCTCAGCTTGCCTGCTTTTCCCGTCTCTCCAAAAAAGAAGTAGCTAGTGATCTACCTTTTTACTTGCTTAAAGCTTTCATCTCTTCCCTCCCTGCCTTGTCTTCATTTTATGTACTATATTTTTAGATTTGTAAGTCTATCTATCAACCTTTCATAACCTGCTCATGGAGCCTTTTCAGCCAGAAAGAGTGGGATTCTAATATTCGGTGGCCTTGTGCTCTCAGCCTGCTGTATTTACAATATGGGCAGCATAATGGTGTCCTACCTTATAGGCTCGTTGTAAACTCAATTGAGACAGCCTGTGTGAAACACTTTGAACACTGAAAAGGCACTATATAAATATTATGATCATTCTCTCAGTGGGTGTGTTCAATCAAGTTTCCCCATAGCACCTGAAATTCTACCTCTGGTTTTCTTTCTCTGGTCATCAGCACCAGTTGTGTATGATAAGAACTCTTTTTAATAAGTCTCCTGTCATTACATTGAAAGATATCCCAGTACTGAATTTTTAAAGGGCCATTTCAGTGAGGTCCATACTACAATGTCTGTTAACATCACAATACAGTTCCTACGTTCTGCATGCAGATAACACCCCTGTTGAATGCCATTCTCCCTGTTCTCTGCTGCCTTCTTTCTCAGGGGGTTAAGGGTTGTCCACTTTTACTGATTACAGATATAACCTTCTTTATTTGTTTTACCTAATTTCATGAATGGCAAGCAGCTGTTAACTTAAATGCTGATTTCTTTTACCTGCTTTTGCCCACTAGAGGGTGCATGCTATGTAAAAAAAATTGCTGTTTTAAAGATTACAATTTTCTTTGCAGGTGAATTTATGTTCAAAGATCTCTAAACAATCTAAGAAGCTAAGTTACCAGCAAACCCTATATATTAAATATTTGCAGCTAATGAAAAATACAGTATGGGCTTTTTACAAAGTCCTTATGATGCCAAATGAATCTGCCATGGGGATAGAATGTTGTTGTTGTTTAGTCGTTTAGTCGTGTCCGACTCTTCGTGACCCCATGGACCAGAGCACGCCAGGCACTCCTATCTTCCACTGCCTCCCACAGTTTGGTCAGACTCATGTTTGTAGCTTCGAGAACACTGTCCAACCATCTCGTCCTCTGTCGTCCTCTTCTCCTGGTGTCCTCAATCTTTCCCAACATCAGGGTCTTTTCCAGGGAGTCTTCATGATCTGTCCTTCCAGTGAGCACTCAGGGCTAATTTCCTTAAGAATGGATGCGTTTGATCTTCTTGCAGTCCATGGGACTCTCAAGAGTCTCCTCCAGCACCATAATTCAAAAGCATCAATTCTTCGGCGATCAGCCTTCTTTATGGTCCAGCTCTCACTTCCATACATCACTACCAGGAAAACCATGGCTTTAACTATACGGACCTTTGTTGGCAAGGTGATGTCTGTGCTTTTTAAGATGCTGTCTAGGTTTGCCATCGCCTTTCTCCCAAGGAGCAGGCGTCTTTTAATTTCGTGACTGCTGTCACTGGGGAAAGAATAGGAAATGAAATATGCATGTATGTACAGTGGTACCTCAGGTTACATACACTTCAGGTTACAAACTCCGCTAACCCAGAAATATTACCTCGGGTTAAGAACTTTGCTTCAGGATGAGAAAAGAAATCATGCAGTGGTGGTGCGGTGGCAGCAGGAGCCCGCATTAGCTAAAGTAGTGCTTCAGGTTAAGAACAGTTTCAGGTTAAGAACAGACCTCCAGAACAAATTAAGTTCTTAACCCGAGCTACCACTGTATTACATTTATATCCCATCTTTCCCCTAAGGAGCTCAATGTGATTTACAGTGGTACCTCGCAAGACGAAAGAGTTTTTCGTTTTTTGAGTTGCTTCGCAAGACGAATTTCCCTATGGGCTTGCTTCGCAAGACGAAAACGTCTTGCAAGTTTGTTTCCTTTTTCTTAAAACCGTTAATACCCAGGGTGCATTGCTTGAAGAGGTGCAGTTGCGACTTGACTTAGAAAATGTATGTACAGTACTGTACACATTGGTGATTTTTAAACTTTTTTAAAAAAAACTTTTTTTTTGCTTCGCAAGACGAAAAATTTGCAAGATGAAAAAACTCGCAGAACGAATTAATTTTGTCTTGCGAGGTACCACTGTACATGGTTCTTTTTCCTTCCAATTTTATACTCACAACAAGCCTGTGAGGTAGGTTAAACTGGGAGTGAATGACTGGCCCAAGGGGAGCTTCATGGCTGAGTGGGGATTTGAATTTTGATCTCCCAGGTCTTAATCTAACTCTGTAAATGCTACACCAAACTGGCTTACTTGAGTCAAATGTTGCCAGTAGCTAAATGCTTCTGAAGGAGATACTTATAGTATACTAAGGAGCCTGAACAATTTAGTAAAATAATGGTAATGATTTGGAAAACATGTTCTCAGGTTCATGGGTATATAAAACTGCAGATGAAATTCTCACGCAGTTGTGATTATTGTCTCTTAATAATTCCATTATTTTACTGATTTCTGTTGCTTTAATTTGTGGATTTACTGCTATATATATATTACCTTGGGAGTAGTCTTGAGCAAAGTATTGACCTAATAATAAATAACTTGTTATCCATCATTTACTGTAAACTTCTTAAGGTGTAACACAACATGAACTCTTTGAGTGTGGCAGGGAATTTCCCCAAGAATATGCATTTATAGCGGGAGCGGCGGATTTTCGAGCCTCCTGATATTGCTGGACTCCAGCAGCCATCTCCCCTGATAATTGGAGAAGACCACCGACTTTCCACCCCCAGTTTACAGGATAAGAACCCTTTAGGGGCGAAACCCCTGGTGCTTTCCATAGGGAGAAATGTGTTCTCAAGTTACAGGTTTCAGCCAGCAGGCTAATTTTATTCTCTGTTTGTTGACAGATACCAATGAGTTGACAACTATAATACGCGAGCTGAATTACAGAATTTGTGTTCAGTCAGCAAAATTGCTTCGCCTTCTGAAACAAAAGGACAGGCTTTTGCACAAAGTGCAGAAGAACTGTGATATTGTAACAGCCTGTTTGCAAGCAGTTTCCCAGAAACGGCGTAAGTACCCTTGTGTGTTTGTGTGTTGTCATCTTGGCGCTTTGTAAGCTTATTTTGGAATGCCGTTTTACTGTTCTAGTATTTTGAAAATGCTGTTTAGCACAGGGGAAAAAATATTTTTGGTTACATAAACATATGTAAGGGAAGGAGACAGGCAAGTGCTGTTCTAAAATGAAGGTTTTTTCTTTTTGTTTTTGCAGGCTCTGTAGTGTATTGTTTATAAAGGAACCAATGCTTGAACAGGAGTTTTTTTCATTTTCAGTTTTTAAAAAGGAATTTTAAAATTTAGGTCAGATTCTTATACTTGAGGACTTCTCAGGTCTGCATCCAAACCATACTTACTAGGAAGTAAATCCACTGAACTTAATGAGACATGCTTCCAAGTTAATATGCATAGGAGTACAGGGATCAGCAAACTTTTTCAGCAAGGGGCCGGTCCACCGTCCCTCAGACTATGTGGTGGGCTGGACTATATTTTTTGGGGGGAAATGAACGAATTCCTATGCCCCACAAATAACCCAGAGATGCATTTTAAATAAAAGGACACATTATACTCATGTAGATTCCTGGACCGTCTGTCGGCCGGATTTAGAAGGTGATTGGGCCGGATCCGGCCCCCAGGCCTTAGTTTGCCTATCCATAGAGTAGATTATAAGTTTTATTTTTTTAAAAGACATTTTGGCCCTGCCTTTCAAGATATAATTCTCAAGACAGCTTGTGCCATAATAGAAAAACCATGAATGATAAAAGAATGTAAACCAACTATATAAAACAACAACAAATTCAGCAATACCAATATTTTCAAGGGCCTTTTAAAGTTTTTAACATTAATAGCCTAGGAAAGAAAAATATTGGCCCTGGTGTCCAAAAAAAATAAAATAAAGGGAGGTATGCATTTAAAGGAGACACAGTCCAGTCATAAAGTGAATTTCATGTATAAGGTAAAATTCAGTAATGGTAAACCTTTCTTTGTTCCAGTGACATGCTGGCAAAGAGTTCAGGCTGTGCTTCAAAATCAGCAGGACAGAAATGATTTAATTGTGGCTATGTAGATTGTTCCCACACATAGTTCTGAGAGTTTCAGACATATGGCACCAAACTTTAAAAGGCCTGAAGTACAACCATCTGACCTCAATTACGCAATTCCCTTATAAAAACTGAAAATGCAAAACCTCTTGTGCATTTGTTTTATGAATTCACGTACCATTTGGTGGACTTCACAAAGCAGTTTACAGAAGATCAGTAATCCTCAGACGTGTTACAGTAAGGCAGAAAAGACAAAAGGAGGAAGTTCTTTTGCTTCTCTGTTTCCCTCAGAGCAAAATGGATCTTCGGAAACTCCTGTAGTGGCAATTTAGGGAAGGAAGGATCGCCACTGGGAGCCACAGCTAGTATGCACACCCAATTAGCCTTTTTACATGTTTTAATTCAGCGGTATTGTGTATAAAATGTATCACAGGTTGTTCTTCAGAATTTTTCTAAAGCTAACTTTTTTTTGTCTTGTATCTTTCTTTTATTAACATGCAGCATGGCAGTTTGTTATATTCAGGTACAGTAAATGAAATGGCATGAACACTGCACTAAAATGAGCTTTTAAGTGCATGCATTTTTAAAATATATATATATATAAAAGTGCTACAAGGGACTTGTCTTGTTTTGATGTATGCATCTTCATGTTCTGTCTCTCTGACTGAGTGGAGAGCCGGACGAAGTTTTCTGCATCCGAGTAAAGAAGCTGCTTAGAATCATGTGCAACATTCTCTTCCACTCAGGAAATGTTTTATGGGAAGGTGGTTCTGGTAACTAAGTTAACACACCATGCACTGTTGGGTCAAGGGAAACAAGCCCACTTGTTCCATGGGTCTGCCTTTTTTCCATATAATAAAGACACTGAAATGCTTCTGGGGCTTTGAAGCTTGTGGCAGCTGTGTTCCCTCTATCCTTCTGTATTCCTAAGGCAGTAAGGATGAGGAGAAACTGCTTCTGCTAGGCTGCTATATCCAGGGATCTGCAGAAATATCAGTGGGACTTCTGTGTCTTCTCTCGTTTGTCCATAAGCCAGAAGCCACTGAGGCTGCTTTATCCCAGGATCTCACAGAAGCAAGTAGCCTCATGGCATCAGTAACAACTACCACTGCATAGCCTGACCCCTAAGTCCACCTGCTTCTGCTATTGTGATACGATTGGGTTCTGAGACCTCTTAGGACTAGCAACCACAGGCTCCATTTACCGTATTTTTCACCCTATAGGACGCACTTTTTCCCCTCCAAAAATGAAGGGGAAATGTGTGTGCGTCCTATGGGGTGAATACAGGCTTTCGCTGAAGCCTGGAGAGTGAGAGGGGTCGTTGCGCACCGACCCCTCTAGCTCTCCAGGCTTCAGGAAGCTATCCACAAGCCGTGGGAGCCTGGCGGGAACTTGCGGAGAGCTGCCTGCACCCCAAAGCCTGGGTGCGCTGAGCAGTCATGCCGGGGCTTCGGGTAGCTCTGCGCAAGCCGCGTGAGCCCTCCCACGGCTTGCGCAGAGCTGCCTCTTGTCCCGAAGCCCGGGCGCGCTGAGCAGTCGCGCCTGGGCTTCGGGTAGCTCTCCGCAAGCCGTGGGAGGGGGGAAAATAAAATTTCTGCGCCTGGGGGGAAAATAAATAAAATTCTGCGCCTAGGGGGGAAATAATTTTTTTTCTTTATTTCCCCCCCAAAAAACTAGGTGCGTCCTATGGGCCGGTGCGCCCTATGGGGCGAAAAATACGGTAACTGGCTGACGACAGCTTGATGGGCAGGTGTTTTCAGTCTGAGAGCTAGATTCCATCAAGGTCAACCAGTGATGCAACTCTTACTTTTGTACAGTGGGCTACCTTCCACCCATGCAAAAGTCAGAGGTTTCTACACCCTGAGAGAAACCAGAATTGGGAGATTCATCCATTTCTAGTCTCAAGGGCTGCATTTGGCCCCTGAGCCTGCGGTTTCTATCCCTACGCTAGAAGACTGAAGGAGTGACAGTGAAGATGAGCTGGTCAGCAGTATTAACAAGACTGATGAAATGTTTCCCAACTCTTAACATGGGTAACAATGTGTTTTCTAAGGCGGAGGGAAGCCTTTCTCTATTTGAGCAGAAGAGACCCTGATAGTGTGACATTGTGCAATAGGTACAAAACGGCCCCCCGGTATACTTGGTCTCTGGTGTATTTGTTAATGATTTGTGGAGCAAGTCAATTATGGACATTATATGCAAGTCGGTCATGACCTATTGGAAGGCCTTCAGTGTCACTGTACTGAAGAGGTTTGCTAGCCCCTTGTTCAAGGGATTTCTGTGCCAGTGCTGAAGAGGTTGACAAAGCAGTACCTTGGACAATGTGACCTTAACCTTGAAACTGGAGTTATAAAGTCTGGCTAGAACCCAGAGAGCTAGTATAGTATTCTTGGCTGGATGTGCAAGAGGGCTTGGCTGCGGCCAGTTGGATGTTTTGTTTTGAATGCTAGCTCCCCCTTTCCTGACCCATTCCATCATTTAAAATTCGCAAGCAGTTTGTATGAAAAACTAATTGTGTTTTCTTTGGCTCCTTCCCTCCCCTTTGAAGTAGATCCAGTGGTTCAAACATCTCCTGTTGCTTGCATATTACTTACAGTAGCTCGCTTTTATGACTTGCCACCCAACAGCTTGAACATTAAATTGGAGACAGTAGCTTTCTTTTCACAAATTTGGTTATGCAGTCTTTGTGTGTGGGCGAAACGAAGATTCCTACCCCTCCTACACAAATTCTGTAACTCGCACTCAGTTCATGTCACATTCTCCATCGTTCACAGCATGAGAACTATGAGGTGACCTAAATGGGAAGAAAAACATTTGAAAGACTGGTGGATCAAATGCATTAATTAAAAAATGCAGCACGAAGTGTGTATTTTTAGACATGACGGCACCAAGACTGCTAGGAATTAGGCAATCTGTTCTGTTTGAACTGGAACAATTTTGCTGTGATAGTTTTTGCCTCCTGCGATAAAGTTGCAGCATTGCTGTGTTTCCTTGATACAAGGCAGGGCTTTGGAGACAAAATATATTTTTATTTATTTTATTTAACAATATGAATATGTCACTTAGTCATCAAAAACTCTTAAGCTCTGATAAAAGGTGCATGGGGGAATTTCTGGGTAGAGAGGTCCTAATTGGGGAGGGAAGGGCTAATCCTCTACCCCATGTCAAGAAAATGCCCTTCTCTCACAATGAGGCTTGGGGAACAACTTATTCCCTCCCATCAAGCCCAAAAGCTGTTTCAACCATAGAGCTGCATTCCCTCTTGACAAATTCTCCAGGGGCAAGAATCTGTCAGCGATGGTGACCAAAGTAGGCATGATCAGCCACACAAATGTATCCATGAACTGCACACCGTGATATAGTAGAAAGCATTTCCATTTGTGCAAGGCAACCAACCCCATTTTCTGTCATCCCCCCCAGCCGTTACAGTCCTGTACGCCATACTCCAGATGTGGGGAACCTCTGACCGGCATGCCATTGTTGGCCCATAAGGTGCTACAATTCCTGAAACTTTGATTTTCAGCACTAAGGACATGAAATGTACTTTGCAGAGATGGAAAGCAACTTGCACAGTTCTTATATTAGATCTAATTATATCTTTTTCATGGACAGCACATAACACTGTTTCGTTTATTAGACTTGGATAGTAAACCTTTATTGCATCTGACATAGCTGTCTGGACTGATTACGCTAGTCAATAGCATGCTAAAGTGCAGTTTTATATGAGCTGTTAAGCAATAATTATATTTAGGGAAGAGGGGGGAGGGAATCTTTCAAAGCTGGGATTAATAATGCATTGCATACTCTGCAGATAATGTGCTAAAACAATTTGCAAATAGGATATGTGGAAATAGAGATGATTTCTCCCCGCCCTCCCGCATACCATGCTCCTTCCCTGCCTGTGTTGAGTAGTTTTTCCTGAAAACAACCTGGATCTAATTGCTTAGAATAGCTTTTGAAAGCTAGCCAAAATACAGTTCCTTTAACTAACCTAAGCTCCTGGGTTTCAGGGTAACAGAGCACTATTCAAGGTGCGCACCCAAGACTGGTGCATACAACTTGAGAAGTAAACTGTCCAAACGACTGCTGGTCAACAATCAATTCTTAGGCCTGGTTTATGTGTTATGATTGCTGTTGTGTAGAAAGAGCTTTTCACTGCTGTACGCACGGTGAGCTGTTCATGCGCCGTAGCTTACACAAAGTTTTGACTCTTGACACTGTTGTAAGGAACAATTTAAGTAGTGTCTACATGGCGGCCATCCTATGTAGATGGGCATTTTGTTTGTGGAGAGCAGAGTGAGAGAAGAATATGGGAGGCGCATGATTAATAGTCAACTTCTGCAGGGACTAATGTTGTGCTGTGCTTAGAAATCGTCAAACCTGGGAGCAGAAAGGGGGCTTAAAAATGATATTTTCCCCCTCGCATTTTATATCCTGCCTTTCCTTTGACATAATAAACTGAGGTGGCAAAGGTGTGGTTCCCTGGAGGCCACCCATCATAGCTGTCAAGTGTCCCTTATTTGAAGGGACAGTCCCTTATTCCAGCGCCATGCCCCGCTGCTGTCCCTTATTGATGGATGTCCCTTAAATGTCCCTTAAATGATGTCCCTTAAATTTCAAAGGAAGCAGCTCCTCTCCCTCCCTCCCTGCTGGCCAGGGAGGAGGAAGGCTCCAACTGTGTTGCTTGGCTGTGTTGCTCACCCAATAAGAAGTCTAAGAACGACTGGGGGGGTGGAGCTTGCATGCCTTGTGTGTGGCTAGTTAATGCAAGCTGAGGGGGGTTTTGAATGCTGGACGCCATTTTGTTGCATGTGCTGCTGCAAACTTTGCAGTGCAAAGCCGGGGAGATGGCCGGGGAGCCATCTTAAGTTGAGGCTGCCTAGGCCTTGTGGTGCATGTGATTCAGATTCTATTCAGTTGAACCTCTGGTTACAAAGTTGGTTGGACAGTGTTCTTGAAGCTACCAGCATGAGTTTGACCAGACTGCAGGAGGACAGGAAGACTGGAGTGCCTGGAACAGGTGAGGCTGCAGGTCCCTTATTTTCAAGGCTGCTGGTCCCTTATTTTCAAATCTGTAAGTTGACAGCTATGCCACCCATCCCAGCCACTGACTAGATCCAAATGGCGGCTTAGCTTCAGTAAGATGGTGGCTTTTTGCACCTTCAGACCATACTCTGAGACCATATCCCTACCAGCACTTCTAAAGAAACTTAGAATTATTCTGTCCCTTTCCTTGCCCTAACAAGCTTACGTTCATAGTCTTTTGCTCTTGTTTGCTGCTCTGGGCTACTTTGAGAGAGCAGTATAAAAATCTTATAAATAGGCCAATATGGACTCTAGAACATTTAATTTGATTAGGGGCTCTGATGCTGAGCCCAGTAAACCAAACATATCTTTAGGCTTGATGCAAATTTATATATAAATCTGGAAAGGTGGGGGAGACCTTCTGGCTTTATTTATTATCTGAATATCTTCAGTGTATGTTTTGAGGCTACAGTGGTACCTAGGGTTACATACACTTCAGGTTACATACGCTTTAGGTTACAGACTCCGCTAACCTAGAAATATTACCTCAGGTTAAGAACTTTGCTTCAGGATGAGAACAGAAATTGTGCTCCGGTGGTGCGGCAGCAGCAGGAGGCCCCATTAGCTAAAGTAGTGCTTCAGGTTAAGAACGGACCTCCGGAATGAATTAAGTACTTACCCGAGGTACCACTGTACTTTTGATCAATGACATCTTTTCTTGAAAGCCATTTCCAGTACTTTTAATGGGTGGCTATGATAGCAATTTCTTTTTTATTTTGTACAGTTTTGGGGCTAGTTCAAAGACTTCTGTATAAAAACATGTAAAAGAAAGCAATCATTTATACTTGAGTTTTGGTCATCCTCTTATCAGAAGAATATATAGCCTTTGTAATCAAAATTAACAACACGCTTACGTATGAATAGCAATGGGTGGCTTTTCAAGGAACAATCCCAGTCAAAACAAAAGCCACAATTAACTATATTCTAGGTACATTTTATTATGTGTACAGTTGATTTATTGTTCAACTTGGTGTGATAGGACCTTTTATTTGTCTCATACAATATGGTAGCATCATAAACATCTTGTACTGGAAAGCTTAGTTACTCATTTATTTTACAGGCTTGCAGAAAGTGTTATGCCAGAGAATAAAGCTGCCATGGTGCTCTTTGTTTATGTAGGACAAAAAAGGGCAACCATTTGCTGTACTTAATTACTACACCTGCTTTTTACCACGGTGAATGAATTGACTATCCTGCACAAGAAAAACAAATACTTGCTGTCGCTGAGGAATAGGGAGCAGTTGTGTTAATACAACAAAAAGCACCCGCTGCATTTCTGTTTGAAAGAGCCTAGCTAAACCCTGTTAGAAAACGTAGCAATTAGCCAGTCTCTTTTGTTGTTGTTGTTGAAAGGTTGAAATGAATTGTGTTGCTCCTTTCAGGTTAGGAGTATCACCTTGATATGACTGCCAGATCCGGTCTGGCATTCTGCAGCTTACGATGGTTATAATGAAAGAAAATGTTTTGAACCAGGGTGTGCAAATTGTTCAGTGTCAGTACACTGCACAGAAGAGAGGCTATGATGGATTCAGATAAGTAGCTACAGGCATGTAGGATGTGGTGGTGATTCATTTGAATGTTCTTGTCCCCCTGCACCTATGACAGATAATGACTTACCAAGCAATAGAAGATTAATCTTCAAACTTTTTCAGATCTGGAACACACTTTTATTATGTATGTATGTATGTGGTGTGATGGCCACACCAGAAGTTCACCTTGGAGTTGTTGATTCACCATGTCAACTACCATCTCATGTGGTTTTCTGAATCCACATTAAGGAGTGCCTACAATACCAAGGACACATATTACAGGAAAAACTCTGTAAGCTTTGTCACTTTGCTCCAGTGAGCCATACTAGATTGAAGAAATTAAACTTTCACAAAGCTTTATATTTTTATTCAGTTTGGTACAAAGCAAGAATAAATGGTGTGGGGGGTTATTTCCTCCCTTCCTCTTCTCCCCCTCCTTTCCCAATCAACATCCTTGTTAAGGAAAAACATTTCTCCAGGCATAGGCATATGTATATGTATGCCAGGTTTCTGTGTTATCAATAGAAAATGATATAAATGGATGCCATATTTCAGTAAAATTGCCTGAGTCCTGGGTGTTCTCTAATGCATTCATATGTTTAATCAACATATCAGGGCTATTGTCCATACCATTTTTCTCCACTGTGAGGTGTAGATGGTCCAGATTTTTCCAGTTCTGTGCAATAAGTTGTCAGGCTGCTGCAAGCAGGAATGTTGCGAGTTCATTATGGTGCAAATCCTTCTGGTCCTTGGTAAATCCAACTGTGCTGAGCTTTGTATTGTTTCTGAAAGGAAAATAATGTACATATGCATATCAAACAGTGAGGTGGGTATGCAGTGCCGCCCAAGGTTTCCTGCTTCAGCTCTGGCAGAAGTCTTGACCTTAAAGTGACTCTTGAATGTGTCCGACATTCCTTCAATTATTACACGTTACTGCCGCAAATATAATTTAATATTGAAAATAGATGCCAATATGGTTCACTAGCACAGAGGATGGAATCGTGAAAGAGGGAAAAGAGGGGGAGGTGCAGATGGAAAGACCCTGAGAACTTTGAATTTCTCTTTTCTATAGATTTTGTCTGCATATAATAGGTGCAAAGAGACTTCTGGTATAACGTATTCCATCCCATTGTGGCACATATGGTGCCTTCTGTGAAAAGGGGGTAACACAAGCCGCCTTATGTTCAGCAATTAGACTGAAACCTAAACTGGAAGTGCCCCCCCCATTTCAATGTTTTTAAGGATGCTGCAAAGAAAAGCACAGCTCATCTTAATTAACAATGGGAGAGGCACGTTGTCATAGGATCTAATGCACACCATTTGAATGGCAATGTGCATCAGTTGGGGGGCGGCCTCCTGAAATATTTTATTATTATGGTGTGCATTTGCTGCCTCAAGTGATTATGTGGGTCAGGGCTCCCCTGCCCCCCTGCCCATATTTATTTAAGTTGGCACTCCTTGTTGTTGTGGGTGCCTAAGCAGATGCCCACCACTCTTCTGCAGCTCCCTCAGGACAGGCTGTACAAACCGGACGGATTGCAGCCTGCCTTAGTGCCGTCGTCGACAGCTTTTTATATATATATATATATATTAAATACGCTCTATAGATGCTGCTGGCATCCCTGCCGACTCGCGTTTATTTTTAACCCGAGCTGCTTGCTAGCAGGCGGTGCCGGAGGAGGAACCGCCGCCCGGCTCCCCCCCCCATCTGTGATGCTGCTGCTGCGCTTGTGGGCGGGAGCAGCCCTTTCTCTCCCTTCTCCCTCGCCTCGCCTTTGCCTTCTTCTCTGCACTGCAGATGCCCCCTCCAGCCGGGAGGGAAGCGCGCCGGCCGCCTCTCGCCCCCGCGGCGCCCTCCTCCTCCGGGCCCGCCATCATGCCTCCCCCACGCCTGGCCCTGCTCGCCGCCTGGCGCGTTTAAGGATCCCCCCCCGGGCGCCCCGTCGACGAGAGACGGCGAGCCCGGCAGGCCCGGGCATTGCGTCACCGCGCGCTGCACCTGCAGCCCAGCCGCGCGCGCCCCGCCGGCTGCTGAGCTGAGGCGAGCGCGGCGGATGGTTGGTCTGCGGCCCGGGGCCAGCCATGAGGCAGGACAGGCTGGCGAGCTCGCTGCGCCGGGGGGGACGCTGCCTCAAGCGCCAGAGCACCGGCGGCGGCGGGGGCGGCGGCGGGGTGGGCACCATCCTCAGCAACGTCTTGAAGAAGCGCAGCTGCATCTCGCGCACCGCGCCTCGTCTCCTCTGCACCTTGGAGCCGGGTAAGGGCTGCCTGCTTGTTTGGCGCGCCCTGGAGGCCCTCGCTTTTCCCGCCTTTGTTTGAAAAAGCGGCCGCCGCGGGGAGGAGGGCATGTGGCGAGGCCTTGGAGCCGGGCTTAACCCGGGCAGGCTTTAATCGCTTAAGCTGCTGGGGGAAGGTGGGGGCGGCCACTGGCGACAGGGAGCCTGTGTGTGCGTGCGAGCGAGGAGATGCCCGGCGCTGCTCCTTCCAGACTGTCCCCAGAGACGTCGGAGGGGCGCAGATGGAACCCTCGGGTAGGAAGCAATGGGTTTTCGGGCTGGCTGGGGAGGCCCCGGAGCGCCGCCGTCCCCTCGGCCCGGAGGGCGAGGCTCTGGCGCCGCCTTGGGCGGGGAGCCCGGATGGCTGGGCTTGAGGAGAGCTCCTCCGGGCCTGGCATTGGCAGACAGGGCCAGAGGGAAACTGCGCCTCTGGAGCTGCGAGGCAGCCTACCGATTCCGAGCCCCTAGCAGGGGATCTCGTCGGGGCATGTCGCAAGGATGGGGTAGAGCCGTCCAGCCCAGAGAGGTCCCCTGTGAATGTCCTGTGAGCCAGGAGGTCGGGTTGGTTGAAGGGTAGAGCGTCCCTTCGCTCCATCTGTTTTTCCACCTGACTCCTCCAGCACACGTGACTCTTGAGCACAGTGTCTTTGTTCTGGAGGCAATTCTTACGTTTATGCCTAGAGTACCTATCCTGCACTTTGAAGACCAGGCTATGGCGATGCAGAAGAATGGCTGAGGGCAAAGGGCCCTGATGCCCAGCCATCTGTGGTTCTTTAGAGTATGGAGAAATAACTAGAATGGGGAGTATAGACAACCTCGGGAGGTATTCGAGAGGTATCCAATACCGACAGGTAGAAGAAGACTAATCCTCTCTCTCGTGTGTATATTTATATGGAATCACAGAATTGTAGCTTTGGAAGAGACCCTGAGGATTTTCTAGTCAAACCCCCTGAAATGCAGGGATACCCCCATACCGGGATTGAACCTGCAACCTTGGCATTATCAGCACCCTGCTCTAACCAACTGAGCTATCCAGGTGCTTGGAAGCGTTGCAGGCAGGACAGGGCAGCTGAAAGCAGCGATTTAATTCTTGTTGGAAATTAAAATCTTAATATTCAGACAAACTCAACTTTGTTGCCTGGCTGAAGCAAAGACACATTTGTGGAGGGTACAAGGAGCTTGATGCAGATGCGTCAACAACCTTGCATCAAATGCAAACAAATTCCCTAGTAGTGATGACCTCACTTGTAGGGCCTGTATTGGAAAGACTGCTAAAGCTTTAGGGCTCCTTTGGTTATATTATATTGAAGTAGTTGGTGCGTGTAACACTATATCTTTCCTAGTTCAATATAGTTTGAAATTTAGAAGAAATGGTTGTGTGATTGATTTGAGAAGTTGTCGTGTCTGGTCACCCTTTCATTTCTTAGTCTTGTAACAGAAGCAAAGCCAGGATTTCCAAAAGTCGTAGTCTTTTTATATTTCCCCATGTCTAAGGTGTCACGAGTTTGTTGTTAGACCATCAGATGACATTTCAGCACCTTAGCTTTGGACAGCAGCACTCTACCATGTGGGAAAAGAGCCCTTTATAATGTATGTACATATTGTGCAGCTTTTCTTAAAAAAAGAAAAGAAATCCACAGCTTGTGCATGAAACTAGTTTCTTCTTGCACAAGAGCTGCATAAAAGCGGATGGCCTATTGTCCTTAAGGCGAGTTTGACAAATCAGACTTCAATGAAGAAAGGGCATGAAACAATTCACTATGATCCGTATGACTCCTTGGAAGTGGATATTGATTAAATATGTAGCTAACTTGTTAATTATATTTTGGCTACAACTGGATACAAAAGGAAAGCTAATTTTGAAAGGTCAGAAATTTCTTTGGATGTCAGTATTGTAGATATAGAGTACTATGTAGATTACTAAAGGTATTTGTGAGATTTTTCAAAGTTTAATTATCCTAATTATATGTCTCCCCATTTTTTAAAAGCTACGGGTGCAGTTTTATATCCACTTAATGGAGTAAGCTCCGTTGAACTTGATGAAAGTTTCTTTTGAGTAACGTGTATGGAATCGCACTGTACATGGCTGATTTGGATGAAAATGAGTATCTAAATATCTACTTTGTTTTATGAAATTTGGATATATTTTTAATGGCACTACTTGGAGAAGGCTGCAGATTGAACACGGTACCTTCTGCATGCAAAGCAGATGCTATGCTTCAGAGTTGTGGCTCTTCGTCTTCTCACCTTCCTATCCCGCCCTCCCTTCTGCTCTGTCAAGTTTCATTAGCTCCTGTGAATAAGGGAGCTAAACACAGACATCTTGATTGCCAAACTGTCCTAGGGTCCTCATTGTTAATGGCAAAGTGGGGCTGGGGGTGGGGGAGGAAAGCTCTGTTGAACCCAAGGTGTTTCCCTCCATGTGTAGGTGCTGTACTCACCTATTTTTGCCTAATGTGTTTTCGCCTGTTCTCTAGAGTTGTCTCTGACCCAGAGTGAATACCCAGTTTTGTATGTGAAAAATTGTATCATTACCACACATTGATTTAGATATTTGGGGACATTCACATGTTTATGGTTATCAGATAATTTTCTTCTTTAATCCCTAAACCAATATTTTAGTAACTGGTTTCTTTGGTTTTTATTTTACTGCATAGGAGTTGACACCAAGTTGAAATTTACACTTGAGCCATCTTTAGGTCAGAATGGCTTTCAGCAGGTAATTTATTATTTTTATTCATCTATAAGTCACAAAAGGTCTTCTGAATGCATGGACAAATATTTATTTAAAATTTGCACTGGCCTGTGAAGTGGGAGTGTTATACAAATGAGCCTATACAGTAATCACTTCCGTTGCAAATGTGCTTGTTACTAGTGGTGTTTTGATACCTCAACAGTTTCCTTTTCTGTGACAGCAGATCGTTCTATATGGCTAAGAAGCTAAAAGGATTAAAGTCCATTGCATTATTATTATTTTTGTAATTTCTAGAATATGAATGAATAATTAAGCAGCAGATTAGTTTTTCCTCTCCATGTTGATCATGTCTAATTGGGTAACTGGGTATTAAAATACTTGGTACTTAAGTTCATGGTAAATATATTAAATTGTGTTGCATGTCCAGTTATGTTTCTGAACTGGAATAATCTGTCTCAGTGGTTATTTTTTAGTGGCACGATGCTCTCAAAGCAGTGGCTAGGCTGCCAACAGGAATACCAAAGGAGTGGAGGAGAAAGGTGAGGAAAGCTCTAACCTTCTGTGTCCTGTGGATTTCAATGAGCATAACTTTCATTACTGGATAAACATCTACATGTTCCTTCTAGATTTAAGAATGAACATAGAGGTTTTCTTTAGTGACCAGATTCATCTGAAGTTTCTAGTGTAAATTAAAAAAAGAAAAAGAAAAAAAGAAACCCAGTCTTTGTGCCAGTGCTCATAACTTTGTGCCAGTGCTCAAGCTTGGCACTGGTGAAGTTATCTCAGTTTCTGGTGACTGATAGCTGAATTAGGCCAGTTGCTTTGTGAAGAGATACTGCATGTAAAAATAGTGGAGTCACTGCCTTCTTCTCCTTCAGGTTGCTGCTCAGCAAGTAAAGCCGATTCCTGGCCCAACTTTACATCCTATGGAACAGGGCCAGACTTAGTAATGCTTAGATTAAACCCATTGAAATCAATGTAGCTTAAGTTAAGCCCCGTTGATTTCAGCGAATCTGTTCTTAGCATGAGTAAGTGTGGATCCAACCCTATACCTTTGTATATTCTGCTGCATGCACTACGTAAAAACACACAATTTCCCAATCTTCTTCCTACATCTGCATTGTGGGAGAGAATTGCTCGTATGAGCATGGTGTGTTATGCAATATATAGGTGAGCTGTGCCTTTGAATTGCTACCATGAAATAATATGTAATCTGCAGAGATGCAGTGATTTTGTATAACTAAAAGGATTGCACTCACTGTTCAGGTGTTGGTCCAATAACTTTGAAAGCGCCTTAGCAACTGCCTGGGGCGGAGCTTTTTTTTATAAAAGAACGCCCAAAGTTGCTGAACTGCATCACCAGTACTGCCAACCAACTCCTGTGCCGCCCTGAAGCTCCAATGCTGCCGTCCAATGCCCACCCCCAGTGACGCCTTGCGGTCGCCTGCAGTGCCCAGGGCCTGTTCCTGTCTTGCCATGCTACTGTTTGAAAGCTTGTTTGCATAGTGCTTCAGACTGATATGAACTTGTTGATTATCTTTACTTATTTATAAACTGTTTAAAGGAGGGATGACTCACAATTATTTTGTGGGGGTGGGGAATCTCTTTTGGGTGTGGGGTATAAATAATAAAATCATTATTTTTTATTATTTAAGGTCTGGCTCACCTTGGCAGATCATTACTTAAGGAGCATAGCAATTGACTGGGATAAAACAATGCGCTTCACTTTCAATGACAGAAGCAATCCTGACGATGATTCCATGGGTATTCAGATTGTAAAGGTACTTTAAGCAATTTTAATTAGTTTATTGTTCATGGCTGTATATGTTCCTGCTTGTTTTCCTGAAATTTACGTTCATATTATCAGCGTGCAACGAAATTATTTCTTTGCCCATTGTTCAATTAGATCAATGGGAACTGGTAACAGCTAGGAAGATTAATGGAATAATGACCTGCTAAACTTTTAAAAATAAGACCGAGTTGTTCACTACTTCCAAAAGCAGGTTCTGTTTACCATGGAAGCTTCCAAAATGGCAAAAGGGAGCTCAGAATAAAGATTGGTCCTAAAATACTCCTTTATTAGCATTACTTTTTGAATTATTATGCTCATTGGCAAATTATCCCCCCCCAGTGTATTTCTGGAAATATACTTGTCTTAGTTTTGTCAGTTCCAAATTTCAAGGCCACCTCCCACATGCAAAGTAGCCTATTATCATGTGTGAACTACTCCCTACCATGATGTTGTTCAAGGAAGCTTCTCATATTATCTACCTGACCCCTGACCTTTTAAATATACCGCAGCATGAAGTGAATGTAGAATTGCTTCATGTATCAGGTAGCCCTTGGTATGAATTCCACATTACAGGAGACAGTGTGGTGTAGTGATTAAATCGTTGGGCTACGAACTGGGAGGCCAAGGTTGAAATCCCCTCTCAGCCATTAAGCTTACTGGGTGGCCTAGGGTCAGTCGCTACCTCTCAGCCTAACCTACCTCACAGGGTTGTTGTTGGGGGGAATCAAATGAGCTCCTAAAGGTGGGGTTTAAATGCAATAAAATAAAAATTACCACAGTGAACAATCTACAACTGTGGCGATCACACAGGGTCCCTGGATGTTTAACGATCTATTGATCCCTGTGCCACCATTGTGCTCGCTTCCCCGCTGCCACCAACCTGTTACTCTCGGGTAAAACACTGAGTCCAGACAGTTGTTAAAATTGAACCAAATAAACAAGTTCATTTTATAAGCATTAACAAGTTTATGGTTTCTCAGATAATATTCCTGCCAGTTTCTTAACTTTAGTTTCTTTACTGGCCTATACCTTCCTAATACAGTGGTACCTCGGGTTAAGTACTTAATTCGTTCCAGAGGTCCGTTCTTAACCTGAAACTGTTCTTAACCTGAAGCACCACTTTAGCTAATGGGGCCTCCTGCTGCTGTCGCACCACCGGAGCACGATTTCTGTTCTCATCCTGAAGCAAAGTTCTTAACCCGAGGTACTATTTCTGGGTTAGCGGAGTCTGTAACCTGAAGCGTATGTAACCTGAAGTGTATGTAACCCGAGGTACCACTGTACCTTCTGACTGATTATCTCAACTGTTTGACTGACTCCTCTTAACAAACTCTCTCACATCACAGTAGCCCAACCCACAGTCTTACCCTCTTCTAACTCCAGACTGACTTCCCAACCACCCTAACTCTAACTCTAACTCCTCCCCTTGGGTTCCCATTGGTCAGTCATTTTACAATAAGTTAACCCTTTCCTTATGAACCCAGTATGATGTCACACACCTAGGAGGGCAAACGCCACAACAACTGTGCCTAAGTCTTTGTTCTATATGAGTTGGCAAACTTGTTATTTGGCCTGGATCATTCAAACTGCAGGGGAAACTTGATGTGGAAGAATATAAGAGGTCAGGCAAGAACCTTTCTCCAAGACACTTTAGTTTTCTATGCGCATACATTTTATTTCTGTGGATGAGAATTCCATTATGTAAGCCCCAAAATGCAATTTGAGGTGGTATGGCCCAGAGTGGGAACAGGTAGAAATAAACCACCTTGATGAGAACTACAGCCAAGCTTTGTAATAGGAATAATAGAATTCTAGAGTTGGAAGGGATCCCAAGGATCTTCTAGTCCAACCCCCTGCAATGCAGGAATCTTTTTGTCCAATGTGGGGCTCGAACCCACAGCCTTGAGTTTAGAGTATCATACTCTACCGATTGAGCTATCCCGGTGGGTCTTAGTAAGGTTATACAAATTTCTGAATGTTCTGTATGAAAATACTGATCCTAATTGGTAGGTATAAATTATAGAGCTTATTTGTCCAGGGCCACATTAAAAATTAACAACATATCTGTTTTGTCTCTTGCTTACTAATGGTCTATAACCGCCAACACAATGTAACTCTTGGGAAACAAAGAAGTGTGTTTGTGTGTCTCTCTCCCCCTGCCCAATTTCTGTGTTCTGATAACTGTATTTCTTATTAATCTGCTTATATAAAATGGAACAGGGTTGCATCCAACTAAGTTTTATTCAAAATAGACCCAAGAAATTAATGGAACTAATTTAGTTTTGTCCATTAATTTCAACAAGTCTGAGTATAACTGACATTGAAAACAAGCTATTGCAATGAATAAAAGCATCAACATCTGATTGTGCCAGCATCGGATCCTGTCTTAACAAATATGAAGAAAGAGTTGGTGTAGTGACAAAAGTAACCTGCAACTCTACAGATCTTGTTGGACTACAGCTCCCATCATCCATGGCTGTCTGGCACTGATGGGAGTTGAAGTCTAGCAACATTTAAGGGTCACAGATTGCCCACCCTTGGTTAGAGTATTGGACCAGGTCCGAGGAGACCCAGGCTCAAATTTCTACTCATCCATGAAGTTCATTGGCTAACCTTGTGCCAGTCACTATGTCTCAGCCTTTCCTACCGCACAAGGTTATTGTGAAGCTAAAAATGGTAGTGGAGAGAGAATCATGTTCACTCTCCAGATTTCCTTAGTGTAAGGGCAGCAGATAAGGCTGGTGACAGTGCTCTCTAAAGATCTCCCTTCAGGTGTCTTTCGACTGACAGGTTCTGAGTCAAGCCCACTGGTTCCAGAAGACAAAGATACCAAAGCACTAATTTCGCAATAAATAGATTATGTATTAAATATTATAAGGGGGTGCAATTCTCGTGAACAGCATGAATACAAGATGGCATGAGGAAATGTGCAATTGGAGGTGAGGGAAAATCATTGCTAATTAAAAAGAAAGGAAGCGATATATGCTTTATGCACATTCAAGGTCCTAGCAATAGGGCGCACCAATAAAAATTAAGAGAGGGAAGGGCTCCTGGGCAGAATGAAATAAAATGGAAGAATGTGCTGTGTGAGTTGATTATGCATTGAGTAACCTAAAGGATTCTAAGCAGTGAAGTCCTTGCTTATACCACCGCCTTGTGGTTGCCAATCAGTGGTGAGAAGGTATTTCTTCAGCAGCAATAAGCAGTTTGGAATAGTATCTGGAGGCTCTTGGGGAAGAGGCGGGGGGCGGGGGGGAAGCACAAAGTGTAAACCAACGTTTGCCTGTATGTTTGGCACACAAACCAAAATTTGGGTTCTAAACAACAGCTAGCACACCCCTGCAGTGTAAAATAACAGTGGGGAGGGGGGCAGTTGAGTGACACAACGGTCAGTTCCTATGTACAGTGTAACAAAGGAAAAACGACAATGACAAAAATGAGCATATAGGGTGGAATTCACACTAAGGCACAACAGAATATTCCCCCCCTTTCCTCCCCTGTGCACCCCTATGTCTTTTGTAGAGGTTCTCCCACAGAGAGCACAGGACCAGAAGAATGGCAGGGAAGTCCTGTTATTCAAGCAGAAGTTATTCCGGTCATGCAATTATATAGTGCAAGTCTGCAAATTTTTCTAGAATTTTACATGTTGCTTTTGAAAGAGCTGCAGTATCTACTCAAGATGTTGTTGTATCTAATGTTTGTCATACTCCGAGTAAACCCACTGAATTTATTGGCCGCGGCTCACTTAATTTTAGTGGGTTTGCACTGAGAAGAACTTAGTTAAATGCAACGCATCATGTGTGCGCTCATGCGCATGGAGACTAGTGCACTGTACATGCTCACTGGAACTTCTCCGCTGGTTCCAGAAAAAACAAATTCTGTAATTAGAATTTTCTGCATTTCATTCAAATAGTGAACTTTTAAAATTGCAGTAGTTTAACATTTTGAATTGCCGCTTAACATCATCCACATTACTTGGATTTTCATTCTGCTCTTTTATAAGCCTTTGTTTGATTTAAAGGCATGCTTTTAAAGAGACAGATGGGACTTTGCAAGCTATCTGAAACCTCCCTTTGAATGTTAAAATTTACAGCTTGCTTGATAAAATGCACCTGTTCAGTGTTTGTTTCAATATGGCTAGAAAGCGCATTGCCTTCTGTCCCAGGGATGTCTTCATTTCTTAAAATTTTGTTATGAATGTTAGCTTCAGGGTGCTGCTGCCTGTTGCCTTCACCCCAGGATGGTATTTATTCCAATATACCAGCATGTTAACTTGGGAACTAGGAGACAAAAGATTAAGTAGCAGGCTTTATATTGCTGTTGCTTCTGCCCAGTACGATATTAACTGCTGACAGCAGAAAAGGTGTTTCTAATTTTCCATTTAAGAAATAATCCACTTTCTGCACAATGATAATTTTGTTTCTATTTTATATTGACCGGTGGTAATTGCTTATTCACTTAGCCTCCTTGAGCGTGTCAGTAGATAAAGGGTGTGGATATTGAAGCTACTAAATTACTTCATATTGGAATTGGACATTTGCAGATTCCGTTCCATCGTGCAAAGTCAATTTAATTCAGGAAATAAAAACAGGGCTGACGTTGGAGTGTGTGCTTGAATTTAACAATGTAAAAGCCATAAAGGGAGCTTCTGCTGAGACCTTATTCCCTGTTTCCCCCCTCCACTTTCTTTAGGATCTTCATCGAACTGGATGCAGTTCTTACTGTGGCCAGGAGGCAGAGCAAGACAGAGTGGTATTAAAACGTGTTTTACTGGCTTACGCCAGGTGGAACAAATCTGTAGGATATTGTCAAGGCTTTAACATTCTGGCCGCCCTCATTCTTGAAGTAATGGAAGGCAACGAGGGAGATGCTTTAAAAGTGAGTAACGCTACTGAGCAAGGTGTTGTTTTTACCTGTATTTTGAAATTTTTCTATCAGAATAGTTTGGCAGTGGGGATAAAGTCCCCCGAAGCAGGGTATGGGTGTTGGTGTTTTTTACACAGGAATGCAGGGGATTTTGAGTTAAGTCCAGTCAAAGGCGACTATGGGGTTGCGGCGCACATCTCGCTTTCAGGCCGAGGGAGCTGGCATTTGTCCACAGGCAGTTTTCCGGGTCATGTGGCCAGCATGCCTAAACCACTTCTGGCACAATGGAACACCATGACGGAAATCAGAGTGCACAGAAATGCCATTTACCTTCCCGCCACAGTGGTACCTATTTATCTACTTGCACTTTTTGGTGTGCTTTCAAATTCCTGGTTGGCAGGAGCTGGGACAGAGCGACAGAAGCTCACCCTGTCATGGGGATTCGAACCACCAACCTTCTGATCGGCAAGCCCAAGAGGCTCAGTGGTTTAGACCACAGCACCACCTGCTTCCCTTTACCTTTACCTTGAATACAAGTAGATAGAGAATTGCATGGAAATAATTTGTATTCAACCACAGTGATTCCGCGGGACCCTTACTAGCTGCTAGCCTTTTCTGCTTTGTTTTCAGATTATGATTTACTTAATTGATAAAGTGCTGCCTGACAGCTATTTTGTCAATAACCTCCGAGCGCTATCTGTCGACATGGCCGTGTTCCGAGACCTCTTGAGAATGAAACTTCCTGAGCTGTCACAGCATTTGGATACTCTTCAAAGAGCTGCCAACAGGGAAAGTGGAGGTAGATGCCTGCACAGATACCTTCCAATTGTTTTCTTTGTTAGTTTTCTGTTTCTTCGCTCCTATAACATTTCTTTGCCCTGGGAGCCTTTAGAACGCATCTGATCACGAGGTTAAAAAATATATTAGCCTGTTTAAAACTTAACAAATATTTGAGGTGAAACTAATTATTATTATTATTTATTAAATTTGTATACCCGTCCTTCATCTGAAGGTGGTCCACAACATAAAAATACATAACGAGAACACAAAATACATAATGAAAGCAAGAACAAAACAAAACCGATAATGTTCCCCCTGACAAACACATTTAAAATGATGTAGAATGTTAATCAGCCAAAAGTCTGGTTAAAGAGAGAAGTTTTTGCCTGGCACAGTGATATGTAATGAAGGTGCCAGGGGAGCCTCCCCGAAGAGAGCATTTTACATGTGGGGAGCCACCACAGAAAAGGCCCTTTCTTGTGTTGCCATGCTCTGGGTTTCTCATGGACGAAGGACCTCAGATGATTATCACAGGGCCCTCATATATTTTTTTGTATCAGATTTTTTAAAAAATAGCAAACATCATAGTGAAAATAGTAATAACTGTTCCAGTTGGGGTTACTGGTTTGAGAGAGAATCTGTTCTTTGCTGCTGTGTTAATTTACATTTTTAAGGTATCTCCTGTATTTTTTCTTAAATGCTAAATTATGGCTGTGAACTGCTTCGGAAAGACTTCTTGTCTTGAAAAGCAGCATAAGAAAGTTCAATAAATAATTGATCATCACTGCAGAGTTAAAAGATGCTAAGAGAGTGCTGGGCAATTGGACAAACCATTCCATTGAAAATTGGGATACTACGGAGTTTGACATGCAAATACTGATACCTAATCCCACTTGTTGTATTTGGGCATTGCTTGCAGGCTTCCCATAAGCATCTAGTTGGCCACTGTGAGAACAGGATGCTGGACTTTGGCCCGATGAAGCAGGGTTATTTTTATGTAAAAGAGAGGAAGAGATGGGTTGATGGAAGTAGAAATGCAAGTGTAACAGAGTTTATTGTTACACTCCTGATCCAATCACCTCCCACACCGCTGTTCAGTTTATGATACCAATTCAGAAGGCTTGAGGGGGGTAAAAATCCTACCGGATTCCGACATTAGTAAAAGCTGAGCAATGCTATTTCATAGAGGAATGTTGCTAGCATATTATCAATTGTGTTTGGCTTCCTTGGATCTATGGCAAACCGAAAAATGAATGGAATGGGATCATTTGTTGTTACTGCAATTCTGTATTTTTCTTCCTTATGGGTTGTGTTAAGACAAACACTTTCAGGGAATAGATGTGGATCTGTTCTATTTTTTTCTGTTTCAGGCGGTTACGAACCCCCACTCACGAATGTCTTCACTATGCAGTGGTTCCTGACCTTGTTTGCTACATGCCTTCCTAACCATACAGTTCTAAAAATCTGGGATTCTGTGTTCTTCGAAGGGTCAGAAATTATACTGAGAGTAGCACTGGCTATTTGGGCAAAGCTGGGAGAGTAAGTATACTTTCAGCCTACGCCTAAAGGAAATGATACTGAATAGTTGTTTGGAGGGTTGGAAGTACTATATGAAATGGTACTGAAGTTCTGACAATGATGCCCATTCTTTTTTCCTTCTCCATCCCAGTTGACCCATATAGCGTGCTTTGCGATGCAGCTATGTTACATACAGTTCAGTTGTTTTGTGGGTTGGTGGTAGTGAGGCAGCAGCTGACATTGCTCCTAAAACATATCCCAGAAGTTGAATCGCCCTCCTTAGTGATTCATATACAGTCATACCTTGGTTCTCGAACAGAATGCATTCTGGGAGTCCGTTCGACTCCCGGAACCATTAGAAAATCAAGGCGCTGCTTCCGATTGGCTGCAGGAGTGTCCTGCAGCCAATCAGAAGCAGCGCTGGACGATCAGGTTCTGAAAACCAGAACGCTCTCTTCTGGGTTTCGATCGTTCAGGAGCCAATTTGGCCGGGAGCCAAGGTACAACTGTAAATGGATCATGTACAACATTACATTTACCATATTGGCCCAAATATAAGCAGCACTTTTTTTTCCAAATTCTGCCTATGCAGAATATAAGTGTGGCTTATATTTGTGACCTTACATGGCGCGGCTCCCCCCCCCCCGCCCCCAGAGAGCAGACAGGAGCATGGGGCGATGGCACGCAACCCGTCCGCCGTTCCCAAGCCTCCATCGGGGGAAAGGGGGGGGAGGCCGTTAGCAAAGCGGTGGGCTCTCCCCCCTCCCAGAGAGCAGCACAGTGTGTGGAGCGACTGCCCGCAGCCCGCCCACTGCTTCTGCCTCCCCTGAACTGCCTAAGGAAGGGGGAAGGGGGGAAGGCCGGCCTAGGAAGCAGCCCGGTTATTTTCTTTTTTTTCTTTTCCCCACTGCAATTTTAAAGCTGCGGCTTATTTATGGGTGTGTCTTATATTTAGGCCAAAACAGTATTATGTTCAAGATTAATGCAACGGTTTATATACTGGGACAGTGTCTGGGACAGCTATCATGGTTTCCATTGTATTTTATTTTATTTTTTGCTAATGGGAATATTGAAGGGACACTGGTGGCGCTGTGGTCTAAACCACAGAGCCCTAGGGCTTGCCAATCAGAAGGTCGGCGGTTTGAATCCCCGTGACGGAGTGAGCTCCTGTTGTTTGGTCCCAGCTCCTGCTCACTTAGCAGTTTGAAAGCACCTCAAGTGCAAGTAGATAAATAGGTACCACTCCAGCGGGAAGGTAAACAGCGTTTCTGTGCGCTGCTCTGGTTCGCCAGAAGTGGCTTAGTCATGCTGTCCACATGACCCGGAAAAACTGTCTGCGGACAAACGCTGGCTCCCTTGGCCAGTAAAGTGAGATGAGCGTGCACTGGACCTAATGGTCAGGGGTACCTTTACCTTTACCTTTAATGGGAATATTATGGGGTTGGATCCAGACTTTGCTGCAGCCAGTGGAGAAGTATCTTTGCTAGTTGCAACCAGCACTACTTCCGACACTGTGTGGCTGGGTGGGAGGGAGCCTTCTGTTGAATCAGAAGCCTTGCATAGAGGGAGGATTCCTGTCCACAAAAGACTGCCTGGATCCAACCCACAAAATTTACACAGGCTTTTTGTCCAGGAGAGGCGCCCACTAAATGAAGAGGAGGGGAGCTCACTATTTGCCAGGTACCCCTCCCCCAAATGCAACTCTTGGTGTCCACCTCCCCAAAATCAGCTCCAGAGATTTGAGGGACCCTTCAGAAGAGGAAAGGGGGAATCGGCAACAGTTCCTTCCCCTCCTCTTCCATTAGCAGAGGTGTCTGCTGAATCAAAAGCCCTTTTGTTGAGTACAAGGGAGTTAATTGAATTCCACCCAGAGTGTTTGCAGCCCTTAATGAAAGTCTAAGAAACACCCTGGTAATTGAATAAACTAATTATATTCAAAGGATTGTTTTTTTAAAAGAAGTGTGTTTATTCTGGGACAAGTTCTAACAAATATTCTAGTGGCTGTCAAGAACAGTTGATTAAAAAAGCTAATAGCAAGGGCTTTAGGAATCATTTCCATCGCTTGTGAAGAACTTGAAAAAGCTTTCTGAAATAAAGTACTAAGACACGTAAATTCAGATTTATGCTTTAAATAATAATAATAATAATACTTGGAACAACTCATTTCTTTTCCCAGTTAGTTACATTCAAAGCAAAAAGACCCAGTCCTTTTGTGAACAAGTTTTTGTCATTGACTTCAAGGGTAATTGCAAGCAGAAGACTACTAGTTCAGCTGGAAAATGTTTTGCTGGATTCCATTATTGCTTCTGATCTCCTCTTCTGATGCCCACATATTTTGCTTTCCTGAAGAGCCAGTTTAGATGCAAAAATTGTCCCTGAAATAAGACAAAAAACTAATTAAGTGCTACTTTCTAAATGCAATTAACACTAATCACGATTTAAAATTTTTCCATAATAGGCAGACAGTTTTCATTTTGACTTCGTCTTTCAAAGAACAATTAGATTTTATTTTATGTCTCATGAGCAGAATTTGCTCACGAGATGTTCCTGTTGCTAGGGTAGGGTAGGCAATTCTTGGTGATTTCCCAGTGCACCACTGAAAGTCTGCTCTGAAAGGATCAAGAGTGGTGTGGGAGGTTTATGGAGGACCCAGTTAGGTTTATGGAGGGCTGTAGAAGGAAGGGGACGCGGGTGGCACTGTGGGTTAAACCACTGAGCCTAGGGCTTGCCGATCAAAAGGTCAGCGGTTCGAATCCCCGCGACGGGGTGAGCTCCCATTGCTCGGTCCCTGCTCCTGCCAACTTAGCAGTTCAAAAGCACAAAGTGCAAGTAGGAGGCAGTGGAAGACAGGAGTGCATGGAGTGCTCTGGTCCATGGGGTCACGAAGAGTCGGACACGACTAAACGACTAAACAACAACAAAAGTAGGTCATAGCTTGATTCCAGGTGGATCACAACATGTGCACCACCACCATTTACTTCTTAAGGGTATATGAAATATGATGTTGATCTGATGGTGCCACAGTTTCTTTTGCAGCTTCCTGCAGTGCAGAGTCTCTTGTTTCCGTTTATATAGATATTATTTAGTTTGTAACCCAGGGAGGTAAAAGTATATTGAAAACATAGCACCAGACTATTGAACTGTTGTCTATGTTTTTATACTTGAATATTTTTGGCTACTGAAATAGTTTTGCGTTGCTTCTAGAAAATACTCAGGTTTAGATCTGAGTGCTCAGGTGGAAAGGTTACATCCACCTCGGGTCCTCCTCTAAAACAAGGACACAAAGATAAATTATGATGATCAAAGCCAACCTGATATTTATTTCAAGTACGTCTTTGTCAGAGTCTCTGTTTCGGTCGCTTATCTACAGAAGCTCATGGTGAGATTGCGGTTTTCAGAGTTAAACTGGCAATCTGAAATAGAAGATGCTGCATGAATTCTAAGTCATGATCATTTTCATTCCTTTGAGGCACATGTACTGTTGTCTTGAATCACTATCTTGTTGTCCTTTCTTTGACCTCTCAAGAGCACCCTAAAGAGTTCAACTGTCTACAGATCAATCACATGCTCACTGAGAAAACACCACATTGAAGGGGGGAAATAATCATTCCTCTGTGGAAGTCGAAAGAAGGGCAGGAAAACTTCAAAAGAAGCTCTCATCAAACTGGAACTGTGCAAATATTAAACAACTATGTCTCTAAAGCTTCTATCTAAATTTTATCTAGGATGTACATGTGTAGAGACAGCAGTCTAGCCTCTCCTTTAAATGGAATGGTTACTACCCTTTCCTTTGGAAATTTCCCAGGAATGTTTTTGGGACCCATTTACTGGCCTGCCACTTAATAACAGATGGTTCCCATGCTGATGTAGAGATTAAACAAATTTTCACAAAACACTGACAAGTTGCATAGGCACTGCAGTAAGGAAATAACTGAACAGAAACAGGACTAGTCTTTTCCTTCCTACACTTAAGGTTGAAGTCCTATCAAACATTTGGTAACACTTCCCTCTCCTTTCCCTTTGCTCTGTGTGCTGAAATTGCTTCCTACTCCGAGCATAGTTAGTCCGTGTGATCATAGTTCATCGTAGATGGCTGGCTTTTAAAGACCGATTGCTCTCTTTCTAAACTACAAAATGGTTTGAATCACTTTCAGTTGGATTACTGAATTAGAATCTGCTTTTTTTCTTCTTACCGTGTTAGTTCGAATTTTATAAGTGTTCTGTTTTTTATGATTTTGAGCTGCTTTGAGAAAAGTGGCGTAAGAAATAATGTAAATAAATAATCGCCACAGAGTAAATCACCCAAATAGGGTGCTTCGTTGGACGACTCATTCCCCTGAACACTGGGATACTTTCAAGTGTGACAAAGAAATAGTGTTGTATTTTCACTTTTTATGTTTGCATGATGCTGAAACACAGATTAATAGCCTGTTCTCTAATTAGAGCTATTTGTGGATATCTGTCTACTAATATCACTAGTGTTAAGCTGTTTATGTGTGTCCCCCTCTCTCCAAATAACTGATTACGCACTCTATATTTACTCAGAAATATAACATGTTGTTTAGATAATGGAAATGTTTGTGTTGCGATGCAGGCAGATAGATTGTTGTGAAACTGCGGATGAATTCTATGGCACCATGGGAAAGTTAACCCAAGAGATGCTGGAAGGCGACCTGATTGATAGCAATGAACTCATGCAGGTTAGTAAGTATGAACTACATTAAGGTGAAACTAGGGTGGAATAAAGGGACGTGGGTGGTGCTGTGGGTTAAACCACAGAGCCTAGGACTTGCTGATCAGAAGGTCGGTGGTTCAAATCCCCGCGATGGGGTGAGCTCCCGTTGCTCGGTCCCTGCTCCTGCCAACCTAGCAGTTCGAAAGCACGTCAAAGTGCAAGTAGATAAATAGGTACCGCTGCGGCGAGAAGGTAAATAGCGTTTCTGTGCACTGCTCAGGTTCGCCAGAAGTGGCTTGGTCATGCTGGCCACATGACCTGGAAGCTGTACGCTGGTACCCTCGGCCAATAAAGTGAGATGAGCGCCGACTGGACCTAATGGTCAGGGGTCCCTTTACCTTTACCTTTAGGGTGGAATAATCTTGCTCTGGTTGGACAAAGCTCACGTTTTTTCAAGGTATTAAAAATATCCGAAAGGGACGCTGTAGCTCAGTGGTAGAATATCTTCCCTGCATGCAAAGGTTTTCATATTCAGCCCCTGGCATCTTCTGTTAGGACTGAGAAAGAGTCCTTTATAGAGCTGCTGCCAGTAAGCAAATATAGTATGAGCTAGAAGGTCTGACCCTGTATAAGGCAGCTTACTGGGTTCCTGTGTTCAGAAAAGGAAGAAAAAAACAGTTCAAAAATTATAAAGTGTTCTCTGAAATCTAATTGAAGCGGAGTGTTCTATTACTGTTAATAACAAGTCAACCTTGTACAGTTCGCTTTTCATCCAACTTTGGCAAGAACTTTAAAGACAGGGAAGGAACCTTATGAATAATGCAAATGTGCTGTACTTTTAAAATACAAAGCAGTGGCTGCCCACATAGCTCTCGAAATAGGTTTGTACAATACTGAGAAGAGTGCAATGAATGTCAGTATCAAACTGCTTCCTTCTCTCTTATAAATTGCATTTCAGTGATTGGTTTGATGTGTGAATTCAAGATATGGGGCAATATAGGCAGATAGCATTGAGTATTAAAGGAAGCCTGCCTTCGGCCATGTAAGATAGCCCACCAAGATGCTTAATAAATCACCTATTTTTTGCAGTTTTGGGGAGGATTTTTTTAAAAAAGGAAGGTACAATATATGGCTGTAGTGTTATGTTCAGCTTGGTGGGCTATGGATATTGGTTCCCCCACCCACCCAGAAGTAGCCATATCAGTCTGTTGCAGCTAAAAGAGAAGGGGACAGGAACGCGTAGTTCTATTTATAACCTAAACCTCTGGAAATTAGCAACATGCAGAAAAATAATAATGGTACAATTTCATTCAGAGGTTTCATATGGAACAGATTTCTATAAAGGGTATAAATGATTTTCAGGTTCTGCTACAATTCTTCTCCCAAAGGATAGCATTGTAGGAATATAGTAACGATGCAGGTGAAAGTGATCAAACTCGAATAAGGGGGCGGGGGAGAGATGTGAGGGCTAGGTGCAGTTTTGTCTGTTCCCACGCTTGCCAGGTGTTGTCCGGACTCGCAAAACGGAAGAGGTGTTTTATGTTGTTGGAGTTTTTGTGCACACTTCTGACTGAGGCAAAAGGAATCTCATCTCCAGAAGGGCTTAATGTTTCATTGCTTGCACTGCATCAGGGCAATGTGGTGTCCCTTTTCCCCACCACCACCTTCAGGCAAGAAGTATAGCATCAGTTTCTATGGTAGCTTTTGTGTATTAAGTACAGGCCAAGCAGACTCACTCATTCTTTATTCATTCAGAAACACGCCTTAATTGAGAGACTTTTGCCCTGTGCTAACGCTCCCAGAGAGTGCATATGGCAGCACTTCTTTTTTGGCAAAGCAGACGTTTGTGATTATTTCCACCCTTTGTTCACTTTCTTGCTTTTGTGTCACGGTAGCAATAAAGAATTCTTCCAACATCTGTTAGTTCATAATTTCTGTTTGGAGTGGGTGCAGAGAGGACAGAAGTTGCAGTTTGGCAACATCCGCAGGACCATAGATCAACCACACTTGCAGCAGAGATGGTTTAAATTTGCACACACTGCCTTGAAAACAAATGCCTTAGAATGCAGCGAATGCTTGCATTTGCGCGAGTTTCGCATGCATGTCCTTGTTATCTTTTCTGCCTGATTCAAACAGTTCTCTTATGTTTCCAGCGAGACAGTCATCTTCTTTCCTGCAGGAAATGTATGTTCCATCACAAAAAACCAAACCTTTCACCTTTCGTTTCAGTACATGAGGAAATATATTGCCTAATCCTGCAGCCATCCTTTATTTGAGTTATGGACAGTTGCTTTGAAAAATTAAAAGAAAAGGCACCGATTTTAAAAGCTTGTCTCTTTCTTTTTGCCCCCTAGACTGTTTATTCTATGGCCCAGTTCCCTTTCCCACAACTAGCAGAATTACGGGAGAAATATACATACAACATTACTCCTTTTCCTGCCTCAGTGAAATCAGCTTCAGGGTAAGTCTGTCCTCACCTCTTGCCAGTACCATATATTGTAATCCAGGCAAGATCTGTATATAAAAGGGACAAACGTAGATGATTATGTATCTTGAGCCTGGTGAACTGTTCAGTTTATTATAGATGCATTTGCAAGTCCAGGTCAGCAGTGTGTCTGTGTGCTTTCCTTTTGCAGATGGCTGGGAAAAATTAGAGACAGTGATGAGGAGAACGACCTTGATGATGAAGATTCCATAGCTAATGTCATTGGTTGCCTTGGGCCATTCAGTGGGTTTCTAGCCCCAGAACTACAGAAGTATCAAAAGCAATTCAAAGGTAAAGAATGTAAACATTACAGCATCACCATAGGAGCCTCTTTCCCCCATGGGTTTATCTTGCAGTTCTGCTATGTAGTTTAGAGGCCGGCAGATTACCATCCCTGGGCATCAGCCTTTAATCAAATGCTCGAAGGACAAACCATGCCATTCCGTGGCCTATGAAAGGTGGGTACAGGAGCATTTGATTAATATGGCCCATTGGATTTAAAATGGTTTTTACATATGTTTTTATTACTGATTTTTTAAATAGTTGAGTCACATTAGGCTGTTTCATAGGAAGTGCTTCATAGGTGAAATATAGCTGTCTCTTTGGTGCTGATCACAGTACAATCAAACCTCGGCTCCTGAACAGCTCCATTTTCGAACAGTTTGGCTCCCAAACACCAAAAACCCAGAAGTAAATGCTCTAGTTTTTGAACATTTTTCAGAAGCCGAATGTCCGGCGCAGCTTCTGAGTGCAGGAAGCTCCTGCAACCAACAGGAAGCTGCGATTCAGTTGTTGAAAGTTTCAGAAGCCAAATGGGCTTCCGGAACAGATTATGTCCGACAACTGCGGTTTGACTGTACGATAGAATGGTATTTTATCTCAGATATAATGCGATTGGGCTCACAACTGAGCAATTAGAGAGGAGCAGTGTATCCCTTCCTTAACTACGTTCTGTTCCCCACCCCCATGATGGCTTGCTGTGTACTTTTGAGAACAGCGTTTCTAAGTAATATTCAAAGTCACATCAAGATGAATATATGGTAATTTTTTTGTTGATAGTTCCTGAGGGTTTAAGTACAGGCCGGTAACAGTTTCATGTTGACTACTGCTGATCTTTTGAGGTTTAAAATTTGCCAGCCGTTTAAATGCAAGTACAGACAATGCCAGGTTATTGAAATCCTCTGCTCATGTAAGGCAGGGATGGGGAATCTGTGCCCCCCAGGTGATTTTTGGATTGCGGCTACCTTCATCCCCAACCAGCAATGCCAGTGGTTAGGGGATAATGAGAGTTTATAGTCCAAACAGCATCTGGAGGGCTACAGTTTTTCCTCCCCCGATTTAAGGACGGTGGGGTTGCCATTATGTAATACATTCTGATGCGTTTCTCATGCTCTCTTTCTACTATGCATAGATCATAATGAAGAGCAGACTCTAGGTTCCAGCAATATTGCAGAGCTAAGCCCTGGAGCAATAGATGCCTGTCGGAGCGAATACCACGCCGCTTTTAACAGTATGATGATGGAACGTATGACCACAGACATTAATGCGCTGAAAAGGCAGTATTCACGGATAAAGAAGAAACAGCAGCAACAGGTCCATCAGGTGTACATCAGAGCAGGTAAATTGCTTGTGTTTGGAAGCGCAAGTTAGCTTCATGTGCATGAGAAAGCAAATCATGTTTTTGTGTTCATCTATAGAAGACGAAAAGAATGAAGTAGTTGGAAGGATCTCATCTGACTAAAGAGCTTGTCACTTATAAAGACGATGTTGATATTTGTTTTTCTTTTGTTAGGGTCTGAAGATGATGACCCTGGGATTATGTTAGATCCCAGGGACCAGCCGAATAATGGTATTTAAAGATATCTATGCTAATCTTGGATACAATATTGATTTCTCTGATTTTACTAACAGCTCTGGCATCCTTGGAATTGGGGTGAAATGTTCTGAATTCCCAATTGGATGGACAGTGATTTGGCATCAGAACTATCAACAAATTACAAGATTAGATATGAATTGGCTGGACTTAGAACAAATATGTTTCAACGCTGATTCAGCATAAAGTGCACATACTGTCGCTGCTGATCAGTAAATACCCTTTGTGACAGTATTATCTGTGGGATGAACCATTTGAAAACTGAACTTTCACTTTACTGCTAGAGATGGGTCGTACCTCCTAACAGTGGTGAGGAATCTTATCCCACATCTGACAGTACGGCCTTCCTGTCCCAGGCTGGATTTTCAGCTCCATCTTTCATAGGAAATACCCCATGAAATGCAATTTTGAAAATCTAAGAAATATAGTATGCACAGAACAACCATGTGGCAAAACCAAATTGATGAAGGTTTTCATTTCCCAGGATTGCCAAAGCCCCTTTTCACTAACCTTAATCAATTGTCTTATATATATATCCTTTGGCACTCTCTCTCTCGTCTCTCTGTGACTGGATATTCTGCTGGGAAATGGTCTGTCTTGGTTACCATATTAAATTGCTGAATGTTCTTTCTATGAAATGGAGTATTTACCCAGCTGCTTGGTTATAGACACCTTTGTGTGGTCGTCAGGACAAGGCAGAGGCAGAAGGCAGAGTCTAGCATGCTATTCACATGATTTAGTAGTTAAACTAAACCAACCCATAGTACCTAATCCATCAATTTATTCATCTGTTGTGTATGTGTATAGCTTCGTAATATATTTAATTGCACATTCTTGCTTTCTTTGGTCTTTACTGCCTTGAAAAGAAGGCTTGGGTTAGGATCTTCATTTTTATTTGCTTGGGATAGGTGTCAGAGAAATTTGTAAAGAGGATCACTGCTGCTCAGTTAAACATATCTGAACTGTAACTTCAGTAGTAGAGTCACATAATCCTGACTGAAACTCTGGAGAGACACTGCCAGTTAGTGTAAGTGCTGAACTAGATGAATCAGTAGCCTGATTTGGTATATGTAACTTCCTATGTACCAGATGTTTTCCCTTTAAAAGTAAATAAGTCCTACTTACCGAATGCTTTTCTTAGTTCTGAATCAACATAAAATACATTTCCCTTGCTTTCTTCAGGCTGCTAGATGCTCTGTTTCTTGTTGCATTTGCCCCCCTCCCAGTCAACAGAAACTATGGAGCCTGCTATTAAGAAAGAGAGAGACATGAGAAGCACATGGTCAAATATCTGGGTCAGTTTTGGATTGGAAAATGCAGTGTATAGCAGGGATAGAAGGATCTTTCAACTTACGTTCTCTCGGTTACTCATTTTTCTATTCTTAAATCACGTCCTCTACATTTCTGTAGCAATCTGATTCATGAAAACTGATCAACATTTTAATGCAAATTTCTCCTAATGAACACATTTTGATAATCGGTTTTGACCAATGCACACATTTTTGCAAGACATTTCCCCTCTTATAATGCATTTTATGTCATTTTCACTGATGCATATTAATACTTTCCCCTAATGTAATGCATTTTTAAAATAAAGGTTGATTGGAGAACACCACCACAAAATTCAGATAAGCGCTAATTTTGAGGGATAGCTTTGTTTCTGTTCTCATATAATTTTCCTGAAAGTGCTAATTTGATAGATCTGCATTTAATTTCAAACTTAATTTAATTTCTCCCCCACCCGTATGTGTGTGTGTTTGTGTATCAGACTGGTCAGGTTTGCTTTAATGTTTGATCATTTTCCTTGCCTCATTCAATAGTGTGCTTCTTAAACGTTTGTTTTCTTCAGATAAAGGACCAGTTACTAGTCTTCTGCCCTCTCAAGTGAACCATTCTCCAGTGATCAACCACCTTCTGCTAGGAAAGAAGATAAAGCCAACTAACAGGTCTTCCAAAAATGCTATTATTCATGTTCCAAATCACGCAGGAGGGAAGATGTCACCTAGTCCCCACGAAGATCTTAAAACAAAGCTCAACTCTCCTTGGCGCACTCACATTAGGGTGCATCGAAAGAATATAGCAAGAGCCAAAGGCCAGCTGGGCTATGGAGATACAATAGGGTTAATAGAAGAGCAGAATGAAGGTGTGAAAACCAGTAGCTCCAATGGGAAAGAAGAGGCTCCAAGCAAATCTGAATCTATGGAAATCGAAGGCAGTGATTCAGATGCCCGGACTGCTGAAGGACAGTCTCCTGAACCAAGTTACAAAGATGCCAATGCCAGCGTCAATGTATCAGCTGTTCAGCTGAAGCTCGAAGCCCTGGAACTTACCCAAAATGACAAAGATGATGTTGAATCAGTATCAACTTCGTTCTGTCAAACACCTCTATCCGAGTTCCCAAATTCGCCCAGTGACAGTGGGACAGTGGCAAAATCTCCCCAAGCTGCCACTACTAAACCACAAGTCTTCAGTCCTTTTCCCAGTGTCAAACCTCTCAGAAAATCAGCTGCGGCCAGAAACCTAGGATTGTATGGTCCAACCGAGAGAACCCCAACTGTACATTTCCCACAGATGAGCAGAAGCTTTAACAAGCCTTCAAGCGGTAACAGCGGGTCAAAAAAACGATGATGTATATATCGCTGGCTCATCATCATAATCATCATCTCGGTTTTTATTATGTGTGTGTTGGTTGTTCTGAAGGAGTTTCTGAATAATTTCATTTCTTAATTGAAATAATGAAGATAAGTCACAACTGGAACATAAACTGTATGATCGAAGATCTGTCTTTTTTTAATATAACGTGGAGTAGTGAAAGTACACAGTGCCACATACAGTTTTCATGTTCAAAAAATGAACATTGACTTTCAGCAATGAGAAGCTGTCATATGGCATTCGGTAATGCAGTGATAGGACAGTTTTCCCCCTGTCAGTTCATCAAGAAGACTACCACCTTTTATGGTTCAGTGGCTAATTAGCAGAGCCTTGTAGCTGCCTCAATGAAGTGCACTGAACTTCAAAATTTAAGGCGGATCAAAATATTTTTTTTAAAAACTGCTTCTGTATAATATATACAGAATATATTTGAGCAGCTGACACATTAGCTGTGTTTTAGCATTTTCCACTTGAATGCCACTGGTGTTACTTCCTTTAATTATTTTTGATATAATAATTATCACCTTGGATCGGGTAAAAAGGGAAGTTGAAATGTGTTCTATGACTTGATCGTGGCTCCCTAAATGATGACCTTCAGTGAGTCACGGGACTGTCGGAATATATATTTAAATCTGTTCGTTAATTTATCACTAAAATTCCTAGAAGTATCTGGTATTAAAGACAAATCTTCCTTAGCCTTTTTGATAAGGTTAAGTCACTTTTCATGTTGACTGCTGGGCAGTGTTGTTCCACGGTGTATGTTAATTCCCTAATGTGTCAGCTTCCCGGCTGAGGAAAATTTATGGCTGTATCCATTATCCTTTAGTTGAAGTTCTCTGAATGGGTTGCATCTCATCCTGCAATCCACAGTTGGTTCAGGAAATGTACTCCCACATAGCACAACAAGAATCCTCCAGACTTCTCTAAGTAATAGCTCTTAGGTTGCAGTCCTGAACAGACTTACCTGGAACGTAGATCCCCAGTTGAACGCAGTAGAACTTACTTCTGAATAGACATGCATGCGATTGTGCTGAATGTGTAACTCTTATGTTTTCAGCGAACAGATAAACCAGCACAGAAGAATAAAGGATCAGTGCAGAATCTAAAGTATCATGCACCTAGATTGCTAACAAGTTTTGGTTTTCCCATGATTTCTGAGCAGCAGTCTACATGCTTCACAGCAAGCCAGTTATGAACCTGAGGAAGGCTCAAAAACAGTTTGTGATATGGCACCAGGTGGGCGTACTTTTAAAAATAAAAATAAAAAATCCTACTGTGTTGGCTTGTCCAATGTACTTCTTTAGGCCTCAGCTGCTGATTCTCCAGTATCATATAAAAGGCATAGGATTTGGTCCTCGAAACACTGACCCAAAACCAATTTGGATTCCAACTTTATTTTGGAAACCTCTGTAGTTTCCTACCCTGAAAGACAATTATGTCCTTCGCCGTGTGAATTTTTCAGAGCTAATATTTTGTCCACATTAAATATTTCTGTAAAAATGATTTCTTCCCATTCCTAAAGGAGTAATGAAAGCAGCTAAAAACTAAGCTAAAATTATATCCAAGATTAGCAATTTGCAAACCCATAAAACATTCTGAAATTGCTTGACACCCCATTTACTCCAATGGAAAGCACTAGAGGGAATCTTATCTGGGGTCTACCCTGTGCATGCACACAATACATTTCAGAGCTGTCTGAGGCTGAGGTCAGTGTCATATGTGGAATTCTGCATGGGTACTAGAGCCCTCCCTGTCCCTGCACATCAATAGGAGCAGCTAGTTTTGGCATGTTGTATCTACCTTTACATTATGATGACAGGTAGTTCTGGACCCATCACTGTTGCCACCTGAGTGGTGCCAGTAAGAAACTGAAATAACTTACTGAGTCTGTCTGCCTTTTGTGCGCTGTGATTTAAGATACTTTGGTGTTAAACTTTGTATCTTTGATGTATACAATGTACTATAGATATTGTAACATAAATATATACAGGATAATATATACAGGATGTATGAAATGGTGTCTTTGTCGGAGAAGTTTTATCTGTGTTTGTGTCTGAGTCTAATGGGTATAGTTGATGCCATTTTCTGTCTTGTAGATTAAATAGGACTTACCAATAATGCATTTTAAATATTAATAATAATGAGTTGCCTCCAATTTCTTGCAGTAAGGCAGGGTTTCTAAATCTCAAATATTTTTAACAAAACAAAAATGCACAGCCCATGATTATCCATGCTGTGTGCATGATCTGCAAATGATCTCTTGTAGATAAATAATTGAATCAGGATGCCTTTCTAGTATACAGAATACACTAGATGATATGATATTGTAAAAACAACAACAACACCTTAATTACTGTGCCTGTGATGAAATAGAAACCAATTCCTTTGCAATGCTCTCAACAACTTTAGAATCTCATGAGCACATTGTAAGAATGCATTGGAATGAATAATCTGTGCAACTTGTTCAGAGGCGATCCTTGTAAGTTGATAAGCTGCAGAAAAAAAGTATCACTGTTGGTCAAAGCAAATGGTTGTGTACTGTTCCTTCCATTGTGTCAAAGAAAGTACCGTAATGTCATGTACAACAATATGATAAAATTCACACACACACACACACACACACACACACACACACACACACTTAATTAGAAGTACTTCAAATTAATCCAAATGGATGTTGTATGTTTACATGCAACTTGTGGCTCTAGCTGCCATAAGTGAAGCTATGCAGAGCATAGTTCCGCACAGTTAGTCATCACATTGCAACCAATACTTCAGGATCCCCTTCCCCCATTTCTGTGTTTTGCTTCTGTTTCTGTGCTTATACATGTTGCAGGTTTGCTTGCGTCTTGTATGTCATCCTTCGGGGTTTGTTTTAATTGTTATACTATTTGTGTGGTACAGGAATGCAGCAAATGATACACAAATACACCAGTCAGTTGATAAAATGTTCAATTTGGGGAATTTAGAGTGTGGACTTCAATGTGATTCTTTGTTTTGAAGGGAAAACTGTCTCATCTTTGAATTAGTACATTTGTTCATGCAGTTATATTAATGGTGATACGTGTGCACCAACTCTTGAGTCTTTAGTGCAGATAGTTGATAATAGATGAAAGCCTGATATACAGTAAAACAGTTTATGTATATACTAATCAATTGCCTCGTATCCAAAATTAGCTGCATGGTGTGAGCAGTCTGGGTAGAGGGCTTTGATAGTGCAAGGACCTGTCAAGGGTTTAGTGCATCTGAATGCATTCTGCATATTACACTCCTTTCTTCATTCCTGATCCACTGCTGTAAATGGACCCTGTTTTGACTACACCTTGCCTCTTAGGAAGTTGTGTTGTGGGACGTCTGGAAGCGATGCCTTGGCATGTGTGTATTCTGGAATTTATTTATTGCTTTTTCAACTGAAGCTGCCAAGAGCACTATGACCATTGTCAGTAAAATCAAAGCCTGCAAAAATAATAAAAGTAGAGTTATAAAGCTAGCTTCTGAAAAAAGCACTGGAAAAAAATAGTTTTCCATATGGACTTGGTACCTGGCTAACCATCGTGGAGAAGCTGTTCGGAGCTGGAGTGTCATGACAGAGAAAGTGCTGTCTTAACCCACCTTGCTAATGGTAGCAACAGAACAAGAAGGCTTTCATTAGGAAAGTGTTCCATAACTTTTTCTGCTATGACACCCAAACTCTGAATACTGTCCCCAGGATGGTTTGCCTGGGTTCAAGTCCATTGTATTTTAGGCTTCAGATGAAGATGGACCAATGTAGTACAGTCATACCTTGGAAATCGAATGGAATCCGTTCCGGAAGTCCGTTCAACTTCCAAAACGTTCGGAAACCAAAGCACAGCTTCTGATCGGCTGCAGAAGGCTCCTGCAGCAAATTGGAACCCGCGGAAGCTTGTGAGATGTTTGGCTTCCCAAAATAGTTTGCAAACTGGAACAGTCACTTCCTGGGTTTGTGGCGTTCGGGAGCCAAAACATTCGAGAACTAAGCTGTTCGAAAACCAAGGTACAACTGTAGTTTTAAAACTGGTGTTTTGTGTTCTATTCTCTTGCTCCTAGTTAATAATTTTGCTTCTATATTTTGAATGAACTCCAGTTTTTAATTGTCCCAGTTAAATGGAGTTCATTCAAAATATTGCCACCCCTCTCCCGTTACCTCTAGTATTATCAAGCAGTTAACGTCAACTACCATATTTTCTCAGCTCAATTCATGACAGTCAAAGCTGCATAAGAAATCATTCAGAGCTTTATTGTGCATGCATTAAATATGGGAAGCATGTTCTTCTACTATTTCTAAATCAAACTATCTATGCAGCCTGCATCTTTATAGACCTCCCCCCAAAAGGTTTCCAAAGATACAGAAGTAAAGCAAAATTCTGTTGCTAAGGGGGCAGAAGCAATTGTTAGTGGGGGAAAAATCATTTCCCACTTGATCACTAGATGCCACTATTGGTCTACACACAAACCACTTTGCAGTTGCAGAATGCTGGTGTTTGTTTGCAGAGATATGATGGAAGCTCCAAGAACATTTTCTATATGAGTTTAATCTATCTCAGGTGTATTCATGTGCTGCTATGAAAAGAGCTGGCTATCTTGAAAATTACCATACAGTGTTCATTCTTTCGTCTTTAATGGAAACAGTACGGTGAGACATTCCTTTGTATTGGATTCAAATGTGTCGGGGTGAAGGTGTTGGCTTCACTGTTCATGCAAACTTTTTAAAGGACCTCACAAAATATTGGGGGGGATATCATTCCATTGAGGCTGCAGGTTGTTGTGTTGCATGCTAAACACTTGTGGAGTGTGTGTGCTACAATTTTTCAAAAAAAAATTTTAAACTGTTGTAGCTCCTGCAATGTAGTTCCTTAAACAAGAAAGAAGAAGCTGTTATTGTTTACCCAAACTCCAAACATGCAATTAAAGTGCCTTCCACACTAGATTATTAGCTCCTAAAACTGGGTAGGAAAGATCATTTTCACTTTGAGAAACCTGCTTAGGCTGGGTGACGAGCAATATTAAGCAGCTCAAGCTGCTTCTAATAATTGTAGCAATGGAAAAAGCTTAACTTTCTCTTCCACTACATCCTTCTGTGTTAGACACTGCAGACTTTCTGCCAATTGACAGTACTCTGATGGGCTAAAGTAGATACCCTAAACACATTTAGTGGTGAGTAAGCCCCATTGCCATAATAGGGCATGTCAATGTAAATACACATAGGATTGTACTGTCAGTCTACGGTATTTTCCTTTAAAACCTTGTAGCGTAATCCTAAGCACGTTTACTCAGCTGTAAGCACTGAGATCAACAAGATTTTAACAATGTAATCCTAACATGCTTCCTCTGAAGTAAATGCCACTGATTTCTGAGAGTGGGAAACACAGACAGACCTGACTAATAGAATGTTTCTGCACTTTTTCAAGACTTGGAATCATAGAATTGCAGAGTTGGAAGGGACTATGGGTCATCTAGTCCAACCCCCTGCATTCAATGGGGCTTATTCCCACGTAAGTATGCATAGGATTGCAAACTAAAATATAGAATTGCAGCTATAATCTAAGCCACAAGGACTAATAATACATATAATAATTCATCATTTTATTATATATTCTGTCTTATCTGCAATGACACCTGCAATATTTAAGAACATTAAACTATTTTGACACACAAGAACCTAGCATTGGAACAAAACTGATCCATTAATTTCATTGAGTCTACTCAGCGCAACATTGGCTGGATGCACAACCCAATTAAAAGCATCACCATACCTCTGTAAGAAGTCACCAAATGAAAACCCCTTACAGTTCTGCCTAGAAATGTTTCTGGGCTTGGCCCCACATGACTTTCTTAGGTAGGTGTTCCACAGCTGCAAAGCTACTGCCAAGGGCCAGGTAGATGCCTTATTCACTACCCACCCTGACAGATGGTGAAATCCTTTTTGGGATGGCTGTTCTGACATTAAAGGAGCATAGGGCTGCCATATTTCAAAAAGTGAAAATCCGGACACAATAGCTGTTGAGGTTTTTTTGTGGGGGGTGGGGGTGGTAAGCAGGCAAAGTTGTCAAGCTTTTGTTTTTAAAGAGTTTTGCGCTGTGGGTTAAACCACAGAGCTTAGGGCTTGCCGATCAGAAGGTTGGTGGTTCGAATCCCCGCAACGGGGTGAGCTCCCGTTGCTCAGTCCCAGCTCCTGCCAACCTAGCAGTTCGAAAGCATGTCAAAGTGCAAGTAGATAAATAGGCACCACTCCAGCGGGAAGGTAAACTGTGTTTCCATGCGCTGCTCTGGTTTGCCAGAAGCGGCTTAGTCATGCTGGCCACATGACCCGGAAGCTGTACACCGGCTCCCTCGGCCAATAAAGCTAGATGAGCGCCGCAACCCCAGAGTCGGTCACGACTGGACTTAATGGTCAGGGTTCCCTTTACCTTTTTATAGCCTAGAGGTTAGGATCAGTAGCCCGAACAGGACCAGCGCTAGACCATGGTGGTAAAGGATGCAAGCAATTGAGTGCAGGTTTGGACCTACACAACCTTGCAAAGACCCCTTATAGAAATAGATGAGAACTGGAAAACCACAAACATTTTTTCCGCAGTGCAGAGGCAGTGGGTTTCTACTGCAGAAAAAGCATGAAAGTAGCAAAACAAAGGCCCTGCTTTCCTGCATGTGGTCTGTGTAAGTGAAGATATTTGAGAAAGCACCAGATAGTGAATTCAAGGAAATGGAATTTACTTCCATGTGTAATCATTCTCAGATTCTCTCTCTCGGTCTCCCCGCATCCCAAACCCCCCACCCCAGATGAGTCAGTATCTCTTTTAACGTTCCCGAGTGCCTCGGTGAAACACAGTGTTTATCTAAGTTCCCAATCCAAATCGGGGGGCCTCCCCCGCCAAACCAGAATGGCTCAGCCACGGATGTGATCTGTTCTATAATAAATGAAATGTCGAGCTGACACACTTGCAGAAACCACACCAAGATGAGAAGTGACTTCTCGCCTACTCCACCCAATACAAAAATGTCCGACCTATTATTCTAGTATATTTTTACCATATGTATGTGTGCCTGTATCTTTCGCTGCTGCCTGTTATTGCCATCTGTGATTCAGGCTGAGAGCAATAATATGCACTCTCTTATGTCAGTGGGTTGGTGGGAGCGTGGAAAAGAAATTAACATGTGGCCAGTTGCTATATCTAGAGACACGGGGACATATGTATTTGTGCCTCATTCCTTCTTTTGTCTTGCTCTGTGCCTGCAGACAGCTCTACCGTTAGGCAGAGTTGAGGCAGCCGCCTCAGGCGGCAGGTTTGGGGTATCATGAAAGGGCAGTGCATTGTTAGTTAATGTGCTATCATTGTATTTTGCATTGTAGCATTGCAGGGGAGAGACAGTTGTGCTTGTGGGATAGAAAGGTGACATGATAAAACTAGGCATGGCACAGAGAAAATGGATAGAGGGATGTTTTTCTCTGACAACACTAGAACTTGCGAACATCTAATGAAGCTGAATGTTGGACAGACAAAAGAAAGTACTTCACTTAAATAAACTACAGAATTCACTCCCAGAAGAGGCAGTGGTGCCCACCAACATGGATGCTTTAAAGGAGAATTGGAGAAATCCATGGAGCATAAGACTATCAATGGCTGCTAGCCATGACGGTTATTCTCTCTCCACTGTCGGGGCAATATACTTTTGAATGCCAATTTCTGGGACTTAAGGGAAGAGTGCTCTTGTGCTTGGGTCCTTCTTGCAGACTTCCCATAGGCATCTGGTTGTCCACTGTGAGACCAGGATGCTGAACTAGATGGGCCACAGTAGTAGTAGTAGTAGTAGTAGTAGTAGTAGTAGTAGTAGTAGTAATTATTATTATTATTATTATTATTATTATTATTATTATTATTATTTATTTATACCCAGCCCATCTGGCTGGGTTCCCCCAGCCACTCTGGGTGGCTTCCAACAAAACACTAAAATACAATAACCTATTAAACATTAAAAGCTTCTCTAAACAGGGCTGCCTTTAGATGTCTTCTAAAAGTTTGGTAGTTATTTTTCTCTTTGACATCTGGTGGGAGGGCGTTCCACAGGGAAGGCACCACTACCGAGAAGGCCCTCTGCCTGGTTCCCTGTAACTTGGCTTCTCGCAGCGAGGGAACCACCAGAAGGCCCTCGGCGCTGGACCTCAGTGTCCAGGCAGAACGATGGAAGTGGAGACGCTCCTTCAGGTATACTGGACCGAGGCCTGATCCGTCAGGTTCTTCGTAGTTTCTGCCTCAGGTGGCGAAATGTCTTAGGCTGTCCTTGTTGTTTATGCCTACATCACCACATGCCAAACAAAACAAACTGTGCCATTTAAAATATGTTCCTTTGTATATGTATCCCCTCAAAATTTAATTTCAGGGGCCATTTAAAGTAGACAGTGTATAAACAAGCCCTTATTTATGCCCCCATAACAGTATTCTCAACATTGGAAAGACTGAGATAGCTATTGTTACCACTAAATTGCTATTATGCTACTTGGACTTAATGTTTTTGATCCTGTCTTCTTTTTCACAGATGGTAGGCAGGTCTATGGATCCAGGGGCATGTGAGACGAGCAGAAACATCATGCCCACATCCATGGGGGAGGAGCCGTAGCTAAGCATAGAGCACATGCTTTTTACCTCCTTATATATTCAGGCAAGGCTGTGAAATACTTTGTCCTGAAAGCTGAGAACACCACTGCCAGCCAGTCAATGAAATATTGTGTCTAGATTCCACACGCACTATACCTTTAAAGCACATTATAAGCACACTTTCTCCCCTCAAAGTATCCTGGATATTGCAATTTATCCCTCACAGAATTGCCATTCCTAGCATCCCTTAACAAACTACAGTGCCCAGAATTCCTTGTGCTTTAAATGTATAGTGCGTACACAGCCCTAGGTGGTCTGACTTGGCGTAAAGGAACTTCCTGTGAAGCTATAGAACCCACAGATAAACAAACCCACCTGAAGGGTAAGTTGTTCTTCAGTTAGTGCTTCAGTTTTAAAGTTTTAGTTGTGAGAGCTTCAACCTAGAAAGTAGCATTATGGTAGTTGCCTAAGCTCCAAGTGTCCCGATTTTCCAGGGACAGTCCCGGAATTAGGAAAGCCACCCTGGCTTCTGATTTGATCCTGGAACGGCTCTATTTCCTCCATCTGTGCTGCCGCCACTGGACTTGGGGAGGAGGATGAGCTGGCATTGTCCCAATCGACAACGATGGTTGCTGCAGCGTCTGTGGGGCAGCATCCTGTTGCCTCTCCCTGGCCACCGCTACCGGCCTCCTCCCTTGGGCCACTCATAGCTGTCCTTGGAGACTGGGTGAGGAGAATGAGAGCCTGCCACACCCCTGAGGCCCAGCCCCAAGCAACACACTGGCTCTGAGGGGCACGCAGAGGGCAGGGGAGCCTTGGGCGTGAAAAAAGGGGAGCAGAGCGCAAACCATCTTGATTATTAAAAAGAAAAATGCTTTGTGCACCCGCGTCTAATTTTGCCTCTTTCTATGGGGAGTGTGTGTGTTTTGTAAATCTAGGTAAAGGTAAAGGACCATTAGGTCCAGTCGTGACTGACTCTGGGGTTCAGTGCTCATCTCGCTTTATTGGCTGAGGGAGCCGGCATACAGCTTCCAGGTCATGTGGCCAGCATGACTAAGCTGCTTCTGGTGAACCAGAGCAGGGCATGGAAACACCGTTTACCTTCTCGCTGGAGTGGTACCTATTTATCTACTAGCACTTTGACATGCTTTCGAACTGCTAGGTTGGCAGGAGCAGGGACCGAGCAACAGGAGCTCACCCCGTTGCGGGGATTCGAACCGCCAACCTTCTGATCGGCAAGTCCTAGGCTCTGTGGTTTAACCCACAGTGCCACCCACATCCCTTTTGTAAATCTACCAAAGAATTAAAACAATAAAACCAGGATTAAGGGGTTTTCTCAGAACGTTGGAGCGTATGTGCGCTGTGTCCCATTGATGAAGTGGTGGCGGCACTCACCCTTCTTTTGATAGAAAATGTTCTGTTTGGGGGGGGACACACAAAAATGTGGGGAGGGTTGAGCAGAGTCATTGGATTAGGGATGAGAAATGTCCTGAGGAACTGTGGAGGGCCTGTCGTTGCAATGCATTGTGGGAAAAGTGCTCAGCAAGTGTGGTTCTAGGGACACACATTTTGGATGCCCAAAATGAATGAGCTCAGAAACATAGCATGGTGGCATGTCATCTAGGCCTCCTAAGCTGCTGACGTTAGCCGCCTCTGGTTTAGATTACAGAACAGTTTTTTTCTGAGCCAGTTCACATTGTGGCAGAACCAACTGTACTTCCATTTCCATAAAGCTACGGGGAGAGAAGGCCTTGTTGCATACCAAAGAGCCACGAACTCGGAGGAAGTAAAGATTTAATGAGATGAATAGGGAATTGGCTGTGAAATACAAAATACAGGGGTTTTGCCGGCCAGGTATGTAATTCTCAGATCCAAAACTTCCCCTTGGAAAAGTAGCAATCATTAAAATGGCATGCTCTTGTGAGTAATTTAAAGATGATGAAAATTGCCAATGTACAAAGCTAAAAGCACAAAAAAGGAGGTGTGCGTGTCTGTGGGGAAGCCCTTTCATGTTCTTATTTCCTAGCACAATTCAAAGAGAGATTAAAAAAACTGTACACAGTGTTGATCTTGCTATATTAAACTTCATATGGCGTTACCATATAAAAAGGACACTTTTGAGTTGTAGTTTTTGATCAGAATATCAGACTCAGATGAAAAACAACAAGGCTGCATGTGAGATAGAGCACGAGATTAGGAGATAGTGCTCTATTTTTTCATGTCTAAAAGCAAATGCTTCTATTTGGCCCCATCTTTCCACCACAAACCATTGTGAAAGGAAATCGTCTTATGCCAACCACTTGCCATGACTTCAACACAAAACAATCTCATTTTCTTTTATGTACACATGCCTCTGGTATTCAGTGGATTATGCTTCTGACTAGAATCCAAGTATTTGTGCAGTTTAGTGCAAATTCCTGATGTGATTCAATATTTCACAATGGCATCAAAGGAAAATTCCCCAGTTAATGATTCCTCCCAATTAATAGGGAGATGGGAATTGCCCTAAAAGGCTACTGCAAATAATGGGCACCGAACAGACGGCAAAGATCAGATAGGCTTAAGACAGAGGAGGTAGCCTGATTCAAAGGCCTAGGGCAGGAAAAGGGGAATGAATTATAAACAAAGGCCACCACTGATTGTTAAAAGTAAAGGCTGTCATTAATGAAAAATTCAAAAATTCCTTGTTATATACGAGAGCCAAATTGCTCCCCATGTAAGTGTGTTCTTCAGCTTCAATCCCGCTGTTTTAAAATTCCTTCCTCTTACACCTCAAGGTAAATACTCATACCCCCCAATTAATCAGTGGAACATCTTGCTGAATATCTTGCTGCTTCTTTCTACATTTCAGTTTACAGTGGTACCTCGCAAGACGAAATTAATTCGTTCTGCGAGTTTTTTCGTCTTGCGAAGCACGGATTCCCTGGGTATTAACGGTTTTAAGAAAAAGGAAACGTTTTCATCTTGTGAAGCAAGCCCATAGGGAAATTCGTCTTGCGAAGCAACTCAAAAAATGAAAAACTCTTTCGTCTTGCGAGTATTTCGTCTTACGAGGCATTCGTCTTGCGAGGTACCACTGTATTATCATCAATCTTGATTGGATTTCTGTTTGGGCATGTGGGCTGCTTATTTTAATATATATGTTTATATCAGGACTGATGAACTATTCTTATTGTCAATGTTGGCTGCTGTTGTTGTTGTTTTCATTCAAAGAGAGAGAGGAACCCCCCCCCTTATTAATATGGGTAAATGCTGTGAGGAGAACCCCTCCACTATATTGTAGGTGACTGAAATGGTATCCTATGTACACTTGGGACTTACTTCTGAGTAGTCGACGGTACCTGGAGATACACAGAACTGAATCTGGGATCTACTGCATTCAAAAGATACCCCAGAGCCATTGGCTTTTCCCTGTAGCAGAAACAAGTCCACCAAAGCTTATAGCATAATGAATGTCCTAATCTTCAAAGTGCCAAAATAATCTTTGGTGTCTTATTTTTTTACTGCTCCCCATTGTTGGAAAAACCACAGCCCAGTTGTTGCTCATATGTATCCCATACATAACAGCAACACACACAGGTTCCTGGTTAGGTAGAGGAATAAAAAGAAACATGGCACGTTATGTATTAGCAAAGCTGCAGGTGAATTTTGGGTTGTATACTAAGTATAAGAATCGATTGAAGCCCAAAATGAAGAAACTATTGACAGCCAGTAGTATAGTGTCATCAGTGGTTGGAGGAGATGTAACTCTGAAACTCCCATTCCACATTGAGAACAATATACGTATAAAAAAATAAAACTGGGGAGATATTCAGGGGAATAATAGAACCATAGAATTGTAGAGTTGGAAGGGACCACAAGGTCTTCAAGTCCAACCCCCTACAATGCAGAAGTCTTTCACCCAATGTGGGGCTCAAACCCACAACCTTGAGATTTAAGAGTCTCGTGTTCTACTGACTGAGAAAGGGATGGTTTTCTAGCCAGATTTTGATAGACATGTTTTTACTCAGCTGAAATCCAAAAACACTGCGTTGGACTTTCTGAAAACTGAGAGTGATTCCACAACCTTGAAAGGAAGAAGATCAGCTTATTAGCCAGTACATGTAGTTGTCACATGTTTTCAGTTACATTAAGCTCTAAGGGTAGCCGGGGCTCCTTCTTTCCCACATCAAAAGAGATCCTGTTTCATATTATGGAGACAAACCTGATATGGAATGATAGATCTAACGGGATTTTTCTCTCCTCCCCCCCAAGATAGTGAAAATGAATTCCTAGTAAGTTTCACGTTGTTCAAGTGCCACTCTTGGGCACTGCAGTGATGACAGGTGCAGCGACTTGAGGGAATCTCTGTTGGAATGATTAAGCCCAATGGCATTTGCCAAATTGTATGTGTGTCTTTTGAGTTCTTTTAACCCTTGCCTTGGTAGCTACTATAAGCATACTGTTCACATACATAATTTCTTCCTGAGGCATGAAGCAAGCAGCAAAATATTCACTGTCGCCACCATAGGGTGGCTAGGGGCAAAAGAGGACCAGGCTCCTGGACCTTAAAAAAAAAAGGTAATCTTGTTAATTTTATAGTAAAATAAATTCCAACAAAACCAGGAACATGTGTATATCAGTCACTTTAAGAAAAAAACTGAGTGATGACACGGCCAGATAACTGAATCGTTGAATTATAATAATAATAATTTATTATTTATTCCCCGCCCATCTGGCTGGGTTTTCCAGCCACTCTGGGCGGCTCCCAACAGATTAGTAGTAATAATAATAATAATAATAATAATAATAATAATAATAATAATAATAAAGCAACAAAATATCAAACATTAAAAACTTCCCTAAACAAGGCTGCCTTCAGATGTCTTCTAAAAGTCAGATAGTTGTTTATTTCCTTGACATCTGGTGGGAGGGCGTTCCACAGGGCGGGCGCCACTATCGAGAAGGCCCTCTGCCTGCTTCCCTGCAACTTTGCTTCTCACAGAGAGAGAACTGCCAAAAGGCCCTCGGAGCTGGACCTCAGAGTCCAGGCTGAACAATGGGGTATACTGGGCTGAGGCCGTTTAGGATTAAGAGAGCTTGGACAGTAAACTGCCCTGATAAGTATGCCTCCATCACCACTGTGCCAGCAGAGTCTCGCCAAATCCAGCCTGCTTGCTTGCTTGCCTAGTCCTGTGGCTCAGGATATCAACTGCGTGAATTACTGTGCCTGTCCTTCGGAAGTATGTAAGGCATTAGGACCATGTCTTATCTTATGCCTAGCCATGTATCTGAGAAACTTACTGTGACTGCTGGTTTGCATACCCTGCAGACCAACTTACCTTTTATGGCACAGTAGAGAGTTCTGGAATAAAGCTTCCAACACCAAGAATTCGGATTCTGAGTCTGATAGTGGGAGCCAGGAAAATAAGTTAACCTACAAAAGTTTGCAGAGTGAAAGTTTCTTGCAGCCTTGTCTGTCTTGCAGTCACCTGCGCTCCCTCCCTCTCTGGAGGGTCCGTCCTGAAAAATATGAGACAGAACATGAGGCAGGAAGGATAAATCCAGAATCAGACTTGGCTCCTAAGAGCGCTTAAGGCACTTCACCAAAGGCACATTTCTGGTCCTCTCCTCTCCCCAGCAGCCCCTCCCATCCTGATGGGAAATTTTCTTTCCATAAACTTCCTCAAGTTAATTTAAAGTAGGTTTTAAACCTTGATGTTGATCCTGGATCACCCTGGGATAGAATTTCCCCCTTGGCAGAATTAGCATGCCACAATTTTGCCACAGTATTGGGAAAGGAAGTGAGAGTTTTATGAGAAGTAGCATCTGCTACTTCACTTAACATTTCCCACTCTTTAATAATATTTGGGCAATCCCGTATCACATGTCAATACTCATTTTTTCTCCCTGCATGCATCTCCACCATAAATCTCTTGCTATAATCTATCTCAACCCTTTGTAGTTCAAGCAGCACCAAGACGATTCTTCTCACCACCATTAAAGCGGAAAATATTTCCGCTTGTGCCTTTTTGTTGCTAGTTCCGTTCCGCATAGCTGCAAATGTTTATCGCATTTCTTTCCTGCAGAATGCGGCCAGATTTTAATCCCAGCTGAATTTATGAGACTCCTCACCACCCTTAAAAGTAAAAAGGTCTGAACATTTTTATGATCTAAGAACAAACTTTTTTGCTCCAATTCATATAGCAGATGTGATATTTTTAACACTCCATTTCTTGGGTGTGCAGCAAATTTCCTGTTGGTGCCAATGGGCATCATATGAAAGAAGTACTTTCCACTGAGCTTTCATGGAGTTAGAAAAATATAAGAGGTTCCTTTGACAAATAGAGATAAACTTTCATACAGCCTATAGAAAGGTATGAACATGTATAAACAAGTCATGAATTTCAATAGCAGGCATGGAAAGTTTTCTCTACAGAGTCAATAAACTGGTCAGATAGAAGAAATAAATTTTATTAATCCTGTTTATCATGAAACACTTCATCAGACTTACAACAAAACTGAACAAAAACGGTTCTAGTGCTCTCGGGTTTTGTTTTGTTTTTAGTGCCAAGCAACATTCCAATGTATTTGGGGGGAAATAAAATGTTCCAAAACCAAACCAAAGTGTAGAGTCACAAGAAGTCTGCTTTCCTGGATCCGTTTTTGTTTGAAAATCAACATGGGGCATTTTTCTACTAATACATTAAGACTGGCCAGCACACACATGCACAAACGCACAGCAAAATAAAATTTATTCAGGTTTATTTATTTATTTATTGTCCCAGGCTCTTGCGGGTTCACAAAAACACTCTATATATGTGCTTAAATTTGAATCATTGGAATGGTTTTTCATGGGCTCCACACCCCCCCCCCAGTATATTAAGATGGGCTATGACAAAAAAGTATATCAATGACAAAGTCAATACACTTCTTGAGGTAACTTTTTTAGTTCCAGGCAGTTTCTGTACATTTTTTCAGCTAGTGGTTGAAACTGGTGGACATTGTTGTTTATGTATTAATTACATTTATATCTCCCCCCCCCCTTCCTTTAAGGAGCTCGAAGTGGGATGCATGGTTATTCTCTTCCACATTTTCTCCTCATAACATCCCTATGATGTTAGAATGAGTGGTGGAAGACTGGCCCAAAGTCATCCAGTGAGTTTCATGGCTGAATAGGGATTTGAAACCCAATCTCCCTGGTTTATCTATTTATTTGGACATTTCATATATATTTAAACAACACACCCAGTAGTTTACAACATAGGTTAAAACATTTTAAACTTGAACAGCAAGTACAAAAAGTACAAAAAGAAAATTTCTGCTCCTGTACAGGCATAAATGTACTAGAAGAATTACACTGTAGGTCTATGATTCTATGTACTTACTTTATTTTATTACGGTCATAGACCAGCAGAAGCAAAACATCTAAATAAATAGCGTAACGGTATGAATCTAAGCGAATAATTATTAAATAAATAGGAGCAAAAACCAATCTTAGATTTAAACATATACATAGAATACTTAATTAAGCATAGATAATGGGTGAGTAAAAATTTATAAGAAAAATTAAAAGATTGGTTAACACAGCTATATGGGGTGGGCTTCAGAAGTGCGGATCTAACAATATGTGTCTTCAGTTTAGGATTGAATTGTAGCATCGACTATTCTTTGTTGAATATGATTCTATGTAAATTGTGCAGTGGAAAGTGCACTGGTGATATAATTTCACCTCAGGGTCTGAGTCAGGGTGTCTCATTCATATATATATATATATATATATATATATATATATATATCCTTTAATGCAGAAGCCAAGCATAATTTTGTTAAGCATCTGAAGCCTAGTTGACCAGTCAGATATACCAAAATATAATCCAACAGACAAAAAACCCCACTAACTAATAAATATAGAAATCTTCCACTGTTGCTCCTATTAGCGTAGTCACTTAAAGAATGCAGACAGAGCCCAGAGACAAAAGAAATCCTGATAATACTTTACTGAGGAATCTGAACAAAAAAGTGTATAATTGAGTGGAAAGGAAAATAGAGGTTTTGTTTTTCATACTTTAGGTCGTGTGCATAGCAAGTATTCAACCAAACATACAGAGGAAAAACTCCCCCAAATTTACACAGCCAATCAGAGCACATGCAACTTCAGCCAAGATCATGTCACTCTGCCTGGTTGCTAAGCAACACCTCCATTGCCATGACCCCCACTTGGATAGTTGACTGAAAACAGAATTAACTCTTTAAGTTATGCTTTCCACTTCTGCAGTTTCAACAGTCCCAACTTCCTTAGCTAATACTCTGAAAACTGCACTAATTTGACCACATTGAACTGATGTATATGGCTGAAGTAACATTCAGTGGCAGAAAGTGCTATGTGAAAAATCCATTTGTTTATTAGAAGCAGAGTGGGACACAGAAAATGTTCCACATTACCTGTGCTTTGTACATGTTCCTACTTAAATTCTCATTTCTTCATGTTCCATATAACGTTTCCATCTGCAGAATGTCTTTTGGAATAATTCCCACAATTACATATATCCTACAAGGGGAAATATTTTGTCAGAATGGGTCTGCAACATAATTCACTGAATGGTGATGATGATGAGGCAACTCTCATGGCCGTTTCTTTGAAGAAGCTGCATGGTGACAGATTCAGATGTTGACCCCTTCCAGAAACGTTTAGTACCAAAACCTTTTCCGCAGTAAGGGCAGATTAGGGGGTCAAGGACAGTCCATGTAGCAGCAGAGGCGAAGGGTTCTGGGGCTCAAGAGGAGCAGCCAAAAGCTTCTTCCTCCCCAGTAACTGACATCTAAGGCACTTGCCTCACTCTGCCCACTGCCAGCCACTCTCAAGAATCTGCTTCACCTCAGGAGGCCATGCCAACTGTCTGCCTTGGGCTCACTCGGACTTCCTGCAGGGAAGGGGAACTAGAAATTCCACTTAAAATTCCAGCCCGACTTGCCTCTGTGATTGACAACTCTGAGGAATTCCAGATGGCCCCGTCCATGCTTTTGAACAGATCGTTTGATCTCATTTGAATTTCCTCCTTGGTTCACCTGTTCCATGTTTATTGAATGGAGACTGGGCAGGTGGGCATATCAAGCTTCTTGCCATCGGGTTAAAATAGCTTACAGGAAATTGGTATACACAGCTGGAATAACTATAAATGGAATGATTCAGGATTTACGAGCGAGTGAAGTGATACAGAGTTTAATTACGCGAATTACAATGCAAAACAAAAAACAAAAAACCCACTCATGGCTGTTTGTAATGAAATTATCAACCCCCAAACCACCTTATTTATCTGCAATGTATATGTATTAAATATTTCATAAACTATGGAGTTTTACATGGCTACGTCCTTTGATCTAAAAAACCTACCTTGTAATTCTTACAAAGACAGAAGAGTCAGTGCAACGTATTAGATTCCATCCACACCTATTTCTCATTAATACTGCTTTCTTTTCCCTGTCAAAGTTTTATGAAATCTGTCTTTTGGTTGTTCTCTGTAAGCTCTGAGAAAAATAAGCACTTGATCACCTGGAAATATGTTTTAAAAGGTTGCATCAAATCATACTGAAGAAACAATAGCAGAAAACCATGGAAGTGCACTTAAAACTTTATTATCCAGGCAACCACAAACCAAATCGGTGTTTTGAGCTCACTGGATGTCTGTCCAGCAGAACTCTTTTTAAATGTACAAAAAACGCTTGATCAGTTGCCAATATTAGGCTGTAATCCTAACCCCATGTGCTGGGAAGCAAGCCCTAGTGACTTATTTCTGTCGGTTGCAAATAAAAATAGGTATATGAAAAGGACAATTCCTGGATACCAAGATTCAAGTTTGGGGGCAAGTACTCATTGGCGACAGAGGGACATGGGTGGTGCTGTGGTCTAAACCGCAGAGCCTAGGGCTTGCCAATCAGAAGGTCGGCGGTTCGCATCCCCACAATGGGGTGAGCTCCCGTTGTTCAGTCCCAGCTCCTGCCAACCTAGCAGTTCGAAAGCACGTCAAAGTGCAAGTAGATAAATAGGTACCGCTCCAGCGGGAAGGTAAACGGCGTTTCCATGTGCTGCTCTGGTTCGCCAGAAGTGGCTTAGTCATGCTGGCCACATGACCCAGAAGCTGTCTGCAGACAAACGCCGGCTCACTCGGCCTATAGAGCAAGATGAGCGTGCAACCCCAGAGTCGTCTGCGACTGGACCTAATGGTCAGGGGTCCCTTTACCTTTATACTCATTGGCGAAAGCTGCCCAGCAGAGATTTAAAGTCACAAAATAGGCAGTAAAGTAAACAGCAGTTTTGATTTACTCAGTTGGAGCTAACCAGAAGGGTCTTAAGACAGCAATCCTTTGGGACTCCACTGCAATGCAAGGAAGTTCATCAAGAGCAAAACTGCTGGGCAGCACCCATTCATTTCAGCAACGCTTGTTCTGAACTAGCTTACAATTGTGGTATGGGCTTTACCCTTTTACTACAATTTCTCCGTCTCTCTCTAAAGCATAATTGAACATATATTGGAGATGTGTCCCCCTACTGAGACTGCTAAAGTAAATTGTCTGAAATGTCAGCATTACTTAACCCTAGGAAAATAACAATAATAAGGGATCTTGAAATATAAGCAAACCACACGGCTGCATTTTGTTGTGTCAATTACTCTTTGGCAAACTGGGACATGAGCATGTAGAACTGTCTGCTGCAGCTTAACATAAACGTAGACTTTCATTATCCTGCCCTCATCTGTCTAAATTCACTTTGTGGACTGTTTAGTCCATGAGTTATTTACAGAGCAACCTTATGCACATCTGCTTAGAAGTAAAGTCCCATTGACTTTTATGGGCCAAGGAAGTACTATAGGGCTTGTAATTTTATTTTGGGGCTCAATCCAACCAAGTCCCATTGACCTCAACACCTAGGAGTTGGTGCCCTCACCCAAGACACATACATAAGCTGGTTGGATTGGCAGTTGAATCTTACTCCAATACCAATGAAAGTATATTTCACTGCATTTGAGGGAAGCCAGCTATTGTTGGGGGTATAGGGCAGGCTACATGGAACTCACAGCTCTGTCCTCTCCCCTCCCCTCAGCAACTACCACCTGAGGCAGCTGCTTCACTCTGGCTCATCGTAGGGCTGGGCCTGCCAGCCCCAAGGGAAAAGAAATGTCCCTGTTGCCCTTTAAGAGAGCTCTTAAAATGTTTTTTTGTTTGACCTGCTTTTAATTAATTGTCACATTTTGATTAATTGCTACTGTTTGTTTTAAAAGAGCCATAGCATGGTTTTAATCTGCGGTTTTATATATTATTGAAAGAGAGGCTGTTATAACTCTCTTGTATTCTATCATACACTGCTTTGTGAGGTCATTGTGCCCTGAAACACAGTTTTACAAACCCTCTTTAACAAAATAAATATAAACATATTTATTGAATGAAACCAGTCTTTTCCATAGCCCCCAGCTCAACGCCCATTCCCTTCCATTTTTGGCAGGGTGATGATCCCTCACATCTGCTTTCCCACAAACCTTTAGGTGTTCTTCAGATTCCTTATCCACTACAGCTGAAGGAAAATTTGCCTGCTCCTGGCCTTAGATGCAAAGTTGGTGGGGCTGACAAAGTAGCTATAGAATTTCTGACTAGAAAGTACTGTTAGCATCAGTTACTTGTGAAAGTGTCCCTAAAACATTGTAGTGTTTGCAGGCTCTAACAGCAACCCCAGACAGCTTATTTATTGAACATTCATCCTGATTGGCTTGTACAAAGTTCACATGGAGAGGTTTGATTGTGGCTGTGTACACAGCATACCTCTAAAATGCACATTCTTCCCTCAAAGAATTCTGGGCACTGTAGTTAACCCCTCACAGAGTTAAAAGTCATAGCAACCCTTAACAGATTTACTCTGGCTAGAATTCTCTGAGGGAAGAACTCTGCTTTGAATGTGCTTTAAAGGCATCTTGTGTATTGTTGGCACCTCGAGAGACAATGGAGTGTGCCTCCAGGGGTGAAGTAAAACTAGCAGTACTGAAGTGACTTCCCCGGGCCGCAAGCCTAGGGCAGTATGTAGGGAGTGTCCTGCGCTGCCCAGTCGACAACATTCGTCTTTTGGCCTTCCAAAGGAAAGCAGAGCAATACGTTTGGCACCAGCTTGGCTGCAGGAATTGCTGGAAGGAGGCATATAAGGCACCATCCAACCATCTTAAAAAGAGAATGTCTCAGACCTTGGTAGAAATGTATTTATTCACTGATTCCACTCTTCCTTTGCGGAAGGCAGAGCAGGCGACTCCCATGCAGCTTGTTAAAGAGCCGCTTTGTTTTAGTAGGTCGGGTCCTATTCGGAATAAGGGAATTTCCCTTTAAAAAAGGGAAACGTTGACAGCTATGTCCATCATGGAGGGCACGTGTTGTGGTGAGATCACCAGAAACTGCCTCCTTGTTGTGGGGCAGGACCATTTGGATGGCCACAACACCCCATTGGTTGCCCCTCTGTTGCTGGGGCAGAAATTTGGTCAGTTGGGTTGGCTATTGGCTGCTGAGGGGCTACTTAAGCTGCTGCACGTCGCTGGAGAGTTTCACTTTCTTGCGACGTGCAGCGGATCACCCGCCCTCCTCTCCCTATATTTTGGGTGGTTCTTATGGCCTTGCTATGCCTGTCTAGGGGCCATCTGTTTTGGAGCAGGGACCCAGTAGGAATTTTGCCATATGGCTGATTGGCTGGTGCTGCTTGGTTTTTGCGTACCGTGTAGCAAATCATCACAACTTTGTAAGGTTGGTGGTTAGGCATTTGGTTCAATGTTTTGGGGAGGGGACGTGGTTGGCTGTGCCTGCCCCTCCATTGCTGCTGTTAGGAAATTCCATTAAAGGAATCCAGGGCTTGCCTTGCTTTTGTCCGAACCCTGTCAAGGGCTAGGGCCACACCAGAGCCCCTGGGAGCATCTGGGGTGAGCTGTGAGATCGAAGGAGTTTTCGCTCCCCCAGGATGCTTTCCCTTACTGACATACGGTGGTGCCCAGTGTCAGTCCTGTTCCTGCCACTGTGCAGGTTCAGGTAGTCTGGAACCAATGCCTAAGCAACCACTCAAATGCTGCAATCAATAAAGTTGTGCCCAAAATTTAATGCCAAAAACCTTAAACTAAAATCTGTGTCTATTGTGTCTTCATTTGAGGGTAGTTTTGGGGGTCTTCACACGCACTGTAATATAATTGTGTGGTCATCCTTGGACCGTTTTTTTGGTTTGCAAATGTGCAGGATAAAACTTAGCTAAAGAGAAAGTACCCAGAGCAAACTATTCCTTCCTTGCTTGCTTTCAAGCTGCATTCGAGCACTTGTGAAACTGCAGTTTCCATGCCAAAGGAACGGTTTGCCAAAGGAATTGCCTCAGCGTCCTGTCAAAATCGTAGTAATTCGGGCTTTTCTCTGTGCTCATTTTAATTAGCAACATAATTTTAGTCTTGGCAGGGAAGCCAGCATCTTCTGTTTTCTCGGCAGAACTGCCTTCGCTCGCCCCCACTCCCTGAATAAAATCTCCCGCACTTATTTCGATGTCAAGGTAGAATACCGACTTTTGTCCTGCGTTTATCACTGGCCTGTGCTTGGTCTGCCCTGGGCTGAAGTTAGATTGCAGCCGACCTGCTGCAGTGCCTGCCTTGGAAACATCTGGGGATAAGTATAAACAGCGCTGGAAAGCGTGTTTGCACAGTTCAAGGTGTCCCACTTTGAAGAGGGGCAGATGTTCCTGAGAACAGCTAACGAGGCACACAAATATTTAGAGATGGAAGTTCTGAGCTAATCCCATTTTTGGCGCTTGCGGCTTCCAGGCAGGGGCTGAGCTGCTTGCTCCACTCCTTCCACGGCCTTTATCTTTTCTGTCCTGGCCCAAGCTACAACTGTGTATATTGGGGGAGCTTATTTCCCAACTGCTTTGGGTGGGCTTCTTTCCTTTGTGCTCTTCCCCCCTCAACAGCTTGTGGCGGTGGGGAGAAAGGCCATTGAAAGAGCTTGAGGATATGGACATTATTTAGTTACTGAATTTATATCCCGCCCTTCCTCTCCAAAGACCCTGAGCATAGCTTTCTGAGTTACATAAGCAGGGGTGTGAAACCTTGGGCCCAACAGCTCAATATTTATTTTGTTTCTTTATTAAATCTGTATACCACCCTTCAGCTGAAGATCACAGGGCAGTTTGCAATATAAATATGGCCCACCAGACCTCTGGCCCTCAGAATGCCCCCCCGGCCACTCCCCACATTGACCTTGCTTTGCACCCCAAGTGTTTTTCCCTTGAACTCTGGTAACACCTCTCATCTGGATGGAGTGTGTGTGTGTGTGTGTGTGTGTGTGTGCGCGTGTGTGTGTGGTAGTTAGTCTTGTGTACACTTTTACTTCTGCCCCATCCTGCCCACCTTAGCACATGGCCTCTGGAATGTTGCCACAAAGAGAGAGCAGCCCTCAGTCTCAGGATGTGCTGGGCCTGGGGGTTAACCCGAGCAACATGGTCCACGTCCAGTCCCAAATCCAAGGATTCCACGAGGAGTCAGTCTAACAGGGCCAAGGCAGGAAACCAGGCTAGGTCAGGCACAGGGTAACAGGCAGGTTTCAGCAAGCAGCAATGTTGCTCCCGCAACCTGGGGTGGGGTCCGACAGCCTTTTATCTCTGACAGGGTAACGGCTGGTCCTGATCCCCTGGTGACTCACCTCCCTGTTTCGCCCGAAGGCGAGCACTCCTCCTGCAAGTACTCGGGTCTCTCCTTCTCTCAGACCTTAGTCTCTGCAGCTTGGGAGATGTCGGTGGGTTACTAGACCCAGAGGCTACCTCAGCCTCTCCTGACCCAACTGGTAGTGGAGCAGCTATAAGTGATTGTCCAGCTGAAGGCAACAAGGTAATCCCTGCATCTGGAGCCAGGGCAGGCTCAGGCCCCTGACTCGGCCCAGCTGGTGCTTGTTGCAGGCGAACCTGTGCAGACTGGGGCTCTTCAGAATCAGGCCCCAGACTCGGTTCAGATGCCATCTGAGGCAGAGGATCCAGTGCGGAACAAGACTCCTCCGGTTCTGAGCCTGAGTCCCAGGCCATCACACAGGAAATGTATCCCATCCCGGTAGCTTAAAAGCTATTAAAAGAATATCCAATTTCTGGGAGCACTCTTTCTGAGGTCACATCCACCCAGTGCCAGATTTACGTATAAGCTAAACAAGCTATAGCTTAGGGCCCCACTCTCTTGCCCCCCCATTTAAAGGGGAAAAAACCACCTGGATGTACATTTCCAAAATATAAAATAAAAAACAAATAAAATAAAACCTTCATACAGCAACAGTGTTTTGTGTTGTGTAGGCTCCTATGATGTAAGTAATGGGCCCCGCCTGCTAGCCTGCCCCTAATATATCACTGCTTAGATACCTGTTAGGCCCATAAATTACCATATAGCATATATTCAACACACACAAAAACAGCGACAATTTGTTGTTGACAAAGGACAGCTAGACATATAAAGGGCCGCATTACCTTCAGTAGCTTAGGGCCTCATCAAACCTAAATCTGGCCCTGCTCCCCCCCTTCATTTAAAGCTGTGGTTCCCAACGTGGGGGCAGATGCCCCACATGGGGGCAAGTTTATTTTTAAGGGGGGCAATTTGGAAGCACGTTTAGACCAAGTTTAATGGCCTTTCAGGCTTCCTCCACGTGAATACGAGTTCACTTTTTGAATAAACCACAGTTCCCTGGGTTCTTTAGGGAAGCAACAAGAGTCATGATCCCGAATGAGAATTCTGTTCTGGCTTGCATTAAAGAGACCTGATTGCACCAAGGTGGCTTAGGAGAGAGAGCGTGTGCTTCATCTAGCTTTGCCTTCCTGGATTCTCTTTGTCGCATCGGCACAAGAAAGCTGGTGGTGTGGAGCTGCAGCTGCCTGTCGTGATTCCATCTCCCTGACGGTGTGTCCCACCCAGCAGGCTCCTACTTTTGTGCATCTGTTCTTGAAAGCAGACGCTCAGGACAGAATGTACCCCCCTCTGCCCAACAGTTTCCTGATCTAGCTGGGGACTTGACAGTGATGTTGACGTTTGCCATGTCTCTCTCAGGGACTGCGCTAAGGAGGGCTGCATAGATGAGGGCTGCACAGATCAGGAATGGTGGGAGCCTCCCCCTCCCCCACTCCTGATCAAGATCCTGAATCTTCCCAGAAGCAGTGGGACAGTATAGATTTGGAACAGTATAGATGTGGAGCAGAGGGACATAGTTCAGAAGACAAAAGTTGGGAAGAACTGGGTGGTGAACAGCTAGGAGAAGAAGAACCGGGAGAGAGAGAGTTAACAGACTCCAGTTCACTGGAAAGTGTCCAGCCAATTTGTCCAAGGCAGGCATAGGCAAACTCGGCCCTCCAAATGTTTTAGGACTACAACTCCCATCATCCCTGACCACTGGTCCTCTTAGCTAGGGATGATGGGAGTTGTAGTCCCAAAATATTTGGAGGGCCGAGTTTGCCTATGCCTGGTCCAAGGTCACGGAGATTAGATAAAGTAGCTGCGCAGAAGGCACAGTGGTTGCGAGATCAGGTTGCAAGACGAGGAAGTGACAAGGGTGACTCGGGGGAAAGTGGGTGTCAACCTTAACTGGGAGCACCTTTACTCTGAGAAACGACTCTTTGTTCTGTCGTTGTAATCATTAAATCTCTTTAAATGGTAAGAGACTATTTTTGCTTGGTTCTGCTTATCCACGGCCAAAGAGAGGGAAGAAGCCGCTTCCTGGAAGCCTGACAGTCTCATTTATGCATTTTGACATGTAAGTAGTATATAATTTATTATGACTACTATGCAAATCACTGAGATATCTACCACTAGATCCTGGTCCTTTTGTCCCTGACATAGCCCTGCCTACATTGCCTCTTCTACACAATTCTCTCTTTTTTTAAATGAAGTTTTATTAACACTTTTCACAATACAATAAAAGGACAAGCTGATCTACACAAAGAATAATGAAAAGAAAGAAAATATAAAAAGAAAAGAGACAGAAGAGATGGAAGAATACAAGATCATCCCTCACAAATATATCTTAACTTTTGTCCCATACAGAAAAATATGTCTCCTCCTCCCAGGTCTTACCTGGGGGCACCCCTGTTTTCTCCCAGCCTCTCACCCTAAGAGATGTCCCCTTCCCTGTCTCTCACACAGGGTCCTTCAGACCGTACATCACCTTCACCTGCATGTAATTCTTACCCAAATACAGCAAGAAACAATATTAAGAGAAATGATAATAGAATAACACCTCTTCTACGCAGTTCTTAAAGCCATAGGAGTCCTGTCTGTTGCATCTATTCACCCTAGTAGCACTGAGACTGTTCTCTCTACAGTATAGTGTTTTTTCTACCCCCAAGAAATGCCAAATCCTTTGAGAAGAATGGGGAGAGCGGGCGATGCTATTTCATTAAAGGAAATCTTGATGGCTCCAAAACGATAACTTTAATTCGAGTCTGCCAAAAAGGCTATCATCTTAAACATTCCAGACATGTTTTGGGTTCTTATTCTGGGAAGGGTTCGGTTGATCTGAGTGGAAGAGAGCAATTACATTCCCCCACGGACCCCGCCAACCAACACTGTCATTAAAAAAAATGGGACAAAATTTTGTTTACCATCCGAGGCCACACTCAAAGCTTTGCAGCATATATTGTAGTAGATATCTATTTTTGTACTAAAATAAAAAAGCTCTTACCACAAAACATGTTTTGACATTTTGTATACGACACCGTGACAGACTCTTAGTCTTCTTTATTTCACTATTTGCCCCGTCAAACCCAAGGAGGTTCAACAGCAGAGAAGAATGGAAGTTGGACTCAGATAACGGTACAATTTTTTTGCCATCTGATAAAAGTTCGTGAAACTACAAAGATATACCCTCCAACATACCCTCTGATGAAAATAGGGACGTTCTATCAAACCCTCCAACATCTGAACAATTTTTTTCTCTTGGGACTTTTCTGAGCATATGTGCTGCTGAGTACCATACAGGAGATTCAGAACACAATTGTGTCCCCCCCCCAGCAAAATTCTCCACCCAAAATATTCTTAATGGATAGATCACAAAGAGGGCTGGGGAAAACTTTGTTCTGTTCTCGTTCTTGCACACACACACACACACACACACACACAGCCATAACATTCCTATCCAGGCAGAATAAATCCTTCAGCAGCATTCTTTATCCATGGCTGTTTGATGTAGTTCCAGCAACTTCAAACACAAGAACCATCCAGACTGCTTAAAGTCAAAATGGCTGAGATTCCACTGTCAAGGGAACCGGCAATTGTGACAATGCAGCCTGCCTGACTGTCATGAGTAAAGTTGGAAGGGAAATGCGTCCAGCACAAACTAGCTATAGAGGCTCCCTCCCTGGCCTTTCTGCTTTTCAGCGGGCCTTGAGGCATCTTTTGTAAATCTGTTACCAACTAAACAAGAGAGAAAGAAGGGCGCAGGGCGGTGGGGCAAAGGGGGAGGGGAGACACCCTGAATAGCTTTACCGCTGTGTGAAAAGCAACGTAATGGGAACAGGAGCTCAGTGCAAGACCCACAAGTAAACTTCAAGGAGGGTCTGAATGAGAGGCTGAAAACAACAGCACGGTTTTGTGGAGGGGGTTTGGCTGCACTGAAGGATTTCACAGCCCTCGTTTTCAGCGCTGGAACTGCCTCACGGCTTCCATATGCCTGAAGGCCTAGCTAGTTCCTGAAGTAAACCTAAAGGCCAACTGCCCTCCAACATCTTGAGTCCCCCAACTGGGACGTGCATCTTCCCACCATGAGCCACACAACCCATGCGAGATCACGGATCCCCAAAGACTTGGGGTTTTTTCTAGGCCATGCTCACACGGCACCCAAAAATGTGCATTTTGGGGTGTCACATGAGATTGCAGCACCGGAAAAAAACTTTTTGGGGGGGAGAACACTTTTTGGGACGAGAACTTAGTGTGAAATTTCGCATGAGAAAATGGGTTGTCGTGGTCCCCCCCCCCACACTTTTGGGGTATGTTGCTCAGGCAATTTAGAGGCAGATCCCGTCATAAAAGCAACATTGTCCTGAAAACAAGACAAGGATCATTCATCTCTACATGACTTTCCTCTCTCAACCAACTCCCACAACCAGAGAGACAAACCACCGGGCACAGACCACCAGCTCCAGCCACTCTGGGCTTTGTAGTCCTCTGCACCCGTGAATGTACCACCTTGCTAAATTCTTGAGCATTTTTCCACACTGACAGGTGTGCTACCCAGCAGGCAAATCACTGAAGAAATGAAGGACAAACAAAAGGCTTGTGTGTGGCATAACCCTACTGCCAATTATTTCTCCTACAGCTGTGAATAACTACTGGAACTGGAGATTATGGCTTAAGTTGTATCCTTGGCATTATCATAATCGACAATGGAAAATACGTAGTGTTTTTTCAAGTGTTCCAAGATCTTCACATTACTTCAGTACAGCAGTTGTTGGCATCCATCAGTCTCAAGAGACAATGGCGTTTGCCTTTGGGGATGAAGTCAAACTGCACCAAAGTGACCTCCCCAGGGCGCAAGCCTGGGTAGTATGTATGGAGGTATTGGGATCTTAAAAAGATCCCCCTCTCGGCCTCTCTGATGTGGTCCAAAGGAAAGCACATGCGTTGGGCACCAGCTTGGCTACAGAAGTTGCTGGAAGGAGGCGTATAATCTTCACATTTTAAAACTTCATATTTTATGTGATCTTTCATACAATGCAAAAGCCGCTTCTGGAAATCTAGCGGAATCTAGCTGAAACTTAGTGCTTATTGCTAGCTTAATTATTTCCAGGAAAAAAATCATCATTGGCAGAACTTTGAATTGAAATTTCCCCAAGGTGTACACGAACACATCACTGCCACTCATGTGATGACATTTGGGGTGGCACATGGCTCTTTCCTGCCACTGAAAATTTAGCATGCCATGGTAGTGATCGAATAGATACAGTTCTATCATGCAACAGGCACTGCTGCGTGAAAGGAATGTTAGAAATCGGGACAGATGTGCTAGCATTATAACCAGGAAAACTAACGCAATAAACCCCACGCTTGAATTCCTAATCATAATCTAACCTCTGTGTAAGCTATGTGCAAGCAAATCAGCATGAATGCTTATTGGGGGGTACCCCAAAAGGAATTGGAGAAAGAGGAAAGATGACAAATCTCAGATAAACTTCTCAGTACCATCAGAGTTAGAAAAAATCCAGTTTAAGACCTTGTTGAAAACTGAATAGGTTGTACTTATTACATGTGGTTGCACTGGTCCAATAATGTCAAAAAAATGGCACGGCGTAGTGAATATATTGCAATACTCTCTGTTTTTGTTTGTGGTTTAGCCATCACACTTTCCAGGGTCTAGTTAAGTGATTTACTATACAGCTTAATGCCTTTCAGCTGTCAGTCAGATAAAAGAGATCCCCTGGAGCAAGCTGCCAATGAAGAAAAAAAGCTAATATTTTTCCAAGCGCAGACTTAGGAGAACAGTGGAAAACCCAGTTTGGCAGAAGACATAAGAAGGATCACATTAAGCTCTTCACGCCACACATAGTACACAGTACCAAAAAGAGAAAGGTCTGCCTGTTATTCTCAGACTTCCTTCCTACCCACCTAGGGATGGGAGGGAAATGTGATTCAGTTTGCATTTAAAGACCTATCGAGCTCACGATTTCTGAACCAAAACTCAGGTATCCATTGAAGTGTGCAGTTCTCCAACCAAATAATGTGTACAAAATGCATAAGGTAAAGGGACCCCTGACCAGTCGTGACCGACTCTGGAGTTGCGGCGCTCATCTCGCTTTATTGGCCGAGGGAGCCGGTGTACAGCTTCCGGGTCATGTGGCCAGCATGACTAAGCTGCTTCTGGCAAACCAGAGCAGCACATGGAAATGCCGTTTACCTTTCCACCGGAGCGGTACCTATTTATCTACTTGCACTTTGACATGCTTTTGAACTGCTAGGTTGGCAGGAGCTGGGACTGAGCAACGGGAGCTCACCCCGTTGTGGTGATTCGAACTGCTGACCTTCTGATCAGCAAGTCCTAGGCTCTGTGGTTTAACCCACAGCACCACCCGCGTCCCACAACGTGCATATATGGGGGTAAAATGCCCCTAAAATGCATATATTGGCGGAAATGCTGTTGCCGGTGGTAGGGGTTCTCATCGGCTTGGCATGCAGTCGCAATCGCCAGCATCTCCACATAGGGCTAGGAGATGCCGCTTGCCTGAAACCCTGGAGGGCTGCTGCCAGTCAGTGTAGACATTACTGAGCTAAAGTCAGAATTATATGACTTGATAGAAAACAGCTTCCCAAGTTCTCTGTTCCCTATGAAAGGGACAATTATTTTAGGGGCAATTGCTTTGCAAAAAAATAAATAAAAATGCTTTGCACACCGACATGCGAATATTGGGCCAAATTTGCACTCAAAGCAGTTGAGCTTTCGCTACGATTTTTCTAAAAGATAGCAAATTGATGTGGAAATATGGACAGCTAAACTTAAGCTTGGGATAATTAGAAACACAGGAAGATGGAAACTGACAGGTCTGTCCATCCTTTTACCCCACCTCAGTCTTAATTGAGAGCCAGTGTGGTGTAGTGGTTAAGAGCGGTGGACTCGTAATCTGGTGAACCGGGTTCGCTTCCCCGCTCCTCCACATGCAGCTGCTGGGTGACCTTGGGCTAGTCACACTTCTCTGAAGTCTCTCAGCCTCACTCACCTCACAGAGTGTTTGTTATGGGGGAAGGAAGGGAAAGGAGAATGTTAGCTGCTTTGAGACTCCTTCGGGTAGTGATAAAGCAGGATATCAAATCCAAACTCCTCCTCTTCTTCTTCTTCTTCTTCTTCTTCTTCTTCTTCTTCTTCTTCTTCTTCTTCTTCTTCAAATTGGTGTTTGTTCTCATTCTGCACCCAGCACTCAAGCCCAGACCAATAGGCGGAGGCCAGGATAGCTCCCCCTCACATTCCAAATACAGAAGCCGAAGAGACTGGCAGCTGAATCCGACTTCAGCACTGGCCGCGGGACAGCATCCTCCAGCACACCTGTGGGCAGCAGGCTACCTTAGGAGGTGTAGGACAGGCTTGTGTGGCTCCCAGAGCTTTGTGCTCTTTGTTGTGCAGATTGACATCAGCTCCAGCAAGTCCTTCTCTCTCTTCCTATACAGTGGTACCTCGGGTTACATACGCTTCAGGTTACAGACTCCGCTAACCCAGAAATAGTGCTTCAGGTTAAGAACTTTGCTTCAGGATAAGAACAGAAATTGTGCTCAAGTGGCACGGCACAGCAGCAGGAGGCCCCATTAAAGTGGTGCTTCAGGTTAAGAACAGTTTCAGGTTAAGAACAGACCTCCGGAACGAATTAAGTACTTAACCCAAGGTACCACTGTAGTACGTATCCAGAGAAAACTCTGCCCCACTGGTCCTCTCCATTCCAACCGGTTTCCATTACGCTTGCTATATTCATGCTTTACTTTGAAACCAAGCACTTCCTGGCTCTGAGGTTTCTGCCATTAGCATATAAACACCTACAGACAGTGTTTCTTTCCTAATCTCTTTGGCATGTTGTGCATATTGCCCTACGGCGTCTTCAGCAAATACCCACAAAAGCAAACAAAAAATTAAGCAGAGATAAATGTATCCAGCTATACCTTTTCCAAGACTGTTTCTCTAACAAAGTCCATGTTTCTCTGTTGGCATCCCTCACTTCAGTTTTTTTTTTGGGGGGGTCCATTTGTGGTCTTCTCTCTGCTTTTTCCTCCTGTGCTCTCTATCACTTTCCCACTTGTTCCAATTCTCTTCAAATGGTTCAGCCCTAGGACCTCCAAATATATCTGGAATCCCACCAGTCCCAGCCAGCTTGGTCGATCATGAGGGATGATGGGAGTTGCAGTCAAGCAGTGTCTAGAGGGCCCCAGGCTACTTAGTGGTACCATCTACTGAGTTCGCTCAGTGACATTTCATTCCACACTCCAGTCTTGAATGCTTTTTCCTGACATGCTCACTGACAGCATCGTTCTTCCTGGCAGGTACAAGCCCTCCTTTTATACAGCATTTACACACTTGACATTGAGTTACTGCACACCCGAGAATGTAAGGCCTAGTCAGGTTTTCCCAAACTTGGCTCTCCAGCTGTTGTTGGACTACAACTACCATCATCCCTAGCTAGCAGGACCAGTGGTCAGGGCTGCTGAGAACTGTAGTCCAAAAACAGTTTGGTATACCCTGGCCTAGATGATAGCCTAGACAGCATCTTAAAAAGCAGAGACATCACCTTGCCAACAAAGGTCCGTATAGTTAAAGCTATGGTTTTCCCAGTAGTGATGTACGGAAGTGAGAGCTGGACCATAAAGAAGGCTGATCGCCGAAGAATTGATGCTTTTGAATTGTGGTGCTGGAGGAGACTCTTGAGAGTCCCATGGACTGCAAGAAGATCAAACCTATCCATTCTGAAGGAAATCAGCCCTGAGTGCTCACTGGAAGGACAGATCATGAAGCTGAGACTCCAATACTTTGGCCACCTCATGAGAAGAGAAGACTCCCTGGAAAAGACCCTGATGTTGGGAAAGATGGAGGGCACAAGGAGAAGGGGAGGACAGAGGACGAGATGGTTGGACAGTGTTCTCGAAGCTATCAACATGAGTTTGACCAAACTGCGGGAGGCAGTGGAAGACAGGAGTGCCTGGCGTGCTCTGGTCCATGGGGTCACGAAGAGTCGGACACCACTAAACGACTAAACAACAACAACAACAACAGATGATAGCTCAGGTGATTCAAATAGTACATTACATTTAGTGAGAAGAATCATGAGCTGACAGTGCGGTCGGTTTCAGAGAATTAAGGAGATTTCTCCTTACCTCATGCCCTGATTCGTTCCCATATTGCCTTTTGCTGTTGCCTAGAATTCGGCAACAAGATGCTGACAGCATCTCTTTTTAGTTACATCCACGTCTTTGACTTTAATTATTTACCTCTGCTTTTGCTAATTAAAAAGAACCCCAGAGGGGCCGCATAAGGAACAAATAATGTTTTGTTACAAAAGCAAGGGCAATCAAAAACAAATGGCACGATGAGCTCTGATTAAAGTTTCCATTAGGATAGTGTGCCTCCCATTTGCTTTTCTGTTTTTGAAGATTCCTTTTTAAAAAGCCAAAACCTCTTGAAATGAGTAGGCAGAGTTCGGAGCTAAAATTTCAGTCTCTTCCTCGTGTTAAATGAGGATATTTCCTAGTCACTTAGCGAGTGAACATTTGTCCAAATATTTAATAAGCCATGTGCTCTGTCCTTGTCTTTTCTCCGCTTAATGCGTGTCTCCCTTTGATTTAGATGTTTGTTTTTTCGTTTGCTGCCAGAGAAAATTGATTGGTCCTTCTCAAGCAAAACAGAACTGTCTGAGTGATCAAAAGGAGTTTCAGTCTAAATACAAAGAAATAAACTGTTTTCGTATTGTTTCTCAAATCCTCAAGATACTGTGCAGGCTTAGCATAACTCATCTCTCTTGGTCTGTGGGTGGTCTCAAGAGATACTCCAACAAGTTTCGGTGGAAAGGAAAGACATCACCCGGAGAAAGACAGAGCAAAAGAATTTGCGGCTCCAGTACTGAATGTGTTCCCTTAATGAGCTGCAAAGTCTTGGACTGAGTTTTTCCTCCGTAAACAGAAAAAAGCCTTTCCCGTGTTTTTATAGAGTCTGTTCATGCACCTATCATGCCACTATCTAGTCATTTACTGAAGTCCCCCCCCCACACACTTGTGTTAACAATAAGGTAAAGGGACCCCTGACCATTAGGTCCAGTCGTGACCGACTCTGGGGTTGCGGCGCTCATCTCACTTTATTGGTCAAGGGAGCTTCCGGGTCATGTGGCCAGCATGACTAAGCCGCTTCTGGTGAACCAGAGCAGCGCACGGAAAACGCCGTTTACCTTCCTGCCAGAGGGGCACCTCTTTATCTACTTGCACTGGCGTGCTTTCGAACTGCTAGGTTGGCAGGAGCAGGGACTGAACAACGGGAGCTCACCCCGTTGCGGGGATTCGAACCGCCGACCTTCTGATTGGCAAGTCCTAGGCTCTGTGGTTTAACCCACAGCACTACCCGCATCCCTCTATGTGTTAACAATAGATTGTGCAATATATAATACATATACAGTACTTTAAAAAGCAAACAAACGCAATTTCAAAAGCCTGCTGTCTCTGAAGTAAAGGAACAGTCTCTCTCTCTCTCTCTCTCTCTCCCTCTCTCTCTCTCTCTCTCTCTGTGTGTGTGTGTGTGAGAGAGAGAGAGAGAGAGAGAGAGAGAGAGAGAGAGAGAGCGAGACAGACAGACAGACAGACAGACAGACAGACTGCCTGCAAGTATGGTGGGTGTGTCCATGCTACCTGTGCAATGGCTTCTGAACTAGCAGAGGTGTCCACTAATCAAACAGAAAGGGAAGATGGTTTTTGCCAGTTCCCTGATCCTCTTGCACTCCGTCTGTTCCAGGGGCCTGCCATAGTAGCGTGGATGCAAGAGGCTGCAGCGGGGAAGGAGAACTGGCCAAAATGGCCTCTCCTTCTCTTATGTTACATGACGTCTCTGCTAGAACAGATATCACCCCATAATGCACTCCACCTATTGACCCATTTACAACAATACCCACATAGAATTAACTATAGCACAAAATCTGTGTTAGACCACTGCCGTGTTTGTTATTTGTTTCATATAATTCGATAGATCTCGGTAAACTTACAAATTGTAATGCAGGAGATTAAATATGTGCTGTTCCATAAAACCTCCCCACAATCTGCTGGAATCCTGCTACTGTGGACACAGATTTTTGGAATAGTTTGCTGTCTAAGCCTAGCTGAGCAATGATTCCCCACTAGTGGCTAAGATCCCAGCAGTGGCTCATGGGAGTTTTGTGGCGAGATTACTCAATTGCCAGCGTTAGGAAGCCTAGAAATGAGGAAGCTTTTAGTCAAAAACACAGGACTGACTCACCGGCCTCAAACAAACCTAACAATTTGAGAGTTCATAGTATAGCAGTTTGGAAACCATTGACGCAGTCCACCAACGATGTTTGTTCCAGAGTACTCTGAGGAAGTGTTGTCAAGAACAGATGGTGGTTGGCTGCAGAATTTTCGTTAATGGTTTAATTCTCTTAGTGGAAGCGGAAGCATGGGGCTCAATAATGTGTTTTAGTGTGAGGTCATAAACCTCATGGCTTTTCAGCCATGGACCATGGGGCATTTTCGCCTCCCCTCTTCTATGACAGATAGTTAGTTTTTGGTGTATAGGTATCCATTGTCACTTGCGTGCCACTTCCTGTAACTACCAACACATAGTCCTATCTATGAAAACCACAGGGTACGTACACACTGTGCGATAATGTGCATTCAGTGTTGGATGCTGGCACCTTTTGGGGGTGCCGTACGCACAGTGTCATCCCCAGTGTTGCCCCTGTCCCACATTGTTAACTGAAGTTCATTCGGGGGGGGGGATATAATACATTTTGTACCAAGAATGCACTTCTCAAGTACCTGCTGTTTACTTGCTTTCTCAGGTCACCTCCTACTCATGTTGCAGAGCTGTGCCACTGTATTTACCTTGCCTATAAATGAAATAGGCAAAATAGGAAGTGGTATGGTACAGTGGTGTAACGTGGGTTGCCAGTGCCTGTGACCATGCAGAGGAGAGGGAAACGGACAAGAGTATGTATACACATTCAACTCCACATTCCCCAGGATATCACAGCTGCAGGGGTAAGGAAAGAAGAGTCACTCCAATGTCTGGAGAGCTCACTTCCTGGTTTGCATGGAGAAGCCGTTTTCAATGGAGCACAGCAACGGAAGCACGTAGCTGTATTCAGTACTATTTTTCTAGAAAAAGAGGTGATAGAATTCACCATGTGCACCTCCCCTGTTCTCTCAGAATGGCAATGGCGCCCACCTCAGAGATGCTGGAACTGAGCTCCAGTGAAAAAAACCACGGCTGTATTGAGGCAGCACCAGGTGTTGAAATTTTGCACACCTAACAAATGTTCACCCAGGACAATCATCCCTGTGCCTGAATACACCTAAGAAGTTTTTAAAAATAGGGGGTCTATTGTAATAATGAACTACTCTGTTCCCCATTGATTATGACTAACTTGTTCCATTGGTTTCAGTGGACCACCTATGACTCTATACTATACAGGTATTCTTGGAAATATTCCCCAATTAGTTCAATTGGTCTTATTTCCTTGTAAGGCATAGAATCTCAGCCTTACTCAAGGCTAACTGGGAGCAGGAACCACCATCTCAAAATACAGAAACAGGACGCATGGGTGCCTTTATTGCACAGGTGTAAATGCTTTCCACATAACTTCAAAAACATAAGCCTTAACAAGGGGGGGGGATTGCCTTATGGTATGTGTTAGAAGCTCAGTCTGGCAGCTCATCAGTTATAAAAGAGAACAAGACATTAAAATAAACAGAAAAAGAGCTGCTGGATAATCATGACTCAGAACAAACCAGAGCACAAATCACTCATACAGTAGCCAAGTTTGCTCCATAAAATGTGGCAGCCAACTCTCTGGGAAGGGAAAGGAATGCCAAGCCTCAGTTCCACCAGTGCCAAGTGTTAAGTAGCCATGTTAAGAACCACCATGTTAGAATGCAGAATGCCAGATGCAGAGCAGTGAATTCTGTGGCAAAAGTGATGCTCATCCTGTGAGGCTCAGTTCAAATATATGCAGGCAGATTGAGGCCCAGGTTTGTGGATTCCTCAGCAAAGTGTCCTGTGTTCAGCCCTAAATTGTTTCAATTGGCAACCCAATGAGTCTAACTGGTGGCAGTGGCGGAGGTCATAAGCACTTCAGTGGAGCTATCCTTTACATTTCTCACCACATAGCATCATTCCAGGGCATTGTGGGAAATAAAAATGGTGGATCATCCAGGAACCCAATGCAGAAAAACAAAACAACAAAAGTTTGAAGGAAAGCCCGTCAGTGATAAGTCCTACCAAGACACAAGGACTTTTGTTCAGGTATGATGCATGCCAATGTTGGGCCTATATCCATATTCACAGTCCAAGCCCCAATTTCATTTAAATCCACTCAACCTCTCACCAAAGCCGTGAGTTCACAAAATGGTCTTAGAGAAGTCACTGCCCTCTCTTCCAATACTGACCGCTATTTAGGAATAAAAATGTTGACATGTTTTACAGGATGCTATTTGAATGTTCTTATGCGAAGTCTTTGGCCACATCTTCACCACACATTTTAAAAGCACTTGGTTTCCCCCAAATAATCCTGGGAACTGAAGTTTGTTAAGGCTGCTGAGAGGTGGTGGAGACCCCTATTCCCTTCGCAGAATTACAATTCTCAGAGCGGTTTACCAATCGATTCCCCTTTCCCTGGGAACTCTGGGAAATGCAGCTCTGTGAGGGGGAAAGGAGTCCCCCAAGAACCCAGAACAACTGGCAGTTATCACATATGACAGGATTAGGGAACCTCTACCCCGTGGCTCAAATGCAGCCCTCCTGGTTGCTCAGCCTAGTCCTGGGGAGGCTTCCTCAACAGCCTTACTCTGCTCTCTCCTCAAGAACTTTTGTTTTGTTTTGAAAGTTTTATTGAACTAGCTGGAGCAGGGGGAGACTTTGATAATATGACATCCTGAGTGAGGACAAAATTTGCCCTGCCCCCAAATATTTCTTAGTCTCATGCCTCCCTCCCATGTCTTGCCTTCCATTCTGTGCAGTGCCAAATTTACGTATAAGCTAAACAAGCTATAACTTAGGGTGCCCTCCCCCCAAAAAAATTAAAGGAGAAAGAAACTGGGTGTACATTTCCAAAATATAAGATTAAAAAAACACAAATGAAATAAAACCTACATACAGCGGCAGTGTTTTGTGTTGTGTAGATACCTATGAGTAATGGGCCCAGCCTGCTAGCCTGCTCCCTAAAATATCACTAGTTTGCTCATTTCTATATACAGTGGTACCTCGGGTTACATACGCTTCAGGTTACAGACTCCGCTAATCCAGAAATATTACCTCTGGTTAAGAACTTTGCTTCAGGATGAGAACAGAAATCGTGCAGCAGCGGTGCAGCGGCAGCAGGAGGCTCCATTAGCTAAAGTGGTGCTTCAGGTTAAGAACAGTTTCAGGTTAAGAACAGACCTCCAGAACGAATTAAGTTCTTAACCCAAGGTACCACTGTATAGTGTGCCTACATTCTGCATGGACTGGTTGCATGGCAACAGGTTCAAATGGCTTTAGATACCTGTTAGGTCCACAAATTACCATATAGCATATATTCAACACAAAAAACAGGGGCAATTTGTTGTTGGCAAAGGACAGCTGGACATATAAAGGGCCCCATTACCTTCAGTAGCTTAGGACCTCATCAAACCTAAATCCGGCCCTGATTCTGTGCATGCTCTAACTTTGAGTAGCTAAAAAAGGGTTTAAAAAAACCCACAACCTATTATTTTGCACCCCCTTGGTTTGGCACCCTGTGAGGAGGAACTGGCCACACCACCCTTAAACTGGCACTGACTGGAAGTGCTGGACTGGGGAGGGAGACCTGGATTGCCAACCTTCCCCGCCACACAAACTCACCTCAGAGCTCCTGTGTCCATCAATGTCTCACCAAAATTTTTATTTCATTCAGAATAGGGACCTTGTGGCAAATATAAAATATGCTGGTTTTGTTTTGTTTTCATTTCAGTGAGTGTCCCATTGTGCTGTGTGATCATATCCTTTTCCATGGTATGGAAGTGTATGGAGAGTTCTCCTCATTTGTTGCTAATTTGAATACAAAAAAAATAAAATAAATCCTCCCCATATAGGGTAGGTGCAGTAGCACTTGGCAAAGAAATAAATTGTAATTAAATTTTGCATGAGAATCTTATATTTTTTGTTCCTAAAATGTCTCTGGGCAAATTGGCACTATGGTACCATAACGTACAAGATAACACATTTTTGAGAATGTACGTGGGAATGTTTTTTTGTTTTTGTTTTAAGCCACACTCTCATTTATATATAGCCAGCCTATTACAATCATTGGATGATGCCCATCAGGAAATACAGTGAGATAGGTGTTTATATCAAATTGTTTTGACGAAGCAGCACAATGGAGAAAAAGGCCCTTTTAATTGCTCTGTTGCACTAAAAAATCATACAAAGGCTGTTATCATTCTTTTCGGGTTCGATCAGCCACTGCAAGTTAGTTGCACTTAATGGGGTTTTTAGTTCTGGCTAGTTTTGCATATTGATTTCAGTAATTTCATGAGCATATGACTTACCGGTACTTGCTTAGGATCCAACCCCTTGTATTTACCCAGTAGTAACACTGACGTGTCTAAACTTATCCAAAGACCTTTAAGATCTTTCTCCATCCAAACATACAAATTTGCTTCCAGATTTGCTCTGCCTGTTGCACTGCATAGTTGCACAGCCAAAAAAGTTGGACAAGTTCCATGTGTTCAGTTAAAGGGGTGAGGGTGGGTTGCTTCTCTGTTGATATTTGCTGCCATTTACTTTCCAAGCAGCTAAACCAAATAGGTCAATAAACAGAGCTTTTGGAGTAATTTTAATATTACTCTAATTGTTAGATTTATCTACTTATTTAAATTTTTTATAGCTGCAATTGAAGGCAAGATCCTGCTCTCCAGGTAACATATAGTAAAATAACCTCCCACCTTGAAGAAAAACACATCATAATCAATTTTTAAAAAACAGCATGAAGATACTGCTGGATGCTAGCTGGTGTGGATTATAGGTATATTATATATGAAAATCTCTAATATATTAGATTGGTGCTACTTTGACAACTGCTGCAAACATGCCCACCATTTCTGCTGTTCACAGAGCCAGAGAGCAATGGTTCATAACTGGAATTTCCTGGCACACTCTTGCACCAATGTGAGGCAACCAAGGCTAACCTTTTGTATGCCAGTGAGGAATGGGTTGGCACATCTTCCACGTTAATAAAATGTCTTGGCGACTCTACAAAAATTTGTAGCCCTGCTCCTACCTGGACTAGTCAGATCTATAAAATCCACAGAACTATCTAGACATTTCATAGGTCTATGGTGCTACTGAGACTATAAATCTATAGGGGTGTGTTTTTTTTTTAATCTATAAGTCAGGGCAAGTCATATTGGGCAATTAAACATGGTGGGTGACCATCATGAGTGGCACCTGAGCATGGCTTCCATTCAAAAAGCAGGAGTTCTGCCTGTACACAGCTCAAATGACTCTTGGGCATGACAAGGAGGGTGGTGAGTGGCAGCCTGGAGAGAAGAGAAGTGGTAGTGTTGCTGCCCCTGCAGACAGTGGTGAGCAGGACAGATGTCCTGCACTGGTTGGAGGGGGTGTTGGGGGCAGAGCAGCCAGGCAGAGGGGATATGTGTGATGGCAGGCATGGGATCTGCCTTGGTTGGGTGGGTGACCCATCCATGGTGCAGGGCTGTGGGTCTCTTGAAGTTTGGCACTGACCATCCTGGGGAAAAACCTGTTCTTTAGTGCTCAATCGGAGCTAGCAGGAATCTGGGTTTCCCCCAGATTGCCATTTGTTCTGCTATATCACTGAAGAGTGGGTTTTCCCTTGGAAGGGAGTGGGGCAAGGGGAAAACTCATTGGACCTGTTATGTACTGAAGTTCTCACCCTGCGCCAGCAGGGGGATACTGTAGATAGTTTTCACTCAGGTCCACATATGCAAATAAGGAATTGAAAGTGACGTTCAGTGATTGGATAGTTACAGAAAGTTGTTACTGTTGCTTTGCAGTTGAGCTCTATATAAGCAGGTTGGCTGAACCCCTCAGTTCAGTTCTGTTCTGGCCTGAGCACTGTGAAGCCTAGTATCTTAGAACCACAGAGTGAGAAGGGCCTTGTAAGCCATCCCACCCAACTCTTTTCTTGATGCAGAAGTTCCTGAGCTACAGCATCTTCCGACAGTTATAAGATCAGTGCATCTCCTTCAGATAACATCTCAAGCATCTCAACACACACAAAACTAAAGCAGCATCTTTATTTCATACATAACAATCAGTATAAAAATGTTTATTACATAAGAGCTGTTTTGTGTACACAATATATTATATTGCTATAAGCCGATGCAAAGACTGCGCTCATACTTCATAGTTCCACTTTGTTTCCAATATATTATATTGTTTCAATGCCACAACTACACCGTATTCAATAGAGCATGCTGCAGAAATGGGAATTGGCTTTAAATTAAAAAAAGCTTTTGCCTTTATTAAACGGGACATGTAAGACTGCATCGTGCCAAAATAAAAAATAAAAATTTGTTTTTAAGGTATGTAGACACAAATCCAGGAAAAACTGTGGGTTCCAGGCCAGCGTTTTCAAAATCTCTCCCCAATTTTGGATAATCAATTTGTTCTGAGGAATTTCTTACAAGGAAAGGGGGGGGGAAACACTCCAAGTCAATAAAGAATTGAAATATAGTACAAAAAAGAAACCGGTCCAAAAAGCACTGAAAACAAGAAGCCTATATAACTGTGCTAGAGAAGTAAAACTTAAAAGGAATAGTAAATATCAGCTCAGTGGTTTATAACGAAGCTAGTAAAATTCAGGCCAGTAATCTTAAAATGTAATGAACAGCGTTTTAACATTCAACACATGAAAGGTTAATGAAGGCTATGAACTTTGTGTAACATAAAACGTTTCAGATGTTGGAGTTCACCAGATATAATTGGATTCAGGGAGCGCTTGCTTCTCCTCGGCCCTTTTCGGTGAAGGCGTGTACTGCCTGTGCTTGGTGCCTGTGGGCCTCAGGCCATTTGTCAGGTTGGCTCCGTACCCTGAAAAATGACCCAGTTCAAGAGTAAGGAAACTACAAATGCAGCCCCCCCCCCTTTTCACTGTGAATGTTTGACATGGAAATTTCAATATGGACTTCGCACCGGACTTCACACAGTACTACCATGAGACAAACATTTATTTCTGAAAGGTGATTTTTCTCGTTATATTTATGGATCTGCCTTAACATGTGTACCCTGCAGTAAGGTAAAGGTAAAGGGACCCCTGACCATTAGGTCCAGATGTGGCCGACTCTGGGGTTGCGGCGCTCATCTTGCTTTATTGGCCAAGGGAGCCGGTGTACAGCTTCCAGGTCATGTGGCCAGCGTGACTAAGCCACTTCTGGTGAACCAGAGCAGCGCATGGAAACACTGTTTACCTTCCTGCCAAAGCGGTACCTATTTATCTAATTGCTCTTTGACGGGCTTTCGAACTGCTAGGTTGGCAGGAGCTGGGACCGAGCAACGGGAGCTCACCCCGTTGCGGGGATTCAAACTGCCGACCTTCTGATTGGCAAGCCCAAGAGGCTCAGTGGTTTAACCCAGAGCGCCACCCATGTCCCTGTACCCTGCAGTACTTGGTCACAAATCTGCAGACAAGTAATCAAGAGGCAATTTGCTTGATTACCGCATTGGCCTGAATATAAGCCTCACTTTCCCCCCAAATTCTGACCGTGAAAAGTTAAAGTGCGACTTATATTCGCGACCTTACGGTATGCAGCCAGGAGCATGGGGCAAACAGCGCCAGGAGTGTGGCAAAGCAGTGCCTGACCCATGCGTAGGCCCCTGTCCTCTCCCCCAAGGCTGGGAAGGGAGAGAGCGAAGAAGGGAAACGCGTCAGCAATGCAGCGCAGCTCCCCTCCCCCCAATATGCAGCCAGGAGCAGAGAAGAATGGAGTGGCTGATATTTGGGTATTTTTCTCCCCCCCCCCAATTTTAAAGGTGCAGCTTATATTCGGGTGCGGCTTATATTTGGGCCAATACAGTATTCTACAGGGTTGCCAACTAGAATAAAATATTGGGGGATCCCAGGTCAGCCCCTCCCTGCATAATCAATCACATGATTGATTATCACTGCAATGTGCTCAAATGCACCTTTGAAGGTGGCCCGGAAACTATAACTAATCCAGAATGTGGAACTAGACTGGTGACTGGGAGCGGCCGCCGAGACCACATAACATCGGTCTTGAAAGACCTACACCGGCTCCCAGTACGTTTCCGAGCACAATTCAAGCTCACATAAAAAGCGGAAATTATCAGGTAAGGAAATGGGTGGATTAAGTGCTGTCTAAACGCAGCCAGAGTCTGCTAAATCATCTTGGATCTGAGTACACAGTGCCTAGTAGCAACCCTGTGCAATGGGATTGGTGGGGAAAGGATGTCAATAAACCCATTCCACAGAGATTGCATATTTTATGGAGGCAAAGAGTCATATTTTGTCAATGCCACTTACTTTTATTGCAGTGCCTTCCATGCCAGCCTTCTCGACACTGGCATGTGTTAGGTTCAATACAGATCCCATATGATCCACAACCAGGTTCACATACGGCTGCAATAAGACACCTACAGTTAATATCTAAACCAAGTATTTCCTTTTGTTTTAGGATCTTCCACAGCGGCACACTAACGCATACCCACTGTTTAGCACGAACGTTACAAAATCCCGAATCTGCTGCAAAAGCTTTTTTAGGAAAAGGTCGAGTTGATTGAGCACTTACGCTTTGAACAGAGATCTCCTTGGTAGCCTTTGGAACACTTGCATTTATTTTTACCAGTACATTTGCCTCCATTTCTACACGGCTGATGGCATTTGCCTAGAAATGATTAAAAAAAAAGGATGATAGCACTGCCTTTATTGCCTTAAGTGAAATCTGGCCCAGCCCCATTAGAGTTGATTACAGATTTAACAGCAGTTATTACCTATGAGATGCAAATGGGACCACCACCGTGATAAACAAATACTGACAACCCACACTCAATAGACTTCGTACCCAGAATAGAGGCCTGGCTTGCACATTATATTTATACCACAGCTTTGCAGGAGTGTGAGGGCTCCAAGAAAAGAGATCATGGCTGCTTTGCTCTTCCCCAGGTCATTCAGCATCAATTTGTCCTTATCCCATGACTTCTGTATCCTTAGTAAACACCCATCCACAAACCAACACACCAGACACCAGGCAGCCCGGTGTTGTGAAATCTAAAGCTCATTTCGGCTGCCTGTACCATCTTTTGGGAGTTAGGAACCTCAAGAAGAATCTTTTCAGTCTGCTGAAAATGGCATAATGGCAAAAAACTCACTGATTTCACACTGATCCCCCTCAAGTCCTGCAGGACAAATACATTTTCCTGGATAAAAACATGTCCCTCCATTGAAGCAGGTCGTTGTGCAGTTTGCTGGGGAAGACAAAGCAAAAGTATGAGACTGGATATGTAGGCTTTCACCACCAGAAATGGATAGCTTTGGCAAGGTGCAACAAAGTTTGGGGTCTTTTCAAAAGCCAATTAAACCAAAGACCCAAGGAAAGGGTAATATTCTGATTTAATGCACTCAAATGTGGATTCGTAGGTACAGCATCTCTTTCACATGCAAGAAACTGCCATGTTCAATAAAAGGACAGCCTTGAACGAACTGTTCATCAGATCCATAACTGTGATGGCAGGAAAATATAATTTTTGGTGCTAGGAGTGGTGCTCAGCCTTCGCTGAGGCTGGCATCCTAAAGGGCAAACGACAAGAAAAATGAAACTGTCCCAGAATCATTGGGGCACATTCTAAGGTTATGCTTTGCTGAGACTCAGGTAGGATGTGCTAATCAATTCTGGTTTCTCTCAGTTTTTCATTTTTCCAACCTTAATTTCAGTTCTCCATGTTTCTCCATCAGTTTGAGATTATTATTTTTTAAGTCCTCATGAAAATTCAGCAGGATTTTAATGTGAATTTCTCCTAATATACACATTTTTGTATGCAATCTTCTTTCCCTGCTATACTGCATTTTTTGTATGTTATTTTCATGAACGTATGCATTTTAATGCACATTTTTTCTGAGTATATGCATTTTTTTTTCCAGGCTAGAGAACAGTATCGCGGAAATCAGAGAAGCGCAGATTCCGAAAAATGGCTGTGTTTCCAGCTCACATATTGTTTGGGTTGGGCAGAGCTGCCTTTAAATGCTAACTGAATCAAATTCCTCCCCGTCCCTACACTGTCAGCTAGGCTGTGCTATCTGTTCTTCACTTTTCCTGCTCAAATTTTCTTGTTTGCAGTTCTCCCAATTAACTGGAGGTGATGGTTGTTTTTTTTTAATCTGCTGTGAAAGCTTTGGTGGCTTAGCCTACTGAGTGAATGGTTAAAGCTCACAGGTCTCATTGTAATCCTTTTTTTAAAGCATACCTTTGTCGCAGTTGATGCCATAGAAACCAGGTGGGCAAATACACAATCCAGGCATGACGCAGAGTCCACCATTCATGCAGTGAGGAGTACACAGAGCTGAATGGAGGGAATCAACACTATAGTGAGATGTTGGCACTGATGCAGAGAGGAAAAACCTTCAAAGCATAAAGCACATTTTATCTTGCAACTCATACGATTCCTTAAGATGAACTGTCTCTTCTGCAGGCAAAATGAACTCAGCAGTAGTAGAAGGTGCCTGAAATCTGGTGTAATAAAACCCTTGAGCTTTGATTTTCAGACACCTATTTCTGAAAATTACATTTATATATATATATATATATATATAAATTTGTATTGAAGATTTCTTAGTTTACAAAAATACACGCATTGTCACTTTTTTCACGTTGTGTTTTCTACAGATCAGTTACGTTTGTTGTGAGACATTAGTGTTGCATGCAGTATTAGGTTGGGAAGAAAAGAGGGAGAAAGAGGGGAATGGTGATTGGGGTGGGGTGGCAATGCTTTTATTTTTCTACGTAGCGTATGTGTGGGGTCAGCGTCACTTGTGTGGGTTCTCTTTCTATTTGCTTGTTATATTTCCTTGGTGGTGAGAGAGGTTGGGGGTAGCCTAGTGTTAAGTTGTGGGAGAACATATCAGACGACACAGTGATTCTTCAAACAGCTCTTGTTTATTCACAGGCCAGAATAGAACGGAACTGAAGGGTTCAGCCAGCCTGCTTATATAGAGCTCTAGTACAATGCAACTGTAACAACTTTCTGTAACTATCCAATCATTGAATGTCACTTTCAATCCCTTATTTGCATATGTGGACCTGAGTGAAAACTATCTACAGTATCCCCCTGCTGGCCCAGGATGAGAACTTCAGTACATAACACCTAGGGTGTGGTTGGTTGTCTTTGGTTGGCTGTAGTGAGATTTGTTTATGTGTGTGAGGAGGTAGCCATATTGATTTGTATGCTGTCATGCAAATAGCATTTTAGGCATCATGCTGCCACGGAAGAAAACTATGGGCTATATCCAATGTTAGCTGCTCACTAACGCGAAGGCTAACAGGTGAGTTTAAATGTTGCTCCACAGGGGAATCCAATGCAGCAAGTTTGCCAGCGGAAACTCATTGCTCAACAGATGGCACCGTTTACCGTGCAACCAAGTTACTCCCAACCTGCTTGTGCATTTTATTGTGTGACTATGTCTTGCAGGCACAAAACCTTTCACCAGAGGAACAAGTATACCACTAATTGACTTTAACTTAGCACTGCATTGGATATAAACTGGTAAATTCATAATCTCCAACACCACGACAGCAAAAACTGGTACATCATCTTCCTGGATACCACCTTCTCATTTTCCTCACTGGACATTTAGGGAGCCATGATTTTGCACCACGATTTGTTTTTTTTTGGGGGGGGTCATGGAGCCGCAAAACAGGCATTTTGGGATGGCGCATAAGATCGCAGTCCACTCAAAAGCACTTTTTCATGGGGGAAATTGCATCGTGAAATTGAGCAAGATCACAGCTCCCCAAATGGCTGCTGTTCCCTTGTGAGAGAAAAACAGGACATCCCATTCCTTCCCCCGCCCCCCGGACACTTGCGGGTTGTGTAAATTTGCTAATCCTTGTGCCTAAACACAACCACACCCAAATGGGAGAAGAGACTACCGGTCCCCAATGCATAGATACCAATGGGCTGTGAAGAGGAGACCTTTCTCATTATCATCACAAAGACCATCTATCTGGAATTTTTAGCTATGAATCCTGGGCCCCTTCCAACTCTACAATTCAATTATTCCCTATAGTTGCTGGGAATCGTGGTCAGTGAGTGTGGGCAGGTTTGGGGCAAGTGTAGTAGGTGTGATTCTACTTCCCCCTTCTGGCATGTAAATAATGTGTGAGGGAGTATGTGGGTCCAGCCAGGTTGCCCTGAGTCTATAGTGACATGGGCCTGGGCATGGTTAATCTTTTCATTTTCATTTCATTTACATATTTACACCCTGCTTACAGTCTCAAAGGCAAACCACTTCAGCCTCTAATAACGATGGAAGAATAACTCTAGGTGCACGAGTGCTTCACCTAAAATAAATAAATATCGAGATACCCAGAAATGCCTGCCAAAAGCAAAACAGGGACAAATTACAGGCAGGGATTTACTAGGCACAGATCTGAGGAAATCCGAACTGATTGTGGCAAACAGGGCCCGCTGGAAAGGAGAAAAGGCTATTGCGCTCTCTCTCCCAGGCAGACTGTGCCTCCGCACAGATGGAGACGCTTTCATGATCAAATTGGGACATTCTCTTCAGCAACAATAGCTGAGTAAAATAACTGTGGTACTTTTACAGCTAGTGTTCATTAGCAACAGCCTTTTACTTAATGTTTTGCCAGATGGACGCTCATTCAGTTGTTGGTCAGCCCTGTTCCGTCCTTTAAACCATTCAGCGGAGACTTCTTTATCTTTTTGTGTAAACAATCTATGTTTTCTGAGAAGCCACAGCTCGTAAAATATTTTTCTTATGCGTTTAGATTTAATTTTTGGAAGGGGCCTAAGCCACATCTGAAAATCTCTACAAAACAATATTTTGAAAGGCAGCGACTGCTTGGCTGTTCTCGCAGTGTAAATAAAAGCGCATGAAATAATTGAAGCCTTTCGATTACCTTTTTCGCAGTGAGGACCATAAAATCCATCTGGACATTCGCATACATGCCTTTCATTGCAAAACCCGCCGTTCCTGCATCCTCCAGGACATTCAGCTTCAAAGAAGATGGTAATAATTATTGGATGAATTGAATATGTGTTGTGTGAACAGTCTGATTACAGTCTGAGGTAAGAGCATCGTAGTCTGCTGGAGATGGAACAGTGGGAAATGCCCAGAAAGTTAATCCCAGTGTCCAAATGATGGACATTTTGGTAGTATACATTGACTGAGATGCTCAAATAAAATGTACAAGAAAACTAGATATTCACAGGCTCGGATTCTGAGGCAGAAGTCCTAAAGGAGGAGAACTGAAGGCAAATGAGCTGCCACACCGAACATCCTGCTGGGCTCTTTGACAGGGTAGACGTGAAAGGAGAGTAGGCTTTTATTTTCTCTTTAACGATTTTCTCTTTAACGATTCTCCTCACATTGGAATGCCCTGATCCATTCCCTTTTTGCCCCACCAATGTAGGAGTTCAGATATTGATGAAGCTAGGGCCAGTGATGGGATTTCAAACTGTGTGAGACCAAAATTCGGGTGCCCCCTGCTTCTCATCTTCTGCTCTAAGTCATTGCTGTGGCACCTCCTGTGGCAACCCTCTCAGCTTGGTGCCCAGTGTGGGTGAACTGGTTGCACTTACCTAAATTTGCCTCTGCTAGAGCCAGAGATGTTTCCATGGAATGGGATCTACAAAGTCAGATTACTCTCAAAGAGGACGGTCTGATCTATTCTATTGCTCCGGCAGGGCCCACTGCCCATGAGGTGAGCTGAGGCAGTGCCCCTGAAGGTGCCACAGCTGCTCCACCATCTCCAGTGGTGAGGAGAAGTGGTGGTAGCAGTGGTGGCAGCTTCTGGCGAGATTTCACCAAAATCTCACAAAATTTTGCTGGAACCCACCGCTGCCTTTGGGGGAGGGGTGGAGTGGAGGAACCTTCCTATGAAGCCTCTGGCTGCCCCGGACCTCCCGAGATGCCCTCCTAAAGACCGTAGAATTGTAGCACTGAGGAACTTCCCACCTTTCCTCCCTCATCCCTGTAACCCTCCCCAAAAAACCTCTCATCCTCATCTGTATTCATAGTAGAAATGGCGTCTCAGCTTGTTTCTGGTCTGACAAATGTGACCTGCTATTCCCCAGATGTGTGAGGACAATGACAAGACAGACAAACTTCCCTTCCAAGGGCAGGTTCTGGTTACCTTGCTGACAAGTCTTAAAGAAGATGGCGTTCTGTGGCGTTTGGAGTATGGTATTGCCTTCTGAATTCATGATAATGACTGTCACCTCAAATGCTGCCACGCCATCTTGTTTCCCAAGGCAGGGAAATCCAACCTGGACAACTAAAAAAAAGGGAAGGGGAGAAAGTGTGAAGAAAATAAAAGACGGTCTTACTGATTATCTGTGAAATCCAGAAATTTTTAAAAAAGACATTCCACACCAATGATAATCTACCGATAAATAAGCAAAACAAGCACAGTACTATGATCATATTGCAAAAGTGCTACAGTAGGTGCTAATGATTCAATTATCTTGTCCAATGCACTGTGGTACCCTGGTGATTTTTGAGTCAAACAAGCTGCATCTACACAATTCACGGAACTTCTGTCTCCGTCCGTCCCCCAACTAATTGTGCCAAGGGATGTCAGTTATCAACAAGGCATGTGAGGGTAGTGGCACTGCTTTTAGGCACTGTTTTTGTGGCACTTATGTGCTGCTTATGTACACCTAACCAGTGTCAGAAACAGGTATCGGTCTGATCAAGGAGAGCTTTCCTTGTGTTCTTATGACTGCCTTGTGCACCAGTGTGAGCAAACCTTGGAAGTTACAATCAATAGGGTAACCCTATAACTGGATAAATGGATTCTTGCTGCCCACCATTAAATTATTCTGAGTTCATATTCCCATTCCTAAAATAAAGAAATGGACCGGTCAAGTCTCCTTTTAAAAATAACATTTTCAACAACACTGACAAAATTCTTCACACTCTGCACTCATTGAGCGAATGATCTTAGCCTTCCATGTCGGGACATTTCCAATCTTGTTTGCAGCTGGGACTTGTCTTTGGCTGTGGCTGACAGATCATTTTCTTTTGCTCTGAGTGATGCTTAAAGAGAATTGGTCAGGGCTGCAACATCAGATCCCTCCTATGTCCCCGGATAAGCAGGCAGCTCTGTCACACGTGGATATAGATGTTTTCTAAAGTACAATCCTATACGTATCAGAAGAAAGTTCCATTGAGTTCAATGGAATATATTCCCATTGAAGTTTGCAACTTTCGTTTCTTCAGTGCAACCATGGCTGCAGGGCAATGGTTTGAAGATGCAGGATGCAGCCACTGGCAGAAGAAGAGGAGTGCGGGGGGAGCACACCGCCCCCAGCAGCGCAATCCTGATGGGGTGCCATCGTGACTGCCCCCCCATGCTGGGCGCCATGCCCCCGCAGGCAGCATGCCACAGCCCTGCCTGCTCTCCACCCCCAACCCCGGTGCTGGAGCATGAATCTCCACCACTGGATGCAGCAAACCTTGCTGAAACTAAGCAGGTCTGACCAGTCTGACACCAGGATGGTACATAGCCTAGAAATCCTTTGTATGATGCCCTGGGTTGCATCATGGAAAAATAAATGCAGTAACATAATCCACACTTTGCTTTAAATGTAAATATCAATGTAATAAAAGCAATAATAATAATAACAATAAGGGGACGCGGGGGGCGCTGTGAGTTAAACCACAGAGCCTAGAGCTTGCCGATTGGAAGGTCGGAGGTTCGAATCCCCGCGATGGGGTGAGCTCCCGTTGCTCGGTCCCTGCTCCTGCCAACCTAGCAGTTTGAAAGCACGTCAAAGTGCAAGTAGATAAATAGGTACCGCTCCAGCGGGAAGGTAAACGGTGTTTCCGTGCGCTGCTCTGGTTTGCCAGAAGCGGCTTAGTCATGCTGGCCACATGACCCGGAAGCTGTACGCCAGCTCCCTCGGCCAATAAAGCAAGATGAGTGCTGCAACCCCAGAGTCAGCCACGACTGGACCTAATGGTCAGGCGTCCCTTTACCTTTTTAATAATAACAACAACAATAATAACAATAATAATTTTATTATTTATACCCTGCTCACTCTGGGCAGCTCCCAACAGAACACCAAAAACAGAATAAAACTTCAAACGTTAAAAACTTTTCTAAACAGGACTGCCTTCAGATGCCTACTAAAAGTCAGATAGTTGTTTATTTCCTTGACATCTGATAGGGCGTTCCACAGGGCAGGCGTCACTACCGAGAAGGCCTTCTGCCTGGTTCCCTGTAACCTCACTTCTCTCAGTGAGGGAACTTCCACAATGTTAACAGAGAAGAAGCAGCAGTGAAGTCTAAATGTTTCTATTTGTATTCGTATCTTTTAGCAAAAAAATGGCTACGTTAAGTGATAGTTCTGTCATTTCCCCAAGGAATTGGAGAGAAAAACCATAAAAGATACCGATTTAAACCAAAGGTGTTAAGTGTTCTAAATGCAACAAATAGATGGGGATGGCTGCCTTTAATGCAAACTTTCTTTTAACTACAAAGAGCCAATGGAAGGCAGTAAATCTGGAGTATTTTAATGAGGAGAAAAGCCTGGTAACCCCAAAGCCTTGGAATGCTGTTTTGTGGTTGTTTCATTTGAACGCTGCTTGAGATTAATAGTGACATTTATCTGCTTTCTTTATGACCAGCTTCTCATTGATGCTTTTTGGAACTGCACCTATTAGGTCCCCCTCCCTCCTTACAGCACATTTTGAGGATTTTACTGCAAAATACTCTGCTAATAAAGATATTCTGCTAGTAAACACCAATCTATTTTGGGGGGCGTGATCAGCTCACTGTTTCTGCAAACAAATTCTAATCGCAAACAGACACAATAGCATCATCATACGAAACATAAACCGTTCTTCATTATAGATGCCATTGTCTATCAGTTCCATGTCATACTTTTATTTGGCTCAAAGGAGCCATGAGGTAAAGTGGTCATAGCTGTCAAATCCTTGGGTGTTTCTTTCCCACTCATAGGCAACAGAAACCTTATTTGCTGAGCTGCATTGTTTCAGAATAACCGGCTCCGCTGAGACCTGAATTACTAATGTGTCATGTTGATGCACACACATACATTTCAAACTCAGCTTACTGAATAATACTACTGCAAGCCATATGTATTAACTTAGCGGGCGCTTATTATGCAGCGCAGCCTGTAAGTATATTTGTATGTCTGCACATGCTCGCCATATGGAAACAAAGTCTACATCTCCAAAGCAGTCTTGGAACTCAAGTCACCAGAACTACAATTATAGCGAGCCTACTTTCATTCCATTCAGACCTCCCAAAAGGAGAGGAACAAGGAACCCCTTTCCTAGACTGGATGAGGAAGAGAGCTGAGACTGAGCACTGGGCTTCAGCATTCCAAAATGGTCAGTTGCTGAAGCAACTTCAGAACGCACAAAACCTGATCCTTCCACAAGTCTTGCCCGATTTGCATGGGAAATCGTGTTTCACAGCTCCGTGATTTTGCTGCTCTGCAGGCCTGAAGCTCCCTCGCTCCTTCTTTCATCCCTTTCAGATGTGGAACATGAGATAACTTTGACAGCAAAAGTTCAAGAGCTTTTTGCGGTTACCAAGCTATCAGATCATCTGACACAAACAAGCTTGTGGGGGTAGATGCAGCAACGGCAAACGACCTTTCCCATATGTATCTCTCTCGATAAACTTGCAATTTGGGGGAAGGCGTGCAGTCTACACAAACAAACCAGCACTGTATGGATGCATGCAATGGTTGCAACGCCAAGTTAATGGCTTGCATGTGGGGAAAGGGCTCTGGCAGATCCGACACCAGACACAGACCTTTCCCAGAATCCCAGACACAAAGATTCGCAACTGGAGGCAGTTCCCACATTCAGCTGAGAGCCATTAAGTGATATAAATCATGGAGCGATGCAGTTTTAAGCGATAAACATGTATGTGTGAATCAGCCCTTGTGGGATGGCCATCAAGTGGGAATCTGCCAGATTCCTCCTGAGGGGGCAACAATTCTATGTAGCAGCTGCAACATATGAGATTCGAGATGTGGGTTGTCTCCATTGCAGATACACTTTTGGCCTCAGTGCAAGATGCATTGTAACCTCTGCGCATGGCAACTTCGCAGAAGCATAGCCAGTATTGCACTAGTGCAGTCTGCAGGTTATGTGCCTCACCAGTATTGCTGTTGTATTTTTGTATTTCATTTTAGATCTTGTTGTGATTTATGTGGAAATTCTTCAATTTGGTTGTGTAATTTAAAAAAATGTTTTATTCACTATTTATGACTCCTTTTGTTTTGTTGTAGTTACGTATTTTATTCATGTTCTAAGCCACCTTGAGTATGGTTTGAACCAGGGCTGGATTTAGGTTTGATGAGGCCCTAAGCTACTGAAGGTAATGGGGCCCTTTATATCTCCAGCTGTCCTTTGTCAACAACAAGTTGTTGCTGTTTTTTGTGTTGAATATGTGCTATATGGCAATTTATGGACCCAATAGGTATCTAAAGCCATTTGCACATAACAAATAGGAGCCTACACAACACAAAATACTGTTGCTGTATGTAGGTTTTTTATCTTATATTTTGGAAATGTACATCCAGTTTTTTCCCCTTTAATATTTTAGCTTGTTTAGCTTATACGTAAATATGGCACTGGTTTGAACTGGGGAAAGTTGGCATGCAAATAAAATTGTGTCTATTTGTGTGTATTTCCCTTCATTCACTTGCTCTGCCTGCTGTTGTCAGTGTGATCATTTGTTTTTCTTACAAAAATACTATACAGTAAGAAAACTAAACTTTTCCCTTGAGCACTCCCCCCCCCCCTGGGCCCATGAAGAACCTTATTGGTTGCCAAAGTTTACTTGTTACTGCCTTTTTAAAGTTTGAGGTCTTTGCCACCTGGCAATTAAATACTTAATCACTAATTTTGAAACACCCACACCCACACACCCTTTTCAGTCTGGTACATCAGTAAAGTGGATAGAAACCACCTTGAAAACCATTTTGCTCCCGTCATCGTTCACGTCCGCTGACTGGAACCACCAACTGTTATTTGGCTACTGCTACGGAGATGCCGAAAACTCATAATAGTAACGCCTTTGTAAGCATTGATAGTAGGAGTCACATTTAACATACATATATTTTATGCTTTGCACTTTGGACTGGCTTTTGCTAGACTGCACCCATGAGCAATACTAACAAGGTGAGCTTGTACGGAGAAAATACATAAAAGATGCTATTCATTAGCTATTTCAGAGGAGAAGTTACATTCTCTTGATCACATATTATTTATACAGAATAAATATTCAGCTTTATAGCAAACCTTTCCCCTTACAGATCAGTTTGTCCTATAATATTATTTTTTATTCATTATGAACTGTAAAATTACCATATTTACTCGAATTTAATGCGACCTTTTTTGGCCAAATTACGTCATGGAAAAAAAAGGGTGCACGTTAGATTTGATGGCTCTTTAGATTTATGTAAATATGGTATTTCCTTGCAAAACCTCCCCCCCCCCGCACAATCTTTGAACTCATAAATGCATACAGATCCACAAACCTGACGCCTGATGAGGTATTGTTCCAAGCAGAGGGATGTTCACAGTTGGGTCAGCCATTATGCCTTTATCCAATGAGCGCAAGGACAGGAATTCATAAAAGTATTCAGCCTGCAAGAAAACGAATGCATAAGAGAGGTTAATTTTTATCACATCGGGCTATTTGTTCGTCATGTTCGTCTAAGGCGAACAATACAACTAATGCTTGCAATCGTATGTATCAGCGAGTAAGCTCCAATGAACATAGGAAGACGTACCTCTGAGTAATAGAATTGGAGATTGAACGTGAGTAATAGAATTGGAGATTGAACATTGGATTGGATTTTTGGCTATTTACAGATATTGTAATTTATTTATTTTTTTGCATTTCTACTGTATTGTTGTTGTTTTTTTTAAATCACACCATTTAAAGTAAGAGTACAAAGGAACAGAAGAACACTTATGCGAAGGAAACTACTTTGTTCATCACAAATTATATTCAGCCAAGTCCTTCCCAGACTAGACCCTTTGAAATCAACAAACCTAAGTTAGTCATGTTGGTCATGAATGTTTTGTTAAGTGAACTTGTAATGTCAGTGGAGACATCAATCCTCAGTTGTTGTTGTTTTTGGTAGATCTGAAACAGATACTTGAAGGGTCTTAAGAGACTGAGGGGTCCATCACTGCATCTGTAGCCCCATGCCAGCCGGGGCAGAAGGCAGGGACAGGTAAATCATTCAGGAGCTGTGCAACAGGGCCCAAATCGGGTCCCAAGCCATCCAATGATGCCAGTGGGGCCACCTCAGAATCCAGCAGATCCCAGGCAGACTCAGACCTCCCCATCCCCATCCCCAGAATGCCATTCATATATTGAATAAAGTACTTCGAAATTTTAACGAGACATTTCCTTCCTCAAAAAAAGATTTTTTTTCATTCACCCTTCATTGTTGTTATTTTGGTAGGGATCAAATAAGAAATCTGATAAGCTGACAACTGTCAGAGGCTGCAATCCAAATCCCTTGTGCTGGGCAGTAGCAGCACCAGAATAAAACGGGGTGGGGCACAGAAGGAGCAAAGTATATTTCTAAGCTAAATGTAAAAGTAGAGGACCCCTCGACGGTTAACTCCAGTCAAAGGCGACTATGGTGTTGCAGCGCTCATCTCGTTTTCAGGCCGAGGGAGCCGGCGTTTGTCCACAGATAGCTTTCTGGCTCATGTGGCCAGCATGACTAAACCGCTTCTGGCGCAACGGAACACCGTGATGGAAACCAAAGCTCACGGAAACACTGTCTACCTTCCCACCACAGTGGTATCTATTTATCTACTTGTAGTGGTATGCTTTCGAACTGCTAGGTTGGCAGGAGCTGGGACAGAGGAACGGGAGCTCACCCCGTAATGGGCATTCGAACCGCTGACCTTCTGATCGGCAAGCCCAAGAGGCTCAGTGGTATAGACCACAGCGCCACTTGTGTCCCTATAGTATATTTCTAGGACCCAGGTGGTCGAGAAAGAAAACAAGGGCAAATGTTAACGACAGGAGTTCAGACATGAGGGGGAAGCAGGGAAAGCTCATTGTTTGGTATGGCACTCTGGTAAAGGAGAACTAGACTGGACAGGGGTGTCCCTCTGTGCATCCCTGCAGGCTTCTACCCATGAAGCTACGCTGCCCCAGAGCTCCTATTCCACCAAATGTTGGGTGGGAAGAAATACTGCTAATGGGGTCCCTGCTGCTGGCAATACACATCTAAACAGGACATTCTGGGGGTGGGGATGGGGATGGGGAAGGTTGAGTCTGCTTGAGGTCTGCTGGATTCTAAGCTGGCCCCACTGGCATCATTAGATGGCTTCGGACCCAATTTTGGCCCTGCTGCACAGCTCCCGACTGATTTACCCACCCCTGCCTTCTGCCCCAGCTGGCATGAGTCTACAGACACAATGGTGGACCCTCAGTCTCTTAAGCCCCTCTGCTTCCTGGCTGGTGTGTGGATTGCAGTGAAAATGTCACCAAATGCCAACTATTAAGTACTGTTGAATTTCAACCATCAGATGTTAAATATTGGTTGGTGTCCCACCAAGTCATGCTCAGAATGGCTGAAGTCCACTGATTTCAATAGGTCTACTCTAAGTATAATCATCAGTTACTGAAATACCAGATATTCAATATCTGGTGAATAGTTGGCAAGCAAACTGCAGAGGGATTTAAAAACTATACAGAAAAATTGGCACATATTGAAGTGGAAAAGGGAAATAGAAAAATAAAAACTGTCAATTGTCCCTCACTCAAAAGATCTACTCTTTTGCCCCTCTGTGTGGCACTGAAGCCCTTAAACTTTTTGGTACTTGGTAAGCAAGTGAGAATTTGCCTAATGGAGGAAGAATGCTCCACTCAATAAAGGACATTTGAGAGAAATACAGTGCAGAATAGAAAGGTAGCAAAACAGGAGATAAGAGGTGAAAACTACAGCTAAATTTCAGGGTAGGTTTTAATAAAAGGCATGCAGTTTTTCCATGCAATGTGGAATAAGCAAACTATCCAAATGGTCTGTACAACTTTGTTTATGAACACTTGTTTTAAAAACAAAATAGTCTGCTCAGAAGAAAAATAATTGTTTTGTTTCCTGACGATCCCTACGAAGCCATGGCATCAGAGCTACGGCCGTACTGTCTGTTTCTCATTGTTTCAGCTTTGATGTTTTAATTATATCAAAACCCAGGTTATAATGGGCTTTGTGATTAAAACAATGTGTTCTTCATCGTTTGAAAACAACAATTGGTGAGTCAAACCAGCAGCTCTCTGCTCGCCTCTCCATCTTAGCGCTGCTTTCCACTGTGTAATTCTGCCGTCGCATTTTGGAAGGTAGCTGGGAATCCCAACATAAAATAGGCGAAGATCCAGGCTGAGTCATTCTTAAGGGAGAGCCGTGGGACTCATCCTAAGTTGCCAAGCTTATCTGTACAACAACCCTGTGAGGTAGGTTACACTGAGAGCTAGGGTAAAAGGATGATGAGTTTCAAGGCTGAGTGGGGATCTGAACCCAGGTCTCTGTAGTCCTAGTAGTCCTAAGGGAATGCAGCCCTCAACAGAAAAAAAGTTTGCCCACCTCTGTAGCTTGGGCTAGGGGGTTAGCTCAGCAATTGCTTTATTCCACGCTTGTGGCTATTGTTACCCAGCTGTAAGAGGAATGGTGCAAGGATCTTCCTGCTCCAGACTATGGCCAGTAGATTCTTTCCACCTCAGAGGCCCGTACTGCAAATCAGGAGATGCTGTTTTCTGAATATACCCACAGCCACTTGTTGTTCCTTTCAGGCCAATTGGGAGTGTATGCACTACAGATGTCTACAAGCAGGTTTGAGATGTTGTTGGGAATTAGTGCCATGCCTGCTGATATCACAGTAGTATTGAAGGCAGAAGTATTGAAGGCTGCCTCACAGAGTTTTCATTCTACACAATTCTTAAGATAGAGGAACATCGGAAGCTGCCTTATAATGAGTTAGACCATTAGCAAAGCAGCGTCTGCACTGACTGGTGGCATCTCTGGAGGGTTTCCCAACAGGATTTCCCCAAGTCCTACCTGGAGTTGCCGGGACTTGAACCTGGCATCTTCTGCTTGCAAAGCAGATTGTCAGTCCCTGAGCTATGGCCCTTGAAAAATAAAGGAGTTGCCTCCTCCATCAAAGTTTGAAGGTTTCTCACACACAATTAAACTATCACTTCTTTTGCACATTCCAGATTTTCTTCCGACTAGGTGTGCCAATAAAACAGTAAAAGAGGGAAAGGACAGACTCATAGGCACACAGAACATTTTTTTTCTGGGAGCGTACCAAATTGCAGTTTTATTTTGAAGAACAAAAATACACATAGAGATTTTATTCTGAAAGGCAGGAGAGATCATATTGGGGGATTGCAGCTGGGAAGTAGTTTATTACTAAACAAGCACATGCCTGTCTACTCAGATGTGAATCCCATTTATTACCACAAGGCTTACTCCCAGGCAAATATAGCCTTAAGGATTGTAGCCTTAAGCCAGCAATGTTACTTGAAGAAGATGATGTGCAAAACCCAAAAGATGGATTCTCACCTATTTATTTATACTTTTTCTCTGCTGCGGAGAAAAACAAATCATGTCAAGCCTGCTGCAATTTTCTTTTCATTTGCAAGATTAAAGGGAACGAGCCTTTGGGGCAAAATAAATAAACACGTCTTTAGAACCGTGTGTAAATATACAGGCTTCCGAGTGGCATCACTGTAAATTAAAAATGTATACTTAAAGATTTTCATCTGTCAGAGGCAGAAGTTTACCTGATGTGATGAGAGAAGAGTTCACAGCCGATGGAGAGGAGCCCCGACCCCTTTGAATGGTAGGAAGCACGAATTGAACATGCAAGGTCATTTTGGCCATGCTTCAAACTAGGGAGGCCTTTGTTCTTAAGGCTCAGAAGACAGCTTTGAAGTTTGGGATAAAACTCCTCTAGCACACCATTACCAAAGAACAACCTTTTGATTATGATCTCATGAAAGTATAATCAATAACTTACATAAGTGAAAAGTGTGGCTAGAAGCAAAGGTTTTGTAATTGGACCTTTATTGGTCCCACGTGCTGCCCTACAGCTTGCTGCCTTGCACTGCTTTATAATAAATAAATATCTACCTCCCACCCCTTGCAATTTTTCTTTTAAACTCTCTTTAAAATGATGAAACTTCAGCAGCTACTGTCAGCCTTGAACATATCCAGGCCATAAGTGCAAGGCGCTTTTTTTTTAGATGTGAAATACCCTTGTCGAAATCTAACCTAGAGTAGATAAATAAAAAGCAAAATGTGGGTACCGTATTTTTTGCTCTATAAGACTTACTTTTTCCCTCCTAAAAAGTAAGGGGAAATGTGTGTGCGTCTTACGGAGTGAATGCAGGCTGCGCAGCTATCCCTGAAGCCAGAACAGCAAGAGGGATTGTTGCTTTCACTGCACAGCGATCCCTCTTGCTGTTCTGGCTTCTGAGATTCAGAATATTTTTCTTCTTGTTTTCCTCCTCCAAAAACTAGGTGCGTCTTCTGGTCTGGTGCGTCTTATAGAGCGAAAAATACGGTGTTTTCTCCCAAACATTGGCCATGTATTATGTCACTGAAGAGGTGCTCTTGTTTCGTGAACAGACATTTCGATAGATATTATGGGCATGATCCAGTCCAGCATGAGCACAGCACGCATGCATGGAGGATCCTGTTGCCTCAGGAGAGCCTCCCTCTTCCCTTTACTCCACCTACAGGTAGACAGACAGCATGGGGGGGGGGTCATCCATCTAATAAGGAAGCAATGGCAGGTAGCTCAGCAGGAGGAGGAAGTGGCGGATGGAGCAGTGCAACGTGGGAAATGGAGTCAAAAACATGAACCAGAGGTAAAATAGTCTTGTTAGGATGGAAAAGAGCAGAGAAATCAGGGAGATGAAGGACAATGGACCAGGGAGACAAGGTGAGGGAGGCTGAAGAAAGGTAGCAAACCTTGAGGTCCAGAGAGTTGCATGCTATTTTGCAACTGAGTTTCAAGCCTGCACCAAAATCAAAGGAGGCTGCATATGTGAGACTAGTGGAGAGGTGAAGAGCTATTTTTGAGAAGTTGTTCATCTCTTCCTTCTCTTTCGACACCTTTTCTCGACTGTGCCCTGTTTCGTTTTTCTTGTTTACAGTTGCCGCCATGGTCTTAGACAGCACTGATTCAATCCACACGGCCAGTTGAGGTGGTAGCTGCTCTTGCTGTAATTTTAATCCTTCCCCAAGAAATAGGAATGATAAGCATCTCGCTTGATCAGCTCACCTCCATTACTCTGAAAGTTAATGAGCAATAACCATTTCACACACCCAAACAACACCCTGAACTCAGCTAGCAATATTGTGAATCTGTCCAGCCACACAGGCAGAAGAGCCTTTCTTTCACGGGGACCTGCCCTTCTGCCTTACTTAATCTACACCTATGGTGCAATTCTGTGGTGACTTAAGAGGGTTTTCTCCATTGTCTAGGACTCAATGAGTATTTCTTTCATGATACCGACCAGTGCATCAGCACACAGCCACAATCTTCCCTGCCCACTGCCATAGACTGCACTGACTACACAACAAACATGAATTCTGAATGGATGTCTTCCAGTTAGGGGTTCATCACTATGTGGATGATACCCAGCCCAACTCTCGTTCCAATTGGAACCAGTGAAGGCGGTGAAGGTCCTGTGTGAGTGTCTGGAGGTGGTTGGAGGATGGATGGCAGCTAACAGATTGAGGTTGAATCCTGACAAGACAGAAGTACTGTTTTTGGGGGACAGGAGGCGGGCAGGTGTGGAGGACTCCCAGGTCCAGAATGGGGTAACTGCGCCCCTGAAGGACCAGGAACGCAGCCTGGGAGTCATTTTGGACTCACAGCTGTCCATGGAGGCGCAGATCCATTCTGTGTCCAGGGCAGCTGTCTACCAGCTCCATCTGGTACCCAGGCTGAGACCCTATCTGCCCGCGGACTGTCTCGCCGGAGTGGTGCATGCTCTAGTCATCTCCCGCTTGGACTACTGCAATGCGCTCTATGTGGGGCTACCTTTGAAGGTGACCTGGAAACTACAACTAATCCAGAATGCGGCAGCTAGACTGGTGGCTGGGAGTGGCCGCCGAGACCATATAACACCAGTCTTGAAAGACCTACATTGGCTCCCAGTATGTTTCTGAGCACAATTCAAAGTGTTGGTGCTGACCTTTAAAGCCCTAAACAGCTTTGGCCCAGTATACCTGAAGAAGCATCTCCACCCACATCATTCTGCCTGGACACTGAGGTCCAGCTCCGAGGTGTTAGGATATTTCCGTTCCACCTTAAAAGGGAGCAGGATGTTTGTATAACAGCCTGCGTAAGTTCCTGTCTCACAGGATGTTTATGTTGTAAGTTCGTTTCGTTTTTGGCTGTTTTTGCCTGAGCAGTCAGAGCAGACGGTCATGCCTTCTCATGTTCTGACCTACGCCAAATAAAACCTGTAAATATGCTGTTCATGCTCTCATGCTTGTGCAACTTCTTGCTGCGTGAATTCTGCTGTTATAGTGTGCACTAAGCCTGAGGCTTAGTGTCGCTGAAATGCTGATATTGCCTGACTACGGGAGGTCGATGGATCGTCCGGCACCGAGCTTGGGGGCTCAGATGGACTTTATCTCCCTGGCAGTATCCCAACAACAGGTTATGGGCCCAGATTCACGGCACTTGCAGAAGAGTAAGACAGCGACAGACTGCAAAAAGGTATGTGCTGGAAAAGCAAAAGCAGAGGCTTTTCTGAATGCCGGCAAGAGCCTTTGATGTCCGGCAAAACTAATTGGCCTGGGAGCCGAGCCAGAGGCATCGTGATTTATGAGCTGCCGAGATAAGAAGTCTTAGAAGGCAATAAAGGCTAACGGCTCACGTAAAAAGCCGGAATGGAGTTTTTCCAAGCTTCAGAGGCCACTGAGTGCCCAAAGTTAAATCGGCACAACTATCAGACCTGGGCAAAATGGTGTGAGAGTTTGCTGCGTCAGTTTGGAGTCTGGCATACTGTATCTCAAGCCACTCCAGTTCCTCGGACAGAGAAATGGCAGGGCCAGAATTTGAAGGCCGTGGATATTATTGTCTTATCCGTCTCTCTGGAGGAAATAAAGACGCTTGCTGGAAATCTCACGGCACGTGACATGTGGGATGCTTTGAAAAAGGCCCACCAGCCAATAATCCCAGCCCAGTGTTTGAATGCATCGGAGGTCCTGGCTGTTTCCCAGAATGCTAGTGAATGCAGGGATGCTGAGGGCACCGGTTGCAAGCTGCAGGGGGAGAAGACTGCCACGTCATCCCAGGCAGCATTCCAGCCTCCAGGGAATGCTGCTGAGAGCTCTGTTTCTCGTGAGAACCAAGGTCAGAGTCTTTGCAGAGGCCGGAAGACCAGATGTAAACAGAGCAAGATGCTTGCAGGTGGCCAGGAGCGGGGGGGCAAGTTGCAAAAGCCCACGCCAGTGGAAAACAAGGCTATGTTTGCTGGCACAGCTCCACCAAAGGCTAAAGGCACGTCTGATGGCCAGGAGCAGGGGGGCAAGTTGCATAAGCCCTCGCCAGTGGAAAACAAGGCTATGTTTGCTGGCACAGCTTCACCAAAGGCTAAAGGCAAGCTGCAAAAGCCCACGCCGGTGGGAAACAAGGCCAAGGCCAGGTTTGTAATTGACTCAGGTTGCACGCGCCATCTCAGCAAAGACCGCCATCTGTTCATCTCCTTCACACATCAAGATGGAGAGGTCCAGCTGGCTGATGGAAGGACTTTGCAAGCTACAGGAGTTGGAACTGTGAAACTTGCAAGTCTGAATACGACCATTAGCAATGTACTTTTTGTTCCAGGAGCTGCGGACAATTTGATTAGTGTACCACAGCTGACTGGGCGTGGTTTTGAGGTTTCCTTCAAGAGGACTGTCTGTGTCATCAGAAAAGGCAAAGAGGACATGTGGCATGCAAAGTTGATGGATGGTTTGTTCAGTCTAACTTATGATGACAATGCTGTTATATCTAATGCTGATACTTGTTGTGTTGCACAAACTAACAAGGTTCTTCATGCAGGATGCATTCATGATGCACATCGCAGATTTTGTCACCTCTCTTGGCAAGCGCTAGCCAAGATGCCTGAGTTGGTTGAAGGTTTGGACATCAAACCTTGCAAATTTCACATGAAATGTGTATCTTGTGCAGAGAACAAGGTGAAGGTTGCTCCAAAAGGCAAGGAGTCTAGCAGGCAGGCTTCCAAACCCTACCAGCTAGTTCACGCAGACCTGGTAGGTCCTCTAGCGCCCTCTTTGGGTAGAGCAAGGTACTTCATGGTTCTAATTGATTCTTTTTCCAGGTACATTCATGTGTTTATGCTCGAGCAGAAATCGCAAGCATTTCCTAAGTTCAAGGCATTCTGTGCTTGGTTGGAGAATGCTCACGGTAAACGTATTGGTTGTCTGTTTACTGATCGGGGCGGGGAGTTCACTTCTCAGCAGTTTGAAGCTTTCCTGACTGAGAAGGGAATCCAGCATGACTTGTCAACGCCTAGATCGCCATGGATGAATGGGCTTGCGGAGAAAGCAAATCAAACGTTGCTGCAAGGGATAAAAACCTTGTTGCATGATGCCAATCTCCCTGAGAAGTTTTGGGGGGAGGCTTTGGCAAATTTTGTTTATACTTTTAACAGGAGACTGTCATCACCTATTGGCTGCACTCCCTATGAGAAAATGTTTGGTAAGCAACCTAATGTCAAACACATGAGAATCTTTGGTTCTGACATGTGGGTACACACCCCACAAAGCAACAAGCTTGGGAAGCGTGGGGCACATGGTCTGTTCATGGGGTACGAAAAAGGTGCATACAGGGTATGGATGACTAACTCTAAATCCATAAAGTTCACAAGGAGTGTTGAGTACAATCCTAAGTGGGGGGAAAATGTGGGAATTTTCCAGAGTTACCCAGAGGAGGATGAAGGTGATGTGAAGAAAGCAGATCATGCTGAGAAAGCTGAGGAAACTGAGGAGGAGGATGATGATGATGATGATGATGATCAGAGTTCGGATTCCAGTTCAGTGAGCGGCGCTGCTGCTGCTGTCAGTGACAGTGATGACACAGCAGACTACAAGAGCGCAAAGGCCTCAGTCAGACCATCTGATGAGTCTGACAATGAACTGGAAGAACCACTGTTCACCATTGGTCGTTTTTCTCCTAAGAAGGAGGAGATGAGTCCAGAAGACTTGCGTCTGGTTCGCAGGTCTGAAAGGGCGACCAAAGGCAAACCTCCAAAGAGATTTGCTGATGAGTTTGCTAAGACGGCAACTGCTGTTCTTAGTAGCTCAGAGAAGGTGTGGGAACCTTCAAGCTTCAAAGAGGTCCAGGAGTTAACCTCTAAAGATGCTGAGCCTTGGCTTAATGCCATGAAGGCTGAAGTTGATTCCTTGAACAGGAACCAAACTTGGGAGCTGGTACCGGTAGTCCCAGGGATGAGACTGGTTGGCAGCAAATGGGTCTTCAAGGCCAAGACAGACCAGAATGGCAAGGTTGTCAGACACAAAGCCAGATTGGTTGCCAGAGGTTTTTCACAGGTACCAGGGCAGGATTACCACGAGACCTACTCACCCACGGTCAAATATGAGAGCATTCGGCTGATGCTCAAGATCGCTGCGGAGGAGAAAATGCATGTTTCCCATCATGACATTAATACAGCTTTTTTGTACGGGATTTTGGGGGAGGAGCTGTACATGCTTCCACCTGATGGAATGCAGATACAGAAGGGAATGGTCTGTAAACTGCGGAAATCCTTATATGGTCTCAAGCAGAGTGCCAGGTGTTGGAACACAAAACTCACTGAAACGTTGCTTTCTCTAGGTTTTCACCAGGGCAAAGCTGATCCATGTGTGTTTGTCAAGGAGGAGGGGCAAAACAAACTGTATTGTTTATGTTTTGTTGATGATCTTCTGATGTTTTGGAAGAATCAGGCTTTTTACCAAAGCACCCTAGCTCAGCTGAAGGAGCACTTTGACATGAAGGATCTTGGTGAGGTATCCAACTATCTTTCTCTGCAGGTGGAGAGGGACCAAGCAGGTAATTTTCTGGTACACCAAACACAGAAAATTGCTGATGTATTAACCAGGTTGAATTTGGTTGATGCAAACCCAGCAGACACACCGATGGTGACAGGTTACCAGGTAGATAGTACTGCTGAAGCGTTTTCTGACACAACGCTGTACAGATGCATTCTAGGCAAGTTGAATTTCATTGCTAGATGTTCGAGACCTGACATTGCTGTAAGCACTAACCTGCTTAGCAGACATGCTAACAATCCTACTGTTCAGGATTGGAAAGCTCTGAAGCGCATAGCCCGGTATTTGAAAGGGACTATGCACTACAGGCTGAGGTTCACCAGTCAGAAGACTGGAGGTCTTGAAATCTTTGCAGATGCAAGTTTTGGAAGTGACACCACGGATGGTACAAGCACTTCTGGAGTATGCTACATGTACAACCACTGCCTGTTTGACTGGTTGTGCAAAAAGCAGACAACAGTTAGCCTAAGTTCCTGTGAAGCAGAACTCAATGCTCTGTCATTTTCACTCATGGATTGTGAATGGTTGATGCAACTGTTTAAGGACATTGGGGTTTCTGTGAAATGTCCTATACAAGTGTATCAAGACAATAGATCTTGTTTGGCTTTGCTGAACTCGGAGAGTTGCAAGCAAAGGACCAAGTACTTGCAGATTAAGCTACATCGTGCAAGAGAGTGTATTCAGAAAGGACTCATTCAGGTGTCCTACATGCCAGGAAATGAAATTCCTGCTGATCTGTTGTCTAAGGTTGTTAACAGAGAACAACTGAAGGTTTACGCACAAAGGTTGCAATTGGGTTGAACCACAGGTACTACAGGTTACACGGAAAGGGGGAGGATGTTAGGATATTTCCGTTCCACCTTAAAAGGGAGCAGGATGTTTGTATAACAGCCTGCGTAAGTTCCTGTCTCACAGGATGTTTATGTTGTAAGTTCGTTTCGTTTTTGGCTGTTTTTGCCTGAGCAGTCAGAGCAGACGGTCATGCCTTCTCATGTTCTGACCTACGCCAAATAAAACCTGTAAATATGCTGTTCATGCTCTCATGCTTGTGCAACTTCTTGCTGCGTGAATTCTGCTGTTATAGTGTGCACTAAGCCTGAGGCTTAGTGTCGCTGAAATGCTGATATTGCCTGACTACGGGAGGTCGATGGATCGTCCGGCACCGAGCTTGGGGGCTCAGATGGACTTTATCTCCCTGGCACTGAAACACGAGGGCCTTTCAGTTCCCTCACTGCAAGAAGCAAAGTTAAAGGGAACCAGGCAGGGGGCCTTCTCAGTTGTGGCACCTAACCTGTGTAACGCCCTCCCACCAGATGTCAAGGAAATAAACAACTATTGACTTTTAGAAGACATCTGAAGGCAGCCCTGTTTAGGGAAGTTTTTAATGACTGATGTTTTAATGTATTTTTAATCTTTTGTTGGAAGCCGCCCAGAATGGCTGGGGAAACCCAACCTGATGGGTGGGGTATAAATAATAAATTGTTGTTGTTGTTGTTGTTGTTGTTGTTGTTGTTGTTGTTGTTGTTGTTGTGATTCGGTTTTTACAGACAGTGTTTCAGCCACCACACTGAAACTGAGGTAATCATCAATCAGCATCATTTACCACATAGTCTCAGTCATGCAAAGTATGATGCCACACACAGCCTCCAAAAGAATACTTTTGTCATAGTTAAAAAGACCAGCAAAGGAGACTCTGTCATCACTGGGAACAAATCCGACTACATACAGGAGGATGAGGAGAAGCTCTTCACCACATTTTACAGGGCCCTTGTCCCCAAGAGTAACTGAGGGAACTCCACAATGTCCTTCTACATTCTACACAGGACAAATCTGACATCAGAAATCACAACATTCTTTCTCCAGTGGCGGAACATTTCAACCTTCTCAAAGATTCTGCAAGTGACATTTAAGCGGCCATCCTGGAACAAAGAAACTTCAAAAGGGAACTTCAAAATGAAACCACTGAATTACAATGCACACAGGGGTTTAGTGCTATCACTTGTAGACAGAACTGAGGCAAAGGATTTTCAGCACATTGTATGTGTTAATTGTCTTACCAATGCCAGACTGTTTATGGCAGGCATGTCCAACAGGTAGATCGTGATGCACTGGTAGATTTTGGGGTGTTCCTGGTATATCTTGGTATATCTTTGGCCCCTCAGTGATCTCCCCCCAAAAAGGGGGGGGGACAACTGTGGCTTCCTTAAAAAAGCACAACAATTTTGCCTTTCCCCAAAATGCTCAACAACCTTGGTCCATCCAATGACAATGGGTAGATCACTGCCAGTTTTTTTATACTGTGAGTAGATCGCAGTCTATTGGGAGTTGGATGTCCCTGGTCTATGGCATCAATAACGGGTGGCGCTGTGGGTTAAACCACAGAACCACAGGACTTGCCGATCAGAAGGTCGGTGGTTCGAATCCCCACGACAGGGTGAGCTCCCGTTGCTCGGTCCCTGCTCCTGCCAACCTAGCAGTTCGAAAGCACGTCAAAGTGCAAGTAGATAAATAGGTACCGCTCCAGTGGGAAGGTAAACAGCGTTTCTGTGCGCTGCTCTGGTTCGCTAGAAGCGGCTTAGTCATGCTGGCCACATGACCCAGAAGCTGTATGCCAGCTCCCTCAGCCAATAAAGCGAGAGTCGGTCATGACTGGACCTAATGGTCAGGGGTTCCTTTACCTTTACCTTTAAGTATCTAATTATCACTGTTTGTACTACTGAGTATTTCATTTTCCTCTGACACACCCTAACCATGCATGCATATACAGTACCTGCAACTCAGAATAATGTTTCATACATCTGATAAAGAGGACAGTAATCCACAAAAGCTTGTGTCATAGCAAATGTGACAAGACTTTAAGGTGTCACGAGGCTCTTTGTTGTTTATGACAGCTGTAGTCAGCACTCAACAAACATGATTGTGGGAAGTGGCTCTTAGAGCAGAGATAGGCAACCAATTGTGGTTGATCTACAGCTCTCACCAGTGCCAGCCAGTATTGCCCAATGGTCAGGAATTAGAGCAGTTACAGCAGAGTAACATCTGGAGAGCCACATGTTCCCCATCCTTGCCTTCGAGGCAACAATCCCATAAGCCAGCCTTCCCCCGCCCCCAGGCTAAATATAATAGTCAAATCCAGAAACAAGCTGCGTTTCAGCCAATGATCTCAAAGATGGAAAAAGCCTGTTTCTCAAGGTGAAAACTCCAGACATGGAGGAATGAATGTGCATTTGAAAAGGAAGACCATTTATTTCGTGCCAAAAAACGAACTTTTGAAATATGCCAACTAGTCTGGATACTGCATGTTTCTGTCTGCTTGCGAGTCGGAAGAAAATTGAGGAGAGGATACGGAGACTCAAAATCATTGCAAGCTCCTCAGCGTTTCGTGAGACTTTAAAGAGCTTCTGATAGCACTAGAAGACTGAAAGGACCTGTGAGTAAATAGGCACTGAAGTGTAATCCTTTTCATGAATGGATAGATGAAAACCTGCCCTATTCTAGGATTCTACATTCCATTCCCCTCCCTCCCTCCACCCTTGCCAGTTTTCTGGTCTCCCCCAACATTCAGCCAGCATTCCATGCCCCCCTGAGCATCCTCACTGAACTATTTTGAGGTTTCCACCAAAGAGGGGCAGTTCTGAAGATGCCTTACTTTGGCGTTTTTCCAAGCCTGCTGGCGTTTCCATTCCCTTGTGCATGGATGTTGCCCATAGCTGTCAACTATGAAAATAAGGTACCAGCAGCCTCGAAAATAAGGGATCAGCAGCCAAAATAAGGGATTTTCCAAACACAGGTATGTTCAACTTCTGAGCCCCTCCGAGCCCAAGGCAGAAAGCCCAGCCAGCAGCCAAACGAAGCCTCAAGAGGTGGTTCCCACAGCGTAGCAACCCGGCAAAGGGGATGCACCAAGGAAAAACACTGTCACCTCTCCACTAGGAAGTGCTGAGCAAAGGCGAGTCCCCAGGCAACGCGGCCGATTTGATTGGCACAAGGCATGCAAGCTCCACCCCCCAGTTGTTCTTAGACTCCTTATTGGGTGACCAACGCAGCCAAGCAACACAGCTGGAGCCTTCCTCCTCCCTGGCCGGCAGGGAGGGAGGGAGAGGAGCTGCTTCCTTTGAAACCCGGGAAATTTAAGGGACATCATCAATAAGGGGCAGCAGCAGGACACAGCGCTGGGATAAGGGACTTTTCCGCCAAATAAGGGACGGTTGACAGCTATGATGTTGCCATTTTGGCTGCATAAGAATGGGCAGTTGGAGAACGGAGATCACGGCTAGTATATATTCTGGAGCAACCAACATGGAGCTCTCTGAATGTTGTGGGATTGCAACTCCCATCAGCCACAAGCTCACTTGATTGGAGAACAGCTGTGAGTGTTGAAAATGGAGTCAGACCGCAGAAATAAGTTGATGTTTATGTGAAGCCCCCTGCCCCATTTCCCCACCCCCACCCCCACTGCTTGACTGATCTGGGAAAGGGCAGGTTTATGGGCCATGAAAGTGGGCCAGAAAAAGCCCAGGGAACAAAGACCATACCTTCTGAGCAGGAAATAGAGAAAAGGCATTGAAATCATGGAGTTCGAGGAAGGAACATGCAGGGATTGAACCTGTAACCTTGACGTTATCAGCACTACACTCTAACCAAATGGGCTACCCATGCAGGGCAGGTTTCTTAGTGACTATGCACAATGACTGGAGAATTTGCACATTGCCTGGAGAATTCAGCAGATCTAATAGGCATATTCCCCAAGGCCTGCCAGAGGTTATGCATTTTCACCAGGAAATGTGCACAATTCCTTCTTTGTGGAAGGGTTTTTTGCACATTCTCTATGAGGCCTGGTGAACGTGTACAATGGATAGTTGTGGTGCACATTATACACTCAATTTGCACACACCCCTAACTATATATAGTATGGGTTTTTTATATATATGCACATTTACACACAGAGGGAAATTACATTTGTGCTTTGCATAGAATTGCCAGGGAGGGAAGCTATAAAGATTTAAGCAGGACATTATTATGAAGAGGTGTTTGGGATATTTTTTTAAGCACTAAATAAACTATGCACTTGGGAAAACAGCAAAAGTTCTATCCATTTGTCTTCGATACATTCATCGTAAAAGCTACTTTATTATCATTCTTATTGATATTTGAACACAAAAAGTCAGTTTAGGGTTCTCGTAAACATTCAAATAACTAAAAACTTGTATCAAGCTACCATTTGACAAATCTACACGGATGGGGTTTTGTTTTTTAAATAGAACTATATTTATTCTCTGTTCATTTAAGATGATGAAACAGTGGTTCTTGTCTGACTCAAGCTTGGAGTTTTTGATGTATATATTTTAATCCATGTGGTATACATTCTGCAGATGAAATGTGTGGGAGATCAAACTCCATTATCACAGCCCACGACTATGAGAGGGCAGGGGGATGAATTGTTAGGATTACTGGGTAGTAAACCATAAATTACCCCACTAAACCCATAGCAGAGGGGGTGGATTTTGAAATGACAACTAGACTGGCGCTGCCTTTTCTCTCTCAGTACCTAGTCTTCAGAACTCTTTTGACAATAAGATAGTAGTCCTTCAAATTTTGGGATGCAAATTCAGGAGGGGCTTATGTAAATATGTTTAGGATTAATTGCTGGTATCCAAATTATAATATCCATTTTATGTGGCTCACACTATATTGCTTCTGTTTAGTTTTTGCACTAACTGCGTGATATTAACTACAGTATAAGCTTCAATTGTGCTACAACTACTATTCGTTTTCCATTGTGTGATTTGTAACATTCGCACACCTGTTATCAGAGGAAGTACTGCCACAGCAGAGTACAATTTTACAAAATGCTATTACAAACTATTTTTAAAATGGGTATATGCTGGGGGGGGGGGAATCATTTGAAAACTAAATGGATTTTTCTCTCTCAAAAAACTGAAGGGACAAATGAAGGGAAAAGAACCTACAATCACATAGAGAAAAACTGCAAAAAACAAAAAAACAAAGCAATCATTTTGCATTTAGTATTTCTAAGTGAGGTACATAAAAAATAAATCATATGGAAAACGAGGCACTAAAACTGAACATAAACCAAAACACTATCATGAAATGCCTGCTGGAATAAGAAAATATTTTCCTCGTGCCTGAAATTCATCACAGATTAATATAGAAATGAGCTGGAATGGGTTTGTGAATCAACACATTCAAAATTTACACAGAACAGAGGTAGACTGATCCTCCATCCCTACAGAAGTCACTTATGGTTGCCATGGCAGCTGCAAGCAGGTGACCTCCTATGTGCCACACAATGAGTACCACAAGAAGTCACCTCAGTAGGACATCCTAACGGCCTCTTGGTACTTTGGAAAGTTGCATGTGCTATAATAATAATAATAATAATAATAATAATAATAATAATAATAATAATTATTATTATTATTATTATTATTATTTATTATTTATACTCCGCACATCTGGCTGGGTTTCCCCAGCCACTCTGGGCGGCTTCCAACAAAACACTAAAATACAATAAAAGCTTCCCTAAACAGGGCTGCCTTCAGATGTCTTCTAAAAGTTTGGTAGTTATTTTTCTCTTTGGAAATCTGGTGGGAGGGTGTTCCACAGGGCGGGTGCCACTACCAAGAAGGCCCTCTGCCTGGTTCCCTGTAACTTGGCTTCTCGCAGCAAGGGAACTGCCAGAAGACCCTCGGCGCTGGACCTCAGTGTCCGGGCAGAACGATGTGCTAATGCAATGATGCACCTTGGTCTGCCAATGGTATTAAAGAAGGAATTGTGTTTGTAGCATATGCAAAGCACAGGAGGCTGTGTTCAATGTGGCAGCCACACCACCTCTCACTTGCGCCGGTACGGCTACCCCTCATACCATTTTCTCCCGTGGCTGCAAGCCTTGAAATCTAAATGTTACCAAAACAAGAAAAGCAACTACACCCTCCCCACCGCCAGGTTTAAGCACTTTCCCCCATTGGTTTGGGAAATGCGCCCGCCAAAAAAAGCCTAAATCTCACTGAAGCCGGTATTTGCCAAAAGTTTATGTTACCGTGAAGAAGGAGGGTAATTCTGCAGTTTACAGATATGCCATGTAAATGACTGTGCGAACCAGATGTAGCTTACAAGGTACCTAGTAACTCATCTCTGCTGAGCAATAAAGCTTTTCTGGCAAAAGTTTGAGAAATTTACTGCTGTTTTCTGTCAGCAGCTACAACAGATGGCGGGCACATGCCTGCCTTGCTAAATGAAGTGGGATCTCTACAGCACGATGCTTTGATCTCCGGTGGCAGGTCCACAACACCGAAATGCAAAATACCACAGCAGAAGCAGAATCTAAATATTAGAGGTTCAGAGCTTCGCTTTTGATACAAAGACCCTCGTTTCTTTCTTCCCTTTTTAATTGTGTCCATAAGCATGTTCACATTCCACGTTGCCGCTCAAGTATGGAAGTCAGAAAAGATTATATTTTTTTCTCCCTGTCTAGTGACAGGAAAACGGTGAACATACCATTCAGGCACAACTGCCCCTGCCATAACTGTCTGTGTGTAGCTGCCCGAGTTGGCTGTTGGATAAATGGTGGCAGAAAAATGCAAGGAATAAATATGAAACATTGAGGGAAATGTTATGAACGAAAGGGTGGCTTCAGAAAGGAAGGACTCCTATGCCAAATCCACTCAAGGAGGAGGGTGGCTTATGTTCGTTCACACTTCCTTTGGAACAAATATTTGAATCGAAGCCCACTGCCACACTTTTGTTTAAATGTTAACAGCACCTCTGGATGAAATTTTTAAAAATGGAGAGGGGGAACAACGGCCTTTTGTGCCAACAGTGCATTATAATAAACAATCCCTTTACCTTTGTGAGGGAGGCTAGGATAAAAGGAGTCAACAGTGGCAGTCAAAATTCCTTTCTTCTCCTCAAACTGATTTCTGATCTAAATAATGTACACGTCCATAGAAACTCAAGTCGGGCGACATTTGTTACACACTTGTTGAAAGTTGGGTTTGTTTAGCCTAGGTAAGAAAAGTTCGGTGGCAGGCATGATAGCTGCCTTCAAGTATCTGATGGGCTGTCAAGAAGAAGATGGAACAGATGTATTCTCTGTTGCTTGAGAGGGCAGAACTGGAACCAATGGATGGAAATAGCAGAGAAGCTGCTCATTTAGGGTGGAAGGATCTGTCCATTTTGGATCTCTCCTATAATTTTAAATATGCCTAAACTGACAAATGTCTCAACTGTGCTGCATTATCTTCAGTGGTGTGCTGTCAGTGGGCTAGGGGGAATAGGCCAGTCCCCTAAATATTCCTGGTAAATTAGAGCATTAAAGTATTAAAGTCTGGCACCTCCTTTTTTTTATTTATGTATGCCACTATTGTGGCCCGTGTTTTGTTAGCCCCAAAATGGAAAGCGAGCGAGGCCCCAACCAAAGAAGAATGGCAACTTAAGTTGACAGAATATGCACAGCTTGCAGACTTAACATATAGAATAAGAGAACAAGAAGAACATACATTTAGAGAAGATTGGAAAACGTCTATTGAATATATGGGAAATAACTGTGTATAGCTGAAAAGGCTGGCAGCGTTAAGATAAATTCCAACAGTGTAACTAAGTTTTGATGGATGTAACAATGGATTACTGAATGGTATAGTTTTTGCAAAATATGCAGGGATTTATGATATGCAAAATGAACCATGGAAAGAGAAGAAGGGGAGTCATTGATATCTTAAGGATGTAAAAACGAGTACTTTAAATTGTAAAACAGAAAAATTAATAAAAATTATATATACATATACATATATATATATATACATACACACACACACACACACACATATATATATATAAGCTTCTGCCCAGCTTAGGGAGGGAGGCGGAATGCTAAGACTGAGCCCAAGAGCTCTCTTGTCACCTTCCCAAAGCCCACCCTGCTTTGGGAAGCTGGCAGGAGGGCTCCTGCATTCTGTCAGAGACCTGGTGCCTCCTCCCCAAAACCTAGTTTAGGGAGGGCAGCACTATGCCCATGGACATGCTGTTGGCCCCCCACATTTGCCCCTGGCCCTAACTGGCGCCTCTGGCCCTAATTGTTTCCCTACGAGAGATTTCACCGCATGCTAATGATTATCTTCCTTGGATGAAAAAGTGAGAGAGGCTTTGCAGCAAAGAGAGCCTCATGCTCTTGACCCAGGGACAGGGAGCTCCCCAGGCTGGTAGGAACAGACGCTTGCAGGAGACAGGATACGCTCTTTTCCTCCCGGTACGGCTAAGCACAAGACAGTTCAAGCTTGAGTTGGGGCACCTGAGTGATGTTTGTGGTTGGGCAGTCAGACCGGTACCTCAAATATATACAGTGGTACCTCACGTTAAGTACTTAATTGGTTCCAGAGGTCTGTACTTAACCTGAAACTGTTCTTAACCTGAAGCACCACTGGGTCAAGAGCTAATGGGGCCTCCCACTGCTGCCGCGTCACCGGAGCACAATTTCTGTTCTCATCCTGAAGCAAAGTTCTTAACCCGAGGTAATATTTCTGGGTTAGCGGGGTCTGTAACCTGAAGCGTATGTAACCTGAAGTGTATGTAACCCGAGGTACCACTGTAGTTGTTATGTACTGAGTTGAATAGGATTCAAACTGCAGCAGTCTGATTGGTCCTAGAACAATAGGATCCAAAAGGCAGCAGTCTGATTGGTCCTAGAACAATAGGATTCAGAATGCAGCAGTCTGATTGGTCCTAGAACAATGCAGCAGTATGATTGGTTGGCAGGAACCACCCAATCATGCTCCAGATAGAAGTGAATCCACAACCTGATTGGCTTACAGTAGAATTCCGGAATTAGCCAATCATGTGCAGCCCATTGTGTAAAGAATGTATGTAAAGGAGATACTTTGAGGGGACATTCATTCATTCCTCCTCACCACTATGAGCTGAATAAAGAGCATAAAATCACTTTGCAACTCGGAGTATATTTCAGTAGTCAAGAAGAGAGAGGTGTTCCATTCATCCCGCACACATATCTATCCCAGATGTTCATTTGATTAAGAGATGGGGAACCTCAGGCCTGGAGGCCAAATGTAGTCCTACAGGCCTCACTACCTGACCAGAGGAGCATCCCCTAGGCTGGGATATTTCCTTTGGGGACTCACCTGTCCAGCTCTGGATTCTCTTAAACCCACCCAACAAGAACACCGCAAGTACTAGGACCCAGTGACAGAGAGAAGCTAGCAGCAGTAGGTCACACTTTGAAGGAGGTATCATTATCTGTCTCTACAAGGAGAACTTCAGATCATATTTCTAACCACGTTTAATGGAACTCTTTGAAATAAACACCATCCCTGAAGTACCTCGGCCAATTATCTGCAATAAGCAAAATCATACATGAGAAAAACTATCATTCAAAATGCTTCAGAATTCTAAGAATAAACAAGAATTGCAGCCAGTAAAATAGATGATTGAACTTGTGTACCTTCATAAGTGGGATCAAACAGTATATAGAGTCATAAAATGATAGAATTATAGATTTGGAAGGTACCCTGAATGTCATCTAGCTCAATGCAGGAATATCAACTAAAGACATCCAGTCTCTGCTAAAAACGGAGGGACTCTGAGGGAGTCCTTTCCACAGTTAAACACCTCTTACTGTCAGACATTTCTTCCTGAGGTTCAGTCAGAATCTCCTTTCTTGTAACTTGAATCCATCGGTTTGGGGATCCTACCCTCTGGAGCAGGAGAAAAAAAGCTTGCTCCATCTTCCATGTGACAGCCCTTTAGATATTTGAGGATGGCTGTCATATCTCCTCTCAGTCTCCTTTATTCAGACTAAACATACCCAACTCCCTCATTAGGCTTGGTTTCCAGACTCTTTAGCATTTTGGTTGCCCCTCTCTGCACAAGCTACTAAGGAGCCAATGTGAATACTAGCAAAATTGGAAACTAGAAAACTAAAAGTATCTTCTCAAAGATGAACTGAACATGTAACAGACTTCTAAACTTTCATGTGGGAACTTAAGGAGGAGCAAAAGTAGAAACTAGTTCCATGAATCACATACACAATATCAAAAATGGCACAAGAAATAGCACAACAATTTCAGTGATTCTACCATGATCTTTACTCATCACACAATCCTTCTGAAGCAGTAATTAATAGGTTTTTCACTGCAGTCTAGCTACCAAAATATAACCGTACCAGATTAACAATTCTAGAAGCTCCATTTACAGAAGATGATGTAATTAGAACCTCAAAACATGAGGACCTGATAGCTTCACCACAGAATTTTACAATAAGTTTAAAGAGTAGTTAAAGACAAGTAGAATAAATGAATTACTTAACCTAAAAATCAAAGACAGACGCGTAGATAGTAGAAATGATTCACACTACCCTGCGCCTAACATCTAATATCACTCATCAACCAGGACTTTAAAATATGGACAATTATCACTGGAAAATTTAAAGAATAATATACCATATGGACTAAGACCAAGCATCTTTATTAAAAACAGAAAGACTTATAAATTGTATCGCGATAAGCCCATTTGCATCACAAGCAATTTCGGGTGACAAAAAAACACACCTTTGATTAAGTGGAATGCAGTTTTTGATACAGAACCTAGGAATAATTTAATCATAGAATTGTAGAGTTGGAAAGGACCCCAAGGAATCACATCTAAGGAATCCCTAAGAGATAGCCGTCCAACCTTTGCTTAAAAGCCTGCAATGAAGAGGAGTCCACAAACCTACTGATGAAGCCTGTTCCGTTGCCAAACAGCTTACTGCCAAAAAGTTCTCCATCATTCTTAAGGCAGAATTTCCTTTCTTGAAATTTGAATCCTTTGGTTTGGGTCCTACCCTCTGCACCAGCAGAAAACAAAGTTGCTCCATCCTCCATGTGACAGCCCTTCAGTTATTTGAAAATGGCTCGAATAATAATAATAATAATAATAATAATAATAATAATAATAATAATTTATTTATACCCCACCCATCTGAGATATCACATCTCATTCTTCTCTTCTTCAGGCTAAGCATACCCAACCCCCTCAACCATTCCTCATAAGGCTTCTTTTCCATATCCTTTAGAATCTTAGTCACTCTGCTCTGCACATGTTCCAGTTTGTCCATATCCTTATTTTAAACAGTGGTGCCCAGAACTAGACACAGTAACTCTGTTTTTAAATTATCCCTCCCCAGTTCATTTCTCAAGCACCCTAATTATGTCAACATATCAAGCAATATTATATTGAAAGTATTTTGTAGTGCTTGTCTGATAGTATCAGAAAATGATTAATTGAACAACGCATTTCTATGCAGTCTCCATTGTAATAACGTTGTAATGTTACTCAGTCTCTTAATGTTATTTGCCTTTGAACTTAATAAAAATGGAAAATAGGACAATGGCATTTTAGGGGAAACTTCTCAAAGCTAATATAGTTTAAACCACAGTGTTCAATACGTAAGTCTATAGTCAACAGCACTAAAGCCCTGAATTATCACTGCTTATCTTGGTAATATTTAAGACGTGAATAAAAAAAACCAACCTCATCACAATGTATGAGAGGTTTTTTCAGTTTCACATCAAAAAATGATTTTATCAATCTACAGGTGGATTATCAATGGTCATGTAATCACAATGATCTTGTTATTCTGCTGGAAGGTTAGCGGTAGTCTTTCAAATTTGGCACATTGTTATACATTTGATAACTAAACGCAGCCACCTTCATGAAAAGCCAGTGATAAAGAACTGTATTATCAACCCTAATACTAAAAGACTGGTCCATAAAATGTTTGGTTTTCTATCTGACAAAAAGAACTGGATCACAAGCAAACATCTTTGCCGAAAAAATGTGGGAAAGACCCAAAGAGTCTAAGCTTTATGGGAAAACAAGAACGGAATTGATTGCTCAATAATGTCCCATCAGCATTAATAATGACAAACCAGAGGAAAACTGTTTTAAAATATCTACCAGTGGCACCGCATTCTGTGTAAACGAAGCAAAATGTATCACTCAGCCTCAGATTTATGCTGTTGATGGCAAGCATCAAAGGCAGATTGCATGCATATTTTTGGGACAAAATTTTTCAACTATTATACAAGAGGTTACAAGTTACCATTTTATACCCAATCTCAAAGTGGCTCTTCTGTGTTATTTAAAAACCAAAATTTTACAAGCCGGTGCACCTTTTGTTTTATGTTTAATCATTAGTAGCTATGGACAATATTAGAAAGTATCAGAGAATAATTAAAGAAAGTTTGGGAAACTGCTTCGTTAACAAAAACCCCATTCTTCTTCATGGCCAGGTGAAACATATAAAATTCACAAGACAACAATTTGACTGAAGAAATGGTCTTTATTGTAAATTACTGGAACAACAAATTTCAGGACAATTTACAACTGTCTGTCTTTTCTTTCCTGTGTTTTGATGACCTTGCCTTTTACACAACTATTTCTCATATTTCTCTATGCTAGCATCAGTCTGATCAAACTCACATGATCTCTGTGCCCAACATTTTCTATTTTTTCATTACCAAACTCTCACTTTTAAAGAGTTACTGTATTCATGTATGTGAGTATATTTTTCTGTTTCTACTGCTTACACTCTAAGATCCTGTAAATTTTCTGCATTTTTGAAATAATATAAATATACTTAAAATTATTTATAAAAATAGAAAATAAAACCTACAAACTAACACAACAAATTACAGCAACATTCAAACAGGGAGATTAAACTGTTCTTATTTAAGAGCCTGGGAAAACAGAAAATGTTTTGGACTGGTCCCTAAATTATAATCACGAGAGCATTGGGTGGGCATGGGAGACCCAAGTGATAACCCATAAACATTTTTGCAAACCGCTTGGAGGTTTTATTACAATTAAGTGGTATGTAAATGGGATGCAAGTGGCGCTGTGGGTTAAACCACAGAGCCTAGGACTTGCCGATCAGAAGGTTGGCAGTTCGAATCCCCGCTACGGGGTGAGCTCCCATTGCTCGGTCCCTGCTCCTTCCCCCCTAGCAGTTCAAAAGCACGTCAAAGTGCAAGTAGATAAATAGGTACCGCTCTGGTGGGAAGGTAAACGGTGTTTCCGTGCATTGCGCTGGTTTGCCAGAAGCGGCTTAGTCATGCTGGCCACATGACCCGGAAGCTGTACACCGGCTCCCTCGGCCAATAAAGCGAGATGAGCGCCGCAACCCCAGAGTCGGTCACGACTGGACCTAATGGTCAGGGGTCCCTTTACCTTTACCTAAATGTTGTGAAATTAAGAAAGAGCACGAAGTAGGGCTCCTTCTCAACAGACTTCTAAGGGTCCTCACCAGATTGTGGAAATGAAGCAGAAAAATACTCATTCGTGGGAAACTTAGAAATGTGATAGGAATGATCCTAGACAGCAGTCTCATTCAAAGATGAGGCGAGCAGCTTTAGTGCAGTGGTGAGAACATCTGCTTGGCATGTAGAATTCAATTCCCAGCATCTTGAGATAGGCTGGAAAGGACTCCTGCCTACCACCCTGGAGAGCTGCTGCCACTTATAGAATTGTAGAGTCGGAAGGGACCAGAGGCTCATCAGCTCCAACATCTTGCAATGCAGGAAAATGTAGCTGTTCCATAGGGGGTTCAAACCTGCAACCTTGGTATTATTAGCACCATGCCCTACCCAACTGAGCTACCTCCTTGTAGGATGTGCAGGCCATTTGGCCTCACTCCTGGCACTCTGTGTGCTAAGAGACCCTCTCCTGGCATTTGCATGGATAGCTGTTCATGCAAATATTTTCCCTACAGACATTTATGCTATGTGCACAGATGGCAGGGACATGGCTTCCCAGTATGCACGGCATGGGGGGGTAGCAGCTCAACATGGCATAGCTTCCATGTTGCACAAAATGTTAGAGGGCAAAGGAGAAGGAAGATGGTGATGGGGAGAGCAATTACGTCTGCAACGAGTATCTGAAATTGCCAGAAATGGCTCGTGCTTTTCAACGCTCACAAAAATTGAACATGAATCGAGGCAGTTCCAAAAATAAACGTGCTGTTCCTCAACCTAGCTAGTCTTCATCTAATGCTCTTGTGTGTCCAAGCCCACTGACGTGTGAATCCATCGAATCAACTTGATGGACATTTGGCAAGGGATCCACATGAAAAAGTGAGCTTAGAGCAGAACGCTATAGAAGAACTATGAGAATTATGTCACACCCCGTTGAAATGGATGGTGATATCAGAATGCATGAAATCTCACGGAGATGGTTGCTCATTTGCTTTAGAGGAATCATAAAAGCATGAGAGTGCTTAAAAGGGAATGAGATAAATGCATTTCTGCATTAAGGGGGAAAAAAGGATCAGCCAATCTTATGTGCATCCCATTTAAATAACGTCCTTGAGCCTATTCTCAATTAATGTAGGGTTAGCTCCAGAGCCAAGTTGCAACCCTAAACACATTTAGGAAAGAGCAGGTTTCACTGAACACAGTGAGGCTTACCTCTGAGTAAATGTGCATAAGATTATACTGCATGTTAGCCATGCTTTAAGGTAAAGGGACCCTGACTATTAGGTCCAGTCGCGGACAGCTCTGGGGTTGCGGCGCTCATCTCGCTTTATTGGCCGAGGGAGCCAGCGTACAGCTTCCGGGTCATGTGGCCAGCATGACTAAGACGCTTCTGGCGAACCAGAGCAGCACACAGAAACACTGTTTACCTTCCCGCTGGAGCGGTACCTATTTATCTACTTGCACTTTGATGTGCTTTCGAACTGCTAGGTTGGCAGGAGCAGGGACCGAGCAACAGGAGCTCACCCCATCACAGGGACTGCTGACCTTCTGATCGGCAAGTCCTAGGCTCTGTGGTTTAACCCACAGCACCACCCGCGTCCCTATGCTTTAGATGCACTTTAAATCAATGAGACTTCCATTAAGCACAACTAGCTTCCCCCATTGACATCAATGGATCAGAAGTGTTACTAACTTAACATGGATCCAACCATTGCAAACAATGTGCTTATTAATTGTTTGGACGATTTCTTCTTTTTTTATTCCACCTGAAAAATGTGTGTCTATTCCCAGAATTTTCCCCAATGCCCTTAAGGCTTTTATGCAGATTCACCATATGTTGTCATGATGTCAAACTGCACATGTGCGTGTTCATACCAGGCATTCCTACACAATTTGTAGAGGTTTGCCGGGTGTACAGATGCCAGTGCCCCAATCATTTGCAAACAGCGCTTTGCAAATTTGCCTGGGCAGAGTAGTTGTCTCATAGTACCTCCCTCGGTACAAACATATCGAGCGCATAGTAAAGTTTGAAGGTCTTCATTTTATCTAGGGGTGCCATATTGAAGCCACATGCGGACAGGTAACAGCAATGAAATCTAAGAGCTAGCGCAACGTAGTGAGTAAGGTCACAATTCTATGTGTGCTTTTTCCTGGGGGTAATCCCCACTGAAGACAGTGGGGCTTGCTTTCGATTCATGGAACAGACTCCCACAAGTGGTGGTAGATCCTCTTTCCTTGGAGACTTTTAAGCAGAGGTTGGGTGGCCATCTGTTATGGATGCTTTAGCTGAGATTCCTGCATTGCAGGCGGTTGGACTAGATGACCCATCCGGGTCTAAGATTGTATGATTAAACATGCATGGGTAGGTTGGTGCAGTATGAGACTGAAGCAGCAAGGGCTTCAAAGCTTGCCTCTGCCACTCGCTAGATAGCTTTAAGCAAGGCACTTTTTCTCAGCTCCAAGCTCAGATCTGTAATGGTGGGTAGCAATAGGCTTCATAAGTCAAATAATTAGCCAGTCTACTTCAGTAGCGTTTATCCTAACTGGCCACCTCTACCTGAAGCTGTGCAGTCTGCCGCCCATCCTGATTTATTACAGGCGACTTGCAAAGATGATTAATATTACTTACATGAAGGGCCAGTAGTGATGTATGGAAGTGAGAGCTGGACCATAAAGAAGGCTGATCGCCGAAGAATTGATGCTTTTGAATTATTGTGTTGGAGGAGACTCTTGAGAGTCCCATGGACAGCAAGAAGATCAAACATATCCATTCTGAAGGAAATCAGCCCTGAGTGCTCGCTGGAAGGACAGATCGTGAAGCTGAGGCTCCAGTACTTTGGCCACCTCATGAGAAGAGAAGACTCCTTGGAAAAGACCCTGATGTTGGGAAAGATGGAGGGCACAAGGAGAAGGGGACGACAGAGGACGAGATGGTTGGACAGTGTTCTTGAAGCTACCAGCATGAGTCTGACCAAACTGCGGGAGGCAGTGAAAGACAGGAGGGCCTGGCTTGCTCTGGTCCATGGAGTCACAAAGAGTCGGACACGACTAAACGACTAAACAACAACAACAACATGAAGGGCCTTGTGCACTGGAAAAGCACCTTATGAATGGCAAATGTAATTGTTAAATGCTTTCAAGAATGGAGTGTTATATAAAGCATAAGATCAGCTATCTTACAAAGCTCTGGGCCGCTGAGTATTTTGCCTGCTAAACATTCTAGTTGTGTGTGTGTGTGTGTGTGTGTGTGTGTGATGTTTTCAGCACCTTTCCATATGCACCTGATAATTTCTGAATGAGATTGTGAGCTATTTTCCACTTTAGGAATAAAGTTTCATAGAAGATGGAGAGGAAGAGAGAGAGAGAGAGAGAGAGAGAGAGAGAGAGAGAGAGAGAACACTGTATACTTGTGCGTGTCATAGATGTGATTTATTAATATTTCTTATGACAGGTGATTCAAGGAACCACTTTGTAGTGACTTTTTGGCACATCATTGAAATATTTTCCGCGAATATTTTCATAAACTAAATATTTGCTCCAGTTAAACATGCAGCTCTTCTCCCCTCACCGATCAGAAGTTGCGCTGCTCTTTGCCAACTTTTCCCAGTCCCAGACTGTACCTACCCTTCCAGTTGCTTGCCAGGTAAAATTCATAGAGTGAATATTGACCGGGATGGCAGGCATCCTTTGCTGGGCTTTTCTGAAATCGTGGGTGAAGGGGGCCATCTTCCCCTCAGAAACAATAAGAATATCCTCTTCAAAGCCTGTAAAACAAAACCAATTAACTCAAAACAGGTGGGAGATTAATCGTAATGGAGGATGAAAAGCAATTTTTTTTTTTCCGCTGAAGCTTTCGCAGACAGGCAAGCAAGACTCCTGTGGGGAGGGGCGGCGCTTCTGAAATTTCCTACACGGAAAGCACTTCTTTGGAGGGAAAAGGGGGCAAACCTTATGCAGATCGCCATGCGTGACAACGGATACACACATATCTCCGCGTACACAGGCAAAGAAGCCGCAGCTGGCCACAGCACACTGACGCTCTGCAACAGGTCCATGTGAGTGGGAGCACCGTGACAATGCGTACATGTGGCTTTGATTGTGAAAGCATGGGGCTGCTTTCGGTGCGGGGGGGGGGAGATGCACTCCTGCAATCATCGCACATGATCTAGTTGCTCTCTCCCCCCCCCTCCTTGAGCTGCACAGAAGTGCTTTACCGTGCAGAAAATGTGGCACAGATGAAGAGGCCCTGAGATTCCTCCCTCTTTCGCCCCTTCCTTTTTTTTTTCCAGGGCACATATAAGAACTGGAACATTTAAAGAATTCGGCACAAGCTCATGGGCTGTTTCTTCTCTCCCCCCCCCCCCCCGCCAAGTCCTTAATGCTAATCCATTCAAACTGAAGGTCAACATCCTATGCACATTTATGGGGGAGTAAATCCCACTTAATACAGTGGAAATTAATCAGAACTACCAGACGGGGAGAGGGCAATTTAGCCCCCTTGGAACCAGACAGAGGGCCTTCTCGGTAGTGGTGCCTGCCCTGTGGAACGCCCTCCCTTCAGATGTGAAGGAAATAAGCAGCTATCTTCTCTTTAAAAGACATCTGAAGGCAGCCCTGTTCAGGGAAGTTTTTAATATTTAGTGCTGTATTGTTTTTAACACTTGATTGGAAGCCGTGCAGAGTGGCTGGGGAAACTCAGCCAGATGGGCGGGGTATAAATAATAAATTATTATTATTATTATTATTATTATTATTATTATTATTATTATTATTATTATTATTTGTGATGGCTGCCTTAGCTTCATTTCCAGAACTTTGCTTGGGAGAGACAGATTGGGCTAAACTTTGGAGGTGGGTGGGTGAATCAGGAGGGGACTGACAGGTTTCATTAAGGCTCCCCACCCACTTTCTCCTTCATCCTTCCAGGACTGCCTTGCTTCCAAGTAAACTGAGCATAGGATCGCTCTGAAAACAGACTTGGATGCCAAGTGGCGCTGGACAGACCTATGTCCAGCTTTAATGTGAACAGATGAAGCTGGCATCCAATTAGGCAGACTTACGACGCTTCCAGATGAGAGTGTTTATGGGGAGATCACAGAATAGTGGAGATGGAAGGAACCACCCCCAGGGTCATCTAATCCAGCCCCCTGCAATGCAGGAATCTTTTGCCCAGTGCGGGATTCGAACCCACGACCCTGGGATTAAGAGTCTCACGCTCCACTGATGGCACTGCAAGACCAACGCTCCTCCTCGCAGCCTCCACTCCATGGGCGTGGCGGGGAGGGGGCAGGCAGGAGGACGGCTGCACTCCCCTAAACCAAGCAAATAAATAAAAATAATGCTTAAAGCAGAAATTGCAGAAAGAGATCGACAATTTTTTTCCTGAGCACTTGGAGTCAAAAGAAAGCAATTCAAAACAACTGTTGTGGAGGCCATTCATTCTGAATCTGCTAGACAGAGCCACGCAGAGGATGGTGGCAGGTGGGTGTCCGCCCCCCCAGCCCCCAACATAAAGCCCGGCTACGTCTATTCCTGCGTTTGGCGTTCATGTGAATGGATGAAACCAGCATCCGATCAAGCAGACTTTCGCAGCTTCCAGACTGGGGGGTGTTTATGGCGAGGTCATAGAACGAGAGAGTAGGAAGAGACCCCACCGGGTCATCTAGCCTGACCCCGCTGCAACGCAAGAAAAACTTTTTTTTTGCGCAACGCGGGGCTTGAAACCCACCACCTTCTCTCCTCCTCGCATACCACGTCCTGGCACCCTAATGCCACCCCCCCACCGGCTCTCATTTACTCCCCCCCCATTGAAAACCCCCATGACTTTATTGGTGCTGCTAATGAACCCGATTGCCAAACAGCAGCAGCAGCAGCAGCAGCGATAATAATAATAATAATAATAATAATAATAATAATAATAATAATAATAATAATAATAATTACTATTATTATTATTATTATTTATACCCCGCCTATCTGGCTGGGTTTCCCCAGCCACAACAACAACCTGACGTCTTTTCAGTTGTCACAAAACTGTTGCGTGGGGGGGGACACCCCGTGGCTGTTTTGCCCCCCCTCCTCCCGCCGGGCGCCTTACCTATGAGCACGCGGGCTTGGTGCGCGTCGATCCACAGGTAGAGCGTGTCCTCCTGGCGCGGGGCGGCGCGCGCAGGCGGCGGGCTCCCCAGGCACAGCCACAGCCAGAGCGCCCAGCACAAGGCGCCGCCGCCGCCGCCGCCGCTTCCCCTCCTTGCCCCGGCCATGCGGACGGGCAAAGTCCTGCTTCGGAGAGGTGCTGGCGCGCTGCTCGCTCCGTACTTCTTCCAGCACACGCTTCTCCCAGCGCCGAGGCGAGCTGCTTGCTTGCTTGCTTGCTTGCTTGCTTGCTTGCTTTCGCCTGCTGCTGCTGCTGCTGCCCGAGGTGGGTTTGCCTCTTGGCAGGCGCCGCAGTTGTGAGCGGGACTCCTTCGAGAGGGGGACGTGCCCTTGTGGGGGAGAGAGAAGTGCGGGGGGGGGGGACGACGGGAGGCGGATCGGAGCGGTGCTGCTCAGCTCCACCAGGGGGCGCCGTGGCACCGAGGACGGAGAAGCGGCTCTGGCCAGGGCGAGGTATAGAATCATAGAACGAGACCCTTCAACAGGAAAATGTTGTTTAGTCATTTAGTCGTGTCCGACTCTTCGTGACCCCTTGGTCCAGAACACGCCAGGCACTCCTGTCTTCCACTGCCTCCCGCAGTTTGGTCAAACTCATGTTGGTAGCTTCGAGAACACTGTCCAACCATCTCGTCCTCTGTTGTCCCCTTCTCCTTGTGCTCTCAATCTTTCCCAACATCAGGGTCTTTTCCAGGGAGTCTTCTCTTCTCATGAGGTGGCCAAAATATTTGGAGCCTCAGCTTCAGGATCTGTCCTTCCAGTGAGCGCTCAGGGCTGATTTCCTTCAGAATGGATAGGTTTGATCTTCTTGCTGTCCATGGGACTCTCAAGAGTCTCCTCCAGCACCATAATTCAAAAGCATCAATTCTTTGGCGATCAGCCTTCTTTATGGCCCAGCTCTCACTTCCATACATCACTACTGGGAAAACCATAGCTTTTACTATACGGACCTATAGGGACATCCTATTCCATCATCCCCCTTCATGGATCACTGCCTTGCCATGGCGAAGGGGCTTGAATAACTCAGAGAAGCTATGAGTTATACCGTGCAGGGCCACTCAAGACGGGCAGGTCATAGCCGAGAGTTTAGACTCAATGTGATCCACCTGGAGAAGGAACTGGCAAACCACTCCAGTGTTTTGCCAAGAAAACTAAAGGTAAAGGTAAAGGTACCCCTGCCCGTACGGGCCAGTCTTGACAGACTCTGGGGTTGTGCGCCCATCTCACTCAAGAGGCCGGGGGCCAGCGCTGTCCGCAGACACTTCCAGGTCACGTGGCCAGCGTGACAAAGCTACATCTGGCAAGCCAGCGCAGCACACGGAAACGCCGTTTACCTTCCCGCCAGTAAGCGGTCCCTATTTATCTACTTGCACTTTGACGTGCTTTCGAACTGCTAGGTTGGCAGGCGCTGGGACCGAACGACGGGAGCGCACCCCGCCACGGGGATTCGAACCGCCGACCTTTCGATCGGCAAGTCCTAGGCGCTGAGGCATTTACCCACAGCACCACCCACGTCCCATGCCAAGAAAACTCCACGGACATAAAAAAAGGAGAAGCTTTGAGAAGAAAGTGAGAGTTTCCAAGGCATGCTCTGGTTCATGGGGTCATGGAGAGTCGAACAGGACTAAGACGACTAAACAACAATTCCATCATCATCATCATTTTTACTATTTACACCCCACCCATCTGACTGAGTTGCCCCAGCCCATGGGTAGGCAAACTAAGGCCCGGGGGCTGGATGCGGCCCAATCGCCTTCTAAATCCGGCCCGCGGATGGTCCGGGAATCAGCGCGTTTTTACATGAGTAGAATGTGTCCTTTTATTTAAAATGCATCTCTGGGTTATTTGTGGGGCCTGCCTGGTGTTTTTACATGAGTAGAATGTGTGCTTTTATTTAAAATGCATCTCTGGGTTAAATGTGGGGCATAGGAATTTGTTCTTCTTTTATTTCAAAATATAGGCCTGCCCCCCCCACAAGGTCTCGGGGACAGTGGACTGGCCCCCTGCTGAAAAAGTTTGCTCACCCCTGCCTCTCTGGGTGGCTTCCAACAGATTAAAAAACACAATATTAAACATTAAAAATCCCCCAAACTCCCCTATGCCTTCAAGATGGCTATAGGGTCTGGTCTGTTAACTCCACACCCTCCAAAATTTCTCCTATGAAAATAGGGACGTCCTAAGGAAAAGCGGGACATATCTGGGGCATGGGCGTAGCCGGGGAGGGCAGGGGGGCAATTGCCCCCCTAAATCAATACAAATAAGAGGTTCTGCCCCCCCAAAAAAGCCTGTCCCCCACCAACAAAAATTCTGGCCATGCCCATGTTCCAGGATCAAATCCGAAACGGGGAGAGCTTCTGTAAATCCATGACAGTCCCTGGGAAATAGGGGCACTTGGAGGGTCTGTAGAATTGTAGGGACCTCAGGGGCCATCTAGTGTCCCACAGCAGTCCCTGGGTGGGCTCGAACCACCAAACCTTCTGGTTAACAACCAGATGTACTGAGCCATTGTGCCCCTGGATAATACAATATTATCATAATAAAATTTCCTCGGGCCACAACGTAAATTGTATTTTAGTGTTTTGTTGGAAGCCGCCCAGAGTGGCTGGGGAAACTCAGCCGGATGGGCGGGGTATAAATAATAAATTATTATAATTATAAAGACACCGTGCTTCCACCCCTCCTCCTCCCACAACACGTGCTTGCAGGCTTCTCTGAGTAATTCGTACTCAGAGACGCAGACCCGTTAAAATCCATGCCCTTAGTTGAAATCCTTTTATTTCAATGGGTCGGGTCCGGAGTATAACATCTTCTCCACCCCCGGCAGTTAGGAAGGGGAGGGGGACACCTCGCGGACGCAACAGGGAGCTGGAGCTTCCAGGATGAAGTTTAAAGCCGCTCGTGACAGGTGTCAATCATCAGGGCCATTCCGCTCAGTCGCTGGGGCTGCGGATTGTCCCTGGGCTTGGAGGGAGAGTTTGTCACTGCACCGTCCAGATTTTCAGGTGGTCTGCGAGCGCAAGCAGTTTGGGCTTCCCCTCCATCAACTCTGCTAAGTCTGCCCTGGAGGTCTGGAACCCCCAGAACAGATTTTAGGGAGGCGCAGGAAGCAGAAAGACGAATCCCATTGCACAGCCCTAAGGATTTGCGCTAAGGGGAATCCTTAGCGGGATACCGACCTTGATTTTCCACATACATTAAGAAGTTGACAAATGGATGCTCTGGTGCATGCCATTATTTAACAGGCGTTTATGCACGCTTAACTGCTGTTGGTGTAACGTGGCCCTCTAGTGGTTTATATTCCTAATGACACATTCTGAAGACAATTATTACAATCTTACGCACCTATTGAGGCTCAGCCACGATAAAATAAAGCTGTTTCGTGACTATGTTACTCATCAGTAGATATCTTGCATTTCCCCCGTTTAAGAATGCTGCAAGTTTTTAAACATCTAACCATGGAGTTTTCTTTTTAGCATAGGAAGCTGGCCTAGACTGAAAATCACTCTTGTTTATAAGGAAAGTCTCGTCTGAGCCAGCTACAGTTTGTAGCACTGAAAGGGGAGCATTTTTATGAACAAGTACAGCCACACCCCTAGAACTCTTAGAAGGACTACTATATTTCTCTTGCTCAGTGTCTACATATTCTGTCCTAATCATCCACTAAAATATGTGTCTCTTGCAATAACGCCACATCAGCTTTTAAGTATTTTCCGTCTAGAGAGCACCTGTTACCTTTTCCTAGGAGAAGCGATGCAACATTTCATGTAACAAAATTTAAAGTAATAATAAATCTATTACTGTAGCGATAAAGTATCTGTCAACTGCATGTGTAGAATATCTTTTTACAGTCACGCACCGCAACATACTTAACATCTCCTAATGCCCAGGCATATAACACAGCTGCTAAAAATCCATATACATCATAAGTGAAAAGGCATGTGATTAGATACTTGTGGGCAGTCAAACTAAACAGGGAGTGCTGCCCCAAAATTTATTTTGCGCATGCGCCCGCAATAAAGTGCTACTGGGTAGTCACACTGGTGTTTTGCAAGAAAAACAACAGAGAGACCAGCTAGACTGGTAAAGAGAAAGGGATTTATATGCATTGTATGTGAGATACAACATTGTGCCACCAGATGGAGACGCGGAGTCCCATTTTTCTCTACCTGTTTTCCCTGTTTAAATTTACTATGCTTTGAACTGAAACACTTCTTTGATGTGTCTAGGTCCAGCCAGAGTCTTCTGGCATCTTAACCTATTATTTGTTGGTTTTAATTTCTTTATCTAGGAATGAACTTGTTAGCTGCTTGTTAGACAAAAGGTTTTCTGAATGACCTGCATCATATGTAAGAGAATAAGCATGAGTAAAAATATATTATAATAAAAGCATATTGATAGAAAACATATGTACGCCAAAACACATGCAATTCATTACACACACACACACACAAACACACACACACACACACACACACACAAAGCAGCCCCCAATCCCAGCAAAAAAAGAGGTCAAGGTAAAGGACTCCTAGACGGTTAAGTCCAGTCAAACGCGACTATGGAGTGCAGCACTCATCTCGCTTTCAGGCCGAGGGAGCTGGCATTTGTCTACAGACAGCTTTCCGAGTCATGTGGCCAGCATGACTAAACCGCTTCTGGCTCAACAGAACACCTTGATGGAAGCCAGAGCACATGGAAACACTATTTACCTTCCCGCCACAGTGGTACCTATTTATCTACTTGCACTGGTGTGCTTTTGAACTGCTAGGTTGGCAGGAGCTGGGACAGAGCAACGGGAGCTCACCCCATTGCGGGGATTCGAACCGCTGACCTTGTGATCAGCAAGCCCAAGAGGCACTGGCGGAGGAAGAGGAGTGGGGGGGAGCACACTGCCCCTGGCAGCATGATCCTGGTGTGGTGCCATCGCAGCTGCCCCCCTGCCCGCACTGGGCGCCATGGCCCTGCAGGTGGCATGCCCCACCCCCAGGACGTGCACCCTGCCCCCAGGACACATGCCACGCCCCTGTGGGTGTCAGCTCTGCCTTTGAGCCGGTGCCAACAACTGGGCTCAACCTCTTCAGCCCCGACTGGGCCAGGCGAACTGGGAAAGCACTTCCAGAGACCTTCCACTGCAGGGAAGCAGGTCTAAGTGCAATGGAGTCGCAACTTAAGAGCTGTGAGCACCAAACTCAGTTCCAAAGTCAGCAGAGCACAGCAGAGTATGAACTACACGAACAACGGCTCTGAAGCATAACTTCTTTATTCTTTTACAACTACTGCAAAACTAAAATAAACTAACTAAAAACTATCGGAGGCTACCGGACTGCATGAGTGTTACAGTTGCTTAAGCAGTCATCTTATCTCTCCACAGATAACACTCAGACTCTTTTTGAGTCAGGCTGGAGCAGAAGAAGCGATGAGCAGATTCTGCCCCCTCCTTTCTGGAAACATTGTCAGTAGATTCTTGCAATGGGAGGGGTGAAATATCCACAGCGGGTGGCGCGCCACACCCCCGGGAAACAGGCCAGCCTCACCCCAACCTGCTCTCCGCCACTAAAGCTCCACCACTGCCAAGAGGCTCAGTGGTTTAGACCACAGTGCCACCCACTCCCTGCTCCCAGCACAACATCATTGTTGTAGTCAATCAAAAGCTTGGAGCGGGGAGGGGGGGGAAACATACCGTATTTTTTGCACCATAACACTCACTTTTTTCCTCCTAGAAAGTAAGGGGAAATGTCTGTGTGTGTTATGGAGGGAATGCCAACGGGTGGCATGCCTACGGATTTTCCTCCTCTAGAAACTACGTGCGTGCTATGGTCGGGTGTGTGTTATAGAGCGAAAAATACGGTATATTTTTTTACCTGCCACTCAAAAGACGTCAGCAAAGGCCCCAGGTGAAGCTCTCTCACTCCACAAATGGGGAGCCACAATTGCAAAGGCCACACCCTGGAACAGTTCAGTCACCAGAGCCCGAAACTCTTAATCTCAGAGTCATGGGCTCAAGCATCATGTTGGGCAAAATATTTCTGCATTGCAGGGGGTTGGACTAGATGCCTGTGTGGTCCTTCCTAACTCTGTGATTCTATGAGTGGATCCTTTGTCATTATCCTCCAAGCATCCTTCAAAGCAGGAATCTAGAGAATGCCTTCATTAAGATCTAATGGTCTAAGAAGGTTCATATAGGCCATGGCTAGGCAAATTAAGGCTCGGGGGCAGGATCCAGCTCAGTCGCCTTCTAAATCCAGCCTGCGAACTGTCCAGGAATCAGCGTGTTTTTACATGAGTAGAATGTGTGCTTTATTTAAAATACACCTCTGGGTTATTTGTGAGGCATAGGAATTCGTACATTCTCCCCCCAATATAGTCCGGCCCCCCTCAAGGCCTGAGGGACAGTGGACTGGCCCCCTGCTGAAAAAGTTTGCTGATTCCTGATATAGGCTAACAAATCTGTAAGCCTTTGTAGTGGCAAAGCACTCTTTGTTGTTTTCAGAAATCTTATGTCCTACGAAGTTCTATCTTTGCAACAGCCCTGTGAGGTAGGTTAGACTGAGAGTCACCTAGGTTTCAAAACGTCACATGCTTGGAGAGTTTTCTGCCTGCTATTGTTGCTGTCAGCGTTGCCCAATCAAAACGTATCACCACAAATCTGGTTTCCTCCTTCAATATCATGTACATCTGAAAGTATGGTAGGTGGAGAGACAACCTCTCTCACCATTTTATGATAAACGGGGCAGCTATTTGGGTGGGTGAGTTCAGAGGGCTAGTAGACACCAGAGGAAGCCCTCAAAGGTGTTACTGCGCCACGTTGGCAACCAACCTCTATCCACTCATCGCGTTCCTTCTTCGAAGACTTTTTGTTGCTAAGACACAGCAACTTGTCCAACCTTTGATCGGAGCTTAGTTCAGATTGGTCGTATTTCTTGCCTGCTGCCGATGCTTTTTAACGATGTTGTAAAATGTGTTCTGTGGGACGCAGGTGGTGCTGTGGGTTAAACCACAGAGCTTAGGACTTGCTGATCAGAAGGTCTGCGGTTCGAATCCCCGTGATGGGGTGAGCTCCCGTTGCTCGGTCCCTGCTCCTGCCAACCTAGCAGTTCGAAAGCACGCCCAAAAAGTGCAAGTAGATTAATAGGTACCACTCTGGCGGGAAGGTAAACGGCATTTCCGTGCACTGCTCTGGTTCGCCAGAAGTGGCTTAGTCATGCTGGCCACATGACCCGGAAGCTGTACACCGGCTCCCTCGGCTAGTAAAGCGAGATGAGCGCGCAACCCCAGAGTCGGCCACGACTGGACCTTATGGTCAGGGGTCCCTTTACCTTTGAAATGTGTTCAATCTCTACGTTTGTTTCTGAAGACCAAACACCAGAAGCAGGAGAAAACACTGCAATTGTGCGTTGTTCCAATTATGATGTCAGCCACTTGGAAACAGAGACTGAGAAGTGGGACACACATTATAAAGTAGTAAAATAAAAAAGGTCTTCTCCGTTTCAGCTGTAAAAAAAAAAAAAAAGGTTGCTACTGCACTTGAGCTTCCCATGTAGCCGACATATGAATTCTACAAGCAGCTGCCTATAGGGATTGCAGCTGCAATCCAGATGTGGGTGTCAGTGAGTGTTTTCCCTGTCAGCATCCACAAGTGAAGTGCCTCGAGTGCGCTGGACTTGTGACTTGGGTTTCAATCCCTTGCTTAGCTGTGTAGCTCACTTTGGGTGGCCTTGGATCAGCCCTATCCTCTCAGCCTAACCTATCTCACAGCGTCATTGTTAGAATAAAAATGGGAGAAGCCTACATATTTCACTCTGAACTCTTTTCGTGGAAGAGCAGTCTGAAAACCTAACAAATAAAATGTTCTCCCTAAACCCCCAAGCTGTTTCTGAATTGACTCCTTCCTTCCGCCTGGGTTGTCCTAACCCTGGTTTGCCTTCTGGGCTAGGCCAAACAGAGGCCCTCTACTTCCCTGGAGCAACTAAAAAGGCCTTCAGAAAATATGCCGCCTCTGAGGGAAAAAAATGAAAACAAAAAAGGTGGGAAGGGAGATTGAATTTAGTTTCTTGGTTCACTAATGTCTGCTGTCCTTCAAAACTTCAAGACTTTGCTTGCTAGGCATCATGACCAGTTAGAAGTGGGTAGAGAAATGAGAGACACTGCTGCGATCATTTCCCTGACTGGGCCTGATAGTTCAATTCACTCACCATGTTGATTTTTAATGGGTCTGTGCAAACAACATAAGGTTCCTAAGATTCAGGGAGAAACTAACAGCATCTGTTGCAATGGCTGACTTGTGAAAATGCTTTTTTTTAAAAAAAAAGTTTTGAAAAATATATCAAATTTGCCATCAGCTCACCATTGCCATCTAGTGTCACATTTGTATAATGCACTTAAAACACACTTAAAACGTTATACAGTATATGCAGCTGTATAGCTGAGTCCTTTGTGTGTTTGTCCTCTGCAGGGTCTCCAACTCTTTTTGGACCACAGCTTCCACCATCTCTAGCTAGCAGGACCAGCATCAGGAATGATGGGGATTGTAGTCCAAATACAGCTGGAGACCCAAATTTGGGAAACTCTGCTCTACTATACCATAAGGTGGTACATTGGCGCCCCCTGGTGAGGAAACAGCTAAGCATGGTAAGTGTATAGGAAAATTGGTTGTTGCACCAGCTCTGTTAGTCTGTTGCAGCAAAAACAACCAAGGATCTCGTGGCATCTTAAAGAATAATTTACCATGTTGCAAGAAACCACTCATCAGGAACAGAAAGTGTTATCCTCAGTTGACAGCTTTCATGCTAACAATGCAGTCAAGTGACACATTAAAATTTACATCTATGCACAATGACCATCCACAATTGTAATCATTGGTGGTAATGCAATACCTTAACACTAAGTTAATTACCATTAAGAAACGATTATCATAGCTGCTAGAACTGAACCTGATGACTGAGTTGCAATTTCACATTTTTCACACTGAAGTTTCTCTTTGAAGATTATTTTGTTCAAGTACAGCCATTTCCAGCAGCAGAACGGAAAACCTTCTGTTTCTGAAGCAAGGTTTGGGATGGGATTTCATTCAGCCCAAGTCCCAAACTGTCTTCAGATCTCTGGGGAACAACCTGGCTGGCATCCAAGCAGAGAAGAGAGCCGGCTGCTGTGGACATAGGAGGCTTCTGTTCTCTCTCAACAAGCTTGGGGTGGAGAATTTATGGCTTGTATTTTGCAACTGCTCTCTCTGCTCAACATTTCTCTTCTTTTCAGGGTGTTGGGGTTTACGGTGTAGGGCTACAAGCAAAGAATGCAAGTCACCCTGGGCTGAGGAAGGGTTTGTAGCTGTTTCTGAAAAACACGCTATGGGGAACTTCAAGTTAGAGCCGTATTCTAGACAGGGTTATCAAATGCCGTGATGATGGCTAAATGGAATGGGGTTTCCACATGTAGGGAGCCAGCTAAGCCCCAGATCTGCCAGGATGAACTGAGTTTGGAATAGACTGGATTGCTGGCTGAGTCTGAGCTCAGTCAGGCAGAGGGAGACATCCACCTGTTGCAAACTCTACTCCGCTGCGTCATGTGACCTAGCAACCCAGTAGAAGTTACAAAAAGGCTGATGTAAGTCAAGCTCCATTTTAAAGGGTCGTTTTCCCTCCAAAAGGCTAGGTGGGGCTGAATTAGCTGGCAGCAGCCACACTCCTGAAAGGAGTTTGCTACAGGTGTAAGTTACACTGGCATAAATTGCCCTGGCGTAAGTTACACTGGTTTCCTGCAGCTTAGATTGCTCTGCCCAGGGTAGTATATCTACCACAGAGTATCTGGTTGCCAACAGTTAAGAAGGATCTCCACAAGTGACTGGCTGCTGTGGAGCTGAGATGGACGTCTGCTCTGATCCATCAGGACTTCTCTTATATTCTTAAGGTAAAGGTAAAGGGACACCTGACCGTTAGGTCCAGTCGTGACCGACTCTGGGGTTGCGGTGCTCCTCTCGCTTTATTGGCCGAGGGAGCCGGTGTACAGCTTCCGGGTCATGTGGCCAGCATGACTAAGCCGCTTCTGGTGAACCAGAGCAGCACATGGAAACGCCATTTACCTTCCTGCCAGAGTGGTACCTATTTATCTACTTGCACTTTGATGTGCTTTCGAACTGCTAGGTTGGCAGGAGCTGGGACCTAGCAGCGGGAGCTCACCCCATCACGGGGATTAGAACTGCCGACCTTCTGATCGGCAAGTCCTAGGCTCCGTGGTTTAACCCACAGCAGCACCTGTGTCCCATGCACCACCCATGTCTCATGCGCCACCCATGTAGGCTCTCTTGTGGAATCCTCACTGCCTCCCCAAAGTGATCTTTCCCTTCACTTGCTCAACCCCCTCACCTCCATCAGCTATGTGCCATTGCAGGAGAGTCTTCTTTTTCTTTGGCAATCACTCGTAGCTGTCTTCCATGAACACAGTTTTAACAGTGAGTCCATAAGTGACTGTGGAGGCCAGTTCTGGATCCACACTTCCTTCCACAGTGGGGACATAGCTTTCTGGGCGGGAGTTGATCACGGTGAGGGTTTGCCAAGTGTGCCTTCCTCTTAGCACCTTTCTCTCTTTCATCCTGAGTTCAAGCATCTTCAAAGCCCACAACACCTTTGGTAAAGGCTGTTCTCCAATTGGAGCACTCGCAGGCCAGTGTTTCCCAGTTGTTGGTGTTAATACTATATTTTTTTAGATTTGCCTTGAGAGAGTCTTCCAACCTCTTTGTTGACCACCAGCATTACGCTTTCCATTTCTAAGTTTGGAATAGAGTAGTTGCATTGGAAGAGGATAATCAGCCATCCGAACAACATGACCAGTCCAACAAAGTTGATGTTGAAGAATCATTGCTTTTGACACTGATGATCTTTGCTTCTTCCACTACACTGGCGTTCGTTCTCCTGTCTTCCCAAGTGATGTGTAAAAATTTTCAGAGACACTGTTGATGGATCTTTTGAGGAGTTGGAGATGGCCTTTATAAGTGGTCTACAAGCTGCTGGGAGGAATGTAAGTGATGAAGAGGGGCACTGTAGGCCTCGCATCTCAGATTGCCTATGCTATGGTTGCAGTGCCACTGCTTTACAGGGATGTTGCGGCTGCTGCCAGAGGCTGGGTGAATGGCTTGAATGTCCTTTCCCATGTGGTAGCTCTGCTAATGGCAGAGGTTCTCTAGGCTAGCCTTATCCAACCTTGAGCCCAAGTGTAGGTGAACTACAGCTCCTGTTGACTCCGGCAGCATGGCTAATGGTCAGGGATGATGGACGTTGAAGTCCAAAGGCATCTGGGGACCAAGGCTTGGAGAAGGCTGCTCTATGCTCTGCTTGGTGGCTTGCCCTTTGACCTAAGGTGGGTTAGAACAGCAGCATGCCAGCCACAGAAGTATATGGTAAACAAATTAAGGAGTAGGTCTCCAAATGTATGTAGGTCATGGGGTATGAAAAGGCTAAACACTGTTGCTTAAGCCATTGATGTGGTATGACAAGGAATGTCGACCACCCACCCACCAGGAAAGGATGCAATGCATGTGTCTGGGCTAGCTGCAAAGCCAAAGTTTATTCTGAACTTAATGCCTGTGGAGAGCCAGTGTGGTTTAGTGGTTACAGTGTCTGACTAGGACCTGGGAAGCCAGGGTTCATAATCCCCACTTGACCACAAAGCTCACTGGGTGACCTTGGGCCAGGCACTATCTATTAGTCTAACCTACCTCACAGAGTTTTTGTAGGGATTAAATTGGGGGGGGGAGGAGAGAACCATGTATGCCACCTCAAGCTCGTTGGAGAAAAAGGTAGGATATAAAAGCAAGCAAGCAAACAAATAAACAAATAAATGTCACCAGCTGCATTTTCACATAATTTGTCTTATACATAAAAAAGGTAAATTATTTTAGAAATGGGACTTACAGCAAAACACTGCTGTGTGCAGTGCTTTTGTTTAGGCTACTCCATTACACACGCGCACACACAGAGTGAGTCAGCATCATTCCATGCGTGCTGAGTCTGCTGTTCTGGAGAATCTTTGCTTCCTTAGGGTTTTTTACTTGAAATTTCCACACCCATCTTTCTGCAGATCTTGAAGTCTCCTTGAGGCTGCTAGCACCTCCCTCTTGACACCTCCCATTTGGGTGACATTAGCCAAACTCATTGGAGATAATCATTAGTATATATACATACAATTCAAGAACTCCCCAGAACTGTGACAGACATCCTCTTAGAAAAAAGCAAACATTTTTCTCAAATGTATTTTATTCATATGCAAATCTGTGGATTTAACTGATGGATGGATCAATTCCTGAATGAAAGCTCCTATGCTGAGCTAAGATTTCTGCAAACAGTGACAGCCCAATATCTGTTATTAGCATTTTCAAAGCAGCACACAAATGCCCAAACCCAGACCTGCTTAGCTCCAGCAAGGTGGAAGCCTCATATACCTTCAGGAGATATCCTGAGACCTAGCAGCTAATATAGATTTATAAACAATGCATCCTATTCTTATTCCTTCTTGTGGCTGCTCTTTCTCAGATCAGGAAAACAGAAAGCTTTGCAGACATGGAATAATCTCCAATCACTGCATAACAGAGGACTATTCACAACTGTCATGTAACAACAGCATCATGGAACTGGATGACTTGCTTCTTGACAAGAGTGTTGATTCTTGGGTGCTGTGCATATTCTAAACTAGGAAACAAACAAACAAATTAGATTAAATATCTGGGCTGAGTAGGGTAGGAAGCTAACTTTGGTGGCTGCTGAATGTTATGTAAAATAAATGTAGTGCATAATTTATATTTTCTCTTGCTAACCAAAGCTTGCTTGCCATCCTCCTCCTCCAACTGGCATGGGAGAGAGGCCTTAAAAATGGGCTATGGAATGCAGTCTTTGTCCCTCCCATCAGGATCTATTCCATCCCTCATTTACCATCCTCACTGTTACTCATGAGTAAACTAAAAAGCCTTCTTGTAAGTAATTAGCATAGGGTTGGACAGAGTCACAGCAGTCCTCTTATTTTTAACCTGCTTTATCCATATGCCTTATTCCCCGCCTTCTCATTTTTAAAAAACAGTCACAGTCTCTGATCATGTGGATACCTCCATTTCTGAATTTGGTTTCAACATCCTATCGGCATTTGCTATGTTCATTATTAAAAGGAATGTGGCAAAGTTCACCACTTCGAAGTAGGACATGGAGCCCATACAAAATGACTGGAAATTATCCCAGGTGAACTGGAGGAACTCAATTTTGTATCATTGTGTCAAGCCCTAAGGAGTGTTTTATCGCACTTTTAGGGGATGACTGAGTAGTTAAAGGCACACTGAGGTCACTTGGTATTTGGTAAGTCAAATCAAATCAAATCAAATTTATTAAAACGGTCACAGACCAGATTAACTCGTACAGCTAGTCAGCAAAGCATAACACCGGAAAAAACAAAGGACAATTTCAATACAGATTAGGCCATAACAGCAATTTAAAATTAGACAGCATAAATAAAATTAAGTATTTGCCTTTGCCTGCATATTGGCATTGGAAAGCTCTTGTTTCCTGCGCCTAATAGCGGCTACACAGAATTTGGCAACATTGATCGTAATTTCAGGAACCTTATCTTCTACCAAGGCTCTCATACGTTGGAGTTCTGGTTCATTTTTAAGCTTTTGTAGAACTGGGGCAATAAAGGTCAGGCGTAGATCCTCGTAGTAACTACAGTGCAGCAATACATGCAGACTTGTTTCCACTTCCGATGAGCCACATGGGCAAACACGTGACTCATATGGTTTGCCCTCATATCTGCCTAGCAGCAGGGCAGAGGGCAGAACGTTAAATCTGGCCAGGGTAAAGGAGTGTCTGTACTTAGGTATTTGTAAATCAGCCAGATAATTTGCGGGTGAGAACCCTCTCCCAAAGTCTCTAATTGTGGCATGTTTCTCCATTTTGCCCATATGACATTGCAGCTCTATGTCCCTAATGCGTTGAAGCACTTGACTTCTGGCTCTCTCATATCCTGCCGCTATCAAGATCTGCGGGGAGAATCCCAAGCTTCTTATCTTTTCAAACAGGGAAGCTTTCCAGGTAGAATGAAAGGTGTCTAAGAGTGTTAAAGGAGCCAAACCGGCCGGGAAAAAAATAAGTTTTAACCAGTAGTGTATCTTTAGAATCCACAACCGCGCGTTAATGGGTGGTTGTCCAACTTCTAAGCGGACAGCTATATTAGATACACAGGGGGGGATCCCCAATAAACACCGATAGAATTTTGTTTGAAATGCCTCCATAGGCGCAAAATTTTTAAAACTGCAAACCTGGGATCCATAAGTGAGTTGTGGGAGTATTTTTGCAGCAAAAACCTGGGAGGCCGCTGGAATGTATTTACCCCCTTTCCCGTGAAAAAATCTTATAAGGGCTTTATTGGCCCTTCCTGCGTTGGCAATGGCGTTTTTCATCTGTTGGTGCCACGAGACCCTTTCCTCAAAAGTTATTCCCAGGTATTTGAAAGTTGCTACCTGGTCAATAGGTTGACCATTAATTCTCCATTTGTGTTTCCTTCTTTTTTTTGAAAACACCATAATTTTAGATTTGCTGTAATTTATTGATAGTTGTTCCGCTTGACAATAGTCAGCAAGTGATCTCAAAAGCTTCCTCAAGCCAACGCAGGAAAAGGAGAGTAGGACTGCGTCGTCCGCATACAGAAGTACCGGGAGGGGCATACCTGCCAGATTGGGAGGGTGGGCATTTTCTTTCGCCATATTTACTGCTAGAGAGTTGATATAAAAATTAAATAGCGTTGGATGTGAGGGCGATCTGGCTGCGACATCTGTCACCCCATTGATCGCCAGGGTTGATTCGGCTGATCTGGCTGGCTAGGCGGGTGTCCCCTTCCTCCCTCACCGCTCCATGTGCGTCCCTCCCGAAGCTGCGCGCTCGGTGGAAGAGGACGACCATCCCAGATAGAAGGGTATTTGGTAAGGTAAAGGAGCTGGTAGCATCAGCCACGGTGGTGAGAACAAATAGTATCTTGAAGCAAACCCATTTTTTGAGGGAGGTTTTGGATCTGGCTGCATTATGGTCACGCGAATAACGTTTTGAGCTGGGCATCCCACTGCAAAAGCTGTTACAGGATGAAGGATATGAAGCTGCTAAAAGTCTTTTACAGCTGTTCCTTTAAAGAACACAGAGAGAGCTCTTCAGTTCAGGACGTTAGGATTCCCCCTACACGTGTAGGGTGGCCCCAAAACTGAATTACAGCCTCTCTCCGTTTGGACTTCGTGCCCTTTGTACAGGAAGGGAGTGTTTGCTTATTAAGTTGCTATTCCAGCCACATGGAACAAAAACGTCCCTAATAAGGAAGACACACGTACGTGTGTGTGTAACACTGTGTGCTTTTACATGACACGCCTAATGCTTGTACTTTGGGGTCGTGATGCGAGTTTGCGGTCTCTCTGTCCCAGAGAGAGAGAGAGATCTTGAATTTAGGAAGCCCACACAACCCGCCTCCCTCCCTGGCGGGCAGAGCGGCGCTTCCAGGGTGACGGGCGGGTCTAGGCCACAGTCTAGTGCGCACGCGTCAGTTCCGGCCGGCGGGGACCAAAGGGAAAAAACAAAAATCCCGAAGCTTCAAAAACCTATCGCTTCCTTGTTCTGATTAGACTTCCCCAAGCCAAGCAAGTGCGGATTGCTACCTGGGCGAAGGAAGGATTCCATAGGATTCCCAGCACAGTTGCACACTGTGTGTGCAAATATACTGACGGCCGTATCCAAACACGGAGCAATATTTAAATCTGCATCTCGCCCTTCCTGCCAAAGGAGCCCAGTAAGCGCACTTTCAGGTGGGCGTGTACAGGATCGCAGCGCCAGGAGGATCCATGTTTGATACTTGAAGCAATGGTTTTATACAAGGGTGAAACTGGTTGAAGTCCGCAGGGCTTCCACTGGGAAGCCTGGTGCCTTTCAAAGTTGGCAGCAGGCAGAAATTCAACAGGTGTGGATAATAAACGGAGGTGCGCTGTAAACTGTTAAACCTCTGGCTGTGTCACAGAAAGTAAACACAGAATCTGATTCCATCAGATAAAGACCGTTTCCTGCTTTGGGGTGTTTGTGCAGAAAACGCCACACACCTGAAAGGTTCTCTAAAAAACCAGGTGCGGCACAGAAACGCAGCGAGTGAAACCCACCCCATCAAGAATTTCCGTCCAAGCCAAGGTGTGAATCCTGTCAGGAATAAAAAAGTCGCCCTTGGAGATTGGGTCGGCTTTCCCCTTTTTTCGAAGCTATGAGCAGAGCGCGCGTGCAGCGCTTAACTCTCCTTTTTTACCCCGCACATGGCAGGGCTTCCATCGGCGAACCGGAACTCTCGTCAGAGGAACCTATAAGACCGCAGCCCCTTGGGCGGGGACCGGAGCTTCGGCGCGTGGGTAGGAAGCGGCCGCGGCGGCTGTTGAGGGAGGAAAATGGCGGCTGCCGCCGCCGCCGCGCAGCTTACCGACGAGGAGCTTTTCTCCGAGCTGAGGCGACTCGGCTTCTCGCCGGGGCCCGTCACCGAGAGCACACGGCCCGTCTACCTGAAGAAGCTCAAGAAGCTCCGCGAGGAAGAGCGAGCTGGCGGGGCCCGAGTCGCCGCCGCCGCCGCCAGCAAGACCCGGAACAGTAACAACAATAACCCCGGGGCAGGCGGCGGCGGCGGCGGCGGTTTGGCGTCTCGGCTGGCCAGCGCCGACCTCTCCTCCTCCTCCCTGTCTGGGGCGGCGGGCGGCGGCGGCGGCGTCCGGGCCCGCGGCGGCGGGGGCGGCAAAGTGCTGCTGGGCTTCAGCTCTGACGAGTCGGATGCGGAGGCCGGTCCCCGGGGCCCGGCTGGCGCCGCGGGCAGCCGGCGAGAGCGGGGCTCAGCCTCCCGGCGGGACGCGAAGCCTGCGGCGGCAGCCGTGGGCACTGGCTGCCTCCCCAGCAGCGCGGCGGCGCCGCCTCTTCGGAGGAAGCCCCATGCCTGGTGGGGGGCGACGGCCAGGCGGGCGGCTGGAGCTCGGGAGCAGATTCCGGGCGGTGGAGAGGACGACGACGACGGGGACGACGACGACGAGGAAGCAGAAGCCGCCGCCGTCGAGGACGAGACCCAGGAGGAGCAGCCGCAGCAGGAGCGCTGCAAGAACCGCGCCGTGAACGGGAGCCGGTTCCTCTCCAGCAGGAGGGACAAGTACTCGGACTCGGAGGAGGAAGAGGCGGCGGCTGCGGTTGCGACGGGGGCCAAGCAGCAGGTGCTGAGAGAGGAGGCGCTTACCCGCCACTACCTGGCCCGAAGGAGCCTTAACAGACCTGCCTCGCCGTTCTCGGGCCAGGCAGGTGCAGCAGGGGGCTTGATGGAGACTGGCCAGGGTGCTGGTGGTGGCCGTGCATTGAATGTTAGGGTGGCTGCTTCTGGCAGGAGCAGTGACAGGGGGAGAAGTCGAGAGGAAGACGAGGAGGAGGAAGAGGAGGAGGTCGACCTGGTGAAAAGGGGCGGGTATCTGGATTCCAGTCCGCCGCTCCTGCCCAGGTACCGTGGCGGCGGTGGCGGCTCTGCAAGGAAAGCCCACCAGCAGCTGTTTCTTCCGCCGCTGCTCAGCGGCTTGGACAGTAGTAGCAAAATGACTGATTCCTTGGGCGGGGACAGGAAACCAGCCAACAATCATATCCTCACTGGTGGCTACAATGTGGAACCTAGGATATATACCGCTACCACCAGCCTCTCTCCAGGTGCTACCACTTCCTCGTCCACTAGAATCAATCACTCCAACCACACAGGTTCAAATCATACTTATCCGAAAAACACCTACAAGCAGAAGGTTTCGGAGCCCGAGGAGGATCTTCTGCAGCAGTTCAAGAGAGAAGAAGTATCCACCACAGGAGGCTTCAGTGCCCATTACCTATCTATGTTCCTCTTAACTGCTGCATGCTTGTTCTTTCTGATATTGGGGCTCACGTACCTAAGAATGAGAGGTTCGGGAATAACTGAGGATGTGGGAATTGACAGTAAGTATTGGGAAACGGGGCAGAAGCCCTTTGCTCCACTTAATGACGTAAATAAATGCGTGAAGTATGTCACATAAGGAACCCAGAAGCTTGAGTTGCTGCTTTGTTTTCTGTCAACCCTAACAACTGCTTCTGTAGACTTGTGGATGTTTTTGCTTATGGAGTGGAACGAGAAACAGCTTTTGGGCAAACCACAGAGACCTCTCTGTTCCTTAATTCAATAGCCTTTATGTAGATTTTGTTTCCTCTTAACTTTTTGCCATTAATTTTGTTAGAACGTCTCAAACGTTTAAGGATATGTCCTTAAAGATGGATTGGGGTCATTGGCCAGGAGTTGGTGCACTTGACTATCTTTCTTCTTCTCAGTACAGAATAATTACTGCTATGCCTCTTAGATTTAAAAATGGGAATCTTATTCTAAGCTTGTGATTTGTAGCTGTGGTGTTCGTGGGGTGAATCAGATTGTAAGTGATGTTTGAAACTCAGGTACTCATCCAACTAATTGACAAAATTCAGACACAGGAGATGCTTCTGTTTAAAAATGAATGAGTTGCATAGGGTAAATTCATTCTGATGCACATGTTGTATGTTAATTCCTACATGTAAATCTTATTATGTAGGCATTTATAACATGTGAGTGACACCTGTGTTTAAATTTAATTTAAATTCTAAATTTAAATTTAGGATTTACTCTTAGGATTCTGAAAAAAATACTAATTGTCAGTGACTCAAAGTTGGCTTAGTTACAGTGGGTTCTGACAGTTGGAAGGAACAGTGGGAGGAAATAGGTGTTTGAGTTCAGCTGAGGGGGGATAGGGTAGTGGGAGATCTTGAGCAGGAAAAAATAATTAGTTTAAAGTGGTTTTAACAAGATGGTTATCTTGTTTAAGGCATAAACACCTTGGATTTAATATGCTGTGCAGAAAAAAGGGGAGCTTAAAGGCCCCCTGAAAATCTGGCATACATACACCTTTTGCTAAGCAAATCAGCACCTTTAAATGATTTCCTGTAACTTGCGGTTCATTGACAAAGCCACAAGGCTAGATTTAGAAGATCTTTCCATCTTAATGCTGTGTTTTTGTTGGTTTACTCTTGGCACTTTCATGGTGACCTGGTTTTCATGTCACCCTAAGCCAAACCATAGCTTAGCATAAACACACAGGTCCCAGGAGACAGATTTGTACCTACCTTACTCCTCCCTAGTCACTCTGCTGCTATGCTAAGTCAGCGCTTGACTTAGCATGTGGTCCTGGGTTTGTGGTTTAACTGTCTCCATACTAACCATTAGATGTAACCCAAATTTGTCCCATGGTTTGTGGCTCATTGTTTGTTTGGAAGAGCTAAACTGGGAGCCTGGGTTCAGACAACATGCTGAATCAAGCTATGGCTTAGTGTAACACAGCAGCCAGAACCACTGGGGAGGCCATGCTCTTCTCTGGAAACTTGCACTCTCACATTTGACTGAGCCATGGTTTGGTTTGGTTTGGTTTGGTTTGGTTTGGTTTGGTTTGGTGTAGTGTAGTGTAGTGTAGTGTAGTGTAGTGTAGTGTAGTGTAGTGTGATGTATGATGTATGAACCAGGCCAGTGTTGTCCTCCTGGTGAAGATGGAAAAACAGAATATGGTGGTTCCCCCAATGGTAGTTTTGTGATTTATGAAAACATTTTTACTAGGAAAACATGGATAAAAGACTATTTCATACCTGGAAGCTGCAGTCTTCCTTGGTTTATTTAATCAGGCAAAGTGCTTCTTGCATACATTTGAATCCTTCTAGCTTAGGTGTATGTGTTCATTTTTATTAATCCATAATTGCCTGCCTGAAGTACTGTTTGGACAAAAAAAAACACCTTGATGGATTCTAAAAACTAGGTAGATAAGTAATATGTTATCAGAATTCTGAAATTGTGCTGCTGTATGATGAGGTTCAAAAGTCAAAAAGTACGTGCTACTGTTTTTATCGGCCTGGTTTTTGTGTTGCTTCATATACCATGTAGATAACATGTGAAGCAGCACCCAAGACTTGAAATTCTTGGAAATAGCAGCCATATAAAGAGAGAGAAATTGGTGCCAAATCATAACATTTCCCCAGAGTTCTTGTGCCTCAAGCTATATTCCTAGTGGTTTGCTGATATGCTTGGCTTTTGAATCTCAAGCCTCCAGATTGCGTGCACACACATTCACCTGGTGGTTTTGGCAGGTGGGTACTGCATATTGAGTCATCTTGGCCCTTTCCTTGTTAATATGCTATATGTATGCCAATTGCAATTTATATTTGCTTCTGAAGTTCTCTGTGGATGTAATCTTACGGTCTCTGAGAGAGTGTATCATGGGCCATACAATAGATTGCATTGATACTGAAGGCAGAGATCTGGACAGGGGCATCTCATATGAGCCTCTATCTTTGCTGCTGGCTTCAGTTCCCTGCTTGAACTAATGTCAGAGCTCCAGCATCTGTAGGGCCAAAAGAGGGACATGTCTGGAGCCTCCCATGAAGCAGCTTGGAGCTCCAAACCAAGGAGAGGAAGTTAGACATGTTTCTAAGCATGTCTGATGAAGCAAAATGTCCTTTAAAGAGTTGGAATGTGTATAATTCTAGCAAGGCTCAGGTGAGGAGAACCGACAAATGTGTCTTGTCCCCTATTTCTAAATGTGTGTAATAACTGTAAGCTTAGGGGGTTTTTGGGGTGTGTGAAATTGAATAGTTGGAGGTTGTGTGCAGCAGCTTCTGAACAAGTGGATCTTGAAAACTGAAATTTGTATCAAAACTGCATACTTTTTCAGGTGGGCAAGAATGTTTGTTGTGTTTCTGAAACTGAGGTGCACCCAACAAAGTTGGGGAGGAGCTGTAGCTCCTGGGTGCTGCACATGCTTTTGTACGCAGAATTCCCCAAGTTCAGTCCTTGGTGTCTCCAGGTGTGACTGGGAAAGGCCATATCTGAAATCCTGGAGAGCTAATGTTAGTAACCGGGGACAGGGCTAAGCTGGATGGAATAGTGGTGAGACCCAGTCAAGGCAGATACTTGCCCTACAGCTCCCACAGTCCCTGACATTGCTGACAGGCACTAATAGGAATTGGAATCCAACAACATCTGGAGGGTCACAGGTAGGCCACACCTACCTACTCTGCTGCATTTGCCTACAGAGTGTGGAAATATTGTTGTTGGTACGTAAAGTGGACTTGCGTTGCATATAGCAACATGCTCCTCTGTGACATGGGACTAGTGATCTTGGCAGCAGCCATGTGATTCTAAACAATAGCTACGTTGAGGTACAACGTATATGATCCTCCAAGCAACTTTCTGTTGCTTGATTTAAAAGGTTTGTTAAAGGTAAAAGTTTCTGTAAGTGGTTAGAAACTTGACTGCCACTGCAGGCTTTCAAAATAGGGCTGGAATGTTCTTGAGCAGGAAGCTATGTGATGTAATATTGTTTTCAGGGACTTGGTACAGGGGGAAAAAATGGCTGCCCCAGGCATAAACTTTTTCTTTTTAAAAGCCAACCACCTTGTAACTGCAAGTTGACTAACTGCTTCCCTCACTCACCTCAAAGTCAAATAAGCTTTGTTCCCCCCAATTATTATTATTTTATTTCATAAAATTTATGCACTGCTTGATTGTAAAAAACACACACACCCTCAAACTGGTTCACAAAAAAGTTAAACCAGTAGGATTATCAATAAGAAGAATTAACAACAATTTAAGACTTTCAAAAGTTAAGATAATAAAGCATATTAAAACTTGCACCAACTTTCTTAGTATCTGGGCAAGCAAATGTTTCCAGCGGGCACTGAAAAGAGTGCAGTAAATGCACATGTCATCGGCCTGATATCCATAGGCAGGGAGTTTCAAAGTGTAGGTGCTGACACTATAAAAGATCAAGTTCTTACAAATTCAGAATGGGTATTATGTGCACCTGTAACAGTGCTGGTTCCGCTGTTTGAAGTGGTTGTGTGGGTGTTTATTTATTCATTTATTTACAGTGGTACCTCGAGTTACATACGCTTCAGGTTACAGACGCTTCAGGTTAGACTCCGCTAACCCAGAAATAGTACCTTGGGTTAAGAACTTTGCTTCAGGATGAGAACAGAAATCATGTTCCGGCAGCAGCAGGAGGCCCCATTAGCTAAAGTGGTGCTTCAGTTTAAGAACAGTTTCAGGTTAAGAACGGATCTCCGGAACAAATTAAGTACCACTGTATAGCATTTGTACCCCACTCTTCAGTCAAAAAGGCTCCCAGAGTGGCTGACAAGAAATCCAAACAAGCCATTCCCTACCTGCAGGCTTCCACTCTAATAAAAGGAAGGCATGTCCCTGAAAGCTCCCCTAGCCCCAGGCTGGGAAGAAAAATTCAACAAGGGGTGGTGGTGGTAGGGATTTCTGTCCAGCTGTACTTAAAAGCTGGGCAGGCTTTTCCACAACCTGGTCAGAGAACAGTTGGCCATACCAATAGTTGGAATTGTGCCTGAAATGAACTGCTAGCTGGTGAACTTAATGGGTGTGTGTGTCAAATGCTCTCTCAAACTGGTTTCAGACCAAGTTCCAAGTTTCCAAGTTCCACTGGTTTCAGACCGTAACCTGGTTGTAGCCAGTGTTAGAAACTCAGATATATAAGATAGGCACCAAATGGCTCTTTAAGCCCAGGGTTACAGTCACCAAACTGGAATGTCTCTTTGCCATTTTGGGGCCAGATGGCTCGAAAGTCGTATTTTTCAATATGACTTTTTGGTTCCTGAAATTCATTCTAATTGTGCAGATAAAATTTTAAAGGATGTGTTGTTAGTGTGTGAAAACAGGCAGGATTTAAGGATTTCCAGGAATGCACCTCCAGATAGTGGAGACATCAGGCGCCATCCTGGCGCTAGACATCTGCACTTGCTTGCAAGTGGCCAATAGTGCATGGCGAGTGGCAAATTTTGAATGCTGGTTTCAGCATTTTGCAGCAGCTGAATCTCATATACACAATTTCTTCACCTGCTACATTATCCTCACAACATCCTTATGCAGTAGGTTATGCTGAGAAGAACAACCATCTCAGTGAATTTCATGGCTCATTGGGAATTCTAACCTGGGTCTCATTGGTCCTGGTCTGTCACTGAAACCATTCCAAGACATGCTTAAAATATATTATGTGTACACCTAAACATAACATTGGATAAGTTTTTCTGCTTTCTTCTCAAATGTAAATGCTTGACTTTATGAGCACTATCAGTGTAGTCAGCAAGAACTGTTCTTGTATACTTGTATACGGCCCAGTATACCTGAAGGAGCATCTCCTCCCCCATCGTTCTGCCCGGACGCTGAGGTCCAGCGCCGAGGGCCTTCTGGCAGTTCCCTCATTGCGAGAGGCAAAGCTACAGGGAACCAGGCAGAGGGCCTTCTCAGTAGTGGCGCCCGCCCTGTGGAACGCCCTCCCATCAGATGTCAAAGCGATAAACAACTACCTGATATTCAGAAGACATCTTAAGGCAGCCCTGTTCAGGGAAGTTTTTAACGTGTGATATTTTAGTGTATTTTTGGTTTCTATAGAAGCCGCCCAGATGGGCGGGGTACAAATAATAAATTATTATTATTATTATTATTATTATTATTATTATTATTATTATTATTATTTCATTTGGCAATACTTAAGTCTTCAATTACTGTTTGAGGGTACCAAACAAATTGGGCTGGCTGCTGAATTGTGCTTAGTAGAGCTCTGCTGTAGAAGGTAGGGGGGGTGAGACCTTTTTTGCCAATTTCCCCCTCTTCCTGCAGCCCCCTGAGCCTCCCAAAAGTCTCCTCTGACAGGTTGGTGAACCCTTTGAAGTCCGCATGATGGGTAGCATTGAGGAAGTGGGCATCTGTGAATATTGTCTTCTTGCCCTCTTCCTAGAACAGGAAGTCTCTGCTGAATCTCTGTGCCTTCCATACGCAGAATAACTGTTTCCATTTGTGGAACAGCCACTCTGTATCCAACTAAAATCTAGTAAGTTGTTGATAGCCTGCTCAAATTCTGCATTTTAGCTGTTTAGGAGCAAGCTTATGCTTTCAGCAGTGACATGCTATGGTAGCCAAGCAAGTCAGGTGGACAACTTCCCCACTTGCTTCTAGGTGTAGTAACACTATCATACACAAAATATTATGAATGGCATGATATTGTGCTAGTTGTCACATTGTAATTACTGGATTCCTTTGTAATATGTATAATAATGTAAGCTGCATTTAACCTAGTGGTTTTAATTTTTGCAACATGTAAGATATTGGTATTGAAATGGTATTAAGTAAATTTCTTTTTCCCCCCTTAATAGATAAAAATCTTCTCACTGGGATGGTTAATAGAAACGTGAGTATGTTCTTAGTATCTATGTTGAGGGCTTGTCTTTGAGCTGTATTATGTCCTGATAATTTTGATTAAATAGGTTATTGACAACCTTAAATCTTGGATAATCTTAATGCAAGAGTTTTGTGTCTGCAAGCTAGATCTCCATTTTACTAAAAATTTGTGTCCTAAGAATTGTTGCCGACTCTGAGAAGTCCAGTTTGTAGGCCTCTTGATTATAAGGCTGTGTTTGAATTACTTGTACACAAACCCTACACTGCAGAAAAAAAATAGTTGAATTAGGGGAAATCCTGTTTTGCTAGCTTAAGCACATTAGGTTCTGAAACCATTTACTCTGATGGCCTTATCATTTCCAACCACTCACCTAGAAGTGAGGGCACTCAGTTCCTTGTATTGCTTTGCTTTCAGTATGCAGTAGCCTCACAATTTTTGGCAAGGTAGATCAGTCCCTATATGACAAAACTACCATCCAAACGTAACACAGCATTTCATATAACTACACTCTTCTTTGAGCCAGTATTGGAATAGTGGCAGCTGAGAGAGAGAGACTCATGGGAAAGTAAATTGTTCGTTCCTTTTAATTAGAGCATTGTGCCTCTCCCAGCCCCTGGGTTTCCTTGCTGTTGAGTGATGTTTCTCAGAATTTAGGATGGTATACTTTTAAGTCTGTGGCACTAAAGATGTGAAAGCCCAGGGGGCAAAAACATATTTTCCTCCCAATTTTGAAGAGAACACACACTCCTGTGAAACAGTTTCTCTTTTGGAATGAGTGAAATTTTATTCATTTGGAATGTCTAGTGTGAAAATTTCTATTAAAGGCATTCTGAAGCTTTAGAAACTGATAATTTCTATCTATAACAATGTAGAAATATGCAATGCTTGGATCAGAGATGCATTTCTGCTCCTAGGGCATGCTGCCATCTTCATGAAGAACATACATTGCTTTTGTTTCCTACAGCTTTCTTAGTTTGTGCATCTCAGAAGTAGGAAAAAATAAGATAATGTGTGTAGATAGCACAGGATGCAAACATTTGCAACCCTTTAGTAATTAGCATGCTTACCATTTTGTAAACTTATATAAGGATTGCTCTATGAATTTCATAAGTATGCCATACTTAGCATACTTACCGCTTTGCTTGTAGAAAATGAAGCCATGTGTCATATAGCAACATGTTACATACAAAAATGTATCATTTATATTGTTTGTATTTCCATAATTTTGTATTTGTGTTATTGTATTTGTATTTATCTGCTTATTCTTGAGTCACCTTGGAAGCCGTTTTGGCTGACAGGCGGCATATAAATAATAACATAGCGACATAATACATTTTATATTAAAGCAGCAAAGTAAGTTTCGTTTAATAAGAATGTATCTATTCGATATATTTTCATTTTCCCCAAAATGGGGGGAAACAATTTCCCCCCACTGCTTCAATTTTTTTTGGGGGGGGGAAATTGTACATCTCTGTGTAGTGCTATCTAGGATATATGCTATTTCCATTATTTCAGACTTTGTTATAACACTTCTTAACTGGCTTATTAAATTTCTAGGTAAATGAAACAATTCTTATGAACAGCTTATATAAACTACATGATAAGCTGGCACAAATAGCAGGTGAGCATTTAAAGCCAATATTAAACTGTTGGATTTCAAAAGAATGCATGTGTAAAGATTTATAGCAATAAGCAAATTTTGAAGGTGCTTTGTGATTGCAGGAATAAGAATAATTATTTCATTCGTATGGATACAATAATTATTGTATTGAATCAGTGCTAATATCACAGATATTATGGTAAAATACCTTGTCTTGACTGTTGAAATATGCTTATAAAACAAGAGAGATTTTAAAACGAGAACTTAAACATTGCATTAATTAGCAGGGTAACTAATTCCCTCAGAAAAAAAACATAGAAAAAGCTGTGTTGGCCCATTAGGGGAAAATGTAAAAGGTAAGTACGTTTATTGGGACCAGGTAGAACAATATGAAATAGTGAGCCAACTTTCAAGCTGTCCAGAACTCTTCATCAGGCAGACATTAAAACAAAATTTGACAGGGCAAGGGTGGAGTAAGTGAGGTTTGGGGGAGGCAAGAAAAAGCAAAGAGTGGTCTACTTTCTGAAGTCTGCAGTTTATAGCAATCCTGAGCTGGAATACAGGCGTTCTCCAAGGTCCAAGACAGATTGCAGGTTGCATTCATTACTGTTGGGGCTGAAAAGCAGAAATGGATGTTACCCTTGTTTTTAAATATATATAAATGAGTCATTTTCCAGTTTTGTGTCGGGCTCTAACTGGAACACACGCGTGACTTATGAGGCAAAGAACAGAAAGGAGGAGGAGTCTTTACATTAGCAAAACTTTGGATCATTTGCATCAGTCCCCCAAGGTCTTCAAATGGTAGAAGATTAGCTATGAGAGACTACTTCAGTTAAATCCATCTTGCATTTGGTTTTGATTTTTCGTCAGAAATAAAGTTAGTAAATAAAAGTCAGCGTAGTGGTATTCCGTTTCATACCTGTCTTTCACCATGAAGTCCAGGGGAGAGCCTTTACAACAGCTTAAAAATACAAGATTGAAAATATTTAAGAGAGTACCTTTGCAATATGTGTGTCAGTAGGAACTGTACAGAAAACCTATTTTAAGTCCGATAAATTTTAAAGGTGTATATACTGTAATGGTTAAAGTACACAATATCATTGAACTTAAAGATTATTAGACTTTATTCCATACCTGAATAGAATTTGACACTTAAGTTAATCTTGAGAATAAGCTCCAGTGAAGAAAAAGGACTCTACTTCTGTGTATACATGTATAAGATTGTACTGTCAACTGTTAGTAGAGTCATCTAGAGATTTATACACTATTTATCTTATAGGATACTTTTCTATCAAAGCAATATCAAAAATAACTTACAACATTTTCCCTCATGTATCCAAAGTTAGTATTAATATATCCAAAGTTTATTTAGTCACATAACTGTGAGAAATACATAAAAATACTTTTCATTGTACTAGGAGATCATGAATGTGGCAACTCTATCAAGAAAGGTCTTTCTCTCCAGGAGGCAGATACATATTTAAAAGTAAGTAAATGCTCATCATTTTAAATATTGCAATTAACTTGGTATGAATGTTACATTGACTTAGCTTTGTGTTCAGTTATTCCTCTTATTTTTGTTTTGTTTTGTCAGCAAAACAGAAGCTTCAGTGGTAGGTTTCTTAGCATGTGTGATTTAATAGCAAAAAAAATATTGAGTGGGAAAATGTAGGTTTTTGGTTGTTTTTTTAAAAAAAGCAGGGTTCTGTTCTTGTTGGTCAAATTACTCATTATAACCTATATATTTAAAATACATTTAGCTGTCCTTACCTGCTCCACTATTGATCAGAAAGCTCTCTAAGAATGGGAGAAATCCTCACTTGGAGGATTGTAGGAGACCATAAGCATCAAATTGAAATGTTTACATGCTATGTGCATTTTCAGTTGAGAACAATGTAGCCAAACCTTGAGTGTTTTGGTCTTTAGAATAGAGGGATCAAGCCCCAAGCACAATGGTTTCTCTTCATTAGCTGATGAGGGTTTTCATACATTTTTCAGCAGACTGTTGTTTCTCTGCTTTGGGGTGAATTACTGTAGTTCAGCTGACACCTCTAAATTTTTACTTAATATTGTATGGCACCAAGGAAGGAAGTGCACTCTACTCAGTTGCCACTGATTAGGCAAAAAACTTAAGCACCATACCCTGCTGTTCTGGGGAGAGAATTGTGAAAGTACGACACTTGAATACAAGGTTTTACAGGCTACTGGAGAGTAGTCATGAGCAAAGAGTAGCATGGAGCTCACAGATTTTAAATTTGGAGTAGGTATGTTGTGGAGAAGATTCTTCTGTCTTATTTCTTCATATACTGCTTGTTCCTTTTGCTCATCTGTGTGTACCTGTGTCATGAGGGAAGTCCTTTGGGAGTTTGCCAATCTTCTACAAAGGAGAATTTTTTGCAGTTGAGAAGCATGATAGTTTGACTTTTATCTAGCTCTGGACAATATGAAGGCTTTGGGCCTAATCTGATCTGCATGAACATGGCAATATTGCTAGTAGAAACATAAGTGTTGAATTTTGTTGCTCATACATAAGTATGTGAATGTCATTTTCTGCAGTTTGTTATATAAATATTTAGCTGTTGTATTCAATAGCCCGGGAGGAATGTTGATGTGGTAGAGAGAGACTGACAACCATAGATACTCCCCCCCCCCCAGTTAATTAACTTCATAAAAACTGGTTCTGCCAGATTTTTTTGTCCAAATTCCTGCATAGCTACTTATTAACTAAATTCTTCTACTCTGAGTACAGGGATTTGCATTGTTGATTATCAGCTTATTTCAATAGCATAGCAACATCTCAGTCCTGTGTTGCCTTATTAGACATTTACTAGCAACAAGAATAGTTCTAAGCTAAATTCTCTTTGGCCCTACAGTGGTGATACAATACATTTTTCTGTTGAAATATGCACTTTATCATTGTTGGTTGGTGTATAATATGCAGTCTGGGGCTATTTTAAGACCTGTGTGTTTTGAGGGAATGCAGAAATAAGGAAGCTAAGGCCAGGGAGATTGTGCCCCCAACTCTAAAGGTACTGTCAGTTGGCCTGGGAGGTCTCTGTTGCTCTATATTTTATACCGTTCATGTGTTTTAGTGTTTTAAAGTTGTAAACTGCATTGGGTTCTTGGGCAGAAAAACAGCATAAGCGCAGTTAATTAAACAATAAATATACGACTTTAAAAAGCCTTACATTATAGTCTCACGTTTCACAGGAAAGGGGCAATATTGATTTGCATTCATGGAATGGGAAGTAAGCAATTAAACTAGGATAGAAGTATAGAGCAGGGTGCAATTTTCTTTACAAAAGTAGTAGAACTAATTTCCACTGAACAATTCAAACACAGAGGATGGCATTTGTGTGTTCTAACATGCTTTAAAATGGATTTAATACTTTGAAGATTAAAAATGGGTAAATGCATTATCATTCTAATGCACTGCAATACTTTCAGTAGTTTGTACATGTAGTTTTTCAAGCAGCACATCCCAGTGCAAATGACCTGATTGTGTTGAGTAGTAGCAGATTGGAAGAGCATTGGTTGCAACCAGGCACAAATAAGTGTTCAAAGGTGCAAAGGAATGGTTTTTTAAACAGTATTTTGCATCCACTGGAAAAAATACTATAGCAAAAAAATCAAACTTCACAGAAATTAGCAGAGCACGAGTATTACTTTTAAAATGCATATATTTGTAAAAGATATCTGGAAGCTAACCTGTTACCAGTCTAGACATTTTATAGCTTTGTATCCTCGCACTACAATGTAAAATCATCTGTTTACTGCATTTTATTCTGCTATTAGTTTTTCTGTTCCTCTTTGTGAAATGCACATGGCTGCTGCCATTTGTGATTACCGTGTGGATTCATTGATGTAGTTGATTTGGTGAAAAAAGCCAGGAAATATGGTTGCATTTTATTGCACAGCTATTATTAGCATTTAAATATTACTCAATGCTGAACACAGAATCAAAATAGGCAGAATGGCTTTTGATCCTATCAGTATGGCAAGGGAATGGAAGGGGCGTGGAGGAAGCACATTTAGAGTCAAAGTCTGGTCGCTTGACAAATGTAAAAAATTTGTTCAAAAGTGAAGAGGCCAAGCCAAGTGAGGGCATGGCTGCATCTCCAGTTGCATCAGACAGCAGCCTGGTAAAATTGTCATAGTGTATTGAATGCTATTGCAGGGGTTTGAAAGGGTGGCGCAAGCAAATACTTCATTTAATTTTCCTGCATTTGATAGACAAGTTCTGACTATAAACCACAGAATTTAATATTGATAAACCAAGCTGAATAAAATGTGGTTGGCTTTGCATGTTCCAGATGTTGAGGAAGGAATTGATGGTTGAGGAAGAATTTATATATAAAAATGTGGTGGTGGTGTTCCTTTTTATTACATTAAAATGCTTTGGATGATATTGTCACATTTTTGTAGCATTTATTTTGGAATTTCTCTTGCAACAACTCCTGCCATTGAACCTTTTGCTTTGTTTTCTTTGTTTCTCTTTAGAGTTTAGGTCCAGAATACGAAGGTGTATCTAATGAATCCCTGCAATGGATTCTAAATAGTGGAGAAGATGTTGGCATAAAGTAAGTCATTTTATTTTGTAGTCTGCTTTCACACAGAAGCTCAGTTCAGGCAACCTTTTAAATAATGGTTGTGTATTATGAACAAACGCAGGATCCATATTGCTCCCTGCCTCCCCTCAAAAATTGGTGCACTTGCCCTCCAAAGCAGAATAATACGAGGTTTCTGATTGGCTGAGGGCGGGGATGAATGATAAGCATAGGTTGCTGATTTGGTTGTTACAACAATGTATACTTAGTATAAAACAAGAAATGGAGGGGAAACCACAGAAGAAAGGAGGCATGTGTGCATTTGTGACTCATTCATGTCTAAGCCATAGCTGTCATAATATCTCTTTTTAAATAGGTTTGTTGACAACAGCTCTGATGAAGATTCCATAACCAATACAACTAATGTAAAATACCTGGTATCAACTAGGCCACAGATGTCTTTTACATGTCGTTTTCGCCGTGCATTTATTACTGTAACATGTAAATCGTTAATTCTGCTTTTGGGTGAGTTTTCCCCGCTGTCAGTTTATTTTAATACTTGTATATCTCTAGGGAAACTGCGAGAATGATGTTACCAGACAAGTGCTTAAGATTTTGTAATCTACTTCATGGTAGATTAGTCTATGGGAAAGAGGAGAAAATAGGCAACCACTTTCTAAAAACATTGTGTAGGCAGGACATGTTGGCAACATCAAAATTCTGTAATGCAAGAAACAGTCTTTATCTTCTCTTCATTTACAATGAGATCTTAGCAAAGTCTGTCCCTTTCTCAAGAAAGAAGCACTAAAAACTACAGGCATTCTCACCTTGTATAAAAAATTGTTACTGCTCCTATAGTTCAGTAAAAATTATTCATCAACATTTGGTATAAAGCAGAGGTGGGAAACCTCCAGACATTGCTGGATTGCAGCTTCCATTGTCCCTGGTAATTGACAGTACTGAGGATGATGGGAGTTCTAGTCCAACAACATCTGGAAGGCCACAGGTTACCTGCCCTGGGTAAAAATATTCTTCATAAAAGATACCAAGAAGTAGATGGAAGTAGTAGATGAATGATGTTCCTCCTTAAATACCTTTAAAATGTTAGTTTTGTGTAAAACATGTCTACTGCATAATGACAGCCAGTGATTTTTTTTATAAAATTTGGATTATTCAGCTAAGAAAATATTTCTATTTGGCACAGGTATAGGAATGGCTTGGGGAGTCTTAAGGTATATGAAATACCGATGGTCTAAGGAAGAGGAAGAGACCAGACAGATGTATGATATGGTTGTAAAAATTATAGGTAAGTTTTAGCTAAATTTGGCAGTGGCTGGACTCAAACACAATACTAAACTTTGGGTGTGGGTGTGTGAATGAGTGAATGCGGCAGACTCCCTCTCATTCTCCTTTCTCCAGTTCAACTGCAAGCAGATGAGAAACTCTTGCTTTCATTTTCGGTAAACTGCAGTTAAATTTTACTTGTGAACCCTAAGCAGTGGTTAGCTTAACTATGAATCATCGAATTTGTAGAGTTGGAAGGGACCGTGAAAGTCATCTAGTCTAACCCCCTGTAATGCAGGAATTTCAACACCCGGTTCCCTGAAGCAGGCCAACTCCATTAAAAAGCAGTGTTGAAGCTAGCTTTTTCATTATACCATAGTTAAGACTAACTACTATTTGCCTGGGTTCAGAAATGCTGTTAGTTAAAAATAGAAGTGAAGGCTTCTGATTTTCTCTTTGAAATGGAGTAGAGGGAAGCAAGATGCTGATGAACTGTAGGCTTGTGTTTATAATGCTAATCCATAGTCTAGCATTACATGTGAATGAAGTCAACGTCTCGCCAGATGACACTGTCAGGGGAATGTGCATCATTTTCAGTTTTGTGTACTGTATTGAGAAATTAAATGCTATTCAAGGATGGAAAATGGAGAATATTTCATGCTGGAAGATCTTTGAATAGCTTATTATGCTGTCTTCTGATATATATCTTACATGTTAGAGGGGCAGTATCTTGAAACATTTTTTCTTTAAATGATTTGTAAATGTGATTGATTCCAGTTCAGATTTTACAGTATTGTTAACTTGGTGCAATTATTTCAGATGTTTTAAGAAGCCACAACGAAGCATGCCAGGAAAACAAAGACTTGCAGCCATATATGCCTATTCCACATGTACGAGATTCCTTGATTCCACCTCAAAACAGGCATGTACAAGTTACATTATAGTCAGTTTATACTGATGCATGTTCTGTTTTGCCTTCAGTGGGAGAAGTACACCACACTGATAAGTAACTTTGCTTTCGTAACTTTTGAAAACTTTTTTTGGGTTTGTTTTTAAATATAGGAAAAAAATGAAAAAAGTATGGAACCGATCTGTTGATTTCCTTGCTGCTAATGAATCTAGAGTTCGCACAGAAACACGAAGAATAGGTGGTGCTGACTTCCTGGTTTGGAGATGGATACAGCCATCTGCACCATGTGATAAAATATTAGTTATACCATCTAAAGTATGGCAAGGGCAAGGTAAGTAACTGTTTATTTATACATCCCTTCAGTTTGCATTTACCCTAGCTGAGGTCTGTTACCATTTTAAACTAAGTTTAATACAACTTAATTGTAGCCAGAAAATTGTGCTTTAAACAGAATTTCTTTATCATTGCTTCTTGCAACATCTAGAGCTATGTACGTTCTTTCTAATACAAGCGTCTTGTACAGTTATAAAAAGTGAACTCTTATCCCTCAGGGCTGTTCCTTGGCTTTTGAAATCTTCTTGTCTCAGTGTGCTCTAAAAGTTAGTTTATCAGATTCCTACCATGAAAGCTAGTAGTTGACCCAACACATAATGCACACACATGTATGCTTTTATAACTTGTGTAATCTACAGGAAACTGATTAATATTTGAAATAAGTGGACTAGAATCAAATCCTATTTGCTGATTGAACTTTTTTTCCCTTGGCAGCGTTCCATTTAGATAGAAGAAATTCACCACCAAATAGTTTGACACCATGCCTAAAAATCCGCAATATGTTTGATCCTGTCATGTAAGTACTTTTTTTAATTCACTGCGAATAGAAAACATTGAGTTTATGTTTTGTCTTGACAGTACAGATGCAGAAGGAATACAAATTCCCTTTCTTTTTTCTTTTCCTTCTCCTCCTGCGATGAGGCTACATTTTAATATTTTAATGTTCCATTATTTTAATGTTGTATTTTATTTTTGTTTTTAAGTTGTAATCATTCATCTTGTTTTTATTATTGCTTGTAAGCCGCTCTGAGCCTGGCCTTGGCTGGGGAGGGCGGGGTATAAATAAAAAAATATTATTATTATTATTATTATTATTATTATTATTATTATTATTACTGTCTTAGCTGGTATAATGACACTGGGCAGCTGGAGAGGGAGACATAAGAACAAATTGCCTGAATACTGTTTTCATTTTTAACTTCATGTGATGACCCAAGCAACTAGGGCTTTTTCTTTGTTGAGAATCAGCCTTTTACTCTGACTCCTCCACTATTCATAACCTTATATTTTTAATTCATATTCATTTCAGAGAAGTTCTCTTCCAAGGAAGTCAGTACTTGTAGACCTATAGGCCATATTTGCATGGATTGCTAAACCAGGGGTGGGGAATATTTTGATCCTTGTTGGACAATAATTCCCATAATCCCTAACCACTTATGTGATGCTTGCTAGCGTTCATGGGAATGGGACTCCAACAACCTTTAAATGTCCACAGGTTAACCATCTCGATCTAGAGAAAATGTTTATTTCTGTGTTTCCTAATAAGTTTGTATCGTTATTTTTTTTAACAAAAATCAAATTACTAATAATGATATGCAAGTTTTGTTTTATGTGTGTGTATTTTAGGGAAATAGGTGACCATTGGCATTTGGCAATTCAAGAAGCGATCTTGGAAAAATGCAGTGATAATGAGGGAATTGTCCACATAGCAGTAGACAAAAATTCACGTGAGGTAAAAAAAATGATTTAAAGTCGATAGTTAGTATACTCAGTTTCTCTATTTGATACAAATCAAAGCTTTATTTCTCTCCTCAGGGTTGTGTATATGTCAAATGTTTATCTCCAGAATATGCTGGAAAGGCTTTTAAAGCATTACATGGATCTTGGTTTGATGGTAAGTTGTTCTGATTTACAATTAATTTAGCAGGTTGGTAGTTGGCTATACATCAGTCTCAACAGCAAGAGTGACTAGCTTCTAGATAAAAGTATTGCATGTCAAAGTATTCATCTCAGTTATATGCGCAAATCATATAAAAATTAAAAATCTTAACATTCTGAACTTGCTTTACTATAGGGAAACTGGTAACTGTAAAATATTTACGGCTAGATCGATATCATCATCGTTTTCCCCAAGCTATTACTTGCAATGCTCCATTGAAGCCATCAAATACACGCATGAACTCAATGTCACATCTTCGTCTCCGAACAGGCACAACTAACTCTCAGGGAAACTCCTGAGACATCTTACTGCTACCAGAACTGTTGACTTGCAGCAGGAAAAATTCCTGTCTGGTCCCGTCTTCCACTTTTAGTACTTTTTGTATGTAACATTTTCATTAATCAATGTTCCAGAGGTCTCATTTTTCAGGATTTCTGAGCAATGAGGCAGTAATACTGAACAATTGCTCTATGAAGTGTTTTGGAGCTCAAGCAAACAAACACATTAAGTTTTGCATGACAGATGTTGAATTTATTAAACATTCTCAGATGTGGCTGTATTTTTGCACCAACAAGTGTTTGATAACAGTCTAAAAGCATGGAGATGTACTGTATTTCCATAGTTCCTGTGAAATAATCTTGTGGGTATTTTGTAACACAACCACCTACAGTTTCTGATGGCAAGTAAGTAGAAGTGTTAGTTTTTTGTCTGGTTTTTGGCTTCTGTTGCTGTAAAAGCTTCATCTGTGTCAGCCTAAGGATGAGAAAGGAATTATTTCTTGGTAATTGCTGAGAGAAAACAAACCGAATACAGGTTTACTGGTTTTGTATATAAATGTAGATGCTGGTGGCGGAGGCAGCAAAAGTAATCTTGTTTTGTGAGGATGTCTGCATTAAAGCAGTGAATAAGCTTCCTATTTTATTCATAACCTAATGTTTTCTATGTTTTGGCTGTACCATTACATAAAGGCCAAACACCTTGAAGTATTAGATACAAGTTAAATATCTTTTATAGGTTTTATATTAAAATATATGGTTATGATTTTTGTGTGAATGGTCTGATATTGTAACTGTGATAATGGATTCAAAATTATGTGAGCAATAAAGACGCAATTGGCAGGTACTCAAACACTTTGTGAAAAGCTGTTATTTATTACAAGGAGAAGCTCTGACAAAATTGACCACTGGGGAATATACTTTCCTACATGGTTTTGCTACCTAGGCATGTGTGAAATTAAACAGATGCACATATTTTTGGAAACAAAAATCTTGATTGTTAGAGCTTAGAAGTGCAGAACACTTACAGCAAGAATTTATCTTCAATATTAAATGTGTGCATTGTTTACACCTAAAACTACAAAAATGTTGACCTTTAGTTGAAAATATCAAATAATTGGATTCAGTAATTCCTGTTGAAGCAGCATAATTTGTCAATCCACCTGGATATTGCATAAGTGAAGAGATGGGAAACCAGCCAGTTTAAAATACATTTATTAAAGCCCAGTTTCTATTGTAGATATGGATCTGCAGCATGAACTTGCACAAATGCACGTTTTCTTATGGTTAAGTGAACATGATGCACACTTCTGTAACAGAAAATCCTATTGTGCCTTACCTTTGTGCTTTTTTGTGGGCAACATGTTTAATAATGATGGACGGTTTCTTATCTTTGAAAAAAACTTGGTCTATGTCCTGGATGCTAATGAACAAGTATATGTAATATAATCAGCCATGCAAAAATCTACTCACCAAGAACAAGTACATATTTTTGACCAGCGAGTAGATTTTTGTCAAGTCTGGTAAATTTTTCATGAGAATTACTATATACATATACAAATATGTACAATATATATGTATATGTATTATATGTATATAATCAGATTTTGCTGTATTTGTGCATCATAGTGATTTATTGAGCTGAGTAACCATCTTGTGACCTGTTGCAAGTGTGAATGTAAAATTTAGTTGTGGCAGTTTAAAAGGTTGCCTTTTGATGCAGTCGCATCGTTCTTGCTTCTAAACTATTTGTAAACACACTGTACATTTATTATAGTAATCTGTACTATTATGCAGCTTATTTTACCTTTAAAATGTTGACCAATATTCCTCCCTGCAAGACAGATGGGAATGTGTATAATACCTTGGACATTTGAGAAAAATCAGATGTTTGTAATTTGTAATTTGTCCTGTAAAAACACAAAAGCAAAACTAAACTAATTAAAGATTTATTAGGGCTTTTTACACACGTGTCAGTTTTTGTGACATTCTGGGACTTATGACAGCTCTTGTTTACTTCTTTTTTGGGGGTGGAAGAAGGCATGGAAGAGGGTTCAATATAGACTGCAGCACAAAGAGCCACACTATACCACATTCCACATAAACAGTGCTTTTCATGCTGCCAGTTTCTGCTAAAAGTACTGAAAAATGGAGAGCCTTAGTTTGACACCAACTCCAAGTTAGATACCATTGGTACATTATGTGGCTTGCCATCAGAATTCCATAAATATGTGTGCTTATAGAAGGTGGTGAGATAACTACCATATACAAAAATGCAATTGCAAGAGAACCTGTTTGGCTCCAGCCATTTATTTAAACCTTCTTTGTATAGTGAGTGGAAAAGACAACTTTAGAAGATGCTCAACTCCTTGTTTACAAGAAGCAAAATGGAGAAAGTATAGGAACACCACAAAAGGCATTCGTTATTTTAAAGATTCTTCAATACTCTATAAAGACCCCAAGCATCATGCTTTTATCAGTTGCCTTTATGAAAACTCTGTTGGGTGAACCTGGAAAACATAGTACATACCTACTGCCATTCAGAGACCTTGGTGCACTGCTGCTGGGAGTTCATGCTCCCACTGTCTCTTGGTGGTGGGCTTTTCTTTTAAAAGCAGTGTTTTTAATGTGAGCTTTTTCTAGCCTTATGATTCACTCTGCCAAATGCGCCAAAGCTGAACAGCAGTGAGCCCTTTGATTTCTGTGTCTTTGTGAAATCTTTTAAAGTAGTACTTCTTTATTTCTCCCACCAGATTTTATGAGAGGGGAAACAATGCATTTGTCTATGTTGATGCTTTTGTTTTAAGTCATTTCAGCATCTGAGAGAGTAGACTCTCTAGAAGCTCATGTCCCTGAAGAAAGCTGGAAGTTCCTATTTTAATAAGCTGCAGACTAATCCAGTTCTGCCCTTAAAAACAATTTTATTGTGCCGTCTTGAAGCTTCCTTAGGAATTATGCCTCAAAGTGGGTGGGGCTGTGTGCAAAAGGTCCCGCATTCAATCCCCAACATCTCTAGGTAGTGCTGGCAGAAACCCATGTCTAAAACCCTGGAGAACTACTGCCAGTCAGTGTAGTAAATACCGACCAACCTTAGACTTGGGTCCCAAGCTGCTGGACTGCAAATCCCATCATGCCTGGCCCATGGGTCGCCCTGGCTATGGATGATGGGAGTTGTAGTCTTAACGGCTAGTGATCCAAGTTTGAGAACTACTGAATTCTGATCTTTTTGCTGCACCACTATGCAGCTCTGCCATGGATTTTGTAGGCTTCAAGCTTGCTTTTTTTTTTAAAAAAAAACAAAACAAAACCGCCCCCCCCCCCAATTACTTACTTGGACCTAACAAGGCAAGAGGTCTGATGACTTCTTTCCATCCTGGGTATGGGTGGGATGCTTATCTGTATTACACTTTTATCATGTTCTGGTCTTTTTCTAAATAGCTCTATGAAGAGCACTCGTATTTTAAAAAAGTCTGACCCTACCCAGCTTATGCCTCATAGTAGATGCTGAAGAAATGCAAATGGAAAGGTTAATGTAGCTAGTGCCTGAGTTTGCTTCCACGCCCCCGCTCCTTCTTTTGCATCTGTCTTTTAGGCTGCGATCCTAGGAGCGTGGAGATGCGGATTGCTTTCTTTACAGATCTTTCTGCAAGCCTGTCTTACTTGTTTTGGACTTGGGAGAAGCTGGCTGGAGGAGGGAAGGGGGGAAAAAAGCCAATCAAATAAAACGCCGTGCTTGCAGCAGAGCTCTGAAAAGGCACGCGGCCAAATTCCAGCTGGAAGCAGAGCCATAGGGACCCATCATCACCCGAGGACTTGATTTTGAGGCGAGTCAGGAGTTCGCCTCCCCGGGAGGGTGGGTGGGGGGCGGAGTGAAGCTCACCCCGAGGTGCCTCAGGATAACCACAGCCCCTATTTATCCCCCCTCGGCCGGCTTCTCCACAGCTCGCGCTCTCTATGCTCATATTTGGAGTTGCCTGGGCAGCCGGTGCCCAGGAATTTCCCGTCATGCCTCTCCGAGAGGCGGCTGGGCCTGTCATTTCGCCGGGCCGTAGGCGGGCGGCGTAGCTGAGGGGGAGACGGTGCCTTCAGCCCCGGCTGCTGCTGTTTCTTCTCCTCCTCCTCCTCGTTCTTCCCGCGTTTACTTTCCGCCTCGCCGCCCTCCATGCGCGCGGAGTTTCCCTCGCTGCTGCTCAACTTCCTTTGCCTTGTGGCGGCCGCTGCGCCGGTGGCAGGTAAGGGAGACGTCGTCGCCCGTCATTGCTGCAGACCGGGCAGCCTGCCTTGCCCTGCCTGCTTGCCTCCCTTAGGGTTTCTAGAGCTTTCCATCCCGGCCCCGCTTTCTCTCTCCCCCCCCCTCCCGCCCAGACCCCACACAACCTTAAAAGTCTAGGGAAAGGAAGTCATGTCATCCCTTCCTGAAGCTCAGGCATGTCTACTCGGGAGTAAGACCCCACTGAGTTCCGTTGGCACTTGTTCCCAGGTAAGTGGGCACAGCAAGAAGCACTCCTAGCCTAGGAGTCCTAAATCCGAAGGGCTGAGGTGTCTTCACCTCCCTTACCCCCCCATAAAATATTTGAGGTCCCCCCCCAAAAGTTGATAGACATTGCCATTCAAATGTGCACCCTGAATTGTTATCGATTTTGTGATGGGCGGGGCTTACTCCCCCCCCCAATATTTTGATCAAGTTGCACCCGGACTCCTAGACTGCAGCCCACTTAACCTGAGAGCAGGTGCAATAGAAACTAAAGGAATTTTCCTATGAGTAAAAACCAAAAACAATCCACAAATGTCTTCAGAATGGTGGACAGTATGCTTATCTAAAAGGAAAAGCCTTTACTTTTTGTTTCAGGGGGTTAAGTAATTGTGGCCATAAAACCAATGGCTGGTAATGATTTCTGGGTTAAATATGTATGTAAAGGTTGCCCTGCTTGGAGGATCACAGGGAGGCCCTAGTATAATGTTTCCAATGGCGGGTAGCCACATCACGGCCTCTGGAAGCTCCCAACAGGAGCATGACGTACAAATTTGCATGTTGCGTATGTGCAGTTAGCTAACTTTAGCATCAGGATTTAAGGATCTTGTGGTGAGGTGTCATCTTAGATAGCGGTGTGTGTTACAAACTGTGTTAAACCAGCCCCAGCTGCACTTAGGGACCCTGCTCCTCATTCTGAGTGGGACCCTGCACTTCTGTCCCAAAGTCCTGCCTGGACGGCAGCACTGCTTATGTGGCAACAAAATCCAAAGGGTACTGTACTTTATTTGGTTTGCTTTTGGCACCTGCAGTAGGCTGGAGGGTAATGGGAGGGGGGAACCCTCACCCGCATAATACAGGGTTGCCTCTAGATCCTCTTTGTAAGGATCCTATACTGGAGGAATTTACAATTGTTTGCTCAATTTGGGTGTAATAATTCCCAAAGCAAATCGTGTTCTAAAGGAGAAGTTATTTAATGGTCCAAAGTGAGCTTATGACTCGTGAATAGGAATAAAGCTGTTGGCAACTTTCTGGACTCTTGAGAATGTATGTCCTAACTGGCCATGGAATGTTGGAATGCTAGATATAAGTCACATCCTACTGAGGGCTTGGAAAATAGTTTACTCTTTGTTTTAATGCTGTGGAACCATGATGCACAGGTGAAATCATTTCAATCTCTGTACACAAAGTACAGAATAGATACAGAGGACCAGGAGGAGCTCCTTTTTTGAATTCATAAATGAGGGTTAATATTTTACACACAGAACTTATTCACATATAAACGGATAAATGAATCCTTGCAAAAAATAATAATAGCAGACAATCTTTTTATCAGCTAATTACTTTGAAGGTTGTGGGACTTCAGATTGTAAAACTTCCCTTTCTAGTTGCTGATATTGAATTCTCTCACAAAAAAATAGCATGACCTAGAACAGAAAGAGGAAGACTAAGATACACAATATATTAGAGTTAGCAAAGTTAACGGACAAACTGTGTGAAAAGGACAATAGTGATTTTGAAAAAGAATGTGAACCCTTTACAATATATTTGCAGAAACAAAACAAAAAACATGGACTCGATGGCAAGATTTAAATAAACATTTACAATTTTATTTATAGAGAACAAGAAGTATAACAATATGATAACATAGTATTATATACAAACAGCAGAAAGTATCATTTGATGTAATAAACCAGAAATGGAAGCTAAGGGAAGCCAACAGGGAGGGGGGAAATTGGAAAATGGATGTTTTGTAATGATATTGGATATTTGTTACAAGAAAAGAAAATCAATAAAAAATATTTTTTTAAAAAAGATACACAATGTATTAACATTTAGGTCTTTTCCTAAAGTTTATTGTAAGATGGAAACAAGGGTGTAAATTAGTGCTGTGAAAAAGTATTCTGTCTTGGAACAAGATCAGAAAGATGCTTTAGTCTACATTGAGAGACACTTTTTTGTTGTTCATCTCCCAGAATCTTGGGCAGGCATTCAAAGCTGCAAGGTAGTCCAACAGATATTGCCTCCTAGTGTCCTGCCACCACCTTTGCCTAGTCAGCTGGAATTCAGGGAAAGGACTCCGCTTTCTGAACAGTGTTGACAATTCAGGGATTCCCTCAAGCCTATCAGCTAAGCCATGTCAAGGATCCCAATTCCTTTGGATGATGTCACTGGAAATAGTTCCCTGTTTATGGAATGGTGAGATGCATCTGTCTCACTCATTATTAACTTTCAGGAGGAATTTTAAAACATTCCTGTTTATGCAGGCATTTGATTGCAGTAATATACTTGGCAACCTTGAAATTATTAGCTCTGAGGATAAGTGACTTTCATTTTTTAAAATGCCTTAAATTTCTTAAAAGTTATAATTCCTATCCAGTTTTGGAATGCTGAATTCTCATTTCTTATTCTTAAATACATTCCAGTGTTCCTTCAATGCGCATTGGAATTAGCAGTAGCATACTGCTCACAAGATTACATAGATAGAATGACGTGTGCCTTCCCCATATTCTAGCTCAGGGTGGCCCAACTTTTCATCCTAAGTGGGCAGCAAAAGTGTTTTTACACAGAACTCGCAGGTTTCACTCTTCCTTTTCATGTGGGGATGGGGGGGAGCAAGGTCAAAGTTTGATGCCCCCCCAGCCCTTGCACTGCCTTTGCAAAGCTAGCCAAGCAAGGCACAGGGCTTTGGGAAGGAGGTATGAGGCTCTGGCAGGATCCTTAAGCCCTTCTACCTCTTTTCCAAAGCTGGGAAAAGTGCTAACTAGGCTTTCAGAAGGAGGCAGGAGGACTCTAGAGCCCTCATTCCTCCTTCCCAAAACCCAATGCCTTGCTTACCTGGCTTGGGGAATTATACATCTCTGCTTCTTGGGAGAAAAGCAATGACAAACCTAGACAGCACCCTAAAAAGCAGAGACATCACCTTGCCAACAAAGGTCCGTATAGTTAAAGCTATAGTTTTCCCAGTAGTGATGTATGGAAGTGAGAGCTGGACCATAAAGAAGGCTGATCGCCGAAGATTTGATGCTTTTGAATTATGGTGCTGGAGGAGACTCTTGAGAGTCCCATGGACTGCAAGAAGATCAAACCTATCCATTCTTAAGGAAATCAGCCCTGAGTGCTCACTGGAAGGACAGATCCTGAAGCTGAGGCTGCAATACTTTGGCCACCTCATGAGAAGACTCCCTGGAAAAGACCCTGATGCTGGGAAAGATGGAGGGCACAAGGAGAAGGGGACGACAGAGGACGAGATGGTTGGACAGTGTTCTCGAAGCTTCTAAAATGAGTTTGACCAAACTGCAGGAGGCAGTGGAAGACAGGAGTGCCTGGCGTGCTCTGGTCCATGGGGTCACGAAGAGTCGGACATGACTAAACAACAACAACAAAGGTGACAGTTGCATAGAATATATTAGGAGAGGAATGAAGCTTTTTGTATATCAGTGGAATATAAACAGGTGATGAATACGAACTTGTAGTGTACCAATAGAGTATCGGGAACTCGGTAGCTCAGCCAGTGGGATTACTTTCACCACCCAAGCAAGCCTCCCTTACCAAAGAAAACTGGGAATGCACATTTAGGGCCCATTGGCAGTAGCATCTCTACCTGCTCCACAACTGATGCCACATTTGACCTTAGGTGTGGTGCAAGTGAGTGTGGGTTTCGGAAAATGGCCTCTCAGACCAAACTGGCACCAGTGCTGGGTCTAATTATGCCCATTGGCTAGAGGTTCTCCATGCCTGGTTTAGCTCACGTTCTATAATAGTAGATGTGAATCCACCCACATTGTGGCATAGTGCAGATCACTTTGATTCCAACCTAGTGCTGAGAATTTCTACTTGCTTGCTGACTCACTACTGTTTCTTATGGGATGCTTTTTTATGCTTGCTTTTATAGTTCTGTCCTAATGCCTAGAGTGTAACTTCCTTCTTTGTGTTGTTGCTGTTGGAGTTTGCCAAGAAATGTGAGCAAGAGAGCCCTTCAAGGCTTATTTCCAACAGAATTTCCATGTGACTATTAAACTTAAACATTTGTTCCTATATTATTTTAAAGGTTTAGTGCTCTTGAGATTATAATATTTGGTTTAACGATATTTATTTCTGCACTTGATATAAAAGTATCAGATGTCCATGTCCTAATGGCAACCTATGAAAACATAATTAAAGATTTGAAAAAGCTCTGCAAAGTACTATAGACTCTGCCATAAAAGCTTATGCCACAATTCATTTGTTAGTGTTTACGGTGCTGCATGACTTCTTGTTAATATTGTATGTCTCTCTTATCCATCTTAACTATTAGTTTCCCCAGGATACAATATCTGTCTGCTTATATAAGAGGAAAAGGTTTGTGTTGGGCTTTTTATTCTGAACTGACAAAAGACTTCAAATACTCTTACTGATTTTTCCCTTGAGTTGAAGGTTAGAGAGATGGTGAATTGGAGCAGACAGCTTCAGTATCTGCTGTTTTAGTATTTGTTGTAGCATAGTCACACCTAAATATCAGAACGTAAATCCTTACAGCCAAAGAGTGCCACCAAATGCAGTGCTTTAATTTTTTGTTAGAAGTTAATGGTAACCATTCATTTATGGGGAAAAACTCCTGCTCTAGTGCATTTGGGGACACCAGTGGTGCAGGGACTGGCCCTCCAGATGTTTTGGGACTACAACTCCCATCATCCTTAGCTAACAGGACCAGTGGTCAGGGATGATGGGAGTTGTAGTCCCAAAACATCTGGAGGGCCGAGTTTGCCTATGCCTGGTCTATTTACTGCCCCTGGTTATCCGGGACTGTTCATATCAGCAACACCCTTTGATTCTGTTAAATACTGTTCATCTACAATCTTTCAAATGTTGCTATCCATCTTAATACCATGGTTATTTACAGTTATGTAAGTTTTATAAATTGGTCAAACTTAAAAATCAGGTTTAACTGAATTAGGGGAAATGTTTGTGTGGGAGTGTTTAAATTGGCTTTATTCTAATCTTGTTTAAGGTGGCAAGGAATCAGATTAAACTAAGCCAACTAAGGCGATTTTAAAGGAGAATAGGTGTCTCCACTAACTGGATTTTCACCTATTTAATTAAATAAGATTTCAAAAAGATTTTTGTTCAAACTAGGCCAGAATCATTCCTTTAAACAGAGAATTGGCTCATGCATTGAGTGTTTAAAAGCAGATCTGCAGTACTGTACAGCAGAAAGTAGATCTTGCCTGGCAATGTAGCAGCCTCCTCTGGCACGTACAGAGTTTACCAAGGCACTAGTTTAATCTACTGCATCCAAAAATGCTTAACTGAGCACCTGTGCCATCTGTAGCCCTTTTCTGGAGTGAAGACCCTGGAACATGGGCCCTGGAACTTTGACTATAACATCAGTTTTCAGGGACAAGAAGAGACTAATATAATTACCCCCATGATTGTATATCTTTTTTGTGCACATTTCTGTGGATTGCCTTCTAATTATAGATCCATTCTCTGTTACAGAAGTGGTGATCCATTTTCAGTCTGAGGGCCATATTTCCTCATGGGCAGCCACATACCAGTGGTGGGCAGGGCCCAGGGTCAACAATTCTACTCTTCTACTGGATTCTACTCTTACCTTTGTCCAGTAGGCTATATTAAAGGTAAAGGTAAAGGTACCCCTGCCCGTACGGGCCAGTCTTGACAGACTCCGGGGTTGTGCGCCCATCTCACTCAAGAGGCCGGGGGCCAGCGCTGTCCGGAGACACTTCCGGGTCACGTGGCCAGCGTGACATCGCTGCTCTGGCGAGCCAGAGCCGCACACGGAACGCCGTTTACCTTCCCGCTAGAAAGCGGTCCCTATTTATCTACTTGCACCCGGGGGTGCTTTCGAACTGCTAGGTTGGCAGGCGCTGGGACCGAGCAGCGGGAGCGCACCCCGCCGCGGGGATTCGAACCGCGACCTTTCGATTGGCAATATTACAGCTAACCAAAAGTCAGGCATTTCTCCACCCTCAACAACGCTCTTCATCCAAACAAGCAAGAAGTATTTTTACCACAGTTCAAGAACACATTCCAGCCAGGCGAAAGTACCTGAGGAGGGTGCAGAGCAGGACCAGTGATGGGTATCGCCTGGAGAGAATCTTCAGGAAAGCCAGAGGTCCATAGAGGGCCACATTTGTATCCCAGGCTGGTTATTCCCCACCTGAGCTCTATTACAACACCAGAATGTGCTCACTACGCTTCCTTGGGCACCATCCTTGATCTCTGAAAATTTCCTACACTAAATGCCTCATCAACAGGATGCCTATGGATGCCTATGCATTGCCTGACCTCATTTTATGAGTCACATAGCCCTGCTTGATCCTCTAGTGTGTATCACCCTTTGCATACTATGACTCTGGCACCTATATTCATTTTCCATACTCTCTACTGGATGAGTTGGTCTTTTTATATATTCTGCCAAGAGTATGGAATACTCCCTTTTCCTAACTCACAGCAGCTATAAGCAGATGGAGCGTAGTTTCTGGGAAACACAAGGAAGTAAGTCTTCCACTGTTGTCTTATTACTTGCACATTGAGTCTAGGGGATTCCCCAGGATGGTTTTAGACTCGCCTTTTGCAAGAGTTTTAAACTGGTGTTTATTTTCCTTTATAGAGAACTACTGTGCTCATATCTTCTTGCAAGGAAAACGCAGCTACGTTAAATCCTCAGATCAATAGCTGGGCAAGCGCGCACTGTCATTTGGTTGTTCCACTGACATCAGCTGGACTTTTGTAATGAGTGCAATAACAAAGCAGAATTTACTGTTCTGTCCTTCTCATCAATCTGGCCCTTTTAAAAACCCAGCAATTTTAAATAAAAGTGGGGAACTACTAAAACACCTCCAACAATTCCAGGCCTGTACTAATATTATAAAAAATATAATTACCATTTGAATCTGGCAGTTGTGTCAAGTGCTTGTATATCTATTTACTACAAGCACTCAAATAATAAGAAAATTAGATGATAATCAATAATAATGATAAATGATAATATTTGATTGATGCCTGAACATGGGTGAGATGTTAGGAGGTTTGCGTTCCCTGTCTGCAAGGTGAGATATGATAAGAAATTCTCTTTGTCACCTGGACTGCACTAATAAAAATGACACTTCATGATATGTTGTGTTCTTTGGGGATTGGGCTGGGCTACAGAGGCCACAGAAAACAGAGAATTTGGGAATCGGTTTTGGGCCTGCATCATAAATGGAATGCCTGACTTCATGGGAAGCAGGGAAAGGGGTTTAAAAGAAGACTCAGTAAATCAATTTGGTATTTAAATTTTCAGACTTAATTTATGTTCCCAATATTTTCTTCTTCTTCTTTTTAAATGCACAGTTGTGTTGTTGTTTTCCTTCTCCTAACTTCAGACTTAGGACAAGGGAGGATATGAAATCAATATTTCAGCTTTAATAGTAGCCCACAAAAGCTTCCATGACATAAGGAGAAGAGTTTTTCTCTCTCATGGTCACAGGCTGAACTTTTGTGACACATAGTGAAAACCATTAGGAGGTAAAAAAACATCACTGTGGCATACATTTTTACTTTTAATGTCTGATGAAAATAGTATTTTATACATTATTAAAGAAAATGAGAAGACTATGATTGCTGCCAAAATGACTTTTGTAGTTACTGGCTTAAGTGTGTAAATTGTGAGAGACCAAGTTCTTTATGTAATTTTCACTCTAGTCATGAATTTGCTAGGTGCCCTGAGGCAAGCCGTTATCTCTTAGGCTCTGCAGTAAGAGGGTAATATTACTGACTACCTGTAAGGTAGGGTTGTTGTAAGGTTTACTAAGATCACATGTACATAAAGCATTCTGAATGAACTCTAAAGAGCTATATAAATGCTAAGTGTTAGCATCATCTAGATTTTTAATGCAGTAATTTAACATAGATGTGGCTGCTGCGTATGGTTCTGCACCTACAATTCTGATGGTTTAAAAATGTTTTCTTTGTGTGGGTATTTTATGGGCTATTGACTCCCAATATGTTGTATCAGCAAATTCATTGACATTAAGAATTTACTGCAGCTTTGAGTGACTGTCAATTCTCTGCTGTGCTAATGGCTTGTTAAGAAAGACATCTAACGACTTAGAACTGAATACAAGCCATTTCTATTCTAAGAAGCAATTATGTATGCTGACACAGCATATGCTATTGAAACAGCCGTTCTTACATGTTGTTCCAGCTAACTATGTATTTCATCTCATAACTATTAAATGTTCAGGTGGAAAGCCCTGCTTGGTGACATTTTGTCCCCCCCCCCCATTTAATGCAGCCACCTACTTTAAAGCAAGTTCTTCAGTTTTAACCCTTCCATTAATTTGTTGACAAAATGTATAAATAAGGTATGACATTATAGGTTCAGCCAAAACTGACTTAGGAGGTGGAACCCTATTAACATAGAGGGGGTAAGTGGGATTACTGCAAATTGAGCTTTTCCTATGTTTCTCCATTGCAGACATTCCATTACAGTCTCTCAGCATTCTGTCATATTCCTTAATACCGATTTGTGCCTTCCTCTCCTTGTGCTAGGGACGCGGGTGGTGCTGTGGGTTAAACCACAGAGCCTAGGGCTTGCCCATCAGAAGGTCGGCGGTTCAAATCCCCGTGACGGGGTGAGCTCCCGTTGCTCGGTCCCAGCTCCTGCCCACCTAGCAGTTCGAAAGTACGTCAAAGTGCAAGTAGATAAATATGCACCAAGCCGGCGGGAAGGTAAACAGCGTTTTCGTGCGCTGCTCTGGTTCACCAGAAGCGGCTTAGTCATGCTGGCCACATGATCCGGAAACTGTACACCGGCTCCCTCGGCCAATAAAGCGAGATGAGCGCCGCAACCCCAGAGTCAGCCACGACTGGACCTAATGATCAGGGGTCCCTTTACCTTTACCTCTTTGTGCTAATGTAGCCAAAACCATATAAGCTACACACAAGAGGGAAGTATTGGCAGACTCAGGGTATCCCAAAGTACATACAAGTACGGAAAAGCCTCCTGCTGAAACAAACCTAAAGGAGAACAACAAAGAAAACAAGTATCAACAGACTTGATGCTTATACTAATTACAAAAGAACACAAGTTTTTGTGGAGCAATTACATTGTTGTTTCTGTTTTTAAATGAGTTATTTCGTTTTATATTTATTCTGGGCTTCCCTGAATAAGCTATGTGTGGTGCACCTAGTTCCCCCATTTCATGGCTGAGTGAGGATTTGAATTTTGGGTCTTCCTAATTCGCCCCTTTGCCTGTGTTAACCATACCAATCCTTCCTGCTCCTGGTCATCAAATAAGGCTGACAATCTCACCTGTACCTTGCTTCCTTCCCAGGATCCCCCTTCCGCCCATTGTTGCAAAATATCCCTGTCAATAACTCAGGCAGAGATCTTGCAAAAACAATCAGTTTTCTTCCTCTGAAGAGTTGCTGCCTGCTGCCCATTGGTGGCCTAAGAGCCTGCACACCTACTATGTCTTTTGTCTGAGACCATGCTCAGTGTTCCATTGGCATTGGAAACTTGGTTAGTGCCACAGGGCTTTTTTTGGGAAGCTCAGTTGGCCCCCCTCATTGCTTTTCTGAAGTTCTGTTAATGCCTTTCCCCCTTCTTGTTCTGAGCTATATTCTACTTGTGCCTGTTTTTTCATATGATTATGTGTTGATTAAATTATGTTTTTAACTTGTGATTGTGAGCTGCCTTAGGGACTCCACGCGGAACCCCATGTGGATAAATTATTTTATATTCCATGCACCTGCCTGTCAATTTGACTGTTTACTCGAGGGAAATTGTGAAAATAATAGGCGCTTTCATCACTGTAGACTTCACTTCTGCTATGCAGCTGCAATACACCAAGGCAAGATAGTGAGCCATCTGTCTTTTTTCACCCGCCACCCCAAACTTTAGGCGATCAATGCCTGATTCTTGGGTTTTATGCAAGATTCACACTTTGATGCCTTAGTATCTGTGGGTTTTTGTCAAGGGTATTTTAAACTTGTGGTATTACCCACTCCTCTGTTTGATGAAAGGTTGTTCCATATGTCTGGCAAGGCCTACTTTTTATTGTTAAGATGGTTTGAGCATACTTATAACACCAATCCTGGCTCAATTACACTGGCTTCCATTTAGTTCTAGGTCCAATTCAAAGTGCCTGTTTTGACACATAAAGCCTTAAATGGCTCAGGACTGCAATGTTGTTGTTTAGTCGTGTTCGACTCTTCGTGACCCCATGGACCAGAGCACGCTAGGCACTCCTGTCTTCCACTGCCTCCCGCAGGACTGCAATACAGTACCTCAAAAAACTGACTCTCCCCATATGAACTGACCCCAACCCTGTGATCATCATCTGAGGCCCTTCTTTATGTGCGTCCTTCTCGAGAGGTCTGAGGGTGGCAATGTGAGAAAAGGCCTTTTCTGTGGTGGCTCCCTACTTGTGGAATGTTCTTCCTAGGGAGGCCTGCCTGGCGCCTTCATTATGTATCTTTAGGTGCCATGCAAAAACTTTCATCTTCTCCTAGGCCTTTGGCTAATTAAACAATATATGGCATTTTAAGCTACGTATGTGGGTGGAGTATTGTTTTTGTTTGTTACTATGTTATGTATTTTTGTGCTTTTATATTGTAAACTGCCCTGTGGTCCTCAGATGATGGGAGGTATAGAAATTCAATGAATGAATGAATGAAATATGTTGTGAGAAGCTTAAGCACCCTCTTTTTCTAAGCATATTTGGGCCTCTCCCCCTTTACCTCTTATTAGCTGGATGACAATAAGTGTCAGACTCCTGAGATGAGGCAATCCTTTCTGAATTTTCAGTGAAATCCCAAATTGCATGTGTTCACTGTGTGTACCGTTACACAAAACAGATGGACTTATTTAGTCTAGAGCACTTAATTGCTTCTTGAGTGTGAGCCAACCTACACTTTTATTCCTAGTTGATATTAATCTTTTTAACTTTCAAAAGTTCTATCATCTGGTTTAAGCAACACAAGCCATTCCTTTCGCTCACACTATTTTCCTATGCTAACCACTAGGTGGTGCTCTGCTCCTTAGCTAGTGGAAAGAGCAGCATTAATCATAAATCACTAAGCCAAAGCATGCTAGAGGCCTCTCTACTCCTGGGGCACCCAGTTTGGTTTTTTTTAATGGTAGAATACATCTTTGTTCTTTGCCTGACCTGAAGAGTGACATCACTGCCTTTCTTCCTGTTGCACTGTAGCTGCTTGACTCACAGTCTTTGACACAAGCCAGATGGCTGCAATTGGTAGGCGCACAGGCTGCCTGGTACTACAGTTGATGAAACAGAATAGGAAGACGTTTTATGATCAGCTGCGGGAGCACAATAAGACTCCAGCTTTGCTAGGTAATTACGTTTTCACTGCACACTTTTATTCCTCATGGTGAAGGTTGCTTGGGAGAAAAGATTACATTTTTATTTGTGTGTTTGGAATGCATATACCTTTGATCTTTTATTAGTCAGTAGTCTGCTCCAGAGGAATGTTAGTTGGGTGTTTTTTGGTGTGTTTTTTTTTAAAGAAAGGAAACAAAAAAGCAGTTCTGCAGTCACTCGTGGAAATGACATGTTTATTTATGTTTAATGGTTCTCTCAGGCTATTCATTGCGGTACTTACCTTCTCACTCTTCCTCCCCACCTCTCCATTTAGGAACTCACAAATGTTTCATTTCCATCGCTTTCTAAGTCAGCGTTCAGCCATGTTAATTCAAGCAGGGTTTTTATTGTTATGGTAGTTGTTGGTACTTCAAACTGATTTAATAATACATATATTGATGCTTCTTATGTAAAGGGACTGGAAGAAGCAACATGCAACTTCCCCTTTGCTTGACGTAGGGGAAGTAAAAACAGTCATCCTTCTTGTACAGTGGTACCTCGGGTTACATACGCTTCAGGTTACATACGCTTCAGGTTACAGACTCCTCTAACCCAGAAATAGTGCTTCAGGTTAAGAACTTAGCTTCAGGATGAGTACAGAAATCGTGCTTCGGCGGCGTGGCAGCAGCAGGAGGCCCCATTAGCTAAAGTGGTGCTTCAGGTTAAGAACAGTTTCAGGTTAAGTACGGACCTCCGGAACGAATTAAGTACTTAACCCGAGGTACCACTGTATATATTTAGGGTGCCCGCATATCCTACTTTAGAGGACAGTTCTCTGAAGAAGTGGTCAAAATCCAATTTTAAGGATGGAGAAGGAACAACAAGGGACCCTCTCAGTTAGTTCATGGAGAGCAGACTGCAGGCACCACAGGTCACCTGGTCACTGTAACAAGATGTATTTCGTTTAAGCTAGGAGATGCCTCTAAATTTGCATCCTAGAAAATTTCACACCAATAACATATCCTCTTCTATCCACACCTTTGGTGATGTGTAACTAGGTAACCTACATACCTTTGCATGCCTTTTACATTGCATAACTAATGCGTGCGCGCACACAATGCAAATGGAAAGGATTGGATCCCAAGGTTTGTGTGAGTAGAAGGCCATTCATGCAGCAGATCTTTCCTGTCTCATCCAGACCATGCATCTCTAGAGCACAGACTGTAGTGTGGGGTGGGAGCTACTGCTGTGGGGAAAGGGAATCACTGACAATTGGGAAGATACCTGTTGCATGAGTGTAGTTCTGCTTTCACAAGGTGCCTTCTCTTGCATAACTTTTGGATTCAATCTCATGTTTTTCAGAACTTAAAGAGGGAGCAAAGAAGATATAACTGTTTCCCACCAGGGCCTTCCTCCTACTCTTTCGATGTTTGCACACAGGTTTCTAGGCTGTTGGTGTGCCCTGATTTAGTGCACACATGATGCCCACAAGCCAAATGAAAATGGTGTCAATTTCCATGTTGATCCTGTTTGGCCAAATTACACATCAGGGAATTAGCATGGAGGCCATAGATGATACTTTACAAAAAAGGAATTGCCCAGGTTCTTGTACAAACATCTGCGAAACTTTGCCTCCCTTTCTACTGCTTCCTGCAACTTTAGTTTACCTTCAGATTACAGGCGGATGAAGTTGTTGTCACGATGCAAAATTAGTGCAGCTAATAAAATGTTTTATTATACAAAGTGTGCAATCTATTGCAAACTCCTGGATATTCAGATGAATGGGAACAGCAGAAGAGAGATGCAGCCTTGCACAATCTGTTTTATTGCAGCCTGCCAACTAGAAGTTTCTTTTTGGTTTGCATTGCAGAAACTTAGGAAAAGATTCTATGTTTATTTCATAGGGTAACTGCACTTTGCCAACTCTTGTAACAAATTTCCAGTCCCCTCAGATTAACTTTGCTCTCTGCATCTCTTGCTCTTTGACCAAAGGCCTCAGTACAGTGTTCATGGGGTTACACCATTTAAATATGATGACAGGGAAATTGTTAAAAGTACTCAACAGTTTCAAAGTGCCTATTATTTGTGTAACACTATCTGCCCCATTATTTTGAAGGGACCTGGAACATTCATGTAATCTCATAATAAGTGAAAAAGAAAAGTTCTGTGTTTTATTTTCTGAATTTTTCATGAGATCATTTCCCAATCATCCTTGAATTCCCTTTTTTTTGTGTGTCTTATATTTTAGTAAGGTACATCAACGCCTGGTGCAGTCAGTGTGTTTGCTTATTATGTTATCAATCATGCTAATGTAATCAAGCATAAAAGCCTGACGGCAAGGAATTAGATAAAATGACTTATGAATGTGTATTTGGAATGTTAGTCTTGTATTTTCCTTTCATTTAAAGAAAAATCATAACCACCAGTTTTGCTGTGAATGTATCTAACATTTTTGATGTTTTAATTTTATTTTCATCTTTTTTTTCTCCCTTACTCAGCTCTTGCCCCTGTTCTTTGCCTCTGGTTGTGTTGGTGAGGATATTACAGTGATGTCTGCATTCAACCTTCTGCATTTGGTGACAAAGAGCCAGCCAGTGGCCCTGCGAGCCTGTGGGCTTCCCTCAGGTTGAATGGCTGCTACTTGTTGTGGTCATGCATATGGAGGTCCCTCTTAGTGACGTGGGTGCCTCTGCTACAGTAAATACTATGCCATGCTTTGCTAAACTGCTAGCTATCTAAAACGCCTGAAGCTGAAAGTATTTGTTAAAGAGACACCATGTTTTACAGCTATGTTGAAAAATTATTTGAGAAATGTCTTGGAGGCCCATACATGACACAGTTCCTTTAGATTTGACGTTTCTCAGTTCACAAAGAAATAAAAAAACAACAACCCCAATATATTTGTCCTGTAAATAATAGTCACATTAACTACTCCCCTAGCAATATATAAGCAATACAGTCGTACCTTGGAAGTTGAACGGAATCCGTTCCGGAGTTCAGCTTCACTTCCAAAATGTTCGGAAACCAAAGCACAGCTTTTGATTGGCTGCAGGAAGCTCCTGCAGCCAATCGGAAGCCCCGTTGGATGTTCGGGTTCCAAAGAACATTCGCAAACCGGAACACTCACTTCCGGGTTTGCGGCATTCGGGAGCCAAAACGTCCGAGTAAAATTGACTCAATAAGTGTCATAGTTTCCACTTCAAAACACTAGCACCTACTTTCCAGTCTAGATGTACTTAAGTGTACATTAATGAGGGAGAATGGAATTAGTAATATGGCATATATATCTATAAGTAGTCACTGCCTTCTGTATTAGAAATTAGAGCTGGTCTGACTTTTTTTGTTCACCTTTTTGTAACAGATTTGCACTTTAAGATAGTTTATGAATATCTTCAGAGCAATCTGCTTCCCCTCTCACCCAATACCCTCCCTTGTTCCAAGCCTATCACAGTTTATGCCACCTTATTGGTCTCTTCCTAATATTGCTATTCATCTGGAATACATCTTGTTTTTCTGTAGGAAATATTAGAAGTTATATGTTTATATAATTGAGGTGTTTTTATTTTTTCCCCAATGCACAAAATTGGGCTTATTTAGAAACGACTTAGTTTTAAATTAACACATGTTCTGTAGAGATTTCAGCCTAAAAGTTAATTGCTCCAGATTGCCAGTAGATGGCACTAATTATGTATTCTTTTGAATATTTTAAATAGAATTATCCCCCTTCAAACAAGAAATCTTTCACATGCAGACTTAATCTTGTTTGAAAAGCAATTCTAACCTGGAAAATATATGAATAGTGTTCTACTTGACAATTGAATAATCTAACAATATTTGAGAATTCATTACACTTTTGTGCCCCAACATTTTCTGTGAATATGCAGATAAATTTTGTTTTATAAAAACTTTAATCTAAATTTGTAAGGATAAAATCAAACCTTTCTTCATATGGATTTATACAAAACTTTAAAATATATTTTCTGTAGCAGAGCACCATATTTATATAGGGGGAAACTGACTTTGCTTTGCTGTGAGTTTGCATTTTATAAGCTCATTCATCTCTTTTTCTCATTCACACTTTATGTTGCTTGCATCACCTTTTGCATGTAGTAGAAAGCTATTCTTCTTGCTCTTAGAAGTCTAGAAAAGTAGAATTACATGTATAATTTTAGTTACATTAATTATTAAGATGTCTGAAAGACATGGATGATTCTTAACACTAAAGTTTTTAAATACTGTGCAGCGCTTAATTGCTACAATATTTAAATACCATTTATAAAATATTTTCTAAGTTCACAGTGGAAATTACCATACAGGTATTGGGCATATCATGTTATTTTTTTGGTATGTTTTTAATGTTGAATTTTGTTTTCTTTTAATTGACTTTAATAATAATTAGGCAGTTTTAGTGTGAAAATGAACTCTTACAAAGTTGTTAAGTAGCTTGTTGAGACTACTTTAATGATAATGGGAAATACAAAATTCAGCCACTTCTGTCAAGCACTAAATATGTTTTGAGTATAATACCTATCAAAAAGGAAGATGCAAAACTGTTCAAATCTAGTGGGGGTTTTTATACAAAAGTCCTTTAGCAGATAGATTTTTTAAAAAATCCTAGTAAGATGTATAGTGAACCTATTTGCCTCAACTTGAGCGTCACAGTTTTAAACACAGAATTCAAATTGTTGGATATTTAAAGTAATTTCAGTCTTTTCCTTGCTGTGAGTCTGTTTACTGTGACCACAACTTGAGAGCTGAACTTGTTCCTGTCCTAGTTATTTAACACATTTTAAAGAGTTCTAGACAATCTCTCTATTAAAAACAACATCCAAACTAGGAGATGAAGGGCCCTTTACTGTTTGAGGTCATCAGTGAGGTGTTTCAGAGAGGCTAAAGTACAGTCTCATATCTTCTGATCTAAAAACGTCCCTCCAATTTGTCCTTCTTGAAGATGGGTCACTGAGTAAGCAATGGTCCAGTTCCAGGAACACATGGTTACATCTGTACCAGTTCAATATTTGGTCAGGAAATAACATTAAGACTGTGCTTTTGACCTTGATTGTTTGTCTTCTGGTGTCTATGTTTGGGAGCTGGATATGGGTGAACCAAGTGAAATTAACTCCAGACACTATAGAAGTAGTAATGATTGGGAGGTTTCATAATATAGAGCATGTTGGCACTCACATCATTGTTCAGAGTGTCAGCAATGTACATCCTCTGGTCACTTAAAGATAAAGGTAAAGGTACCCTTGACCGTTAGGTCCAGTTGCGGATGACTCTGGGATTGCATGCTCATCTCGCTATACAGGCCAAGTGAGACGGTGTTTGTCCTTAGATAGCTTCTGGGTCATGTGGCCAGCATGACGAAACCACTTCTGGTGAACCAGAGCAGCGCACGGAAATGCCGTTTACCTTCCCGCTGGAGTGGTATCTACTTGCACTTGATGTGCTTTTGAACTGCTAGGTGGGCAGGAGCAGAGACCGAACAACAGGAGCTCACGCCGTCGCAGGGATTCGAACTGCCGACCTTCCAATCGGCAAGCCCTAGGCTCTGTGGTTTAGACCACAGCGCCACCCGCGGCTTGCAGTGTTTGATGTGCTCCTATATTACTCTTCATTGAGTCCAGATATTCAGGTCGCAGTGGGTAGGCATGTACATTGTGGCCCTCTTTCAGAGATGGACCTCATGGCCATCATGCATAGCTTCATAATCCTGACATGATCCACCCTAAGGCACTTTGTGTGGCACTACCATTGGTAGTGGTTCAGAAGCTGCAGCTGGTGCAGAGCATTTGACCTTTCTTACGTGGAGAGCCTAGTCATAATGTATTGTGATCGACAGCACTCCAATGCCTGCACTGGCTTCCTGCTGCCTCCCAGACTCAATCTCAGGTGCTGCTGATTATTCCAACGGACCTAAATGATCTTGTCAAAACACACCCCACTGTTTTATTATATCATGACCTTTTTCATTTGAACAGTTCAGTTAAGCCCAACATCTAGTATGTACAAAGTCACGATTGCCCAGGAACTTTGGCAAAACCCAAGTTTCTACACCTGCTTGAAAGTCCAGAAAGACCCCAACACGGCTTACAAATAAGGAAACAGAGAGCAAAACACTATGTAGCAATAAAGTGGCATCAGATACTGTATATATAAATACAGAAAAGTACATTTAAAAGTTTTAGAATGCCAGAGCTTCCCTATCGTTTCATTCTAGAGTAGAAGTACTCAGGATTTGCTGGAATTTTATTTTTACATTTGTTTGTATTATTATTATTATTATTTAAGTCGTAACTAGTTTTGAGTGATGGAGAGGTAGTGTATAAATATTTGAAAGAAGTGTGATTTAAAAACAAATAAACTCACTCTTTGGAGGCTAGTTGTTCTTCCACAGTTTTTAAAAGATTTTTCACCCCAAAGAAAAGCCTGACTGGAATATTGGTAAAAAAATTAGTGAATATTAGAACAGTAAAAATCAGTAGAAAAATACTGGGAAGGTTGTACTGAAATTAATAAAGAATCAATCTACAAAATGTAAGTATGGCAACAATAATAATAAATTTATAAGATATTTTGTAATTTGTTATGTTTTATAAAAACGATACAAATACCCTCTGAAATGATATAATGGATGAATGCAAAGATGAAGTGCAATCCTTCATCTTTTAATTCTTATAAACAAATTAAAGAAGACCTTTTTGTTCAATCAAACTTTTGGTAGCCAGGGACAAATTGAGATAAGACAAAAAGGGTTTTTGGTTTTTTTATTGGACTTTGGAGCTTTGTTCTACCATTGCTACCTATTATGAACCTCCAGAGATGGAAGTGGGCCACGTAAAATAAAATAAATAGTCTTTTTGTAGCCCTGGATTTAGATTGGAAGCTATGGTAACTTAAATGATAAAATTAAGAGATTGCATAGGGCAACATTGCCTTGTCTGTGGGTTTTTAACGTTGATCCCCAAACAGGTCAAAACAGTGTTGCATGCATGAGTAATGTAGGTTCTTATTTTGCTTTTAGGTAAACTTCTGAAAGACTTATTAGTGCAAGAAAACAGCAGAGTCTGTGAATGTAAACCTCCACCACTTGATTTCTTAAAATAATCAACATAACGTTGTAAAGCACAAACCTCACTCACAGTTCGGAAACAATATTTATATTTAAGGTTGAGAAGCCAGGATGTAGGAAAATCTTGCTAATTTGTAAGGTGACCTTTAAGTGCACAAAACCCAAATAATTTGTCGCTTATGAAACAGGACATTCCTGCAAAATTTGGGTGAGTACTTACATAGTGAATCTTGTAAGACAAAGAAATCTGGAATAAAGTCTTTATCCTCCTCCAAAATAAGATTTAAACCAACAATGGGGTTAACAACAGTGGTCTTTCAAAGACTCCTATTAAAATGAGGGCTCTGCAGCCGTTAATGAGAGAGCTCAAAGTAGAAAACTTGAGTTTTTAAAAGAATCGCTAGATCAAAAGTAATTTCTAATCTCTGAGATAAAAGTTTCTTTCTAGTACCTTGCAAGTTAATAACAAAGCTTGCAATGTCTACTGTTTACTCCAATCAAATACTTTTAAATGTTCTTTCTGCCTGCAAAGGGATAATCAGTAGTGACCAGAAGTGTGTATGTTTAAATTATATATGATGGAAATGGAATAAAGGGGAGGGGAAAAAAGAAACATCTTTCCTTAAATTATTTGAAAGCATCTGTTCTTTAAGCTACTTTTTATGAACACTTCTTAGTAATGACTGAAGGTAAAAAAGCAGAAAAGCATCCAATGTTAGGAAATTGCAATCCAATACCATGTAATTTAAACCTGCCGTTTCTTCTCTTGTACTAAATGACATACAGATGGATAACTCTGGTCACTCTACTTTGAGAACACAATTGCTTTCTTTATGAGCATATATCTATTACTAACAAACTTTTGTCAAGACTGTTTATTTCTAATCAAGCATAACTCCTTCAGTAATTAGAAAAACTCATTTTGAAAAACATTAGTTTTTCAGGCCCAGGCTAACTGTAGACTCTTCAAAAGTTTTGATTTTCCTAAAACACCTGTGTGGCTTTTGAATATAATTTTAAATACATGTATTTGTAGCCTAACTTCAGTAGTATATGGCCAAAAACTAAAGTTTTTATAGGTTATTTAATGCCTTCCCTCCCCCATCTGTCCATCCAACAACTGGATTCTTTAAAATATATATTTTGTGGTGATTTTGCCTTGTCAAACAACCCCATATTCATTCTGTTAAAAATAATTAAGTTAGATAATTAAATATATTTTGAAAATTTTGACATCTCTATGGTAGCTTTTGTTACGGGAATGGGGCACAGACCCCCTGGGTGGGCTACGTGGAACCCCAGTTGGGAACCACTGGTCTAGCGCAATGTGAGCAAGCATGAATGAGCCACAACAAACCTTGGGCAAACCTGCCTTCTTCCAGCAGAATAAGTTCAGAATCTTTCACTTCTGCTTTGGTGTTGTTGAAATTATGGTTTCTAGTTGGCTTGTGTCAGACAAACTATACTTAATATTAACCACAGTTTGTTGGCTCTGACAAAACAACAAAGTGAGGTGTTGTGTTGTCGTTTAGTCGTGTCCGACTCTTTGTGACCCCATGGACGAGAGCACGCCAGGCACTCCTGTCTTCCACTGCCTCCCGCAGTTTGGTCAAACTCATGTTTGTAGCTTCGAGAACACTGTCCAACCATCTCGTCCTCTGTCGTCCCCTTCTCCCAGTGCCCGCAATCTTTCCCAACATCAGGGTCTTTTCCAGGAAGTCTTCTCTACTCATGAGGTGTAGCAAAAGTCAAAGATTCCGAGTTCCTCCTCCTAGTAAAGAAGTGCATAGGGAGAGGCGAAGGAATGCGCAAGGGCTCATTCATGTTGTGCTAAACTGTGGTTTTGAGTAATGTCCAAACACAGCCAATGGCTCTTCCAAATTCTCCCAAATCCTTCTCTATCCTCCTGCCTTCGATAACCTGCTTTTTATCATTTAACATAGACTGGATCATTTTATTTTGCTTAATCATTTTAATGACTCAGAAGACTGTTAATAAATCACACCACTGCCACCAAATGTATAACCACTTCGAGGTTTTATTACAATCAAGGGGTGCATAAATCCTGTTAAATAAATAACAACATATTCTATAAGTCAAGGGTCGCCAACTTGGCATCCATGGCTGCAGGGGCACCCTTGAGGTCTTCCCCGGAATCTGCAAAGCCCCTGAGCTGACCCACTCACTGCCCTCTTGGTGATGAATTGGTCACCTTTTTATCTTTTGAAAAGTACACGGAGTGGAAAGAGGAGGTGGTTCAAAGAGTGGTCCTTTTTCACTCTTTCAGCTTTATGTGCTTTTCAAGGTTCAGATTAATTTTACTGGATCTAATGGACTGACTAAAAGTCTTTTTCAAGCAGAATATTTTAATTTCTAGTACAATATACAGAACAAATAATAAAGTAGCAGGCATGCTACTCCATGTAGCAATAATTTGCAGATTAATACATTAATTCTAAGAGATATTTCTTTATCTCTCTCAGCAGTAGCAGGTAATACTTTCCAATGCCATTAATATTTTGGAAGCTCCTAAGACACAAGAGGAAGTAATCAGGAGCAACCTCCAGAGAAAGTATTTCGAGCTTGCAACAGATTTTACAAAAATCAAATTGATGAGGCAGGAAGGCTTATCTGTTTCTTATCAGCAGCCGGCAATCCTTTAAAATACTATTCATTTAGATCTAAAATGCAAATTACAGCTTCCAACTGAAGTGCTGTCAGCTATTCTCTTTGATGCAAAGTAAAATTTTAAACAAAGAAACATTTGTTTCTAAATTAACGATAGCTAGTTACAAAACTTTCAAGTTTCACCGAATTGTGTTTAAACATCATATGCCCATTACCTTTATATCTACAATTTCTTGCAAATACAAAGGCTGTGCTTCTAAGTGTATTTAAAGTTCCATTATGTTTAGGCTCAGGTTGTCGCCTTTTTGTGAATGATTGTGTGAATGTAGAATCTTGCCGATGGTTGTGACTTTTCTGCATTCAGAAGGCTTTGGCTGTATCACATGATCACTGTTCCAATGGAGTCACCCCCCCACCTTGTGAACAGCAGACTTTATTATTATTATTTTAAAAAAGTTGGATTTGAAGAAGCCACCAGCTGAGGCACTCTAATATATTAGAAGCTGATCTGGTCACTGGGAAAGTAAACGCAGAAGCTGTGTTTTGGCTAGAAGCCAACGCTATTGTTCAGGATTTCAACTAAAAAGACCCCTTCTCCTGTATCCTCTCCCTCTGCAGGGTCACGTAGGGATAAAAAGAACTGTAAGGTGGTCTTCTCCCAGCAAGAACTGCGGAAGCGGCTGACACCTTTGCAATACCATGTTACTCAGGAGAAAGGGACTGAGAGGTAAGGTATGGCCATGTGGTCAATGAGAAACGCAGACCGCTCCTCTTTCAATCTGCTGCTGTTTTTTCCTCAGCTGACAGCTTCAAGAAATTTAGCACTTGTTTACTAACTTATACAAATTAACACCACCAAACCAGACAGGAATTTGCGGCGGGGAGGGCAAGGTCACGGACTTCATAAATATAAAAGGAACGCTATTCTGTCCCTTAGCTTCTTCTTGGGGTCTGTTTTCAGTTTACTACAAAATGTGTGGAAGTAATGGCAGTTAAGAGAGTCTTTTGTTGTTGTTGTTTTGGGGGAGGAGGGTGGAGACACCACAGTAAGCAGAACCATAAGGAAAATAGCCCTGTGCCATTTAAAGGTGAAGTTTTGAAGGTGGTCATTGTATGTACAGACAGTTTGGCTGGGGGTCTGCGAGAGTAAGAAGGTAGCATATTTTCATTCCTTTTCCACTTTCTGTATTGAAGCACATGTGGAGAAAGTATTTATTGGCTCATTTGTGGCTGGAATGTCAAATATTTTCAATAACTGCCCTCACATGGCTTTAGACCTTGAAAGCAAGCTCTAAATCCTGGAGAAGGTTTGGGGGGGGGGAGAGACAAGAGAGCTAATTCCTAAGGCTCTTGCCGTGAATATAATTTATCTCAGCTTATTTCTAGAATGAGGAGGAGGTGGCAGTCACCTCGGTCAATGTCTAACCATTTTGCTGCATGCAGGTTTGATCCCCATTTGGCACAGTTGCATATTCCTGCAGGGTTGGACTAGATGATCCTCAGGGTACCTTTCAACTCTGCAATTCTATGATTCTCTGTTTCTTCTGACCATGGAGTTTAAAGTCAGGCCTGCTTCCGTTCCAATAGCAATAGTAGTAGTAGTAACAACAACAACAACAACAATTTATTTATACCCCGTCCATCTGGCTGATTTTCCCCAGCAGCTCTGGGTGGCTCCCAACAGAATACTAAAAACACGATAAAAGATCAAACATTAAAAACTTCCCTAAACAGGGCTGCCTTCAGATGTCTTCTAAAAGTCAGATAGTTGTTTATTTCCTTGACATCTGGTGGGAGGCCGTTCCACAGGGCGGGCGCCACTACCGAGAAGGCCCTCTGCCTGGTTCCCTGTAACCTCACTTATCTCAGTGAGGGAAACGCCAGAAGGCCCTCAAAGCTGGACGTCAGTGTCTGGGCAGAACTATGGGGGTGGAGACACTCCTTCAGGTATACTGGGCCGAGGCCGTTTAGGGCTTTAAAGGTCAGCACCAACACTTTGAATTGTGCTCGGAAACGTACCGGGAGCCAATGTAGGTCTTTCAGGACCGGTGTTAATATGCAATCTTTCATTCTACTCCCATTTCCAAAAAACCTCCTTTGCCACATGTGGGGTCCTGTTTAATTGGCAACAGTCTTCCTGTCGGAGTTGCCTTTTTACTAGACTTTCTGAATGGGGATCACTGGCACTCGGTTGTCTGTACCCCCACAACAAACTGGTGGTGGTGCTTTCCTCCGGCTCAGTAGGCCTTCCAGGCAAGTCGTTTACTGTTGTGTAGAAGATTAGCAAAAATGATTTAGTGTGCACAAACAACCAGGGTTTAGGTCATTTTTTAAAAATCCTGTTTATAAAAAAATATATTGGACCCCCATAAAAAGGGTGAAAAGATAATAAAAACAAGCTGCAGAGCACATAGACTTTTTGTTGGAATAGCACAGCTGAATTGTATTAGTTGAATGACCTCCTAGCCTTTAAGATTGTTAACTTAGAAAAATATTCCCTTAAAGCAGTAATATTCCTTTTCAAATAAAAATATAGAGCTCACACAGCTTGAAATCATGGGCCAGTTTTCTTCTCCTCCTTTTCTGTTTGATTCTCTTGGTAGTCCTGCTCAATCTCCCACAAAGATCTTGCACTACTGCATAGTTTAATGCAAAAGATCAAGACTATGATATGGAAATGTTGTTAAGATGTTTAGTATTGAGATGTATTTTAAAATTACCATAATGTTCAGGTGCAAAAAAAGAGAAGAGCGCTTGATCGAAAACGTCTAGCTACTTGTAAGCAATTCTGTACGTTGACATCTGAACAATAGTTTCTTTTCATAAACAGGACACATTTATGTTGCTGTTCAGATTTTAATATGCACCTTTTTTGTTTCTGAAGAAAGAACAATAATTTGCAAACCATGAAGTACCATTTATATTGGAACATACCGTATTCGCCTGAATATAAGCCACACTTCCCCCCCAAATTCCGACTGTGAAAAGTTAACGTGCGGCTTAAATTCGCAGCCTTACAAAAATTGGCTTTTACAGTATTGCTGCTGAAACAGACATCTGGTAAAATGGAACGGGTGTGAGTGCAGGCGTAATTTTAAGGGAGCGGCTTATATTCAGGTATTGTCTTTTTTTCTCCCCCGCCCTTGAATTTTAAAGGTGTGGCTTATTTGTGGGTGCGGCTTATATTCGGGCCAATATGGTATAAGAGTTGAACATAACAATTTCAGTGTCAACGCAATGAGAGTTCCCTGTCTGGGTGTCATAATTTTGTTTGATATGCATTTTGTTGTAATGTTAATGAAATGAAGTTCTAACAAAAATTCTTTCAAAGCGTTAATTCTATAATGCAACTGCAAGCTATCACTCTACTTTGGAACACATTTTTAAAATAAAAGCCTGACTAGCTTTTCAGATACCTTTTAATTGCATAACTTTCTAAAGAAATGCCTGAAGTAACTGATATTAGAGATATTAGAGTTTGAAGTCTTGTTTTTTCTGTTCTATTTTACTCCAAGAAGACCCATTTATCCTAAATAGAACCCAATAAGGCAAACATGTATGTACAAAATATTTTTTTCAATGTGTTCCCATTAAGATCCCAAGATGAAATTTTGTAGGTAGATCTTAGAAATATTAAATAGGCAATACATTTTTTTAAAAAAAAACTTTAATCTTTTTTTTTAAATTGTAACTTAAATTTAAAATTTTAAGTAAGTCCATCTTGTGGCATATCATATTAAAGTCCATGAAGTTCTGAAGAGATTGGTGTTTTTAGTTCTGACGTATCTCAATGCTGGGCTGAGCTTTTAAGGTTTCAGTGTAGTCCGACAAGGCCAAAATTGTCATTTTTTTTTGAAATTTCAAACCCTCAAAACTAAAAAATGGGATGAGATAAAAAGCTAAAATTTTAGATTTAAACTTAGTTTTAATATTTAATATTAAGAAAATTGGATGACATGAGGTTATAAAGTTGGACAACTTGATACGAAATAACCTGTTTGCTAAAGTACTGTGTTGCTGTTTTGTTCTAGTGCCTTTGAAGGAGAATACACACATCACAAAGCTCATGGAATATACAAATGTGTTGTTTGTGGAACTCCTTTGTTCAAGTGAGTAAATTAAACATAGTTACAAAATAATGGTGGCTCTGGTTTTTTGAGTGTTAAATATGTGCTATAGAAGTGGATGTTAAGGTCTAGCTACTTCATACTGATCTCACTATGGCTGATGCGAGTTGTAGTCCACAATGTGTGGAGGACACCAGGTTGGGAAAAGCTGCCCTGAACTCCTTGTTGATGTAGAATCTCAAGGGCTACGTCAAAACTCAACTGTAGCCCTTGCAAGTAAGACTCGTCTTGAATTCATAGTGGATCAAGGTTCACGCAGAGCAAATCAGCAGTGCAGACACTTTGTAATGGAACCAAAAACACTGGGCTTTATGTGAGCATAGACTAAAGGATGATATAAAAAGCATCAGTTCAGGGGTTTGCCAATTCCTTACCATCATAAACAAGAATTTAAACCTATGTTGGAAGTTCATAGTCTAGCATTCATTACATTTCTCCACACAGAGTCAGGGTCATCATTACAACCTCTGCTATATTTGAAGAACCATCACAATTGTAAAATATGGGTAGCAGAATTTGACTTCCTTCCCATCCCCTGAACTCCATGTTTCTGAGAGTTGCTGTTAATTTTTTGTTCTTTGCACCATTGTAGTCTGTAACTATGTCATCATGACCTGTGAACCAGCTATTTTTGCCAGGAAAGGGAGAATGGTTCTTCAGCACTAAGATTAACAAACTTCACCTTTAATAGATCTGATTTATGCTGCTTCATTACTGTGTGGCACGTAAGGTCAAGGAACACATGAATTTTGCTCTGCAGATGAAAGACCTGAGGTTTCTTGGTACACGTTTAAAATAGAATTCTACCCTTATCAGCAAGGAACCAGTGAAACTCAATCTCACTCTTCATTTAATTTGATCGTTCCAGCAACTTGAAAAGCTACAAGGTATTTAATTGTGACCACCACCACCACTTTTCTATAATGAAATGTGGCATAGTCTTAAAATTATTGCCCAGAAAAATACAGCTTTACATTTGCAAAAATGCAACTGAGTCATTTTGCTTAGGAAATTTACCCACATCTGAAGTGGGGGTAATCTTGGCTTTCCCTGTAATCTTCCTACAGGTAGTTGTGTTATGAGTCCCTGTTACAATAAAAAAAAAATGCTTTGTTTCCTAATGAATTGTTTTATAGAAAATTGCAGAAAGAGCCCTTTTCTTGCAGAAAGAGCCCTTTGCCTGAGCTTTGTAGCTGGTGGACTGGGGGAATTGCAGGACCTGAGATGCAGAGCGGGCCATGCCCCTGCCTGACTTGGGAGGGGAAAGTTTGATTTTGTAGTTTTAACTGATTTTTATCTTTTATACCTTTGCAAACTGCTTAGAGACTATTGTAGCTGAATAGTATATAAATTGTTTAAAAACACACACACACACACACACACACACACACACACACACACACAGCGGGAAGCCTGACTATTTAAACCATCCATGCCCTGAGGATCAGGCAGTTAGGGGTTTCTTCTGCACCTCATTTGATGTGTCGTTGTGGGGCATGGTTTTCACTTTTCGCAGGGCAGTGGACTGGGGTGGAGGTATGTGGTAGATCAGGCATAGGCAAACTCCCGCCCTCCAGATTTTTGGGACTACAATTCCCATCATCTCTGACCACTGGTCCTGTTAGCTGCGAATTGTAGTCCCAAACATCTGGAGGGCCGGAGTTTGCCTATGCCTGTGGTAGATGTCTAATTTAGCTAATTTAACTTTTATTTTCATCACAACTTGGCCTCTGGACTAGTGGTGAAGGAAGAGCCAGTTAGAAGTAGGACATAAGAAATGTAACAGGATTCGGTAAGGGAATTTAGCAAAGCTAGGATAGGGATGGCAGTGTCTATTTAATACTTAACTTGTTTACAAAATAACAGATATATATGAAAAACTGTGGTACAGTGCCATGCAATATTAAGCAGAACTACAATGCAGTGCAGTAAAATAACAAGTTTAACCCCCTCCGTTCACCAGCCCCGCCTACCTGCCAACCCCTCTTCCCTTTACACCTGACCAAACCCCTCTACCTTCATCCTTCATCTATTATCCCCTCAAAGTTTCCCTATGCATTTGATAAGAATGGGCAGAATCCAGCTGCCTTTTGTCTGCTCCCTACCACCTTGCCCACATGCTACCCCCTGCACAGGAGCTGCTTGCCACCAGGGGTGACAACTTGGAAAAAAAAAATTTTCGGGGGGGGGTAATCCCCGCCCCACATTATTGATCACATGATATGGTGCATGCACACTATTTGAATGACAATGCCCATTAACTTTGGGTTCCCTGCCCCCCTCAAATATTTTATGGGGGGGCAAAGACCCCTCAGCCCCTAGGTGTTGGCTCCAATGCAAACCACCAGCCACCTTTCCCCATTGGCAGCCACCGGCTTTCTTTTGTATAAAGTATAGAGGTATATACTAGCTTTCACAGCAGGATTAGCCCCTAAAACACTGCCTATGGTATCTGCCTATATACTAATAATGGCTCTATTAAGTTGTCAGTCCTCATGTTGCAAGCGTGACAGCACTAGGTAGGCATATTTGTTTAGGAAATATCTGATACACAAATGGGAAATGAGGTAGCCTGATTTGAATCAAAATTGCCCTGCTTGTGGGAGAGCTTACAAACGAATTCTGCGGGGCTTGTACAGGAAAATGTCCTGTGGATTGTGCCCAAAAGAAACAAAAGTTGGCAGTAAGATTGCTGTCAGAATTCTTTTTATTATTATTATTATAAAAAATACACTATTTATACCCTCAGAGTAATGTGTGAAATTTATGGCCATATAGCAGGCTCACTGAGTTCTGTATACCCACTCACCCGTTCGTGGCCTTGAGCAGGCAATATTCTCTTTACTGGAAGGGTGTTCACTTGTAGTGGAGATTAATGCTTTGATTCATGCTGCTGGTGCACTATTCAGTACTATTAGAATATATTTTTGGCTGAAAATCTTTGCTTCTTTTCCCACCCTTTGAACTTATTGAGAGTTTCTTAGTGGAACAAAGCAACCATTTTCCATATATACTGCCCCTTTTTTCCCTTGGCTTTTCTGACTCTTTCCATCGCCATCTAATGACTTATTCCAGTTAACTTGAAGTTATGGGTTTTAAAAAATAAATTTATAGTGCTTTGCACTAATTTGTTTTTGGGTGGGGGATTTTTATGTTTAACACAGAACAGTTTGCAATTGTTGCTTTGGTGAAAGACCTGTACAACTCCCCAAAGCGCACCAATGTCTTCTTGTGGATTCAAGGAATCTGATATTTCCTACATGGCTTGGGTGCACTTCCATATATTCTATAGGGCAGGGGTGGGAAATCTGTGGCACCTCCAGGTTGTGGGTCTCCCATCAGCCCCAACCAGTATGGCTTGTGGTCAGAGATGTTGGGGGTTGTAGTTCAACAATATCTGTAGGGCCATAGATTCTCCATCAACACCTTACTAAATACGGCTACAGAAATAACAGGCTTTAGGAAGATTCCTACCAATCAGCACTTGGAACTTGCTGTGGCAGGGTGTGTGGGTGTGTGTGGGTGTGTGGGTGCGTGCACATATGTGTATAAACACACACACACACACACACACACACACACATCACTGATGGTTAATTTGTGATATAATTCTGGCTAGAGTATGCCCACTAATTGGTTTGAGAGTTAGATCTAGACAATGCTTCTTATAGCTGTTCCTTCGGATAGGACTAGTCATAGGGTTAATTCTGCTTGACAGCACTTCAGCAGCATCTTGAAAGCAATTACCCAACTTGCGTTTTCCCACAGCTGAATTGAGAGCTTCAAAGGCTTCTGAGTTTAGAACTATCATTAAGCTATATCTGAAACATGATGTTCCCACAAAGGCTAATTTCCCCTCTCTTCCCCACTCCTCCCCCTCATTATTAAATCTACAGCCTACTGAGTTCTTTTGTGGTATGCTAAACACATAAGATATCATGTAATAAACAGGCAAAATTGGTAGTATAGAATGGGCATGGTAATTGTATGTTTTGTGTGTACTAGTCTCTTGTTCTCTGGGATTTCCAGCCTTCCCTGTTCTTAAGGGAAACAACCATTTATTTACTGAGGAGACAGATTAACATGCACATTGATTGAAACCGTCTTATGATGCTTTCCAAAGAAATAAATCTGACAAGTGTGATGATAGAGGCTAAATGACATGGTGTTTGTAATTCTCACAATGTATTTCTTCTATTTTTAACTTTATGGAGAGGGGTTGTGGGTTTTTTGTGTGTTCTGTGATTATTGATCAAGGTTTCTAATGTAAAAATACACTGAGAATATGTTTAGGAACAAATGTGTTTACAGGTGAGGTGCATTCATATATAAGTTTGCTATTTGTACTTCAGTCATGGGTTTCTCATGACATAAACAGTTCTTTATCATTAAAGGATTCCCCCCCCCCTTCTCTCTCTATTTTAGATCAGAAACAAAGTTTGACTCCAATTCAGGTATGTTTAGGTTTACATTTTTATGTTGACTGTATGCTGTTTTCATGTTGTTCCCCAAAGAGTAATTTATCAGTTCAAGTGCAGTCTTAACTTTAAACAGTCTGGAACAAGCCAATCTTTTGAATAATCTCAGGTTTCAGATTGCCTTAAACAGTGCTATTATTGTGAATGGCAGTGCTTTTATTCCTTTCATAGCTTCAAGTCTCTTTAATTTTACTCTTTTATGTTAAAATGATTGCAAGGAAACCATGTCAGTTCTGCATTAGGTTTTGAATGATATAGCAGGCTGAGAGAAGTGGACTTTGGGAATATTGACTGTTTTAAAAGGATATTTTTCTTCCTGGAGGACAAAGCTATTTCACGGGCATGAAGTCTGAGCAGCCAATACATCAGGAAACAGGTTATTTGTCACCAAATTTTCATGACATGTCCATGTATACTTGCATGCCAGACAAGACTATAGATTTCTCTCTAGGTGGTTAATTTAAATGTCTGTTTCTTTTAGATATATAAGAAATATTGATGTCATAGGCTCTAAAAAGCAAAACATTCCAAAAGTTAATTTAAATTGAGCAGGAGAAAGTATGCATTCTAGCAAACTGGCTGACTTTCTTAAATCAAGGGTGGTGGTAGAAGAATCTGAGTTGCATTTCCTTCAGCAAAGTTTAATGGTAAAATCTTCTTTCCTGCTGAGAAGTTGAAGTGGCTTCCCTATAATTAAAGCTCTCTGAATTCTTTGACAGAGGCTTTCCATTTAGATTTTTCAGTGATTCTGTTTAGCCTTACTATGAGAATTAACAGGCAGCAGCACCTTGATACAGTTTACTTGTGTCTACATATGTTAATTCAGAACTGAGAACACTGTGCTATATCCTATATACAATATGTAGAACAGACTTGCCCAGTTAAAACGTTAAATCTTTGTAATGCTGCTGTAAATTCATTGCATTTTGTGCCCAAGGGGTGAGTTAGCGCTGCATAATAGCCCTTAATTATGGGAAGGATCCCTAGATCTGTGGAGATCTGAATCTTCAGCCATCACAAGAACTCTGGGATTCTGGAATATGGCTGTAGACCAGGGACAGGCATAGGCAAACTCGGCCCTCCAGATGTGTTGGGACTACAACTCCCATCATCCCTGACCACTGGTCCTGTTAGCTAGGGATGATGGGAGTTGTAGTCCCAAAACATCTGGAGGGCCGAGTTTGCCTATGCCTGACCTGGGATGTGGAAGAAGTCATGGCTCTCTTAAAGTTATTGAATTCTAACTCCCATGAGGCCCAGCCAGCATGGCCAATTGTTAGGGATGATAGGCACTGCAGTATCCAGAGGACCGCCAGTTCCCCACCCTTGATTGCCAAGCTTTATAACCTTTAGTGTATATGTGCATATCTTACTGGGAAGTACACCTGAAACATAGCCATGCATCATTACCTGTTCTTGCATCCCCCTTCTTATAATTACGTGGTTGTAGTAGTAGCTGCTACAACATGGCTGTTTCCTTTGACATTAAGGTAATGAAGAAACCCCAGGGCAGGTGGGAGGAAGTGACAGTAGATGGAAGAGATGCCTAGTAGCTTCTTCAAACATGGCCTATGGTCTTCTGTGATACTCAGCAGGGCACAGGGCCATCTTTACCTGGGGGTGCAATGGGTGCGAGGCACCCAGGTGCCGAATTTTTGGGGGCTCCAGGGCCCCCCGCTGAAACTGCCTAAGCTCTTAACCTGTTATGAAATAATAAATAATTTTGATCAAGCTAGAAAAAATACATATATGCCTAGGTATTACTGAAATGTATACCTACTGTTTCACTGAAGGACTTTCGACTTTGTGTGCTCATTTACCCAAGACGCACTGCACCAGCGGCGGCGCTTGTCATTCACAACGGCGCCGTGCACGCGAAATTAACTCTTACATCAAAATATTATGTAACGTATTGTATTGAGCTGCTATGCGGCAGCGGGGGGCAGTGGCACCTTTGACACGACTGATGTTTCCCCTAAGTAGGTGCCTAAACAATACTTATAAGTTTAAGTGTGGTGGTGTTGTATACTTAAGCATAAGTGTATTGTAAATAAATGAGTAAATAAAAAAGTTTGTTTCTTTTTCCTCCCTTCTTTCGTAAACAAGAGATAAGGCGTAAGCGTGGTGTCTGACATAAGGATAATGCAAGTTAATTTGGGGGCTAAACTAAATTTGGGGGTGCTGGGCGGATCTTTGTACCCCGGCGGCGCATATGCTGAAGACAGCGCTGGCAGGGTAGGTGGTAGCTGTATTGCAGTTGTTCTGGTGCCTCCACAATTTACAGGAAGAAGTGGGCTGGAGACCACATTTAGGTTTTATCATAAGATATGGAATAAACTAGAGAGAGAGAGAGATGCTTATTATCATTGACCTCAGAATTGTGTGAATATCCTAGCAGGTTCTCTCAACTCCTGGATAGAATATGACAATTTTGATGAATAAGTCTACTTGTTTTACTTTTTCTTGGGTCTGCTATTACAATTTCTAGCTCATTTAATTAAAGAGGCTCATTTCTTGAATACTGTTTTTGTTGCTCTGCTTCTGCAAACTAGTCTAGAGCACACATTTCTCCTTCCTTGGACAATTCCCTCTGTTGGAGAGGAAATGTATTCGGAAAAACCATTTATAAGGCACAAATAGCTTGATAATTTCTGTGATTTTTAAAAAAATTTTGTGGTGAAAATAACATGAAGAATTACACAGATTTATTTCCTTGTAATAAAAGCAGAGTCTGGCATGCAGTTATGAAAGGAGCAATTTATTAATTTCAACTACAAAATCTGGAAACCTCGTACAGGGCTGAAAGACTGAGGAAAACATTGTCTATGCAACATGAATTTGAACCGAACATTTAACTTCAAAGTGAAACAAAAATTTAAATTAATGTTTGATATTCATCATGCAAATGGCTATAACATCTGTACAGAAATGCACATTCTTCACTTTGATGGCCAGAAGTTTATTTACTTTAGTAACACGGTAATCTTTTGCTGAAAGAAATTCGCCTCTCAATGTAGATACTGCTGTGTAAGAAAACAATTGTATTATTTTCTGTTTTTGAAACTTAGTGTCATAGAATAAACTGATGCATAGATTAAAATGTTGCACTATACTTTTAACTTTAAAGAGGTAAGAAATTGAACTAATTGGATTTCATAAAAGCTGATTGAAGGGAAAGAGGTACTTCTATGGAAATCCAGCTTGCCTTGTGGGGAAAAGATTTAAGAGAACGAAGAGTAGTTGCTGGCAAGCAGGAATCATGCTAATATTCAATAATAATAATAATAATAATAATAATAATAATAATAATAATAATTTTATTATTTATACTGGGCTGAGGCCGTTTAGGGTTTTAAAGGTCAGCAGCAACACTTTGAATTGTGCTCGGAAACGTACTGGGAGCCAATGTAGGTGTTTCAGGACTGGTGTTATGTGGTCTTGGTGGCTGCTCCCAGTTACCCGTCTAGCTGCCGCACTCTGGATTAATTGTAGTTTATGGGTCACTTTCAAAAGGACTGTGTCTCATATATATTGTACATACGATATTAATGCTTTATTATTTATTCCAGTAAAAGAGACGTGGGTGGCGCTGTGGGTTATACCACAGAGCCTAGGACTTGCCAACCAGAAGGTTGGCTGTTCGAATCCCCGTGACGGGGTGAGCTCCCGTTGCTCGATCCCTGCTCCTGCTAACCTAGCAGTTCGAAAGCACGTCAAAGTGCAAGTAGATAAATAGGTACCGCTCCGGTGGGAAGGTAAACAGCGTTTCCGTGTGCTGCTCTGGTTCGCCAGAAGTGGCTTAGGCATGCTGGCCACATGACCCGGAAGCTGTACGCTGGCTCCCTCGGCCAATAAAGCGAGATGAGCGCCACAACCCCAGAGTCGGTCACAACTGGACCTAATGGTCAGGGGTCCCTACCTGTTTATTCCAGTAACATCTTCTGTCCAGTATTCTGCAGCTTACATAGGTTGGCTTCATATGTTTGGGTTTCCTTGTGAGTGATGAGAGAGATATCTTTCTTTAGTAGCATTATCTATCTCAAGTAATGTGCTCCAGCTTCCAGAGCTATTGTACAGTAGGGAGCGCATTGCTTCCAAGAGACCACAGTGGAGAAACAAGTGGTACAGTTCTTACAGTGGAGTCCTGTGTTTGTTTACTTGGATGTATGTCATATTGTTCCAAACTATGAAAGAAAATGTTTATTTAGTTTTTGATGACTGCATCTCTACTTTGATCAGAATTTCACTATGTTAATGATGATATATGCTTCTTCCTTCTTTGACGACAACTCATAGCTGAGTAAGATTGTCTTCCACGAACACAGTCTTAACGGTATATCCGTAGGTGACTGTAGAGGCCAATTCTGGATCCACATGTCCTTCCACAGTAGGTTGCCGGGCAGGAGTTGATCATGGTGAGGGTTTGCCAAATGTGCCTTTCTCTTAGCTTGTTTCTCTCTTTCATCCTGAGTTCGAGTGTCTTCAAGTCCGTGACACCTTTGGTAAAGGCTGTTCTCCAGTTGGAGCTCCCGCAGGCCAGTGTTTCCCAGTTGTCTGTGTTTATACTACTTTTTTTTAGGTTTGCCTTGAGACTTTAAACTTCTTTTGTTGGTCACCAGCATTAAGCTTTCCATTTTTAAGTTCAGAATAGAGTAGTTGCTTTGGAAGACAATAATCAGGAATCCAAACAACATGACCAGTCCAACGAAGTAGATGTTGAAGAACCATTGCTTCAGCACTGGTGATCTTTGCTTCTTCCAGTACACTGGTATTAGTTCACCCGTCTTCCCAAGTGAAGTTGTTGTGTAAATTCAATTCCTCCCACTTTACAGACTTCCGCAGGTATCCCATCAGGTCCACTGGCTTTGTTGTTTTTCATTTGGTTTGTTGTTTTTCATTTGGTTTCATTTGGTTAATATGAACAGCTCTCCCAGATTTGAAGATCCTGCAAGCTCATCTCTAATTTGTTTTTGTGGAATTTGTGAGAGGACCTCGGCTTGAGTGTTCATTCGCACCTTGGTTTCCTCACTTGAAGCCTGTGTTGAGGTATAATCTTGATAGCCATCATGATATGTATTAATTGGTGATCTGTCCAGCAGTTGTTGGCACTCGTCATAGCTCTGGTAAAGAGCACATTATGGCAATCTTCAGCTCAATTACATAGTCTAAGAGGTGCCAGTGGTTTAACCGAGGGTGCTTCCATGATATATGCAGAAGTATGCTCAAGTGTGTTCAGTGGGACTTACTGCAAAGTAAGTGTCCATAGGACTGCATTTTTGTTGTGGCATAAGTGCTTGTGAACTGGAATCCACTTGGAGTTAACCTACATACAGGTGCAAAGGCCAGGAACTATACAGCATAGAAATAGGCTTGTGGTATTTCTGTGCAGAGTGTATTTTTATGCAAGATAAGAACAGAGTGACCCATTCACAACAGCAGTGCTTGGGACTGTTTCCATAATATTGTTGTGAATAGATCACTCTGTTCTTAACTTGTAGATGTTTGGGCTCTACATAGAAATACGACGTATCTCTTGTTATCCTTTGCATTTTTCTGTACCTGAAACCTTTTGTCTGAATCCCAGACATGACTACTTAGCCCTATTGTGTCCAGCGAGGCTTACTCTCAGACACATTGATCATACTGGCTACAACCTTCCTGCTTCACAATGGGTGCTTTTTTTATACTCTCTTGTGTGACTGCAAAATTAATCCCCATACCTTTTTATGAAAAAGCAGGATCTTGTTCTGAGATCTGAGAGCTCAGGGTGGAATATATGGATAAAATTAACAATATAATATCCCAACCATCTCTTTATTGTTAGAACTAATAATGTCAGTTCTGGGATGCAGATGGGGATCTACCTTTAAACAAAAATGTGGCGTGGATTGATAGGTTTCTTGAGGTCCCCAGCCCTTTCATGTATTTTTAGACAATAGGGATGTGTGGCATAAGGTGTGGAAATTTGAATCTTCAAGGCCTGTTTTGAGTCTCGCATCTGGACAGGCTTGCAAGGTGTTTTGAAGGCCTTCTGTGAGAACTTTGCCTTGCTGGTGTTTGGAAATCAGGCATTTCCCCTGAAACAGATTGTCTTGATGGCTCCTCACCCTCTCCCCTGCGGAGATGTGGACTGTGTGTTACCTCTTCAGTAGTTTTATAGAGGGAATCCTACTGAGTGCACCTGGCATTTATGGACAATTACATCAGGGGCATGTGCAAACCTTTTGGTATGCTTGAGTTTTTCAAGGGATGGAAATGCATCACTCCTTTTTGGTTTGTAGAGGAGTTTGTGCCTAAGAAATGAAACCGTTTCCCATAGTGGAAACAAGTGTGCAAAAGAACTGAAGCCCAAGAAGAGAACCTTGAAAGATGGGCACCAACTTTGTGAGCATGTGAACAAAGACAAAAGTTTAGAAGATAGTTACATGTGGCTGGCATGGAGATGCTCAAGAGATGGTACTGGGGCCAGGCCACTTAGTTCCTTCTGAGTCCCCTGTAGGACAGAGTTCTCTAGGGTGAAGGCTTATAAAGGAGAAACTTGAACACTAACAAATCACAATTTCCTTTGGAGCCCTTGCAAGTGGGTACAGAGTAAGTAAACTGAGGTTGTGAGCAAAATACAAAAATTGAGAACACCAAAAACTGAACCGAACATCAGTTCTAATTGGAGATTCCTCTAAAAGTGTGTGTCTGTGAGGTTGTAATTGGGGGTGGGGGGGCACTGTTCTCTGGTGCATCTTTTGCCTTTTAAGGATACCTATTTATCTTTACCTATGATCCGCTTGGGACGCGGGTGGCGCTGTGGGTAAAACCTCAGCGCCTAGGACTTGCCGATCGTCAGGTCGACGGTTCGAATCCCCGTGGCGGGGTGCGCTCCCGTCGTTCGGTCCCAGTGCCTGCCAACCTAGCAGTTCGAAAGCACCCCCGGGTGCAAGTAGATAAATAGGGACCGCTTACTAGCGGGAAGGTAAATGGCATTTCTGTGTGCTGCGCTGGCTCGCCAGATGCAGCTTGTCATGCTGGCCACGTGACCCGGAAGTGTCTTCGGACAGCGCTGGCCTCCGGCCTCTTAAGTGAGATGGGCGCACAACCTCAGAGTCGGACACAACTGGCCCGTACGGGCAGGGGTACCTTTACCTTTACCTTTATGATCCGCTTCCTTATTTGTAAATAATACAAACATTACAAAGGCACTAGAGCTCTGCAGCTTGACTTCTGGATTCTGCACACAGGTCTGATGCTGTCTCACCTTATATTTTGTTTCTTTATATTGGAAAACCTTATTTAATGAGTAAAGGAAGTGAAGATAATGGACGCTGATGGGTGAAATCTAAAGACCTTTTGGTAACTGTGTTTAACTGTGGTTTGAATTAAACAGTCTTCTTCCAGCTGCTGATATTCACAACATTTCTGACAGTTAACTATACATCACACATTCTCATGTCTATTTAATCTAAACATTGCTGTTTTAAGGAGAGTCCAGAACTAAACCACAGTGCCGGAAGCAGAGTAACAATCTAGCACCTCCACCCTTAACACATTTATTTGCAAGCAATTCATACTGATTTCATTGTAATCCATTTCCAGGTAATTGTGCTCAGAATCTCAGCCTAATGTGATATGGACCTCAGTTCTATGCTCAGTATAACCCGGTTCTCATTCAGGTAGTAAACCTATGCGTGGGGTCTCCCACTTGAGGCAGCAGGTGGGGGCTCATATGGCTGCATAAAAATTTACCTTGATGGCCAGGAGCCCTTTCAGCCAGAAACCTTTGCGCTGAAAGACCTAAGGACAGTTCACTTTGAGCCAGATTCTCCTGGTGCAATGCCAAGGGTCTCATTTTCTCTAGTGCTTGCTTGCCAGCATATGAAATGCACCAGGCAGGAATTGAAAGAGGGGCTTTGAGTCCTCTTCTAAAGCTCTTCAGTCTTCAGGAAGGGGGCAGAGCCTGGGAGGGGGTAGTCAGGTCCCTTGAAGGTAAGAACATGTTGGAACTAGTCATGTGCTCTGTGTGATCTGTCCAGAGTACTGAAGGACTCGCTGCAGATTTTCCTTTCCTTTCAGTTTAAGGATTATTAATCTCAACATGTAGATCCTGGCTGTTTTTTTGCCTGCTTTTCATTTCTGCTCCAGACGGTTCTGTTGGACTGCTTCCTGCCAACTCTTCCCAGTCTTGGCAGGCTAGGACACTCCTTAACATCTAGCATTTTTGTTTTCTGAGAATCATGTAAGCCCTCACCCTGACTGCAGTCAGAAGTAGTCCAGCAGACACATAGGTTTACTACTTCAGTGAGAGTTAAACTTTACTAAGGAAAAGTCTAGAGACAGTTTTATAAATGATGGTGTTTTAAATTATTCCAGGTGAATCAAGCTAGATGTGATTTTGAGGATCCTTGTTTCACAGCTCTTTAAATTTATTTTAAAAGTAGCCCTTGAAGCAATACCATGGCACCAGGTGTTTTTCCCTATCCCATTTTCCTGATCTGAATTTGGCCCAGTACATTGTGGAAAACAGCACAGGAGAAAATACTTTTGACTCTGCCCTTAGCAGCATGGCCCTGCTGATCCAGAGGGGAGGACATGGACCAACAGATTCACATTACAAGGAAGGGGATTCTTGCTAAACACTGGGAAGAACTTTCTGGTGGCAAGAGCCATTTGACAGTGGAGCAACCTCCCTCAGAAGGTGACAAACTCTCCTTTCTTGGTGTTTTTTAAGCAGTGGTTGCATGGCCATCTGTCAGGGATTCTGTCACTGTGATTTCTGCATTCCAGAGAGTTGGACTCGGTGACCCTTGGTGTACCTTGCAACTCTACAATTCTGTAACTTTGGGGATCCCACTTCTTAAAGAAAGTTTAAAAGAAAAAAAAATCCACTTATGGGTTTCTAGCGTCTCATACAGTTGGTCCTGAGTTTCTAATCTGAGATCCACTATCAAATTAATTAAGATTCAGAACACCAAATGGAAACTCACAATTTAAATATCCAAAGTTTTGTGAGGGGATTAGAAAACAAGCACATTCCTAGATGATATAGAAGCATATTTCTATCACATTCGTACACTACTTAAGTGTCCTTGTCTTTTTGTGTGTCAGCAGTTGGGGATTAATTTTGCGTTGTCTTCAGAAGCCATACAGTAGCCAAAGAAAAGCCTATGACATGACACTTCTAACCTTTGATTATGTGGCTTCTGCTCTCCTGGATTTCTGAGCAAGCGTGTGAGTGCTAACTTCATCTTTCATTATTGCAAATAATTGCATCATTCTGTTTATAGCACAGGTGCTATGCAGCAGCTACTGCGTGGCTCCCAGGTTACCTGATTCCACCATTTGTATGATCTTTTTCTGTGCATGGATCAATGAGTAGTTTCTCAGGCAGTCTTGGCACTGTTTTAGGCTGTAATCCTAATCCCGTTTACCCGGGAGTAAATCCCATTGAATTCAATTGGATTTACTTCTAAGCAGACATGGTTTGGATTCCACTCTTAGTTGTCACATTTTATTGGCAGTTGGAATTTACAGTTATTATATTTTTTGTTGTAGTCCAGCTTAGGATCATGAACTGATGAAGGGTGAGACAGAAAGGGAAGCAATAACAACAATAATTTATACTTAATTGGACGCAGGACATCTTCCCTATAATTCAGTTATGCTACCAGTTTTACCACCATCACAAATAAACTCCCTGAATCGAAAAGCTACCAAGGGTGAAAGTTTCCTTGTGAAAGAGATAAAGGCCAATGAAAAGTGGCTCAGGTTGGTCTGATTTCCTGCTGTATTTCAATTCTTACTCCCCTGCACTAAATTCATCAACCTCCTTTCCTAGCGACAATAGCTCATTAGATTAGTTGAGTATTCATGGAGATTTTCATCTTCTGAGTCATACAACTCTTTTATTCCCTAAAGAATTTATTGTGTAAGAAAGGAATTTCATGTCTTTGTAGTTTTAGCTGGGTTTGTTGAAGCAGTTTCTGAAGTTTTCTTGTAATACCTGGGGAGCCAGGTCACAGATTTACTCCCGTTTCTCAAGAAAATTGATCCCTTTTGGTGCCTCTCCCATGGTGGTTTTATTCAGATATTTTCTTAATCTTTTTAACCTCTTCCTTTCAATAACATCTTCACTTGGCTGCTTAGCGTGTTTCCCAGAAGCTAGATGTGCATATTTTAGTTTAATTCTTTGAATGAAGCAAAGTCATTTACTATTAGTATGTGGCTTCCAGGCTTGTCCCATCAGGTTTCCATCACTCACTTGTTATATAAGAGAAAGCTAAAGTTACAACTATATTGGCCCATTTAGCAAATGGTGAAGAATGCTTTTATGCCCATTATGTACACTCTTTTTCTCTTTCATGACATTTTTCAGGGAGGGGGGAAGCAGATAAAATTCAGATAGGTCAGAATACCAGAATTTTAGTGTGTTTTTCTTTGCAAGGCTGAGTGATTTGAGGATGATACATCTTGACATGTGAGTTCCGGAAATGTATGGAGTGATTGTAATGTGAGCAAGGCTGGCTTATGCAAGGAATTTTTCATGGATGTATATCTCCGGTTGTATAAGGTGACTGCACTTAGCTGTTATTAGTTATCAGTTGTGTGATATATTTGAACATCCTTGAGTTTGAGATGATCATGCTACAGGTAACAATATTTCCAGATGTACTTTTAACCCTCTGTTGAAAGTGCCGATAGAAAAATTTGCTGTATCAATCTGGTTTGGGGCTCAAATATACCCCAAGAAAGCCATAAAAATAAAATAACTGAGGGAAGATATTAAGCATGCTACCATATGCAAGAATGATAGTATGCCTTTGCTGAAAAATGTCATTTTCCAGCAAAACAAAAGAGGGAAAAATAATTGGGTCAACTGTATCTCACCTACAAGAACAGGGTGTGATCCCATGGGTTATCAAAAACATATTATAGCCTTAACATACATATAACATAACAGTTACATAAGTATAACTGCAATAATCATGACTTGCAAATTACTTGTAAGAAAAATAACAAAGCTCACAGACCTTGCAACCAACCATACTGTTCAAGTCACTAACACACAATTACCACACTTCACAACTGCATGAGTAGGAGATACAAAATAGGTTGAATGAAGCACGTCATTGCAGCCATTTTCTGTCACGGAGATGATATCCTGACTGATGGTCTACTGGTGATCAGTTGTTTTATTCTGTTCAGAAGCCTGGAGGCCACTAATATATAACCCAGTGCAAATGCTGGCAATTAGCTGATTGTCCAGGCTTGCAGAGCGCTATAGATCATTGTGATGTCAGGTGACTGACGGTTGTGTGGCCCGCCCACCTGTCAAACCTGACCTGTTTGGGAGATAAGGGTCCCTTCTGCCGGCCAGCTAGACCCACTTTCACACCCCTGTTTCACACAGATCATTTTGTGCAAAGTAAAAGGTAGCCTTTCCCCCTACTCCCATTCCAATACTTGGATGAAAGGCTGCTTTTGACTCTTAAAGAGCAGGCAGACTTTGTTATCTCTGATCTTAAAATGTCTCTCCTACTGGTTTTTGTTTTTTTACAAGCAAAGGAATTTTATCTCCTGATCAAATTAGGAGATAAAGCTTTAGGTGCTGGCAGGCCACTTCCTGCAGCTTGCTGGGCCATATCCAGCTGCCCCTGGACTGAAACCTTCCATGTTGTACATACCTGCATTCTCAGTAGATATTTGCAGGAAAAATCTAAGTCATCTGGGGCCAGAGAGCTTTAGGGAACAACTTCTCCCATATAAATCCTTCGTACAATAAGATCATATGATGGGGCCCTAGTCAGAATTCACCAAAAGTTTGGGCCTGATGTATACATACATGTGGGACACGGGTGGCGCTGTGGGTTAAACCGCAGAGCCTAGGACTTGCCGATCAGAAGGTTGGCGGTTCGAATCCCCGTGACGGGGTGAGCTCCTGTTGCTCAGTCCCTGCTCCTGCCAACCTAGCAGTTCGAAAGCACATCAAAGTGCAAGTAGATAAATAGGTACCGCTCTGGCAGGAAGGTAAACGGTGTTTCCGTGAGCTGCTCTGGTTCACCAGAAGTGGCTTAGTTATGCTGGCCACATGACCCAGAAGTTGTACGCCAGCTCCCTCGGCCAATAAAGCGAGATGAGTGCCGCAACCCCAGAGTCAGCCACGAATGGACCTAATGGTCAGGGGTCCCTTTACCTTTATATATACATGCAGCGAAATATAGTGGTTCACGCTGCAAGGTGATTCATTGGGCTGCGTTGTTTCAGATGGTAGATAGAAGTTCACATTTCTTTTCAGAGCTCCTCTATATTAAAGAATCCTCTCAAGTAGAAAGCTAGCATGGCAATCAAAATATTAGGCTATAATCTTTCTCCCTCATGAGCTATTCTTCAATTGTAGGGAGTTTCCTATGTGGAACAGCATCAAGGGGTGTATCTGCCGCCTTGGTATATGCCATTCTTCCACTGCAAATCTAGACTTAGCCACAGGTAGTGGTAATAAGGATCAGAGTATCCTTGTGGTGGCGGCTTCATCCCTGAGCAATTCCCTCTGAAAAAAGAAAACAGTGAAAGCTGTGTTGTTTGGGGTGGCTTACTATATCAGGAGTACTGTATTTTGTGCATGCGGCTGCTACATGTTCTATTTGTTTTTAATTGATACCCTATCTTTTATGTGTATATGTGTGCGTATTTAAACAGTTTAAGTTATTTTATATGTCTTTGATGGATCTGCTTTCAGAACAAAAGGCAGGTTTTTAAGGTTGGTTTTTTTAAAAAATCCATGTGGAATTTTCATTCTCCTGTTTACACTTTTTTACAGATTCCTCTTTGAGTAGCCTCTTATAAGAGACTAATATTACTTGAATCAGATACAAACTGAAATGTTTGAATCTGGGAATGGTATTACATACAAGTCTAGTGTTAATTTCTTATTTTTCATGGTTAATGTTAAAAAAAATCAGCTGAACCAAAAGCAGTTAAAACAACTTCAGTTGCAACAGATAATGTTCCGTTTCTTGAAGCTGCAGTTTAGTGGTGATCTATCTTTAAAAACCTACATTGGCCTGGATAAATTGATTTTCTTTCCCTATCAGCAGGTGGAGACAGGAACATAGACAATGCACATCAGTCTTTTTATAGCATGCGTGCTAGCTTTCGTTTAAAAATGTAGGCAGTTGCCACCAGATGGAAGCAGCTCCATGCTAGCTATTTTGAGATTTTTCTAAAGCTTCCAGATTATGCTACATAAATTGCTCCTTTACCTAAATTCTGCTAAGCCCTTCATGTGAATACAAGTTGTTTATTTGAACAAGTCCATCATGGGAATGGGTAACCAGCATTGTATGTGATAACTCACTTTTGGAATCCCTTCTCTGAAGTGATACTGGGGCCATTACTACATAACTCTGTAGAAACTCTTCTGTACATTTTCATTTTCTTCACTCCTTCAGGGTAAGAACAGAAAAATGGATAAGATTTTTAAAAGCTTGATGATGTTTCATGTTTGACAATGGAAAAGAAACTGGGGAAAGAAATGTTCCTCCTCGCTTTGACCTCTAGAAGTAATCCAACTGCCGTAGATAAAGTTATACAATCTTCTTTAATAATTAGTGCAGAAAATTTATCCATTATTTTTTACACTATTATCATGTGAAGTGGCTTTTTCTTAGTCCCCTCATGATAGCCACCTTCTGTATTGCAAGTAGCAATGACTCATTTTCTTAATTTTTAATTAATGTGGTTGACTTCCATAATCAATCTTGACTACAGATGTCATCATCTACTATTCTCCCTTGTTAATTTTTGGGAACCACATTTGCTGAACTGTTAAACAAAAAGAGACAACACTAGGGTTGCCATACGACAGGAATTTCCTGGACATAGCCAGTATTTGGTCGTGTCCAGGCAGAAATCACTTAAATGTCTGGGAAAATACAGGCGCATGGCCACTTTAACCTTTTGAAATACAGTGGTACCTCGGGTTAAGAACTTAATTCATTCTGGAGGTCCGTTCTTAACTTGAAACTGTTCTTAACCTGAGTTACCACTTTAGCTAATGGCGCCTACCACTGCCGCCGCGCGATTTCTGTTCTCCTGAAGCAAAGTTCTTAACCCAAGGTACTATTTCTGGGTTAGCGGAGTCTGTAACCTGAAGCGTCTGTAACCCAAGGTACCACTGTATGACAACCATTAATTGTTGGTTAATTGTTATTAAGGGTGTTGGTGGTAGTATGATTAGCAGGCAACATTGTCCATTGTATAGACACTCACTACTTTTGTTTCTTTATCATCTATCATCACCACACTTAAGAATTCATTGGGCTAACTATTCTTACTCAGTTTGCATGTTTTTGTCTCTGATGCTTAGAATTCAATTTGAGATTGCAAAGGTGTGCACATATGCTTGAAATGATTCCCATGGAACTCACTGGGACTGCCTTCTGAATAAAAATGTAATGGGCCACTTGGCCTAGGACCCAGCTAACACAGAGTATACCCCAAACTCAGCCCCTTCCCCTTTCCCCCTAGCTACCACCAGACAAGGAGTCAAATATTTCCACAAGGCTTCCCCTTATCAACTGGTTTCCAAATATCCCTGTGATTTCTCTAAGTAGCGAGTTCTATAGCTTCTACATGTTATATATCCCTGTTACATGAGGAGTACAAAGAGAAAAGTAGCTGCTTCTTTAAAATTGCACAGGGTTCTCTGGGACAAAAGGCACTGGAAATCAAGATTGTCTCTGCTAAATTAGAGGACAGTTGGAGAGTAAAGAAAACAGCATTTTGAGAAGCTATATTTTTTGAGTTAGATGGGTTTCAAGTGATGAATCCATGTATTCTAAATGCTTTCCCTTTGAATCAGTATGGCTAAGAAGTGCTTGACTTTGGCTACTGCATACACCTAGTGGCTGTGCCGTGTGATGGCAACATGCAAAAGAATCTAAGGTTGCATTTATGTGAATGAGAAATTTACTTACAAAATTAGGTTTGTCATTGATTTGATTTAAATGATAGGATTTCATGTTTCACATGTGTTGTGTTGATAGGGTAGTGTAGACTAAGACTTAAATATCTGCAGAGGGTCCTATAGATGGTGTTTTAATATGGACAATATTAACTATAGAAGCTGCTGCAGTTTTATAGCATCCTGGAGCTAGTGAGTAATTCATTAAAAAAAAATAAACATGGGCAGCGTGACAGGTTTTGTTTTGTTTTTCAGTTGAACTGCTTTTTGGGATAGTAACAAAACTATTATTCAACACTGAATGTTTTTGGATTGAGGTTACCAGGTCACCAGTAAATTTTTAAAAACTATTTCATACATTTTTGAATGGCACTTCAAAATTACAGCTTAGGGTTATACTTCTACACAGTGCCATTGGGATCCTTTGATATTTATGACCTACAACTGACTTATATTTTAAGTTCTATTTTCAAAAATCTTCCCTGTGATTTAAAGTAACACAAGAGATAAAACAGAAGGGGACGAGGTGAATATAATGCTTTCGCAGAAATGAAGCGGGTTCACCCTAAGCTGTAAAGTATGTAATTAATGGTAGAAACTTCACTGGCAAGATACAGTGGTACCTCAGGTTAAGTACTTAATTCGTTCTGGAGGTCTGTTCTTAACCTGAAACTTGTTCTTAACCTGAAGCACCACTTTAGCTAATGGGCCATCGGAGCACAATTTCTGTTCTCATCCTGAAGCAAAGTTCTTAACCTGAGGTAATATTTCTGGATTAGTGGAGTCTGTAACCCGAAGCGTATGTAACATGAAGCATATGTAACCCGAGGTACCACTGTATTCCCTCCCAACAACAGGATTAGTGCATTTGTATAATAAATAGAAGTTAATATATTGGGGTGAACATAATTTTACTGTCACCAGTTCTGATACATTTTGAAGACTGGCAGATGCTGGTAGAGTTTATTAAATATATTATAATTGTGATAGTATTGTACGTATTGATGTGTTTAATCTCTGAAAAGAATCAGAGGATATTTTCATTCCTCAAGGGTGTCTAAATTGCTCTTGTCAATCTCACTTTTCTGAGCAAACCACATGTAAAATCTTGCATTTTTAAGTCCCTTTTAAAACAAGTGTTATCCTACCGAGAACTGAGCCAAAGAAATGAATCCTGACAAACTATTTTTGTTAGATCTCTTAGCACATTCATCAGAAAGGGAAGTGAAGAAAGAAATATAATCCCTACAGTTTTTATTTCCTTATTATTGAAAGGAGAGAGAGAGAGAAATGGGATTTCCTCATAAAGTTTGAGATTCAGAAATGTAGCTAAAATTTATGCAGGTTGTCCCCACTGCCCACAAGTACAATTCCCAATTTTGCCTCCTTGTGCTGCTTCCAATGTTGTCAATTCATCTCCAGACATAAACTACCTTCATGTTCTTAGTCTGAAACCTCTCAAGGCAATTACTTTGCAGCATATTTTCCAGTGGTAGCCATTGACAGTGCTGTTGCTGGAGAGATTAAGAACCTTGTTAGATCAGAGCAAAGGCGTCTAGCCCACCATCCTATTTCCTGCAGTGATCAACCAAATACCTTTGAGGAGCCAGCAAAGAGGACAGGGACTGATGGATCACCTTTTTCTGTTTTATGCCAGACAGTTCCATCCCATTTTGTTGCTGGTTGATTTTTTTAAAAGCTATACAAAAAAGTCATGAACTTATGAAGGTCTTTGAGGATCCCATGGAGGAGGCAACAGTTATGTGCTCTCACTTGTGTTAGGTCATATTTACTTCATGACTTGTTCCACTTATCCAGCACGCTTCTTCAGCAAACCACGAGTCATCTCACAGATGAGCAGGCAAGCAAGCCATGGTTTGTTTCTCCCAAAAGCTTATTTTGTTTTCTAGCTACTCTTCTTGACTTGTGTTTTTGTAGCCTGACAAACAGTTGTGGCCAGGTGGTAAAACAAACCATTGTTAAGCAAGGCTGTTGGGTTTGGACATAATGCCAAACCATAGTTTTTAAAAAAGCTATGGTTCATAAGACAACAACAAACATCATGGTTTGTTGCCATAAAACAAACATTGATTAACCTGCTGGACTGAGTTTGCATATTAGTGCTTTCCTCACTAAATGTACTGGAAAATAGATTCACAATGAGACAGATTACATTTATATGGTCAATATGGATTCACTATTCTATATTTCCAAGCTGTAATGCAGTCCATGCCTTGAAAGAGCAGTTGCCTTACTGACAAAGAAACTGAATAAGAAATAGAAAATGAAATAATTTTTTTTGCAGTGGAGTATTTTCTGATAGTTCAGTATATTTTTTCAGCTGATTTCATGTTCATAATGTGGATGGGGTAATATATGTATATTCCTTTATGCCTTTGCAGGGGACAAAAGTAAGAGGCTACAAGTAAGGGGAATGAGCAATTGATTATCAGTATCAGAACTGGAAAGAAACTCATCCATCTTCTAGTTCTTTTGAACAATATAACTTTTCCCATAAGACAGAGATTGCTCCAGTCTTTTCATTTCAGCCTTTGAAGTTTGCCTCTTGTTGTGTGGTGAAGGATGTTCTCTTTGAGGATTTCTTCAGCACTGAACTAGTCTTCCTCCCCAAATGATAAAGGCATTCTTCTTCCAAAGTGCTGTTGTCAGTTTATAGCAATAAAGTACTGGTCCAAACCAGAAGCAATTATTAGGGATACTTTATCCTCCTGGAAGATGTGAATGTTTGTGGAAGATTATGTTCTCTGGCTCCTTTCCATTGGCTTGGCAGGAATAAAGGAATCTTTAGAGTTTATGTTTCAAGATGTTTTGTGTTGTCCAGTCATTTTGGTCTGCATCTTCTTCAGAGAGCCCAGATGACCCTGCTCTTCTCATTCTGATGTAATTGGTAGATACTCTTAGGCTATGATCCTAAATAATTAGTTTTACGCAGCTGGGTAAGAATGAGGCACAGTCCTTCCATTAGTTTCTACACATGGGCTATATTGACGCCCCAGTGAGATTTTTTGGTCTTATAACACTCTGCATGGAAGTGGCTGGAAGATATGAAACTTAATTTAGTGTGTTTCTTTATTCAAGTTTTTTTTTATGAGTCCTTTTAAAATACACTCTCTCAGTTTTTCATCTTGTTTTAACTTGCTTTCAATTACATCTGAAACAGATTGTATTCAACCTATGTTGAGATCTTTTGATGACTTTTGCACCATTTTGCTTTAAAATATTTTTTAAAATTAAGCACATCTGCAAAATACTTGTCTCTGAAAGCAGCCCCTCCCCTTTGTCTTTTGTATGGCATAATTTCATGAAGTCATTAGCGGCATGTCTTTCAGGAAATAGTGGAGACTGGATAAGAGAGTTTGATTAACATTTTTCTAAAGTAATATGATTGCAGGCTCTGAGTGTATACCGTATTTTTCGACCCATTGGACGCTCCGTCCCATAGGACGCACCTGATTTTTTTGGGGGGGGGGAAATAAAGGAAAATTTCCCCCCCTTTATTTCCCCCCCCAAACCAGGTCGGGGAACAGCGGGATGGCGGCGCTGCGCCTCCCCGCTGTCCCCCGAGCTTGTGGGGCTGGCCGATGTCTGCCCAGCGCGCGGGGCGCTCTGCTTCAGGGCATCTCGCGCGCCGGGCGGCAGGCTGCTATCCGCAGCGTGGGGAGCCCCGCGGGAACTCCCGCGGGCTCCCCAGGCTTGCTGATAGCTTCCTGAAGCCTGGAGAGCGAGAGGGGTCGGTGCGCACCGACCCCTCTCGCTCTCCAAGCTTCATCAGCGAAAGCCTGTATTCGCCCCATAGGACGCACACAGATTTCCCCTTCATTTTTGGAGGGGGAAAAGTGTGTCCTATAGGGTGAAAAATACGGTGTATATATATATATATATATATATATATATATATATATATATATGAATGATTGGATTATATCTTTTTTTTAAAAAGTCATCTCATTTTCCCAAGGCCTTCTACTTCCTCAATGGAATTCCTCTTCCCACTCCTCTCCTTGTGTGCCCCCTAGCCCCTCAATCTTCAGAAGGAGAAGCCCAAAATCGATTGAGGGAGCATGGGGGGAGGAGAGAGAGAGAAAGATCCATTGAGCAAGCAAAAGTCCTTGTGTGAATAGGACAACCTTGCTGGATACAAACCCTAAAGGCTGATCCACACATCCTCTTTCCCCCTGCCCAGAAAGCACAGGCCCATGTGGTTTTCCGCTTGTCCCATGCTTTCTAGGCACAGGTCTGAGCAGTTTTCAGTCCCGTTCCCCCCCACTGCTTTCCCCTGGAAAAGCTGCTCTTTAGTGCTGATTCAGAGCAAACGTCAATTTATGGAAAACCCAATTGACATTTGCTCCAATTCAGCGGTAAATAGTGTTTTTTTCCCTGGGGAAAGTGGGAGGACAAGCAGAAGTCTGGCTGATCCTTCAGTCTTTGCTGCCTTGACAGCAATCAACTACTTTAGAAAACAAGGAACTTTGCTGACTTATCACTCTGCGTGGAAGTACCAGTTGGAAACTGCACTGGATCAATTCTTCATCTGGTTCATTGGACCTCGAATGAACTTTACATCCTGAGACTATTTGGAAATAGTAGGTCTTTGCTTAGTACAACTATGATCTGCTCAAATTTAATTTGTTCTCCTCAGTGTTCTTATTGACAAGGAGTTGCTTTTATAGTAGGGATGGGAAAACAGTAGCTCTTCGTGTCTTGTTGAACTCCAATTCCCATCAGGACCAGGCAGCATGACCAATAGCCAGGGATGATAAGAACTGTAATCCAACAACATCTGGAAGGCAGAAGGTCCCCAGTCCTGTTTCAAAGCATTAACCTTAGCATGACACAATAGCAGTAGGTGGAGATGGTTGTAGAGATTCTCTGATACAAGATCCAAGTGTTCCTACTTTCTGGGGTAAAGCTGGTTTTACACATTTTAATACCAGAAAGAAAATGTCAGAATGGCTCATCCACTGCTTTTAAAAGTGGAAGAGGTCTTTAAACAAACAAACACACACACACACACACACACACACACACACACACCAAGGAAAATTAGGCCCTTCTGTAATTTGCTTGCAACTTATTAATTTAGCTCCATGATAAAGGGACCTGTTAACTTCCTATTTTAGGTTTACGCTTGTCAAGAAATTCAAAATTTCTTGAATTTGGGGAATGTTCTACTGCAGCCTTCCCCAACTTCCAGATGTTTTGGACTATATTTCCCACTGTCCCATACTACTTTCCAGATTTGGAGAAAACTGTTCTATTGGACAGAGTGTATTAGCACACGTTGTAGATTTGCACATTTTCAGGTTGCATAGGATTCTGTAGGCAAAAAAGAAGAGTATATTTGCAACTTGGAAACTTGCTGCTTTACCTTGCCAGCCAACGGACATTATCATCTAGAGCTTGTTAGATCACTGACAATCCTATTTGTGATTGAAACTTTCAAAATCCTATCTGATGCAGAAATTATCACAGGTTGTTGCTGCTATTGTTCATCCTTTTGTTTTTTTCCAGGTTGGCCTTCATTCTATGATGTGATGGCTTCTGACAGAATTACATTCACTGATGACTACTCCTACGGGATGCACAGGGTTGAGACAAGCTGCAGTCAGGTCAGTTCAGACACAAAGAGGTCATTCTCATGTTAAAAGGTTGCCGAAACCGTAGTGTGTGTAGTTTCTTTACATCTGAAGTTCTGCAAAATTCTTAGTTGCCAAAAAGACTCATTAGGGTTGCATGATGAGCCACAGGCATGACAGCTGGTGGATAAAAACGAAAGTCAAAGTGCTAATGAGAATCTGTATTGTTATCTAGGTTAAGCATTATTTAACAGAGCATGTATAAATGACATCAGAGGGCTGTAGCCTACAGAAATGGTCTTCCAGGAAGACATCTCTTCAGAGTTCACCTCTGAACTCTGTTCTCTTAAGCCTAAATGCAGATAGTCTAGACGAACATTGAATTGACTCTATATCTGCCGATTGCATCACAGAGCATTTGCTGAGGATCACTAGTGACAATGGTCAGGGTATCTTTCCGGCCACCTCTACGTCCCATCTGCCCAGATAAGCAAGTGAATAATAATACCAGACACTTGTCAGTTTCCCATTATCTTTCTCATTCTGACTCCTTTCATTCTTTGTCATCACCAGCCTTCTGTGGCCTTAATGGCTCAGTTCTAACTAACTTATCAGGGGAGAAGGGTTGTTGACCTGGCAGTTAGTGGAGGAAACGCTTGGCTAACTTGCAGCTAGTTTCTTCCACCGAGAATGCACCAGTTTTAATCAGAACTTAAAGTCTGATCTCCTGCTTTGTTTGCTTTAGACCAACTGGGAATCTGGAAGAAAATTGGTATAAATGAGCTCTCTGAATAAGCAAGGGGCCAACATATTGTGTGGCCACTTTCAATTACTCTTTCCAGGAGGGTTTTTTTTGGGAAGAACTTTCAGTCTGCTGCAAAACAGTGTTCAATAGGTTAGTGCCCAGCTATATCTAGATTGAAATGTTATCTGAGATCAAAGCCATAGTTGTATTTGTATTCTGTGGTATACTGCACTTAAACAGGTAAACTTTTAATCATACAGTGGTACCTCAGGTTAAGTACTTAATTCGTTCTGGAGGTCTGTTCTTAACCTGAAGCACCACTTTAGCTAATGGGCTGCCGCTGTACGATTTCTGTTCTCATTCTGAAGCAAAGTTCTTAACCTGAGGTAATATTTCTTGGTTAGCGGAGTATGTAACCTGAAGCGTGTGTAACCTGAAGCGTATGTAATCTGAGGTACCACTGTATTTGTATTAATGTCACTTTATAATTAGATGTTTGCCTGTTTCTGGGATTTGTATTTTGCCTTTCACTGCAAACAAGTCCCGAGGCAGCTCACAATAATATCAAGTAGTAAATGATACTAAAACTTTTTTTACTTTTAACAACAAAAAGCCCTTTAGTGATAAGCATATATTTATTGACGATCTCTGGAATTTCTGGTGCTGGTCTGCATTTGCCATTTTTATTTTATTCTCTGTTTCTGGTTTTATGCTGTGTAACATTTTATGGTTCTGTTATATTATTTGCATATATGGCTTGCAGCTTTTATTGTAAGCCACCCAGAGAACTTTTTTTTTATGGAGGAGGGGGGCTTGAAATACAACAAATAAGTAAATAAATAAAATACAGTATTAACAACCGGTGAATAAAAGCAGCATACCAGTATACCAGTATATGTGGCTTGTGTCCTCCCCATAGTCATTACCACACCATACAATGCATCCATTATTCAGTCATTTATTCCCATATCCATGAGTCTACAATATGAATCATACATCCAGCTGCAAAATGCTATTGTTTTATTACAAATCAGAATTGCATTGGGAGTTTACTTGGTTAAAGCGGAGAGCAAAATCCTTTTATTTTATTTTTTCCCCTTTTAGGGGTGGGGGGCCAGAATCCAGCAGATGAAAGATTTAAGTACGCTTCCCATAAACATTCTAACACCTGTTTTGCTCCTGTGCGAAAATCTTCCTTTGGAATGTCATTGATTTAGGATACAAATAAGTGCTTTGGAAGAAAATTGCCTCCCTATAAAACAAAAGCATCCTAAATATTGTCTGTGAAACAGCTTTCATGGTTTTGTTAGAAATACATCACTGTGGAAATATGAGAAAAGTCAAATATTTGTGACAAGAAAATGTTAATTGCAGGTGCACTTAGGGAGTAATATTAAATTGTTTGCACATTCTTCCTTCCTTTCCTATTCAAGGGCTATTTCCCTTGGAGACCTCTGCAGCTATTACATTGTACCTGTAGAAGCCAATAACACTGTTTAATCACAAAAAAATGGGTTGCACATTGATGTGCTGTGACGAAATCACTGGCAACCATCTGCACAGATCTTTCTTTATCTCATAGTAATGGGATTATTGTGTGTATAGTCAGGAACTCTGAGAGTTGAAATACTCAGTTCTCAGCTGGCAGACAGCTAATTTCCATGTCCAAACCGGCATGTACAGTAGACAACGTGGTTTGAGAACTGAATTCAGAATATGGCACAGTAGTCATATGCTTGTCTTACCAAACCACTGTTCAGCTCCTGTCTGGCAGCTTAGCAGTGGCACAGTAAGTGTGGGACAACTTGCACACTACACACTCATTGAGATATTCACACAAATACATGTGCAGAATTCTCTGCAGTTCCAGATCCACTCAGCCCATGTCTACAGCATGCCACTAGGGTTGTATGAGTTGAGCAGTGACACAATTATCGCTCCTGCCATCAGTCCAGTTTGCAATCTCTCTATTTTCCTGCTTATGGTAAAGGCTGAAATTTTTGCAAACTCTCAGTATGGTAGTCAACTAAGGTTTACTCAGGGTAAAGGTAAAGGGACCCCTGACCATTGGGTCCAGTCGTGACCGACTCTGGGGTTGCACCGCTCATCTCGCTTTATTGGCCGAGGGAGCCGGCGTACAGCTTCCGGGTCATGTGGCCAGCATGACTAAGCCGCTTCTGGCAAACCAGAGCAGCGCACAGAAACGCCATTTACCTTCCCGCCAGATCGGTACCTATTTATCTATTTGCACTTTGACGTGCTTTCGAACTGCAAGGTTGGCAGGAGCAGGGACAGAGCAACAGAAGCTCACCCTGTTGCGGGGATTCGAACCGCCGACTTTCTGATCGGCAAGTCCTAGGCTCTGTGGTTTAACCCACAGCGCCACCCGCGTCCCCTTTACTCAAGGTAGACCTATTGAAATGACAGAACATGGCTAACTTAACTCCATTAATAGCATTGGGTCTGCTCTGAGTAAAACTTAGTTGAATAGCACTCTGCAGCCCATTTTACAAGAATTATCCACCACCATGGTGCAGACCTAAAGTTGTAGCTGCTTGGAGAGCTGTAATGTATGAGCCCACTGCCCCATCCACACAGTTTCTCTTGAACATAGTGGTGCATTGGTGTATGTATATGCGTGTAGTGTAGTGTAGTGTAGTGTAGTGTAGTGTAGTGTAGTGTAGTGTAGTATCCTGTGTTCCATGATCACCCCTGGGAAGCTGCATGTTCTGGTCCTCCCTCCATGCAGCTGTGACTACAAGACCTCTCTTTGCATACGAGATTTTAGCAAGTATGAACTGAGCCTTCAGCGGAATTCCAGTGTGAAAATTCTTTTTTGTGTGGGCTACAAACGCAATTGATATAAGACTGACCAATACGATGAGGCATCACATTTCCGGGTTGATCAAGCTGATCAAGTTGAAGCGGGCTGATGCAAAGAGTTATTTGGAAAAACTTATTCTTTTAAGAGGGAAAGCTAAATTGGTCAGGCATCCAATTGCTGCTTAACTTCTTTCACATTGGAGTGTCAGAAGAAAATTATGGTCATTAACTTTCTGCAAGGAAATGTAGGTGTAGTAGAGTGAAACCACACTTCATACATGTGTAATTGTCTGCCATTTCAGAAATTCCCTTCTGTTGTGATTCTTGCTTTGTTTCTTTATTCCTGATTGATCACTTGTTTGCCCTGGAATCATCCTGTGGTATCTTCAGTATTTTAAGTTTGCTTCACAGTGTCATGTTACTGGAGTTCAAAGGCCCTGGAGGGAAAATGACTCGGATAACAACACCTGGGAACTCTCTTCTAAGAATTTGCTTACAGATGTACAAGGTGTTTCCCCCCAACATGAGTCACAGAAGCATTAATAAGTATTTGTAACCTGAAAGTTACATGTTTGATTAGACAAATTCTTTTTGCCTAGCATGTGTACATAATTCTTTGGATTCTTCTTTCATGACCTGAGCTGACATCAAAAGCTGTTAAAATGTTTTTGCTACAAGGAAAAGATAAAGCCCGTGCAAACTTGCTCCTTTCTGGCCTTGTAGGCTCACTCTTGCTCCCGCCTTTTATTTCAGTTGCCAGTCTTTTTTAAAAAAATGTTTAAACAATTTTATTATGAAGAATTCAAATCATTAAACACATTTGCATGCATACACGCACACACCCTTCAATATTGTGTGAATTCAATTAAAATTAAACACATAATTCAGTATGTTCAGTCTTAAACACCAATCATCAAAATCTTTCTACCTTTGATTTTTTTAAAGATTATGACCAATACTGATGCATTTACTTGAACAAAATGGGCAGACCACCTCAGTTTTATCTGAATTGAGCTTCAGATTGTTGGCTCTCATCCAATCCATTACCGAGGCAAAACAATGGTCCAGCACATCCACTGCCTCATCTGCAGATGTAAAGGAGAAGCAGAGCTGTGTGTCATCAGCATATTGTGGACAATGTACTCCAAAATGCTGAATGACCCCACTCAGCAGTTTCATGCAGATGTCAACTTGGTTGGCCTAATAAAGGTATTGCTATAATAAATATTTTGGATTTTTCCCCCAAGAGTGTTTAATCAGAATATGTTGTTCAGGCCTCAACCTGCCTTTTGGCATGTTCAGGTTTTGATACCACAACTTAGCATTGGTACATCACATGCTTTGGTGACCCTAAGCCTGCGTGATAAGCACATTCTCTTTTCAGATGTTGGCATCAAACTGTACATGTCTGAAGACCATTTGTAGAAACCAAACTTCTCTTGGATGACAGCTTATATTTTCACATTACTAGCAACTGGAAAAAAGGCAATGGTTGACCCTCAAATGCTTTACCTCCTGATTAAATTTAAACTTCAAAACGAAGCCCGTATCTGTGACTCTCAAAGAGAAGCCCATATACTATTACAGGTTGTTGTAAGTGTTTTCATTATGCTTATTGATACTTACTAATGAATACAAATTATGCTCTTCTATTTCAGTGTGGTGCTCACCTTGGACATATTTTTGACGATGGGCCTCGTCCATCTGGCAAACGATACTGCATAAATTCAGCTTCATTGTCTTTTGAGTCTGCAGACAAGAATCATGCTGAAGAAGGAAGCATGAGCGCGACTTCTGCCCAACCAGACAAGACAGAGCTGTAGAAGGAAGATGGTTTCTCACAAAGCTTATTTTCCTAGATGACTCTTAAAGAATGTTATTCTAAATTGCCTTCTACCTTATATGTTAAAAAAAAAAACACCACGGAACCTTTTAGGGATATTCTGCACTATCAGTTTTTTTGTGTATCAAAATGAGGCCTTGTGTGTGCCAATGTATTTTTGTTATATAATCACACTAAAATAATTGTCAACTTACATGCAGTGGGGAACCTCATAACAAAAGGGTATTTAGCACTATGGGTTATTAATCTCCACTTAGTGCTTTGTTAAAATAGGTTTGAATAATATCCCTCCTTCTTTCTGAGGGAGCAGGCTGTAGTTCATTCATTGCAGAACTGTACTGTATATACAGCAGTCTCCTAATATCTCATTACTTCAGTGATTTTGCTCTGATTTACATGACATGTGTACTCGACCATCTTTCCATTTGACACATCACCCAACCTCCATTATGGAAGTGTGTGTTAGTTAAAGAGCGGTGGGTCATATCCAGCCCATCCTTTTGCTGTGATAGGGCCAGCTGGAGTGGATAGCAGGCCTTTGCCCCTGAGTCTGTTCCTCCAAGTTGCGATGAGTATTTAAATGAATGTGGATGGAAACCTGTTTGTTTTAACCAGTAGCAACCAGCACTTTTACCGGCCTGGTCTATCAGCCAGAAGTAGGTGAAAGCAAATAGTAGGTCACTTGTTTTACTATGCCCCTAATGAGGGTCCTGCAAAAACAAAACATCAACGAGCCAAAGAGGATTCACAGTGTAGCATGGACTAGTTGTTTTGTGGGTCGCGCCTTGGAGCATGCAGTAATGTTGCTAATTACTGCTCCGCTTTCAGGTTTTGTCCTGGGAAAGTGAATACCTCATTGAAGAGGTACAAACTTCCCTACAATTCCCCCTTACAATGTTTGGACAGGCATTAGAAGGGATGCAGTTCCCTTTCTTTCAAGCAGTTTCAATGTGCAATTATAAGCACCAAGTGGCTGTGCCTTCTCATGTGCAAATTTACAGCAGTGTGCTGCTTGAAGAACAACCTTACTATTTTCCAGCTTGTATGTGTGCTCAGTCTTATTTTCTGAGCGCATGTATGTACAGGAAATGCACAAAGCCGACAACCAAAACATTAAGAAATGCAGCAAGAAGTAGACATGTCCACGAAGACGGAAGAGTTTTAAATGGAAACTTGTCCCAAGGCCTTTAGTGAGATCAGATTAGACGTTTTTAAGCCTTCTAAGGATATGACCATCTACTTTGTGCTGAAACTTCCTTTTTTACACTGCAAGAAAACTCTATAGGTAGTGTGCGTGCATATATATATATATGGTTGAAGCAGAGAATAGCTGCATTTTCTAAACTCGATACAAGTACTGTACTGTTTAAGATAATTTTGTTGTAGAATATTCAATTTCAATATCAATAGATACTACCTGACATATCTAACACCGAAGCCCTGTACAATAGGTTGAAATTGCAACCTTTATAGCCTTATAGCTCAAAAGCGAGAGAAAAAACTTGTTTGCTAATATAATTGAAGAATAGACAGATGTAGAACTTCAGAATGCAACCGTATGCATAAGAGAACAATTACTCCTGTTAGCCTCACTGTTCATGTATGCAATTATGTACTTTCCAGTTTGTGCAGTCCTTCCTTTACAATGGCAGAGAATTTTCTATGCTTCATGTCATTCTTTTGCTTATTTCCCTCTCCCAAAGGGCTGTTCTTATTCCTTGCCTTTGTTGGAAGAGAAGTGAGTTTTCTCCTATCACATTTTCTGCCATAAATCTCTAATATGCAACATTTGTAAAAATGTGGAGCCTACATGCATTTTGTTTTTCAGATCTCTGCTGTAGTTAAGGGTTATCGAGTTTCAGCATATTTCTGTCTTGCATTAAAGAAATATATTACTAAAACTTCAATGAGCAATAATGCCAGCTGTCCATCGGTAGATTTATATTTGCAGGATATGGAATGCAATGAACTGAATCAATATGGCTAGGTGTATGTGATCTGTAAGAGTGGAACACTGTTAGCAGAAGAAAGCCATTGTTCTTTCTCTGTACGGAACACTGGGCAACATTTTTCACTATTAAGGCTAGTAGGGGATATAAGTATGACTGGTATTGCAGAACTCAAATGCAGGTCATCTTGTTTATGTCCTTGGCAGAGGATCTCAGAAGGTGAGCACAATAAATAAGCAGGGAGCCCATTGCTTGGACTTCATTCTTTGTATTGTATGGGTGCGTGCAACTACTGAATGCAAATTATATAAGAACAGAGAACTGTATTTTATAGTATCCAATCTATATTATATAGAGATTTGCAGAGCTTAATATATAAATATCAAAAGATACTTGGAAAAAAGAGAAATATAAAAGTATTTTATTCATTTTGAAAAAAATCGAACTTTTCCTCAGAATTATGGTTTGCTTTTGAGACAATAGTGTTGGATTTTTCAACGAAGGGTATCTTTTAATATATTTCTTGTACGCTGGGTATATAATAAAGTTAATTTATAAATAAATGCCTCTGTTTTTAATGGTTATGATATTGTGCCTGCAGCTGCATTGTGCCCCAGCCCTTTTCCTCACCTGTCAGTAGTGGTGACACATCAACATTTGAGCTCCAGCATCCTTTCCAAGATGAATAGGTGGAGCAAAGGGATAAAGCACACCCAAATTCCCTGCATGTGGTTATGACCCTGGGAAAATATTTTCAAGGATTCAGATATAACTTAGGGGAGGGAGCACTGACAGAAGTACTCAGCCTCCACCTTAGCAAAAAGACAGAAAGAAAAAGATCTTAGCTTTTTGTGTATGTTATTGTGTTCTTTGGGTCTGTTCCATAAAGATAGCGCATTGCTTATTAAAAGGAAATCTTGCCAAAGAAGTTCTAAACTACAGCTGAATAATTTGGCTGGAGATGTTTTCTTGCGGATTGGTGTCTAGGGAAACAGATTTGGAATGCCCTATTGTTTGCAGATAAGCTCAGTTTGAGAAATCAGCAACACAAAAATTGGGTGAAAAGGGAGCTTTTGTGGTGGTCTCAACTCAGCTGTCATGTTGACATTCCCTGAGAACTGCTGGTGCATCCATTAAGTTGTTAATTGTCAAATATTAGGAGGACTATCTAGGGGCATCGAGGGGCAGTGGGTGCAACCGATGATGGGAATGCCAGGAGGCGGTCTCGCTTTTGTGTTGTGGTACAACTTCTTAGTAACAGTTCTTGCACAGGAGATACTGGAGCATGCTTGCCTCTATTGACAAAGAATCTTTATATAACCCTTTGTGCTTCATACATGCTGTTTAAAAAGAACATAATTGCATGTTCATATTATGAGAAACTCTGCAGCTATGCACAGCAGATAGAGTTGTTTCCAGCTATATTATACCCAGAGTATACCCATTGAAATTCATAGACCTAGGTTATTAATGGCCATTATTTTCAAAGGATCTGCTCCTAGTGGAACTACAATTGGATATAACCCAAAAAGGAGTATTCAACTATTGTGTCCCGTGTCAGCACACTGATTTCCATTTGCAGAATGGGACCCCCCTCTTCTCCCCGCCCCTAACATGCCCTGCAACCTACCCAAATCTGCTCCACGGGGTTGGTGGAACCCCTAGAACAAATGATAAGGGGATGGGGGGCGGGACTTCCATTATACAAGAAGAAATCCTTGTACTGGCAGAATTAGAGACAGCACTATGATGGATGATTCCACCCATAGAGTATGCACTTGCTAAATTTGTGGGAAGCAACCATGTAAATTTCTGAATGCACAATCCAATAATTCTGACCAGGGATTTTAAAGGAGATGCGTTTGAGGTTGATCCGTCTGATCACCTCTTCCAACAGCCTGAAACCTTGGTTGTTACCTGACTAGTTTTCAGAAGCAGCAAGCTTTATCTTATGAAATAAAATCTCTTCTGCCTATTTTTCCAAAGAGGATACTTTTTATCATGGATTAAACCCCCCAAAACGGGCCTTCAGACAATGCCCCTGCCCCCCCCCCCACTTCACTGGAATTGTAGAAGTGATAAAGTGGAGTTTATTGTAGGGTTACCAGACGCCTCCGTTTCCCGGGGACAGTCCCCGGATTTGTGAATAAGTCCCCAGACAAATTCCATCCCCGGAATGTCCCCGGGAAACGCAGCAGTGGCAGTCTCAGCAGACCGGAGCAGTTGGCTCTGGCTGGCTTCAGGATCTGCTCGGAAGCCCCCATATGATGGTGGTGCAGGGGCTCTAAGATGCAGCTTCTGGGCTGCCTCCACCTTCCCTGACCCCAGCAACTAAGCTGTGCAGGGAGGCTTCATGCTGCCCATCAGAGGAGCCGCCCAGCCCTTCTCAGCTGTGAAGGGAGGCTTCACAGGAGGGGGCAGAGATCTCTCAGGCAACGGGAAGCCTCCCTTCTCAGCTGAGGGATCCCTGCCCCTTCTGGCTTGCATGCAAGTAGGAGTTGGGATGGGGCTGCTCCAAAAGACAGTGTGAAGCCTCGCTTCCCAGCTGAGGGATCCCAGCCCCCTCCTGCTTGCACGCAAGTAGGAATGGGATTGGGGCTGCTCCGATGGGAAGGGAGGCATCACACTGCCCCAGCCTTGCCGCCGCTGCTGCTCTCGGCCCTCCTTCTCCGCCTTCCATGCCTGACCCACCACCACCAAAGAACCAACAACTCAGGGGCTGCCCAGGCTCATGGAGAAAGGAGATAGAAGCCTCAGAGGAAGGGGAAACGTGGCAGTTGAGGTCAAGGCAGTAGCCACCCTTCTGCCACTGCCGTTGCTGCAGCATCAGCGTCCTGAACGTGTAGTAATTAATTAAAGTGTCCCCAGATTGATTGAAAAAAATCTGGTAACCTTAGTTTATTGATTCATATTGTTACAAGCAGGAAGGTCTACTATCAATTGCTCTCCCTAAAGAACACCGAAATTCCTTTGTTCCTGGAAGAGAGATTAAAGCCTAAAAGCCCACTTTCAAAATAGCCTTGTTTACATTACTCAGGTGAGGCTCTCCTGGCCGTAAGGTCACAAGATGCCAGACCCTGTTTACATTTTAAAATGACGGCAGGCAGGGTGGGCGTCGTCAGATCACTGCATCCAAACAAACAGGATGTCCTAAACCAAACAGTGACCTGGCCAAAGGGCAGTTTTGTCCATCCCAACTGATACTCTGGGCAAGATAGGGAGCAATTCCAACTACTGAATGACGTACATAGAATGTGAAAAATAATTGGCATTTTCAGTCCATGAGAGTGATGTGGAGCAACAGTGTGTATTTGCCTGTTGGAGACATTTTACAACCATGGTCAATTACTGAAAGTTAGGTTGAGCATAAAAGGCTGGTGAGTTTCCCCTAGTGATAAAACACCAGAAAGAAGTAATATATCATTGCACTCACTATATGCCATAAAAATAGGAGTCACCAAGGCTGTAATCCTACACATACATATTGAGGCATAAGTCCTATTAACTCAGTGTGGCTTGCTTCTAAGTAGAAATGTCTAGAATTGCACTGTATAAGAAAATAACAATTTAGACTTGTTTTCCCTATTTTGTTTGCTTTTTTAATGTAAAAAATATTTAGGGTCTTTCCAGCTGATCAGTTCAAAGCACAACAAAAGCTCAGCTACTGATTCTTGTTGCTGTGGATCCAGATGTCTTCCTCCAGAAAGTACTCCTGCTGGGGTGAGTGGGGAGAGGAGAACATTGCCCCCCCCCAGTAGTACCTCTTTTCAAGCATGCTAAACATGCAAGTGGTGGAAGGCGTGACCATTGGGCAGGATGCATGGCTAGCCAACAGAGCAACATGGCCCGTCTCAGGAAAGGGGGGTGTCATTGCTCTCAGGCATAATCCCATTGTCCTTTGAATGCATATGGTGTGCCGTCTAACCCACCTCCGTGTGATGGAACTTTATAGGAACTAGCTTTTATAGCCATTTAACATATGCTTGTTCCAGAGAACACCACTGTTCCTTATTATCTTTTGTGATGGATACATACTGGTTGCTAAACTCCCAGCATCCCACCCTTTTTGTGGTAAGATGCAGCTGTACCTCTTGCCTGTAGGGAATCTATGCATTGCTTTTTTAAAAGCTTGTGGTTGGGTTTTATGTTTCCTTTATTCTTTAGGTCAGGTCGTTTGTTTCCAGGAGAAATGTATCGCAGTCTGGATGAGTACAGTTGACCAGCTTTCCATGTGGGAAAGGTTGCCCGTTTCTCAGGGTGTGCTTGTTTGCAGCAATCAGGCAGCTCGCACCTGGCTTTCAGCTTTTTCTGTGGTTGCTATTGCTCTGCGACTGGTTTCGTTGCTAAGGGATAAAGACCTTCCTTCAACCTAGTCCCTCAAAGCATTGCTGTGCTGGGTTGGGTAACTGCATCTCAATGGTCCTTGACCTCATTTCACATGGCTGGGAAGAGCCCGGATGGAGCAATGGAAGAAGCGGGGCAAGCTTTCTACAAAAAATTCAGACCTCTGGCAAGAGTGACCTGTTCTGCTCCTGGAAGTGTGCTAAGGGTAGGGCAGAAACAACAACAACAACAACAACAACAACAACTATTATTATTATTATTATTATTATTATTATTATTATTATTATTATTACTATTATTATTATACCCTGTCCATCTGGCCAGGTTTTCTCAGTCATTCTGGCGGGCTTAAAGGTAAAGGGACCCCTGACCATTAGGTCCAGTCGTGGCCGACTCTGGGGTTGTGGTGCTCATCTTGCTTTATTGGCCGAGGGAGCCGGCGTACAGCTTCCAGGTCATGTGGCCAGCATGACTAAGCCGCTTCTGGTGAACCAGAGCAGCGCACGGAAACACCGTTTACCTTCCCGCTGGAGCGGTACCTATTTATCTACTTGCACTTTGACGTGCTTTCGAACTGCTAGGTTGGCAGGAGCAGGGACCAAGCAACAGGAACTCACCCCGTCGCGGGGATTCGAAGCATAAGATATGCTTAGAGCATATCTAAATAAAAAATAAAAACATCAAGTGTTAAAAACCTCCTAATACAGGGGTTCCTTCAGATGTCTTCTAAAAGTTGTGTAATTCTTTACCTCCTTGACATATGAAGGGAGGGTGCCACTACCAAGAAGGGTGGCAAAGAGAGAGAGAGAAAGAGAGAGAAGGTGTTGCCTTGCACCAATGCTCACACAACAAATCGTCCCTGAGGGCATGCAGCTCTCCTAAGTAAAAGGGCTTCCAACCCCTGCTGAAGAGGCCACAGTGTAACAGGAAAGTGGAATTCTAAAAGCATGATTTGATGGGTGGGTGGATGCATTGTTGGGTGGCACTGTGGTCTAAACCACTGAGCCTCTTGGGCTTGCTAATCAGAAGGTCAGCAGTTTGAATCCACATGACAGGGTGAGCTCCCATTGCTCATTCCCAACTCCTGCCAACCTAGCAGATTGAAAGCACGCCAGGGCAAGTAGATAAATAGGTACCGTTGCAGTGGGAAGGAAACAGCTTTTCCATGCAATCGGGCACTCATCACTGAGTCCTGTTGTGCCAGAAGTGGTTTAGTCATGCTGGCCACATGACCTGGAAAGCTGTCTGTGGACAAATGCCAGCTCCCTCAGCCTGAAAAGCAATATGAGCGCCACACCCATAGTCCAGGGGTACACAGGTCCTTTACCTTTACCTACCAGATCTTTGTTTACAGACACAGATGGTTAATCTGTTCTCACTATCCTAAAAGCGTATTCAGACTGATAATGGTGATGTTTCAAAGAGGTCTGCAATGACATTTCCTGCTCACTTTGCAGGATTCCTCTTTCCGCCATGAAACATGTATTCACAATGACTAGATGATTGGGCTGCATTCAACAAAGTCATCCTGTCTGTGCAAGGGCCTTTTGCCCACACAACGGGACTTCCTCTTCTCCCTGCAGGCCCCTCATGCACCACAAATCTATTCCAGAGGGTAGAGGGACTCCCCAGAACAGGGGTGGGGAGACAGAGAGGAGAGGAGGGGAGGAAGTCTCATTGCATAACTGAAAGTCTTTGCATGAACGTGATGACTTCGTTGGATATAACCCATTGTTTTTAAGCCTTTGAAGTCATCTTTTGCCTGTATAATTCTTCACTTTGAAAAGAAAAAAAATCTCATAACACATGCACATACAACCTTCTTCTCATAGAACACACGAATCTCATAGAACTGTAAAGTCAGAAACATTCTCATTATTGAAACGTGAAAGCATTCCAGCTTGCCAGATGAAATTACACCCCCCCCCTTTCCTTGCATGCTCTTCTGGGGGTTCTCTCACCCCCCGCCCCCCCTGCTGCTGCCAATGCCAAGTGAAAAGGAGCAGGGACATGCAGAGAGTTACAGCACCTGATGTGGCCGTAGAGACATGTTTTGTTGCAGGTAGGGTAGATGAAGGCATTGTAATTGTTTTCAGTCAAGCTGAAGGCTTGGGAAAGCAACAGGGAGAAAAATGCGCCAAAGAGAGTAGGGGCAAAACACAGCCCTTTTTCACATCGTTCTTTATAGGGAAGGCGGCCAAGGATGATCTGTCATCCTGGACAGTGCCAAAAAGCTCCATTAAGTTAGTGGAAATCCTTGCATGGGCTTCTGTTAGTGGGACTTCCTCCTTGAATCTGGCCCTATGCCTTTAAATCATGTTTGGAACACATTCTTTCCCTCAAAGAATTCTGGGCACTGAAGTTTCCACCTCACAGAGTTGCGATTCCCAGCAACTCTTAACAAACTACAGCGCCCACAATACCTTAAGGGAATGAATATGCTTCAAATGAGCTTTAAAGGGCTGGCGTGTACACACAGCCTAAATTAATTGCACTTAGTTCCTACTGAAATCAATGTGAAAAGTTAGCCATGGCTTGAAGTCTCATTGATCCGGATCCAACCCATTTGCTGCCGGTTATGTCAGAAACACAATTTTAAACGTAAGACCTAGACATTTCTTTCCAAAATGCACCATGCTTCCCTTTGTAATATATAATCGCAATATGTTTACCATTATGCAGAGAAAACTCTGAGCGTTACTGCACTCCGCTCAGGAATCAAACAGCTTGTTTTTATCAGGGTCAGTAGAGTAAGGAGCCAGCTACACGAGGCTTGTAAAAGACCAAATCTGGGATTGTTTACAAGGTAATACATTGAGATCCCCTAGAATCAGCTGAGGGAATCGCTGCCTTAAAAGGCTAGACATGAGGTAAGAACACACTTTTTGAGGAATAGGATAACTTAGGCTTTTATATTGCCTCCAAGCTGCAAAATGTTTTTCAGCTCAAGATAGTATTATTACTTCAGAACCTCTGAGGGAAATTGCCAGCTTTATTTAAAGATATGCATGAAGAATTGTACTGTGAAATATTTCATTTTTGGCTGTTTTCAAAGCTAATTCCAAAGAACTAAAATGTCAGCCGCAAAGATGTACAACATTTTTCAAGAAGCCCGGACCTATGTTTTCATAAAAAAAATAGTCTGTCCTTCATAACCACTGTTATTGAAAAGACCTCCCAAGGTTGCATAGACATACTTTAAATACTTTCTGAAATTCAATCTAATATAATTTATACATTAGGACTCATTCATAATCTTGTATTAAAAACCTATGCAATTTTCATGAAATATATCTGCTGTTTAATCATGAATGCTGATTTTTGAACCACAGTGCTCTTTTTTTCCTTAACACCCTTCCAACAGGTCTTAAAAAACCCCCAAGAAGAAATAACAGTTTAAATTTTAAATAAACATTTCTGGAAAAATAACGTCCTTAAAAAGAGGCTGTAATCTTAATTTACTGCTCTTTTGAATGTGCCACAGAGTCCTTGGTTGTGTGAGTACATTAAAAAACCTCTTGCTTTATATGGACTGCAGGCACACAAATCCATTTGTAAAGAATCTGCAAAATAGGGTAGAAATTATATGATGTTATGTAGACAAGAATTAATCTGAACAAGCATATGATCTAAAAATTATTTAAAATATCAGTACATTATCCTTTACTGAAGTTATTTGAGCTATGAAAGGAATTAAGCTCATTTTCCTCAGTAATTACAAATTAGGTCTTATTTTTAAAAATATCAGAGATCATCTAAACCTAATAATTGTGTGGCACAATTCTCCACATGTTTATTCAGTGTTGTTGCTGCTGCTGTTGTTGTTGTGATGATGATTTTCTGTTCCCTGCCCAGCCACTCTGAGTGGCTTCCAGCATAAAAGAACAACAGCAACACAACAGAACACCACATATTTTAAATTTCCCTATACAGGGCTGACTTCAGATATCTTCTAGAAGTCAGAAAATTGTTTATTTCCTTCACATTTAATGGAAGGGAGTTCCATAGGGTGGGTTTCTTCTTCTTCTTTGGCAATCACTTGTAGCCGAGTAAGATGGTCTTCCATAAACACTGTTTTAACAGTGAGTCTGTAAGTGACTGTGGAGGCCAGTTCTGGATCCACACGTCCTTCCACAGTGGGGACATAGGTTTCCGGGTGGGAGCTGATCATGGTGAGGGTTTGCCAAGCGTGCCTTCCTCTTAACACGTTTTCCCCTTTCGTCCTGAGTTTGAGCATCTTCAAATCCCATGACAGCTTTGGTAAAGGCTGTTGTAAAGAGTGGACATGACTACTGAGAAAGCCCTCTGCCTGGTTCCGTGTAACTTCACTTCTTGCAATGAGGGAACAGCCAGAAGGCCCACAGAGCTGAACCTCACTGTCTGGGCTGAATGGTGGGGGTGGAGATGGTCCTTCAGGTATGCAGGGCTGAAGCCATTAAGGCTTTTGAAGGTCAACATGTTTCCACAATACTTCAAACTTTTAATTAAGACCATCATATGCCAGCCAGTTAACATCTGGATCAGAAAATGATATTTTCAGGTGGATCTGGCTTAGGCCACAATTATTTTTTCCTTGACATTGCTGGGTTTCTAAATGGAAGTGGCTGTTACTCTAATTATCTAATCCCAGCAAGCTGCTATTTGCTCATTTGTCTTAGTGTGAAATTCCCTACATAGCATAAATCCAGATCTGAGAAGCTGAAAAGTAAATGGAAACTTCATGCTCCAACCTTCTTTCCCCACCACACAAATGTTGGTGGGTCTTTAAGTTCACTGCCAGAGCTGTTCAGGAACTCTCTAAGGCTAAATTAATTGAGAATATATATATATATGCAGTGTGCCATGTGTTTTGCTTTGCATTTTATTATTTTTTAAAACAAGTAACTCCAACCAGTCCTTTCACACAGACATATCTTAATTTTTTTTTTCATGCAACGTTTACCATGATGTCCAAATATGATATAGTTTCTGGTTTGACTCTTATAGCTGCTTTTCCCTCATGGCTCAATTCCATGGCAGTGTAAGAATTCAAAAAACATGTGAGATTTCAAGGGAAGATCTATGCTGGCACCAGAGGACAGATCAAGAAGAAGGTTGTTCTTGTTATCCCTCCCCTCCCCTCCCCTTCCAACCTGGTTTCCGTTTCCGTTAATGTGAGCAATGAGGGAAGGAGCCATAGATAGGGGAAGGCAAAAATGTTCTGTGAAGCTGCTGGGGCAAACACGGAACTCCTGAATACAGTGGTACCTCGGGTTACATACACTTCAGGTTACATACAGACTCCGCTAACCCAGAAATAGTGCTTCAGGTTAAGAACTTTGCTTCAGGATGAGAACAGAAATCGTGCTCCGGCGGCGCAGCAGCAGCAGGAGGCTCCATTAGCTAAAGTGGTGCTTCAGGTTAAGAACAGTTTCAGGTTAAGTACAGACCTCCAGAACGAATTAAGTACTTAACCTGAGGTACCACTGTATGTGTACAGAAGAATGCAAATGTGGCCTATTTAAGTTGATCAGAATGGTCCTTTGGTTAAGTGTCCTGAGCCCGGCGTACCCAAAGATAAGTCCTGGGCAACACTAGAGAGTAGTCGGACAGTCCAAACGGCCAAATACCAGTCCAGGTCCAATGCAAAGAGCAATGTCCGAAGTCAATCTGCAAGGTCAGGTTCCTGCCTCTGCAGAAGATCCAGGGTTGAAACACCCAGGATCAGTCCCAAAGTCCCAGCCCAGTGGAATCCCTCAAGCAGCCAATCCATGGTCCATCAATAGAGAAAGTTGAGCAGAGACAGAGTTTCTGCCTTGCTTCCTTTTTCTCCTTCACAATCTTGATTGCTACACCTGAGTTGGCTTCAGCTGAGCAGCCATGTTGTGGAGACTTGATGAAGCAGGTGATCCTCATTTGCCTTGAGCCTAATCAAGCTGAGTGACCACAACCTCCTCCCAGACCTAATGAGTCCAGTGATCTCCACCTGGTCCAGTAGTGAGCTGGGCTGCCTCAGTCTCCTGCCCAGCACTTCCTGCTCTTCCTGACACCTCAGAGCCCACCATGTTTGGGAAGATGTGGGCATGTCTGGTCCTGGCGCCTTCCCCTGGCTCCTGTGAACTATCAGCTGCCCCTTTGATGTCTTCTGATGTCCTGTGAGTACCTCCTAAGTCCCCAACCTCCCCTTCCCCATCTTCAGCTTGCTGCTACACCCCTCTCCAGAATCCTCTTCCCCTTCCTCTGTGCTCTGCCAGTTCATGACATTAAGGGCTGTTGTATGGGCATGAATCTGAGTGCATGATTTTGCACTTGCAACAAATTGCTTGATGGAATATGACTATATCGGTGTTTTATAGCTTGCTGTTATTTGGTGAAGTGAACAATGTGAATACAGAACCCTTTGTTTCAAATTTTGAAATGCCACTTGGCAAGAACTGGTATATATTAGAACCTTTTTTCTTTTCTTTTCTCTCTTTGCTTCTCTTGGAACACCGTACCAGCACTTTATGCCATTATTTCATTCTGGTTGAGTCTTTAAAGAGTGCAATTCAAACCAAGGATTGTTTAATAGGAGGGTTTGAGTGGTGAACAGTTTGTCAATTGGCCATTTAAATCATATTTTTTTTAAAACAACAGCAACAGGTCTACGTTTTATTAACATAAAATTGCTGGAACTGCAGTACGAAGGCAAAAGTGACAGGAGAATTTACATAACTGGGATTGCAGTTATTGTGCAGAACTATTTTAATCCTTAATGTTATTTGATTCCATAGTGGGGGCAATGTACAAATCATTTCATGCTATGTTCATGTTATGCCAAGTGCAGACTTCAGCGATTGCCATAAGTCAGGAATGGTGCTTTTTTTTTGTTTTTACTCAAAGGTTGCCATTCATACAACTCTCCTCGTAGACAATTAAATGGAGTAAACTGTGTGCAGTGTGAGTCCCATATGTATCCAACAGCAGCAGCTGGGAGCTGCTGGAGGGGCAGATTTCTGAGATGTTTCCCACCCTTTCTGGCTAGTTACATGAAAATGTTTGGGGATGGATGGATGGATAATGCACTGCTGAGTTTTTAAATTTTGTTTTAGAATTCTAACCCTATCATTTTGTGATGGCTTGGGGTAGGCTAATGAATTAGTAGTTATTTAATCAAAACATCTATATCTCTCATTTTGCACCAAAAGCACTTCAAAGCTACTAACCTTAAAACCAAAGAGAACCAGGGCTCTGTACACACAGTACATTTGAAAGCTGATTCGAAGCCTGTATTCCTTCCCAAAGAATCATGAGAATTGCAGATTGTTAAAAGTGCTGAGAATTGTATACAGTTCCTAGGATTTTGTGGGGGTGTGGTTTGAATATGCTTTAAAATAGGCAGTGTGGCCTCCTGACGGCCAGACAAAGTCACAAAATGCAACTCTATGTTTGCTAAAGGTGCTTGGAATTGTCTGGTAATACGAGTCTTACTGATGTGTCTCACGATCTTTCAGGGAGTTTGAAGTAAAGAAAGTGAATAGCAAGTCAGCAGAAAGGCTGCAGATTTTAGAGGGTCCATCAGAAATTTTGGAATATTCTAGGTCACCAGGTCTACCTGGAGGACAGCAGTTCTGATGTTTCCCATGATGATTTCCTCTTTTTTTTTTTACATTATCAAATGCCAAATTCTTCTTTTTAAAAAGTCTCTCTTTAGTAGGGGGGGGTGTGCCCCTGCTTTGCTGGTGCCCTAAACATGCACTTAGTCTGCTTATTGGGTAGTCCAGCACTGCCTGGAGATCTTTAGAAGTTTAGGGCTGAAACAAATTTCCCGGGTTTCAAAGGAAGCAGCTCCTCTCCCTCCCTTACTGTTGGAGGGAGGCTCCAGCTGTGTTGCTTGGCTGCGTTGCTCACCCAATAAGGAGTCTAAGAACGACTGGGGGGGTGGAGCTTGCATGCCTTGTGCCGATCAAATCGGCCGCGTTGCCTGGGGACTCGCCTTTGCTCAGCGCTTCCCAGCTGCATCCCCTTTTCCAGGTTGCTGCGCTGTGGGAACCACCGCTTGAGGCTTCGTTTGGCTGCTGGCCGGGCTTTCTGCCTTTGGCTTGGAGGGGCTCAGAAGTTGAACCTACCTGTGTTTGGAAAATCCCTTATTTTGACTGCTGGTCCCTCATTTTTGAGGCTGCTGGTCCCTTATTTTCAAATCTGTAAGTTGACAGCTATGGGCTGAAATGGCCTGTGCTGCCTGCTGATGATAGGAGTTACAGCTTCCCAAAATCTGGAGGGCACCACATTGGCAAAGGCCGTTCCAGGTTGTCAGAGCCTCTTTGTTTTCATCACCAATTCTGCTATTTTCACATTGCAGCAGCAGCAGCAGCAGCAGCAGCATTACTCGAAACAAGCTCTGCCATCCAAAAACCCCGGCTGTGCTTCCAAAGTTTCACCTAATAAAAAGTGAGGCCAGGGCAAGCATCACACATTCAAGAGCTTTACATTTAGTCCTCAGATTTCATGTAGGTTCAACTTTGAGATTCCGCCCTACCAGAGAGTTTGGAAAGGGTGGCCTTAAGATGTACACACACACACACACACACACACACACACACACACACACAATAATTAAAATGTGCATGTTTGGCAGCTGACTCCTGTGACCTCATTTTCTTCTCTTGCAAGGGACCAGCTAAAAGGAAGACAACACAAGTCTTAGCCCTTGCTCTTTCAGAGATGATCAATAGCTTTCTTTTTTTATGATGCGGCTTAGGATCCTGCTAAGTGAAACAGGAACGGTTCCTGCATGGTCATAGTCTACATTAAACACTAGCTTTATAGCAGAGCGGGTTTTTTTTTCCTTTTTCTTTTTTGACTAGGCTGCTTTCAATCAAATTCTTTCTGCAGAGGCCAGCCTCAAGTATAGCTCGGAGCATGGAACAATGAACACTAGTACACACTTGTGTAGAGTGTTCTGAGCAAGGGATATAAATCACCAAATGTCATGTTCATACCTGAGCATGCCAGCATTGTATTTACTTTACACTTCTGGAATCTGGGCTTGATGTTTCCTCAGCAATGGCTGGCTTGTGCTGGAGAATCAAAGGACCAAGTCACTTGGGGCAGTGTTTTTAACTGTTTTTATCAATGAATAGCTTTATTCCAGCTGGCAGATATTTGAACTGATTCAAGCAATCAAGCATGCAGTACATTGCAAGAGGAGGAAAGGGGTTTCTCTCTCATCTGACAGACTGCCCTGCAACTGGGGAGAAGGGGTTGCCTTATATGGAGGCAAATAAATGTTCCATCTAGTCCAGGACTGTCAAACCTGAATGGCCCATGCAAACATATTTCTGAGCCCTAGTTCATGAGTATGCTTAATTGGAATTGCCAGAGATTCCGCAGAGGGTTTCTATAATAGTATCAAGTCACACACAAGAGTTTTACTCCACATAACTAGATTCTGAGCTCTGACATATTTTCACCCAAATTGGCTTGCAGAATTTGGAAGCAAAGATGACATACATGGCGGCCACATCTTGGCACTTCCCTGGATCTGAGAAATATGTATCAACGAGTCCTCGGGAAAATTAAGGCTAATAAAACAGAACAGGTGGAGGAAAGAACCAATGAGAAAGGAGCAGGAGGCTGTAAGTTTTCTGAGGTGGTTTTGTTTATTGGTTTTAGCACGAGTAGCTCCATGGGGTTCAAGTGATCATCACTGTGGACGACATCATCTGCCATGTTGGCGCCATTCTGCGTCCACACTTGAATTGGCTGGTTTGTTTTTCCTTCCTGTTTGTGGTGGTAGTGGGGACTTCAAAGGCTGCCACAAGGAAAACACACATGAGGAGAGAGCTGTGCTTCTCCTGTTCCTAGGGAGGAGCGGCCCGGATGGAAAGTTTCCAGAAGAGCACTGTCATAACCAGACAGGTTTTACAATTAACAAAAGGAATGTAGTGAGAAGAGCACTGGAGGATTCTCCCCCCCCCCCCAGGTTCTTTCTGCAAAGGCATTCACAGTGGGTGGCTTAATTTAACAAGGGGGGGTTGGGGGGCTGGGAAGCTATCAAGTGTCTTTGCTACCAGTATATCACAGCTTAAAGCTAACAGCATTATGTTCTTGCTTTGTATACTGTAGCTCCCAAACAGTCGCCCCCAGAATGAAAGGGCCCTGTCTTCCATCAAAGTGTATTTAAAGTTCAGTGTACAGTCATAAGCAAAACACTGGGAGATATGCCTTTACACCTATGGGGCACACACACACACACACACACAGAGCCTATCTTTGCATTCCTCTCACACCATTCATTGCCTGTCTTCTCCATTTACGACCGCGCCAATTGCCTTTCCGCATGAAGACAAAAACATTTGCAAGTTAAGACTCTCCTCTCGAAATCCTTTGAAGGCCTCAGGAGATGCAGTGTTTCTTCAGACAGCAAGATGGGGAGCCTGGTTCACATCATAGCCGATATCTTTCTAGGCAAATCCTGTTAGCTTTGCTGTGAGGTAACTGCATATACATTCTGCGGGACAGGGACAGGCAAATCAAGAGAGGAATTGGCATTGATGATAGATTTCTGTCACTGGCAGGCCCAATGCCAACAGTTGGCCAGTTCAAGCACTGGTCATGGGTCCCAGAAGCTCAGAAAGGCCCCTCATTGGCCTTATTAGGACTCTAGGCAGCCATTTTGCCAGGCCAGAGTCCTGCTTGTGAATGGGAACCAAGCTGGGTTTCATCCTTGGTACTGGTGGTCACCTGTCACCTTCATTTATCCAAAATGTAGAATTCCAGGTTATATACAGTGGTACCTCTGGTTATGAACTTAATTTGTTCTGGAGGTCCGTTCTTAACCTGAAACTGTTCTTAACCTGAGGTACCACTTTAGCTAATGGGGCCTCCCGCTGCTGCTGCCATGCTGCTGCCACGCAATTTCTGTTCTCATCCTGAGGTAAAGTTCTTAACCCGAAGTACTACTTCTGGGTTAGCGGCGTCTGTAAACTGAAGTATTTGTAACCCGAGGTACCACTGTATCTATGAAAGAAAATGTCCTTGAAAGTGAAGGAGGAAGTTTTACGTATGGAACGTATCCCCATGATCATCAACCTACGTTTCTAATACGCCTTAACCACCCACTGTGAATACTCCCTCATCATTCTCTTGACCCCCCCATTGTTTCTTCCAAATTCTGCCAACTCTGCAGGACCTTTTTAAAATGGGAGTAGATCCTGAATCAAGTCTTTAAATACAGTGGTACCTCAGGTTACATACACTTCAGGTTACATAGGCTTCAGGTTACAGACTCTGCTAACCCAGAAATAGTGCTTCAGGTTAAGAACTTTGCTTCAGGATGAGAACAGAAATCGTGCTCTGGCGGCGCGGTGGCAGAAGGAGGCCCCATTAGCTAAAGAGGTGCTTCAGATTAAGAACAGTTTCAGGTTAAGAACGGACCTCCAGAATGAATTAAGTACTTAACCCGAGGTACCACTGTATATACCATAGGGAGAAATAACAATGCGTGCAGAATAAAGCCATGATAACCTCCTTAACTTGTTTCACTGAAATGTCTTGAATTGTGAAATGAAGTCGCTCAGTGTGCTTTCCCCAATCCTTCACCGTGTTTGCCAGATGCAGACTTTTTAACAGCCCAGTAAGCAGGTGTGAACCTGTGTCAAGGGTTATAATAGAATTAAAGTCACTTCCACTGAGATTAAAGTGTTGATGTGGTGAAGACTGAAGTGTAAACAGCAGACTTGGCTCTTTCGGCATCTCGCTGCAAATGTGTGGCTTGACTAGGGTTGCAGGACAGAAATGAAAAAGTGCCCTTAAATTGGATGTGAAAGTTGAGAGGAAGCTAGTAAAAGGGAGCGAGCAGCTTTAGAAAGGGTGGCAGGAGCTTAGCTGGTTCAGAATTCTACATCATAAAAATGCTGTGATATAATGTATGTGCCAGCCCAGAACTGAGTAATAATTTGTTTGCATTAAGGAATTGCTTCCCCATCACTATTCCTTATTGCAAGGGAGATCCAATATTGGAGGGGGAGGGGTGGGTTTGTTTTAACTGGGCAAGCCAAAATTGCCTCTTTTGAAAACAGCTACAGTCTGGAAGCACCTGCCAAGGCCTCAGAATATAGTTGCGGTGTTTAACTCTTCCACTGCATTCTCTTGATCTAAATTGTCTCCTCTTTGCAAGCTGCTGTTAGTCCCACAGCAGGGGGTGGGTGGGAATGCAGGCATAATCCAGGTAGTGTTTTTTTCTACTGTGGTTCTTAGAGCAACTTTGGGTATATAGGGAAATAGTTGGTTAGAAGAGGAGTTCTGCTGGATCAATGGCCCATCTAATTTAGTTTCCTGCTCTCACTGTAGCCAACCAGATACCTATGGGAAGCCAAGCTCTTGAGCACAACATCACTCTCCCCTCCTCCATTTTCCAGAAAATGGTATTCCAAAGCATAGTGTCTCCAGCAGTGGAGGTATAACATAGCTACCAGGATTTGTAAGCATTGATAACAATTTTGCTAGAAATGGGTTAGCACACTGCTGTTGAAATCAGATAACCCTCCCCCTGCCCAAAGACAACTGTTGCTGCTTTTACAAGGGAGATTGGAACACAGTTTTCCTGCACCGTGGAATGTTATTTGGCCTGCAGGCTGCAGAACACGAAGGAATCAGGGTAAGAAAAATTTGTGAACTGGCTCCTAAAAGCAATATTACGTGTGTGTGTGTGTGTGTGTGTGTGAATAACCAGTAGACAAGATAAGAAGGAAATAGAATACATAAAACACAATGAAATACATTAAGTATACAATTAAATATAGAGTTTAAAACAATGTAAAATATTTTTTAAAAAATTAGAAATATAAAATGATTATATTAAAATGGTAAAAAAAAACCCAAGGTAAGTTGTTAATAGTTTTTAAAATTAAGACAATAAGGTCTTCTCGGTAGTGGCGTCTGCCCTGTGTAACACACTCCCATCAGATGTCAAGGACATAAATAACTCTCTGACTTTTAGAAGACATCTGAAGGCAGCTCTGTTTAGGGACGTTTTTAATGTTTGATCGTGTTTTCAATCTGTTGGGAGTCACCCAGAGTGGCTGGGGAAACCCAGCCAGATGGGCAGGGTATAAATAATAAATTATTGTTGTTATTATTATTGCTGCCACACAAAAAACAGCTACCTTGGCAGGAATCTCAGGAAACTGGTCAGCCGAAAGATAGCTGGTATAAAAAACTTCAGATCTTCCTGGTATATTTTGTAAAACTGGATTAATAAAATGGTGGTGGGTATCAAAATAGAAGGGACAATGCAATAAGACATGCCTCACAGTTTCTATTTTCTCCGCTTCATGAGGGCATAAGCGTTCACTGTAATGGTACCTTGTTGTATGTACAAAATAAGCAGAGTGGGTACCTTTGCTTAATTTGCACCTTCCCTTTGGATTCCAGCCCTTAGGTTTGGGTTGTTTTTTTTCTGATTGGCATAACTACCAGCTCCCTGTATGGGATCTGTTCTCTAACCCGATGACTGGTAACCCACACAAGAGAGGGAGCCTTACAGGAAAGCTGGAGCCAAGATAAACAAACACCACACAACAGGGGGCGGTGTTGAAATACCCACAGAACTCGTAGAAAGAAACAAGTGGAAAAAAACCTCTAGCTCCAGACAACCCTCTACAATCATTTCATGAAGAAAAGGAAAAGAGGAAGGAAACCAAATGCCTGTGGGGTTAAAAAGAGGGAGGAAAAAATACCCTGCAGTTAGCACAGCAAGTGTGTCGCTTGAGATTGTAATCTTTCCACTTCTGGCGCGAGGGCGATGGAAGGAGGTGCCCGCCCCACCTGAGAGAATCACTCAATCTGCAGAACCAACTTAATTTCTTTGTCATGGTTCCTGCTGGGAGGGTGCTGCCTGGGAATTATATAAGGCTGAAAGGCGAAAAGAAAAGAGAAGGGGGGGGGGAATTGACAAGGCAATTTCACTTGCTTTATTTAAAATGTAGTCTCACAGAGTTAAGCTACAGGACTTTGAAATGCATTCACATTCATTGTGCCAAGTAGCTTCTGGCTAGGGGTGCCAGAAAATTCTGACAAAAATGGAAAAGGAGGAAGAAATTGCTGCACTTTGTATGTTTGTCTGTGGTCAAGAACAGAAACAAGTCAAACAGATATGATAGGTATTCACTGTTGGGTGGTTGTGCCATACATTGTTTTAACATTTCCTTTACACTGAAATGAATCTAAGTTATGTAGGTTACGTAACCTGCATTAAAATGGAGGACAGAGATACAAACAATATAAAATTTTGCAGAAACTGAACTGCAGTGGAACAGAGACAGGGCTGATTTCGCTTCCTTCTTACACCCCTACTTCTGGTACTGTATTGCAGACTCTGGAAAAGGCTCAGTTCACAACACTCAGGAAATGAGGTTTCTATCCTGGAATGCGGATTTTATTGCAGCAAAATACCACCAAATGTGGAGAAAAGTGTTTCCCTGTATCCCATCACAGGGACTTACAGATGTGGAAGATGTGGTGGTTTGTTTGTTTTTGTTATTTTATTAATGTTCAATGCAACTATCTTGATACCAGGATAAATGTTTTGCATTGACTTGACACCGTTATGGCCCCCTCACTACAGAATTTCTGTCTATGGACCCAGTTCCACCAGAAAGCTCAGCGGGAGGCCTTGTGGCTCCTTCAGCCTAAACTGCCTTTGTATGAATCAAATGTCCAGGAGTGAGAAGACAGAAAGGACTCTCTTGATTCCGGGGAGTTTACAGAGAATTTGCACAGAAATCCATGTGGCTAGCCTCAGCCCCCCCTTTTTATTATTGTGAAAAGTTACAAAACATATAAAATCACCGTCACCTTAAAAACAAACCCCAACAACAACAGTTGAAGCATTAAAAAAAATCTAGAGATAAACATGCAGCCGTCGGGACGTGTTCTTGTAAGAGCCTAATATTCAGGGCTCTCTACCAAATGTACTATACTTTTAACATCAGCCACTTCAAAGTGCTCTTTTATGAACTACATATTTCACACAGCCTTCTGATTTGTGTGCAATCAGAAGGCAGATCTGGCAGAAACTAGCCTTTGTGCTGTTTGCAACCTGGTCAACCTTCACTTGAATGGCCCCTGGACTGCACAGACATCACTGCTGGGCATATATGACAAATATGAGATCAGCTGTGTACCTGAGCTGCCGAGCCAATTTCCCCACAATTGTAAGGAACTGATCTTATCTTCCGATGATTGGGACTGCAGTTGGATTTTATTTGGGGCGAGCCATTGGAAAAAGGAGAGCTGGGCTTCTTCTATCAACTCCTGGTGTGCTTGAAAGAGGAAATTTCTGGTGTCAGGTGAAACTTCTGATGAAGGGAGATGCTGAGAAATGCCAGAGCTCTGTCAGAATCTATGCTTCTGGTCATCCTAACCTGAATCAATGGCTCCTGTTTTTCCTGCCTGCCTGGAACTGCCAACAAAGGCAATACTGAAGCAGGTGGGAGTTAGCTGCTATAATCTTGGTGGGCCACAAGGCATGAAGCAGACCAGGGCCAACTCCAAGGTTGAGGGCCCTCTCTCTGGTGGTTCCCTTGCATTGGTGAGCCCTGCAAGTGAGCAGCAATGCTCCAACCAGCACCAAGTTTTTGGATCCAGCTGCCATTTGCAGTCCCCACAGTGTTGCTGTTGTAGAATTACAGCCTTACACTGAAACGTGGTGGTCGCATGGTATGGGTTGTTTTTCCCTACTGTGGAGGGGCGGGGGCTGCCAGTTCAGTTTTCTTCATTTCTCATTTCCCCAATTTTAATCCAGTTCTCCCCATTTCTGAAGCAACTGGCAATCATGATGATTTTTTAAAAAAAGTTTTCATGAAAATTCTTCAGCATTTTCATGCAAATTTCTCCTCAACACATTTTTGTATGCATTTTTGGCTAATGTACACATTTTTCTCCTGAAGTAATGCAATTTCTTCTACCATAATGAATCTGCAAGTTTTATTTCCATTAATTTATCCATTTTTCTGCACATTCCTCCATAGTATATGCGTTTCTGTAAACATTGGTTGGTTGGAGAACTGCATTGCAAAATTCAGAGAAGTATGAATTTCTAAGGGTGGCAGTGTCTTGCTTCTTTCATTGTTTTGTAAAGTGAACATTTGATAGATTTGGCTTTAAATGTGAACTGAATCAAATCCCCATCCCTGTCCTGCTATAAAGTTTGTAAGTGTACGTCTCTTTCTCTTGTGTTGGGGGGAAAAAACCACTGTAGAAGAGTAGTCTGTTAATCTCAACCATTAGCTGTACAAACAGACATGAAGATGAAGAAACGAAAGAGCTTACTCTGGAGTTGCTGTTCATTCTGAGATACTTAACTTTCTGCAGACTCGATTTAGGGAAGGAGTTGTCAGAATGTAATTGTTTCTCAATTTGATCCATGAACAAGAGTCTAGATTTCCAATGGATCTTGGTCACCGGTTCAGCTCTTGGGAAAGTTAAGTGGAAGACTCATTCCCATGTGATTGCTTTAAATCCATTCACTGTAGTGAGCAGGAAATACTATGTCAGAGACAGCTCCAGAGCAGGTCCACAGATGCGCAGGTTTTCCTGCAGTTGCAAAGACAGTGTGTTGCTGCGGACGTATTAGTCTTCTTCCCACCATCTTTCTGGCTCTTGCCAGTGATGTACAAAAACACTTTTCACAGCACTGCAGGGACAACCACATGCCCCATCTCCATCGCAGGTCCTCTCTGGCCATTGCTATGTCATCACAACTTGTACTGTTGAGCAGTTCCTGATCCCGTTCACTGCACAGCCAGTCTAGCGCTACGGAAGCCTGAGCACTTAAGTATATGTTCTTCCGTGGCGAAAATGAGGTTACCATAACAACATATTGTTTGTGAAATATTTACAGTGGTAGTGGGCTGTTCTTTGTTTTAATTTTCTTATTTCCTGATCATTGTAGACCAGGTTGCAAGTAGGAACTGATCCCTTAGGGGCACATATATTGGCTTTTACTATCCGGCAGAAACCAGGATGTTTTCCTTAGAAGCAGCAGATCTCTTTGATTTCATGTGGTTGCACGTTTCTCAAATACACCAAACCTGGAAGAGGTAATAGAATCACAATGTGTACAGCTCATGAATTGCTGTGATCGTATCCATTACCAAAGCCACCTGAAGTCTGGTCAGAAAATGTGCATTCTGAGCCAAAGGAAAGCTTTTTGCAGACCATTTGCTCTTTCCTTTTTTTTTGTTACATGATAGGAAGCTTTTTTCAAAGTCTGCCTGTGCTCTGTTTTCTCAAATCCTCTCCCTATTTAATCATGAAGGAATGCTTCTCAAAAGAAGCCAGGTCATAAGTGCTCAATAAATCAATCCAGATACACCCCTAATGAGTGGCAAATTAAACAGCATTTGTTTTAAGTTCAGAGGTCCTCCCGGGAGATTCCTTCTTAGTTGCAAGCAACATTTCTCAGTTGCAGGTATGTGGAAGATGGGAATTCTGGAATGCTGAGCCTGGGTTTCAGCTCACTAGATAATGCCACATTTTTTCACCCAGCTGGGGCTACTAAAAGAAGATCCATGTTACCACCAACCTATTTACCGAGGAATTTGTGCAGATTCAGGTTAGCTTCGTTATAGCCCTTCTTCCCCCACCTCCCATTATATTAAGCTTCTGTCGTAGCCAGGGTCCTCTATCACCCTACTGGTTTGCTTGGGCATATGTTACACTTATAGGCAGTGCTTTTCCCCCCTAGAAAAATAAGTGCTGGTATTCACGATGAAGTTGTTACAGTAAGTGCCACACTTTTCAACAACAACAAAATGAAGTGCTGGAACTGCGTGTCCTTGAGTACCCCCTGAAAAGAAGCACTGCGTATAGGACATTTTGTCCTATAAATCATGTACAGTGGTACCTCGGGTTAAGTACTTAATTTGTTCTGAAGATCTGTTCTTAACCTGAAACTGTTCTTAACCTGAAGCACCACTTTAGCTAATGGGGCCTCCTGCTGCTGCCGCCGCGCCGCAGGAGCACGATTTCTGTTCTCATCCTGAAGCAAAGTTCTTAACATTTCTGGGTTAGCGGAGTCTGTAACCTGAAGTGTATGTAACCTGAAGCGTATGTAACCCGAGGTACCACTGTATTTACATGGTATTTTCATCCGTGCATGTTCATGGAATAAAAATTGTATCTGTAAGGGCTTATTAATGTGCATTTAACTGTTAGCTAACAGTTAGAGTGATCTGGGGAAAAACAACACTTGAATTCTATACTAAAACAAAACATTTGAGTATCCGACTTTCCTACATTTTAATAGGGCTTTGTTACATAAACATCACTAGTAATGGGTTGGCATCATGGTAATTCCAGCTGATCTGAAAGGTTTTCAGGTAGTCCTCTGCAGAACCTTTTGTTAGTGAGTGTGTTGTTTGAGAGGTTATGCTGTCAATTATGATTTGTTCTGGGAACTACAACTCCCGGGGTGCAAGAAATTAAAGAGCACCATTAGCATGCACACACCAACATTCGAAGCTGAGTAAGAGCTCGGTCCCATTCAACACCCACTGAGAAAGCTTGGAATTACTGAACTGATTCCAGACTGAGCCTACGGCACTTCACCGCAACTAGATCCAGGGTCAGTAAGGATCCTAGTGTTTGCCCCAGCATTGATACCCAACTGCAAATCTCTGTGGAGCCCCTTGTGTTTTTACGTTGCAGATTGCCCTGTGATTCTCGGATGAAGGGTGGTATTGAAATTTAATAGATAATATAATCCCAGTTTTACCCTACCCCTTCCTTTTCTCTTGCTATTTGCAGCTATGTTTACCCAGTGCTGTTGATTACACTTTCTTGCTGACTTCTCATTCAAGCTGAACTCACATTGCTGTCTTACAAAAAAGGCAAGAAGTAGTTAGAAATATGAAGCAAATGAGAGAACTGGCAACCCAATCGATAGAAAGTGAAAGTTGCAGGAAATAAAAGTGAATGCTTCACCAGCTAAAAACAATGCCCCACACTTTAACTTTCCTTTTGCTGCAAACTTACATAGATTCAGGGATTATTCCACATTCAAAGCAGCCTGCCTCATGGAAGGCATGGCAGAAGCCAGCAATTTTGCACCCTGGACCAGCAGTGAGTTGAGAGAATTCCATATTACTCAGTCTTCTAATATGCAGTTGTCCCCAGCTAACAGCTTGGTGGCAGTAACTAGAGCCGGGTTTTGAAAAATGTTAAGAAAATGTTAGTAGTAGCCAGGGCATTGAGCTGTGTTTGTTTTGGAGCATGTGGACCACACGGATAATCTGGGAAATGATGGCAACTGAAAATGGGGAAATGAAAAACTGCAGCTGCAAGGCGGAGCTTTTTGCAAGACCCAGAATAACCGACACTTTCTAATCTTTAAAGCAGAACAACCAGGGTGTGGCCACTTACATACAGCCCCCGAAAAGGGAGCAAATGTATCACTGCAAAAGAATGCAAGAGAGGTTAGTGATTTGCATAAAATGCACCTATGCTAATTTATATGTATAGACATAACAACTATAATTTACCATGAAATAAAATATATCTCATCATAAATGGAAAGAGTGTGATCTGTGTGCCTGCTCAGTCTGCTAAGAAAGAAAGAAAAGAAAATTATGTTTTACATTCCACTGATTTAATTCTTAAATTGAGCACCAGCTTTATATAATTACCTAATGTCGTATTTTACATTAAATTGATACATCATATTAATGACTGGTCCTTCAACCATCAGAAGAAACTGAGTGTTAGACCCTTTCCAGTCAGTTTGAGGCAAGACCTCACCAATGGAACAGGCAGACCATCCTGTAAGTTCAGTTGTCTTAACACAAGTAATACAAATTGTGATCTAGAGGGGGCCCTACCCTGCAAGATGATTAAGTCCCAGGTCTAAAAGTACCCAAACACAGGGCTCCCCCCCCCCCCAGCCGTAACTCCATTCCAGCACCTCTTTTTGTGGAAAAATAGCACTGTCTAAACATAATCCTGGGCAAAGATGGAGAACAGTGTTGGTCAGGTGTGCGTAACCTTTGGCCCTGCAGATATTGCTCAACCACATTTCCCATCAGCCCCAGCAAGCACAGCCTACGGCCAAGGATGATGGGTGTTGCCATTCAATAACATCTGGAGGGCCAAAGTTCCTCACACCTGACCCTAGTACACTGTTCTCCATCTTTGCCCAGGAATGTGTTTGGGTACAAGCCAAAGAAACAAGGTTCCGTTCATTCATTTCTTTATTTCTCATGGCTTTTCTCTTCAGTAGTGAGAACTGCAAAGCCTATGACAGGACATACATGAGTCTCCACACATGCCTATCACTGATTCCCATCATGGCCGTATATGGCAGATAAAAGCCAAGAAATTGGATCAGTGGTGGAGCCTGAGAGATTATACGAGATAGATCGGAACACCCAAAGAATGTACTGTGAGTCACTTTATTACAATGAACGCCTAAAAAGTAATAATCATTTGGCACTTGTTTAGAAGAGTTGGCAGGAATTATTGTGATTTTTAATTCCCGTGTCTTGTGTTTGTCTTGCTTTGAGAAAGAAGCATTACATATCTTATCTGTGGAGGAGTTACTCGTAAACCTCAGTAGATGGGCACTCAAAACTTTTATTGTTGGAAAGGGGGTATTATAAAAGAAGATCAAGGATTTTATTTTTTTAGTCATGTGTCCACACCAGTTCCATACTGGGAGATGAAACACATACCTCGGGGATTACAGAATCAGAAAGCACCTTTTATAAGGAAAGCCAGCTGAGTGAATCATTTTAAGGGGGGGGGAGTGTTGACATGCTAAACAAGTGCTTTCTTGATAGAGTGCTGTTGTTAATTATAGAAGGATTCCATGAGAATAGAGACAAGTTAAGGCTCATAGTGTTGTTATAGGGCAAATTGTTAAAAAGAGAATAATAGAAGTCACTAAAGTTCATTGACCTTAACTGAATTTAAAGGCAGCATTAAAAGAACTTGGCTGTCCCCCGCCCTCCATATACTCTGAGTAATCCACGGGTCCAGTTTTGTTCTGTCATATATTTGACTCTAAATTCTACTCTTTCCATTATTCAAGAAATTCCATTCCAGCTAAGTTGTCTCTGCTATGACTGCTTTCTAAAGCCACAACCCACACTAACCAGTTGCTTCAGAGTAGATCTACTGAAATCCGACCTACCGTCATGTAATCTTGCTGAGGACAAACATGATTTTCTATAATCCAGAATCATCATACTATTTAGGATTTGTCTGTAATTTTGCTCTCCTGTTAGACGACAGACCACAAGTTGCTTAAAAACAAAAACAAACCCCCAACAACGACACACTGTCTTGGATTTAGCAATGGAGACTGAAATACTCTATAGCTTGAAATTGTAAAGAGAATGGTTTGTTTCTCATTGGAGGAAGGAGAGACCCTTTGGATCCAACCCAGTGTCTTGAAAATGGATTATCAATAGTACCCGATACTTTATAAACTAAAGTTAACTATGGCGGAATCTACACACATATTAAAAACGTTCTGAAAATGCTTTTTTTAAAAAAGTGTTTTAAAAAATACATTGAATTTTCCATAAGGCTCACCACCACCACCTAGCGTCACATGATATATTGCACTTAAAACACACTTAAAGCATTTTACTTGCAGCTGTATAGCTGAGTCCTAAGTAATCACGATAATAATCTTTGTTGGTGATTTCCCATTCTGGAACTCTGACAAAATTAAAAGCTTTTGGAAACCAATCCTTTATTACTGTATTTTAATGTCTCTTTCATTTTTACATCAGTTATTTCAATCCCTGTTTAATTTTTATGGTGATTAGTTTTGCTTGTATGGTGCTCTGTTCTTTGTTTTTAATAAGTTGTGCCAGGGTCTAAATTGTTCTCCATGCGGCTTATCTTGCTTTATGTGTGTAGTTGTATATTTTTATTTGTTTATGTTTTATTCTATTTCGCCTGGAGGCTTTTGCATGAACCAACTAAACAATATAATAAATAGCATTATATAGAGCGGATCACAGGATATAGAATGCTAGAGGGTCCCTTGTGAATTTCCTACCTGACAAAGTGGGCCCTGACCCACAAAAGTTTATACTGTAATAAACTGGTTAGTGTGTTGTTGTTTTCTTCAGATGCCACATGACTCTTTGGGCTTTCAGTAGGATGAGCAACTCACCCAATACAGTGGTACCCGGGTTAAGTACTTAATTTGTTCCGGAGGTCCGTTCTTAACCTGAAACTGTTCTTAACCTGAAGCACCACTTTAGCTAATGGGGTCTCCTGCTGCTGCTGCTGCTGCTGCTGCTGCTGCGCTGCCGGAGCACGATTTCTGTTCTCATCCTGAAGCAAAGTTCTTAACCTGAAGCACTATTTCTGGGTTAGCGGAGTCTGTAACCTGAAGCGTATGTAACCCGAGGTACCACCGTATTCGACTCAAAGAAGATAGCACTTTTAAGGGTGTACATTTTGGATGCCTTGAAAAGCTTGTGTTTTTTTGCAAATGCCCAATTGAAGGCTCACAAAGGTTTCAATGGCTCTCTTGGCGTGCCACCTTCGTCCCAGCAACTGAAAACACAAAAACAGCCCTGCTTTATTGGGCCAATGGCCCATCTAGTCCAGCACCTCGTTCTCACAGAGGCCTGTCAGACTCTATGCCAAGCCCCCACAGGGAAGACCTGACTGCAACAGCCCTTTCTCCCCACTAGTGATTCCCGGCAACTGGGAAACGGAGGCATGCTGCCTCACTTACTGGTGGAACATCTTCTCAAGCCATGGACTGGACTGGGAGCACCTGCTGCTGCCGCCACAATTTGTTTCTTTTCCATGCCCCAAAGTGAATGCCTGGGCCTTCGGGAAAGGGAAGGTAGTGGTGGTGCTTGTGTGATAGGAAATTTGAGGTCTTAGATATATGGTGATGTTCATAACCACACATACATAGATCAGCACAGGAAGACCAACCTGGAACCATTTTGATTCCTAAACTGACCAAATGTTTTCTCTGCGAGGTCAAAGTGGGAAACCTCCCCATTGTCTCTTTCCTCACAAATCCTGTCTTAAGGACACATTTAAGATATGAATAGGGTGTGAGCCTGTGACCTGGCCCAGGAACTAAGTATTTATCACTACAAAAGAATGGTCGGGCTCCCCAGGCAATCCAATCAAGTAACCTGCCAGACAGGAGATAACAACAGGAGAAAAACAATATTAAAATTTCTGTTTTAGACCGCCTTTTCGGTGATGTAGGTGTGATGTATCTGAGGGGTGGTCTTAGGTTACACCCCTTCTGTGATGTATGTATGATGTTTCTGGGGGTGGTCTTGATCTACAGAAAGTCTTTATAAGGCCTTGCATGCAATTTTTCTGGGTCCCTCCTCTCTCCTGCGGGTGAGGGGAGCACCCTGTTGCAACAGATCAATAAAGGCCAAGCCTATAGGCTGCTGTTTTGCTCCAAGTTATCCTGGTTGGTGTCTTTGTTTTTGTCCAAGGGAGCCCTCGGATTTTTCCATTAACACTTGTAATTATTGACGAAAACAGGGTTCCACTCACCTTGACAGTGCTCACAAGCCTTTGACCAGGGATACTTAATTTTTATGAACTTTGGAGTCCCGGGTGTGGCTAATCTGTACTATTTACAGCTGAAGGCCACCTGACTAGCCAGGGCTGACCCAAATGCCGCAGCAAATATTCATTCCCACTTCTACCTGTGTGGTATCTTTGCTCAATGCATCATTCCTGTCTGCAGTTTAAAAAAAGAAAGAGGCCCTCCCTGTCCATGCATTTTCTTACACCGTATTGCATGTCTATGTAATGAGATCACTACTGACCCAACAGAAACATTGCTCCAGTTTGCAAAAACCTGGATAGCACAGGGCAGTATAATCAAGTTGTCTTTAAGAACCTGAGAAGTGTTGGCTAATTCCTATAGCCTCATTTGAGAAGAGCAATCGATAGGGCCACCCAAACTGAAATGGAACGCAGTGAAAGCGTTCCAAGCCCATTCCTTCAGCAGGGCACAGGCCAGATTTCAAATTCTGCTCAAGTGACAGCTGTCAGCTCCGCAGACCAATTAGGCTATAAGTGCCTCCAGTTACAAGGAAGGTTTTGGCTGACTATACAGCCTGGCATCAATTTCCATGGGCTCACAGCCCAGGCTTTTGCCTTTTTATTTCAATGACAAGGCCTTCAAAGGTCCTTGTGTTTTTAAACTGTTGTTGTCATCACTCTAGGATACGGTATTCTGCATTTTGGCACGGTGTGCTAACTCAGCTGGGCTTCTCTACAAAAGGAAGGGGGGGGGACCCAAGATACTTACCACATGGCCAACTGGCAGTGGCCAAATATGCTGGATGACAGTTTGGAAATGGAACAAGAAGCCATATCTGTATGTTTCTACTCTGTGTGCAAACAACAACGTGTAATCTTGGGAAGCTGGTTGCAGATGCTGAATAAATAAGGTGACAAAATGTCAGATGCCAAGCCCCTTTCTCTCCTTAAAATAAATAAGTAAACCCTTCCCACACTCAAGTTCTGGCCCAAGACATTTTGCTGCCCGAGGGTGAAGAACAAGATGGCTCCCCCATTCGACTTACAGAAACCAAGCTGTCTCTCTTGGGGCCCCAGCACTGCCTTAAGCAGCCTGTTCCCTTGCCTAATAGTAGGGCTGTTCTCACTGAACTCTCTTAATAATTGACTAAAGCAGTGTAATGAGGGGACCACTTTCTTGGTGTTTGCTAGCAGGCCGTGTTTGCTAGCAGGCCCTGCCAAAGAATTTAGAGAAATATAAATTTCTCAGCATGAGGCTAGGTTCGATACAGGAGCATTGTATTGCATGCATGTCATGTGACATCTCTCTTGAATTTGCTGCTCTGGTTACCAATTTGCTACTGAGTTAAGTGTAAGGTTTAATTTTTTTGACTGATAAGACCCTTGAACAACTTGCGACCTGGTTACCTGAGAGGGTGCCTTCTGCATTTCTAAGTGAAACCTGCCCATTCATCGATGTGTCACACCATGGCCACTGGTATGAATGAAATTTAGTGCAACATGTTGGCATATTGGTCAGAAAACCATAGCAGAACAGGTATCTCTGTGTGAAAGGAATGCTAGAAAACAGAACAGAAGTGCTAGCATTATGACCACATACCCTCAGAGTGTCTTGATTTTCCAAGGACAGTCCTGGAATTATGAAAGCCACCCCAGCTTCTGATTTGATCCTGGAATGTCCCTGTTTGCCCCGCCAGCGCTTGTCCTGAGCGACGGCAATGGCAGCTGTGAAGAAGCATCCTGTTGCCTCGCCATGGCTGCCACTGCCAGTAACCTCCATTGGGCAGCTTGTAGCAGTTGCTGGAGAGCAGGCAAGGAGGAGGAGAGGCGGCTGCTGCTATGGCCCAGCCCCATGTGATTTGCTGGCTCTGAGGGCAGGCAGGGGGCACGGCTGCCCTGGAAAGAAAGGAGGAATGGAGCGCAATAAGTCTTTATTTTATTTTTCATTTAAAAAATGCTTTGTGTGTCTGCGCCTGATCTTGCCCCTTTGTAAAAATTTGTGTGTTTTTCTTTTTGTAAATCTACCAAATAATAAAATAATTTGGGGATTAAGGGGTTTTCACAGCATGGTGGAGGGAGTGTGTGCTGTGTCCCGTTGGTGTGGTGGTGGTGACACTTGCCCTTTTTCTGATAGGAAATGCTCTGGAGGGCACAGAAAAATGGGGGGTCGGACTTCCGGTGCTGCCGTCATGGCGAACAGCAGCTCCCACAATAGCGGATGCTGGCCATGCAGCTAATTAAGGATAAGTAATTATCCTTGCAAGCCCCCCCCCCAGGGTTGGGGGGATCTTTCACTCGCAGATCATCCGATAACTGCCTCTCGCTCCAATGGAATGCAGGGGGCAAGGGCGCTTAGTGCATAGCACTGCACGTATCAGAAACTCTCCAACATGGTCACCATGAGTGGAGGTATTTCTGTTTTTTCAAGTGGTTCTGAATTTGGACTTAAGAAACAGGCATGTTATGGATGAAGGACAATACGATAACCTGCTAAATGAATCAGCCACTGAGTGCCAAGGTTTTAATCTGGAGAGGGTTTTCGTCATAACTGGATTGCTATGTAAGTGAAGGGGAGCCTTTGTTCTCTTTTTACATTATATTTGCTGTTTTATGATTCAGCAAGCCTTCACTGAAGAAGAAGAAGAATTAATTACTAATGGAATGAAATTATTAATGGATTACAACTATATATGGAATGCAAGAGGGATTCAACAAGAACTTTATAATTTTCTTTATGGAGTACTTGAAAGAATACACTGTGTGAAATACTGTGCTGATTTGTGACATTACCTTCTAAAGAGGGCTCTAACTCTGCTTTATTATGGTTTTGGCGAGACTCCAGCTTGTTAGAAGATCAGAAAGGATTAAAGAAGGCAAATACTGTAAGTCCACCAGGAGTCACGGCCGGACACTGGAATACTTTCGGTTTAGAAAAAGTAAAATGGAGACGCTGTGGCACAATGATAATTGAGTCCTTGAAGGAGGGGTAATGCTGAAGAGCACTGATTGATTACAGCATGAAGGAAAGGATGAAAGTAAACAAATATTTCACACAGAAAGCTACAGGATATAAATTCCCTTTGCAAGTTAATGGATGTGGATTTGTTAAATATGAACGAAAGTCATCATACCAGTGGCTGTTAAAATAAAGGATTAAGATCAGAATTGTTGTATTTGGACTAATTAAGAGAATTGGAGCAGGACCAAGGAATAACATCAACTCCTGATAACCAGAACACAGGAAGTCATCCAAAAATGTTTAATTTGGAACTGAATAATTGCCTCTTTTGATTGTATTATGATTTGGTATGATTTGGTATTGTATTAATGTAGCCTGCATTGGATTGTTATTAATGAAAAATTAATAAAAATTATTTCTAAAAAAGGAAAGGAAAATGGAGGGGGTCAAGGAGGGGGAGTGAGAAATGTCCTTATTTTCATCTGAGAAATGTTGGAGTGTATGCACCCAGAGAGCCTTCAGCCATTGGAACTTAAGGCAACACAGGGAACCTACATTGTTGAAATACAGATTTTGTTGAAGTACAGTTTTGCATTGTCCCTGGTCCTTGGTCATGCTTCTTGGAGCTGATGTGAGCTGCAATTCTGCAACATCTGGAAGGCCAAAGGTTTCCCACGCCTGGATTTAAGGGGGTTGCTTCTAGATCAAATGAATAATTTAAGGCTCAGCATCTCTCTCTCTAAAAATTGCACAGTGCATGGGGGAAATTATCTAAATCCAGATAACAAAGTTGGTGGGGAGGGAATTCAATAGTTCCATGTGGGGGCCATAATCTTGGGGAGTCAAGATTAGGGAAATCTCTGCATGGTACCATCAGTGGCCTGTCCATACAACTATGCTAATCCATGCATGTGGTGAGTAGCTTGCAGTGGTTCTGGTCCCCACCTGGCAAATTCCCAACAGTCTCCTACCTGAGCACTGAAACATGAGAGCTAGTCTTAAGAACTCAAAATCAGTACTTTTAATTTTAGTCTGGCCACCTATGCCTCATAAAGAATGTATTATGTATGATTCAAAAGCTTGTAATTTATTTAAGCAACTGGCAGTTCTCCATGGAAGGATATCATCTGAACTTATTTTATGGCTATAATTCTTTCCATACATGAATCATAGGCCGATATCCTTACTGGAAGGAAATACATGACTGTAGCAATTATCATACCTTTAGCCTTTTGTGGATTTTCTGTGATCTGTGTGCTGTATGTGTAAATAGAAGACTACAGCCAACCATACAGTTTGCCAATTTGAATCCTGGTGAACAAACCAATCCTGAGCTCCCATATGACTTTCGGGCTGTGGTGAGATGGGGGGGAACTGTCATGAAAGTGGATGGCTTTCTTTCGTGCTCTGAACAGTTCCTGAAGTGCCAGTCAGTGACTTTGTAAGCCTTTCTCACTTTTTTGACAAATGGTTTTGAGAACAAATTTATTGACTTCATAGATCTGTGGGCCAGGGCAATGCATTTTGGGTAACTTAAGATGGCGGGCAGCCACCATAGGTGGGAGCCAATCACAGCTCCCATTCAGAAGTTCCATCGCTGAAGTGTGTTCAGAGGCCTGGTGGTAGCAGGTGGCTACCAGCACTGCGGCCATCACAAGCAGATCTGGGTCCTGTCCTGGTTCAGGCGGCATTAGAAGGATGGGTGCCCATCACTGCCAAAGTGCCAAGGCCCTCCATGCCTTGAAGGCAGACGGTTCCGAAGCAAGTGAATACAGTCAGCATAGAAACCTCTTTGACTATGTCTAACCAGAATTCTCAGGCAATGGCTTCTAGTGTGAGAAGAGGGAGATTTCAAATCGAGCGAGTAGGGTGTCATCTTTGAAATGTTGGTGGATAGAAATCTAGCACTAAAACCAGCTGCCCCTTATCCTAATGGTGGTGCTCAGATAAAGCTTGTCACACTTTGTTAGCCAAGTTTGATGGATTAGCAGAAAACAAACAGCCTGCTTTGTTGCCTGATGTCTGAAAAGGAGAGATACGGGAGGCCACTGAAGGTCTCCCATCTTCTGACCACTTGTTTCCTCTTAGAAGTGGTGAAAAAATGTTCTGATGACTGAATGAAAAAAGGAAACAATTGAAGCAGGAATTAGGTCTTCATCACATAACGTAACCGTTAACAGCAGGCATTTTGAAATAATCTTGATTTTTATCACTGGACTCTATAGCATTCTTTCTGTGTGCATGTAATCACCATATCCTGCATTTAGTAGTTAACATATGCTTTCACATATTTGTCCCTATATGTGTGTCTGTGTGAAAGTAGGCTTATGTATGCACTTGGCTGGACAGAGAGCTCTAGGTACATCTCTGGCCTAGTCCCAGCAGCCAGGGCTTGATGTTACATATAGCAAGTTTACAGGGGCCACATGTCAGTGATGTGCAGGAGCAGAGGCAAAAGTAGGAGAAGAAATACATACAAATTTTAGCTTTAATTCCTACACAGTCTTCTCTCTTCTGCATCCAGGCAAGCAAAAAGCATTAACAAGAGTTCAGCGACACATTCCAGCCAGGGAGGGTGCAAAACAGGGGAGAGGGGGGATACAGCAGAGGTGTGATGTGAGTAGACACTTGAGGACAAGGTAGAGAGTCTTGCCCACCTTGCCTGAGGTTTCCCAAGCCTGGTATATAACCTGGGTAAAAAGGCAAAACTTTACTGGCTTCCCCCAAGGAATTCTGGGAACTGTAGTTAAAGTGGCTGAGTATTGTTGGAGAAGACTCTTGAGAGTCCCATGGACTGCAAGAAGATCAAACGCATCCATTCTTAATGAAATCAGCCCTGAGTGCTCACTGGAAGGACAGATCGTGAAGCTGAGGCTCCAGTACTTTGGCCACCTCATGAGAAGAGAAGACTCCCTGGAGAAGACACTGATGCTGGGAAAGATGGAGGGCACAAGGAGAAGGGGGCGACAGAGGATGAGATGGTTGGATAGTGTTCTCGAAGCCACAAACATGAGTCTGACCAAACTGCGGGAGGTAGTGGAGGACAGAGGTGCCTGGCGTGCTCTGGTCCATGGGGTCACGAAGAGTCGGACACGACTAAACGACTAAACAACAACAACATTGTTAGGAGACCCCTGTTGTAGCTTCACATAAGCCACAGTTCCCAGAGTTCCTTGGGAAGAAAGGCTGGTTGTTGAACTACTCTGAGAATGGTAGCTCCTTGAGGGGAATAGGGGTGTCCTAAGAACTTTTGGCACTTTTAACAAAGTTCGCAGGATTCTCTGGGGAAGCCATGGCTGTTTAAAGCAGTATGATACTGCTTTAAAAGGTTAGTGCAGATGAAGCCTTAGTCAGAACCACGGAGCAAACCAAGATGCAAGGTCAAGAAGCTGGGTGTCAGGACCAAACATCAAGCCATAACTGGAGGACAAACCAGGAGGCAGGATCTTGTGTGAACAATAACTAAGACTATTGGAACACCTAGGAAGCCCTTCCTGCCCCACAGGAAGTCTCGAACAGGAAGTCTTCCTATAGTCCTTCCTGTCCAGGAGGATCCACTGACCAGCCTTGGTGGGCCAGGGCCTGAAGATACATAACCAAGGTGCTGTCCGCTGTAGTTCAAAGGTTGACCACACAGGGGAGTAGCAGCGCACTCAGATCCAGCAGTTAGTAGCAGCAGGTTTGCCTGAGTTTTGTTGGTCTGGAGCCATTTTGTAAGCCTGGTGACAGATTTGTGTTCTGTTCTTTGTGTTGTGGTGATGTTCTCTTCACGACAGCTGGCCTTAGGCAGAAATAGGATAAATAATTTTAGGATGCCAGATGATGGGCGGCAGGGGGAGGGGGTAGTTCAGCCCGCAGAGGGTGTTCGGATAGGCAGAACAAGCACAGGTCCAGGAAATTAGACCTAAGAAGTAGACCTCTGAGTTCGGAAAAGTGTGTTCTTAGAGGTGGGGCAATTTGCAATAGGCTACCTAATAACTCTGTTCAGAATGAGTGCTGAACTGTAAGTCACAACTTACGCAGGGGTTAAGTTCCAGTGATCATGTCTAAAGCCAAATTGTGTATAGTCAAAACACATTGGGTCCAATGGTGGGTGGGATTGCCAAAGTCTGTTCTCCTGCTCCCTTTTAATTTTAATTTTTTTTGCCAAGGGTTTAAAGCTGAAAGGGCACAAGCTACATGTGCATAAGTTGTGGACTTAGTGTACCAAACCTCTCCTTTTTACCGCTCTACACCAATTAACGAAAAAGGAAATTGCATTTGACAATTCTCAAAGTTGAGAGGAATTTTTAGTGAAATTGTCATGAGTCAGGTGCAGGGATTTTGCTGCACTTACCATACTGTCAGTGTGGCGAAGGGTTGAATGTGAGTGCAGCTGGCCAGGTTGAGCACCGGCGAGGGCCCCAGGGGCATAGGAAGGCCCCCGCCCAGCCCAGCCCAGCCCAGCCGTACCACCATTTTTCACCCTGCCCACTATGCTCCAGGTGTTTTTCATTTGTGAGTAGCAGTGCTGCATTTGAATGGAAACAAGTTCAACTCCCATCTGCAGTGACTGCCCATTGTAAGTTACCTAAAACATAATGCCCCCTGCCTCAAGGCATTATGAAATTTATTGATTTATATAACTCTATACATTTCATATATCTATGGGCTGGGCCTTTGCATTTTGGGTGACTTGAGATGGTGGGTGGCCACCACAGGTAGGAACTGAACCCTCCCCTATCCACTACTGAACCCTTGTGGAGGGAGTTGCGTAGCCACTACAGTGACTGAGGAGATGCTGGGAGCATTGTGCCAAGGGCCTCACAGAGTCTACTGCCAGCTCTGTGGCAGACTGCTGGAGAAATGTTTACTGGAAAGAAAAATGAACACACAGTCCACAGTTTTTGTGGATCTAATAGCGCCTGAGAGCCAATTCAATTGCCAAATTATTGATACTGTACAGAAAGGACTGTGCTTTTCTTGCACTTGGGGAATTATGATAAAGAAAGAGGTTGCTTGAAATTGTCTCTGTGTCAACATCTCCCTGAGTGCAGAAAGCTAAAACATCAGGGATATGTTGCTTTCTTGCAGGAGAATGGTGAGAGTGGGGATACATGGCGAGAGAACTGCCCCATGGACTTCTAGTGTGAACCTGCCCAACAAGCAGTCTCAAATAGCTAGCAGTACTAGCTGCTGCAAAGCTGCTGCAATGCAAACACCTTACGTGTACAAGGAAAACTGGAATATATCTCTCACACTCAGCTGATGATACCTGCCATATTACTGTGTATCTAGACAATAAATAATGTCTTATTCTCAGTGGAACAAATGTTCAGGACTGTGTCAACGGCAAGATTCTGGGAGAGTCAGCAATTGAAGAAAAGCTTTTACTTTCCCTGTTAACAGTTACATAACAGAGAGAAAGGCATTCCGGGATACAAGGGAATGAAGCATCTGCCTGTAAGCCCTTGATAGCTCTGTTCCTCTAGGACATTGTCAAGGAGTGAACTCAACATCAGTTGTGAGGAAGTAATCCTAGTACGGGAGAGAGGATCTGCTGTCCATATGTGCCTGCAGGTGATTGAGGGACAACACCTGAGCCTTTGGCTTAGCTCTGCAAAAGAGAGAGTTCACCCAGGTGGAGTCAGCAGGGAAGAACAGGCAAGTGTGCGAGATGAAGATCTGACATCCCAATGTAGGATGACTAAGACTAAAGCACAGGACAGATAAAGAGAGAGAAAGAGATAGAGAAAACAGGAAAATTGTCTTTGGGGCTTAGATGCAATGCAGCACAATCTATTCACTGCCATAGGCTACACAATGCGGCACAATCCTAGTCAGGTTTAGCTAGAAACAGATCCCACTGAATTCAATTACGCTTACTCTCCAATAAGTATGTATAAGATTGTAGCCTAAGTCACATAAATGTGAACACCATTCCATTTTCCTTTTGTGCTGTATCTATAAGAAGTGGCATAGTGCAGGTTGCCAGTGCCTGGGGCCACGCAGAGGGGTGGGTGGGAGGGAGGGAAATCCATGCACATTCAACTGCCTAATGGTGTCCATGTCACCCAAGAGATCGCAGCTGCAGAGATAAGAAAAGTAGAGTCGTTCCGTTGTTTGGAGAGGTCACTTCCTGATTTGCATGGAGAAGCCATTTTCAGCAAAGCCCAATGACTGAAGCGCGCAGCTGTACTGGGGCACCAGCGGGTGTTTAAATTTTGCACTCCTAATAGTTTTGCATCCGGGGCAACAGCCCCTGTGCTCCCCACCCCATGCTATGCCACTGTCTATAAGATTGTGAACCTACAGGCAGGGATTGTTTTTAATCTTTCCACAGTTTATAGTATTTTACACCCTTTATAAATGAATAACAACAAGAGAAATAAAAACCAGTGGAAACACATCCATAGGTAAAGGGTAACGGGGACCCCTGACCATTAGGTCCAGTTGTGGCCGACTCTGGGGTTGCGGTGCTCATCTCGCTTTATTGGCCGAGGGAGCCGGCGTACAGCTTCCAGGTCATATGGCCAGCATGACTAAGCCGCTTCTGGCGAACCAGAGCAGCGCACAGAAACGCCTTTTACCTTCCCAACGAAGCGGTACCTATTTATCTACTTGCACTTTGATGTGCTTTCGAACTGCTAGGTTGGCAGGAGCAGGGACTGAGAAATGGGAGCTCACCATGTCACGGGGATTCAAACTGCCGACCTTCTGATCGGTAAGTCCTAGGCTCTGCGGTTTAACCCACAGCGCCACCCGCGTCCCGCATGTATGTATACACCAGGTTCAAACTTCTGATGAATTCTGACTAGGGCCCCATCATATGATCTTATTGTACGAAGGATTTATATGGGAGAAGTTGTTCCCTAAAGCTCTCTGGCCCCAGATGACTTAGACTTTCTGATCGGCAAGTCCTAGGCTCTGTGGTTTAACCCACAGCGCCACCAACACATCCATAGGAGGCAACTAATCAAAGGGAAACTACACTGGCCCGTCAATACTGATGAGCGGTGCTGCTTTTTGAGTGTGGTGGGGAGCTTGATCCAGCATAACATTCCTCTATATCCCCTCCTTTCCTGAATCATTTGTGCAAGGCTAACATAACTAGAAGTGCCTAAAACACTGGATTGGACATTGTGCTCCTATTGTATTAGCCATTCAAATGGGAAACACAGGGATTTGTCAGGGCCTACAGTTTTGATGAACTTTTCTCTCTCTCACTTTATGGACCCCTACGTTTGCTATTTCTTTCTTTCTGTTGATGTAAAATCATCTTTGGAAAAAGATTCCCCCACCCCCATTATAGACAGGGTCTTCTAAGAGTTTAGCACGATTGCCTCCATTTCTGCCACAACCGATATTTTTGAATCACGTGAATCTACAAAGTCCTGAGATCTGAGTAGAAACCCAAGAAATGGAAGAAGAGTATTAAAGGATTGCAGACCTTCATGTCGCTGCCCATACAGGTGTTCACCTTATGTACCGTTGCACTGCGCATACTTTGGAAAACTCTTTCATATTGTAAGGCCTCTGTGATGTAGATCAGGTACTTCTTGCTACAGACTGGATTCATTTTAGCCTTCTTTAATCTCTTTCTTCCAGAATGATCCCAGACTTCTTTCTTCTTTTGAAGAACAAAACCATTTACAAATTACGGTATATCTGTAGAAATCCTCACACGAACACACATGATTATGGAAAGGTTAGTTATTCCAAATGTAAACCTCACAGGTCTATTTCCAAATGAAATTGTGCTTGGCCAACCCACAATTGTTTTATATCAGATCATTTTAAAAAATGATTTACATTTATCGATAACAAGGTATAGTAACAGATGTCAAATAAAATAAAAGGGATATCTAGAACTAGAACATTCCAAAATCAAACATAATAAATTAATATCACAAGGCTCCAAGTAGCACAAATGGGTTTACATTATCCTGTAACTTATTACAGTGGTACCTCTGGTTATGTACTTAATTTGTTCTGGAGGTCTGTTCTTAACCTGAAACTGTTCTTAACCTGAAGCACCACTTTAGCTAATGGGGCCTCCCGCTGCTGCTGCGCCGCCGTCATGCGATTTCTGTTCTCATCCTGAAGCAAAGTTCTTAACCCAAGGTAATATTTCTGGGTTAGCGGAGTCTGTAACCTGAAGCGTATGTAACCCGAGGTACCACTGTACTACAATACATTATTAAAAGACTCCGTTTCTTGATAAATACATTATCTTATTGTCTTCCCTCTCTGGTTCTCATCATGTATGTAAACTCAACCATATGCACACTGTGTCCAGGTCACTGCCCTCTAACTTGCATCACAGGGTTATTGTGTGTGGGGGGGAATCAGCAGTGGTGCATGATGGGATGGAGCAACCATGGCAGCCTCTCACCAGCAATGCTGTATTTACTGGTACAAGATGGCAGCAAGGTCTTTGGAGCTCTGGGTTGGTGGTGTCCATGACCCACAGACTGCCACCCACCCACCCCATGCTGCATTCTTGCAAAAAAAGGGGGTGAGGCCAGAGGGATAATATCAGCAGGGCTTTTTGTAAACTTTGTACAGAAAGGTACATTCCAGGCATGCAAGAATGTGAGGTTTTGACACCCACAACTCTCTATCCTCTACCCAGGCAGGCAAGAGGCAAGGTCAAGGCTCAGAGAGACCTTCCAGTAGAACAAATGTACTTGAGGAGCAAAAACAGTGAGGAGGGTGGCCTGGGGAAGGTTACAAGGACCACATAATGAGTCCTCTAGAGCTACATCTGGCCCCCAGGCCTGAGGAGCTCCACCCCTGAGCTGAGACATGGATGACTAGCCCATCCCAACTCCATTCGGAGTAGTTTAGTCACTAAAATGGGGACGCGGGTGGCGCTGTGGTCTAAACCACTGAGCCTCTTGGGCTTGCCGATCGGAAGGTTGGTGGTTCAAATCCCCGCGACAAGGTGAGCTCCCATTGCTCGGTCCCAGCTCCTGCCAAGCTAGCAGTTCGAAAGCACGCCAAAAAGTGCAAGTAGATAAATAGGTACTGCTCTGGCGGGAAGGTAAACAGCGTTTCCATGCACTGCTCTGGATTCAGTGTTCCATTGCACCAGAAGTGGCTTAGTCATGCTGGCCACATGACCTGGAAAAATTGTCTGCAGACAAACTTTGGCTCCCTCAGCCAGTAAAGTGAGATGAGTGCCGCAACCCCAGAGTCATTTGCAACTGGACTTAACTGTCATGGGTCCTTTACCTTTGTCAGTCATTAAAATGACACCATTTATAGGCACTATCCAAAATGTATGTGCTAGTAATGCATGGATGTCAACCATGGCCACCTCTGTGATCTTGGATGTATCCAATGGCATATCAACAGACATTATGTTTCTCTTTAATTAACTTGGATCCTTTAGGATACCTGCATGTAAACATTAACAATGAAGCAGTTGGCGTAACAGTTCCATTCTACTTTAAAATAATTCAAGGAATGATATAAAACCATCTCAAGAGAAAGCAAAAATGTTTCCCCTCCACACAGCAATTCCAAAATAATGTGTTTCGTAGTCCTTTTTGGCCCCTGTGAATTTAGACATATTCAAGGACATGCTAACTGCAACACAATGCTGGCACACCTACACATAACCTTGTTACAAAGGCATATTTTATTTTAAAACCCGTTTCATATTCCAAAATGTTGCAGCCATGAAGAACAGAAAATGTCAGGAATCCTTTCTTTCAAACCCTACAGTATGTTATAGTTCAGGCTAGGGCCTTAGCCCTGCAGGAACACCTGCAGAAAGCTTGACACTCACACTGATGTCACAAGTCCTGTTATTATACGTGTTCAACTTTCCTTTTCCTTTCCTTTCCTTTTTAAAAAGTCTATCTCTAGCCTTTTTCTTGCAATAGTTTTCTATCCAATTGCTTGCTTCCAGCTTCTGGTGGCAATGCCTAACAGTTGATAACATCTTTCACCCTTAGCATGTACATTTTAATTTTTTTAATTCAAATTCTTTAATAAATAGCATGCCTAAATACTGTTTTCTTGACTTTAGGTCTCTGGTCTTTTAGCGGATTTGCTCCCCTCCCTAGCTGATGTTTGTGGCTTATTTTTTCCCCCTCTTGTGGCTCTGGAACTCATTCCACATCGGGCCCCTTCATATAACCCAATTCCACATGGATTCCACCATCTGTGATTCCAATTTTAATCTCGGCATGCATGGGAGATGGTGCTCAGAATCCATGCTTTAGATTGCTTCCTGATTCAGGATTGTTACCAGCCCGCACTCCATCTTGTTTATTTATATACGTACTGAATTTACTTCATTAGGTTTTAACTGAATTTCTAAAGCCTTTCTCCTGGCAAGGCCTCTTTATCTTTGTCAGCTGACCAATAGGTAAAGGCACCTATGCAATCACTTTGTTGCACTAGTTCCTCAAGATTACAAATGAGGGCCATCTGTAGTCCCAAGTATTTGCCGAGATGAAAAGAAGGCTTAACTTAATGTACTCTGGCAGAGTAATAGGAAAACATCAATCAAAGGGTGACATGTTAGTTCATAGGCACCAATAGGCTCATGTTTGTGGCTGAGAACATTAAGTGGATCTGCTCCTTTACCGACGAGCCCATCACTTAAGGATGAGCATTCAAAATTATGAATACAAGGCACTTTTAAGTGCGACTTCATAAAGAGTTTGAAAATGCTGGTCGTGGCAAGAATCTAAGCTCTTCCTCAGTTTCCTTCAGGTTTCTTATTAAAATGAGCTTCAGAGTTGAAACTGGGGTCAGTTGGACAGTAATTTTAGCTAAAACAGATGGAGTTCCTGTGGTTGCTTCTAAAATGATGGTTTTTTATCAGTGTCTGAGATACAAGACTATTTCCTACAGAGTATTAGGGTTATGTTGTGGGCTGCCTGTGAGAGCTGCATTTTTAACTAGAGGCAGACAACACTTTTATACTTTTCTCTATTGCTGAAAGCCAGGCCCAGGCCAGATGGGAATTGTAGGCCCTGTTTCAATCATATTTGCCAAAGGGTCCTTCAGCTGTCCCACTTTGAGAGGAACACCCTGGAATTACAGAAGTGATCCTGGCTTTTGATTGGATCCCAGGATATCCCATTTTGGCTTCTGTGAGAGCACGACTCAAAAAAAAACGACAACATGGGGGGGGGGTCCATGCTCTTTTGCAAGCCACCTGGCTCCTGCAAGAGTGCAGCTCCAAAAGATGTATGCCCCGATTTCCCTCTGCGGCATGTTGGAAAGTATGGAATCCCCCTTTGCCTCTGCCAGGGGGACTCTGAGTGGTACCTGTCAAAATTGTAGACTCATCCCAATTGGCGAACCTGGTCTCCCCCTTCTGTTCTGGCCTGCTGAAAGCTAATTATGTAGTTAAGTTATTTTGTTGCTGTATGGGCATGAATGGATAGAGACTGTGTACATGCCTCTATGGATGCTCATGAAGCAATCTTTCTGTCAGTAATGTTTTTTCAGGCCCAATTCTTATGCTGAATTGAGTAGTTGCAGCATTTGGATTGAGCTACACATTATTTAGCTGTTCAAAAATTTCTTCACTGATCAGGGTTCCATTCATTCATAGCCGGTGCAACACAAGGACTGCTGCTAATCCTGCTCAGGTCCATGGAAATTGATGAAGTTTACTACACAAGTAAGAGCAAACTGTGTATAAACAGCTCCATCTTTCCTTTCCCAGACAGGCCAATGAAGGCAGAGAAGCAGCACTTCTTTTTATTATTGCCAGAAGTCCAGAAAATGTTGGTGATGGGGTCCAGTTGCAATCTAATGTAGCCTATCCATAGCCAGCTAGCACAATGAAAACCAAATCTTGGCCCCTCTAAACCTATACTCCATTATTATAGCCTATCCATGCCCAGCAGAGAATCAGAAAAGAAGCAATCCTTGCTGCCTGGGAATGTTTTCAGCTGTGGTTACCACATGCTGAAAGCCATTATTGAAAGTCATTTTCAGGCAAAGCACTGCAATTCTTGAAAGTCATTTGCAAGGCGATGTACTTCTCTGCTAGCTGTTTTATGAGAACTAGCGCCATGGCATACCAAGTAACTGTGGGCTGGGTCTTGGTACTGCAGGAGTGAGGTCTTTGCTTAATTGTGTTGGCATGGGAAAGACCCTCCTGCAGTCTCCACCTGCCATTGGTACCAGCGCAAGTGCTTTTTTAAATTGTTGATTGCAGTGTGGGACAGGTGCTTTTTGCAGAAATTGCAGTGGCATCTGTGTATAAAATCTCCCTTCTCTGTGTGCTGACTGTGAATGCCACCTTATGAGAAAACAAACACCTGAGATATATTTCACACAAAATGTGCACACTCTCCTCCCCACCGGCAGATATGGAGATTATATTGGTATAAAGATACGGGCCTTAGTCCTGAAGGAAGCTAAAATGTATTTTTCTTAAAGATAGTTATGACCACTATGGCAGGCTTTCTCTGCCCAAGCAGAAGTTACAGGTCACTGCAAAACTTTCTTTTGGCTACCTGATGAAAATATTAAAAGCTGGACAAACATACATTCATTTTTATGAACAGGGAAAAAGAGGACCACATATTGGAAGTAGGGAGGGGAGAATCTGTGTGTTTTGGTTTTGCATTTTCCTTTACATTCAATTCTCCATAGTCCCACATCATTTGCCTTATTTTAAAAAAGTCCTCCTGAATATTCACCAGCATTTTAGTGAAAATTTATCGAAATATGCACATTTTTGCAGAGCAATTTCCCCTAGTATAACACATTTTTGTACGTTACTTTGCTAATATATGCCTTTGTATGCATCCATTACCCTGCTATATGCATTTTTGTACTTGTTGCTTGGCTGGAGAGTTGGTTTGCAAAATTCGGAGAAGTGCAAATTTCAAGGGATGGCCAAGTTATGCTTCACATATTGTTTCAGAAAGTGCAAATCACCTAGGTTCACCTTTATAGGTGAAGTGAATCAAATTTATTTAATCTAGAAGTAAATGTTTCCAAAACACAAATGAGGAGTTCTTAGTGATATTGCCATAACTGAGAGCTGTTATTTGATAAAGAGAAACCATGGAGCTTTACTAACTTGTTGTTGTGATTTTCAGTCTTAGGAACAAACAGCATTCCAGCTCTTAGACAAAAGGAACAATCGCAGCACAGTTTGAAGAAGTGGGCCCAGAATGTACTAGCGAGGAGGAAGCTTGTCTCTAGATCTTAAGTTACGTAGATCTATAGGGAAACAGTTGGGAGTTAAAGTGTAATTTAGTGGCCCATCAAAACACACACCCTTTTTGTTTGTTTGTTACAAGACAGTATTTTATTATTTCTGGAAGTTAGTCTCTAAAGTAAGCTTCAGCTTTAATAATAGAAGTAAGTCAACTTGTTTGGGGGTGTTCTGAAAGCTAAATGTCAGAAAATAAGTAATTCTGCCTACTGCAGTTTCTATATTCCAGGGACAAGGAGCAGATGTGGTGATGAAAAGCTACAAGTTACTCTGAATATAATGTATGAAATGTCTCTACAATGATTTTGGGGGAGGGGGTGGAGACCCACACATAAAAAGCTTGACATAGGATGCCTGGGATAGGCTGGATATCATGTTGCTTTACTGGCTACTCTTCGGTTCAGTGGGCTCCCTGAACTCCGCTTATGATGTTGATAAACTAGGAGTGGTATTGAGGTCACCCAGACTTACTGATCTGGGTGAGTTATATGGATGTACTGGCCGTCTGAACAGCTCTGCACCTCCTCTATCATCTGTATTTGAAGGGCTCCCCAGCTTAAAAATAAAAGAATCAGAAGAACAGAGAAGAGTTGCTCTTCAGCAATTAGCACCAGACTGAGCAGGCACATAGGTTACTGCTGCACAATCTTCCCTACTTTGGTGTGATGTGTTGCATTTCAATTTATAGTAAGTATTTCTAAATGTGTGTCTTTATATAGATACATGCACATAAATTCACCAAAGAGAACAGCAAAACATGGAATGGCTGTTTACAAGATGGTTGATGTAATGAATATGCATGTTCACATAACAGTTTCACTGTTTGTAATTGTGCTTGCACAATATCCTGTCATAGGATATTTCCAAAGAGGGTCCCACTGTAGAAGATAAAAAGCAATATAACATCAATGTAGCTAAGATATAGCAGAATGCCGTTTCTGAAAGGATTGTGTTCCACATTTAGAAATGGTAATTGACTTTGTCCTCTCTTGTCCACTTTTTTGTCAAGGCATAGAACTGATACATGTGGAAAGACATGTGTTGGGTTGCATGCTTACATAGACCCGGAAATGGATGCTCTGAAATTGGCCTGGTGCCAGGAAGCCATTGCTGTTGCGGTGCAACCATTTGCTCATGAAGGCTCAGATGCTAAGTTACTACCAAGGAGGTATCTCAGTTATGATTGCTTGTCTTGTTTGTCCTCTGACAAAACTATCTGGGGGAAATGCCTACTGATCTTTACAGATTGTTCCACCAGTGCTGTGGCTGAATCGTTGGCATTTAGTGACCTGATTGCTCTCAAAGGCCATTTATGGCTTAGCAAGCCCACACTTTTATGTTTCCCCTTTAGCCATCTAAAGTTGCATGGTTGCATTGAGAGGGAGACAAAGGTCAGCTGAGTGCATCATAAATAATTTTGTGAAGGACTATGCTTTGTGCCGGTGGAGGCCAATTTATTCTCTAGTACCATTTCAGTTTAAAGAAGGCTGATCGCCGAAGAATTGATGCTTTTGAATTATGGTGCTGGAGGAGACTCTTGAGAGTCCCATGGACAGCAAGAAGATCAAACGTATCCATTCTGAAGGAAATCAGCCCTGAGTGCTCACTGGAAGGACAGATCCTGAAGCTGAGGCTCCAATACTTTGGCCACCTCAAAGACCCTGGAAAAGACCCTGATGTTGGGAAAGATGGAGGGCACAAGGAGAAGGGGATGACAGAGGACGAGGTGGTTGGACAGTGTTCTCGAAGCTACCAGCATGAGTTTGACCAAACTGCGGGAGGCAGTGGAAGACCTGCCGTGCTCTGGTCCAAGGGGTCACTAAGAGTCAGACACGACTAAACAACTAAACAACAAAACTATTTCAGTTGTAGAGTGTAGTTCAGCAAAGATGCTTCCAGGGACAAGTGACCTGACAAATCTAGAGTATGTCCAAGTAGGGATTGAATCATCCTGTTCCTGTGGACCAAGCCAGCTCAATCCCTTGTATTTGCTCCAACACAGGAACCTCTTGCCCTGTTGCTGCATCCAAGTCTGAAGTTTAGAAGATTTAGTCATCTCCTGTTTATTTGGATTCATTTTAATCTTGGTTTCCCACTGGGAACGAACCGTGCACACTATACTTGTTCAACGCAAGATATCAAAAATCTGTCTTACTCTTAATATGTGGTTGTACTGTATTGGGAGGGAATGGTCACCTTTTAGTCTACAATGACTCCTTTCCCCAATGAACTGTAGTGGGATAGAGAGAAATCATAGAATCACAGAGTTGGAAGAGACCACAAGGGCCATCGAGTCCAACCCCCTGCCAAGCAGGAAACACCATCAGAGCACTCCTGACATATGGTTGTCAAGCCTCTGCTTAAAGACCTCCAAAGAAGGAGACTCCACCACACTCCTTGGCAGCAAATTCCACTGTCAAACAGCTCTTACTGTCAGGAAGTTCTTCCTAATGTTTAGGTGGAATCTTCTTTCTTGTAGTTTGGATCCATTGCTCCGTGTCCGCTTCTCTGGAGCAGCAGAAAACAACCTTTCTCCCTCCTCTATGTGACATCCTTTTATATATTTGAACATGGCTATCATATCACCCCTTAACCTCCTCTTCTCCAGGCTAAACATGCCCAGCTCCCTTAGCCGTTCCTCATAAGGCATCGTTTCCAGGCCTTTGACCATTTTGGTTGCCCTCCTCTGGACACTTTCCAGTTTGTCAGTGTCCTTCTTGAACTGTGGTGCCCAGAACTGGACACAGTACTCCAGGTGAGGTCTGACCAGAGCAGAATACAGTGGCACTATTACTTCCCTTGATCTAGATGCTATACTCCTATTGATGCAGCCCAGAATTACATTGGCTTTTTTAGCTGCCGCGTCACACTGTTGGCTCATGTCAAGTTTGTGGTCAACCAAGACTCCTAGATCCTTTTCACATGTAGTGCTCTCAAGCCAGGTGTCACCCATCTTGTATTTGTGCCTCTCATTTTTTTTGCCCAAGTGCAATACTTTACATTTCTCCCTGTTAAAATTCATCTTGTTTGTTTTGGCCCAGTTCTCTAATCTGTCAAGGTCGTTTTGAAGTGTGATCCTGTCCTCTGGGGTGTTAGCCACCCCTCCCAGTTTGGTGTCATCTGCAAATTTGATCAGGATGCCCTTGAGTCCATCATCCAAGTTGTTGATAAAGATGTTGAATAAGACCGGGCCCAAGACAGAACCCTGTGGCACCCCACTAGTCACTCTTCTCCAGGATGAAGAGGAACCATTGATGAGCACCCTTTGGATTCGGTCAGTCAGCCAGTTACAAATCCACTGAGTGGTAGCATAGTCAACACCGCATTTTACCAGCTTCTTTACAAGAATATCATGGGGCACCTTGTCAAATGCCTTGCTGAAATCAAGGTAGGCTACATCCACTGCGTTCCCTTCATCTACCAGGCTTGTAATTCTGTCAAAAAACGAGATCAGGTTAGTCTGACATTACTTATTTTTCAGAAATCCATGCTGACTATTGGTGATCACAGCATTCCTTTCTAGGTGCTCACAGACTGTTTGCTTAATGATCTGCTCCAGAATCTTCCCTGGTATTGATGTCAGACTGACTGGGCGGTAATTATTTGGGTCCTCTCTTTCCCCCTTTTTGAAAATAGGGACAGCATTTGCCCTCCTCCAGTCTGCCGGGACTTCGCCTGTTCTCCAGGAATTCTCAAAGATGACTGCCAGTGGTTCTGAGATCACATCTGCCAGTTCTTTTAATACTCTTGGATGCAGTTCATCTGGCCCTGGAGACTTGAATACATCTAAACTAGCCAAGTATTCTTGTACTATCTCCTTAGTTATTCTGGGCTGTGTTTCCTCTGCTGAATCATTTGCTCCAAATTCTTCAGGTCGGGCATTGTTTTCTTTATCGGAGAAGACTGAGGCAAAGAAGGCATTGAGGAGTTCAGCCCTTTCTGTGACCCCTGTTGCATTTCACCATCTTCTCCTCTGAGTGACCCCACTGTTTCTTTGTTCTTCCTTTTGCTACGAACATACCCATAAAAGCCTTTTTTGTTGCTTTTAACCTCTCTAGCAAGCCTGAGTTCATTCTGTGCTTTAGCTTTTCTGACTTTGTGTCTACACATGCTGGCTATTTGTTTGAATTCCTCTTTGGTGGTTTCCCCCCTTTTCCATTTTTTTGTACACATCCTTTTTTAATCTTAACTCAGTTAAAAGTTCTTTAGATAGCCACCCTGGCTTCTTTAGGTACCTTCTATGTTTCCGTCTCATTGGTATTGCCTGAAGTTGTGCTTTTACTATCTCCCTCTTAACAAACTCCCAGCCATCATGAACTCCCTTTCCTTTTAGTATTACTGTCCATGGGATCTCACCCAGCACTTTCCTAAGTTTTATGAAGTTGGCTTTCTTAAAGTCAAGAAATTGAGTCCTAGTATGCTTGGCTGCTCCTTTCCGCTGTATAGTAAACTTCAGAAGAGCATGATCACTCACGCCTAATGATCCTTCCACTTCTACCCCACTAACCAGGTCATCAACATTGGTTAGGACCAGATCTAAAATGGCTGTTCCTCTTGTTGCTTCTCCCACTTTCTGGACAATGAAGTTGTCTGCAAGGCCAGTGAGGAATCAGTTTGACCTTATGCTCTTGGCTGAGTTTGACATCCAACAAATATCCGGGTAATTGAAGTCCCCCATTACTACTATCTCCCTTCCTTTTGCATGCTTGGCCATCTGTTCCAGGAAGGCATCATCTATGTCCTCCGTTTGGCTTGGGGATCTATAGTAAACTCCCACAATGAGGTCACTGTTATTCTTCTCTCCCTTAATTTTGACCCAAATGCTCTCACTTTGGCTTTGAGGTTCTAAATCTTGGATCTCTTCACAGGTATACACATCCCTGACATATAACGCCACTCCTCCTCCTTTCTTGTCTGGTCTGTTTCTCTGTGCAGGCAAAAGAAAGGAGTGCAGGCAAAAGAAAGGAAAAGAAAAGAGTGCAGGCAAAAGAAAGGAACTGTTAGGGAACCCTAGAGTACAATTTAGCACAAGGCCCCCCATGTATTTTAATCCAGTCTGCGTTCCTGCAGCTGGCAACTGCCTACCCAACTTTCTCCAGCTGCTGTGGATTAGCATTTTAACTACTAGTATTACCTCTGATGGCAGATAGTTCTTTCACAGGAGGTGGCACGATAGAGTCCCGTGTAAGTGAAGCGAGCCTACAATACTGACCATGGTTGAAGGCATATTGGTATTGTCATGTCAGATACTACCTTAGGTTTTCAGACAGCTGTCGTTTTGCAATGATGGTGTTTGCATAAATGTCACCCTTTTTTCCTTTAAAAGCTTAAGATTCTCCTTGGTGTTCTGCTTCTCAAATTGCTTTCTATACTCACACGGTGCTCTGGAATTGCCAACATTTGTCCACTCGCTTTTTCTCCGGACAATGCCATCAGCCCATTGCATATTAATGTTTCCTGTGCTTTTCTCCTAAATTATTTGAAGTCTGATTTGCGGTGATGTGTTTTCTAATTAGACTGGGTTTTAATTTAGAGATCCCTCTCCGGAAGGAAAATTGTGTTCAAGGTGGCTCACAATATGATTACGATTACGATTACGATATCTTTATTGTGTGCAATACCTGAAAGTAACAATAGCAATATATTTCTAACATATCAGCTTTTCAATAATATCTCAGTAACCATTAAAAGCAGTGCTTTTTTCAAAAAAATGTTTTGGGGTACTCTCGTTTTGACTCAAAAAAAATCACCATTTTATAGTTCAAATTGGGGGAAATAAATACAGTAAGTGAACAAAAACACAATGATTCACAAAATGTTTAGGGGTATGCGTACCCGACATGCTGTTGAGGTGGTAAGGGCTCCTGTGCCTTTAATTAAACACTTCCTCTTTGCAAGTTCAGCTAATTGCATTTCTCTCTGATGAGCAGGGAAGTTAGTGATGGACAGACCTTTTCTTTCCTTGGCTGCCTACCCTCAGGAACAGAAAATGATATCAGGGCAAAAGACAGCCTATGCCAGGAGCAACTGATAGGATATTCATCACTAATTTCCCCACCTTCACCATAAGAAAACATGAATGTACAGAGATGAAACTTCCATTTATGTTGCTGGATGCCTTCCTGAATGGTGCTTCTTAGGGATGCCACATTTCAATAAGTGAAAATCTGAACACAAAAGTTACTGAGGTTTTTTTTTTTAAGTTTTGCCCAAATTTGCCAAAAGCTAGACTTCCAACATGGGCTGCCATTCATCTGGATTTCCCCAGACCTTTCAGCTATTTCCGCCCAGACACTGTTTCCGACTGTCATATTTCGGCAATGTCCAGGGAATTCCAGGCATAGGGCAACCCTAGAAACTTCATAGCGGGATCCTGTTCATGAGAAAGTGAATAAAATGGCAAATTTTTATTCTAAAAGTATGTTTGAGAACCACTGTCTTAGCTGATTGTAGTGCAATCACTGGGCAGTGAAGAGGCAGACTTTTTTTTTTAAGTAACCTGCTCCAGGGCTATTCAGAGCTTTGCATATAAGTGGTAAACCCTAAAACCCTAGCTTGGTGGCTAATAGACACTCAGTACAGATATCTCAATTCTCTCTGGTGCACTGTATTGCAAAATTCATAGAATTTCAAATTTCAATGGATGGCTGTGTTTCAGTTTTAGAAAATGTGAATCCAGCCTGTCTGCCATTAAATGCAAACTGAATTTCAATTTCCCCTCCATCCTAGTGAAATAGCAATTCAGAACGAGAAGGTCCTGATGGGGACTACTGCATCTTCCTGCGTTTGGTCTACAAATCTTGCAAAATCGAAGCCAGTTAAGGTGGGGTGGGGTGGGGGTTAAGAGGCTCACCTGGCCCAGGCCCAACAGGCTATGATTTCAAGTCTCTCACTCCCCAGTACTTGATTCCCCATCACACAAACGGTGAGCACTTCAGTGAGGAAAATTGTGTCTGCTCTCCAGGAGAAAGGCAAAGTTCTCAGTTCAACTGTTGTTACGGGAGAAATATCCTCTGAAGCACTTTTAAGGTATCAAATGGGGAACACTTGGAAAAGCAGAGCTTGATTAAAGACAGCTAACCTCAATTCAGGAAAGGGAGATCATGCCTAACTAATTTGTTGGAATTTTTTTGTCAGGAAATTACTGCCACGGTAAAGTAAAGGGAAGGATATTATGCACTCAGTTTTTCAGAAGGCATTTGCAAAATTCTCCACTGTTGGTTAAAATATCTAAGGTCTGAAGTCATGGAGTAGCAGGACAATGGGCATATTGGCTCAAAAACTTGCAAGGAGAAAGGAGGAGGAAAGATTGCAGTGTGTATGAATGCTGGTTATTTTCAAGAGAAGGAAGTTGCATGTTGAATCTGAAAACAGATTTCCAAGGATCTGGAGAGAGACAAGTGTGTTATAAAGCCAAGCAGTGCATGATTTCAAGAGATCATGGCTGTCTCTTCTGCTTTTTTCAAAGAGATATATGTCAAAGGACATCAAATCTGAGTGGTGTATTTTCCCCCTGGAGGGCTAGCAGTAGGCTTGGGGGAAGGGAATTTAGATCTGGAAAAGAGTACAGGTTCAAACATAAGTGCTGCTAAACCACTGAGAGAATCATTCATAGGTTTCCTGTGTAGCATGGTATGACCAGATTACCTATGTGAATATTCAGGAACATGAATGACACCCTCAGCAACCTTCAAATGTATTTGATTGATTTGAAATGCTCAGTTATGTCACTTCATGAATTTCTGCCTTCAAGCATTGTAACAGTAGTAGTCAATCATCTTCTTTGATCGGCTAGACATATCTGAAACCTAAACAAAGAAGCAAATGATTATTCCATTATTGTTGGCTGCATCACTATGGTTTTCCATTTACATACATTCTTTTCTTACCTTGCCCAGGGTCACTTTCCTTTATTTGTTATTTTTTTTACAGTGGTACCTCGGGTTACAAACTTAATTCGTTCCAGAGGTCTGTTCTTAACCTGAAACCGTTCTTAACCTGAGGCGCGCTTTCGCTAATGGGGCCACCGGCACCCAATTTCTGTTCTCATCCTGGGCAAAGTTCTCAACCTGAGGTACTACTTCCGGGTTAGCGGAGTTTGTAACCCAAAGCGTTTGTAACCAGAAGTACCACTGTACAGTCATACCTCGGGATAAATACACTTCAGGTTGAGCACTTTCAGGTTGCGCTCTGCGGCGACCCGGAAGTAACGGAGTGCGTTACTTCTGGATTTCGCCCCTCGCTCATGTGCAGACGGTCAAAATGACATCACGCGCATGTGTGAAAGCGGTGAAACGCGGCATGTGCAGATGCACTGTTGCATCTTACGTTCTGTTCGGGATGCGAACGGGGCTCCGGAACGGATCCCGTTCGCATCCCAAGGTACCCCTGTATAAGGAATATTGTAGTATTATTATTATTATAAAATATTATATCTATATCTGTGGATGGATATCAGGGGCCATTTAAGTTTTAAGTTATTTAATTTTTTAAAGTTTTATTGATTTTTGTTGTGTTTTTGCATACCACTTGGAGATTTTTTTAATATACAGTGGTTTAAAATGCTTTAAAAGGGGGCGGTGCTTACTCCAAGGTAAAAAGATGCAGCTCCACTGAAAGAGTTATCAGGATCTAAAAAGGTCTTTCAAATTAGCTGTGATAACTCTTAATAAGTCATTATATCCAGCAATTTAGACAATTACTTTACAAAATAATTGCTGGGCTGTGCAGGGGAACTCAAGTGTATTGCAAGTGCATGAAACGTGTAGACTAGAGAGTTATATCCCCCTGTCTCTCCCACTCCATACTCACCTGGTCCCTGGCTGCAGAGCCGTGCTGCTGAAGGTGAAGCGGAAACTCAGATTTGGGTGCTGTCATATACCTCTGCTGTGTGAAATGTCTGGTTTCGGCCTTCTTCACTCTGCAGTGTTTATTAAACAGTAATTAAAAGGGCAAAAGGGACGCGGGTGGCGCTGTGGGTAAAACCTCAGTGCCTAGGACTTGCCGATTGTATGGTCGGCGGTTCGAATCCCCGCGGCGGGGTGAGCTCCCGTCTTTCGGTCCCAGCTCCTGCCCACCTAGCAGTTCGAAAGCACCCCTAAGTGCAAGTAGATAAATAGGTACCGCTTTATAGCGGGAAGGTAAACAGCGTTTCCGTGCGCCGCGCTGGTGCTGGCTCGCCAGAGCAGCTTCGTCATGCTGGCCACGTGACCCGGAAGTGTCTGCGGACAGCGCTGGCCCCCGGCCTCTTAAGTGAGATGGGCGCACAACCCTAGAGTCGGACACGACTGGCCCGTACGGGCAGGGGTACCTTTACCTTTACCTTTAATTAAAAGGGCATTATTTCGAACCTTATTTAAGAAAGCACAACAGGGCTTTTTCCAGCTGCGACTCACCAGAACTCTCTTCCAGCACCTCTCAAGTGGGCGCCGTTGCCATTATAAGAGAACAAGGGAGGTGTTTGTGGTGAGTTCCGGCAGCTCTTTTTTCTAGAAGAATAGCACGGCACCACAATATTCCCTCACCTCCTGTTTCAGTGTTGAAATCCAAAATAAAATATTCCAAGGAGCTTCTAACCTGCTAGCCATTCATTCGTTTCCCATTTACAGGGAGATCATTATTCCTGCCACACTGCAGAGATCATGAATAGACACTAGGCTGATTAGAATAAAATAAAATAATCCCAACCCCCTCATTTCTCTCTCCCCCCCCCCAGTCCCTCCGGTGCTTCAGGAAGGTGAAAAGGGGAGAATGGTTTGTTTTCTGAACCTTAACTGTAGCCTCTGTTCTTATCAGGTTAATTAGGCTGTGGTAATGTCTGGCTGAATATCCTGCCCAGAGGTGATTTCAAAATGGCAAATGTCATGCATTCCCCCCGCCCCCCATTTGCTTAATGCTGGAATGTCAGCTTTTCTATATAAATCAGAACAATTTCTTTTGCCTCTGTGACATAGGTATTTCTGTAACAAGGATTCTTAGATAAATAATCAAGCTGCTACTGAGAACAAGGTAAATGTAATTTCTCTCTCTCTCTCTCCACACACACACACACACACACAGAGTCCAGGAGCTTTATTATCGCACTGGCAGTGGAAAAGCCCTTTGGTTGGGAGCCAGGGTTTAGGATGTTACCCACGTGCTTCTACTTCCACTGAGCTCTAACGGCGGAAGTTTCCCTGGCACATTTTCAAAACAAATATTGGAAAGTGGGCAGAGTAACACATTCCACTCCGGAACCTTTTGAGCCTTTCTAATTGCACAGTGGCTTCCAGTTGAAAAAATGAGTAACAGGACTCCACAATACCCAAATATAATCCGCTGAGGCTCGGCAACGCCCTAACTAGATTAAAGGCAGGTGTCCAACCAGAGAGTCTGGGGTGCTGTTGGAGGCGGCAACACAGAATTCTTCAGGATAGAAAGACTTCTGCTAGGGTTAAATATTTTAGGGGCTGATAGCCAAGAAGATGACCATGAGGCAGAGCGAGAACAGCCACCTCAGCAGGCAGCTATATCCTGGGTTCTTATAGGTGAAATATGCAAGAAGAGGTGAACAGTCTGAAAAAGGAGACCTCAGAAATGTCCTGGAAACTGAGGCAAGGCTGGAGACTGGGGTGGCGTGCAACAGTATACATGGTACCTTGGGTTACATACGCTTCAAGTTACATACGCTTCAGGTTACACACTCCACTAACCCAGAAATAGTGCTTCAGGTTAAGAACTTTGCTTCAGGATGAGAACAGAAATCATGCTCCGGTGGCGCGGCAGCAGCAGGAGGCCCCATTAGCTAAAGTGGTGCTTCAGGTTAAGAACAGTTTCAGGTTAAGAACAGACCTCCGGAATGAATTAAGTACATAACCAGAGGTACCACTGTATAGCAAGCATCATTTTAGGAGAGTGATTTCCCCATAAAAATGATGGAAAACCCCTTTTTAAATGACGTTTCCCATGTGCAGCTTTCCCAAGTCCTTGCATTTAAAAGGATATATATATATTTTAATAATCTGTGCTACTTGATTAATTGCCCATCCCTGGTTTCCGCCCTCCCCCTGAGTTCTGAACAACAAGCAAGCATCTTAGACCTCCACATGACTGCGCTACTACCTGTGACTGACTGTTCATTGTATTCACCACTCCGCTTCTGGCAGACGCACGGTGTGTTAGAATTACAATATGTGATTATAAAGAATGAAGTGCTCCCATTGGATCAGCCTCTCCAAACAGCGCACACTTGACAAGCTCCTTCCCTCGCAGCGATACAAGATCTGACAGTTTGCTGCTTGAAATAAGGGCACTTTGTGAAGGCTGGTCGCTGGGAACGGAGAATGTTCATTTCCCACATCTGGATACCTGAAAGAATGCATCTGTTTACCGCATTCGTGTCCTGCCTTCCTCTGGGGAGCACAGGGTGGCATTCATAAGTGGAGATGCAGTGAGAAAGGTCCAAAGGGTGATATAGGCGACGGTGCTCCATGCGGTTGAGTTTGCAAATGCACTGTGGTGTTTATCGGCTTAAGGAGACTATCAAAAGAGATCATAAAGAAAAAAGAGAAAATATATGAACAAGATGTGATGTGGAAACAGCAAGATAAGACTGGATAGAATTATGAACTCTGTTTGGACTGATTTGGATTGATTTGGACATTAACGCAGTAGCAAGAAGATGATCAGAATCCCCCTTCGGATCTTGAAATATGGGTCCCCCCAACTAAATTTAAAATTCGGCTTTGTAATTCGGAATTTATGTGATGTGATTTAATTTGATTTGATTGGCCGGTTAATAAAAAATATTTTTTTAAAAAAGAGTTTGCAAATGCACTGTGAGACATGTGCAACAGCATGTCCCAGAACATCCTTGCAACATCTAGCCACGAATTATCTGTAAACCGGGGTGGGAAACTGCAGGAAAACACAGAGACATTGCAGAGCCTCAACCTAGAAGACAGTTGTATATCAGCATTGCTGAGCTTCAGTGAATCAAGGCCTTCTGAGAATTCCATCCTCAAATCTCTATAACTGCCACTTCGGAAACCAGCATCATTTTTATCAGAGGTGTATGAATCTTCCACGTAGCAACACAGATCCTAGGGCTTGCCGATCAGAAGGTCGCGGTTCGAATCCCCGCGACGGGGTGAGCTCCTGTTGCTTGGTCCTTGCTCCTGCCAACCTAGCAGTTCGGAAGCACGTCAAAGTGCAAGTAGGTAAATAGGTACCACTCCGGTGGGAAGGTAAACGCCGTTTCCGTGCACTGCTCTGGTCCGCCAGAAGCAGCTTAGTCATGCTGGCCACATGACCCAGAAGCTGTACGCCGGCTCCCTTGGCCAATAAAGCGAGATGAGTGCCGCAACCCCAGGGTCAGTCACTACTGGACCTAATGGTCAGGGGTCCCTTTACCTTTACCTTATGAATCTTCCACGTAGCAACTACCTGACTATTCTCAGTTCAGTTTCTTTCTCCTGGACACATGGTTTCCATAGCAGGAGGAGTGTGTCTCCTTTACTTTTCCTTCATATCCTGACATTTCCTTTGATGCAGCTTACATGAAACAAATAATCCGGAGCTCATTAGTGGGGTTTTTTTGGGGGGTTGTCTTATTCAGTCCCTAAAGACATTGTTTATTTAAAGTACTTGCAAAGCTAATCAAAACTGATCATCAAATATAATACAAATCAATGCATCTCTTCCCTTAAAAGCAAGCCCGTTGTTCAGAAAGTTAACTTGACTGGACTCAGATGGGGTTTTCCCCCCCTGTGCTTACAAGTATTTGTTATTCTACCATTAAAGGGATCGCAGAAGGGGTGCTTGGTTTTTACAAGGCAATAATCTGGGTTTGTGAATGAGCAAGCCATGAGGCCGGAGAGAGACAGAGTCATTCATTCTCGTTGGGGAAAGTGGATTATTCCTGCTGGAAAATGTGACACTCCTTCCATTATAGCCTAAGCCTTATAGTAGAAGGCAGACAATAACACTTGCCTTTTCTGTGCAAATCAAGCATTCCTCCTTGCCGTGGGTGGTTGAGGGATATTTTCCTGTTCCACCTGCACTTCTTTGAATGTATCCTGAGCAAGCTATCGTCAAGATCCGCTAAGGACTTTCACCAGCAGTCACTCTCTGCCCTTGACTTTTTTCCATGGCTGATTTAGCAAAAGGTTCCGCAGAATCAATCTAAACTTTCCTTTCTCCTCCTGGTATGTCTGTTGCTGCCTAAAGCCGAGCTCAGCTGTCAGCTTGGGCCCTGACTAGATCAGACCACCCACGTTACCAACAAGCACTCTGAGCTGCTCAGGACTGAAACTTGACAGTTGGATGTGGCGCAAAGGATGATATCATCATTAGAAGCGGGAAGCTTAGCTGGCAATCATCAGAAGTCACATACAAAATTACTTGGCAACATATTATGTGTGCGTGTGAAGTCTTCCAGGTAAATACTTCATAGATGGGGATACTACATCATAAGATTTCTGAGGTCCTTTTGCAGTGGTCCAAATCCTGGTATATACTTTCCAAGCCTTCCCATTATTGCTAGGTCTGTTTGTGGCTACAGTAAAAGAATACTAGTCTGCAGTTAATATGCAAGCTTTTGAGTGACCTTTGGTTCAAGGCAATTTGCCATCATTTGGCATACCAGTATTCCAAAGTCCTTCCAGTAATAGGCCACCCCAGCTGGCATGGTCAGTGATGTTTTAAGTGGAGGTATCTGTGCTTGAACGTGGAACCATATGAATAAACAATAAGGCTCTTATATCATTTAAGGTTTTGAATTATGGTGCTGGAGGAGACTCTTGAGAGTCCCATGGACTGCAAGAAGATCAAACCTATCCATTCTTAAGGAAATCAGCCCTGAGTGCTCACTGGAAGGACAGATCCTGAAGCTGAGGCTCCAATACTTTGGCCACCTCATGAGAAGAGAAGACTCCCTGAAAAGACCCTGATGTTGAGAAAGATGGAGGGCACAAGGAGAAGGGGATGACAGAGGACGAGATGGTTGGATAGTGTTCTCGAAGCTACCAGCATGAGTTTGACCAAACTGCAGGAGGCAGTGGAAGACAGAAGTGCCTGGTGTGCTCTGGTCCATGGGGTCACGAAGAGTCGGACACGACTAAACGACTAAACAACAATCATTTAAGGAGGACTGTAAACAAAGCGTTGGCATCCATATACCTGCCACGTTCATGACATTCATTTATGTATGTTCTCCCTTACAATCACACTTAACTATAGTCCATCTCTCTATCCACCACAACATCATGTGTGACTCGGTCCATCATCCCTTACTGTCTTCGTCTCACCCTGTTAAAATGAACAAATACAGCACAGAATGAAAGTCCAAAAATGCAAATGGTGGAAAATGTCTATTTGGGACAAAAGGCAAAATTGTGGAAATGGGTTTCCTGAGCGGGATGCTATGTGATACACAAGTTTGTTTCCTAAGAGAGATGTGGGGAACCTTTGGCCCTTCAGATGTTATTGAATTACAACTCCCATCATCCCTGGCCACCGCCCATGTTTGCTGGGGCTGATGGGAGTTGCAGTTCAGCAACATCTGAAGGGCCAGTGGTTTTCCCCTTCTTTAAGGCATGAAGTGATAGTTGCTACAAACAGGAAACACTTGTATTCTAAACTGTAATTCATGTCTTCATCACCCAGGCATTTGACTCCCCTCTAAGTATCTTCTTGGTGACTCCTGTTTTTCAGTTATCAGTCACTGTAAATATATACCAAGTAAGCAAATGTAAGATGGAAGGTGGAAATGAGGATTCTTGCTTAAAAGTTGTCAACCTGAGACCTCCAAGACATGGCCATGGACAGCCAACTGCCAGAATGTGTGATGTCACATATGTAGGTTTGATTTTTTTTAAAAAAACTAGCTGTGCAATGTGTTTCTGACATGTTCAAGTGCCCTTCCCAGAGACATGGGATAGTTGCTGTAGCTTGGGCAGGGAAAATGGTGCCCTGAGAAAGAAGTTACTATTCACAGATATACATACCTTGTCATGTGTGAATCTGAGCTCCTCTAGAATAGATTAAGTAGGAGAGGAAACCTACCACTGCATATTCTGGATTTGGGTGGATATTTCAGGTGTAAGTATAATACCCCTCATAGCATTACAAATCCCCGAAAGCTTTGACAAATGACAGCGCTCAGAATTCTTTGAAGGAAGAATGTACTTTGGAATGTGCTTTTAGGGTGCAGTGTGTACGCGCAGCCATAAAATGCCCTCCTTGCCTCTTTTTGTCAGTAAGGGATGCTAACTACGTGCTTTTAATGATTTTGTACAGTGTGAGAAAAGTTGTTTCCCTCTCCACTTTCCCCTGGCCTGTTAACTTGCTTTTCCCTTGTTAGCAAGTTGGTTTATCCTGTGTTAAAATTGCGAATCAAAAGCAAAACTAAAGGGTGAGTGAAGTTCAATGAAAAATACTAATAAAAGCCTTTCATGGTTCACGTGCTCAGCCTGAACTATGTCGGAAAAAAGGCTGACACTCCCCTCCCCAACCCAACAGCTTGAATGTAAATTTAGCTTGTGAAAGAGCAGGTCTGAACTATCCCCTGGCCATTTATAGTATGCAAGGTTTTATGCGACTGTTTACTCTCCTGTTCAATAAAAGAGCGAGGGCTTACAATGCTCAGAGGAGAAAAAGGATCCCTATTTTTCCCACCTCATGCCAAGTTCTGCTTTAAGGAAGCATTCTCGCCCATCCGTAAGGTGAACATCTTGTGCTTCCCGAAAGAGATGAACAGGATTTCCAAAGCCTAGAGATGAATGTTATAAAAGAAGGAAATGCTGACAAACAGAGGTGGCCCATTTGTAAGCCTGTAGTTCTAAAGCTCTTACAGTATAGGCTTTGTTCAGGCTGAGGTAAATGAAAACAAATGCTACCTGCTTTACTGCCAGTTGATTAAATCTGTACTTTGTCTCCACCCTACCTTCCTTTTTCGTGTGTGTGTGTGTGTGTGTGTGTGTGTGTGTGTGGCTTTTCAGATGAGAGTGCATAAAAGAAGCAGTAAAGTCTGGATGAATTAAAAATAAATATATAGATGAACTGACTAGAGAAGAATTTTTAAAAGAAGTCGAACTTCCTATTTATATTCTAGGCCTAGACCATAGCTCAAATTACAGGAAGTTGGGGAGGCTTTTGTCATGATTTCCCAGCTGCTCTTTTAGAAGGCTTGAGGCGGTTCATGATTTGTCTTCTACTGAAGGGCCCTAGTGCCACTTCCATCTCTCCACCTGGTCCTTCCGTGGTAATGTGCCCACCTGAGGAGAGCAGCCTGGTCTCCGGCTCTGCATTGCTCTGTTTACTTGGGCAAGCTCAGATTCATCCATTTCACCTCCTCCTCTTCTAATATGACTCAACTCCTCTATATATTTATCAGAGTCTGCTGCCTGTGGGATGGGGGAATCTGTCAATTTGGGTTTCTCTCAGTTGCTGATCTTCCCAGTCTTAAATCCAGCTCCCCAAAGTTTTGCATCAGGTTGTGACCTGCTGCCCCCTACTCTTTTAAGTCCTCGTGAAAATTCCTCAGCATTTTAATGCAATTTTCTTCCAATACACCTTTGAATGCATTTTTGCCTAATGTACACATTTTTGCAAAGCAGTTTCCTCTTGTATGATGCATTTTGTGTGTTATTTCGTGGATATGTGCATTTTTATGGACACATTACTTGGCTGGAGAACTGTGCTGCATAATTCAGAGAATTTCAAACAATGGCCGTGTTTAGGTTCTCGGATCGCTTCAGAAAGGGTCTCCTTTAAATGCAAACGGAATCCAACCTCTCTCCCATCTCTTCGTCTGCCACAGCAAAAGTCCCAGCAGCCTTTAAGAGTATGGTTGAGGAATACCTCGTGGTAATTGGAACAGCTTTGTCAACTGCTTCAAAACTTACGTTTGGGGCAGTGTTCGGATCCAAAACAGTCCTGGCTCCAAGCTGAGCACATTCTTGAACTCCAGCAGGCGAATGAGTGGGAGAATATTGTGGGGAGTACAACTCTAGCGGTCAGCAGGAAATGCAGAGAAGGGTCAGATTCTGCCTCTTTGGGCTGGAGTGTGGAGACAGAGTGCTGCAAAGATTGTAGTGAAATATATTTTAAGAAAATAAATGGAGTAACAGAGCTGGGGCTGGGGCTTTTGAGAACCAATGGGCAGGGCTGAGATTGGTGAGGGTCAAGTAAGGGGTGGGGCTTGTGGATTTCATTACAAGCCTCTCTACCTTTCCCTCTATGATCTGAGCACTGGTATGCCACCATCATGTGTGCTTTGAGCTTTGAAGTCAGGAGCCATTAGACTTTGGAGATCAAAAGAGTAAAGCCCACTTGACAATACCGTTGTCTTTTAAAACATGCTTTCAAGGTTTAAATCCACTCACAAGGAACTTTTTTCTTTTTTTTAAAAAAGGAAGAATTAAAAATTACACCCATAAACAAAGGGCTTTACTTTTCAGCGTTTCCCCAAGTACCTTCTATTTTCTGCTGGAAGTAATTATAAAAGACCAGGCTGGACTATATTAACATAATGAAGAGTGAAGTTTTCACTGTGTTCCCATTTAATCATCACCTTACAACTGTACATTGTAATGTCTGACCTTAGGATATCCTCTTCCATGATCACATTAAGAATAATTAAAAGGAAACAGGAAGGTCCACGAGTGATATGGTTTCCTCAGAAGATCAGTGGCTATCGGCTTAATGGATTCTGAATTTCGCAGATAAAGAGCAGCAGCAGTAGCTTAGCCTTTAGCCAGATGTAGCCAATGCTCACACAATGCATTTTCTTGCTAATTAGCAGAATTGTCTTAAATAATGAGGAATTCCTCTTTTTGTGTGTGTGTTACGTTAATATAATCCTGCCACACATTTTGACCAGGGAGAGAGAGAGAGACCCCACTACAGCTATACCCCAAACAAAATCCATCTGAGTACACAGAGAAGACATTTTAAAAATAAAGCTGGACCATGCATTTGAAAACTGTACTTGGCCCTTGAGCATTTCGACTGTGGTTCAAAGCCCAGACTTGAAGTTAACTGCAGAAGTCATTAAGCTGACCGTATATGGCAAATTTCTGGATGTCATTTGTATAGCAAGAAGTTCAGTGTTGCTGAATGAATTGTGTGGATGGAAAGGGTGGGAGGAAAAGACAGGGGGAGAGGAGCAGACCAGCCGGGCAGTCATAATATGAAAATTGCAACATTTCCAGGGGGCAGGAGAAAAGGAATTATAATGGATGAAAATAGGAGATGAATTATTAAATAGAATCCTTTCATCAAAGAGCCTGATGTTAAAACTCACATATTAAGGGTCATGGAAGTTAGTGGGAGGGGGGGGGAATCACAATCATTATGTACTTTATTCAGGATCAAACCTGGTGGGAAATCTAGAGTATTGCCTTAAAACAGTTCCAAATGTTAGAAATGTATTGTTCCGTACAAAACTGTTCACTTTTAAGTTCACATGCATAAAATCATTTTCATATGTGCGCTGGTTTCTGTGTGGATGAGGACACACATTATGGAAGAGGTGGGGGGGAGTTTCCTCTTCGATGGCCTCAGTGTTTTGGCTTTAGATGAAAAAGTATATAGAGCACAATCCGGGGAAAGTTAACCACTTTTGAGCCCCGTTGGTTTCAATTGGGGAACTTAATGTGTTTTTGCAAACCCCCTCTCTTTCTCCTATTAAAAAGTAAAAGGATTTTAGAAAATCTCATCACTGGTTGGGACACGTCCATGTTAAAGTAGTTCTCATGGGAATTTTGCAGCAATGAGCAAGTAGATGAGGGATGATATTATTTGTATTCCAAAGCAGTTGCGTACAATTTGGTCATTTCAATGTCTTTGTATCTCTCTGCTCTGGTGTAGGAGGAGTTTGGATTTAATTTCCCACTTTATCACTACCCTAAGGAGTCTCAAAGCGGCTAACATTCTCCTTTTGCTTCCTCCCCCACAACAAACACTCTGTGAGGTGAGTGAGGCTGAGAGACTTCAGAGAAGTGTGACTAACTTGCCAAGGTCACCCAGCAGCTGCATGTGGAGGAGCGGGGAAGCAAACCTGGTTCACCAGATTATGAGTCCACTGTTCTTAACCTCTATACCACACTGGCTCTCAGTTTTGCTCAGTTTTGTAGAACTCAGTTCCGTACAACTCTACCTTTATTCTAGATTCTCCAAAGGGCTGAATATGGTGGTGACTTACCTATTTGTCTTAGTTTGTGCTACCATAATAATGGATTGTTGCTGTATTGGCAAAGTTGAGTATTAACAATAGCGATAAAAGGGCAAAATTTGCACATCTGGCACTGAGTTTATCTGCAGACTAGGTCTGTTAGTAGACAGTAACTAGCTTTTGGTGGGACTCTGAAATTATTGTCTATGAAATACTGCCACCACCCCTTCTTCTTCCCTTTATCATAATCTACTTCCTGTTCATGGCATTTGAAAGTACAGTGCATCAAAGTTCTTTCTGGAATCTACAGCACCACTGAGGTTAATGGATCCACTGTGGGTGTTAGTAAAAGCAGAGGAAGTGAAGAAGGTGAGGTGACCTTGCAATGAATTGGAGCTACAGATGGATGGAAAGTGCTCAGGGGAACATTGTGGTTTTGACATATTCACAGCACTCCAGGTGCCTCTGTTAGCTGGGCAAGAAGGCCTTGCACAAATGCACCAGCACCGATGAAGTTATGTTGTATAAATCCCATGCACATTAAATCAAGAAGCTGGGAACTGTTTTGCTAGAAGACTTTTGGGGATATGCCTGGTTCTTTCAGCATTCTGCTGATTATGTGGAAATCTGCCCTAGTGCTCACCAAATGATGATGATACTACTTATACCCTGTCCATCTGACTGGGTTGACACAGCCAATCTGGGGGGCTTCTACAGAATAAAATCACAACAATGCATCAAATATTAAAAACTTCCTGGAAGAGGGCTGCCTTCAGATGTCTTCGGAAAGTTGTGTAGTTGTTTATCTGTTCGGCATCTGATGGGAGGGTGTTCCACAGGGTGGGTGCCACTACTGAGAAGGCCCTCATACGTAGCCACTCAATCAATGACCATCATGCCAACCAGCAACTAAAAGTTGGGAGATATGCCCACATTATTCATAAACTCCTTTGCCCAGGTGATCAAAGCATTTCAAGTACATTATTCTTACTCACCATAAAGCAGTGGTTGGGGAAACTCTGGCCCGCAAGCCCAATTCAGCCCAGCAGTTCTCATTAGGCTTGCGAAGTCACGTTGGCCAAGCTGTGCCCCCTTGTCCTGACGTCAGGTGTGGCATATATGGCATCAGGTGTGAGGCAGGTAAAGCCATGGCTGGGATGAACAGTGCTTAGTAGGCACTGCAGACCAGCTCATCGGCAGCACCCACCAGACCCCACACTCAACATTGTGCAAACACCAACTATCGGCCACTTGTAAGGTGCTGTTTGCCTTGGAAGGTAGGCAAATATTGTTGCATTGTTCTGTATTGTTGCATTGTAATGTATACTGCAGAAAGGGGGCCAAAATGCCTAAGACCACTCAGTGAGTTTGTGGCAAGAGTGAAGCTTAAATGGTAGGGCATCCAACTCATATCTGAACCCTTTCCTGCACCAGCTCTGACCCCTGACTAACCACATTAGGGGCTCTTGGAACTTTTATTGTAAGTCTTCACCCATGTTTCTCACCAGAGTTGCAGTTTCACAATGTCTGGAGTGCACTGCACTGACTTGGCTACCTCTGGCCTCAACCTCTGTCACTTCAGGTATGTAATGCTATAGATAGTAAAGTGAGTACTGACTGACCATATGATAGGAACTCTTGAAACACTTTCCTTGCAACTCTTCATCCATGTTTCTAAAGCTATGTTTACATTATAGTAACAGCTGTGTTTAGCAGATACATGACAGAGCAGACCAATTTGTAAAGCTAAACTTGAATCTTAAAGTGAGGATGCTCATGTTTGGGGGGGGCACTTCAAAGGAGGACAAAAATGATTAAAATAGACATAGCCATTTGTTTAAACTATGGCTCTCTCCAGAAAAGCCTGCATAATGTAAACTAGCCAGGCAAGGTCTGAGCAGCTGTTCCATGTAGTTTTATCCAGGACCTCTGTTGTGTAAAGAGGGTGGAGAGAAAGCAGGTCATAACAGGGCATTATACCTTTAAATAAATAATTATAACTTATAAGGGTGTGTTTGTTTGTTTTTAAAAATAGCCATTAAGGTGTAATAACTCAGTATTGTGATTCACCTGTTGTAGATTTGGTGCCATTATTCTCATGTATTGGCTGAAATAGCTGAAAGGCATTTATGGTTGTTTTTATTGCAGAAATGATTAAATACCAATAAGAACAGGGGGTTTGTTTTATAGGTTTATAGCCTCATCACAAGCAATCCTGTGGAGGGTCCCAAGAGTATAAAATACAGACAAAACATACCAGGAACACCATCTGCCACCCAACCTCCAATATCCTGGCATCAGGATGGTCCATGATCCACCTGGCATCAGGAATGGATTGATGCTGAGCAAAGACAATTACCCTGGATGCAGGCTATACAGGAGTGTGTACATAGCCTAATTTTCACTCTCTTCTGATAGACAGTGAGTTCTGATAGACAATGTCTTCTTCCATCTGCTTTTGTGACTATGGATTATTGCTGTTCTTTATGGCTCTGTAGAGCTCTCATTCAATTCACATCAAGGGAATCTTCTAGAGGGAAGCCTTCACCACGAAATCTGAAATGCACCCCAGCCACCCACCCTTGCTTTCTTTCTGAAAATATTTTGCTTGGAGCGATGTTACATTTCTCACAGATAACAAGTTGAGCATTTTGTCTAGAGGAAATGCAATTATTAAATATTATTGGTTGTTAATATTAGTGCACTAATTGCAGGGTGTGTGAGTGAGAGACAGGGGGTGGGGTGGGGGGGGAGTTTCTATCCATCAGTCAGTCAAGTAGTCTAAACAATTTATCTGGAAGTCTTCCAGATTTTCTCCGTCAATGATCAAAGCCCTTATTTGGAAGACAGCCCAATACTACAATCTTAAGCATACTTACTGGGTAGTAAAGTCACTCTGAACTCAGTGAGACTTGCTCCGGTTAGGGCCAACATGCACATGCAAAATTAGGCTGGGCTCAATCTGTGTGGTATTCCCTGCTTACAAAGACAGGCACATGTTTGAAGCAGTTGAACACTTCTAATTTTGATAATACGGTTAATGAGACTTCAGGAGCAAAAAAAAAAAAAAAAGGAGCTGATTTATCCCCACCAGACATGGATCCATCAGTGCAGTGGTCCACACAAAGCTAAAGTAAAAAGCCCAGGGATAAAACTGCCTTTATACCAATTATAGAATTCTGTGTCTCTGGTTCTTTAGTGCCTAGGGAATTTCCAAGAAAGAGAGGCAAGGGATTACAGTGGTGCCTCGCAAGACGAAATTAATTCGTTCCGCGAGTTTTTTCGTCTAGCGATTTTTTCGTCTTGCAAAGCACGAAATCCTATAGGAATGCATTGAAATTCAATTAATGCATTCCTATGGTCAAAAAAAGTCCAAACAAAGCCAAATTTGGTACAACAAGAGTTTATTAAGTGCTCTTTAAAGTCACGCATACTGTAAAGAGCATTTCAAAATTCAAACCCAGAATTTTTTTAAAAAAACAGCAGAGTGGCCCAATGGTCACAGAAAATCATAAAAATGCAGAAAAAAACACACAAGCTTCCAGATTCTTGCAAACCCCTCCCCAACACCAAGTCCTTGAATTCCAAACACCCCAACCCAAAATCCAAAACCCCCCAAAAAAGTTGTAAAAGTTAAACTTACCAAATGGCTGCAAAAGAAGTTTTGGAAAAGCTTCAAAAATCACCAAAGTCTTCAAAAACCTCAAAAAAGGCTACCACACCGCTTGCTATGAGTTGCTCCTCGAAGTCAAGTCGCAACTGTACAGTATTAACGGTTTTAAGAAAAAGGAAATAAACTTGCAAGACGTTTTCGTCTTGCGAAGCAAGCCCATAGGGAAATTCGTCTTGCGAAGCAGCTCGAAAAACGGAAAACCCTTTCGTCTAGCGAGTTTTTCGTCTTGCGAGGCATTCGTCTTGCGGGGCACCACTGTACAATAGACTGAGAGACGCAATGCCAACTTCCCTAGAGTTCCCTAATTGCAACTCAGAAGATTTTAGCCCTGATATGGGGCCATGTTCAGGTTTATGGAGGTTATCCGTGTTGGAGTAATGCAACAATTTTTGAGATAAACGACCTGAACCAGCTGGGGACAGAAAGGCAACCTATTCTTCCCTAGCATCCTCTTTTAGTAACTACTTGTTTGTAAAGCAGATTACTTCCCTTCAGGCTTTTACTTGCTTCCTGCTTCATTTCTGAGTTTAGTTCATTCAAGGCACTCTAGATGAGCTAGCATGTGCTAGTGTTAACTTGGCCACATGTAAAATCTTTACTTAAAACTGACTTTCATCTCTGGTGGTCCCTCCCTCCTTATCCGTCCTGCAATGCAACATTGAGCCTGCAAAATAATAAACTTTCCTTAATGTATTTTCTATTATTTGTTTGCTGGGAGATTAGACAACACTAGATATTTAATGAGTATGGGTTCTGATTTGTTTCTGGGAATTGCAACTGAAATTCCACACTTCCACATCACTTTCTATATAGCAAAAGGTCCAGTGTTTGGGGGAAATGGTTTGGTTGTTGTTTTTGTTTTTTGCGCAACCTGAATTTGCCAGGATGTGATTGAATCCCATGCCAGAAACTCCCAAAAAGAGCAACTGTCTGGAAGCACGTTCAGAATGACTTCCATCCTGGTGCTCACCAGAACTGCTTCTCTTTATACATGAACTCATAAAACCCTTTAGTTCCCATCATCATTGCATCCACCCTATCCCCCCCCCCAGCTTTTTAACGAAGATAAATAATTATTCTCAGTATCCAGTAGTTGGTTTTATAGAAGTAGGGTTTGGTTTCTCCTCTTTCCAAGTGGCTGGCTCATAGAAAGTCAGAACTCAGAAAAACTCTGGCATATCTTCAGTGTGCACAACATGTCCTAGTTTAGCAAATCTTACAAATGCTGCGGCTTCATAGTTACATTTATTATTAGCTGTTATATATTTCAACGCTATTATCAACCAGACACCCCCGGTTATTTTTGTTTCCCTCTTTGAAAAATTCCCTCCATAAAATCTCAGTCTGCCTTCCATGCTCCAAGTCATGGATCTCTTCACAAGTGTACACATCCTTTACGTATAATGCTACTGCTCCTTTCTTCTTATCTATTCTTTGAAATAGGTTATACCCCTCAATTTCTACATTTCGTTCCTGAGTCTCATCCCGCCAGGTTTCAGTAATGCCTATTAAGTCATATTTGTCATCTTGTATTAATAGCTCAGGTTCTTCTTGCTTATTTCCCATACTCTGTGCATTAGTGTAGAGACATCTGAAACTATGAGTCATTCCTCTGCACACTGCTGCCTCCATCCCCCTCTGAAGGGAGTCATTGGCCACCATCACATGTTCCTTTCTCCTCTGGTTGTCAAGAATCGTCCTGTACACTGTACTGGGCACTGTACCTTCTACTTCCACCTTACTGCAATTCTGAGGTCTACAACTGCTGTTTTTGAATTGGTGTCCAAGGTGAGGGCTTGGAATGGATTTTGCAATTCCAGGAGCACAGCATGGCTCCTGTCAGTCCTGCTTTCTTGTGTCACCTTCCTCCAGTGGTTTGTCTCCTGCACTGGGTGATCTTCCTCCTCTCTAGGGGCACCGCATCTGGATCTCTGTTACAGGACAGTCCATTCTGATCTAGCGAGAATTGCCCAAGTGTGGATAGGCAGGCCTCAAGTTGCTGAACATTCTCTCCCAGCAAGGCAACCAGTTTGCACTTGTTGCTGGTGCACAAGACAAACATGGCACAGGTGTGGCAAGACAGTACAGCAGCTACCTCACCATCCATTTCTCTTGGTCCTACATACACTGTGACACAGCACTCTGAGTTTCCCCCGAAGGTTGAAAGTTTCTTTTGTCCCATAACCATGCTAGCTTCTTGATTTAGAAAAATAAAATCACTCTGGATAAGGAGGCAAATCAAATGAAGAAATCTTTGCTGCACCAGATATCCTGCAGTTTGCCAGACATCAACCTATCTGCCTATATGTTATAGAAGTACCAATGTGTTATTCTTGCAAGTAAACCCAAAGATTACTGCAATTCCTTAGGGTTTAATCTCAGCCTTTTTTTTGTGTTGTTCCTCTGATTGGTTGAAAACTCCAGCAGGTCAACCAAACTCTTTGAAGAATGAAGGGTCCCATTACAGGGTGAGCCCCACTGAATTTGTGAATGAATGAAAAGTTAATTGAGGAAAAGGGTAGAGCATATTTCAGTCACAGTTAATTTAAACAATGCTGATAAGCAAGTAACTGGAAACAGTATGCTACCAAAGTCGGGTTCTCTGATAGCATCAGTATCTTTTGTTTTCATTTTTTATTAGGGTAATTTTAAAGGTCAGTGTTTGTCATAAACACTTTATTATCTAAACCTCTGCTAAGCAGAGCTGCAACAATGTTGATATAAAATACATGATCTGAATGTTTATCTGTGGTGTGGTTGATGCATTCATGAAAACCACATTAAAATGTAGTAAATAATGTTGTTTTTATATTATCTGTGTTGAATGCAGAACTGATTAACATTTCCTTTTTCATAAAAATTGGCAGCTTTATTTGAAAGCATTTGAAACAGACATATGCTTCATTTTGGGACGTTTATTGAAAAACACTTTTTTATTTAACCACACACAAACACACATTTCAGGGTATAGTGGGGAGGAAATAAGGCTCATTATATGACAAAATTATTCATGGGGCTTCAGGAAAATATTCTGGTTTCAGGATAATACAAATGGGATTCATATAATGGCAAGTGAGCAGATTTAGTATGAGTTATGGTGTCAGACCAGATATTGTATTTACCTTCCTATTGCGATTATATCCTGGAGTTCATTATAATGTTTCAGAAATTTCAGTAATCTTGCATTCCGATCCACTGCTTGTTTACTCAGTTTAAGACATGAGCAATCCCTTACTTGTCTATAGGCATTTAACAGAAAGTGTAGCCTTAGTCATATTCCCTGCTCCCATATACAGTAAGTGTGCATAGGATCTCACCCTGAACATTACAATGATAATTTATAAGCATCTTAAACACAGAAGGTGACAAGGGCTGTGTAAACACCATATATTTAAAGCACCATCGCCCCCCAAAATCATGGGAATTGTAATTTACCCCTCCCAGAGCTGCAATTCTCAGCAACCTTCCCAGGATTATTATGGTGGGTTGTGTGGGTGTGTTTTATTTTTTTAGGATGTTTTCTTTTTTAAAATATAATTTTTATTGGGTTTTTTTAACATATCATTTTCAACAGTAATTAAACATACTTTTACATCTTATTCAAATTTTTGACTTCCATCAATCCTGTCTGAAAATTTTCCAATCTAATCTCTCAGTATGCATTTCTTATCTTCCCTATTACATTTCAAACTCATAACCAATATCTCTATCTTTTTCTACTTTGTAACACTTCGTATATTTCTCCTTACAAAACTTCTTGTAGTCCTACTAGCGTAATTTGTTGATTACAGTTGCTCTTCAAATAATTCATATACTTCTTCCAATCTTCTGTAAATCTCTGGTCCCGCAGGTTTCGAATCCTTCCTGCCATTTTGTCCAATTCTGCATAGTCCATTAATTTCGTCTGACATTCTTCTTTCATCAGAATTTCCTCTTGTTTCCATTTCTGGGCTAACAATACTGTTGCCGCAGTTGTTGCATATAAAAACAATTTAACATCTTGCCTATTAATGTCCTGACCTATAATACCAAGTAAAAATGCTTCTGGTTTTTTTTAAAAATGTATATTTCAACACCTTTTTCATCTCATTATATATCATTTCCCAGAAGTTCTTTACTTTTTTACATTCCCACCACATATGATAAAATGGGTGTGTTTTAAATTTGCTTGAAATGAATGGCGTGTACACAGCCAATGTTATTTATTAGGAAGCAGAGCCTGCAGTGATGCCACAGCACCCTCAGTAGCATAGCAAGATATTTCTACTTGGATCACTAGTTTGCTTGTGTGCATTAAATATTGCTACCCATTGAACTTGTTCACTGCTTAAAGTGTTAAAGTCCACCCTGTTGGAGCATCACGCCTCCATCCCTAAGCCAGGCAGAAGCTTCCCAGGCTTTGGGAAGGAGGTGCCAGACTTTAACACTTTAATTTACTGGGAATATTTAGGGGAATAGCCTGGTCCCCCTAGTCCACTAACCACACACCTCTGCCTGTACTGACGATCTCCTCCCCAATCCCAGGTCCAAACGTGGTGGCCATGGATCAGCGATGAAGCAAATGCTTTGCTTATAGGAAGTCACAGGTTGATCGGGAGTCTGGGATCTCCAGGCAGATCTGGTAAAGACTCCTCTGTCTGCTAATTCTGGAAAGACACTGCCAGGCCACACAGAGTTCAATGGGCAGCTAATATATGGTAGCTTCCTATGTTTTGATGGCTTCTCTTAAAACTAATTTAAAATCCCAGGAATGGAACACATCCAGAGATCAGTTGGAGGAGCCCTGTTATTTGTTCCCAATAGGTATTTAGTGTTGTTTTAACACTCCTCCAGCAGAGATTTGGTGAGCATCCTCACTTTTGACTTTCAGGCTTTCTCTTGAAGACCTTTTTTTATCCTGGCAAGCCTTTTATTTTTATTTTTATTAATATAAACCAGCTCCTTTAATGATGTTTTAATGCTGTGCTGACCGTCCTGATATTTTATGAAATGGCAGTATAGAAGTAAATACATAAATAAGGAATAACGTATGGGATCCTGTACCTTTCAGAACTGTGTAGAAGGAGACATTTCAGGAAGCAGAACTTGTCATATTTTGGTGCTGCAGCTACTAAAAGGTTCAGAAAGCTGACTGTTACCAGCCATAGTTTAAATTCCAGTCCTCTGTTTTAGCTGGTGATGGTGGACCTGGACTATATCTGCTGCTGAAATCGCCAGGCTTAAATTAGTTTAACTCCTCTGTCATAATTGGTTTGCGTAAATCACTTTCCATTATCCATTCAGGGCTGCAATCCACGAGCCCTTTGAAGTCTTGCTGATACGATTAGAATTATTCTGGAGGAAATGGGTTGTGGACTGCAGTGTCTGGCTGCTACAGTTTTGCTTTGTTTTTTTAAACCCACCTTCCCAATTCATTGTGAACTTTAAGGAATTTTCTACGTATTCAGTAACAATGCAGTAGTAAGGAGTTGGTGCCTCCTATGTTAGTTTCCCTCTTCATTTTATATCATTCTTTTCCTTCTTCTGTATTAAGAATTCTCTGTTTTCCCCTGCCAGTTTCTGTCTGTCTGTCTATCTATCTGTCTATCTATCATATTTCCAAGCCGCCTTTCTGAGCAATATCCATCCTAGGTGGCGTGCACAATTAAAATTAGAAAATACCAACACCACAACAGTCATTAAACCATCAAATCCCCCCACCAGAGAAAAGCCAATAAAAATTATCAACCAGACAATTAAAACACTTTCCACAGTAATAACAAACCACAATCCATATAGTGTAACATCAATCATGCACAGGCCAGTCAAAAGAGGCATATCTTTAGGGCAGTTTGAAAATGTTGAAAGCATGGGAGTCTGCCATAAATGCACTGGCCACGAGGTCCAAAGCCAAATCGAAATGCAAGCTGAGGTTTAAGGTTCCCAGTACTGGTCCAAGGAGACCACTGTTTCCTCCACCTCATTGCTGTTGCTTAAGCATGGGATGAGGATAAGGGAGAGCCTTTAAGCAGCCCAAAGGTACAGCTCCTATAATGCCGTCTTCTCCCATGCCAGGTTTCCCAGAACAGGTATGCGCCAGCTTGATACAACAGCATGGAAATTTCCCTTTGTTGTTTAGAGGTAATCGGAGCAGGGCTCTCCTGCTTTGCCCTCCTTGCATTGAACAGTTTGTATATGGTAGCCATTGACCTGAGCCTCTATTTATGCTGCAAGAGAGCTACATGAGGAAACAGGACTGGCCTCCCCAAGGGTGTTTTAAGTTATCAATCTCGCATGACAAGCCAGAGTATTACATGCATTCTGTGGTTGTGATATACAAGGAACGGCTCTTGATTAAATCAGTAAGGACACTTGGTAAACACAGTTTTCATGTACAGAATTAATTTTATTTTGGGGGAGTGGGGTGTACTGGCTTAATCCTAAAAACAGAACAAACTCCTTTACTTGGAAGGTTTTAAAAACAGCAACAGATCTTTTTTCCAAATTTAAGCAGAAGAGGTGCTTTTTGTTGTTTTTCGGGAAAGCGAGTGCCAAGGTTCAGAGCAGAATGTGTTAGCACATTAACAGATGGCAAACAAAGCTGTTTGTTTTTTAGTCAAGTACTGTTTGTAGAGGGATAATAATTGGTAAATAGTTTTTTTTCTGTTTTCAGGGATAGGATGGTGGCTGGAGGGAGGGAATGGGGTTATTAAAATAACTCCAAGCCCCAAACTCAAAATTGAAAACTGCTGCTTGTTTTCTAGGGAACAGATACGTTCCGACGGATTCCAGCACTTTTAAGAGCGGAGAAAGCTGTAAAAGAAAGGAAAATAACAACTTAATGGCCCCGCTTAGTACAAACAACCTTGTGGCTTGCTCTCTCTTTTTTCTTGCAAGGGAAACTTTGTGGCTTCTGGACCTCTGGAGTTGTCACATCTCCCCCCCCCCCCCAATGTAAAGGAGAAAGGAAGTGTTTCATCTTGGGAGAAACAAGGTTGATTTTGTACACTCCTGTTTTCCCTCCTCTGTCTCTCCTCTGCCTGATCAATGCGGGTGGGCGCAGAGCAGACTCCCACAAGACCCCTCCTTCCCTACTCAGCCACCAGATCGCATGCCCTGAGCCAGTTTCCTCCGTTGCTGCTCTCTGGGAGGAAATCGACCGCTTTTAAATGGCTGAGGCCATCTCCACTCCAGTTGCCCGAAAGCCTAGCTATTAGGCTGTCCTCCTCAGCACTTGTGGTAACGCAAAAGGCTCTCCCAGGAGGCTCAGCGTAACTTTGTACCCACCAGCATAATGGGAAACATTTTTATCGATTTTATTTTAAAACATCTTTGTTGCCCCACCTCCCCTTTGGACTTTTAGGTGGTTTACAAAAATGTTTCAAAGAAATAATAATTTTTAAAAAGCAAATTTGAATACAATACAGATGGAAATGTTAATGCAAACAGAAAACAGCAGCAATAAAAGTATGTATTTGTTTAAAAGCATTTCTAAATATCCCTAAGGTGTTAAAACCTCTAAGTGGTTATATAAACAAAATTAAAAACTATTTATCTATCTAAGGTAATAACAAAAAAAATCCGTTCTTTTTATTTATGGTTAAAAATGAGCACTGGTATTCATCTTTTGGCAAAAGTGCTATGAGTGACAGCACACGGAAAAAAAGAGGTGATGATACTCTGTACAACTGCTCACCCGCTCAAAAAAGCACTGAAAACTGTATCATAAAAAACAGCAAAACATTACTACTATAAACACAGATAAAAATAAAAGGTAAAGGTAAAGGGATCCCTGACCATTAGGTCCAGTCGTGGCCGACTCTGGGGTTGCGGCGCTCATCTCGCTTTATTGGCCGAGGGAGCCGGCGTACAGCTCATGTGGCCAGCATGACTAAGCCGCTTCTGGCGGACCAGAGCAGTGCACGGAAAAGCCGTTTACCTTCCCACCGGAGTGGTATCTATTTATCTACTTGCACTTTGACGTGCTTTTGAACTGCTAGGTTGGCAGGAGCAGGGACCAAGCAACGGGAGCTCACCCCGTCGCAGGGATTCGAACCGCCGACCTTCTGATCGGCAAGTCCTAGGCTCCGTGGATTAACCCACAGCGCCCCCCGTGTCCCTTCAGATAAAAATAGGAAGAGGTAAATGGATAGAATGTCATATAATAACTAAAACCCTCTAATGACTTCAGTAGGAAGGTAAAGCTCCAGCCATTCAGACATTAGTGACGGGTGTGATGGGGTGGAGCCTCCTGAGATTGGCACTTGCTTCCGCTTCCTGGATGACGCTGGGCTGGGGCAAGGACATGGCAAGGTCAGGCATGCACAGACGCACTGGCAAAACATCTGTGCATTCTCAACTTCAGTGCTGCCCAGAATCATCCAGGTAAGGTAGGTGTTTTATGTGGATTTTAACTATATGTGTAAATTTGGTGTTTATTATAGTATTTTAGCGTTTTATGGTGTAAAGCACTCTGGGGTTGTTGTTTTTTATGAAGTGTGTTATATAAATGAAATAAATGATAACATCTGGAGGACAACCTATTCCCCCATTTCCGCAAATGGAAGTTTTCATCTGATGGCTACAATAATGGATGCCAGACATCTGAGGAGGGCATTTCACTGATGAGGCACCACAACAGAAAAGGCCCTGTGTCCCTGGTAGCCACCATGTGATCTCTGAAGATGGAGGCAGATAGGACAGGGCCTCAACAGAAGATCTCACGATGGGTGAAAGCCCTCCATCAGAGGCTCTGGTCTCAGACCAAGTTTAGGGGGTTATAGGTCAAAATCAGCACTTTTGAGTTATGTCTGGAAACAACCCCAAAGCTAGTTTTTTCAGATATGTTCAGTGATCAAAGCAATGAAGCTGAGGCCATTAGTGGAACAGTCTACATCCCTCACCTAAAGCTACATCACACAGTTATGAGAATAAAATGGGACAATCTATGAGCTCCCTGAAGACAGGTTAAATACTAGTTACAGGCAGGTAGCTGTGTTGGTCTGCCGTAGTCGAAACAAAATTTAAAAATTCCTTCTAGTAGTACCTTAGAGACCAATTAAGTTTGTTATTGGTGTGAGCTTTCGTGTCAAAAGCTCATACCAATAACAAACTTAGTTGCTCTCTATGGTGCTACTGGAAGGATTTTTTTTATTTTGTTTCAACATCAAATACTGTAAGTGTTGTAAATTCCTTAATGCTAGTACTGAAGTCTTGGGTTTGTTTCTTCCTAGATATTTTGAATTTGCACACAAGTGAGTATAAAATACACATGCATTGAGTCAATTGGATCAGTGCAAGTTTGAAACATACCCCTTTCCCTTCAAAATACTTTTTATTTCCCTATTGTTACTTTGCAGTATGTTCAAGGGAATATCCACACTAGAGATGTGTGTCCTTCCTGTGAACATTCAAAACCTGCTGCTGTTCCTTAATGACATATTTCACATCACAAGTTGTTTGTCCCTGAGGCATTAAACGGACAGAAAAAAACAAATAGGGAAAGCTCTTTTGGATCATTGGGGGGATTGGAACTAGTAGGAGGAATAATTGTAACCATCCTAGGATCCAAAGTAGACTTTCCTTGTGTGACTAGCTGCACATCTTCTTTTTTGTATATCCTTCCTTTTGCAAGTTTCCAGAACATCATTACAACACAAAAGATTCCTTTGTTTTAGGCATACAATATGGCATTCAAGTTCCCTTGCAATTCCCTCCCCTTAAATATTTGAGGCGCTGTCTCTGTTGTCTTTTCGGCACCTACTGAAGACCTCTCTCAACAAGATTTTTAAGCTGAGGTCTTTCCTGGTCTGCACCTGTATTGGAATTGTTTTAAAGATTTTTTGTTTGTATCACTTGTTGTTTGCCACCCTGGGGTTCTTTTGAAGTGCAGCATATAAATGAATGAATGAATGAATGAAAATAAAGGAAGCACCAAAGACATGGGCATCTTAGAAACAGTTTCCAGCACCACTGATTGCCTGTATGTTGTAGCTGTATGTATGCCTTGTGGAAGGAAAGACTAAGGGCAGACAGGACAGTGGTTTTCTCATCTCTAAAGTGCTGTCACACAGAAGATGGAGCAGCCTTCTTCTCTGTTGCACCAGAAAGCAGGACAGCACTAGAACCAACGGGTGGAAATGGTAATGGAACAGATTTTTGCTCAACATTTAAGAAAGACTTCTGAACATTATATATTTTTATATTTATCCAGGGGGTTTTTCCAGCAGGAACTCAGTTCCGGCACCTCTCAAGTGGGTGCCATTGCCATTCTAAGAGAAGAAGGGAGGTGTTCATGGTGAGTTCTAGCACCTCTTTTTCTAGAAAAACAGCATTGTGTGTATCCCAGGGGTGCAGGATAGCGTAACAGTTCTCCCTCTTTCTTTCTTTCTCCTCGCAACCACCTTGCAATCTAGATTTGACCAAGTCTAAGAGATAATGGCTGGCACGTCACCCAGGAACTTTCATGTCAGTCAGTTGGTAGAGCATGGAGATTCTTAATCTCAGGGCCATGGGTTCGAACCACATGTTGCAGGGGGTTGGACTAGATGCCCTTCAAGACCCCTTCCAACTTTACAATTCTATGATTCTGTCTCTGAGGCTGGAAGCCCAGTGATGCTGTAGCCAACACTGCATTGCGATTCCTTCCATTGCGGTCCCTGCATTGAACTGGGGGGTTGGAATGAATGACCTCTTCCACCTCTTAAATTTCTATGAACCTAGGAACTCCACGTTGCCATTTTCAATGAACCAATGCAATGAGTTTTGATCATTTCCTATACTCCCTTAACGATGCCCATTGAAGTTTGAAGCATTTTCTTCCTCCTTTCCCTGCATTCTTCTAAATTGCCTTTAAGGATTCCCTGGCAGACAGGGTTAATAAAGGTAAAGGGACCCCTGACCATTAGGTCCAGTCGTGGCCTACTCTGGGGTTGCAGCGCTCACCTCGCTTTATTGGCCGAGGGAGCCGGAGTACAGCTTCCGGGTCATGTGGCCAGCATGACTAAGCCGCTTCTGGCGAACCAGAGCAGCGCACGGAAACGCCGTTTACCTTCCCGTCAGAGTGGTACTTATTTATCTACTTGCACTTTGACGAGCTTTCGAACTGCTAGGTTGGCAGGAGCAGGGACTGAGCAACGGGAGCTCACCCTGTCACGGGGATTCGAACCAAGAGCCACCCGTGTCCCTAGCGGGATTAATATGCTCCCCCAAAAGGCGGGATATAAAGAATTAAGAATGCGTAATAGAGCTTAGACTGAACAAGCGAACTAATCGCGAGGCGGGAGCCGCCGCCTCCCGTGCAAACAAAAGAAACAGGCCAGCGCTAAGGAGAAACCATCGCTCTTGTTTAGGGCTTCGTGAATGGCTAACACTTCCGGCTGCTTGGCGGCCAAGGCGACCGAGACGCTTCACGCGATTCGCTCTCCCCGTTCTGACGCCAAGCAGTCTGCCGTGGAGTGCCGAGGGGGCGGGGAAGGGGGCGTAGCTCCCTCTCTAGAGCGGGAGGGGGCGCGTCCCTCCGTCTTATTTTAATGAATGAACCGAAGGCCCTCTGTGACAAATCCAGAAGCGTCGCTTCTGGGCGCGTGATGAGTTCTCCCCTAACAAAACCAATCCCAGCCCGCTAAAGGGAGCAGCTCCAGAGTTCAGCTGCCCAAGCAAAACGGAGATCAGGGGAGATCGTGGTCGGCATTAGTTAAGGAAAGGCATTTCTGAGCAGGGAGTGAGCGCGGCGGGGAAGGAGGATTTGCGCGCAGGGGAGCAGCTTACAGAGAGCGGCACTCCGGCACTTTTTAAAACGTTACCCCTCCAAACCCTTCCTCCCGCACCGTGTGTGGTTCATATAATCCAGTTAACACCAGTCATAGGAGCCAACTCTTAGGGGCCGAGGGGTCTTCGCCCCCCCTCCATAAAATACCAATTACTGTAAGTCTCCGTTCTCCAAATCAGACCAATTTAGGCCTTAGGAGAATCCCGACGTTAAGGGTGGCATCCAGGCAAACCTGTTTGCGAGCAAGTGGGGGTTGTTATGGGGGACAGTTTAAATTCTCACCCACGCTATGATGGGCCAAGGAGCCTCATTCAATCAATCAATCAATCAATCAATCATTCTCTCATTCATACTCTGTTCGGGAAGGGAAATCAGTTCCGGGTGTGCGGGATGTGGGTCCTGCTGCGAAAGGATTTCATAAGTCTTTGTGCTCGGAGGTCTTGCTTTCCTTCTCTTCCGCGCCGCCTCTCCCTCTCTCTCCCCCCACACCCACCCAGCAGCGCCGCCGAGGACACAAAATACATTTTCTGGGCGTCAAGGGAGATGGCGTGTCCTGTTCCAGGCCTCCACACACGCACGTACGTGCCCTTGTACTGTGAGCGCCAACTGCCACCAGCTCGGGCGCCCTCCCCTAACCGGATCGTACGCTGCGAATGAATGAATGAATGAATGAGTGTGTTTATGTTACACCCATGTGACCCAGAGCCCCGAGTGAGGCGGGGCGGGGCTTGTCTTAGCTAAATTTGCCACTTCCGGGCGCTTCAGAGGCTTTTCGGTGCACTTTAAAATGCCCTCACTGTATTATAATAATTTTAAAATATATTATCTTATTTGCACTTGGTTGCTTCCCAAAGACAAAACCACGGTGCCAATGTTGCCGCTCTTGTCCAAGTTGATCAGCATTTTTGAAATAAATCTGCAGAGGGAATCTCTTTTTTCCGATTCCACTGAAGGGTGAAGGGGTGGCAGGAGGCGTGATAATTTAATGTGTATTTATTTACTTAATGAGGGTGAGAATGAGCGCGGGGGCGGGCGGGGGTAGAGCGGCCGGCCGTTGCTGCTGCTGCTGCTGCAGAGCTGGCCTGCTCTGATCGTGGGAAAGTGGCCCGCCCGTAAAAGCCGCGGGTTCTTTGTGCCTGTTGTTCTTCTGTAATCGATCTCCCTTCAAGTAGAGGAGCCGAGCACTTCAAAGGCAGGCGAGGCTGTTGGGGGTCGAGGCGGGAGCCGCCAGAGCGCTCGGCCGGCCCCCTCGCCTTCCAGGAGGAGGAAAAGGGGAAGGAGCCGAAAGCGGCTCGCCTCCGGGCTCCGAACAGACGATCGCAGGCAGGCGGAAAGAGACGAGGTGGGGGGAGGGCTTCAGGGATTTGGGGGGGGGCGCTTCCGAAAGGGCTGCGCCTTGCAATTCAATGATCTCTGGAGCGCATGGAAGCAACATCCACCTCCCCCCCTTGCGCGCGCACTCCACACAGAGACAGAGGCGCGCGCGCCCCCGCGTCGGCCTGGGGGTTGTCCCTTCCGTGGCCCACTTGGCAAGGCGCGCCCAGACCGCCATGCCCAAGGCGCGGGGGCTGCGTGGCGCCAACTGGAGGTTGTCCAAAGTACTTTACACACACAGATCGATCAGCAATGACGCGGAGCTGTCGTTACATGCAGGGAGGGGAAACGGCTGCGAGCCACACACAGACCAGAAGCGCTGAGCCAAATGTGCGCTCGGGCCAGCTGTCCAGGGAGGAGAGACTTTGGACGTGGCTGGCCACCGCGCAGCTGCTGCTGTTGCAGTGATCTACCCTACTACCACGCCGGGAACGTTGACTGCCCAGGCTTTAGTCGGTATTTTTAAGAATGCATCCATGGTTCTGCTGATTTTGCAGTTGTCAGCGGCGCATTCTAGCTCCCGTCCCACCTCCTGCTTTTTGCATGGAACCTGGAAGCGTCCAGTCATAAACCTAACATTTATGTGCATAATTTATATCCTGTACCTGCAACCTAATTTTATGGCCCTGGGGAGGTCGGGGACAGAAAGAGTGAGAAGCTTTTAACATCTAATTGTGCTTCTGCTTTATAAACTAATGCAGCTATTTCCTTTGAGGTTTGTGGGGGTGGGGGAGCTGTGCCAGTCAAAGGTCTTTTGGATTCTAAATGAGTCTCCAATTCCTAAGAGGCCTGATGTGAGTTTTCCTGGGGTACCAGCCTGGAGATGGCAAAGCAACATTTTTGGAAATAGCCTCCTTCCAAACCCCAAATACACACACCTTCATAGGAGCCAACTCCTAAGGACTGAGATCCATTCGCCCCCATTAATAAAATATTTGAGTGGCTGGGCTCCCCTGAATGGTTGTTTTGCCACTTCGTCCCTCTCTAATGCTCAGTGGCCAGAGTTATGGTGGTTCTGTTTGGCTTCGACCCTATGCAGACTTGCCTTGTTGAAAGCCTAACCAAAGTTAGTGTGACTTACTGCTGAGTAGATATGTAAAGGACTGTGTTGTAAGATCCGGAATATGTCAGATTATGCAGCTACAACAAGTCCCTTTAACTTCAGTGGTACTTATTGCAAGACTAGAACTTTTGAAAATAAGGATATTAGTGTCAGGCTTGTGGTTAACTTCTGGCTTAAGTTCTAAACACTTTCTGTTTTAAAAAAGCTACTTCACATTCTCTGCATTTGTAATGCTAGAGTATAGCAAAATAACTTAATACTGTTATATGCTGCCACCCAGATCTGTCAGAACTTGCGTCAATTTATGAAAGCCCCAATAAGCTGCTGACTTCAGAGGGTTTAACCTGTACTCTTGAGCTGCCTCACAAGTACATATGTAGCCAAGATGGAGCTGCCTTAGCAAATGGGCTTTTAAGCAAATATATTTCATAAAGTTATAAGCTTCACACACTTAACCTGCCTCATGTTGTTTTCATTTATCACTTCCTGGGGGAACTTTTGGCTGGTCTGTTCCTTCATGTGGGATACACCCAAGGTATGGATGTTTGAAGGGAGACATTTGTTTAGTAAAAGCCAGCATGATGGAGTGGTTACTGAGGGGTTAAGACTAGAGATCTTCCAAGTTCAAATTCCTAGCTGGTCATGAAGTTCACTGGGTGGTCCTGAGCCAATCGCTTTCTCTCCACCGAACCTAATTCACAGGGTTGTTGTGGGGCTAAAACCGGGGAAGCTGAGCTCCTTGACCTCCTTGGAAGAAAAATGAAAAATAAGTGCAATGTGTTTGTTTGTTTATTTATTTGATCTATAAAGTTTGATACCGAATTACATCTGCTCACTTGCTCAAGAAGAGCTCTGAGTACAGCAGGAGTTCTGGTTTCTCCTCTAAACGCCCAATTTGTTTCAATGTACCCCCAATCCTCTGGAGCAATTTATAGGGACCGGGGGTTGTAGCAGGGAGCAGAGGATGGAGAAGTCCTGAATTGATTGTGGCCGCTATGGTGCTGGAGGAGACTCTTGAGAGTCCCATGGACTGCAAGAAGATCAAACCTCTCCATTCTTAAGGAAACCAGCCCTGAGTGCTCACTGGAAGGACAGATCCTGAAGCTGAGGCTCCAATACTTTGGCCACCTCATGAGAAGAGAAGACTCCCTGGAAAAGACCCTGATGTTGGGAAAGATTGAGGACACAAGGAGAAGGGGACGACAGAGGACGAGATGGTTGGACAGTGTTCTTGAAGCTACCAGCATGAGTTTGACCAAACTGCGGGAGGCAGTGGAAGACAGGAGTGCCTGGCGTGCTCTGGTCCATGGAGTCATGAAGAGACGGACACGACTAAACAACTCAACAACAACAACTCTCACAACACTGAATTTCATCAACGATATTTGAGTGCCTTTTTCTTAGCACTCAAAGTGATGTGCAAATCATGGTTTTGAATTACAAACCACACCCGTAGGTCCTTTCACTAGCATACGGTGGGGAAGGGATAATATGTTTGCTTGGTTAATTTCCCTAGATTTTTCCCTTCAGGTGAATTGAGTCTGAGTGAAAGTGGATGAAGCTTTCAGCCACTTTCAAGCCCGGCAGATTGTAGTACTGTAAATAATTCCCTGCATAATAATAGTTGATCCGCTAGGTAAAAGAGTTATTCTTACACTTATCTCCCTTCAGTTCAAGGAACTCTTGGGAATGTGTCCATCCCTAGGGATTTAGGAACCTCTCCCCGTTGCATTTCAGGCATTGCCACTAAGTTATGGTTCCCAGGGTCCCATGGGAAAAGCCACAACTGAAATAATTCCAAGCCCAATTTAAGTTCTGTTGCCGCCACCCCTCCATGGATTGTGCATCTTAAGAGTTGAACCACATGCAAGGAGTTCGACATGTGAAGCTTGCTACTTATCACCTCCCATCTGTCCAAAATAGCATTGTAAACTATCAGTGCTAAATACTACTTTGTTTGAGTCTCTTTCATCTTACAGGGAAAGGGAGTAGCTATCCCTTCACTGCATGGTATCATGAAGGCTGTAAGTGGAGACTCTATATTACCTGTTTATTAAGCATTTATCCTGATTTATTTGCACAGAGTTTGTGGGGAGGTTGTACAATCATGTCTGTTATTGACTGAGCATTTGTTCTGGTTCTCGTGAGAAGCTTATACATCATTCCCTATTTATTGTGCATTTATTATTATTACTTTTTAGGGAGGTTATCCAATGTCGAGCACTTTCCAGTGTTTTTCCTCGTCTCTTTCCTTACTGCAAAAAAGGAGGGGGCACTTGGGGAGTGGCTTTGTTGTGCAAGAGTGTGAGAATGCCAAATCCACTGTCACCTGAATTTGCCAGTATGCGGTTGAATCTAATCTGCAAAATAGTGACAGTCTGGAAACTGCCCCAGAGTCTCAATACCAATATAGTTATCAGCCTTTGCCTCCAGCTCCTTGGAATTCCAGGACTAAAGAGCACCCCCCCCAAAAAAAAAGCAACAGATCTGGAAATATGAGAGCTGTCCAGACGTTGATACAACCATCTGATAAGCAAAAACGATTGCAGTTCTTATGTAAGCAGTCTGATGTTCAATATAGGAACTTGCAAAAAATGTAAGTGGGGGGGGGGATTATTGTTGCATTTTTTTTCCTGATCAGGGAAGCAGCTGCTGAGATTTCCCACATGCCCCATGCTTCAAACCTTAGTGTATACACACAAAATAAAACAGGGTACTGTATTTGCTTGCATGTTGTTACATCTTATGCAACACCTTATTTATACAGTTAGGTTTATGTTGCCTTAACACAGAGCTTTACAAACTGTGTGTCACAACATGTTAGTGTGTTGGCTGCAGTGTTTAGATGTGTTTTTAAATCTCTGGTTTGGTAGTAAAACTGAATTAAAAAGGTAAAGGACCCCTGAGCGTTAAGTCCAGTCACGAACAACTCTGGGGTTGCGCACTCATCTTGCTCTATAGGCCGAGGGAGCTGGCGTTTGTCCGCAGACAGCTTCCGGGTCATGTGGCCAGCATGACTAAGCCGCTTCTGGCGAACCAGAGCAGCGCACGGCAACGCCGTTTACCTTCCCGCCGGAGCGGTACCTATTTATCTACTTGCATTTTGACATGCTTTCGAACTGCTAGGTTGGCAGGAGCAGGGACCGAGCAACGGGAGCTCACCCCGTTGCGGGGATTTGAACCGCAGACCTTCTGATCGGCAGGTCCTAGGCTCTGTGGTATAGACCACAGCGCCACATCATGAGCAATGAAAGCATACTGCAAAAAGCACATTCTAAACAACACACAGCACCACCAAGCGTGTGCTTGCTATTATGGTCCATTCAGAAAGCATAGGCTGGATGTGCATATTTGTGCCAATGCTTATATACATATTCTTTCTCTGTTGTTCCGTGACTGTCATGCATAACTCCTTGCCTCTTCCTTCTCAATATATGCATCTAAATGTGCATTGATATCCGTTTTTACCTCTGACACGCGCAATGCTTTATCATTTTCCTCTTTAACTAGCCAGTCTCTCCACTGTATTTTCTCTCTTATTGTGTCCTTAATTCTTTGTGTCAGTCCTGGTGTATTGATGCATCCATACCAATGAGAGTGCGCATATTTTATTTTATTTTTTAAAAAAAGATTGACCAAGTTTATGGCAGGCATGGCCAAACTCAGCCCTCCAGCTGTTTTTTGGGACTACAGTTCCCATCATCCCTGACCACTGGTCCTGTTAGCTAGGGATGATGGGAGTTGTAGTCCCAAAACAGCATCAGTTCAGGTTTCATTTATAGTGGAAACATATATCAGTGTTTGATTCAAACTCAGGACACATAGAGCCCACTGGACAAAGGAATCAGGGCAAGTGATTGCAGCCCACCAACCCCTTGTGTTGGACTAGATTGGTGCATGCATTAAAAACAATATAATCCACAAAATTAGGGTTTTCCACAGTGCCAGATTGGTCTTTATAGCTGCCCAGGGTCATGGGAAAACATAAATCTCAAAATAGGGTCACATTGGCAAAAGGCTTAGGAAAGAAATCTTTGAGCAGCATTTTGGATTTTGCTCCTCTTAGGTTACAATCCAATAAAAATAACAGGATCTGGCCAGGATTACAGTAAACAGAAATATTTAAGGGGTTTGAAAATATGAAAACTACCCAATTTCACCTTGCCCCTGTTTTATGAATGGAAAAGATGGCAGCACAATATTATACATATCCATTCAAAAGTAAGTCCCGTTGAGTAAAATGGGTAAAGGATTGCAGCCAATAAAACACAATATTTAATATTATTTTGTTTTATGATTTTATTTGGATGCCAAAAAGAAAGTGCAACTAGCAAACCGTTGAAATAAAACATGACGTCTTGTAACTGAGTTCCGTTTTTCAGAGGAGGGTTAATTTTCTCACATTAATTTCCATTCGTTTCAATCCATTGCACTTGAGATGTGTGTGTCTCTTTCCCACTGAAACTGACTTTTGAGGCAGTCTGTTGAACACCTGGTGGGGGAAATGAGCTTTGGCCACACAAAGAAAATGAAAAAAGAAATTAATACTAAATGAATATATTGTCTTTTTTATTTCTTTTCTTTTCCTGTACAGTAATTAAAGAAAATGACCCCACCCCCAGATTTTCAGAACTAGATAACTTTCATGATGTAAATGGAAAGTTTATCCACTTTTGCATGAATAATAATTTCTACCTTTATCTAAATTTAGATGAATAATAATTTGACATTTTTATTTAGTGCCAGGGGAGACAAGGAGAAAACATACTTTTAACAATGCAATCCTATGCATGTCTACTAAGAACAAAACTCTATTGATTTCAATGGGTAAATGTATTTATATTAAATTGAATCCTATGTTGATTTCCAAAAAATTGTGTCCATATATTATCTCAATAGGTTTGCCAGCTTATTCTCAGGTACATAATAAAACTTCCATGATTTGAAAATGAATGTGGATGCCAACTTAGCTTGTGTTCTAAAACCTGGGAGATCTTGATTTCTCCCAACTTTCTCCAGTGAGGTACTTGGAGCAATGCCAACATAGACTTGTGGAGGATGGCTTACAGTGGTCTAGAGATTCCATCTCCTTCTCCAGGCTTCCTGTCCAGTTGGTCTCTGCATTGAATATTTGTATCAGTGTTGATCTGCGAGACATATTGAAAATTCTTCTGGCTCATCTCCAGGCTAGAGTGAGCTGTGGGACCTCAACATTCATTCCAAACCTGACTTGTCTGGTGCAGCCGAGGACTTCATGGCTGCTGTGACAACCATGGGGCTGTTCAAATGGGCCACCAGTCCATCATATATAGCAGGTCACATTCTTAACCAGGCATTTCTGACCGGAAGGTATGTGTTTTAAAAGGTGGTGTGGCGTTTGCCTCCTAGGTAGGTCAGAAGGAAAGGGTTAAATGAGTGTGATGTGATTGGCCAGTGGGAACCTGAGGGGAGGAGTTAAAGTTAGAATTGGAGGTGTGTGGAAGTTAGTTGAGAGTTGGGAGTTGGAGAAGGAAGAGGGAGGATAAGTGTGTGCGTTGGTAGAGTAGTGTGGTGAGAGAGTGAGAGGAACTGTTAGGTGGAGTCAGATAGATAGTGGGATAATCAGTTTGAAGTTGTTAGTTGAAGTTGCTTATACAAATAAACTTGATTATTTGTTAATGTTAACAACTGTCTGGACTCCGTGTGTACCCGAGGGAAAGGGGTTGGTGGCAGCGAAGAAGGCAAACACAGTGGTGGCACAGGGATCAATACACCGTCAAACGTCTGGGGACCCTGTGTGATCGCCACAGGTGGCATCATTGAAAAAGCAACCTCTTGCATTTGTTGATGGGGCATCTGAACTCTCCCTATACAGAGCCAGATGTGAAATCTTCCCAACCCAACCCCCCACAGATATGGCATTTCTCTTTACATAGCCTATCAGCTGGACATGTAATGAAACAGATTGTTATCTATTGATAAAAACAGATATAATATCTTTATAACTGTAGAAGCCTCTCTGCACTCAGGAGTAAAATGTACCTTTCCCTCTCCCTAAACTATGGTAGGAAAGCTGTAGCCCTCTACTTTATCCCTGTGCTTAAGAAATCCCATTATTTTTTATCGTCTGACTTGGCTAATACAAACTCCTCCTTACATTTGATCCTCTGCCTATGTTCTCGAGAAAAAAAACTCTTTTTTTTACCGCAAAGATTATTATCATTTTGCTTGAAGACCAACTCTTAGTTAAAAATTCCAAGTCACCTGCTTTCCATATTATATACATTTTAATACTCCTGACCCTGCCAACATTTTTCCAAGATCATCATCATAATTAAGAGGAATGCTGGAGAACTAAAAATGCACCACAGATTGATTATCCTTACTAAGAGGACACATCTGTTGCTACAAATTCCACTTTTAAAATTCTGCTTCAACCACTTATGTGGAATTCCGATGTCTTGTTGGACATTGTTTAAAGGCAGTCTATTACTTTTCGGGGCTGATGCCACAAAATACAAAATCCCCCAGTATTGTTGCCTAGAGCTCTGTGTGTGAAATGTGTATTAAAATATAGAGGAAGCTATCTTTCTAATGCGTTTTAAAATATAGAGAAAGCAGGATCTTTGCAATTACTTCGCCTTTCAGATCATAGCCAATGAATAGCATTGAGGTACAGTGCTGTAGTACTTAGACAATTTAATCAGTCTATTTAAAAAATAATGTGAAATACGCAATAATATGGAAATACTATGTTCTCTGCTTCACCCCTAATATTCCTAGCACAATACTTTGCCCCTGTTTATGTGGAATGGTTACTGGTATGTATAATATTTATAGGAAAATTATAGAGATAAGATGACAACTGTGGTTTTTTTAAAAAAATTACTATACAGTGGTACCTCGGGTTACATACGCTTCAGGTTACATACGCTTCAGGTTACAGACTCCGCTAACCCAGAAATAGTGCTTCAGGTTAAGAACTTTACTTCAGGATGAGAACGGAAATCGTGCTCCGGCAGCACGGCAGCAGCAGGAGGCCCCATTAGCTAACGTGGTGCTTCAGGTTAAGAACAGTTTCAGGTTAAGAACAGACCTCCGAAACGAAATAAGTACTTAACCCAAGGTACCACTGTATTCTCTCTCGATTGGGAATGATCTTGTAGCTTGTCTAATATGTAGTACAGGATTCCAAAATCAAATAGATTGTATTGTGAAACAATGCTTTGGGCAAGGAAAATCTCTAAAATTCCCTCTCTCCTAAGGTGGGTCTGGCCTCCATTTTATGGTATGACTTTTGCTGGCAGCTCAAGAAGCACCTGCGTCTTTCAGGGTGAACGAATTATGTAAAGATTTTTCTCTGACCCCTCCCTAACACATTGCAGTGTGGGCTCTTGCTTAAACTAATTGTAATCCTAAAATGTATGGTGGTGTTGTATGTATCCCATTCTGAGACCTTGTGCCAAAGGGCAGTTTATGCTGTTAAATAAATGAATACTGTAAACGGGGTGCCACATAAAACAGTATATTTTCATTTACCCTAAATGGAAAGGGCGAATTACATGGTAATTCTTCTGGCCAAGTGTCCTGGACCTAATTCTTTAATACTGGAAAGCCTTTGTCTGTAGAATGGAGTTTTGATGCCAAATTACAACAAATAAAACTTGGTTTGCACAGTTATTACTCCTCCTGCAGCAGTACTGCAATATGGATATTCTACACCAGGTTCTTCATCACAATGACTAAATAAATATTCCGATAACAGTTATTTGGCTCCATTTATAGCAGGCATGGGGAACCTTCAGATCTTGTTGGATTCTAACACTCATCAACTCCGACCACTGGCCATGCAGGCTGGGCCAGATGTGAGGAGATGGAGTCCCAACCACATCTGGAAGGCTCCAGGTCCCCCATTCCTGCTTTATGGGTACTAAGGGACTGATTCACATAATGCCTTTTTTGCCAGGCATGTATAGTTTCCCCTTAATTTTATAGATGAGGAAAGTTAGTTGCTGAGAATTGTGTTCTGTTCGCCCTTTAAAACACATAAACGAGGCATCTCGAACCACACTCTGGAGCCTCTCAGACCTCTAACCTCATAAACCACATTTTCTCATCTGCCAGGAGTAAGGAAGGCCACACAGATATAGCCACACACATTTAGGGACCTTTCACCACTCTTGTCCAGCCCCTTTAACAGTGGCGGATTTATGGTCTCCGGGGTGCTGTGTGCATGCAGGGGCTGCTTGTTCACCTAAATAAATGTGACTACGTTGAAATTAGGGGTGTATGAGGAGATGATGATGATAATAATAATGCTTCTGCTTTTGCACTGTGCTCTGCTCCCCTCAAACAGCTTGGAAGCAATCCCTGCTCTGGGCCAGGCAGGAAGAAAAGGTGCTGATGATGATGTTGCCTCTGAGATGGAAACAATCCAGAAAAAATGTGATGGTGATTATGCCTCTGCACTGTCCCCCCGCCCACCCATCCCCCACAACTCTGGAACAATTGTTTAAAGGGAGGTGATGATGATATTGATGCCCAGTACTTTCCCCCCACCCCAAGAAAAATAGGTGTTGTCAGGCAAGTCTTTAGCATATGCGCTGCCGGGGTGCAAAGATCCGCCCAGCGCTCCCAAATTTAGTTTAGCCCCCAAATTAACTTTTGTGCCGCCGTTGTGAGCGCCGTCGTTGACAAGTGCCGCCATTGTGAATGACAAGCACCGCCGCTGGCACAGCACGTCTTTGGTAAATGAGCGCACAAAGTCAACAGTCCTTTAGTGAAATAGTAGGTATACATGTATTTTGTTTTTCTAGCTTGATCAAAATTATTTATTATTTCATAACAGGTAGATAGTTAAGAGCTGAGGCGGCTGCAGCGGCGGGCGCCTGGTACCCCCCAGAATTTGGAGCCCGGGTGCCCCACGCCACTTGCACCCCCGGGTAAAGACGGCCCTGGGTGTTGGAACTCACCTTGAGGTTGTTACAGTAAGCCACTGGGTTACTCGGGGCAGCCACTGGTTCTGGTGTAGGTGAATTAAATGCCTTCCCCGCCTCCCTCATTCTCTTAGATTCAGGCGGATGGCTAGGGCATCTCAGAAAGGCCATCGTGCAAACCTGGTAGAGGTCTGCCTGGAAAGCTTAAAGCCCACCGCTGAAGAAAATGAAATACGAATTGGCCCCACCTGATAGCTTGACCAATCATGACTAGGAGTGGCTAGGAGCTAGGTGGAGTCATAGATCTAAAAAAAAAGTATAGACTCGCCCACGCTGGCCAGCTTCCGTTTTGACTTGAAATGTTCATTTTGGACTTCTCGGAAGTACATAAAGATTTGGGCCGGGGAACGCCAGCCCACAATGTTGCCCAGGGGAGAGGTGCTGGAACTGTGCTCTGATGCACTCCAGGTGAAAAAAAAAGAGCACTGATGGTGCCTCAGCACTGAACTCAACCCGGCCCCCCCAAAAAAAACAACAACACCACCTTGGCAACAATCCGGGGAAGGATGTGATGCTGGGGCCTCTGCACTGAGCCCCTTCCCCTCCACAACAGCTTTTGAATAATTGCTGCTGTATGGCATGCAACAGAAACAAAAAAGGGTTGCTATACCCTCCCCTCACCCACAGATTCAACTGAGGCTCCTCTCAAGTAGCTGAAGTATGGTAACAGTATAACAAACTACAATACTAGAATGCAACCATTGGAATTCATTGTCTGTAGTCAAGTTTCAAAGGTATCTTCTCAGTTAACAAGGTATACTTGTGGACACCTCAACCTCAGGTGGCCCTAGTTCAGCACACACGACAAATACATACAAATCTGTCACTGCCATTTAATATTCTGCAATCTTCTTTTGGACAGGCTGCCAAATTTTCTTCTTGCTGTGGATAACCATAACAGTATATATAGACCCTTTCCCCACAGAAGTTACTCTTGAAGAACCCTGTATAAGAGGCGGTGTAGGGGTTGGTTGGCACTGACCGAATCCCTAACTCTTTGCTTAGTGAAACGATTAAGCCAAGCTTTGTAAGGATAGTCAGTATGAGTCTAGTTCATGTTGAACTATGGAAAGTTTTCTCCAAAATAAAGTTAGCAGTGCGTTGCTCTTTAAGAAACAAAAGGGTAGCTCATAGAATCCTAGAACTGTAGAGTTGGGAGGGACTTTAAAGGGTCACAGAACTGTAGAGTCAAATCTACAATTGTCCAATCCCCTGTTATGCAGGAATATGCAGTTGTCCCTTACGGGGATCGAACCTGCAACCTTGGCATGATCAGCACCACACCCTAACCAACTGAGCTATCTAGGTCTAAACCCCTGTAGTGCAGGAATCACAGCTAAAGAACCCCTGACAGATGGACACCCAACCTCTGTTTAAAAACCTCCAATGAAGGGGTGTTCACTACCTATGACCAGGAGAGTCGTAGGTGTCACAGTGGCCTCCACTGACAATGCTGAACACACAGTGCCCCAAAACTAATGAACTTGGTCCTTTGAAGGGACCATGTCCAAAAGAGGATGAATCTTACCTACCAACAGAAGCTCTCCTCTCTCAGGATTGAGATTCAGATTACTGGCTATCATTTGGTTTATTACCAGTCTCAAGAAGTGGTTCACCACCTCAATTTCATCACCTGAATCTGATTTTTTTAAAAAAAGAGAAGCAAAGCTGTATGTAATCAGCATATGGATGACCTCACTCTGGACGGATTCAGTCAAGTTCATGCAGATGTTTAAAAGTAAGGAGAGATCAGATGGAATCCAGCAAAACTTCATAGCAGTCAGAACAAAATTATAGGTGATGTTACAACAAAGCAAAAAGAAAAGAGACAAGGAAAAGTATGCTTAACCAAAGCATGCTTTACTTTGGGGGTGGGGGGTGGGGGTGCTCCCATCAAGAACATGCTCCCAATCTAGATACAGGTCTCACAACAGTTTTCTGCTGAGAATGACTCTTTGTGCTGTTTTCCCCTGAAGTGTATAAATAGCAACCAGGATTTTCAGCAGATCAGGAGTGTGTTACAAATGATGGTCCTTTTACTCAAAATAAAAGTGATCAGGTTAAGCGTGCTTTTTAAAAGTATGAACAAAATTCGGAGTTGGCCAATCTTCCCAGATCTTACTCAGGGCTTTCAGCCATATAATTTTCTCCTTCTCTGACCAGCCGTTCTGGTTGAAATCCTTCGCAGTAACCTGATTAAGAACCCAGCTGAGAGGTGTGTCTTTGCCCTCTTTGAGACTCCAAGACACAACAACAAACCCCAAAGGATTTAACCCCTTTGGGTCCCACCTCTTCAAAGTCGCCTCTGCCAGGTTTGACCCACCGTTTGTGATCCACCACCTGCAGCAACTACAAAGATATACCCGCCCCGCTCCAAAAGTAGCCAATGGCTGGATGAATTTATCTCCCAAGGACAGGCTGCTCCTCAGCACCAAGTTGTTCCTCCGCCACCCCTTGTCCTCCTCTCACTCTGCTCCCTGTTGCACCATCACAGTATTCTTAATTTTTGTACTTTGGTTTTACGTTGTTTTTTTCTTTTCTGTGCATTGCTTTGGATTATATATATATATATATATATTTAGTGGCATATAGGCGTTCCAGAAGCATTTCCCATTATCTTTCAGGCAGGACAGGGTGCAGGTGATGTGTGTTGTAAGACATGTGTTCACTACTGAAAACAAAGACAACATGTCACACATCCCCTTAGAAATTATTTATCAAATTCCCTTTCCCCCTCAAATTATTGCAAATATATGCAGGTGAAAACCATTGGTTAACTGCCTAAAACTTGTAAGACTAATTAACTAGGTTTCTGGATTTATTTAATGGGGGGTGCTAGTAGAAGTCCTAGTGTTTTGCTTTGTTTTTTTTAAGTAGAAACTTAGCTTTTCTCAGCCATTCATCAGCTGTCACCACATGATAAACTGAGCCTTTTAACATACCTGCAAGAGAGACTTTTTTTTAACTGAGTCCAAAAACATGGGGTCAAGCAGGAAAAGTAATTCTCCAGAATCATATTGGGATTTGGTGCCAGGAAGTTGCATGCCTGTCTGGGAGAAACAATGCATTTTTCAGGCTCTAATACGAGTCCATTTTTTCCTATACTATCATCGCTGATAAATTTTTGGAGTAGCTGATGCGGGAAAAGAGCATGATAAGGTTTCCTTCTGGGAAATTCTTCCATGGTTCCACCTAACCATTACATTAATTGCAGAAGGGCTCTGCCTTTCTCTAAAACCCAATCCAGCTAACCCCCCCAATGAGATTCTCTGCTGAAGATGGGTCAACTTGTGAGGTCTTTGTAAGGAATGGCTTTTTGCTGGACGTGCTCCCGCTGTTCATAAATGACTCCAATGGGAAGGCTAGGCCGTTGACTCATTTGACATACTCAAATGGAATCTCAATTTTACAGTGATAGATCCTCAGAGCTCACTCATCTATCAGACGGGGGGAGGGGGGACGACGAGAGAAGAATAGAAAACTGCACAGGGGAAAGGAGTGTAGCAGTTACGATTTCTTCCTTAATTTTTTGCTATTGAGGGCAGTGTGTATACATGGCAATATAGATGTCATCATATATTTCTAGCCTGTCTTTGTTTCCTCGGGTATTAATAATGGGTTACCATCTATCTCAGAGAAAAAGAAAAAGGTGACAGCTGGAAACTACAACAGGCTCACTCCATGTTGACCAAAAGCCTAGGAAATGTCCTCAAATAAATACTGGACAGGTTTTACAGAATATAGGGCCTCAACTGGTTGTGAATACCACATGCAGTTGTAGTCCATACCATAAGGCAAATATCACCTCAGTGGTATCAAATACAAATATGGTATCAAATACATGTGAAACCATAAGGCAGATATCACTTCGGAAAACCTTCAAAATTCTCACAATTTGCATTCACTTTTTATTTTATGTATTTATATATTAAAAAATATATACTATATAAAGTATACAGCAACAGTTGAGGGAGTTGGGCATATTTAAACCTCCATAAGAGGAGCCTGAGAGGAGATATGATAGCCATCTTCATATCTTAAGGGCTGCCACATGGAGGATGGAGCAAGCTTCTTTTCTCCTGCTCCAGAGGCTAGGACCTGAACCAATGGATTCAAGTTACAGGAATGGAGATTCCAACTAAAGAAGAACTTTCTGATAGAAAGAGCTGTTAGACTGTGGAACCCTTGGAAAGTGGTGGGTTCTCCTTCATTGGACGTTTTTAAGCAGATGGGAGTTTAGTTGAGATCCCTGCATTGCAGGGATTGGACTAGATGACTCTCAGGAACCCTTCCAACTCTTCATTTCTGTGATTCTGGACCCTTTTGCCCTCAAAAGGGCCCCATAGATGGTTCACAACAAATATCTCCATACAATTAAAACTATTTTAAAAACAAAACAAAACCATGACTTAAAAGCAACATGTGATTAAAACATACTTTAGATAGCATCTGCTTGTCATCTAAGTCAAAAAGCACACTATCAGTACATTCCTATATATGTCTATTAAGTAATAAAATTAGTTCAGTTGAGTTCAATGGGGTTTACTTCCAAGTTAGTGTGCCCTTATGGGCATTTGAGAGCACTTAAATTCAAAATTTGTCCAATACATATTTCTGTATTCAGATTTTCCTTTCTGAAACAAACATTCCTACATAGAAGTTAGCATTGAGCAAACTTTTTTGATATTTGATGACAATGTTTATCCTTTTTTCAGCACTTAGGTCCCCCCACCCCATGTACTGAGTAAAAAGTTACTTTTCCTTCATTCTGATTCCATCCAGTTTTTCTTAACAAGAAAAGAACTATGGAACAATATCTCAATATATGATCATAGCGGAGAGACTCTTATATGGACAAAGACTTGTTGTTTAATAAGGAGGAATGGCTGTTTAAGTTTGATTGGTTGGGGACCTAAGCATGTCTGTGAAAACACGCTTCCGCTGTTTAGTGTTGCGTGTACTGTATATATGAAGGGTGGGGGTGATGTAGCAAAAGAGAATCAGTAACACTTTCCCCAAAGCTTCAGATATATGCAGTGGTAGCAAACTGTAATTGTGTTGCACTGCAATAAACAACTCTGTATTGGTGCATTTACTCTTCTGTGAGGCCAAACCTTGATCTATAATTTTTTAAAAAATATTTCCCCCTTTTAGATATAATCAAGTATGGCTGGAAACAAGGAAGTCAGATCAAGCCAAAACTCAGAGGTCAGTTTTGAAAGCTATCAACTTTCTTTGACAATCTGGGTGGCCCTTGCCATGTCTAGGAAAACATGATACTGGTGCCCCTGGTTGCATCAGCTGTTTCCTCCCTCTGACTGCTGTGACCAATTTGTCAGTATCCACAACATTTTAAAAATATGTTATTAAGCTTCATACCTATGCATTCTCCCCAGAGTATAAACCATTAAAGAGAGTATGGGCTTCAGAAGTTTTTTGGGGGGGGGATGCAAAAGGCTTTAATTGCATTATTTAAATGGAATCAAATATCTTCACTGTAATAATTTCACATGCATATATACTCGGGAATATTTTGCTTTCTAACATCCCAATCTAACCCCAATTTACAAATTAACACTCTTTCGTACACTTTCTTCAACCAAGGCACTTAAAATAAAATAAAATAAATCGAAGAGAGCACTGCCCTTAATTGGAACTGCACAAATGTTTCTAAAGCGGCAGCCAAGCTTCAGTATCAATTTTCAAGGTGCTCCTGAAGGAATGTTAGCCTCAAGGCTTTTGAACGTGAGAATACGAAAGAAGGTAATTGGAATATTCCTTAAGGAGCAGCATTGAAAAGCCTTTACAAAATGAAACATTAGTGTGGGGAAGTATTTGGCCTGGGAAATGAGTGAACACCAGCATTTTAGTAGCATGATACCATGAACAGATGAGAGTTCTCTAGATTTTGGAGATCAGAGGTGGTTGTTCAATGCACTTGATTCCCAGAGTATATAGTCACAAGAGGCCCAGCCAGATCAGTATGGGCAAATGCATATTGGAGCCATATTCCACAAGAGGGGTGGGAGGGGCAACGTGAACCAATGTGATGGCAGGGGGGGAATTATCTGGAGTTGGCCTCCAAACGTTTATTGGCATTTGATTGCCAATGTGTATATAACATTGGTCGTATTAGAGCTCAGTTAGTAGAGCATGAGACTCTCAATCTCAGGGCCATGGGTTCAAGTCCCATGTCTGGCAAAAGATTCCCATGGGCCCTTCCAACTCTTCTATGATTTTTCAAAGGGCTTCACAGTCTCTGTTATGTTTATATCAACCTTGTGAAATATATTGCTGTTTTTGTCGTCTACTATCCTACCATTGAGGGACGTGGGTGGAGCTGTGGGTTAAACCACAGAGCCTAGGACTTGCCGATCAGAAGGTCGGCGGTTCGAATCCCCGCGACGGGGTGAGCTCCCGTTGCTCGGTCCCTGCTTCTGCCAACCTAGCAGTTCGAAAGCATGTTAAAGTGCAAGTAGATAAATAGGTACCGCTCCCGCAGGAAGGTAAACGGCGTTTCCGTGCACTGCTCTGGTTCGCCAGAAGAGGCTTAGTCATGCTGGCCACATGACCTGGAAGCTGTATGCCAGCTCCCTTGGCCAATAAAGCGAGATGAGCACTGCAACCCCAGAGTTGGTCACGACTGGACCTAATGGTCAGGGGCCCCTTTACCTTTACATCCTACCATTATTTATAATAATTTATCATCATCATCATCATAATTCATTATTTACATGCCACTCAGCCACTTGGGGTGGCTTCCGACAAATTAAAACATAAAACACAGTAAAACATCAAACATTTGTATATTTGTTCATTGAATTTCCAAGTAACTCAAAGGGGTATACATTAAGACCGATTAAAAATAATTACAAAAAGCTAAAAACAGAGCAATACAAGTAAAAAGCTAAAAACTAAGCAAAAAGGAGAGACTGCAGATTCTGCCCCACTAAAAGAGTCAAGTCCACCCTTCAGATACAACTGAAAGTCAATGTGACTTGCCCTCATTTCCCATGACTACACTCTGCTTCCAGGGTAGGAGAGAGCAATGATTCTAAATACTAGTTGCTAAGATCCTCAGGAAGGAAGTATGCTCTTGTGGTCAGGTCCTGCTTGCACATTTCCCAAAGGTATCTGGTTGGCCACTGTGGGAACAAGATGCTGGACTAGGTGGGCCACTGGCTTGATCCAGCAGGCAAGCTCTTCTGGTGACTGTGTGGCAAAGTCTTGAATCCAGACCTCCCGAATACAATTGCCCTGTGCTTGCCATTCAGTCACACTGGGCCTGTTAAATGTGAGATGACCTTCATCTCATAAAGATACCACTTTTCCTTCAAGGCATGGGATTAGTCTATATGGGTTTCAGGAATTTAAAGCAGCGTAAAACAAATCGCTGCTATGGTTTGCCAGAAACGGCTTAGTCATGTTGGCCACATGACCTGGAAGCTGTACGCTGGCTCCCTCAGCCAATAAAGCGAGATGAGCGCCTCAACCCCAGAGTCGGTCACGACTGGACCTAATGGTCAGGGGTCCCTTTACCTTTTTAAAAAACAAATAGCTATGATTAAAAATAATTACTGAAATGCAGAGCTTTATTATATTTTGTATTTCGTTTCCATTTGTAATGTTTTATTTGGATATTTAGTAATGTTGCCTTTGATGCTGTAGGGATGACGATGGCGATTTTTTTTGAAATGTAAGCGGGGTATAGAAATGATTTAAATGAATAAAACATTGACATTTTCGGCTGCCTTGAAAGTCCAACCTTGGACTTGCATGTGGAAGATAGCAATAGGTAATTTCTCAAAGGTGGGGGAAATTCCCCAAGAAGCCTTAAATGTGTTTAATATTCTTGTGACAGAATGAGAGAAGGTGGAAAGAAACGAAACGAAACAGAATAAAAATGAGTAAATTAATACCAAAACCATATGGCAAGCAATATATAGAAAGCGCCTTGTGGAGTAACAGTGGAAACTGTCAGAAACAGAAGAGCAGTTTTAACCAGTCGCTTTCCACCTGCCACGCTCTGGGTCTTTCAAATTCCTAGGGGAAACCCAAGGGTACTTCGTGTTGTGAGGCTTTGCTCTGATCCTATGGAACCCTAGGAGAAACCTTTATGCAAATGTGGTTAGGCTTTTGCCAGAATCCCATTTTACGAACTTTTTTTTATTACTACTTATAATATTACATTTCCTGTAGTGAATACCTATATGCCCGCTGTGTTTTAGTTACCATAGTTCCTAATGTAACTTGACTATTCTCTGCAGAGTTTCTCATAGGAAAGACCCTCCAAAGTAAGTAGGCTTGCTTTATTTTATACTTGGTACATTGTTTGGTGTGTTCATAATGGGTTCCTGCAATATCACATAATGTCAGCTCAGGGCCTTATTATAAAAAGGAGGGGGGAATGGCTATGTCCCATTTGTTGCACAGGGATACTGTGGTATTTGTTTTATGCTTGCCTCCAGGTGATGGTTTTCTGAGATTTGAGAGAAAAACAACATCTCCCTCACAAGCAGAAAAAAATAAGCCCCCTTCCAAACAACTTTAGCTTAGGAACAGCCCCCATTTTCTGGTCTCTGCTGCAGCCAATTTGTGTTCAGCTTGTGACCCCAGGGACTGCAGAATAAATGCTATGAAGACTGGGAAAGCAGCCTTTCCCAAAGTAGCAGGTGCTTAAGGCTGGCAATACAATTCAGGAGGCCAGGAGGATAGAGACTTCCTGGATGCCTCGAAAGGCCTTTGCACACATCCCCCAAAAGCGAAGGAGGACAGTTTACCTTTGGGATATTGGGCTAGGTGCGAAAATCAAAGATATAGCTACACTTTTGCAAAGTACGCAAAAATAAATGTGCTATATATCTACCAATGTCCTAATGATTCCAGGATTTAAATGACTTCCTTTCAATAGAAGCCTCTTACAAATTCACTTGTGCTTTTATGCATGGGTGTTGTTGTTGTTGTTGTGTGGGGTCTGATGTTGTCCTGGTCTGTTTCTTCCCTGCTCCCCATTTACAAGTCATGTTGAGGAGAATGGGTGATGTGTGTACTTCAACTCACAGCATGATTAATGGGGGGTTGTGGGGGGGCATAAACATTTGTAGGTAAGAATTTGCTTGATGTGCTTCATGCAGCTGAGAAAGTCGTCCCATGCTTACAAAAGCAGGCCACAATATATTTCTTAGTCTTTTGTTGTTGTTTAGTTGTTTAGTCGTGTCCGACTCTTTGTGACCCCATGGACCAGAGCACGCCAGGCCCTCCTGTCTTCCACTGCCTCCCGCAGTTTGGTCAGACTCATGCTGGTAGCTTCAAGAACACCGTCCAACCATCTCGTCCTCTGTCGTCCCCTTCTCCTTGTGTCCTCAATCTTTCCCAGCATCAGGGTCTTTTCCAGGGAATTTTCTCTTCTCATGAGGTGGCCAAAGTACTGGAACCTCAGCTTCAGGACCTGTCCTTCCAGTGAGCACTCAGGGCTGATTTCCTTAAGAATGGATCGGTTTGTTCTTCTTGCAGTCCATGGGACTCTCAAGAGTCTCCTCCAGCACCATAATTCAAAAGCATCAATTCTTCGGCGGTCAGCCTTCTTAGTCTTTAGTCTTAGTCTTTAAAGTGCCCCCAAAACACTGAGTGGTATCTGATGTTTCTGTTTCACTAGTGCAAGGACAGAATTCCCCCCCCTCATTCAGCCTACCATGTGCCTTCAAAATCAGCTCCAGGGGGTTGGGGGACCCCCTGGAGCAGATTTGGGGGGCACATGTGAGAAGTGGGAGGAGAAGTATAGTTGCATGAGAAGAGTTCCACTCACAGAGCATTGGATACAACTAACTAGTTTTGATACAACAGATAACCTAGCTCCTCTTTTGAATTTTATCTGAAGTTTTATCAGTCATTAAAAAAAAAAATTTTTTTTTTGAATATCAGTCATTGTTGCCTTGAATATGAATATGAATTACTTAGTAACCTCATTTTTCTTTCTAATGCCCTCTTACATAGATTACAAATTTATTACTGTACAATTTGTATTTTTAAAAAAGTGGCACGGGAGGCAGATATATTTTGCAACTAAATTTCTCATATAAATGTTTTTTTTTTTAAAAAATGTTTAGGTAATGTTCTGAAAAGAACAGCCCCCCCCCCCGGCTAGCTCACTTAAAGTTCAAAGGGGGGGGGGGGAAATGTCACAATGACAAATTGAAAAGTGCTATTCATACAGTTAGGAGGGAAATGTGCCCTCATTTGCTGGCATTTCACATAATTTGTAAAATCGTTGTTTCCAAAGAAAACACAGAACTAAATGATTTTTGATTAACAGTACATGTATTATTAATTAATCTTAGTAGAAATGTGTTTTACCTTTAAATAAATACACATGCATGTAATATATAGTCTAGTACATATTTATTCTCTGTAGAGAGATGCAGCGAGTTCTTGTCTAGAGAAATATATGTCGCTTCCTTCCACCACTTCATCATTGTATTAGCACTCCAGATGTTGAGCTGTGGTTTGCATGTTCGTGAATGTTGAAGCATGATTAATACGTTAATATAACTACCTGAAGTTACAAGAATAGGTGTTGGCCTTCCATGGGCATCAAAAGGTTTCGTGTCCATGCCCCAGTCCCCCTTTTTCTGCACACAGATAACCACAACCACAAAACAGTTCGGTATACCATTGTTTATTAGGAACAGGGTATTAGATCACCACTTTCCCCTAGTGAATACCCTTCGGCATTTTCCTGCTGTAGCACCAGCTGCACACAGGTTGAGGCCTCACATGGTGGCCTGCCAGTCTCTTGAGTGCCTTCCCAGCACCTTTTATTTGTTGGGCTTTGACACAGCTGGAATTCCAGACAGGCCCACTCTGTCCCAACCCTTCCCTACCTCCTCAACTATGAGGGAATCTGACGCCTCAATGTCAGCAGCTGTATCTCTCCCCAGCTGTTCCTTATCTACCTCATCTCCCAGCCAATCTCCACAAGCAAGCTCTGGTGATGCCTGATCTGCATCCATAGGAGGTAAGCACCAGAGGGGGCAGTGGGGCAGGCCCTCACAGTAAAGAGAATTGGAGGGTGTGTGGAAAGCCAAACACAGTGGTATCTCTGGTTATGAACTTAATTCGTCCCGGAGGTCTGTTCTTAACCTGAAACCATTCTTAACCTGAGGTACCACTTTAGCTAATGGGGCCTCCCGCTGTTCTCATCCTGGGGCAAAGTTCTTAACCCGAGATACTACTTCTGGGTTAGCAGAGTCTGTAACCCATGTTTGTAACCCGAGGTGTTTGTAACCCGAGGTACCACTGTACCCCAAAAAGCCCACTTTATGCCCTTGTGTTTCTACACCAATGGGACCATAATATGAGACTATGAAGAACCAGCAAAGTCCCTTAGTTCACCAGGAGACCCAACACTGACATTGCGTCTGTGGATTAAAACTCTGTAGGAATTACTCTTTTTTTTTAAATAAATTTTTATTCATGTTTGCACATATATACAGGAAAAACATAAACAAAAAATTACTCTTTTGTTCACCTCCAGCTTGCGGATGCTGCGGATAGTGTCATTATAGAGATTAGTCACTAGGTGGTACCAGACTTAGTAGTATCTGGGCATGGGCGGACTTTGGTCTTTCAAATTTCAGCGGCACCCTGTACGAGACCAAAACTTGGTGCCTCTCAACTCTTGCCTTCCATTCTGCACAATTCCCTATGTTATGACATCCTGCAGCGCCCAGTGCAGTGGAACTGGCCATGTTGCCCTAAATCTGCCTCTGATCTGGGTAGAGACAAGCACTTCATTTGGTGTGCTGTTCTTGTTTAGGATAGAGAATAAAGTTGTTGTCTAGCTTCCAGACTTGGGGTGTCCTCTAAGCCATTCATGACAGACTGTGTCTGTTGCCTGAGAGTTGCAAGTAGAAAATAGATGCTTTCTTATGTGGTCTACCAATATCTGAAGCACATTTGTCTTGGGCTAAGGTAAGGGACGTGGGTGGCACTGTGGGTTAAACCACAAAGCCTAGGACTTGCCAATCAGAAGGTCAGTGGTTCGAATCCCCATGACGGGGTGAGCTCCCGTTGCTCGGTCCCTGCTCCTGCCAACCTAGCAGTTCGAAAGCACATCAAAGTGCAAGTAGTTACCTTCTCTGGCGGGAAGGTAAATGGCATTTCCATGCGCTGCTCTGGTTCTCCATAAGCAGCTTAGTCATGCTGGCCACATGACCCGGAAGCTGTACGCCGGCTCCCTCAGCCAATAAAGCGAGATGAGCGCCCCAATCCCAGAGTCGGTCACGACTGGACCTGATAGTCAGGGCTCCCTTTACCTTTAAGGAGAGGGTCTTCTCTGTGGATGTGCCTTAGCTCTAGAACTCTTCCTTGAAAGCCCACTTTCCTCTATTGCTGATGGCCTATTATTGCAGGTGTTAATAGCTCTCATTTCAGAACATCTTGGGGCAGTAGGAATCACTTTTGGACCTCTTGGTATTGGATTTTGGAGGTGTTCTGTGAGAATTGCTTCTGAAGATTTTGTGTGTGTGTTTTAGTGATTGACTTCTTAGACTTTATGTGCTGTTTTTCTCTTTGTTGTTGCACTGTTGTTTGTTATATTGGTCTTGGACGTTGTTAGGCGCCTTGGACATTTCATGGGAAAGTTAAAGAAATGTAAAATAAAGGACCGACAACCAGGAAATCAGTAGCATTCATTGCTAAGGTCCATAACATTTATCAGGTGTTCGTAGAAATGGTTTTAAGTGATTTTTTTATTTAAAAAATGCTTATTTACAAGTAGATATGATCATGCCATGCTGTTGCATTATTCTAGAAATACTTATTTATAATAAAGACGACTTAGGGTTTCCACTGGAAGTAAGGGGTGAGATATAAGGACAAGGAAACAAAGAACGAAACAAGAGTGTTTTTAGACAGCCAGCTCTTTGTGCCCTCCACTGAGCAACAAACAATCAAATGAAGGTGAGCAATAAACAGTGACGCACCATTTGCAGGATGCAGGGCAGACATGAGCATCCCTTTTGAAAACTATATTTGTATTGATTTTTCAGTGTTTACCCCAACAACAACATATTCGCCTTGCAGCAGGGTAGACATGTGTTCTTAAACATCAGCAGAGACCATTCAAATCATGTATCGGGTCTCTCTCAAAAGACAAAAATCACCACAAGGTTAAGTACACCTGTCCAAAATGATTAATGGCTTTCAGTAAGAAGTCTGGCTGAAAGGTCTTTGCTAACATGTGGAAGGAATGGATACCATCTTTTTCTGAAAATATGACTAGGTAAGACCATTGGCCACACATATTTGCTGCATTAATTTGCCCATCAAAGCCAGTTTCCATAGTCTTTGGCACCACTGATTATGGGCAGGTAGCCGGGTTGCTTCCCAACTGCTAGCTATTTCCGGAAGGAGGAGTCTGAACCTGCAAGGCTTTGAGGCAGACGGGACGAAGGGACCTTCTCTTTAATAAATATAGCTACTTCTACCTAGTCTGCTGTTCAGCACCCTTTGAGGGTTTTTCCCCCCCTGTAAAATTTTTAGGTGAGAAGCCATGATATAATCATAAATAAATGAGCAGCTCTGCAGGGCATATGCTCATTGTGTAATTAACAGGGGTGGATGAAGGAACAAAGTGAACCCGAAGCAAAATTTGTACTAGAGCCACACCTCATTGATGTTTTGCTGCATAAGCCTGTAATAAAGACATGTGTTTATTGCACATCTGTGCAGTTCAAAGTATATTATACAACATATATCATTTTCAAATCACAAAGATGACAAGATGTGTTGTTATAGTACAAACTGTACCTTTTGGGGAAGTCCGGAGACAAACAATTTAATATAATCCCCAGAAAGTATTTTAGCGTCACTGTTACCAAATCACTGTCATAGACGTGAATCTGCTTTGCAACGGACTTATTTGTACATGAGTTCAAGTTATTTATTTCATTTAAGTGAATATAAGAAATATATATATATTTGCAGTCTTGAATGGTCCCTGAATTCTGTATGTTTGGATTCCCAGGAAGTGTGGATTCCTTGGAAGAAGTTTAGGAACTATTAATTGCATCAGAATGTTCCAGCATCTTCGCGTAACATTGTCACAGACTCCCATTGGATATGAACAGGAAGTGCTAGAGCCAAAGGACTCCCAATGTTATTACTAAGACTTGTAATCACCCCACGCGCTATACAAATCTCTCATGTTCATAATGTGCACAACTCCAGCCCATTCTCCTCTCCCCATAGTTTTTAATCTGACTTAGATTGCAATTTTGGAGATGAAGATGATGATGATAAGTCCTCTAATATCACTCTTAATTACTGGTCCCAATACAAATCAAGTCCAAGTGGGTTTGCTCATCATCACTAGATGTTACAATATTTACAGACTAAAAGCAGTTCTGAAATGAAATACCACACCAATGAGAAATGTTGGGTCAGCCATTGTTAGGACAAAATGGTCTCTGCAATCCTGCACTCACAGGCCTGCAGTTTTGCTAATCCTTTCTGGTGAACAACAACAATTTAGGGCTTGTATAAACCAGAATACAGTCATACCTCGGGTTACAGATGCTTCAGGTTGCGTGTTTTCGGGTTGCGCACCGCGCCAAACCCAGAAGTACCGGAACAGGTTACTTCAGGGTCTCGGTGCTCATGCATGCGCAGAAGAGCTAAATCATGCTTTGCGCATGCGCAGAAGCACCGAATTGCCACCTGCATGTGTGCAGACGTGGTGCTGCGGGTTGCAAATGTGCCTCCTGCACAGATTACATTCACAATCTGAGTGTCCACTGTAATGCAGATTTTCCAAAGGCACCCAGACCACACACCCTGCCCTCTACTATCATTTCAGGAGACCACCTGATCTCTCTTTGGTAGCCTTACATGACACTAGAAGGTCTGGCTGAATCCCTGAATAAAAACTATCCTCTTAGGGGATTTGCAACATTTTGTTGCAGAACCACAAATGTTGTCAACTTAGTTTGAATATATGTTCTGTGAGCCTAATAAATCCCATTGATTGCAGTGGAACTTGCTTTTAGGTAATTTTGCTCAAACCAAAGTCTTAATGCTTCTGGGACTCAGCTACACCTACACCTACCTGCAAATAAAAGGTTTAAAGTGTGTTTTAAGTGCAGTATACAACGTGACACTAGATGGTGATGGTGAGCCTTATGGAAAATTCAATGTATTTTTTTTAATGCTTTTTAAGAAGCATTTTCAGAACAGTTTTTATATGTGTGTAGATTCCACTCTGGGTGTATTTAAATGCACACTCTCTTTCTCTCTCTCCCTCTCTGTTGCATTCCTGTGCAAAGGCAAGAACAGATACGCCCCTTGAATTTCAGTAGGCCTTCTGTGCATGTAATGGCGAGCAAGTTCACAATTCTAGTTGGGATGCTTTTATCTCCTAGCAGCAAGCAGAATAAACACTGCTAAGTAGTAATCATTTATACAACCAAAAACAATAGTAAAATTTCTATCCCACCCCATGAGTCATATCACAATGTACATTTTAACAATTGTCTGAACAAGTCTCATGCCTATAATTCTTTTCTTCCCTAAAGTTCAGGCTATCCTCTGATAGAGACAGGCTATTGCCATTAGCAGAATTTATTTATTTCGTTGGGTTCATTTCCCACCCTCTGCCATGAACTACCCCAGCGTCAGTCACAGCACAGTAAATACATCAAAACAATCAGTAAACTCTTTGAAAACACAAGATCAAAATCGGTAAAGAACAATTACTCAACTGTCATATTATGTTGCATAGATTAATGCTGTTAGTTCAAAAAGCCTGGTATGGGATAAAGTGGTATCGGGAACTAGCCAAAATTGGAGCCAGCCCAACCTATGCCTCCTGATATTTTGGTACAAAAGTAGAACATAAATATTTTGGGGAACAATATATTTGTCAATATAGCATTTTTAAAGTTAAAAGTGAAGCCATGTTTCGGGTTTGTGGTTTTTTTTAAGGGATTTCAAAGAGAAAGGAGAAGAAATAGAAAGTTCATTTTGAGATTTAAAATTCTGTGAATGACGCCCTTTTTCCTGTTTCCACAGCTAACCACCACTGCCAAATTGGTGATTCTATGCCTTTTGCCACTTATCTAAATAGTCACATACAGGCAACTCGCCATTTATGTGGAGGATACATTCCGAGGCACCATGCGCATCAGTGAAATCGCATATATTTGACACCCCATTGGAAAAGCCTGAAAACACCCCGTTCCACCTCTTTTTGTGACTTTTGGGGTCACTTCTGGGTTAGGCACGATGTGTGTGTGTGTGTGTGTGTGTGTGTGTGCAGTCACACACATATTGAATGTGCATAAATGGGAGGTTGCCTGTATTTTAAATTACCCGGTGACAATGTGACGACATCTTTGTGTAACGATAGTGAAACACGTCTCTAAATGGCACTAACATTTCGCAACAGGGGGATGAAAGGGGGTTGAAAATCAACCTGATTTGAGGGAGTAGTGAAAAGTCTCCAGTGGTAGCCTCAAATTTGTTTGCTACCCAGGGTTTCTGGAGGAAAGTACTATGAGGATGGCCTGGGTGAAACATCTGTTCTATTTTATAATGCATCTTAGGTTGAACATAGCATCAAATCCAGAGATGTTCTAGGTCACTGCTCCCAAACCTGTAGCTCATCTTGCCCACAAACTCTTCTGGCTTAATGTGTACCAGATTCACAGGAGAAGTGTATTAAAGTATTAACTTTTCAGAGTTCTCAAGGAAGTAGGCTAGCAGTGAGGGACAGGAGAGAATTTTGATTTTGTTTGCCCTTTATTGAGAAACTTCTCAGTTTGCACTTCTTGAGCCAGCATACCAAAACACATCTATCCTCCTGAATTTGCACTTTGTGATGTGGTTCAAGTACCAATGTGCACAAGAATAGATATGTCCATCACGGGAAGTGCATTTAATGAGAAACTACCTAGGTTTGCACTTCTTGAACCAACATGGGAGACCAAAACACAGTTTTCCTCTTTAAGTCATACTTATCTGAATTTTGTAATGATGTTCTTGTACCAAACAATGTTTATAAAACTTTACTTATTTGGGGAATGTGTGTTATTAGTGAAAATAACATACAAATATCCAATGTAATAATAATTGTTGTTGTTGTTTAGTCATTTAGTCGTGTCCGACTCTTCGTGACCCCATGGACCAGAGCACGCCAGGCACTCCTGTCTTCCACGTAATAATAGTAGTAGTAGTAGTAATAATAATTCCCCGGCCATCTGACTGGGTTTCTCTAGCCACTCTGGGCAGCTTACAGAATATATAAAACATAATAATTAGGGGAAACGGCTTTTGAAAAAATATTTTTGAAGTGGGTTTTAAAACACTAATCAAAACAAAAAATATGTTGGTTTGGTGAAATTTCCACTGAATACTCGTAAGGATTGTTAAAAGTAAATTGCAAATTTCTGCAAAAATGTGGGGACCTTAAGGTTGGAAAAATGAGATACTGAAACTGATTCATCCCTACTAGTGGCTAACCCCACCAGGTGGGAAACATAATCCTTAAGAGTTTCTCCCAAAAACCTGTGTTCATTCTGCTCTGTCTTTGAGGTCCCTCTCCACACCAGGTTTTCACACTACTTCTTAGTCTCATTTTAAGCCCATTTTGCTTCTTTTTACTCATTTGGGAAGATTCCAGGAAACTCAGGTTGCTTGCTTGGGAACAAGCCGAAACTTAAACCAGGTAAGATGGAGTTGCTTTGGGTGGGCAAGTCACTTAATTTAGAAGGTGATGTTCAACCAGTTCTGGATGGGATTGCAGTCCTGCTGCTGCCCGACTTGTTATCCTAGCTCCTAGACTTGTTATCTATAGAAGCGCAGGTGATCATGATGGGTAGGAGCCCCTTTTATCAGCTCAGACTGATACACCAGCTATGGTCCACTGCAGGTATGGTAGTTCTGGCCTTATTTATCAATTCCCTGGTTACATCTAACCTTGACATCTGCAATATGCTTTATGAGAGGCTCCCTTTGGAGATGGCTTGGAAGCTTCAGTTAGTGCAAATTGCAGCTGTCTAGCTGTTTTGGAGCCTATTGCTCTGATATGGTACCAGTGGCATGAGCTAGCTGTTTGCAGGCCCCATTCAAAGTGCTAGTTATGGTCTTAACAGTTTAGGACCAAGTTATTTTAAGACTGACTGCACTCCTATGAGTTTCAGAAGCCCTGATCCTGGAACTACCAATGGCTAAAATTGGTGGATACAGGAAATGCCACCTTTTTGATGGTGCCCTGCCCCCCACTTTCTCCCTCAAGATTTGCATGAGACTCTCACTTTGACTTCCTTTAGATGAGGTGTAAAGATCTTCATTTTTCAATCGGTTTTTGGCTGAGACAAACTGAGCTGATTGTGACATATCACATGTGATCCTGTCTTGGGAAGAAAGGACTGCAGTGGCTGAACATTGGGCTGTTGTTGTTGTTTATCTACTGCCTGACTGTTTTCTATTTACTGAGTTATTTTAACTGATTTGAATGATTATTTAACAAAGTTGTTTGACTGTTAAGCCACTTTGGGAGGAGCTGATTCTGAAAAGTAGCATACAAGTCATAACAATAGCAACAATAATATAAGAAACTATGCAAGGCTCCGGAGAAGCTGTGAAACTGCTTATCTTCCATTCCCCATCATAACACTTTCTGTGGTTGCTTCTGGAGGATATCTTGTTTTTGGAGGTCCAGTCTGACCCCGCCCCAAGAATTCATACCAGACCACTCCAAGGACCACGGGCATACCTTACGTTAGATGTCAGGTCACTGTGAATACCAGAGAGAACACTTATGTTCCTGCTTCCTACAGGTACAGGTAATCATCAGCATCTTAAGGTTTTCCACTCTCTCATTTCCCTGATCTTCCTATCCACTCTACCCTTGCACTGTCCAAAGCCCCAACATTTTCATCTTGAGTTGACCCTGTTGCTTCTGAGGTGTCCATTACAGCCTGCTCAGTCCCAAGTGTCCTCCCAAGGGCCACTTTTCCTCAAGTCCATCCTCCCAGGGGCCACATGACAGGGATGGGTGGGGCCAGAGGCAATGGAAATGACTCCTCTCTTTGGACACTAGTCTACATTCCACCCCTACAAAATCAGTGGTCCCTCTCTATCCGCCCTCCAAACAAGTGAGGTGAATTATCACTGTCCAAGGACACCTTCTGGCCACAGAGGCATGTGAGCAGGAGGACCAGTGAGAGGTGTGGCTGGGATTAAATTTTGGGTGTCAGACTCTGGATCGCCAAATATTTTGGAAGGTTGAATAGAGAAGACTGAAGAGCTACATTTGGCCTCTCGGTCTCGATGCATTTGGAGTTTATATTTATCAGTGGAAATTGAACTTAACGAGCCACCCATTTACACACGCACATGCAAGTGTACACATGCATAACATAGAAGAATGTTTTCTGTATTCAGATAACTTATAATAGTCCCAAGTATCAATATTGTGTTTGTGGCTTGCAGATCTCTAGCACAGATTGGCTGAGCTTATGGGATAGCTCAGAATGTTTGTTCAGGAAACTTAAGCAGTTTGCAGGCAAATTCTGTGAGGAACGAGAATGCCGTCAGCTCGGCTGAGGTTTAAAAACTTACACTGAGAAAAGATTGTAGGAGGTAAAGAAGCTCAGAGGCAAAAGGAAGGGTGCAGAATGAGCAATGGATTTAAGAAGGAATATGGATAATAATAATAATAATTTTATTTTTTATATGAAGCGAGGTATGAGAATGAGGTTTGAGATGAGCGGATGAGAATACAGTGGTACCTCGGGTTACAGACGCTTCAGGTTACAGACCCAGCTAACCCAGAAATAGTACCTCAGGTTAAGAACTTTGCTTCAGGATAAGAACAGTAATCGGGCGGCAGCGGCGCGAGGCCCCATTAGCTAAAGTGGTACCTCAGGTTAAGAACAGTTTCATGTTAAGAACAGACCTCCAGAATGAATTAAGTTCTTAACCTGAGGTACTACTGTAATACAACTGAGACACTGACAATGACATGGGCAGGCAAGGGGCTGTTGGACTACAACTCCCATCATCAGTCTCACCCAGCATCACCGATGTTCAGGGATCATGATGGCTGTAATCCAGCACCAAGTTGGGCAAGGCTGGTCTAGAGTTTGAGGGCAGTTCTGCCATTTGAGGCTTGTGTCACCATAGCATTGTGAACGGCAACCAGAACGAGCCAGGAAAGGCCACGAAACCAATGGAGAGAGGTGGTAAATGAATATTGTGTGCTGATTTTGATCCTAACTTGCCAGTTCTTTGACCAGTCGGTTCATTTCTTAAATGGAAGGAAAAAGGATCAGAAATCACCTGTCAAATAAAAGTGATCACTAATAAAAAAAAGTTCTGTCAGAATATGGTCAACCAGGTATAAGAGGCTAAGCCATGGTTTGACTTGGCATTCCATGGGGACCCTGAATTGTTGCCAGTTTCTCCCAAGCAAACTATGGCCATCAAACCAAGAACCACCTTGGTTTAGGGCAGCAGGGCTGGGGGAACAGCAAAATGGATGCCATTTTTTTCCTTTGGGTACCCACAGCTTTGTTCATTCAGGCGAAGCCATTGTTTGGCTTAGTGTGATGTGTGAACCCAGTCATAGTTTGGTGTGCATAGAGCAAGATTCTCAGAAGCAACCTTTTCTTTCTTTCTTGACAGTGTCCACCGTGTCAACTTCTTTGGTACCTCTGAATAGCAGAAAGTGATGCATTTCCCAGGGGGAAATCTGAGTCACGTTAGTAGTCATTTTGAAAAATGCCACCTAGAAAAAGCAACCCGATTAATTTATGGAGGTTTTCAGAGCAGAACCAAAAACACACTGTGGCTGGCACAGAGCAGGAACTGTTAACCCCGGTAGATAATTTGAGAAGTACTGGTCTCTGAGGCCCAGTCCGACCCCAAAAAGGCTTGTTGTATGTGCTGGGAGGGGATTTCAACAGTATTTGGTGGCCTGGCCCCAAAATGGCTACCAGTACCAACATCTGACAGGTACCAGTTGTAGTTGCTGCATTCCTGCTGGGCACCAAAACTGATCGGCTACTTCAGGAGTTACAGGGGGGGGCTGCGCTTCCATCCATTGCTGCTATCTTTCTAATACTGTAATTTCTTAGGTCCAAAACCAGCCCCGACCGCCGCCGCCCCCCGTAGCTTTGCCGCCTCCTTTTCCTCATGGTGGCCTTTCCCTCCGCCGACCCCCAACGCCCTCCCATTTCCCCATTTATTTATTTTTTTAAAAAAACCTCACAACCCTCATCCCAGTTGCCACCGGGGGCAGGAATCTCCTATTCCCATCCCCAGCAGGCAGCTCACTCCCAGGCTCCGGCATCGTGGTGGTTGTTTGGGGGGTGGGGGGAGGAGAGAGAGACCCTTGTCGTCCAATCCCTCCGCGCTTATCCAACTATAGCTCTATTTTCAAGCCCCCCCCCCCCGCCAGCTCCGATCTCTCTTCCTCTCCCGGCGTGCCTGATTCAAGGCAGCCGAAAGGCGCGCTGGGTCCTCTGCGCGTCTTTGCCATGCGTCTCCTCTGGAGCTGAAACGCACCGGAGGGCTGCGGAGCCCCCGCTCGCCTACGACGAGGAGCGCGCGCGTCCCGCCCGACCGCCCACCCTTCCTGCTCTCTCGTGGCGGCGTTGCAAGCCAGCCTCGACGCCTCTCCCCCCCCCCCCCCAGCCCCCCGAAAGCAAAAAAGGAAAAAAAGGGGGGAAAGCCCCCTTCCAAAAGCTGCGTCCTCCTGCCTTTCCAAATTGCAAAAAGAGGCTGCAGCAAACACCCAACACCACCATTATTACCACCGCCGTCGTCGCCACCTCCTCCTCCTCCCTTTCTCCTTTTGGCAGCACCAGGACGTCCGGTGTGGTGCTTCTGCTGCTGCTGCTGCTGGGGGCAGCGCGCACGCGAGCTCGCCTTCGGCGCCTGCCGCTTTCTTCCGAGGTGCCTGGCCGGGCGGGCGAGCGCGGAGGCGACGAGAGCGCGGCTGCAGCCCGAGCGAGGAGCCACGATGAGCGCGCGAGGCGAAGGAGCCGGTCAGCCCTCGACTTCGGGAAGCGCCGCCGCCGCTGCCGCCGCTTCCGAGGAGCAACCTGCCACCTCGGAGCCCCCGAAGAGGGGTCGCGGCAGACCCAGGAAGCAACCCCAAGTTAGTAGCCTGGACGCGGAGAGCGCGCGCAAAGCCGGGTTGGCGGAGGAGGAGGGGGGGGACACCGGGAGGGCACGTGCCCGGCGGCGAGGAAGCGGTGCGTGGTTGGAGATGCGACGGTGGTGGTGGTGGTTGCTGCTGCTGTTATTGTTGTTGTGGCGGCGGGTGCATTTGCTGACTGCGGGAAAGAGGATGGGGGGGAGTCCCTCTTGGCGAGGACAGAGGAACGTGTGTGTGTGTGTGCTGGATTGTCCGTCTGTCTCTCCGGGCGCGCGCGCGCGCTTGTTTCTTTTTAAAAGGCGAAAACTTCCCTCGGCCTTTCTCTATTGTGTGCCCGGGAGGGTTTATTTCGCTCTGGAGCGCAGAGCAGCTCGGATCCCACCAACCAGCGCTTCGAGCAGATTTTTAAACTGGAGGGGTGTGCAGGGGAAGCAGCAGGCAGGCTGGGCTCCCCGGCTGCCTTTGCTACGTCTCCGTCTTTTGTGTGTGTGTGTATAGTTGGTCTCCCAGAGGGCACTGCCGTCCCCGGTCCTCCTTATCTTGGCTATGGGGGGGTTTAAAAAACGCGCCACACTCCTTCGGTGCGTATGTACAAAAGGAAACCCTCCCTGATCGCCTGCATGTCTGCGTTATCTCTTTCCACCCTACGCACCGGGAAACTCGGTTTGCTTTTTTTTTTAAAGGGAGGGGTGATTCTGGCTTGGGGGAGCCCCCCCCCCCAAATCTCCTCGGGCACTTTCTGGCAACCCACAATCGAGCTCGGTTTTGCTCGCCGATCATGTAAGAAAGACGCCTGGCTCTCGCTGCCTCTTTGCACAAGGCAGTGGGAACGCCAGAAATACTTTGTACTTCTCTAAGTAAACAGGCCAGTGGGGATACCGGGTTTTTTTCTCTACTACACACACGCACACAAGTCTGCGAATGCAACCAATTAAGCATTGCAGTTGTAGCTCTGCGGAGCCGGCGTGGAGAAAACTGCATCCTGGCCGGGGTTGCTGCTGCTGCTGCTTGCAGTGTTTTCGAGATCCTCGGAAATAGCGATCGGGCAATAGGGATACGCGAAGTGCATTTAAATCTTGACTTCCGCGGGCTTTTCTCTCCCCCCCCTTTCGTTTTTTAAAAAAGTTTACTTCATTCATTATCGTCAAACCACTTCCTTTCAGGGCAAATCAGATGATCAGCAAACCGATCTGAGCCCAGAAACGCCTCTGAAAGGGCGCCTCTTAGAACGAGGGTGGATGAGCACCCCCAAAGTCCTCACGCCCAGCCGCTCCTATGTCCACCCCCCCCCTTTCTCGAGCGAAATGCAATAAAATACCTTTCGGAAGGATTGCAAGCCCCCTCCCCTTGCATTACCTTTGTTGAGCTATCACGACGTTCCTTCCCTTTCCCAGCTCACCCACCTACCCCAGCCTGTTTTTTTTTTTGTTTTCGCAAAAAGTGTGTGTGAGAGAGATTTGAGAATGGAATGTTTAGGGTTTCAGTGGATTTCACAGAAAGAGCCCCCCCCAAATGTGTCTCCCCTCTTTCCCCCCTCCCATTCAGTGTTCAGCATTGTTTCTGTTGTGACTCCTTTGGAAGGATATTGTGTCACTAAATTTCCTTTCTAGCCCAAGAGTTTACCAATAGGGAGAATTCCAAGACTCCTTTAACAAACTGAATTTAATTAGTCTTACCGCATCCTGTAATCCAAATGAAATGTTCAGTATTTGGAAGTGGATGTGGAGGAGATGGATATATATTTTCTTTTAGTCCATATGATTCACTGAATAAATATTTGGAATATCTGAAAACTGAAATCATATTCAGATGATGATTTTATTTACTATCAAACAGAGAAACCAGTGGGGAACAGAGTGAAAACAGTCAGTCTTTTTGTATACCTTGGAGCCCAGGCTTACCAGGACAGTGCTCCACACAATATATAACATTAAGCTATAGAACAAGACACAACTCTCTTTGTAACTTTCAGATTTTTTTTTAAACTGTAATTTAGACAGACTTCAGTCTTTTAAGTTCTTTCATATTGGAAATCTACATCGAAATTAAACCTCTTATGTGATTGCAAATGTAAATTAAATCAGTAATTATAAATCGATTGTGAAAAGCCATGAATGCTTAGAATTGCAAACGTCATCCTTGATTATAAAGGTTGGGGAAGTTTATATAAAGAATGGAAAGAGTGTCAGAGCATACACACATTTTCATTAGTTTGTCATTCACTTCCAGTAGGCATGAACAAATGTTTTAGTAAAATGCACTCACGTTAATGTTTTTCTGCTCTTTTTATTTTATTTCACTCTTGAAACTGATTGAGTAACTGACACTGTTTGTTTTGTGCATGTTAAGTGCCCTACGTTGTGTTTCAGATCTTTATCGAGATTCTTGCCACAATAGCATGTTTTCCTGTGTTTAGGAACCAATGGGAGAGCCATCTCCTAAAAGACCAAGAGGAAGACCTAAAGGAAGCAAAAACAAGAGTCCCTCTAAAGCAGCGCAAAAGGTGAGGCTTGCTTATATTACCAGCCACCTATCAGTCAATGTCCAAAGGATTTCAGTTGTGGAACATCTAATCTGCAGAGTTTGTGCCATTTTAATAATATTTCATGAAGGGGTGTTCTGGGAGGAGCCAGTACATTCTGGGACAGTTTTCCTTCCATTCTGAAATTAGCAATCCTTGGTTGCTACTTAAACATATTTAAGTTCTGCACTCTAGGGTGCTGCTGTAGAAGAAATAAAAATTGAGTGCTGAGAATTAAGTACATTTTGAATGTCTTATCACTAAAAATGCTAATTCTTCAGGCTTCTATGTTATATCCAAACTGTCTGCTGCAGCTGAGTGTTTCATTAAACTTGTGGATGGGCATAAAACCAATGATGCCTTGCTGAGAATCAGGATGTTTCTGAAAAAGTGTTAATTATCAGAAATTATTATAGGGTGTGTTCTAGGGCACTATGCTAACTTATGCCTTATGTTCTTTGCTGGATTCATTTTGGAGGCAAGTTTTTGAAAGAAAATAGAAACCATTTTTTGAACCATCATTACATTTTGAATATTCTCAGGAGATGGGAGACACCAACAGATTAGTTGTAATGAAGGGGTGAATCCTTTTCGTCCTCAGTTGGTTTTTGAAAACACTTTCAGGTTCAGTGGAAGTGAAAGAACTTTTTTATCTAACAAATGTACAAATACTGGGCTAATAATATTTTTTTTTACTAGAAGAATACTAGTGACATTAAGAAACAGTTGTATGGAGCTTTGAAAATAAACACTGGAGTCATGTTTCTGTAGACAAGTCACCCAGCAGTTAGCACCAGCACTCTTAATTTACAAGTACAGTGGTACTTTGGGTTACAGACGTTTCAGGTTACAGACGCTTCAGGTTACAGACTCTGCTAACCCAGAAATAATACCTCGGGTTAAGAACTTTGCTTCAGGATGAGAACAGAAATCAAGCGGCGGCAGCGGGAGGCCCCATTAGATAAAGTGCTACCTCAGGTTAAGAACAGTTTCAGGTTCTTAACGGACCTCCAGAACAAATTAAGTTCTTAACCCAAAAAGTCTTACCAAACCTGGATGTCAACTGTGGTGTATGTTCTTTAGCTGTGTAATTGTTAGAAGCTCTGTGGCAGAATGCCTTTTAGAAGACTGTTGTGGGCTCCTCAGATTATAGATACTTTTTAGTATGGTGGTTTGTGCTTGTGGGAATTAGTCCTGTTATGTTTGATAGTTTTCAGGGTTATAAAATACCACAGCAAGTTATGATAAATTTTATTTAGGGACTGACTGTGGTCTTGTGTCTGTTTTATTTTAACCTTTGGATATCACTACAGAAAACCTTTCCCTTCTGTCTCTCTCTCTCTCTCTCTCTCTCTCTCTCTCTCTCTCTCTCTCTCTTAATTTGCTCTTCCCATTTTCTCTCTTTAGCAGCTGAAGTTTAAAAAGGTATATTCAGCCAGCTAAGTGGTCCATTCCCTTTTGTTAAGGGTTTTGTCACCCTAGCCTCCCTGTAGCATTCTTAGTTGGCTGTTCCTCATGTAGTTTTTGAGCAGGGGTGGTTAACCTGTGGTCCTTCAGATGTTGTTAGACTCCAGCTCCCATCAGCACCAGCCAGCATAACCAGTGGCCAGGAATAATGGGAGTTGGAGTCCAATAACATCTGAAGGGCTGTAGGTTAGGTACCTGTGCTTTAGAGATATATATCCAAAAGAGATATATATCTACAACTCAAAGTAAGTTCTATCATTTTGAACCTCTTAGGTTGCAATCATCATACACACACTTACTTGGGAGCGCAAGTCCCACTGAACACACTGGGCTTACTTCTAAGTAGATATAAGATTACATTGTAAGTGGTCAAGCAAAAATAAGTGTTAGGGATAGTCTTTATAATATGCAGTTAAAATTGCGTTTACAGCAAGGGACATTTAAAAATTTATAGAGCTTAAACAACAAATAAACTTCCTACCAAAATTATTTTAATGCACACACTATTGATTTCAGTGGGACTTAAAAGGATGCTTAGGATTGCAAGCCTATGGAGAAATGATAATCAGCCTACATTTGTAGGAACATTTTGGAATATAAAGTGAATTTTAGGCAGAATTACAGACTGAAGCAGTTTAATTTTGGAGCTGCAGAGTTTTCTCAGTTTGTGAAGACAAAAGCTGCTCACTATTGTTCACAATAAAATTAGTCAAAGGTCAGATCATTGCTATTAAAATAATTGATGATTTTAAAGGTACCAGTCGGACTTTACTTTAGTTTCTTCAACTGAATCATATCAACACTGCTTCATTTATGCTGGGTATAAATAATCAGTTTGGTGCCCATTGAAATGAATGGAAGTTGTCTAATATTGCAATGCGGCAGCTGGGCAACTACCATTCATTGAAACTGGGGCTATGTAAGCTGTTCCAAATGGACATCTTAGTAAATAAACATTTAGTAAACCTTTCATAGCAAAAATCATAGTAAAACCTGCATGCTGGTTGAACTCAAAACAAATGATCTCTGTCTGATATTTTTGTTTATGTAGTTTAAATGTTCACATATGAGTTGGTTTGTTATCTGTTTTTAGAAAGTCAAAACTTGGTAGGAATGCTTGCAAGGAAGTATATACTGCACAGTGGTACCTCAGGTTAAGTACTTAATTCGTTCCGGAGGTCCGTTTTTAACCTGAAACTGTTCTTAACCTGAAGCACCACTTTAGCTAATGGGGCCTCCTGCTGCTGCTGCGCCGCCGGAGCACAATTTCTGTTCTCATCCTGAAGCAAAGTTCTTAACCTGAAGCACTATTTCGGGGTTAGCGGAGTCTGTAACCTGAAGCGTATGTAACCTGAGGTACCACTGTATAACCAATCCTATTCTAGAGATCCGAGTGTGCATTTGGATGTACAAGTTGCCTCATTCATTCATTCCAATGGAGGGAACAGACCCACTTTAATGGAAGATGGTTTACACAGGTGTACCTCCTGCATTGGAATGAATGGGGAAACTCCATATATGAACAGCATGGTTGCGTTGCAACTTCTACACTTGTAAGAATTCCCTGGTTTTGTGTGTAAGGTTAAGGTTTACACCTTCAGAGCATTTGGAATTATTGCAAAATATCTGTTCTTTAAACAAAAGCAAAAAGCTTCAGTTTTGAGGATGTCAACTCTTGGAAATCATTTGTATCATTGTGAGGCATGCTTGTTCATTTTTTTAAAAAAGCTTCCATATGGTTTTATTTCCATCTTTCAAAGCAGTGCTTGTTCACTGCTGAAGAGCATTTTACCCTTTAAAGATGGTTCTATATGCAGTGAAAAGTGGCTGGAATTTCTGTTGAAGAATGGGTGGCCTCTTTTTCAAAGGGAGCTAATTGAAATGTATTATGCCTACAACATGCCAGATAAACGTGCATGGCTAGAATTCACAGAGGAGACCTAAGAAGGCACTCATGATTAATTGATCAGGTGTTCTCTTGCAAACTCTTGCACATCATAATTAAAAATGTATTACAGAACTGACAGGGAATTTTTTTTTAAAGAAATGCACATAGGGAGGTAGATTGCTTTGTTATATTTCAACAACAAATACCTTTAAATCTTTGTCCTGGGATGTTGATGCTGTATGCATTTAAAATTTATTGGTGCATGGTGAGTTGTTGGTTAAAAAAAACAAACTTGCAAGGCTTGTTGTCTGGACTTTGAAAACTGGCCTAAAGGCATTAAAAATCCCCAAATTGAGCTTGTTAGGAGTTTAGCAGTGTGAAACTTGACAATTCATACAAAATGCTGCAGGAACATTTGAGCAGTGTGTTTCATGCCCGCTGAACAAATCTCAAGAGTCTAGGCAGGTAAAAGCCATAACTAAATGAATTCATAATCTAATAAAATTTGTAAAGTTTGAATCCATGCAGAAATTATGGTGAGAGATAATAAATCAAAAGATGAGAAGTGCATTCACTGTGTTCATAGATATTTAGAGCTGTGCCCCTCCCGCCAAACAAATTCTGACGTTATTAGAATAGAATCATAGAACCATAGAGTTGGAAGAGACCACAAGGGCCATCGAGTCCAACCCCCTGCCAAGGGGGTTGAAAACCTATTCTCTAAACATTTGGAAATGGGTGGTTTATGTTCTATAAAGGCACCCCATAGACATATTTCTGAAAGGATATAAATATCACAGTTCCTGCTCTGCAATGTAGGTTTTTTTGTTGTTCATGTTCTGGGCTTGAGCTTGATAAAAACACAGAGATAATTAACACCTAAGAGATTAGAGGTGATGCCAGATCAAGTTCATCCTAGTTTTAAAAGTATAAATGTATTTTGAAAATAAATGTTTTATTAGGGTGAAATTAAATAATGAAAAGCAAGCTACGTTAAGAATAGGAATTCTTGTAACATTTGTATTGGGGCAAGACACATTTTGCACTAGGAAAATGGGCTTGTGAGTCTTTAAAACAAGAAGCCAAGATTGTGCTTGAATATCCTTTAAATATGGTTATGTTTTCTATTCCTCAGTCAAATGCCCACAATCAGACTTGGACGATGAAGCATGATTTGCAAGTGTAAACCTTGTCTATATGTAGACTGCTGCTTATTTAAGTTTGGGTGAAAAGAGAAGTCAATCACTTCTTTTGTGGTCAAGATCGCAAACACAGTGTGGCAGTTTTAACAGGGTTTTATCTGTCACAGACCGATCATCTTTTTGTTTAAAAAGTGATTCCCTGGTCCAACGATGGAGCATATTATAGAACTGGCTCTTGTTATGTTACCTTCACTTTATCATCTTCAGGTTATTCCTTGACCGTTGCCAGATTTGATCTTGATGATCTGGACTTCTTTTTAATGTAGTATATAAAACAGAAAATATTTGACAGATGACAGCCCTAACGAATACTTCAGCTTTAGTTTTACCTCGCAATTGACTTTGCACCAATTGCTGTGACCACATTGGTAAGTGGACGATATGGTGGTGGAACAGATGGCTATAAAGTGTGGTCCAGGTGAAGCAAGTCATGTGCTTTCTATAGCATGTACAGTTTGTAACTGCATCCACATTGACTGTGCCACTGCAAAGCTATTTAAAGTCAACTGAGGTCTGGTGCAGTGAATGCTTGGTGAACTGGTGTATGATAAAGCAGGCATTTGACTGCTTCAGCAGGTATGAATTCACTCCAGTTGCATTCTAAGCATGTCAGTTTGGCTCTGGTGACTGGCCTTTCGATGGGGCAGTTTTTGTAATGTTGCCCCTCCCTTTCCCCATAGAGGTTGGGGATTTGGTTGACGAGTAAGAGGCAGATTTGACTTTCGTGGAATGCATTATGATGTTGACACTGGAGTCCAGCAGTAAGCAGAAGACCAAGTTAGAGGCTGCAGGACCACTGGCTGAGGACTTGGACCAGGTCCCTAGCTTTGAGCCTGATACGTGTGAATAGGGGCTCCCTGAACTTGACAGGCAGGAGGCTACTGAAATGCATACTATAGCATCAGGACTTAATAGAAACACAGCCAAGACCCTCAGGTTGCACACAGGGTGCGAGACCATGTAGTGAAGGAAAAGCACCTGCATTCAGCTATGCCTTTAAGAGCCTGCAGTTCCCAACAAAGGTGTCCTTTTATAGACGAACTGGAATGAAGGCAGTGGCTCAACATGTCTTATCCAGCCCTTGCTGCAGCAAGCTGATCATTTGGAGCGCGATTCTGAAACGCAAAGTCTTGGAACGGATTAAAAACAACACACACCTTTTCATGTCACGATCACATTAATTGTAGCACATCGGTTGTAGCAAAAGGACATCGTCAGTGGATCTAAAATAATTGGTGCATAAATGCATTTCATGCTGTGTAGATGTGAGCAAAGCAGTGTGCAAGATTATACCAAGTTTCTGGGAACTGCAGGTGGTGAGGGTGGTGTTGTGTTCAGCACCAGGCATCCTATAGACATCTGATTGCAGCGTTCAAACTTCTCCAGGCGCCAGGAGCATTTTGCCCCTGGCTATTGGCCACTTGCTGCCAAGTGAAGATGCCAGGGTGCCAGGATGGCACCTGCCGTCTCCACCATTTGGAGGTGCGTACCTGGGGATCCTTGGATCTCAACTGCTTTCACACACCAGCAACACACCCTGTAGAATTCTATCTTTTATATTTTATCTGCACAATGAGAATGAATTGCAGGAACCAAAAAATTGTTTTGAAAAATATGACTTTAGAGCCGTCTGGTTCCCAAATGGCAACATTCTGTTTTGGTGATTGTAACACCTAGCTTATATATCTCCGTTTCTAATACTGTCTGATTGACCACTGCAACAACAGGGTGCTGGACTAGTAGGGCAATTGATCTGACCCATATATGTTCCTATGTTCTTATAATCAACCATCTGTCCTAGCACAAGTCAACTGTGGTTGATGGCTTCTGTGATCATGTGACTTTTGGTGTAAATTCCTGATTGTAATTGAATGATGGCAGGCATTTTCCTCAGGCTCACTTCAGAGGTTACTCAGGCTAGATCTTTTTCCAAATTATTTTATGAACTGCTTACAAAGATGTACGTAAATCAGACTCTGCTGTTTTGTTTACAAAACAAAACAAAGCACCTTTAAACCTTGTATCTAATAAGCATTCTTCCCTTTTCTCCTGTTTATAGGAAAATGTATTAAACGTTGAGTTAAATCATGCCTCATCATGTTTGGTCACATGCTGTGATGCAACACAACCAGAAGCAAGTCGCCTTAAACTTGATCAAGGTGTGAATAGAATTAGGCAGCATATTGAATTGGTTAAGCAGATATAGATTGCCACAGATCATGGGCATAGCTTGTGATGACTTAATGCACAGTAATGGTAGAACTTAGCAAGGGGACCGTAACCCTATGATCAGGGCTGTGGAACCTCAGGCCTGGGGGCCGAATGTGGCCCTTGAAGCCTCTTTTATCCAGCCCCCAGAGCTTTCCCCAGGCCACACTCCCTACTGTGCAGCCTCCTGGAGTGTCCCCCCCGACTGGAATGCATCCTTGAACTCTAATAATGCCTCTTGCTTATATAGATAAAGAGGAGAGAAGGGTATGTGAGTTTATGTGGAAACTAGCCTAGTGAATGAAGGGGGGAAATTACATTTGTTTCTATGTCTACATTTGCCTCTGTACCTTCCCATAATTGGTGTGTGGCCTTGGAAAGCTTCCCCGGAGGGATTGGTTCCCTTGAGCTGATCTGGATAATGGTAAATGGAGAAGTGGAGGAATCAGTTTAGATGTTGAGAGTGGCTTTGGGTATATGACTGAAGAAGTGTGGCTAGCCTAATGCTAGTAAACTTGCCAAATTGAACTGTTGGCACTTCTAGTAATATCTGGAGGAGGTTTTCTGTAGGCTGCAGGTATGGATTTAAGTTCCTCTTTAAAGGCTACAAGAATGCAGAGGCAAACATGGTGGAACTCTTTGCTCAGACTTGCTATGGCTACCTGAACTTTCACTGAGAGGGCTCCATCTCTGTGTTTTCATGAGCTACTACTATCAAGTTCAGTTGGAAGATGGATTCCAAATAAGATGTAGGCTGTGCAGCTGATTCTTGGCTATGCAGGACTCTCTTCGTGATTGGCTGATTGTTGGTCTTTGCAGAGAGACCTGCTCTGTACTTTGAAGCCCCGATAATCAGCTGATAGTTGGTGCTTCAAAGCACCTTGCCTCCAAATCCATTTCAGGAAGATTCAACTTCACCTGACGTCCGTATATGATATTGGCTGTATGGTAGGTGGGCTTGGCCCAAGTGACGCCACAGGTTGGAGGTTCCCTCTCTGTTCCACAGTCAGTGACTGTCCTTTAGTCAGGGCTACTGCATTGCTTTCTAGGTGACCAGTCAACTCTCTTCACTCTGTTTGCCATTGGTCAGTTTTGAGTTAAGGAAATCCACTCCTTGTTACATAAGGCAGTTGTGCTTTTTTTGGTTTATTTGGCTATAACTTTTGATAGAATAAAGATAACTCAGCACAGTTTGTTGCATTATAGTTTGCATTAAATTATCCTTCTAATGATATATACTTTTATGGTATTATTCTAAAAAAGACTGATGTGATGAGCCCTCAAACCTCAGAAATACAACTTTAAGGTTTCCACAATTTTAGCTATTAGTGTATCTAAGAAGGTTTAGCAGGATCTTTTCCCTTAGAACATTTGAGCACAACAAAATCTGGACCATTGAGGAAGACCTAGCTCCGTTAATGTTCCTAGTAGCTTCATTTGTGTCATCCATTACAGAAGCATCCTCATATTACTGGTGTAAAGTTTTTGTCCCTCTAAGGAAAAGAAAAGTAACATGAGAACCCCCAAGACCCCTTGTAAGTCATGGCTGGTTTAAAATAACCCTCCTCATTATCTTTGAGGTATTGTCGTATTGTCTGTTCTGTCTGGAATTGTCCCACATTCTAGACACAACATGAATTGACACCAAAAAAGTACATAAAATAAACGTTGCCTGACTTATTTTTCCCTCTAGAATACAAATCTGTGGTGGGTTTTTTCTTTTATCTCTTTCTTGAGTAAAATAAAATTATATGTGAGGAATGTTGACTGTACCACATTAAGTGACTGGACGTTCTGACCTCTTAACAGCTTTAATCTTTAAGAAATACTCCTTTCCAAATAAAATATTTTTTGACTCAAAGGTCATCTGGTCCAATGGCCTGCATTGCAGGAATTTTAATATTGTGTTTTAATGTTGTAACTGACCCTGGGACCTTAGGGTGAAGGGCATGCAAATAAGAATTATTAGTTTGTTTTCAACACAATTTATAATTGGGAATGAGTCTTCCAGTATTTCTTTCTCTTTCTTTCTTTCTTTCTTTCTTTCTTTCTTTCACAATCCCAATAGTGTTTTACTTAGGAGTAAGTCACACTTAGTTTAAGGTGGCTTAGTTTCAGTTAAACATGCATTTCTGGCCACAGTCATACCCATAATTACTTGGGAATAAATTGCATTTATATGGGACGCGGGTGGCGCTGTGGGTTAAACCACAGAGTCTAGGGCTTGCTGATCAGAAGGTCGGCGGTTCGAATCCCCTTGATGGGGTGAGCTCCCATTGCTTGGTCCCTGCTCCTGCCCACCTAGCAGTTCAAAAGCACATCAAAGTGCAAGTAGATAAATAGGTACCACTCTGGTGGGAAGGTAAACGGCGTTTCTGTGCGCTGCTCTGGTTCTCCAGAAGCGGTTTAGTCCTTCTGGCCACATGACCCGGAAGCTGTACGCCGGCTCCCTTGGCCAATAAAGTGAGATGAGCGCCGCAACCCCAGAGTCGGTCACGACTGGACCTAATGGTCAGGGGTCCCTTTACCTAAATTGCATTTAACCCAGTGGAACTTACTTTCAAATCCACAGAATTCGGTCTCATGCCTTTCAGAGTGGGGATATCATTACTTTCTGTTGGTTTATCACATCATTCCATATCAAAAAAGCAAGACCTCGAATGTTTCAGTGTTTTCTTCCTCTCTCTGAGAAATGTCTGATGTGAAAAATACATCTTTGGGGATGCGTAAAAAGCGTGTTCCACTGAAACAATATTCATTGGCAGGAAAGCACATAATCTCCGTTAGGACTATCTGAGCAGAAAAGTAGGAAGATCTAGTTCCTCATTATGTATATAATTGACTTTTAAATCATGTAACTACACGAAAATGAGCAAAGTATCATCTATTAAATGATTAGCTGGTGGTAAATATCCAAATATCTCTTTCAATCTCTGTATTTTTGGGTGGGGTGGGGGGGAATGCAGTGAACCATCACCCTTCTCAGAAAGTGCCATTGTATGTTCTGTCTGTTTTGTGATATGCCATTATGTGATTATCTTGACATTAGGTAATACAAGTGATCTGTGATTTGGTAACTTCCGTTCAGATTACTACAATGCTCTCAAAGGCAATGAATGTACTGCAGGAAAGCTTTAGGAAGAGAGTATCAGCCTGGGGTTTCTTGGACACTCATGCTTGCCTGCATTTCTGACTGTAATCTCTAACCCCTTTTTTCAAATGCAAAGTCGGGTTTTGCAGCTAATTGGGGACTTAGTCACAACTTATCCTTAATTAAGAGGGACATATTGTTTGCTTGTTTGCTTTCTTTCTTTCTTGCTTACTCTGAAAGCCTAAGCTCTCCCAGGAATTTACCTATTTATTTATGTATTTATTTAATTTGCATATCACCCTTCATCCACAGATCTCTAAAGCATCATACTACACCCCAAACAACAAATATGCTTACTTTTCATAAACAGATCTCCTTAAATACCTCCAAGGGGCAGGCATGACTGTGTAAGAAACCCAAGCATGGGCAGCCATTAGTATTTTTCTTTGGGGGGTGTGGTGTGACCAATAATGCTGTGTGTGAATTTAGAGAAGCTCCCCACCATCTCTTAACAGTGGCGCTGCGGATGCTGGGGCTCATTGGCCAGCAGTAGCTGGCCATAAATGGTTGTATCACTCTACTTTGGGTCTACGTCACTTTGGCACATGTTCACTGATAAGTCTGTTCCATCCCATTTCCGCAATTCAAAAAGCAATGAAAAAAGTGCAGTTAACCAAGAAGAGAGTCAGAATATTTGAGAAGTCTGAAGGCCAGTAGATCACTTAAGTTGCAGTCTGGAAAAGTTGCCCAGCAGGTCACTTCATATCAGAGTTCACATTAATTTGTTCAAGCAGCCCTACTGAAGGAAAAGTGTTTCCCAACTTGCTTATTTATCAAGAGAATAATCAACAATAGCTTGCAAGGGAATTCTGAGAGGAGTGTGTATGTGTGAGATGTCAGGTGAATGAAGCACAAGCCATGATAACTATACATTGGAGGCATCTCCTGATACACTCCTCTACATATTATGTTGTATTTCTGCTGGAAACTGAGGTGTGTAATCATCAGAGTGTTCGCAAGATCATTCTTCTTTACGATGCATCTGCTTAAGACATTGGTTGCAAGCTACACATGTCCCTGTAGATGACTTTTCTGGCATCTGCAGACTCCTGATGACTTCCTTCCCCACTGAAATAAAGCTTGAAAGAAGCCTTCTGCTGTAGCCCTTTGAAGGGATTTTCAAGCCTAATTGCAGCAGAGCAGAGCGTTTTGGTGGGGAAGGGAGGCTTAGCTCTCCCCTTGCCAGCTGTGATGCTTCCACAAACACCAACAGAAGCCTAATTGCCCTGCGGGAGGGGTGGAGGCAGTGTGCACCAGATTGTGGTGCATGTACATGGCTGGCGTACACAGATAGTGACCGCCATAGTTCCTCTAGTTTGCAAATGTTCCCCTGAGTTCCAGGACACTGGTGACTCTTGGTTTAAGATGACCAAAGACCAATTTGCCAGACTAAAATGCTTTTAAGGGATTAGATGGGAAGTTCAAGTTCCCATAGAGGGATGGCTGCAGTATTTGTGGCAATCTCCACTAGAATTTGGTTATAACCAAAGCACAGATAAGTTCTCTTGCGTAGGCAGCCAGGGCTTCTTTAATGCGTTATCCCAAGAAAGTTTCATCTTACACTCACCACTTTAAAGATTAAAGAGGAAGTTGCCTTTTTAACAAGTTTGAAGTGATAATTTTGCTCTACAATAGTGTGAATTTTATATTTTCACACGTTTCTCCTTGATGATATGGTGGAGATATTTGGCTACATTTATTTGCTTTGAGGGTAGCAGGGACCAACGGCAGTATTTTCCCAGCTTTGCGTGGAATTCCCTTTACATGGCATAGTCATGTACAGAGATTTGCCAATAAGTAAACTGATACATTAAGATGATAGATTCCCGAAGGAAAAACGAAAACACATGCATACACTATTAATTACAGGGTAGAGGCACTACTGGGATTAGATGGGATTTCTTAAAGCCTAAAATGGTGAGATGTATGATAAAGCCGTGTTAATCACAGCTGTAAAGGGAGTAAAAGGAAATTTCTAAATCTCCCAGTTCTGGAGGAAATCTTGAAAACGTAACTGCAGAATATCTCAGAAAGACTCAGAAGCCAAAAGAGAAACAAGATTAAATCCTATGGGTGGAATTCAACCTTGCACTAAGGCATTTGTTCCATCAGCGCAAGTATTTATACTTGCTATACAGAACAATTTCCCCTCTTACATGTTGTTCTGGGGGGTTTTCCTGACCCAAAGCAGACGTGGGGAGGGTATGCAGGGGGAGGAGGGGTGGGGGAAAATCCCATTGTGCTGGTTTCCACTGGCACAACTGCTAAATTGAATGTGGCTTAATGTATTGTTTTACCTTAGAAAAATCTTAAGTACTTTTAAAAATCTTGCCAATTTTTTATTCCGAGATTTATCATTTTGATTTATTAACTCTGATTGTATCAAATGGAGGCACCTTTTAGTTAGGGAACCTCTTAAAGCCCTACTGGGGTGGGGAATGGCATTCCTTCCTGGAACACTTTCCAGTGGCAAAAGTGGCTAGAAGAAGACATGTAAATCTTACTACTATTTTTTCTTTTACATTAAGCCAATTCTTACACACTCGTCTATCCTCTATCTAGACAGGCAAGAGGCATTATCAGATTTTTATCTAATTTTAATTTTATTTTGTTTATGCGGTTTATATACTGCTGAACTACAGTTGTCGCTAAGTGGTGAGACATTCAGGGACACATTCCCGCCAGGAGAAAACATTTGGAAGCAGGGCCAGTGAGGGATGTGGTCTGTTGAGAAGGGTGTATGCCTTGGAGAGTCGCAGCAGGCATATGGAGAGACATGGAAGGCTACATTTGGACCTCAGGCTTGAGGTTCCTCTGAACTATATCATGGTCAGCGGTAGAGCAATTGTTTTCAATGGGTCTCCTGCAAGTTTGCTGGCTCCTGGGGGCCAATACACTGTGGGTCCCCCATTTTTTTAATGTTCAGAGGGTTCCCCGTGCGACATCAGGATGTTGCAGGGCATCACACGTGGGGGCCCTCAATCCTCTGGACAAGATGGTGCCTCTGGTCTCTGTGAGTATGAGCTACTCAGATTCAAACTTCTTTTTCAACATGGAGGCAAGCTATTGAAAGTTGTAACCTAACTGTCAGGGAACTGCCATCGGAGCCAGAGGGAGAGGGAGGGCTCCAGAGGGGTTCAGGAGAGCGTCCCGGGAGGGAGAGAAGCAGCCCATCTTCTGGGGAAGGAATTCAGCGTAGCACCAGTGGAGAAGGGGGGCAGATGGGGGAATCGGCGAGGTGGCTCCATGACTCCTCGCCGGAGACCAGCGGGGAGAGCACGGGTCCTCCGCTGCCCACACCCTCCCTGCGCAGAAGGCTTCCGCGCAGGGAGAGTAGGCGGCGACTGGGCGTCAAAGAGCTTCTTTGCTGGAAGAAGTTCAAGAAACGCCCACTGACGGATTCTGCCAGCGATTGAGACAGCCACGGGTGAGTGGCTGTCCGGACAGAAAGGGTTCACCCAGGTAACCCAGCCAGGTGTGGCATCGATTTACGCACGAGCAACCCCTAGAACCATTACACTAACTTTGCCCATTCTTTTCCCGATTGCTCATATTTAAGGAGGTGTACACTATCTTAAGCGGTAATGATTTTTATAACCCTAAGCACAACATCTGAAAATAACACTCTTCTTCATCTATTTATTTCTCAGGTGTACTTAGTCAAGCCAATGCTCCTCAGCCTTGTCTTGCTCACCGTCTTTCAGCCCCTTCCCCCATTATCTTCCTACTGGAAAGTTAATATTAGGTTTACAGGAATGTTGTACGCCCTATTATGTTAATGTAAGGAAAGTCATATACATATTACATGCTATGTATATACAGTGGTACCTTGGTTGTTGAATGTAATCCGTTTCGGAAGACTGTTCGACTTCTGAAACATTTGACAACCGAGGCTCAAAGGGCGGTCAGCAAAGTCAATGGAGGGAAAAAAATTGACTTCCGAGGCGCATTAGAAAATGGAAGCAATTGCTTCCGGGTTTTCGGCGTTCGGATTCTGAACCTTTCAGCTTCCGAGGCGCTTGAAAACCAAGGTACCGCTGTATATAGTATTTTAACTATAGCTATATAAAAATACAGCTACATAATTCTTGCACACACTCAGTTGGAAGAAGCAGCCAGTGATGTCGGTTAGGCTTGTGTATGAATAATCACACATATGATAGGTGAGTGTTGTTAGCAAGCCATATTAATTTATAGCTGCTTTGCATGCAGTTAGGAAAATGGTTTATGCACATAACTGCCAAAGGATCTGTGAAGGTGCAGGGGAGATAAAATGTCTGTTTACACGTAAGATGACACATTTTTAAATTGAAGAATTAGTCAAAAAGAACTGCCACGCTTGCTTTTATTAACTCGGTCTCTGATGTCAATTAGAATGACTGCTCAGTATGTATCGAAAGGGTGAGGAGGCAGATGGAAGATGTAATAATTTAATTAATAAGGATTCTCTGTTTTTGAGTGTCCACTCCAATTTCCCTGGGAAGTCAGCATTCAAGTCAGGGACAGATCCTATGCTTCCTGACTCCCCAAGCCCCAGGCTTTTGTGTTAGCTGCCATTACTAACATTTTTAGTTTGTTTTGGCCTGCAAAACAAAGGCAAGTTCTTTAAAGAGATATGTCCAAAGGATAGTCTTTGTCAAGTATGTTGATTTGCTTTTCCATACATTCTTATCAATAGTCTAGACACAAGGAGAACACAGTGAATAGTCTATCGTTTTTAAAGAAGCAGTTTCCTTCCTTAAACAAAGAGGTTCTCAGTCTGTTTTACGAAAGGATGGGAGCAGCATTTCTCTATAGGAGAGAGAGATAACAAAGTGATTTTTCTTTGTGCCTCTCATCTAATCAATAGATAAATAAAATGAATGCTGTTGTGGGAAGTATGCACTGACTATATATTTAAAAAAACCCAACCTACCAGAAGTGCCTAACAATATCATATAACGTAATTACAAATACTTTTGAACTACAGCACTTATCTTGTGTGTGTTTTTTTTACAGAAAGCAGAAGCTACTGGAGAAAAACGACCAAGAGGCCGACCCAGGAAATGGGTAAGTATTGCATTTTTAGTTTTTATAAAATTAAATTTTCCTCTTTTAAGAATTCAGCAAGGTAACCTTAAAAAGAAAGAAAGAAGGCAGATATTTCGTTTTAGTTTAACGAACGGCTGCGGTCAGTTTGCCTCAATCCAGTGAACCAGACCCCATCCTCAGAGGTTGGCGTTGGCAGGCATGTTCCAGGGCCCGTGAATGGGTGGAGGGCATAGATTGCTAATGCCAGGCCTGAGATGGTTGGAGTTAGCACATCAGAAGTGGAGGGAGAGAGGGGGGGCACAGAAGGCGGCCACACATGCTCCCTATAATTGCCTTGATGAGTGACCTCCCCCCACCCCCGGCGTGAGACAGGCTATATATGCTCATTATCCTTGTATGGTCTATATATATCCCCACTCCTTGTAATGGCTAGGGGCAAAAAGTCTGTGTCTGACAAGGTATCTGTACTACTCCTTCTCCCCACTGCCACCATCACTGCTCTTCCATGTCCTTGGAGCCTCCTGGCCGGAACCCACTCCCCTCCACACCATGGCAATGGCAGTGAGTCATGGAAAGGGATGGGACCTGTGCAAGTTCTGCAGTGAAGGAGAGGAGCAGCGACCCATAGCAGCACTGGAGCCAGTGTGGTGTAGTGGTTAAAAGTGGTAGACTCGTAATCTGGGAAACCGGGTTCGTGTCTCTGCTCCTCCACATGCAGCTGCTGGGGCTAGTCACACTTCTCTGAAGTCTCTCAACCTCACTCGCCTCACAGAGTGTTTGTTGTGGGGGAGGAGGGGAAAGGAGAATGTTAGCCGCTTTGAGACTCCTTCAGGTAGTGATAAAGCGGGATATCAAATCCAAACTCTTCTTCTTCTTCTGGTGAGGAGCAGATTCTCGATTGGGGAACTTGGGGCTTCCAGAGGTTGCTGGACTCCAGCTCCTGTTGTCCTCAACCAGCATGGCCATTGGTCAATGAAGATGGTACTTGCAGTCCAACAAAAATCTGGAGGGCCACAGGTTCCCACCCTGATGTGCATTTATAGGGGGGCAGAGGGGCTCACTAGAGGCCTCTTGAATGGGACTCATGAAAACCTGCAGCACCCTTGCTGAGAGTTAAAGGCAGGTGAGGAGTTATCGCCGCTTCCTACCTTTAGACTCTGGGAGTTTGCTCAAAGACACATTTTACTACTGTTTGCTGGGAGGGGATATCTGTGTCTTATCAGCATGAATGAACCTCAGCTCTTCCCTTTTTTCTTTTTTTGAAAGTGAGAGGTGGAGGGGAAACAGAACACTGAGGTAGTTTGTTGAGTAATTCAGTTACAAAGGTTAAAGAGTGGGGTTTATCTGGAGTCCAAACGTGATTAGGAAAGAGGATAACATTCAAACGCAGTGTATACAAAAAGCAGGTTAATAAACAAAACTCCTTTGTCTCTTTCATGAATGTCCCATAGTTTCTGGAAAACACCCTGCTCCAATCGCAGGAAACCTATACCCACTCCCTCAGTGATTTATATTATTTCCCCTTTCTGGTTCACTTCAGAGATGGAAAAGGTGGGCCTAAGGCAGAGGCAGTTTCAGGGTAGCACAACCAGTGCGATCGCTGGGGGAGCCAAAACAATAATGCTATAGAATGTAGCGAGAGGCAGGGAGGGGGGGCGAATTTAGTGTCACCGAGGGTGTCACTGAAATTTGAGAGCCCAAGTCCACCACTGCCTGAGGGAAGCGGATTTGCACATGCAAGTCACTTTGCTAGACCAGCTCAGCGTCTGAGGTAAGGCTTATGCCTTCCAGGGCCGCCACCTGGATGGAAGAGGAGGAGCAGGAGAATACCCCCTTGCCCCTCTTAAAGCAGCAGTGGTGTGGCATGCACAGAACAAACACATGAAGCATGCAGGGTGCACATTCACTGTCACACATGCAGAGAACAAGACCATACGCTGCTCTCTTCTTTCCTTTGCTCAGGCTGCTGCTCTTTCTGGTGCCAACACAGGCCCGATTTCTCTACCAAATAATAATAATTTATTTATACCCTTCCCATCTGGCTGGCTTTATCCAGCCACTTTGGGCAGCTCCCAACAGAATATTAAAAACACGATAAAACATCAAACTTTAAAAACTTCCCTAAACAAGGCTGCCTTCAGATGTCTTCTAAAAGTCACATAGTTGTTTATTTCCCTGACATCTGATAGGAGGGTGTTCCTGACATCTGATAGGAGGGTGTTCCACAGGGCAGGCGCCACTACGGAGAAGGTCCTCTGCCTGGTTCCCTGTCACCTCACTTCTCGCAGGGAGGGAACCGCCAGAAGGCCCTTGGAGCTGGACCTCAGAGTCCGGGCTGAACGATGGGAGTGGAGACGCTCCTTCAGGTATACTGGGCCGAGGCCGTTTAGGGCTTTAAAGGTCAGCACCAACACTTTGAATTGTGCTCGGAAACCTACTAGGAGTCAATGTAGGTCTTTCAAGACAGGTGTTAAATGGTCTTGGCGGCCACTTCCAGTCACCAGTCTAGCTGCCACATTCTGGATTAGTTGTAGTTTCCGGGTCACCTTCAAACATTCCCTTCATCTTCCTGCTCCCTCCAACACTTCACTAGTCATTGTTGCTCTCCAGGCAGTGAGGATATAAGTCAAGTCACTACTAGGCTCGGGAGCCTGGGCAATCTCAGTAGGCCTCTGATCTCCCTCCACCACAGTGTGAAGAGAATGGGATGAGCTGGGTAATGTGGACAAAAAACTGCCGTAGGATGCCAGTTGTGATGTTGAAGAGCAGACAGTGGCCAGCTCTGTTTCCTGTGCAGGGGCACACATTAGGTTCAAAGGCTAAGTTTACATCATGCAACTGCTTGGAGTAGAGGAGAGTGGTATCTCTGGATTGGGCTGTGAGAGACCCCGCCTGAAATTCTGAAATGCTTCTGCCTGTCAGTGTAGATGATACTGAAGTAGATTGGCCAATGGTCAATCACTACAAGGCAGCTTCACAAAAGTAAGGATGTCATTTAGCCTTTAGCTGGTCCAAAACCAACTCCCCCTCCCCCACCTTTTTTGCACATGGAAACATAATTGAAGAATTTTCACATTGTGATGGAAGGCAGTGTGGGCCCCAGAAGTTGCTCATTTAAAAAAATAATATTTGGGGAGCCACAAACCTTTGATATTGGACCTGCTTTTAAGAGATTCTTTAACCATGTTCTGTAGCTTTAGATGAATGTCATCTTTTAAGAAATGAAGAGTAAGCGTACTATATGCTTTTTATAGTCTCTATCTCTAGTTTCCACAGAAAGAGTAAATTGCAAATAGCTGTTAAAGGGCCACACTTTATTTATTTTTTTTGACTGAAGAAGTTCACTGTTGGAGGAAAAGCTTATTGCATCCTGCTGGATGGTGGAAGCAAGGATTGATTGGCACAGTTCAATTTTCCTAAGCCCACAGGGTCTTCTCGCCAGGGACAAGTGCATCCAAAAGTGAGTGTTGCCACCCAACACTCTTTACCCAAGCCCCACAGCCCCATGGGATACCTGTTGCCTCCTCTGCCATTTGCTGGTGGGGATGCAAATATCCCTTCCCTGTTCATCAGATGACCTCATGAGCAGCGGAGGGGGCAATTGCCTCACTATCAAGGTGCAAGACTGGGAGGAGTGCTTTACATGTTTCTGCCCATCTTTTCTTTTTACCATTTATGCCAAAATGTTTTTTTGGGGGATAGAGCAGGATGAAAAATTTGCTTAGCGGCTGGCTCAGGTTCCCTGTTCAGGAGTCAACCACCTCTAAGTTATATTATTGAATCTATCAATGAGTTTTAAAACTCATAGTCATATATTTTTATCGGAAGATGATAAATTAGTGTTGCTTATTTTATTTTTTTAAATCACCCTTATCTAGTAATTATTTGTGGATGTGGGAGATCTGACGCATCTAAAGGGATACACACCCATACCTGTGAAAGGTGTGCATAGCTCCCTCAATTGAAGTTAATGCTTTATGAAAGGGTCTCCAGATATATAATGGACCACACATGCAGAACTCTGTGTCGAGGGCCATGTATAAAGAGATGTAAAAAACAAACAAACGGAGGAGGATGTTACCCAAAGCCATATGGCCCTTTGCATTTTAACAACCCACCTCACTTTACACTCCACCTCTGTTTGTCATACACATTTCCTTTAAACCTTTAAATTGCACTGGAGTTATTTTCGTATTTAATCCGGTGCATTTGCAGTTAGCATTCCTTCTAAACCACTCTATTATTTATAATAGGGGGTCACTGAGATTTTTGTTTTTTTATGATATTTGAGGTGGGGTAGAAGGTGCAAAATTACATGTGGTCGAGTTTTGCTTTTTTGCTTTTTTGTATAAGTCTGCAAGCCTTTCTTTTTGTGAGTCTAGGATTCTGTGTCATATGTTGTTCATCAAACTGTAAAGTATTATTTCTCCTGTTTCCTTCAATGTGTACATGCAGAGATATATTAGCTAACGGAGCTCTGCAGAACTTGTGGTAGCCAAGTCTTCCTGCCAGTTCCAACTTATATACTTTACATCTGGTGATTCTCGTTTTTTTTGAAATGGTAACTAAACTTATTGGACCAATATGATACCTTGGAATAGTACTAGTAGCCATAATAATAACAACGGCATAAAGTGCATTCTGAAGCGTGTAGTAAATTATTTTATCTTTTCAATAAAATAATATTGCTCCTGAAAAGCATTCTGTGAAAGTAAGACTACTGGAATAAGCATAGAGCACAGTGTCATGCATTCTTTGATCAGGGAGACCCAAATACAAACCAAAATCTGGAATCGGTATCTTAGTTTCAAATATACAAACAATTATTTGTTGCCCAAAGCCTGACATATTGGTCACAATCCAGGCAATCTCCATAGATGATTAATACATTTGTAAATTGCCTTCCACGTATAGGTTCCAAAGTGATTTACAGATCTATCCTTAAACCAGCTAAAATAAGTACAAGAACAACCAGGTATAGGTTTACAAACAACACGGAATGACCTTTGCACCTGGTTGAGAAAGCTAGTTGAAACAAAAATGTATTCAGTTGTTTTCGTAAATTACAGATAGTGGGCGGCTGTCATATCCTGACAGGAATACGGCTCCACAGATACTTGATTTGAGCCCAGTGATTTTAGTGGGACTTAAGCATTCGTAGCTGTGTGCCGGATCGTAGCCAATGGCTCTGATTCTCCAGAGCGATCTGTGGCCTGAAGTAGGCTTCTGTTCACAGGTTGCCATACTGGAGATGAGTTGTGTGAGTCAATATGTATGGTACTGGGTAAAAATGGGATTCCCATCTCTCAGGATTTGTTAATGCTGTGATCCTTGCAGAAGTGGATTCATGCATGACGACTAGCCGTCAGTGCAGCAGGCTTTGACATTCCTTCTCTCTGCCTGCAGTCAAAGATGAACATCACTTTAGAAGCTGTGTACAGTCTTTTAAAGTAGTGAACATAGGAAGCTCTTTGCCCCACGGCTCTTTACAAAGAACTGTGGATTGAAGCAATTAACCTGTAAATTTCATTGACTTCAGGCTGTGTTTTCAGCTCAATTTGCTTAATTTTGCAGCCATAATGGAACACTTTTTTTTTTAATGTGGACATTAATACATTTTTATTGCATCTCTCCATGTACTCCAGGTAGAGGAGGATAAAATATGTCTGTATTAAATAATAATTTCAATTTAAAAAGACAGCACTTTTAAAATAAGCAGGAACACAAAAAAGTGCTAACATGCTCATAATTAGGTGGTTAGATCAGTTCTCAGCCCAAGGCCTTGGAAAACAAGTAGGTTTTATGTCTCTTTCTAAAATCCAAACACTCGTCACCTTCTAGAATGTTGTTCTTTTAACTCAGGGCTATCGGTGAAAAGGCCATGTTCCTTGCTGTGACTGTTTTAACTTCCCACAAGGAATGAGCACAGAGGCAGCTTCTAATCAAAATATATCCATTTGCAAGGGAGCTCATATATGAAGAGATGCTTACTGAGGTTTGTAACATTCATACCAAAAAAGGAGGGGGGATAGGCAGAGATTGAAGGGACCTGTGAACTTTCTGACATATTTTCTCCATCCATGAACTGTATTTTTATGCCACAGTGTGCTACTAAGACATTTCCCCAATAAATGTAGCATTTGTAGCATGCTCATTTTTCCAGTATTCCTTAATTTTCAGAGCACGGGGTGATGGCCCCGTCAGTGATATGAGCTATGTTTTAATGAAAATAGTATCTGAATGACATGTTACACGTCTGTCATGCAACTGTGTAGTGTTTTTTCTTCTTTCTGCTGCTATGGTTGAAGCATGGAAGCTAGACCATTCAACTGTATGATTATACAGCACCATCAGAGAACGTGGCATTTGATAGACTTTTGTAAACAAAAAGGGATAAGCAATTGTCATGAATCCTGAAGTGTTCTCCGGATCAGGCTTTGATTGTCAGGCCCACACAGAGGAGGTAGAGAAAAAATTGGGGAGCCGGGGTGAACTGTAGGAAAGAGGAGGGGGGGTATCTCCTTTCTGCTATGACTTCAACCACTTTGAAAGGAGAAGCATGTATACTGGCTCTCCCCTATGACCCTCCTGCGGACCAGAGAGCCTCAGTGGAGGCTGGGGAGGGCTCTGATAATTGATGGGGAAGGCTGAATAGGAGGTGGGAGTAACTGAGCAGGAGGGTGCAGCCTTGTTTCCTAGAATCAGGTGCTGCCTTTGCAGATGGAAGCAGACCCTGGTAGAGTGTGTGCTTGTAAGCTCAACATTCCTGCTTGGCAAAAGAGTCTTGTGAGTGAGCACCTCATCTTTAAAAGCTTGGCAGGAGGGGTGAGGAAACTTGTTGGGACACCTTCCTTGCTTCTGTCCAGTTCTGAACTTCTTACCTTGCTCCTGAACTCCTGGATCATGGCTCTTGAACACTATGTGTGCTGCTGAGCCTACACCATTACTTGCCTGAACAAAGATCTTCCTTATTTACAAGTCAGAGCCTCTGTCAACGTCTTTTGGTTGGGAGCTAGGCCCAAAGTTTGCACTAAATCTTGTCAGTGGGAGAACAAGCTGCTGTCTCAACCACCATACCTGTGCTGCAGTATACATTTTTGCTAGCAATCATAATAGCAAATCTCCATATCAAAAAAGACCCCTCAGTTCCATTTGTTAAGTATAAAAGTCATTGCCACACTGGTAGAAAATAAAGTTGTGCTGGGTGTTTGGGTATTTTTCTGTGGGACAAGAATGCTATATATTAAAACAGAAGCCATTTAAAACCCCCCAACTAGGAGCAGAACTGGTGGCCAGTTCTCACTTTCAGTAATTACCAAGGACAGTAATTAATTGTTTGATGTCAACATCCACTGATAACTTACATGCATGAGTAGCCCATGTCACAGATTTAATACCACTTCTATAACATTCATATCACCTCAAACGATGCTTCTGAATGGTGAATTCACACTTTTCAGCTACCTGCCTTCAAGTGTACAGTAATCATGAGAAGTTTGTATGCATGCATTAACCTTTCACAAGAGTGAACCGATTATGATCTATTATGAGCAGAAAGACATACACCGTGCTAATTAGGCCTTTTAAGACTGCAACCCCAAGCACGCTTACTAGTGAATAAGTCCCAATGAATGCAGAGAGACATACTTTTGAGTAAGCATGCTGATGATTGTACCATAAAGTGCCATTTATTGAAAACAAGTGCCTGGTTTCTGCTGTGATGGACGTATCTAGTTCTTGGTGGAGAACATACCTCTCGTGAGGTAGGCTCAGCATTTGTGACACTCTCTAGAGTTTCCAAATGTGAGTGGTCTATGTTTAGGAAAGTGGATTATGAGTCAGGATTCCTGGGTTCTGTTTCTAGTTCAGTGAGGTGTCAGGCAAGCCGTTTACTATCTTTCGGGCTAAATATACCTTTTGACAAGTGTATAATGATTCCATTTTTATATGCGATACTTTGGGAGCAATTCCAAGTCCCTTGCGCTTACTCCTGTGGGGAATCTGAGTTTAGTTGTGAAGCATGCAAGCATATGCATATCTCTTTTAATGGTGTCACATTATATAGAGTTCCGAGGGCCCCATATAAAAGGCATGTGCACTGTGTGTATTTTCCTCCTCCAAACGAAAACCCAAAATGAAACTCCCTCTTCTATTTCCTTGTAGCACATGTGGATATGCTGTATATGAAAGCAGGCATCTCTTATTAAGCAATAGCAACTGAAAAACATATTTCCCAGGAGATGGTTTCTAATTTTACGACACATGGAGGTTTTTAAAAACCACCAATAAAGTACTTTATGTATGACCTAGGTAACTCTACCTGTTTTTATTCATATTTCTTGCACTGTATTCCCTTTCATTTATTTGTTGCTGGCCTCCGATTTTGAAAAAGCCAAGTAACGACTGCAAGGATCAGAAATGAGCCACTGTGGTGTAGTGGTTAAGAGTGGTAGTCTCGTAATCTGGTGAACCGGGTTCGCTTCCCCGCTCCTCCACACGCAGCTGCTGGGTGACCTTGGGCCAGTCACACTTCTCTGAAGTCTCTCAGCCCCACTCACCTCACAGAGTGTTTGTTGTGGGGGAGGAAGGGAAAGGAGATTGTTAGCCGCTTTGAGACTCCTTAAAGGGAGTGAAAGGCGGGATATCAAATCCAAACTCTTCTTCTTCTTCTTCTTCTTTGCTAACATCTCTGTAGTCTGCTCTTGATACCTTACACAAACGATAATAAGTTTTTTGATAGTAGAGAAGTCTCTGATACAGTTTTTGAATACATTTAAATTAGCAGTAGAGGTACCATTGTTCATGCTCTTGGATGTGAAAGGGAGTCACTGGTGTTACGAACATAACCGTATGTATGGTCCATTGTTTTCCCTCTGGAAATTTCCAGTGTTGCTAACAAAAGAATTTGCTGTGTTTATGGAGCAGGTTCACTGTATGGCTGAGATTGAACAGTTGTTGCATATTTGCATTAAATGCTACTTTATCAGCTTATTTCTTTGGTAATCTAACAAAACGTGGCTGCTGAATTTTAATAGTATACAGGCCATATGTCCTGCATGGAAATTATATTTATACCCCCACCTTTTTTTACAAGCTAGCTATGATGATTTAATGATATTTTATTTGTAGGCCACCCTGGTACATAGGGTCTAATAATTAGTTAATACATAACATATAAAACAGCTTAGGGCGGTGTGTTAGGAAATTCCCACGTGTTTGGATCTTTTTTTGCAGGTTTTCACGATCAAGTTCCCAGGAATGTTTTGGCCTGTTCCTGGGTGGTGGTTGGTTTTCCCCCTCCAGATTTAGCAGTAGGCTGTTGTCAAGACATATGGGGCCGCCTTTGACAGTGCAAGGAGTGTAGCAACTATCTTGTCTCTCTGTCTCTCTGTAAGACAGTATCCCCGAGATGTGTTTTCTGTTCTAACTGTTCCATGTTGTAGTGACAGCTAGAATCATCTGGAACGATACTATAAAAGGCAGGAATCACAATGATGGTTTGGTCTGGTCTCAGTGATCCTCTGAATGGTGGTGTAGGACTCTTAAATCAATGGACTGCCACCTGATTCTCTTTCCACACTCTTATTAGTGGCCAGCCACTTTGCAATATGGCAGAGGAAATATAAAAAGATCCAGAGAGGACAAAGACTTCCATTGCCTGACTAGCTTACTTGACCATTCCCAACCGCTGAACCATGGCGGCGAGGGAAGGAATGTAGGAACATGCCTTATAACGACTTTGACTGGCAGCAACTGTTGGATTGCAGGCAAGAGTCTTTACCAAACTAACTCAAGATACTTGGGGGCTGAATCTGGGACCTTCTGGATGCAAAGTATGCTGTCTATCACAGAACTATGAAGAGAAAGCAGCCTGCCTTTACAGCAACCCAGCCAGAGCCTATGCCTCCCTGCACACTCCATCCCACCCCTTGATTCAGTCAACCTCTATCTGCTCTAAATCATGTAACTTTTCTATAGCTGGGCCAATAGCAGCTGGTGGGTGAGCAGTTTCTTTGGGGAAATGGCAGTGAGGGAATGGGTTACCTCGCACAGCACCATGGTCCTGATCCGCTGATATTTAGGGCTGGGCAATACCTGTTTTTTAAAAACATTGTGCTATATCACCAGCTAAACATCATAATATACCAATATATCGCAGTGTTTGAAATAGGGATGGAGGCATTGACTGGCTTCATGCTTTCTCCTGCTCTTGTGATTTGCTGTCTATGGCATGAGGCAAGGACTGAGCTGAGCTGGCAGAATTAATAGGCACTGCAGGACTCGAGAGAAGCGTTGAGTGGCTTCACAGTTTTCCCCACATTGTGATTTTTGCATAGAGAGTACTGACACACACACACACACACACACACGCCATGCTTCATGATATATTGCCAGGTCGAGAATTATAAAACCGATATCAAATATGGACTTCAAACCGGTTTTGGACGGTATATTGATATATTGCCCAGCCCTACTGGTGTTGTGATTGCATCTGACAATTATAAAGTATTCATATGTGCAGTAGCAGTGTTACTTATTTCGTCTTGATCCTGGTAAATCATAATTCAGGGATCCAGCCCAAGCCCTTATGGCAGCTCTTTGCCAAAGAGATGGGAGACCCAGTCACAGATCTCTGCTATTGCAGCTGCTTTTGGGCCCTGAGAAATAAGAGGCAACCTGTGCTAAAATGATCAGCGAGACAGTCTGGAGTTTGCATCTGTTATGTTTAAGTAGCTTACACACATTTGAAAGGCAGACTGGAACCTGTAGTTCCAGTGTGCCGTAAAAAGGGTGACTTGATCCAATATGTTATCTTAATCTAGTTTGACTGTCGCATCAATTAGCCTCATCAAGATGAACTGGGGACCCTTTTCATGTCCTAATACAAACACATGGGATTTTTCCTTTTATGATCTTAACAACGTTGCTTTGTGCTAACATATCCTTGAGGTTTCCTTTGCGCTTGCTTAGAACTCATTCATACTGTATTGTGACATGTCGGTGATGACAAAATCTGTCCTGGGGGCCTGTTTTTACATTTGTCTGTTAAGGGAACTTTTTTTCTTTTCTTTTTTTACAAATAGAAAAAAGAAAATAAAAGCTTGCCATCAGCTCATAAGCTTTTAAAATCCTGAATAGAAGAAGCAGCTGTGGGGAGCATGCATTCCTAAATGTTTAAAGCATTTATACAATAATTGGGTGCAACAGAGCTCTTCCTGTAATGAATGGGCCTGATTCTGGTCATGCTTCATTCAGAGTTCATACTGAAGTCATTGGCTGGTCTGCATAGGAGGCAATCAAATGATCTTCCTGTACATTTGCAAAAGTTTGGGAAGAAATGTTCCAAAGCGACTGTGATCTGATTTCTTAGTCTGGGTATAGGAGTGGGAAATTGGTGGTGGATTCCACTTCCAAGCTCCAGGGCATTGTTTAAGAATAGAGAGTACCAATGCTGGCCAGTTGAGTTCTGCGAGTAATAATAATTTTTTTTTTTAAAACAAATATTCCTTATGCAAATGATTTTCAGTAGCAAGCAAAAATTTTCAAAGTTATTAGTTTGCATTTGTATTAATTTACAAAGCCCTGAACAACTTAGGTCCATGGTATCTCAGAGATCACCTGAACCCTTATATCCCAGCTCAATCCGGAGGGGCATCATTGGTCCCTCCCAGTGTTGGCGAGGCTCATTTGACAACAACAAGAAATAGTGTCATACAATGGAGTGCTCTGGCAACAGAAATTCAACAGGTGCCTTTTGTTTCACCTTCTAAATGCCTGCCAAGAGCTCTTCTATTCCGCCAGGGATATGCAAGCAATTGAGAACACATCTTTCCACAGTACTTAATTGGCGTTTGATTTTAGCTTTTGTATATGGTTTTTATTGTATGGTTTTACGTACTATTGTTGTAAACTGTTTTGATTTTTTTTAATGAATAGTGTTGTATCAAATATTTTATAAAATAGATAAACTATAAGCATGGGTTTCGGAATGCAAGATTAGTCAGCTATCATGTTTATGCATCTACCTACTTACTTCCCTAGGGACGCGGGTGGTGCTGTGGGTTAAACCACAGAGCCTAGGACTTGCCGATCAAAAGGTCAGCGGTTCAAATCTCCGCGACAGGGTGGGCTCCCGTTGTTCGGTCCCTGCTCCTGCCCACCTAGCAGTTCAAAAGCACATCAAAGTGCAAGTAGATAAATAGGTACCACTCTGGTGGGAAGGTAAACGGCATTTCCGTGCGCTGCTCTGGTTCTCCAGAAGTGGCTTAGTCCTTCTGGCCACATGACCCGGAAGCTGTACGCTGGCTCCCTCGGCCAATAAAGCGAGATGAGCGCCGCAACCCCAGAGTTGGCCACGACTGGACCTAATGGTCAGGGGTCCCTTTAAAGGTAAAGGTACTCCTGCTCGTACAGGCCAGTCTTGCCAGACTCTAGGGTTGTGTGCTCATCTCACTCTATAGGCCGAGAGCCAGCGCTGTCCGCAGACACTTCCGGGTCACGTGGCCAACGTGACAAGCTGCATCTGGCGAGCCAGCGCACCACACGGAACGCCGTTTATCTTCCCGCTGGTAAGCGGTCCCTATTTATCTACTTGCACCCGGGGGTGCTTTCGAACTGCTAGGTTGGCAGGCGCTGGGACCGAACGACGGGAGTGCACCCCGCCACGGGGATTCGAACCGCCGACCATGCGATCGGCAAGTCCTAGGCGCTGAGGTTTTACCCACAGCGCCACCCGCGTCCCTTAGGGGTCCCTTTACCTTTACCTTTACTTACTTCCCTTATTTTCAAAAATGTGACCAATGGTCAGGGATGGATGGGAATTGTAGTTCAACCACAACAGGGAACCACCATCTTCTCCATCTCTGATTTATGGCCTATTAATGGAGTAATTACATCAGTGTCATAACACTGTCCTGCAAATTCCTTATGCAAACTTGATTGCTTGGAAGCAGAATAGCAGAGGACATGATATATCATTACAGACCACAAACCCAGTTTTATCAGTTTACTTACTGAGGGATGATGATAGGGAGAGAGCAGGTGCTGAGTATTTGCTACCCCCCCCCCCACATTCTCAAAGTGGCAGCCCTAAGTTGCCAGCCAAGCTTTACAGTAATAGCATTCCTCCCTTCTTTTTATAGACAGGGAGGAGCTGTACAGAATGCATCTAATAAGGAACCAAGCGCATGCCTTTAATACCAATACCTAATCTTAATAGAACATTTGATGGAAAGTTGTGGACAAGCCTCTTCATTTTTTTTAAACACTACACACATTTTCTAAGGGACGCGGGTGGCGCTGTGGGTTAAACCACAGAGCCTAGGACTTGCCGATCAGAAGGTTGGCAGTTCGAATCCCCGTGACGGGGTGAGCTCCCGTTGCTCAGTCCTAGCAGTTCGAAAGCACGTCAAAGTGCAAGTAGATAAATAGGTACCGCTCCAGCGGGAAGGTAAACAGCATTTCCATGCGCTGCTCTGGTTCTCCAGAAGCGGCTTAGTCATGCTGGCCACATGACCCGGAAGCTGTACGCCGGCTCCCTCGGCCAATAAAGCGAGATGAGCGCTGCAACCCCAGAGTCAGTCACGACTGGACCTAATGGTCAGGGGTCCCTTTACCTTTACCTTTACACATATTCTGCCCCACTTCTCCCTATATAATTTGACCTATAGTGGGCATGCAGTTTTCATTTCCATTATATCAGAGGAGGTAAAATCCTAGAGAGTGCCTAAAAGCTCAAACCTCCAGTGATTGGGGGTGAATGATAGCACTAGACTATTCTGTATAATACCCAGGAGGTTGCAACTTCCTGAAACATCTGGATCTGGCTACTGTTGCAAGGAAAAATTACTCGGCTAGATGAGCCACTGTCTGGCTCAGTAAAGCTGTTCTTATGAGGGCATTGTGATTACATCTGATTGTTTATAAAGTAGGCATACATGCGCTCACGTTCAGAGCGTTACATTCTTCTTGATTCTCCAGTGAAATTTTAATTTGGCGAGTGATATTGCTGTGTGGTATCATGGTCATTGGCAATTGGTCATCTGAAAATGTCCTCACACAAGGAAATCCTGCCAAAGGGAAATGAGATGCAAAGTATGAAAGCGGCTGTTGTAGAATTATTTTAAACATGATTTAATAGCCAGCTAGAAAAATTGGTAATTGCATCCTACTGCATTTGCCTCTGGTTTAAATCCATTAACTCAAGGGTGTTCCTTCGAGGGTGGATGTACAGTATATTCTTTTGTGTCTGGAATGCCTTGATGACATCCATGTGAAGGGGAAGTGAATTTATGCTGGAGTCTAATATATTTGGGGGGGGAATTCCCAGCTATGAAAGTCTTCCTTTATCTTTGAATTTCCTGGCTTTTATGGATTTATATTAGATCTTTTATGTTATTTCAATGAGGGCCTTTTGCGTGTGTGCGCTTTTGATGTCCTTGAGATTGTTTTCATTGGCTATATATATGTATACATAGAATGAAAATAAAAGAAATTTCATTTGAGAATGTTGCATAGCTAGCTGTGTGGGTTCCTAGTGGAAGAAAGACCTCAACTTCTGAGACCGCTGGACCCACCATCACAACACCTGGAACGCTTTTTAGAAGTGAGTGTGTGCACATGACAGTTTAACTAGTTTTTGTGACCGTAAGTTAAAATGATTTCTCCTTATAATTCAGTTTTGAGTTCAGTCTGCGCTAGATTCACAAGGGCTCTGCTATGACACCTATAACGTGTGCCAAAGTTCCCACAGCGTAATATGCGAATCCAAAATTAAGAAGGCTCCCTTTGAGAGTCTATTGAGCACTGCCTCTTCATTGCTGAGGGATTGAAGAACACCCCCCAAACATCCTGGTCAGGTCAGAGGATGGGGCCCTATTTATTTATTAGATGAATCTTAGTGTTCCATACTGTAGCAGTTAAAAGGACAGGTTAAGTGGGGGACTTCAGTACTATATCTCTGCCTCTGTATGTATAGAAATATCATACACACACACACACACACAGTCATACCTTGGTTGTCGAACACCTTGGTACTCAAATGTTTTGGCTCCCGAACGCTGCAAACTGGGAAGTGAGTGTTCCGGTTTGCGAACGTTTTTTGGAAGCCGAACGTCCAGCGCTGCTCTTGTGGCTTCCGGTTGAGTGCAGGAAGCTCCTGCAGCCAATCAGAAGCCACGCATTGGTTTTCGAACCGTTCTGGGAGTCGAATGGACTCCCGGAAAGGATTAAGTTTGAAAACCAAGGTATCACTGTAATTGCTATATTATAAATATCTGTGTCTACATCCATCCATCTTCAATCACACATACAGGTTGTCCAGATGGGCATGTACCAAACCTGACACATGCATGCACACACACTCAGTGATATCCAGTGTTAGCCATTACTCAGAGTAGACCCATTAAGTCCACTGTTTTCATTCGGTCTGCTCTGAGTATGACTTTTTGTTGACTGCCTTTAAAGGTATGTATGTATGTATGTATGTATGTATGTATGTATATCTTTGTGTGTGGTGTGTGTGTGTTTGTGTACACAAGCCTTAATGTGTATATATTCACACAGAATGATATTTAACTTCATAGAATTCTGAAACTGTAGTGCTGAAGGGACCCCGGGGCCATGTTATTTAACTCCCCCCCCCATCAGAATTCCTGATGTAGGACTCCTAAATGCACTTGACTGGATGCTCAGAACCCTGTTAGGCAGGAGACAGCCAGCGGTGGAACTTCATATGTTGCACCCAAGCACACAAAGAAGCCAGCATTTTGTACCTGCTTTCACAAGCACAGGCGCTTCTTTTTCAGTGGCTAACTGGCTTAAGATGACCTTTGCTTGTGAAGCTATTCTATGGGTCTCTCCCACCACTACTTAGGGGTGATTAAAGATGATTGGGGGGGAGGAGAGACTTAGTTTAGGTTCAGGGGAATAGCACAGTAAGTTGCACTCTTAATCCTGAGACCTAGTGTTTGAGGGTTAGTGCATGTGGATTTCTTGGCTGCTTCCATTTGGTTTTTTTTGGGGGGGAGGAGTGAAAATTCATTTGAACTCTCCTGTTATTCTGGAAAAACAATAGATACTCCCACACCCACGCCTTACGGCTCCATGCAGATGCGAGTTCAAGAACAGGGTGTTTCACTTTCATAGCAAGGTGCAAACCAGAAGATTAGGATGATGTGATTAAAGTTTAACGTTGGCTTCTAAGTTGGTCATTTGTGACACTTGAGCAGAAGCAAAGTATCTGCATAAACTGTCCATTGTACCATTGCTGTAAATGATTTTTTTATGTTTTTCTTTGCTCCTGGAATGCAGTGACAGAAGCTGTTTGTTGAGCTAAAGTCCAAAATTTCCATTTTAATATGTTTGTTTCTGCCTCTTAGAACTGGTTGCAGTATTTTTTTGGTTTGTTGTTCAAAGAAAAGCTAACAGGCAAATTAGATAAAGTTTCTCTCTCCTTTACATGTACCATAGATTTTTGATTTTTTTTGTCATTCAGACTTCAAAGCATTCCTTTTGCCTCTTTGAGAATTGCATTTTTAGGTCAGGTGGGAGTCATAATTCTGAAGTACCTGAATTTGTAGGGGGTGGATGTAGTCTCTGTTATGCTTTATTGGCATAGCGTTGGCACACACACACACATGGAACATAGCACTGAAGTAATAACATATGTAGTGATAGGTTTGAATTATATTAAAGGAAATTTAATATAATAATAGGCTAAATTCCATTCTCTAGTCAAAGAACTATTTCATGTTTTTTGATCTTGGTACTTCATTGGTATCAAGTGAGCAGAACAGTTGCAAATTTGTTCTAATGGAAACATCATACAAGTTAATAATGGATATAACACCCTATAAGGTTCTAGAAACATTTTAGAGGGATTACTCCTGAATATATATTCTTAGAATCTATATATCTACACCATATCTATCATCTATATGAATATAATGCTCACCTTCTTCAAAATGTTTTTTTTTTTATACTAAAGTTTCTATATGCATCCATCCCTAGCTAGCAGGATCGGTGGTTAGGGATGATGGGAATTGTAGTCCAAAAGCACCTGGAGACCCAAGTTTGGGAAACACTGATGGGTGGGGAGCCTACAGCTCTCCAGATGTTGTTGGAACAGCATTTCTCATCAATCACAGCATGGCCAATGTCCTGGAGGGCATGTTCCCTCTCTCTGATACAGAGATGTATTTGGCTTCATGGGATATTGGAATCAGTGATATTGGAATCAGTATCAAATGGGCCCTCATTTTCATGATTGACTTACTCGCATGCAAAGAGCCAGCTATATTGCTTATGGAATCTGCCGTTTTTCATCATTTCTCTTACGATGACTATGAGGATAAGGTGCTACTTAAGCAGAGCTATTACTTTTCCATGAAAGCACGTCAAAGATATAACAGACATTCAAGGCTCTTTGACTTTAAAGTTTACTCTATGTTGCACAAGCTATATGTTGCCCAGGAAAACCATGCTTGATTTTATTCTAGAATGCAGCCTTGGGGATGTGGGCTGCCAATATGTTTGGAGTGACAATGCAGAGAGGGGGGTTTATACCTTTCCCCTCATTGTGTCATCTTCCCATTCAAAATCACGCACACCCTAAGCTGCTGATTGCTGTATTTGTGTTTGTGCCTGCTTGAAAGGATTGTGTGACAGGCTCTAATTCAAATGACCTGTACCATTTGTGAGGTGACCGAAACACCCAGAGAATTAGAAGTCAAGATAACTGGAACTATCTTGTTTGCACAGTTACATAGACATGCCAGTGGAGGGAAATGTATGCGCAGTAAATTCAGGAGAGAAAGTTGGGCAATAGAAGGGCAAAATGGTTGAGTATAAGCAAAATAAGCTTATTTATTTTCAGGTCAAACCTTGAGGTATAGCTGCTTTTATGTACCTCTTGTATAAAATCATCAAACCCTATATTACTGCCAAGGCTTGAAACAGAGATGTCATGAGAAATCAAATAGGGGCACTTGCCCTTGACAAGTGAAACCCTTGGCACACTGCCACTGATGGGCCTAGCACTTCACCATGTATCCATGGCCACACAGTAATCCCTCCCCTTCTGCTACCATGGCAACAGCAACACCACCACCAATCGGCCTCCTTGCTGGTTCCCCAATGGCATTTTAGTGGTTGGTGGGTTGCAGAGCTGCATTTGATGGAAGCCAAGTCCATGGTGGTTGCCCATCACCTGATCTTACCTAAAATGCAGTGCTCCAGCCTATACATCTTGCATAGAACCATGAGCTCAGTTGTATAGATCTATAGGCTGGGAGGCTGCATTTTGGAGAAACTAAGATGGTGAGCGGCCAATGCAAGCAGAGGCTGAGTTTTGCCTGCCATCCAACCAACCACCAATAAAATGGCTGCCCAAGGTCCCAGCAGACAAGGTGCAGTGAGATGCACTTCTACACTCCTGAGCCCTTCAGCCAGTGACCAGTCTAGCCCTGAAAATGTCTGTGGGGTAGTAGACTACTTTCCCTCAGCCAAACACCCTTGAGGTAATAGGGTGAGATCCGCCTTCAGCTGTTTCCTTCACCTCCACATCCAAGCTAATGGTGCAAGTAACCTCTGCATTAACTCGCATAGAGTGGGAAAGGCTTTCCTCCCTCAAAATGGGTCAAAAGATGTGTGTGTTTCAGTTCAAATTGCTTCAGCCTGTGGGTCCACCATTGCTGCTCTAGTCTTTTGCTATAATAGAGATGTTGCCGTAATTGCAGTTACTATTACTGCTGCTTCTACTGTGATTAGTAATACTAAAAGTGGGTCCAGTTATCTACCCTTTGAACAAACCGTAGACTGGCTGCAGTCACCGACACCTTTCGTTGTTACATGAGGCTTTGCCCATTCCGATAAATCCATTCTGGAGTTACAATATTAATATGTTTATAAATTATTTACTCAGCTGTTCCGGTCTGTTGGGCAAAACATAGATTTAGGGAAGTTTTTAGCAAATGCATCATGTACTCAGTGAAACAGAACAGCTTCTCCAGAGCTGCTTAGGTTTACCCAGTACATTACAAAGGATCATATTCTGCAGGTCTTTTACTTTGTCAAATTGCCCGTTGAATTCAAGTCAGGAAATGGTCCATGAAGTGGAACCTTGTTAATTCACACCCTTCATAAACCCACATTCCCAACCTGCCATCTTTCCTATTTCCCTGCATCAGGGCCTGATGTTTTCTGTTAAAGATACTTTACATCCACTCTTTGAAAAATTGTCTTGCATTGCTGATGGTGTGGATTCACTCTTCCCAACTTAGCCTGTACATCAACGATGAGATGTCTTCCATGGCGGAGACTATTCTATCAACAGAATTGCCCCCCCCCCATGACCTGGATTTCTAATACAAGTAATTAAAAATAAATTCTTATGTCAAAATAACTAAATGCTATCTGCATTGGAAGTCTATGTTACTTACCTCTTTTGGCTATCTTGTACCGAGGATATAAACCCAGCAATCAAGTAGTGGTTTGAAAAGCCAAGAGAGGCCCTCTCTTGACAGCCATACTGCCTGATGGTAGGCCTTCTTCCAGGTGTTTCGCATGACCCAGGAGCTGGAATAGTTATACGTGTAGGCCTGAGTTACTAGATGCATCTAGTGGAAGGGCATAGCAATAGGTACTGTTTCTGAACATCAAGAGAAGGTAGAGTGATCAGAGAAGAGGAATGATAAACCGGTTGAGATCATCCTGCCTCTCCCACTTCTTCAAATGCCCTTGATGGTCTGGTTTCCATTTCCACATGCAGAGGGAACGGATCATGGGTCAGGATGATTTGAGCAATTGCCCACAAAATAAATGATAAACAGTACCTTAATATATAGATTATTTTATATTCATGGCGTATTTTAGCTTTTACATGATATAAAACTAGTTCTGGAACTATAGTAGCATATAGCACAAGTTTAGCAGTCATTTCCATATTATTTGCAAATGGATTTTTTTTCCTGGAAGCAAATAGCACAGACATGAACACTAAACGCACTCTATTTCACTATGAACCACCTATTGGTCACATGCTATTGGCCCGTAAGCATCCTCTGTCGTTGCCTGTTTGCTACTGGGCCCAGTTTTAGGTGTTGACATTGGCCTATAAATCCCTAATTGAGTTGGGGCCCATGTATTTAAAGGATTGTCTCTCCTACCCGCCAACCCAGGCCATCCAAAGGAGAGTCCCTGCCCATAGTTCCATCTGCAGCTGCAGTTCGTGGTGCAAAAGCACAGAACAAGGGCCTTTTCCTGTGATAGCACCCCAGATGTAGAATTTCCTCCTTCTGGAGGACTGTTTTTAGACATCAATATGTATCTTTATCTTCAAGCCTATGGAGATGACTGATGCGAAGAACCATATTTTTATTGTTGGATTTATAATCCGTTTTATAATCATGTTGGTTGCTGTTGTTGTTGTTTTAAAAAAATATTTATAGTATATTGATGTGTTTTATTTTAATGACTTACCAACCTGGGAACTTTTAGAGGGAAGAGTGGGTTATAAGTTTAAATAATAATAATATTTCCAGCTTTTTTATTATTTAAAGAGTGTTCTCTTTCAAGTTTACATTAAAGACACAGAGCCCAGTTGGAAAACTCAGGTTTTCACATTCAGTGGAGGCCAACACTAATATATTTTGATGGAAGAGCAGTTCAGTTCCATCCCCTACATTGTGCGCATGGCTACCCACCCTTATGAGCTGTAACCTCTATGTGTTCACAAGATCTGCTCCACTTTGGGAGACTAGCAGTCTAACTTGGTAAAAAGCCCTTCCCATCACTAAATACTGCAACCATCAAATCCTGAGAGTGAGCAAAACCCATTCAAATGGAATATGGGAGAGGGCAAGGGATTCAACTCCACACCACCAACATCCTTTTCCTAGCTGCTGTGTTCTTTCTGCAGTAAATGAAATCTGATTGCAATCTAGTATTCCTTCCGAAAACCCCATCCTGTCATGTGACTTTGTGCCCAGCACTTGCATTTTCTTGGGAAATAAAGGCTTCTTATTACCTACCTGCTGAGATCTTTGTAGTGGATGAATGCCCCTGGTTATTATTCGTTAACCTCCTCCCTTCAGACTATACAATGAGACTAATAGCCTGCCAGTATTCCTTCTCAGAAATGAAAAAGACCAGCTACAGAGCATCTCAGGACCCTCTTAATGTGCCTAAAGAATTCACATAACTTTAAAGAAGCCCAAAAAATCTGTTATTGAGGAAACGGGGCATTAAAAATTGCTCTTGAAATATATGGTTCTGCTTGCCAAGTTACCCTTTGCGACATGTCTTTCAACATCTCTGAAAACAGAAATTTGAAAATGAATCGGTTTGCTCAAGCTCCATTAAAACTGCATGACTGCACTGCTGCAACACAGATGCCATTATCTTTATTACTAGCAAAGCAAGGCTAGCATTCTTGTTCCTGGTTTCCTTTGGATGGTGGCAGGTGAAAGAAATCTGTAGCAGGGAAAGGAAAATGCAGGCTGTAAGCTGCTTGAACTCTTTCCTTGCAGCACTGGATTGAGAAGTGATTTATTAGAGCTATTGCAGCCTATAGACCATACATCACCTTCCTGGTTGGCTTTGTTGGCACCTTGTCACATTCTTGTGGGCTTGAGGAATTCATTGTTCTTGTTTGAACTGATAAGAACAAAAAAAGGATTTTCTGCCTGAGACCTTGGGAAAAGCAGAGGGGGTGGAATGTTGACACGAACAACAGTACTGCACTTTCCCAAGCCTTTCAGTCAGCATTCTTTAGTAAGCAGAGGACCACCGACCCTTAGGTGTTCCCAGCAAAGCTTGGCTTTGATTGCTACAGTGCCTATGTCTCTCCTGCGTGTGTTGGTCCAGGGACAGGCAAATATGGGCAGGTAGATGCAGAGCAATAATATCCAAATGGTCCAAGTCATCTTTGGTGCAAAGGTCTCAGAAGACTTTATCGGTGGGCGAATGCGAGGAGCAGGTTAGCAGTATCACACACGACTTTAGTGGTTAATTTCTTATTCAAAGAAACAAGGCAGCTCAGGAGACCAGTCCTGGTAAGCACAGAAACTCTTCTCGGTAGAACTTGCTCCTCCTCCAACTGCTATTCTAGACTGCATCAACAGAAGTATAGTGTTCTGATCAAGGGAAGTAATAGTACCACTCTATTCTGGTCAGACCACACCTGGAGTACTGTTTCCAGTTCTGGGTACCACAGTTTAAGGATATTGACAAGCTGGAACGTGCTGAGGAAGATGACCAAGATGATCAAGCGTCTGGAAACCAAGCCTCCAATGATTAATGGAGTTGGGTATGTTTAGCCTGGAGAAGAGAAGAGGAGATGTAGTAGCAGTCTTCACATATCTAAAGAACTGTCAGATGGAGGATGGAGCAAGCTTGTTTTCTTCTGCTCCAGAGGCTATGACCCAAATCAGTGGATTCAAGTTACAAGAAAGGCAATTCCAACTAAACATCAGGAAGAACGTTCTGATGGGAGGAGCTGTTCAACAGTGGAACAGACTTACACGAGAGATGGTGGACTCTCCTTTTTTGAAGAGTTTGGATTTGATATCCCGCCTTTCACTCCCTTTAAGGAGTCTCAAAGCGGCTCACATTCTCCTTTCCCTTCCTCCCCCACAACAAACACTCTGTGAGGTGAGTGGGGCTGAGAGACTGAGGCTGAGAAAGAAGTGTGACTGGCCCAAGGTCACCCAGCATCTGCATGTGGAGGAGCGGAGACGCGAACCCGGTTCCCCAGATTACAAGACTACCGCTCTTAACCACTACACCACACTGGCTCACCACACTGGTTTTTAAGCAAAGGTTGGATGGCCAACTGTCATGGATGCTTTCAGCTGAGATTCATGAATTCTTTAGTTGGACTAGATTACCTTCAGGATTCTTTCCAACTCTACAATTCTGTGGGTCTTGGAATATTTGTTCTGTTTCCAGATTACTGTGCAATCTTACACAGATCACTATCTCTGCCTCTCATTTTTCATCTCGTGTATAACTCTTTTAGGATGCATTTTATGTTTGTAGCAAAAAGGTAGGAAACAATCCATGTCCTCAATGGTTATACACACTAGCTTTGCTTTTAGTATTCTTTCCCTGCTTCCTTGGGAAAGTGTTTATCTCTGCTCTCAGATTAGTTCTCATGGCTTGAAGTAGTCAACATTTCAGATAAGGCCTGTAGACTAGCTGTTTTATGTTTAGCCCGTAGCAAAGGCAGCAGCAGTTAAACAGTCAACACTTGTCATTGTGACTTATCAGGGCTTAAAGAGGGCTTTGCGTTTTTGACTTCATTAAAGGTAAGAAAGATACCAGAAAGGAAGCAACAGGAATAATTGCAAGGGTCAAAAGGTCACAGTAAAGGATGAGGTCTGCCTTTATGCGTGTGTTCCTTACATCCTAGAGCTCTGCAGATGTACCCATCAAAACACTTGGTCAGTTTAACATAAACATCATAAATGCCATTGTTCTCAGAGTTTTGAAATTTGCCGGTTCTGTTATAATACCGTATTTTTCGCCCTATAGGACGCACTTTTTCCCCTCCAAAAATGAAGGGGAAATGTGTGTGCGTCCTATGGGGCGAATGCAGGCTTTCGCTGAAGCCTGGAGAGCGAGAGGGGTCGGTGCGCACCGACCCCTCTCACTCTCCAGGCTTCAGGAAGCTATCCGCAAGCCTTGCAAACCTGGCGGGAGGTCCCGCGGGCTCGCAAGGCTTGCGGGCAACAGCCTGCAGCCCACAAGCTCGGGGGACAGCGGGGAGGCGCAGCACCGCCACCCCGCTATTCCCTGACCTGGTCTGGAGGCTGGCGGGGGGGGGGAAGCAAGCTAGCTTCCTCCCCCCCCCCCCGCCAGCCCCACAAGCTCGGGAGATAACGGGGAGGCAGAGCGCCGCCACCCCGCTATTCCTGGACCTGGTCTGGAGGCTGGCGGGGGGGAGAAGCAAGCTTGCTTCTCCCCATCGCCAGCCCCACAAGCTCAGGGGACAGCGGGGCAAGCCGCTGCCCCACGGAGGCTAGAGAGGCTTTCCCTGAAGGCAGAAGGGGGAGATGGAGCGCTCCGTCTCCCTCTTCTAGCTTGGGGATGGCTGTGCAAACCTGGGGGGGAATAAAAATTTTTTCCTTGATTTCCCCCCCAAAAAACTAGGTGCGTCCTATGGGCCGGTGCGTCCTATAGGGCGAAAAATACGGTAAATCTGATGAGCCAGGAAAAAGTTAGTGCCGTTTCAGCCTACTATATCTGTATCATGATAGATAGATGATAGATAGATGATAGATAGATAGATAGATAGATAGATAGATGATAGATAGATATAGATAGATAGATAGATAGATAGATAGATAGATAGATAGATAGATAGCCAAGGCTACCTTTGGCAACTTTGCATTATTTGGGCTAACTGCTGCTCCCTTGCCTGCTGCAAACCCTCATGCAAATCAGAACCCCAATTTCACCCACAAGCATGCATTAAAATAGTGCGATGGGGATTCCACCCGTTTAGCACTCTGATTGCGATTACGGTCAAGTACAGTTCAAGTATGCTCAGCAGTAACTAATCTGCACGAAGTGATCTTAAGCATGCAGCCATATTAAACATAAATATATGAGAGCGAGCTTATCATACAACCATGTTTGTTTCCACAGTCTCATGCCATCTTAATGAGGGGTATTTTTAAAAACCCTTTCCGTGGCCCTAAACAGATACTGCAGCTTTGCCTGCCAGGGAAGCATGGGATGCTTACGTACATATGTAGCATGCTATCGTCACCTGTTAGTTGCTGATACCACAGCTCTCACTCAGGCAAGCACACTCTTTTGCCTGAAGCTAGCAAAGAAGGGCACGTCCAGCCAGTGCTAGTTTGGAGAACCTGAAGAACTCACGACTCTACTGTCTACATGTAGTGGTGGCCTTGGCCTGTGCTTGTCCACCATCTGCCCACAGACCTGAGGTGGGTACATGAAGAATCGGCACGGGCTCAACAATGTTGATGGCTAGCAATCCAATATTGGCACAAGAGGATTTCAAGGAAAGGGTGCATTCCTTTTTCCAGGGATATTCCCTGCTAGAGTCATCACCTGTTGTGTGCGTGTGTGTTCATTAAGATTCCTGTTCCTTTGTGAGAAGTGAAAGCAGGCACATAAGAAGCAGGAATTCAATAGCTGAAGCTTTCCCAGCAAGAAGATCCAGTGAGGGGAAAATTTAACTGAGGAGCGGGGAAACGGTGAAAGGCATTCAAGTGGCCTGGATCTTGTTTTCATAAAAACAGGAAGTGGCACCATATTGAATAGGGGGCCAGGAAGTGAGCAGGAAGCATAGAACGAAGAAATGTGTAACCTGTTGAAGCCCTGTACTAAAGGGAAAGCCTCTTGGGAATTCGGGACTCTGCGTGAAAAGCCTGGATGGCTTAAGGGTTTTTGTGACAATCCCAGTATTTTTAGGGTAGTTGGAGGTATGGCTCTATGCCCTCCAGAGTGCTACTTTTTTCTGGCAGGAATGTGTCTTTGAACTGTGATAGTTCTTCTTGCTTGCCTGAGTGTGTGTGTGTGTGTGTGGAAATGTCTGACTTTTGCATGGCTGGTGTAGAGCCTACTGTACATAGGTAAGAATCACATCTTTTGCCTCTGGCTCCTCCCATCAATGGAAGGTTGCCCATAAGAGAATTTATGGTTTCCTACTCTTGAGGTGGTGGCATTCCACTAATTTTTGCTCAGAGTATAATCAAAGAATCATAGAATTTGTATAGTTGTATAGTTGGAAGTCCCAACATGGGACTTAAGCCCATGAGCCTGAGATTGAGAGTCTCACGCTTTACTGACGGAGCTAGCTGGTCAAGCAGACCCACTGAAATCAGTGAAAGTGGCTAAGTTAGGTCTATAAATGTCAGTGGGGTCTGCTGTGAGTAAAACGTAGTTGAATACCACCCTTGGTGTATGTGAAGGGCCTTCTCAGCAGTGGCACCCTCCCTGTAGAACACCCTCCCTTCAGATGTCAAGGAGATAAAGAACTATACAACTTTTAGAAGACATCTGAAGGCAGCCCTGTTTCTGGAAGTTTTTAATGCTTGATATTTTACTATGTCTTTATATGTGCTGTAAGCCACCCAGAGTGGCTGGGGAAACCTAGCCAGGTGGTGGTGGTGGTAATAATAATAATAATAATAGTAGTAGTAGTAGTAGTAGTAGTAGTAGTAGTAGTAGTAGTAGTAATAAATGATGAACAGGCCAATCTTGTGTGGAACAAGGTATAAAACCAAAAGGTGGTGGTACTAGTATCTAAACTAATGTAGAATGCAAGGATCTAGTGTGATCTTTTATATGTTTGGGCAAACAGCCAAAATCTTAAGCAAATTAACAGAGAACTTACCTCCACTGAGCTTAGTGCCCATTACTTCCTAGCAGTGCTTTTTTTCTTAAAAAGTTTAGGGGTGCTCTCATTTTGACTCAAGAAAATCACCATTTTATAGTTCAAATGGGGGGGGGGTTAAATTCAGTAAATGGACAAAAGTACAAAGATTCACAAAAAGTTTAGGGGTATGCATACCACTGCGTCCCCCCCAGAAATAAACACTGCTTCCTAGTAAGCATGCTCAGGTTGCAGTTGAAAAGCTTCCATGTCATCTTTCACATTTGCAGCATTTTCATTCATTCATTCATTCATTATTCCAAAGGGGGTATCCTCTCCTGCAAAAGTTTTTTTGGGATTAGCTCCTCTGACATTCTGTAAACTACACAATTGGCAAGACTGGATGCTTTTGCCTCCCCCCCCCCCCCGGCTTTCCTTGTATGGAAACTTGCTTTGCTTTCCAGCACTAAACTTAACTGACAGCGTATCACTGCACTCTGCTGGAGAAGTCCTGAGCCAAATCAGACCTCTCTGGGTCTCCCAGCTGGCTGTCACAAGGGCAGGTGTGATGGCTGCACTGATAACCTCTGAGCTCTCAGGAATAAGCTGAGATGAAGGCTTAATGATGCTTGTCAGAAGCACAGTATAACTTAGGGCCTTGGATTGTGCAGGCTGGAGACAGATCCTTCAGGAGAAGGAATGAGATAGATAAACAGAGATATCCTTGCAAAACCCAAATATCCACAAACACCTCCTTAGCACTACTTTGTGTTAGTCATGAACGGTGATCGCAAACATTAGCAGCTGGTTGCAATCATCCTTCCGAGCTATGTGCAATATTTTATATTCAGGTGGTTTTTTTCTTAGTTTTTAAGTGGCCATAGGCAATAAAATTGTTTTGTGTTGTCACACTAAAAAACAACAACACCCAGATGTTTCTGGCAAGTGGGAAAGTTGGCAAGTTGGCTTGCTTTGTACGAAGGAGCAATAATTTACTGGGTTTTATTTTGGTCTTCTGAAACTCGCTGAAACTCGCCAAGAGGCTTGTCGTGATTATGGAATAAAGTACTGAATATTCACAGGCTAAAATGAATACTCAAAGGCAACCCCTCCCCCTCAAAAATAAACCCTCAAACCTCCCGCAGGTGAGAAAATTAATCTCTCCAGACATTCCTCCGTGTGTGTGTGTGTGTGTGTGTGTGTGTTTATCTACTTACCTACATCTGGTGCCATGGGTACTCCAAAGCAAGCTGATCAATATAAATCAATTAAAAAGGCACCTTTACAGCAGCACGAGAGAGCTGGTGTGTTTTTCAGCATTTAGCGTGATCTAGTGCTACGCTCAAAAGAAAAACAAAAACCATTTGGGAAGGAATGTTTGTTTTACAGTGGTTGACCAAAAGTATTCAAGTGGTTATAAAAAATGGAGACAGCTAACGATCGGAGGTGCCTCTTACTCACTCTGAAACTCATTCACAAACCTTTGACACTGACTTAAGGTCAGTACCGATAAGGAGAAAGGCATTTCCCAGGGAGAAGCACCAGAAAGTCTGTATTACTTGAGTGGAAAAAAGCAAACAAAAGAAAAAAGCAAACAAAAGCAGAACAGCACTCCTTATTGACCTTAAACGTAACCCAAGGGGGACACACACACACACACACAATATACCAGGATTTTTTAAAAAAAGTTTACAAGCTCTAGTGAGGAACTTAATACCACATCTATTAATATTTCAGGTCCTGTGCTTCAGATATGAATGCTTCTGCAACAGCCTTACAATTGAGGCATCAGCTCAACAAGAAGGGTGTAGGATTTTGCTTTCAGAAGAGTTCGTCCTTTAATAACTTTTTTAAAGGAACTCCCTTAATTTGTCTAGAGATGTATGTGGTTTCTCTCCCTTCTGGTACATCCTGCAATTGTACAGCTCTGTGAGGATTGTGCTGTGTACCTTTGGTAGACTTACAGAGCAATCTAAGCCCCAGGTGGGCAGCATCAGAGTTCGATGGGGGAATTATCCACTGTCTTATCTGGAGGTCTGTCACTTGTGCCAATCATGGCAGCAGTTTTTTTTTTTGGGGGGGGTATATTCTGGTTTCTTGCCTCTAGGCTGGAGCAGCAGAGAGGAGCAGATTTGGCTCATTTCCCATTACTGTATTATATTTATTATTATTAATCGCATACACAAGAGTCTCAAGGCAATAAAAATAGCAAAAAAAACAGTTAAAAACACGGGAACTCACCCCGTCATACGGATTCAAACCGCCAACCTTCTGATCGGCAAGTCCAAGAGGTTCAGTGGTTTAGACAACAGCGCCACCAGCTCCCAGAGATAGAAACAAAATTGATACCCAGTGGAAAACCTACCAGTAGCTGGACTAGCATGGATGATGATTATCATCATTATCATTATTATTATTTGTTGCCTTTATATTCCTTTTTCTCCAAGGTGCTCAAGGTGGTGTATATAGTTCTCCCCCTTCTAATTTAATCCCCCACAACAACCCTGTGAGATAGTTCAGTTTGAGAGGCAGTGACCAGCCCAAGGTCACCCAGTGAGCTTTATGGTTGAGTGGAGATTTGAACCTGGATATCTTAGGTTCTAAGGGACGTGGGTGGCACTGTGGGTTAAACCACGGAGCCTAGGATTTGCCGATCAGAAGGTTGGCAGTTCGAATCCCCGCGACAGGGTGAGCTCCCGTGCTTGGTCCCTGCTCCTGCCAACCTAGCAGTTTGAAAGCATGTCACAGTGCAAGTAGATAAATAGGTACCGCTCTGGCGGGAAGATAAACGGCGTTTCCGTGCACTGTCCTGGTTTGCCAGAAGCGGCTTAGTCATGCTGGCCACATGACCCGGAAGCTGTACGCCAGCTCCCTGGGCCAATAAAGCGAGATGAGCGCCGCAACCCCAGAGTTGGTCATGACTGGACCTAATGGTCAGGGGTCCCTTCACCTTAGCTTAGGTTCTGGTTTGGCACTCTCAGCCACTACACCACACTGGCTCTCTTCAATGGCTGCTTGGCCAGCCTATTTCTGCCTCCTTCATGTCCCACCCACCCTTTTTGGGGTGGGTACCAGCTACTTCCAGGGGGTGGGGAATAACCACTCACACTTCAGGAGGGTGAAGTTGGGGATTTTGTGACAGAGTGGGATTTAGATCTGTCTTTTCCAGTTGGCTCTAAATTTACATATGCTACGCAGACCGAAAGCGCTTTTCAGTTAATAGAGGAACACCACCTTCCTCTTTACTACCTGATTTCTACTCTCTGCTTAAAAGCCACCATCTGATTTCAAAGAGACTTCTCCATATGCCGTGCCCAGCAACTTGGAATTCACGGATTAGTAATGCATTGGCCAGCCAAAAAGCACTGGTTAAAATACATATTTAAAGTTATTGTGAAACAGTCTTTCCATTACAAGTAAAAAATGTTTTCTAAACCCGCCCCCATCCTCTAGTCTAGTTGATCCTCATTTGGTGGAAAGACTGGGTTGGAGTCCAGATGCATTCCTGACTGGCAGTGTCCTATGGAAAGAAAACAATGCACCAAAGAACCAACTTGTATTGAAAACTAGTTCATTTTATCCTCTTCCCCCATCTCTGGCTCCACATACTTTTTTAAAAAATTGGATTTTGAAAAAAATGTGGAATTATTATTTTGTTATAATCTTTTTAAAATTCAGTTTTACACTACACATTTAAATTCAAACATTAGACATAATCATCAACATTTAGGATTCCCTGAATCCTTAGACTTCCCTCCCCCCTTCCATGGTTTCCATTTTCAATCTTTTTCAACTGCATATATTTTCTCTATTTTTCTTAAAATAATCCATTTTTACCTTAGTTTTTAGTACAAGTGTTACTCAAATCCTGCCAAAGTTTTTAGTTGTTTACAGTGTTCTCTTGGGTAAATTGTAAATTCCCCCCATTCCTTTTTGAAGTTTCTCTCTTCCTGGTTTCTGATCATCCCGGTCATTTTCGCAATTTTGGTGTAGTCCATTATCTTCATCAGCCATCAGTCTCTGGTCAGGACTTTATCTTCTTTCCATCTCTGGGCCAGTAGTATCCGCGCTGCTGTTGTCGCATACATAAATAATCGTTTCTGCTCTTTTGGTATCTCTGCATCTAAAATTCCTAGTAAAAAAGCTTCTGGTTTTTCCACAAACATTATTTTAAACATTTTTTTCCAACACATTATCTATCATTTCCCAGAATGCTTTTGTTATCTTGCACGTCCACCACGTGGTAGAACATGCCTTCCTTCTCCTTACACTTCCAGTATACATTTGAAGCAGTTCTAGACATCTTTGCTAATTTTGTAGGCGTTAAATACCAACAATACATCGTTTTCATATAGTTCTCCTTCAACGCACAGCACGCTGTAAATTCCTCCCTCCATAACTTTCCCCAAAATGAAAATTGGATATTGTGCCCAATATCTTTTGCCCATTGTATCATTACCAATTTAACTTCTTCATCTTTAGCATGCCATTCTAAAAAGGTAAAGGTAAAGAGACCCCTGACCATTAGGTCCAGTCGTGACCGACTCTGGGGTTGCGGCGTTCATCTCGCTTTATTGGCCGAGGGAGCCGGCGTTTGTCCGCAGACAGCTTCCGGGTCATGTGGCCAGCATGACTAAGCCGCTTCTGGCGAACCAGAGCAGCACATGGAAACGCCGTTTACCTTCCCGCCGGAGCGGTACCTATTTATCTACTTGCACTTTTACGTGCTTTCAAACTGCTAGGTTGGCAGGAGCAGGGACCGAGCAACAGGAGATCACCCCGTCGCGGGGATTCAAACCTTCTGATCGGCAAGTCCTAGGCTCTGTGGTTTAACCCACAGCGCCACCCGCGTCCCTTAGCATGCCATTCTAGCAACAGCTTAATGCATTTTAGAAAGTAACTTCATATTGTTTTTCAATAACTGGCTCCACATACTTGGAAATGCACACGCAGTTGGAGCGCCTACTTAGAAAGAAAAGCATTGTGATCCCAGCAACCTTCACTTTCATAAATGATCTGGTTTGACCAAGTCACTTCTGTTTACACAGTTCACTTCCCTTTAGCTGGATGCCCTTTTTCCATGTGTTAATCATGCTGTGTGTGTGAATCAGTTTGGGCAGAGCACACAGGAAGTCCCTGAGTACTCCCCTTTGGCAGGAAATTGCATCCAAGAAGCAAAGACTTGCAGCCAGTTGTCAGGTTTAGCCTTGCTTTGCCGCTTTGCTGTGCCACTGACCCTAGAGATTGTGCTGCACTGTGTTCCGGTGCAATTAAATCTATCTGCTCCAACCAGACGGAAATAAGCATGGAAAAGTGGTGCGTGCTGACGTCTGCCAAGAGCAACCTTCGCCAGTGAGCAAAAGAAGGGCAAGGAAGAGATTGTGTGTGCGCCTGGCCTTTTAGCTGCTTGTATTAGAATCATGCACTGCTATTTCTGCTGTTCCTGCCAACTGGCTGGCGGCCACTTTCTCTGTTAATGCTCAAGCAGCCAGGAGCTACCATGAGAGAGGAAGCCCCTACGCAGTTGCTGCGAGCTGCTCTGCCTGTGTCTGCAATGGAATTTGTAGTAGATCCAGCAACAAAAACAAAGCAACCCCATTGAATCAGCTGAGTTTTATATCTATATATAAAAGAGCAGCAACAACCAAAAACAAATGAAACAGACGTGTACAGTCTAGCCAAAGGTAAACCTCATAAGTCCCATTTATTTTATTAGGAGAGAGTTAAGAACAAGGTGAATTGATTTAAACCAAGGCGATTTAAATAATGATTTAAGCTATGGGGTGGAACTGGTTTAAATCAAACTTTGCTTTTGTAATTCGTACATTTCTAGAACGAATGTGTCCACTAACCTGTGGCTCACAACGCTTACAACGTACTGGATTTACGACTAAATGGATCCTTTATACTATATATAGGATCGTAGTCTGACACTGTTGTTCATTCAGCCAGCATGCCTTTTGTGCTAAAGAATTATATCCGTTTGCTGGAGGGGGGGGGAGCGATTGTGAAATTAATGAATTTTGGTTTGGTATTCTCTACACGTATGCAGCAGCAGTATGCAAATAACTTAACAGGAAGGACTATGCCACGATGCAAAAAAGGGGGGGATATTGAAAGTAGTTCCATGAGCTTGGCTAGTGTTTTCCTACCTCATTCTCCATTCCCCTCCCATCCCATGCAGCATGGCAAACAGCTTTCGAAACTGAAAGGAACTTCAGAAAGTGTTTTGTTTTGTTTTAAAACATAGCATGGCATGGGACAGAGGGAGACTGTTAAAAAAAAAAATAAGTCAAAGATTCAGCTGGACTACCTCAAGTCTCAGCAGATCTTTGAATCCTAAGCCCAGAATATTTCCAGGAGGAAAGACTAATAGATACTGGATAGAATGGCGTTCTTCCTGCCATGTCATGAACGGCAAAAGTTGTGAATGAACAGAGTGAATGAACACTGATACGGTTGTAGCTCAGCTGGAGGTTTTGAGTATGTTGTCAGCAATATGCAGATGGTGCACATATTGCCTGTGTTCTCTCTACCTTGGGAAGTTGGGAAGATGTACAGTGGTACCTCGGGTTACATATGCTTCAGGTTACATACACTTCAGGTTACAGACTCCGCTAACCCAGAAATATTACCTCGGGTTAAGAACTTTGCTTCAGGATGAGAACAGAAATCGTGCTCCAGCGGTGTGACGGCAGCAGGAGGCCCCATTAGCTAAAGTGGTGCTTCAGGTTAAGAACAGTTTCAGGTTAAGAACGGACCTCCAGAACGAATTAAGTACTTAACCCGAGGTACCACTGTATTTGTTTCCTTCCTACTTTGTAGGGGTCTGTGTTTTGGTTTTCTCCCCATATCTCTTAGGGTCTGAGTGTCCTACCTTAGAAGGAAGGCCACCTGCCAGGGCTACTGTCATTAGTAGCCTTTAATGGTGAATTCTGCATTAAGCAAGGGATTGGTTTTTCCAGCTCTAAAATTCTAGGATTCTGCAAGTTATGCCTTAAAGAGAATTCAAAGCTTGATTCAAAGTATTTGTAGACCTTGAGTTGCATCCAACTAAGTCATATTCAGAGACGCAGATAGTGCTGTGGTCTAAACCACTGAGCCTCTTGGGCTTCCCAATCAGAAGGTTGGCGGTTCGAATCCCCACAACGAGGTGAGTTCCCGTTGCTCGGTCCCAGCTCCTGCCAACCTAGCAGTTCGAAAGCACACCAAAAAGTGCAAGTAGATACTGCAAGTAGATAAATAGATACCACTCTGGTGGGAAGGTAAACAGCGTTTCCGTGAACAGCTCTGGGTTCGGTGTCTGCGGACAAACACCTGCTTCCTCGGCCTGTAAAGCGAGATGAGTGCTGCATCCTCAGAGTCGTTCGTGACTGGACTTATCTGTCAGGGGTCCTTTACCTTTTTTAAAAGTCATATTCAGGGTAGACTCAGTAAAAACCAAAAGATTTAATGTAGTCATGTCCAGTGTGACTTGGTTGGATGCAACATGTTGTGTTCAGATCTCATTTGATATCATGTTACTTTTTTTAGTGACAATATCATTGAAATTCAAAACAATAAAAGGTTCACTTTTTAAAAAGAAAGTAAATGCCATTTAAATAAGTGCAGTTCCATAAAATAAAAACCAGTTGATTTTTACTCACCAAGGTTATGAACATGCAAAAAACCCCAAAACCACTCTCTCCTACTGAGACTTAAGTATGCTTCGCTTTGGCGGTATTGCGACCTTCATATTTTTAAAATCTACGAACACTCATCATAGTGTAGCAGCACTTTGGTTCTCTCCTCTGCTGAACATTTATATACCAGCCAGAAAATGATCTTGAATTAATTAAATATTTTCAAATATTTTTTTTTAAAGGAAAAGCATGCATACATTTCTGTAGACTTGAATAGTTACTTTGTTAAACCGAAAGAGCTGGAGCGAGAGGAGAGGAGAGGCCTGATCATGAACTCCAATACCATCTTTTTGTTAAGTTTAGAAAAAAAGCCATGAACTCAGACTGATTCCACTGTTTTATTAAGGCAGGTGAAAAGGACAAGGCTGGTTGTCGTTTCTCCTTTACAATGGGAAATTCCTGAATTCTGTTTATGTAAGAAGTATGTGACAATACAATGGCTCACCTTTCATAGACATGCTGCTCAAACATTTCTATACTGTATACCTTTTGGAGGAGTTGAACACTTGGGCGGGCAGATGATGCTACAGCAGAGAAGGCTGCGCTGTAGAATACACCACAAACAAGCAGCCACCAATTGGCGTTGGGAGTTGCAAGTCTGTTATTTAAGCTTTAATGGAGTTCAGAAAGGGTGCTTGCTGACCCTTAGGCTGCATTCCCATGTGGGGTTTCTGGCATTAGCTTAACTGAGTGTAAGGCTTGCACTTCTGTCCCATTTTCTAACATTCCTTTCACACTGCACATGCCTGGACAATCACACCTTGACCACTATGCTGGCCATGTTGCGGTAGATGTCATTCACACAGCAACCATGACCAATGAATGTCAATAGGCTCATTGTCTTATTTAATAGATCTAATACTTCATCTCACCTACATGCCATCCCTCTCCCTCAACATTCCATGGGGTTTTTTTTTTGGTTTACCTTTTTGGCATGTAAACGCGTTGTAAATGGGTTTCCCCAGAACCAGATAACACAGAAATGCGTGCTGACCTTGCACTATATTCCAATGCATACCATTAGTTTTCTAGAAGTGGCTTTTCCTTTTATATTCATAAAATCATAAAGTTGGAAGGGACCCTGAGGGTCTTCTTGTCCAAACCCTTGCAACATAGTACAGTGTTACCTCGGGTTAAGTACTTAACTTGTTCCGGAGGTCCGTTCTTAACCTGAAACTGTTCTTAACCTGAGGTACCACTTTAGCTAATGGGGCCTCCTGCTGCTGCCGTGCCGCCGGAACACGATTTCTGTTCTCATCCTGAAGCAAAGTTCTTAACCTGAAGCACTATTTCTGGGTTAGCGGAGTCTGTAACCTGAAGCGTATGTAACCTGAAGCGTATGTAATCTGAGGTACCACTGTAATCACAACTAAAGTATCTCTGACAGATTGCCATCCAACCTCTGCTTAAAAACCTCCAGTGAAGGAGAGTTTGCCACCTTCCAAGGGACTCCATTCCACTGCCAAACAGTCTTGCTGTCAGAAAGTTCTTCCTGATGTTTAGTCAGAACCTCCTTTCTTATAACTTGAATCCATTGGTTCAGGTCCTACCCTCTGGAGGAGAGAACAGGCTTGCCCCATCTTCTAAGTGATAGCCCTTTAGATATTTGAAGATGGCTATCGTATCTCCCCTCAGTCTCCCTATTCTCCAAGCTAAACATACCCAACTTTCTCAACCATTCCTCATAAGGTTTGGTTTCCATACCCTTCATTATCTTGGTCAGGGGTCAGCAACCTTTTTCATCTGTGGGCCGGTCCACCATCCCTCAGACCATGTGGTGGGCTGGACTATATTTTGAAAAAAATATATGAACAAATTCCTATCCCCCACAAATAACCCAGAGATGCATTTTAAATAAAAGGACACATTCTACTCATGTAAAAACATGCTGATTCCCAGACCGTCCGCGGGCCGGATTTAGAAGGTGATTGGGCCAAATCCGGCCCCCGGGCCTTAGGTTGCCTACCCCTGATCTTGGTTGTTCTCCTCTGCACACATTCTAGCTTATCATTATCCTTAAAGTTTGCCCAGAACTGGATACAGGACTCCAGGTTTGGTCTAACCAAGGAAGAATAGTAAAAGTATGTGCACAGGTACAGAACTGTGTTGGGTTTGGAATTAGTAGCTTGTTGACTGCTAAAATTCTAGCTACCCATAGTGTTTGTCAAGTAGACTTACTGGCCGCTTCTGGCTCATCTTTTAAGAGAGTAGCATTGTAGCACAACTGAGCTACTTTGAGTTTTACTTGCCATTCACTTATTATGATAAGATCCCAGTATTAATGTAAAGTGTGAAGAATTTGGAACGACTACTACAAAATCACATTCGGCTGCTTCCTATAACAAACTTAAAATGGTTGTTCTGTAAGAGACCCTGAAGTTGCAAATAGGTAATAATTGGGCATCATATTGAATGGGTTATACAAGCTTCAAATATTTGGGGATTTTCTTTCAGGAGCACTTAGCTGCCCTTAAGGCAACAAAATCCAAAACTTCACCGGCCATTTTGAGTCCGTTGGGTAATGGTGGGAATTTGGGTTCATCGGAAATTAAAATCCTTTGTCATGAATCCTGTGGCCCAAAGAATCTGTGGCAGGGATTTGTGAAGCATGGGGTGGGGAAGAGATTATTTGGAAGTCATCCAAAATTCAGCTTCTTAGAGCTCTCTTGAACCTCCTTTGAAAAGCTCCAGCTGCTATGCTCAGTGCTGTAGTAGCACCTCCCCCATTCCCTTCCATTAGGGCACAGATATATAAGGTTGTGTTCATATATTTGGATAAAGCTTTGTCAGATGTCACAAAATAGATTTCCTATAAAAACGTTTGCTTGATCAAACAGGGCCTGACAAGTGGAATATGAAGTGCAAAAATCTGTTACCTGTTTTTATGATTTATCCATAGATAGTTCAGCAAATCTAGAAACTTACCTGTTGAGGAAGATAATAGACAAAATTTATTCCTTGCACTCTATAACTGGTTGCAGATTATTCAGAATTCCTGCTGAACTGTACGCTATTCATTTATTAAGAACGATCGTATTCAATAAATGTATTTGCAAGATTTAACATTCTATTTGTGCTAAAAAGCTTTTACGTGACTGAGATTTCAAATCACGCCTTCAACTTACTTAAATGGAAAATAACTGTTAATTCTGGCTGATCAATGCTTTTGTATTTATGGCCAGAGTAAAATTTAATATATTGTATGTTATACTTTTTCTTAGACTCTTTATAATGCTACCAGAGCCAGATTTTAAAAGCTATCCTTGGAAACTACTCTAATTGAGATAGAATTTAAGGGTTTCTGAAGCTAAATGGGGTTTGAGAAAATCAGTGTCCTAACATGGGGCCCAAACAGCAGGCTTTAATCCTTTGAAATTATTTTTGAGATGGGTATGAGTACTTGCAACTAAATTTGACCAACAGTCTATAATAAAGAATGTTATTATTCATATATGGGACATCTTTATAATTATATATAAAGCTCAAATATCAGGTCAAGAGGCCTGAAGGGACCCACAGGATTAACTATTTTGACCCCTTCTAAGACAATATAACTATATATTAAAGTATCCATTACTTTCTACTTGATTGTTCTTTCTTCTTTTGATCAGTTTAAAGAACCACACATCTTGAAACAGCCCGAAACTATTAGAGTAATAATTTTCTCGGCCACTCCACCCTGCCCAAGTTCTTTCTCTCCAAGTTAATGATGTTGTGTTTTCTATCACTGAAGTTCAGTGGAACTTAAAGATGGTTCATCATGGTGATATTCTTCAAGTGTCCCAGAGATTTTCACAGACAATAACTTGTATGAGCCAATAACTATGGAGGCAACTGATGCTTCTCAGCTGTGATTTTCACAACTATGGTGACACATCTGTCAGCTGTCACAAACAGATAAATCACCCCTTAGTATCCATAGCTTCATTCCTGGAGAACACCGTTTACAGAGACATTATCTCCATAAGCATGTGTGCAATTGCACTCTAGCATGCTAAATTATTATTTTACATGCACAAATGAAAATAGCAACAATGTTTTGCACTTTCAGAAGGGACCATCTGCATGCAGAAATCCTTTGCATGTGCACATAACACTGGTTGGATTAAAGTGATTTTTTTTTTTTTTTAGAATCATGGCATAAATGGGCATGTTTAGAACTTATGCTTATGGCTTGCCTCAATATACATCTGGATCTTAAAAAACAATTCACTCAACTTGTAAATCCCCTTTCCTAATCCAGCAGTCTTCTTTCTAATGCTCATTTCCTTGCAAACAGACATAATAATAATAATAATAATAATAATAATAATAATAATAATAATATCTTTATTGTCATTGCCCCCTCTCGGGGACAACGAAATTACTTGACTGCTCCATAAAAACACTAATTAAAACAATACAGTATAATACAGCAAGGAAGATTAGATGACTTTCAAAGTCCAGGCTTCCCATTCAGGGCCGAGATCGCTCTGGAGAAGAAGCTGTTCTTAAGACGGCTTGTTCTTGTCTTCATCGTCCTGTATCTCCGTCCCGACGGCAGGAGCTCGAAGAGACAGTGACCAGGATGCGATGGATCTTTTACTATGTCCAGTGCCTTCCTATGGCACCTTGTGGCATAAATCTGCTCTAAGGTGGAGAGTGGGCAGCCAACAATGCTCTCTGCTGCCTTAACAACTCTGCACAACCCCATCCTGTCCTGGGTAGTACAGCTTCCGTACCACACACATAAGCCATAAGTGAGCACGCTCTCAATGGCACAGTGATAGAAGGCAAGCAGCAGTTTCTGCGGAAGATGGTTTTTCCTTAGAATTCTCAAAAAGTACAGTCTCTGCTGCGCCTTCTTCACAAGCCCCCTTGTGTTGACACTCCAGGACAGATCCTCTTGTAATTCAACAGACAGATGGTTTTGTAGAATTATTTTCTAAAGGCCATGCTTTTATTTACATAGAAATAAAAGTAATTTGTCCAAATTCTGGTTTGATCCGACATTTCAGATATGCCTCTGTATTTTTGCCATACCTGTCTCCTCAGCATTTGAGACTATTAGGCGGTTACAAAACATAGGCATCCTCTTTCTCTCTTTCTGGAATGCAACCATGACCGGAAAAGGTTAGTAAGCATATTAAATTTCCATATTCCTAGCTTTTCAAAAGGACTGTGGAAGGTAATTTGCAGGAAGCAGCCAAATCTTTTTGTCAGCCTGCAAAGTGAGCTGGATAACCATTCACAGCAATTTCTCGACTTCCTTAACTTTAGAATAAGTTGTGCATTGATCTTAACATTCCTCCTAGAGCTGATTTATTGTTCACCAAGTGTGGATATGGTGAATTAAAAATAGTTTTACAGTTGTCTCCATCTTTCTTCCTGTTCTGTTAGCAGCAGTGTGATCTCCAAACTGACTTCCATACACTTACACAGGCTTCTTTAAACTGCCATAACAAACACCATGTTCTCATATTTCTTTTGCCGTGGATTGAGATCCCTTTATTATTACTGAGGAACGTTAATTGTGGTGTTTTTGTTTTTTAAAAAACAGCAACACTGAGAAATGTGAGCTCTATTTACAGATCATGCTTTGTAGGGCAAAAGTTATAGTCTCTCTGTCCAATTACATCCTTCCTTACATCATGCCTTACCTTGTGCACACACTCCTTACACACCTGAATATTTCCCTCTTCTGTAAACCATCTCCACCCTTCCTCCTCAAAGCTTGGAACTGTATTCCAGAGAGCAGCACAGAGATTCCACCTCTTTTATTGCTGTTGCTGTTGCCATCTGTCTGTCTTGAGAGACAATGGAGTGCACCTCTGGGAGTGAAGTCAAAATGATGTGTTAGCAGCAGCGAAGTGATGTCCCCTGGGGCGCAAGCCTGGGCAATGTGTATGGAAGTTCTGGGCTGCCCAGATGAGAAGACTCTCCACTTGGCCTCTCTGATGTGGCCCAAAGGAAAGCAGAAAATACATTTGGCACCAACTTGGCTGCCGGAACCACCTTAGGGACTCTACTCCAGATTTCTGTAGGGCTTACTCTTCAGCCTTTACTTCTCCCGAAGATACCCTGCGAGGCAGCAGAGGTTTAAGGGTCAGAGTTTTCCTTCTCCCTTGTTGATGAGCCCCATCAGCCCCTCACTTCCCTCTACAGCACGTGCAGAAACTGCCTTCTTGACCGCTGGACCACTATTGGTCTCGTCCATTCAGTCTGCCAGAGCCTCTTTAAAGGCAGTGGAAGTCCCTAACTCACTGAGGGTTTGAGACCCATTGTCTACCCTCATCTGGTTTTGCCAGCCTGTCAAAGCCAGCCAGATGGGCAAAGTATTATTATTATTATTATTATTATTATTATTATTATTATTATGCTGACAGCTTCTAGGAGCCACAGGTGAGAGCTGAGTGCATGGTGGGGACTGAAGATGGACAAACTACCCCAGAAGGAACATGATATGTCCCCCACCAGAAGTACCACCCCTCTCCTAACACCCTATACATCCCATTTCTTATTGCTGTAGGCCTCTGCTTTTCATCAGATTTCTCTTCAGATTATTTAAGGGTTGGCTGGAATATATTGGCAGGAATCCTGTATCCACTAATGAGGTCATGTAGGAATCACTAGTAATGGGATTTTACCTGTGGCATTTGTTGTTGTTGTTGTTTCTTACCCGTCCTTCACCATAAGATCCCTGGGCGGGTGATAGCAATTAAAAAACACAATATTAAAAACAGTTTAAAACAAATAGCAGTCACAAGAATTGGGTGGGTCGTAAACCTTGATAGCCATTTGCAGATAATCTGTAAATGAAACGGCTGTCACAGCAAGAAGGCAGAAGGCCATCTTGACTCAAGTGTGAGGAACATTTTTCAGAGTTGCATACCTCAGAGGCAACCTACTGAACGCTGCACACCAGCAGTGGATGTGACTACACACACAGACACATGGTGGATAAAAACAACAATATATATATATATATATATATATATATATATATATATATATAATCAGATTTTTTTATTTAAATCAGATTTTTTGAAAAATTTAAATTAGAGTTTTAAAATAAAATGCTTTTGGAGGGGAGGAAAAATCTTTCTAAATATAGTTTTCTATTTAAATTACATTATAGTCCAAAGGCTATTCATCAAGAAATAAGGATTTGTTTTAAGTTTTTCATGTGTGCGAAAACTGTCTTTTTTAAAAAAAAAAAAAGTTTAACCACATCAGTTAACTAACATGGATACATATGCCATAATGTTATTGTTTTAGTTAAATAAATTGTTTAAATTATTATTAAGGAAATGATTGTTTTTCTCCTTTCAATGAAGTACAGCAGAAAAGTTGCCCAAATATAAACAATAAACTTATTAAACCTCACAATAATTTCATAATTATCCATCTGTGTGTTTCTCATAGTATAAACAAATCAGGAATTTTTGATATAACTGTAAAAAAACTACTCTGAAAATTTATTATTCCAAAAACAAAACCTTCGTCTGGTTGCAAATACTAAGATTACACCAGCAAGAATAAATCAAGTGGTGTCCAAACTTTTTTCAAAGAGGGTCATATGTGATGAAGTGAAGGGCTGTGAGGGCCGACCAAAGTTGTTAACCTTTTTCATATTTTCATAGTTGGAGTTGTTGAGCTTTTTTTTTTTTTTTTTAAAGGGTTGAAGTTGTTGAGGGTTTTTTTAGGATTTTACCCCAGGAAATAAACTGCCACAGGGGCCAGGTTAAACTAACCAGCGGCCGGATTAGCCCCCGAAATGGACTTTGGGCATGCCTGAGTGATTTCAATCATGATTTCAATTGATTTCATTTACTGTACTTTCCCGTGTATAAGGCTATGTTTTTTTCTTTAAAATTCAAGCTAAAAAGTGAGGGTCGTCTTCTACATGGGTAGTACATAGGGTGGACGTTTGATTGTTTGCTGCCTAGGCTGTCAGCGGCAGTTGTGCACGTTATTGGTTGCTGTGTCAATGGGTGGTGTTGACTGGCTGACTCTCTGGCAGTTGGGCGGGTGATTGGCAGCTCATGCCGGCGATGGGGCAGACGGGAGGCTGATTTAGTGACATGTGCGGGCGAGCGGTTTTCAGCAATCCCCGCTAAAAAGCTCAACAACTCTGTGCCGTCTCTCCCAATTTTCTTAAATTTAGGGGGCGTCTTATATATGGGGACGTCTTATAGACAGAACAGTACGGTAAATCAAACCCACCCTGCACACACACCACACTGCAATTTCCATGCAGACATGCAAGAGGTATTTCCACGGTACAGTGGTACCTCGGGTTAAGCACTTAATTCGTTCCGGAGGTCCGTTCTTAACCTGAAACTGTTCTAATCTGAAGCACCACTTTAGCTAATGGGGCCTCCTGCTGCTGCCGTGCCGCCGTAGTACAATTTCTGTTCTCATCCTGAAGCAAAGTTCTTAACCTGAAGCACTATTTCTGGGTTAGCGGATTCTGTAAACTGAAGCGTATGTACCCTGAGGTACAAGGACATTTCCCACCCAGAGCTGGGCTGCTAAGAGATGTGCTCTCCTGAGTCCCACACAAGAGAGACCCTCAAGGGCTGCAATTCAGCTGCCAGGCCAGAGTTTCACCTCTCTACCTCAGCTCTTCAGGGATGGCTATGGAGCCCTCCATTTCTTTTCTTTTCTTTCCCTCTGAACTTTGCCCCATTTTTTTTCCACCTCGGGCTTTCTCGCCCTGTTCCGAAAACCTCTGTTTTCATACGCCACCTACTTAGTCAGCCCCGTGATTAACATTTTTATAACAAACTGCCTACTTATTTCCTCATTGAGGATTAAGGGCGGCAGAGGTGCGGCGGGAAGGGGGGAAACCCCTTTTCCCTCCCACCGACACATGTGTGCTTCATGGTCTTAGCCAAGCGACGTTACGGTTGGCAGAGACCCGAGAGAAACTTGCATTTTGGTAGCTGCTGAAACGAATATTTGGCAGTGTGGGGAGCCACATGACTGTGATTCATACTGTACTCTTGAAATATGGCAAGAGGCCTAGGGAAGGATTTAGTGCCAACACTGAGAGAGCAGGGACACACTCAAATATCACATTCTTTTTATAGTACAGGCATGCCTCACAGGAAAAATATTGAACTTGGCCTGCCAGCTGAAAGAGAGCAGGCCCAATTGTGATTTTATGTTTTGAGTCACTCAGTTAATCAGTTAGTGGTAGAACATAGGAAGCCTTCTGTTAGTCCTACTTGGGGCGGGGGGAATGGCTGTTAATTAATTAATAGTGACACTGAGCAGTTTATTAATTTGCTCCAAACCACTTTCATTCATAGATCCAAGGCTCTTAATGCGCTGCAAGCTAAAACAGCAGGGATCTTCCAGAATATTTGGCTATATTTCTCTTTCAATTTGTAGTTTCTGTCATTTCCTTTACCACTTCAACTACATAAGTGTTTTGTAAAAGTTCTATTGGTTCCATTGCTGCATTCTTATTTTTGTGTGCTGTTTGCTCAGGTATGCAAAATTTATACCCAACTTTGGATCATATACCTCAAATGTACTTATATAAGAGGATATTAGCTTGCTTGAAAGGTACCAGATTGAAGAACTGTGGTAAAAAATTTTTAACTATCATAATCTGGAGCCAGATATATGTAGCTGACTGAAAAATATGCCACGAAAACATGATTTCGCGCTATCTAAATGTCAAGGTGTACATTGACAGCAGCACGCAGAGTTCCTTTTTTGCGTATGCAAGGTCTTGGTTTGACCTCCAAAAGGATCTCAGGTAGCAGGTGGAAAACATCCTGTACCAGAGAGCTCCTGTCAATCAGAGTTTACAATACTGGGCTAACTGGCCCTGTATAAGACATTTTCATACTGCTCTGGTAGCAGTGATGATGGGGAAATGTGTGTTTGTTTGCTTGCTTGCTTGCTTGCTTGCTTGCTTGTTTGTTTGTTAATAATCCAATGCCAGTTGTCTAATCACTGGTCTTCAGTAATGTTCGTTTCACTTGGTGCTTGTTCACCAGTTTGGTATATAGCATGATTGTTTTCCATTTGTCACACCCCCTTCAACAGTTGCAAATGTGTATAGGCATTAAACGGACAGGGGTTCATTCATCAGTGTTGAAGAAGGCAAAATAAATATATGTTGGCCAAATTTTAGACTCATTTTCTAGGTAAAGCAGACAAAAGTTATGCCTGCCAGGTATGTCAATCACTTGATACGCTCCACTGATAGGTGTAGTCATCATGTGTCAGTAGCCTGTACACACAATGAGAAAGAGTCTCATTCAAAAATTAAAATGCAGTTTTAAAAAATACAAGACACAGATTCCACCATGCTGGCTAGAAACACATCATAAGAGTAAAAACAGAACTAAAAGGCAAATGAAATGTTATTCTCCTGGTGCTAGGGGCGGGGGGGGGATAAGAACAGTTCATTCTGACAAAGGCATTCCAAAGTCAGGGTGCCTCAACTGAGAAGGCCCTGCATGTTCAGGGAGCGGAAAGTGATAGCTTGAAATATATTTGGCACATCTTCTTTCCTTGCTGTTGAGGATAGCAATAAACTAGGACGGGGGGTGCTAGGATACCTTCCCTGGCAGGGCACTCCAAATGCAGAGCAGTTCTTGCTAACTTAATACCATATTCAAAAGTGTGGAAAGGAGATACGCAGAATATATTTCAGTCTATGAGCCCTTTCCTGAACTGCACAGTCCTTTGTCCTTTGTAGCAGTAGTACAAAACGATCACTCTTCCTGTTTCACTTCCTTTAAGGAGGTATCGGTTTGGTGCACTGTTATAAAAGGGTCACGTTCTCTTAATAATGGCCAGCTTCCTTAGCCCTGAACATTATCAGCAGCACTGTTGGTTCAAAGGCTTATTCCTTCTCAAGTGCCATCAATCTGCATCAGCATCAGAAATTGTCGGGTCTGTAGCATATGGAAGTTCCTCTTCCTCCAAGAATATGTCTATGACAGATTTATATTGATGACTGTGCTACCTACGCTGCAGTTACAGACTTCCATTATATTCAGGCTCTGCTAACTCAGTCCCCATTTCCTGTTTAAGGTGAGACAAGGTCCTGCCTGAACAAGGGGTGAAATTACAGCTGAACTTTCTAATTGCTGTTAGCACAGGAGAACCTTTGAGAAATATTGCAGGACCCTTTTTGTGTGTTCAAGGCTACCTCTGCAATCTCTTCCCCAGTATGCATGAGGCTGTGGCAGCTTCACGTTCACTTCTGTCTGACCCAGAAGTTCTGGAGTATGTCTGAACTCCCATCCAATTGGAGCGCCACAGTCTCAGGTGCTGCACTGAAAAACATTGTGTATGAACCCAGCAAAGCTTTAGATTGAGCTGTTTATGATTAACAATCAATAGTGTAGTGGCAAATTCAGAAATTCATCCCTGGTCATGCCCCCTCTAAGATTATAGCATGATCTTATAATTATACACGAGTACTAATAATGAAGATGCGGGTGGCGCTGTGGTCTAAACCACTGAGCCTCTTGGGCTTGCCGATCAGAAGATCGGTGGTTCAAATCCCCACAACGGGGTGAGCTCCCATTGCTCGGTCCCTGCTCCTGCCAACCTAGCAGTTCAAAAGCACGCCAAAAAGTGCAAGTAGATGAATAGGTACCGCTTCTGGCGGGAAGGTAAACGGCATTTTCATGCGCCACTCTGGTTTCAGTGTTCCGTTGCGCCAGATGCTGGCCACATGACCTGGAAAAACTGTCTACGGACAAACGCCGGCTCCCTCAGCCTGTAAAGCGAGCTGAGCACTGCATCCCCAGTTGTCTGCGACTGGACTTAACTGTCAGGGATCCTTTACCTTTACCTTACTAATAATTAGGGATGCATTGCAATAATCAGTACAGATCTCCATGTGTTGCTTTTCAGCTAGAGCTACTATTTTCTGTGTATGTGCACAAATAATTTGGAGTGTTCCAATATTTTCTGATGGAGTGACTTAAGTTGCTTTTTCCTTTAAGTTCCATTGTACATAATAGAGTTGGCACACCATTCTTGAAACTGAAACACCTTGTGTTTTCACTGTTCCTAAATGTTGAGGATTGATGTACACAGAACCATTCCTCCCTGATGTTCTTCCCTCACAGCTTCTCCAGAGTGACCCTAGGAGTCAACTCTCAGTGGCTGACTTACCTGCTTTTCACTTTCATTGGCTCCAAGCAACACAAATGATGAAAAGACTTATTCTCAGTGGCTAAAAAGCTCGTTTTCATGCTTATTGGGCAGATCCAGGGCATTGGAGGCAGGGATCCTCCTGGGATCCTGCTGTACAAATAGTAACAGGTCTTCAACCCCCTGTGATCCCAGCCACTACACCTCAGTTTACAACATAAATCCCCAAACCCTGTGCCAGAGCACATTAGTGTACTGAGAGAAAAAAAGAAAGGAAGAAAATAATCTTGTAGTGGTACCTAGGATCACAAAGAACCCATACCTCAAAGAGATTGCCTGCAGCGTCTCTGCATGATTATTTCTCTGGCCTTCCCTTTTTTTAGCCTCTGCTGGAGGACAGTGAATTCTGTCACATCTGTACATTGATTGGACTTTGGAAATTACTTTGCACTAGGCTGAATTGCTTGCCGACAAACCCATTATATATAGAACCACCTTCATGCAAGGCATGCGCTCTCGCTACAGAGTTCTGGGCTCTCATGCAAGTTCCTTCTCATCCAGAGATGGGTAGCTTTCTTCTCCCGATCCTCCAATGCAAATAGCAGATACAGAGGGATCTTTCTGCATCAGAACTATAAGCGAGGCCAGCTGTAAAAGCCCTTTTAGCACCCAGGGTTCCACAATTTCCTTTTTAAAAGCCATTCTTGAAATTGCTGGTTGTGAATGGCAATGTTGTGTGTTGTTTGGAGTTCAGCCAGCTACTGCAATGAGTGCCGCTATCTCCAAATCCCTTAGCGAATTAGAAAATAGATGGCTGGTGTTGGGTGCTTAGCAAGTAATTCCAACAAATTTGCTCCGAGTTTGTCTTCTGGCATACTGTCATTACATAGGCTCGAAAGATCCATTAGCCATGTATCTTCTCTCTGATAGAACTTTAGATCTTTCTGGATTCATATGCTGGAATGATCATGGCGGTATTTGAGGAGCCGATCGGGAGAGGGCTCTGTAATTAACTCATAGAAATCTTTGAGCAGAACCAAATGTAGAAAAATGGCCTCCAGCTTTCTACTGTCTTCCTTTATAAGCCTGATTCTTGCCACTATAATCAAGCTAACAATCATGTTGATTTGTTATAATAATTCCTTTAAATGCAGGCCGCAAAGCATATTATTTTTCAACTCTGGTTGTCTCACTTTAAAAAATGAACAACCCTTAAATGTGAGCCATCTGCCGCACTTATCAAATAAAATGTGATAAACCAAGCATGTTTGAGTGCATGCATTTTGCCGGGTTTGCATTTTTTCGACGACCTATTCTCAGAGTTGATACTTATCTTTTAGACTGTCATACAATTTATGCAGCTGATGGCAATTAAAGAAACTGATTTGTGGCCATTTACATTCCTTTCAGAGGGTTCCAGTTAACATGTTATTCTCTCAATATATCATTCCTTTACACAATTTAACACTTTAGGCTGTACTTTCGCACAGTGATGCGCATGTACATGCTATTTCACATGGATTTCTGTGTAACTTCCGATTTGCGTAATTTATGTAGGCTCATGGCTTTCACTGTGTGTGGCACCGATGCCTTCTGCTGCTGTTTACTTTCATTAAGAGTACAAATGGATGACACCCAAAGTGTTGGATGTATTACAATTTCACCTTTCCCATACCATGTTGAGCTGTGATGTTCTGCGCCAGTATAGCCTCCAGAAAGTCATTGCAGTACATTGCAGCAGTTTATTATGCAAATACCTTGTAGTAACCACCATACCTGTTTTGTAGGGTCCATATCAGAAGAACTTGCTGTTGATGAAAACTTAGTATGTCCCAGGATTTCATATCGTCATTGAAACAATGGTGATGGCAACTTCTAGGTCCTCCTGGAATCTAGCTTATGAAAATAGCTGTGGCATGGGGCTGCTCATCCCTGGGATCTCCTGGGGCTGAGGTAATTTGTGGCAATAGCCCCTGCAGTTACTTGGAGCTGGGTGGAAGGGAGATGATGTGGGAGAAGGAAGAGCAGTCTTCACCTTCCCTCTCTCTCGTCTCCTTCATCCACTGTATTGCTTCACATGAGTCTTTGTTTTATTGTGTTCCACCCGTTGGTATTGTACACTTAGGACTAGTTCACATATTTTTAATATCTGTATGAAGACTCTATGAATTTCCTTTTTCCTCAAGAGCTTATGCACTCATTTTAGGAATAATAAAATGTCTTCCTTATGCAAATACCTACAGTGAAAAAATGTCACTTCCAACCTCTTCTTTGTGGCTCTGGAACAACCCTGCAAATGTTCTTGGACTACAGCTCCCATCATCCCTTACCACTGGCCATGCTGGCTGGGGTTAATGGGAGTTGTGCACCAAAGTATCTGGAGGGCACCTAGTTGGGGAAGCTTGCTCTGGAACTGGGCCCTAAACTGAAATATCATGCCTTCCTACATCTCCCAGAAAAACATGGGTTAGGGTGGTGTCACTTGGTTCAGCATATAGTGAAATGGGAGGGTGAAGGTTGAATTTAAGTCTTGAAGCATGGCTTAGACCAGTGTTTCCAAAACTTGGCTCTCCAGCTATTTTTGGACTATAACTCCCATCATCCCTAGCTAGCAAGACCAGTGGTCAGGGATGATGGGAATTGTGTTTGAAAAAAACAAACAGCTGGAGACCCAAGTTTGGGAAACACTGGCCTAGACCGTTTGGGCACTTCTTTGCAACATGTGCTAGCTCCAGTTATTATATGATAAAATATATGACGGCCTGACAACGATAGTGGCAAAATGAATATGGATTTCAGCAGGGACACGTACGGTTTTGTGAGGGGTTTTTTGTCGAGTCTGGCATGGGTACTCTGATTCACAGCAATTGTGCTGATCTCTACATTAACGTTTTGTAGACGAAATGCCAGACCTGGGGGGGAATCATAGGGTCAGAATAAGAGCTATATTCTTCCAGCATGTTTGTCTTCCTTTTTAGAGTAGTACTTCTAGAGCACTTCAGTGTAGCTTTAAGGTGCCAAGTGAGTGATGTGGTGAGTCCCGGTGTTGCCATCATACCCGCTTTCTTATCTCTTACATAGGAAGCTGCCTTATACCGAGTCAAGACCACTGGTCCATCTAGCTCAGTATTGTCTACAGTCACTGACGGGCAGCGTCTTTGCCGGGTTTCAGACAGGGGTGTTTCCCAGCCCTACCTGGAGATGCCGGGGACCTTTTGCATGCAAAGTATGTGCTCTATTCCTGAGCTTCATCTCTTTGTATATTTTCCGTATATTTGATGCAAACTCTTGCCTTGTAATATTTCTGAGCCTTTCTTTTTTGCCAAGTGGAAAATGAGCTAGAAACGAGAGCGAGCGAGTCACTCGCAAGCAGGCCACTTACATGCTAATGGGGGCTCTGTATTCCGTCACTGCCATCACACTGCTTTATAGATGCAAGCCCACCAGGAGCAGTAAAGCAGCATTTAAAGCAAACAGTAAAATGAACAACATTTGCAGAGCAATAAAAGGCAGCACCTTTGCAACTTCATTATTTTGAAAAATGTGAGAGCGTCAGTCACCAAGCACTGCAAATAAATAGCGTTTTATTGGGTTTCAAGTGAGCGCACATGCCAAATCAGACTTCCCCCTACGCTGCTGTTGTTTTGCTCTTTCCTCATCCTAGTGAACAGTCTGGAGAGAGAGAGAGAGAGAAAGGAAAAAAGCCAACATAAAATAAAAGTCTATAACTGGTTTTATGAGGAAACATATTGCAGTTAAGGACACATTGCAAAGAAAAGCCCTTAAGATCAGTGAAACTATAAGAAGTGGCGAGGGGGGAAAGGAAGTCACAATTATTGAATGTGTTGGGGTACAGATTGCATGGACTTCAGGACCAGATAAGATATTTGAATTAATGCATGCAATCTGCAACTAATTATTCACACCAAGTAAATAGGAGCAAATGGTATTGAGTAAGCAAGATAAGTACTATAGGACCAAATTCTTACACTGGAAACTGAAATCTGCAGAGTGGTTTACAACACCGGAATTTGCCCTTTTAGTAGACTGAATATTTATTTGCATTTATTAATTAATTTATTCATTTATTACATTTGTATATCACCCTATACATGTAGATCTCAGGGCGGTTCACAACATAATATTGCCTGCAAATATTTTGTCTGCTCATCATCAGCATGGCCTAGAGAAGTTGATGCTATGTACAAATCAAGCACGAGAAATTCATGTTGTTGCAGCTTAACGAAGGACTGATTGAAACATGCAGATTTCAAAGCAGTAACCTTATGCAGCTGTACTATTTCAGAACACACACAAGATTGCTTGTTTGAAAACGTCCCCACGTCAAAATTTTAAGTCTCATGTAGCAAGCTTAGGGCCAATTTATGTAATCGGCAGAAGCAATCAGTAACACTTTTTTTGGGCGGGGGGAGAGACTGTGTAGCATTTCAGGTTGAAAGTGGGTGTTGTACTTTTAAATGCTCCTTCCTCCCACCAACACACCTTTGTGTATATGAAATGAGCATGTGAAAAGGAGATGACTAGTTTGCATGGTGGGAACATTGCGTTCTCACCTGCAGCCTATAGTACACTAGGGGGGAACTCCAGGAACATCATAAGCTGTTTTATAGCAAGCTGGTCTACAATTCAGCTAGCTCAGTATTGTCTGGTGACTGGCAGTGTCTTTCCAGCACTACTTTTTCCTTAGCTACCCAGAGGCACCAGTGTCTGGGTGTTGTTGTTGTTGTTGTTGTTTGGAATCAAGTGTTTTTCTAAACCCTCCTCATGTTACATTTTAGAGTGGCATTGAACCATAACATGAAAATCAGGCCTCTGATTACAATGAAGTGTTATAGGAAGGGAGAAAAGCACCCATACAAATGCCTATTGTCTTTTGTCATCTGACTCTTGTCTGCTTCTGGCTTGTAGTTTCAATATATGCCCAGCTTATTCATGTTATTTAATTGATAGCAACAACAATCACAGCCCACGAGGTGCAGAATCAACCTGAGCGCAAATTTGCTTTTTTTTTTTTTTTTACTTAACTGATCTGTGGATTGTGCTTTCTTTCTTATTCTGTGCATGCACTGTCAACACTTGTCCGCTTATGTTTATATGTGAAATGCTGGTTATATGTTCTTACTGTGTTTTGCGTGTATGTGGAAGGTTCTTAATTGAGCAGGACTTCTTTGCAAAAAATGTTTTTTGTTAGGATGCTGGTTCATAGAGGAACAGGAATGCAAGAGTGACAGCTGTTGGAGGTAGGTCAATCCACAGAGCCAGTTTGCAGAGTGACCTTCAGTTGGAGACATTGCTCTCTCCCAAAGTTGAGACATGAAACATGCAGACTGGACAGCTACCTTTTTGCTTCTCTCCCACCCCTTCCACCCAGGGCAAATTATTGTGGGCACTTGTCCCTGCCCTAGTTCCTACCCTGTCTGTTTTCCCCACGCCGTGAGCTTTTGACAGCAATAACACTTAGGAGCTTGGAAGATGCAGGGGACTATATTTGTTGGGCAGCTTTATAGAGCCGTATCTTAAAAGTATTTAATGAACATGAGGTAGAAGAGTCAAGTGAACATGATCTATGTATTCTAAAATTTATATCCTGCCTTTCTAAACAAAAGCCAATGCAAGGCTGCTTACAATAATTTCAAAAAAATATATATGGCAAAAGCAGTTTAAAATACAACACACCAACAGAGCAATAGCGAGAGCAAGAAACACAGCAAAAAACAAATTCTGCAAAGGTTGTTACTGGGACTTGTTCAGTTTGAAATTCAGTTAGGATGTTTGGTTTTTAATGTGATAATAGTGAAAATGGTATTGGAGAAATATTGAGCCAAAATGTATTGCCTGCAGCATTCAGCATTACAATCATGAACAATTATGTATTGCATTCACGTAGGTTTTACTTTTTCATTATTGTTAACATGAAATAAATTGTGGTGCTTTTTGGTAGCACGACTTCAACTTGTAATGAATTGAGACCAAATGTGCAAATGGAGCATGGTTCGCTTCTCTAGGATAAAAAGTTTTCCTGATGAAGTGAATAATAATCACAAGCTGTTGAACTTGGCTGTCATCATGGGCCAGCCAAGCCCTCGCTGTATGCATAGTGTGATGGAAAACTCCATTAATGGAAGTTTTTAATTTAATACATTTATCAGGAATCCTAGTGCACTTCAGGATGGTGGTACCTTTTCATCAAACGGAACAACAAAACACGGATATGAAAACCAGTTACAAGTTGCATGTAGTTAAATACAACCTTAGGGACGCGGGTGGCACTGTGGTCTAAACCACAGAGCCTAGGGCTTGCCGATCAGAAGGTTGGCGCTTCGAATCCCTGCGGCGGGGTGAGCTCCCCTTGCTCGGTCCCAGCTCCTGCCAGCCTAGCAGTTCGAAAGCACGTCAAGTGCAAGTATATAAATAGGTACCACTCCAGCGGGAAGGTGAACGGCGTTTCCGTGCGCTGCTCTGGTTCGTCAGAAGCGGCTTAGTCATGCTGGCCACACGACCCGGAAGCTGTACTCCGGCTCCCTTGGCCAATAAAGCAAGATGAGCGCCGCAACCCCAGAGTCGTCCGCGACTGGACCTAACGGTCAGGGGTCCCTTTACTTTTTAAAAATACAACCTTAAGTCAAATATTTGACTACTCTTTGCATTTTCAAAAATCAGTATTATTAATACGTTGTTTAAAACATTTTTCCAATTATTTATTGAATGTAATGATTCAATATATTTCTATGTCTAATTTTAAGAAGCATACTATATAGCTGTTTGTTTTTAGTAAAAAAGTGAAAAGCATAAGCTGTTGAAAAATTGTGGGAAATACCCACCCACCCACCCCCCCGCTAGTAATATCTATGGTGGGAATTCAGCTTCCATTGTGAGGTTAACAGCAATTGTTCATGCCTCACTAGGTGTATAACTGGATCCCACATAATTTTTCTTTTCCTGGGAAAAACCACCCCTAGTAAAATATCACGCCACACCTGGCTGGCTTAGAAAGTTGTAGCCCCATATTTTAATGCTGTTAGTTCCCCCGGTTTAGCTAGCCAAGAATTTTCTCAGGGCATACAGAAAAATAACACATGGTGGTCAGCCTGTGATCTGCGATTAAATGGCTGGACTAGTACATTATTTATTTGGTTAATTTAGACAAATAACAGGAAAAAGGGGAATAAGTTGTTAATGCAAAAGAAACATTCAAACGAAACGATTGTAATTTGAGAGAGGCCCTTTTAAGTTGGTTCTAAACAAAGTCGGCACAGTTTTATGTAATAAGGAATGTTTTAACGAATGCTTTGAACAACATTTTCTTCAAATGTTCATTGCATCTAAGTTCTTATTTTTTGTGTGCGCGCTTTTATTTGCTCCAGAATACTGCCGGGCTGCCAACAAAGGAAGGCCTGTGCTCCCAGGAATTTTCTAAATTCCTCTCTGGAGTAGGCATTTTTCTCAGCTACAAAGGCCCTTTGGCAAATTTCCTCTAATCATTGGATTTACCCTGGGCTCTGATAGGTGCCATTCATGGACTTGGTCTGCTGTTTGATGGGGCTGAAGCATTAATGGGATCTTTTCACCATATATAAAACACAGTAACCTTAAGCGGAGGAATCAGAATTGCTGTTGCTGAGAAGAGTTCAACATTTCCTCGTTTCCCTGTTTTGTTTTTAAATCAATATATTTGTTTTAAGTTCATCTGGCTGTGTTCGTAGATCCTAGGACACTCACCCTACCTCGATAAACCGATGGGCTGTTCAGCAGCTTGCGTTGCATCATTTTGGTGTGTAAGAAGATTCTATAAGATAATATACGATAAATGTGCTGCCTACTGGGAGGTCTACATCTTCCCCCACTCCCCAGTTGATTTTATGCCACAGGGGAAGAGGATGCATAAGGAGTCTTGATTCAAAAGTTTACTTTTGCATGGAGGTAGATTCCGGATTGGAATTTTAAAAATAGCATTTCAGTGGCGCTGTGTGTGTGTGTGTGTGTGTGTGTGAAGATTATTAAGGAATGTCTCGCCTTTAATATCATAATATGAACTACAGTTTCCACCAGTCTTTACTATTTCCCTCCCTCTCCATCTCTCTCTGGCTACAGTTTCTTTGTAATGTTTTGGGAGGGGAGAAAGAGACTACATTTGCAGGTTTCCTCCCTAGAAGCTGGCAAACAAGTATTCCACTGTCCCAGCAAAGGATTTGTTGTGAAAAGTAATTTCTCAAAGGAGCAACAAATTCAGTCTTGCTCTGTAAACTTTAATCTCAGAAACCACAAAGATCAGACAGTGCTACTTTTTTTTCCCATTAGCTTGTTGTGGAGGAGAGAGAGGTTTTTGCAGGGCGGGGGTTATATTCAAATTTGTCTGATAACACTGTTGCCCACAGAATGGTTTGCGGCATGTGGAATTAGTTCAGGGGCATTCAATAGGCGACTTCACTATGTGACTCTGGAAAGATTGTTTGGCCCTAAGATTTTGAACCAAACATATTGTTTGTCATTGCATTGGGCCTTTTTTTTTTAATGGCTAACAGCCTGGTGGTGAAATGATTTTTGGCAAGGCATAAGGGGCATGTCTACACATGAACCTTTTCCTTTTCCCCAGTACAGTGGTACCTCTCATTACGAACTTAAATAGTTCTGGAGGTCCGTTCTTAACCTGAAACTGTTCTTAACCTGAGGTACCACTTTAGCTAATGGGGCCTCCCGCTGCTGCTGTGCCACCGCTGCACAATTTCTGTTCTCATCCTGAAAGTAAAGTTCTTAACCCGAGGTACTACTTCCGGGTTAGCAGAGTCTGTAACCCGAAGTGTTTGTAACCTGAGGTGTTTGTAACCCGAGGTACCACTGTAGTTTGAAAGCCTTCCCTGGTGGCTGAGATTATCAGTAGACAGATATATATTATTCAAAAACTTTACTACATGCACTTCATTGCAAATGCAATTCCAGAGTGGGTTACAGTTAAAATTCAAGTCATATGCACAATGCAACCACTTAAAAAAAAACCCAAGGCAGATAAATTACTAAATTACTACCAAGTAATAATAAAATAAACATCCCCCTTGACACTGAGTTCATTAGCACTGGAGAAGTGAGCTCCATTGTTTCTGTCTGTTACTTGATATTTGTAGGTTATATGGGTAATTTTTTATTTTTTATGTTTTGCTTATAGATTTTTAGATTGCTTTGCATGGGTCTTCTTATTAGCCAAGTAGCCTCCATATTTTCCACTACGAATTTATAGAGCCCTCTGGCAAGCACAGAGAGCTGTGCGAAGAAGTGGGAGCTTGTCTCACTTGCACGGAGGCTACCGAAAGAAGCATCAGGAGCAGTGCCTGCTGATTCTTTCCTTCTCCAAACTCCAGCACAAATGAGAGCCTGTCAGAGGCTACTGGAAGTCTTCCTTGCTAGAGGCCATGGGACACTCCAACCAGATGAATGGAATGCTGTAAGCTGTGTGCTTCCTTCACTTTATGTTGCTTGAATAGAGTACTTTTAGTGGCCAGGTGCTATTGAATATTAGAAAAATAGGTTATAAAAGCACTTCTGGACTCTACGCCATGCCAGGTATGCAATATGAGCACTGTTCCCTTGACCCCAGCCTATAAGGGTTCTGTGTGGTCACTTTCAGTTATGTCTGGTTGCAGGATAGAGGCCAATACAGTGGTACCTCGGGTTACATACGCTTCAGGTTACAGACTCCGCTAACCCAGAAATAGTGCTTCAGGTTAAGAACTTCGCTTCAGGATGAGAACAGAAATCGTGCTCCGGCGGCGCAGCGGCAGCGGGAGGCCCCATTAGCTAAAGTGGTCTTCAGGTTAAGAACAGTTTCAGGTTAAGAACGGACCTCCGGAATGAATTAAGTACTTAACCCGAGGTACCACTGAACAATGGTACCTCTGGTTACGAACGGGATCCGTTCTGGAGCCCCGGCCTTATCCCGAAAATTTCATAACCAGAGTACTGCTTCTGTGCACGCGTGTGGCACTGCAGAGCACTACTGCGCATGCATGAGTGGCAAACCCACTTCCGGGTTTGCTGCAACCGTAACCCAACACGAGGTACCACTGTAATTGGAGACCTGGAAAAATGGTGCAGTCCAGGGTGTCATCAAGGGCTCATTGTGAGAGTCAGTAGCTGCAGCTTCAGGCTGGAACATCTAATTAGAAGTCTGTACAAGGTCTAGTGTGGAAGCAGTTCAAAAGTAGACAAATGGATGCAGCTGCAGGTAAAAGGTGGATCACAGCAAATGCAGGATGATGAGGAGAATAAAGGATAGTCTGCAGCCTCAAGCTTTAGGAGAGAATCGGTTTTTAGAACCAGGCAAAACAATCTGCTGCCCAAACAAAGAACTGCAAGTTGTTTGGAGAGTTTTCCTACTACATGAGCATCAAGAGGGGTAAAGCATGTCAAGGAGCTCTCTGGTGGATCCAAATGTGGAGCAGAATTGGGCCACCATCAGGAGAGCTCTCTTAGTTGTATTCAAGAACTCCTCTTTCTTTTATTTGAGCACAAGTTTCCATGCGCTTGCGACCAACTCCTGCAAGGCCTTGCAATGTACGGCTGAATTAATTGGCTGGCAGTAATTGGGTGTCCTGGGTGTTTTTCCTGTGCCAGAAGAACATTTTCCATACGATGACTGGCACTTACTGCAGAAGTGGTTCCCCTAAGGACAGTGGGAGTGCAGCAAAGCAAAGTGATTTTCATAGCAGTCCCAAGTTTTTATTTTCCAATGTTTTGTCAGACTGTGGTGCTAAAACATTGTGTTGGGGACAATTTCTGCAGCTGTGGTTTAGTACAACTTGACTAGGTAACACTATTTACAAAATTGGTTGCTGACTGTTAGGTTTTCCTCATTTCATTAAGCCTGCCTAATGAAAATGACCTTTTGTAAAAAATTACTAATAACTTATGATGAAGTCCTCTTTCTTGATCTGGTACTCTCTAAGAGGATACATTATTTACTGTTTGATAGGAATCCAGTTGGGCATAACCAAAACATAACATAAAAACCTATGCTGGATATACAAGACTATTTTCTCATGCTAACATGCAGTCTATAGGTATGGGCAAAAGCTGGTGAGAGAAACTGTGTTTTTTGGCCCTTTGATGTGGAGCAGAGCTGTCCTTAGATGACTGAGAATTGGGGAGAGATTGTATTATGAATCAAACATCCCAGCTGCAACTTCAAAGTAATACTAATTAAAATAAATTCGAGTGGATTAATGTTTTATGGATGTTTGAAAAAAATGCTGAGGTTGAATTAACCGAATCACTGTGCACAGCAATTAAGGTGCCTGATCCACTTTACCCTTGACGAACCATGACTCTGTGTTCCCTTTTGGCAAGGCACCGCCCCCCCGTGACTAACAACTCACTTTGTTATTGCGCATGGATTACGGCTGGTGTAAATCTAAATCACATTTCCCCTTGATGCTGCGAGAAGATCCTTCCATGCCCAGTGCCATATGGCTGGACAAATTCAACGAAGATTGACAGTCACTAGTCATGATTGCTATATGCTCCTTCTAGGCTCCGAAGCATCGTGCCCCTCAATGCCAATTGCTGGTAAACAATAGTAGGAGAGGACTAGTAAATTCACGTCCAACTTGTGGGTTTCCCCTAGGCAACTGTTTGACATCCATGGAAAACAGGATATTTGACTAGATCAGTGTTTCTCAATCTTTTTCCAACCGTGGCCCCCTGCTGACAACAACAATAATGATAATAATACAGTTGTTAAATATTTGTACATCAGAATTTGATTAGGTTCCCCCCCCAAAAAAAGCTCATTTAACAGAACATCCACTAATCTAGCAATATATCTCCTTGCTTCCAATTCCTTCTGCAATGCATTGTCAAAGAGATTTCTATAATTATATTGAGCTGATTTATAATTTGCTGGAAGTTTAGTGCTCACTTTAAAGAACGATCTTTTTCTGATTACCGTGCTGTTAAGAAGTAGTTTCAAGTCTTCTTAAAGGATTGGTGCTATAAAACGCCAATCACAACTTAATTGCTGTCCGATATGTTAATTTCAAATGACAGAAGAAAGGTCTTTGAAATCTAATTCTTGATTGCATCTAATAACCTAGTTTTTATAGTGCCTGAACTTTAAGACATAAGCCTCCAGCTAAACCCATGTAGGGAAGTAGCCAGGAGGTCACATTTAACAATGATTGAACGTGAAGTCCTTCTGGTGTTCTGTTGGAGGCAAAGCGGAATCATCAAGAGGTCGCCATGGAGGTCAGCGTCTCCAGCAACAGGCTCCATTTGTGTGTGTGTGTGTACGCGCACAATTTATTTTCTCTGTACTTGAATCTCCAAAGAATGGTAAAAGCAGCAGTTTAAAATAAATGGCAGTCAAACTGAAACAGCCCCCTTACTGGTTATAGAAGTGATGACTTGGGGTGGCACAGGAAGGGGAAAGAGAATGCACTCCCACATTTGCTCACCCAGTTTCAAGATGCTCAGATCCCCTCTGCTGGCCGGAAGAGATTTAAAACTTAGGATTTTGAAGTCCTTTGAAAACCAGCAGTTTGCATCATTTTCTGCCCAATACCGTGCATGTTAAGTCAGAACTAAATGTTCATGAGTTCATTTGGGGTTTACACCTGAGTTAAAGGTGCCTCGGATTCTAGCATTCATGTTGAATAGCTTGATCTATACGTAAAACCTTTGCTGTGTCTCTTTTGTCTTGTTTGGCTTTGGAAGCATGTTCAGGGAAGTTTTTAATGTGTGATTTTACTGTATTTTTGGTTTCTGTGGAAGCTGCCCAGAGTGGCTGGGGAAACCCAGCCAGATGGGTGGGGTACAAATATATTATTATTATTATTATTATTATTATTATTATTATTATTATTATTATTATTCTCTGCTAAACTAATCTGTCAGGTACTTTTAGGGTTGCGTTTTTGCTTTTTTTTTTTTTAAAGCAGAACAAATGATTTACTGAAATATGTGCAGCACAATCCTATGCATGTTTTGCTCAGGAGCAAGTCTCACTGTTGTAGAATGTATCTTTGAGTTTGTATGAATTTTTGCAAAAGCATTTGACCATAAGTAATAAAAGTTTGACCTGACCTGACTTCTGTGGTCAATGGAACTCACTCCCTAGCAAATTTAAGACTTGCTTCCTAAGGTTGCAATACTGTGTTTGCATGCTTGGTACTTGCTTCTGTATAATCAAGGCCCACAGAGCTGCAGACGTAAAAATACTAATTTCGTTGAACTTTTGTAGGATTTATTTTTTAGTACACCTGCTTAGGATCATGCTGCCAACACCATATGTAAAGGAAAGTCATCCAGGATTTTACGTAGTGTAGACCCACTGAAATTACTGAACTGAAGTTAGCCATGGCTATTAATTTTAATAGGTCTATTCGGTTCTGAGTAGGACTAACATTAGACACAATCCCAGATGCCTGAAGTTTCAGCAGCCTACTTTCTGCAGGAAAGGTATCTATTCTGTGAACCTACAGAGATGGAGAAAGGAAGCAAACTGCAGCTATGAAAATGGAAAAGATAGAGACTTATAGTGTGAGTCTGGGTTTTATTTTATAAAGCATTGCCACCATCTGAAAGATTGCAGGATTTACATTCTCCAGAAGAGGGTTGTCAGTAGTTCCTGTTTATTTCTTCCTCAGCGGTGGTTCATTTATTCCTTTTCTACCATAGCTGTGTGTTCTGACTTGCTGGCCTGGGATCTTTCTAAAGCTTGTTCAGACATTCTGTTAACTATGGTTATATAAGCCTATGAAAGCTTGTGGTAATTTCCCCCCTCACCTGTGAACACAGGTAAACAAGTCACTGCTCTTGAGAAAAGCAAACAAGCTGACAGACCACACACTTGGAATATTTACTGAACCCACAGGGGTACAACTTGGGATATTGCAGTCTGCAAACACACCCTCATAAACTTGAAATTCATAAATGAAGAGATTTAAGTTAAAAGCGACTTCATGAAACCGACGGAAGGCATTCAAACTAAAACTGGGTTCATGTGCAATGAAGCAAGTTGTGCCGCTGGCTGTTAGAATAACTTGACTCTCAATGCAATCCTGTAAGTCCCATTGAGTTCAGTGGGGTAAAGTGGGTATATAATTGCAGCTTAGTTTTTTTGTGTAACATTGTACTAAATATTTCTTATAATTTTTAAATTAGAAGGAACTACATGTACCTTATGCAATATGAATATACGGGCATTTATTTTTTAAAAATTTTTTAGCTTCAGTAACTGCAAGTTGCAGCTGAGATTTGAAGAAAGGGCTAACTTTTAATAGTGTTTTTTTAAAAAAAATATTTGGGCAATAATTATAGTTCTATTGTGCCATTTAATTCTTTGATACTAAATGCTATCTTATGGAAATATATACCAATTTGATGTGTCTCATCCATCTGTGTATCTTTTGTTTGTGTACACTAGGGGTTTTCAACCTGGTCCCTTCCGCCCACTAGTGGGCTTTTCAGGATTCTAGGTGGGCGGTAGGGGGTTCTACGGCACAAGCTGAATCCTCCTTCCATCGAGCACTGGTGGGCAGTAAGGAAATTTTACCATCAAGAAAGATTAGTGGGTGGTAGGTATAAAAAGGTTGACTACCCCTGGTGTACATTTTGTGAGGGCATGGCCCTGAAAGTTACTTATTTTATTTATAATTTTTTTGTAGTGCTTCATATAATGAAAACCTATTAAGTGGTTTACATAAAAAGTATTCTATGCATGCAAACATACATCAAACAAACAAATTAACAGCAACTAAGTTGTGTAATCTACACAGCCCTGTAATGCTGGCATCCACTGTCGTATTACCACCAACCAGTGAAAACTCTTTCCTGCCCTCTGCATAGGATTGGGAGCATGGTGGGCGTTGGGTTAACCCATGGCCATCTTTTCTGGCTTAAGAGGTACAGTGGAACCTTGGTTCCCGAACACCTTCGTTATTGTACGTTTCAGCTCCCAAATGCCGAAAACCCAGAAGTAAATGTTTCCGTGATCGAACGTTTTTCAGAACCCAGACGTGTGACGTGGCTTCTGCTAAGTGCAAGAAGCTTTTGCAACCAATGGGAAGCTGCGCCTTGGTTTTCAAATGAAGTCTCTCAGGGTCCCTTCTGAGTGCACACATTGCTACATTGGAGGAAGAAGAAGAGGAAGAGGAAGAGGAAGAGGAAGAGGAAGAAGAAGAAGAAGAAGAAGAAGAAGAAGAAGAAGAAGAAGAAGAAGAAGTAGTTTCCTTCCTCTAGTCTACCTTCTGTTGTGTTACATAGCTAGGTTTATCTAGTACAACCTGAGACTCATAACTACAGGCTTGTACTCTGTTCTCTGGCAACAGCTGAAATTCCACCGTAATTACCTTTTTACAGAACAAAGCCTGCCTCTACCTTATGAAATCTGGACTTGGAAGGGCATCTTGCAGGAGAGGGTGTGTTTTTGTTTACGTTTCTAGGAAATGCAAGTGGGTGTTCTGTGATGGTTACAAACCCCTTTCATTCCCCCCCCCCTTTCTTCCGTTACCATGACCTAACCTACTAAAAAACTTTCTCAAAGTAGGAACAATCAGCATGTGCACAGATCACATTATCAGTCTAAATGTTGTTAGCAGTGCCCTTTTATAAACCCTATTCCTATAGAGCACTTTCAAAACAGAGCACATCAAAGTAATTGTTATGCCTGGCACCAGTGCAGGCGTGCTGGGACCTGACCCAATTCAGTATGAATGTTATAACCTGTGGAATTTAAAAGGATGTAAGGTGTTGCATGTCCTGAAGGCAGGAAACAAACCAGGGTTTGGTTTTTGACTTTAGTTAGCTTCCAAATATTTGGTATTTATGGAATCACTAATTTCTATTTAATTTTTCCAAAAAACTGAGCCAAACTCTACTTGCCGTTTACATGCATGCGGGCATGTTGTGTTTCCATGGCATCGGTTGAGGACCAGTATGTTCACTATACTTATGACGGATTGGAGCTAGTAAAACAGGGATCAGTTTATGGCCAGGAATGTGTAGTTTCTACATATGTAAAAGAAATCATGAAGCTTTCCATATAGTGAGTTGCATTTGAGGGTAAAGTTACTGGACCTGTGACAAGAACCAGTAGATTTCGCTTTTATCTCATTTATACCAGTCGTCATGCGGTAAGATTGCAATTTCTAATAGATGTTAATTGAATTTATTACTGCAGCCTTTCTTTCTGGTATCCCGTCAGTGGAGGTCCTGTCAATGTTTCCATTCTTACACTGTTTATTAGCAGTGTATAACACAGCCATAAAATTCTCTCCAGACCAAAATGTAGTGTATAGTTCTCAGCTTAAGTCCAAGAACATTTTTCTTCTCCACAGAATTTAAAGGAAATTGGTTTGGCCACGATTTAGTTAGAAGAATACAAAAATAGCACTTTGGCCAGGTTTTGACATATTTTGCATGCCTCTCGACTAAAAAGAAACAAATACTTTTGAAAACCATAATGTGCTCTACAGCTCTTTGAGTTTAACAAAATTAAGAAAACAGATTATCATTCACATACATTGGGCTGCTTAGAATTTTTTTAAAAAAACGGGGGTTGAGAGGGAGGAATGAAAATGTGTGGAAGGACAGAGGCAAAGAGTGCATATAAGGGTATATACACAGCCCCCTCCCGTGTCCACTCAATGCATGAGGACAATGCACAGCTGCATTGGCTACCCCTTGCTTCTGCCACCAAGACACACAGGTTGTGTACACACTCCTGCTTACTCTGCATTCAATTCAATCACACTGCTGGTTTGGGAAACATTGTGCCATGATGTTAACCACAATTTACATCTATCCTATGAGACGCAGGTGGCGCTGTGGTCTAAACCACGGAGCCTCTTGGGCTTGCCAATCAGAAGGTCGGTGGTTCAAGTCCCTGCAACGGGTGAGCTCCTGTTGCTCTGTCCCAGCTCCTGCCAACCTAGCAGTTGAAAGCACACCAGTGCAAGTAGATAAATAGGTATCACTGCAGTGGGAAAGTAAACAGCGTTTCCATGCACTCTGGTTTCTGTCACGGTGTTCCATTGCACCAAAAGCAGTTCAGTCATGCTTGCCACATGACCTGGAAAGCTGTCTGTGGACAAACGCCGGCTCCCTCGGCCTAAAAGTGAGATGAGCGCCGCAAGCCCAAAGTCGCCTTTGACTGGACTTAACCGTCCAGAGGTCCTTTACCTTTATCGCAGTTTCTTGCGAATTTTGATTCGGTTTCTCTCAAGCCAGCTTCAGTCTGAGTTGAGAGCGCCTCCTGGAGTAAAAACACCCCCGCCTTGTTTACCCACTGATGTGAACACACAGCAGGTGACTCAGATGCACATCAAACTATGCTGATGTTGTACAATAAGCGGCAAATGCAGTTTGCAACACAGCAAAAAAAGAATGACCTCACTGCATGTTAAGCCGGTAGTGTGCATACAGCCTCAGTGGCCATACACGGACACACACGCTGGCTGCATGTTTGGTGAATGTGTAAAGCAACATAGATTTTTTTTGGGGGGGGGGGGACCCTGAGCCAGTCAAGATTCCTCCATGTGCAGAGGTGCTCTATGCACACATGCCTGTTTCTAGTGATGTGAGGTGAAAATATTCTCGAGAATATTCTCTGCTAGAAAATTCTCCGGAGGATATTCTCCACAAACTGTAAATTCTAATGTAAGAACCAGTTTTACAACCCACATTTTAAAAAAATCTAGTAAATAATAAGTCAAGCTGTGATATTGCCAGTGTAAGTAATGAATAGTGATTTATTTTTTTTATCCAGTTACATTACTGGGCATTGTGTCAGTCACCAAAGGCAGTTCTGAAATGTGAGCTACAGAAAACATTTATTTATTTATTTTTAGTTTTAAAAATGCTTTTCATTTATTTTGATGAACATTTGAATTGGTATGTATTTCAACTATATTTAATAGCCCTTTTCTATTTTGGTGTGACCTTAGTCTTAGCAATTCTATACCCTTGGCCATACAGTGTGATGATATTTATTTATTTACTTACTTACTTACTTACTTACTTACTTACTTACTTACTTACAGAAAGTAGCTTTAATGCTTTATACACTTAAAGTACCTAGGTCTATACAGTTATGTGTAACAGCATGTGAGGTGGCCTTGATTTAAACAGTTGACGTTTCTATATTGAATTTTCAGTTTCAAGTTTGGTGCAAAAAATCAAAGAATGTGAATTCACTGCATTGCCCCATTGAATAAAAGTATCTGTACAGTTTTTGGTTGCCATCTGAACAAGTGTAGCCATGAATAAACATGTATATTAACTAATTATATCATTTTCAGTGCATTAAAATGAATATTCTCTTATTTTAAAAGAAAATTCTCTAATATTCTCATTAATCGAGAATATTCTCCAAAAGATTATTTCCGAGAATTTAACATCACTACCTGTTTCAGGCACTTGCTGAATGCCCATGTGTAGCCCCACATAGAAGGCAATTGAGTTTTGGGGTTACCAATGCATGAATCACAGTGGCACATTGGTAAAACTATGGAATTCATTCCCACAAGAGGGAGTGATTGGCCCCAACCTGAGTAGCTTTTAAAAGAAGATAAGACAAATTCATATAGGATATATGGCCAGTCTCTGTGTGAGGGTAATTAAAGCTGCCATTATTACAGCATTTCCTCTTTTGGATGCCTCCTTGATTTCATTCTACATCTCAAGATCAGGGTGATGATGGCATGTTCCCAGTACTATTCTCGGGGCAACTATTTTGTGGACGAGTCTCTGTCCCTTTGGTTATTTGTGGGCCCAACGCCCATGTTGACGTGCAAAGCAACACCATGTCCACTACATCCTCCCCTGTCACTGCTATGCAGTTTATATCCAGGGTTAATTGTGCTCTACTGGTTTTCTCCATTCCAGTCTAGTTTATTGTGACCACTCACAGCTTCCCTGCTAGGGTAATGCTGAAAACTAGGTTTCTACTGACTTTCTACCTCTAGAAATGGCCTCGGTCCAGTATATCTGAAGGAGCGTCTCCACCCCCATCGTTCTACCCGGACACTGAGGTCCAGCACCGAGGGCCTTCTGGTGGTTCCCTCACTGCGAGAAGCCAAGTTACAGGGAACCAGGTAGAGGGCCTTCTCGGTAGTGGCGCCCTCCCTGTGGAATGCCCTCCCACCAGATGTCAAAAAGAACAACTACCAGACTTTTAGAAGACATCTGAAAGCAGCCCTATTTAGGGAAGCTTTTAATGTTTGATGTATTACAGTATTTTAATTTTTTTTTTTTGAAGCTGCCCAGAGTGGCTGGGGAAGCCCAGCCAGATGGGCGGGGTATAAATAATAAATTATTATTATTATTATTTAGCTCCTGAGTTGTTGGTGCTCCTTGCACACGGTGACCTTGCAGTGACCTTATTTGTCTGAGCTGTTGCTTTAATTGAATGAATGAATGAATGAATGGGTATTACTTACCCTCTCCTCGCTTGGCTGTTTAACTCACCCTGATGCTTCATCAGCCGGGGCTCCTCTCTAGCCATTTAACTTTTTGATATATGGACCATGTCTGTATTCAATTGTTAAGATTTTGTGCTAGAGAGTGATGTGATTATAGCTTTGAAGATGTCAGAAAGGGTGTTGGTGTCAGTGACCTCACCCTAATAATTTCCATAAAGTGTAACATACCAGGTGTTTGACACAAAGCATACATCTTACAGTGCTTTGTTGCACATGTGGCAGATCTCATTTGAGGTGTCAAGACTTCCATGGAATGCTTCCACATCAAAAGAACATTGCTGTTGCAGATATGGGTAGTGGCAGCCCACAGGGAAAGGGTTAATGTCTCCCTAATCTACATTGACGGGATACAAGTAAATTGTACCTGTCAGGACTCTCGTTTTTTATATAATGGAAGTCTCTGTTATGGATTGACACGGCAAGTTATGTCAGTTCCTAGTGGCACCTCAGATCTGATTCATCAATGCTGCATGTTAAAACAATTCAAGGGTTATAGAACAGTCCTAGACCTAGAGAATGAGAAAATGTTTCCATTAAAAAAAATGCTAAAGGATGGTTCATTCTTCATTTTTATTGTCAGGATTGTGCTGAAGTTAAGCGTAAAGGCCTTGCCAGAATTCCCAAAATGAGAAATGTTTGTGCTTTTGAGTAATGTATATTAACCCATTGATTTCTCAGAGGAGTAGATAAAATGAAGACGAGAGAGGGCAGAATTTTAAGAGAAGACAAGGTTATTTATTACTTTTTTTACATATCTTGGCAATGGGGCTATTTGGCAGGAAGGAACAAGAAGTGCATTCCTCGATAGAAATTGCTAGATGGAGTTGTCCATGGCATTGTCACCTCCAGAGTACATTCTTCCAGGGTGCTCGGGACTTACTGTCCATTTTGAAAATTCACTTTACATAGGATATGCCTGGTTTTGTACTTAGCAATTTCCCCCATATGGAGCAGATTATAATTTGTACTGACTTCAGGGGGCTTCCAGATGCAAGGTGTTAGCCTGAACCTATAAATCTTGAAATGGCTCGATGTTAGCAGCGATGGAGGCCACCTCTCTATTGGTGGCACTTTTGCTGAAAATGTGCAGAAGGAGGTTGCAAGAAAGGTATTCCCAGGTTAGATCCACGTATCCAGTTTATGTGGGGATTCTCATGTGATTTAAAAAGAGCCACACAGTTTATGATAGTTCCCAGCTGCCAGACAATCTCACTGACTGGTGCAAACATTATGTGAACAATCCACCCTCAGCGCGGGAAGCAACTGTATATATCAAATCAAACCATTTGTCCATCTAGTTGAGCCTTTTCTACCTGATCAGCAGTGGCTCTCCAAGGAATTGGGAGGAGGTTTTGCAGCAGGTTTCTTATAAATGGTAATAAGGATTTAACATGGAGCCATATACATGGAAATTATGTGTTGTGCTTCTTATTTTAATCCCTTCCCTGCAGCACCCACTTCTCCTCTAAGAATAGGATCCCTAGCCAATTCCAGCACAGAGTCTGATGACGATATTCACGTGCCATCAATCCCATTTGCAGTTCCTTCATCCTTCCTTGCCTCTCCCCCTGCTGTTCTAATTTAGATTGTGATGTACTCGGGCACAAGAAAGTTCTCTTCCTCTCTCTCAATTTCACTAATACTTGGTCTTGAAAAGGAGGCACAGAAACAAACCATATAGTAAAAGGTAAAGGGACCCCTGACCATTAGGTCCAGTCGTGGCCGACTCTGGGGTTGCAGCGCTCATCTCGCTTTATTGGCCAAGGGAGCCGGCGTACAGCTTCTGGGTCATGTGGCCAGCATGACTAAGCCGCTTCTGGCAAACCAGAGCAGCGCATGGAAACGCTGTTTACCTTCCTGCTGGAGCGGTACCTATTTATCTACTTGCACTTTGACGTGCTTTCGAACTGCTAGGTTGGCAGGAGCAGGGACCGAACAATGGGAGCTCACCCCGTCACAGGGATTTGAACCGCCGACCTTCTGGTCCTAGGCTCTGTGGTTTAACCCACAGCGCCACCTGCGTCCCAAACCATATAGAGCTGCACTCTATTGTAGTTTGACCCTTCATTGGTCAGGGCAGCAGACACGGTTCAGCTGTGGCTAAGGAGAGGAAAGGAAGCACACTGCGAAGGGCTTTAGCAGGATGGAATATAAATGGACTACTTCCTGTCTTTGGAGGAAGTGGCTTTTATTTCCAAGCCATCGTGAGCCTTGTGGGGAGGGCGAGGGGGGGAATTGCCCTTTATTAGGAAAATACAGAGAAGTTTGCTCGTTTCTTAAACGATTCCTAATGTGCTACAATAATGCAGATTGTGGTCGTAGTGCGATTGTTATTGTGCCATCTTTCATTTCTGTCTCGTGTTGTTGTAGAGTGAAGGTGCTAGTTCTGCTTGTCCCTCCGTGTATTGCTGCAGCATTTTTTATTTATTTGCTGGTTTTATTCATTCTTTCATTTAAAGCATTTTTATCCTTCTGTTGGAAAAAGTCTCCCAGCATGGCTTACAAATGTCAGTGATCAGACAGCCTCTGCCCTCGGGCTTTATGTGTATGAAAGTTGTTTATTCTTTTCTTGCTGTGTTAAAAGTACGATAAGCTCATACTGATAAATGTGAGGTTAGCATTGGTTTCCAAATTCATATGTAATGTTTCTGATAAAAGTCTTTATGTCTTTTTGGATGGGAAATTGTGTTTTTTAATTTTATATATATATATATATATATATATATATATATATATATATATATATATGTCAAGTCCTCTGGCTTTTTAAATTTTAAAGTCTCATAATAAGTAAGCGTTGCCTGTGAAACTGGGGGAGTGAGGGGGGAATTTTAAACAAGGCTGTATTGTGCAGAGCCGAAATTTTCTATGCATATTTGCTACGCGTGTGGGGGAGGGAGCGGATTTTGCCATAATATTTTTTCCCTTCAAAAAAATAAAGAAATCAAATTTAAAATACCATTACTGCACACATATACACTGATGTGAGCCACTAAATATCAATTATACCATTTGAGCCTTAGATTACAAGCATGCATATCCAGTCATGCATATCACATAACATGCGCAAATAGAACTTCAGAAATCGTAAGGACTGGGGTTTCTTGATTTTAAAAGTATTTTAAAATAACAGAGGAAAGAACTAAAAATTATTTTAAAAATCACAAAAACTGCAAGTACCTAAGTACTTGGGATTGTGAAATCTGAAAGCCATAAGGAAAAGCAGAGGAGACAACCCATAACTTTAAATACAACTACAGTGGTACCTCGGGTTAAGTACTTAATTCGTTCCGGAGGTCCGTTCTTAACCTGAAACTGTACTTAACCTGAAGCACCACTTTAGCTAATGGGGCCTCCTGCTGCTGCCGCGCCACCGGAGCACAAATATTGTTCTCATCCTGAAGCAAAGTTCTTAACCTGAGGTAATATTTCTGGGTTAGCGGAGTCTGTAACCTGAAGCGTATGTAATCTGAAGCATATGTAACCCGAGGTACCACTGTATACTGTAGCTTAGGTAAGGAACACTTATTCAATTGTCACTAGCCATCAGTTACTTAATCACCAAGGCCTTCTATCAACAAGGAAATAGAGTGAAACCTTACACCTGCTGAAGACCCCTAACTTCACCATATGTAATGAGAATGTCTGTTAGAGCAGAGGCCATAACTCAGGGGTGAAGTTCGCATGCATAAGGCACCCAATTCAATCCCTGGTATCTCCTGCTTGGGAAAGACACCTAACAAAACCCCCGGAGGGCTTCTACCAGTCAGTGTAAACCATACTGAGCTAGATGAACCAATATCTGAATCAATAGAGATGTCAGCTGAACACCATTTAGAAGTGACCACCGATTTTTGCTTGGTGTTCCTTCATTTCTGCATGGTCAATATACTGGATATCCCAATAAAATGCTTATGAGACTATCATCATAATGCTATACAAGTCTACTCAGAAGTTAGTCCCTCTGAGTTTAATAGGATTATAGCCCAAGGCTGCAATTTTATCCAAGTTCCTAGGGAGTAATTACTGCTGAGCAAACATGCATAGATTGTATGGTAAAGGATATATTATATTTGATACTTTTTAATTTAACAGTTTTTTTTAATGGAGCTTACTGGAATAAAAGACCTCTAAGCAGTTTACAGTAGACCATCTAAAATATTGATTACAACACCAATAAAAAAACAAACATTAAAAAAAATTTCATTAAAATGTAAAATAAAACCAGTAATTTAAAACACATACTTATTAAAATCACACACTAAAATTGCATGCGTTGGTAGACTTTCTGGAACAAAAATGTTTTTAGCTGGTGCTGAAAACAATATATTTGTTGTTGTTTAGTCGTTTAGTCGTGTCCGACTCTTCGTGACCCCATGGACCAGAGCACGCCAGGCGCTCCTGTCTTCCACTGCCTCCCGCAGTTTGGTCAGACTCATGTTTGTAGCTTTGAGAACACTGTCCAACCATCTCGTCCTCTGTTGTCCCCTTCTCCTTGTGCCCTCCATCTTTCCCAACATCAGGGTCTTTTCCAGGGAGTCTTCTCTTCTCATGAGGTGGCCAAAGTACTGGAGCCTCAGCTTCACAATCTGTCCTTCCAGTGAGCACTCAGGGCTAATTTCCTTAAGAATGGATGCGTTTGATCTTCTTGCAGTCCAGGGACTCTCGAGAGTCTCCTCCAACACAATAATTCAAAAGCATCAATTCTTTGGCGATCAGCCTTCTTTATGGTCCAGCTCTCACTTCCATACATCACTACTGGGGGAAAACATTATATAGTGAAGGTTTATACCTAATTATCAATGGGCGGGGAGTTCTAAAGTGCAGTTACCGCCACACGAAAGAATCCATTTCTTCCAAGTAAAGAATGAACATTATGCGGTGCTTGTAAAAGTACCTGTTCCACAAATCTAAGTGGTCGAATTGACACATATGGGGTGAGGTGATCCATCATGTGAACTGGTCCCAAGCTGATATTCTATAAGGAACCAGTTATAATCCCTTTATAATGATTATATTTAAGATATATAAGACATCATTTTATTTGTATGTCACCTTTCCATAGTTACAACTATGTGCAAGGCAGCTTACAACATAAAAAGATTTACATAGTTACAAAAAATAACAAAAGTAGTCATAAACAATGAATAAAGCACTTCGAAAAGTACACAACCAGCTTGAACAAACTGTATAATACATTGTGTTTGCAGTAAATATTTAATGCCACATACTTCCTGTTATTTCCTTCCATTTCTTTTTAAAGTTTTCAGTGGATATTCTTTCAAAGTTTATTAAAGTGAAGTTTGTTTATTTTATGTCATAAATGTAAGATCAAAAAAGAAACTGCAACAAGAAACATAATAGATGAAAGAAAATGCATGGTCAAGTATTGTTCTACAACTCTGCAAATGAAGTTGGTTTTTCAATAAACTTATTCATCTGTTGTCCGTTAGTCAATCTCCTATAGTGGGTCAGTTTCGAAAAACATATTCCATACTCTTCCATACTATTAAGAAATTGACAGAGCAGCTGTCTTCTTCTATTTGACTGCTCTGCCACATTTTGGGAGCTGTAAGCCAATGTACAGCAAATCTGAGATCAGTATCGTTAACCTAGACTTTCAGATAAAACATCACTATCATGTTGGGATTTTGTGGAATTGCATATATTTATTTGAAAACATTTCTAAACCACTTAGTATTTAAAAAACCAAATCAGAGTCCAGTCTTATGAGCCAAGGAAAGCCTGGGCAAAAATATAGTCTTCACAAGCTATCCAAAGCAACTGTGGGTTGCTGCTTCCTGTGTGGCAAAGGCAAGGGTTTCCGACAAAACAGGCACAACATCAGAAAATGTCTATTTTCAGGTCACTGGGCTGTGAAATTCTGTAGCGTGCAATGCCGTGAGTAGAATTTCCCCATAGGAACTAAGTCGGGTAGGCAACCTAAGGCCCGGGGGCCAGATGTAGCCCAATCACCTTTTAAATCTGGACCATTATTATTTTTTTCAAAATATAGTCTGGACCCCCACAAGGTCTGAGGGACAGTGGACCGGCCCATGGCTGAAAAAGGTTGCTGACCCCTGAACTAAGTGACCTTGCAGGTCTATACGTGTCTTTCAAGTAACCTGGTCCCAAGTTGCCATATGTCAACAACAAGGCCTTGAACATGGCCTGGCTGCTGATCCGTAGCCAGGATTGGAAGGCTAGTCGTTTCAGTCATCGGATTTAAAATATTAATTCAAAAGCTCACAAGATATGCAGAAAATTCACACTACCAACCTTGCATCACCAACAAGGGTCAAGGAATTTATATCCAAATTAATTTGGTCAATATATTGGACCTCTCTTTTTTTGAAATATTTTGTCTACTTTTAAATAAAAAGTTCAAGGCACCTCTCTTAGATCTTATAATAAAGTATTATTATAAATAAATATAATTTATAAATACTCTGGTATTGTTGGAGTCAATCAATAATTCACAATATGGCGAGTCAGGAGTCAGGAGTGCTCTGATGGTCAGGAGTGCTCTGATGGTGTTTCCTGCTTGGCAGGGGGTTGGACTCGATGGCCCTTGTGGTCTCTTCCAACTTTAAAAGATTCTATGAGTCTTTTAAAAATGCCTTCCTTGCCTAGCTCCTAGTAATCAGTGTTTCATGCCTAATTTCAGCTTTCTGAGGGTTCTGGATGTACCTTTGGCTGAACAACGTATAGGTACATTTTGAGGAGGAGTTATAAAAATGTTAACTTTTTCCAGATTTTGAATGCCTTAAACCATGTACCAAATTTTAGGGGTATGGGTCACTGAAAAGTACTCAAACAATTCCAGTACCCAGACCTGAGCAACTTTATACATGTTCCTCAAAAAGGCACATGTTTCTATCCATTAGGGCTGGGTGATTACCTGGTTTTCAACATCACAATATATCACCAGCTAAATATCACAGTACAGTGGTACCTCGGGTTACAAACGCTTCAGGTTACAAACTCTGCTAACCCAGAAGTAGTACCTTGGGTTGAGAACTTTACTTCAGGATGAGAACAGAAATTGTGCGGTGGCAGCAGGAGGCCCTATTAGCTAAAGTGGTACCTAAGGTTAAGTACGGTTTCGGGTTAAGAACGGACCTCCGGAATGAATTAAGTTCGTAACAAAAGGTACCACTGCATCTTGATATATCACAATATATATCTGCGGTGGCAGAGGGCCTTGCCGGGCCTCTCCGTGGTGGCAGAGGGTCCTGCCGTACCTCCCCACAGCAGCGGAGGGCCTTGACGAGGCTCCCTGCAGCGGTGGAGGGCCTTACAACATAAGAAAGTAGTAGATTTAGTAACAACAGTGCTTTTTTATGGGGGGATGCAGGTGTACGCATACCCCTCAACATTTTGTGAATCTAAGTTTGGCCTCATTGAGAGGCAGTATTTCAATATGAGTAGGAAAATGAGGGTACCCCTAGAAATTTTTAAAAGAAAAAAGCACTGAGTAACAATGTTAAATAAACGTCCATATAATATATTTTCAACTTAGTTTAAGTGATTTACTAGTCAAGTTGCATCTGCTTCCCCACTCAGAGGTCTAAGTGGAATCTATGCATGCATAAGCCCCACCGAGTTCAACTAAACTTACTTCTGCTTTCCTGGGAGTAAGCCTCATTGAATTCAGTAGGTTATGCTTGTGAGTAGACACGCATTTGCTTGCACTTATTACGGAAAAACACCCTCCCCATCATTCTCACATAGTATCCAACCTCCCATTTCAGCATAAGGCAGCCAACTAAATCTTCTCCCTTCCTACAGAAGGCCCCCCCAAAAGCCCCCATGCCACCAATTTCTCCCTTTTTATCAGAGGGAGGGAGGGCAAGCAAGCAAGCAAGCAAGCAAAGACTTAAATCTCCTTTAATTTTTTTTTTAAACTTTCCTTTTTAATTATGGAGGGAAACGATTCAGGGGGAACCAACAACATAAACACCACCAGAAAATGAAAATAAAAACTCTTCCCCCTCTTGTCTAGCCGGGGGGGCGGGGTGCCTTCCTCCTATATTGTTAGCAGGCTCTGCCTAATTAGCTGAGCACTTTGGGGGAAAAGTGGGAAGTTAGGCTTAAAGAGTTGGTTTGTGTGCTTGCAAGGGGTTACCTGTAAATTGGCTACAACCAGCCCCTCTCCATATTTCTCGATGAGGGGAAGGGGTAACAAAGCAGGGAAAGACAGTGAGAAAGATACCAGCTAAGCCAGGAGTCAGCAACCTTTTTCAGCCGTGGGCCGGTCCACTGTCCCTCAGACCTTGTGGTGGGCTGGACTATATATTTTTTTGGGGGGGGGATGAACGAATTCCTATGCCCCACAAATAACCCAGAGGTGCATTTTAAATAAAAGGACACATTCTACTCATGTAAAAACACGCTGATTCCCGGACCATCCGCGGACAGGATTGAGAAGGCGATTGGGCCGCATCCGGCCCCTGGGCCTTAGGTTGCCTACCCCTGAGTTAAGCCTAAATAGTTTGCTGGTTTGTGTGAGGGCTTTGGAGGGAGGGGGGAGTGAGAGAGCAAGCAAAGCAGGTGAGGTGATGCCTGCAAAGAATCTGCAAAGTATCCATTCAGCTGAGCTATCCCCAGGGAAGCTGTCAATTTTCCATGTTCACTGGTACATTGCCTTGTTAAAACACTTATCACGATTCAACAATATGGCGATTTATTGCACAACCCTACTTTCCATCAATGGCTCTCACTTGGTTCCAGCAATTGTTAAGTTCCCAAAAAGCTGGATGGGATCCCTGAGGAAATTCCCATCTGTCTGCTCTGCCAATAGTCGCTTTGATTAAATTTATACAACTTAATAATTTTGATCTGCACAAAATTATTCTAAAAGAATTAAGTGTTTCCAAATGTACACTTGTTTTAATACTTTAAAGATCAACTGTGCTAACATTATTTATGTATTTATTCATATTATTTTGCTTAATTTTTATTTAATTTCTACCCTGCCTTTCCAACTTAAAAAAAAAAAGACTGCTAAAGTTTTGGCTTCAGAAAGTACGTGGATATTAAGGAGGAGGCTATGGAGGCAAAATAACTAGAAATCCTTTAGAAATAAGACATAGAGGTTATTTATTCCATTAAGTGTGGAAGGGCTGTGTGCTGGCAGTAATTCCTGTGTTTAGGCTGATGCCAATGAGGAAGTGATATCTAGCAATTTATGAAAGGTGATACTGTGTCAACAGATATGCTGTGGGTTGGGACATGTGACAATAATCTTCCATGGCATTTAAAGCACTCAGACCATATACTTGGAAATGTTAGTAGGATACCGCCTCCCCCTGCCTCCTCCCTGGCTGCGCCTACAACCAAGGAAGAAAGGAAGGGAAATCTATGTGAGCAGACAGAACTGCTGTGTGGGCTGAAGAGTGAAGCTTTAGTTAAAGAGGAACTGGGTTGAGGGGAGGGACACGGTATCCCTTGTCAAGTAAGTGGAATAGCCTGACATTAGATGGGAGGAAGGAAGGGAAGAACATAGAATGTCTTTAACTCCTAGAGTAGAAGCTCTCAGATCCGCCTTGCAACTACTCACTCTGTTCAAACAAAGCTTTGTGGCAGACAAGAAACGGATGGCTAGAGAAGGATGTTTGGTATTCTGAGCAGATACAGTGGTACCTCGGGTTAAGTACTTAATTCCTTCTGGAGGTCTGTTCTTAACCTGAAGCACCACTTTAGCTAATGGGACCTCCTGCTGCCGCCGCACTGCCAGAGCACAATTTCTGTTCTCATCCTGAAGCAAAGTTCTTAACCTGAAGCACTATTTCTGGGTTAGCGGAGTCTGTAACCTGAAGCGTATGTAACCTGAAGCGTATGTAACCCGAGGTACCACTGTACTGTCCAATCAATCCTAATCTCACCTACCTGGAAACAGAGGAGCCAGCTTGCAAAGGTGATTGAGGGGGGCAATGTCACACGCATGATGTTGTGACGTCAGGAGGGGCTGGGGCGGAGCCAGGTGTGGTGGCCATATGGCTCAATGTTTACTCCCCCACCTCCTCTTGCGGTGGGAGGCCGCTTTGACCCTCCTTTCCCTTCGCAGCAGGTGGAGAAGGAGCTGACTGCTGGAGGCACTCCATGCCCAGCTCCACACTTTCGGGCATGGGAAGCAAAAGGGCTCAGCCGTCAGCGGTTCGAATCTGCACAGCGGGGTGAGCTCCCGTTGCTCTGTCCCAGCTCCTGACAGCCTAGCAGTTCAAAAGCATACCAGTGCAAGTAGATAAATAGGTACCGCTGTGACGGGAAGGTAAACAGCGTTTCCGTGCGCTCTGGCCTCCATCACGGTGTTCTGTTGCGCAAGAAGCTGTTTCGTCATGCTGGCCACATGACCCGGAAAGCTGTCTGTGGACAAACGTTGGCTCCCTCAGCCTAGAAGCAAGATGAGCGCAGCAACCCCATAGTCGCCTTTGACTGGACTTAATCGTCCAAGGGTCCTTTATCTTTTACCATTACCCTGCTTGGAAGTAATTCCTATTAATGTATATCACTTCATAAACCCCTCCCCCCAAAAAATGTGTGTTTAAAAAAGTATGATATTGAGCACATTTATTCAGACTGAAAAATCAGCATGGACTTGCATATTGTTGCCTAACATTCACAACCCTAATATTTTGGTCATATCCAGGACTCCAGCAGATAACCATCACTTTTACACATAGGCATCATCTTTTTTGAATGAGACATAACACATCTATTCTAGCAGCAATCCCATCTGAGTGGCCTATAGATAACTGTGCACTAAGGGCTCTTTGTACGAAGGTTGACTTTATCGAAAGGTTGCATTATTTTTCATTTGCCTTGGAACCTAAGTGAAGATTCACTTACTTGCTTACTTTATTATTCAAAATATTTACATCCCATCTTTCCCATTTGTTCAAGGGAGCTCACAGACATTTATTTAAAAAGCAATTTTAAACAACAGTGATAATAGGATATAAGCTAGGCAGACAGCAGTGAAAACTAGGTGCAGTAAATTTAGTCACCATCGGTGTTATTACCCAGGAAAATAAAACTGTCCTAACATGGTGTCTGAAGAAAAGACATATGGGAAGCAGGTGGACCTCCCTAGGGATCCTGATAGCCACATATATAACTTCTGAAAGCCAGAGACACCCAGACTAGGAGCTCCAGTAGGGATGATTAAACAACTCCATGCAGGAGAAGGAAGTGGTTCTGATAACCATGTCATTTAGGTCTTTATAAACCAAAACCAGCACTTTAAATGCAGACTCAAACCCATGTAGTTGCAAAACATCTGTGAGATATGCTTATTGTGATGAGTCCCAGTTAACAGTCTTGTTGCCCTATGGAACGCCCTCCCATCAGATGTCAAGGAAATAAACAAGTATCTGACTTTTAGAAGACTTCTGAAAGCAGCCCCGTTTAGGGAAGTTTTTATGTTGGATGTTTTATCGTGTTTTTAATATTCTGTTGGGAGCTGCCCAATATTATTATTATTTTGTATCCTCTGGAATTTCTAAACACAAAAGTTATCCCTGCATAGAACATTAATACTGTTTGGAGGTTTGCAAAGCATGTACAGCTATGGCACAACTATGAACTGCCTCCCGAGTTTTCATTAACGTGAATTTCCTGTCTATTTAAGAAAAGGCTAATAGTTACAGGACTTCCCAATTTAATGCTACAGATTAACAGTGACTCTCAACACTGCAGCTGGATTTTGTCCTATATAGACATCTTTATTCTGCTGGTTGGGGCAACCCACACTCCATCTGCATCCTTACTATTAGGTACATCTGGTGCAGGTTTACACCTGAAAATGTGGGTTGGGTGAGACAGAAAGGTACATGGAGATGAGCAAGAACTGTCCTTGCACAGCAGGAAGATGTGCACACTGGCCCATGCATCTAACAAATTTTATGCAGTACAGTGGTACCTCGGGTTAAGAACTTAATTCGTTCTGGAGGTCCGTTCTTAACCTGAAAGTTTCCGGAGTCTGTAACCTGAAGCGTCTGTAACCCAAGGTACCACTGTAGCTTCCAAGATCTAGCCATTAAAATATCTCCTGAAAAGGAAGTCATGTCAAATCCTACTGTCAGAGCCCTTCCTAATTAAAAGCAAAGTCCAAGTAGGATGGAACTTCTTGTACCACGTATTAGGCGCTTGGACACAGGCTGTAAACTGATATCCTCAGAAGATTCCTGATTTCTTAGAGAATTACCAGAGAAAGTCATTAGGAGTGGTTTGTAAGAAACCACAAAGCCACATAGCCAAACTGTTTCATCATTGCGAGAAGCGAAGTTACAGGGAACCAGGCAGAGGGCCTTCTCGGTAGTGGCGCCCACCCTGTGGAATGCCCTCCCTTCAGATGTCAAGGAAATAAACAACTAACAAACTTTTAGAAGACATCGGAAGGCAGCCCTGTTTAGGGAAGTTTTTAAGGATTGAGGTTTTTATTGTGTTTTTAGATATGTTGTGAGCTGCCCAGAGTGGCTGGGAAAACCCAGCTAGATGGGCAGGGTAGAAATAATAAAGTTGTTGTTGTCATCTCAGGTCAGAATCCTTCTCGCCACTTAGCCCACCATAGAATAAGGATTTCAGACCCTTTAAAGTACCTTTAAAAAAGCTCACACTTCCTGTTTGCTTATTTAAATCCTGACTTTTCTCTAAGGAGATCAAGGCATTGTATGTGAATCCTTCCCTTCAGACTTCTCACAACAACTCTGTAGAAGTACCTTAGGCTAAGAGATTGAGATTGGCCCAAAGTCACCCAGTGGGCTTTACTGCTGAGTGGGATTTCAGCTTAGATCAATGGTCCTGGTCCACTGTATGTGTGTACGTGGAGAAAGAGGAGAAAACAGATTTTAAATACGATGTACTTTACATAAATGTTACAAATGCAGGAAATACAAAAGACCCTTTTAGTATCATGTATGCCATTGGGATTACGCATGCAATCTGCCCACACCGTGCCACACTCAAAGAGCAGGAGCGTATTATTACGATAAAAATGCATGTTTGCATGCATTCCACACCCATAATTTTAATGGCAATTTCTTGATTTCTTCCTGTGATGCTCCCCGAACAAAAGTGGACTGCATTTGGGAAAGCAGCGACCAGGGAGTCCTACAGAGAGACTATAAAACAGTTTACATTTTGTGTTAATATTGATTTAACAATCATAAAAAAGCACACGGATGTTTAAAAATCAAACATTTTATGTTGAAATATTAAACACTGCTCGTTTTTCCTTTGGGCTTTTAAGGCTGCGTTAAAGTGGGGCAAAAAAACACTGTTTTATGGACTCTCTGACTTAGCCGGGTCACTTCTAAGCACAAGAGCTGCCAACGCAGGCAGTTTCCCGAAGGCTAATTGCAATTGAAAGGGTTATTTTTGAATGCAAGTCACACTGTTTATTCATGGTGAGAGGTGTTCCTTACCTTTTGAACTTTTGACTGCTGGGCCGAGCATTCTAAGGTGTCAGGCAGATTGATCTTTCTAGCTGAGCCATAGTGGAAGGAAGAACAGCAGCTTCGAAACACGTTGAAATTATCCAGCAGCTGTATTGTAGTGTATGGGGAGGTGATGGGGGGGGGGGAGACGAGAAGAGCTAGTGTTTCGTGAACATCTCTCAGCACAGTCATTAGCTTTAATCAGTCATAAACTTTAAAAAAAAACACAACCCACAACTATTCACAGTTAAATCAACACCCGTCAAATCCAGGCCCTTCCACCAGCAAAGGTGACTTTTGTTGATGGTTCCATGCTAATTGGAACACCCATGTGATCCCACTTGCTTACTGCAGATACTTTTCTGCTTAGGGATGCGGGTGGCGCTGTGGTCTAAACCACTGAGCCTCTTGGGCTTGCTGATCTGAAGGTTGGCGGTTCAAATCCGCACAATGGGGTGAGCTCCCGTTGCTCTGTTCTGGCTCCTGCCTACCTAGCAGTTTGAAAGCACGCCAGTGCAAGTAGATAAATAGGTACCGCTGTGGCAGGAAGGTAAAGGGCGTTTCTGTGCACTCTGGTCTCTGTCACGGTGTTCCGTTGCACCAGAAGCGGTTTAGTCATGTTGGCCACATGACCCGGAAAGCTGTCTGTGGACAAACGCCGGCTCCCTCGGCCTGAAAGCAAGATGAGCGCTGCACCCCATAGTTGCCTTTGACTGGACTGGTCCAGAGGTCCTTTACCTTTTACCTTTCCTGCTTATGGAACATGGAAGAGGGCTAGACTTCTTTCTGTGGCATCCTGGTTCAATAAATTTGGGGTGTAGTGGGATCCAGTACTATGTATTTATTTATGACATTCACCTTGTACAATTATATAAGATGGAAGAATATGGGCTGGTAAAAACCTAGCCTTCAGTAAAGGACTGCTTATGAAGAAGATTCAGGAGTGATTTCCAAATGCTGAAAGCTGTATATGTAGAATGTATGTATTCTAAATGCACTTGGTCTTCTCATGGTTAACTCTTAATGGCCATTGCAACTCTACAGGAGAGAGGCCTTAACAGCAGCTCTTTCCGTTTCTCTTTTTATAGCTATGAAGGATCGTAGAATGTTTAGGATAATGAAATAATGCTAGTTGTCAGTCCACTTTAGAAGGTGGAAGAACAAATTTCCTGCGATATCCCTGAATAACAGGTGGCATTTCCTGATACATTGTTTGTGACCTTCAGATAAACTTTTATTTTGAGCTGACTTTGGAAAATTGGTATAGCGTCAAGGTTAATTCTTCAGAGTAAAAACAGCTAGAGAGATCCTAATATAGCTGTTCTGTGAAACAGAGACAACTCTAGGGTTGTCATATTTGTTGAGCTTTTTAATTTTATTTTGCAAGATCTCAAAAAAGAGAGAAGTTTTGGAGCTATTTTTAAGAAAACTCGACAAAATCTACACTTCCGACATGTCTGGATTTTCCTGGACATTTAAGTGATTCCAGTCTGGACACTGACATTGTTTCCAATGGCCAAATCCTGGCAATGTCCGAGAAATTCCGGACATATGGCAACCCTATGTCCCCCTTGCATCAGGGCTAGCTGAAAATGCACTAAACTTCCTTTTGAACTCGAAGGGGTGCGAATTTGAAAGGTCCTGAGTCTGTTTTTAATGGACAGACTAGGATCTAAAACCAGCTTCACAAGCGTAGTGTTTTCAATAACTTTTCTTTGATTGAAAGAGGGTATACTTTTGTCCCTGCGTGCTAATGTTCACATTCTATGTTTGAAAAAAGTATGCAAGCTTATTCCTATTTCATGAGAACAGTACTCAAAAGAGAAGATGCTTACATTAGCTGGATTTCCTTTAGTGAGCACAGAATTACACACTTGATTATGGGCAGATGGCAATTGTGGAAATCGTTCACTGTCATAAGTTTCTTTTCTTTTGTTAAAAAAATTGTATTTATTTATGAAACCGACCCAATAGTCACTGAGTCACTTGATCTTTTCCCCAGTGGTCACTTTGCATTCCATATGAGTGAGCGCATAAAATACTCGTCTATTTAAACAGTGCCCCAGCCAACATATGTTCAAATTACATCCAGAGTCTACTTGAAAGCAACCCCTATTTTTAACTTCCCTTTTGGGCATGTTGCACATAAAAATAATTAATTGTTCGAAGTTCAGTACAAGATAGCCCACTTTCACAAGAGATTTTTAAATCTGGTTTTGAATTTCCATTGTCTGCGCAATGACATCACACCAACCTGCATTATGCATGTTTAACAGTTAGACATTCCTAAGTTCTTTGAAGTACCATGTGCACTGTATTCTCGTGAAGGGGTAGTTGTGCCCCCCAGGAGCAGACTGCAGATGCTTCCCCCTCGCCATGATAAAGATGACAATTGGCCACCAGGAGTGCACATAATATTCTAAATAATAGGAACTGCACCCACCAAATCATTTTAATTAAATAACTACGTAAAGGTAAAGGGACCCCTGACCATTAGGCCCAGTCGTGGCCGACTCTGGGGTTGCGGCGCTCATCTTGCTTTATTGGCTGAGGGAGCCGGCGTACAGCTTCCAGGTCATGTGGCCAGCATGACTAAGCCGCTTCTGGCGAACCAGAGCAGCGCACGGAAATGCCGTTTACCTTCCCACCAGAGCAGTACCTATTTATCTACTTGCACTTTGACATGCTTTCGAACTGCTAGGTTGGCAGGAGCAGGGACTGAGCAACGGGAGCTCACCCCGTCACGGGGATTTGAACTGCTGACCTTCTGATCGGCAAGTCCTAGGCTCTGTGGTTTAACCCACAGTGCCACCCGCATCCCCCAAATAACTACATATATAAGATCTAATCAGGTTAAAACTGGTTGCCTTCAATATTGCATGCAGTGTTACCTATGTGCATGTGCCGTGCATGTTTTTAAATGGGCAGAGAAATTCTGCTAGTGGGTCGGGGAAGGTTTGATGTCACAGGAACTCAGATACCCAAAACATTTTCCCTCTTGTTTTCCTTTTCCATTTGGTTTTGGATTTTTACAGTGTCACTCCCATAGCTTCCAGTGAGAAGGGGCAAACCGTTTTGGGTGCAAAGCAGAACAAATGCTGTATCACTGAGCTATGGTTCACAGTTTAAACACAGCATCTTAACTTGACCCTAGACATCCACTGAGAGTCAGTGCTGTTGTCATAACTGATGTGATAGGTTCCGCGTGCCCCATCCCAGTTATTTTTCTAGCTGTTGTATTTTGCATGGGTGGCAGTTTCTTCCAAGGGCAGCTCATGTAAAATGCATTGCAGCAATATTAACCAGAGCATGAATAACGTTGCCTCCCTCCACGAGTGGTTGTAGCTGGCACTCAAGCCTACAATGCTAAAAGGTGTTCCGTCTTACTAAGGCTGCTTAGGTTAGATATAATAGCACCTCCAGATTATGAACCTGGTGCTTCAAGGGGTCTGCAACCCCATCTAAAACAGACCAAACACCACCTTTCGTTCTCTTATTAGAACAGAGTTTACATGGTTATCTCTCTGTATGCAATGTGTTATTGAGCTGTATTGAAAACAACTAATAAGTTCAGTCTGCTTTATGCCGAATTCAAAGCAGAATGAGGCTCCATGTCAGTTTTGTAACAAATATTTGGTGTCAATTATTCCCCACTGCAGCTGGCCAAAATCCCTCTTATCCCTCTTCACTGGCGGAGTGAAAGAGGGTGCGGTAAGTGCGGGCCACCCCGGGTGTCATCCCTGAAGGGGGGGTGACATCACCACCCCGCCCCCTGGGCAGCTAGCCCCGCCCCCGGGTGCACAGCACATGCGCTGCTCCAGGTGCCAGAGCAGCTAGCTCCACCTCTGCTCTAGCATTGTTCTTTCATCCCCATTTCTCAATTGTTGGGTGTCATTCTATAATGAAGTTCAAGAGACAACGTGGTGTTAACAACGGCACGTCTTTTCCAGAAGTGAGACCTTTTGCGCCATTATTTAGCCCCTATCCAGTCCCTGGATTCATTTTGAGGTGACAAAATGGGAGGATGGACCATGATCCCATCACAAAAAAGGAACTGTACAAACAGCTCCTGTTGCCTACAGCCGTCACTCATTCCATAGACCTCTTGCCTCTCGTCGAGCAACTAGTAGCAGATGGGATTTGGCACTTGGGCTTTTAGTTGCTGACTCCGAGACTACTCTGTCTCTGAGTCTAGTTTGGCCATCACTGTAATAGGGTATATTGATAGACGAAACCATAAATTTTGATCGCCTGGAGTTTCGTTATAAGACAGAGGGTCTGGGACTTTCTGGAAAAAAGAGCAAATGGAATCTATACAAATAAAGTTTTAGTGCTTTGTTAGGTGTGCCATCAGGCACTCTTGCTCCTTTTGGGAACAGTAGTTGTTTTTATGCCTGTCAAGATAAATATTCTCATGGCAGTTATTACTTTCTGGAACAAGTGCTGAGTTACAACCGGATCAGCTGGGGACGCTGCTGTGAAACTAAAATGTAGACTTTTGATATTGACTTTCAAAACACAAGGGATTGATCTTTGGGGCAGGTTTATAAATTAGTTAAAGACAGGTTGAAGGGGAAATATGTGCATGAGGATAATGGATCATAATTTAGATGTGGTTGTATTCACCCTGCCAGCCTTATTTTAATGCATTGCAGTATTATCTTTTGAGATCTGCCTTTAAAGGCACTTATTGGAATGCAAGTCTTATTGAACACAGTGAGGCATATTTCTGAGTAAAATGCACAAGATTGGACAGTAATACAGTGGTACCTCGGGTTAAGTACTTAATTCGTTCCGGAGGTCCGTACTTAACCTGAAACTGTTCTTAACCTGAAGCACCACTTTAGCTAATGGGGCCTCCTGCTGCTGCCACGCCACTGGAGCACGATTTCTGTTCTCATCCTGAAGCAAAGTTCTTAACCTGAAGCACTATTTCTGGGTTAGCGGAGTCTGTAACCTGAAGCGTCTGTAACCTGAAGTGTATGTAACCCGATGGTACCACTGTAGTTAACTTGAAAGGTTTTCGTGGCCTTTGGGTTTAAAACCAATGTCCCAACAACATTCAAAGGAAATGATATGTCTGAATTTGTGGAGCCAGGGCAGTTGAAAAAGATTTGCCACAATGTGTTCCTTTGTGGCATCTGTAGGGAACCTCAGGAAAAGAGAATTGTGAATCAGTTAGCCTGAATGTCTAGTACTGTATTGATAAGATGCTTCTAAAGAAAGATAATTTATTGGCTAATCAAATGTTATATTTGGGGTTGCCGGATTTGCAGTGGGTTACAAAGAAGTGTACAGAACTGGGAATATGTTGAAGCCAATGCAATAAATTGTAAAGATCTTCTAATGTGTTTATATATGGCTCTCCTTGAGCTGGCCCCTTCATAAAACAGGCATATGCTTTCTTTAATATGGATGTAGCTGTTGCTAACCTGTTGGAAGTGGATTTAAACATTTTGCTCTGGATTTTGAATGGAAACTTTCTCAGTTCATTTTTATTGTGATGACCAATTTTTTTGTTAAACAGCACAGTTTTGATTTGGAATATGGTAGAAACTGATAACATCTAAAAATGCAACACATATCTCCACTATTAAAGAGGCTATAATTGGTGCATCTTGAGCAGATGTCTGCCACCCCCATTCTGTAGATGAAGGAACTTTATAACACTCTGATACAAACCAATTAGTTGAACCTACAAGCTAATGCTTATGCAACATATTGTACACAGATGACAAGATCAGTTGTTCCCACACAAACTTAAAACACGTGGTCGCAAAAGGTGATGCCCTTGACTACGAGAAAAGAAGGTTGCTATCAGCAAAGTAAAAAACTTTCAGATGTTGTTTCGTCTTATAACTAATTAAATCTAGCCACAACAAATGTACTGATTAAATATCATGAAAACAAAAGAGAGTAAAAGAAGGTGAGGTCCTCTGTAACTGAAAAAGTTATAGCTTTTTAACTAATAGGAAGATGCACAACTTTCAGTTGTGTTTCCCATTTATGAACCACAATGTATATCAACTTGCGGGTGTTGTGTTGCATCTAGAATGCACTTTCTGTAAACATAAATGGACCACCTGTCTTATTGAAGGCTTTTGATTGAGTAAAGGGATCCCATCAGCAGTGGAGAGACAACTTTTTCCACTTCCTCTCCTTAGCCACACTGTTCTAGAAGGTCCTACAAACAATTGGAGGAGAATTGGACACCTTTTTATTGTCTTTTCTCCAATCTAAATATTCCCAGGTTCCTTCAACTTTTACTCAAAGGACTTGATCTCTAGGCCCCTTGTCATTTCCCCCAGTCACATTACAGTTTGTCATTATCTTGGCAAAGTGAACAAAGTGAGTAAGTGAGATCTGACCAGAAAGGAATAGAGTAATACTGTTGCTGCTCATGATGGACAATTTGAGATATATCAAGACTATGATTTGGACTAATGGACTGAGGTCCCATTGAAATCAGTGGAACAAGTTAGTCATGATATTGCTTTGAGTTGGAATTAGGGGCAACTAACTCAAATCTGAATCCTAACATATACTTTTGTTGATGCAGTCTAGAATTGCATCAGCCTATTTAGCTCCAACATGGCACTGCTAATTCTTGTTAAACTGCTGTCAAGCCAGGTGTCAACCATTCTGTATTTGTGCATCTGATTTTTCCTACTAAATGCAGACTTTTGCATTTATCTGTGTTGGAATTTATTTTAATAGCTTTGGCCCAGTTCCCCACCCTGTCAAGATTTCCACGAATCCAAATTATTCCATTTTCCAAGGTATTAGCTGGTTACCCCAATGTGGTGTCATTTCCATGTTTCTTCAGTATCCAAATCATTTAGAAAGATTTTATAAAGAACAGAACTCTGTGGTCACTTCTCTCCAGGTTGATTAGGATGCCACACTCTTAGTGTACGGTCCATCAGAGAGTCACAAAAGCAGCTACAAATCCATCCGTGGAGAGGGTATTTGGAGATGAACTGGATTGATATATATATTTGTGTCTGCTTGTGTGGTTCAATTGCAGGAAAGTTACTTCACTTGATATGAAATAGTGGTCAGCAACTAGTTTGGATGGTGAGTCGATCTCGGAGTGGTCAAAGTACAGTGGTACCTCGGGTTACATACACTTCAGGTTACATACGCTTCAGGTTACGCACTCCGCTAACCCAGAAATAGTGCTTCAGGTTAAGAACTTTGCTTCAGGATAAGAACAGAAATCGGGCTCTGGCAGCGTGGCAGCAGCAGGAGGCCCCATTAGCTAAAGTGGTGCTTCAGGTTAAGAACAGTTTCAGGTTAAGAACAGACCTCCAGAATGAATTAAGTACTTAGCCCAAGGTACCACTGTACTAAGGGATCAAGTTGCTTTTCTCATCCTTTTGCAACCAAATAACTGGAGGGGTCAAAAGGGAAGGGAGAGTTCCAGATTCAATCCCCTTCTGCACCTGGGATCCTGGACAGCCACTTCTAGTCCTTTCCCCATATGAACCCTGAGATCATCATCTGAGGCCTTTCTCTAAGTTCCACCTTCAAGGGAGGCTCAGAGCCTGGTGGTGAGAAGAATGGGCCTTTTCTGTAGTAGCTCCCTTTCTGTGGAATGCTCTTTCCGCAGAGGCCCGTGCCCAATTTTCAGCGTCAGGCAAAGATGGGCCTGATGGATGTTTGTATTGTGATTATGTTTTTAATATGCCTATATGTTTTTATTACAGTCCAGTCGTACCTTGGCTCCCAAACACCTTGGGAGTGAAACGTTTCGGCTCCCGGACAACCGAAAACTGGAAGTGAGTGTTCCAGTTTTCAGATGTTCTTTTGGAAGCCAAACGTCCTGTGGGGCTTCCGCGGCTTCCAATTGGCTGCAGGAGCTAAACCTAAACCTTTAATAATAAACCAGTCAGAGTAGACAATTCTGTGCCAGATGGACAAATAGTCTGGCCTGGTGTAAAGCAACTTTCTTGTGTTCCTAAGAGATTAGAAAATTAAAGTTTTTCTCCTCACTGGGCTCTTCTTCAGAAATAAACAGAAGAAGAATTGTAAAGAGGTCAAGACACTAGCAGGATTGACATAATACCTTCAATGTATAATAGTACTAATATGAGAATGATGTGCGTGATGGAAAGAGGATAAATATACCAGTTGTGGGGAGGGAGGGGGGTCGCGACTCGGCAGAGTCAAAGGGAATGTATGGTGCTATTACAATTTGTTGGAAAAGAATATGTAAGGAAAACAATAAAAATTTACTTGGGAAAAAACAAAAAAACAGGGAGACTGTGGTACCTGACTAAGTTATACTCAGAGCAGCCCACTGAAATCAGTGGTTTTGAATCAGTCACACTTGTCGATTTTGGTGGGTTTATATTGTGACTTAGTTCGATACTGTTAGGAAGAATTTGATTTGAACTGGCTAGAAAAAAAGATTATAAAGCATAGTAGTTATGGCAGGAGCAGCAGATGTACTGAACTTGTGCATCTTGGAGACCTGATAGGGTGCCTCTCTTCCATTTTTAATATTACACAATCCTTCACAGAAAAATCAAGCAGATGTAGCTGAACTTTAAAAAAGAAAAGTTTCTTTTTTTAAAAAAAAGGTTTGTGTGTGTACGTTTTGTAGGTCGCTTTTGAGAACGAGTGGGAAAGTGGTTTATAAATTTTAAGGATGCAATGACAGAATACATAAATGAATATGAACATTATATTCCTATTGCTGCCTATTACCTATAATCTGATTTTTATAAGATTATCAAAAGAAAAGATTTGTTTATCTTTTTAAAGGAGTAGTATGGATGATCAAGAATAATATAATTTAACATGTTTGATTTTTATTCATTTTGGGGGAAGCATTTTACAATCCAGTCTCTCTGATTCACTGATGTAAGGCAGAATAGGCATCAAAACATAAGAGAATACTAGAAGCAGAAGTGGATGTTAGCTAGTGGCAAGAAATTAATTGCATGAATCTTGCTCATTTTTTTTTCATCATGAATATGTCTATGAAATTACCGTTGTCCAGAAACAGAACAACCTTTCTGTGTGAACATCCTTCCTTTGACGGAGAATGCCTGAAGCAAAAGAATGAGAAAGTTTAAGCAAATAAGGAAAAAGGATGGTAACAAGATACCACAGTTTTTAGCTGCAGGTCTCCCAATTCGAGTGCAGCTCAGATTGCCAGGAACCAAAAATTATTACCATATGGGTGCTATTCCATTGTCCTATAGGACATTAAGAAGGTCAGCTAGGGCAACATCCTGACAGTGCTGATATGAGCTATTTAGTCAAATATGCAATGACCCATCCATCAAGGAATATTCTTCGTAATCTCAGTCTCTTAGGGATTGGTTCCTATCCTGATGGGTCTGGACAGTTAGCAACTCCAGTGAAGAAAAAGCTAATGTTTTTATTTTAAAATATGTTCCACCCACCATCCCCTGATTATTTTTACTTGGAGATCCGGGGTTTAAAACCTAGAATCTTCAACCTGAATTCTAACAAGCGGGATCCTTCAACAAAACACTGCAGACAGTATGTGATGCCTTAGTTCAGGGTTATCAGCATTCCAGTCACCCAACCACCCAACGCCAGTTTTCTTCTCCCAATACTCAACAGCATTCTATGCTCACTTCTCATTGCTTTTATGTTGCTTTTCTCCATTTGCTGGGGGGGGGGTTGGGGGGAGGGCAGGGAAAGGGACTGAGATGGACACACCAACTCCAGCCTCATTAAATTATTCAATTTCTCTGTTGATATGTCTAGGCAGCTCTCCTGTCCCTGAGCATATTTCAAAATAGCTTCTTAGTGTGAACCAGGAAGTGACCTATCTAATGTGATGGCTCTTTTATACACCCCCCCCCCGTTTCAGTCAATCCATTTTATTTCCACCCACCCCAGTCAACCAACATTCTATGCCACTGTGTTATTATGGGGCCATTTTCCTTTTGTTTTTAATAACCCCCAAATTTTCTGGACTTCTGCATACCTCAAAGCTCCCCTAAGTCTGTCAATCACTTCAATAACTCTCGTGATACATGGGTGGTGTGGTTTTGACTACATAAGGACAAATATCGGGAGACAAATTTATTTTAATACATCCTTACTAAAAAAAATTAACTATAAACACATAATCAAAGCACATGAGGGGTGTTTATCCTAGTCTAGAATTTCTGTGAAAATTGCTAAATGCTAAAATCATAGATTCAAGTCCAAGTTTTGAATGTTTGAAGTTTTGTTCTGTTTTTAGTGTTCTATTGGGAGCTGCCCAGAGTGGCTGGGGAATTTTAATAATAAAATTATTATTATTAATAGTAATTTGCAAATATGGAATATGATATGATGGGGAAGCAATCATAAATTGAAAAAATGTTTATGCTGTCTATTATGTATGTTCTGATTTGAGCTGAGATTACAATGTCGCCTCCTAGACCTAGATAATTATGTTTTGAATCAGAAAGAGTAATTTATCAGATAGCTGAAATTTAGGTTGAGCTAGTAAGTAATGAATCAGTCTTTACGCAAATGAGCTCCTTAACAAGAAAAGTCATGAAACTAACAGTGGCAAATTGCAGAGGTTTTACCACCGTCTCAAAATGCCCAAGTGAAATATTCAGAGAGGGGCAATAGCTTGGTGGTAGAGCACTTCACTGGTTAAGGACCATAGATCAGTTTCAGCTTTAATCCTCGGTACCTCCAGCTAGAGCTTCTCCAAGTGGAGAGCTGAGAGTCTGTGTTCTCCTTTCCCTTTTCACTGCCACGTTTTCTACCTCTGGCAGTGGCTACCCAAACTCCAGCCCTGACTGGGATATTTAAATGCACACTTCAAACAGCAAATGAATTGTGGGTAGCAGGTAAGTGGTTGGGGTGGGCCTTCTCACTGTACAATGAAAGATCCCTTATTTCAATATAATGTTTATATTGTTAGCCTGAACTTTGTAGGCAGAACTTTGCCCTGTTGAATATGCTTGTAACATCGTGGAAGTGTCAGCTGCCTGAATGGGCTTTTTGTGGGAATACATTTGAATTGGAAAAGAGTAATCCATCAAACCACATTTGAGGAGTACTGCTGTTCCCCATAACCTTAGGAATAAAAAGTAATGCTTATATTGCAATTGGCTAAATAACATTGTACTCCCACCATGCAACCCCCTGAGATTGTGTGGGTTTTCCTATAAAACTAAGTCCAGAAAAAGTCAAGAGAAGTCAGTTTAATAAACCCATAAATAACATTTGAATTATCCTACTAGTATCATTGGTATTAAATTTTACAAATGGAGCCAAGTAGAACGAAAAGGAAGAAAATAGTGTTTATTTATTTTTTAATGAAATTCCACAGATTCTTCATAGGTTACTATTGTTCAGGTTTATGAGTCTGTACAGAGTACTGTTAAATCTCCTTGACCAATATAAGGATCAGATTTTGGGATGGATTCCAGCCACTCATAGCTCTCTGTGTTCACAGACATTAGGGTGGCTACTTAATTGCAAACATGAGGTGAAGAAGGCAGAAATCATGACCTTTTGTTCTAGAGACTAGGGGACATAATACTTTAGCACAAATGTCACAGACAGCCTGGTCCTATTAACGGCCCCTGAGTCAGGTGCAGAAATAAAATTAATGGAGCTTTAAGATTGTCAAGAGACCTGAGACATCACACATTCCCTTGCTCTTTCTTTTTCCATCCACTTCCCCACCTTCTACTCATGTACAGTGTGAGGTGCAGCCATTGTCAACTTGTGTTTAAAAGATTCTGGGTACACTGTCAACTCCAGTTGGTTTTAATTAGGAATGGATGGAATGGAACACTTAAGTTCTGAAACTGTTCAGGGACTTCAAACTTCCAGTTGGTTCCACCCTGGTGTAATTCCTGTTAGAAATCCAAATTTTAGAACATAAGTGGTATAAAGAAAATAACTGTTTGGTTTGGAGTTTGTTTGTTGTTTTAATTTTTCCCCCACAAGTGTGTGTTATTGTATATAAAATAGATTTCTATCATATGCAAAGTAGCAGAGTAGCTTACAGCTAGGAAGCTAAATAACTCTTCTAGGTGATTGATAGCTTCTTTGTAAAGACTATACATTGTCCAGACTCTTTATATTCAAAAGAACTTTATTTTCATAAACATAACTGAGAAGAATATATTTATAACCTCATCCTTATTCAAACATAACTACATTCTCACTTGAATTCTAAATTGAAGTCTTCTTACTTAGACTTAAAAGCAAAACTGCATTGCAACTTGCACCAGAGGTTTTTTTTTGTTTTTTTAACCTCACTCAGGCCTTACAGTTTTTACTTTCACTTCAGCAGTATTCTCTTTGTTCCTTACAGAGAGCACCTGCACAGGTTTCTCCCTATTAGCACCTGGGGAATCTTCCTCTCTCTGTTTCCCTTCAGACAGATCGCACTGACACAGCACTGTCCTCAGCCGTATACTTAGAAGCCCCTCTCAACAGCCATTCTCCCTCACACACAGAGAGCAGAGCAGTTAAAAACAACAGTTACTTGTAATAACAGTCACAACATAATGGAATGCCTTTCTCGTGACTCACAGGCAGCCAATCACATGAGAGCTACTGCCAGAGTGGGGGGGGGGGAGCCATGTTAAAAGTACACAGTAATTCAACATAAGTAAATATTCCCATTTCAGGAAATTAAATCATTATCCTTAACAGTGTGCACTTGTGAGGATAGCTCCACCCAAGTCATTACGGAGATCGAAAGAGGCTCCAGTGTAAAAATGCCTGGTGGGACGAAAGTAATAACTCACTATTGAAGATCTTGGAGGCAAGAGGTTCTTCCACAGCGAGCTGCTTTTTGACACTTACATTTATTCCTAATATGGTGATAATAATGGGTCAGCTTTACAGGTCGGCCATGAAGACAACTGTATCTGAAAAGCTTTCAGCAGTTTGCAAAAGGGTTGCTATTTATTATTTATTAAATATAACTACTGCCCTCCATCTGTGGATCACAGGGCAGTTTACAGAATAAAAACACAATGTTCCATATGGAGTTTGTGAACAGTCCAATATCTGGAGAAAGGTTTGCTTTCTCCAACATTTGATAACTCCCCAGAAGAAGTTGGCATGAAAAGATGATTAGTCACAAGGCAAACTCCAGGGGCCACCTCCATAGTCAGAGGTCCTCCAGACTGTCACTATTTTACAGAAGGATTCGAGCGCATACCGGAAATTCAGGTTTGCACATTTAAAGTAGATTAAAAGGCTCTTCTCCAGCACAAGTCCACTTCAGAAAAAGAAACAGATTTATTTATTTATTCATTTTGGAAAGTGATGCAGAAATGATTTGAAAAGAGTGGGATGGATGAAGGGCTAACAGGAAGATGTGTCAACACCCTCCAAACAAATCAGGAAGAATGCTCCCTGTTGTATAACTTTGAAAAAAAATTGGAATGAATGCTCAAGAAAGGCCAGATAGAATCTAACCTCCATGTAAGCTTTGTGCAAGCAAATCAGGATGAGTGCTCAATAAAGCGATCCTCTGGAAGGTCCCTCAGTCTTTCCCTCCTCTCTCAAAAAGTGTGTCTTACCTCCCAGCATCCAGATCCTTCTACCTCATTTCTTCTCTGTGTGCCTATTTGAGGGCTCATCTACACTTCCGCTTGTCCTGCCACTTTCCCCCGGGGAAAGCCACTCTTTACTTCTGAATTGGAACAAATGTCAGTTGGGTTTTCTGTGGATTAATGTTTGCTCCGATTTAGCAGTAAAGAGCAGGCTGTCCAGCAGGGCAAACAGGAAACCTCTCAGACCTGTGCTTACTAGCTGTGGGATGAGCAAAGTGTGGACGAACCCAAGTCTCTCATGCAGGTTGCACTGGCATGTCCTGGAATACAGGGAAGTGATTTAGCCTTCCCTCTTAAGTAAAAGGTAAAGGGACCCCTGACCATTAGGTCCAGTTGTGGCCGACTCTGGGGTTGCGGCGCTCATCTCGCTTTATTGGCCGAGGGAGCCAGCGTACAGCTTCCTGGTCATGTGGCCAGCATGACTAAGCCGCTTCTGGCGAACCACAGCAGCGCACGAAACGCCGTTTACCTTCCCCGCTAGAGCGGTACCTATTTATCTACTTGCACTTTGACATGCTTTCGAACTGCTAGGTGGGCAGGAGCAGGGACCGAGCAACGGGAGCTCACCCCGTCGCAGGGATTCGAACCGCCGACCTTCTGATTGGCAAGCCCTAGGCTCTGTGGTTTAACCCACAGTGCCACCCGCGTCCCTTCCCTCTTAAGTAGCAGAGCACAAAGTGCTAAATTTCTATATTGTTTGTACGTCCATTAAAAATGCAAGCCAACTGAGCTGTTGTCAACTATGGGTTGTCCTTTACCCCTGGCTAGCTCAAAATGCAAGGCTATCTATTCAGCAAATACAATAATGCAAATACAAAAAAAAATGCATTTTGTTATCCAGCTTGTTTGTTCAATTGGTTTGTTTCAACCTTAACTAGCAGCCTTTTTTCAGGATTCAGTTACGTTGCAGCGATCCGCCTTACACATGTATCTACTGCAAACTTTGAGCTGACCAGACCTTTGCACCCTTCGGGGCCTGAATGTTGTTGCCAGAAGACTGTGCATTTCAAAAGGCCTTGCTCTCTTTAATAATCTCAGTCATTAGCGCTCCTTCCACCTCTTTCCTCCCCTGCTGATTACACCTGTACACATGTTTACTCCAAAACCACATCAAATCCACAGACATTCTTGCAGGCTGACTGTTTTCTCCTGCTCAGAAATCCCCCTATTTCTTGGCTGAGTACCCTGCATTCATGTGACTCCTGCACACTGCAACTCAATGAAATCCTCTGAAACAGCTGCCAATTCACCAAATTTTCCATGAATTAGGTCCTGACACTTCAATGAGAGGAAAGACAATGTCTGAAACAAGGCCAACTCTGGCTGACTGCCTAGTATGTGTCACAGTAATTCTACCAGCTGCCCTTCCACACAGCACTTCATACTTTACAGACCACCAAGCAGATCCCTGAATACTTCAATGCTGTTTGGAGTTGGAGCTGCCAGTATGTTTTCTCAGCCTCTGGCACCCAGTGGCCCCAGGCTGGACCCAGAAAGTTTTTGTGCGTGTTTGTTTTGGTTTGTTTTTATTTTTATGAATGGCTGTAGAAGAGGAGTCTTGACTGAACCGAGGCACAATACTGCAGCCATTCATGAAAACAGCAAAAGGAAAACATTGTACTTTGACTGATTGGATGCAGACCAAAGTTTATAGGAATGTTACTCATTCAGGACTTTTGCTGTCTAAAGGCTGATAACGTCTTTGCCTGCTAGATTATGGCTTGTAATTTAAAAAGTGTGGATTTGTGATCCTGGATAGATTGATTGTACTTCTACAAACTAGTTCAATCTTTTTTCTTTGCCTCGGAGAGGGGGGCGGATTTTTACGTCTTCCTCGAACCATTTCATTTCTGAAAAAGAGACATGCTGCTAGAAAATTCACTTCTTTTCAGATTTCCACCAAAAGTTTGGTCCGGGGGGGGCGGGGATACAATCTCTAGATTACTTTTGTGTTTCCTAGCTTTCACATGGAAAAACTGTGTGACTCAAAATGAAGCCGTTTAAGGCTTAAAACAGGGAAGACATTATTCAACTGAAGAAAATTAATAATTGTTGATATATAACAATGGGAGATCTAACCCATGGTATATAACGTTGGTGTTGTGTGGCTTTGATCCTGCAGTAATTGCTAAGGCAAATTGGAGAATGGCTGTGAATGAATGAGTGCTCTGTTTAAGAATTCTCCTTTGGCAGGGCTGGAATTTATTCTTCAGTTCTGGAGTGTCTCCTTCCATGATGGCAGTGGATGCTTGTTCCATGTGTTTATTGCCATGTTCTAATTCAGCATTTCCCAAAGTTTCTACTGAGGGCCTATTCAAATATTATGGACCCCACAGAGAGGTGGTTTTTTAAAAAAAAAAATTCTAACTTGCACTACATGCAGGCACTGTGATCCTGGAAAGCCGCTCTCTATGTGGATATTCCCTGCACATAACTGCCTAGAAAGCAGGAATATGTGCAGCTTGACAGGACATTGAGTTGCATCCAACTAAGCGCTACTCAGAGTAGGCCCGTTGAAATCATTGGGCTTGGGATAGTCATGTTCATTAATTTCAGTGCTTCTACTCAGAGTAGGATTAACATTGGCTATGACCCTTACGAACCTTGCTTCCATTTTTAATTTTCTCACATTTCCCTGCCGCCTTAGTCTGTCATGGAAATCAAGACAGTATACATGTGGTTCCCAGGCAGCTACCAGTAACCTGGGTGATAGCTCATGCTTGCCAGGGCTGATGGGAGTTGTAGTTTAGTAATATCTGGCAGGTCAAAGGTTCCCCACACCTGTTCTGAATAACTATCCCAGGGGTCCAATGGCACAGCTTTCCTGCCTTGTGACAGTACACTTGCTTAATACCAGTAGGTTTACTAATAGACAGAATACAGAAGAACTTAGGCAGCTGCCTTTGAGTCAGATCATTGGTCCATCTAGATCAATAGTGTTCACACGGACACTATTGTGTCCAGGGTTTCTCCTAGACCTACCTGGAAATGCTGGAGATCTAACCTAGGACCTTCAGTATGCAGATGCTCTACCACTGAACTATGGTCCTTCAGTAGGGTTTCTTATAACCTAATGGGACGTGGGTGGTGCTGTGGTCTAAACCATTGAGCCTCTTGGGCTTGCTGATCAGAAGGTGGGCAGTTTGAATCCCCGCGCCGGGGTGAGCTCCTGTTTCTTTCCCAGCTCCTGCCAACCTAGCAGTCTGAAAGCATGCCAGTGCAAGAAGATAAATAGATACCACTGTGGTGGGAAGGTAAAGGGCATTTCCATGCGCTCTGGTTTCTGTCACAGTGTTCCATTGCACCAGAAGCGGTTTAGTCATGCTGGCCACATGACCCAGAAAGCTGTCTGTGGACAAATGCCATCTCCCTCAGCCTGAAGCAAGAGGAGCGTTGCAACCCCATAGTTGCCTTTGACTGGACTTAACCGTCCAAGGGTCCTTTCCCTTTCCCTTTTTACCTTATAAACTAGAAAGGATGAGTCCATTTAACTGGTAACAGCCGGCGTGGAACAGGTGAGGCGTATGCTGCAGGAAATAATTTGCTGGGGGAAATGTGAGCTTGAGGAGGGAATTGAAAGAGGAGAAGGAGTTGGCCTGCCAGATCAGAAGTGGGGGCAGCATTCTGTCAAAATGGGCAGGATTTATTCTGTGAAGCTGTGAAGTAATTAAAAAGAAAGTGCCTTTCTGAACTTCTTTACCTCACAGCTGAGTAGGCACAGCCAGATCACACAGATCTGCAAAGGGTGTGATTTTCAGGTGGTCTTCAGCAGGCATTTCATATTTTAAGGAATTTAGCATTGAAGAATGAAAGGAGACGTAAGGATAGATGCTAATGGTCAAGACAGGTGGGTGGCAGACTAGCTTTTAAACCCAGGATATATGTGTAGACCTAGTGACCCACCAGGCTAAATGCAGCCTACCTGCCGGATGTTCTACAACCATGTTTTTGTGGCCACAGGCAACAAAACCAGAGGTTTACGGGGGTGCCATACATAGCATGTGGGCTGCATTTGACTTTGAAAAGTCACAAGTTGTGCTTTATGCATTAAGAAACAGGCTGGATTTTGAACAGCGCTGGGGAACACTCCAGGCTGACCACATATTCATTTGAACTCAAGTGTGATGGGGAACTCAACAACGGGGAGCTAAAATGTTATGATAACGTACCAACGATCCCAGACTGGCAGACAAAGATGGTGGAATATGCTGAGTTGGCGAAATTGACTGGGAAAATCCAAAACCAGCAGGATCAAACGTTTCAAAAAGACTGGAATAAGTTTATAGAGTATTTGAGGGATTATTGTAAACATTTAACAGCACTGACAGGACTGATTTAAAACCTGATAGTTTATAGAAAGCATGGATTTACAATTAATATAATTTAGTGATTATTGGAATTGAATAGAGAGTAAAGAGGGAAAATTGAAATGCAATTTTAAAAAATATATAATTTAAGGTAATCATAGGCCGGGAGGGAGGGGAGTCGAGTGCTCATGAGTGTGGAATATAATTCAAAAACTGGAGTGTGTTATATTTATATAAAATGGAAACTTAATAAAAATGATTTAATAATAATAATAATAATAATAATTTTTTATTTATACCCCGCCCTCCCCAGCCAAGGCCGGGCTCAGAGCGGCTTACAAGCAATAATAAAAACAAGATGAATGATTACAACTTAAAAACAAAAATAAAATACATTAAAATAATGGAACATTAAAATATTAAAATGTAGCCTCATCGCAGGAGGAGAAGGAAAAGAAAAAAGAAAGAGAGGGAGGGAGGGAGGGAATCAAATTGGCTCCAAGCCAAAGGCCAGGCAGAACAACTCTGTCTTACAGGCCCTGCGGAAAGAAATCAGATCCTGCAGGGCCCTGGTCTCATGAGACAGAGCGTTCCACCAAGTCGGGACCAGTGTTGAAAAGGCCCTGGCTCTGGTTGAGGCCAATCTAACTTCCTTAGGGCTTGGGACCACTAGGGTGTTGTTATTTATGGACCTTGAGGCTCTCCGTGGGGCATACCAGGAGAGGCGGTCCCGTAGGTACGAGGGTCCTAGGCCGTGAAGGGCTTTAAAGGTCAAAAGCAGCACCTTAAATCTGACCCTGTACTCCACTGGGAGCCAGGGCAGCTTGAAAAGCACTGGGTGAATATGCTCCCATGGCAGAGACCCCATGAGGAGCCTCGCTGCAGCATTCTGTACCCGCTGGAGTTTCTGGGACAGCTTCAAGGGCAGCCCCGTGTAGAGCGAATTACAGTAGTCAAGCCTGGAGATGACCGTCGCATGGATCACTGTGGCCAGGTCGGGGCGGGAAAGGTAAGGGACCAACTGCTTGATGCGGCGAAGGTGGAAAAATGTCGCCTTGGCTGTTGCTGTAACTTGCGCCTCCATGGAAAGGGAGGCGTCAAGGATTACACCCAAACTCTTAACGGAAGGCAATGGCACTAATTGGGCGCCCGCAAGAGAAGGGAGTTGGTCCCTCATGCCCATGCCATCCCGACCTAGCCATAGGACCTCTGTCTTTGAAGGATTTAGTTTCAATCGGCTCCCACGAAACCATCCAGCCACAGCTTCCAAGCATCTGGTCAGTGTGTTTGGGGCCGAGTCGGTGTGGCCATCCATCAGCAGATAGAGCTGAGTGCCATCAGCATATTGGTGACAGCCCAGCCCAAAGCTCCGGATAATCTGGGCAAGGGGGCGCATAAAGATGTTAAAAAGATTTAAAAATAAATAAATTGGTAACATGTCTAGAAAGTTGAGCCATGGGTGATTTTGCAAACCTGGCCCTACATTGGTCTCCCATGGACCCTTGTGTTCTACTTCAGAGGATACAGACTTTTTGTCTGCAGAGATTTGACTCCTTGCATGATATATCCTTAATAAAGTAAGCTGTGAGTTCATTGTTTTAAGGAATCTGCATGCTCCAAAAGGATTGAAACCAGACTCTTCTTATTCAAACCACCATTGTATTTTAGTCCTCTGCTTGGTATAGTGAGAAGAAAAATCTCCATGAATGCATTAGAAAAACAAAAAACTTTCTCCCTACCTAAGTTTCAGATACACAGACCAATGCAGCAAAATGTCAGTTGGCAGCTGGGATAGCTCAATTGGTAGAGCATGAGATTCAGTTTCAGCATTGTGGGTTTGAGCCCCACGTTGGACAAAAGATTCCTGCATTGCAGGGGGTTGGACTAGATGACCCTCTTGGTCCCTTCCAACTCTACAATACAGGGATACTTTGAACAATAATGATGTACACAAATCTGGATGGTCTCAAAAGCAGTTATGGGGGATGGACTTTGTACAATCTCGCAGTACTGTTATCTCTTTACCTATATTTACTGGAATTCCATGAAGACTAATAGAATTCTGCAAATATCCCTCAACTGTAGTTTTTGTTTACATTATTTTCATGTATGCCATGGGAATGTTATACAAAGTATGTGCAACTAAACTAGAATAATTGTAGAAAATATGCAAACAATCTCTTGTCTTTCCCAGCTGTATTGTTGCACTGTAAAAGTTAACTTGTTCCCAATGCCCAGACTGGAAATTTATAAGCATATAATTCTAATCAAAAAGGATACACATCATATCACACATAATACTGAAAAGTGAGGTTTTCCGCTGCATGTTACATTGGCCTTCACCTACCTTGTATTCTCCAGATGTTTTGGACTACTGTTCCCATGAGCATCATCCAGCACAGCCTGATGGGCTCCACATCGAGGAAGGCTTTGTTACACAGTACAGTCGTACCTTGGAAGTCAAATGGAATCCATTCCGGAAGTCCGTTTGGCTTCCAAAACGTTCGAAAACTAAATTGCGGCTTGTGATTGGCTGCAGGAAGGTCCTGCAGCCAATCAGAAACCCTATCAGACGTTCGGGTTCCAAAAGAACATTCACAAACCAGAACAATCACTTCCAGGTTTGCAGCATTCGGGAACAAAACGTCCGAGTTCCAGGGCGTTCAGGATCCAAGGTAGGACTATATGAGAAAAGAGGGGCTTTCCTTTGTCATAAGCCATCTAAATAATATCTTTCTTTACTCTTTCTTTGCAGCCACAACAGGTGACCCAGAAGAAGCCAGCTCGGGTAAGTAGGGTGTGTGTGAATTATTTGCTGTGTGCTAAATTCATATAGCTCCATACATCTGTAATGCTAATCTGACATTGACATGTAATGAACAGAATCACTTGAGGGTAAATAAACGAGATGATTTTATACCGATTAAGCAAGGACAACATCGCAAACAAGAATCGTATTTCATCAGGTGCATGTTAAACTTTTTTTTTTTACTAACATTTCTTTATAGCCAAATGGTGACAAAACAGAAGTTGAAAGCCACAAAACACAATAATAATTATAAAAGAATGACGCTAAAGCAAATTAAAACAGCCACAGAATAAACCCAACAGCAGTTTAATGATTTAAAGGGATAGGCAAACTAAGGCCCAGGGGCTGGATCTGGCACAGTCGCCTTCTAAATCCAGCCCTCGGACGGTCCGAGAATCAGCGTGTTTTTACAGTTTTTACCTGAGCAGAATATGTCCTTTTATTTAAAATGCATCTCTGGGTTATTTGTGCAGCATAGGAATTCGTTCATTTAAAAAAATAAAAATAAATAGTCCGCCCCCCCCCATGAGGTCTGAGGGACAGTGGACCAACCCTCTGCTGAATAAGTTTGCTGACCCCTGATAAACAACAAATTTTTAAAACTGAAAAAAATTATGTAAAGAGGCAAGCTGCTGAAAGGTCCCTCTCTCTAGTAGCCACCACCTTCATCAGGGGCAATTGGAGAAGGGCCTCAGAAGATGACCTTAAGATCTGGGTAGGTATATATGGGAAGTTGCTTATGGTCTAGAAAGAGACTAGCTGTCATTGTAGATTAAAGTGCACTGGCATAATATAATCCTTTTAGCCAGTCCCAGTTGACAATCTGGCCAGGCTATTTTGGCCTGACCGAACTTTCTAGACCATTTTCAAAGGTAGACCTACAGACAATGCCTTCTAGGAATGCAGAATTGGCCGATTAAACAGCCATTAACCCCACTTTGTCACACTGTCTTGTTTAAAAGGGTTGTTTTCTCACCTTTTCAATGAATATTTATGGATGAAATGGGAGCTCTAAACCATTTTACAGACTCCAGACACAGAGCCGGAACATGGTAGTTTTTACACACTGCTTAACATGGAAAACTGCCGTAGACTTTTATATAATAGGAGCATAACATCCTTAGTGAGTATAATAGAGGAGACACTGAGGATCAGAAGCAGTTTCAGGATCCATGAAAGGATGGGGAAGCTCTCTTCAGGTGTTACTAAAAAATGGCAGTGTTTTCTTGAGTCCTGAGGCATGACTGGCTCAGGAGTGGAGTGACCGGCTGTGACATGTGAAGATGGAGAGAAAAGAGGATGACATTCGGCTGGGGGCTGAGACCAGAGAGAAGAGGCTGGGGAGAGCAGATGCTTTTGGCTCCCAGGGTCCTACTGCCTCAGCTGGGGAAGCAGGAGTCTCATCTCTCCCCTACTCTTTGAGACAAAGGAACACAGCCAGGGAATCTGAGAGGGAGTCAGCCCACAGCTAGGGAAGGAGAAACCAAAGTCTGAGGGGGGGGAGACGACGACTTGAGGGGGGTGCCAGGGGAGATGTAAGTGGGTAGGAGGGGGAGCACTTTGAAGATGTTGGTCTCCAGTACAGCATTACAGGTGCTTACCAGGATTAGAAGGAATTACAGTGGTACCTCAGGTTACATACGCTTCAGGTTACAAACTCCACTAACCCAGAAATAGTACTTCAGGTTAAGAACTTTGCTTCAGGATGAGAACAGAAATCGTCCTCCGGCGGCAGCAGGAGGCCCCATTAGCTAAAGTGGTGCTTCAGGTTAAGAACAGCTGCAGGTTAAGTACGGGCCTCTGGAACGAATTAAGTACTTAACCCGAGGTACCACCGTACACATGATAGACAAGAAAACTAGAAATATCAACAGCCATTGCTTGATTCAGGGATGGTGAGGTGCTTGGAGGCCCGAAGTCTAGGAGATCTGCAAGCTTTATAATCTATAAAGATGGTGATGTATCCTGCTGGTCAGCTGCTCACTGGGTCCTGCCAACATCTTCAAACCACAGGAAAAGACTTCCGTAGCACCTGGAAGGGGAGGCTCCCTTAGGAATCTAAGAATCTGTCTCGCACTGTGTTTGCCGGGCAACTTTATAGATTACTTCTATATGAGCCCGCTCCTCCTCCAGTTCAAGCTATCAGTAGGGTCTGGGTGGGTTCCAGCATCTTTAACTGGGATCCTGGTGGTCTGCTGGTTGCCAGTGCTTCTTTCCACCCACACTCCCAAACAAAACATTCTTTGCAATAGCTCACAGACTTCAACTTGTCACATCTCCTAAAACCAAGCTGCTGATTTTTGATTATTTTTTTTTTAAGAAAACCTTATTACTTTAGAAATAATGGAGATAACCTAATTTATGGTTTGGGATCATTTTTTCAGCAATGACAGAGTAGTTTTGTTACCAGCAATTCCCCTCTAGCAGTTCTAGTTGGCGGGTTAAAAATATCTTTGCTCATTTGAGTATAGCGACTAGCGTAGAAATATTGATTTGGCCTTTGACAGGGTTACCATGTCTCACGGTCTAACCTAAAATTGGCCTGAAACCTATTCTTGCCTCCTTAGAAGTGAGTCCCACGAGGTCCAGTGGGACTTAGTCCCAAGTAAAGAAGCATAGGGCTGCGGTCTTAACCTGTTCCCAGGTGAAAGTATTAAATCTCAAGCCAAGGAAGCAGAGAGAAGGGAGCAAGCCATGTTCCTGCCACCATCAGCCTTCTTCTAACATTTCCAACATGTTCTTCCAGTTTCAATTTCTCTCCTTTTATGGGAGAGAGTAAACTGAAAGGTGGACACCCAAGCTTGTATTATAAATATATTTTGGAAATGCATAGAAAATTGGACAATAATTCCGCAAAGGAGATCAGCTTGAAGGGGGAAGCTTGGGATATCTTTTATCTGTCTTTCTCAATATGTACGTTGAGCCTCAGAAAAACTAGCAGCCCTTTTATTTGGGAAGCTGGAATATGCCTGAGAAGGCTGTACAGCCTAAGAAGGATGAGAGTCTTGCCACAGTTCAGTCTCGTGCCTCTATTCCTTACTACTCCCTTTTATTTTACATGACCGAAATCATCTATAAAAGCAAATAGTTCAGGCTCAAAATTAACAAGAGCATGAGCTCATGCAGGCTTCCTAATCTGAGCTGTCTAAGGAAATAATGATAAAATATAAACATAGGGACTACATGGAAGTTCATGGAGGATAATGTAAATCTTATACTACATTCAGAGGAATCACTTCCTTTTCCATCTGTTTCCTTCAAAATAGCCTTGCAGATGGTTTTTCCAGACAGCTTTCTAGATTAAGGTAGAAATCTCCCCACAATGGGATTTGGAAATATTAAGCCCAAGTCTTGTAGTACCAAAGTGTTTAGTTGTAGTTTGGGCCAGCAGCCTTGGTTACTCTAGGCCAGACGTGAGAAACATTTTTCAGTCCCAGAGCCATGTTCCCTTGTGAGGAGCTCTCAGAGGGCTGCAAGTCATTGCTGGGTGGAACCAAAGGCAAAGAGCAGGCAGAGGAAGGGATGTATCTCACCTTTGTATATACAATAATAGACTACGTTCAAGCCATGAAAAAATGCTAGGTTTCTGTTTGTGCGCACACTATAAACACGAGGGATCATCACAGTTCTGGGATACATTCCAGCTGGGCAAAAGCACTTGAGGAGTGTCCAGACCAAAACATTTTGGCACCTGAGGCAAACCACAGACTCTCTCACACACACCCTACCCAGTTTATACCAGTGGTGGTGTGGAATAATTTTTTGCTTACAACACCAGACTTCTAAACTATTTTTTCCAATGAATCCAGGGACACTTTTCAACTTCAGTCAAATTCAGTGGATTTTGCCAGGGGACTGATTTGTAAATCCGGGGACTGTCCCTGGGAAACGGGGACGTCTGATAACCTTATTCTAAACACGACTCCAATACAGACCACTCTGTAACTCTCCCCTACAAGGCAGCACACAAAAATCCAGTTGTAGTGTTTTCGTGCCCTCTGGAACAAGGGGTTACCTGCTTTTAGCGTTCCAGTTCTGATACCAAAGATCATTGTGTGAGCTCTGTGTTGCCCCCACCCTGCCTTCCCAATGCACACACAGTAACACACTGTTGCAGTTTCCAGTTGTATTATTTTTATTTATTAATGATCATGCATGTTAAATACTTTATTTTGTCAGAAGTTAAAAGGTATGCTTTTGTGTATGGAACATTTTGTTGTATACTGGTTTGAACTTCTAGATCTGTGCGTTTTCAAAGATGTCCCATTTAGTTATTTAGTTATTATTGTTTTAAGAAAATTAAGCCCCTATCTCTATTTTCATCTTGAATAATACCACCAGTTTTCTTTAGAATATTGTGCAAAATACAGAAGAGTCTAAAGGTAGTGTCCCCCTCCGCCTTTTTACTGTAGTTCTATAAATGTCATTATCTTCCAGCTTTCAAACACACTGCAGGGCAAATCCATTCACTAAATCTTACTTTAGGGACAGATGCTTTCTAGCTTAGAGCCATGAAGACACTATGTAAAATTCAGTGGTATCTTCTGACAGTTAAAGAACCCAGAGGATTTTCCATTTTGCAGCTGGAGAATGCAAGAGCAGGTTACACTGTGAAATGATATTCTCTCAGTATTAATACGGACTCTTAAATCATAAGATATGTGTATGTCCACATGATAGCTGTGAAATGATTTATAACTACAGAGAGAACTCCTGCAGTGAACTTGTTTTAGAAAAGGTTACCAGATCTACATGCAAGCCACCAGTTAAGTTTAAACATATCTTGCAGAAAAGTTAGGTATGCTATGTTTAAAGACAGAATGTTTATTGTGCCCTTTCAGCTACTGCCGTTTCATAGGCTTTTTTGAGGATTAAAGGATATATAAATTTAACAACACAAAATTGGTATTTCTAGTAAAATCTGTTGTACTTTTTTGCTTAAATTGCTAAATAAGCAATAGAGGAAAAAGAAGCCAGTTTCCTAATTTGCAAGCAGTTTGCAACAGCTGTATCCTTGGCCAGAGTGTCATATGGGTGATTATATTGTAAAATAATACAAAGGAAATAGTTATTTTTAGGGACGCATCATGAAGATTATCAAAGTGAAACTTTTTTTAAAAAAACAAACAGGACATACTTTATTTTTATCACTTCTGAAGCATAAAAACAATATGCGTGTAAATCTGTCATTCGACCAATTATGTGAAAGGGGGTTTCAAAAACAAAGGTTTTTATAATGGTGATATTGCAAGATAAAGCACACATAGCCATACAGTTGCCCCCTAAATCTCCTCCCCTTTTTCTGAAGGCTCTAAAGCCGCCTGTCAGTAGCCCAACTGCTGTGGACTTTAGAGATACAAACTCACACATACTTATTAACTCTCTTTACTCATCTCCTATAATTCCTTTCTCATTTCATAGCTAATCTCCTGGCCTACTTAAATTCTTCAAGGCTGAGGCCTGGTCTGTGGAAATTTTGCCTTACAGCAGCAAGTGTCTATACCAGGCTTCCTCAACCTCGGCCCTCCAGATATTTTTTGGCCTACAACTCCCATGATCCCTAGCTAGCAGGATCAGTGATCAGGGATGATGGGAATTGTAGCCTCAAAACATCTGGAGGGCCAAGGTTGAGGAAGCCTGGTCTATAATCAGTAGCCATGATTAGCCAGAAATTGTTGCCTAGCAGTAACTGGATAAGCATATATTTACTTACATTGCTTGGAAAATGCATTTTTAACAACAACAACAACACCACAAATATTTTAAGCAATGCATGTGAAAAAGCACATACTAAACATTACCCCTGACCTAAGACAAACAACCTGTTCCCCCAAACACACAAGAGGAATCTTTCCAGAAAAACCACCCCAACAAAGCCTAAGGCAGAAAAACTCACAATACCTGTCAATATGCCAGAGTCTCTCATCAAACATTTAGCATATTCAAAGAAAGCCATAGCTTATTCTTTCTACACTAAATCTGGCATGCGCTCTCCTCACAACTTCCTCTCCTACACTCCCTCTCTTACACTTAAGTTTCAGGTCAATGAGTGGAGCCATTTTCAATCTATATCCCTTAGAACCTACTGCTACCATTTCTCATTATAAAGCGGAATACAGTTCAGCTGACTCTCCTTAGCGTAGGGCCACAACTGTGCCCTCTACAAAGATCAGGCCAGAGACATATTCTGTGTTTTAGACCAATTATTATTTAATCTTACAAGGAAGCTAGATTGTTCTTGTGATACAATAAATCCCTGTCTTTCCATCAAAATAATGCGCAATTAAGTCACATCATGAAAGCAAAAATCCACAGTAATAATTCCGGCAAAGTCAAGCAGTAGACAAAGAAAATAATCAGGCAAACACTGTCTGAAGCCCACTTAAACCATGTAGTGACATACAGTGCACCCTGCTTAGCGAGGCTTTCTGTAGGATATGTGCCGTCTCAGACGTTGCCATCAGCTGTGCCTTATTTGAACCCTTTTGAGCTATATCACAGCCCCAGTCCTATTTCTCTGATAAAAAAATTTCTGAACATTCCTCAAGGAATTTATAGTCGTACTTGCTGAACTCCTCGTTCATGTAATCAAAGGGGAGGTCAAGGGAAAACTAGGAAAATTTGCGCGCGCGCTCTTTCTCTCTCTCTGTATCCAATTCAGACATTGCACCCACTGAAGAATGTGCTTGTTAAACCCCTTGTATAGCTGGGACTTCATTTTTCTTTGTGAAGTGGGCTGCGATGTATATGGCTGTGAGCTGTTCAGTGCTTGGAACCCTCCTTGACTGGCGCTCATAAAAATGTCACTATGCACTTCCACTTTGAAAGGCTCTTTTATCTTACCTTCCTGAAGCCCCCTTTCCAAAGGGTAAGCACGCTTGACCAGGAAGCAGCAGCTTGGCCTTCCCACATAGCTAGGTCTTAATGAGGTGTGCACAGCTCTTGGCTTTCGACTTTCAATCTCTTTCGTGTAACTTCAAAGCTGCTGTTTTCACATTTGACGAGAGGCCTACAGCTAGTGTTTTGACTGGTAGACATGTCTCTTTGCTCTCTCGCATATGCAACGCAGCAGAGTTGATCATAGCCATGTGTACAGTGGTACCTCGGTGTAATGGCCTTAGGGGTTGCTTGTGCGTAAGTTGCCGCCGCTCTGGGCTAGGTTGGCGGGTTAAACCATTTCTCGCTGGACAGCCATCCACTCCGTGGCTGTTCAGTCGCTGGCAGAATCCGTCAGTGGGCGTTTCTCAAACCTTTTCCAACATAAAAGTTGTTTGACGCCCAGTCTCCTCCTACTCTCCCTGCGCGGAAGTCTTCTGCGCAGGGAGGGCGTGGGTAGCGGAGGACCTGTGCTCTCCCCGCTGGTGTCCAGTGAAGAGTCCCGGAGCCTGCTCTCTGCTTCCCCCATTGGCCCCCCTCTATCCCTGGTGTTGCGCTGATTTTCTTCCCCAACAGGAGACCTGCCTCTCTCCCTGCTTGGCCCCTCTCCAGCATCGCTGTGGAGCCTCGCCTTCTCCTCTAGTTCCGATGGCAGTTCCCTGACACTCGGTTTACGAACTTAATCCGTTCCTGAAGTCCATTCTTAAACCAAATCCATTCTTAAACCGAGGCGCACTTTCCCTAATGAGGCCTCCCGCCGCCGTTGCCCTTCCACCTTTCCAATTACGTTCATAGACCGAGGTAAAGTTTGCAAACCAGAACACTACTTCTGGTTTTGCAGAGTTCATAAAATGAATAGTTCATAAATAGGACTGTCCGTAAACCGAGGTACCACTGTACTTGGAAGTTCAATATGTCTTACTCTTGTTTAATTGTACATAGGATTGTAATCTTTCTTGTTTACCTTTGCTCTCATGCACCCTTCTGGGAGGGAAAAGGAGAAGCATCTGCTGCCACCACTGTGCCCTGATCTTCTCATTTGTGCTTGGCCCTCATCCATCACAGATATCAATGCAAAGATGCCATTTGTTATCCAACGAACAGCTGCCTTGAGGAACAAACACCTTCTTTGCAAAGAAGGTTGCAGCAGCTAAAGACCAAATGGATGACAGCCATCTGTAAATATCTGAAGGGCTGCCATGTGGAAGATGGAGCAAGCTTGCTTTCTGCAGCTTGAAGGAACAGATTCAAATTGCAAGAAAGGATATTGCAAGAAAGGAAGGATGGTACCAGCCATTCAAGAATGGAACAGACAACCTCGGAAGCTGGCAGACTCTCTTCCACTGGAGTTTTTTAAGCAGAGGTTAAGCAGGATTCTTTACCTGCACTTCCTACATTGGGGGTCCCATTCCAGCTCTCCCGCTCTATGATTCTGTGACTAATGGGGAATGGGCTCAATGGCAGCTTCTCCTTTCCCTGCCAGACAAGAGTTCTAATTCATGTGTACATGTACATGGATGTAAGCCACTGAATTCAATTGGACTTCCTAACGTGCACAGGATTGGACTGTAGCTAAAATTTTGTTGCTCTTTCTCTTTCCCTTTCTAGTACTGCCCATTCCTAGTTCCCTACACCCAGGAAGACATATTTCCTGCTTATAGGAACAGAAGAATTTGCTTCATACCAAGTTAGGCCTCTGGTCCATCTGGCAACAGGCAGTGTCTCTGTAGGGTCTCTGGCACATTTCTACCTAGAAATGTTTCTGCTCACTTCCTGCTTTAGGCCAGTCACCTATTCCCAGCATAGCCCACCTGTGAAGATACTGGAGGAGGTATAAAGTAGCTGCAAAAAGTTCTTGTGCCACAGGCAGCAAATTTTAGTTCCTGAACCACGTTTTTTCTGTGCACCCCCTCAATTAGTACAGCTAACTCCCAGATAGTTTGCACAGGGAATGTATTCCAAAGATGAGTTATCTAGGTCTATAGCCACTTGTGATGGGAGACTATCCTGATTTAAAAAATAAAAAATAAAAAATTCTGTTTACAGGTAAAAGAGTATGGAAAAACATAGAGTCAATCTCTATTCCCCTGCCTCAAAAAAATACCTGCTCCCACTTTCTGACTCAACAGCAAAACCATTGAAATAACTAACAGGATGTTGTAGAATAAATTCCCTTACATTTGAAATGTTGTAGAATAATTTTTATTTTATTAATAAGAATTTGTCTTACCAATATCGTTGTATTTTATACCACTCATTTATAAAATAACTTTTAAACATAGCGGGCCAACTATATTTATGTAAGTTCTGCTTGATTTGCATTGACGATGAGTCCCTGACAATGAATCTTTCTGCCTCTTAAAAGAAATCCAAGGCTGTAAGACTGTACCCACTTACCTTGGAGTAAGCCCTATTAAACATAAAATATGTACTTCTGGGTAGATATACATATTATGTAGTAGCATCTGATCTCAGATTAACCTATATGTAAACAAATTGGACAAATTGTCCAAGAAACAAGAGGGGGAAACTACAGAGTCTCTAAAGGCTAGAAAAATGGAAACAGGAAATAAAAGTGCATGAAAGGGGAGGGGGAAACTGCAGCTCTTAGGAAACCAGGGATTCCTATATCCTGGGGTCCAAGCAACTCACTTGTCAATCACAGCTCTGACTTCAATCATTGGTTAAAATCATGGAAATGTGGGTGCAGCCTGGCTGGCTCATCCCACAGAATCACTGAGACATTGCCTGCTCATTTTGCTTGACAGCTTTCCTTCTAGGAGGACTAGGGTTTGTTTTGTTTTGTTTGTAATGAAAGCTCAGTCTGGGGATTGTATCCAATACTAGTTCTGCACAAAGTAAAACATTGAAATTAATGGCCATGACTAACTAAGGTCCATTAATTTTGGGTACATCTGGCATGGGCTCAGGTGCAATTGCTTCAACGGCATCACTATAATCTGGCCATGATGACAGGTCCATTTCAGTGGATGAAACAGCCACTGAGAATGTTTTCTAAGCAAATCTTTGTATAGTCAGAAAACCCTGGGATTCAGAGGTATCGGTATGAAATTTATTTGCCTTTTATGTTGCTATTGATGTTGCAGTAAGCAAATGCTTGTCACTGAAGTAAGTAGAACATGTCTCCTGTTTGAAGAGGCACCGTGTAAATATTTTCATACCCACCTACAATCACACTGCTTTGCTGAGGAATACAGATAAATTATTCCCAGATACACAGCACCTCTTGGAGCATGTAGGACCCGGGGCAGAAGAGTTATCTGCAGATGCCAGTTTCCACACATGGATTGCCCATGCTGGATTTGAAATTGTACACATTCTGTAGCATCAAATAAAATGTGATCTAGGGTCATCGTTTACAGCAAAACAGTTTCTGGGATCTTTGTGGGAAAGCAGCTACAGTTATGATCTCAATGAGCTGTGAATTATTGACGTTTCCCACCTGGATGTTTCACATATCCTTTCATGCTTGTGCAACACAGAGGTCTCTTGCTTAGATGCAGCACCAGTAATGAGGTTCCAGTACTCGTATCCAGTGTTCAAAACTCCCATTGTTCTAGGTGCGATGGGGAACTTCATTAGTGTGAGCATTTTCTGAGCTCTGGGCACAGTACCGAGCCTAAGATTTCAGATTAAAACTGCAGAGTGAAAGGAGAAGAGGACCTTTTTCTGCTTTCCCCACTTCCAGCTACTCTCTGGAGACTGGAGAAGGGGGGTGGGCAGGGAAAGGACTAGACCATGTGAAAAATGAACATATTTTAGCCGCAGTTCGTTCGTCTTCAGCTATGTATTCTTGTTATAAAATAGTGTGCCTAGTTGTTGCATCCATAACCTAGGTTCAGAGTGCCCTTTTAGCTCCTAGCTTTCATATCTCAGTTTCTAACACTTCTCATATCTTGTTACAAGTGTCATGGGTGTAGGGACAAAATGGCTGCCATGAACAGCAAAAAAAGGATGGCGATGGTACTCTGTACCAGTGAGTATCATCACAAAAAAAAACCACTGATTAGATGAATGGAGTCACCGAGTCTTTTAATGGCCCAGTGACTTTTAGCACTGTCACAACAGATCAGAGGATGAAGCCTGAAATCCCCAGTGCTCAAACTAGGATAGACTACAGACAACACTGTGATCTTACTCCCAGAACTGGCACAGCAGATTCCTGCCATCCATTGCAGTATTTTACGTACTGCACACAAGGTGCAGTAAGCAGGTAGGGCCAGCAACAACCACAACTGGCACCCCTCAAGCCTCCTTAGAATGGCAGATAAATGTCTGTTTCATGTGTTTCCTTTATTTGGAGGTGTTTAATAGCAAATGAGCCATACCTGGGTGACTTCCCTCTGTCATTTGGCAAGCAAAGGATGCCAGTTTTTACTTATGATGCCAGGAACCACCGCAAACACCTCAGCTGCTAAAGCAGGGGCGGAATCATACAATAGAGCTGCCTGGCAACTTCCTTTGTGAAGACTGCAAGGGATGCACCATAGTAACTTGCTTTAAGATATGAGTAGTGTTAGGCTACCAGCATAAGTTTGTCCAAACTGCGGGAAGCAGTGGAAGACAGGAGTGCCTGGCGAGCTCTGGTCCATGGGGTCATGAAGAGTCGGACACGACTAAACAACAAAAAGTGTTAGGTGGGATTATGGGCAAGGCCAGGCAAGGAGCACACTCCGTCTCGCCATTTTGGACAAATCACTGTCTTTCAGCCTGAACTATAAAACAGGGTTGACGCGCGAGAGAGAGAAAACGGTGACAATGAAATATTTGTAACATGTCTCCACCATTCTGCACAGGCTGGGAAAGGAGTTTCGACAGTAAACAATTACTAGCAGGGGGCTGTGTAAAGTTTACCGCAGCAGCAGCAGCTTAGGTATGGTCGCGCAGTGGAGGAATAGGACGATGGTTGGAAATGAGTTATTTTGATAAATGGAACTGAATTTGTGTGATATGTTACTGCCATTTTTGTGATTTAATTACTACAGTGGTACCTCAGGTTACAGACACTTTAGGTTACGTGTTTTCGGGTTGCGCAGAAGCACTGAATCGCACAGACGTGGTACTGCGGGTTGCGAACGTGCCTTCCACACGGATCACGTTCACAACCCAAGGTTCCACTGTAATTGAAAAGATAAGGTCAGGGGTTAGCCGACACTTGGCTTCTCTCTCTTTCGTCTGCCCGTGGCTTTGATCACGCTACATCTTTCTTTGTGCTTCGTTCTCCAGAGACTATCTCAGGGTCATGGCCTGTTTCCTAGTCAAGAGGTATAAACCTACTGGCTTAAATATTTGAGGCCCACAGTTTTAGCGGGGGGGGGCTTTTTTTCCTTTTTGCTTCATGCTTTCCCCATTTCCCACATAACCCAGAGCAGACTAAACAAAACCAGTGTGAAATCTCATGGCTTGATGCTGCTATGGTTATATTTTTTAAGCTGTCATCCATTCATTTGTACTTGTGTTTATTCCCTGGATTTACAGCTTTTTCAAGCCTTTTTGGGGGTTGGATGTTTGAAACCTTTTGAGAGAGAGGGAGGGGGAAAAGGGATTGCAGTAAGCAGTGGCCTATGATTAAAGCCTCGCGTTGTTTCTTTCCCCTGCATGCTGCTCTTGTGCAGTAGTGTCACACATGGTAGCATTTAGGATCCCCTTCACAGCTGAAGTGTTTCAAACACTAATGAATGGAAGTTTGGTCACATAATGCAGACAAGCTGTAAGGCATGCTTTGCTGAATGGTGTGCGGCAGTGGCCTGGGAAAGGAAGAGAGTTATAAATTGTGTCAGTTAGCCACCCAGACAAAATGAAGCCATGTGGAAAATCAAATCTATTAAAGTATGAAGACTGTTATAAGCTGGTCATTCTTAAAAGGTCTCAGTTTGCTGTACGGGTAAATGTTTACCTATTCGCCCTAGATCTTTTTCACATGCTGTCTCACAAGATGATGTGCAGCATTTGATAAAAATCAACTTCTCGCTCACAGGCCCCCTTTTATCAGCAATGTTTATTGTCTCCAGTTTACCACCCATATCCTGAAAGGTACTGCTGCACATTAATTGAATAAGGAGTGTAAAAAGGATGGCGAAGTACAGCAAGGTCAGGAGATGGCCCGTACATATTTTAAGACCAAAGGGAAGGGGAGGACTCCGGCTGCTGAGAGAGAGAGAGAAAGAAAGAAAGCAAAATGAAGCTGTGTCGGGTTTTTGTTTTGTGTGGTTAACGCAGATTTTAGACATTGACTTTCAAAACAATGTTGTCTTTAACACTCATTTTAGGCTTCAGATGGAGTGCCGTAGTGGCACTTGGTTTAACAAAATCTCAATAATGGCTGAGTGGGACTATTGTGGTATAGTGTATAGTGTGATAGGTTAGGATGTGGGAGGCCAAAGTTCAATTCCGCACTCAGCTGTAAAGCGTGTTGGGTGGCCTTCCTCAGGTTTCCATTTCGAAGCCTAACCTGCTTCTCAGGATTGTTGGCTGGGTGGATAAATGAGATAAGCAACTATAAAGTATGGTTGTGCACTGAAAAGTCCTGGAGACAGGACGGATAACAAAAGAACCATTCACATTAGATTCACAGCCTTTAGAAGAAGAACTTGCTTTCTCCCCCATCTGAAAGCTGGAATAGTTTGCATTTCTTGCCATCTATTTTCCTCCATGCAGTTGTTTAAAGGCATATGGAATGCCTCCAATCACAGTACCATACGAAGGCATGTCCCCCTGGCACACTTTGGTGTGATTCCCACAGTTGCAGTATTACTTGTAGTATTTGCCACATTAAAAAAAAAATCGCTGCAGGGTATACCAATAGTTTCTCATGGAATGTGGCTGTGTTTTATAAACAGTGTATATTTATTCACTGAAAGGTACTTTTAGGGTACGTTTTAGCCCCACAAGGTGGCTTCCGACATAAAAATACAATGTACACCATCAAAACATCTAAAATACTAGCACAAACAACTGTAAGAACATCTGTAGGACACCACAGCAATGAAAGAACAATAAGAACAGCACTCAACCCAATATAATATCATTAAAATCAGGTCAAATAATTGAATCCCATTCAGCATCAATTCAGACAACAGAACCATGATATATATCAGGGGTCAGCAAATTTTTTCATCAGGGGGCCAGTCCACTGTCCTTCAGACCTTGTGGGGGGCCGGGCTATATATTTTGGGAGGGGGTGAACGAATTCCTATGCCCCACAAATAACCCAGAGATGCATTTTAAATAAAAGGACACATTCTACTTATGTAAAAGCATGCTGATTCCCAGAACGTCTGCGGGCCGGATTTAGAAGGCAATTAGGCCGCATCTGGCCCCTGGGCCTTAGTTTGCCTACCCATGATATATATTCTAGAAGGGAAAGAAACTTGGAATTAGTAGATATTTGATGCCTGTTTGAAAGCCTGCAGAGATTAAGCTATTTGCACCTTGTTTGGAATTGAATTCCACCACTGGGTCTCCTGCTGAGAATGCCCTCCTGTCCCTCATGTAAATGGACTCTGTTGGCTAGTTTTGAACCTAGAAGCATCACTAATTCACCATTTTGGTTGCACATTTCAGGAACAGACTGAAGAGACATCCTCACAAGAATCTGCAGAAGATGATTAGAAGACCACACATTGCAATTTCTACCTCATCAGCAGTTGGGTCTTTTGAAGGGAGAAGACACTGCCGTGACCACTTGCTTCTGTTGCCACAACCTTTCCACTTTGGCCTGAGGGGGGACGGGGAGGGGGGGAAATCACATAACCTTAAAAAGGACTTATTAATCACCTTTGTTGTAATCCCTTCACTGCCCCGGTTTTAGTGAAACTGCTGTAACACAGGGGGACACAGATTAATGACGCAACATTTAATTACTGTTTTCTCTTTTATTTTGCTTTAACCTACTAATAGTTTGTTTGAGCTGCTAAGAAAGGGTGAATGGGTCAGTAAATCTATGAACCGGGTTTTAAGTCATTCACTGCACTGCATATAAATAAGACTTTTGTAAAATATTAATTATAATGGGCATTCAAATAAGAAGGCCTTGGTGTCTGACACCAGTCCTTACAACACCTCTGACAACCCACTCCCCTAGCTTAGTAATTTCCCTGTTTAGAACACCAAAGATAAGGATTAGATACTACTCTTTTTATAGCCTTGTTCTAGATTTGTGCTTGATTGATTTTTTATTTTTAACATTACTGGTATTTCAAGATACGTTGATGGCTGATATTTTTTCACTTAATTCAGCTGATATTCAGGAAAGAAAGCCACAAGAAAAAAGGTACTTTTACTTTGCGAAAGGGAAAAAACCCGACAAAGATACGTTGTATATTCACTAATACACATATATCTGCAGTAGTAGTACTAAACAGAACTCAACAGCACACCTCTGTGGGAACACATTGACGTCTCTTCAGGTAGACTATGCTTTCTGGGAAGCCTCTGTTGCTTACAGACGGTTGACAGCAGACCCTCTCTCACAGCAGACATTTAACAGCTAAAATTTGAATTTAAAACAATACCTCAGAATTGTTCTGAATCATGGTCATAAACTGGAACTGAGGGCAAAGAGTCAAATTCTTCGTTTGACTTAACTCACTACTGTCAGTCCCGTTCTATTGTCTCTAAACAAATGGATCTCTGTTCTTAAATCACACATCTCAATGCAAGAGCCAACACCGTGTACCTCAAGTGAGCTTGTTATTACTTTTCAGCAATATACCTTGACATAGGATGGTTTGCTGGGCAGCTTTAACCCAGTTATATGTCTCCACCTTTTTCACTCAAAGCAGCACTTTTTAGCCACAAATGCAATATTACCCCACTTTTCAATACTACCTCTGATACGTACCATTAACTCAACAGTCATATAAACATTTGCTGCTATAATCATGCAATGCAGATTATTATTATTGGGTAGGTAAACATTAATTTCTGCATTTCTCCCTTATTTCTACTTTTGTCACCTAATTTCAGCCAAGGAGACAATACTTTTAGTGTTTTTCAGCATAACCATATAATTTCCCCCCTTTTTATGCCTTTACTCTGCTAAATTTCTATGTAATGTACCATTAACTTGAATATATTTTTGTACCGAATTGCTCATAAGGTTTGTAAGGATAATTTTCTTCAATAACACTACATGACAGGAAAAAAATAATAATTAACCGCAATGTTTAAATATTACTGTCCAAGTTTGTACCTCAAATAATTTTTTTAAGGAAATGGACTAGTTGATTGACAAAGACCTACCTCCAGACTATAAATGGAATGAACTTGTTGTTTCTTTCAGCATTAGTTTTTGGGAAGATTGAAACATTTAGGACTGCAACAAATCCCTGATCAAAACTATTTTTTTGTAAACGAACTTTGTGGGAAATGAATGCATTAATTACTTTCCTATTAAAAACAACCCTTCAAAGAAACTTGAATCTTTGTAGGTGGGAGGCAACAAGCTCAGCTTTTTGCATAATGCAATCACGAATATGTGCGTGTGTTTTAAAAAACTAGTAGATTGTATGCGAATACTTTTCAAGTATTTTCCATGTATTTTTCACAAATGTGATTTTTTAAAAAAAATATGTGTCAACCAGATTTATTTTAAATGCTTCTTATGTAGAGTTTGTTTAATACATACTTCTTTCTCTTTCTCCTTATCCCTTTCTACGTCTCTCACACAGCCGATATATCTGCTTGTTAACACGGTTTTACTATTTGGGCCAGGGGTAGTTTCTCAGGAAGGCTTTCTTCAGTATGACTCAAGTACTTAGCCAAATGCAACTAAGGAAAACTACTTCCTGGCTGCCTCACAATAGAGAACATTAAGACACAAGTGCCTCACTAAGGAACAAGAGTACATCTTGCTGTGGATCACCAAGAATGGAATTAGCGGCAGGGTAGGGGTGGAATTGGCATCCTTGCGTTACCAAACTGCCTTATGGGCCCTAGTCATGTCTATTCAAGCTGTTGCCCGGGATCAAAAGCACAGTGACTGTGCATGGAGGCATTTTAGCCCCCTGAAAAGCCCTTCGCCTTTTCCAAAAATATTGCAAGGTGCTCTGGAGCAGCACCCCATGAGGCACAGTGGGTTACTGTTTGAAGAAATTACCTAATTAATAGGGACACTGGGGCAGGACTTGATAACATGCTATATTACCTCTGTCATGGAGTTTTCAGATGCACACAGGCCACACTCCAAAACTCTTGTAAGTGTCCAAGGTGCACACGTATACCATTCAGGAGGGGAGAATTTCTCTTCAGTTTTAGAGAGTGTTCTGAACACAAAAACGGGAAATCCCCATGGAGAAATGCATTTGAGAGACTCGTTGAAGGGAATTAGGTAGCCCTTGGCAGCGTGGTATATTCCCTGTTCTGGGGCATCTGGATTGGTGTAACAGCATGAGACGAAACAAATGTTATCAGTATATGTGGGTCAGATATCAAACTCCAAGGGACTTTACAGCTCTGATGAAATTAAATCTTATATTTTCTGTAATATTGTAGAACAATCAAAATACATTACTACCTCTCAGGGTCTTCTATACCTCATTTTTCAGACTGAAAAAAAAACTGCTTGTGACCACTGAAACAGAAAGATCATCATAAAAATTTATATATATATAGTTTATTTTTGTGGGAGATAAATTTTATAGGACTGTTCTTTGCTGTCATTGGTCACAGCTAAATAAGACTGGACATTAACCTTTCTGCCGTTTCTGCAAGAGGGATGTGCTTGCAGAAGAAAAGTATCAAGATGTATAACTACAGTTTACTTTTTCCTGTTTTCCTTGCCTGTCTCCTAACTCTTCGCTTTGTTATTCATATAGAGTTTCTGACTACGACTGTACTTTGAATTGCTTGCTTGTTGAACATGTTCTTTTAATGGATTATCACCGTCTGTTCAGCACAATAAACATAATAGCCGCTGTAATCCCCATGTTGTTTGATTCCTAGCGTTTTGTCACAGCTCCATGAAATAAGCAATAAAGTTTGGTCCCCGTGAACCAAGTTTGTAAAAAAAAGATAAAAGAATGCATGCCGGTTATCTTTGTTCAAGCAACATGGGTCATACATGAAAGATTCATATCAAAATATTCCTAGGAGATATAGCCATACTGTGGTGAGCTTTAAAAAGTATAAACACACTTCTGTATATTTATTGACATCTTCAGCAACTTTGGATGTACAGCTGCTTTGACCCAGTACGCACAAGCAAACAAGAGTTTTGATATATCCACAGATCAGACCATGGTCTAGACTGCCCCTGCCGCCATGCATTTCATTGTATCATGGTAGCTACATGTTGAAGCGTGTTTTTGAAGGAGATGGTGGATAAATTGCTTTAAGAAACTACACTGAATCTACTCTCATTCGTAAGGCATTACTGTATCGGAATTCTTTGCAAATGGAATTGCCACATAGGATCCACATTATATGGAGTATCGTGCTCTATCTCAGTTATTTAAAAACACTTTTCTCTGCTACGCACCACAGTATTTTACAGCAAGTGCATTTTTAAAAGTTGGAAGTTCCTAAGGCACATGTACTGTATAATATTTCCCTATTACACAATTCGGTAGCACACATCTCTAATTGGGTGTAATCGCGTGGGAAGTGTTTGGTGTTTGAAAGCTCACTTTCCCTTTATTTTGCACAAGCAAACACGTGCACCATCCCACAAGCACAGTCATTTGTGCATAAAATTTGGTGTGCCTCCCCTCCAACTCCCCACTTTGTTTTCCTTCAAAGACGAGCAGGGGAGGAAGTTGGGGGGGAAATGTGCCAGGATCAAACCCGCTTCCCACTGACAACAGCAGTAATGGCACATTATTTGCTTACATGGACACATAACGGCACAAGACACTGCAATGAATGAAAAAAACCTAAAGTGAAAGAAATCTGGAAAATTCCAGAATAAAAGGGCAAATGTGAGCTGGGATTATTTCGTTTGCACTCTTCGTCTCTTTGTTGGGTCGCCCGCCCTATACATCCAGTATTCTTATAGTAACCTTTCATACATAAATGAAATATTAAATGTTTTAAGAGAAAGCTCCGTTTATATTTAATGCATAAAGACTGCAGTGAGCCAGCAACCTCCTGCACAGATTAACATTTCATTGAAATCACTGGACTTTACTTCCAAGTAAATATGTTTAGTTTTAGGGTGTGTTAAAAATAAGGTCCTCAAGCAACTACTGAGTTGGGTGGGCTTAACTGAAGCCAGAATTTTTTTTTCTTAGAAAATAGGTTTAACACAAAGTAGTTGATATGAAGCCAATATTTTTCCTTAGCAGACACATAAAGTTATATGGTGCATCTCTTGTGTTCCAAAGGAAATATGTTTAAGAAAGACATATAGTAATTTTTCATTTTCTATGGAACACAGGAAGCATTCACAATATTCTTTCTATCTGCTTTCCATTAACAACTTCAGAGTTGTTTCCAGTCATTTTAGTAATTATCCTTGACCTGGAAAAACTGACCTTGAGCACTACATTTTCCTCATGCTAAAAAAAGAAAAGAAGAAAAGGAGGGGGATCTGCATACATCAATTTTACTCTTTCAATCCTCAAAGCTCTAAATTATGGATATGCTCAAGGTTCTATATACTCCTCAGGGATGTGCAATCCTGACAGTGTCTTGTCTTGAATAAACAAAGGCCATCAACGGCATTGCCAAATGCACAAATCATTTTGTTACTGCATGCATAAATGGACAGCAAAGAGGCTAAAGTGACAAGTCTTTTTTTTGTGAGAGACGGGTCCAACAAAAGGCTCATTTAGTTGTTGGAATTAAAAATGAACAAATCTGACAAAATGCGCCATAATCAAATATATATCGGATAGTCCCAGAGATTCCTCAGTCTTTCATTGGAATGAAAGCAAAGGTGAAGGCAAACACGAAATTCCACATCTTGTGATATATTCTCATTAGCCAAAGGGGCAATGAGGTGACGGAAAACAGATTTTGAAGAAGCAAATGTTCCCAGATATCGCAACCCATAGTACCTGACAGAAGCGTAGATACTGCAAGATCCACATTATAAATCCTGACCTCATCATTCAGACTTTATCAGTGAAGTTTCCATTCACTGGGATCATAAGTACGCATAGCTTGTGACATAACAAGTCCAACATAAAGCCCTTTCATAGATGCTTTAAGCATTTATAGTTTTCCATTAAAAGTATCATGTTTCCATACTTTGCAGTCATAAAAGAATAAATAATTTTCAAAGGCTTACTTGATAGCAGACTTCTTAATAGACCATGGAAATATGTGGAAAATCTCCAACATAAAAGTAGCTAATTGACTGGTTACTGTGAAAGTCTTAAAGATCAGCTTCAAGGCAGGAAGCAGATACAATGCCCTCACACTGGAGTATTCAAAGTAATGCATTGAAATTTATCTTTTGGTTCTGACATTTTGACCACTTAGAATCACCTGTTAACTGGTATGCAAACAAAAACATTAAAGTGACATAGAAATGATTCTTCCACTCAATTAGTCTGGAGTAACACCATTGAACACAAAATAAATCTTGAATATGACAATGGCACAAAGATGATAGTACAAAGATTGCCATGTCTCTTACACTTGAAAGGGGGAAGCACCAACTTTTAGATCAATGTAAACATTGGATTGATTTTAATTGGGAGCAAACAATATCCATGGTCACAAATAAGGAGAAACAAACCATCACATTCTCCATCTCCAGATAACTTAAATACAATTTTAATTTGGAAAAGATAGTTTATTGAGTACAATAAACTAAAACTTTCATCTTATTATATTGCTGAGAAGACACATAATCTTCTCAGACCCATATACGTTACAATCCGTGTCTCAGTTTTGAATCTTTCTAAAAGCTATCTTTCTCCCGCTTTGAAATCCTATCTCCCAAATGTGCCTTTGTTCAGGAGAGCTTCCTCTTCAAGATGGTTTCCTAAATGTTATTAGTAATTAAGAGGAGGTTTTCAGTATATGAGTTTGCTAAAATAAAGTATACCACTTTGAAAGACATCGCCATGGTGCTTAATTAAAGAAAAACTTGGGAAGGGCTGGTAAATAGTTTGACCAAGATCCTTTGTAACTTGAGAGACAAAAGCCCTACGGAGACACCGCTAGATAGTTCAGATCTTTAGTGTTGCAAACTGTAGACACCACAGGATCATGTTTGCTTTAATTGCTAATAACATTATTTATTGTTTATTCACTTGATTTGATGCAACAACACAGGGAAGTTGTTTTGCTAGCAAGTTTAGCAGAAGATGCCAAATCAACAAAGTGTAATAAAGGGCAGGATTCACCTAATAAACCCCATCGGCGGAAGTCCTGCGCAATTGTTCCATCTGGCAATCTAATATGCTTACGTAGATGGAACATTTTGTAGCAGAGCAATGCTGAATTCCACCCACTGTCTTATATACACAGTTCATCCCAGTGATAATATGAAGCTTCTTAATACTTTTGCTTTGATGCTTCATGATGATAGGCTCTCAATAAAAGGAAATGAAATATATACCCTGAATTTCTCAGCTTCACTTTTATTATGTAATGGAGTCAGGCACTGTGATGCCCAAATGCATTCCCATGTTTCACAATGGAAAACTGCTGCATATTAAATACAGTCACACATTTTACATGTGGTTGCCAATTTGCTAATGGGTACTTGTGTTGATTCATGAAGCTCTACACAAACTGGCCCCCCAAGTACCTTAAGGGTCATCTGATGGGGAACTTCTGGTAATTCCACATGTCCCTAAGGTTTAGTTGGCCTCCACCAGGGACCAAGTCTTTAGAGTGGCAGGTCCTGCCCTGTGGAACTCTGCCCAATGAGGCTGAACAAGAACTATCCATCGCTTATTTCAAATGACTTTTGGAAATTTTATGGGTTGGGTAGGCAATCAGAACCTTCTCTTTTTAACCAAACAGTTTCATACTCTCCAACATGTTCCCAATGAAAATAGGGATGTCCTATTTCATTATTAATTATTATTATTATATCCCACCCATCTGACTGGGTTGCCCCAGCCACTCTGGGAGGATTTCAACATATATAAAAACATAATAAAACATTTTAAAAAACTTCCCTATATCTTCTAAAGGTTGTACAGTTACTTACCTCTTTGGCTCGGTGGTACATAATTCCATACCTTCCAACATTTCTCTGATGAAAACAGGGGTGTCCAAAGATAAGCGGGACATTCTGAGGATCAAATCAGAAACAGGGACGGCTTCTGTGAATTCGGTACTATTCTTGGAAAATAGGGACGCTTGGAGGGTCTGCAGTATTTATTGATTATTTTAATGGTGTGGCTTTTTATATTGCATACTGTCTTGATATAATTTCCATGAAAGTGCAGATTATAAATATGTAAATAATGTGCATACTATGTCACACAAATAATTTCCCCTATGCCCAGCACACTCATGTAGGATAATAGTAATAATAAAATAATAGTGTAAGATAAACCTGATCTACAAATAGCTTTTGTTGCTGAGCTAGAAAAAGAAACAGTTTGATTGGAAAAAGTCATTCATACAGCTGGCATCTAAATTAACTTTCTAGCATATAAAGACATCTGTGCCTTTAAATACATTTTCATAAAGCTAGTTTCAAAACAGTGTACTATTTCAACAAAGAAAAAGTTAAATGTTTTAAAAGCTTCCCCTTGCAGTCAGTGACAAAATTCCAGCAGTCTTTATAGCCCATAGGATCACTTTACAGCAGACTTTAGATATACCATGAAAGGCTGTCTGGAATTTATTATGAACCAAAAATGCCACCAAACTGGAAATTTCACATGGGGTGGGGGAAGCGATATTGTTCTTTTACCCTGATATTCTGGAGATGATGTAATCCAAGTATTATTATTTACAACAAATTCATACGTTATGCAGGCAAGCTGTTCTCAGGGGATATGTGTGGTAAATGGAGAATACCAGTGGCAAATAGAATTTACATCAAAGCAATCCTAGAAACCTCAAACACTCATTATTCTACTCATGACCTTTGCTTTTGTGCAGAAGGAGAATACAACGGAACATAATGGTAGCATTTACTGAAAACTAAACATTTCTATTTAAATGGTTGCTGAAAATGAGATGAAAACCTTTATGTAAACAATGCAATATATCCTTCTAATACTGTGCACCCTTGTTAAGTAGCAAATTGGCTATAAATCCTGAAGACATTTTATTAAATTTATGCCATTAAAAATGTGGGGTGGCTGAGGTGATAAAGTATCCATTGTGCACCAGGGGGATCATGGTTTGAATCTAGCGTAAGACACAAAGTCATGTGTTTGTGATCTCTCTTGAGCCCTCTGTGCTTATGTAGAGCATTTTTAAAAAATAATTTGCCCAACTGTCTGTCTCGCCTCAGTATGCGCAAGGCCACTGCTGCTGCCAGAAGTTTCCAAGCGACTGAGGTGAACGTTAGAGTCATTTCGCATGAAGGCTCGCTTTTCATAAAGCCTTTTTTGTGAGAGGGGATTTCCACTCAACCTTCAGAAAGTTCAGATATGGTGACTGTTCTTCTGACTACCACATGCTAAAAGTTCTTATTCCTTGCTGGACTTTGCCATAGAAATTCTCTGGACCCACTTTCATCTCACGTGTTTCTCCATCTTGTTTCAGGGCGCTCAGCGTCCATTCTTAAATCTCCCAGAGCAAAAGCCCTGTGGCAATTTCGGGCTTACTCCCAGACCACTGCTACAGAGCTGGCCTCAGAAAAGGGCTGCCCATTTCCAATCCAGGTCAAACTCTGGCACTTCCCTCCAATTTACCAGAAAAGGAGCCCACAATTACCAAAAGCCTAACCTCTTTACACCTCATATTGGTCTAGCAATTTCTCTTGCTAGGATCCATACGGCTCCTCCACAAAAGCTTCAGCTAATTAAGAATAAAAGCTCATTTTCTCTTCCAGAATTAGTATAAAAAAGGTGTCTGAGTATATGTTGCAACTGGTAGCATTAAAAAAGAAGCATCACCATGATCTTATACAGCAACTAGGTAGTTGCCTATGGGATTTCCAGACCTCTCAGTCTGCCCTGAATTCTCCAGGTTTGCCTGGGCCCTTCCAGGGGACAGGTGAAGGGCCTGAATCTCTGAGTGGTTGCTTTTAATTTAATTTAATTTTTAAGAAGACTGTGCATCATAGCTGTCAACTTACAGATTTGAAAATAAGGGACCAGCAACCTTGAAAATAAGGGATTAGAAGCCAAAATAAGGGATTTTTCCAAGCACAGGTATGTTCAACTTCTGAGCCCCTCCAAGCCAAAGGCAGAAAGCCCAGCCAGCAGCCAAACGAAACCTCAAGCCTCAAGGAAAACCACCATCACCTCTCTGCTGGGAAGTGCGGAGCAAAGGTGAGTCCCCAGGCAACGCAGCCGATTTGATCAGCACAAGGCATGCAAGCTCTACCCCCCAGTCGTTCTTAGACTTCTTATTGGGTGAGCAACGCAGCCAAGCAACACAGTTGGAGCCTCCCTCCTCCCTGGCCGGCAAGGAGGGCGGGAGAGGAGCTGCTTCCTTTGAAACCCAGGAAATTTAAGGGACATCATCAATAAGGGACAGCAGCGGGACATGGCGCTGGGATAAGGGACTGTCCCGCCAAATAAGGGACGCTTGACAGCTATGCTGTGCATGCATCTTGCAAGCTTCATCCCTGCAGGATCTGACTGCAAGTTATAACACAAACATGCTGTGGGGAGTCTGCCCTCTTCTGCTCCTCACTTCCAATTAACCTCCATCTCCAGGGCCTGCTCATGACAACACCAGGAACCACCCTTAGGTCTCAGCTTTGGACCCTGAAATCACGGGACCTAGAATGCTCCTGACCTGCCAATTCTAGTGGCCTCTGAACTGACATCTCTCTTTTTAGTTGCTCCCCACAACAGATCAGAAACTAGGAGGGAAGAGAAGCTATCAGTCTACGGTATCTTTGCAACTTAAAGCTGATTTAGTGAGGTTCCTAAGAAATTTGTCCTAGGATCACCAGGGTTTCCCCCTGTAAAGGATACACCAGCTTCTTGCATGGGGAAACTTGACGAAATGTGAAACTATACTATCAAACCTATATTCATTTCTATAGCCACAGCAGATGCTGTTAATTTTCCAATAGCATTCTCTTCCATTGACTCTCAAGGCAGATGGACGCCAACTGTCAAATATTATTTTGGGCCCTAGGGTTGCCATATGTCCGGTTATTATTATTTTTGTTGAAAGTTAGTAACATTGCTACTAGCAATACATCACAGCTTCTATAGCCTACATATAGTAGGGGTATTCAAAATTAGAGTTGTCACAGCAATCCACAGTTAAAAGTAGAAGTCAGCAAATGTGTCCTCTTTCTTTCTCTTCAAAATATGGCAACCTTAATTTTAGCCAGGAATAACTGTATGACAGGACTGATGGGGAGACTCTTGGCGAAGCAATGATACAATTGCTTTACTGAATCTCCCTAAAACTCAGTTCCAGCACCTCTCAGGTGAACACTATTGCCATTCTAAGAGAACAAGGGAGGTGTTCATGGTGAGTTCCAGCACCTCTTTATAGGAAAATAGCACTGCCTACAACCAAAACCTAGGGACGTGGGTGGCGCTGTGGGTTAAACCACAGAGCCTAGGACTTGCCAATCAGAAGGTTGGCGGTTCGAATCCCCACGACAGGGTGAGCTCCCGTTGCTCGGTCCCTGCTCCTGCCAACCTAGCAGTTCGAAAGCACATCAAAGTGCAAGTAGATAAATAGGTACCGCTCCGGCGGGAAGGTAAACGGCGTTTCCGTGTGCTGCTCTGGTTTGCCAGAAGCGGCTTAGTCCTGCTGGCCACATGACCCGGAAGCTGTATGCCGGCTCCCTCGGCCAATAAAGCGAGATGAGCGCCGCAACCCCAGAGTCGGCCACACCTGGACCTAATGGCCCTTTACCTTTACCACCAAAACCTAGAGCAGCTTCCCCCCACAAGTTACTTTCTAGATGTTTTGGACTACAATGTCCATCAGTGCTAACAAACAGCCCTGCTAGCTGGGGTTGATGGTGAAAAGGTGCTCCTAACACCCAGTCATAGGTAGAAGGGAGTTGGGTGTTAATTTCTGCCAGCAACACATGAAAATCTAAATCCAAGATGGCGGGTAATAGTAACAACAACAATAATTACAAGAGGGTGATCAAAAGACACTTAACTGGACATTTGGTTCCCTTTCACAGGTTTAACGTAATTTCATAGTGTATCTGCATGATGCACTATTAGTAGACTTACACTGCAATCCAACACACACTTACTCAGAAGTCAATGCAAAGAATAGTCTCCTTGCTATGCACCAACTTGTTCTACTATATTCTCTATCTCCTTTCTTATTATTGCCACTCTTTATAATCCCTCATCTTGTTTTATGTTCTTTTCCTCTGTTGAATTTTAATGCATTTTTGTATTTGTTGTTATAAACTGAATGTGATTTGACAACTCCAAAAATAATAAAAATGGATTGCCTTGCTGGCTCAGACCAAAGTTCCATATAACCCAGTGGCCTGAATCCAACAGCAGCTAGCCAGATGCCTCTGAAAACACATAACAAACAAAGTTGGAGAATATGATTACAAACTCCTGTTGTTTGCTGCCAGCATACTATACTGAGAAGGGTCTCAACAACTCAGTGGCAAAGTGCAATCTTTGTCTACAGAAGGTTGCTGGTTCGATCCCAGTCATCTCCAATTAGAAGCAGTGTGATATTTACTTATTTATTTCGGGCTTTTATAACCTGCTTTTATTTGAATCAATCCCAGAGCACAGTACAACATAATATATATATAATGTATAATAAAACAAAACAATCTTTTAAAAAATTCAAACCGCAAAACAATAAACCAAAATTATACCACAAACACCATGAGAGCAACAAAACATCTCCTCCAGCCACTGAGTAAATAAAAATGCATTTACAAGGCCATCTGTTAAAGGCTTCTGTGCTTGAGACCATAGAGAAGTATTGCCAGAACAGACAATATTGAGCTACACAGGCAAATTGTCTGAACATTAAAAAAATGTTTAAAACTGTTTTAATTCCATGCGTAAGCCTGTCATCGTCATAATCGTAATCATCTTTCCACCATGTTTATTTCTTCTTCAAATGGACAGATCTAAAAAGACCATTGCTGGTGCATATGGTAATACCTTTTTTAAAAAAAATCAAACAAACTGAGAAACTTTCTCCTGAACTTGTCGGTGTCACTGGAATCCTAAGAGGAGGATTGTGGTGCAAATATTCATGGGGAAGATGCTTGCCCATCATCATGGAAACAGGTAGAAATTATGGGACAAAGGAGTCATGCTAGGGTCTGTTAAAAGTGACCAAACCAACACTTCTAGTTGTGGAGGGGAGCTTAAAATGTGAAAAAGTAATTCCCAATATGTTCAATACTATGGGGGAAAAATAGTGGATGGAAAACTGTTACTGCATTTCAGACAAAGCACATCTGTTCCCAGGTGGCACAAAAAAACTGCAGGAAGGTTGAGATGTAATTGTAAGCCCACCTTCTAGCATGGGCTTAATTGATTTCAAAACCCGATACAAGCACGCACGTTTGAAACTGCCTTTCTGTCTTTCACACATGCAGACCAACTGCAGAGGAGAGACTCAAAAGTGCTTTAGTGGCATGTGTGAAATCAGTTTGGGCCTGCTTTAAAGAGTTAGAAAAATACTCTGCAGAAGCCAAGTTGACAGGAGACTAAATTAATATCAACCCTACTTTCATTGATATAATTCTGTGAAAAGAAACTATAGTCTGTTTTGTTGCAAACAAACAAAAATGCCCTTTTGTTAAAGCTCCAGATCAAAGCCACATATGTTTAACCAGCCAGATTGAATTGCCACCTCCCTTTCCTATATGAAAATTCAAGTCTAATTTAAAAATCCATACTAAGCTGGGCTTGGTCTTTTTCTCTTTTGTTTTTCAAATTAATTGCATATAAAGTGCCACTTTCCCCCCTACTGTAAATCAAGAGAACTCTGGTGTCTTTGGAATTAATTCCAAATAGTTGGTCTGGACATGAACTTCACAGTTCTTCCCTCCTCCATCCTGCTGACATTTTCCCATTAATTTCTTTTCCCCTTTCATCCATTCATTGGCTGATGAGTCTATAAATACACTTCATCTGCTTTTACTTTGCTTTCTAAGGACAAACCAGTCCCAAACATGTTGTCTTGATTACATTCAAAAGCAAAAGCCTCCGATGTTTCTATGTTGGAGCGATAGGCTGAAACGTAACATTTTGTCTATTATGTCAGAGAGAAGTTTCAATGGGCAGTTTTATCATAATGTCAACAACGTAAATAACCTCATGCCGAAGAAATGCCATATGTGTTAAAGCTGTAAATATCAGTGCTGGCAGCCAAACTGAAGGGGGAGGAAGGGGTTTGGAGAGAAAGAAAAATCAGCTGTGTAGTCTCAGACGATATTATTTTTCCCTGACCTTATTCCACAAACCTCTGCTTTTGCCCATTCCTTCCTACATTCGGATAACAAATGGCAAACCTTTAAGGAGATAGTTAGGATAAAGAACATCTTTATCTCATGCTGAGCTTTCCTATCTCAGTGCATAACTTAGATTTTTAAAATGATTTTTACAATACATTTTGTTTATATTTTGCTTAGGCTCCTGTATTACATTTCCTGTTGTGCATTATCCACGTATACCTTTTTTGGGTGGGATGAGAAGTGCCTTTATACGTTAAATTTCTTCTAGGATTAAAACCAGCACCAAATGAATTTGGGGCCTTCATCCAAGTGAACATGCGCAGGATCAGGCTGTAAATTGAGTGGGCCTCTGTGAAAGAGTTATTATTAAGCATGGATAAGCATGCTTGAATTCAATGCAGATTGAGAGTGAATATCCCTGCCCGATGCCTGTCTTGATCCAAATTCCATGAAGAATCTATGAACCAAGCCATGCTGGCAGTCTGCTGTGTGCTGAAGTGTTCTCTTCCACAGTAGTGTTCAAATTATAAGGAGAAAAATAGGAGACTCTTAATGAACCCTCAAGACCCAGCCCATGAGTATTCCCATTTTTTAGCACTATTATTCATTTCCCCATTCCACAGTCTTCAAAAAGCAAGAGTCCAAGGGGGGCATTGCAATCGATTGGGGGGGGGGTGAAGCCCCTTCTGGCCCCTCTGTAATGCTGTGCCTCATTTATATTAATGGAGAATCTTTTCTCAGAAGAGAAGTTCCATGACCACACTCTGCATCCAGAAAAGATTACTGAACCAGAGGTATCGTCTACACAATAGGTTCTGTGGAGATTCCTTTTTTAAAAACAGGTCTCTATTTGTGTGTGTGTTAATTTTTATCCAATTCTGAACGTACGGATACTTGCAAAATAATACATCTCCATTGTAGACCACTGGTGGCCACAACCCAAAGCCCTAGGAAAATCAGGAGTGTCATCAGTGCATTCAGAACTCTGTATTCAGTGCTATTTGCATCCATATATAGTGATTTATTGCCAATAAGGAGATACTGTAAAAGGCACAATCGACTGGGGAATTGCACTCTGCAGAAGCAAGCCATTGCTGCAAGCTCTCATTGACAGCAACGTGGCTTGCGCATGAGAGCATCCCAGTGGATTGAGTTCCATGTGATTAGAACTCCACTAAGGAAGAGTTCATCATAGCTTCTCGGCCTTCCGTTTGGCGAAGTTGGTGAGTGCTGTTATAATAACAGGATGCAACACATCCTCTTTTGACAGTGCACGTGCCACCTCTCTTCTGTGAACTTGACAAGGGGTCCCAGCTGACGATGAGACCTTTCCTGCAAAAGCGTTATCAAATGTGAAACTGGATCCAAAGGGTTATGTCTAGGAAACAGGAATGAACTGTACGGTGCTATATATAAAGAAAAGCTGCAGTTGGCTTCTATAAATATTTCATTGTGTTAATTGCTCTGTGCTCTATGATCTCAGATGGAAAGTGAGCAACCAGAGTTCACAATTTTAAGAAGCAATTCTAAGGACAGCAACGTGTACAGTAATCTCAGATAACACAGGCCTGGTTCCCACCTTGCTAGAACAACCATGTTTATCGTGTCAAAAGTGCCACAAAGTGATCTTTTCCTCACGGTTTATATGTGGTGAATCTTCCTTTTGATTTAAACCACACACTTGATGTGCTTCTGCATTTACCCCATTCTATGACCTTTCCAGACGCAGGGGGGAGTACCTGTTGTGTTGTGTTGTCACTCTTCTTGTGTTAACACAGAGGAGTGATACGGGGCAAATAATATGCTATTCAGGGATAACAATCAGGGGTGCCAACTTGAATAAAATATTGCGGGGGGGGGAGCATGAGTAAACCATAATGTGCGCACAATGTAAGCCTATATCTAACCCGCAGTTATGGAGAAGGCAAAGGTTATTGTTGTTGTTTAATCGTTTAGTCGTGACCGACTCTTCATGACCCCATGGACCAGAGCACGCCAGGCACTCCTGTCTTCCACTGCCTCCCGCTGTTTGGTCAAACTCATGCTGGTAGCTTCAAAAACACTATCCAACCATCTCATCCTCTGTCGTCCCCTTCTCCTTGTGCCCTCCATCTTTCCCAACATCAGGGTCTTTTCCAGGGAGTCTTCTCTTCTCATGAGGTGGCCAAAGTATTGGAGCCTCAGCTTCAGGATCTGTCCTTCCAGTGAGCACTCAGGGCTGATTTCCTTCAGAAATCAGAAAGAAGGCAAAGGTATAGGTGCAAAACTGCAGACAGAGAGGTAATGCTTGAGCTCTCCTCACCTTGGGTTATCTCACTGAGCCAAACTATAGTTTAGGTCAGCAGGACACAGCAGCAGAATAACCAGAGAGAACCAAAATGGCTGTGATTTCCTCTCCAGCAGTCTGTAGGCACACACATTTGCATTAAGCCATGGTTTGGCTTAGTGTGATTTATGAACTAGACCAGAATATATGATGAAATAGTCACCTGTATTGAATCTACAACTTATCAGTACAAAAATATGGCTTGAGGAGGAAATTAAAGGGGGGAAATGAAGTATAAGATTCAAACATCTCCTACTGAACACCATCTTTTGCTTGCAGGCTTGCAGTGACTTGATTCCTTAAAGGATACTTGATTGTCATCATAATTTCATAATGATTAATCATTTCTCTAGGATTTTTAGCAATTGCCTCCTTGAATGTAGATTCGTGTTGCCTACCTTAATGGTGGAGCATGCAATATAATTAAGAAATAAAACAGCACATAACTAGCTGCTCTGCCAGAAATCTCCTGGAATTAAATGCTACTGCGTTCTGGCTTTTGCTTTTAATCTTTCCTGTGCCGGCCAGTTGTTGTCCTGGGGTTGAAAATTATGAGTCTAAAGAGGTTAATAAAATGTAAGGCTCGTGAAAATTATAAACATGAGAAAGGAGGAGGGGGCAAACAGTGTGCCACAATTAAAAAGAGCCCACAGATATTATTCTAGGTGATTAAGATTCTACATGGTAGCACTCTTTGGGGTTATGTCTAGAGAAAAAGAAGGGGGGGAGGGTAGGTAAAAATTCCACAGGCATTTCACATTTCTTCCCGAGATGCAAAACAATGCTCAGGTCAGGTTTGCAAGACTTTTATTGCTTTGTTCACACACACACAAATTAACAGTGGAGGTCTTAAACAAAACCTTTTGCACTTGGTGCTGATGAGAGTAAACATTCTTTCCTGAGCTATGTGGTTGCACACAAAGTGAAGATGTTTGTGTGTAGGAAAACACAGGATTTATTCTGTGCAGAAAATTTCCCACCCAAACATTTAAGAAACGTACTTTCAGTCAATGGGACTTCTTATGCTGATGGGGTCTAGCTGAAAATAAGGGAAACTTTTAAAGAAATTCAACTGATATTAGAATAGGTTAAGGCATACTGTTGTTTATGCTGTCATCCATCTGTCCTGAGAGACAATGGAGTGTGCCTTCGGAGGTGAAATCAAACTGTTTCATTAGGAGCACTGAAGTAACTTTCCCCGGGGGTACAGGTTTGGGGAGTGTGTATGGATGGAGGTCCTGGGCTTTCCAGTTGAGAAGACCTTCCTCTCGGCTCCACTGATGTGGTCCAAAGGAAAGCAAAGCAATACAGCCTTTCAAGTTTTTCTGGTTGACATGATTTTTAACAGTGGGTTTGGGGGGTTTTCTTTTACAACTTTTACATTTTTATCTGGTATTTCTACCTTGAACCTTAATGAAGTAATTCTACAACAGTTGTGGAGTTTAACAAGTTTGAAAACTCAGCCAAAAAAGTTCTTAAAATAAAATAAAATCACTTAGGGTTTTATTTTTTAAAAAAAACCACCAATGTTTTTGAGCCATTTTTAAGGAAATTTGCCAAAATCTACACTCCCGACATGTGTTGCGATATGTCCGGATTTTCCCGGACATATAAACAATTTCCGACCAGGCACTGTTTCCATCATCTGAATCCCAGACATACGACAGCCCCAGATGACTAACTGACTTCATGCGTAATGCATAGTGTTCTCCCCACTTCCATGCCTGCCACCATGTCATTTAGAGCTCAAACCTAGGTGTGCACATGTACAGCCAGATTAAGATAACTGGGTCTGTTGTTTGTAGAAATGTCCAAGGGAGTGCCTCCCAGTTTGCATTCGATATAGTCTTTAACAGAATGTGTCACTGAACTCAAGACAGTCAGATGCTTAGGCTGAGTACTGTGACAGATAGGATTTCTGTAACACAAGCACACCATAAGAATCTGCTGAGAATTCAGGCTTAAGCCTCTACGTTGCCCTTAGAACCATAAACCAATTAATTTTTAATTAAGATAGTCCTTTAAAATTGCCATTATTGCTCAGATAGTGCGCAAATTGTACACGTAGGCTGAAAAACAATGCTCATCATTTATCTTTCTTGGTAAAAAAAGGAGTTCAATGAGATTCCAAACACTCATGAATCTGAAGCCATGGCACGCAATTCCTGTAGGAGAGATTTAAAGACACATATAGAAAGAAACTGGGGGAGGGGGCAAATGGAAAACAAGAAGGGAAACGACATCTGTTCATTAAAGGCACATCATGCCAGTTTCCTTTCATAAATTACCGGTAACTGATTTAGCGACAATAGAAATGTGATACTCCGGTCTGCTTAAATTTCACTACAGCATTTGGCACAGTGCTACATGGGAGATTATTAGCTAATCTGGAAAAGATGGGGATTAGTTCCAAAATTATTAAATGAACAAGGAATAGGCTTTTTTGAGAGGGAGCGGGGAATACAAAGGGCTGTGTTGAAAGGTGAACTACTAAGCCACAAAGGGGTTATTTATAAACCGAGTTCTATAGAACACATCCTTGGAGATTATCTTTCTGTCCAGAATGATGCTGGACTGAACGCCAAACCATACTTGCTAATGACAAAATCGGGGGGGGGGGGGGGCGTGTCTTTACCAAAAACAATCAGAATCAAAAAGATGTTCCCATCTCTCATTTTATTTTAAAAGCAGCCATGTGGAGGGTGGGTAGGCAGTGAGTTAGATGAGGATTGACCCTGCCGTCTCCACCATTTCCCCCAACTGATGGGGGAGAGAGAGGCTAATGTAGAACTTGGGATAGGAATAGCTTGGGAGGTAGAGTAGGAAAATATATAGTATAGGGAATAATGGGTTCACACACACACACACACACACACACACACACACACACACAGCGCCGTTTGTGGTATTGAGTCTATTCCACATCTACCTCAATTGGTTTTAAAATAGATTTCAAAAGATAAGAGATCCTGCCAGAGCCACATTTTGTAAAGTTGGAGCCATTTTGTGCATTTGGTAGGAAAAAACTCTATTCAACAGACAGAGGGTCAAAATGCCATCCTGTAATTCACCAGAGAGAAAATTGCATTTTTTTTGTACAGGGTTTTGGACAGCATTCTCTTACACTGGGTCATCTCATGAGCAGCAGGATTAGGCCAGATCCATACAAGTTTCACTCCCTATTTTGCATATCAAACTATACAGAACACCCAAGCAAATAAATTATAGTATACTGTGAGGTTTTATCTTCCGACGCCTGTGAAGTATGAATGATTGGCCATCACAGTCATTTGGAAATGCTCCTCACTGATATGTACAGGTGCCAGGTGGTGCATGGATGAAGAACAGCAAATAAATAACAACAACAACAACAACAACAACAACAATTATTTTTATTTATACCCTGCCCTCCCCAGCCAAGGCCGGGCTCAGGGCGGCTTACAAGCAATAATAAAAACAAGTTGAATGATTACAACTTAAAAACAAAATTAAAATACAACATTAAAATATTGAAACATTAAAATATTAAAATGTAGCCTCCTCGCAGGAGGAGAAGGAAAAGAAAAAAGAAAGAGAGGGAGGGAATCAAATTGGCTCCAAGCCAAAGGCCAGGTGGAACAACTCTGTCTTACAGGCCCTGCGGAAAGAAATCAGATCCCGCAGGGCCCTGGTCTCATGAGGCAGAGTGTTCCACCAGGCTGGAGCCAGTGTTGAAAAGGCCCTGGCTCTGGTTCAGGCTAATCTAACTTCCTTAGGGCCCGGGACCACTAGGGTGTTGCTATTTATGGACCTTGAGGCTCTCCGTGGGGCATACCGGGAGAGGCGGTCTCGTAGGTACGAGGGTCCTAGGCCGTGAAGGGCTTTAAAGGTCAAAAGCAGCAAATGAAGACATCTGATAAACTCTCCTGCCTCCAGGAATGTATTGATATGTTGAAGCTGTGTGGCTGAAATCATAAGAGCTGGACCACTGTTTCCTTTCTAATTTTGAATATAAGGATTTAGAATCAGCAGCTAGGAAAACTTTGCTAGCATCCCCCCCACCCCCCACCCCGATTCTCTAATCCTGCAACTGAATGCATCTTGGTGGATCTAAGTCAGAGAACCCCAGAAAGATCATTAAGCGTATGAAAGCCAGCAGCTATTCACCCCCCCTGCCCCCACCAACTCCTGTAATTTTAATATTTCTGAAACTATTTAACTAAGCATATTCACAGCTCTGTGTACACATACTTAGCTTTACCTCAAGAGACCACCTACTCTGTGGGCAGGCAGTGAGGCTGAGGAATTAGGGGACAACATCTGGCAACATCGTGAATTAAATTTTTCTTCTGCAAGCGAAAAACCATAACCTCCATCAAGTCACAGCAGGGTATAATGCTGTTGGAGCAGACAAGATTTGTTTTGATCTCTTATGGAGCAACACACCCAGCTTTCAGTTCATACCAATAACATCTTTGTCTGGAATATACCTCAGTCCAGGGGCTGCTAATTAATGGTTGGAATTAGCCAAATAATTTCCACAAGAAAAAACATACCAATCTTATTCAAGCTTTAAAATGACTCGCAGCTCTCAATACAATCACATCTAAGTCTGATATTTTGGAAGGGCTTTAGGTACGGTGCATTTTTCAGCATATTAAAAGCTCCTGCGTCTGCTCCTTTTTAAGCTTTCAAAGTTATTTCGAGAGTTCATGGGAAAATACGACAAGCATTCAGTAAGCCAATTATTGATTTTGTGCCATCTTGTTGCTACCGTGTCAGGCTTTCCTTTCCCTTTCTTAAAAAGCGTGGCTTTCATCAAAACATATATTTAGATTATGCTCCTATATCTGCATGGCTTTGGGGGCTCAGCCCCACAAGTTGTCAACTCCAATCTGGAATCTATTTTCAGCACAATCTTCAACTCTGAAACATATGAAATGGAATAATAGTAATAATAAGCAGCATTCTCCTAAGTTTTACCAGAGCAGACCCTCTGAAATTCATGAGCATGAGTAAGCTGAGCTTTTCTCTAATGAGAAGCGATGTATAAATAGTTGAAATAAATCAGTAAAGGCCCATTAATTTCAATGAGTCTACCCTGAGTAAAACTTAGGTGAATGCTACTCTTTATGTCTTTCACCTTTGAATAATCACAGCCCTGATTCGTGTATTTGTAGAAACTAACCACTTGACAACCCTAATATTCCCATGTAGTTTCCCCTTTTGAATTCTTACTTCAGGTCTTTGCGACACTTTAAAACCAACCATATGTAGCTCTTGGTTGTAGTGGGTTACTGCTTGATCCCACTGTTTGCATAATGTCATGTACAGTTATTTTTATTAAGCAGCTGCTAGAGAAACATTAAATATTATGATATAAATCATCATAATCATCTACCAAATAACTACATGAAAGGTGGTAGGTCAGGCCATGCACAGAAGATGGAGAATGAGGTTGCCGATACAGTGGTACCTCGGGTTAAGTACTTAATTCATTCCGGAGGTCCGTTCTTAACCTGAAACTGTTCTTAACCTGAAGCACCACTTTAGCTAATGGGGCCTCCCGCTGCTGCTGCGCCGCTGGAGCACGATTTCTGTTCTCATCCTGAAGCAAAGTTCTTAACCCGAGGTACTATTTCTGGGTTAGCGGAGTATGTAACCTGAAGCATATGTAACCTGAAGCGTATGTAACCCGAGGTACCACTGTACTCAGGTAAGCAAGGAGCTTGCTGGCTCCAACACTTTATCCTACCTCCAGCACCCAAACCCAGCCCCTTGCTGAGGACGGCACTCCTTGTTTATTAACCTTTGGCCTTGCTGTCACTGCCACATTGCAGTTCAGAAACAGCAGCTGCAGTAAAGGCATGAGCCACCTGGGCTCAGCAGTAAACAGCAGCCAGGATAAACCCAAGCTCGCCGAAGGTCCTGAACCCCTGGCTTACCTGGCAGCAAGTCAGTACCCCAAGTCCAGAGTTCAAGGTCTGAAGGTCACTCCACACAAGCAAAGTCCAAAGGTCAGGAAATGCAGTTCAGGGTCAATCCAAGTGCCCAAGTCCAAAGACTAGCAGTCAGGATACAGTCCAGAGTCAAACCTGATGCACAGTCCTGTAGAGATTGAGGACTATCCAAGTCAAGGCCCCTCAATATAGGCCATTGAGCAGACCCAGCACCTCATCTCTGCTTCCCTTTTGTACTTTGCATGCTGATTGCAGCATCTGGGCTTGACGAGGCATATGACCCTCACCTGTTCTGAGTCTACTCCAGCTAAGGAATCACACACTTCCTCCCAGAGCTAGTGAGCCCCACCTGGCCAGCTAGGGAGCTGGGCTGTGGGCCCTTGCCTGCCCTAGCCTCCTACAGCTTTCCTCCCACTGCTCCCTAGGCCCCAGAGCTCACCATGCTTGTGGAGACAGAGGCCCCTCTGGCTCTGGTGATGGGTCCTGCTGCTCTGGTTCCCCCATCGCCATCCTCCATCACCCTGTGAGTACTTCCTTCCCCATCCCCTGTTTGCCCTGGTGTGTCCCAGTCCCAGCTACACCCCTCGCCGGCATCCTCTTCCTCATCCCTGTTGCCCTGCCAGTTAATGATACAGAGCTGCTTTGAGAGCAAATTATATCCAAGACTGTTCCAATTTGACTATTTATCTGAAGACATTTTGACTCTGCAACCCTACTTGTGGTCCACAACAACAACAAAATGGACTGTTACTAACTCTTACGGTGCCATCTTATGCATGTCAAGCAATTGTTAACCCACGCTTTGCAGTGTCTTTTCCCGTCACTTCCCTTACAGCAAAATAAACCTGCTTTTTGAGAGAAGCTGGCTTGAGAGAAGCTGGCTTGTGCAAGAGCTCCAAATCCCCTTTAATTGCACAACCTTACATTTGCGGTATGTGATTGAAACCCACTCACCAGACAATCTGGAAGGGGCCACCAGCCAGCTCAATCCTTTACTGTCTTTAGTTCCATCAGTGACTTATTACTGGGGATATAATGTAAATACAGACTAATTAATAGTGATATTAGACCAAGATATTTATGTAAAGTCCCACCAACACCATCTGTTATCTTTGAAGTAAGGGCGCATGGAGCAGACACATGCCTGCAGCTTGTAGCACACTTGTATCTTCACGGATGAGCAAGTTGAACAAGATGCAGACTTGTACTGCTGCCTGATAAAGTCTCCCTATCCTCTGTAATGAACTCATTAGCTCTAATGATGCTGCTGCACAAATGTTCGCTAACTTAATTGCTTCATATTCTCTGTGATTTGATTCCAAAAATAATATTCACAAATTCATACGGTCTGCAATCTCGCCCAGAGCCTTCCAAATGAGCGTGGGTTAAGATCACTCAAAGAAAACCTGTCAAATTATTATTATTATTTCTAATATGAAATAATGGAATTCTAGATAGCTTTAATCTCAAGGAAAACATACACTGAATCTCAAGAGAGGGTGGGGATGGGGAAACACACTATGGGAACAATCCTCTACTGGGGTTACACCAGCGAAGGGGCTTTAGGGTTATGCAGAAGCTCCACTGCAATGGTGTAATATCAAATATGTGACAGATACACTGGAATAGCTCTCTTGATAAAGAGCTGTAGCAAAACGTATGCAGACAGACTGGTTGAAACAAGGCAGAGTGGGGGGGGATGGTGCGGCACTTTAACTTATTTTTAAATGTAGCTGTGCGTGGGAGAAGGAAGAAATAGTAACCATGATGCTGTGCACTATTTTTCTGATGTAAATCCCTCCCCGCCCTGAAAAAGCCCCATTTGTTTTGTTAGAGAAAATATATGGGTATTCCCCCATTTCCACAGTGCCATGGTTCCAATCCAATTTCCTCCTTTCCATGGCTGCTTGGGGGAGAACAGTGGGGAGGGGAGATCTGATCACAGATATCCAACGTTTGAAAACTAGTATGGTGCTTCGATTTCAACATGTTGTTGAACTGGTGGCATACCAGGGAATTAGATGCAATATATACAGCCAACAAGGAACCAAGACAAATCAGCCAATTCGGCATGGCAATAAGAAGGCGGCTGCTGGATTGGACAGAAACAATGCCAAACTGGACCGCTCAACATACAGTGCCTGCTTTAAAATGCCCTAATGGTGCTTAAATAAGTGGTCGTGTTTAGTTTCTGGCCTTGAAGTTTGCACCAAACTGCTCTAAGCTCTGGAGAAGCAGTGGAGAGATTCTTAACCAGAAGGTTGGTGGTTCCAGCCCACCCAGGGGCGGCTGTGGGCAGGATTCATGCGCTACAGGGGGTTGGACTAGATCATCCTTGGGGTCCCTTTCAAACTCTACAATCTGTAGTTCTGTTTTTGGCCACTATGGAGCTAATAGGTACACACTGAAAGATGACAGGAAGGACCACACTGGCTGGCTCCTGATGATGAGCATCACAGCAACACCCCGTCAGAGCTGTGCGAGGTTGAAATGTGTCCCCACTGTCCATGCATTGAACTAGGATGGCAAAGACCTCTAACATGCCCAAGACACACCAGTAAATGTGTGAGCAGTCTTTCCCACACATGCGGAACAAATACAGAGCACAGGGGAGCATTTCTGCGGCAAATGGCTGAGGTGGTGGTGGTGGGGTTAAAAGGTAAAGGTAAAGGCACCCCTGACCGTTAGGTCCAGTCGTGGCCGACTCTGGGGCTGCGGCACTCATCTCGCTTTATTGGCCGGGTCATGTGGCCAGCATGACTAAGCCGCTTCTGGCAAACCAGAGCAGCGCAAGGAAACACCGTTTACCTTCCCGCCGAAGTGGTATCTATTTATCTACTTGCACTTTGACGTGCTTTCGAACTGCCAGCTTGGCAGGAGCAGGGACCGAGCAACGAGAGCTCACCCCGTCACAGGGATTCAAACTGCTGACCTTCTGATCGGCAAGCCCTAGGCTCTGTGGTTTAACCCACAGCGCCACCCGCTTCCCCCAGTGGTGGGGTTAGCCATTGCAAAAAGCATTGTTGAGGGCAAAGCTAGCTCACACGACCCAATGCCCAGTGCTTTTTTTTTTTAGGGGGAAAAGGTGCCAGAACTCACCATGAACACCTCCCTCGTTCTCTTAGAATGGCAATGGTGCCCACCTGAGACGGGCTGTCACTGAGCTCCAGCAAGATCCGACTGAAAAAAAGCCCCGCTTAGAACCCTCTAACACGTTCATTCAATGAGCCAGAGGGTTTGTGTGAACCTGCCCAGTGTTTTGCAGACACACACACACACACACACACACACACCACACACCCCCAGTGATACATTTCAAAGCAGCGGCAGTTTAGCATCTTCTATTTCCACTCTCAGTGAGATGGACAGAGGTTAATTAGCACTTCGTGAGTGAGCTTGCGGCTGCTGTAAATTGAGGTTCATTATCTGAGTCCTGGTTCACACTTCACCTGCGACTGTGTAGCAAATATTTACTTTCTAGTGTATTCGTTTGTTAATTTATATCCTGTCTTTTGGTATGATGTGTTGAAGATTGCTAATAAGAAGTAGGTGCATCATTAACAATTTTTTTTTGTAAAATCACAAAAAACAGGTCTTTTTTAATTTAAAAAACACAGCTGGCTAAAAACTAAATGAACATACGAGATGTAACCGGCTGTGTTCTTAGATAAATAAGGTATACTATTCATTGTATCAAATTGTAAATTCCAATAGAAGTAACTCATAAAGTTCAACAAACGAACAAAGCAGAAGACCCAGTGGATCAGATCATTCTCTAGTCAGTTCATGCTTAAGGTCCATCCGTGTAATGGTGTCTATTCCACCTGTCTGTTCATAAAGTCCAAACCAGCCACATGAAAGGTTGTTACAGTTCCACAAAATCCTTTCACAGAGTCTAAGACAAGGATTTCTGGAATATTAGCCTTGTTTCGCCATCCTGGGCTTCATCAGTAGTTAAAGCTCATATGTGATATTACAGGACAGTAGATCTTATAGCATAGTAGTAGCTGCGGTAGTAGTAGCAATCAAATCAAAAAACCTCCCTGGACAGTGAGTTCCAGAGCCTGGACACAGTTACTGCAAATGCCCTCCTCCCAATGGCACTTCATGTCAGTGAAATGGGAGAAAGACTCCCTCAGCCATCTCTTAAAATGTGAGCACATTCATATTGGAGAACAACCTTTCAAGTACCCTGGTCCTCAGCCAATTAGGGCTTTAAAGGCCTTGCCAGTGTTTGGTGTTGGGCCCAGAACTGGAATGGAAAACAATGCAGTAAGGATTCTCAAGTGCGGAGATGCCTTTGGACTAATGCAGTGTCATCGTTGATCTTACTGTGGTTCCCATCATTTCCACCGTTGGCCTTGGCCTTTAGATCTGCCTTGCTACTACTTCCTCCAACTGCGAGAAGCCATGATGCCAGCTATCCTTCCTGCGTTATCTGAGGCAGTATCTGGAGAACCAGTGCCACTGGCCAATGCACAAGAGGCTCCACACAGATCCTGTAATTCGAGGGAGGGATAAAAAGAGTAGCAGGGACTGAAACTCAAGAAGTGAATGAAGTATTTACTTGGGGTTTTGTTCAGGTAGCTCACTTCTAGGCCCTGTTCAAGGTACCTGGGCAGGAGAAGGAGAATTCAAGATGGCGGAGCTAGTAACTAATTCCAAAGCCCTATGCCAGCTGGGTAAAAGATAGGGGGAACATTTCCCCTATTCCATCAGCCTTTGTTCTTCAATGTATTTTTCTTCTTTTTAGACCCAGTTGGGGGGGATAATTATTATTTCAGCTCTAGGGGCTGTTGTACTCATTGTTGCATTGGGATCATGAGAATAGGAGGTCTTTGGCTATGGTGGCTCCAAATTTTTCCTTTTCCTTCTCCAGTACTGTAAAACTCCTTTTTTGCTGAAATCAAGGGCATGGACGAAGGAACAGCAAGAGGTTTCCACACATACAATAGAAAGGCTTGTGAGGATGGATCTCCTTCTCTGCCCACAAATCTCCCTTTTCATGGGCAGCCTGGGGGATATACAATATCTATGGCCCTTATTATCTAAGACTCTTCAAGTATGTACCTTTCTACTTGTTATGTTCTTATTTAATACTAGGTGCTGCATCTCTGTTCACTTTGCACCCCTCTCCAAAGCCACCCACTCCCTCCCTCTAGAGCTTGCTCAAACCACTCCTCCTAGTAAAAGGTAAAGGTAAAGGGACCCCTGACCGTTAGGTCCAGTCGCGGACGACTCTGGGGTTGCAGCGCTCATCTCGCTTTATTGGCCGAGGGAGCCGGCGTACAGCTTCCGGGTCATGTGGCCAGCATGACTAAGCCGGCCACTTCTGGCGAACCAGAGCAGCACATGGAAACTCCGTTTACCTTCCCGCCAGAGTGGTACCTATTTATCTACTTGCACTTTGACGTGCTTTCAAACTGCTAGATTGGCAGGAGCAGGGATCGAGCAACTCTTCTCCTAGTAGACCTCACCAAACCTCCACAGCTTGCTTGGGCTGCCTATCCACCTGCCCACCTCTAGTTCCTTCCTCCATGCCCTCATATGCTGATGCTGCTATGGCCTGGCAGCTCTGAAAGCCCAGTCTGTCATCACACTGTAGTTCACATCGCCCTCTGTCTGTGGCCAAATGAACTGCAGCATGATGAAATTGAAACATTTTTATTATATGTATTGATAAGGCTGGGTTACTAACTTTGTAGGCTGTTCCGGAAGAAGCTGGTGGACCGGTTAACACACAACTAGATATGAAAATGAAAGTAACCATGAGAACAAGCTAAAGGGTGGAATCATAGCTCCAACCCAAAATAACTGGAGACAATGTATAACTCTATCATTACCAATTACTACACCACTTACTGAGGTCTTGCCCTACATTCTCTCAATTACTGTGGTTAGATTTGAGGGGTGTGTGCTTTCTGGGGTTAGATCGGCTGCAGTTAGATCTTACGGAGGCTGGCTTAAGTTTATTTGCTGCTGTACTAGTTTTTGATTATGAATTGTTATTATGATGGTTTTGAGCCTTTGTGGTGCATTGCTGTGAGCACATAGCTGCTAGAATTGATATGGAAAATATACATCAGCAAATTAAATAATATATCAACAGAAAGAACAAATTTGGCTATTTCACACAAATCCCCCCCCTTTCAATTTTTAATATATACAATTGAGTTGCTTTTGTGAGTTGTTCAGTTATCGTCGTTGCGGCTGCAAGCAAGACTGACCTAACCTTGCATCTTATGCACTCGGCTGTGTGAGGAAGAGATTGAAAGTGTTTCCTTTCATTTTCAATTACCGCTAACCACATTTTAGCATTAGACTTGGACCCTAAACTGATTTAGTCTTAACTACTACTTATTGAGGTGGCGCTGTTGGTTAAACCACAGAGCCTAGGACTTGCCAATCAGAAGGTCGGTGGTTCGAATCCCTGCGACGGGGCGAGCTCCCGTTGCTCAGTCCCAGCTCCTGCCAACCTAGCAGTTCGAAAGCACATCAAAGTGCAAGTAGATAAATAGGTACCTCTCCAGCAGGAAGGTAAATGGTGTTTCCGTGCGCTGCTCTGGTTCACCAGAAGCGGCTTAGTCATGCTGGCCACATGACCCGGAAGCTGTACTCTGGCTCCCTCAGCCAATAAAACGAGATGAGCGCCGCAACCCCAGAGTCGGCCACGACTGGACCTAATGGTCAGGGGTCCCTTTACCTTTACTACTTATTGAAATGAGCCAGCTTCATAAATCAGCATTTGAAACCGGCTTGTTTCAGTAAACCCCAGGAAGGTGGGTTAGCCCCAATGGTCTTCAACCTTTTTGAGTTCAGAGCTCCCTTGACCAATCATATTCTTTCTGTCGCTCCCTTATGGGAGCCACTTACCCTGAGGTTCTGTTACAGAATGCGTGAAGTAGGGATGCCCCCAGCCCGTCCTACTCTGCCCCATCCCCATTCCACCCTGCCCCTTTCAGGGCGGACTAAAGGAAGTGCGGCCACCAGGGAGAGAGAGGCGTATGCAGGAAGATATTGGGCTGCAAGCTAAAGCTGCCAGCTTCCCTTGAGAGAAAGAGAGAGGGAATGTTCAGCTCCCCTGAACATTCCTCAAGTCTCCCCAAGGTGTCATGGCGCACAGGTTGACAACCAATGGGTTGGCCAATCTAGATATTGTTGGGTTCCTAGCCAGCATGGTCAATATTCAGGGATGATGAGAAGTGAAGTTCAATAGCATCTGGAGGACCACAGAACCCTTTGGGGTTTTTTGCTACAGGAGACTATTATGGCTACCATTTTGCAAATTTGAATCACGTAGCAATAGCAAATGAGGTATTATTCCATTTTTTTCCGCATGGGCAGGATTCTTTTACTGTTGTGAAAACTGTACCCATCTTCAGCAACACATGATTTCCCAGAACCAGAGCCTAAACATTGAGACTATTGTTCAGCTCTACAGGGTGGTAGTCCCACCACAACTGCTTTTTTTTTTATTTAATCCCTACACATTTCCTTCCCTGGGAGCCTCCACCCACCATTAACTTCATCTACGATAATGCCAAAGGAAACAAAGTATTTCCCCCTCTTTTTAAAAAGAAAAAGTACAAGCTTTTACCACAGAAACCACCTGAGGGCTCAATTTCCACTCTTCATTAAAACCCAGTGGACAACTCGCGATAAATAAAAGGTGAAAAAATAACATTGAACCCCCAACTAAAATATACACAGGATGTGGATTCCATTAATTCAAAACGAAATGCAGTTGGGTTTGTGTGTAGGTGTAATTGCTTTATTTCAAGTAACTGTACACAACCTTAATCATATTAAACTAGCTAGTATTTAGGGTTTTGACACGGAGGCAGGCAGAGCAAGGAGCAATATGAGGCTAGGCCTGTGTTGACCATCATGGAAGTTTCTTGAAAAATAATGGCTTGGGCAGAGAAACAACATTTTACAACTTTTTAAAAACTTGCTTGATCAATATAATAAATTTCAAAATATTGACATTTCGGAAAACACAGAGGTTTCCCAAACCCTTAAAAAAAATTTCATTTTGTGTCTGACACCATTTTTTGCTTGCTGTTTCATTATTTGCATATTTAGTATCCTTAATGAGGTCTTGACAGTAGTTTATGGCTGATAACATTTTATAGCATTTGTATTAAGTGCATATTTTGTGTTGTATGCTGATATTGGAAAGCTGTGTGTGTGTGTGTGTGTGTGTGTGTGTGTATAAAGTCACACCCACAACATGCTGTGGTTTAAGGATGCTGAGAGTTGACAGCAGACCCCTCACAGTGCTTGCTGCGAACGTGACCTACACACCACCAGATCTGTCTGCAATTGGCAGTTGGCTCCTGACTGCCTGGCCTCTCACTATGACATGTCACCCTTGGGGCATGTTGACCTGATCTGGCCTCCATGTTGACCCGATCTGATCACAGCTGATCACACCAGCAGCAGCACTAGAATCACTATCACCTATCTGCCACAGCTACCTGGTAAAATGCTCCTGCAGTGGGCATCCAGGCAGGATATCATGCTCTCTGGGCAGGTGAGAGGCAAGGCATGCTTTTCCAGGTCTCTTGGAGCATGATCATTCTGGTAGAACTCAGTTCAGTGTTATGCTTTTAAAATTCGTATTAAGAAAACAAGGGAGGATTGGAGGAGGAGGAGGAGGAGGAGGAGGAGGAGGAGGAGGAGGAGAAGAAGAAGAAGAAGACGACGACTCTGTGGCTAGAGAGCGATACTGGAAGGGCATTGAAGAGTAAAGTAGTATACTGTCTGCGGCAACTTATGAAAATTACTGGCAGCAGCTCAGATCCGGTTCAGTGTGGGAATGAGTGTAGGAGCATCGTCAGGGGCGTGGGCGATGGAGTAGGCAGCTGAGAGTTACTAATGTTTGCTTAGGGTTGATTATAAGCTGAATCGCAAGTTATTCAGCACTTTTCTCATTTACAAGCTCCAGGGATTCCGATGACTAACTCGCCAATCACTGACTTGGCAGTGAAAAGGTACAAATGTCTCATAGCAAACAGCCCTTTGAACAATCACTAGTGTTTTTAAGAAGTCAGGCACTGATTTAATTCTGCCTGCCTCTTTGCTGAGAACTACTCACGGTTTATGAATGATGTATAAAAACAATAATGAGCAAACTATGTCCTGTTTAGGCTTCAGCTCGGGTTCTGTTTTTAGTTTTAAAGCAATTCTATCAGCCACTCAAAGATACATAGCTCCCACCCTCTCCTGATGACTGTGGTCAGAGGAAATTATATTTGATCACTGGTGCAGTAAAACGCATCAGATGTTGCACTGGAACGGCAACTCAGGAGAGTGACAGGTGTGGTCGGAGAAAGTATGTCACAAGCAGGATAAAAAGTGACAGTATGAAGGGCAATCCTATCTCCAACAACATGACCAGTCTCCATCCCCCTTTATTGAGCTAGCAGTGTTTGCACCCACTAAACATGAGCGTTGGCAACAGCACTAAGTGACCCAGAGACCATGCAGCAGGAGGCACCCATTCAACCCAAAGGAAAAAAGTTAAGACACTGCAGTTTGCTGTGTTTTAAGCTTTGAACCATGTTCTGTTTCGTTTGCAAATTCTAATAACTTATGTTTAGTTGATCTCTTGCAAAGTTTATCTTAATGAACATGAAAAGGAGTGCAGTCAAAGAGCTGTGGTTTGACCCACCAGCCGGTTCTTCCTATCTTGGGGTTGCAGTGTGGGATGATTTAAAACAAAGCAATTTAAATAATTAAGTCAAATTTCCGATTGAAGTCAACTTTTTCCAGTCTGAAATTCATCTATTTCTGAACAAACATGCCTGTTACAATAAGAACATGCCAGTTTTAAAAGTTTTTGAGTGTGTGCTTTATCATGTTTGTATTAAATTCATATTTTGCTTGGGAAACAATACAAATGAAATTTAGCACACACACAAATCCCATTTAAATTTTAGAAAACTGTTTTTAACTGTGCTCACAGACAAACAAAATGTGATATAATTTGTTGTTGTATATTGGCAATGATCTTCTTGGCCTAAAATATAGTATTCTTTTGCCGAGGGATTCTGAAACATTACTTTTACCTAGTAAGAGATCATAAGGTGCCGAGTATGTTATCAATCTCAGTCTTGGCTACTTTTTTCAGTTCAACCATAGTCTCAGGAAGGAAGGAAGGAAGTTTGTTTAAACTCAGCTTTTACTTTGATAAGCCATTATACAGCCTTCTCTTTTGTGTGTTGCAAGATTACAGAATATAGATTGGAATAGTATGGTGAATAGTAACATACACTTCATTCATTAACCAGGGACTCAGCTAGACTGGTAAAGAAAAAACGATTTATATGCGTTGCAGGTGCGATATAACAGTGTGCCACCAGATGGCTACGCAGAGTCCTGTTTTTCTTCTACCTGTTTTCCCTGTTTAAATTTACACCGCTTTGAACAGAAACGCTTCTTTGATGTGTCTAGATCCAGCCCAGGAGGCTGAATTGGTGTGGTTTAATATATAAATAGCCTCATTATAAAAACCAGTACAAACAGCAGCTATGCAAGAGATATTATGGAACCATAGCACCATTACCGGTAATCAAAGCACATCATCCTTTGTAGAAGAACACCACTGTGACCCATTGTGCTGTAGCAGTGTTGCAATGTGACCTAAAGTGTGGTGGTCTCGCAAGAAGCAGGTTCAGTGCTGCTATGACTCAACCAGCCACCACAGACTAACAAGTAGTACCAATCCACTGATCAGATATATATTCTGTTGTTGTTTAGTCATTTAGTCGTGACCGACTCTTCGTGATCCCATGGACCAGAGCGCGCCAGGCACTCCTGTCTTCCACTGCCTCCCGCTGTTTGGTCAAACTCATGCAGGTAGCTTCAAAAACACTATCCAACCATCTCATCCTCTGTCGTCCCCTTCTCCTTGTGCCCTCCATCTCTCCCAACATCAGGGTCTTTTCCAGGGAGTCTTCTCATGAGGTGGCCAAAGTATTGGAGCCTCAGCTTCAGGATCTGTCCTTCCAGTGAGCACTCAGGGCTATCCTTCAGGATGGATAGGTTTGATCTTCTTGTAGTCCATGGGACTCTCAAGAGTCTCCTCCAAACCATACTTCAAAAGCATCAATTATTCGGCAATCAGCCTTCTTTATAGTCCAGCTCTGACTTCCATACATCACTACTGAGAAAACCATAGCTTTAACTATAGGGACCTTTGTCAGCAATGTGATGTCTCTGCTTTTTAAGATGCTGTCTAGGTTTGTCATTGCTTTTCTCCCAAGAAGCAGGTGTCTTTTAATTTCGTGACTGCTGTCACCATCTGCAGTGATCATGGAACCCAAGAAAGTAAGATCTCTCAGATATATATATAACCATTACTAAATGTGGTATAAGTAAGGTGGAACAGAAAAGCACCATCCCAAAGGCATTTCAAACACCCTGGAGACATTTGTGCATCCGTGTAAAGCAAATTACCTGCTGTGCTGATAGGATTGTATCTAACCTGTCACATAAAAAGTAAAAAGGTAAAGGGCAGTCATGATTTCTAAGTGTATCTGCTTCTGGGCAAAAGGAACAGGGAGGGATTCAATCTCCGATGGAACAATCCTCCCTTTCTTGCCTCTCCCCGCTGCACGCTGTCCTGTGAGTTCTTCCAACATGCCAGCTGCCTGGGGGGGGGGGGAGAGAAGCAGGGGAAGCCCCCACTGCACTGGCAGAAGTCCTTGCATGGGCTTCTGCAAGTGGGACAAGTTAATGGAATCTGGCCTATGGTCCACATGTAGAAGAAGAAGAAGAGTTTGGATTTGATATCCCGCCTTTCACTTCCTTTAAGGAGTCTCAAAGCGGCTAACATTCTCCTTTCCCTTCCTCCCCCACAACAAACACTCTGTGAGGTGAGTGGGGCTGAGAGACTTCAGAGAAGTGTGACTGGCCCAAGGTCACCCAGCAGCTGCATGTGGAGGAGCGGAGACACGAACCCGGTTCCCCAGATTACGAGACTACCGCTCTTAACCACTACACCACACTGGCTCTCACTGAACATGTGGGGACCATGTTCAGTGTCCAGCCAACATATACAATTAATGTGGACAGTGTGCGTGTCATGTTGCCAATGTGCAAAATGTTCCTAGCAATTCACATTCTCCAACAGCACCCAGTGATTGTGCCTATCAGGCAGGCAATGTGCAGAATCACCACTCCAACCTCTCGCATTAACTCCGACAAAGAGCAGATAGCAGAGATAGCATTGGGCCATGTGAATTAGTAACATGGAGTCCCTCCCTAGCGATGAGCCACAGAGGGAAATGGAGTCTTGCGTATAAGAGCAAGGGAATAGGATCATTTTCCTCTCCATAGTTTTGTTCAAAGAGAAGCTAAGTTTGGCACCATGCCTTCAAATTGTGGTGAAGATTCCTATACCCTACAAATCTATGGTCTGAGAATTATCCCTTTGTTGAAAGCATACTCCAGAGATTCTTCAAAATTATTACCAGCATATGGCACAGAGCTGAACTTCCTTGCTGTGCAGGAAATATTAAAGAGATCATCATTCCCCCCCCCACCACAAAAAAAAATTAAAATGGCAATGAAATGGTTTGGAAATGCTAATTCAAGTTAACAGTCTTGGGCAATTAAAGTATCTTAAATTATCTCTAAATTTTCTGTTTTATTACTGAAAATTTATGAAAGGACCCACATTGAACTCTCTAAATATTATGTATGTGTGTGTGATTTCACACACACACACACACACACACTCCAGTTAATGTTTATGCTCATCTGGTTTGCATTTAGCATTCTTATGAGTCATTTCACTTTGATAGGAACACTATGCTATAGAAAACTGCTGTTAATATTTTAACTTTTAAACTCAAACGCTGGATTGCGGGTTACCTAAATAAAGCAACAACTGGAGGGGGGAAACCGACTTTGCCTTATGAAATGAAGATCGCTCATGGTAGATGTCTGTCACCCATGCCAGATGGGGGTATCTTTCCATCTTGTACTGTCACATCCTTCCCCTGCCCGCCCCCCGCCCAGTTTTCATGACTGCATTTTGGAAGCAGCCGCCCGTAGAAGGGATGAGTGATGCGGTAGGATGCTCCGCACTTCCTTACAGCTGACATTTAACCCGGGCAAAAGTGCTATATTTGTTTTTCTATCAACGCCGCTTGATTGCTTCTTATATTCCTACTCCATGCATTTCCTGAGAGCAGGACGTTTCTTGAAAATAAAACAAAACACACACACAGGAAAGAAACGACTCATAGACGAGGATTTTAAAAGAGGGTTTTAAAAACAATGTTCGGTTCAAGTGATTTATATGAAAAAAATGCAGGCAGCAACCCATAAAATTCCCACAGAGTCCTAGAGAACAAATTTATTTCAAAGTACAACTTTTAAGTGGACGGGCATAGAGGGTGACTAATGCCTGAATCACCACTTGAGGCAGACTGGGCCAACTCTGCTTTGAACACGGAGCACTTTCCAGGACAATTTGTGGCCATCGAACAGAGACATCCTAGAAAGCTGGCTCTGTGACGCCTTCACTGGTTCACTGAATATGGTTCAGATTTACACACACACACACACACACACCCCAGGGTCGGCAAAGAGAACCTGAATAAATAAACTAGTTTCAAAGCAAACACGGAGTCACCCATTTTAAGACAAATACCATATTTTTGCTCTATAAGACTCACTTTTTCCCTCCTAAAGAGTAAGGGGAAATGTGTGTGCGTCTTATGGAGCGAATGCAGGCTGTGCAGCTATCCCATTAGCTAGAACAGCAAGAGGGATCGCTGCTTTCACTGCGCAGTGATCCCTCTTGTTGTTCTGGCTTCTGAGATTCAGAATATTTTTTTCTTGTTTTCCTCCTCCAAAAATTAGGTGTGTCTTATGGTCTGGTGCATCTTATAGAGTGAAAAATATGGTAAATAAGAGATGCTCTCAAGAAAGCAGCAGATGGCTGAAATGCCTTTGCTGGGGTGTGTGTGCATGGCAGTTTAAGTTGGATTCAGGGCACCTCATGTGTGCATGTCTTTTGCATTGCCCACACATGGGCTAAGCGATGTCTGTTTTCCAACATGGTGTCCTATCGCCAGCTAAACATCATGGTGTACTGATATATCACAATGTCTGAAAGGGGTAATGTCCTGGCAAACTGCTACTACTTAGGGTTCTAAAACTGATACATTTTTACTTACTGTTAACATATTGTTATTACAACTGTTATTTTATACTACAGTCTTACCTTGGAAGTCAAACGGAATCCATCCCAGAAGTCCGTTTGACTTCCAAAACGTTCAGAAACCAAAGTGCGGCTTCTGATTGGCTGCAGGAAGCACCTTCAGCCAATCGGAAGCAGCGGAAGCCCCGTTGGATGTTCAGCTTCCAAAAGAACATTCGAAAACCAGAACACTCACTTCCAGGTTTTGATCGTTTGGGAGCCAAGGCGTTTGAGATCCAAGGTATGACTGTAGAGAGCAACAGGAGGGGCAGAAATCATGAGAGAAGCGATGGCCGGCTTTACAGTTTTTCCCTCATCGTGATTTTTTTACATAGCGCACGCACAAATCACGATTCACAATGTATTGACGTGTCGAATATTATGAAACCGTTACTGCAATGTGGACTTCAAACCCATTTTGGACAATATGGTGATATATCACCCAGCCCTAGCCCACACAAGGTCGCCCACATCCAAAGGGCAACCCACATTTTTTTCACCTTTTAATTTGGATTTTCCTGATGCAGGGATAATGTGATGGTGATGGGGAATCCAACATAAAACCACACATTACCTGAGTGCACTGAGTGGATGGATGGCTTTTTTACATGTGTGGTGACATTTTGCTGGGTGCTATGTATTGCCTCTGGGATGCAGGTGGCGCTGTGGGTTAAACCACAGAGCCTAGGACTTGCTGATCAGAAGTTCGGCAGTTTGAATCCCCGCGATGGGGTGAGCTCCCGTTGCTCGGTCCCTGCTCCTGCCAACCTAGCAGTTCGAAAGCACGTCAAAGTGCAAGTAGATAAATAGGTACCGCTCCGGCGGGAAAGTAAACGGTGTTTCCATGCGCTGCTCTGGTTCGCCAGAAGCGGCTTAGTCATGCTGGCCACATGGCCCGGAAGCAGTACACCGGCTTCCTCGGCCAATAAAGCGAGATGAGCGCCACAACCCCAGAGTCGGTCACGACTGGACCTAATGGTCAGGGGTCCCTTTACCTTATATATTGCCTCACCCCTTACTTCCATTTGCTTCTCACTGTAGCACATCCTAGCCATTTTATTTCCATCACCCCAATGGAGAGGATGTAGCATGCCTATATTAAAAAAATAAAAGTGGGTTGTGCCCAGTGCTGGTCCTACTCAGAGTAGACCTATTGATCTTAATGGATATGGTGAACTTCGGTTCAATAATGAGCCTAAACCTTAACCTACTCTGAGCTTAAGTTAATTGGATACAACCCTGAGCCCCTTGCTGACAATTATCAGAGTAGCTGAGAGTGAGATTGTTACTGTCTCTTTATGATATTTTACCATTATAATCTGTCCATAATTACAGGTACATTTCAGTGGATCGTATGATTGTGGAATTGTAGAGTTGGAAGGGACCCCGAAGGTCAGCTGGAGCTATGAGGTAAGAAAGAAAAACAGAAATAATGTCTCCAAATCTCTCTCCCAGTTCCGCTAGTGGCTGGGGAAACCCAGTTAGATGGGCGGGGTATAAATATTATTATTATTATTATTATTAATTACAGTGGTACCTTGGTTCCCAAATGCCTTGGTACTCAAACAACTTGGAACCCAAACACTGCAAACCTGGAAGTGTTCCGGTTTGTGAACTTTTTCAGAAGCTGAACATGCTCTGTTTTGAGTGTTACGCTTCCAATTTGAGTGCCAAACTTCCGTTTTGAGTGCCTCACTTCTGTTTTGAGTGTTACGCTGACAATTTGAGTGTTATGCTTCTGATTTGAGTGCCACTCTTCCATTTTGAGTGTTACGCTGAGGTCTGTCTATTTTTGCTATTTATTTTGCGTTTTTGTTTTTGTGGCTCTTTTTGTTTGTTCTTGTGGCTGTGTGGAACCCAGTTCAGCTACTGATTGATTGTGTGACTGCAGTACATTGTTTATCGTTTTCATTTTATGGAACAATGGTCTCGTTAGATAGTAAAACTCATGTTAAATTGCTGTTTTAGGGGCTGTTTTTAAAAGTCTGGAATGGATTAATCCATTTTGCATTACTTTCTATGGGAAACACACCTTGGTTTTGGAATGCTTTGGTTTTGGAATGGACTTCCAGAATGGATTCAGTTTGAGAACCAAAGTACCACTGTATTATTATTATTATTATTATTATTATTATTATTATTAGTCTCACCATGGCTTTCGGTTTCCTGGAGATTGGAAGCTCCCATGCCTCTATCAACCCAGTCATTCTTTGCTGTGGTGATTCACTGCTGGTTCTATACCTGATGGAGATGCATGTGACACAGAAATATATTTGTATTTTTGAAACTGCTGTTTTACGTACACCTGACAAATATAAAATACATTGTTGTTGCTGTTCTTGACCACCATGTGTGAAACTTTGACTTTGGTGAAAGTTTGTTATTGTGCTAATCCAAACTTTTTTCAAAGAGGGCCAGATTTAATGAAGTGAACATGCGTGAGGGCCAAACAAAGTTGGTGAGCTTTTTTTAGGATTGAACTTGAAGAGCTTTTTTAGGATTTGACCCCACTAAATAAACTGCCACAGGGATTAGGCCCCCAAAATGGACTTTGGACATGCCTGCACTAATCCAATTTTATTTTTTTTAAAAAGTATGAGTGGGTGGTGCACAGGTAGATAAATACCTTTCCGCTAAGAGTAGATACCTTTTCCCATCTGCTACTTCCCCCGTTTCTCCCCCAAGGCACACCTGCTCTTTCCTCAGAAACCTTTTGTGCATGTCCACAAGGAAACACAAGCTCCTGGGACTTCCAAGGGATGGGGAAGCGGCAAATGACAAGAGGGTACCACATCCTATCTTGCACTGCCCGCTGAGATAGACTTAAAAGTGCTCATTTGTAGATGGAAATACACTAAAGCATACAGAGGAAAATCAGATCTCTGTGACCTACATGCACATTAACTCTCTTGTTTGGGTTTGGATTTGGATTTGATATCCCGCCTTATCACTACCCGAAGGAGTCTCAAAGAGGCTAACAATCTCCTTTCCCTTCCTCCCCCACAACAAACACTCTGTGAGGTGAGTGGGGCTGAGAGACTTCAGAGAAGTGTGACTGGCCCAAGCTCACCCAGCAACTGCATGTGGAGGAGCGGAGACACGAACCCGGTTCCCCAGATTACGAATCTACCGCTCTTAACCTCTACACCACACTGGCTCTCTTGTGTCTTGGCTTTTGCAAAAGAAGGTGACTTAAGAAACAGAAACTGGTTGGGGTCAGGCAGATGGGCAGTCCTTGGGAGCCAGACCGAGCCTCTGAGCCATCCCTACCTTAGAGCACCTACAAAAATCACCTAAGCTTAAAAAAAAAAGATGGTATCGAACAATTTTCTTCGATACAATCCAAAAGTTAGCTCCTCTCCTCCTGCTTTCCCCTCAGTCCATTTAGGTATACTTTTTATTTACTATATTTAAAATATTTACATCTCTCCCACTGCCAGATGTCACATGATTGTTTAACAACCACTTACAGTCCAATAAAATAACAAAATAGGACAAATAAATTATATGAAATAACAATGGAAACCATCCAAAATCCACACAGGGCAATATATTTAATAGGACCTACCAAATAGCAAGGAAATTTCTGAGTTCTCAGAAACTCTTAAATCAGACTAGACATTAAACAAAATGGGGAGGAGGAGTAGAGAGAGAAAAGTCTGACATCTGAATTTCCATCCCAATAAAAAGACCAGTTGCCTATATATATAGATATAGATAGATAGATAGATAGATAGATGATAGATGATAGATAGATATATTGGGTGTGTGTGTGTTTATATATATGATTTATCATAAACATATGTACAAACTAACACATAAGCATACAAACAATCTGAATTTTATACTAAATATGGAGCATGTTCAGTATAAAAAACAAATTACAGAGATACAGTTACATACAGCCATGATTTTAAGATGAGTCTATATATCCCAACCACAACAAGGAATGAGTCATTGGAAAAGTACTTATATGACTCTTCCTATTTATATAATAAAAACTGGAGACCTGTCCACATCAAAACTGTCCTGTTTGGCTTTGCCCCAGACTACGCATCTGTGTCTGACCAGACATTCAGATAAAGCAATGTTCCGTACATTTTGTCCTGTTCGCCTCTGCCTCTAGACTTGCCACCTGACTGTAGCAGAGAGAGAAGTGGGACAGAGGGCCCCACTCCATCTGCTTGGTGAGACACCAGCTGCCGTTTGGCTCCCCACTCCCTGAACCAACTCCGTTCCAGCCAGTTATAATAACAATTGCATGACTTTAAGTAGTGATGATCAAGTTTGCTTGTTTTCTTCTTCCCTCACCACCCCTTTTTCCTTTTGTGACATGTCTATTAGGTGATAAGCTTGTGGGCAGGGACTGTTTTATTTATTTGCAAAAACAACAAGTCTACGCTGTATTTAGGTGCTTTTAAAATGAAATAATGATAATAGCTGATTGGTGAGAGTTGGCTGTAGTCCCTCAGTTGTGAAAGTTGGCACTCCACACATGCTCTATAGCACTTTTCTTTATTATCCTGTCTGCTGCAGTTGTGAGTTTGAGCATTGAAAGTGCCTATCAATATGCCTTTCCTTAGATATAGCTATTTGAATTGCATACAGAGCAGAATTTTAATTTCCCCTGACAAAAGGGTTATCATTGTTGTTATATTGCAGCGAGTCCGTAGAGCGTGTGTCTGTATGTTTGCACACAGAATCATATGGCGCATCCCTTCAGTGGCGGCTGAACTACCTAGCATTAGGAATGGGGGCGGGGCACTTGATATCTGGGCCCCATTACATGGCTTTACTTTTCTCCTATAGTACATGCAAGAAAATTAGGATGAGGGTTAAACCTGTCATGAGCTTCTACTCGTCCTCTCAGTTTCTTGAGGGAGGCAGGATTTGACTGCAGATATTTTACTTGGTCCCACAGAATTTAATGAAAAGCCATTGAGAATCAGTCTCCTATGTGACTAGACACCATCAGTCCCTGGCGTACAAAGCAGGTGAGAGTTTGTTGAGCTGGTGGAACCTAGGAACTTACCTGTAGAGCTATGATTAAGCATGATCATAATCCAGGGAAATGTAAGCTGCAAACCTGTATATCATATTGGCAAACTGTGGCCCACAGGCTGCTTGAATGCATTTTCACGGGGCGCTTGGGGCTGGAGATGTTGGAGAAATTCACCAAAGCCAGAATCAGAGATGGAAATGGACAATATTCACTCATTCATCCCATGTCCAGAACAGAACAGAATTCAGCTAATATGATTGGTGTTCACTATTGCCACTTTCAGTCTGCAAATCATACGTAACTGATTATTCCACACACACCTGCACTGTGTTTCCTTTAGATTGAACTGAATAGGATAGAATCGCATAATGACAACGTAGCATGTAACTGTGTAAGTTCTGTCATTTTGCCACTTAAGTGAGACAGATAACATAAGTTTGGGCAGAAGGCAAACTGCAGTGGAACAAAAACAGTGATGCGTGCAACAAACACTGGGCGGAAAAGAAAAATGACCCCTTCTTGAATCTTTGTCTTGTGGCTGATCCCTGCAGTCAAAATCCCCACGGCCACAGTCACATTCCCATGACCAAATTTCATTGATTTCCAGAGAGGAGTGGTACGCACTTCTGATGGGTAGGGATGGCACGTGGAGAAAGTCATCCCTCTGTGCCCATGGAAATCAAACTCCCCTCACCATTACCTAAGCTCTGTTCTTTGGGCTGCATGCAGGTAAGCCTTCTTGCTCCCGATATTAATGCAGCACTGAGCATTTCTTTAGTGTACTGCACAGACTGCTTCATCTTTTCAAAGAAAACTTTTTTTTTAAGAAAGGAAAGAACGACAGAACGAAAAAGAGAGAGATGAAAGAAGGAAAGAAAGAAAGAAAGAAAGAAAGAAAGAGACTTGAACAAATTGCTTAGGTGTCTTCTGAATGTGAGCAAAGAGATTGTTTTTTAATTAGGCTTTCAGAAATAAAAATATAAAAAGCCCACCTTCGCCGAATTCTACTAATGTATTCTAAGGAAACGCTTCTTTCACAGATTTACACTGGGGTCCAATACAAACCCTTTTAGAAGGTATTCAGATTTATTAGCAATGACCGGATGCGATCACAAAGCAACCCTGAGGAAGAAAAACTAACTGATTTCCCATTGAGTCATATTTGGATATGATCCAGTCGCTGTTCACAAAAGCAGACTGATTCATTAAGAAGCATCAAATCCACACACAACTGAACAGAGGAAGATGCCTAAGCGCAACTTGTTTAAAAAAAAATTCCGCTGGCAAATTCATAGAATCATGAGCTCAGCAAATTATTTCCACTTTGTCTTCTTTTTCCCTGGCAGTAACAACTGAACCATGCCAGATATTCCAGCTTTGCAATTAACTTTGATTCTATGAAGAGGATGCGTTCAGTGGACTATGCATGCTATTCTGCAAAACATTACTTTGGAGAAATGGTTGCCGTAGGATCTGATTGTACACACGTGTATGCCATTTAAACAATGAACAACAACATTTGGAATTAACCCATTTACGGTAATTTAGGAAGTGGACGCATGTTTTCAGGCAGGGACAGTATCAAACTGGGCTTCATCCTCAGAGTATGGGTGTGTGCCCACTATATTCTTGTTCATGATCCTGCATTGTTGACCCCCCCCCCCCCGCCTCCACAAAAGCACTGCTGGGCAAAATAACTCTTGGCTTATATGCAAGCATCACCCGCCTTCACCTATTTACTTACCAAAACTGGCACTAGTTTTCAGTGTGTCACAATGATTTACATTCTTTTTCTTTCCATTCTAAAACTTAATCCTGATCAAACAAAATACCTATGAAGGACTGATTTATCTTTAACGAAGCTCAAGACTGAGCAGCATAAACATTACTGCTTTCTTTTAAAAAACGTAATGGATACAGAGGATTTGAGAATAAATGATACGCGTGATCTTCACCGTTTACTCCTCTTGTCCTTTGGCATCACCACTTTCTACCCTGCTCATCAGTTATGAAGCCTAGGCTCTCCCTTTGTCTCTTCTCTCTCCTTTTCTGCCTGTCCCCCTCCACCCATAATCCATCCATCCCCAGATCATGACTCTGATCCCTTTACATGATACAAACACATATCAAATACCAACAGGGGGTGGAAAATCCAGTCATTGCCACCTTGCAGCAAAAGCATAAAGTTCCCAAAGGTTCCTTTTCACTTAAGGAGTCTCACAGAAGTCTTCGGCGGCATATAACCATATATTTAAAGCACACAACTTCCCCCCGAGAATTCTGGGAACGGGAGTTCACTTATTACAAAGCTACTACTGTTCCCGATATTCTTGCTGGGATGAGATGTGCTTTAAATGTACACAACCTTCCACTCAGAGGGACTCCCTTTTGTGAAAGGAATTATCCTTCCAAAAGGAAGCTGTGGTTTTGTTTTCTAAACCATATTGCTTCAGGCAGAACCAAAACCAGCAAACTTGAAATAAGACGCAGCACGTCTTGAAGACCATCAGAGGAACAAACAAACAAAAAGTTAATAAATCCAGTAAAGAGAGGAAGACTTCCTCTGGAAGACCAGCAGATAAAACAATGTTGTGCTTTAAACTCCACTGTTGAAGGTGGAGCTCCTAAGATTTTTGTGTGGCCTAATCATTAGGAACTTTCTAATGATTAGGTAGCTATTGAGTAACACCTGGTGAGGATGAAACTAGCTCTAACGCATGTGCAGAAGATGCCGATAACTATTTTAGTTTCTGACAGACATGACGGATTCTGCTATGAATCTGGTACTGCTGTGCAGGCTTTTGTATTCTCAGAATATCTGTTCGGATTATATGGATTACTACAAATAAAGAAAAGCCTAAAATCCTTTCTCCTCCAAACCAAGGGAAGGACCAGAGCTCACCGATAGGGCACATGGCCCCAGATTAAATTCCAAACATGCCCAGTGGGGCATATGGGGGGGGGGGAGGAATCAGATAGCATGGCTGGCAAACAACTCTCTTTGCCCCAAATCCTGGACAGCAACTTCTAGTCAAAGTACACAACACTTAGGGTAGATGGACAAAATAGCCTGAACTGGTATTATGCAGCTTCCTATGTCAAACCTTCCAAGTGTCCCTATTTTCCAGGAACAATCCTGGATTTACAGAAGCTGTCCAGGCTTCTGATTTAATCCCAGAATGTCCTGCTTTTCCTTAGGACATCCCTATTTTCCTTGGAGGGTATGGAGTTATGCAACCCCTGAGCCATGAGGAGATAAGTAACTATATAACCTTTAGAAGACATCTGAAGGCAGCCCGATATAGGAAAGTTTTTTAAATGTTTTATTATGTTTTAATATATGTTGGAAGCTGCCTTGAGTGGCTGGGGCAACCCAGTCAGATGGAAGGGGTAGAAATTAATCATCATCATCATTGAATAGGATGTCCCTATTTTCATCAAAGAAATGTTGGAGGGCATGCTATGTTCCTGTCAATACTCTCTTGAATTTTCCATCCTGTTGATGTTTGGCAATTAATTTTTCAAAAAACATTCTCTTGTACTGTATATTACCTGCTTCTAATGTTGTCACCTGTAACTCTATATAACCTATTCTCAAATTTTCCAACTCTCCAGTTTTGTTTTTTTAAAAAAATGCAAGAGTTTGGAAAAGTATGACAAAATATTTTAAAAATTAAAAAATGAACTAAACTTTACTAAAACACTGCTATTTTCAGCAGCACCGTGCCATTTGATACTCTTGAAATACACCTTAATTTTCTTGGCTGGAAATAACATAATCTGTGAGATAATTGTCTATGTCAGGGTACAGATCACAAATCATAAATTATAGTGTTGGAAGGGACCACAAGGGACATCTAGTCCAACCCCCCGCAATGCAAGAATCGTCTGCTCAAACCCATGACCCTGAGATTACTTTTAAGGGGAGGCTGTCAGACTACGTTTTTGTAGGAAACAAATGTTATTTTTGCATTAGCAAAGCTCAAATTGTTTTAAGTGATATGTAACCATGCATTCTGCTGATTTCATATTTTGCCCTTCACTATAGATTAGAATATTTAGAATAGCAGTCAGCTTCAGTTACGTTCCCCAGTTTTTTTGCACTATCGCTCGAGCCATAAACACAAGGAAATTTGTAAAATCCAAACCAAACATCCTTGTTTATGCCAATTTAGAAATAAAACAAACAATCATGAAACTTATCTGTAATGATGGGTAATAGATTCTTTTCCCCAAAGCTTTCTCAAAGAGCAAAACATTTGGAAGGAGAATTCTAGCTTGCGCAGCCATGAAAATAATATTTTAAAAAAACAAACACACAGCTAATTCGTACCAAACAAGCTGAAAATGGTTATTTATTAATGTTATGGTTATCATTGTTCCAGTTGTTGCAATGTCTGGGGCAACAACATTCGAAATCACATTTTTCCTTGTACTTAACTCACAGTGCCATCTACTGGGCTTCACGGAAACCCAAGATTTGATGTATTTATCAAACACGAAGAAACCAGGCAAACTTCCACATGCTCAAGTCTTTGGGCATCATTTCTTAAAGAGAGAATGAATTCCATCACTTTGCTCTTATTGCTTTGGATGTCAATAAAAGTTCCAATTAGTGTCAGTTGAGATCTGGACAACAGTTGGTGGGTAACTGGAGGGAGACCACCAGCTCATGCTAAATTGCCTTCTGAATAGCCATCAGATGGCAATCACTTTTCATCACTAGGCTGCATTTGAACCAGTGACCTAGAGGTGGAAAAAATGTCCTCTCGGATTACTGACTGCTCTGTTAATCCAGGGAAATTTTGCATATTTCGTGGGAGCTTCAGGACGCAACGGACGGGAAGAGTTTGAGAAAACAGGAACAAATGTTGTTGTTGTTTTAAATTATACTCCCTCTCCACTAATCAATGCCACGAAGAAATCCACTTTCAAATGTTGAAAAAGTGACACAATGCGATTGGCAGTTTCTTGGGAACAACCATAATATATGTAGGGACCACGTGCTGCCCTTCACTATGGTTGCAGTGTTACAGCACAATAAAACACAATCACGATCGGCGCATAATGAAACCTTGCTAATTCAGGGTGCCATTGTGGATTGGGGTTCCAACCTGACATGTATTATTGAGAGCTGAGTGAGCAAGCTGGGCGGAGCTGAGCTTGACCCACTTGTGGCCTGTCCAGATATTTGGTGCAGCATCAAGACAGAATGCAAGGACAAAGGGGGGGGATTGCTGTGGTCCAAAAAACTTGCATCTCTAACACCAGGACACCCCTCCATCTTGGAGCTGGATGTGAGAGCCTGCACCTGGTGGCAAGCCAAGGTGACAGTAAAACTAAGGTTGGATGGTGTGCCATGCATCCTGCTGCCTTGCGGGTTCTAGGAAGCAGTGCAGGTGTGGTTTTGGAGGAACCCAGAATTCTGGGTAGTTGTAATGTCCATGCTGCTGCTGCTGCTGCTGCCTCCTTAGTGTTAGGGTGCGGATGGCGTTATGGTCTAAACCACTGAGCCGCTTGGGTTTGCCAATCAGGTCGGCGGTTTGAATCCGCACAACGGGGTGTTACCATTGCTCTGTCGCAGCTCCTGCCAACCTAGCAGTTCGAAAGCACGCCAGTGCAAGTAGATAAATAGGTACCACCTGTGGGAGGAAGGTAAATGGCGTTTCCGTGCACTCTGGTTTCCGTCACAGTGTTCCATTGCACCAGAAGCAGTTTAGTCATGCTGGCCACATGACCCGGAAAGCTGTCTGTGGACAAACACCGGCTCCCTCAGCCTGAAAGCGAGATGAGCGCCACAACCCCATAGTCACCTTTGACTGGACTTAACCATCCAGAGGTCCTTTACCTTTTTTTACCTTTTAGTGTCCTGGCTCATAACTTCCAGGCCTCCAGGATGTCCACAGGCCTGTCTCAAGGTGTTGTCCGTTGGACAAAGAGGGTACGTTATACCTTCAGTTTGTTCTTCACTTCAGATGAAGGCATTATTTGGAAACAGGGGTATAAGTGATCATGCTTAGATCACCTCTTGGTGAAATTTGGACTTGCAGCGCTTTGACCCTCCCTCACCACCACTGGGGTATGGAGGGTGGACAGCTTTGGAAGGTCTGCAGCTGATGACTAATACAATGAATTCCTTAATGCTCCTGGTGTTTTTTCAGTGGATAGAGCAGGTGACCTGGTTGAAGCCCTTTCTCACTGTTGAACACTGAGATGCACTGAACTCTTGGCATCACCACCCCCCAAGCACCCTCTCCAGCACTAAAAAGCCTGTTCTGCCCCTTGGTATACCAAGGAACGAAGGCTGATAAAACAAGCTGGAGCATAGGTGGCAAAAAGCATGCTGTGAAGCCAAATGAACATGAGAGCACGGTTCTGCCTGCTGTGCGGCGGTAAGGGGAGTGGAACTTTTTAAATATTGTTGAGGTCCTGCTCACATCTCCTCCAGGAAATGGAGCTTCAGGAGTGCACTTTAGTTTGATTCCAATGCACTTTGAGGCGAGAATCACTCCCCTCAAGAGCAATTTTGAAATTTACTGCAGTCTCCAGGAAAGTATTCGGTGCAATATCTACTGTGACACCATGGCATCAGGTTCTCTTGATGCAGCCTGATGTCATGCTTGCTAAGATGCTTGCCACTGTGTGCCCATTTTTTGTCTTGCTCCTTTTGACTTATTAAAGGGGTATGGCTAGGAGGACAACAAGTCCTTGCAGGAGCATGTGGTCCCAGCCTTCTTGAAAAAGGCTACAATTTGACCTGAAAAAGCTCAGTGACCCTTTAATTCTCCCTTGGGTGTGAGAGAAGGTGATTGAGGGGGTCATGGTGAGACTGTTGCAAGCACTCTTGGATGAAAGAGTATCTTGATCCGTTTGCGTCAAGTTTCAGGCCTTATTACGGTACTGAATCAGCCCCGTTGCTCTGATAAATGGCCGCCTTCAAGAGGACAGGGGGGAACGTGCATTATTTTTACTTGACCTCTCCATGGGTTGCAGTACAATGGCATTTCCCTGAGCTGACTCATTGGTTCCAATTCTATCTTCAGGATCAGTGATTAATTTTTGGTTCCCTGGCACATGTGCTGCAATGTACCTTGGTGCTCTTTAGCTTATATATGAAGCTGTTGGCAGTGATTATTAGATTTGGGGTCTATTTCTCTAGACTAGCATCTGAAGCAGGAGAGGCCATGCAAGCCCTCGACCAGTACCTGACCTCAGTGATGGACTAGATGAGGGCCAGCAAAGAAAGCTTGAATTCTGGCAAGACAGAGGGACTGTGAACTGAGTCTGAATAACTGGTCAACTGCTTGCTTTGGATGGAGCTGTACTCAGGTTCCAGCTTGTGGGTGTTCCTGGACTCATCTTTGGCACCAACAGCGCAGGTGACGTCAGCGGTTAGGAATGCCTTTAACCAGCTTCACCTAGTTCACTATGGCAGCTATGGCTATTTCTGGACTTGGACTGCCATCCAGGCACTGGTAACCTCCATGTTGGATTGCTGCATGATGTTCTGTGGGACAGCCTCTGAGGCTGACCAGTGAGCTGCAGCCTAGTACAAAATGCAGCAGCTTGATGGCTCACGTTCAACATGTCTGCTAGCCATGGTGGCTGTGTATAACCTCCGGTATCGGAGGCGGTATGTTTCTGAATACCATTTGCTAGGGAGAGCAAGGAGGAGAAGTTGCTGTTGCGCTCATGTCTATCTTGTGGGATTCCCACAGGCATCTGGCTGGCCACTGTAGGAAACAGGATGCTGGACTAGGTAGGCCCTTGGTCTGACCCAGCAGAGTTCTTTTTAGGTGTGGGAGAGGGATGGAGGTTAGCCAAGCCAGGCAGCATCAGGCATAAACACCAGCAGTGCTGTCCTGCTCCTTGCACTACACAGTCCTCCTTTACAACCCACGCATTCTCACAAGCACAGAAACCCGGATCCGTTCCACATTCAGCTTTTTAAAACTGCAATGGTACCTCTGGATACGAACGGGATCCATTCTGGAGCTCCGTTTGCATCCTGAAGCGAACGCAACCCGCGTCTGCGTGTGCGCGGGTCGCCGCTTCTGCGCATGACGTCATTTGACCGCCTGCGCATGCGTGAGCGGTGAAACCCGGAACTAACGCGTTCCATTACTCCCGGGTCACCGCGGAGCGCAACCTGAAAATGCTCAACCCGAAGCAACTTCAACCTGAGGTATGACTGTACAGTGTACAACTTGCCATTAACATACAAGGACATTTGCAATGCTAAATTCAATCCATGTGTTATTGGCTAAAAATACCTATTTAGAGCAGGATGTAAGTGAATCTGATCAGCTACATGTTATTCATGAGTAATTCCAAGTCAATTCAATTGAGTTTACTCCCAAGTATGTGTGCACAGGACTACAGACTAACAGTGTAATCCTAGGCATGTCTACTCAGAAGTAAGCCCCAGGGATTCAAGAGTGCTTATTCCAAAACAACTGTGTACTGGGCTGCAGACTCAGAGCTACTGCTTTCCAGGGAATAATGGGGCTACACTCTCAGCTAGGATCTCAACAGAACAAAACTGGATTGGGCTGCACAGCATATACTTAGCTCTGAAGCACTGAAATTAAGGAGGCATAAAACCTTTGAAGTGGTGAGCATGCTGATGAGGATCTTCTGTGGAGGTAGGCAGGAAGGAAATGAGGAGGGGTGCCCAGCCCATTCAGAAGGCAAGTCTCCTAATTCGCATACTCCTGTCTAGTGGATCCCAACTGTGGATCCCTATCCCGCACCACATAAAATAAACATTTCTGTCGGGATGTGGTAGCAGCACCCAGATGAAAGCATACATTGCTTATGATGAGCACAATCCACAGAGAATTAGTTGGGACTGAATTCCATTGAAATCACGGGGTCTTAAAGCATTTGACCAGTCCCATTGTTTTGGAAAGCATAGACCTAACTAACTTAGAATGTGCTCACTCTGTTCAGGTTGACTGTATTCTAGTTTGTGCAGCATGTAAAATGCATACTAAACACGTGGAAGTTTTATTAAATCAAGGTGCCTCCAAGCTGACATCCACAAGGTGACAGTCCAAGAGTCTGAAGCAAGAAATTAGTCATTTGAAGCAATCAGTGAAAAGGGTAGTAATGGTTTAAGTCACATTTTGTTTTGTTTTTGTGGCTGCCTTTTTTGACATAAAAGTCTTCCACAAACACACATGACTTTTTTTTTAATTCACCCAGACTCTACCATGCTAATCCCTTAGGTGGTTTGTGCTTATTCTTCCCTTTGGTCCGCTTTGTCTTGAGCTTCTTCCTCTGCCTGGGATTCATCCATACTGGATACTGTCCATGTTCATCCAGAAGGGTTTTTTGGTTTCTTTTTGAATCCATTTCCATCTTACTCCCTTCTGGAAAAGAAAAGGGGGGGAAACACTTGAGGAAGTATGAGCAGTGTGAACTGTTACAGCAGCTAGTTAAAACACTAGCGCTGAAAGCAAATCAAAAGATGTTGGAAGAAATAAGATAAATGATTCAGGCTACTTCTAATACTGACTGGTTGTGGGAGGAGAGAAGAACTGGAAAGAGGATGATGCAAGAAAGTATGGGGATATTATATATATTTTATAAATATTCCCCTCTGCTTTGTTCTTCCTATATTTAACTTCAGATGCTGAACCCTTTGGGCACACAGGCAACAGTCCCATAGAAAGTGCTCAGCATTTGAATAAAGAAAGCTATGGATCAAAATACACTTGGGAGAGCACAGCAAATTTCTTCTACAGAGATTCCTTTGGCTGCACAACATATATTGGCTAAACTTGCCAAGGAAGCAGTTGCATTCTTACAGTAGCAATGGCTGAACTTCATTAATAGAGACGTTGAGAGACTTGGAAATCAAAAAGAGGGGGTGGGAGGAAGAGCGTTTCTGGCAAAGGATGTATGTAATATTTGCTTCCCATTTTTCAGAGCTGATTTGTGGCATTCCTTAGAGCAAAAGCAAAAAATAGGTCAACTCACCCTCCTGATCCTCCTTCTTTATGACTTTCTCAGCAGGAACGACAGTTGCTATCTCTTTCACCTCATCCATTAGAACATCAGCGTTTGTTTTGAGGATGTTCTGCAATCTGGCAAGCTCCTTGGGGGCATTTTTCTTTCTCTTCTCTGCTCGCATCTTTCGCTTCCATTTACTCCTCAAGCTTTTTGCCATTTTTCTGTTTACTTCTATGAAGAGGACAACACAGGGCAAGATGTAACCCACTGTTTGCCAGTGCAGCACCCCAGGTACAGCTGCACAGGAACCCATATTAAGGCAGGCCAGTGCAAGAGAAAGGAGGAAGAAAGGAAAGGAGAAAGGGAGGGAGGAGACCTCCAGGTACACAAAGTAAATCTTTCTTACACAGCCCAAAACATTTCAGACCAAGTTCTGTTCAACTGATTTCTTGAACAACTAGGTTCAGTCCAAAGTTAATTTCGAACCATGTTTGGAACACCAACTACTGTACAAACAAACGTGTGTAGCTGAAGGTCTCCTTCCTTTTCAGTTTGATGCCTTTCTGCTTTTTCTTTCATGCTTCTGACAGCAACGCAGGGCGCTATTTATGTATTATATTTATTTATATCCTCTAAGGCAGGGATAGGCAACCTTTGGCTCTCCAGGTGTTTTGGACTACAATTCCTGTTATCCCTGACCACTAGGTCAGCTAGGCACCATGGGAGTTGTAGGCCAAAACATCTGGAGGGTAAAAGGTTGCCTATGCCTGCTCTAATAGTAATAATAATAGTAAATTTTATTTATACCCCGCCCTCCCTGGCCGAGCCAGGTTCAGGGCAGCTAACACCAATAAAATCACAGCAAAAACATAATGGGGGGGGGGGGAAGAACCAATTTAAAATACAGGATAAAGGCATTCAAGGTGGTGTGTGTGCTTCTCTCCCTCCCTGATTTACAATACAAGCCTGTGAGGTAACTTAGGCTGAGAGACCGTGACTGAATCCTGGGGTCTCCCAAGTCCTAGTCAGGCCCTCTAATCACTACAGTTCCCCTGGTGGTTTTTTGGGGGTGGAGGGGGTCTGGCCAGGCACTTTGAAGTCTAATTCCATTTGTATACCGTACTTCATCCAAAGATTACAATCTAAGGGTTACAATAACTTAAAACAACAACAAAAACCCAACCCAATCACTTCAATATCAGAAGTGCAACACCTCTGAGTGCCAGCTGCTGGGACACACAGAAAGGGAGTGATATGGTGCTCACTTCTTGCTTGGGGACACCTGGTTGGCCACTGCAGGAAACAGGGTGCTGGACCAGATAGATATTTGGTCTAGGGTTGCTACCTTCATTCAGGCAAAATACAGGACAGGGTGAAGTGGGGCAGCTGGGGGCCAAATTGTTGTTGTTTTCCCCACCTTGTGCTGAAGTGACTTCAAAGCAATGCATTGCAATCTATGGCAGCCTGACAAGATGGCCCCTCTTGGAACTTGTCTCTCTCTCACACACAGGCACTTGAATCTGTAAATCTGCCTGTGTTTTGATAGTTTTCCCAGTAGTGATGTATGGAAGTGAGAGCTGGACCATAAAGAAGGCTGATCACCAAGTAATTGATGCTTTTGAATTATGGTGCTGGATGAGACTCTTGAGAGTTCCATGGACTGCAAGAAGATCAAACCTGTCCATTCTTAAGGAAATCAGCCCTGAGTGCTCACTGGAAGGACAGATCCTGAAGCTGAGGCTCCAATACTTTGGCCGCCTCATGAGAAGAGAAGACTCCCTGGAAAAGACCCTGATGTTGGGAAAGATGGAGGGCACAAGGAGAAGGGGACGACAGAGGATGAGATGGTTGGAGTGTTCTCAAAGCTACCAGCATGAGTTTGACCAAACTGCGGGAGGCAGTGGAAGACAGGAGTGCCTGGCGTGCTCTGGTCCATGGGGTCACGAAGAGTCGGACACGACTAAACGACTAAAGAACAACACATGCAGGCACATGAATCTGTAAATCTTGCCTGTGTTTTGATACCCGGGACGGCTTAAATACATGACCTTTCACACACCCTTCCAAACAGGTGCATTTGGAAAGGGTCCCTCACTTGGCAAATGGGTGGGGGGGGGAGAGACCTGAAATACAGGACAAACTAAATCAATGCTACAGGACGTAGCATTTTTTACACTGAAATACAGGCCAGGTGTCAACCCTACTTGGGCCCGATCCAGCAGGCGGGGCCCTCCCTGGGGGCTTACCTGTGGCCCCCGCTGGGAAACAGCCTGCGGACCCCTCCGCCAAAAAAATAAGGGGAGGGGAGACGGCGCGCGCATAGCGAGAAACCAAAGGCAGCTCCCCACCCCGCCTCCCCCCGATCTTTTCACCTGATCACTCGGAGCTCTCCTGTCCTCTGCGAAGAAAGCCACGCCGGCCGCAGCGCTTCTTCCTGAGCTGCGCGCGCAGCGGGGGAAAACGCGCCGCTTCCGGGATTAGCAAGCCACGCCCCACCCGCCGCAGTGCCCAACAGCGCCCCCTGGCGAGTTCCTCCGCAGTTCTGTAAATGACTCTAGGCAGGCTGGCGGCGCTGTTCCGTGGGGGGTGGGAGGTGGGCTGACCTGCCCGTTGCTGTTTATAGGCTTTATAAACGAAATTGCCATGAATACTCGCAGGCTGGATACGTGGGGAGAGGTTGGTCACTCACGGCTCCCTGCGAGGGGTCTGGGGGCAGAGGTCCCCGCGAGCGCAAGGGCAGCACTGCATAGCGATCCTGTATTGCATGCAAGAAGCTTCCCACGTTTAAGGCCCGGCATCTTCAGGTGCAGCTTTGGCGGCGCGGGGAAGAGAGAGGGAGCGACCGCTTCCTGGAGTCCTGGTTCGCCGCTGCCAGTCAGAGTCTTGACAAACTAGATGAGCCGGATTAGTGGCCTGGCTGGCTGCAAGGCAGCTTCCTATGGCCATGCAGGCACAGATTTTGAAGGAAAGGTGTCAGGTCAAAGAACCAGGGAGCTGAGTTATTGGCCCTCCTCTCGGCCAGGTTATTTGATCACCCTTAATTGTCCTTTGAATCGAAAAGGGCAGGTGAGGAGGGCAAGCCACCCACTGCAAGGGATGAATGGTAAAGGGGCACTTAGGTGAAGCGGAAAAGGGAGCGCTTGGGACACCACTGAGGGGAGGAAGGAAATGTGCTCCCACCCACTGTTGACGTGATCTTTGCGTTCCACTGTTTGCTCACATGTGGCAAAATATTGGGACCTTTTTTTATACACAACTGCCGTTTCCACTTTGATTTCCTAAACTGTCAGTCTGCCTCCTAGGGTTAATATACCATGTTAGACCCCAAGAGAACGAGCTCAGCCAAATCCCTGACTCTTTGCTTATCCTTAGACATTTTTGCTGAAAAGTACATTCACTCAAACGCACAAAATGAGAATGCTGCGTTGATTTTGGTCATGCAAGAGTGTATTGCTTGAAGGAATGGATATATAGTTTTAGCTTCCTAATCAGTTGTATTTTCTGTATTTAAAACAAAAGCATCTTTTAAGAGCACTCGTGTTTAATTTTTATACCTTATGACAACTATATTAATATCCCATATAGACTGTGCCACACTGTGGAGATTGGATGGGGCAGGGGTCTCCCTCTGTCCAGCCCAAACTATCTCTACCAGCCTCTGTCCATGGAATGAAGCCAGCATCACTCATCCAGTGCAGAGCTCCCGGTTCTGCCTACCAAAAGTGAAGGCTGTGGGCAGAAGATCTACCATCACAAAGAGCCTTGCAATACAGTGGTACCTCGTGTTAAGAACTTAATTCGTTCTGGAGGTACATTCTTAGCCTGAAACTGTTCTTAACCTGAGGTACCACTTTAGCTAATGGGGCCTCCCACTGCTGCTGTGCTGCCAGTGCACGGTTTCTGTTCTCATCCTGAAGCAAAGTTTTTAACCTGAGGTACTATTTCTGGGTTAGCAGAGTCTGTAACCTGAAGCGTCTGTAACCTGGAGCACCTGTAACCTGAGGTACCACTGTAGTGCAAATCTGGATTACACCCTCAATGTCTTTTTCACATCTGTGGGCAACACTACCAGACTCCACACAACCAAGATTGAAAGGGTCGGCATATAGCTTAAAGAACATGGCTGGCAGGCAGTCATTTACTCCTGCACAACTAGTTTTAGAAGCTAAACACGAGCAAGTCTTCTAGGCCCTCAGAATGAGAAGCACTGCCTAGAAGTATGAGCTTCTAGGACTATGTTAAATTATCAGGCACAACATTGCGTTTCTGCCTGTAATTGCTTGCTTAATCGTCAAGAAACCATTAGTTCGCAATCTTGCACCACCAGACAAAAAGCAAATAAAGAGGCAAATGACATGCACAGCTAACATTTCATAAAATTTATTTTCATAAATTCTTAATGTTATCCCGAAAGAAGAGCAGATGGAGTATAATTGCCCCTCCTGATCTGCCTGCATTTCACAGTACACAACCAATACAAAACATCATCTGATAAACACTCCACTACACACAAGTGTCTTACCCCTTATTAACAGTCAATGACAAGCCTTGGAAAAGGGGTCAAAATGTACTTCAAACTTCTCCAGCATTCCAGAAGGATCAACGGAAAACATGAGGCTGTGGTGTTTTTGTGTGATATATATAAACACGCTTTAGAACTTTTTTAAATTTCACAAATCTAAAATAGACTGGATACAAGCCTTCAAAATAGCAGAAACTATTGATAAACAAATAATTTACATCTTTTACTTGTATTAATTATCCACTTTTGGAATAAAGTTCCTTTCATCTCTCAAAATACTGCAGTGTTTGAAAACACAGTATTTAACTAGAAGTACATTAAAACATTTTAGAAAGTGTAGGAGCCAAGTTGTGGGATAATTCCTTCACATCAAAATGCTAGTAGGGTAAGCTTTCACATTCCACAGATGACCAGCCACAGAATGTTAGCTTATTTAAAGCTTTGATGCTCAATAGCAAAATTAAGAGACTCCATTTTATGCTATCCAGCCAGTGACAATTGTGAATACCAAAGGACACATCTGTGGCAATTATTGCAGAAAATAGAATTCTAATAGCACAAATGGAGGTTGATGAGCAAGGCTTTCAATCAAAAACGATATGCAAACGGATGGAGTTAAGCCTTTACTGAAGAGCCAAGATGACTGCAATATGTAATTAACTGATCTCAGAATAGAATCATAAACACCAGTTCTCTAAAACACCCTTTATACAGGAAACACTGAAAGCACAGTGGAATGTAAAAACAAGCTCCAATCTCAGAGCATTCTGCAGATTTCCTAGGTCTTAATAACTTTTTTGATGCTACATCCAAATTATCTCAGGAATTCTAACAACTCCCAATTACTTTTTATTAAATGCTTCTAGCAAACGCAGCAGGTGTAGAAACAGATTGATGATGTCCAAATAGAGGTTGATTGAAGCCAATATGTATTCTTCAGGGGAGAGTTTGTGCATTAGCAGATGAGTGTCGTAGATGATAAATCCACAGAACAGAAGTGCTCCTCCAGCAGCTAGTACTACCTCTAATACTTCACTGTAGAAAAAAAGCTGTAACCAAAGAACACAGAGAGAGGTTTTGTGCAAATGTCTTTCATAAAAGCACACCAAAAAATTAGATTTGACCATAATGGAACTATAATTAAAGCTGAATGGTTGTAGTCAATGTAATGCTAAGGAGGTTATTCCATCAGTACAAGCTTTTCTGCTTGCCCCTCCCCTCTCATGATGTTCTGCAGGTTCTTCTGACCCTCTGGAGCCGATCTGAAGAGCGGGGTGCAGAAGGAGGGGTGAAATTCATGTTGCACTAGCAAGCCCTGATTTCATTGCCCTGATTTCTGCTCGTGCAGTGATTTAGTTGAATATGGCCACTCATATATTTTTCTTGCTTACGAAGAAGCTGTATACAGTGGTACCTTGGTTCTCAAACTTAATTCGTTCCGGGAGTCCATTTGACTCCCAAAATGTTCGAAAACCAAGGCACATCTTCCGATTGGCTGCAAGAGCTTCCTGCACTCAAGCAGAATCCGTGTCAGATGTTTGGCTTCTGAAAAATGTTCAAAAACTGGAACACTTCCGGATTTCCGGCGTTTGAGAGCCAATTTGCTCAACAACTAAGTTGTTTGCGAACCAAGGTATGACTGTATGCATACCATTTTCTAGTTGTTCCTGAGACTTTAGTGCTTTCCATATCTTATCATTGTTACGGTTGCCATATTTTGAAGAGCCCCCCCCCCAAGAGTACGCTATGGCGACTCTCATTTTAAATACCCCTACTATATGTAGGCTGTAGAAGCTGTGATACATTGCTGAGGAGGGCAGGAGAAGAGAAGAGGGAAGTCTATGTCTCATCCAGAAGGTATAGCCAGAGAATTTGGCAAATTTTAAAAATCCACCCAGACAGAAATTTTACCCCTGAAAAAAGAGGGTGTGTCATGGAAAAAGAGGACACACGGCAACCCTAACATTGGCAGACCTTGTCAAGTCTTCTTCTATGACTTTCATTATTTGACAGGAGTTAGGAACCTGTGCCTCCAGATGCAGTACAGCAACTCCCATCATCTCCAACTACTGGCCATGCTGGTTGGGGTGGATGGGAGTTGGAGGCCAGCAACACGTGGGGGACCACATATTCCTTCCTCCTGCTGCTGTAGAACTGCTCTTTTGAGATGACAAAACTGAATTCGCTTCAGAATAGCCAGACAGGGATCTCTGGTCCCAATCCCTATATAGCTGTTAAGATTGTTGACTGGCTATTATTATTATTATTGTATCTATTTTCTTGAACACATTGCTATCCTGAAAGGTTTTGGCAAGGGCTGGGCATTTTGCGTCTGCGTTATTCTGAAAAGATGTTTTGAACTGCATTCTTCAAAACATTTGAGTTCTACCATCTGTGTCTCTTACGTTAGTTCTCTAAAAAAAGATCTCCCACACTATAGTCGCAGATCTTGGGATTTTCTCATTAAATGCTTTATTTGGCAATTTATACTGATGCCGTTTTTACTTTTGTCAAGATGAAAACATCTAAGCTCTTTAAATTGTATTAACATGTCCATAGCACAACACACAGACCAAGTAATGTGCACTGGTTTTTCCTACTTTGTATTCAAATCATAGAATTGTAGAATTGGAAGAGACCCCAAGGATCATCTTTTCCAACCCCCTGCAATGCAGGAATTTGACCCACGGCTGTCCCTGGTGGGCTTGATCCTTCTGATTAACAACCTGATGCACCTACCCATTGCACCACAGAAGTCTTATGGTAGCTTCAAAAGAAAACAGATTAAAATACTGGAGTAAAACGCTAAGTAATTCTGCTGCAACCCCATGCAAGTTTACTCAGAACTTAGCCCCATTACACTCAAGGAGGCTTAATACCCAGTTAAGTGTGTATAGGACTGCATTCTTGATTTATGTTACGTTACAAAAACATGCCTAGAAGCACACCGCAAATGAACTGTGCTTTTGTACCTGATCTTGGTGGAATGAGTTTACACTCGGTCAGTTCAGTCATCATTCAAAAATTTAGAAATCGTATTTTTAACTGGGCTTGCAAACCGTGGTTTAAGTATTGTTGAGCTTAAGACAAATCCAATACAGCAGAAGTCCAGTTTTAAAACATATAAACTGTAACCACTGAACTAAGTATATTTTTTAGTTTAAAAACTGTATTAAACTTCCTACGTCACCCATTTCAAACTGAGGAATAACAATACATGTTACAGTGAACTCCTTTACTACTACAAGGAGCCCCTGAGTCATAAGGACCTCAAATTAGATGGGGGGCACAGCCCTAGCATAAACCTACCCTCCCCCCTTTTAAATTATCCAGTGATGTTTTCAATAACAACAACAAGGTGTGACCTCTTACCCTTAGAAAGCTTGATAGAAGAAGAATCCATAAGCAAGCAAACAGCCTGTGAACACACATTAATAGGTTAGTGACTTTCTTCTTAAACTACGCTTTCATCTTAGTTACATACACGCCTATTATAGAACATACATTCACATTGTGATACTCGCTATCACCGTTTCAGTCATGACAAGTCACACTGACACCCCCCCTCCCCCCGGATTTTACTTTGTGCACACACTTTATCAATTCAGCTGCCCCGTGTTTTTCCAACAGCAACTCTCTACAGAAATGGCCACCACTGTATATTAAGTGACACAGTCATTTGTTCACCTCTATGAGTAAGCAAATGTTGCTGTTTTTTGCAGGGTGGTTATAGAAACTCCCCCAATTTTTGCCACTATATCCTCTTATACATGGATGTATATATACTATGTGTGTTTGTGTGCGCGTATAGGAAAGTAACTTACCCTGCTCCAACTTTGCTGAAATCTCTTTTGGACTGCAAAGTGTACAAAGTGAGAGCAAAAAAGACAGCCGTCGTTAAGATAAAGGCTTGCAGAACGACAGATACTTCATAGAAAGTCACTATGGGGAGAAACAAGGAAAGGTAAATTAAAATCTTTATCGAACATTTGGCATTGTTACCTCAAACTAAATCAATGCAGGCATCGTGCTCACATTAAGAAAAAAATTATCAGCTCCATTTGACAACAGCTAAACATACCTATATTCCAGGCAATGAGACACCTACGATCACAGTGCTAATCCCAAGAATAAGCATGCTCATTTCTATAGAATATAATGAAAGAATAATAGGCAGACGTCCATACTTCTAGGGTACAGTCTCTGTTCTTTTAATTATACTTTGCATTTCTCTATTTTTTCTTGTTCATTTTTGGTTGGAAGAGAATGTATAACAGAAGAGACATCAAATCTGGCTTCTGTACTGTCAATCACCTTTCAGCAAGCAGTAACAAATCATAAAATAGGGCTTCTTCCTTTCTATTTCTATCTATATGATAAGGGTGAATGCATACCTGTAATAGCAACAGTCAGTGCTTCAAGAAGGGTCTGGGAAAAATAAAATGAAAGAACTATCATCTAAAGCCAACATTAAGGCAGCTCCACTCAGCAATCTCAAGCCAAAGGGCACCCTGTGTACGGCAGCGCTCTACCAGACACTGAAGAAATTGGAATGGTCAGCTTGTGCAGCCAGGATGTGCATGCAACAGAGTCATTAGACTGGGTTCTATGCATGTCAGCCGAGTCATATGTTTAGTTCAAGATAAACCTATTTGGATTAAGGAAAAGTGGCATGCCTTTATAGACCTTCCACTTCCTAGAGATCACACCAACCACCACAGAAGCAGACAGTGCTTTATAAGCAATTGGGCACTGAACACTAGCTGTGTTAAAAGCATTTGTGTGAGCACACACAGGGTTAAAGTAGGAACAGGGCCAGGCACTGGCGCTGCTCATCGGATTTGGGGGCAATTACTACAAAAACTCCAGAAACTCCAGCGGGTGCAGAATGCTGCAGCGAGGCTCCTCACGGGGTCTCTGCCATGGGAGCATATTCACCCAGTGCTTTTCCAGCTGCACTGGCTCCCGGTGGAGTACAGGGTCAGATTCAAGGTGCTGCTTTTGACCTTTAAAGCCCTTCACGGCCTAGGACCCTCGTACCTACGGGACCGCCTCTCCCGGTATGCCCCACAGAGAGCCTCAAGGTCCATAAATAGCAACACCCTAGTGGTCCCGGGCCCTAAGGACGTTAGATTGGCTTCAACTAGAGCCAGGGCCTTTTCAACTCTTGCTCCGGCTTGGTGGAACGCCCTGCCTCATGAGACCAGGGCCCTGCAGGATCTGATTTATTTCCGCAAGGCCTGTAAGACTGAGTTGTTCTTCCTGGCCTTTGGCTTGGAGCCAATTTGATTCCCTCCCCCTCTTTCTTTATTCTTTTCCTTTCTCCTCCTGCGATGAGGCTACATTTTAATATTTTAATGTTTCAATATTTTAATGTTGTATTTTAATTTTGTTTTAAAGTTTATTCATTCAACTTGTTTTTATTATTGCTTGTTAGCCGCCCTGAGCCCGGCCTTGGCTGGGGAGGGCAGGGTATAAATAATAGTAATAATAATAATAATAATAATAATAATAATAATAATAATTACAAGGGCGTAAAGAAAGTTTTAAAGCATGTTCCATTGAATAGACTTTGAAAACTTGAGGAACCATGTTTTATCAGGGTTTCAAATTATGGGGAGAATATCTAAGTGCATTCAATTGAACATACTTAAAAACCCTCCAGCCTTCATGCTCATTGGACAAAGTTCTGAAGGGGCCCTTTAGCGCAGATTTGGGGGGCACACAGGCAGAGGAGGGGACAGAGAAGTTCCACTGCACAAGGAGAGCTCCATTATTAGATGCAACCCACTGTCTTCCGGAATTCACACTATTGCACTTTTCTGAGCACACAGAGGAAACTGAGTGTACGTCAATTTTCAGAAGGTACAGTGCATATTTTACAGACCTGCTTCACTCTTTGAAAAGCAATCTTAACAGAAAGGCTACTAGGAGAACAAATTATCTGCAACTTTTAAAAAAGTCTTCACAAAGCAGTAAGGAAGAAAGTGAGCTATGAAAATACTTACAAAGCCAAAGAGAAGATATAAATTAAGTGGATGCTGATGTCTGTACAAAGTTAATGCCACAATCACAACCAGGGAACCAAGCACGGATACCAGAAGTACAGCTGGGCTGTGAGATTTAACAGAGAACACAGTCAACATTAATTTGCTGGTTTTTTAGCTCCTTTTGTTTTAATGTAAAAACAAAAATCTAAGTCTATTGGATACATGTCTAAAAAAATTTAATATATCTGCACTGAAGGTCAGACACCTCTCTTCTGGTCGTATGAAATTAAGACATCTATAGTTACAAAGTTACCAATATTTCAAGCATATGAAACTCAAACAAATAGTCATGCTCACAGCAATTTATTTCTGTATAAATTCTATGACAGAAAGTAGATGAGCTTCATTCAGGAACACATTTGAGGGGAAGAAAAATATAATCTCTCTCAGCCTTAGTCCTCCATCTACAATATGGTAACAATAAAGGGTTGTATTAAGGGTGACCAAGGTAATGCAACCTGCTTTGAACAATTTAACACACCTATATAAATGCTGCTTATTATGCTTAGCAGTAGCGCAGCTACATCCACCAGTTGTACTGTTGTCATCTTTTATTGACCCTGCTCAAGTGACTTTAACAAGCATCATTATATACACGAAATACAGAGATGAGGGTTGTGCTGCCCTTTTCTCCATGTTAGGAAAGGCTTCAGGTTGCTCTTAACAGCAAAAGTGGCACCTCCACCAGTGGCAGGAGAGGACCATCAGCCAGCACAACTGTACAGCAGGTAAAAACTCTGACCACCTTCCTACTCTGCTTTTCTGCTGCTTTTGCCCCTGACCATCCCTGAAGGACCCACTCACCCGAGTTACAGCAGACTTATTGGTGGAGTAGTTACATCCTTTTTTTAAATGGCAGGTTGATAGGAATTATTTTTGGGTCAGGGAGGAGTGTATCGGTGTTGTTTTAATTTTTCTCTTCTAGTTAGTGGGTACCAGTAGTGTTCTGCTTATTCTTCGCATACTGCTAATGTTTTTCTATTACAGTTATGGGAAGGAGCTGGTGTTTTGTTTTCCCAATATGTTGCATGCTATAGTACTGAGTTATGTGACCTCTCCCCCTTTCTACGGTATAATGTATTTATGCAAAAAAATAAAATAAAAAATCAATGCAAGTCGCTTGGAGACCCTTCGGACTAAGATGTTTAATAAATAAATAAATCATTGTTATCTCACAGTAGCAAGCAACATACAGAAGAGAACCATGCTTGAGAACCAATGACGCCAGCAAAATTCCCTGAAACCTATTATTACATCAAACAGTATCCTGTCTAAAATTTATTATACAATGAAATGTGGGGGAAATACTGTGCAACTGTATTCATCAAAAGGGTCTACCTTTCATGCACAAATGTCCGAATTGTCTCAGAGTACAGAAAAGCTGCAGAGGTCACCGTAGTCAAGAAAATTTGAACTGAAAGAATGCTGTAGACTTTGCGCAGAAATGCTAAGAGATGGGAAATAAGACAGCATATTAACATGGTTTAATTCTTGCTTTACCTCGAATCAGATGATTAATAAAAAAACTATTGCATCTTTTTAATGAAGCATAGAAGCAAAAACAAAAAATAGTGTAATAGTGAATAAATTGTACTCATTAGAATGAACAAGTGGTTCCTCAAAGGGCAGCAATAGGTTAACATCCTGTTTGTTTAGTAGCATTGCCAAAGTTATGCATCAGGGAATACATGAGTAGCCCAAGTAAGCACTGAACTGCGCAAACAGGACAATGGACGGTAAATGAAACCAAATCAAGAGGATATGTTTGCCTGAAATGTTTGTTGCTGGCCAATGAATTATTACAGCATTCTCCTTCCACCTTCCATCCATACATTCACAGTGGGCACTCACATTGCCACAGAGTGAATAATACCTGTACAAAAACCATTGCTGGATTTACTGCTCATTCAAAGATGTAACAATTCCTTGCAGAGTCAACATCATCTTTACTAGTCCTACACCTGCAATTTTCGCAGCATCTGGAAACATATTTTCTTAAAGTAGATGCAGTTTTCCCCACCCTTTTCACCAAGTGACAACAAAAATACGTTGTCAGCAGTATGCTGATAACACTCAGCTCTATTTCTCCTTTACATCTGCAGATGAGCCAGTGGAAGTGCTGGACCGCTGTCTTCCCTCGATAATGGACTGGATGAGAGCCAACAAACAGACTCAATCCAGGTAAGGTTGAGGCACTGTTAGTGGGTGGTTCCCTAGACTGGATGGCTAGGAGGTTACCTGCACTTGATGGGGTTACATTTCCTCTGAAGGAGCAGGTTCATAGCTTGGGGGTACTCCTGGATCCTTTGCTGTCGCTCAATGCTCAGGTGGCCTCAGTGGCCCAGAGTGCCTTCCATCAGCTTTGGCTGGTGGCCCAGCTATGCCCTTATCTGGATAAAGATAGCCTAACTACTGTCATCTATACCCTGGTAACCTCAAGGTTAGATTACTGCAATGCGTTACACGTAGGGCTGCCGCTGAAGATGGTTTGGAAACTTCAGTTAGTGCAGAAGTCAGCGGCCAGGTTGCTCACCAGGGCAAGATGGTTTGAGCATATTACAATTATCCTGGTCCGACTGCACTGGCTACCAATTAGTTTCCAGGCCCAATTCAAAGTGCTGGTTTTGACCTATAAAGCCTTAAACGACTCGGGACTGCCTCCTTCCATATGAACCTAACCAGACCCACAGACCATCTTCTGAGGCTCTTCTTCATGTGCCTCCTCCTTGAGAGGTTCGGAAGATGGCAACACGAGAAGTGGCCTTTTCTGCAGTGGCTCCCTGTCTGTGGAATGGTCTCTCCAGGGAGGTTCGCCTGACACCTTCATTACACACCTTTAGGCGCCAGGCAAAAACATTCCTCTTTAACCAGGCCTTTGGTTGACTGCCATTCAATGCCCTTTTAAAATGGGTGGGTAGGTGGGGGGGGTTATTGGGTACTTTCTGTTTTTATTTTCCTTATATATTTTGTGATTTCAATTTGATCCTGTGAACCCCAATAATCTGCAATTTGGAGACAGTAGGATGGTTTATCCTTTGCCACCTAATTAATAAGGATTATCAGCACATGGGATGTGCGTGTGAGAGAGAGACAAAAAGACAGACTCAAATATTTTTTCTCTGCCTTTTTAACTTTGTTTTTTTTAAAGTGTCTTTATATCTTTGCTTCTACCTTAGTGTGTGCGTCAGGGCGATGCTGCCAAAGCCCTGTCTGGAAGCCAGTGTGGTGCACTGGTTATCATTATTATTTACTGAATTTATATACCGCCCTATACTGAGGCCCCAGGGCGGTTCACAAAACAAAATCGAAATACAGGATATATAATCAAAATAAAATCAACAACCCAATAACACCCCCCCCCCAAATTTTAAAAGGCAATAGGATGTCAATCAAGTCAACCAAAGGCCTGGTTAGAAAAGAACAGGGGTTTTTTTGCCTGACACCTAAAGGTGTATCATGAAGGTTAGTGTCGGACTAAAACCTTGCCTCGCCCTACCTGGCAGGGTTGTTGCAGGGATTACATGGGGGCGGGGCGGGGCGGGAAAGAACCATGTTTACACCTTGGGAGAAAAGGGGTGGGATAGAAAACGAAATTAAAAGCACCGCGGCGATGACGCCTTCTTTCTCTGGTTTCGTCCTGCGCCATTAAAAGCTGCGACAGGCTGGGCTCCAGGGTCGAATCCTGACCCTTCAAAATCAGAGGGGACGGGGAAGAAACAGGGCGATGCCTGGAGACCGAGCGGGGCAGAGACCTAGAGGAGGCAAAGGAGCAGGACACCGCCCCCCTTTTTTCCTTTTTTACCCATGCGGATGTGGACGCTGGCAGAGGCCACATTCGTGCCGTAGTTGAAATCGTCCTCGATGGACGTCCTCGGGTAGGAGGAGGAAGGGCTCTCCGCGGCCATCATCGCGGCGGCGGTTTCGGCTCAGTAGTGGGAAAGCACCAACTGCGCACCAGCCCCAACGATCCGCCTCCCCGCTCTCCTCAGGCCCTGTCCGGGTGACGCAAGCTCGTCGCTCGCGGAGCGCGTCGATCGCGCCTTCGAGCGATTCGCTCGGCCTTCCCCCGTTTTTTAAGGCTCGCCGGCGCTTCTCTCTCTCCCTTCCCCCCTCGCTGCGTCGGAACGTTCGTCGCGACGTAAGGTTGGTGGGCGTGGCTAAGGCTTAGGAATAGGCTTTGTCTTCAGGGCTCGTTCAGTTCTTCTCTCCCTCCCTCGAGTTCCAAATCAGCTGCAGGAAGTTGTGGCTGTTCCCAGACCTCGAGCTTACAGAGAAAGACTTTTTAAAAAATAAAAAATGATATTCTGCAGAGAAGGGCGTTTGAGGAAGCTCAAGAGCAGGGGTCAGCAAACATTTTCAGCAGGGGGCCAGTCCACCGTCCCTCAGACCTTGTGGGGGGCCGGGCTATTTGGGGGGGGGGAATGAACGAATTCCTATGCCCCACAAATAACCCAGAAATGCGTTTTAAATAAAAGCACACATTCTACTCATGTAAAAACACCAGGCAGGCCCCACAAATAACCCAGAGATGCATTTTAAATAAAAGGACACATTCTACTCATGTAAAAAAAGGCTGATTCCCGGACCATCCGCGGGCCGGATTTAGAAGGCGATTGGGCCGCATCCAGCCCCCGGGCCTTAGTTTGCCTACCCATGCTCAAGAGTATGAGACTGTTAATCTCAGGGCCATGGGTTCAGATCTCTCCGCAAGTGTCCCTGTTTTCCAGGGACAGTCCCTGATTTTAGAGAAGCCGTCCTGGTTTCTGATTTGCACCCGGAATGTCCCGCTTTTCCTTAGGACGTCCCTATTTTCCTGGGAGGGTCTGGAATAGGGTGTCCCTATTTTCATTGGAGAAATGTTGGAGGACATGGAGTTACCCGACCCCCAAGCCACGTGAAGGCAATCCTGTATAGGGAAGGCTTTTATTTTTAAAATGTTTAATGTTTTATTATGCATTTATATGTTGGAAGCTACCCAGAGTGGCTAGGGCAACGTAGTAAAGTTGTGTGGGGTATAAATAGTAAAATTGGAATGGGGCGTCCCTATTTTCATCAGAGAAATGTTGGAGGGTATGTGGGTTTGAGCCCCCATGTTCGGCAAAGCATTCCTGTACTGCGGGGGTTGGGCTAGATGACCGTCCAAGGGGCTTGGTTTTGCTGGCTGCTTTTAGCCACCAGTACAGTTCTCATGGGGCTGCCTTTAAAAAAGAGTGTGGAAATTCCAAGTGGAACAAAATGTGGCAGCTTAACTCTTGGTCAGAAGAACAGATGATATCTGTGTTGTAGCAGTTTGCAATAGTTGCCAATGTGTTTCTAAGCCCAATTTAAAGTGCTGGTGATGGTTTTTAATGAATTCCCAAAAGGTTCATCTGCTCATATCTTAGCACACCCTCCAACATTTCTCTGATGAAAATAGGGATTAATAATAATAATAATAATAATAATAATAATAATAATAATAATAATAATAGGATTTGTCTGGTACCACCATGTCAAGAGTGCCTAATGTTACATAGCTATTGGTGCAGCTATGGGCTTGTCCACACCAGAGTTTAATGTGCATTCACCTCATCCATGTGACGTCCACCTCAGACTGAAGGTCTTCCACTCTGTGAATTTGGATTTCCCCAATCTGAGGATAATCTGATAATGGTCAGGAAAATATGATTCCAAATTAGTCTACTTGGAAAGTGGGCCTGTCGAATCAATCTGTTCCCTGTGAGTGAATCAAACTTCTACAGTACTCCCCTTTCCATGCTCCTGACTTCCTCTCAACCATCAGTTCTTTTCCAGAAGCTCCAGAAAGCAGTCATGTATTTTAAAGAATTTTTACACTGTGTTCTGATAGAAGTGCTTCTCTTGAGAATAATGAGGATAGCAGCAAAGACCAGCGACAAACTGAGGCTTGTTAGCTACACTCCCACAATTCTTTTTATCATACATCCAGACAAATGAAGTATTATAATAATGATATGATAATTATCACAGTTCAAAGTCACATTCCAGTCAGGGAAAACCACCCAAGGAAACTGCAAAGTAGGGTTGATGTGGGGCATGGCCTGGAAAGAGGGTGTGGCTGGAGCGAGTGCTGAGGACCAGACAGAGTAATTTGAAGGGTCGTAATTGATCCCCGGATCTGAGATTCTCCACGTCAGTCTAGAGGGTAGATGTTTCTTATACATGAGTTTGATGCTTGCTTGATAATTCTCCACCCTGCCTTATTACTGGCCTATTGTTGTTGAGTTTCTTCTAGATAAATCCCTACAGGGAAAAATGCATGTATACTCAGCATTTTGCAAGATAAGGGCAAATGCATTTATATAGATATATGCATTTGACTGTACCATTGAAATTGTTGTATTCTCTTAGCAATCACACACTAAGTAAAAGCATGAAACATCTGATTAAAACAGCTACTTAGCTTCAGACTAAACATTGTTTTTCAGATAAAACAAAAATAAATATGACCAGATCAGATATTAATGGACCAGAAATTGTGCTTTAATTCATTGGTGCACTTGCAAAATGCCATAAAATCCTCGCTAGTGAATACTTCCACCATATATTTAGAAGTTTTTGTGCTTGAACAGTGCCTTTAAAATATTTTGAAAGCTTTTAGTTGTTATGAACTAGTAATCACATATTTTAACTCTAACATAAAATATGCATTAAAGTATAAATATACTGAAAAACTACTCTGTTTAGAGCAGTAATCAAAACCTGAATGCAAATGTTGTTAAATACAAATCTTAGCAAGTAATTACTCAAAATAACAGGCATAATTTATTCTGCCTCCAATAAGACAGAGGTGTAGACAAAAAACGCCATAAACAAACTGCATTTAAACAAAAACAACTTCTATGTTCTGTTCCTTCATAAGTGTTCCAGAAATCTTGTAGACAACATGACACATGAAGGGTATTAGCTTAACATTACATTTCAGTTTACCTTAATCTAGCACCTGCAAATTGTTCAACAGAATATACATTTTGATTACAGTAGTACACTAGATACTACTTATCTAAACAGCAGCCAATTTCCTTCGTCCTTCTATTGTTTAGCAGGCCAGTGTGTTTCTGCAAAATGGATGATAATCTTTACCTGTCTTAAACACACCTAAACAACCTAATCTCTTGCAAGAGGCCATCCCTTGCCATGATGTTTCCCAATATCTGGCTATTATGAATGCATCCTAGACAATGGACACCCATGCACGCACCCTAGTCACTGAACCCCTAAATAAACCCATGGCAGCAACTATTGGGTGCAAGCTGCTGAAAAGGAGGTGTGCTGAAATTACACTGAAATCAATGAAACCTTGAAATATACAGTGTGCTCGTTCAGATCAAAACCCTTCTGTGTTTAGTAGGATACTCCCAAGTGTGTAGGATTGCCGCTGTAGTGCCCTTGATTTAGTTGGGACTTAAGTGTGCCTAATTTTCACAAAGTATTGCAGAACAGTGTCCAATGTATGTCCATGTACTGAAGCACTGAGTTTAACAAAACACAAAAGTAAACAATCAAATTATTGCAGGACTCAGCTCCACATTTGTTAAAATAGGCTGAAGTGTATAATGCACAGTAAATCTTAGCCATTAGATTAGAATATAACTGATCATCTTCAATCAAGTCAAGGCATAAGTCATGCAGATTCACACACACACACAAAATCACTAACAGAAGTGGATTATAATTGGGAGTCATGTACAATATAAATAGTCTTGGAAACATGAGGAGGAGGAAAACCAATGTGCTTGGAATGTGGCTGCGGCTCTGACCATAGGAATATGCTTTGAATCTTCAATCATTGCTTTATGACCCATCAAAACTTCCATTACTGCCTAGCAAAAGGGCACATTAAAATTAGACTACTTTTTTTTAACAAGCATAAAATATTAATGATGCATGAATAAGAAACCATTTCTATTAACTATATGACAATGAGTTCATTTTTAAGCAAATTACCTTGTGCTTTATTTCATTTAAGTCATTGTTGAGTACTTTAACATGAAGCTAAATAAGCTGATAAATGAGAGCCTGTTTTTGTTAAGATTAACAAATGCCTGATAATAGTAGTAGTAGTAGTAAAAAAAGAAGAAAAAGGCTTACTGTGCTTTGATATGAATATCTACCATTTACAGTGGTCTTGCTTATTTGCATTGCATAGCTCGGAGGCAGCGCACTAGGGTGTCTAATATAACTGAGAGAACAAGCAGTCCTACGGCCAGGAATCCTCCGGTTCTGAGATTCGCCTCTCCAGTCTTTGTATCCAAGCTACCCCCATCTCACAAGGGAAGATGGAAAACACAGGAAAAGTGTTGCAGGAGACAGTGGGGGCATTCCTCATTTGACCCCAATCCCTCCTATTCAAGTCCATGGGAGAGGAGTGATTTTTTGCTTGATTGCTCATTGGTGTAGATTGCCCAGGTATTCATGGCTGTGTCCATGCAACCAAGTGGACAGTTAGCAGGTGTGCTCCTCCCCTGTGCCACCCCTGTTCTGCCCACAAAACACCTTGTTCTTGGTTGCTCTGCAGCTGGGACTTAGTGGAGCCTTCCAGGCAGCAGTGCCTTAGGGACATAGGAGGTTGGATGGTTAGATGGGCTAATGGTCCATCTAGCCCAGGACAGCAGTGGCTTTCCAGGGTTTCAGGAAGGGAGCATTCCCAGCCTTACCTAGGGACGTTAGGGATTGAACCTGGGCCCATCTGCATGCAAAGCAGATTCCCTGCCACTCAGCTATGGTCCTTCCCTGCAGCTTCAAGCCTTCCAGGGCTGTGCAGGTTGGCAAGAGACATCTTTTCCCACTCTTAGCTCCATCTCTACTGGCATGTAGGCACTTCCATCACTTCCAAGGACTACTCGGCTAATGTATCCAAAGGATAGGATTGCACCCTAGGTCTGCTTTTTAAAAGATACGTTTACATGTGAATCGCATTTCGAAACACTAGACAATGTCCATTCACATTCCTCATTCTGTTCAATCAGGAGCAATTTCACTATTTTTGAGCCTAGTTCAGCACTGGGATAGAACAGAAAACATTGATGGAAGTGCCCTACTTCTACCACATCTCAAGGGAGTTCTGTGTATTGAGCTATTTTGCTTCATTTCCCCTCCCAAAAGAACTTCCTTTTAGGGAAAGCTTTTGTTATCTAGGCTAGAACCTCATCAAGCAGAGCTCTGTATATGAAATAAGGGTACATTGTACACTAAATATCTCAATGCAACACATACTAGAACTCAAAATAATGTGAGCTTAAAGAATACATATACATATACATATACATATACATATACATATACATATACATATACATATACATATATATATATATATATAGTCTCAGATGAATCTTGAAGAGATATATGCAATCTTACAGATTACTATTCAATGTCACCGGGTTCAGGAGTTCAACTGTAATGTACTGAAGACCAGAGCACTGATTCTCTGTGTTAAACCTTGTAGTTGAGAAACTGTACAAGGAGGACTCTGACACCGAGACATCTGGGAAAAATCTACACAACACTCTATCATATGTAGTTTGTACAAAAATTAAAATTAAAAAATAGGCTATATTGAAGATTGGCTTGAACCCTTGCAATAGTGATGGGAAGAAGTCTACATTAAATGAGTGAAAATGAATGTCAGCCTAGTAACAGAGAGATTCAAATATGGAAAACAGTTTCTTAAAACAAAGGAAGATCCCAGCTGTTCAGCACATTTCACCCCACATTTCAGTTGTATAGCTAAGAGCATGCTTAACTCTCTGCAATTTTTAAATTTTAAAAGAACTGGACTTGCAAGGCTTCAACTTGGCTGGATGGCACCCACCGCTGGGAAGCCACAACTTGAAATCCAGCTGTAAAAAGTCCCTTTTTATGAAAGGAAAATGAATAATTTTTGTACATAAAATACTAGGCTATTCTCCACTTAAAATTATTAGAATGCCAATCAATCAATATAATTGTAACATTTTAGTTGACATTTTTGTCATACCCCTTGAGTGCCCAGTAGAGATGATTAACCAATCCTTCGCCGTAATATTAATTTGTTGCAAATGTACAACATGACCTAGTGTTTCAAAATGATTGCTAAACATCTGTGAAAGACTATATTTTTTAACTGAATAAATGATCACAGCTGGAGGGCTGCAGTAATTACCAATGACCTTCATGGAAAGATATTCATGGACCAACTTAATATTCAGATGTCTGCACAAGTTTCTCACAGTCATATATATATGACTGTGAAAAACTTATATATATATATCCTTCGCTGTCATGCTTACTCCCTTCCTCAGTTATTAAATGAGTTTTTGTTTTATTTATTATATTTATTGATCACTTTTTACAGGAAAAAAATGTCTCAAAGCAACTTACAAGAAGAATGAAAAGATGCCATAAAATAAAACGAGCTAGGAGATGAACACTATAACTAGGTAACAGTAGAACTGGACTGAATTGTATGGAAAGCCAGCCCTGTTGTGTCTGGGAGCTCTGGACTTCTTCCCTGAACTCCTGTTTTGGCAGCACCACAGCAGTAGTAATGAGATATGCAGCTGGGTAGGCAAAGGTGGGCTCAATCCCCAGGTGGGGCTGGGAGATTCCTGGATACAATTCTGGAGAGCTACTGCCCATCAGTACCATATAGACAATACTGAGATAGGTGGACCAAATGGTCTGATAAGGCACCAAATGGTCCAATCTAGTCCCCCAAAAACTGCTGACTAAGGAAAATAGGAAATTGCACCTCTGGGTTATTAATGTTTTAGGAGATATTGTTTTGGCTCCCCCAGGCCACTAGGACCTCAAGGGCATCCCTTGGGCATTAAAGGTTTCAGATTCAGCATCTATAGGTGATCAGTGCATAAACCTTCAAAGGCATAGAACAAAGCATCTTGTACAGCTAGCGGCAAGATGATTTTGAGTTCTCTGGCCTCTTGAATTATTGGCACGAGGTGGGACTTGATTAAGACTAATAAAGCAACCCAGCAGGTGTTTGGAATAAGGCTGGCACCTTCCGATGGGGAAATAAGAAATCATTTCGGGCACATTTTGTCTTGCGCCTATGAAATTAAGCAAGCATTTTGGAGCGCATGTCTGCTCCTTTCAAACCTCTAACATCAATTCCCTGACCTCTAACTTTACAGCTACTAGATTTATCTTCTGTGCCAGCCCCAAAGCTATCATTCTGGGGAGTTATTTTGAGAGGTCTCTGCCATGATGATGAGCTAATATAAGTGTCAAGGGGATGAGACATGTGCACATCTTTACCAGCACATTTGAGATAAAGCAATTCTCCTGGATTTATGAGGTAGTAATATTATTTCCCATAAATTAAAGAATGATTTAATTTAATGCTATTATCTCAAGTTTATGAATGATCATCTCATAAACTAATGAATCACCATTTGCCACACTGCCTAGCACTGAATTTGATGTGTTTGGGTGAAATGAAAGCTTAATGTTGAAGTTGTGGGACCTGGCTGGTGGTGATCTGTTACTAGATGATCCTTCAAACTCTGCAATTCTATTATTCTTTTCTGACAGGTCCAAAACGGTTAAGATTGTATGAAAATAGTTCCTGCAAAGAAGCAGGCTTTGTTATATTCACCTTTTGATGTTTGCTCAGTGGTGTCTTTGCCCATTTGCAATAGGTATTTTTGCTAGCTTCTTTCCACCTCGGAAAGAACTCATAGTTTTGCATGCTATCCTATTCTCTTGGTAAGTGTAATGCTTACCTTACATTTGCATGGAACATGGCTTCCGATGAAGTTATTTGCCAGCTTCTGCAGCAGCCAGTCAAGTGGAGATGATCAAGCCATCCTTCTTTACCAAAATACAGGCAAGAAGGGAAGCAGTCATTAGTCTGCCCAGAGTGGCCATATTGTTGTTGTTGTTTAGTTGTTTAGTCGTGTCCGACTCTTCGTGACCCCACGGACCAGAGCACGCCAGGCACTCCTGTCTTCCACTGCCTCCTGCAGTTTGGTCAAATTCATGCTGGTAGCTTTGAGAACACTGTCCAACCATCTCGTCCTCTGTCGCCCCCTTCTCCTTGTGGCCTCAATCTTTCCCAGCATCAGGGTCTTTTCCAGGGAGTCTTCTCTTCTCATGAGGTGGCCAAAGTATTGGAGTCTCAGCTTCACAATCTGTCCTTCCAGTGAGCACTCAGGGCTGATTTCCTTAAGAATGGATAGGCGAATGCTATGGAAACAGAAAGGAAATAGACTATCAATAATGCCAATGTTTTCACAATGCAATACATGCTTACTCAGAAGTAAGCCCCACTGAGTTCAATGGGACTTACTCATAGGTAAGTGTGGCTGAACATAGTTGGGCTTACTTCTGAGTGAACATAAACAGGATAGCACTCTGCACATGGTTTTAGTGCAGGGCCAGAGGAACAAATGTAGTGAGAAGGGGAGCAGCAAATGGGGCCCCTCAAAAAGTCGAGGTGGGTCCAGCAACAGTGCAATTATATGCATGGTTTTTCTGAAATAAGTATTGGTGTCCAGTGATAACTATTATGGTCCTGTCCTTAGTAAATATATTTAGGACTGCAGCTTTATTTAATAGATGGAAGTGTGATGTCGTGCATGTTTACTCAAGAGGTAAGCTCCCTAAATTCAGTGTTAAAAGTTAAAAGTAACTCTGTATAGGGCTGGAGCTTTATTTTTATTTTTTTGCAAGTATGCTCAAGGGAATTTGTAGCAATGTAAAAGCAATGCATAACCGTCAACCCAGCATTCATGTCAGGTTGTTTATGGCCAACTCAAGCCACTTCTGAGTATCTTATTTTACAGACTAGCAGTGCAACCCTTCTCATGCCTGCTCATAAGTCCTATCGAATTCAATGAGGCTTAACGATTGCAGCATTTATTCATCTTTAAGGTGTCTTTAAGGGACGTGGGTGGCGCTGTGGGTTAAACCATAGAGCCTAGGACTTGTCGATCAGAAGGTCACGGTTCAAATCCCCGCGAAGGGGTGAGCTCCCGTTGCTCGGTCCCTGCTCCTGCCAACCTAGCAGTTTGAAAGCACATCAAAGTGCCAGTAGATAAATAGGTACCACTACAGCGGGAAGGTCAACAGCATTTCCGTGCGCTGCTTAGTCATGCTGGCCACATGACCCGGAAACTGTACGCCGGCTCCCTCGGCCAATAAAGCAAGATGAGTGGCACAAACCCAGAGTCGGCCACGACTGGACCTAATGGTCAGGGGTCCCTTTACCTTTAAGGTGCCACAGGCTGGATACTCAACATACATTTAAAGCTTTCCCTAAGGAATCCTGGGATCTGTAGTTTAAGCGGGCTAGGAATTGTGGCTTTGCGCGGGGAGGGGACGGGACTTTGATATAAAGCTCAAGTCCTTTATAAAAGCGCTTCGAACCTAATGAGGCGAGTTGCTTTTGTTGAAAAGATTGCTAAGCACAGCCACAGCCCAAAACTGAGGCAACTTCCGTGCTTTTCTCACCAACCGCACTGTTGCTTTGCTAATCTTGATTGCGCAGGCACATCATGGGCAAGCAGAGGAGGCTAGCAGCAACCTCTTGCGCACACCCGGAAACAGGGCGCTTCTCGCTGTTGTTGTTTTTGGCCCCGCAGGCCGGAAGCGGCCGCACATCTTTACAGGCGGAGCAGCGGCTGCGCGCGGAGGAAGGCGCTGCCCAGGCGGGAACTCCGAAAAATGGCGCAGCGCCGCCGGTCGGGCCAGAGTCGCTCTTTCGAGGTCTGGGGGCTCTTGCAGCCGCTGAAAACGGAGGAAGGAAAGGCGGCTCCCGAGGACGAAGATGCAGAGAGCAACGACGACGAGGACGACGACCCGGACCCGGAGGGTTTCGAAGATGTTTTCGGTGGCGCGAACCAGCAGCCGCTTCACAGACCAGCGCGCAAGACCCGTAAGGAGCCGGAGGAGGCGCGCGCCTCGGCCCTGGGGAGGCGCCTTCGCTGCCTTGCGCGCCTGCCTGCCTGCCTGTCCGCGTGGCGCAAGTCCCCGCGGACCCGCTGGGCGGCATCTCCCTCCTCTTTGCATTTGAGGAGGCGCTTGGCCAGTCTGGGACACTAGCAGTCCGAGGGGCAAGGCTGTGGGACCCGAAACTTGTTTTCACCTAGTGTAGGTGGGAGAAACAGGGAAGCGCCTCTGCATTAACAGGAAACAAACCCCACGCCTTTTAGGAATAGAAATGCTTGGTGTTTGTGTGTCTTTCACTTTTTAAACCACTTTAGGTGCTAACACAAGCATCCGAGGAAACATTTCCTGGTGGTGGGGAGACAAGTAAAAGGCTGAAAGGGAGTACTGTAGTTGGAATAGTGCCTGTACATTTGCCTCATATTTCAGGTTCTACAAATGGTAGAAACTTTTGGGGTTTTTTAAATGAAAGCTGTGAGTCGAGGGGTCAGGGTGGAATTAGAGGGGGGCAATTGCCCACCCATGCTGCTGTGTGAATGAATCGCCATAGTTAGTTTTACATTTAACGTCATTATGAGAGTGTGGTATTTCCTGCATTTCGGTTGCCTCAGACCTTTCTCCACACCCATTTTTGCCAACTCATTGTCGCATCCAGTGCTATTTTTGTAGAGAAAGAAGTGCTGGAACTTCGTTCTCTTAGAATGGCAATGGTGCCCACTTGAGAGGTGCTGCCGGAACTGAGTTTTGGAGAGCTGGAAGGTGGGGAAAAGCTCTGGGTGCACCTGCTGAAGTGAATCCTAGCCCACAAAAGCTGCTGCTGTAATAAAACTGGTAGCCTTTCAGGTGCCACGGGACTATTCGTTTACGTTGCAAAAGACTTAATTGCTGATTTGTTATTTTCCCCCATGCAGTTCAAGACTGTAATACTATACACACTTAAAAGAGAGCAAGTCCTATTCAACTGCATGGGACTCCCTTTTGCATAGTCATGTACAGCGGTTGCTCTTCTTCCTGATTTTGTGAAGTGTTTGCCAACAAATGCAGAACTGATTCCGTGGCCTGTCTTCATTTCGTAATTCCATTGTTTCTAGTGGGCACTTTGCTTTTGAAAGTGTTTCTTGCAGTTATCTCCCACTCTTTTCTCAAAGGAGCTCAAAGTGGCATACTTTGTTCTCCCCATGTGAAGTACGTTAGGCCAAGAGGTATCAGTTGGCCCAAGGCACTCAGTGAGTTAGATGTCTTACGTTCAGCTTGCACTACTGCTGCCTTGGAAGGAGCAGTTGGGGACTCTGTGAGATTTGGGTTCAAATTTCTTGCTGTTAAAGCTCTACATAAGCAGTGAGAGTAATGATTAATGGTTCTCTCTGTACTCATTTTGTCCACGCAACAACCCTGTGAGGTAAATAAGGCTGAGAGGTAGTGACTAGCCCAAGGTCATGTGAGCTTCATGGCTGAGTGTGGATTTAAACCCTGATCTCCAAGGTCCTAGTCCAGGCATGTCCAAAGTCTGTTTCGGGGGCCTAATCTGGCCCACCGTTCAGTTTAATCCGGCACCTGTGGAAGTTTATTTCCTGAGGTAAAATCCTAAAAAAACCTTAACAGCTTCAATCCTAAAAGAAGCTCAGCAACTCCAACCCTAAAAAAAAGCTCAACAACCTGAATCCTAAAAAAAGGTCAGCTTTGGTCGGCCCCCACGGCCCTTCACTTCATCAAACCTGGCCCTCTTTGAAAAAAGTTTGGACACCACTGTGATAAGTCCAACACTAACCACTACGCCATACTGTAGTTCAAGTGTACCTTTCACTCACGTGTGGTATGTACATACATACATTCCCTTTCATGAAGAAAGCACAATCCATACAACATTAAATAATTGTTTGGGATGTGTGTGGAAGTAGGCTTGCACTTTCATATGTTTCTAGTTACTCAGGTCTCTACACAGCTGGCCTTTGCGGTAAACACAAACTGTAGAACTGTTTTTTGGTGAGCAACAATCTAGGGGAGATTGTTTATGAAAACAGACTATTGTACATCTTTTAAAAGCGAGCCAAGATCTGAATCTAGTTTGACCCTGGCTTCTAACAAGCCTCAGTTCCTAGAGTTCTGATGTAACCAGGAACATGGTTTGCTTAAAGATGAATGTTTTGCATTTCCATGTGAGGAGAGGAGAGGAAGAGCATAAGAGACCCATCAAGGCTTGTTCGTATACAGTCGTACCTTGGTTTTCAACCAGCTTAGTTCTCAAACGTTTTGGCTCCCGAACACCACAAACCCGGAAGTGAGTGTTCCAGTTTGTGAACTATTTTTGGAAGCCGAATGTCTGACAGGGCTTCTGTGGCTTCTGATTGGCTGCAGGAGCTTCGTGCAGCCGTTCGGAAGCTGCACTTTGGTTTTTGAACATTTTGGAAGTCAAACGGACTTCCGGAACAGATTCCGTTCGACTTCCAAGGTACGACTATAATGGGAAACCATGATTTCAGCTTGTTCTGAGTTGGTCCCATATGTGAGAAAAGTGGAAGTCAGATATTAAGAGAAGAATTGTGCTTACCCTGTAATTTTGCCTCATATATTTGATAGGTTAAAAAGGTAAAGGGACCCCTGACCATTAGGTCCAGTCGTGACCGACTGTGGGGTTGCGGTGCTCATCTCGCTTTATTGGCCGAGGGAGCCGGCGTACCACTCATGTGGCCAGCATGACTAAGCCGCTTCTGGAGAACCAGAGCAGCGCATGGAAATGCGCCGTTTACCTTCCCGCCGGAGCGGTACCCGTTTATCTACTTGCACTTTGATGTGCTTTTGAACTGCTAGGTTGGCAGGAGCAGGGACCAAGCAACGGGAGCTCACCCCGTCACGGGGATTCAAACCACTGACCTTCTGATCGGCAAGTCCAAGGCTCTGTGGTTTAACCCACAGCGCCACTCGCATCCCTTATTTGATAGGTTACTTCTTTCAAAACTGATAGCCCTTTTATGCACAAATCTTTTCTGCATTCCAACAATTATTTGTGGAACCTGTGTATTCTAGGAAAGCCTATATCTGAGCAGACCACCCCCATGCCATATCATTGACTGTTTTTTAAAAACCCGCTAGAAATAATATTGTACCAGCACATTTGACTATTGTACTGACAATCCTTTTCTAAACCATTTCAGTTATAATTCAGGAGGAAGCATCCCAAAAGACATACAAAGTGATTGGACGGTTTCCATTGGTTGATCCCTGGTGGAAAGTGAATGCCAGACTTATGCAGTCTCAATCAAAGTACTATATGAAGAGCAGCCCATCTTATTTTCTGCAGCCTGTAGCGGGGGAAGTTATTATTTCACTGTTCTTTAAAAAATGTGGTGTCCCACCATTATTTAAAGATGCATTCTTTGAATGGTTTCCTAAAGAGTCTTCTCTAAACTTTGCACATCTTGAAAAAACACTGAAACAGTTTCAGGAGTCAAAGCTTCAGGAAGGAGCGATATCTACAAATACCCAAAGTCAACCTTGTACAGATACCAAAAACTTTAACATTTTTCATTATGTTAAGGAGTCATGTAAGTATAACTATGTAATACTCAACTGTTTCTTATCATAGTGGCTACTTCACTGTTCTTAACTTTATATGGAAATCAGATAGGAATTCAGGTTTTTTAATATGTTTATAAAGTGGTAGTGATAGACTTCAGTATCATTCTTCAAACTTTTCTTTTTTTAAAGGAAGTGTTTTTATGTTAAGATCGAAGTGTAGGCCTAAGAAGCAATAGCTACAAACTGGCCATTACCACATTTAGGTTAGCTATAAGGAAAACAATGTTTTGTAACAATTTCAAACATTATATCAAAGGCTAAGGAAGCTGTGTTTGTCCATAAGGAAAAACAATCCAGAATCTATGGTTGGGCGAGATGATTTTTCTATCAGCTGGGGGTGGGGCCAATACTTTTTAAGGGTTGCATTCCTTTCCATCATTTGCTCAGCGGCAGTGTTAGAAACTCAGATATATAAACTAGGTGCCAAATGGCCCCTTAAACCAAGGTCACAGCAGTGGCGTAGCGTGGGGGGTGCAGGGGGGGCCGGCCGCACCGGGCGCAACATCTGGGGTTAGGGCAAATCCACGGGTTAGGGGGCGCAAATTACTTGCCTTGCCCCGGGTGCTGACAACCCACGCTACGCCACTGGGTCACAGTCACCAAAGCAGAATGTCTAGTTGCCATTTTGGGGGCAAGACAGCTCTAAAGCCTTTATTTTCCAAATGATGGACTGACTGTGATTGATTGTAAGTTAAACAACCTGGCTAGTTCAGATGATGACCTTGAGCCTAGTCATTTAGGGCTTTAAAAGGTCAGCACCAAGACTGTGCTGTGCTCAGAAACATACTGGGCTGCCAATGTAGATCTTTTAGGACTGGTATTATATGGTCCCAGTGGCCGCTCCCAGTCACCAGTCTGGCAGGTGTGTCCCGGATTAGTTGTAGTTTTATTACTTTAAAGGAATTTTAAAATAATATTTTAGAAAATTATTATTACTTTAAAGGAAGTGTAAGTGCATGCCTTTGGATACACTTCAGTAGCAGGGTCACACTATGCTGGCTATTCCTATATTTACATTCAGAACATACCAGGCACACACAAAGAATGAGTGAAACTCTGCTTGTAGCTACTCTTGAGTTTCCAGGAGCCACAACTCTGTTATACTGGCTTGTTGAGTGACTGTATTCAGATTCCCTGTGCTAAAATTGGCTTGGTTCAGATATAAACTGCCTTGGCTTATTAAATTGAGAAACGCATGCACCTGTGCCTTCTGTCATTTTGTTGGCCTTCCCTTTTCCTTTTTCGGCACACAGCAGTTGAGGACTCCCTGGATTAATTAAACAAAAGTTTCCTGTTGCGTCTTGAATCAAGAAACGGTAGTTCCCAGGTTTAGAACAAACTTGGATCTGAAACAGTGTCAAAGTGCTGTTTCAGATCCTGGTTTGTTCCAAGCCTAATCACTACAATTTCACAATTTTTAGTTAACCCTGGAAGTTTTGAATTGCATCGTGCTAATGTGGAAGGAGGCAATGCAAGAACTCAGTGTGAGGGCGCACAGGACTTATGCATAACTTGACTTAACAAGCCAAGATACTTTATATTTGAACCAGGAATTTGCTAACATTTTCAAACAGTGTCCCAACTCATTCATAAATAGCAGCAGTTTGTTCTCTCTCTCTCTCTCTCTCTCTCTCTCTCTCTCTCTCTCTTTCAAGTGCTGCTTTCTCGGCTTCAGAAATCTATGTAAGCTACCACAAAGTAAGAAATGGATGGCAAATGTCCACAGGATGGATTCAAAGATGCCTCCAATGGAGGAAGGGTACCTTTGATTCCAACCCAACGTATATGAGATTGCAGTGTTTGGAACTACTTGCAGTAACTGTACATGAGGAATCTTTAGCTATGCTAAATTGAACTTGCAGTAAAACATACTGACTTCAATCTTTTAAAATAGCATTTTTTTGTATCTTGGTTCCACAGTTGCAGGGAAAGCTGTACTAGTAGCCTTGTCCTTTCCGATTATATTGGAATTAATGCCGCTGCTTCTGCCACGAGCTGTTTCTTGTTGCATTGAAAAGTTGGACTGGAGCAAAATACACGCTGAAGATTATACATTGACAATATTGGATAAGATCTTGAGGGAAGAGCCATGGAAACTTGGATTCGGAGAAGTAAGAAACTAATATTGTTGCCTGGGCAGCCCAGGAGCTCCAGACACACGGCTTACCTCAGTACTGCTAACACAGACATTTGACTTGGGCTCCGTTGTCTTTCGAGACAGACGGATGGCAACAAAAAAGCATGATAGGATGGTAGTTCATTTGATAATGGGACTCCGTTTTTCCCCTTAATAACTTATAACTCAAGTCAGCTGAATTGTAGTCATACTGTACTACAATAGATTTTAAAATTGCTTCAACAAGATTAGATGTAGTGGTTTCTTTTAGTACAGCTGGGTTGCATTCTAATCCAGAGAGAGAGAAGAGGCTTGATTTGCACCAAATATAAAGTTGTTTTATTTATTTATTTATTTATTTATTTAAAAGTTTCATTAACTGCTTAATATTTTCAAAATCCCTAATCAGTCTACAGTGCACACACACAGACACCAATATCACTAAAACCCAAACTGCAGCCTAGAACCAATAAAACAGCAATAATAAAAGGCTATAGAAGCCAATAAAACAGGAATTGGGGGATTCAGACACATAAAACAGGGTCCAACTTTAGGAATCAGGGAAGAAGGGCCTAGAAAAACGATGCGTTTACAAGCTATATGAAGCAACTGATGGTTGCTGCTTCACTTATGGCAGAGGGCAGGGCATCCCATAATATAGGGGTAATAGCAGAAAATAGCCACCTTATGGTGATCTGTAGGATGCAGGGCTATGAGTAGAATTTCCCCAGGTGATCTAAGTGATCTTACAGGTCTATACATGGACATTACAGTCTTTCAGGTAACCTGGTACTAGGCTGTTCAGGGTTTTATGTATTTAACAATACCTTGAAGGTGGCTCAGTAGCTGATCGGCAGCCAGTGCAGGTCCCTCAGCACAGGTGCAATATGTGCACATCAAGGTGCTTCACTCAGCAACTTGGCTGCAGCATTCTGCTCCAGCTGCAGCTTCCAGGGAAGCTCCATGCATAGCATAGCACATTAACCTGAGGTTAGTGGTGCATCAATCCCTATGGCCAGGGAAAAGTCAAATTTGGCATGCCAGCATAAGGTGATAACGGGCACTGTTTGTCACAGGGGTCACTCCAGTGACAAAGATGGATCTTGGCGCACCCCCAAAACTATGCACCTGTTCCTTCGGAGGGAGTACAACCCTGTCCCAAACAGGAGCTCCTAGACTTGGGCACTGCTCATCCGCAGAGTCTCTATCTCAGGCATAGGCAAACTGGTCCCTCCAGATGTTTGGGAACTACAACTCCCATGATCCCTAGCTAACAGGACCAGTGGTCAGGGATGATGGGAATTGTAGTCCCCAAACATCTGGAGGGCCGAGTTTGCCTATGCCTGCTCTAAACAGGATTCATTCTTGCTTTGTAGGCCTTTCAGCTCACTACTCTACCCAGGCACTAGTTTAGAACAGTCACACCCTCTCCTGATCCAGGTGTAGCAGCGAAATACAGATGGGTACCATCATACCGTATACTTGCTAATGGTAGAATTGATGTGGCAAGTCCTGCAGCCTATTTTGGGCTTCCCTGACCATCTGTGCATGCAGCTTGGTGTCTGCCACCCTAATCCCAGCGTTCTTAGCAAGCTTAACAAAGTCCTTGGAGCTGTTCCCAATCAGTCTTCCTTTTGTTCCTAAGCCTAGCAGTCCTCTGCTCATTAGGTTTTTTAATTTCGGTGAATAGTAGTTTTTAGCTGTTGCCGTTCTGTCCCCAGTTGGAAATTATAGGACTTGTGTAGCAGGGTATAGAATTGTAGTCTTAGGGCAGGATCCATTACAGTAGTTCTCTTAGTGCAAAGACTTCTGGCTGTGCAACAGAACTTCCCCCTCCCTCCTGTTTCTGTGCCTCCCCTAAATCTGTTCTGGGTTTTTTCCCCTCCTGCCAACCCTCTGAAGCAGATGGGTTGGAGTTGGGCAGGAGAGCGAGGGGAAGTCTTTATACTAATGGACTACTTTGTTGCATACCGCTCTTAATGTTTTGGCCAACATTGGAATTGGCTTTTGGAATTTCTGTTGAACTTGCTTGCTTTGGTTGAAAATAGTGCACCAAAGCTGATGGAAGGTTGCATGCCTTCTAACTTTATAGAGTACTGTTAAAAATGCCATGTGTCAAAATAACAGGTTTTTGCTTTCTCTGAAAGATTATGAAAAGAGAGCTGCATACTTACTTTGGTGAAGCATCTTGGAAGACCATATGCGAGTGCAGACATATTCTTGAGAAGATTCCCGATTTGCAGAAGAATGCACTAATGGTATATGAAAAGCTCAAACAGAGCTGTGCAGAAATGGGACATACATATGAAGAACAGCATGAACTGACACGTATGGTATCAGAGAATATGCCCGTGGAACATGCCTGGGAATCAATTAAATTTATGAAAGATGAAAAAATTGTGGTTACTGAGAAAGAGCTTGTTTTCCTTCCCCATTTGTTCAATTCTGAAAAGCAAATTGCAACTTCTGTACGCGAGCTCAGAAATAAAACCCCATGGCGGCTGCGTGCCGATCCGAAAAAAGTACTTAATAGAAGTGTACATGCAACTAACTTGAGAGACGTATTTGCTAAGAGTGAAATAAACGATGAGGAACCTTGCGCAGTGGACCAGAAGGAGCCTGGCAATTCCTCAGGTGTGCAAGAAAACTCTAACCATGATTCCGACTTTGAAGAACCCGAGAAGGAATTGAAACGCAAAGTAGAAGTAGATCCAGATCAGGAACGTGCTGTAGAACTGATCTGTTCCAATCCAGTGACAATCGTAAGTGGGAAAGGTGGTTGTGGGAAAACAACAATAGTTACCCACCTTTTCTGCTATCTAAGTGAGGGAGAAAATACGGAAGTTATAAATGCCTGTAAAGATTTTGAAGCGGACCTCGATGCATCTGAAGAATGGAATACTTTCGGCCATGCTTCCAACATGATTCAATGCAGAAATGAATCTTTAAATGTTTTATATACAGCACCTACAGGGAGGGCAGCTTCTCTCTTGTCTGATAAAACAGGACGACCTGCTTATACTCTGCATCAGGTAGGAATTATTTTTAAAACCGTTCCAATATTCTGGTAGTATAATCATATGCATTTCAGTTTACTAATCTGAATATCTGGCATTATTTGAGAGAGCTGAAACTATTGTGATTCCCTAAAAGCTGCTGTTCTTCATGTCATTTCCCAAAAAGGCCTTTCAGCTTCAAACCATGGTTTCCGATTGTAGTTTGAAGGGCCAAGTGCAAACCATACTTTGCTGCTTTAGACTTCATAGCAAACTATAGTCTGAGCAAACCCACGACTCTGATGCTCCAAACCATTCTTTGAAGGAATGCTAATTTTAAATTATGGGATTTTTTTTTGTTTTTGTTTTTTAGGTTACCTACAGTTTCTCTAAATGGAGTGAAAGTAAACGCAATCCATGGAAATTTTCTTCAGTAAATGTCTTGGTTGTAGACGAAGGAAGTATGGTGCCTGTGAGAATGCTTAGCAGGGTTTTACAACTCTTGTTGCAGCATGCCCGGCTGGCAAAGATCATTATTCTTGGTAAGTGTAAAGCTTTGGTGAACAATGAAGACAAATTCGAAATGAGCTATATCCATGCAAAATAATAATAATAATAATAATAATAATAATAATAATAATAATAATAATAATAATATATTTATTCATACATACATACATACATACATACAGTGAGGGGGGAAAGTATTTGATCCCCTGCTAAATTTGCCTGTTTGCCCTCTGACGAAGAAACGACCAGTCCATAATTTTAATGGTAGGTTTATTGTAGCTGTGAGAGACAGAATAACAACAGGCTTGATCCAGTAGAGCTCTTCTTAGGTCCTTACAGACTGCTCAGGATGAGCTATTGTGCCAACACACACACACACACACACACACACACACACACAGAAAGTTCTTGGCATATTAATTTGGACTCCCAACTTGGGGAGAACTATAAGAGATGGGGTGGGGGTGGGGAATCCTTACTAAGAAAATCACACAATATCGCTTCTGAGCTGGTACTGCTTTTGCTGTATTTTAGACCGAAGCAGTTGAGTTGATGTGTTCTTCTATATCACGGTAAACAGCTTTGGAGAGACCTAAGCGTGTGATAGAGATGCAATAAATAAAATAATGATGACAATGCAGCTAATTTCGTTAAATATAACTTTGTACTTCGTTTAGGTGATGTTAGGCAGTTACCCAGCATTGAGCCTGGTAATATGCTGGCTGATATTTTTGAGAGCCTTCAGTCAAGGGGCTGGTCTATAGAACTGAAAACTAACCACAGGGCTGAGTCACAGTTAATTGTGGATAATGCAACAAGGTAGGGATTTATTTTTTTGAAAAATAATGTGGGGCTGCTGCCCCTGCTTATGGCGCTTGCCAACCCCCCACCTTGCTGCCAAGCCCCCACATTTCACCCAGACCTCCCTATCTCCTCACGACCTGCCCCAATCCTAAGATCCCTGCTGCCTCTACAACTCACAGAATAGAGGTGAACGAGCCTCTCTCCTCTTTTTGCCATGATGTTGCCTGCTTCTTCCTGTTGATGGCTGTGTGAAGGGGAGAAAGACCGCTGCCTCTTCTTTGTGAGCAGCAGTGGCAGCAGGATCGGGGCCATTGTGACGGGAGAGGGAAGTGCTTGAAGGCCTGCAGACCAGCCTGGGCTGCCTGCCTGCTTGCTCCTTGCACCCGCTGGCACACCGCAAGCTTCCCTCTCTGTATTATGTGGACATGCAAGTGGGCTGTCAGGTGGTGGTGACTCAAGGGACATGGCAAGGCTTGCTTGTACCACACGCCAGTGTGGTGTAGTGGTTAAGAGGGATAGACTTGTAATCTGGTGAACCGGGTTTGTGTCTCCGCTCCTCCACATGCAGCTGCTGAGTGACCTTGGGCTAGTCACACTTCTTTGAAGTCTCTCAGCCCCACTCACCTCACAGAGTGTTTGTTGTGGGGGAGGAAGGGAAAGGAGATTGTTGGCCGCTTTGAGACTTCTTCGGGTAGTGATAAAGCGGGGTATCAAATCCAAACTCCTCCTCTTCTTCTTCTTCTTCTTCTTCTTCTTCTTCTTCTTCTTCTTCTGCTTGCTTGCTTGCTTGCTTGCTTGCTTGCTTGCTTGCTGTGCCATCCTGCTCACTTGTGCAGCTTCACTTGCCCTCCTTGCTGTTGTCATGTGGTGGCCATGCAGACTGCGCCATGACAGCTTTCTCCTCTTATACAGGAAGATACCTGATTGCCACAACCTGCTCTATTCTTCACAGCGATATTTGAGTTGTGTGTGTTGCACTGGAGTTTCTGTTGAACTTCTGCCTGGAGATGTGTAACATGCTTAGAAAGCTAAGCCTATCACTGTCACATTTCTGTCTAGGAACAACGGGGGGACAGGGACCCAAACCTTTTGAACATTGTTGGTGTGTGTGTGGGTGTGTCTGTGTGTGTGCATGCATGCATGCATGTGTGGACACTTGTATTTAAAAACAACCTCCTACTTGAAGCACTTCCCATTAATGTTTGTTTGAAATTTAGTTCCGCATTTGGGACAAACCAAACCTAGTTCTTTTGGGAATGCATGGTGTGATAACTATACATAAACATATTGTGTAATGGGAGGGTGCAATCTGTATAAGTTATTGTGTATGAAATGAAATTATGGTTCTTCGCTTAAAAATTAAATGATGTCGCCCATAAGGAAAACAATCCTGTCGAGGGCAGCATGAGACACTTTCGTTACTTTATTTTGGATGCAGAATCTCTAAGCGGATATACCCAGAGTTTGATGAAGTGCTCAGAATGTCAGAAGAGAACAAAACGTGGGCAGTGCCAAGTGCTGAAAAGAAATTTATTTTTGTTGTTTTACCTCCTGGAGATGCCGCTCACTGTGAGTTTCAAACTTTTGTAATAAAATTTCTTAAATGCTGCACAATATCCAGTGCATGCTTTATTGCTGTAGATTTAGATTTAGCTACTGGGTAGCATAGGTATAGGATGCCTTTCGCCTTGCACGGTCTACTTAAAAAAAATAAAAATTGTCATGGTTTACTGACACACATTAAATTCCCGAAGCAAGGCAGCATGCGCTAAAACAGCTGAGGCACAGCAAATCTACCTTCTTGCATAAGAAATGCCACCTACGCCAGCAGTTTTGCATGCTATCAGCCACCAGGTGCTGTGTAGACCACACTTTAGTACCCACCCACCTCGGGCACAATATCCATGATGTACTTAACTGGGATGGATTATCTCCCTTCCTTGACAAAGCACAGAGCAACTTCAACATTGCACCGAATGCAATTAGATTTGTTGCAAAAGTTTTTGGCCCAGCAGGCCGAATCATTAGCTGGCCCCAGGGCAGGTGGGTCTGACAATCTACCTCTTGGTCACCTGACATCATTATGACATCAGGCAATTGGCAGATGGGTTGTTCCGCCCACTTATCCCCTCACATAAGAGCTTTACATGCACCACACAGCCAGCTGGGAATTGCAGCAAAAAGGACTTTGCCAGTCTGGCGCTTCTCAAAGCAATGAGAATAGGACTGCATTCTGCAGGAATTGGCTGAGTGATTGAGAACCCCCCAGGGACTGGTGCTGCCAGTCCTGCTGCATCTCTTACCTGTCTTGCATTAGACGTGGGGCAGGTGGTCATGGTTTTGCGAAAACAGCCTCCTGGGCCAAATTGGGACTTGTTCTGGGCCACATTGGGTCTGTGGGCTGGAGGTTCCCCACCCCTGCCCTAGAGCTTTGTGAAACTTGTCTAGCCTATCCTAAGTTGTTGAAAGGCCAGGCGTGGTCTGCCTCTTGGCCCAAGTGCTGCACACGCACTGGGATGCCCACCCTCTCTCGCTTACACATGCATACACAGTGGGTACGATGGGATATAAATGATTTTCATTGTATTCCTTCTCTGTTGTTTGGTGCTGGCAATCACACTTTCCCCAGACAGCCAAAGCCTTGTAAGTGGAGATTTTTATCTGCATTGGATTAGAAATTGCGTGTGTGCTGTTTAAATTGCTTTGGGATGTTTCCTGGGAAATGATTCATAAGTGAAATAATAAATAGCTGTGTGGGCTGAGAGTAGCAGGACTGTGATGGGGAGAGCCATTGCTGTGTACCTGCTTCCCTGACAGCTTTGCAAACACACTTGCCAGCTTGATGGGGGTGTGTGAGTGCTGAGCAATCCTCAGTGGCCACAGGGAAGGCATGTGCAGGCTATAGCACAGCCCAGGGGCTGCAGCTTTATGGCTCCAAGCAGTCAGTAACCAGCAATTTCACAGTGGACTGTAGTGGTTTTGGTTTCAGTTGCTTGTTCTGTAACCAGTTTCTGTCTTGTGTTGTTATCAGATTTGCAGTATGCCATCGAATCTTTGCTTAAAAATGGGCCGGGACTCCAAGATCCTGAGCAGTCACAGTTCATTGCTTTCAGAAGGTAATAGCCATGTAAAAATTGTATTGGGAAGTTTTAAATGTTTGACACTTTATTATGTTTTTATATGTGTTGGAAGCCGCTCAGAGTGGCTGGGGCAATCCAGCCAGATGGGTGAGGTATAAATAGTAAAATACTGTTATTTTTATGTGTGCAGATGTGGGCTAACTTTGGCTGACCATTGTAGAAAAGACACTGCCCGTCCGTCAAACATGGAGAAGCAATTGGGATTTGATTGCAGAGTCACAGGCTTGTTTCCCCAGTTCCTTTGCATGTGGAGTCCCTGGACTGACTGTTTTCAAAACCCCATTAGGAGTTAGCTCTGATTAGTGCTGAACAGACATACAGTGGTGCCCCGCAAGACGAATGCCTCGCAAGACGGAAAACCCGCTAGATGAAAGGGTTTTCCGTTTTGGAGGTGCTTCGCAAAACGAATTTCCTATGGGCTTGCTTCGCAAGACGAAAATGTCTTGCGAGTTCCTGCGGGGTTTTTCCCCCTCCCCCCCTTTTTCCCAAGCCGCTAAGCTGCTTAACAGCTGAGCCGCTAAGCCGCTTAACAGCTGATCGCTAAGCCGCTTAACAGCTGATCCACTAAGCCGCTTAACAGCTGATCCGCTAAGCCGCTTATCAGCTGATCCACTAAGCCGCTTAACAGCTAAGCCGCTTATCAGCTGATCCGCTAAGCCGCTAATAGTGCTAAGCCGCTAATGGGCTTGCTTCGCAAGACGAAAAAACCGCAAGACGAAGAGACTCGCGGAACGGATTCTTTTCGTCTTGCGAGGCACCACTCTAGTCACTAACAGGAACTGATGGCGGAGGTTGGAGGGGGTATTATTCTCATGAGAGGAGAAAATGTGTTGCCCTTGCATACCATAAGGCTTGTCTGCACTACCCAAATAGTTCACCAAGGTTTCAGATGGGGCATTCCCCTACTTTGAGACGCTGGGCCTTGAACTTGGGACCTTTTGCATGCAATGCAGATATTTACCACTGAGTTACAGCCCTTCCACAGTGCTGTCTTAACAATGGTTAAGGAAAGAACAGCTTTACATCTGTACCTTACTGTAGTGCCTTTAGCGAAACTAGAAGAGGGTAAATCAAATGCTTGCTTTCTCTTTATTTTCCAAACCTCTCTTGATTGGCACTGTATATCATACTATCAAGATACAGCATCTCATCTCTCTTTCCATTATGGTATACTGCAAGGATTTTTGTGTGTGTCTGTATAAAGCCAGTTTTTTAGAATATTTCCGTCGTGTTCTAGAGTAACAAAAAAGAGAGAGAGAGAGGGCCTAGGGCTACCGTATTTTTCACTCTATAAGACGCACCCGACCATAAGACGCACCTGGTTTTTAGAGGAGGTAAACAAGAAACAAGAAAGCAACGCAAAACCTCTTGAGCGAAGAGGCAGGAGCACTCCGGCTGCGCTCAAGAGGCTTTGCGTGGGTATCCCTGAAGCCAGGAGAGCAAGAATGATCGGTGCACACCGATCCCTCTTGCCCTCCTGGCTTCAGGAATAGCTGCGCAGCCTGCATTCGCTCCATAAGACGCGCACACATTTCCCCTTACTTTTTAGGGGGAAAGTGCATCTTATAGAGTGAAAAATACGGTAATTTCTGCGCAAGGACTGTTGAGTCTGCAGAGTTCACAACTGGCTTTCTCCCACAGAGCATATGAAGTATATTCTCATGAGATGAGGCAAAACAGGAGTAGCGTTTACTTAAGCGATGCCCAAGTACACCCAATTATTCTTCCTAGGTCAATGAATGGTTGCCATTCACTTTGGTGGAGGAAAAACCCAAGGTGTTTGCATTTGAGGACAATGTTGCATAAATGGGGCAAAAGTTGTGTATCGCCTGATATCGGCAGTATGCACAGAGGAGGGAGAGGTATAGTGTATTGTATACAATTCCTACAGTTAATGGATCTTCATGTGTGCATTGTAAACCTATCATTATCATAGGTGTAAGGTGTGGATCACTGGTATTTTCCATTGGGCAGTGGTCTATTCTTAGACCATAATGGCTTAAGTCATAAACCATTCTCGCTCCTAGAGCATATATGTATTTCTGTCATTTATTGCGAACAGAGATAGCTACCCTTTCCTGTGACCAATCTGCAGTTCTTCTGCTTCACTTACTGCCCTCTGAGCTTTTGAGACTCCTAAGACTGACTGTAGCAGCTCTTGATATCTTCTCTTATTCTCACAGGACTCAAAGTACTCAAATTAAGGATAAAAACCCTTACTTCAGCTGTTTCAGCCTTTTCTTTGTGCCAGTGTTAATTGTTTAAGTTCTTTTCTGTCTGAGCAAATAACTCTGGAAGTGATTTACTGGCAGGGAGCAAACGTTTGCTATTTCACTAGCTGGTTAAAGCCAGGGACGGAAAATACTTGGCTTCTATTATTCTAAATCTATTGTATAAAATTCATAATTAAACTAATAAAGTTTTTTCTTCTTATCTTAGGAAGGACTGTGACATCATAAATGAAATCTGCTGTAAGCACTACTCAGGACACACAACGCGGTATGACATTTTTGAAGAGCTTTCACTGTATGATGTTCAAGGTTATCTCTAACCAGTGTTTGTGCTGTAAGGTGAGGTGAGGTAAGGTAAGGTAAAGTAAAGGAACCCTGGACCATAGCGGTCAAGTGTCCCTTATTTGGCGGGACAGTCCCTTATCCCAGCGCGCATGTCCCGCTGCTGTCCCTTATTGATGAGGCTTCATTTGGCTGCTGGCTGGGCTTTCTGCCTTTGACTCAGAGGGGCTCAGAAGTCGAACATACCTGTGCCCGGAAAATCCCTTATTTTGGCTGCTGATCCCTTATTTTCGAGGCTGCTGGTCTCTTATTTTCAAATCTGTAAGTTGACAGCTTTGCCCTGGACAGTTAAGTCCAGCCAAAGGTGACTTGGGGTTGTGGTGTTCATCTCGCTTTCAGTCCAAGGGAGCCAGCGTTTGTCCACAGACAGCTTTCCGGGTCATGTGGCCAGCATGACTAAACCACTTCTGGCGCAATGGGACACCATGACAAGTGCCAGAGCACTTACAATATGACTGTGTTCACCACTAGGACTTAGGACATCACTTCAATGCTGTACTGAGCATATCATGGGAGTCCCACTCACAACTGCAGTGTTTCTCGCTGTGTGAAAAGGTCCTTATTTCTAGTTCCTTGTGTAGTAGCAGACATTTGTAAAGTCCAGAATCCATGAGTTTGCCAGCTTATTGACATGAAAACTTTTTTTTTTTAAACTGGGATGTGCTTGGGTTTTTTATTGTTTTTAACTGCGTTCATAACAAACTGGAACGAAAACCTAAGAAATATGCTGTTTTATTGTTTTTCCAGTAGGTACACTTTTTTTTTAAAGCTTAGCTTTAATTGATGCAGCAAAGCTGGCAAATCTATTAGCAAACCTCCCAACATCCTTTCTTGCGTGTTCTTTATCAAAGCCAGGAAAATTACTTTGGGGAGCTGTTGGGCAGTCATTAATGCCATAACCGAAAGAGCGACTTGTTGAAACTTTAATTTAATTTAGACCTCTGCTTCAATTTGATTCAGAAACCATAAAAATCGGCTGGAATTTAGGCTTGGTGACAAAATCTGTTCCACAAGGAATGCGTATATGAAAGATCTTATCGCAATGGACTCCGTTACTTGCACAAAGAATGTTAAAGGCGCTGGGAGTTCTGATCCTTGCACTTGCAAAGTCTGCTCAAGAAGGGAAGCTCGTCTCTCGGGTCGTGACGCTGATGCTGATGATGACCGTAATAACAGTTACGATGATAGGCGGTTGTGCAATGGAGAAATATTCTTCATTAAAGAGGCAAGTACTCTGTAGAATGATCAATGGATTTTGGAACTCTTCCTGGAAGGAAGAGACATTTCCCCCCGCCTTTCAGGTAACACATGAAAAGGCAGCTGCCTCCTTTCTTAGTCTGCATCTATATTTGGTTGCTCAAAGATCTCGGAGTCACAACAGCAGAAATTGTGGCATTACAGTGGCCTGGTTTGCACGTTGTGGGACTATGCAAATGTGTACATTCCCAGGAAGAAGTTTGCAACTTTTTGGCTCCTGTGTTCTCTTTTATTCCCATCCTGTGCTGAATTCTTTTGTCATCCAAACCGGGACTTCTGGTTAAGCTACCTTTTCACTAGCCACAAGCTGTAGCCAAGGTTTGTTGTCCGATAACATGCCTATTTAATTCTTGTCCGGGGAAGTTATTTGTTATGGTTATTATTTTTTGCTTTAAAGAAACCAAGCAGTAAAATCAAGCTTAATCAAGATTAATTGCAGTCAACCTCTAGACCAGGACAGAGACGCAATGTACTGTACCTCATTATCATAGATAGGTGTAAAAAGGGGCAATTGCTGATATTAAGTCATGGGGTTTTCTTTATGGAAGATCCTCTGCTTCTGTGATAGCCTTGCTATCAAAATCTAATTGGCACTATGATGCTATGTGAGTATCCACTGGCTCAAATCTTCAATTGATCCAATAGTTGTTTAGTGGCAGAAAAAAACTTGTCATCAGCCTGCTTTTAGAAACTTCAAAATAAGTAAATCTCTGTGCCTGATTCTCAGGTAAGGAGGCAACACTTAAATGGAAGGAGGCCGGTGAACTGGAAAACTTAACACATCTAAGTAAAATGAGATGTGTGGCTTCAAAGTTCAGGAGGATCAGGCAATTCTCAGATGGGGCTTAATCTCTGCATCTGTGTTGTAATCAGGAGAATGTCACGGCTGGGTTCCTAGTGGAAGGACTGCTTGAAGGTAAAGGACCCAGCTGGCAAATCGATGCTGTACTGAAAAGCAGTGAAATTGCATATTCTGTTTATAGGATAAGGAAGTCGATGGTTGCCGTTTCCTGACTATTGGCATAACTGATGGGCCTGAGTATGTCATGCATTACAAAGCCCTCCAGAAACACTCTAAGATAAAGCATGCCTGGGCCAGAACTATTCACACATTTCAGGTAAGCTGTGGGGTCATTACTGAAATACCATAATTCAAAACAGCAGCATTTATTTCTCAAAAATATCGCATCTGTGAGATGGAGTTTAACTCTTCAGCTTGGAGGATTGTAGTAGAAAGAAGCTTCGATGAGAGCCATCACGTTGTCCTGGCCTTGCTGCAACATAAACTTGAGAAGACAGCACCCATAGTAGAAAGTAACTTTTGAAATCTAGAAAGAGGTGTGTGTCTGCCAGTGTGGAAAAGGAAGAGGCCAAGGAAGAGGCAAGACCTGACCACATGACTCAGAAACTTAACTTGTGCCTATATAGGGACGCGGGAGGCGCTGTGGGTAAAACCTCAGTGCCTAGGACTTGCTGATCATAAGGTCGGCAGTTCGAATCCCCGCAGCGGGGTGAGCTCCCGTCTTTTGGTCCCAGCTCCTGCCCACCTAGCAGTTCGAAAGCACCCCTAAGTGCAAGTAGATAAATAGGTACCGCTTTATAGCGGGAAGGTAAATGGCGTTTCCGTGTGCTGTGCTGGTGCTGGCTCACCAATGCAGCTTCGTCACGCTGGCCACGTGACCCGGAAGTGTCTTCGGACGGCGCCGGCTCACGGCCTCTTAAGTGAGATGAGTGCACAACCCTAGAGTCGGTCACGACTGGCCCGTACGGGCAGGGGTACCTTTACCTTTACCTATATAGGAATTAGATAGAAATAATTTTACTTTAGTCCTGTCTATTTTTGTTTGTTGCTTCTGAGGTAGAAATTACAGGCGATGCCAATGGCTTTATTTAATTTTGTAAAGGAAAAAAATAAAAACTTGAAGCATTTAGACTCCTTAATTGTAAAACTTATAAAGCTGGATTTTGACTTAGCCATGTTAGAGTAACAAGTGGGATTTAAATTAGTCATTATTGACTAAGACCCTATTTCAGTGAACCTTCTCTATAGATGGCTAAATCTGGACCCAACCATAAGCATTTTTTAAACAGTTTAATTCAAGAGCTCTTTCTCAATATAATTTTCAGGGTTCTGAGGAAAATACTATTGTATATGTTGTTGGCGATACACCTCGCCAGAATTGGCAGCATGTATACACAGCTATCACTAGAGGACGTTGCCGAGTCTATATTATTGCTGAAGAAGACAAACTCCAAGCGGTCATTAAGAAAAAGAGTTTCCACAGGAAAACACATTTAAAAGCTTTCATGAAAGATGCACATTCCGAGCAAACATCACCTCAGAAGATCTGGCAGAGTCAGCAAGAGAATGACACGTGTGACGTTGCTTCTCATTCTGGAAATAATCAAGGGGAACCTGCTGTTTCTCTTAAAATGGAAGTTGATGATGCAGTTGTTGAACCGGCTGGTACTGCAGAGGAAACTTCGGGTGAACTCAAAAGGCAATCTACATTTCTAGATGTTTGCTCAAGTCCTTCAAAAGTACGTTTGGTAAGAAGCATTTATCAGTAGATAAGATACCGAATATACTGTATTTTTCATCCCATAGGATGCTCTGTCCCATAGGACGCTCCTATTTTTTTTGGGGGGGGGGGGAAATAAAGGAATTTTTTTCCCCTTTATTTCCCCCCAAAAACCAGGTCGGGGAAACCAAACCAGGTCGGGGAACAGCGGTATGGCGGTGCTCCACCTCCCCGCTGTCCCCCGAGTTTGTGGGGCTGGCCGATGTCTGCCCGAAGCGCGGGGCGCTCTGCTTCAGGGCGCACCTCGCGCCGGGCGGCAGGCTGCTATCCGCAGCCTAAGGAGCTGATGGCTTCCTGAAGCCTGGAGAGCGAGAGCGCACCGACCCCTCTCGCTCTCCAAGCTTCAGCGAAAGCCTGTATTCGCCCCATAGGACGCACACACATTTCCCCTTCATTTTTGGAGGGGAAAAAGTGCGTCCTATAGGGCGAAAAATACGGTAATATTTTATGCAGTGCGTTTATTTTCACTTGTAAGAATGCGTACCAATTACGCAAATTATAGTGATGGCCACCAGCTTGAACAGCTTTAAAAGGGGATTAGGGGAACTGATAGAAGGCTAAGGCTAGCAGTCGCTACTAGATGGCTGTGTACTGCTCTCGGAGGCAGTATGCCTCTGAATAAGCATTTGCTGTGGAACTTTGAGAACTGGATGTTGGACAAGCTAGGCCTTTGGTCTGCTACAGCAGAGCTTGTAAACTGAATTTATCTGGCCTCCTGTCAAAGCACTGACTAGGATTACTGCTACCCATTGGTGGGTGGGGGATACGATAAAGCCCAGCGAGAAAACTGCACTTTTAAGGGACCACGTCTTTTTGTAAATGCCATGTGGAGTAGTGGGTATGGCTCTGGTCATGTGAGAAATAGAATTGAATACTTACAGCTTGAGCAGCTCCCGGGTCCTTAGCAAGCAGATGATGCTTTAAGGTTGACACCCACAGTTCTGTGCAGGTGGCAATATGGGAGAGCGCGGTAAAGCACATTCTCCCTCATCCCTAAGGCATCCACATAAGACCCTTAACCAGAAACCTGCATAGACCTTACATATCCCACCTTGGAATACCTTGCACACCAAACAGAGGCTGGGACATGGTTACCACCCATAAAGGTTCCTTCTCCTTTGGTGGCAGTGTGCGGCTGGAGACCACACCTTTGACAAATAGTGCCTGCCATAGATTTTCACAGTCTACAAAGTGCGCAGTGTAAATGCTCCTGTTATATAGTGTCCAAAGCCCAGGCTACTGCTCACTTTACCGTATTCTTTCTGTCCTTATTTAAAGCAATACTTCCCCACCCCCTGCTATAAGCTTGGCCAACAACCAATGTTGTTTCCCCCCTGTTTTTGCTGTTTTGCAGGTAAAAGAAAACACCTCCCCGCTTGCAACTACCAAACTTCAAAGCTTGACACTGAAGAGTCCACATGCCAAGCAGCTTTTCCCACCCTAGCAAGTATATTCTATAACTAGATGTTTCATGCTCTGCTACGTCTTTGCTTTTTTTAGACTATATTTAGATAGAACATATTTAGTGTTCGTGGAGGTTTTGCAGCTTCAAAGAGTATGACTTTTTACTCTGTTTTAACAAACGTAATGCAGTTATATTTAAATACTTTTTCCAGCTTTTTAAAATCAGAGGACCTATTTTTAAATTGTATATCTATATCTATATATATCAAGTAATTCTGGTTTGTACGCCTGTGTTTTAAGTGGCCTTCGTTTCTAGTAAATGCTGTTTGGCTTTTGTTTTCATCAGCCAGTTAGAGCAGGGGTAGGCAAGCAGCCGGAAGCAGCCCACGGAGGCCGTTTAACTGGCCCACGAGCCACCCCCGAACCAAGCCGCCTGCTTGGTGAGTCCCCGCACACTGCACTAAAGTGGGATTCTCTTCCGCGGCTCCAGAAATGGCTTCTGTGCATGCCCAGATGCCGGAAATTGTGTCTGCGGCGCTGGAATGGCTTCTGCGCAGGCGTGATTTTCGGTGTCATTTCCGGCGTTGCGTTGCGCCGTTCCGGCCCACGGAGGTAAGCCTTCTCAACCCCCGAGTTAGAGAATGAATGCCTATCATCTTAACCCTGTTTGCTGTTCTTAATCCATTTTGGAACTCGGCACTGTACTAATGCACACCCAGCAGGCACTGTTTGTAGCATTATGGGCTGCTTCTGCTCCACAGTGCATTTCTGCATCTCGTAGCAGTGTTTTGAAGGTGTCTCCAGAGCAATTTCCTTCTGGTGAGGGTCGCTAACAGAATCCTCTGGCACTGCTCTAATAACAGCAAAGCTAAATTCTCCTTGTTTACAAAAGTTAAAATGATAGCTAGCTGCTATTAACTTCCGGGCTGGCAAGAAAGGGGGAGCAGAGGGAACTGAATTCTGTTCCCATCCCATATAATTGCTTGACCAGAACCTTTAGCTGCTGGAAAGGGTTCCACAGGCATGCAGCCCTTGTTTTACGTGGTGTTTCTCCATTCAGTATTATGCCTACAAGCTTCTGCTTCTAGATGTTTTGGTTAGGATCACCGACTTCATAAATCACTTCTTGCAATAAAAGAGTCTCTGAGCTATTTACAATACTAAAACATGGTATTAAAAACAAACACATATACGTTTGACCTAATAGGCTGGGTGTAAACATTATATAGAGTGTGTTGTATTTCTGATCAACGGAAAGCTAAATGTAAAACTGGTGTACTTCAAAAGTTGAATCATGTTAGTTGCATTAAAGAGGTGCATCGTATTTTTTATTCTTTGACTCAGAACAACTTCTATAGAAGAAATAATAGATGTTCAAAGTATTTGCATATTCCACACTTCTAAAAAGGTAAATGGTAATTCATGTTCACTAGCGCAAGGTTCCTTCGCCCAAGTTGTGCCAACATCTCCTGTTTCCCAGCAACTCTGTGGAGTCCTCCCCCATTGTTCAGGAGGAAGGAAGTGACAGGAAAGTCCCCTTCCACAAGCTATCCTCATTCTTGCAATTCCCAGGATCGAATCCATTGTCTTTAAATAATTTTTATTTGATTTTTTTACAGTTTCCATACAAATTTTTGCAACAGGTTGAGTTCCCAGAAACCATACATAGACGATAAATACCATGCTATTAAAGTATTAAATTTGTACAAAAATACTTTAGTTTAATACTCCTTTGTTAACAAATAAAAATACATATTAAGCGTGGTTCATGATCTGGGTTTCAGTTTCGTTTTAAATGAATTTTTTCTCTGGCAGTGCTGAAATATGAACAAAACATTTCACTTTCATGTTCATGTAACAGGTTTAAGGAAAACAGCATCAGGGATATCCTAACAATTCAAATAGATGAAAAACTGGTCGTTAAAATAAGAAATGAGGACTCTACAGTTATAAGAGACAAATCCAGTGTCTTTTCCAGTCACCAAGTAACATTAATTACCATTGACAATACAATAAACAAATCAAAGCAGCTGCTGGTGAACCTAAAAAAGCAACTGGCAGCATTTTATTGCTCTGAGCAGGAAAGGGAAGAATCTGTGTGTGTGTGTGTGTGTGTGTATGTGTGCAAAATGTATTTACAGTTTTTAAATGAATTGACATTAATAAGAGTTAATGAGAGAGATCCAACAAAATGCATTTAAATAGCTATTTGAAACCAATGCACATACCATTCATTTTAATTTTAAAAAAAGAATTGTGTGTTGCTATACAAGTTAACTTGTGTATATGCCTAAACTGGGGCAGTTCATACAGTTTTGCACTGGTATTTCTTTGCTACTGCAGTTCAAAATTTAAACAAAGAAAAAAAAATCTACTTGAATACATGTTATAAAAGTCTTTTTTTAAAATTTCGCTAAAACTTGCTTTGCTTTTTTAAAAAAAACCCCAGTAATTTATCAGAAGTTCCAAATACCTAAAAGTTAGAAGTCCATACAGGGTGCAAGACATATCCTGTTCAGTACATCATTGCATAGGGTATAATATAACTCTTAATAAAATCATACTACAGCTGGGCCGGTAAAAGTTTCACCTCTTTGCACTTCAGATTCCTGTGTGTAATTTTTGCTAAAATAGTTGTAAAACCACATAGTAGCTTTTAAACCCCCCCCCCCTTTTTCATTACCGCAGAAGCAACAGAACTATATAGTTCATTTAAAAAACAACTACTATGATACAGTGATCTGGGTCCAGCAGCAATAGTCTGTGATTCCTTCACTTAGTTAACCAGCTGGTATTTTAATAAGTTGCAATGTTCTGAAAATCAGATCCTCTGTTGTAATTATTTACATGGATGGTTCCCCCCTCCCCCAATCTTTCACTAATCTGCCATGATAGGATTTACAGCCATTTTCACCATTCGTTTCTCTTGTTACTAAGGGTCAGGTTGAAATGGCACTACACATGGGTGATAAAAAACGAGAGCAGAGCAAAAAAACTCAGCATTGGAAGCAAGTAGCAAATTATGAGCCCCCCCCTCTGTGCTTCTTAATGCCACACGACAGCCACATCTTCAGTGTAACAGAAACCTGAAAGGGATTAGCACCATTTAAATGTTTTGCACTAAATACAGTTTTTTTGGCTACAAAGTGTTCATAGGCTCCCGTTTCATCTCTGAACCAGCGCTGTGTACACTTTGTTGAAGGAAGGCATGGTTTTGTTCGTTCCATTCCCCAGCCGGGAAAGTCTGTTGTTCCGAGCTTACCTTTTGAGAGGCTAGAGGGTTTCGACTAATAACAAGTTCCAGTTTGTTACCAGACTCTGCTATAAGGGGCACAACCAGACAACAGTCAAAGTCTCTTGTGCGAACATGGTTTACCTGAAAAGTAAAAAATGTTTGTCTTGGATGAAAAGTGACAGAGGAAAACTGAATGCATTTTTCTCCCTCCTCAATGACCCTTAATCCTTGTGATACTCTATAAGCCTACACAAAGTAAGGTAAAGGGACCCCTGACCATTAGGTCCAGTCGTGGCCGTCTGGGGTTGTGGCGCTCATCTCGCTTTATTGGCCGAGGGAGCCGGCGTACAGCTTCCGGGTCATGTGGCCAGCATGACTAAGCCGCTTCTGGTGAACCAGAGCAGCGCACGGAAATGCCATTTACCTTTCCACTGGAGCGGTACCTATTTATCTACTGGCACTTTGACACCGCGTCCCTTCTACACAAAGTACCTTACCAAAAAAAGGGTGGCTTTAAAAGAAGTAAATGTTTGGTAAAAGGCTACTGTTAAATTGAATTTATTTGCTCTGCTAATGCTTATAAATAAATCTTAACCTCACATGTTCCAAGATACCATTAGTCTAGAAGATTTGGAGTTCAACTGTCATCGGTAATTACCATTCCCAATGGTTTCAGAAATATTAAATAGCACTGCGGCCAGAATGGAAGACTGTGGCACCTCCACAGCCAACCTGCCAAGTAGCCAACTGATCCTCACTTCAATCCCGTCCCCGAAAAGGACCTAAACCACTTACAAAACAGTGCCCACAACTGCCATTCCCTGAAGCTGATCCAGGAGGATACCGTGGTGGCTAAGAGATTGAGTGTAATCAATAGGGTTGCACTCCTCCACCTCTCCTGATAAAAGCTCATTGTCTATCCGGATGACCAAGGCTGCTTCATTCCCAAGGCTTATCAGTCGTGATAAGCAGGTTGAATCTATGGAAGTTTACTGAGAAGTAAGTTCCACTGTGTTCGACAGGACTTTGTGTCAAGTGAGTGAACCTAGGCTTGCAGCTTTTCAGCATTTGATGATTATTGTCTTTACGATATGTTGCCCTTAATTCATAGATCGAGTGTGTGTGTGTATCTTCTCTATCATTCAGTTCACAGTACACGATGAATGAGGGAGCTGAACTTAGCTGTGCAACTGAATTTCAAATACAGTTTCCACTACTGTGAATGCTGAACTTGACTGCAGAATGTTTTCTGTTCTACAAAAAAACCCCATGCACTTGATACGGCTTTTCTATGTTAGCATGGTTCACTCTTACCTGGAGCAGTCTGTCATATGGCTTCAACCCTCCCACATCTCCAGGCCCAGCTGGCCGAATATTTTTAACATACACGCCTTTTTCCAATAAGGCATCGGAGACGCTGAACCCAAAGTCCTCCATATCTGAATCCTTGTACAAAGTTACCTGTAGGGAAGGGGAAAGCAAAGATAATCTGAGGTCTGCAGATTATGGAAGCTCCGTTCTGCTCCATCTTTCCATGTCCCCTCCCCCCAAATAGTTAGCTGTAGTGTGTGGGTAAAGGTACACCTGACCATTAGGTCCAGTCACGGACGACTCTGGGGTTGCAGCGCTCATCTCGCTTTATTGGCCGAGGGAGCTGGCATACAGCTTCCGGGTCATGTGGCCAGCATGACTAAACTGCTTCTGGCGAACCAGAGCAGAGCACAGAAACGCCGTTTAATGCAAGAGTGGGGAACCTGTGCCCCCCCCAATGTTGTTGGATGCCAATTCTCACCAGCTCTAGCCAACATGTCTACCAATTCGCAATGATGGTAGTTGCAGTCCCATTAGATCTAGAGAGCCACAGGCCCCCATCCCTGCCGTTTTATAGTCCCATGTTGCTATTGTCTTCTATTAACAAATATGCTTTTCTTCATCTCTCAAAGGAATGAGCAGCTCATTATATTGTCTTGCTTTGTTGTCTAAACTCTGTATTATGGTCCAGTTTGGATGCTCGTCCTTCAGCTTAATAAGCTAAGTGAACCTTTCCCCTCGGTATCACCAACATGAAAGTTTGGGAAAGCTCTGCATTAGAGAGAGTACTGTCATCCAATTGGGATGCTCGAACTCAGGACGAAAGGGAGAAACGTGCTAAGAGGAAGGCGCGTTTTGGCAAACACCCACCGTGATCAACTCCTGCCTGGAAACCTATGTCCCCACTGTGGAAGGATGTGTGGATCAAAAAATGGCCGCCACAGTCACTTACAGACTCACTGTTAAGACCGCCTTCATGGAAGACAGCCTTACTCGGCCATGAGCGATCACCAAACAAGAAGAAGAAGACGGTCATCTGCTCTGTGCAAGATTACTGTCAGAAGGGGAGAAACCGGACGGTGCACCAACTCACCTTATGTAACTCCACAGGAGTTGGTGACATAATTTCTTTCATCTCTTGCTTCATCTTCCGCAAAGCTACAGACTTTCTTCCCACATCTGAAGGCAACGTATTGCTACGGGTCGTCTGGCTGTAATGAGGCCTCGAAGTGCTTCGTTCCTGGAAGCTGGCTTGTCTCCCTAGGTGGCTGCGATGCTGCGGGTTGTCATGGTTCAGACTCATGGTGCTCCCTGACATAATGGTTGCCTGTAGCGTTAAAAAAAGTTTTTATCATACATGACATAGTAAAAAAACACCCAGAAGATGAGGCTGTAACTAAAGGCAGCAGCATCTATTCTGTTGTCTTGGCCAGAACACAAGTCACTTCAGAGCACAGCAAATGGCTGGAGGATAGATGGACAATTTGAGTGGGAGTCCTCTGAAAAATGCACTTGACGAAAAAGGTTGTTGGATGACATTTTTATCCAATCTGCGGGGGACGGGGGGAGTGACAGCTTCTATAATTGGTGAGTTACAATGGCTCGCCGTAGTCATGCTTGGCCACCAGAGGAACGAAAGTGGACTACAAAAACCTTTGCTGGCAAAAGTTCTTTACCCTAAAAGCTATTTTGTTATTTAAATTAATCCTGGCACATGCATAATTAGTTTATCTTAAATATAATGAATGCTACAATAGGCAGCATTTTTGCAGATCTGAGGTATTAGAACAAAGCAAGTCAACAAAAGAAGCAGCAATATCTTTGATGAGAACTCATGGGAAGGCTACTTAGCACAGGCTTGGGAAATTGACTGGCAGGCCTACTTAGATCTGGCACCGGACCCAATTTGGCCTGCGAGGCTTTCTCCATTTGCTGACGTCTTACGTGATGTCAAGACATGGCTCTAAAGGAGCAAACAGGAGCTCAAAGCAAGCTCCCAATTGTTCACGAGCAAGTGGGGCTCACTGACAGTGCCAGTCAGTTGATCAATACTGAAAAGTGAACTGCTTTGAGAGGGGTCCAAACAAGGTTGGATTGATGGGAAACAAGGGTCTTGTTTCTACAATATAATTTTGCACAGCTGCTTCCTGCTGGCAGAGGTGCCAACAAGGCAGCTGAGCACAATTAGGGTAAGCAAATGCCCAATTCATTTTTCACCTTTATTTTTTTTAAAAAAGCAACAAAAACAACCCACCACGTCATCTTTAAAATGGGGAATTATCAACCTACTGAAACATTTGTTCCCGTTATCTATTTCCATATCCGTTTGCTGTGCTGTCAGGAAGGAATCTGGCAAGAGAAGCCTGAGGTACAATGCCGTTAGACAGAGCTTTCCCTTACGTTCCTCCGAATGGCAATTAAACTCAGATCAGGTCCACATGAAAGTCAACAGACGTGCAATACGGAAGCCATAATTCTGAGGCTGCGCAATCCACCAGAGCTCCATGAGTTTTACCCAGCTATGCCATTCACATTCCTTGTGGTTGCTCAGGGACTTCAGTATGACATAAAAATGAAAATGAGACTCTGCCGGTTTTTGCAACGCAAGGAATTTAAAAGAACATAAAAGAAAATTTTTGAAACGTTAAAACTGTTTTAAGTTATATTCATTTTTGGTGTAATTAAGGAACATGCAGGCAACTTTAAACAAAAGAATTGTCTTTTTTTAAAAAGTAAATCTCTAGGTGGGAAGTTAATGTGGAATTCATTGCAGTTGCCTTGGCTCATCAGGTGACTCCCGATTTTAAAACTTGCAAAGTTGCTTTTCGTTTATGTTCCCCTTAATTCAGATTCAGTTTTGTTGCAAGAGATACATGCCAAGGAAACCTTGTGTAAAAAGCAGCTGGAAGAGAATGGGATGCGCTGCTGGCTAGGAAAAATAAGCCTGCAAACAGGTGCAGCCAGCAGTAGCACAGGAGAAGCTATTGAACACATAACACGCTTGTATCATTTCAGCAGCAGTTCCATGAAAGAAAACAGCTTGATTAGGGGGGAATCAGGGGAGGCAGCTGCACAAGCAAAATATAAACATAAAGGGTAGGTACCAAGAGAGTCATGTTTCTCAAACACAGACGCCTGTCAGCCTTGTCCTGTGGAAAGGGGGGTTAAAGCTTTAAAATGAATTTGTGAGATTAATGCAAACTTAGAAGAAAAATAGAGGGGGGGAAACAAAAAAATGAGTGTTAATTGAAAAAGAAATTGGTATATTGTGACGGGATTAAGATTTATTTATTTTTCTACCTCTAATTCCCTCAGAATTCCTGACTGTCCACAAGTCTCCAAGTCCTCCAGTGCTTGAGACCAGAAATTTTCCTCCTGGTCAGTCTCGGGGGCACCTGCAAAGCTGGATTCATAGAGAAAGGTTTGCTTAAGTGGCAAAGGCAACACGGCAGTGTACTTCATAGGAATGGTTGACAGCAACAAAACCAGACTTAAGGGTGAGCGTGGGCAGGAAGCAAGCAAGCTTAGACAGGGCTGTGGAGAAGGAGCGCGATTACTGACACACAACACGGGGGCTTAATTAACCCGAGAATTTACAAGTGGTCTGCAAATAAAACTTCACACAAACCCCGGCCTACTTTTATTGCAGCAATCTTCATGGCTAATTCATGCTTAGGAGCTGCTATGAATGGTGAAGTTGCACATGCAGGCACATTTGTGAGGGAAAGGAAGATGCAAGATTAATGGTTCGCGTAAACTAAAACTGGAAGAAACAGCACAGCCTCTCGCTCCTTACAATTATCAGTGACGACTGGAATTTCCACTCCCACACTTAAAATAGATTCCCAAATTCACCTAATGCAGATTTAGTGCGCAATCCCGCACTCACTGGTTCAGTGGCTGAGGGGTTTTAGGATAAGGCAGGGGGTTTCTTATGAAGTCCAGATCCACTGCCTTAGCTGAAAAAAATGCCTCCGTGTGCAAAGGCTCCTATGCTCTGCTGCAGAAGTAGAGTCTGTGCATCTCCATAAACAGAATGGAGTTGTGTTGGTGTGTAGGTGCAATGGGGGGGGGACCCCTCAATTCTGTGGCAATGGCTACAAACATTCGGGAAATTTATCCAAGGACAGGATCTGGCACAAGCAATTTCCCTCCTACTGACAAGTGGGAGAAGGGAAAAGGCAGGAAAGAGATTGCTCTCTTTTCTGTTTTCTCCTTGCCTTCCCAGAACTGGGAAAGGTTTGGGTGATTTGGAACAACTGCTGGCAAATCAGGGACAGAGCTTAGGGCCTGCAGATTCCCAGCCACAGGATTGTTCAGTCCCCCCAATATCTGTAAAATATTTACATTAGAAACGTGCAGTCTCCCCACCCATCACCATTGGGGATCAATCCATATTTGATCACCATTCCTTCAATCCACATTTTAAGATGTGCTAGCCAGAACCTAGGCCCAGATTTGTCCAAGACGTGCATTAGCCCACCACTAGATTAGCACATGGACTTTTCTTGGCATGTGGCTGCTGGGGTAAGTATGCCTCTGCTTTGCATCCAACCTACCACTCGCCAAAGTTGCTGTCAGTCTAACAATATGGCGGCACCCTACGGTTCTCCAAACCAAGCAGAAACTAGATGAATGCTTAGAAATCTCAGGCCATGCAGAGAGACTGGCTACGTTTGGGGGAAAAAATTAGTATCCATTTCTGGATGCATGTGTGTGAATCATTAACTCAGAAAATAAGCTTCTGATTGACTTGGCATCAGTTGGAGGAACAGATGTGTGGGTTTTAGTGCTATTTACCCCAGGTTTTGGATCAGGTTCAGTTGCAACTGAGCATCTTCATTATCAGCAGAGACAAACTAGGGCACCTTCCTTTAGGTTTATCATGGATTCATGAGTCCAAAGTGATAAAAAAACAGTGCAGCAAGTCGTTTCCCACGAGGACACTGGAGATAATGGTTTGGGACAGTGTGTGTGTGTTTTGGCGGGGAGGGCAGAGGAATTATTCAAGTCACACTGTAATCGCTAGTAACACTTTCCATGTGTTCTCTGAGACTATTGATTAGACTGTAGGTCAGCTGGAGAAACTAGCAATAATGCTGCCTGTCTGAGGGTTACAGCAAAACTCTTCTAAGGCCAGCAGCGTCAGGCAATTCTCTGAAGTACGGCAAGTAAACTGGGAACCAGAGCACAGAAGTTCTATTGATTTTTTTAACACAAACTGTGTGACAGTGACGTGGGTGGTGCTGTGGGTTAAACCACAGAGCCTAGGACTTGCTGATCAAAAGGTAAGCAGTTCGAATCCCCGCGACGGGGTGAGCTCCCGTTGTTCAGTCCCTGCTCCTGCCCACCCAGCAGTTCAAAAGCACGTCAAAGTGCAAGTAGATATATAGGTACCACTCCAGCGGGAAGGTAAACGGCGAAGCAGCTTAGTCATGCTGGCCACATGACCCGGAAGCTGTACGCCGGCTCCCTCGGCCAATAAAGCGAGATGAGCGCCGCAACCCCATAGTCGGTCACGACTGGACCTAATGGTCAGGGCTCCCTTTACCTTTACCTTATGTGTGACAGTGGCAAACCCCATGTTCTTCAAAGTGGGTCTGCACAGGGGATAGGGTGCAATTTAAAGAGCCAGTGGGGTGAGTGGGTGAGGAATGCCCAACCCTCTCCCCCCAGTGCTTTTCTCCTAGGTGGGCTTACATCTCAGTTAGGCTCTATGCTGGAAGTGAACCTAACTGGGAGCAAAATCCCTGGTGGAGGGTTTGGGGTTCAGCACTCACACTCATGTGTCCCCTTAGCCCTTTAAGTTGCACCCAACCCACTTAAAAAGTGGGTCTGTTGCCCCATTCATCTATAAAAACATGGATCTGTTGCCATCACCTGTGCTTTGGGCAAATTCTTCTCCATGCCTTTTGCTTACTCTGCAAAATAAGGGGTCAAGCCATTGACTTATTCTGTCTTGGTTAGACACAACGTTTCCTGGCCAGAGCCTCCCCAAGATGGGTGAAGCCTTGGCAAGAATTGCATTGTCATTGGTAACATTTCAGAAGGGGAGATCACACCAGATGGTTGGGCTCTAAGGGGCTGCTTCATCCCCTTGTCCCACATGGCTCCCCTTTCTTAAAGGGGCACCATGGCTACTGACCATGTGGAAATTGCAACCACAGTACACATAGATAATGAAGAACCAGTCCCTACAAAGATGCGTGTGTACGAAACTACATTTATGTCAAATGCTGATGTGCGTGGAACAAGATTAGGGAAACGAAAGACTCTTACAACATTCAAAGGAGGGGGTGGGGAAGGACCTTTTTTCAGTTTAATTGTTGCATTAACAAGAACCAATGATCTATCCTTTTATGCATAGAATTTCACTGAGTGCACATGTATTGCTTTCAGCATCATAACCTTTCATGAATGTCACTAACCTAACCTAATAAATATCATGCAGCATGAACTGTAAATATCTCAGTAGTGAGAGGATAAGCTGGCAACTGGTGTTTTGAGCCCAGGCAAGGGGTGTATGCACTCACAAAGAACATTGCTGCTGCTGCAAAGATAAATTGAGTAACTGGCGCTAAACATACCTGCTTGCGACTGGTTTATCCCATTCATCATCACTTAGCCCTGTGTTGTGGAAGGGGTTGGTTCGGGGCCTGTTGGGAGGGGATAAACTGCTCCTTTGTTTTGGACTCCTCCATTCAAATGTGTTGAAGTTGTATCCTGAAGCCTGATAATTGGGACCTAAAATATTAACCATATTTGTAAAACTGTGATGCTTTAAATGAAGAAAATATTTTATAACACTACATTGCACCCCTAATAACACAATGTGTTTTAACCTATTTCATTGTTCTGCCAGCAATTATGTGAGCTAAAGCCATCCTTGTTCCCATTTCATGCATGTGGAACTGAGCCATGAGAGTTGCTCAGAATTATCTAGGAAACAGACTGATTTGAACCAACATCCAATTCTTCACTCTCAAAAGTGTAGCTCACCTTGCCTTCTCAATCTGTGATAAAGAAATGACCTAACATACATGATATCAAAGAACTCGTAGCAGAGTAATTATAACAAAGAAACAAGGCAATATATTCCAGTCAGAGTCTGGGAATGCAGCATGTCACACAACAAACTGTACAAGCTTAAAATAAAGTTTCTATAAATATATTTTGGTGGTACCAAACACCAGCGTCCCTTATTTGCACATGTTATTCTTCGTTGGAGATGTAAATCAACCAATGCTGACATATTACATTTTTTGGTGATGTCCTAAAATACTGATATTTTGGCACTCCATTATAAATGAAATGAAATTGATAGCAGGGTGCAGACTTCCATTTGATCCATTAGCAGTCTTGTGGACACAGAATAGGTAATATTTCTCTAGGCATTCATGTGAAGGGCAGATAAGGAGCAGCCCCTTCTCTCTAGTTGCTGCTTGCAGTGTTCTGGCTCAATAGTAGTACCCCATTTTGCTGGGCTAGGGAACAGATAAGAGGGCAGCATCTCTGCTCAAGTAGCCTTGCACTACCATCACAGGTTCTCACACACAGTAAAAACATGCTGTGGTGTGCAAGCTTCTACACCCAGCTATGGAATGAGCAGTTGGTAGGATGGGGATCCTGAAAAGCAGAGAATACTGCAGAATTGGGAGTATGTAAAAACCATAGATAATACAGAAAAAATATATAGGCCATATCACTATCATGTTAAGTAAGGCAACCAAAACAAAGGTCACCTAAACTGTACTTGCACTACAGATTACAGTGGTACCTCAGGTTGCAGATGCTTCAGGTTACAGACGCTTCAGGTTATAGACTCCACTAACCCAGAAATAGTACCTTGGGTTAAGAACTTTCCTTCAGGGTGAGAACAGAAATCGTGCTCTGGCGGCACGGCAGCAGCAGGAGGCCCCATTAACTAAAGTGGTAGCAGGAGGCCCCATTAGCTTAACTCAGGTTAAGAACAGTTTCAGGTTAAGAACAGACCTCCGGAACGAATTAAGTTCTTAACCAGAGGTCCCACTGTACTGGGAACATGGTTATCAAGTTATCCTGTTTAGCAAGTATTCAGTTTATCTCCATTAGACATAGACTGAATCCGAACTGGAAAAGTTGGACAGAAACCAGCCAATACTTCAAAAACTGAAATGGAAAGAGCAAGGTGAAAAACCAAGGGCATCTTTTTATAATGGCTCTTATAAGCTGTGAGATAAAATAATGAGCTGTCTTGAAAACTATCATCTTCCTATGCTAATGACTTGCCAGTGTAAGCACTTCCATCTTTACACAACTTTGGCCATAGACAAAATACCTGAGAGGATCTGTGCAGGCTGTAGCACATTATATTCTCAGGGCAGTTTAACTAAAAGCAAAGACTGCAGAACAGAAGATTCCCATCTGTATGTGGTGGAGGGGAACTGCTGTACTAAAGTAACTCATTCAAGCTGTCAGCTTGATGCAATGTTAAATACTTAATGAGAAAAATAGAAGATCAGTATAGAAAGGGTTGTAAAGCCATCTAGTGCAGCACAAGGCAGGAACTATCCATCAACTCTGCTGCTCGCGGATTTGACTATTCCCCACTCATACTTCATGTTCAAACTACACATTTCCCAATTATTAGGTGAGTCTGTAAGGTTATGTGGAGCCAATGATACCTCACCCTTTCCCCAAAACTGGTGCACAAGGTAGCTTGCAACACAGCATACAATATAAACAGCAATATAAAATATAATACAAAGCAGAATATAATCATACATCCATTATAAAAAACAGCACTAAATTTTGACCTGCATCAACACCATTAGGTTCCAAAGGACTGGACAAATAAATAAGTTTCCACCTGTCTAAATATATGAAAATGGCTATATACCAGGCTTCCTCAACCTTGGCCCCCCAAATGTTTTTGGCCTACAACTCCCATGATCCCTAGCTAGCAGGACCAGTGGTCAAGGATGATGGGAATTGTAGTCTCAAAACATCTGGAGGGCTGAGGTTGAGGAAGCCTGCTATATATACCAATAGTATCTCAATAAAGGAAGGCTGCAGAAATTCATGGATCTGCACAAACCAAAATGGGGTTCTCACAAAATCTCTTTGCTTTGACTTTATTGCTAAGGTAGTTGATAATTTCAGATGCAAGATCCAAGATGCATAGCTCCAGTTCAGTGCAATGGAAATTGTCACCACCATGGAAATTGGACCACATTAAACGGTCTGATTTGGAGTGGCCCCCTGTGAAACCTCTTGTTTCATAGGGGGCCACTCCAAATCAGACAATTTCACAATGCATGAAGGTAGTTTCTTCCAAGTGGTACCGGCTTCAGTCACGTAGCTTATGACATCGTTAATGGTTCACTTCCCCTTTTGGGAGGGGTAAAAGAAGAAGGCCAACACTAAGAAAGTCAATCAGACTACATAGGCTGAAATCATGTACACAATTTCCCAACAGATGCAGCTAGTTTCACCAATGTACAGTATGATGTTATTTATGGTGACAGAAAAGAGTTGGGGCGATGGGATAGCACTTGCTTAAAGGCCCCAGTAGTTGCCCAAAAGACTGACAGTTTTGGAAATGCCACACTTTTCTAAGATGTGTAGATATGAACACATTTTGTACCTTATGACATGGCATGAATTCTTTGAAATTAGCTCTTGGGTAGTCATTTTGAGATAAATAAAAACTCACCCCTCAATCTTTTTTTATCTAATGATTCATCAGGGCAGGTGATATAAAAATACTTAATAGTTGCCCCTTTGCCCATGCACAACCTTATACTTGAACTACTGAATTGAGTTGAATTTCTATTATCCAGGCTTCTACACTCCCCTCCCCTGACCTGAACCAAAATCGTCTACTGGCGCCCATGATGGGTTGCTGACGATTCCTGGAGATTTTACAGAACTATTTTCGTTTAATAAAATATTCACAGCTCAATATTTCATTAGTTTTTCAGACAGATGAACAAATGGGTCTGCAGGGATTGTGTGTGATTCATGTGCTGTTTACTGTCGTGCAAACTAAATGATGGCTGCATGCTGAGACTTGCCTTCCTCAGAAGGGATGTGGAATGACAGCAGAACAGTGAGTTCTGGCACACAAATAAAAATAAATCAAATTGTTGCTCTTAAAAATTAAAAATATAGCAACATTTTATATTTGTAGAATTCAAAGGAAAGACTAACTACACAACGTCTAGCAAAAATGAAATTGCTAAATATATTTTTTTACAACTGGGAATTCGTCCTGACATGAAATCAGACATCCAGCATTACATATGATGTTTCGTTCTACTACTGCTGTTAAAGAATAGCTTTAGTTGCTTGTTCTGAGCTTCAAAGTATTTGTATTTGATTTTCAAGCTCTTTTGCCCCTGCCCTGTTTTAACAATGACTAAGGAGGAACCATGAGCATTTTTCTTTCTTGCTAGGATAAAATGGATTCCAAAGGAACTTTGCAAAAGAGAAAATGACAGTTGCTTCCAGTGTCAAGCTACGCAATAAATTAAAGATCATTACTGAAAGTGCCCAACACTAGTTCACCCATATGCCAACAACAATGAAAGAATTATTGCATTTCTTACACAGAAGAGAAACATTGCACAGCAGCTGATTCGGTCATCCACTCTACTAGAAGTCTATATAGGCTAACCCAGCAATTTCTCCATCTCCTGAAGAGCTACAATGACTCCACTGAGCTATTGTGGCCAATGGCCACAGATAGACCCATCTTCCACAAATACCCCTTTAAAGCCATGTTAGGTAATAACCAACCCAACATCTTGTGGCAATACATTCTGTAAACTATTTAATATGGAATCTGTCGCTTTTACTACTGAGTAATCCACCATACCTCAGTATCCTTTTCCGAGATTGTCACAACAGGTTTAGCATGAATGTGAAGTTAGGAGTGTGTGTCCTTTTGCCCTGATGTGCATCATTCTGCGCTTACTTATATTGAAACTTATTTGCTGCTGTGTTGGAGAGATCTGTTCGGAACTCTTCACAGCCTGCCATGCATGTGTCTCAAAACACATGGAGAAGCAGAAGGGGGCTTAATGCAGACACAGCAATTCTCATGATCTTGGTGGGTCAGATGTCTCTGTGTGCAGGTATGTTTCTATGAACTTCATATGATCATGTGGCCAAGAACAGGTTGCATCTTCTTGTGTAGCAGAGAGTTACTGGGTGAGTGAGTCCAAAAATACTTCTGAAGGAATGTGCAAAATGTGTAAGGAAAGGAGAATATTTATCTCTGAAACAATGACTTCTCTAGTTGGCATCTGAATGTCATTGTGCTCTGTTTGATATTCCAATGTAAAATATGATTTTTTAGAAGTCCTCATTTTTCCAACCCAGGATGTTTATAAAAACCTGCACTTCCAGGGCTCAAAGTTTTACCCTGAGATTTAAATGACAGTGCTTAAAATAAAGGTGAAATACTAAAAAACAAGCACGGATCTTTGAAGAGGTAAAAGAAAATCCATTCTGGTTCTTCCTCCCCTCCCTTCAAAACCTTTCCTAAAACCAGTTATTATTCTGAAAGCCCTCTGACATCTTAATGTCAAGGGATGAAGGAGAAACAAAAGGGTAACAAATCACTGAATAATCTCTTTATGCTCCCCCTTTGGCAGTTTACAATAAATCTTTACCATAGCCAGCTTAAAAATCACAATGAATGCACCTCAGATGTTCAAATTAATGAACACCTTCAATGTGTTCTGCATCTTTTATTAATCTAAGCTTGAAGGATAAACCCATTTAGCTGTGGATGAGCTATGGACTGGCTATTCAGACATCAGTAAAACTAGCAGAAGGCTGTTAGTATATTGATATATGCTTTATAACCTGTCACAGTGTCGTGAAAGAGTGAGACCAAGGTTAGCTGAATGCAAGAGGCAACAGAGTGTGCTAAAGGGCGCTGTCTTAACAAGACAGATGCAGCACAGTTGAAACACAGCAAAGTTGGCTTAGAAGGTTTTTCCCATGGAGTGGTTTCCCATGTTACGTGTGCTGGTTGATATGCACGAACCCACCTTGACTTCCATAGCTGTTATCCATTCCAGAGCCATCCCATGATTCCACAGCACTATCTACGCTTGGGACGGTAGTGGAGTATATTTCTGACAGTTTGCCTGGTTTCTGTGTGGTGGCTGTGTCATCTTCAGCATCACTCAATTCATTTAGGTGACCAGAGGCTGGAAACTTCTTGGGACTTGATGCTGGTAGGAATTAAATGGGAGGAAAAAAGATTAAAACTTGGTTGGAAAATCAGATAGATATGCAGCTTCATTTGCATGGAGGAATGTTCTGCAAGCAAGAAAACTAAGACAAACAAACTGCATGAGCTGGGGGTGGGTATTTTGGGTCCCCCCCATAATGGCTTTAAAAACCTTTTGTTGTAATTTCATTATTTCCACTTTGTCTACATCCTTCATAAACTTGGGCTTGGCTCTGATCTGTACCTCTGCTTTTTGTTCAATGTTCATTTCTGTGCAGGGTTTGTTACCGTATTTTTCGCACCATAGGATGCACCGGACAATAGGACACACCTTGTTTTAGAGGGGGGAGAACAAGAAAAAAAAAATCTCTCCCTCTCTGCCCAGCGCCCCTTCAGCGAAGCGGCAGGAGGCGCTGGGCAGAGAGGGGGACAATTTCCCCCCTCTTGTTTCCCCCCTCTAAAACAAGGTGCCGTTTAAGGTGCGTTCAGATGCCTTCAGGCGGCTACCTTGGAAGCCTGGAGAGCGAGAGGGGTCGGTGCGCACAGACCCCTCTCACCCTCCAGGCTTCAGGTTCCTTTCGACCTGCTCTTTGGGGCTGACCACCAGCCCCAAAGAGCAGGTCACCTCTCCAGCTGCGTGTCACCTCTCCAGCCGGGAGAGAGTCGCGGGGGGCTTCTTTAGCCCCGCGTGCGCTCTCCCGGCTGGAGAGATGGCGCGCGGCTAAAGAGGCTGTTGCAATAGCTGCGTGTCACCTCTCCAGCTGGGAGAGAGTCGCGGGGCTATGCTGTCTTCGCTCCATAGGACGCACACACATTCCCCCTTCATTGAAGGGGAAAAAGTGCGTCCTATGGTGTGAAAAATACGGTACTTAATACTTTTCTTTTTTTCTTTGAATGACCCACAGGAGTCCAAATGAGTAGTTTGTTACTTCCCAAATTTTGACTGTAACACAAATGTTGTAAAGAGATAATTGACTCTCTTTTTGTTTGACTCCATTACTGCACTGGTGACTGCAAATAGCTTGTAGACCTTGAAGTGCTTCTCTTGAACCATTCTTGTACCTGTGCATTTGTTTCTGCGTTCCAATGACCCAAATACCATTTTCATGAACGTATGCATTGTTGATGGTTGTAGAAAGGGCCCCTGTGAAATACCTGACACAACACTCACCATCTGTCTGCTTTTTGATTTTCAAGGTGACTGTTTCTCCTGCCATTTGTAACAAATGTATGGCTTCGCTCAAAGGTTTTCCTTTCAGGCTGCTGCTATTTATTGCTAAGATTCGGTCTCCGATATGAATTGCACCTGTCCTGAAACATGAGTTAAATAAAACATGGAAAGTTCAGTAAAAAGGAAACTGAGCCAAACATTTAACATATACGAGATAAGCAAAAGTGTCTGCAGTTTTTCCTCGGGTTTCACATTTAATTTAAAGTGTGTAAGATGAATGGAGCTACTTAGTCATTCTTGCTGCTAAGGCTATTTGGATCACCAGGCCATCTTTGTTTTCAGAGCTGGTAGGAGAACCAATTGACATCCAAGAAAAAACAACAACAACAACCCATCATTTCCTTCAACATGACAACGCCATGCATTAAAGCTGCACATTCAGAAGGCTTACTGAAACTCCTTTCTTAGTACCTGCAAATATTGATGTTTTCCATTCAACAGGCAAAAGGCAATGATAGCACAAAGCATCACAATATTTTCACATGATCAGTTGTAGTAAATTAAGGGGGATATCTTGATAGATGGATTAAATGGGCCACAACTGTAGTTAGGGAGCATATTAGGATGGACCTAATAGTTAGAACCTATCTGTTGACATGCCTGGACAATCATCATGACACAATTCAGTTCACTCTGAAACTGATCCTGAAAAACTACTTATTCACCTTCAGGTGAGTTCTCCACTGTAGCTACCTGTAACTCCCATATTTTTACCAAGGCTCTTCCAAAACCATTTTGCAGTCCTATTGCCAGGTGGCAGAACTGGGCGGTATTTTATCAATCACCAGAAGCACATGATTTTCAGGAGGGAATTAACCAGAGATTCTTGCAGCTGCAGAACAAGGACACGTAACACATGCAGTCTTTGATCCTCTGCATCCAGACACCACAGTTTTCTGATAGAGCAAGCCTAGATGCTTTCAGGAAGCAGGAACACCCTTCTCACTCTTTTTTACACCCCCCCCCAGAACTGCTCAATAGATTGCTCTGCATTTTGACCACCTTGTTTCAGCACAGGTTCCAAAATCGTTCCCCGTTCTTATGTCAGTCTCTGACAACTGAACCCGCATCCAAGAGATTGCTATTCACCTTTAGAATTCTACTGGCTTCAAATTAAATGGGGTTACGAATGTTTCTCCCAATGACTGCCCTCAGAAAAAGTGCTATATTTGGTTTATGAATTGCTAAGAAAATTTCAAGATGCTATCCTGGCACAGCAATGCTTATTAGTACTTGGGGTTTTAAAAGAAAATAAAGAGGGAATGAGGAAGATGTAATGGTTAGCACATTGTATATATGTCATGTATGGTAAATATAGCTAGACAGGCAAAAATATGTAACAATGTATATACAAACACCCACCTTATAAGAAGAATGCAACACCTTTTTTCTTTAAGTTATTAATATCTTTACAAGGTAAGCATGCCTGAAGCTTTCTTTAGGTGATTTATGGTGACAATAACTATTGCAAAACTATGTTCTAGATTTAACAACAGCCTCATATCATAACACCAGCAAAAAAAGACTGAACATCATTAAGTATTTCATTTGCTATGAATTGTGGAGAACAGACAGATTTCTAAGGAAGAATGATTGCATATGACTGAATGAATTGTCACACATGAATGAACACAGTAAATAGCAGAACTATGAATATCTTTATTTCAATTTACCTTTCAGCTAGTCCACCTTTAGTAAGACTTGAAATGATAATAGGATCAAAGGGCTCTTCAGTACCAGAAATAGTGATCCCAAGAGGTCCTCCGTAGCGCTTGAGCTCGACAGTATAAATAATTGCTCCTGAGCTCTCTTGTTCATCTGCAATACATGCCAAGAGGATGCAATTGGTCTCTTATGAAAGAAGGAATGAAAAGAATAATACATTCAGACAAATGATCAGAAATCACAGTGTGCATCCTAAAAACTTCATGCCTCAAATATGTATCTTAGCCACTTCAATTCTGAAGCCTACACTTGACTTCACTGGCAACAACATCAAATCTCCTTCCCATCCACTGAAGCAAAACCAGGATTTAAAACCTGACACTAGACCCAAGTGAACTTTTACCTTCACGCATTTCCCTACAACAGAGACAAGGCAAAAAATATGGTAACATTTATCCTCCAGGTTATCCCCCCCCCCAAAGTTTATAAAACAGGTTTTGGTTACAAGGGGAGAAATCAAGACTCTGGCAAATACTTTTCTGTGTGAAAATAGTAACAGTCACTTGAACACTTGAAAGTGGGCATTTTTGCTTATCTACTTTTTTATATTGCTGCTGGGCAGCCATCTGTACAGTGGTACCTTGGGTTACAGACGCTTCAGGTTACAGGCGCTTCGGGTTACAAACTCTGCTAACCAGGAAGTGGTTGCTCCAGGTTAAGAACTTTGCCCCAGGATAAGAATGGAAATCACACACCAGCTGCGCAGCAGCAGCAGGAGGCCCCATTCGTGAAAGTGTGCCTCAGGTTAAGAACAGTTTCAGCTTAAGAACGGACCTCTGGAACGAATTTAGTTCTTAACCCGAGGTACCACTGTATGTGTATTGCTTATTTGGACTGCTGTGTGGACGTCGCTTTGACAGTATGTTTTGTATTGCATGAAAATGTACACTGTTGCTTGTCTATGTGTTTGGGGATTATGGTGTTAATATTCACTAGCTGACCTACCCTGGGACTCAAATGGGAAGGGCTAAATCATTGAGGATGTGAAGGTCAGCACTTAGGTTGCCTAAAGCCTGTGATCTGGCGGGTGGCGCTTGGTATTAAAATTCCCTGCCCTTTTTGGAGCGTGTGAACTGGAGAGTGCATGGGCAGAAGAAGCTGGATATGGTCAACTTTTCATTTTCACAGCAAGAAGGCAGACACACAGGTCTGATCTGGAGGGAGCTTATGAATGAATGAAGCCTAGTGTAGGTTAGGGACTGTGTACAGATAGGGGGATCACATTTATCTCCTGTTTCGTTTGCTCCTTTGTGCCAGTGGTGGGCTCAGCTGCTTTTTCCATAACATTTTCATGTAAAAACACTTTACTAAAAGCTAACGATTCTATCATTTTAGCAGACATTTATATATGTGTCATTAAAAATTGTTGTGGTCCCTGATTATTCTTGACACTCCCAATACCTAAAAGCCACAAAGGCTTCAGAGAGACTCAGCGAAGTGGATAGGCTGATTAGTAAAGAGGTGGCGCTGTGGGTTAAACCACAGAGCCTAGGACTTGCCGATCAGAAGGTTGACAGTTCGAAACCCCGCGACGGGGTGAGCTCCCATTGCTCGGTCCCTGCTCCTGCCAACCTAGCAGTTCGAAAGCACGAAGTGCAAGTAGATAAATAGGTACCACTCTGGTGGGAAGGTAAACAGCGTTTCCATGCGTTGCTCTGGTTCGCCAGAAGCGGCTTAGTCATGCTGGCCACATGACCCGGAAGCTGTACGCCGGCTCCCTCGGCCAATAAAGCGAGATGAGCGCCACAACCCCAGATTCGGTCAAGACTGGACCTAATGGTCAGGGGTCCCTTTACCTAATATGTGACTACAGTAGGAATTTATTGTTTTCTCTACACAATATTTCCAGCCTGGCTATTGTGTGCCCCACAGTTACATCACCGTTACTGGGGAAACCCTTGTCTCTCATCTACTTCCCAAGAAGCCAAGACTTCTGGTTCCAGTCTCTCTTTCCCCTCTTGGTTATTATATGGGTCTTTCAAACTAAGCCTGCTTCCCCCAACATGTGCCTCTAGGCTGGAGGACTGCCTTCTTGCCTTGGCACCCCCCATCCCTTTCCATAGGGGCATGCAGCTTGTTTCCGGGTGCTGGAATACCAGACCCTAGGAGACGGCACTGCAGAGCAGCAATGGTGGGTGGGTGCATAATTACCCACACCCCTAATTGCTTACATTATGTTTCTTTTGATTTCATGCAACAGCTTAAAAAATAATAATTTATGACAACAGTTTATGGACTAGCAACTTAATGAAGTATTGTTCTTAACACAAACTGTACAGAAATATTAGTTTTATGACGACTGTAATCTGTCTTTGTACCTAGATTTAAATGGGATAATTTACTAAGCACACATAATAGATGAAGTGCATCTAGCAGACCTTAATTGGTAGTCATGTAGTTACACACAATTCGCCCCGCATTATAAAATAAATGTTTTTAATTGCAAAGTATTAATTTAGCCGCGGAATGAAGAGGCTGGCAATTATTAACTGCTTTAATTCACACTAAAATGTACATATCAGGCCTTGTAACCAGCAGAAGGCCCTGTACGCCATTTCTGAGCAAGCATAGATTGGGATGGATCATAATAGTTATTGGACTGGAAATGAGCAGATACTAAAGGTCAGGGAATCAGGTGACATGGGCTTTAATTCAGGCTGACTTTGGGTGGTTATGAATTTGCCTTTTAGATAGAAAACCTGATGATAATATGGCAAGTGTTAAATAGCTTCAGTTGTTTTCTGCTTATGACGCTGCTACCTGGGAGCACTAGGATCATCTTAATTAGTATTTATTAATCTAATAATAATAATAATAATAATAATAATAATAATAATAATAATAATATACTGCTCTATACGTGGGGGTCTCAGAAGGAAAATACTGATAGGAGTAAAGCGTAATTGTGGAAAGGGAACCATCTGTTTCCCCAACAAAACTTAAGGCTAAGAATGCCAAAAGAGATGCTCTGGTCTCTTTCTGTGACTGAGAATCTAATAATTTTTATGTACGGTAACCAAAAAGAAGTGATATTAGAGTGAGTAAACAAGAGAACAAAATTTGCTCCAAATCTACATTTGTATGATGATTAAGCGTGTCTAATATTGTTGTGGAGGAGGGTATGGACTAGAGTATTAATTAAGTTGTGGGGAAGTAAGATTTCATGCTTTGCCAGGAGTCCCAAAGAAACAGGCTACTCCTCTAAAACAGCTGGGCCAAAATCATGTCTGAAATTCTGGAGGGTGGGTGGGGTGACATTTCTGCTTTAAATACAGAAGTGGCACTGAAACAAGCATGCATGACTCTCTGCTGTGCCATAGTCCTATCATGGGCCAATGACGAATATTCTAATGTTGCATGCATCTTGGAAGTAAGTCATGGAATACAAAAATATCTGTATTGATATGGATAGCGCCTTTTCTCTGTATATTTAAAAATAATATTAAAGAACACCCACTGATTATACAGCAGAGATTGCATCTAACACAAATGGTTATAAATGTACATAAATAGGTTTTTAAGCCAGCTCACTGTGAATACCAGAGTTATCTTCATCTTTGCGAATCTTGAGCTTTACAAGGTCCTCGCAATGCTGCAGGATTTGAACTGCATCTTCCATGGAACAGTTGTCTAGTCGAATATTATCTATGGCGAGCAATTTATCACCTAGTTCTAATGTTCCAGTTCTGTTAACAAATGGGATACATTACAAAACTGATGACTTGTACATGCTGTCTAGACATCTATTCATGCAAATGATTTTATTTTTTAAATGAAATATTTTTTAAAAAAACACACAGTGGAGATTAAAAAACAACATTACTCCAGTGGAAGGATTTGCTTAATTTAGAAATATGGATCATTTAAAAACTTAGGGAGTGTGAGAGTAACCAACATAACTTTTTTTTCTGACTTGAAAGCACTCACCTGTGTGCAACACTTCCCTTCTTAATATCTGAAATAACAAGAGGGTCCCCTGGTTTTCGACTAGATGGAGCTGAAATATGTAATACACACACATATATGCATTTAAATTAATTCTCAAAACTCCATATAGCATATGCTAATCAATGTTAATGCTTTTATGTACAATATTTATTATACAGGGATGTTTCCATGCTAGCAAATACTCCTAGTAATGCACATTTGTGGGGTGCAGTTATATGTTAAGCCTTTCATCCTAAAATATAACTGGTGTGCCTTATCAATATTGGTGTGGCACAGCGCTCATAGAAACAAAGTTTCATTCAAAACAGAATATTGAGCAATCTTTATGAACTCAGACCCCTCTATTTCTTAAACATGTATACAATTTGCTTCATTGATCATATCAGAGGTTACCATAAAAGCTTCATAATTCAGATGAACCTTGGAATTTAATTTTATTATATTACTGGGTGAGAGAAGAGAATATTGCAACAGTCCCACATTTCTGGGGTCTCCTTGCCACCTGGGGTTCAGCAAACCCTGTAATTATAGGTCTTTCAGAAAGCTCTGAAGATGCATCTGTTTTCCTTGCTCTTCCCTTGAAGGGTGCTTGTTGGATTGCTGGTTTCATCTTCTTTTTGGGTTTTAACATATTTGGGCTGATTGCTCTCGTATTGTTTAGTACTGGTTTGATTTATTAAATATGCCTTGCTGCATCATATCTTATGCATAAGCCACCTTGAGAGGGCTTTTGCCCTAAAACACGGCCTAAAGTATTTTAAATAAACAAATAAAATAAAATTATTTTTTCAGGCATCATGCTGTGCCAACAGCACAGTAGGGAGGGCATGCAAATGATGTACTCTGTGCCCACATTGAAATAGACCTATGCAGCAATTGTGCTACAATTCATACTGCAAAAGGGTTGACTTTGAAATGGTATCCCTCACATTCTTGCTGCCCCATTCCTCCTATTGAAAGAACATAACCCAGCTTGCTATTTTAAAACATTTCCTGTTCTATCCCATTCTTGCATGCAGGATAGATCAATATCCCAATGGTTTACTCAGAAGTTAAGTCTTACTGCGTCAATGGAATTTGGTAAGAGCACATAGGGTTTCAATGTTTGACAAAAACAGTTCAGCGGTCTAGAGCTGCAGTGCTACAGCCGCATTTACCTGGGAGTAAAGTTCATTTTGGCCACATTCACACCATATACCTCAAGCACTAAGATACCACTTGAAACAGTCATGGCTTTCTCCCCCCCTCCCCCCCAATAGAAAAATTCAGAGCTGTAGTTTGTTAAGGGTGCTGAGAATTTTTGGAGATCCATATTCCCCTCTTAGAGTTGCAATGACTAGAGTGGTTTAACAATCCATCTCTCTTCATTGGGAACTCTGGAAATTGTAACACTCTGAGGAGAATAAGGGTCTTCTTGCAACTCTCAGCATCTTTAACAAACAGCTCCCAGAATTCTTTAGGGCAAGGTGCGACTACTTAAAGTGGTATAATAGCGTTTTAAATGTATGGTGCGAATGTTGCCTAAATGTAGTGGAACTTATTTCTGAGTAAACATGGCTGGAACTGAACTTTAAAAAATCTCTTACTTCTTTCCTAATATTGTCAGAAAGATGGCTTTATACTTGTGATGTGACAAAGGTATCATGCCCTTTTAAACAGAATCTTAAGAAGAAGAAGAGTTTGGATTTGATATCCCGCTTTATCACTACCCTAAGGAGTCTCAAAGCGGCTCACATTCTCCTTTCCCTCCCCCCCCCGCAACAAACACTCTGTGAGGCGAGTGAGGTTGAGAGACTTCAGAGAAGTGTGACTGGCCCAAGGTCACCCAGCAGCTGCATGTGGAGGAGCGGGGAAGCGAACCCGGTTCACTGGATTATGAGTCCACTGCTCTTAACCACTACACCACACTGGCTCTTAAGCTACATCAACTTCCTCCTACATGTAATGAATATGGTCTTGCAAATACAGATATGAGAAATGTTAAATCCTTGGCAAAGACCCATTTAAGTCCATCCTCATGGCTGATATGAAGAACAGAACCTACGAGTCACCTTTCCCATGAGATATAGAGTGCAGTATATGTCTACTTGTAGGAAACTATTATTTTGATATTTCGTCAGCTCATTTATCTTTCTGGACATTTTTCAATGCCCTTTTTTTCAAAGTATTTGCGATGATAAAGTAGTTCGCGTTATAAAAATTGATCTCATAAAAATCTATACTGCATTCCTCAGTTTAAAAATCAATTGAGATGGCAAACAAATTAAACTTAACTGGAATTCCTTATACCCTTTAAAGGATGTTTTCCTAAGTATTCTTTGTTAAAAAACAGCAACTGAGTTTTAAATATAATGGTGGTATGTATAGCATATTCTGTATCATATTGGGTACAAATAACTTCAGGGTTTTTTTTTGTTTGTTTATTGTTTAATGAAAACCTGTATCCAAAACAGATCACTATTCTGTACTCTGCTGAAATTATAAATGGTAACATTGTTTTTAATTTCAGTGTATACAGTGTTTTTTTTCAGGGGGCACTCAAAAGTACGGCACCTCTTTTTTTGTTGTTAAAACGAATTACACTTACTGTAACAAGCTTATGGTGAATACTGGCACCTATTTTTCTAGAAAAAAAGCACTGAGTGTCTACTCGATAGTAGATCAATGGCTCAAACTTCAACCTCCTAAAAAAGGACTCCTTGCCACATGATGGAGTATAATGCTACTCCATTGAGCCCAGGACAACTGCACAAGAAAAAACATGCTACTCTCCTCATGTAACTGGGGCAACCCTCAGACCACCTCATAATTGGTACTTATCTGTGTTTTGAAACCTTCAAACCATAATGATGGAATCTGCCAGACTGCAAATTCTGAAGAGGATCAGTCATCCCATCTTATCCGCCTGAATTGGGTAAGTTAACAACTACCCTACTCTAAACTGCATTGGCTCACAAAGCAAGTGTCAAATGAAGAATTTCAGGATCTCTATAACCCATACCCAGTACATTTCAGCAGTATGATTTTAAAACTTTAAACAAGAAAAATGCTAGAATAAAGCAAAGTAAGGATGGAATAACAATCTTCCAATCTTCTCAAAGTTTAACAGAAAGCAAAAAATTAATTTAATACTGAATTTTAAGGGGGGAATATAAAGACTCTGAAGTAATACAGATAGCGAATTTAAAATAGAAACCTTTATTTGCAAAGTTAATCTCATCTCAGCTGGGCAAAATGAATACAAATTCAGATAAAGATTTTTTTTTCAGGAACCACAACATACAGATGAGCATTTTTTTTTAAAAAAAGTATATAGCAGTCAAATAGAAGAATTTTCTTGTTCTTTCTCCCATTGTTCTGTATTTTTATCTATATTAATATCCTGTGTCTACAACTCTTTCTCTTGACAGACATAAGCCTGTAATTTCCTTCACATTTCATTCCTATCTAAAAACCTATTTCAGCTATAATTATCACCGAAGCTTCAGAGAATCTAATTTATACTAAATAAGTGATTTGGTTATGGGGTCTAGCTTGAACTTTTGGCTAATTTTAATTTGCTGGGTGGTCAAAAGCTCTGAAAGAGCAAAATAAAGTACAAAATACATCTGCAATAATTCTGTTACCAAACATTATATATTATCAGGAGCATATATTAAAAAAAATATGACAAAAGTCTACTTTTACTTACAGCTTATGGTGATGCCAAGCTCTACGTTATGCTTCTTTGGTAGTTTTACATGAAAAGTGCCACTACTTGGTATAACAGATTCTGTAATTAAAAGTGGTGTTTTTTTTTCATTTATACTATATGCTGGGCTGAATCACGTTCATTGCATTTTCATCATTCACACATTATCCGTTAATTAAAAATAATAGATAATATTGAGTCAAGGAAGCAAAGTAATTGTGGCTCATTTTAACGTTCACAATTTAAAATTTCACTGTGTATGCTACATACTGCCACTTCTTAAAGTGAAGGACCTAAAAGCAGAAGCAGGATCCTGAGCATACAATAAAGCCGGTATCACAAATGTGTGTGTGTGTGTGTGTGTGTGTGTGTGTGAGAGAGAGAGAGAGAGAGAGAGAGAGAGATCAATTATAAAACTGTAGAAATGACTTAAGGATGTCCTGTAGACATCTACCAATAAAAAGGGAGAGAATTCCTCCCAGCGAAAGCACATTTGACCATGCACAGAACCCCATAGGGTCAATGGAGCCCTCCTCCCTTCCACTTTCCACTGTACATTCATCTCAGAGCATTTCCTGTGATCTAGAACTGGAGGCTACTTCCTGCCTCCCCATCAGTTTTCCAACCCAGCCCTCCAAAGTAAATTCTGGGCCAGGCCCCAGGTTGAGGACTCAGAGCTTAATGGGGAAACAGGAAGTGTACCAGCTTCCTGTTTCAGCAGCTAGAGCAGCCGTTCTCAACCTGTGGGTCCCCAGATGTTGTTGAACTACAACTCTCATCACCCCTAGCTAGCAAGGCCAGAGCTCAGGGATGATGGGAGTTGTAGTCCCACAACATCTGGGGACCCACAGGTTGAGAACTGCTGAACTAAAGGCTGCACTGTGGTGTGCAAGTACAAAGAGGAAGGAGGGGGGGAAGAACAATTCAATTAATCTTATGACAATCCCTCCACACTCACATATGTAACTCTGGGAGGGATTGCACCTAAGAATTCCAAGTCTCTTTTCAGTCAACGGGAGTTTCCTCATGAGAGCAGGGGATTAAGAGCAGGCCCCAGGCTTTGAAATGCACACCTTGGTTTAATCGTGTCAGTGTACAAAATTTGAATCTTTGTTTCCAAATTACACATTATGTCCAAATCTTCAGCAACATACTGTGTCCCTAGAGCTTCTGTTTTGCACAACCGGCAGGTAATCATTTCCCCAAAGTCTGGTGCATTCTGTCTTTGAGCAATCAGTAGAATAAAACTGGCATATACGAAAATATGTGAGAAAGAGAAGATTGATTTCACATCTTAAATAATAGAATGCTTGTCATTTCTGCCTGAGTTTTGAAATATTCAGTATGAATTAAAGATTGCAGAAAGAGATGGAGGTTGTATATGCATGTGTGATAGCAGCTTCAGATTCAAAAGTGAAGGGTTGAGCTTGCATTCAAGTAAGAGAAAATACTTGATTATTCGTACCTGCAACATCAAATTCTATTTCCAAAGTGACCTTGCTGGTGATAGATGAGTCTCTAAGAAGCTGATTAGCTTCATCAAATGTGCTGTCTTCTGTCGGGATCCCATTTATAGCTAGTACTCTGTCTCCTATTTGTAGGGTGCCACACCTTGACACAAAAGAGAACAAATGAGCATTCAGGCACAGGGGAGATCAAAGCCAAAATAAATGCACTTTTCCATAGAAGGCTAATAGAACAAACCCAACTTTCTCAATATTGTAAGTCTAAATTTATTCTCATGATTTTATTATGAGCACACTTGAAATGTACCAGTTAAGAAATTAATAATCCAAAACTCTGGTGTTTTCAAGATTTGATCTCAGCTAAAACTAAGCAGAGATAGATGTACTTTCTGCCAATTTAGAATCAAAAATATCAAGGTCTTTGAACTCAGATTTAGAATTCCATTAGGAAAAAAATCTCTAATTAACATAGCTCCCAGTTGCCTGTCGGAAGTAATCGTCTAGATAAAGGCACCATTGCTTTTTGTTCTTCTCATACCTTATCAAGATTTTTTTTAAAAAAATCCCTTATTGTCAGGACAGGAAATTCACTAGGTACCACCATTTTTCTATAATTTGTCTAAAACCTGAAAATAACTAGGCCAAAGCATCCAGAGATAAGTTCTCAGCAATAAAAGTTAGGAGCAATCATTTCAAAGCACCTCACCTTTCTGCTGGACTGTCAGCCTCAATATAGGAGATCAGAGGTGGAGATGACAAGGTCTCAGTAGCAAACACACTGCCCTGGAGCTGTATTCCAAATCCGACAATGGGGTCAGCTGTCAGCACTACTTCTGTAGTTTCTGTGTGGACAACCTGCCCAGCCAGGCCAACAGTGCTAGAAGCTAGTGACACTGTAAAACACATCAATGGCATTTAGAAAGACGCAACACAAAACAATTTCTGACACAAAACCCATCAATATATCAAGTACATCAAAGTGCATCAAAGAGCCAGCTGCACTGGCTCCCAGTGGAGTACAGGGTCAGATTCAAGGTGCTGGTTTTGACCTTTAAAGCCCTTCACAGCCTAGGACCCTCGTACCTACGGGACCGCCTCTCCCGGTATGCCCCACGGAGAGCCTCAAGGTCCATAAATAGCAACACCCTAGTGGTCCCGGGCCCTAAGGAAGTTAGATTGGCCTCAACCAGAGCCAGGGCCTTTTCAACTCTGGCTCCGGCTTGGTGGAACGCTCTGCCTCATGAGACCAGGGCCCTGCAGGATCTGATTTCTTTCTGCAGGGCCTGTAAGACAGAGTTGTTCCGCCTGGCCTTTGGCTTGGAGCCAATTTGATTCCCTCCCTCTCTTTCTTTTTCCTTTTTCCTTTCTCCTCCTGTGATGAGGCTGCATTTTAATATTTTAATGTTTCAATATTTTAATGTTGTATTTTAATCTTGTTTTTAAGTTGTATTCATTCAACTTGTTTTTATTATTGCTTGTTAGCTGCCCTGAGCCCGGCCTTGGCTGGGGAGGGCGGGGTATAAATAATAATAATAATAATAATAATGATGATCATCATCATCTATAAATGATTTCTATCTCAAAAACTATTTATTATGATCAACACAGTGAGCAATATTTAAATATTTTTTTCCATATTGCTTAACTGATATTGTTGCCAAATGAAGTTTAATCCAGTTATTCACTGAATGATACATTTCTTCTGTAATCAAAGAAATAACTGCTATGTAATGGACCATCTGGAATTGTTGCCAAATGATGATATGGTTTATTAAAAAACCCTTTTACTTCATACACAGGCACAAAGAGGGGAGCAGAAGGCACTTTGATGTAGCTAGGGCGTCTATCAGTGGAGTAAGAAGGAAGGTAATCCACAACAGACCTTAGGAAATGAGCATATATCAACTGAATTTTGAACATTCTCCAGTCATTATGCATAATCCCCAACAGACCTGGGGGAATCTTGACTGCATTTTGTACATTCTCTGGGCAATATGCACATTCTGTAGCCAGTATGCACAGTCTCCAAGAAACACTTTTTTCTATTTCCTTTACAAAAATGTGCACAAACACACCCACCATCTAGGGCTGCTTCTGGCTTGTGTACAATTCCCATGAGGATTATGTGCACATTCTCCATGAGACCTGGTGAATGTGCACAGTGGCTGGTTGTTATGCACATTAACCACACAACTTACATTCCCCTTAATATATAGACACTAATGCTTGCCCAAGGCCAGTAATAAGCTACAATACACGAGGTATGAAGAACATACTTTAAACATTAAAAACTAAGAGTTTTAAAAATAATAATAAAGGAAAACAAACCAAGCCAAAACAAGTGTAATAAACAGAATGACAGTGTGGGGTATCTTTAAGTTTTATGGCTGTATGTTTGAAAAAAGCTGCATAAGTAATGCAGCCACTGCAAACTTCTGTTAATAAAATGTTTATGGTTCCCTACACCACCAGAGTTTATTGCCAGGCGTTTGGGAAGATCACATTAGGTATGCAGACTTTTCTACACAAAGGGCAATGAAAACTTTATAGCATCCTTCAGTCATACATATTCTAGACTCTTCCAAGGCAGATACATTCATTAAAACTTGCATTTTAAAATGTCTTGTTAGTAACTTGTTAGTACATCAAACCTTGAAAGTGCTACAGAAAGAAAGAGGGTATGTGCAACAGATACTGTGTGTTTGCGTATAAGTAACTATTTGCCAAATAATACATTAGGTTCTATAACAAGCACTACCAGGCTTCCACACTTCTGCTAGGTGATGAAAACGGCTGGCTATTTGTTTTGATATTTCCAGTTAAGAAGAGGAGCTCATAGACAAACTAAACTTGTTGCCTTGGGTTGAAGGAGATGAAGTGTTAAATGTAAGCAGAAAACAACTCTTCTTATGTGTGGATTTTTAAGTATGGAAAATCTTATTGTCGGGACTTTGCTAATTGGTGGCTTCCCCCCTCCTCACCCCCCAACATGTAATTGATACAATAATGGTACATTAGTGGCAGATTTATATCAGAGCATCCACACATCCGTCTGCTTTATTAGTGTTCTGCAATGCTCCTCCCATGTTAGCCACAAACCTTTGTCGTTTAGAGGAGCATTCTTGTGCTAACGCACAAAAAAGTGAGAGGAAAACAAATCCCAGAATATTTGTGGTAGCAAACTGTTAGAGGTATCGGTTGGTTGCTTGAGAGCAATCAGGCAATATGCTTCAATAATCTGTTTTAAAGCTTTCTTATTGATGATAAAAACCTTTAGAATGCAGAGCGCCTCTATTCCGTGTCTTGCTCATTCACTGGCAGAATCTGAGAGTGGGCGGTCTTTAAACCTTCCCCAGCAGAGTAGTTTCTTGACGCCCAGTCTGCGCCTCCCCTCTCTGCGCGGAAGCCTACTGCGCAAGGAAGGCGTGGGTAACGGGGGACCTCTCTCCTCCCCACTTTGCCCAGGCAAGGGGTCCTGGCACTGCCTCGCCTCCTCCAAGCCCTGCATCTCCTCTCCACTAGAGGCGTAGCTACCTTCCTCCGCTGAGGAAGTGCTGCTTTCCACGATCTTTGGGGGCTCTCTGTAATCCATCTGGCTTTTCCCCTCTCCCCCCTGAGCTGATGGCAGTTACTTGACACAAACATTACAGGATTTTTAGCAAGGAACTACAGAGCATGCACCTATTGCAAACAAAGCAATACGACTGCCCCAGAACCCTTACAGGCACAAATGGTCCCGAAAGTGTGATCATGTATAACCACCCCGATAACATCACGAGCACAAATCATGATGAATGCTCAATAAAAAGGACATCTGGAAGGCCCCTAAGTGTTTTCTCAAGCATTTATTGCTTCCTTCCACCAACAAATAAACAAATAAGAGAACTGGAGAAAGCTTTTAGGGAAAACTTGTTTTCTATGTTTTAATCAACTGCTCATTTTTACAACAGACACAATTAATTCCTGTGTGACACATCAGTTTTCCGTGAAAGGAGGCAAACAATTTCTAACCATGCCTATTTAATATTAGCAATAATACAAAAAAGTGTTTTGCAATGACTGGTGCATTAATGTGCGTAAGAAATATGTGAAAAGGGCTGTTATTGTTAATTTGAGCAAAGTAACCCCTTTACAGCATGGATTTGAATCAAGGAGTTTCAGAAAATATTCCTTGTAGCCTGTTGACTGGTTCACCCTAACAGCAACAAAAGATCAATGCACTAACAAAATAACTAGGCATAGTCAGTTAGCTTGGACCATGGCTTGAAAAGTAATATGAATAACTTACAAATTAAGTTGGGTCAGGATTATGTTAAGAGCAAAATTCAGTGGAATATCCTACCACCTACAGCAAGTGAAAACATTATGCTGACACTGTGCTCAGACATCAGGGTGCCTTTACTACTAACTCAACAGAGATCATTCTATCTATAGTCCTGACAGTCACCTGCCACATCTTTTAGCTCAAGAAGAAGGAAATTTGTTTCGTTAAAAGTTGGTCTACTTCAAAGAATACTGTGTGATAGGACTTCATTTTTAAATCCTAGATTTTGCATTCTGGTAAACACTGGGTTTTAAACCTGTTGCCACACTAAAACAATACCCAGATTATGACTTGTAGATGCAGAACACACAATTAGATCACAGAGGGCAGAAGAAACCAAACCTCTTTGATTTGGGATATGGCGATGGAAGTACAGCATGTGGTCAAACACTAACTTTTGTCCTGCTGTAAAGCATCCTCTCTCACGTGGCTCCTAACAGATCTGAATTTCAATGTGCTTTCATGTCATTTGTCAGATGCATTTAACAGCCCTGGCTTCATTATACATTAAAACAACCCTTTATGGTCACCTACATGAGCTTTTGAAGTCCTTCTTTTTCATCCTTCTTCTCATCATGGTGCCACGTGGACTGGTAGAGTAGAGACTGCGAGGTAAAGTCCCCATGTTCAGGGAACTCAGACTGTATGCGCTCATGGAGGCCGGAGAGAAGGACGAAGATACGAGTGCTGTTGAAAGAGAGGGAATCACTTGGCACCAGGTGCTCTGCAATAGGGAGCTGGGGAATTGCATGCCCGCTATTGGCTGTTAGAAATCTAGACCCTGGTATGGCTCACGAGAACGGTTTGTGTGCATACAATAACAAAATCACAAACTATATTAAAAAAAAGAGGCTGTGTAGCACATTCAGGGTCAGGTGAACCATACAAAACACCTGCTTGTTATAACAAACACACCATGTGCAGTCCTATTATGATACTTCCATCCAAGTATACAAGCAGCTCTTAATGAATGCCACTAACGTCAACCATTTTGTAGTTCAAAGTCAGTTGAATTCATTGTAAGTTGATCAAATGCTTAGATAAAAGCACCACAACAGGGTTACAGACACAGCTATGTGAATTAATGCACATTTAACGCGGTGAGTCTAGCAATGCATTCTTTGGAAAAGGTGATTTCTGACATTGGCTTTGAATTGGAAAAGGTTGCATTCTCTTATAAGGTACTGAACTGAGTTTTGTAAACCTTTTGGGTTATCACGTATTTCCCCCTTCTTTCTAAAGACCGGTTGAGTTAAGGCAGGGGAGGGGGGAAAACGATGTCAGAAATAACCTCACATGATTGTGAGAAATCATGAGACGTTGCAAATTAATGAAAGATTTCAAAGAATGAAAATGGGGGTGGGGAGTATGAGAGGAAGAGGGCGAGGTAGAGTAAATGATGATGATGACAATAATAATAATAATAATAATAATAATAATAATAATAATGATGTCAGGAGGAAAAAAAGCATGGAACATTACGAAGGCTTTTTGGAGGTGATGTTTTCTGGCATTTCAAAGCTGGCATCCTGCAATGGTCAGGGTGGTAGGTATTATAATGGTGATAGGTGAAAGTGCTGCTGTGGCTGTTGGCATAGGGATTCCATGTGAGTTGCCTGTTGCTCCTTTGAACCTTCGCTGCCCACCATGAAGGGATGAGAAGAAATAAAAAACAAACAAACAAAAAGGACCAGAGAAGAGGGAAAGGTAACTGGATTACATAAATTTAAAAAGGAATAGAAATAAAAGCAACCTGAAAAGAAAAAGAACACTGTTGCCTCCCCCCCCCCCCCGGTAGTGAGATAACGCTAGAATTTATCTCAGGGATGGTGACCAGTCATAGACTCAGAACTAATGGGTTTCGTGCCTCTTTTTTTTTTTTAAGTGATCAGTATTCAATCAGTTTTTAATCTGCCTCTGCCCTTAGCTGCTATGATTAAACACTTAAAGAGAACCCATTTGAGTCAACATTACCAGGATGCATGATCTACAATTAGTAATTAAGTTCTGAAAATATCCACCCATTTAAAAGAACTTGTATATATAAAAAAATTAAAAATAAAACAAGGGACCATATATCAAGGGACCATGCACTGTAATTCAGAGTGTTTTACATGTCAGTCATTTCAATTTACTGCTTTGACATTTTAATTTTACTGGCATTCATCAGAGGCACTATATTATCCTGGACAACGAACTCCCAAGCATCAGCACAAAAATTCCATTTAGGGGACTTTATTTAATAAAAACAAAGCAGAAATCTAAAGTCATCATTTATTGCTCTGATGCGTGGTTTTCAGACAGTTTTTGCCCACTGCAATAAAGGCACATGATTCCTGATCCTAGTTAGTTTTGTGTCAGCTACACCTTAAACAAAATTAAAGGGGGGGGGGAGAGAACCTGTCAATTTACTACAGTCAGAAAATGATAACTGGCCTTCTTATAACATTTCAAACTATATCAACTGAAACTTGCAGCATAGTATATTCAACTTTAAGCAAAATAAAAAACTTCATCAGTGAATTTGTGACAGAGGGTTAAGGGAATACTCTTTTTGGGCCTTTTGTTTTGCAAATTTCATTCTTGGGGTACTGCACTTGGGATAAAGCTTTAATATTTGGGCAGTAACAAAATATATATAATACATATAACCCTATATAAAGCTAATGAGAATTCTATTATGAAAACAAATAGGTAAGAAAAGGGATAAAAAAATCTAGAGTTATAAACTAAAAATAAGTCAACTAATTAAAATGTCTTCTGCCGCAAATGTGAAATATTATGTTAGAGCCAAAGGTTGCCTTCCCTTCAGTGATTTTCAAAGCAGGGATCCACCTGCTTAATTCTTCCTGCCATTTTATACTGAGGGCTTTTACTAAGGAGATTCACATTATTTGAAGTACACGTGGGGTTTGCCATACAAGGTTAAAGCATGGAGTGCTCCAGTTCAGAATTTACATGCCCTGTTTCAGGATGCTATTACATTTCCACCACTACTTCTATTTTTGCCTGCCGGTGCACACACCCCAAAAAGTCAATCAGCATTCTGTGCTCACTATGCACAATCAGCCCTCGATATCCTGTTTTGGGGATTTCCTCCTCAATTTTTTTTGCAGCTTTGTAAATCTTGGGGTTCCCCCCAAACCTGCTCATACCTTCTTCTTGGGGTGGATTGTGCCGTTTGGGGCACATAAGAGTCCATGCTCTTAGCACATAGAAGGGGTGGAGAACTCTATGGTCCCCTGGATGTTATCGGACTACAACTCCCAACACTGGCTGGAGCTGAAGGGAGTTGAATCCAACAACATCTGAAAGGCCACAGTTTCTCCAATTCCTGATATAGAGGATCAGCAAACTTTCCTGGAGATGTATTAGACCAGTGTTTCCCAACCTTTGGTCTCCAGCTGTTTCAGACCACAATTCCCATCATGCCTGACCACTGGTCTTGCTAGCTAGGGATGATGGGAGTTGTAGTCCAAAAACAGCTGGAGACCAAAGGTCGGGAAACACTGCATTAGACTTTAAAACTATCAAGCTGAGACGTTACACTGGCAATTCTGCAACAGGGGAGTGGAGGAAACATGATGTTTCTACAGAGCACACATAGAATGAGTGGCAAGGGAGCCCTTATATATCTTGCAGTGCAACATGACACTGTTGAAGTGCTGGGGCAGCCAAACGTTCCAAATGGGGTGAGGCATGCTTTTCCCTGTGCAATGAAAGCATGGCTGCCTTGGCCTGCAGCCTTAATGGAGTATGAAGATATGTGAAACAAAGAATGCCATCACATGTAACATTTTTTTCTCTCCCATTGAACTATCTCTTTGTGGAGCACGCCTGTGCCTATTGAGAGTGGTTAGTTAGCCATATTATGCTCTGCCCTCAAGCTCTCTCTTTATTAAGGTATTAACACATACATTATCACTGCCCTTGGCAATAAAATATGCCATTAATTCTTAATAGTCCAGCATGGATAACCCATCACTCTGTCTGCTACTGATTTAGAAAAATATATAATTTTCCTTGAGCAAATTTAATTCTGGCCTCTTCCAGTAAACCAAGTGCATAATAATCCAATCCTGAATAGGTGTATATTGTATGAAATAAGACTTCTTAAAGCATGATGCTGAATTTAAAAAACAGGCGGCATTCTGCACTCAGAATATAGTCATACCTTGGAAGTCAAATGGAATCCGTTCCAGAAGTCCATTCGACTTCCAAAACGTTTGAAAACCATAGCATGGCTTCTGATTGGCTGAACGAAGCTCCTGCAGCTAATCAGAAGCCGCGGAAGCCCTGTTGGATGTTCAGCTTCCAAAAATAGTTTGCAAACTGGAACAGTCACTTCCGGGTTTGCGGCATTTGGGAGCCAAAATGTTCGAGAACTAAGCTGTTCGAAAACCAAGGTATGACTGTACTGTTTATTAATCAATTCTTTTTATAGATGAAGGTAAACAATGGGTTCTGTATGTTGCAAAGCGCATCCCTTTTCTTTGTAGGCAACTATGAAGTTCAAGGTAAAGCAAAACCACACACACACAGATTTTAGAATTGTAGGAGCATAGGAATATAGCAAGCTGTCTTATACTGAGTCACCATTTGGTCCATCTGGCCTAGGATTATCCACACTATCTGATAGCTGCCAAGAGTTTCAGTTGGGGAGCCTTTTCCAGCCCAACTAGAAATACCAGGGATTAAACCTAGGCCCTTTCGCATGGAGGGCAGATGTTCTTACCACTGAGCTACGGTTCTTTTTTCTCTTGTCTCACAGAAGTTAAGGGCAGGTTCCCAATTGACTCTTAAAATGCATTTGATTTCAAATAAATCTGACTTAGATTTCACCAAATCTATCTTAAGCATTAAATTCAAAGAGTAGTTCTGATTAAACCTGATCAGAATTTGGCTAAAGAACTTAAACAGCACACTTGAAATTGAGGTTTTAAGCGCAGAAGACCAAAGAAACAACAACAAACCCACTTAAAATTTCCGTAACATCAACTTTCAAGAGTTCTTCCATAGGAAGAAGCAAGGAGAAAAGGATGGCGTTAAATGTAGAACTTCAAGTCTTCCTACCGTGTTCTGGTCCCTTAAGAGCCAGCCTTGTCTGATGATGAGGAAGGATCTCTAGCTTGACATTGTCAGAAGTATTAGCCAAAAACTGTGTCGCTTCTGCCAATGTACAGTATTCCATGCTGGTGCCATCAATGGAGAGAATATGATCTCCTACATGTAATGCGCCACATCTGTGGAAGAAAATGCAGCACAATGTGATCTTTCCTTGGAGAACAAGGATTCGCTTCTTTTCAAATGGATAAATAGCTTCTTCTTTTTATTCTGCTTTTTTTAAATTAGAGAAAATTATCTGTAAAAGACTCGTCAAACCTTTACTGCAAATCTTTAAAATGATTGGAAGATTAGATTGCATTATTAATTAGGTTATAGTTGTAATGTTCTGCCAAAAACCAATGCAGGGAGATAGCCAAGTCATCACTCATGGGACTTAGAACAAGCAGTAGAATAAGTGGGAGCTGCTTAGCTGATGGAGGCTACCCCCTTTACACAAGTGCCAAAAAGTTCATAATTTAATGAGTTATTGGAGAGTTATATAGGGCTGCCATACATCCAGATTTTCCTGGATATGTTGTGTTTTTAAGAGGTAAAATCACCATCCGGGTGGATTTTTAAAATATTGCAAAATGTCCAGATGATGATGATGATTATTACTATTCTTCCTTTTTTTGTAGTGTCTCCTGGAGGCTACCAGGCCCGACATGGCCTTCCTGGGATGCAAGCAGAACTCTACTCATGCAATGAAGTGTTCCTGCCTCTGCTTCCTCACTCCAGCCCCTAAAGGCAAGATGGCATGAGAAGTGGCAAGGAGGAAACTGGCATAAACTGGATGCATGAGTGGAAGTGTCTTTCCATTTACAGAGGGCACCTTTGGATCCAAGCTACTGTGTTTCTTTGTCTTGCCTATAATTTTTGCTGTAATCCACAAGCTATGCAGGACACTTCTAACTGCCCTAATTGCTTCTCAGAGTGCTAGACTCTGCTGCTTGATTATATTGTCAGATGGAAACCAGGTGGGTTACATACCATGGTGAACTCTTCTGCAGCACTCACCTGTCTGCAATACTTGCAGATTTTATTTTGTCGATGATGATCACTTGTTTGCTACAGCACATCGAGGTAGATAGTGCAACTCCCAGAGCGGAACCAGCAGTTTTGGCAACTTCGACAAGCAGCGGCCCAGAAGCTGTTGCTACCGAATCTGTAAAAAGCAAAGGTTATTGTGGGAGATCACACAGGGTCCTTGGAAGTTTAACGGTCTATTGATCCCTGTGCCACCACTGTGCTCGCTTCCCCGCTGCCACCAACCTGTTACTCTCGGGTAAAACACTGAGTCCAGCCAGTTGTTAAAAGTAAACCAAAAAGAAAGTTTATTTTACAAACATTAACAAGTTTATGGTTTCTCAGATAATATTCCTGTCAGTATCTTAACTTTAGTTTCTTTACCAGCCTATACCTTCCTAATACCTTCTCTACTGTTTGACTGACTCCTCTTAACAAATTCTCTCACTCTCTCACACCAGACTAGCCCAACCCACAGACTTATCTTCCCTGTCTCTTCTAACTCCAGACTGTCTTCTCAACCACCCTAACTCTAACACACTCCCCCCCCAACCCCCTGTACTTAAACCTTATACACAATTAACTCCGCCCCTTGGGTTCCCATTGGTTAGTCATTTTACAGTTAGTTAACCCTTTCCTTATGAACCCAGTATGATGTCACACACCTAGGAGGGCAAACGCCACAGTTGTCCTTAAGATGGCATCTTTCTTTCATCTTAAAGTTATTGATTAACCAATTTATCAAAATGGGGTTTCCAAAACAAAATATTTTTTTCCTTTCCCCCCCGCCAGAAGTCGCCGGGAAAATATTTTGGTACTCTCTGTCAGGCTGAATTTGACTTTGGAACTTGATGTCTTAAAAAATGTTGACTTCAGCACCAGGAATGAGGGCAGGGAAGCATGAACGATATTTGCTCCACTGAGGTTTGCATTTATAGTAGTCTCAGTCTTCTTGTGTAATGCTGCACTCAGATACCAGTCTCACTACATCTTACTGAGCAATTAGTCTTGAAGCATTCAACCTGAGGAGGTAGCAATCAGCACAATCTGTGCCATATCGCCTGTTTTGGTCTGTGCTGCTTCTTCTGATCATGTTACACCCCGGTGTGCTGTTTGGGCTAGCAGCAATAAGCATACAGAATTGCACAGGATTTGAGAAGCGCAGGATGCTGAATTAGCACAACTGACAGTCACAATGCCATCTGTCTGGCATCCCTAGATAGGCAGCTGTTACAAGCAATTCAACTTAAGGGAACCCTACATATTATGCTATTTACACTTCCCCGCCCTCTTTAAAGCGCTTACTTAAATTAGCCAGAGACAGTTTCCTGTCAAAATTGTGCCCACTGGCTGCTATTTGTCCCTGCAGGTGTGCAGCTATATCTCTGCCCCCCCCCCCATGTTATTCTTGCCTGCCTTTCCCCACAGCTGCTCTTTATCACATAGTTCTGTAATTTAAGGTAACCATATATTTCATGTAACATCTATTTGGGACCTAAACTTTGCTTGGAATTTGATTTTGAGAGCGATGGGTGCTACCCAAACGTGTTCCCCAAGAGTGGCTGGGGAAACTAAGCCAGATGGGCGGGGTTAAAATAATAAATTATTATTATTATTATTTCATTTCATTACTAACAACAAATGACATTCCTACCCACGCCATGTCTTTGTTTGGACCCATGAACCTAAATCTAGCACCAAGAGTTTGCATAGAGGAGACTTGCAAGAAAGCTGAACAAAGCGAGTCTTCAGATTTCAAGTGGAGGGGGGAGGAGGAGGGTGAGAGGCCACACTTTGCATCTTTAATAACTCCAGAAACTGAGGGGGAAATGCTGAAAAAGGGGCTTGGGGACTAGCAGAATAGAGGCAGAGCGAGCCAGCGAGGAAAAAACAGCAATGTAAGAAGGCACAATACGAGGTAAGTATATTTAAAAGACCCGAGGAGAGAGAAAAGAATGGGAGCAAATGGCGATCTGTCTGCACTCAACTAAGGAAGGAGCAAACTGAATCCTGGAAGTCCTGTATTCCAAAATGTTGCTGCCTGTCTTTGACCTCTGGGCCATTCTGCTGAGTTTTCATTGTAGGCAGGTCCGTGCAGTGGCAAGGGGCAGCAGAGTACACTTGTCCTGGGCCTTGGAGAGCTAAGCAGGTAGGGACCTCCCACCAGGGACCGGCTGCTTTTTTGTTTGAGTTTATAACTTTATTCTAACAAGGGTCTTGCCTCAGGCGTCTGACAAGCTCTGTAAAGGCCTAATTGCAGGAATGGGAAAAACAAATAGGAACACGGATATCCTGCCACACAGCAAGGTTATCACTTCTGCAGGAAGGTCTCCCTCCATTTGGTACATTTAGACCGTCTTTGAGTTAGGACTGACTATACAGATAAGTCCTATTATAATGGCGCACCAGGAACCCAAATCAAGCAGACCAGGTTAGCAAACGCTGCCACCAAATTAGAGAAAGCAGAAGTCAAGTAATGGTGCGCGGGTCAAGGAAGCAAAACTAAATACGAGAAAGAGAGATCAGAAGACGATAATCAAGTGCATCTCCCCCGACAGAGACAGATTAGTTTATCATATGCAAGTAAAAAAGCATGAGTATGAAAAATGAACCATACAGATATGAATTATTCATGAGCAAAAGATGTTTCAGTCATTAAGATATTTACACCATGACTAAAGCACTTACACACTATGTTGATTTATCGGTTATGTAATTACATAAGATATGCTGATGAATGTTTGCACGGAAAACACTCCTAGATTTTTATTTCGTTAATAAGTTCCCCCACTTTTGAACATTGCATCTCAATCAGGACACAAGACTTTGATTAAAGCCTCCCAGAGGTACTGAGATTACCTTCGGCATGCTAATAACAACCTTGCCTTATTCAGCTAAACAACAGGGCACTTTCCTTCCTTATCACAAACATAAGAAGGGGGGGAGATATTGTTAACATCTCACTCATGCAGTGTGGCATACAGATTTGGTTTGTAAGAATCCAAACAAAATGAGGCACCTCCTAACCCTTTCACATACTCTCAGAATATTATGTTGGTTCTCTATATTTAAGAAGGAGGTGGCTGTCAAAACACATTTATATAAGTGATCATAGTCGAATACAATGATCTATAAAACTATATAAGGATGGGGGCACAGGGAAGAGACAGCAAAGCTCATTCAGAGCAACTGTTACCATTGCCCATGGCAACTAGAGTTATTCTACCTGTTATTTAGAAAGCTGATGTATTTCCTATTGCTAGCATGAATAGCAGATGAGTCATTCTTGTTGATTATAATCCAGCAAGTACAGGAATAAGAGTGTTTGCACAAAATGTGTACTAGATTATATGAGATTGTGGAACAATGTAGATCAGGAGTAGTCCTTCAGGGTGTGTTTTTTAATAAAAAAACTACAATTCCCATCATTCTCTACTGTATGCCATGATGGCTGGGGCTGATGGGAGTTGTAGTCCAAAACATATGATTGGCTACCTCTGATCTAGATCACTTATCAGAAGGTTTGTAAAATCACCAACCATTTGATGGGAATGTTGGTATTAATAGGGAATAGTCTATAGACTAAATGTGGGAAACCTTTGTTACTTAGCAAAATGTTGCTGGAATACAATTCCCACCATCCCCATGCTAGCTGGGGCTGATGGGAGTTGGAGTCCATCAACATCTGGAGGATCATAGGTTTCCCACCCCTACTGTAGACCTTCCCACAATCCCATTTCTAGACTGGCTGTGGCTTCTCTGGATTACAACTACTGAAATATCTAAGAGGGAAATCCAAGATGTGACTATTTCACCTGTTTAAAACTCATGTTTTCAAAGTTATTTGCTTTACTTAATTCTAAAACAAAACATCTCTTGCCTTTTTAATGTTGACTTTTAAGAGCAAATAAAATCAGATACAAGAAGAAAGCACTAGATTGTAACGTGACTAGTATAAAGAAGACTGTTGTAAATGAATTATGCTTTCAACAGATAGGTTTCGAAAGGATGTGAATCATGGATGGAGAACAAAGCCACAAAAACGAACATTCCTACAACCATTATCTGCTTTCAGGTGCAATCAATGGAAACTCAAAATTAAAGTGTTCTATATATATCATCCAGGAGCATGCTGAAATAATGGATTAAGAATGACAAAACTTTTGTTTGAGCCAAGTGTCTTAAGGACCACCATTAATAAATTATAATTCTAAAACCAATGCTTAATCATATGCCAATAAAATGATAAAATAAACATTTTTAATGCAGTGCTGGAGCTCAAGTTGGCCTGTAAATCATATAAGCAATTGATCTGGGTGCCTGTATCCTTAATATAAGATCAGTGGTTAGGATAAGACATTCTGCACATGCTCAAAGGTCCTCTTCCTTTCTACTAGCTTATCAGTGTTCCAACCATGGCAGCAAAACTCCTGCATTAATATTTACCCTGGTTCATATTCATTTTTGCCCAACAGGTACATTTTAGCTAGGAGTAAATGAAACAGATACAGTGGTACCTTGGGTTACAAAAGCTTCGGGTTACAAACACTTCAGGTTACAAACTCTGCTAACCCAGAAGTAGTTGCTCCGGGTTGCGAACTTTGCCCCAGGATGAGAACAGAAATCCTGCACCGGCAGTGTGGCAACAGCGGGAAGTCCCATTAGCGAAAGCGCGCCTCAGGTTAAGAATGGTTTCTGGTTAAGAATGGACCTCTGGAATGAATTAAGTTTGTAAACCGATGTACCACTGTAGTTACATACATAGAAACCCTATGTACTTGTATATTTTCACCACAATCTTTGACAAAATGAATCGATTCACTTTTCATCTGAGGTGCAACCAAGTTGATAAGGATGCTGTGTAACTTCTGTTTGGAACATGAGAAGTTTCGGCTGCTGCAGAGCAGGAAACTGGACAAATTCCATGATTCTAAAATACACTGGTACCTCGGGTTAAGTACTTAATTCGTTCTGGAGGTCCGCTCTTAACCTGAAACTGTTCTTAACCTGAAGCACCACTTTAGCTAATGGGGCCTCCTGCTGCTGCCGTGCCGCCGGAGCACGATTTCTGTTCTCATCCTGAAGCAAAGTTCTTAACCCGAGGTACTATTTCTGGGTTAGCAGAGTCTGTAACCTGAAGCATATGTAACTCAAGGTACCACTGTAAACCTGTGAATGGGGCGATGCCAAATGATCTTGATGGACAGACTTATCATGAACCAACATATTTTGGATTTCTCTCAAGGCTCACTGCAGAAGGAAGCTAAGAGTAGATACTTGCCCCCATTCTCTACTCCCCCCGTTTCCCCCCAAAAGGCACACCTGTTCTTTCCTCAGCAACCTTTTGCTATACAAGACGGAAATTCCTTCCTAATCTGTCTTGCATTAGCGGTTTAACCTTTTGAGAGCGACAACTTGTGCTATGCCACAATATACCAACAAGAGCCTGCACTTTCTGTGTTGCTAGGCTGCATTCGAGTGGCCCTTCATGCAAATGCACTTACTTTAATCATCACATAATTTTTACTAGCCTAGCCTGAATGCCAAGTAGATAAATCAGTGAAGCCTGGTTTTTCCTTATCTGTACAGAGACAACACCTTTTTAATGTAACAACGTCTACTATACAGTTAGAAGTATATTTTTTCTAATGTGAAAAACTGACAAGAAGTTTGCATTTCTCTGAATACTCTTTCCTTAACTAAGCTACATCACTGCAGTGGAATATGGTTAATACACATTTACATATTTATTTTTAGGTAAAAGGGTAGAGATGCCCCCCTATTTAATTGCACATACCTTCAGTAAAGGTCATGAATACACCATATACAGTATTCACATAAGTGTTTGTTTTTACCAAAGTAACAGGGTTCATACCCTGGCTAAATTTATGTTTCGTTAATCAGAGTAACCTTTTATGCATTTCAGGTCTTGTGGGAAAATCAGAAACACTATCAGTGACCAAGTCCTGATAGTGAAAGCTGAAAAGTCAAAGCAGTCACTAATTTCCCCCTCAACAGTTCACATTATCTATGTTTAACAAGGTTAATCATGTGTGAAATCTAACGCCCAAAAATAACATTGGAAGGGAATCAGCCAGTATATCGTGGCAGACAGAGTACAGGTGGTAAAGTAGGGCAGTTTCTAAATAATAAAACAACTATTTAAAAATTAAAATTATTCTTCAAAGGATTGGCTGCAAAGCCCTGAGTGTGGTCTGCACAGTAGCATATGTGTTTACTGCCCTCTTGATCCTAGAAAAAGCCAAGTGCTTGCAGGGCTGATTAGTGTTTCTTTCATTTGTATTCAGTGCATCTGTATGGAGATGGAAAAGCCACTGGGAATAAGGGGGGGGGACACAATCTCCCTGCTTATTCTGAAAATCTGAATGGTTAGCTATGATAGTCCATGTTTGTACATCAGATAAATCTATCTGGGAAACTTGCAAAGAGTTAGAACACAATGGAGTAATCTTTTTGGTTGTGCTGCACAACTGGTATTTTTCTGATCTTCACCTCTGCTATAAGAAATTGGAAGTTATTATCATGCATGCATCCACACATGATAAAAGATACACATTCAACACTGAGAGTGTTACATGGCTAGGAGAAATTGCAATACTAGTACTAGTATCATTATGAGATTGGGAACTGGCAATGTTTGACTACTGTGAATCTAACCTGCCATTTCTACAAACTGAAATAGTTTAATAAGATCTTGTTGTGAAACTCCCAAATGCAGCCAGGTGGATAAAATGCTACTGTCTATAAACTGCACCCAATTACTTGTTTACAAAGAGAGCAGAAAGTAGTGCATAGTTAAAACGTGATTCTCCAGAACCCTGATTTTTTTTATTTTTACTGCCATTATAGTTATGATGAACTGTTGTTCTGCAGTACATCAGTAAAGGAAAACTTCTCGGAAGCGCAGAAGCACAAGGCACAATCCCATGATAGCAAACCATGGATTTTGTTAAGCTGAATGTAGTCAGAAGCAGCTGATGGGCCATCAAGGGCATGTCGCTATGTTCTAAGACAGGCACCCCCAACCTGCAGCCCTCCAGATATTTTGGCCTACAACTCCGATGATCCCTAGCTAACAGGACCAGTGGTCAGGGATGATGGGAATTGTAGTCCAAAACATCTGGAGGGCTGAAGGTTGGGGGTGCCTGTTCTAAGAGCTTGGATTGATAAATACTCTGATTCTGAACTGTTTTTCACTGAGTGGAATCCAATGGGTGTCACTCAGCTGACAATGGTCATCCACCAGCAGAATGGAAAAGGAAACACTTTTCAGTTATTCCTTGTCCCAGGGGTCAGCAAACTTTTTCAGCAAGGGGCTGGTCCACTGTCCCTCAGACCTTGTGGGGAGCCGGACTATATTTTTTGGGGTGTGTGTGTGTGGAAATGAACGAATTCCTATGCCCCACAAATAACCCAGAGATGCATTTTAAATAAAAGAACACATTCTACTCATGTAAAAGCATGCTGATTCCCAGTCCGTCCGTGGGCCGGATTTAGAAGGCGATTGGGCCGAATCCAGCCCCTGGGCCTTAGTTTGCCTACCAATGGTTCAGAAGGTTGGGGAGGAGATTCAAGGTGGAGACCACACCCTTTGATGAACAGTTGTAGAGAGAAGCTAAATGGCCAGAGCTCTACCTTCTGCTGGTCCCTGTCCTTCATGGAGCTCTGGGTGGCACTGGGGACATGCATTGGTGGCTTCAGAGTCTAGTTCTGACCAGCTCTGATGGAAGTCTTATAATATCTCCCTTAATGGAGGTTTGTGTGTCTATGGTGCTTCAATGTTGAGGGGCAAGCCAAGCCGATAAACAGCGCAACTTTCAAGGCAAAATAGCCAAGTCATCTCTTAGTAGGGGAGTGACTCCATTGAGTAGTTAAACAAGAGTTTCTGGGCATCAGCCTTGTATTTGCACCAAAAGGTTGCTTCCGTTTTGGTAGCGCAGTCTCCTGAAGGATGCTACCTTCCCAGTGGGTTGAAGCAGAACATTTGGAGATGATCCAGAGTCTTTCAGCCCATACTTGATAATGTATATTTAAAAAATCAACACCCGGCATGTGGTGGTGGTAGTGGTGGTGGTAGTGATGTGCAAAGTATCTTATATCATTATGCTCATCCCCTCTTGAGTTTCTGAAGAACATATATGTATCAATTTGGCAATATTTTAAATGCAAGCACCAAGGTCATTACACTCCTATCCATACAATAGGATGACTCAACTAGGAAGAGTGTCCTCAAGGGAAGAAAAATCCAGGTGTTAGTTCAATAGCTAAGGGATTATTCTGTTTTTGCCCATGATGGAATAAAATTAGTCTGACTTGTGCAACTCCACAGCAAAGACCTGATGTGCTTTCTTTCTGAAAGCGAATGGAAAATTTAAACATACAGAACTTTGAAGAAATCAGGGTTTTTCATCACCAATGGGAAAAAAATAGCAGAGCAGAGAGACAGCATAATTTGTGCCTTTGGGTTAAAATACAGCTGGAATGTCAGATTTTATGTCTGCTGGCCCTGAAAGCATATCTTTAAGTACATACCACTATAAATAATATAAAGAGCTGCCATGCTCACAAATTAATTTAAATTGCTAGACTAGCCAGTTTTTGTTTAACGGCAACAATCACAAATAGAAAAAGGTTAGAAGAGGAAGAACAGCACACACTGGGTAAGCTGTCAGAGCAGAAAAATCCTAACTCTCACATAGGACTCTAAGTGATATATTCCCCTTTTTCTGACTGAACAGACTGCTTTGAGACTGGGGGTGTTTCCATACGGCAGTTACTGTGGACTTAGCGCTTCTCAGGCATGCAAGTTTTGCGTGATGATGATGTCATCCTCATCAAAACGCTGCCCTGTGTTATTTTCCCGTTTAATCCAGATGCACCATTTCTGTGGAAAATCTTATCAGTAACAACAGCAGCAACCTGGTGGGGAAAGAGTAAGTATGGATTAAATGAGAAAACAACACAAGAAAGCATTTTGGTGGGGACGATGCCATAGAGATGCTGCAAACAAGCAAACAAACAAGCAAAACAATGGCATGCATGAGCAGCACTGAGTGGACAATAAACTGCCACGTGGAAGCACCCAGAAAGGTGTATCCGTTGTTTTGGACTTGAGTCCAAAATGCCCTCCAAAGCCAAATCTAGTTTGTAATGAGTTCTCTGCTAGTCAGCTAGTCTTTCCTGTCAACTTTCCCTTCCAAGAGTACAATGTACACTGCTAACACATCCTTACCCCAAATTTTATTTTTGAAAAGAGTGGATAGCAACAGCAAGTGCCTAGTTGCTTGGAAATGCATTATGTATGCACTAGATCAGGGGTCAGCAAACTTTTTCAGCAGGGGGCTGGTCCACTGCTCCTCAGACCATGTGGGGGCTGGACTATGTTTTGGGAAAAAAATTGCTATGCCCCACAAATAACCCAGAGATGCATTTTAAATAAAAGGACACATTCTACTCATGCAAAAACACGCTGATTCCTGGACTGTCCGCGGGCCGGATTTAGAAGGCGATTGGTCCGGGTCTGGCCCCTGGGCCTTAGTTTGCCTACATTCCTCTCTTTTTTTGCTTTGATATTCTTTTTCTTTATTGTTGTCATTATTGTTTTTCATGTATATAAAAAGTGAAAATAAAAACAATTACAGAAAAGAAAACCAGTAACACCATGTGATAGAGACACACATCCACAGATTGCCTGGATCGGCCTCTATCTTTACCAGATCCGCTGCCAGCACACAACATACTCAGGTAAATCATTTTCCGTAAATGTCAAGATTTGGGAGTGCTGGAAAGGCCTACCATTTTTGTTTTATTTTTTGGCCAGTGACAGGAATGCCAAGCAGCAAATCTTGCTGGGACCAGAGGCGGAGCAAGGTGGGTGTCGTCTGCCTCGGGTGTCACCTCCGAGGGGGGTGACAAAATGTTGTGCGGCACTTGACGTCTGTGAGAGATGCTGTGGCTTTGGGCCACGCAGGCTTCCCACTGCCAAAATGGTCTGCCCGCTGTGGCGATCACACAGGGTCCCCGGACGTTTCACAGTCTATTGATCCCTGTGCCACCACTCTATTTCCCGCTGCCACCACCCAGGCCCTACCTGGTACAATACTGAGTCCAGTCAGGGTTAAATTGGAACATAAACTTCTGTTTATTTATTGCAGTTTAACAAGCGTGTGGTTTCATAAACTGTATCGGTCAATTGCAATCATGGGTGCCTATCCAGACCTATAACGTCCGCTTCCTGCTCTCACTCACTAAACCACCTCTCAGATATTTACTTGTCTTCCTAGCGCCTAACTGTTCCTGACTCAGCTTATTTTGCTACACTAACTCAACCTCCCCACAGACTCTATCCCAATTCACTCCCACTCCAACCAACCACCCAACTCCCAACAAACTCCTCCCTTCGCCCCTCCCAGAGCTGGTTTTATAGTCCCTCTGACTCCACCCCCTGGGTTCTGATTGGGTAACCTGTTTAACTATTTCACCTCCAGCACTCTCATGTGTTAATGTCACCCCCGCCGGCTCCCCCAAAACTTTGGCTCCCCCCAAAAAGCTCAACAACTCTGGCCATTGAATAATTAAATTCAATGGTGTGGGGGGCTGTCAAGAATTTTTCCACACCGGGTACCACCTGACCTTCCTACACCACTGGCTGGGACAGCTACCATTTGTAATTTCCCCAGATGCAATACTAGTAACATGCATGTCATGGGCACTGCCCTGTGGTGGCTGCACTAGAGAATCCAGTAGCAAGCTCAGTACTTCTTTCAGCATCGCTACTAGACTGCCCGCAGCCACTCCCTGCTAGGGTGGAAATTAGGATGGGGGGCGGGGAAGCAGCCAAGAGAGGCATGGCTGCATAATTCAAGTACATGTTTTTATACTGAAAAACATCTGGAGCAGAAGTTCTTATTTTCCACACGCTGCAACTCACAGAATAGAGGTGGGGATGATGCCCCCTTTGAGATGCCCCCGTTAAGTTAAACAATGATATTTTATTATCATCAGCCCTAGCCATTTAAAATGTGTGGAATTTTTAAAACCCATCTTTCTGCTCAAGCCTACCAGCATCTCAAAGTGCCAATAAAACACCTGATGTCTTTAATTGGATTTTCTGATTATAGTTTTTGCCTACCAGAAATTACATGTCTTTGTGCAGGAGCCCCTCATTTCTATGAAAAGCTTAACAGCCTGCATGGGGAACACTGCAAGATTTTCACCTGAAATGTAAATGCATCATCCGCCTTATTAAATTCCTCCATCCCTCAACATTCAGAAGGCCAGTAATACTATGTAATATACTTCTACCCCAATGATATTTTATTATTAAAGCTATTCATTCCTTTCCTATCTACATATATTTAGGAGTTTACATGCAGACAAGGTCTCTTTTCAATTATTTTCCCTCAACAAACTCTATATAGTCTCTCTTTAACTGGAGTACATGTTAAATGAAACAAGGAAATAAAACAAGTTTTCTTGCTCACGATCAGCTTAATGCAGACAATTTCTAATCTTAAAAATGGCTGATCAACATTATAATGACAGGGAAGGAAACTGGTATATCTGCAATGCCTGGCTGGCTGCAAGTAATCCTCTTAATCTTGTTAGAAGTTTGGAAGCAGTTAATCTAAAACTCAGCTACACCAAAACCAAATAAATTGCAAATGCCCTTGTTTCTTCCATGAAATCTGCATATAATAAATTAAATGCAAAGATCTCCAATACATGCCTAGATTAAAGGATGTGGTTTATGCTAAGTCATATTTGCAAGTACTGTAGAAGTACTTAACCTGACCTATTTACCAACCTGCACTTTGCCCCTCTACTTGGAAATACTTAGTGCCAAACTACATAACATGTTATTGCATTTAACATAGCTGGGTTTTTAAACCAATCTCTCTCTCTCTCTCTCTCTCTCTCTCTCTCTCTCTCTCTGTGTGTGTGTGTGTGTGTCTGTGTGTAGGAGGAGCAACCAGGACAGGGAGTGCATGATTAAAATCCTCTCAAAACTGCTTTTAGCACTGGGACCAAATTCCCACTGGTCCAGTGGGTGGGTCCATGTACAGTGGTGTCCTGCAAGACGAATGCCTCGCAAGACGGAAAACTCGCTAGATGAAAGGGTTTTCCGTTTTTCGAGCTGCTTCGCAAGACGAATTTCCCTATGGGCTTGCTTCGCAAGACGAAAACGTCTTGCAAGTTTGTTTCCTTTTTCTTAACACCGTTAATACAGTTGCGACTTGACTTTGAGGAGCAACTCATAGAACGCAGTGTACATAGTAGCCTTTTTTGAGGTTTTTAAAGACTTTGGTGATTTTTGAAGCTTTTCCAAAACTTCTTTTGCAGCCATTTGGTAAGTTAAGCTTTTAAAACTTTTTTGGGGGGTTTTGGATTTTGGGTTGGGGTGTTTGGAATTCAAGGACTTGGTGTTGGGGAGGGGTTTGCAAGAATCTGGAAGCTTGTGTGTTTTTTTCTGCATTTTTATGATTTTTCTGTGACCATTGGGCCACTCTGCTGTTTTTTTAAAAAAATTCTGGATTTGAATTTCTGTGTGCTGGGTGGCTGGGGGAACAGTTGGGGAGGGGTTTGCAAGAATCTGGAAGCTTGTGTTTTTTTCCTGCATTTTTATGATTTTCTGTGACCATTGGGCCACTCTGCTGTTTTTTTAAAAAATTTCTGGGTTTGAATTTTGAAATGCTCTTTACAGTATGTGTGACTTTAAAGAGCACTTAATAAACTCTTGTTGTACCAAATTTGGCTTTGTTTGGACTTTTTTTGACCATAGGAACGCATTAATTGATTTTCAATGCATTCCTATGGGATTTCGTGCTTCGCAAGACAAAAAATTTGCTAGACGAAAAAATTCGCGGAACGAATTAATTTCGTCTTGCGAGGCACCACTGTATTCTGTAGTGTGTGTGTTTCTGATTAAGGAAAAGAGCTTGAAGCCTGAAGTTGGAAGAAAGGAGACAGAGAGCTAGAAAAAGAAGTGATTAGCTGATTAGCTGAAACTGAGGGTTCCTCTGATGGTCTGAGGAGCCTGAGATCGGCTGCTTACTGAAGGAGAGACCATTTGCTTACAGTATGTTCTGGCTGTGTATTGCAAATGATACCTTTTTACAAGATGTGCCAGTTTGGATTAACATATTTTGGCTTAATAAATTGATATATGAATGAGACTTTTGTCCATGAACGTAGCTCCTTCAATCAAACCTGGAAGCTCTTATTAATCATCAGAACCAGAGAGCTATGGTTATCAGTTTTGGAACAAACCAGGGTATTAAACCACGTTTTGAAGTTGATTTAATATCCTGACTTGTTCCAAAACTGATAACCATAGCTCTCCTGGTTTGGATGAAACATGACATCATGGTTAATTATTGGATTCCTAACTTTGTACTACAAAAGGAGAAATGAAACAACGACTGCAAAAAAATTGTACATATCTGGACTGAGACATGATTCAGCTAATATATGATGGCCTGAATATGGCCACAAAGTCCCCAATGCTCCCTCATCCTAAGGAAACAAAGTCCTGCTGCAGCATTGCCCCTCAAACTTCTCACTGTTTAAGGAAATGGGGAGTGCTTAAATATATTATTGTAATGTAAGTGGGTTTAACAATATGAACTGCTGCCCCCCCCTCTTGTTAATTCAGATAATGAAACTTTACTTGTACTTATTTGGCAATAATTAAATTTCATTTCACCTTTATAGTCCATTTCCTACAGGGAACAATGCTTACGCAACTGATTTTAATGAGGCCTATGTTTCAAAAGTGCTAGAGAAAAATGTTAATTGGGCCTGTTAGAGCCATTTGCAAGTTTGTAGTATGCAAACTAAACTCTTTTTACGTCTCTTTTGGGGAGGACTTGAAGTTTTAAAAAGATAAGACACAACTCTATGTTTGAATACCTATAGGTGAGTTAAAACTACTCCCTTCCCCATAACCTTCTGTTTGCAGGTAACTAATTAGACCAAATAAGAATGCCCACTGAAAACAATATATTCAGTGGCGTATTAGGGAGCTTAATAATTTAGCTGGGTTGACTACCATTCTAACAACTTGCTTCAATATGACTTCAGAAAGAAAGTGACATATGGACTACAACTTGAACATAGCCAGGAACAAAGAGCAATAAGAACAGGGGTCAGCAAGGTTTATTTTGCCTGGGCCAGACTGGTCCCACAGAGATCCCTCCGTGGGTTGGATCACGCATGCGCACGAGCACATGTGCCCGTGATTTTTGGCGCTGCAGAAGTGAGTCCCCGCGCCGCACTGGTTTAGCGCAGCGTGCGAGCAAGCAGCTCGGTTCAGGGGGGGCTCGTGGACCGGTCAAATGACCTCAGCAGGCCGCTTCCAGCCCATGGGCTTTAGGTTGCTGACCCCTGAATAAGAGGAATCTGTTTTTATCATTTTAACTTACAAAACCATGCAGTACAGCAGTTTGTGCCAAAATTTATATTGTGTCTTGCCTTTGTCTGGGTGATGGAGACAGTGACAAAGGTTGAAGGAGTACCTTTTCCTAAATCAGCTTCCTCATTCTCCTGCTGACGCCCTTGGCTTAACAAGACTACATTAGTATGCATCCACTTTACTCCTCCTCAGTTACAGGGGAGAACAAACCTTGTTTATAGGTCATATGAGGACAGAGCTGAACCACAGGCTCCATTTTGGATGACACACTAAGCCAAACCTTGGCCTATCTCAGGATGTCACAGCAGAAAAAGGGACCAGGGAGGAGCAAACCAGCTGCCAAGGTTTGACTTGAGATGCTGTCAGAAGCAGGCCTTCTGGGGAGACTCAGTAGACACCAACCTTGCTTTCTTTTAGGTACCTGGTAAAATCTTTTCATTTATTAGCTTTTAAAAAGTACCTTTTACATAGTCTTAAGTGCCACTCATCTTTTATTTGTGTGATTTTTTTAAAAAAATTATTGGTAAACCACCTTGTAATCAATTTTGATGAAAGGAGATGTATAGTTATTTTAAAGGGTTCTAGATTCAGGTAGGTAGTCTTTTTGGTCTGATGCAGTCAAAATATATAAAAAAATTGTCCAGTAGCACCTTAGAGACCAACTAAGTTTGTTCTTGGTATGAGCTTTTGTGTGCATGCACACTTCTTCAGATATACTGAAACAGAAGTAACCAGACCCTTATATATAGTGGGAGAGTGGGGTGGGGTTTTTTTGCAGTTGTTAACAGTCGTCAACAGGTTTACCATACCCATTGAGTCACTCACCCATCTCCAACTACCCTCCTGAAAAAAAACCCACTCTCCCACTATATATAAGGGTCTGGTGACTTCTGTTTCAGTGTATCTGAAGTGTGCATGCACACGAAAGCTTATACCAGGGGTCAGGTTTACCTCGCCTGGGCCAGTTCACTCCAGCAGAGATCCCTCTGTGGGTCGGATTGCATGTGCGCATGAACACACGCGTGTGTGATTTCCGGCATCTGCGTCTGCGCATAGGCGATTTCCGGCGTCTGCGCATGTGCAGATGCGATTTTCAATGCCGATTTAGTGCAGCGCAGCGCGTGGGGACGTGCCAAGTGGGCGGCTCGGTTCGGGGGTGGCTTGTGGGCCGGTTAGACGACCTCCGTGGGCCACTTGTGGCCCATGGGCCTTAGGTTGCCTACCCCTGGCTTATACCAAGAACAAACTTAGTTTGTCTCTAAGGTGCTACTGGACATTTTTTAAAATTTTTTATTGTTATATTTTAAAGGGTGTTAAACAAACATAAATATAGTGGTATCTCGGGTTACATACACTTCAGGTTACAGACGCTTCAGATAACAGACTCTGCTAACCCAGAAATACTACCTCGGGTAAGAACTTTGCTTCAGGATGAGAACAGAAATCGTGCTCCGGCGGTGCGGCAGCGGCAGGAGGCCCCATTAGCTAAAGTGGTGCTTCAGGTTAAGAACAGTTTCAGGTTAAGAACGGACCTCCGGAACGAATAAAGTACTTAACCCAAGGTACCACTGTAAATGAAGGGCAAACTATCTTATCTTTGGTGCAATCTTTTCAACCCATTGCATTTCTGGGAGATACAGCATTCCCACAGCCTGAACATTTGTCATCAAGCTGTACTTCAGAGAGCAGGTTCCTCATCAAGGGCACAGTGCTCAATGCATATGTGATGTGTATGCATAATGATCTAAACTCTTCTCGCGAGCAGGAAACAGACGGCTGTGTTCACGGAACAACCATCATTTGCCTGTGTTTCAAAACCAAACTTTGAATCATAAAGCCATAAAAAAACGGAAGGTAATCTCTTCCCAGACTGGTAAAAGTAGTGCATTTACAGAATGAAGAGTGGATGGCTAGATTAGTCAACATGAATTACAGAGCATTTTGCTTTGAATATAGCTTGTTAGGATGTAATTGCCAACTTTCTCTGCACATGAAGGGCAGTGTATGAATGCCTGTCAGTTCACAGTCTAGTGTGCAGCTGGCCTACACATGCAGCGAGGTGATAAACTCTTAAAGTCTAATCACATTTTAGGTTGGATCAATTTTCCCTGTAAATAGGCCTATGAGAAATGAAAGCTTCCATCTTGGTTCTGTGTTGAGAGGAAGAAACTCAGGACCTGAACAACTGACTGGATACTATGCAAACATTTCCTTTTTTTGCAGAAGTTGCTGAAGTTTCTTTGAACCCTGTGAGTATCTATCCAGACGTGTTTATTCAGGCAAATCTCTTATAAAGGCTATAAGTTTGCTTGTGATTGGGGGAGTAAAACAAGTACTCTTTGTTCTTGGTCATCGGCTTCATCTTTGTTAGGAGATTTGCTGAAACAGATGCTGTTATCGTATTGGTCCTTCTTACTATGGTATGGTATTTTATTGTAATATTGCATATGCTTTTAAGCTGATTTCATCAGACACTGTTTGTTGTCTTGGGAAACTATTGTATTTGGAAAGGCAGCTAACAAATTAAAAAACCTAACACCTGAAACAGTCCTTGGCATAATTTCTTTACTGATCTAGTTTAAAACTCTATTCTTTGAATGGGGAAGACCAGACCATTTTTAATTCTAAACGTGCATATTTAAGTTTTGTTGCATCCCAATGTTTCTTTTGAGTTTTTAGTGTTAAAAAGTTTTTCCTTAAATATAATTCATCTGGCCCTTGACACAACCCATTAAAAAACCTATGCTGTTAGGTTTCATACTAGAAGTGAAACTACCTGACTAGCCATAGATCATAGAATTTCCAGTATGACCATTTTAGGAGGTTAGGAGTCTCAAGTAATAATTTTCCATACAAGGGCACATTCTCTACCTATACTCTTATCTAGTAACAGCTATACTCCCAAACAGAATAATTAGATTCAGTGAAGAATATCACAAGGAAAAGTGCCCCATGGGTATTATCTCACAAAGCCAATTGACTTGCCTCGTATTTTTCTTGTTCCTGAGGAGACTTTTAAATCCCTTATTGATAAGAAAATGCAGTTAATCTTCCATTCCATGGCCTTGTGTAAGGCCTACCATAAAAAATGAAAAAGCTATAAAGTCCGTGCTGTTTTATGTAACTTCCATGGGCTACTAAATGAAGGATGAAATTTTTGTACCATCCTTTCTGAAGGCAACTATAGTTTGCCATGTTATTTATCTTGTATACTTGGAAAGACATTTAGCCTTCTATAATCTTCTAAAGAGCATCTGCAAACCATAATTTTCTACTTTGAAGTAGGTTTCTTAAGGAGAAAAAAATGACACCTTTCTCTGCCTTGATTCCAGGATTTAGGGTCTCCCCCCCCCCCAGTTTTGCTGTTGTTTTGGCTTTGTCTGTCACTAAACACACATAAAAGTTAGTGTCACACTACACAAGCATGTTTTTTATTTTAAAAAAACCTGTTTTGAGAGAAATACCAATGCACCATAATCTCCTTTGTACAAGTAAACCTCACTTGAATAACTGAGAGTTACCGCCTTGATAGGAACTATGATAAGCTCTCACTCTGCAAACCATGAAACAGCCAGACTCTAAATTACAATAAAATACTGTTCACCTCTCCACGAACCAAGAGAGATTAATGAGATGCTGCTGATGGGAATATCTGTGCTACTAGAGGCATAACGGGTCATAATCATTGTTCAAGTAGCCTCTAAAGGATGGACAGTAAAATGTCACAGATGGCTCCCAGAATGAAAGCTCAGCATTTCAACATACCCATAACCGAGACATCGTATTCTATCAGCAGAGTTGCTTCTTGCCCACATTGTTTGAGAATGCTCATGGCTTCGCTGTGTGATGTCCCGACCAGACGAATTCCATCAACGCTAAGCAACCTGTCACCAGGCTTTATTGTCCCCTCCCTGAAAGAAGATTAAAAGGACACTCATTATTAATTTGATATAATGCAATTTGGAGACAGTAGGCATATGCAAAGTGGTTCCCTGACACTCTCTTCTGACATTCGGTGCAGCTGCCTTTTCTCTTAATATCGATTATGACAGCAATACAGTTCAGGGATCACTAGCAAAAGGGGAATTGCTTTCATCCGAAAATCAGTGATGGAGAAATAGCAGCAGTTTGCTAAGTAACATGGACATTGTGAGGAAGTGCAACAAATATTCCCTCCCACCCTCAAATAAACATGTGCCTATTCCAGTTAGGGCTCCACAACAGCACAAAAAATATTTATCAGTATATAGGTTAGTAAAATATCACACTTGCCTGTGCATCTCTGACCATTAAATACCAGGCTAAGTATAAAAGTCTACCCTGGAATATCTGAGTTTTCATTTTTGGCACCTCCCAACAGGAAATGGGTTCCAGAATTGTGAATCGGTCTCAGGTCACCTTCAGGACGCAAATTAAACTGCCCAAGGCATCCACATTGCTTTATAACCAATATCTGGAGGCATCTCCTGTAGCAAGATCTAGGTGGCCACAGCAATTTCCCTGTTGCCATGTGCAGAGGGCCAGAATAATATGTTTACAGGAACATTTAGCACTTCCTACTACTGTGAGAGATTTTACTTTCTTGGGCTCCATGATCACTGCAGATGGTGACAGCAGTCATGACATTAAAAGACGCCTGCTTCTTGGGAGAAAAGCAATGACAAACCTAGACAGCATCTTAAAAAGCAGAGACATCACCTTGCCGACAAAGGTCCGTATAGTTAAAGCTATGGTTTTCCCAGTAGTGATGTATGGAAGTGAGAGCTGGACCATAAAGAAGGCTGATTTGATGCTTTTGAATTATGCTTTTGAATTATGGTGCTGGAGGAGACTCTTGAGAGTCCCATGGACTGCAAGAAGATCAGACCTCTCTATTCTTAAGGAAATCAGCCCTGAGTGCTCACTGGAAGAACAGATCATGAAGCTGAGGCTCCAATACTTTGGCCACCTCACGAGAAGAGAAGACTCCCTGGAAAAGACCCTGATGTTGGGAAAGATGGAGGGCACAAGGAGAAAGGGGACGACAGAGGACGAGATGGTTGGATAGTGTTCTCGAATCTATCAACTTGAGTCTGACCAAACTGCGGAAGGCAGTGGAAGACAGGAGTGCCTGGCGTGCTCTGGTCCAATGGGGTCACGAAGAGTCGGACATGACTAAACGACTAAACAACAACAACAACTACTGTATAAGCCAGCCGTCCTCAACCTGGTTGGCGCTTTCCGTATATTTTGCAGCACAATGTCAGACCCAGCCAACATGGCTAGTGGTCAGAGATGCTGGAAGCTGTAGACCTCTCCAAAGTATCTAAAGGACACCAGGTTAGGCAAGCTATGAAACACTTTGTCATCCCTTCTAACATGTTGAATTGGGAGCAGTGGGAAGTATAAGTTTGCCCTTGAATGTTTCATTGCCACACTACAGGAGTGCCATTAGCCAATATCTGTGGCTGGTATGAAAGATAGCAATCTATAATATCAACCTGTCATAGTCAAAATTTTAAGCAGTGGTGAGGAACCTGGTGTCCTCCAGATATTATAGGATGACAGCATGCATGGGTCATGACTGTTGGGCATGGTAGTTAGGGGTTGGAAGTTGGAGTCCAACAACATCTGAAGGGCCACCGGTTCCCCATCCCTGTTTATCAGGGGGAAGTTGTAAACAGTGAAAGGCTCATTAACTTCACAGCCAATTTTTCAAGTTCTTGATTTCCTCCCTTGCGAGTTGAAAGGAAATTGACTAGTGTTTTTTTCTGGCCTTGGTATGGATCACAACATGCTCTCAGCTAGAAAAGAAGATGCAAGAAAGAGATTTCCCAAACTACTTGTCTTTCATAGTATTTGCCCCATTCCAAATGTGATGTGCATGCAGGCATAAAAAACAGGGGGAGGGGAGAGATTCCTCATCAACATCTATGAAGGATATGCTCTCAGCAAGCACAAAAGTGGCTTATGACTGAGCAGAATGGCAAGTGAGCTAGAGCAATCACAAAGAATCACTGAATCATCTTGGTTGACTGCAAACAAACATTCTTCACAAGAAAAATCAATGGCATTATTAAGAGATTTCAGATTTCTGCCCCCTCCAAAATGTTTACATGCATTAGAAGACCCTTAAGCTAAATTCCCACTCAACTACAAAGCCCACTGGGTGATGTCTGGTCTACATCTCAGCCTAATATCACTCCCAGGATTCTTGTGAAAATAAAAAAGGGGGATGGGGATATGTGGTGCCTTGACCTCCCTAGAGAAAAGGCAGGATATAAATTCTGTGATGACAATGACAACTACTACTATTAAATATGTATTAAGTAAAGTACCAACAAAACCTGCAAGGAGTTAGTGTTTGGACATTAAAAAAAAATTAATACAGAACCCTTCTTCCAAAAGTGAAAGAAAAAATCTTGAAGTGATAGAAAAAAACACCTTAAAGCTTAACAATAGGAAAGTTACAAGATAAACTAAATTTGCATACTGCAAAGTGTGTTCTTTTCCTCTTGAAGCATTCAGAAATGATTAAACCCTACTTAACAAAACAAGCTGAGTCTCTCAATTAAAATTCATCCCATGTAGTCTTGTCCAATACCTATTATTAGTAATACAATAAAATGTATAATTTATAAGGCACAATGGATAAGACGCGGATGTGTCTATTGTGCTTTGCAGATATCTGTCTTAACTGGCACCTCCCACCAAACAATTTATCCTTTAGCTTTTTGTATATCCTTTTCTCTCTTATATGTATGTGTGTGTGTACATGTTCTGCAGAAGACGGATTGTACCTGTCAGCAGGTCCTCCAGGTCTAACACATGTTATTACAACAGGACGAGATTTATTTCTGTCATCGTGTGCTCCACCTAGGAAAAGAGAATGAAATTGGTATCTTCTTGCTACTCCTTGTCACTTCCAAAGCAACCATCCTGAAAAATCTGCAGCAGACACTAACAGAAAACCCTCTTCCCGTCCCCAATAAACCGCCCAACTTCAAGGCCAGTGAAGTAACTCTGTGGTGTATTGTTAGTTCAGGGGGGCTGGCTGAACACAATCCAGCTCAGGTTAGCTGTGCCCAAGTCCCACTGAAAGCAAAGGAATGGTACTTAGTGATGGCTAAATTCTCATTATATTAATTTCAAGCTGAAAAATTGGAGCAGGACAGTAAATACTGAAATCAATATACGCAACCTATGTAGGTCAGAAGTAGTTACCATACAGACAGCCCTTTCCTTTATGAGCCTGCCTGAATTCTGAGATCTACAAAAAGAGATACTTCTCGTATTCCTGTCAACATCTGAGGCAGGGATATGGGAGAGGGTCTTTTCATTGGGTGCATCCTGTTTTTAGAATTATAGGGGTGCGTGTCTTGATCTCTGTCCAGTATTATTCTTACTTAGACAGGTGATCTCTCTCTGTTTATTTTGTTTTATTTATTTCTGGAATTTCAAAACTGTTCTTCATCCATGTAGATCCCACAGTGGTTTACAAGCATTAAACACAATTAAAATGCTAAAACCTACAATGAAACAACCAAGATCTCTTTAAAAACCTGCACTTGGGGAAAAATAAAGCCAAAGAGTCAATAATAACCCGTACAGCCTTGCACAATCCAATTAAATTCTGCCGAAGTCCTGAGTAAACAGATGTGTCTGGACTGTCTTCAAGGGTCGTCCCACATATAGAGCATATTACAGTAATATAGACATGAAGTTACTTTCAATTTTTGGTGTTTTATTATTTTTTGGTATGGTACTGACTGGTGCTTACTTCTTCTGTTTATATGTTGCTACATAGTATTTTATTGCTTGCTGTGCTTTTATTCAGATTGTCAAGACTGCCGTGGGCAGAAAGGTGGAATAAAAATGTAAATAATAAACCTTTTTAAAAAACAAGGTTCAAGGAGTCAAATATTGGCAAATGCTCACTTTACTGGCCTTAATCTAGATATTAGAATACAACTAACAGTAAGAACTGTGATTCTTAAACTGTGTAGGACAAGGGACATCTTTACCAGCTCTGCTGTGGGACAAATAGGTGGAGAGAAAGGGGAATGGTAGACAGAACAGGCTTATAAGGAACAGCAAGCTCGAGAAATGAAGTGTTTGGAAGAACTTACCTCTTATTACAAACCCAAAAGTGTTCCCTTCTTTATGTAAAGTCACTTCCACAGTTCTAAAAACGAGACCTGAACCCTGTACAGCTGAAAAATTAAAACAAGTTTTCCAATTATACTATGTACAATAATACAAACATTTACAGTCATTAATGAAGTACTTCTAACATAATAAATTCATTCAGAGTCAGATTTAGAAAAAAACCCCTAAAATACAGGAACAATCAGCTTCTGAGAGGTTTCGACAGAGCCATGCTGACTGACACAATTTGAGACAGGTTTCTGTGTTTAAACAATGGTTTTAAGAATCTTACGCCTCTGCCCTATATAAGTATAAGCTTAAAGGTAAAGGTACCCCTGTCCGTACGGGCCAGTCGTGTCCGACTCTAGGGTTGTGTGGCCATCTCACTTAAGAGGCCGGGGGTCAGCGCTGTCCGCAGACACTTCCGGGTCACCTGGCCAGCGTGACGAAGCTGCTCTGGCGAGCCGGCACCAGCGCAGCACACAGAAACGCCATTTACCTTCCCGCTATAAAGCGGTACCTATTTATCTACTTGCACTTAGGGGTGGTTTCAAACTGCTAGGTGGGCAGGAGCTGGGACCGATAGACGGGAGCTCACCCCGCCGGGGGGATTTGAACCGCCGACCATGCGATCGGCAAGCCCTAGGCGCTGAGGTTTTACCCACAGCGCCACCCGCGTCCCTTTTATAATTCTGTAAGTATAAGCTTATAGAATTGTAAATCTTGGAAGAACTAAGGCTGTATTTAGCTCTTCAGGTGTTTTCTGATTGATTGATTGATCTTTGAAATCAGTCTTGCTAGGTATCAGAGAGCATTAGAGGAATGAGCAGCAATGCAGAATATATATATAACCTTCAGGATACTATTTATATCTTGTCAGCCTCAAAATATTCCTATAACCCAGAGTACTACACTTCCAATTCTACAGCCAAGAAGCTGCATCTGAGATGTCTGTCAGTATTGCTGAGCTAGCAATTGAACACAAGTCTTCATTTCTAATACCCTCTTATTCATAGACAAAACTGGTGTGTGGGGGTGTACCTGAGAGGAAAGGAGAAAGAGAATAGTAAAAAGAAGTATGGCATGACAAGGAATTGTGTCCTTTGTTGACCAGATAGTGACAGTAATAGCTAGACACCGATCATTCAGTTTCATTACAAGATATACTTGTACAAGGTCAGAAATTCTAAAAACTTAAATGAACAGTTATGGTTGTAACTGTAATGCAGCGTGACAGACTCATTTTTCGATTCAGTGGACAAAAATCACACACATGCAATCTAACAGTGTAAACAGAGTTGTTACATTCAAAATATATGAAGTTCACCGTATGCTCAGTTGATAAAGTTAATCAGAGCCCCTAATTCAGATCACAAAGCTTAATTATTGACACCAAAGAACATCATAAACAGAGCACTGAAGTTCAAAATTGTTAATAAAAACATCAAATTTAATTCAACGACCAGGACCTAAAAACTACATATGTTCAATCAATTGAACACAATCCACCGCTGAGCAACAAGCACTGAACGTACCATTGATTTCAGAAATGGTGTGCTGGGTTGCACCTCTAATTTTTATGACTGGGATGCACTGAAATGACTATAGAAATAAAGTCATTTTATTTCCCTCTCTGTATGTATGACGGTGCGTTTGTTTTGTACATATGAACAAGAAACAGAAGCCAACAAAGGGCTGTATGAACAAAGGATAAGAATGCATTTCAAATAAGGTCTGCCTTGCTTCCCAGTTGACCTGAGTGCGATGGGACAAAATAAACAGAAAATTTGTTAGGGTGGGGGAATAAATCTACCCCACATCCCACACAATGAAATCACAGGGTGCAGTATTAGCTTCCGGTGTGAGTGCTTTTTCTTATTTCCACGTAAGTAAATGGTCAACATTCATTAATATACAGAAGAGTAAAGTGCTGCTCTTTGGGGAGAATGTTGTGATGGGGTTAAACAACCTGAAGTTACCAACTCTTCCACAGCTTCTTTTATCCACATGTACCCTAATTCAGTCAGACAGATGGGCAATTTGCTAGCGACTGAGACGAGTGAAGCTAAAAATATAGTGATGGTCATGTTAGTACAAAACAATGAGGCACCTAAAACTGGATCATGTGAAGAGAAAGAGTGGGAGCTGGGGAGAAAGCCCAATTTCAGCACCTGAAGGTGTTAAGTGTTCCAAACCATGGCATGTGGTGGCTCTGTGGTCTAAACCACTGAGCCTCTTGGGCTTGCCGATTGGAAGATCAGCAGTTTGAATCTCCGCAACAGAGTGAACTCCCATTGCTCCGTCTCAGCTCCTGCCAACCTAGCAGTTCTAAAGCACGCCAATGCAAGTAGATAAATAGATACTGCTATGGCGGGAAAGGAAACGGCATTTCCCTGTGCTCTGGTTTCCGTCATGGTGTTCTGTTGCGCCAGAAACAGTTTAGTCATGCTGGCCACATGACCTGGAAAACTGTCTGTGGACAAACGCCGGCTCCCTTGGCCTGAAAGCGAGATGAGCGCCGCAACCCCAGTCGTCTTTGATTGGACTTAACCGTCCATAGGTCCTTTACCTTTTTTTTTTACTATTTCAGTTTTGAAAAACCAGTAACAGTTGAACATCCCCATTACCCTCACTCATGTAAGAGTATTTTGCACACATAATTATCACAGTTTAGAGCTCATTACTTACAGACTGGCGGTAGCTCATACTCCACTTCTAATACAACTCGCTCGCCAACGTTTTTAAGCAAACTGATGATTTCATCATGGCGGAACTTTGTCAGGTTGATTCCATTCACAGATTTGATGTAGTCTCCCACATCCAGTTGGTCACTTCTGCAACACACATGCAACCATCTTCTTCAGTGAAACTGTGTTGTTGTTGTTTACTTTGTCTTAATAATTAAGTACGGTAACTTCATTCTGAGCTAGTCTGAAATAAACTGGAATACTGTTTTCTTATCCATGCTAACATATTAAAAGAAATGGATGAGTTAATACATTCATAGAAAGATGGTATTTTTAATCACATCTTAGAATAACGAATACTGGGGAGAATAAGTACCCGTATAATTTATTAGCATTGTTCTGTAAGCATACAACAAGATGTTACATGGGCAAGTTGAACATCTGCTTTATTTTATTTTTTACCGTATTATGCTGTAATTAGTAAACTAATTAAAAATAAAGGTGGGAAATGAACAACAAAAAAGAGAGCAACATTACTTTGAAATGTGCTGGGTAAGACCTGCAATGTTTACTAGTTAAAATACGACTGTATTTTGCTTTGAATCTGGTGACCAATATCCCTTCTTTTTTGTACTGTTTCACATTATTCTTAATAAAAATTATATTATTTAGAATATACCGGCCCTGAGTTCTATGGGTATAGGGCAGTATACAAATTTAATAAAATGATAAATATAATTATCTGAACGCTAATTATCCAAATGGTAATATAGCATTATACTAGGCTATTCAGCATTTTTAAAATTTATTTATGCAGTGCCATCACTGCGCAAGGAGATTTGCTGGCAAAGAACAGGCAGGCCACTGCCCCCAGAGACCAGGAGCATAGGAAAATGCCCCATACCAGATCTAACTATTTGTACACAGCCCACTGTTGACTACTGAAACTGGCAGCAGCTCTCGAGGGTCTTAGGCTGGCATTTTTCACATCATCTCCTCCATGAAACCTTTTTTTTTGCTGTAGATACTAAGGACTGAAACAGGTTGCCCTTGCCTAGAGTGGCTGTATTCTACCACAGAGCTATGCAGGGGCTGCAGAACCCATTTTGCCACTTGAGGTGAAACAGAAAGTGCTAACCTGCCCTGTTGCCACTGTCTGCGCCATGTTCTCCTCCAACAGTGGAGAAGCAATGCTGGAATTGATGACGATTTCTGGAGAGATCTTACATGCTCCAAAGCTGGTGACGGGAGTGCTGATTTGGGGGCTTCTGCCACCTGAGCTGGTATCCCCCCACCTTGCTTAATGGCTGCATGGGTCCTATAGCTATGGTTCCTCTCCTATTTAGTCAAGTTCATTGATTTAGTGAAGTTTGATTTGAAATATAGTGCAGGAGTATGTTATTAACTTGTTTCGGTCATCTTTAGACCTTGCCAATTAGACAAGTTAGCTCGAATACAATCCACTTAACTCTTTGTTTTACTTTATAAACAGTTGCTATCCAGTTTCAGCCAGCTGGTAGCAGGTCACTAACAATGCAATGCTGCACAAGTCATTAACAATGCAATGCTACACATTTCTGCTCAGAAGTAAGCAACATTGAATTAAATGGGGCCTACTGCCAGGAAGTTGTATAGGAGACTACAACCTAAATGTCCTGTGCATATTTTAAAACCACATTCTTAACTGTGAAATAGGTCTCGTGTTAATTATCAAATTCAAAGGAAATTAATTATCTTGAAACGATCTTTGATATTTCAAGCATAAGCCACTCAAGGGAAGCAGGGGAGAAGATGGTGCAAAAAAATTGTTTCATTCTGTGTGTCTGTTCTGATATGCCAGCCTTAAGTTATCAGTAGACCTTTCTTATTTGTTATTGGGATTTTTTAAAAGGCTTTCATACAATGTTCTGCTTTTTGGTTTGAGAAGCATTTACCGAGCGGCAATTCCTCCTTGACGAAGGTTGGACACTCTTGGTTTACCATCCTTGTCAATTCCACCAGACACCGTAAGCCCCAAAGTTGTGCCTTCTTTCTTCATTAATTCAACTAGTGTTGAGCCCTTGAATTCCTCTGTTGAAAGAAAACGATTAGCATTTTAGAACTTTAAACAGTATAAAAGATTTTAGTGTTTAATTTTAATTTTCAGAAAAAGCTGTAATACCAGAAATGTTTGCTTTTTTGGGATTACTGTTGGTTCAGGAGCTGAGAACGTATTTACTAACCCTTGGTAGTTACCAGGGGCGAAGTAGGCTATTGCCCATGAAAGTTTATGCTGTCATATGTTTGTTAGTCTTCATATTGCCACAAGGCTCTTTGTTATATTTGGCTTTGAATACATTTTTTTTAAAATAAAAAGAACACTTTGAGGTTTCTCCTACAATAAAGAGGCATATAAATAAGGCATATAAATTTTATGAAATAAAAGAAAAGCTAAGGTTGAGCTTAAAATGATTTAGCACTCAGAACCAAATCAGGTATCAGTCATTTCCCCAAAGTTTGCGGTGAAGAAATTACCTTATACCTTAAGGTCACACGCCAACAAAGAGCTAAGTGTGCTTAAGTGCATAGCGCTCTTGACATAAATGATAACCATCTCAGAGAGCTTATTTAGATAATGATTTGTTTCGCTAAGTTCTTGCTTAATAAAATGACTGCGGCTGACTTTTGAACCTTAGCACTTAAATCTGAAAAACCCATTTATGCTTAATAACATATAAAGTTTGGAATACTAATTTGCCCCTCCTTCCGTTTTTCACATGTGCTAAATGAAGTATAGTGACATTTTGTGCCTTAAGGGAAGTACAACCCATAGATGTCTACTCAAATGCACATTCAATTGAGTCCAGCAAACCTATCTCAGGTAAGTGTGAACAGCGTTGCAGCCAGGTATTGAGACAACAAACACTTTGGGTAAGAAGAAGAGCTTGGATTTGATACCCCGCTTTATCACTACCTGAAGGAGTCTCAAAGCGGCCAACAATCTCCTTTCCCTTTCTCCCCCACAACAAACACTCTATGAGGTGAGTGGGGCTGAGAGACTTCAGAGAAGTGTGATTAGCCCAAGGTCACCCAGCAGCTGAATGGAGGAGCGGAGACGCGAACCCGGTTCACCAGATTACGAGTCTGTTGCTCTTAACCACTACACCACACTGGCTCTCAAGTCCATTATGGATCAAGTCGCACACTGTATTTGGGGGTCAGGTAGGAATTTTCCATTTGGCATCAGCCATCTGGCTTTCACCTACCTCATAGCAATCATCACAACTTTGTAAGGTAGTTAGGCATTGGGTGAGTCTATATCTTGGCTATATCTGTAGCCTCTGCTTTCTCCTTGTGGGAAGACAGTATCTACACCTGGGCAAATTTGCAATACCTGTATGGAAACATTCCTTTGACCATATGCTGCTGCTGTAACATACGGAAGGCAAACTACTGAGGCTAAGAAGCAGAGGAAGGGGAATTTGTAACCAATTTTTTTAAAAAAAGGAATTAGGACAGAATGTGGCGGCATGGCTACAAATCAGCACAAAAGGCAAGGGGAGAGGAATCTAGGTCTACAAGAAGCCTCAGAACCAAAGATGCTGAGAATGACACATTCAGGTATCGCAAACAGGTCACCGACAACAGAACTGTTAACTTTGACAGAGTTTCCTTGGAAAGAATAAGTCAGGATTAAGGGGCGTGGGGGACACAGGATGACATTTTGACGATGACATAATTGTGTGGTAGCTGCAAAAATTGTGCATACATGAGCAGAACTGATTCCATAATGAATACATCTCAGAGCACTGTAAAACAAGCAAATCCTGTCTTCAGCCCTGATTATCGTGAATGAGCCTTTCTTAATTTCAGATGCTGTGCCAACTCTGCTTTGCTCGGCTTAATTTACACAAAAAAACCCTATGGTTTTGCATAGCCTGGCACTTGATAAGACCCAAACAATAAGATGTTATTTTCCTTAGGGAGCTGGAGTGCTCTCTCCAGGGCTTTGACATATAATACACTTTAGCTAACTGGAGGGGAAAGGGGAAAGTTTTCTTGCATTTTTAATTTGGGGGCAGGGCGTTAAGTTGTGGGTGAACATTTCAGACAACACAGCGATTCTTCAGACAGCTCTTGTTTATTCACAGGCCAGAACAGAACTGAACTGAAGGATTCAGCCAACCTGCTTATATAGAGCTCCACTACAACGCAACAGTAACAACTTTCTGCAACTATCCAATCACTGAACATCACTTTCAATCCCTTATTTGCATATGTGGACCTGAGTGAAAACTATCTACAGTATCCCCCTGCTGGCCCAGGGTGAGAACTTCAGTACATAACACAGGGTGTGTGTGTGTGTGTGTGTGTGTGTGTGTGATTGTGTCACCTTAATAGGTCGAGCAGGTTTGTAAAAACACACTACAGCAAATAGAGAGAAAGCACCTCAACTCACACCTGTCTCTTCTGCATTTTTCTGTTATATAGAAACCTGCCTTTATTCTTGGGTTGCACCCAACTAAGCCATACTCAGAGCAGATCCACTGGAATTAATAGACATGGCTTACTTAGGGCCATTTATACCAGATACTTCAATTTTCTGATTTTTAAAGAAGTTGTGGGCTTTAAAATCAGAGCTAATGCCTTTGTTCCTATATTTCCCCCACCCCCTAGTAAATATCACTTGAGAGGACATATATGCAAATGCTTGTTAGCTCAATTATCAGGTCACTATCTACTCATTCATTTCAGACTCAGGTTGGAATCCTATGCATAGAACAAAGAGAGACTAATATCCAAGTAAATAATAATAGTAGTTTTTGTTTTTCTGCATAAAAGCATAACACTTTCTTGAAAAATGAGTGATACAATTTGTGCACAGAAAAGGGTTTGCAGCAAAACATTTCAAGAGACCTAGAACAGAACAAAGGAGCAAAAAAGAGCTTTAAAATAATTCATAAGGTGTTTTCTTGCAAGGCATACTCAATATAAACATATTCTAGTCTAGCGATAAAACAAGTGAAGAATGATTTCTAAACAAACAGCGATAACTTTATCTTTCCAATTAAAAAACAAAATAGAAAATATACAGACAATGGCTGGAAGCACTGGGAGAAGTCTTACATTTAGGATTTTTAAAGCACAGATAATATTCCATCAATTGAAGCTTGATATTTTCTCAAAGTCAATTGAGAACAGTGACTGGGATTTTTAATCTCCTCCAAATTCAAAGATTTAAATAAACAGTGCATCACATTTTGAATTGGAATCCACATCTAAGATCCCTGCCATTAAAGGATTCAGATGAAGGTTGCTTCAAGACTAAAATAAGACACAAAAAGCTTGAAAGCAAAATGGTAGAGTACATTAGAATGTGCTGCACCCCAGAAATGCTAAACGTTTTTGGCCCTTTCTGTACTATACATTTAATGCAGTATAATTTAACTTTAAGCAGTCATGGCTTCCTCTGAAGACCCCTATTCCCCTCATTAAGCTACAATTCCCAGAGTACATTAAAAGTAAAGGGACCCCTGACCATTAGGTCCAGTCGTGACCGACTCTGGGGTTGCGGCGCTCATCTCGCTTTATTGGCCGAGGGAGTCGGCGTACAGCTTCCGGGTCATGTGGCCAGCATGACTAAGGTGCTTCTGGCAAACCAGAGCAGTGCACGGAAATGCCGTTTACCTTCCCGCCAGAGTGGTACCTATTTATCTACTTGCACTTTGACGTGCTTTCAAACTGCTAGGTTGGCAGAAGCAGGGACCAAGGAATGGGAGCTCACCCCGTCGCGGGGATTCGAACCGCCGACCTTCTGATCGGCAAGTCCTAGGCTCTGTGGTTTAACCCACAGCGCCACCTGAGTCCCTTAGAGTACATTAGGGAAGAGGAATTTATTGTAACACCACTCTGGGAATTGTTGCTCTGTGAGGGGAATAGGAAGCTCCCAAGAACTCTCAGCATCCTTAACAAGCAACAGATCTCAGGATTTGGTGGGGAGGGGAGTCATGGCTGAACAAGATGGCTGTAAATGTACCAGTATATTGCAGGTGGGGCCCTAGTTGCTAACAGTATTTTGCACCCAGAAAGATTTCCCATTTAAATATGTTTAAATGCATTTGAGAAGAGGTGGAGAAATCTATAATTTAGGGGTTCTTGCACGTCTAACTTGTACTTTTACTTTCTAATCAGATTCTGTACTTGCTCCCCGAGGTTCTGCGTAAGCATAAGGAGCTAATGGCAAGGAAGAATGAAGATGGACGTAGTCTTTTGCTTGCGCGTCAGGGCCACAATCCAGCCCCTTGGGAAATAAGGAAACAATGACACATGAGCGTCGGGCCGCTGTTTAAATATGCCCCACAGCTCTCCCTGCGCTCCCATTGGAGCACCTCCCTGGGGTGACAGGGGAGCCATACTCCATTGCGAAGCTGGACACCAGTGCTAAAGAGGGGGTGTCCTGCGGTCAGCCCACAATCCTCTGTTAAGAGGATCTGACATGTGCTAACTTCCTACACAGGACTGCTCATCACCAAATATTGCGTTTTCGATTTCATAAAATTAGCCAAGAAATTGTAATGGTTATCCGATTAGAACACACAAAAAAAAAGGAATTCTGAGCAATAGAGGAATAAGGGATATTTGAATTAAAAATATATTAACTTCGAGGAAGAGCCATCTAAGATAAAAGGTAGGATAGTAATATTTTTGGTGCTATTACACCCAGTTAATTCCAACCATCTGTCTGTAAAATATCAACTCAAAAGTACCAAACGCTTGTCAAAATTTTGACAGGTCTCAGTCAGGGACCACTCTCCCCTATTATCTCCAATGGGTCTCTTCCAGAACAGGATTTTAAAATTAATCGGAAGCATTTTTTATTTATTTATTTTTTTTTATGTATATATATATTTGCTTTATTGATTCCAAAAAGAAAACAAACAGTCAATATTTTTTTTAACACATTACAAAAAAATATAATAGTTTCCTAATACGTATCTTCTATGGCGACTTCCCACCACCCCAGGAGGGGTCTTTAGTATTTTCGGTTTGTCACACTTATCTTTATCAATGAAAATACATCTTAGTTCTCTTAAGTTTCTACGATTCCCCACTTTCCCACAGAAGTCACTCCAGGCCTGCCAACAAGTTCAGATTTTTGCAGCGCTCCCTGAGATTTTATACATGTCCCATTCCCTCATAAGTGTTTGTTCAGTCCGACCCCTTCATTTCCCCGTCATCCTTGCAAATTCTGCAAACTCTTAACGGTTTCGACTGCCGCTCCAGTTTAGTCGGGGTTACAACTCCTTTCCGGTTCCTAGCTATGAGAATTCTTTTTTTTTTTTTATAATATTTTTTATTAAACAATTTTTATATTAACACAAACAAAACATACAAAAACAAACATCAAACAATAGCAAAACAAAAAACAAGTACCATTTCATATCCTGATTTCTTAAACCTTACTTCCTCGACTTCCTCTTGCTTCCCGTTTCTGTATTCCAAATTCTTACCATTATTCAGCGAATCTTCCCTTGTTTTACTATAAATTTATGTTAATCATCCTTATTCTCTTTGTCTTAACCAATACTAATAGTAACCATTTATTTTAATCCAACATCATTTTAACTGTCATTAATTTTATAGTATTTCTTTAAGTAGTCCTTGAACTTTTTCCATTCTTCTTCCGCCGCTTCTCTTCCCTGGTTTCGGATTCTGCTCGTCATTTCTGCCAAACCCATGTAGTCCATCACCTTCATCTGCCATTCTTCCAGTGTGGGTAGATCCTGTGTCTTCCAGTACTTTGCAATAAGTATTCTAGCTGCTGTTGTAGCATACATAAAAAAAGTTGTATCTGTCTTTAACACCCCCTGGCCGACAATACCCAAGAGAAAGGCCTCTGGTTTCTTGGGGAAAGTATATTTAAATACCTTTTTCAGTTCATTGTAAATCATTTCCCAGAATGCCTTAATCTTCGGGCACGTCCACCAGAGGTGAAAAAATGTACCTTCCTTTTCTTTACATTTCCAGCATTTATTGTCAGGCACATGGTAGATCTTTGCAAGCTTGACTGGGGTTATGTACCACCTATAAATCATTTTCATTATATTTTCTCTTAAGGCATTACACGCCGTAAACTTCAACCCGGTGGTCCACAACTTTTCCCAGTCAGCAAACATGATGTTATGACCAATGTCCTGAGCCCATTTAATCATACTTGATTTTACCATTTCATCTTGTGTATTCCATTTCAGCAGCAGATCATACATTTTTGACAAATTCTTAGTACTGGATTCTAACAGTTCAGTCTCTAATTTTGATTTTTCCACCTGGAAGCCTATTTTACTGTCTAATTTAAACACTTCGTTTATTTGATGATAATGTAACCAATCTCTCACCTTCCCTTTTAGTTTTTCAAAACTCTGCAATCTCAGTTTGTCCCCTTCCTTTTCCAAGATTTCCCAATATCTTGGCCATTTCGACTCCATATTTAGCTTTTTAACTGCCTTAGCTTCCATTGGTGATAGCCATCTTGGAGTCTTATTTTCCAGCAAGTCCTTATATCTGACCCAGACATTTAATAGTGCTTTTCTGACAATATGATTTTTGAAACTTTTATGCGCTTTAACCTTGTCATACCACAAATATGCATGCCACCCAAAAATATTGTTAAATCCTTCCAAATCCAAAATGTCTGTGTTTTCAAGAAGCAGCCATTCTTTTAGCCAGCAGAAAGCTGCCGCTTCATAGTACAATTTAAAGTCTGGCAGGGCAAACCCCCCTCTTTCCTTTGAATCCGTTAATATCTTGAATTTTATTCTGGGCTTCTTGCCCTGCCAGACAAATTTAGATATATCTTTCTGCCACTTCTTGAAACAATCCATTTTGTCCATAATTTGTAATGCTTGAAACAAAAACAACATTCTTGGCAATACATTCATTTTTATAACTGCAATTCGGCCTAACAAGGAAAGCTTCAGATTTGACCAAATCTCCAGATCTTTTTTCACTTCTGTCCAAGTTTTTTCATAATTATCTTTGAATAAATTCACATTTTTAGCTGTCATGTTCACACCCAGATATTTCACTTTTTTAACCACAGTCAACCCCGTCTCATTCTGAAACCTTTCTTTTTCAATCTGTGTTAAATTTTTCTCCAATACCTTAGTCTTTAACTTATTCAATTTAAATCCTGCCAATTGACCAAACTCTTGGATTATTTCCAAAACTCTTTTCGTGCTAGCTTCTGGCTCTTGCAATGTAAGTACTAGGTCATCTGCAAATGCTCTCAGTTTGTATTGTTTAGCTCCGACCTGAATTCCTTTAACCAACTGATCCCTCCTGATCATATTAAGCAAAACCTCCAGGACCGATATAAAAAGTAATGGGGAGATAGGGCACCCCTGTCGTGTCCCTTTTTCAATCTTAAACTCTTCTGTTACCACATTATTTACAATTAATTTTGCTTTCTGTTCAGAATATATTGCACCTATACCATTTTCAAACCCTTGGCCTACCCCCATCCCCCGGAGGTTCTTCAACATGAAACTCCAAGAAATATTGTCAAAGGCTTTCTCGGCGTCCACAAATATCAAAACAGCCTTAGTGTTTATGTTCACTTCCAACTTCTCCAAAATGTCAATTATATTCCTTACATTGTCCGACAAATGCCTTTTCGGGAGAAAGCCCGCCTGGTCTCCGTGAATCTCCTCCATCAAAACTCTTTTCAGTCTCTTTGCTAAAACATCAGCAAAGATTTTGTAATCCACATTTAGTAAGGAGATGGGTCGGTAGTTCTTAAGTTGGGTCTTTTCAGTCTCTGTCTTTGGTATAAGTGTAATGTAAGCCTCTCTCCACGTATCGGGTGCCCTTCTCCCCTCCATGATCTCGTTGCAGACTTCCTTCAAAGGTTGTATAAGCCCTTCCTTCAAAACTTTGTAGTATTTGGAAGTCAATCCATCCGGTCCAGGTGATTTGCCCAACGTCATGTTATGAATGGCATCTTCTATTTCCTGTGCTGATATCTCCTGGTTCAAAATTGTCTTACTTTCCTGGGAAATCTTTTTCAGCCCATTTTTCTCGAGGAATTGTTGTATGTCTTTATCTTTCTGCGGCCCTTGTGTATACAATTGTCTAAAGTAGTTCTGGAAACAGTTCCTAATTTCCACTGGGTTGCATATGTTCTTTCCATCCACTTCTAAATTTATTACCGTGTTGAGTTTTTGTCTCTTCTTTATTTGCCAAGCCAATAACTTGCCACATTTATCTGCAGATTCAAAGGTCTTTTGCCTCATTTGTTTAATTTTCCATTCTATTTCTTGGTTCATCAATTCCATATATTGTGTTTGATACAATTTAATTTCTCTTAAAGTCTCTTGTGATTTTGGCTTCAGTCTTAATTTCCTTTCCCCTTCTTTTATCTTTTCCAAGATTTTCTCTTTCCTCTCATTTTGCTTTCTTTTCTTTAATGAATTTTGTTGTATCAAAAACCCTCTCATCACGGCTTTACTTGCGTCCCATACTATTCTTTTTTCTACTTTAGTCCTTAAGTTGATTTCAAAATAATCTTTCAAAGTTTTTAGGGCCTTCTTACAAATCTCCTCGTCTCTAAATAAGGTGTCATTCATTCTCCATCTGAAAGAACCAGTTGTTGTTTGCTTCATCACCATCTTAACTGCGTTATGGTCGGAGAAGGTTTTTGGGCAGATTTCCACTTTCTTTATATTCGACGCCATACTGCTAGTCACCCAAATTTGGTCAATCCGTGTCCATGTCATTTTGGCTTCAGAAAAGAAGGTTCCTTCTCTTTCTAATGGGTGTTTTGTTCTCCATATGTCAATCAAGTCCATATTGTCAGTCATTTCAAAAAAAGTTTTTGGTAGTCTTCCGTCTTTTGTAACTACCTGTCTTTGTGCTTTGTCCATATTTGTTGAAACTACTCCATTCATGTCTCCCATCATAATCAGTTTGTAATCCATATAGTCCATTAAAATCTCATGCAACTTCTTAAAGAATTCTGCTTTCCCTTCATTTGGTGCATATATCCCCACTATCAAAAATTTTTCTCCTTGAGATTGAATTTCAATTGCCAGGTATCTTCCTTGATCATCTTTAAAAATTTGTTTCGGCTGCAAATTTTCCTTTACGTAGATCACCACTCCTCTTTTTTTTACTTTGTCTGAAGATATAAATTCTTGTCCCAATCTCTTGTTTATTAACAATTTTCTATGTGCTCTTGTCACGTGGGTCTCTTGTAAACAAATCAAGTCCAATTGGTCTTTCTTTAAGGCATGAAATATATTTTTCCTTTTTCGGGGGTTGTTTAGACCATTACAATTCCAAGTTAGAAGTTGCAAAGCCATGATGGGGTTATTTAGTTCCTCCTACAGCTCCCAATTGTTGTTCGTCCTTTGTCGGTGGTTCTGTGTCCGTATCTAGTCTTGAAGGATGTCTTTCTCCTGGATAGGTCTCTTTCTGTAGGTCTTCTTCATGTTCTCCCAGGAACTTGTCTTTATCACTCACTGTTTTTATTCTTCTTTTCTTCCCCTTGTATTTAAAAGACAGGCCTTGGGGAAACTCCCACCTGAATAGTATGTAGTTCCTCTTCAGTAATGTCACCAGATCCTTGTAAGGACCTCTTGCATCCAAGATACTTTTAGGGATATCTTTAAAGATCTCAATATGAAAATCCTCAATTCGAAGGGTTGTTTGGTAGTGCAGGCTCAATATTTTATCTCGCTCTTCTTTGGATCTTAGAGTTATCAAGCAATCTCTGGGTCTATTCTTCTTCTGCCTTATTCCCAACCTGAATGCACTCTCTATTTTGAACTCTTCTTCTTTCAGATCTTGCTTCCAGAAGTCAGAAAACTCTTTTGTCAAATAATCCACCAAGTTGTCTCCTTCCTTTTCCGGCACAAGTCTAATCCTCAGGTTTTTCTCTTTGCGTTGCATATCCTGCATAGAAAGTGTCAGTTCATACTCATCCAGTTTCCTGTACACCGGTGGAAGTTTCCCTTCAACAGCAGTAGCAATTTCCTTAGCTTCTTCAGCTATCTTTCGCGTTGTAGTTGAATCTTCCAGTAGTTTCCCAATTGCTTCTGCATTAGAGTTCACTTTGTTCCCAAGGTCAGTTATACTTTTAGTATTTAAATCAATTTTCCCAGAGATTTCTTCAATTTTCTTATTTGTTTCAGCACCTTGCTTCTTTAATTCCTCTAAAGAATCACTTATTTTTCCCAAGGCCTTTGTAAACGCTTCTTCCGAAGACATTGTTTTCACTCTTGCCTTTGTGACAGCTGCAGTTCCCGAGGCCCCTGATACAGAGGCCCTTCTTTGCATAGAAGAGTCCACTTTGTATTGTCTACCAGATCTCAAAGTTGTTTCTTGTGAATCTTCTTTCTGTTTACCATCTGCCATAACAAAGTCTTTCGTTCAAGGTCATTCCCACACTCTTAAGCTGTCAATAAAAAGAAGTTCTCAGGTTTTAAATTCCACTTGGTTGCTGAAACTGTCCCAATCCTCTAGAGGGCGTAAAGTCAGTTCCTAAACTTCAAATTGTTCCCACACTTCCAAAAAGCAAAAGCCCTCCAAGTCCTTTTCTTTGCAAAAGATCCAAATCAATAGTGTCCTGCAAGTAACTTACTATATAGCCAAATACGATGTTTCAAGTTGAGAGTAGCCAGAGTCTATATATCAGTTACTTTCTAACCTTTTTTGTAACGACCGTCCTTAGCCGGTTCCTTTCCTCCGGCAGTCCGACCCCCAGGTAGATAAGCAGCGGTAAACAGTTCAATCTCCTTTAAAACCGGCAGGGAATCCCTTTAAAATCTTCTTCCCCCCCTCTCCTGCCTTCTGGGGGGGGAGTTCTTTGCTTGGTGTTGGGTTTCTTAGCTCATAAGCTCTCCTGTCAAAAGTTACAGCTTAGCTGTCTTTCACTTTAATCTTGCTGCAGGACGGAAAGCAGACTTCCTTTTTAATGCTTATCCGTCTCGGTGCCCAAATTTCTTAATTTTAGTGTCCAATTTTTAATGCAAGCCCAATCCTACTCACGGAAAGTTGCTCTTTTTAGATCCAAAATCCTCGGAAGAAGTCAGCGCTCTCCGCTAATGGCGACGCGGCTTCGCTTCGCAGGCTGGGTGAAAGCGACTCTCAGCACCGCTCCACGCACCCTCCGCTGATCTATAGCCTTTAAAAAGGCTATTTCACAACGTCGGGGGGGGGGGCAAAGGTGCCCGCCGAGTCTCCGGTTCACAGGCTACGCGCCTGTGACTTTTGAGGGTCCTTGCTCCGCCGTGAGCAACGGGACCCGAACCCGCGAAGCAGATCTCTCCCGGAGCTCCGGGAGAAATCCGCCATTCAGCGCTGGCGCTAACCCGGAAGTTAATCGGAAGCATTAGCACTTGACTCTCTCTGAGCAGAGCTCTTGTTTGCATAATATATTGTTCTAACTGGCTGATTTTATCTGGAAAGAAAGGGAGGCACAGACTACTGTTGATAATAGCGTGACATCAATGAAAATTGTATAGTCCAGGTTGAACATGCTGTACAGTAATGGAAAACACACCTAATTTTGCTGTGGCTTTCAGAAGTTTTGGAGCAGGGTTTGATAGTGCCAAAACCCAAATATTCAGCCTCAAATTCATTTCCCAAACTATCAGCAGTAATTCTGTCTGAACTTGCTTCTCTCATTTATGGGACTTGTCTCTTCTCTTAAGATTGTATAATCTAATATACAAATGAAAGGCAGCATCTACCTTCATGAAGGCATTCATCTGAGAATGGAAATATACTTCCATGTGTAAAAGACATTTTAGCAGAGACTAATTTGGAACATAACAGTTCCTTCTTAGTCACCTGACAATCACTGATGTACTTCTTTCCACTATCTTGCCGTATCTGCCATTGGAACCATTTTGAAACTTCTCTTGATTTTGATTTCCACTCTGCAGGAATAAGTCTTCTGATTCACTACTAGCTTGAGTATTGTGGGATAACCAGTCTCCTAATAACCAGCATGCTTAGATCTAATTAAAGTATGAAGGGGTTACACAGAGTAAGCTATTCTGCTAGAATTACCTATGTCATTTCCTTTTACTTTGGGAATAAATAGGTAATAAAGCCTATTGTTCACCCTAAGTCTACCTGAGAAACAACATGTGAAGAAGCTTGAACTGCTCACTCCAGCTCAGTTACATGGCTCTCTTGAGTTCCTATACCAATAATTTAGGAACTTTCACTGCTTTGTAACTAAACTAAGTTTTACTGCCTGTGCAGCTTTTCTGATTGATGGATGGAAAAGCACATGAACCAGACCTTGGAAGGGTTTGTAAGTAAACCAATTTTTAATTTACCAAAGAGATCTAGGTGAGGATGGTATGTGGATGCTGCGAAGGATGCTTGAGCAGCACTGAGCCCACAATAACCTCCTGTGTGGAAGCCCCCCAAGAGACAAGTGAAGTAAGGCTGCAAAAAAAAAAAAAAGGAATTTATAAAAAGCAGGGGCATTCGGATTTTATTACCACCTTTATTATAGCAATTTTCCTGTGGCGCAGTTAAATGGAAGTGTATCCTGCCTGTTCACATCACTTTTAATATATTTGAGTGAACTTTGATTTATTTCAGCAACAGCTAAAATCTTTGATTCTTTTTTTACACTGAAGGATATAATAATCAATGCAATTAAAATGGAAAATGAGCAGAACTGTACAGTTTTCAATACACTTCAGAAGGACCTTGTTTTCTGCCATTCCAAGTTTTTTTTTAACAAACTTGCCTACCTGTGCACTATATGATTATGAGATCTACTTTAAAAATGTTGCTAGGCAGCAAGTTCTCTCTTCCTACTGCGTTCACTGGGTGACAGACAGGAGGACAGAGATTCTGTATCTCTAATAGTTCTGTAAAATAGGGGTTTCAGCTCTGTGTCACTTCAATTTCTACATAGCTATTAAGAATACAGGAAGCCTGTCCTTCTTTGGACCAGGACTTCAGAAGGACTACTTCCTTCTTGTAGCATGAAAAGATTCTGCACAGCCAAACGTCTCCATAGCCCATGAAAATATCACAGTCTCTTCTTGCCCATGCCTACTTAGCAATTTCCTTGCAGTTAAATTTGTGATGCAGCAGCTGAATGTGTAAACTAACAAAATCTATCTCGTGTAAGGGCAACTGAGGGCCAGATCACATGACCCTCTTGATGCGTTAGCCATCCAGTTATAAGCTTATCATGGCACAGCTTGCTTCCAATTGAAGGGAACTGCATTAGTGTGATAAGGTTCTATCTGTGATAAGCTATTGTACTAGTTATCACATGAGAAGCATGGTGTGCGAACTACAGTTTCATGTCATTAGATGGGATCAGTTTCTAATTCCTGCTGACTCATTCTGTAATGGAGGCAACCAGGGAAAATGCTGCTACTGATAAGCAATTTTGTAATGACCTTAATTTGTAAAGATTACAACAAATGTTAGCAGGATTCCGGGAGGGGGGGGCGGGGAAAGACACAAGTCACACATTCCCAACACCCACCCACATGAAACCTTCCATTTCCCAGGATGCTGCAGTTTAATCGTTCTTCTGGGTAAGAATGCCAGTTTATTCTTTAGTGCTGCTCTAGGAAGCACAGGAAGGTTTTTCCCTGTACATCCTGCCATGCTAACTTCTCATATGCTCCATTTCCAGATACTACATGTCAAAGTGAAGTGGAGGAAGCCAAGATGTTCCAGCAGTGCTCTCTCCCCAACACCCGGCAGCCTGCATTATTCCTGCATAGCGCACGATTACCTGCGTTTGCTTATTCAGCCAGCGAAAAACACAAGCAGTTGTGCCCTTTGTGAGGATCAAGTACGATGAAACAATATATCGAGGCCTGTAAGAATAACCATGTGGACATGATCTAAGGGTACTTCTTAAGGTTTGTTTACAAACAACAATTGTACCCATCATTTATAGCAAGATTCTATGTGTAGTTAGGGACGCGGGTAGCGCTGTGGTCTAAACCACAGAGCCTCTTGTGCTTGCCGATCAGAAGGTCAGCAGTTCGAATCCCCACGACGGGGTGCTCTCCCGTTGCTCGGTCCCAGCTCCTGCCAACCTAGCTGTTCAAAAGTACGTCAAAGTGCAAGTACGGTGGTACCTCGGGTTACAAACGCTTCAGGTTACAGTCTCCGCTAACCCGGAAGTAGTACCTCGGGTTAAGAACTTTACCTCAGGATGAGAACAGAAATCGTGTGGTGGCGGCGCAGTGGCAGTAGGAGGCCCCTTTAGCTAAAGTGGTACCTCAGGTTAAGAACGGACCTCCGAAACGAAATAAGTTCTTATCCAGAGGTACCACTGTAGATAAATAGGTACCGCTCCAGCAGGAAGGTAAACAGTGTTTCCGTGCGTTGCTCTAGTTTGCCAGAAGTGGCTTAGTCATGCTGGCCACATGACCCGGAAGCTGTACGCCAGCTCCCTTGGCCAATAAAGCGAGATGAGCGCCGCAACCCCAGAGTCATCCGTGACTGGACTTAACGGTCAGGGGCCCCTTTACTTTTCTATGTGTAGTTACAGGTTCCTGAAGACATGTTGGCCCAGGACATTTTCCTGCTAGAAACAAAAGAAGAAATGCCACCCCCTGCCTCCTCTGTGTACCTGGCATCGTGGTAGGTGGTGGGTGGAAGTGGGCATGTGGGTGGAGACATGGTATAGCAGGAGGCCGGGGGCGACATTCCTGTTTTGCTTCTAGTGGCAAAATGCTAGAAAGCACAGAGTGGGCATGCAGCAAGAAGAGGAGGCAGCGGCTAACAAGTGCAGAAGGTGACAAGTAGTGTCCCCCTACAGAGGCCAGATGGATCACCTCTCCCGGCTATTGGGAGTCTGCTGCCCTGAGGCAATTGCCTCACAGCACTTCATGGGCTGGATGACCCTGAATGTAAAGAGAAGGTGTAGCCTGAAGCTTGGCTACATCTAATGAAAATGGGAAATTAGTAAAAGCTTCCTATTGCCCATAAACTTGTTTGCATAATTAAATACTGTAGTGTTGTGATGAAAAGGAATGTTCAAGGGTTTACCACGAGAGATTTGCCATCGATCTGGTTGAATGAATGCATGATCAAGTTCTGAGTGTGGAGACAAGTGATTGTCTTAAAAGGGCATCATTTGATAAATACATGAAGGTTCACATTAACCTTTCATTGACTTGGCTGGTACAAGGTAGGGAAAGCCATAAATGCACAAATAAGCTACATCCTACTAGAAACAATTACTATTGACACAGAGGCATCCACAGTACAAGCCCCTGAGTATTCAAAGGCAAGAAGACCTTGATCAGAAGGGAAGAGCTAGTGTTTGTCCTTTCCAATGGGAATCATGGTGAGGGAGTTTTATTCATATATTTTTTAAAAAGAGCCAATGCATATAAAATCAATGAATAAATGTACTGAAGTGTGCTGTTGGTTCTGCTACAATTAGTATATTTATTCTGTTCTATTATCAGGTTTTACACACAAAGTATTTTTTGTTAAGGAATGTCCCTAGGGGCATTCTAGTCTATCACCAGCTTTAAAATGGCAAGTACGCAATGTCTTTCAAAGGCAAGTTAATTACAATTAAAATGGGAATTGAAAAAACAAACATGCAACTTCCTAAATAAATAGTGCACACTACTATTAGTTGCCTTATGCAACGAGCCTCTAGACAATACAACAGAAAACAAACACTAAAACTAGTAGAGTTCTTCCCCCACTTACAGATCAAACTGAGACTTAAGATTTAACAAGGAAACCTTGCTGGCCATCCCACAACCGCCAGACTATCTCTTGGAGACTCCATGGAAGTGGACTCTCTCAATGGTAGCACCCACCTTTCGGAATGCTCCCCCCTGGGTAGTGTGAGAGGCGGAGCCAATAACTAGCTTTAAATACCTTTTCAATATACAGAAATTATTATTCCTTAATAACATATTATCCATGGTAGCCTTTGCCAACCTCAGGCCTTCCTGCTGTTTTGCATTACAAATCCCAACAGTTGCAGGACAGCGTGGCTATACTTGCTGGGGTTGATGGAAGCTGAGGGCACCAGGTTGGGGAAGCCTGATCTATGGTATATAGTTTTATTCTGTTTTTATTTAGCTCGTAAAAGAGTTCTATTGGACCGTTGGTGCTCTATGAATTTATATTGATCCCCCCTTCCCAATTATATTTTATGTAAACCGCTTAGAGATTTCTTTTTATACTGCAGGATGTAAAGTTTATAAATAAATACATAAATCTGAAATGCGAACAATTCAAAATGATGCAACCAACCAACAACAACAACCAAAAAGCAAGTGTGAGCACATGGCACAATCATATAAAATCTGAAAACCCCAATAGAACCTAAAACATGTCCCCATAAGATTTAATAGTGACTAAAATTAGAGGTGTTAAAATGTTATTAAAGGACCTGGAAGATGAAAAGGGACATTAAAGCATGTGTCAAGTGAGGCGCCTTAGCACGGGCTGGGGAGTATCAAGCATAGGGGCTAAATACGGACCTCTACACCTCTTTTGTGGCCCCTGAGATTCTCGGTAGGCCACAATCCCCTCCCCAGGCCATGCACTCTCTCTTCTGGCTGCAACTCTCAGCAGCCCTGGTTTGCAACCTGCTTGAGTGTTTTTGTGTAATTGGAATGCATTCTCTGATAATCCCAGATGGAGGAAAGAGAGGGGCATCTAGCCAAGGTGAAATTTGCATTCATTGCCCCACCCACTTTTGCCTCTGGCACCACCCACCACTGGCAGGTGGCCCTAAGGCTGCCCCAAAGTGAGATGTGGCCTTCTCTTTGGGGAGAGCTTTCTACACATGGTAGAGTGGGAGGACCACGGAGAAGGATCTCTTTCCTGGGTTGTCACCCTCTGTCAAGAAGGCAGTTTCTGCATGTGCTGTAGAGGGATGTGAGGGGCTGTTGGGGCTCATCAACCTGGGAAGGTAGCCCATTCAGGATAGGCTTCCTCAACCTTGGCCCTCCAGATGTTTTTGGCCTACAACTCCCATGATCCCTAGCTACCAGGACCAGTGGTCAGGGATGATGGGAACTGTAGTCTCGAAACATCTGGAGGGCCAAGTTTGAGGAAGCCTCAAGTCTAGGAGAAGGAAAACTCTTGATCCTAAACCTCTGCTGCCTTGTGAGAAAGGCTTTGAGAGTAAACCTTGAGTGGAAACACATACCTACTGTCATGAGGAAAAACTTTGGGAGAAGCAAAGACTACACAAATCTGGATTCCCTAAATGGTTGGATGGCGCCTTGTACGCCGCCTCCTTCCAGCAACTTCTGCAGCCAAGCTGCTGCCAAGCATATTGCTCTGCTTCCCTTTGGTTCACATGGGTGAGGCCAAGAGGGAGGTCCTATTGTTTGGGCAGCCCAGGACCTCCTACCCAGGCTCTCATCCCAAGGTGCTGCTAACAGAGCACTTTGACTTCACCTCCATCATCTCTCAAGACAGACAGATGCCAACAACAGACACACATTTTAGGAAAGGCCCTGAAGTCACTTCAGCAAATGCAAGCTTTCAGTAACCACCTAAAAGCAAAATGTTAGGTGCTACCCTAATTTTAATCCGAAGCTGATTCTAGAGAGCTGGAACGTAACACTGAAAGCCCCATTTTTACTTGGTATCTAGTATACCACTACAGCATACAATCCTCTTAGGAACATCGTAAGGAATGCAACTGCTGATCAGGGATACACACACACACACACACACACACACACACACAGAGCACCTTGTTCATATGTTTAAATCAAGATATGGCAGCTGTTTCTTAATACTGGTTTTTTAGGGTGGCATAGTTCGCAAATGATGGATTAGAGTTTTCTGTGATGAATAACATATATTACATAAAATGACCCTCCAGTGTGAGAAAAGGGTATGTAGGGAATGTGACTTTCCAAAATGTTGAAGATAAATGCAAAGTATTATTGGCTTTCTCTTTTCAGGAAAAAAAAAATCTTTTTCAATTATGATCTAAATAAATTTCCAATTTTCAGCACTGATAATAGTACAGACTTTTTCATTTATTCTGATCAGTCCTTTGGTTTTTATACATCAGGGGTTTATTGACAATAAACCCTTTCCATATAAAAAGTAAGTAAAATATTTTTTGCTAGCACACTTTTTGAACAACAAAGGAAAGCAATTAATAGGGACATAACATTACATGAAAATGATTTATGGCCTTCGGCTATCAAATACGTAGAGATGAGGATGACTGCACCAAATAAACAAAACCAATGGAGTTAATGATCTTGTTTATCATGGAGCTTGAAGGAACCTTTTCTAATTTCCTGCAACAAGTTAACTTTTTTCCAGTGCTATTCTAAACAAATTTCCAATTTTCAGCACTGATACCGGTAAAAATGATTTGTTGAGGGAACTATTTCTTTTCATCTGCTCTTTGGTTTTTATATATGGGAAGTTCATTGGCAATGAACAGTTAGTGTATAAAAATGAAGTAAAATAGTAAATAAATAATATAATAAAAATGAATTTATATACTTGGGCTTGAAAAAAACTATCTTGCCTTCCCGTCTTTTCTTTTTAAGCTCTCTGGTGGAATCTGTATACTGTATAATAATTATAAATTATAAAATTCTTCATTCAGGTCACTTCAAATGTAGTACCAGCAGGAAGGTGAAATTATGTCTTTAATTTGTTTGATGACTGGGAAAAAATGTTTGTCCCATTTGTGCTTCCAAACCTTCAGGATTAATTGTCACTTTCAAGACAAAGTGTTTATGATAAACGTGCAATGTATATTAATTGATGGGAATTTCATGGAATATTTGTAGATAGTTGGCTACTTTGCTATATAGCAAAGTATCACTTATCCATCATTTAAAAAATATTTTAAAATGTTTAACATGTTTACCAGGAAATTACCAAACAAAATCAAATCTTCCACAGGAAATATACTTCTCGCCCCCCAAAATCAAATAAACCTAGTTTCTGTTAACGTATTAATAATTGTTAAACTTAATTAAAGTAGTGGTTTCCTGACTGTGGTTCAGAAAACCTGAGGGTTACTTGGAAAAAGCTCACCAAGTGTTCCTTAATGGAAAAACGACTTATGGTGGATAAGTGTCCCAGAAATGCAGATTGCCCTGCACTATCAAACCTTTCCCTGTGTCACGGTCCGGTTCATGGGTGGTAGAAGTCCTGGCTGAGGACGTCGGGGCCGAGAGCAAGATGGCAGGGTGGGAGCAGAACGGGAGTCCAGAAGCCAGGAATCAGGAAGCCAAGACTCTGAGGGTCAGAGAGCTCGGAGTCAAGAAGCCAAGGGTCCCAGGATAAGGAAGCCGGGAGTCAAGAAGCTGAGGTTCAAGAATCAGGAAGCAAGAAGCCAAACGCAGCAAGACAGGAAGCATGTTGCTGTAGCAAAGAGCCGAAGGGAAATGCTGACCTTCTATCCCTTCCCAGCTCTTGCCACCAGGTGCTGTGAGTTACCAATCGGCCTCACCTGTGCAGCCATGCCTTGCCTCTTCAGAACAAACTTAGGAAGGCCCCAGTCCTGCAAAGTCCTATTGGTCACAGTGCCTGGCTCCTGCATGCACACCTGACACCCTGCAATGCTCAACTGCAGGTGAGCGCACTAGGATTTGCATTAAAGCAGGCTGTGAAAATGGGACAGCAGTTTCAGCAAGGTTCTCAGGAAGCAGGTGACCTTTGGCCTCAGGAGAGGGCATACCTTGATGAACAGTGACAGAGTTGACAGCAAATTTGTGTGTTGTGTGTGTGTTCTTGTTTTCCTTCCACCATCTGTGTTAACAGAGCTGAAACCCACACATAGTATGCCACTATTTCCCCCCACAATGCCTCTACTGTCACTCCAAGGGCATCGCGGGGATAAAAACTATTGTGGTCCTCACTGGCCAGAAATATCTCCTAGCATATCTTCCATGTACACAGCTCCCATTTTTTTAGCTCAAGGACCACACTGAGGGACCCATGCCAGCAAGTGCACACACTGGCACACAGCCATATACTCATATAGCATGCATACACAGAGAGAAGGGAGACAAGCAACCTGCTCACACCTACATACTCAACTCAGCAATGTTTTTGATCCCAGGGGAAGCAGTGGTTTAGGAGGGTCTCCTCCTGCTCCAGTCCTGAGGAGGAAAATCAGAGCTGCTTTTTCGCCTTTACAAAAGGCCCGTTCTTCCTCTGGTGCAGTTCTATTCTTAGAAGAGCAGAGAAACTTAGGAAACTATCAAAGCTCTTCTAATAACAACGGCATTTCAGAGGGGAAAGATCTTTTGCAATGCTGAAAAGAGGTGACATAACCCAACCGCATGCTTATAAGACCAGTGAAGAGGTTGAAAACTTTCCACTCTGACAAGCACCATAAACTTGTTGGGTGGGGTGCTGGGGGGGGCATCAGAAGTTGTTTGGGAGCAACCAATTGGCCATGGGTCATAGGTTAGCAATCCCTGATATATTAAACAAAGCAAGTTAGGTGCAATAAGCTTAGACTTAGTTTCCTTTTTTTCAGAATACCATGCTTTCAAAAAACTACTAACAATTCTCAATAACAGGGCAACATTCCCACTTTCTAGTTCATTAGCTATCTTTCTATTCTGCCTCACAAAACTACTTTACCTGTTAAAAGAAAAGTGCACCAGGACCTATTTAAGTTCTGACTCAGCAGCATAATCTTATGTGTGCTTAGAAGTAAAGATCACTGCATTCAATGGTTCTTTCTCCCAGGAAGATGGGTATTACATTGCTGCATAAATCTCAGTTTTTAGAAGATGATGATACATTGCCCAATATCAGAACAATTGTTTTCTAGAACATTTTTATGTGACTAAACAGACTCGGACTGATAAAGTTGATCATGTGATATACGAGTATAATTTTTCCTGCAATATTTTCAAGGCATTAGAGCCAATAGAGCACAACAGGAATTTAAATCTAAGCTGTGTGATTAATTGCACTCTGTGATTTGACATTAGTAGCCAATCTTGCGGCACAGTAGGATGCTAGATTAAAACTGAATCGTGAATGAATCCTATCTTCCTGACCTTTGCAAATTTCTCCCAAGGAAAGGTTTTTACACCTTGAGGTCACTACTGACACCACCCTCTGTTTTAGATGGATGCTTTCATAACAACTTTTATATCTACTTGTGGAGCCCATGTTGTTAAAAATTTACAACATTTATATATCTCACTGGGCTATCCCTGAAGAAGCAATGTTAAGTTCCTTGCTCAATTACTGGAGGGTCAAATCCATTGGCCACATCCATAAAAACTTGATAATCTGTTTTCTAACAATAGCAAATAGAAGATTACTAAGAAAGTAGCAATATTCTTCTAGGTTGCTATAAAATGTCAACCAAGTTTCCTTGCTATAGCCATCATGTAAATTGATGTCCTTGTTACTCCTTGTTTTATGTTGCATCGTCACCTTGCTTTATATGTTTCTTGTTTGCTTGTCATGAGTTATAAGTTAAATAAATGTGACCTATCTAGAAAGGTTGAGCCAATAAAGTGTTTGACCTATTTGATACAACTTTTCATACTTTCCTTACAACCGCAATGACTGAGGCATCTTTGAGATCATGTGGGGGAAATAATGAGGTCAAGCATGTAAGAAATGAATGACGTTGCATCAGTTACAGCCCCATGAAAATTATTGCTCATGGACACACCAGTTTTGTTGGAAATGACAGTGTCTAAAGATGGGCTCATAAATGCCTCGGTATTATTCAATATAAAATTCTGAAATTGCTGGGTGAGGGAGACTTGCATGCATAAAATAAGTAGTATGGTCCAGTGTAAGAGGATTGTGGTTCATCTGTGATCTGGAGAGAATAGCAAGGAATGGGGGCAATTGGGAAGAGACTATGTATCCTGTTAAAGGTTGTAATAGCTGGAATTAGGAAACAGGGGTGGTCAGAGAATGGTACTTCAGACTTCTGGCCTAGAGCGGGGCGAGGGGGCCCTCCATGGCTCAGATCTTTATCAGTCACTGACCAAGTCACTGCTATAATGGGATCATGACCTTATCTGAGTGATGAATAGCATTAAATAGAGACCTTCACCATAGCCATGTCTGAGGCTTTTCCTCCAGTTCCAGCTAGCTTCTGCTAGTGCAGACATCTGGACTAGGGCTCACATGCATAAAAGACAACTCCATGTTTCATCCTTCATTGATGAAGTCACAGGTGAAGATGGGAGTTTGCACAACTGAAAACCACTGTATCTGAAGCGAAGCTCAGTGATGCGAATGCAGTGTTTCTATGTTGGTTGCTATACGCTAGCAAGTCAAAATTTGAAGCTGTGGTAATCAAGTAGTGAACATGCATTTAGGGAGAAGCTCTGTATCTGAACTTTCCCCACAGCAGCTAGAATATTCATGAACATTTTACCCACTCTAGCATAGAAACCCCTTTCCCATTAATATTTGCTCACTCTTCCTGTAAGCCATTGAATCCGGTTCTGTATTTTAGCATTTTCCTCCAATAAGTAGGACAGTAGGAAGCCAAATGGGAGCAGATGGAGCTGCAGATAAATAGACCAGGCAGAGCAAAAGCTATTGCAGTTCCATTACTGTATGTAGCCCAGGGCAGGAGAGGTAGGCTAAAAAAGGTTTTGCTTTGGCAAGGTCCCCAGAGTGAAGTCAGATTACATGGAGTAGGTCCTGTGAACTGGATAAGACTCTTAGAGCAGCCAGCAGGAAAGTTATTTATCACCATCTTTACATCAATAATTTCCTCACCTATCAAAACAACCGTGTGCGTAAACTGCCTTCTACTGTTTTTCTTTCCATAATTTAAGCAATCAAACTTCAAATTATCATAAATCTGCCATGATAAATACATTTATATATATACAAATATATATATTTGCAATGGCATGCCCTGTTTATTTATGGTGTCAGCAGTTTTCTCTGCTTCATTCAGACATAGAGGATTAGATTCAGAATGTACTTAGGCATTTCCCTAAATCTTTTCTAATTCAAGTAAGACAGTTTTAAGCATGCACCCCAGTACTAATCTGAACAGGAGTAAGCTGTTTTGAACACAGACCAAAATTCTCTGACCCAAATAATCTGCCACATGGTGCCAGGGTGCATTAATTACTATAATATTGACTATGACACGCAACATACAACAGGGAGTTTCTCAGTTCTTGTTCTGTAGAGTATTCTCAAGGCATATACTTTAATCACAGAATTAATTTTGGCATTAAATTAAATGATAGGACTAAACAGTAATTCAGTTTTACAATGATAAACGATGCTCAGAGAGGGGATAAGCCTGACAAAAGTTTAAACTGCAATTTGGGTATAACCAACCTGTACGTAATTTTAATTAACTGCCTTTACTTTCATTAAATCTGCATATCCCTATGAAAGAATCAATCATTTGTTGACTTTGCACAGTGAGATAACAGGATGAAAGTGACAGGTATCCTCATGGCATGAATCACACACTAGCTGTTTAAAACAATAAAAATAAAAAGAGCACTTCAGGAGAGTCTGTATCCCATTCTTTGCACTCCCCCTGCTAACTGACTTAAAGAGGAGTGGCATTAACACGTAGCCTGTGAAATGATTCAAGCACTGCTAGTGCTATCAAGGCAGCTCCATTTCACTGTTCATTTCCCTGGTCCTATGTGGGAAGATGGTTTTATTTTATTTCTCAGCTACCTTTTCCCATAAGGTCCTGGGGCAAGTTACAACAGTATAAAAAAAAGTACTAAAATCAGTTTTTTTAAAATTGCAATCAGAACAACAGGGTAGGTCCATATACAGTGCTACCTCGGTTTACATATGCTTCAGGTTACAGACGTTTCAGGTTACAGACTCCGCTAACTCAGAAATAGTACCTCGGGCTAAGAACTTTGCTTCAGGATGAGAACAGAAATCGTGCTTTGGCGGTGCGGCGGCAGCAGGAGGCCCCATTAGCTAAGGTGGTGCTTCAGGTTAAGTACAGTTTCAGGTTAAGAACGGACCTCCGGAACAAATTAAGTACTTAACCCGAGGTACCACTGTATATAAATTCTCTCTCTCTCTCTCTCTCTCTCTCTCTCTCACACACACACACACACACTCCTGTTGTCATTATTGATCTATATTTATATCTATCTATCATCTATCTCTATCATCTATCATCTATCTATCATCTATATCTATCTAATCTATCTATCATCTATATATCTGTTGGAAGCCACCCACAGTGGCTGGGGCAAACCAGTCAAATGGGTGAGGTATAAGTAATAAATTGTTGTTGTTGTTGTTGTTGTTGTTGTATCTCATGTGTCAAAGGCAAAAGCAAAGAGTTACATCTTCAGCATATGATGAAACCTATGCAATGAAGGTACTAGACACACCTCTGTGGCAATGAAATTCCAAAACTTAGCGGCTGCCACAGAGAATGCCCTCTCACGGGCTGCCACCCCCTGGACTCGTGAGGTCGGTGGAACTACCAAGAAGGGTCCTGTGGTAATCTCCTATGACAGGGATGTCCAACAGGTCGATCGCGATCTACCAGTCGATCATGTGATCCTTAGTGATTGACCCCCAAAAACCAAAAGCTCAACCCCTGTCCTATGAGAAGCCGTGGCTTAAATTGTCAAAAGATCTATAACCTTTCTACAGAAGTCCTAGCCATTTCCCCTTGTTTTGTGAGAGGGAGGAATGCAGTACTCCTCTAACCTACTTCACAACGCTTGCCGTAACTTATAGAAGTAGTGCATAGCAAAGAAAAACCCAGAGAAATAGAAAGCTATTTCAAGGAAAAACTAGAGAGATCATCCACAGAACAATCTGTTTATAAATAGTATCGAAAGAGGCACTCGTTTTCACACATAGCTGCGTTATAAGATTGTACCTAGTTGTCACCACGTTAATTTGTGTTCATCGTTTCAAAATTCAATATATGAATCACTGAAATGGAAATCACTTTCAGGGTCACCTAGCCTGATCCCAAAGTGAATAGAGGAAATCTGCTGCTGCAGTGTCTCTGAAAGGTCCAGAAAAACCTCCAACAACAAACCTCTGCCGGTTCTACAGTTACAGTTTTTAAGTACACTAGATATCATTTTGCCAGGTGAAAAAACTTACCACTGGCAGGAAGACTCCAGCAAGCTACAAATTTAGTTCGAACTAGCAATTTGAACAATGAAAAATTGACTATATATGCAGGTTTTATTTCGGTTATCGTTTATAATAGTCACTGTCAGACTGATCCAACACCAACTTATAATTTTATTTTTTTTAAAAAGTTATAACGCATTACAACATCTTATGGCAATGAATTCCACAGTTGGATGACATACTATGTGAAGTTGTTTGTCTTTGTCCTGCAAACCAATCAGTTTCATGGGATGACTGAAATTTTACTGGTTTCCCACTATTTTGGATAGTTTCCTATCTGTAGTGTTTCCCCCTCCAGGGCTGAGTGAGTCCACTGTATAGCAGCCATCTCACCAGCATAGTGGTGGCTTTCCCTTTGCCCTGTAGGATCATTGTACAGGATCACTCTTTCATGTACCCTGTAACTATTTCTTAAGTATTCTACATACGGAAGATACACCATCTCCCTCATAATTTTGGATGCACTTTTCTTCACCTTGTTTTTATTGGGCTGTATCCAATGCAGTTGTCTGATTAGCACAAGGATTTTTTGCTTCCACAATAGAACTATCCCTTGCTCCCCTGTGCCCTCCCCAAATCTTCTCCAGTGTTGGAAGGGAAAACCCAGAAAAGATTTATGGGATGCCCGGGGAAGAGAGTGGTTGAAGTTTCATTGTGCAAGCAGAAATCCTTGTGCTGATGGAAGGAGACACAACACGTTCTCTCTTTTACATGTGGTGACACATAATATTTGAAGTAAGGGTGGAAGCACTATACATACTGAATTGCTAGCCTCTCTGGCATGCTAATGGCTTTCTGTGCAACCTAATCAAATGATCTAGGCTTTGAGCGCTAGTGTAATAGCATAGTAGCTAAAATCTTGCCTATGGTGGCCTTAGGGAAGCCTCCCTCCCACAAATGCAAAATGGGGTGGGTGGGGTGGGGGAGAAAATATTGACTTACCTTACATCATGGTTGTAAGAGCTGCAGCTAGTTAATGCATGTGAAGTGCTTCGAAAACTTGAAAGCACTATGAAATGTTAAATATCATTATTATTCATGTGCTAGGACTGTTCAGCCATAAAAAAGAAAATCCAGCCTGAACGCAGAGTTGGACTAGAGTTTTCATGTCTCTAATCTATAATTAGATCTTATAGTTCTTAGATAATTTGACATTTTTCAGCAGCAGACTATCAGTTCTGGAGGTAGTTTTTCCTCTCTTCAGTTTAAGATTTGTGCCCTCTAACAGTCCGATCAAACATTTGTCGCTTAGGTCCCAACTCTAGCCAGTTTTGCTGGTCCAACGCAAGGCATGTGGTTGGGCAGTGGGTCCAGGGAGGTGTGATCTATATGGCAGGCATAGGCAAAGTCGGCCCTCCAGATGTCTTGGGACTACAACTCCCATCATCCCTGACCACTGGTCCTGTTAGCTAGGGATGATGGGAGTTGTAGTCCCAAAACATCTGGAGGACCGAGTTTGCCTATGCCTGCTATATGGTGTGACCTATTCTTCAGTACTACAGCAGCTCAGTAGCTGTTGTGCCTATAAGCATACATGCACGTTTATACACACACATATGTATGCTGGTGTAGCATAGTGGCTAGGGAACTGCAAATCAGGAATCCCACAGTTTGAATCCCACCTCCACCATTAAGTGGCCAGGTATCCTTAGGCAAGCACACCTGCCTCAGCTTGAATTCAACCCATTTGTAATATGCAGGATTGTTGCAAGAATTGCAACTGAACACATACACAGCACTTTCAAACACATGCTAAGTTGCTGCTATTACTAATCAACATTAAAACGGATTATTGTTACAAGGCCCTAAGCATCTCTACTAAAATATTTCAGCTATTAATTCTGAAGGAAAAGCATGTTCCACCAATGCAGACCCAGATTCAATCCCTGGCGACTCCAGAGCAGGCTGGGAAGTTCTTGGAGAGCCAATCACTGCAATTCTGAGCTCAGGCAATAGTGATCTTGATGAATCAGTGATCTGACTTGGTGCAAGGCAGCTTCCTATGTTTGCAGGGAATATCCACTGAAGGATAATACCCATAGAAGTGAATGTCTCTTTCGGGGGGAATCAAAGCACATGTGGATAGGCTGCCGACAACCACTGACAGCAAGGGATGGTTGCTATGCACTATTCAGCCTCCTTGTCATCTCCAATTCATCTCTCCAAGTATCTGCAGAACTGGGTCAAATACAAAGGGATGTTGCTCTGTTTGGCTAAGGCTAGAATATCAGGATAAATATCTGCTTCTCTAAATACCTTCTGTTTTCTTAGGATGCTTCAGTGTTTATCAAAATCAGAGGTAATAATAAACTGATAATGAAACACATGCTTTTGCGGAAAGCTTCCTCGAAGCGGGAAGAATTCAGCTAAAAATGTCACAACGCTATAGAGTTATAAAATCGCAGGCTTTCTTTACAGTGTAACATTTCTGGACAGCGTACATAAACAGCTTTATGGAAAGCAGCATTCGTTTTCTGCCTGCCTTAGTCACACAAGCATCATCTTCCCTCCCCTAAAAACCTCCAGTGGATCTGCAATAATACCCTCTCACATGTGTTTGATGCTGAAGGGGTGAATGCTCATTATTTTCGTTACTCTAGACCGAAGCTACATCAATGCAGTAACAGTGAGAGATGTGAACAGCAGTGACACTGTGAGTTGACAGAGGAGTCTCCATGTTTTGGATCAAAGGTCTCTTATTCCTCATAAAAGAGCCCTGCACTTCAAAGCATAAGAGTGACAAGAGGTTAAGACAGTGATAAGATCATGTGTTGTATCTCTCAGTGGTGGGGGTTATCTACCAATGACAGTCACTCGAAAGACACTGAGTGAGCTACTAATGAAATGCTGAGCAATTTAGAAGCCGTGCTCCAAATATGCTGCTACCATATAACTTTACCTACAGGTGTCTGTCTGTGTGGCGATCACACAGGGCCCCCGGACGTTTGACGGTCTATTGACCCTGTGCCACCACTGTGATTGCTTTCTTTGCTGCCACCAACCCGCTTCTCACGGGGGGACACGGAGTCCAGACAGTTGTAACATTAACAGATAATCAAGTTTATGTTTAAATGCAGGAACACGCGTATGGTTTCAGTTTATTTTTCTCTTGTCAGTTTCTTAAATCTTAGTTCCTAACAACTTCAAACTGAATTATTCCCAACTATCTATCTGACTCCACCTGACAATTCCTCTCACTCTCTCACAATACAACTCTACCAACCCATACCTAATCCTAACCCTTCCTTCTCCAACACCCAAGCCTCAACTGACTTTCAAAACCTCCCACTCTAACTTTTACTCCCCCCTTGCATTCTCACTGGCCAATCACACCACACCCATTTTAACCCTTTCATTATGACCCATCCTAGGAGGCAAACGCCACAGTCTGTCTTGATGGACCTGATGCCTATGCCTTCAACTCTCTAGAGCTGTGTAACATAGTCACTACCATTACCACTGACGTATGACAACTCTCAGTAGCGTGATTTAAATGGCACAAATGCTGTGTCATCTGGAATATGCTAACAAGGACACATGAAGTGTGGCTGTCCTGAAGCATGACTACAAGGAAGATGGGAGTTTGCATGTTGTCTGGGTCATTTACCTGAATGTCTTGCCAAGCCTTGGTGATTATTCAGGAGGATAAGAAGAAGTGAGCATAATCAACTGGAATTTATGCATTCATAGGCAAAGCACCATCTTCTAAATTTGCCCAGAATGAACATGAGAAGTTGTAAGGGTTTCAACTACTAGACAATCAATTGAAGATAGCACCAGTGGCGTAGCGTGGGTTGTCAGCACCCGGGGCAAGGCAAGTAATTTGCGCCCCCTAACCCGTGGATTTGCGCCCCTAACCCTTGGATTTGCGCCCCCTAACCCGTGGATTTGCGCCCCCTAACCCATGGATTTGCCCTAACCCCAGATGTTGCGCCCGGTGCGGCCGGCCCCCCCTGCACCCCCCACGCTACGCCACTGGATAGCACCAACAAGGCTATAAAACATGTTTCCTGGTGAAAGTAAGATGGTGTGTAATACAATTAAGGTGCTTCAAACTATGGGACAATAATAATTGTGTGTGTGTGATATATAATTCCTGTGTAACATATAAAGTAGAGACTCACTCAACACCCCCTTGGTGATGTACGTGAACTGCACACAGTCTCACATATCTCACTGCAGGGGATATTTGCTTAATACGTAACGCAGAAGAGAGAACACATGAATCATTTGTGCTTCCCTTGTCACTGCTTGTCAGTCCAAAGCCACCCTCAGAACAGTGCATAACCTAGGCAATTAGGAGCAGAAACTACACTTATAACTAATTCAAAGTGCTCTTCTCAAGAAGAGCAGAACACTTAATTAATTCAAAGAATCGCCTTCCCAAGAGTGATCTGAGAATTACTTGAAACTGAAAAATAGCAGTATACCTGGGATACTCTGCCTCCTTACAGCCAATGCTCCTTCGGGTGGTTTTGTCTGGTTTGCAGATTTAGTGTATGGACTCTCATCTGAAACACAGAAAATAATGACAATTTCAGATTCAAGGTGTGCCATATATTTCATCTGATTCCCCCAATGGATTATTCTGCTGCTTTGCAGTAAAAGAGAAAAAGACTTATTTTATTTAATGGGGCTAGAATTAGGAAACCACCACATTTCCATCAAATGCTCCCTTCAGTAGCATTTGACATGTTGTTAATCTTTCAAAATAATGAATGTAAAGCAATAAATGTAAAGGTAGGAAGCCTAATAGGGTCATGCATTCCTTGTAGTAACCCCAAATTACTGATCAGCAATGGGCTTCTTCCCATGATGACCTCGTTTGTATTTAATGTAAAACCAATCTGTGAGTTAATGCAAATGTCTGAGTTCTGGAGATGAGATGGTACTGATGTCCTGAACTGGCAGGACACTGTGGAGGAGCAGAGGAGTATAGCCATGACTGGGACACACCAGGGCAAGCTGAGGCTGGAGAAGGAGAGGTTGGTGTAGAAAATACTCACAGGGTGACCAATGATGGCGAAGGGATGGGGGGGGGTCAGTGCACAGGAACCAGAGCAGCAGGATCCATCACCAGAGCCAGAGGAGCCCCTGTCTCCCCAAACATGGCAGGCTCTGATGCATAAGGAGCAGCAGGAGGAACACTCTAGGAGGCTGAGGCAGGCAAGGGCCCACAACCCAGCTTCCTAGTTGGCCAGGTGGGGCTCGCTAGCTCTGGGAGGAGGTGTGTGATTCCTCAGCTGAAGTAGGCTGAGGACAGGTGAGGGCCACCTGCCTCCTCAAGCCCAGATGCTGCAATCTGCATGCAAAGTACAAAAGGGAAACAGAGCTGAGGTCTGGGTCTGCTCATCTTCCCATGTTGGTTGGACCATGGCTTGCATGGTCCAGGGAGCTCTTTGAAGATGTGGCTTGTGGGGGACTGACCTCTAGGTGCCCTGGTCTCTAGATCAGCTGCTGAAGTGGGAACCTGGCCTGGCTGGACTTTGGACTTGTTAGCCTGCTGTTAGCATTGGCTGTGGAATTGTGTATGCCAGTGGGACTTGCTGCCAGGGACCCGTGGTTCAGATCAACTGGAAGCACAGTAGCTGGGAAACAGTTTAGGGAAGTTTTTTTAAAAAAGGAAAACAGGGCAAGGGATAAAGATCATACATTCTTAAGTGCCCCATCCTTAAGTGGCTTTCTGGCTTTAAGTGGCATCAGGCCCAGTGGCATGAATAGTGTGCAGTTTGGCTTGCAGTCCTCAGAGATGTACGTGAAAAAGAAACACATATATTGCAGATTGTGTAAACTTTTATGTTACATGGATTTGGATTTGATATCCCGCTTTATCACTACCCGAAGGAGTCTCAAAGCGGCTAACATTCTCCTTTCCCTTCCTCCCCCACAACAAACACTCTGTGAGGTGAGGGGGTTGGGAGACTTCAAAGAAGTGTGACTAGCTCAAGGTCACCCAGCAGTTGCATGTGGAGGAGCGGAGACGCCAACCCGGCTCACCAGATTACGAGTCTACCGCTCTTAACCACTACACCACACTGGCTCTCTATTACTCGCAACACCCTGACCTTTCATTTTAAAACCTTGCTCTTTTATTCAGCTACCGAAGCAGGATAATATACTTGTACAGCAGCTATGTTTCAGTAACAATAAGGGAATTCTTCTTTAAATTTGGGTGCATGTCTGCCCTGCGGATAGGACCATACAGTGGCAAAGGAAGAGGTAGGGTGCCATCGTGGCTGCCCCCCCGCCTGCGCTGGGTGCCATGCCCCCAGGATCCCCCCCCCAGGACATGCACCAGCCCCAGCCCCACCTGCTCTCCACCCCCCGGTACTGGAGTATGAAGTTCTGCCACTGGGACCACATCCCTTTAAATTCTGAAGGAACTATTTTTTAAAAGCTATTTAAGTCCAATTTCAGAATGGCTGGACAATGCTATACCCGGGGAGGTAGCACTGAGGCACCCCAACACTGCCAAAGAACACCAAGGATCAATAAATTGTCTGAGGAACTGAATAGTGTTTAGTCCACTTCCTCAATAAGCAGTAAAAAGAACAGAAAATTAGATTCCATTCTGCTTCTCAAGTAGCTCTTAACATACCATCAAATAAAGCTATTTGCATTTTTTTTCTTTGAACCTGAAGAACCAATTAGTTTTAACCATATGCATATTTACATGCTTTAAAAATAAGTGAATAAGGCTATCAAAGACTAAAGTTATCTCGGGTAACATCCCAAGATGCGGCAAAAAAAAGGCAGTAGTTTAATAATAATAAAAATTCTTTTGACTGGCCCACTTGAGGTTTCATTTCCATATACTGATTTCAGTATTTATCACTTGTTACATATAGGTTTGATTTTAGAAATTACTTCAAAGTGGGAAGGCCATTCATTTTTTATGCAACAGAGAAATGCGGCTTGGTGAGAATTATTTAAAATCACGCCCCAGATAAAAAGCTCCACAAAGGTTAATATAGCATTTCCCCCTTCTCATAACCATGCTTCCTATAACATATCCCACTTAGGCAGAGTGTGCACTGTCTCTATAAAATGGTGAAGTTTGAAACCAAGTATCTTAGATCTACACCCATCTAGTCACTAGAACATTGATGGGGAACCTGTGGAACCCTCAGATGTTGATGGACTCTGACTTTCATCTGTCCCAGTCAACATGGCCAAAGGTGAGAAATGATGGAAGCTGCTGTTGTTGTCAGTATCTGTCAGTCTCGAGAGAAGATGGAGTGTGCCTCTGGAGGTTAGCAGCAGCTGGGGTGCAAGCCTAGGCAGTGTGTATGGAGGTCCTGGGCTGCCCAAACAACAAGAGCCCCCCCTCAACCTCACAGATGTGGTCCAAAGGAAAGCAGAGCAATACCTTTGGCAGCAGCTTGGTTGCAGTAGTTGCCGGAAGGAGATGTGAAAGAGCCCGTTGAACCGTCTTAGGGATTCAACTCTGGATTTGTGTAGAGGTTATTCCTTAGCCTTATCTTCTCCCAAATATATCTCACAAGGCAGTGGAGGTTTAGGGCCAGAGTTTTTCGTCTCCTAGATGAGCTACCTTTCTAGGTTGATGAGCCCCGTCTGCCCCTCGCTTCCCTATGTAGCACGTGCAGAAACAGCCTTCTTGACAGTTGGTCCCACTATTGGTTTCATCCACTCAATCTGCTCAAGTTTGTCTTTGCATGAAGGAGAATTCCCTAATTCATCGAGGGTTTGAGACCCATCGGTTACCCTTACCTGCTTTAGCTGGCCAGCCAAAGCCATTCCCAGCGTGTGGTCACTGTTGCATGCTGACAGCTTCTAGGAGCCACAGGTGACAGCTAAGTTCAGGATGGGAACCGAAGTTGGATCCCAGTGGGAGCACAATGTGTTCCCCACCAAAGGTTCTACCCCTCCCCTAACAACATCTGGAGGGCCACAGGGTTTTCAACCCAGCACTAGAACATACTGATTAGTGACAGTAATTGCCTAAGCAAACTAAATGTCCAGTCACCAAGGAACAAAATAATATTTATTTAGAGGAGCATGCACACACGCACGCACGCACAATATATATAGTCAGTTTACCTCTCTCACTTCCAGAGGGCTCATACAGCAGGTGTCTACATCTACTACTACAGTGGGAATAACGTTTATTATGTATATGCGTTCCTAGAGCTGCATTCATTACATGAGTAGATTTTTTTTTTTTTTAATTTCCTTTGGCTGAGAGATTAGACAGCCTGTGATAAACAAACAATTTCCAGCAAGTCATTATGCTGTTCAGAGGCAACTGCTGTGCCAGCAATTCCCTTAACTCAGCGACTACAGAAAAAAGCTTTCTGTGCATCTACCTACAATTGCATTTTCTGCTGGTAGAAAGATGTGAACAGAAGAATAACACATCTGGATCCAGCTAGTAGTTGCCCATCTAGTCCAGCATCCTTTTCTCACAGTGGCCAAACAGATGCCCATAGGTAATAGGTAAGCAGGACTGGGCACAACAACACTATCCTCTCCTGCAGTTTCCAGCAACTGGAATTCAGAAGCATACTGGCTTTGACCATGGAGGCAGAGTACAGACATCACAGTTAGTAGCCATTGACAGCCTCGTCCTCCTTGAATTTATCTAATACTATTTTAAAGCAGGGATGCAGGTGGCGCTGTGGGTTAAACCACAGAGCCTAGGACTTGCCGATCAGAAGGTCGGCGGTTCGAATCCCCGCTATGGGGTGAGCTCCCGTTTCTCGGTCCCTGTTCCTGCCAACCTAGCAGTTCAAAAGCACGTCAAAGTGCAAGTAGATAAATAGGCAAGTAGATTCCGGCGGGAAAGTAAACGGCATTTCCGTGCGCTGCTCTGGTTCGCCAGAAGCGGCTTAGTCATCATAGCCACACGACTTGGAAGCTGTACGCCGGCTCCCTCGGCGAATAAAGCGAGATGAGCGCCGCAACCCCAGAGTCGGTCACGACTGGACCTAATGGTCCGGGGTCCCTTTACCTTTACTATTTTAAAGCCATACAAGTTGGTTGCCATCACTGCCTCAGTCATGGATGTTTTAGCTGAGATTCCTGAATTACAGGGGATGACCCCTGGGGATCTCTTCCAACTCTAGACTTCTATGATTCGAAGTGAATTCCATAGTTTAACTATGCACTGTGTGAAGAAGCACTTTTCTTTTGTTCACCTTGAATCTTCCAATATTCAGCTTCATTGATTTTACAAAATGCGATTCTATGAAACAGAAAAGATTTCAGCAGGCATTGGAAAATAAGAAACCTCCCTAGCCATGGAAGTTGCTTCTCCCCCCCCCCCCCCAGTTGCCTCATACTGGGTTAACATCTTTATCAAGGCATCCACTGCAACCCCAAGGTCTTGCTCCTGGCCAGCCACCACCAGTTCAGACTCCATGAGCCTATATGTGAAATTAATATATTTCACATGTCGCAGCTCTGGGATAGCTCAGTTGGTAAGAGCATGAGACTCTTAATCTGAGGGTTGTGGGTTCGGGCCCCACCCAGGGCAAAAAATATATCCTGCATTGCAGGAGGTTGGACTAGACCAAGATGATAATGGGTCTGGACACCAAGCCTTGTGAGGAACAGACGAGGGAGTTGGGTATGTTTAGCCTGGGAAAGAGGAGACTGAGAGGAGATATGATAGCCATCTTCAAATATCTTAAGGGCTGTCACACGGAAGGTGGAGCAAGCTTGTTTTCTCCTGCTCCAGAGGGTAGGACTCGAACCAATAGGTTCAAGTTACAAGAAAGGAGATTCTGACTAAATATCAGGAAGAACTTTCTTATGGTAAGAGCTGTTCGACAGTGGAACAGACTTCCGCAAAAGGTACTAGGTTCTACCTTCCTTGGAGGTTTTTAAGCAGAGGTTGGATCTGTCATGGATGCTTTAGTTGATATTCTTGCAACGCAGGGGGTTGGATTAGACAACCCTCAGGGACTGTTTTAACTCTACAATTCTAATGATTCGAAGTTAATTGACACAGAAGTATGTGTGCTGCTCTCTCCATATGAAACTAGAACTGTTGCAATATGATCTGCTATGAACTGCTTAACTGAGATGGATTACCCTGGAGGCCTTCGTCAAATAAAACTGGTTTTATTCTAAGTACAGTACACTATAACTGTCCACTATGAAACAGTGTAGCCTTCTTATTCAGGCCTAGCTGTCAAGGACTGGCTGGAATCATTTCTCCATGTGTTAAAATAAAAAAACCCATTTTTAAAGGGACAGCTTACTATTCCAACTACTCTCCTTTGAACAACTGACTTAACAGCCATTGCATCTAACTGAGAAAACTAAATTATGAAACAAATCGTATAATTATATATGCATGTCAATATCATTCATTTAATAGCCTTTGTGGAGCTGTTTACAATCTTGTTCTCTTTGTAGCACTATCTCAGGCTAATGCCGCAAACTTTTCTGGAGGGTGGTTTGTCTATAGGGAGTGCTCAAAATTCTAATCCTGGTAGGTTCCCGGTGTACTTCTTTTCTGGAACAGATTTAACCCTTTGCCTCTGCTGTGATCTAGTTCTGTATTAGACAACAGAACCTTTTCTTCCAATTTCAGTAGCAGATATGGTCCCTCAAAATCAGATTGGGGCTGCAGGTAACCCTCTACTTCCCACTTGAGTGCCCCTTCCCCCCACTCCCTATTAACTTTGATAAAGCTACACATGTAATTCCTAATTGCATGAATGACATATTGTCTTGTTTTGCCTTAAGGCTGTAAGAACCTCTGTCAGTTTCCTTGTTAGACAAGCTTGGGAGGTAGGCCTCAGGGTTGTTTCTTCCCCTTCCAAGGAAAAAGTCTGAAGCACAGCCTTCTAAGCTTAAAGAGATGGTAGCTCTTTAAAGCTGGAAGGAAGAAGCAGGAGGCTTATCTCAGGCTTCCTCAACCTCGGCCCTCCAGATGTTTTGAGACTACAATTCCCATCATCCCTGACCACTGGTCCTGCTAGCTAGGGATCATGGGAGTTGTAGGCCAAAAACATCTGGAGGGCCAAAGTTGAGGAAGCCTGGCTTATCTGGTCACCATAGGTGACCAGGTTATTAATTATTTGCAAACATGCTCTTTTAAGTCACAACACAGGGCTACATGCAAATATTATCCACATGAAGCAGCACTTCTCCTTATTTGTGCATTTTGTCACCAACATGCAACTACACACCCATACTTTATCATTAGCTGCAGTTCCTGGAACCCTCCATCATAAGACAGTTTTCACTTATTTTAAAACACACTCAAATCCTTTACTTCTCTTCCAGGTATATGCACTGGATTTCAAAGCCAGTTTCTTAATATTATATAGAATAAAATCTTACCCAAAGACTTTTCATGAGCCAAATGTGATGCTCAACATTGCCAGCTATAGATCTCCAATGCCAAACACAATCTGATTTCTTATATTGGAATCCTTTAGCTGCCCAATATTGCAGCACTGATTCCTCTGCTTTTGGCTCATTTAAAAAAACCCACACCTTTCCTCAGAGTCCTCTTTTGAAATTGCCCTCTTGCAAATGTTTCACTTTTCTCTTCAAACTTGTGGTAAGCTATAATCATACCCTGCTCTCTCTGTGTGACACAGCTTCATGCTATTAAAAATCACCAACTGCTTCTACTCCTGCAATATTCAGGAACATAGTTACTTTACGCTCATCTTTCTCATAACCTTTCGACCTTTTCAAAATGCAGTATATTTTCCAAAACTCTGCAGCATTTCCTGAAAGCTTTAGTTCTTTGGGGGATTTCAGGTACTGTATCTTTTGAGCGCTTTTTATTCTTCATAATAATTGTTCTTTCGAGTTCAAAATTTGACACCTCACTCCCAATACCATCTTATATTCTGCTCAACTTAAGCTGATTAAACTGCAGAAATTCAAAGTTTCAGTTTTTGGCTGTAATAATGCTATGTCTGGATTGGTAATATTGATCTGATTTTTCTATGTGTGTGTGCATACATGAGCACATCAATGTTTCCCATCCACAGTAGCAGGCAGTGCTGGATGGGATGTTTGTGAATCATTCTATGTTGTCCCTTCCTCAGTTATTACTTCACTGCCCTCCATAACATATAATCAGGGAATTTTTTTTTTTCATTCGGAACTCGATAGAACTCAGTTCTGGCACCTTTCAGATGAGTGCCATTGCTATTCTAAGAGAACAAGAAAGTGTTCATGGTGAGTTCTGGCACCTCTTTTTCTAGAAAAATAGCACTGTGTATAATACATTCTTTCCAACTGACCATGCATTCAGGTACTGTATGCATGTGATATACATAGACAGATATAGATCTAGTGCACACACACTCAAGTAGTGCACAAGAACAAACATTTCTCATGTTTCACAATAGGCAAAATGGAAGAAAGTGTATTTCGGTAGGGGATGCAAATTAGGAAATAAGAGCAGAGAGGAAGGATGATAAGGATGGTCATGGTTGTGGTGGTAATAACAATGAAGACGACAACAATAATTGTCCTCCACCACCTCCTTCCAGTTGGTACATAGCTTGTCTTTGACACATACACCAGAAAAGTAGAGGAGGGGTGGAATCCACCAGTTGTTTTAATGGCATATGCAATTGTTCCCCCCAAATATCCAGAAGATTCAAGGTCCAATTGATAACGTGACTGCAGAAAAAATATCCACCACCTTCTCACAGATGGTCAACAGAGTACACACCTGAAAGTTGAGGTCCTCAGAAAGAAAATGGCTGAGGTATCCTCATGGTAGGACAAAACATATGCAAGGGAGTGTGATGAAAGAGATCGCCCACCAAAAGTGTCACTACACATAAACCTCCCATAAAAATGTTTGTTGCTACAGTGCTTCCACTCTTGCACTGAAGGCAATTTTGTATTGCATTTATTTTTCTTATCAGATTATTTGTGGATCGGCGGGGGTGGGGGAGAGGTTTAAATGGGAGTGGGATTGAGGTGGACAGTGTCTGCATACACCAGCAGCACCGAATTCACATTAAATCACCATGTATACACATGGTAGCTGTACAGCAACTGTGTGCTGTAAAGCAGTCTAGACTTTTTCTAAATCAGTTGGATCAGGCACTGGTCACATGTATTAAGGTTTACCACACCTATCAGCCAATCACCCATTCTCACTACCCTTCTGAGTAATACCCCTCCCCACCCTCTCACTATATATAAAGGTCTGGTGACTTCTGTTTCAGTGTATCTGAAGAAGTGTGCATGCACACGAAAGCCCATACCAAGAACAAACTTAGTTGGTCTCTAAGGTGCCACTGGACAATTTATTTTTATTTTATATATATATATGCCTTTCTTAAAGGAGCAGCTTATTCTCCTAAAACTCAAAGCCAGTAAGGTAGAAATTACGCACAGCAGTGCCGTAAGTTCTCTTTAGCCTTAAGGAAGCTGATAAAGTGGTAAATACAAAAAAGGAGTTTTGTGGCATCTAAAAGGCTAACAAATTTATTATGCTGTAAGTTTTCAGGAGAACTTTATCATGAAAGCTTATGCCATAATATATATATATATATATATATATATATATATATATATAGTCTTAATGGTGCCATAATACTCTTTTTTGCTGCAAGAAACTAATACAGCAACCACCCTGGAAATTGTAAAGGTGGTACATGTCAAGGAAACATTAAATCCAATCCCATGCCAATGCTGGAAACTGACCAGTGTAGCATCTCTGATAGGTGCTTCTTCAGCTTCTGCTTAAAAAGTTAATATCGAATATGCAAAACAGTCCACTACCTCCAGATGCAGTCTGTCCTATGGTTAAATGACACATCTGTCCCTCAGACCTTGTGGGGGGCCGGACTATATTTTTTTTTGGGGGGGGGAATGAACAAATTCCTATGTCCCACAAATAACCCAGAGATGCATTTTAAATAAAAGCACACATTCTACTCATGTAAAAACACGCTGATTCCCGAGATCATTCACAGGCTGGATTTAGAAGGAGATTGGGCCGAATCTGGCCCCCAGGCCTTAGTTTGTCTACCCATGTTCTAGAGCATGTTCTCATGCCTAGGATTGTGCTCAGTCATATTCTGCCTGCCCCAGACTGAGACTCCTGATAAAATGGGATAATGGATATTTGGCAACCAACCTATACTAAACTTACACAATCCATGAAACTGAGTAGATTAGTTTTGAGTCAAATGTCTGAACTGGCCCTTAAGAATGCTGTGGAAGTGGCCTTGAGATCTTTGAGAGACATTTATGTTAAGTGAGATGAAGACCAGCAGTCTAATTAAGTGGTGCTAACTAGCTGCAAATAATCTTAATAAAGACAATGCCAGGCATTTTCTCCTTCTTAACTCATCAGTTTCTTCCACGAACTACCTAATTTTGCCGACAGTAATTTCGGAATATGTATTCAAGTGCCTGCTCAGTGCTAGCACTAATATTCATGGAAATATGCAAAGCCATGGTAGTAATATCACACTTTCCATAGAAAACTCTGCATGGTGTCTTGATCAAATAAAGAAAAGCACACATTTAAAGAGGAAATTTCTTGCCCTTAATGTGTGCAAAGTGCTATGGAGATTAACCAAGTAGGATAAATCACTAAATATTATATGCTCATGAAGTGGATGAAATACCAAAGCAAAAATAATTTATGATGACATTTTCCTGAAATCTGCTGAAAAAGGGCCTGTGTGGGAAGAGTTTGAAACTGCAATGGATCCAATTTTTTCAGACAAATGTTAAAAAATATTGAGAACTGTGCTTTTGAATTTGTAAAAGCTCTAAAGCATTGCTAATAATTTGATCGCTGTTACCACAACATTTCGAGTACACCAGAGAAAGAAAGGAATGAATGTACAGCATAGCATTTCTTTCAAATGTGTAATATACATGGCCTGAATTATCTGCTTCATAAACCTGCAAAATGTCAACAATCTGTTGTGCACGTAAATTGCCCTTTTTCACTCAGGCTTGTCAGGGAGTCTGTGGGCAAATCATCAATGAAGTGATCAATCATATTCTATTCAGCGGTTCAAATACTCCCATTTTAAATTGCTAGTGGCTCACAATGCATTTAAAACAGCTACTCTCAATAGCACATTTGCAAACCCGCTTCTATCGTGGTTCTTTGGTTGCCATTTCCAGTTTAATTTCAACGTTGCTGTAGTTTTAGATTGGAGCCAGCTCCGCTTACTAATTTCTTGCACCTAATGTGGAGATATCAACTTATTTTTTAAGGAAAAGTTTTGTTTTAAAAATGTATAAGGGAATTTACACATTCTTGAATGTAAAGCATCAGATGTCAGAAAGCGTGTGCAGACAGTATCAGCAGGTGGCACTGTGGGGACCAAAGGCGGACAAACATGCCCAGAAGGAGCACGGCGTGTGTCCCCACCAGCATTTCTGATCCTCCCCTAAGCTCCGTAAACCCTGGTAAACAAGTATGAAATCATATCCCATGATAGATATCAGGCTACATGGTGAATAGTGGAAAAGGGAAGTCATGGTACCTTCAAGTAGAAAGCACACACACCACACCCTTGGGAAACAGCAGATATTTTTAACTCATAATTTTAACTGTTGCGTAAGTTAACTATACAGTGGTACCTTGGTTCTCAAATGCCTTGGTGCTCAAACACCTTGGCTCTCAAACGCTGAAAACTCGGAAGTAAATTTTCAGGTTTTTGAACGTTTTTCGGAAGCCAGACGTCCAATGCGATTGTCGGCTATTGTTTGCGGGGTGCCTGCACCAATCAGAAGCTGTGCTTTGGTTTTCAAACATTTCAGAAGTCAAACGGACTTCCAGAACGGATTACGTTTGGTGCTTTTGTTTTTGCTATTTATTTTGCGTTTTTGTTTTTGAGGCTTTTTCGGTGAATTTGTTTTTGTGACTGTGTGGAACTCAGTTCAGCTGCTAACTGACTGATTGTGTGACTGTGTAAATGGATAAAAGCCCCCCATCCAAACAATGACTATCATCAGTGCAGGTAAGAATATATATATATATATATATATATATATATATATATATATATATATAAATTTTTATCATCATTTATTATTGCTTTCATTTTATGGATCAATGGTCTTGTTAGATAGTAAAATTCATGTTAAATTGCTGTTTTATTAGGGGTTGTTTTTAAAAGTCTGGAACGGATTAATTCGTTTTGCATTACTTTCTATAGGAAAAGCACGCCTTGGTTTTGGAAGGCTTTGGTTTTGGAACGGACTTCTGGAACGGATTAAGTTTGAGAACCAAGGTACCACTGTATACTTTTTTAAGATTTAGATTTTGTGACACTTTATCATTATTTCATCACAAAAGGCTAGAAAAACAAAAGTCTAAATTGATCGGTGACACAATAGCTAGGAGTCCGAAAAACGCTGAGCATTATTCCATTCACAGAACACAACATTCCTGTCTCCTCCATCCCACTGAGGTCTATTAAGCTCTCAAAATGTCCCTCCTGGAGGTAAGGGGACCGTCAGGAAGGAGCTTAATATGGCACAGTGGGCTGCAGGTGGGGTTGAAACCAGACATTCCATTGCCTGAATGGAAATGCCATCTGCTCACACCATCTGCTCATGCTAAGCCTCCACTGGATCTCATCCCATCTACGGTTGCCAGTCTTTCAAACGCTGCTGCTAACTGAGGTGAGGTGGAGGGAGGGGAGTCAGGGAACAGACATTTGTTGCAATGCCCTATCTCTGCAGTTAAGCCTCACCTGGCATCTCTGCTGCTAACTTTTTTAAGTGTCAGATAAAGACCTATTTTTTAACCCCAAGTTTTAAAAAAAGCTCTTTGAAGGTTTTAGATGTGATTTATGCTGCTTCCACCTGCTGTTCTTGATGTTTTGATTTGTTTTCTTATACTGATACTTTTAAAATAATTTTATTTGCAAACCACTCTGAAAGCTGATGTTGCGTTGTGGTACAGGAATTCCTTAAGAAATACAATTTCAAATTTGTCATATACAGTGGTACCTCGGGTTACAGACGCTTCAGGTTACAGACTCCGCTAACCCAGAAATAGTACCTCAGGTTAAGAACTTTGCTTCAGGATGAGAACAGAAATCGCACAATGGTGGCAAGGCGGCAGTGGGAGGCCCCATTAGCTAAAGTGGTACCTCAGGTTAAGAACAGTTTCAGGTTAAGAACAGACCTCCAGAACGAATTAAGTTCTTAACCTGAGGTACCACTGTAGTTCAAATAACCTTTATTTATTTGTTTTTTTCTTTTAGCACCGACTAACTGCCGAAATGTAGCACGAACAACTGCTGCTGCTGAATGAAGCTCACTTCAGCAAATCATCCAATAAAAATGGCAAGTCTATTAAAATAATAATTTTACACCTACCAAGCTAAGGTGATTTCACATTCTATCAATATTTACCTTTTATTTGTTGAGGAAAGCTCCAATGTTCCCTAGATGATTTTATCGCAGAGTGATAAATACAAATTTTATAGGGCCATAGCTGACAACTCTGTGGGATTCAGTGTAGTGCTAAGACAATAATTCCACCAGGGTAAGCATTTTTTGCTTGCCTAACAGAACAACCCTCTCCCCTCTTCCCAGTTATGGGGGTTCTCCAGGGAGTATTTGAAGAAGACATGGGTCATGCACGGGACGGGGGTATCTGGAGCAAACTTGGTGCCTTTGTGGGAGTCCTCTGTGGGAATTCTACTAGCACAGGGATGTCCTACTCCCAAGAGACTGTGATCTACTCCCACTATAGAAACACTGGCAGTGATCTACCCACTGGATTGACCAAAGTTGTTGAGCTTTTTTTGGGGAGCCTTCACCAAAGTTCTTGACCCATGTGATCGGGATCAACCAGGAACGCCCTGCGATCGACCGGTAGATCGCGATTGACTGGTTGGACATCCCTGCACTAGCAGAATGGGTTTGCTGAATCAGGGCCTGATATCAAGATTTGGAGCTGAAGCAAAGTTCTAAAATGAGCCGTATTTTGAGGGTCTATGTATATTTGTAATAGCCGTACTAGACATTAAGGGAGTATAGGGGCACACTTTTTTTTTTAACTTAAAGGGTCGGGAAATTAATACATCAAGAAACACAGTTGAAACCAACCACTATGCGCCTGGATCTCTTGCTTGGTATTCCACCAGAGCAATGGCCAGAAGCTTCAGCTGACAGAATTGGAAGCTGAAAATGTATATATGCATTTGATTTTCCACATTCAGTATGTCAGAATGTGACAAGGTATTTAATTCTGGTAATCATTATTTTGTAAAATACCTGCTGCGAAGAAATCCATAAGTAATAGGCCAGCATGCCAAATGTGAAAAAAGATTTTAAAATGTTATTGTGTCAGGAATTAGGCAGGCAGGTGAAGCATTCGCTCTGCTGCATGAATGCTCTTTGTGAAGGAATGCAGTTTGGAGCTTCTGCAGTGGCTGTAAAGTGTTTCCAGGTTCTAGACCATTCTCATCCACCCAGGCTGGACACTACTGGTTTTCCCAGTAGTGATGTACGGAAGTGAGAGCTGGACCATAAAGAAGGCTGATCGCCAAAGAATTAATGCTTTTGAATGATGGTGCTTGGAGGAGACTCTTGAGAGTCCCATGGACTGCAAGAAGATCAAACCTCTCCATTCTTAAGGAAATCAGCCCTGAGTGCTCACTGGAAGGACAGATCCTGAAGCTGAGACTCCAATACTTTGGCCACCTCATGAGAAGAGAAGACTCCCTGGAAAAGACCCTGATGTTGGGAAAGATGGAGGGCACAAGGAGAAGGGGACAACAGAGGATGAGATGGTTGGATAGTGTTCTCAAAGCTACCAGCATGAGTTTGACCAAACTGCGGGAGGCAGTGGAAGACAGGAGTGCATGGAGTGCTCTGGTCCATGGGCTCACGAAGAGTCGGACACGACTAAATGGCTAAACAACAACAACAAAGCATGAAGACAACCTTTCTATTTATGCCAGAAGTTCACCCGGGCAACAACAGTGTCCCAGGCTCTGGTGTTCTACCACGAGACACAAACATACCTCACACCTGATCCCTGGTGTACTCTATCCTGGTGCTAGGCTTCACCCCAACAGGTGCCTACAGCTAAGCCCTGATACTTTGCCGAAGTAGCCACTGCTGCCACACAGTATTTCATTACTGAGAGCAAATCTTCTAGGTGTTCAATTAGCTCCCAGCGATAATGCTTATTGTTTCCTTAACTGTAACAGAAATCCACTGAGACCTGGAAATAAAAAGTTAATTAAAAATTGAATGAACAGACTACAAGGATCAAGCAAGGCCTGTTTCCTTTACAGGCAAAGAACAGCAACAATGATGCAGAATGCAATGCAAATGAGATGTGTGTCGCTGTTTTTTCTTCAGTAAATGAAGGAGCAAAAATAGCTTTATTTTTAAGCACCTAATTAATCCAAAACTGGATACCATTTCAAATGTGATTAAATTGCCAGAGCCTGGTATGCAAAGCAATAAAACAAGCCCTTCACTAATGAACCATATTGGAGGTGAGTAGAATATAAAAGGAAGAAGATGGATCTTCCTCAGGAGAAGCCAAACCACTACGAGGTGACTGCAAGGTGCACTACTTTGAAAGTTTGGCAGGGTGGGGGAAGCATTTGTGTTGCAGCCATGTATGAAAGGAGTTTGTCTCTTCCAGAAGAACCATGTTGGAAGACATACTGCTGATGCTGCTCTGTAACAGTATCAGGTGAAAAAGGACAAAGGAAAAGGACTGGAAAAGCCCAGGTACAAGGCTGGATATGAATGGTGGGTGTGCAAGTTTCAGCCCTCCACAAATTAGAAGGAAGAAAAAATAATAAGCACGAGAGAAGGCAACTTATAAAACAAATACAGACCATTTCCCATTAAAATTAAGCACAGAATCTACTTTTATTTGGAAGAACCAAAATGTACCAGCATGTGATGAATTAGACTTGAGCCAATTGCCAGGCTTCAAAGAGCTACTTTATATACACTCAAGGACTTGGGTATTTCCTGGGATTGATTGAATGTTGACATTTTTTCTTGAATCTTGCTATAATCCAAACTTACGCTATCTAGTTCAAAAGCAGTTTATTCTGTGCTCTAAAGTCTCCTTGAGTGTGCAGAACTCATGTAGCAAGTATATTTGGATCCTGGGTACTGAAAACTTAACACCACAATAAACACATACTATTCTATATTTTTGCTGATAGAACTAACTTTGCTACTCTTCTAGCATTAATTTCCCTGCAGTTTAATTTTCTACATATGTTATTGTATTGCTATGAGTTTGGAGGGGGGTAGGCTGTATGCCTGAGCCCCCTTCTAATTCCTACATCCAGCAAGGATTCATTTCCTGGAATATCCAGGCTAGTTTCCTGGTGAGGTCATTGTCTTCTAAGTATGGGCCTTTAAGGTAACAAAGGAAGTGGCTCTGTGCCAGTGAGCAAATGGGTGCCCTTCCCTCAACTCACTGGTTGTTAGAAAGACAAAGGCCAGAGTTGAGAGAGTGCTAGAAGTGGCAGGCTGCAGGCTGGGCAGCTGAGAAAGACAGAAGCATACTTGATTCCTGTTGGAATCTAAGGCTGTAGCTATGGGATAAGCAAGAACCTCTTGGGGTATTGGGGCCCCTCCATCATAGGCTCAGATTGTATCTATGTATAAATAAACCATACATCATAAAGACACCACAGTCTCTCATTCCAAAGGAAACCAAACTCTAGGCAACCCATGGAATCTGATAGCACTTGGAGAATGGGGTAATGTGCAGCAGTGTGTGTATGTCAGAAAAGCTTCCCTAAATTTTCTTAACTTTTTCTCAAGTTCTTTTTTTTAAAAAAGCTCCAAAAGTGGCAACTTTATTTTGGCAAATGCCACTTTTCATCTACCACATGAAAACACAGGAGTGCTAACCACCTGGAAAATACAATTGTGAACATTCTAGTAAATGGTATAATCGTCATTATATTTTGCTTATGGTTATTATAGCATGAACTGTTAATGACTTACTCAGCTCCATTTGGAAATCTTGGCTTAAACCACAAAGAAGTGCCATCACAGCTAAAAACTGACCCGTTTCAAGAATCCTGTTAAAGCTAAGTTTCTCAGGGTGTATTTTAGCTTACAGTCCCTCGATCTGTGTTAAAGTCCAGATGTAATGATCCATGTGTTTTCAGCTCTTTGCAGGAATTTGTCTTGGATTCAGAAGTCCAAAGTGGTTCCTCCAGTCAGACAATGCCATAATCCTGCTACTCCCTAGGATTCACCCAAAGAGTTTAGCAGTAAAGCTAACAGAATCTGTGACTATAGAAAAGGTTTTACAATTCAGCTTATGTACTCAGCAGCTGGACATTTGGCAGCAAAAATTAAAAAAGGTTTCTATACCTCTTTTCTTATTCCAGGCACATATGCAATTTATTTATGCCAATGCACCAAAGTTATGGAGCAACACTGTACAGTTCAGTAGTCTCACAAATGATACTCTGAGCTTGTGAAATGTAACTCCATGAATGTAAATTTAGCTCCCGAATGTTATATCTGTTTGGCTATTTTAATAACCGCTCATTGTTAATTTTAAACATAGCAGCTGCTTTTATTATCTTCTACAGAATTTCGCTTCGGAACTGCATCGAGCCAGCAGTCTAAATTTAATAAGGTTATGAGCAAACAGAGCAATGCATAACAGATAGTCTGCTTTCAAGAACTCAGTAGAAAGTGCTGGTTGGCCTGTTAAGAATGTATCACTAAAAATCAAACAGAATACTTAAGTGTAGGATTAAGCATATCCTGTTTAATACCCCAAATTCTTATAGGGGAAATCTATTGCTTTTATCTAAGACAGGCCTGTATTTAAGCAGTGCTGTAAAATGAAGAACAGTAACCTGAGAATGCTGCACTCTGTTTTCCCAGGGTCAGTTTCTTTAGTTCAAAATTGGTCCTGACCACACAGTGAGTTCAGTGCACAGTGCAGCTGGTCACAAAGACTTGAGCCTGCTGTAGATCTGGAACTCAGGACTTGACAGACTTCAGCCAATAATAATTTAGCCTGTGCACCATAACCAAGTCCCAAACAAAACTGGGGGAAGAGGAAAAGTGATGGGGACAAACTACAGGAAAACTATATTAACAGCTATATCTTAGCCAGCTATAGTGCATCACCTCTTTCCTGCCTTCAAAAATATTTGAGGTACACATAATGATTTTCTTTTATCTGTTGGTTGGCATCCTTCTGTCCTGGGAGACAATGAAAGAGTGTGTGTTCAGGGGCGAAGTCAAACCGTTGGAGAGTTATAGTGCCTGCTGTGGCTGTAGAGACTGATATGGGACAGACATGTTTTGTTGCAGCTGCAGTCTCATTATAAATTGGTTTGGTCTCATTATAATTTTAGGGTTGGGGGATAGAGAGGAAGTGCAGTCTCTGTGCTGCAGAGAAGGGTTAATAGGACTTGTCTGGAGGTTTTGGTAGTGCTTTCAGGAAAATGCAAAAAGACCTAAAACCAATGCATAAAGAAAATAAAACCCAACATTGGGGCAGAAAACAGGTGGTAGTTGTAAATGCTTCAATATGAGTAAAGCTCACTGGTCGAAAAACTCCCCTGTTCCCTGTGATAGGCTGTCTTCACAAGAGCTGAATCTGACACCTGGCTGCGATCGTCTTTCAAAATGGGATGAAGTGGGAAGAGTCTCTATTCACCTTGAATTATTTCAAAGCCATATTTCAAAGGCTGAGCTTATTCCGAAAACATTCTTAAATGCATATTAAAACGAAACATGCGTAAGATGCCATATTTCAGAACAAATAAATAATTCCCTTCAATACCAAACTTTGGTGAATGATCACCTATCACTTTGGAAGGCAAAATGCCCCATAAGATAGGAACTTAAACCAATTAGACCTTCAGCTGAAATGCCATAAAATGTATTACGAGGGCCAAAACTGCTTTTTTTAAAAGGCATTGTCTACATCTGACACACTTATAACTGTATACTTCAGGTAAGGAGAAGTTGGGAAAGACCTGTGTGTTTTCCTCATTCATATGCAGCGCACAGCAGCAACATGGGATCAAGCTGCAGAAAAGCAGCTCTGACATGACGGTGTCTCAGGGGAATATGTATGAAGACACTGAGAAGGAAAAGAGGAAATGGCTGGTTATAGCCCAAGTCACGCATTTAATGCCCAAGAGAGCCTTCCTATTACTGAGAATCATTCTGAGATACCTAGGATGAAACTTAGCCCCAAGGGCCATTTTTCTTTCTTTTTTCAATTTTTTATTTGCAAGTGTAACAAAAATAGGGCATTGCCAGCTGAGATTAGCAATGAGACTATCCCATCGATTCTAATTTAAGCAGATGGATTGATATAAGCAGTCTATCCTGTTCTAGAGTCATTGGACGGTGATGTCAACGCCAGCACTTTGAATTGGGAATGGAAACTTATCAGGCAGTGCATCCGGACCAGGATCAGTATAATATGCTCAAACTTTTTTGTCCTGGTGAGCAACCTTGGTTGCCAAATTCTGTACCAGCTGAATTTTCCAAACTGTCTTCAGAGGAGACCCCATGCGTAACGCATTGCCGTAGTTTAACGTAGAGGTTAGCACAGTATAGACAACAGAAGTTAGGCTATCCCTGTCCAGACAGGGGTACAGTTGGGCCACTAGCCGAAGCTGGTGGAAATTCAGGTGCATGGGAAAGTAAAAGGATGTATTTATTTTACCTGTCTCGTATCCTGAACCTTCCTCTCCCATTTTCTGAATCCTGAACAGCACAACAAGGCTCTTGTTTTAGGCTGGCTTATGTATTGAACAGAAGCCTCCTGTCAGGGGTTGGTAATATACGGCAACATTTTGTTGTGAGTTCTCACTTGTTATCTTCCATTTGCAGCTTTTCCCAATGATGTTTTCTTTAAGAGCTAAGACTTTGCTTCCTGCTCTACTGTGCTAAACAGTTAAAATTCTAGCAGCTCACATTTTGTCAACATCCTTACTTGCAAATGAGCTGTATAATTTGAAGATGAATCTTATCACTGGTGTAGAATCCATGTAGATGCCAGACAGTTCAATTAGATAATAGATTTTCTGTACAGCCAAACTAATATTGAACTTATCATGTAAATGGGAATACCAAGTTCTGCAGTATTTGAAAAGCTCCCAGAACCCAGGTACCAGGTATGTGCACCAGCTCTGTATGTACTCCAAATAACAAGGTTTAGGTCATGATCTCATGTTCATCAGTCAGATGAGGCCATTAGCAAGGCATCTTGAGGTAACCAGGGACCCCCCCCCATGCTACTGGGTTGCTCTGTGGCCTCATTTTTCCAGAAGTTAAATGCATGATCTTCCCATCCCTCCTCCTGACACTTTTTCTTTTCTGAGGTAAAAAAACATAGGCTGACTCATGAATTCCCAGAGCTTGACAGAAGAGGAGGTGGAGAACTTTAATTTTGACAGGCAGGTTTACCTCTTTATCTTAGGGAATTATTTTTTTCAAAATAGCTCCAATCACAGCGACACTGCTGTGAAAGCAGGGTGCAAGAAGTGGATTTAAACTACTGGGGTGGTCCACTTGTTTTCCTGACAAACAATTGAAAAACATATTCTCTCTTTTCTTCTGCATGAGGAAGGGAGAGGGAAAAGAAAAAATTCTGATTTTTCTGGTTTTTTTAAAACTAAGATAAAATTACCTAGTACAATAGCCCCTAGGCATACATGCCTAATTCTCACACTGATTTTCACCCCCCACAAACAACAACAATTTCTATTTTTCTACTCCGAAATACTAAACCTTCTCTTTGAGGGAGAACTGTTCTGCCCATTTTTCTGCTATTTGGAAAACTTCATCCATTCATAAGGGTTGGTCATGTCTGTGATATGCAATCCACTCTGCCAAGAAATTAGAAACTTACCAAAAAAAACCCAACATTTTAAATCTTCCATGAATGATCCATCCTGAAATTCTGCTACCTGAATGCACTCAGGATTCTTTGCCTGCAAATTTCATCCACTTATGTGACAAGAGGGGAAAATACAACTATTTTCAGATCCCTTATTCTAGTCAATGGGGTGAAAGAGTGTGTTGGATTTAAAAAAGCAGATTCAGACACAAATAAAAATTGAATCAGAACGTCAAAGAGCAGATTCAAAACAGAATGGGCTGCTTCCAAATGTTACAGCTACAAGGCGAAACTTGTGGTAGTTGCATCCATCTGTTTTTTTTTGCATCATTTGATCACTTACTGAAGAACTGATTCACTTCATACACTCTCTAATCTTGTTTTCGCTGCTGTTTCTGAGACTCTAGGAAATATAATTAGAGTGCCCTTTGGGAATGTCTCTCTGTGTGAAAGAGACTGTGCATGCACAAACTGTTTATTGAAAAGAGCAAGTGTAAGAATATAGGCTTTGATTTGGACTCATTGCAACTAGTTTGTTGACCATTCACACACACACAAAAACTGCAATCTAGGTTCAGGGTCTTTGAAATGTCTGTCTTGTAAAGTTTCCTAATGACCAAATAAGCTTAGGAAGCTGCCACTGACCTGCATTCAATAAGGAACAAAGTGCAGACAGTATAGCCCAGGAGGTTTGTTGCCACAGCAACGTGTCTCAGAAGTCAATGACCTTTTGCATGAGAAGGTGCTTTTAATAGGAAGGTACTAAATTAATATAGCCCATAAGTAACAAATATCACACTGAGACCACAAATTACTTCAGGGGAAAACTGCAAGGTATGAATAAAAAAAGATAGTATAAGCAAAGGTTTATCAGTTGTATGAAGCAATAGTGTTTCTCCAGCCATGGCCATCTGACTATCCAGTGAGGCAAAATAAAATAAAATAAAAAATACTTCAATTGATTGTGAAGCAAGCTGCCCTTTGTGGTCTAGGAAGCTGCAAAGAAAAATATTGCTCCATTGCAATCATTTTTGCTTTCATTTTTCTTATTGCACCTGTATTATTAGTCCACACTAGGCTTTAACCATGCTGCTTTTAATTCAGATTCAGATTTGGATCCTGAGAAGAGTGAATGGAATTCCGCTCACACAATGAGACTTTCTTAGTTCCTCAACTACCACTCATGAGGGCTGAGGAACCCTCTATAATGACATTGGTGGCTGCAGAAAGGGGAAGAAATAGTAAGAATTCAGGGAGGCTGCTTTGCTCGAGTAAAAATGCTTTTCTGTTGGTGCAATACACCTGTGGATTCAAGCTGTGGATTTGAATTTATAGCCCAACTGACTCAATAGATTCAGAGCACATGGCAGCATTTTAATGCTAACAAAAGCAAAATATTGTATTTTAATGTATTTAACATATTTGAAACATTAGAGGTAGTAAATCAGCTAACAAAAACTTGCATATTGCTTCTAAATGATACTGCTGCACATTACAGTTTTAATTGATACATGTTATGGCTTTAATATGTATTTACTTGAGCTCTGTAAGATAGATACAGATCTTTATTTCACTCCATCTATCATAAAAAATGTACTGTGGTGAACTGTGACTAATAAAACGATTTCCATTTCACACACTGAGGGGTAAAATTGAATACCACTAATATAATGGATATCCACTAAGAATGCCACGTGAATTGCTCCTCAGGCTTTGGTATACCAGCAACAAAAATACATTTTCTCAACTGTGAAGCAGTCACCAATAAAACCTTCCTGTGTGACCTTTTTCCATACTTGGCAGCACCAATGTGGCAGTAATTACGTTCACTCCTTTTCCTGACATATAAATGGAATGTGCAGAGCAGGAAGAGGAAGGAATCTGCTGGTCCTAGACCCCAGAAGGAGCCCCTCTCATACTCTGCAGAATGAGCAAATGGCAGTCCCCCCCCCCAAGATGTCCCTGAACTACAACTCCCATCACCCCGACTACTGGCCATCCTGGCTAGGAATGATGGGAGTTGTAGTCCAACAACATCCGGGGACCCAAGGCTGAGAAAGGGTGATGTATATATACTATGGGAATTGAAGATTATGATCAGACATAATTGAAGAGTGTCAGGGCTGAGTAGATATCTCAGCTGAGTCTGGAGTTGGGAACCAGAATCCATGGGACGAACCAGAGGTCAGGATCAACAACTAAGTCAAAACCAAATGAAAATACGAGCAAGCCTAAAGTCATGACCCAAAGGCAAGTTGGGATCAAATGGCAACGTGAAGATACGACTGAAGAACAAACCAGGAGACAGAATCAATGAACGAGACAGAACATGGCAGAATCAGCAGAGAGATAGGTAAAAAAAGTCCCAAAGTAACGCCTAACCAAAAGCATATTCAGTATACAGTGGTACCTCGGGTTACATACGCTTCAGGTTACAGACTCCGCTAACCCAGAAATAGTACCTCGGGTTAAGAACTTTGCTTCAGGATGAGAACAGAAATTGTGCTCCAGCAGCGTGGCGGCAGCAGGAGGCCCTATTAGCTAAAGTGCTGCTTCAGGTTAAGAACAGTTTCAGGTTAAGAACAGACCTCCAGAACGAATTAAGTTCTTAACCCGAGGTACCACTGTACTGTGTAAAGCCACTCTGCGGATGTAGTCTTGTCAATGCAGCTAGGGACCCTCCTTTTTACATGGTCCCCATATGAAGAGTTTTTATGAGTGCGGATGTGCGCGCGCACACACACGGTCTGTTCAAAGCCTATTCAACACATGCAGGTGAGGGCAGAATTCAAATTCTCTCTCCTTCATGCTGCCCCCACCTGCCCCACCCAAGGCCCATTTACTCACCCTCCATGTGCTTTGTGCAAATGTGTTCTAGCAACATTTGTTGCTACGCTAAGCACTATGACTTGGGTCTGTAAAAAAAAAGGCATTTATACCCCTGAAAACTTATTGACAGCAGTCAGCACTGTCAGTCTACTTGCTAAGCACAAATGCATATCCTGCTTTTCCTTGTCAGTGCAATCAAACACCTCCGTGAGTACAGTAATTGGGGAAAAAGCACACTGTACTGCAATAAAGAAGAACAAACTGCAAGCAAGTATTGCTATGAAGACATTTTCACGCTTTTCCACAAGAGTCACCGTTTTAATGGAAAGACACTTTAAGATGAAATCTAAAGAGTTTGTGTTAAAAACTACATACAGTGGTACCTCGGGTTACATATGCTTCAGGTTACATACACTTCAGGTTACAGACTCCGCTAACCCAGAAATATTGCTTCAGGTTAAGAACTTTGCTTCAGGATGAGAACAGAAATTGTGCTCCAGCGGTGCGGCAGCAGCAGGAGGCCCCATTAGCTAAAGTGGTGCTTCAGGTTAAGAGCAGTTTCAGGTTAAGTACGGACCTCCGGAATGAATTAAGTACTTAACCTGAGGTACCACTGTACACACATGCATAATGGGGTACAGACGGGTGAATTCTCCTTGCTTGGGCTTAATCTAGCAACAGCAGTATGAAACAATGGTGGAGGGATCTGGGAATTGTATCTGGCGGGAATGGAACAAGGGCAGCTGCTGGATATTCAACCCTCAGTCCAAGAGAGGCTTCCTCAGTTCCCTGCTTCAGTTTATTCCTGAATATTATACCTGTCCCTGCCCCACAATGGTGAGCAGCAGCAAATTTGATTAGGTTTGTTGAAGGAAATGTTGTAGGACACAGTCCCTCCCTTCAGCTTAAGCTGGTTTATAAATCATGCACACACACTATTTAAGGACCCTCAGATATCAAGGAAGGTTTTGGGATGTGTTGGCAATCTACTGGACACCCCCCGCCCCCGCAACTATTTTTATGAAATGACAGAGGAAGTTTCCTACTGGCAAAAACCCTTTCCTGCTCTGGTAGAATAATTTTTCTCTGCACGCTGACAGTTATAGATAATAACCCAAAAAACAAGCAATTGTAGGCAACCTAAGTGCAGGACTGCTGAAGTCACCAACTGCAGACATCGGAGTTGTTCTTACAGAGGCAGGTTTGCAACCCATATTTCTGTTTCAGAAATTGAGGCAATCCAGAAAGGAGCAAAAGAATGGCATCCTTTCCTTCATTCAAATATAAAAGCCTCCATTATCTGCCAATTAATATCCACAAAAATGAAAAAAAAACTGCCCTGAGATAAATTGTCAGATAACAACTGTTATATAGCTGTGTGATTATAAGAAAAGGTGAGGTGCTTTGGCTTTTTATGACTTATTTCACTGAAAAGTGGGAACATTTGTAGCACAGCTGATCTTTTCAGTGGCTCTGATTTGCTGAAAATAATTTAGCTGACACAAAATGTAGCCTTATGTAGCTCTTCTATCTCCACCGTGCAGGAAAATTACAGAAAAATAGGCATTCTATCTTAAAATGTGCCTCTACAGAGTTTCCAATGACTTTCCACTTTGGCCATGCAGCCTGCAGACATATGTGGTTGTAACCACAATTTAAGCCCACAGAAGGCATTATCTATTCCCATATGAAGAGAATGAAGAAAATTAAAGTGGATTCAAATCACATAAATAAAATAATTTTGACTACTATAATGGCTTGTTTGTATTATCTATCCTCTGATTTCTCTACTGTGAAATCCAAATGATAATGAAGACTGGGGGGGGGGGTATTTGTTACTAACCTTTATGTTTCTTATTGACTTCTTCCACTATCACTGTTTCAAGAATTGCTGACCCGTTGATGATTGGGATGGGGCAGAAAGGTGATATGCTCCCAACCAAAGAACATACGTTGTCCAAATTAATAATTCCAGTTTATGCCATTTTTTGCTAGCATTGATACAACTGCAGTTGTTAACACACTTTCTAGGGATAAAGAACTCAAATAGGATTTGCTTCTGAGTATACATGCCTAGGACTGCGCACCTTCCAAAATGATTTTCTGCCTCAATTTGTCTAAAATGACTCCATGGAGGAAAGCATGCAAGAAAGTAAATCATGGCAAACAGCCTTTTTCACCATCAGATTCTCATCATGCAATATTTATTCTCTCATTTTTCCAGTGTCATATCTAAAGTATGAAACACATACAATTCAAAGCTTAAAGGTAAAGGTAAAGGTACCCCTGACTGTTAGGTCCAGTCGCGGATGACTCTGGGGTTTGCGTGCTCATCTCGCTTTATTGGCCGAGGGAGCCGGCGTACAGCTTCCGGGTCAGGTGGCCAGCATGACTAAGCCGCTTCTGACAAACCAGAGCAGCGCATGGAAACGCCGTTTACCTTCCCGCCGGAGCAGTATCTATTTATCTACTTGCACTTTGATGTGCTTTTGAACTGCTAGGTTGGCAGGAGTTGGGACCGAACAATGGGAGCTCACCCTGGTGCGGGGCTTCAAACCACCAACCTTCTGACTGGCAAGCCCTAGGCTCTGTGCTTTAGACCACAGCTAAATCCTAGATCATGCAACAGTAGAACATGGGGACTAAAGTATGTACATGAATTGAAGCATTGGTCTTTTATTATTCAAGGGCTTCCTCAATAAGTCTATAAAGAGATAAAGAACCAATTCATAGGTGGGGAAGGAGAAGATTCTTGGCTCTTACAGCCATTTCTGGATTTCAGCATCTGCAACATGGCCACTTCTGAGGGGAAACGTTTTAGTTCTTTTTGCTCTCTTGCTTCTACAAGCAGACACTGGATTAATGTATATATGTTCAGGACTGGAATGTAAATTTGGCCTGTTTCAATAAAGTGCAATCGAAGTCTGTTTAAAATATTACAACAACCACCTTCATTTTTCAATATGCAAATGCCTATTTCAGAATGCCCATGGGTATCCTTAATTTGGCAAGGACATGATTTATATCGTAGCTTGCTCTATTGCAGCGGAATCTTTACATACAACACCAACACCCACCCACCCACACACCACCCTTAAATTCAAGCCTTTGGGGGCTTCAGCTTGCACCTGCCATCTATGAAGCCACATGCAACATGAAACAAAGGTTAATGAATCCTTAAACAGACAATTGCAAGGCCTCCAATAAGTTGTTTTCACAAACCTTTTATTTATATGTTATTAGTGAAATGCAAGCTACATGACAGGGATCCCCAGTTGCCACTCAGTTACTCTGCCACACAGAACTCTCTTCGAGCCAGTTGAGGTTTGTAAGAAGTGTTCTAGAAACTAGGAAACTCACTACCAGGAATTTTAACATTCATTGGTCTAATAATGAATATTTCCTTACTTCCTCTTCGTTTTTCTTAAAACATCGATTACAGACAATCTTTTGCATTATACAAGTCTACAAGCATTCCCCCCCAATACTACTTGTTAACTGGAAGATCCAACTTATGAATATTAATTTTCTCCACTTCTACTTCATTTAGGGATAAATTACAGAACCTCCATTTGAGGAATAACTCTCATTTAAATCAACGTGACACAAAAAAGGTCAGTCCCAGAGTTCTCAACCTTAATTCTAATGAATCAGGGGAATAAAGACCTCCAATATTCTGATTCTACACAGGAGTAAGCGGGGCACTCTTCAATATTCTGTTTCCTCTCCAGGAAGGAAATCAGGTTTCCACAGAGCACAAGTGCTCCTCATCCTATAAATGATACCTTCATCTTAGTGGTCAGAAAGTTCATGATACCTAGCTAATGGCTGGAGCTCTCAGGGCTTAGGATTCTGAAACAGTGAGTGGAGGGGCAGGAGGAATTCTAAAAGCTGCAGAGCAGTCAAAAATTATGTTTAAAGAAGATATCAAAACCCAAGTTTTGTAAACATCTAATATGGTATCCAATGTAATTTATCAGTTCACTCCTTTGCTGGTATCCGTAAGGACAGAAGTTACATATTATCCAGTCATTTTTGGTTAGATGATTAATGCTAATGCATATGGAAATATGACAAGTTTATTTTCATTAAAGGGTCTCACTCCTTTTAATTAATTTATGTATTCAAGGGGTTTACAAGGCCTTGAGATTAGCAACTGAGATGTAAAATTGTTCTTTTCTTGAGAATTATTTATTCTGGAAGAGCAAAGATGTGTACACGTACAAACACATGGATTTGAGAATGCTAAGAAACTCAAAATTCAAAACACAAAGAGAACTTTTATCAATTCTGTATATGAGAAATTAAGTGTACACAACATTATTACATTCTGTCTTATAAAACCCATAAAACTCTTTCTCATCACAAAGCATTTAGCTTCTTCATGACACTGTGAATTATTTAAATCATTATTAAGGCTGCATCTGAAAGTAATCTGCAACATTCCCTGTAGCAGCTCCACTGTGCAGATTGCTATGTGCAAAATTCTTAGATCATTTCTTTATGAAAAATATTTTAAAGGTTCACAGTTACTTGTTTTATAGTTTTAATTTAAACAGAAATGAAGGTAATATTTTGCTGTGTGTCTCAGAATGCAAGTTCTTAAGGCCTTGGGCAAATGCTAACTACAATATTGGGTTTCCTTTTAAATCATATAAGAAAATATATTGAAAAAGCTTTGGTTTAATGTATTATTAGCTAGTCCTACACATGCAAGAATTGTTCATTAGAGTACAATGCATATGCTGTGTCTGAACCAATATTAAAATTAATCGACTTCTAACCATTTTAGTTGTGTCATTTACATTGAATTTTCCATACTACACCATGAACGGTGAATTTTGGAATTCGCTATACTGCTTATATTTCATTGTTACGTTTGTTTGCCCATCTCCTTGATAGTTTCTCTCTATAATTGGTTTTTATATATTTCTGTCATTATAAGGAGGTTTCTATAGTATACAGTCACAAAGTCTTTCTATAGAATTCCTCCTGCCCTACATTTACATTATAATTGTCATGGAGAATGGTACTGTGTACTTGTCATGGACTGGCTGGATGCAGACGAGTGGTGGGAGGCACCAGCTGAAGAACCCACAAAGGAAGAAGGCTCAGAGCCAGAGGATTGGTGGTGGGATGACGATGAGGGGTCATAGGGTGAAGAGGAAGCAGATGGGAGGAGGAGGTGTCAGAAGCTGAAGAGATAACAGGATTTAGTGAGCAGGAAGTCTGTAGCAGGGGGCAGTCCAGAATCAGAGGCAGAAGCAGAGGCTGGAGAAGTCTCTGGTTGCTCATCAGGGGAGGGATGCGGCTTCACATGTTGCTGCAGCTGCACCAAAGGGCACCGACCTGGGAACAGCTGCCTAGATGCTATAACATGTGTGCACATGTGTATTTGGAGCCCCATCTACTGGAAATTCTTGCTTTGACAACAAAGAATTAACTACTTGCTATTTGCATTTGATGGTCAGGGGTGTACAGGACAGCATGGCTGTGGTAGTGGGCTGGCTGCTCAGGTCTTCAAGTCAGGTCTGCTTATTTCTTATTAATTCAGGCTGTGCCTGGGGGTTCTTGCCTGCCTCATAGCAATTGTTAACAACTTCTTGGTGGTTAAGGCGCTGGGCTGGATCCTTAGTCAATTGGGTACCCCACTAAAGGGGTCCAGGAGGTGGCGTCTCTGTCTGGAAGTCTACACAGGAGCTGATGAGCCACCAAATGGCAATCCTGATAGGATTGTCCTGATTTCATATATGTCACAGAGTGACCCTTAATCCAGAGTCAACCCTGCAGGTGGACTAGTTGATTCTGCATACATACCTAACGCCTTTGCCCAAGCCTACTTTGTTCAATCTGTAATGGAAAAGAGTGGCCTATTTTAACCCAATATTGATGTCCTGTGTCTTTCTTTTTTTTGGCCTGTCCCGTGCCTGGGCTCGCAATTACCCTTGCAGTCATGATTTCGACTAAATCACTCCTCTATAGTGTTAAAGATCTACAGCATTCTGGATATGTGTAAGCCTGGCTCTATGTAAGCTAGGTCATACTCACAGAAGTGCATGGTCAGCACATCATTGTGGTGTTGCTGCTTGTTTACTGTAAATGCAGCCCACCTAATTCCTGATTTGACATTCAGAGCATGATGAATAATTCAAGCCTAGTTGATGTATCTAAGCTACTTGCCTTTTCAATCACTTCATAGCACAGATCAACATGTAGCTCTTTGACTGTGTTGAGCTCAGTTTTTCATTTTCATTTCATTTATTAGACTTATTAGTCGCTCATCACCCAAAGGTCTCCAAGCGACTTACAACAAAAAAGAGGAAGAGGTATACAATACATATCAGTTGGCACCCTTCAGCTCATTGCCAACTTTATAACAAGATATCCCTTTGTATTAAATGGCCACATGAACCGAATACATCTTTGGAACACTGTGTGTTTGAATCTTCACCCTCCTTTACTCATTTGTGTTTGAGATATACAACTCTAGCTCTAAAGGGATGAGCAACAAAAAGGTATAGGACCATACTATGCAAAAACAAAAAAAGAAAACACAACAACCTAAAAAATAAAACATGCAGCAGATCTCCTCTAGTTGAAAGCAGTGTCAATAACAGGTTGGAGAAATCATTTGTCCAAGATTTGGAGTAGACCAGGGATGGTGAACCAAAAGTCCAATTATATCTGGAGGACTCCAACTCCCATCAGTCCCAGTAAGCAAGACCAGTGGTCAGGGATGATGGGAATGACACTCAGGTTCCCCATTCCTAGATCAGACGGTATAGCAGCTTCTATAGTGCTGAGGAAATGTTGGGACTTAGTGGCACCAAGGAAGTATGCCTTCCATTATTGCAAATTATTAAACATCAGTTTATACTTATGTGTGACCTTGCCTTATCCCATGGCCATAGGCAAATTCTGCAATATTAAAAACCATTTGTAAGTATTTACTTCTCTCCGAAATAAGGAAAGCTAGAATATTAGCAAATGAAAATCTGAGCTGCTTGAGAGTTTATGCTTCAAATAAACGTATTCCAACATAGTGCCCTCCAGGTGTTGAACTACAACTCTCATCATCCCTGTCCATTAGCCATGCTGGCTGGGACTAATGAGAGTTAATGTTCAGCAACATCTAGTGGCACCACATTTTGGAAGACGGACTTAAAGTATCACAAGATTATGAGACACACAGCAAAAATCCTCAAAGTGAGTACCTTAGCCTTATATATCCAATAAATAAAAGCTGAAATCTCTGTTTCACTTGAGTTGCTTCCAGGCACTGTGTTTACTGTCCTTTAAGTGCAGCCCAGACTCTCCCCATCCTCTTTTTCACTAGACTAGGACTCTCACGGCAAACCTGTGTCTGAAGCTGTATACAACCCTGTTAAACCTGTTACATTACTAGCTCTTTTGTGGAGTCTGAAAGAAGGTTCAACAGGATGCACACCAGCAGAAATACAAAAGAACTAAACAATAGTTCCTTTTAGGAGCTTGAAAAGGTCACTGCAACCTTCAAACGAAATACAAATCACTTATCTGTATGCCATGGTTCAGACTTTCAACTATATATGAAATGATCTGATGTTTCATTTCACTTTGTTTTAAAAGGGGAACATCTGTGTTTCTCTCGGAGTTAAATTTTATTGTATTAGAAGACAAAGCTGTTTTCTGGTTATAGCTAGTGATTAATCTTGATCAACTGTCACACTTTATTTAACTTTAATTCTGTGAAAAGGTTTTCTGTACAATGTAAGATGAGAATTGACATTTAAATGTTCAGATTTGTTCAGATTACCATCTCATCCTATTAAAAAAAAACACCACTTTCTCGATTTTCCACTTCATACATTTGATGAAGTAGGCTGTTGCCTATAAGAGCTCATTGCACAATAAAATAAGTTTGCCTCCAAGATACCAAATCATCATGAATATTCTTGTTGCTATAGACCACTAGAATTTTTCTGTATCTTTTACAGTATTAAATTAAAAAAATATATTGATGAGGCTGTTTCAAAAGGTATATGGAATATATTAATATTATTCCGTAACAATTTATTGTTCTTTCTTTAGGGCCACTCATCCACAAGCAATATCATATTAATATGGAGAGCATTAGAGTTGCTCAGTGTTTAGTGCATATGACAATTCTGCCCATGTAGAATGTTAAGTAGATGAGCAATATTTATAGAAATTAAATGGGCCACCTGGTAGGGACTACTCTCAGGAGCATATGCACAATACTAAAGTTCAGCGCTAATAAAATGATTAATTCAGAAAGACAGTTAAAGGTCTTGGCTACACCAGTAATACCAGCCAGGCATAAAGGCCAAGTATGAACACACAAGAGGTGGGAAAATATCTTAACATTTTTGGACGCCACAATGTGGGCTGTGTGAGAGAGAAATAATGCTGGGTCAGAAAATAATAAAGACCACTAGATCATTATAATAGGTGGCTCATTCCTCCAGCAGGTTACAAGACTATTCTAAACGTATGATTTGACGAAAAGCAAAATATCTCCCTAGCCACTTCCTGAAGAGGACAGTGAGGTAAGCAAAGCCAACGTTGGCCCAAAGGTAAAATGGCATTGATTGTCATATGCTGAAATTTCCATAGTAATAAATGTGATAACTAGAACTGGGCAATCAGCACCAAGAATTTAAGTCAATCAGTCAATATGTGCTGAAGAAGTAAGTGCTATACTGAAATCAACACAGATGTATTCAAATCAACAGGCCTTAGTTTCATGTAGTAAACGTGTTTTAAGATCAAGGTGCAACTCCACCAGAGAATGCATCTCCATGCACATCTGCACTTCCAAAAGTTCCTCAAAAACCACAGGTTATTTGAAAAGGAACACTGTTATATTAACTCAGACTGCTGGCAATCATAAGCAATGAGGAGAAAATGCAGGTGTAATAACAGTATCGTTCTAACACAGTAGGCTTTTCAGCACAGAATTGTAGAGACATGGATTCTATAAGCCCCAAAGTGGCTTGCATGTTACCATTCTAAAATGCTTTTGTTTTGCATTCTAAAATGCATTTGTTTTGCATTTTGTTTTGCACCTGCAACCATGTTCTCATTAAACAGCAGAAAAGCCATCTTCAAATATGACACCCTTTCAGATAAATTAAAGATTGGCATTAAAAACGAATACCACCACCATGAACCATTGCTCTAGATAGGAATGGACATTCCCTTTTATTCATGTCTGAACAGAGGAGAGGTGCAGAGAGCTTTTCTCTGTGAGCAAGTACAGAGGTGGGTGCTTTTATTTATACTCAGGGTAGGAGGCACGCCCTTTCTCTTTTACATGGGATATGCAATTTGTGTTATGCCAGGCCCCCACAGCTGCAGTTTTGTGTTTTGTCACACCCCCACAGCCACCACTTTCTGACTAACATGGAAGGCACTTTCTCAAAAAATTCCAAATGTGCTCATTGGCCCAGAAAAGGATGGCGACCCCTGATATGGGTAAATATACAACTTCAGAACTCAGCATTTTGTCATTTAGAAGTAATAAATAACATTATCATGACAATTTCATTTCCCCCTCTATTCACTTGCCTACGATGCAAATTGGATCTGCATAGTACCAATTTATACATAGTTCGTTATGTCAGCGTGTCATCAGCAACTGAAACCTGTCAAGAGATGATTACTGACAATAGCCGTAACATTTTGGAGCTTGGAACGTTAAGTGGTAGCTTTGAAGCATATACATATCATCTTTTCTCAGCTTGGTTTATCTCCTCTCACATTTGACACTTCGAAATAAATGCTTTCAGGCCCAAACCCTAGGATTTCCTTGCTTTCCTTTGCATACCTTCATTTAGAATCCCTGGCTAATCTCAGCAGCAAACACACACGCAAGCAATCATCACACGTTGAGTTGCATATTATTTACTATATGGAAGTTTTTTTCCATACAGAAAGAAGAACCTAGTATATATGAAGCAGCTAAACATGGTAAGTTCTTGTCCTTGCTCATATATGAACTATATTATCTAGAGTTCTTACCACCAGCATTATTAAACCATGAAAGTCAATGTGTCTAGAGCAGTGCTCCCCAAGCTCACCCCCTCAACCACTTGAATGATTTCCCTGCCTGTTTTAGCAACTGTTAAGATGCTGTGATAGATGTTGCCTAGTTTTAAATTGATGGTGGTGGTGCCAACGTTTAGCTTCAACTTTCTGTGCAACTTAGGGTAGACTGTCATCAGACTTGGAGTCTAAGAGATTGATCTCTTACTACCTCTTTGTGACAGTGTCTATCTCTGAATGAACTACCCCTATAAGTACACCTGGCATAAACACTGACCTCATTTTTGGGAGGCAGATGAAGATACACCTTTGTGCAAAGGCATTTGGAAGGAGTAAATCTTGGTTGTGTTAATTTGCAAAATAACTGTTAGTTTATTGATATCCTGTCTCCTGACTTCCCTTGAGTGTGCTGGCAACACTTTCCAAGTATTTTATCTCTGCAATGTTTGACCCAATTAATCCTTCCTTTCCTGCTTTCTATGATATTATTTTCCCCACCCCATTACTTTGTACTGTTTTTATTATTATTTACACATCCAAAGAAATTTTCTCATCCAACATGGTAACTCCTGTGATGGTAATTAACACCAGAACATTTAATTTTGAAGTTGACATTTTGTGTGAAAGCATTACAGAAAGTTAGATTCACTTCACTATGCTTATATTATACAAAGACAATTAACGCAAGTAGTTAAAAACAACTCATCTGTTTGTGACCTTTAAGCACAAATTACAATTTCTTTTTTTTAAGCTGCAGCAGAAGGAAAAGAAAAAATACCTAGCACTTAATGCTGATGTGCAAAAATCCACCAGCCCTGCAACTTTTGAATAAAAATTCTGTGGGCTATAATAAGAAAACAAGACTCTGGTCCATTTTCTCCTTCAACTAGATTAAAGCCATCCATCATTTCTCCATGGCATCAACATCATAAATGCTTAAGTCACTGAAGTAAGAGACATGCCAATGATATTACTTCTTATTTCTAAAACATTTACCTCAATATTCTCCATCAACAAAGTAAATAAATAAAATAAAAACGCAGTAAAGCAAGCAACAATTAAGCAGTTTGACTTTGTTAATTCCTTGTTAATTCACCGTCTTTGGTTTCTTTCTGTCTATGTTTTCCAAATGAGCAGAACAAAAATTAGATCAAGAGATTCAACAACTGTCAACATGTCTAAAAGGAAGTCAGATGGTGGGGTACAAATAAGTAGTAGTAGTAGTTGTAGTAGTTGTTACCAGGTCTGAACGTTCTACCAACTTTGACTTTTAAACTTCTTTCCAATAAGTAATGTGAGATGTTATAATCAACAGGCTGTTTTGGGTCTTCATTGTTGTAGACAAGCGAAATGCCATCTATCATGACTTTGTTTTCCACTCTATTGAGCTAGTTTGTGTCATGGTGTGACTCCCATATGCTGACAATATTTGGGTTTCTGAGGATACATAGCATCACAATATTTTTATGTTGAAAACAACCATTCTTCAAAGGAATCCCTTGATAAGGGATTCACCAAGGTGGTGTGTTTTCAAAGCCTTGGATATGTTGCTCACACCGGGTTGTTCTTAAAGGAAGAAGGCTTGGTCAAGTTCAAAAGTGCCATGGTCAAATGAAAATGGATGCCCAATCTGGGGAAAGAATCAGATTGCTTTTCCAATAGCAAATTTTTATCACAGTCTGAATGTGAAGAAAAGGGGTGTGTGCAACAAGTGAGAAACAAACACATGCCACAAAATCTGATCCCAATAAAACTCTTTAGACAGGGTTTATTACTGAGCCATGCCTATTTGTAATTCTATCAGCCGTGGAAGGGGGGATTTCATATACAAGCTGAGGGAGTCCTCAAAACGTTCCATTTGGGGATGAGCGGCCAAGATCTTCAGGAGGAGCTGTTCACATCCTGGGTGAAATCAGGTTCTGACATTGAGGCCGAATGGGTAAAGTCTGAGGGCCCATCTGGAGAAGTGCCTGAAATGGGGCAAGAAGACAACTGGAGTAAAGGTCTCCTTGAGATGAAGGCCCTCTTCTCAAGTAGACCTCTGGGAAGTCAGCTGACGTGGGAGTGTAGTTCCAGCAGCTCCTACTCAATAGCCCAAGTGATGGGCTGGAAGAGCTGCTAGCACCATGTTTATGTACCAATTCCGTGCCCTGTCTGCTACTGAATTGCCTGCCTATGACAAACCTGGTCATGGACTGCTATGACCTTGCCTCTCCCCTCACCCTTGCTGTGAATTCTGCTTGTCTGGACACTGGAAGGGCCCTGGACATTGCTCCAGTTGCTTCCCTATTGGTGCTGCTGCTTGCAAGTCTTCTGTTTATTCATGAGTCCAGTGAGGATAGGACAAAGGAACCAGAATTTTTCTCTTAGAAGCAGAAAAATGCAATAAATTCTTCTGATGTGTGCATATGCACAGGGAAGATTTCACAACCCAGACAAAAGTTCATTGTGGATTTTCAAAATGTTAATGAGCTCATTATAATAATAAAGGAGTAATGTGATAAAAAGAAGCAAAGTGAAATTCCTTGAGCTAGAAAGTCCCCAGGACAAGAGTTCAGAGAGATCAAAGACCAGAGTTCAAAGACTTCTGCCGAGCTTATTGTTTGTATTCAGCGCTGAAGCTATGCGCAACACCCCGCAGAAAACCTTTGGTTTAAATAATGAAAAAGTAGCTGCTTGTAGTTTGTTAGAAATGTTAGTCACAGATTCTGAAGCAAAACTTAAGAATTCTTGCTTTTATCATCAGAAAAGATCAGTATGTATTTTAAAGTGTGTATGTCATGTATTTCATGACTGGCATTTTAAATATTTAAATATGTTGACCACTTGCAATCAAATACCTTTAACTTCAAGAAATTGTAGTATCAAAGCTTTAAAACCAGCTGTATGAACACAAAGAGACTAATTTTCTTAGGAGAGTTTTTCTGTTGCAATTGTTATTTAGGATTTTCTGTGAACAATAGAAGACACAGATTTAGTATGCTTAATCAGTCTTAGTCATTTCCAACACAGCCTTTTTTGTTTGTTTGTTAAAAGGAATACTTTGATCACATTTAGGAAAAAATGCTTCTCTGTATGATAGCTCAGTTGGTAGAGCATGAGACTCTTAACTTCAGTCATGGGTTCAAGCCATGGGTTCAAAAGATTCCTGCACTGCAGGGAGTTGGAGTAGATTACCTTTCTGGTCCCTTCCAATTCTACAGTTCTAAGATTCTAAGATGCTATTCATGAAAGGGAACCTTGAAGCCTGAGTTCTGTCAGTTGCTTCCTCTGTCTTTTACAAGCCACATCCTCACATCATGTTTTCCTCTATACAGTATAGAATCACAGAATCATAGAATTGTAGACTTGGAAGGGACTTTGAGGGTCATCCCTGCCAACCTCCTGCAATCTCAAAAAAACACCCCTGACAGATCTCTACTTAAAAACTTTCAAAGAAGGATAGTCCTCCACCTCTCGTGGGAGTCTATTCCACTGTCAAACATCTCTGCTGTCAGAAAGTTCTTCCTGATGTTTAGTCGGAATCTCCTTTCTTGTAATTCCAATCCATTGGTTCAGGTTCTAGCCTCCTGAACAGGAGAAAACAAGCTTACTCTATCCTCCATGTGGCAGCCCTTTATATATTTGAAGATGACTATCATATCTCCTCTTTACCAGGCTAAACAAACCAAATTCACAATTCCAACTATCTTGCAAATGTTTTATGTAATCCTTAACGAAATATATAACAGCTTGCAGACTTGTGCTGTGAACAGAGCATTTCTGACTCTATACAAACTTTCGCTTCTGCACTTTGACAGTATGACATTGCCATCTCATATTATCAGGCAGTCACATTTGTATGTAATCATAAGTGAACACCATGCAAACATAGCAAAGTTGTTGGGTGATATGCATTGCGTTCAGTATTAGACACTGAGATACAAAGCCAGGAGCTAAATGGCACCTTAAACCTAGGTTATGGGCGCAACAATGGAACGTCTAGGTACGCTTTTTCATAACAAAGCTGAAAATGAATGAACTGCAGCTAAAAGATTATGTTCATTTTTCACATGGTCTAGTCCTTCCCCTGCCCACCCCCCTAATATTCTTAAGAGGGTTTCTTCTCTAGTTTTCAGAGAGTAGCTGGAAGTGGGGAGGCAGAAAAAGGTCCTCCTTTCCTTCCACTCTGCAGTTTTAATCTGAAATCTTAGGCACAGTACTGTGCCCAGAGCTCAGAAAATGCTCACACTAATGAAATTCCCTGTCGCAAAATGGGAGTTTTGAGCACTGATTGTGTTGTGTTGTACATATAAGTTTAATATTGAATGTGTATTGTTAGTTCAGCAACGATTGTGTGGGTGCTTATATTTATTATATTACTCATTAGGATCTTAATATTATCAGCAAGTATGAATAAAATTATATTTATTATTGATATAAAAATGAGATCACACATTTATATACCATGTAAACATTTTTAGTTGGTCTGTCCTTGCTAGGCAGCCCTTGTCTTCCACTGGGGCCTAAACCTGCTGCCAACAGCCCTGCATACAACCCTCCTCATACTTGGGGGACAAGTCCTCAGCATCACCTTGATTTCTTCAAGCTCACAGGTGACAAATGATGAAAAGTTTGCAGGGGCCCTTTAAGGAAAACTGCCAGCTCCTTTAAGGAGACATGCCCAGTGAAGAATAGGCCTTGTCTGCCTTTCAGCTCCCTGCTAAGGCAATGTCTCCCTAAAACTTTCAATGAAGGAAAAGTGCCAGCCAATGGGAGCTGTCCAGAGTTCTGATCTGGCCTGCCGGAGCTTCTTTGCTACAGTCTCCTAACATGCCTCTACTTACTGTGATGTTACTGGAAGTGATTTTGTCCGCTGTGATTTAACTTGATGATACTCTGCTACAGCAGTTTGCCTAATAGGACTTGCCTGCAAAGATTCTACCAAATGAGTTTTCCCAAAAAGAACTCTGGATCTGCTCCTCATTGCAGAACAGGATATGGAAGAAAGAGAAAAAGGGAAGACTTGAGCCTGAGGCTTGAACAGACTCGTTCCTGTAGCACTAAACTATGGATTAGCATGACACCTGAACAGGGCTACTATTTGAAGACAGCAGTTAAAGAATGCTGCTGTTCTACATTCTGCCTGAAGGTAAAACATGTTCTAAATGTAGGTTGGCATATTATGACAACATGGGGGAAAGGTGTATATGCAGAATAAAGAAGTTGCTATGTGCCCAGTGCATAAGATTTAGCTCTAGATGCCTTCAATATGCTTTATAATATTTTTCATGTCCAAGGAAAATGGCTGTATAATTCCCCTATTCCACCCTTTTTAGGACAGTTTTGGCCCACACATATTTTATTAGAGAAAAGCAAAAGTCCTTCATAGGTCAACATAGATGATTTTATGCTATGTTTAGACTCTTGAACCAATATTCTCTGCTTGCAGTCAATAGGCTTATATCCATGCATGAAATTAGAATGAGTTGATTCAGAATAAACTGACAGACTTTCTATGATTTTACACAGAACTATGAAAATGAATTTCATTTTCTAAAAGGCACAATTTCATATGCCCACATATACTTCTGACACTAATTAGAATGTCTCAATTTCAATCCACATCATCGTTTGGGAGTAGCACAGAAGACAGTTAGCCGGGCAGAGAGCTAGTCTTTACAGATCCAGCTTCAAAAATGAAAACATGGGGAAAGAAAACACTACATCTGCATTTACATCAAAACCAAAGCTCTGGACAATTTCAGACAATGTTGGTCTGTTGGAGAAGGACCACAGCTCAATAACAGAGCATCTGTTTACATGAAGAATGTCTCAGGTTCAATTTGTGGCTTCTCCAGGTAGGGCTGGACATGTACTTTGTCTGAAACTCTGGAGAGCCACTGCCAAACAGTGTAGACAGTAATGAGTAGATATCCCAATGATCTGACTTGGTATAAGGCAGCCTCCTAGATTCCTGTCTAGTGTAGCAGCTCATTTACTAACATTGCAATAATATTGTACTTCTTGGTCAAAATGAGTATATGGTAACCTTCAACAATAACAAGCTGGTTCAACTTTCACTTGGTACTTCAGTTTGATCTTTCTTACAAATTTAATAAAGCTTAGCATTTTATACCTAGACTACTTATTTGCTTACTGCAACACATTTATTTTGCATGGCACCTTTCAGCACAAAGTTAGCGCACAACCACATTATAGACAGTATTCTGGTCCTCTCTTTTTTTACAGGATTTTGAATACACCAAATTTTGAAAAACACCAGTATGGGAGAAAGAGAGCTTAACCCCTTTCCCCTCAGTCCATTTCTCAAATTTAAATCCACTCCTGCAAGTTGCTCTGCTTCCCATGGGGAAAACATGCAGGGACCTAGCAAAAAGCAGCTGGGTGGGGGTTAAAGAGAAAAATGGCCCAAGAAAAAAAGATTAAGCACCTCACCAAGCTGTGCACAGTGCACTGCTGCTATGAGGAATATTCTGTGGCCACAGCGAGCTTTTTCTTGGGAACACTGGCAGATACTCAATACATCATTCACTGTATGCATACTTTGCGTTTTCAGTTGGGAAAGAAAATCCAGCAATATCAAATCTTCAGTAAACTTGGAGACTCAGCCACCTGTATTTTGTCAGTCACAGATCAACAGTAAACAACTGTGCACTTAGCAATAGGAGGGATAGCAGCTTTTGTTTACATGATCACCTATCCCAAAATGAAAGGAAAGTGAGTCAAGAGCCCTTCACAGTTTTACCATCAGCTGTTGACTCGCTTCCACCATTGACTTGTTCCTTGCACAATCTGTGAACAAATCAGAAATGGAATCAAGTGGTCTTTACCCCAGCAAAACAAATAATTTAAGCAACCGCTAGGTTGTAATATCAAATCCCATTCTCCACAAGGAAGAAACCACCAACCGCACAAGTTGTGGCTGACAAAACATTTATTGTTCTTCATCAGCACTTGTAGCATTCTTAAGCAAATAGTTTGAAATGTTAAATATTTCATCTACTCTTTTTGCTGTTCTATCATTTTCCCAAGACATCTGGGTTAAGTATCATAGAAGCATAGAATCATAGAGTTGGAAGAGACCACTAGGGCCATCGAGTCCAACCCCCTGCCAAGCATCTATGATGTTTTATCATTATCAAGCAGACCAAAAACTATTACTAAGTAATTTTATCAGCTGAAACAACCTACACACCATCCCACCTTCCCTTCATCTTCCAAAGTATAAATGCAACAATCCACCTACTCAGGGCTTTTCCCCCTTTTTCATACAGAACTCACCAGAACTGAGTTCCAGCACCTCTCAGGTGGGTGCCATTGCCATTATAATAGAACAAGGGAGGCTTCCTGTTGAGTTCTGGCACCTCTCTTTCTAGAAAGTTAGCCCAACACCTCACCTTTTAGGAGAATCATCTTCTCAAACATATTTCAATGCACTGAGCACCTTCTTGGACACACTTAACATTGCAGGGTGGGGGAGATGGAGGAAAGAGATGACCGCATCCTTTACTCTGAAGTATGTTCTTTTTAAACAAATCTGCTGCCATAAGGGAAAGAACAACATTTATCCTTTAAATTAATGCCTCTTCTAGTATATTGTTCAAATTCCCAGAAATCAAGGCAAACATAATTAAGGTAATTCAGACATATTGCTTATAAAGAATCAGCAATCGCCTCTGCGGCATTAATCATTGCTGTGATCTGCTTATTTGGGATTTTTATACCTTGATTTCATGGAAAGAACTCAACAGGCTAAGATGCTTAAGGCAGTTTATGTGAGATGGTTTATGAGCACATATTGGGTATATAGAAATATGTAATGGGCATGAGCATGCCAAACATGCACAAAAAGCTGTGGGATCCAGAAAGGATATTTAAAAATGAATCATTAATTTTTTTAATTGGAGTCAGATAAGCCCATCATTTCTGGCAAAGTCAAATGGGTGCTACTACCCCTGCTTTACTCATTTTCAAGATGATATGAAAACAAATATGCTGCTACCATCTGTTTAACCCCAAGTAAAGTCCAGGGGTGGAATCTAACTAAATCATATTCAGGCTAGACACAATTGAAAACCAAGTTACTCAAGTCCATTTATTTCAGTGATTCAGGGGGAAAGTGTTTTCAGCTCACATGAAAGCAGGTTTGAACACACACACACACACACACACACACACATCAATACAATGCTAACAGATCAGAAACAAAGAGCCATGCACTGAAACCTCACTTTTATTTATTTTCAGTTTTCTGAAAGTCTAAGTGCACACCTTAGCATTCTTCAGTTGTGAGCCATCATTAATAAGGGAAACATTGAGCAATAGTGTGGGGGTAGCTGGTGCCTTTTGCCACTTGACCCTGTTTCTCACTCCATGTGTCCATGTGTTTGAGATGTATTATTGCAAACTTGTATTATACATTAAATCTGCACATAATGATAGTAAAATTACTTGCAGCCCATAAGCTCATTGTGTTTCTGATGTGATGCAATCCTGATTGTTAAACTCTATTTAACTACCTCTACTATAGTAAGTTTTCATCTTTTACAGATATTCTTCTTATTTCATTGATGAATTGCTTCCCATAAAGTATTCCAAAGCGATTTAACAATAAAAGCATCAACAATAAAAATATATAAAAGTAAGAATTTTCTATGACCTATCCATCACTTGAGTTAAATAATACTGTCTTTGAATTAACACAGGCAATGAGCTTTTATTGATATTGTCTTTAGAGGAAACATAAAAAGGTCAATATAACATTATTTAAATTTTGTATTGAAAATATGAGGTCTTTCTCTTGCAACTTGAAAAAGAGACAGCAATCAAAACTCAGGCATACTGTTTATTGACTAGTTGAGGAATCAGAATAATTAAACCTACAAATGTAATTAAGTATGTACATTAAGGAAGTAGGATTGCAGCCTGGCATATTGGCAAATAGCAAGGAGGAATGCCAACATCACCATTTTCAGATAGAGATTGTTAACAGCAGCAATAATCAACAAGAATGAACAACAGTGTGCTCAAGACAGTTGATCAGTGGTTCCATGCAAGCCTTACTAGGAGGTGAAGATAATTTAATATTATTTTGTCCTGGTAAGTTACAGAAATAATAGGAAAGACCAATAGTTCCTGAGGAACTTGTACTTAAGCCACACAACATTAACAGGCAAGTTGACCTAAACTTTTCTCATACAAAAGCCAAGTTCACTTAAGTAAAATAATTTGTCTTGAGTAAACATGTTTAGAATTTGGCTGCACATATTTGGTTAAATAATTTCCACAAGAAGGTATTTACTGTACTGAAATAAATTAGTTTACATGTAGTAGAAACCAAATACAACAAATCTGAAGAGATTCGTGAACTTAATATGTGCACCCAAATAAGAAACCCAAGGCCCAGGGAATTCAATAGATCTTATTTTCTAATAAGTGTGTTTCTAGGATTGCATGCTTAATCTGTTGTTTTCAGTGCAATCCTATGCATGTTTACTCAAAAGCCTTCTTGTATTCAACAGTGTTTACTGCCAGGTACCTGGAAGTGATCCCCATTGAATTCAGTGGAACATATTTTTAAGTAGACATGTATAGGATTGATCCGTTCAATTAATAGCCACTCCACTTATATTATCAAGTAGTTGAACTACAGCAGTCCTCTATAACAAGCTGTTTTCTTTCTTTCTTTCTTTCTTTCTTTCTTTCTTTCTTTCTTTCTTTCTTTCTTTCTTTCTTTTTACCATGGCAAGAGTCTCTCTAAAACCACCTACATATCTGATGAGCCAACATTAAATACTAATTATAAACTGTATAACTGATTAATGAAAGAAAACCAATTTTCCAAACCAAGACATTCCTGACAAGTTCATTAGCACTTTTGCAAGTCTACTGCTATTGAGCATAGTAGTAGTAATTTTATGTTTCACAAAGCTTTCATATATCACTTGTATAACCTACATGCCTTCATTTGCTTCCAGGCACAATAAGCTAAGGTGTTACTATCTCTCTCACCAACGTTCCCCAAAGTGGCAATACTGTTTTTAAACAGAAATTATGCAAACATTTATAATAATGAGATTAAAACAGCAACAGCATGAAAGACAATGTGTTATATGGTGGAATGTGTAAGGGCAACTGTTTTTGAAATTCCACTAATAAGGTTTAATAGCATTTTAAAGTTATGTTGCAAAAAATAAAGGATTTTGTCTCAAGTTTAAGAAATACAACTAATAAGTATAACATTATCAATCAAACAAACCCCTCCAGTGAATCTATACTCCAATTTAGCAATAACAATATTCATTTTATAAATGTCAACATAATCTTTGGTTCCGAAGCTGTCAGACAATTTAGCACAGGGGGGTGAAAAAACCCCTTCATCATCTTTCAGAGAGAACATGCTAGGATGCCAACACGGCAACAATGTGAATAACATCACCTTTAGTTCAGGTCCAGAATTTTCTTATCAGCAGCTTTTCCTAATATACAGCACAGAGTGACACGGGCAATACTTCTGCCGACCAATTAACAGGAATGCAAACCAATAATATCCCATAATAACTTTAGCACTTTGCCTGAAAACAAATTATCTCCTTTTGAGCAATGAAATCATCCAAAAATCACAAAGCAGCATCATGGTGTAATGTGAGCGTGGCGGGGGGCATCCAAGCCTTTTAGCTATACCTGTGTGTGTGTGTGTGTGTGTGTTATACAGAGAGTTCTTCTTTGTTGTCTGCCAATAAATTACAAAAAGAGGCAGTCATATTTGAAAGTAAAACCATTAGGCTGTGTGGTACGGAATGCTGCAATACAGGCACGGAAGGAACAATAAGAAAAACACAATACCTTTAGTAAGTCTCCTCAGAATTTGACAACGGCATTTAAAAGAGACAGCTATCATTCTTGCTTACTGCCTTCCGTGGCAAAGTATACTCAAGGCTCTGCTTTGGTGGCTGCAGCAGAAGCATATGAATTCCTCACGCGCATACCAGAAGAAAGATAGTCCCAGCGGGGAGTGACAAAGCTTAATTCTTCTTGGCTGATGCAGAGATCAGCTCCATGTCATCTAGCAAAGCTGTGTCATTCAGTACTAGTACTACTACCGCCACTGCTTGCAGCACCAGATCAATGGCTTAAAAAGAAGAAGCAGCAGCAGCAATATTTCTCTTAACAGCTGCAAAGCATCAAATAGTGTAAGATCCCGGCAAAGATAACTGAACGCAGCTAGGTTACCAGCCTCCCAGAGTCCTGTACTGTGCTAGTGAGCTTCAGTTTCTGTTCCAGGCAAAGGACCATGCATTTCAGCACAATCAGGGGATTTTCCCTCCTCCCGCTCTCGCTCCCCCTCCTCAAATCCTTCAGATATTTTAACTCTCTCCCAGCATTGCTCGCTGAACAATAACAAGGGGAAATGCATAATCATCAGCATCCTTTATTACAAATGGCAAAATTTTAAATAGCCGCGGGTTCCCCACCCCAATTTAAAAATGATTTCGGTGTGAAAGGATGCCCTGCTGAGAATGAGGGGGAGGGAGGAAGAGAGAGAGAGAGAGAGAGAGAGAGAGAGAGAGAGACCCACAAGCCATACAGCAGCAGGAGGACAGGCAGTTTTCCAAGTAGGTACAATCGTGAAGCATAATGATGCTACACAGACAACACACTGTGAGTCAGGATGCCTCTGGAAGGAGAATGAAACATAAGCTCTCACTAGGTGGACGCATTTATCCTTAGCCTTCCATAAATAATCCACCATAATCTTACCAAATACAACACATGGCTCTATATTACTCAATTTATCAAAGTATTTTACAGCCTCTTATCAAAGCTAAGCAAATTAACTTGCCCATTTACACTTCATTCACAAAATAATGAGGTGGAACGGTGGTAATGACAGCTTTTCTAACCCTTGCAGACCAACCTAACACTCTTCTTGTGGTTTTAAAAAAAGAAGAAGTCTAGAAAATCTGGATATAAAACTTCAAAGACTGACTTGAGATCTCCTTTATGATGTTTGGGGGATTGCTTGGGTACAGTAATGCTTTTTAGCCTTCTTATCTATTTTTTTAAAACAAGATGGGGAAATTTAAAAGACTCTCGGTCATGGCGGATTACTATTTAAAATGTGTATTATTATGGATAAACCTCACACCTTTAAATGGTCAAACATGGCAGGAAAGAGACAATCCCAATTAAAGAAATATTGGTTTTCTTTTGAAATAGGTTTGGACTTTGAAGAATTTCTAGGGGCAAAGTAGATCAATAGTGGGAGATCACCATCAAATAACTCCAGTCTACAAGTTGTTGAAATTTGGCGGAGCATCAGGATAGCCAAGGCAGCTTTTTCAGATTATCTCAGAGACAGTGATGATTGAGGAATTCAGTCTTAACTTATTCCCATTCAAACAGATCTGAACTGCACCTCCCAGAGCAATGAGTAAATTGGAACAGAGCTACCTTTTGATTTCCCAACTGCTTTGTGATGCAGTTCCCAACTCTCAATAATGTACCAAACTGTACCAATGTACCAATTAATGTACTAATAATGTATTTACAAATGCTTATAGTTGGACAAAATGTGTACTGGTGCTTATATTAGGACAACATGTTTACTTTGAGATAAAATGTGTTAAAAATATGTATTCAAATACAAGAAAATTTTTATTTTTATTTTTTAAATTGATACAGAAATAGGACAGAATAAAGGTACGAATGAGTACATACAATGAGCACACACAAGGGTAGACTGATCCATCCATCCCTATTCAAAGATGATAGAGCTCAGCCGTTTAGGACTTTCAAGATGTTGGAGCACAAATGTAATGGCTCCCACTGACTCTTCTAAACTCATAGAATCATAGAATCATAGAATCATAGAGTTGGAAGAGACCACAAGGGCCATCGAGTCCAACCCCCTGCCAAGCAGGAAACACCATCAGAGCACTCCTGACATATGGTTGTCAAGCCTCTGCTTAAAGACCTCCAAAGAAGGAGACTCCACCACACTCCTTGGCAGCAAATTCCACTGTCAAACAGCTCTTACTGTCAGGAAGTTCTTCCTAATGTTTAGGTGGAATCTTCTTTCTTGTAGTTTGGATCCATTGCTCCGTGTCCGCTTCTCTGGAGCAGCAGAAAACAACCTTTCTCCCTCCTCTATGTGACATCCTTTTATATATTTGAACATGGCTATCATATCACCCCTTAACCTCCTCTTCTCCAGGCTAAACATGCCCAGCTCCCTTAGCCGTTCCTCATAAGGCAACGTTTCCAGGCCTTTGACCATTTTGGTTGCCCTCCTCTGGACACGTTCCAGTTTGTCAATGTCCTTCTTGAACTGTGGTGCCCAGAACTGGACACAGTACTCCAGGTGAGGTCTGACCAGAGCAGAATACAGTGGCACTATTACTTCCCTTGATCTAGATGCTATACTCCTATTGATGCAGCCCAGAATTGCATTGGCTTTTTTAGCTGCCGCGTCACACTGTTTGCTCATGTCAAGTTTGTGGTCAACCAAGACTCCTAGATCCTTTTCACATGTAGTGCTCTCAAGCCAGGTGTCACCCATCTTGTATTTGTGCCTCTCATTTTTTTTGCCCAAGTGCAATACTTTACATTTCTCCCTGTTAAAATTCATCTTGTTTGTTTTGGCCCAGTTCTCTAATCTGTCAAGGTCGTTTTGAAGTGTGTTCCTGTCCTCTGGGGTGTTAGCCACCCCTCCCAGTTTGGTGTCATCTGCAAATTTGATCAGGATGCCCTTGAGTCCATCATCCAAGTCGTTGATAAAGATGTTGAATAAGACCGGGCCCAAGACAGAACCCTGTGGCACCCCACTAGTCACTCTTCTCCAGGATGAAGAGGAACCATTGATGAGCACCCTTTGGGTTCGGTCAGTCAGCCAGTTACAAATCCACTGAGTGGTAGCATAGTCAAGACCGCATTTTACCAGCTTCTTTACAAGAATATCATGGGGCACCTTGTCAAATGCCTTGCTGAAATCAAGGTAGGCTACATCCACTGCGTTCCCTTCATCTACCAGGCTTGTAATTCTGTCAAAAAACGAGATCAGGTTAGTCTGACATGACTTATTTTTCAGAAATCCATGCTGACTATTGGTGATCACAGCATTCCTTTCCAGGTGCTCACAGACTGTTTGCTTAATGATCTGCTCCAGAATCTTCCCTGGTATTGATGTCAGACTGACTGGGCGGTAATTATTTGGGTCCTCTCTTTTCCCCTTTTTGAAAATAGGGACAACATTTGCCCTCCTCCAGTCTGCCGGGACTTCGCCTGTTCTCCAGGAATTCTCAAAGATGACTGCCAGTGGTTCTGAAATCACATCTGCCAGTTCTTTTAATACTCTTGGATGCAGTTCATCTGGCCCTGGAGACTTGAATACATCTAGACTAGCCAAGTATTCTTGTACTATCTCCTTAGTTATTCTGGGCTGTGTTTCCTCTGCTGAATCATTTGCTCCAAATTCTTCAGGTCGGGCATTGTTTTCTTTATCGGAGAAGACTGAGGCAAAGAAGGCATTGAGGAGTTCAGCCCTTTCTGTGTCCCCTGTTTGCATTTCACCATCTTCTCCTCTGAGTGACCCCACTGTTTCTTTGTTCTTCCTTTTGCTACGAACATACCCATAAAAGCCTTTTTTGTTGCTTTTAACCTCTCTAGCAAGCCTGAGTTCATTCTGTGCTTTAGCTTTTCTGACTTTGTGTCTACACGTGCTGGCTATTTGTTTGAATTCCTCTTTGGTGGTTTCCCCCCTTTTCCATTTTTTGTACACATCCTTTTTTAATCTTAACTCAGTTAAAAGTTCTTTAGATAGCCACCCTGGCTTCTTTAGGCACCTTCCATGTTTCCTTCTCATTGGTATTGCCTGAAGTTGTGCTTTTACTATCTCCCTCTTAACAAACTCCCAGCCATCATGAACTCCCTTTCCTTTTAGTATTACTGTCCATGGGATCTCACCCAGCACTTCCCTAAGTTTTATGAAGTCGGCTTTCTTAAAGTCGAGAAATTGAGTCCTAGTATGCTTGGCTGCTCCTTTCCGCTGTATAGTAAACTTCAGAAGAGCATGATCACTCGCGCCTAATGATCCTTCCACTTCTACCCCACTAACCAGGTCATCAACATTGGTTAGGACCAGATCTAAAATGGCTGTTCCTCTTGTAGCTTCTCCCACTTTCTGGACAATGAAGTTGTCTGCAAGGCCAGTGAGGAATCTGTTTGACCTTATGCTCTTGGCTGAGTTTGACATCCAACAAATATCCGGGTAATTGAAGTCCCCCATTACTACTATCTCCCTTCCTTTTGCATGCTTGGCCATCTGTTCCAGGAAGGCATCATCTATGTCCTCCGTTTGGCTTGGGGATCTATAGTAAACTCCCACAATGAGGTCACTGTTATTCTTCTCTCCCTTAATTTTGACCCAAATGCTCTCACTTTGGCTTTGAGGTTCTAAATCTTGGATCTCTTCACAGGTATACACATCCCTGACATATAACGCCACTCCTCCTCCTTTCTTGTCTGGTCTGTTTCTCTGAAATAGATTGTATCCCTCCATTATTACATTCCAATCGTGGGACTTATCCCACCAGGTTTCAGTGATGCCTATTATGTCATATTTAGTTTGCTGTACCAAGAGCTCAAGCTCATCTTGTTTATTTCCCATACTTTGCGCATTAGTGTACAGACATTGAAGTCCATTAATCATTCCCCCGTGTCTCTTATTTAAGGATTTTTTCCTCCCACCACAAGGTCTGCGTGCTGTTTGCTCCATTCGGTCTATGACATTTGGATGATCATCTTCATCAATTGATAGACTCCTACCTTCAGGAGCACTGTCTCCCTCCCCCACATTAGTCAGTTTAAAGCCCTCCTGATGAGGTTTCTGAGATTTTTTGCAAAAACATTCCTACCAACCGTTGTGAGGTGCAGCCCATCGCTTGCCAGAAGTCCATCTTCAAGAAACTGCATTCCGTGATCTAAGAATCCAAACCGTTCCTGTTTACACCATTTGCGAAGCCAGTTGTTCACTTCCACTATTTTTCCCTCTCTCCCTGGGCCACGTCGTTCAACTGGGAGGACAGATGAGATGACAATTTGTGCATTTAATTGCTTCAATTTCCTGCCCAGAGCCTCGTAATCTCTTTTGATCTTCTGGAGGCTATTGCTTGTAGTGTCATTGGTTCCCACATGAACCAAGAGGAAGGGGTATTTGTCAGTGGGTTTTATGATTCCTTGCAGTCGTTCAGTTACATCTTGGATCTTAGCCCCGGGGAGACAGCACACTTCCCGAGACATCTTGTCAGGCCCACAGATCACTGCTTCTGTTCCCCTCAGTAGGGAATCCCCTATCACCACTACACGCCTCCTCTTAGGTCTGGTCGGGGTTCTTCCGTGAGCTGTCCGTTCCAAGGTCGCCTGCACATTCCCTGAAGACTGCCTTTGCTGCTCGTCTTCATATACCTGATCGACTGTAATGAGGGAGAGATCCTCAAATGGAGTCTGCTCTTCGTCTTCCATGCTAGGGGAAAGGACCTCAAAGCGATTGCGTATTTCTAAACAATCAGAGCGAACCCTGGGCCTCCTACTTCTTTGAGTCACGTTTCTCCATATATCTGGCTCCTGTGTTGGTGAACTAGCCTCCTTCTCAGGGGAGTCCCCTGTCTCCTCCTTGGTGGAGACGGTGTGCTCTGTTGCTTCCAAGAAGAGCTCCAGCTCTCTAATTCTTTGGAGCGTAGCTACACGTTCCTCCAGTTGCTGGACTTTGTCTTTTAAGAGGGCAATCAACATGCAATTGCTGTCAACATCTGGAATCCATGAATGTCCTGCAAGGGTACTGTGAAATTTTATGAACTCAGGTCCTTTACCCTATGTAATTATTTATTACCAGCTTTTACACACATACTCTCTCTCTACTTTGAGTAAAGGAGTTTGGGATTCCATGGAATGACGTTGCATTTCATTTCTCAATGAAAAAAATGGTTAAAAACAACTGTGCTGAACAAACTTCAATAACATGCATTTTAGCAGTTAAGCTTTTGAGGGTATGAAGGCATGCCTGACAATTGTCAGAAACAGATGAAAAAGAAAGGGGTGTTGCCTCTTCATATTGCATTATGCTTGGAATGACTCCTCATCCTACATCTGGTCCAACAATGGCTATAGGATGCGGGTGGCGCTGTGGTCTAAACCACTGAGCCTCTTGGGCTTGCCAATCAGAAGTTTGGCGGTTCGAATCCACACAACAGGGTGAGCTCCTTTGCTCTGTCCCTGCTCCTGCCTACCTAGCAGTTTGAAAGCATGTCAGTGCAAGTAGATAAATAGGTACCTCTGTGGCAGGAAGGTAATTGGTGTTTCTGTGTGCTCTGGTTTCCGTCACAGTGTTCCATTGCGTCAGAAGCGATTTAGTTATGCTGGCCACATAACCCGGAAAGCTGTCTGTGGACAAACGACAGCTCCCTCAGCCTGAACACAAGATGAGCGTCGCAACCCCATAGTCACCTTTGACTGGACTTAACTGCCCAGGGGTCCTTTACCTTTACCATAGGAGCATCAAATTTGCAAAGTCTACTCTAAGCAGCAAGAGCAGCAATGACAACCTAAGTATGCCCCCCCCCTGCTAAACACTTCTGCAGTCCACAGTACCTGTCACCCACCATTATTTAAGTCTTCTTTTGAACCCTTCTGTTTCAGGTCAGCTACATTCATTTTCCAGTCACATTTAAATGATGTCCATTGATTTCAATTGAGTATATCTAATGTTGAATATCACTGTACATATTAGATTTAATCAGTGCCTATCCCTCTATATTGCAGTTGACCTTGAGGTTTCAAAGAATTTTAATCAAACTAGGTTAAACTTCTTGAGTATATCAATGCATTCAATGCCATTCATTAATTATTGCCGATCCGATAGCAATATGTCTTTCGCCTATGTTTCAGATCTTGTTGATTCCATTTTTGTTTGCAAGTATGGAAGCTTTGCCCATCTAATCTCTGCACAAATAGCTGGTGTGTATCCAAAAGCAGTTGATGCACTACAAAGGACAGTTTGTAGAAAGGTTAATGCAAGCCCATGTAACGTCAACCATTCCAAATATTGGATTCTTTGAAAGTTCTAAATACCTTCTATGCTATTTGGTGCAAAAAGCTACTTGTAAGAGTCCCATTGTTGTTGTTGTTGTTGAAATTGGGTGCCATATGATTATACTTGCTTTACTGAAGTCTTCAATTCAGAACGTAATATTCATACTAAATATCATTCAATTTTTTTCACCTAAGTGAAATGTTTTTTTGAAAGGAGATACAAAGTACATTTACTAATATGTCATTTTGCTAAGTGTTCATTTTGCTAAGTACTCAGAACAGCAGTCAACAGCACAGCTTCCTCCTCTTGTGGTTGGAATAATATTGTTTCTGGGATAACAATTTTATTTTTAAAATATGCAAAGGGATTTATACATAGTTGAGGGTAAAGGGTTAACTGCCTGTAAACTGTTGAGTTTTGCCAAGAGCTGTGGAAATAACAGTGTTAGCAGCAGGGGGTACCTGAATAACAGTTAAACTGTCATCGTTTACAACTGGTCAAACCAGGGTTAGTTCTGTGGGTGCAGTTTCTGTCAATCTATATACAGGGGCTTAATAATAATAATAATAATAATAATAATAATAATAATAATAATAAACATCTATCCTTGCAAAGTAACAGGAACCCAGTATTGCATTTTCTGTATCATTTAGAGTGAGAGTAACCACAGAGTGGAAATGATTTTTATTTACAACAACTGCAGCAAAGTGAAGTAACCCAAGTGGTTTATTAGGTAAGCATACATACAAATTCCTGTCAACCTAGCAGTTCGAAAGCACATCAAAGTGCAAGTAGATAAATAGGTACCGCTCTGGTGGGAAGGTAAATGGCGTTTCCGTGCGCTGCTCTGGTTTGCCAGAAGCGGCTTAGTCATGCTGGCCACATGACCCGGAGGCTGTACACCGGCTCCCTTGGCCAATAAAGCGAGATGAGCAACCCCAGAGTCGTCTGTGACTGGACCTAATGGTCAGGCGTACCTTTACCTTACATAAAAATATCACCATCAGTTTATCCTGATAACTATTCTGCTTTGTTTTCATATTTGGATATCTGATCTGTTCTATGCTTAGCTACAGCTACTAGTAAGCAAACTGATGAAGAAAATAAATGGTATTGGTAATAAAGGGGTTAGGAAAAAGAAGAAATAGGTCACAGCTAAGGTGGAAAAACTAATGTGTGAGGCACCTCTCCATAATGCTATATAATAAAGTAATAGAAGGGTTCTCATAGCTCTTACTATTACTACTAGTTTCATCATATTTTGGCTTTCCCCATGGCTTTACTTATGTTAGAGGGCAATAATTTACAGTATTGCTTCTCTTGATTTTTTGTTTTAAAGGATCTAGTTCAGGCAAGCAGTAAATCATATTTAGCTGATGCTTAAGTATGCTCCTTAAGTACTTTCCTTCATGTGGATATTTTTCTTTACTCAGGTCTTTTATGACAGTTACTACATATTTGTTGTTTAACTCATCTAATAAATTCCCACTTCTTCACATTTTGCTGAGCTGCATCATCATTCAAATGTCATGGTGGTTTAAATGTATTATCCAGGAAAAAGTTCAGAGTGCCTGAGAAGCTGTTCACATAAAACTAAACCTGCACATAATACTATTGCACGTAATTGCAATTACTTCCTCTAGCATACTAAAAAAAAATTCAGTACTTCCCAGCTTCCCATAACGTAGAAAAAATATGTTGCTTCCTGAAGGATGCGAGTTGACTCTTTATCCTATATGCATTGACAACATTTAGGAAAAGGTAAAGGGACCCCTGACCATTAGGTCCAGTCGTGGCCAACTCTGGGGTTGCGGTGCTCATCTCGCTTTATTGGCTGAGATAGCCAGCGTACAGCTTCCGGGTCATGTGGCCAGCCACTTCTGGCAAACCAGAGCAGCGCATGGAAACGCCGTTTACCTTCCCGCTGGAGTGGTACCTATTTATCTACTTGCACTTTGATGTGCTTTTGAACTGCTAGGTTGGCAGGAGCAGAGACCGAGCAACGGGAGCTCACCCTGTCACGGGGATTCGAACCGCCGACCTTCTGATAGGCAAGTCCTAGGCTCTGTAGCCAGTTTAGGAATAAGGGGTAAGTATGGGTAAGTTTCAGGCTCACATTCTCCCCTCTCCTCCTTGGTTGGAAGTTTTTGCTTCCATTTTTAAACAACTGTAGTTACTAATCTTGTTCAAACTGTAGCTAGTGTTGAATACCGTTAAGGAAAAGTCTGTCACGAGCCCTGTGGAAATGTCTTGGTAGGGCTAGTCAGATGAGGAAGGGGGGATGGAATGAGAGCACAGAATAGGATCCCGAGGAAGCCCTTAGCACTTTGGGAAGTGCTGATCTACATGCAGAAGAGGGGCTCAGTGGGTTGCTATTGGATATGACATCAGCTGGCTCAACTACTATGCTTGAGCCACTTGGCTTGTCTCCAGCCAGTGAAGTGCTCCCTTCCTCCAGAGAGGTGCCTGAGGATAGTGAGCCTGCTTCCTGCAAAAAGGACATGGCAATGGCACCAGAAGACCAAGCCTACTTGTAGGAGTGCCCACTCGCTTCCCCAGTTCTGTGGTTTGAGAAGTTGGCTATGTAAATGGCTGTGCCCACCTTGCTCTTCAAAGTGGGAGCCAAGGGGGCATGTCAAGTATTGGGGAAATGACTTACCGGTAGCTTATAACTAGCTATGTATCCTGGAGTTCTGCTGTGATTTCTGAATGATGTAACCTGATCCATGTTCAGACACTGTGGTGAATCCTGGAATAATGCTTTTAATAATGATGACCCAGTTGAGAGTGTGAGTACCAAGTTCACAAGTGGGAGTCAGGATAATGCCAGGATCATAAACATGTGGGAGATTAGCAGCCAAACCTAACAAATGCAAATTCTTACTAGTTAGCATGAGAAGAGGCTAAGTCCACAGAGCTGTATTGCTGATAGAAGAGGCATTGCTTATAGGAACAGAGCAGAGCATCCTTCTCCATGAAAGTTTTAATTTCAAGAAGAAATCAAAGTACAGGAAACTGAAAATGAACACAGGAAACTTAAAATGAACACCTCTTTGGTCCACCTAGCTCAGTACACTGATTGGCAGCAGCTCCCTAAAGTTTAAAGCAGAAAGCGCTCCTAAGCCAATCTGGAAATTCCAGGGATTGAACCCGGAATCTTCTGCATGCAACTCTACCACTGAGCTACAGCCCTTCCCCAAGGGCAGTACGCACAATTCAGTTGTGCTTTTCCTCCACTGCTTTGTTACAAGCCATGTGAAGATGCTCTAAATTACGAGTTATGTAAGGAGAATCAAATCACATTTTGTTTCATAGCTTATTTATAAGCCCTAGGGAGAATATCAAGGTTTGATGAGTTAAGAGATCTGTTTTAGTGAGAGTGTTTTAATATAGTGTCGTGTGTGTACCTTCATATAACATTGTTACTACTGTAAACTGCCATTGGCTGCTTGTTTTATAGGGACATTGAATGTTATTAGCTGCAAAATATTTTTAAACCATCTTTGCTAAAAATTAAATAACCTTTTAAAAATAGATTTTGCTACAGAACAGGAGACAAAGTGAACTACTGTTATGAAGCAATGTTCCTGGCTCTAAACATGAGCTTGCTACTGCACACCTCTGCTCAAGCATTGGTTAAACACTGCCTGGAAAGCACCACTTATGCAAAAAAATTGTGGGATGGTACCCCTTAAAGGTGGTATAGTTTCTCACCCACCATGTGTTAGAAGTAGAACAGTAGCTGTCAACCTTTTCAGTTGACTCACCTTTTATTTTAACAATAAAAGAAGAAGAAGAGGAGGAGGAGGAGGAGGAGTTTGGATTTGATATCCAGCTTTATCACTACCTGAAGGAGTCTCAAAGTGGCTAACATTCTCCTTTCCCTTCCTCCCTCACAACAAACACTCTGTGAGGTGAGTGGGGCTGAGAGCCCAAGGTCACCCAGCAGCTGCACATGGAGGAGCAGAGACGCGAACCCGGTTCCACAGATTACGAGTCCACCACTCTTAACCACTACACCACGCTGGCACTGTATTATGCACCTGTATTATGTTTATGTTTCTCCTGTTGCTCTCTTCTCTAAAAGGCTACAAAAGAAAATGGTGATGGTGATGGTCATGGCATTGGTGTACCCTAGTTCTCGATATGACCACTTCTAGGTTCTCACCCTCCCATTAAAAAACAATATATTAGCACAGTTGTTTTACAACTTCCTGCCTTTTCATCATGACTTGTTTGCCCAAGGCATGCTCCTGTTGGAGTCTGTGCTCTCTGCAAAAGATTTTGGGACCATATTCTAGGGCAGAGGTAACCAACAAGGTGCTTTGTAGATGATGTGGCATGTGGAACATCCATCATTGCTGACCATTGGCTCTAGGGTTTGGAGCTGATGGGAAATCTAGTCCAACGGCATGTGGAAGATACTTTGTTGGCTACCCCTATTCTAGGGTGTTTACACAGTTCCCCCAGAATGCTGACCATGCCTGCTGAGCCTCACCATTGGAGCTAAGCTTATAGCTATCCAGAACAGGGATGCAGTTGAGTACAGTCCTCCAGCCATCTGGCCATGCCTCCTTCCCATACATACCTTATCTCTAGGCCACACCTCTCAAAAGCCCTGCTTTGCACCCTTCTTGAGTATATTGGCTGACTAGAATGTGTCCTTGAATTCTGACAATGCTTCTTTGTTTCCCAGAGAGAGGATAAAGAAGGATGCTCAAATGTGTGCAGAAAGAAATCTACCATACAAAGGTGAAATCAACATTTATTTTATTTTTCCTTTGCACCACTGGCATGTGGCCCCAGGAAGGTTGCTTAGGAAGGAATGCAGACCTTGGTATGAAAAAGACTCCCCACCTAGATCAAGATCTAGGGCATACCTGCTGCTCCTCCACAAACTGAACTTAGGTAGTCTTGCAGGGAGGAATCTGTGAAGGTTAACAAGGTCCTGCACTAACTGATGAACCCCTGCTAAGCTACAAAGAAACCCTGGTGGTTCCCTGGGACATATCTTTGAAAGCCACTGTGTTAGGACAATAAAGGGCTTCCATTTAGTAGCTTTTATGTGTGATGGAAAAGATACTCACAGCTACAAAGAACTGAATTTGAATAGGCATAAAACTTCTACATAAAGCATAAAATGTGCAGTACTGATGTATATACTGTTCCACATTGTTTCAGCAGGGTCTGCATGGTCCCACTCAAATACATACTATATTATTTCACAAAATTTATACACTGATTGCAAAAAGGACTCAAAGTGGTTTACAAATAGAGCTTATAGAGCAGCAATGCTAGGTGGTACATACTCAGTGTTTTAGAAAAGTCCACCTATTCTCATAGTAATAATTTGCTAACATTTGCAGCTGTTGCCTCCCTGGTTTAGCTTCCTGAAGCCCCCTTAAGAGGCATAAAAGGCAGACTTTCAGAATACTACTGAGAATTCTTCTAAGTATCTTCTGTCAGCGAGATTCATAAAGGACTTGCAGCGTTTGAAAATACTGTATAATGAAATAAGGCACAACCAGGCTAGTTTTTCACCAGTGTTGAAAAGCTCAACAACACAGCGAAAATACAACTGAAAGCAAAAGCATCATGTGCCAACACATTTCAAAGGCAAAAATAAAAGGAACTGCAACACTAAAAAATAAAATAAATGAGCCAGACAGGCAAAACTACTGTTAGTTTCTGCTAGCAACATGCATGTAATTAAAAGCTGTGGGGTTTAATGTAATCTCAAAGTAAGCGATCTCTGTGTAATCTTAAAAGCAGGGAATCTGTCTATTCCCCCCAAAACAGCTTCCATTTGCTACTGCATATGGTTAAAGATATGTAATTCCATTCAGGCTTTGTACTTTCCCGATTAGTCATAGTGATGATCTTCCTGCTGTCATGGTTTGACAATTAAAAAGCATTGACTGCAACCTCTTATTTGCAGGAAAGCAAATGGGGAAAGAACTGCTATGAGCATGACTATGGGGCAGTCAGTAAAATTAAATTGGGGGATTAAAGATGGGGAGGGGTCATACCCCAGTGGCAGACCATGAAGGCTGTTGGGCCAGTGTTAGCACCAGGCATCTTTGGCTCCTCCCAGCTGCTCGATCTGGCCACCATTGTTCTGGAACATTGTGAGAGAAATTACAAGGTGGCTAGACGCAACTGTCCAGAGCATCTCTTGGAGCAATGCGGGAAGCACGTTCGCAACCCGCAGCGTCCACAACCCACAGCGCCGCGTCTGTGCACGCGTCGCGATTCAGTGCTTCTGCACATGCACAAAGCACAATTTAGCACTTCTGCGCATGCACAAGCACCGAAACCCGGAAGTAACCCATTCCGGTACTTCCGGGTTCGGCATGGTGCGCAACCCGAAATCGCGCAACCTGAAGTGTCTGTAACCCAAGGTATGACTGTAATAGAAATAGCCCCCCAAGACCCACTGAGATAGGAGGCCCATGAGAAGACTTAGCCCAAGATCCCCTTCAAACCTAGAGTCAGCTGCGCAAAAGGCCCCAGGTTTAATCTATGACACTGCCTATTAAAAGGACTGGGAAAGATTCCGGAAAGGACAGCCAAACTGAGTAAAGACTACTGGACTAGGTGGGCCTACACACTGTTTCAGTGCTCCCTGATGAAATATGCCCTATCTGTGTTGCCCTTCTTCCAGGCTTTTGCAGACACACCTGTTTACACAGACATTCCTTTGCTCTCTCAACCTGGGTTTCCTCTTTCCATTGTTGTATTGTTTTAATGAGATTGCAATTATTATTTTTTGATTATTTTAATTATGCAAGTTTATGTTTTAACATTTTAACCTATCTTTAATCAGGTTTTGCACACTAGTAGAAATTCATGTTTTTTAAAAAATATATATATATGAACATCTAAGTTAATGATGTTACTTGGGACATATGGGACAAATCTGCAACAGGAAGCTGCATAAGAAAACGCAGAAGCATATCTGTAACATTAAAGTAAAAAAGCAGTCTGTGCTTTTAAAATGCTAATTATGAGAAGAGAAGATTTACTGAAAGGAGAAGCCATTTCACTGATACAATATTAATCTCTGTGTGCAAACGGCAAGATAATATTCAATTTCCTTTGTTGAAAGTTAACCTAAGTACAGGAATTGCAACTGCCAGGTGAGGCATGGATGTGATTTGTGCAGCAGCAACCCAACTCCAAATTACTCTTAAGTCAAAATTCTGTATACAATGGTACCTCGGGTTACAGACTCTTCAGGTTACATACGCTTCAGGTTACAGACTTCGCTAACCCAGAAATAGTACCTCGGGTTAAGAACTTTGCTTCAGGATGAGAACAGAAATCGCGGGGCGGTGGCGCAGCAGCAGCGGGAGGCCCCATTAGCTAAAGTGGTGCTTCAGGTTAAGAACAGTTTCAGGTTAAGAACGGACCTCCAGCATGAATTAAGTTCTTAACCCGACGTAGCACCGTGCTGGACAGCATTCCTTAAGTGAAGAAGAGCCCATGAAGGGTATGAGGAATGAAATTATATACCCTTTATCAGCGGATATTAGGGAAATAAAACAAAAATACTTGGACTTGACAGCAGACTCTGATACAAATAGGTTTTGTTCTTTTAAAAAGCCTAGTGGAATGACGTAAAAGGTCAATATGATACACATCCTTCTATAGGTCTATCTTATTAAAATCACTGGAAGAAATCCAGATTTTTACTTCCAAGCTCATAAATCTCAGTGACTTAAAAGGAATTTATAAGCTTGTAAGTAGCTTCAGAATAGTGCCCTTTGCTGTGCACACTTAAATTAGCTTTGGATTTTCAATTCATCACCTGCAGTTCCCACTTCACCTGCATGGCAATTTAAATGGACAAAATGAGTATTAAAGTCTCTATGCACTAGTGATAAGATGACTGTTCATTTGAAAGTGAACTTTTAAAAAATAAATAAATCATGAATTGGACTCATTTTAGGAATGAAGCAGAAAATGGCTAGCCTAATGAGCAGCCCCTAGGCATGGATGTTAAAACCTCAGAGCCTTTTTCAGGCACAGAAGACAAGAGTCAGCAATACTGACTCCTACAGACAGTGCCCTGGTTTGCACATTAACAATAAGCCATACTTAGACATAAACTGTTGCTTATTGTGAAACAGTAGTGCTTTGGTGCATGCAGCTCAAACACTCCTGCTTCACCCCGCTTGCCCCTAGGAGAAACAAACCACAAAGCCTGGCCTAGTGTTACATGTGAACCAGTGCCCTTGGGTTGCTTCTATCCAAGCAAACTGCAAGTAGAATCCAAGGTTTGTTTTTGACTTACTGCTCATGGTTTGTTTGGGAGAGACAAGTACTGGGTTGCATAGAATGCTAAGCTAAGCATCACCGTTTGCTTCTATGGAAGGCAGGCAGAGAAGGGCAGGGCCAGAGTGACCGAGCAGTGTGTACCAGCAAGGCACACATTTGTGGCAAGTCATGGCTTATTTATGACCATGGATAACCATTAGCCATGAAGAGGCCAGTATTAAGCCTCTGGATTGGCTGGGCCTCCAGCAACTGATCTCAGGGACCACGGCTTGCAGGGCATACACAACCATCTAAAATGTTCCCTTCCACTTTCCGCTATAAAATGTCTCACATTAAAACAGATTTCCACTTCCTCTCCTTTCCCTTAGCCCACAAAAACTACTCCAGAGGATTCCCCAACCTTCTGAAGGACCTTGTGAGGGTGTCTGGACAGCTTGAGAGGAGTGGGTAGTTTCACTGTGCAGGTGGAAGTCTTCTGCCTGAGCAGAACAGAAGTATTGGATACAACCCAATGTTAAGATAACAGCAACAAACAGCAACAACTAACAAAAAGAAATTAAATAATATGGATAAACATTAGCAGCCAGAGAGAAACCCCAGGTGTAGATTCCATTTGACAGGCACATTCTCTCTCTCTTCTCTCTCTTCTCTCTCTCTCTCTCTCTCTCTCTCTCTCTCTCTCTCTCTCTCTCTCTCTCTCACACACACACACACACACACACACTTTCACCAAAGAAGATTTAGAGAATAGGACTTTCTAATCTTAAATAAATAAAAATGACCCCAAAGGCTGTTAGGATAGAATCAATGCAACAACTGAGGCTCCAAACAAAAGAACTGCCGAATTTGCAAAGTACATCTCCTCAAAGAATTGATAGCTTAACCTTACACCAATCACTTCCAACACTGGTCACTAATACTTCAGCAAGATCTCACTTCTATTCATCACTTCTATTTAATGGCTTCTCTAATAAAGCTTTAAAATCCACCAGAGCTAAAGCTACTTAATAGCCACATTTGGTTATAACACTGGCCATTAACAATGGTTAGTCAAATTAGTTTGTGTACAAGCTGCATGCTAATGCATGCCGTCCAAACACTCCAACTCTGTTCTTGCCTTCCTCCCAGTTGTGAAACAAACCATGAAGCAACCTGCTTAACATTACACCCCATGGTTTGTTTCCCTCAAACAAAATACAATTAAAACTCTATGGTTTGTTTTCCCTTTGAGAGTTGAGCAGGAGTGTTCAGGCTGTGCGCACTAGCGAGCAAACAAATTTGACTAACCATAGGCAACAGCCAGAATTATATCCAAACATGGCCATATAATTCTTTGCTTCTTCTCACAGGTAGCATAAAATATGTCCAGGGAAACATGGTTTTATGGGGAACATTATTAACAAATGCACCAACGGCAAGCAGATATAAAAATGAAGCAAATATTAAGAAAAACAACAACTTAAAACCTGCTTATCATAATAAATGTCTATCATAACCCTAGGACATTAAAGGACCCATCAAAACCCGACAGTCATGAAATCTATCTATAAAAGACAATTTCCAACTAAATCATGTTATTTCTTATGGGCAAATCACTGCTTTAATTACCTTTCCCAATAAATAATTAAAAGCTCACTCACTGATTTCATATTGCAGCACATTAGAGGTGTATGACCATTTCATCCAAGTTACTATGGAGCTGAGGAACAACAGTGTAACATGCGTGAGTCTGAGGTCATAGAACTGTAAAGTTGGAAGGGACCCTAAGGATCATCTAGTCCAACCCCCTGCAATGAAGGAATCAAAAGTGAGGATGTCACTGAACCCAAGTTGGGATGCAAAGAACCACATCACCATTTCTGTACGCTGTATGTATGTTTATTTTGATTTGTGTTTGTCAAACAACATTGCTCCATACCACGTGACAAACTACTGTTGAAACAGATAGACGCTTCAATGGTGATTTGAGGTTGAATCCTGACAAGACAGAAGTACTATTTTGGGGGGACAGGAGATGGGCGGGTGTGGAGGACTCCCTGGTCCTGAATGGGGTAACTGTGCCCCTGAAGGACCAGGTGCGCAGCCTGGGAGTCATTCTGGAATCACAGCTGTCCATGGAGGCGCAGGTCAATTCTGTGTCCCAGGCAGCTGTTTACCAGCTCCATCTGGTACGCAGGCTGAGACCCTACCTTCCCGCAGACTGTCTTGCCAGAGTGGTGCATGCTCTGGTTCTCTTTTGCTTGGACTACTGCAATGCGCTCTATGTGGGGCTACCTTTGAAGGTGACCCGGAAACTACAACTAATCCAGAATGCGGCAGCTAGACTGGTGACTGGGAGCGGCTGCCGAGACCACATAACACCTGTCTTGAAAGACCTACACTGGCTCCCAGTACGTTTCTGAGCACAATTAAAAGTGTTGGTGCTGACCTTTAAAGCCCTAAACGGCCTTGGTCCAGTATACCTGAAGGAGCATCTCCACCCCCATCATACTGCCCGGACACTGAGGTCCAGTGCTGAGGGCCTTCTGGTGGTTCCCTCGCTGCGAGAAGCCAAGTTACAGGGAACCAGGCAGAGGGCCTTCTCGGTAGTGGCACCCGCCCTGTGGAACGCCCTCCCACCAGATGTCAAAGAGAAAAATAACTACCAAACTTTTAGAAGACATCTAAAGGCAGCCCTGTTTAGGGAAGCTTTTAGTGTTTAATAGGTTATTGTATTTTAGTGTTTTGTTGGAAGCCGGGGTATAAATAAATTATTATTATTATTATTAATTATTATTATTTATTATTATTATTATTATTATTATTATTATTATTATTATTATTATTGAAATGAGAGAGGGCTCCACTGCAAAATCCAACTGGGCACACTCAGGACCTTGGACACACCTAAAGCATCACTGTCCACGCCTCCAAATACCTATGTTTGTGTACAGATGCATATATTTTAAACACAAAGTTAGCAAGGAATCTATCAATTTAAATCATTAGTTGATGTCACAACCTTTATGAAATGTAATTCTCTCCTTTAAAAAAAGTCACACAATGCATACTTTAATGTCATGCCAGCTGTCGTATTTCTAGAATGAACATATAAAGCTGGAAGTATAAAACCGGTCATCTTCTATGAAGATCAAATCTTACTCTACGAGGATGTTTGAGAAAACCCGCATACACATAATTGATCAAAAGGGAGTCACAAAGGGATGAAATATTTTGCAGAAGCATATGCTAATTCACTGCACCAAGCTCTAAGACCCACTGCTTTCAGCAAAGTACCATAAAACTGTTGAAATGATAGAGATGCTCTTGGGCTGCTGTTTGCTCAAAGCAGAAATGCAGAACAGCATGTTATACACAGGGGGGTTGGGAGAAGAAGAGCAGGAAGTTCTTTAAGAGGAAATTAGGCATTTAATTGCTGTAAACCTGAATGCATCTTGAACTTTCAAAGGGTGAGATTTCTCCTCCTCTTTCTATTGCACACTTCCTCGGCTGCATTTTAATGGAGGGTGTGCTACTGGTGGATAAAAATGGGAACAGGCACAAACCACAAATACCCTGCCCTATCTTTGCACCAGCTCCTCCATTCATCAAACAGATTGTCATCTTGCTACTACAGATTAGAATCAATGTCCTGCCTCTTCGTTATTACCATTAGTTCTCTTTCTTCAAAAGTATCCTTTGCTAGAATATATTCCGCCTGATCATCTTTTATTAGAGCACATTTTTTAAAAAACAGGCTTTGAGTGTATTCCGGTGCATGTTCATACACGATGCATCTGGATGTCATTTCGGTCAGGATGCAGAAACATAATAGCGTCGCTGAGGACATGAGACAATAGCCCTATCTATCCATCAATGAGGAAGCGGGGGAAACAAAGTATTTATTTTCAGCTTATTTCACACATAAGGAAATCTAAATAGAGACTGAAAACAGCATTTTCTGTAACGCATGAAAATGAGATGCACTTCCATCAGAAGGCATTAAAGATTCACCCTCAATTTGGCAAGAACATTGGCTCAAGATGCTTATGTCAATAGAGTTGTTTGCATTTTAGACCCAAGTTTAAATCACGGTGGGAAAGGTGCGTTGCAAAGCTTTGCTATAAGGAATATAGAGAACTGGGTTTTATTTGGGCAGAAGGGGCACGCAGAGGTCTATATGAGAAAACACAAGCAGATCAAGTAATAGCAGACACTGGCTGAGCTCCAGGACAGTAAAACTTCTACTGGCATTACAACCTATCACCCAGGATTGTGCTTGAAATATAAAAAAATTATGTACTAGAAGAAACCACAGAGCCTAGGACTTGCCGATCAGAAGGTGGGCGGTTCAAATCCCCATGACGGGGTGAGCTCCCGTTGCTTGGTCCCTGCTCCTGCCAACCTAGCAGTTCGAAAGCATGTCAAATTGCAAGTAGATAAATAGGTACCACTCGGGCGGGAAGGTAAACAGTGTTTCCATGCGCTGCTCTGGTTCGCCAGAAGCGGCTTAGTCATGCTGGCCACATGACCCGGAAGCTGTACGCCGGCTCCCTCGGCCAATAAAGCGAGATGAGCGCCGCAACCCCAGAGTCGGCCACGACTGGACCTAATGGTCAGGGGTCCCTTTACCTTTACCTTTACTAGAAGAAACATAATGTCTTCTTTTGCACCAAGGAACTTCTTTTGGTTCAATAGATTTGGGATAGAACCAGAGCTGTTTTTCAGCTGGAACTCAGTTCTGGCACCTCTCAGGTGGGCGCTGTTGCCATTATAAGAGAACAAGGGAAGTATTCATTGTAAGCACTGGGTAGAACTATCTGTGATACTCAACACAGGGCTGTCAGAAAACCTAGCAGCCCTATACTATGGGTAGGCAAACTAAGGCCCAGGGGCCAGATCCAGCCCAATCACCTTCTAAATCCGGCCCGTGGATGGTCCAGGAATCAGCATGTTTTTACATGAGTAGTCTGTGTCCTTTTATTTAAAATGCATCTCTGGGTTATTTGTGGGGCCTGCCTGATGTTTTTACATGAGTAGAATGTGTGCTTTTATTTAAAATGCACCTCTGGGTTATTTGTGGGGCATAGGAGTTCGTTCATTATTTTTTTTCAAAATATAGTCCGGGTCCCCACAAGGTCTGAGGCACAGTGGACTGGCCCCCTGCTGAAAAAGTTTGCTGACCCTTGCCCTATACTATTTCCACTCTTCCTGTAATATCTAGTCACCTGTGCCATTCTTCTGCATTTCCCCACCTGCGATGGCAAGTGCTGAGAGGTAAACACAAGTCTGACCAATATCACCAGTGTGCCTCAGCTGTGTGTATACCCTGAATGACGACGCAAACTGGGGTGATTTGAGCCATGCTTCCATGTCAGACTGCATCATTAACAAGGTGTGTCGAGATGTATCATGGAATCCCCAACTTTCTGAGTAGGTCTGTCGCCTTGGTTTTTTCAACAACAACAAGAACAAGTTAATCAGAATGCAGAACCTCACCTCTATCTTTTTCTGTACAGTTTCAGTCCAAAAAAAGATGCCTTCTATCATTATGGGAGCTAAGAAATTGTTTGCTATTTATTTAAACTCATTTTTTAGCTTATTATTTTATCAAATTAAAATATTTTAAATTTTACTTAGTTTGCACAGATATATTTTTTTTAATAGAAATCATTTTCAGCTCCAAATCAGAAATGCAAACCCACTGCTAGGTTAGGGTTTGCAGCTGCAAAACGACACACTCAAATCTCTCTGGTAACTTCCTGGTAAAACAGGAAAGCTGATGGTGGGAAGGTGGCGCAAGCAGGTGAAATTAGCCAACTATCTGGTAATACCCTACATCCCCATCACTACATTTTTTCTATGCGAAGTTGGGGGTGAGAGGGAGGAGACGGGTGGGGTCAGCAACTTCCCACCAATTTTCCATTTCACCAGCGAACATGAAAGCAGATAAAAGGGCTTCTGTACTTGTTTAAATCTTCACAAGAGAGAAGCATTGTACGGAGGGAGGCAAAGCAGATCTCAGAAGCCTCTAGGAATGATTGAAGAGGTACTTTCCAAGAAGAACCACTATTTCATGCTTTCTGTGTGGAAGGAACATAAAGGATGCACAGAAGACATGAAATGTTAAAGCAAGACAGGTACAGATGCTAAGTTTCCAGAAGCAAAAGTAACTGGAATAGTGGAGCTCTAAGTATCCTCAGTCTAGAAGAGCCAAGAAAACAACAGCTTTATTGATATAGTAGGGCCCCAAAATGGTGGAAAACCTTTTTAGCCTGGACTAAGAGAGAAACTAAGAAATGAAAAGGCAAAGGATAATCACAATCAGCCAGGCTCTGCCATATTTGACACATATGTCGGGAGAGACTAGTACATATTCAATTATTTAGTTATTATTTGTACATGTATCAACCTGAACCTGAATTTCCCCCATATTGGATTATTGGGTTTCTGTATCCAAATAAGCAGACTTGAAACCACATTTTTGTGGTTCCAAGGATACAGGAAACAGGAAAATCCCTTTTTATTTTAAACAGCATTGCAGTGTGTTTCCTGCTCAAATCTGTCATTGCAATTATGTTAGTCAAAATCATATGCTCGGTTTTGTAACTGCTGACAAAGTATGTAACATCTCAATTTATTCAGCTATCATTAACATCCCACACTCCTATCTCTAAGGACAAACGCATCCAGGATGCCTGTTAGCTTAATACTAGGCTCTGAGGACATATTTCCATTATAACTGAATTTGGAAAATTGTTTAAAATGCCATAGTCTCTGAGAACAAACTCGTTTGCTCAAGTTGGAGGGAAATTGAGATGGGAGAAAAGAAATGTTTTATTTCTTTTCGGAGCTCAGCTGCGCTATCAGCCTCAATTTAACAATAAGTTAACACCGTACTCTTGGTCATCAACACGTCATGCCAGCTCCTATTCTCTGGCATTTAAGGCTCAGAAACTCCCTTCATACAGCCATAGCTTTCTTTGCTGTGCAAAGCCTTGTCCTCAAGGCAACCATTCTAGATCCTTATTTTTAATGAAGGCACAAATTCCCAAGAAAGGGCTCGTGAATATAGCTTGCTGCATGCATTTTACAAGCAGAGAGAAAACTGCATTTCCAAGACAGTGTGCATCCAATTATAAGGAAATGAGTTACAACAAGATGGCAATAAGTACTGGTATAATAAAGACAACCTCAATTAAAAGTTACATTGGGAAAGATACACTATAATATACATTAATAGCCTTTTCAAAATCTAAACAGAGTGGAATGATAGAAATAGAAAGTTATTATTAGGGGAAAAGATGATTCATTAGCTTTTTCCTAACTAGCATGGCTTTGATCAATGGCATCCCAGAACAAGCATTACAAAGCAAAAACATTTCACATAAGTTTTACAAATGGCCTTTAAAAAATCCTTTTAATCTTCTGTGTCTTCAAGTGATCATATAAAAAAGCTTGCTTTTTTCCAAGGATAATGCCTCAGGTTTCATTTCAAGGCTCTTCCTAACCCCTACTTTGTCTTTTTTAAAAAAATAAAAATAAAACAAACAGCATACCTCTTTTCATATTTCACACATACTTATTAATGTTCACGTTCACTTTATTCTTAATAATGTATCACATCCAGACTGTCTCTCGCTTTCTGCTGTGTTATGCTGGGCACAATTAATTTTGGAAATTATTTTATCCAGCAAGCTACCTACATGCAGAGAATCATCAGATGAGCAAAACAATAAATAAACAGAAATGAAACCAATAAAGTATATTTTCATAAAAGAAACTGACCATACTGGTTTTCAAATGGGCAACAATTTCTGTGAGCTCTCAGTACTGCATGTGAGCATCTCGCACAGAGTGATGACGGGAGAAATTTTATTCGGTCTGCTGAGAACAATTCTAATTTTCAGAACAGCGTTCATAATAATATTTATTGTACATTAATAAGCTACATGCTATTCATTTGAAGTGCCTGGGGCTGTATCAAACGCTCTCTGTATGCTTGCACCAGAGTCCAAGGCAACAGTTACACTAACAGAAACTGGTTGCACCAACACTGCCCAAACTATTGAGCAACAAAGTTCACTGCTAATTGCCGTTAACGTTGTGCTACATTGGATACAGCTCCCTGCTTCCAAGTACTTGTTAACAATAACTTTGTTATTTTCCTTGCAATGGCAATACACATGACATTAGAAAGACTTAGTTCAGGAATTTTAACACACACAACTCCTTAGCGAAAAAGGCACTACTGCCAAACACAGGAAGCTGCCTTTTACCTAGTAAGACTAGGTAAATCTAGCTCAGTTTATCCAGCTTATCTAGCTCAGCATCTAGCAGTTGTTGTTTTGTTTTATATACTCAGTGGTACCTCGGGTTAAGAACTTAATTCGTTCTGGAGGTCCGTTCTTAACCTGAAACTGCTCTTAACCCGAAGCACCACTTTAGCTAATGGGGCCTCCTGCTGCTGCTGTGCCGCTGGAGCACGATTTCTGTTCTAATCCTGAAGCAAAGTTCTCAACCTGAGGTACTATTTCTGGGTTAGCAGAGTCTGTAACCTGAAGTGTATGTAACCCGAGGTACCACTGTATATTTTTATTAAAGATTTCTTGGTTTACAAAACTATGGGCAATGTCTCATTTTTCAAGTTACATTTTCTACAGATCAGTTTCATTTGTTGAGACATTAGTGTTACATTAGGGGGGAAAGTGGGAAAGAGGAGGAGGGGGCATGGTGTGTGGGGTGCGGTCGGGTGGCAATGCTTCTATTCTACTTAGTGTATGTGTGAGGTTTTGCATCAGACTCACTTTTGTGGGTTCTTCTTGATAGTGGCGCCCTCCCTGTGGAACGCCCTCCCACCAGATGTCAAAGAGAACAACAACTACCAGACTTTTAGAAGACATCTGAAGGCAGCCCTGTTTAGGGAAGCTTTTAATGTTTGATGTATTATAGTATTTTAATATTTTTTGGAAGCCGCCCAGAGTGGCTGGGGAAGCCCAGCCAGATGGGCGGGGTATAAATAATATATTATTATTATTATTATTATTATTATTACTATTATTATTCACTTGTATTCCTTTGGTGGTGAGAGAGGTTGGGGTTGGCCCAGGGTGTGGTTGTTTGCTTTGTGATTGGCTGTGGTGAACTTTGTTTTCATGTGTGAGTGGGGTGGTGACTGCCATCCAGGGTTTCAGTCAGGAGACATTCCCTAGCTGAAGGTTCTGGGGATGGAACCATAAATTTCCTGTATGCAAAACAGATAAGCTGCAAACCTTGAAAAGGAACAGAGTGCTGCTAGGAAGAGTCATCTCAAACACTTCTTCAAGCAAAACACTGTCTGTGGCTGTCCTATTTCAGCACTTGGAAAACTCAGATCTGATACATGGTGTGTCATAGTGCAGTGTCTCCTGATTTCTGCAGCAACAGATAACACTCATGCTGATGGAGAAGTTATTGATTGTTCTGCCTGGTGAATATGTTCAGCCGCGGCGTTACTCAAACATCTCTGGCATATGCTGAGCTAGTTTTCTTGCTGCACCTACTGAACCATGTTCCAGCAGTCAATCACACTGCTGTCAAATGGGATGTGCATCACAAAGCCTGAAAAAACAAGTGTGCAATAAAAGAGAGGCATGGGTGTCAGGTGCAATGACTCCCTCAACACAAAAGCCCATCAACTATGGTGGTTCCTGAAGGAACATGACAAAAATCTTCAGCTATCTTGCAGAGGTGATCTTGAAACACAGCAGCAACAAGTGCCTGATCAGTTCATAAATAAATCTCATCCCTTCTGATATTGGTCATTTTTACACAAGTAATGTTACTTTATTCAGAAATAAAGCACAAGCAAGAATAGTGAGAACTCCATTCAGGGCCGTTTCTGTTGTCATAGCCTTTTGCAAATTATACCAAACACCGGCAGGAACGGAGAAGGACTTTAGATACATAGTGATATCTAAAACTATTACTATGAAGCCATTTGTAAACAAGTGATAGTAAAACTATTGCTATGAAACTTAGTGAGGAAAAGATCAAGGTGTGGCCAATCTCTGACACATAGGCAGGTTGTGACGCTGCATCCATCAGTTGTCAGGAAAGGAAAACTTACAGCACAGGATACAGTGGTACCTCGGATTAAGAACTTAATTTGTTCCGAAGGTCCATTCTTAACCTGAAACTGTTCTTAACCTGAGGTACCACTTTAGCTAATGGGGCCTCCCGCTGCGCCATGCAATTTCTGTTCTCATCCTGAAGCAAAGTTCTTAACCTGAGGTACTATTTCTGTAACCTGAAGCATCTATAACACGAGGTACCACTGTATTAGGTCAGCTTCCCAGATTTCACAGACATTCTTTACTTGCTATTAGTATTTTAAGGTAGGGAGCCTCAGCAATATTCAGGCAGAACAGGACAGTAAACTACGGTATGACTAATTGCTGAATGTTTGTCACTGGATGAATGGATAGTCTGTTAACTTTTAGGTTAACAGCTTAAGTAAATTTTAATTTCCTGGGCTTTTAATGGATGATGAATTTTGTACTTCTATTCTGAAATATTACTGTTTTATTGCTCCACCCCCTTTTTTGCTATGAACTGAGTTTAATTTATTGTTTTGGCTGAATTTGTAGCCACCGTGGACATTTTATACTGAAAAGTGAACTAAATAGTTTTAATACAGTGCTAAAGGGATGGAAGTTGTTTTCACATGGCAGATTTACAGACCCGCTATACTGTTAAGGATTGGTTGGACTCAGAGGAGTCATGGGAGGAAGCAACTGGGGAACGGCCAAGGGAAGAAAGCTCTGAGCCTGGGGAATGGCGGTGGGACAATGATGGGTAGTCACAGGAAGAAGACTGGGAAGAGGTGTCAGGGACTGGAGAGAGGAGGAATGGTGGAGACTGCCTCCCCCTCCTCAACCTTCCAGAGAAGAAAAAGACAGTATAGATTTACAACAGTGGTTTGCGGAAGGTCACGGCTCAGAGGTGGATGAGGGGCAAAGTTGGGAAATAATGGGAGAGGAGGAGGGGGAATTAGAGCCGGAGCAGCTGGCTGACACATTATCACTAGAAAGCATTCCAGACCTCCCTTCTCCTAGGACTCGGCAAGCATTGATAGTAGGAGAGCAAAGGCATCTGAGACAAATGGCCCTAAGCGGCCACCGTAAGGTGGATGCTGCTGCTGACAACTGAGGAGAGAAGGGGGGGTGGAGATTACTTGGAACAACGCCATTACTCCAAGAGGCTGCATTTCTAAGCCTCTCTCTGTGAATATTGAATAAAAGACATTGGTAAGAGCTTTCCTTGTCAATCTATTCCTGGCAGCCTACCGTGGGGGGACGATCGGATTCCCTGATGCCTGATAGGGGGTAACATGGCTCAGTGAGTTGGGAGAGTCTGTGGCGGGTAGGGGTCAATAGTTGGAGGCAGAGGCTGAAGCAGGTGAGTGGGAAAGGGGAGGCCAAGAGGCAGAGATGAGTCAGGCTAGTGAAGAGTCACGGGGGCTTCCCCGCCCTGCTGCAACAATATCCCATCCCCCTGTCTCCCAAAACCAGGAGAGGGCTGAAACGGGTGGAGTAAAGATAGGCTGCATGCAGATGTAGTCTCCGATTGCTTTCATGAAGACCTGGAGAGGAGGGAACGTAGATGGCAGTGGCGGTGGTGGGCACTTTTAGTTTACGCAACTGATCTCATGGAGTAGGGCCTACAGGGCATGAACTGGTGTGCTCATTAGGCCTGAAACCCAGCCAAACCTGTGAAGTTTGTGTTTCTCTAATAGAGTTAACTTCAGCACTGAAGTGTATGGTTTACTGTCCAGCTTGCTCCATGACAAATACCTATAACAGATGCTTTTCAACAATGTGCCACCTAATGTGAAGTACTGGGTGGCAAAGTGGGGCTTCACCACTCACCTGATTCTTCCAATCAAGAGTTGGACTGTGTCTGTATTGAAACTAGCCAATGCATCATGAAACTGTGCAGTCAAATTTGAATTCCCACTATATTGTGTTTTGAGCAGCCTTAAATACTATGTATTAGAGCCAGATTTTGTGTGTCAACTATGAGGCAAGCGATTCTTTTAAACAGCTATACTGAATGTCATGTTTAATGCAAAAATAATGGGGTCAAAAGTGGCAGTGATCTGCATTGTTGTTTAGGAGGAAGAAGCAGTAGTGTCGAAGAGGCTATGCCAAAAGTCATGTGAAGCACAATGGCAAACCTAAAGGAAGCCTAACTATACCACAGCAAGAATGTGAACAAGTGTTAATATACTTTATAAATGCAACAAATATATCTCATTCCACAATTAAGAGATAGTTTAGCAATGTATTTTAAACTAAAAGCTATGTAAAATATTATATTTGGTCTCACTTAAAGTAAGCACTAAAGTTATTTCACTTAATAGTGACAAATCCCAAATTAGTGTACACAGACTCCCTCTACTGGTAGAAACTGGGGGAAATTATAGAGGAAGAAAATGTGAATTTGCATTTGATTTTTTCCAAATGCATCTGAGTCAACATATAAAATCCAACTTCCTTTTGCTAAGGGGTTTCAGCAGACAACAACAAAATTAAGAAATAGCAACTAAGAAACCTCTACCTAATAAAATCCTGTATTATACTATATTAAAACACAACTAAACCAGTGCAATGAGCCTAAGCGTCTGTGCTGTGTCTTCATTGCTGATATAATGCAGGGTCTAGCCTTTTGTCTGATAACAAATTCTGCAGACAAGAGACCCCAGAAGTCCATTTTAGTGGCACACTTGCACATTAATGGTCATGCATGAGACAGATATGCATTTCCCTTTCGCTTCCCTCATATACTGGTTTTTATTATTAAAGAGGCTAATAACATAAATAATGCAAGGTCCATGAATAGTACATTGTATGTTATTTTAAAAATTTATGAGTGTCTTTCTTTAAAATAATAATAATAATAAGTTGCTGCTTGCTTTTTATCCCTTTCAACCCATGCTTGGGCGAACTTGAATCTCTGCAAAGCAATTATGAAAGTGCCCTTTTGTCTGGGTCTTGCCAGCCTCTGAAGCACAGCAGAGGCAGCAGAAGGTAGGTGGACCAAGAAGGGCAACCTAAAAGAAGCAGATGTTTCCGTGACGGCCCCGAGCTTCTATAAGGAACAAAATAATTCCTTTGGTTATTTATACCATAACTGCAAGCTTTAAAAATAAATTATCGTGTAAGGCCTTTCAAAACACTGAGCAATGTGAAGATCAAATGTATTTTTAACAATTAAAGAACGAAGCAGCATCCAATTATTGTAAGATTCCAGATGCATCCCAGGCATTCTGGTGCATGTGATTACTCTGGCAAGAGCCCATTTAAGAGATAGGTTTAGAGATATGTTGTTGTTTAGTCATTTAGTCGTGTCCGACTCTTCATGACCCCATGGACCAGAGCACGCCAGGCACTCCTGTCTTCCACTGCCTCCCGCAGTTAGGTCAGATATATATTGGAGTGCTAATAAAATGAGTGTGTAACAGTATATAGAATAAGCCTTTAACATCTCTTTTCCAACCCCTCATGTTATTTTGGCTGCTTCAGCGGATGGTATGCCTAGGAACAGTATCTTCTAGAATCTCTTTGGGATCTGTGGGAGTGACCCAACACTTCCCTCCTTATTGCAGTGGTTTATTTAGGCAACGATGGCTGCCAGTATAATGTTAACAGCAGCAGGTTGCATTTATCCACAGGTTGAGAACATAAATCCTTGATGCAGCCAATGTTCTACAGCACTGCAGTGCAGCATATTAGCATTTGGGAGGATTCCAGAGCCAACCGAAGACAAACTGGGTGATTTTCTATGGAATGCCAGACACAGATATATAGAAGGCTATAGTGCATCATTTAATCCCTTAAAGGGTTTGTAGGCATCTACCTGAAATACTGGGGGAAATCTTAACAGCAAAAAAATATGTTTTTATATTTTTGTAGACAGAGGGCAGCATGCTCAAACCAACAGAGCCAGCACACATCCCTGTGCCGATTTAATTAAAACCTCATTCTCACTGTGTAGAAGAAATTCGTCTTTGTAGGATAGTAGCATTAATCCTGTTGATGCTCAGTCATTCAAAAAGAAGTAGACTGCCTCTAAGTGCTCAGATTTCTAACTGCTTCAATTTACTATTTGTTCCCGGGAAAATGAGAGTTAGTAGAAGATTGCGCCAGAATATTACTGCCGCTTTCCAAAAGAAACACAGTGACAATTAAAGCTATAGTTTGAGAGAAACTGATGCTCGTTCCCGGCTTCATAAACTATTGTTTACCAAGCCTGGAACAGTTCATCCATACAGAGCCAGCATGTGCTATACATGACAATGAGTTGTCCTACAAAATACACCAATGTCAGCAAATTCAATGAACTAAAAAGAGTGTTCTTATGAGTTTGCCAGACTCCTCTGACCCTGAGATCCAGCAAGTGTTAAAAGCTAATCAAGCCAGGCTAGCTTCCCGAACCCCTGGATCCAGCAAGTTAAAATATAAGCCAGGCTGGCTTCCTCTTGAGGCGATCACCTGGGTGATGAACCATTAAAAAAAATTAAGGCCCCCCAGTTTCAGCTGTGCCTCATTCCAAAAGGAAACATGAACCCCAGGTAAATGCCTTGAACCCCTGGAATCTTGCAGCGCTTGGAGATTGGGGTGCCATGCAACAGTATGAAGAATGTAATCTTAAATAGTCCTATTATTAGAATAGATTCTATTAGCTTGTCTCTTTGAAGTCAGCATTTAATTTTAATGATGTTAGACAGTTATAACCAAGCACTTTAATTTCAATTGATAGTGAATATTAATCTTATATGCCTTGCTGATTAATGTAATTCAATTTCAGCCATTCTTTAGGAATGTTGAATTCAACATTTGGGAAAGTTGAATTGGTATGCTTTTAGTTTCTGTTAGCGCATAAAGAACAAGTGATTAGCTCTGCACTCAGGTAAAACGAGCTAGAGCAAACCGCCCCCCCCAAAAAAGCGCATCTTCAGTGGATTGTGGTCCATTCCACTAGGACTCTTTCCCCAAGTCCTTGCCCCAGAATGAAGCCAAAGTAAGAGTTCCCTGAACATGTTAAATCTGTGAACGTGAAATGCATATACACATGGGGTTGGGTAGTAGTCCCATCTTAACTTGGCTACTGAGCAAATGTACTTACAAAATGAATGCCTGTAACACGTAATTGTGCAGTATACACAATTAAAGATCCTGTTTTCTGTAGGTCCTGTGCTGAGCGCATGGGGATGGGGCTAACAGATGTGACCCCCCCACCTCCCTCCCACCTGTAGTGTAGACACGTTTAACATATGTATGGGGGCATAGGTGAAACTGTGTTTATTGCTATACTTGTTTCTCCCAATTCTTTCCCTCTTCTCTGTATGTATTAAAAGCTTTTGCAGCAAAAACATGTTAGTCATGGCATGTGCTTAAAACAACAACAACCCCAAGGCAACTTGCAGAAACCAATGGGGGAAAAATAAAGACACTTACTTCAATGGGTGTGTGTGTATGTGAAGTAAGTACAACTTGACTTTCTCTCTGCACCTGCAAACGCCAACTCTGTGTTGTGAATTCCTTTAGTACACATGTCCTCGTGACTGCTTTGTGCAAATCAGCTTTAGTGAGGGGCTAAACTAGCTTAAACACATTTACTTTGCAGGAAATATTGAGCCATTGCCTAGTATCAGACTCACACACCCAGGGAGAAACAAATATTTTTAGTATGGAATCAGATCAGATCAACTGGTCAGTGTTACTCTTAAGATCTGCTGCCATAGACAGGGTTCTCATAAATGACTTTTCTCAGCCCTGACACATGGAAATATTGTAAATGTCAGCCACCTAAATGTTCTACAAATGAACTACAGTGGAATGAAAGCCATAGCTATAGCTCTTTAAACACATGGCAGGAATAACCGTAGTATTCTCCATGACTAAACAAACACACACATACCCACAAATAATGCTTTTCAAGGTTTCAAAGTACAAGTATAATTTCGCTCTGGCTCAAGTCACAGGATATCTATATTAAATATATATATATTTCATTTTTTATGATAGTACATGCATTTAAACTTGTTTTAAGAAATAACAAGACATCCTTTTTGGTTTTTTTTTAACGACAAGCTTATTTGGTCTTTCACAAATTGCTTAAGCAGATGAGCGTAGATGTTCAGCACTGGAATTAACTAAGCAATTCAGCTCCTCTGTGGCTTTAAACCAGGATGAAATTGTCAAATACACTCTGCTGGCTCATAGCTCACTTTATTCTAAATATGCTTGTGCTGTTTTCAAGTGTACAAGGAAGGTTTCTGTTCCTGCCTTTGCAACAGAATTGTAGTTTAGTGGAATGCAAACTAACTGACATAACATACTGAGAAATAAGTGCAGAGTGGTCACTGCTCATTTATTTACTACAACTGTTTATATAAACTGTATTTTAGGGTAAGACTTTCCAAGGTGGCATCCAACAGTATAGGGTAAAGGTACCTTTACAAATTAATTACACAAATGGATAGAGAGAGACAATCGTTTCTGTCCCTCAAAACTGCAGAAGCACATAGCATTATTCAATAAGCAGAGATTGCAGTTACATAAATAACAGAGGGTGACTGGCGTAAAGGTAGAATTTGTGTTCACCTCTCTCAAAGTAGCATGCACTTTCCCCTAGGCACTATGATAGTCAGTGGGCTCTGTCATAATTCATGGAACACCAGCAGGAGCAGCAGTGTTGTGGAACAGAAAAAAGATTTATCAGAAACATTGTGCTCAAACCTAGGACAGCTGGGAAGACTTGATTCATTATGCAGAGAATGGAAGTCAGGGAATCTAAAATGGTTCTTGCTCATTCCATTGTACTATATGACACAACAGAAGCTGTTTTCTCTATGCCAGAAAAACCTACACAGCTTGAAGTGGCTTAGAACAAGGTTTATTTTAATTAAGAAATGTACATGAGAGATTTATATGTAATGAATTAACAGGCATTATCAGATATTAAGAACTTCAGATTTCAAGCTCCAAACAAAACAGAAAACGGAAAGGGCAAAACTGTGTGCATGTATACACACATTAAAGATGTTTCTCTCAGTCAAATCTAAGCAGCTGGCCAAGATAAATAGAATCTATTTTATTTAAAGGTAGTGAATGCATTTTCAGACTTTAATAATTCAGGACTAAGTACACACAGCTATTCACTTTCTTTTTCCAGTGATACAGAAATTTGGGGATAAAACTGCATAGTTCATTTAGGTTTAAAGTTTAATAACAAGAGATGAACATGCATAACCTAACAAGGAAATTAAATATCAAAAATTTAAATAAATTCTGACTGGCATTATAATGCTCCACTGTCCTTAAACCACTCGGCTATGCCCAGATAAGAATATCCATTAAAAACGACTGGGACACAAATTGGCAAATGAATGAATTTTCTATATTCTGAGCCATCCATTTCCCAGTGGAAGTTGTTAAAAGTTTCAGAACTTCTCAACCTGACACTTCATGAAATGGGAACTAGCAGCTAAATTGATGCGTGTAAAATGCTTCAGGTTTGTCTTACAGTACCTGAATTTCTTTTATCAAAAAGTGTATTGCATTAAGCAAACTTGAACAACTTATAAGCACCTTGTTGGAAGTGTTGAGATGCAACTTAGCTTGCACTGGAGGCTGATGAGTCTGCATAGGAAAGAATAGATACAGAGAGGAAACTAAGTTTCCTTAGATGTCCCTTCTGACTTATCCTGTGCTGACCTCCCCTCGAGTGCGAGATTGGGGACTCAGCTACATTAGTAAAGAAAAACCATTTTATATGCATTATAACACTGTAACACCAGATGGCGCTGCGGAGTCCTGTCTTTCGCCAACGTGATTTCCGATAATAAAGTTTACAACACGTTTTCCTGAAACGCCTTTTTGATGTGTCTAGATCCAGCCTACTACATTTAGTGCTGCTGATCTCATTTTCTACTTCCTTCTTCATGTTTACCTTGGGATACGAGACATCTTTTGTGTCTCTCCTGCTGAAATACAAGAGCAAGCATGGCTCAAGGTATCTCCACTTTAGTTAGAAAGAACTAGGATCCTTCCTATCAAGCACGTATTTCCTATAATAAATGCAGCTTTCCTGTTTTCTAATGTGATTATATCCAGTGTAGTGTGCTCCTCCAACAGAGATTCAGTGTATATTTCAACTTCTGCTGAGAATTTAAAACTCCAAACGCCAACACACCTTAAGGTTCAAAGTGTATCAACAAAGTCCCACTTTCAAATTCAAAACAATATTTGCAGTGAATTTCTAAATTCAGAATGAAATAAGCACTGTTTAGAAATGCATCTGAAATTCCAACCTAGATCCTAATGACTACATCCTATTACAGTGGTGCCTCGCAAGACGAAATTAATTCGTTCCGCGAGTCTTTTCGTCTTGCGATGTTTTTCGTCTTGCGAAGCACGGTCAGTCGCAACTGCACCTCTTCAAGCGGTTTTAAGAAAAAGGAAACAAACTCACAAGACGTTTTCGTCTTGCGAAGCAAGCCCATAGGGAAAATCGTCTTGCGAAGCAACTCAAAAAACGAAAAACTCTTTCGTCTTGCGAGTTTTTCGTCTTCCGAGGCATTCGTCTTGCGAGGTACCACTGTATTTCTTGTTTTAACATTTTGACTCTCTCTCACACACACAAATAAAAATTTACGCACAAGAACAAACATATGTGTTAAGTTGTGGGTGAACATATCAGACGACACAGCGATTCTTCAAGCTCTTGTTTATTCACAGGCCAGAACTGAACTGAACTGAAGGGTTCAGCCAGCCTGCTTATATAGAGCTCCACTACAATGCAACAGTAACCACTTTCTGTAACTATCCAATCACTGAACGTCACTTTCAATCCCTTATTTGCATATGTGGACCTGAGTGAAAACTATCAACAGTATCCCCCTGCTGGCCCAAGGTGAGAACTTCAGTACAAAACAATATGTTTTCCCACAAAGTTTTTAACAGCCTTTCACCATATGACTTCAGCAAACAATTTGATTATAAAGAAATGACATACCTCTACCTCTAGACATGATAAACAATCTGCTTTGTGTTTGTTAGGGACAGCCGAACAAGCGACATTGTGGGCCTGCACTCATTCTACCCAGAAGAATACTAGATCAAGGGGAATACCAGCTGGGCTCCAGCAACTAGCCACAGGACAAGTAGCTGCAAGGGGTTTGTTTTACTCCTTCCTGCGGGGCAGGGGGGAATAACATTGCGCTGTGCTAGGTATGCTGAGACAGCAGGAGTACAGGAACATTCTGGCTTCCACCACCAGCTAGAAGAACAAAGGCCAATGAGTTAAGTTGCACCTTTATATCCAAGTAAGAACATCAGCAGCAGAAGATCAGCTTTGCTCCATCTGAATATAAATTCCTGATGACAACACATCACTTTGTTTTAGTTTTGTTTGACTGATCTATCACCTCTACCTTTCCTTTTTCTACTTACACGTATTGTCTTTTTCATTTGTAACCTGAGGACACGTCATACATCCCATGTTTTGATTGAATTGAGCCTTTTGGGGAGAAGATACCTGTTTGAAAACATTTGTATGAGAAACAGAATATGTTTCTCATTTCGATGTAGAACTTTAAAGCTCAGTTGCTTATCAGCTCTAAGCTGGAATGACTATGGGCTGTTCTCAGAAGCCTGCATAATTTCTTCCGTGGAACTAAGGGGCAGTTTTTACAGTCAGCAGAACATCTACTGTATTCCAGCCACGGACAGGAAGTCTCTACAGAGGGTGGTGAATAAAGCACATGATATCATGGGCTGTCCCTTGAGTCTGCTAGATGACCTCGCAAGGGATCGTTGCCTTAGGAGAGTGAGAAAAATTCTCAGGGATGACTCACACCCCGGCCATCATCTCTTTAGTCTTCTACCCTCAGGCAGGAGATATAGAAGTATAATCAGCCGTACCAACAGGCTAAAAAATAGCTTCTATCCGTGGGCTGTTAGGCTGTTGAAAAGAAAATAACAGTGCAATTGACTTGTGAGGTTGTGTGTTGTTCGATAAGCACACAGAGTGGAATGAGACTGAGTGTTTGGGTGGAGGGAGGGAGGCTCGTTTAATTTCATTGTACACAGGTTGTACAATGACAATAAAGGTGGTATTATTATTATTATTATTATTATTATTATTATTATTATGCTTGTGAAAACCCTGATTGGCTGAGCTGCTGTGGTGGCACGACATGATTACTTCCTCAGGAAATTGAACAGTTTGAAGTCCACTTCCTGTGTGAGAGTGGAAGACTGTTTGGCTGGCATTAACACTGTTCACGAAAACTATGCTACTTAGAAACAGATGTGGGTGGTCCAGGCAATGGCAGGGTTATATCCACACCTGCCCAACAAAGTTGAGGATAAGTGTACACCAAGATCCTTCTTCATTCACCTAAGGCATGTACAGGGACAAAAAAGGTGTGGATAACCCAATCAAAGGAAAGGTTTTTAAACACTTGTAAAGAAACCACACCCACTCTTGTGGATGGCAGTATCAAGAACCGATCTAGACTGAATGTAGCACATGAGAACAAGCTCAAAGAATCCCAGATTCAGAAAAATGACATTTCTGCGCTACAAGTGGGTTAGTGCATAGACAGCTTCAGACAAAAGACTCTGGAGAAAGCACGGGTGGAGAGTGAGGCTTGAGGGAAAGGACAAAGGGGGCATAGTGCTGGTGCTAGAAGGGGCTATTCAGAGAAGGGAATTCACAGCCCTTAAGGTCAGCAGGGACGTATGCTCTCTGCAGAGAGATGGAGAGTGCCAGGTGTACTTGGGAAGCTGGGCAAAGTGGCAAAAACAAATGGTTGTTTGCACAATACTGTTTGCTAAGTAGCATCTAGGATTTTAAGCAAGGCACTATTTGTCCCCCCATTCCCGTTTTTTGACTTCAGTATTACTAGTACTATTATTCTAATAGGTATCATGATTGCTAATGCATTAATGTTTACTTATTTTGGTTTGGCTTATTTACTGCATAAAAGACTTCAAATGTCTGATTTGATGGGCAGTGGGATATATGGTGGGCGGAGGGAGGTGGAGAAGGACGAGAGGGTTTACTGAGGGGGAAATGTCGGCAGTTGTGTGTACAGTGGTACTTAATTCATTCCGGAGGTCCGTACTTAACCTGAAACTGTTCTTAACCTGAAGCACCACTTTAGCTAATGGGGCCTCCTCCTGCTGCTGCTGCGCCGCTGGAGCACAATTTCTGTTCTCATCCTGAAGCAAAGTTCTTAACCTGAAGCACTATTTCTGGGATAGGGGAGTCTGTAACCTGAAGCGTATGTAACCTGAAGCGTATGTAACCCGAGGTACCACTGTACTGAAAAATTTCTAACAAACTTAACAATAATTTTAAAAAATCACTGGTAGCTACTGCTATATAGTAGGGTCTGCACTTATTAACGGGAGACTCAGCCAAGTATGGCAGCACTGTGATCTGGCTCCAAAATCGTCAACTGTTTTCTCTAAAACTGGATGCTTTCCTGAAAACAGAAGGTGCAAGTCTAATATTGAAATTCCACTGAAAACTGCAGTCCTGTTCACTAAGTTCCAGAACCCTGCAGCTCATGTTTCTGACCAATTAAACACAGCATGAAACTCTTATTTAGCTTCTGGATGACTTGAATCTGCATGGCTGGGACTTTGCACTATGAAGAATGCATTGCAGTCCCAACTTTTTTTTTTGTCGCCTCTTTTACATCAAGCCCACTTCAGAAATTAAAAGGTAAAAATGCTACAGCAAAGCTTTAGAGACAGCATGTATTGATTTAAATCAAGGCAACTAATTTAAAACCATTTAAGATTTAGCTTTAAATTGAGTGGTCACTGAGGAAGAGAACTATGGACTAAAAGGAGCCAAATTTCTTTTTTTGTACGTGAAAAAGCAGTCTACCTCAGTCTTTTTGATAGAAGGCCTAGGATTACAGGTAGTTATATTGTTATGTCATGTTTCAGGCAAAACATCAGCTCACATCAGGTAAAAGGCAAGGTGCCTAAATGAAAATGGCATACTTCTGAAGTCACTTAACTCCTAAACTAAATAGGAATAAGAAACATAACTGTTTGAAATGCAATCTGTCAGCTGCAGATTTGTTCACAGATATTATGGACGAAATTAAAAAATAAGTTAACAGAATGATTAACCATGACATATTTGTAAACCCCAAAGCTGTATTTGCTTCTTGTTTATTTAAACCAACCTGTATCAAAATTACATTGCTTCTTACTCTCAGATTCTTTAAACACTGCAAAAATTAACAACACACGCGAGAAATCCAAAATTACTTATAAAAGGCATCGAAGATAGGTGGAGGAACAATGTCAGACAACAAAGTTGTTGAGCATTTACATCCAGTTCAGACTATGCTGATCTTCCTCCGCTGGTTTTGATTTGGGGGGGGGGGGAGAGGGGGGCCTAAACCTGATGCAGCCTTTCTGTTATCCATAGTCCCCTGGCTGGAGACAATACCCAGAATAACCTCTTCCACTATCAGAGGCTGTTTACCAGTTGCTGGGAATCACAGGTGAGGAGATTGTTCCTGCACTGGGGTCCTGCTTTCAGCGGCTTCCTATAGGTTGGCCACTGGGAAAACAAGATATGAGACTAGATGGGCCTTTGGCCCAAAGGAGTATTTTAGTTTCCCTACCACAGTAAAGATTCCCGATCCAGCAGGGCTCTAACGCTTTTAATATCTTCCTCCCTCAGTTTACAGCCAGTAAAGGAAAAACAAACATTCTGCAGTGTCCTGTTCTGTGGTACAATTACTTGGTGTCTGTTTGATCTTCCCCTTGCCATGCTGTGCTTCCTGGTAAGGTAAAGGTAAAGGACCCCTGGACAGCTAAGTCCAGTCAAGGGCAACTACAGTGGTACCTCTAGTTACGAACTTAATTCGATCCGGAGGTCCGTTCTTAACCTGAAACTGTTCTTAACTAGAGATGTGCTTTTGCTAATGGGGCCTCCTGCTGCCATTGCGCCGCTGCCACAACGATTTCCGTTATCATTCTGGGGCAAAGTTCTCAACTCGAGGTAACTCTTCCAGGTTAGCGGAGTTTGTAACCTGAAGCGTTTGTAACATGAGGCGTTTGTAACTCGAGGTACCACTGTATGGGGTTGTAGCGCTCATCTCGCTTTCAGGCAAAGGGAGCCAGCATTTGTCCACAGACAGCTTTCCGGGTTATGTGGCCAGGATGACTAAACCGCTTCTGGCATAATGGAACACTGTGATGGAAACCAGAGCGCACGAAAATGCTGTATACCTTCCCACCTCAGCGGTACCTATTTATCTACTTGCACTAGCATGCTTTCGAACTGCTAAATTGGCAGGAGCTGGGACACAGCAACAGGAGCTCACCCAGGCGCAGGGATTCAAACTGCCGACCTTATGATTGGCAAGGCCAAGAGGATCAGTGGTTTAGACCACAGCGCCACCCGTGTCCTGGTAGAAGGGAAGGGAGTACAACACCCCAGTGTCCCTTGTTGTAGCTGGTGACAATGCTGAGTGTCCTTCACATCTAAGACTTAAAGAGATAATTCTAGGTTGCAACATACATGTATCACATTTAAATTTCATGTTAAACCTCATTATTTTTTAAAGAGATGCGCTATAACTGAAGTGGTTTTTAAAAAGACCCGGTTTATTAATTTTTTAGAGATCCAGCTTTTAAAAACATTTCTGAAGTAATTGCTTTATGCACTCTGTTTAGATGCACACTCCCTTAAGAGCAAAATGCCTGCCATTTTCCATTGTGTCCTTGGTCGCAAGTAACTTAGATGAAAAGGTCATGAGTCCCCATTTGCAAACAGTTGTCTGGTTCTTCTTCCCATATATTTTTCTTGTTTTCATCTAGACTCTAAAATGAACTGACATCTATGGACTACCAGAAAAGTAGAACTAAACAAGTTTCCCCTACAGAGTACACACACACACACACACACACACACACACACACACACTCCTGTGGGACCTGGCTGACATCATTATTTGGCACAACACACAAAAAATGCAGGAGCTGTATCTACTGCCTCAGGTTCCCGCTTTTGCCTTAATAGTGGGATTGGTCCTGGAGAAGCTCTCAGCTACTCCTTCATGAATTATCCTCCTTTCCACTATTTTTCCTAAGCAGACAAGAGTTTTCAATGCCAGAAATTTGTGTATGTGGTGGTGCAGTGAGATTAAGATTAGGTTCAGATTAGATGAGAACTGAAAACGGAATGTAACCCATGTTAGGTTTTTCCATAGACTTCAAAAGGCTCTGCCTACGCATCCTAGTTTTGATGCACATATTACTGAAAGCACATGCTCATTGCACACAAAAATGTTTAAACAGCATCTGAAAAGGATTTGCAATATTACAAAGGTGACACACGGGTTAAATGAGGTTTCCTCCCTACCCCTCCCTGTTGGTCACAGGTGTTAAAAGGCAAACAACAACAACTAGTGAGCCAGGGGGAAAAGGAAGGTCTCTCTTCAGAGATTTTAGGAGAAGGGGAAGGAGTGGGCCGTCTGATACTGTAGCTGGCATTGCTTTATTCTATTTTACTAACGCTGTTTGGACATATGCTTATGAGAAGAATCCTTCCTGCTGAACAGATCCTATTGCCTGTTGCTGCAATTCATCAGTATTCTGTCATTCTGTCTGCCACTTTATAATGATCTACAGTTATTTCTAACACAGCGTAGGTAATGTTTGGAATGCAACCAGAAACTGTGCAGGCAGAATTAAAACTGCAGGAAGAGTATTTTTCCTAAAGACCCACTGGTTCCTGATGAAAAATGGAATCAAAAATGTATTTAGACAGATAATATTTCCCTGTTTTGGTGTTTATGTGACCTGTTGTAGTATATCACTGGATATATTTATAGCTTTGCACACTGCTCACCTTGTGCAATCATTCCTATCACTGTTTATTATTGATAACACAATACTATCCAGAGGGCCTTCACCCAACCAGTAAAAATCTGGCTTAACTGTCATGGCTTGACTGCAAGAAATCCTGGAAATCCCTAATTGTGAAAGAGGCTTGGACATCAGAATTTTCACTGCTCGTGATACAGATTCATGGCAGCTAAACTGGTTCAAAGTTGACAGAATGTAACTGTGGGTATATCCTGCTTCATACTTTCTAAAAATCTCCTGTTATTTCATGTACACAACTACAGTGGTACCTCAGGTTACATACGCTTCAGGTTACATACACTTCAGGTTACAGACTCTGCTAACCCAGAAATAGTGCTTCAGATTAAGAACTTTGCTTCAGGATGAGAACAGAAATCGTGCTCTGGCATGATCTTGCTTGTCACATGTCTGGTTGTTTTGCTCACATGTAAAATGCCATTTAGAAAAACTGTCGTTTGGAAATAGCTTTAAAAGGATATAGAGCATGTTAACTATATATGAGAATGAAAAATGAGTCTGCAGGTTGTTGTTTTCATGGTGTTACCTTACATAGCTGCTGATGTGGGAGATACATAAACAGATTTAGGCATAATTTGTGAAAATCCAAACTAAACCAAGTTGCTGGTGCCTACAAACCTGGAAGAAAATACCTGGCAGAAGGTATGAAGAGTAGGCGAAGAGAGACCTTCTATGTGACCAACTCAAGATCAAAAGCAAGAATTGTTAGCTACCTCCCTTCTTAATTTATATCAGACAGTTTATATAATCAGACAGTTGAACGACAACATTAAAGCCACAGAGACAACTAGCAGCAAAGTAGATCTGGAATTTTAAAGAGAATGACTCTGCCTAACATAGAAGCAGCGGTGCTAAAAGTTTAAATGCATTTGTGGAAGAAACAGTTCATTGAGAATATAAGGAGTACCGCAAAGGCCAGAGCTGTCCTCACATAGAGGACAGCAAAGGAAAACTGGTAGCAGGATAATGCGAAATACTGGGAAACAATAACGTGGAGATAAAATCAGTGGCAAAGTCTGTGGAGGTATAAATAATGCAATGTTTTAAATCTTTTTCAGAAGGAACAAAAGAACTCAATAATTATCAGATCACATACATAGGTTATTAAAACTAAGCAGGGTTTGATGGCAGTACTATTTTTCTAGAAAAAGAGGTGCCGCAACTCACCATGAACACCTCCCTTATTCTCTTATAATGGCAACTGCACCCACCTGAGAGGTGCCAGAAGTGAGTTCTGGCTGGGTAAAAGCCCTGCTTGATAGGCATAAACTTAACATAATGTATGGCACCATCCTATGATTACCTCCACTGCCCACTATTTACATATTGGCTCACTATATGCAGACTGGCACAATGGTATACTAAAAAGTACTTCAACATGGAACCTTTGGGCTACACACTGCCTTGTTGGTGAGGGAGGGGGAGCAAAGCCAAAATTAATTTAATAATAATAATAATAATAATAATAATAATAATAATTTATATACAGCCCTATACCCAGAGGTCTCAGGGCAGTTCAAAGAATAAAATCAAAATATAAAACCACAAATACATAATCAAAATAAAAACAATAACTCAATACCCCCCCAGCCCACATTTTAAAAGAGCATAGGATGTCAATCAAATCATCCAAAGGCCTGGTTAAAAAGGAACATTTTTTGTCTGGCACCTAAAGGTGTATACTGAAGGCGCCAGGCGAACTTCCCTGGGGAGAACATTCTACAGACGGGGAGCCACTGCAGAGAAGGCCTGTTCTTCAGGACCTCTCAAGGAGGAGGAGGCACACAAAGAAGAGGCATTGATCACCTCCTTGGCCCAGCCAGCTGTTGCCTCCCTGCTGGTTTTTATCAGCCAAGAGGGGAAAGGGTCTAGAGTGGAAATCTGACACACACATACCCCAGTCCTCATACTGCCTTCTGCGGGGCTTGGGGAAGGAGGCAAGAGGCTCTGGCATAGTCCCAGAGCCCCCACCTTCTTCGTTAGAAAAGCACTATCTAAGCTTTGGGAAGGAGGTGGGAGGATGCCAGGAACCTGTCAGAACCCTCACTCATCCTGCCCCAAACCCAGCGCCTTGCATTTCCAGTTCTTGGGGTGTCAAATGTTGCTGAGGGTCACAAAAAAAAGGTCTTCAGTGGCCATGTGTTGGACCAACCTGATCTAGACAGTGTCAACAGAAGTCAATGCACAACTAAAGTGAGTTACTAATGAGTTGATTAAAAAGTATGAGGCCTGTTTGATTAAAGACAGTAAGTGTTAATTTCACCATGCTTTGGTGACTTCACTTCCATTTCTAAAGAACTATTTAGAGTTCAGGGGTAATCACAGGTAACCACATTTGGAAACTATTTTCAAACATTTCAGTTGATTCGAAGTGACAGTTATTACTTTACATATTCCATTTTAAAAGTTTAAGTAAAATGGTACATGCTACAGAAAAGACCCTGAAACTGAAGTTAAAAATATATTTCAGTTATATACATACCCCAATTCAGCTGAGCTCTCTATCCCAAGCTGAATCAAACTTTGTTCCCCTTTGTAAACTAAGCATATTGTTGCAGGTCCCCACAATCTCCAAGTGGTGTGAGATTCCAGGGATTCCAGGCAGCTCACCTAGGGTCCATGTTTCCTTTTGGAAATGAGGCACAGCGGAGACTGTGGTGGTCTTTATGATATATGGTTCATTTACCCTACTATAAAACCTGGGCCACTGAGGGTCTTGCTTCTCCTACAGCCACAGCCTTGGAGTCAAGCAGACATCAGCCATCGTGCTCTGCCTGCTTCCAGTCACATAACTCCTACTTCCTCCCTAAGCTTCTAGCTCACACTACTTTATTGGCTGAGGGAGGAGCCCCACTTGCCATCTCAGACACAGTCCCTTGATCCTTTGTTTTTTCTTAATGACTCATCCCCCAGGCTATCCCCTCATGCAGAAATCTTAGCCTGGCTTAATTAGCTGTTGACACTTGCTGATTTCAGGGGGGTGACAAGTGTCTAGTATACAACATAATACACACAGGTCTTGCACTCAGTTTTAAAACCCCAACCCTTGAGTAAATTCTAACACATAATGGTTCCAGGAATTTAGAAGTATCCTAGGACCCACAAACTCACAACAATGTTTTAAAAAATTAATAGTAAAAACAAAACACAGAACAAAACTATGCGATCATATACTGTGTTGCATTCTAAGGGATGGGATATTTGGATTAGGCACCAGGGACTAGGTGAGGCAGTTAAAAACAAAAAGAGAATATGCATATTTCTTCATTAAATAAAGCCTTCAATTTGTGGGAAACCTTCCAAGAGACATACCTTCCAAAAGACATTTTAACACATAGCTCAGCAATTTAGACAGGGCAGTACTTCTGAAACGACACAGAGAATGATTAGATGTTGACCTCCATATTATCTCAAGAGCAATTAAGACTAGAAGCTAGAGTACTCTCTCTACTATTATAAAGTAAGCTGTAGGAAATGAAATATAAAGCTGCAGGGCTGCTTCATTTCTCTCAGGCCTAGAAGGAGAGAGTGTATGGAATTGGTGGGAAGGGAATTTAGCAAATAGTGAGATTCAGCAGAGTATAAAACATCTACAACAATCTATGACTCTTAAACACCATGGAGTGATGACTGCATATGCTAGGGCACTGTAATATTTGACATAATAAAACATCTTCTTTAAATCTCCCATTACTATAGTATCTCATTATCACAGTGCAAGTTGTGTCAGCATTTTGATTTTATATGCCCATTATAACTCAGCTCTGAAAGATTATAATTTTGGATTTGATTTCTTTTCCCCCACCCTTTTTTCCTGACTACTCACTCTGCTGAATCTCTTCACACAATCAGATTTTGGTGGTGTTTAGGATCCATGTAAATGGTGAAATAACTGACCCAGTGTCCTTTAATCTGTCCTCTGGAAATCTGATAGAGCACAAATAAATTAATGTGTGTACTAGATGCTTAAACCCAATTGAAGAATGTATTTTGAGGCCTAGAGATTACCACAATGACACCAAGTATGGGGGGGTGGGGACAGGTTTCTCCTCTAATTGAACTTCAAACCTGTATGTCTGGCTTTAACTTGAGAAAACCCAAAAGCTTTATTCAAGAAGTCAGCACAAGTTCTAAACATTAGCCCAGTGTGACAGAGCTCTAAAATGCATGACTAAGAAATACAGTCAAACCTTGGATCCCGAATGCCTCCGTTTTGGAATGTTTCAGCTTCTGAACAATGAAAACCAGGAGGAAAACGCTCTGGTTTTCGAATGTTTTTCAGAAGCTGAACATCCGATGCTTGAGTGCAGGAAGCTCCTGCAACCAATTGGAAGCTGCACCTTCCTTGTCAAACATTTCAGAAGCTGAACGGGCTTCTGGAATGGATTACGAGGTTTGACTGTAGCTAAGACATTGCCCCGGTCACGGGTCCCTTTACCTTTACCTTAAGACATTGCCCCAACACCTGACATGCCACTTCTGACCCCATTTTAAAAGAGTGGGCCATGACCAGTCATTTACATGTTTCTCATCCCAAGTGAGAAGACAGTGCTTACAAGTGTGGACGTCTACAGCGGGTGGACGAGTCTATTCACACCGACAGAGTCAATGGCACATCTCTCACAAATATGGCAGTTTGGAAGGGGAAGACTGAGAGGCATTCTGCATTTAATAGCACCCCATTTAGCTGATTGCTCGTACTAGCTATGATCCCCATGTTTATCTGCAGCAGGTGTCTGAGTGGACTGATCAGGAACCTCCCCAAACCAATCTGTTTTATGATCATCAGATTTTTTAATGTGGTTCAGTCATGAGGTTTATTTAAATGAGGTTTCTTTAAATGAAAACCCCAGAAAAATCTGGATGGAGGATTCTTTCTTATTCATGCATTATTTACTTTTCAGGATTGTGGCCATAATGTGCACTGCTTTTAAAATATAGGCCACATAGAGCAATATTTTTTTTTTTAGCTTTCATTTGCAAGGCTGTTAAGTCACTGCCCTCTACTGCGTACAGCATGCCTGCTTAGATTGCATTTCAAAAGTGATTTATCATGTCTTTCCCACTCTCTCCAGCGCTCATAGTTGTCTTCTCTTACTTCTGGCACTCCCATGCCCTATTTCCTTTTCACTTCTTTTCTATCTAGCTCACTAACATCTCTTTAGCATTATTTCCTGACCAATATGTTATGCTTTTCAATCACATTTTGTTAATTTCCTACCTTTGTTTCTGTTCTTGAAGTGTTAAAATGATTGCTCCCACCCACCCCCATTTTTCTGCTATATACCGTATTTTTCCATGTATAAGACGACCTCTTTTTCTGAATTTTTTGTGTGTGTGATAAATTGAGGTTCATCTTATACACGGGTTAATATGCTAAGTAAGCGGTCCTGGTGCTGCAGCGGTAGCAGGGAAATGTCAGAGAGGAGGCTGCTTACCCGCTCTTCCTGGCTTAGGAAGAGTATTTGGTGAGTGACAGTATGCGGTGTATTACGGCACCAGTTCCATCAGCCAGAGTGGGGGATCGCGGAAAAGCTGTTCAACAGCTCAGCGAACTTACAAAAGAAGCTCAACAACTGTTGAGGGCTCCCAAAAATAGGGGTCATCTTATACATGGGGGCGTGTTATACACGGAAAAATACAGTATATGTTTTTCTGATTGTGACTCCTTTTCCTTATATTTGGATGCATATGACAAAATAGAAAATAGACATGAATCTTCCAAGTTGAAGACACAATTATTTAAATTGCTACCTTTCTTGATAAAATACACAGGAGTAAATAATGCGACCCCTGAAAGGAGGAAGGGACTGCGCTCCCACTTGAACACATTTTGCAAAGAAAAGGAGATTTCAATGCATGTACTTGACACTTGACTGGTGTGAAACCAGAGTGTAAAAATAATATTTTAAGGAATAGCCCTTACAACCTGTACTTAAAATACATGCAGATCTGGTTGAATGCTCTGACTCTGGGGTGTTGTTATTATGGGGTAGTCAAGGGAGGAATCTGCTGATCTCTTGCATTAGGTCCCAGTTCTCCTGTCCCTTCTCCCCGTTTTTCCCAAAACACTTTCTTTTTCTCTTACTTTGCTTATAGGGGTGCTGGACATGCTGTTAAGCACAGTGCTGATCAGACCCAGCTACCTCAATTTGCTCAGAGGCCCAATTTTGTATGTATATGTATAAATTAACACATGGATTGTTTTGTGTCATGTGCCTGCATCTTGAGTCTTTTAAGTACCTAGTAGCATCCCTACTGTAAATTATGAATGTGCCTCTGCATTTGTAGAATTTCATTTGCACTGACAAATCTGAACGTGGGAACACTATGAGGCCATTTCGCAATGTGTTGTGGATCCCATAAACCCAGTTGTACAGAGCTAGATTGGCAGGAGAAGTCCTAAGGGAATAACTAGGAAGACTTTGAGTTAGGAGGTGAGGACAGCTGGGACAGTAATCTGGATGAGAGTCCTGCTCCAGAGCCATTGGACATCCCAGAAATGGAGTGTGAGATTCCCACAGTAGCCAGGGAGCCTGACAGCCAATCAGCAGAGCTAGCCATGTCAAGAGGGTTGGGTTCAAGATCCATGGCCCAGGATGTACCACCATCAGCACGGGCACGAACAGCTTCCCCTGTGACAGGCCCTGCCACTTTAAAAGTAGAGAGGACATATCAGGTGTTCGGACAATGTCTTTGTTGATGCCTAGCTATGTATTTTAGTTTCTGCCAATGTACCTTCTGAGCTTTGTAACCTGCTAATGTGGAAGTCAGACACTGAATTCTTTAGCAAGACTTCTTGCATTTCCTGAGCCAAAAGTCTGAATCTTTTGTCCAAGGGTGGAAGCCAGGACAGTGCACACCCAAATTCAGTCACATGGTATCAACTCAAGATGAAAGACCAATGTAATGGGGGGAAAGAGTTCACAGCTGCCATGGGAATGGGCTCAGCTTCATAATGGAAATGACAAATGCGCATGCCAGTGGAACAAACACTGCATCAGGCATCAGCCTTGCCTTGTCCGCCATGATTCAGGCAGGCAGTCCACCATCATGAATTTTTAAAAGCACTACATGAATATTTATGCATTTATTTGCTCATTCATCACCTTAATTTTTCAGGAAAGGGTTGGTGTGTTTTTTAAGCGTGAAATTGTTATAGAGATGGGAGAATGGTTCTTTGTGACATCATAGAGGACCAGCCAACCAGAATAATGAAGAGCCAATTCCTGTTCTTTTCAGAGCTCAAGTCAGGTGACAAATAAGCCAGTGTAAACTAAACATGGCAAGACGGCTTTCAACCGAGACACACCACTTAATTCATGATATGTCTGTCTTCTCTCCCACAGTCTTCAGGAACATCAAATTATCCCGCTAGGCATTTATCATTGGGAAACCACAGCGCTGTGCCTGATTCTCCCACTAATTGTTTTTCACCGGAGCTCTGATATGTCACCTTACAGTTCTCGCTTGCTTTATCATCCATCATGACGTGCTTACATTATTCCTTGCCTTATAACACTGAAGATTAAATATTGAATGAGTTCAGTTGGCTGTCTATACTGCATATACTATATGCTGGGGCTAGAAAATAATATTAAATGTATTTTTAAAAAAATGTTCCATAAATGTTTTATACATAAATGTAGGTGGATACCTTAAAAAATGCATCCCCAAATAATTTGATGTATGTTTGATAGGAGACAAAAAGGAGCTATTAAATCAGGTACCTGACAAAACTAAAGAAAATATGTACACCTGTCATTCATTTCATTTCATATTTTGTATCTGGATTTTCTTTCCCAAGGGAAAACCAAAGTGGATGCACACATATAGGAATAAACAGTATCTGCAGCAGTGGCTAAATAAAATTTCTACAGTATGCCTGACTATTACAGATACAGTGCAAAATTAAATTTTAAAATGTGCCATGATTTCTTAAGGTATTAAGATAAGTGTCTATAAATTAAAACCTTGGAATTGAGCTAGTGCATTATTACATACCCTCCAATATTTCTCCAATGGAAATAGGAACATCCCATTCAATAATGTAATTTTACTATTTATACCCTAAACATCTTACTGGGTTACCACTCTGGGCAGCTTCCAACATATATAAAAACATAATAAAATATTAAACATTTTAAAAACTTCCCTATATAGAATTGCCTTCAGATGGCTTGGGGGATCGGATAACTTCATACCCTCCAACATTTCTCCAATGAAAATAGGGACATCCTAAGGAAAAGTGAGACATTCCCAGATTAAATCAGAAACCGGGACGGCTTCTCTAAATCAGGGATGTCCCTGGAAAATAGGGACACTTGGAGGGTCTGCATGAGAAAAACAAACTAAGCACCTTTAAGCAGAAATAGTGGGAAGGTTCCTAATTCACATACAGACACAAAAAGTTTAATATATCGAAATAGCATAATGATGTCAGAATAGACGTTGACACTTACTGATGGAACTTCATGAATGTACATGTGTAGAAGAATCCTACACTCACATTACTTGAGGAGGGTGTGTGTGGAGAAGATATGCTAGCTATGCCAGCAGAATGGGTGCTCAGTCTGGGAGGCTGGGGGAGGAAGATAAGAGGAAAGGTGGAAAACACTCTGTAAAAACAGCATCCCTGGGAACTCTGCAATATTCCGTAATGAGGGAACTATTCTCATAAGCAGAGAAAGAGAGAAAATGGTCTCCTGTTGATAGGGGGCATTTTGCTAATGGCACAGCCAGCCGTAGCCCCACAGGTACTAGTCCCCTGGCATCATCACTACAGAAAAGGACAGAAATCCCCTCATGCTACTTACAACCACTGTTCTATGAGCACAATGTACACAAAGGGAAGGAAGGAGAAAACACACACAGCGCAGCACCTGCATAGCTCCCCTGGCAGGACATCTTCAGAGAGGACCTGCGGCCCTTTTGAAGCAATGTTTTCCAGAGAAGAAGGACTCTTTTGTCAAGCTGCTACAGGGAATGGCTATCACATACAACAAAATATCAGCCATAGACGCTCACTGACAGCAGCAACATCTAGTAGGAGACTCTACAGGACAGGTGGTCAGGAAGCAGGAGTCTGAGACCCAGCAGGGGAAGGGGTGAACATGGCCTTACTCACCTTACACATTCCTCTTCACGTGTTTGTTGTTGTTTTTTAAAGTAATGTAAGGGACTCAGTTCCACACAAACTCCCAGTCAGCCACAGAAACAGCTGGGAATTGAACACATAGAATCATATAGCTTGACATCAAATGTCCAACCTCCCAACCAATGAAATAAGTGAAATAGAGGATCCTTGAAGAGTGGTCAACCTCTAACAAAAGAGAGCTCACAACCTTACAAGGCAGTCTGTTCTAGTCAAACAGCTTATATGGCCAGAAAGTTCTTCCTGTTATTTAGTATAAATCCCTTTTCTTGTCCGGGCCCAATGGTGCCTGCTGGCACAAAAGAAAATAAATTTGCTCCATCACCTACCGTATTTGATGGATATGACTTCCTAATAGTCTCTTCTAACCCTGCACGAGGTGAGTTAGAGAGGGAGTCCCACATCCAGGTACATTTGAGCCACTTATCAGAAGCACTGCATGGACCAATAGCCTGGCCCCTGCATGCCTCCCCCAGCAGTTTGGCCCTTCTATTCAGCAACCCAGCACATTAAAAGAATAAAGATGTTAAAAAATTAAGTACCCTGAGACAGAAAAGATGGTGATGATGTTTAACTTTGCTGTAGCATAATTAAAAATGGCCTACAAGACCCCATCATTTTTAACTGTTAAAACGAATTCAAGAAAAAATGTAGGTGGATAGCAGCATATAAACACGAATAAATCCAGAGTAGCACATTCTAAATTAGAAAGCCTGCTGAAAATGCCACAAGTGAGAGAGCCTGATCTATCTAGACTATAAAACTGAAATAATATATATATCAAGAATAAAACTCTATGGGTGAAAGTTCCAAGATAGGCAACTACAGACCAAGAACCAAAAAACCCCAAGCATTTGAGCAATGACAATTTGAAAAATGTAAAAATTGTCATTGCTCAACCCTCTCCCCCGCCCATAAATGCAAATTGATTTAGAATTTTCCTTCAGTTTTATAAGCAGTTTACCACATGGCATGTGGTATTAGAAACTTCTATGGGAGTTATTTAGAAGGGTATGTCCTATTCCTATTCCTATCCCCATCAATCACTATTCAGTCTGGACAAGACACTTATATTTACTGGGGGGAAAACAGAACACTGGAAGTTGTTTTCTAGTTGGTTCATCTAGCCTAGTCTACTGCCATCCATGTTGCCCTGGGCTCTTTTGGGAGGAAGGACAGAATATAAATTCAATAAATCAATCAATAATACTGTCAACTCTGATAAACAGAGGCCATTTCAGACAGAAATGCATTTCAATCCTCCTACCAAATTAATTTAACTGGAGATTGGAACTGGGACATTGTACATGCATTTTGTACAGTCCTTTGGGAAGGGTTGCAGTTCAATGCAAGAGCACATGGTTAGCATGCAAGAAGTTCCAAGTTTAATCCCTAGTATGTCCAGTTACAGCTGGGAAAAGACTATTGCCTGAAACTCAGGAGAGATGAAGCCAGTCTGACCTCGATGGATCAATAGTCTGGCTTTACATAAGGCTTCTGCTTCCTGTTTATCTCCAATATAATAGGTGTGGCAGCTTCAGGATGCGACTTGTGAGTGCAGTGGGAACGAGCACAACCAGCACACATTAGTGGGTTGAAACAGGCCACAACTTTATTTGGTTTATATAGCAAGTAAGCAAGGTTGTCATGGCAGTAGGGCAATGACCTAGTCTTCATTCCAATCAGCACTTGTTGCAATAGAATAGTAGCTTGTGCCTCACTTCCTGAAAACACTAAAAAATAATGGTCAATTATGGTTTGTTATGATCCTTGAGAACAGCAACACTTTCCTGCTAACAGGCTGTTTCTGGAAGGCATTAAAATCCAACAATGAACTGAAGATAAAAAGAAACTCTTCTACTTTTGCTGCCTGGATAACTGCAGAGGTATGTGACCATTATATCAGCACAGATGTCCCCCACACGTAAGCCAGTTAGCTGTCACAATAAACCCAATTTCTTAACTGATCCAAGCTGTAGAAACTCAAAAGGTATTGTTTAGCATACTATTTCACTCTTTTTATTCATCACCATTCCTAAAAACAAAAATAGATATCCTCTCTTATAAAAAATAATAATATTCATTCTAGTAAACAGAAGCAATTCAGGCTTCTTAAAATCTAATAATACTATTAAAACAACACACAGGTTATCAACATTGTATATTGGGCCAACAGACATACAATTGTAACTATGCCAATACAATATCTACATGGTAAAATTAATGCTCAAATAATGCCTATTGACTCATATCTGACTCAGCCCTGACATTATTGCTTTAAAAAAAAATAATACAGTATACTTTATACATTTCACTTATATACTGGGCCAGTTTATCCAGTCTACTGTTCTCTTAATGTGAACTCTCTCCAGGTATGCATTTTCTGCATGAAACCCAGACAATTTTTACACAGTTGTGCCATAAAGCTCTGTGATCACAGCAGCTGGAAAATATGTTGTTGAGAGAATTTGAAAATTGCTGCCAAACATAACTGCAATCAGCCAGTTCCCAATGCAGGACCAAAATTAAAGGAGCGCGAGGCCTCTTGGGTTATTATAGCAAGAGTGCATTGAAAAAGCAAGCATTCATAGAAAAGGAACACTTGACTGGAACAGCCCCTACTCCTACCTGCTGTTAAGTAACATACTCTGTTTGAAAACATAGTATGTTTCTTTCACTTTTATAATAGACCGGGGGTTAAGCTAACTGAATTGTGATGCTCCATTCGTGTTGATTCTAAAACTCAGTGAGTGGTTCCCCAACATCCCCACCCACTGTCACAGACCACTTGAAAATTGCTGCGAGTCTTGGCGGACTGCATAATTATTTTTCTTTCTGTTGGAATAATTGTAGTACGCTATATTAGATGCTGGACCATAAAGAAGCCTGATCGCCGAAGAATTGATGCTTTTGAATTATGGTGCTGGAGGAGACTCTTGAGAGTCCCATGGACTGCAAGAAGATCAAACGTATCCATTCTTAAGGAAATCAGCCCTGAGTGCTCACTGGAAGGACAGATCCTGAAGCTGAGGCTCCAATACTTTGGCCACCTCATGAGAAGAGAAGACTCCCTGGAAAAGACCCTGATGTTGGGAAAGATGGAGGGCACAAGGAGAAGGGGACGATAGAGGACGAGATGGTTGGACAGTGTTCTCGAAGCTACAAACACGAGTCTGACCAAACTGCGGGAGGCAGTGGAAGACAGGAGTGCCTGGCGTGCTCTGGTCCATGGGGTCACGAAGAGTCGGACACGACTAAACGACTAAACAACAACAACAACATATTAGATGCTGTATGGATTTTAACTGTATTTTTGTTTTATTTCTTGTATGGCTCAAAATTTAACAGTTGGTGGATGTGTAAGTTTATATACAGTGGTACCTTGGTTCTCAAACTTCATCTGTTCTAGAATTCTGTTCCAAAACCAAGGCGAGCTTTCCCATAGAAAGTAATGCAAAATGGATTGATCCATTCCAGACTTTTCAAAACAACCCCTAAAACAGCAATTCAACATGAATTTTACTATCTAACGAGACCATTGATCCATAAAATGAAAGCCATAAACAATGTACTGCAGTCACACAATCAATCAACCAGTAGCTGAACTGGGTTCCACACAGTCACAAAAACAAAAGAGCCGCAAAAACAAAAAGACAAAATAAATAGCAAAAACAGACAGACTTCAGCGTAACACTCAAATCGGAAGCGTAACACTCAAAAAAGTTCGCAAACCAGAACACTTACTTCAGGGTTTGAAGTGTTTGGGTTCCAAGTTGTTTGAGTACCAAGGTATTTGAGAAACAAGGAACCACTGTAATTGACTTTAAACTTTTTTAATTAAAATGTTTTTTTTATAAGAACTGTATTCTACTCCTCAGTGCTAAAAGTCTGCTGTTCCTATTAGCATTATTCTTTTTAATATGATTGTCTGATTTCATACTCACTCCCATTTCTTTTAAACAAATATATTATTCATTTCAATTGCCCATTACATAATTAATGTAATTTCCCTAGCTTTCTAAAAAGGATATTGAATTGTTGATATTACAACCCTGAGCAGTTCGTGTATACCTGTGTTTCATTTTGCAGTTGATGTCATTTGGGGGAGTTGCTCATTGTAATTCATCATATGAAAATGGATTTCCTAGCATGTCCTTCAGAGTTGCATTAAAATACCACATATTCCCGGATTGTCATAAGGAATCCCAGCCCTGCCCCCATATCCAAGAACCCAATATTCTAGGCACCAATTTGACACCTCACACAAACTGTACACATTTGGAGTGTATGTGGTAGGTACTTTAAAAACATTCGTTTTGCTACTGCTGCCAAGGTTATAGGTTTTTAGGTGGATTGGATCAGGCCCCCAAACTGGGTACTAGCCATTCCTTATTTCTTCAATTTCATTAGTCATTTTAATTAATAAAAAGAAAACTCAGAGATGAACATAATGTTTAACTATCTTGGCTCGATAAATCAAAGACAAATTAGGACCAATTTACAATATTTTTGCAGGATACTTGCTGCTCCAAAACCACTCCCCCGCTATAAGTTTCCACATTGCATCAGCAGGAGGACTGGAGGTTGAGAGGTGTCAGGAGACATAATATATTGGTGGGAGAAGGGAATGGGGTCCCTAGTGGAATTTTATGCTGTTAAGGCTGGGTGTTGTGGTTTTTTGTTTTTAATGCTGCTCTGTTAATATTTTTTTAAAAAAACAACCCACAAATTTCTGTGGGATTTTAGTGATGGTTCACATCCTGTGGATGGATATCAATCAGTCCTGGTGAAATGCAGAATCTACATTTATAAAGGAATATGTAAAGTCGTCCCAAAGGTATGAGAATAAGGAGGTGATTCGATCTGATACATTAGAATACAGATTCTTGCAATACTGAAGTTTCCCCTGGCATGCTACCTAGAGAATTACCACAGAAATGGCAAGCTCAAGGAAAGCCTTTCTAGGTAGAAAAATGCAGGTGAATATCATAATATATAGTGCAATAGGATTGAAGGGTTGGTTTGGATGGTGCCCGTGGTTTTGTATCTACAGAATGAAAGCCTGTACAAGAGGGAACCTATTGAACTGGCCAAACCAGACTCTTTGTCAAGCTAATGGCCCTGGCCAAGTCCGTTAAGCATCCTATCTGCATGTATAAAGAAGGCGCTGAAGAACAGATGTGTTGCCATAGAGACAACTGGCGATGCTTCAAGGAGGAGGAGGGATGGGCCCTCTCCCTACCTCACTCACTCTGCTGTTCACATCCTAGGAAGGAGAGCAATAGGTCAGGGGACCTAGTGTATGTGTGAGTCTCACATGCTGATGCTGAGAGCTGGGAAGACAATGGCTTTGCAGGGACCCCATAGAAATCCAATAGGGAGGCAAAATCTGTTGGACTGTTAATGCTGCGAGCGCTTCCATCTACATTGTACTTAGGTTGTATATATGTGTGTCTCAATCCATATATCCTAAAGACACCACAGTCTCCATGGACCATCATTCAAGGGAAACTGAACCCTAAGTAAGCACAATGGAACCCCTAGGGTAGCTTGGAGATTGGGATGAACTTGCTCCTGGATTTTTGCCTTAATGAGTATTCATTTAAAAAATACTTTATTGTTAGCATTAGCATTTTAGAATTTTTGTTGTCGTTTATTATGATTTTACACTTCAGGTGCTTACAAAGGAATTCTTTTTATTGCAACAGATTCTGTTTATTAAACACAACATCCAGCTCTAATGCACTGCAGGTTTTGACATTTCTCCACAGCATGTGACTTCTGAAATAAGGTTACATTTGTAAAACAGAATTATTTTGCTTAGGTATGAACTGCATGACATGAAATTCTGTAAAACAGTGTCTATTTCCGTTCCCTCTCATGTTACATTTTATAATAACACAGCCAACATGAAGTTAATTAGAAGGAAGTGTCGGGGAACCAAATATAACCCACCGAATTCTGCTCCAATCCATAGCCTACTGTACGGAATGAGTAAATATAAAACAGATAATTTACTCTGCTGTTTTCCCATTTTTTTTCTACAACTGTAGTGCATTATTTACAGCTGGTTCATCAGACCTAATGAAATGGCATTTTAGTGTGTATAGAAGTACATAGAAGAGGCAGTTCAAAACCAACAAAGTAAATTTAATTAAAAAGTGTTCATTTTTCAAATATAAGGCGCACTCCTAGAAAATCCCTCATGTCCTCCAGATATATTACTATGGTTCTAGTAATACAGTCTTAAAACAGTTTAGTCAGTTGGGCTATTGTGTGCTTAATGTTTGTTATAATTCTGTTTATTTTTGTTAATTATTCACTACTTCAATTTAATTATATAAATATACCCAAAGGCATTTTGATATTGGGCAATGATTAATTCAACAGCATTTTATGATGCTTCTCAACAGCAAAGAGTGGGTAACTTTAAACACAATGGATACAATCCATGTTGAAGTTGATGATAAACATTCAACTGATTTTAATTGAAATGAATTGCGCTCAGTGTGCTTGAATAGTCAAGCAGCTGGATGTACACAGGCATGAAAATGTAAATAAAAATATGCAAATTATAACCAGGTGTAGTCTTCATCTGTGAAAGTAGAAGTATTTTAGGTGAACACAGACACAGCTTCCTGACAACACACATCTGATTTCAGAACCATAATTTTAACCATATGTAGGTCTACTCAGAAATAAGCACCCACAGTGTATGTGTAGCAGGGGTGAAGAACCTCATTCCTGGGAGCCAAATACAGCTCTCCGTCTGGCCCATGAAGTCCCCATAAAGTTGCTGAGAAGGAAATGTGGCTCTCAGACTGGGCCAGCATTCTTGCTGTGGTGTCTGTCTGGCCTTCTCCTTCTCTCTCCCCTCTGCTTTTAGCTCTGGCCCGTCTAGTCTCTGCTTTGGTGCAGCATCTCCAGTTCTGAGAGCAACACCTGGCCTTCCCAGCTCCCAGCTCTTTTTCTTTTGGATCTCTATTCTCCTTTGCTCTTTCATGCTCCCCTCCCTCTCTCCGTATTCCTCTTGCATTTGATTGCCATTGGCCACTGATAAGACACTTCCAGCTTTCCCGGGGTATGGCCACTCCTGTAGCTGTTTCCTATTGCTTCTTCTGAACTTCCTTTGGGCAGTCTCTCATGTTCTGTCATTGCTTCCAGGGACTTCTAGATAACATCAGCTGAATCCACTGAGCCCTGCTGAACGTTCCTGCATGACGCATAATCTACCGTAGTTTGGGTACATACTAAAGGACTGGGAATAACATCATTGCATGACGTTATGGTTATGTCATTGGCCAGAATAACCTTTGTGAGTGCAATAATAGCCGCTTACCCTTCTCCAGACGGCTAGCTGTTGCAGCCCCTCATGAGCTGCCCTCTATTCCCATGGAAGTGAGGCAGAGCCTAGTTGGCAGATCTAAGTGTGGAAGTTCACATTCTGATCCACTGACTGGGGATGGAATCTGACTGCACCTTGCGTTTGCAGAGAAGTCTATCAAACAGTGAGTGCAATAATGGACACTCAATCAGATCTGTGTAGCTTAATTGATATACATGTTTTTAGTAACTGAATTTGACAAGACAGGAAAATATATACAGTGGGGATACACACACACACACACACACACACACACAACAGATGTGATTCCCACTTTTGTACATTAGGCTGCATTCCAGCCATGCACTTCTATGCACACACACATTTCCACCAGGCAAACAATAAATATCATTACAGTTTGGGGAAGCATTGTGTGCCAAGCATTCAAGGAAGCCATGGAACAGAGGCAGTGAGTGGGGTGGGGAGAGGGGGCATAGCCTAGGGAGAGTTCCAGGGACCAGACAGGAAGGCCTGGAAGGCTCCACACAGCCCCCAGGCTTGAAGTTTCCCACCCCTGATATTAAGCTATCACTGTGCATTATATAAAAAAAATACTTACTCAGAGGTGTGCTACATATATGCACACTAGATGCCCTGTTTTGCTCTGGTTTGGAGTAATAATTTCAACACTATTCAAGAAATCTGATGAAGTATAATTTGACCATATCACAGCACACATTAGGAAGAAGGGAGAAGAAAAGTAAGTTCTTCACAACATGACTGCTAGATGTTATTTTGGGAGGAATTTGGCACTACATGATAAGCCTCTCTGAAAAGATGAATACAACTCCAGGAAGCATGACAGCATAAGAAAGCCAATGAGGACAACCCCACTATTAGTGCTTCAGGAATAAAACACAGATTAATGTCACTAAAGCACATGTCACAAGAGATAATGATGATGTGTACAAATGAAGCTCCTCAACATGAGCCAAAAATGTAAGCACCACAGAAAACAGGATAATAATTATACACAATTCATAAATGACACAGCCATCTGCTAAGTGTGCATTGCACTCGCACAGTATCAAAGGGTTTGTTCTACTTCTTCCCCATAAAACTTGCTTAAAAGTTTCCTCTTTCTATTCAAGCGGCATAAATTATAAAGCAGCGTAGCAAGCACTTTGCATCGCCTAAACAAAAAATGTGCTGGTCGGCTCCAAAGGCACTGTCTCTGAATAGTGCTTCGTCAAACTAGTCATTATGCTAAGATGAAGAGGCAGATGATCACTGGAGATGGAAAAAACCAGAAAACACATTTTTTGCGCTCTTAAATCAAAATTATAAAGGGAAGTATAATTCCAGAAACAGAAGCAGCCTTCCCCACATACCTTGCAAGAAGCACTTATTAAGAACGCATCCATCTTCATTAAAAAACAATAATAATGACAAACTCCATTCAACGGCCAATAACTAAAAGCATTCAAATCTGAGGAGTTACTTCTGACATTACATTATGACGTGCCTTAGAATCATGCTTTTAAACATTTACTTAAATCCTCTAGGAGAGGATGTCTGGAATTTTGGGGGTACACTTGTACTGATTAGTGTTAACACACTCTACATGGGGCTGCCTTATAAGTTCATTTGGAAACTTCAGTTACAGGAATAGTACCTAATACAGATTCACTTTTGTAACCACTGCATTAGCTGCCTAGTTACTTCCAAGCTCAATTCAAAGTGCTGATTTTGACCTGTAACACCTTTATATAATCCCTCCCAAGAACTGAGATCGTCCACAGAAGCCCTTCTTACTACTGCTTCAGGAAGGTATTCATTAGGTGACACTGTACAAGTAGACCCCTGCCTCTAGAACTCCTTCCCCTGGGAGATTCAGCTGCCTCTTTCTTTTCTGGCAGTTAGATAGGCAGCTAAAGCTTTATTTTTTAATAAGATAGCCTGGTGCTGCAAGTTTTTTGTTTGCTATTGCTTGTTTATATGGTTATTTGTTTGCTACTGCTCGTTTAATTTTACTATTTTTAGTGAACACTGTTCTGATCTTCATAGAGAAGTAGAGTAAGATATAATTTTAAATAAAACAAAAAAAACATTCTGTTGCAGGAGCCTACTTGTTGTATACACTGAATTTGCAAAGGCTGTGCATATACTCATAAGGCTCCAGCCCACGCTGCTTCACATTATTATACTATGCACTGGAAAAACATGTGCTTCATATATCTCCTTTTTGTGCTTCCAGTGTATTCTTGTGTGAAGTAAGGACATGGGCATCTCCAAGAATAAGCTTCAAAAGTGCACACCCTTCAGTGCTTCCTGCCATGCACAAAGCATTGTAAATTGGGTGTTGGATAAGCAAGTCTTATGGTTCATAACACTTGCAGGTACCTCAGGTTACATACGCTTCAGGTTACAGACTCTGCTAACCCAGAAATAGTGCTTCAGGTTAAGAACTTTGCTTCAGGTTGAGAACAGAAATCGTGCTCCGGCAGCGCGGCAGCAGCAGGAGGCCCCATTAGCTAAAGTGGTGCGTCAGGTTAAGAACAGTTTCAGGTTAAGTACAGACCTCACAAACGAATTAAGTACTTAACCCGAGGTACCACTGTAATGGTGACCTTTGTGTAACTCGGGCGGAGGTCATTTCCACTACAACAGCTGTCTTCATAAGACACAATTCACCACAGATTGTTGTAAATGGTATGTTAATGGCCAGAACAACCCATTGAAAGAATATGTCACCTGGGAAGGCAGAGAATACAAGAGATCTGTAGCTGGCAAGGCACAAAGAAAAATTTAATTTCTGATCTTTGGCACAGCAATTATTCTCTTCTTGGAAATAGATTTTGACTCTATGTGTGTTCCTTCCATCTTTATTCTATATAACTGGTACTTGATGCAGATTTTTTTTTTATAAAAAATCCACTCTGGATCTTTGTCACGTGATGATTTTAATGTGTATCTGAAGTAATTATATTGTGGAATGCTTGGGTCTTCCTTTCGAAACCGAAAATAAAGTAGAACCTTTTGAGTCTCTTGTCATGCAAATATATATAGGCTCCCCCCCCCCCCATAACAATAACAAAAACCACAATCACAGAAAGAACATGGTCTTTTGTTGACCCCTGGTCATGATCTCAAACAATTACATTATATTGGGCTGAACTACTTTTGCTGAACTCAGACTACATTGGATTTGACTTTTATAGCTTTAATGATCAGATTTCAATAACATACAATTGCATTAAACCAACAGGATTATAGTTATTTTCAATTGCTTCCTTATGCCTAGGTGCGACGTAGATAATTTTCCAGTCTAGCACCATCTCTGAGTTAATTATATATGTATTGATCAAGAAGTTCATTTACTTTTCTTAGATAAGAAACTACATAATCCCAGTCCTTTGAGTTCAGCACATTAAGAACTTTGCTCTCAGCACTGAATACAGTTATGTGCATTTGTGTGTATTACTTTACTATGTTTTCAGAAGATCCTTTTTCAGGTTAAAATGAAAATCAAATGTTGGTATTTTGCCAAAGTTGTTTTCAAGCACCACCCCATTAGCTGGGAGGCCCCCCACATTTATCCTATTGATGGCTTCACTTAGTTTGCTCTGGATTGCCTCTTTTCCCTACAGAACTACAAATAAACCTTTTTATGGTGGTAGCTTTCAAATGTGGAAGTGTTTGGCTCTTAATTCCCATTAGTCCAACACTTTGAAATTAAACTATTAAATTTCAATAGCAATGGTGTACATTTACTGAACAATTTCTCTCTTGATCCTTGAAAATCTTGGCTCCAAATTACAACTCAAACTACATTCTCAGTTCTTAACTAGTAACCAAACCAAACCAGTCAATCTAGCTACTCTAAGTACTCTTTCAAACTCTTCAAATACTACTTTCCTCTCCAAGCAATTACTGCCAGCCAATTAACAAATCCTTTTGCTTTCAGAAGTACTTCACTAGGACAGGAATCTACTTCAAAATTTCATAAATAGAAAGGTTGAGTTAACCATCAAGGATATTCAAACAACTGCAAAATTACAGCTGCACTATTAGAACATTATGGTGAAAGGTTCATTTCTTCTGTCAGTGCCTATAGTAACCCTGAGCTAATTGACTGTGGGATGCAGATGACGATTTACAGCAATTAGTGTTGGGCTTTCAGCGTTTCTGGGCTGTTGCTGTTTTCAAACTGCTGTTTGTAATATGTTATTTGAATGCATTCTTCTGTATGTTCTTCCCTGCATGTTGCAATCCTCAGATGATGTTTTGTTCTAGATCCCTCAACCCCATGAATCACATCTGGTGGTGAACAGGGCTAGGACATTTTATTTTGTGGCTTCCATGTGTGGAATGCCCTGCCAAGTGAGGTGTTCTGATAGCTGTTTTGGATTTTGGCTTTCATGATCTGAAGGGAGATCATGATATTGTGGGTGGTGGGGCAAACCCCATAACTCTTGGATTTAGGAAAAGTAAGAATTAATCAAAGTTTTATTAAATTGTGCCAAAAGTTGAAAACTCCCTGGATTTAGTTATGCTAACAACCCAGGCCAACTTGCCATAACCACTAAGACGAGCTGTTAGCAGGGGACATGGGCCAGTGATAGGCTATCAAGGAAACGATGGGGGGGGGGCAAGGCTGCCAGGCAAGGAGGGGAAGAAAGGCTCCTCTTCCAGCTGTGTGTGCAGGGAAGGAAAGTGCTTAAGCCAGGCATGTCCAAAGTCCATTTCAGGGGCCTAATCTGGGCTGCCAGTCGGTTCAATCTGGCCCCTCTGCCAGTTTATTTCCCTAGGTAAAAAAAACCTCAACAACTTCAATCCTAAAAAAAACTCAGCAACTTTGGTTGGCCCTTTGGTCGGCCCCCACGGCCCTTCACTTTATCAAATCTGGCCCTCTTTGAAAAAAGTTTGGACACCACTGGTTTATGTTTTCAGCTTTGGTGATATAGGCCAGGGATGTCCAACAGGTCAATCATGATCTACTGGTTGATGCCTGGGAGGTTTTGGTAGATCGTGGTCAATCGCTGGCTCCTCCACCCAGCCCCTCCCCTTGCCCCGCCCTCTAGATCGCTATAGCGGAATACGGAGCTCTCGTTGTGAGGCTGACTGTTTCATTAGTGATCGCTTGGCAAGCGACTTTTTTTATTTATTCCTTCGCCCTGATTCCCTGAAAAAGTACCTGAACCCCCCTATGAATGGGATGTTCCCCAAATGGGTAGATCATTACCAGTTTATAATTGTGTGCGTAGATTGCAGTCTCTTCTAAGTTGGCTGTCCCTGATATAGGCTGAAGGAATATTGTGGCATCTTGCAAGAGGTTTGAAAAACTGGGGAGAAGTGGACCTGGCAGAAGTTCTGGTGGGCTAGCTGGGATAAACTGGAAAAGAAACACAGAATTTGCTGTTTGGCAACCTTTGAATCCAATGCTGTGCTTCTGTAGGAAACAAGTCCCTCTTGAGATGTGAGTGCTGGAAATTCCTCCACTATAGACTCAAGGTTGCATATATGTGTAAATAAAACCATATATCATGAAGACACCAGTCTCCACTGTGCCTCACTTCCAGAGAAAACACAAATCCTGGTTAAGCACCAAGAACCCTGAAATCTTTCGCCACTCAGAGATTGGGGTGGCCTGTAATAATATATTGTGTTACTGGTGTTGTGTTTGGGGTTGAAAGTCACATTGATTTTTTCTGAAAATTGGATGGAAATATAAATTTTAAAAGGAAATAAATTGATGATAAGCATAACGTTCTGCTCTTTCAAGAAAGATGACTATTTAAAGTATTTTAGTTCATGTGAATAACTCAATATCATGGTATGATTTTAAAATAAATCATTCTAAACATGCAGAGAAAGAGAATGCTATTAAGAATTTTGAATTCTCTGACCCAATATAATTGGTGTGTGCACATGTGCACTGGCCTATACATACTTGTCCTTAAAAAAAGAGGTCTGATCTGTGTAGTTGTTCCTTCCATAGGCAAAGATGTTGGGCAAGATGTTTGTTACCTATGGGGAAATTACTGGAAAATAGGTCAGGTATGACAATTGCAGGCAGTCATTGTTGCTGAAGGCAGGAAAGGGGCTGTGGAAGCAGAGATTCAACTCTTCCAGGCATGGACAAATTGAGGCTTTGGCAGCTGCTATGTATTCAGAGCCCAAAATCCTTTCCAAAGGCTACAGAAAATAAGTCTTGTTACTGTAGTAGGATCCATCTGGGTTGATTTCTCTAAGCCATTTCCAATATTTAAATTAAGGGAAGCATTTCATGTGTACCTAATCGCTTCTCCCACAGCCGTTCCCCCCGGTTCCTTTCTTTAACTGCACATACAAATATTGTGCATATATATATCATTTGTTTTAGAAATGACCACAAACAGTCCTTCATGATGCAACTACAACGTGGTTGGCTTAAGAAATGCTTAGGTTTTCACTGATTGCCATTAGAACGTTACACAACCTACTATGAATAAAATGTTTAGCAAGCACTTGAGGTGAATGCTATTCCCAATGCATTGTGGTCTCAAAATATATTAGCATTATTTGGCTGTGCCCCTTTGTAATCACATTCTGTTCTGAAAAGAACTGTTCTGCATTTTAGCTCAATTCCTGAATACATCTTCCTTAACATTTTCCCTTGCTACTATCCAGCTTTCAACACTTCTAAAAGTGGCAGGGCAGGGCGATACGCAGGCCTGAGAAGACTGGGATCTGCTGCCACTACAGATTACAATCTCGAAGTTAAACAGGGTTTTCATTGTAGCCTGCTGGTGAAAACTGCTCCCTTTTGTAGTTACAGTAACTCTTCCCTGGACTTTCTCTCCTCCTGCATTATCAACTATTTAAAGTATTGTCTTGAAGTGGTCAGAGCTCCTGTTATCCTTTTCCTAAAATTGAGGAAACCCTTCTCCCAAAGCATCTACAAGGGCAAAGAATCTCACATTTTGGGGCTGCAGAAGAGAGACCCCCTCTTCCAACCATCTCGTCCTCTGGCGTCCCCTTCTCCTTGTGCCCTCCATCTTTCACAACATCAGGGTCTTTTCCAGGGTGTCTTCTCTTCTCATGAGGCGGCCAAAGTATTGGAGCCTCAGCTTCAGGATCTGTCCTTCCAGTGAGCACTCAGGGCTGATTTCCTTCGGAATGGATAGGTTTGATCTTCTTGCAGTCCATGGGACTCTCAAGAGTCTCCTCCAGCACCATAATTCAAAAGCATCCATTCTTCGGCGATCAGCCTTCTTTATGGTCCAGCTCTCACTTCCATACATCACTACTAGGAAAACCATAGCTTTAACAATACGGACCTTTGTCGGCAAGGTGATGTCTCTGCTTTTTAAGATGCTGTCTAGGTTTGTCATTGCTTTTCTCCCAAGAAGCAGGCGTCTTTTAATTTCGTGGCTGCTGTCACCATCTGCAGTGATTATGGAGCCCAAGAAAGTAAAATCTCTCACTGCCTCCATTTCTTCCCCTTCTATTTGCCAGGAGGTGATGGGACCAGTTGCCATGATCTTCGTTTTTTTGATGTTGAGCTTCAAACCATATTTTGCGCTCTCCTCTTTCACCCTCATTAAAAGGTTCTTTAATTACTCCTCACTTTCTGTTACAGCAGGGCTTTGCGCCTCCTGAAACCCCTTCCTACCCACCTGCCATATTTGGCCCTCAATGGAGCCCAAAAGCTGCTGCCTGAACGACAGAGGAAGAGGCAAAGCAGAGGTGCAGCCATCAGATCTATATTCTGAATATATTCTTAAACTAATTTGTAGTGGATATAGCAGCAGCCGCTTATCACCCTGCTCTGACTTCTCACAATAATTTTCAGTGACAGAGTGTACAAAAATCAAGTGCTATGGACATAGTACTACACAGTCTTCAGAAACATAAGTTCAAAACCCTTGAAATAAGAAACAGATTATGACATTAATGACAATTTATGTGGTTGTCATTACAACACTGAACATAAATTAAGAAAAAAATGTTGGGGAAACATCATGTTCAGTATAAATGATTTGATTAATCATTAAGCTGCTAAAACACCCTTGTTACATTTCAAAGGAACTAGCATTCCTATCAGCAAATTAATTCCCATGCCCAGTTTTTGCCACTGGATACTTAGGAAAATGACATATTTTTCTTAGCTGCCTTATTTATGTGGTCTCTTGTCCTCTTTCTGTTTTGGTGTGAAAGCATTAAGAGCTATCTAGAAAATACAACATTTTTAGTACAGCCAGCTGGCTGCATATTAGACTTTCAAAATGTTGTCTTCATTTCCGCACCAATTTCTTCCATACCATCAAACTCTGAGTCAAATTTAATTTCATGCAATGTGCCCTGCCAATTTCTCAATACAAAAGCACATATAGGAAGAAATCCATTAAAAAGCAATTTGGAATATTCAGAGAGGAAATCTAAGATATTCAAAAAAGGAGGAAAAAACCCCCAATCTATTTAAGCTTAACAATTTAGTGCATGTAATATAATTTGTGTGAATTAATCTAGCATCTAAGCACAGTGGATATAATGAAGTAGTCCAGGTATAATATTTGCAACAGATAAAAATGGAAGTTTTGTACCTTGTAGAACTAGTGGTTTAATGTACACCTTCAGATTACTTAATAAAGGTTATTGAGTTTTCCACGTCATCAAAGGAGGATAGTGAGGAACACGAAAGGCTTCACACAGTGCTGATATATCTAATTGACCTGTATGTGTTTTATACTGAACGTCCAACAAATCAGGAAATAGCCAGAAAAATAACATCCCCCTTCATCAACAGCCCTCCAGCTGTTCTGGACTACAGCTCCCATCAGATACAGCCAGCACAACCAGGTTGACTGAAGCTGATGGCAACTTTAGTCCACAACATCTAGAGCGTACCAGGTTAGTAAAGGCTGAATTAGATAAACAATCCAAGGCTAAGTTTGTGCAATATTAGGTGCCAGAGCTCAAGTCTGTCTTGAAATTGAAAGTGTTACTTTAATCCAACCTCTTCAGAGACAGGTTGAAGCTGCTTGATTAGGGGGGTTATTTTGCACACATTCAAAGGCACTAGTTTGCATGGTATTACGGGCCATGTTCTAAAACTATATCGTGGCACACCTTTGCCAGTTTATACAAACTGCCCTAAAGGACCAGGTGCACAGCTTGGGAGCCATTTTGGACTCACAGCTGTCCATGGAGGCACAGTGTCCAGGGCAGCTGTCTACCAGCTCCATCTGGCACACCAGCTGAGACCCTACCTGCCTAGTTTCGCCAAAATGGAACATGCCCTGGTTATTTCCCGCTTGGATTACTACAGTGTGCTCTACATGGGGCTACCTTTGAAGGTGACTCGGAAACTACAGCAAATCCAGAATGTGGCAGCTAGAATGGTTTCTGGGAGTGGCTGCCGGAACCATATAACACTGATCCTAAAAGATCTACATTGGCTTCCAGTATTTGAAGTGTTGGTGCTGAACTTTACAGTCCTAAACAGCTTCAGCCCTATATACCTGAAGAAGAAGAAGAAGAGTTTTGGATTTGATATCCCACCTTTCACTACCCTTTAAGGAGTCTCAAAGCGGCTAACATTCTCCTTTCCCTTCCTCCCCCACAACAAACACTCTGTGAGGTGAGTGGGGCTGAGAGACTTCAGAGAAGTGTGACTAGCCCAAGGTCACCCAGCAGCTGCATGTGGAGGAGCGGAGACACGAACCCGGTTCCCCAGATTACGAGACTACTGCTCTTAACCACTACACCACACTGGCCTACTCCCATCATTCAGTCCAGACACTGAGATCTAGCTCTAGAAGTAAAGTTACAAGGAACCAGGCTGAGGGCCTTCTCAGTAGCGGTGCCCACCTTGTAGAATGTCCCTCATCAGATATCAAACAGATAAATAACTATATGACTTTTAGAAGACATCTGAAGGCAGCCCTGTATAGGGAAGTTTTTAATGTTTTATGGTGTTTTTATATTTTGCTGGAAGCCGCTCAGGGTGGCTGGTATAACCCAGTCAGATAGGCGGGGTACAAATAATAAAATTGCTGCTGCTGCTGAGGTTAGGAATGAATGAATCTATTCCTTATCTTTATCAATTCCACATTCGTTTTCCACATCATCTTTCATTTCAAAACAATCCTCTCAAAATAGTAGTTAAATGCATATTTTATCTCAAAATACACGTCTATATTCTAATTTTGATGAATTTAAACTACCAAGAAGGGTATCATGGCATCTGGTAAAGTTAGACTGAGAGATGAGAATCAGGCCATTTTCATATAGGAAATTAAAATTTTCATATAGGATTTTTTTTAAAAAAAGACAACTGAAGCGATGTCCAATAATCAAGGCATTTTCACACAGCAGAAAGCAGAACTACAGGCGGCAATTCTGCCCCCTTTATACCACAGGGATGTCTCTTCTGTCACTCACTTCTCACTCCCTAGGCTAGGGCATGAACCCACGCAGGATCAACCTGAATGGATCTCATTAGTCATGAAAGTACTGTTTTAAAAAGTTAGAACTGGTTATGAGGCACTTTATCACACAAATGGTTTCCTAGATTTTCAACAGAATTTCAAATATGTCCTGGGAAGCTGAGAACAGAAGGTACTGCTGAGGCATCAAAGATCCTTTAAAACCCATTCATTCTAAAAGACAAACCCAGCAGACCTTATTCCATCAGAAGCTGAGGAGGACAAAAAGAAAGCATACTCCCCAAAGCCTCGTCTGGGATATGTGCAGCTGCCCTTAATGTTTCTTTGAAACTCCTTTGTTTCAGAGGGAGATCAGGAGATCATGCCCTTTGTACCTCAGTCAGAAATATCAGCTACGGCTGGAACAGAAGGAGCAGATTAAGTTTGGACTCAGCATTCCTGCTAAAAATCAAGCACAAAGATGTTAGAAGCTGGACATTGGCCTGCAGACCCGGACGCGGCCAAGCTCCTCATTCTAATCAGTACAGGGAATAAGACATGCTCTGTGGCATGGATGCCTAGCTTAAAACCTGGTACCTTCCAGAGGTTTTTAGATTACAACTCCCATCAGGCGGAGGGCGTCAGGATGGAGAAGGCTGACAGATCTTGCGAAACGTGTACTTCTACACTTGACATCAAAATAATTCTGCTTGTTCCTGCACCATTTAGGGGATGGAACATGTGATGCCAACAAAAAAAATAGGCATTTGAGACCTCCTTTGTGCCTATACTTCTACGGCTGAAGAGCAGCCAAGTTTAAATAAGGCTCAGGGGCCTGAAGCTTTAAGAATGCAAGCAGTCACACAAAACATTCAGATGGGGCATTAGTAGCTGTCTGGATTAAACAGGGCCTGTAAACTTAAAACTCATTTCATTAGTAAGAAGCCAGGCTGCATGTATATTTCTATGGCTGCGTTCAGACAGAAGGTTTACTGTCTTAGTTTTACCTCTCATAATGCTAGTGCTTCTGTTTCAATTTCTAATATTTGTTTTACACTGCAGCATCTGATGTGCTATGGAACTGTAATAATTATTATTATTAATAATAAAATAATAATAATAATAATAATAATAATAATAATAATAATAATAATAATTTATTATTTATACCCCGCCCATCTGGCTGGGTTTCCCCAGCCACTCTGGGCGGCTTCCAACAAAACACTAAAATACAATAACCTATTAAACATTAAAAGCTTCCCTAAACAGGGCTGCCTTCAGATGTCTTCTAAAAGTTTGGTAGTTGTTTATTTCCTTGACATCTGATGGGAAGGTGTTCCACAGGGTGGGTGCCACTACCAAGAAGGCTCTCTGCCTGGTTCCCTGTAACTTGGTTTCTCATAGTGAGGGAACCGCCAGAAGGCCCTCAGCGCTGGACCTCAGTGTCCGGACAGAATGATGGCTTTTTGTGGCTTTTTGATCAATATACTGCCATGTTGAGCTAAATTTTAAATGAATAGGAAATAACTGTATGCCAGGACACTGCCCCAAATTCTGTCACATGAGTGGCACCCCCACCAACCAATTTTTTTCAGTTAATGGGGTTTAAAATTTTCTGAACAACTACTAGGAAGGGGCTGTGACTGGAGAGGCAACCAGCTGACTCACGCGTATTTTGGCACCATGTTCCTGTGTGAGCCAGCCAGCAAGCCGGCTGAAATACATCTCAATTTTCTGTTGAAAGATGTTGGAAGGTATATCTATATGGGATGCTGCTTGAGTTCCCCTTAACTTTATGTTGCTATAGGTTTCAGTGAGTGTTTTGATACTTCTTCCCCTTTGGTACAACAACTCAAAGGGAGAGCTGACCCCAGAGTTAGCTCCCAGATAAACCTCATATATAAATACACAGTCAACTGTCTTTCAAGCTTCAGTTCTGCTGAATGAATGTCCAAATCCCTCCCCACCCCCCTTGCAAAAGAAACAGAAGCGAAACATTTATTTCGGACTTAAGGAATTACTGTGTCGAGTCATGGATCTTCTGCAGCTACGAGAGCTATAAATTCTAGCACAATTTTTACTGCAAAAAAAAATTAATAGGAAGGCTTTTATATTTCTTTCACAGCAACTCGGCTTGTTCTTGTGTATGTTAATAAAACTGGTTTCTTGATTAAGTGCTCCAGTCACAGGGAATTCTTGCAGCCCACAGTGATCTTGTTCAATTTATTAAGAGTGTGTAATTTGGTGAGAACAGAAAACTAGAAGAGATGTAATGTGAGCCACATGCTCTACCCCAAATATTTTTTCTACCTAAAACAAAGCCCACTGGTGCTGGCTTCACCCCCCCATCTCAACGGCAGGACTAGCCCAGGCTAATTCAGGCACCAGTAGCATCCTGAGCTCACCGCAGCCCAGCCCTCTCTGTTTTCTGCTGCTTTTCAGTCAAAAATTACATTGTAAGCTGCTTGGTTACTGGGAACTGTCTTTTTTTCCTACTTATGAAATGCTGCCTAGCCCCATATAAGCCCGTGGTACTGACAGTGTATTCCATTATATATTAATAAATACAGAAGGTGTGCATTGAAATGGTGAACACTTTCCTTTCAAAATAAGGATCAAGAACATCCTATACCCACATCAAACTAGAAGTATGCTAGTCTTATGGTATGGTAAAAATGTAAGGCTTTTGATGCTTCATAAGTGGTTTTTATTGCTGCCTTGAAATGAAGAGCAGGTGGCTGAACTTCATTTTCTGACCCTCGTGACTGCTTTGTTGATTATCAGTGTGTTTCAAGGCTTTGTTCTTTTCGATTGTTAGAATCTCAGAAAAAAGATATTCCGAGTTTTCTTCTAGTTTTCACAGAGAACTGCTGGCTGCCCACCTGTGTAATATCATCCCAGGAAATATGGATGTTTGTGAAGAAGTTGACCCTGTTTCACACAGGATTGAAGTAATTGTTATCATGCTGTTCTGGTGGCAACACTGGCTTGAATACGGTTTGCTGAGCAGAGATTTATATTCCTCAAGTGCTCACAATGGGAAGATTAAATAAATCCATGTAAATAAAATCTATTTCAGAAATTATCACTTGCAGCACTAGAAATGACTGAATGTCAACTTTACTCTTTGAAATTCTGAAAATGCTATGATAGCACTTTATTATAAAAAGAGATCACTTTCCCTCATATGCTAACTCACCACCATGTTTTGGTCAAAGAAAATGATGTTTCACTTGACATTCATATTAGGTTATTGCACTCTAAAATGTTAATTAATTTCTAGATGATGGCCTCATGCATAAAAATGTATTGGCAAGAGTAAATTACTTTTTGAAAGAAAAGAAATCAACAATAAACTGCATTAGACTGGGTAATCAATGTTTATTGAATTTTGTGCTGGAGGCCAGTTTCTCTGTCAACAAAGGTCCTTCAAACACAGATTTTCACTTCAGCTTTAATGAACAAGGTTGGAATCATGAATTGAAATAAAATGCAGAAATAATAAACTATTACTTTCCTTTTCAAGTCTCACTTGAAAGCCAACTGAAAATACAGCAAAACAGTGTATACGAAAGCAGAGATTTATTTAAAACATTTCTGTGTATACTGCTTTATAAACAAATGCTTTCTTTTCCTGGAAAAGAAAGCATGAAATAATAATAAAATCTAACTGACCTAGATAACAGGTTTCTTTAAATAAAAAAACCCATTTAGAATTATGTTGTAATTATCATTCAGTTATTCACCAAAACTCAACATTAGTTAGTTCAGACCAGAATTCTCAGAATGCTCTTAGATCCATCTCATGTTATTTTTTCTGTAATCTGATTACCAACTCAGTAATCTGGGTCTGAGTTACTTTAAAGTTAATTTATATTTTCTGCATTTATGTGGTTGGGGCGGGGAGGACATATTCTCAAATTTACAGTAACACAAGGTGGTCTGAGGACTCTGCTGGATTTGAGGCACTTCCAAAAATGTAAGGAGCCCTTCTGTTTACAGAACTGATATTCTGGATCCAACCCACTAAACCTGACCTGCAGTGCTATTATTCGAGAAAACGAGGTGCTGGAACTCACCATGAACTCACTCATTGTCTTAGAATGACAATGGTCCACCTGAGAGGTGCCGGAACTGAGTTTCCGTGAGTTTCCCAGAAAAAAGCCCTGACTATACATCTGCAACAGTATCATACTACTTTAAACAGTAATTGCTTACCATATAGAATCGAGGGGACTGTAGTCTGTTAAGAGTTGTTAAAAAGGTAAAGGGACCCCTGACCATTAGGTCCAGTCATGACCGACTCTGGGGTTGTGGCGCTCATCTCGCTTTATTGGCCAAGGGAGCCGACGTACAGCTTCCGGGCCATGTGGCCAGCATGACTAAGCTGCTTCTGGCGAACCAGAGCAGCGCACGTAAATGCCGTTTACCTTCCTGCTGGAGTGGTACCTATTTATCTACTTGCACTTTAACGTGCTTTCAAACTGCTAGGTTGGCAGGAGCAGGGAGTGAGCAACGGGAGCTCACCCTGTCGCGGGGATTCAAACCGCCGACCTTCTGATCGGCAAGTCCTAGGCTCTGTGGTTTGTTAGAGTTGTTAGGAGACCCCTATTGCCCTCACAGAGCCAATTCTCAGAGTAGTTTAATAGTCAATACCTTTCCCCAGGGAAATCTGGGAATTGTAGCTCTCTTGCATGAATCTGCTTTTAATGTATAATGCAAATGGGGCCTGAGTTCTCAGTGAAGCCCTGCCCATCTGTCAAATGTGGCCTGCAGAGAGGGTTGGTCACTATTTGATCTGGCCCTATGGCCAAAATTTTGTCCCTACCTTTTTCTTGGTATTGAAGCGAAAATAATTGTTCATTTGATCAGATGCACATTTATTAAACTCCACCCTTATTTTATCTGCCATGTATTCACATAATATAGTAATAACATGTGACCTGATCTTGGACAAATCAACTATTGTTTTGCCTCAGTGCCCACTTACCGTGAAATGAGTTCAATGGCCACTAAAGGATATAAATGCAATACATTTCATATTGTTCTATTATGCTACTTGTGAACCAACCTGAGAGGGCGTTTTGCCTGTAAAGGCAATACAATAATACCTAAATATATAAGCATGTATTTTAAATATACATTACAATACCTAGGTGGTGTGTAGCTTGTCCCACAACTTTTGTATTGTGGAGATATCTGCTTCCATGCATTTTTAATAGAATAGATGTCAGCATCTCCTAACTCCCATTTTCAATTTTACAATTCCTTCCTACATATTTTCTGCCAGGTTTGTGATTAAGTAGGAGGCTTAAACATCCTCAAACCTTACTCCATTCCTTTGGGACCTGAGAAAATGCACTTTTGGAAATCTTGTGGTAGGTAAATTCCAGCAGGATAGTTTTATATTAAAGAAAAACACTATATTGTGGTATAAACTTTACAAATGAGAAACAACTTCCAACAGGTGCAATACTAGCTACTAATGAAACAGAATAAAATATTCCCTGCAGTCTAGAAGAACATTTCAATATAGTGTAAGGCAAGATTTATCATTAGTGTTACCCTCTGAAATAATCTAGATTCTTTCATTAGGCAAGATGTATGTATTTTAACAATAAGGTTTTCACTGCATCTGGAGAGACAATTAAGAAACTAGTCACAGGTTATATAGCCTGTGAATAAAGTGCTGAATTTGCAAATCTTAGTTTGAATTTCACATTCTGCACAGCTTCTCTGTAAATCGAACAACTCCCCCAACTTTAAGTCAAGGCATTCCCAGCTGCCCCAGGTTAGGGTTGCCATATTTCAAAAAGTGTTTGTGCCTTTCCATGTCAGTGGGCTATCATCTACTTTACTGAGTTCAACGTAACTAAGGTATGATAAAATAAAACTTCAGTGATGCCAACAACTCACACATCTTTAAGACATGCTATATGGTACATGATATAAACAATAAAAGCAAAGCATCACCCAGTGCAGGTATTTATTTGCTGGAATGCAATCTTGAACAGTAGAAAAATTAAAAATGATGGCACGTAAAAAGTATACTGCAAACAGACCCCCTACCAGGGCTGTCTTAAGCATATCTGGCGCCATGGTGCAAAGATCCCTCCAGCACCCCCACCTCCCCATTTCCCAGAGTTGTCAACCTTTTCCCAAGCCTCTGTGGGAATCGCTCTCCTCCCACGGAGCCTTGGGAAGGAAGCTGCACGCCTGCAAGCCATATGGCTGGCAGGGCGCAGCTGGCGGGCGTGCAGGGAAGGGGGTGGCCTGGGTGTGAAGGGCAGGTTCGCGGGGCTCGCGCTGCTGCTCCTGAAGGCACAGGAAACGCTGTGGAGGGTATGAGGGCACCCACACGAGAATAACAGTTACAGACACACACAAAAACACACACCAAGTTTAGAACATTATAGTTGTCGGGGTGCAGCTTCCATCCTAGGCCTCTGCGAGGATTGCTCTGCTCCCGTGGAGGCTTAGGAGGCAAGCTGCACACCCGCCAGCCATATGGTTGGCGGGGCGAAGCTGGCAGGTGAGCAGGGAAAGGGGAGGCCGCTGGCAAAGCCACGCAGCTCCCCCACTTGCTGGGGTGCCCCTGAGAGGCCGGTGCCCTGGCGCAATGCACCACTAAGCCCAATGGGAAAGACGGCTCTGCCCCCTACAATGTCACAAGCTGCATATCACAGCAATAAGCAAAAAGTCTTATCTGGTTGCTTTCTCAGCCCTCCATTTTTTTTTATACCATGCTCAGAGTGCACAGTTATTACACACCTCAGCTATAGCCCAAATACGACTTTAATGCAATTCATTTTAATGAGCCACACACATATTCATGGAATCAAAAAGATTATACTACGGAAAGAACAACTGGGTCAGCTAAACCCACAGGGCCCAGTGCAAATTTTAAAAAATTGTAAAGTCACAGACAATTACTGTGTAGCACATCACATTGATATTGTGACATAGAGCGAGCTGAATTTAGCTGAGTCCTACATTCAAATGCCTATGTGTTCTGCTTGTTATTCTTCAGCTTAACATTTTCTTGCCCTTTTCTGCAGCACCTTTTTTTCAGTAAAGAGTTTCAGTTTTTTGAATGTTTCATACTTTTGGGGAGGGGTGACCTGATGCAAATCAACAAGTTGACAACATCCCTCAGAAATCCCGTATTTTGTTGTCGTCATGCATGAGCAGGAATACAAAAGCATCGTGCCTTTTAACAGACAGACACTATGACCAATTTTAAAGACTTTGGAGAATGAATAGGATAGGGATCTTTCATTTCTACCTCTTATTTTGTATGATATTTAAAACAAATAGTGTTATTTGTTTTTCATTTTGTTTAAAGTACTTTAAGCCGCTTTTGGTAGCCATGCCCTCACAAAATGACATACAAATGGACAGATGAGGTGCAACAGAAAAGCAGTCACACCAGAACAGTTCTACAGATTAATTTGAGACTCTGCTGTGGAGATACAAGCTACTTCGAGCATTAGTTAAAGGGAAGTGTGAAGAGGAAGACCCTCAAGGACCACCTAAATGCCAGAACTGAAAGAGCAAGGCAAAAGTCCGTTAGTAGCATGACAAAAACTTGCATGGCACTATTTGAGAGAATTCCAACAGTAAAACTCCAACTGATTTCATGAAGCAGAACTGGCACCTTTGGTAGTTAAAACAACAGTAATATAATAATACATTTAGCTATTATTCTAGAAAGTCAGTCATTGTGAACAGAAATGTGTGTGTTTGTACAATGAGCAGTTTCTCGTTTAAACATAATGGCCCATGAGTCCTTTGGATTGCAACAATGACCTTACACTATTTTGTTCAGTCTCTGGAAATAATTTTTGTGACACATAATCCATCCTATCGAATTCACAGCCCTATTAAAATTCTGAGTAATTCAGACATCAAAGTATTAGTCCTTTATAATAAAAAGTGGCATTTTTTGACTCTTCTATGCCATATTTTTAAAAAATCTCTTAAGGTTGAAAATCTTTCTTGTATATTTTCTAATATTGTTATAACATTACCATTTGTCTCTGTTCTTTTTAATAGCTACATTCCATAACCAAAACTATCTTTGCTTTGCTCTCAGGAAAAGAATGTTTGAAATTCTTGTTCTTGTAACATGTAAAAGAGTTTAAACAATGAGGAAATTTACTAATGTAATGTGAAATGTATCACAGCTACTCTGATTCTGGTACAGTTAATTTGGAATTTAAGGAATGTATGTCATACATCTTCAATTATCTCTGCTTATCTCCATGTATTTTACTCTTTGATGTTATTTTATTGGATTTTTATTTGTGTTTAATGAATGCATTATTAACCAAAACTAAAGAGAATTAAAAAAAATGAAATATATCAAAAACACTACCTGGAACTACATTAATATCCGATGATCCTAGCTTTTGTGGAAGCTGCCTTTATAATTAATGAACAGGTTTAACTGTTGTTAAATACAGAGCATGAGTTTCCAGGTTTCAGCAAGCAATCCTTCCTTCAATGTTAAATCTAACAGTGGGACCTTAACAACAAACATGAAATTCCACTATTACCCAGTGGAAAATTCTTGTTCTTTATTTTAGAATCTCACTGGATCTGTTCAGAACTCCTATACCAGTTACGCTAAACTCATTCCTTTTATTTCTCAAAAAGAATTCTGATACATGTGAGCCAACTGTGCAATTAGCCACATGTTTCTTTACCTAGGGCAAGCAGAAATTGCACAGAGTGAGTAGCAAATGTCAACAGCTCTTACGGTAGTATTTTCTTTTGGTTCATAAAGGCAGTTGGAGCGGTATCATAGGTGTCTCTACCCGACCAGGAGAAGTTGTACACAAAGCCCTATTTGGGTATTTCTGCCAACACATGAGTGGGAAACACAATGATGCTGAGTGCCTGTCCAAAGAATGTCTGAAGAGGGGAGCCTTCACACATGCAGGCTCCCACACAATCTGGAAGGGTAAGCAATCAGAGTTCCTCAATGGGTGGGAACCCCTACACATTAAGAATTCCTCCTCCCTTCAAATACAGTGGTACCTCTGGTTACGTACTCAATTCGTTCCGGAGGTCCGTTCTTAACCTGAAACTGTTCTTAGCCTGAAGCACCACTTTAGCTAATGGGGCCTCCTGCTGCTGCCGCATTGCCGGAGCACAATTTCTGTTCTCATCCTGAAGCAAAGTTCTTAAGCCAAGGTACTATTTCTGGGTTAGCGGAGTCTGTAACCTGAAACATATGTAACCTGAAGCATATGTAACCCGAGGTTGCACTGTATTTCCATTCTACATATGGGACATGGGGAGAAGGGCTACTCAGTATAATCCAATTTCCTGCTTGCATGTTGATGTTTACCAGGAGTAGGATGTCCCTAGATAGAGCTGTTGCTACTATTGTGTTGTGAAATACAAGAATATTGCACAGGAAAAAAATCGTAGTGGTGATTGGGAGACTTGCATCATAAAATTCAAAGAAGTGAAACTTTCAAAGGATAACTTGGAAAGTTTTCCTTGCCGTATTATTTCAGGAAGGGTGACAAGAAGGCTTGCAGTGAAATGTGAACCAAGCCAAATTTCTCCCCCACCCTTAGTTGTAATCCACTTCTGCTGTTTCATCAAAAGAACCTTGGGCATTTTAGGCTGATTAAGAGAGCTTATATATTTATGTTAAAGTGATCGCTGGCACCTTTACAGGACCACAGTCATCAAGATTTAAGTGTGATGTGGAATTGCCCTGAGTATTCCACACACTGCGTTCAAACTTCTCTTCCTCTTGGCCATGCCCTCTGTCTTTCTCTCTCCCCAATTCTCCCAGGGTGTTAGCAGGAGCACTAGACGCCTTGGGGAAATTCCCAAGACATATCAGAATTCCACCCAGAAACCATAAGACTTCAGGAACACAACATTCAAATTAATCCCCTACCAGTGAAAAGGACACATGGCATTGAAAGCCGAAAGTCAGGCCAAAAACCTAATCGGGTAGTGATATGGAAGTTGTCTACTTCAAGTATGAACTGGTAAGAAAGGAAATTGATATATTATTTAAAAATGGAATACTCCGTCCCTCATCATATAAGGAACCTTGGCAGCTGTGACCATTTCTGATTAAGGCAGCGAGTTTTTGCCTCTCCTTCTTTGCCTGAAGAATAAATACCTAAAAGTGGTGAAGACATATTATTGTATTAATACAATAATAATATTAATACATATTACTGGTTGCAGGTGTAGGATAGTATTTACATTATGGTTTATAAATGTATGTTGGCTAGCCATATTACACCGCAACTGTGCCCCATTTCCACATGTAAAGCACAGCACCTCCTAACACATCCCTATAATCAAGTACCCTGTCGTAACAATGGCAAAGCTTAGTACCAAGCAATCTCTGCTGATTAATCATCCTGCTTTACCCAAATCTTTACCTATTTTCTATTTGTCCAAAATTGCATAGGTTTGGTTGTAGAAAACTGCAGAAACTTGATTTTTAAAAGTTTGTATAATTTAATAAAGTCATAGATAGATAGATAGATAGATGATAGATAGTTGATAGATGATAGATAGATGATAGATGAAAGAAAGAAAGAAAGAAAGAAAGAAAGAAAGAAGGAAAGAAAGAAAGAAAGAAAGAAAGAAAGAAAGAAAGATATAGACTAGTACATTGTTCATTTCAACTGCTGGCTGGAAGTACATGATCTACATTTTGAGCCAGACTTTAATGAAGGTTAAATAAAAATTTTAAAAGCCTTGCATTACAGCTTCAGCTGGTTTTAGTTACTTAGAAACTCATAATTCCATTAGTTCTCTGGTCATGCCCCAGACTGAAATACTTTCTAATGGAAAGAAGACAGATTAAATCTTTTTTGTTGGGAGAAGGTATGGATTGAGATGAATGACACAGTTTTGGGCTGTTTATATAACAAGGCATATTCAAGAGTTTATATTCAGGTCAACTCTGTTCACAACACAATAGACTTCTAACAGAATGGAAATTCTAGCAGAAGTACACACATTCTTATTAGGACATATTATATTAGGGCATTAAGAATATGCATTAAAACTCTCTCTCTCTCTCTCTCTCTCTCTCTCTCTCTCTCTCTCTGTGTGTGTGTGTGTGTGAGAGAGAGAGAGAGAGAGAGAGAGAGAGAGAGAGAGAGAGAGATTTTTGCATGCAGTGGCAGAGCTGCCATTTTTAACCTTCTGCTTTCATAACAATAGGACTTTTATGGAACTTGCTTAGGAAATTGTCCCGTGCCTAGAAAACATGGGTCCAAGTAGTTTTCTATTTGCCCCACCAATTTCACCAGGAAATTAGTGCTGAATTAGCGCTGAATCGGAGCAAACATAAATCCACAGAAAACCCCTGATGTTTGCTCTGATTTAGTGCGAAAAAGCAGGTTTTCCCAGGGCAAGCAGAAGTCTGGTGCTACTACATCTGGGGCTGTTTTTCGCAGCAGTCCTGACTCCTCCCATATCTGCTACAGTAGATGTGTTGGGTAGGCCTCCTAATAATAGATGGAGTGAGAGTCTTCTTAGTAGGGGTGAATTTCAAGCAGGCCAGTCAGTCATATCATTTTTTTCATTTTAGAGATGCATAGGAGGGGGGTCTTTTTTGGCACAGCTATAGTTCTGGATTAGGATTGGCCGAATGGTGCAGAGAACATTGACAGGAATGCCTCTGTAAATCAAGGAAGTGGGACAAGAAAGAAAGTGTGTGATTTTGAGGAGGAAATTAAAAACTGCTTGACATTTTCAGTGGGAGGACTGTGCCCCAGTAGCCCTAGTCTCCCCTATTTGTATTTTTGGGATGTTGCCTTGGCTACTCAGAAACAATAAAGTACATGTGAACTATTCATCTAACTAAATGCAACTAATATCCTCCAGAATACATTAAAATGTGACAAAATTTCTGTACGCACGCAGAAACAGGAAGGCTATTATCTGTGCAACACAAACTTTGTAGTGGGAGACCTTGGCCATTGCATCCCAAGCTCTACCGGGGGAGGAAAGTCTCAGGAACTTTACTAAAGGTGATCCGGGTGGGAGGTTCTAATAATGTCCCATCACTAGAGAATCATTATGGAGACTCTGCTGGGTGTTACACCTTTGCAAACAACACAAGAAGAGTTCTGCTGGCTAAAAAGAAAGGCCAGTCTTGTCAAGCAGCCTGGTCCCACAGTAGCCACCCAGATGTCTATGAGAAAACTGTAAACAGGACCTGTAAGGATTTGAGGGAGGCAAGCTTGAATTACCTACAACAGCTCAACAGGTCGCCAAGATGTTGTAATTCAACATCCGAATGGCCACAGAACCACCATATGGTGCAGATCAGGCTCAGGCATAGTAACTCAGAACCACCATACGTACAAGCTTCTTAATTTAACTAGAATGCGTGTATTCCACAATCCATGCCTAATACCTTATCACCACAATAGATATCACCGTAACATAGGAAAGGCAGCCTTTAAAGATGAGCTACAGAGCTAGGACTCAGCGGCTGACGGTGGGGGTAAGTTGCCAATGAGCTAAACATACTCTTTTATGGACTCCAGGCAATCACTTTGATCTAGAACTAACCAAGACCCCACCAGTGTTTGATGAATGGAACAACAACAACAAGCAACCAAGCCTGCTGCCAGAACATCCAAATGTAGCAAAAAGGCGTAGAGCAGACATGACCAAGCATCATTTTCAAATGCATTTTAAGTTTACCAGGGTGATCTTGGTGAGGACAAGATGGTCATTGGGAAATAGAGTGGAATAACCCTTTTAATAAAGTGAAACGACCCAATTATAATCTCTCTTTTGTCATGATGAGTGTGCGCCCGACGTGTCATTACAATGAAACAAAACTGCACATGATTCTACAGTTACTTTGAACACAATAGTAAATGTCAGATGCAAATGTGCACAGTTGACATGGTTTGTTTGCCTAAAATCAGCATGCAATTTGGCAAACATGTAGGCTTTGGGGGATCTGTGGAAAGAGAACAGAAAGCTTTCTAGGCAAGACAAAAATTATGTTGTCTGTTTCACAAAAATTATCTTGTCTCATTTTTTAAGACACAGTCTTTAGAAACTATGGGGGGTACATAATAAAAGAGAAGGCGCACAGTCAGGTTACTGGACTCCTTTCCCCTACCTCCAGAACAGAAACAACAGAGATATTGTGTTATATTTACTGCCTTGATTGGCTGAAGCATGATCATGTAAAGTCAACATTTTGGAAGGATATATATTTTGAGTTTGTTCAGGCTTCTTTATTTCATGCTTTGCAAGAAATGGTAAGTAGCAGGCAGGACAAAGGCATACTGTGAAGATAAGCAATCTGATGCAGGAAAGGGACAGAAAACAGCATTTTTGTACACTGTAGAATGCCTCCCCATGCTGTTGTACCAAGGCAGTCTTCACCTGCTTTTAAAGTGGTTATTGAAAGCCTTTTTCTTTCTGATGGATAGCCTAGAGGCTGGCATATACATGGTTTCTTAAGCAGCAGGCTGTGAAACACAGGCTGTGTCTGTGATTATTAACTTGGAGGGGACCAGTAAATGCAAAGGGAAGCCAACTAACAAGGAAAAATATGGTCTTCACTTTTTTTTAATTCATTCATTCATTGCTCTAGGGTAAGCAAGGGGAAAAGTCATTTGAATATACGCACACACACCTTAAAAGAATATACTGCTTTGGGGTTTGCTCTATACATGTAAAAGCACATTTGCTTCCCTCCAAAAAATATTGGGAACTGCAAGGATGTGGGTAATTGTAGCTCTGTGAGGTGTTTTTATTATTTTATTATTTTTAAATCTGATCTATTTATATCGCAAGCCAGTTCTCTACCAAATCTTCCCATTCCCATGTGCAGAGAGCGGTGTGCACTCACTGATGCAGGCTAGAACTGGATCACGTCCTTAGTCATTATTGTGAAATGACTTTTTAAACCCTGCTGAAATATATCTTAATTTGCACTGAGCTGATTTTAAAATAAGTATCTTTTGGAATAATAAAGTATATCTAAAAAGAAGAAGACAAGCAGGGAAAAGTTCAGTTTTCAAGAGCCGACATATAAGACATCCATTATGATGAGTAAGTACTACTTAAGAAAATCTTTTATGCCATGACTAGCCTTAGAATGAAACCAGTGATTAAAAAGAGATTGCTCATGAGAATGAAATCCTACCACTCAAGTAATGCATGGATTGATTCTTCTCTGTGCTCTGTTGGAAAGACTCTGCAAATCTAATAAGAATTTATATAAATTGAGAGAGCATGGTCCAAGTATCTCACCTTTCTTCATTTAGATGTCATTAGAGTTATAGTTATATCTTTTTAAGGATGAAGGACTTGAGCAAACCTGTCAGTGTTCAAAATTAGTTTTCCATCTAGTCAGACTATGAAATCCAAGGACATTCATGTGTAGAATTTTCAGACCTGCAATTTTCTGTATCAAACATGTATTTTTTTCCTTGATACATGCAGATACCACTGTAAATGAAGACCAGCAACATTACTGAATGATGACTGTAAAGATCCACCAATGGCAGCCCCTTGTTGCAAGCTGCAGCAGAAGCAGGTGAAAAACTTCCCATTTTCCAGCAGAATCTTAATAAATATGCCTTTGTAGCTCAATAAATATAGTGGGCAAAGGAATGAGGAAAGATGTTAAGTTATCAGGAGGCAAAATAATCAAGGGATCTTAACTGGAGTTGAAAGCATAGCCAATTGGTCCTCATCTAAATACAATCATAGGTTGATGAACTGCAATAGTTTATGGATTAAGATACAACAATGCTGACCAAGGACAGAAGGGAGAGGTACTAGCAAGGGCAGCTGAGGGTGGAAGCAGCTGACCAATCCTCATGCCCAAGTTTACTTAGAAAGGGTTGAATCCAGATGAAGTTGGCTATTTCAAGGCCATACTTAAAGTGTGCTCTACATGAATATTGGAAAGAAGTTGATGCAGTGGAAAACAAACACTGAAGTTGTTATTACAGAAGAGGCGAGGCAGTCTGTTTGCTCACTCTTTTGGGAAAACTGATTGTTTCCGAATATCACCGTTCAGATCAAGGGAAGTCATAGTACCACTCTATTCTGCCTTAGTCAGACCACACCTGGAATACTGTGTCCAGTTCTGGGCATCACAATTTTAAAAGGATGTTGACAAGCCGGAACGTGTGCAGAGGAGGGTAACTAGGATGATCAGGGGTCTAGAAGCCAAGCCTTATGAAGAATGGTTGAAGGAGCTGGGTATATTTACCGTATTTTTCGCACCATAGGACGCACTTTTCCCCCTTCAAAAATGAAGGGGGAATGTGTGTGCGTCCTATGGAACGAAGACAGCATAGCCCCGCGACCCTCTGCCGGCTGGAGAGGTGACGGGCGGCTATGGCAGGAGCCTCTATAGCCGTGCGCCACCTCTCCAGCTGGGAGAGCGCGCGCGGGACTAAAGAAGCCCCGCTTACCCTCTCCCAGCTGGAGAGGTGGCGCGCGGCTATTGCAGCAGCCTCCTTAGCCGCGCGCCATTTCTCCAGCCGGGAGAGCGCGTGCGGGGCTAAAGAAGCCCCCCGCGACTCTCTCCCGGCTGGAGAGGTGACACGCAGCTATGGCAGGAGCCTCTATAGCCGTGCGCCACCTCTCCAGCTGGGAGAGCGCGCGGGGGGCTAAAGAAGCTATGGCAGGAGCCTCTACAGCCGCGCGCCTTTGTGCTGCTCCCCGACCTGCTCTTTGGGGCTGGTGGTGGGCTTCCCCCCGCCAGCCCCAAAGAGCAGGTCGAAGGGAACCTGAAGCCTGGAGAGTGAGAGGGGTCGGTGCGCACCGACCCCTCTCACTCTCCAGGCTTCCAAGGTAGCCGCCTGAAGGCGTCTGAACGCACCTTAAACGGCACCTTGTTTTAGAGGGGGAAAACAAGAGGGGGGAAATTCTCCCCCTCTCTGCGCAGCGCCTCCTGCCGCTTCGCTGAAGGGGCGCTGGGCAGAGAGGGAGAGAATTTTTTTTTCTTGTTCTGCCCCCTCTAAAACAAGGTGCGTCCTATTGTCCGGTGCGTCCTATGGTGCGAAAAATACGGTAGCTTGGAAAAATCCATCTTCAAATATCTGAAGGGCTGTCGCATAGAGGAAGGTTGGACTCAAACCTATGGCTTCAAGTTGCAGGAAAGGAGATTCTAACTAGACATACAGAAAAGCTTTCTGACAGTAAGAGCCGTTCAACAGTGGAACGGTCTCCCTCAGGAGGTTGTGGTCTCTATTTACTTGGAGGTTTTTAAGTAGAGGTTGGATGGCCATCTGTCATGGATGCTTTAGCTGAGATTCCTGCTTTGTAGGGGGTTGGACTAGATGACTGTTGGGGCCCTTCCAATTCTATTATTCTATAACAGCAAATCTCTGTCACGTGGAACCACTCATGTAAAAGCTTGTGAAAGAGAGCAACTCGTTCTATTAGTATCAGATTATTCCTTTCATTTGCTAAGTGATATCCTGAGTTGTGAAAAAGCAGTGAGTACATATATTTTGGCCTTCTTCAACACTCTATTTCATCCTAAGAAAAAGCTCTCTCTGCTGATGTTTAAAAGAGCATTTAAACACCTTCAAAAACTCTCCTCCCTTCAACTTAGTTCTCTAATGCATGCTGATCAGCTCAGCTAACGCGTCTCCCCCCCCCCCCCGCACATTTTTAATCCTATTTTGTCCTAACTTGTTTCCTTCTCACCATCAGGAATATACTTCGCTACTACATTAACTATTTTGCCATTGAAAGCACCATCGTCTTAAAGGTCAATCACATTGGAAATTAACAAGTGAAACATTGCAAGTGCTGAAGAGTTTTTATTTATTATATTTCAACACTATCCTTCCTCTCGTAGGGGCTCAAGGAAGTTTACCGCATAATAAAGTTGAATCAAGCAGGACTCAGACAAATCTCGTGAAGGCATAGCTGTCAAGATTTGAAAATACGGGACCAACAGCCTCGAAAATAAGGGATCAGCAGCCAAAATAAGGGATTTTGCTATTGTAAAGAGTTACATACATTGGTAGGACTGACAGATGCTGTCAATCTGGCATGAGGCGGTTGCGGCGCTGCGGTGGCCACTGAAGCGCCACCCTTCTGCGTCCCTCCCCATCCCCCTCCTTTTCCTCCTCCCTCAGGCCGCCTCCTCAGCTGCCACCACCGCTGCCGCCTCTGGGCTCACGGGCGGCATGGGCGAGAGTCTCTCTCCCTCCCCCCCCTTCTTGGGCAGGGAAGGGCCGATGTAACTCCTCGCACCAGGACGACGGCACCAGCACGCGCTCCTTCTTGCAGTGGAGAACCCCGAGCCGCTGCTTCCTTCCCGAGCCGGGCGAGCATGAAACCCGGGAAATTTAAGGGACATCATCAATAAGGGACAGCAGCGGGACACGGCGCTGGGATAAGGGAGTTTCCCGTCAAATAAGGGACAGTTGACAGCTATGCATAAAGGGTACATGCAAATGGATGCCCACTTGTATTTCAACAAGTTTGTAATAAGGGCACACCAGAAGCCTAGATCTCCTAAGCAGCTTGGGAAGGCATAGTTCAGGGCTGTACCAGTTCAGAACACAGGCATAGACTCATGTGAGTCAGTGGCCTTCCAGTAAATATTTTCCATCAACTCTTCTCCCTGATATGCAGTTTCCTGTGTGCAGGAGAAAGCTTTGTATGGAGGAGCATTCAATCACGAACGCTCCAGTCTCAAGTAGCATGGTCCAGAGGCACATTTTCATCCCTGTGTTCTCTGACTGAAGATACTAATTTGCTTTCTTCACATTCATAAAGACAATAGGCTGGTTGTCCTCCGCCTTTTTAAGACCTTGGGAACTGAAGAGGCTGGCTGCTACAGGAAGACAATTTTACGCATGACCTGAATGGAAGTGAAGAGACAGCTGCTTGAACTGTCATCTGGTGTGTGGCGCAATATGGCTTAGATGCCACTGTGCTACTTTACTTACACCTGTGATCTTTGTCTGCTGTTTTTGAGAAATAATTCCCTTACTGACTTGTGTGTACATAGTACCAATGTAGCCTAGCATCAAATGTAAACTAGATAAACTAGGGTTTATGTCTTTATTCTCTCTCTCTCTCTCTCTCTCTCTCTCTCTCTCTCTCTCTCTCTGTGTGTGTGTGTGTGTGTGTGTGTGTGTGTGTGAGAGAGAGAGAGAGAGAGAGAGAGAGAGACCTTAATATGCAGAGCAATCAAAAAACCCTTCTGGGCAGGGATGTGTGGGTTGATAAAAGGTCTCCCTCCTCTAAGCTCTGCTGAAAGTTGTGGTGAGTAGAAGCCCAGTAGCAATGTCCCTGCCAGCAGAGCCTGGCAGAAAGCCCCAAAAGGTGAACTGGTTTGTCATCCGTTGTGTCCTGAGCCAGTCTCACTGCCATCAGGTAATGCCATCAGCATCCCCAATCTGGACCCAAATTCTGTGCCAGCCTGGACCTAGTTCAATGATAAAGTTTGATGGCCCAGCCTCACACCTTCCACAACAGCTACCTTGAGCAGCCATGATGTCAATGCAGTAGGGGCTCCACCACTCTACTGTAAGGAGTGGGAGCTAGAATTTCAGCCTAAGTCATAATCTTAGACTAAGACCTTTCCCTTTGTCCCATTATATCCACACATAAAATACTAGACCCCCTGGGCTGCATGTGGTCCTGGGAAGCCTTCAGTGCAGTCACACAGGTGCCGAAGCTGCGCCCCTCCACCAATTCCTTTTGCTGCCTTCCTGATAAATTCACGTTCCTTGAAGCCCACAACCACCTGCCCCATGTAAATTGTGCTCCTTTCAACCACCCCCAACAACTGTTTGGGGACCTGAAAGTTAGAGTGATGCACAGTCATTCCTACCTTGCACATTCTGCCTGTGGATGTGAATGGCTTCTACTCCACCCGTCAGCCCAGGCCCTGTCAGATCTACTGGCATTTATCTCAATGACTGATGACGTACCTTCATTTCACGTAGCCCTCAGGGGCAAAAACACCTTGTGACCCTCTTTTGTAGGCTTAGTTTTGGCCCCTACAACTCCATGAATACTTTCCTTGGGTCACTATCACACAACTAGCACTTTCTGGGCATATTACTGATTTTATATATATAGGATTGCATATGGGAAACTGAGATGCAACTCTTCAAAACCACATTTTACAGGTGCCTAACCTCAGATCCAGGGACGCGGGTGGTGCTGTGGGTTAAACCACAGAGCCTAGGACTTGCCGATCAGAAGGTCGGCGGTTCGAATCCCCGCAACAGGGTGAGCTCCCTGCTCCTGCCAACCTAACAGTTTGAAAGCACGTCAAAGTGCAAGTAGATAAATAGGTACCACTCCAGCGGGAAGGTAAACGGCGTTTCCGTGCGTTGCTCTGGTTCACCAGAAGCGGCTTAGTCATGCTGGCCACATGACCCGGAAGCTGTATGTCAGCTCCCTAGGCCAATAAAGCGAGATGAGCGCCACAACCCCAGAGTCGGCCACGACTGGACCTAATGGTCAGGGGTCCCTTTACCTTTTTAACCTCAGATCCTACTGAAGAATGCCAGCGAACATGATGACCTGATAAAGACATGCATAACCAAATATGTGCAGATACATCCTTGTAACGTCAATCTCTGCATGGTCCAAGCAGCACCAGGCACCCCATCTTTTCATCTGTGAGGAAGTTCATGCTGAAACAGGTCGTACGAAAGCAGCATTAGAGGGAATTTGCAATAGTAGTGGAAGGCATGAGAAGCACCGTGTTTCATTATGGAGAGGATGTGTGTTTAAAAATAAATCTGGCAGGACTAGGTCAAGTCATTTTTCTGCCCAAGGAAGAACTGCAAATGGTGCACCCTCCCACAAGTCAAGATACATAATACCCAAGGCCAGCTAAGTTATTTTGACATCTGAGGCAGAAAGTCCTAAGCACCTCTTCCCCTGCCTCACAGGAAAACTACAATAATTATAAACGGATAACTAACTACTTGCTGCCCTTTCACAACACCCAAAATCTGCTACCTGAGATGGCTGCCTCACTCTGCCTGGTGCAAAAGCCAACCCGGAGATTTGGTGCAGTGTCTTGTACTTTTAAACACAAGTAACTCACAACAAAAAGACATGTATTGATCTTTGCAGATTCACCATTAATTATGCACTCCCCATCAATAAAAGGAAAGAGAATACTACTAGCTAACCCCGTAAGATTGTTGTCAGAAAACAATGAGGCACTGTCCACATTGAAGTGCTGTACAAATGAAGAGCCACAGCATCAGGGGCTATCCTGTTCACATTTAATGCAGTTCCAACATTCATTGATCAATCCAGATATTCAACAGACAAGAAAAGATCAGGATAGGTAAACTGAAGTTATACCAGCAGATATCCTAGGTTAACAGAGCTTCAGCAGTACTAGCCAATGTTTAGTTTATTTATATGCCACTCTTCCACGGTGGACAGCCTAGATATCAAATAAAGATCAAAATACACTATCATATTTTTTAAAAAAATGTAACAAAACATTTCAAACCAATAGGATTAAGGTGAAGAAGATGAAATTATACAATCACACCTAATATATAGTAACATAAATGCAAGATCAGAATAGTAAGAAACCCAATAGCTCATCTAGAGGTAGGCAATGTTGTGCTCTCCAGGTGTTGCTGGACTACAACTCCCATTATCTCTGATCGCTGGCCATGTGGGATGGGCTTGACAGGAGCTGGAGTCCATCAACATTTGGAGAGAATCATATTATTTACTCTGGATTTAATCTAACCTACACTACTAGTGTGTGTCTTGTTAAACTCCAGGGAACTCGCCATCCCTTGCTTAAATACAGCTTTGTGGGGCAAAGTCTTCCCACTACCCTAGATGGTTCGCAACTGGCTGCTTCATGTCTATCCTACAGAAAGCAGGAAACAGTAAAAGGAAAGTACTAGGGAGTGGCACTCAGGTGGCGCTGTGGGTTAAACCACTTGCCGACCAGAAGGTCGGCGGTTCGAATCCCTGGGACGGGTTGAGCTCCCGTTGCTCGGTCCCTGCTCCTGCTAACCTAGCAGTTTGAAAGCACGTCAAAGTGCAAGTAGATAAATAGGTACCGCTCTGGCGGGAAGGTAAATGGCATTTCTGTGCCCTGCTCTGGTTTGCCAGAAGTGGCTTAGTCATGCTGGCCACATGACCGGGAAGCTGTACGCCGGCTCCCTCGGCCAATAAAGCGAGATGAACGCCGCAACCCCAGAGTTGGTCACGACTGGACCTAATAGTCAGGGGTCCCTTTACCTTTACCTAGGGAGTGGTAGTGCTGCTATTTTTCTCCAGTTTTCTGGATAATTCCTTCTCTTAACGTCCTGAAGAATGTTGCAATATCCCAGGAGCTCTGTCCTTGTGGACTACTGAAACCCTGCCTGAATAGTGAAGAAATAATCCAAGTTTGGGTCCTGTTCAGACAGTATAATAATGATATACCAGAAATATACCTCTAAGCTTTCATTTGCCAAACTCAGCTACTTTAATGTCATCATCCTTCAGAAAGAAGCTTCTCTACTGAAAATGTTCAAAAGATGACACATTTCTAGTTCTTAAAACCCTTGACACATCATATATAGTGGCATGTATAGAAGCCTATTCAGCCTTTTAACTATTAATAGATACTGTTTTGTAAGCTCTATAAAACACTTGGGCTCCCGACATCACACTACCATCAACACAACTTCTACATATCAGTTCAGAAGACTGGCGTGCATTTCAGAAAACCAGGATAGCTGTTGCTGGCATGGTGCCGTGTTCCTCCCACAGTCTGCTTTGTTTTCTCAATTATAGTGTTCAGGAGAGTAACTTGCCAGGGCCAGTTCCAAATCTGAGTGGGCTGAGAGGGCAAAATGCTCTCAGGTGAGCCCCCTTCACCATCCTGTGGCTGCAGATGCCGCCTGGGTCTGGTGGGCAGCTAAGGGAAGGTGAAACTAGGAGTAGGCAGAGCCAGAGGTCACAAAAGCAACACAAATTTGACACCAGCACAAGATTGTGGACTTGGGAGGTTGAAGAAACACAAGGGATAAAGGATGGAGGAGAGGACCAGGAGAGATGAATAACACTGTGGTAAAAGAAGAAGTCTAGGGTCTGGGAGATCAAGAAACAATAAGGCCTGAGTGGAGGGGGCGGGGAGCAAGGCAAAGGATTGGAAAGATATAGACATAGAGAGGTTATGGGATGTAGGGTGAGCTTTTTTGCTCTGCACTGCAGAAAAGGAAGTCTTTTTCTATCTTGTCATGGTTCCTTGCCCCTGCCTGAAACCACAGCAACACCGCCTGCCTGCCTACTGCTTCCCTCCCGGCCTCTGAAGTGCTATGCTTCTCTCAGAACAGACTGCAGAGGGTATGTGATCGGTTGAAAGAATCCTGCCTGAATGAATTCTGATTGGTGCAAGTACACCAATCAGCATACAACTGGTGTATGTGTGTGTGTTTTGAAGTGCTTGCAGTAGATTCGTTGTGGGAATTGGTCCTGAACGAATCATTCTTTGAAAATTGAAGGAAATAATTGTGTCCTGATTGGCCAGTTTCAAGGAACAAAGGTCATTTAGAGCAATAGTGTCTCTTGATGACCTGCCTGAACACATCTATAGGAAATTGCTTGAAAAAAGGTGACCCTCTCGCTCTCCTGTGGACTGCAGCAGTGGGGTCAAGCCACAGTATGCTGATACCAGGCAAAAGGGGAAAGTGGGCTCAAGCTCAGGGGTTTTAAGGTGGGGTTAGCTGCTCTTGATCAGTCACCACCCTTTTTGCCCTTATGCCTTTATTACTGAAAACTGGTGAGTTTACCCAGCAGTGGCGGGCAGTAGGCGCTCCAAACAGGTGGGTCTAGCTGCTATTTAAATGTTCTTCAATGTTGTAGAGCAAGGTTATGTCAGGGGAATTTGAATGGCAGATATAACCTAGCTGCCCAATGCTGCTCAAAAGACTGGGCTGTGGGGTAGGGGATAGAGGAAAGACCAGGGCAGGCACCAGTGCAGGTGCATGGGCAGCTAGCCAAATGTTGTTGTTGTTTAGTCGTTTAGTCGTGTCCGACTCTTCGTGACCCCATAGACCAGAACACGCCAGGCACTCCTGTCTTCCACTGCCTCCCGCAGTTTGCTCAAACTCATGCTGGTAGCTTCGAGAACACTGTCCAACCATCTCGTCCTCTGTAGTCTCCTTCTCCTTGTGCCCTCCATCTTTCCCAACATCAGGGTCTTTTCCAGGGAGTCTTCTCTTCTCATGAGGTGGCCAAAGTATTGGAGTCTCAGCTTCAGGATCTGTCCTTCCAGTGAGCACTCAGGGCTGATTTCCTTCAGAATGGAAAGGTTTAATCTTCTTGCAGTCCATGGGACTCTCAAGAGTCTCCTCTAACACCATACACAGGATCACAGCAATAAGACTATAGGTTTTCTTGAACAAATGCTAATGTCAGAGAGGGAGGCCATCAAAGCATAACATGGCTGGGCAGGTTGCCCTCTTTTCTCATTTGAAACTCTTTTGTGGGGTGGGGAACCTGCAACCCTTGTCTTAATTTCATGCATCCCACATAGATGAGATAGTACAGAGGCAGGAACAGAGAACAAGAGAGAGAGAAAGAACTACTTAATCCTGCAATGCTACAAACTCCACATACATTTGGCTCTGCTCCCCCCTACATTGGCTGATGCCACAGAATGACTTCCCCCCAACAGTGGCCTATAATGGCCCCTTATAGGAAATAGTTTTCAATCCCTGTATTAGCAAGTAAGAGATAACAGGTATGTCTGCTGGCAGCCACCTGCCTGCTCTTCCCCTGATTCTGCTTACCTGTTTCATTCTGCAGAGGTAGTCATTTTGGGATCTTGAGTGCCAACATAATTAAATGGCCCTACCTGATGGATTCCCGTAATTCAAAGCTAGGTAGCATTTATTCCCAGTTGCACAGGATTCTGCATTGCATTACAGCAGGTTACTAAAATAAATAGCTTGCAAATATATTCCACTTTTTGAGTCTATGATTATCTACAGCTACTCAATCAATAAGTGTCAGGTTCAGCCAACTGTTCCTTTCTCACTGAAAATACAAACAACACTGCTGGGCTCATCAGCTATGGAAACCTTGATTCACATCCTTGCTTGACTTATTCTCCAATGGGATTTTTGCAAGGTTAAGAGTGGTTGCAAGGGGGGGATACAAATTTGACAACAGATTAAAAGAAGAAATAGTAACTAACCTAGCCTGCTCAGTCTCTTATATAGATATATCTATATATATCTATATAGATCTATCTATCTATATATTCATTCAGTCTTTTTCAAATGAATTGCTCATCCCAAATGCTCATTTTTGTCAAAACTATTTATAAAATAATTCACATTTTTATCTCCTGCCACACAAGATTTTTCAGTTTATCTGTGGAAAGGCTTTTCAACAGCTGGACTGAGGAACAGTTTGGGAGCAGTGATGATTACATGTGGGTGTCGCTGCTAAACTTGCAGAAGCCAAGTGTGCCAGGGTTTAAAGTGTCATAAAGTGGCATCTGCACAGGAATCAATAGTATGTAACTCGGTTACGGGTGCCTTTGCAAACATAACATTTTAAAGCTACTAATAGTAATTTCAGATGTTAAACATTTTCTCCTTGCAGTGTTTCCTTATATCTACTGGAGAAGAACACGATACGTTTGCAAAGACAGCAGTAACTATCCAGAAGTTAGTACTGTACTGTTATTGCAGACACTGAAAATTATCCTGGCACAATCATGAAATCCCTACGAAGACACTGCTGCAATATCTGTGGTTATGGGTTTTGAAAAATAAGCAGCTTATCTGTAATATACGGTATATATTATTCATTTGGCCCACTGTGGAGTATTCTAGGGTACCTGTGGCCTTCCAGTTATTGCTGGACTTCAACAGCCAACATGGCCAATGGGCAATGGTTTTGGGAGTTGTAGTCCAACAACATATGGAGGGCCACATGTTCCTGTTCTAGAGCTGCAAATGAAATGAGAAACGTACCCCTCCTTCCTCCCAGCTACTGTAAATTTGATATAAAGCAAGGTTAAAGGGGCTGGGAACACACCTTCCTCTTCAGCCTACTGCTAACTGGAGTGGGAACAGCGGAATCAAATGTCTTCTCCAAGTTTCTCCATGACTGCAAGCTCTTCAAAATATTTTTCATCTTTAGAAATGCCATCTTTAAGTTAGATACTTTGAATAATTTAAACTTAGATTCTTCAGATGCCACATCATGGATCCAATATCCAAATTATATGCTTGCATGGCGCAATATGCAGTCGTGCCCGGAGGTATTAAACATGTATGGCCACTTTTTGCCTAAGACAATTCATTCTACTAGTTATTGTTTCTGTGCTGTTGTTTCTTCCTGGGTTTACTTCTAATGAAGCCCTAACACTTCATACTCAGATGTACATGGCTGTACTTTCCTGCAAGTGCCTTTATGCAGAACTCCCAACAGGATGGGGGGTGGGGAATAGGGGGAAAGGTCAAAAAATTTAACAGAAAGATTTCCAACAGAAGCACCCAATTTACAAAGTGTAACGAAGGAATGTAGGTGTATTGCTATTATGTTTCTTTGAAAATCTTCCCCCACTTTTAAAAATTACTTTGGAACTTCCATTCAACAACAACAAAAGATGAAAGACGGTTTGCTCCACATATAGAAAGCAATAGCTACCAAGAGGTCAAAGTAGCCACACTTAATGATAATACAGACAACTGCAAGTTTGAGAAACAGCAACACTCCACAGAACACCCTTCTGCAGCAATTACTATGTGTTCCACTTTTCTAGTCACTAGAGCAGCGCAAGTCATGCACTCCAAGATCAGACAAAAATTGCAAAAAAGAAATTGTAAGAGATGCTACTGATACAACAACTCCCAAACCACTGATAACCAGATGCTTATAGGTTATCTGTTGGAATTTTATTTATTTATTAAGCAGCTTTTTCTTCCAACTTTGAAACCAGAAGGCATTCCCAACACCATACATGATCATTATATCTGAAGGTGAAGCAGCTACTCTACTGGTAGTAATATAATCTATGATAAATGGCAAAAGTGTTTTCCAAGTTCAACATTTTTGAGAGACTAAACACTACCAGCTGTAAAACACCAGAATGAAATTACAATCTGATATACCTTGGGAGGCTGGAACATACAAAGAAGAGTCTATCATATCATTCTAGGTGGACAATGAGACATCCTTAAAGGACAACTCTATTCACACCCTTGCTCAGTGCCATTTTTCACAGAATTTTGTCTTACCCATTTGTATCCTTTGCTTTCCTTTAATTTCTATTGAAGTGCATTATTCAAGGGGAAACCTTGTTTGATTAGTTGCATGGTCTGGAAAGTGGAACAAGGACCAAAGTTGCCAAAGTTGCTATTTTAATCATGTTTATTTTGTACAGTAATATGCAGGTTAGTTTGACTAAGGTTTTGTATCTGATGCTACTATGAAATTCTTGCTTGAAATATAGGCGCACACTGGGCATAGAGAATCAAAATTAGGATCAAATTACTTAATCCTCATGTTGTAAAAATTAAGGTATACATTTGGGTTTTTAGCAGATATGGTCAACTCCACTCCACTCCACAAAGTGCACAATAAATATTCTACAAAAGAAATGTCTGCAAAAGAGAAATGGTTAGATGTTAAATCATTTTTCACTGGCACAGCCATGTACATTTCCAAAATTGCAATTTAACTTTTTTTTTCCTCCAAGGAAAGGGAGATATGCTACAGCACACTATGCATTAGATTATAGCCACTCTACTTAAAACACACAGTTGTTTAAATTAAAATATAATTGTTATGTCTTTTTAAATGATAAATGCTCAGGATGCAGTAGACAGGAAACTATTTGCTGCAAATATTTTAAATTAATAGCACCATGTTATACATCTGTTTGTGCCTGGCTGCTTATATTGTCAACACCTTCAGCTTAAAGCATGGCATAATAGACTCAGCAATGCCTACATGTAGCTCCCCAACCCATTGTTCCCTCAGGCACTTATGGGCATCTCCAATCCTTTGGGATAGGTACAAGACAAAGCATGAACTCAGAGAGCTTACAGGTACAGAGAATATTTTGAGCACAATACATTTTTCAAATACAATTTTGCACAGATCCTACGCATGATTTTGTTGCCTTGTTATAAACTGCAGCTGCAGAATACTTGGCAACAGAATACACTGACAACATAATTAGTTAATTTTTCAACCAGCACCAGAAGAAATAAACTTGAGCTACTTTCTCCTAGAAAGAACGAAGCAAAAACGTATCTACAAAGGGCTGACTTGCATTCAACAACCTTTATGTTTAACTTCAACTTCTAAATTTATGCATGAGTGCAACTACCATAAATGGTACTTTAAAATTGCTGGGGTGTGTATGTGTGTGTGCGCGCAGACACACACATAATATATATTGAAAATACACACACATCAAAAGAGAGAGAGAGAGAGAGAGAGAGAGATGCAGACATACTGTACACGTGCACTATTAGAAAAGGTCTGCAATATCAGTTTACAGCTTAAAGTGCTTTAATAAAAGGCTTGCAACAACAGAAATCAATTAACTGCACCTGAAATATTAACCATGGCTTTGAACCCTGCCTTTCTTTCATCCTACAAGATCATAAGAGCTTTTTTAAAAAAATAAAAATCTGCCGGTACATCTATGCAGAAATCAACAGTGTTTCTGAAATGCTTTAATACCTGTGTGAAATACAGTAGTATTCTGGTCTGCATTAGCATTTCATGCCTAAATGCAATAGTGGACATTTGTCACAGCAACAGAAAACACATTTATACAGTGCTTACTTGGAAAGTGTTCCGAGGCATAATAATAGACATCCTCATAACCCTCATGATAATCCTCCTCTGGCCGGTACTTTTTGCCTTTTCTTCTCCTCGATCTTCTTATCTGCTTGACAAAGCCCAAGAAACGCTCCATCTCATTCAGCAGCCCACAATATCAGGTCTGTGTACCCTTTGTTGGTTCTGGCCAAGAGCCGCACTTCACAAAAAGCAGCCTGAACATGAATGAGCAGCAAATACAGGAGAACTGGCCCCTTTGACCAGCCAGCTTGGCACCATTCAAAAATCAGTTTAAGCTCTGACAATAAAGGACACTCGCTGCGTTACCTTTGCCAGATCCTGAACAGAAAGAACCGAAGAGACCATTTCAGTCTGAAAACAAATATTTATAAAGAGAAAACCATCAACTGAAAAGGTATGCTCTTCGTGTCAAACACGCTCTAATAAATAAACAGAACAAAGTTCAAAAGATCTGCCTGACAGCAAGAGGAATCCCAGCACTAGAATTTCACTATTCTGTGTCTCCATCATTTGAAGAGGGGACAGAGGGGCGGAGATAAACGTTACTCAATGGACTGAACCACGTCTGAAAGTAGAAGAGGTTTTCTGCAACCTAGTATTTACTACCTTGTTATTTGCAGTTGCACACCTTCAAATGTCATGTGATTTTTCTCTCTTCTCTTCTCTTCTTTGGTTTGCAGAACAATGAACAAGGAACACATCGTTTCTGAATACCATACAATGCAGCCTGAACAAACAGAAAAGTGGTTTAATCCATATACACAGACCACTCACTGGCAAGCGTGTACTGAATGTGTTAATTGGAGCAGCGGGGAGAAACCTTGGCAGCTGCTTCTAAATGACACATTTACCCATTGGGCATTGATATATTTCAATCATTATGCGAACTAAATATTGCAATACATAGAAAGACTCCTTACAGATTAAGCAAAGCATACTTATATCAAGCGAACAAACAAAGGAAACACAGCATATGCCTCAGTGTTTTAAACCACGCATCCTAAAAATTTTTTGGTGAGTTTTCAAACTTAAGAAAACACGTGAGCTGTGTATGTTCTCCTTTAAACCTACTTTCAGAGCTTGAAAGAATTATCAATGTGTTCTGCTTGAATGCCATTCCACAAGCATTTGCTAAGATAAGAAAGGAATTTCTAACAAAATCAAAGCCTCTTTTACTGCAAAAACAAAAAAAACCCCAAGGCATGTTGATTTAAGTCCAATCAGAATAACATTTGCCAGAAATGATTTTGCAACCCTCTCTACTCCAGCAAAATTGTGGGGGGGGGGATCCTTTATCACCAGGAAGTATCAGTTTGAGATGTAAGACTGGAATGCAATTAGTATATCAGAAGTGGGAACAAGGTGGGAAGTGAGTGCACTGCATGGTCACTGATACAGAGCACTGACCACTGGGGTGAGGGCTCTAGATCTGTATTGGTGGTCACTGAAAGGGAGCAGAGTATAGCATACTTCAGTTCAGGAAATATTGTGCAAGCAATACACAGGCATGGGCAAACATTGCTGGGTCACACAAAGTGCTCCTGGCCATTCCTTAGCAGTATCCACACTACCCCTGCATATCAGCAACAACCAATATAGTATACACTTCTCCCTTGGTCACTGGTCAGCACTGGAAGCCATTTCACTGCCCTCTGCCCTATCACACTGGTCATCGCCATGTATCAGCCAAATTATCACCTTATCTTAGAACTAGAAAAAAATGGCTGTCCTCGCATTATGTGGAAATTGCTTAGACTTCCTGTTAAAATAAAATTATAGTGTCATTCTAAAACTGGACAGTGAACTCAGCTAGGCTTTAATTTACAGTAAAGGAGCCCTTCACTGATTCATCATTTCTGGGAAACCCCAGCACATAAAGCCAGCACTCTGAACTGACCAGCTCCTCCTCGTCCATTACTATTTGAGTGCTGAATTTGAGCCAAAGCTCAGAAAGGATCACCCCAGGTTCTTGCTTTCAGTTCCAGAGCTCAGCCCAGAAACTGTAACAGGATATTCAAGCCTTCACTTGGGTATCACTTGCTGTCACATCTTACCAGCATCTTTGCCCATCACTGCTACTCCTTATGTGGCAACATAGGATGGAATCTTCCTAAGAGCTAGTGTGGTGTAGTGGTTAAGAGCGATAGTCTCGTAATCTGGCGAACAGGGTTCGCGTCTCCGCTCCTCCATGCGCAGCTGCTGGGTGACCTTGGGCTAGTCACACTTCTCTGAAGTCTCCCAGCCCCACTCACCTCACAGAGTGTTTGTTGTGGGGGAGGAAGGGAGAGGAGATTGTTGGCCGCTTTGAGACTCCTTAGGGTAGTGATAAAGCGGGGTATCAAATCCAAACTCCAAATTCTCTTCTAACCTGAAAGAATTGTTTTAATTTGCTAAAAAGAAATTCGTAACTCAAGCTTGCTTGGAAGCCATGTTTCATATAAATAAAACCTGTCCATGACCTGGGTGCATCAAAAAGCAAAGGGCATTAATGTCATGGTGAGAGCCTCTTCCCTGGTCAGCCTACATGTGCAGAGAAAGAGAGTCCTCACTAACCTATAGGACTTGGGCGGAACCACAGGTCAGGGCCTGACTTGCAACTCCCAGCCCACATTAACTTTCTCATGCCATTAAGAGTGTTCTGGACATATCAGCATACTGAAATATATATTGGACCTGATGGTAAGCAAGCTGAAAGGCAGCGTGCTGGGCTGTAGCTCAGTGGTAGAACACATGCTTTATATGCAAAAGGTTTCTGGTTCAATTCCTGGCATCTCCAGGCAGGCCTGGGACTGGGAGAGACTCCTGCCTGAAAGGATGGAGAGTCACTGCTCATCAGCATCTGGGCTAGATGAACCAATCAAGTAGAAGATGCCTTCATATGTTCCTCAGTTGCTGGGTCTGCCAGGCCCCAACCTCCCCATACAACCCTGGAAACATCACCTGCTGCCAACAGATTTCATGCTCACAAGCTGCTCTGCATCCTTATAATACAGTACTGTGCAGGCAAAACTAATGGAAGATGCAAGAGAGGGAAAGAGGCTCTGCAGCTTGGTCAAAGATACCTGGTTGATTCATCTATTGATGGCAGATGACGGTAAGGTATACGGGTATCACTGCATATTCTTTAGTATGAAAGCTGCATACCCAAAGACATTTATACTGTAATGCATAGCTAGGAATAGAGGAAAAGCTGGTTTCTGTTCACATTTGGTGCCAAATTCATCCAATTCACACTTTCTGAAATAATATGGGAACTGAAACATAGCTATCCCTTGAAATTCATACTGATCCGAATTTTGCAATACAGTTCTCCAACCAGCCAGTGTTTACAAAAATGCATGTATTAAGGGAAATAATGCATAAAATGAAGATATTAGTGGAAATAGCATACAAAGATGCATTATATCAGGGGAAATTGTTTGCAAAATGTGTATGTTACGCAAAACTTTGTGTGTGTGTGTGTGTGTGTGTGTGTGTGTGTGTGTGTGTGTTTATTAGTACAAATTCACATAAAATTCTGATGAATTTTCATGAAATTTCAAAAAAAATGCAAATTGCTGCAAGATGTGAATAACTGAATTTAGAAATGGGGAGAACCAAAATTGATAGATCATTCCATCCCACTGCATAGGATGCATAATTCACATTGCCAGTCCTTCAATGTTCTTTTCCCAGGAAATCACCTTCCCAACTCTTATCCTTTTTTGTTTTGGTCCTAAAACCCGGCCCATATCTCCTGTCACCATGTTTCCCTCTCTATTCCAAGAGATGCTTTGATTGGCTGAAAGCCATGAGGCCAACTGTGGTGCAGAGGCATACGTATTTGTATTAAAGATGTAAATAAGGGGCTGGCCCTTTCAGATAAATGCTTGAAAGTCACAGCAAAATTGCATTCTGAATGCCATCGTGTCAGCCATGCTGTGTGAAGTGGAATACTTTGCCTTATTGTCTACAATCATATCAAGGACTTACCTTCCTCTTTTTGAAAGATGTATGTGTAAGTTTAACCCCTTGATTCTATTTGAATCTCATGAGCAAAATATTTTGCTCTGTTGGGCCAGCAGTGTAAAGAAAGGAAAAGAAATCCATTATTCACGCATGATGTATGACAGCAACTATTTATACTATTAAATATGTTTTGAAACATATTTCAGGGTAACAGAGAACAAGGAGAATAATTCAAGTCTGAAAACATAAAATAAATTTATGGACTCCCAGGAGATCATCTCTACACAATGTTTAGTGTGAAGAATGAAAGCTAATTAGATGTCTAATGATCTGCATGACATTTTGTGAACGCCACACATGGTTTCTGCAGCATAAGTTCTTTTGCGAAAGGATGGAAGCTAGAAAGAGTAAACCACAGCCAATTATACATGCTCTAAGTCAAAGAGATGTGACAGTTGCAACATTATATGTTTAGAAAATATCTGCTCATAAGGCAGAGGAGCCTGCAGTGAAACCATTTAAATGCAATATCAAACAATAAGTTAGACATATTCTGATACAGACCACATAATTATTGTGTCCTCACTTATATTCTACCGTAGTATCCAGTATCCAATATTTTTATTACATGCCTTGCAGTCCGTTCAATTAAATATTTTAATTCCATTGCAAGCTTTGATCAGTGGATCCTGTAACCACTCCCTTCAGTTACTCATGCTAACATATATTTCTGTCACTGGAACAGGGTGGTGGGGCTACTTAATTACATAGTTACCTAACAGTAGCTACATAAGAGGATGTGGGATCATTAAAAGCAAAAGATCACACTAAAATAGAAAGAGGCTGAGAGGTTTTATGCTAGTACAAACAGATCCACCCTTTACTGATCTTCAGCTGGGCTACAAGTTTCACTTGGCACCTCTTCCTCTTGGGTAGGCCCCTCCTGTATCTCCCATCCGGCCTGCCTTTTGTCTAGGCCCGGGGCCTAGAAAGGGGGTGTCCAGGTCTACAGTGTAGTCTAGGGGCTCGTTTGGGGTCCCAAGTGTTAAATGTTTGTGTGAGCAGGTGAGCCAGCGGGGCCCCACCTATTTCTCAGATAAGGGCTGCCACATGGAAGTTGGAGCAAGCTTGTTTTCTCCTGCTCTGTAGGCTAGGACCCAAACCAATGGTTTCAAGTTACAAGAAAGAAGATTCCAGCTAAATATCAGGAAGAACTTTCTGAAAGTAAGAGCTGTTCGACAAGGGAAGAGACTCCCCAAAGAGGCAGTAGACTCTTCTTCCTTGGAGGTTTTGAAGCAGAGGTTGGATGGCCACCGGTCGTGTATGATCTAGTTGAGATTCCTACATTACAAGGGGGCTCACAGGGTACCTTCCAACTCTACAATTCTATGTACAGTGGTCCCTCGGGTTAAGAACTTAATTCATTCTGGAGGTCTGTTCTTAACCTGAAGCACCACTTTAGCTAATGGGGCCTCCTGCTGCCACTGCACTGCCGGAGCCCGATTTCTGTTCTCATCCTGAAGCAAAGTTCTTAACCCGAGGTAATATTTCTGGGTTAGCGGAGTTTGTAACCTGAAGTGTATGTAACCTGAAGCATATGTAACCTGAGGTACCACTGTAGTGCTAGAACATAAGTCAGATGGGTTCTTGAAACTGAGCCATCCATGTGGTAAGTGAATTTCAGTATCCCTCACAATACATTACCGGCAATTATTAGCATATTAGTCTTCTGAAACATTAGGTCCAACAATATATTAAGTTGATTTAAAGCTTTATTGCCCTTGCATGGCTCACCAGATAGAACTGCTTCTCCTCAGTGTCCCTGTGAGGCAAAGTTAACCGGTGCCTTGCTGGAGCAACTAAGCAATTCTTCTTAAATCTTAAATTTAATAAATAATAATACCTATGGCCTTTTAAACTGTGTGGGTGGGTTTCTGCTTTTGTTTGTTACTGTGGTATTTTTGTTTGTGTTTTAATATTGAAAACCACCCTGTGATCCTCGGTTGAAGAACGATACAGAAATTTAATAGATAATATGTAATGATAATATCCTCAAAAATCCAAGTGAAAATTCAGTTTCTTTTGCAAATGTTACCTCTAGAGGAAAGTTTGTGTGTGTGCTTAAAAAAAAAATATGCTCTGTTTAGTATAGAGAATATCAAGAAGTTTAAGAGAAATATAGGACCGTTTTATTTTATTTTTTGAAATATTATACTATGTTTAGTACAGAGAATATCAAGAAGTTTAAGAGAACTATAGGACCAAAGTTAAAGCACTGGATAAAGCCCAAAAAGCTTCCCGAAAGCCGAAAGCAGTCTGTAGTCATAAAGCTTCTTCCAGTTATTGCTGCATGAAGATAACAATGATGAACAGAAGGATTTTACTGCCGGCGAGCTCAAACAAGTAAGTTCTGGTTAGTGATAAAAAGGACAAATATATACTCATATTCTTAGTGCACTGCAAGTGCCTCAGCTTTTCTGAAGCTTCAGATGAATAACAAAGCAAGGATCTAAAATTTATTAACTCACACTGGAAGTACTTAAACTTTCCACTAATTATATCCATTCCTACTAATTACGAAATAAATGCACTGGAATTAAGATTTTTCTTATTCTTGTAAGTTCTACAATGAAAGCAAGTTTAAAAAGTAATAATGGCTGAAAAACCCCAGAAAGGCAAAGAAACACCCAAATATATGTAAATGCATATTATTACTCTGTTCTGACAACCTCAGTCATCAACCAGATAGCACAGTCCACTGAAAGCCATTGCATCATACCCATTTCTCACACTGTAGTATTTCTCAGCGTGTTAAGAGATAAGTCTGACCTCCAAGGCCATCTGAACCAATTTTTTATACAGTGAAAGGATTTATGGGTCACAAACAATTCTTGACAGTCATCCATCCACTGTCTCCCTTTAAAAAAAAAATCAATACCACAATTCTTTCAGTAATCTTTTTCCATTGCCCAACTGCTCTTGCAGTTGGAAAGTTCTATACAGTCATACCTCGGGTTACAGCCGCTTCAGGATGCATTTTTTTGGGTTATGAACCGCTGAAACCCAGAAGTACCGGAACGGGTTACTTCCGGGTTTCGGCAGTAAAGCTAAATCACGCTTTGTGCATGCGCAAAAGCGCCGAATCGTAACCCGCGCATGTGCAGACGCATCACTGCAGGTTGCGAACGCTGTGAGTTGCAAACATGCATCCCACACGGATCACGTTCGCAACCCGAGTGTCTACTGTATCTACCATCCAATCAACAATATTACAGCTCTCACCTGAAAGTTGCTTGAAACACCCTTCACATGGTGGCTGTTCCACACAACCAGCTGGGTCATGCAGATTGCTGCAGTTGCATTAAGAGTCTTCATGCCAGCACCAGCAGCTGCCAAGGATGTTGTTCAACTCAGGCACTGGAAACTCTCCATTGTCCAGTACAACAGGAGCAATCCCAATTACAGAATAACAATAACATAGGTGGGGCACCCTGTTTAAATAGCCTATATATATATGTTGAAAAGTTATTTATGCTGGAAGAAACAGGAAAGAGGGTTGAAATGTTGGGACCTTGGTTGGAGCAGAGAGGATCTCGGGCAGAAAGGGCAACAGGGATGCTAGATTTTCCCTCTGACCTTCCTATGGAGCAGGAAGGCTCAGTGAAGGCTGGAGGAGAATTTGATCACCCCAGGGGGAGGCTAAACAAGAGATGGTAGTGTCTGAACCAGAGTTGGAATAGAAGGATGCAGTCTTGTCATCTAGAAGCAGGTTCCAGCTTCACAGATGGAACCAGACCCCCCACACACATACACCCCACAGAGTGTGCACTTCCAATCTTAGCATTTCCACAAGTCCCACAAATGAGCGCACCATGCTTCATTTTTAAAAAGCTTGGCAGGGAGAGCAGGGAAGCTTGTTGGGACATCTTTGCCATTTCCATCCAATTCTGAACTTCTTGCCATGCTCCTAAAATTCTGAATCATGACTCCTGAACACTGTGCCTGCTGCCAATACTGGACTGTTAGTTTCTTCCTTACAAGTAGGAGCTTGAGTGTGTGTGTGTGTGTGTGTGTACGCGTGCGCGCTGGGTGGGCCCAGGGGCAAGCAATGGAAACAATACTGTATGGAAGCAAAAAAGGGTGATTCTTTTTTGGATGTTCTGAAAACATAGCCGTGCCAAATGAAATATTTTGTTGCTTTTGATCTGTTGAGCTATCTTCCCCTGAAATGATTTTCACTAGAAAACTTTATCGCTTTCCACAGACGACAACATCTGCTATGTTTATAAACCACTCTTAGAAACCAGGATTACAACCATGGCCATTTTTGCCTATGTAGGTGTGACTTGCTAATTAGATGCTTGAAACTGAGGGGGCCAAGCTTTTCTCACAGCAGACCCACTGAACTTAATGACCCAAAGTTAGTCATATCCATTTATTTCAATGGGTCTACTCTGAATATGATTAACACTGGCTACGCCCCTGAAATGCTTACTTGGCAGTAAGTCCCACTGAACTTAATAGGACTTACTTCTGAGCAGAAATATATAGAACGTACTCTGAAAGCACAATTCTATCAGAAACCAATTTAATAGTACAGTCTGTAATGTCAGGCATGTGCTAGAGTAAATTTAGAGTTGTGAGCACTTGCAAGGATTCATGGCACTATCAATGAAGCTTTCGGCTTAGTGACTATTACTATATTTCACCTGCAAGCAAACAGATATCACCAAACTAAAGAATTGAGGTTCGTTAATAATCTCTTTTAATGTATTAAATAAATTTGTATACTGCATTATGAAATCTCAGTATCAATGACTTTTTTCTGATATTGAAAGATATATGAGATGACTTACAATTTAAGAAACACAGGCTGTCATATAGCAGCTCAGTTCATGTGTTACATTCCTAGTCTAACAAACCATGGTTTGCTGCAGTGAGAATGTCCAATAAGCACAACAACAACAACAACAACAACAACAATAATAATAATAATAATTTTTATTTATATCCCGCCCTCCCCAGCTGAAGCCGGGCTCAGAGCGGCTAACAACACTAAAACAGTGCAACATTATAAAAACATTATAAAAATTAATTAAAATCAAAATTGATGGCAACCATAAACTAAAGTTTGGTAAAGATTGCCAAAGGAGGGAGTCAGGCTGCGCCCTGACCAAAGGCCTGGTGGAACAGCTCTGTCTTGCAGGCCCTGCGGAAAGATGTCAAGTCCTGCAGGGCCCTTGTCTCTTGTGACAGAGCGTTCCACCAGGTTGGAGCCGCAGCCGAAAAAGCCCTGGCTCTAGTTGAGGCCAGCCTAACCTCTCTGTGGCCTGGGACCTTCAAGATGTTTTTATTTGAAGACCGTAAGTTCCTCTGTGGGGCATACCAGGAGAGGCGGTCCCGTAGGTACGAGGGTCCTAGGCCGTATAGGGCTTTGAAGGTTAAAACCAGCACCTTAAACCTGATCCTGTACTCCACCAGGAGCCAGTGCAGCTGGTATAGCACCAGTGGTTCCTTCTCCTTCCTGCCTTACTCCTCTCAAGCACCCAACTGCAGAGAGACTCCCTGGATTGCTAAATGAGTTTCTCCTAACATTCTTACTTAGGAACTGTTGTTTAAGAGCACTCCACAGACTACGACTGCAAAATACAATTTGATTCTAGTTTACAATCCTGGTTTGTAGAGAGTGCTTCAACCAGTTTCCCGGTGTGCAGCCTTAGTGTGAATCATTGCAATGTTACAATTTACAGCTGCAGAAGTGAAGTGCCAGTGTCAACTCTCATCCAGGAATCAGTTGATCTGTAATTTTATATGCCTACTGGTTTAGTCTTAAGCATGCATCAGTGACCCTGAGCATTAATAAAAGCTCTCTCCTCTCTCTCTCTCTCTCTCTCTCTCTTTCTCTCTCTCTCTCTCTCTCTCTCTCTGTGTGTGTGTGTGTGTGTGTGTGTTTGTGTGTCCCCAAAGTGTTAGCTCCAAGTGCTTATAAATCCTGAATTAGGATACCTCAGAAATAGGGCCCTTGCATAGAGATATATTCAAAAACTTCTTACTTGCACTTGATTTTAAATGCTTAAGGTAAACACAAACCAACTTTTCAAGCTTCACTACCCAACTGAGAGAGCTACAAATGGGTTGTTGTTTTTTTGCATTCAGTTTAGATCGTAAGATTCATTATAAAATAATAGTGTCTGAAATTAAGTAGGTATTGTTTGTGTCCATAAATACTTAGATATTGATGCTGGAATATCAGGATCTTAGTCAACAACCTGGTTGCCATGTTTCAGTATGAACATGATTTTCTACAATAGTAGCCTTAAATGAGAAAAACTCTAGTGAAGAGGAAATAATCTCATATTGGTAAAAAGAATAAGCTGAGCTGTAGGGGTTTACAACACAATGCTTTTTGGAAGCTAAGGATGACTGTTTGACATTTCATTTTCTAAGAAGTCTAAACAACCACAATAAATTTACAAATGTAGGCATGCCATACTGTTAAATTTCATTTCACGCTCAGTAAGCAAACATTACCAAACTGTCGTCCTCAGTCTTTTTAGCTAGAAATCTTGTAGCCAATAAAGTGTTGACCTTGAAATATTTCACAGATGGATAAATTGGCTTAGTTTGCTAGTCACTCTTTTAGAGAATCTACTGCCCAGCAAGGTAAGATTGTGCTTACTATTGCAGTATCACATGATACTGGTCAAAGCCTAACTTAACCACCCATACCAATCAAACATACACATCATATGGCTGTACTGAGCACTGAATCAGATCAGGAAATATGTGTTTCCTAAGAGCTTTTAATACTTACTTTATCATAATAGAGAAGCATTTACATTTCTACAGCCAAAGAACACACGTAGTAGCTTTATAGGAAAGGATCATTAACTACTGCAAGTCCCTGTTCATCAGTTTTTGCTTTGAGTGCATCTACACATCAAAAAGAAAAATGCCCTTGTCTTATTTACTCAAGGGGTGTTTATGCTATCTTAGCAAAGCAGTAATTCATTTGAAATATTGCACCACAGTAGCAGTGCAAATTTGGAAAACAAATATAGAAGATGGAGCCATTTACTTATTTGCATTACTCAATAACTGAGTTTATAAATATGATCCATTTATATTTTTATTTCCTCACTATTATTATAACACCATGGATTAAATTCAGTCATACAAATACTTGTATATTATCAACATACACATAGACAAAATGAACAACTAAAAACAGTATAAAAATTTTTTTAGTTGAATATGTTGCAATACTGTGAAATATAATTTAAGAAATTTATATTCTCCCTTTAAAAAAAAATAAAAATCTTCAGGGTGAACATTGAAAGCTGCTGGTCCATCTGGTTTAGAACTGTTAACTCTGACTGACAGGTTTCAAAGGATAGTTCCCCCCCCCCGTCCTATCTGAACATGCAGTAGAAGGGGGCTGGGCTGTGTGGAGCCCAAACAATGATGCAAATTTGAGTGATTTGGGAGTCTCTCTCTCCCTCCCAAGCACGATATCAATAAACACCCGACTCAAATCAAGGCCCTCAGAAAGCATCATGCCACTCTGCCATTTCTGTCATTTTATAGATCCTTTGGTTCCCCCCTCCCCCATTTCTTTGTTCCTCTGGTCCATGGGCTTTGCACAAAATGAAGTTGACCAATATATTGCCTGAGGAGCATTGAAAAGTTCTTTATTGTTGTTTGTTAAAACACAGTACTAGAGATTTTTAGAAAGCTTCATTTTTAAAATAAATAAATCATACATTGCTCTTTTAACAACACCAGAACTGCTCAGGCAACATTTTGCAAACCTATCAGAGGACATAAGGACCCGAAAGGAAAGAATCAGTGTGAAGATAAAATTATTATTTTTTAAATATACAAGAAAGAACACAAATCACTTGGCAACCTCTTAATTATTTAAGGTAAGGAAGAGCAAGAGGCAACCCCTTGCCAAGGGATTGTGGAGGGAAATGAGTATGTCTTACTGCTTTCACACAAAGCCCATGGACTAATTTGCTTGCAATTTGGCAGACTTAAATCAATTTTCTCATGGGACTCTTGTGCCTATAAATTTTATCCACTTTGGCCCAAAAAACAAGGTTGTCATTCCTAGAGCTTGGAAAGATATTATTTCATTTCACATTTTTAAAGCAAGCTTACCCAAATCACACTTCCTAAATCAAAACACAAAGCAAACCTCAAATATCATTTGAAATTTGCATTCTCTGAATTTTTCAATGCTGTCCTCCAACCAAAAAATTAATACTAAAAACATCATATATATTAGGGGAAAGTTCATGGGGAAGTGTGTATATTTGTAAATATAATGTTAAAAATGCATTACATTAGATAAAATTGCTTTCAAGAGTGTATTAGCAAAAATGCACATGAAATACATGTTGATTTAAAAAAAAAGCAAAATGAGGCAGAAATAGAACAAACATAACTTTTCTGAAGGAAGAGAAATATTAGAAGTTCTTTAGGCCAATTATTAGTATTCCAGGCTCAGTTTTGCAGTGCCTTGCATTCAAAGTGTGTAATACTTGCATTTACTGTTTCCCTGGACTTAATGATCCATTGTTAACAACATCAGAGAATCCATGTCCTAAAAAAAAGTCACCCATTCAGTACCCCGAAATTATTTTCAAAAGTGCATTGATTGGCCCAGGAAACTATCTTCTGATTCATATATCAGAGTGGACTGCTTGAATTTAAAAGAGTTACGCTTAATGAATGTTTTTATGTAGCTACACTTGCCAAATAATTTTCCCCTGAAGAAGAACTTTACAGCTTGAAACGTGCTCAGATAGTGAATGCTTAACTTGGTTCAATAAATCTTCATGCACCTTCTACAATTTTCTGTGCAACAATATTTAAGGCTAGTCACAAATATGCATCTTGAACTGAAGAGGGGAATGAAAACCAATTTGATATGTGTTTGATTTGGCATGGGAAAATATCTGGAAGGGAAATGATTAAGCACACATCACTTTTGTGCTTAAAATCACACACCGCACCCTACTAGAACTGTTAGCAACAATAGCATTTGGCTCTGTTGGCTGCATTTAGTGCGTAAAGGTAAAGGGACCCCTGACCATTAGGTCCAGTCGTGGCCGACTCTGGGGTTGCAGCGCTCATCTCACTTTATTGACTGAGGGAGCCGGCGTACAGCTTCCGGGTCATGTGGCCAGCATGACTAAGCTGCTTCTGGCGTACCAGAGCAGCACACGGAAACGCCGTTTACCTTCCCACCATAGCGGTACCTATTTATCTACTTGCACTTTGACGTGCTTTCGAACTGCTAGGTTGGCAGGAGCAGGGACTGAGCAATGGGAGCTCACCCCGTAGCGGGGATTTGAACAGCCGACCTTCTGATTGGCAAGTCCTAGGCTCTATGGTTTAACCCATAGTTTTCCCTTAAAGAGTTGCTCCAGCTAATACAACCCCTGCTCCTTTTTGGTCTGCCTGTCCTTATCTTAGGCGGTGTATACACCATGCATTTTAAAGCACCCCAACCCCAATGAAAGAAACATGGGACCTGTAGTTTGTTAAGGGTGCTGTGAATTGCACCTTTGTGAGAGGTAAACTAATGTTCCTAGGATACTTGGGGGTGAATGTGTTTTTCTATTGGTGACAATATGAGAGATAATATTATCCCAAATACTTCTGAGAAATTAACAATTTGATATCTCTGTAGCCTTAATGATTACTACTGCTACAACAGCAGCAGCAACAACAGCAGCAGCAGTAGCTATTGCCAGTTCCAGTGCTTACAGCCTCTGGTAGAAGTTTTGTTTAAGCTGGATCATTCTCTGCCCCCAGCATGATGCCATCCAGGGAGCACGTCTTCCCCCCATACACTGCAAAGACTGAGAAAACCTCAATAGCTATTTGCCACTGGTCACTCATCCACCCAGGAAGGTTGGCAAATGGTAATGGGGAAAGAAGAGGAGTTTGGACGATATCCCACTTTATCACTACCCTAAGGAGTCTCAAAGCAGCTAACATTCTCCTTTCCCTCCCCCCCCCCACAACAAACACTCTGTGAGGTGAGTGGGGCTGAGAGACTTCAGAGAAGTGTGACTAGCCCAAGGTCACCCAGCAGCAGCATGTGGAGGAGCGGGGAAGCGAACCCGGTTCACCAGATTACGAGTCTATCGCTCTTAACCACTACACCACACTGGCTCTGGAGGGAGCTGGAGGGAGCAGAGGTGAAGCAGCTGGTGCTTTTGTTCCCCATTTTTGCAGAGGCAAGTGAAAAACAGAGGCAAGGAACAGAATAAGACCATTTTCCGGGGCTTCCCATGGAAATCTGTTGCCCACTGGACTAGATGGGCAAGTGGCCTGAGCCAGCAGGGAACACACCTACCTGCCCTTTTGCCTCTATGAGATGGAGGCAGCTGCTATTCAATGCCTAATGGACATCACCCAGACCGTGAACTACCGTATTTTTGCTCTATAAGACTCACTTTTTCCCTCCTAAAAAGTAAGGGAAAATGTTTGTGCGTCTTATGGAGCGAATGCAGGGTGCACAGCTATCCCAGAAGCCAGAACAGCAAGAGGGATTGCTGCTTTCACTGCGCAGCGATCCCTCTTGCTGTTCTGGCTTCTGAGATTCAGAATATTTTTTTTCTTGTTTTCCTCCTCCAAAAACTAGGTGCATCTTGTGGTCTGGTGTGTCTTATAGAGCGAAAAATATGGTAACTTCGATTTTCAAGTATAGCCAAAACTGATTTGCTAAGTGATGCCTCATGTTTAAAAAAAATAATTTGGTGCTGAATTAACAGCCAATTGGTGTAGCCAAGCACCACAAACAGACGTGCAGAACGGAGACTTTTGAAGAGCTTAGGGGAAACATTTTAGCACCCAAAGACTATACTTCTCACATGAAAAAAATGTTTTACAGAACATTCAGTTCAGCCTTTACAAATCAGTTATCACCATGAGTAAGAAGGAAGAAAAAAACCAACATAGGTCTAGGTTTTACAGGCTGTCTGCCCCTTTCCCCAGAGGCCTAAATATAAATAAGATGGGTTGAATTAAATCCATTTATTAAAATTTATATACCATCCTATAGGCTCCTAGCAGTCTACTTCTGTGACCATCTTTCCAGCTTGATAATTCTGTAATAGAATGCATTGAAATGATGATGTTTGCATTTTTTTCCCAGCAAACACATTAAGGAATGCAAATGTTACTGTCATTTTTTTGTGGTGGAGTGGGTACCATCTGTTTCAATAAAGTTGTTATGCTCTAATATATGTGGATTAGGCTTTTTTTTAAAAAAAAACAACCACCACCACCTTAAACTATATTTAAATGTATGCATAAATTATTTATGGATGGTCATGTGTTTTATTATGTGGCATATTAAGAGACCTTTTGGGAGAAGAGAAAGAATTATGAGTCAGATATTAAGTGAATCAAATATAGGCTTAAATTCAAATTATCTAGACAGCTAAGCAATATCTATGCATGTGTGTGTGTGTGTGTGTGTGTGTGCAGATAGATAGATGCCTTCAGGTGGAAAAGGAGAAAAAATTATCCAGTAGCAGTAGGCACTTGATAGCTAAGACCAGAAAGAGTCTATGCAAAGCTCTAACTCCATGTCCTAGCACTTGTTAAACTAATATCAGCTTTAAGAAAGAGATAGGAAAACCTATGTTTTTTAGTTCCCCCAACATTTTCTCTTTAAAGGTGGTTGTAAAAAAATAATGAAATATTTTAAAGTAATTCACTATCCACTACTTTAGTTTTAAAAAAAAGTTTGTAGAAAGAACATCCCTCCAAGTCTGCTAAAAGCACATCATTAATTTTCAATGCAATTCAAAAAACACAATTACTTCTGCAAGTCCTTATGACCTTTGTGCTACAAAAAAAGCACAACACTGCTTTGGAAACAACACCAATTTGTTAATAAATAAATAAACTTACTAGTACAGTAAAAAAATTCTTTTCTGTTTTGTGCATGCATAATATCAGCTATGGAGCTGTAGGCCAAACGAGATACGGGGAGGAATTGCAGTGCTGGGTTTTTAAAAATGCACTTTTCACAAATAAGAGTGTGAGCTCTAATTTTTACAACAAATGAAGGGAAACCTTTCTTTCTGCCATTATCCTGCTGTGCTCTGTTGCTCCAGGCAATCCCTGCCCCAGTTAATCCCAGTTCATTGCAGTCTCTTTTCTCCCAATAAGCAGCTCCCTAAGGTGGGAGGGATTTATCACAACTTAACTTTGTATCTTTTGATTTAAGTACTAGACCAGACTGCACTTTATACCTGAAGTGTGCACAAATGAGGTCTCAAAATTCTCCATCTAATTTTTAGGTAGAAGAATTGGTATGGGGCATTTTGCCAAATTGATGCAATTGGAGGAAGCACAGTTTGGGGTTGGTGTCCCCATTTGTAGTGGTAGTAGCACAGGTTACAGCTGTACCTTGGTTTTCGAAAGTAATCCGTTTTGGAAGACCGTTCTGAGCTCTGAAACGTTCGAAAACCGAAAACTCAATAGCAGACAGCTCGGCCTCAGGATCTTGCAGTCAATAGAAGCAGCGTGGCATGTTCAACTTCTGAGGGGTGTTTGAAAACTGAAGCATTTACTTCTGGGTTTACGGCGTTTGAAAACCGAAATGTTAGTCCATGGAGACGTTCAAAAACCGATGTACCACTGTATTTCCTGTCCTAGGGACTTTTGTTTTGCTGCTGCTGCTACAGCAATTGTGTTTGAGGCCAACTACCAATTTGTATCCTTCATAATGCTCCAGATCAGGAATTGTTCTAGAGCATTGGGGTAGACAGGTGGGGTTGCAGCCAACACAGAAAGAAAACATTGATTGATCGATCGATAGTTTGAGAAAATTCTGCATAGTTGTTTTTCTTTTGCTTCAGTGGAGCTAAGAAAGAGCAGGGTCAGAAACTGTCTCAGAAACACTTTTTATACCAGCTTATAAGAAAATCCTGCATTTGTGAAAATTAAACGCAGATTGTTAGACAACGAATTTCAGGAACGTAGTAGCCAAATCAGAAATAGCGTCTGTGCAATGGCGATGTATCTCAAATTAACCCTGAATCAACGAAGGGCATACATGCTATCGAGACTGAATGTGCTACCATCAGCAATACTACAGGGGAGCTTCCAGCAAATACCACGCCCCGGTGGACAGAATCATACAGAATCAGTTGCGCATGTTCTTTTGCACTGCCCCTTGTATCAGACAATTAAGTTCTTCATCAGTTGACTGTTAGCTGGGAATGGCAGTCAGATGAATGTAAGGCAGCTGTCCTAATGTTTACCCAGGATGGGGATAAAATGAAGATGGTAGGTTTCTGCAACATGCAGTGGGGATCCATGAACGTTATACAAGAATATTTTAATTATTAGATCCATATTTTGCGGAGTAGTTTCATTGCACTGAACCTTTTGGGATTTTGTCGATATGCCAATAAAAGGTTTGAGATTGTAAAATTGAAACATTTTGTACACAAACTCAATCAGCACAGAAACAAGCACAGGCAACAAACATGGCTCCCCCAACCCATAATGTTTACTTTGGCCCTGAAAACTTTAAAAGAAAATGGAACGAGTGGAAGTTGTCGAATAAAACTTGATGTTTGAACTGCTTCGCAGGTCATCCTCTGCTCCTCCAGAAACAGTATTCCCTGCTTTATTTTCATCTAATCAAATGCAATGTTGCTTATAAAAATTTTAAGCTAATGGTATAAAGAAATTCAAAGAACAATACAGCAGTCAGAAGTTCTTTTGTCAATAAATAAATGATGAGGATCACAATGTTTTGGTTTCAAGGGGAAACTAAAGATGACTAGAAGCAAAGAGATAAAAAACTCAAATTTATGCTCCATCATACACGGCTTTGCAAGTGTCCATACCTCCATGCTAGGTATTTAGCATCCACACAAACAAAACACATGTCCTCTGTGGCTAGCATGTATTCGTTTATTTTCTCCTTCCTGCTTCAACGCCCACTGCATCCACACAGTTTGATTTATGGAAAGTGGAATGCAAAATAAGGCTTCTGACTGATTTCCTCTCTATTAGACCAGTTCATTCCACTACTTTCTGTTAAAAAGTAGCACCCAAAATGGATGTGCCTCAAATCTATCCAACTGCCACCATAAGAAGTCAGAGAATGTGTTTCTCAGTGAAAAAAGTTAACAGTATTTACAACACTAAGTTGATCAAGACTTTAGGATTTCAATAAACTGGAGGGATTACTTTAAAAAGTAATACTAACCCTTCTGACAGAAACCAGTCTCTTTCAATTTGTCACTGAGTACAGTACAGAGGAGAAACAGTTAATGACAGTAAATAGCTGCTCACACCAATCCAAGCGCCTTGTTCACATCCTCAAGTCACATCAACTGAAATTCATTCAACAAAGCAGGATTAGACCATGTTCTGGAATCTCTTGAAATCCAACCACTTTAAGAATAAAATCAAGGTAGTATCACCTATTGGTTGCATGGCATTTTCTTATGGACAAAACATGACTGCCTTTGTTTCTTATGTGTCTTGGGAATACTGTATCTAGTTGTTCAGGGTAGAAATCTACAACCAGACCAAGATTATTATGATTTAACCACCAGAAGAGGGGCTACATGCCCTTCAAGTCTGGACCAGGTGTAAGTGGAGCAAATGGACCACACATGGAATAACTCAAATCCAAGCAACAGCTTTAATAGAGATTCACTTGCTTTCTTGGTTGGAATTAAAGCACAGGAACAAAACATAAAACTATAGATGAACTGAGCAGGGGTAAAATATTTGTCTAAAATGTAAAATGCTATCTTCCTGCATTCAAGAATCAGTTATAGTGGTCAGGATCCCAAAGTGTTGCACTGATGGGGGCTACCCGGTTTCTCACTCCTGACACCAATCTCTCAAATCCTTTTAAATCCGCCCTCAAATCTTTATCCTATGAAGCATGAAGGGATTATGTTAGAAGTAAAAAAAACAAGCCACCACCATGTGTACAGAAATGCTTTGTGTGTGTACATGGAGCGCTTTGGATCTTGGACTTTGTGGTGCTCCTTTTCTTTCTCTCTTTTGCACTTAAGATTCCTTTCATGTCACCCTATTGGTTCATACAAGGCTAATGAGAAAGCTGGGTATTGTCTCATCTCTGCAGAGGGCCTGGGGTAGGGGCTACAAAAGTATGAACCCATTAACAAGATCAAAGTTCTGCTCGCACAGAGCAATCACGGAAGATGAGACCCGAGCCGACAAAATCATGAGCTGGGTTGGAAGTCCAGGAGGCTTTTGCACGCATCCATCCATGCAAGGGAAAAAGGAAGCTTAGAAATAAGAGTCAGTTGATTTGATTAGGAGATGCAGTGGATCATGCCTAGGCTCAAATATAGGAAATGAAATGTGTAAAGGCCAATACATTTCATAAAAACGCTGTAAATGAGCCTCGGTTGATACAATAGACAGAATTGGGTGAAGGAACTTTTGGACACTGGTTGTTAAGCATGGAAAGGAGGGACAGGAGGTGTGTTGAGTAAAATAACCTGTGAAGAAATTACACTTATCTCAAAAAATATAAAAACAAAAAAGCCACTTCATAGTAACAGAACAAACCCCAATTGAGAGAAATAATTCTATGTGCAGTAGGGTTCTAAGAGCTTTGTTGCACCCAGCACCAACAAAATTGGCTTTTTACTGAAAGAAGAATCCCTTCACATTTACATCATGAGCCATTATTGCTAGCCTATGTCAGGGGTGGGATGGGGGCTCCAGCCCATGGGCTAATCTTATCCCACCAGGGGGTTCAATTTGGCCCTCCAAGTCCAAGGCAATTTCTCTAAAACCATGCCAATCTGTCAATCAGCTGTTGGGCTAGGGCATGCAGCCAAAGCAGTAGCCCACTTCAATCCTAGGGAATATGCTGACAATGCAGTCTCCTTTTCCTGTCCTGCTAGCCAACTCTGACAAGTGGGTGGGACTGCCCATCTGTCATGTCATCAGATGATTGGCATGTGGCTGGCCCTTCCCACCCATCCATGATGGGTCATTGGAGAGGGGGAAAATAAATATCTGTTCAAAAGTGCTGTGTATATATTTTGAACAAGAAGCTTAATTGAGTTTAAACTTAATTAAGTTTAATTAAAATTACTCTTTACTTTGAAGACTTCAGTAATATATGATTTTAATTATACACTACTATGATATTTTTTATTTTATTTTTTGGAATAGAGCATAAAACAGATAAATAAATGTTAAAGAGTCTGTACAGTGGTACCTCGGGTTACATACACTTCAGGTTACAGACTCCGCTAACCCAGAAATAGTGCTTCAGGTTAAGAACTTTGCTTCAGGATGAGAACAGAAATCATGCTCCGGTGGCGCAGCAACAGCAGGAGGCCCCATTAGCTAAAGTGCTGCTTCAGGTTAAGAACAGTTCCAGGTTAAGAACAGACCTCCGGAACAAATTAAGTACTTAACCCGAGGTATTGATACAGCATTTATACTGTCAGGCAGAGTCAGTTTCAGGTCTTAGGCGCCCTACAGCAAAATGCCCCTCAAAATGCCCCTAAGCAGCAGCCTAACATGGTGGCAGAGGTTGGATCTGATAAGCTGTCAGCCACTTAAAGCTCCCACGGTGCCCTGAAGCAACACTACATTGTGCTCTCCAGGAAACTGTGGGAGAATGGCAGGCTGTTTTCTAGGCCTAGTTGCTGCCACCAGATCAGCTTACAGCTACCAGGGCAACAGGTAGTCAGGCATCAGCCCCAGTGGACCATGTCAGAGTTTAAGTATGGGGACATAGCTGCCCAGAGGCACTGTGTGTGATGTCAGGATTAACTGTTATCAGGATTAACTATTGAATAAAGGAAGTTGTAATAAATGTCAACATGTTCCACGGAATAGGAATACAATGATTTTTTTTTAAAAAAACCACAACCTCTTAACAATGTAGCACATAGTAAATAATAATAATAATAATAATAATAATAATAATAATAATAATAATAATAATAATTTAAATCGCAGAAGGCAAAAGTTGCACCCTGAAATAGAAATTTTGGCTACATTGGGAAAAATAAATAAATTTAGAATAAATGTAAAGAGAACATGGTCTTCAATAAATTTTTCTCAGTTAATCTTAAGAAGCATAGGCCCATTACATATAACAGATGCTATCTACATGCACATTTTAAATAACCCCAGGGGGCTGTTTTTGCCTTTCTGTTTTAATTGTTCAACCAATTAAATTATAGAATTACTCCAGATTAATCTCTAAATTAAGTCCAATGAGAAATACGGGGGGGGATGCGGGGAGAAAGAGAGAGACTGTCCTTTAAACAAAGGGGTTACATTTTGTGTACAGCAACTCAGCAAATGGCTGCCAGGGAAAGGTGTATGCAAAATAATGCTAATACATACTAGTTTTTGTGGAGGTTTTTTTACTTACTGCAAATATGGTGATTATTTCAATACGGTATAGATTTTTACACAAAGACAATACTAAAGTGATGCAGAAAAAACCCCAAAGCACAAGGACTCCCCCCTCCCCTCCCCCAAAAAATTAATAAGACAAAATAAGTAACCACACACAGCAAATTTACTGTCAGTGAACTAGCCATCAATTAATCACATGGAGTATGTGAGGTTAACTCTTTATTAGCAGAAACCTACTCAGGGGAACCAGGCCTAATAAGCACAGCAACGCTTCTCAGAAGGTCTTGCCCCTGTGAAGCAGTTGCAGAGGCTGAAGAGCCCTTTCTTCTCACAGCTGCCTAAATCTCCTTCTCCCCTGGGTCCTTCCTAAGCAATCTGAGACTCTGCCAAAGTGCCTGTCTCTGCTCCTCTCTCTTCATACCTCTTCTGGTCCATGGAGAACAGGGGGAAGGGGAACCTGTCACAGCAGCAGAAGGAGACACCCTGGCTTCTTCACCAGCCTGACTCATCTATGCCTCTTGGTCTCCCTCCTCTCGCTTCATTTTCTGATTCTGAACCTCCATTAGTCTAGAGAAAACCTTGACAATGAATAGCATCCTTGTTTACCTAGTTAGATTTTCACCATCCTGCTCTGACGGGTTTCACATGCACTTACTACTTAGCCCTTGATTAATTGAGAGTTTAACCTGCAATATAAATGATCTATTCTGCCTGTCGCTGGGCTGAATTCTTTGTTCAGATCTCTCTTGCATCATCAACCCTGTAAAACAGAAAATGTAATTCAAGTTTTTTTGGGGGGTTTGTTGGATATACTTAATGGTGAAATGCAGTGGATGACAAACTCAGCATAAATGTCAGTAGCTGATTGTCAAGTTGCATTTTGTCAGCAACGACAAGTCATGTGCCCATGAGCCTGGGGTTAAATACATTGCTGCCACAGTGTTCTCAACATTCCCGCTATCTCAAAAAGCAAGAGGCCAGGGTGAATAATTCATTTTGTCTCCTGCTCATACTATTGTATTGAAATTGACTACACTGCCATTTTATGGACCAAGACTACACCAGAATCTGAAATATATGGGATGCTGAACACCATAATTTTTATAAACAAAAAATAATATACCACTTCTTGAAGGGAGATCTTTGGGCACTCTGACTTTCCAATGACCTCTTAAAATTGCTTAAGTGTCCACTCCTCCTAAAGCAAAATGTTTAAGGGCATATCTTATAGTAGAATACAAAAATGCAGATGTATTGTGTAGGTAATCAAAGGGCACATGACATGTAAAAAAGAAAAGAAAAGTGAAAGAACAAGTGAAAGATATCCAACACATGAAATCTGCTGGTTCCTGATAAGCATTTGATCTGCAGCTATATTGTTTTGTTACTTTCTCTGTAGGCAGGTGGAGTCTAAAATTAAAGTTTGTACTGTGCTGTGCTAGGAAGGGATGTCAACTAATTTGCAGGTACTGCAAGTCCATTTGCTAGACAAGACTCACTGGTAATCCATTTCTGACTGGATTCAAAGGAAGATGACACAAACTGTGGTTTTTTAAACCTTTAAACATCTAAAGAAAATTAGCCTCCCTAAAGAAGCTTAGGGAAACATCCAAGGCATTTCCTGTGTGATTCCAGAGGAGCTAGCATTATACCCTGAAATCCATTCAGACAAGGAACCATTTCAGCTATATGCTTCAGTCCTCAAAGTGGATGTGCTGCTCTGAAATTAACACACATCATTGCTCCTCCCACTGAGAACAGCAGAAAAGGACAGAATTAAACTCCCCTTATTCAGCTACCTCAGTTACTTCAACCCACAGTGTAATAATTGCCAAGTTTCTAGAAATGGCTGATACCACTAAATTTAGCACCCATTTCATTTCTGAAGGTGAATGTACTTCATCTTCCTAATTATTAATATGTCTTAATCACTTCATGTGCTGACGTTTCTAAGTTGCTCAGCGGCAAGAAATTTTAACAAATGTTGTCATTCACAGTTTAACTTCTATGGAAAATCTCAATTATCATTTAATATGAGGACATGTACAGTACACTACAGACTCAAGGAGCTGGCTGGCTCACTTCAGAATTTATTAAGGAAAGCAGGGAAGTAATCTGGGATGGGGAACTAGCAGTGTGAAAAGCAGCTGGACTACACAGAAACATAGTGTAAGAAAGTGGCCTTATACTGTACTGACTCAGACCTTTGGCTTATCTAGCCCAGTTAGGTCTACTCTGACTAGTAGCAGCTCTTCGGGGTTTCAGACAGAGGTCTCTCCTTGCCCTACCTAGGGATGCCAGGAACTGAACCTGGGAACTTCTGCATACTACCTAACAAGCTATGGAACCTGAGCCTTTTTCTCTTCTTGGTTAAGAGAATTCTCTGCAGCATATCATTAAGCAAATCATGGTCCTTCTTTTAGAGCCCTGATTTCCACAAAAGAATGAAGCATCAATGTGGGGAAAGCATCCATAACTTATGCACTTTTTAGGATGCCTGTCAGGAGCCCCTGTCCAGCAGTATCATATGGAAACTGTACCTTGGTAGTCAAAAACCTTTGTTGTTGAACAAATTGGTTCCCGAACACCGCAAACGTGGTTTGTGAAACCTTTTTGGAAGCTGAACGTCCATGCAGCTTCCAATTGAGTGCAGGAAGCTTCTGCAGCCCATCAGAAGCCACGCCTTGGTTTTCGAACCGTTCTGGGAGTCGAACAGACTCCCGGAATGGATTAAGTTCAACAAGCAAGGTACCATTGTATTACACTAAAGTTAGCAGGTTTATCCAAACCACACCAACTTTCTCTAACTCTACCAAAGGAGGCTTGTCCAAAAGAGAACTGTGAAGCATTCAGAACCTCTAGCAGAAACATTGCAGAATGGTCTTACAAAAACATGCAATGTAACAGCTGAATTGTCAGGTGGAACTGAGAAATGCAAACAAGTTACAGTATGGTAAGGAAACGAAACAGAAGTCAACAATTTTCCAAATGCATGCTCAATTTTGTGCCTTGTGGACAACTGGCATCTTAAGGGAGACATATGCAAAGATGGATCAGACCAGGAACACAAATGTAACGAGCTCCCAAGAGGTTGGCTGTTGTATTTTGTACCAATTAAGAGGTATCAAAAAGTCTTAAAAGATGGAATAGGATGCATTACAGGAAGTACAACATTATCAGGCCACCTTTCCTAGGTCTGTATCAGACAGATAAGGTCTATTGCCTTCTCGCCAGCAGAAGCAGAACTGACGAAAAATGATACAGCCCTAAATCCCGCATAAGAGATGTAAAATTTCCAGAAATTTTGAGGACCTGGGGGCTGCAGAGAAAAGATTTCCTCCACTGTTTTTAAGAAATAATTTGAGGAAACTGAAACCATAGAATCATGGAGTTGGAATACAGTGGTACCTTGGTTTAAGAACAGCCCTGTTTAAGAACCATTCAGTTTACAAACTCCGCAAAACCATTAGAAGTGTCCCGGTTTGCGAACTTTACCTTGGTCTAAGGAATGGAATCCAAACAGTGAAAGGGCACCGGCGGTGGGAGGCCTTATTGGGGAATGCGTGCCTCAGTTTAAGAATGGTTTCGGTTTAAGAATGGACTTCTGGAATGGTTTAAGTTCGTAAACCAAGGTACCACTGTATATGCATTGCTTATTTGATTATTAATTCTTGCTTTACTAATTTAAGAATATAAAATGTTTCATGTACACCTTAGAAAACAAAACTATACTTCTTGCTACAGCTATAGATGCCTTGATTTTACTCATACAATAATTATAGTTGCAGCCCACGTTAGAGATAGAACAGCAAGCTGCTGCACGCTTAAGTCTCAAACTTAGCTTGTTTCTTGTCCATTGTAGAATTGGAAAAGAATTTAAGAACACATACATTGTAATCAGCAAATATTGAATTATTGTTTGCACTTAGAAACAGCCCCCACGGTCAGGCAAAAGGAGGGAAAAGAGAAAAAGAATTAATGCTACCACAGAAATACCATCATAATCCTCCATAAAATGACTCTATGTACCACAAGCCACAAATTCTTTCCAGCTTTCTCAAAAAACCAATAATGCCTGTCTCTAGCCTAACCATTCGATCTGAACTTTACGTGTCCAGTGTACACCATTTATAACTCTCTTGTACCCCAGATTCTCCTACACAGTAATTAGAAACCATTTCGACAGGGTAAAGTGCAGCTTATGCAAATATTATAAAACCTGGCCTTAAAAAGCATTTCACTCATCCTTCTAAAATATGTTTTCTTTCCTCCTCAATCTTCCTTTCTCCCCTCCCATTTCCCCATCTTTCCACAGGGAAAGGTCATCCATATTGTGTTACGTGTTCATACATTTTTTCCCCTGTCTTCATATTTTTAAAATTAGCCATCTTTACTTTGCTTGAATAATAAATAAACAAACAAACAAACCACCCAATATGCTTATTGATCTTTGACTTCTACTGGTTAAAGACTGAGCTGAAATAGGGGTGGGAATATTTCCTGGCTGGGTTCCAGACTGAGGGAAAAGAAGGTTAATGGACGATCAACATCCATTTGGCTGTGTTTTGCAGGTGAATAAGTGCAAAATGTGTGGAATATACTTGAATCCTATGCATACTTATGCAGAAATAAGTCCCTTTGGGATCAATAGGGTTCACTCCCAAGTAAGAGTGTTTAGGATTGCAGCTTAAGGTACATGACAATATAAGCCTGACAGTTTAATCTGCTTTAGGAAACAAACTGGATTCCTTTGCCCATAAGCCTGCGGGCAAGGACTCTTGATTTTTAACTTCATTGTGTGGATTAGAGGACATGTTATAAATAAAAAAATATTTCATATTGTCAGGGGCTCAGGAGCAGAAGCACAGGGGAGAGAGGAAATGGAGAGCGAAGGGGAAGAATCTGAGGGCAGCGTAGGGGAGTATGACAGTGACCCGAGAGATTCCATGAGCTTCTCCAGCGAATCAGAAGATTCCCAGAAGGGGGCGCCGATGGTCAGGGCAAGGGGGGTCCCAGGGGGGACGCACCAGAAACAAGGGGCCAGTGGGGACTCCCAAAGCAGCAGCGGGAGATCAGGACCAGCTTCCCCACCAGAGCGTAGTGGGGGGGAAGAGTCTCATGTGTCAGGACCAGCGTCTCCTCCAGCGGGGAGAGAAGATGAGTCAGGGCTGACCACGCCTCTATCGGAGAGTGGGGGAACGGAGGGGAGGTCAGTTCCAGCTAGCCTCCCCAAAGGGGGAAGCAGTGACAGGAGCAGTGTAACGGTCAGGAGGAAGGTTGCCGGCTGGGCGCGCGCGCCAAGTTCGAATGTACAGGCGCGCGGGACAGCAGAAAACCCGGATTGGGAACCAGGTCCTAAAGCCCGCCGGAGGCAGGGGGAAGACTCAGGGGACTCAGCGTCAGAAGAGTCTAGGAAGGGCGAGACCCCGACGGACAGGCGGAACCAGAGGAGGAAAGAGCAAAGGAAGAGGTGGAGCAAGGCTAGAGTCTTAAACTGGTGTCTGGGGGGAGGAGATTCAGACGGAGCTTCAGCGGTCTAGAGTTTGAGACGTAGAGCTGCACGCTGTGGCTGTGAAAGCGAAACTGAACTTCAATAAAGACTTTCGTACATAACAACGAACCGGCGTTGGTCCTTTGTGAGCTGGGACCTCGGGCAGCTCTGACACATATTATACCTTGGGTCGGATTTTCTTAAAATGTGAGATTGTTAACATAATACAAACATTCTTATATGTCTTATGCATGCATATTTAATATGCTTATCCAATCAAAAAGAAAGAGAAGAAAATCAAAGTAAATCCAATCAAATCTTTAGGGTGGAAAATTCAAACCTTTTTTTTTTTTTTTTTGCCTTGCATCATATATTCAGGATGATTTTTCTATCATCTTCACTATCAATGTTTGCCTATTGTTATATTTAAATAGTATGTTTAGTGTCCTGCCTGTGGTAAAACAAAAGCAATACACAGACAACGGTAGTGTTCAGCTTTAAAACCTACTGAGTTCTGATTGGGGAAACAGCATCCAGCCTATTCCGGATGGGGTTGCAATCTCTCTAAAGGATTACGTACCTAGGTTGGGTGTATTATTAGATCTAATCCTGTATTTGAAAGCCCAAAGAAATCTACAGATGAGCTTCCTTCCTTCAGCTATTCTTGCCCTGGCAACATACCTTTTGGATTACTACAATGTGTTTCAACTGTGGCTGCCCTTGGAGATGCACTTTGTAAAATGCAGTTAGTACAAAACAAAGCAACTGGACTACTAACTGGGACTGGGAAAATGGAATTCATCATGCTAGTCTTTTAAGTCACCTTTTAAGTTTGTTTCGGAACTCAAATCAAGATGCTTGTTTTAACATGTAATGCCCTAAAGTAGGAGCTGGGAGCTGCAGCTCTCCATAGGCTGTTGGGCTCCAACTCTCCTCAGCCCCAGCCAACAAGGCCAATGGTCAGGGGTGATGGGTGTTGTGGCCCCCCACATGTTCTTGGGCTACAGGGTCCCCATTCTTTCCATAAAGGGTCTTGGAGCAGGGAATCTTAATGGCCACTTTCCCCCACACATTGCTAATAGGGTCACCCAAAGCAAAAGGAATTGCTTTGGGTCAGAACCAAAGACAGAGCTTTTCCCACCATGTACCCTGGCTTTAGGGATGCGGGTGGCGCTGTGGGTTAAACCACAGAGCCTAGGACTTGCTGATCTGAAGGTTGGCGGTTCGAATCCCCACGACGGGGTGAGCTCCCGCTGCTCAGTCCCTGCTCCTGCCAACCTAACAGTTTGAAAGCACGTCAAAGTGCAAGTAGATAAATAGGTACCGCTCTGGTGGGAAGGTAAAAGGCGTTTCCATTCGCTGCTCTGGTTCACCAGAAGTGGCTTAGTCATGCTGGCCACATGACCCGGAAGCTGTATGCCAGCTCCCTCGGCCAATAAAGCGAGATGAGCGCCGCAACCCCAGAGTTGGTCACAACTGGACCTAATGGTCTGGGGTCCCTTTACCTTTACCTTTACCCTGGCTTTGGAATGTTTGCCACAGGAGGGTGGCTAAGTAACCTCTGTCATACCAGACTGCCCTCTTTTTTATTCTCATTGCTAGTTGATGTCAGGTGCCTTTAATTGCCTAGTGGAATTCTGGGATCCCAAGTGCTGTACGCTGAGCAGCTGGGAGGGGCAGCTTTGTTCCGCTCTCTCAAGCTGCAGCAGGGTTGTAGCATCTGACTGCTGCAAACACCGCTAGAAGCAGAGGAGTGAACAGGTGCCTCTCTTAACATGTACGGATAGCAGCAAAGGAGCAGAAGTAGAGGCTGTTTTCATGCATCTCTGAGCAACCAGCTGCTGCAGCTTTAGACAAGCCCTTTTCTTTTTCTTTTCGTACCGTCACTTGTGCAGGACTGGATTATAATACTTTTATGTAGTTTGGAATTTACTGTCCCTAAACTGCCTTGAATTTTTTCTTGATAAAAGGTGGTACAAAAAAATGTCATAAATGTGCAGGCAAGCCCCCATTAGTCTATGGGTGCCCTAAGGTTCCATTCTGTCCCCCCCCCCTGCTAATTCTATTCATATACAGTGGTACCTCGGGTTACAGACGCTTCAGGTTACAGATGCTTCAGGTTACAGACTCCGCTAACCCAGAAATAGTACCTCGGGTTAAGAACTTTGCTTCAGGATGAGAACAGAAATCGCGCAGCAGCGGGAGGCCCCGTTAGCTAAAGTGGTGCTTCAGGTTAGGAACAGACCTCCAGAACCAATTAAGTTCTTAACCCAAGGTACCACTGTACATTAGTTATTTGGGATAAGTCATCTAGCTGTTTGGCCTGCAGTGCCATCGGTATGCTGATGGCATGCACATCCTCCTCTAAATTTAATTTACTACTTCCAGGGAGATCGCACAAATCTTAAAACAAGGGTCTGAAGTCACTTTTGGAATTGATGAGCATTAAACAAAATGAAGCTTCTGTGGGTGGGGAAATTTGGTGATTTTAATTAGGCTGTGAAACTGGTGCTGCATGGAGTTGAACTCTCATTGAAAGACCATGTGAGCAGCTTGTATTGTATTGAAAGGCAATGTGAGCAGTCTTCCTAGCCTGCAGAGGTCCATTTCAAAAAAACAGCATGCTATGACAAAAACCAGCATCTAACTCTTATTCAATGAAGAGAAGGAAACATCCATTTCATACATGCCCTGCATTTTCTTAAAGCAATTCACGAGCTACTGATTATTCAGATTACCGAGACACTGTGAGATCCTAAAGATACCTTCACTCTGGTTTCCAAATAGGAGAAGGTAATTTTAATAAGTGCCGGGGGGGGGGGGGAGAGGATGAAAAGGGCTGTATCCACCATATTAATTCCCTGCTTGCTACTTTAAAGACTGTGACATTTATCTGAAGCCAACAACTTTTTTTTTCTTTTTTGGAAAACAGAGATGTTCTTGTCTTAAGAAGTATAAGACCAAGAAAAAGACAGCCATTTATACTGTGAGATTACTTCTTCCCCAGAGAGGCTGTATGCTAAGCTTCTGACATACACATAGGAAGTAAAATAAACTACTATCACTAGTGACCTTTAGCAGATCTTCCATGCATTACCTCTTTGGGAAACAGTTTACCCTGAAGACACAGCTTATGTCTCTGAGGAGACTGTAAAATTTCCAGCATCTGCAAGGGCAGCTGGCTTGGTGGTTACAGCATCTGTCTCGTTTGGATTACGACGCTGTACATTGCCCAGGGAAACTGTAGCGCTGTGATGCACAAGTCCAAACTAAAGTCACAAGAGAAATGGAGGTGTAATAGTTCATTGTGTTTGGGAGGCCTAAATGGATGTAGTGGAACATTAATAGCATTCAGTCTGTCAGCGTTCCTGTCTTTAAGCTCTGCTTCACCATGGAAAGGTGAGCAAAACCTGTTTATTTCTTTCACTTATTTCTTTTATTTCTTTTCACTTTCACGTTATGTATGGAGAGAAGATGGTTTAAATAAAGATACAACCCCTGCCCCACTAATGTGTTAGTTTTAAATCACTCTGAGCAACAAAAACAGATTTAGAAGGGTAAGCTCCTAAGGATGAGCACATGGACATTAGCAACAGTGGTGAGAAACGAGACACGTATTTCTGCTATTCGGTTACAGGGTCAATTGACCCTGGCAATTGGAGCTAGTAAGTGCATCTGGCAGTTCAGGGCGAAACTACTGGAGTCAGGACAACATCACAAAAAACATGTGAAGTGAAAACATAATGACCAGGTGGCTGAGCAAAGCTCCAGAATTATTTAGGGAAATGCGGGGAAGCCAAAGAACAAACTGGTAACTGCAAATATTTTGAAGGTGCTTAAAAGGGGGAGTAATAGAAATGGCAGAGAGCCCATAGACTCCACCCGTACAGAAAAACTGAGTAGTCAGAATAACCTCCCTGGTTTTCTCCAGATATACCCACAGAGAGAGTCTGTGCATGTGTCTCTTGAGCAGGAGCTATAACAGGTACATGATCGCTCAGGCAAGGGCGAATTTACATGATAGGCCATGTGCTTCCCACAGCCAACACAAAATCCCATAGTTCTGTTTGAGGTCATCCTCTGCTGATGCTGAACTGAACTGATGAGGCTTCTGTCCAGCCACCCAGGAAGAGGCACAGCAATCTACACACCCTCCAGCTGCTCCAAATGGACCTTCCCATTCACTCTCCTTAAGGCCAGGGATACAGGTGGGATCAGTCTGGACTTCAGGAAAATGTGCAGCCTCCTGTGCCTCAACAAAAAGGTGTACTTGGGGAATGCTTGCCTGCACAGGAAAGAGCAGAAGATGGAATTAGGCCATTGGAAAGGAATGCAGTAAAATACATGCCTTCTGAAAAGGCTGGGGGAGGGATTTGACGGATGATTTCTTTTTTTGGGGGGGGAGGAGAACATTAGAGGAAGTGTGTGTGTGTGTGTGTGTGTGTGTGTGTGTGTGTGTGTGTGAATATATGCATTCCTATCTTATACATCTCAGAAAGAATCTACCAGCTGGGCTTTTTAAAAAAGACTGAAACAGAACTTCAGTAACTATAGAGTCTCAGTTCTGCAGTCAAACTACAAATTATACAAGATCTTTTAATTGAAGGGTTTATCCTTGGAATGTCCTTTTTTAGAAGCTTATCAGGCAACAAGCTCCATGGATAGGGCCGAATTACTAAAGGAAAATGTCAGGATGAACAACGTATAGTTGTTTGCCCAGACTTCAATCCATTGTTTTAAAACAGGGGTGGACAACCTTTGTTTCGTTTTGTTTCAACATTTATAAACATAATTCAAAGAATACCGTACCGTGGTGTGTAGAAATAAAATATTATAAGGCAGTATTAAAACATAAAAAAGCAAACCTTTAGCTCCCGAGGATCACATGCAGTAGTGGCAGATTGCTGGCAGGCTATGCGCAAGTGGGCATGGAGAGAGATGGAGCAAAAAAACATAAGAAGAGCCTGCTGGATCAGGCCAATGGCCCATCTGCTCCATCAATCTTTACTGTTGCAACCTCCGATCAGTCATGCCCACCGAGTTCAGCATCCTGTTATCACAGTGGCCAACCAGATTGTTAAGTTGTGGGTGAACATATCAGACGACACAGTGATTCTTCAAACAGCTCTTGTTTATTCATAGACCAGAACTGAACTGGACTGAAGGGTTCAGCCAGCCTGCTTATATAGAGTTCCACTACAACGCAACTGTAACACTTTCTGTAACTATCCAATCACTGAACATCACTTTCAATCCCTTATTTGCATAGGTGGACCTGAGTGAAAACTATCTACAGTATCCCCCTGCTGGCTCAGAGTGAGAACTTCAGTACATAACACAGATGCCTGTGGGAAACCCACAAGTAACATTCAAACACAAGAATGCACTCCTCTTCTGTGGTTTCCAGCAATTGGCCTTCATAAGCATAACTGCCACCAACTTTGGAGGCAAAGCATAGCCATCATGGCTAGTAGCCATCAATAGCCCTCTCCTCTCCATGGATTTATTTAATCCTCTCTTAAAGTCGTCTGGTTAGTGGCCATCACTGCCTCCTGTGGGAGAAAGTTCCACAGTTGCATTCATATAATAATTTCCTTAGGGGTCCAACAGGCACCTTGGACCTCCTGTTTATCAATGTTTATGAACAGGAATGTGAACTTTTCAGGCCAAGTCCAAGTATTTTTGTTTTATTTCCTTAATATCTGGTGATAAAGGGCATATAATTTCATTCCTCATACCCTTCATGGGTTCTTCTTCACTTAAGGAATGCTGTCCAGTACAGTGCTACCTCAGGTTAAGAACTTAATTCGTTCCGGAGGTCCTTTCTTAACCTGAAACTGTTCTTAACCTGAGGTACCACTTTAGCTAATGGGGCCTCCCGCTGCCACTGTGCGATTTGTGTTCTCATCCTGAGGTAAAGTTCTTAACCTGAGGTACTATTTCTGGGTTAGCGGAGTCTTTAACCTGAAGTTTCTGCAACCCAAGGTACCACTGTACACAGAATGGGAAAACATATTTTACCCTGACAGTTAAACAGGAAATTTCCTTCTTTTTGTAGGCAGTAAGGTTCCTGGTTTGCACTGTTTATAGTGATCTGAAGGTAGAGATTCTCAGATCAGAATTAAGTAATATTACTTCAGTCAGAAGATGCACAGAAAGAATGTTTATTGAGATGTAAAAATCTGGGAAGCAAAAATTGTAATGGTTTTAATGGTCAAATCATTGCTGCATTTACCATATTTTTCGCTCTATAGGACGCACTTTTTCCCCTTCAAAAATGAAGGGGAAATGTGTGTGCATCCTATGGAGCGAAGACACCATAGCCCCGCGACCCTCTGCCGGCTGGAGAGGTGACGCGCGGCTATGGAAGGAGCCTTTCCGCTGCGCCTTTCCGCTGCTCCCTGACCTGCTCTTTGGGGCTGGTGGTGGGCTTCCCCCCGCCAGCCCCAAAGAGCAGGTCGAAAGGAACCTGAAGCCTGGAGAGTGAGAGGGGTCGGTGCACACCAGGCTTCCAAGGTAGCTGCCTGAACGCACCTTAAACAGCACCTTGTTTTAGAGCGGGAAAACAAGAGGGGGAAAATTCTCCCCCTCTCTGCGCAGCGCCTCCTGCCGCTTCGCTGAAGGGGCGCTGGGCAGAGAGGGGGAGAATTTTTTTTTCTTGTTCTCCCCCCTCTAAAACAAGGTGCGTCCTATTGTCCGGTGCATCCTATGGTGCAAAAAATACGATATGTTTGCTTTTAATTGTTCTGCTAGGCAGCTCCTTTCTGGAGCTTTTAGAAATAACAAAATAAATCATCCCTCTGTGCCTGCCCTGATCCCACTAATTGTCAACCCCCCCACAGATTATGTAATTTGCAATTTTTAAAAACCTGCATGTTAGAGACAAATTTATATGACGGTTGGCCATCGGAGAACAACTGAATCAATCCTGCAGAGCTTAGGCACCATTCCTGCCCAGGACTGCAAAAATTGAGGGGCTGACAAGCACCAGGTAGACAGCAAAACATGGTCACACATTGTACAAACCTGGAAAAACTGGACAATCCATGCATGTGAAGAATTTTAAGATAACCCCCTCAAATAATTCACAGCTGAAACCGCTATGAGAAAAGCAACATTTGCAGTAAAACGTCATAGAATATTAGTTCAACAAACTTGGGGATTGGGGCCCTTTCTGAGCCAAGAAGATGAGGAAAGTCTTCATTTGTGGCACAAGAGAGAATGCACAGAAACAGGCTTTTAGCAGAATGCAGTTCAGCTCCTGCTTTGGCAAAATCTGCAAGTCGCATAGTCCTGCTTAATGTATTCACAGAATACTGTAATCAATCCAACGAACAGGAAGCCAATAAAGTACTTCAGCGGCAGTGTCTCAGGAAAACATGTTGTTGCTTAATTCGTTAACGAAACTGCAGATAATAACTTCTACAAGTCTTCCATTTCATAACAGAGAGTATCCTAAAGAATATACAGTGGGGGTACCAACAATATCTACAGTGAGAGCAAAGTGCATTGGGAGCCATGCACCTTGTACAAAAATGTGATTTCAGAAGAGCAGGCTTAGCTGAATGACTCTTGCCGCTGGAATCCGTTTACTAGTTTGGGAAGGAGAGAGAATAAGTCAGGCAGCATTGCACCATGCACCAGACATGTGTAAAAACCGTTCCCTAAAAGGAACAGCCCTTCTGCTCAGTGATAAAGGGTTGGCGAAGGGAAGATGTCATGAAGATCTATGGTTTATCAAAAACATAGAAGAGAAAATAAATCATTCTTCAAGCAGATATGAAAGCGCAGACACACCTCAGCTGAAATAGTGACACTGGTGCATGCTATTGCAGCATCTACCCATAGTATCCTATTATGAGGCTGTGGAGTTAATGTCTGTCACTTTCTCTGTCTATCTTTACATTAAAAATTCAGAGGCACCCCTCTAGGTCATTAATGAGTGCACAACAGCTACTTTAGTGTTACTTTTATCACTGTAAAGGGTACTTCTTCAAAAATGCACATTGCAGTTTGTAATTACGCATTTCTACCTTAAAAGAGAAAATGCTAAAATTTCACATATTGCCAGAATGAAGCACTATTAAGCAACTTGTTAATGGTTATAAAATCTATATAAAAGCTAGCTGAACTGAGAACGTTACCTCCAATATATATATAAAATTACATGGTTACAGAATAGTGCCATCTACTGTTCATTTGTTGACACAAAACTAGCAGATTCTTTTCACCAAAAAACCCCCCAAACCACCCTATTTTAAAGCTTTGCGTTTAAAAACTGCTAATATTCATAGTCTCATTTTCAATGTACAATTAAGATAACTGTGCTTTACACAAGAATAAGAATGCAAATTTTGCATATTCACTTCTGCCAATACACAAAATGTAACACAGATGTATACCAGCATATGGATGAAAAGTTGAATGCAGAAATCAAATGTGGCTACAGGGAAACATCACTTCTCTTCTCACATAGGGAAAAAATGAATTTCTATACACAGCTGGATTTTATACGAGTTGTCTTCAATAAAATATTAATAAGCATATTTTGCAGCATTCTCTCATTAAAAATCAATGCCTCAGACTAAAAAGAGGCTGCCAATGTTTTACACAGTCTGGCACTCTCTTGCTAAGAATTTCTCCCATAGAGCACATGTTGACTTTTTGAAATAAAGCCTTTAAGAAGCTCGGTTCCGGTACCCCAACAAGAGCACCCCTTTTTGCACAATGCAGTGGGGAGTGAGAGAAAAGCAAATGACTAAGAGTCCAGAGAGCTTTTTAATTGCACTTTGTGCTCATGATGCTATTGGGGCAGTCACACATCACCCCACTTGCAACACTGTTCGCACACTTTCAAAAGTTTTTGGGTGGCCACACTGTTTCATCACTTACAGTCAGTGCACATCCCATAATTTAATGCTAAAACCCTGTAACTTTTGATAGCACAATAACCTGGTGGCATTGGGGAAGCAAGGCAAAACAAACTAAAGCAGAATAAATCCACCACTAATGTGCTATGACTGTGTCAAGACCATGTTGCAGAATACACACCTGCAATAAAACATCAGTATGAAGGGGTCCTAAGCTTCTTGGCAAGCTAGGTTAGCCCCAACGGTGGAGGGCGTCTTAGTCAAAACATGTTGGATCAAACTAAATTATATATTTGTGTGCCTCTTCTCTTGTTCCTGTACTGGCACATTCCCTCATTTTCTTCTCTGTTCCTGTTCATTAGAAACCAAGAGGAGGGGTAGTCATGGGAAGATCAACAGCCTACACTCTTAGTAAGCTGGCACAAGGGGTCAGCTGAATTAAATGGTGGCAAAGCTGTCAACACAGAAAGACAGCACAGGTTATCAGCCAGATAAGGCATCTCATTTCTGGCCAAAGCAACTGCTCCACTTTCCCAAGGGTCTAAAGCAGCAGATACAGGTGAGATTTTTAAAATAAAATAAAATAAAATTGATATTAAATTATTTGCTATGTTATTATGACATTGTTACTATGTTATTGTTTTGCTATGCTATTATGAATTTTTTACTGTGTTATTGCTCTGCTATGTTATTATAAATTTGTTTTTGTAGTGTTTGAAATGCATCCCTGTTTCTTTGTTGTAAGCTGCTTTAAGCACAATTTTTTAAAAATGGCATGCAAATGAAATGCATAAATGAAGGAGAAAGGGGCCTAAGAACAAAGGAATGGAAAGCAGCTTTAAAAAAAGGTGCCAGTGGACAAGAGAGCCACAATCAATTTCATCAGGATCCACCAAGAGTCAGTCTTTCCTCTGAAGAGGAGGGGAAGCAGGATCCTGTGGTGACTCCTAGCACAAAATGGGATTATGGGAAATCAATTCCCCCAGAAGACACCCGGCCCATCCGAGCTCAAGAGCCTATCTCACCACATCTGGCAACTCAAGAACAACAATTACAAGGGGTCCCAATAAGCTAGCTAATGTCTCCCATCTGCCAGGCCTACTAGGCAGGCAAGTCTCATGCACACTACAGATCCTGTCACTGAGAAGCTCTAATAAGAAGAGGTGGGTCCATCAGGCCCTCCATAAGAATAATCAGTCCCTAGATGCTCAGAGCTCATGCAGCATTGCCATGAAATAGCTCCTTCTTAGCCTGTTAACTTTGGTTCCTTAGTCATGGCACCAGCTTCAAGTTCAGATGAGTTTCCCAGCCTTCAGATCATGTGATCAGAACTGCTGGGAGCCGAATGAGCAGCAAGGGAAGGGCCCACCATCCCATGAAGACTGACAGCACATGGAAGATGGTTAATAAAAGACAGTGCACACCTCTGTGAATTAACATGGAGAAGAGGCCATTTCTTCTCTCCATTTCTTCAGTGACAAGCTATCATGAAGCTATACTAAAATCAGTTAGCGTTTCTCAACTTGTGGGTCCCCCAGATGTTGTTGGACTACAACTTCCATCATCCCTGACCACTGGTCATGCTGGCTAGGAATGATGCGAGTTGTAGTCCAACAACATTTGGGACCCGCAGGTTGAGAAACACTGAATCATAATGTTAGTTATTGAAACCTTCTATTACAAAGCCACATGCGCAGGTACTCACTATGGGCAACAAAGCGAATGAATGGGTTTACTAGAACAGTTGAGGTGAGACAGCCATCTCCTATCACCTTATTTTGTTTAACGTTTCTTTAACTTGTGGAAGGGAGCAGAGCACAGCCTTTCTACGCAGAAACTTCCAGGTTCAATCCCTGCCATCTCTAACGTAGCGCTCAGAGAGAAGACTGACACCCTGGAGAGTCGCTGCCAATCAGTGTTGATCTGGAGTCTCCAACCCCAAAGCACAAGAGGAATTTGGCGGGGGCGGGGGGGGAGTGTTGTGGTTCCAGTCATGAAATGGCTGCTTGTGGAGCATATTAAAAGAAGAATGTGAAAGTCACATAAAAATGGTTCCTGTAACTGAATGATTTTTACATGGGGTCAGATCTGTCTCCGTCTATAAAAATCACAGATCCAGCACTTTGCCAGCACCAGATAGATCTCCTCGTGATTTTTGCACCCCCAACAAATCAAACCTCATAATGATGTGGATTTTGATGTCACTCTTTTGTGTCACTACTGCACAAAAAACACAGAACTAAGGTACAGATCCTCATGGATACTTCTAGTTTTTGTGGGGGCTTCCTCCACTCCCAAAATAATTCCATAGATGTACACAGATGTGAACTGTGATTTGATGCTGGTCTTTAGGGAATTCTTGGTGTGTGTTTTTTAAAACGTAAAGGTCCATGAGTTTTTGTTCCTTGAATCTATATTTTGACATAACGGTTGCTCTGGCGAGCAGTGAATAGTTTGGTTATTGCAGTGCAATTCACAGAAGCCACTGTCAGATTTAATGGCGATTTGGGAGCCACGCCTTGTGAAAATCTGTCTTAGATCCATATTTTTTGTACCATGCTGGTACCCACGGTGCCCCCCCAAAAGGTCTCCCCTTTGCTTTCATTGCTGCTTCCCTCCTGCATCTCTGTTCATCATAAACACATCCACACAGTTCATAGTCTCAATCTCCTCTGACTAGCATTGAGAAGGGAAGAGTAGGCATCCAATAAGAGGGATAGGGTGCATATTTAAACTTTGTGCATTTACTAGAGGTGGCGCTGTGGGTTAAACCACAGAGCCTAGGACTTGCTGATCAGAAGGTCGGCGGTTCGAATCCCCGTGACGGGGTGAGCTCCTGTTGCTCGGTCCCAGCTCCTGCCCACCTAGCAGTTCAAAAGCACGTCAAAGTGCAAGTAGATAAATAGGTACCGCTTCGGCGGGAAGGTAAACGGCGTTTCCGTGCACTGCTCTGGTTCGCCAGAAGCGGCTTAGTCCTGCTGGCCACATGACCCAGAAGCTGTACGCCGGCTCCCTCGGCCAATAAAGCGAGATGAGCGCCGCAACCCCAGAATTCATAAATCAGCGTTAAGAAAATAATTTAGTTAACCAGAGTTTTCCAACACCATAAACACACTGAATTACTTCTGATGTTATATCAATGAAATTAACTCCTAAAGGGGAGCATACGTCTACAGCTTGTGCTGCTGATTAATAACAGTAGTAATCTTACTGTTAGAGGAACCTAGGCTCATACTGACTCATACCATTGCTCCATCTATCTCAGTGCCTTCTACACTGCCAGCAGCAGCTTTCAGGGATTTCAGACATGGGACTTTCTTAGTGCTACCTGGACGTCCTGGGGATTGAACCTTGGACCTTCTGAATGCAAGGCAGCTACTGTTCCACTGAGCTGTAGCCCTTCCCCTAGGGAACAACCCTATTCATGTTTCTGGAAGAAAAAACACAGATCATGGTGCAAAATGCCACTTACACTATTCCTGTTTTTCATATCTGACTATTTAGAGCAGAGGTCATCTGTACAGTACCCCGGGCGCACCTTCAAGGGCACCCCAGGCCATGGCCCCAGGCTCAAAACTTGATTCAGAGCAAGTATTTAGCCATCCTAAAAAGAAAGTTATGAAGCAAAATGTGCAGGTACACTTCTAAGCAACTTTGCCTCAGGATACCTTAAGGACTGCCTGAGTCCATATATACCAACTTGATCACTGAGATAATCTGGAGGAGAGATGTTAATTGTCTTCCATGTTACAGAGACCCAATGGGCCAAAAGTATTAGTTGGGCATCTAGTGTTGCCTGCCCCATGCTATGGAATGCTTTTGCAGCAGAGATTCTGCAGGCATCCTTGCTTTTGATTTTCAGATACCCTGGAATACTTTTGCCCTCTACAGCTGTTATCTGTTTTTTTATTTTTTAAATTTGTATCTTATAGTATAGAAATATTTCTATAAATAAGTAAGTTTACTCACAAATAATTATCTTTATGTTTAATGGGGCTTACCCCCAGGGAAGTGGATGCAGGGTGAAAGCCCAAACTTTAGGTTAGGGTTGAAGAAAACAGGGTTTTGTGCCCTTAAAGCTGTATCTCCACAGTCACGAGCAGCAGAATACAGCTGACTTGCCCATAGTAAACTAGAGTCTATTCTGGGTGACAGCAGGGAGAAGCAGCAATGATGGTACCCTATCTAATTTTGTATTAAGTAACATCTCCCATTGCAGCCATTTTGTGAGCGGGGCCCAGCACTGTCTCAAAATTCAAAATGTTCTCACTGGTCCAAAAAGGATGGCGAACACTGGTGTAGAACCAAACAAAGAAAGGAATTGTAAATTAGTATTTAATGGTTGATTATGCCACTGTGCATTGGGTGAGGTAGAATCCACAGAGCACATTTTACTGAGCTGTCCCATTTACAACGATTTAAGACAGTACCTTATAACTCCACACTTACCCCAGCTCAGTTCCCGACAAAGAGGAAAGCAGACAGCATATCTGCTAAATAAGTCTTCTGGGAAAACAACTTTGTCAGTGGCTAAATTCCTTTTCCTGGCACTCAAGTGTCGGAAACGTATAACTGATTGCTTTGATGTGGGTTATCTGTGAGAGGTCTAGTACTGTGGCCCTACCTTATTTATGTACCCCTATGATGTTATAGTTTATAATTATTGTGTAATGTTTTATTTCTGACTATCGGTCGAATAAAGGAAATTGATTGATTGATGGTATTTAATGGTTTATTATACAATATTACCAGTATGATACCAGGATATTCTGGTATTTACACCAGAAATTGATTCCTGCCCTGCAGAGTTTACAAGACAATGGGAGATGGATAACAACAGAGGAATGAAGAGGAAGAAATAATTAACAGATGGATGTTAAAGCAAAAGTTCTCAAATCTAGGCAAGCCTCTTTCCTGTGTACTCAGGAAAGCAGCTACTTAGTAGGGAGCCAATGTCACATAATGTTTAGTGTGCTGGACTAGGACTGGAAAGACCCGGGTTCAAATCTCACTCAAGCACAGTTATGAAGCTCACTGGGTGACTCAAAAGATAGAGGAAGGGTAAGAAGCATGTACCCAACGAGGAACCTGTTGGAGGAAAAGCAATGATGCACATAAAGAAATGATGCCAGATGATGATGCCAGATTGGGGGGGGGCTGTTTCCCCTCTCCCTTAATAAACTACTTTTATTTCTAAGGGAGTCCACAAAATCCCACAATTCAAAACAGTGCCATGCTTCAGTATTTGGAGGAATGAGGCATTTGTGCAAAACGGGAGATGCATGCTGGCAAAAGGAACGTAATAAAGCTATGCTTACTATGGGTTTTACCCTTTTAGCTCAGGACATGAAAACAGACAATTAGCATAGAGATCTCTGTGCACTTAGGATACAAAAAGGAAAGGATGGCTTGACTGCAATATTTACACTGCACTGCAGCATGTAATTTACATAAAATGCAGTGTGCCAAACCATACTGAAAATACAAGAGAGCTATAGATGTTTCCAAGTCCTAATCCCTACCCCATTCCAGAAATGTGTAAAACCCACATTGCTGCCATTAGAACTGCATGATCTATTATGCACACACTTCTCACCAGTGATAAAACTAATTCCAGAACTTGCCTGTGGAAGCCCATCACCATGAGGCCCATCAGCAATATATACTCTGATCTCTTGTCATGTCACAGAATCGTCACAATTAGATGTTTCTTTAACATTGTTCTTTTCCCCAGGACACATGTGTCAGCAAATGCAAGTGCAGCAGACATTAAAACAGAAAGGAAGATCTTCCTGAGGAAACAGTGTCACAATTCATTACCCTTATTTTTTTAAATTCCTAAAGAGATTACAGATCCTCAATATTGCATAAAAGGTATCAGTACAGTCTGTGACAACATCTCAGAACCACTCAATTGCCTGACAAGTTCTGTTAAGATTACAGAGATTCTCCTTACCAGAAGTACCACATTGTGCATTGTGTAGTTACACATATGGTCAGAGAAAGACTATAAGCAGCAGCCTTGGTAATCTGGTGTAAGCAAATAAACAGACAAATGCTTAGTTTATTTAAAATACTTATAAACCCATTTGATATTGAGAAATCCCTTGGTGGCATACAAAGGAATCAAAAGCATAGATATGTGATCTGTGTATCCATACACACACAGTATAAAATACAATTTCATACCTTTATATTGATGTATGTATGTGTGCATGCAATATCACTACTCTGAAAATAGCTGAGCTATTAGGTAAAGGTAAAGGTACCCCTGCCCATACGGGCCAGTCTTGCCAGACTCTAGAGTTGTGCGCTCATCTCACTCTATAGGCCGGGAGCCAGCGCTGTCCGCAGATACTTCCGGGTCACGTGGCCAGCGTGACAAGCTGCAGCTGGCGAGCCAGCGCAGCACACGGAACGCCGTTTACCTTCCCGCTGGTAAGCGGTCACTATTTATCTACTTGCACCCGGGGGTGCTTTCGAACTGCTAGGGGGAATCCCCGCTGCAGGGATTCGAACCACCGACCATGCGATCGGCAAGTCCTAGGCGCTGAGGTTTTACCCACAGCGCCACCCGCGTACCCGCGTAATAGCTAAGCTATTAGTAATCAAATAGATATATTAACACATGCATATACAGGTGATAAGGTTGTGAATCCAACACCCAAGGATCATGACTGCTTGACAATAATTAAAAACATCATTAAAAACAGGGCAGTGTATCAACTGGGGAAAAATGACTTTGGATTTAAGAAGTATCTGGATTTAAGATGACTAGCATGGCCATTTCTTAGAAACCTAGATATGGATACAATTCAGTCAGCCCTCCTTTTCAATGAAAATGCCATCTCTGCTGAGCTTCACACATGGAAGGGGCCACAACAAGACTGACATACAGCACACTCCAACGGATAAAAAAGTAATGATTCAGTGAGAAGGAAGGCAGACACCAAATGACTGCTCAGCCCCCAACCTGAGTCTTAATCCATAGCTACACAGAAAAACCCAGGGGCAAGATGCATAGCTTTTCACACACATCATAGAGGATGCATTCAGTTCACACATGTGAGAGACCTGATCCAGCAATAGGATCTGTGCACAGTGGCTGGTTCTTTGCATAGCTTGTCCTTTGTTGATGAGTAAAGTAAATGTTCATGAGAAATCTATGCCGATGATAACTATCAGATCAATTCCTTGATTTAAGTATGCATTTAATCTGCAAGAGTGCTTCTTTCAGATTATTTTACAAAAGAGATTCATGCAATAATTTGGGACATTACCATCACCATAAACCAGGGGTCGGCAAACTAAGGTCCATGTGCCGGATGCGGCCCGCTGGGCTCTTTAATCTGGCCTGCGAACCTTGCGGACCTTCCCACCCACTCAGTCAGTCCCCATGCTAAACCGGCACAGTGCAGAGACCTTGCTGCATGGGGACTGACTTCCGTGATGCGATACAGTTGGCAGCTGCGGCGTGGGTAGCGGCAGTGGAGGGTCCTTTCGGGAGAGGGGGATCCTTTCGGGAGGGGGTGCTTTTGGGAGAGGGTGGGTCTGGCCCCCCACAAGGTCTGAGGGACAGTGGACAGCCCCCTCCTGAAAAAGGTTGCTTACCCCTGCCATAAGCAGTATGTGGTCAGGGTTCATTGTTGCATAAGCAACCCCAGTGTTTGAGAAACAATGCATTACAGCGTTGCAACAGAGGCTGCAGATTTCTGGCTTCTTTTGAAAACAGCAAGGTAAATTTGGCTAATTGTAACATTTTTAAAAAACTTATGTTTAGCTAAAGTTTACAGTTCTATCTATCTGCAAAAACCAACCAACAGAAAGTGCTAATCAGCTGAGCTAAACAGAATACCTCATTGAGGAGATATTACCTATTTGGCCAATCATTCTCTTAGTAATTAACAGACAAGAGTACATTCATTTTTATAAGATATAAACATTTGGTTTTTTCCAATTAAAACAAACATTTAACTAAATGAACAAGCCTTTCTTTAAATCCATTTTATTGGTTCTTAAAATGTGTTAACATTGCATTTCTCCATTATCATATAGTCTGGCTTTAGAGCTAACTGATGACATATGATTGGATTTGACAAAGTCATGAAAGCTCATATTAAGTTTCTATTAAAATCTATACTTTGTGACAGATTTGTCAGCTTTAATTTATTACTCAGATATATTTCTGGTTCAGTAGTATCAAATTATGCCAATTATGAGATTTCATGATATGACTCCTACCAAGAATTAATATTCAAAATTCATAGACTACTTTGGAGAACAACTTGGATGTTTTACTCAAGCCTTGTAGCTTCACATTGCTTTCCAAATTAAAGAATGCAAGGTGCATTTTACAGCAGAATATATGTTCTTGAGAAAGGAACAGATGCACATGATCATGTATGCACATCATTTATTCAACTTATTTCTGTATACTTAGTTCATATTATAATGTATGTTTTCCATATTCATGAACTTTGAAATTCTAATTTAACAATTGCAATGCAGTGGTACCTTGGTTCTCAAACTTAATCTGTTCCGGGAGTCCGTTTGACTCCCAAAACCGTTCGAAACCAAGGCGTGGCTTCCTATTGGCTGCAGGCGCTTCCTGCAGTCAAGTGGAAGCCGCGTCAGACATTCAGCTTCCAAAAAACGTTTGCAAACCAGAGCACTTACTTCCGGGTTTGCAGCGTTCGGGAGCTAAGCCTTTCAAGAATCAAGGTACTACTGTACAAACAAAAATCACTTCAAAAATCACTGCAAATAAAAATGACTGTGTAGTATATAAGTGATTAGGTCAGTGATGGCCAAACTTGGCCCTCCAGCTGTTTTGAGACTAAAATTCCGATCATCCCTGTTAGCTAGGGATGATGGGAGTTGTAGTCCCAAAACAGCTGGAGGGCCAAGTTTGGTCATCACTGGATTAGGTGTTTCCCAAACTTCTGGCACTTTTTTCATGTTTCAGGAACTGAAGAGACACTCTTCACTCTTGCTTCTGGGGAAAGATACTTTGGAGTGTGTCGAGAGACATTCCTCTCCCTCCCCCCCTTTTTTTTACATGAGTCATGTTATGTACTGAGTTGAATAGGATGCAAAATGCAGCAGTCTGATTGGTCCTAGAAGAATAGGATTCAGAATGCAGCAGTCTGATTGGTCCTAGAACAATGAAGCAGTATGACTGGTCTCCAGGAGCCACCCAATCCACCTCCAGATGGAAGTGAATCCACAGCCTGATTGGCCTACAGGAGAATTCCGGAATTAACCAATCATGTGCAGCCCATTGTGTAAATAATGTATATAAAGCAGATACTTTGGGGAAACTTTCATTCCTCCTCACCACTATGAGCTGAATAAAGAGCATGAAATCCACTCTCGACTCTGAGTATATATCAAGTCACTTTTCTGGGCATGCCTTTTCTGAGGCAAGTAATTCTGCTGCATTTTCAAAACAGAAGTGATCAACTGATTGCAGTGACATAGCAAAATTACCTGTCCCTAGTGGAGTCTGATTGGATGAAAGGAAGACCAGTAAATCACACAGAGATACAGTGCAGAACTTCCTCTGTGGATAGAAATACTTTTGGCTCAAAGGCGATATTTATTTTAAATACTGATTGATTGATTGATTGATTGATTGATTGACTGACTGACTGACTGATTGCAGCACTCTTAATAGTTATCTCACAGTATGCAGCCATGCCCCAGCATATAGTTTGGAAACTGCAAGAATGAGGACATGCTTCTCTCTATCTTAAATGTTTAGGTTGCAATGATATCTGCTGTACACATACCAGGGAACAAATATCATTGAACTCACTTCTTAAGTAGACATGCATTGCACTTTTAGAAACCCACACTTCCTAAGTCAAGAACTAGCGATTGATACATCTGTCAATTCTGGCTACTCTCTATTTCTCATTTTTCCAGTCTTAAGTTAAATTCTGTTCATTTCCATATCACTTTGCAATTAAAACAAAAAAGTCCACATGAAATTTGTATGCATTTTCATGAGCATTTCAACAAATATATATGTATATTTGCCAAACATAATGTATTTCTGTGAGCACTATTCCTAATAGAATTGAATTTTGTGCCTTATTTTCACTAATGTAAGCATGTTGCAATCACATTTCCCTAATATACCCTGTTTTGTGCCATTCTGGTTGTTAAAGAACTGCAGCAAAAAATTAGGGAAAGTGTGGATATTGAAAAATAGCTGTTTCAATCCACATATTGGTTCAGAAAGCCCAAATAAAGGAGCCCCACATTAAAATGCTAACCCAAACAACTTTCTTCCCCATCTCTATGAAAAGCAAAGCCACGTACTGTGAGCTCTTACAATCCACTTCAAAAAGTAAGTAAATACAATCTTGCAAAGGATTTTCATTATTATCCACAAGTGTGCAGTTGTCTGAGTTCAATGTAATTTCAGTAGCTTTTAAAGGTAAATTAGTCTGCATATCTGAGATTAAAGGCATACATTTTCAAGTTGTATTATGCCTCTTTTCGTTTATGTGATTTTGGCGTACTCATACCAACACCAAAATAAACACTTGTGTGTAAATGGCACATCTGCTACTATCTACAGAGAGATGAATGGGAACACTGCACTCAGGATGAGGTGCAATTACTAATGTGCTTCATATAATACAAAAGCATGGTGGCTGAGAGACAGAAGATGGAGGTGGCACAGAGAGAAAGGCTGATGTTTGTTGCTTCAGTACTGTGCTCTGGTTTTCTTTCTTTTCTATAAAGCTATAATTCTCAGTCATTTATCTGGCACATAAAAATGTTTTTGCACTTCTATATAACACATAACAAGTAGGAAAGGAAAAGGAAACATTCTAAGTGCTTTAAAATATTTGTTTGTCCTCTAAAAATAATCCTCATATACAACTAGAGAACTAATGCTAAGATAGTATGACTTGCCCCAAAGTAACTCAGTGTGGGCCTATCTGAGTAAGCGCTTTTAACATCAAGCCTCAATTAAGATGCCAAAACCAGGATTAGTCTTCCCCAACCAGCCTGCTGAGGCTCTTCCTCTGGATCTTCCTTCCCTTTCCCATTGCTGCACGGCATTATTTGCAACTTGCAGTGGTTAACCAGCTGTCCTTCATCCACCGTATTTCCTTAAGATGTTATGAAACTACACATTGCATGAAACATCATATGGAAATGCCGTAGCCAGAACCAGTGAATGGGCAGCCAACGTGATACAGCAAGCATCATGAGGGCACATAGTGTGCCAGACAGCCCATCTGATTATGCAAGGCTATGTCATGTGACCAAAGATCTGGTGCAGGGCTTTCCAAATCCAAGAGCAGGGACTCTGGGGCACTGAGTGATGTGGCTGGGCTGGGGAAGCCCATCTCAGAAATCCATACCAAGGAGGAAATGCTCATACAAAGACACCCACAGAAAAAGGAAGCAGCCTCCAACAGAGATGCATCCATGCTGACAACCTTCATAACCACTAACTCTCTCTCACCTTGAGAAATTCCATCAGCTCCTGGCAACACACGTTCATACCGTGCCATTTCCTGAGACAGCAGCAGGTTGATAAAGAGATTCCTCAACATAATCCTCAGAGGCCGAGTTCTTCCGCTATGACTAGGAACCGTTAGTATTTAGGAAAGCACAGCCACTCTGCATCAGGATTTCAGTTCTCAGTAGGCTCCTGAGCAGAGCAGAACCAACACTGTTACCTAACTAGCTGGCCCTAACCTTGTGTCCAGCTCTGCCTTGTTTTTCCTAAGTTTCTGAACTGTAGCCTGCCATTCCAAGTTCTGACCTGAGCTGTTTGCTTACAAGCTGCTGCTTGTCTGCTGACCCTGAACAGATTTCATAGCTTGTTTTCTCCTTAACATGACCAATGCCCAAAACAGTATCTTAAAATCTTAAATGTGTTTCCCTGCTATTTTCATCTGCTTCCATTTTTCAAGAGAAATTAATGACTTTATGGTATTTATTGTTACTTAAAGTGCCCAAGTACAATTTGAATTGGGTGCTATAATAAAATTACTATTGCAGATAATATAAATAAAAAAGTTAAGCTAGAGTTTATAGCACCCATGCACTGCTTGAACAACAACAACAGGGTTCAAACAAACAATAGCACAAATGGTTTTAAGTCGAATGATTAAACTGCGCTTTTGAAATGGGTCTACCCTTTGAAAAGGTTATAATACATATGTAATAAGCAGAAAGGGATGGGGGGAAATGTGATTATGCATTGGCAGTCATGCCCTCGTGAATCAGAATTATCATAAGTTCCATTATGAAGTGAGGAGAATGTAGAAAGAAAAGGTAATGGCTACAATTCATTAAGTCCAGTCATGGGGGTAGATCTATTGAGAGTACCCAGGATCACTAAAGGGAACCTCCATATACAGAGGTACTGTAGCTCTAAATAGTAATACCATTTGCCCTGTTCAGTGGATTCCTAGAAGCATTGGGCTCTCCCTTGTTAGAGGTTTTTCAGTCAAGTCCAGAGGGATACCTAAAATGAATGCTTTAGCAGTGGATTCCCAGCATGAGGACGGGGTTGGGCTATAAAATGATGTTTGAGGTGCCTACCAACTCTGGTTGGCCAGTCACTGAATCTTTAAGAGAGGTGCACTTGCACTCTTAAATGGGGAAAGAGCCTCCACAGTTGCCTAGCTTGGGGTGGCAAGGCAACCCCAGCTGCAAATAAAACACTTTCAGTATGTTTTAAGTGCAATATACTGTACCATGTGACACTAGATGACGATAGTGAGCCTTATAGAAAATTAAATGTGTTTTAAAAATCGCTTTTTAAAAAAGCATTTTTAGAATGGTTTTTATATCACGCCTTAGTGTGATCTCAGGGGTGACCAATCACCTTCCTGCTCACAAACGCAACAGGGTCAAACAGCAAGAACACAGACCCAATCAGCAATAGGCTTGTGCGCCTTCCCTTCTACTGCAAATAAAGGGGTGGAGTAACTGATAACAGAAGAGAGGGCAGCTCCCTTTCTGGGTACTGCCCACTCAGCAACTATGACAATAAAGACTCTCTTTGTGAGAGGAAGGTAGAAAGCAGGTGGTGGAGGGCTGGTGCAAATGATACAAACAGTGCATTGGTTTTGACGTGGTAAATGTACACATTTAAGGGAAGACACAGTATGAGTAATAACCACCTAAAGGAAGAAACACTTATGTATGCAATCCAAGCCTCAGGATGGCTCCCTTTGCATACTGGGAAGGGATGCAAAAGAGCCAGAGAAGCAATAGAACCATAAACAGGAATCCCAGGCAACACTTTTAATCACATTCCAGATTATCTGTCCTTGCTTAGTAAGATTATCTGTCTACTTGCTTAGTAAGAACACCCAGACGGAAGAGTTACCACTTGGATTTTTGCAGCTGCTCACTTGCAATAAACAAGGTAGACTTGGAAAACCTGTGAGAGGGAAAGGAATCAATTGTTCTTACTATCATCCTTTATGGTGTTGGAAGTAAATATATGGCTGATACCAGTGTTATACACTCCTTATGTGAGAATGGAATTGCTAGTTACATAGTCAAAATTGGTTCCCAGGTTGTCTGAGGGGAAGAGCAGTCAAGTGAGAAAAACCTTTTTATAATTTATGAACTGGCCCAAGGGTTACATAAAACTAGCAGGAAGTTAACACTTTCCAAGTTATCTTCACAGGCTGATGATCTTTCTTCTGATTTTCCCCCCTGTGGTGAAATCTGATTCTAAGTCAGCGAATACTGAAATTCCTTCAGACAGAGTACTTTTGAGGTGCTATATAATATTGTAAGCATGTCTGTAGGAGATGCAGGACTATACATACCAGCTCCACATCCCTCAATCCCCAACCTTGCCACACAGACTAGCAAGGTCTAAAGGGAGCTTGTTAGAGTGTGTTTGGCTGAACGTGCTTACCCATCTCCCCTAGCTTGGGGGCCCTCAATGGTTGGGGTTCCCAGACATAGGGAAGACTGCAAGAATATTCAGGCAAACACACTTGCAAGCCCCCTTTGGACTGTCAAGGGCAAAGGGAAAGAGTTGGCACACATAAACCACAGCACGTACAAATCTGCCATGCTGTGCAGAAATAATGTGTTAATGACTGAACGGCTATGGAAGTTCTGGCTGTGTTAAATTAATGCAAATAACATGGAACTTTTAATGTTGCACATGCTAGGGAAAGTGCCTCAAACCCCAACAAAAGATGATATTCTTAATGCTTTCCAAGTGTGAGTCAGGACACCAGTGAAGAATAGGCATCTAAAACCTGTTGTACCTGGAACTGGGTGGGGAGAGTGTAGCTGAATGGGACATGGCTGTGGGGAGCCTGAGGAAGTCCCATCCTCCTTGGACCTGCCCATAAAAGCAAGTCTAGAGTGAGAAAACCAGGTCGATGTTCACTGTTTCCAGGAACTCTCCTCCTTGTGAGACTTTTGTGGGTCAGGTGAGAGTTTGTTTGTGGTGTGGGTGAGAACCTGAAAGCTGAGAGGGAGATGTGTCCAAATGAAAATGAATTGATATATATTTATATATATTCGGTGCTTTTTTTCCTAAAAAAAATGTTTAGGGGTACTCTCATTTTGACTCAAGAAAACCACCTTTCTATAGTTCAAATCAGGAAAAATAAATACAGTAAATGGACAAAAGTACTAAGAACATGCATTACCTCATATTACACAGCTGACAGCTCACAGTAACTTAAACATTGGTATGCAGTTGTATGCATACCAATACCAATATTGGTATGCGGTTGTATGCATACGATTTCTCTGCTTGCTGTTGGTGTCCGCAACAATTGTCCTACTCATATTGAAATATTGCCCCCTCAATGAGGCCAAACGTTCATCAATAAAACACCACACATCCACATTCCACACCGCTTCACACATTAAACACTCGCTTCCGTCTGAGACTCAGAAAACACCATGACAGGAAATGAGGCCGCCATCGGGCGTAGCAACAGAACTGACTATTCGCCATGCTATTAAACGGAACTGACAATTCACGTGCTAGAGAAGAAACTATTTTAAATATTTTTTTAGTTTCTTCTCCTGTTAGATTCACAAAATGTTTAGGGGTATGTGTACCCCTACGTCCCCGCAGAACAAAAGCACTGTATATATTAGTAAAATTGCATTAATGCCATCATTTTTGTATGTAACTGTCTTTTTGTAGTTTGTTTAAGTTCTCTTTGTTGCTTCAGTTTTTTTATACACTACATGCAGATACTTTTAATATATTAAGTGGTATAGAAATTAAATAACCATCTTGATCCTGAATAACAGCAAAGGGTGGTTGGGAAAATAACGATTTAAATGATGCAACTAAGGTTGCAGACCTAGGAACACTCACTTGGAAGTAAATCTCAGCAGACTTGATGGAACTTGATCTTGAGCATTGCATGTAGGACCAAATGTGTGAGAACAGTGAGGGTACTGATTGTCAACATTATAAACAGCAAAGGAGACATTTGTCCGCCACTACCTCTAAACACACATGGGGGGGAAAGCTTTGAATTAGAAGGAACCTTTCATATTGGCTCAGCCACTCCAAAATGTTGAAAAAAAAATGTATCTAATTTTCAAGCAAAAGGTTATTTCTTTTCTACATAAAGACATCCACTTACATCTAGCAAGGTTTAGGACTTTTGTGTTTCTTTTGTTTGATGTTTAATTCAAAAGCAACATGAACTGCTTTATGCCCAGTGACATTAATCTACCTTGAGAGCAACAGAAATCCACTTCTGTGTTTTCTGCAGCTTAGTAACCCGTGTTTAACCTTTCAACATAGCCTAGCAACCTTTAAATGAGCATTTAAATGTTATAGCCACAACAGGAAAGCACATCCCATGTTGCTACTGGAACATCTAAAGAGCATATAATCAGGGGTACTGAAATCAATGGCCCCTTCTCTAAAGAGGAACTCTAGTTTGTTCCAATCACACACTCTGGAGGGAGAAGGTCCAAGGAACAGCTGCCAACCTGTATGACCTGTATGTTCCTAGGATGAATGATCTTCAAACAGAAGCACCTGGAGTCACTTCCATGAAGGCCTTATCTCCCTTTGGAATAAAATAACCACTCGTTTCTTTTTGTAGGCTGGCCCCACTCCTTACATTCTGGGACAATATTTTTAATACCATAACATAAGGGTTAAGAGTAAAGAGAGGAAATTACTCATGTAAACTAAGCTAGACTCAAATGTTGCATCTAGAAAATCTCCTCCACATATCCCCAATATGCATTTGATCAAATGGAAAAGGGCAGAGGGATGTGGGATCACTTATATGAAATGACTTATTTTAACTCATAGAAACAACAATGTTAATGCAGTCTGTTGTGAGCAGTTTATTGTCCCTGGCTTACAACTCCCTTTGGAATGTCACTGAGCACAGCAACAGACATAAATAACATCCTTAAAGTCAAAACACCAAATATTTCTTTCTGCACTCCCTGGGCTTTAACAGGAGCTAGTTTTTAGACCACGTTTCTTGTTTTGGCGTGTAAATACATTAAGAATATTTTTCTTAGGTAATAGGCTCATATAAAACTTATGATAAGGATTAGTGCAGGTGGTCTAGGACAGAGATATAACAACCTCAAAGTTGGAAGCCAAACAGATGGTACATAATGGTATGCTATAATATGGGCAATAACAACAGTGAAATTATGTCATCTACAGGGGCAAGACAGCTATTACAATAGAGACCCATATTGGCTAAAATATGGGTCTCTATTGTGGTAGCTGTAGTTTTTCCAAGTCATCGTAAACTATGATTGCTACAAACCAGGAAGTGATGGGAGTAATCAGTGCACATATGGTAGGAAGAGGGGAAAGGCTGTAACATATTTCCAATGTGGTCAGAACATCAGAATGAAGTAAAACTGTCTTACCACATTTTTAAGTTTGAAAGTTTATGAATATCAGCCCAACTTTGCACAAAGAAGCCATGGTTTCTTTGATCGCTTGTGGGACAACTTAAAACAAATCATGGCTTAAACAAATCATGGCTTAGCATTATGTATGAACCAGGCCACTGTGTTTTAATGTCTAGTTTTAATGTTGAAGTGGCTAGTTTGTAAGCCACCAGGGGATCACACCTGATAAAGGGAGCTACAAAAATCAAATAAATAAAATATATGTAAATTGTTCCATCTCAAGTGGTCCGAGCAGCCTCTGAGTGCAACCCCAGGTATGATCCAAAACAGGCATGGATTAGGCATGCATGTCTGATGCACATCACTGCCAGGACATAGTTTTATTTGCACACATGCTGGGGCTAATGCTTAAGTATTCTATGTATTATGGAGAACAAGGTGGTAGACAAGGCTTCCTCAACCTCAGCCCTCCAGATATTTGGAGACTCATTTCCCATCATCCCTGACCACTGGTCCTGCTAGCTAGGGATCATGGGAGTTGTAGGCCAAAAACATCTGGAGGGCCGAGGTTGAAGAAGCCTGTGGCAGACCAAGGTAACTGAATTCTGGCCTCTACTATTTCAGTTTGCAGGTTGGAGGGTCATATTTCTAATTCCCCCAAGAACAAAATTCTGTGTCTGAGTAGTAAACTGACACCACTGTTTACCCGACGTGTTAAATGTTTCTACATGCAGGAAACTTTTTAAATGTGTGGGAGAACTCAAAATGCACTCCTACATCTGTAGTCTGAAGTGGTACAATAATTATCTACTAGCATTAGGTATCACCCTAACAGGGCAATCCTAACCATGTCTAATCAGAAGTTGTATTTAATTCTGTTGGGCTTATTCCAAGGTAAATGGCATGTGTGTAAAATATACATCTGCAAAAACATACTTTGGCTACATCCTTGGGGCCTGTTTGGGACATTCTTTATAGAACAGCTTAAAAACACCTGAACCAGCCTTAGTGTTAATTAGCAATTCCAATCAGTTAAAGAAGTTCAAGTCACACCCTGAAGACTATCAATTAACAAGAAAGGGGAGGAAATACCTCACAAAATATAGCTTGCTCAAAATTATGTTAAGTTGTGTATCTCATTTGTTCTGTGCGGTTGGGGGTTGATTGCTCATTTTGTTAGTTACCTTGCAGAATAGATAAGTGTCCAAAGACAAGAGGCTTTTTTAAAAGAAAAAATAATGAATAAAAGACTTCATTTAAAAACAACAACTTGCATACCAGTTAATTTAATCCTGTTTGAAGATTAAACTTCTCTCAAGATAGAAGATGTGGGGGGAGAAAGGTTAGAGGGATGATGGATTGTAGCACAATTCATGAGCAGGCAGTCTGCTGAAAAATTCTCTCTCTGAGTGATTTGTTGACTCAGCACTCACATGCTTATTTCGCTGTAGTAGTACTATTAAAATCCTACTGTGCTCGGACTTGAACACACAATTAGAATGCAGTCTTGCAGACATGAATGCATTGGAAATTTTGCCTGCTGTCACAACTGTGGTTACATGTGGAAAAGCGAAGGGCAGATGAATTGTTAAAAATGTAACTATTCAGAATGAGATAGCAGCAGTGCAGAAGTATCATTAAGACTTACCTACCGCAGCTTCCATTCCTCTCCCCCAGAAACCACCATGGCTCAATACATGGAAGAAACTCAACTAGGCTAGATTTAGAAGCACGGCACTCTTAAAAAGATAAAATATTAACAAACTATTTCTGGTCATGAATAAAATATGTGTATGGCTTACTGCTGCAGAATGAGTGAGTCATCTTTGTGGCAAAAAAAAAAAAAACCACACACACACAAATAAACCCTCCAATAAATATTTACAGATTAGATAAAATGAAGTAACACACATTGGAAATGATCTATCCAAATCCACTTGATTCCAGTAAAAGGGTTTAGCACATTATTAAATCTCTTCTATTAAAATCAAAGGAACTGCAATGGTATTTTTCTTTTAAACCAGCAAACATTATGTTTTTATTAACTCTCAAATACATGTTGCAGAATTAATTCTGCACCAGGCTTTATAAAATTAATGATATATTCTAAATATGCCACATAATATTACTAAGTAGAAATGATGCCAAAGTTAACTTACAACTTATTTTCAGCATTCTACCATTATAAAGTATGACAATCCTATCCTTTATCATCCTATCCTTTATAATGTTGATACAATATGCCCTATCAATTATTTGTTTATTCGTGGTTGTTTACAGGGGTACAAAATCAACCTCAAAACCCAAATTAATCATAGACATAAAATCAAACAGAAGAAAACAAAACAGCAGATATTAAATTCCTAAAAGTCCTGAGAATAAGATAGCTTTTGTCCAATACCTAATACTGTACCTAAATGATAGCAGAGCAGGCAACAGGCAAGCATCTCTGAGGAGGGACTTCAAAGCAAACTGACAAAGTTAGAAGTGCCCCCTCCCTCTATGGTTTATCATCTGTATTACTTTGGATGACTTCAGACCTGAAGAAATGCAACAGCAAATCACCTTACTATCTGGACAAGATGGTGATATATAAGGACAGGATAGCTTTTTTAATGTACTTTGGACTGGCATCATTTAAAGTATTAAGCATTAGCATCCTAAACTGGGACGAGAAACAAACTGTCAACAAATCGCATTATTTCAATACTGATAAGTTCTTGGGGAACTGTTAAAAGCTTTGCAACCACATTTTATAGCAGCTGCAGCTTCTGAAACATCTTCAGGTGCAGCCACATACAGAATATGCTGCAGTCATCTAACTGAGAGGCCACCATCACACGGAGAGCCATGAATGAACATGCTATTTCTCCCCAGAAGAGGCTGCAGTTGGAATACCAGCCTCACTTCATAAGAGGTACTCGTACTCCATGCCAACTTAAAGAGTTTGGCATCCATTTACAAAGTTGGGTGAAAGAGAACCCCCCCAAACTGCAAACCTGATTGCTTAGGTAAATGTAAAGGGACCCCTGACCATTAGGTCCAGTCGTGGCCGACTCTGGGGTTGCGGCGCTCATCTCGCTTTATTGGCCGAGGGAGACGGCGTACAGCTTCCGGATCATGTGACCAGCATGACTAAGCCGCTTCTGGTGAACCAGAGCAGCACACAGAAACGCCGTTTACCTTCCCGCTGGAGTGGTACCTATTTATCTACTTGCACTCTGACGTGCTTTCGAACTGCTAGGTTGGCAGGAGCAGGGACCAATCAACCGGAGCTCACCCTGTCACAGGGATTCGAACCGCTGACCTTCTGATCAGCAAGTCCTAGGCTCTGTGGTTTAACCCACAGCGGCACCTGCGTCCCCCTGATTGCTTAGGGATGGTTTAATTCCATCCAGAAGAGGTCGGGAGCACCTTCTTCCTGAACCCAGGTCCTATCTACACACAGGCACTTTATCTTGTCTAGCCTGAGCTTTAGTTTATTCATCCAGCCTGGTGTACAAACTGTTTGGAGTGAAAAATAGTTCCCTTGTAACAGTTAAAAACTCTATCTGGAGGAGTGCAAATCTTGTTTCTGATCCGTTTTTCCTCTATTTTTTTCTATGCCTCTTAGTAACAATACCTGAATGTTTGGGGGAGGTTGAAATTGTTTTTTAAAACTCCGAGTATCTGCTAGGCTGTGCCTACGATTGGTTTGGTGAAAATATACTGTATAGTTTGAAAGTCATCATGACCTTGGAGTAAGTTCCATTGAACTCAATAGGATTTACTTCCAAATAGGTAGGTACAGGCTTACGTTGTTAGTGGAAAGAGAATCATGAGTGCAAGTTATGCAATCTAAGTAATTTGTGGGCAGTGTACTTGCAGGCTACTTGCAATATTTATACTACTGTAACAGTCTCAGGCATTTTATATGTTGTTTCATGAAAAATTGGAGAACATGTTGTACCAGCCACTCAAGAGATCTTGCATGTCAAATTTCACACCGAGGTGATAAATAATCACAAATTTTAAGAAATATAAATACAGAAAATCTCCAGGCAGGGATTAGCATGGCAATATACGTACTAAACATCTGGGCAGCCATTCTTTCACAATAACTTGATGTATACGCCTGACAAAACATTGATTGAGTTGATGTGGCTGTACATTGTGGAAATAAGTGAGGTAGAATATAGTACAGTAGTAAATAGCCTGAAAGAAATGCAATACTGCAGTTTTTTCTAATCACTTTCTATATAGTTCTTATGGGTTTCCTGTCAGTTGGTACTGCTCTGGGCATTACCCATTGCCTTCCCTTTAAAAATAAAAACCACAGAAATTCTAGAATTGTTTCTTAGCATGAAAACAGTAGGTTAAGATGTCCACCTTAACTTCTGTAAAATGGAAGTAGTAAACAATTTCTATTGTCTTGAATATTGCACTCATTTGCAATTTAGCCTGCACGCGTGCATGCAAAATCTAAATAATCATTTTGTTAGAACAATGTGGATTATTCTGCAACATACTCAGTACTCGCGTATGGTATTGTTGGAGCCCACACAGTACTCAGAATCACCAACATCTGGGTCAATGCACATTCACATTCTTGAGCAAAACTACTGCAGTAAAGACTTCCTCCTCCATGCTGCATTTTGAGCTGTGCTTGCTCTTGTTTGAATGTTATAAAATATTAAACACTGCTTCATATTTGTTATCATAATACATTTTGAACAATGGTCTAAAGGCATTTTTTTATTACTTCAAGCAATAAAACATGAAAAATATGTAACCAAAGCAAGCCAAGGTGCACATGTAATTTTATTACTGGACACTTCCATCTTTCCTTGCTGAAATGCTTTAATGGCTTTCCCAGGACACTAGTCATTTAACCACTATTATGGCTATTCAAATCAAATTGCTTTGAAACATCTTCTCCCAAGTATGGCAGTGTAGCCCCTTTTCTGATTCCCCTTCAACTATGATGAAAGTTAGCATTCCCTTAATTTTATTTTTGTAACTACAGCTGATTATTCTAAAGAATATTTCTCAATATTAAATGGTGAAAGTGGTTGAACATTTTTTATACAAAGGCATCACACAAAAGCAACAAGGTGGAGGTGACCTTAAAGTAGGTGCCCAGAAGAAAATGCTCTGCATGTTTTAATAAGGCCTTCGTTGGGGTGCTGGTTTAAATCCTTCTGTGGCAAAAAGGTGTTTCCAAAGCATTCGAGCAAAAACTCATTCAAGCCTCCCCCGTCTTCTTACACAGCCATAACTAGAGGGAAGGATTCTGATTAATGACAGACAACCCATACTCAACAGATTGAAGCAGTATCATCTACACAGAACTCAGGGTAAGTAATAATAATAATAATAATTTATTATTTATACCCCGCCCATCTGGCTGGGCCTCCCCAGCCACTCTGGGCGGCTTCCATAGAAACCAAAAATACAGTAAAATATCACACGTTAAAAACTTCCCTGAACAGGGCTGCCTTAAGATGTCTTCTGAATGTCAGGTAGTTGTTTATTGCTTTGACATCTCGTGGGAGGGCGGGCGCCACTACCGAGAAGGCCCTCTGCCTGGTTCCCTATAGCTTTGCTTCTCGCAATGAGGGAACTGCCAGAAGGCCCTCGGCGCTGGACCTCAGCGTCCGGGCAGAACGATGGGGGTGGAGACGCTCCTTCAGGTATACTGGACCGAGGCCGTTTAGGGCTTTAAAGGTCAGCACCAACACTTTGAATTGTGCTCGGAAACTTACTGGGAGCCAATGTAGGTCTTTCAAGACCGGTGTTATATGGTCTCGGCGGCCGCCCCCAGTCACCAGTCTAGCTGCCGCATTCTGGATTAGTTGTAGTTTCCGAGTCACCTTCAAAGGTAGCCCCATGTAGAGCGCATTGCAGTAGTCCAAGCGGGAGATAACCAAAGCATGCACCACTCTGGCAAGACAGTCCGCAGGCAGATAGGGTCTCAGCCTACGTACCAGATGGAGCTGGTAAACAGCTGCCCTGGACACAGATTTGACCTGTGCCTCCATGGATAGCTGTGAGTCCAAAATGACTCCCAAGCTGCGCATCTGGTCCTTCAGGGGCACAGTTACCCCATTCAGGACCAGGGAATCCTCCACACCTGCCCGCCTCCTGTCCCCCAAAAACAGTACTTCTGTCTTGTCAGGATTCAACCTCAATCTGTTAGCCACCATCCATCCTCCAACCGCCTCCAGACACTCACACAGGACCTTCACCACCTTCACTGGTTCTGATTTAAAAGAGAGGTAGAGCTGGGTATCATCTGCATACTGATGAACACCCAGCCCAAACCCCCTGATGATCTCTCCCAGCAGCTGCATGTAAATGTTGAAAAGCACGGGGGGAGAGGACAGAACCCTGAGGCACCCCACAAGTGAGAGCCCAGGGGTCTGAACACTCATCCCCCACCACCACTTTCTGAACACGGCCCAGGAGGAAGGAGCGGAACCACTGTATGACAGTGCCCCCAGCCCCTCAAGACGGTCCAGAAGGATGTTATGGTCGATGGTATCAAACGCCGCTGAGAGATCCAGCAGAACTAGGAAACAGCTCTCACCTTTGTCCCTAGCCCGCCGGAGATCATCAACCAGTGCGACCAAGGCAGTTTCAGTCCCATGATGAGGCCTGAATCCCGACTGGAAGGGATCCAAATGGTCCGCTTCTTCCAGGCATGCCTGGAGTTGTTCAGCAACCACTCGCTCAATCACCTTGCCCAAGAATGGAAGATTTGAGACTGGGCGATAGATGGCCATCGTGGCTGCATCTAAAGATGGTTTTTTAAGAAGCGGTTTCATAACCGCCTCTTTCAGCGCGTCTGGGAAGGCTCCCTCACGGAGGGAAGCATTCACCACCCCACGAAGCCCATCGCCCAGTCCTTCCCGGCTAGCTTTTATAAGCCAGGATGGGCAAGGATCCAGGAGACAGGTGGCTGGCTTCACTCGTCCAAGCAGCCTGTCCACATCCTCGGAGGTAACAGATTGGAATTGATCCCACGCAACTTGACTAGACAGGTCTCTAGCACTCTCCCACCCCGGCCCTGCTCCCACGGTGGAGTCTACTTCTCCCTGAATCTGAGCTATTTTATCTGCAAAAAAACTTTGCAATATCATTGCAGGAGAACATGTGGCCCGTACTGGGCTCCGATGTTGCAGGTGGTTCCGCTAAATTGTGAACCACCTGAAAAAGTCTCCTGCTGCTGTTTTCTGCAGGTGCAATAGAGGCAGTGAAGAAATTCTTCTTCGCCGTCGCTATCGCCACTTGGTAGGCTCGACGTTGAGCTCTAACCTGTGTCCGGTCAGATTCGGAATGAGTTATCCGCCACCGGCGCTCTAGCCGTCTCAACGATTGTTTCATTGCCCTCAGATCCGTGGAAAACCACGGGGCTGTCCGGGCTCCATGCAATCGGAGAGGGCGCTTCGGAGCCAAACAGTCAATAGCCCTGGTTAACTCCACATTCCAGCGGGCCACCAGGGAATCAGCTGAAAGGCCATCAACATGGGATAAAGCATCCCCTACCACTCTCTGGAAACCATTTGGATCCATTAAGTGGCGGGGGCGGACCATCCAAATTGGTCCCACCTCCCTGCAGAGGGGATGGGTCGCAGAGAAGTCCAGTTGCACCAGGAAGTGGTCTGACCATGGCACTTCTTTCGTTTCGCTTTTACTTAGTGTCAGATCACCAACATCCATAGAGGTAAACACCAGGTCCAAGGCATGTCCGCGGCTATGGGTTGGGCCAGACTTATTCAGGGACAGCCCCATGGAGGCCATGCTTTCCACGAAGTCCCGAGCGGCCCCTTGTAAGGTTGTGTCGGTATGGATGTTAAAATCCCCTAGGACGACCAAACTAGGTGTCTCCAGGAGAACATCCGCCACGACCTGAAGCAGCTCGGGCAGGGAATCCTTGGTGCAAGTATGATGTTTGCTGTAGGGGGGTTTCTTTTGCCAACAAATTGACAAATGCAAGTAATGGACGGGTGAGAGGCCATAAGAAACACAGGCATTTCAACTATTCTCTTCCACCTATTGCACATACTCATTATCCTGGGCTCATATAAAATCTTATGGGGAGTCCCAGAAGACTCCTCATTTCATGGTGGCAATTGCTGGTGTGACAGTAAACCCAGTATGTGAGCTGCATGAAATAGAAGATGGAAGCAGGGTTATGGGTGACAAGATATCATGGGACAACAGAAAAAGAGCAGTAAAATTCTTATAATTCCATTCAATATATGTGCGCAAATAATATCTGTATTGATTTGGTAACCAAACAACTGTATTCCAGGTAAACCTACCAGGACTCTGTGTTCATCATCTGAGGCCCTTCTTCATGAGAGCAGGCCTTTTCTGCAGTGGCCCCCCATTTGTGGAATGCTCTCCCCAAGGAGGATTGTCTGGCACCAGGTGAAAACGTTCCTCTTCAACCAGGCCTTTGGCTGATTAATATTCTACAGCCTTTTAAATGTGTTGGGGGTGGCAGTGGCGTAGCGTGGGTTGTCAGCACCCGGGGCAAGGCAAGTAATTTGCGCCCCCTAACCCGTGGATTTGCACCCCCTAACCCTAACCCCCAGGTGTTGCGCCCGGCCCCCCCCTGCACCCCCCACGCTACGCCACTGGGGTGTGTGGTTATTCTGCTGTTTTAACTATTTATTTGTGCTTTTACCTTGTGCTTTAATATTGTGAACCACCCTGAGATCTTGTGATGAAGGGCATATAAATCTAATAAATAAATAAACACACAAACTGTATTTGTGATTGTGAAAGAAATTATTTTTGCCACTGCCATCAAATTCCCTCAGGGTAATATGATGAAAAGCATCTCAATTGAAGGTCTACACCAAGGGTCAGCAAACCTTTTCAGCAGGGGGCTGGTCCACTGTCCCTCAGACCTTGTGGGGGGCCGGACTATATTTTTTTGGGGGGGAAATGACCAAATTCCTATGCCCCACATATAACCCAGAGATGCATTTTAAATAAAAGCACACATGTACTCATGTAAAAACACCAGGCAGGACCCACAAATAACCCAGAGATGCTTTTAAATAAAAGGACACTTTCTACTCGTGTAAAAACACGCTGATTCCTTGACTGTCTGCAGGCCGGATTTAGAAAGTGACTGGGCCGGATCCGGCCCCTGGGCCTTAGTTTGCCTACCCATGGTCTACACATTGCCCATGTTGCCAGAGAAACCATAAATTCTAAAGGGCATTAGCAGTGAAAATAAAGGATGTACCCCTTTAAACCACTACCTAGGTAGGAAGCCTATTCTATGCTTAGGTTCCAGCAATAGTGCATCTACCTTAATTTTTCATGAAAATGTGTTTATTTTAATTCAAGATCATGACAGAAACAATCTCCCTCAACACGAATATTTGAATGTTTCATCATTAAGCAAAATTATAGTATTAATGGGGTTGGAAGCATTCTAGTTTTAATGTAATAGAGTTTGTTTTAAATGGGTCGCAATGCAAAATATTGGAATGAATGGGCTCCAGGCAGTTATCTGATATGTCTTGGCAATGGCTTGGCATCTCAAGCAAAAAACAAAACATAATCCGGAACTTTGCATTCCAGATGCTGCAGTCCATATTTTTACATCCTCAAAAGACAGCTTCCACACTCCTTTGATGGTACATTATACATTTTATGCAAATGACAGAGTTTAAACCAAAACCACAGAATCACCAATGAAGTCAAGACGGTTTTCACATACCTGCGAGCAATATGCAATAAAAAGAAATTGAAATACAAAAAAATGAACTGTCAAAGTAGACTGTCAATAAGCTGAATACTATGAGACATGCCTGCAAGACATATAAATGTTACTTCATGACAGGTTTTCAACTATCTGACTAGCACCTTGGCGGATGACTACAGCTGTAGGAACCATACTGAAGACTGTACTGTAGTCTAGCCACTGAGCATAAGAAGCAACAGTCCAGTGTTTCAGTACTCCCAAGCAGTATTTAACGTTTGCCAGAAAATCCAAACATTTAATATGACACAAAATAAATGGCTTATATAATTAGATCCATTCAAAATATTTATTCCCTTTCTTTCTAATTTCAAGAGACCTCCAAAGTGACTTACAACAATAAATGATTAATATCACTATTATCACGCGTATTTTTTGTGGGAAGAGGCACTTTTCATTGGCTCATGCCTCTACAATGGTTCCCAAACTTTCTTTTTTCATGGACTCTTTCAAAATCACTGAGTGCCCTGGCAGACCACTTAATGATTTTTCTGCCTGCGTGCCAGTGTGGTGTAGTGGTTAAGAGTGGTGGACTCCTAGTCTGGTGAACCGGGTTCGCTTCCCCGCTCCTCCACATGCAGCTGCTGGGTGACCTTGGACTAGTCACACTTCTCTGAAGTCTCTCAGCCTCACGCACCTCACAGAGTGTTTGTTGTGGAGGAAGGAAGGGAAAGGAGATTGTTAGCTGCTTTGAGACTCTTTAAGGGGAGTGAAAGGCGGAGTATCAAGTCCAAACTCTTCTTCTTCTTCTGTTGTAACAAGTACAATGCACTGTGCTAGATTCTGTATGGTTTTTAATTATATTTTTGCAGACGGACCACAACTACCTGAAGTAGGTAGTTTGGGAACCCTGGTTCTATGAGTATTTGCAAGAAGTGATATGCCAGTAACCAAGGTTAGGTTGGAGGACTCACCTGTCAGCATACAGAGATAAAAAAGAGGCACAGAGGGAGGTATGGTCTGGGGGGTGGAGAGAGAAAACAGTTGAAGAGACAGCTGCAAGGAAAGGTTGCCAAAGGAAAAGTTGCCAGGGGAAGAAGAAGTCATAGCACTACCTGTGCTAATGTCCAGAGGGGCCAGCTTAGGAGAAGGAAGTGGGTGAAACCTGAGCACAAGAAGCAGCCTATAGGGAGGTTCTGTGTGGAACAGGGCTCCTGAGTTCTGGGCTCACCAGGTATACTCTGAAGCAAGAGCAGCATGGGATTCTGAGGAATCTCAAATGAAGTGGGTTAGAGGGGAGGCCAACTCCACTCTAAAATGTAACAAGCAGGTATACATCAAATTCTTAATGAGTCACCAAGGTTTGAGAGAATAAAACCATCTTGAACTGCCATTGAACATAGAGGAGAGATGGTGCAAAAGGATAAATATTTGAAGAGGCTCCACCATGATAGGGGGCCACACAATGAAGAGGACCTATTTCAGGCTAGTTCATGTTTCCAAAGACAGTCTTCAGAGGCAGCCCCATCCGTAACACATTGCAGTAATCCAATATGGACATCACAGAGATACAGATAACAAACAAGTCAAACATTTCCCAGCAAGGGCTTGAGCTAACTCTGAAGTGAGGAGAATGTTAGCCCAGGAGTGGTCTTTCTCTGTGGTGGCCTCCAAACTGTGGAACTCCTTCCACCCAGAAATGTATCAAGCCTTTTCTTTGTTTTCACTGTATGTGGAAGACGTACATCTTTACACTGACCTCTATAGCCAAAAGTGTTTTGTTTTGGGGACACACTGCTGTTGTTCAATCTATACTATTCTGTTCAGAACAGTTCTACCCATTTTTATAACAGTAACTTTTTTGTTTTTCTAACTGTATATTGTGATAATCCGTCCTGGAAGCTCGTGGTGAAAAGTTAGTAGGAAATCTTATAAATAAATAAACAGAATCAACTGAAGCTGCTGGAAGCTGCTCAAAACTACCAGTACCAGTTGGGCATATAAGATCAAGTCCAGTTCTAACAGGTCCTCCAATTTTTGAAACTGTTCATTAGGGAATGCAGTATTGTCTGGAACAGAATTATCATCTCCTTCACTTAACTGCATTATAGACACAGTTACTCTTTCACCACCAACAAACAAATAGGAGATAAAGCCTTCATAGAAGAAATACAAGCACAATTTGTTGAAAATCCAGCCAATTTACATACGCATATTTACAGAGGAAAACGTTATGTATATATTTATGTATGCTTACAGAGTTCTCTTCCTGCTTCACGTTTAACATGAGTTCAGTCAATTTTGAAGCTGGGTGTGCTAAATACACCTCTGTCACTCACTTTAAGACTTTGCACCATCGTATTGACTTTGTAATGGTAGTCCTCAATCTATCTTTCTTTCTTTCTTTCTTTCTTTCTTTCTTTCTTTCTTTCTTTCTGCACTGGTTTTCAGTCTTGCCTGGAATGCAAGCCTCTTTAGACCTAAGGGCAAGGAGAAGCTAGTTTCTCAGTGGTGAAAAAATGGATGCTCCAAAGTCACTTTTATTTATTTCCCATCACTGGTATTTAAAACAGATTCTAGGATTCAGACCCAGAAGAAATTACCATCTGCTGCTGGCACAAGGCTCCCCTCCTTCCACTTGCGTAATAAAACTGCTATAAATTTATTGTGGGCAGATTCTCTCAGATATTCACAAATTGGTATCTAATCTGTGACCAGATAGAATTTTTGTGTCAGCCAATATCAATTCAAACATAATATTCTTCTGTCCCAACGGTTTCCACGTTTGGCTTAGAATCATAGCACACGTTATCAGCTAATGGACATTCTTGTATAAATAAGACCCTAGCGTATTAACCTTGTAGCATAAATCGTTTCCTCCCTAAAAGAGGGCATGTGTTGTGGTGAGACCTGGAGACTGACCTCCTGTGTTGTGGGTGGGTTGGATTGGTTTGTCACAACACCCAATTGGTAGGTCCCTCATTGTTGGGTTCAATCTGACCAATGGGGTGCAGTCCAAATGGATCGAGGGACCTGTTTATACCCATGAACGTGACCCAGAACTTCCTCTTTCGGTTCATGCATTCAGAACAAGCTAACAGTGTGTCCTCTGTGCAGCCGAGAGACTTACCTTCAACAGATCATCTTGGTGTTTTCTTTCCATTTTTTATTCCCCCTTTTTGTTATTGCCTTTTATTGTTCCTTTTTGGGTTGTCCTTCCCTTCCCTTCCCTTTCTCTTCCTTCTAGCGGGGCTTTGCCCCTCTGGGGCTCCACCCCCCGGGCACTCCCGTTGTGGAGCTTGCCACTGCCCGTTTATCGCTCCTTCGCATTGCAGCAGCTGGTCACTCCCTCCCTCACATCATTCTGGAATTTTTGCCATGGGAGAAGGTTACCTTGAGGCAGATTCAGTCACTGTTGGGCCATTTGAATTTCGCTTGCAGAGTGGTTGCCCTGGGTCGCCCTTTCTGCACATGCTTAGCAAGACTCTCTGCAGGCCTGAGATCACCCCATCATCAGGTGCGTTTGCCCAGTTAGGTCAGGGCTGACCTTGAGGTGTGGCTTAAATTCCTGAAGGAGTTCAATGGCGTATCCTTGTGGCAGGATACTCCGAATCTGCACTTTGATTTCCAGGTCCATTCGGACGCTGCTGGATCCTGGGTTTTGGACTCTATTTCCGTGGCTGTTGGTGCGCTCAGCGATGGCTTTCATTTGTTCAAGCAAAACAGATCAAGACACGGTAATGGGGTTCACAAAACCAACTTTGCTGAGAAAGAAGACTGCTCTGAAGGTTGGAAGCAGCAGAGATGAAACACCTGGGGGCCCTAAAGTTCTATGCAAGGTTACAGAATGTTAGTAAACATCTGAAGTTGTTGGGGTTTTTTAATTTTTAAATTAATTTTCTGTAACAAGAGCAGTAACAGAGCATTCACAAAACCATTACTGTCACTTCTTTGTACAAACGTAAATCATAAAACATGAAAAGGCTAACAAAAATGGGCCACTAGGGTGGTAAATACAAAATATTATTTTACAGTACACAAGAAGGAGGTACCGTAAATACAATTTAAACCAGTTCAATGAATTCTTCAGTAAATCAACTTGGAAATGTACTGAAGAGTATTGTCTGCTTATGTATGCCATATTGCATTATATGTAGAAGGTATTTCTTATCCATGGTATGTTCCATTTGTATATCTAATAAAATCATACTATAAACACACGAAGTTGTAACATGTGCACAGAGGTAGCAAGTGTTGGTGATAAAGAAAATACGTAGGAAGTAGCCCCATTGCTGAAAGATGCAGATCATGAAATAGGATGTTTAAATTAGCATGTAATTAAGCCAGGTTGGAAGGATAAACTGTGGTATAGTTATGCAGAAGTCTGAAGAGTAAGGTAAAGGTAAAGGGACCCCTGACCATTGGGTCCAGTCGTGACTGACTCTGGGGTTGCGGCGCTCATCTTTATTGGTCGAGGGAGCAGGCGTACAGCTTCCGGGTCATGCGGCCAGCATGATTGAGCTGCTTCTGGTGAACCAGAGCAGCACATGGAAATGCGTTTACCTTCCTGCCGGAGCAATACCTATTTATCTACTTGCACTTTGATGTGCTTTCGAACTGCTAGGTTGGCAGGAGCAGGGACCGAGCAATGGGAGCTCACCCCCTCGCGGAGATTCAAACCGCCGACCTTCTGATCGGCAAGTCCTAGGCTCTGATAAACAGATATTTGTAAGCTATAACAAAGAGGCCAGGGAAAGTTATCATATGAAGAATTTAAAAACAGACTTGAAGCAGAGTAATCACTGCTGCCTGTGGGCACTGAACCTACACCACCATAAGAGATCATATTATGATTGGAGTTAAAATACTGTATCCAATAAATAAAAAATACTATAGACTTCTAGATGACAAAAAATGTTAACAATTAGACAAAGCAGTCAGAATATGATGGGCATCTGATATTATCTGCATCAGCAAATATTTTCTGAACAAAAAAGTGGGTTTTCAATGGGGCTTTACCAATAACCCCCCTCTCAAGGCTTAGATTGTCATACTAATTGCTGCTGTTCGCAGTAGCAAACAGCTGGTGCTTCAAAACCTTACCATTCTACCTAATAGCATTGACATAATCATGCAAGCAATCAGAGTTAGATCATAGTATTAGAACTGTAGCGTTGGAAGGGACACTGAGGATCATCTAGTCCATGGGTAGGCAAGCTAAGGCCCGGGGGGTCGGATCCGGCCCAATCGCCTTCTAAACCGGCCCGCGGACAGTCCAGGAATCCGTGTGTTTTTACATGAGTAGAATGTGTCCTTTTATTTAAAATGCATCTCTGGGTTATTTGTGGGGCATAGGAATTCATTCATTGTTTTTTTCCAAAAATATAGTCGTCCCCCCCAAGGTCTGAGGGACAAAGGACTGGCCCCCTGCTGAAAAGGTTTGCTGACCCCTGCTCTAGTCCAACCCCCACAATGCAGGAATCTGCAGCTGTCCCATAGGGGATTGAACTTCCAACCTTGCCATTATCAGCACCATGCTCTAACCAACTGAGCTACAATAACCGTGTTAAAATATTATTCGGTGTGCACTAAGCTAATTCGGAGTGACAGCAATGCCTACTCATCATTGACCTCATTCTGAACTAGCTTTATGGGCCCTCAGTGGAATCAACCCATATCCAAATCTGGCTGTGTGAGAATGCTGCAGCTGGCCGTGCCTAAAAGATGCTTAAAGCACCTGGGGAAGGATGCTGAATGTGTTCTGCAGCACAGTGGTGAAAAGGGGATGCTGCTAATTATTCCATGCGTGTGCCCCTTTTTCAGGGTGAGGAAACAGGAGTGCACACCCGTTTCATCTCAGTCCTATTTTAAACATTGTGAAGCGCACAGTACAGTGCTTGGCACTTCGTGCGTCTGATGAAGTGGCCTGTAGCCCACTTCATGCTAATGCCATAATAAATTTGTGAATCTTGAAGCTGCCACAAGATGGCTGTTTTGCTGCAAGCTATCCCTCTGAAAAATTGCCCTTATCTGTTCTATAGGCTCCAAGAAGCGGTTCATTTTTATTCCCATTTTATATATCAGGAAACTGGGATAGAAAGAGAGGGTGACTTATTCCTAACAGTCCAAAAGCATCTATCTGAAGAAACAGAATCTGGTACTTTGCAAGAGCCAAAACCAGCAAAGCCTTTCCTTTTTTTCCTCCAAGTTTCAAGCTTTTTACAAGCCTCCAATGGATGCTGGTGCTGTTTAAAGAAGAACTCTATTTTCAATTCACCAGTTGCCCTAATCAAAGGCGTGCAAGGAATCAGTACTGCATGTCTCCATTTTAAATGGGCTACCAAGAGGAGAAGCTGCAGTAGGAAGAAGGCTTTCGAGAAAACGGAAGCCTAAAGTAAGAAGAAGAACATGGCTGACTTAATAGATTTGCTCTGAACGAGTCACCAACTCTGGACATGAAAGTGAACCTTGACTTCCTTGTAGTCCATGCTTCTGTATAATCCCTGGGAGTAATACTTTTTCATTTCCAGAAGCTTAGCAGGTATTTCATTTTTTATGAAGCGCCAGAAATCTTTTCAAGCAGACTTTTTATTTGAAACACTGTTTTGATCTATAACCCATTCTGGTGGGTTGCAATTCAAAGGGCACTCGGAGTGCTGAGGAACTGGTGGGAGCTGCTTACATAGTGGGCTTATAACAAAGTCATAACATAGTAGCCATATGTCTTTGTGAAATATTCACCGCTTTGTGTAAACTCATTTAGCGCTTCTTATCCAAGTTCTTGTTGGTTGAGAATTCATCGATTTGCAGGGGCTCCAAATCCAAACACGCTGTAAAGGTACCCCTGACCGTTAGGTCCAGTCGCGGATGACTCTGGGGTTGCACGCTCATCTCGCTCTATAGGCTGAGGGAGCCGGCCTTTGTCTGCAGACAGTTTCCAGGTCATGTGACCAGCATGACTAAGCTGCTTCTGGCAAACCAGAGCAGCACACAGAAATGCCGTTTACCTTCCCGCCAGAGCGGTACCTATTTATCTACTTGCACTTTGACAGGCTTTTGAACTGCTAGGTTGGCAGAAGCAGGGACCAAACAACGGGAGCTCACCCCGTCACAGGGATTCGAACCGCCAAGCTCTAGGCTCTGTGGTTTTTAGACCACAGCGCCACCCGTGTCCCCAAACACGTTGTAGATGTATCTAAAAATTATCTGGCCATACATCTGCACTTAAGATACTAATTCCAAAAGAAAAGACAAACCATGCATGATATGGGAGAACAATGACCAGGATCTCCTGCAGGTTCTTTTTAGTAATCAGCAGCTCCACAAGACTATTTGGGAGATCAGGGTGGTACCATTGGGCTAGGAGGAAATCTGTTTCCCCATGCTGTGTCCCCAATCTGCTGCAGGTGCCAGCCCAAAATGGTTGACATGGGCAGCTGAAAAAGAAGTAACAGTACTCCGTACTGGTGAGTACCACCACACACCTACACAAAAAGCATTTGAAAGTGATAACAAGAAGTTGTGGGGTACATGAGAAAGACTAGCAGATTCATTGTGGCACAGCATTTTCATAGACAAGATCACACTTCATCCATACAAGTGCATGGTGGTGATAATAACCAGCTTTGTTTGGCCTCTGGCAACAAAAAGTCTTGAAGTTGGGAGATAAAGTAGACTTGTCTGTTTAGCCACTACATCTCCCCTGCAGGCCACAAAATTCCTCCACATAATATCTGAGGGGGTGTCAGTAATGATAGCATTAAAGCTCTCTGTAGATCACAGAGATGGCACAGCCATCATTAAACCTTTCCAGTGCCAGAATAATTTTATGTTTTCTGATGTTGCACTGGCATTGTAGTGTTTTTTGTGATGTTAAAGCAGTACATCTTACAGCTTATTTTCTGATTCGAGACATTTTACACTTATTCTTTCAAGAGGTATCCCTACACCTCTTTGAACACAAAAGCAATAAAAAGAAATGCATTTGTTTTATATAACATGAAAGTGTTATAATGTAGTAGAAACTAGCAACATGAACAAAGCAAGTTGCTTTAAAACTTGCACTTTCCCGATCCCTTTGAAATCCCCTTTTATGCATCCAGGTACCATGCATCTGTAATGTGTCATACAATGTGTCACTCAAATACACTCAGAATTTCAAAACTTAGTAAATACTATTAGCAGTGCTGTGAAATCCTGGGCCAAAGCAAGCATTCTACCAACATGCAGCTTACAATTTGTAGGATGTGTTCCACTAGGCTTAAAAGAAGCATAAACCAGCAACACAGATATTTTTTTGGAAGGGGGCTATGCAAAGGACACAGGGCAATTCTTTCCCCTTCCGTACACCTAAGCAGGCTTAAGTAATTGGTGCCAAGTTGTACAAATCAAGTATGAAAATATAGACTGACCCTTGCATGGGAAAAGCAAGCAAGGCTGCCTCATAATGTGCTGACTTGATAACTGAAATAACCTGTTCTGCCAACATAAAAACCTTCCCTTTTCTCCCTTTTACAGAAAGGGTAGGAATCCTAGGGAATAACACTACTCCAAAGGTGTATCATTTGACTCCTCACAGTAACAAGAAGCTGCCAAGTCAAAGCACAGTCTGTCTTGCTCAGTATTGTCTATAAGGGTTTCAGGCCTGGAGATGATGGAAGGTGGACCTGGGACCTTCTGCTTGCAAAGTTATGGCTCTGACACCAAGTTATGGCTCTTCACTAACACAACTGCATGACACAACTCGCTTAGATCAATGAAAGGCCATATATATTTTGCAGGAAATCCCCATGAAAGACTGCAGTAGCTTATTTCATTAGAGAAATTTGTGAAATTTAGTTTGAAGAAAACTATAATCAATCCTGAATTCTGTTTATTTAAGTTTATGTTTAATTGAAAACAGCATCAACAGATTTTTATGTTTTTCCACTTATTGAAACCACTAGAGAACTTTAAAAAAACACACACACCAAAAAAAAACCCCACCAGCCATCAGAGTAAAACATTTACTACTGATGAAAGTCTCCTTGCTATATCGTAACATTGTTACAAATTTTAATTTCTTTCAAGGGAATTGCACTATACTGCTAATAAGTCTAATAGCTTAGATTGTTTTGAATTAACGAACCATTTCGTCCTTCAGATTAGGTCAACCTCTAGAGGTGATATGCAGCACTCTCAATGGGCATAAAACTGAGCTTATCAATGTGAAACACCAGTCAGTGTTTTAATAAGGTACTGAACTAAACTATCACTTTATTAATATTTTGTAGAAGCAGCATGAAACTATCGCCTCTGCATAGTAAACCTTGCCAAAGATAACTCAGCTCACACCCTACCAAATAACCTGAACTATTTTTAAGTATATTTGTTAAAAGGATCTGGATACGATTTAAAAAATAAATAAATCAAATAATGATTTCCATAAACAAAACTGAACTGTTCATTATATTTACCCAGCCCGCTAAATGGTTTAATTAAGCTATAGACTTCTGTTCTCCCCACTGTGCAATGAGAAGGAAAAGCAAATTAGTTTTCTGTTTTAAACAGCCATACACAGTATTTGTCCTTATTTTTTGTAACAGACATTACTTACAACCACTGGGCGATCTTTTGATATATTTAAAACCATTGTAACAAGAACCTTAAACAATATGTATGTATGTCACAGATCATAACGGACATGAGAAAATCCAAAAGTATGGTGGCATGGTTAAAAGACAAGGCATTATAAAAAGGCAATACAACTTTATTTCAAAGCCCAAACAAAGCACAGGCTCTGGCAAACCAAATATAAATTAGCACCAAACCAAGCAATGATCTAAAAACTAGTAATAAAAACTCAAAAGTAATACCCCCCTCTCTTACTGTTCTTGATTGGACGTCTCATTTTAAAGAGATATATCAAGATACTGGAAATATTAACTCCCCATGCAGCCTAGCGCAAGAACTAGCTTTAGCCGAGGAACTTCAGGAGGGAAATACCTCTATCACTAAGGAACAGCTGCCCACGGAAGAAATTACATCAACCCATCAAAACCAGATACCCATTCCAAAATACTCTCAAACGGAATTGAGTGACGGCCGCCCTTTGGATTATTCCTTAGCAATAAGTACTGATCTAGCCAACATAAAAAATTATCTAACAATAACGAATGGGCTACTGCTGACGTTAGTAGAAAACTTCATACCTCAATTAAAAGAGATGAAATTAAATGATAAGCCCCAAGAACATAAAACAGTTGAGCTAGTGGGGACGAACAAACCAGTAATAAATAAGAATTTGCAAAGACATAACTCAAGGGCAAAAGTGAAGAAAAGTAAAAATATCAAAACAACAAGGAAAGCCAAGTATACCTGCAGTAATCGAAGCATACATTGGCAGAAATTGTTTAAACTTCTTCCCTCGGCCCCAAATAAATCGACCACACGGGGCAGCAAAAAGAAGGGTAAAAAGAGAGAAACAAAGATAGTTACACAGCAACCGGCTAAGGAGGACTTGCCAAGGCTGACTCCAGTAGCAAGTGAGAAGGCAGAAGTAACAATTCAGTCCCTGGATAACCAACTATTTAACAAACCTGATGCTGCGGAAGTTGAGGCCTCTACCTATGAAGGCAATAAAACACTTAGCAAATCGAACAGCGGGGAGGAGGAAGTGTTCAGTAGAGATGATACCCCCCTTCAGACCTGGCAAGCCTCCAGTCAGGAAAGAGATTGGAATTTGATCCTAAATCCCCACAAATTGGTACTCACGAACTTCCCGAAGCCTAAGGGCTTCCTTACAGGGAAACAGCGAATAATGAACTTTGTATCTAGCCTAAATGACATACTGCCAGGAATGGTTAATTCTAATGATATCATCTCGGTGGAATATCTACATTATGATGGTCACTCAGTGAGAGCACTGACCACTTTTAGGGATCAGAACCTGGCCAAGTTTATTTTTAGGTCAAGACCTGCCTTTTCAAAAGCACGGATAACAATACTTAGGCTCTTTGAAAATAAGGCTCCTTTGAGCCCCCTTTTGAGAACTAAGCAGGCAAATCTTAGAAAGGGGAAACAACTCTCAAAATTCTGGCCTGACAAACAGAATCCGCAATGCCTTGTGAGCAAAGGTGAGGATTTCTTTACTATGGAAGAAAATATCCTAATTGACCAATTCTGGATGTTCCCACCATTAATACAAACTGACATCTTGGGAAGACTAGACAAGCTAAGAGATAAGCTGGCCGAGAGAGCTTCTGGCAACGAGGTTATTAAGGGGGACCAAAAAAAGACCACAACACGCAACCTTCAGATCAAAGCGGAGATTAACTTTCCACCAAGAGAGAATGTGCCACCCTTCAAGGAGAGCACTACATCACCCCCTCGAAGGAGAAATATCCCTAAGGTGACCCCACCAGACGTATAGGACAAAATGAGATACCTAGATGAAACAGAATTGGGCCAAAATCAGGCCGCAACAGAATATCCACAGAAGGAATTTATGCATAATAAAGATCCAGTGTTCACAAACGTGAGCACTTTGCATCCACCTATTGAAATCATAGAGCGGCTGGATAGCCCGCCATACAAAGTCGATAGGCGACCGATACATAAAGCGATAAACCCTAAAAGTACATTAGCTAATAATTGACAAAGACTCGACTGTGATAAAGCCAATCTTAAATTTTTATCATGGAACATTGCTGGTTGGCTCAACAAGGCGACTGACCAATCATTTGTCAATTTTATTCAAGATCATGATATAGTCTTCCTGCAAGAGACATGGCTAACAGGGGATTTAGATGTAAATGGTTTTGCCTCATTTTCGCTCGCAGGTTCACCAAGCAACAAAGGGGGACGAGTTAAGGGTGGGCTAGGCATTCTAATATCCACAAGGCTGAGAGCATCTTTCGTCGAGCTGGAGCCTCTGAGCAGTGTGGCCATGGCATTATTAATGAAATGCAGATATTGCACACTTCTATTGATTAATATATATGCCCCTCCCCAAAGAGGCAAGCAGCTTATCAAAAATATCTGGCATAGACTAGAATCATATGTCGATGAGCTAATGAATCAAACTCCTGCAGCGGCAGTGCTGCTGGCTGGGGATTTAAATGCCAGAATTGGCCAATCAGACGAAGCGTTATATGCTCATTTCCATGACGTACCTCCCATTTCTGAAGAAGCCCTTTCTATTCCCCCAAGGCTCTCAAAAGACAAGGGCTGCAACTACGCAGGCCTATGCCTCCTACGTTTTTCCAACAATCTGGATCTGACTGTATTAAATGGTCGTGTTGACAGAGAACCCAGTGGGGAATTTACATTTATATCCAACATGGGAGCCTCCACTATTGATTACGTCCTGGTGTCATCTAACCTTTTGAGCAGAGCACGGGAATGTAAAGTGGTGGAGAGGGTTGACAGCGACCATCTACCGCTCTGTTTAATACTGGATGTAAGAAAAGATCTATTCTGCTCTGATAAACTTGTAGCCCCATGTTTCGAAAACATGGAGCTAAGATATTCACGTATTAAATGGTCCAGCAAATTGAGTGATGAAATATCGGAAAGACTTCACTCAGATACTTTTCTTGCTAAAAAGGAGAACCTCGTTAATTCCCCAACTCCTGAGGCTAGATTAGACATGTTCCGGGAACTGATTTCGTCTCTACAACCTTATCTGACCAACAAAAAAACGCCATGGCAATCTCTACACTCTAATAAATCCAAACCTTGGTTTGACCAAGAATGCATGGCTATGAAACGCCTCCTGCTGGACAAGTACAGGAACTATAGATCAGCGAACTTACCTTCGCTTCCATTAGACTGGTTTGAGTTAAAACGCAGCTATAAAGCTTTGATTAACAGGAAAAAGCTCCAGTCACAAAGGGAGGAATGGCAGTGCCTAGTGGAGGCCTCCCGAAGGAAAGATTCTGCCACGTTTTGGAAAACAATCGCAAAGGGCTGGAGAGACTCCCCGATCGAAGTCGAATATTCTATACCCGCTGGAGCATGGGAGGCCTATTTCCTCTCATTATATTCATCAAATCAGCTGGTCTCAGTTCTGCTTCCTGCTTCTAGTGAATTTGGCAAGGAATGGCCCCCTGTAACCACAGAAGAAATTACTGGCCTTATTCAATCTCTTAAATCAGGGAAAGCCCCGGGTGCTGACAATATCCCACCAGAAATTCTTAAGTCAAATGTTGAATGGTGGGCCCCTGTGCTAGCCGCCTTGTTCACTAGTATAAATCAAACGGCTATTATCCCCGAGGACTGGGGTTTAGCCATCATCATTCCAATATTCAAGAAAGGAAGCAGAACTGAGCCAGCTAACTACAGACCAATCAGTCTATTAAGTATTATTAGTAAACTATACGCTGCTCATTTATGTGATAAATTAGTGGAGTGGATGGAAAGAGAGCATATTCTATCAGAAGCACAAGCAGGTTTTAGAGCAAAGCGCTCAACTATAGACCAGGCCCTTATCCTTCAACACCTGGCAGACAAATACTCTAGAAAAGGGGGGTCTTTATATGCAGCTTTTGTGGATTTTAAATCGGCTTTTGATCTAATACCAAGGGACAGACTCTGGGAAAAGCTTGGCGCTACAAACATAGATAAACGCTTATTATGCCTTATCCGTGGTCTATATGAAAACACCAGGGTGAGGGTAAGATGCGATCGGTCAGGCCATCTAACTAAAGAAATTCAAACGCACTATGGGGTTAAACAAGGATGTGTCCTCGCGCCAACGCTATTTAATTTTTATATCAACTCTCTAGCAGTAAATATGGCGAAAGAAAATGCCCACCCTCCCAATCTGGCAGGCATGCCCCTCCCGGTGCTTCTGTATGCGGACGACGCAGTCCTACTCTCCTTTTCCTGCGTTGGCTTGAGGAAGCTTTTGAGATCACTTGCTGACTATTGTCAAGCGGAACAACTATCAATAAATTACAGCAAATCTAAAATTATGGTGTTTTCAAAGAAAAGAAGGAAACACATATGGAGAATTAATGGTCAACCTATTGACCAGGTAGCAACTTTCAAATACCTGGGAATAACTTTTCAGGAAAGGGTCTCGTGGCACCAACAGATGAAAAACGCCATTGCCAATGCAGGAAGGGCCAATAAAGCCCTTACAAGATTTTTTCACGGGAAAGGGGGTAAATACGTTCCGGCGGCCTCCCAGGTTTTTGCTGCAAAAATACTCCCACAACTCACTTATGGATCCCAGGTTTGCAGTTTTAAAAATTTTGCGCCTATGGAGGCATTTCAAACAAAATTCTATCGGTGTTTATTGGGGATCCCCCCCTGTGTATCTAATATAGCTGTCCGCTTAGAAGTTGGACAACTACCCGTTAACGCGCGGTTGTGGATTCTAAAGATACACTACTGGTTAAAACTTATTTTTTTCCCGGCCAGTTTGGCTCCTTTAACACTCTTAGACACCTTTCATTCTACCTGGAAAGCTTCCCTGTTTGAAAAGATAAGAAGCTTGGGATTCTCCCCGCAGATCTTGATAGCGGCAGGATATGAGAGAGCCAGAAGTCAAGTGCTTCAACGCATTAGGGACATAGAACTGCAATGTCATATGGGCAAAATGGATAAATATGCCACAATTAGAGACTTTGGGAGAGGGTTCTCACCCGCAAATTATCTGGCTGATTTACAAATACCTAAGTACAGACACTCCTTTACCCTGGCCAGATTTAACGTTCTGCCCTCTGCCCTGCTGCTAGGCAGATATGAGGGCAAACCATATGAGTCACGTGTTTGCCCATGTGGCTCATCGGAAGTGGAAACAAATCTGCATGTATTGCTGCACTGTAGTTACTACGAGGACCTACGCCTGACCTTTATTGCCCCAGCTCTACAAAAGCTTAAAAATGAACCAGAACTCCAATGTATGAGAGCCTTGGTAGAAGATAAGGTTCCTGAAATTACGATCAATGTTGCCAAATTCTGTGTAGCCGCTATTAGGCGCAGGAAACAAGAGCTTTCCAATGCCAATATGCAGGCGAAGGCAAATACTTAATTTTATTTATGCTGTCTAATTTTAAATTGCTGTTATGGCCTAATCTGTATTGAAATTGTCCTTTGTTTTCTCCGGTGTTATGCTTTGCTGACTAGCTGTACGAGTTAATCTGGTCTGTGACCGTTTTAATAAATTTGAATTTGAAAACTCAAAAGGCATCAGAATCAGGAAACCAGCCAGAGAGGTCACAGTGCCTTTAGCATGTGATAACAGAACAAATCACCAAGCCAGAGGACCATCACCACAGATATCTTAAATAACTCCAATGTGAAACTGTTGGTCTGTGTATTAAAATATTATTCATGAAAGTGGTCCATGAACAATATAAGCTGCAACAACCATTCCATTTTTTGTGGCCTTTTGAGAAGAGGGTGCTATGATTGTGTTCAGAGTTGTTATAAATGTAGATTTTGATCTGGATAATTTTTAGCTGGTTTTCTGGGTGTACACATTGACTGGGGCGTTTTGTATATCAACAGCGTTGTTTTTCAGTGTGCATGCTTCATTCTTTATTTCCCACTGACACAGGTCTAAAGGGTTCAGTTCCATTTTTTCTTTCTTTCTTGGGAATTCCCCAGTCATAGACTAACTTTTGTGCAAGAATGATGCCTTTTTATGGTTTGATGTGGTCAGATGGCACTATTTGAAATGTAGTTTTATTTTGGCAGCTGAGAAAGCTGTCAGCATTCTAATCTGCTGTCTTCCCAGAGACATCCCTCTCATGGGGAAAATCTCTGTAGCGTTCCGTTTTCTTTTCTCCTTTTAAGTGAATCCCTAATGTTATACCAGTTTTCATGTCCCTTTATAGTTTGATGTGGTCATATGGTAATATCTGAATTCTGGAGCCGTCCATCCCTACCCATATGACAGGTAAATGAACAGCCCTGTGCAGCTGCTTCTTGATTGGCCAATAATTTTAATGATTATTTTGTACCTTTTTATGGTGTTTTATGGAAAACATGTTGTACACTATCCTAATATTTTATGATATGGCAGTATAGAAATACTTCATTGACTAAATAAACTAAATAAAATACATGTGCTTCCTGATAGGTCCACAATGCTAAGGGAATCCAGGTCCTTTTCACATGGAAAACAACCCTGAAGCTACCATTGACCCCTTCTGGACACAGTGTGGTTATGATAAAGGTGGAAATTGCAACTGGTGCTACCCAAGTAAACATAATGATATTTCTTTGCAAACTCTAAATTTCACCTGCACTGCACCTCCCATGTTCCATACTAAGGCTTACTGTGCATAAAAAAATTCTGCTAGTTCCTCCATCACTCTATCCAAAAGAAAGTGCTCCATAGAGCCATATGCAAATGTGAAACAGTGCTACAATTGCTCAGTGTATGGCTCTGGGGCTTCTATAGCTCTGTGCCAGCTGCCAAGTCTGTACCGTTACCTTGCCTCAATAAAGATATTTCCCTTACTTCCAAGTAAGAACTTCTGCCATTGTGCTTGAGCATGAACCATGACAGAGTCAGTGTCAGTCTCATAGTTGCATGTTCCCATGATATTCCCTACAATTCATCAGAAATGGATTTAGTAGATATATACACAGATGTCTGAAAACGTGCACACATTCTTCTAGCCCTACGGTAGGGTCAGCAGTCTTCCTTATTCTCTGTTCTCCCTCCTCACTCCTGCTTGTTCCAAAGAGCCTATTTCCTGGCTCTCACACCTTCACCTTCACATCATGGCCAAAAATGTGAGATGCTAATGTGAGATGATAGCCCTGTCTTTTGGGGATGGCTCTTTTGCACTTGCTTGTCGCCTTCTGCAGGCTGCCTCACAAAATATTCTGTGGCAAAGCTGGATGCATTTAACAGGAATTCTAGATCCCTGGTGAGTGTGCTCACATGAGACATATATCAGCAAACAAGAGCTCATCACATTCACACTTTACAGTTTTAGGTATATGCATAAAACATCCTTCCCTATACATAAACCAGCCCTGAGTGGTGAACCATAAAATGGGGACCCTCCACCCAAGCTCAGCCTTGTCAGCTGTTGGCATGCTCAGGTCAAGTCGATGCCACATCAGGAGTCCCTGAGCTGTCACCTTTTTCTTCTGCAGATTACAGTCACACTGCTCTCCCCTTCCTCCTGTCTTTGGAGCTTCTCACTTGCAAAAAAATGAACCTGGTGACAGCTGAGAGAGGACAGAAAGCTTTGGCAATCCCAAACAAGAATGTTGTATCCTTTAAAGTGACAGGAGCATGGGGTAGCTCTGGCAATGAGACACATTGCCCATTGCCACTCACTCGATGCCATGGAAAGGAGGCCCACTATCAGCGTGAGGCAGTCACGTCAAGCAGCTGGTTTTGGATGTCCTAAATGGGTAAATTTAACTGCAAATTATTTGTTACTATCACTGCATTTTTACTGCCAGTGAGGGGAGATATGTACTAGTGGGGTCCTCCCCCATGTTCCGTCTTAGACAGGAAATTACCTTATGGCTGGCCCAAATGCCATGAGGTGGGTAGGTATCAACTTCACTCAATGTGGGGTGGGATACAATCCCACTTCTTTTCAGGTAGACATATTTGGGTCAGCTTAACCACCCCACTGCAATGACAAACCTAGACAGCATCTTAAAAAGCAGAGTCATCACCTTGCCAACAAAGGTCCGTATAGTTAAAGCTATGGTTTTCCCAGTAGTGATGTATGGAAGTGAGAGCTGGACCATAAAGAAGGCTGATCGCCGAAGAATTGATGCTTTTGAATTATGGTGCTGGAGGAGACTCTTGAGAGTCCCATGGACTGCAAGAAGATCAAACCTCTTCATTCTGAAGGAAATCAACCCTGAGTGCTCACTGGAAGGACAGATCGTGAAGCTGAGGCTCCGATACTTTGGCCACCTCATGAGAAGAGAAGACTCCCTGGAAAAGACCCTGATGTTGGGAAAGATTGAGGGCACAAGGAGAAGAGGACGAGATGGTTGGACAGTGTTCTGGAAGCTACCAGCATGAGTTTGACCAAACTGCGGGAGGCAGTGGAAGACGGGTGTGCCTGGCGTGCTCTGGTCCATGGGGTCACAAAGAGTCGGACACGACTAAACGAACAAAATACCACCCCACTTCTTTTTTCCTCTCTCAGTTTGGATATCACCACCTCTATTTTAAAGAGGTTTTGCCTTCAAAACGTAGATCCAACACTTTTCACCAGAAATTTACATATTTGATTTCACACAGAGATCTGTTGAAGCCAGTTCCCTACCCACTTCGTTACCTCCGGCAACTTCACGCCTGGTGCTGTCTCAGACCCTTGGCAATGCCTCTCCCACCAGTAACCAGAGTAACTGACTAGCACATAGTCCCTCTTCAAACTGCTTTAATGTGCTATCCTGGAATGTGGCGGGATGGACGTCCAAACAGGATGGCGGGGATATGAAAGAGTTTTTAGCGAAATTCCAGATTATGGGTATACAAGAGACCTGGTGCCTAGAATCGTCACCCCCCCCCATCCCAACCGGGCTATGACGCCTTTGTGATTCCTGCGTCCAAAACACATTTGTATGGGCGCCCTAGTGGTGGCCTGGTAACATTTGTTTCGCAGGAGCTTCAACTTAATATCTCTCCTCTCTTTTGGTTAGAGAGTAATTCCATTCAAACTTTACATATCACTAATAGCTCGGTTGGGGACTTCATATGTGTAAACTTGTACAATCCATCTACCTCCTCCCCTTCTCAATCAAATCAGTTTTGGGAGGATTTAAGATTTATCCTCGATAAATCGGTGGCTGAATTTCCAAAGTCAGAGATCCTTATAATGGGGGACTTTAACGCCAGAATCGGAGCAGATATAGGCTCATTCACCCATAAGTCGCAATTATTCATAGAAGAAGAGTGGTTTCCTACGTGGAACTCACATGATAAGACCATCAATAGGGCTGGCATCATACTACTGGAGCTTACCATAAACTGCGGGCTGCACAGCTTGCATGGCACACCCAAAGACTGGTCCGGGGGATTCTATACTTTTCTAGGTTCGAGAGGGGCAAGCGTTATAGACTACATCTGGTCCTCCTCGGCATTTAATGATAAGGCATATTGTTTCAATGTGTTCAACAGAACCGAAAGTGACCACCTTCCAATCGCCATCTCCTTCCCCCCCACACAGCTGGGGCTTTCCAGCTCATTCCACCTCCAGGACCCACTGATCTTAGCCCCCGGACGTAAGAAGTGGGATATCTATCTGGAGCAAGACATAAAAGTCCTCCTAAATTCCCCTGAGATCCAGTTCCCTACCCTTATAGTGGACCTTGTAGGAATTATGCAGTTGCTGCTCTGAATTTACCTAAATAAATGGTGTGTATTCCTTGGGGTGGGGCTTGTCAAAGAGTCCTTCAATTATGGTTTACTGTAGTTGCTACAATTCGAAAGATGTGTGTTCTGCAAAAACAAAAAACAAAAACTTTTTAATGGAGCTGAGGACTTGGGCTTCTTGAAGCATGTTGGGAGACCCCTGTGGAACACTCCATCGAAAGCCTCTTGACTTGCTTGATTTTAACAGCTGTGATGAAATAAAAAGAAACCACTGGTGTCTTGAAAGAGGTGGAAACATAGAATTGGTTCTCAGGAGAAATCATGTAGCATTTTCTAATTCGGATATGGGGGAAGAAGATAGCTTCTGCAGATGTTGTTTTTTGGGAAATAAAATACGGAAGGGCCTTTTTGTTTTCTTAAAATACACAAAGATTTTGTGCCTGTTAATGCATCCAATTTTGTTGGGGAATACTCTTGTGCTTTAATTAATCTTCTCAAGACAGAGCCAAGAAGAATGGGGAGTCCATATTTGGCTCCTTCAGGTAAATATTTGCTATAATGGCTTCTTATTACTTTTTATTCGCTTGGAATGCAAAGTACCAAAATAAAGGATTCACTATTGTAGGGATCTAGCAAATTAAGTCAATTGAATCACTTCCACTTCCTCATCCAGTGAAATCCCTGCAGAATCTGCTATCCATAACAGAATTCCAGTGTCTTATCATTCTGCTTTTTAAAACAAAACAACCCCCCGAAATAGAGCTTCTAGTTTTAATATTAAAACAGAAAAGCATTTGAAAATATGGAAAAGGCTCACATGTTTAGGGAGTGGAACTGCTGTGCCTCTCTGCTGTAGGGTGTGCAGCTAAAATAATAAGTTACAGTTCCTGTTTTCGCACTGTATCCACAGCAATTTTCTAGGGCCATGTTCTGCAGAATACAGTGGATTATGGTAGCAGAATAAAGCACATTTGTTATTTAAGACTGAAGGGACGAAACCCACCATGTAACAGCTCTTCACAGTCTCCCATGTTCCCTTACCCTCCTCCTCCTTACTTTACTCCTACTGTTTTTCGTATATTGATTCCTCAGTTTCTGCTGCCTCGCTGCTTCTTGAAATCAAAATGCCATATTATGTGCTAACTCAAATATCAGGTTGTGAAGAATGCGAGCAAACAGAAGCAGCTTAGACAAAAGAAGCACATACACAGAAACTTTTATCATTTATATAGCATTTTACATTCAAAAGGTGCTTTAAGGTTTCAACCTTATAAGAACTTTCTGAATGGCTCCCATTTTTCAGACAGGGAACTGAGTCTATGAGACAGTGAGTTGCCCAGAAGTTGCACAATCTATAGCAGAACTGGAATCTGAAGTCAGGCCCTAAGTCAAAAATCAAAAATCTGTCTAATACACAAAAATGCCTCTCTAATAAATTGCAGTGAAGTACATAACTGATGTTGATGCACAAAAAGAGTATGTTCTTGGTTCATAGGAATTATTTAGTGGAAAGCAGCGTGGATTTGAGTGACTGGATGAGGTGGGAAAGAAATAAAAGTTGTTTTATTTTAAAAAATAAATCATATGACACCAAATAATATTTCAGTTGCATTTGATAAATATACTTCATCTGAAGATAATTTGCTGGACACTTGTTCACTTGCAGAGCATGTATTTTTTTGTAAGATACTCCAAAACATGCTTCATTTAAACCAACATGCACAAAGGAAACTATATCTGGCTTTCTTATAAAACTGTAATGTGTCAGGTTAAGGCAAAGGTACAACAACATGAGAGGCAGCACAAGTGATTCTGAATGACATTTATCTGCCCTCCATGAGTTCGGAGGGAACGGGAAGGTTGTCAAATAGACAGCCAGTGTCTCCTCCAGGGACCTCTCTCGAGCTTCACATGTCTGCTTGCACTTCAGTAAACTGTGAAAGAGCAAAAACTCTCCCCTGCCATGTGGCTGGGAAAGCTTTAGCGCTGTTATGACACGCCAATATTCTTCCAGTCTTGCTAGTTCTTTAAAAACTGATTTAGCGAGATTGGTCTAATCAGTACACTTTAATTATCTAGGGGTGTCAAGGAATCAAACTATCTTCCTTCCCCTCTAAGGCTTCAAAACACAGCTTTCAAACAGAACATAAATTCTGTGTGTTTTTCACCTCCCATGTGGTGCTACGTTAATGAATTACTAACACTCTTCTTGGATTAGAATCCATGAATCTATCTGAAATTATGATACCCCACCACTGAATAATAATGACCACTGGCGGAAACAAACAAGATCTGGAGGAAAAGAAAATTGCCAACAATAAATAATGTTATGGAGGAAGATTTGCCTCATTTGGTGGCTAAAATAAATGTTAAGTTGGGTCCTTTAAAACACATATATGTGTGGGTATGCTGGCAAGAACATTGTAAGGATCACACAGGCATTGAGGGGGAACGTTTACCTATTGTTAGATGTCATTGTGGTGCAATGGGTTAGTGCATCTGGCTATTAACCAGAAGGCTGACTGTTTGAGCCCACCCAGGAATGGCTGTGGGCAGGTTTCCTGCACTGCAGAGAGTTCGACTAGATTGCCATAGTCTCATTGCTGAGCAACAACAGGCAGAGCTCAGTGGAATGGGAGGTCAACCACCCAGAAGAGTCTCTGAGGTGTACTTGCCTGGAGGCAGAGTAAGCATCCGAGGTCTGGTCCAGTCCTAGGGCTGGGCAAACAGCAACCCATGTGTTCAGATGGTCCAAGGATCAGAGAAATTGAAGATCATGTGATCAAGATGTGCAAGGAGCAGGAAGGTAGGGCCAGGAACTACAAGGGTTGTTACCAGAATCTGACTGCAGCTGGAAGCTCTGTTCAAGAAAGCTGAAGCCAGCTGGTTCTCATCAGTGCCTTCTCCTCTGTGTCCTTGAAGGCTTATCTGCTGCAGGTGGAGTCAATCCCCCTCCAGGCTGCTGTTCAGCAGGCAAAGCTGACTCCTGGCCCATGACAGGCTAGCCTAGTAGGTGCACAGCAGGTCGTGTGGCACACGGAGTTCTCTTCTAACATATTACTGCCACTACCCACCTGCTGCCTGAGTGAGCTGTCTCATCCTGCCTAATGGTAGGGCCAGTCAGTCCTGTTCCTCACACACATGCCTTTATGGGTTCCAGTATCTATGCTAAGATCTAGTTTTATTTCTTTCCTACTTTACTGCAGAACACTGTTTCAAATTTAATGAATCTGTCTAGGCTTCATGATTGTTAACTGCAAATTAATGACATGCCATCCTAATTAGTCTCTAATCTCAATGGGAGGAAATGTGAGCTCTGTGTGTCAGCCACAAATGTTACCCAGCCAAAAATGTTTTGCTCTTGCAGAAAAGAATGTTCCCATTCTTTCCCAACAGTAAAATTATTCTAGATGCTGTGCCTTCACAAAAACACTTCTCTATTATAGCAATGCATTTTTCATTGAAATTGTGTCCAGCTGGAAACATATAGTAAAATGGTCATTGCCAATATAGCTTTAGAAACAAAAGCTATATTAGACAAAAGTTATTACAGTGGTACCTCTGGTTACAAACTTAATTCTTTCCGGAGGTCCGTTCTTAACCTGAAACCATTCTTAACCTGAGGTACCACTTTAGCTAATGGGGACTGCTGCCGCACCGCTGCCACACAGTTTCTGTTTTCATCCTGAGGTAAAGTTCTTAACCCGAGGTACTACATCTGGGTTAGCGGAGTCTGTAACTCAAAGTGTTTGTAACCCAAGGTGTTTGTAACCTGAGATACCACTGTATATAAATACATCTCAAGAAATTCAGTTGAATATTTACAAATTTAATGACAGATCTGCACATCTATCAGAGTCTAGTTTTCTCACATGCAGGAACATATATGTCAGGTTTAATTGCAACAATTTCCTGCAATGTGTCAACAGGTACCACAACAAAAACCACCACCACCAAATAGTTTCTAGAAATCACTGCAATTAGCTTTTGCACAAATGGGAAATTTGTGGGGGTTACAGGGATACCCATCTATGCAGAGAGAAAGAACCCACAGCTCAAAAAGCAAATGTTGAAATCTACCCTGATTCTAGAAATATAAAGAAGTATGCAGAAGAAAGGCAAGTGGATTGTTTTATATTATATTTCTGATACCTGTTATGAGATACCAATTTTATCTTCCTTTTGTGATCAAGTAAATTGGGTCTTTGTTTTATTGTTGGTTGTTTTAATATTGCAGCTACCAGCCTTTGAATTTATATGAAGGGTGGGATATAAATATAACTATATAGCTTTTTTTAAAGGTCCATTTGAGAACAGATTTCACAGAGCACTCTTAAGTAGGGTAACTTAGGAGACAGCGCAAAACGGCAGGTCGTTCACCACTTCCAAAGGCCTGCTGACTCCCAGCCAAGTGGCAGTAGGAGGGTTACCATTTTTCTTCCAGTTTGCCCTTTCAGATCTCCATTTAGTAAAATTTAACACACAAATACATACACAAAACCAAATGAGGTAATATCAACTACATAAACCTCAAACTGGAATAGCTAATGGCACCAATACAGAGACCTCTTGAAGAAAGAGCGGATCCAATGCAAACTCTGTCCTGCCTCTTTTTGTCCACTTCAGGCTAATGTCTATGTGCATAACAATGGCCTTTGCAGCAGATGTCTTCCCACCCGACTGATGAAGCTGCTCTCTGCCAGCAGAGACACGTCTGCCTCATCCTAACCTCCTTCAGAATCCAGATCTAGACATTAGAACTGCTCTGAATACAACACCATTCCAATTGCTACCAATATACACTCTACAAGACACACCAGACCATAAGATGCACCTAATTTTTGGAGGAGGAAAACAAGAAAAAAAAATATTCTGAATCTCAGAAGCCAGAACAACAAGAGGGATCGTTGCGCAGCAAAAGCAGCAATCCCTCTTACTGTTCTGGCTTCTGGGATAGCTGCACACACTCCATAAGACGCACACACATTTCCCCTTACTTTTTAGGAGGGAAAAAGTGAGTCTTATAGAGCAAAAAATATGGTAATTCTACTGCCACAAAATGCAGACACTGAGGTACTTTTGTTAGCATATTACTGTTCTTATGCAACCATCTCTTGCAAATGCACAAAGACCATCATCTAGGGCAAGCACCAACAAGAAGAGTAAAATATTCTTTTAGACTGATATGGACTTTAAGAAAATGTAGAAGGAATGAGGAGGTAGGGGTAAGTAAAGGGAAAATGACAATGACAATATGAAAGGATAAAGTAGGCAGAGAGATGGATCTGTGAAAAGGGTAGGAACGCTAACTGCTCAACTATTCATTTTTTTAAAATGGTGAAGATAGGGCTCATTTTCATCTGGATATTGTTCGACTCCTTACTTTTTCTTATGCATGAAATGCCATAAAAAAGACAAGGGGAAATTTGCACTAAACGGCTTCAAACAGTGAATAGGAAAGGCCGTTTACTGGGAGGGGGGGGAGCGTCAATGCAAAATTAACCTTAACCGAATCCTCTTTTGCGCCACCTTTCCAAATAATATTATTTATTTTATTTGCGACTCCAAATAGTTCATGTGAGGATAGCCAATGTAAGGACCATGTAAGTAAGATATAAGGATGCCCATTTCAAATTTGCATCTCTTGTGCTGCTTGCTCTTAAAATGTCATTCCTTGAGTTTAAAATTCAAGGTGCTGGCTTTGACCTATAATGCCCTTGGTGGCTTGTGACCAGAGTACCTGAAGTATGGGATACCCTTACATGAATGTGCTCAACTATTAATATATTTTTCAGAGGCACTGGTCAGAGGGCTCCCACCTCCTGAGGTGAGATGGTTGGCAATGAGGGACAGAGCCTTTTCAGTCACGGTAACACACCTGTGGAAATTCTCTCCCCCTGTCAAATTGCCAGCATCTTCTTTGATGACTTTCAAGCACAAACTTAAGACACTATTCTGTTTATACAGGCTTTTGATTGGTCTTATTCACTTTTTCTGCTGATCTGTTAAAAAAATTGCTTTGGAGCTCTTTAAAAACTACTTTTGAATGTTCAAGATTTACTTATTTTTTGTCTTTGCTGCTCTGTTGATTTTTCATATTAGCTTTTTGTTTGGTTTGCTACTTTGTGTGGCTGGTTTTAATTATGTTGTAAGCCATCTTGGAAATTAGAGCTGAGAAGCTGAGAAGCAAGGTATAAATAATTCAAATAATTATATAAAAAAAGAAGACTTCAGTCACTTTTACCATGCACCTACTAGGAAATTGTGACCCAGATAGCAGTCTGGTACAGTACATTCCCCAAACCTCTGGTTATTTAGTGCTAGAGAAACAAATTTTAGTTACTAGTTCCAAATAGTAGCCTATTTATAAAAAAAAGGTTCAAATAAATCAGACAGCCTATAGTAAGTTCTTCCTGAGGAGAACAAGACTTTGGTACAGTATACAGTGGTACCTCGGGTACTTAATTCGTTCCGGAGGTCCATTCTTAAACTGAAACTGTTCTTAACCTGAAGCACCACTTTAGCTAATGGGGCCTCCTGCTGCTGCCGTGCCGCTGGAGCACGATTTCTGTTCTCATCCTGAAGCAAAGTACTTAACCTGAGGTACTATTTCTGCGTTAGCAGAGTCTATAACCTGGAGCGTATGTAACCTCAAGCGTATGTAACCCGAGGTACCACTGTAGAGTAATCTGGGAAAAACACAAGGGAAGCATGCATATTTAGAACAAGACATCACCAATATGCTGGTTACACCCAACTCTAATTTCTCCTTCTCATCTGAATCTGATAAACCATGCAGGTGAAGTATCTGGAGGCAGTAAAGGCCTGGAAGAGAGCCAATAAACTGAAGCTGAATCCCAACAAAACAGAAATGTTGTGGGTGGGCAGTTTCCAGGTCGAAGAATTAAAGGTGGTACAGCGAAACCTTGGTTGTTGAACGCTTCAGAACCCAAATGCCAACAACCCAGAAGTGAATGCTTCTGTTTTCAAACGATTTTCGGAAGACGAGTGGCTTCCATGACACGTTTTTCGATTTTCATCATTCATTTTGCCAACAGCCCTTTGATTTTTGGTTTTCAAATGTTTTGGAAGTCAAAAAGACTTCCGAAAAGGATTATGTTCGAAAACCAAGGTTCTACTGTAGCCTGTTTTGGACGGGGTTGCACACCCCCAAAGGACCAGGCCTGTAATCTGAGGATACTTCTCGATTATATGCTCTGGTTCTTTTGGTGACATGGTGTGCATATTTTCAGCTTCAGATGGTTCACCAGCTACTTCCATTCCACACACACAGCTTTACTGTGGTTTGTAGACCCAAAATTCCTGGACAGGGACTGCCTGCTGTAGTAATCATATGCCATTTTAAAATGGGGGTTGAGGGTTGGGCAGGGGGATCATTGGGTTGTTGTTTTAATTTTGATTATATATTTTGTGGTTTTATATTTTGATTTTGTTCTGTGAACCACCCTGAGACCTCCAGGTATAGGGTGGTATATAAATTCAATAACAATAACTAATCATCATCATCATCCCACATGATAGACTACTGCAATGTGTTCTACATGGATCTGCTCCTGAAGATGATTCAGAGGTTGGAACTTATGCAAAATGCAACCGCCAGAGTTTTGATGCATCTGACAGCTAAAGACTGTATAACACTGGGGCTCAAGGACCTATACTTCTGCCTTTTGCTACTGTTGTCCTCTTATTTGAAATCTGCTAGGGAGACCCTTGATACATTTTCACTACATAGTGGATATTGAAGATCTGGCACTCTCCAGAGGCGCTTCCCAACATCACCTTCCTGGTTTTGAAATGCACTCCCCCTGCCTCGCCCCCCCCCCCAGGTCCTGTTGGCACAGTGTTTATTTTTAAGTGCCAGCTCAAAAAACTGTCTTTTTTTAACAGGCCTCTAAATCCTAAGATTTGGCCTCTACAGTAATATATGGACAGATGAACTATGTTTATTTGTGTTTTACTGCTGTAACCTGCCCTCAGGTCTTGGATGAAGGGCAAGATACTACAAAAAAAGAATGTAGCTGGAACTCCATAGTAGAAAGATATATTCATTTCGAACTCACTATTCTATACTCAGGAAGGCTTGTGGAATCCTTTTAAGAATATTTTAATGTAAAATCAAAAACAGATAGTGTGAGGATTATCTCCTGCTTACCTTTGAACACCAACACCTTCCCAAAGGAAAGCATCTTACATCCTCTCAGATGTAAACAAGCAATCAGTGCTAACAGCTTAAGCTAATAAATATTTCCTCCCAACTCCACCTCTTTTTCTGACTCAGCAGACAAGTTTCCAGAGGCTACAGTAACAACAGGGTGATCTCTCCATGCTAAAAGACAAGGAGAAGGTAAATAAAAAAAGAGAGGTGAACATAGCAGGCAGCTGGTTTTGCTGCCTTCAGTGACTGTACATAAAATCTCTTCATAACAGGAAGGAAGTTTTTAAAAATTCATGAACACTTGTTCTCTCATTCAAGATCCTCATATGCTGCAAATTCAGGGTGGCTTTCAATACAGTCATCTTCTACCTTGTATTTTTCACAGTCAGTTTAGGCTGGAAATAAATGCTAAACTTGGTTATGTGAACTAGTGCGACACACTGTCAGCTGCCAACCTACTTTGCTCCTAGAAAGCTTTAGTTCTTCTTTCTGTTTTAGGGACAGGTGCATTAGCAGCAAACAATTCGCAAGATCTGAGGAAGGGGTTATGTAGCCCTTAGTGTCCTTGTGCAGCAAGTAAATCAAGTCCTAAAGGTCTGCTGGGAACATTGATATCAAAAGGTGCACAATTTTTCACTGTCTTATGGACTGTGGCACAAAAAATATTTTATTATTGCATATGGTGTTGTATGCTATACTAAGGGGCTGTTTGCATTTTCCCCCTCCCTGCTTACTTCTATGTGCAGAGAGAACAGAAGTACTTTGCAGGCTTCCCTGATTCTTGCCCAACATCTCCTCCCACTGTTTAATCCTGAACAACAGACCAGGATTTTTCTTACCCTGTATTTTCTGCATATGCAAAGTGGATATCAAAAGATATCCATATTCGTTATGATATTTTTTTTAAAGAGATCCAATTTTAAGTTTAAAAAGCCCCTGATGCAACAAATACTTGATGCAAATCAGGACTGAAGGAAGAGAATCCTGTTAATTGACTGATATTAATAGAAGTGAGCATTATAAATATGTGAACAAAGCAGAGTGCAACTGTATTACAGCTACAATCATGTAATCCCTAATGATCTATTATGGAAATGACAGAACTGTTTCCAAAGCAATACCAAAAAATGAAAAAAAAATCCTTTTCAATAGTTCACATAGGGCGCTAAACCTAAAAAAAGTTTGACATCATACTTTCTCGTCAACATATGGAGAGTGTGCACCAATTAAAATTAAATTTAATGTGCACATTCCAGTGTATCACATCTACAATACAGAATAGGTGAAATGCCACATATTACTGATCATAGAACAGATGCAATAAATAAAACAAACATCTTTTGATGGGAAAGCATCTTTTGCTAACTGTAGCCTTAAACAGGTTTTCAAAAATCAGTTTGGGATGTGTTCCCACATGCCGGCAGGTTTCCCTTCTGTCAGGCGACTGCCACAGACACATCAGGAGAAAGATGCAGGGGAGGAGAAGATGGAAACAAACAAAATGGAAGGAGGATGGGGAAAGGCAGAGCAGCCCAAAAGGGTGGGAAAAGCCAGTCCCTTGATGGAAGGAAAAGCCCCTCCCCCCTCTAATTCGGAATATGCTTCAGGCAGCTTAGGAATTGTAAGATCATTTTCAGTCTGCTTGTGAAGTGGCACGCATGTGTTTTTGAGTGAGGATTTTCTCTCCCAGAGGACAAGCTGCAGAAACACAGAAGGCAAAGGAAATCTGTGCTGGTATAGATGTCTTCCCTTTTCAGACTTTCCAATGGAGGAGTCACAGGTGTCATTTGTGAATGAGGTAGCAAGTAAGGCAGAAATGTGAAGCCACAGGAAGGAGGTTTAGAAAATTTGAGAACACCTGCTCTTATCTGTTGCTTTTTTCCACAAAACATCTAAGAATTCAGATTATTGTGTATGCACACTGCAGCTACATGACTAATGGAGTATATAAATAAACAGCTACAGGGACAGATAAACAGTTGTCTGCATCAGAATCCAGAGACACAGATTGAACAGTATTTCGTACAGTATTGTGAGCTGGCACCCTCTTTTTGGTACAAGTCATTAACATAGGAGTGGCTACATTGTTCTCAGTCAAAAGTGGCAAGAGCATTCCCTCTCCCAATACAGTGGTACCTTGGTTCTCAAATGGCTCAGTTGTCGAACAAAATGGCTCCCGAAAACCGAAAACCCAGGAGTAAGTGTTCCGGTTTGCAAATGTTTTTCGGAAGCTGAATGTCTGACGCGGCTTACGCTTGAGTGCAGGAAGCGCCTGCAGCCAATCGGAAGCCATGCCTTGGTTTTCAAATGGTTTCGGGAGTTGAACAGACTGGCGGTGCTGGTGTCAACCTCTCTTAATGTATCAATTCAACATTGTCCCTCGTTGACCACCCCTAATTTTTTAGTGTTGTCCCTTTCTGATAGTCTCTTGAGAAATACTTACTATATCTGCGTGTACATACCTCCAGTAAAGTCTTGTGGGGAACTGAGATCATATTGGGAAAAACTTGACCAACTACTCGAAAGTATAGACTCTCTGTCACCCAACCCTCAGCTTGTCTTGGGAGGTGATTTCAATGCCCAGATCGGCCTTGTTTCCCCACAAAATACAATATTATCTGGACTAAACTTGGAGGACAAACCTGAAATCTGCCAGAGGGCAGCAATGGACACCACTGGGAAATATCTTTGTTTGAGAAGTGAGGTATGACCGTAGTAGAAATTGAAAATTCATTATCACTTCATTCACTTGCCACAGCAAAAAACAAAAACAAAACCCAGAAAACATAATTGCTCCTGCAATTTTAAAAAAGAAAAGTCCTAGAGCTGCACTCTTGCCCTTTCCACACACCCCACAGTACTGTCAGAGCCATAAGCTGGTTTCCTGAAAGGAAAACTTCTGTTGATTCTGGTTTATGCATGCTTAAAAATATTATCTATATTAAAAAACTCAAAAAGCACACATTTTAGATTGGCCTACTCTGATTCATCTCTGCAAAACTTACACACTACAAAAATGGGGCATGACATATTTGGATACTGCAAATATTCTATGGAGTCTGATAGTCTACTCTGACCAGATGAACACCATCTCATGGATTCTTATCTCACGTTTCCTATAATTAAAGTCAGTTAGCTTCTTCTTGAACAGAGATCAACTGGGCTTTGGACCATAAAATCTATGTACAGTGTTAGATGCACTCATGACAATTGAACAGTACTCTTAATCCTGTCAATTTAATAATATAAAGTATTTTCAAATTGCACATAGGTTTAAATCTCTACATGATTTAACTGTTTTGCTGATTGCTGTTGCAAGACAAATGACAATTTGAAATTTAAGGACCTATAATTAAGATGGAAGGACCTCTGTTAAAAGATATGAGTTGCATCCAATATTCCATCTATATATCTTTATGTGCTGTACATATTCTTACTGGACAAAGATGCATCTCATACCACATTGCTTAAATTTCAATGTTTGTTATTCACCAAGTATTCTTTATGTCTCATTCCTAAATTTATTCTATTAAAATCGAAAGTGCTGCTTCAGCTGCTTGCAGTTGCAGTGAGCAAGAATTTTATTGTCTGACTCGCTCATTAGAATAGGAATCATTTTGGTCTTCAGCAAAAGGTTCGCAAGATGCTGGGGGTGTATATTCATTCCTATCAGTTCTTTCTGGCTGGTGAAATAAATAAAAACAAATGGATAAAACACAAGGCTAAAGAAAACACTCACCCATGATGTGGCTTTCTGAAAATTTAAATGCGAAATCTAACAAAAGACTGTATGTTAAAGTCCTTGTCACAAGTCTTCTGGTTTTCCTTTGATTTATATTCTCATCAACTGAATGGCTGTTTGTAGTTAGGGGCCGGGGAAGATAAACCAAACATAAGCTTTTTTCCTATTATCTGCTTGGTTATCCCTTCAAGAGGGCAGGAATATGAAGGCCTGTACAGTGGTACCTTGGAAGTCGAACAGAATCCATTCTGGAAGTCCATTTGACTTCCAAAACGTTCAGAAACCAAGGCATGGCTTCAGAATGGGTGCAGTAAGCTCGGGCAGCCAATTGGAAGCCGCGTGAGCTGCGTCGGACCTTCGGGTTCTAAAGAATGTTGGCAAACCAGAACACTCACTTCTGGGTTTGCGGTGTTCGGGAGGCAAAACGTTTGGGTCGCAAGGCATTTGTCAACCAAGGTATAGATGTAATTACTTACATACATCCCCTGAGCTGAAACACCAACAGTAAGAAAGGCCCACATAAATCTGCCAGGATGCTCTTCACTTTAAACAAATGGGTTTCAGATCACAGTTGAAAATAACGGACCTCAGAATTAGAAATTATTTACATTTCTTAGAATGTAGGTAGTACTGTCAAAATGAATGATAAACATATTACTTCCCATCTGAGGGTGATTTTTGTGCTCGCAAATATTCCCTGTGCTCTACAGTGAAGTTTAGCAGTCATTTTGTTAACTTGGTTTTCATTCCAAGTATATACTGATATATACAAGGGGATTGTGGCTGTTGCATGTTAGAAGTCTTGTAATGGAATAAAGGGCTAGAGTTGGCCCAGGAACAGCAGCTGGTTCTCTAGCAGCGTATTCAATTAAGGCACTATATGTGATTATGGCCTGCTCATTTGTCAACAGCAGGAGAGTGGGGTTAGCGGGAATGAACCGCTCACGTGTGTTTTCAAGTATGTAATAAACATGTACACAATGAAGCAACCTCCTAATATCAAAACAGCATAAAGCTGCTTAATAATTACTGGTGTGGGGTGGTTACCACTTCCACATGGAAATGTGGAACAGCTACAGGGATGATACAGTTACTCCCAAACTGGCATAGGAAGGTAACCATGTAGTCCACACAACAAAAATGCTATCTGTTTACAGCTATAAATGGTGCAACATGGCACCTATCACACAGAAGATGTACCACATCCCAACAGCAATACAGTGGTACCTTGGGTTACATACGCTTCAGGTTACATACTCCGCTAACCCAGAAATAGTGCTTCAGGTTAAGAACTTTGCTCCAGGATAAAAACAGAAATCGTGCTCTGGCGGTGCGGCGGCAGCGGGAAGCCCCATTAGCTAAAGTGGTGCTTCAGGTTAAGAACAGTTTCAGGTTAAGAACGGACCTCCGGTACTTAACCCGAGGTACCACTGTACCTGTATATGAACTTGACTGGTTTTTCGGGGGGTTGTCAAAATGGTCTTTTTAGTGCTTTATTTTGGTTATATTTCTAGAATTTGTCTCAATGTATTGACTTGGTTCTGCAAATAGACAAATAAATTTGTGCTCTTTCTCTCTCCGCCTTCATCCATTTCTCACAATTTTTATTTTATCCTCCACTCTTCCCTGGAGGATATTACCTTCACATCAAGTGCTGTCATCCAGTGGGGAAAGAGGCAGGGGTGTGACTCCTGCTATTAGTGTGCGAGCTTTCATTTTGTGCAAGTGTGAGAAAATAAGGTAAACAAAATTTAACCTTTCTTTTGTGATAAATGTGAGGATAAATAAAACATCATTTTTTAAAAAGTACAATATGGGCACACTGAGGTTTCCTCAACCTTTAAATATATTGGTATGTAAAGCACTCATAACCAAGATGCAACCATTGCTAGACAATTTGTGTACAGGAGCCAGCGTGGTGTAGTGTTTAAGAGCGGTGGACTCGTAATCTGGTGAATCGGGTTCACGTCTCCGCTCCTCCACATGCAGCTGCTGGGTGACCTTGGGCTAGTCATACTTCTCTGAAGTCTCTCAGCCTCACTCACCTCACAGAGTGTTTGTTGTGGGGGAGGAAGGAAAAGGAGAATGTTAGCCGCTTTGAGACTCCTTAGGGTAGTGATAAAGCGGGATATCAAATCCAAACTCCTCTTCTTCTTCTTCAGGTTCAGAACCTTTGGGAGAAGGGCATCAGCTCTCAGGACGGCAACTGTTGTGAATGATAACAGGGTTACAGGAGCTGCTAGAAAGTTGAGCAGCCCATTCCAATGTAAAGCTGAACACGCCTAAGCCCATTGAAATAATGGGTTTAGGTGCATCTAATTTTAAATAGTATCAGGCTGCACATGGCTTAGCAATTGTAGCAGCTGGTAAGTTAGGAAAAGCTAAATCATAAAATAGTATTTAAAACCACAGAGCTATAGAAGTAATTTAAACTTCCCATGTAACTTTTAAAAATGGTCGTCACCCTAATTCTAAGCTCTGCATTTGTGATGCCGTCCTAATTCCAAACCATAAACAAGACTTATTGTTCGTTCCACTCCTGTCAAAAATGATCAGCTGTAAAGCTGACACAGGAAACCCATAAAATGATTTCATTTAACTTGATTGGAAGGAATACTGAAGAATGTCAACCCAAAAATGCTTTCTTTCCTTCTTCTTCCTTTCATATGTCACCTCAAAAGTGTTTTAGGTGGCTTATAAATGGATTTGCTTTAGCAGCTTAAGCAGAAATCTGGAGGAAAATATGCCCTGAATTTTAATGATACATCATATTACATTGGTTGGTTTTTACATGCCATTTCTGAAGTGACAGGTTTTACTTCAGTAGCTATATTACAATGTCATTAATCAACAGAGACCAGAACTCAAATCTTTTACAAAAAACAAAACACCACATAATCACTTGTGTAATCTTGACTGTGCAAAGTAAAAAAAGGCTAAAACAATTTCCAACTTTTTTAAAGCATGGAATTAAAATGATGGAAACAGCAGTTATGCAATGCACAAATAAAATTAAAAATGTCACTAGTTTAACATATCAGCTGCCTGATCTAGGCTGCGAGATCCTAAGCCAGGAACTACCAATTTGACACCCATGGGTGCACATGCACCAGCAGAGCCCTTTCTGGTGCCCCACAGTCTATTCTCCCTACACTATTAAGCCTGAAAAGTGCATTTTATTGTAGCCAATTGTGTGCTTGGTTGCAGGATTGTGTGTGTGATGCCCATGACATCTCTGCTTTGCAAATGTGCCCACAGTCCCAAAAAGGTTAGCAAATCTCTATCCTAAGCATTACTTTGAGAGGGATCCCACTGACGTCAGCAACACTATGGACAATTCACTTATACAGTGGTACCTCTGGTTAAGAACTTAATTCGTTCCGGAGGACTGTTCTTATCCTGAAACTGTTCTTAACCTGAAGCACCACTTTAGCTAATGGGCAGTGGTGTAGCGTGGGTTGTCAGCACCCAGGGCAAGGCAAGTAATTTGCGCTCCTAACCCGTGGATTTGCGCCCCCTAACCCTAACCCCCAGATGTTGCGCCCGGTGCGGCCGGCCCCCCCTGCACCCCCCACGCTACGCCACTGCTAATGGGGCCTCCCACTGCCGCTGTGCTATTTCTGTTCTCATCCTGAGGTAACGTTCTTAACCTGAGGTACTACTTCCGGGTTAGCGGAGTCTGTAACCTGAAGCATTTGTAACCCGAAGCGTTTGTAACCTGAGGTACCACTGTATAGGAATTCATATGCAGAACAGCCACACAGTTAGCTTTTACAGTGGTACCTCGGGTTAAGTACTTAATTCGTAATTCGTTCCGGAGGTCCGTACTTAACCTGAAACTGTTCTTAACCTGAAGCACCACTTTAGCTAATGGGGCCTCCCGCTGCTGCTGCGCCGCCGCACAATTTCTGTTCTCATCCTGAAGCAAAGTTCTTAACCTGAGGTATTATTTCTGGGTTAGCAGAGTCTGTAACCTGAAGCGTATGTAACCTGAAGCGTATGTAACCCAAGGTATGTAACCCAAATGGAAAAATCACCTCTTTCAAGGCATGCATCTCACAAGAGCACCATATGTTAAATACCAACCTTTCTACAGTTCACCAGTATATTTATTTATTTACATCTACGATCCACAAAATAAACACACCAAACAGGGAACACTTACTCTTTGAAAGTAAGCACAGGGGGGAAAATGTTACCCTGATTCCTATAAATGAACTACAGAAGAGAAATATTATCTACTAACAGCAGAGGGAGATATAAGCAAACTGGCTTTGAATCAGATTTTAACTATACTTGTAATTGCTTTCCAAGTCAGCACCACAATAAACACTAAATATGCACCTTCATTTCATTACAACACTGGCCATTTTTCCAGTGAGTTTAAAATGTTTATCTAGTGGTCTCTTTGTACCCTAATTCAACACCAATTATTTATTTTTATCACTTAATATTTTCCTTGCATCTGAAGCAAAGAGAGATAATTGAATCTGAAAAAGCACTGAAGTCTTGCTAAATTGATTAGCTAAGCTACAGCAATATAAAATGAACTCTACTTCAGAAATTCAAAGTGCTTTTTTATTTACACCACGGAAAAAGAAAATAAGAGAGCGATAAATAATTTGTAAAAATGGGCTTGCTGAACTCTTATGAAAATAAGCTGAACAGAAATACAAATTAAATAAACAAGCATGAGAACTGTTTACAAGGCAACATCTCTACTGGTGCAGAAAAACATCAAAGCAGAAAAGACGACCAAAGGAAATTGTTCACTGCACACTACAAAAACAGGGAGAGAGAGATAAATCTAAAGGCACATTCCTGACTCTGATTTTGATGCACAGAAATTATTCTCTGGTTTTGCCATATTTGCTATGCAGAGCTTAGCTGGCGGGGGGGGGGGGGCTTTTCCTGCATTTTAATGAGTTAGCTCTCTGTGTGACAATACAGAAATTTATCTACCTTTCCCCCCAGAATATGTAAGTTTATTCAAGTGTATGTTGGCTTTACAAAGGTGTTTATTATAACAGTAACAAGAGAAAACGTCTAAATCATGTGTTGCTTGAATGCTTATATTTCAATTAACAATGTAAAAAACTAATGAGAATTGTGTACTGTATTTGAGTACTATTGTCATTTACCAATGAAGATTAACGTACAGCCAGGAATGTTTTATCCTCAGTCAGAGCTAAACATATCTTTTTTTGGAGCAGTTCAGGAAGCTTCATATTTAATATTTGTTAGCTACTCTTGTACAAAATGAATTGTAAGTGATCTGCACCCACACACATACAAAATGAAATCAGTGGTGCAATACATTTTACCAAATCATTAGTCAAGTCTTACAAACCAAATATCTTCTCTACCATGGAAGAATGTGTGCAACTGTACATTATACTCTGCCCAGTAATGTATTTTGAAACCCTGCAAATTCTAGCAGACTAAATCAGACCACTCACCCTCAAATATTATACACACAAATATAAGAAACCCAATTTCTGGGTTAAGTGACAGAGCTAACTTCTGAATTCAGTACAAAACTGCTGCTTGAATTTATAAGGATTTGAAAAGTTACCAGAAACATCAAACCCACTGTGTTGGAACAATATTGAACGGTACCCGAAACAAGCCCACGTTGGCATGGAAAACCCTTTATTTGGTTGCTGCCAATTGACAGTCTCAGCTGGATTCCATAGCTCTCAAACGTTCTATAAAGTTGTTGCTCCACCTCCTCTACTCCATGTCCCAAGAACCAGAAATGTATTTCTGATACCATCAAACAGGACCAAGTACAAATTATAGGAGTGTTTTCCAAATTCCAGACTTCCAGCAGTTCTAACTTACCTTGAGGATGAGTGCTATCAGCTAATTACTTCTAAGAACTTGGTAAACTGGTAAGCACAGGTACAGATTAGGATTAAACTTGGGATCTAAAAGCCCCATGGCCACCAGTGGAGATGAATGGCGGCTTTGCAAACATACCCAATAGAAATTGTGTGCAGAATACAATTTCTGACAAAATCTGGTGTGTTTCTTTCCATAACAACAGCTTTTTAAGGCAGATAAAATACAAAGCACGACAATAACAGCCATCATGGCATCAACCCTCTGCATGCTTCCCCACAGTGTTTAATGAAAACAGTGAGCACTCAACATGAGGAAAAAGTTCAGAGGTGCTAAGCAGCTGAAAGCAAGAGTTTTGTCTGGTGCTGGAATTTGAATACCAGACAACAATTCCCCTTATATCAGGGATATATCTGGACCAGAAGGCTGCACTATACATGTAGAAAGTACCTTAAAGGGGGAGGGGCTACTGTATTACTTCACCAGCTTTCTCTGATAAAATCTGCATAACAGAGAAACCCTTAGGATCTGGACTATCTGAAATAAAAGCCATCCCTTCCTTGCCTGCTGTACAGATCTGTAAATATCTAAAAGAATTCACTCTAACAGAAACAGGCAACTCTAAATGAGGGCACTGCTTCTTTCAGAAAGCCCCACGTTCGTAGTTGGCGCAGCTTGACCACTCAAAGTGCCACGGAGGGAGCTTCATCGTAAAAGGAGACAGCTGGACCCTGGGGCTCTATGGCTTGCCATGCTGACTTCTCTGGCCCAATGCTGCGTGGCTTGCAAGGGAAGGGGTCGCTTGCTTCGCAGCACCTGCCACCACCCCTCCCCTCAGGCAAAACACCAGAACAACACTGTGGGGACATGCCCGGACTTTGCATTCTCCACTACTGTTGCCCACCAGAGGAAAGATCCATTACAGAGCTCTCCTCCTCCACCCCCCCCAAAAAAACACACACTTGCTCTGGACCCAAAATGTCCCTGCAGAGCCACTTTCCCCCTACGGAAGAAGCCCCAGAGAGAACAGGAACTAAAACAAAAAACTTCGCCAAGTCTCTCCGTTTCCCAAGGATACCGGCGGAACAAACAGAAGCCAAGGCCCCAGGGAGGGTCTGCCTGAGGGGGAAGCCCAACCACCACCTCTTCCCTCAGCCAGGAAAATAAAAGTTCACTCGCGGCACGACCAGGAGGAGGAGGAGGAGGAAGACGGGCCGGCCCCTCCCGCCCTCAGGTGCCGCTTCCTGACAAGACACTCCCCCCCTCCACGCCGCTCGCGGGGCAAGCTCGTTCCCGCCACCCGCTCGCCTCCCGAAGCCGAAGGAGGGCTCCGCGCTGGGCGGAGAGCACCTGAGGGAGCGGGCGGAGGGGGAAGGGTCGGTGCGCGACGGAGAGCGGGGTCTTGCCTCACTCAGCCCACCCCACTTGCCGGCCGCGGCGCCGCCGAAGCCCCCTCGCGGCGCCTGGGTGGCGCTCACCCACCTCTCTCCTGCTCGGCTTGCAGGCACACGGGGATGGTCTTCTTCCAGCCCGGCATGGCTCCTTCAGGGCTGCGGCTGGGGCTGCGGCAGGAGTAGCAGCAGCAGCAGGGCGCACATTGCAGTCTGAGGCGGCGGCGGCGGCAGCAGCGCCTCTTCTTCCTATTCCCCGAGCTGCACGCCTGGGGGGTGGAAAGCGGCGACGGCTCCCGAGGGCTGGAAACGGGAGCGAGGAGGAGGCGCCGCTGGCCGAACAGCTGCCTCCTTTTAGTTCGGGGAGCGCGCGACGACGAGGAGGAGGAGGAGGAGGAAGCGAGGGAGGGAGGGCAAGGTGGCGGCACTGCAAGCTCCGGAGCGGGGCGGAGATGGAGGAGGAGGAGGAGGGGGCTCTCCCCGGTTCAGCTGGGGACATACGCGCGCACAGAAGGGTGAATGGGGAGCGAATGGGAAGCGAGAGGGGGCGTCGCTCGCCTCGCCGCCGCCAGCAGGTGGGAGAGCTGGCGTTGCCGGCTGCACAATGGCGGGAGGGAGCGGGGAAGGGCGGGCGAAGGAGCGGCGGCGGCGGCGCGCTGGGCTCCTCTCCCTGGGGCCCCACAAAGAGACTCGGTGAGGAGGGGGAGGCAGGAAGGCGGCAGGCGTCTCCCGGAGAAGAGAGGGGCGCCTCGCTCCGCGGCGGGCGGGCGAGGAGGAGGAGGAGGCACACCCTGGGTGAGGGGAAGGGGAGGCGAGGCGCCGCTTCGCTCCTCTTTTTCTCCTCACGCGCAGCCGTGAGGGAAGTCGACGCTGGAGGGGCGAATTTCACCCACGGTGGGCACTCGTCGTGGTCTCGTGTGAACGCTCGACAAGGGAAAAGTTCTCTGCTTCTCCCGTCCCACCCCACCTTTAAAAGGACGCTTCCTTCACCACGCCCAGCCTCGTTCCGTGAAACTTCGAAGTACTTTTAGGCGCAGCTTGAGTCTACCCATGTTGAACTCGGCGGAGTTCAATGCGGTTCGCTCCTGCTCGAGGACGGAGCCCACAGGGCTCAGGTTGTAGTGGAAGCGCCGCTGCCGCCGTCGAACAAAATCAGAGGTTCCCACTGAATCTGCAAAGAATAAGGAAGCGCGGCAGGATTTGTGCGCCTCGGGCCACGCGCGCTCTTTTCCCCGAACTGCCTCCCTTTTAGCACATTTTGGCCTTTGCTGAAAGGGGAAGCGATGTAAAACCAACAAGATGCCCAAAGGAGGGGGTCAGATTGTACACTAAAAATTAGTCATAATGTATCTTGGAGGCATAGTCGAGTGGATGTGTTTTTTTGTTAAATGTCAAGACAGACAAAAGACCATCTGGATTTCTTTCAGATGAAATGCAGTTTAAAAAAGAAACCGAAAAGGTAATGATGATACCATAAGCATCAAAATAAAGCATTGGAGAAACACTCGATAACTACATTTTGGCATAGTGTGGTCATCCAACCACAAAACCCAGCCACACACAGAAAAACAAAAATGTACCATTGTGTGGCATACCTATCCAAAACACTTCTGTATGCTACATGGTTTTTCTCTCCTCCAAACCAAGTTGTAGTTGTGTAGTTTGGGAGGGGGGGGACATCCAATGTTAGTCACCAGCAGGTTCCTATGTTCCTACTTTGGTAGCTGAGAGAAAGGGTCCCTGGTCAATATTTGTTATGGGCTGTGTGCACATTGCCCGCTTAAAATACAGCTAGGTTGTTCTTTTTCTCGACTTGGATAGAAGCTGGTTTTGGGGGAAAATGTGTCAAAATGCAGTGTTTCCATACAGGATAGGTATAGATTATGGATCATGTGTTTACATCACATCCCAAGCCAGCAGTAGGAGCACAATGTAGAGTAAATGGAAGTGTGTCCACAGTCTCCGTGTCTATCTGTATATCTCTTGGTATAAAGGTAAAGGTACCCCTGCCCGTACGGGCCAGTCTTGACAGACTCTAGGGTTGTGCGCCCATCTCACTTAAGAGGCCAGGGGCCAGCGCTGTCCGGAGACACTTCCAGGTCATGTGGCCAGTGTGACAAGCTGCATCTGGCGAGCCAGCGCAGCACACGGAAACGCCGTTTACCTTCCCGCCAGTAAGCGGTCCCTATTTATCTACTTGCACCTGGGGGTGCTTTCGAACTGCTAGGTTGGCAGGCGCTGGGACCAAGCAACGGGAGCGCACCCCGCCGCGGGGATTCGAACCGCCGACCTTTCGATCGGCAAGCCCTAGGCGCTGAGGCTTTTACCCACAGCGCCACCCACGTCCTTGGTCTCTTGGTATATAAAGCATTAACTTGCTGTGATATTTTCTCATGGAAGCATTTACCCCAGAATAATAAAGTTTAATGCAGCTTTCAGTCCACCCATTCGTCATGATAGTCATCCATTATATTCATTCTCAGGCACCAATCAATTGCCATATCCAGGTTCTATCTCTGTCTTAATAAACACTCTCTTTCTTGTTTTAGCTTTATCCGCACACACAATCAGTCCAGAACTCTGGTCAGGGTATTGCAAGGTCCCATGGGAGCAAGAAAGTCATAGCTGTTATTCTGAATGTACTCCAGAGCTATATATAAAAAATGATTGTAATTACTTTTAAACATGAACTGACTTTTTAAGTGAATGTGCACCTTGAATGTTAAGCAGCTGCTGTTGGCAACTTGGCATTCTGTAATTCTACAATTTCTTGGTGAAATGCCTTTTAAAACCAATTACTGACTCTTTCTTATTAGTATGTGTTCATTATGGAACTAAAAGTGTAATCCTAAAGATTTTTAATTCAAAAGTCCCACTATACTCGTGTGGTCCAAAGACACATGAAGCAGCCACCTACCCAAAGCTAAATATATCTAGATTTGGTCAGTGCTAGAATAAGAAAGTCCATGCAATCTTCAGTTCTATGATGAAAGACAGATGAACTGTAAATTATTATTATTATTTATTTGTACCCCGCCCATCTGACTGGGTTTCCCCAGCCACTCTGGGCGGCTTCCAACAAAATAGTCCATCAAACATTAAAAGCTTCCCTAACAGGGCTGCCTTGAGATGTCTTCTAAAAGTCTGGCAGTTGTTCTCTTTGACATCCGGTGGGAGGGCGTTCCACAGGGCGGGTGCCACTACTGAGAAGGCCCTCTGTCTGGTTCCCTGTAACTTGGCTTCTCGCAACGAGGGAACCACTAGAAGGCCCTCAGCACTGGACCTCAGTGTCTAGGTAGAACGATGGGGGTGGAAACACTCCTTCAGGTATACTGGACCAATGCCATTTAGGGCTTTAAAGGTCAGCACCAACACTTTGAATTGTGCCCAGAAACGTACTGCGAGCCAATGTGGTCTCAGCAGCTGCTCCCAGTCACCAGTCTAGCTGCTGTATTCTGGATTAGTTGTAGTTTCCGGGGCACCTTCAAAGCGCATTGCAGTAGTCCAAACGAGAGATAACTAGAGCATGTACCACTCTGGCGAGACAATCCGCGGGGCAGATAGGGTCTCAGCCTGCATACCAGATGGAGCTGGTAAACAGCTGCCCTGGCACAGAATTGACCTGCACCTCCATGGACAGCTGCGAGTCCAAAATGACTCCCAGGCTGCACATCTGGTCCTTCAGGGGCACAGTTACCCCATTCAGGACCAGGGAATCCTCCACACCTGCCCGCCTCCTGTCCCCCAAAAACAGTACTTCTGTCTTGTCAGGATTCAACCTCAATCTGTTAGCCACCATCCATCCTCCAACCACCTCCAGATACTCACACAGGACCTTCACCACCTTCACTGGTTCTGATTTGAAAGAGAGGTAGAGCTGGGTATCATCCACATACTGATGAACACCCAGCCCAAACCCCCTGATGATCTCTCCCAGCGGCTTCATATAGATATTAAAAAGCATGGGGGAGAGGGCAGAACCCTGAGGCACCCCACAAGTGAGAGCCCAGGGGTCTGAACACTCATCCCCCACCACCACTTTCTGAACACATCCCAGGAGAAAGGAGTGGAACCACTGTATGACAGTGCCCCCAGCTCCTCTAGACGGTCCAGAAGGATGTTATGGTTGATGGTATCAAACGCCGCTGAGAGATCCAGCAGAAGTAGGAAACAGCTCTCACCTTTGTCCCTAGCCTGCCGGAGATCATTGACCAGTGCGACCAAGGCAGTTTCAGTCCCATGATGAGGCCTGAATCCCGACTGGAAGGGATCCAAATGGTCCGCTTCTTCCAGGCGTGCCTGGAGTTGTTCAGCAACCACTCACTCAGTCACCTTGCCCAATAATGGAAGATTTGAGACTAAATGTGCTATATATATCTATATATATAATTTCAGCCTGACATCAGTAACCTGAAACCACAACAATTTAGATGACAATTGTCACTTGGACTGAAAACTTATGTTTAGCTGACAATCTCCAGTAATTAGTGCAACAACACGTGATCATGTTTAGGTGGAGAGAAAAGAATTGAGGAAATGCAAATTGCCCATTTTTCATATTTATTTATGTGCATATAAATGCTTTATCATACAACCTAAATCCCAGTCTACCACATCCACATGGTTAAGCCAGTGAAATATTAAAATAGTGACTTGGGTGTATGACTCCATTGGTGGCACACTGTTTCCACTTTCTGTATGTCATAATCTTCTGTTTTATGTTCTGGTGTAAGATAACCGAATGCATCACTTTAAAACACGCAGACATCAGGGAGGAGAATTAGCCCAAATTGCCAGCCATATTTCATCCTGAATTTGTTGCTCTAAGATGGTTTCCTATGTTGTAATATATTTCATTTTAGAAGGTTGCATATGATGGAGCAGCAAATTATAAAGTGATGGAGTACGACTTTTCACCAAGCCTCTGGAATAATCAAGAAGTATTTCTATTCAAGTGAGTGATCTTGTTACTTCTGGTTTAAAAAGAATTATTCAAGCAAAGGCAACTTACCAACAATATCAAATTATTTCAGTATGAGTCCTTGAAATAATTAATAGCAGGAGCGATCCATAAGAAGAAATGACCCCATTGATACTGCTTTTTAAGCTGTAGATAGAATCAGGTCCAAGGACAAATGCTTGGAGACAAAGTTTCCCCTTTTTTCAGATTCCTGGGATTGGGTGAGTAAACTACAATTTATTTATATCTTTTTAAATATAATGAATACACCGATTTCCTGAAGTATCAATAATAAAACAAAACAATAAACCATTATGTAACAAAATGCTACTGTGTAAAAAATAACCAGCAAGATAAAACACAACCTAGGAGCAAAATACGTAACAGCTTAGCACAGCAGCATTAAACATTATCAATAAAATCAGGAGCTGAATAACAGCTAAAGCAATGCTTTAAAGACCAATGATTCTTCTGAAACGAAGGGTCTCTGTCATCTTGCAAAACTCCATAAGTGGTGAGGTGCCAGTACAATGTACAAAAGTCCCATTCTGTGAGCACAGTTCTGCTCATGCCTTTCCAGGTCCAAACCACAGAACTTAAATTCCTGCAAAATCCTTGTCAAACTTTGTTTTTTTACTCAAATGCAAGATTGTGTGGGGAGACCAGTGTAAAGGCAACTCTCTACAATGATGTTTGGGCATCTATGTTCTGTGATAGTTTAGCTGTCCTTACATCAGTATTAGGGAAGCGGGTGGCACTGTGGGTTAAACCACAGAGCCTAGGACTTGCCGATCAGAAGGTCGGTGGTTCGAATCCCCGCAACGGGGTGAACTCCCGTTACTCGGTCCCTGCTCCTGCCAACCTAGCAGTTTGAAAGCACGTCACAGTGCAAGTAGATAAATAGGTACTGCTCTGGCGGGAAGGTAAACGGCGTTTCCGTGCGCTGCTCTGGTTCGCCAGAAGCGGCTTAGTCATGCTGGCCACATGACCCGGAAGCTGTACGCCAGCTCCCTTGGCCAATAAAGCGAGATGAGCGCTGCAACCCCAGAGTCGGTCACGACTGGACCTAATGGTCAGGGGTCCCTTTACCTTTATTACATCAGTATTACCACTACCATTTACAGGTAATAGGAATGTTTGAAGCTGCCTTATACAGAATAAAGCCATTGGTCCACCTAGTCCAGTATTGCTGACTGGCAACAGCTTCCCAGAGTTTCAGATGGGATCTCTCCCAATCCTATCTGGAGATGCCAGCATCCTTCTACATGCCAAGCATGAGCTGTTCCACCAACTACAGACCTTTTCCAACAGGATATCAGGAAAAGGCCCAGTACATCTGGCTTCTTCTGTCTGTAGAACTGCTGTTGCTGCTATTCCTAGTAAGTATCACCTCCACAATCCCATTCCATTGTATCCCTACTTTTCTATAGTATTCTGGCTGGCAGTAAAACCCCTTTATGCCTGATCCTCTGAGCCTTTGCCTCAACAAATTAGGAAGCAGGATCAGCCCCTTGGGCTGTTGTTATTTTTTTTAAGGCATGCATATTGAAAACTTAGACTTTGATATATTGTTAAAATGAAATAACCTAACTAGTCACTGTAACTGTGTTCTTCTATTATAGGAAGTTAATTATTTAAATTGCTTAACAATATGTGAACAACCCACTTAATGAAAACATCATGTTATGAGAAAATGTGCAATCCAACACATTTGCCATTGTTTTATGCAGAAGTGAATTATAGCTCTTAATTAGATTGTTAACTCAAATAGATTTGAGTGCAGGGTTGCGGGGTGGCAAAAGATGAAGGGGCTTAAAAGAAAGTGCAGGGATGCTATGAATTAGAGGCCAATTTTCAATATTCCTGTTGTGGTAACCAATAGTTTCATTTAAAGGGAAAAAAGAATGATAACAATAGCTAGTTTAAATTATCCTTCTCGTATTTCGAGGTTAAGAGAACGAGTCATGACTTGGGATCCCACAGTTCAATTCTTAGCTCAGCTATGAATCTGTGGTCTTAGGCAAGATACTTCCTGCCCTCCCCCAAATTTAATAGAGAGATTCTTATGACATTGTTCTTTTCTGTTTTGTAACCTGTCCTGGGACCTTTTGGTAAGAAATACATTTAATAAATAAAATAATGAAGCTTATATAAAGACCAGTGTTTTTTTTTTCTTTAAAAAAATGTTTAGGGGCACTCTCATTTTCCTACTCCTATCGAAATACTGCCCCTCAATGAGGCCAAACTTAGATTCACAAATTGCTTAGAGGCATGCGTACCCCTAGGAAAAAAATCACTGATAAAGACTGTATAGATTAAACAGTATTATAATGCTCTCCTATTTTGCAGTTGGTATTTATGGTTTTAGGGTCCAACATGCAACAGAAATGTCACAGACTGAACTGCCTCTCCTCACATGAACTGCCTCTCCTCACATGAACCATCTGAGGCCCTTCTTTCTGTGCCTCCTCCATGAGGCATCTGGAAGGTGGCAACATGAAAACAGGCCTTTTCTGTGGTGGCTCCCTGTTTGTGGAATGCACTCCCCAGGGAAGCTCGCATTGCCTGTTCGTTATATATCTTTAGACACCAGGTGAAAACATTCCTCTTCACCCAGGCCTTTGGCTAATTAAGCAATCAATGACCTTTTAAATGGTGTGGGGGGGTATTGTTTTTGTTTGTTACCACGTTCCGTATTTTTGTGTTTTTATATGGTAAACTGCCTTGTGATCCTCAGGTGAAGGGCATTATAGTAATTTAATTAATGAATTATTAATATATGGGATATATTATTATTCCATAATAATGCCATAATGACCACTCCCCACATCAAATGGGGGGCGCTGTTTGCGTGGTCACGTGCAGGCCGCCCCCCATCCTACACAATATTCCCGGCAATGCAGCCCAGCTTCACCTCCCCAAGCTGGATACCAAGCTGGTTTCCGCCTAACCTCAGACAATTAACCAATCCCAGTTGGTGAGGCGTTGCCAGGTAAGGATTGAGACTGCCCTGCACACACAATAGAGGGTGGAACTTGATGGTGACGGAAGCAGTAGTTCAATGTCATCTGGAGAGGCAAAGGCTTTATATATTTTAATGTTCTGTATATTTGCATCTCATTATTTACACTTTTAAAAGAATTCCGAATGTAAGCAATGGCTTTAATAAATCAGTCTTGGTCTACTTTGACTAGGTTACAAATTCTTCAGAGAAGGAGTAGTCCCACTATGACTCACTGGAGTCTGCAAGATTGCAGAGAGATGAGAGATGTAGTCATGGTCTCCCCAGATGGGCAGATGTTAGGTCATCTCTGTAAGAGTGCCCTCATGCTTGTAGAACCTAAGGGACTTGAAGTAAGATTTATCATCTTCACCATTCTGGGAAATCACTATGTTTGGAGTAACAGTGGGTTTTATTTCCAAACAAGTGAAATTAGAATCGCCATCAACCTAACAATACAATTGGCTAGAAGGAAAGTCATAGTATTGATTTAAGCGAAGCTTATCTCCTAGTAATTAGTTTAAGACTGGAGAAGAAAACATACACAAATTGAATCCTGACAAGATGGAGGCACTGTTGGTGGGCAGTTCCTGCATTCAGGAAGTAGGAAGATGACCTTTTCTGGACTGGATCACACTGCCCTTGAAGGAGAGGTTGTATGGCTTGGAGGTGCTCCTAGATCAGGCTTCCTCAACCTCGGCCCTCCATATGTTTTTGGCCTACAACTCCTATGATCCCTAGCTAGCAGGACCAGTGGTCAGGGATGATGGGAATTGTAGTCTCAAAACATCTGGAGGGCCGAGGTTGAGGAAGCCTCTCCTAGATCCACCATTGGAGGCTTGGGGGGCCTTGGTGGCTCGGAGTGCCAATTTCCATCTACAGCTGGTTCATCAGTTATAGCTGTTACTAGATTAAGATAAATTTGCCAGAGTGATTTAAGTTCTGGTAAACTCATGTGAGGATTGCTTTTGGTCCCGAGGCAGCTATCGTCTACCTACTTACCTGGAATTAAACTCAGTGGGTTTTACCATCTGAGTAGGCATGTATAGGGTTGTACTGTAAGAATATTAAATAAAACAAAAATGTAGAAGATATTGCATTGATTCACAAATTAAGTCAGCAGGAATTTCATCAGGAACAGTGAGAACAGAGAAATCTCTTGTGTTTGGCATTGCATTTGATATGGGTGATATTAATGATTACTACTCACAAAGAAATTAATTCTCAACATTTACTGATAATTCTTGGCTATATGCCATATTTTCAATTTATCTGACATCCATTTTCCTAATGGATTAACCCTTGCAAAAAAGTTACTGTTCACTGCATTTCTCCTTGAGTACATTAGGAACTGAATATTTATTTTGAGCCATGGGAATTTGCATTACAAAAGACTAGGTTGTTCTATATAATTTTTTAAGATGGCCAAAATCTAAAGAGGCAGAACAACCTTTTAAATGTTTTATATATGCATGAAGGGATGGTCAGAGAACATTTTGCTTAAATGTTTCAAAAAAATATTATGAGATTCTGAATAAAAGGTTGGGCGCAAAAAAAATGAAATTGGTTTTTTGACAACTACAAGTTATCAGCAAGCATTTATAAAGATGAATCTAATGATTTGATGAATCATTTGAAGAGGATTACAACCCAATTCTATGCATGTTTACTCAGTGATCCCCACTTTGTTCAGTGATAATTAAGGAAGTGAGCATAAGATTACAGATATAACATATTCCAGAACCCATTAATATCAATGAATCTGGGTTTAAGCCAAATTAAGATGTGATCCTAAGCACATTTGCATGGGAGAAAGATGTATTTCTCAGTAGTATTTACTTCCAGCCATCCAGTGCAGTTTTCGCATGGCTTCGCATGCACATTGTAGACCGTGGTAAATAATAGCTGGTCTGTTCAGTTCCTGTGGTTTAAAAACCGCTTTGAGGGTTTTGTTTTGTTTTACAATCAAGTGGCATATAAATTTTTACAAAATAAATAAGAATTGGATTTAATGAAGAATGGCTTTATGCGTGATAATTCAGAGGCGTAGCTATTTCCCAGCTGCTTCTTAACCACACTCACAGCTGAAAAGTGCTCTACATTCTTCTCATATCAAGGGATATGCAACAGAGCGATACTGCACCAGAAACCTACTGTTGCTTCAGTTGCTAATAAGCAGTATTTCACTTCCAGTATGATTAGTAATAATCCACACCAGTTCTGGAGTCAATCCAAACTTCTGACTGACAGCAGCAGAGTTGGATGAAGTGGTGTGGGCTGTGCTGTTTTCACCACTTGCTCTGGCCAGGGCAGGATGGGGGGCTGGCCTAAATACCATTTTACTACACCAGTCCCCAGACTGGTGCACCAAGGCAGCCCAGATCAGGCCTCTTGCCATCGTGGATGAGAGTGCTGTCAGCAGGGGGAGGGGAGGTTGGGTGCAGGAAACTGACTTGCGCATAGCACTGCAGAGATAATTATGTGGTGGGAATAAACTGGAACTTGATTGTGCCCGTTGCATTTTAAAATACGGCTGCAACATCCATACCATTTCATTTTTCATTTTTTGGGGGGGATAAAACTTGTGTTTCCATTTAGCCTGCTATTTACCCAGTTCTGGCAATTCCTGTTACGATTGAAGTCAAAAAAGTGGCACAAGTTAACATTTCCATGAGCGGCATATTTCTGGAATAAAATGCCCGAGGCCACATAATAATGTTGTAATCAATTAACATTGATGCATAATTCAGCACAGCTGTGAATCTGGGAGCCTTAGTATTTCATTAGGCCCAGTTTATTAAGTGTGACAAAATTTGAGATTAGCATACATTTTGTTGCTTTCTTGATGCTGATGTTTTGATCTTCCTCTCTTCCCATGTATACATTTTGTCAGTGCTATTATATTGAGTGGGACTGGTGATATGCTTCTAAGGCATTTTAGAAAGTATATATCTTACTTTGCACTGTGCAATTCCCAAATGGAACAATATTGAGAAAAGGGAGTACCCTGTCTGGGGCAAGCTGGGACATAAAGAGTCCTAGAGAGCCAGGGAGGTAAGACTTCACAGGATCCAGCAGTCCGGGATGGAATAAAGTCTTGGGCAGAAGCAAAATGGGACTGGATCCAGAAGCACTTGAGTGAATGGGCATGAATCACAGAATCACAGAATTGTCGAGTTGGGAGTGACCATGAGAGTTATCTAGTATGACGCCCTTTTGCCCGACCCACAACTCTGAGAATAAGAGTCTCATCCTCTACTGACTATCCCAGCATGATATAGGCAGAGAAACATTGACCCAGGATGGCAGGGTCAATCCATACACTCATATCAGAGGCTGCAAAGTTATGCAATGTCTTTACCAACATATTATCATGGGGTGAGGCATTTGTTTGGAGCTGAAAAGTTGTTTGTATTAGATGCAATGCTGGGATGGACACTACTGTATGCATTCATGCAGAAAACAGTATGAAACCTGTAGTGTGACACCCAACACCCCTAGTACATGATTTAGGTGGCCCTTATATTTGGGACACGGGTGGCGCTGTGGGTTAAACCACAGAGCCTAGGACTCGCCGGTCAGAAGGTTGGTGGTTCGAATCCCCACGATGGGGTGAGCTCCCGTTGCTTGGTCCCTGCTCCTGCCAACCTAGCAGTTCAAAAGCACATCAAAGTGCAAGTAGATAAATAGGTACCACTCTGGCAGGAAAGTAAACGGCATTTCTGTGCGCTGCTCTGGTTCACCAGAAGCAGCTTAGTCATGCTGACCACATGACCCGGAAGCTGTATGCCGGCTCCCTCAGCTGCTAAAGCAAGATGAGCGCCGCAACCCCACCGTCATTCACAACTGGACCTAATGGTCAGGGGTCCCTTTACGTTTACCTTTACCTTTATATTTAGCAGGTTGGGTTTATGTCCTGCAGCCAACACTGCAAGGCCAGCACCAGGCTTGAGTGGGCACAGCATAGTGCTGTGGATGGGCTCCCTGGAATAATTGGACCCTGCATGCGACATGGCCTTGCTCACTGGGATGTAAGCTATAATGGAATGGGAGCTGAGTGGCTGCGTAAGTCAAATCAGTGCCAAGAGCCAGCTATGTTTCATCCACGGCAATGCCGCGCTCAGCATCCAAATTCTGGGCATTGCATTGTGGGAGATGAAGCCCAGTGACTGCCATCCCATTACACTCTCCTACTGGGTGAGCTCTTCCGCAGCATGTGGTAGAAGCTGCAGTGCCCCAAGGACCAGGGACTGTGCTGCCAAGTGGCCCAAGTGGTGGTGGTCACTGGCAACAATGCTAGGGCATGGGCCCAGGCCAGGTGACCGCTCTGTTGGGCCCTGCTGGGGTGCCTAGACCCCAGGAGCTGCCTGAGTTTGCTGGGTGCTGACACCAGGTCTGTAACGCCATGCAAATGGTGGATGTCCCAGTGCAGAATAGGCTGGTAATGCACTCCTTTTGGTCTCAAAACCTAAGGGGAGAGGATCCCTCCCCTTCTATCACTATGTCATGGAGTATTTTCCCCCAAATACATATTGATTTTTAAAATTTAAAATATCACAGTAAAAATATCAGTTTTGTATATCACTTTACTAACAAGTCTCCTCAGTAAATAAAATTTATTCTCTAATTTGGTTGTTTAGTGGGAAGTGTTATGTACCTTTGCTGCTAAGCAAGGAAATGAAATGCTGAAATATATTAATATAAGGGGAACCATGTGTTGGACCCAATTTTATTTTACAAATTTCCTCTTGGAAATCCTGAATGAGCACGCAGCCTGGGCAGCTTGGTAATCTTTTATTCACTTCTGGGTGATTTATCCATTTGGAAAGGTAGCTAATGAATTGCTTAGATGAGGACATTAAAAAGTAAAATACTTAATAGCAGGCCATATAATTAAGTTGGTAACAATCATTGCTGTAGGTTTCAAGCTGAGAGCCAATCAAATCTCATAGCTTTAGAAAGAGGACAGATGCTTCAAACAGTCATGGTGATTTTGTAGACAGAAGTTTACCGCTTAATTCATTTGTGAAGTAATGCCTGGTATGAATTCATAGGAGATGTACAGAGCAATCCTGTCTTTGAATTACTTCTGGATGGCAGTAGGCTTGTTATCGATTTAACTGAGCGCTGGCAGAATGCAATAGATCCAGTGTGATGAATTTGTGGCTCTCTAGATCTTGTTGGAACCTGCTCAAATAGCTCCAACCCAGCATGACCAACGGGCAGGGATGATGGGAACTCTAGTTCAGCAAAGCCAAGGGTTCCCCATCTCTGCAATAGACCATACATTGTAGTGCATATATGCTGGCATATCACTACTGTTCAGATTCTTTGAGATATTCAAGTGGTCTAGGATCAAAACCATGACTTCAGTTTAACTAAATTCCAGGAGTGGGGTTTTTTTTTTGTCCTATCTGTGTTTGAACCAAAGGCCCCAGATTTATAAACAGTGCCTCCAATTCATCTGTTTACTTTTAGAGTTGCCACTTTTCCATACAGAAACAGCTCCTTCACTACTTCTGGATCTACGTTGGAAACGGCACATGTGTGATCCCATCTACAGTATTCCATATTCACACTACTTTTTAGAGAATTTGAAAAGGCCGTAAGAGTGAAACCTGCCACTCTGCTTCGTGCCTCTGTCCAATGCAAAAGGTGGTAAAGTCATGATTGCTTGGAAAAAGTGGGGAGTGTTTTGCAAATAAGTCACAGTAAAGGCTGAAGCCTTATCCTTGCCAGGGAATCGTTTGCCTGCGTCCCCAGGGCCGAAGAGAGAGCAAAAAAGCACCAGGAAAGATTCTTCTTTGGAGAAAAAAGTTTTATTGAAATCTGTGCACAGAGGTGGCCAGTGGGATCGTTCCCAAAAGACTGGCCCATAGATACAAATAAACAAGCATCTTTATACCTGAGAGTCTGCCCATCTCTTCCCACCTCTTCAAATTCTCCAATCAGCTAGCAAGGTTAAGCTTATTTCCTTATATGGCATATAGGTGTTTGGCTAGCTAAGCCCCCCTCCCTCCCTTGTTTGTGTGTTCTTCTCTTGAGTTACTGCAACAGGAAGCTGCAATAGGAAGCTGCAATAGGAAGCGGCCCCCTTGCTCTGTCTGACCACATACGGTAAATAGATGCGGTTTCTGCTTAGCTGGCAAGCACAGGAAATGATCTTGCTGCTGTTTGCTAGCAACTGCAAAGCAAGATTAAGAGAGGATTTACTGGATTTACTTGAGGAATTTACTTCAGGTACAGGGTACAGGGATTACTGATAGCAACCCAACCCCTACACCTCTCCCTTCACTCCCTCCTCTTCTTATGAACAACCTAATACTTAGGTTCGTTCTGGCCTCTCGGGTTCATAGTATTCCTGCAGGAGAGCAGTAAGGGTCATGACACGGGGCCCCATCCTGCGGGACATCATCTTCCCCATCATATTTTGCATACATTGCATCAAGCAGGGCATACAGAAGCAGAAAAGCAGTAAGATTATAACAGGTCCAGCAATTAAAACGATAACATGACGAAACCAACTGCTGTCAGGCAACCAGGAGTACAACCAACTCCACGGATCCCCAGCATCAGAGGGTTTCAAAGGATTTTTGAGCTATCATTTGTTCCATGTGGTCTATGATTGCAGAAATGCTGACATTATTATCTGGGACATATCTATTTTATTGCTGAAGGGCCCACTGATACTCGTGCTCTATCAGCTGCCTTGCTTCTTGGGAGGTTGTGTCCCACCTCTCTGAGGAGGAGCCTATTATCTTAACCAATTTTCCCACCTGTCCTTGTGGATGTTTAATAAAATCAGTCCAGGGGGAGCTGCGCCTGGATTGTCTGGTTGTCGGGTAACTACGGTGGGAGCGCTGCCTGCGGGCGCCCCTCCCATCCACCTTCTTCAGCCGTGCGTAGAAGGGTCAGCGTCCGGAGTGACCCTAGCAGGGCGGTCGTCTAGCGCTCTTCTGGAGATGGTTAGCTTCAGTGGATTAGCAGGATTTGGCGTAGCTGACCAGTCAGACACAACTTTCTTCGCTCGGGTGTGGTGGACCCACGGGGTGATGCCGGTGACTTTAACAGTGGTGGGTGTGGACAGCAGGACAGTGTGGGGACCCTTCCAACACGGTTGTAGAGGTGTCTGGGCCCAGTCTTTGATCCACACCTCGTCACCCGGCTCGAACTGGTGCAGGGGTTCAGTCAGAGCACACGGGGTGCGTTCGTGGGTCCACCTATTAGAAAGAGAAAAAATCTCGGGAGAATTACTGCACATAATTATCAAACTGCACATTTTGACTAGCATGGGGGGTTATTGCAAAACTGAGTGGACAAAGGCTGGTCCATTGTCAGATCCTATTGACCTAGGTAGTCCATAGCGGGGAATAATCTCCCTAAGCAGGCACCTGGTTACTTCAAATGCCTTTTCAGTTCTGGTGGGCCAGGCCTCAACCCATCCTGTATACGTGCAGATTGCCACGAACAGGTAGCGGTATAGTTCACAGTGGGGCAATTCAATGAAATCCACAACAAGGTCTTCCAAGGCTACCACTGCATAGCCTGCTTTCCGCTGTCCAGCCTTAACAAAGCTGCTTTCATCCACAAACCATGAAGGCCAGTGGGGGTTTGCTTTATCTTTAAGGTCAGGCCTGCTAAAATATTCTTCATCCATTGCTTCAATGCAATCGTGCATCTGCTCCTCACCTTCTCCTACCGGGGACAGGGTAGCTGGGTTGAGGGCGGTGGTAACCTGGAACTTCAAACGCGGATGCAGCAGTAACATCTGGCACTTTCTCATCTTCGCTTGGGAGAGAAAATAGGTACCCTTCATGTCAAGCAGAGCTGGGACTGCATGCGGGGTCACACAAACAGTGTCTTGGCCAAAAGTAAATTTGTCTGCTTTGTTCAGTAGGGTGGCTACTGCCACAACTGCTCTCATGCATGGCGGTAAGCCTTGTTCTGTAGGCGTCAGGCGCTCAGATAGGTATGCCACTGGCTGTTGCCAGCTTCCCAATTTTTGGCACAAAACCCCTTTCGCCGTCCCTTGGTCCTCATCCACGAATAGAGTAAAGGGTTTCTCAGGGTTTGGGATGCCAAGCGCTGGGGCTTGCTGTAGTGCCCTCTTCAAATCCACGAAGGCTTGCTGTTGTTCTGTGCCCCAAACAAAGGGGTCTCTCTCAGTTCCTCTGGTTGACTCATGTAAAGGCTTGGCAATGATGCTGTAATTAAATATCCATATCCTACAAAATCCTGCAGACCCCAGAAAGCCACGGAGTTCTCTGCAGTTCTTTGGCTCTGGTATCAGGATAATAGCCTGCTTCCTTTCTTCACTGGTAACAAAGGGGTGTTCCACTGTGATTGGCATTGCCTCAAGATTCTATGTTGGAGCAGTCGCTCTAGATGCACCCACACTCCTTCAGTCGCCCTTCGTGGGATAGGATACTTATTTACTGCAACAGGATTGACAAATGGCTTGGGCTTCACAATTATTGGTGGGATATTCTTTGCCATTCCTGGGGGGGTTACCTTCAGCCCATACCGTGGGGTTCACTTGTTCCAGAATACTGGCGGGGATGGGTCCCTCCTCTTCTTTTACCATCATGAGGCGCCAGTACTCCCTCAGGGGTGCCTCCACAACCAGTTCCCCACGTGGCATAGTGGACAATGTGGCTTCTCCCGATGGCTTAAAGGTAATTTGGGCTTGCAACTTTACCAACAAATCTCTTCCTAATAATAGAATAGGGCATTCTCTCTTCCAGTGCCCTTCCTGCCGGCAGATGGCGCACTGATTCCTCCCCAGACGGCTTCGCCCTCCTCCCCGGGCACTTCCTCTTTCCTGAGGGGAGGGGGTGGCTGCCTGTAATGCCATCAACTTCTCTGTTTGATACTTCTCCTTTTTTTTTTTTTTCTCTGGGCTTCCTCATCTCTCTGATTGCAAGTGGTTTGAGCTATTTCCAACATCTATTCCAGCCCATGGCCGATGAACCCCTCAGGCTTCTGGATTTTTTCTTTTGGCGAATATCGGACGCTGCCTGAACTACAAAGGCAGCCTTTATAATGGGGCGTTGGCAATATCATCTGGGTTCTCCTCAAAGGTAGGGTTCTAATTTCTCCAATTGCACACATCAGCACTTGAAAAAGGCACATGTTGGACTGTATAAGTGCAAGGTGGTGCTTCCCCACCCTGTCCTGGGGGGCTGGTGGGTCATACACTCTGCGTAGAGGCATCATTGCAGTCCCACCCTTTTTCTGTGCCTTATGGGACTTATAGAGGGACGCCCTGGTTGCTGCTTCTATCCATTCCTTCTGTGCCAACAAATGGGAACTAACATCCACTTCTTTCGCATAGGGTTATACATACTGTTGCAATCTCAATTGTCTGATACTGTGTCCACATTTTTTCCTTTCTTTGCTAACTCAATTAGTCCCTTCATAAACTCCTCATCATCCTCTTCCTCTTCGCTCTCTAATTCATCAACCTTGGAGGGTTCAGGCTGAGGGCCGGCTCCTCCCTGGTCCTGGGGCCCTGGGCCTGGGGGATTCGCTAGAGGGGCAGTTGGTGGAGCATAGGGTGGCGGCGGTTTAATGACTTCCCCCTCTTCTCCTTCTTCTCCTTCCGGCTCTGATATCACCGGGGGGGGGGGCCTTTCTGACTTCCCTGCCGGTCAGACTGCACAAATTGTATTTTGTGGGGCGTCGCCTCGGCAGGCTTTCAGCCACGGTGGATTCTTTTCTACATTGATTTTCCAGGTAGAAATATAAGGGATCTGGTCTGGGTGGACGTTCAAGATATTTTGATATAGTGGGTTGATTAGTTGCAAATTAAATCTGCCCTCCGAGGGCCAATTTGTTCCTTGGGTGGGCCAATCTACTTCACAGAGTGTTCTAAGGCGCTCCCTTTTCAACTTAAAGCCCCAATCGTCATTCTTCGTGGCTGCTTTCCAATTGCTCAAGAAACACTGCAAAGGGGTACATTTGCTGCCCCCAGGCCCCATTTTCCAGATACTCCGCTCCTAACCGGGCTTAAGATCCTTTCACACACCAACCACTACAGGCTGTGACTTGGCGAACTCGCGTTGCTAAGAAATGCACAGCCCTGCAATCGCTCGGCCAAGGGGACGCTAAGCCCCGGCCCACACTTGACAATTCAACCACTGGAGTATCTGGCACACAACACACAAAACACACCCCAATATAATTCCAACATGCAACACACAAAACACACCAAAATAATTTTCCCTCTGTTACCCCTTTCCCCAACCTTACTGGCGGCACTCTACTGCTCACAGCCAGACCCTTTCCTGGCGGCACTCTACTGCTCACGGCCAGGGGAAGCTGATCAGGCTTCCTACCACGCCCTTTCCCTTAGGGCTTACCTGCACTCCGCTGCGGACCTCTCCTTCGGCCGTCCTCTTTTCTCCCTCGACCAGGTGTCTCCACTCCGGAGCGGTGTGGCCGGCTCCCCCCACGAACAGGCAGGGGTGCGCACTTGGAGCCGCGAACGCCGGTCCGGGGCTGTTCACCGAGGTCGGGCCTGGCCCTCCCCGGCCCCCTGGGGTGGGGCAATTCCCGGCCAATGCACCAAATAAAGGCTGAAGCCTTATCCTTGCCAGGGAATCGTTTGCCTGCGTCCCCAGGGCCGAAGAGAGAGCAAAAAAGCACCAGGAAAGATTCTTCTTTGGAGAAAAAAGTTTTATTGAAATCTGTGCACAGAGGTGGCCAGTGGGATCGTTCCCAAAAGACTGGCCCATAGATACAAATAAACAAGCATCTTTATACCTGAGAGTCTGCCCATCTCTTCCCACCTCTTCAAATTCTCCAATCAGCTAGCAAGGTTAAGCTTATTTCCTTATATGGCATATAGGTGTTTGGCTAGCTAAGCCCCCCTCCCTCCCTTGTTTGTGTGTTCTTCTCTTGAGTTACTGCAACAGGAAGCTGCAATAGGAAGCTGCAATAGGAAGCGGCCCCCTTGCTCTGTCTGACCACATACGGTAAATAGATGCGGTTTCTGCTTAGCTGGCAAGCACAGGAAATGATCTTGCTGCTGTTTGCTAGCAACTGCAAAGCAAGATTAAGAGAGGATTTACTGGATTTACTTGAGGAATTTACTTCAGGTACAGGGTACAGGGATTACTGATAGCAACCCAACCCCTACACCTCTCCCTTCAACAGCAGATGTCCAGTGGTTGCTTTGTGGTCCAAGTACAAGAAGGCAAGTCAGAAACACTCCATTGGATGGCACTGCTTGAACACTGCTCTGCCTTATCTGGGCATTGGGCCGTTTCTTATATTGCCCCCTAGTCTCTGCATTTAGAACTGTTTTAAATTTTCTCTCTGTAGATCTGTTAGCAACTAATCAAGCCTCCGTATCTATTTTCATGCACTGGTTGGTTGTTCCTGTATATAAAATATCTAATTCTCGTTTAGACCAGTTTCAGAAGAAGAAAATATACCCTTTGGCCTTGTTCCTTGCCACTTGCAGCTGCAGTCTGGAGGGCCTGGCTTTGTGTTGTCATTTTACTTCATCTACCCCATTTTTATTTTTATTTTACCTCAGTCAGCCTTCTTTATAAGTAAACACTTGTCCACATTTGAGCATTATTCAGCTGTTTATCCCCTCCCCTCCCCATTAAAATTATACTGGAGTAGTCTACACCCACACATCCTTGAATCTGTATATGAAGAGAAACTTTAGTCTTTTCCTTCCATGTTTGTGGCTGCCTTTTAATTTGGAGCGCACTGGGTGCAGAGTAAACGGGAGGGTATACACAGCCTGAGTGTACTTATTTTTATTATATTGAGTACTTCAGTACTGTATTGCATTGGGTTTATGCAAAATTCAGTCACTTAAAAAACAAGAAGCAAATGCCAATGTTTAATCTCCCAATTAAATTCTTAACTTTACTGCAATAACAACTTCAGGAAGCAATCAGTGAAGCGGCTGCTAATGCGGAGAGCCAGAAGCATCACATCTAATGCATTCATATACATAGTTTGTGAAGAGCAAGCAAAATATTTAGACAAGGCTTAAAGGCAGCAGAAAGGGGAAAGGGGAAAGGATTCTACAATATCTGGTTCTACAATCAGATATTGAAGGCGCGAGATACAGAAAAGAAATGTATCCCTACAAATATCAGTCTTCCTCAGTGACAACTCTTCCCACTATAACTCAACCACCTATCTTCCCTATCCTCACCTGCAGAAAGATCCCACTCTTTACCTCCTTAACAGATTTTCTGCAATAAAAGGAAATGTCATGGAAAAATCCAGGATAAGTTTTAATTTAGCATGACTTTGTGTTGAGCCTGCTTAAAATTTTGTGAAGGAGTCATGGTGATTTGCACATTTAAGGCCTCACCTGGAAGCACTTTTAGATTCATTTTGTGTTTTCCACCACTTGCATTCCAGTTGTTGTCCCACGTACTTTCTTGCTTTTATTTCTATTGAATCAGTGGAAACAGCTACTCAGAAGGTCATCCCATCCACCAGAACAAGTAGTGCTTGAAACCTATTCAACTCTTTCAGGCTTTCTGCAGAGTCCTGCTCTGTGTCATGCCCTCGTTCCACTCACTGTGGGGTAACCAGTCTCATGTAACCAATATGCTTAAGTCCAATTAATGCATGAAGGGGTTAAGACCATAGAGTAAGTTGTGCTACCAGGCTTAGCTAGGTCACTCCTCCTCACCTTGGGAGGAAGGGTTACCAAGCCTTTGTTTTTACATTCTACCACGTGAACCCTCCCAGCTCAGACCACATGGCTTAAGCAAGCCATCTCTGTGTTTCTATACAAACAATTCAGATACATTTACCATTTGGATCCTGAGTTTTACTGCTTGAGTTTTCTTACTGCTGTATGTAAAAGCACATGAATTGGACATTTGAACAGTTTGTAAGTAAACCGTTTTTAACTTACCAAACATGTAGTCTCTTTCTGTGCTACAGTAAGTGGGAACTTTTGAAGCAAATTAGGGGATATATTAAAAGTCTACACTTTACTTTGCTGCTTATTTTGTGATTTTAAATCTCTGCTGGGGCTGTCTCACCAAAGAGTACTTGCCCCAAACCTGGATCTAGGCATCCAGGAATTCTCCTTTGTATAATACCTATATACTATTTTTTCCTGTTGACCAAATACAAAACCAACACTCACGACATCTGGGGTTGGACAACTTACATACGACTAGGCCATTGCACCAGGGCTTTGGAACTTCTTTCTACAGGGTACTTACTTGCTTTGTCACTCCAGTGTGGTGTAGTGGTTAAGAGTGATAGACTCATAATCTGGGGAACCAGGTTCACATCTCCGCTCCTCCACATGCAGCTGGTGGGTGACTTTGGGCTAGTCACATTTCTTTGAAGTCTCTCAGCCCCACTCACCGCACAGAGTGTTTGTTGTGGGGGAGGAAGGGAAAGGAGAAGGTTAGCTGCTTTGAGACTCCTTCGGGTAGTGATAAAGCGGGGTATCAAATCCAAACTCCTCCTCTTCTTCTTCTCCTGGACTTTCAGCGCTGTGTAAATATATTTTTCTTTTGGAGAGCTATCTTCCTTGTTTATTCCACTGGCTACATTTTGCATCCATCATTAGTTCTGTAGAGGAAATCAGAGCCATTTTCCTAGGCAGAAAAGCCCCTGAGAGACTGGGTGGGGTTTTTTTTAATTCTTTCAGTCATCTGCTCTCCATTTATGGTTATCTGCTGCGTTCCAAAGCACACCAGGTCCTTCCCTACCAGCTCCCTCCTTTTGATGGTTGCTAGATGAGCCCTCCTTTGCTGGCTTCAGGATTTTTTGGCAACAGCATCTTAAAAAGCAGAGACATCACCTTGCCAACAAAGGTCCGTATAGTTAAAGCTATGGTTTTCCCAGTAGTGATGTATGGAAGTGAGAGCTAGACCATAAAGAAGGCTGATCGCCAAAGAATTGATGCTTTTGAATTATGGTGCTGGAGGAGACTCTTGAGAGTCCCATGGACTGCAAGAAGATCAAACCTATCCATTCTGAAGGAAATCAGCCCTGAGTGCTCACTGGAAGGACAGATCCTGAAGCTGAGGCTCCAATACTTTGGCCACCTCATGAGAAGAGAAGACTCCCTGGAAAAGACCCTGATGCTGGGAAAGATTGAGAGCACAAGGAGAAGGGGACGACAGAGGATGAGATGGTTGGATAGTGTTCTCGAAGCTACCAGCATGAGTTTGACCAAACTGCGGGAGGCAGTGGAAGACAGGAGTGCCTGGCGTGCTCTGGTCCATGGGGTCACAAAGAGTCGGACACGACTAAATGATTAAACAGCAACAAAAGTGCAGGGGTCCAGGCATGCTGTAAGTTTTCCAGGAAAACTGGTGCAGTTGTAACTCAGGCTTCTAATGTTACAGCAGGTTCCTTAGGTTTCCAATAGTACTAGAGGTGTCCACAAAGTCCTAGACCTCTTCCTCAGATAAAGTCCCCTTGAATTATGGTTGGACTGAACTTTTGACATTCTGCAGTTATTGTCCCCCACCCCCGCCGCTGCTTCTGCTATTATTTTTGATTGTTTCTTAATGCATTTGATTTTGTATTTAATTTTTATTAGCAGCTTTGAAAGCTGCCAAAATAGGAAGGTGGGATAAAAGTGTTTTAGAATAATAATGACAGGAACAAATTATTGCTATTTTTTTAAAAAAATAAAAAATTAGCACTTGCTTTACTGACTTGGAAATATAATTAAGGTTTATAAAGTACCCAAGTTGGGTGGGGGGAGTACTATGGAATGTAGTCCAGCAAGTATCAGTCACAACGTTTCATCATAATACAGAACTGCTTTCGACCAGATGAAATAATTTATTCTACATATGGGAGATAATATGCCAGAGGGGGAACAAATGGACCACATCGGTCAAATCTGTCACATGAAGTATAGAATTATAATAACCACATGTCTGTGTTGGGAGATGGAAGCATTCTAGGAAATAGTAATGGATTAGCGGGTGGGTGTGAGAGAGGGGAGGGATACGCTTGAGCAGCTGAAAGGAGGCTTGCTTAAAACAATTAATGAGAAACTGTCATGATAGTTAAGAGTGAATGTGATTACATCAGGGCTTTACATATTCTGCATTTATAGTGCAGGCAAACATCTGTGCCTAAAAATGACTCTGTTAAATAACTGAAGCAAAAGGAAGACGAAAAGCTTCTCACTTTTTTCCCCTTTTTTTCTGTTTGGCATTATGGGATGAGTCCCGTCTTGACTGTGTATATTATTAAACAGGGTGTGACTCAAACGACGAGCCTGATGCAAGCAAATATGCAAGTCAGGCTTTCACCTTCAAGGGTATACAGCTTTGGTTTTTAGAGGAAAAGACAAAGACATCTGCTGCAGTGAGGTTCTTGAGCTGTTGGCACAGAATCCTGCCCGTGAAACATTGTTTAATGTTGGCACCATGGATGGAAAAATCTGTCAGCTTTGTTTCGCTCAATGTCTCATTTTTTAAAAAAATAAATAAATAAATCCATTTCTCCACATTTCTGTATCAGTTTTATTTTTGTTAAAAAAGTACTCATGGGGTTTTTCCAGCCTATTTCTCCCAATATGCACATTTTAATACAGTTTTGTTTAGTACACCCAATTTAAGACATTTTTGCATCATTTTCAGTATTATATGCATCTGAAGGACCATCTTGCCCTGAGGGGAAGGGAGTGAAAAAAGATGTTTGGGGAATTGCCAGCATCTCATGGTGGCTCCTCCCTCCCCCAAATGTCACCACAGGGTGCCCTGAAGGGAGAAGAAAGGGAAAGAGGCTGGTGAGCTGTCAACATCCAGCTCCCAGCGTGACCTCTCCCCTCTCCCAGCTGCTACCACAGCAATGTCTGGATGACCCACCTTGCCCTGAGGGGACTGAGAAGCAGCAGCAACAACTTCTTCCACACAAACAAGTTGTCTTCCCCATTTTATTGAACATACCGTATTTTTCGTTCTATAGGGCGCACCGGCCCATAGGACGCACCTCGGTTTTTTGGGGGGGGAAATGAATAAAAAAAATTATTCCCCCCCCCAGCCGCGGCTGCCGCCCCAAGCCTTGCGCACACCTGCCCGAAGCACGGGGCACCCTCCGGAGGGCTCCCCATGCTTCGGGCTGCAGGCTGCCGCCCCAAGCCTCGCGCGCCCGTCAGGACCTCCCGCCGGGCGCGCAAGGCTTGCGGACACTCGCCCAAAGCACCGGGAGCCCTCCGGAGGGCTCCCCGTGCTTCGGGCGACAGGTTGCCGCGCCAAGCCTCGCGCACTCCCGCCGGGCGCGCAAGGCTTGCGGACACCCGCAGGGGCTGCAGGCTGCTGCCCGCAAGTCTTGTGAGCCCACGGGAACTCCCGCCGGGCTTGCAAGGCTTGCGGATAGCTTCCTGAAGCCTGGAGAGCGAGAGGGGTCGGTGCGCACCGATGCCTCTCGCTCTCCAGGCTTCAGCGAAAGCCTGCATTCGCACCATAGGACGCACACACATTTCCCCTTCATTTTTGGAGGGGAAAAAGTGCGTCCTATGGTGCGAAAAATACGGTGTATATATATATATATATATATATATATATATATATATATATATATAGGCAATTCTTATATAGTAATAATAATAATAATAATAATAATAATAATAATAATAATAATTTATTATTTATGCCCCACCCATCTGGCTGAGTTTCCCCAGCCACTCTGGGCGGCTCCCAATCGAGTATTAAAAACAATACAGCATTAAATATTAAAAACTTCCATAAACAGGGCTGCCTTCAGATGTCTTTTAAAAATAGGATTGTTGCTTATTTCCTTGACATCTGGTGGGAGGGCATTCCACAGGGCAGGTGCCACTACTGAGAAGGCCCTCTGCCTGGTTCCCTGTAACTTGGCTTCTCGCAGCAAGGGAACTGCCAGAAGGCCCTCGGAGCTGGACCTGAGTGTCCAGGCTGAGCAATGGGAGTGGAGACACTCCTTCAGGTATACAGGTACGAGGCCGTTTAGGGCTTTAAATGTCAGCACCAACACTTTGAATTGTGTTCGGAAACATACTGGAAATGTACTGGAAATGAATTCTTATCTTTGAAATGATGTTATGTACACTGCTTTGTCAGGTCTGCCTGAAAAGTGATAAGTAAATACCTCGGGTGGTAGTCAACTAAGTTTTACTTATAGTGTTCATTGCCCAAGACATTTTGACACCACAAAATGGTGTCTCTCCCCACCAGGAAAGAAGGGATGAGTGAAGATCTGTGTCAGGAACAAGCGCCGGGGGGGGGGTAAAGATCTGCATTGGGAGCAAGGGGCAGGGGAATCAAATCATCCATAAGCAACCACTGAAGTGAGAATCAAAGGCCATTGCGGGGGGAGAAGGGGCCCACTCTGAATCAAGCCAAGCAGCTGCAGAGCCACCATTTCCTCCCTAGGGGTGGGAAGAGACCAATAGCACCTCCTCTGTGCCGAGAGGCCGCTGTAGAGGTGGCTGTTGGGAAACACCAAGGCCGATGCCCCTTCCCCAACGCAGCGCCGCCCAGGAAGATTCATCACTCTTGTGTCCCATTGTGCTGATGTGACCCATATCCAAGGACATGAGCACACAACACTAGCAGAGTCCAAACAGAAGCTGAGCCTTGAGGTGTGACATCTAAGCCTAAATTTATTATGTACAGAATCAAACGTAACACAACAAAGAAAACATGGCTCCTCTCTTTCTTTCTTCCACGGAGAGAAGGGGAAAGCAAAAGCAATACAGAACGGAACAGTGTATCTGAACTTCCGTTCCCATGAAATCCAACAGTGTGGAATGTAAACACAGACGTGTGACAACAACAACCACACATCTGCAGCACGGAGGAATGAAATTCTGAACAGTGGCATGCGGGGGAGGCTGCCAAAGAGGCAGCAGATCCATCCCACAAGAAGTGCGGAGCAGCACCAAGCCATGCAATCCTTGGAGGCCGAATCTACTGCCCCTGAGGGTTGCCCCTGTCCAGGGTGGTTGCCTCACCTTGCCTCATGGATGAGCCGGCCCTGATGCAACAACAGCAACAATCATTTATTCCAGCCACTCATTTGTCCCAGCCACTCTGGGCGGCTTCCAACACAAATAAAAACATAATAAATGCCAATAACATTCTACATGTTCCTTACAGTAGGTGTGCTGGATGGATAGGTGCTTCTTCTTTTTTAAGGACCAAGCTACTGGGTAGAAATCAGGAGAGCACTTGGCTCAGGCAGACAAGGGCGAAAAGAAAGGAACCGGAACCAGCCTGAAATGTTATGTTGTGAATCGTCCTGAGATCTACATATGAGCAGCAGTATATAAATTTAATAAATAAATAATGTTGGCTTTCTGCTGTGATTCAGTCTGTTCAGAGCTAATCAGAGATGTTTTGAAAAGAAACAAAAAACAAGATTGGGGTCAAAAGGTTTATTTGTTCAGAAAATTTATGAGCCACTCTTCAGCATGTAGGGCAACATATAGTTAACATTCCTTCCCCTGGAGGAAACTCCTTCTGTCAGAAGAGGGGATCCTTTGGATCAATCCCATATTCTCTTTTTATGGCATAACACTGGTTTCATAGCATAACACATGTAGCACAGACAATCCCCAACTTGAATATTTTTCTTCCAGCTATGTACTAATAATAATCTGCTCACACATTCCATGTTGATGTGATGTTACAGGACTTACTGGCATTGGTTGTGATCTCATTTAAAGCCTAGCTTTTTACATGCTTGCAGGGAAGACTCGAGCTCTGCCATTGAGCATGTGAATAAAGGTTAAAAGTTAATTCCTCCAAAACAACCAGAAGAGCCCCTTTGGGATTTCAACAGCACAGCATATTACCGGGCCTCTTTTTTAATCTGTTCAAACGGTACAGCAACAATGGGCAATTGGTATCCCATATTTCAGAATCAGGGGGCAGTGGTGCAGGACTTCCTCTCAAATAAATTTACTTGAGGAATTTTATTCCTATTTTAAATTTACTTTGGAGATGACACACCAGTGTTCACTGCAACTTTAATCCTGTAAAATGCAAGCTGTGCTTCATTTATATTCAAAGAGATGTGCGACTGCACCCATTCTGCACGTCTTCTACATAGTTTGCTTTGCAGGTATTTTTTCAGGTTTCTGCTTCAAACTGAATCCTACAGATACCCAGACCCTGTTGATCTGCAACACTATAATCCTTTTCTGTACAAATGAATTATGGGATAATCAGCCTGGACCAACATGCTTAAGTCTAATTAATGCATGAATGGGTTAATGCCATAGAGTAAGCTGCCCTGCCAGGCTTAGCTATGTACTTCCCCTGCCTTTAGGAGGAAAAGGGTAATCAAGCCTATTGTTCTACTCCACTCTACTAGAGAAGCTCAATGTGTGACGAGGCTAAGCTAGTTACTACAGTTTAGCCATATGGCTCAAACAAGGCTCTCTTGTATTCCTATACTGTATCAATAATTTAGGAACTTTCACCATCTTGCAACTAAGCCAAGTTTCACTGCCTGTGCAGCTTTTCTGACTGATGTAAAGAAAAGCGCACGAACTTGACCTTTGAAGAGTTTGTAAGTATAGTGGTACCTCGGGTTACAGAGGCTTCAGGTTACAGACTCGGCTAACCCAGAAATAGTACCTCGGGTTAAGAACTTTGCTTCAGGATGAGAACAGAAATCAAGCAGCAGCGGTGCGGCGGCAGCGGGAGGCCCCATTAGCTAAAGTGGTGCTTGAGGTTAAGAACAGTTTCAGGTTAAGAATGGACCTCCGGAACGAATTAAGTTCTTAACCCGAGGTAAACCATTTTTTAACTTACCGAACATGTGGTCTTTTCCTATGCTGGGGGAAGAGGGAAGTTTTGGATCTCACAAGGGCATATTCTGAAGGTCTAACAGCCTACATTTCCACAATTTAATATTCTGCAGATTTTGTGTTTTTAAATCTCTGCTGGGTTTCTATCACCAAAGAGTAATTGCCCCAAACTTGGATATTGGCATCCAGGAATATGAGAAGCTGCAGTGAGGCCGTCCTATGCTTTATTCTGGCTTAGATATGCCTTCATTTTAGAAATGTGGATGCACTGGAAATTAGTAGTCTATGGATATACTTTCAGCTAAACCATCCACAGTAAAAACAATAAATCTGTTAAATCTCAACACAATTTGAATATAAGTTTACTTTCATGCAGATTGGCCTGTACATTGATGGAGCCATTTTGGTTGTGTTGTGATGGTGAAGATCAGTCCCTACTAATAAAACTTCTAAATCAAACACAGTCCTTTTCTATCAAGAAGCTCTACAGGCAGAAATGAGTTTAATTATGCAGAACTGAATCTACACTAAGATTTCCCATAGGAGGAAATTCTTATCAATAAACTCCTCATAATTTGAGTGCCCTTCAGTGAGACCTATAGCAGAGACCACAGGCTACTTTAACTGAAGTTGAATCAGCTTAAAACCCAGTACTCCAGCTTATCTCGTTGCATTTCCATACACGAGGCTGAAATCACTGCTGAGCCTTTCTTTTGTGATTTATGGCAATGAGTGATTATTTTTAATGTGGAAAAATCAAAGGTACCGAAGAGCAAAGCATCTGTAATAAAAATGAGCATTACGTGCAATGTTAGTTTTTCATCTGTCCTAAAACCAGTTGGAGCAAGTACTACTTTAAGCCTCATATAGAGAAATGCCCTAATTTGTAGAATAGTCTGGAAGGCTTTTATTGTCACTTTTTTAAAAATGCCATTTTTAAAATAAAAAAATAGTGACATGATCTTAAGGTTGAACGCAAAGCCTGTGTTACCATCAGGTTTTGTGATGTTCACTTTTGGAAGCCATGATGTTCTGTGTTTGGCCCCATCTGTACTATACATTTAAAGCAGTATCATACAAACATGGCTTCCCCTAAAGACTCCTGGAAATAGTAGTTTGTAAATTGTGCTAAAAATTGTTAGGGCACCACTATTCCCTTCAAACAGTTACAGTTCCCAGAGTTTACCTGGAAAGAGTGATTGACCACTCTGAGAACTGTAGCTCTATGAGGTGCATAAAAGGTAAAGGTAAAAGGGACCCCTGACCATTAGGTCCAGTCGTGCCCGACTTTGGGGTTGCGGCGCTCATCTTGCTTTATTGGCTGAGGGAGCCGGAGTACAGCTTCCAGGTCATGTGGCCAGCATGACTAAGCCGCTTCTGGCGAACCAGAGCAGCACACAGAAATGCCATTTACCTTCCCAACAGAGTGGTACCTATTTATCTACTTGCACTTTGACGTGCTTTCGAACTGCTAGGTTGGCAGGAGCAGGGGCCGAGCAATGGGAGCTCACCCCATCACTGACCTTCTGATTGGCAAGTCCTAGGCTCTGTGGTTTAACCCACAGCACCACCCGCGTCCCTATACGAGGTGCATAGGGGTCTCCTAATACCTCTCAACATCCTTAACAAACATCCTTAACAAACTGTAGCTCCGTCAAGTACAGGAGTGTCCCCCTCCCTTCTGGTGGCTCACCAATAAAAATTAATAAGCATTTGGCATATTTATAGTCCTTTTATTTCAGCGTTATGTTACAAGCACAAACAGGCAACCCTCCGCAAGGATATCAGTTGCCTCCTCTGACTCCTCCCCACTTCCGCAGCAAGAAGCCGCCAACGGGAAGTTCCTTCCTTCTGGTTGCTTAGCTACTATCTCATAGCTGAGTAGTTCCTCTCCCAACTGTGCAGCTTCTGTGTCTGCCTGTCTCTCTGGTTCTGGAAACACAGGACTTGGGGGATGGGGGGAGGTATTCCCTCTCCTCTTCTGTTAGGAGCTGCTCTCCCTGCAATTGCATTCCCCAATCTTCCTATCCAGACCAGCCCCTGACAAGCTCCCAGGATTATTCTGGGGAAGCCATGACTGCTTAAAATGGTATGATACTGCTTGAAATGTATAATGTGCATGGGACCTCTATGCTTGGTATTTGTTAGGAGCAGGCCATATATCATGTGACTACATTTTTGGAAAATAATATTACAACTGGAAGAATAGTAATTAGAATTTCTCTTCCGCTTTAAAATCTCAGGAGCCATTCCCATAAAAATCTCAGTGCTTCTTATCATTGAACATAGTCAGTATTATTCTACCCACCGCTGCAGATGGTGGTGGATCATCAAAAATGTTTATTCAGCTTTACGCCCATCATGAAACACAACACAACAAAACAAATAAAATAAAACAGCGGACTCATACAAACCACAAGTAGTATAACACAGTTCACAACTCACAAGGACAGATATTAGCCGTTCATTAAAAAAAGTTTAAGATTAAAAAATTTAGACACTACACTAAAATCAATATCTGATGTCATTATAGAAAATTCTTATAACTATCAATAATCAGCTAACATTCCATTCCGTCTCTTGTACGAGAGGACGGCTGTTAGGAATTTAGCAACCTGTAGGGTAATATAAGGATCCACATCTTGAAGAACCCAGGCAAGCTGTAGGCCTACTGGTTTGTCAGCCGTAGGCTGGATTATGGAGTTTAGTATACTAGCATGGGTTGAACTGTACAAAGGGCAGATAAACATAACATGATGTAGAGATTCAGATGTTTTCATTTCACAAGCACACATTGAAGAGACTTGGCCCTTAGTAAATCTATGTCTCAGCACGTTTGTTGGAAAGACATTGAACCTAGCTCTAATGAAGGCATAAGGCATAATGAAGGCATAAGCGAAGTTAAGTAGGACGGAGCGCGGTAGATAGGGGTTATGCCTAAATTTAACGGCGAGCAGGCTCCACCACCAGCTACGAAATTTTGGTATAGCTCCACATCATCCAGCCTTTGATTTATACACCTTTTTGCCACATTTAGATCCAGTTTGAGCAATTCAGTGGGCGAGATCTCATAGGACAGCAATTTGGCATGGATTTTTCCTGACCACAAATTTGTGAAGTCATCTCGCCACATGCATTGAATGAGATAGTGGTTCGGGAGTTTATGCCATAGGGATAAATGGTGGCGGCAAAGCTGACTTTTTAACAGAGATCAGTGGCGTAGCGTGGGTTGTCAGCACCCGGGGCAAGGCAAGTAATTTGCGCCCCCTAACCCGTGGATTTGCGCCCCCTAACCCTAACCCCCAGATGTTGCGCCCGGTGCGGCCGGCCCCCCCTGCACCCCCCACGCTACGCCACTGATAGAGATACACCCATGTGCACTTGGATCTGCTGACTTCTTAGCTCATCCTCTTAGTCACTACAGTATATCAGCTCTCAAGATAAAGTTCAAGCGTTTAGTCAATGGATCTTTGAAGAAGTACTTAAGGAGGGACTGGTGCATTCTTCTAAACTCTCAGCTGTTTTTACAAAGGTGAGGCAAAAGTAATTGGAAAAAGATTACCAACTGGTAGTCTACAGGCTACTTAGAAACTACAGACAGCAAGGGTGCAATGGTGTGAAAATACTAGTATGTTTCTTTAACATTCTGCTAAAAATAACCTGTATATTAAAGAAATTTCCAGCCCATTTCACCATACCGGATTGTATCAGAAATAACACCACCCGCTGAAGAAATACTGTTTTTGCACGGGGAGGGTGGGGGAGATAAAAATAATTCATATTATTAATAAGGAAGACATCAATTTTATTTGAATCACATTGAATTATGATGACTGCAAAGAACTGCAAAATTGTCCAAGTTCTTTACCATGAAAGATGAACTATAATCTTCCTCAAGGGTGTACATTCTATATTTAACACCTTCTCTTTCTGTTTTCCTCTCATACTCTGCCAAACGTAATTTCCCCTGTTGTCTTCTCTCTAATGAGGGATAAATTAGTCTAGCAGTCAGTGAAGTTGAAATCAAGATCCTTTAAAAAGAATGCCAAACATAAATGGAAGCTGAAAACAGGACTCAGTTTATAAAACACAAGGCTGGAATAATCTCTTCTTATTGTGCTCAGTCCCATAGCTGGCGGTTTTAGGACACAGGTGTCCCTGGCATCTAGCACGACTGAAGGTGGGAGGGAAAATCCAGCAGCTTCTCATCTATTTGTTCTAACTTGTGTGCAATACCAGCATAACTAGAGAAGCAAGAACAGAAGAATCCTACCTTTAAAGTACAGTCTCTAAAATGGATTGTTACTATATTGCTGAGACGAGTTTAGTGCTGACAGGAGTAACTAATACTTCTGGCAGGAGCTGACAGTGCAGAATAGAACTGGTGGTGTGTTTACTGCTAGAAGCTATGGAACCTGACAGAACTTGACACTCTTCTGCAACAAGACAGATGAATGAAGATAGAGCAGTGAAGGAACACACACTGGTGGCCTTCACTGAGGCAGGGGTTGCCACATAGTGTCTGTGGGAGCCAGCGCGTGGCTCCATTGGCACCTGCAAAAAGTTTTAGTAAATTTCCCATCAAAAGATCTACAGCACAAGAGAGACTGTTTGCTCTTCCTTGTCAGTTTCTGTTTGCAGTGGCTCAGCCTTTCTTACCCTTAAATAATGCCCACGTGCCCTCTGTTCTGAACAGAGGGGAGGTACAAAATGCAACAGAGGCCTTTTCCCCATTGATGAGGCAGCTGATGGGGGGAGCATATACATACTATGGTGTTGTCAGGGCTGTCTTAAGAATATGCGGCACTGGGGTGCAAAGATCCGCCCGGCGCCCTCGCCCCCAGGTTGCTCAGTCCCAGGCACGCAGGAGGGTGGAGCCGGCTGGCCACCTCAGCGTCTTGCTGGCTCAGTCACCCTCGAACTCGTGGCGCAGAGCCTCCCACAGCAGAAGAGCCTGCTACGGTGCTCCGACCGACGGGCTCTTCCCCAGACTCAATTCTCGAGCTCTGGACTCTCCGCCTGGCGCCCCTGAGAGCCCAGCACCTGGGTGTCCTGCACCCCTAGCGCCTATGGGTAAGACGGCCCTGGGTGTGGTTCTATCTCTTTTTCTGCTCTATTAGATGTGGCAACCATATACCATGCCCCCCCCTGGCAGCCATGTTGTATTGTGCCATGCCCCCACACTAGCCTTTTCTTCACTGCTGCCCAGAGCACTTCCTCAAAATTCCACATGTGGCCACTGGCCCAGAAAGGTTGGAGACCCCTTGCGCTAAGGTAACCAGTCACTTCCTATGTGGCTGTCAACTCTTTCACTCAACCATTTTGAGTATTGGCTAGTATCCTGCTCCTACCTGCAGTATATCCACTATCAATGAATTGTGGGGAAACAGGTGGCAGAATTATCTTTGAGCTAGTAAAGAAGGGAATATCTAGATACGTTGGTGGCCCTCTTATGTATCTCCTAGCAAAAATATAATTATGTGTATATATAATATGTATATATAATTCTCTCTCTCTGTCTCTATCTGTGTATGTGTCTGTGTATATACACACACACACACACACACACACACACACACACACATTACCCAAGCCACTCTGGGCACCTTCCAACAAATTAAAACACAACACAACATCAAACATTAAAATTTTCCCTTAATTTAAAGGATTAAATTCTCCAGTAATCCTACAATATCTAAGCTTCCCCTTACCAGTAGAATGAATCAGGCAGAAATATCAAAGCAGTTGTTTTGTTGACTATCCCCCCACCCACCAATGAATAGATTCAGTGCCCAAATATATTTTCTGTATTGTCTGTGTGAGTAATACATATTCTAGGACTGTAGGTAGAAGAGTCTCCTTAGATATTCATCACAGCGAGCTAAGAAATAAATATGTTCATGGTTTCAGATGACCAGTAATGCAAAGTAAAAAGATTCATCCTCTCCAGAATGAAGGCTCAAGCTATTACATCTGCTACTCAATTGATAGAGAACTAAAATTCTCACTGCTCACTATCCTCATCCATATGAGAAAATGTTATTAGGCTGCAGTCCTGTCCAGTTATGCTGTTTAAATTTCACTGAAGTCAATGTGATTTAAACAGTCTTAGCCATGTGTGGAACTTCAGTTTTATTCAAAAGCAAGCATTAATATATATTAGTTCATAATCTCCCACATGGTTTTTCTCCTAGGGAACGAACAATGGAAACCAATGCACATCTACTCAGAAATAATATCTACTGAGTTCAAAGGGGCAGGAAAGTGTGAAGAGGACACACTGCAACGTGTGCGTGTGTGAAATATATCTATTAACTTGCACAAAGATGAATCTCTGACACATAAGCTTTCTATTAAATAATAGCAACAATAAAAAAGATAACCAAAACGAACAGAACAGACAACAAATGATATGAAAGTAAATAGTTTTCAAATATTAATCTATTGATATAATCTGCTGCATTTTCTTAATATGCATCAGTGACTTTCGTAGAAACAATACTATTTATCAATATCTTTCTCTATCTCCATTCTTTTATTTTCTTAAGTTTTGGGGCAGGGTAATGAATTGTGTTTTTAACAGTTTGTTGGGAGCTGCCCAGATGGGTGGCATATAAATAATAAAAAAACCACCACTACACCATCACTACTATTAGCAAAACTTTAAATATTCACTTTTCTGTTTTCTGTTGCTGGTAGCAGAAACAGTCTATAAAAATGTTCTTAAAGTTGTCGATGTTATTGGTGAAATTAACAGTTATTAAGAACGCGGAATGAACTTCCAGAATGGGATATTGCAATGAGCTCTGCAGTATGGGGCTGCCCTTGAAGATGACTCAGAAATTTCAATTAGTCCAAAATGCAGCAGCCAGATTACGAGTGGGAGTACTGTCTTGATTCCACATAACTCCTGTTATAAAATAGCTGCATTGGTAGCCCTGCCTTCCACGGTACCAGTCTCAATGAATACCAGCCACCACCACTGCTCTGTAGCTGCCCCTGGGCTGTGCAACTCTATTCTCAAAGAGGTGCCTCCAGCAATTTCACTATCGTTTTCAGCAAATGCTGAAAACTATATGTACCTCTTTACCCTGGCCATTGACACATTTTTAAAGGACCCACCTTATTTTTGTAGCTGTAATTAGTTTTCAACTGTGTTCAGTGATGTATTAAATTATTTTAACACACCCTAGGAACTTGGGGTGAAGGGCAGGTAATATTATATTATAATATTATAATATAATATAATAATATAATATGCAGCCCAATCTTACACATGTTGTCTCAGAAGCATGTCCCATGGAATTCAATCACTCTTGTTCCCCAATGTGCATAATAATAATCATAATAATAATAAATTTTATTTATATCCCGCCCTCCCCGGCCAGAACCGGGCTCAAGGCAGCTAACATCAAAACATAAAATTCAGCAATCGACTGAAATACAGCTTAAAATTGGATTAAAATGAAAATAAGATCAGATGGCTACCTGCAAATTATAACTATAACTATAGGGGTTGGGAACCTTAAGTACTCACCAGGCTCAGATATTTGTATGAGCCGGTGAGAAGATTCAGACAGGTAGCCATGTTGGTCTGAGATATATATATATATATATATATATATATGTGTGTGTGTGTGTGTGTGTATGTTTGTGGACCATAAGGTCCTCCGCAGGGCATACCAAGAGAGGAGGTCCCATAGGTATGAGGGTCCCAGGTCGTATAAGACTTTAAAGGTTAGAACTAGCACCTTAAACCTGACCCTGTACTCCACCAGGAGCCAGTGCAGCTGATATAGCACTGGTTGGATGTGGTCCCACGGCGAATGCAGCATACTTATCTGGAAATAAATTCCATGGTATTAGATTTTTCTTCCAAACTAGGCTGTAATAAGGTTCGGCTCCTCCCCTCTTTTTTCCTTTAAAGAAGCCTTAAGGAAGTGCATCATCCCCTTTGCTCTTGTACTGCAGACAAATGCAAAGTGCAATTGCAGCAACATGGAGAAATATAAGAAACAGTTTTGCCATGGAGAGGCATGGCAGCTGGGATAGGGGCAAGTATTTGCCATTTTTAAAGGGTTGCATCTATCTGGCAAAACAATACTTACCCAAAAATAACTTGGAAAAAATTAAAAGCAACTGTCTGAAAATTGTAAAAGGAACGGGCTAGTGCCTTGTGTTAACTTTAATGGCAAAAACTGTTCAACAAACACCTATGGCATTTTTTTGGAGCAATTGAGGTGATGCAGGGGATGCGGGGATGAGAGAACTGCATTTAATTTAATGACCTCTAATTTAGGTTGTGTATTCCCCAACAATATAGACATATGTTTGCATGTCTATACAGACGCTTCAGGTTACAGACGCTTCAGGTTACAGACTCCGCTAACCCAGAAATAGTACGTCGGGTTAAGAACTTTGCTTCAGGATGAGAACAGAAATTGTGTGGCAGCGGTGCGGTGGCAGTGGGAGGCCCCATTTGCTAAAGTGGTGCTTCAGGTTAAGAACAGTTTCAGGTTAAGAACGGACCTCCAGAACAAATTAAGTTCTTAACCCAAAGTACCACTGTACACACATTGAAACAGAATATCAATCACAGGCTTTGCAGTGGTGACAGGTGCTCATTGGGACTGGGAGGGTGGATTGCCCACAAACAATAAGGGGAGAGCACTTCATTTTCCACCCCAAAACATTAAAAGCCTGCCCTTGCAGGAATACCGCTGCAAATGTCTTTCTGAAATGTAGTGGGCATCATCCTCTTGGCAAGAGCAACCATGTCTGCCATCTGCATCCAATTTTCCATACTAGCCAGTGGGGTTGAAACATTGCTTTGGGTTTACCAGGTCAAATTCAAACCCAACTAATGTTATCAAATCAGAATGACACAAGAGTAGCTCTGCAATGGATCGAGCTGCTTCCAAATGCTATTTATACAAGGCGAATCTCGCAGTTGCTGCACACCCTAGCTGCTTTTTATTTTAAATCTTTATTCATCGGTCCCATCATTCTAGTATCGAAGTTTCTTCAGTGGGATAGAAGGCAGATGCCATCACTTCCCATCATCTCTGGATAGTTAGCAGTTAAAATTATGAATTCTTCATGATTAAATTATCTTGTTCTAATTGCTCTTTTGCATGTAATTATCAGAGTGGATTTAATAAGCATAGGAAACAGCACGACATGCCAAAATGTAAAAATAAAACTGATGGTGCTCCAAGATTTAAATAATGAACATCTCAGTCAAACTCTGCAATTAAGTTTGGAGAACTATGTTTCAAACAGTGAGCAGCTATGCTCCAGTCAGGGCCAACCCAAACCCACAGGCAGTTGCCATGTGCTTGTGTGCGCGCATGTATGCGCATGAGAGAGAATTCAAGGGACCATGAACTCCCATGGAAAACCCTCATGGAGGTTATGCAGTCTCTCTCCCTAGCCCTGAGACTTGGCGTAACAGGCCTGCGCATGAAATAGATGTGTCCCACCCCCTTTTTAGTTTTCCCAATAACTCACTCCATGGAAAAGGATAGCAATAAGGACAAATACAGCCTTTCCCCTGTGTGAAACAAGATGGGGGCAAGGCAGCAAAATAATTTTTTGCCAAGGGAAACAATATAGCCTGACCAGTTCTGGCACCAGCATAGCTTGTTGGAAAATGTTTAAATAAACTCAAGGCCAAATTTTAATTGGGAGAGTGTGAACTACTGAGTGCCAGGTTATATATTAGGGAATGGAATGCAGAAAAGTAAGCTTACTCAAGTTCAGGAACTCGCTCAAAGTGAAACTTGTGAAATACAAGTTCATGTATTGCTAGACAAGTTAAAGCAAGTGGCAAAAATAAAGAGTACAGCTGGGCAGTATGAACTTAAGGAGTTATTATAATATCATGCAATGGATGGAAAGATACATATTACCTACATACATATCAATCCAATGAATGTTGTTCCAAGGAAATATCACATTTTCAAAGCTGGCTGAACCATTACTCTAGCTTACTGTAGAATACAGTGGTACCTCAGGTTACATACGCTTTGGGTTACATACGCTTCAGGTTACAGACTCCGCTATCCCAGAAATAGTACTTCAGGTTAAGAACTTCGCTTCAGGATGAGAACAGAAATCATGCTCCGGCGGCGCAGCGGCAGCAGGAGACCCCATTAGCTAAAGTGGTGCTTCAGGTTAAGTACAGTTTCAGGTTAAGAACGGAACTCCGGAACGAATTAAGTACTTAACCCGAGGTACCACTGTAGATCCCCAGCTATTGTGCTGTCCTCTGTTTGTATGCCTGCCTCTCCACCTGGCTGCATTGGAGTTGTTTAAAATGATGCATAATTCAAAGCACAATGGCAATTCCCATATCACTTTAGAAGGAAGCAATGGTGATATTTCCATTTATGGAGACACTTAAAATATTGAAATTCTGAACAGCATAAACAACCGGATTCTTTATTCTGATCAGAATTCAAATATTTTAAAGTGTCTCCACAAATGGAAACACGCTCATTGCTCCTGCAAAGTGACATAGGGATTGACACTGTGCTTTGAATTCTGCATAACTGAACAACTCCCAATGCAGCCAGGTGGAGCGGCATACATAATCTAACTAACCTTGTTATGGCTAGGTACCTCCTACGAGATGCTTAGGTCAATTCTTTGTGCTTTTACCTTGCTATGGGACACAGTCTATTGCCTTTTTGTGTGTGTGCTTGTATTAATACCTTCACGTGAGTATGAAGAGTATTGCATTCTGGCATGAGACTTATGAGGTTGCAAAATGTGGTTCAGCAAACAAATTCTGTATCTTCTCCCCTGCAGGTGATGGTGGTGGATGATTCTGAGCTGGAAAATTACCCAGGGGGAAAGGATTAAGCAGCTTCTCTCTGCCTTATATAACATTGGCTTTTTGAAAACACAGAAAGGAAAGTAGAACTCACTGTGATGTGTCATTTCTGTCTAAATCTTCCCCCCTCTTTTTTAAAGGGTGAAACTTCATGTACAGTATACTGCCCAAAACCTCTCGGGAGGAAGAATAGGCTATTGTTACATGGCCCCAGCCCTAAGTTATCTTAAGTTCCAGGGGCACAGCACTTACCCAGCACTGACTTTCTTTGAAAGTAACAGATGCGTGGGAACTTACAGCATTTCTACAATCATTCCCTCCCCCACTAATATACAAGAAGAGAATAAGTGCAAGTATTATACTCCTAGCTGATGCAGCTTGCAAGGCGAGGCAAAGTTGGTACTCTAGCTTCTCAGCAGGTGGAATGCTGATACTTACTGGCAAACTTTTATTGCCACCAGTAAGCTCAGACCCAATTCCTATTCAATCTCTGTTTTTCTCTCGAAGCGTGTCCTGCACACTAAATATTTTTACGTGTAATAGTGGTTACTTCTCAAAACAGCAAAAAGCAAAGATGACTGCAACTGGGCTATGTAGTGTTTCACTTCTCTCTGTGTAAGACGATCCGTATATTGTGCATTTGGCAGAAACTGGTGGTAAAGAGAATTCACAAATTACCATATTTTTTTGCTGTATAAGACTCACCTTTTCCCTCCTAAAAAGTAAGGGGAAATGTGTGTGCATCTTATGGAGTGAATGCAGGCTGCGCAGCTATCCCTGAAGCCAGAACAGCAAGAGGGATTGCTGCTTTCATTGCGCAGCGATCCCTCTTGCTGTTCTGGCTTCTGAGATTCAGAATATTTTTTTTCTTGTTTTCCTCCTCCAAAAACTAGGTGCATCTTGTGGTCTGGTGCATCTTATAGAGCGAAAAATATGGTATTTATCTTGGTTTAATCACACTAACTTCAGTAGGGTTCCACTACTTAAAAAGCAATATGTGAGGCATATGCAAAGTCTCAGGGAATGTGTGACATTTTTCAGCTAAATAAACACATGCACCCTCCAGCCATGCCAAGCAATTCTGCCAGATTGCCCATGCAACTACAGTGGTACCTCAGGTTACAGACGCTTCAGGTTACAGACTCCACTAACCCAGAAATAGTACCTCGGGTTAAGAACTTTGCTTCAGGATGAGAACAGAAAGCAGTGGGAGGCCCCATTAGCTAAAGTGGTACCTCAGGTTAAGAAGTTTCAGGTTAAGAACAGACCTCCAGAACGAATTAAGTTCTTAACCCGAGGTACCACTGTACAAGGAGGCCTGGATGGCTGCTTTCCAAGCTTTTTGTTTTTACAACCAGATAATCGTTGTGTAACTTTCATTCAGTGATAACTGGACTTGAACTTATTTGGACTTGAACTTCTGTTGCTTTCAGCAGCTCTCATCATGCTGATATGTACCAACCTCACTTCTAAAACTATGGAGTTAGCAAGGTAAACATAACTTACTGGGGCTGCTGGGAGATAGGAAGTAATCAGTAAAATGAAGAGTTGTCAGGAGGAACTTGTTTTCCCTGCAGAACAAGTTTGGTATGTTGCTGAAGCACTTGTTTTTAATAGAGAGAAACTAGAGAAGCAAGAGTAGTTTTGCTTTCCTTTTGATTTAGGCTGATGTTTGTAACTGTTACTGTGACCAGGCATTGTGGCTGTGCAGTGCCATGCATGTTATGATTATGTCATTGGGAATGAGTGGACAGTAGTAGTTTTATACCTCCCAGGGTTAAAGCCCGTTTGGTACAGAACTGGGTCCCTCCCAGATGAGAGATAGGAGAGAAGTATTAGATGATTCAGTGGGTGTAGGGCACGAGCCCATTAGTGTTTCAGAGATGGGGAGAATATCTTACACGTGTTTGTCAGGGATCCATTTTATGTGGGTGGTAATATTGTTAAGTATGAGTGGTTGGTTTACAATGTACAAGGTAATGAATGATTATGGTGGTTGAGTGGGATGGATTGAGTGAGTGACAGTGTTTGTATGAATAGTGTGTTTTATGTTGGTTGAGATTTTACATTAGGCTGCCTTGTAATGCTCTCTGACTTTATATTGTGTTTATGGCTGTGGATATTTTTTATGTATTTGGAATGTCTGTCTGACTGTCTATCTTCTATCTATCTATCTATCTATCTATCTATCATCTATCTATCTATCTATCTATCTATCTATCTATCTATCTATCTATCATCTATCTATCTATCATTTTGTAAACTGCTTTGAGATATCCAGATAGTCAGCAGTCTCTAACTGGAAATAATAAACAATAAAAATAAATAATAAGTGCAGCACACTGACAAATAAGATAGCAGTCATGGACAAATGGAGCCCCTAACCTGCCACTTTTATTACTTTTTAAATACTATATAATATCCCACATGTTATGCTTGTTTTTGTTTTTGTTTTTTGAAGTTTAGGAATACATTTGTGACCAATAAAATACTTTAATATTTAATTTTTAAAAGTGAAGGAAAAACCCCTGCACATAAACTGGTTACTGCAAATTGTTACAATAATTTGTACTGCCCTGCAGATAACACTAAGATCACACAGGTTGCATTACCTTGGCCAACCATCTCAGAGAATACCAAAATATTTATGTGCTACCCGTACATTATCCTGCAGAATAAAAAGCCACAATAGAATAGGAAAATGTTTTTTAAGAATAAAAGCTAAGCAGCACAAAAAATGAACATTGCAATGCAACTGTGTAATAATAATTATTGTCGTTTAAAGCTTTTTGTAAGCTGCCCAGAGGGCCATTACAGGACATGTAGTGAAAGAGAATTATTAAAAAAGGACACAGTGACATATATTCCTGAAACCAAATATCTGCTAGATTATGACAACAATTTACTGTGCTTAATTGAAACCAACAGCCTAGTAACTGTTAGATTAATAGATTTTTAACAATTCACGGGCAGATACATCATAGAATGATACTGTAAGATTTCTCTTCGCCACTGTCTGCTCCACATATTTCAGCCAAATCAGGCCAGGCAAGGGTCCTAAATTAACTTTGGTTGTGGGGCAGTGTTAAGAATACTGGTTCCCTCAGCTTCACTTGTATAAACAAAGGTTTTAGGTATCCGCTGCCACAATTTTCTCTCAGAATGCTTGCAAAACCTCCTAGTAGTTGGTTTATTAGGCTTAGGCATGAGAATGGACACCAACACTAGGATGACAGGGTGAACTTTAAAATTCTTCATTCGTGAAAGGGATGCCATGTCCATAAGTATATACATGATACTTACTGGGGTCTTAAAGATGCTTGGTGGCCATTTCTGAAGACTCGGGATATGTTGTTGCTGGCGCCAGCCTCTAAGTGGCTCATACCTCTGGCCAAATTCCCTAAACTTCTCACAATCCACTGTGTTTCTGGTTGTCCTTCTGGCTACTTGGACAGTTTACGCCACTTGTGCAGCCTCCCGCTGGTAAGACCTTTACGCGGGGCAACCTCTCATACCAACTCAGTCACCGTGCCCCTTCTGATCTTTACCAGACGAGTAAGCACAGTGGGCATTAATATCCACACCACAATTTCCCCCTCAGCTGTTCTCTGGATCTACTCCTCGCACTTTCTGCATCACCTTCCCCCCCACCAACTCAACTGCTGTAATCCCAACCGCTTGGTTTTTCCTGGACATTTAACCTTCAAGTGACAGGAACCTCTGCCCCATGGGATTCTGCTGTTGCCCACACCAATCAGAATAAATTTTCCCGATCCAGGCTGTGTAATAAAATCATAAAGTGATAATGCCTCTCTCCCCTCAGAAACTGTCACCAAGATCGAAGGCCACACAGGCTTACAACACTGTAACCAAATAAGGCCTCAAACTCTGCCATAGAGGCAACATAACTTTTTTTTTTTCCTTTTCAGACGCAAACATAAACAGATATGCACTTTCGGGGGTTTTTTCTTTTGTTAACAGTGCTCACCAGCATGGCACACTGGAACCTTTCTTTCTTGCTGCCCATGGCAGCCATTTTGTGCTGGCACCCACAGCACTTTGATCAATGTATGAGAAGTGGGCACCTCATATATATTTTTACAAAAAAAAGAGAACCCCAAATGGACATAGACATAGATATACAGCATTTATCCACATGCACATAAAGATGCAGCTGCAAAAGTGTGAGCCTTTTTCTGTAGCCCATCATTCCTATACCCTGCCCATAGAAATGGATGTACCATTACTTCTTTAATAATAAAAAATAGTTCAAATAGACATACATTTGGTCTTCCAGTTTTCATTCGAGATACACTATCCTTTTCTAAATTTTCTAAATTGACAAAGGTAACTCTCTGGAAGGCACAGAATTTTGCCCCTCTGAATGCATCTTCAGCTTTCTACACAGGAAAGTGAAATGAATAAACTGTGGCTGATGGGATTGTCTTTACACAATATTTCTTCAGGACCTCTGCATCAGTGCAGATTAGATCGTTTCAAACTGATGTGGTATATAATTGCCCATATCATAATCATTTCCTGGGGTTTGGTTGGAAGGGATAAGAATAAAGCTACAGAATTTGAGTGAAGTTGTTTTTATCATTGGAATTACAAGTTTTAGGGCAGTAGACAAAATGCTTTTGCAATTGGCACAGAATGTGATTCAAGTTTACATATCGGGAGCTTTAACTCTAGGAGCATGAATTAGACTTGAAACACATATATGGCTCTAGGTCTTTATTTTCATGTAGTCCTCATAAAAAAGTACCCAGCACCCATTTTGTTAGTTTCTTTCCCATGCTCAAGCCATTTTAACATATTCTTTTGACAGCATTTTCCATTTCTAAACATGCCATGACTCATGCAGTAAGTGTGTGTGTGTGTGTGTTGCATACAGTAAGGGGGGGGAGGAGATTTGTTCCATGAATATTTTTTTTAATGGAAAACTGAAAGAAAACATTGACAGCTGAAGTGATTATTGTCTTTAACTATCTGAAGCCAACTTTGATTGGTCCTGAAATATGAACTGCAATGATAGATGACTCTGGCTGCTCTCAGCCATCAGATAATGAAGTATGGCTGCTGAGCAATTTTGCTGTGCCTACATAAGGTGACATTGTGGCAGAAAGGGGAGATGCTAGTGTAATTTGTTCTTGACACTATTTAGTACTTATGATGTCATGAGGTTTTGTGATTTTTTCTCTCTCTGCCTAATCACGGAAAGTGCTTTCCTTTCCCCACCGCCTCCAGTTTGACATATTGTCCTCAGCTTACCTTTAATAAACCAGTGCATTGCTCCTGTTGAAAGAAGAATGCCCCCTACATTTCCTTAGTGTTTGCAATATAGATCACCTTACACAGAATTTAATATCGCCTGCAATTCAGAATGCTCATATATGAGTTTGCAGGTCTCAGGCAAGCCAGAACTTAATGGAGAAGTACTGGATTTCTGTATGAATGAAAAACAAAATTTTATTACGACATGACAGATCTTATCAGTAATATGGATATTACAGGACATCATCAAAATAGGCCAATGTTTAAGTGCTACATGATCACAGTAGCTGTTAACCTCTCTTCCCATACTACATGCAGATTTAACCTGGATAACAATTTATTAAACTAATAAATCAATCAAAAATTAATAGCAGTAGCATGATGGTTGTCAAGGATACAAGATGTGTACTATGTTATGTGGCCTCTGTGTGTTTTCTTGCATGGGAAACTTCAACTACCCCAATATCTGTTGGAACTCAAACTCTGCCAAGAATGTAAAGGTAAAGGGACCTCTAGCCGTTAGGTCTAGTCGCGGACTACTCTGGGGTTGTGGTGCTCATCTCGCTTTAGCAGCCGAGGGAGCTGGCGTACAGCTTCCGGGTCATGTGGCCAGCATGACTAAGCCGCTTCTGGCGAACCAGAACAGCGCATGGAAAGGCCGTTTACCTTCCTGCCAGAGCAGTGCCTATTTATCTACTTGCACTTTGTGCTTTCGAACTGCTAGGTTGGCAGGAGCAGGGACCGAGCATCGGGAGCTCACCCCGTTACGGGGATTCGAACTGCTGACCTTCTGATCGGCAAGCCCTAGGCTCTGTGGTTTAACCCACAGCGCCACCGGCCAAGAATGTGAGGTCCAACAAATTCCTCAATTGCCTCGATGACAATTTCATTTCCCAGAAGGCGGAAGAAGCAACAAGGGGCAGGTGGGGATATGAAATACACCCACATGCTCAGCACTCCCTCCCTGTTTAACACTCTCATTCCTTGCATATGATAATCATTTAGTTGTTGTTGTTGATGATGATGATTATGATGATGAACCTGCCCTTCACTTTAAGATCCCTGGGCAGGTGATCTTACTATTAAAAAAATACAGTCACAAAAAAACAGACTGGGTCCTGAAAATATACATTTCAGGTGTAAAAGGCACTTGAGTTAAGACATTTTATTTCAGAAGGCATGGAAGGAAAAGGTGAAGCTGAGTGGATATATTATGACGCTTAGATGAAGCCCCTCATAGGATGGTTATACTATTGGCTCATCTAGTTCACTGTTGTCTGGCAGGTGGCTCTACAGGGTTTCAGGTAGGAATCTTTCCCTGCCCTACAGGGAGATGCCAGAACTGAACCCAGGACCTTCTTCATACAAAACATGTGCTCTGACATTGGGCTACCGTCTTCCTTAAAACATGTGACACCTGGCTTGAGAGCAGTATATGTGAAAAGGATCTAGGAGTCTTGGTTGACCACAAACTTGACATGAGCCAACAGTGTGACGCGGCAGCTAAAAAAGCCAATGCAATTCTGGGCTGCATCAATAGGAGTATAGCATCTAGATCAAGGGAAGTAATAGTGCCACTGTATTCTGCTCTGGTCAGACCTCACCTGGAGTACTGTGTCCAGTTCTGGGCACCACAGTTCAAGAAGGACACTGACAAACTGGAACGTGTCCAGAGGAGGGCAACCAAAATGGTCAAAGGCCTGGAAACGATGCCTTATGAGGAACGGCTAAGGGAGCTGGGCATGTTTAGCCTGGAGAAGAGGAGGTTAAGGGGTGATATGATAGCCATGTTCAAATATATAAAAGGATGTCACATAGAGGAGGGAGAGAGGCTGTTTTCTGCTGCTCCAGAGAAGCGGACACGGAGCAATGGGTCCAAACTACAAGAAAGAAGATTCCACCTAAACATTAGGAAGAACTTCCTGACAGTAAGAGCTGTTTGACAGTGGAATTTGCTGCCAAGGAGTGTGGTGGAGTCTCCTTCTTTGGAGGTCTTTAAGCAGAGGCTTGACAACCATATGTCAGGAGTGCTCTGATGGTGTTTCCTGCTTGGCAGGGGGTTGGACTTGATGGCCCTTGTGGTCTCTTCCAACTCTATGATTCTATATATGAGGGGGTCATGTGGGCTAGTCCTACCCCACCTGCATATCTGCAGCAATTGCGAGCACAAGTGCAGACTTTGGTGGTCCAGCTCCTAGTGGCAGTCAGCCATTGGGAGCACACTGCACTGGAATGTCAGCATCTCATCCCTTATTGCCCAATTTTTAAACGGTAAGCAACTACGATTTAGTTACAACATCCTCTACTTCAGACAGCATTTTCAGAGGAAGTTTGCCCAGAGCTGAAAACCTAGGGGACTGTGTAATCATACATCGGAACGAGCTGCAAATTACTAGAGTTTGATTTGATGAAGCCATTGGAAACAGTGTGTGTCTGTTTGGTTTTAGTGGAGAATATTTAAACTTTATTAATAAAGCTAAACTGAATATTGAAATTCAGTAACCCTGGCAACAGAATAGCATGCAAGGGCTGGCAGGGGGTGGAGAACAAGCAATCGACTTTCCACTTTCTTCGTTTTAACCTGAGGGCTAAAAGGGGTGAGGGAATGGACGATACAAACCTTTGAGCCCAATTTACCTCCTGCCAGGCGGAGACTGAGCCAATTTCTGCCCTTCGCTGGTGACATTTTCACTGGGTCCCCATTTGCAGAATGTTAATCACAAGTGCTGCCGTATGAATATATATTCACAGTGTCTGTTTTTATTATTCCAACATGTGCATAACTAATACTGTAGAGTTTCTTCCCCACAGTACCCCATAAAAACATATGAGGGGTAATCCTAGCACAGTCCTAACCCCTGAGTGTTAATGGCTGAGGGTGGGTGGGTTAGGATGGAGACCCTCCAGAGGACTTGCAGATGGAAGAAAACACTGCTGGTATTGGGTGCTCTGCTGTACTAGAGGTCCCAAATGTGCCCTAATAGGTAGAAAGCTACCACTTCTGATTATGCCATTGGCAGCAGGAAGCAGGAAGGGCCCATATGAGGCGTTATGTTGTGGAGACAGGATGCAAGTGGCTTGGGATCTCCTGGGCTCATAGCTGTGAAGCTCCAAGGGACCCAGTCCTTAGGCCCATCAGCCTGGAGCTGCTGTAGGGGGAAATTGCCAAGAAGCTATCCCCAAGTATTCAGCAGTGGCCAGAGTGAGCCATTATGGCTTGGGCTGTAGTGCTAGATCACACGCCTACTCCTTCAGAACTGCTCTGCCAGACTATCTTTCAGAATTCTTGTTGTTTAGTCGTCCGACTCTTCGTGACCCCACGGACCAGAGCACGCCAGGCACTCCTGTCTTCCACTGCCTCCTGCAGTTTGGTCAAACTCATGCTGGTAGCTTCGAGAACACTGTCCAACCATCTCGTCCTCTGTCATCCCCTTCTCCTTGTGCTCTCAATCTTTCCCAACATCAGGGTCTTTTCCAGGGAGTCTTCTCTTCTCATGAGGTGGCCAAAGTATTGGAGCCTCAGCTTCAGGATCTGTCCCTCCAGTGAGCACTCAGGGCTGATTTCCGTAAGAATGGAGAGGTTTGATCTTCTTGCAGTCCATGGGACTCTCAAGGGTCTCCTCCATCACCATAATTCAAAAGCATCAATTCTTCAGCGATCAGCCCTTCTTTATGGTCCAGCTCTCACTTCCATACATTGCTACTGGGAAAACCATAGCTTTAACTATATGGACCTTTGTTGGCAAGGTGATGTCTCAGAATTAGCTTTGTGTAAAAGGGAGGAGAAGTCTTGCTGCACTGCTTTTCCTTTGTTTTAACTGGATATTTCATAGACTTTCCATATGTTCTTATCTGCCCCTTGTCTTTTGGAATGCAACAGGCTAAAAAACTAAATACGCAGATTGACGGACAGTGAATGTTTCTTTAAGCTGCTGCCTTCGGAATTTATCTGTATGCCTCCTCTGAGAAAAATGAAGCCTGTGATATTGGAGCCGGAATGCAGGAAATCAGGGAAGGTTCTGCAGCTCCTGGGACAGAATTTCTGAACTGTCCTTTCCCTAAACTGAATTGTGTGGCTAAAAGGAAAGCACTTATTTATCTGTTTTACTCTTTAAGGAACTGTGGGTAGATCCAGAATGTTTTATCTTGCCTGGAAATGATAGTTGGAGCAAGGCCAGGAAGCAAATGTCAAATCAGCAACAGCACTATCTGCAGAGCCTCCCCCCCCCCACCAATTGCCTTCATTCTAATTTGAGATGCTAATTAGATTAAAAGCCATTTCTGGTTTTCTCATTTTCACAACTGCTAACAGGATTCATCGTATTTGCCAATTTCAGATATTTTAGAGTCTTTTTTTTCCTATATTGCAAAACAGACAAACACACACACAAAGCCAGTAATGGAGGAATTTGGTCTATCCTATTAGCTATTAATTGTGTTTTTAGTACTTATGGCTCGTTGCTGTATATCTATCTCAAGAGGAAATAAGCTCTTCCCGTTATGACCATTTAAAAACCACACAAGCTATCGCTTCAGAAATGAGGTGCACGGCCATGTGCTATGACACACACACAACAAATACTAGCACTCAACAACTGAATGAGTCAGAAAAGAATTGAGCTGCTATATTTGTAAGATGGCCAGCACTATTAACACTTCTGGAGCTACTGAAGCAAAGTTGATTATAGATGCTCAATCAATATTAGTTTAATTCTTATATTGTTTAGAGTTGCATAGCTATCAAGCCTTCACAGCAGATTTCCTTTAAGAAGCTTTCCTCAATATAATAATAATGAGAACTGGCTAAATTCCTGGCTAAATTTCCACAATATATGATAGCATGCTTGGTGCTTGCTTTCTTTGGGGGGCAGAGGCAAAAGTAGATGGGGGAAACAAATGTAAATTTGACCTTTGTATGTAGGCTACTTTCTACACATGTGCACAGCCATGTGTATCCTTCATTTAAATATGGGTGGTCCAACATACAGCCCTCAAGGCCTTTATGGGCGGCCCTCAGCAACATCTGATGCCCCCCAGCCCTTGCGCTGCCTTCCCAAAGCCCAGGCAAGTGAGGCACTGGGTTTTGGGTAGGAGGGGTTCTGACAAGGTCCTAGAGTCCTTCTTCCTGCTTCCCAAAGCCTAGCTGGCACTTTCCCAGGGAACTTTCCTAGCGCATTGCCAGAGCCTCACACCTTATTCCCAAAGCCCTGAGCTTTATCTATCCAGCTTTGGAAAGGGAGCATGAGGGCTGGACGTCAAATTTTGGCCTCACTCCCACCTCCCTTGCGTCAAGACAGCATGTGGCCCATGGGTTCCATGTTGAAGTACTATGGCTCTAAGTAAACACATTCCAGGTGTTTGAATCAAGGCCAGCACATGTACTGCAGAAAGGGGATTGTGGAGTGTTTTTTGGCCTGGGGAGGGTCCCAAGGCTGGGAGGGCCCAATCTGCTCCCTACCCCTGTTCTATGTATACATTTACAAATAGGCTCCCAATTTGTAACAGGCCTGCTATGCTTTACACAGCATTTGCATTTTGAATGGCCCCCTCACACCCATTATGGAACATTGTGACCTCATGGCACTGAAAACGTGTGAAGCTGATGAGGTCACAATTAACATTCCATAATGGGTGGGTGGGGGGGAGAGATGTATATATTTAGGTCCATTCAAAATGCAAATGCTGCGTAAAAGTAGGGCCGCCCAGCCCTATCATTAGGCAAAATGAGGTGACAGATGCAGAGGGGCGGCAACTCCATACCCCTCCTCCTGAGCCTCCACAGCAGGAACAGATCGTGCTGTAGAAGGAAAAGAATGCCCAAACCCATAGGATATACTGTAGTATGACTTACATTCAGATCAGCCAGCCGCACCCTCCAGTTTTGGGGGTTGTATGATTCATATGTTTGGCCTTATAGGAAAGGGAGGCAGGAGGCATAATAATGTGGGTTTTGTCGGGTCCACCAGCTGATAAGGTGTTCCTTTAAAGCCAATTTTGTGCATGTTTACGGGTACTATGCACTTTGACTGAATTGGTGGCGAGGGGGAGCAGAGATTATTTGCTGCTATGCCTCAGGCAGCAAAACATTCCGACCTGGCCTAGCTTGAAAGGACTGAAGATAACTATTTCTGCGTTTGTACTCCTGACATATCATAAGCTCCTACTGCTATCAAAAACATTTCTATTCTTAATAAAACGAGTTTTTCTCCAGCAGTGATGTTCTAACTACTGTACTGCTTGTTTCATTTAAAGCTCCAATTAAAATGCTGAGACTACAAGGGACAATAACGTACTACATTTCACTTCGCATAACCATGTGGTTATAGGAAGGGGCACAGTGACTGTGTGTAATCTTGTTACTGCCACTTTTTAAATTACCTCTACGTATAATTTCAAATGAAGTTATTTGGGTTGGATCCATAACATTAATTAGCCATATTTAGGCTTAGAATCCCTTTTTAACTCTAACATGCTGATTTGAATTATTTTAAGTCCTACTAAAATCAATGAAGCTTTCTTCCAAGTAAACATGTTTATGATGAGATGCAGAAGTAAATAAATTGCTGTATCGAAAGCTTGTCTGTGCCATCACGTGACAGACTATTTATCAGCACAAGCACCACATCAATTTGCATTTTTTTCACAATTAAGGTTAGGACTGTCATGTTTGCTCATTCCTACCCATTTTCTCTTATACTTGATTAGATACTTTGATCTTGTCTTATTTTCCACTGTCAGTGATAATTAAAGTTTATTATCAATTTCAATTGTTGCTACTCTCTATAAATTGCAAGTTGTGGCCAACAGTTACATGAATTCACATTCCATCCATCCAAGCTGAAAATGGCATTGATGGGATTATAACATGTTAGTCTAACCTCACAGTGTTGTTAAAAGCATAAGAGATGGTGACTTGCACAAGGTTACTGGTGCAATTCATGACATGTATAGCCTCTACTCTCCTTAAAAATCAGTGTTTGAAAACCTGTATTTTTGCCAAGCCTTCTTTGTTGATGAAAGTAATCAAATGAATATACTTTTTATATACTGTAGGTTAATCAAATTCATCCCTTGACCCTATATGATCTATTAAAGATTCATAGGTAATGGATTCAAACCTAGGTAATAGATTCATATAAACCAGTAGCAATATATAAAGGAAAAAAGGAGAAATGGGCATCCCTGTCTCACTTCGACAAATATGCTGAATAGTACAATGGCATCTCTCAGCCCTCGAGGGCCAAAGAGATTCAGTTCAAGTAGCACTGCAGTACTATTTTCAGCTCAGGGAAATAGTAAAGCACCAAACAAACCAACCAGAAGTCTTGCTTGCTTTCTCTTCTATTAGCGTTTCAAATATTGAAGACAGCAAGAACAACCCTGCAGTGCTTCCCTCCCGCCGCCCTGGGGGAATAGTTCTGCACTGCTTTTTCAACCATTGGCAGAAAAATCACCCCAGGATTGTTCCAAATGCTTCTGCAGGCTTTAGGAGGCCAGAAGCGGGAGCTGGGTTAGCCCTGCAAGCACTCTGCCTGGCTAAAAAAATAAAAATGAAACACTGCATTATGTGCAAAGGTTGAGGAGCTGGCAGGAGAGGAGGGCCGGATGAAGCAGCTGGTCTCTCAATGACACTCTAGCAAACAGCGGCTAACTGAACATGTTTATCGCTTGATCACTTCTACATTATTGCTTCCTTTAACCATGTTATTTGAGAAGCAGGATTCTGAGCAATGAATTGCTGAGAAAATCCCTGCCTTGAAAGGCATATTGTTTCAAGGAAACGTCCACAGGGAACAGAAACCACAGCAGAGTGCTTGACTTAGAAGATCTGTTCTGTGCAGATGTTTGGAGGATGACTGTCTAAGGGCTCAACCACATTTCCACTTGCCCTGCTACTTCCCCCCAGGAAACACCACTGTTTGCTGCTGAATCAAATGTCAATTGGGTTTTCTGGGAGAAATCAGTGGTGCAAAAGCAAAACCACTTGGACCCATGTTTTCCTGGGTGGGACAAGCAAACCCCGAGTATTGGCCGATAGTAACTGGCAATTCAACTCTGGATGCTTTACTTTACTGGATCCTACTAATGAGGCAGAAGAACCCAGGCACATACAGTTTAAAACTACGGTTACCCTCACCATATTTTCATGCTAACATTGGTAACAAATATAAGCATATAATTTTAACCACGTATTGTGATAATATCTGCTAGATACGGACACGCTAATCCTAAACACCACAATCGCATTCAGAATAAGATATTGGGTTGGATTTATACATGCTCACCTGCAGATAAAATGGCAGTCTTGGTTAGGATTAAGACCAATTTGTTTTACTTACTCATAACATCCAAATCTGTTTAGGACTACAGCCTCAATTTTGCTGAATGTGCTTATTTACACTGAGGGATAAGTGTGCATGTGTATGTGTGTGAATGAATATGATACCCAAATCTCTTATGCTTCATTCTAGTTTTTCTGGACTGGGTAGAATTGTCCTTATTGCAGCAGCCAGAGTAGAATCACATCCATAGCAAGAAATAATAATAAAAAAAACACTCAACAATTCTTTGCCCCCCCCAACAAAAATCCTGGCTATGCCCGTGGCAAGAAGGACACAATATCTTGCCCTGCCCCACTTGTCATATATTCTCTTCGATACAGGAGTATAGTAGTTCCTAACCTACTTGAGTTCTACTCAAGGACTGGGCTTGGGCTCTAGCCTTTGTGTCAGTAGAAATCTTATGGTTGATCCTATGAGCCAGAATTCTGGAATACCAAGTAATTAGATTTTACTCTGAATTACCTAGAGAGCTAGACATACATTTCCCTTAATACAGACGTGCCAGATGTCAAACCCTTGCCTAATAAAAAGGCTCTGTCAATATTCTATAACTGTAAGGACTCTTTCTTCCCACTTTGTAGTGGTAGTAGCAGTAGTAGTAATAATAATAATACTTTTATTATTTATACCCCGCCCATCCGGCTGGGTTTACCCAGCCACTCTGGGCAGCTTACAGTACATGTAACACATATTAAAACATCAAACATTAAAAACCTCCTGGTACAGGGCTGCCTTCAGATGTCAAGGGAGGAGAGAAAAAGCCCACCATAAGGCCATCTACTTTTATTCAGTTTGTGCTGTGTTAGCACAATCTGGCTATGCTGGAGAACTGAGCCTGCATGATGGATGGATTGCGCTAGTTAATTTCAGCCATTTATACCAGTGCAAATTTAACTATGAAAACCTTTCTTTGCTTACAAGAAAAATGCTAGACTCAGCCCCAAATGGGCCAAATCAATCTACTGAAATTAATGGAGTAATATTACATTATGAAATTGGCCTTAGTTTTTGCTTCAAACTTGGAATTCTAATTTTAGGAAAGGCCAGTAGAACTGATGATTCACAAAACTACTTAAAGCTTAACTTAATTAATTACTTCAGGCTTATACTGAAAAGATCAAAAACTGGCTTAGGGATTTCTGCACTTCGGTTTGTAGGCTGGAATTGCAACCAGTGTCAAGAATGAAACCCTTTCAGTTCTAGATCAGGATTTGAACTGATGCCAAAATAGGTAATGATGCCAGAAACCCCCACACCTGGAGCCAAATATAAAAAAACACCAAAATGACAAGAACTATATTTATCCAGGCACTGGAATGTTATATAACAAAGGACTGGGCATGGCTTTGGGAGAGGGTGAGGCTGGTGTCCTTTCCTATGGAATCAGAACTTCAGAGCTCCAACTTCCCATCCGCTGGGACCCTATCTCAGGTCAGACTCCCAGGTTCTCAGCCACCAATCCACTAAGACCTTAGACTCTTCCATTTTTTTGAGCTCTTTCTATTCCTCATCATTATCTGCCCACCCTCTCTGTGATGTCTGTGAAGTCCAATGGAAGCATCACAGTTAACGTAGAAGTTGCTATCTATACTTTACTTAGATGAAGGGTGGCTAAGCTGTGACCCTCCAGAAGTTGTTGGACTACATCTCCCTCATACCCAACCATCAGGTTTGATGGGAATTGTAAGTTCAACAACATCCGGAAGCCCATAGGTTGGCCATTCCTTAGCTTAGACTCTCACTGCTTCCATTGTGCCCGTTAAATACCCTGCTGTAGTGGACAAATAATAGACGTGGTTCCTGCAGGAAATAATTAATGTAGTGCCAAAATAAAGGTATACCAGTTGTTTTAGGTCAGTTCCATCATCTAGCCCGCCATCCCCTCCTTCCAGGTATGTGTTTGAGCCTTATAAAGTTTGAGCCCTATAAAGTTCTTCTGCAGATGTCAAATATCTGGCAACATATAGTCATGGCAATCCATGCTAACATAGAGCCCTATCTGAATCAGAACAGTAGGGGAGGGGGGAACATCCTGAGGAAGTGGGGAAGTGGTTGCCTATCACAGATCTGAGTTTCAGTAGTAGGGCAAAATAAAATAAAATCCTGCAATGGAATAACTGAAATACCACCAGCTGCCATCTTGAATAATATTTACTGAAATAATATACCAAAATAAGTCAGCAAGTCTCATATAGGGCTGACATAGCAAGCAGTTTTGGGGTGTATAAAAATGCCCATCACCATATTTCCCCCACATAGTCCCTGCCCTAAGGTTTACATGCTAAAAGACCAGGCACAAAAGGAAAAGAGATGGAGTGGGAGAGAAAAAGCAAACAGGCTTAGTTACAAAGTTCTTATTAAAAACACATTGAAACTGAACAGTTTAAGGAGACTGCAGTCTGATGGAATAGTGTATTAAAATATGGTATGTGCTGTGCTTGCATCCTGAAACCATGGTGTACAAATCAATACAGGTCATACAAAACTACAGCTGGTCTATGCAAATTAATACAGACAGCAGGGAATTAGAGAGTAGAGACCGAAAACCTCCGCACTAAAAAGAAAGCAAGCAGAAGGCCCAGTGTCTGGGGCTGCTGGGACTCACCATCTTTATGGGGCGACAGACTCCCCCATTACACATCATGAGGGAGTTCTGCATTTCCATGGTCACAAAGTTGTCACCCAGGAACAGAAACCAAATGTATAGGAAAGCAGAAACAGTTGCAATCAATTAACCTCTTTGTTATAGACAATGGCCTTTATTTTAACGACCAGCTGCAATTTTTGCTAGACAAATAAGTTGATTTATCTTCCCTGGAAAGTGTATCATACATTCAACGAGGAATATCTGAGGCAAGGATAGAGTTCATCAACAGTATAGAATCAGCCACTTCACTAGCAGCTCTGTACAGCAGTTGCAGGGAATAAGAGAACTAGAGCTGTGAAAGTATTTTCTTAGCAGGTGGGAATAAATCTTACTGTATTTACCTCTAAGTAAATGAATAGGATGCCTGTAAAGTTAATCTTCATGGGAAGGAGAAATACCCACAGGAAGTAAAGCTGTGCAATGACAGAAAGTTAAGAACTACTGAAGTCACTAGCAAGATGTTGTTACTCTTTCTTTCCCGAGTTATGGTGCTAGACTCTCTGCTTTGTGTGCATGGTTTCTTGAAGCTTTCTCTTTTCCTAGCCTCCTTGCACATAGCAATGTGATCGCTGCGTTTTCACATAGCTCCCCCCGCTTTTAAATTATTTTTTATTATCTTTACCCAATCCAAAAAGCCATTAGTAGATCACTGACTGCTGATTTGCCTTCTGCTGCTGAACAATCTTGCCAAAGCCCCCTCTGCCCACATCGTAGTCTATTCGGTATTCATCTCGTACCTGGCCACCTGTTTTCCCACGGCCATACTGCCGCCCTTCCTTAAACCCAGCATCCCAGTCTGTTCGGATGATGCGGTCGTCCAGACGGGTTCCATTGATGAACCGCATAGAATGCTCTGCTTCTGCTCTCGTGTAGTATTCCACAAAGCAGAAGCCGCAGGGGGTTTTCTTCACTTTGTCTAGCCCCATGACTATGCGCTTGACATCCCCACACTTGGAGAAGAGCTCATGAATTTGTTCCTCTGTGGTGTAGAAAGAGAGGTTGCCCACATAAAGTGTGCAGGAGTTTTTCAGGGATTTTTCCTGCAGGTAACGACTTCCCTGAAAGTGCTGGTCCCGATACATGCTGATCTCGCAGTACGAGTCGCTGTCGAGGCTGCTCAGCGTTGTGCTCAACACTCCCGACATCTCGCCCAGCTTCCGGTGTTGCAACAGCGGTTCCTTCACACGGCTCTTGAGCAGACCTAGGGAGAAATGTTTTAGCCAACTTTATGAGTACATCACCCACTTTCTTTTGTGAGCCAGTCACACTGGTGTGACTTTGTTCAGACCATCTTCCTGGGCTCCATTCCAATCCCTGTTTCTTCATCCCTGTCCTTTTGCTATTTGCCAGGACAAATACACATACATCTTATTTCAGGTTATTAGGAGAGTGCCTTATGAAACCTCATAGTAGGACATCAGTATATTGCTTGAACCAATGCAACCCTGGCAAGTGTTTTCACAATAATTAATTGTGCTGGAGGCTGCATAATGCAGATGAAAGCCTTTTAAGCCTACTGAAACCAGTATTTAGGTATGAGCAAGAATGGACCTCAGTTAACATAATAATAATAATAATAATAATAATAATAATAATAATAATAATAATAATAATAATATTTTTATACCCCGCCCATCTGGCTGGGTTTCCCCAGCCACTCTGGGCGGCTCCCAACAGACTTAAAAGTACAATAGATCAAACATTAAAAACTTCCCTCAACAAGGCTGCCTTCAGATGTCTTCTAAAAGTCAGACAATTGTTTATTTCCTTGACATCTGATGGGAGGGCGTTCCACAGGGCGGGTACCACTACCGAGAAGGCCCTCTTTCACACACTGGGAAATATAACGGGCACTATTCAGTCCAATTTAAAGCATTTTTAGGTCTTGTTGAATTCACTTGAAAGATATGCAGTGCAATACTATGTAAGTCTACTTGGAAACAATGCACTATTTTCAGTAGGACTTACTTCCTAGTAAACGTGCTAAAGATTGCAATATTATGTGTGTGCTTAACACTTTCACTGAAAGCAAATGGTTGTAAAACAATGGTGTAGTGATTGTTGTTTCAACCACTCTTGACTGTGCCACGAAGCTAGGTTGGTGTTCTTGAGGTCTAAGGAACAGACCAGGAGGAACTTTCCCTATTTACAAAGTCCTTTTCTTCAGGAAATCCCCCATAAAGAATCCTTAGAGGCTGTCACCAGTCAAGCTGAACCTCTCCAGGGGTAGCCAACATGGTGCTTTTCAGATGTTGTTGGGCTACAACAGGTGTTACCCCTGCTCCTTGCACTTGAAAGTTGGGGTTAATGGGAGCTGTAGTCCAGCAACTTCTGCACAGTTCCTTGCAGGAAAGAGGCTCTAAGTGAACATCTTTGGACTTATGACTACAAGGAAAGCAAAACGGAGGGTAAATCCTCATTCTTTGTACACCACCACACATCCAAACTTTATGACTATCTGTACAATCAGGAAATGTTTACTAAAGTTATGAGAGCAACTACTTGAAACCCTGCTGTCTATGATAGTGCTAATCAAATTTAAAACAAAATTAGCAAATTGCTTTTGAAAAGACCTAAGTAGAGGCCTCCTGGATCAGACCAAAGCCCTATCTAGCCCAGCACACTTTTTCACCCATTTTACCCATACTTTTTAACTCATATATGTAGTGAAAATACAACTCCAAGAGCTAAAAACCAAGGGTTCACTGGATCCGAGTTCACAAAGGTAGGAGTGCTTAGGACAGCAATTATTCAAGACTCCTAAATGGAGGCAGGCACCATGGATTGCTTATTTCCAAGTCTTTGTGCTTTAAGAGTTGAAGAAGCCCAATACCCCAATCTTATGCAAAAGCATGCTTACTCAGAAGTATGCTATAGCAACGTCAAGTAAGTTTATTCTTACCTAAGTGTGTTTAGGACCGTAACCGTAATCAGTTAAGATTCTGCAAGCTTAGAATCCAGAAGCCTGTTACAGGACACCTTGGGGGAGGGGACGACAGCAATTTGCAGATAGAAGATAGTAAAGAGAATCACAGTAAACCACCATGCAGCACACTTAACTGACAACCGAAGCCTGAACAAAAGAAACCTGCAGCCCTACACACATTTCTAATGAGAATAATACCCTGAGCTCAAGAATTGGCCTCCTTCTGAGATAAACGGGCAGAGGATTGCAGCTATTGCCACGTGCAACTTTTCATACTTCAAGAAGAGCGGCTGCCGCCATCGAAAGCGGCCCCAGAAGTTGCAGAATGACCTGCACGTGTAAGAGAGACCAGCCTAGAGGGAGCTGAGCGACACGCATCCTTTGTACTATTTCACCCAACGCGTGGCGGTGAACGCGCTCGCGGGTAAACAGGAGCACCTTCCTAAGGCCCCTCTGGACTCCACGAGTGGGGGGGGGGAGCCCGAAACCTGGCGTGCATCTCTCCGCGCGCAAGGCTATCCTACACATACCAATATTACACGCTGCTTCGTCTGCTCGCTGCCGAGTCCCATTCTAAGCCCAGAAAGCATTGCATTGTGGGAGGAGGAGGGGGAGGTTCTCACCCTTCGAACGAGGCTTCCTTCCTTCCCTCTTCCTCAACTAACCGTCCCCGCGCGCGCACTCGCTCGCTTGCCCGACGCTGCGTGCGTGCGTCACGCGGGGCAGCCCCGCCCACGGCTGCCTCGGGGAGCCAATCGGGGCCTGCGAAGTAGCGACGTTAGAGCGCGCAGCCCCCCTGCCCCGCCTTTCGCGCGAGGCCCTCCTTGAACTTTGACCTTAGGCCTCGAGCGCGAGGCAAACAGACGGCCGGGTGTCGGGCCCTCCTCCTCCTCCATTCGCCTGAGAGAAGAGAGAGGTCGCTCTCGTTCTTCCTCCTCCTCCTCCTCCCTCCTCACCCCCTCTTCCTCCCGGCCCTCCCTTCTACTGTTCCCGCGCGCGAGGGCCAGGCGCTGGCGATGGTTCTGACCTCCGTGCGGCGCGCGCGCTAATCCTCCCCGCCCCCCGCCCGCCTCGCCTCGTTCCACCCCCGCCTCGGGGAAGAGCGTCGCGCGGAACCGTCGCCGCCGCCGCCTCCTCCGCCGCGCTCTCTCGCCAGACAAGGGCCCGCCCCGTCCCACCCTTCGCCGCCGCCACACACAGCACTGGGCGACGTGGAGCCGGCGAGACGCGGCCCCCACCGGGACCATCAACATGGCGAGTGCCTCGTACCACATCTCCAACTTGCTGGAGAAAATGACGTCGAGCGACAAGGACTTCAGGTAAGGCCTCTCAGGTAGCCCGCTCCAGGTTCGGCCCAGGCGAAAGAGGAGCCTCCTCGCCCTCATACCCCCGACTCACCGATCTCTCCCCCCCCCACTCCGCCGCCGCCTCGGCCTTTTCCGGCTTGCCCCGCCAGACCGCGGCCGCGTCGGTTCTCCTGCCGCACCCAACGTGCCTCGGGCCTGGGTTGGCGCCCGTTGGGCAGGAGGAGGAGGAGGCCGAGCCCCGCTCGTGGCTTTTGTGCTCCGCAGGGCTGCGAAGGGGAGCCAGGAGGCCCTGGCGCGGCCGCACTCGCATCGCTTTTCCTCGGAAAGTTGCCCGCAAGTTTGTTGTTTCTTACGCGCCCCGGAGGCTACTCGGCATTTTGTACTTCCCATTATGCTCGTCCGTGTTGCCGTGTAAGGTGGACTTCTTTCCCCTGCAGTCTGTATTTGCAGCCTTAAAGCAGGTTTAGTTGGAACAAAAGCTGTTGACCATTGGGACTTCTAGTAAGCGTGCAGAGAGTATGAAGCTGTGAATATTGCGATGTACATAGGGATTACTTTTAACATCAGCATTGGCCCATTGGATTCTGTGCTTACTCACTGGCTCTGTTTTAGTTATTTTTTATATAGTGATTTGGTTTTTATACATCCAGTTTCTAGTACAGAAGATGGATAAAATGTTGCAGACACACTGGTTTTTCTCTCTTTGGTGTGGTAGAACATGCTTCCTTTCATTCCTAATTAGTAAATAACAGTAATAAGAATGTGGCCAACAAAATGGTTTTAATTTTTATCCATAATGCCATAGGTGGAATTAAATTGAACACAAATATTCTTAATCAGGCAATATAGTTGATCCTTTGAAATAGTACTTTTCAGTACATGCAGTACTTTTGATAAGAGTTTAGTATTGGCTCTAACTTCTTGTGGTTTCACATTTCTTGTCAAAGATGATCTTAGTATAATAAAATTCCTTTAGAGAATGTACTTTGATATACTATTTTATTACATGTGGTAGTCTTACATGTATGTATGTGCGTAGCAGAAAAGGTATTCACATACATGCATTTTGCATATTCTTTACTACATAGATATTGTTCCTGTATAAGAATTTGTCATGTTTCATGTGGTTGTAAGTGTGGTAACATAGAAACATGAATTCACCTGTGAAGGGCTGTAAGGCAGTGCAAAATCCTGTGGCCCAACCCTGATTCTGTATGGTTTGGTTAAGGTATTAGAAGTATTGCACCTGCATCAGTTTAATGAACCAAGTTACTTGTCACATCTTCATACTAGTTTGATTTTGTTTGTTTTGTGTTACTCAGAATGGGTGCTGATTCACTCTTGAAAATGAACCATATATGAGCTAGTTAGAGGCACTCTCTGAAGATGTCACTCCACCATAATTTGACTTGCCATTGTGAGCTCCTTCATTAATGTGCAGCTCACCTGTTGATATATTCCTCTGTATTTTAAACTTCTTGTATTCCTTTCATCTGCTTCCTTTTCAGCCCTTATGTCAGTCAGAAAATCCTGTGTGTAATTGGTTTGCAGTTCTGGCCTAGTTGCATGTGAAGGTCTGGAAGAAATTGGGAAAGTTGGGGACACCTATTCTAATCCCACCACCACTACTTTTCTAAGTCTCCCCCTTCACATATTTATTTCGGAGCTCCTAACTTTGAATGGAGGACCAGAAATGTACCCATGGGCTCAAACACACCTTCATCTCTCCCCACCCTTTCCTTTCCAGTGCTTGCTACAATGCAGCAGCTTTATTTTTGCACAAATGGTAATGCTAAATAATCATGTTCATTTAACAGCTGGAGTTTGAAGCAAATTTTGAACTTTGATTAATGGTTAATCAAACTTTGACTATGGTTAGTATGTTACATTAGTGTAAAAGTAATGTAATGTCCAACAAGAGAAGGCAGTTATTTTCACAGAAGTAGGAACATAGAAACACATGATCTCACATGGCATGTGTTTTACCTATGCACTAAGCTGCTGTGGGACCTTTTGCATTTTCCTGTACATGTGAGGGAGAGAAAATGTAATACCATTTGTCCCAACAGCTTCTTTTATTTACTTGAGTCAAGAGGTACAGGTAGCAATCATTCAAGATCATACCTTTGGCATTTGCTCAAACTGTACTATTGGCCAGGAAAGAGAACATTGAGGACTTTCTGTACCCATTACCATTACTGCCGGAAACAATTGAAGCAGTGCACAAGAATATAAAAATGAAGTAAAATATTAAAAGTAGTCATCTTAAAAGACAATAAAGCCGTTATGCGAACTCTAAAGCAATATAACCATTCTTACAAACTCTAAAAACTATAAAGCATTTCTACAGATGTACAATCAAAATTCCATAAATGATTGGGTTTTTGCCTCTACATAATTCCATCCTCATTTCAGACATTGTGATATATTGTGATGTTCAGCTGATAATATATTGCCAATGTTGAAAACCTGATATTGCCCAGTCCTCACTGGGTCACACCTCAGGGAAAGCCTTCTTAAAAAGTCTTCACTCAGTTCCTAAACATTATGATGCTAGTCACTTGTCTAGTTTGGGCTGGTAATTGAATCCAGAGTTTCCAGTACATCTCTGGGGCATGTGGTACTAGGTGTAGCAGCATGATGGAGCCATCTTTTTCCATGATTTCTTTTTAAAAATGAAGCTTTGAAGGCATGAGCTAGGTTTGTTACAGTTTTCCATAAATGCTGCAGAACTACATTTTTAATACAACAAAAACATTCTATATCTTTGAAAGAAGTTTCAAGTAATTTACTGTGTGCATTGAAGAGACATGCAAGATGACAATACAAATTGTTATTGAACATCTCTTAGTTTTCACTGTCGAATTACACTTCAACATTTTTAATAAATTTAAAATGATTAAAAGTATGAGAGATTGCAAATCCCCTATTATAATCAACTTTAAAGTTTCAACAATATTTTGTAAATATCAGACCTTGAAATGTGTCCAGGAAAAGCAAGTGGTGAATATTTAGATTGGTGGCTCTGTTTATTGAGCCTTTTTTCCACATTACACGTATTTTTATCTATTTAGAATACATCTCTTACTGTTGTCACAGTTGGGGTGCATATGTGCGTATAAATGGGTATACTGAAGAATTAATCTAATTCTTAAAATGTGAATGGCCCTTTTGTACTTGCAGTTAATGTGTTTTGTGGTTTTGCACTCAGTAATGCATATTTGTGGCCAAAATTGGATTCCTGCCCTTGCTTAGTATTATGGATGTAGAACCAGCGGGTGATAGGTTTTTCAAGATATATTCAGCCTTGCCATTTATTTCTTGCTTAAATAACTGAGTGGCAGACTGCATCTGCCTTCCTTCCACTGTTGGTGCTGTTTATTTATTTTCTGGATTTGTAGCATACATTTTAACAAATACCGGGGTTGGAAACCTGTAGCACTCTAGATGATGTTGGACTCCAACTCATCCCTGGCAGGTTTCCCCATAATTGGGCTTAATTTTTTTATGGCTGGTCACTGTATTAAACTGCAGTGAATATGTTAAAGCAGTGGTTCACAAACTCTTCTTTGGGCTACACTTTCAGAATAAAAATTTGCTTGTGCCACACAAAAATTTTTATTGACAAGAAATACATTGGGAAACAAAAAGAAGCAACACCTAGCTTTGCTTCATTTATAACATAGAACATAACTACTTTATAATATGATCATGGGCATCCATAAAGTATAAAACAATGCAGCTACATAAGAACATGAACAGTGGTACCTCAGGTTACAAATGCTTCAGGTTACAAACACTTCGGGTTACAAGCTCCACTACCCTGGAAGTAGTATCTCAGGTTGAGAACTTTGCCCCAGGATGAGAACGGCAGCAGAAGGCCCCATTAGCAAAAGCACGCCTCTAGTTAAGAACAGTTTCAGGTTAAGAACGGTTCTCCGGAACGAATTAAGTTCATGACCCGAGGTACCACTGTAATTATAAATGAGCCTCTTACATACGTACCTTAAGCAGTGCTTTTTTTCGGGGGGACGCAGGGGTACACATACCCCCAAACATTTTGTCAATCTGTACTTTTGTCCATTTACTGTATTTATTTTTCCAGATTTGAACTTTAACATGGTGATTTTCATGAGTCAAACTTTTTTTTAGAAAAAAAGCACTGACCTTAAGTATGTATACCAATGCGATGAGAGGTATGAGCTTGCAGGATCACTTGGTGCTCTTTCTCTCATTTTGAAAATATGGCAACAACATCTATTCATATTCTTCAATTTAAAAAACTATATAATACTACACTGAAATGTTTAAATGTTTCTTTGATTGTCCTTGAATCTTCCCACTACACTTGCCATCCTCTCCTGGCCTTTGAGAAGCATTGTGTTAAAGCCATATGCATAAAACAAAACCCCACAAGCAGAAGCACCAGCTGCTGGTGTTTTCGTTACCTACCTGCAAAACTTCACACAGGTGCTATGCTAAGATGTATAAAAAACAGTAAAGTGCCTCAGTAGCTGTCATCATTTAAGAACAAAATAATCTCTCTTAAGACAAAAGAGCAAAAAGCACGCACCAGCAGTGGTAGCTGACACAGTGCTTTCCAGACTTTATGGTTTCGAACTCCCACCATCCCGGACAATTCACCATGCTGTCTGGGCTGGTGGGAGTTGTAGTTTAGAACATCTGGAGGAACCATGTTGGCTACTCCTGCTGTACAGGGGTGGCCAGGCTAGTGAGTGTTGAGGGAAACAGAAGACCCCTGTGCAATATTTGTTGACCAAGTCTCCATTAATAAAAACCACAGTAAACAACAACCATCTTTTGTTCATGACATAGTATAAAGTTGTTTCCAATATTCTGTGCAGCTGTTATTTATTACATTTATAATCTGCATTTCATTAGGCTTATTATTTTATTTTTATTATTTCATTAAAATATGTATACTGCCTAATACTTACAGGTCTCAGGGTGGGCATAGAGTTCTGCGGTGTCACCCTTCCAAACTTGCTTAGTGTTAGCAAAGTTATTACAACATGTGCCTTTGAACTGTGCTCTAGAACCTATCTATGTTATAGCATAAAGATATTGCATATGATAACTTCTTCAATGTAATAAAATATTAGAAATTTATTAAAAGCTGCTGATACAGATACTATGAAAACTGCTATTAAAATATTTGCACCCTAATATTCTACTATTCAAAAGTAGCATGTTGCTTATTAGTTATGAATGACATCTAATGCTACCATTCTGTTTATGGAATGGATTTTGATTCAGTGGAAGCATCCACTATAACATAAGAGTAGGAGAGGTGATTTTTACTGATTTCCCCCTTCCTGCTTCAAGTCCCCCTGCACCACCTTTCATGCCATTCTGGAAGGCCTCTCAACCTTTTGGATCCGGGTTTGTTGGGGACACAAGTGGCTGCAGTGAGAAGGGGGAATCTGCAAAAGTCATCTGCCCATCTTTTTACATTAGTGAACTTTGGGGGATGGGAATACAGTCGAGTTGTCATTTGTGCATATTTAATTTCCGCAATCACAGCTTTACGTCTTTGGCGACCAGCCAGCTGACACCGCACAAATTACATGAAGGCAAGGTGGAGAGCTTAAAAGTTCTTTCTGTGACACGAAAACCCAGTGTGGAAAGAGCTTTTAAACTCTCTGCCTTGCTTTTGAGGCTCTGAGAAGTTTTTGCTACACAAACCTTTTTCAGAGCCAAGTATGTAAGGCAGAGAGCTAAAAGCTCTTCGTTGCATTGGCAGGGGAGGGGGGGGGGAGACCTGCTTTGGTGCTGGCTTTGGGAAGGTAAGGATGCTTGCATGGGTCAGTTCTGGGGTTGTTTTAACACTGCAATTTTGGCTTTATGTGCCATCTCCAGAACGTAACCCCTGTGCACGTTGCAAGTCAAATGTATACACTTGATATGGTTTTTAATGTAAGCCCATTTGAATATGAATTGTGGAAAACATTAACTTAAATTGTGCTGTAAAGCTATAGTATGAATTGCCTTTTCTTTTGTATAGGTTTATGGCAACAAATGACTTGATGACTGAACTACAGAAAGATTCTATCAAGTTAGATGATGATAGTGAAAGGAAGGTTGTGAAAATGATTCTGAAGTTGCTGGAAGATAAAAATGGTGAAGTACAAAATTTAGCAGTCAAATGGTATGTATGTGTCTGTGATTAGAGTTTTTAAATTCTTATGCATTGACTTGATTCTATATTGAGCGTATAAGAATTGCTTTGTTTGTCTAGTCCAGCATTTTGTCTCCATAAAATGCATGTTTGATGCCCCTGGGAAGATCACCAGCAGAGTATAATGGAGATAGATCATATTCTTGTTTCCTATTGGATTACATTTTTGGTATTGTGACTATTAGTCAGCGAAATATTGCTGTTCCTTCTGAAACTCCTGCTGGTCAATTTCATTAGTTGACTCTCAAAGAAAAAAAGATAGTAGTCACTCTTTCTACACATTTCATATTTTTAGAAATATCTGAAGAGATCTGTATTTCATGCCTTCCCGTCTGTTTGAAGGCCAAAGGTGGAGTGAATGATCACTTGATCATACATCTTAATATTGTAATGGTCCCTGTAATTACTACTTAGCTAGTCTACATATAATTGTATAACAAAGGAGATGGTGTTTGGTTTAGATATATTTAAAAGTTGGATAGTTGTGTCATTATGGATAACGGACATGAATTTAAAATTAATTATTAACTTACATTTTCCTGATGTGAGGATGCAGCTTGAAATAACCTACTGAAATTGTTAGTAACTTGTTTGGACATGTCACAAAATATCATGTTAGTTAACAGAGTAGATTATCACTCTGTATTTGTGATGTTAATACTGCGGTGGGGAACCCCTGGCCTGTAGACTTAATTAGCCCCAGCAGGCTTCTCCAGTTGATCTCTGAGGCCATTTTGGTCAAGCCACACCCACTTGCCCTGCATCAGACATAATATATGATATCAGGTATGGGACAGGTAAAAATGTGGCTCCATTCTGAAAGTGGGGTTTGCTGGCACTTTTATCAGCAGCACCTGAAATCAAACCACATGTGCAAAGGGGAAGGCATCTTGCCTGATATTTGCTGTTGGATGATTGACCTATCAAAATTGCCCATGGGTTTTGGGGGCCTGGGGTGGATCTGCACATAGGGAAAACCACTATTAATAACTCAGAAATTAAATCGTTGTAACAACAACCACAAAAATGCTATGGAAAATCACAAAGAATTTTTTTTTACTCTCCAGCACCATCTGGTGTTGCATGTTTATTATGTATTCAAAACACTTTTTTGACTAACGGAGCTAAGTTCCAATAAATTGTTCCATATACATCCTGTAAATGTGGCATTAGTTGCCAACTTTGAGAATGTCTCAGGATGTTTTATAAAACTATATTCGCCCGAATGCAGGTTACCATAGATTGACCTGTCTGTGCAGTCGACTCCTGGAACTGTTCGAAAATCGAGACGTGGCTTCCAATTGGCTGCAGGAGCATCCTGCAGCCAATTGGAAACTGCGCCAGATGTTCAGCTTCCGAAAATCATTCGAAAACCGGAACACTCACTTCCAGTTTTCGATTGTTCAGGAGCCGAAACGTACAAGTTCCAAGGCATTCGGCAACCAAGGTACGAGTGTACAGGTAAGTGAATTTCTAACATTTTAGATGTGATGAATCAGTTTTTAAAGTGTATTAAATGCTGTTTTGGTTTCGTTACAGCCTTGGGCCCCTGGTGAGTAAAGTGAAAGAATACCAAGTGGAGACAATTGTAGATACCCTCTGTACTAACATGCTTTCTGATAAAGAGCAGCTACGTGATATTTCAAGCATTGGCCTTAAAACAGTCATTGGAGAACTTCCTCCTGCTTCCAGTGGTAATTTCTACTACTTCTCTATATTTAGTCATTTCTCTTCTAGTTTGATATTGATTAATGAAATTGGATTCAGTTAAATTCTAGCTAACACTAAGATTTACTTAACTTGGAGATAAAAGATTTTTCTGATGCCATCTTTGTCCTTAGATGTTCTTATTGTGTTCTGATTTTTAGCTGGGGTATTTGTGTTTGGAGAAGAGACAAGAGGAGTTCAAGAACTAAAGCTTGTGGACATATTATGGTCTTTGGTTAAGGTTCTGTGTATGGTATTCTGTAACACCATTATGTTGTGCAGCATGGCCCAGGATTTATGCCTGAAAGTGTGCAGACTGTGCTACAGTCGTCGTTAATTTCCCCCAGTAAGGTTGTGTGGTGTAATTGATGCTTTTGCTATGTAACATTTGAAGTTTCACAAGGATGGCAGTCTACAGTAATTCAGTGGGCCTCTGGGTCAGCAACTTTGTACCTCATTCCATTCTGTCCAACTGAAGGTTTTTCTTGGCCCCTTTGATTCATCCTGATTCTCTTCTGCTGCTGATCGGCTCTTGTTAATGCTAGCTATTGATCATACCAAGAATTATACAAAAATATTTCTAAGTTTTAAGGTACAAACATTTTTTTCTGGGGGTAATTCACCTCCTGTTGTAGCTAACGCTGAAACTAGTGTTTTAAATTTCACCTCTTAAATTAAATATGAATCCTCACCTCGAGGAAAAGAGTCGTTCAGTCTGGTTTTAATCTCAGACTACTTGTGACAGTACTTTTAGAAAAGTGAAAATAATGGAAATAAATAGAACATATTGAATCCAAACTGCAAAAATCCACAATTCAACCTGATTTTATTTTTAATGGCCTTCAGTTTGGGATCCTGATTTTGCTAGTTGGTCAATGAATTTCCTGTATTAGGAAAGGAGTGCTACTACTGAGTTTCTGTGTAATTAGTGTCTGTGAAAGAAACACATACAATGAAGTTCAAATTACAAATTAAAAGCTTGAGAAAGTACCTTTGACTTTTACAATAACAGTGTTCCCTTTATATAATCTTGAGGTGCAAATGCTATTGTTTATGTAGCACAAACACACTTTTGGTGGGGGGGCAGGTTTTACAGAAGTATAACAAATATTGAGAGAAAAATTAAGAGGGCCTTTTCAGTAGTGGCACCCTCACTGTTGAACACCCTCCCATCAGATGTCAAAGAGATAAACAATTACACGACTTTCCGTAGACACCTGAAGGCGGCCCTGTATTGGAAAGTTTGTAATGTTTTGCTGTGTTCTGTTATATTCTGTTGGAAGCCCCCTAGAGTGGCTGGGGCAACCCTGTCAGATGGGCAGGGTACAAGTAATTTATTATTATGGTTATGATTGTTACAGACCAGTGATAACTGTACATGTTCAGTGGGCACAGAATGCTCAAAGAAAAATTAAACAAAACTGGGAGGGGATGGAAATGGAATGGAATATCCTCAACAGAAGTAACCAAGAGTTCAACACTTTATTGAAATTCTCACTTGTAAAACAGTAATAGAAGTCTTTATATATGCACCTGTTCTGCTTTACTAGCTAGTTTCTTCTAATATACTGCTTCTAAATAATCCTCAGTGAAATTTGAGCCATGATCAGGAATGCAGGGAGGGCTTTACTCGTGGATTGCTCTTACTGGATTATGGTGTATGCATGTGTGTGTGTTTTCCTGCATTACCAGAGTTCAGATTACTAGGCAGTAATCAGAATGAAGTGGACTCTACTCCATGAAAGTTTGTCATACTAAATTTGTTAGTCCTTACGATGCCACAAGACTGTTAGTTGTTTTTGCTGCAACACAGACTAACACTGCTACCCACAATAATTGGTTCTAATAAATCGTATCACGAGATAACCCACACTTGTTTTGGAAATGGCTCAAGTTCATACCAAGTTTGTTACATGTCTTGTGAAATTGCATATATATGCTGACAAAATGTTATTATGGTATTTCCCAATTCTAGGTTCTGCATTAGCAGCTAATGTTTGTAAAAAGATCACTGGGCGTCTTACCAGTGCTATCGCCAAGCAAGAGGATGTGTCTGTTCAGTTAGAGGCCTTAGACATCATGGCTGATATGCTAAGCAGGTAAACATGTTAAAAATGCTTGTAAACAATAATTCCTTTAAAAAGTTGTGTAATGTTCATATGCAGGTCAAATGTTTGGAGACTTTTTATTGAAGAGAATGTTAATGAAGCTGAATGAGTGCAGAGTTGTTAAATGCATAATAAATGTAATGCTGAAGCTGAATTTGCATTAATTATTGCTTCCATTTTCAATAATTGAGAGAGCTTTTTGATATTTTGGATAGAGAAAAGACAGCTAAGAGATACTTAGGGAAAAGCTTTGAAGTGTAAATTTAGGGGGAAACCTGGAGTAAGATCATGTCAACATATTGCACTGTTACTCAGAAATCTATGCTTGCTGCCAATTTGTTCGAGACCAAATTGAAGGTGTTACTACTAGTATAGAAAGTCGTTACAGCTTGGGACCAGTATACTAGAAGGATTGCCTTACCTTATAGATGTCTACAGAATTGGCACTTTTACAAGTGCCCCATAATGTTCATGCTGCACTTGTAGGAAATATGCTTTTTAGTTTGGCAGAACCTATACTCCCTTCATCATTGACTTTAGGCAGGTCCCTTTCCTGTACTGTTTATGGTGCTTGCTAAAAACATTTTTGTTAAGGCAAGCCTATCCAGCTGTTGATATGTATTTTAATATGTAATTTGATTTTGTAACGCATATTTTCTTAACTGCTGACGTGGTATATATGTTAGTTTGTAACTCTTGACCTTTATTGATAATTTCAGTCTATATTTTATGTAAACCACTTAGAGGTTTTTATGATTAAGTGGCTTACAAATTCCATTAAATAAAATTTTAAAAATGGAAATGCCCGGACAATAAAATTTGTTTTATTCTAACTTAATTTTTGTCTCTTTTAAGGCAAGGAGGATTGCTCGTTAACTTCCATCCTTCTATTCTGACATGCCTGCTTCCTCAGCTGACTAGTCCAAGGCTTGCTGTGAGAAAAAGAACCATCATTGCTCTTGGTCATCTTGTTATGAGTTGTGGAAACATAGTGTTTGTTGACCTCATTGAGCATCTGTTGACAGAGCTTTCTAAAAATGATTCCATGTCAACAACAAGGACCTATATACAGTGTATTGCTGCCATCAGTAGGCAAGCAGGTCATAGAATAGGTAAATAAATTTGCATATTATTGAAATCTTCCTATTTTTCACATGAAATGTTAAATGTTCCCCATGAATGACTGTTTCTGTTTTCTGTTGTCAGGTGAATACCTGGAAAAAATTATCCCTTTGGTAGTAAAATTCTGTAATGTAGATGATGATGAGCTTCGAGAATATTGCATTCAAGCATTTGAATCTTTTGTTAGGAGGTAAGGTGGTAATAGGTGCACTTGTTTTTTCCTGGTTAACTTAACAGTATGAAACACCGTATTTTTCGCCCTATAGGACGCACTTTTTCCCCTCCAAAAATGAAGGGGAAATGTGTGTGCGTCCTATGGGGCGAATGCAGGCTTTTGCTGAAGCCTGCAGAGCGAGAGGGGTCGGTGCGCACCGACCCCTTTCGCTCTCCAGGCTTTGCGGACCTCTCCGCAAGCAGCGGGAGCCAGCGCTGGGCTCCCACGGCTTGCAGAGAGCTGCCTGTTTGGGGGCTGGGGTCGGGGGAAGCTCGGGCCTCCCCTGCCCCAGCCCCGCGCCTGGGGGGGAAATTATTTTTTTCTCTTTATTTCCCCCCAAAAACTAGGTGCGCCTTACGGGACGGTGCGTCCTATAGGGCGAAAAATACAGTAAGTTGAAAGCAAGCTTTAGAGGCACTGAGAAGAGGTTCTGGTTAAACATGGTGGGAACCCTTAAATTGTTAAATTGCATAATATTTTGAGTGTCATTGGTAGAAATTAATTTTTTACTGCTTGCATTGCTATCTTTGACTTTAATGCAATAACATCTCCCTAGTATAAATAATGCAGCTATTGAGAAGTGGATTCTTAAAAGTTTCCGTTCAAATCACCACTTCACAGGATACATAGATATAGCTAAACCTAGGCCTTATGATGTGCCAATGCTACAAAGTAGCGTTTCCCCAAAGCATCAGTTGCAGTGAACATGTGCAGAGTCTGATTCTGTCTAATATGTGATGAAAACATCTGCACAGGAATACTTTGCTAAATATGATCTTCCATGTAATTTAGAATAGTATGTGGGGATTACCTCGGAATCAGAATCCTGCATTGCCCTGCCACTCTTCCTCTTCTGCCCCTTCCCCCAGTTGCTTCTGTTGCTTTGTAGCGGAGTGGGAATGGGCATCTAAACATCCAGATTCCAGCCCTTTTGGGGTTAGATGTTCCTGGCATGCACACCTCTAAATGAGAGGAAGTTGCCCTAGAAAGGGCATTGAGAAGAGATGGCACATTGTGCACTGGCTTTGCTTGGGACTTGGCTTGGGAAGTAGCGCTGACTGTGCCAAAATCAGCACATAAGAAATTCATGTGATTCATTGATAAGCACAGAATAATTCATTTGGGTCACTTTCCCCAGATTACTCTGGTTCTCTTGGGATTGCCACCCAGAAGCCCTGCCCTCCCATTTTATCCTGAAAATATTTATTCTTCACTAGCTTGGCCAGAGAGAACCACTTTGTATAGAACAATGGTAAAGTAATATATAATAAGTGGTTCTCTCTGGCCAAGCTAGTGAAGAATAAATATTTTTTTGCTGATAGACCCAGTTCAATCATATAGCAATACTGAGTGATGCTTTATTTTCAGTAGATTCCTAATTAATGTTATGCTTATTATGCAGATGTCCTAAAGAAGTTTATCCTCATGTAACTACCATTATAAACATTTGTCTTAAGTACCTTACATATGATCCCAACTACAATTATGATGATGAAGATGAAGATGAGAATGCTATGGATGCTGATGGTGGAGATGATGATGATCAAGGTGAACTTGTGTGAAGATTGAAATACTCAAGTATCTAAAGATAGCACATACAGTTATTAGTGCAGTATTCTAAATGAAATGTTTTCATAGTGTAATGGCAGAGCTTTGTTAGAAAAGGACACTCCAGCCCGGTCTTTATGAAAGTAATTTGCCTCTTACGGTTGGAGGCCAGCAGGGAGTAACCAAATTTTGTAAATTGTAAATTGCAAACTGGCACTTATAACTAATGGGGGAATGATGTGAAATGTTCAGTGAAGTGAATGTTCCAAGAAAAATCCATTCCTTTTAATGAGGTTTACCTGAGAGCAGTGATTGTCAGATTGATAGTCATTGATTTGCCTAGTGTCGCTTGTATGCTTTGTTTGTATTTGTATTAATACCCAAATAATAAAATACAAAGTGATCTCTAGGCTATGGGCTTTAGTTATGATTTTATATATAACACAGAAACCTTTTATTTCCTCCCCACCCCAAAAGGGAGCGATGATGAATACAGTGATGATGATGACATGAGCTGGAAAGTTAGACGTGCAGCTGCGAAATGCTTGGACGCTGTAGTCAGTACGCGACATGAAATGTTACCAGAGTTCTACAAGACGGTGTCTCCTGCTTTAATTGCTAGATTCAAGGAACGAGAGGAAAACGTAAAAGCAGATGTTTTCCATGCATATCTCTCTCTTTTAAAACAAACGCGTCCTGTGCAGAGTTGGCTCTGTGATCCTGATGCCATGGAACAAGGAGAGACTCCTTTAACAATGCTTCAGAGTCAGGTTGGTGGATAAAACATTGATATTTTGTAAAATAAAAGGCCATATTGTTTGCTCTGGATAAATGTGAGAAAGGGGGAAACATTAATTTGCACCTTTCCCTCAAAGCAACGTGTTTTAGAAAGTTTAGGAGTTTTACTGTCTTTATAATCTAGAGCTTTTGGAATTGTGCTGCTGTCGACCACTTTTGATGCCGAGTGGTGACTGCCTGCTTTCATAATGCGACATAGAATTTCTGTCTCCCCCCACAAGCCCCCTCTGTGCCCAAAAAATGTGGGGGGGGGGGAGGAAGGAGAAACCCCATTATGTGAGCAGATACTTGTTTGTGCTACTTTTAGGCACCTTTGCTATTTTTGAAATCTGCTGGGCTTTCTGCAAAATGCCAAAGCTTACTTCTGTCTGAATGTCCGTGGTCCTCATATTTACTTAAGAATCACACAAAACCTGTCGGGTTGTATATATAAAAAGTGCTAACTGCTGAACATTGTAACAAGTATATAATAATTACAGGTTCCCAACATTGTTAAAGCCTTGCACAAACAGATGAAGGAGAAGAGTGTGAAGACTCGTCAGTGTTGTTTTAACATGCTAACAGAGTTGGTCAATGTCTTGCCTGGGGCTCTCACACAGCATATTCCTGTACTTGTCCCAGGTATGAAAAATATATCTTAACATGTTGTAAAGTTTTAACCTTGACATCTGGTAGTGCTTTGAAGCATGCTTATATATTTTGCATAGAAGTGGCATATTATTAGAATTTTGGTTCTCATGTTGTGTACTATGTGTGTGTATTTTACCAAGCTTTCTACAACTATATCTGTACATTTGCTTGTTCTCTATTGAATTTATTCCTGTACATTGCAACTGGAGTTCCTTGAGAAAGATATTCAGATAGAAGAGATGCTAATAATTGATATTTCTGTTATGGTTGGTAATACAGTCGTACCTTGGAAGTCGAACGGAATCCGTTCCGGAAGTCCGTTCAATTTTCAAAACGTTCAAAAACTAAAGCTCCTGCAGCCAATTGGAAGCCCCAACGGACGTTTGGCTTCCAAACAGTCATTTCTGGGTTTGTAGCATTTGGGAGCCAAAATGTTCGAGAACTAAGCTGTTCAAAAACCAAGGTATGACTTGCTTGCAGTTTTTTATCCGTGGCTTCAGATAAAACATAAAATGCATACAGAATAATGATTCGAAATGGTATGAGAAATGGAAATAATGTGAAAAATATAACCAGGATCAGGGAAGGAGTAATGCAAGTCAGATAGTTTTTAGCAAGATTGTAGACCTTTATTGTGATTGGAGACAATATGCAAGTGTCATTAAACTAGAAAAACCAGTATGCATCCAAAGCATAAAATACCTAGTGGCAAGCCTCCAAACATGAATAGGATTAGGTCCAGGAATCATTTTGTCCTCCCTGCTTCATTCTCTGGCAAACCATATTCTTTTAGTAGCACAAAATTTTTAGATTGGGTGGCTGCTACTAAGCTATTGTAAAATTGCTTGACTGCTAGGTGCATGAAAGAGCAGAAACAGGCCCAAGGAAGCTCTGATTTTGAAGGATTGCTGGTGTGGTTACAGTTAGAAGTGAAACCTAGATTGAATCTGTTGGGTTAATGGGATTTGTATAAAAGGCTTTGTTTGGAAAGATGAGTTCTGAGTAAAAAACTGAGCCAAGAGGAGGTTCAAACTTAGACAAAAATTTTGCTCTTAATGAAAAATATTGGATAAACCATCAAATCACCTTTTCCTATCTGCGCTACTTAAGTATAAGTTCAGAAACTTACTGGTTTGTAACCTGCTTTAAATCAGCAAATGTGCTTCAGATATACAATTGTGTGAATTAACTCTTTATTCTTCTTACAGGGATAATTTTTTCACTGAACGACAAATCAAGTTCTTCTAATCTGAAGATAGATGCTTTATCGTGTTTGTATGTGATCCTCTGCAATCACACACCCCAAGTTTTTCACCCTCATGTTCAAGCATTGGTGCCTCCTGTTGTGGCATGCGTTGGAGACCCATTTTATAAAATAACATCTGAGGCGCTGTTGGTTACCCAGCAGCTTGTGAAAGTCATCCGGCCTCTGGATCAGCCTTCTTCTTTTGATGCAAGCCCTTACATCAAAGATTTGTTTACATGTACAATCAAGAGACTCAAAGCTGCTGATATTGACCAGGAAGTAAAAGAGAGGGCAATCTCCTGTATGGGTCAAATCATTTGCAGTCTCGGCGACAATCTTGGCTCTGACCTTCCTAGTACACTTCAGATCTTCTTAGAGAGACTAAAAAACGAGATCACTCGGCTAACCACTGTGAAGGCTTTGACTCTGATAGCTGGTTCTCCGCTGAAGATAGATCTGAGGCCAGTTCTAGGAGAAGGTGTCCCTATTCTTGCTTCTTTCCTCCGAAAGAACCAGAGAGCTCTGAAACTAGGAACTCTTTCTGCTTTAGATATATTAATCAAAAACTACAGTGACAGCTTGACAGCTGCTATGATTGATGCTGTCCTGGATGAGCTTCCACCTCTCATCAGTGAGAGTGATATGCATGTGTCACAAATGGCCATTAGTTTTCTGACCACCCTTGCTAAAGTTTATCCTTCTTCTCTCTCGAAAATCAGTGGCTCCATACTGAATGAACTTATTGGGCTGGTGAGGTCACCATTATTGCAGGGTGGAGCACTTAGTGCCATGCTAGAATTTTTCCAAGCTCTGGTTGTGACTGGAACAAGTAACTTAGGATATATGGACTTATTGCGTATGTTAACGGGCCCAGTGTACTCTCAGAGTACAGCACTTACTCACAAGCAGTCTTATTATTCCATTGCCAAATGTGTAGCTGCCCTTACACGAGCATGCCCTAAAGAGGGACCAGCAGTAGTAGGTCAGTTTATTCAAGATGTTAAGAACTCAAGGTCAACAGATTCCATCCGTCTCCTTGCTTTGCTTTCTCTTGGGGAAGTTGGACACCACATTGACTTAAGTGGACAAATAGAGCTAAAATCTGTAATATTAGAAGCATTCTCCTCTCCAAGTGAAGAAGTGAAATCAGCAGCTTCTTACGCGTTGGGCAGCATCAGTGTCGGCAACCTTCCTGAGTACCTCCCATTTGTCTTACAAGAAATTACTAGTCAACCTAAAAGGCAATACCTTCTGCTCCATTCCTTGAAGGAGATAATTAGCTCCGCAACAGTGCAAGGCCTCAAACCATATGTGGAGAGCATCTGGTCTTTGCTCCTGAAACACTGTGAGTGTGCAGAAGAGGGTACCAGAAATGTTGTTGCTGAATGCTTGGGGAAGCTTACTTTAATAGACCCAGAGACTCTGCTACCGCGCCTTAAAGGATATTTGCTTTCAGGTTTGTAAACTTTTAATATCTTCATGTACTGTGTTGGGATACCACCCACAACTAATTTCTCCAGAATGGTCCTATTCAGTTGTAATAGTTTCAGACTGGAGTAAATTGATTGTGGATTTGATAGAAGAGAAGGATTTCTTCGGTGCATGTCTTAAACAGAAATTGTAACTCTTAAAAACTGAAAACTAAGTTATGTTTTGCGGGTAATAATTAGAAAATGTCACCCACTTAAGAGGGAAGTATTATAAGGATTTTTGAGACCCATTTAAAAGCATTGTACAAAGAATATTACACAGAAATGATCTACTTAATATTGTCCTGCCAAAAGGATTTCAACAAGGATAGTTTGAGATCAGTCAAAGTGATAGTGATACTGACCAATAGAAATTAGATTTCCTATGTCCATATATTTTTGTGGAAACCCCAGGTGTTGATTCTATTCCACCATTTTTGTCTGTTCTGGTCATCTTTGATTCATCTGGGTGACATATTAGGTATGTGATTACTTATGGAGATAAAAAGAAAAACAAGGGCAGGAAGTCTTCAGCCTACCATTAGCGAAAAAGGTTTGCTAATTCCATGTGCTACAGTTCTTATTGTAATAGAACAATTGGCCATTGCTGCCTAGACAATCCTAGTGGAACACATTTCTATTAGATCTGCGGCCCATTTTTTAAATTGAATTATTCAAACAAACAAAGTCAGACAATATAAGCTAAATAATAAAAACCAAGACAATACGTTCTGTGCATACAAGTGTGGCAGGGGAATGGTTAGTGATCCAGGCCAGTGCTCAAGACATTCAAGCAAATAGATGTGTATAATGAGTCCAGATATCAGATAATTTCCCTTCTTTTTTGTGCTTTTGGAAGGTCACCAGCTGAGTTCTGTCCCTGTATGATATGGGAGTAGACCTCTTCCAATATTGAAGTGTTAGATGTTTAGCCACTACAAGTGCCCTTAGAAAGAAGTTAAATTGTCCCTTCTGTCAGGTTCCAAAGGACCTGTACAGCAAAACATTAAAATCTGAAAACCTAATGTGTCCAAAACCGTTTTTATGTGGCTGCTGTGACCCAATTTTGTTCGGAATAGGATTGCAGATTTAAATAAAATTCATTTTAAAAGGGGGTTGGACAAATTCATGGAGGAGTGGCTATTAGTCATGATGCCTATGTATCTGAGCCAGTATATCACTGTACCACTTCTTGGAGATGAGAAGCAGACAAGTGAAGTCCTAATCGCTTCTCATAGACATCTCAATGACCACTGTGAGAACAGGATGTTGGTCTGATCTAGCAAAGGTTCTTTTTATGTTATTACCTGTATCATACTGCAGAACCATATGGTTGATAATAGTAAGCAGAGTACAAAACCAGAGTTTAAATCTTAACTTGGCTATCAAGCTTACTGGATGACGTTGGGTCAGTCACCATTTCTCAACTTCTTTCACAAGGGGATAATTATGTACACTGACCTGAGCGATTCGAAGAAAGAGCAAAGTTAAAAACATCAGAGTTGGTGGCTATCACTACAGAATCCATAGCTTAGCTATGCTTGGTGTGATGAAGTGCTTCCATTGTCTAAATATGACAAGCCAAAAGTCTATGCTTGCTTATTTTTTTATTTGACACATGATTAATCAGCTTCTCTAGAAACTGTTTAATAGGCCTTTGCTTTGGGATGTGCATGCCAAAGGCACAAAATTCATTATTTGCTTATAGAAAAAAATCAAAGTTAGTATTATTTGCTGGATATACTTCACTGTTCAATGTGTCCCCAGAACAACTTGCTAGATATGAATTACATAAAAACAAAAAAGAGAGATGTAAAAACAGTAACTAGAAAAAAGGAAACAATGTATTGAGGATAAAATATCCTGAGAAAATATGGACTGAAGTTGGCAATGCTGCTATTATTGAGATATTTGTTTTAAATGTTTAATCACAACATACTATCTTAAAATACATAACTTACTACACTCAACTTGGAATGTTTTTAACAACTTGAACCCCATGACATTCCTGCAATGTATCTGTAAAACTGTTGTGTTAAACTGACAGCTTCAGTTCGGAAAGGGGGTGGTTCTTAGCAGAACTGCTACTATAATACACACTAGACTAGGCTTAACATGCATAGAACCTAATTTTGTGTTCCATCAAGTATACCTGCTTGACCAATTTAAGTCCATTGATTTCAGTGGATTGTATACAGCGTTTGTCTTACCCACTGAAACTAATGGACCCAACTAACTGAAGTCCTTTGATTTCAAGTAGGCCAACTCAATGTTTAACTTAGTTGGAGACAGCCCTCTGAGATCTGACCTGTTTATATTGTTTTTCTTAATTACCCGGAGTGATTGCCCCCTGTGACGTGGTAAACTGCTTTTGAATTTAACATTAGGAACCTTTCAAATTCTGCTTGTAATTTGGCATGGGGGGGCAGCTGTTGGGGGGAAAAATGGATTTGTGTGATTCATTTGCGTAGTAAGTAGTTTTTTGAATCCCCACTAAGGAAAATGCTACAGGATGAATTATGTATTAATAAAATACCAGTGTTTTAAAAAGTTGTCATTGTTATTAATAATCATGATGTTTTTGTAATTGCATACTACAGCATGGGACAATGAGGACATTGTTCAAGCATTCTGGTTCATTTTTTTGTTATTAGGATCATCATATGCTCGAAGTTCAGTGGTCACTGCTGTGAAGTTCACAATCTCTGACCATCCACAGCCCATAGACCCATTATTAAAGAATTGTATAGGTAAGTGAAATTGCAATCATTTCAAGCAGTGCAATTTACCTTGAGATGACATACTTTCTTCCATGTGTGCAAGTGAGTGTGTTTTAAAAGGTCAGTATTTTCTAGGTACCGGTGTCAAATGTAGCTTTTTCAGGTCTGGGGAAAAAGAAGGTGACTCAAGTACTTGAGATTTCCCTAGCAAAGGATAATGCTTCCCTTTTAGATAGAAGCAGGGATTCTCCCAGCTTAAAGCAAACTCTTTGTTTAAACATGCTCATTAATTTCTGTATTGTCTATAAATTTATTCAAAGCTGTGTCCAATATTAGTGTAGCACAACAAATGTTCGCTCAAAGATGCTATAATAAAAATTGAGAATGGGTTGTGTAGGTGCAGTATAATCGCTGCAGTCCATGAATGAGGGTTTTTGTGGACTCATTGAATTGTACGTAGTCTAAAAAAAAAAAACCAACCCAGCCTTTTGTGGCTGGGAAAGTAGATATGGTAGCTGGAAAAATCTTACTCCTTTTAAAGTCATTGGTTTATCTTATTCTTGTTTTCCATTTCCTGTATGGTTTCTTTGAAACATGCGTTCCCCTTAAATTGGATAATTAATTTCTTAAAGTACTGGAACAGGGCTGTCTGAGACCATGAACTGTGAAAACTGAAAGTGGCCGTTTTCAGATTTGCTTAATTATGCCACTCATAGAGGAACTGGGGGTGGGGTGGGGGAAGATTGTACAGTGGCACCTCGTGTTATGTTACAAATGCTGCGGGTTACACGCTCTGCTAACCCGGAAGTAGATGCCACTTGTTGTGACCTTCGCCCTGGGATGTGAGCGGAAGCCGTGGTGCGGCAGTAGCGGGAGGCGCCATTAGAGAAAGCGTGCCTCATGTTATGAGTGGTTTTCTGTTACGAATGGACTTCCGGAACGGATTGAGTACGTAACACGAGGTACCACTGTACACATGAAGTTCTCAAAAACTTCTCACAAACTTGATGAATTATCAAAGTAAATTGGTTGTTCAAAAGGGAAATATGCATTGGATTGATAATTGCTGCCGTATTTCACAAAAATGTACGCAAACCAGTTAGTACAAAGTACAGTTATGCTTTTGCAACATGTCGTAAGAGGAAATGTATAAGGAAAGTGAGACTCGCTTTTTATTTATAGTGAGTGTATTGTTGTTTGTCACTTGTAGCCCATTTTTTTCATGAGATGACATACTAATCCAACCTCTCCTAATTCATGGCCCCACCTTTTACAAACATCAATTGGGCAGGGGGAAGCTAGTGGGAAGTTCAAAAGTGGCAAATATTGAACAGGAGCATATGCTGATAACTTTCTTTAAACAATTGCAGGTGACTTTTTGAAAACATTGGAAGATCCAGATCTGAATGTGAGACGAGTAGCTCTGGTAACATTTAATTCAGCAGCACACAATAAACCATCACTAATAAGGGACCTTTTAGATACTGTGCTTCCACATCTTTATAATGAAACAAAAGTGAGAAAGGAACTAATAAGAGAGGTATGTAATCCACTCAGGTTACAGGGTGAGTAAGCAGTGGTGTTCAGAATAGCTAATGTTTTCTGTTTAAGTATTTTTGTGTTCAGATCCTCGTGCAAGTTCAGGCAACTGTTTTTTGTACTGATTAGGTGGCTAACTAAAGCATAGTTCTTCTGGAAAGTTTTGCGTATGAGTGCTTTTACCTAGAATTATTGAAGAAACTCATCATATTTTATATGATGGTAGGAGTTAAGAGAGACCATAAGTTTAGCTTGAGTGAGGAACATACACGAAATATAATTTGAAAACTGCCATATTGTAACGAATTTCAATAAACATCTTTCATAGTACCAGAAATGAAAATACAGGGAAGGTATTGAGCTACTGGAATAAAGAGCAATGCAAAATGTTTTGTGTTCACTACGTGCATTGTTACAAAGGGAGCCAAGCCAAATGAGTCATGTCCCAGAATCTCTTCACAAGTCATATAGGTTTTCCCATACAATCAGCTCCAATTTAATTTTAATGTGATTCATCTTACTGCAGAATTGTGGGCATACAGAGTGTAACTTGCAAATGCAAAACCTACTCTTAATTGTGAAGGGAAATTCAATGTAAGAACATAATTTTGAAAACTGAAGTTTGCTTGCCGCTTAAAAACCAGATAAATAGTGGCAGGTGGTGGGTTGCATGGCTTGGGACATGGAAACTTGCTGTTGTCGGAATGCACACTACTTTCATCAACTTGACTTGAAGAACAATAAATATGACCTCTTGCTTTAAGAACTTTCCCTTGAGGCCATAATGCTCCTTAGTAAATTCTTACTCAGCGTATTTCATTAGCAACTGATAACTAAATGTATTCAGTGCGTTTAACAATTTCTGATCTGATTTGCAGGTTGAAATGGGTCCATTTAAGCATACAGTTGATGATGGTCTTGATATCAGAAAGGCAGCTTTTGAGTGTATGTACACTCTGCTAGATAGCTGCCTTGATAGGCTAGACATCTTTGAATTCCTAAACCATGTGGAAGATGGTTTGAAGGATCACTATGATATTAAGGTTAGTGCTTGTTATTTGTTTATATGTGTATTTGTACACACATATACATATGCATATACATATACAGATGCAGATATTTCTAAGCTAGTTGCTGAACAATTGCAATAAAACAGTAAAAAAACAAAACATGGAAAGGTGGTATTGGCTTTGTACAAAAATTAATGAAAGCTTTTCCTACCCTTTATTCTGTCCTCAGGGTAGGGCACCTAATTCCTTGTCAGTGTGATAGACAGTTGTGGTTATCCCACTTGCTCAACAAGTCTCTATTTGCGCAAACATGATTTCCCCTTCCTATTCTCCTCTGTCCCGCCTCCCTGCACCACCACAGTCTGCTCTGGAGGAGCACCTAGGGTGGACAGCAAAGGAAAGGAAGACTAAGTCTGCTGCTGCTTTTCTTTTCCTTGATTTTGTGCTATTATATGGAAACTGTTTTTCTTAAAGATGATTCCTTCTACAGGAAATAGCCATTGGTAGTCCAGAGGCTTCCAACAATATGAATTACAGTATATTATCAGCTTTGATAAGCAATTGTTTCCAGTTCAGCATGAGTTTGACTAATAAAGACAACATTCAAATTATTGGTTTGGTGGTAGAGAAACATCAAAAAGTATAGTCAAGAGAATATGGATCCTTGATACTGCTTTTTCTCCCTATACTTGTAGAGTCACAGTTAGATTTTCTGATACTTAAAATCTGTTCTTAGCAGTGGCCAAATCTTTGTTATTTATTCAATTTTTATTTCTTCTTAACCAGATGCTAACATTTTTAATGCTGGTGAGACTGTCTACCCTGTGTCCAAGTGCAGTTTTGCAGAGGCTGGATAGACTGGTTGAACCCTTACGTGCTACATGTACAACCAAGGTATTGTGTGAATTGAATTGGTTTGAATTAGCCTACAGGATAATTGTAAAGCATAGTCTCATATATATATTATTTTGGTCACAGACTCCGTCTTGGAAAGATAATCTTTTGAAGCCACTATTCTTTCTCAGCATGCTGTTTCTCTATTTCACCCAGTTTTTTCTCTGATTATATTTTGTAAGCAGCTTTCATATGTGGCTTGTGGTCCTGTCTGTTCAGAGGTTTCTTCACCCATGTGTTACCTACCTTAAGAAACTTTCAGTTATTATTTCAGTTTATACCTAGGAATAGTCTTGATTGAAGCAAAAGCAAGAACTGTGCTTTAGATAGAAGAAAGAGAAGCCTGATTTCTAGCAGCCTGCTTTTGTGGCTATATGCTGGCACTTTTGTTTTAATATTGAGGCTTGTCTAGACAATGTTGTCAGGGGTAATAGTTCAGTAGTTAGTGAATCTCTTAAGCTGGCCACTATTATGTAAGGCTACTAGACATTTCATGCATTCTTGTTTAGTATTCTCTGTTCTGCTGTCACTCAGCAAGCGGACATACTATCTGATGTGGGTATGCGTACATTTGAATAGCTTTCTAGATAGATTTTACTGTTGAATTTATATAATATGCATCTTTTTTAACTAAACAGGTAAAAGCAAATTCTGTGAAGCAGGAATTTGAAAAGCAAGATGAACTGAAGCGATCTGCCATGAGAGCAGTAGCGGCATTATTAACCATTCCAGAAGCAGAAAAGAGTCCACTGATGAGTGAATTTCAGTCACAGATAAGCTCTAATCCTGAGCTTGCAGCCATTTTTGAAAGCATCCAGAAAGATTCGTCGTCCACTAATTTGGAATCAATGGACACTAGTTAGATACTCAGAATGGGAACCATTAATTTGAACCATACGATGCACTGAATTGACAAGTTAAAAACAAACAAACAGAAAAGTATCTAATCTTCACAATGTTCCATTTTACCTTTATGGAGACAGTTTGGCTTTTCCCCATTGTTGCTTTTTTTAGCATTTATTCCAGAAATATGTATTTCCATAACTCAAAAGTTGTAAACCACTCAAGTTTTAGTGGATTTGGACACACATTAAATAGAAATAAAAGGTTAAAACGCATGGTGTATGGAAATAGATTCCAACATCTGTTTGCCCTGTAATGTTTAGGATTAAAAGTTTAAAAATTTGTGACCATGATTTTTCTTTTCCTTTTTTCTTGATATAAAAATCTACTGTGTTTTTGTATAACTTTTGTCTTTCTGTTTCAGCTACATGAATTGATTTGGCTGGCAGTTTAAAAATTGTGTAAGACTTGTTATCGTGCAGAGGTCTTGGGCACAGTTAAAAAAATGCCAACATGTCCTTTTTAAAGGTGTGGGAGTAAACAGTTCCCTGTTGTGCACACTAATTTTGCATGAACAAGTTTACAAATACATGTTATGTGTAAAACAGTATGTGCCGTTTATTAATAATTAAGTTCAAGTGAGTACTGTTCAAATGAGTACTGTTGTATCACTGCAATTTTAAGGTGTCAGTCCTTTCCATGGCAAACTCAGGTGATTAAGTTTGGAAGAGAAATGGGGACACCCAAAAATAAGATGGTGTTTTCTATACCTACCCTAGGTATGTCAAGGTATTTAAACTTGCAAACAAAAAGATTTTTTTAAAGCCACAGACCAAAACCTACAGAAGTCAAATTGCTTGAGAGGAACTTTTGAGCTTCTAGTATCGATGCTGGTGATACTCGAGCCTATAGCTGTGGGGAATGGTCTAAAGCAGTGTTTCCCAAGCTTGAGTCTCCAGCTGTTTTTGAACTACAGTTCCCATCATCCCTGACCACTAGTCCTAGCTAGGGATGATGAGAGTTATAGTCCAAAAACAGCTGGAGACCCAAGTTTGGGAAACACAGTTTTAAAGAAAGAGGAGACTATGTCTGTCAGTGAAGTTCATGGTTGACAGCACATGACAAATTAAATTATGTGATGGTAAAAAGGGGGGGTCATTAAAATACCTTTCCAAAAATATTTTTTAATAATGGTGGGCACCGAAGAACTACTTGATAAAATGAAATTCTTCAGCAATACTTCTTTTTCACATACTGCTCTCAAAGGTGAAGGATCTGGGCCAGCCTTAGGCAATCCTAGAAAGGGCAGAAATAATAGCTTGGCTCATAAGAGATGCTATTGAATGAAGTTCATGGGATGAGAGTTTCTTGTTCCCTTCTTGCCCCTGCCAACACTTGAACCCCTCCCTCAATATTGGTTCAATTTTATGTGGTTTTCTCCTTAGCAATCTTCAACCCATCCAATATTTTCAAGAGATGCTTTTGTGGAGTGAAGGAGACCAAAAATTTTCCTTTTGTGAACTTACTTTACCCTAGGTTCCATGCCCATAACAACTGGAAAAACAGTGGATTTATTTGGAAAAAATCTACTTCATTATTCTGCTGCCAATGTTCATATTTACTGCTAGAAAGATAGAGCCAGGAAACTTAGAAATTAATAGAAAGAAAAAGGGTATTTCCCTCCCATCTTAAGCCTTGCACTGTTTTGGCAAATAGTAGTAAGCTGTTACAGAGGAGTAGATGGACAATGGAAGACCTGTGTTCAAGTAAATTCATTGTGAGCCTTCTGACATGTAAGTTCTTGTTGCCTATGTTCTCTGAGCCCTCTTAACGGTTCTCAGTATAGTAAAAAGAAAAACAAGTTGCATCATAAGAAACTGTAGGTAGTGGGTCCTAAGAACTAAGTAGCAAATGCGTCCTTTACTGAAACTAACAGACAAAAAATGCCTAACAGGTGCTGAAAATCAAGTAGAGTCCAGAATTGCCAGTGGTGGGTCAGATAAACAGGTTTTCCTACAAACTGACACAAGCCTTCTGTTAGGTAGCACAATTCTGAGCTCAATTCAAACTGTAGGTTCTGACCTTTATAGCTCTAAACGGCCTCGGCCCAGTATAGCTCAAGGAGCGTCTCCACCCCCATCGTTCAGCCCGGCACTGAGGTCCAGCTCTGAGGGCCTTCTGGCGGTTCCCTTGCTGCAAGAAGTGAGGTTACAGGGAACCAGGCAGGGAAACTTCTCAGTGGTGCTCGCCCTGTGGAATGCCCTCCCACCAGATGTCAAGGAAATAAACAATTTTCTGATTTTTAGAAGACATCTGAAGACAGCCCTGTTTAGGGAAATTGTTAAGGATTGATGTTTTTATTAGGTTTTTAGATATGTTGTAAGCCACCCAGAGTGGCTCAGGAAACCCAGCCAGATCGGTGGGGTATAAATATTATTATTATTATTATTATTATTATTATTATTATTATTATTATTATTTTATTATTAATTTGTGATACTCTGCTGACAATTGTGATGTCTAGATCACCTCCATTTAGATGAGCAGAATGCTAAATCCAAGCACCTGTATTGGGACATAGATGGAGGCTTTTGTCTGTCCCAGTGACCACATATCTCCCTAGAGAATCTTGACACCAGTTATGAGATTGTTTCCACCAGCTCTGCCATAGAAAAGTTGGGCAATACAGTAGTCAGTATGAATACAGAACCTCCAGTCTGCTCCTGGTCCCCAGCACCCAAGTATACATTTGCAAAACTGATTGTGTTCTGGATTAAATAGCTATTTCATTCTGTATTTGTTAATTTTATTAAATCTAATGTCATTCAAAATATGCCTTACCTCAAAAACAAATTGGCAGTCTGAATGATCAAAGCCTAACATTAAACCACTGAAACTTTCAGGAAATAACTACTGAAGAAAGAGAACATGTGGCTGTCCCACCATCTCTGCCTATTGGCCATGTTCCTGGGAGATGGCCAGAGGTTTCCACCTCTGCACTAGGTTATATGCCAGGGGTCAGCAAACTTTTTCAGCAGGGGGCCAGTCCACTGTCCCTCAGACCTTGTGGGGGGCCAGACTATATTTTGAAAAAAAGAACAAATTCCTATGCCCCACAAATAACCCGGAGATGCATTTTAAATAAAAGGACACATTCTACTCATAAAAACACATTGATTCCCGCACCGTCCGCGGGCCGGATCTAGAAGGTGATTGGGTTGGATCCAGCCCCCGGGCCTTAGTTTGCCTACCCATGTTATATGCCCTGCCCTGTCCCCCAGAGGTGCTATCCCTCCCCTAACACGCCATACACCCCAATCTGAAATTACTTAGCTGAAAATTACATTTCTGTATATATCACAGAACATAAGCATTTGAAGAGAAGCGGAGCCTCCCTAATAATCACCATAGACAATATTGAGCCAAACAGACCAATAATCTGACTCCGTATTATCCTCCATCATCAGATGTAGCATTGGGCTGCTTTGGGATTTTCCGTATTTTAGGGATTTTCGTTTTGTTTCTTTTTGGTATTTTGGCAAACCTCCAAGGCTCCCTTTCAAGTTGTGTGTGGATGATGCCACCTTGAAAAGAATCCATGCCTGGAGAATTAATTCACAGAGAGTGTGTATTTCACAAAGATTTAAAAAACAAACACAAAAGAGTATATTTAATTTATATGCTATGTAAATAACATAAAGGTGAATAAATCTCTGAAGTTGTTCTCCAATGCAATACTTTTGTCCACCAGTATTAGCAAACTCTTTAATATAACCCCTTTAACTGTCATTTCATGGGATGTACAGAGAAAACATTATACCTTTAAAATTAGTATAATTTCTGAGTGCTAAAGTAGTTTTAACTTTAGATTTTATTTTCAAACATTTCTTTCCCAAACTATATGGGACAACTTTTGTAAAAATAACATTTAAGACATACACAATCATATATTTCATATTTGGAAAAACAATCTTGTTGAGATGTTAACTGAAGATCACAAATACAAAATCTAAGTCTGGAGCAGGCAGTGGAAAGAAATTGGCCACCTGGGAGCAGGTTCATGTTCCCAGAGTGCCGCCATCGCCGCATGGATGACATCTGATGTCACCTTTCCAAACAGGAGCATAAACACCATCTCTCAGAGGAAGATTACGTAGCAGGTAATTGAAGTTCACATGAGTGCTATCATTGTTCTACTGCTCTCCTCTTGTCGGGGAGGAAAATAGCCTTTAAGCGTTTTTGTGGCATTTGTTTTTCAGCCTACCAACAGAAAATTTCTACCACGCACAACAGAATAAAAACGCACGTCATTTTGTGGCATTTTGAAATTGGTGCCCCTGAAGTCAAGGCGATTAGGAAAAAGAGGCGTTCATAAGTCAACACACAGTAGCGATACAGTAAGAACCAGTTGTTTCATAAGGAAATTCTTGATCAGGGCAATGCATGGCATCTTTGCTGGTCCCAGGAATTTCATCCTCCCCATCTTGAAAAACCAAAAGTGGGTGCATTGAGTCTCAAGTAGGAAGCACAACTTGTGGCATTCAACAACAGTATCCCTGAACCTGAGGCACAACTGTTAAGGCTTCAACCTTAGCTTCTTGAATCTGTAGAACTTAAGGCCACACGAGAAAGCCTTAATCCTTGTCTTAAACTGGCAGTTATTTGTGGGGGGTTTTAATTGATTCTAATTTCCAGAGGGGAAACCTTGTTAGTCTGTGACAGAAAAAACAACAAAGTGTCTTGTGCAGTGCTTTTTTTCCCTAAAAAAAATTAAAAATATTTAGGGGTACTCTAATTTTGACTTAAGAAGACCACCTTTTTATAGTTCAAATCAGGGAAAATAAATACAGTAAATGGACAAAAGTACAAAGATTCATGAAATGTTTAGGAGTATGCGTACTCCTGCGTCCTCCCAGAGAAAAAGCACTGGTCTTGTGGAACGTTAAAGTCTAAACACCTATTGTGGCATAAGTTTTGTGAACCAGAGTCCACTTCATAAGATGCATGAAGTGTTGTCCTCAGCTGACGTTTGTGTGTGTGTGTGTCAAGGGAAACAAATTAGAAGTTGTTAAATGGAACAAAAAAAGTACACAGTCACAACCGTTGCAGCAGATAATGAATCTAATTTGTCATACACCCTCTAAAAACCGAGTTGTTTGAATTTCCCCCAGAAGATGGCGATCTAAAGCCACTGATCTAAAGTCACCGGCATTCAGTACTGTATTAGCTATGCAAATGTGATTCATATCACCACACCACAGCCCAAAGGGTACAATAGAGCCTTAATTTCCCCATCTGCCCCTTGCATTCCAACCTGAGCAGACAGGTGTACACACAAACAGCCAAAGGGAGCAAGAAATGGAACATCTGTGTTCTTCAAGCACAAGTAACTAGCATACTGGCAGCATTTTTAATCAACATTTACTCAAAGGCATTTTTGCTTTCTGCTTGAAAAACTTAACTGACTTTCTTGGGTGTGTTTCCCAATTGTTTCCTCCTTGCCTCCCCACCCCACCCTACCGTGGTCACAGCTTCTATCAATTAGATTTGAAAAGCTAGGAAGGGTATAAAATATATCATGGGCTTCTTGCAATTCGTTTTGCCTTGCGGGGATGTCTGCCTAAGCAACTGTATGGTGTTTAATGGTGTCATGCTTCATTTTCCTGAAAATGGATCACCAGAACTGCTTCCAGAAAGCAAACTCCTCATGATGCAAGAGGACTCTCTATCAATGTTACTGCTTTGGCACAATGATCACACATGTCTATAGCGTGGGCCTAGGAGCCCTAGTGTGTGGGATGCAGTAGTCACATCAAACGCTGACACATATTCTCTCCACCCACTCCCAAGAACTGAGAAACACTGAGATGCTACGAATATAGCAATGCAGGTTTTAGAGCGGCAGCAGTTTGAAATACTATATTAGAAGTCTCTGGCTCTGACCACTCATGCACATGGGATTATGGAATTAATAGCATCGCTGAAATTTGATCGCCATTTCCCCCTTTACAAATACCCTCCAATTTCTGCCACATTCTTTAGATAGTCAATTGGAAGGTAAAAAGATCAGTGAGCTGCAGCAAGCCTCCCCCCCTTTTTTTCTTTTTTTTGCACCGCTCCCAGAAGCAGAGCATGATATATTGCTCTCTCAAGGGTTGTACGCCTGTGACTCTGTAACACTGCAAGAGATTCCAAGTTCCCTAGTGTTTGGTGGTGCCCCTGAAAATGTGACTATAGAGTACCTGTTTGAGTTTCCAGACTGCATGATTCTTCACTCAGGAATGACTAAAGGTGGAGTGTCTCCTCACAGTAGATTTCTGCTTGGAGTGCTAATTCAAAATCAGCTCTAAGGACCTGGAAATCTCAGGTCTAGTGCCTCTCTTGCCAAGTAGATGGGCTTAGAGAGTCCTTAGATATTTGAGAATAGTGTCCTTAAAATGTACTAATAAACGAAAGCCACCTGCACATGGGCCACCAAACAGTCTGACTTGCTTCAGTAGGAGCAAACCCTAATCTGACGCCTGCCCTTGATGTTGGACCACAGGTTCCATCAGCTCCAGCCAGCATGACTAATGGTCAGGGATGACTGGAGTTGTAGTCCGAAACACCTGGAGGGAAACAGTTTGGAAAAGACTCCAAGTGTAAAATGACCATCAATTATAATTAACAGAGTTCAGTCAGATGGCGAAATGGGGATGAGGAGAGACAGTCTATAAGACGAAGGGATGAAGACAAATGAAAATGTTTTAGTGAAGTTGCAAGTGGCCAGATGAAATGAGAAAGATGGACAGATTGGTTCACAAAACTTCATTTTCTGTTCTTGAATCAAAGTGGCTTGCTTTGGACTGTATATTTCAGTATAACCCATAATGTAAGACCAGATAATAGGATGTGATCATGGAGATAGGACATGTTACAATAACTTTCTCCCTACATTTAAAGTCATGTCCAGCAATATTTTTAGCTCCTTCAGCGTTAACGGATCATTAGCATTTAAATCTAAATGCAGCCATAATAACAGCACAGCTCATGTTGTACCTCAGCAGAATTTAGAATAGCATTTTCCACTGGAATAATAATTGCTTACAGTGTAACATCGAGAGCTAATTGCAGAAATGAAAGATCACCTCTTTATTGCTGCTTCATTCTCAAGATTGATTTTGCAGGATTATGGATTTTTTTATTTTTTGTGTGAAAGGGGGAGCAGAAAGACCCTTCGGAAAGAAAATAGCCTGAAGGACAGGCAAAAGCTCACCACACTATCTGTCTTAGACTATGACAGTGGCAATGATTTTGGGCTTTGGTGTGCGCACACATTACCCATTCAAAATATATCTGTAAATGATCGCCCAGCTGCTTTAATGTTCCTTAGGGTCTAATAATGAATGAATATAGTCCTAAATATCCAGTGGCTTACATTTGTCTGAAGCTATCTAAACCATTGCTTTGGACAGCATTAGAAGTGTGGTGCTGTGGTCTAAGCCACTGAGCCTCTTGCGCTTGCCGATCGGAAGGTCAGCGGTTCGAATCCCTGCAACAGGGATGTCCCAGCTCTTGCCAACCTAACAGTTTGAAATTACACCAGTGCAAGTAGATAAATAGGTACCACTGCAGCAGGAAGGTAAACGGCATTTACGTGCGCTCTGGTTTCCGTCAAGGTGTTCCGTTGCGCCAGAAGTGGTTTAGTCATGTTGGCCACATGACCCGGAAAGCTGTCTGTGGACAAACATCGACTCCCTTAGTCTGAAAGTGATATGAGCGCCACAACCCCAGAGTCGCCTTTGACTGAACTTAACCGTCCAGGGGTCCTTTACCTTTACCATTTTACCTAGAAGCTTGTAGGCCATTAAACACATATTTTACCACAAGTGTGTAAAAAAAAATTCTTCAGGCATCCTGTTGGAGGCAGCAAACGACAAAGGAATTCCTAAAACACAGTAATAATGGTTCATCACAGGGATGTTTCATTATAAAGGTACTTGTATCTCTTATGCATCATAGATGACACATTAATAGAATGTATATTAGACCATAGTGCTTTAAATACAGTGGGTTAGACCTAGACTAAGTAGTGTGATTTAGTTCCCGCTTAAATGAATTTAAGTCATCCAGATTGAGCTGAGCAGGGTGGGAAAAATCAGATTGATATTCAATTTCTCCCATAATTGTCTCTGTTCTAAATGTTAAAGGGGTTGGATGGTTTAACTGAGAAAGTATTGAATACAGTACCTAACATGTATGTTTTATGTTCACAATTCTAATATGAAACAAGGACTGATCCAACGCTCCATAGATCTTCCCCCTCATGTATGCGGCAGGATCCCTTGTGCAGAGTTGTCTGTGTATGGCTGTACCCCGAAAAGCGAACCGATCACCTTTGTTTTTCAAAGTATCTCCCCAGGTTAGATAAGCAAAGTCTGAAGTTTTTTTCTAGATCAGCTACAAGTTCAGAAAATGTTGTGGAATCTATTCATTTTAGCTCTAATGAAGACATTCTGGGGTTTCATCGTTTTTTAAAACAAAAAGCCAAGCCTCACTGCGGTACAAACACAATTTGCCCCACCTCATGAGTTTCACTCCTAGTGATTACTTCCACATTAGATTCATGCTTCATGAGCATCCTTTATGGATTTCTAAGAAGACAAGTGCCAAACCCATTTCGAATCCCACCTTCTGACCAGGGAGACCTGCATCGCAGATGTGTTACTGGTGTGTGTGTAAAGTTCAGCCATCTTTGCTTTGTTCAGAGGTTTCCCAAGCCACTTTGGGCGCCTCCCAACAGAATAACAAAAACACACTAAAGCATCAAACATTTAAAACTTCCCAAAACGGCTGCCTTCAGATGTCTTCTAAATGTCAGATAGTTGTTTATTTCTTTGACATCTGAAGGGAGGGTGTTCCACAGGGTGGGTGCCACAACCAAGAAGGCCCTCTGCTTGGTTGCTTGTAACCTCACTTCTCGCAGTGAGGGAACCGCCAAAAGCCCTCAGCACTCGACCTCAGTGTCCGGGCTGAACGATGTGGGTGGAGACGCTCCTTCAAGCTCTGGTGAATAGTACTGGTGGTTTATATTAATCTTGGCCTCCCAGCCCCGCCACATCACTAATCCAGCAAGGACTCCCACATCCATGGGAGAGAGAGCACGGCTCTGCTATGTTTAGCCTGACTGAATTAGAAGAAAGGGTTTCAAGTTGGGCTTCCGCAGCTGCTTGTAGTTTCTTCTGCCTGATAGTCTGGCTGGGACATCGTCTGTCCTCTGGCCCAACAATGTTATGGCTGAAGGTTATTTCCTATGGGTCTATACAGGGACTATGGAAGGAGCACATTCGGCGAATCTACACTGGCTGAAGGCTTAGGTAGACAGAGCCAGGGGGAAAGCTGCTGATTCAGGGTCCTGCAACACACAGCTGATCTCATTGCAGCAAAAAATAGGTCACTAATGACATGTGGCTGAGATCCAAAAATTCTGGCCAGGGGAAAATAAACCATCTGCTGGCTGCAAATTCTCCTTCCCTAGAATGCACAGAAAGAAAGCAATTGGCTTTAATTTGTTTCAAACAACCACAGGATTACATGGGCAGGATATGTGGATTCCGATCTTCTTCCTTGTTATTTTAAGCAAGGAGCTCATTTATTGTTCCAATTCATCCCTTACTTCCATTCTCACACACTAAAACAACTCATAGCTCACACTTCTTTTTAAAGTCTGAACCTATGCAAGGTTTGACTCTTTACTAAAGGGTTGCGGGTGGAGAATCCATCGGCCTGTATGCTGCTGACACCAGTTTCCTTTATGGGCTGCTGTCTATTGAGATGAGTTCCAGACCAGCCTAGTCAAAACCAGATTTATTTAGCTAAACAAAAATAGCAGTTAGGCTCCTGCCCCCATAACCCAAAACAATTCATTTTCTGTAAGATCAATCTAGCTTTCCTCTTTAAACTATTTTTCTACGCTTGTCATTCCGAATGATTCTATAGGATGGAAAGACCAATGCCTGCAGGTTGCTAATAACTTTGGTGAAGAAACGTATTCCATGTTCCATAGCAGCATAGGATCTGTCAAGATCTATGAATCCTCCCTCCCTCTGAGTTGGGTGAATATTGTTTTGGTCAGTCAATAATGATTTTGACATGAGACAAATGACCCCAAATCTTTCCCTTATGGTGAAATATAAGAAATGTGGTTCTAGGCTAGGGGTTACAAACTTGAATATAGTTTTATTTCCATCTATATCACTGGATTCCTGTCAAGAAAATCTCTTCTTAATACTGAAATTTGAGTGTGCAAGGCTTTAACTCCACGCTGGAATATTTGAGTAACTATATAGAACTTTTCAAAACGTATGCCCATGTGTACATATACCTGCCAACTGAAGCTAATGCTTCATGATTCTGATGGAGTGGATTCTAGTTCACAGAAGGATGGCCCATAATAGCCCTGCAACAGAACCCTGCAACAAAAGATGAAATGCTTTGTGAATCAGACCTTGCATACGAAAAGCAAGCAGGCTAATTAATATTCAGCCACAGCCTTTTTAAAAGAAAAGTTGAGCACACCAAGTCTTAAGGTATCCTGGGGGGGGGGGAGAACCTGTCATCCTCCAGATGTAGCTGGACTCTCAACTCCCCAAAGCCCCAGCCAGCACAGCCATTGAACAGGGATGTTGGGAGTTCTAGGAACATGAAATATACTCGGAGTTGAGAGTGGATTTCAGGCTCTTTATTCCGTTCATAGTGGTGAGAAGGAATGGAAGTTCCCCCAGAATGTCTGCTTATATACATTATTTGCACAATGGGCCCCATGTGATTGGCTAATTCCGGAATTCTCCTGTAGGCCAATCAGGTTGCGGATTCACTTCCACCTGGAGCTGGATTGGGTGGCTCCTGTGGACCAATCAGGCTGCTGCATTTTGGATCCTATTGTTCTAGGACCAATCAGACTGCTGCATTCTGAATCCTAAAGTTCTAGGACCAATCAGACTGCTGCATTTTGGATCCTATTCAACTCAGTACAAAGCAGAACATCTGGAAGGTCACAAGTTCACCTCTCTCCAAGGACTTTACTTAAAGCTTCCAGTTTGGGAATGGCTATGCCCACCTTTCTGTCTTTCTACAATGTTTGACAACAGGCATAGCCAGAAATTGCAAACTACAACTCCTATCAGCCCCAGAAAGCAAGACCCATAGCCAGCAACATCTGGAGGATGCCACTTTGGTTAACTCCGTTCTGAAGACAAGAAGAGAGGTGAGGTATAGTTTCTGTCTAAGGCTTGTTTTGGCCTCATCAGAGTTGCTAGTGCTTGATTCCTCCTTCCTCTAGGGCAGGGGTCAACAAACTTTTTCATCAGGGGGCCGGTCCACTGTGCCTCAGACCATGTGGTGGGCAGGACCATATTTTTTTTGGGGGGGGGGATGAATGAATTCCTATGCCCCACAAATAACCCAGAGATGCATTTTAAATAAAAGAGCACATTCTACTCATGTAAAAACACACTGATTCCTGGACCGTCCACAGGCTGGATTTAGAAGGCGATTGGGCTAGGGCTATTTTCCTGCTAGGTATTTACAGAGTCCATAGAGCAGCTGGAGATGTGGTGGTGAGATTTTCCAGTAATTACAGGCCTGACACACAAAGATGTGATTCAAACAGAGATGTACTCTTCTCAGTGGAGAGGAACATGGTGACCCAAAGCTGGTCTACTAGACATGCAGTATTTTTCAAGAAGCTTTTAACACCAAATTCAATTCAGAAGCAGCATGAGGTAAGCTGAGCAGCAGCAGCAGCCGTGTTGCCCACTGCCATTCCCTCTTTCAAGAGCCACAAGCTAAGCAGTTCACAGAAGGTGAAGATCAGAATTAGAGTAAGGAAAGAGGAGTGTTTGTCTTTAAGAAAAGAGAAGAGTGGGACTCTTAAAGTACAGGCTTCTGAAATCTCATTCCTGCCTTTCTGTACACATCACTCGTTGATTTACCACCATATTATTCCTTATCTAATTCCCCCACTTTTGTCCCCCAAACTCAGATTTCTCTGAGTGGCTTTGCTTCTGGCAGGTTGCTCAGATGTTTTCGTGTGGCTTCAAAACCATCATTTGAACCGTCCCCCCATCTGTAAGTCGATTAAAAGAGCAATATTGATAAGAAAGCACATTAGATTCAAAAGTGGGTCTCTTCCATTTCCTACATATTGCATTAACAATATTGAATTTAGTAACTAAACAGCATTCTTGGGGGCTTTGCAGATGCTGTGGTTTCCCAAAAGGACAGTGCACAGCCACAATGGGATAAGCCAAATGACATTGCCTTAGGCCTAAGCACTCTCATATGTATTTGCTTGTTAACAGCACTTGCACAGCTAGCTAGAACTACTAGTAAAGAATCGCTCTTGACTCCCCTGAACAAGTGCAAAAGAGGGCATAACTGCATCTTGCAACTTACAAGACAAATCCGCAGGTTAGGGGTCCCAGCTGCATGTTTGTTTTGTAAGGTGGAATCTACACACATTTTAAAAAACGCTGTGAAAATGCTTTTTTAAAAAAAACTTTGAAAAATACGTTGAATTTTGCGTAGCTCACTGTCGCCATCTAGTGTCACATTTGTATATTGCACTTTACAACATGTTTAAATTGTTTTATTTGCAGCTGTGTAGCTGAGTCCTAATTCTGGAGTGTTTACAGGGGAGGGAACTGCTGGTCCCCCCCCCCTTCCTGACTATCACCCAGCCAGGCTCTGAAGGAATTGTCACACATCAAATGCAGCTGTCACAGGCAGCTTCCAGCAGCTTTCTAATTCAACCACCTTTCCTAATACAAGGAAGCAATCCATGCAACTCCTTCACTGTCAACAGCTGGGATTTGTGTATGGTACAGGAGACCACAGTATGTGAGGCTTCCCTCTTGAGCTTTCCAATTGCTGGAAACATCACACATCCCTGGCTCTCTCTCCTTGATGTGGTGTACCTTGCCTGAACACACTGTGCTATTGACCTTGGGCCGCTGCCCAATCTAGCCTCTGGATCATATTTTGACCCTAGACTGATGCCTTGTATTTGTTGAGACTGTACTGAACCCTGCTCTCTTGCACAAGTGCTTTGCTAAAAGGCTTTTTTCTCCTGCCCTAGGCCCTGAGGTCACACCCTGGAGAATGACAAAGAGAAGAGTCCAACAATATATAGAGGGTTACAGTTTTCCTATCCTTGTTTGAAAGGCTGTATGCTTTGGTTCTTCATTAGATTTTCACCCAGATATGTCTCACTTCATTTTCTAGTATGCCTCTGGTTATTATGGCTTGTCTTTAATGAAAAATTTATTGCTGAAGATGAAGACCTAGACCTGGAACTTATTGTAGTTCATTGCATACTACTGGACTTCAAGAGATGCTTGAAGTCATCTGCAATTCAAAAAGAAGACCTACCCATGTGGTGATTTAGTTCCTGCACAAAATGAGGTAGACGATAGACCTGTAAGCAGCTAGCAAACCACTGTATGGTTACCAGATAACGATTGTTATGGGGACCGCAATACCTCTTTCCATATGAACCTACCTGGACCCTGAAATCATCTTCTGAGGCCCTCCTTTGTGTGCCTCCTTCCTTGAGAGGTCCAGAGGGTGGCAACACGAGAACAGGCGTTCTCTGCAATGGCTCCCCGTCTGTGGAATGGTCTCTCCAGGGAAGTTTGCCTGGCGCCTTCATTAAACACCTTTAGGCGCCGGGCAAAAACATTCCTTTTTAACCAGGTCTTTGGTTGATCTGTTTGATATCCTATGCCCTTTTAAAATGTGGCTCTTTTCTGGGTGTGTGTGTGTTATTGGGTTGTTGTTTTTATTCTGATTATATATGTTGTGATCTTTTCTGTGAACTGCCCTGAGACCTCTGGGTATAGGGCAGTATATAAACTCAAACAACAACAACAACAACAACAACAACAATGACAACAACAACGATGATGTTATGGAACTCATTACATCAAGCCCATGACACTGGAGAGAGTCTCAGCTCCAGCTCAGAGGTACCACACATATATTGCATGCAGGATGTCTGAGGTTCAGCCTCTGCCCCCCCTCCCAGTCCTGATGTCTCAAATTTTAAAAAATGTCATTTGTATATGATGAGAATAGACAGCATTGGGTGGCAAATGTACCACAAGACTCTTGGTTGTTTTTGACCTGGTGGGCTTCCTATGGACTCAGCAATTTACATGAACGGCAACATTTCTTGTCAAATGTAACTGAAAACTCTAAGCATTCAACCCATTCTAAAGTGGAAAATTCCACAACATTTTTTTTAAACACCAGCTTGTAATGAAACCAGCTACAATGTGCTGTGTGTTAGAACAGACCTGCATTTCTGGCCATATGTGTGGGAGCTAAGAAAGGTCACACACCATGATGAATTTTTCATTTTTAGATGCAGAAATTCTTATTCATATATTTTCAAAATTAGGATACTTTCTTGGCATGCCCCCTCTAGAACAACCATTCTGACAGAGAAATGCATCAATATTTTACATTGCTCGTGTCCATTCATTGAGATGCACATTGTAAATTACACATTGCTCTGGCTTTGAGGCTAGATTCAGTAGCAAAAGAATTTGAAAAATGGTTTGATCAAAACTCAACATCTCTCAGGTTTATATGCCTTTCTGAATGTATATAAAGATTTAACAGATATGTTTTCTTAATGCCCAATAATTTCCTTTGTAAGCATTTTGTTCTACATAAGAGGAAGGTTCCTTCACACTAGAACTTTGTCACAGGCATAATTAACTAGTGATTCATTCAACTGGTCTAGCAGGCTTTCTGTTTTACCTTTGGGGCCTTCTTTGCAGAACAGGTTCTAATTATGCTATTATGAAGAAATGGTTTAAGTATTCATTATGCGGTGAATTAACAATTTCAGAAAGCACCTTGACATGTCATATGAGGAGATTTATTCCGCTGTTGTCAACACCTGTGGAACTGTACTAGCACTGCTGTAAAATAGGCATTTTATTTGCTAAGTGTTAAGTTGTGGGTGAACATATCAGACGACACAGCGATTCTTCCAAAGCAGCTCTTTATTTGTAAGCTGGAACAGAACTGAACTGAAGGGCTCAGTCAGCCTGCTTATATAGAGCTCCAGTACCTTGTTACTGTAGCAACTTTCTAAAACTATCCAATCACTGAATGTCACTTTCGATCCTTCATTTGCATACAAACTATCCAATCACTGAATGTCACTTTCGATCCTTCATTTGCATAACTATCTACAGTATCCTCCTGCTGGCCCAGGGTGAGAACTTTCTTAGTGTACTTAGTGTACATAACACTAAGGGTTGTCGCCAGAACTGGTTTCATACTCGGCAAAACAGAATAAATTTAACTGACTCGTCTCCTTCACTGAACATTGTGAAGGGTTTGTGTGTGTGTTTGGCATAGTGCTGGTGCTGGTGAAGTCCCTTCAGCTATTAGCTGAGCCTTTATAGTATCATGGAAAGTTCTGGAACATGGTGCTGAAATTATGTGAGGGAAGATATTTTAGTTGGGGGGAGAAATCATCCTGCACGTGGCCTAGAACCAGGAAAAATGGTACATGCAGGGACTGCTAAAGTGCTGGAAAGCTGAGTGGGGAAAGAAAAACAGGAACAAATCTACAGGGAACCCTGAGGTATGAAGGCTGAAGAAAGTGATCAATGTAGAGGCCACAGGCTAAGAAGGGCTGGCTAGAGGAAAGCTGCTGAATTACTCATATTGATTTGAACTTTGCTACCCTTTAAAAACCTTGAAGTTTTAAGCACATGTCTTCACAGCAGCAGCAGCGATCGGTCAGAGCGCTGAGCTCCCATCACATTACTGTGGTTTATTGGGAGGGAGATGGCGTTGAGGCTTGCATGGTGCAAATTTGCAAAGAAGGATAGTGAGGTTTCTTAATCCTTTCCCTTCCTACCATTGGTCCACTGAAAATTCCACCCCCAGCTGCTTTCCCAGCAGAACGATCCCTTTTATCGGAAAGACAGCTTTTGGGAAGTGATTTAGTGCAGACAAATTATGAAAGGGGAAAACATTAAGCAGATTCCCCACCCTCTACTCATGCTGGCAGCCTCCCCTTACTTCTTTCCATGGGGAAAATGTTAGCAGAGTGACTGGAATAAAGCAGACGGAAACCAGAGAGAAAGGGAAGTGGTATTAATTCACTGAGGATAAACTGAAGAAAACAGTATATAATATGAGGAGAAATAAACAGGGTTTTATATATAGGGTTCAGAACTCCACAGGGGAAAAACTCATTCAGAACTACATTTCTGTCCAGCTCCTCCAAGTGTCAACTCTCAACAGTCTTCCTCACTGACTGCTAATGTCCACCTGACTCGAACATCCTGACAGAGTCTGCTGCCATCCAGACCAATAGCAGGATTAACCCCTGAACTCACACACTGAATGGCTTATTGTTTTGTACTTCTACCAGAAAAAAGTTAGACTATTCACACGTTTCCCCCCCCCCCTGTGTAACAAAACAACTATAAAGGTAAAGGTAAAGGGACCTCTGACCATTAGGTCCAGTCGTGGCCGACTCTGGGGTTGTGGCGCTCATCTCACTTTATTGGCCGAGGGAGCCGGCATACAGCTTCCGGGTCATGTGGCCAGCATGACTAAGCCACTTCTGGTGAACCAGACCAGCACACGGAAACGCCGTTTACCTTCCCACCAGAGCAGTACCTATTTATCTACTTGCACTTTGACGTGCTTTCGAACTGCTAGGTTGGCAGGAGCAGGGACCGAGCAACGGGAGCTCACCCCGTCGCGGGGATTTTCGAACCGCTGACCTTCTGATCGGCAAGTCCTAGGCTCTGTGGTTTAACCCACAGCGCCACCCGCGTCTCAACAAAACAACTAGTTTGGCGCTAATTCTGAACAGCCCAATCCTAGTGATCTTTTCTTGGAAAGTGCAATTGTATGCACACATACTTGAGGAAATTCATTCAAGTCAGTATGACTTTCTTCTGAGGAAAGTATTCTCAAGATAAGGCTGCTCAGGCCAGCTACAATACTGCTATGTGAGGATCAGACAGAGGAAAGAGATGCAGCCCCAATAGAACTATGTTCATGGTGAACTTATTTGCTGACATGTTCCTCATGGGCACACAATTTCCCCTCATAAATCTGTCAAAAGTCAGTTGAGTTGATGCGGTGTTCTAAGCTGCATCCTGCGCTCATGAGAAACAGTTCATACAATTAGGTCACAATGAGAGTAGTTTGAGCCAGGCAGAAATAAGCTTCTTCGAGCCAATGCTTTATTTCCCATGTATCAGAGACTTTAGCTCAAAATTATTTATTTTGCAGTTCAATGTGTACTGTACTCTGGAGAATTTAGAAAACTGAAAGTGTACACTATTGTTCAGATCCATGTGGATTGCATTGTTGGGATACATTATTTGTTAAATATAACTCAGCCAAGACTATAAAAAGACAAGAGAACGCCAGCAAAACACAGCTTCAAATGTGTAATTGTATACATAACTGGGAGCATTTAAAATACAATAAACTCATGTGCAAAACTGCACTGCTTATTACTGTTCAAATAACTTTGAATTCTTTAGACCTAAAAATAGTAGTTATAAACTAAATATGTAGTATCAATAATGTGCCAAATATTGTAAAGATTATATTGTTAATACCATCTTTATCTAAATAAAGATGAAAAAAATGCAGCACTTTACTAACCATGTATCTCTGATTATATTGACTAGAATAATCTGTAGTCCTGTTCATCCCAATTTTCATGCTCTCTCTCTCTCTCTCTCTCTCTCTCTCTCTCTCTCTCTCTCACACACACACACACACACACACACATTGTTGCTTATACCAGACAAATGAAACACTAATCTCTATAATAATAGGATGTGTAGTATTTAAGAACATAAGAACGTTTCTAGATCAGCTAAATCTTTCTAGGTTGGCATCCTGTTCTTACAATGGCCAGCTAGATGACTAAGGGTTGTTAGGGACAAAATGAAATTTAAAATCAAGCCCAAATTCAAAACCAAGCAGAATTTCAGTATTCAAATTTGAGCAGGATACAGTGGTACCTTGGTTCTCAAACTTAATCCGTTCCAGAAGTCTGTTCCAAAACCAAATCGTTCCAAAACCAAGGGGTGCTTTCCCATGGAAAGCAATGCAAAATGGACCAATCTGTTCCAGACTTTTAAAAACAACCCCTAAAACAGCAATTTAATATGAATTTTACTATCTAACGAGACCATTGATCCATAAAATGAAAGCAATAAACAATGTACTGCAGTCACCCAATCAACCAACCAGTAGCTGAACTGGGTTCCACACAGTCACAAAAACAAAAGAGCCACAAAAACAAAATGCCAAATATGTAACAGAAACAGACAGACCTCAGCATAACACTCAAAATGGAAGTGTGGCACTCAAAACGGAGCACGTTCGACTTCCAAATAAAGTCCGCAAACTGGAACACTTACTTCCTGGTTTGCAGTGTTTGGGTTCCAAGTTGTTTGAGTACCAAGGCATTTGAGAACCAAGGCACCACTGTACAAATCAGGAATATTTAGCAGTGGTTAATCACTCTGATTTTGTGTATTTTCTGTGATATAATTAGTAGACGGCAAGAAATAAAATATTTCAAGGGCTGCACAAACTCAGTTAATAGGCTGTATCCCATGCTAGTGCTACTTAGAGTAGACTCATTGAAGTTAATAAGTAAATAGCCTTACTTCAGACTAATACTCAAGAGCAAGAATGGGGAACCTGTGATCTCCAGCTGATGGGACTACAATTCCCATCATCTTTCAACATTGGCCATGCAGGTTGGGGCTACTGGGAACTGGAGTACACTGTCCCCATCTCTACCATTCATAGTCCAACTCACTTAACAGAATATGGTTACAACCTAACAGCTTTCTGTTATACGTACTCACAATCAAGGCAGTAGAATTGTAATTTTCTGCCCCAATTTCTTTGGCTGGGAAATCTGATTCATAGTAATAATTGTGAGTATGAGTACAGAACTGTTAATTATATCTGCCTGTTATTAACTTGAGAATATAAGAGTTGCATAATTCTGTTTGCATTACAAAACCTTCCCTTGTTTCTGTTCAGTGCTTCCCAGGTTTGCCTCACAAACCCATCAAAAGGCAGCTCTTGTAGGAACCACAGACTGCCCCAGGCCTGGTGTGCCTTTAGGCTTTGCCTGACCCCTCTTAGGCTGCCAGTCATAGTGGCAACTGAATATTTCTGGGCTTCTAGCAAGCTATGGTATTATATAGTCACTGGAAAAATGAAAACAACTTGTTCCTAAATGTTGTTGCAATGTTGCATAAACTATAATTAAATGAATTATTCCCTACCGACATTTGAGTTTAAAGCTTTTATTCCTTTATATAGGAACTCCACATGCCTCTGTGCGAACATGCCAATGTCTCCTTGAACAAAGAGGACAGAAAACGCCTGCTGGGAGACGAGAGCTTGCAAGTGTGATTAAGGAACCTAAATCTGCCTGGTGTGTGGCTCAGCCAAGCAGGGTTTTACAGTAGAACCTCAGAATAGAACTTCCTGTTATGATTCCTCAAGAGTTGGTGTAGTTTTCAGAGGCTCCCTTCTGAATATGAGCACAATTAATTAAAGGTGCTGCTAAGTAGGTGCAAAGAGGAGGTGGTGGTGGTTTTAATTTTTTTAAAAAAACCAAAAAAACCAAAACCTGATTATTAGTCTGGGATTTGGAGACCTCTTCATTTTCACTGTGCTTGCACAAAGTGAGAACAAGGAAGTGTGCAGCTGAACTACTGTTTTCCCCACAACACTTCCTGTGGGTAGTGGGCACTGCATGGCTGCCCATGTGCTCCTTGACCCTGCACTTAGAACTGACATCACTCACAGGTGCTGCTAGGCTACAGGTAGGAATGTCAGAGAATCCCAATGGAAACAGGAACAGGACCCATCTTTCCCTGTCGCCTAACCCCCAGTGGCGGAGAAGGGAGGTGCGTGGGGTGCGGGCTGCCCTAGGTGCCATCACTGAGGGGGGTGACAAAATGACAAAAAAATGAGTTTAAAAAAATAATTGTAAAAATTGGGCTCACAGAACTTTTTAGTTCAGTCAACAAACATAACGAAACGCAGCTGGCACTGGGTGCCACACCGCGGGGGCCGGCACTTACTGTGGGGCCTGCAGCATGCCAAGCCACCCGTCTCTCCTGGGAGTGACGTGATGACTTGGGAGCCTGAAATGGCAGCATGGGACTTGTGTCTGCCCTCTGCCTCTCCCTCAGACGCCCTACAGCTGAGGGAGAGGCAATGGAGGGGCTCCATGCCCTCCATGGGTGGCACGCCACACCCCCAGCTGCAGGATGCGTGCGCCACACCCAGCACCCGAGCAGCTAGCTACACCACTGCTAACCACCACGTACATTTTTCTGCAACTTCATCTCAATGAAGGTGTTTGCATGGCGGGGTGGGTCAGCGAATCTGTGTAATAAGTGTGAAAGCTGCAGTGGTTTCAGTTTAGGGGAGGGCTTACCTTTTGATAAGGGGGCCCAAATGTTTGATATATCCTCCCTTAGTTTCCTTACATAAAACTTAAGTCAAGGTGATGCTCCAACACAGCTTCATTACCAAGGGGGAAAGATAGTTACAGGAGTTTGTGCCACAATAAATCATGTTTGTTTGTTTTTTCAAAACACTGCTGCATTTCTTCCTACTACGTTCATCTAACTTTAGAGAGAAACTTTGGCATGAAGTTCCCCTTTACAAAGGAATCCTGTTGAAGTAAGCTTTGTGAAATCAGTAGAAAATGCTGAGCAAATGGACAATAAGACAGGGCAGGCTGCTAAATTTCTCCACAGTCCTGCACACAGATTGCTATAAATCCCATTAAAACTGCATCTCTGATTTCTTTTGCGATCATCATGCCTGAGCAACTCATCCTTATAAGGATCAAAGTGAACCTATTCCCCATGTCCCATTTGCCATATTTGATGTTTAATTTATAAATCGCTTAGATGAGTGGAACATTTTTACTGTAGGCACTTTGTGATCTTACTGGTGTTTCCTTGGGGTAATTTAACAAAACACACAAACGTCTTACTAAATGTCTCCCTACTTCCCCTCTCTCTGCATAGCTGTAGATCAGTGGGAAATGGAATGGGAAAACATATGTTTGTTTTTGTGAAGTAGTCACTTGTATCAATAGTGACGTCAAACCAGAAAATTAATGTCCCATAACAGGCATTTTCCTTTACTAAGACCACAGAAACATCTTGGGGATTAGTTGGTAAGAATCAAGAGAGCCCTCTCATTCTTTTTTCAAATGTATATCAGGTACAAATTAAATATCCACCCAAAACTGACGTGCAACATAGAGAAAATGGTAATGTATCTATTAAATGGGCATCAGTTTGAGAGAAGAGAATGTGCCCTGGTCTGAGCTGTGGAAACGGTAAAGAAGCCCAATGGAGGAGTCAGGTTATTCTCACTATCCCTACAAAGGTGCCTAAGATAGCTACTGTACAACAGGGTTCCTGAGATAGCTGGTACCCTACCCTGTTGTGCAGGGATGGGGAATCGGCCGCCTTCCAGATGTTGCTAGACTACAACTTCCATCATTCCTGACTATTGGCCCTGCTGGGTAGGGTTGATGAAAGATGGAGTTTAGCCAAGCCTGGGGAGCTGTCCATCCCTACCGTAGTGTCTTTAACCAAGGGGATGCCCAATGTGCAGCCTTCCAGATGTTGCCGGACTACAACTTTCATCGCCACTGACCATTGGTTCTGCTGGCTGGGGCTGATGGAAGCTTTGGTCTAACAACACCTGGTTCCCCATTCTTGCTTTAGCCTACACACCAGACTAAATGGTGTTGATGTAAGAACGCTGGAATAGCCCTGCAGTGTTGGACCACTTGCCGATCTAGTTCAGCATCTGGTTGTCACAGGAGCCAACAGGATGCTCATGAGAAGACCACAAGCAGGACCCAAGCTAAGCAGCATTCTCCTTTCTGGCAGTTTTTAGCAACTGGTATTCAGAATGGAAGCAGCGCATAGCCATCATAGCTAGTAGCCATTGATATCCAAAGAAAGTGCTTGGGTAGGTGTGGCTCTTAACAATGGCTACCACCATCTCAAGATGTTCACGTATTGTAGGTGGGGCTTCTACCATGTCCTTTAGCAACAGCAATGTTACTTGCACCATATTTTTGTTTACTAGCCTGAGGAAGAGTCCTGTGTTGCTCAAAAGCAACTTGGTGACTTGGCCTCATGCAACTGCCGCTTTTGGGACGTCTTCTGTCAGAGGCTCTGTGACAATCACATTAACTATTGTTTGTCAGGCAGACATTTAGCCAGTGTAGTATTCTCTAATGCTGCATATACTTACTGGGAAATGCTGCAACTATTGAATTTCTGTCTGTCATGCAGTTGTTACTGTCAAGAGCCTCTGATAGGAAGGGGGTGGTGGTAGGAAGAGCAAAGCCAGAGCTGATTTAAATCATGAAACCCATAATGCTTCAGTCCTTTCTTATCAGTAACATGACCTAGAGGTAATGCTGAGTACCAAGATTTGTAACTGACAAATATCTCCTTTGATTCTACTAATCACCTGTCTCTGATGGAGTGCAGAGCAATTTTTTGGGGGGCGGAGAACATGCTTATGGTTTGCCACCAGTCCTTCTGTAGCAGTTTATAACTTCTTAAGAGCCAAAAGCACAATTCCTGGGAAGAAGGAATCTAACAAAGTTGCCATATGGAATCTGTACACGTTGCTAGAAGGGCCATCTTTCATATCATCGGCAAGTTTCACTTTGCAGTCAAGGTTCTTCTTCTTTTATTCCTGCTCAGCTTTTCATTTCCAGTTTAGCTTGCGAGCAAGCAGAGTGCCAAGAAAGGCAGGTGTTCCAATTTGGTGAAGCTGTGCCCAGCGATCTGTGCCCTGCGATAAACAACATAATTTTGGCACTGCCAAACAGTTTCATCCAGGCAGTGGCTTTGCAGGCAGAGATGGCTGAAAAGGTGTTTGCCAAGCCATCTCACATAATTCAGGAGCTCCTTTCATCTCTGTTTTATGAATCTGTGACTCAATGTCTTTGGCGCTCGAAGACACAACAGAAATTTTTCAGAGAAGGAGGAGATAATGAGGGAAAACGCTATGTTGGAATATATGCACGAGATAGCTATCATTGTCCAGCCTAGTGAAGTTGTATTTGCACATGGAGTGCTTTTGCAACTCACCCGGAGTTTTAAAAAATGGGCTCGTCCCTCACCCACTCATCTAGCAGATGGAGATGGTGAAGAAGCAAGTACAGGCCCTGCTGTCCTTGCAATCTGATCAGCAGTGCTGATGCTGGGTTTGCCCTTGCCTCTTCCTACTCAGCCTGAAAGTTTGCTATGTCAATAAAATGCTGAATCAAGCATGGGAGAGACTGGGAGATTCCCGGTGGACCGGGAATGATTTGGTCCAGGTTTTAATTTATGCATGCACACAAACATATGCTACACATATATTCCTGAAAAGCACAACTTTAGGGGTCTTTAATTTGGAAACAGTTGCATACCACAGTAGTCATCACCCTATTTTACTATTAATGTTTGGCCAAACCAATACTGTCTTGCTTACTTGAGAGAGGTCTGTTCCTGTAGACATCCTCAGGGTAGAACAGAATTAAAGGAGAGAGAAGCAGGAGACAGTCCCCTATGCACACAAAATGCTGAACATAGTTTTGGGTTGCCCAGTCATAGGGAAACAGCTTCCTGGCAGACATTAGCTCTAACATAAGGTACAAAGCTAAATGAAAGGGCATTAACAATAGGCACAGCTGATATAGCTGCCAGCAGGCATAACAATGTACATTTCCTGCTGCTGAGTTGCTGGATAATCACAAAGCGTTCTCCAGCCAATCAAGGCACCTGTCCAAGGAACTATGAGATCCCATGTGGAAAAAAGCAGCGATTGCCCCCTACTCCAGGAAATGTAAATTTAGACTATGTAATTCCTAGTGGAAGATGTTTTGCTGGAAGCAAAACCTTTGTTCTTGCCAGAGTTAATCAATAGCCAAACAAAAGTACGTACTTTCACTACACATTTCTCAGTTCCTGGGAATGAATAGGCATTCGCTGTGCATGAAATTCATGTTGTACGGTGTTACGAATAGTGGCTAGACAAGGCGATCTAGCTTAAAGCATCGCTGCTACTTCTGTTGCTTTGCAGTAGCGCCAGGATCATTGCTCCCAACAAATCCAAAATGGTAGTTCTGGAGCGCATGCAAAGTTCCAGCTGAACGGAACTGCTCAGTAACAATGCATCTAATGAAAGTATCACATATCTGACACACAATGTCAGTGTTCAATGAGCCCCTGGCCGGATGTAGACACATCAAAGAAGTGCTTCATTTTAAAGCGTTGCAAATTTAAACAGGGAAAACAGGTAGAGAAAAATGGGACTCCACGTCCATCTGGTGGCACAATGTTATATCGCACATACAACGCGTATAAAATGCTTTTTTCTTTACCAATCTAGCTAAGTCCATGGATAGCTCAGTTGGTTAGAGCATGGTGCTGATAACACCAAGGTTGAGGGTTCGAGAGCTGCATATTCCTGCATTGCAGGGGGTTGTACTAGATGATCCTCAGTGTTCCCTCCAGCTCTGCAATTCTATGAATCTAAGAATCCTGGAGCATGTATGTACTAAATTTTACTTATATTTTTTGTAGAATTACCTTAAAATTATTAAGCCACAGAGGCACTCTTTCCTCCTCTCTCCTAAGCACAGAACACACACACACACACACACACACACACACACACACACACACACCATCAAGCTATTGTGTAGGAAATGCTTTCTTATTGTGCCATCCCATACAACCCTATCACATGGCCCAAACAGGTTTGGTACTCATATGCATACCATATCTTCATGAATGCAAATATCTCTTGTTAAAATGCCAGTTATTCAAGATGTGGATCTATCAGGGATGATTAGGAACTGGGATAAGCTACGCACAGGTGCAGGTTGTGTCACATCTGCCAGCTAGTTATGCAACTCCTTTTGACATATCTACGTGAGCTATGTCTCATTCGGTACATCAGTTCCTATGATCCTGTGCTGTCTAAATGGTGGAAGGCTTGCCCTTGCTATTCCACCCCCTTATCTTTAACTTTTGGCTTTTTTTAAGTGAGAAATGAAAAGCAAGCCCTGCAAAACAAATCAAGGCCATTAATGCTCCTCATAACGATTAAGTGCATTTTCTTTGTTGATCTGATTGATTCATTGCATAGAAGCATAGTTACCACACAGGTCAGGACAGCCTAATACCCTTCTGTTCAGAAAGCTTTCTGAGAAGGACATGACTCAGTGTCTCATTATTCTAGCGTTCCTGAGCAATGTCAAGCATGTATTGATCTCTTACTTGACTAAAGTAGCAATCCACTGTATGCTGCTGTGTAAGGTACTGATGATTTGCTAATATCCAAGATAATAGTATGTATCACCACCACCACCGCCATCCTTTTATAGTCAGCTGAGAATTATGCACAACAACTTTCCTATTATACTAAGGTGTTGGCGGTAGGTCTAGAAGTTTTGCAGTGCCTGAATGATAGGAATTACAGATCCAGAGTGTTTGCAACTTTGGGAAGGGCACGAGAACAGGTTGTATGGTGCTAGAACCTTAGCTCATCTCAGAGGACCAGCATCAGCCATGGTGCTCCTTTGCCTCGCCTCTTCGCTTGCACCAACCTGCTTGTTTCCATCAAATGCTACCTGGCATGAGCAGAGGCAGCCTGGCTTTAATTGCATTGGGACAGCAAGGCAATATCAGCTGGCAACTTCAAAGGAGGGGCCTCAAATACAGCTGTTCTCAGACCTCACTTTCAATCATGGAATAAAACCATTTATTTCTTGCTGGTGCAGTTCCATGCCGAGCACAGTGACCTGTGAATGACCCCTAGTACCGCATTGCTATAAGTCTTTCTAGTATCAGAACAACAATATTTGAATCTAAGTAAGAGGTGGCCATGAAAGCTTAAGACACCTTTGATCTTAACTGTAAACCACACTGTTTACACATGAACTTCCAGTGTAATGTAATTTTGCCTAATATGCAAATTTCAGCAAAGGTGTTTTCTCTAATATTATGCATTTTGTTTGCTATTTTTACGAATATGTGCATTTCTACGGATACTTTACCCCAGTATATGCATTTTTGTACACAATACTTGGTCGGAGAACTGCCTTGCAAATTTTGGAAGAACGGCTGTGTTTTGGTTCTCATATTGTTTCAAAAAGTGTGAATTAGGGAGGTTCACACCTTTACATGTGAATTGAATCAAGTATCTTACCTGTCGCTACTCATAGGATCACTTTGGCTCTGGGTTTAAATTTCCACCACTCTGTTCTGCTCAATTCTACTTAACTTCTATTACAACCCAGTAAATCTGAAGCATAAAAATTAGCAGGAATTTCATCTGGGAATCAGTTATATCAATCATATGAACTTCAAGCACTGAGCCAAGGAAGAAGGGGGGCAGAGCAAGGCTGTATTGCAGGTGACTGCATATTGTGTCTTGGAGGAGATGAGAAGGAGAGGAAAAAACCCAAATGCATTTGCAGCAATGAGAAGAAGAGTCACCTCCCACATAGAACTGTTTCATATTTCAGCTGATGTAAGGATAGGGCAATAAATAGAAAGCCTGAAATGGAGGAGGCTTGGCTGACAACAGATGTTGACATGGAGGTACCCTCATTATATAATGGAAATGAAACTGATCAGGAGTTCTGGTGCTACAAAGAAACATTTGGAGAAAGACACAACAAACAAAAAGCGGGTCAAAGTGCAGTATCCAGGTTAGTGGCTGCTGTTTGAAGTACATGATGGAAACATCCTAAAGGCTGTGTGTGTGTTTGTGTGTTGGAAACAGAAAGTTTGTAGGAACTGTATAGAAATACAGTTTCCTCAGCAAACTGTTACCTGTCAGCTCCCACTTACCTGTTGTTGCATGGAATTCATATCATTTGCGCTTTCCCTCTTTTCTAGACATCTTTTCTTTTTAATCAAAAACATGTTAATACTTGTATGCTTAGTCATATCAGATCATAAATATCAAAGAAATAAGCCAAACCGCTTAGACCTCCAAAATGCTACACAAGAACACACAGAGACACACACCAGTCCAATGCCTGACACATTCTTTTATGTTCCAAAGCAATTGATACTTCAAAAATTGTGCATTGCTAACACAATATTTTGATCAAACGGATTATTCCAATATGTTAGGCATCGTTTTTCTGTGGCAGAATTTGTAATGCGTTATTCATTCATTTGCCCTCCTGCAAATATATGATGGCTAAATTTCTTAGCATCAAAATGACAGGCACAGATCTTGCCTTTTCGCCAGCTGTTGTATAATTGATAGCACTGCATCACAGAAGTGACCTTTTGCAAATACAAGCTACTGACTAATGCAGGAACACTGAGCCATAACAGAACAGCCCTCATTTCCTGAATGTGGAAACTGACATGCACAGAGGCTTCTGTTCTCTATAGGTTTATGTTGGTTATTATTTATTTCTTCTGGTTACAATTTTGTTAGATGTTGTATATTTAGCCATTAATTTTTCCACTGTGTTTTTAATTATTATCGTTTTTGCAAGGCAAGCCCCCAGACCTCATGGGAGTGGTTCACTCATTACCAAATATTTTCTCTATAAAATAATGTGTGTGCATCCACCTGCCAAAATATTAAGTGTATGAATTGTATGTATGTGAAAACAACAAAGAAGCCACCGGTAGGAAGGAATTTCCTGGCCCTGCCCCATTCGTTCCATTTGCTTATGGAATATTTCATGGATATTTGATGAGGCGTCAGAAGTTATTCAAAGGAAACAGCAGGAAGAGTGAAGCTGTACATTTAACAGCAGGGAGAGGAATCCCCTGTGATGTGTTCTCATGGCAAAATGAGGCAGGCAGCAGATACACGAGGGTGGAGTGAAGCTCCTGCAGCCAATCAGAAGCCACAGTTTGTTTTTTCAAACGTTTTGGAAGTCAAATGGACTTCCAGAATGGATTCCCTTCGACTTCCAAGGTACGACTATATTCTCTATCCGGACATTAAAGGCCCATTATCAGAGTTCAAGAACACATTCCATCCAGACAAAGGTAGTCTGGTTATGAAACAGAACTACTGACAGATATAGCTTGGGGGAAAGAGGTGTGGCCTTCAAGGACCAGGGCCTGAGGTTCCCCAGCCCAGCCCTAAACCATCATGTTGTCCTCAGGAACAGTGGAGGGCACTGCCTCATTTCCAGTGCTGAAACACGATGATTCATGAAGTTTCTGTACATGGAATGGAGGGGGGAGTCATTCTGCCACAAAATATCCTGGGCTCGCCTTGCTTACCGTATGATCGGAAAAAGAAGTTATGGTGCTGAATGGATTCACGTAAGCAGACAGCGCAGCATTATGCATGACAGCGCTAAGTAGTGTGAGAATGCTGGGCGGAATACTTTCCTAGCTTAGTTTTCAGAGTTGTGAGAGAAAGTGCTGATAGCCTGAGGCAAGGTGACAATCTCCTGAGTGAGCAGCCTGAAGAACAGGGGGAACGCCCATTCTTTCTTTTGTAAGAAGAGATGCACATCGACTTGCCTCTTTCCCCAAACTCCTTCCTGCAAAAATGATGACGTTGCCTTCAGAACACCTCCAGAGCTGATTTGCGTTACCACATTGCTCCACTGTGCCTTTTATTGGACTCTCCTCACTCATCCTACAATAACATCACACATCAGCCTTCAACGTTTTCTTTGCATAAGTCTCTGCCTGTGGCATTTGTGTCAATGATGTACTATCTCTGCGCCGGCATAGCAGTTGATGTGCTGCATCTGAGTCAAGCAGCAAGTCCTCAGTGTGCATGGTGTTTTTATACTGCTTAACATCGCAGCAGCCCTTTAATAGAAGGGGAAATGAGGCTGAGGGGTGGCTGGTGACTTGCCTGAGGTCATGGCTAAGGTTGCTGTCTGAGACATGAAATAGCTTTAGAAATAGCTTCCACTGAAACCAGTGGGATTGCTCACAAGTACACACATTTAGAATTGCAATATAAGCAAAGTCCAAATTTAACACTTTGATCACTGGCCAACGCTGGCAATCATGCGAGTAGATTTATCTGCTACATCTCTCTGAAGGAGGGTGTCTTCCATAGAAAGCACTCCAGATGCCTTTAGGTGCCCTTGATTGCATGTTGAGTTACATGACACCCTATGTTTCGTTATGGTGATGTGCAAGGAGCAGTCACTGATGCAGTATATATATACATACTGTATGTCAAGGAAGTCAATGGGATGGGAATTCTTTGCTACAAGACTGGTCTACGGTTGTACTGTCAGTAGGGGCTATGGGATAGTTCACTTGGTAGAACATGAGATCCTTAAGCTCAGGATTGTGTGTTTGAGCCCCGCATTGGGCAAAGTATCCTGCATTACCCTTGTAGTCCCTTCCAACTCTACAGTTCTATGATTTTATGAATGAAGGGGGACAAGCATTGGCCAAAGTATGATGTTTGCATGTGCCACTCATCCAAGGTTCCACCCCTTTTAGCTGCTCCACCCTTATATCTTTGCTGGCAGAACAGCTGGCATATTTGAGGTATTTTGCTGGCGTATTTTCCATAGCAGCCATGCATCTTGCATTCCACTGGCAAAAAACACCTTCTGCTAAATGTTATGGCCTTTCAATAAGCAGCATGTCTTCAGCATAGGGCTGTACTCTTAAAGGCACTTACAAAAACATTCTAAAGCTACATCTACCTGGGAGGAAAAATCCATGATTTCAGTTGCATGCATAGTGCTGAATGTGACATGCAAATAGAGCAAATATTTTGGGGGAATCAGGTGACTTTTCTGACAAACTGTGCCTTGCAGACAGACTGCACAGGCCATGTGTGTACTCTAATTTCTGGTTTGGAGTACAGCGAACAGGCTAGAGACCTCCTTTATGTAGCTGCGCCCAATGTGCACAATGAACAGCAGCCTCAGACGATGTACGTTATCCAATGAAAACTTTGCCGAATGATTCGCAGGCCAGAAAGGAAGTTCCACGAAGTCACTCAGAAGCTTGGGAAAGCAGGGCTAACGAAGAACAGTTTCTTCCAAGAAATTTGGCACGCACAATGGAATGTCTTATATAGCCTTTCAGGGGCAGCAAATAGCCGTTCCCAAACATTCTGAATTTCTATTCCCTAAATTTGCTCCTGAGTGCCAGTTATCTGCTGCATTAGTGAGTAGGTCTCGGTTCTTGCATTTGGTGGTATTCATCCGACTCTACGTGTAGAAAGCTGCGGATCAGGGAGCACCAATATGAAATACTTCTTTATCAAATGTGCTACCGACTTTCCCCCACCCTTATAATTTCCACAGTTTCGTCTGACAGCAGGACTCACAAGACTGTTCTCTAGACCAGGGTCAGGGAACATCTTTCAGTCCGAGTACCAGAACACTTTCTGGGCTGCCTTCTGGGAGTGGGGGACACACACCAGTGGTGGGTAGGCTAAAGGCAAAAGAGGGTGGAGCACTGAATGTAAATTTTACCATAATGCAGCCTGCTAGTGTATATCCACACACTCTGTCACACAGTGCTCCATCCTCCATCCAGACAAGCAAGAAACATTATCAGTATTCAAGGACACATTCCAGCCAGGCAAAGGTCTTCCAGGAGGTTGAGACCATGGAGGGGTGTGGCCTGGGGCCACATAGCAATGCCTTGAGGGCCACAGTTGTCCCCAGGCCTGAGGTTCCCTACTCTTGCTCTAAACATTGACAAAAGGGGAAGGAACTGATGGAATTCCTCCTCTAGCTTTTGCTTGCAGCATTGCCATTCACAATCTGAGAGTGAGAGGAGATGTGTGAAACAAGCAGTGAATAACTCCCAGAGTCCCATCTTTCATTACTTCTGTGAAGGCACCTATAGGTTCTCCCAAGCCACAGCCTGCGACTGTAGGACTTACAACACAATTTTATGCATGCCTATTTATATTTGAGGAGTTCAGTGGGGCTTACTCCTCAGTAACTGCAGCATCACTGTACTACAGTGGTACCTTGGGCTACAGACACTTCAGGTTACAGACGCTTCAGGTTACAGACGCTTCAGGTTACAGACTCCACTAACCCAAAAATAGTACCTCGGGTTAAGAACTTTGCTTCAGGATGAGAACAGAAATTGTGCAGCGGCAGTGGGAGGCCCAATTAGCTAAAGTGGTGCTTTAGGTTAAGAACAGTTTCAGGTTAAGAATGGACCTCCAGAACGAATTAAGTTCTTAAGCTGAGGTACCACTGTATTTATTTCTTATTGTATATTTTTTTAAAGTTAGATTGATAGATAGATAATCTCTGTATTTAGGAACCATTTCTTTGACAATGACTGAACTTCAATTAAACCCAAAATGGTGCTGGATCCTTACCCCAGTAGTAATGACAGTATCATCAGGAAGTCATTTTTAGAAAGTCTGTATGAATTTGTTTCTTCACTGACTAGTTATATATTTTGAATGCAAAGGAAATTTTTAACTGGCATATGTTGAACAGAATTAACATATGCAAACATTAGTGTGGTTAGGTAGTTTTACACTCTGGATGTAATGGACTTATGAGAGGCCTCCTTCTTAGATGTTAATGTGTATTACTTCACTTACTTCAACTTGAAGAGAATCTCTTGGGGGGGGGGCATGAAATCAAGGCCTGAACCTTATCAGGTAGTATGGCAGAAAGAAGCTTGGCAATGGATCACAATATTGAGGCAGAGTTAAGTGGGAGTTATTTTCCAGATGTGGCTTACAGCAGTTCTTGCTGCCATTAGTGTGTATTGTGAATGTAAAACCCACATCGGCCAGAATGCTCACTTGCTATACAAATGCCCCCACCTTAATTAAACATTAACAGAAATACAGTGGTACCTTGGGTTACAGACGCTTCAGGTTACGTACGCTTCAGGTTACAGACTCCACTGACCCAGAAATAGTACCTCGGGTTGAGAATTTTGCTTCAGGGTGAGAACAGAAATCATGTGGTGCCGGCGCGGTGGCAGCGAGAGGCCCCATTAGCTAAAGTGGTACCTCAGGTTAAGAACAGTTTCAGGTTAAGAACGGACCTCCAGAACGAATTAAGTTCTTAACCCGAGGTACCACTGTAGTGTGAGAGAGGCTTTCAGTTGTTTTAAGCCTCACACATGAAAGCACTCTGAGGCTCATGACAGCTTTCCAAGCTCTGTTTCCTCACAAAGACTTTCTGAGTGTGCTACTCTAATTTCTTTTCCAGACTCAGTAACTTTGCGATAAGGGTGATTCTGTTGCGGCATGTCATTTATCTGCTGTTGGATGCAGTGCCATTTTCTATACTGTAACCATCAACTATCTAGTCAACACTAAGGCTATTTTGGGAAGGAATTTGGAGTTACTGTACCTTGCTCTTCAAACGGAACGTGGGAAAAACTCTTGGCCTGGAGGAAGTCAAAATTCACCTCCATCCCCCACTCAACATTGCCAAGTTCACTGAAGGCCCCAAAACAGGAAGCACTTGATTTGTTGTTCATAAAACACCAGCAAAATCAGTATAACTCTCAGTGAATCAATAGGACAGCTCCTTAGCCCAATAGTGTTTTCACCATTTCTAGTATGATAAACTTCTCTTCTGGTTAGAAAATTCTTAAGACCCTCTGCAATACGATAGGCATTGCTTTACTGTTGGACCTCAGAGAGATTTTAACTGGGTTCCTTAAAAGGAAGGGAAATAGATCCCAGAAAGGACTTACAGTTTGTTTGTTATTAACTGCTAAAAATCTGAATAACAAGAAACTGGTTCTCGAATGAGCCTCTTTTAATTAATGGCTTTCTACAGCTTGAGAAATATTTCAGGTCTTGAAATTAACATATTACATAATATCTAATGAGCATCTTACTGCACAATCCTAGGCATGCCTGGCTGGAAATACAGTGGTACCTCGGGTTACATATGCTTCAGGTTACAGACTCAGAAATATTACCTCAGGTTAAGAACTTTGCTTCAGGATGAGAACAGAAATTGTGCTCCAGCAGCGTGGTGGCAGCAGGAGGCCCCATTAGCTAAAGTGGTGCTTCAGGTTAAGAACAGTTTCAGGTTAAGAACGGACCTCCGGATCAAATTAAGTACTTAACCTGAGGTACCACTGTAAGCTCCATTGTATTCAACAGAGTTTACTCTTGGTCCAGGTAAGTGTATATAGATTGCAATCTTGGATTATCAGAAAATCATTTGAATTGTTTGTGAGGGAAGATTCTCTCCCACCCCTCCAACCCAGTGTATGTCTTTTAAAAAAAATTTTAATAGAGACTTAACACTAGTAAAGATCACTAACCTACCCACACCGCCCTGAATGGATCTCTCAGCCAACCTCAACAATAAACTTGCTTATCCGCAAACAGCAACTACACCTTATGGTTCATCCACTCACACCAACATACAATAAATCAAATCAAATAAATCAAATAAATCAAATAAACTTAACCGGCAGAAAAAGATTTTTTTGAAAAAATCCCTAAGCCCCGGGGTCACAATTTCATCAAATATCTGACATTCGGCTATTCACTCAAACATGGTGCCAAGAGGAGGGGAGGGGACTTCTGGATACCTTTGATTCATTCATTGTTATGTGTCGTTCATTTTATACTTCGTCCTTTTGCTGTCGATTTGTATACAATACTTAGGAAATCTCCCTATGACTCTGGCATAATATTATCTATTAAGCAGGAGGTTAACTTCTACCTGGCTGGACTGTTTTGCAATAATCCAGATTCGACTATAGGAAGAGATATTTCACAGAGCCCCATGAAATGAGTTTGGAAACCACTGGTATAGAAGTCCATGTTTTTTTTGGATCCTGTCCTTACTACATCTCACCACTGTTCCTCAAATATCAGTATCCAAAACCTGAGATAGTGACCCCACTTTGCTTTATGGCAGGGCCAGCCTTGCCATCACCTGATCAGGTCATCAAATACTGAACACCTGATGAGAGACAACACAGGGGTAGTGTTTGGGGCAGTTGCAAGAGCACTGACAGTGATTGCTCATGGAAAAATCCAAAATGTTAAATTAATGTGAAGTAGACTGTTGGGGACGTGGGTGGCGCTGTGGGTTAAACCACAGAGCCTAGGACTTGCTGATCAGAAGGTCAGTGGTTCAAATCCCCACGACGGGGTGAGCTCCCGTTGCTCGGTCCCTGCTCCTGCCAACCTAGCAGTTCGAAAGCACGTCAAAGTGCAAGTAGATAAATAGGTACCACTCCGGCGGGAAGGTAAACAGCGTTTCCGTGTGCTGCTCTGGTTCGTCAGAAGCGGCTTAGTCATGTTGGCCACCTGACCCCGAAGCTGTATGCTGGATCCCTTGGCCAATAAAGCGAGATGAGCGCCGCAACCCCAGAGTTGGCCACGACTGGACCTAATGGTCAGGGGTCCCTTTACTTTACCTTTAGACTGTTAGGAGGAGATGGTTAGTGCCTGCCTCCATTCTACCCTGTGAGTAGCCTGTCAGGAAGTAAACATGGCTGGGCTGAAAGTGATGTGTTCCTGTGGTAGCTGGCACAACTGTCTTCCCCACAACTGGGAGTTGGTGCAATCAACAAGGGAGAAGGTGTTTGGACATTTGGGCACCTCTTCCCCTCTGGAGATAAAACCGAGGAAGAAAACCACCAACAGGAAACAGGAGTTTTAGATCTGGGTTTTTACACCCAGTGGTGAGGCAGAATTGCTCTGGGAAACTTGTGGTGGTGGTGAGTTGTAAAGGGAGTGGGAAAATGATTTTAGGGTTACTGGCTCCTGGAGAAGGTCCAGGGTTGAGCTGAGCACCCAAAACTCCAATCAAGGTGTTAGGGACTCACCATGCCTCTTCTGAGATAAGAGCTCAGTGTGGGGCTAGGAGGACTTTCTGGTTCAACCTTGTTGCCCAGGGATATCTGACATAGGTGATCTTGAAGTGCTATAACCTGACACCATACATGTGAATGATGGTAATTAAAGGCATGCCTAAAGGCATCTTTGGTGGTGAAGTTAAATTGTCAGGCGATTAAGAAACTTTCCTTAAATAACAGCCTTTAGCACCAAGCAACCTACTTTTACTTTCTCACTTCTAGTTAAAAACAACATTCTTTTGAAAATATTTGATTATTGGCTTCAGAAGATCTAATGCCTTTGGACTTCTTGGTGCTTTACAGCATTCCAATGTATTAGCCTCAGAAAATGGAATAATAAAGTCTGTAATCTGAAATTTGGCTATAGTAGGAAAGCACATGCTGTCCTTCAGATTTCCTTGTATGTCTTTTGAAAAGACTCTGAATGATCATAGCTGTATTGGGTGAAGAAAGGTAAGGGGTTCTGAGAATAGGACAGAATTTGAAGTTTAGGTTTATAATGATGAACTGTTTACAGGGGGGAAAAGAAATGAAAGAAAAAATAGTTTAAAAAGAAAAGGATAAGCTGTCAACCATTAATAAAGAAGGATTCAGCTATGCAATAAAGTAGGATACGGTGGTACCTCGGGTTAAGAACTTAATTCGTTCTGGAGGTCCGTTCTTATACAGCTATGCAATTTACTGAGTTAATAATAACATATACCAAGAGGAAAAGGATGTGTGTTCTATCATTAGAAATGGTCTCAAGGTCTAAACCAAAACAATTACAATATTTTATTTCAAAAAAAGAAGTTGAAAAATCCCACTGAACTGTACTAAATCCAAACACCCTCACTGACCTGTGGTACCTGACATTCCTAAGCTATGGCGATGGTATATAAAACAAATTAAGACCAAATGGTAAAAGGAGCAATCTTCAACACTTTGGCCCCTCCTAACATGCATGTCTTTGTATGCACTTTTGCCTAATCCACACATATTTGCAAAGCAGTTTCCCCTTAATACAGAACATTTTTTTGTATCACAAAATTCAGAGAAATGTGGATTTTGAAGGATGGCTATATTTTGGTTCCTGTGTTGTTTTGTAAAGGGTGAATTGCATGAGTTCACCTTCACATGCAACATGAAACCACCACCCCCCCATCCCTGAATGCAATGTATGAAAGCAAGAGCCCATGGAGCCAGAACACAGCAACCTCTGCTCCTCTGACATAGATATTGGAGATAATAGACTTTGGCCTCATGCCATGGTCTGAAGGCATGTGATGCAGAAGCTAAGCATGTGGTCTGGTAAGTGTCAGGATTAAGAGATCACCTGAGAACCTGATTTAAAGCACTTTTAAATCTATCGTGGAAGAAAGGTGGGGAAGAAATAAATATGGCTGAGATTTGTACATCACTGGCTCATGCATTACATTAGTTTATTCAAAGTGGCAGGAACACACACATTGACGCTTTCAAGCAGGCATAGGCAAACTCGGCTCTCCAGATGTTTTGGGACTACGACTCCCATCATCCCTGACCACTGGTCCGTTAGCTAGGGATGATGGGAGTTGTAGTCCCAAAACATTTGGAGGGCCGAGTTTGCCTATGCCTGCTTTTAAGTATACTGATCTGGTGTCCAGAATATGAATAGCTTATTTTAGGAATGTTTTTTGTTTGGTTGTTTGTTTCCAATATGCTTCTGATTATTTTCCATACCTAAATCCATTTGGGGCAATGCACAAAATGTGGATTGTGAATTAGCTTTGCACATTAGGCTGTTGGGATAGCTCAGTTGGTAGGGCATGAGGCTCTTAATCTGAGGGTTTAAGCCCGGTGTTGGGCAAAAGGTTCCTGCATTGCATGGGTTGGACTAGATGACCCTTGTGGTCCCTTCCAGCTCTACAGTTCTATTCCATAAACAGAGGCAGTTTTAGGGTGGTACAACCGGTGCTGCGGCACTGGGCGCTGTGCTGCAGAGGATGCCACAACAACGCTGTAGAATGGAGCTCAAGAGGCGTGGGGTGCCAATTTTTTTGTGTTGCACAGAGTCCAAAGAGGGTTTGAGAGACCAAAGTCCACCACTGCCATAGAGCTTTGCTTGATTGACGTCTCAAATACTTGTGTTGTGCTCAGGGGCGCCTTACCCATAGAGGCTAGTGGCGCCAGGCGCCAGGGCGCCAAGTTCTGGAGGGCGGCAGGGACGAGGCGGAGGCTGGATGTGGCCTCTCCCGGCATCAGCTCGCCGCCCTCATCCGCCTCCACCAAGCAACGCCAAAGCAGTGCTGCGCCCGGAGCCTGCTGTGGCCACCGTGGCACGAAGCAGCCAGCTGTGCTGGGAGCCACCGTGTTCACCGCCTCTTCCCCGCCAGAGGAGCTGCCCTCCAGCCGTTGCCTGCCTCCTCCAGCCCCGCAAAGCTGGGCGTGTCGCCGGCAGCACCGTCCTCCCTAAAAAAGGTCAGCAACTCTGGGAAAGGGGGGGGGAGCAGAGGGATATTTGCATCACAGTGCCGGATATGCTTAAGACGGCCCTGGTTGTGCTATATGCCCTCGTAACCAACTCTGCAGGTGAGTCTATAGGAAACCAGGTTGCCTTTAAAGAAGTCTGTTGATTTCCTGAAATGCTTTAAAGAACATTCTTCACAGCGGTTGTGAAAGTCTGTTTGTCATTCAAACAAAGCTCATGTGAAGAATTGTGTTACAGTGACAGCAACAGAGTGGATCTGCAACGCCAAGGTAGCCTTGTTTCCTCAGAACAGATAATGAAATTCATCCAAATGCTTGGATCTCCTCATGAATCTTTTTTTTTAAAAAAAATAATCTAATTTTTCTTTATCACTAAAATACGAAACATTTTGTGATCCATCTGTTCTAAGTAAGCTAACTTGGAATTGCCTGTAAATTGAACTTCAAGCAACAGGAAGTTGGGCTTGTTTGGCAAATGTTCTTTTCTCCCAAAACTGCTAATATGCCTAAGGGAGGAAAATGGAAACGTTTGAATATTGCTCAAAAAGATCTTATAATTTGATTCTGGAACATTTATACAGTTTCTACTCCTAATAAAGAGACAAATGCCATATTGCTGGAGGAAATTGCCCTCTCGTAATACGTCAGGTTACTCAGTTTGCCATGTGTTCAGGTCAGCAGGAGAAAGGGGGAGATGATTGAGGAATTTGATCTTTGTGAATTCTGATATGAATAGGCCTGACCCACACCTTTTAGATGAATGGGTGAATTGGAATCCACTAGCTTTCACATTTCCTGAACGATCTGACACAGTTCTTAGCTTAAAAGAAAGAAAAAAGGATTAAAATACATTTACAAGTACATATATTTGCTTTATATTATTTAAATATTGCTAATTTCCATTTTCACACAGATTTTAGGGTGTAGCCAAGTAAGTTATACTCAGAGTAAACCCAATGATAGCCCTCTTCAGAATAACTTGCATTAGTACCAATCATCTATTCTAGGAGAAGAAAAGATTGGATCTAGCTCTCCATTTCCCTTTTCAGTTCCCTGAACTATCAACAGGATTTCAGCACATTGAGTGAAGAATTAAAACCCAGATCTTTGGGCAAGTGCAAACAGCTAAACAAATTAACAATGCAGACAACTGAACCAACCTTAAAATAGTTCTATGTGTTTGTGGGGCAGGAGTGCACCTTTTAAAGTCTAGCTGTTGATTCAAATGTCTACAATTTAAAACAAAAATGTTTTGAGGAGAATTTATTCATATTAGATAACTGAGCTCTGTCAACAGATATACTCTAGAACTATTCTATATTTAGAAGAAACCAAGCAATCTAATATTTAAAGTTGTCTTCCCTGCCTTAGAATGAAAACACACTTTCAGCCATAATGAGGGGGTGGGGAACCCTTAATGTTTCCTTGGCTAGTCATTTTATGTGTTTTTCCTCTCAGTTATAGGACCAGAACCATAGTGAAGAAATTTAGTGGATCAAGTTTGTCTTATGCAAATGGCCAGTCTTTGTAAAACAAGCCACAGGTGATTTGTTTACAAAATTGTGGGCTGTTCAGATTTGCAGAATGAGGAGCAAGAATAACTTGTGTGTGGATTTATATGCTGGTTTCTCAGTGAAAACAGCCACCTGCGTGTATTGTTGTGTATGTACCCAATGTCATCTTCAGAGCAGTAACAAGCTGCAGGCCCCTGGGGCTGAATCTCTGGCGATGCCCTTGGACCATTCCTTTACTCTTAGGCAATTACTGTCACTTCAAGGCCTTCACATCACAGAACATAGGGAAAGAGAGCAGATGAAAAGGCTTCCACATGGGAGATTGTGCTTCTCAAGGTTAGATTTATCTCTCTTTTCTGAAATTAGCATAGGTTTTGCTGGAGATTTTCACACCTTGTGAGCCTTCCTTTGTTTCTAGCCTTGGCAATGGATGATCACCTTTACATATTGGGATTTTCTCCCCTAGACTGAAAGCTAAAAGATTATAATTAGGACTTGATAGACTTGGCCTTCCACGCAATATAAGAACTTTAAGGGTTTGTTTTTACAAGCAAGGGGTATATTAATTTTATGAAATTTTATCGTTTATGAAATAAATAATATATGTGCAGTGGTATATTAATCTATTTGCATTGCTATGCATCCTGTCATAGAAGGGAATTTCCCCAGCTGCTACCTGCTCATACCACATCCAAGGCATTCTTACTTTTGTTCCTAGATTACTCAAATGTGGCAAAGCAGGTGAATGAAACATAAAACCACACAGCGCTACACTTCCTTAGCATCATGACATGACAAAGGAAAAACGTGTTTCAGTTAACTAATCTGATGGTCATCCTAACACAAAGCTCAACGTGATAGCCTCAGATTTCACGGGGAAAATGTATCACAGCCTAGCCTTAAGGCTACTACGCTTTCTTTTCAAGCAGTTACCATCTTCACAGTACATATCAGGTGCTGAGAAGCAAGCCTCATATTGTCATATGAAGATCTTCAGCTGCTGCTGCCTCACATCACTCTAAGTCAGAGGTTTTCAACCTTTTTGAGTCCACGGCTCCCCTGACCAACTACATTCTTTCTGCGGCACCCCTGTGGGGCTCAGGAGCCCAGTTATGTCACCCCTTGCCTGCAGAGCCAGCAGCCTCTCATCCTTTTTTGAAAACCCTCCCTTGTGGAGTGTTCCCTCAGCCTCCGCCCCCTCTCCTTGGGGGTCCTCTGGGCAGCCCCTACCACTGCCCAATTGGTTTTTGCCCAGTCCCAGCACCCTTGCCACCCAGCAACCCTTTTAGAAGTGCCTTTACGGGACTTGTTGGGTAATGAAGTCCAAATGTGCAAAAGAAAGAAAGGCAGCAATGCTTATCAACTTTTGTGGGGCAGCCACCTCCAATATTTTATTAGGGGAGACTGAAGGGACATGGACCCCTAGGAGTTGACGCCTACATCTGGAAGGCACAAAGTTGCAGAGGGATTGGTTCAGCAGTATATCACACAAGGCTTCCCGTCTCAGTAGTTGTTACTACTGCATTTAGCTACATACATAGCTAGCTGCCCCTCCCAAATCTGGTCTGAAGCTTCTTTGGGGTGAGGTGAAACAGGAGAAACCACATCTCTTGTTGCTTAACACTCATTCACATGCTCCTCTATTGCTTCCAAATGGCCCTGGCCCATTCCTCTTCTCCAGCAGTAGCTCCATGCTGATCTCAGGTTCTGTGCCTCAGCTAAGGGGTGGCCATGGTCCCATCTTTGGAAAATCATGAAGAGTGGTCCTCCTGCTCCAAGCAGCTGGCTTGGTTGGTCGTCGAATGGAATGAGTCCTCATAATTAGAGGCCACCAGAAACATGACAAAGGTAAGGTCTGAGCCATTCCCAAATGTTTCTTGATGGTGTTCAGTCATGTTGGAGGAGTGCTAAATCTTAAAGTTCTAAAGGCAATAGTTCCTCTCCTGAGAACTGGAATGGTCCTATAATATACCTATCCAAGCTTTAGAACTTGAACCATCAATCTGCTTTTCCTATCCAATCAGAAACAAAGTGTTACAGGTGAATATGAGCTGGAAAGTTAAATTAGCAGATAGCTATAAAATTAAAAACAAGGCTAGGTAGCGTCTAATACAATCTTTTTTACTCCTACCAGGGAGTATACCCCGTTAAACTCAATGTGGCTTACTTCTCAGTAGATAATTTATAGATTTGTACATTGCATGCCTATGTGTATCTATTTATCTTGGAGTATGCTTCTGTTACCAAGATGGGGCTTATTTCAGAATATAGGTGCCTGGGTTTGTGCTGCAACAGTGAAAGAGGAATGGAGACAATATTCTCTTTAAACTCATGTTACTTGATATTTTCAATTAGACAGAGATGCTCCCTCTCAATGATATTGGGTTTCTTCTCCAACGTTGTGATGAGTGATGAGGTTTCAGACCCATATATCATGGCTACCAAAACAAAAGCATTTCAAAGCCCTGCTAATTATTGAAGAGGTTTTACAGAACCTTCTTGAGATACCCAGAATTGTGTTTGCAAACTAAACATGGACATTGACAGCATGCCAGCATAGTTCCCCAAGAGGACTTGAGCAAGACATTTATTGTTATTTTTTTTAAAAGAAAGATATTGAGCCAGACTTTTGGTTTATCAAGGTTTACTGTGAATGAGCAGCTAAGCTAGTAAACACTGCACAATCACTTCCATTCTGCTAATGTCTGACCCAAGGAAGATAAACAAACCAGGAAGCCTTGTCTTCCCATTATGTGAAAATCAGAGATTGTGGTTTGTTGCTCCCTAATAAGCCACCATAAACAAGCCAATAAGCAGTGCTTTTTTCTGGGGGGAATGCAGGGGTACGCATACCCCTAAACATTTTGTGAATCTTTGTACTTTTGTCCATTTACTGTATTTATTTCCCCCGATTTGAACTATAAAATGGTGATTTTCTTGAGTTAAAATGAGAGCACCCCTAAACATTTTCTTTAACGGAAAAAAGCACTACCAATAAGAAACTACGGCTGACTGAGAGCTAATAATTGTAGTTTGTTAGGGAGTACAAACCTGTGTTCCTGGCTTGTGAGGACATAACTGGAAGCCAATATTTAGGAACAAAGGAAGCTGCTTTATACTGAGTCAGATCATCCATCCATCCATCTAACTATTGTCAACACTGACTGGCAACCACTCTCCTAGGCTTCAGACAAGGAACATTCCAGGGCTACCTGGAGATGACAGAGATTGAATCTGAGGCTTTCTACATGCAAAAGGAATACTCTATCATTGATATGTGCAGAATGCGGGTGCAGAATGCTGCAGCGAGACTCCTTACGGGGTCTTCGCTGCGAGATCACATTCATCCGGTGCTATATCAACTGCACTGGCTCCCGGTGGAGTACAGGATCAGGTTTAAGGTGCTGGTTTTAACCTTTAAAGCCCTATACGGCCTAGGACCCTCGTACCTACGGGACCGCCTCTCCTGGTATGCCCCACAGAGAAACTTACGGTCTTCAAATAAAAACATCTTGAAGGTCCCAGGCCACAGAGAAGTTAGGCTGGCCTCAACCAGAGCCAGGGCTTTTTCCGCTGTGGCTCCGACCTGGTGGAACACTCTGTCACAAGAGACTAGGGCCCTGCGGGACTTGACATCTTTCCGCAGGGCCTGCAAGACAGAGCTGTTCCACCAGGCCTTTGGCCAGAGCACAGCCTGACTCCCTCCCTCGGCAATCTTCGCGGAGCTCTGGCCCAAGGGTTGCCAGCAGCTTGAATTAATTAATTTTATAATGAATGATTTTAGAGTGTTGTTTGTGTTGTACTTTTGTACTGTTTTATTGTTGTTAGCCGCCTTGAGCCCGGCTTCGGCTGGGGAGGGCGGGATATAAATAAAATTATTATTATTATTATTATTATTATTATTATTATTATTATTATTATTATATATGGCCCCTAACAGATCCATCTTCCATGGATGGAAGTGGGTGGGGCTGCCTTCCTGTCAATCACCTGCCTCACCCTGGAAGGTAATTGATGTTCTACGAAGAGTAGGACATGACTAAACAACTAAACAACAACAACAACAATATCAGATGCTGAGCTGGTGGGGTGGGGTGGGGAATGGACTCATGGACAGCTGATACATGTAACTGTTGATACCTTAAATGCAGTAAAAGGAAGAGGTGAGATTGTGGGGAGAGATTCAATGGAATGTGTTCCAAACAAAGGGCCTAACAGAGGATATTTTCTAATTAGACATAAATACTACAGTGTGGAAGAACTATCTAAAATTCTAATCATATTCCTGGTGGGACTGTAAAGAAACGTGAGTGAATTCACATAATTCTAGCAAACATAGCAGCTCTCCTTAAGTGTTAAATTACTGTTACTGGTCTAAGGCTGCTGAATCATAGAGGAGGGCTGAATAATAAAATGTATTTTGTTAATCCCACACACTGGTATTTGAGCACTGGGGAAAAAATACATGACTCGTATGGAAGGAAATGGGAGAAAAATAGGATGCAATGTGAGAGGAAGGCAGGTTTACATAAGCCAAGATATCTATTTTTAATTAGCAACAATTAAGAGAGCAAAAGAACAGATGTTTAAAAGAAGACGGAAAATGAGACCAGAAGATGAAGGACCACCTTTATTCATCAGCATCAACTTTTCCCTTTCATTCCTAGGTGACCTTGGCATCCCACCATTGTGTGTGCTTTTCCTATGCTTTATCTACATACAGTGGTACCTCGGGTTACATACACTTCAGGTTACAGACTCTGCTAACCCAGAAATAGTACCTCGGGTTAAGAACTTTGCTTCAGGATGAGAACAGAAATCGTGCTCCTGCGGCGCAGCGGCAGTGGGAGGCCCCATTAGCTAAAGTGGTGCTTCATGTTAAGAACAGTTTCAGGTTAAGAATGGACCTCCGGAACGAATTAAGTACCGTATTTTTCACTCTATAAGACGCACCAGACCACAAGACACACCTAGTTTTTGGAGGAGGAAAACAAGAAAAAAAATATTCTGAATCTCAGAAGCCAGAACAGCAAGAGGGATCGCTGTGCAATGAAAGCAGCAATCCCTCTTGCTGTTCTAGCTTCTGGGATAGCTGCGCAGCCTGCATTCACTCCATAAGACGCACACACATTTCCCCTTACTTTTTAGGAGGGAAAAAGTGAGTCTTATAGAGCAAAAAATACGGTACTTAACCCGAGGTACCACTGTAGTAGAACATGGACATTATCAAGTTATTGCTTTATCCAAATTCTTCCTTTAGGGTTAATAATTTATTGGTAACTACAAACACTCATTTCCCCCCTTTCCATGCCCCATAGGTTCAGAAATGCAGCTGCGCTTGGCAGGTGCAAATACTAAAGACTCCCATCTCCCCATGTCAATGTCGCTAAGCATAGGAGGGCAAAATTTAGACCAGCATGTCTGGATGAGTCATAGCTCTAACATAACTCTGGGAATACACTTGAATGTAGAGAGAGAGAGAGAGAGAGAGAGAGAGAGAGAGAGAGAGAGAGAGAGAATTTTTCAGCATGTAGCTTGAAATTTGTTTTTGCTTCTGTTTTAAAAAATACAAACAAACATGTAATTCACTGATTAATTCACATGTTTTGATATAAATACTGCCAGCGATCAGCTCTGGATCCATACAATTCTTCTTCTTTTTTCATTTGCAGCAAAGTACCTTTCACCACAGAGGTACACATATTCAAATCTCAAACAGCAATATCATTTAAAAAGTGCTCTTATGTCCTTTTCTCCTTTCCCTGGGGGAGGAACACTTCCTTGTTAGATACAGGGTGGGTGTAATAAAGATTACAGATGTTTATATTGCAGGGAATATCCTGAACTTGAATAAACAACCCTGTGTGTGCAGAAGACACCCACACTTTTTGATTAAGGAAGGTTACAGAGTACAGATAATGAGAGTTTGTTTGGGGGCAATCAAAAGAATAAAACTCACATTATTATAGCCCGCTGCAACAGAATAGGAGTCAAGGGCAGGTCAGCATAAAGGAGCAAACAGAGGCAGCTACTAATGTCTGCCAACAGGGGCAGCAGCTGCAAAATGTAATTACACATTAATGAAGAGATGACGTTAAGTCTGCTGGGTCCTCCCATCTTGACCATCTCATTCTTTAATGGCTTACAGTAATAAATTCAGTTATATTTTCCGTATGTCCTCCTCTAAAGTATCTGTGTGTACCCAGAGAACTATGTATTCCTAGAAAGTTCATAGCAGGGGCAGGTACAGTCCAGTGCTATCCATTCAGCCAATGTACCGGTAGCTTATAGAGTACTTTGCAATAGCACTGACATGGGAATGCTTGGCAAACTTTCATTGAATTATATGAATGTTTTCCTCAGAAAGGAGTCAAACTTTCCAGTTCATTAAGTCTTGAATTAAAGCAAAAAAAAAAAGTTATTTAAAAAAATAAAAAATAAAACTACACATAACACATATGTTATTATATATAGCATAGGTATATATTGAGAATAACAAAAGAGGCTTATGTGAGGTTGAAACCTTCCCCCCTTCGACTTTAATTTAGCACACCACCACATAAAAATGGCTAGGTAAAGGTAAAGGGACCCCTGACCATTAGGTCCAGTCGTGATTGACTCTCGGGGTTGCAGTGCTCATCTCACTTTATTGGCTGAGGGAGCTGGCGTACAGCTGGTCATGTGGCCAGCATGACTAAGCGGCTTCTGGTGAACCAGAGCAGCGCACAGAAACGCCGTTTACCTTCCTGCTACTTTGCACTTTGACGTGCTTTTGAACTGCTAGGTTGGCAGGAGCAGGGACAGAAGCTCACCCCGTTGTGGGGATTCGAACCGTTGACCTTCTGATCGGCAAGCCTTAGGCTCTGTGGTTTAACCCACAGTGCTACATGAACCTTAAAAATGAGTATTGGTTTTAGTCCCACAACAAGACTTCAGGTACAGAAAACTTGTTGCATGCAGAATACTAGATGTTAAAAGGGTGACTGACAAGGGAGAGGGAAGCATTTTAAATCAGGAAACGGAAACCAGTCTTAAAATGTGAATATACAGAACTAACTCACAACAATGCTTTAGCAAGGAGGACTGAAATATGGCTCTTTTCTCCAAGAGCTGGGGTACTTTTGCCAGTGGCTCAGAATGCTGACCATCCATAAGCTAGATGTCATCATCATCATCATCATCATCATTATTATTAACACCCTGCCCATCTGACTGAGTTTCCCCAGCCACTCTTCTGAGCACTGCACAGATGAGCTAAGAAGCACAGAGGAGGGGTAGCAACTGCCCGGAAAGACCAGAGGCATCTTTTTTTATGAAGCAATCCCCATTTCACTTCCAGTTTAGTACTATCCTGGAAGTTGTCTGGAAGCACATGCAGTGAAACTCATGTGCTTCCCTCTTAGGGGTGTCCTCATGGACTCCTATGACATCTGTTATTGTATCTTAATGTGTTATAAAAGTAGCAGCTTTGCTAAAAGTGTGAGATAGACAGAGCCTTGGAACAAGCGTGAAATGTGAGAAAATACATTATCTTTCTCAGGCGCTGCATCGCTGAAAGAGCAAAGGGAAAGGCAGCAACTACTTGTACTCGTCTTCCACTCGATGGATTAATCCCATGCGAATTACGAATGTTTTCAGCTCTCAGGACCTAGGACAATACAGTGGTACCTCGGGTTAAGAACTTAATTTGTTCTGCAGGTCCGTTCTTAACCTGAAACTGTTCTTAACCTGAAGCACCACTTTAGCTAATGGGGCCTCCTGCTGCCACCGCGCCGCTGGAGCACGATTTTTGTTCTCATCGTGAAGCAAAGTTCTTAACCTGAGGTACTATTTCTGGGTTAGTGGAGTCTGTAACCTGAAGCGTCTGTAACCTGAGGCATCTGTAACCCGAGGTACCACTGTAAATAAAGATAGATAATTGCCACACCACCCAGAAGCATCAGCGAAACCAGGTCAATATTCATTTTGGTGGTTTTGGATGGGTGGGAAAGAAGCAATAAAATGAAGAGCAAATGCAGGCCAATCTTAATTTTATTTTGATCACCATTCCTATGGATTTCAACAGCACCAGGAGTGATCCCAAGGCAATATTATGCACCTAGAGCTGAATTCTAATCTCTCATGGGATTATCCTTAATATTGAATTAGGGAGAAGGGGACAGGATAGCTTGTTCTTCAGCATAATTTTTAAAATATGGAAGCTTGAAAGCAAAGCAAAACATTATCCAGGAACAAGCCAGCTTTCCCCAGTACTGTTGCGATTCCATGCAGATACCTGGGGTGGCCTAATCCTTATGAGCTTGAGATACCTAAATACTGTTCTAAACTGTTTTCAATATTATATTTTTAAATTGCTGTGACCTCCCCTGGGATGTTATAGCAAATTAATTAATACAGAAATATAACAGACAACCTGACCCTTCCTGCAATCGAAATCTGCATCTGAGGTAATGCTTATATGTAAGGTAAAAGGTAAAGATAAAGAACCCCATGATGGTTAAGTTCAGTCAAAAGCAATTATGGGGTTGCGGCGCTCATCTCGCTTTCAGGCCGAGGGAGCCAGCATTTGTCCACAGATAGCTTTCCGGGTCATGTGGCCAGCATGACTAAACTGCTTCTGTTGCAACGGAACACTGTGGCAGAAACCAGAGTGCACGGAAACGCCGTTTACCTTCCCGCTGCAGCCTTCCCGCTGCAGTGGTACCTATTTATCTACTTGCACTGGTGTGATTTTGAACTGTTAGGTTGACAAGAGCTGGGACAAAGCAACCCCGTCGTGGGGATTCGAACCGCAGACCTTCCAATCGGTAAGCCCAAGAGGCTCAGTGATTTAGACCATAGCACCACCTGCTCCCTGTAGTATATGTACACTAGTGAAATAGGTCTGGATGGTGATCACGCAAGACAGGGCCTTCTCAGCATCAGATTTGCAGCTGTAGACTCTTTCCCATTTAACATTCACATGCTCCCTTTTATTTATGGCATTCCTGGAAGCCTTAAAAACATAACTTTTTTTTTACAGTTGTCTTTTTTTGAATGAGGTTCAGGTGATCCAATTCAGTTTCTCTCATGCATCTACTTGTCTGTTTCCACCCAATGCTTCATATTTTCCCTGATATTCTCTTGCTTTTGTGTCTCCCTCTACATTGCTTTGTGAGGGCTTGGCCCCAAAACACAACTAATCATGAATGAATTTTTATTTTGATTAACCGAACTGAATAAATGAGGTCCATGGAACTTACTGTCTAATAAGGCTGCTTGGATATCATATGTGAAACTGATCTTAGACCATGTCTGCACTGTGAGTGAAACCGCAACTGGAATTTCCAGGTTATTACTTTTAGGTTCTTACTTGGAAATAATATAAATGTGCTTATCAAAAAAAGAGTGTGGTTACTTATTTACTTTCTTCAAAGTAGCACTGATTGCCAGGAAGTAGCATTCCCCCCCGCCCCCCAATATTCAAAGCTGTAATACTTTATTGCTGGGGAATGTAATCTCTCTGCCTACTCAAAAGTGCATCTATTGCAACTGTGATTACTGTTCTGTGCAGCAGGTTGTGATTGCACAGTGTCCGGGGTGATCCATTGGACAATAAACATAATATCAATAGAGTTCCCCCCCCCCCATCATTACAAATCTGTTTCAAACTTAGGGCATGTTAATTTAATTGACTGGTTTGTATAGCAACATTCTGGTTTGATTCGTTAATCAACTCACATTATGCTTCAGTTCCCACCTGCCATTGTTTGGAAAATACTTTGTTGGTAGATCTGCTGAAGAAGGCTGCTGGTTATTGCCACTCAGCGTGTATCATGGAGATAATTTCCTATTGCCTTTGCATCTCTCAAAACAAAATCAGTATGGATAATTACTGTTAAGTGCATTCAACAACTTTCCCAGTGCTTCTTTCAGTTCTGAAGCACTACCACCATGAGGTACCAAGGGCACAGTTAAGAATGATTGTTTTGAAATGGCCACACTTCCAGTGTTGTGGATCATATTTCATGAAATTTGAACAGGACTCAAAATGGACTGAAGTCAAGCCAAACCAACAGAATTCGCTACCATGATATAGGGAGGGAGGCAGTCATAGAATAGGCAAAAGCAAAGGGCTGTCCATATGCATACCGATCACTTAACTTTTTTCTTTCTAGTCCAGTGAGACTGCTAGTGCAAGACAAATTTAAACCTTTCAATGTTTGCTTCTCTTTATAAGTTGGAAATGCTACATTTTGCATTTTTTCAGCCACACCCTTCCTATGACCCTACTGTCACATTTTAATGGTCTTCCAGATAATCAGTTATTTGAGCAACAATTCACAGACATTGCTCCATTTCAATGCAGAAGTGGTTCTGCTTTAGTAATGCCACATTTTCTCAGCACTGAAATCACTATTTGCAAGGATGCTAAAATTCTTCGTTAGCTCCTAGGCACAAAAATGTGTAATAGGAGAAATTTGGTGAATTTTCATGAGGATTTAAAGAGAGTTGCAGATTGCTGGAGAAATGTGAACTGTTTAAGATTGGAAAAAATGAGGAACTGAGAGAACAAAAACTGACAGATCGTTCCTTCCATCCCTAGAGAAAAAGTCCCAAAGACATTTCTCTCCTGCAGCAATGCACCACCATCCTTTCTTCCATTGCCATGCCTTCTTCTCACCCAAGGTTTGAAGTGCACATCTTCGATGAGTTTTTTTAAAGCTGCAAACAGGCTACTTGCCTCCCAAGGTGGATAGGGTTGTGCACTGCCCTTTGGGAGCAGGCAACTTGCAAAAATGTTGTGCTAACGGAAAACTCAGTTTTATCTTCTTGATAAGATTTAAGGCTTCTAAAATAAAGGGAATTACTCAAGAAATTGACATGTGATGGCTGCAATTCTCATATGGCAAACCTAGTGTGTGAAGTCACCCCAAGAATGTTATAAGCAGGAAGGCTATCAATATGCAATGTGCTTTAAAAGCTCTGAAATACCATAGTTTTGACATCATCTCATTTTTCTAGTTAAGTTCAGTTCTCCATACCTGTGATTATTATTTTTTAAGTGCTCTTGAAAATTCACCAGCATTTTAGTACAAATTTCTCCTAATATTTTTGCGATGCATATTTTCCTTATTATTTATATTTCCCCCCACTAGGATCCATTTTTGTATGCCATTTACACTAATATATGCATTTTTAAAGGGACTTTTTTTTACCTTAGTACTTTCATTTTGTACACAATATTCTGAGAACTGCATTGCAAAATTTGGAGATGTGAATTTTGAAGGATGGCTTCATGTATTCACATGTATTTTTGAGGCAGCAGGAACGCAAATATGGCAGATTTGCCTTTAATAGAGAATTAATTCAAATTCCCCCCTCCCTAACTGTAGGGAAAATATTTTGTAACCATTTCAATACATAGAGTCATTTCCTGGCCCCTTTTGGCTGAACTGTGCCTTAACCCACACATACTTATCATCCTCTCCACATATAATAATCCCGTCCCTGAGTTGACCATGGCCTCCCTCCATCTGCCATCAAGTGTTTTTAACCATGTTCCTCCCCTCTTCATTTGAAGTGTTGCCCACAATGCAGCCTCATTGCTTGGACATTTATTTATTGGTTTGCACAATGGGGAAATCCCTGTTTCCTACTGAAAACAAGCCCTGCATGATGCTAACAGTTTTCTTGCACTGACAGAGCTCAAAGCCCAATAGAAAGCTTTTGTGATTCCCTCTAGTTTACCTTTTTGCACTCTGAACTTTTTCTCATTTCTGCCTAGCAGAGAGGGGAAACTCTGTTCACCCTTTTTGGGTATCCACCTGTTTACAAACATCTGCAGGCAGAGAAGGTCTTTTTTTTCTGACCACACCTACAGGAGGGCGATTTTACTTCTTCTTTTTTTTAGATTATCTTTATTGCATTTTTAGTTACATACTATACATACACATACATTATGTTTCACATTTGTTCTTGCTCTCGCGAGCTGACTTCCCTCCTTACAGTGGTACCTCAGGTTAAGAACTTAATAAGTTCCGGAGGTCTGTACTTAACCTGAAACCGTTCTTAACCTGAAGCACCACTTTAGCTAATGGGGCCTCCTGCTGCCGCCTGATTTCTGTTCTCATCCTGAAGCAAATTTCTTAACCTGAAGCACTATTTCTGGGTTAGCGGAGTCTGTAACTTGAAGCGTATGTAACCCGAGGTACCACTGTATTTACTTGGCTTTCTAAGGAAGAGGAGGACCAGGAGCCACAGATGGAGCCCTGGAAGAGGGTTCTGGGGTCGCTGTCCTGTCTGTCAGCTGTTTAATGGAAGGAAAACGTGGACGAATATGCAACCCATCCCAGGGATCCGATTTCGGGAGGGAAGTTCCACTTCCAACACTTCCCCCTCTGACCGAGCAGAATCAAGGGCACGCTACAAAAAACGTTGTTTCCTTTCCGGTCCCAACCCCATCTCTCTTCCTCCGCCTCCTGCGTGTTTGCCTTGACCTTCGTCCGAAAGCAGCCCGTCGAAAGCAGCTTCGTTCAAGGCTGCTCCCTCAGGGATCCCTTGTCGAGCAGCCCTTTCTTCCCGCCGCCCTCCAGCGCTTCACACCTCTTTTCCCTCCTCGCCCCAAGTCTCGCTCCCTCCCTCTCCTCGGCTTGGCTTTCCCCGGCGCCCGCCATCCATCCCTTCGTCCGCACAAAGGGGAAGCCCCCTCGAGGGCCGAGCGTGGCCCGCGCTCGTTGCGGAGATGGGCCTGAGGGGGAATAGCGGGCCGCGGTGGGGACGCCCAAGCGCGCGTTTCCTGCGCGGATCCAGCGAGGCGCGTAGGGCAGCAGGTGACAAGGTGGCGAGAGCCGTGCTTAGCAACATGAGGGAAGAGAAGAGGCCGGGCTTTTTGCCCGGACTCCAGTCACGGAGTGGCCTCTGTGTGTGTTGTGACCAGCACGAAGTGGGGGCTGCCCAGCTCCCCTCCTTCCCCGCCAGTCTTCCTCTCGCCGTGCCCTCCGCCCCTCGCTTCTTCCCCACTCGCTCATCTCTCCCCACCACACTTCCTAGGGAGGGAGAGAGGAAGGGGACGGTCCCTCCAGCTCCGCCGCCGAGCCAAGGACAGCTGCAGCCCCGCCGGGAGAGGCGAGGCGAGAGGGCAGGGAGGACATCGGGCTGCTGCTGCTGCTTCCCTCCCTCCCCGGCGGGGTGGAGACTGCTGCTCCTCCCGCCTCAGTTTTCTTTCGCCCGCCCCGCGACGACGACGACGACGCGCGGCCTGTTGGGTTTTTCTTTGAAAGTGAAAGCGCCCTGGGCGCGCAGAGGCGGCGGGAAAGGCTTGCGCGGCTGCGTTAGACGGGAGGGAGGAGAAGAAGGGGGAGCGGGGGGCGGAGATTGCAAACCCCCCCCTCGCACTCAGGGCGGGCTCGGTTTGTTCCTGTCGCTGAGCGGAGCGAGGAGGCGGAGGAGGGGGGATTCTCGCCGCCGTTCCCTGACGCGAAGGGACTCGGGGATCCTGGAAACTGGCGGGGTGATGTGTTTGGGCCGGGGGGCGGCGGCGGCGCTTTTGCTGCTGCCGCCGCCTCTGTTGCCGCTGGAGAAAGGAGGCGACGGCGACGAAGAGGAAGAGGAGGAAGACAAGGGGGCTCGGGCCAGGGGGGGCCGTTGCCCGGCGGGCCCGGGCTTGGGGGGAAGACGGATGCCGCGGAGCAGCGCGCGGCTGCGGGGTGTAGTGGTTGCTGCCGCCGCCGCCACCGGCGAGGAGAAGGGTCGGAGAGGCCGAGAAGGAGCGGAGGAGGCAAAGATCAGGAGGAGCCGCCGCCGCGGCAGCAGCAGCAGCCCTGAAATGTCTTCCCCTCTCCTCCAGCGGCCATGTTAACCACCAGGAAACCTTCTGCCAGCGCTGCCGGGGCTGCGGGAGCCGGCGGAGCCGCGGCTGCTTCGTGCCCAGCGGGTAAGGAGGACGAGGCGTGGGCAGAGGAGCGAACCGCTTTCACTTACCGCTGCCCCTTTGCCCCCCCCCCCCCAGCCCAGGCCGAGCGCTGCAGACCGAGCCCTAGCGGGTGTGTGTGCGCGGGTGCGCGCTTCATCCTTTCTCTTCAGCTGCTCCTCCAAAAGTGGTCGTGTGCGGGGAAGACACGTCTCTGCACGTTGCTGCCGCTCAGTCTCTCTCCCCTCCGCCCCATCAAAGTCTTCCTGCGCTCGGCCTGGGAAGCGTCTCGCAAGTCAGCGAGCTTTTCTCTCGCGAACCGGGAAGTTTGGGTCAGTTCGCAAGTGGGGAAGGGCAACTCGAGCACGACGGGGCGGGTGTGTGTTTATGTTTTTCCTTGAAATCGGGAAGGGAAGGAGAGGAGAGTTCCTGTCCTCCCAATTCTGGACTGATAATCGGGGTGGGGAGACCGAAGTGATGTTGCTGTTTTTGGGGAGAGGGTTGGTCTACTTCCCTCGAGGCAGAGGCGAGGGGTTGGGAACAGGATTGGAGGCGCTAATTCCTGCCCTCCTCTTCACAGCCAGACAGACGGTGCGGGGAGGGAGGGGGGATCGCGCCAAGCAAATCCAGTTTGGCTCCCCACTTATGCTCCTAATGGTTGTGGGTTAATCGCGGATGAAAGGTTTAAGTGGGTTAACGAGCGATGGCCACCGCTCTCATTAGCCCTCTGCGCTCACGGACTCCTCTCTCGGCGCGTGTGCTCTGGCGGTGCCACGTTTGTGGATTAGCCCCTCATGATCCCGCAAACAGTATTGCGATGGCAGCAGGCGGGGGGAGAAGGGGAGGAGGGGCGCTGGTGGGGAGGGGGCTCCTTCGGCTCCCTTTCCCATCTCCTGAGCCACTTTCCCCTGCCTTTGAACCGAAGCCTGCTCGACCTCGCTCGGCTCTCCGCGGCGCTCAGCAGCTCTCTTCTCCCTTCCTCCGCAGGCAGCCGGGGAGGAGGCGACAGCGCCCGCCAGTTCCAGCCTTCCCCGGGGATCGGGGCCGGAGGGGCCTCCCGGGCGGGCGCGGGGACCGGGCCGCCATCCCCCATCGCTTTGCCGCCGCTCAAGCCCAGCAGCGCCGCCCACACGGTGAGACGGAGACACGGGGTGGGGAGTTGGGTGGGTTGGGGGGGGCTGGATTTATTATTTGCAACGGGAAGTGAAGCCTGTCAGCCCTTAACCCCTCCAGCTTAGTCCTCTCCATTCTCAAAATACTGTGCCAGCCTCTCCTAAGCCTCCCCCCTCCACCAGACACCCCCCCCCGCATTGCTCCTCCTCTCCCGAGTATTAATAGCAATAAATGTGCTAGGTACAGTCAGGCTGCCAGCCAGCCTGTCTGAGTGGGATCTGTGAATGAGCCGAGGAAGGACACCGGCAGAGCATGGAGGAGCCCTATTAATTATCCACAGCATGTCTCAACACGTCTTGGTCCTGTTACCGGTCTGGTTTCAACAGGTAATTCTGTGGAGATGGGAAAGAGGAGGGAGAAGGCAACTTTCCCAGCTGCTTAGGGATCTTGCCCTCCTTGAATCTTCCCTGTGGCACCATGGGCCACTTAGATAATGTTAGGCTCTGGGTTTAATGGTCTCACGCCCCTCCCTCCCACCGCCACTCTCTAGGTGGCAATGTGTGTTTTTTCACTTGCTCCAAATTTGTGGCAAGCCAGTCTTTGCTTCATGTAAGGGGGTGGGTGTGCTGTTTGTTCCTCTGCTGGGTGGAGGAGCCTGGAGAGCACCACTGTGTGATGAACAGTTTTGGGTGGAGGTGGAAGAGCGGTCAGGTCAGGTCACCTGTGGCGTGAGTCATGTCAGTGTGTTTCTGTCACATCTGCTGTGGCCACTTTTCCCAGTGCAAGCAACAAATTTCTCCCCCCCCCCCCGGAGGGGGTAGTTTGCTGGAACTGTCCCTGAAACTGCTCTATGAGTGAGTGGGTGACTTTTGTCTACTTAACCTGCAAACCTGGGGCATGAACTGCATCCGAGTCTGTGCTCCACAGATTTCAAACAACAGGAGAGTAAAAGTCACCATTGTTTGGAGGGCAGTCCTTGTGTTTTTACTGAGAGGAGTCACTGTGAGTTTGGGTGCTGCAATGCTTTCTAGGGCTTCCTTTCTCTTAATAAGGCAGACCCCCCCTTTCACGCTTCAGCCTATTCCATGGTCGAATGAGTGTCTGGTGAAAAGAGGCAGAAACAGCTTTGGAAAGTAGGCTAACCACTTCATCACTGAAGAGTGGCCTTCTTTCTCAGACTGAAAAATTAAGTTTCCCCTCCTAATTGTCAGAACTTTTTGGATAGATTGTCCATTCCTAGTGGAACAGCAGGGCCACTAAGTGGGTGAGAGAATGGCAGTGTGATTGTAAACACAGTTAAATTAGGCAAATGGGTGTTATCTGGTGGAATTACTTACAGGGCTATGGTTTCTCACCTTATCTTCCAGTTGTAGCTAATCTGCTGGGATGCAATCTCCCAAGCTTGATGATTATGAAGGGTGGAGAAAGATTGTCCATCAGGCCAGAAATAACCTGTGTAACGGTGGTGTAGCAGCAGCACTGAACCTGAAAAAGAAAAGTAACGCTCATTTCCACGAAAGCTCTGGTCCTCTATATTCCTTTGACATAGCAATTGCATTTTTGGAATTTTAAAAACTTTTTAAAGGTATGACTGATGCAATTTCTTAGATGTAAGATAAATTGTGGGTGGGTGGTGCTTAATTTCTGCAAACAAACAAAAAGATTGCAGGGTTTACGTTGGGCTGCAAGTCTTTGACCTGGAAATCCCTTTCCTCCCAGATATGTGTAGTGCTAGTGGCTGTGGTCAGAGGAGAAAAGGAAGCATATGTTCAGAGACACTATTCTTGTAATAGATGTACATCATTTTTAGAGTGATTCCTAATGCTGAAAATCAATTCCAGAGCCAAACCTGGTGCAATTAAGACCTGATGCAAGGGAGGACATATCCACATTTGGACATCAGCATTGCACTTCCAGTGTTCCCATGTCATTAAGATGATCATTCAATGACCTTAAATATACATGTATTACATCAAGAAGGATGCATACATGTTATATAGTAGTGGATGCATGCAAGTAGTGTGACTTGCGTGTAGTATAGTGGTTGCAGATAGTGGGGAATATTGTATATTTCACATGGTAAGTGTTGCCATGCAAAAATACATGTGGATTATGCTCAAATCCTGAGCAAGGGCTACCTTTTATTTAGAAGTGCCTGTAGACCAAAACATTTCAGGTCCATTTAACTTTCCTGAAGGTGAAAAGGAGTGAAATGGCTGGATGCAATGTTAGGTCAGGGGAAAGTATGTGGAAATTTGCATTTTCCTTTGCTTTTTCTCCCGTGGATTTGCAATGACTAAAAGGTTCAACCATAAGGGGCTCTTTGAGTGGCTGAAGATCTTTCCGGCGGGTATGGATTCTCCTTGATGACAACAATCTGATCCCACCTACATATGTTTTCTCCAGCCTTGCAAAGTTGGAAAGGTTGATACCACACAGGGAGAGGTACAACTTCCCCCTTGAATAAAGCTAACCCATGAATTCAATAATCCCCTTCTTAAAAGAAAATATAATCCTCAAAAGAGAATCTGCTGTCACTCTTCTTACTCAATAGGTTGTTAATGGTCTGCATTCAAATTCTCCTACAGTTTTGTCCCTTTAGCAGACTTGATCCTAGTTTGATTTTACTCATAGAATAATATGAGAGTCTGAAGCCAGAGATGGGAGATTTCTCAAATGCCTAAGTGATCTCATATGGGGAAGTGCTGTTTGCCTTAAAAGAAGCTTTGGCTTGTGCTCTGTATTTATGGCAACCTGTGTTGCTAAGCAGATGGACGACTGTGTGTTATGAGTGGAGCTTTCTCAGACGATATGGCTTTGTTCCCTCCCCCAACACTTCTATTGCACTGCAAGTCTCTGATCACAGAGTTTTTTATCCTGTATGAGGGGCTGTCACTCACTTTCCTTTAAGATTATTTGCTTCTAGTGTTCTCTTTCAGTCCAGCTGTTTTCTTTCCTAACCTGATCCTGTGTTTAGCACCCTGTGTTTGGCCTTGGGTAGCTAGCGTTCAGAATCCTGTTCAACCATAAAACTCAGTAGGTGGTCTTTAACAAGTCTCTCTTGGCCTCAGCCCCATCTGTAAAATGGAAATGAAAGCCCACTGGGATATTGTGATTAAAGTACTTCACTTATATTAAAGAAACTTTGTAAGTGAATGATAACAATGGCACAACATCTATTCTCCAATCTCCACATCCTTGTCTCTTTGCTACCTTGTCTTCATAATCCCATCTGTTTCCCGTATCCATGCTATGCTGAAGCGAATATGATTTCCCTTGCCTGTTTGCTTAGAGCAACATGCCCTCTCACTCTCACAACATTTACCTGTGAACATTACCTGTTTTCACTTTCCTTAAGTTCACTCCCCTCTGCTGTTAGTCATGCAGTTTAGTGCCTTTCTTCAACTCCTGGGAAACTTTGGCCCATTTCGTTGTCACCACACCCAGCAATTCTAAGCTCTTTCAGATTCCTCTGCAGTCTGGTCAGCACATTATGGCTGCCATGGAAGCTGTTGTATTGAAAAGCACCTGAACCACATGATGACATGTTCCACATGGGCAGCTTACTTTAAGATCACCGCTGCCATGTACAGTTATTTAAACTGGCACCCATGCAATAGCAATACATTGTAAAAGGTGCCTGGATATCTGTGTGCTGAGAGGTCCAAACTGGGAGGTGAGGGGGGGGGAGCCAAGCTGCTGGACCAGTAGCTTGGCCAAGCCTCACCAAAAAAACCTGGCCAAGCCTCACCAAAGTCTCTGCCACAGATTTAAATTTTGTAGAGGAAGATTGTAAGAGATGGAATGGTTCTCTCCTGAATCTGATATATATGTGTATCTCTCTCTGCCCCCTTGCAATCTGCTTATAGTGTGGAATAATTCATTCTCATGGTCAGATGCTGTTTGCATGCAAAGTGAATCAATTAAAATCACAATTTAAGTCATGAAGGAAAGGGGGGGGCGGATTAAATCTTTGATTTAAAGCAAGTTCCCTATTTTGAAATGCATGTTTCCTGAACAAGCATGCAAACTAACTTGTTCCTATGACAACTAAAAACACACTGGTTGCATTGCAATGGTGCCTTATAAAACCTAGGAACAGAATCCAAAACGTTTGACCGAGCCCTTTGAATTGCCAAATTATGTTGTTTTAAAGACGGGATACATACTTTTACTTGGCCCTCTGTACATATGCAAGGATATTAAGCTGTATCACTTACTTGAAGGCTAACGCTTTAATATTGTGCACATTTATTTAGAAGCCTTGTTGATCAAAGGAAGTAGACATGTCTACTATTAGAATGTAACAATTGTTGAGAACTTTTCAGAAATGAGGAAGGATAATTTCTGGGCCAATTAGTGGTTCTCCAGAAAGGTAGCGTCCCTTTTGTTGATTAGCATAGCTATAAATATTCATCCTCTGAAAACTGAAGTCACTGCAAAGCTTAGACAGACACTTGGAAGGCATAAGTCAATTTTCATATGGGCTCAGTAGATTAGTAGATCAGTCGATCATGGTGCTCAAAAGATAGACTGAGATATTCCAGTAGTTCTGTCAATGATTTGCAGTAGATTAGCAAGTGTTTCTGAATTAATTTTTTAACCATAGTAACGTAAGAAAGCCTGGGGGGCGGGGAAGGGACCACAAGTAGATTTTTGTGTGAAAGGACTGAGAGTTCAGTTCTGGTACTGAAAACAAATCCCTGGGCTGAGCAAGTGCTCAGAGCTACCTTCCCTGATTCTTTATTCTATGTACAGTGGTACCTCGGGTTAAGTACTTAATTCGTTCCGGAGATCCGTTCTTAACCTGAAACTGTTCTGAACCTGAAGCACCACTTTAGCTAATGGGGCCTCCTGCTGCCGCCGTGCCGCTGGAGCACAATTTCTGTTCTCTTCCTGAAGCAAAGTTCTTAACCTGAAGCACTATTTCTGGGTTAGCGGAGTCTGTAACCTGAAGTGTATGTAACCTGAAGCATATGTAACCCGAGGTACCACTATATATATCAGTCTCCCTGTGCCACTATGGTTTTTTTTTTAACCTGGTTTTGGTTGCTGAATCTAGGAGTTCATAATAAACAAAGGAGATCACAGAATCCTAAAGCTTCCCTCCAGCCCCTTGTTCAGTACAATAGATAATCCTGGTAATGGCTTTCTTAGTCACTGGGTCAAATGGGAAACCCGCCATGATGTGTCTAACAAGTGGGACCTGTAACAAAATATTAAGTGTGGAGTACTCCTTTTTTGTTTCTCAGTCAAGTCAGCCAGTCATGTCCACCTCCAGGGTATTCCAGTACATTCCCCCTCCCACCTGGTTATCTATTACCATTTTAGTCAGCATCCTCTGGTCATTGGGCATTTGGGGTTTTTGTCCACTCAAGGTTACCCCCCCCAAAAAAATACCTTGGGGGTTCTCCAGACCCTGCTGATATCTCCCTGCTGTTTGTGAATGATGCCCTTTTGGTGACAGTAGGATCCATAGCCATCTGTGTCTTTCACAGAGGTAATGACGATGTTTTGTTTACAATGCTCAGAAGTCAGGCATTTTCCTCTCCCCCGTGTTCTTTCTGTTACATTGAAAAATAGCCCTTAAATCAATTCCTTGTTACATTATCTTGATTCAGTTTGAAGAATGTACAAAGTTCCAATTATATTCATTAAATGAAATTTAATTAAATATATTATATCATCTATTTTGTAAAAAAAGCACTTTCAGTTTATTAAAACAGAAGCTTACTGTTTGTTAACAATCAGATTTAAGTTTAAGAAATCCGATTCTTTTTGTGTGGTCATCCTTTTTTTAAAACCCTACTTATATATGATGAAGTGCTTCTTCCTGCACCACTAAATAATTACAATCACTAAGTGAAAATGGAGCCTATTTGTACACTCTGAATTACAGAACATCGATTAACTGTCCCTTTAAACACGTTTGCTAATAAAATTATTTGTTGCATTTAAAGCCTTTTTTTCCTCCAAGGAGCTCAAGCCAGCATATTTACTTTCACCCCATTTTTATCTCTGCAACAACCCTGAGAAGTAGGTTGAGCTGAGAGACAGGATAGTCTCAATTGATATGCCCAGTCAACCACTGTGGAGGAGAACATTCCGTGTGATAAAGGAGCTGGGCCTTTAGTGTAGTGGCCCCTGCGCTTGGAGCTCTCTCCCATCACACCTCAGACAGACACTGCCTCTGTTGTCTTTTCAGTGCCTGATGAAGACCCTTTCAACAGACCTTTTAAGTGGAGATCTTTATCCCAATCTGCAGCTGTATTTTAAACTTTTTCTCTAACTGTTTTTACATGCAGAATTGTTTTTAAACGTGTTGTTTTTGTAATATGGAATTGTTGTAACTGTTTTTATATTTTCATTGCTTTTACACTTTTCTTGTTTCATGGACGCAACTTGCTTTATTTGTTTGATTGTTGTTTATTTAATTTTTGTAACCCGTCCTGGGACCTTGTGGTGAAGGGTGGGTAAAAAAAATATGCAATTAAAAGTGATTGGCCAGATCACCCAGCGAGCTTCATGGCTGACTTGGGATTTGAATCCACTCTTGAACTCCTGGTATCCATGGTTCTAGTCCAACATTAATCATGGATTCCCTGCAGGGTCAACATATTTACTATGCTTTTATTCCCTGTGAGCCAGTTTGAGCATCGGAAAATGAGCCAGGGCTGTGCTTCACATCTCTGAAGCCTGCCAGCTCTTCCTCAATACCCTAAGGCTTGATTTTGGCAGTAAGAAGCAGCAGCAGCAGCAGCTATATAGTCAACTATTCTGGATCTAGGTTAAGTGTCCCATTGATCAGTCTGTATCCAATGCAATCTGTTTAATCCTGAGCACCTTCCAAGTAAAAACTTTGTTCAGGAGGAATTGTCTTTGCATTCCTGAAATTGATGCAATCGAGTTTTCACCCCTTGTATCAGAGATGGGGAACTTGTGTCCTTCAAGATGTTCAACTACAACTCCCAGCATCATCCCTGAGAATGAGCCATGCTGGCTAGGGCTGATGGAAACCAATGACATTGGAAGGGCCAGAGCTTATCCACTCCTAAGCCAGTGTGGTGTAGTGGTTAAGAGCGGTGGACTTGTAATCTGGTGAACTGGGTTCACTTTCCTGCTCCTCCACATGCAGCCGTTGGGTGACCTTGGCCTAGTCACACTTCTCTGAAGTCTCTCAGCCTCACTCACCTCACAGAGTGTTTGTTGTGGGGGAAAGGAGAATGTTAGCCGCTTTGAGACTCCTTAGGGTAGTGATGAAGCGGGATATCAAATCCAAACTCCTCCTCCTCCTCCTCCTCCTCTTCTTCTTCTTCTTCCTGATGTTTGCAATCCACTGTTATTTTTACAGCAATCAGAAATGTATGAATTTTCATGTCAAATTTATGTCCACCATAGCAAGTTTTTTTGTGATGTATTGGAAGACTGATCAAAACTGTACCATATCTGTTTTGTAGTCTTTGGAAAGAAAAAAGGCACCAGAGGGGAAATCCAACGGTCCAGTTCATTGGCCCTTTTCCATTTCCCCCTTGCCTTTCTTTTTATTATAAGAATAAATGCAAAATTCAAGGCAGAGTTTCTTCAGTCTGTAAAGCTCCCTGTAATTCCAGTGGCAAGGCTGAGATAATTACAACTTTTAAAACATGACAATTAATTACAGTACTGTTGTTTTGTAAAAGAAAAACCCTTGAAATATGGAATCAAGACTGAATATGCCTGTTTTAAAAAGTCCATGGAGGCATTCAAGACAGGAAGAGGAAAGGAGAGGGAACAAAGCAAAGACCTCTTTACTTGAGACAAGCATTTCCATGGAGTCTTTAATAAAGCCTTTTCTGTTTATGGAAACAGTAGAACTAATGAGAGCGCATACACAAACTGCAGCTGAAATAAATGGCAGCAAAGCATGTTTCACCTGATACCCCCATATGCTCTGCTATATGATGAGCAGCACAGCTGCAGCCGGCTGTCTTGAACAATCCTGCAGAGGAAAATACCTTCTAGAACAGCCACTTAGGAGCATTCTGTTGCTTTCCTAGATTATTTTCTCCCTTGCTCTGACATAACTTCCTAATGCTTTTATTGATTTATACAAATAAGACAAACAGAACAAGAGCATTGCAGGAGCCATAGTCCCAATGAGACAGAAAGTAGATGCCATATCAAAGACATATGACATACAGATTTTATGATATCTAAATTTCACGATCTGCCATGGACAAAGAGTTATGTACACCTGATTCTGTGGTACAAGAAACTACAGGTATAAGTCTCACCAGATAACATAGACTTGTTCTGGGTTCTCCTTGCCTTTAGAAAAATGTAGTTCATGAGTTACTTTCTCCGTAAAATAGCCAATGCCTACATATTTTACGCGGGTGGCGCTGTGGGTAAAACCTCAGCGCCTAGGGCTTGCCGATCGCATGGTCGGTGGTTCGAATCCCCGCGGCGGGGTGAGCTCCCGTCTCTCGGTCCCAGCTCCTGCCCACCTAGCAGTTCGAAAGCACCCTTAAGTGCAAGTAGATAAATAGGTACCGCTTTATAGCGGGAAGGTAAACGGCGTTTCCGTGTGCTGCGCTGGTGCTGGCTCGCCAGAGCAGCTTCGTCACGCTGGCCACGTGACCCGGAAGTGTCTCCGGACAGCGCTGGCCCCCGGCCTCTTAAGTGAGATGGGCGCACAACCCTAGAGTCGGACACGACTGGCACATACGGGCAGGGATACCTTTACCTTTTTACATATTTTACACCAAAGGAAAAGCTGCAGGTCTTGCAACGTTTTCCATTTCTGTGCAACAGAAATTCTAGCTGCAGCTGGTTACTAGTTCTTTAAAATGAAAGCTTTTCATTTTATCAACCTATAAATTTGACAAAGATTGCTGTGGAGCAGGTTGAATAGAGCATTTGAGTATGTTAAATCCCAGGTATATTTTTTAATCCATTGCCACATAGGATTGTTCCAGTGAGTACACATTTTTAAACTTTTTTGGGGGTATGTTTGCTTTCTCTGGAAAAAAGAGTAGGAGGTGATCATCACTGTACCACACTGATATATACTACTTATAAGAAGGAACTATTCAGATATTCTCCAGCAGCTATTAGCTAGACATAATACTTTATTATTTATATTCCACCACATCCATGCATTCATGGAAATCATGTGAGAGCCATCTCCTAACTGATGCAAGATGTTGCTTTGGAATTGCATTGACATCATGGATTCTCTTGTACTTTAATCCTGCTTGCTGGTTTCCTACAGTCATCTGGTCAGCCCCTGTGAGAACAGGATGCTGGACTAGATGGGCCATTGGCCTGATCCAGCAGGCTCTTCTTATCTTCCCTAATTCCTTTGGAGCAAATAACCACAGTGTATCTGTTTGCCAGGGACGTGGGTGGCGCTGTGGGTTAAACCACAGAGCCTAGGACTTGCTGATCAGGAAGGTCGGCGGTTTGAATCCCCGCGATGGGGTGAGCTTCCGTTGCTCTGTCCCTGCTCCTGCCAACCTAGCAGTTCGAAAGCACGTCAAAGTGCAAGTAGATAAATAGGTACCGCTCTGGCGGGAAGGTAAACGGCGTTTCTGTGCGCTGCTCTGGTTCGCCAGAAGTGGCTTAGTCATGCTGGCCACATGACCCGAAAGCTGTACGCCGGCTCCCTCAGCCAGTAAAGCGAGATGAGCGCCACAGCCCCAGAGTCGGCCACGACTGGACCTAATGGTCAGGGGTCCCTTTACCTTTACCTTTATCTGTTTGCCATGGGAGATTTCATAGTGACAGGACATAGCACCCAGGGGTGACTAAAAACAGCTGGTCCCATTTTCCAGGCACTTTTTTATTTTTAAAAAACTATAAAAGAAAATATTCAAATACAATAGGATTCTCTGGATTATTTCATATCTTTGTGATCTAGAGAATAATATAGCTGTTCTCTGTATAGGTAAATTATATAGTTAATCAGTACCGTTTATATTTTAGTCTTCAAACACGAGCTTGGAGTACTATAATGGTTCAGGTATCTTTGGTCCCTTTTATAATCGGTATTTCCTTCTCTACACATTCCTAAATTGTGACATTTTGAGATTTCCCACAGTGGTCGTGTGGTTGAAGAGTTCTGTAAAATAGCATTTTAAAATATATTCTCAATTCACTTCTTCAAATTCCATGAACTTTAGTTTGGTGTATGCAGCGGGAGGTGGGGTGATAACATAAAACTTTTGGAAATTTCCACCTGGACAACCATGGGGGAAATACTCTAATAAATTGTAAAACTGCAGAGAGATGTGTGAACTTATCTGGTTGTGAGCAGATCAGTGCAAGCCAGAAAAGATTAAAAAAATTGCTGGGGTTATTGGGTTTTATTATTACAAGGACATTTTTATGTATCACGCTGAACATTTAGCTCACAGTTTCTTTGCTGTAGCTCATATCCATTGGTTGTGGTGCAGGAAATTAAATTTCACCAGTGAAGTCTTCAGAGACTGCAAACCTACATATCTTAAAAATAAAAATCAGCCACAATATCTCCAGAAAATGGCTATTACTGGCTTGGATTCAGAGCCTGCTCTGCATGTGTGAGTTGAAAGCACTGCTGCACGTAAGCATGTGTGCCTGAGAGAGTGTGAAGAAGAGCCCTGCTTTTAAGATACAAGTGTGATTTCGTTTGATAAGAAGTTTAGGTTATCAGCGGACCTCATTTTAAAGTGGTTGATGCCAGGAGAGGCTAGCCTGCTTATCACATATGGTAATTGCCTGATTCCACAGGAACAACAGCAGTGGGAACAGAAAACTGTTAAAAATACATGCCTAGCATGGACAGATGGTGTTTCTTCTAGAGCAGGCACCCCCAAACTCGGCCCTCCAGATGTTTTGGGACTGCAATTCCCATCACCCCTGACCACTGGTCCTGTTAGCTAGGGATGATGGGAGTTGTAGTCCCAAAACATCCGGAGGGCCGAGTTTGGGGATGCCTGTTCTAGAGAGATAGGAAGGTTTCACACCTGCTCTTTCCTCCTAATCACTTTCATCAGCTAACTACTACTGTCTAGTGCTGGTTAAAGGTGAGGTCATGGCTACATGCTTCAGAACTGGGCATTTCCCCAATGTACACACCACTGAGTGAAATCTTCTCCCATTGGATCCTTCTCACCATGTCTCTGCTTCCTAGGCCCTAATTGGCCCTCCTCAGGCCTACCATGAAGTATGCAAGTTTGAAAAGCTAATCAGATAGAAGATAGCATTGTGCAAGTCAGCCTTCATTGCATTAGATTCTGAACTACTTGCAAACTGGGTGTCCCAAAGGGTTTTCTGTGTTTGGGCTCTTCTGTCAGTTTCAGCAGCTAGTGAAGAAGTGAAACTTCCTTAACCCTCTGGCTGGGTTCATACTTGGCAGCTGGTCACCCATTCAGATGTTTCTTTGACTGACTAGAGGCTGTTGAATCAGCATGTGGTTAGCAAGTGTATGATTAACTTCCCTTTTCTCATTCATGTTTCTAAAACAAGGAGAAGCTCTCTTATCCAACATGTTTTCAGAACATCTTGGTTTTGGAGTATGATGAGTTTCCAAGCTCCTATTAGCTGTAAGAATTTTTTCAGTAGTTTCATCTCATACATTTCCAAGCAGCATCCGTGGAATGAAATATACCATAGGTTGGGGAAGAGGAACTATTGGGAGGGCTGGATCTTGAGCTCCCCCAGCAGTGGCAAACCAGCACCCTATGTATGCTAAAATTTGTTACCCCTACCTATTACGCTCCATTCTACTGCATTGTTTTGGTGCCCCATTCAGCATGGCGCCCCATGCAACTGCACCAGCTGATGTCAGTTATATGGTGACGACTTGCTCACCTAACTTCCGACAGGGCAGAATTAGCTACTAGCCAGTGGAAGGCAGGAGCTGTATATGGTGTGTCTGTTTTGTCCCTTCCTAAGCTGGCAGAGGGAATAAAAGCTTCTTCAGCTACTCCACTCCGTCAAGAAGTTGGAGTCTCTTTGATTAATTCTGTTTGGTTTTACTTAACTGCATATCACAGCTATGACAGGGCAGGTTCAGTGTGCACTGGAAGGGAAGAAAAGTCAGAGAACACAATGACGAACATCTAAAAGCATCAGAGTGGCAAAAGAGGACATATACAAACTAACCTCTCATGGCTGATTTTCTCAAAGGGATCCAGGGTTGTGAGTCATCTCCTGGGACCTCTGTAGCCTCATTTATCCCAATGCTAATTGCCTTGGGGTTGATGGTCCTTAAAGCCCTCCTTGGTGCACAATTAAAATGTTGGGGCTGTGATTAACACAGGCCAGTTTTATCACTGACCCTAACTATGAAGCCAGGGTGGGGTCTCTTGTCAATTGTGAGCTGCAGGAAAGCTTTCGCCTTGCTAGCAAATATGTTTGCATGGATGCATTATTGTTGGTTTAACTAGTTTAATTACAGAGCACTTTTTTTTTTAATGAAGTTGTGGCCCAAGGGTATGTGCTGTGTTCTGTGTCTTCATTTCAGGGGAGTGACTGAATTATGAAGCCATTTCTGCATAATTGAGTTCCTTGCTTTTTTGAAGTGTTCATGATAGTGTGTAGACTACCTGTGTATGTATGTTCTGTATACACATTGACTCAGTTCAAACCTCTGAGGTCAGAGTATGCTCCATATGTTGAATATACACAGACATCTGAATGATTGAACAGGGCTCAGGCTAGGGCTGCTATTTCTGCAAGCAGGTATGATTATATTTTGTTGGTTACTTAATGACATGGGTTCTCTAGATGCTGCACAATTAAGCAATTTAAAACATGTGATAAACATAATACAATCAAAATACACACCAAAATCCAATAAAATTCAGCCCAACATACAACCCTATACATCACCAAGTTTAACTTCACAGATAGGCTGAGTTTAGAAATCATTTACTCCATTCAACTGGAGTTAAAGGGGAGTGTACCACAGAGTATGTGATTTTAAGAGTGCTGCTTACAGTTACACTAATGTTTTTCCAGTCCTATGGTAACGTCAGCTAGAGTGGGGATAGGCTAGTTGAATTTATTTCATTTATATCCAAGACTGAGCACAACAGAATCACGGGGGAATGCAACTTAAAGCTCATTTTCATGACCAGCTGAAATATGAGTGTGGCTGCTTGTGCTGATTTCTAGTTGCCGCATATAGAAGAAGTGTTGTGTGCCAATGACAAGTTGCAGGTGTGTATTGTCACACCTTTTGAGAGCCTTGGCCAAGTGCCGCTCACAGCACCCTACAAGAATCCTATATGTCATGGCCACCTGCCATTGAACTTGTTCATAGGTAACAGAGAAGAGATTCTGTGGCGGCGGCTGCATTCCTCCCCAAGTCCTCCTCCTGCTGCTGTGCTATCCAGAGCTCAACCATGGTTTGTCTTAGTGTGCCATCTGAACCCAGGCTCATGGTTTGTTTCCTCTAGACAACCCATGAGCTGTAAGCCCAAGAACAAGTCAAATGACTGCTTCTATGAGTATACTATATATAGCAGGGGTCAGCAACCTTTTTCAGCTGTGGGCTGGTCCACCATCCCTAATACCACATGGTGGGCCGGACTATATTTTGGGGGGCGGGGGGGAAATGAATGAATTCCTATGCCCCACAAATAATCCAGAGATGCATTTTAAATAAAAGCACACATTCTACTCATGTAAAAACACGCTGATTCCCGGACCGTCTGCAGACCAGATTGAGAAGGCGATTGGGCCACATCCGGCCCCTGGGTTTTAGGTTGCCTACCCCTGATATATAGGGTATTGTGCATGGCACTGACATGGATACATCTGTAAAGACCAAACAGGGCTGCTATGCTGGAGTGGTTATGAGACCTGAAACTAAGTGGTGCACTTTAGATGTACTCTTTTTGTTGAGACTGGAGAAGATGTCCATGGGTGTCCATGTTTAGCATTCGTTCTGTCTGGAGAGTTTGGGATAAGATCACTGATGCCTTCAATTAAGAATAATCTGGATTTTAGAGTACGATGCTGCATGCTGAAGGCGTTATTCTCCAGGCCTCACTATTTTTATGTGGTTCCCCACAACTTATCCTGGTCCTCATTAATAGAGCCCCACTGCTGTTTTGGTGATTGTCTCAGACTGTATCCCCGCTGAATGTGTCACTCAAGGAAAAACTTTTTAAAAAGGTATTCAGTTAGAATCAGGTTCCAAAATGCTTCCTGGGAGGGTGGTTGTAAAAGGAGAATGGGTAGGATAGTAGAGTGTTACATGTGTGCATATCCATTGCCTCCCTAGAAGAGCGTCCTTTACTGAAAAGCTTTGCAACTGGATGAACATGTGTGAGAGAAAAGGGAAGAATGGTGTGTCTCTGTGTGTGAGCATACAAGAGAGACAAAGCGTTTGCGTTTGGGGTGAAACTCTCTGGTTGCGCTAATCAAAAACTAATCAGATGCTACCCGTTTTTGTCCCCAGTGAGCAATCTGATATTTATGAGAGGTCGCATTTTGAACTATAGGTTCTGGATACAGCTGGACTATTCTTTCTGCATATTTCCTGCAGAAGCAGTTGAAAACGAGTGTTTTGGCAGAGGTGGTTTATGTGCATATCACCATTGTGACATTACCACAGCTTCTGCCAACCTAGCAGTTCAAAAGCACAACAGTGCAAGTAGATAAATAGGTACTGCTGGGGAGGGAAGGTAAACGGCGTTTCCATGCGCTCTGGCTTCTGTCATGCTGGCCACATGACCCGGAAAGCTGTCTGTGGACAAACGCCGGTTCCCTCGGTTTAAAAAGCAAGATGAGTGCCGCAACACCATAGTCGCCTTTGGCTGGACTTAACCATCCAGGGGTCCTTTACCTTTTACCTTTACCTATTATTCCTAAATGGTAGATTACAGTTTGGCAACAAGCCAGCTAGGAACAGAATAATGTATATTTCAGTGTGTTCTTATGGGACTCAGGAAGAAGGAACCTAAATAGATCTGATAAGCTGGTAGTAGTTCAATAAAAGACATATCCTTATTGATTCTGACTCGTTCTCAGTGACCAACACAGCAATCTTATAGCCAAACAAGTTTCTAGGAAATTGATGTAAAACAAACAAAAGGTCACTCCTCTTTCACACACAAAGATTTGAACAACTAGATCGCAGGATATTTTCCAACCCAGGGTTTACAACACTTAATGTTCTTAATTTGGGGGGGGGTAGGGTAGTTTTATGGCTTTGTGCTTGTGCTAAATGGACCTGTTGAATGTGTGTCAATGAGGACAATACTATTTTCATTTTTTTAAAAAAGAAGAGAAACATGAACACTACCAGATAGGTGGTCTTTGGATGCGAGTGAGAATGGCATCACCCAAGTTATCTTCCTTTGTTGTGGCATGTACAGTCATACCTTGGGTTACAGACGCTTCAGACTGCGTTTGTTTAGGTTACGGACCGCCGAAACCCGGAAGTACCGGAACGGGTTACTTCTGGGTTTTGGCGGTCGCGCATGCGCAGAAGCGCTAGATCACGCTTTGCACAAGCGCAGAAGCACCAAATCGCAACCTCCGTATGCACAGACACGCCACTGCGGGTTGCGAACGTGCATCCCGCACGGATCACGTTTGCAACCCGAGCGTCCACTGTACTGCGCTACTGTTTGAGAAAGATCCTGCAACTACAGTAGCAGCAGAAGTTCTGCAAGCATAAATGGGACTGAAATGGCCCTTAACATTTGTGCTGTAAGTAATGAGGGACCACGGTAGTTTGGCCTTGACATGTACATGTGGAAGTGGCTGGCAGGACTGCGTGGGTGGGGCTGCATTGCTCTCCTCTCTTCCCCACACAGGGCGTGACTGCCAGTTGCAGAGAGAAAGAAGGGCAAGGCAGCAGGAAGTGCACTGAAGGTGCAGTATCAGTAGCATCAGCCCACACTGTGCTGATCTCCTCATTGCCTTGTCTCCCTCTCCCTCACAGTAACCTTCAGCAATGCCTGGTGTTTTGAAGAGAAGAGAGCAATATAGCCTCTCCTGCACAGCCCTGTCAGCTGCTGCTGCTGCATGTTTGAGGGTCACAACTAATTTCTTAAGCCAGAGAGTCATGACTATATTTTTCAGATGTATATAATTAGCATGGTAACGCACTAGTTGTCAGGCCATAGCTCATGCCTTGTGGGATGCCATACAACCTCTATGGATTCAAGTCACATTTGAGTCTTTGCTTTCCATGGTAGTCTGAGCACATTTGGAAATGTTACTGCTATTGCAATTTCCCCAGCTTTTTGGAACAATCAAGGTTCTTCCTAACCGAGGTGTTCAAAATCACAGGGTATCCTTAAAGTCAGGATGGCAAAATAATGTTTCCCCGATATCAGAGGCTTTCTGATATTTTGCTGCTTCTGAAGACACTCACTGATAGGAAACGGGGCATTACCTGGAAACCTGACAATATGCTGTGACATAAAGCTGTTGGATTCCCTTAGTCCTCCACATTTATATGCTGTTGTTTCTCTGCAATGTGTTGATTTGTGGTGCAAAGGTGGCAGGTACATGGGGAATTCTCCCTTAGGGTAGGGGTTTGGCTAATTAAAGTTTAGGTCTTTGAATCCTCTGTTTAAAAAACACATATGACATCAGCCAAAAAACTTACACTCCTGTATCTACAGAAGTTGCTCTTTATCGCTTTTGAAAGACAGTTTTCTTTTCTTTTTTAAAGTAATTTTGGCATTGTGGGAAGCAGTAGCCCCTCCAGATTGTGAAGTATGTTGAACTGCCAAAAATGTGTGCAGGAGGCTGTAAAATAATGAGCACTAGAGACAGATTTTTAATGTATTATTATTATTGTTATTTTTATATGAAGCTGCTCCAGAAATGTTACACTGAAGAATTAGGGTTAGACATAAAAGATGTTATATGAATAAATGACAATGTGACTTCAGGTGTTCAAATAGGTGTAAGCATGCACAGTTTCTGGGATAGATGATGAAGCCAGTGGGTATTTTGAGAACCCTATGGGTTGGATCCAGACCCCCTTCCTTTAACAGAAGGGATTGATCCAGTTGAGGTTCTCACTGGAGGAAAGTGGGAGAAGACGATTTTTGTGAATTTCTCTTCCTGCAAAACAGCCTACATTGTTCTGGAGGGTCCACTGACTCAATACAGAACATTTTCAAGGGGTTGCAGATGGAAGGGTGGATAGATAATTTAAAATTACTCCCTTTCCTTCAATGAGAGAGCGAGTCCCTCGGGTGGCGTTCTGTCCACCAGTAGCCTTGATCAACTCCAGTGGTTTAAATGTACGAGACTTTGGGTATAGGGATTTTGGATGGACAAGTCAGTCACACGTTTTTTGAAAAGCCCTATCCCATCAATCTTTTATATTGTTTAGGAAGCCCGTGGGTTGTTGTTTTTTAACTGGAAAAATATGCTTTATATTTCAGGTTGGTGGAAATAAGCACACAATGAATGAGCACCTACATGTTGCCAGTCACGGGCAGATCCAGGTTCAGCAGCTGTTTGAAGACAACAGCAACAAAAGGACCGTTCTGACGACACAACCAAATGGGCTTACAACAGTAGCGAAGTCGGGATTGCCGGTGGTGCCAGACAGACAACTGGACAGTGCTCATAGGCGGCAGGGGAGCTCCAGCTCTTTGAAGTCTACAGAAGGGCCAGGGAAGGTGAAAGCCTCCCCCATGATGCCAGATCAAGCAATGAAGCAATACATGCAAAAACTAACAACCTTTGAGCATCACGAGATCTTCAGCTACCCTGAAATATATTTTGTGGGTCCAAATGCGAAAAAGAGGCAAGGTGTAGTTGGTGGTCCAAACAACGGGGGATATGATGATGACCAGGGTTCTTACGTGCAAGTTCCTCATGACCATGTGTCCTACAGATATGAGGTCCTGAAGGTTATTGGGAAAGGAAGTTTTGGGCAAGTGGTGAAGGCCTACGATCACAAGATGCATCAGCATGTGGCCCTGAAGATGGTGAGGAATGAGAAGCGTTTCCACCGTCAAGCTGCAGAAGAAATCAGAATCCTGGAACACCTTAAGAAGCAGGACAAGGATAACAACATGAACGTGATCCACATGCTGGAAAACTTCACATTCCGCAACCATATCTGTATGACGTTTGAGTTGCTGAGCATGAACCTTTACGAGCTCATCAAGAAAAACAAATTTCAGGGCTTCAGCCTGCCCTTGGTCCGCAAGTTTGCCCACTCGATTTTGCAGTGCTTAGATGCTTTGCACAAAAACAGAATAATTCACTGTGACCTTAAACCAGAGAACATTCTGTTGAAGCAACAGGGTAGGAGTGGCATTAAGGTGATTGACTTTGGCTCTAGCTGTTACGAGCACCAGCGTGTCTACACTTACATTCAGTCCCGTTTCTACCGCGCTCCAGAAGTTATCCTCGGTGCTCGTTATGGGATGCCCATAGACATGTGGAGCCTGGGCTGCATTCTAGCCGAGCTTCTAACAGGCTATCCCCTCTTACCAGGGGAGGATGAGGCGGATCAGCTGGCTTGTATGATAGAACTGCTGGGGATGCCTTCTCAGAAATTGCTGGATTCATCCAAAAGAGCAAAAAATTTTGTGAGTTCTAAGGGTTACCCCCGATACTGTACCATTACTACCTTGTCCGATGGTTCTGTGGTGCTCAACGGTGGCCGTTCCCGGCGGGGCAAATTGCGCGGCCCCCCAGAGAGCAGAGAGTGGGGGAGTGCATTGAAGGGATGCGACGACCCTCTCTTCCTTGACTTCTTGAAACAGTGTTTAGAGTGGGATCCTACTTTGCGCATGACTCCTGGTCAGGCTTTGCGGCATCCCTGGCTAAGGAGACGTTTGCCAAAGCCTCCAACTGGGGAGAAGACATCAGCGAAAAGAATAGCAGAAAGCACTGGTGCTATCACGTCAATTTCCAAGTTACCTCCTACTTCAAACTCAGCATCAAAACTGAGAACTAATCTGGCACAGATGACTGATGCCAATGGGAATATTCAGCAAAGGACAGTGTTGCCAAAACTTGTTAGCTGAGTTTGAATAATCTGATGCTGATAAAAACAAACAAAAAAAACATTATGTCACTGAGCCTTACTCATATGAAAAAGTAGCTCAGATTTCTATTTTTATTTGCTCGGTAACTTCAAACATTTGTATTTTTTCAGCACTCACTTTAAATGTGTAAGAAAAGTTGGTTTTGATTTTATATATATATAAAAATAACATGGGGACAATGCTTTAAGTTTTTATACTTTTTTAAAAATGTTTTTTCTTCTAAACTACAGTTAGCCTTACTATGGAATATTAGTGTGGCACAATAAGTCTCAGTGGCAGGCCACTGGTTGCAACCTAACCATCACACATTCTAGTTTGATGGAGAGCAGGGTCTACGTCCCTCTCCCACCCCATGGTTGATACCGGCATTTCTTGGAGTGAAATTTTAATACTTTCTTATTCCTGGTTTTTGTTATAGCAGTAGATTCCAGTCCTGCAAACATTTACCTGCATTTTTGTTTGACGATACAGAAAACATTCAGGGGTACAAGTCAGACACTCTGTATGACTCTTTTTAAGAATTTGTATCCATAATTATGGATAGTGAACAGATTTCTACATTATACTTATAAATATTTATTGTATAACAGTGAAAAAGTTGCATCCGTAGAGGGCTTCCATCAGGCGCATTCACAGCAGCGTCTTGCTTACCCCAGATCTCAATTGGCTGTTCCCTGTCAGGTGTTCAGGGCTTCTCTGAATGCTATGGATCCTAGCGTAGACCTGTACTGCCATTCCAGCTTCCTTTATACTGTGGGAATAAACAGAGTTTAACAGTTTCAGCAGCTGGCTCCTGCGTCAGCCTCTGTGTTATCCAGAAAACTTGTCGGATTGGTACCTCGAATAGCCTTGGCTGTTCCTTCTGGCTCCCATTCCCAAGCTGTTAGGTCTTTTTGACAGAGGCAGCCAAGATGATAGAAGGCACTCTCTTCCTTCCACCAGGTTCTGTGCTGTGCAATTCCTAAGGCAACCTCTGGATGAATAACTAGCATTCATTTTTACACATGCTACTCTTTTTATAGGCTGTGGAAAAACTACTGCAGGAGTAGCCAATGCGGTGCCTCTCCCAGATGTTGTTGGGTTGAAATGCTCATCATCTAGGTCGGCTGTGGCTAATGGGGGTTGGGAAACACCACCCCTGAACCAATGGGCTGTATCAAATTAGGCACAAATGTAATTTAGCTTTAGGATTGGGGCCCCATATGGTGATATACCCCTGCGCTTTTTTCCCCTCTTTCAGTTCTGCCCCACTGATTTCTAAAAGTGGCTTGCTAAATTTGAATATGAAAGGGGATGGGCAAACTGTGTTGAAATGCATTCTCCATAAACAATGCAGACATACTGGATTATTTCTCTTGCTGAGCATGGGTTCAGGCCCAATTTATTGGCTTGGCAAGATTATCCAAAACTAAAACTCCAAAGGTTTGGCTCAGGACTAGTGCAGTCCCAACACCGCACTTGTGCATGGGTGGGCGGATAACGTTTGTGCAATGCACAATTGCCAGGTTCACCAAGCCCTCTCCTAACAATTCTCCCTCAAATCAGCAGAAGCATTTATTATTATTATTTGTATAAGCATCCTTAAATATGATTAAAATGTTCTTCAGAAATGAACTAGCACCCATACTAGAATGTCAGGTCATATGTATTTTTTTTACAAAGCAGGAAGGTGAAGATGTGAACTCTAATATGTGATGACATTTCTGAAGGCAAAGTCATGGAAATCACAATAATTTATGCAGAATTTTAAGCATTTAGAACCCATGACATGCACATTTGTATTCTACCCCCCCCATACACTTTTACTTGCTTAAAATCACTTAGCCGTTTTTGCATCATCTAGGTATCCTCCAGATGTTTCTACAAAGTTCACTTCCCCACCCCCCACCCCAAGACTGTCATAGGCCGGGTTCACATGACACACTAAGCCAAACCTTGGTTTAGCAAGATGGTATGAGCTCGTGGCCACTTTGCTCCTCCCCAATCCTTTCTGCTACCACAATAGGTAGTGTGTTGGTCAAACTGGGGCTCATGGTTAAGCCATACCTTGGCTTGGCTTAGCATGGTAGCAAAAGGGATTGGGGATGGGTGAATTGTTGGGGGCAACCTAAAAAGTCATCCAGCCCAACCCTCTGCTCATTAGGAAACGTGCTGCTACAGCATCCCTGTCAGGTAGCCACCTAGCCCATGCTTAAAAACATCTAGAGCCAGCATGGTGTAGTGGTTAAGAGCGATAGACTCGTAATCTGGTGAACCGGGTTTGCTTCCCCGCTCCTCCACATGCAGCTGCTGGGTGACATTGGGCCAGTCACGCTTCTCTGAAGTCTCTCAGCCCCACTCACCTCACAGCGTGTTTGTTGTGGGGGAGGAAGGGAAAGGAGAATGTTAGCTGCTTTGAGACTCCTTCGGGTAGTAATAAAGCGGGATATCAAATCCAAACTCTTCTTCAGCTCTTCTTCATCTAACCAGATTAGTCTTCAGGTCCGATCTGCCAGGAAATTCTCCCCTGTAATCTGTGCAGGAGCTTAATAATGGGGCTTGCACAAGAGAACATCCTGGTGGGTTGTGCCTCTTGCCTCACAGACCATCGTACCTTTAGATCAAAACAGCCTTCTGAGGCTGACATTATTTAGCTTTTGATGTAATCTTCATTTGGGTTTTTAAAATGTAACTCTAAAAAGCAATATGCTATCTAACAATTGGCGCTGTGCTGTGTGTTACAATTGTTGTAGGATACATCTTTAAACACCTGTGTATGCATGTCAGGTTTCCCAGATGTGTGTACTGGAGTGTTTAAACATGTGCTCACATGCATGTTTGTTCTTTTTTTTTTGGCATCGTATGCATTTTGTGCTGAAAATGCCTGTGTAACACCAGTATTTCATGCAACAGTTGCATTGTGTAGCACTGCCACCAATACCTGGAGATACTACTTGAATATTTAAGGGGATGTCTGTGAGACTTCTAGTAACCTGTGGAGTTGCATCTATTCTTCACATGCCCTTCGTAGAGGAACATTCAGATTTGTCAAAAGCCTTGTTGAAGCAAGTACATGTGATTGTTTTTTAAAAATAATTATAAAGAGCAAATTAAGAGGTGAGATGACTTTAAAAGCAGACTCCGTGTAGGATGTGCTTTGTAACCCTGGTATACTCCAAAAGCTTGTATGGGGAGAAAAATTAAAAGACAATTATAGTTTTGTGTTGCACCATGGGAGTTAAAGAAAAGTTTGAAGGAACAAGTAGACATATATGTGGATTTTTCTGTTTATTCACATTCTTAGTGGCAGTGATAGGTTAACCTGGTCTATTTCAGACACCTTGGACCTGTTCACATATTTCTCCTGTCCAAGAAATACATTTTTTTATCAGGTGGTCAGAGAGTACCAAGTTAAATGTTGTAAAGGCCATGTTACCCCTTGCTTTCTCCTCGTGGGGGAGGAGAGCCAAGAGCCAGGACCTGCAACAGGTTAAGATTTCTCCCTGGCAAGTAGCAACTGAACATAATATAATTCAGATAAAATTTGTTCTGCATTATAAATTTAGTTTCCCAAAGCCGGCACAAAATTGGTTTTAACAACATTTATCGCGCATGCATTGATAATGATATTTGAAGAGTTTCAAGCTTAAATTGAGAGGCTTGTGGATGCTAGAATTATTTGGTTTGATTGCAGAAAGCTTCAACATTATAACGTTGTTTATATGCACAGATCTAATTACAATACCTGTAAAGACGTCCTTAAAATAACTACTTAAAGCATGGTCCCCAGAGAAAGCCAAGAAAGTTTCCGGTCCATTTCCTTTTTTTGAAATTCAGATCATTCATTTAGAAAACGAAAGCAGCATTTTTTCGTTCACTTAAAGTTTGGTTAATGGGCATCAATAAGAAATGACGAATTCTCAGGAAACATAATAAAACTACTTGCCAAAATAATGATAATAATAATAAACACCCATCCAACCCCAACCCCTTCCATAAGTAAATCTTGACTAAAAGAGATGATGCTAATTAATAATGTTTAATAATGTTAGTTATTGGCTAATATTTAATCTCCCCCCCCCTTTTTTGCAAATGTAACTCCTTGTCCTCAAATGACACTAAATTATTTATAGTATTAAATGTACACCTTTCTATATTGTGTGGCTATGCAGTCTGTGAGTGTATCAGTAAAAGTGACTTTGGGATCTCGGTATCCATAGCTTCCCATGACGATTGGTTTGTTCACCATGGCACTGACCTTGATTCTGTTTGGGGCTGCTAGGGCTTGGACCTCCTGGAAGGACAACATTCCCCTTTCACTTAAACGTTAAGGCAGTCCACAACAACAAAGGTTATATGTGGAGTCTGGCATTTTGCATTGAATTGAATGAGGAAGCCCTTGCATTCCAGGGAGCACATCTGTATGTACAAGAAGCTCTGCGTGGAGCTGAAGTTGCTTCCCTCCCCCCCAAAAAACCCCATTCATTGGATTAAATAAATTGACGTGTCCATTATATTTTTAACACAGCTTGGAATATGTTAACATAGATAAATGGGGAAGATACGTAATAATCACGAATGATTCGTGAGCTAAAACCCTTAATTTTATCTTTTTTCTTCTTCAAATGACCAGATTTTAAATGCCAATACAGTGGTACCTTGGGTTACATATGCTTCAGGTTACAAACTCCACTAACCCAGAAAAAGTACCTCGGGTTAAGAACTTTGCTTCAGGATGAGAACAAGAATCGTGCTCCGGCGGCACGGCGGCAGCAGGAGACCCCATTAGCTAAAGTGGTGCTTCAGGTTAAGAACAGTTTCAGGTTAAGAACGGACCTCCGGAACGAATTAAGTACTTAACCCAAGGTACCACTGTAGTGCATTGTGGCTGATCATATTCATAGATGCTACCAGAAACTTTTAGGCCAAAAACAGTGTGCAGAGCAATGCTAACGTAACAAAAACTCCTGTATATGTTACAAAAAAGAAAAAAAAGAGGCAGCCATCTGACAATTTTCAGTAACTTGGCTTCTTTTTACTGTAGCGTGTTTATAATTGGAATGGTGAAGGAAAAGGAGGAAAGGGAAGGGGAGAAAAAAAACATTTAAAAGGATGCTGCCTCTTGCTTTGACACGGTTTTGTGTCTAAGGGCTCTAATTAGTTGGGGCTGATAGTTGTTGGCTTGGAAACATTGCTTAGCCTCACATGTTGCCATTGTCTGGGGACATCTGAGCTCCTTTGCAAAAGTAGAAATAGCACGGTGTTGTCTTGTGTTTGGCTGCAGTCTCATTTCGGCCGGCTCTTGCGCCGCTGGAGTGCTGGCCGATCCCTTCTCCAGTGTGTCGATGCAACCGGGAGGATGAGCTGGGGGAGCGAGAGGAGTGCAAGATATGTAGAGGGTTGAAATTGTGCCCTTGATGTTAACAATGTGCCTTTTGTTACGAACAACACCATGTTGTGGAGCATGCAACGTTGTCTATTTAACCCTTTGAACGCTGTACTATGTAGTAAGGTTGAAATCTTATTTTTTTTAAAAGCACGGTACCTGTCTTAAATACGTTTCCATGAGCACAATCCACTAGGAGCCTCTCCCGCCGTTGCATACGCCCCGGTGAAATGAAGGGCAGTTCTGCAAGAGCACTCCAGGGTCCTTTTTGGGGCGACCCTCGGTTATATCCATTGGACATGAGCAGGAGAAGTTTCTGGCTGATTTTGCCCTGTGTTTTCAAAGCCTTAATATAGATCATAAGGCAATCCTACTACTTAGTGATGGAACAGAATACTCTCTTGTAGGAATTTTCATGCTCTTTCAAGGGTTAAAGATGGCACCTCGTAGTAGTTAGCGGTAACCTTAACATCAGACTGGTTTCTTTTCTTTTAAGAACTATGTTTTTCTTTGTTTTGTTATGACAGCACTAGGCAGAATCAACTGTATTTGTAAAAAGGAAAAAAAATTACCTCAAACTGTTTCATTTTATAGTGAGAATTAATCCCAGGGCATTTGGTATGAACCAAAGTGCATTCCTTTTCTACGTGCCTGGCTCCAATAAACGTGGCCAGGGGTTTTTACAATTTGGGTGCAAGGCATTTTAATGCCCATTTTACCTTGCTGGGTGGTTTGGGGTCATGAAGGACTCCTTAGGAATGTTTTTTTCTTTTTTAAATGGCGCTTCATGGCTACCATCAGGCAGCCTCCATTTATTAGAATGGGACTTGTGTGAAACCGTGTGGAAGTGCCATTGAAATGAATGGAGGCTGGACAGCAACAATTGTGGGAGGGTTGTGTTTATTAAAGTAGCAACGGGCTGCGTTATAATCTTTAGGCACATGTCGGAGTTCTTCGATTCTGTCTATTTTTCATAAAAATCTTTGGTTTTCCAAACAGAGGTAGCTGGTAAACATAAATCCGTTTTAAGAAAGATTTTTATGTAAGTAAATATTTTTGCATTGCCCACTTGAGATGCTACAGTAGCATTGAAATAAAGAAAGCATTTGTGAAATAACATTGTTTCTAGGGGGCTTGTACATCTGTGCTACAAAATACAAAGTAATATGAAAAAAGTCATCGTATTTACTCAGCTCCACTGCTACAATTACGTCTAAGGTGTACATTGGATTTCTTTTTCTTGAAAAATAAAGAGCAACAACTTAGACACGTGACTGTAATATGCTGCAACTGTGTGTACTGAAAACATGTGAAAAAAAATGACTGAATGTGGATTGTGTATATATGTATGTAAAAATTTATGTGAGATGCTGCTGCTGTCAACAGCCACTTCACATTAAATATGTTGTAGTGGGTTTTAATTCTAGTGGCCAGTTTTATAATACTTACGTATTGTATAGCTGATGACAGGAGTTAAGACTGTTTTAGTGAATGTTTGTTACATTTATTGTTGTGGCCAGAGATCATTTCAGAATAAAAAATTATGTCCTACATGACTCTCTTTTTGTTTTAAAACTAGGTTTGTTTGTTTGTTTGTTTTCAGATGTGCTAGTGGACCTAGAAAAAATAATAATGTTATTATCAGTTATAACTGATAATTTTTATTTTGTGTTAATCATACCAAGAGTGGCAAGGAAAAAAGACATTTTTAATGCATAAATTGGCAGCTTCTCTCAACCATAGGTTTGGAGAAGCAGACAAGCAAGAAGTGTACTCTCCTGAGTTTGAGAACTATGTACAATGGACCAAGCTGGTGCTGGTTCCGTTTTGTCAGTGGAAATCCAGAGTAAATTGCTCCAATTAATGTAGCTCAATTCAGGTCAGGTCAAATTTTGATTGTTCGTAGCAAAAGAAAGCCACGACGAAATTTCAGATGAACTCAAGAAATCAAATTTGCAAGTAGAAATATTGCAAATATTATGTATATGAAACACAGCAAATAAAAGGCAGAATCAAGGATAAAGAAGCAATACAACGAAGGATAAAATAACTATAAAGTAAATAATAAAGCTATGAAATAAGGGCATTATCATAACCATTGATAGCTATCTTTGGAAGCACTTATGGAGGACTCCTTGCAGCAGCCAATGAAAAGAGACCCCCAGAAAGTCAGTATCTGACAATAGGTAACACATCTTTTCTTGTCAATTAATACCTTTGCCAAATATGTGAATATGCTGGCAACTTTTCTATCTAATCTGTCCAAACTGAAGCACCATTAAATCCCATTGCTATTAATGGGTGAGATGATTTAATTTTCCCATGAAAATGAGTAGGGATTATGAGTACCTATTAACTTTTACCTGTGTAAATTTACAGGTTAAGAAAAAAGGGGAAGTAACTTCCCCTGATAATTCCAGTTCATTGAAACTGGATGCCCATTTGACGCAAGGAATTTTGCGGTGAAATCTGCAGTAGCCACAGATCTTAATTTTGCTTATTCTCAAGTAAGTGTGTTAATGACTGGAGTCCAAGAGACATTTTGTGTTTAATGGCAGTGCTTTTTTTCAGGAGGTTCTCATGGGTAGGCAGTACCCGCACCACTTTTGTTGTTGTTGTTAAAAAGTGTGGCACTTTTTTAAAAAAGGAGACTTGAAAATCTGCCATTTTCTCTTCCAGCAGCTCATATCCTTTGATGCCAAACCCAATATTGCTGTGTTTTGTTTATTTTTAAGGCTTCCCTTTGCAGGTTCCCCTTTGTTCATTTTCTGCATCTTGCACAGCCTTCTTTTCTGCAGACAACTCCGTTGCCTCTTTCTTCTCCTGCTCCCTCATTAGCACATATCAGAATGTGTTAAGTAGCATTTTCAATACAAACAAGAACAACAACCCCACACACACAAAAGGCAGGAAGAGGAGGGGGGAAGAACAATTAAATGTCGTTCCTGCTGTTATTTTTGTCTGAACCAGAACCCTTGCCAAGATGCTTTCTAAATTATTCCCCACATTTTGTTTTCTTAGGTGTGGTGCATGGTGGAGGGGTAGTGAATGTTGTTCTAAGAGGGGCCTCCTCCTGCCCCTTTGCAAAAGCCCAAATGTTCAGCAACGCAAAGAAAACAATAGTGTATCCCAGAGAGAATGGGCCTGGAAGTTGCCTCAGGGCTTTGCCTGGCTTTGGCCAATGTGGAGGGAGAGAAGGGGCAGATTCTAGATTCTTACTAACAATGAGTAGTTGGGATCTTTTAATAAGCACCCTTGGTAGAGGTGCGTGTAGTTTTAAAATTGACTGATACAACAACACAGAAATACAGAAATAATACCAAACTAGCAGGTAAGTCACACAATCAGCTTGTGGAAGGTGTTAATATTTTCTGTTTCTCTACTGAGACCAGCCTGAACTCTTCTGAGGGGGGAGATAAAAATCTATGCAGTGCTTCATATTCTGAGAATATTATTATTATTATTATTATTATTATTATTATTATTATTACTACATTGCCTTTTGTTTGACTGGACTCAAGGCAACTTACAGATAAAAACAAGAAATGCTAAAAACTTAGAAAAAATTATCATTAAATAAAATTAAACATTGATAGAATTAATACTGTATACATACAGTTAGCATTTCATCCCTCTGATATGCCTATGATGTAGTGATTACTATTATTATTCCCAATTTAAAAATAGTGAACTGAGGCTGAGACCTGAAATATAAGTTACCTTCTAAACCCATCATTCTTATCTATCTTAAATATGCTGGTGATATTAGTTTATACAATATTTTTCACAACTTCCCTTTATACCTTTCAAGAGTTGTTTGGCTCCACTAAATCCACTGTGGTACCTAAATACTGTGGTACTAAATACAGTGGTACCTCAGGTTACAGACGCTTCAGGTTACAGACTCCGCTAACCCAGAAATAGTACCTCGGGTTAAGAACTTTGCTTCAGGATGAGAACAGAAATCGTGCGGCGGTGGCACAGCAGCAGCAGGAGGCCCCATTAGCTAAAGTGGTGCTTCAGGTTAAGAACAGTTTCAGGTTAAGAACAAACCTCCAGAACGAATTAAGTTCTTAACCCGAGGTACCACTGTAGATGGGATACGATTCAACAGTTTTATGGTGGAAATGTATCTGTATGGGGAGAGTGTTGGCCACACAAAGATGCTTGATAATAGTATGCCTTTATGGGGAAAAACAATGGACCCACTGCACCCACTGCTGATCCACAAAATATTTCCCAAGTTGCGGTAATGCATTTACTCTGAGGAATTGTGAGCCAACTTCTAAGCAGTGGCTTAAAGTATTTAAGGCTGCCATCTTGCCTGGGAGTAAATCCCATTGAATTCTATTTGGTTTAATTTTGGTAATAGTACTGGTGAGGGTGGGAATTTGGCAGATTATTGTGGTGTGTGGTAGATATGTATAGGATTGCACTCTTTGTAAGGAAAGTGAAAAAATCTTTTAGGGTTACTGCTGCCTCCTTTTAGTGAGATACAGGTTGACTATGAAGAAAAGGCACCTCATTGAAAACTCAAGTAATGACAGAAGATTAAAGGCTGAAATGTTGCAATGCTAAAATGTTTCAAGTAGAGAAATGTTGTCAGCATTGGTGAACTGTCATTTTACAGCCCACGCTAATAATTAGTTGGTAGTTATAAAATTTGTCTATGTGTTGGGTGGAATTATAGTACATTTCTCATTTTGCTGCTAAATTATAATTGTCTTTCAGATAATTATACTGTTAGCATATTGGATGCAATACTTTAAAGGAGGCTGCTGGATGAATATGAAACTTACATTGGTTTAATCAACACTGTGTGATGGGAACACAGTTTTGTTTTAAGGTTTAGATTTCCGTTTTTAGGTTTAGATTTCCTACCGAAAACAAGGCTCAACAGGGCTCACAAACTGGAGAGAGATCAAGTCAACAAAAATCAGAATAAAGGCATATAAATAAACATTTCAATTCCCAAATATTTCAGTTTTAAGCAAAATCAATGTGACAGTCTTTTCAAACAGTAAAAATTAATGGGGGCTGTTTATCAAGTGCAAGGAGGGGTATTAGACATCTTTGGTGTAACACTGCAAAATAACTAAGGCAATTCAGTTGTTATTTTGAGTATGTTTATCTGGTTGTAATTGTTGCATGTGCCTCAAAGTACAGTTTCAGGAAGGAACTACTATGTTCCTTATCTTGGAAGTACTTTTGTATTAACCCCCCCCCCCAAAAAAACCCTCTGGAAATAGTTTGCGTTCAGATCCAGCTTTTAAGTCCAATATCTAGAGCAGTGGTTCCTCACAGACCTCTTGAAAATCACTGAGGTGGACCACTTAATTATTTTTCTGCCTGTTGCAGCAATTGTTATGCACTGTGCTAGATGCTGTATGATTTTTAATTGCATTTATATCTATAGAATTCAGATTGGTAATAGAATTTAAAAAGACGCAATTAAAATTTTACAATTAAAGATAATTGTGAATATTTAATATAGACCTCTTGTGGATTACCTGAATGAAGCCTGTGTGCCACAGTTTGAGCATCCCTGATCTAGAGCCATTAGCCACCTGATTCCTTCCAGGGTGTTCTGAAGAAGTTAAGTACCAGTTGATGTGAGGCACTGAGGCTATGTGCCCAAAAAGCATGACAGCTACATTTACACAAAAAACTTGAAAACTATATAGTGGTCATTCTGGATGTTTTGTGTCTCTCAGAAGTCTAACAAACCTCTCTCGTAAGGCCAAATATGAATTGAGACCTCCTGACTAGGCTTTTTGTGTGTGGCGGTGGGGAGATACTTGGGGATTGACGGCCATGTCATCATCATCCATTGAAGGGCTATCAAGTCTGATGACTTGATCTGCACATTCCAGGCAGGACCACCTTCTTCACATCTCTGCTATAAAACATGCAGCCTGACTCCTACAACATAAACATATTCTATTAAATTACTGTCATAGGGACGAATTTTGGCTATCCGAGGGCATCAAAGCTCAATGCCCAAAGTCTCCAAAATGCCTGCTTCCTGCCAGAGTCCTCAATATCCTGATATCTCCTGGACTAAAATTATGAAATTGCTTTAAAAAATAAATAAATGGGAAGAATGAGATACTTTTAGGAAATTTAATAAGCAACCATGGTGCTTTGGCACAGTCATTAATTAAAACAGGTGACTGTTTTGTTTCACTTTGGTTTGTAGAGAGATGTTAAACCAGTTTTGGACTTGACAAGCAACCAGCTGAAGAAATCAGGAAGTCTCCACTAGAGGAAGGAAATGGATGTGGGAGACGGACCACTTGAGCTTGTCACTCAACTGTGCTCAAATAAACCATGGTTTGTGGGAACAGCCCCACTGCATATGAACTGGACCGTTGAGCTTGGTTTTGACATTGGTATTTGCCTCTCTAGATGACAAAGTGAGTGTCTGTTTTTTAAAATCTTTAAGGCTATATTTGCAGGAGGCAACAACATATTTTCAAATTCGACATCAGGGAGAAGCTTAGAGATCTGCTTGATCACATAACATGCTGGATGTGCACACAGTACTTCTTTGAGTGTGGTCTGAAGGCACACAAGGCTGAAGCTGAGCAAATCTGGGTCTAGTCAACACCTTGGTGGGTGGCTGCTTGGTCACTGTGTGACCATTGCCTTGCGTTCCATGACAGAAGATGGGTGGGATATAAAGACAGGGGGATAAAATCGTTGGATGTTTCAAAGCAAGTAAGTTACCAAAGAGATGTGTGTCAAATCATGTCAGCAGCTGTGCTGCTGGTGAAACTCAGTAATAATCTGTGAGCAATAGAAACTATAGGAAATACAAGTAGCAAATCCCCAGGGTGGCGAATACATACATTTGAATCCATTGTATTTGATGGATCAGAAACAAAAGAACTCTGAGAGGTAACACTGATTTTTCACGGCTGCATTGACACAGCATCAATGCGTATTCTAAAATATACAAGTTGAGTAAATGATACTTTTGCCTTTAAAGAAAGAAACTTCTAACTGGGCAAAGGTAATGAAGAAGGTCTAGGTTGAAAAACTACTTTAAAACAATCTTTTAAGAATGGACATGACAATGGGCTGGTCAATATGTGAAACCCTTCCCCCCTCCTTTATAATGTGTCCTGTCTTTCTTCCTTTTTAAGACACCTTCTACAAGTGATGACCAATGTGATGGTGTCATGACATGGGATAAGTTATAGGGGTTACAAGTTTGTTTGTTTTTGTTTTGTTGGTGGGGGAAGCAGTATTCAACACAGGGGACCCCTTTTTGGCCATGGCCTCATGTCAATTGAAAATGTGTAGATTCACCCTGATAAGACTTGGGGTTTTTTTTTACAGTGGGATTTTTTTCCCTTATGCAAAACATGGTTAACCATATCTTGACAAGTTTATTTTCCTCACTTATTGAAGGTGGAAGCAGATGGAAGAAATTAACTATAGCCGCCATAGAACTTCAAAAAATCCAGCTCTACATCTAATGCCTCATCTTCATGTATGATATATACAAACAATGTCTTTCAGTTTCCCGCACAGGAAGCAAGACAGGCAGCACATTTCTGTTTCTATAAAGAAATGTATATTGCTGGAATGAAAGAGATCTGAAGTAAGCACTTTGGTCTGGAGGCCAGATAAAGCACTTATCTCATAGGGGCCAGAGCTTCCAAAAATAATCTCACTGGCTGTCTACTGAAAATATTTCACCGAGAATGTAGTTCAGCGGAAAGCTGATAAATCCTTTTAACACATGCAGTTCATTTTGCTTTGCACATTATGCGAGGTTCAGATCATCCATACAATACAGGTTTTTTGATAGAGCGAAGATAAAATATTAATTTAGATTTCCATGTGCAACAGTCATGACTGTCAATGATTTGATCATTTTTATATCAGTGTCTTCCATATAACTACTGCTTGGCTTCTCTTATACGTTCCACTCTCTATGAATTTGAAAATTGACCTAGTGCCACATAAGAATACACATATTTGTACTTTCTCAGCTACAGTCCCTCTGTAGCACTAGTGCCTGAGCTGTGGCCTCTCAGATGTTATTGGACTACAACTCACCACGACAACCAGGGGCCAGGGAAGATGGGAGCTGTAGCCAGTACCACCTGAAGTGCCACAAGTTCACCACCCCACCTGAAAGCTGAACTCTGCACTGGTATTCCATGCTCTTTTCCCCCCTAAAAAATGTTTAAGGGTACTCTCATTTTGACTCAAGAAAATCACCATTTTATAGTTCAAATCGGCAAAAATAAATACAGTAAATGGACAAAAGTACAAAGATTCACAAAGTGTTTAGGGGTATGCATACCCCTGCGTCCCCCCAGAAAAAAAAACCACTGCTCCTAAGACTCAAACTGCAACGGGATTACTTTAACTTAATGAATATAAGGGATTTTAAAAGACTACAATGGTTCTTGTCTTCAAACTGCGATCTCTCACATCTTTCTGCCCGTATTGATCATGGGAACCAACTTCAGTTTGAGGCCTTTCTCACTTGCTCAAGTTGTAATGAATGGTTTAATTTACAAAGGTTCTCAAATTGATCCCATTAAATGTGTGTGCTGTTTGAGAGATCAATGCTAAATAGCTAGCCTTTCCTTTGTAATAATTTCACTAAACCAAAAAGTCCCTTGTTAAATGAACCCTTCGCCCTCATGGGGGATGTAAATGCAGCGCTATTTTAACTGTCAAGGAAAATTGGAATAATAGGAAAATTATCTGAGAAACTGCAAGTTCAGCCATGATGTGGCTCTATGCAACTCTCTTGCAAGGCACCTGCCATTTCTGAAATAGCTCATTAATATAGGTCAGCTTCTCTCTTTCTTATGCATGTTTATTTCAAATGATGTACTGTATTTTAGATACCCAAAACAATTAATAATGATGATAATTATAATCATATTTTTTATATTTAGTTACTGGTTTAAATGGACGTGGGTGGCACTGTGGGCTAAACCACAGAGCCTAGGACTTGCCGATCAGAAGGTCAGCAGTTCAAATCCCCGTGACGGGTGAGCTCCCGTTGCTCAGTCCCTGCTCCTGCCAACCTAGCAGTTCAAAAGCATGTCAAAGTGCAAGTAGATAAATAGGTACTGCTCTGGTGGGAAGGTAAACTGTGTTTCCGTGCACTGCTCTGGTTCGCCAGAAGCGGCTTAGTCATGCTGGCCACATGACCCGGAAGCTTCACGCCGGCTCCCTTGGCCAATAAAGCGAGAGGAGCACCGCAACCCCAGAGTCGGTCATGACTGGACCTAATGGTCAGGGGTCCCTTTACCTTTACCTTTACTGGTTTAAATAGCTGATTATAGATTCTGGACATGGCTGGCATCTTTCTGGTAATCCAGCAATATGCAATTTTGCAGCCTAGCCATCAGTGCCAAGTTTACTGAGAGTTGTCTCTGCGAACTGGTAGGATCTAGCTCCTTATGTATTATTTATTTATTTATTTATTTATTTATCATGTATTAATGTATTAATTCATACAATTTCTTGATTAAAAATACCTCAAAGCAATTTCCAAAACAGAATAATAGAGAAAATGTGAGAAGGGGGAACGCACTAAAGAATACACATATATGTACTTTCTCAGCTACAGTCCCTCTGTAGAGAGGAAGAAAACAACATGAACTGAGGATACAAGTCAAACATGTTCTCAGAATGACAATTTAAGCACTGGCTTAAGGCTTATATCAGAATTCTGAAAGCTATGAATAGGCCAGTTTTATACATATTTCCCCTTCACAAAATGTTTGAATACAGATCTCTCTGAGGCAATGTATTCGGTACCAAGACTGAATCATTATTTTAGTTTTAAGAAAACAGCCCATACACAACAATGATTCCAGAGTTGGCAGAGAGGGTACTTTCCTCAACAGAGTTCTGTTGCTTGGTGCAGAAACAGCAGTGACATGGGAAAGTCGGGCTCCATATAGCCTGTAGGAATTATTTTTGTTCAGCAAGAGCAGGCACAGCTGCAAATCTGAAAGCCTGCAGAGAAAGTGTTCTTAATGATTCAGCTGCTCCACCAACGTTAAAAATATCAAAGTCACACATTTCAAGAGATGCCCACATCCAAAATGGGTTCTAGATTAGTCTAAAGAAGGGTTGTCTAGTTTCATGATGTATGCAATCACTAAATGCAGGACTATGTGATAGCTCATGAAAATGGGGGTGATGAGGAATATGGATGGCTAGACTCAAGGACTGAGCTGAAGTCATGAATAATTGGAAATTATTGATGTCCCCTCTCTCCACCACTCCCTGCTCTAAGAATAGATGTGGGTAGACAGCATAATTAATCTTATCTGACTTTTCAGTTTCTCATCTGGCTTTTTGACTCAGGTTTGACCTCTATTAAGTGAGTTTGGGCATTTCAATGTAGATATTAAGGTGGCAGAAACATACCCTCCAACATTCCTCAGATGAAAACAGGGACATTATCAGCTGCACAGACACCTCTGCCCCAGGCATCCCCTCTCCCAGCTGCACTGGGACTCCCCTTCACCCAAATCCACAAAATGGGGAGACTAATCAGATTTTAAAAGTTGCCTGTGATTCAGCTCAGGGGAGAGAGCGATGCTCTTTTCCTGCCCACATAAGAAAAAAGGCAGGAAGTGGCTTTGGAGGGTGGCATTTTTGCTCTAAAGGACCCCTCCCCAAATCTCCTTCCTCTAGGAATCTAGTCTTTCATTTTAGTCATAGAGGGAGCCAAGTCTGCACCTCCCTCAAAGCAGGAGCCAAAGTGGAAATGACCGCTATACACAGGCAGTGATGACTCAGTGACATTTCAGGTTCTCAAACGAAACTGGCAATGAAAGGTGAGGCAGCAGTGCAAAGAAGAAGAATGTGCTGGTCCCGTGTGTCAACCGAGAGGCGAGGTCCGAGTCCAGGGTCAAAGCTGCAATATGAAGGCAGTCCAGAAAAGGTGAAGCTGGGTGCAGGGCAGGGAGTCAGGTGAGGTCAGGAGGCACAGGACAGGGTTCAGGCAGGAACTGGCAACCTACAAAGTTGCTCCTGCAACTTGGGACTGGGGCTGACTGACTTTTATCTGCCCCGAGGCATAGGGCGGCCCCGGTCCACAGGTGACTCACCTCTCCTGGCCTGGAGGTGAGCACTCCTCCTGCGAGAACTTAGTTCCCTCCGCCTCCCTGCCCTTAGCCTCTGCAGCTCAGGAGAGGCTGGAGGATTACTGGACCCAGAGGCAACCTCAGCTTCCCCTGACGGGGCTGAGAGTGGAGCACCTGCAGGCAATGGGTCCTCCATCATCTCAGGAGCCAGAGCAGACTCAGCTAGTGCCTGCACCTGAGGATCCAGCACAGGTGAGGACCCTTCAGGCTCAAGCCCCAGCCCCGGCTCAGGAGGCGGGGACTCCTGTGCAGGCTGGGATTCCTCAGGTTCAGCATCCGAGTCCAAATCCCAGGCTGTCACAAAGAAGAAGAAGAAGAGGAGGAGGAGGAGGAGTTTGGACTTGATACCCCACCTTTCACTCCCCTTAAGGAGTCTCAAAGCGGCTAACATTCTCCTTCCCCTTCCTTCCCCACAACAAACACTCTGTGAGGTGAGTGGGGCTGAGAGACTTCAGAGAAGTGTGACTGGCCCAAGGTCACCCAGCAGCTGCATGTGGAGGAGCGGAGACGTGAACCCGGTTCACCAGATTATGAGTCCATCGCTCTTAACCACTACACCACGCTGGGCAGGGACCTAAGAGGTTTGGATGCAGAGCAGATCCTTCCCATTGTGCATGTTGTTGTTGAGCAGCTCGTAAGAGCAAGCAAATGAGAACCCAAAGTAGATTGCTTCTTCTCTCTTTCCCTGGCCAGAAGATGGAAGGAGCAATGAATGAAAAGGTGGGGAAAGATTTGAGTTTCTTTTGGGGGGTGGAGTGGGGGGGAAGGCTTGCATTTGGGAATTTGGGATTCTGCATGACAAAGTGAGAAGCAGTGATGGCTTAGGGGTTTTTGTGACAGTCTCGGCATTTTCGGGGCAGTTGGAGAAGGTGCAAATGAAGCTGTAAAAGTCTCCAGACTATTTTGTAGTCAGAAGAGGAGGAGGAAATGTTCCACTTTTAAAAATACAAAAACAAATTGTAAGTACAGGAACAAAAAAGACAATAAAAATATATCACATAAAACAGGCTGTCAGTCAGTTTCCGGGTCCAATTAAAGGTGCTCTTTTTGGTAGCTAGAGCTGAACTATATGCAGCAACTTGGGCCTATACCATCTGAAAGAATATCTCCTTCCTTACAGACCCTCTTGGGTGTTAAGATTGGCAGAGGGTGTTCTCTGTGGAATTCCCTCCCCACAAAGGTACATATTTTTTGTTGTATGCTGAAGATACAGTGGTACCTCGGGTTACATACGCTTCAGGTTACAGACTCCGCTAACCCAGAAATAGTACCTCGGGTTAAGAACTTTGCTTCAGGATGAGAACAGAAATTGTGTTCCGTCGGCCCGGCGGTAGCAGGAGGCCCCATTAGCTAAAGTGGTGCTTCAGGTTAAGAACAGTTTCAGGTTAAGAACGGACCTCCAGAACGAATTAAGTACTTAACCCAAGGTACCACTGTACAACTCTTTATCCTGGCCTTTTACACGTGAGGTATATATTTTAGAACTCTTGCAATCTGTTTTAACTGTTTTCTGGTACTTTTTTTTTTAATAGTCGTCAGCTGCCCTTGAAGGGTAAAAATAATAATATTTAAGAATAATGATAATTCTAATAAAAAACATAGCAGGATTAAAACAAAGGAAGACAGCAAAAAAGTAGGAGAAACAGATCCTAAAATGCTTGATGAAATTAAAAGGGCTTTCTAAAGCACACACCCAGAAGCAGAGAGGGAGCTTACTAGGAAGACACAGTAAAAAGGTAATTCTGCCCCTCATGCTCCTTTCCCCAGCAGCCGCCTCTCTTTCCTCTTTTCACTGAACCCTTAAAAGCAAATTAGAAAGTCATTAGAATCAGCATTGACTCCCTCATAATTAGATACATGATGTGTATAAAGTGACGGCAAGCCCCATTGCCAGGCCTGGTACCCCAACACAGCACGGTGAAGCAAATCCTATTGCTTGCTGACCCTGGGTGCCCTGCCATGGTTGATGTTGGCATCCCTTAATTATTATTATTCTTTCACTTGTGATGCACAGATGTTGCAATATGTAGATATGGTGATGGATGTGGTAAATCGCTCCAGACTCCACATCCTCCCATCACCAAGGCAAGACTTTGGAGCACAGTTGCAGCATGCTTTCTTCAATCTAAATATGGCAAGCCCCGGTTCTGACTGTGTGAAATTGCCTGCTGACTTCCTTTTGACCAGCGGCGTAGCGTGGGTTGTCAGCACCCGGGGCAAGGCAAGTAATTTGCGCCCCCTAACCCGGGGCAAGGCAAGTAATTTGCGCCCCCTAACCCCTAACCTGCCGCCGCTGCCAGCTTCTTCTTGCTGCTGCCTGGGCTGGGGTATTTATGGTAAGGTAGCCACGGCGGCGGCGGCGGGTCCGTGTCAGGTGATCTGAGGCGAGTTGCCGCTGGCGCTGCCGCCCAAATGACGCCGCTTGCCCGGAGGAGGAGGAGGGCAGAGAGGCGAGGAAAATGCAACATGGCCCAGCAGCTGCAGCAGCAGCAGCGGCGGCGGCGGGGCTGTGAGGAGGGGCTGCCTGGCGCGCCCGGACCGCGGTGAGCGCTGAGAGCCGCTGCCTGCCGGACGTCTTCAGCCCAGACGCGCGCACAGCTCGTCGGTTCCGCGAGACATGGGGCTCTGCTACAGCCTGCGCCCGAGGCTCTTCGGTGACTCCGGAGGCGGTGAGCGTGCCCCCCCCCAGATGTTGTGCCCGGTGCGGCCGGCCCCCCCTGCACCCCCCACGCTACGCCACTGCTTTTGACATACTTTTACCATGTCATTTTTGTATTGGCAATGTGCTGACATGACATATTGCACTTTTGTTAGATGACAAATTGGGGGGGAAAACTCCCCTCCATTATTTTATTTTATTAGCACTCAGCAGGTTCAGAATTCACATAATATCCCCTGCCCCATTTCTTTGATTAGAGGATGAGTTCCTAAATTATTATTCTCATGGTGCTAAAATGATTCCTTTCTCTGTCTGTGTTATTAAAATGTACAGTGCTGTATAGTTATGGTTAGACTAATATTTTTATTGAATTTTGGCATATTACAGTTGACTGCACTTGGGTATTACTCATTCTTATAACTGTAACGAACTCCTAAAATTAATGCAGCTTCATTTTGTATAAAAAAATGTAATAAGCCTTTGAGTCAGTCTCTGAAAGGTTAACTTCTTATTAAATTCAATACATTAAATAGAAGGGGGAGCTTTGATTTAAAAATATACTCCTGCAGCATAAATTGTAGTAATTCCCCTTAATTATTGTAGTATTTTTGTAATATGTACACTAGAGTTCTGTGGTAAAAATCTGAATCTAAAGCCATTATCTGTAGGCTTTCATTAACGCTTGATAATAAGCTCTAGGGTCACACTAAATTTTCACGATTTTCTATTTCTGTGTTGGAATTAATCCTTTTTTGTTAGGTTTGAATTCTTCGCCCAACTATCAGACAAATGATCTCACAAAACTTTTTTATACCCTGCATTTCACTATAGTTGCCTTTAAGTTCTGTTGTTTAATTAGACATCACACGACACCAGGTCACACCAAAGAATGCCTGTCAAAAATGAACCCTCATCGAAAGTAAAGCCATCGCTATTAATTTTCTGCTGCTCACATTCGGGGTGTCCACCACCACTGGAACCAAACCCATGAGACCATCTGTCAGGGACCGTGCTGAGGAAGGCTGCATTGATTAGGAATGGTGGGAGCGTCTTCCTCCCCCTGCTCCTGATGAGGATCCTAAATCTTCCCAGAAACAGTGGGACAGTATAGATTTGGAACAGTGGTTCACAGAGGGACATAGTTCAGAAGAGAAAAGTTGGGAAGAACTGGGTGGTGAACAGCTAGGAGAAGAAGAACTGGGAGAGAGAGACTTAACAGACTCCCTTTCACTGAAGCGTGTACATCCACACAGCCCAAGGTCAAGGAGGGCAGATAAGGTGGCTGCACAGAAAGCTCAGTGGTTGCGAGATCAGGTTGCAAGATGCAGAAGTAACTCGGGGGGAAGTGGGTGGAACCCTTAACTGGGAGCACCTTCATTCCTAGAAATGGATTATTTGTTCTTTCACCGTGATCATTAAAATCTTTAACTGGTAAGAGCCTCTTTTTGTGTTGTTCCGCTTATCTACGGCCAAAGGGGGGCAGGGGTGGGGAGGAAGCCATGTCCCAGAAGCCTGACACCATCCCTCCAGAAATATCTGCCCGTGACAGATGGATCTATGGGGCTGTGAGGGTTACTTACTCTAAACCACCACCCTTTGCCACACTCGCACCTGTGTACGCGCACACACATGTCATAGTACTTTTGAGATGAGTTTGCATGAGGGTGAAAGCTTGGGGTGCATGAACATTACAATATGCCAACCATTATTATATATATATTTAGAAGACACGTGGGACCTGCAACAAAAAGCTCTGATAGTGAAAGAGGCAAAGCAATATGAAAGACAATGTGAAGAGTTTGCCTATGCAAGCATTAATGGGACATTGGCAGAAGCGAATTTTAGAAGGAAGGATTTTGAGCTTCCGTGAGAAATAACGGAGCATAAGCTGACCTGACACTGAACTTGTGAAGAACTAATGAGATTGTCTTGCACCTGTTACCTGCACATTCCAATCTTCCCTTTTCTGAAATATGTTCACATTCTCCCCCATCCTATTAGACTAGTCCTGACCATTAAGACGGGTGACTTATATTTCATTGTCAAGATAGGTGCAAAATATGTTGAGAGGGCACTGAAATGCTGTACTAACATGTAGCTGAACACATAACAGACTGTGCATGAATGAATGATTGATTGTCACACATGTTTCTGAATTTAGGGTAGCTGCTCATAAAAAGAATTGTAAGTAGGGCAATCTCTGCCCGTTTTCCTATATGGAAGGCAAAGCAGCCACTAATGTTTTCTTCATGTTATCAACTGCATATGTTGCACTCTGGATGCTTCCAGACACATATTTCTTGTGGAATTGATGCTATACAGGCTTGCTTGCTTGCTTGCTTGCTTTATTTATTTATTTATTTATTTATTTATTTATTTGCAAGGATCTAACTGATGCGGACGCGGGTGGCGCTGTGGGTAAAACCTCAGCGCCTAGGACTTGCCGATCATCAGGTCGGCGGTTCGAAGCCCCGCGGCGGGGTGCGCTCCCGTTGCTCGGTCCCAGCGCCTGCCAACCTAGCAGTTCGAAAGCACCCCCGGGTGCAAGTAGATAAATAGGGACCGCTTACTAGCGGGAAGGTAAACGGCGTTTCCGTGTCCTGTGCTGGCTCGCCAGATGCAGCTTGTCACGCTGGCCACGTGACCCGGAAGTGTCTGCGGACAGCGCTGGCCCCCGGCATCTTAAGTGAGATGGGCGCACAACCCTAGAGTCGGACACGACTGGCCCGTATGGGCAGGGGTACCTTTACCTTTACCTTTAACTGATGCTGTCAGCATCCAAATGCTAGTCTGTATTTCCCCCGTTTAACCAGAAGCTACCCTTTTCACGCAAAATCTCCTAAGTTAAAAACCAAACAAACCTGATGCCAACTTTCTGCTTGTCCTATCTGAATGACCCTTTTTGTATTATTCAGCCTCTGGCTGGTAGGTCCGTCAGTATGGTGCATCTGCTGTGATCCTGTGCAGGATATTGAATGAGGAGTGAGCTGCTTGTGCTATTTTCATGCTAAAATTAGCTAATGGAGACGTATCCTGAGAAAGCACAAGGAAATGTGTTTGGGATGCTAGATTAATGCTGCAATTCTAACCCCACCACCACCAGCTGGCAGGGCTTTGTTGAGTGGTGGCGTTTGGGATGGTAAGATGATCAAGCCCGGTTCCTGCACCAGCTCCAGGCTGGCACAGCAATCAGGTCCAGATCAGCCCCAAGAGTGACCAACAATAGTTGTCAGACCAGCTCAGGAGCCAGCAGATTCTGGGTTGGCTTAGTCCACCTACTCTTCAACCCCAGAATGCCCTGTTTTGGGATTTTCCACTCGAAGAAGAAGAAGAAGAAGAAGAGTTTGGATTTGATATCTCGCTTTATCACTATCTGAAGGAGTCTCAAAGCAGCTAACATTCTCCTTTCCCTTCCTCCCACAAAACAAACACTCTTTGAGGTGAGTGGGGCTGAGAGACTTCAGAGAAGTGTGACTGGCCCAAGGTCACCCAGCAGCTGCATGTGGAGGAGCGGGGAAGCGAACCCGGTTCACCAGATTACGAGTCCACGCTCTTAACCACTACACCACACTCGGCTCCACTGGTGGGGATACTGCTAGCAGGACTCCTGGCTGCTATACATTTTTGTGTTTTTATTTTGTAAACCACCTTGTGACCCTCAAATGACAGGTGGTATAGAAATTTAACACATAATAATACTAATTTTCTAAAGTCATTCCATTTATTGATCTGTCTGAAGGCAGAGCTACAATTTCATCTTTAACAGGCTGTGTTAAGGATTCTGTTCATCATTCTTGGAAGAGATAAAGAATGTTCCATCTAGCAATAGTCTTTCCAAGTTCTTTATAAATCACAGGGAAAATGAGAATTGCTCAGTGCAGCTACTCCTTTCTGATCTGGAAGAAAAGTAGCCATCATGTGCCCATGTGTCATATAAACAATTCCTAAGGCTGCAAACCTCTTTTGGTAAAAAATGGACAAAGGACATAAACTCAAATTGGAAAAAAGCATGAATAAGCTCTTGACTTAAGGAACAATACAAAGCCTGAACTTTAGTAAGTGAAGGAACAAGACTATAAGCCTTCATTATCTTGTATTGTTTATTGATTGCACACAAGGATGGCTGTTGCGGACTAGAGGTCAGATGAGGGCACAGATTGTATGCAATCAAATGAGGTCTGAGACTACTGAGTGGAACTGCCAGCAGCAGGGCTAGTCTGTGGTTTTCAGATGTTATTTAAAGCAAAAGTTTGCATTCACAGACCTGCTGTCAGCTGAGTAAAGGATCCACAAGAATATATTGCAAATCAAGCATCCAATCAGTTTAAGAATAAAATGCATTGTCTTGGGCAAACCCAGTATTTTCATCCATGCACCCAAAGTGCACATAGAAAAATGAGTGACTTCAATGATTTAGTGCATGTACAGTGACTGGCCTTTTGTAGTTTCCAGCTGGTCACCCTGGTTGCCTAGACAGCGCTGGCTCTTCAATTCATCACTTAGTACCAAAATGTGAGTACTGTTTTGGAAAGATAGGAACCGATTCCAGACAGAAACTGATTTCAGATAGAAAATACCAATGCTGGAAAATACAGTAACTGATTCATTATGATCTATTTGAGGCTTGCCTAAGCTTCTAAGGAAGTTCAAGTAGGTGAATCGATAGTGACATGACCATTGCTAAGCATGAAGCTTCATGACTGAACAAAGATCTTAATTGGAGTCTCCCTTAATCAAATCCTGCACCCAAGTCACAGCACCAAGGCTGTTTTTCAGCCGGAACTCAGTTCTGGCACCTCTCAGGTGGGTGCCATTGCCATTATAAAAGAACAAGGGAGGCGTTTATGGTGAGTTCCAGCACCTCGTTTTCTAGAAAAAATAGCACTGCACAGCACTGTATGGTTTCTGAGCAAGGGCCACTTCACACATTACATTAGGTGTATATCTTTGTTACAGTCTTGCTGTAGGTGATAGGCGAAGCAGAGCCAAAGACCATGTCCATGTCAAGGTATCTACCACAACCATTAGTATAGGAGCTTAGCAGAAAGAACTGCACTTCGTGATGGCAGGACGTCACAACACAAGGAACAATCTCCTAACTTTATGACTTATCATGGGGCTGGAGGGTTTGGTAGTTATCTTAGGTAGCTGATTTCCAGCCTAAGTCCAGGGGAGAAGTTTGTTTCAATTTGCATGTGAAGGTGAACTTTTCAAAATAGTAATACAGCCACCCTTCAAAATTCACACCTTACTAAACTGTGCAGGTGCAGGTCTCCAGCCAAATAACGTGCACAAAGATACATATACTACGGTAAAGTATGCATCAAATGCATATATTAGTGAAAAAAACACAACAAAACATTAACATGCATTATATTATATAGTGCAAAATGTATGCAAGCATGTATATGAGGAGAAATTTGATGAATTCTTATGAGGACAGATATGGAAATACAGACAACTGAATACAGGGAACTGGTGCTTAAGCTTTTATTCAGTGACTGTTTTGTACACAAGATCAATCCCAGCTGCTTTCTTCTGCAAAGAAAAAGCACCTTGGGGTGGAAGTGGGGGGTTTACCAGAAAAAATATGTTTGGGGGACATATTAAATAGAGGGCTGGGCTGACTGTGGCTTCCTGTTGCTTGTACATGTATGTCTGTTGCAGTGTAATGTGTGAAATAGCTCTTATTTTAGCCTTGTTTCCTTCCTGAGATTTGCCAACACTTCTAGTTGTGTGTGTGTGTGTGTGTGTGTGATATTTTTTTCCAGCATTGTGTTTACTAGTGAGAGCCATCGCCTCAAGCAAAAACTGAACAGATTTGACAGCAGCTGTGTGGAGAACACAGCTCGCAGTTCCATGATGGGGGAGGATCTGCAGCTAGATAAACAGTCCTAGAAATCCAGTCACCCACAGTGGAAGCAAATATGAAATGTCAGCAGGAAAATATGGACAATGAGCAATTCTTAGATGCTGCTGGTTGAGGCTGTTGTGCCTTGCACCATTATGAGTGCGACACATAAAAACTGACCACGAATCTTCTGTTGAGCGTTGGCTTTTGGGAATATCTGTCGAGAAGCCTGGGGACTGTTTGTCCTATTCAGATAACTTGATTCCAGGAGGGGTGAAAGGTAGGCAATGAGTTCTCCAGCTTTCAGACTTGCTAATGCCAATAGACAGGAACCACCTTATTTTTAAGACTGCAGAACTGAAGCTGACATGTTCATCTCAAAGGAAGACATCAGCAGTCCAATGATTTAATATTTAACCTTACCTCTGGCAGGTTGGCTCTGCTGTAGATTCCCCTGCCTTAGCTGGTTAACAAGATGTACCTTCAGGGTGTAATGGAAAAACACAGGAAACCACCTCTTGTGAAATGAAAAGAGGCGTGGGTGTGTTTGTACACATCTAGGTAAAGCAACACCCCCAGGGGCGAAACTAGGCTTTATTTCACCCAGGTCAAAGATCCAGTTTGGCACCACACCACTCCCAATTTGCGTAGACACACACAGGCTGGGACCCTCAATGGCGCCCCTCTGGAGGCTTTATCTGGGGCCAAAAAAAACCAACTAGCGCCCTCCCCCCCAAGCTATGGCACTGAGCATCCCCATCATGATTTGAGTGCCAGGCTTTATGCTGTCAGACGCGGGTGGCGCTGTGGGTAAAAGCCTCAGTGCCTAGGGCTTGCTGATCAAAAGGTCGGCAGTTCGAATCCCCGCGGCAGGGTGCGCTTCCATTGCTCGGTCCCAGCACCTGCCAACCTAGCAGTTCGAAAGCACCCCCGGGTGCAAGTAGATAAATAGGGACCGCTTACTGGCGGGAAGGTAAATGGCGTTTCCGTGTGTGGCTCTGGCTTGCCAGAGCAGCGATGTCACACTGGCCACGTGACCCGGAAGTGTCTCCGGACAGCGCTGGCCCCCGGCCTCTTGAGTGAGATGGGCGCACAACCCTAGAGTCTGTCAAGACTGGCCCATACGGGCAGGGGTACCTTTACCTTTACCTTTACCTTTACTTTATGCTGTCCAGGGCAGTTTGCTTACCTAGGCTTGATTGTGCACCTTGGAAAGCATTTGGGATAAGGAGGGTTGCATGAGGTTAACTTTATGTTGACTCAGGAGATTATCACACAATTCGCAGTAGGGTCAGAAAATTCAAAGGACTTGAGAATCAGTCCCCTGTTAGTGCTGATTGGTGCCTGGGTTTTACAGAGAGTAAGTAATTAAGTCTTTAATTTAGATTCATAGCCTTCCGCATCCAAGAGGTTTAGATAATAATTTGAAGCATAAAGTCTCAGCCTGACAGACATTACTCTGACCTGTGGCCTCCAGAAAGACAGGCAATCATCATGACTCCAGCATAAGCCACCCAGAAGGGCTGGGGCAATCCAGTCAGATGGGTAGGGTACAAATAATAAAATAATAAAAATAATAATAGTAATTATTATTATTATTATTATTATTATTATTTTCAGCTGCCATGTTCATGTGAATTTTTCACATGGTTTTTGTTGAATATATATATATATTGTGTTGTAAACCACTTTGATTTTTCTTATGACTTTATTTATATTTATATCTACCTGATTTCCATGAAAAGCTAAACTGTGCGGCTGTTGTTGAACTCCAGTCCCCATCAGCCTCTGCCAGCATGGTCAGGGATGATACAAGATGGAGTCCAACAACATCTGAAGGGGCCGCAGGCAACACAAGGAAAAATGATGGACCATAGAGTTTACATTTATCTTGGAAACAACACAAGCCATTCATTCAGCAACTGGGATCAGGTTATAAATAGCTGCAGTATTTCATGGCCTCAGTGTCATTTGTTAAAATCAAGCTGTGGAAAAGATGAATCTAATTTGAATGGATACAATGCCTTAGGGACAATAGGTTTCTTTCTCTTATGGGTTCTCTTCTAGGTCCATTGCAAGCTGTTTAACAGTGCAATGGAGCATAATGGTGCTAATTTGATGGTATAATTTTGTAATGTTCTGACACAGTGCCAGGTGTGCCTGCCACACACGACCACCCAGATGCTTTTTAAAAAAGAAAGAAAAAGAAAGGAATGTATATTTCATTTTCATTAACAAAGGTATTTTCATAAATACCACATTCAGCTGCTTCTCATAGTTCTGAACCCCTGCTGTACAATCCAGCATTCTTGACACCTTCACTTATCTTGACAATTTTCTGCTCCCAAAGAGAGAGGAAAAGATTACTGCCCCTCTCAGTATTTTTATTCTTTTATCCTTGACTCTGACTACCAAATAATTGGCTCTTGCTTTCACTTAAGCTTCATTTTGTTGTAGCTTAGATGATGCCTTACGGCTGAAATCGTCTTTCTAATCTTCCTGTCATTTTCTGGACCAGTCATCAACAAATTGCCTGCTTTCATTTGCAGAGAGCATCTTCAGAAACTCCCTATCTACATTGTTCACCACCACCACCACCACCTTTCGCTAGATCTGGCAGCAGAGTGATGTATAAAAAGATGTCACTGGGGAGGCACTCAGCTTTGAAATGCTGAAGCTAAGGCTGATTAGCTTGGCTCTTCAGGGTTGCTGGTCCTTTCTAATCATTTTAACAGCTGTCTTGCAGAATTGGTGGGTGCTTTAATGTCCCTGGATGTCATATTTAAGACAAACACCCATCTTCAAAGCTCCCAATCTGACAATAACACCCCCAAGGGTAAGCACTCAACAATGTGACATTATGGAGCTTTGCACACCATAGCATACGGCGTGTTATGGCAAACAGCCTGCGTTCAATTTGCCGGATGTTTTTATTTGTTGTGTTTCGACTTTTGATTTTCCCGCTCTGATTTTTCCACTCTGCATAACCTCAGTGCTATGCAATGATGAAAATTAAAATACAACTAAGGTAAAATGTAAAGGTACCCCTGCCCGTAAGGGCCAGTCGTGTCCGACTCTGGGGTTGCGCGCCCATCTCGCTTAAGAGGCCGGGGGCCAGCGCTGTCCGAAGACACTTCCGGTAAATTAAGAATCTCCATGCAAATATACATAGGAACGTGGAGTTTCTAGGAGAAGCGCTAGTGCCAAGAAGATAGATGATAGATGATAGATAGATAGATAGATAGATAGATAGATAGATGATAGATAGATAGATAGATAGATAGATAGATAGATGATAGATGATAGATAGATAGATAGATAGATAGATAGATGATAGATAGATAGATAGATAGATAGATAGAGATAGATAGATAGATAGATAGATAGATAGATAGATAGATAGAGATAGATAGATAGATAGATAGATAGATAGATAGATAGATAGATAGATAGATATAGATAGATGATAGATAGATAGATAGATAGATAGATAGATAGATAGATAGATACAGTGGTACCTCGGGTTACATACGCTTCAGGTTACATATGCTTTAGGTTACAGACTCTGCTAACCCAGAAATATTACCTCGGGTTAAGAACTTTGCTTCAGGATGAGAACAGAAATTGTGCTCCGGCGGTGTGGCAGCAGCAGGAGGCCCCATTAGCTAAAGTGGTGCTTCAGGTTAAGAACAGTTTCAGGTTAAGAATGGACCTCCAGAACAAATTAAGTACTTAACCTGAGGTACCACTGTAGATGATAGATGATAGATGATAGATGATAGATAGATAGATGATAGATAGATAGATAGATGATAGATAGATGATAGATATAGATGATAGATGCCACAATACTTCTAACATTAGTTGAGACCAACTTAAGTCCTATTGCTTTCAATGGACAATAATCATAGGTAACTTTAGCTGGACTGGCTCCTCTGTATACAGATATACAATACAGGCATACATCCCGCATCAATGACCTCTTGTAGGAACATATATTCTGATCCAAATAATGAGCTTCTCGGCTCACAGAATGTTCACCATTCTTCAGTAGAGGTCAACAGTAGCCTTGTGCCCTTTGTTGGCACCCAGGGCTCATGCACACCAGGTGGGACCAGGGGATGGGAGCAGCAGGTGAACAAAACCCACTGCACCAGCCCAACCTTTGTGGATAGGTCCCACCCCCTTCACTCCCCCACTCACCACTTTCGTTATTAGAGACTTCATGAGAGGGAAAAGGCAAGAAACTTTCTTAGGGGTATTCAAGTGACCTGGATCTTGTTTTAATAAAAACAGGAAGTGATGGCGTATTGAAGGGGGGTAAGGGTGGGGGGGCAATAGATCTAAGAAATGTGTTCACGGATCTGAACTTCCTGCAACATGCTGAAATGCTGTATTGAAAGGAAGGCCCTTGGGAATTCAGGACTTTGCATGATGTGAGAAACTCTGGTGGCTTTAGAGTTTTCATTGCGATCCTGGTATTTTGGGGGCAGTTGGAGGTATGGAACAGGGGTCTCCTAACAACTCTCAGCTCCCTTTACAGGCAGTTCCCAGGATTCTTTGGTGAAAGCTGTGCCTGTTTAAAGTAGCATGATGGTGCTTTAAATTTATATTGCAGATGAGGCTTCAGATGTAAATGTGCGCGAGCACACAATTATGAATTATAAATAGTTTTCTTTTTAAGACCTGTGTGAGATTCTCGTGTGTGAGATTCTGAAAACCATTATTACTCCAGTTGCACAGTACTGAGGTAAATGGGGAAATGGTCTGATGTGGTATATGGCAGCTTTCCTTATGTTCTATGTATAGACAATATTGCCTGATGCTTTTATTAAATCCCAGAGTAAAATGTATGGAGACACTGTAAACTCATCAAGCTGTCTTATAACAAGGGTCATTCTTCCCCTTGGTCCCACATTCAGTACATAAGTTAATGAATAGCTGTTGCCAAGCCAAAACAAACATTGTCCTTCCCAGATACTGACTTAGGAACCACTGTTTGTATTTCTTAACATTCCTGGCTAAGTTGCTTCTGTGGCATTGATGCAAGTAGTCCTGTAATACTTCTGAGAGAAACCTCATTTGAAAATATTCATATTTTTAAATGCATTGTTCAGAACATTCCCAAAGGATTTATTATTTGTTTGTTTATTCACACGTGCGCACACACAGCTCAATTACAATCTTCCCTAAGCGGTGTACAAGTAACTCCAAACAATGAAAATAAAAATCAGTTAAAGCTTATCTTAAAATGAAAGTCTTCTAGCAGATTTTGTTGTTGTTTCAATTATATGGCTAATTTGTTGGGTTGTATAAGCACAGAACACACAGGAGCATTATATGTACTGGAAAGAAAATAAGCACAGATACCAAAAATGGAGACTAGACTGATAAATAGAGTAATACACACTGAGAGCCAGTTATGCAGAACAGCTAAAGAATGGAGGCTGTAATCTTGCTCATTAAAATCAATCACATTGACTTCAACGGAAGGGGGATTACACCCTGTGTTCATCAAGGAGTGGAAACTAGTAATTTTCATCTAATTCAACTGAGGCTCCGCCATTAATAAACCTGTATTGGCCTTCTCCCCCTTTGTTTCATGTCCAATTCCAAGCATATATAATACTTTCCCACCCTAAGAAAGACCAAAGGGATAAAACAGTTGTTACTTTAGGTTTCATCTTCCATTTCTTATTAAAGGGGGATAAATTTTGTGCATTTAAAAATTAAAACAAAGGTAAATGTTTCTTTTGGCCAGGAAACAGCTATCTGTTAACTTACGCATTGACTAAGCCATTTATGAGCAAGTTGCTTGAAGGGAAACAGATTAAACCCTGAATTTCTCTGTCTGTTCGAAGTAAGCTGCCTTTTTCAGCAGTCTAAAAAATATTAATTATGGCCGCAGCTTGGCCAGTTGTTAGCAGTTATGTTCAAGATGGTGCACAACAGTTATGCCTATCCTGTTCATTGATACATTTTCAGTCTTCTAAGATGGCTTTCCCAAAGGATGAATAATTTGTTCAAAAGACCATGAACTGCATGTGGATTTTTTTAAAACTTAAAAAAATATCTGCTCCAAATAGATGAATAATCAGGAGCCGGCTTTCACTCAGATGTCCTCTGGTAAACTGTAGGCACAATTTTTGGATTTGTAAATAATTATTTGGCCAACAGATGGCATACCTAGAGGGAGGCACTGAGACGCAATCTGTGTGAGTAAGCTGTCTTGCGGTGATAATTAGAAAGGTAAATTACTAAGCATTACCACTTATGGCCACAGTAATTTGTTCCTATCAAACTACTTACGGTAGGTCTAGTTGCTGCCCAAACTAACCTCAACTCTCTCTCCTGCAACCATACATATTGGACCCATGCTGACGCCATTATGTGTCATCCTCTTGCTTTCACAACACACATGACCACTGAGGGAACAATCAAGAATGAAGACAGAAAAATACAGAGGCTGAAATTCAGTTAAAAATAAAACACTTGAGAGGGGACGAAGCATAGTGATAATAATAAATAAATAGCCTAGTGCAATAGTAATGATACATAGTGTGTACATTTCAGATGTTGTGTTTATAGGCTTGTGCCACGTAAAGTGCAAGGTAGAAAGATGTGTGGTTGCAGCCTTAATATGCATCTGTGAATCAGTTGGAGGAGCACAATGTTCATGGACAGCCTGAATATCTATGACAGGGGTGGGCAACATTTTTTTTCTATATAGGGACATTCCCTCAAGGGGAAACTTGTGGAGACCATGATATTGGTAGTGAGGGAGATTAGATCCAATGGTGTGTGGAACCACCAACTTCTCTCTCTCTCTCTGATCCTCCTTTTCATCTCTCTTTCTGCCATTCCCCTACTTTCTCTCTCTCTCTGCTGCCTCATCACTCTCCCCAGTTTCTCCCCTTCTTCACCCACATTTAATTATACTGAGGTCTAGGGCATCTCATCCCTGCCCACCCCTTAGTCTATATGAAAATAAGGACCTTCTTCAAAAGCTATCCACCTGTGAAATTGGAGAATATTTTAAATAGTACATAACCACACCTAATACTCAACAAAACTAAGTACAATATTATGTTTCACACCCATAATGTGAAACAGCATAAACATCTAAACTTCGTTCATATTACTCATACCCCTCAACTGTCCCACTTTAAATAGGACACCCTGGGGAATTACAGAAGTCATCCAAGCTTCTGATTGGATCTGGGGATGTCCTGTTTTGCACTCCTGCGAGAGTGCAGCCCTGAAAGATGCACATCCCAATTTTCCTCTGTGGCTTGTTGGAAGATATGATTACTTAGATGTTGCTAAATTACAGTTACCATCATCCCTGGCCATTGACCCTGCTTGGTGAAGCTAATAGGCAGTGTAGTTCAGCAACATATGGCAGGCCAAAGCTTCTTCAATTCAGAGGTAAAGAAAATACCTGTGAGCTGCTAGGGTGAAAGAAATACCCCTCAGGTTATTTATAAAATGGGTTTTCACTTTCCAGGAATAGTTTGGAGCCATATAGAATTAGATGTTATGGAACAGCTTTCACTAAGGATTAGAGTTGATCGAGTGAAATTTGTTTCTGTGTAGGAAGTGACTCAAATCAGGAATCTATATGTTCAAGCAGAGCCCATGCACATCCCATTCTGTATGAAATGAAATGCTTCCTTCTTTCCTTGTTCAAAAGCAAATGGAAATACTACTTTAATGGGTTGTAATGGCTTCCCGCCGTGCTCCTTTCATAGACTTCAAAAGCAGGGGAGACAGCAAAAGCAGAGAAAAGATGTCAGTAGGGGAGAGGCGTGTGGGATCATTGCTGTAAAAGTCAAACAGATACAAGCAAATTCCCTTCAAAAGCAATTTTCCTTACAGATTTCTCTTGCTGTCTCAGAAAGATGTGAGGGGTTGGGCAGGGAGGGGGGCATTTGATCATTGCTCCTGACCCGTGCGAAGTCACATGGCACCTTGACATCATCCCACAATGGTTCCCTGTGTGTTGACATTGCAGAAGGGAAGTCGCAGCTGGAACCAGCATGGGGTGATACCACCCAAGGTGCAATGCTGAGTCGCTTTGCTTTCTTCCCAGCAATGTTAAGCCTACTTTTTGCAAAGCTTCCTGTGTGTCTTGTTTTGCATTGAATCACCAACAGAACATGTCACCCAGATGTTCCATCAAGAGACTCCAGGCTGGCACCTCAGAACTGGTAAAGGGCTCACCCTCATGCGCTTGTCCAGTCCTTATTCCATTTCACCTGGGCCATAAGTTAGAAATTCAGCGCTTGTCAATGCCCTCCCTCCTGTTTATGCTTGCATAATGTACATGTTGCAGGGTGAGACAACCCAGAGACAACCTGGTAATGATGATGATGATGATGATGATGATGATGATGATGATGATGATTTTATATGCCGCTCATCTGATTGGGTTTCCCCAGCCACTCTGAGCAGCTTGCAACAAATTAAAACACGATACACCATCAAACATTAAAAGCTTCGCTGAACAGGGCTGCCTTCAGGTGTCTTCTAAAAGCCAGGTAGTTGTTTATTTCTTTGATATCTGGTGGGAGGGTGTTCCACAGGGCGGGCACCACTACTGAGAAGGCCCTCTGCCTGGTTCCCTGTAATCTCACTTCTCGCAGTGAGGGAACCGCCAGAAGGCCCTCAGAGCTGGACCTCAGTTTCCGGGCTGAATGAATGGAATCATAGGAGCCAACTCCCAGGGGCCGTGGGAGCTTTGGCTCCCACAATAAAATATTTGAGGGGGCCAGGCGGCCACAAAGTTGATGGGCATTCCCATTCAAATGGTCTGTGTGCATTGCGACATGTGATTGATTATGCAGGGCTGGGCTTACCTGGGCCCCCACAATATTTTATTCAAGTTGGCACCCCTGATGGGAATGGGGACGCCAAAGTCATTTAGGTGCTTTAAAGGTCAGCACCAACAGTTTGAATTGTGCCCGGAAACGTACTGGGAGCCAATCTATCTGCTAACCCATGCTACAATCAGAGAGGAAACTGGGTCCTTCTAAGGTGCAAACTGTGTGGGTCTCATCTGTGTACAATGTGCTACCAGAACTGTGCTCATTGCATGCTGATTGCACACAGGGTTGCCATATGCCCAGATTTCCCCAGACATATCTGGAATATTGCAGTCAGCAGCAGTGTCTGGGCAGAAATCAGGGAGGGGAATCTTTTCTGTCCGGATTTTCGCTGTTTGAAATATGGCAACCCTAATTGCAGATCACCATACAACATCAGATCTGCAGCTGACCCGTGGACTCGACTCAGCTGGAATTGCAGCCATCTGGGGCTTCCACAGTTCAACCAGTTCATACGTTTGTGAGAAAATGCAGCTTCCTGCAGGAAGATGAGCTGGTGGCCCAACAAAATCAGGTTAATGCAGCCGCAGAGGCTGAGAGCCTTTTGTTACAGGTGCTGCTGTGCTTCCTGTGGAGTGGTTAATCTGGAAGCTGGGGGGGAAGGGGTGATACAGAGCAGCAAACCCACTTCGCCTGCTAGGGTAATCACCCGGCACCTGATTGGCTGCCGCTCTCTACCATATTAGGAGTGTGTGAAGCATAGATTAGGAGCCCAGTCCAGGCAGCAGCAACTCTCCTGCCAATCTGATCTATATTTAGCAACAACACACAGGGAATAGCAGTTATAATGTGGGCAGGGCTGGCCAGGAAGCAAGAAATGCATGAAAATATCCCAGACGTGAGATAATGCAAGCCAGAAAGGCAATAAATTTGTATCGTTTACGGCAAATTCTTCCCAAGGGTTTTTGTGTACAGATTCATTTTCATTACATATAACACAGAATATCTTTCAGATTCGATAACAAGCAAGAAAGAATGAAAGATGTTTTTGAAATGGAGAGTACTGATTATAAGCACTTTGGCAAAGTTTTCCATGTGGATATCTCAAGGATATAGAAGCTTATGATGCTTTTCCATCTAATCACTTTAGACTCTGGAAAGGAAATACCCTTTCCATTATTATTATTATTATTAGTATTAGTATTAGTATTAGTATTATCATTATTAATTGTTTGGAGTGGTTTTTTCTGTCAACAAAGCTTCCTGCCCTTTTCAGGCATTGTATCTAGGGCAGAGGCAGGGGGTCGTGCAAGACAGACTCACTCATCACCCCACTCGGACCCTCCTGCATGGACTGGGAAGGTCTGAAGGGGGCCATTGAAAACATGTTCAATTGAACACGTTTGCAAACACCCCCAAGACCAGCAATCCTGCACAATCAGAATTCCTGATTGTAAGTACATCCAGCCACATGGAACCAACCCCATTTGTGGCCTTCCTGGTCAATGCAGAAAAGCTGAGGTAGACAAGGCAAGGCTAGCTCACACAGTCTTGCACCCACTCCATGGACACAAAGTATACACAACATTTAAAGCACATAATACAGACCCCGTCCAAATCCTGGGAGCTGTAGTTTGTTAAGAGTGTCAGGAACTGTAGTTCTGTGAGGTGTAATCCTAGTTGCAGTTGGGTCAAGCTATGGGGCGGAGCCAATTCATATTCCCTTTCCTTCAATCAGTTTCCCTTGCAGCGATGCCAGGATTTAAGCTTTCCAGTCAGGCTTCTACCATTGTGCATGGGTGCATTTGTGTGAGGGCGCTTCCGAGCTGCCCTAGCCACCTGCCTGAAACTAAGAGAAAAAGGGAGGTGGGGTGCATTTATTTGACCTGCACCAGAACCAGGAGAAACCACCAAACCAGCTCGGAAGACAGCTTGCCATAGCTTTTAGCACCTCCATGGGCAGTGAATGTGGCTGTTGTCAAACTGGCATTTGTTCAGGGCTGCCCAGAGTCACGTGGCAACTTACTGTGACAACTTCATGGTGATTTCCAGCACCTATTTTTCTTGGGGGAAAGCACTGTTTACACATAACTGTTAATACATTTCTCTTCACATACAAGCACTAGAAAGAAGTATTGCCAAAATGAAACAGCAATCAATTTTAGATGACACAGTCTTATATTCAAGCATTCTACATTTCCTTATATTGACGCCAAAAGGTCAAAGAATATGCAAAGATGTCTGTACACAACCCATAGGTACACACATGCTGCACAGGGATTCTTGTGGAGCTTGTGTGTGTGTTTCACCCAGTTTTTTTTCCAGCTAGTCTGCTTTGTAGGTTAAAAGATTGTTCCAAGGTCAGCTACAAATAGCATCTGGGATTCCCTTGTCTTCTACTCATTCACAACCACAAACCACATGAGCTGCTGTGAAAATGATTCCCTCTGATCTTTTACATCCAGGTGGATAGACTTGAGATGAGACATTTTTTCTAAAGCATTGTTGTTGTTCAAAGCATCCCATTGGGACAAGGCCAGAGAATATTCCAGGCGTGGTGTGAGAGGTGTAGAGACTGGTTTCTCCCTTGAAATGAATGCATACTATCTGCATCCACATGAACTCTTTTTGTGAGATGTCGCAAGTGTAACCAAGGAAAAGGATTGGCGATGGCATATTATAGCAAGTTCCCTGAAAACATTTGGAATCTTCAGCTGCTGCAAAATGCAGGATTTCTACCTGGAACCAAATATTTAGAGCATGTTACTCCAGAGTTGTGGGTTAAACCACAGAGCCTAGGGTTTGCCGATCAGAAGGTCGGAGGTTCGAATCCCCGCGGTGAGGTGAGCTCCCATTGCTCGGTCCCTACTCCTGCCAACCTAGCAGTTCGAAAGCACATCAAAGTGCAAGTAGATAAATAGGTACCTCTCCAGCGGGAAGGTAAACGGCGTTTCTGTGTGCTGCACTGGTTCGCCAGAAGCAGCTTAGTCAGGCTGACCACAGAAGCTGTACGTCGGCTTCCTCGGCCAATAAAGCGAGATGAGCGCCGCAACCCCAGAGTCGGTCATGACTGGACCTAATGGTCAAGGGTCACCTTTACCTTTACCTTACTCCAGAGTTATACGGTCTGCACTGGATTGCTGTGCATTTTCCGAGCACAGTTCAAGGTGCTTGTTCTCATCTATACAGCCTTAAAGAGATTAGGACTTGGCTACTTTACATCTTTATTATTAACCCATCCAACAGAAATCAGTGCAACGTTGCTTGACATTTGAACCTTCACAGGAGCAATGCAGCAGGGCGCTTGGCGCTGCTGAATCCACACCATGCTGAGCTCCTCACTGCCTTGCCCCTTTCCCTCTTCGAAACCAGCAGCAACATGTGGAGTTGGGAAGCCAGGGCAGCAATGCAGCTCCAGCGCTAAAAGCCCCAGCCGCGCTGCTCCACGCTGCTGCTCCCAAGTAGAAATGGTGAATCTGCCCATTCAGGCCTTTGAGCTACAGTATATAAATAGTCAGCTCCCGATTTGTCTATGCAGTTGTCACATAAGGGCACACATGTATGTATTTCAAGACAGATGCTGTCAAAATATAGCTGACATTATTAGGTTCCCCAAAGGTTCCCCAAAAATTTGGGGCAACAAAGCGTGGTTGAAACCGTGTCTCCTCTTAGGCAAAAGTCTTCTGCACCATGATACACTATAGATTAACGTGGCTATTTTTAGTCAGTTGAAATAAGTGGACATGAATGTGGAAACTGAAAGTATGGTTCTCCAGCACATTTAGACACTCTTGATTTCAGTGGGAAAGAGTGGAGCACCCTGCTGTGAACATGGAACCCAGCCCAATCACAGAATTCAAGTGCAGAAGCTTGCATGACTTTCTCATGTTGGGTCAGAGCTATTGTCATTTAGGCTCTCGTCATACTGTGCTATATCTGCATGCAGGAAAGAATTAGAGACATCTCTTTAAGTTTCAAGGGCCACTTAGGAATTTATAACCAACTTGCCTGTTCAGCAGCTCATCCATCTCAACCACTGAATTCAGTAAGAAAGAGGGGGTTGGGTGCTTCATAGCCAGGACAAAACAGGTTGGTGGAGGTGAGGAGTTAAAGAAAGGAGTGACCAAGGTAACAGCAAGGCTGAGCTAAAACCTCATAGAGAGCCTAGGAATAGGAGAGGCTGTGGTTCTGGGGGTTGTTTGGGCACCTTTCTACCCAGATGGTGGCAACTGTCATTGGAAAGGCAGAACAGTGGCTGATGGTGGTTGGTGAGGTTAAGAGCAATCCAAGTCTCTCTGGGACCTACTCTCCTTTCTTTAGAGCAGGGTTGGAGAACTTCAACCCAGGGGCCAGATGCCGCCCTCCTGGCCTTTATGTAGTCCTCAGATCCCTTCCTGGCCACACCTCCTCACCAGCCCTACCTTGCAGCCTCCTTCAGTGTTTTTGCCTGGCTGGAATGTGTCCTTGAGCTCTGTTAATGCTTCTTGCTTGCTTGCCTGGATGGAAAACAGAGAGGGATGTGCAAGTGTGCATAGATACTAGCTCCCTGTATATAGGGGAAAGTTACATTGATTGCTCAGCTCACTGCTGCCTCTGACCCCATCCACCGCTGACATGTGGCACCTTGAAGGTTGCCCAGAAGTTAATGTAGTCCTTGGTCTAAAAAAGATAAATTCCCCACCAGTGCTTTAGATGTCTAACCCATAGGCAGGCTATAATTGTGGCCTTGGGCGTCTAGTTGCCTTTTAATTCATGTATCATCTGCCTCTTGAGCTGTTCTCTTGACATCTGATGATTCTGTTGTGTTGTTGGTTTTTTTTGTTTCCTGGATTTTGCAGGGGAAATTCTTTGTGCTAACAGTTATTCATATTTGGTTAATGGACAATCATGTTGGAGTTAATAATCTCCTAAAAGCTGCTGTGTTTCATGTAGCTTGGAAGGAGGCAATTACCTAAATAAAAACATTTTTTCCATCAGGCAATCAGTGTTACAACAAGTATCATACACATGCTTTCCCTTCGCTGTCTGTCACACTCTTCATTGGTTCAATTATAGCACATTTCCCTGTGTTCCCTTAGCAACACCAAACGAGAGGATGCCTGAAAGCATTTTGGTCTGGTTCATGGGACGTGGCCTATTAGACTATTTTTATGGGCTCTGAATACCACTCAGAATAGAGATTCAAAGCTTGGGGCTTGTACAGAAAATGCTCTCTCTTTTGGAGTGCTGGAAGCAACTTCCCCCTCTAGCATTAATGTTCGCACCGGCTTTGATTCTGCAATGGTAGCATTTTCAACTGCACAAATTTGTTTATTTCTGTATTTAAAACCCACACTTTTATTTAAAAAGAAATTCAATGTGAAGTACAACACAGGAAAATAAAATCAGCATAAAAGCAACATTAAAAACATCAATAAATATTGGTTGGTTAAAAAGTCCTGTCTAAGCAGTATAATTTTCAGAAGACGTCAGACCCTCCAAGTGTCCCTATTTTCCAGGGACAGTCCCAGATTTACAGAAGCCATCCTAGTTTCTGATTTGATCCTGGAATGTCCCGCTTTTCCTTAGGATGTCCCTATTTTCATCTGAGAAATGTTGAAGGCTTTGGAGTTATGTGACCCCTGAACCAAGGAGATAGAAGACACCTGAAGGCAGCCCTGTATAGGGAAGTTTTTTAAAGTTCCATGTTTCATTATGTTTTTATATGTGCTGGAAGCCACCCAGAGTCGCTGGGGCAACCCAGTGAGATGGGTGGGGTATAAATAATAAAAGTATTATTATATAGGATGTCCCTATTTTCATCAGAGAAATGTTGGAAGGTATGAGTCATCTGATTGAAGTGAGAGATGGTTCTTACTGAACATCTGCTGGCGGAGAGTTCCTCAGGGCTAGGCCTGCCACATTAATGACCTGTCCCTGGTCATTAATTCAGGCCTGCTGAATTCAGGAATGCACAGAACTACCATAAAGTGCCCCATCAGAGGACCTGCATATAATGAATAAGGCATCTGGTTCTCTGGCTTTCACCTCCCTTGTGAGGGGGTGGCTGCATGCAGCCCTAGAAGGGAAGACACTGGCCGTTGGCTCTGTAGCCAACAAAGGCCTCATGCTGTCTGGGCAATGGGAAGGTAGGGCCTCACTGGATGTTTAAAGCTGGCTGTTCTTTGGTGAATCATCTGAGGACTGACACTCCTGTCCAACATGTGATCAGCGTGAGTTGAGCTAGCCACCATTTTTGGGGGCAGGTTGGTATTGTTTCATACACACATTCATGGTCTGGGGGCACATGTGGATACTTCCATTTGCTTTTGTGTTTTCTCCCAACTTTACATGGCTCTGAGGAGGCACTGTGTTAGAGATGGGGAGCGCTTTGGTCAAGTCTTCAGGAAGATTTTTGAGCCCAAGGACCCCATTTCCTCAGAGACAATGTTTTGGGAACCACAAGCCGGAGACAAAATGGGGGGACCAACAGATAAGACTCTTGCCTTTGTACTGTAAGCTACATTCCAGGCACACAAAAGCTAGAGGTTTACACACACACACACACACACACACACACACACACCTCCATCCAGGCAAGGAAGAGACATTATCACAGTTCAAGAAGATATTCCAGCCAGGCAAAATAATCCTCAAATAGCATGTGGGGCAGGGCCAGCAAGAGGCGTGGTCTGGGGAGAGAGGGGTGTGGCCTGTAGGGTCCAACAACATCTGGAGGGTCTCCGATGACTCAGAGGGGGGCAGGGCTGGCTCAAGACCCTTTGCTGCCTGAGGCAAAGCAGCAAATAGAGGCCCTCGCCACAAGTCAAGGTGGATGGTACCCAAGGCCAGCCAAGTTATTTTGGCACCAGAGGCAGAAAATCCCACAAGTTTCTCCCCCTGCCAACAGTGAAAATACAACAATGACAATTTAAATAACTATTTGCTGCCCTTTCGTGACAAGGAAAAAACCCCTGCCTGAGGCAGCTGCCTCACTCTGCCTAACAGTAGGTACGGCACTGGGAAACTTGTTTTTCTGCAGGCCAGCCTTTTGGTTTCCTTCTTAGTTTTCCCATTTAAATCTCCCTTAGAGATAGATAGACGGACAGACAGACAGATCAAGGTTATATTGAGTGCTGAGGTCTGGGCAGCAGTGTTTAAATTTGATCCAGGTCAAAGGTGCTGCCAAATATAGATCAATTCTGACAGTCTATTGACTACGAACAAGAGTGGCCAGCTGTTGTCAGCACTGAAGCCATCCGGAATATGTCTGTTGCTTGATGCAGCTTGCGTTTCCCCACCGCTCTGCCCAAGTAAGTGACAGCTGTAGACAAATCTGTGGATGGGCTGAATGGGCCGTTCTCCATTTCCAAAAACAGAACTGGCCTTCACTTGTACCATCTGAGAGCCACATCGATTTAGATGCAGAATGCTACGGCCAAAAAACTTTTTTTGGTCCCAGACAGTGCATAATGAGATACAAGATTAGACTTGATACCTTATACATTTTAATTGCCTTTTTGCACTGCAGCACATGTTGCAAATATATTTATGTTGCAACCCTACACCCACTTACCTGGGAGAAAGCGCCATTGACTTCGGTGGGACTTACTTCTGAGTTGACAGGCATAGAATTGTATGCTAAGTTGCTTCTTCCCCATCCTGGCCAACTGATGGGTAAAAGTTGGCTTTTATACTGGGAGTAAGGAAGAAGCAACACTTACCTTTTGGGATATGGAGGTAAGTTGTCCCTTATTAGGATATTACTTGGTAGCGCTAATGTTAATACATATCGGCTTTAATACACCACTCTCGCAGCCGCTGTAGTTTAGAAAACTTTTTAATGAACAATTAAGCGTGCTGTTTTCCTCCAAAATTTTCTCTTTGGCTCTATTGAAACTCACATCCCTGAAAAACAGAAAGAGTCCTAAGGTTTCTTATGATCACCAAACTGGAATTTCTGTTCATTGAATAGGTTCCTGCCACCTAAGCTGATCCTAGTTCATTTTTTGTTTTTCCTTCTCCAATTGTTTTCCAATAACAAATATTGCGGTTGATATAATGTTGAGTGTAACAGAGTAATCCATATTTATAGAATTCATGTGCCTTTGTTTACAAACATAAAATGAATTTGGGAGTTCCAAGTGGATTTCAGGGACCTCTTGTACTTGATATTTTGTGTAAAGGGTTATTTAGTGATATCAGTTATTTAGTTGTTGTTAATTTAGTTTGCTACATGGCTTCTGATTCATTCTGAACTTGCAAGACTGTTGAAGACCCAAGACTTGTTGAAGAACGTGAAGCAGGTTCCGTTTCTCTGCATTGCTGATGAACAAAAAAGGGGGGGAGCCTGTGATGTAAACACAGAGTAACCTAATTATTGTGTGGCCATTGCCCTGAAACATATAATTATTGGAACAGCAGCAAAAAGGAAGTAGAAGGGGAAACTCTAAGACTGGGATGAGGACATTGCTGGGCTTTGTCCTACAGTTTCTATAATTCCTTATCATTGGGCCATGCTAGCTTGGACTGATGGAAGTTATGGCCCAACAGCTTCAGGGGTCTCAGCTACATTGGTAAAGAAAATGCTTTATATGCATTGTAACACTGTGACACCAGATGGCGCTGCGGAGTCCCGTCTTTTGCCAACTGGATTTCCCTTTATGAAGTTTACAACGCGTTTAACTGAATCGTGTTTTTTTTATGTGTCTAGATCCAGCCAGGGTCTTTTAACGTCACTTTAAAGACTTATTATACTGTAAGCTTCCATAAGCTACAGTCCAAAGTAGGCTTGAAGTAGACTCTAGTTCACAAAAGCTTGTGCAACAACAAATCTGCCTAGGAGGTGCATGAGGGAGGGTGGTGGCACCATCCAACGCTGCAGCACAGCACTCACAAAGACAGTGACATGGTGGTAAGGCATGTTGTGGGAGCTTCTTTTTGGCAGACCTTCCCCAACCTCACCTTGCCCAACCTCCACGCTGGCAAACACAGTCCTACCACCAAGAGGAAGCCACCTCTGCTCCACCCTCTCTCACCTGCCACTGCTGGTTAGCCGAAGTTAGAGCCCAGTGACGTAGGTGTCATTGATTTCTGTGGGAACTGTGTTCAACAACTAAGCCCAGATCCAACATTTTAAGGTGCCACAAGACTCTGTTGTTTTTCTACAACCATATCGCTCAACTTTCATGCTTATGATGCTTTGCGCCACCACTCACTTTAATCACCTATGGCACTGAAAGTTCTTTGTCAGAGTTAGTGGATAGAAAGGAGGATTTGGGATTTTGGCAAACACAGGGTGGAACCCTTCTGTATATTACTGAAATGCCCCTTGCTAATAAAGGTAAATGTTAAAGGACCCCTGGACAGTTAAGTCCAGTCAAAGGCGACTATGGGGTTGCTGCGCTCATCTCGCTTTCAGGTCGAGGGAACCGGCGTTTGCCCACAGACAGCTTTCCAGGTCATGTGGCCAGCATGACTAAACCGCTTCTGGCACAATGGGCCACCATGATGGAAGCCAGAGCGCACGGAAACGCCGTTTACCTTCATGGTACCTATTTATGTACTTGCACTGGTATGCTTTCGAACTGCTAGGTTGGCAGGAGCAGGGACCGAGCAATGGGAGCTCACCCCATCTTGGGGATTTGAATTGCTGGCCTTCTGATTGGCAAGCCCAAGAGGCTCAGTGGTTTAGACCACAGCACTATCCGCATCCCTTTCTAATAAAGATGCTTGGTACCCTCCATGTAGTAACCCATATGTGGTTTTCCCCTAAACCCTCTCAGCATGTTGAAGTGGCCACACACTTTACAAGTATTTCTATCCTCCACCGCAGATCTCCTTTGCTATTCCTGTGAGCTGCAATTAATAAGTCGGAAACCAGAGCTCTTTCAAACTGTCCGTAGCCCTTCTCCTTCCTTGGGTAGGCTATATTAGAGCAGTACAGTACCAGGAAACAGGGAGTGGTTCAAGGCCTGAATGCTATTTTTAAAGCTTAAACTTCTTCCAGATACTATAAAAGAACCAAGGGCACCGTTAGATGTGCTTCAAGAAGCTCTTATTGAAATTATTACATATATTTCAGTCTGGGGTCAGGACCTTGAGTAGCTGGTATTCTCACGAAAAGGTCAGTCCCCAGAATGGATTAGTCCCTGAATGCAATATTGCTACAAATGTCTAGCAATATTAATGAGAAGCTGGAATGCTATTGTCTACCTTTGCTTATTCTGCAAAGGGTGCTTTCCAGAAGTAGCAGGGGAGGCAGAGTAGGCAAGGAATAGTTGTGGTTTGGTATTGATTTTGATTTTGCAACTCAAGTGCTTTGTTAGATTGTCTTACTGATTGTAGGCAGTAACAAGCAGATGATTTAAGCATATTATTGTTTTAAAGAATAATTCATTTTTTCCCTACATGGCTCCCTCTATAGTCAGTGCTGGATTTATGTATAGGCTAAGAAGGCTGAAGCCTAGGGCCTCTAAATCTAGGGGGCCTCGCCAGCCCTCCTGCTCCCCAGTAGGCAGTCTCCCCTCTCCCATAATTGCAAACCGAAGACTTCATGTGAGGGCAGGACAACTTGGGCCTCTAAATCTAGGGGGCCTCACCAGCCTGCCCTCTCCCCAGTGCCACAGTCTCCCCTCTCCCAAAATTGCAAACCCAAGACTTCATGTGAGGGCAGGACAACTTGGGCCTCTAAATCTAGGGGGCCTCACCAGCCTGCCCTCTCCCCAGTGCCGCAGTCTCCCCTCTCCCAAAATTGTAAACCCAAGACTTCATGCAAGGGCAGGGCAACTCAGGCCCAGCAACTATGAGACTCAGGGCTAGCCAGTGGGGCCCAATTTGAAGCAAGCTTGGACTTCACTCAATTTTGTTTATAACACTCTTCCATTTTCTTCTAGTTGTGAGGGTGGGGGATGGGGAGGGGCCTCACAAGTGGAGTAGCCTAGGGCCTTTCTTCATCTAAATCCGGCCCTGGCAGCATGTTCCTGTGCTTGTTTATATTGTTGACATCCATCTGTCTTGAGAGACAATGGAGTGTGCCTCCAGGAGTGAAGTCAAGCCACTGCACTTGACAGTGCTGAAGTGATCTCCCCAGAGTGCAAGCCTGGGCAGTGTGTATGGAGGTCCTGGGATGCCCAGGTGACAAGACCCCACCCTTGGCCTCGCTAATGCGGTCCAAAGGAAAGCAGAGCAATCCAGCTTGGCTGCAGGAGTTGCCAGAAGGAGGCAAACAAGGCACCATGGTTGTCTTAGGGAACCCATTCCAGATTTGTGTAGGGTTTATGACTTAGCCTTTTCTTTGTCCAAGGATATCCCGCTATACATATATGCCTGTAAATATATGCCTGTAACTATATGGCATTTTGCAGCACATTCAATATGGGTACACACTAAAGTAAGAACAAAGTATGAAGCAGTCCAGAGTTCTGGGTAACTCTGAACTGAAATGAGCTTGCAAGCTGTCACACTAACAGCTGCTGGTGCAATAAAAAAAATATCACCTTACCAGTTCTATGCTCTTTATTTTCAGGGGCCAACAGTGGTATTGAACAACTGTTTGCTAAACCTCCTATCAAGTCACAGCTGTTTGATCTATTGGAAGCTCGTAATGAAAGGTCCTATTACCTGAATTGATTATATGCTGTCATACTCTAATCTAGCCTTGGTTGTTTGTATGTAAACTCAGATTCAATTTAGCAGACTAAATTCAAGGCAAAGTCTATGAAAGCTGAACAGAAGTTAATCCAGTAAAAGATATCACCTTACCATCTCCGGTTGTGATTTTGAAAACACCCTGCTAGAATAAATTGCATTGCATTCAACAGCTTTCAGTCCTTCTCTCTCCCCACACCCCTTTCTCTTCGCACCCACAAAAACACACAGACTAACAACAACACAACATCATGCGTGGTCATGTGAAACTACAAGCATCTATTTTTAAGGCAATATTTCAAAGTCAACCCAAAATGATATGGAATTTTATGCACTCAGAATGAAGTTCCACTGTATCCAATGGAACTTATAGTACTCCAAAGCAAGTTTGCATGGATAGGATTGCATAATCAATTCACAGAACTCTGGGCTTTTTTGTACGTTCTTCTGCTATCAATTTTTATTCATTTTTTGTTTTAAAAATGTGAGCATTGTGACTTAGTTCTGCTGAATTTCAATACTCACTCTGTTTACATTATAAAAAATGCTATCTTGAGGATTATGATGGAAAGGAAGGGCAGAGATATTTGGACCGATATATAAATAAATAATAATAAACAGAATATTAAGGAGAGGAAGGACCCTGGCCTCTTGTGTGTTGTGCCCTCTTCATAAGATAAAAGGAGGATATAATTGAAGGTGTACTTTACAGCTTTGCTCAATGACCCTGTTTATGAAGAGGGAGAAGACATGAATTTGGAGCAGCTTCTCTCTAACATTGTTCACTGGTCAAGCCAACCCCCCCCCCAAAAAAAATTATGCTGGCAAAAAGAATTAGACAAATATGCTGAGCAGAAAGTTCAGGCATCAAAAATGTATTGAGATGTTTGACATGGAGGATTAGTTTGATGATACATGATAGGGAAGGAGCTGAATTTTCAAACCGTTGCAAATTTGACTTGTATTTGGGAGGGAAGGTATGGGGGAGGATAAAGGCAAGAGGAAACTGCCTCCCCTCTTGGATTTTTGAAGTAGGACTGCGTGTGATCTGTTTAGCTGGCGACCACCCTTGCCCATCTCTGAGGCTGGGATGACAAGAAGCAATCTGGGGAGGATAATATTCTGACTGGAGCTCCAGTGAGTCAGCCCATGAAAACTGTACAATCCCACACATGAAAATAGCCCCCACTTAATTTTGGAACCTGTGCGTGGAGCTGTAAAATTGGAGGAGACTTCTCTGCAACATTTCTGCATTTTATTTGCAAACTTCATAACTCTGTTGCAACCAATAAGCTAAATCAGTGGTTCCCAATTAGCTAATTACTGAGGACCCCCTATTTTTCAAAAGCCAAGCCACAGAATTCCTACTTTTGATAATTTTGATAACTCTATGGTAGTTACCTCTGCAAATACATTTTTTGAACAAAATGTGGGGTAGCCCCTAATTTGCAAAGGATGTTAGGTATACTATAAAAAACAACACCCAACCACAGACTAGGGCTGAGCTATATCTGGTTTTCAACATTGTGATGTATCAGCAGCTAAACATCACAATATTCTGATATATCACAATGTCTGGAATTGAAGATCATGCGTAGGGATGAGGGAAGGAACAGTCATGGAGATTGGACGGGTGGGGTTCGTGCAGATCAGGCGTGGGGATTAGGGCTGGGTGATGTCAGGTTTTCAACATCACGGTGTATCACCAACCAAACATTGCGGTTTGGCGGTATACCACAATGTTGAAATAAGCTGCATTGGCGCCAGCCCGTGAGCTGAGGCACTTTCACCCCAGCGCCTCATAGGCTGGGGCCCTGGCCTGCTGCTCAGCGGGGACGAGGGAAGACCCCCCGCCCTCCAGCTGAGTGAGCCCCAATATCCCTGCATGGTTGTGACAGGCATATCAGGGCTACTTTCTGAGGCACAGTGCTAAAACAGACCATAAAACTTGTGATATTACCATGCAAAAATGAAAAAAAAATAGTTGGGAGGGAGAGGGATGGGACCGTGGACCCCCTGGGTGCATTCTGCAGACCCCCAGGGGCCCTCGGACCTCTAATTGGGAACCACCAATCTAAACAAATAAACTTCTACATCTTATGTGCTTACATAAGATAAAGACGAGGTAAAGATTACTGCTGCTTCCTCTTGTGATCCTTTACAAGCATGCGGTTTGGGGTGCTCTATACACTACAAGTCTTCAATGGAAGGGGCAGCCTCACTTGTACTCCTCTTCCTTGTACTGAGCAGGAAGAACCAGGCAAAGCTTATTTACACAGAATCACCCCTTCCTAACAAGGCATTCTGTACTGAGCTATAACAATATTTCAAATGCTGTTACATACCACCTAATCAAAAGCATGAAAGTGTTGCTGATCTGTAAAGAACGGTTCAAGTAGTTATTGTGAGAAAAGTTGCGGTCTGTCTCAATAGCCATTCCCATTTTGTCAGTGAAGTGTTAGAATATTTGGCATTTTCTTATTGTTAGTAAGTGTCGCTTTCATTCTTTGCCTTACAGCTTTGTTTAGCCTTTACAGAGAATTCTCTAAAATGCATTTCATCTTTTTAATTTCTATAGTAGGTTCAAAGGAAAAACATTTCTGCAAATCAAACAGAATATACCATCTTGGAGAAGTTCGGCCCAGTTTCTTTATTTTCAACAATTTTGTCTGAGGAAACTCCTCCTCTAAAAACAAAACAAAAAAAACACTTTCCAAGAAACAAAAGCAATGTAACATTTCCCCATGCAGAGGACTAAGAGGTATGGAACTCCTGAAATAATACTTAGGAATTAAGATGACAGAAGCAACACATTCACTAGACAGGAACAACACGTTCTCTAAGCATGTCTACTTAGAAGTAAATGTCATTGACTTCAGTTAGGCTTATTCCCACGGTAAATGATTGCAGCCTGAATCTAAATGCATTGAGTCCATGGATTATTAAATCATTATAGTATTTTCTAATGCTTTCCAATGACATTGTGAAAGTTTCTGTGGCCATACTTTCCCATTATAGAACTGGCAGGGGTGCCAACTTGAATAAAATATTGGGGGGGGGGAGGTAAGCCCCGCCCTGCATAACTGATCACAACACCATCTGAATCGCAATGCCCATCAACTTTGTGGGGGACAGCCCCCTCAAATATTTTACTGGTGGGGTGAAAGGACCTCAGCCTCTAGCACTTGGCTCCTATGACTGGCATACACACAGAGTACATAAGAATTTGGAGTTAATGCATAGCCTCTTCTAGGAAACCAGATGTTAAATTGTGAAAGCATATTTCCATGACATAATTGTTTGGAATTCCCTTTTTCCTCAGTGAAGAAGGAGCAGAAGAAAGTGGAACTCTTCTTAGCGTGTTTAGAGCTATAACTTGAAGCACGGTTAGTCGTCAGAGTCTTTCGAAAGGACAAAGGCCAGGGATGGGGAAGTTGTGGTCCTCCAGATGTTGCTGGACTCCAACTCCCATCAGCCTTTGCCCTATCCCACCAATTCATTGTCAGGGCTGATGGGAGATGTAGTCTAGCAACACATGTTGGGTCACAGCTTCCCTACCCCTGCTTCAGGCCCACTTCTGCAGAGCACCCAGTCATCTCCCTGTCCAGCAGCTTCTTCCCCCTTTCCACCTGGTATCATGCATTTCAGAAAAAAAGAGGCAGGGAAAGAGAGAGATAAATTGGCTTCTGACAGCTGGTTTGTGCTCCAGGGAGCAGCGATCAATGAATCTTTCTTCCCTTGCTGAGCCTGAGAGATGCCTGGCTAGGGTGGGCGTAAATCATTAATTGCGGCTTCCGTTGGGCTCAGCATTTTCTTGAATGCTCCTGCTAGGAGACATATTTATATGGCAGCTTCTTTAGATTCCTAGAAGGAACTGGGAGGATATTGGTGATGTTTATAAGCGAAGTTAAAAGGTGTTGATTTATCTGTAGAAACACTTTGATAATTAAGCGCACTTTTTTGCACAGTTGCGTGGCTCATATCTCTCTTATTTGTTGCTTTTTACACCAGTTGTCTCAAAGCAACTTATGTATTAAAAAAAATGGAGATAAGAAAAAGCATTAAAAGCAAATCTAAAGCAAGACCCAAAGTGCTCATCCAAATTTATAGGGCCAGATTCAGCTAAGTAGCTCCCACTACTGCAATAAGTTCTGCTAGTACGACTGGACTTTCCCCATCTTCCTTCCCCTGTGAGCTCACCATGTCCCCCCACATATCTGTGGGATCAGGAGATTCCCCCCTCCCCGAACAGCCTGCAGTGGGGAGAGGAGGGATCATTATCTCTGGAAAGCTAAAATGCTTGTGCTGGTACAGTGGTACCTCAGGTTAAGTACTTAATTCGTTCCGGAGGTCCGTACTTAACCTGAAACTGTTCTTAACCTGAAGCACCACTTTAGCTAATGGGGCCTCCTGCTGCTGCCGCGCCGCTGGAGCCCGATTTCTGTTCTTATCCTGAAGCAAAGTTCTTAACCTGAAGCACTATTTCTAGGTTAGCAGAGTGTGTAACCTGAAGCGTATGTAACCTGAAGTGTATGTAACCCGAGGTACTGTATAATGATTCTAATAGCAAAACATTCAATTGCACCCATATTATTTATACTCAGTCTGTTGGTGAAATCCATGGCACCCTTTTATACTATAGGTCAGGGGCCGGCAAACTGTGTCCCTCCAGGTTGATGGACTCCGACTCCCATCAGGCTCAGCCAGCATTGTCTGGGTTGATGAGAACTGCCCATCACTGCCGTAGGTTACATTTTGTTTTTTTACTTTGGCTGTGATCTCGGGAAAACGGTCAACAGAAATGAATTGGGCTTACATTCAAAGAAATCAGCTTAGGAACGAATGCCAACAAATGGTGTCAATAGGATACGTGCTGCTGTCCATTAAAGGAAGATCTGTAATGCAACTGTAGTCCATTTTATTTACCTTGGAATAAACTGAAGTGTGCCCAATATGTGATAAACGATTGTCTGCGGAAGTGCTATATCAAGTTGCAAAAGAAAAACCCAGCCTAAAAGAACAGCTCTGTTGAGCTTGGATGTTCTGTTTGGTGGAAGCTCTCCATGCCTGTTCTACTAAACCAAAAACATCTAGAGGTTAATAGTGTGCTGCTAAATAGTGCACTGCTAAATATCTGCCCAGCAGGTGTCTGCAGGCATCAGTGATGGGAACTGCTTCTAAAGATGCCTTGGAATTCACAGGGTTAGCTGGCGCTGTGAAATAAATGCCCTGCCTCCCAGGAATGCTGTGAAAGTGAAACTTAACTTGAATACTTAGGTTCACGGCCCTTGCTTGGATCAGCTCTTAGGAAGGCCCTTACACCAGGCAAACATTCATAGTGGAAATAGGAAACATGCCTGTAGATTTCTGATTGGATGAAAGCTTTATTTGGTTGTGCTGTGCAAAGGGAGTTGGTTTTTGCTCAATAGCTGCAATGGAAAAGGAGTACTTTTTTCAACACTTCTTACCATTAACTGCTAGGTAGTCATATACTCCTGTTCCTTACCTGATTTCCTGTGTTTGATGGGGCTTGCTATTTCTGCACTTTCCAGAGGAGTCAGCATGGCCTGCTAAATCAAACTGAGATTGCAATGTGTTTAAGATACCTAACGCCCCAGTCTCTGTTTTCTTTGGTTTGAATGAAGATTGTAGTGCTTCAAATGTGTGTGTGTGTGTGTGTGTGTGTGTGTGTGTGTGTGTGTGTAACCCCTATGAATTATGCAGTCCCAATAAATTATTCACTTGCATCATTTCTCTGGTTTGCTGTTGGCTTGGCATAGCTCCCAACTACCACTGTAGAATTATCCGGTCTTCTTCTTCCTGGGAATCGTTACATGGACAATCCCAGCTAACTAGGGATCCCAGAATGAACTAGATGATGTCATGAATCTATGTTACCAATCAGACTTGGGCATGTGACAACATTTGCTCTGGATACATGAAGCCAATTCAGAGTGGGGGCATTGCATTACCTGAGCAGTAGCCAGGACTCTAGAACAGAGGGATAGAACCAGTGAGATCAGGAACACAAGCAGCACAAGACACAGATATTCCAGGACCAGACACAGCTGCAGCCAGTCAGCCAGGACCTGCCTCAAACTGTTAGGCGGCTCTTTGCCCTTCGGAAATGGGGAGGAGCCTGGGAAGGATAGTTTAGCCCAGGGGAAAGTACCTCCTTGCAGCTCAGCCCTAATGTGCAGAACTTGGAGAGAGCAGGAGCCAGGATTCCTAGTATATAATCTGTACCCATGTTATATACTGTAAGTTATGATAGGAACTGTTTTGCAAAACTATTTAAAATTTGTGTGAAATAATAAAAGCCACCAGCGTATACAGATTGGCATCTTCTTGTTCCTTAAGCCTACAGGGATGACTTAAAACAGATTTATAAAACCCATGAATGTAGCGGGATTGTACACATTCAGCAGATTCCTTTTAATGCAAGGTGCTTTCATCTTCTACTTTTGAAAGCTGGAGGGTAAACTAAGAATAACTGGTTCCCCTTCTTTGTTTTATAATTCAGGATCCTTTGATAAACCTCTCCTTGCTAGCATCGCTTTAAAGTGAATGTATGGCTGATATCTTCTGCCACCTTTGTAAAAAAAATCAGCATATATGCTGAGCTCATAATATTGTAATGAGCATGTATGAATCAGTGTAATTGGCTACCTTACTGACACACACTCCCCCACCTCCGGTAAATATTGCAACGAAGTAGTTCCATCACCCCACACTGTATGTAATATTCTTAGCAAGTAATGTATACAAAAAAATGCATATATGAAGGCAAAGTGTACGGAAAATGCTTATATTGTTAAAAATTACATACAAGAGTACATTATATTGGGGGAAGTAGAAATATTAGGGGGAATACGTTTATATTAGGAAAAAGTTTGCACTAAAATGTTGATGACTTTGCTTGAGGGGAAAAAACACAAATTGATATGAAAAGGCAAAGAGAAAGAGAAAAATGAGAACGAGAAGCCAGAATTAACAGATTTGGCCATCTTTGGAGGTGATACAGTGGTAGTGTCATTCTGAAGATAATAAGTGAAGCTTCCAATAAATAAACCAATTTTTGCCCATTGTAGGAAATCAGAGGATGCTGACTGGCTGCGGCTCTCCACAGTTTCAGGTATGGGACCTGCCGCCCCCCCCTGGAAAAACTGCAGGTGGAACCTGGAATCTTCTAACGCACAGCGGATGCCACACCACTAAACTATTATCCTTCTCCCAAATATCAGAGATGACAAGTATTAGTACTGTGACCCACACGTCAGGCCCACACAAAGATGTTAAAATATATTTAAACTGACTGTTGGGCTGCCGTCAGTTGCTAGGCAACAAGTGCTTTGTTTATAAGTCCCCGAAAGATAACAAGTCTTGCAAATTCTGTAAGTGCCAGACTTTGGAAATGGCTCCGTCAATCTAAGCAGGGCTCCTCCGCCAGCACAAATATATTTCTGATGTGACCCTCAGTTCTGACACTCCCACTTAATGGCTGCAGCTGACTTATGTGGGCCTCTGCCTCTTGTTAGGTAGTCAGTCAATTGCTTTCAAGAGAATTGAGTGGGATTTGCAAGAGATGTTGCTTCTCAGGGTGTACGTGCATGATCACTTTTGTGCTGCTGTTTGCCTTTGCTCAGACATGATGGGCAGGCTTTGTAAACCATGCATGCAACCAAAGAAGGGCGAGAGTACACAACAGGAGCACTGGTGTATTTAATTCTCAGGGTGAGGGGAAGCAGTGCCCATTTCCAGTTCTGTGAGAATTATGTTTTTCTATGCACACTTTACCTTAATACAGTCGTACCTTGGAAGCTGGAAGCCTTGGCACTTGTACGTTTTGGCTCCCGAACGCCGCAATCCGGAAGTGAGTGTTCCAGTTTACAAATGTTCTTTGGAACCCAAATGTCCAATGGGACTTCCACGGCTTCCAATTGGCTGCAGGAGCTTCCTGCAGCCAAACGGAAGCCACGCCTTGGTTTGTGAATGTTTTGGAAGTCGAACAGACTTCCAGAATGGATTCCGTTTGACTTCTGAGGTACGACATCCAGCCTGCCCAGGCCAGCCCATCTTCAAGGTTCCAAGAGGTCCAATGTTTAACCTCAGAGGATGCTGAGCCATGGTCAAATGCCACCAAGGCTAAACTTGATTCCTTAGAGAGGAACAAGACATGGGAACTAGTTCCAGGCCTGCCCAGGCCATAAAAGGTTTACAAAGTTCAGTTATTGCAAAAGTTTTTCAGTGTTAATTTTATGCATTTTTTAAAATCACCATGGTATTTAACAATAATATCTTCAATAATATCTTGTGAGGGGCCTCACAAGTGGAGTAGCCCAGGGCCTCTCTTCATCTAAATCCAACCCTGAGGATGCCAGATTACTCATTGGTCCCCATTTTGTTTTTTAAACCGAATTTGAAAATGCAGTTTTGTTTAAGAAGAATGTGTATATATGAATGAATAAAAAATATTCAAAGTATAAGCCCAGATGCAAAACCTTGCACTCACACAGAGATTTATTTGTTTATTTAGATTTGAGCACAAATTCCAGGTTCTGGGAAGGCTCTGGAATAAGTTTCTAAAACAGGGCATATTACGGAAGCAGGCTGCTAGAATTCCTATGTATTGGAAAGCAAAGGACTTGCAAATATTCTACATGAGAAAGGAAATCTGGTAACTGATTTGTCTTTTGGGAACTAGCTGTCACGACTGTATGCTATAAAGCAATGTAAAAGATGCCTACAGAGAAAAATATATCAGCACTGAACATGTGTTTAAAATTGACTCTTCATTTAAATGTGTCTGGAGATTAACTACTCTCAGTGTAGTGGAAAATCATCTCCACTTTCAGATACTTTAATGAGGGAATTTGCTCACATAGTCGATCAGGCAAAAATTTAAATTCACATGCAGTCTTCGAATGCCCAACATATCCTAGTAAGAGATTTGATCATAAGACCTCTCTTTTTCAAACTGAGATGCATGATAGGCAGGTATCCTCTGGTTTATTTCCACTGAATATCTTGAAGACAGCTTAATTGAACTCATTAGCAAACCTAGTTTCTAATTTTATGCTTTCTGCTGCAATAAAAAATTATTGCAAAGACTGGGTGAAATTCTGTGTGCAGAATGGCATTTGATTCATCAGAAGCATATGCTAATGTTAAAGAAATGAAGGGTTTTTTAATTATTATCCTCTCCTCGGCACGGGTGGCACTGTGGGTTAAACCACAGAGTCTAGGACTTGCCGATCAGAAGGTCAGCAGTTCGAATCCCCGCGACGGGGTGAGCTCCCGTTGCTCAGTCCCTGCTCCTGCCAACCTAGCAGTTCAAAAGCACGTCAAAGTGCAAGTAGATAAATAGGTACCGCTCTGGCGGGAAGGTAAACGGCGTTTCCGTGTGCTGCTCTGGTTCGCCAGAAGCGGCTTAGTCATGCTGGCCACATGACCCGGAAGCTGTACGCCGGCTCCCTCGGCCAATAAAGCGAGATGAGCGCCGCAACCCCAGAGTCGGCCACGACTGGACCTAATGGTCAGGGGTCCCTTTACCTTTACCTTTATCTCCTCGGCAGCCCCCTGGTGCCATGCTCCTTCCTTTTCTGGAGGTTCCTCCAGTCTTCTGGAACTGATTTTCAGGGGATGCAGGGGAAAGGGGAACTGGTGAAAACTGCCTCTCCTTTCCTTACATTTGTGGGCACTAGGGATGGTGTTGAATTTTGCAGTAACTGAGCTTGCACTCAAGCTGAGCTCTGTTCAAGAGCTTTGTGAGCCAATCAGGTTTCATGTGAGTAATAGCAATATTTAGAGATACAAATCTCTTCAGTCATGAAACAATAAGGACCCCCAAAAAGCTTATCAAACCAGGCCATTACAACTGTGCATCTGTACAACTGTGTGTTTCCTTCAACTGTGCTTAATTGAGGACATGACTGTAGCCATTAACTGTAATGGTTACATTTATAATCCTGTCTCCTACCTTGACTGTGTGTAGAGTGGGGAGTAATGTTTATATTAGGACATGCTGAATTTTTCAACTTTCAAATTCCAAAAAGGATGAGTGCTAAAAATTTGTAACATGACTTGGGAATTCAAAAGATATTTTGGTTAAATTAATATAATTTAGTTTTCCTTGGTAAGTAAAATTTGTGTAAAAATGCATAGAAATCATTTAAAATGATTGCTAAGTACTTGTAGTTGTGTATTATTATTATTATTATTAAGCATTATCTGACATTTTCAGAAGATAAAATTAAAATTCTTGGATTTTCTGAAAGCAGTTTATGTGTTTATTCATTAAACATAGACCTATCAAGCCAAATTTTGTCTGATAACAAGAATAATAGCAGATTTTTAATTCCCCACACCCAAAAACATATTTTTAAGACCCCTCACTGAATAAATTTTCAAAAAATAAGTTTCACTCCCGAAAATGAGATGCCCTGTTATTGTATTATTAACCATGGTACATTAGATCAAACCTTTGGTGCAACCTGCAAATCACTGGTGCTGTTTGACCCTATTCATTGAGACGGGAGTTATATAGCCTCACTAAATACAGTGGTACCTCGGGTTAAGTACTTAATTCATTCTGGAGGTCCATTCTTAACCTGAAAATGTTCTTAACCTGAAGCACCACTTTAGCTAATGGGGCCTCCTGCTGCTGCCGTGCCGCCGGAGCACGATTTCTGTTCTCATCCTGAAGCAAAGTTCTTAACCCGAGGTACTATTTCTCGGTTAGCGGAGTCGGTAACCTGAAGTGTATGTAACCTGAAGCGTATGTAACCCGAGGTACCACTGTATCCTATGTTGGAATTAATGGAGGTAACACAGCAACAGTCCATACCTCCCTTTTACGCCCTACTATTTATTCAATAAAAAGAACTATTAACTTTCTTTTTGGCAGAGTTCCAGTGAACAGTGATTCCTCCTGTGAGCAGCCTTAGATGCCAAAAGATGATTTGAAATTACTGAACCAACTCACGTAAGCCATGCACCTGGGGCATCCCAAGACAATAGCAGCCATTCAGAAAGGATCAGATCTTAAAATAATATTCGTCAAGTAGCCCTTCCTAGACTCTCTCTCTCTCTCTCTCTCTCTCTCTCTGCGTGTGTGTGTGTGTACATGTGCCAAAGACTTGTGGTGTAATTGCTGCTCTGAGTTTAATAAACGCTTTCACTTCGGTAAATATACCAGAGATTTAAAAATTTCACAAGCAGCTTCAGGGTTACCATTATATCTTGCGCACTGTGGTGATGTGCTGCAGAGCCAAATGTAGCTCACTCTGCATCAACAAAGGATCTTGTGGCATTTTAAAGACAAACATATTTTAGTCTGCATTTAAGCTTTTGTAGGCAAGGGAGGCCACTTCATCCGATTCACAAACTGAGGCCGAAAGGTCAAGCAATGCAAAAAGGCACCAGTACGCAGGAATACGCCAAGCACAAAAGTGAATTCAGAGACCAATGAAATGGATGCGCTGTCCAGTCTGCTAAGGAGCAACCCATTCCCCACTATTGGTGATAAATAGATGTAGCCAGATCAATAACGTAGAAAGGAGCAATTAGGTTCTGCAGCCAGCTAGTCATTCATAGAGGCCAAATTCCACAGGGTCAGATTTGCTAATTAATCCCAATCCAGTGACTTTGCCCTGGAGTCTTCCTTTGACACTTCTCTGTTGGTGCCTTGTGTGCCTTTAAGGTCTGCTACGGAATATTCTGGAAGACTGAGGGCCAAGCTAGATGGTACCCTTAAGCACAGGCTTGTTTTTTCAAACTCAGATTGTCGGTGTGGATGGGGCTGGCCCAAGGCATTTTTTCTGCCTGAGGTGAAGGTCGAGATGGTGCCCCCACCTGCATTCCAGACACAGAAACCTGTTGGACTGGCAGTTGAATCTTATGTCAACACTGGCAATGTGTTTGTGTCCTCCATGCACCTGAGGGTAGCCGGCTAGTTGTGGGAGTCCAAGACAGGTCACGTGGTACATAAGCGCATAAGAGCACAACTTCGTCCTCTAACAGAAGGGAGCATTCAGGAGACCTAGCTGTCATTGCTGACTCCCAGGCATCTGCTGCCCAAGGTGGTTGTCTCATTTTGCTGGTTGTTATGTACTGAGTTGAATCGGATCCAAAATGCAGCAGTCTGATTGGTCCAAGAACAATAGGATTCAGAATGCAGCAGTCTGATTGGTCCTAGAACAATGCAGCAGTATGATTGGTCCGCAGGAGCCACCCAATCCAGCTCCAGGTGGAAGGGAATCTACAACCTGATTGGCCTACAGGGGAATCCCGGAATTAGCCAATCATGTGCAGCCCATTGTGTAAATAATGTATATAAAGCAGATATTGTGGGGGAACTTTGATTCCTCCTCACCACTATGAGCTGAATAAAGAGCATGAAATCCACTCTTGACTCCGAGTATATTTCACTGGTCCTGAGTGCAGAGGGTCTGACTTGGGGAAGTAGAGGGGCATTAACCCTTTGCACTCAGTATGGTCTCAATTTTTATAGGGATTCCTCCCTGATACTGACATTTTCATAGGGATGGGAACACTCACTTGCATTGCAATCCCTGTTGTTGTCATGCCCTCCTCCCAATCCAAATCAAGATCATAGCAGGGGAGAAAGGACTGAAGCCCTCTGCCCCTCATGCTAGGGACACAATCAAGATCAGGCCACCCCATGCTAGCAATTTGGATTGTTGTTGTTTTGAAAAACAGCAACCCTGCCTCAAAGGGCACAGGCGTTGTCTAGTTTGTCCCCAAAGTGCTATCCCCTGGGCTTTGGCATGCTATCCCAGCTATCCCTAACTGGTGCCTAACTCCAGGTGTTTTGGAATCCAACTCCCATCAGCCCCAGCCAGCATGTGGAAAGCTGGCAAAAGCTGTCCTAAGTTTTTAGTGGTAATGCTGAGTATAGTGTCTTCAGAAGAGCTATTGCTCAAAGTTTATATGTGCTGTTTCTATGTAACAGAAGTTTCTATGCAATTTGTTATCAAGCAGCCATGCTCCCATAGGTGGGATTAGACACATTCTGGATAATTTTTATGCCCCAGAACTTGCAGTAACTGGGAAATAATACGCTTACAAACAAATCAAACGAGGCAAGTAAAAATGATGTCAGCAGCTGTAATTGCTAATAGCTGCCATTTCTTTCTCACACACGTTTTTAAAACATCAACATTTTCCAGATCGTACAAGACATTTGACAAGAGCCATTAACCGAATCCAAAATGTAGCCGAGCAGCCTGTGTTTTAAGCCCATCCTCCTGTGTGCTGCAAGTATTGCCTGTCCGCTGGAATAGAGGCCTGTCAGTTGAGATGAGAACAGCTGCATCATAAATCACATGGCACAGCCTTAGCAGGGACCGGTGTTAACAGGCCTCTGTCACAGAACAAGCCTTTCTTGCCTCGCAAATAATCTTCCCAGTGTAGCTTTGATGTTCATTTTGAGAAAATACTTGGCTTTACATTACGGCTTCTCTGACAGTTGATTGCCTGGCAGCTATGACAAGTCTTGCTGAGGGCTCTGCTGCCACCACGAGAGTTTCAAACCATTTATTTTGGCGGATCTGTTAAACCGCACAGTGGACTGAGTTTATCAGAGCTTGTGATGTGCTTGAGTTCAAGAGACTTTTGCATCCATAGTTCCTGGCTGGACTCCAAAGAGTGACTTTGGCGCATGCTAGGGCTAAGCATGATCTGCGGTATTTTTGGACTTCTCTTTCTTTAAACAGAGGATCCAATGCCATATCACAAACTGCTTCTGAAAGTCTCATCAGGTTCAAAAGTGGTTTGCCATGTGGTAGCGCTGGGAGGAGAGGGGGAGCAGCTGCTGGAGAAATGGAAGCCTAGAGCCTCCTTGGACATATGGAACAATTTGAGGACTACTTTGGATCCCAGTCAATCTAGTAGATGAAACTAAGACCCCCAGCTAAATATTACATTATTCAGACTCCTTCAGGATTTAGAGATGAGCAACTGATGAAACGAACTACAAAATGTTTCGGCATTGCTGATTTACTCAATTGTTGTTTCATTAAATGGAAGTTGGCACTGGGCTTATTTATTTATTTGACCCATTTTTGGCCCATTGTTCAACCAAAAAAGCTCCCAGAGATCAATAACAGGGCTCTGTTTACCTCAGGTTTACAGTCCACAAGATTCAGAAGGAAATTGGACTGTGGGGGAAGGGGAGGAAAAAACTAAGGCGAGGAGGAGGAGACAAATTGAGCTGGTTTCTCCACTAAGCCAGTGCAATGGTTCTGCTTATCTTCTCAACTCCTTTGCTGCAGTCTCGTGGAATGGCTGCCGCCACATGGCAACTGAGGGAAGACCTGTGTGGAGCTGGTTTCTCAGCTGAACCAACAGATCGGCCCTGCTTCCCATCTCTTCCTCTGGTGCAGCTTCATGGAATGGCTGCTTCCAGGTGACATTTAGGCTTTCCAAAAGGACCACCTGAGTCTCTCCTCAGTTGGTTCAAGTATGGCCTGCCTCTCCCATTGGTGAAGTCTTACCTGGGCATACTAGAAAAAGTCCCAGCTTATTTTCCACCTAACAAATGGAGGGACTTTGGCCATCCCTAAGTATGTGGTGTTGTTGTTTTGTGTTGCTCCTGGAGCCTTGTAGATTATGTATTCAAGTTGGAGAACTTGGGGAGAGATTTATTGTCATATAAAACCTCCTGAGTTAGCGATGCAGGAGAAGTTTGATTCAGGTCACATCTAAATGCAAAACTATGTAAATAAAACTTCTTGAAACAATAGGCAAACCTAAACACAGCCATCCTTTGACATTCACGCTTTTAAGAATTTTGCAATGCAGTTGTCCAACCAAGTCATGTGCAAGCAAATGCATATACTGGGATAAAGCATGCATAAAAATGGACATATTAGTGACAATAACATACGAAAATGCATCACATTAGGGGAAATGGTTTTGCAAAAATGTTTTGTGTAAATGGTAAATTAGGAGAAATTGCTATTGAATTTTCATGAGGACTTTCTTTTTTTTAAAAAAAATCACAAACTGATGTGGAAATGCAGAGAACAGAATTTAAGATTGTGTTGTGTTTTAATCTGCTTTTAGTCTATCAGTGGTTTTAATTATTTTTGAATGTATGAAATAGTGTTTTTCACTGCTTTTACTGGTAATGATATTGTTTTATTCTTTTTAAAAACTGACCTAAGGTTTGTTCGTGGTTTTTTTTACTTCTAAGCAGTATACAAATTTTATGAAATTGATAAATTAAATTAATATGGGGGGGAAATGAGACACTGAGAGATTTGCCCACCTCTCACTCTGGTGATGTGCTTGCAACTGTTTTATTGTTGAACACAACCACGTTGCATCTTTTCCCTTTAGTTCCCAGTTACACAGTCCCGTCAACCCACTTAAACTGAAGTTTCAGCTTCCAGTGGCAGCTGAACAGTGTTTCGTGGGTTCATTGGGTGGGGCTTCATAATTCTACGTGATGTAATGAATTATGGAAAATGAGGAAGAAATTTGTGTTAAACTTGTATAATTTATTTTCACAGCAGAATCCTTTATTTATTTGTGCAGAATACTGATTGACTTGGCGCAGCTTTCGTGCTGTATTTTTAATGCAAACTAAATGCTTCTCTGTCTATCCCTTTGCTCCTTAAACATTCTCTTTACTTCTGCTCTTAGATGGGATTATTTTGTGCACAGACGGTCTCTTGCTGCATCTGTGAAATTTCCCAAAACACATCCTGCCACTCTCCTTTCTTTAGCTAAATGACATTAGGCCTGCAAATGTGCTTACTGCTCTTCCACACAGGAATCTACTGCATGCCGATAAGATGGAAGACCAGGAGGACACTTTAAAAGCCTTAAGATGTTCTAAGCACTGAAAATAACTCATCAAAGCTTTGCCACTTATATATTAATAGGATTGGAGAAGTGCAGAGGAGGGTGAGCTGCAGATAGAAACCTGGATGCCTGCTTTTGGAAGGAAAAATACAAGCAACAGAAACCACTAAAAAATAAAATAAAACCCCATATGTTTCATAAGACAGAAGGTACACGTGATAAGTTACATGTGTCATTAATTTTTAAGTGATCTGAGGAGTGGGGTGGCATTGATTCACTTGTTTGCCATGAACTCAGCAAAGGAAGGCCAGTCAGGGAGGGGGAAAAGTTGCAGCCAATTTTTTAGGATTTTATTTCACTGCAGCAACGTAGCGTTTAATTTTTATTGTTTTGACTGCAGCATGAACTGAGATGATGGATTAGACTAGGATGTGCTGGATATACTTTTGCATATACGAATACACAAGGGAGACCAAAACTCATCAATAATATAAACTGAGATTGAGGCATCAGGGGCAGAAAAATGCTTGAAGTGTACAACTCTTCATGGCTTCCATGAGATACTTTGGGATCCTTATGGCAATGTGAACATTTCCATGAAATTACCTCCTGCTCCTATGTGACCTGCTCAGTTCAGAGACAGGGCTGTAGCTCAGTGGCAGATCAGCTGCTTTGCAAGCAGAAGGTCCCATGTTCAGATCCTGGCATCTTTGGGTCAGGCTGGGAGACACCTCTGTCCAAATCTTAACAGTAAGTGAAGACCCTCCACCTGTTTTGAGACTACAGTTCCCATCATCCCTGACCGCAGGTTCTGCTAGCTAGGGATGATGGGAGTTGTAGTCTAAAAACAGCTGGAGACCCAAATTTGGGAAACCCTGGTGTAGACGATACTGAATTAGATGGTCTAAATTTGATGGACTCCGTATAAGACAGCTTCCTGCGTTTGTTTGTTCATAAGATTTCTTCCCTTCCCTTCAGCTTACGGTTCTAGGGCAGCTTACAACAATATGGTGCCAAAAAACAGATAAACCAGTTAGAATTACAAAAAGAAGTAAAATCCTTCCAGCTAGAAAAGTGCAAATTCAGCAAAGAGGTAGTTCCAACAAAACAAAATACTTAACTGTCAGTGGCCAGGGTAAAGGGTAAAAAGCTATTTCCTAGGTCACTGTTCCCTGCACTTCTGAGGGCTGTGGAACTACCAAGAGAGCACCCTTTGCCAATCTTAATACCTGAGAACATCAGGAGGGATGGAGAGACTAACATGAGCACCTTGAATTGAACCTGGAAACCAAATGGAAACCTGCACAGTTGTTTTAAAACAGGGATTTTATGAACCTCAACCAGTCATATATATGCATATCCTCCAACATTTCTCCGATGAAAATAGGGATGCCCTATTCCATTATAATATTCATAATAATAATTTTTATATTCATATCCAGCCCATCTGACTGGGTTGCCCCAGCCACTCTGGGTGGCTTCCAACATATATACAAGCATACTAAAACATGAAACATTAAAAAAACATCCCCATACAGGACTGCCTTCAAATGGCTCAGGGGTTGAATGACTCCATAAAGGTAAAGGTAAAGGGACCCCTGACCATTAGGTCCAGACGCGGACGACTCTGGGGTTGCAGCGTTCATCTCGCTTTACTGGCCGAGGGAGCCAGTGTTTGTCCGCTGACAGCTTCCAGGTCATGTGGCCAGCATGACTAAGCCACTTCTGGCAAACCAGAGCAGCACACAGAAACACCATTTACCTTCCCACCGGAGCAGTACCTATTTATCTACTTGCACTTTGATGTGCTTTCGAACTGCTGGGCAGGAGCTGGGACTGAGCAACGGGAGCTGACCCTGTTGCAGGGATTCGAACCGCCAACAGGGAGCTCACCCTGTTGCAGGGATTCGAACCGCCAACCTTCCGATTGGCAAGCCCTAGGTTCAGTGGTTTAGACCACCCGCGTCCCTCTTGAATGACTCCATACCTTCCAGCATTTCTCTGATGAAAATAGGGACATCCTAAGAAAAAGCGGAACATTCCAGGATCAAATCAGAAACTGGGACAGCTTCTGTAAATCCAGGGCTCTCTCCCTGGAAAATAGGGAGAATTGGAGGGTCTGTATATGGCTGCTCCAGTTTGGACCAGTTGAAGTGTCTGTTGCAATTTCTTCACTTATCTAAATAGTTCTTTTCTTTTTGCTTTTTTGCAGCCAATTTGGAGCTTGCTATCCACACCTTCAGTCAATTGTACATGGGAGAATAAGTGTGCTTTTCCCCATCCGCACCAATGACTGGATGTGACCAGTCTGAGAATAGTTCCATTGGTGGGCTCTGCAGATTTAGGGGAGCATGACCGGTTCCATTGAACTGGGCTTGAAGCCTCGGGGTGCCATAACTATGCTGTAGAATGGAAGGGGAGAGGCGGGGGCCATCAAATTTTGGTGTCACACAGGAAGCCACTGAAATATGAGACCCCAAGGTCCACCACTGCTGCCAACCAGTAAATGGGCTCATTCCAAGACCCCATTGCATTTCTGGAAATCTACTCCTGCAGATTAGGAGAATGGAAGGAAGGGGCTACTTGTGTCTGCCTGAGCTGTGATGAACTTGGTTATTGTGATTAAAATTTATCTGCAGCTAATGGTCACTGTCATGGGCAATATGTTGGAAGAATATCAGCATCTGTATGCATGACTGAGAATGAGACAGCGGTTTCTCAGTCTTCTGTCGTGCCTGACAGAAAACATGATTAAAAACCTTCCACAGAGAAGGGGATTGATGCTCAAACAGTTTTCACACAAATGGAAATTTTGAGGATCCATTCCAGATCTGTCACAAATGCTGGATTTCTTTTTTCTTTTTCTTTTTAACAGGGTCATTCAGTTGATATCTATGAATGATTATTAAAAGCATTTTTGTTTTATCAAAGAGTTGCTGGTGTTGGGAGTTGCTAATATCAGTACAGTCTCCAGCCTACCTCCCCCACCCACCCACTGATGTTGTTTCATTCTGGGGTTTTTCCTGTTTTATATTATTTTATCTCTCATAAGCCACAGCGGGAGCTGTGTGACTGATGGAGCAGGTTAGAAATGTCAGGAATAAACAAATAATATGTCAAAATGACTTCAAGTTTGCATTTATTGTAAATTGGCAGGGCATAACGAATATATAATAAAATGGAGCTTGGACTGTAAGTAATGTTTCATCATCAACAGGATTTTAATTTAATCTCCTGTCATTTTGAGTCAGCTAACTAGTCTGTATATATCTGTGTTTGCGTGTGTATTCCTGAGAAAGCAGTGCTCAGAGACAAGTTTGCTGTTGCAAGCAGCGAGAAGGCAAAAGGGCAACACTGCCAAAGGCATGAAAGCTGAAAGTGACTATGTGGGGAAGTGGTTAATTCCAGCCTTGCCTTCAGGAAAGGATGAGTCCCAAAATATCACATTTTAACAAGCAATCTTTGGTAACTATATAAAGCTTCCAGGCACATTGCCAAGGAGTTTGCTCGGAGGTCAAGTTGCAAGCATTGCATGCCTGATTCTACATATTTCTGCAGACAGAACAGACACACACACACACACATCTCAATGGCTAGAGGTTTTGACACATGCGTGGCCCACCCAATACTTAGGAAAGGGCCATGGCTCAATGGAGAACACATGCAGGTGGTCCCATCATCAATCCCTGGCATTTCCAGGGAGAGCTGAGAGATACCCCTGTCTGAAACCCTGGGGAGTTGCAACCAATTAGCATAGACAAGAGTGAGCCAAATGGACCAGTGGTGTGAGGCAACTTCCTATGTACCTTGCATGCTTATTCGGAAACAAGTCCTACTGAGTTCTTTGGAGTTAATCCCCAGATAAGTGCATATATGGCTCCAACTTTTAAGGGGGCAGAAAGAGCAGGACTTATTACATCTCACCGCAAAATTGAATACTAGCTATCGCTGCATTAAAAAAAAGAAAAACATATGCCATCAAGGTATAATTAGGCAATTATGCATTTTGAAGTATCGTTCTGTTTCTTAATCATGGCTGTGCAGGAAACTAGTTTGAATCATTTTCTTTAAAAAATAAAACTGACTTTTTGCAATAGCATTTCCTCCAACATTAGGGACGTGGGTGGTGCTGTTGTTCTAAACCACAGAGCCTAGGGCTTGCCGATCAGAAGGTTGGCGGTTCGAATCCCCGCAACGGGGTGAGCTCCCGTTGCTCGGTCCCTGCTCCTGCCAACCTAGCAGTTCAAAAGCATGTCAAGTAAAAGTAGATAAATAGGTACCACTCCGGCGGGAAGGTAAACGGTGTTTCCGTGCGCTGCTCTGGTTTGCCAGAAGCGGCTTAGTCATGCTGGCCACATGACCTGGAAGCTGTCAGCGGACAAACACTGGCTCCCTCGGCCTATAGAGCAAGATGAGTGCCGCAACCCCAGTCTCGTTCACAGTCCGACCTAATGGTCAGGGGTCCCTTTTTATCCTCCAACATTAATGTGACAAAAATTGGGATGTCAAGAATAAGAATAAGAATAAGAATAAGAATAAGAATAAGAATAAGAATAAGAATATCCTGCCCATCTGGCTGGGTTGCCCCAGCCACTCTGGGCGGCTTCCAATGTATTAAAAAACATAATAAAATTGTACAGGACTGCCTTCAGATGTCTTCTAAAGGTTGTATAGTTACTTGTCTCCTTGGCTTGGGGGTTGCATAACTCCACACACTCCAAAATTTATCCGATGAAAATAGCAATGTTCTGAGGAAAAGTGGGACATATCAGGATCAAATCAGAAACCAGGACAGCATCTTTCTGTAAATCTGGGAATGTCCCTGGAAAATAGAGACAACTTTAGTAGTTGCTCAGACATTGACTGCTGTTACTGCACCACAGAGATGCACTTGGCCATAATAAATTATACAGCTGGATTGGGAACACTTGTACCTTAACTAGGCCATGGAGCTTTTATCTGACTATTTAGCTGCCTGGGTGCAGTGAAACAGTGACCCTCATGTGGCCTTGGGAGATTCTGTATGGTTGCCTTCTTCTGCCACTCTGCCGGAAATAATAGGCCATGCATAATAGTTCCGCAGACGTATGACATCCAGGAATCGACAGCCTGTTCTCTTTCTGCTCTGCTGCTGCATGAGTTCAAAGCAATAAAAGAAAATTAGCTGTAGTGAATACTCTTGTGTGAATGTTAAGGTGGAAACCGAATACTAGCTTAAGATCCACAGTTTTAATTCCTGTACTGTTGCCTGTTGCTTGACAAAATGGTAAGTCCCCCTCATAAGGAATAGCTGGATATCAGCCACGAAACATGTGAACCATTTTTAGAATATGACATTGTACTAAAATAAAAAATAATTAGATGACAGCTGGCAGAATGGTGAAAGACTCTATGCAGCTAACAGTTCTGTAAATAAAAATGCTGAGTTGGGCCATTACTTCCCTTGCTAGCAAGGTTTTGGGAAAGGGGAGCTAGGGCCTTTTTAACAACAAATGTGAAACCATAAAAAATATTTTCACTGATATCGTGCGGGTAACATGATGCTTTTGATGCACAGCCTTCCTGTTCGAAGCAGCTGCCGTTCAAGCAGAGAGCAAAGGCAGACGGAATGACCCCAAGTCATGAACAATGACTAGCAAAGAGTGGGCTGGAACAATTCAAACAGTCTGCAGCAAGAAGGTTATTAGCTGAGACTGTAATTTTATTGCTGTGTGGCGTCATTGCTTGCTTCCTGCTGCATGCATTTCTTCCCCTCTGTTCCAGGCAGATCACTTGTCTGGATAACTCAAAGCTGAATTAAGCGCACCAACCCAAAGTCTGATTGCATATTGGATAGGCAACCCATTATGTGCCAGATGCAGCAGGTCCAGCGGGCAATTGCCTTGCAATCTGCAGGTGAGAGCGATCGCAGAGATGCTCAAGGTACTAGTGTTTGCACTGTGTCAGGAAAGAGCATCAGCCCTGGGTTACCCCTTCACCACACCCCTCTTCTTTTAAAAGGTATGTTCTACTGAGGCCCATTTTGCAGTCCTTCCAGCTCAACCGAAGAGACAGATGGAGACTCTGAAAATGCTCCTTCTATCAAGTTTGAGCAAAGCAGTGTTTCCAAAGCTGCTGGCAAGTGTGACATGCTCCCACACCCTCCAAGCCCATTAAAACAGAGAGACAACACACACACACACACACACAGACACAGTGGTACCTCGGGTTAAGTACTTAATTCGTTCCGGAGGTCCGTTCTTAACCTGAAGCACCACTTTAGCTAATGGGGCCTCCTGCTGCTGCTGTGCCGCCGGAGCACAATTTCTGTTCTCATCCTGAAGCAAAGTTCTTAACTTGAAGCACTATTTCTGGGTTAGCGGAGTCTGTAACCTGAAGTGAATGTAACCTGAAGCGTATGTAACCCCAGGTACCACTGTGTATATATATATATCCAACCTTTCCTCTCAAGGAACTCCAATTGTACATGTATCGCTCCCAGTGTACCTTAGGCTGAGAGAGAGTTATAGGCTCAAAGTCAGCCAGTGAGCTTTACGGCTGAGTGTGAATTTGAACTTACCACTCAATTAGGAGAGCACACCAAGTCATTCTTGGGTTGGATAACTAATGGAAGGGCCATAGCTTAGCAGCTGTCATAGACCATTTCCAGGTTCAATCCCTGATATCTCCATGAGAGCTTGGGATGTCCTCTCTCTGAAATCCTGGAGATCTAGTCAATAAACACAATATTGAGTTAGAAGATGGACCAAAGACTGAGAAACTTCCTGTGTCCTCCTGAGGTGGAAAGCAGGATACTTAACACGCCACCTGCACATGATACGTTTTGGAAATGAGGGGAGGAAATCACACGAGGCCTCAGCACATCACAAGGTTAGTGTGCCACCCTTTCTCAAGCTGGTGTCCTCCAGATGTTTTGGATGTCAGGTCCCGTTATTCCTGACCATTGACCATGCTGACTGGGGCAAATGGGAGCTGAAGAAGTTCAGCAGCATCCGGACCATGTCTCATATTTCCTAGATTGTGTAGACAAAGCAAAAATCACAACATGGGATATCTCCCCTATGCAGCATTAATTCCATAGCTTCACTCAATTCAATTAGATGGAAAGCAAGGCGAGAGGGAGTGGAGGAAAGACAGCATAGCCAGATGGAAACTAAATAAGAAAGAGATGAAATGAAGCTAAGTTAGATACATTTGTACAGTTAATATTTTAAGTGCTATTTGGATTTCTGTTTGTGGCCTCTTCGAAATATCAAAACTTCTTTTTTTCTTTTTCTTTTTTACAGCTTCCAGAATGTAACATTATCAGGAAGGGATTTGGTGCCAGCAATTTAGATTTGCCAGTTGCTAAAATATTTCTGGAAGTGCCACAGTCCAAGATAGAGTTACAGGGTACTTAGGGATATGGCTTGCCCCTTCCAGGAAGATGGTAGCTTGGCTCAACTCATTGCTCAAAGTCATAAAAGGCACCTGTGATGTTCCCAGTTAGATTCCACTTTTTGGAACTAAAGGCCTCCTTTGAAGTTCAGATCCACTGGTGGAGGGTATCACTCCCTCTTTTCCTGTTATTCAGAGATGATTGCCATCGCCCATGTAGCCAAAACACCACCACCCCAGGCACAAAACAACCCAGCTAGGACTGAGGGTGCTTTATGTTTACAGGATGTTGAATGACTGCTTGGGGCAGGGGCTAAAAACCAGGTAGGAGGAAGGATTGAATGGGGGGGGAAAGGTTGAGAGAAAAACAATCCCTTTGTCTGGATAGTTCATTTCCTGATTCACACGGAGGAGCTATTTTTAATGTTCCCAGGGGGGAAAAGTCAAGGCTGTTTATAAAAATCAATGGAGAAATATATTAATGTGTCTGGGATTGAGCACCATATGTACACCTTACACCTGCAAAAAATAAATAAATTCTGAAGAAGTCCAGTGAATACCAACACATTTTTTCAATCTTAAATTCGGTTCCCCACATTCCCACATCATTCTCTTAGAATGCCAACGGCGCCCGGAATGTTTTAAACACTTTATATAGTGCCCTTTATTGCAAGACCACAGGGCAGTTTATGACATAGAACATAACCAGCAGTATACATCCATACATAGCTTAATATCTATACAATACCCAAAAAATTAAATACAACTATAATCAGTGCTATTTTTTTCTAGAAAAAGAGTTTCTGGAACTCATCATGAACACTTCCCTCATTCTCTTGGACAGGCAATGGCACCCACCTGAGAGATGCCAAAACTGAGTTCTGGTGAGTACCAGCTGAAAAAAAGCCCTGATAACCCTGGGTACCCAGACCTTGTTGTTGGTTACAAAGGGGCCCACATAACAGTTCAAGCTTCAGGGCCCAAAAAATGTAGGTCCTCCACTCTGCTAAGATAGGCAAAATGCCACTTTTGTTGTTGTTGTTTAGTCATTTAGTCGTGTCCGACTCTTCGTGACCCCATGGACCAGAGCATGCCAGACACTCCTGTCTTCCACTGCCTCCCGCAGTTTGGTCAAACTCATGTTAGTAGCTTCGCGAACACTGTCCAGCCATCTCGTCCTCTGTCGTCCCCTTCTCCTTGTGCCCTCCATCTTTCCCAACATCGGGGTCTTTTCGAGGGAGTCTTCTCTTCTCATGAGGTGGCCAAAGTATTGGAGCCTCAGCTTCAGGATCTGTCCATCCAGTGAGCACTCAGGGCTGATTTCCACTATCCAGCCCTAAAAGGGAAGTACCAGAATCAAGGTTTGCAGAAGCACAATAATCTTTATCATTTAAAAGGAGAAGAAGCAAAGCTGGGAGGAACCCCCCCCAAAAAACCCAACCCAATGAGAACTGAGCATGCTCAGTGGCATTGGGTTGTTGTCTGTTAGGGGCAGGAGAGGGGGACATATTTTGTTGTGTAGTTAAGGGATGTTGGAGGAATCTTCTCAAAATGGATATTCAGCTAGATTTCTTCCAGTACACCCATTCAACCCCAATCGTCACATGGACTCTTGCTGTTAATGATTTTCAGCTAAGTTCTCTACAATGTTTTGCATATTATATGAAAATGTATACGTAAATTGCTTTGCAATGTATGTCATTTGCATATTCATTGATGTACAATTGTCACTGTCCCGACAGGTGCCTTATTGCTTTTCTTTTTTTCCTGAAGGGCTATTTATTGACTATGTGTAAGTTGTTCGTTGCTAGAAGAAGACCATATGCATGGAGGCTGCAGTCCTAACCAAGCCTGTTCCAAGGTAACTCCCACTGAATTCAATGGGGCTTGCTCCCAGGCAAGTGGGGTTAGGATGCCTGGCTGAATCCGTTTCTTACTGTGAATTTTAAAAACCAATAAAATGCATTCCTCGTTGTTGTTCTTTTCATGTGGAAGGGTTGTTCTTTTTGCACAGAAATCATCTTGAGCTGTCATGTTCCAGCAGACACCTATACAGAACTATTTTCCAAATAAAACATATGTTTATGAAATAAAATGCAATTTTCAAAAAGGACTTGCATGCAGTTAAATGACAGGAGGAAGTCATCCAAAGGACAAAATATTGAGAAGGAGCTGAGCTGTCACTTCCTGATGTTAGGGGGAGGCTGAGTGCGTGGTTAAAAGGCAAGATTTGAACCAGTGACTTCTTGGTTCCCATTACACTTAAAGTCACTACACCAGATCTAAAATGAGAGAAACATTTGACAGGTCCCACTTATGAGTCTGACCATTCCAAATCTAACAAACCAAGTTATAAATAACAGGTGTCTTCATGTTATTCCTCCCCAGGAGAGGAGAGGCCCGCTCCTTTTACTCAAACGAAAGTCTATATTTACAGTGAGCATCTCCGCAAATAGACTTTAAGTCATTTACTTTCCCAGAGAAGGGGAACTCTGGGAATTGCAGTTTCATGAGAAGGCTCTGGGGAAATCTAAGAGAGAAGTCAATACATTTTTAGCAAACTACAATTCCAATAATTCTTAGGAAGAAGCCTAAAGTGGCATAAAACCTGTATAGCCTGATAATGTAGTTGGGGTCATAGGAGATAGTTAATTGTTCTGTGCTTGTTCACTATTGCAGCCAAGCGAAGGGTCAAGTTACAAAATGTTGATAATTAATATTCAGTCAGATCATTTACATTATCAGTTAATGAGGCATTCAGGGTGCCTCAATGTGTGCTAATTAAACACCTAATTGTAATTTGCAGATCAGCATTAATATATCAGTGATAAGCACACATTTCTCTAATTGGAAGAGGTCACATTACCAGTATATTGTGGAACAGTATGCAGTTAGAAAGAGTGTACTTTGATCCCTGTTTTACACTTCCATTTAATCACATCCAGATACATACTTGGCAAAAGCCATAGGCACAGTCAGCAAATAAGTTTTCAAAATGTTGCAGTTTTTGTAAAAGAAGAGTCTTAACAGCCATTCGCAAAATCTGTAGAAATTTTGTCTTTCTCTCATGGAGAATTCTTCCTTTCTCAAGAATTTATGACTTCTAGTCTTTCGTAAATTATGGCTATCCCCTTATGCCCTCTGTGCCCATGAGAGTTCTGAATTTAGGACCAAATGACACATGCCAGGAGAGATCAGTGGTCGAACTTTTTTTTTTTAAAGTAAAGGCATAATTTGATTGCAAAAACAGCACTAAGAGACTTATCTAAGCTGTTCAATATGTGTTGTTTTCCCAGTCTGCTTCACCCTATTTCAAGCTGTGGAGGAAAAGAAATACAGGCATCTTTATCATGTCTTTATCTCTCTTCCACCCCTTGCAAAGCAATAGAAGATTGGAATAAGGTGACTGTAAACGGAAGATGGCGGGGGAGGGGGTGGATTTCTCTGCACTCCGTAATTATATTAGCAGGCCCTCTCCCCATGTCTGAATTTAAGAAACCAAAAAGATATACAATATGCTGAGAAATCAATCATGGTTCACCCAGTGTAACATGTAGTTTGGCACTTGCTTGTAAGCTCTTCTGGCCTGGAACCCACAATTTAAGGCACTATGTGAGCTGATAGTGCAATATAATTACTAATTAAAATTAAATAAATAAATAAATAAATAAATAAATAAATCAACAGGTATCCTTCTCATTTGTTGTAGATGAATCACAGCCCTCCTCCTTTTCCTAGAAATTATATTCCCCTGGAATAGACATTGCATGGAATACATGTACTGTACGTGCATCAGATTTTCACCTGGTCTGTAATGTGTGAACTGACTCTTTGACTGACTGTGAAGTCTCTTGAAAGGGAATGTGCCACTTCTGTTCAACGTCAAGCACACTTCGCCATAAGTTTTACATAGCAGTACTGGAAGATAAAGCCATAATAGTTCTTGCGCTGCACACACACTCTCTCACACAAACACACACAGCTTCAGAATGAACTTATCTCATCTATCCAAGGATTTTTAAAAAGTAATTAATTTTTTCTTGTTCTCCAAAGAAGAAATTTGATTGTAAAACTTATTATTATTATTATTATTATTATTATTATTATTATTACCTAGCTTCAAATTAAGTTCTCCTTTATTTGCATTTTCACGGAGTTGAAATGATGTTGGCTGATTCATACATCTTTTGTTTCATAATCTAGGGTTGTATCTGGCTATTTCTCAAGTAGCATTTATTATTTATGTTATGAGCTTTTATCCCAGTGATACAACTGTATCCTTGCATTAATCACAATTGCTTTTCATTCCCCCCCAGGCTGTCACTGAACTGTCTTCAGTCCTCTAATTAAATTGTCCAGTGACACCTAGTGACCAAGAGTGGAATTCAAAACAGCACAGACAATACTGTATTCTCCAAAATTAAATGACATGATGCAAAACAACTACACATCAGTGCTTTCCTGGGAGTAAGCCCCCTTCGCCACAACAGGTCTTACTTTTGAGTAAAGGATTATACAGTTTGTCGTGTGGCCGTGTGTATTGTATTTCACGCAGAACATTCCTCTATTCAGCTGTCACTGAATAGTCCTCTATTTCACCAGAGAAGAGGGGGAATTTTCAGACCAAAAGCAACTTTCCAGGGACCACATGCCAATGATGAGTGTGGACAGAAGTGAACGTGGGTGGACCAAGACAGGTGATTCCTACTTTAGAACAGTGATCTAATACAGTTGTACCTTGGATTCCGAACGCCTTAGTACTCGACCGTTTTAGCTCCCGATCGCCACAAATCCAGAAGTGAGTGTTCCGGTTTGTGAACGTTCTTTGGAACCCAAACGTCCGATGTGGCTTCTGCGGCTTCCCATTGGCTGCAGGAGCTGCCTGCAGCCAATCGGAAGCCACACTTTGGTTTCTGAACATTTTGGAAGTCGAACGGACTTCCGGAACGGATTCCATTCGACTTCCAAGGAAGGTACAACTGTAGTTCAACCATCAAATATTCTACCTCTCCATCCTCCAGGCAAGCAAGAGGCATTATCATAACCAGGTCACGTTCTAGCTATGAAAAAGCACTTGAGAGCTGTGTGGAGCAGGCCCAGTGAGAAGTGTGGCCTTCAGATCAGGGGTTTAGCCTGGGGAGAGTTCCAAGGGCCATAGAGAGAGGGGTGGATGGCCACGTTCACACACCCCAGGCCTGAGGTTCACCGCCCTCTTTCTGGAAAGCTGTTGGGTCCAAGTCTGGTTTTAAAACAAAGAAGCATAAGAAGGTTGAACAGGGATCTTCATGTTGCCCATCAGCAGATACCACCTGGACAGGAGATGAGCGGACATACAAGTCAACTGGTCTCAGTCTTGCCCACTATGGTGATATGCACTATATTTCCACTTAAACTGCAGTAGTCGTTTTTAAATTTGCATCTGTGCATATAACTTTTATGCAAATTGGCACCTTCTTTTGTCCTCTTTTGGTGATGCACTTATTCCTCTTGAGTGGCCAGCCTCATAAATGGCTACCCTAGCCATTAGGCTTGCAATCTCAAACCCTACAATGTTTTGCACAAAAGAGCAGTCAAAAATTGCTCTAGGCCAGGAACCCTGAGAGCTATTGCGGGCATGCACACAGACATATGTTTACTTGAGTAAAGTACTCATTTTTCAATATCTCAAATTTGCACACACGCATACACACACAAAGAGAGGGGGGGGAGAGAGAGGGTTTTGTGCAGGAGCAGTTCTGTGCAAAACAGCTGCTTTAAAAAAAAATACCACAAACAAACACTCAGCAAGCAGGGACGCGACACTGTTCACACCCCCAGATTGTGAGCCCAGGGCACCGGGCCCCCTGCCCCCCCCACTATGCCACTGTCAGCAACAACTGGTGGAAAAAGGCAGGTAGATTCCCTTCCTCTGGGCTGCTGAAAACAAAATGAAGGTAGGGGATGTGCAGACGCAAGGAGCTGTATCAGCGCCCCCCCCCCATTGGCAGCCCAAAACAGTGGTGGAATGGCCCAGGGAGTGCACACATGGGTGGGAAGACTCCTAGCAACTCTGAACCAAAGAATATGCCTGCACAAAACAAAACACAGCTCACACAATGTGCTTAGCACATCCACAGTTGGGTAACATGAGATGTCCTTATGATCTTAATGCTCTTATAACAGGATCCGCACTTAAAAGCAAGAGCACTGTATATTTGGGGCAGTCTTCAAACTCCTTTCTCTTTCCAAGGTCAAATTCACGGCTAGGAGGCAAGGCAAAGTGAGGAGGCAGGGGTATGAGAAAGTAAATTAAGAGGGCAGGGGAGATGGAGGTGGCTTGAGGAAAGGGGGAAAGGAAGCCAAAAGGGGCCTATGAGAGCATATTTAAGGTCAGGCTGAATCTGTTGACAACCACAGGGGACAACAAGGTCCAAGAAGCAGTGGTTGGGGTGTGTGACAGTGGCAGAGCAAGCCAGTCGGGTGCCTGGGGTGGCAAGCATGCTCTGCGTCCAGGGGCGGAGCCAGCCGCCTGTGGGGTGGGGCCAGCCAGGGCAGGATGCTCCGTGGGGCCTCTAAGCAGTCCGCCTGCCTCCTCTGACTCAGCTGCCCTACAGCTGAGGGGGAGGCAGCGGGCGGACTGTTTGGGCAGAGCGGAGCCTGTGTGCATAAGCCACCGCGTCTCTCCCAAGAAAGACACGTGGCTTGGGTGCGCTGCAGGCCCTGCGGTGAGTGCCACTTGGCATTTTGTCACCCCACCCCTCAGTGGTGACACCCAGGGTGGCCTGCCCTCACCGCACTCCCCTTCCTCTCCCCCTGGGTGGTGATTAAACAAGGGTTGCATCTTTCATATTAGTTTTAACTAAGCAGACCGTTCTTTTCCTGCAGGCTTTGAGTGGTTTAATGCTCAGCAACAGCCACATCCATAGCACAGACTAGAATAAGACATACATAAAAGAATGTAATAACCTTATTTCACCACCACGGGGCATTGTGTGCAAGCCAGTGAGGCCCCGAGAACCAGAAAGTTATCAGCAGTTTTGCACTAGTTGCAAATATTTTAAAAATATGAGTCATAACCACCAGTTAGTATCTATGGTATACAGTTCTTTAGAACTGCAAAGGACTCCGCGGTGATCTCATTGCAGTCCTGTCATTAGAACAACTGTATGTGAGGTGAGTTTGCCCTACTATCCCCAAATCGCCAGTAGTGGGGGGGGGGAGCGAATGCACAGATGGAACGGCTCGCCAACAGCAACTTGGGGGGAATTGACGGCAGACATTCAAGTCTACCATTCAGAATTTAGTATGGAAAGGCAGTCTGGCATATATTCTATTTAGAAACGAAAACCCACAGTAATTTATGAGAGAGAACCTCAAGCTGAACACATCTTGGGCCTCCATATTGATGCTTTCCACATTTTAATGCACTGAAAAAATGCAGTCCTCTTAAACACAGGCCTAGAAAAAGAAAAAAAAGGAAAAAAAGCAGAAACATCACCTTGCCAACAAAGGTCCATATAGTTAAAGATATGGTTTCCCCAGTAGTGATGTATGGAAGTGAGAGCTGGACCATAAAGAAGGCTGATCACCGGAGAATTGATGCTTTTGAATTATGGTGCTGGAGGAGACTCTTGAGAGTCCCATGGACTGCAAGAAGATCAAACCTCTCCATTCTTCAGGAAATCAGCCCTGAGTGCTCACTGGAAGGACAGATCCTGAAGCTGAGGCTCCAATACTTTGGCCACCTCATGAGAAGAGAAGACTCCCTGGAAAAGACCCTGATGTTGGGAAAGATGGAGGGCACAAGGAGAAGGGGACGACAGGGGACAAGATGGTTGGACAGTGTTCTCGAAGCTACCAGCATGAGTTTGACCAAACTGCGGGAGGCAGTGGAAGACAGGCGTGCCTGGCGTGCTCTGGTTCATGGGATCACGAAGAGTCGGACACGACTAAACGACTAAACAACAAAGACATGTCTGTGAATGGCTTAGCTATTCCAGATTTGAAAAGAGAACTGTCCCCAACATCTCTGCTCCTGAAGGGGATTGTTTCACCAGGTAGCATGCCTTCAGAGTCCCAATAAGTTTTTATTTATTTATTTTATTCATTAGATTTCTATACCGCCATTTATCACAAGATCTCAGAGTGGTTCAAAAGGTAAAAAATACAAGGTAAAAGCACAAATAAATAGTTCAAAACAACAAAATAATAGCCCCCTCCCCTCCCACACAGACATTTAAAAGGCTGTAGGACATGAATCAGCCAAAGCCAAAGACCTGGTTGAAGAGAAATGTTTTCACCTGGCACCTAAAGATATATAATGAAGGTGCCAGGCAAACTTCCCTTGGGCAAGCATTCCACAAAAAGGGAGCTTTGGCAGAAAAGGCCCTTTCTCATATTGCCACCCTCTGGACTTTACATGTCTGAAGGAGAGAGAGAATGGCACACAGAGGGAGAGAAAACATTCATACCCTCCAAATTGGTTGCACTCCCCTAAGACTGCCTCTGTTAATAGTTGTGGTAAGGGACTACAGTTCACTGTATATAGAATAACATTTCCAGATCCCCCCAAAGAGTTGAGAACCACATGTATGGAAATGGTGTTGCACACTTTCCCCCCAACACTGGACCTCTGGATCCAGTATTCACAGTTGTGTGCGCATTTCTAGCCACTGGACTGGTGGAGTACAAAGAAGCTGGTTTGTGCTATAATCACCAATCACTTGTTTAGAGGAGTTAGGGGAACTGAATCTGGTCCCTTGAGTGTTGTTATGAAGGAGCATCTCCACCCCCATCGTTCAGCCCAGATACTGAGGTCCAGCTCTGGCGGTTCCCTCACTGCAAGAAGTGAGGTTACAGGGAACCAGGCAGAGGGCCTTCTCGGTAGTGGCACCTGCCCTGTGGAACACCCTCCCATCAGATGTCAAGGAAATAAACAACTGCCTGACTTTTAGAAGACATCTGAAGGCAACGCTGTTTAGGGAAGTTTTTAATGTTTGATGTTTTATTGTGTTTTTAATATTCTGTTGGGAGCTGCCCAGAGCAGCTGGGGAGACCCAGCCAGATAGGCGGGATATAAATAAATTATTATTATTATCATCATCATCATCAACAACAACAACAACACTGACACTGCCAAATTCCATTTGGTGGGTTTTTATTCACCACCAAACCTGTTGTTGTTGTTTAGTCGTTTAGTCGTGTCCAACTCTTCGTAACCCCATGGACCAGAGCACGCCAGGCACCCCTGTCTTCCACTGCCTCCCGCAGTTTGGTCAAACTCATGCTGGTAGCTTTGAGAACATTGTCCAACCATCTTGTCCTCTGTCGTCCCCTTCTCCTTGTGCCCTCCATCTTTCCCAACATCAGGGTCTTTTCCAGGGAGTCTTCTCTTCTCATGAGGTGGCCAAAGTATTGGAGCCTCAGCTTCAGGATCTGTCCTTCCAGTGAGCACTCGGGGCTGATTTCCTTAAGAATGGATGCGTTTGATCTTCCTGCAGTCCATGGGACTCTCAAGAGTCTCCTCCAACACCATAATTCAAAAGCAACCAAACCTAGGTGTAAAGGGAATTGGGGGTTGCTTGTGCGTAAAGGGTGCTGCAGCTCTAGGCAACGTTGCCTGGCTAAACCTTTCCCTGGCTGGACAGCGCTTTCTCCATGGCTGTGTCAGTCGCTGGCAGAATCCGTCAGTGGGCGTTTTCTGAACTTCTTCCAACATAAAAACTCTTTGACCTCAAGTCTCCTCCTAGCCTCTCTGCGCGGAAGTCTCCTGCACAGAGTGGGCGTGCCCAACGGAGGTCCTGGGCTCTCCCCGCTGCTCTCTGTGGAAGAGTCTTGGAGCCCTCTCTCCGCAGTCCCCCCTTGCTTCCTGGTGTCCCTCCTATTTCCTTCCTCAAAGGAAGTTTGCTCTCTCTCCCTGCTGGTCCCTTCTCCTGCATCGTTAGGGAGCCTTACCTCCACTCTAGGCTCCGATGGCAGTTCCCTGACACTAGGGATCTGCAAATCAGGATTATAATGCTTTAGGAGTCAAATCAATATTTTTTTAAAAAAAGGAATCGTGGTTTCGGGTGACCATTCTAAAGCACAGACATTTTTGAGAAATTTCACAAATTGCCGCAAAAATCTTGTCGAAAATCAACACCTTTAAAGGCAAGATCATCTTGGACAACAGCAAAAATGCAGACACTCGTAATCATGTATCGCTTGGGGGAATTTACAAACAGGATTTTACTTTCTTGTTATTTTTTCCATGACAAAAGTCAAATTCTGCGAAGACAAGCAAAAGATGTGTTGACTAAATAATGCCTATAGGCTAACTGTTTTAGGTATGACTGGATAAGGCCTGTTTGTGGTAAATGAGTTAGCAGATGGTGAAGCCTCCAAGCTTATGGGCTGTTCAACAACCTGTGCTGCATTGAAAAGGTGCCACTTTTGGAAATACCCATCTTTGCTCTTCTTCCCACAGCGATTTTCACTATTACCTGGAGGTGAATATACTGTATTTTAAAAGTTCTACAAGTCTGTGTAAAGTTTTACAAGTCAATGGAGTTTGGCTTGGTTTATCCTTCTCAAATTCCACAAGATAATTACAAAATGCAGCTATGGCATTACAATGGCCTTTAAGAACTCAGAGCATTTATTAACTCTCATAACACTTTCTGAAGATGTTCAGAAAGGGGAAATAATATGGCCAAAAAACAAAAGCCAACAAGGGTGATGTTACTCTTTTCTAGCTAAGAAATGGCCAGGTATTTTTGTAGCAGTGCCAGCTCTAGGTTTTGGAAGACCCTTGAGCAGGATACCCTCCCTGGACATCTTTCCCACAGTAGAAAAGGATAAGGAGGTTCATGGGATTATTAGCAACTGGCTTCCTGCTGGAGTGTGGGCCCCTGGCACATGCTTGATCATGCTGATATTTGGTGCTTAGATGCCTCTGTTAATGATTATAAAATTGGCAGACTTGCAGTTAAAATGCACAAAAGGGGTGGCTGCTGAAGGCCTAGCTTCGAAAATTCATGACTGGTTGCTATACAAGTACATTTTGACTTGTGGATTGCCACACTGAAAAGCTTAGGAACCACTGACATACAGCACATAGTTTGTATGCCATGGGTTCAATCTCTGGAATCTCCAGTTAAAAGAATCCATTACCAAGTGATGTGGAAGTCTTTCTGAGATACTACAGAGCCACTGCCAGCCAGAGTAGACCTAGGTGAACAAAGAATTGGCCTGCACGAGGCAGATTTCAATATACTACACTGAGACCTACTATAAGCAGCTATAAAGATACCATAGACACAGAACAGAAAGAATGGGTTAGTGTCTAAAATTTGGAAAGCGAGATTTAATTGTGGCATTTTCTCCCCAGACTATATTATGTATTATTTAAGAAACACTGTGCTGTATGTCATTTCATAAACAGAAGTTATATAACATTTAACTGATAACCTTAAAGGCTGTTATCTCTCAAAACAAAGATCATGCGTGATTTCTGAAGCAACCAGACTGTCTTACAGTGGTTTTCGAAATGCAAATTAATTTCATACCAACAATATTGCAGTGACTGAACCGCAATCCACAATCTAATGAAACTGGGTCAGATTTAATGGCTTTTAAGCCAACCCAAACAGTGATGAGTCACTTCATAATAACTCTCTTCTATTTAAGCGTGAAATGTTGGCCATTATCTCAGATATATTGTGCTATGCTCTTGTGCAAATAAATCCTCCATTGTCTTCCAAAGATATTTGAATTCGGAAGTGCAACTGGGAAATTTTAGGCTCTGGGCTTCATGGTCTTATGTGGGGATGGAGAGGCTCTTTAGATGGTAAATAACTTCAAAATATGGCAATCCAAAATATGCTGGGGCCCCTTCTGCTTATTCTACAGTGTGTGGCTCTGGATTTATGCCCTAAAGCCTTCTATAATGGGATTTGGCACTGAATTATTGAAATTCTGAGGAAGGAATGAAGGTAATTCTAGAGCCAATGAGATACCACTAGGAGTTCTTCTCTGGACCACTCAGACAATGTACTTCTTTGAATGTGTAGAAACCAAACCAATATATAAGCTAGGAACTGTCTCAAGGCACCACTGTAACACAATCCCATCTCCTCCACTGCGTTCAGTCATAACTGGCCAGATTTGCCACAGCCAAGAGGACCCACAGAAGAGGTCATGAGTTAGACCCAGATCTCCTATCCAGCCCAGCTTGAGAGGTGCAGTGAGCTTAGCACTGCAAGGCTGAGCCTTACAGGGACAGAAGGTGAATCACGAGAGATGGGCTAGCAATGGCAGTTTAAGGGCTGTCTGTCTTTTCATGCCAGTGCTAGGATTAATATGACTACTAGCATTTAATTAAAGCTGAATACTGAAATTGTTGTTTAGTAGGTTTGAAATATTGTCCCCCAATATTTTGAGAAGCATTATCCAACTCTTCTTTCACAAATGCATCAGAAACATTCAGCTCCAAGATTGCAGAAAATGTAGGTGAATGTTTTCATATGTTGCTGTGTTGAGTAATCTGTGTATGTTGATTCTTTCCTATCGCCGCATTTCCTGCAATTTATTCTATATTTTTATTGCTCCAAACACCATGACGCAATGTGAAATCTGCAAGGGCAATAACAATGGGTGAGTTCTTTAAAAAGAGGAGTCAAAACTCAAATACGGAACCGATATTTTCTGAAAATGTTGGAAGCCATACACCCCACCCCAAAATCTCAGATGTACAGTAGTAGACAAAGTTTACTCAATAGTAATGACATGCTCTCTGGATGCGTTCAGAGGCACTCTCATTATGACATCTCCCCTCAAAGAATGAGTCCTGATTTTCAGTACAGATCCTGGGGCTGAGCCACCGTAGTCCCTAGCATAAAGTCAGCAATGCATTTCTGCAACGAGCCATCTTGCTCGATGGTTGACAACACTAAAGCGACAGATTCCGGAAGCAGAGGGTGATGGTTGGGTAGACAGTATGTCACAGCATAATGGCAAAAGCTTCATGGTGTCAGCGGGTAATGTGGTCGCAACATCTGACTAATTACAGTAACCATAAGAAGCAGACAGATAAAGCTTGGTTATTTTTCCTTTGGAGGGCTGTTCCAGGAAACAGTGTGTTTCGACTCTGAGCCCTCACAAAGTGCTGTGGTGCAGGCTAGTATGGTGTTTTATTTCTTATGAAGAAGAATTGGAGAGGGAGCATCAAGCAGGCCCGTACAACCCATCACAGTGGACGCAGCCCACCAACCACGTATCTCTACGCATTAGGGGCTCCATCCTCCACCTGTTATTACTGCTGTAAGCTCCCGGCAGGCCGCAAGGGTGGTGGGCTAAGTCCTGCTTGTGCTTGGATGGATGGACCTGCTTATGAAGGCCTCACACTGGTGGTCATCCTACTGCTTTCGCTATACAATGGCTTCCACTGCAAGAGCTCTTATGGGAAAGAAAGGAAAGCATGGCACGCCAATCCAAATCTTTAAGAACATAAGAAGAGCCTGTTGGATCAGACCAAAGGCCCATCTAGTCCAGCATCCTGTTCCATAGCTGTCAACTGTCAGATTTGAAAATAAGGGATCAGCAGCCTCACCTGTCCCGGGGACAGTCTACAGGATATCTAACAATCCGGGATAGCAGTGGGAAGCAGTGGGAACCGGCACTGGAATAAGGGAATTTCCTGCAAAAAAAGGGAAGGTTGACAGCTATGTCCTGTTCTCACAGTGGCCAACCTGATGCCACCTGGTTCTCAGAAGCACTGCTGCCTCCAGCTGTGGAAGCAGAGCATAGCCATCATGGCTAGTGGACAATGATAGCCCTCTCCTCCGTGACTTTGTCTAATCCTGCTTTAAAGCCATGCAAGCTAGTAGCCATCACTGCCTCTTGGACGAACAAGTTCCAGGCTTTGACTGTGCTGCATGAAGAAGAGCTTTCTTTTACCTGTCCTAAATCTTCAGCTTCGTTGGACGTTGACAAGTTCCAGTATTAGGAGAGAGGGAGAAAACCTTTTCTCTATCTGCTTTCCCCATGTCATGCCTGTTCTGCCCCCACAGGGGTCAGTTATTTAGTGATAGCAAATCTGTGTAGTTGTACAGTGGTACCTCAGGTTAAGTACTTAATTCATTCTGGAGGTCTGTTCTTAACCTGAAACTGCTCTTAACCTGAAGCACCACTTTAGCTAATGGGGCCCCCTGCTGCCGCCGTGCTGCCAGAGCACGATTTCTGTTCTCATCCTGAAGCAAAGTTCTTAACCTGAAGCACTATTTCTGGGTTAGCGGAGTCTGTAACCTGAAGCGTATGTAACCTGAAACGTATGTAACCCGAGGTACCACTGTACCTCGGAAGTCAAGCACCTTGGGAGTCGAACGTTTTGGCTTTCGAATGCCGCAAACCCGGAAGTGACTGTTCCGGTTTGCGAACGTTCTTTGGAACCCAAACGTCCGACATGGGTTCCGCAGGTTCCAATTGGCTGCAGGAGCTTCCTGCAGCCAATCAGAAGCCACGCCTTGGTTTCTGAATGTTTTGGAAGTTGAACGGACTTCCGGAACGAATTCCGTTCGACTACCGAGGTACGACTGTATTGGTATTAGGTAGAAGGAATAACAATGTTGCCCCTTTAAGGAAAGTTAATGCCTTTGCTCCTTTTTAGACCCCAAGGCAGGTTGGGATATGTAGGCACATTTTCTGTTGGCTCTGCCAGAGAATGGGAAAAGACCTCCCTTCTATTGGCTCTGATCAGAGCAGGAAGAAACATGCCTTCCTCCTTTGTAATCTAGTGGCAGTCTAGCTGTGGCAAATCCAAGAAGAAGAGCAAACTCACTTCATCCTTATGGAGCTCCACGGAGAACTTCATAAAAAGCCTCTAACCATCTTCATTCAGAGCCATACATAGAACAGCCTATTGGAATGTGATTAATATTTCTACACGTGCCTTGACGATCTTCAATAAATCTAGGTATGAGAGCTTTTGTAGAGTTTTGTTAATACTATCCAGAAAGAGAGAAAAATCTCCAGATGGAACAATAGGGAAGAATGAATTATGTGCTCTATTTCTCTAAAACAAGAATTTGCATGTGTAAAGAAAAAGTGGCTTACATCTGTGCATGTGAAACCAGCCCTGCTGGTCTCCCAGAGCAAGTTACAAATGCCAACAAGGTTCTTAAAGTCTTAACCTGCCAGCTTGCCAGCCCTGGAATTTTTACTACCCTCTGCATTGAAGAAAAGTGTATCCTGCTTTTCCTAGTAACTCTCTGCAAACTTATGCAACTCTGCAACTCTCCTCACCCAGTAAGCCTTCTCCTTTGCAATTCCACTGAAGTGCTAATTCCCCATTGCAAAGCCCATGTACCTTCTCAAACAGTTACACTGGAAGATCACAGGAATAGAACCCTAGAGTAAAAGCCACACCTCTAATCTAGTGTCTGCAGCTAAAAGCAGGGGTTTAAAAAAGGCAAACTTCTTAAGGAAGACATTCCTATCCCTTCTGCCACAGCTAAGAGACTTTGGGCAGCAGTGCCACTGTTTGACTCAAAACTGCTATTGCGGCTTTATGTTCTAAATTCACAAAGGCTTCTGCAGCAGCCATCCCACCCAACGTAGCATTTCAAGCAGGTGAACAACCAGAGGGACTCCAGTTTCCATGGGGCCATGCACGCTTTGGAGAAGCACATAAAGGAACAAGAAGCAGAGGCTGACAAGGCTGCTGATGAACCAGAGGTACATTCTCAAGACAGCAACCCAAGCTCCTCGAGGACCAACTCCATCGCAAGTTCATCAGTAGTCACTTCAGGATGTCACTCCTCATGGCACAAACTCTCTCCTTGTTCTCCCCACTCCTCGCAAACAGGGAGCTCTCACACCCACTTTTCTGTTAGCAGATCGTCTTATCCAGGGGTCAGCAAACTTTTTCAGTCCACTTCAGTCCAGACCTTGTGGGGGGCCAGACTATATTTTGAAGGGAAAAAATGAAAGGATTCCTATGCCCCACAAATAACCCAGAGATGCATTTTAAATAAAAGCACACATTCTACTCATGTAAAAACATGCTGATTTGCGGACCGGATTTAGAAGGCGATTGGGCCTGATCCTGCCCCTGGGCCTTAGTTTGCCTACCCATGGTCTTATCAGTCCAGAGCCTCACATATGGCAGATGAAGTAACCCTCGCGAACGCTGAGGCAGCAGCTGCAGAAAGGTGTGCTGAGTTCACTAAGAGGGAAGAAATATTGAGGAGAGAAACTACAGCACTTGAAGCTAAGCTTCATAGCTTGAAACAAGAGGCAGAAGCTGCGCAGGCTCTTGCCTGAGTGTTGGAGGAAGAGGTGATGGGCCCTGAGGATAGCCTCCTACTGCATGGGTTGGAGGACAAAGATTCACAACAATGAGTGCTTTCCAGTATACTCAACCCCAGCACACCAACGTACATACCAGCAGTAACTTCCATGCAACCAACATCGCCTGCAATTCCTGTGTCAGCAGCTACAAATCACTTTCTGTTCCCAGATCCAGATCCAACGATGGTTCACACTGCAGCATCAGTGATTCCTACACAACATCCCATAAAGATGCCTGCCACGATGCCCACTACCAAACCTGAACAGGTTGAGCACCTACCTGTACACCTCACATCCTCTCCAGTCCATACCTTCCCTCTGCAGACGACACCAGTTCATGACAGTGTGGCGGCTGGGACTGGACACCCCACAATGCCCACCTTCGTCTACCTTCCATCTTATCATCATAGCCCCGTGCCTTATAGGTTTCCCCTTTCTTACTCATGCTGCAGGGTGACATCACATTATTAATTATTATTTATTCAATCTCTTTGAATAAATTAATTCAGTGTTGTGATGAAGACAGAATAGATGGGAAGCACCAACTGTTGTTGGATATCAAAATGTTTAAGCACACTCTTCTGCAATTCTACAGCAATATTGTAAATCAGCTATGCTCTATGGTCGTTGTGGCCATACTAATCTCCACTTTATAACCAAATGTTAATTCATAATTAAGCACAATGTAGGGAGAAACAGAAACAGTAGCCTTTGCATTCTCAATAATGAAGTCATTGAAGGGCTCTGTGGAAATCCTTTTACAACACTTTCCTACTCTTCCCACTATCATTCATTTAAAACGGTGGCGGGGGGGGGGGAATCAGTCATAAACTATTCTGGTTGCATGTTTAAATGGATATTGAAGGATAACAAAAACAATAAAGACACCTATGGCACCCAAAAGAATAACCAATTTATTATGGCATAAGCTTTGATAGTCTACAGTTCACTTCGTCAGATGCATGAAGTGTTATCCTGAGATGTAAACATGACCTGGGAAGAGGGAGGTTGTGAGGTCAGAAGGAAAGGAAATGCAGAAAAACACAAACAGCAGTTGATCGCACAGACATCCTGTCTTGGCTAGACCAATTTACAAGTGTGATTTTTAAAAAGGACACTGTTTCGCCAGTTAAGCCCACAAGTAATGCCATTGAACAGCTTCTCACTGCAGTCTCGCTCTGGAGTTCTTTTATACCCGTATGGCCACCTTAAGGTCAGTGACACAGGGTCTTGGATGCTTGGAATACCACCCTGCTCTCTTGTCCACATTGAAGTTTCTGATGTTAAGAAACTTCTGTTGTAGGAGCTAAACTGGATTTTTTCTTAGTATAACTGTATCAGAATAAGCTTGTTTGGGATGCCTTCTTCTGTCCATGTTAGGGAAAGCCATTCCTCCCCTGGTTGCAGCAAGAGCAGAGAAAACAAGGTATGGTCCTTTTTAATGAGTGTATTCATTCATAATAGCGAGAGACAAAAGAACACAGCAAGCCCTGACAATGGCCTTGCTCCTCCTCCCTCCTCCCTAGCAACAGCACCTCCCTTTATGGTGGCCGCTCGTGGCCAGTTGTCTCTGAGTCCTTTGTTCCTGCACTCTTAACGAACGACGAGTTCTGGAAGAAGGGGGGTCAGAAATACTCTCCAGTGACGTGTCAGCTGGCTGCTCTGCTTCTGTCTCCCCTCCTCCTTCTGCTAACACTTTCCAACTCTTCTGTTTGCCTATCTCTGAGCTGTGATCTTCCTCAGACTCCTCAAACCCCTGTTGTAATTCAGTGCTGCATTCCTCTTCTCCTGCAGCATTAGGAGAAGGAGGGAGTGATCTCTACCATTCCTCCTCCATCTCGCCCTCTTGAGTCTAATCCCTGACAGTTGTTTGCTTTCTCTTCCCCAAATGCATGGAGACTGAATGTACACCCTTCCCCTGCCCATTTGTGTGTTTTTCTGTAGAAATTTCACCCACTCAAAATGTGCAGAGGGGGAAAAATGAGCTTCAGCAATATTCTCCACAGACTTTAAAGTGTGATAAGTTCTCACTTCCGCAAGTGGGCTGATGTGTCAGCTCCCTTTCCCCTGCCACTGAAAGGCACCCAGATCTCCGCAGATCCCCATGAAAAGAAGCTCTTTATACCTAGAAGAGTGTCTAAAATGGAAGAGCCCCCAACAATCACAACTGTGAAATAATGTAGACTGCCAAAACTCTTCTCGCTTTTACTATTGGGTTTTTTGTTGTTTTGATTCAGTTTTTATTGCTTTCTTACTTGTTTATTGTTGGAAACCTTCTCTAAAATGTGTGTATAGATGAAACGGGTTAGCGGCAGATAGGGCCTGAATTTGAGCTATAACAATGACAGCACATGTAGGGCTTCCCCATACCTGAGTTTAATGTGTATTTTAAGCTGTTTACATTCCCATTTAAGTAGCTTCATCTGCATGACATCCGCCTCAAACAGATCCTAACTGGTGGGCTTCCCCCTGTAAATCCAAGGATTATCTGATAAATTCTGAAAAGCGAAGCAGTTTGCAAGTCCAAACTGCTTCGCTCCAGACATCAAACATATTGCTCCTTTTGTTTCCTGTGGCTGGATCAAGCATCCTTTTTTGGTATTCCCTTTTCCACTCCCCCTGCATCTTTCTAACTCTAGTTCTGTTCTGGCAGACTAATGGTGCCTATTTATTGCAAGGTTTGCACCTGCTTTTGGTTATGTGATGTGTGCAATGCAGAAAAACAGAAAAACTATTATTTCTCCAAATCTTAACTTTCTCTCTCTCTCTTTCTCTATCTCTCTCTCTCTCTCTCTCTCTCTCTCACACACACACACACACCCTCCAATTGATTTGACAACTATCTTTCTGTTTTGGAATGGGAAATGACTGTCATTTTAGGATTGAACATAAAGTAAACTGTGCACCAGCAGGCTTGCATTGAATTGGGAATTGGGTTTGTCTTGTTCCCAAAAAGTCAAAATGGATTATCCATCTTTATGGGCACAAGTGGGGGGGGGCTGTGGTTCTAGATTTAAAAAATCAACTTCTCTCTCCCCCTTCCCCATTAGGTCTAAGCACACTTCTTCCTGCCCTCAGTAACAAGGGGAACATCTTCCCCAAAGCTGCTCTGTTTCAGTCCACCACCCTTTTCATATATATCTTCTGCTACAAGGCATGAGGTATGGAAAAATGGCCCATCAAAAAGGTCAGTTTCGAACTGTGGGCAAATAAATGCACACAGGGTGACAGAAGAGAGAGCTTTCATCCTACATAGTCTGCTTGAGAATTCAGTTGTCTATTGTGGTTTACAGTTACATCCGCAAACCCTGTGTTTTTAAAGGTCAAGGCCTAATAATAACAATGCCATGTAATTTCCTGACACCATACACTGCACCAGGGGTAGCTAACCTTTTCTTCAGCTTGAGGACCAAACACTGAGGGTTTGCCACACCTCCAAGGGCTGCATGCCAGCAAGTACACTCTCACACATGCAGACACAATCATGGAGCGCACACACACATGCAGTGCGGGTGTGAACAGCCATATAGGCACACACACACACACACACACACACACACACACAGGCAAACACATTCAAAGAACTTGCCTGATGGCAGCCACCACTAACACATGAGTTTCTTTCACCCTCTCATTCCTTGCAGTGGGAGGAGTCTAACTTCTACAGCACTTCCTGTAACATCATGCCAATGCCTGATTAGTAGAAACGGTCATTGTTTCTGCAGGCCAGCCAGTGTTTTGGGCTCCCTATGTAGCTTTGTGCTTTGGCTGCTTTCAAGAACGTTAGTTAAAGATTGTAGGTGGTAGAGCAGAGCAGCACCGTTGGGATTAATGAACCTAAGTTAGTTGTGTTCATTAATATCAATGGACCTCGATTAGACTAGCATAGGATACTAGCCAACAGAGAAGACCTAAAGAGGGAGCTCATATCATCGGTTCATGAAGAGACCACCCGTGGCCTGAGATAATTATTGAACCAACCCTTCCCCAGTCTTTCTTGGCTACTTAAAACTTGTGTGTTCTGAGGTGAAGGCAGTAGAGGAGATGCCCAGGCCAATGAAGCTGAATGCTAGAAAAAGAAAGTACTTCTTCTCACCCTGCATAACTATAGAATTTGCTCCCGCAAGAAACAGTGATGGCCACCAACCTAGATGGCTTCAAAATAGGATTAGACAAATTCATGGAGGAGAAGGCTATCAATGGCTACTAACCCTGATGGCTATGTTCTGCCACCACTATTAAAGGCACTATGCTTCCAAGTGCCAGCTTTTGGAAACTGCAGGAGAAACGAATGCTGCTGTACTCCAATCCTGTTTGTTGGTTTCCCATAGGTCAAACTAGGATGCTGAACTGGATGGGTCACTGGCATGATCCAGCAGGCTCTCATGTTCTTTACTCATCAGCTCTGAGAAGACAACCAATGGACTTAGACAATTCTCCTGTTTTATTGATTTGTTTTTCATATTTTCATACTGTGGCATACTGCCACATCTGCACAGTGTAATCTTGAAGGTCAAGAGCTAGTAATAACAATGCCATAATATTTCCTGTAACCATATACTACACTCTTAAAAGGCTGCCTCGGCAGAAAAGTGGTATATAAATGCAACCCAAAGAAAAACAATGAAATAAGCATTACTATAATCCATATCTATTTATAGTTATCCATCAGTGGAGTGCCTTTGGTATGTGTACTGCAAGAGGTTGTTGTTTTTTAATTGCTTGTTCCAACACGTTTTATTTAATAATTAAAATAATTCCAACAATTTATGTCTGGGTACTCAGAGGTATGCAGTACCAGCACCTTTCCAAATGTTAAAAGTGTGGCACTAATGAAGGCTAAGCCTATCAATTAATGAAGGATAAGCCTATCAGTTGCTACTAGCCCTGATGGCTGTGATCTGCCTCCACATTTGGAGGCAGGGAAAACCACAGGGTGGGGGAGAGGGCTCTGTGCTTGGGTCCTGCTTAAGGGTTTACCACAGGCACCTGTTGGCCTCTGGGAGAACAAGATGTTGTACTAGATGGGCCATTGACCTGATTCATCAGGCTCTTCCCCATTGTGGCTCAGTTCACAAACTTAATTCGTCGGGAAACATTTGATTGGCTAGTACCTTCCTGTGATACAGAAGCACACCGTGTGGTCTGGGTTGTATGAGATGATTTTTGTTCAGCTGCTGGATGATTAGTCCAGCATTGCAATCTGGTTTGGAACAGACAGTCTTCGGCAACTGCATGATTTGTAAACCCCGAATCCAGTGGCTATGAAGCAAACGAGTAATGATAATTAGCTGTTTAAAGCTTTCAGCTTTGTTTCACTTTGTATTGCTAGGCCACAGAATGTTTTCAGGAAATTCCAGCTCATAAGTAGTAAATTTACCGTATCATCACAATATGCAGTAGACCACAGACTCAGAGAGAAAGAGATGGAGGAGAGAGAGAGAGAGAGAGAGAGAGAGAGAGAGAGAGAGAGAGATTTACACCAGCAAGCAGTAAATGACAGGAAGCAACAATACTGTTTGTTATTGCACAACAGAATTATTAATAACATTAATAGTTCAATTCACTAACTTTTGCAGGAAGGGATTCTGAGGAATAGAGGCAGATAGTGGTGAAAAGATATGAAGTTCAAGACCTTATTGATAAAAACTGACAAATTGCCAGGTCTGGGTGACATCTACTTGAGAATAACTCAAATGTGAAGTTGGTGATATTCTAACAAAAATATGTACCGTATTTTTTGCTCTATAAGACTCACTTTTTCCCTCCTTAAAAGTAAGGGGAAATGTGTGTGCGTCTTATAGAGCGAATGCAGGCTGAGCAGCTATCCCAGAAGCCAGAACAGCAAGAGGGATTGCTGGCTTCTGGGATTCAGAATATTTTTGTTTTTGTTTTCCTCCTCCAAAAACTAGGTGCGTCTTATGGTCTGGTACGTCTTGCAGCACGAAAAATACGGTAACTTGTGCCTAATATCAACCTCCCTACCTGTGAGGACTGGAAGTCGCCAATATAACACCAACTTTTAAAAAGGAATTGGGGACTGGAGGGATTCTGGAAATTGCAAGCTGGTTAGCTTAATGCTTGTTATGGAAAAACCAGCGGAAAGTATTGTTAAAGATAAAATAACCAAGCATATAGAAGAAGAAGCCTTGCTGAAGCAGAACCAACATGGCTTCTAGAAGGATAAATCCTGTCTCACTAACCTATTACAGTTCTTTGAGAGTGTCAACGAGCATATAGGTAGAGGTGATCCAGTTGACACAGTATATTTGGATTTTCAAAAAGCTTTCACAAAGTACCTCACCAAGGACTCCTGAGTAAGCTTAGCATTCATGGAATAAGAGGCAAGGTCCTCTTGTGAAACAGGAACAGGCTAAGTAACAAGAAGCAGAGGGGATGAATAAATGAACAGTTTTTTTAATGGAGGGTGTGTAGAAAGTAAAGTCCCCTAAGGATCAGTACTGGGAACTATACTTTTTATCTTGTTCATAAACAATCTAGTACAAGAGGGAACCTTGTGGGAAGCAACAGGATAGCTCCCACGACACTGAACAGTAGGCTCTCATGATTACTTTCTGGAAATGGCCCTGGTAGAAGGAACAGAACCACTAAAAGTATAATGGCCCCTATCTCCACTCGCCTGCACTACTCCAGAAGGAAACCAGGATCCACAGTATCAAACACTGCTGAGAGATCAAGGAGAATGAGCAGGGTCACACTTCCCACATTTATCTCCTGATAATGTCATCAACAATGGCAACTGAGGCAGTTTCAGTGCTATGACCAGGCCTGAAGCCAGACTGGATTGGATCCAAAATAAACTTGCAATATTGTAATGTAGTTATACACATTCGTGGTGTGGCCACATTCAGAATACTGTGTACAGTTCTAGCTGCCTCAGCTCAGTAAGAATATTGATGAGTTGGGGAAAACGGTTTAGAAAAAGGCAGCCATCCTGGTCAATTGGATGGAGAAACTCCCCTTTAGGGAAAGGGTAGAGCATTTGGAGTTTTTTAATTTAGAAAAAAGGTGAGGTGATATGATAAAAGTTTATACAATTATTCATTCTTTCTCCTGAATTTGGGGGTGTCCAATTCAGCTGAACGTTAGAAGATTCAGGACCAAATAATGGACTTCTTCACATAGCACATAATTAGACACAGGAGGCAGTGATCACCACCAACTTAGATGGCTTTAAAAGAGGATTCAGCAAATTCATGGATGATAAGGCTATTTGCGGTCTTTTGGAACTGGCAACCCAGCAAAAATGCTTTGTGGATTCTTGTGAATCAGTCCACCTTATAAAGTTTCTTCCAAGCTGGGTCTCTGCTGCATCAAAGGCTGCTCTCTACCATGCACACAAATACACATGCTAAGTATGCATGACCCAAAATGTAGCAAAATTCGTGCTTCAGAGATGCATGTAGGGTAGCTAATGCATGTGGTGAAGGATCATACACACCTGAAGATTCTGACATGGCAAATACATGCTCAGAAAGAGAATTGCACCAACTCACAAACAAAAGAAAATATTGTGCAAATCCACAAAAGTTGCATTCTTTGAGGATGCAAAAGAAGATTATTCTTTGCATTTTGAGCACCAGAGGCAATAAACAGATGACGGTCTATGGTAAGATGGGAAAAAAGTTTGCATATCAGATGACAACAAAGGGAACTGTCACGCTGCAGTCTTAAACACAATTCTAAAATCATCTTGTACAATAACATCATGTGTTTTCTTAGCTGTGGCATGAGAAAGCTTCCTTATAACACAACCATCCCTGATGCAGCTTACTGAAAAAGTCCCCTTCGATTCCCATTTGAGTTTCCATCTTACGTGAGTGCTATTTTTACCCAGTAGTATATCCCAACCTCCAAGCTTTCTAGTTCCTGTGCTTGGCCCATTTAGGAGATAGTTTTCCAATGGGAAAAGTGTGTGTGCAAACTTACAAATTAGAATTATTCTTGCCTGCTTTTATTTATTTATTTCATAAAATTTATATCCTACTTGACTGTAAAAAACAAACAAACAAACAAACCCCAAAACAGTCTTTGAAGAATGCAAGCATTCAGTGAACAGATGGAAACTCACAATCAGCAAAACAACACAAACTGCTGAGACTGTAGCAACTCTTTCTTAGCAGTGATCTGCGTGCTGCGTGGGAGGCTGCAGGGGCACCAGATGGGGAGCTGGGTACAGAGCTCATTGCACTTGAGACTATGAGACAAGAGCCCCCAGGAGTCCTCCCAGGCCCTGAAAGCCTATAGAGCCAGAGCCTGGGCCCTTACAGGTACCCAAAGAAGCAGATGTATTTCACAACAGGATGGGAAGTAATGAAACAGAGATGGGCGACCTTCTTCAGATAGCAGGTAGTTGGCCCTTTTAAGGGCCTGAAGTTCTCTGCAAGTGGTGGAGCCTGGAGGACATAGTCAAGAGACAGAGGCTTAAAAGGCCTCAGTCTGCTCCCAACCTTTGTCAGAGAAAATTGGTCCTCTCTCTCTCTTTATTGAAACACCAAAAAGGAAAAAACAAGACAAAAATAAAAACAAAACAGTGATAAAGACTATATTAATTACAAATCAATAAAGCAAAAAGTGGTCCTTAGACTATAGACCCGACCTCCCGTCCATTCCTTATTTCAATTATCTATTATTTGTTGCCAATACACATTTTTATCTTAAATTAACTACCGTATTTTTCGCCCTATAGGACGCACTTTTTCCCCTCCAAAAATGAAGGGGAAATGTGCACACCGACCCCTCTCGCTCTCCAGGCTTCAGGAAAATATCCGCAAGCCTGCGGAGCCCGGCGGGAACTCCCGCGGGCTCTGAAGGCTTGCGGATAGCTGCCTGCAGCCCGAAGCCCGGGGAGCGCGCCACTGTGCACCCCGGGCTTTGGGCAGCTATCCGCAAGCTTGCGGCGCCCGGCGGAAGTTCCCGCAGGGCTCTGCAGGCTTGCGGATAGGTGCTTGCAGCCCGAAGTCCGGGGAGTGCGGACTTCCCCCGCCTGGGAGCGATGGCAAGGTTGAGCGCAACCTCGCCATCGTTCCCGGACCTGTTCTGGGGGCTGGGGTCGGGGGAAGCTCGGGCTTCCCCCGCCCCCAGCCCAGCAAGCTCGGGGGGGTTCTTTTCTTTATTTCCCCCCCCCAAAAAAAATAAGTGCACCCTATGGGCCGGTGCGCCCTATAGGGTGAAAAATACGGTAATTATTGATTTATCTTAAGTTTCATATATTTCTTAAATCTACTACTAAAGTTATTCAAAAGCTGCGACAGAGTTTAAACTACTGTAATTGTTTTTCAAATAAACTTTGAAGACTTCCCATTTTGAGATAAATTCCTGTTTTGGTTTGTTCTTTATTTTTCCTGATAAACTATCTAACTCTGCATAATCTGTTAGCTTTTGGATCCATTCATGGATAGAGGGGATTTCATCACTCTTCCACTTTGTAGCGATAAGAACTCTTGCTGCCACTGTGGCGTATAAAAATATACTCTTCATATTTTGTGGGATATCCAAATCAGTGATCCCCAGGAGATAAGATTCTGGTTTTCTCTTATAGGAAAGCTTTATTATTTTTTGTATTTCTAAGTGGATACTCTCCCAAAATGCCTGGATTATTTTTTTGCGTAGCCACCACATGTGATAGAAAGTGCCTGATTTATCTCCACACCTCCAGCCATTACTTGGGACACTTTCGTACATCTTTGACAGTTTCCAAGGTGTTAGATACCATTGGTGTTGCATTTTTAGGAAGTTTTCTCTTAAGCCATAACAGTTTGTGAATTTCCAATTATTCTTCCACAAATTTTCCCACTGTGGCATGGTTATTGAATACCCAAAGTCACTTATGACCACTGTGACCTCCTCCTCCTTGACTTCCTAGTCAAGGAGGAGTCAGTATGCTTTGGAGGTTTTTCTTTTAGAATTTACTGGCTTGGATTCGAATCGTGAGATTTCTATTGCAAAACCCTTTTGTTTATCAGATTTGAATTTTTCATGTACCTGATGGTATTGGAACCAATCTGAGACGCACTCTCTCGATTCCTCAAAACTTTTTAATTTTAATTGGTTATCTTCTTCCTTTAAAAGAGTTTTATATGTTGGCCAGATTTCCTGAGTATTTTTCCTTTTCACCATGGAAGCTTCAATTGGGGAGGTCCACAACAGAACTTTGGGCTCCAACAGTTCTTTATATTTCTCCCAGACTGCAAAAAGTGACTTCCTAATTATGTGGTTTGTGAAGTTTTTATGGATTTTGGCTTTTCCGTATATAAGGTAAGCATGCCATCCCCATTAATTGTCAAAGCCCTCCAAATCCAGGAGGTCTGGGTCCCGCAGTTTGCACCAGTCATTCAACCATGTGAGGCAGGTTGCCTCGTAATATAGTTTCAGATTAGGTAGGGAGAAACCTCCTCTGTCCTTTATATCTATTAAAATCAGATGTTTAATTCTGGGTCTCTTCCCTTCCCATAAGAATTTGGAAATCTCTCTTTGCCATATCTTGAGGCAGCCACTGCTTCTCTTCTCAGTGCTCTGCCTAACCACAAAACAGCTAAAGCCACAATCAAATCAAGTAAAGAAACAATACCACCTTGTGCCAGTACCAGGGACTCCAGTGTATGGAATGGCAAAGGCCTGGCAAAAACCAGCAGCCATTGTTGGAGAAAGAGGTTTGGAAGAGAGATTCCTACTTTCCAGAAACAGAATTAGCACAATGGCAATTGCTCCAAGCACACTAAAACTTGGTTAGATTTCCATCTGCCCTTATTCACCTTTAAACAAATGTTAACCACAAAAATACATAAGCTAGAATAAATCACACACACTTAGCTTTGCAAATAAGTGAATATTTTACTCAGAGAGTTTCAGAAATTACAGCAACCCTTCAGCCACTAACAATAAAATAAAGAAGAAAATGGTTCTAAGCAACTTAAAAAGAAAACAATTTCATTTCCTTACAAAAGAACTATGCGACATTGCATTAGCAAAGATGTAGGTTGTAAAAATCTTCTTTTAGAGAGATTTTCTATTCACTTGGTTTTAATACATGAGCTGGGAGCCATGCTGCAGTCCCAGCTTATTCCAGGAAGCAGCAGAGAGAGAAAAGAGGGGAAAGCAAAGGTTGCTGGGAGCCTGCTATGCCACATCCACTGGCAATTTGAGCTCTGTGCTCAGACTAACCCTTTCATGCTCACAAGTGAGTCAGGAATTGTGTATTACAACAGCCATGTGTTCACATGGTCTGGCAGCACATAGGGATAGCTTTGTAACCTCCTTAGCAGCACGGTGCCCAGACTAAAGGCGAGTAGCAGACCTGGTCACTTCATAGCAGGAATTGGTATTGGATTGATTGGCAGTCTGGTGTCATATGATTTCCAGGATGAGGAAGATTCTGAGCTGCAGTGACAGTGTCCTGACTTGAACTGCTTGGTTCTCTCTTCTGACTAGTGATCCTGGTGGCACATGAAGCAAGGAAATGATGCCTGGTCCACAATCCATACGCCCTCATGGCACCCTGATAACCAGTAACAGAGTGAGCTCATAGTTGCTTTGAGAATGGCATTGAGATTGGATGTGGGTGGGGCTGTGGGCTAAACCACTGAGCCTCTTGGGCTTGCCGAATAGAAGGCTGGCAGTTCAAATCCGCACAATGGAGTGAGCTCCTGTTGCTCTGTCCCAGCTCCCGCCTACCTAGCAGTTTGAAAGCACACCAGTGCAAGTAGATAAATAGGTACCGCTGTGGCGGGAAGGTAAACGGTGTTTCCGTGCACTCTGGTTTCCGTCACAGTGTTCCATTGCACCAGAAGCAGTTTAGTCATGCTGGCCACATGACCCGGGAAGCTGTCTGTGGACAAACGCTGGCTCCCTTGGCCTGAAAGCGAGATGAGCGCCGCAACCCCATAGTCGCCTTTGACTGGGCTTAACCGTCCAGGGGTCGTTTACCTTTTTTACCTTTTTAGGCAGATGATCTAACTATCTCTGATATTTCTTTGTTTTTGACACCTTTATCACTTAACAACCTTGCATTTGATACACATCATTTCATCAGAATTTCATGACCTGCCCTTCTCAGGAAATGTTACATAGGCTTATCAGTGCTAATTACAGTAATTCTTTGAGTATGAAACCCTGTGTCACAATCAAGCCAGATATTATTTATTTATTGCTCACCCTTCACCCCCGGGTCCCAGGGCAGGTATACAATAATATAATAATAATAATTTATTATTTGTACCCCGCCCATCTGGCTGGGTTTCCCAAGCCACTCTGGGCAGCTTCCACAAAGACCAAAAATAAACTAAGATGTCACACATCAAAAAATTCCCTGAGCAGGGCTGCCTTACAACATCTTAATTGTTCTTAATATGGTGATTTAAACAACTTCCAATCACAAAAATAAGATGGGCCCCAAAAATATAACCTCAAGTGTAAAAAGCCAGAGTAAAGCTCTCTGATGAAGGTGCCAGGTATACCTCTGTAGGGAGGGAAGTCCATAGCATAGGTGAAGTTGCAAGCACCCCAAGCTTCTAACACAGAGGAACTATTAAGAAGGTCCCCCTCTGCAGATCTTAGCACCCAAGAAGGTCTGTAGAGAAGACCAGCAGAGCTCTGAATGACCTACAGTAGATCAGCAAATGGTGTTGATTTTCAATTATTTTACAACAGCAATAATGATATGGTTTGTCTCTCCTCAGTTAGGCCACTTCAGATCCCAGATGTGTACCATACCCTTCAACATTTTTGTCCCCCGAAATCAGGACATCAGGAGAGGCATGCCTTCTGATCTGGCACTCTGGCACTCAACAGCAGGGTGCACCAGAGCTCTGGCAAGACCCTTCTGACTTGCATTGGACCTAAAAATGGGACATTCCAGGATGCAAACAGAAGCCACGATTGGCTTCTGTGGTTCCGGGATGTCCCGCATAAAACAGGACAGTTGTGGGGTATGTATTAACCCAGATGTAGATTTGTACGTTCACATGCAGGTCATTCTACCATATTCCCCTTGGGGTACCCATGACTCTGACCGCTAAGCTACCATTTTGCATCTGGTTTTGAGTGGTAGGTTGTGAGATTCTGGAGGGAAACTGAGTTGATCCTGCAAGCCTGATGCACTTTTCAGTTCTGAAACTCCTGAAAGTCAACACTTGAACATCTCAAGGCAATGAAAAAACTTCTCATTTGAACAGGCTCACATTTGGAATCCTATGTTAAAACAGGGGGATGGGGAGGCATTTAACAAAGTAAATTTTATTTCCTTTGTTTTCATTTGCTGTACAATATTGTCTGCTTTGATAAAGGGTAGGTAAAATGATTAAATGAATTGTTTAAAATGTGACCCGTTCTGAGAGGTAATGTAAAGTGTGTGTGTGTGTGAGAAATTCTTGGGATTTCCAGTGTTCTTAGAATCGACATGAAAAAAGCTAGTGAATGTCTTAGTTGTTCTGTTTCGCTTTTTCTAATGCTGGCTAAAGAACTCAGCAATAATAGTGATAGATGTGGTCACATTTCTTTTCAAAGATGCAGCTTGCAAGGTAATGAGTGACTCTTACTTCCTGCGGATAAACATCCCCCCCACCCTGAGAAACAGAGTTCAAAGTCCCTCCCTTCTTAGTGGCTACAAAAGTGTCATGTAACTGCGAGGTCTTTTGCTGAAAACCATCTTCCTTTCTGCTCACTCATCATATGGAAATTAGCCAATGACACATCCCTCAAGTAGATTCATACAATGAATTCCAAGTAGGGCTGGTCAACTGCATCAATTTCAGTTTCTTACATTTCCACTCTTAAATTCAGTTCTCCATATTTCCACATCACTTTGCAGTTATTTTTTTAAGTTCCCGGGAGAAAATGTCAACAAATTTATCCTAATATACAGCCTTTTTGCAAACACTTTCTGCTAACATAATGCATTTGTAAATGCTGTTCAAAACAATATATGCACTTTTTTTGCATACTTTACCCTAGTATCTGCATTATTGTGCACAGTGCTTGGCTGCAGAACTGCGTTTCAAAATTCAAAGCACAATTTTTTGAAAGATGGTTGCATTTTAGTTCCTTGTATTATTTCAGGAAAGGTGAAATTTGTGTGAAATTTAAACATGAACTGAATCGAATTTTCACAGATCCCTAACTCCAGTAAAAGACTTCCAAAAGGGTTCAGATAAATCACAGGCATCTCTAACAGTTTGAGCAGCGATATAATTGTGGTAGTTTTCTAGTTGCAAATGAAGCTCTGTATGAGCAGGGAGCAGCTGCCCAGGTTCCACATACAGACTATTTTGGTTTTTTTGAAGAGGGAAGAGAAGGCACATCACAGGCTCACCGGAGCCACTGCATCGGGACAATAATGTGGAAAGAAACTGCAGCAAAATCGGTTTAGCACAATTTAGCATCATTAAATCAATGTGCCTTTATACATTCAGGTACAAGAGTTTTTCCCACCCATGCACTGAAGTTTTCGTTCTCACAACAGAAGACCTGCACACATGGAATTCTGACTCATGGTCACTCACCCTAGTCCTGCAATCTCCTGATTGGCTCAGCGGGGTTGTTCATATACGTCAATCCACAGATTGCCACTCAAAGCGAAACTTGCTAAAGTTCCAGGTAACTTTGAAAGCTGCCTTGCCAGAGTCAGCTGGGGAAGGAGTTGGTTGGGAGTCTGTACCTGTGTTTTCTCACCTGGGAGCTGTTAAGCTCCTGGAGACTGCTTGCTCTTCTCTCCTGTGCCTTGCTAGAGGAGCAAGCCAACAGCTAGGGAGCTATTGTCCTGTTTCTCTTTGCCGGGGGCCTCTGCCTTTGAGAGGAGAAAGGCTGAGAGCCCAGTGCATGTCTCCAAAGGGACTGTGGAAAGCAATGACCGGTCCCCACATAAAACGGGGGGCGCCCTTTGTGTGGACGCGCGCAGCCCCTGGATCTGGAGCGGCTCCATCACCACAGGCTTGGCTTCGCCTTCCCCCAGGTGGGATAACTGGAGGTCTCCGCCTACCTCAGTCAGTTGCCCAATCCCGCCTGGGGGAAGCGTTGCCAAGGAGACCAGGCCAGGTAGGGGAGGGACTACCTGCCCACCTTACGTATGCCACATGGAGAAAATGTCAGGAGTTCAGCCTACACTCGAGTAGGACCCTGGCAGAGACACATGCCCTACTGGCATGTTCTCTCCCTCCTGGTTGATCGTTCGGGAACTTCATAAGCTTTCTTCAGCCCGAACATCACAGCGACCAATGCCAACTGACACAACACACTTAGGGATCTGCAGAGTTTGCGCATCATACACGTGACAGACCTCAGCAACTCAGCATGTTGGCTAATCTACTTTATTTACATATACAGTGGTACCTTGGGTTACATACTGTCAGCGCTGCCCGAGGTCCCAGCTCACAGAAGACCTACGCTGCTTCGTTGTTTAGTATAAAAGTCTTTATTGAAGTTTAGTTTCACTTCCACAGGCGCAGCGTGCAACGCTACGTCTCTAACCTTAGACTGCCGAAGCTCCATCTGAATCTCCTCCCCCCTGACACCAGTTTAAGATTCTAGCCTTGCTCCACCTCCTCCTTTGTTCTTTTCTCCTCTGGGTCCGCCTGCCCGTCGGGGTCTCTCCCTTCCTAGACTCCTCTGACGCTGAGTCCCCTGACTCTTCCCCCTCCCTCCGTCGGGCTTTAGGACCTGGCTCCCAATCCGGGTTTCCTGCCATCCCGCGCGCCTGTACATTTGAACTTGGCGCGCGCGCCGAGCCTCCCACTTTCCTTCTGACCGTTACACTGCTGTCACTACTCCCTCCTTCGGGGAGGCTAGCTGGAACTGACATCCCCTCCGTTTCCCCACTTTCCGATTGGGGCGTGGTCAGCCCTGACTCATCTTCTCTCCCTGCTGGAGGAGAGGCTGGCCCTGACACATGTGACTCTTCCCCCCCACTGCGCTCTGGTGGGGGAGCTGGTCCTGATCCCCCGCTGCTGCCTTGGGAGTCCCCGCTGGCCCCCTGCTTCTGGTGCGTCCTCCCTGGGACCCCCCTTGCCCTCACCATCGGCGCCCCCTTCTGGGAATCTTCTGATTCGCTGGAGAAGCTCATGGAATCTCTCGGGTCACTGTCATACTCTCCTACGCTCCCCTCGGATCCCTCCCCTTCGCTCTCCATTTCCTCTCTCCCCTGTGCTTCTGCTCCTGAGCCCCTGACATATACGCTTCAGGTTACAGACGCTTCAAGTTACAGACTCCGCTAACCCAGAAATAGTACTTCAGGTTAAGAACTTTGTTTCAGGATGAGAACAGAAATCGTGCTCCGGCAGTGCGACGGCAGCAGGAGGCTCCATTAGCTAAAGTGGTGCTTCAGGTTAAGAACGGACCTCCGGAACGAATTAAGTACTTAACCCGAGGTAACACTGTAAACACACATGGAGCACTGCAACATGGCTCCCTCTCTCTCTAGCATCAGACAGTAAAGAGAAAAAGAACAAAGGACAATAGTCCCACATCACGGAACACAGTGACACAAATATCCTGTCTCCGTCACTTCCCACTCTGTGGAGTCAAAACTTATACCGTCATGTGATAGACAACAATCCTATGACTGCAATCATGGAGCAGGAATTCTAACAAAAAAGACATCACAGACAACCTGCTACACCTGCCTGAAAACAACATAGAAGTGAATAAATGAATATGACTATGTTGGTCCCATTAATTTCAATGGATCCACCATGAGTAAAAGTTAGTTGAATACCATCCTACAACTTCCATCAACCCAGCCGCCATGGCCAATGGTCAGAGGTGATGGGAATTGGTGTCCAACAACATCTGAAGAGCAATGTATTGACAAGCTCTACCTTAAAAAGAAATAGCAGAGAGGAGCTACTTCCTTTCTATTGCAGCGATAGATAGGTGTATGTCTAGGGCAAATTACTATGGAATTGATCCAGCTGGGCCCAGGTGGTGCAAGGAGTTGCCCTGTTTCCCCAACCCCAGCCTGAGAGCATAATTGCTCATACAGATACCAGATAGGGTCATTGCACAGAATGAAAAGTTCATTAAAACTTCCTATATCCAGAGGTGTGCCTAGGCTACCTTGTGTCATTGGCAAGAAGATGTATTGACACGCTCCCAAGACCATGAGCCAGAAACTCAAAGTTTGCTTTTTGTTGCCTTTTGTGCTCCACTAGTGACTTCCTCCATGAGCCTCCCATTCTCAGAAATGCCCCCATGTTCTGATTATATATAGCCATGCATTGGCAGGGAAATGGGGAAATAAGATTTTATGGAGCTCTCACAAGCTTCTCTATTAGTAAATGTTGCAAGCATGCTTGATGGGACGGAGCCCTAAATATTTAGGATCAAGGTGCTAGCTGCATATTTTGAATTTTTAAATTAAGGAAGTACTGTACTGTATTGCCTATGAAGGCTGAAGTTGAGCAATAAAAATGATTACTTTGATTATTTATTGTCCCTGTCTGCAGTGATTCTGGTTTAAATAACTGCTAAAATGTATGCGCAGCATATATATTTATTACTCAGCTGCTATATCCTTTTGAACAATATGCTCACTGTATCATTTGTTTCTTCTTCTTCCTAGAAGATTTAGGTTTATCTTGAGTGGGCTTGGTCTAGAAAGGCAGCTTATAAGTATTTAAATGAATAAATAAATTAGGGTTTTAAAAAAAAATTATCACATGGATTGATTTGCTGTGCATCAGTAAGCAAATGAGCAGCTACGGTGTCATCTTCATTCAAAGCTTTTATCCTATATGCCCAACCGTTGGCTAATCTGACTTCTCCATTCAATGGAAGAGATGGACCTATATAAATCACTGCCTCTTTCACACAGGGCATCCCAGACGCCTAGGTATTCTGCAGATCTCCTTCTCTGTGGGTGGAGAAAGAGGTCCACCTTTGGACAGGGAGTCCACCCTGGATGCCTCGCCAGAGCAGCAATGGAAAGGTCTGCTTCTGTTGCACCTCCAACTATGATGTTCTGAGAGCATAGAGGGCAAAAGGCATATTTGTTAGGGAAAGTTTTGAAAGTTCTCATGTTACCTTTACACAACCCTGGAAAGTGAGGGGAAAGAGAGGGGAAAGTGTGCCATTCCTGGAGCTGTCGTATATCCTTTCCCTGCAGCCAACTCCTCCTGCCTTCCATCCTGGCTGATGTGAGATTTGGCAGGGTGGTTCTGCCACCACTGATCCTCACTACCCTAGCTTCCTCAGATTGCTCTCTTCATTGGATAGAAGTTGTAAGCAGAGGGCACTCCCAATGTACATTGGACCAGGTACACCAACCAAAATATTCCCATCACTGGTCCTGCTGCCAGCCTCCCACACTGCTTCTGCCTTCTGAACTATGTCCCTCTGCAAACACTGTTCCTCATCTATACTGTCCTCCTGCTCCTGGGAAGATTCAGGGTCAGAAGGAGGGGGCAGCTCCCACCATTCCTCCTCAGTACAGTCCTCCTCAACACGGTCCCTGACAATAAATAAATGTATTGCTTGTGTACGGTGTACTGCATATGAAAATTAACAAGAATGTACCACTGGACAAGTTACTGTAGTTATATGTTATTCTTGAAAACCAATAAAATTTGTTGGAGGGCTGGGGGGAGAACGGAAGATGGCAGGATCCCCAGGGCATAGCTGTCAACGTTTCCCCTTTTTTAAGGGCAATTCCCTTATTCCGAATAGGATTCCTCGCAAGAAAAGGGAATCGTTGACAGCTATGCCCCAGGGATGTGCTGCACAGAGAGCTGGCTTCAGGCCCATTGGCTGACTAACTCTGCGTTACAAACATGACATGAAGGCAGGCAATATCAGCCCTGCCATCAACTCTATTCACAATCAGTCTTGGACAGAAAGACTTGAATTAAAATTTAAGCATGTGGATAGATGTCCTTATTTTCAGTCCTTCCCTTGATTCCTTATGAGCACAAGGGCTCCCTCTGGTGCAAACACCCACCCCACTCACAAAGACGTCCTTCTCACTGCCCTGATGGGGCAGCTCTGCGCACACAAGGAGGTGGCTGTGGAGAATTGCCTCTTCCACTGAAGTGAACATGGAAGCCCTGTGTGGGTAGAAGCCCATTTCCCAGTGGGGATCCTCTGCTCATGAAGTAATAATAAAATTAATTTCTTTCTCCAGTCTCTTTGTGATCTTCAGTTGCCAAAATAACAACAACAACAACAACACTTGACACTTTGGAAACAGAATAATATTTTGTTTAATTAAATAATTTATATGCACTCCATGGAAGATGCCAAGTAAACTCTGGACAGGTTCTAACTGACCCTGTTAACAAATATCAGAAGATAAATAGGAATTCAGTTCTATTAATTTATTACATAACATGAATTATAAATACTTCAAATCAGATGCTGATTTGTGTGTGGTTTTTTTTACAAAATTGGCATTTATAAATAATTATTTTAAACTGTTAAATATAAATAAATAGTTTTTTATATATATTAAAATGAGCTCTCTGTAGAAAAACAAGGCTAGCCTCTGGGATTTGGTTTGTATCGCATCGGGACGCTGGGGTTGTGCCTTCGGCTTCTCCTCTTTCTTTTAACTTCCTCTTTGTTCACCTCCAACATGACATCGTAAAATTCAGTGATCGCCTTGCGCTGGATTTTCACATTATCCATCTGATTAAAATGACAAAAAATGGATTAGCTTAAAAGTTCATGGGGAATTATACTCCATGTATATTTACTGAGGAAATTTCACTTAAAAAAAATTATGTAATAACATTCCAGAAAGCCTATGAATGGCAGAAAGACAAACTCAAACGCCAACAATGCAGATGTGGAGCTCCCTTATTTGTAAGCCTCTTCTCAGTCATTTCAGTCAAATAATAATAACACAATCTAAGAAAGCTAAATAATTATGCATCTTTCGTAGGGTCCCATCACCCTCACGGAAATGCAAATACACAATAGAGTAATACACGTGAATTATTGAATAGGGGTCAATGATCTACCCTTTATTATTTGTCTGGGTTTTACTCCACCCTTCCTCTATAACAGGGGTGGCCAATGTGGTGCTCTACAGATCCCACCAGCCCCAGTGAGCAATGGGGCAGGGATAATGGGAGTTGTAGTCTAGCAACATCTGGAAGGCATCACATTGGCTATCACAAGGTGGCATACAGGGCCCTCCTCCACCGTTTTTCCCAAGATAGGAAGGCGTATGAGGCAGTAGCTGGCCCAAAGTCCAGTAATTATTATGGCTGAGCAGAAATTTCACCCTAGATCTAAGCAGTCTAATTCCAACATTCCACTCATTAAACAACATTGACTGGTCACCAGCCCACATCTTGCTTGACATTATCCCTGGAGCATTTAACAATGAAGAGAACAACACTGCCTGTTTGTGAAACCGGCTAGAAAACACTGACTGGCTAGAAAACATGATTTAACTTCCTGTGGACCTATGACTGGTACCAAATAAAAATCTGGACTTGTTTAGCTTCCAATGCCTACTTATGCAAGGGATATACCATATTTTTCTGTCTATAAGACGCCCCATGTATAAGATACCCCCTATTTTGGGGGACTCGCCAATCTACCCTTGGCACTATCCATGTATAAGACGCCCCCTAATTTTTGACATTGTTTTTTAGGGGGGGAACCTAGTCTTATACACAGAAAAGTACGGTAATTCCTCATTTCATGTTTCTTTCATGTAGCATCTACTTCTTTTCCCTACTACCAATCAGACTTACTAGGGTTGCCATGTGTCCTCTTTTTCCAGGACACGTCCTCTTTTTCCGGGCTAAAATTTCTGTCCGGGTGGATTTTCTAAATTTGCCAAAATCTCCCTGGCTATACTTTCTGGGTGAGACATAGATATAACTGGTGGTTGAGGACTTGCTTTCCTCTTCTCTTCTCCTGCACCCCTCAGCAATATATCACAGCTTACATAGCCTACATATAGTAGGAGTATTTAAAATGAGAGTCATCACAGCATCTTCTTTTTTGCTCTTCAAAATATGGCAACCCTACTTCAGCAGTACTAAGAATTACATGAAGTTGAGCAGGCCTGGGCTTGATCAGCACGTGGAGTGAAAACTGCCTGGCTACAGCTTTGTTTGCCTAATTGAGCTATTTTCAAGGAAGGTCAGGTTAACTTTTTTAATAAATACATTATGTGCAAACATCAGCACTGATACGTTCACCCACAGATTCTGACTTTGACCCGTGTGGCAACCCTGCTGTGGTCAGACTTGACCTTAGGTGAATATCCTCATGTTCCCTATTGTTTCAAATTATCTGGTAACATATAATTGTGTGATGAGCTGCATTGCATTCCTAATAGATGGTAAGAAATGTCTGTGATTTTCAATGTGACGTTTTTGGTGGCAGAGGAGATTTTCCGAATGCAATGCATCAGCAAGACTGTCGGCCCAAACCATTGACCTGTTGAAGCTTCTGCCAAAAGATTCCTTTAGTCCAGCATCCTGGTTTCCACAGGGGCCAACCATTGGCTTCAGTAAAGTCCACAAGTAGGACATGAAGACAGTGGGGCTCCTCTGCTTTCTAAACTTAAAAACCCAATTTTTAAATACACTTTCCCCATAGGAAAAGTCCTCCAATCCCTTGAATATTTTAATTGCCCTTTTCTCCACATTTCTCATTCACAGAATAACCTTCTTAGAAGTGGTGGCCAGAACTCTATACAGCGGGTGGATCTACACTCATGGTTTTTAACATGAAGGAAGGGTTTTGATAACCATATGGGCACATGACATCCTACTTTGAACGTTTGTGATGCGTTATTAAAATGTGACACCAGAGAGCGTTACAGAGTATCCACCAAGACCACCCGCCATGTACGATCTAGTTGAGATGCCTCATTGCTGGGGTTGGACCAAGTGACCTTCAGAGTCCCTTCCAATTCTACATTCTATGATTCTGTGACCAACATCTCTTTCCTTTTTAGTCACTGCCACTTCACAGCACACCCGTCCTCCTTTGGGAGGAAGGGCAGGATATAAATTTAATGATATAATTGATTAATTAATCCCAGTGTGTAACCCATCAGTCCATCCTTCAATAGCGTGGAGTGAGCCACATATCCCTCAGACAGACAGACGTTATATTCAGTGACATAAGCAAAAGGAAGAATGTAATATTACCGGAAGTTTTGCTATCTCAATTAGATCTTTTGCTTTTTTCAAGCTTTCGCTGTAACTCTCTTTATAGACTTGCAGGACTTCTACCAAACTCCTGACGTCCTTTGGATTTTGAGTGCTGTTTAGATTAGTCAAAAGGTCCCAGTATTTGGAAATCATCTGAGCGAGCAAGATCTTTCTTTCATGGGCCTGCCAGAAAACCAGCCCCAAAGAGAGAGAGAGAGAGAATGGATTAGTAACATTTCCCAATAACAGAAATATGGAAAATTATTACATAACATTTCTCTCCTGTTTTTCCTTCCAAAATTGCCCAGGGCACCAAACAAGGCACTAAGATGATACAATTAAAAATAAAACAAATAAAAGCATTTGAAAACGTTAAGGGCATCTAAAAACTTATTAAAATATTAAGAGCCCCTAAAAACATTGACAATCAATCACATATCCTCAGACATACTAAGGTCAAGGTTTCCAGGAACTGTATCTTTCAGGCATAAATGCCTGGAATGTTCTTCAATTCCTTCTGAATGTTAATAATGAAGGCCCTCAGAACCTTTCTTATGGCCATTGTTGGCACTAGTGTTGTTATACCTTGAGTCAGCCATTTGGCAAAAGCCAAAGCAGTGGTGAGCTCCCTTTTGAAACAAGAATGGCTTCTTGAGGGTTTCTCCTGATAGCACCAGAAGCACTCCAGTAAAAGTGATAGATTTCCACCTTTCACTTTTAGTTTACTTATCTCATTATGAAAGAGAATGTAAACAGTATGCCTGATCTACAAAGCTGTCTGGTGATATTAGCTAGCCTTGCTCAATCTGGGGGCTGCTGGGAGTTTTAGTTCAAGACATCTGGAGGGCACCAGGTTAGAGAATGATGATATAGTCCATGTGAGGGTGCAGTGGAGGGTTAATAGTCCGAGGCCAACTGCTAGGCAGCAACTGACATTTCACGTCAGATGATTGGTGTTGTACGAAACCTGTCCAAATATTTACACAAACTGAGACAATTACCTGTGACCATAGAGCGTTCTTCAGATGAGTCCTGAAAATAGCGCCACCCTCAGCAACATCAGGCTGACTGGTGTTCTGCAATACAAAATGCAAATGTCTCAACCAAACATGTAGCATTAATCAGTCTGGGCCATGGACATTCAGGCTCAGCTCCAGCATTTTTCCTCCTTAGTCACATGACTGAGGCCCAGATGTACAGCTTGTATCCACCATGGGTGCCAACTTGAATAAAATATTGGGGGGGCGGCACCAGCAACACATGATCACCCACATGATATGGTGCGGACACACCATTTGAATGGCATATATGCCTATCAACTTTGGGAATCCCGGCCCCCTCAAATATTTTATTGGGGGGGTGATGACCCCTTGGCACCTACGAGTTGACTGCTATGGTATCTAGAGAAGCAGTGTGTTAGACAGGCCCCCTCCCTGTTGAGTATTCAGGCACCTACTGAAGACTTATTTTATTCCAGCAGACATTTCAACAAAATTCTGATTTCATCATTTTAACTGTATTATTATTATTAATAATAATAATAATAATAATAATATACTTGTACACTGCTTTGAGATTCTTGTACTTAAGACTGTTGTAATTAAGTGGCATATAAATTGTCCCCCCCGCCCCAGGTTTGAGTCATCTGATTCACTTCAAAGATAACTTTAAAGCAAATTTCCTCAGCAGGGCTGGATTTATAGGTTTCAGTTTAGAAAGACTGTGTATACTCTGCTTTCACTTCCACGTGCACCCCAGATCTTTACCCAGGAGCAGCCTCCCCTCTCCTGATGCCTTCTAAATGTTTTGGACAACAATTCTCATAATCTTTGCTCATTGCCCATGCTTAATAATAATAATAATAATAATAATACCCCTCCCATCTGACTGGGTTGCCCCAGCCACTCTGGGTGGCTTCCAACATTGTAGTCTGAAACATCTGGAGAAGGTTAGGTTAGTGAATGCTGCCCTAGAGGAACAAACACATTCTGTCGGACTAAATGTGCATGAGTTATTTTCACTTGAATATCTTCTACATTTAACAAATAAATTCACCAAGCTGACAATCTTCCTTCTTTTTTTAAGTATCATGTGTCTCAACCAAAGTGGACACCTATTATAACTTTATAAAACTTGAATAACAGAACTGACAAGCTTGTAGAGATGCTTGACCAAACAGAGGGTAAAGGTATGGCAGGCAATACATTTACAAGGGGCTCCAAGCCAGGAGGGAGGAAGTACGAAGAAGGAGCAGTAGCCAAAGAGTCAAGAGCTAGACTATGGTGAGGCTTGTCACTGCAACATAGAAGGAAGGAAAAGGCAGCACTTCTGAGGTTTGCTACCCCAAGAGTGAGTCAAGAAGAGGAGGAAAGGAGAGGCGACTGATGTAACTGAGGAAAGAGGGACTAATGGGGAAGCAAAACTGCTTAGATAAGCAGATCTCAGGAGGGATTTGAGGATGGGAAAAGCTCTAAACTCATCTGAATGGAGAGATCACCAGTCGACATCTCCCCAAAGGCACAAGAATCCCTCGGGTTTTGAAGGCCCTTGGGATCCATAATGGGGAGGGGGAGCCCTCACACGGATATATATGCAGCCTGGACTTTATGGGGAGGGGCACATTATAAATTAAATAAGCAATAAAAGCAGCAGCAGCAACAATCATCATAATTAATATAATATTTAGAAAAATATATTCCCATGAGGAATTCAGTTTTGTATTGTTTAACGTCACAGTGAAAAGCACTCAATAGATATGAAGCTGTGCTAAGAAAGCTGTTGTGATTATCTTGGGCTAGTCATAGGAGAGGTGGCTGGTTCTGTGAGGGCTGAAGGAATGAAATATGTTTTGGGTGGCAAGTGACCGGCTGTGCTTGCCCACTCCATGTAGTCGATTCCCATTCCTGAATGATTCCTTATGAAGAAAACCACACATAGATTTGTACCAGCTGTACATGTCAGGCTGATTATTAATACTAAATTGTGTGGTCTTATAAAACAACGAGGATATTTCAAATTCTCTTGTGAAGGCAATGGAAGAAACTTCCCTGCAACTTTACAAGAATCACCGAAATCGGTAAAATACAAAAAGATTACAAAATGAATGACACATAGTGTCGTAAAACCAGGTCTTAGCTCTCTGCCCAAGAATATTGGCATCCTCAAATAAGCCAGAGTATAGGGAAATGAAGAAAAGACAATAAGATTATCAGAAGTTATACTTACAAATTCTCTCTGCAGCTTGCTTATATGTTCTTTCATGCTTTCAAAAAGTGGCCCAGAGGGGACATGTCCATCAGAATAACTAATAGCCAGAAAGAGGAACAGGCAAATCTTCCAAACCATGGTTCTTGACTCAAAATGGAAATGCTGCTTTGTTGTATGTTTGGATGTCAGCCCCACTGGAGTCGTCTAACTTGGTCGTCAGCGGCACTTTCCAGTTTGATCTTAGCCACTCTGGGTGGTGATATTTATACCTGGCCGCTGAACATTTTTATGCATTTTTCACACATTTCAGGAGATGGTGTTAGATAGGAGGCGTGTCTGGTGTTTATTAATAGGCTTGGTTTGTGGGATTGTAGTGTTTAAAGTTTCCTTTAAATGACTAGGTTCCCCATGATGAATGATTAGCTACGTGTCCAACCTATGGTTCTTCAAGGATCCCTCGAAAGCATGCCCACACCACCAAGAGGACACAGGAGAATTTCCACATCAGCCCCCACCCCATTTTAAAGGAAACCCTATGCACACTACCCTGAAACTGCTTTAAAACTTTGTGGTGAGGGGACGAGCAAGACAGGAAATTCAGATTCAAAGTGTAATATTGCAAAGCGTATGTGTTAGTGACTCAGATGTGCATTTTTTTTGCAAACCATCAGAAAGCAAAGAAACAATTGCATGTGGTTAATGGGTCATTTTGACAGGCATGTCGCTTGTCTTCCTTTTTTTAGTATTGATTACTGCTGCACTCATCATTATTAAAAGATAAGACCAAAAAGATAATTATTATCAAAAGAAAATACCAAAAAGGATATATCTGCCTTTCATATCTGCCTTATGGATGATAAAAAATAATTATCATAGGGTTCTTTCCAAAGTCCATTATATCGATATTCCATCTTCACAAGGATTTCTGCTTGTGCAATGAAACATTCTCCCCCTCTTATCTCCCCACACTCCCCCTAATTCTGTTCTGGGGTCCTCCAAGCCCCTGGAGCTTATCTGGGGAGAATGCATGGGGGAGGGGGGAAAGTCCCATTTTATGAGCAAACTTATTTCGTTGAAATCACATTATACATTAAGGACACCTGAGAAAATCTATTATCCACATAGTCCCATGAGAGCAGGACAGAATCCCACACAATGGACTTTGAGATAACATAATATGCCATGTTTCTGCAACTAGAACCAGAACTATTTGGGAAATTTGCTTTGCAAAAATCTGTACGTTAGGCAATATTGCATACAAAAATTGTACTATGAGAAATATGCACCAAAATAAATATTCATGAGAAGTGGAAATGTAGAAACCTGAACTTAAGATTGGACACAATAGAAACTGAGAGAAACCAAAATTGAGATATTCACCCAACTGTAGTGTGAGGTAGGGATGGAGAGAATTCTGCATTTTGGAGAAAACCTCCTCTTTTTGCCCCCTTGTGACCAGTGCATGGAACAGATGGTTGATCCGTGGAATGAGCCACACAATCATTGGACCCAACGGCATATTTGGTCCATACTATACTTACAAGGTGGTCTGAGGGCTTCATCTTTCTTCTTTTTTAACGTATTTAACATTTTAAACTGCCCAGAGGAGCTCTGTGGCCGTGCAGTGAAATATCTCTTGGGAAGTGCCACTTGTCACACTAACTCTGTGCCCATCCTCACTCTTCAAAAGGAAGATGCAGGGGGACATATTGCTGGTTTAGTCAATGCCTTAGTTGTGCTTAGCCATGTGCCTCTCATGTCTCATGTACCTGTCGCATCTTGTAACCTGTGCCCTACCCGTGTACCGATCTGATTTATGCAAAAAAAAAACCTTTGGCAGAAACCAGATTGGGAGTTCAACTTCTTCATCCAGCAGTGAGGACCAGGACAACTGTGTACCATTTCACCATATTTTCTCTGTGCCAAGATAGGACTCTCTGCGGTGGGCTGGCCAAAATTGCCTGATGGACATAGTGATGCACTGAGCATCCACTGACCACTGGGTCAAGTGGAGACAGTCATTGTGTAGAGTGATTTTTAAGCAACCTGTGGGTGAGACCCATAATAAGTACAGTGGTACCTCGGGTTAAGTACTTAATTCATTCCAGAGGTCCGTTCTTAACCTGAAGCACCACTTTAGTAATGGGGCCTTCTGCTGCCACTGAAACACAATTTCTGTTCTCATCCTGAAGCAAAGTTCTTAACACGAGATACTATTTCTGGGTTAGCAGAGTGTGTAACCTGAAGCGTATGTAACCCGAGTTACCACTGTACACAAGAGCACACCAGGTTTTGCCAATTAAGCCCACAAGTAATGCCATTGAACAGCTTCTCACTGCAGTCTCGCTCTGGAGTTCTTTTATACCCATATGGCCACCTTAAGGTCAGTGACACAGGGTCTTGGATGCTTGGAATACCACCCTGCTCTCTTGTCCACATTGAAGTTTCTGATGTTAAGAAACTTCTGTTGAAGGCGCTAAACTGGATTTTTTCTTAGTATAACTGTATCAGAATAAGCTTGTTTGGGATGCCTTCTTCTGTCCATGTTAGGGAAAGCCATTCCTCCCCTGGTTGCAGCAAGAGCAGAGAAAACAAGGTAGGGTCCTTTTTAATGAGTGTATTCATTCATAATAGCGAGAGACAAAAGAACGCAGCAAGCCCTGACAATGGCATTGCTCCTCCTCCCTCCTCCCTAGCAACAGCACCTCCCTTTATGGTGGCCGCTCGTGGCCAGTTGTCTCTGAGTCCTTTGTTCCTGCACTCTTAACGAATGACGAGTTCTGGAAGAAGGGGGATCAGAAATACTCTCCAGTGACGTGTCAGCTGGCTGCTCTGCTTCTGTCTCCCCTCCTCCTTCTGCTAACACTTTCCAACTCTTCTGTTCTTCTGTCTCTGAGCTGTGACCTTCCTCAAACCTCTGCTGTAAATCAATGCTGCATGCCTCTTCTCCTGCAGGGTCAGGAGAAGGGGGTGGATCTCCACCATTCCTCCTCCATCTTGCCCTCTTGAGTCCAATCCCTGACACCTAACTTCCCAACACCATGAATTGCTGCTGGTTACTGGAAGGGAGTGGGGCAAGGCAGCTGAGAGCTCAGCAAGGTGTGAACACAGTTGAGGAGCCAATTTGACTCTCCCTTTGCCCCCCCCCCATGCCATGCCAAGCTCCTCTCTGCCTTGCAGTGATGCATAGCATTGGAAAGCCAGGTGAGCAGTTGCTCCACCAGCCTCTATGATGCAGAAGGATAGCAATATGTCTTTACTTCCAGCCGCTGAAAATGCTTCAACTAAAATATCCAGAAATTGCCTTCTGGGCACTCACATAATCACATGGATCACAAAGTGGCAATCAGCTACAAATCAATAACCTGGATCATCTTTCTGTTCCGAGCTGATGAACAAAAATGTGTGTTATTTGCCCTCAAATGACCGGTGTGCCTGAATCGTATTCTGTTTCCATTAATCCACTTTTGAAATCATTTTGTTCATCCTATATAATTTCCTGGTCCTTTTCTCTAGACTAATAATACCTTATTGAAATCTTCATCTCTGAATTGTAACCTAAGAGCACATAAGATAGATTCCACAACAGATTCCTAAAGAATCTCAGTCATTGGCACACAGACAATATACGTAGTTGCTGTGTGACGTTTTTTTAAGAGCATTGAAGATAATATGTTAGAACTGCCATTGTTCATTGTGTGGACATTTGTTTCTGTCATCCTCCATTGTTCCTGAATTGTTCCTCCATTGTTTTGAAGCAATATCAATTATAGCAGTCCACTGCAAACCTATGTAACTGCCATTATTTCCTCTGAATACTGGAATTTGTCATTGCAAAAGAGCTTTTTGCTAGAAAGTCCTTAGCCCTACATAGAGCTGGAGTTCCCAGGATTCTTTATAAGCCTTCACAGTTAAACAGGCCTGGAAACAGATTTGAGATTCAAATTTCTAGTGTAACCTTGCAGTTCACATGATGCCAAAAGCAATAACGGTTTTGTGACACCACTATGAATTCTGAAGAACCGTCATCTGTATACAGAGGTACCTCAGGTTAAGGACTTAATTCGTTCCGGAGGTCCGTTCTTAACCTGAAACTCTTCTTAACCTGAAGCACCACTTTAGCTAATGGGGCCTCCTGCTGCCGCCACGCCGCTGGAGCACAATTTCTGTTCTCATCCTGAAGCAAAGTTCTTAACCTGAAGCACTATTTCTGGGTTAGCGGAGTCTGTAACCTGAAGCGTATGTAACCTGAAGCGTATGTAACCTGAGGTACGAGTGTACAATCTCCACCCTTAGGTACTCAAATAACAATAATTGCAAAAATGATTCTATGATTTAACATTCCTCAAGTTACCTGGTAGTCTTTTTTTACAAAATCAAACCACACATGTAAATCTGTTCTTTAAAAAGGAAATGTGCTAATTAATTGCAGTACAGGTCCAGTGCTTTCCATTCATTTCATCTGTAAACTTTCATACGCTTTGAGCTTTTGAATGATCAAGCAGTGTATGAATATTATGAACTAACTAAAATAAAAATGCTCATCCCTCTTTACCATGGGTTTTTGGCACTTGAGATATATTTTTTTTAGGACCCACTTTATTTTTGTAATTTTAAGTTGTTTTAAAACTATTTTTAATACTGTGTTCTAATATTAATGTTGTGTTGTAATAGCTGTAACCCACCCTGGGATCTTAGGGTGAAGGGCGCATAATAAATTGTAATAATAGTAGGTGGGAAAGAAGGAGCATTTACAGGTGTATAAAGTTATACATGGTGTGTAGTACAGTGTACTAGAACTCATGGGATACAGGTGGTGCTGTGGTGTAAACCACTGAGCCTCTTGGGCTTGCCGATCGGAAGGTTGGCAGTTTGAATCCCCACAACGGGGTGAGCTCCTGTTGCTCTGTCTCAGCTTCTGCCAACCTACCAGTTCGAAAGCATACCAGTGCAAGTAGATAAATAGGTACTGCTGTGGCAGGAAGGTAGACGGCATTTCCGTGTGCTCTGGTTTCTGTCACGGTGTCCCGTTGTACCAGAAGCGGTTTAGTCATGCTGGCCACATGGCCTGGAAAACTGTCTGTGGACAAACGCCAGCTCCCTCGACCTGAAAGCGAGATGAGAACTGCAACCCTATAGTCGCCTTTGACTGGACTCAACCATCCAGGGGTCCTTTACCTTTTACTCAGGGACATTCAAGGAAGCCCTACAGATGGACAAAGGAGCATGTCTCTGATTGCCAGTTGCTGGGAACCACAAGTAAAAGAGCACTGATGCCCCCAAGTCCTGCTTTCAGACTTCCCAGAGGTAGCTCATTGCCAATGTGAAAACAGGATATGGGACTAGTAGGGCCATTGGCCTGATCCTGCAGGCTCTTCTTGTGTTTTTAATGTTGGAAGATTCCAATTAAAGAAAACAATGTACCTCTTCACACAGTAAGTTAAACTGTTTGCTCCCACAAATCTATCCATTTGGATGTCTTTAAAAGAGGATTCGACAAATTCATAGTTGATATGGCTATCAATGGCTACTAACCAGACGGGGCATCCCATTTTTTCTCACGAGATCTCGCAGCCATTTGGGGGGTCCGCAATCTCACACATGCACTGCGCTCTTGCCCCGAAAAAGTGCTTTGGGGGGGCTGTGATCTTGCATGGCACCCAAAAAATGTGCATTTTTTTTTGGCACTGCATGAGACCTCGCTTACACACAAAAATGCATTTTTCCAGGGCAAGAGCAAGGGAGAACGTCCCAGAAGATGCACATCCCAGTTTTGCATCGGAAAAAGTAGTAAGGCTATATTCTGCTTCCACGGTTGCTGAGGCGAATGTTGTTGCACTGAAGTCCGGCTTGTGAGCTTCCCAGAGTCATCTGGTTGGCCACTGTGGGAACAGAATGCTGGATGGATGGGCCTTTGGCCTGATCTAACAAGGTTCTCCATATGTTTTTATGACAAAACTGCCAATAATATTGACCTCCACTTGTCCACAATAGCCACCTAAGTTCTACTCAGAGTAGACCTATTGAAAATAATGGGCTCCAAGCCTCAATTGGTGCTCCTCTCACACTTCTTATAGCATCACTGGCCAACTGGGGAGGAGGCACTGCAGGGCTTCTGCAGCAGCTCACACCAGTGACTGGATTCCTCTGGGCCCAGCTGCCCAGAGCAGCCAAGGAATGGTCTCCTAGCCACTTTGAGCCAGAGTGGAGAGGCACGATTTCTGTGCCCCCCCCCCAGCCCTTGATGGGTGCCAACCTGCCAACACCTAGGTATGCTCCTGCTTTTAGTTTCATTTCAGAGCAAGAGCTGCTGAAGATTTTCTGGTTTGCAGTCAACGTCCAGAGGTGAGCTGGAAACTCTTCAGAAGAAAATTTTCGGTCGCAGGCTTGGTTTCAGCTCATCTGTCACCAGTGGTTGGGCTGAATGATGACAGGATTTCTCACCTACTCATAGGTGGTTAAGTCTCTGTTTGCACAATGAATTCTGCTTCTAAAAAACTGGTTTGCTTAATCAGTATGACAATTTGAATGGTGGAAAGTCCAAGCAAAGACCGTTGAAGGAACAAGTACCTGGCAAGAAACTCCCGTTGCAAATGGCAACAAATCTTCTTCGCTGCCTCTTGAGATAATTTCTGCTTACCTTTTAAACAATATTGGGTGGGGAGGCAAGGAAGAAAATCGGTCTGTTGTGATTCTGTACTGCTGCCTTAAATACAAGAAGTGCAACAAGTACTAGTTTCTGTAAAAATACAGAAGGTAGCAATAAATCTCTAGCAAGCCCACTTACCAGCCCTGCTATAGCTGCCTGGCAAAATGCTAGCTCAGGAAGAGATACAGGTCGTTTTCGAAGCCACAGCTTGCTTGGTTTATGCCTCTTTCTGTGGGGGGACGGAGGAGAAGTTAAGCACAGCAATGGTTGTCTCTCCTGTCCTGCTCAGCCCTCTGATGTCTTCACCAGCTGCTCTCTTGCCTCCAAGTTACAGGGATTAGAAACTTTTGTTTTAAATATTTTAAAGGTGGAGTTCTTGGGGCAGTGAATGGTGCACCAGGTGGATATCACGGTCTTTGCATCTGTGCAATATTCTATATATATATATATATATATATATATATATATATATATATATATATATATACTATGTTTTATTCGTTATTCATGCAGACTACAGAAGCAATATTTTTAAAAAATAAGTAAGTAAAAGCCTCTAATATGAAATTATTAGATCATGGAATTATAAAATGGATCCCAAGGGTCATCTAATCCAACATCTTGCAATACAGGCATCTCAACACACTGTTCCCCATCCAATTTGAAATCATACCAGCCTCTGCTTAGCTTTGCAAATGTGCTAGTAGGTTTATGGCTGCACTGGTGAATACATAATTCCATTACTTTGCTAAAATAAATATTATAAATAAATAATGATCAACGCAATAAATGATAACAATAAGAAATGATTTGCCTGGTGTCTGGCTTATTCCTCATGCAATTTAAACCTTTTCCTGTTTTGCTTTTTTCATTTTTTCACAAATTCATATAATCAATATGTCTGCAATATTCATAGGCCTGCTACTAGCCTGGTGTTATTTTATTTTAATTAGTTTTCTCTGATTTTTCTTCATATAACACCGGTCCTGAAAACCTACATTGGCTCACGGTACATTTCTGAACACAATTCAAAGTGTTGATGCTGATCTTTAAAGCCCTAAACGGCCTTGGCCCAGTATACCTGAAGGAGCATCTCCACCCCCATCGTTCAGCCCAGACACTTAGGTCCAGTGCCAAGGGCCTTCTGGTGGTTTCCTCCCTGCAAGAAGTGAGGTTACAGGGAACCAGGCAGAGGGCCTTCTCAGCAGTGGTGCCCACCCTGTGGAATGCCCTCCCATCAGATGTAAAAAAAAAACCCCTCAAATATCTGGCTTTTAGAAGACATCTGAAGGCAGCCCTGTATCAGGAAATTTTTAATGTCTGATGGCGTATTGTGTTTTAATTTGTTGCAAGCTGCCCAGAGTGGCTGGGGTAACCCAGTTAGATGGGTGGGGTATAAATAATAAAATTATTATTATTATTTATTTACTTTAGTACATTTATATACCACCTGTTCCCCATAGCACTAAAGGCAGTATATATCATTCTTTGTCACTCATTGGATGGCTCTGAGTTCTAAAGTTCCCCAAGTATAACTTTACACACCTCTATCATGCCCCCTTCTTATCTTGCCCTTTCTCTAAACTGACAAGCCCCCAAACGTTGTAACCTTTCCTTGGTCACAGGGCAGTTGCTCCCCTCGATCATTCTGCTTACTCTTTCCTGAATGTTTTCTAGCTCTACAATATCCTTTGTGAGGCGAGGCAAACTTCTCCATTGCACTGCCCTTCAGCTGAACTGAATGGAGTGCTGGGACTCACAAGATGCAGAGGCTCCAATGTGAACCCAATAAATAGATCACTACAAATATGGCCAGGATTAGCATGTCAGTGTCAAACTTACCATTGGATTTCCAAAAGGATAGTCGTGGGGTTGGGGTTGGGGTATGGGGATAAATGGTGAATAATGACTAAGAGCCCAAGTATCAGGGTAAAATAGGCCACAACTTTATTTGTTACAGAAGAATAGGCATGTGCCCATTGGTCAACCAGCTGAAGTGACAGTTGATGTGCTGTCAGCTGACGGAAGAGGTTGGCCAATGCTGGGGCCCACCACGGCATGAACCACTTCTGGTGGACTCCCTTGGGCTACTGGTAGGGGGTGCTGGGCTTCTGGCAGAAAATGTTGCCTTCCAAGATCCCTATGGGATCTTTTGAGCACCTTTAATCAGTCTTCTCTCTGGTCTGCTCCCAGGCCCTGCTTCTGGGGCTGAGCACTTCCCTGAATGCAAGCCCTACCTCAAAATCCCACACCAGAGCTCGCAAAAATGCCTCTCAGCCACACAAGAAAACAAGGATACTGTTTCCCACTACCGCCCCACTGCCTTGGTAGGGCCACAGGTTGGGTTCCACAGTAAGTTGAGGAACTGGGTTTTAAAAAAAAGATCCTTTAGCAGGCCTGCAAGCCATGCAATTAATAGAGCATGTAGTTAGGCACTAAGACAATCAAGTCACTCCACCTTGTGTCAGCGTCAGACTTATAAACGTTTGCTCACCATAGCTTATTTCATCTGGTACCTTTTGTTTGTTTAAAAAACATATGCCATCCTTCATCATATCAATATTTCAGCATGGTGTAGAGCACGGTTTCTCAAACTTTGGCCTCCAGCTGTTATTGGACTACAACTCCCATCCTGCCTAGCTAGCAGCACCAGTGGTCAGGGATGATGGGAATCGTAGTTCCAAAACAGCTGGAGACTCAAGTTTAGGAAAACCCTAGGGTAGAGGATGGCCTACAAAGTGCAGACCCTCAATGTAAATATACACAAAGCCAGGGCTTCTGGGTTTTCCATAGCTGACTGAAAGGTAGGAGACTTATTCTAAGGGCTGCCTTAACCCTCTTGCTTTTGGACTGAGGCGAGGATATAATTACGCCTCTTCTCTCACTGGAATTTTACGGCTAGAAGCATCTGTTGTATCAAATGACACACAATGAAAACTTCCTTCTAGTGGAAAGCATCGTCACTTTTCTATTCCACTGACAAAGCACAGTGACCTTTTTTAATTTGCAGAGACTTTCCCTTATAATTAGCGGGGTTTGTCGTAAAATTACGAAGCACGCAACTTGCCTTCTTGAGGTTTGTTTCTAGACCCTTCTGCATCGTTTGGAAAGAATTGCTGTGCATTCCCTAGAATGCCGAGCAGAAAGAGTGATGCATTGGTGACAGGTGACAATTTTTCTTGAAACAGCAACACTGCGGTTTAGGATGAAGAGCTGATTTGACAAGCACAGACCACCCCTTTCTTTCTTTCAGGGGTGAAGGAAATCAGGAAATAACTCATAGCGTTGTGAGATTTTTTGATTTTTTGATTTTTTGCTGTTAGGCGTCACCTTTGAGAGTCCAGGCTTTCCAGAAAGGTAAAAAGAAAGAAAAAGCTCTGGGTGTTCACCCATCTTCTTCCATGCTCAGCAACGGAAACCCCAAGCACAATTTCCTTTCTTGTATCACAGTCTTTGTGTTCTATGGCGACTGAAACACTGACTCATCACTTGTCAAAAGTTCTGCTTACATCACAATTGCCTGAGGAGGTTTCCTATTGTCTTAACTGCTGTCAGATGAAAAAAAAAACTGGCAATATTGAAACAAAAGAGAAGACTCATAACCTTTAACAATTTTTCAACAAATAACTCCTGTTATTGCCAGCTAATCTTGAAAAGATGCAGAATTTTGGGGGGGGGAGCCTGACTATATTGAGTGATTGTTGGGAATAAGGAGGAAAAGTTGATAAAAAAACATATTCTTACAAGCTAGGCAGTGATCCTTAGCCTTCCACATGTGGGTATCTACTCTTTTCAGTGCTTCTCCACCCTCGACATAACTTTTCATTTCATATATTTATTTTGTTTTTTATTATTAAACTTATAACCTGCCCTTCCTTCCCAGGGAGTCCCGAGTGACATACAGCAAGTGATGAAACATATTAAAACAATCCCACTACAGAATACTAATAGCTAAAAATTGGAAAGGGGACATTGTTTCCTCAATATCGGAGTGGCAAATCTAGCTTTGTGAGTTTATAGAGTTGGCCAAACTGACAGCAGCTATTAGTCTTCAATCAAATCAGAAATTGAGGAAAGAATGGGAATGTGTGGCAAAGTACGGTATATGACAAAACATTGTTCCAAAACAAATTTATTGACATGTATTGACTGAGTTCGTTAAGTTAAGGGTAAAGATAGAAAGATGGTTAATGGGAAATTAGTTAATAATACTTATAATACAATATAAAAGTTCTGAAAAACAAAAGAAGCCAAACTTTGGTGAAGGAAAGACACAATGGTAGAAATAAGGACTATATATATTTACACATAGATCTATATACAGTGAGGATTATACTGTAAAGAATGATGAATTGTGTAATTGTATTCAATTCAATTGTATTGTAATTGTATAACATTGCAAAATAAAATAAAGATGGAATTTTTTAAAAAAATAAAAAATAAAACAATCCACTACAGATGAAGACTGGGAAGGATCTCTACTGAAAAGTCTGATTGAAAGAGGAAGGCCTTCAGTAGGTACCAAAAAGAGCAAAGATGGCACCCTTCTAATATTTATTTTAGGGGGAACTGATCTGCAAAAATATGTATATTGGGCAAAATTGCATACAAAAATTAGAAATATTAGGAGAAATTTGACCTAAATGCTGATGAATTTTCATAAGGACTTTTTTTAAAAGCTGTGGAAAATGCAGAGAAATGAAATTAAGTTTGGAATACAGTGGACGCTCGGGTTGCGAACGTGATCCATGCGGGAGGCACATTCGCAACCCACAGTGTTCGCAACCTGCAGCAGCACGTCTGCGCACAGGCGGGTTGCGATTCGGCGCTTCTGTGCATGCGCAAAGTGCCATTTAGCGTTTCTGTGCATGCGCAACAGCCGAAACCCAGAAGAAACCCATTCAGGTACTTTCAGGTTTCGGCAGTCCATAACCCAAAAAAACGCAACCTGAAGCATCTGTAACCCGAGCTATAACTGTAATGAAAAACTGACATGAACTGAAACAGACAGATTAGTCCAGAAATTAACAAACCAGAGTCAAGGGAGTTGGGAGGAAAAGCAAGGAGGGAAGGCAGCTAAAAATGGAGGAAAAGAGAAGTCTGCTTCTGCCACGTTTAACGAGGTTAGAGCATCTTAAACAGAGAAATAGCCTTCTGGATGTGTGTCCCCCAAAATTTGAACAACTTGGGGGTGCAAAAGGGAATTAGGTACAGGGAAGGGGCTTGTATCAATTGGTATTATCCTAAATTTGCAGAGTAATCTTGTTAACATCTGGGAGGAGAATGAGTGACACTAAATAACAAAGGACACAGGCAGTGAGCTGTCATGGGCCATCATGTAAAAGATAAAGGGACACCTGACCATTAGGTCCGGTCGTGGCCGACTCTGGGGTGGCGGCGCTCATCTCACTTTATTGGACGAGGGAGCCGGCATACAGCTTCCAGGTCAGGTGGCCAGCATGACTAAGCCGCTTCTGGCGAACCAGAGCAGCGCACGGAAACGCTGTTTACCATCCCGCCAGAGCGGTACCTATTTATCTACTTGCACTTTGACGTGCTTTCGAACTGCTAAGTTGGCAGGAGCAGGGGCCGAGCAACGGGAGCTCACCCTGCCACAGGGATTCAAGCCACCGACCTTCTGATTGGCAAGTCCTAGGCACTGTGGTTTAACCCACAGCGCCACCTGCGTCGTCATGAGTTAAAAGCAATTCCTATCATGTTTTAAGAGGAATCCTTGTGCTCACAGCAGGGATTGAGCTTGAATTTCCCAGGAAATGCAAACAAGAATGCTTACAATTAGGCTGGAAAAAGCTTGCCAGAGAGAAGCCATTCCTAGTAAAGGATAATTAACGGCCAACCTTGATGCATTTCCTGCATTAAATATGGTTCCAGGTGCTTATTTAGGCTTATGAAGACCTGTTCATGTCTGTGGCTTACCATCCTTCTGTTAGGAGCTATTGCTCAGAACAAATCTAAACAAGACACACCTCACACACCATGTGCAGAGTTCCCATTAAACCACGTTTTTCAAGAATGAAAGGTCAGACTCAGCCTAAAGGCCTGTATGTTCCTGGCCATCTTCCTGTGAACATGTGTGTATAGCCACAGGAGTGGATTGTGCCTCTGATACAAGGGTTGACAATCTTACGGGGCCAGTGTGCACATTTGCAGTTTTTAAGATAGTGCCATGAGTAACAGTCAGGAATGGACGTCATAAGATTGAGGCATAACACAAAATGGCTGCCATGGGGATCTGTCAGGCTTAGCCAGTGCAAACGGGAACTGAGAAGGAAGAGTAAACAGTCTCTCGTGCAATGTGCATTTTTAAGGGGGTATGTACCCTTTTGCAGGGGCCAGGGGGCATCTTCAGCTGTGTTTGTGACCCCTGCTCTAATATTTAAACCAATGTATTTCAAAATAGCTAAAAAATATGGTTGCATGCCATCCCAATCTCCAGGCAGTGCAAGATTCCAGGGGTACCAGGAGTTTATCGGGGGTTCATGCTTCCTTTTGGGAATGTGGAACAGTGAGACTTTATGATATATGTCTTTATGTCTTTATGATATATGGTTTATTTGCCCATATTTACAACCTGAGCCCATGATGGAGGGGTTCACAGCATCGACACCCCAAGAAGGTCCTGCTTCTCCCATAGTTGCAGCCTTGGATTCAAGCAGAAAGCCGGCATGGCTCTTTTTCCTCTCTGCTTTTCCAGCCTGTTGCTTTTTCCTCTAGGTCACAGCACACACCTTTCAACTCTATACTCCAGCTTCTGTCATTCTCACTATCTAAGAGCTGGAGGAGGAGCCCCACCCATTTGCTACCTGGCACAGACCCCCTTTTCCATTGCTCCCCCCCCCAATCGCTTTTCTTTTGTTCTTTTAATGGCCGATCACCCAGGGTATCACCTGAACCTGCGATACTAGCCTGGCTTATTTAGCTTTTAACACTTGCTGGATCCAGAGATTAAAGGGGTCTGCCACCCACAAACTCATAACAATATTCTGCAGAATCCTGTTGGGATTTCCACAAGGAACCTCCCCTCCTGCTTAATGCCCTGGGAAGGCCAGGTCAGCCTTGGCCCACAAATTGAAGCAAGAAACATTCAGAATGCTAAGGGAGAGGAGACCGAGTGCCTTCCTGCAAAGGGTTGCCAGAGAGACTGCTGTTGCTTCTGCTACATCTAATCAAATTTTGCCTGCACAATATCTTTAAGAAGAGTGGGGCAGCCTGTTTCCAGTTCCTGTCCCGGAACTCTCTGTATCTTTCTCTATTCGACTCTTTCAGCCCCCTTTCCTCTAGGCTGTGCTGTAGATGGAATCTCGGCGCATTTACATGATTTTGAGAACAAACTTTCAGGGAGCTGAAAGGCGTATGCCTGTGCAAACCCACCCACAGATAAATGATAGTCTTGTAGATTGTTGGAAGTAGGACCCTGATCTAACTACCGTAATTTTCGCCCTATAAGACACACATTTTCCCCTCCAAAAATTAAGGGGAAATGTGTGTGCGTCTTATGGAGCGCATGCAGGCTCCTTGGCTTCAGCGATAGCAACATGAAGCCTCCGAAGCGCAGTGGGAGCGCTCCAGCCGCTCTCCGGAGGCTTCGGGTTGCCTTCACTGAAGCCTGGAGAGCGAGAGGGGTCGGTGCGCTCTCCAGGCTTCAAGGATAGCCACCTGAAGCCTCCGGAGCTCAGCGGGAGCTCCCAGTGCGCTCTGGAGGCTTTGGGTTCCTTTCACTGAAGGGTAGGTGCCCCTTCAGCTAAGCGGAAGGAGAAATGGAAGGGGCTCCGTTTCTCCTGCCGTTTCACTGAAGGGGTGCTGCGCAAAGAGGGGGAGATTTTTTTTTTCTTGTTCTCCCCCTCTAAAACAAGGTGCATCCTGTGGTCGGGTGCATCCTATAGAGCGAAAAAAACGATAAGTAAGCAGAAGCCCAAATTGGAAGTTTTGAGCATGGCCGCCTATAGTAACAAATGGAGCAGTTTAAGCTACCAACTCGAGAAGGGGAGAAATTTGTTCAGTTCTCTATTTTATATGAACTTTCCAAATCCACAGATTCTGATGCACAAACTCAAGTACATCACTTATTTGAAATTTGCTCTTCTACCACTTCCAGCAACTCCAATTTGCCAGGATCGGTTTTCAGTTTATTGGCCCTCCATTACACTTCAGCACTTCCACTGCCTCCCCGGAATCAGAGGGGAAAGAGAAAGAGATGCAGGTATCATTAGCACACTGATGAGGACACCTCGCTCCAAATCCCCAAATGAGCTCATTCAGCAGTTTCATCATGTAGGTGTTTAGAAGCAAGGGAGAAAAGAGTAATCCCTCTGGGACCCATGTCATAAATAGCTGGAGACTGAGAAGCAGTCCTCCAGCACCACCTGCTGGAAATGGCATCCAGCTAGGAAGAGAAGCGCTGAAACACACCGCCCTCACCCCCTAGCTCACGGTCAAACAAGGCATGGTGCAGAATGTGCCAGTGTCAGCAGCTTTCCAATTTAATGCTAAGCACTGAAGGTCCTTATAGTAAGTATACTGCCCTTTATCCAAAGATCACAGGGCAGTTCACAATATTAAGATCAAAGTGTTGGTGCTGACCTTTAAAGCTCTAAACAGCCTCAGTCCAGTATACCTAGAGGAGCGTCTCTACCCCCATCGTTCAGCCCAGACACTGAGGTCCAGCGCCGAGGGCCTTCTGGCGGTTCCCTCACTGCGAGAAGTGAGGTTACAGGGAACCAGGCAGAGGGCCTTCTCGGTAGTGGCACCCACGCTGCGGAACACCCTCCCATCAGATGTCAAGGAGATGAGTAACTGGATAACCTTAGGAAGACATCTGAAGGCAGTCCTGTATAGGGAAGCTTTTTAATGTTGAATGTTTTACTATGTTTATATATGTTGGAAGCTGCCCAGAGTGGCTGCAGCAACCCAGTCAGATGGGCAGGGTACTGTTGTTGTTATTATTATGATGATGATTGACCAAAAAAGAGAGCACAAATATGTAATAAAACAAAAATACACCAATGAGCCTATACACATCTGCTCAGAAGCAAATCCTGTTGGTTTCTGAGGAGCTTACATCAAGGTCGGGACAGATGAATCCAGCAGTTTCTCTTTCTCTAAGTTTCTGGTGTTTCCAAGCTTCATTTCAGTTCAGCACATTTCAACATCAATTTGTAGTTTTATTATGTCAGCATTTTAGTTGAGGGACGCGGGTGGCACTGTGGGTTAAACCACAGAGCCTAGAACTTGCCGACCAGAAGGTTGACAGTTCGAATCCCCATGACAGGGTGAGCTCCTGTTGCTCGGTCCCTGCTCCTGCCAACCTAGCAGTTCAAAAGCACATCAAAGTGCAAGTAGATAAATAGGTACCGCTCCGGCGGGAAGGTAAACGGTGTTTCCGTGCGCTGCTCTGGTTTGCCAGAAGCGGCTTAGTCATGCTGGCCACATGACCCAGAAGCTGTACGCCGGCTCCCTTGGCCAATAAAGCGAGATGAGCGCCGCAACCCCAGAGTCGGCCACAAATGGACCTAATGGTCAGGGGTCCCTTTACCTTTTACATTTTAGTTGACATTTCTTCCAGTATACACATTTTTGTATGCTGTTTCGCCTGGTTTACAGATTTCGGCACACAATTTCTCCTAACACAATGCATCTTGGTATATTATTTTCTTTCATTAATATTTGTGCCCATTTGTAAATATGGGCATTTTTGTACCCGTATTTTGCTTGGACAACTGCATTGCAAAATTTGGAGAAGTGTGACTTTCAAAGGATAGGTGTGCTCTGGTTTGCCTCTATGTTTTGGAAAGTGCAAATAAGGGAGTTCCACATTAAAATATGAAGCGAACCAAATTTCTTCCCCCTCCCAACTCCCAGGTATGGACTGCAGCCAAAGGGTGAAATTCAACATTGTGCTACAGTGATAATTCAAGAAACTCGAACATTTCTGCTTGCCAGACAGAACAATTTCCTCTCTCCTCTCCCATGCAAAGGGGAAAGGTTGTCCATTGTGGTAACAGGCTTCCACTAGCACAAAACCTAGTTGAATCTGCCCCAAAATGTCTCAGAAGATCCTTTTGAGGAGCACTTTCTTTTTCACCCCAGCCAACAGCTGGAAATTTTAAACCTGTGGAGCATATTAGAAGAAATTCCTCCCACATTTCGCAACCTGCACGTAGAATCGATAATCTGATAAAGCACTTTAAGCTAACAAAAAAAAGAGAGAGAGAGAGAGATCTTGATTGAGGATCTCCCTATCTACTCTGGCCAGAAGATACCTTTTGCTGAAGTTTAAAAGCAAATCCACAAGGACTTTACAAGGTTGCCATCTAGTGGAAAAAAGAAAAAATGGTTTTGTTGTTTCAATTCCCTTCCAGTTGAGGTCTGACAAGACCTCTCCTTGCTGAACTTCCAGGTGTTTGTTGAAGGCTTTTATATTATGATTATTCCAGCAGGGTTTTTAATTGAACTCTGACTTTACAGTTTGAACTCATTTTTTTTTAGTTTTATTGTATTGAGTCTCCTGTAATTACACAGCATATGATTTGTATAAATAAATAAAATTAAAATAAACAGTATCCACAGGTTCTATTTCCTTGACATAAAGCTATCCAGACATTGTTAATCTTGAATGCACATGCAGAATTGAAATTGGTTTTCCTACTGTGTGTTTTCTATGTACATCCCATTATGTTCCATCCATATTGTCCGTGTGGCAGAGCCATGTGGAATGGAACAATTTACCAGAATGATCATTTGCTTTTTTAAAAAAACATTTTAAAAAATCGATCCTTTTTTATAAACAATAACCACAATTATTTATTTTGTGCCATTGTGCTTAAACCCCATTTAACTCAGTAGAACCCCCCCCCCTTTTTTTTTAGATGTGCACAGATGATCTGAGCAGCTTAGTAGACATATGCAGGATTATTGGTGTCAGATTGCAAACATATTTATCTCTGCTTCCCTCTATGTGAGCCTGTGCCAACTTTCCTCTGTTCTTAATCGGCATTTTCATTTCATTCAACTGAGCCGTGCAAATCTACATTGCATCGAGCTGGGAAATTATCCTTATTGTTATAGCTAGGGAATAAAATCTATTTTCTCTCCTTTTGTCAAAACATTCTATTCAATCAATGTCATTTCTTCAAGAGCAGTAGCTCTTGCAATTAGAGTTTAAGTTACATAATCTTTCCCCCCCTGAGTAGGATAAAAGCCTCTGCTAATTGTATGCAGAGTCACCACATGGAGGTGACAAGTTAATGTTGTGACAGTTTGCCATTTGTGGCGGGTCCTTCACCATTTAATCCTTGTTATGCGTCTCACTATAGAAAAACACAAATGGGTGGGTTTTCTTCTTTGTATAATGAACAGCGCCATTTGTTTAGTGTTGATGTCTTGATAAACCCTTGCATTGAAAATAAGATGCTGAGATGAATACAATTTATATAGCCCTCTTGGAAATAAGACGTTGCCTTGCAACATGTTAGGCTTTGGGTCTATCTAGTGCTGTGTTGTCTATGTTGAGTGGCATCGCTTGCCTTTCAGCTCTCTGGGCTTTCAGATGAGTGCCTTCCCTCGCCTTCACTGGAAATACGAAGGATCATATGGGAGCTTTTGAATGTAACGCATGCTATGCCCCTCCACGCCATTCATATCAGCCAGAGGGAACCCCTTCTTGGAGCGATTGCTTGCATTCAATCTAGTTTCTGAACATCCCAAATATTTTGTGAAGATGTTGTTGTTGTTTAGTCGCTTAGTCGTGTCCGACTCTTTGTGACCCCATGGACCAGAGCACGCCAGGCACTCCTGTCCTCCACTGCCTCCTGCAGTTTGGTCAAACTCATGCTGGTAGCTTCGAGAACACTGTCCAACCATCTCATCCTCTGTCGTCCCCTTCTCCTTGTGCCCTCCATCTTTCCCAACATCAGGGTCTTTTCCAGGGAGTCTTCTCTTCTCATGAGGTGGCCAAAGTATTGGAGCCTCAGCTTCAGGATCTGTCCTTCCAGTGAGCACTCAGGGCTGATTTCCATAAGAATAGAGAGGTTTGATCTTCTTGCAGTCCATGGGACTCTCAAGAGTCTCCTCCAGCACCATAATTCAAAAGCATCAATTCTTTGGCGATCAGCCTTCTTTATGGTCCAGCTCTCACTTCCATACATCACTACTGGGAAAACCATAGCTGAAGATGTTAGTCCTTTGCAATCCTTCAACTTTATACTGGGCTTGTAATCGGTTCCTCTCTAATCACTTTCACATTGCTGAGCTATCGAATCAGCAGGGAATCACATCCAAGTGCCCTTCCAAATTCATCAAAATAATTGGGTAGATGAAGAGATGGGATAGGCTGTGGAAGCAGACAAAGTCTCTCAAAAGACAAGTGGTGGTAAAACCCAACAGGGTGGCATTTAAGAGCATAAAGCTCTAGTTTTCTTTCTAGAACATTCCCCCGAGAACGTCATCCATATAGGCTTTGCTTTTATTCACAGATCAGTGAGAGGGTTGCCAGATTGCCATCCTAGTATCTTCCAGATGTTATGGCTAAGTCTTCTATCAGGTCCGGACAACCCAGGCTGGTGAAGGCTGCTGTAGGTCACCAATAGCTGACCTAGAAAGATGTTGTGCCTTTAATGCATCTGATGTGGGTTGTGAGGTATGGAGCAGTAGAATGTCACAAAGCAGGAATCCAGACAGGAAGATGGTACTGTCTGAGATGACAAATTATGAGAGGATTGCTGAATGATAAGGAAACCACAGAGAAGCTAAATGAGTGTGTGTGTGTGTGTGTGTGTGTGTGTGTGTGTGTGTGTGTGTGTGTTGCTCCTCACCAGAGCTGATTTCAGAAGATGCTGAACTGATAGCCAGACCTGGATAACTGGGAGGGGACCAGCATCTGAAGAACAAAGAACTGAAATGGCAATACATGAAGCTCTAGGGCTATTTGACACATTAAAGGTTAGAAAGTTATTAGGGTGAAAAGCTGGGAGCACTTTCGCATCATTTATGCTATGTCAGTATCCTTACCTTTACTGTTTGTCTTAATGCTATCTATCAAACAAAATTAGAAACTCATTCATTCTCAATGCTTAGGGATATTGTGGTAGGTTTTGAAAGACAGAATGTCAGGGCTGGAGTTCGCTGCAGGTCAACAATAAAGGAAGCAGATCTCTGTTGTCAGTGAAGTTAACTCTTTCTTCAAGGAAAAGAACATACAACTCAGGCTAGTGGCCTCAGCAACGCTTCCCAGTAGGGCTTGTCCCTATGGAGCAGTTGCCAGGAGTGAAGGTCCCTGCCTTCCTCTCCTCTCTAAGGCTCCTTCTCTGCCAGATGTTTCCCCTAGCAGTCTCAAACTGTGTCTGTACACCTCTGGTCCCTGTTCTGCCCTCATTATCATGCACATTCTTGAACACCAGCGGGGAGGTGAACTTGTCACAGCAGAAGAGGGAGACTCCCTGGATTCTTTGGCAGCCTCTTGCCCCCGCTTTTCTGCATCAGCCTTGGAGTCTGAACTGCCCCCTGTCACAGACTCTTCCTGCTCACTAAACCCTGTTCCCCCTTCAGCATCCTGGCCCTCCTCCCAATCCTCTCCCACTGACCTCTCCTCAGTGTCCCTCCATTAATCCCTGGGCTCTGAGCCTTTGGGATTTCACTTGGGGGTTCCCCAGCTGGTGCCTCCCACCACTGCTCTTCATCCAGCCAGTCCATGACTTATAAAATCAGCAAACCAATCTTCAATGCCCTAAGCAACATCTGTGATCTTAAATATGAATCTTCAATTATCAATGTTTTCTCAGACCTATCCCCAGAGACCTTGGCCTGTCACAGATCATTCTAATGCTACAGTGCTGTGCTAGCAGCTACAGGAATTCCTTATTGGTGAGGCTTCCTATTTAAGCTATTAGTGCAAGTGAATTGTAAGTACCTTGTAGCCCAACAAATAGAAAATGTATCTTACTCTCTCTTCTTCTATTAAACAAACACTATATGAATATTAAAAAATCTATTTAGACTTCTGCTTTATGTATTTAATCCATAAGGGTTGGCTAGAAATAACACAGGAGACTGCAGTGTTATTGGGTCATTGAGACTGCTTTAATTAAGTAAAAGGTCAAGGGAATTATAATAATGAAATGTGAAAATGCAGAGGATTAGACTGATAAAATAGTACCAATGTACATTTTAATTATAGAGACATGCTGTGGTTCTCACAAAGATACAGCTGAAGCCTCATTTCCATTTCTTTAGGCAGAGAAATTTTACTAGAATAAAACTGTGGGTGAAACCCAACCAAGCCCATCTGCTAGTAGAACAAACACTGGGGGTGGAATGGATTACCCTTCTGGACTATTTGGACTATAATATAATCTTAATGGGAGATATGAATGGAGTTGTCTCTACAAATATGGACAAGGCACAAAGACAAGCAATCACCAAAGATGGGAGATTACCAAAGACCTTTTTTGAACTGACTGACAATATGGACTTGATTGACATTTGGAGAACTAAGAACCCTCTAGAGAGAGAGGGAACTTTTTTCTCTGAAGCAAAAATGACCTGGACTAGGATTGACCAAAATTGGATTACTAGAGGAATGGCACCGAAGATAAAAAAAGGTAGAAATCTGCCCCAAAACTTGCTCCGACCATAATGCAGTAAAGATGGAGATGAAACAAATGACACCCGGCTCCTTTAGATGGAGGATGAATGACACCTTATTTAGAGATGAAGAAGTATACAAAAAGGCCCAAAAAACTTTGAGAGACTATTTTGAAGTGAATTTGGCCACTAATGTTGAAAAAAGAGTAATATGGGATGCCAGTAAAGCCGTGATGAGAGGGTTTCTGATTCAACAGAATGCAATAAAGAAGAGAAATCGAAATGAGAAAAAAGACAAAATTCTGGAGAAAATAAAAGAAGGAGAGAAGAAATTGAGAGCAAAGCCAAAGTCACAGGAGATTTTGAAAGAAATAAAGCTACTTCAAGTACAATATATGGAATTGATGAACCAGGAAATAGAATGGAAAATTAAACAAATGAGACAGAAGACATTTGAATCAGCAAACAAATGTGGGAAATTACTGGCATGGCAACTGAAAAAAAGACAAAAACTAAATACAATTACAAATCTGGAAGTGGAAGGGAAAGACATACATAATCCAAATGAGATCAGAAATTGCTTCCAGAGATATTTCAAACAACTTTTTGCACAAGGGCCACAGAACGAAATGGATATAGACCGATTTTTGAAGACGAATGGATTACAAAAAATTTCACAAGAAAGTAAATTCATGCTGAACTGTGAGATAACTGACCAGGAGATAGAAGGTGCCATTCTAAATATGAAAGTGGGCAAGTCTCCAGGACCGGATGGATTGTCTTCCTGCTACTATAGACTGTTGAAAGAGTGGCTAATGCAACCATTGAAGGAAGTTTGTAATGAAATTATGGAGGGGAAAAGGGCACCAGAATCATGGAAAGAGGCCTACATTACACTAATACCAAAAACAGAGACTGAAAAGACTCAACTTAGGAACTACCGTCCCATATCCCTATTAAATGTGGATTACAAAATCTTTGCTGACATTTTAGCTAAGAGATTAAAAAAAGTATTGATTGAGGAGATTCATAAAGACCAGGCGGGCTTTCTTCCTGGTAGACATCTTTCGGATAACCTAAGGAATATAATTGACATTTTGGAGAAGTTGGAAGTGAATATAAACACTAAGGCTGTTTTGATATTTGTGGACGCGGAGAAAGCCTTTGACAACATTTCTTGGAGCTTTATGAAGAAGAACCTACAGGGTATGGGGGTAGGCCATGGTTTTGAGAATGGTATTGGTGCAATATATTCAGAACAAACGGCTAAACTAATTGTAAATAATGTGGTTACAGAACAGTTTAAGATAGAAAAAGGGACACGACAGGGATGCCCAATCTCCCCTCTGCTTTTTATTTCGGTCCTGGAGGTCTTGCTGAACATGATTAGAAGGGACCGGATGGTTAAAGGTATACAGGCCGGAGCCAAACAGTTTAAATTAAGAGCGTTTGCAGATGATTTAGTCTTGACACTACAGGAGCCAGAATCTAGTACCAAAAGAGTTTTAGAACTAATTCAAGAATTTGGTCAGGTGGCAGGATTTAAACTGAACAAGTTAAAAACCAAAGTACTTGAGAAAAATTTAACACCGATAGAGAGAGAAAAGTTCCAAAATGAAACAGGCCTGACTGTGGTTAAGAAAGTGAAATATTTGGGGATTAATATGACAGTTAAAAATGGGAATTTGTTCAAAGACAATTATGAAAAATGTTGGGCTGAAGTGAAAAAAGATTTAGAAATTTGGTCAAATTTGAAGCTTTCCTTGTTGGGTCGAATTGCAGCTATAAAGATGAATGTATTGCCTAAGATGTTGTTTTTGTTTCAAACTTTGCAAATTTTGGACAAAATGGATTGTTTCAGAAGTGGCAGAAAGACATTTCTAAATTTGTCTGGCAGGGCAAGAAGCCTAGAATAAAATTTAAGATATTAACTGATGCAAAGGAAAGAGGTGGATTTGCCCTGCCAGACCTGAAACTTTACTATGAATCAGCAGCATTTTGCTGGTTGAAAGACTGGCTGCTTCTTGAGAACACAGACATTTTGGATCTTGAAGGTTTCAACAATGTTTTTGGGTGGCATGCATATTTGTGGTACGACAAGGTGAAAGCACACAAAGCTTTTAAAAATCATATTGTCAGGAGAGCACTGTTTAATGTTTGGACTAGATATAAAGATCTACTGGAAAATAAAACTCCAAGGTGGTTGTCACCAATGGAGGCTAAGGCTCAGAGAAAACTTAACATGGAGGCTAAATGGCCAAAATATTGGGAAATCTTGGAACTAGAAGGGGACAGATTGAAATTGCAGAGTTTTGAGAAATTGAAAGATAAAGTGCGAGATTGGCTTCATTATTACCAAATAATGGAGGTTTATAATTTGGATAAGAAAGTTGGTTTCCAGGTGGAAAAATCAAAATTGGAAACAGAATTGCTAGAATCCAAAACTAAGACCTTGTCAAAAATGTATAACTTGCTGCTGAAATGGAATACTCAGGATGAGACGGTTAAATCTGTAATGATTAAATGGGCACAAGACGTTGGACATAATATTATGTTTGCTGACTGGGAACAGTTGTGAACCACCGGGATTAAATTCACGGCATGCAATGCCTTAAGAGAGAATATTATGAAAATGATATACAGGTGGTACATGACCCCAGTCAAGCTTGCAAAAATCTATCATTTGCCCGATAATAAATGTTGGAAATGTAAAGAGACTGAAGGTACATTCTTTCACCTTTGGTGGACGTGCCCAAAGATTAAGGCTTTCTGGGAAATGATATATAATGAATTGAAAAAGGTATTTAAATATACCTTCTTGAAGAAACCAGAGGCCTTTCTCTTGGGCATGGTCGGCCAAGTGGTGCCAAAGAAGGACAGAACTTTTTTTATGTATGCTACAACAGCAGCAAGGATACTCATCGCAAAGTATTGGAAGACGCAAGATCTACCCACTCTGGAAGAATGGCAGATGAAAATGATCGACTGTATGGGACTGGCAGAATTGACGAGCAGAATCCGTGACCAGGGAGAAGAGTCGGCTGAAGAAGATTGGAAAAAATTTAAGGACTATTTACAGAAACATTGTAAAATTTAAGAAAGTTAGATGGTGTTGGATTGAAATTGAGAGGTTTCTAGCTGCAATAATATATAAGAACATAGATGGGGAAAAGAAAGGGTTTGAAAAATAAGGTAATGTTATAAGCTGTAATGCTTTAAATGAAGGATTTGCTGAACAAATAATCTTAATTGGGATACAAGAAGGAGAAGTATGAGGAGGTCTGAGAAATTTGTTATTTAAAAGTATGGTTTATGAATTTTATGCCTGTGTTTAATGTTTCTGTTTGTTTTGTTTGTTTGTTTGTTTAAAAAATTGGAAAATTTAATAAATATTCTTTTTTAAAAAAAGGAATGGATTACCCTTTACCCTCAACTCCTCTGTGTACCCCAAATCTCTGCTCTGGAGAGTTGGGAGATCCCCCCCCCAACAGATTTGAGGAGTTGGGGTGCAGGGAAAGAAGAGCAAAGGGGAGTTGTGTTGTGTGAGTGTTATGGAGCAATCCCATCCCATGTTCAAACAAATAAACTTGGTCAGAAAATGTACACGAGGAATCACTCGGTGGTGTTGACCTAATAACTTCACAAATGTCATAATGAAGAAATCATAGACACACACACACACACCTACTTAGCAGGATGTGGCATTTCTATTCTATGCATCTGCAATAGATGCTTTTTTTAAAAAAAAAAGATGCTATTTCTCCCATGCTTGTTTAAGTGGAAAGAGGAGAAGAAAGTTCAGAAGGGGCACCAAGGTCCCCATGTTCTTCCCATCACAGAGTATGTTTTGCCATCATCCCACCGGTGCTTTCAAGAATAGTTCCCTGTTATAAACCAAGCCCGCAGCTCATTCATGTGAGAAGCAATGCGTTCATAGTAGGTATGGAAGAGAAATATGGCTGTTTGCATTTAAAGGTTATCCCCTCTTCCCTCTTTCCACAGTAAGACATGAACCAAAACAGAGACAGACACTTATCCGAATTTTGCAATGCAGTTCTCCAACCCAAGTTTACAAAAAAATGCATGGATTAAGGGATAGTGTGCATAAATATTAATATATTATTGGAAAATAGCACACAAAAGTGCATTATTTTAAGCAAAGTAACTCTGCCAAAATGTGTCAAAATTGCATACAAGCTTGTTTTAGGATAAATTCAAACTAAAATGTTGGTGAATTTTCATGAGGACGTTTTCTTTTTTTAAAAAAAAAATGCAATTTGATGTGAAAGTGTGGTGAACTGAACTTAAGATTAGAAAGAATGAGAAGCCAAAATTGATAGATCCACCCATCCCTCCTTAATGGGCAAGGCATGTGTAAATGCATCATAAATCAGAACCCAAAAGTATTATTGGTATTACATTTCTTTCCCAAACTTGACAATGGAGCCTCAGTTAAGTCTTCTCAGAACAAGGCAAGTGTGGATATAATAATAAATAATAATAATAATAATAATAATAATAATAATAATAATAATAATAATAAATACTCCGCCCATCTGGTTTCCCCCAGGCACTCTCGGCGGCTCCCAACAGAATATTAAAAACACAATAAAACATGAAACATTAAAAACTTCCCTAGACAGGGCTGCCTTCAGATGTCTTTTAAAAGTCAGATAGTTGCTTATTTGCTTGACATTTGATGGGAGGGCGTTCCACAGGGCGGGCGCCACTACCGAAAAGACCCTCTGCCTGGTTCCCTGTAACCTCACTTTTTGAAGTGAGGGAACTTCCAGAAGGCCCTCAGAGCTGGACCTCAGTGTCCGGACTGAATGATGGGGCTGAGGCCGTTTAGGGAGAACAGATAAGAGCTGTAGTTCATTGGCATCTGGAGGCTGGAGGGTCAAAGATTCCCCAACTCTGACAGGTGGGATTTAGTCACTGCTACATGTTCACTGGTGGGACACGGGTGACCACAGAGCATAGGACTTGCCGATCAGAAGGTCGGCGGTTTGAATCCTCGCGATGGGGTGAGCTCCCGTTGCTCGGTCCCAGCTCCTGCCAACCTTGCAGTTCGAAAGCACGTCAAAGTGCAAGTAGATAAATAGGTACCGCTCTGGCGGGAAGGTAAACGGTGTTTCCATGCACTGCTCTGGTTCGCCAGAAGCGGCTTAGTCATGCTGGCCACATGACCAGGAAGCTGTATGCCAGCTCCCTCGGCCAATAAAGCGAGATGAGCGCCGCAACCCCAGAGTCGGCCACGACTGGACCTAATGGTCAGGGGTCCCTTTACCTTTACCTTTTACATGTTCACAGACTTTTAGCTAGGATATTGACGTGAGCAATGGAATGGGAGGGACAGTATAAGAAGGAAGATCAGGGTGGATGCTGCCTATGACACACACCTACCCCTTAAATATAGCTCTGTTGTCCCAGCTGATGAATGAATGACTTCAGGCATTTTCGAACACATCTGTTCTCATGAGCACAGTGACTTCAACTGTGCAGCCATTCATGCCCCAGCACACACCATCCCAAATTCCTTCAGCTGTATGTGTTTCAAAATGAGCATAGCAATAGCACAAAACTTCTCCCAGACTCATGCTAAGTGTTGTAACAGTGCTGGGATACCAGCTCCTTAGCCCTACTGCAATTGAGAAGTGTGCTGTTGATGCTGAACTGATTTTATCAGTAGCAATGGGGAAAGGCAAGTGATTATGTTAGCTATGGGGAAATATTTAGCAGAGCCACAGTTACCTGAGGGTAAGGTTGCTCTCTGGAGGGGAGTTTTATCCAGCACCAGAACTGTACTTTTGAATTTATTTTTAAGTTTCTTTTGATGTAAACTATTATGGGAGCTCTAATAGAAGAACGAAGGGATGCGGGTGGTGCTGTGGGTAAAACCTCAGCGCCTAGGACTTGCCGATCGTCAGGTCAGCGGTTCGAATCCCCGCGGCGGGGTGAGCTCCCGTTGCTCGGTCCCAGCACCTGCCAACCTAGCAGTTCGAAAGCACCCCCGGGTGCAAGTAGATAAATAGGGACCGCTTACTAGCGGGAAGGTAAACGGCGTTTCCATGTGCTGCGCTGGCTCGCTAGATGCAGCTTGTCACACTGGCCACATGACCCAGAAGTGTCTTCGGACAGCGCTGGCCCCCGGCCTCTTAAGCGAGATGGGTGCACAACCCTAGAGTCGGACACGACTGGCCCATACGGGCAGGGGTACCTTTACCTTTTAATAGAAGAACAGCTAATACAATATCTGAGGAAACAGGGCACAGAACGCATGCAAACAGGGCTGGAAGCTGGGAGTGCTGGGATGGTGTAATGCAAAGTCGTTTCCCGTGTGAAAAGTTCCCTCCTCCTCTGTATCTCCACCACTTCCCTGAAAGTAATCTAAGAGTTCTGCACTCCCACAGTTCCCCTAAGCTACTGACCCAGCACCTGACTTCAGGCAAAGAGTAAGGAATGTTCTCTCTTACTGGCAAAGCCCACTCCTCTCCAGCAGGAGTGTGGAGCCTTTTGTGAACTACAGCATCCATCATCCCTATCAAGCATGGCCAATGTGGTTCATCAAGATCTGGAGAACCAACGGTTCCTCACATCTGCTTTCCAAACTTTCCTGCAGCACATCACCAACTCTGGCATTGCGTACTAAAAGTGAGTGGATAAAGACTAACATTCCAGTGTAAATACCTAGTATAGAAGTACCCTAGAAAAACGTGGATCTATATCACACACCAAGTCAGGCCACAGGTCCATCAAGTTCAGTATTGTCTTATGTGGTTGGTAGTGGATCTTCAGGGTTTCAGACAGGAGACATTCCCAGCCCTCTTAGGAGATGTGAGGATTTGAATCTGCGACCACTGAGCTAGGTTCTTTCTCATGATAAGACACAGGAAAGTTGTGATTTGGGAGTAATTGGGTCGTGGAACATCGTTCTAGAGTTCTTGAGCAATCTTCAGCTAACATACCACTAGCATTGTCCCATGCTGATTTTACACATCAGGCTGGGGGCGGGGGGGATCTATTGATTTCTTGTCCATGTCATTTTCTGAAGTAAAACAAATATGTCACTGAGCTTGGTTTTTATTTCTTTTTAATGAAGAACCACATGTGTGAAACTCCTTTTTTTAAGTCAATACATATTTTCATAATAAATAAAATGGACATGATCAACTTTGACAGGGCATCATTATGACATAAAAGCTGCCATTAAGCTTAACTCATAAACATTTCCTAGAATGGTACAGAATATTAAATCATATAAATAAATCTCCACTCATATAAATTATGTGATACAATTTTAAATAAATTATAATTAAATAGTACTATCTGCTAAAATGCTTTTTAAATAAGGCAATACACTTTGTCCTCTGGAGAGAAGTAAACAGAAAAGGGACAGATTCTTCAGATACCTGTTAACTCAATGTAATTAAGCAAGTTTGCTATCAGAAGATCCAATTTTATGTGTTAAAAAGGAACTTAACTTTCAGTCAGAGAGCTTGGCATGTTTTCCCTAGATTTCAATTGACTTGAAAATGAATTCCATTGAAACAATTGGCCTTTTTCAAGAAAAGATCCCAAAGCAAGCATATCAATGGATGCAGGACCACCAGGCTCATAAAGAGGTCCAGATTAAAGAGATGCTTCCATGTGGCTTATCTGTATCAGACTTCCCTAACCTGGTACCTGCTGGATGTTTTGAAATACAACTCCCACCAGATCCAGCCAGTATGGTCAATGTCTGCTATGACACGAGTTGTAGACCAAAGCATCTGAAGGGTTCTGGGTTGTGGGAAGGCTGATCTAAACATTAACATCCTAATTCCCATGATGGTGGTGGCTCAAGAAGTTCTTCTGCTGGCACCAAAACTGGAGTCTTTGTTACAGAGGCACCAAGTAACAAAATAGATGCTCCATCTGAGCCCAGCAGAGTCATAAGTTGAGTAGTGGCCTCATTTTTAAAGGCCTTCTTAATCTCCCATTCTTCCCTCAATACCCCCCCCCCTTAATCAAGACTAAATCGCTCCGTTTCACAATACTTCTAAACTCTGACAGGCGTGAGTTGTATTTTATGGACAGGTCCAGAGGAGTTTCCAATCACATGTCTGAGCTGGCCCTTCCTTTCAAGTAAATTTGTTTTGCATTAGGCTAACTTGCCGGCCCTCGATTCACTCTGTAGAGATGTTCTGTCAAAGTTTGCCACTAATCCAGATAAAGCAGTTTGAGAACTGCTGGATCGATACTTTAAAATGGGTCTCATGAAAGCATACATCCGTTGAGTTTTGTATGGGTAAAAACATTTGTGTCTACTGCCTTTAAAAGCGAACCATTGCATTTGTCTTTGATCCACAGAGGCCACCACCGAAGGAAGCTACAATGATCCTGATTGCCCACTCAGTTGTTCTTCTTCTTGCCGTTGTGGCTCTTGTTGGGGGCTTTGAGCGCTACAGTGCAGGCATCCTCCAGGTAGTCAAACAGCAAATCAAGCTCACCGACTGCTTTGTTTTTCCCATTTTCTCCCAACTGTAAAATCAAAGCAAAAACAAATTCTTCATCAGAATGGACAATATAGATTATAAAAGATGTTGTGTCAATTTTTTGGGAGGGGGACACACAGGGGGAAATGGGGCTACTCTAAGAATTAGAGCACAACTCCTCAAGAGGTTTTTCTACATAAGCCTCACTCAATTTACCAAGATCTGCAGAAGGATACAGCAGTGTGAGAAACAGAGTAGAACAGGATCTGTGCAATAGGCAACAGAGTTCTTACATAAGAGTTAAACAGGAAATATTCACAATGGAGGGTTCCCTCCCTACGTTCGTTTTGTGCAGGATTCAGTGAATGGAGGAACACAAAGACATGAGATCAGCTTCTGCTCAGGTGTGCCTTTCCTAGAGTTGCCTTCTGTGAGTCACAGTGGCCAAATGGGAATTAATATGACAATTCACCTTAGCGGAATGAGACTAAGACCCAGGGGCCCACTGCAAGAATGTTCATTGAACAGCCTGAACATTTTCTCTCTATAGTACTATTGATCCAATTTGGGTCATTTTGGATCTTCCATTGAATTCTGTTAGATTCTGATAAGAATGAATTACTTCATTTATATTTTGCATAATTATTTATTTAAAGGGATTGGGTGAAGGGGATAGTAGGCAATACCTCAATTTAGCACACATTTAAAGGCAAATCTGCCTAAAAGCAAATCTACCTAATTTGCACCATATTTGCAAACAATATGTGAACCAAAACACAGCCATCCTTTACCAAGATAAAGCATGGATATAAATGCATATATTGGTGAAAATAGCATACAAAAATACATTATATTAGGGAAAATATGAATATAAGGGGAATATGCTTTACAAAAGTGCACATATGAGACAGAATTGCATGCAATTGTATGTATTTTTGATGAAATCAGCACTAAACTGCTGGTTAATTTTCAGGAGCACTTTTTGAAAGTGGAAATGTCACTCATGTGGAACCTGAACTTAAGTTTGTTTAAAAAAATTAGAAACTGAGAGAAACCAAAACTGACAGATTTCTCCTTATCAAACCTCAATGGATTCACTACTGGACTAAACATACAACAACAACAACAACAACAACAACAACAACAACAACAACAACAACAACAACAATTCCACCGCTGAATGAAATGCAAAAGGCTTGCATTTTTTTTTTATTCCACCTTCAGGCGGCAAAACATTTTGTACTGGATAAAAGTTCAAAGGGAACAGATATGAATGTGAGCTAAGCAAATGCAGCTACAATGCAAGGCTGGCTGACATGGAGGGGTTTCTAACCATTGGCCTTGCTGGCTAGAGCTGATGAGATTTGCCATCCACAGATAGACCATCCCTCCGCTTTATGCTACAGCTCTCCCTACAATGCAGCTTTCATTTAACATGGATCATATTCAAACCTTATTCCCCTGCGTGTATTCTGAGGGACTACAGTCTGTGAAGGCTGTATAAAACATGCCTTTTCTAACCATTTGAATTAGCACTCAGCTATGAACAAAAAAGGGAGATTAATATTTTTATTTTTAAAAAAATCTTTTTCATAAACTGGTTTAAGGGTTGCTGGTTTTTTTTTCATTCAAGTGGTACATAAATAAAATAGAACAAATTTTAAAAAGCAACATACCTGTTGTAATTTGTCTTTCATTTGCTGCAGGTTCCTTTCAATGTGTTCTTTATCTCCCAGTGGTTTCTGAAAAGGAAGGAATGCAGCTAAGTCACAATGTGGTTTTTCATTTCACACCTTTCCCTTGTCTTGCACTTGACTGCAGAAAGATTGGATGTTTTGATTTGAGGTTTCCTCCTTTACCTTCGGCGCTGGTGATTTGCTACCTTGCCTTGTCTAGAAATATATTGCCAACTACCAGCCACAGACGCAAGTTGAATACCCTGCTCCCCCACCTCCCTAGAGGAAAAGCATCCAAGCAGGTGAAATATCAAGGAAGAAGAGGATCAGGGGTGGGAAACAGAGACAGACTACAGCTATAGGTGACACTTACACAGCCATTCAGTTTCCTATTCAAATCGGCCAAGAAACTTGCAACTTCCTGGGCGCTGGGATATTTGTCCCCAGAGAGGGTCATGAGGACGTCTGTCACCACAATATCTGTTAATCTCTTCATTAGGTAGCAGCGATCATTCACCTGCAAAGACAAGATAATGAAATTATGTACCTCGAACAACAAGAGAATAGGAAGGTACAAAGAGAGAATAGAAACATTGTTTAATGCACATGGGAATCTCACCTTGATGTTGGTGTACAGATGCTGCCCAACAAATCTGTTATCTGTGTCCTTATCAAAGTGTCTTCCCTATTTAAAAAAGAGAGAGAGACAGAATGAGAGTGTGGCAGAAAGATGAGGCTCTACTTTTTTAAAAGCTCAGCACTGTGGCACACCAGCTCCCTGAGTCTATATAGCTCTCCAGTTCCACAACTGAGTTGGAGGAGATTGCTGCTCATGACATGGAACTATAGAAAAGGATGCCAAGGTATTATAATGTTAGTGTTGACCTGGTGAGTGTGAAAGCTGCAGAAGGTAAGCAGGCCCAATGAGCTACCTAACAGATCGGAAGCGAAAAGCAGAACTAACTGAGAGCATCAACAAAACGTTAAAAGCCCCACACTTGCCAGTCCCACAGGTAGAAGATAACCATGAGTGGGTTGTGTAGCTAATTGTTTATAAAACGAGCTCTAGAAGGTTACACTTCATAGGCAGCTGAATATAATCTTGTGGGTTGTGGTTTCCCAAAGCGGCATACATACTTAAAGTATGCACATACCTGAAGGCAGGTTAGCATCCTTTCAGGATGGAAGGATGTCAAGGAGCAAAAGTGGGGAAATCACAAGACAGTACAAAGCATGTGAGAGCTGTGCAGATAAAACTGCAGCAGGCAGACCAATTGCTTTACCTGGCTGGCTAAAGTATATGTACGATTCCTGAAGTAGGTTTTCTGGAAGTTGTTTCTCGTGAGTTCGCAGGAGTGGTTAGTATGAATAACTGCGTCCTTCAAGGGCACGGGGCTTGCCAAGAAGATGAGAGGGAGGCAAGCGCAGCAGAACACCCAGACCAGGAAGCATCTGGTCCCATTCTCAAGTGGATTCATGGCTCTCCAAGAAAGGTGGCAAGTTCAGCCAAGTCACAGCTGCAGTCTTTGAACCTTCTAGAGACACACAGAAGGAGAATTTCCCAATGAAGACAGACAAAGATCTATTAACGTTATGGTGAAAAATAACAATTTTGCTTTATAAATTATGCATCTAACTTACATTTCAACATGCAGCAATATTACTTATATAAGCACTTGGAATTATTACTTACTTGTGATGTTTTTGCTGTGCTGTGAAGGAGTTGAGGGTTCCCCTATATATACCCATTGCCACCTTGTTCGAGAGATAGGTAGCGATGAGTTAAAATGACATCATCGAGTCTCTTACTTTCCACCATCGCTTCTGAGAATTTACTAACCACGACACCCAAAAAAAAAAAGCCACAAGACACAACCTCACTGGTTTTTTACTGTGTAATTTTTATGAGGTGCCCCTGTTGATGAGGCTGGGGGCAGAAAGATAGGTTTGTTCCCGACACAGCTGCAACTTAGGGTCAAACTAAATGTGACAGCATTCACACAATTGGCCAATGTGTGACTGGTGTGTAAAAAGTAGGCATTGGTGGTGTGTGTCTGTGTGTTGATATGGGTCATCATGACAATGGCAAGAATAAAGTCCTTCCTCCTCCTCCACCAGGGTCCCAATCCATACAGCTATCCCCACACCAGCTATTTACCATTAAGTATCCTGTGATGGCCTGGGACTCAGGCTCGGACTCTGTACCAGAGGAGTCTCCGTCTGCACCGGATCCTTTGCCTCAGGCATCATCTGAACCAAGTCTGGGCCTTGATCCTGAAGTATCCCAGTCTGCACAGGTTCCCCTGCAACAAACACCAGCTGGGCCAAGTCAGGGGCCTGAGCCTGCCCGGGCTCCAGATGTGGGGATTACCTCGTTGCCTTCAGCTGGGTCATCACTTACAGCTGCTCCACTACTGGTTTGGAGGCTGAGGCAGTCCCTGGGTCTAGTAACCCACCGACGTCTCCCGAGCTGCAGAGACTAAGGTCTGAGAGAAGGAGAGACCTGAGTACTCGTAGGAGGAGTGCTCACCTTCGGGCGAAACAGGGAGGTGAGTCGCCAGGGGGTGAGGACCGGCCGCTACCCCGACAAAGATAAAAGGCTGTTGGATCCCGCCCCAGGTTGCGGGAGCAACATTGCTGTATGCTAGATCCTGCCTGAGACCTTGTACCTGTCCTTGCCTGTTTTCCTGCCTCATGTCCTGCCTTGGCCCTGTCGGACTGACTCCTAGCGGAACCTTTGGATTCTGGACTGATCCTGGACCACGTTTCACGGGTTACCCTCGGGCCCAGCACAAATCCATTCACTGAGTTTGATACATCAACAAAACTTTAAAAATATGAAATGTAACACTGCAACAACTAAATGTTGTGATTGACATGGGGCATGGGGTGTGGGAACTTAAGATCAGAGAATTGGAGGGGACTGACCTGGCGGAAGACCCAGCAGGCTGTAGGATGAGAATGCAGGATGGCAGGAGGAGACTAGCCTAAGGGGGACCCTAGGAGCTTGGGAGAAGGAGATCTGGAACCTAGCAAAGGCCTGAGCAGGTAGTGTGGAGAATGTACCACCTCTGTGTTATTGGATACCACTGGTGTAACTGTCATGGCCCATTAAGGAGGTTCATGCACCTTCCTCTGTCAGTGAAGAGTCTTTCTCTTTTGAGGAGGCACCTGGGGATAAGTTCAATGGTGAACCGGCTCTGTCAACTCCATCTCTGTTTCCAAGGGCATGGATGTGGCAGTGTTACATGAACGATCCTTACGTGCCCAGTCTCTACAGAGGAGCACCCATTTGCTTGTCCAGGTTCAAGCCTTAGGATATCAACCGTGTGAATAGCTTGCCCCACTCTTCCTAAGGAGAGTGTGAGGGACATGTAAATGATTGGAACAACATCTTAAGTGATGCCGAGCTGTGTACCATGCATTTGTAACCTGTAGACCCATGTTGGGGTGGTGTACTGACTTCCTAAACAAAACCTTTGAAAAATTGCGGTGACATTTAACTGTCAGTAGTCTTGCTAAGATGTATAAGACTGAATCAGATAAGTGCTGGAGATGCAAAGAGGTTGAGGAAAAGTTCTTTCATATGTGGTGGACTTGTAAAGGGGTAAAAGAGTATTGGGAAATGATCCATAATGAATTGAAAAAAATGTTTTATAAGTACTTTCCCCAAAGAACCAAAGTCCTTTCTGTTGGGGATAATTCAGACTGAAATTCCCAGGTGTCAAAAAAAGGTTATTTATGTATGCCACTACTGTGGCCCATGTTTTGTTAGCCCAAAAATGGAAAACAAGCCAGGTTCCAACTAAAGAAGAATGGCAACTTAAACCGATGGAATGTGCACAGCTTGCGGACCTAACATATAGAATAAGAGAACAAGAAGAACACACATTTAAAGAAGATTGGGAATCGTTTATTGAATATATGGGAAATAACTGTGTATAGCTGAAAATGCTGGCAGCATTAAGATAAATTCAACAGTGTAAATAAGTTTTGATGGATGTAATAATGGACTACTGAATGGTATAGTTTTTGTGAAATATGCAGGGATTTTTGATATGTAAAATGAACCATAGAAAGAGAAGGAGGGAAGTCACTGATATCTTAAGAGTGTAAAAATGAGTACTTAAATAAAACAGAAAATTATATATATGTGACAATTGTGGTGACAGTTCAAGAGTCAGATGATAACAGCCAGGGCTCTTACTTGTCTGGGGAAATGTTGCACACCATCATGGCCTGGTCATGACCCACAAGAGTACAAAGGTGGCCTGTTGCTCTGGAAGTCAATATTCTGCAGTTTCAATCCATTTCAACTTCAAAGTTCTTGACTGTGCCCTGAGGGCCATAGAGATCATGGTGCATGGAGCATGTTTTATTTAAATTATTCACTTTGTTAAAAGCTCAAATGTTCTTGGTACAGCTCTTGATAGACTTACCCTGCATGAATTTGCCTAACCCTCTTTCAAAGCCACCCAAGATGGTGTCAATCGCTGCCTTTTGTGGGGGCAAATTCTATAGTTCAACTATGCCACATGTGACAAAGTACTTTCTTTCGTCTCTGCTGAATCTACCAACATTCTGCTTCATTGCATGTCTACCAGTTACAGGTTTATGAGGGTGGGGGGACTTTTCTCTATCCACTTTTTCTATTCTGTGACCGTTTAAGTGGTATAATGCTGCTTTAAGTGTAAGGGGCAGATGTGGTCCTAGATGAAGATGAGTGAAATCATCTATTAGCCCCTTGTAGACCAATTTTCTATTATGATTATATTTTCATTTCTATACCACTTCATATTTTAAAAAGGGGGGACTCAGAGTGGTTTATAACACATTAAAATATCAAATAAAACAATCCAGAATAAAACTAATGCAAGCTTCAAGGAAAATATTTCAGAACCTTCTCTAAGTGACATTTTGCTTTCCCCATATTTATTTACCTACTTAATTTATAGAGCTGCCCCACAGTAGGACTATAGGAAGCCCTGGTGGTGTAGTGGTTAGGGTGTCGGACTGGGACCTGGGAGATCAGGGTTCAAATCCCCACACAGTCATGAAGCTCACTTGGTGACCTTGGAGTCAGTCACAGCCCCTTTACCTACCTCACAGGGTTGATGTAGGGATTAACTTATTCCATGTGCTGCTGATATAGTAGAACCAAATTCAGTTGATTCTGACAAGATGCTCTGAGAAGACAATTCAGCGATGTCTACTCCAGATTAGGATCCGGTCCTCAGCATTTACCCGTACAAGTACAGTACTACCTCAGGTTACATACGCTTCAGGTTACATATGCTTCAGGTTACAGACTCTGCTAACCCAGAAATATTACCTCGGGTTAAGAACTTTGCTTCAGGATGAGAACAGAAATCATGCAGCAGCGGCGCAGTGGCAGCGGGAGGCCCCATTAGCTAAAGTGGTGCTTCAGGTTAAGAACAGTTTCAGGTTAAGTACGGACATCCGGAACGAATTAAGTACTTAACCTGAGGTACCACTGTACTGTATATTATCCATTTGATTTCAGTGAATTTATAGATCAATGTGTTTGTGACTGAGCTCTATGTCTATGGCAGGTTCACTAGAACCTCCGAGTGCTAACCAAAGAAGAGGCTTTCTGTTAAATCTGATATTTTTTAGCTTAATCCCGTATTTTAAAAAACTCTACAATAAAACGTAGAGTTCATCAGTGAAGAAATAATATTGATTTCTCCTTGTTTCAATTTTATTTTATTTTATTTTACAGAGAGAGAAAGCACAGCACAGTAGTAAAAATCACGTAAGCAGTAAAGTGGTACTCAACCTCATTTTGGGTTTTCCTTTCCCCTTTTTTCTTTCCAGTAATGTCTCAGAAATCACCCTTTTCCCACTCACAGGCTCTGGGGTAATACTTCGAACCACAATTACACACTGAGTTTCCCTAGGTGACTAGTAAGTCAGAGTGGTTTGATATTCTCAACAACTGACCCATATAAAACACAGAGGATTCGAAGCAGAGGAATAGCATGTGCACCAGAAGCCACAAACATTTCCTCCTTGATTTCAACCTTCTGTCATCATGTAGACTAATCTTTGATTTCATCCTCCTAGGACTTGCAGAGACTTGTCTGTGCTTAACAACTTGCAGTGCTCCCTTTTTTCTAAAAAATATATTTAGGGGTACTCTCATTTTGACTCAAGAAAATCACCGTTTTATAGTTCAAATAAATACAGTGAATGGACAAAAGTACAAAGATTCACAAAATGTTTAGGGGTATGTGTATTCCTGCATCCCCCAGGAAAAAAAAGGCACTGACAACTTGATTTGTGTTTTTAGTTGTTACCTGGTAATAGTAGCATGAATTTGACACATTTTAAATTCTTGGATGTGATTTCCCAACAGTAAGCCTGCAATGTACGCAGCGGTTACTTTCCAGAAATCACACCTGAAGGCAAAATCACGTACTGTATAAACACACTGGATGTCAGAGTCCAATCCTAAGCCTGGCCACCACCCAGCGGGGCTTAAAAGAGAACCACCAATACACCCATAGAGCTGTAGCCCAGGGCAGAAGGTGAGGAGCTGGCATAATTATAAGGCCCACATTGAGCCATATGGCACCACGCTGGGCTCTGTCACTCTTATTCTGCACCCACAGAGCTTGCCACTGGCTGCCTCTGCAAATGGAGGGAACAGGGCTCAGTAGTGGGACACCTCTGCCCAGTATATCTGAAGGAGCGTCTCCACCCCCATCGTTCAGCCTGGACACTGAGGTCCAGCGCCGAGGGCCTTCTGGCTGTTCCCGCACTATGAGAAGCAAAGTTACAGGGAACCAGGCAGAGGGCCTTTTCGGTAGTGGCACCCGCCCTGTGGAATGCCCTCCCATCAGATGTCAAAGAAATAAACAACTACCTGACTTTTAGAAGACATCTGAAGGCAGCCCTGTTTAGGGAAGTTTTTAATGTGTGATGTTTTATCGTGTTTTTAATATTCTGTTGGGAGCTGCCCAGAGTGGCTGGGGAAACCCAGTTAGATTGGGGGGGGGGATAAATAATAAATTATTATTATTATTATTATTATTAATAAATTTTATTTATATCCCGCCCTCCCCAGCTGAGGCTGGGCTCAGGGCGGCTAACAACAATCAAAATAATCCAACGTTCTAAAAACATTTCATTATAAAACTTAATTAAAATCAAATTGATGGCAACCATTAAGCAAAATTCTGTGCAGGTTGCCAGAGGAGGGGGTCAGGCTGCGCCCTGACCAAAGGCCTGGTGGAACAGCTCTGTCTTACAGGCCCTGCGGAAAGATGTCAGGTCCCGCAGGACTACTACTACTACTACCCAACCCACCACCCCATCCAGTGCAAAGGGGTTTTGGGTTGCTCTGTAAGATGGTATATAAAATATCCTGTCATTTATTCACAGAGAGGTAGACACTCCCATTCACCCACCTGGGAGCTTACTTCTTCTCCCAGTCTCTCACCCTGGGAGACCCTTTCTACCCTGCCTTTCATGCAGTGACTGCCCCCCCCTCCAACTGTCTCCTTCCTGTTTGTGTCCTCCTCAGCCCAAGGCTAAGGACTTCTCTCACCCACCCCAAGTTTTTATAAATGTTTCCAATACAAAATAGTAAACATACACAGAGAAAACAAGAGAAAGAGAAAATAGAGAAAGAAAACAAACAGAACACTGGTTAAGAAGATAAAAGGAGGAGGAAAAACAAATAACACAAAGAGATAACACTGTTTTCTTTGAAATGTTCATTTACTCACACACAAATATGTGATCAATTTGATCATTTGTCAGTAAAAACTAAAATTTGTTTAATCAGATGACAGTCATAGGACTAAGATACTTTGATGCTGGTATTTTGATTTCTTCTTCTGCACAATATTTCATTTTTTATTTATTTATTTATTTATTTATTTATTTATTATTATTATTATTATTATTATTATTATTATTATTATTATTATTATTTGCCATCAGTCCTGGGCACCAAAATGCCATGCATTCACCCTGCTTGCATAATCAGCCAGGAACAAAGACGTGCCAAATGCGGAAGCTCAATACAGCAGGATATTGACTTCGCTTTGCCACAGAGCACATGCCCAAAATATGCTCCTAGCTAAGGCCAAGTTGAGGAGTCAGGTCAATATGAACGTATAATAAATCAAGTATAATGGCTGCTGGGCTCTGGGAAGGGACTTCTTCTTCGCCCAGGGCAGCAGATCAAACCTAGGCAGCAGCTTCTTCCATAGTTCTGAGTACAAGGGAAGTGGCACTGGCTTCCCTTAGCCCTGCACAAAACAGGCACTCCTTTGCAAACCACAGCAGCACTCCTAGGCAGCAGGCTTTTTCAGTTTCAGCCACAAGGGAGGCATTGCTGCTCAGCTGCTCTCACTCAGTATGAGACAAAAAAAATCATAACTTATAGGGATATACAGGGTGGATTTGTATGCAAGACCACATTCACACCGTGCATTTAAAGCACTACAACAACAATTTAAACAGTGATGTCTTTCTCCAAAGAATTCTGGGAGCTGTTGTTTGTCGAAGGTGCTGAGAGTTGTTGGTAGACACACACACACCCCAATTCTGTGAAGGAAGATGGACTGTGGGTTGCCGTATTTTGAAGCGAGAGAGAAAGAGGATGCCATGACAGCCATTCAAAGCAAATAAATGTGATTTGTCTCAAATTTTCTACCTGAAGAAGAGGCCATGTCCTGGAAAAAGAGGCAAACCAGTTAAACCACTTGGAGAACTGCATCTCTGACAGGCACACTGCCAGCATGGTGGTGTCCTCAAAGTATAACGTAAGTGGAAGCAAACAGTAGTACCCTCATACAGGCAGAAGAAACCTAGTACCCACAAAGGACCTCTAACCATCTACTAACTCACAACCCTCCCCCCTCCACTTCTTCCATCTGTTCCCAATTGCTCCTTTTGCATCTACACACACACATACACACACCACACCACCCTCTCCTTATCTGAGTGCAGGCACAAGTTGTAAGCTTTTGCAAGCTCTGTGGGCTTCTCCACAATCCATTCAATACCAATAAACTGCCAGCTATCTTCCTACCAGAAACTGCTGGGGCTGGTTGGAACCTAGCTCTGCATGGTGAGCTATCGGAACTGCGGGCTACAGCATCGTCCTGGCAGTAAAACGGTCTCATTCCCCACCCAGACTGGAAATTACAAAAGCCCTTTCCTGCCTTGGAAGGCCCAGTGGTCACACTGCCCGATTCCGCCTCTGCTTAGTGTCATTCTAGAGCCCATGATTTTGCTCAGCTAGGGTTCTCTTGCTCTCCTTCCTTGGAAAGGAACCGCCCGCTACTCCTGCCTCCCTCCTTTATTCCCTCCTCCCAGTACACAGGGAGAAGCTTCCCCATGGGAACAAAGAATCAGAATGTAATAGGATTTTATGCGTATTTGATATCATTCCACTTTGTTGTGGGAATGAGCCATAGTTCAAAGTAAAGGAAGTTCTAGGTATTGCTACAAAAAAAACACCTCCCGTCTGAAACCCTGGGAAGTCACTGCCTCAGTATAGAGCAGATGATAGACATGGTGACTCTAAAAGTTGGTTTCAAACCTCCTAGCACTCTGACCCGTAATGGCCAATGGTCATGGATGATGGGAGTTGTAGCCCAACATGTGGAGAATATTACATCAGCTGTCCCAGTTCAGACAATATCAAGGTAGATGACCAATGGATAATCTGTGAAACATTTAGAAACCTGTAAAAATCCATTTTCACGTACAGTGGTACCTCAGTCAAAACAAAACAAAATTTTCCTTCCAGTAGCACCTTAAAGACCAACTAAGTTAGTTCTTGGTATGAGCTTTCGTGTGCATGCACACTTCTTCAGATACACTTGAAACAGAAGTTGCCAGATCCCTCTATATAGTGAGAAGGTGGGGAGGGGTATTACTCAGAAGGGTGGTGGGAATGGGTGATTGGCAGATAGCTGTGATGAGCCTGTTGATGACTCTTAACGACTGCAATAGGTCTTACAGGAAAAAGCAAGGGGTGAGAAGGTGAAAAATGGCTTTGTCATGTATAATGAGATAAGAATCCAATGTCTTTGTTCAGACCAGGTCTCTCCATGGTTTTAAGTTTGGTAATGAGTTGCAATTCAGCAGCTTCTCTTTCCAGTCTATTTCTGAAATTCCTTTGTAGTAAAACAGCTACTTTGAGATCTTGTATAGAATGTCCTGGGAGATTGAAGTGTTCTCCTACTGGTTTCTCTGTCTTGTGATTCTTGATGTCCGATTTATGTCCGTTTATTCTTTGGCGTAAGGTTTGGCCTGTTTGTCCAATATAGAGAGCTGAAGGACACTGTTGGCATTTGATGGCATATACAATGTTAGACGATGAGCAATTAAATAGTCCCGAGATGGTATGTGTGATGTTGTTGGGGCCAGTAATGGTGTTGTCCGGGTGTATGTGGCAGCAAAGTTGGCATCTGGGTTTATTGCAGGCTCTGGTGCCAGTGTCCGTGTTACGTCTGGTTGTAGTATTATTGTGGGTTAGGAGTTGTTTAAGATTGGGTGGCTGTCTGTACGCAATGAAAGGTCTTCCTCCCAGAGCTTGAGAAAGAGAACTATCATTGTCCAGGAGAGGTTGTAGATCTCTGATGATGCGTTGTACTGTTTTAACTTGGGTACCTCAGGTTACATACGTTTCAGGATACATACGCTTCAGGTGACAGACTCCACTAACCCAGAAATAGTGCTTCAGGTTAAGAACTTTGCTTCAGGATGAGAACAGAAATTGTGCTCCGGCAGCACAGCGGCAGTAGGAGGCCCCCGTTAGCTAAAGTGGGGCTTCAGGTTAAGAACAGTTTCAGGTTAAGAACGGACCTCCGGAACGAATTAAGTACTTAACCTGAGGTACCACTGTAGAAGCAAGTACGAACAGGAAGAAAAAAGTAAATGCTAATATGTGAAGTGTTCTCATTTTTACCGGGGTGATTCATGGACCACATTGCTCCAGTGGTCATATCAAAGTCTATTCTATACCTCATGCAATGCATTTCGCTTATGACAATCAAGCAGATTTCATGCTGTTGTACCATGCCATTTAATGACCTACTTATTCAACTATTGAGAAAAGCCGCTTCAGTTGTAGTGACATTTCTGTACTTACTTCCTGCTTTATTTTGGCATCTTATTCACTGAACTTGGTCCACATAATGAAGCTGAACACACAGTAGCACACAACAAAACAAAGCCAGTTAAAATTCAGAGATCTTGTCCTCTTGGGTGGTATAAATCTGTGAAGAAAGAGGCTTCGTTGTTTGGAGGCAGTGAAGCCAAGTCCCCAAAAGACAAAGGTGTTGTGTGTTATTTATTCAAATGTATTTAATCACCCAAAAATTGGAAAAAGTCACTTAAATGAACCAAGACCCTATACACACACACCATCTGTTAGGAAGAAACACTCTATATAGCCTGTTTTATGAGAGTCTTTTAATTTCAAATGCTTCTATATACAGGTGGGCAATCTCTAGGGCACTACAGTAGCCTCCATGGATACTCCTTTCAAGAAAGAGAAATAGTTCTTCCATAATGGAATCTCTGCAAAGATAAAGTGAAACATTTGGATGGATTCCTATTTTCTTATTTTCCCAAGGAAGTGGTTTCATGTGCATAGTGTCAGGGCTGGAGTCCTGCAACAAAGGAAGCAGATCTCCGTTGTCAGCGAAGTTAACTCTTTATTCAAGAAAACAAGCCTACAACTCAGCCCAGTGGTGTCAGCAGCTCTTCCTGGTAGGTCCTGCCCAGTTGCAAGGTGAAAGATCCCAGCCTAAGGCTCCTCCTCTCCCCGATGTTTCCCAGTCTCAAATTGCTTTTTCTGTGCAGTAATGTGCTAACTCAGAGGCCCCAGTACTAAGTTTTCACTCTAGTAAAATTTGAAACCTATTCTCAATCATAGCTGCAGCAACCCTTATGGCAACCCCATAGCTCCACACCCAGTGTAACCAAACCAGTCACACTCCCCTAAATCTGCCTCTACTGTTGGCAGCCTTCTTTATGGTCCAGCTCTCACTTCCATACATCACTACTGGGAAAACCATGGCTTTAACTATACGGACCTTTGTTGGCAACACGAATAGGTACAGTCAATTAAAAGTTGGTTTTATTCCAGAAAAAAACATGCCACTTGTCCAGAGCTCTCTGCCCCCGTCACTTATGGCTACCCTGATGATGACTCAACTAAATCCTCAGCGTTGTTCCTTTACCTCCGGAAACAACGTGTGAAAATGCATCTCTTCCATGACTTCTGTGATGTCCATTTCCGCTTTTCTTGTACCCCTCCTCTCCTGCGTTCCTGCATGCTGAGAGGCTTGGAAACTGTCGCAGACAAGCTATTGTCTGATAACTCCTGTGTTTCTCTGGGCTGTGAACTCCCCCCCGTACTTCCCTCTGGTCATCCTAACAATTCTCCCTTCATGCCCTGGGCTGCTGTCCAAGTCTGGCAGCTGCTGTTGCTCATTTGCTGGCTCCAGCCTGACAATGTAGCTCTTTTTAGAGAAAATACTAATTTAAATATTATGGCATGGATTTTGAGAGGTACCTTTCACAATTAGTGTGGAAATAAAACAGAATTATGGGTAAAAGCATGCAAAAGTGAAATCTCCAGTTATAACAGGGTTATTTCTAATTAAGGACCTGACGTACACAAATATACAACTTGATTTTTATTTTAAAACACATAAAAAGCAATTTTTTTAATCATAAAAATCTAACATTAAAAATAATAATGAAAGTTCTATCACTTCTTTATAAACAGTGCTGTTGAATGTTAAAATGCTGTGGGCTAATCTGTGAAAGAATAAACCCATTTTAGCTTTAAAAATCTTTCTACGATGCCAATAATTCTGAAACAGCACAGCAAGACAACATTGCATTGTCATCAAGTTCAGTTCTTTCCAATCCCTGAGTCTTGAGAAGAATCCACTGTGGTGATCGAAATACAACATTTAAAACTCAATATGGCTAACAGTGATCACGTGTACAAACCTGAAAATTATCTTGACAGAGAAACACAACTGTGATTTAAATACAACTAGGGCCAAACTAGGCATTATTCTATTCACACAATTAGCAATGATATGAATCATTTTAAAAAGTAAGTTGCAGGTGTGGGAGCCCTGATCCGGACTGGGACATTGGTGTGGGGCAGCACAGCTTTAACTCTTTGTCCCCAATGACAATCCCAATCCAATTGAGAGGCCTGTTTAAAATTTACTTTTAAACAACTACTCAAACAACCACTAGTTGAATGGGCGGCAACAAGTCTTTGTCTGGCTCATAGACTGCCAATAACATTTCCTTCTGTGAAATGTTGAAGAACGCTTCGGTTCAGATACTGCTCATGGGCTTCATTACCTGGAGTATTATGGACTGAGATTTAGCTTTGTCTTTATGATAAAAATGCTAACAGGTGAAGGGGAGTGACACTGAAATGTATATTGAGGACAGAACCAAAGTAACAGGATGCTGTGGTGTTGGGTCATGAGAGTAACTTTTGTGGTTGTCTCTTACTTGGTACTCTCATAATGAAAACTGACTCAGGTTGGCATTGCCAAGGCAGCCACAGAAGCTACATTGATTCCTGCTGGAACCTGCACAGACATGACCAAATCAAAAATCATGTTGGGTCCATAATAGCTTTGGGTAAATGCCAAGACTGCATTGGAGCATAAAAATCAGTGCTGATGAATCTGACACGAGGAATCTGATTTATTTATATGAATATGCTGGGTGGGATTAAAGGATTTTGGGGCTCAGTGAGTGCCAGAAGAGATGAAGAAAAGCTGAGATCAGGAATCAATGCTGGCAACCTACACCTGGGTTCATCCTTCATGTTATTTACTCTTACTTCACTGGGAATACTTGACAATCTCCTCTTTGTGATGGATGATGAAGATGAACACATTGTAGCATGACAACACTTCTCTGCTATAATGCCATTTGAACAAAACTGACACTGCTCTAGCTAAAAACATTTGTGACCAAATGAGGTAGAGCTCAAATCTAAGACAGGTTGTGCATTCCCAGAACCCATGCCAGCAGGAACCTTGCCTGTGACCTCTAGATGTTGCTAGACTCTAAGCTCTCATCAGTCCCAGTCAGGGCGGCCAATGACCAGAGTGGAGCTGTCACGCAAAAACTCCCAAAGGATCACAGGTCATCTATCCCTGTCCCATCCAAGATAAAGGGATGTGAATATCCAGCATTTCCTATATGGGACCCTTTTACCAAAGTGGTAAGTGCAAACAACCAGAATTCAGCCTCAAATAATTTCCACAAATTGGTGTTAAAATACCAAAACTATTCAGGAGTATAGCTGAAGGCAATCACATTTTGCCCCAGAAGTTCTCCTTTCTCCTCTGCGCTCGTTCTAGAACCTGAGATGCCAGTGAACTAGAAGCAGCAGATCGAGCAGATAGCTGGGACAATCGGTCATCATCATCTGTAAACATAACAAAGGGGGGGGGGAACCAATCAGAGCCATGGTAACAAGCAAAATATGCTTAGGGGCTTGCTAAAATGGACATTGTCCTCTTTAGCAGCTGTAAGGTTAACACAAACTTACCAACAAACATATAATTATTTGGGAGTTAGGAGTATATATGGATAGTGAAGCCAGATTTAGATTGGTTTTTAAAATTATGACGCAAGGCATACCTTCAAAGCTTCCTGAACTGTATGGTACTTTAAAAATCAACAACACAATTATACTTTTTAAGAGCAACCTATTAATATTGAAACTAGAGGTGCTGTGTTTTATTTCTGAAAGGACCAAAAGCATAAATGAACACATGTGATTCCAATGTATGCTTTCTTGTACTGGTGCAAACTCAGTCCAGTGGAAATACCATTTTACTTTCATTGACAGTTAACATGGGCCACACTTTTGACCGTACTGCGTGGGGTGAACTTAGCTGTAAGAAGATACAGATGTAGCAACAGCACACACAAGGGGATTGAAGCTACGGAAAACTCTACGGTGGAAAATATTGCTTGCACCCCAGTTCCAGGAAATCAAAGCATGAGCCAAGAGGCATGCCACAGCATCTTCTGCAACACTGCAAAGAATTCTGAGGTACACTCTTGATTCATGCATCGCTTCCAATGTGCACTCTGAGTAGCCTCTGGCTACCATGTAACTTATGCGCTGCACATAAGGAGAGCAAAGCAATCCTGCTGCATGGAGCATGAACTGATAGATGGACATACTTACCCATGAACCATACGTTGCTCAAATCCACACAAAATTAAGAGTTTCTACCAAGTCACTATTTTTGTAATACAACATCGTCAAGAGTCTTGCCTGCCATAATCGCAAGAGACCAAACCGGAAAGCTCTTGAAAGAGCAGCTGCCTGGTTTGTCTTTATATGCTAGTTTTGTGGTACTAAGTTGCACTGTTTCTGAAAGAGCTTGCCTGAGAAATGTTCAAAAACACTGTATGCAAGAAAAATTACAGACTACCTCCATCACTAGAGTTCCTTTCCTGAAACTACCATTAAAGAGGTGCCAAGACTCAGCACCTAAGCATTGCACGGTAAATGTGTGCATTTAAAATTAGATAAAATTTCAGATACTAGTTTTTCTGCTGCTAATCGTTTGTTTTCAGTTGCAGAGCGACTGTTTGGCAACGATCTGTCATCTCAAGAAGTGTGATGAGACTGCAGGGCATTGCTGAAGACCTGGTTGACTTTAGAGGCTTTCTGTAAACATTTATAGTTGCTTTGCTGAGCAATCTGCACAGCCCACACACTTTTCAGTCTTAGCTATTACTGAAAGCTGCTAAAAGGGCCAAGTATCAGGTGGACCTTACTCAGAAGGTGCAGCATTTTCTATGATATTTGCATATGCAGCCCTTAATTCTGAGCAAGTACTTCCAAGCATCTCCCGTCTCAATCTGTGCAATGGGGCATTGCAAGCTAAACAATTCCTCTTTAATGGCAAGTGTTAGAGATGATTCACACATTAATTCAGAGGTGCAAAAACCAATGAACACAGATTTTTCCGCCTCGGGGTTGTTGTTTTTGTGTGTGTGCAAGTCATGACCCTACACCAAAAGCTGCCACGCTACAGAGATGGAAAGAAAACTGTGAGTATTTCTTTTTATGTGGTTGTGAGGGCCGTTTGTCACCAACAGTTCCCCATTTGAAACCTATGTAGCATCGTTATTTTGTACAGGTTTCACTGTCTCAGAAATAATTGTGTGATTTAGCCTGTGGTCTCCTCTTTTTATCCACTTTTTGTTTGCCTGCAATTGATATACAGTGGTACCTCGGGTTACATACACTTCAGGTTACATACGCTTCAGGTTACACACTCCACTAACCTAGAAATAGTACCTCGGGTTAAGAACTTTGCTTCAGGATGAGAACAGAAATTGTGCAGCGGTGGCACGGCGGCAGCAGGAGGCCCCATTAGCTAATGTGGTGCTTCAGGTTAAGAACAGTTTCAGGTTAAGTACGGACCTCTGGAACGAATTAAGTTCTTAACCTGAGGTACCACTGTATATCAATTGCAGGCAAAAGAGCCTTAAGAATTTCAGTGGAGACCTGAATGACCCTACTCTCTCCTTGTCCTAGGCCCTTGATGGTAGTTAGCATCATAATTCCAGTCAAACACTCCCTTGATCTTATTTGCAGTTCAAATCTAAAAGGTGCATTTAGGGAGGTCGTAGAGTTTGAAAATATTTGATCAAATATGTGCTTTGTCGTCCCAAGAGAACAATGCAATGAAGAAGAATGGTTAGAGGCAAAACAGAAACCAAATCTAAGATGCTATGCACAGACAAGGGATGGTAAGGCTGCTACAGGTAGCAGACATGGTGCTAAGTTTTGTAGTCTTCAAGTTCCAATGGAGTTAATAAATCAGGGCATACTAAAATTCTTTCCCCACGTACTTATGATCTTGGAATGGTATAGCTACAGAGGTCTACACAACAGCTTTATTCAGATGTAACACTTAACTGTGGTGAATACTGAATACTGTGCATTGAAACAAGCCAACTTCAAACCATACTTAATGAAGCTGGCTTGTTTCTACTGATTAAGGTTAACCTCAGTTTAGGGTCTGTATGGCATGTTTCTGACCTCCTCCACCATGAGGAGAGTTCACAAAGCTAAGGCTCACTCAGGACTGCTCTTGTAGCTCTCAACCACAGCTAACACTACATCCAAACATAGTGGGAAGACATACAGTGGAACCTTGATTGTCGAACACTTTGGAAGTTGAATGTTTCAGCTTTAGAACGCCAACAACCCGGAAGTGAATGCTTCTGTTTTCAAACACACCTCAGAAGTCAAACAGCTTCTGAGGCGCGTTTCTCCATTTTTTCAATGGATTTTGCCTACCAGTAATTGCACCTCAGTTGCTGAACATTTCAGAAGTCGAACGCTCTTCCGGAACAGATTATGTTCGACAACCAAGGTTCCACTGAACTAAGCCATGGGATTCTATAATCGTCACAAACAGAACAGTTCACTGCATAACACATGCATATACATTCTCATATTCATACACGTGTGTGTGTGTGTGTGTGTGTGTGAGAGAGAGAGAGAGAGAGAGAGAGAGAGAGAGAGAGAGAGAGACTGGTTATATATTTATACACACTTTTTAAGTTTCCATTAGCATGAATTAGTATGAAATATCTATTTTTACAACAGCTTTAATAGTTCCTACTGAGGAAAAAAAAAGGAGGGGAAACTGAAATACTGTACAGAATTATGTGTTGTTATTATTAATGACTACATTAATAATAAATGCCTAAAAAATATTAACGGCTCTAGTTATATTTAACATGGATAAAAGAGGGGAAATACCTTCATCATTATAGTTTCTCTCCTGAAGTGGTAATTGCATCCAGCTCCTTTTAGGGCTTGCAACACCGCCTAAAAAGAAACAGCACACAACATTGCATTTCTCCAGTCCACAAATACTTTACCTCCTCATGGGAAAGCCAATATACTATATTTTTCTGTGTATAAGACGACGCTTTAAAAAATGCTAAAAAAAAAAGGCACAAATTGGGTGTCATCTTATACATGGATCGTGAATGCAGAGGGGGAATGTGTGATTAGTGGCAGCAGCAGGCAAGAGATTGGCAGCAGCGATTGGGCGGATGATTGGTGGCTGCGGCAAGGCCTGCTGGCGATTGGCTGTGGCTGCGGCAACTGGGCAGGCAACTGGTGGCTGTGGAGAGGCGGGCAAGCGATGGCGGCTGCGGCAAGTGGGTGGGTGGGCTGTTGGTGGCGGCGAGCGGGCAGACAGTTGGCGGCTGTGGAGAGGTATGCTGTGGCAAGTGATTGGCACTGGCAGGCAGGCGGGTGAGCAATTGGCAGAAGTGAACTCCCCCCCCCCCAAAAAAAAAGCTAAACAACTTAATTTCATAATTTTGGGTTTAAAAAAATAGGGGTCGTCTTATACATGGGGGCGTCTTATACACAGAAAAATACGGCACTAATGTACAGTCAACGTTCTTCAACAATGTTGGTCCACAAAGCATTCCCCCAACATATTAACTCCTTCAGATTAGTGTTGAGATGTAAAGAAAAATATCCATATTGTACATAAAATCATAGAATCATAGACATATGGAGTTGGTAGGGGTCATGTAGTCCAACTGTATTCTCTCAGTGTGAACTGTTTGAAAAGAAAGCTGCTACAGCAGTCTACTGAATCTCATAATCTATATTCATCCACGATTTGTCACTGCCTCCATTTCAATCCTATTTGTTTTAGTTAGCAAGTATCCCTGTAGCTACCCTTCCAACATCTCTTTTTTACGACAACAGGCCTATTTGGTTGTTTCAAAAGTTTTTTAAGATGATCCAGTCATTTTTATGATTATTTTGCATTGTTTTATTGTATTTGTATAGGTCGAGGTGGTGCAAATTGAGTGGTGAGTGTGCATAACAGCCAGCCATCATCTGCATTCATCAGGCTTCAAGAATCAACTGTACACATTTCCAAGTAAATATACATAATCTCCAACAGGCCTTGGGGAATACGGGTCTCTCAACCAAATCTTTTCTACTTCCTGCTCAATATGCACATTCTCCACTCAGTATGCATAGTCTTCAAGAAACATGCTGTCAGAGGCTCAGGAGCAGAAGCACAGGGGAGAGAGCAAATAGAGAGCGGAGGAGAGGAATCCGAGGGGAGCGTAGGGGAATATGACAGTGACCCGAGAGATTCCATGAGCTTCTCCAGCGAATCAGAAGATTCCCAGAAGGAGGCGCCTGTGGTAAGGGCAAGGGGGGTCCCAGGGGGGACGCTCCAGAAACAGGGGGCCAGTGGGGACTCCCAAGGGAGCAGCGGAGGATCAGGACCAGTTCCCCCACCAGAGCACAGTGGGGGGGAAGAGTCACATGAGTCAGGACCAGCCTCTCCTCCAGCGGGGAGAGAAGATGAGTCAGGGATAACCACGCCCCCATCGGAAAGTGGGGAAACGGAGGGAAGGCCAGGTCCAGCTAGCCTCCCCGAAGGAGGGAGCAGTGACACAAGTGTAACGGTCAGAAGGAAAGTGGGAGGCTGCGCGCGCGCGCCAAGTTCAAATGTGCAGGAGCGCGGGACAGCAGAAGACCCGGATTGGGAGCCAGGTCCAAAAGCCCGAAGGAGGGAGGGGGAAGAGTCAGGGGACTCAGCGTCAGAGGAGTCTAGGAAGGGTGAGACTCCGACTAGCAGGCGGACCCAGAGAAGGAAGGAACAGAGGAAGAGGTGGAGTAAGGCTAGAATCTTAAACTGGTGTCGGGGGGAGGAGATTCAGATGGAGCTTCGGCGGTCTAAGGTACAGACGTAGCGTTGCACGCTGCGCGTGTGGAAGTAAAACTGAACTTCAATAAAGACTTTTATACTAAAGAAAGAAGCAGCGTTGGTCTTGTGTGAGCTGGGACCTTGGGCAGCGCTGACACATGCCTTTTTCTTTCTTTCTCTAGTTCAGAAGTGTGAAATCTGCACCCCTCGGACTGCTTCTGGCCCACTGCCTAATCCTTTGTGGCCCCCAACATACCCTCCTACTGATCAGTCAAGCAGAAGAGGAAGGGATAGGCCTCCAGGTAAAGATCAATTATTTTTCTGCAGCTCAGCCTCCTTTCACCTCTCAGCTGTTCCCTAGTCACATGAGCAGCAAAAGCGAGGATCGCAGGAAGAGGAAAGCTGTGAGCCACCCCTGTTCTTCCCACAATCCTGAATATAATAGCAACCATGGGGTCAATCATCATCAGAACTGTAGACGAGGGAAGAGTTAACCAGCTGAGGGTTACCCAGCAGGGAAAAGAGGGCTGGAACAGAAAGAGCGTGAACTATCTGTGGTCCCACCCCACTGCTGGCAGATCATCTCCAAGAGAATTCAGGTCCTGCTGGGGAAAAGGCTGCATGCTCCTGCTTCTATTCATATAGTCTTTTCAAGGCTCTAGGAACAGATGCTGGCAAGTCAGAAACACAGGCTACATGCGTAGTCCAAACCCTGGCCAGGGGGCATCACAGCCTAACAGCATAGTAGGGCCAGGGATGCATTTGCAGCCCTGCTGCTCAAACCAGATGGGGCAAAAGCTGGGAGGGGCCAGGCAAATCCCTGTGCCAGGCTTGAGCCCAAATTGGGCCCAATGCCATCAAGTGGTGTGTTGAGCATGCATGACAGCCAGTTGTTATGCACATTAGCCGTTCAGCTTGCATTACTCTCAACATATACACTGCTTTAATATTTTATATCAGTGGATGGTATATAAATAAGTTGAGAAACATATTTAATAGAAAGTTTCTGCATGCTTAAGGGAGCTGTCTACTTTTGGCTGTTTCAGTTTTTCAGTGTGGGGTCACATTGCAGAGTAATAGGAGATACTTGGGTATTTTTCAATGTACAGATTCACAGAAATGAAGAGTTTCTATTGCTGCTCCTGCCAAGACCCAGAAGCTCTTATTTAAAGCCATTCTACCTATCTAAAAAAGGTGCAAAATTGTGTAGAAAGTAAGCCAACCGTTATGCTGAAACTCAGGATCCCTAAGCATTCCTTGAATGCGGCACGATGGACTCCAATAGGGCAGAGAAGCATCCTTGGCTGATTTCAAGCCAGGAACTTTTGTTGTCTGCCCTGAATATGCTGAAGCTGGAGAGCTTCTTGCACCAGACGAATCTCGGCTGCACCATTGATCTTTCCTCAGAGGCAAAGGATCCACAGTTTTCAGCCCAGCAGCTGGGGAAGGACTCAGTGGCCTATCCTCTTCATCCTGAAAATACAGAGTTGAAAAAAGACCCTGTCACATTGTGAAAAACTGTGCCAATGCTGTTCACAGGAAATGAACAAGAATGTCCTTTTCCACTTAGTTAGCTATGTCTGGCTGAAGACATTGAAGTTACTTTAAATGAATGTCACATTTAACTGATCACTTCTGCACACACTAGTCCCTCAAACTAGTTTCATGAGTGCATAAATGCAGGTTAATAGCTGTGTACGGAGGAGTTTTGGGCCAGTGAAAATAGAGGGGGGAAAGAGCTGAAGGGACTGCTTTTGAGATCATCTAGTTAGTCATTTTTAGAGGGACGCGGGTGGCGCTGTGGGTTAAACCACAGTGCCTAGGACTTGCCGATCAGAAGGTCGGCGGTTCGAATCCCCACGACGGGGTGAGCTCCTGTTGCTCGGTCCCTGCTCCTGCCAACCTAGCAGTTCAAAAGCACGTCAAAGTGCAAGTAGATAAATACCGTATTTTTCGCTCTATAACACGCACCTGACCATAACACGCACGTAGTTTTTAGAGGAGGAAAATCCGTAGGCATGCCACCCGTAGGCATTTCCTCCATAACACGCACAGACATTTCCCCTTACTTTTTAGGAGGAAAAAAGTGAGTGTTATGGTGCAAAAAATACGGTAGGTACCACTCCGGTGGGAAGGTAAACGGCGTTTTCATGCGCTGCTCTGGCCACATGGCTTAGTCATGCTGGCCACATGACCCGGAAGCTGTACGCTGGCTCCCTCGGCCAATAAAGCGAGATGAGCGCCGCATCCCCAGAGTCAGTCACAACTGGACCTAATGGTCAGGGGTCCCTTTACCTTTACCTTTACTTAGTCATTTTAGAAATGATCAAAGATTGAATCGCATAAGTGGAGGTAGGAGCCTCATTCCAAGCATCCATCTCCAACCATCAAGTGATAGGGGTGGTTTACTATGACTTAATTTCACCAGAGGGAGGTACCAGTGGTGAATTAGTTTCAGATAGGCTTGCTTCACTGAGGCTGAGCTTGCCCTGTTTAGCACATAAACTTTGGAAACTGCATTCAATAGCATCTAATACAAATCTCAGACTGGCCCATTCCTGCAGATAATGTATCACTGGCACTCATTTTCAAAGGCTGTCAATTAATGGTCTAGGGAATGCCATTTGCCTTGCATAGCTACAGGCCTGTAGAACTGTTAGTCAATGGTTTTTTAGGATCAGGAACAGCGTCATAAGCTGATTTGGGGGATTTGGGGGCCTCGGGGGCTCCCTCTCAAATAGATCCCCCTCTTTTGAGTTACCAGCCTCCTCCAACATATGAAATTGGTTATAATGTCCCAGGCAGGTAGACCCTGGGTGATCTAGGAAAGGGTGTAGTAGAGATGGCTGGGAAGCCAAGGACCCCTGACTCCTCTTCCACACCTCAAGCATAGTGGAAAGAAAAGGGTTCTCCAAATCTCAGCGCGTCTGATAGGAAGTGCTTTCAGTCTAAAGCCTGCAGTAAAACACTCCATCAGGGGTTAGTGCATGTCTGTGCAATGTTTAGCAACTGGAATACATAGTCTGTTATTTCCCCCATTACTTCCATGACATTTGTTTGATAAAACTGTAACTGCTTCACGGTCTTCAACAGATAACACTAATTTGTCATTTTTATTCAGTAAACGTGAAAACAAAGAAAATGAAAGCAAATGGTAATTCTAAGCAAATTTTAAGCAAAACGTACCACCCTGTTAGATTTTCTTTTCAAGTCTTCCCTTGAGATTTGACTTGCCAAGGCATGCTTTTCTGAAGACCCCTGCCTCACATGCAGCGAGGATGAAGACTTCACTTTTGGAGGAGATACTAAAACAGCACCTCGTACAGGAATAAAAGAACACACTATTGTTAATGATGAATTTCTAGAAATAAATTGCTTTGCATTCTTTTTATATTTAAGGTGTGTGTGTGTGTGTCTATATATCTATATGTCTCTGTCTCTATACTGTATCTATATCTATGAATCATTAAATTGTTACCAGCAGTTGGTGTTGTAAGGTCATGATGGGTTCTTTGGGCTCCACCAAGTGCCCTTAGCTGTGGAGTAGGAAGCCGGCCACCCTCTTGTGAGGATACCAAAGAAGACTCTGCCATATCACCTGGAGAATTCATGTTTTCTTCTCTGAAAAATATGACAAAACATACAAATATACACATGGTAAAAAATGTATCCTCTAATTTGTTGGTGGCCATAATTAATAAATTGAAAAGTCTTATTTTGTTCTATGTCTTATATAGGCCATGAACAAGAGAGAATGGAAACCACAAGAGATCCTTCAAAATATACAGTTATATCTTCATTTATTCTAGGTAGACTGCTTACAAATTTTACACGTTCAGTCCAATAGACAGAATCATTCTTTTTATCCAATCTAAATTATTAATGGCTGTCTTACACCCATTATTCACTGGCCTCACAGATATCTAAATTACCGCCCAGTCAGTCTGACATCAATACCAGGGAAGATTCTGGAGTAGATCATTAAGCAAACAGTCTGTGAGCACCTAGAAAGGAATGCTGTGATCACCAATAGTCAGCATGGATTTCTGAAAAATAAGTCATGTCAGACTAACCTGATCTCATTTTTTGACAGAATTACAAGCCTGGTAGATGAAGGGAACGCAGTGGATGTAGCCTACCTTGATTTCAGCAAAGCATTTGACAAGGTGCCCCATGATATTCTTGTAAAAGAGCTGGTAAAATGCGGTCTTGACTATGCTACCACTCAGTGGATTTGTAACTGGCTGACTGACCGAACCCAAAGGGTGCTCATCAATGGTTCCTCTTCATCCTGGAGAAGAGTGACTAGTGGGGTGCCACAGGGTTCTGTCTTGGGCCCGGTCTTATTCAACATCTTTATCAACGACTTGGATGATGGACTCAAGGGCATCCTGATCAAATTTGCAGATGACACCAAACTGGGAGGGGTGGCTAACACCCCAGAAGACAGGATCACACTTCAAAACGACCTTGACAGATTAGAGAACTGGGCCAAAACAAACAAGATGAATTTTAACAGGGAGAAATGTAAAGTATTGCACTTGGGCAAAAAAAAATGAGAGGCACAAATACAAGATGGGTGACACCTGGCTTGAGAGCACTACATGTGAAAAGGATCTAGGAGTCTTGGTTGACCACAAACTTGACATGAGCCAACAGTGTGACGCAGCAGCTAAGAAAGCCAATACAATTCGGGGCTGCATCAATAGGAGTATAGCATCTAGATCAAGGGAAGTAATAGTGCCACTGTATTCTGCTCTGGTCAGACCTCACCTGGAGTACTGTGTCCAGTTCTGGGCACCACAGTTCAAGAAGGACACTGACAAACTGGAACGTGTCCAGAGGAGGGCAACCAAAATGGTCAAAGGCCTGGAAATGATGCCTTATGAGGAACGGCTAAGGGAGCTGGGCATGTTTAGCCTGGAGAAGAGGAGGTTAAGGGGTGATATGATAGCCATGTTCAAATATATAAAAGGATGTCACATAGAGGAGGGAGAAAGGTTGTTTTCTGCTGCTCCAGAGAAGCGGACACGGAGCAATGGATCCAAACTACAAGAAAGAAGATTCCACCTAAACATTAGGAAGAACTTCCTGACAGTAAGAGCTGTTCGACAGTGGAATTTGCTGCCAAGGAGTGTGGTGGAGTCTCCTTCTTTGGAGGTCTTTAAGCAGAGGCTTGACAACCATATGTCAGGAGTGCTCTGATGGTGTTTCCTGCTTGGCAGGGGGTTGGACTCGATGGCCCTTGTGGTCTCTTCCAACTCTATGATTCTATGATTCTATGATATCCAAAAAGCCTCCTCCCTTTCACCATTATGGCCCCCATAGTGTTATCTTTAGTGCAACTTCAACCCCCAGTAATACTGGTTTTCTACCTAGTTTTCCTGTTCTTCTCTATCTTAAGAAAGTGTCCTGTCTTAGTATCACCACAAAACAGTCATTATGCTCCGAGTTATATTTGTATACCAAAACTGGTCTGGGACCATAATAAATTTCATTTCATTTCGTATTTGTACACCAGCAAATGAAGTTGGATCTACCTTGTCAACTTTTCCCATTTGTGATCTTTATCAATATCAAAGAGTGAACACATACTTTTTTAAAAAAAAAAATGATGTTTTCATATTTAATATGCTTTGAAGAATGTCACCAGCTGTATCTCTAAGCCATTATCTCATGATTCTCATGTTACCAAGTCATGCGTTGTCAGCCATTTTCCAGCTGCTTCCCATAAGGAGGGAAAAAAACTAATATGAAAGTAATTTTCAGCATGGTTTTTAGAGCAATTCCCAATTCGCAATATGAGTAAAATAATCCATGTGTGTATGGCAGCAGGGGGTTAATCATTCTTTCTTGATACAACTTCAAAACATGGTATGGCATTACATGAACAAGCCTTGTACTCATGTGCTCCCACCACAATGTCCCCTGGCGTACTATGCTTAATTAGCTCATCACTGCATCCAAACAGGAAAACCATGGTTTATTGCAAGTCGTGCAATTCAGGATTAGCAACAAGTGGCAACCAACAGTTTCTGAATGAATAGTGATGCTTGAAATGTCTCCTGTGGCTAATTAGTAAGACCAAAAAAAAACCTAGTTCAAACTGAAATAGTAATTTCTAACCTCATTCATGTACATCGATTTGATTTCTCCATTACATAGTGAAACTGTCACTGCCCTACTTAACAGACATTGCGTGTAATTGTCATAACTGAATGACGTTGGTTTGAAACATAATTTTAGATACTTACACTTGCTGGGCGTCTGTATTGGCATCCTTATCGTTTTCTTCCAGTTCTTCGATCTCTTCCGGTTCCGGCTTATGTTTCGCCCCCTCTTCTTCTTCTAATGCTGGTGACTGATTTTCCAGTTGCTCATCATTGCCTGGTTTGTCCCAAACCAAACGCTGTTTGACTGGAACAGTGGCAGCGTCTGACATGCCTAATTTCCCAGTGTTGTTCAGCTGGAACTGTTTTGGCAATTCAGGATGTGGCAAGAGCTTTCTCTCACGGACGCTGTATAAAGAGGAAGCAAGCAGTGCAGTGAATTCAGGATGTTCCCTTAGGTATTCAGAAATATACTGATCGGACTCAAACATATGATTAAAAGCAAAACTATCATATAAACTCTGATAAGTTTTATACTTCATACCAACATACACGTAGTTCAGCTTGTAAGGAATCCGCTAGGGTTTTAAACTTGTAAACTAAAGCCTTTGCAGCCAGTATTCAAAAAATTGCATAACCAGTTCTGTAAGATCAAAGGTGCTCTGGGTGGCTTCAGGTCACACGAAAAACGCTTGAAACTGAGATAACTTTCAAGGCAAGTTTGAAAAATGGCACTGAGGATTATTGGTTAAATAAAAAAGCCAAAAGCTCATTGGACATGCCTGAGCCTAAAGTAAGTCTTTGAATTCCAACTCCTGTGTATGTACTGTAATGCAGAATTTTAAACTTAGACATAGAAGAGTTGGATATGACTGCGGCTTCCTACTGAACCTCCTAATGAATAGGGCCAGAAGGGAAGTCTTCCCCAACCTGGTGCCTTTTCAGATGTTTTCAGCTAGAATTCCCATAATGTTGTTGTTGCTGTTTAGTCGTTTAGTCGTGTCCGACTCTTTGTGACCCCATGGACCAGAGCACGCCAGGCACTCCTGTCTTCCACTGCCTCCCGCAGTTTGGTCAAACTCATGCTGGTAGCTTCAAGAACACTGTCCAACCAGCAAAGACACTCATCATGTCTTTGCTGGCTGAAAGACTGGGTCAAGTTAGTGAACAATGAATTGCTAGATCTGGAGGGTTTCGACAACAGGTTCGGTTGGCACACCTACTTGTGGCACGGAAAAAGGAAAGTACATAAGGGATTCGAAAACCACATCTTTCGAGGCCCACTAATTGAAATATGGGAAAGGTACAAAAACCTGTTGGAGCCTAAAGTTCCACACTGGTTATCACCTCTTGAAGTGTTAAGTGTGAAAAAGATTAATATGAGAAGTAACTGGGTAACATACAGCCAATTATTAATTAAAGAAGGTGGGAAATGGAGATTGAAACCTTATGGGCAGGTTAAAGAACTAGTATTTGATTGGCTACAGTATTTCCAAATAAATGCAATGTTTAAAAAAGACAACAAAGAAAGAGGATATGTGGATAAAGACTCTAAATTTCAGACGGAAATTATAGACAATGATGTGAAAACTTTATCTAAAATGTATAAGATGTTGTTAGATTGGAATTTAGTAGATGAGGAAGTCAAGTCCGTTATGATTCACTGGGCTAGAGATGTGGGCCATAGTATACAATTTGAAGATTGGGAAAAACTGTGGAAAGATGGATTAAACTTTACAGCATGTACGACAATAAAAGAAAATGTCATGAAGATGTTTTATAGGTGGTATATAACACCTATAAAATTATCGAAAATGTACAAGGTTTGTAATAAGTGCTGGAAATGCAAAGACAAGGAAGGCTCCTTTTACCACATGTGGTGGGAGTGTAGAAAAGTGAAAGAATTCTGGGAAAAAATATATATTGAACTCAAGAAGATCCTAAAATATACGTTTTTAAAGAAACCAGAAATCTTCCTATTGGGGATACTAGGGAACGAGATACAAAAGAAGGATTGTAAATTTGTGTACTACGCGGTTACAGCAGCAAGGGTAACGCTAGCCCAGAAGTGGAAACAGCAGGAAATACCAACGGTGGATGAGTGGAGAGCAAAATTATTAGACTACGCGGAGTTGGATAAATTGACAGGAAAGATTAGATATTTAAGAGACCAAAAGTTCATTAAGGATTGGGGAAAATATGTAGATTACCTGGAATATATAAGTGAGGGACAAACAACGTTAAGGGGATTTAAAGAAGCATTGTGAAAGACGAAGAGTTATTGACTAAAGGGAATAGAAGAGAGAGATATATATATTGTCAATATAAGCTAGGAAATGCGTAATCTTAATTATTACCACGAATGATTTACGGACAAGCTGAAGGAAGTCTTATAAGAGATGGAAATGTGAAATATCTGATGTGAAACATGTAACGTGTACTATTTTTTTTTCTTCTTTTCTTTTTATTTTCTTCTTATTTTTTGTTTATCTTTTATTTGTAAATCAATAAAAATTAAATATATATAAGAACACTGTCCAACCATCTCGTCCTCTGTCGTCCCCTTCTCCTTGTGCCCTCCATCTTTCCCAACATCAGGGTCTTTTCCAGGGAGTCTTCTCTTCTCATGAGGTGGCCAAAGTACTGGAGCCTCAGCTTCAGGACCTGTCCTTCCAGTGAGCACTCAGGGCTGATTTCCTTCAGAATGGATATGTTTGATCTTCTTGCAGTCCATGGGACTCTCAAGAGTCTCCTCCAGCACCATAATTCAAAAGCATCAATTCTTCGGTGATCAGCCTTCTTTATGGTCCAGCTCTCACTTCCATAATACTTCCCATAATACCTGAATATTAACCATGCTGGATTGGGTTAATAGGAGCTGACACCCAACAACAACTGGAGGGCACTATAGGATCACTCAGTTACTGGATTCATTTCCCCTCTTACCCCCATGTAGCATGTTCTTGGAAGCACAGATGTACAGCCTGCAAAAACCGGTCTTCACACACATACTTCCAACATGATCTAGAGATGCTGAGCACTTGAAATCAATTTTACATAGGCTACAGTCACGTAACAAATTTTCATGGAAGTATTTGTCATTAAAATCAAAGGGTTCTACTTCTGAATAAATGTTTAGGGTTGTGCTGCTAATAAAATAGCTATGCAATAAAGCCCACTGAACTTGATTTCACTTCTTGATTTAAAAAGTTTTCTGCCACAAAAAAATATTAATACACACACACACACACACAAACATTCATATGTTTCATAACTAACATTGTGGAAATGAAAAAAGGGAGAATTTCATGCCAAGAATGGCCATTTTAGCACGTTTTTTCTAGAGCAGTCCTAAATGAATTCAAGATCACTGCACAAAGCGATATAATTGGAATATTAGAGGCTGTAACCACAAATTGCACTCATTTAGTGAAATGAATATTCCATTTCTTAAACTATCATATTCCGGGTCGGCTTATTCCACACAGAATCCCTTACCCTGCAAGATCTAGAGCTCTGACATTGTTGCTAATGATTTCTTCAGCACTGGAATTCGAGGACAAATCCCAAAGCCTGTTGTTATCTGACAGAATCTGATTTAAATGATCTCTGGAAAAGTGGGTTCCCTGGACCCTTCGCCTGTAGGCCTCTGCTTTCTCCCGAAGTTCTTTCACCTGGGTATGAAGATTTCACAAAGTTGGATTTTTTTATTGTGGTCTGTAACATTTGTTTAAAACTATTAATTCATTTAATAGTCACAACTGACAGCACAGAGCAGCGTGTCACAGAATACATGTACATGACCAGCGGCAGCACCAACAAGGAGCAGCATATATAAGAGTGCAGATACAGTTTTTAAAGTAAGCAAGTGTTACAAGCGGCCAAGCCCAAGCACAGCTGTTAAATAAATTATGCAGCAAGCACAAAAAGCCTACCAGCTATACATTTGCTTAATGCCACATTGTATTTCATTTTGAATGTTCAGAAATGTTATAATTGCTCCAAGCAGGAAGAACTTAGATGCAACCAACCTCCATATACCACATGGTATTTAGGGTGTTTTGAGAACCCTAAAGAAAGTAACACAGAAATAAAATAGCATTTATTTACTTATTTGATTATGTTACAGTAAATGAGATTCAATCTCACATGAAAAACGATCCCTTTCCATCTGTTGGGATTGTGGTGTTATCCTGCCTCCTACAGTTCACTTTACAAAGAATGTGATCTACTCTCCTTATGACTTGTTTTGAATGGCATTCTTAATAAACATCCCTATTTAAAACTATGCGTTATCAGTAACCAATCTGACACTTGCAGGATTAAATATTTGCATGTGTATTTCATGTAGTTAATGTTAGCCATGAATATACAGAATTATACAGAGCCCTAATTTTTACTTGTGTATCATAATTTCTGCAACAACACCTCTACAATATCAAAGCATTCAAATTGTTAGCATTATGTTAATAGTTAGAAACAGTAAAAACATAGGGTTTTATGTTTTATGAGAGAAAACCCACTGATATTAACGCCTAACTTAGGTCTATTAATTATTATGGGTCTACTCCAAGTAGGATTTAGTTGGCTACAACCCATAGCTTTTACTTACAGCCACTGTACAGTCATGTTTATTATTATAAACCACTTCACAAAATCCAAGGAACGGAAAATCTTAGTATATTAACATATTCACCAAGCTAAGCAAGCTTCAAAATGCTTTTAAAATTACCTTTATATATTTCAGGGAATAGGATTGCTGGTATTTGCAGCACAATCTGACTAGATAGCAAAGATCAATGAGAAACTCACTCTGTGCTTAATTTAACACACACTGAGATCTCCAAATATCAAGAAATTTGAGAGCTTTCTGACATCTGTCTGTAAAGTTTCAGTACTCTTTTACTAAACACATTTTAAAGATCCATTTTTCTGCATGCAAAAATTGATTGAAAAGCAAAAAACTGTAGCAGAAGAGATGCATGCATGGTCAGAGCAACTGGGCACCTTGGGAGGAGATGGGAATGGATATTGAGAATGCCTGTGGTGAATTATGAAGAAACACAAAGAACACCTAAGTTTCACTATCCCAGCAGGTCATAGGCTCCAGAAATCCCTACTGTGATTATGAATTGCCCTGTATTAATATTTCAGAAGTCTAATTTGAGGTGAATTTATACCAAAAGTAAACATACACTTTTCAAAACACATTAGCAATTGCCTTCAGGCAACAGCTCCCTTGGAAAGGCTTTATAACTATATTTTCACGCTGTCACTCAGTAATTTGCAAAGAGTCTCTTTGGGGCCTGAAGCCCAGTGTTAGAGGGTGGAGAAAATTAAACAATGAAGCCCCACCTGAACTATTCATTTAAAGCAATACTGTACCACTTTAAACAAAAGGACACTATACCTGGCAGTGCAAAATGATAGTCAGGAACCTATGGGTTGTATCCAAGCAAGTCACTGTGCAAGCAAAACAACTTCCATGAGTGCAACAGGATTCCCCTTTCTCTCCTCCCCCACCCACCCCAAATATGCTGTGGGGTCCCTCCCAAGCCTCTCGAGCAGTTTTGGGAGTAGGGCAGGGGATACATGGGGAGAGGAGAGGGAGGGGAAGTTCCACTGAACTTGTGGAAGCAGCTTCCCTTGCAAAATGATTTAGTTGGATTCAGCCCTAAACCATTGCCATAGGTAATGAGAAACCCCATCTCACTGATGCTGTTGCACAAGTTCTCCTCCTGGAGAAATTCAGTGAAATGGTTCCCACCACCACCAATTTCTCTGCTCACAAGTAAGATGGAAATACTCAAAGTGACAACTCACCTGATCAGGTTTGTTTCCCCTGATACGTAGCCAGGCTCCATCTTTGTACATATACTGTGCTGGAGACAAGAAATTTGATCTGTATTCTGTGTTCATTTTCCTGGGAAAAGCAAGTTCACAGGGTGGGGAGAGAGATTTATTATTTTACAGTTATCTGATAAACTTTGTCATTGCTCCCTCCCCTTTAAATCTTTCATCCTAATACTAAAGAGAGAGAAAATGTTGTATGATATAGCTCCAGGCAAAACACTGGGAAATAAACATTACCTGTAGGAGAAGCGAGCTATTAGCAGCAGTTCATTTGTAAAAAGAGGCACACTCTGTCTCAAGTCCACCTTGAAGATATGGGGGGATTGGCTTCGCTCAGCATAACAAAAACCACTCAGCACATTCTAAGATGCACTGCTCTTTTATTATATTGTTTCATGTATTGAATTTGGTTCCTAAGATGAGCTGTTGTTACCTCTGGCTTAGTTCAGCCATGACCAAGATGGTTCAGGGCATAGTCAGCCACTAATGTCCTCTGTGTATCTGCAAATCTCTCACTTAGTTTAGTTTAGAGCTATTGAACTGCATCCTATTAAAATTATGATATCCTATTTAGCCACAATTTGGAGATAAATCTTTAGCTTCCTCCTACAAGATGCTAGATTAAATTAATTGGGCAAAAGATTCCTGCACTGCAGGGGTTTTGACTAGATGACCCTCATGATCCCTTCCAACTCTACAATTCTGATTTTAAAAGGTGCCACAAGACACTGTTGGTTTGCTGCACCAGACTAATGTGACTCCCCCTCTAAAACTGTCATATAATACTTACTTAATATTTCTATGTAATCCAAGTAACCTATGTTCTTGTTTATGTTGTTTCAGCTTTGTTTCCGATTTGCTTTGCTTTGATTGATCTTCTGCAGTCTTCAAAAATGTTTCCTTTTCCTTTTTCTGAAGCAAAAATTTCAGAAGCACATTATTAATTTTTCCAGAGGCCTCTACAAACTACATTTCTATCAGACATTATCTTAAGTCTGGACACTTCTCAATGTACCAGCAGTTTCAGGAAAATTTGAAATGTGAAAATGTTCAGATATCTTTAATTGAGGAAGAATGTTTAGTTGACATATTTTATAAACGGTAGTATCTCTCCAGGGTTTCAGACAGGGATATTTCCCAGCGTGACTTGAAGGCGCCAGAGATTGGACCTGGAACCATCAACACGCAAAGCCGTTGCTTTTACTCCTGAACTTTGGCCCATTACCATATGAGAAGCATCAAAATGAAATGAAATAAGAAGTAATATCAACCCCAGTGTTTTGTTTTGTTTTGTTTTAATAAAGTTCAGTTTTAGAGACTTACTTTTTTAAAAAAATATTTTTTTACTATGGAATTAAATTTAAAAATACAAGCAGCAAAAAGGAAGAACACACATAACAATACATGATAACTAATTAGGAAGAAAGTGAAATTCACTTTAGGATATCATGGGTAAACCTCTGGAATAATTAGGAGAATACAGCCTAAGGGGGAGCTTATTAAGAGACTTTGCATGTGTAAGTTATGCAGCCAAAACACAGGGGGCGAAACAGTATGTATCTGTACTTTACTGGAGCGTGATTAGAAGCTTGAACAGCTTCCACACAGTAGATAAATGAAAATCATAGTGCCATTACATCCTCCTTAACATTCGGGTTCCATGCTTCTTGTACTCGCTCAGTAACTTTGCACAGAAACATGGCATCCCAAATATTATCAATCCACTGCTAAAGGTTCAATAAAAAGATAAAATGCAACACTTTATAATTAAAAATTCCTTATCATTATTTTCTTTAAATACTTCTTTCCCCATATAATCAGAGTCACAAGCTGAGAATCTAATGTGAGCCTGATAATCTTCATATATACAACGTATTAACTTCAAAAGTTATTTGAAATCGTTTAAAATTACTTAAATATGAATCTGTAATACCTTTTCTCCAGATGAAATTTCTACAGGTTCAGATACAGGGCATTCTTTCTCCTCCAAACAGCATCTCTGTTTCAGTTCTTTCACAAGGGGTGAAGCTTTGAAACTCCTTTCATATTCAGTTTCAGGAATAATGACAGGAGACTTATATGGAGGGATGGATTTACTTGAACTGTGAATAAACTTTGGTTCAGAAAATATGTTAATTTGTTGATTTCTAAAGCTAAATTAACAGTGCAATCCTAACCACCGTTACTCAGAAGCAACTCCACTGAGTTAAAGAGGGCTTATATCCAGGTAAGGGGGCTAGGACTGCAGCCTAGATCTTGCACTGAAACCAGCGAGATTTAATAGTGCTTAAGTCTCCTAGATCACTCAACAAGGTTATAATGAATTGAGAGGTCTAAACTTCTCAGTTGTTATGGCCCTGATCCAGCTAAGTAAACACAACTCATGCTCTCCAATGATAACTGCTTACCTGTGGGATTCTACCTAGTAAAATACTGTACATAAGAGTGGTGCAACAATAAAACTGCTAGCACATTTGCAAAGAGAAGAAGGGTCTAGTATGGTTTCAAACTTGATGGGGGTGGTTTGTTGAGATTCCTGCATTGCAGGGGGTGGACTAAATGACTCTTGGGGTTCCTTCCAACTCTACAATTCTATGATTCTATGAAACAGATTCCTCATATACTATTCATGTAACATTTTATGCACCATGGTTTGGTGTATCAAGGCAACAATCCTATGCACGTTTAACTGGGAGCAAGCTCAACTGAATACAGTGGAACTTATTTCCAAATAAACCTGAATATAATAGCAATGAAAGTACATCAATATTATTTTATGAAAACCTAACTCCTATACAAACCTAAGTTTGGAGAAATCCCCAGTGAATTCAGTGAGGCTTACATTTAAGAAAACTTCCAGGTACAGGATGATACTTTACAATAAGAACCCTACTTTTTATATGCTTGAAAGTTACCTGGTCTGCTGCAAGCACTGGAGACAACTTTTGAGGAGTTTTCCAAATAAATTGCCGTTGATACTCAGAGCTTCTAGGGAAGCTGCTTGACCATGGAATATTCAGGCCTGCTTTCCTCTGCAAAACTCTGTTAAACTGTCAACAAGTTTTGGCAATGAACTCAGGGAAAATATACGGTAACTTCCTTTCCTCTAACAGTGTTTGAACCTTAAATGAACTGTTTAAAATTAGTGTAAATATTTTCTTGGATAAAGATGAAGGCAATGTCATACCATCATATTGTATAAACATCTCTGAAACATATACATTTCAAAGACAAATCTTGCTTCCATTCATATCAATGACAAAATGTGCTTCAACAGTACCATAACCAAACCCCTTAATGTGTTATAATTATGACAGACCTACAATTTTTAAAAGAGCAATTTTTAAACATTTCGCACAGAAATTCACTTCAACTGCTGCTCTTATGTCTTACCTTCTAACATCAAAGCAAAAAGAAATTTCAGTAGTCTCACCTCACCATCTTTTTCTCCCAATTCCTTTTTGGTGGATAGTGGTTTTTTGTTTATATGTCCTATTGTTTTGGGTGGTGACATCTTGCTTTCTGCAAGAGCTATAGTTGATTCAGATCTAGAACTTGCGGGGCTGGAATGCACCTTTTCAGGAAGCCTGGGTGCATCAGGTGTTTTAATATTTTCCTGATTTACATCATCTTTGCTGTCTTTTGTGCGCAACTCCAATGGCCGGTGGATTTCATATTCTGATGACGTATCTTTCTCCGAATTATTGTCCCCAATCCATTCAAAGGACTTTGAAATCTGTGTGTTGTGATAAGGCACTCTTCTCTTAGAAATAAAACTGGGTTCTCTTGCAATTCCTGCAAAACAGGAAACGTCAAATCTGTGCATTTTGAAAATCCTACACAGGTATCCACTTCTCAAAGCATTATGTTATTTCTAAGCAGCAGTTAGAAAAAGGAGAGAAAGGGAAATGCAAATGGACGTCATAAATAAGTACCAGTTTTATTTAGAAGATCCTGCAAAAACACCTACGTGATTTTTTTGTAGTGGTTGAAACCATCTGGCACACAACTGGTGGTGACAGGATCAAAGCCAAAAGTGAGCAGGGCATCCGTATCTCTCCCTCTGCTACCCACTTCCGACCCCCCCCTTGCTACCCACATAAAACTGGGCTCAAGGCAACAGGTTGCCCAGCCTTGCAATACATAAATAGGTGCATCCAACCATGTCTCCCTGCTACAGAAGGCATCATCATTTATGTCCATTCTCCCATAGTCACTGAATTTAAACATGCAACTTTGTGCCTCCATATTTTCTGGGGAAAGGTTTTGTTTTGTTTTTTGTTCTCTTCTTAGAAAATAATACTGCTGTCATGCAGGATGTCAGGGGGGGTTATCTCTATACTATGGTAAACTTTATAAAATCAACACACACAAAGCAGTAATTATACAGCCATAGAAGGACAGAAGGCCTAATTTGGCTTACCGAGCTCATCCGATCGAAGTCCAGCCCATCGGCATTTTTGCTCAGGTGCAGAGCTACAAAGCCTAGACTGAGGCGATTTCCTCCATTTGAAGTTCCTCTTGTACTCACTCAATCCCTACAGCAAGACAAAAATGTGGAAACCACTGATTTGATGCCATACTATTTCAACAGCTTCCATCGAACCTAACTCTACTGCAAAGATTCCTGTGAGTACACTTGCACTCTCTTTATGAGATCTTTTTTCTTGAGGGACAGGACATATTGGGGGTCATCTGCATGGGAGTTTAATACATATCCGAACCTATTTGTGTCTCATGTTGTTGTTGTTGTTGTTTTCGCAAGCTCTGCAACCTTTAAGTTTTAAGCATTGCATCACCGGCATGAAACCCCCAGGTAAAAGTTTCCCTATCAATGAACCCACCTCCACGCCAGGCAGAAATGAATTTCCACCGGGCACACAACCACGGAAGATGCCAGAGCCGTGAATGCGAGATGAGCGGCGGCCCTAAAGGTTTTCCATGCCAACCCAGCCCAGCTGGTGCCCACATACTAACCCATTCAGAGCTCCAGTGGGAGCGGACTCACTCCCACCCCTGTGCTCACTCGGGGGCACCCCTCCTGCATGCTCCAACCCCAGGCTGGGGTTAGGGCAGGTATAAGGCTTTGAGTAACAGCCGGGAGCAGCAGGAGGAGAAGGAGGAGCCTGGTTGCCCGCCTGCAGGATGGAACCCCACGGGGGCCACAAACGGCCCTTAAAACTGACGGGAGGGCACAATAGGGGCAGAAGCCCTTGGGGGCAAATGGATAAAAGCCCCCGATAGACGAAAAGGTGGCGGCCCCAGAAACAGCCGCGTCTCACCTTCCAGCGCACAGGCATGGCTTTAAAACGGAGCAGAGGACGGAGCTGGGCGGCTGAGGCGCTCCGGGACGGTTACGGGGCGGGGTGACAACGGGGGCAGAGGGAGGACGCGGCCGCTTGTAAACACGGCCGTCGCCTTGACGAAGCGCCGCGGCCTGGCCCACCAGGCCCGCTCGGCGCCTGCGCGAGGAGCCGACCAATCACAGCGCCCGGCTTGGCTGGCCTACATCATCTCCCCGCTTGAAGATGCTCTCGGAGGGATGGTCTCTGCTGCGCCTGGTCCTGCAGCTGCTGCTGCCTCCGCGCACGAAGAAGGACCAAAGTTGCCCCGAGAGAGGAAGCGGGCGCTGGTGTCTCCGCGCGCAGTTGCCCGTGCATCTTGGCAAGAGAGGGGAGGAGTAGTTGTTGCTCTTCTTCGTCGCTCGCGCTGCGGGGTTGCTTGAAAACCCCTCTGCGCTTCTTGCCGGAGTGGGGGGTGTTGTGTAACTATCGTATCTAGAGAGGATGCATTTTGTAACTAGATCGGTTTTGGGGTCTGGACATTTGTCTCCTTCCTTTCCACCTTTTCCTGTGATGGAAGTCGAGCTGAAAAGAACTTGCGGGTGAAAGACAGCAGAATTAAAGACAAAATCCTAGCAATAAAACGGGTCCTTGCGAGGTAGGTTAGGGTTAGGATGTATTTTGAATTTTACACACACACACACACACACACACACACCCTAAATGAAGGGTGCTAAAAAGTTGAAACATGACTTGGGCAGTCAAAAGATATTTTGGTTAAGTTAGGTTTGCTCTGGTAAGTGAAATGTGTGTAAAATTGCATAGAAATAATAAAAAAAGATTGCCAAGTACTTGTAGTTATATTTGTTGTTGGCATCCATCTGTCTCAGAAGCAATGGAGTTCGCCTTTGTGGCTGAAGTGAAACTGCTGCATAGCACCGAAGTGACGTCCCGGGCGCAAGTCTGGGCAGTGTTTTTGGAGGTCCTGGGCTGCTCAGATGACAAAATACCCCACCCCCAGGCCTTGCTGATGTGGTCCAAAGGAAAACAGAGCTATACGTTTGGCAGCAGCTTGGCTGCATGAGTTACTGAAAGGAGGCGTACAAGGTGCCATCTTAGGGACTCCAGGATTTGTGTAGGGTCTACTCCTTAGCCTTTCCTTCTCCCAAATATATCCTGGAAGGCAGTGGAGGTTTAGGAGCAGAGTTTTCCTTCTCCTTGATGGGCTACCTTTCCAGGTTGACAAGCCCCATGTGCCCCTCACTTCCCTCTGCAGCATGTGCAAAAACTGCCTTCTTGACCTTTGGACCCACTATTGGTATCATCTGCTCAATCTGCCTGAGCCAGTCTTCACATGCAGGGGAAGCAGTTATATATTAATTTTATTTATTTATTTTAGTATTATTAGTATTAGTTTTATTTAGTTACCTGTCATTTTCAGAAGATAAAATTAAGGACCCATTTTATTGCTAGGATTCTGTGGAAGCTGTTTATGTGCTTCTTCATCAAACATGGACTTACCAAGCTAAATGTTGTCCAATCACAAAAATAATAGCCAATTTGAATTCCTCATGCCCCAAAACATTTTTTAATACCTCACACTGAATAAATTTGCAAATATTAACCCCCTAAAATGACACACACTGCTGTGATATGGTAACTGACCTAAAGTGACCTAGGCTGCATACACAAACCTGGGACTGTAGTTGGTGCTGGGAACTGCAGCTATGTTAGGGGTAAACTACAGTTCCCAAGATTCAGGGGGCTGATTTAAATGCACAAGGTGTACACAGTTCGAGTGAACATGGATTTAAACCTAGCTCTCCCCAGCTACACAACATTGGCTTTATCAATGGTGCTTACTCCTATGTAAGTCTGTATAGTATTGCAGCCTTCATCTGCAGTTCTAAGAATATTTATGGCACAATATTCTGCATCTTTACTCAGAAGTTAGACTTATGTAAGAGTAAATAAGCTTAGTCTGTAACCCAACCCCAAAACAGGCTGTTTGTTAAAAGGAGTAAATCACATATGTCATATTTGTTGGTATTCTTTGTAAATACTATATTGGCTGTTCATTCTTCTCTCTGCATTCTGTAACCTCTGCTACCACTTCCTAGAAATAGCAAAAATTAAATTATATCTATTGATCATCTGTTTAGGCATCAACTCAAAAAGAACACAGCTTTAGATATACAGCAAACTGAAAATATGAAAGACACCTATATATTTTGCTGTTTTACTTTGCCACTTCTTTTTAAGAATTATGATCTCTTGCTGTTATTCAGTAATGCATCAGTAAAATTTACCGTACGGTACATCTCAATGGAAAAGAGGCAGAGGGTGACTGCATTGCAAATTACTCAAGAGGAGAAGGAAAATTGAGCAGAACATAAATGATGTGCCATTTATTGTACTAATGTTTAGTTTTGGCTGCAGCAAAACAGCAGCTGCTTGCCCTTCATTAAATAAGTATATGTTCAATTTGTAGTGGTAAATATGCAATCATTCTTCGGTCAGGGGCCGGGTTATTAAATTGTGCTATTCACACAGCCCTGCATGCTCTCCCAGTACCTATTCACAGGATGCCTCATAATGTAATTACAATTTTTTTATACAAGTAAGTGGAATTTACCCATAACAATGGTAAAATTACACAGGGTAGCTACAAATAACAGGTTACAATAAGCTTCTGGAGCGTAAGTGATGTTGGCAATGTGCATAGTCTTTTGCTTTATTCAAATCAGCTTCCATTATTTTTAAAGCATTAAAGGGAAACCAGGCAGAATGACATGATTAAGCCCTACACTCTTGTGAAAAATGAAAAAAATATTCTCAAAGGACTCAGCACTATGACCTCTCTCCTCTCCCCTGGTTCACCAAGATGGTAAACCTGGGCTTGGGCTGTATCAATTTTTAAAACATAGGTGGGAGCTCACTATCACTATAGTTAAATATTTCTTTTTCACTCACATATCAGTAAATAGCCTGGGTAGCTTAAAAGGGGGGGACTATATATTAATAATGATTGTCTCTCCTTACAAAACAAAAACAACCCTTCATGTAGCTGGCATTTCAGTGAGCAGGTTATAGCCTTCATTGTTTACTCTGCTAGCAAGGATTAATCTAACCATTTCTAGTGCAATCCTGTGCATGCCTTCACAGAAGTAAACCCCATTTAGTTCAGAAGGATTTACCGTATTTTTTGCTCTATAAGACTCACTTTTTCCCTCCTAAAAGTAAGGGGAAATGTGTGTGCGTCTTATGGAGCGAATGCAGGCTGCACAGCTATCCCAGAAGCCAGAACAGCAAGAGGGATTGCTGCTTTCACTGCTCAGCAATCCCTCTTGCTGTCCTAGCTTCTGAGATTCAGAATATTTTTTTTCCTGTTTTCCTCCACAAAAAACTAGGTGCGTCTTGTGGTCTGGTGCGTCTTATAGAGCGAAAAATACGGTACTTCCATGCAACTGTGTATAGAATTACAGCCTGAATTTTGCAACTTAGACCTTGAACAGCACTAAGTAATCAAAAGGAATTATCCACTTCTGATAAATGGTGACAATCAAAAGTGGTAAAATTTTGAATTTTAAACTAGATTTACTACCTATATTGTTGTTGCTGTGAAAGTTTTAAGTATGGTAAATACAATGGCTGTAGTCCACAAAGTGCTTGTCTCTGTGGAATATGGAATATTATGGAACACAAATTAAAAACAGGGCTGCAATGTTTAATACACTAATTGGTTGTAATCATAGATTTAGAACTTTTGTTCAACTATATATGGCCCCTCTTTCTTCAAAAGCTCAACTGAGCAACAGGCAATTAGCCAATTTAAATCAGCGAGATGAACAAAATATGAACTATTGCCAGTAGGTGGCAGGCCATTAATGCAATACAATTCTATTCTTAAACCTTTAATGGCATATAGACAAGATTCTGGTAAGGTTCAGTACAATAAAATCACTCAGCAAAATCTACATCTAAAGTTAAGATAAGGTTGTATAACATTCATGTGTCCTCATTGCATGTTTCAGAAACCTGGCTATTATCTCCATCTTATATTAATGCAATACATTGTGCTTCGTGCCAGTAAATGTATTTGGTACCAGCTTTAAAATAGACCAGAATAAGTTCAGAAAATATTGCATCAAGGTTCAATGTTTCCGGTGCCTGATTTGTGTTTCTGCATAGCAAAACTCATACAGCACAATTCAGTGTAGCATATTTTGTCTCTTGGCTTGAATTATATGGCCTTCTGAAATTTGCACCATAACTCACATACGATTATTTTAATTAGCTGAGTTTTCTCTCCATGACAGAAGTATACACATTTCATGTCCAGCAGCAAACATGTACATCTTCAGCATCACAAGTTGAAGACTATCTGACTTGTATAATTAGATATTTAACTATGCTCAATAGAATTCACTAGCTGTTAGGAAAAATTTTCTGCCACATATATTGATACCAAGAAGGAGTTCATGTATGCATGTCTATCGGTCAATGAGCTGCCGCATCAAGTGATGATCTGTTAAGAGCCACCACCCATCACAGACAGAGCTTTTGTCTTACCTGGCCTCATCTCAAATACAATGCTTTTCAATGGAAGCTTTCAGGTTATCAAGTAATGTTCATATATGTGTGAATCAGCTGTAAGTTACCACCAGAATATGGAAGTGAATGTTGGTATTGCACAGTAGATTTTAAAATTTAATTTTCCCCATGAACCACCTGAAAATTGCTAAGGGTCTTGGCAGACCATTTAATATTTTTTTCCTGCCTGCTGTAGCTATTGTAATGTTCTGTGGTGGGTGATTTTTAATTGTATTTTCAATTGCTTCTTTTATTTATTAGATACCGTGTTTTATTGTATTACAATCTGAATTTCATAAAACTCAATACAATAAAATGCAATATAAGAAAAGAAGCAATAAAAATACAATTAAAAACCAATATGAATATTGAATGTGATGGATGTGCTGTCTCCTGGCTTCAACCATAAATCCACAGACAATGCCACAAAGGACCTGAATGAAGTTCTTGTACTACAGGTGGTCCATAGATCACAGTGTGGGAACATAAAGTACGGTAATAGTTACCTTTGCATGAAATGTTAAAGAACAGTGAGCAAAATAGACATCATTTATTAATTTACAATTTACATACCACAATATAAAAAGTAGTATCTAAGCAATTTACAAAACAAATAGAACAAAACTAAAAGCCCAACAAACGTATATATCATGGTACCATGCATATTTGACAAAAGCAATTTTCTGTTGTAAATTAATACAATGAAAACCCAGCAAATATATAAACAAAGCAACTGAGATTAAAGATCTGAAGATCCATTTCTAACAGTGCAATGATTGTGTACATTTGGCACAGTTAAATGAACCTCATCCTGAACTGGATATTTCCACACATGGTCATTAAGACCTTACTTCTACCATCTCACTACTCGTCTAGGAAACCAGAAGGGCATCCTTAATATGTCTTGATGGTGGTAAGTCAACCAGCTAGTTGACCCCTGCAAGAGTTCAAAGGCACATTTCCCCCCCCCCTCTCTTTTTTTTTAGTCTTTGAGAATCTTGGTCCCAGGCCTTCAGCCATGGTGAGAACAAAAACAGTGGACAGTTACTCTGTTCTGTAACCAGAAACAAAGCAATGTCAGCTTGTGAATATCTCTGCAAGATAAGTCTGCCCATAATAAATGCTAGATTATTTGTTTTTATAACCACCTTGTTCTCATTAAGGCAATACATTTCCGCTGACCTTGAAAATTTGCCACAGAAGCCAGATTATGTATTAATAATTGCAAACAGCCTTATCAAAACTCCGGCTTCATGGATTACAATCAAGCAGAATGTTATATTGTGTTTTCGCCAATCAACACATTGACTTGAGATATACATTAAGATATCACTATTCTCTTACATTAAAATAAATATGGTATTTCTAGTAGCACAGATGTAGCTGCAGCGGGCATGTGTGTGGCCTTCCATCTCCACAGAGAAATCAGTCGGTTGATTCCAGCCTCCTCCATAAACATTTCCAATGGACTTCCTTGACCTCCAGCCATGTAGGAAGTAGGCAGTCAAAAACAGCTTGATGGAATACTTTGGGGAAAACTGCAGCAGACTGCCCTACAGCACAAAATAATACTGTAATCACATGTGCGTTTACTCAAATCAAAGTCCCATTGTATGATTAAATAATAAAACATACTGTGTATATAAAAAACAAAACAAAAAGAAATATGGGGTCTACCATAACATGAGGGGTGACCTTCTTAGATTATTTTTTTGCCATCGTGAAATCTAACCACAAAGCTTTCTCCCGTAGTGCATTATAGGAACATTTGGCTATTAAATTGGTTTGGCTCTGCCAAATTTTTTTACTTAGAGTCTATTCCGCACCCCTTTAGAGATTTTCCAGACTCAGCCTTTTGATAAATCTAGCCCAACCCATGAGGTGGCGCAGCCATCAAAAACATATTTAAGATGAACAAGAGGAAGCCTTGCCAAAAAAAAAAAAAAAAAGTACTATTACCCAGAGTTGGATGTAGGGTGGTGCAGGTGGCCCCACCCCCACAGGGCACTAAACCAAGGGGGTGCAAAATAAGGTGGCTGGCATCCAACTGTCTCAGGAGACTATGGAAGAGTGTGCCATTGGGAGTAAAGTCAAACTGTTGGAAAGTTACAGTGCCTGCTATGGCTGCAGAGACCAATATGGGAGAGACGTGTTTTGTTGAAGGTGGGGCAAATGATTGTGCTGATGCAGGTGTACCATGGCAAAATAGTAGTAGTAGTAGTAGTAGTAGTAATACCTATATTTATACAGGTACCTACTCAGTCTGTGTCCAGATTTTTACCTCTTGAAAGATGGACTTAACTATGCCTGTTGTCTTTGTCCATGGAGTTTTCTTGGCAGGGATACTGGAGTGGCTTGCCAGTTCCTGCTCCAGGTGGATCACGTTTGGTCAAAACTCTCCACTATGACCTGTCCATCTTGGGTGGCCCTGCACGGCATAGCTCATAGCTTCTCTGAGTTATTCAAGCCCCTTCGCCACGGCAAGGCAGCGATCCATGAAGGGGTAAGGCAGTGATCCATGAAGGGGCATCTTAAAAAGCAGAGACATCACCTTGCCAGCATCTTAAAAAGCAGAGACATCATCTTGCCAACAAAGGTCCATATAAGTTAAAGCTATGGTTTTCCCAGTAGTGATGTATGGAGGTGAGAGCTGGACCATAAAGAAGGCTGATCACCGAAGAATTGATGCTTTTGAATTATGGTGCTGCAGGAGACTCTTGAGAGTCCCGTGTACTGCAAGAAGATCAAACCTATCCATTCTGAAGGAAATCAGCTCTGAGTGCTCACTTGAAGGACAGATCGTGAAGCTGAGGCTCCAATACTTTGGCCACCTCATGAGAAGAGAAAACTCCCTGGAAAAGACCCTGATGTTGGGAAAGATGGAGGGCACAAGGAGAAAGGGGACGACAGAGGATGAGATGGTTGGACAGTGTTCTCAAAGCTACCAGCATGAGTCTGACCAGACTGTGGGAGGCAGTAGAAGACAGGAGTGCCTGGCGTGCTCTGGTCCATGGGGTCACGAAGAGTCGGACACGACTAAACGAATAATCAACAACAACAAACTATGTCTACTGCTTTCTTCAAGGAAAGGCTACCAGTTTGTTTCTGAGCCAAGTTCATGGTAGTGTTTTTTACCTTCCAAGTGCCAAATGGTCTAGGACAGATCTCCGAGAGAGCTCCCTTTCCAAGATATACATTCCTCTTTATTGGGCCAACTGTTGCTTCCCTACACATCCCTCAGAGTAAGATGAGCCTCTTGTCCCATTTAGTTGCTCTCTTTTCAGACAGGGTTTGAATATACACTTTACAGTGGTACCTCGGGTTAAGTACTTAACTCATTCCGGACATCCGGACTTAACCTGAAACTGTTCTTAACCTGAAGCACCACTTTAGCTAATGGGGCCTCCTGCTGCTGCCGTGCCGCCGGAGCACAATTTCTGTTCTCATCCTGAAGCAAAGTTCTTAACCTGAAGCACTATTTCTGGGTTAGTAGAGTCTGTAACCTGAAGCATCTGTAACCCGAGGTACCACTGTACTGGGATTCAAATGTGGAAGTTTTACTAGCTATCCTACTGGTCAAAATAAAACACAGATTGTTATTGTTACTGTTATTGCTATTCAGTAGTTTTCTTTAAAAAAAATGAATCTAGATGTTGTTAACTGCAACTCCCAGTCCAGATTATGAACCACAAAGTGTGTGGGGTTTATGACTGCTGTTCTAGTTTACTTAAATTGAAAAGCATATTATCAATTTCCAAATTAAATAAATAAACTCTGGCTGCTCTTAATATGTGTAGGTAACTTGGAGAAAAGCTGTTGCCTTAGCAGCGAGAGTTTGTTGTTATTTTTATTTTCCCTAAGGAAAAAAAAAATCCCCTGTCAAAACACTTCACAATAGCCATGCCTGAGGTGCTGTGTGAAACAGCTCTGCTCACTGTTGCTTTTCTTAGCCGCTAAGGTGTTGGCTCAATATAAAAGAAACGTACCGACTGTGATGTGCAAGAAGTCTTTCCAAATTTGAGGCTTCTGGGTGGTTAATGTCAAGCAGGCATTCTTAAAGACACGATCCACTAGCCCACCCATGATTATAAATCTGAACATAAGGGAAGTGTTTTATCAAGGTCAGCTCCAGTGAAAGCTATTCCCTAGCCCACTATCATTAATCTCCAACAAAATTGCTTTGTGTGCATCATTCCACATATGGAAGTCTGCTTATCGGTGGCCTGCAGTCGCTTCCCTGCCCACGCATTACTCTCACCTGTGCCTACAACTTCTATTAATGAATGCGCCCAGTTCAAGTCACATTGAATACAGCGCAACTGCTTTCCTGCTTTTCACAAAGCAGCAGTCTCTTCTTATCCATTTCAGGGCCATTTCAGGGCCAGGGCCAAAAGAACAGAGGAGGACTGCCTGCACCTAGGATCAAATCTGCCCCTTATTTCTACTGGTAAAGGTACAGATCGGTAGGGCAGTGTCTCCAAAGGAGGGGATGAGATGCTGAGACCCAGGGAACGGCCATCAGAGTTGTAGAAGGCAGAGATTGCTGTGGAGGGAGGAGACAGCTCCATTATCATCAAAGGGGGCACTGCAATACTCTCCCCCATTCAAATAACCTGGATAGACTTCAAAATAGTGCCCCTGGGTTGAAAATGCTGCTGCTCAATGCCAAGCTGGTGAATGGCAAAACAGCACCTATCCAGGATGAGCATAATGACCTGGCTTGTATTACAAAGACCAGACTGGATGGCTGGGTGGGGAATCTCTCTTAGCTTTAGGTTTCTCTGTACTGTACAGCAGTAGTCTAGATCTGGGGACGAGGCAGGAGAGTTGCAGTGGCCTATCATGATTGCATCTTTCTGCCCAGGTGTCGTCTGTTGGGTTTGAGTGTGTGTATGAGACTGTGGTAGGGACTGATTATCTAGTTGCATTTCACTCTGGTTTCAGGCCTGGTTATGGGACAGAGATGGCTTTGGTCACCTTGATTTATGCTATGATCTGGACAGGGGGAGTGTGTCCCTGTTGGTTCTGCTGGACCTTTCGGCAGCTTTCAATATCACCTCTGGTTTTTGAATTACTACAACTTGCCCTCTGCCATTTGCCTTCCTAAGCTTTCTGCTAGTAAGCTCTGTTGAAATCCGTGAGATTTGCCTCCAAGTGAATATTTTTATTTTCATGCTTCCAGGAAAAAATGGGTTTAAGTCAGAAGGCCTTGACATAATGGAAGGCTGAATTTGCAGCCAAGTCTGAATCCATTAGGATCACCAGTCGTGTTTGGATTACTGCAGGGAGACACTCAAAAGGAAAACATTTAGCATATGGTAGGTACTTGTATCATCAAGGCCTTTCACTAATGGCAATGCTGCAGATAAAGAAAGCTGATGTTTAACAGTAATCAAAACACAAATATGTATCTATGCAACATTCTGTTTATTCATTAATCCTCCTGAAAGTAGTTTAAGACCAAGAGGCCAAGCAGGCATGTCATGGTTATGAAATTGTGCTCAGGCCATGTTATTCAAATATCTAATGAGCATTTCCCCCAAAACTGCTAAATGGATAAAGATCTTGAGGAGCTGAGTTTGAGGCTGCATGTTCAAGGTCTTGATGTTAATCTGTTTCTGCTTGTGAGTTTCCTACAGGCATCTGGCTGGTCACTGGGAGAACAGGATGCTGGACTAAATGGGCCATTGCCTGGTTCTGCAGGCTCTTCTTACCTACTGTGTCTGTCTGTCTGTCTGTCTGTCTGTCTGTCTGTCTGTTTGTTTGTTTGTTTGAATGTCTGGCTGGCTGGCTGGCTGGCTGGCTCTTTTCTCTCTGTTCGGATTCCTCTCAAGATATCATTCCCAGACTTGATACAAAGGTTTCCAAGGTGCTCTTTGTCAACATTTGGAAGCTGGTCGCTATTTTGAATCAGGTTGGCAGATCGAAATGTCACTTTGGCCTGACCTTGCCCATGGTTTGGCCACCTCTCAAGATACCTGCACCAAACTCAGCATGAGGCTTCCCAAGATGGCGGTGGGGATGTTCTTCACCACTGTTTGGATGCTGGGCACTATTCTGAATCAAGATGGTGGACCAAAATGTGACTTTGGCATGACTTTGCCCATTTGGGGGGCATAGGCTAGGCTGCCTCTTGAGATATCATTGCCAAACTTGGCATGAGGGTTCCCAAAGAGGGTACAGCAGTTTTCAGTGATATTTGGATGCCAGGCACTATTTTAAATCAAGATGCTGGACCAAAACATGAGTTTGGATTGAATTACTTCACCTGATTTTGGCTTGATGGGTCCAAAGTCACAAATTGCACTATCCAATTAAAAATCACATATTTTTGTTTCAGGTAGGTAGCCGTGTTGATCTGACACAGTCGAAATAAATAAAATTTAAAAATTGTCCAGTAGCACATTAGAGACCAACTAAGTTTGTTCTGGGTACAGTGGTACCTCAGGTTACATACGCTTCAGGTTACAGACTCCACAAACCCAGAAATAGTACCTCAGGTTAAGAACTTTGCTTCAGGATGAGAACAGAAATCAGGCTCCGATGGTGCGGCGGCAGCAGGAGGCCCCATTAGCTAAAGTGGTGCTTCAGGTTAAGAACAGTTTCAGGTTAAGAACGGACAAATTAAGTACTTAACCCAAGGTACCACTGTATAAGCTTTCATGTGCATGCATACTTCTTCAGATACTTTTTCAGGTATCTGAAGAAGTGTGCATGTACACAAAAGCTTATACCCAGAACAAACTTCGTTGGTCTTTAAGGTGCTACTGCACAATTTTTTAATTTTTTTAATATTTTTGTTTGTTTGCAAAAATGCCTGGGGAGTGCCAGGCACTCCCCAATACTGTTCTTCTATCATGCCCTTAACAACTAGGGACCAGGTTACCTGAAAAAACGCATGCATAGACCTGTAATATCATGTTGATAATCTAAGGCAGCGATAACTGATCTGGTGCCCTCCAGATGTAGTTGGACTACCATTCTGATCAGCCTTAGCCAGCATGGCTCATGATCAGGATGACAAGAGCTGTAGTCCAAGAATAGTTGGAAGGAACTACATTGCCTGCCCCTAAGCTGAGGAAATTCTTCCCCTGGCATTGCACCATACAGAATGTCATCGGGTGGTGACCAAAAAGAGGCATATCCCACTTTTGCCCTTGCACTATGGAATGCCCTGCCCTCTGTCATACATGAAGCAACCACCATCAATTGCTTCACACATCTTGTAAAGGCTTATTTTCCTTGACGGCATTTTGTGTGTTTGAATCCCCTGTATTCTTGCTTTTTTATATATATACTTTTATCTGCAGTTTTATTGGTTTTCTGCTGTATTGCTGTATTTTTCTTTTAATGGCATTGTCTTTCTCTTGCATGCTGTTTAGAAAATTGTCTGTCGATATATCATGCAAGCAGCACATAGATCAAATACAGCTGTAATGTCTGTGATCACGTAGCCGGGGTTGGGAAATCAAGAGCGTGCCACTGAAGGAAATAAAAAAAAGGTTTTATTGAACCAAGATATGACACAACTATGCTTGATGATGAAATATTATATCCTGAGCATTAATGCCAGCAGCTAAATTCAAATTAATAATTGACACATTGCTATAACTTTATTTCAGGGGTTATCATCACTCTAGAAAGCAATTGTCTCTGACACTGAAAAACCTTCAGGACTGGAAAGTGGACTGTTCCGTGATTGGCAACATTTATAAGTAATAATGCTGAATAATTCATTTTCAAGATATATGTGGATAATATATGGCTGCAGCTAATGGTGCCAAGTAGAGTTCCATTTACAAAGCCAGGGTCAAAGACTTTTTTGCATCCTGTATGTTGTTTGATAGACACATCTAGGAGAGCACAAGTCTTCAGTGGTAGTATTAAGAGCTAAGTAGCCTATTTCATACACAAGCGCACGCAGGGACTTTTAGAGGCATAGGATTTTGTTGCAAGTAAACGGAGGAGAGGGACATGAAGTTTGAAATACTGTGTTGAAATATTTCATTAAACTGGAACAACTCATGCGTGCTATAGCTTTGCTTGACGTTTTCTCCACCGAAAATAAAATTCATGGTGAATTAATCAACTCCCTAGTTTATTTTCTTCTGAGACTTTACTGTTCTAGGGCACAAGGTTACCTGATCCTGCCTCAGCCAATAGCTCATTATCAGCTCATGACAATCTGAGAGATGGAAAACACAAAGAATCTGGAACGCTCCCATTTTAAACTTTATGTGTTGCACTGATTAATGAGGTGTAGAGTCACCCAGAGTAAATGATTAGGCAATGGCACAGGCGTAGAATTCCTATGCTGCTTTACATGCCTTGGATCAGACTTTTAAAACAAGAGGCCAAAGGCCAAGTATTAACTGGAGTGTTAAAGAAACATGGGCCCTTGGAGCCAGCGCTTTGTTTTATTTTCCTGCACTCTAGTGACATGGCAGCAATACTTTATCATAGTTACTTGTTATGGCTTTCTTATCAGATTTCTGTAAACACGGCTGTCACTATGAGCTGCCTTCAGCCTTCCTGACCAGAGTTTTGGACTTGACAAAGCATGATTCTTGCAGATTACCACGTTCATGAGTATCCCTCCCTATTTTACAAAGTAAGCAGAGTAAATAAGCGCACTCGATTGGATTTGATGCACCTTCACTTCTTCGGATGAAAGGGATCTTTCCATCAGAAGACTCCATCTGTCAGAGGAAGGTAAAGTTTGGATCCAGCAAGCCGTACACTTGAAGATATTTGCACACTACATGTGCCCTCAGCTTGACACTGCAGCTAACAATTTGCATTGTGCTGCTTGTACTAGCAATGTGACTTGCAGGTGTCAGGTGCGCAAGACTGTCATATGCCTCTCTCACAGACAAACCTCTCTGCATGGACATCCCCTCAGCAGTTCATTTCTAAAAGCTGGTTTCATGCCCCCTGACCCGGGAGGACTTTTTACTTTTTTGTAAGATTTTGTTAAAGCTTTTTCATAAAACAATAAAACAATCTGCCTGGACACTGAGGTCCAGTCCTGAGGGCCTTCTGGTGGTTCCCTTGCTGTGAGAAGCCAAGTTATAGGGAACCAATCAGAGGGCCTTCTCAGTAGTAGCACCTGCCCTGTGGAACGCCCTCCCACCAGATGTCAAAGAGAAAAACAACTACCAGACTTTTAGAAGACATCTGAAAGCAGCCCTGTTTAGGGAAGCTTTTAATGTTTAATAGGTTATTGTATTTTAATATTCTGTTGGAAGCCACCCAGAATGGCTGGGGAAACCCAGCCAGATGAGCGGGGTATAAATAAATTATTATTATTATTATTATTATTATTATTATTATTATTATTATTTAAAAGAAACCAATCCAAATGGAAACATAAACAGAGAAAATTCAGATGCAGAGTCCTATTGACCTCAATGGCATCTGCTTTTATTTGGAGATTTCTCTGCATTGGGCAGCCTTTCTAATGACAGAGATATGTCATTTGGGCTGACTAAGAACATTTCATTATTTAGGGTTGCCATCTTTCAAAAGGTGAAAATCCGGACACAAAAGTTGTTGAGTTTTTTTGTGGATTTTTTAGTTACTTTAAGGAAAATTGCCCAAAATGACATTGCTGACATGGATACCGCAGTATTCCGGCTATGTCCAGGAAATTCTGAGTGTATGGCAACCCTACATTATTTATAACTCACGCCTATCTTATGATGGTTGACATTCTAGCAAATATTGTTTTGTAAAATAAGTACACCTCTGTGGTACAGATATTCCAAATGAATAGCAGCATCTTTATTATTTATTGCCATCATTTAAGCAAGCAAGATAATTAGCCATGAATCTGCGTTTCTGAACGTCCTGTCCATTTGCTTGGACCATCAAGTTGATCAAGAGCCTGAATTGTCCTAAACAAGAAGGAACTTGTCGCTGAAAGATAAGTCTGGTTTTGAAATAGACAACTCAAGATAATTGTGCAGTCCATATGGCAGAGAAGATGTGCCTTGTCATTTCCTTACAAGTTGCTTGGGCTGGATGTCATTATATTCCGCGTGTGGCTAGAGATTATGGCTGAGTCCCTCACTTGACACTTCCCTTAGAATTGCAAAGGACGTGGGTGAAATGACTTGCAAGGGCAGGAAAATTACTGATAGTGAATCATTGTTGGGCTCTGTGTATGACTTCCAGCACAAACATTTGACAAACATTAGGCAAAGACCTGCTATTGCTATTAAAATAGGAATCTGCTCTTAAAATTCATGGTGTAATCATATAGCATAGAAAATAAGCTCTCTGCTATATTTCAGATAAAATGTTTTTTTAGCAGATGGGGGTACAATTACATTTCATGTGACAGGGACTTTAAAGTCCTGATCCTACAATCCATGTAAATGACAATACAGTTTGTTGTAGAATTGGTTACAACTTTTATTGATGAATCCCTAAAGATTTACAAAGCACGAGAGCAAGATGTAAACATGCATACTTTTTCCCCTCTCCAAATTTATGCTAGGATGTTAATAATATAGTTTAGTCTGCAAATACTAAACTTACTTACTGAGGAGTAATGCTGTAATCCTATATACTCTTACCTGGGAATAAGCCCCATTATATGGGAGTAAGCCAAATTGGGTACTTCTGGATAGGCTTGTACTGTATAGGATTGCCTTGCCAGGCCCATGGAGTAAATCTACAAATGAATGTGCAATTGTGTTTATCATTCTAAGCTTGCCTAAAATCCTTTTGTCCTTAGCTCATGAGAGCTGCCACCAGTTCTAAATGACAAGTTTACAGTACGCAACTACACAGAAGTAAGCCCACCAAGTTAAATCACACATACCCCCAGGTAGGGATGTGGGAGAAATTTAATTCAAGGTGAACTTACTGAATTTGCACTTTTGAAATACTATATGAACCCGAAACACAGCCATCTTTCAAAATTCGTACTTCTCCAAATGTTGATGTTTGGCTCTCCAGACATGTAATGTGTACAAAAATGCATATGCTAGGGTAAAGTGTGCCTATAACTGCATGTATTAGTGAAAATAACATTTTAAAATGCTGTATATTAAAGGAAATTGCTTTGCAAGAAATATGTATATTAGGAGAAATTTGCAGTAAGTGCTAATGAATTTTCACTTTTTTGGAGAATCAAACTTAAGATTGGGAAAATAAGAAAACAAAAGAAACTGAAATTGACAGATTGGCCTATCCATATTCCCAGGTACGTGTGTATAGGATTTCAGCCTTGGAGGTTTCTCAGAAAACAAAGACCCTTGCCCATGCCTTCATTCTAGTTTACTGCTTAGCTCAATTCACATCCAATACTTTATGACTGGCTACTAACATTAAAAATAAAGCAAAGCGAATATTTTAAGAGCACAGCAGGAGTTCTAGCTTTGAATCATAATTTCCTGCAGCCCAGGCAAGCCTCTCTATGGGTACTTATGGTTTCAAATATTTATCTGTTGCTTTTTCACTAAGTCTTCAAAGCAACCAACAATAAAAAATAACCAAAACAGAACTGTAAGATTAAAATATGAAAACACTAAATATAAAGGTAGTTTATCCATTTAAAAAACATATAAAGGTAGTTTATCCACTTAAAACGGATAAGAAAAGAAAACAGAGCAGCAGTCAATAAAACCAACTGAGCAGTAAGAATATAAATCAAGGCAACCTGGTATAGGTATAAACAGAAATGAATTTTTTTAGTCTGAAATGTTAAAAAGACATTTTAACACATAACAGTGACCTAGGCAGATGAATTAGAAGCAGGAGAATGACAGCAGAGGAGATGGAAGCTCAATTTTACATTTCCTGTATCTCCAGCTATATAACTGGATAAAGTAGGAGTAAATACATCTACTGTAAAAATCTTGAAAACTTTTCAGTAAACAATAAATATCATAGAACTCTAAAACTGGAAGGGACCCTGAGGATCAACTAGTCCAGCACTTCCATACGGGGGGTAGAACCTGCAACCTTGGGGTTATCAGCACCACGCTCTAACCAACTGAGCTATTCTTCAAAACCTTTACCAGGCACCTAAATGACAATATTGTGGGTGCTTTATGAATCTGGGTGGGGTGCCACTGCTGAAAAGACTAGATTGTCCGGAGGATGTCTTCTGAAGTTGATCTTAAAGCCCTGGCAAGTTCACATGGCAGAAAATGTTGCTTTAAATAACCACGTCCCAAACCATTTGCCCTGACATGTAAATATAGCTGCAGATAAGCCTCACAGTTCCCAACTTCCAGTCATTTCCTGAGCATCTATTATTATATAACCACATTTGTGGCTAGTATTAATGTGCTCTCATGGTTGGCATATCTATTGTGCTTCATTATCACTTATTCTTTGCAAACTCATGGATCATTTGGCAAGATGGCAAGTCTTTTCTTAAAAGGCTGTTTTCCCTCCTTGCCCAGCTATTTTTATTCTGACTGCTTTGATGTTTTTTCTATGTGCTCTTCTCATATCTTCAAACACTGCCAATTCATTAAGGAATTTCTCTGCTGGTTGTGACACTACTTTGATTTAGCATCATGCATCAACAAATTAAAATGGAGCACGCCTCCTTTGGTTTCTAATAGACGTACCAAGTGTATGCAAATTTAACGCCACCTTTCTTTCTTTTTTTAAAAAAGTAATCATCTAAGGGTCCTCTGGCTGGGGGCTTCTAGTGCCCACCCCCTTCAGTTTGGAATTAGAGAGCTAGAATTAAAGTATATAAGGAATGCAATACAAAAAGAGCAGCGACATACTGCAGCTAGTACTTTTCCCCAACATTATAGAACAACAACAACAACAACAACAACAACAACAACAATAATAATTTTTTATTTATACCCCGCCCTTCCCGGTTCAAAAACCGGGCTTAGGGCGGCTAACAACAAATTTAAAACACTTAATTGATGCAACAAAAAAACAGCATAAAATACAGTATAAAACGTGAATAACAACAAATTCAGAATTCAAAAATCCATCCAATAAACATTAGATGATCATCAGGGCTAGCTGGCTAAATTAGTCCTATTTGGGCCAGCAAGGAGGCCAGGGGAGAATTAGCTGTGGGATCTCAGAGCAGATAATCTTCATAAAAAGGGGAGGGGGAAAGAAGGAAGGTGAATAAAAGATCACGCTAAGTTCCAGTTGAAAGCCAGGTGGAATAGCTCTGTCTTACAGGCCCTGCAGAAGGAAGTTAAATCCTGCAGGGCCCTAGTCTCACGGGAATAGCAGTAGAGTCATCAGGGGAGGAGTTTGGGGCAGAAGTCAAGGGTTTAGATTCACCAAATAGGAGGGAAGAGTAGATTACTTGAGTGCAATAAAATAATATTAAATCAAAGTACTCCAGATTAATTACCGTATTTTTCGCTCTATAACACGCACCCGACCATAACACGCACGTAGTTTTTAGAGGAGGAAAATCCGTAGGCATGCCTCCCGTAGGCATTCCCTCCATAACACGCACAGACATTTCCCCTTACTTTCTAGGAGGAAAAAAGTGAGTGTTATGGTGCAAAAAATATGGTATATTCTCGGGGGGGGTGAATTTCTTCATTGCTTCTTTACAATAGCACAAACACTATTCAGAATCATGAGCTGAAGAATGTCAGAAGCTGCCATATTAAAGTATTGCTACAAAAGTTGGATGCCACTTCCACTCTCTGCCAAGTGATAGCAAGATCTCAGGTGGTTCCAGGCACTCACTCGGGATCTGTGTTCCTTTGGAGAATTGAGACACGTCGGAGACCGTCATAGCTTTAAGAAATATGGTTTATTCGCCCATTGATACCTTCAGTCTGCATGGAGGGAGTCCAGATCTTACATTATTTCAAGAGGGGCTTGTTATCCCACCCCTAGTAGTGCAGCCATCGAGTCCAAGGTATCTTTCCCATCCAGCCTGCCCAAGATGGATCCCAGTCTTATTTCTCCTTTCTTCATCATCTTGCTCAAAAATTCCCTTTTCCTATCACTTCAAAGACACACCCTATCACTTTGGCAACATCTGTCTCCTCAGGCCAAAGGATTCCTGCAGATGGCCCATCAACACCTTTTGTCATGTTAACAGATTTGCTCTTCACTAGGCCAGCCAGGCTGGTTTGCATGAGCCAGCCCAGGGATTCCCTATCTTGCACAACTCTGCAGTTTATACTTTCATCCATATCCCAATTAATCAAAATCCAACCATTTATGAATTTCTAGGGTTTATGCCGCCGCCCCCCCCCCAATCTATAACAGTACTTTGGAACTTTGCTACTGTTATGGTCTTGCTCTTTAACCTCTGCATGCTTTTGTTTTGTTATAATTGCAACTTGTTCCATTTTGTATCCCAGGAAACGGATTGTTTAATGTTGTCAGTATTGATTAAACCTCTGCATTCTTTCTCAGGAGGCAGATTGGGGGTTAAGAATGGCAAACTGGTACAAACTTTTGGGGAAAAAACTAAACAAAACCACAAACTGAAAGCAGATTTATGATGGTTAACAGCTCTCCTTTTGAATGGACTCTTCCGCAAGTCTGCCATGCATCAAAGATTTGATTGCACTTTTCAAACTCATGCCGATTTCATCACCCATAAATGAAGCAAGTAGTTCTCTAAGACTGATTAACCCAGACCATCAGGGAACTTGCAGTTTACATGGCTTCCTTGTCTAATCTGCCATCATTACAATCATTTAGGTCATTGCTGCACTCGGTGACAACTCAAGGTACTACATATGCAGAAAGGAGTCGGGTGTGCAGCTGATGCTGCAGAATGTCCTATTTTCCCAGACTTCTGCATGAAAATAATCATCCATGAAGTTTTTTGCAGCTAGTTATTTGCATGCAATAATAATAATAATAATAATAAACCCTCCAGTAAAATAAATACAGAACAGTTGCTGAGTGAGGACTGGAATCAGTTGCATTACTTAATGATGGCAAAGGTGAAAAATATGCATGCAGCGCCAGCTCTACTATTGGGCAGATTGGGAAGGATTTCTCAGGTAGCTGATTTGGGGCGCGTCATGAAAGGGGAGCGAGTTTTTGGTTATTTATTTAATGGTTATAGGGTTGTACCCAAAGTTGTCCATGTGAGAGCAGAACCAACTTCCGGTCACACATGCGTGACTTTGCTTTCCTCTCCTCCCCCATGCAGATCCCCCCCATGCCCACAAAATCTGCTCAAGAGTTGTGGGCCCTCTGGAGCAATTTTGTGGGTGTATGGAGGAATGTAGAGAGGAGCAGAGAAAGGTGAAGTCCCACTGAGTGAGTGGAAGTCCCCTCGTGCAATGCGGGATTCCACCCATTGTATTTTTCTTTCTGGGGAGCAGGACAGGAACTTGTGACGATTTTCTTCCTCGGGTGTCAAAATAACCTGACTGGCTTTGGGCGCAATGGCACCTTGACTTGTAGGCCACCCACTGCTGCCCCACGGAACACTGGTTGAAAACCACTAGCCTAGCCACATCATAAGTGGTCAAAGTAAACCGGGGCAATTCAGGTAGGGCACAAAGGGTATTTTTTTTCGACATAGACTCTTTTGTCATCTGCTGTCATGGATGTAGAGTCTAGAGCCATCAGAGTACTGTGTTGAAAGAAAAAAATAATTACAGTGGTACCTCAGGTTAAGAACTTAATTTGTTCTGGAGGTCCGTTCTTAACCTGAAACTGTTCTTAACCTGAGGTACCACTTTAGCTAATGGGGCCTCCCACTGCCACCGTGCTGCCGCCACACAATTTCTGTTCTCGTCCTGAAGGAAAGTTCTTAACCTGAGGTACTATTTCTGGGTTAGTGGAGTTTGTAACCTGAAGCGTCTGTAACCCAAGGTACCACTGTATAAATGTTTTATTTGGGTTTATAATATGGGCCACATTCGGTTACAAATTGTGATGGTTTTTGCTTAGTAGTTTGAGAATGACTTGTGCACAAATCAGCACTTTTGTCTAGCACAAGCTTGCGATATTTAGCGTCTGTTGTAAAAGACATTTTAAATACCTTCCAACCGTGGTTACTACCTCCTGGCTTCATCAATAATAGATGCACCTTACATTAGAGCCTAGCAAGGCTGTAAAGCTTCCTTGCTGCTGCATGAGTTAGATGGGCAGAGGTATCCTATACACACATAACACTGGGGGTGGATATGCAATGCCACTGTGGGAGCAGAACATGCAGCCTAGCGAATGCATGTTTAACCTGGGTGGGGAGAAGGAAATCACACAAACAGATGTCCTTGGAAACCAGTGCCTACTGATCAGGGACTGTGCAGAAGCTGACAATCTGTCCAGGCACACAGGGAGCCAATGATTTCACAGCAATGGGAATGTGTCCCTAGCACACATGTCCCTTGACTGCAACATAAGCAACAATGTCATGGGCCCCCTCTCCACCAGCCTCAGTGTCACAGCCAGCAATGATCCCCAGGCATTCACACATATATCCAGGCAGAGGTGAAAATCCTTCCATGCTCCGTAAGGGACGACAGTAACTGTCAGTTTGGGTTCCTCCGAGTCCCTCATTTTTCCAATTTTAAATTCAGTTCTCCACATTTCCACAGCAGTTTGCAAAATAATAATAATAATAATAAAATCCTCCTGAAAATTCATCAGCATTGGAGTGTGAATTTCTCCTAACATGAACATATCTGCATGACATTTTACCAACTATAACAGATTTCTGCAAAGCAAATTCTCCTAATGTAAAGCATTTTTTTGTATGTTACCTTCACTAATGTAACATGCAGCTTTTTAGAAATACAAACTGAAGCAGTTGAGGAGACTGAGAATTAATGGGATCACAGCACGCTTTGAGCAGGATTTTAAACCTTCCTCTCTCTATTGTGGTTCCAGAAGAAAATACCTCCTCTGAACCTTGTATGGGGAGAACATTTCCCCACTGGTGCATTTCCAATTGGAACATTTCCCCTTTCCTCCCTTACCATGGTCCCCATGAAAAACAACTTCTCAGAAGCTGCTATTTGCATTGGGGGGGCGGGGAACCCCTCCATCTGTGCCAATGGGATATTTCCTCTCCCGCCACCAATGCAAATAACAGCTTCCGAGAAGCCATTTTTAAATTCGGACTACAGCAGCGGAGGAGTTACATTCTCAGCACATGCTCTTATCAGCTTAAAAGTCAACCCCCCACACCCCACCCAAGTCGATGCAATTTGCGTTTTGGATACAAAGGCACATTCAATATCACAAGTAGTTTGGCCCTAAATGTATGCAAAAGGAGTTGTGATATTAGAGCACTTTTGTAACGAAATGAGAGTTCAAGTGGATCAGACTAAATATTCATTCTCAATCATCAGTAGCCACAAGGAGGGAATAAGACCAAGAACCGTTCCAGCTTTCTGATAGTTTAACCATTATCCAGCACGCGTGCGCACACACTTCCACTTCCATATTTATTTCATCTTTCATTCAATTTTCCCCCATCAGGATTCAGAACATCTCAAAGTGCTTTTCAGTTAGCTGCTACTCCTCTTAAGATAAGCAGGAGATAGAGGAAGAGAGACAATTGTGGATGATTTCACGAGTCATAAAACAAGTGGCTGGCCAGATTCTATCAACAGCTGCTGAGGGGCTTGTCTAAAGGCCATTTTCTCTCTCTACCTGACTGTACATTTTTGCCATGCTTACAGCACAACGCTCTTATCTCTTTATTGCAGGGTGCTTTCCGACTCAACCAAAATCCCTCCCTACATCACTTAGGAGCTGCAGGAAACATGAGCTCCTGAAAGGAACCAATCCAGGCCCGCAAAATTATGGGATCTGTCACCTGTGTTTTGGAAACTGACTACACGGTGCACAATTGCATCACCCTGAGTTGCTTCTCAATGTCCCAGGTGTCTTGATGCATTATTGCAGTGCAGTGATGTACACGTGTTGCAGCGGTCCAGCAGATCTGGCATCCAAACATCTCTGCATCTCCCACTGCACAAGGGCCATCCCGCAAACGTGTTGTTTCTAACGGTCAAACTACATGTCGCATATGCTTTGTGAATACTTATCCGTTTCCCCAATGAGTGCATAACCCTGGTGTGATTGGGCATGTTTCTCTTTTGCTCTGGATCCTCATGTGCCGCACGATCTGCCCCCTTCTATATTTCTCTTGCTGCTTAACAAGTAAAAACTAGGAAAGCAACTAATGTCAAATGTTCCTTGACAAATGCAGCACTGTGAGAGCTTCTGTAGCCAAAACAGCATCATCTACACAAAAGAAGAAGGTATCAGCTGGCTCAGGGAAACCCACAAGTTTGCAACAATACAAAAAAATATACAGTGATACCTCGGGTTAAGTACTTAATTCATTCCAGAGGTCCGTTCTTAACCTGAAACTGTTCTTAACCTGAAGCACCACATTAGCTAATGGGGCCTCCTGCTGCTGTCGCACCGCTGGAGGACGATTTCTGTTCTCATCCTGAAGCAAAGTTCTTAACCCGAGGTACTATTTCTGGGTTAGCGGAGTCTGTAACCTGAAGCGTATGTAACCCGAGGTACCACTGTACATTTTTTTTGCAGGGTGGGGACCAAGACAGGGGTGGGGGAGAATCCAAACAGTCCAATAAGAACTTAGCTTGCTCAGCAGGCATGGAATGTTGAAGAACTGGCAGTGTGCAGGGCCGTCTTACCCATAGAGGCTAGTGGTGCAGGGCGCCAGGGCGCCAAGTTCTGGAGGGTGCCAGGGAAGAGGTGGAGGCTGGGAGTGGCACCTTCTGGCATCAGCTCGCTGCCCTCACCCACCTCCTCCATTCCACGCCGAAGCAGCACCGCGCCCAGAGCCTCCGCTTGCCGTGGCCAGCTGAGCTGGGAGCCGCCGTGTCCAGCCTTCACCTCTTCCCCGCTGGAGGAGCTGCCCTCCAGCCGCTGCCCGCCTCCTCCAGCCCCGCAAAGCTGGGCACATCACCAGCAGCGCTGTCTTCCCTAAAAAAGGTTGGCAACTCTGGGAGACACGGGGGGGGGTGTCGGAGGGTTCTTTGCACCATGGCGCCTGATATACTTAAGATGGCCCTGGAAGTGTGGACAAGGAAACTGAGGCAGAGAGGAAAGGGAATGAGGTATCCTAGAAAAGGTGGTGGCTGGCTGGCTGGAACCCTGAACAGGAGCATTCCTTATGGCAACCTTTTACAGCAAGCCCCACTCATTATTTTTTTATTTTCCCAACTGAGCTACAGAGCAATATTACCACCGCACCTATCTCCATTGTCTTGAAGTTTAAAAACTCTGGGGTTTGTGAAAAATTGCAGGTAACATAAGGTGCAATCCTATGCACGCTCACAAAGTAGTAAGCCTCAAATTTAATTATAAATAATATTACAATGTTAAAAATATTATATTAAAATATTTATATGACGCCCTCTGGAGGGGGTAATGGTCAGGGGTCCCTTTACCTTTACCTTAATCATCATCCCACTTTTGTCCTTGCTTCTGCATGTCAAACATCAAGCCCCAACCCCCAGGTCTTACCTCCAACACAACTGGGCTCTGGCTGAAGTAGCTGACCTCAGGGATCATGGTTTGAAGGATGAACAATCATGATCTGACCTGAGCAGAGGAAGGCTCAGACTCAGCCAGCATTATCAGGGATGAAGGACATATGGAGGGCCATCAGGTTCCCCATCTCTGGAACCAAATAATGGGTGTAAAAAGCTCTATCGTCTCTCCCATGAACAGATTGCCCTCCCTTGATCAGGATTATTAACTCTCTCTTTTTTCTAGTAAAGTTCTAGACAACTTTCTATATTTACACCTCCAAGAACTAAAACAGTACGTATGGCTATAATTGGCAGTAACATTACAAATGCCATATCTGATATTCCAGCTATTAACATTCCATATCACTTTCCAAGTAATTCGAACTATTAAATTACACTTCAAATATAACTTGGTGCTTACACTGTCTTCAGTATTAGGGTTCCCATGGCAACCGTAACTCTGTTCCTCTGTCTCGGTTATAGTTTACATCAGAGTTTATTACATTCGTTATACTACGCGAACACTTAGGTGGCTGGGTTATAAATATTGCAGGAAATATATCTGAAATATTCTGACTTTGGAGCAAAGTTCCAGGGTTTTGCACTAACCAAGAAATCCTGCATATAATCCTAGGACTCGCTGTTCACATATCTAGGCATTTCAATCCACTTTTCACTACTTAGTATTCAGTTACGGTACTGATGTGAGCCATCTCTTTTGCAATGATGGCAAGGTGACACGTCAGCTCGGAATGCAACATCATTTATTTCGTCATTTCTCAAGGTGGTGCGTGATAAAGAAATATGGTAAATGGAACCATAAAATCTTTGCTGGCTGTTTCACATACAGAGGTTATGGTGGAAGTTGGGTCAGCTCTTCCCTGCTTGCCACAGGACCTGAAGCAATACGTTGCTGAATTAGTCATAACGATGTTGTTGGCTGCATACAGTATTTCATCCAGGATCAGAGACAGCATGGGAGATACAGCAGGAGATGGTAGCTACTGCTTTCAAGTCCTGCTTGTGGGTTTCTCAGAGGCAAATGGTTGGTCACTGTGGAAAACAGGATTCTAGTTGAGATAGGGCTCTTCTGACGTCTCTGTGGCAATTGCATTCTTTTACTGAGCCGGTCATTCAGTGCATCTTCCTCTGAACACTTCAGGGTTTTAAAGGTTCCAAAATCCCATCTACTAACAGCAAACACCTAACCTTGAAAAAAGTACTGGCTGCCAACTGAGGCCATATTGCTTGTCAGACGCTGCAGACAGCCACAGACAGTACTTATGAGAGGTGTGACCCACTTCATTTATCACTCCCAGCAACCTGCATGCTCTGCAGTTCACAGTTTATGGATGTGCGTCTCCCTCCTCATTCTCTGCTAAAGTAAGAGCTCAAGCAAGATGCAAGAAGCCACAGTCCCTAGAACCTGGTGTGTTCCTATTTCTGGCGCAAATGGAGCATAATCTCCATGTATTATTGAAAGACATGGCATTTGGGTCAGTACTTTACCTTTCCCCCATTTTTATGTTGTCATTTTCAAGGCGAGCGCAGAACAGGTCGTCAAGGACAAAGCCCCAAAGAATAAAGAAATGATACCTTTCAATCAATGGACCGACAATAAGACAACACCTGCAACTTATAAACGGATTGCTTACAGATGCAGACTTTGTTTCGACAAATATGACAACATTTGGAATGAGTTTATACAGAATGTAGAAGGCTGTTAACATCTACATATGTATTAGGATAATAACACTATATCAGTTTATATAAGAATGTATGGGAGTATATTGCATTAGATTTTTGTATCTTGTTTTGCCCCCCCCCCATCTTTCGTATACACATCTTTGCTTCCCCCCCTCACTTTCTCCCCTTTTCCCCCTTTGTATCACTTTATTTCTTTATAAATGAAATACTTGCTATAAAAAAAATAATATTAAACCAAAGGACAAAGCCCCAAAGAGAACAAGTCTGTGTCGCATGGTCTTATGCATACCAAAGTGTGCAATATCACACTTTCTCCTGAGAGGGGGGCGGGAAATGTGGTTGGACCAGATAGCAAGGCAGTAGCAAAAACAACAGTTGGCCAGGACTGTTTCAAAGTTTACAGCAAGGGTGGGGAACCTCAAGGGCTGGGAGCCAAATGTGAGCCTCCTAGCCTTTCTATGTGGCCCTCTGGGATCTCTCTAGAGACCACCCCCCAACCCCTCACCGGCCCTCCCTCATGCCCTCCTTGAATGCTTTTGTGTAATAATAATAATAATAGTAATTTATTATTTGTACCCCGCCCATCTGGCTGGGCTTCCCCAGCCACCCTTGGCAGCTTCCAACAAAGATTAAAAATACAGTAAAATGTCACACATTAAAAACTTCCCTGAACAGGGCTGTCTAGATGGGATATGCCTTTAACTGTAATAATGGCTCTTGCCTGGCTGACCGGATAGAGATGGGTAGATGTAGAAACCTCTGGCGTTCCTACGGCTGCATCTTAGCCTGCTGTACAAAGGTAACAGTTACATCCATCTACTTTGGCATCACCCATCAGCCCTCAGAAGGGTCTGCCCAAGATAATGTGGCCCTCCACCCCTGCCTCACAGCGTTAGATTCACGGACCAGGTGAGCCTGCCCACACTAATTGTGGTCTTCTTCCCCCACACGGCCACATGCGATCCTGTTTGCCCATTGCCACTTGTCCATCATCACTGGACCATTACAGTGGTACCTCGGGTTACATATGCTTCAGGTTACATACACTTCAGGTTACAGACTCCGCTAACCCAGAAATAGTGCTTCAGGTTAAGAACTTTGCTTCAGGATGAGAACAGAAATCGTGCTGCGGTGGCGCGGCGGCAGCAGGAGGCCCCATTAGCTAAAGTGGGGTTTCAGGTTAAGAACAGTTTCAGGTTAAGTACGGACCTCCAGAATGAATTAAGTACTTAACCTGAGGTACCACTGTATTGTAAAATGATCATCCCTTCATCTTACAGAAGTGAGAAATTCCACAGGGAGTTTTAGTTTTTACTGCTGTTTCATTGAAGGGCAGGAGTGAAAGTTGAGGTTTCTACTTACCTTGTAAAATGGGCTTTCTGGCAAATAACCAGATTAATGTTGCTATGGAATTTCGGGGTTGTTGCCATGGAAATATATCCCCTTGTACAGAGGAGTAATGAAGCTACTTTTTGTTTCCTTTTTTAAAAACCTAAGCCCACATTAAAGTCTGGAATCAGTTAATTCCTAAATTTCTGAATATTAAAATCTGGTTCTATATCTGACACTCTAGCTTCTCTTTATTCCAACCTAGTTATTTCCAACCGTCTGTTATAAGATTAAAAAAATTCACCAGTAGTACCTTTCTCCACATCCCCTCTTTTTAATTTCTAAAACTTCCATTTATACCACTTTAGTGTACCTGAGCTCTGTGTAGATTACTTCTCAAGCCAAGCTGGGTAAATAATTAAATCAATCAAGCATTTTAGCTATTTCAAATGAACTACGTGCATTAAACAAATTTTCATCGCACTGCCAGTTGCCATACCAGAGTGTCTCTCTCTCTCTCTCTCTCTCTCTCTCTCTCTCTCTCTCTCGCACACACACACACACACAAAAAGAGAGATTTACAGACACACTGGGGAGAAACACAGAAAATGGTTTAAAGGGAGGGGGTATAAAAAGTTGTGTACATGTTATTCATATTAAATGCCCACAACTATTCACTTGATAAAATGCACCCTTTCACGTACCATCTAAGATTAGGTATAATGAGAATTGCCTTCCTGTTAATTCTCCTGTTTGATCTTCCTCTTTTTATCTTCTTATATCTTTCCTGATTATAGTTTTGCATTTTCACATCTGCTGTTAAGTTTTCAATATGTCATTTAGGCATGCATAGTGGCAGAAGTTTTTTTTTGAGCAGGAACTTGGGTGAACTGAGTTCCCTTACCTTTTAAAAATCAAATAATTATTTTGTTGTTGTTGTTGTTGTTGGCCGGGTGTTGGGGGGGAGGGGCAGAGCAAGAATGGATACACACCCAATGCCTGAGCCAAAAATCCACCTATATCTATAATCAATAAAGCCGTGGCCATTTTTTAATCCAGATCATCGTCAGCTTGAGTTTATTAATCACATCTTACATTTAGCCACTGCCCAGGGTGGGCGGGTGTGGCACTGCAACTGGGACCACAATAAAGAAACAAACTCCGTGGTGAGTTCCCCCATCTTTTTTTCTGGAAAGAAAGCACTGCAGAGTGGGGAATCCACTTATTATTAAGCCAGGGAAGGGCTACAGCTCTGTGGTAGAACACCTGCTTTGCATGCAGAAGGTCCCAGGTTCAATCCTTGTAATCTACGGGGGGGGGGGGAGAGAGAAGAACCCTGCCTGAATCCCAGAGAGCTGCTGGCAGTCAGTGTAGGTTACACTGAGCTAGATGGCCAATGGTTTGACTCTGCTTCCTATGTTCCTATGTAATTTGAAAATGAGTAGTTTTGAGGCAGGCCAGGCTGGGCAACATGTTCCGGTTAATTGGGTGTTCTGGAGTGTATTTAGATGGATGAGGCACAAATTGCGGTGTACTGCCTGGGTTCCTGATACCGCCCTAATCATAAGTAGAGCCAGGTTGTTGGTGTCCTCCAATGATTCTTCAAACAGCTCTTGTTTATTCACAGGCCAGAACAGAACTGAACTGAAGGGTTCAGCCAGCCTGCTTATATAAAGCTCCACTAGAACGCAACAGTAACCATTTTCTGTAACTATCCAATCACTGAACGTCACTTTCGATCCCTTATTTGCATATGTGGACCTGAGTGAAAACTATCTACAGTATCTTCCCCCCCCCTGCTGGCCCAGGGTGAGAACTTCAGTACATAACACCCCGTATCAGAAGACAGGAACTATAGTGGCAGGAATGATGGGTGCAATCTGAAGACTTCTGGGACTCTCGCATTCAGCACTGTTGAAAACCCTCAGATCCACCTGGTAACTCACACAATTCACTTTGGGAAGTGTGACGCCCAGAGGTTGTCTCGTGGCAGCCGCAGCCTTGTCACTAAACCTTCATAAAGAGACAGATTTTGACATTTTGACACCAAAGGTGCTCTTTCCTCCAAACTAGGAACAGCTAGCGTGAAATCCCCATCACTCGGGAAAGGGTGGCGGGGAGTGTGCTATTTTGCTGAAATGGTTGCAACTGATTTTAATCAGTAGCACCAGCTTATGCCACAAATGAAAAGAACTGTGTGGGGATGATTCAAAGGAGCGAGGGACAAACAGTTCCCAGTTTATTTGCCAAGAGTCAGGTTGTTATACAATGCCGTTTATGGTCATCCGCTAATAGAATACTACTTCTGAGCTATGATGTGCAATAATGCAGATGAGCTAATGCTTTGGGTTTGCGAAGTGCCCCTCCATGCAACTGTCTGGAATGAATAGATTGTTCAATATTTTCCCTCAAGGTATCGATGTGCATGAAATGTTATCCCAGGTTCTTTGGTCCTATTAAATAAAAAAAAGAGCCAGTTTTGTCTTCAGCCAGGCTGGCACATCAGCTTTGTGTCAGAAATTCATCTACATGATCTGAGAATAATAGACTGGGCATGGCACAATAAAGCTTGCTACAGTAGAACTCTTGCCAGCCTCTTTTGTTATATTCTGCTTACCCGAACAATCCTGGGTAACTTGATACATCTTTTGAGTGGCATTTATAAGATAAAAAAGAAGCTGCTTGCCTTCACTGTTTTTAAAGAAGACTTTTAGATCCCTATCATATTGATTATTTAAAAAAACAACTGGAGTGAGCTTCTTTTCCTAGGATAGCAGCACCACAATCTTGCTATGATTGATATATTAATTTGGCTCCATTGCTGGCAGAGAGCCATCTGGAGGCACTGAGGGGGTGCACCAGAAACAATTAACCCTGGACTCCATATGTGAATTGCTTGGGCCATACAAGGAAGGGGAGCAAACACTTTGGAAAAGGTCCCAGATAAAATCACTTGCATCTCCAGGTTAAAGGTAAAGGTAAAGGGACCCCTGACCATTAGGTCCAGTCGTGGCCGACTCTGGGGTTGCAGTGCTCATCTCGCTTTAATGGCTGAGGGAGCCGCTTCTGGTGAACCAGAGCAGCGCACAGAAACGCCGTTTACCTTCCCGCCGGAGCGGTACCTATTTATCTACTTGCACTTTGACGTGCTTTCGAACTGCTAGGTGGGCAGGAGCTGGGACTGAACAACGGGAGCTCACTCCGTTGCGGGGATTCGAACCACCGACCTTCTGATCAGCAAGTCCTAGGCTCTGTCGTTTAACCCACAGCGCCGCCCGCATCCCTGTTCATCTCCAGGTTGAGCTGTCTGAAATCCTGGAGTACTGTGGTTAGTGTAGACCGGGGGTCTCCAATGTTTAGTGGCAAGGGACCAATTTGGTAACCCAAGACCTTTAAAGGTGACCTGGAAACTACAACTAATCCAGAATGTGTCAGGGACTGGCTAGACGAGGAGTGGTGCAAATTGCTCCCATTAGATGAGATCAGGGCAATGAAAGCTCCGTTTTTCAAAGTCTCAGCATTGCTGCTTTTTTAAAAAAAAAAGTTGGGGGGGGGAAATTACTGCAAAGGTTCGACAGAGTTTTGTTTAAAGTAAAAGGTTCCCACACTGCAAAGGGTTTGAGAACGACTGCCATTGAACGTCTAGTGCAGGCTTTCTCAACCTGTGGGTCCCCAGATGTTGTTGAACTGCAACTCCCATCACCCCTAGCTAGCAAGACCAGAGCTCAGGGATGATGGGAGTTGTAGTCCAACAACATCTGGGGACCCACAGGCTGAGAACCGCTGCCTAGTGGATTGGAAGTAGGAGTCCCAGAATTACAATGGTTCCACTTCTACCTATGGGGCTGGTTCCAGAGAGAAGTGGTATGGGAGTGTGGAGGGGGTCCACTTGGCTTCACGGCGGATGGTTCTGCCCCACGTGCTTTTTAATATTTCTATGAAACCACTGAGAGAGGTCCTCAGGGAATTTGGGGTGAGGTGTCACCAGCATGCGAACATCATCCATTTCTCCCTATCATCTTAACCAGGTGAAGCTGGGCAGGCACTCGACCTATGTCTGCAAACAGTCATGAGCTGGATGACAGCCAAAAAATTTAAGCTGAACCCCTACATAGCAGGTGCCATGAACTGGTGAAAGTTTGGATGGGAAAGAAATTGCATGAGAAGGCCCTGCTCTTGGTGTGTCTGGGGAGGAGACTGGGCAAAGTGGGGAACCCAGAGAAGGTATTTCTGGTAGGCTTTGCTGAAGCAAATTGCCCCCACCAAAGCAGCTGCCCTACACATGAGAGACAATAATTAACTTCCATTTTCTTTCTCTTTGTTCCACTCTTTGACTTCTGTTTCAGTATATTTTCTAAACCGGTAAAGAAAGAAAGAAAGAAAGAAAGAAATCTAATATACTGAGGCTCCAAGAAATGCGTACAGAGAATACAATGCTCTACAATACCATGGGGGGAAATATATTTTAAAACACCCCCAGTTCCCAAACTAAATCTAATTTTTCACTTTTAATTTTCAGAATAGCAGTACTGAGCCATCTAAACAGTGCAATAAATAGACTGTCTTAGGCAAGTGATCTTTAAAAGTACATTTCTACAATCCTACTCACCTTCCTGTTCTGTTTGCCGTTTCTGCCACATCACTTTAATCATGCTTCATCATTACAGTTCTTCTTGATAGGGCAGTTTAATTAAACTTCCTTTCCTCTCTGAATCCAGGAATATACAGCAATTGTTTGTTTTTAAACACCTTCCCAAACTTGATTTTGGGAACAGCTTTTCATTAAACCAGCTTCTACTATATCATTATCAGTACCATGGGGAGCTATGGCATGAGCTAACCCACTCTGGGTTATAAATAAATGTCCTCTACAGTCTATGGGTGAACTTCATACAGAGAAGTAATAGGCAATACATCTTGCCTATTAAGCCTTCTGCACATATTGACATTTAGCTATTGTGGTTTCATCAAATTGTGTAAATACTTTAGAAAGCCATTGATAGTCACTGTCATTTGTAAGGCGAGGGGAACACAGCAGCCATTAGATTAAATTTCTTGAGTGTCCATAAACCACAAATGGTGTCTGAAGCAAATGATGGCACATTCACATGATAACATAACATGGATACATTTAATCACTACTGCCTATTAACGGCCAAGCATCACCAGACGTCAATATCATAATCTCATGCTATATGTTTAGCCTCCTTTCTTCTGGCAGGAGTCTTGTGCCTTTAAACCAGCAGAGGGGGATCTCTGGTCCACAAACCTAACTAGGCCCAGTAGGGATCCTAATTTGGCCATTGCGCCATTTATCCCGTTCCATGCCCACCTGCCCCACGCTTGACAACATTATGTGATATCAGGTGTGGATATGTGTCTGCAAAGCAACAACCGGAAGTTCAAGCACACTCTTGGCAAGCAGGGCACCAATGAGCACCAACACAGAGACCCGGTGGGATTGGCCACGCTAGGGAGTTCAACATCAAGAACGTCTTAGTGCAACCAATGGGGTTTACAGCACTGATCAGCTCATTGGCTTTAAGTGGGCCCAGCACTGCACCTAAGTGATTTTGAGTATGTGGTAGATGCTATAATTTTTTTAGTGTAAGGCTACGTAAGTATTAGAGGGATGCGGGTGGCGCTGTGGGTTAAACCACAGAGCCTAGGACTTGCCGATCAGGAAGGTCGGCGGTTTGAATCCCCGCAACGGGGTGAGCTCCTGTTGCTCGGTCCCTGCTCCTGCCAACCTAGCAGTTCAAAAGCACATCAAAGTGCAGGTAGATAAATAGGTACCACTCTGGCAGGAAGGTAAACGGCATTTCCGTGCGCTGCTCTGGCTCACCAGAAGCGGCTTAGTCATGCTGGCCACATGACCCGGAAGCTGTATGCCAGCTCCCTTGGCCAATAAAGCGAGATGAGTGCCGCAACCCCAGAGTCGGCCACAACTGGACCTAATGGTCAGGGGTCCCTTTACCTTTACCTTACGTACGTATGAATTATCAAATGATTGTCGTTTGTCACTACATAAACAGGAGAAAATAGCCATTCATCACAGCTGATCAGATCCAAGTATAAGGTCATGATATTAACATATGCTATGAAAAGAGGTCCTGCATTTAAATTATTATTATTAATCTACTATAGTGTTCACCTAGAGAAAGGTGCAGTGTTCCTTAGATAAGCAGCATCTGGAGGCTCAGAAGTGATGTTCCACACCCCAAAGTCATTACCTGATTAAATGCAAAAAATAAAACAAAATGGTTCATCAATACCCGCCGAAAGTTGAAGTCTTAATTGAAGGGAGTAAATACTGAATTAGGATGTCCATGGAAATCCTTACGGTGTAATCACCTAAATGACTATTCAGAAGACCCACTAACAGCAATGGTGTACTCCTGGGAAAGGGTACATAAGATTGAACCTTTACTGTCCAGTGTTCTCTCAAATCCACAAATTACAGTGAGATTTTTTTTGGTGATAGTATTGTTTGGGCTACTGAAAGTCCATGGGAAATGCTGAGAATTAAAAGGGAAGTCACATGATGGAAGGAAGGTGGATATAAGTGGAACGAATGAATAAGCGGCCCTGGTATGACACTGTCATGCTGGCCCATAAGAAAAATTTGGATGTGGGTGGCATTGAGGAGGAGCAGAGATGTCATACCTTTATGTCCCTTCAGTTCATGGCCATGTGTGTAGCTTTACGCCAGCCCCAGATCTGGTGCATTTAAATATATATATAAATAAATCCATCAGTAGCAACATATCTTCCAATTCCAGTATAATGTAAGGATTGCTTTGCCGAATTCTTTTATATCTCAGTAGATCATAAGGCACTTTTATTTTATGTGGTAAACTGAATTTAGGCGGTGCTAATCATTTATATGCGCCAAATGCCTTTTTGGAATTTTATGGGATTAAAAGTGGTTGGGATTAAATGTTCACCCACTATTCAAACACTAAAATGTGCTTTTAGATGAAGTACTATTTCTGAATTTCTGTACAGTTTTTACTGTACGATTATGATATGTTGATAAAACCGCTGGGATTACGAAAAATGATTTCTCTTAAGAAAATGGGCCAGAGTACAGGATCATCTGAACATTTTGAGCCGAAGTCCATAGCCATGGGCATTCTGGGTAACTTGGGACCTGTCTCAGTTTCTGAATATGTTGATTATATTATTCTTACGCCACAGAGTATTTGGTTAAGATAAAACTAGTGACAAATGTCAATCAGTTTGTACAGTATATTTGTAGCCCTATCCTAACCAAGTTTGCAGATAAGTAGATTTCATTGCTTTGTCAACTGATTAAGATCAGGCTGTAAAAATATCATATATAAACAACGAAAGATAAGAGAGCCACTTTAGGGAAATGCAGCTTTTCTTCTTTTCCGTATTTGATGTCAGCAACTGCCTGCCTTTCCTTTGCCACCACACCCACTCCCTTTCCTGGGAGTGTCACTGTCACTGCAATTTCCTGCCAGTTTTGCACAACAGTGTGCTCCCAATCCCCCTAAAGTGAGTGGTGTGACGAACATCCCATTCAAACCAGCAGAACAAGGAGACCTCCTGTGCATGTCTACCCAGAAGCAAGTCCAGCTGAAATCTGCAGTGCTCCCCCCCCTTTAAGTGTGAACAGGATTGAAGCCCAAGTCCCTTTTGCTTTCAACGGGACCTTAAGTTGGAATCTTATGCATGCTTTCCCAGGCAGTATGTCCCACTGGACACAGCAGGATTTAGCAACATCCTTAGGGCTGTGCTGTTAAGTGTTCATGACTTATTCTGAATTCGTGGTCCAGTTAGGCGTGCCTCCCTACCTAACTCTGCACAGAATTATTTCACAACATAAAGCAGTCCTTTTCCCACACCGGCTTTGAGATGGATGCCTGACCGGGCTATTCTTGCCAACAGTTCCGTGAAGAGCTGCCCCTTGGGGAGTCTGTAGATGAGGAATGTCATCCCAGAAGGGGAAACTGGGCGGGGACGCGAAAGGAGCATGGCTTTCCTAAGCATGAAAAACTGCCCGGCGTTCTACATCGCGATCATTTAGCAAGAGTCTCGAACGGAGTGGCCACTGAAGATGCAACAATCCGGTGGTCCTAAACATGTCCCTTCGGAACTGATCCCCGCACTGGGTTCCATGGGGCTTCCTAGTAAGGATGTTTAGAATGCCGGCGTTCTCCTTACAGAACCCTCCTTCGCTGCCCGAAAACGTGGCGCGATCGAACCTGCTCTCCCTTCCATGCCCTCCAGCCACACTTCTCCCTTGCACACCAGGTTCTGTCCCCCACCCCCACCTCCCCGCTAACTATAGCGCCTTGGCAATAGGGTGCTGCTCGCTCGCTTCTTCTCCATGCGTTTGCAGGCGACGGCTTCTCTCTCTCTCTCTCTCTGGGGGCTGCTTGCTGGAGCTGCGGCAGGATGGGGGCCCTGCGTAAGGTTGCGGGACGGCATGTGTGTGCGTGTGTCGTGGGGCGGGGGGAGAGGAGAGGCGGAGAAGAGAAAGGAAGTAAGGCGGTGAGGGGTGGGGGAAGGCTGCAGTGTCTTCAGGACTGAGCCGGCCGGCCGCGCGTGCGCGCTGGGTGCGGAGCAGAGAGGTCATTCCCCCCCCCTCCCTTCCCTCATCACCACCGGACCGAGCAAGAAGGGAAGCAGCCAGAGTGAGGCTCAGGCGTGCAGCGTCACGGCGGCGGCGGCTCCAAGCCTCGCCCAGGCAAGAGGCAGCGAGGAGGGAGGGAGTCTCTGCGCGCTCGCGGGTGTGTGTGTGGTGTGCGCGCGCGCACGGGCGGGGAGGACTCCGAGGGCTCGGCCAGGGAGGCGGCGACGGACGCGGGGAGCGGCAGCGCCGTCCGGTAGGTAAGAGACGGCGGCGGCAACGGGAGTGACGGCGGGTGGGGAGGACGACGACGAGGGGGAAGTGGGCCCGGCGCCGAACGCGTGAGGGGACGTTGGCGGTTGGCGGTTAGTCCCTGACACAAGCGGGGTGGGGGTGGGGGGCGTCGGCGAGGGCGAGCCGGGATGTGTGTTCCGGGGGGGGGGAGGCGGCGGCGGCTCCGCTCTGCAGGCGGGACAAGGTTCCTGAGAGAGAACATGGCGGAGGCGGAACCGAGCCCGGCCGCTCCCCTCCTCGGTAAGGGGGGTGGGGAAGCCGGGCTCCTCTTGCCTCAGCTCTCTCTTCCCTCCCCCCCCGTCGCTTCCTTATGGCCGCCTCCCCAGGAGAAGTTAGAGCGGAAGGGGAAAGTTGGAGCCCCTTTGGCGAGGCCGCCCGCAGTTGGGACCTGCCGGTAAGGAGGAGAGGGCGGCGGCAGCAGCAGCAGCAGCAGCAACCCCCACTCCCCACCCGCCCTGCCTGTAGCCGGGAAGAAACTCCGCCGGACTCCCGCGGCGTCGGCCTCTGCTGGAAGCCGCCGCCCCGCCTAGTCCGGCTGGGTCGAAGCGGCTCACTGTTTCCATTCTCCGCCCCAGCGGGGAAGCAGGGCGGCCGCTTCCCAGGCGGAGATAGGCCTCTTCCGCTTTCCAGCCTCTTGCCAGAATCTGTTCGCATCCCCCTAAAAAAAGAAGAAGAATAAAAGAACGAGCGGCATTTGAACGCGGGGTCAGACTCCGCGTAAGGGAGATTCGGAGTCAAATCGGGCCGAATCTGAATTGAGATCCGGGCCCTGCTCTGCTGAACTCACATTTGCATATATATATTAGGGGGGGAGGGGGGACCGCTCGGAAAGAGTTGACGGGGGAGTGCTGCATTGATTGCAGATCTGCCCCGTTACAGAAAGCCAGACAAATTGGAGAGAGAAATTGAGGGTGGGTGTGGGGATCCACCCTGTACTGTACTACTATCCCCCCTCCCTTTGTGGTATTTCTAGCAAGTATGAGATATCTGATGTCTTGGACTTCAATGCAGTGCAACTGCACTAAAGTCAGTGGGTGTTAATTTTCATTAAAATAGGCTTAAGGCGTCAGGTTAAGAGGAACTAGAGCAGTTCCAGCTGGGCACAGTGAAGTTAACTTCACAAAATGGAAGTCAGTGCTACCCACCACCTCTTTCTAATACATCATAGAATTGTAGAGTGAGAAGGCACCCCAAGGGTCATCTAGTCCAACACCTGCAGTGTTGGATTCCTACCCATAGCTGTCTCTGAGTGGACTCCAAGCACTAACCTTTTGGTTAATAACCAGATACACTTGACCCAATATGCCACAGGAGGTGGCCATGTTTCTTAACTATTCTGGGTTTTAGTGGCATCTCTGCCTAACGCACAGACTCTCTTCACTTTCTTGTGCTGTGCTGAATGGCTGTACAGTTTCTAGTTGATGTGTCCTATATCAGTATCTGAGAGTAACTTCTTGTCTAAGAAACTAAATCCAAATGAGACTAAAATGATTTTCAAACCCCATGATTTCATTGGAGGTGGAGAGTGGCCTTGAGGTGCTCTTGAAACTAGCAACATGTTCAGAAAGGATACAGGTGTGCCTGGAAATGTTTTTCACCAATTTTTTTCTGCCTCGGACATTAAATCTAATATTTCAGGCTTCGATACTTCTGTAGTTTGACTACTATAGTTGCTTCTTGGCAAGATTATAAATGAAGATTAGATGAAGATTAGTTTAGAATGCTTCAACTTGTTCAGAATGGTGAGGCTTTGGAAATTTATCTCTCATTGGGATGTGTCAGTGGCATAAATCTCATGCACTGGCTTTTTGTACCTTTCTGGGCATACGTCTTTATGTTACTTTTGTTCTATAAAGCCCTTAATAGTTTTATAATCAAATACTTTCTCATTCCCTTTATCCAAACAACAGCCTGTTCTATCAAGAGGAGCCCTGCTCTTCTTTTTTTGAGTGGCAAAGATATATAGATAATTTTTTGACTACTCCACAAATATGGAAACTTATTCCCCTTAAGGACTTACCAAACAACACCTGGAAGTTTAGCAGAAGCAGTGGAAGACCATTCTGTTTCTGCTTTACTTTTGTTACTTTCAGTTAAGACAGTGGAGTATTGTTGTAAATGTGAACAATAATCCTTCCTGAGCCATGAGAATTTGGTAGGACACAACTTTAAATCACAATTTAAGTATAAGAGTGCAATGAACAACTTCACCAACTGTAGCAGTGGAAATGCTAATGTGAATTTTATTTTTCGTTGATAACCTCCCCCCAAAAAATATATTGACGGGTCATGGGTTTAGAATGGCTTGTGAAATATAGTGGCTTGTGAAATATTTTTTCACCAATTTTCTTCAGTTACGTTGATTTGAGTACTGATTTTCTATAAATACTTGGGATTCCATAAGATCCAATACAGTATTCTCCATTTTTCCTTGAGAAAATACTTGAATCCTCATCTCCAGCAAATATTCCAATGTGGGAAGTTTGTTTTATTCTTCCAAATAAAATAGCAGACTTTGCGCAATACTAGTTAATCTTCAAAATTAATGCTTAGTTGTAAACATAGACTTGCATCTTAAGCTCTTACTCTGTTAACAGGAGTTCTATTCATGGGGGGGAAAGTACAATTACTCTTGGAAGGACTCTTTCTGTGTGCTGAACTTCTGTGAATGGAAGTTCCTTCAAGTCACAGAGAAAAATATTAGAATTGAAGCCATACATCTAGTATGTCATCTAGATGTATGAAGCTTTATTGGTGGACTTCTAGGAGCAGAACATGTACTGCTTTAGTTTAGTGTTGAACTAGGTGTGGGAGTTTGGGGACTAGTTTAGCCAGTTGAAACCCATTGCCATCAGTATGCATTCCTTGCTTTGATCAGGTAGAGTGGAACCTCTACCTGCGACCATAATCCGTTCCGGAGGTCGAAACGGGTCACTGGGAGAGGTGCCGTTGTGTGCGCATGTGTGAACGGCGATTGCCGTTCCTGCGCAGATGCGAATGGTGGCAAACCCACCAGTTACGTCCGGGTTTGCCACGGACGTAATGGATGAAATGGATGCAAGCAGAGGCGGACGCAAGAAGAGGTTTGACTGTATTAGTACAGTAAAAGGATTTACCTGGCTCAGTATGAAAGTAATTGCTACATGTTTCAGTATCTTGACAATTTTTGTATAGTTGTATTTGCACTTGTGATGTGATATCTGAAGAATGATTAGAAAACAAACAAGAAGAAACAAGCTTAAGAAATGACTTGAACTTGAGTTTTGTAAAACAAGGCGAAGAACATGAAATTACATAAAGGACCAGTTGTGCAAGACATTGAAATATAACTATCATTTGGGCTTCAGAACCAATTAAATGCAACAGGACCAAACTGCATGTGAGGGCAGTTGCCTATTTTTATTCACATGTCTTCCCTATTTACATATAAAGTTGGCAGTGGTGGCTAATTTTCGCATTGAAAGAGGCAAGTGGTTGAGGAGAGCTGAATCCTTCTCCCCCGTCCATGATTGGTCAGTGTTCTCCCAGCTGAACTTCAATATTGAAAGTGAGTTGGCCTAGAGAAAAGTTTTTTTTTTAAAAAAAGGTAGACACTTGAATAAACAAATATGGCCTTCCCTATCTAGTTTGTGCCTTAACACCAGTTCATTTCAGCACTTGGTCTCTACACAGAGAAAGGTCTCCCATACATTTGCCCCCTTTACACATATATGGTATTGAAGCAGTTTCAAGTTGTATTTTTAATTCTAAAACATGGAAGATAGAAAAAAATACTGCAATCTAAATGGTATTGAATAACTCCTGACAATTGATAAGTTGAAGAGATGGTGTTGGCGCCTATGTTGGAGACAAAGTGATGGATAGTTTATATAATAGTGGCCGTGCTTAGCATGTGGTTCCAAATATTGTTTTCAGATGGTGAACTCTTGAAAATTCAGCTTAAGAGAAATCAGCTTTCCTAAAGAAAGGCCTTTTGGTGGCAGTAAGGCATCTTTAGTACAGTGGAAGAGAGAAGTGCCTGGTGTGCTCTGGTCCATGGGGTCACGAAGAGTCGGACACGACTAAACGACTAAACAACAACAACAACCTCTGGATACGAACGGGATCCATTCCAGAGCCCCGTTCGCATCCAGAAGCAAACGTAACTAGTGATGGCACGTCTGCGCGCATGCACGTCGCTTTTCGCCGCTTCTGTGCATGCGCATAACGTCATTTTGAGTGTCTGCACATGCGCAAGCGGCGACATCCGGAAGTAACGCGCTCCGTTACTTCCGGGTTGCTGCGGAGCGCAACTCGAACACGCTCAAGATGAAGCATATGCAACCCGAGATATGACTGTACTTTGATTAATGTGATAGAAATGGCAGTTAGGTGGTTGTTTAGGTAACATGCATTGAACAAAGTTAGGTAGTAAAAATAATTGTGAAGAAGCGTGTTCATGCTGCCATTAATTGATAAAGAAATATTGCTGCCTAAATAAACGTATTTACTGTTTACAGGTGAAAACGTTTATTGAAACCTCCAATAATCTCTGTGATACAGAATACTTTAAACAGTTCTAATTTATAAAACTAGCGGAAGTTTATTAAGATAGCAGACTTCTAAATTCTTGGTGAGTCTGCAGTCAGAACAGTGGAATTTTCTTCCTTGTCAGAAATCAGTAAACTGACAGAAGGCTGCATGTAGCTGTTCAAAGGAAGACACATCTAAAAGAAAGGAGGACCTTTCCATACATCATAATCAGAAGATTTTGGCCTTTTAAAAGTTTTCTTTATTTATTGCTGGACCGATAGAAAAAGTTTTCAAATGACTGGTCAGAATTTTTTAAAAACATTAACTTTGTAAGAAGAAACTAGATACATCTACAAAGATGCTACTTAATACTTTGGTTAATTACAAAATCAAATTAATTTCATTGTTAACCATAACATTATAATGAATTATAACTATAATATTGAGTAAAGACTCTATAAATGTGAATGATTAATTAAATAGTTCTCTGGTTTTTATTCTTGCAACAACTAAACTGTGCCAGTCTTGGCTAATGGAATATTAATATCAAGAAAAAAGGTGGTCAGCTTACCAAGTCTTAATTATATTTGTCAAATTTTATATCCTATCATTCCAACGTGGTTTTCAAGCCAGCCATGAGTTTACATGGCAGTTTACATTTCCCCCTTATTCATCCTCTTAATGCAGTTTCCCCCAATTCCTCTTTGACATTAATGTGGAGTTCATTGCCTCCACATTTTTGCCATTGTTTGCCATTCTTTGCAAAAATTCTAATTCAAAGTAAACCACCCAATCCATTGGGCAGTATGTAAGTTGCTCTTGAGCAGTCTATGTAAATGTATGACCAAGGTGCAGTGCACTGTAAAGATGCTGTTGAGCTGTGTGTTCTGTTTAAAGGTGTTATTGGTGTCAGCAGTGCAACAAGAATTTAGAGATCTTTCACAGGTCTCAGAATTGATCAAACTGGTTTCCTGAGTCAGAAAATTCAGGGTAAAGGAGAACGTCTTCTAAGATAGATTACTAGTAGTAAAACCTAACTTTGACTCCTCTGTGTTATCAGCTGTAAGAAATTTCCTGCAAGACTTTTCTTTAATACTATTTTGGCTTTATTTCCCCTTAACATATTGGCACCATGGGCGTCAATGAAACCTTTCTGAGGAAAAATGCATTTGTGGAAGCATGCCATGCAGACTTTAGCATGAAGTACTAGGCAAGACCCATGCAAACATACTAATGATTCTTAGGTGATGGTGAATTGTCTTATGAACATTTGTGGACATGGGCTTGATTGGGGCAGTAGACAGGGTGAGTACCTTATAAGGTTCACAGTGCATGTGCAGGCTTTCTTATGTTGGTGTTTATTACAATTCTTGAAGTAGCGCAGATGTCAAACTCTTTAAATTTTCAAAGCCTTGCCTCTTTATTCATCAGAGAACAGACTCCCCAGAACACAAATTCCATAGCTCAAATAAATGTGCAAATTTGCAGGACTTACTCAGCTTTCATAATTGAATATATTTGACCGGTTTGTGAATCAGAATGGTGTGTAAGAAGTGTCTACCCTCAAAACTGGTAGTTACTGAGAACACACTTTTGTTCTCACCACTACCTTTATCAGGCTTTTAAAATTAAGAATGGATAACTCACACAGGGTGGAGGCATTTTCTTTTGTCTTAAATGGTTGTTGACTACTGATAGCCTATCCCAAGGAAATGAGAAAAACTTAGTATCCAGCAATAGGAGTTACAGAAAGTCTAATGAAGAGAGCATAACTTGTAGGGGCAACGTGTTGAAGGTAGGAGGACAACACAGGACATAATATTTAAAGAAACTGGAATGTTGGGAGCAGAAAGACTTGATTGAAGGGTGTAGATTAGGTGGGAGGGAGACTAAAATAGTTGAAGGATAGTAGAAATAAACAAGGTAGTTGGGTAGTATTGAGTTCTATGGCAATAATAATAATATTAATAATAATTTATACCCCGCCCATCTGGCTGCGTTTCCCCAGCCACTCTTGGCAGCTTCCAACAAAATATTCAAAAGACATTAAAACATCAGTCACTAAAAACTTCCCTGAACAGGGCTGCCTTCAGATGTTTTCTAACAGTCAGATAGTTGTTGATTTCCTTGACATCTGATAGGAGGGCATTCCACAGGGCGGGCACCTGGTTCCCTGTAACTTTCCTTTTTGCAGTGAAGGAACCGCCAGAAGGCCCTTGGCGTTGGACCTCAGAGTCTGGGCTGAACGATGGGGGTGGAGATGCTCCTTCAAGTATACTGGGCCGAGGCTAGTATGCAGGGCAAGCATGATTATTTCTGTGTGAATTTAAGAGCTGCTGAACTCTATAAATCAATCTACATACTTCATCATATACATGCAGCTTATTTTATATGCAAATATGCATGGAGTGATTTTCCTTTATAAGGAGGGCTTCTCCAGCTGAGGAGTTTAAATGGGTTGCCCTATATGGAACTGCTTTGTGTCATCCTGTTAACTCCTGGTCTTAAATTCACCTGATAATCCAGGGGGGCTACTAGGCAGTGACCTCTTCCTTTCACTGTAATTGGTTTGTCTTTGTTACTGAAGCAACACAATGGCCCGGTACATCCACTGTCACACCTACAGATGTAAAAGAGAAGTAGAGCTGTGTGTAATAATCAGCATATTGCTGACAATTTACTCCAAAACTGAATAACCTCACTCACTGGTTTCATGTAGACGTTAAACAGCATTGGGAATAAAATTGAACCCCGAGGAATGCCACATTGAAGATTCCACAGTTTTGAAGTCAATATAGGACCGAGTGATCGAACAGTTATTGGATGCTCTGAAATTGGTGGAGACAACACCTAGAGTAGATGTTGCAACATGGGTATAAAGTTTTTGAATTAAAAATTCTTGATTTTTAATCATAGATAGTAAAATCATAGAGTTGGAAGGGATCCTGATGATCATCTACTCCAACCCCCTGCAATACAAGACTGTGCAGCTGTCCCTTATGGGGGATCAAACCTGCAACCTTGGCATTACCAGCACCACATTCTAACTAACTGAGTTATCAGATGCTTGCCCTCTTCAGGTGACATATTTTGGTGGAACAATGCACACTTAGGGTCATATTTAATGCATAGCTCTGCTTTAAGGGTTGTACCCAGAGACTGCATGAGTGGATGTCAGGTTGTGCAACTGATCTTTCTCTTCACCTTCTCTCGCTGCTGGGGGGTGGGATTGGGAAACAATCTCCAGGAACTTGGGAAGGCCCTAGTGGAAGAGTGCAGGCCCAGAGTCAGTAGCATATTTATCTGTGGTGTAAAGATCTAATCTTCCTCTTCCCTTCCTTCCCCTGAAGCCCCTTGGCCCCCCAAAACTCTGTCCAGAGGGTTTGGATCAGGGAGCCCTGAACAATGGGATGTATATTGTACAGGGCTTTAGGGGGAGAAGGGAATTACTCAAAATAGCGCAAAAGGATTTTACACCAGCAGAACTCCCACAGGGTTATAGTGAGAATAAATTTTGCCTGGCTACATAGTCAGCTAAATTTTGTTGACCCATATAGTTCAACTTCTACGTCTGACTGTGAACATCTATATTAATGATGCTTCTGTTATTGGAAGGTAATTAATTAATTAATACTAATTTTTGAATGACTATATTTGCTTTGACACTTTTGAAAACCTCATCGAGGAAATGTGCAAGAAACATCACTGATAGTGTTAATAAAAACATGCCAGTTGACTTCTGTATTGCGCTATTTGTCTCAAAAATGGACAATAATTGATATCCCAGAGACTTAAAATGATATATGTGTCCCTCAAAAAATTAAATATGGGTGTCATGCGGTATGATCAGTGGTTTATGTAACTATTTTATAGGATTGTTTTTGTTGGAAATTAAAATGAATTTCCATGAACACCTTAAAACTTAACTAATATGCTCTGTGTGGTATTGTTATGCAATTGCTTTATGGTTGCTTTCTCTCTAAAGTTGACACAAAGCAAAATGTTATCTGAGTAGAGGTGGCTAAAAATAGTGCACTATGTGATAGTCTACATGCAGTAAACTTTGATGTAGCCCAGTAAATAAACTTATCCATAAGCTAGTTCTGAAACAAAAGTTTTTTGAATGTACCGTATTTTTTGCACCATAACACTCACTTTTTTCCTCCTAAAAAGTAAGGGGAAATGTCTGTGCGTGTTATGGAGGGAATGCCTACGGGTGGCATGCCTACGGATTTTCCTCCTCTAAAAACTACGTGTGTGTTATGGTCGGGTGCGTGTTATAGAGCGAAAAATACGGTATGTGCTGTTTACTAAACACAGCAGTGGTTTCTGGGCCGCCTTGTTCAAGGGTTAGTATAGATAGTTGGCAGACACACACTTACTATTGGACCAATATAAATAATCAAATGAAGAAGAGGGAGCATGTTTTCTGGAAAAGCTCATTAGCTCATGGTTGAAGGGGGGCGTTCCTAGTGCTTGGTAGTAATGTGAAATCTGATTGTTCTGCGTAAAAGAACAAAATACTTCAGTCACAACAGGATAGCATCAGAGTTCCTGAATTGGACAGAGCATCATCTAATGTCAATAAAGGCCATTCACATCAAGGGAATCCAACACAAAGGCTTTTTTGCACAGCAGGGAATCAATATCACAAGCTGGAAGTGGCAATTAAATGATGTAGCTTGCTGCATCTAGGAGCTAGAACTTATTTGTTTCAGCAGATAATACTAAGCCTGCTCACTTTGTCTAGTAAAAAAGACCCATATTAGCAAACGATCCACTTTTTTCAAAAACCAAGGTCTGTGCTGCTTTCAGTTTTACTAGGATGAATGCTCAAATTGTTCTGCTAAGGTCGTCGTAAATAATGTGATATCTTTCACGACTTCGGTGGAACTTGCACAACAGGAAGGCCTAATTATTGCTAATCTGTCACTTTGGTCTAGTTTAGCTTTTCTTAGAAAGGAAGTTGGGTTATAAGTTATTTCCAAAAATGGTTTCATGTATAAAACACATGTTTGGCAATGACTTAATGATTTGTTAACTGTCAGATCTTTTTTAACTGTTGTAAGCTGCTCCAAAATATTCCTGTTTCTGGGATCACACAAGCAAATTTTAACTATCAGTTAAATTTCACTTTTGTGAGAACCAGTCTGGAACTGTATTATCTTTCTAACCTCATGAATAACTTTTACCCTGTACAGACTCTTCTACGTAAAGCCCAAAGCTAAATTCAGTGTGCTGAGCAAGATTAGCTTGGACTACATTCTCCCTGACAGCTTCACCAGTCTCCCCACCCCACCCCACCCCATTGTTCTATGTAACCTAAGCACATTCCTATTGCTTTGTACTTTTGTAGTGAAGAGATCACAAAGCAAGGAGAGAAAGTATGTTGCCCAGTAGATAATGGATGTGGATGAAAAGGCTACTTAGTGATGAGAGCACTTTTGTTCTCAAGACTGAAGTTTCACTTGATTCAAGAATGTATAGACACAGAATTACGCAACTGTGGCATTCATGTTTTTAGGCGCACATGCAAAATATTTTCTTTGACCTATAGGTCAAAGAACTTTTAGTTCTTGTCAGAACACTTGGCGAAGAATCTGAGTAAGTGGTGTAATGAAAACAGAATGTTGATGAGTCCTCTTCTTCTATCTAGTTCATATACTTATGTATTCAAATGAGGCACATGTGCTTTCGAAGCACTAAATTGCTTTGGACAAGGATTTTTAAAGGACCATCTTCCAGATATAACTTCCTGTTTTCAGTGGTTATCGCTGGAAGCCCTGCTGAGAGTTCCATCACTGAGAGGCGTGTAGCTGGTGGGTGTACATCACAGGAAGGCATGGAGGCTATTTCAAAAGCTGCTTTGCAGCATTAATCCAGGAAACTCTGGTATTGTGTTTAAATGAGAGGCATGGAAAGACTTGCAAAACCATTGTGGTGCATAATGACATCATATCATTGATAGGTTGGTGCCCACCTATCAACTTTGGCACACAAAGCCAATCCTGATAAGAATCTGGTCCCCAGAGGCAAAAAAGTTTTCCCCTACCCTGCTTTAACTCCATCCAACTTTCCATTCTGTGCCCCTGCTGTCAATCAGTTTCCCACACACTCTTCTGTCACATGCTCCTTGGGTGCTTTCAGTTGCATTTGAAGCTAGGGCAGTGTATGTTGTGCAATTCAGTTGGTGGAACTGGTGAACTTATGATACTGTTGACCTAGTCTGAAGCATTAGATATGGATATTTCTCATATGCACACACATCAGTTTTGTTTGCATAACTCTTGTTATATACTTGTATATATACTTGGTTTTGCAAATCTAATAAGGTAGAACGGAACTTCAACTTTGCATTTGGCTATTTTCAGCTCAGTAGGTATATGGGTCCTGATTTAGTAGGTAGTAATGAAGTTTTTCTCCCCCCTAACCCCCTAATGCCACCCTCAGCTGTTCTGTTGTTGTTGTAGCTCCTGCTGCTGCTAGACTTCCTATGCTTGGCTGACTTGAGTGTAGCCTTTTGGTAATGAAAAGCCAAGATGTCTGCTGCAGTGTTCGAAGCTAGGCATTAGACACGTTCCACAATAGGGAATGGTCTGTGTGTGAGCAATTTCTGAAGTCCTGTCATGATGTATGTGACTGAGACTTGAACTTAAAATTGCCTCCTGCCTCCCAAGTGAACTGTCACCGCTTGCGCCGCAGCATGGGTCAGCTGACTGGCGCTGAGGGTGCGGGAGTAGAAATGACTCCCCGCATGACTCTAGAGTAAAGTCACTGCTGCCTCCTCCATGGGCTGCATCTACCCTTCCTGGCTTGCTGTTGCTGGGCTTCCTCCTCTCCTCTGTCTGCTGCAGTGAGAAAGAGTGAGCAAGCAATCGAGGGCGGGCAGGACTTTGGGGAAACTTCTCCCTCAGTATCTACTGAAAAAGGACCTGCATGCTTTCTCTCTCTGCTGGCTTCACAGTTTCTCCACATTGTGATTTTTGCATAACACAAATACACATCATTGATTCGCAATATATTGCCAGGTCAAAAATTATGAAACCAATATCATGAAATGGACTTCAAATTGGTTTTGGACAATATATTGACAATATATAGCCCCTTCTTTTCTCGCCTCCCCAACTCCTGTAGGATCCTTCCCATTAGCTTTCAAATTTAGGCCACTACACCTCCCCCCCACCCTACCCCTATTATTGTGGTGGCCTATCCCCCCCCCGCCCTTTTTTTGGACTTTTCTGCACCCTAAACCTGGCCAGCTGCTTTAGTGGAGGAAACCATGTGAAGCATGCCGAATTCTTTGCCATTTCACTCTAACATTCTGAAGAATGGCTAGCTCCTATATGTTAATTGCCTGTACATTAACATCACCTTTAGAGGCCTGCCACTGTGTCCTTGACTTTGGTGTTTTGTCTGGTGGCAACTGGGTGTACGACTTTTTTTGGGGGGGGGTCAGGGTATCCCATCTTTAGAATTCCCCCCTCAGAAAGATCTGTCTGGCACCATTCCTCCTAACATCTCTTAGCACTGGGTTAAAATGATTTTCTTTACAGATGCTATGCCTCTGCTGTTTTTATGGTGCTGCTTTTATTGATACTTGTTTTTTCCTGGGAAAAATTTCCCAGGTAAAATCAGTATTTGTAACATTTTATTTTAATAGTAAGACATGATCCCAGACATGTAAGGTTACACAAAAAGGGTATATCAACTGACACTGACTTTATAGTTGTATCAGGACATTGTGCTAGATATATTACCTGCAGTGGATAAGTGACTACGATATTTGCTAAACTTCTTCCAACATACTTTTCAGACCGCCTATCACATAGAAAAATTGTTACTATTTTCAAACAAGCTATCTGTACTTTTTGTTTGTTTGAAGTTTTAGTGCAATAGTATGAACACTCTGTATTCTGTACTAATAGAAGATAAAAATGATAAGCCAAACTTGTGCCATATGCAGCTCAGTGTAACAGATTCTTTTTTTTCTTGTAGGTATAAAGGCGGTGACTCAACACTTGCACCATGCGTGAATATAAACTAGTGGTTCTTGGTTCAGGAGGTGTTGGAAAGTCTGCATTGGTGAGTGATATTTTTTGGCCTCTTATGACTGTGTCTAAGCATATAAAACTTGTATATTTCATCTGAAACTCCCAGTAAGATGTGTCTGGGTGTTTCAGGTGACTTCTGTGCACTGTGATGTGCCCGAGTCCAGTTTTGTTATGTGTGAAGCATGTGTTTAGTATTAAGTCATAGGATTCCAGATCCTGGCAAGCAATCCAAGAAAAGCACAGTTTTCCTGCTGTAAGCATCAGTCTCTCTATTAAACATTCTAAGCAACCAATACATTAATAGGCAGCTGGAAAGCATTTCAGGTGTGTAATATGAACATATGCACATATATCGGTATATATGTGTGTATATACATATGTTCTATACCAATTTTATTTATCTATTTTTAACCTACCTATAGTTCAGTCAGTACAGTCAATGGAGTGCCCCATTGTTTGTCTTTATTGAGCGTTGGAAAGCTGTTCATTTTGCTTTAAGAAAAAAATTAGTGCTACAGTAAAAATTGTCAATGTTGGGAAGCTGGAATTGGAAGTAGAAGTGGTTGTTGCAGAAACAAACAAAATTTTCATTTATTTTTGCATCTCTGTTGAACAATATTTGAAAAATAGGTCAGTGGTTAGCTTCCAATAAATTATACTAATGCTTAAAAAAGGAATTCCAAAAGTTAACAGGCAGAAGGTTTTAATAGATGCTTTTCTTATCTATCTGTAGCACCTTATTTGGACCTAAAATTCGGCTTCATTTTTAAAAACCTTAGTCATTTGAGTTACTTCAATCATTTATAAAAGGTAATACAACTTATTGTCACTTCATCATGACGAGAATTTGTATAACCTTTTTGTTTCATTATTTTGCTTTAAAAAAAACAAAAAAAGGAAAAAAAGACTCCAAACTACCTCCATCACCAATAAAGAGATTTTACTAGGGGTGTAAGATCATCTGCCCCAATCCATTCTGAATTTTCACTGTCTAAAATTAGGCTGGAAAAAAACCTCAAAAATCGGGAGACACTGAGGAAGTCACTCAAAATCTGGTGACCTTTTGAATGTGTCTCAGCATGGGGTTTGGATATTCAGAGCAAACACTGCTTAATGGTAAATGTCAGTCAGAGAAACCCTATGCTAGTCTTTATTCGATTTTTTGTAGGAAAGCAGAGTGTGGAGGGTGATATCCAAAATTGCATGAGCACATTTCCACTTCTTCCCCTTCCCTTTACACTCATCCTAAACTCCTAAACACACGGCGTTTCCGTGTGCTGCGCTGGTGCAGGCTCGCCAGAGCAGCTTCGTCATGCGGGCCACGTGACCCGGGAGTGTCTTCGGACAGCGCTGGCCCCCGGCCTCTTGAGCGAGATGGGCGCGCAACCCCAGACTCGGTCACGACTGGCCCGTACGGGCAGGGGTACCTTTACCTTTACCTTTAAACTCCAGAAGGTCTTCCAGCTCTTTAGAGAAGATCTGGGGGACTACAGAGCCTGAGGAGAAGAATGGGAGTCCCATTTCACTTTCAGTATATAAAAGCCTCATGCCATCAGATACATATGCAGAGAGAGTGCAGATGTCACTCAGATGCAATAAGATTAAGCGCAGCTCCCTTGAAGGCTTCCTGCCTTCAATATGTGGTAGTAAAGAAAAAGAGAGACATGGATTTAAGCACCTTATAAGGGGGAAACAGACAGACACCGGGGCATTGTCTGAGTCAATTAATAGTGGCTGGTGTAATTTATAGTACAACTGAGTTTAGTAGCACCTTCATTGTTCAAGGCTGAACAGTTTTTCTCTGAAGCAAAGTTCAAAACTAATGCTGGCTCTTAACCTTTAAATTGACATGTCAGTGTTCTGAAGAAACTTAATATAAACATAGGCAGCAAGCTAGAAACAACTTGTGTTTTCTATATGTGTAATGAACTGTTTGCAGTTTAAATGTCCCTTTTAATAGGAATATTTATAAAAGTTGCTTTAAAAAGGTATGTATATTTAAAATGCTGTTTTTGTTGTAGACTGTACAGTTTGTTCAAGGAATATTTGTTGAAAAGTATGATCCTACGATAGAAGACTCCTACCGAAAGGTATGCACATTATTTTAAGTTGTAGTATACATTTAAGTGAATAGCATATTTTGTGTTATTGAATGTACTTGGTTGAGGCAATCTGGAGATGTTGTTTCACAACAGTGAAAGTTACCTGCTTTGTTTTTTGATGTGGCTAAGTTACAACCCAGCCCAACTTGAGAAGGCTACAGGCATTTCTAGTCAGATTGGAATAGGTCCTTTTCGAGATGGAAAGAAGCTTCACCTAGCTTCCGGCAGTCAAAAAATAAAAGTAGGGCAGCTTGGTTAGCTTGTGTCATGAAGGCTACTGGGCTCTGTTTTGAGCACTAAGCACTTTTGAACAAAGCAACTGTCCACAACTTACCATACCATAGTGACAAAAAAAAACTACCAACTTTCCGTGAATGATCTGGAAGAACCCAGTGATGTTTCATGAAGCTAAGTGAGGGTGGACCAGTTCACTGCCAGAATGGGAGAGGCCAGGAAGTGCTCTGAGTTTTCCAAAAGGAAAAATGTGGTGGTTTGTAATTAAAACATAAGAATAAACCATATAGACACAATTATAGCAGTATGAACTAAAATGAGTCACTATGGTCAAGAGGAACATTGTGTTAATGGCAAACAGTGGATGTCTTGAGCTCTAAAAGGCATGCACTTAACCTGCATTGTAGCACATTACTTGAGCATTTTCCAACCTGGTGTCCTCCAACTGTTTTGGAATAAAACTCCCCTAACCCCTAACCATTGGATATTCTGGCTGGGGTTGTTGGGAGTGGTGGACTGGGGTATTTGGTATTAGGAAAAATGGGCTTTCCCCCCCAAAAAATGTCCTTAAATGGTAACAAATACTTTCTCGCTGTCATCTTGTTCTTCTTCTGCTTTCACCTTCCCCTCTGCTCGAATTTAGTGTGCAGTTCTTGCTACAAAATAAACCCCGACCCAAGCAAAATTAACATATCTATTTTGCTATTTTATTATAAACTCTCAAACTCTCTTTCAGCCTGCCAACTGCTTTGACTATGGTAAGGGAAATAATCTTGTGCATTGTGGGTATAACTTGTAAAGGCAAGTTAATGAGTATTTGAAGTCTTGCTGTTTATACTTCACTACAAAATTGTGTCTTCTTCTTTTTTGACAGCAAGTTGAAGTAGATGCACAACAATGTATGCTTGAAATCTTAGACACAGCAGGAACGGTATGTAAAAATAAGACTAAGTGTAAAACTACTATAGGTCAACTTTTACAAATGAAAGTGTTTACAGAGCAATAGATTAAGCTACAGAACAAGCCATTCCAGTTAATTTCTGTAAACATGCATAAGACTATTAGTATATGATTGTTTTCATTTTTGTTTATTTAAGAGTGTATATGTTATCCATGAATTAAAAAAAAATGAGCTACAGAACAAACTAAGTTTTTATCAGTGTCTCTCGACAACGGTCAGCATGTCACTGTCATTCTTTGCTAAGTTACAAATAAATTGTTCTTCTTCCCCAACCTGTTTGACAAAACTATACAAGTGACATTATTAATAAGTAGAAGGGGTAATATCAGTGGAGGAGGAGGAGGAAATGAACATTGAATTCTAAAATGATAGAGGGTTAGTTTTCTGTACATGTTTGAAAGGTATTAAATGCTCACAATCACTTCAGCATCTTGATGTTCAGCATCTGTTTAAAAATTGTTTTCCAGCAGGCACTCTAAGCTTGTGGTATGGTATGAAGCTTGTACATGTAGAGCAACTGATCTGCATACGCAAACCTGTACTAATTATATCTTGCGTATAAGGAGAAACAGTACACCAATCTTTGGATCCATCCTGTGACTCCCCCCCAAAAAAACACACACACACAAAAAATGTGTCTGCACTATAGTCCTGCAGAAGGTGCAGCTTTATTTTCAGTCCCTTGCCTATGCCTTTTATAGTGCAGCTCTTTGCTGAGTTGGTATTTTTCACGCAGCTTTCCACCACCTTCCCAATATCATTCATAGATACGTCTGTCAGTTCTGACACCACATATGAAGCAGTGCTGTGGGTTTCCCAGAAAATTTTCTGCTGTCCTAAATCAATCAAAACCAGAGTTACCATATCTATTTGTCTTATATTGTTATGTTTCCTGAGGGGTGTCATATATTACATTCTGTATAAAAATCTCAAAGTGTTTGCGGTAGCCCAAAGTAGTTCAGTGAAAATATTTGACTAAGGGGGGAAAGCAAGAAGGTGTATTTCGTGTAATTTAATTCTTATGCAAGCAAATACCAATTGTAATTCAGACCTACTTTTTCCCTTCTCTTTCCCCAAACCCATATCTCTTTGTGGTATGCCTTTTGAGATTGTAAGCCCAAGCACAGGGGCTTAATTCTGATATTTGTTAGTCGGTCTGGTCTGTGAACTTCTTTTCAGCTGAAGAGCAGGACAGAAATGCTGTAAATAAATTCAAAAATGTACCTGGGGTTTTAAAAATACTAAATATCTCCTCCTCCCCCCTTACATTATTTAAAGGGGAGAAATGAAGGCACTGAAACGATAAATAATTGAGGTGGTATCCTGCCAAGAATGGCTAACTTGTCTATTGATTCCAATGGGTCTACACTGAGTATGACATAGCCATGTACCACCCACCAATTTAAACATGCCTAAAGAGCAGTGCACATGAATATTTGCTCTCTAGTCACCGCAAAGTTAAATACAACTTTGATTATATATTTGATTTTGTTCTGTATCCATTCTAACTACCCAACTTTACTAACGTTGGATCCCTTCATTATACCACTAATTTTTAGGAGGAAAAGGCTGTTCTAAAAACTGAAAATTGGGGTTGACAGTCACCTGGTGTCAAAAACCATACAGGAAAAGGCTCAGTGCTTTACAAGCCCTGATGTGGCACTTGCAAAGAACAGTGCACAGGGCTTTGCAAACTATGACGAACAGCAAAACTGGGTATATGACACAGATATACAAGCCCTGAAGATAAGCTGATCATCAGCGCCTCTGTGCACAGGGCTTTACAAGTGCCACTGATCAGCTGCAAAGCCCCTTTTGGCGCAGCTGAGTGTTTACCTGACCCAGACCGGATGTCATATATGATGATAGGTGTAGGGCAGGTGTGTGCCTCACAGGCCAAATGGGGAGACCTGGTCCTAATTAGGTCCATGGGATGGAGGTTCCCCACTGCTGGTATAGAACAAGATGCTGCCTAAAAAGAGTGGGAAAAGATGGAAAAATTGTTAACTGAATAAAGATAGCTGGAACTCTGAAGTTTCACTACTAATTTACAGTGTCTTTAATCCATCTGCTTGTTAGACTGATGCCTTTTCCCCCTGTAAATCTGTAATTCTTGACACAATGCTTCCAGCTTATTTTGAGTAAGTGTCAACTGATTACTTTACATGTCCAGAAAGCCAGCCAGCTCCTATTTAGCATAAACAGGATAGGAAAACTAAATTCATGCTTATGATCAGTCCTCATAAGTCAGGCTGCATTTGTCAGATAACTGTTCTGAGTTCTCCGTTTCTGTCATTGTGTTTTACAGGAACAGTTTACAGCCATGAGAGACCTCTACATGAAAAATGGTCAAGGGTTTGCTTTAGTATATTCCATCACAGCACAGTCCACATTTAATGATTTGCAGGATCTAAGAGAACAGATTCTTCGAGTCAAAGACACTGATGATGTAAGCAGTCTTCCTAAGCATTGTTTGCAAATGGCCAGTGGAGGTTCTCTTTAGAAGCACAGCTTATGGCTCTTCTATGGCCAGTGTTCTACAATAAGGACATGATCTGATGTATGCATAGTAACTTGCCTTGGGTGAAAATGGGATTCCTGTTGTCTCTTTCCTTGATATGTGGCCACTCAACAGAACATCTGCTGCTAGTTTTATGACTATTGTATAAAAATGTAATTGAACTAGCACAAATTCACTATCAAAGCTTTAAAGACAGAATAAGCAAGAATCATAAATATAAAATATATTCTTTAAGTGGGACTTTATTATTTAAAATGGGGCTTTGGAAGATAAACTATGCACACAGGCCAAGACTAGCAGGATTCATACTGTGTTTGAAAACGTAAACAATGCTTGGATATTCAATTCCTTGATTAAGTAGAGACGTGTGTGCAGCTGGCCATTTTAAAACATTACAAAACAATGAGTACTGTCTGTGATGTTAATTTGGAGCCAGAAGGAAGAGCACTGCTGGTTGGATTTAAAAGAAGCTGGTGCTTTGCTTTACTGCATTACTATATTGTGCCATATTGCTCCGTCTCAGATTCCAATTATCTCATTAGAATAAGTCGCTCTTTTAGGTTCAGAAAGTGGTGAATCATACAAGGGCAGTGGATTATTTTACTAGATAACACAACAGCCCTAAATGTTATGTTAAAATGAAATGTAGATTCAAGTACAGAACTGCAGTGCTGTATAACTTGGATTTGAGAACTCCAAATCTAAGCTATTAATGGCTTCATTCTCAAATGTTGATGTCTTAAAATTACTTTAATGATATGATGCATTTTAAATGCATTACCTCTAGTTTGATTGTGTAAGAATCCAGTTTTCAATTAAGACTTCAGATATAACTTTCAGAGTGTGACTGATTAATATAGGAAATTATTTAACTTTTCACAGTAGTAGTTATTTAATTTACATTTTAAATCTTTACTTAATGTTTATCATTTTAGGTACCAATGATTCTGGTTGGCAACAAGTGCGATTTGGAAGATGAAAGAGTTGTGGGAAAGGAACAAGGACAGAATTTAGCAAGGCAATGGAATAACTGTGCATTCTTAGAGTCTTCTGCAAAATCAAAAATAAATGTTAATGAGGTAAATAAATAATTTTACACATTTAATTTTACTTTGTTCAACCCAAACCCACACCGCCACTATTATCAGCTCTTGTGAGTTTTTGATCACCTTCATTATTCTAGTGTAAAATTAGATGTAAATTTGTACCTAATTCCTATTGAAATCAGTGGGATATGTCATTCGTTGCTGACATATCCTGTTAATTTCAACAAAATGCAGGTGGAGTCTGGCAAACCTATCTAAGTTGTTATGAATTCTACCTCTGTCTTAACTCAATGCTAAGGCAGAATTATGATCTCTGCTTCTGGAAAAGTCCAGCAGAAAGGGGGAGAGATCACTTCTCCAAAAATGGGAGATACCTTTTTTTGTTCTTGGTATAAAGTAGGGAGAGAATTGTCACCTCTGGAAAGTGATTAACTAATGGCATGAGGTTTCATTGGCAACAATCCACTTCATGAGAATGAGGGAGACTAGTTGGTCTAAACAGCAAAGGGTATTGTACCTCCTTAAAGACTAACAGATTGGTTGGTCTTCAAGGTGCCACAAGAGGTAGCCTAGGGGTAGCCAACGTGATGCCTTCTAGGTGTTGTCGACAACTCCCATCAGCTGTAGCCATTGTGAATAATGGTTGGGAATTTGGAGGACATCATGTTGGCTACCCAATTTAACCTATTAGAGCAAAAACAATATGGCTGTCCTTCTGGAAATAGACGATCTAATTCACCATGGCATTGTCTTCTGTTAAAGCCAAAACAACTGCTCCTTTGAAGTTTGAATGCTTCTAAATGTTAGAAATTAATAATCCTGTTTTGGAAACTTGTACAGTGGTACCTTGGGTTAAGAACTTAATTCGTTCTGGAGGTCTGTTCTTAACCTGAAACTGTTCTTAACCTGAAGCACCACTTTAGCTAATGGGGCCTCCCGCTACCGCCGTGCCGCTGGAGCACGATTTCTGTTCTCATCCTGAAGCAAAGTTCTTAACCCAAGGTAATATTTCTGGGTTAGCGGAGTCTGTAGCCTGAAGCGTATGTAACCCAAGGTACCACTGTATAAATGATGTGAACAGATTGGATGACTCTTTGTTGACTTCTCTGATGTAAAGATATGCAGCTGCAGAAGACATGATTGGTGATGGGACTGTTCTAGTTATTCCTAAAACTTAAAATGGCAATCTTGGACTACATTTGGGGGACATGCACATTACAACTGACAACACATTTGATCTTTTTCCCCCATGGAATTTCTTTCTTTGAAACTGGTCAGAATGCCTTAAACTTCCAACAGCTTTTTTTAAAAAAGCATGAGCTCTTTAAGATCAACTATCATTTATGGGTTATATGCAGTATTTTCCCGTGGTTCCCAGGGAACTCCTGAATTGCACATAAAAATTATTCAAGCAAAAATTGAGCAGGTCTGTGGAAGTAGGGGCAGAAAGAATTTTTGAAACAACTTTTGTGTGGGGAAACTAGCTTTTCAGGATGATATTTACTCTAAAACATAGCCAGCTATTGAATGAAAAGCTTCATTTTATGTGCACATAGTCTAGAATTTATATGAAACTGTAAGGCTTTAAAAAAATTTATCTTATTAAAGACCTATTCACATTATTTGGCCCATAGAACTGGATCAGGATCTCCTACTTTGTTTCCTTAATGCAATGTTTGTTCACCTGTCAATTACATGATGTCACTATCACCAATGTGTTTTCTTTTGTCTCTGCATCTTATCATTGATTTCAAACTTTACTTCCTTTGCTCGATTGGTTTGATTTCAAACTATGCAAGCAATGGATGCATTTCTCTGGTGGACTTGGTTTAAGTGGGGCTTTGATCAGCATTGCTTGCCAAAGAACAATTGAGAGCACACTTAAGGCTCCTGATTTTCCCTTTGAAACTGTCTTTACCTGCCTCATATGGGCCAGACATTCCCTACTGCTGATGTTCAAAACAGGCCCAAAATATTTGCAGGATTCTTTTGCTTAACATAGGAGGAAATTAGTCCCCAAATATTCATGCTGAATTGTATGTAAAGTAAAGCTTCCTTAAAATCCAAGCGTATTGTGTGCATTTCTTGGAAATAAGGGGTCTTCAGTGGTGCTACTCCCTAGAAAGTGTTTAGGATTGCAATCTCAGTCTTGTCTGTCAACCCCCTTGAAAATAATCAGGGTCTTATTTGCATGATTTGCACTTCTGGGGGAAAAAACTGGGAAAAGTAGCAGTTGTCAGTTTTAAGAACTCTGGAAGGCAGAATATAAGCGCTACACATCAGAATTTCGTTTGTGGCAGCAGATATCTGCAGTGGTATTTAAATGTCATGTTTAAAAGCTATGAAGCCTGAAAATGATCCCACTTGAAAAACATTGAATATATGAAGCAAACTTTGTGTTCACAGATCTTCTACGACCTTGTGCGACAAATTAACAGAAAAACTCCAGTACCTGGGAAAGCACGCAAAAAGTCATCTTGTCAGCTACTTTAATATATGTGTGTACTGTAGCACTGAGCCAGGTAAGTGTAAGCAAAATCTGGCCACGCTGAAAGCCGCAACAAGTGTTGCTGTATTTTTAAATGATTAATTGATTTCTTCGCATTCGCCATGCTGAGATGCTTTTGATCATTTCAATCTGGTTTTAAATTATAACACTATATCTGCATCCGTGTGCACTTGAATATGCATGAAGGATTGCCAGCTCTTTATAGGATGGGTCAAAAATTCAAAGTTAATGGCTTGGGATTCAGACATAGCCTTGTGCAAGTAAAAGGTACTTCTGCCAATGTTGTGGGGGATCTGACTTTTTTTGCCAGTTGCTTCTTGCTGCAACCTCCTGTGACACTTCTCTCAGACCTCAGGAGCAGCTTTTCAGGGGCTGCAGTAGGAAAGAGGTAGAAAAATCCTGGTCTGGGAGCAGAATTTCACTTGGGGGTAGTTGGAATTGAACCCTCTCTTGAAATGGGAAACAAATTTTAATGCAACTGAAACATCTTTTTTCAATACAGTTATTATCTTTCATTGCTTAAATACCATCTGAGTATTAATCTCTGTTTCTCTTTATGTTCCAGGTCTGAAGAACTGTTGCTGACTACAACAGTGCCAGCATTCCAACTTTATTAAACCTACCAACATCTTAAAATGGACTTTCCTGTGGTGGTACCCTTTGTGAAATGGATGACAGCTACTACATCAGTTTGCACATTCTAATCACTTTCCAGTGTCACGAGAGATTTTTACTTATAAATAATCTAAATGTACGCAACTGGTAAAACCAGAGCCTACATCCAGTATTACTGATAAGAGACATTGTTCATCCACCAATGTTGTACATGTATGAAAACTGTACTGTATACTGCAACAAACCCCATACTTCCTATTGGAGAGTACAATAATGTAAATCCGAAAAGCACCACTATTTTAGCGTAATAAAAGAAAGTCCAAAGAGCTCCTATATAGACTACTCCAGATAACTTTGCTTCATCGGTATTTGTAGCTTATTGTAACTTTTTTAAAAGAAAAATACAGGATCACCATTGTATTGTACAAAAGCGCTTTGATTAACTCAACAGCTATATAGTTTTTTAATTTTAGGATAAAAAACCTGTGGAGACAGTGATCTAGTCTTTAAAATGAGTCCTTTCACTATAATGTCTGTCTAAAGACATTGCCTTTAATATCTGTTGGGAAGGAAATGTCCAGATTTTTCAACCTTTTATTGTATGTTTCCTTTTCCTTGTTTACATAGGGAACAATGTTTATAGTTGTGTGTACAGTGGGGGTCTACAACAAGAAGTGTATATTTTAAAACAATTTTTTAATGATTTAACAATTTTTTGTAAATCATTTTGGCTTCTGCAGCTGTAGATTCTCACTGTGAATTCCCTTGCTTGCTCATGCATAAGTGTATTTGCAATACCAAATATACAGGTTTAGTACTTTTGCCTGTTAGTGATTGTTTTACATGTGTAACGTTTTGGTTGAGATGTTAAATGGTGGACGAGTACTGTGGATGTGAATGTGGGAAGTAATTTTAATCATGTGTAATTGGTCCCAGGGCCTAAGTTGCAGTAATTACCTTTTTGCAGATTTATTTAACAATGCCTTGTTGCTTTGTATGCATTAACGTTTGGGTGTAAAGATTGCGTGTAAAATCCAACAGGGAGCCACAGTATTTAAATTGACCAACCTAATGTTACAACTGCTTTGAGGTGGCCAAATGTAAACTAAAAGCCTTAATTAAAAGTGGTGCAATTTTGTATGACTTAGCATCAGTAGTTCAATAAATTTGGATTGCCATGCAAGGGCTTGCATTACAACTACCTGTAATTGAATGTTTTGTGTAATGTTTCGGTGAGATCAGTAATGTGTTAAAATGTGTGTCTGGCAATTAGAATTTGAAACCCCAAGGAATCATTGCTTGTCCATCCTATATAAGTCAGACTACTTACACATTCTCCTAAATAATCATGGATGTGCTCTGACCACTAATGTTGCCATAATTTACTGGTTTCAGTGGAAACATTCCAGAGTTAGGTCAGCCTCCGTTGCTGAGTATCTTTGCTAAGAAATGTGATAGAAGGAAAAAGAGAGTGAGATTATTTTTACCAACCTTCTTTGTCCCAAGAGGGTACTGGTATATGCTAAACCTAGAACTATGTTAAGTTTACAAATACTTTGAGGCCTGAAAGACATCAGATGCGCAAATGGAGTAGTCTTACAAGCTGCTTGTTTCAAGATAATTCAAAACTATTATTGGCTATGCATAAAGAATCCTATGTAGTCTGCTTGTTCTCAAGTAAAAAATACCAGGTTAATTGAGCAACAAACTCATGGAAGCGTGGGGTATCTGAAATGTACAGGCAAGGTTCCCCATATGCTTGCTGTAGTGCGCAAAAATATGGACAGCGCAAGTTGACCAACCATGAGTTGGGTATTCGTTTTATCTTGGCTACTGAAGTCCAGTCACAAGAACCTGAAGTTACTGGGGCAGGAACTGTATTTCAGAATGCTGAATCACAGTACAGGATTGGGATTTTTTCTAATCCTAGCTAAAGAAACCAGCTGCATGCAGGTGACTTGGCAAAAGGTTCAGTTTTTTATAAAGCCTTTCATTTTTTGATAAACTGTGAAGCAGATAGCACAGGCAATAGTTGATTCTATGGCCTGGGTTACTGCTTGGTTGGTAGTTTATTGCAACCTTGTCTGCCTTTGAGAACTGAATCTTAACTATACAGAAAAATGCTCATTAACATCCTTTGGTTGGAAAGAAGTCTGTTTCACTGGTAAGTTCTGGCACTCTGTTCGTGGGTGAGTATAACTTGTGTGTGCTGCTGTACTTATTGGTAGTCTGGACAGGCAGGACTACTATACAAAGCAGCCTTGTACATAGCCCTGTGTAGGAGAAATCTCTTGCCAGTTCTAGTCCTCCCATGCTCCAAATAGGGCTTTTGCAGAGCTCTGCCAATTTTGAAGCAGCTGGGCTTTTTTCTCACCATCACTGGATTTTAGGTAGAAAAGGAGCCAGCAGAGAAACGTAGCTGGTTAACTGCATTCATACGAGAAATGATGACTACACCAAAATGCATTAGTCTTGGTTCTACAGCTACAGCATTTCCTAAGAGATTGTGCATGACTTTTCTGTACAGTATAAAATATAGTGCCAAACAATCGTATATACTATGCTTTTGGTCACAGCTTTTGGATAAGATTGTTTTATTCATATCTCATCCTTTATTTCCTCACAGCTGTTCATTTGCAGAACACTACAGGCTGTAACATTAAGCAACCCTAAACGTGTATGTGCATGTACCTGAAAGTTGCAGGAAAGACTCATACAGCCTTCCTGCAGCTTAAGATACAGTATGTATTCCTGGCCCAAAAAAGTTCCTCCTGGGTTTTCAAATGTGAGTCTTTAGTGGGAACCAAACTCATAACTCACCATCGTGGTGGTGTTTTTTTAAAAAGAATAAACACCAAACTGCCTGTGTCTTTTTAAATAACTGGCTGTGTTTTGATAATGGCAGTTAATCATAACCCTCCCCTCAAATTCATTGCTCACTTTTTAAAAAGGCTAGTATTTCCAGGTTAATACATACTGTGTAACATCACTTTTCAAACTCTGTATAGTTCTGTATTTCTTCTGCTTATTCTAGTTCACAGGATTAGGTTTTTGGCAAGGTATTACTAGCTACTTGTCTTTCATGATAGTGTACTTTCTGTCTCCCTTGGCACAGCAAATCTGAAGCAAACATCTCCAAGAAGAATGCAGTGGGAGAAACTTGTTCTCAAAAGTGCCTAAGAGGTTTTATTACAGCTCAAGGCATTTCAGAATTCATGTTCCTTCAGGAGCAATCTTAAACTTTCACAATACAAATACTTCCTATCTGTCACCATGGTCTTCCTCATAGTGCCAGATAGGTAGCAATATTTGTGCAAGCTGCTTCAGCTGCCTAAGGTACACATTCTGTAGAATATTGCTTCTTGAGTAAAAGCTGACTTCCAAAACTAGTAAGTCCATGCTTTGTGGGGAAGAGTTTCTCCTTTTGTATTATTACTGGCTTCTGTGCCTAGTTTGTTTCTAACTCATCCATGCTCAGTGGATCTGCAATTCAACATCTGTGTTAGGATTATCACTGTCAGGATATCTTAAAAGGACATTTGTACTGATGCGGAGTGGGGAGCTCGCATTGGCAGAAGCAGCCCTGTCTCTGGTGGTGTCTCCTTGTCAAGGCAGAAGCTTTCAGTGTGAAGCAACCTCTATCTCCTAGTATTTCCACTTGCCAGGTTGTCTTTTCTGTCTGGGTTGTGTGTGTTGGATTTGTATTGAAAGAACAGTTCCATGGCTTCATGTATGAATGACCAGCCCTACTGCTACACTAGCAACTGTTAACATGCATTTTAGTGTAAACCCATTAGCTAGCCTGCCCTACTCTCCCTGTGACATGTCTTCCCAGTTCTTGCTCTGTAAGAGAACTGTTTAATCTCTTGCCAATTTAATTGTAATGGGTGGATATTTGGGATGCTTTACCTGTAAACCTAATTTCAATGCTAATAAAGGAAATTGATTTTTCTTTGACACCGCGTTTTTGTTCAGAATAGAGAGGGGAGCTTAGCAAAGGTTAGCAGGTCTAAACCAAATGTACTAGAAGACAGAACTCCTTCCATGCTTTTAGTAGCTACACAGAAAGTAGAATACAATTGCAGGGGCCTTTCTTCTAGGCCCTTCAACATAGTGAGGAGAAGCTACCAGTGAAATATTCAGTTATGTATCCATACAAAGGTAGCTTACCAGGCCTTTCGAGGGCAGTAATGAAGTAGCTTGAGCTATACTTGGAAGCCATTTCCTCCTAATTAGACCAATGTTTCCCAAACTTTGGTCTCCAGTTGTTTTTTGGACTACATTTCTCATCATCCCTGACCACTGGTCCTGCTAGCAAAGGATGATGGGAGTTGTAGTCCAAAAACAGCTGGACACCCAAGTTTGGGAAACCCTGCTCTAGACTCATAAGAGCTATGGATGCTGTTATAAAACCAATAAAAACCTCAAGACACCCATTTCCTTTTCTGCTTGAGAGAGCCCAGCCGCTGGTGTTTAAAACCCGTCACTTCCGTGGTAAAATGTAATGAAAGGATCCGTTCTGCCTCCTCGTCCTTTTAATATATCGGAAATTATAATGCCCAGTTCCGTGGTTTTTGCCGAGTTCTGCAGTCCCAAACCTTACACGGGCATCCGCTCAGCGCCTGCCGTCGGGAAATGGGTTTATATGGGAATGGTCCTCCCAAGCGGCAGGCGGCGCCCTTCCTGCCCAGGAGCCTGTCTGTGTCGACCGTTACAGGAAGCCGTTGAAGCCGGCATGGCGAGTGAGAAATTTTGAAGAGTCCTTGCCTCTCTGTACGAAGGGGTCTAAGCGGCGGCCCCCGCAGGCCAGGCTTCCATTGCCCTTTGGCTTCTCTGCTTTGGAAACATGAAGGCCCGTGTGAGCCTCAGGCGGCTTCTCGCCTCAAACAGGCGTTGCCACAAATCCCGCCCCCTCCGCTTTCATTGCCTTGATTATTCCACTTCCTGCTCCGGGTCACGAGCTTCCGGGGAGCGGGAAGACTCAAGAAGCGGCAACCAGCCTGCCGCTCGCCTCCGAGATGGACAAGTCGGCTCCTTTGACAGAGTACGCGGGGGGAGAGGAGCGGGGGGAGGGGAGGCCCGGCGAGAGGTGTTCTCTCTGCCTGGGGCGGGCGGGAGGGAGTGGGGAGCCTGCAGCGAGCGTGGGCTTTGTCCGCGCCCGTCCGTTGGCCGGGAGGGAGGGAGGGAGGGAGAGCCGTTAGCTGAGCCTCGCGCGCCAGCTGATAGGCGCTCGGAAGGTTGCCAGGCAACGGAGCGGCCTGCCCAGCCCAGCCCTACTGTTTCCCACAGTGGACATGTGGGCAATATTGGGCAGCCTCCCTGAGCTGCCCTTTGTCATAAATACAGCCCACCTTCTGATAGCCTTGTTCTCAATGAAGCTGCCTAATCCCCTCTTGAGAGCGCTCCAAACTAATGGTCAACCACCACGTCCTGTGGCAGTGAGTCCCACAGTTCCACTTTTCATCCGTTCGCATATGCTCATTTGGTGGTTTTAAGGTGGGGCACTTAGGATGAGGGGCTCCTGCAAAGTCAGGTTGTTAGAAACCCCACTAAACCTCCATGGATTAGGGACCCCACCCCATATCTCTTGGACTACTTCCTCCTCCATCAAGGTGCTTGAAATGTTGGAAGCTTTCTTTAGCTGTCCTACTTTCTGAAGTGCTGCAGGCAGATGACTTGGCCATTTCAGTGGTGGCTCCTTGCCTTCCTTAGGCAGGTTTGCCTGGCGGTCTTGTCGGTATCATTTAGGTGTCTGGCCAAATTATTTGTTTTACTCAACGTCAATTTGAGTTTTACTATCTGATTAGACTGTTGCTTTTAGTTTGTGTTATGTTTATGTTATGACCTTGTGTCTTTTGTAACCCACCCTGGTACCATACATTTAGGCTGAAGGAGCTAAATAACCACATTCTGTCGTGACACTTAAGCACACTTTACCAAAGCAATCTCCCACCACCTATCCTTAACTTCACAGACCAAGTGAAATGGAGCCTCCTGGCCATCTGAGTATCAGATGCTGGAGGTGACTTGCTACCATTCTGTGTTGCAAACTTCACAGAGACATTTGGCTGGCCATTGCTACGGTGCTGGACTAGACGGAGAAGAGAACCACAAAATTAGTTCAAGTTAGAGAGGTGGGGTCTAAATCTCAAAAATTATTTTCCCATCCAAAAATTACCCATTCCTTTGATAGGAGGCAAAGTTTTTCCGTGCTTCAAATTGCTTTTCTTCCTCCCCGCAATTTCCCATGTTTGCAGAGAGAAAAGGAAAAACATATTTTTTTATCAGTGTCACAAAACCATGTTGCATTCTTCACAGAACACATAATTAATTAATTGCTGCAAGGTGCAGTGAAGCCCACAACCTAAAGATTGATTTAAAAAAAAAAAGACTTTATCCATGAATTTGTCTACCATATTTTAGCCATTAAAGGTAAGTAGAAAATCCAGGTTTAGTGGATGTATGCCTCTGAATGCAAGATGATTCTGTGGAAAATAACAGTGAAAACCATCATCTTCACGCCCAGCTTGTGAGCCTCCAGAGGCATTTGGTTGGCAGCTATTGGGAAAAGAATGCTAGTAAACTGTATAGGAAAAGTGAATTCTGAGATTGGTGAATACTGATGTATTTCAAAGATGTTCAAAGATGGCAGAAATTATCTAATGTGCAAGTAGAGCCTTCTTTTCTTTTCAGCATCTGGTTCTGTTGAAGATTATTATAATTAGCTGACTGCTAGAATTTTGCTGTTGAGGATATTTCTTTATTAGATGTAAAGTTTCAGATTTCACACATGCATTAAAATAAAATAACATTGTTGTTGTTTAGTCGATTAGTCGTGTCCAACTCTTCGTGACCCCACGGACCAGAGCACACCAGTAACTCCTGTCTTCCACTGCCTCCCGCAGTTTGGTCAGACTCAAGTTGGTAGCTTCAATAACATTAGATGTTTGTATTCTTTTCAGGAATGATTTTCAAAATATGGCTACTCCACAAGAAGTAACTCGGCCAGTTCGGAAGCAGAGTTCTAAAAAAAAAGTTTCTAGTATCCTTTTCCTTTGGTTTTACCTAAAAGCATATTCATATGGTTTGTGAGCTAGACATTATCTCTTTAAATGATAATGTCTTTTTTATATAAATAAAGGTTAATTCAGGACAGTGCAGAGTAACATAATTTATTTTCTGTTACACATAGTAATATAATTTAATATGATTTTGACCATTATTTTGCTTCATGATTTGTTACTTTTTGTGACAAATGTAGTAAGACCAGGCGAAAAACACTTTAAGATTTGAAGCTATTAAAATTCACACCCAAAGTGAGTATCAGCTTCAGAAAATGAGATATTTCTCAGAACTGCAGCAGGAGTGGGAAAGGTAACATTTACCCACATATGCTTGTTCTGATCCTGTTAATTGTCAGCATATCCTCCACCTGATTCAATTTGCGTTTGTAGAAAAACTGCACTTAAGCAATAGGCTTCCTGGGATAGATGGAATTTGAAGGAATAATGACATAGACTGTGTTTACCAGAACTTAAGATGGCCAGGGACACCTGCAAACTGAGGCAGAACTTTAAAGCTTATTTTCTTAGCTTGATTCTATTTTCTTAGTCCTTGCTTCTCTGGATGAGAGTTCAAGTGGCATGACAACAAGAGGAATGACAGTCCCCAGGACTCCAGGACTGGGGCGGCTTTCACGCTCCTGTAAGATCTTTTATACCTATTGCCTTATTTGATGTACACTTTAGTACTTTAAATTTACTATACTTCTAAGTGTTTACGTCCACTATTCCTTCCACTCCTAAATAGTTTAGTTAAAATTAATTAAAATAGCATTAAGTACTAAGCACAATACTGGTTTTCTGTAAGAGGGTGAAGTCTTATTCACTATTTCATCTGTCTGCTGAGTTGAATAATGTATTAGTTCCAGCAAGGAGCTACCCCACCCCTCGCCATGTCTTGCTCCTGTTCCTGTTAAAAAAAATAATTAAAAACAATTTTCCTCCAGTTACTCCACAGAGTCGGAGTTCCATGAATCAACTGAATATGTCTACCATCATGGGCACAGGAGGAAAATCTCCTTATCTTGTGCATACTCCTGGGCACCTTGGAAATGTGTCTATGGTAAGAACATGCAAAGTACAAATGAGCAGCATTCAGAGTCTTTCACCCATCATAGGGTACTTTTGCAACATTTAACAGCCAAATTCCAATTCTGCAGTTCTGAGTCTATGAAATCTTGTGCATGTTTATTCAGAAGTAAGTCCCACTGTACTGAGTGAGGTGTTCTCCCAAGTAGTGTACATAAAGTTGCAGGTTAATATTTTTCTTTTTTGTCCTTTCTAAAGGACCTTTCATTTAAGGTGCTGCTTTTTGACCTTTAAAGCCCTTCACTGCCTAGGACCCTCGTACCTACGGGACCGCCTCTCCCGGTATGCCCCACGGAGAGCCTCAAGGTCCATAAATAGCAACACCCTAGTGGTCCCGGGCCCTAAGGAAGTTAGATTAGCTTCAACCAGAGCCAGGGCCTTTTCAACTCTGACTCCAGCCTGGTGGAACGCTCTGCCTCATGAGACCAGGGCCCTGCAGGATCTGATTTCTTTCCGCAGGGCCTGTAAGACAGAGTTGTTCCGCCTGGCCTTTGGCTTGGAGCCAGTTTGATTCCCTCCCTCTCTTTCTTTTTTCTTTTCCTTTCTCCTCCTGCAATGAGGCTACATTTTAATATTTTAATGTTTCAATATTTTAATGTATTTTAATTTTGTTTTTAAGTTGTAATCATTCAACTTGTTTTTATTATTGCTTGTTAGCCGCCCTGGCTGGGGAGGTCAGGGTATAAATAAAAATTATTATTATTATTATTATTATTATTAATTATTTATTATTATAGTGAGGTACCTGTGAAAATGTAACTAGAGTTCCAATCTAGAGAATCAAAAATAATATCGTATGCTTAGGAAAGAAATGTCTATACTCTCTTAATAAATGTGTGCTTGTTAAGGGTTTCAGCCATTCCTGGGAACAGGGAATTTTCATCCCACAACTTCCATTTTTCTTTCCCAATTAATACACTATATTATGTGACTACTGAACATGCTCACTCCTCACTGGACTGGCCACCTTAGTTTGTTTTTTTAAGTTGTACTTTATCAAATCTTGGGACTCAGTCTAAACATGCTGTTAAAGGTAAAGGGACCCCTGACCATTAGGTCCAGTCGTGACCGACTCTGGGGTTGCGGCGCTCATCTCACTTTATTGGCTGAGGGAGCCGGCGTACAGCTTCCGGGTCATGTGGCCAGCATGACTAAGCCGCTTCTGGCGAACCAGAGCAGTGCACAGAAACGCCGTTTACCTTCCTGCTAGAGAGGTACCTATTTATCTACTTGCACTTTGACATGCTTTCAAACTGCTAGGTTGGCAGGTAACGTTACCTCCCTTTTATTTCTCAGTGCCCTTGTTTCAGCTCTGACCATCAGCATTCACTCATCTGAGTTTGCTATTAGAAAGAGTGATGAGAAGAGCAGCTAAGATTGGTTATTTTAAATTCTTAGATAAACTTCAATGTGTCCAGAAACTAGAAAGACAGAAAATGTTCCCTGTTGTATCATTGTGACATCACTGGATTGTTGCTTTAGCTACTGTTACTGAGGCTACTGCTCCCTATTATGTGATTATGATATCAGAGGCTTGTAGCACTGGCTACTGCTCTTGGGCTAGTCTATCACTGTCTCCCCTGCTGTCATATTGAATGCTGCAAAATCTAGTCAGTCTTTTAAGGTAAGAAGTTTTCAGCCCTCATGTAGATGGAAGGTAGGGATAATGATCTACTGCTACTGAAGCTGGGTTCTCACCATCTTTCTTGATAATTTGCTGTCATTTTGTATGTCATAAAAACTTGCCTTGACAGCAGACCTTTTAAGGATAATATGTAGTATTTAGATGGGTAGAAGACTGAATGGCTAGAAGGAACTTTTCTCCCTCCTCTCACATCATTAGGAAATCTAGGAATGCATAAGAGAGTCATGTACCAGTAGGGTGCAGTTTTGTAAAACTCCCTTGTTGGAGCAAGACACTAGATTACAGGTGACTCCTTTCTTTTAAGGAAAAAATAATCATCACCACCTACATTCAATCATCCGATCCCTATTTCAACCAGAGTACATTTTCATGAAAACTGCAATATCTACAATGGTGATTATTGTCTCTTTTGCTGTTGACTAAGTCTGCAATCGAAACTCTTGGTGCTGGCTGGCAGGGCTTAACAGAGCTGTCCTGGAGCTCTCCACTGGCAAGGAACTTGGCTGGTAGCAATTTCACCCAGTCACACACTTGGCAGGCAGAACAAGGAGCTCTTCAATGGCAGAGTGATGCTGGCATCATTGCAGGCAAAGGCTGGTAGAGGCTGATGCAGCTGAGCTGAGGGTTGCTTCTGCCCTGTCAGCACACATAGGTCAATGCAAAGGGGGATTGGACTCCACCATAAGTAACAGATGGCTGACATTGAAATCTGAAATTGAAGGGAAATCCATATTAATCAACTTCAACTAGAACTACTTTCTGAAGAAAAATGTACATAAGCAATCACAATGTCAGACCATTGATACACAATGCAGTGATATTAATAGGGTTTTTATTCTGTGTATCATATTGTGTGTTTTAGTTAGATGACAATGACTGGACAACTTCACTCTCCCCTCAACATTCAATCATGTTCACAAATTTAGAGTACAGTGGTACAGAAGATATCACTAAGAGTGCTGTCCTGTTGAAGGAGGATGATCCTGGGGAAGCAGGTGAGAGCTCACTTTTTGCCTTTGCTATCTGTTACGGCATCAATGCCTGTTGTTAAATGCATAAGGTATCCTGTTGTAGGATAAGTAGCTGGTCTAGTTTTTCTTCATCCCATCCAAGGGATAGCTCAGCTGGTAGAACATGAGACTCTTAATCTCAGGGTCATGGGTTCAAGCCTCATGTTGGACAAAAGATTTCTGCATTGCAGGGTGTTGGCCTAGATAATCCTAGGGGCCCCTTCCAACTCTACAATTCCATGATTCAAAGTAGATCATAGTCTTGGAAGAACAGTACCATGGCCGGGGACAGCCATAATAACTAATATGCTAACTGTCATATATAAAATAGGTACATCTTAGGAAGTTGGTTAAACCACATTGTACATTTCCACAGGCCTGATGTTGTTTTTGTACAGTTGTTCTGGGTTTGTTTTTGGCACATGATTTCAGAATTGTAGTGCTGAGAATTTATTTAGCTACATTTCTTTTCCTGTGTCTAAATGTTTGACTTTCCCCCCTTTAAGTCAGAGACGGAGAATCTGAGAATCTGTGACTCTCCAGGTGTTGCTATACTCCCAGCTCCCATCAGCCTCAACCAGCATGGTCAATGGTCAGGGATGATGGGAACTGAGGTTCCCCACCACTGATTTAAGGAATGCTTAGACTATGTCAGTTTCACCCCATCAATACTTCCATTTTATTGTTCTAAAGAACATCTGCAAAGGAGACTGTGTTATCAAATGTGCTTTGAAACATTGTGCTTATTGTACAGCTATTTTAAAAATCTTGTTTTATATATTTTGATATATGTACAAAACATAGGCACTATGAGTGTTTAAATATAATAAAGGTGAACTTGTTACAAGCTAGACTTGTTCTAAAGTAGGTTATTCTAATTAACACGTTTCTTCTTCTAGCTACGAGGAGTATGTACTCTGATTTTCTACATTCCCTTTTAAAACACACTTCCACTACCATTTTTGAACTTGTAGATGAGTATGAAGATACTTGCAATAACCAGGTATATTGTTATATCCCTTATGTATTCATTACTTGCTGAACCAAAATCATTTTCCCTCATTGAGTAAGCATAGAGTAGTACAGGCAATGTCACTGCCGTATATATGAAAAGAGGGTTACTGTTGAGAGTGCCTGTAGTTTGTACAGAGAGCTCTCAAAAATAGCTTCTGTACAGACTCATTTTGTATAAAGCAACAAATTTACCAGTTTCATGTAATTGTTTGGGATTTGTAGCTGAAAATGAAGATTTGAACATCTTTAGCAATAAGCACATTGTATTAGTCCCTAACTACAACATTTGTTTAACTGCCTTTGATTGCATTAATCCCGTTACCAGTGCATCTTCCATTCTTCCTCTCTACTTGTATTCTTCTTACTGTCAGCAGGAAATTACTTTGTTTTTACTTATGCTGTATAAAGCAGGGTCACCTACCCCATACCCGATAGTGTGGGGCAGGTATGGACATGCCTACAATGGAACAACAGGGAGCCTCAAGTGAGCCCCTGGTTGTTCCTTTGCAAGCAGGGCTTCCTGTCAGTGCCAATCAGCTGACAGAGAGTGCTGGGGGCACACCTTCAAAGGAGGTGGCAATCCCCTTTGAACTTTTTATAGATGTAAGTCACCCATTGATTGGATCCAGTTCAGAACCTCTGTTGTAAAGCATTACACAAATTCCACTGTGCGAAGAATAAAATATTGTGTGAGAGAAGAAAAGATGATATAACCCAACTGTTGGTTTGTTTTTTAAATACCAGGTAAACATTCTTCAAAAAATAGTGTACCGAGCTACTCCTGGGCAGCAGAAATTTTCAAAAACTGCCAGTGTGTTGTGGCTTCTCAAGCAAGAGATGGTAACTTGGAGACTATTATCCTCAATTTACAGGTAATTCTCCTGAAAGCCTGCTTGTGTTTTTTCCCCTCAACACTTAAATTTACTTTGCAGTACAATCACACCTAATGTACATTTAACTTGTGTGATTTGAGGCATATGTGGTTGAAGGCCGACTGGCTGAAATTGCAGAAGTTAAATCCAAGCAAGACAGAGCTTAAAATCTCTTTTTGTGCCAAGTCTGCTCTTAGCCTTGCTTGAGGGGAAGAGGCCCTCCCAGCATGCCAGGTTTGAGATGCTCTCGCAATATCTCACAGGGCCATCCGAGTTCCTGCAAGATTTTGCATGTGTATCCTTAGACTTCCACAGCCAGTGTGCTGATCGAGGGGTTCTAGCTGGTGAACCAGCTGGAACTGAAAAAAGTCAGCCACCTGAGCCTCCAGGGATTAGGTTAGTTAAAGTGTGCTTGGCAGACATTAGCAAACCAATATAGGATGTGGCAGTTGAATGAATGACAAAATGTCACTTACTTTGGAATATATCCAAATACAGTGGGTGATATAGTCATACTGGGAGTAGAGTCATTGAAATCAATGGACTTAAAGTCCATTAATTTCAGTGTCCCTACTCTGAGTATGACTAACTTTGGATATTGTCCAATATTAAAAAAAAAAAATCTAACTGCACTATAACGGCATCCTCAATAGGAACTCTTTAAAATCCTCAGTAGAACTTTAAGCACATACAAGTTGTAAGGTGCAAGGAGGGAGACCAGGATGGGGATATGGCAGGTGCACACAGACCTTGCAATTGTCTTATCACTGTATCTGTGCCAGTGGGGTGAAGGGGATATAGGGCCCTCAGACCCTTCTGGACATTGTGTATGAATTGTGCCCTATGTGTACTTGCGGATTTCAACGAGATATATGTAGCTAAGAAATAACATGCAATGCTAATCCTCAATATTGTTTTTTCTCTCTTTGCTTTAAATCCAGGGATAGGATACAGTCTGCTCTAGAAGAAGAAACCATGTTTGACCTTGCAGTAAGTTTTGTCACAGTCTTTTTCTACTAAGGAACAACTTACCCACATTGCTTTAGACCCTAGTATTACATTGTTAAAAATATGTAATAGAGATAAAAACTATAGAACTAATAAAGCATATTGTATTCTTAGTTTCATAAAGCATAGCTGATGTGGATCAGCTTTAACAATATTTGTTCTTGGCGGGGAGGGGGGATCCTATTAAGCACCTGCACTGTTTAGCAATCAATTAAGCATATAATTGTCAAATATGGTTAAAGTGTTCAAAGTGTTTCAAATAGAAAATAATTTTTTGATCATGAATCATGCTTCAGTCATTTGTACATTGGTTTTGTTCTTCCCTAGGCTATAAATGCTAGTGAAAAGACTGTTATAAACAGTCTGTTCCAGAGAGATTCATTGGTTCGACAAAGCCAGGTATGACACAAAGTAGGGATGTGGAACATGTTTTCTTACAAGCACTCCATTCCCTTAGGAGTAATCTGTCAGGGGTGGGCACATGCCAGTGGTGGTTAGGGCATCAGAAAAGGGCCCACCCACCTTTCTCTCCCTCCCTCCTTGTTCAACAAGCCATCAAGGGAGAACACATCCCTCTTGTAAGAGGTCAGAACGGATTGTCTTGTTTTTAATATATATATATTTAAGATACATTTACAGTGCTACCTTGGTTCTAGAACGTAATCAGTTTTGGAAATCTGTTCGACTTCCGAAACGTTTGAAAACCAAGGCACGGCTTCCAATTGGCGCAGACACCCCGGAAACAATATCTGACAGCCACATCGGACATTCGGCTTCCGAAAAACATTCGAAAACCGGAACACTTAATTCCAGGTTTTTGACGTTCGGAAGCCAAAATGTTCGAGTACCAAGGTGTTCAAGAACCAAGATTCCACTGTACTTATGAACAAGTCTCCTTAACACCAATGGGATACTTCCCATATGTGTTGCAAGAAAACTTTTGATTGGGACACGGGTGGCGCTGTGGGTTAAACCACAGAGCCTAGGACTTGCTGATCAGAAGGCCGGCGGTTCGAATCCCCGTGATGGGGTGAGCTCCCGTTGCTCGGTCCCTGCTCCTGCCAATCTAGCAGTTCGAAAGCACCTCAAAGTGCAAGTAGATAAATAGGTACTGCTCCGGCGGGAAGGTGAATGATGTTTCCGTGTGCCACTCTGGTTTACCAGAAGCGGCTTAGTCATGCTGGCCACATGACCCGGAAGCTGTACGCCGGCTCCCTCGGCCAATAAAGCGAGATGAGGGCCGCAACCCCAGAGTCGGCCACGACTGGACCTAATGGTAAGGGATCCCTTTATCTTTACCTATAAGGCTTAAAAGGGCAGCATTTGATAGAGGTTGCAATCCTATGACTACATCTTTGGGAGTAAATGCCATAGAATTTAGAGGACCCTGCACAGTGTTGGTCTGATGCATCTTTGTCTACCCCATAATCAAAGTGGAAATTGGGGGAAGGTCTTGTTTTACATTATTGTTAAGTTTGGTTTAATTTTCAGTTGGTGGTAGACTGGCTAGAGAGCATTGCCAAGGATGAAGTTGGAGACTTCTCTGATAATATTGAATTTTATGCAAAGTCTGTATATTGGTAAGTTATTGACCAACTGCTGATCACTCTTGATATTTGCATGGTGCTGGTTCTTTATACCATATTCTACATAAACATCTCAAGCAATTGATTCAAGAAAAAAAAAATGTTTGTTTTTTTACAATTATTACATGACACAATCCCTGTTCTTTAAATATTAGAGACATGGAAATACTGCGGGGGTTTTTTTTTTTCTATATCAGTGTTGTGATGATTCCTAAAAAGCATGTTGAATAAACTTTATGTAAAATTGTTATTTATATTGGGATTTAATTTATTTTAAATATGGTAGGTATTAACAAGTCTATTAAACTCATAAAGGTTTATAAAAATTATGCTTTACGTTATTGCTGTGCATTATTCTTACACCATAGAATTGCTAAAGACAGATCTGCTGAAACACTGCATCAACTTTCACCAGCTGTAATTTAAAAAGCTCAGTTAATTTTTTTTAAAAAAATCAGGAGTAATTAAATATAATTTGTTAAAGAACCTTAATGCATTATAGTGTTGACAATAGAATATTTTACTTTAGAATGTATTGCTGTTGAAGTAACGATATGCCTTGTGTTTTCAGGGAGAATACTCTGCACATCTTGAAGCAGCGACAATTAAACACTTTCTCTGGGAGCTCAAGGCCACTAGTGACTGAATTAGTAAGTGCAGTTAACTAATTCCAGATGTTAAATCAGGGATGGGGAATCTTTTTAGATCCTTTATTATTATCAGGATCTGCCTTGTTGGCCATATTTGCTTTGCAAGCCCCCCTGCCCCAGTCCCTGATCTCGGACTTAAAAGGGGAGCAGGATGAGATTCCAAGTCTCCCCACACCTCCCTTTTAAGCTTCCAAGAGCAAGGAGAAGCAGGGAGTCTTGTAAAAGACATTGTGACAGCCCTTGCAATTCTCTTTGAGCCTTTGGCTCTCTTCAGGCCTTTCAAAAACCTATCTGAAGTAGCTTGTGAGTGAGAGCTGCTTCAAATGGTGGTTTTGCACAGGAATCTCCATTCCACTGATGAGCATGGATTAAATCCTGCTCCCTTGGCTGTGCAATGGAGGATCTTGCAGACAATGCAGGATTAAATCATGTTCTCCTGCTCAGTTGAGGTCACCAGTAATGACAGCAGATGTGCAGTTGGGCTTGGTTTGGAGGAAATGGTCTTGTGGGCCAAAGTAGACCCCCTGGTGGGCCAGGATTGGCCCACAAGCCAGAGGTTCCTCTCCCCTACCTTTATTGAACAATTAGCAGTTTTCTCTGTTGATGAAAATTCATCAGTATTCAGGGTAGATATTTTTTAACTGGAGATATACTGCCCTACTTTATCAAACTGTGGTCCACCCTGTGTCTCCTCGTATGAGATTTTACTGTGCAACTATTTTATGCAGTTAGGCAATTAATTAATAAAACCAAAACAAGAGTAGATATACTCTGGCTGATAACCCAGAAATGTAACAAGTCAAGGTAGCCTATCATGTTTTAATACAAATATATGCATCTGATGAAATGTACTAGCTCACGAAAGCTTACGCCATAGTAAATGTAGCAGTCTTTGTTGTTTTTGCTGGCAGAGACTAATACTGTTGTCCCTCTGGAAATGGGAAACAGAACAGCCTCCAACAGGAACCTCCTGTCCTTTTCAATGACTTAGCTTAAAAGCAATATGCAGGGAGAAATGTGCTTTTGCAATTCAAAAGAATCAGTGCAGTTTTTCTATTTAGGACCCAGATGCTCCGATAAGGCAGAAAATGCCACTTGATGATTTGGATCGGGAAGATGATGCACGGTTACTTAAGTTCCTTTTCACTCTCATTAGAGCTGGAATGACGGATGAGGTAAAAGAAATGTATTTCCATTTACTTAAAGGGGTGGGGAACAGGTGTGTGTAAGTCATTGGGTACACATGCATGCACATGCACACATACAGTTTATAAAGGCTTGTATGCATCGAGTGGAACCTCTGCAGAATGGGCATATTTGTACATAGATCTTTGGTCCATAAAATGCTATTAAGTGCCAAAAACTACATAAATGAGAAAATAAGTATGGATTATGCTATTAAGTTTGAGAGTAGAATCACAAACAAAAGTTGCAAAAAAGACTTAATTATCTATCTTCACATGCTTGTTTGCTTGAATGCTGAAATTGACTTCACAAAGTTCTACAAACACACCCGTGTGTGTGTGTGTGTGCGCGCGCGCATATGCACACTCTTTTATAAGAAAAGCCATAGAACTTGAGTTTAGAAAACTGTAGTTTATTCTAAGTGTAGGTTAGCAAAACAAGATCTGAAGCCAAGGTTTGATCCTGGTTTGTTTGAACTATCCTTCTAAGCCCTAAAGAGCACTTCAGGGCTCCTGATCTAGGGTGGCTGGAACCCTGAACAGGAACGTTCATTCAGGGGACTGGAGATGCACTACGGCATTATTGTCACCATCATCACAATAATCAGGTCCTTGCATGTCGTGTGATTTTAACATGAGTGGAATGCACCATATTTTTCCAAGTATAAGATGATGCTTTTTTGCTTTAAAAAAAGGGGGGGCACAAATTGGGTGTAGTCTTATACATGGATAGTGAATGCAGAGGGGGGACGTGCAATTAATGGCAGCAGCAAGCAGGAGATTGGCAGCGGCAATTGGGCAGGCGATTGGCGGCTGTGGCAAGGCAGGCAGGCAATTGGTGGCTGTGGTGAGGTGTGCAATCGGCAGTGGCTGTGGCAAGTGGTTGGGCAGGCAGGTGTGCGATTGGTGGAACTAACCTCCCCCACCCCCCCCAAAAAGCTAAACAACTTAGTTTTTGGTTAAAACAAAATACGGGTTTCCTTATACATTGGGGTGTCTTATACATGGAAAAATACGGTAAATGTGTTTCTCTCAAAACTTGCCCACTCCCTTTGCTTACTTTATAGGCCCAACGATTGTGCAAAAGATGTGGACAGGCTTGGAGAGCTGCAACGCTTGAAGGGTGGAAGCTGTACCATGATCCTAATGTGAACGGAGGTACTTAAATGAGACACACAGAAACTGAAAAAAGATGCATGGCCCTATGTGCACATTTGTTCATTTTACCTGTCTTTTCAAAGATTTATTCTGGAACCATCTGAAGATGCACACCATCAAATTTAGTGAAAATTTGATGAAGTGGTTAGGGTCCATCTAGCAAAAAGAGGATAGGATAAGCTTATAAAGTCTTAGCTATAATCCCTGCCTAGGTATTTTCTTTGGAATAAGGGTCCAGATATATTGGATTGAATATGCATAACAGCAGGTAGATCTTGATATCCAGGAACAGGCTACGTTCAGACTTCTAAATCATTGTTTGGAGGAGCTATAACAGGGGAAGGCAACCTAAGGCCCAGGGGCCAGATCCGGGGGCCAGATCCGGCCCAATCACCTAAATCCAGCCCACAGATGGTCCGGGAATCAGCATGTTTTTACATGAGTAGAATGTGTCCTTTTATTTAAAATGCATCTCTGGGTTATTTGTGGGGCATAGGAATTCGTTCGTTGTTTTTTTCAAAATATAGTCTCCAATTGCTTGGGAAAAACTCTGGAGAGGTGGGGACTTTCTGTCTTGGCAACTGATCTATGGGAAGAAGACCTACCGGGGATGAGCTGCTGTGCTTATTAGTTGATACACTGCCAAGTCTGTGCAGATTGTGCTCTTGCTAAGAAACGAGTTAACTCCCAACTTGAACTGCTGGCTTGCTCTTGTCACCAGTTGAAAGGCTTGAGGACCCTGCAGTAAACTGTCTAATAGAGCCCATGCACGATTCATTACCAGCTTTCCTTCTCTATCGGCATTCTCATTTAGATGTACCCTTTGTTCTTACTTGAACATAGCTGTAGTAAGATAGTGAGACTGCTTTGCTTATCAGATTAGATAGCCTCCAGCATCTTGATTGCTCTTTGAGGAAAGTTTCAGAAAAACTGAAAGTGGATCTTTTGCTGGACAGTACAGTTCTCCTAAGTTGCTGAATTAACCACATATAAAATTACTCTCTACACATAGGAACAGAGCTGGAACCTGTAGAAGGGAATCCATACAGATGTATTTGGAAACTAAGCTGCTGGAGACTGGCAGAAAAGGTAAGAAGCATGTAGTTGTAATAGATTCTGTTTAAGGATTTTTTTTTTCCTGTCATTGACTTTCAGTAGATATTGGATTGTATCCAACAGTGTCTCTCAGCTGAACAGAAAGGAAAGCAATTTTCAGCTATTCCCTCTGCAGTTGCCCACATCTCCCTAAAACTGTTCTGGATGTTACCGCAACCCTCTGCAGCAGATCTGGGCAGTTTTGTGGCAGCTGAAGGATGAATAACTGAAAATTGCTTCCTATTCTATATCATTGTTGGAAGTCTTACTGTTGCTGGATATAATCTATTGCCACTAAATTTCTAACCATATCATTAGCATGGCTTAAACAGACCTGAAGGTAAATAGTATTTTATGCAATAGCTAATCAATTGATATTAATAGAAATTGTTAATTTATTAACAAATAAGGAACTGGAGATGGAGTGGTAGCCAATGCTAGTCCTACTCGGAGTAGACCTATTGAAGTTAATGGTTCCTGTATTAGGTGCTGAATTAAGTATACTGGTGGCAGCTTATGTATTTGATTAACTAACTAATGCTATATTGCTAACTGTTCTCTGAACCTTTCAGAAGATACCGAGTATCATGATTGAATGAATTAGTGTTTAGTACATTTCTTAAATAGCTATAAACAAAATATAATGATCACAAATAAATATTTTTGAACAATTTTAGGAGCAGTTTGACAAATACGAGAGAGCAATCTATGCAGCACTCAGTGGAAACCTCAAACAGGTATGATATATATTAATAAAATAACATCTTGTTGAGACAGCTTAGCAAAATAGACGGAGAATAGCCAACACACAGTCTGCTGTGACTGGGAAACTCTAAAAAGTATAGTGTGCTTTTGGGTCTTTCAGGGCTTCACAAATAGGGTAGATTACTTCCTTTTATACCAGAAGATGGTGCTCAGAATTTACTATAGCTAAGTTTGTGCTTGCTTGCAATAGCAGGCAAACAAGCTAGGCTAGCCTTTATTTGTGCTCAAAAACTGTTAACATTTTAATGACATTTTGAATACAGTTCTCTTGGATTTCCTATTAATTCTTAGCATTACTAAAGATTTCATATAGAGATAAATAACATAAGTTGGGACTAGCACACGTGCATTGCGATATGACAAGCTTCTTGGCATGCAGCTTGTTTCTGTCATAATAAGCAGTGGCTTACATTGAAATCTGAATGCATCCAGGCTAGCTTACATCTTTTGTTAATATACTTATTCCAGAACTATTAATTTTGGCTCTCTATTTTCCTTTGCAAACCTAAAGCTTCTTCCAGTTTGTGACACCTGGGAAGATACAGTTTGGGCACATTTCAGGATCATGGTGGACACACTTGTCGAACAGGAAATCCGTTCATCGGTGATGACCACAGAGGAGACAGAAGACCTCCCCAGAGAGTATTTAGAAACAAAGTAAGTTATTATTTGTTACTTAATTAGCCATTATGTAATATTTGATTAATTGCCGTTTCACTTACGTGTTTGAATATTTTTTCCCCTTTATATTTTGAAGCTGGACTTTAGAAAAGGTGTTTGAAGAACTTCAAGCAACAGATAAAAAGGTAATTTTGAATCTTAATCAGAAGAGAGAAAACCTTTTTTCTTTTATTGTACACTTTTACAAGGCAGTCCTGTATATGTTTACTCAGAAGTAAATTCCTCTATCTTCAGTGGGGCTTGTTTCCTGGTAAATAGATACGGGAGTGCAGCCTTAATCCTAATTAGTTAATATAATCCTATAACATAAACCTAAATAGTTAGTTAGCCAAAAAGTCTGCAGGCAGTTCTGTACTATGAAAGTTACCTAGGTCTCAGGAAAGTGTTTCCCTAGTAATCTTACCTTTTTTGGCTATCGCTTGTTGATTACTCATGCATATTGGATGTACCTGAAACTCAGAATACAGGCAATTCCTTGTTTGCGCGGAGTTTGTGTTCTGGGATATTGCGCTTATCAGCAGTTGTGCATAAGCCTGTCCCACCCCACTCCAGTGCTAAAACCAGTGCGCACATCACAGTCACTCATCAATCAGATGTGCACAAAATGGTTGCCTCCTGTATATCCATTCTGGATGAAAATAATAACTTAATGTTCATATTTTCTAAAAATAGGATGATGGTTATTTCAGGTCATCTTCTCCCTGCTTTTCTTTTTTATTCTGTATTGGTTTGTTTTTTTTACTTTTCTATTTATTTATTTTCTATTTTACCTTGTTTTTATTTAAAACGGAGGTGAATAAAATAAAGATTTAACCATGTGTTCTGCAAAGAAGTACTTCCTCTTTTGTTGTCTGAATCTTTATGGATATATGGTGTGTCTTCACAAATTATAAACTGCTTTTCAGAGAGTTTTGGAAGAGCATCAAGAACATTATCATGTGATTCAGAAGTTCATTATCCTGGGAGATGTGGATGGTAAGTTTGCTTTGAGTGTTTTCTTCCAGCAATAATTGAACTTTCACTAATTTTGTGTTATGCTGCGCCTCAATGGCAGCTGTTTTATGATTAGTGCCCACAGCACTTTTTTGAAATTTAAGATGTGCCTGTAGGTCCAAAAAGGGTGGCAACCCCTGATTTACACTATCCATTTAAAGCAAAGCACAGCGAGCCCCCCCCCCCGCCCCAAATCTGTTTATTAGTGGTAAGGTGAATTGAAACTTGTTATTTTCTCAGGTTTGATGGAAGAATTTAACAAATGGCTCTCCAAAGACAGAAATGTGCTCCCAGGACACCTACTTCGGTTCATGACACATCTCATTTTATTTTTCCGCACTTTGGGACTACAGACTAAAGTAAGTTCTTGTAATGGTGCCTGGAATATAGAAAATAACTGGTGGTTCCTCTCCTTTCACTTGTGCAACCTAATCATTCTTTTTCTCCAGCTACCAAGCTGGGTTTAAGAGCTTGATGGGAGGGGAAACAGACCAGAGCAACACAACAAAGAGAAAACCTTTTGCTAGTGATTCTTTAGTGGCTTCTTCCTCTCCCCATTTTGCTAGTAGTAAAAAGAAGCATGCCATATTCGGCATGTAATGCTAGTTTAATTAAAAATAGTAGTCTGAGAACAGTTTCAACAGAAAGCACCTATACATCGCAATTGATATTTGACTATAAAGCACTTATGGAGAACTGTATTGAGCTGGCAGGCTAATTAGACAGGTGAATGAGGTTGCTCATCTGACATTAGGTGAAACATTACCCTTTGCAAAAATTCTTTGTTCCTTTGCATGGATCAGCTCCATACATCAGCTTTGATCAGGAGCTCACAATCCCAGCAGGCTAACATTTGCCTCTGGATTTAAAGTCCTGGATGCAAACCCCCCACTTGCAGCAGGGATCAGCTCCACTAAGGAGACCCTATCCCAGGGAACAATCAGGAGTGCACTTGAAGGCTCCACATTGTTCCTTTGCAGCCATGGCTTCCCCTGCTCGACATCTGATGATATGTCAAACATAGAGGGGGATGACCTCACAGGCCAAGTTGGCCTTTGGGCAGGAGATTCCCCATGCATGCTATAAAGAATAATTTGCAATATGTAATTTTCCACCATAATTTAATTTGTCAGTTGATTTTGTCTAGTTAAATGGTTTCCTTTCAAGTAAAGTTTGGGCTAAGCAAGAAACCCATAACGTTTTGTGTAGATATAGAATAATGAGGGAATGGTAAAAAAAGATGTATTTCTGTGTAAGCAAACAATATCTGTACCTCTACAGCGGGAGTAACCTGCTGATTAAGGGAAAATCAGGTCCTGTTGTACAAGTAAATATCCATAAAAGAACTAAAGCCTTTCTTGTCTGTGAGTTAACGTCAGTATCCTCATAGTCTTCATTTTCTGTCTATCCCTGAAATGTGCAAGGTTAATATAACAAAACTCCAGTTGTAATGTAACAAATTTCCAGTTTTTGCTGATGCTGCAAAGCTATTCTCCTTCCCAGAGGTATTAAGATGGAATGACTGATAATCAAATATCACATGGTAAGAATAGTGTCACCTGTTATGGAATGCCTGACATCTGACAATGCTCAACTGTAACTCATTTGGTTCCAGTCTAGACTCAGTCATTTGTCTTAAAGAGATCTGGATGTAACTAGCGATTTTCAGATAGTATAGAAAGGTAACAGTGACTTGGAAATTTAATTGACATTCTTAAGTAATGTTATTAAACCTAGTAACTTTTTCCATTAAGGAGGAAGTATCGGTGGACGTTTTGAAAACATACATTCAGGTAAGTCTTTAGATGCAATATATCATCTACAATAAGCTCTAAAATTACTAGAACAGTTTTCATTTCTTAAAATGGAAACACAAATAGCAAACCGTTTGCTGAAATATTTTGGCTATTTTTAACACACATTCACAAGGACGACCATTGTTTATACAAATAGCTTATGGATTGTCTTTGTAACTGCAGAGTGTCATTAGAATAACTGTTGAAAGGGGGAAAAGCATTATCAGTTTTTAAAACATGTAGAGATAAATTATTCTGATTTTCTCTCGTGTGCACAAATGAAATATAAATTGGGCAATGCAATAAAACAAATTTCTTTTTAAATTTCTTTTTATGCTGCAGTGGTTAATATGTGAGAAGCACACAGATCTTATAGCATTTTATGTCAGCCACTTGCCTCAGGATGTAGCTATTGCTCAGTATGCTGCGTTCTTGGAAGATGTCACGGAGACAGAACAACGTCACCATTGCCTAGAGTTAGCAAAGGAGGCAGGTAAGAAATTTTGTGAATGATTTATTTGGGAGTGGTATTCTCATTTCCTGGGGAACATTTAATTACATCTTCTAAGTGGGCAAGTATTATTAAGCAGCTATGTCCAAGTTGCAGTATTTCAGTTGTCGTATATACTACCAATTGTATTCAACTAACTTTTAGTCTAAGAACACAAAATGAAATTAATACACCTAAGTTAGTCACGGGTCCACTCTGAGTAATAGTTAGTTCAATACAAAACTATAAATAATAACTTTGTTCAGCATTGGATTTAGTTTTGAAGCACCCATAAACTTGTTTTAATTTTTTAAAGAGAGACTCTGCCCTGCTTTGAAATCCTCACCACCATTTTCTACAACCCTTTGTTCTTGAAAAATACCAATCTAACCGAACTGAGCATATTTATCAATATCGCTGATGTATCCTTATTGGTACTCCTGCTCAGTGGATGTGCCCTTCTTTTTTCTTTTCGTGACATTTATTTAAAACCAAAATTTCCTCCTATAAATTCCTCCTGTTTCCTCATATCTAACTCTTGTATATTTTTCTATTTAAAGGTCTGGAAGTAGCAACTATCACTAAAACGGTTGTTGAAAATATTCGCAAGAAAGATGCTAGCGAGTTCACTCATCATGATCTTGCAATAGATACAGGCACAACAGAGGTGAACAGTGGTGCTAACTGTGTTTCTTAACACTTTTCCCCCAAATAGAGAAGACTGGGGGGGGGGGGAATCAGCAGCTGTGGAAGAGATACTCATAATTCTAAAATAAATTGTATCCCTTGTATTCTGTTGACCGCAGTATGTGCCAAGTACTGCTCATAGTATTAGTATTGACATGGATTCAGACCAAAGCTATGGTAAAAGGGGAGAGTTGGGATTATTTTCTCATGTTGCAATTCTTGAGAGTGTTTAATTGTAATTTATGCTGTCCACCAAAATACACATTTGTATGGCTTTTCACCAGTACTTAAACATTATTTGTGCCAAGATTACGGATGAATAACTCAAATTTTATGTTCCAAATGAATGGTGGATGAGGCTGGCTAATAGTGAACTGCTAATTTTTCAAATACTTCCACTGTTTGAAAGTAAAGATTTTGATAGGCATCCATGGAAAAGTTACTATGAAAGTAACTTTATATTAGATTTTATATTGTGAAATCTGTGGTTACCACCCAGAGAGGTACTTTGGACATACCATGGAGTGTTTGAAAGTCAAACAAAGCTTTTTCTTGGTACAGTAATACTCATGCCTTAGTCACAAATTGTTCTTGAAACACTAAAGATTTAAATGCATTTTGTCGCAATGATGGAAATCTGCTGTTAGAGAAGCATAGGTCTAGTGCTCTGCTTGCCATGCTAAGCAAGTCATGTAGTTTTCTAGATTGTGACCACTGTCTTTAATTTGTTTTGTATCCTCAAAAGCTGACTAGTAAATTTGTTTACTATATATACTGAATAGAGACCTTTTTTTTCTAGGAAGATCAGCTGAAGATTGATGTAATTGACTGGCTGGTATTCAATCCTGCTCAGAGGGCTGAAGCACTAAAACAAAGCAATGCTATAATGAGGAAATTCTTAGGTACTACAATATTAGCCATCAGTTTGAAACTAGAGAAAATATTAAGGAAGTATGATGAATCTGAAAATGACTTACTGATACTCTTTAAATACAGCATCAAAGAAACATGAAGCAGCCAAGGATGTGTTTATAAAGATTCCACAAGACTCTATAGCAGAAATATACAATCAATGGGAAGAGCAAGGAATGGATAGTCCACTTCCAGCTGAAGATGACAACGCTATTAGAGAGCATTTATGTATTAGAGCTTACCTGGTAAGACTGTGACTTAGGTCCCAAAAAGAGATACCTAGAAGACCTGCCTCCTAATCAGATATGTTGAGTGTGGGCTAATCTTACTCAGACATGAGAGGAATGCACTCTATTCAAGCATATGGACCCATTTTTTTTAAAAAAAACAAACCTTAACATTCTAGAGCCAGGCCCCATCTCCTCTAAATCAATGGTCTTCAGATGCATATTTAATAGTCAACAAACCCATTACTATGCCTAACTGTGTACACTTACCTACATGAAAATGTCTAAACATTTCCAACCCAATTTAGGAAGCCCATGAAGCCTTCAATGAATGGTTTAAACACATGAACTCGGTGCCACAGAAGCCTGGTCAGCTTTTACAAGCAAGTTTCACTGAAGAAGTTGCCTATGAACTTAAAGAGAAGAAATATGAGGTAAATAGAAAGGAAAGGTAAAATTCTCCCTTCCATCCTTCTATCTTGCCAATTGGCTAACCCTGTGCTAGTGAGATCACATATGTGATTCCATCCAGATGTTGGATGACAACTCATATCAGCCTTGAATGATCGGCTGTGCCAGCTTAGGACTAATGGAAGTCATCTAATTAAACTGGATAGACCCAGTTCATAATATTAACAAGCGGGTAAGACAAAACTCTGGGTTCCACTTCATTGGCAAATTTAACTGCACATTGACAACTGCAGTTAAATAACCAGCAATCTGCTGCTCTTTTGCGGAAGAGAGGCAAACTGTTAAAACTGTGCAGTGTAGAAGAATGTCAGCTGCACCATTTACTCTGGAATAACCTGTGCTGTAACACTCCCACTCTGAGCTTATTCCTAAATTAATGGAAAAGCATGTGGTGAAGAAACAATGTGTGTTATGAAGATTTGAAAGATTCACTTTGACTTTTCTTTTTCAGATGGACTATGGTATTTGGAAAGGTCTCCTGGATGCCCTTACAGCTGATGTGAAAGAAAAAATGTACAATGTCTTGCTGTTTGTTGATGGAGGATGGATGGTTGATGTCAGAGAGGTAGTGCATACATATTTGAAGTAGACTGTGAAGCTGCCCCTACCCAGTAATAGGCTAGCAGTATTGCTTCCCAGGCTAACATGCTGCAGTGCCGTTGCTTAGTTTTTGTTTACCTATGGCTTGATTTCTGATTTGGTAATGCTTGTTCCGTGGAAAACCTAGGAATATTTAAGATTTATTTAAGAAATAACTGCAAGATGACAACTATGGTTTTAAAATGCTAATACTTTACTCAAACTGTAAATTTGAATTATTGCAGTATCTTCTAATTTGGCTAGTTTTTGGAGGTCATCATCCTAAGACTATACGAAGAGCCCTGTTGGGTCAGACCAAAGGCCTATCTCATCCAATGTTCTGTTATCTCATTGACCAATTATCTACCTATGGGAAGCCCACAAGCAGGACATGAGTGCAACAGCACTGTCCTGGTTGTGATTCCCAGCAACTGGTATTCAGAGGCATACTGCCATTGATACTGGAGATAATATAATCTTCATGACTAGTTGCCACTGATAACCTCCCATGACAGTTGTGTTGGTGCAGGATTTAGCATTATGATGTTTCAATTTTGAGTTTCCATATGATTGTTAAACACTAGAGTAGAGTTTCTTAAAACTGAATGTGACACTTCTGGTTAAGACTATTCCACATTTTCTTACCAAGGGTGCTGAAGATGACCCTGAGCGTACCCATCAGATGATCATGCTGCGAAAACTCTGTTTGCCAATGATGTGCTTCCTCCTTCATACTGTATTGCATAGCACAAGACAGTATCAGGAAGACCTAAGGCTTGCTGACTTGATTTCATCAGATCGACATAAACTCTACATGGTAAGTTCATTTGCTTTAAGTTTTAAATACTCTGCTTGCCTATCTAGCTGAAATAATCCACACTGTAACAAGCACTTTCGTCTTATTGTCTGTATTTGTCAAATTCCAAAGCACACAATACATTAGTCACACTATCAAATAGTGTTTAAAATTTCTGGGAAGAAATTGGGTGTGGCACACATCCAACACTGCAGCTCTGCTGGCACAAAGAGGTTAGGTGCGCATAACAGAACTTCCTCTCCAGACACTTGCATGCCCTCAAAATTAGCTGTGAAGAGTTGGTTGACCTTTCAGAGCAAATCTGGAGGGGGTGCAGGGCAACTTAAGTCTTATAGCACTAGTGGAACCCTGCTGGTGCAGTACTGGATACAACACTGTATGTTTATTTAGGGGCTTTCTTTTAGCACTTCCAAAATAAATTGGAATAATGCAGGACACTAGTACACTAACAGAATAAAGGAACAGACAGTCCCAGTCAGTATAGCACCCATGAGAGTGAACAGTCCTTATGACTATGTACTTTAATGGGGGGGTTTTCGAGAAAGCCAACTTTCTAGTTAGGGAATGCACAGGTGGGGCCCCGGTTGTATATTTTTGGGAGAGTATCTTTTTAAAAAAAGCATTTCTGAACTGAATTAAAATTGTCAGCCCCATGTTTTAGGATTATTTTAGATAAAATACCATCACCCTTTCCTGTACTTAGACTGTTTAACTTTTTTCCTCATATAATAAATGCTTACAGTGGTATCTGTATCTATACCCTTAAGTTATTCTTATCTTCCTCTTCAGGTATTTTCTAAGGATGAACTCCAGAAGCTGCTGCAGAAGCTAAGGGAGTCTTCCCTCATGCTTTTGGATCAAGGTCTTGATCCTCTTGGATATGAAATCCAGTCTTAGTTCCACCATTCTAGGTTATAAAAATGTTGAATGGTGGCACAAGTAAATGTAAGGTTGGGCCCAAAGGTTCTCATACTCCAGGTGAAAGGGGAAGGAAACCTTTGATTCAACGCACAAAGTTTGGCATAGAATTTTTGTTTTAAAGATGTTGCAGTGCATTGACACTAGCAAAATGACTTTCTATGTATGTAAAATGACAAACCGTTTTGACATTTGTATTTTTTTCCAATAAAATTTGAAATGACTGGTTTACTAGGAAATTAGTATCTTTAGCACATAAATGTGCAAAATGCACTATAAATAGATGCCTCTTGTTTGCTAGATCACATGGTTAAACCTTCACAGCTGTTCATGAGTACAGCTTACTGTCTTCCAGGTAAAAATCCTGTTGCCTGTGCACCTTTTCTCAGAACAGAAGCCCTTTCTCCATATTCAGCCTGACAACCAAAGGCTTTGTGTGACTTTCAAGTGAGAGTGAAGCATTCCAGATATATACATGTATTTATATAAAACACTGCTGCTTAAAACAATGGAGGCTTAGGATACAAGCATCACTGGGATTCCAGGCTTAGTGTCGGGCTACTTACTTGACAGAATTTCTGATTATCAAGAAAAAGTACCCATAATCCATTGCAAGGACAGATTGAAAATTTAGGGTGCAACCCTAGCTCACACCACTTCCCAGTGGGGCTTACTGGAGTTTGGAGCACCACACTGGCAGCCCTGCCGAGCATGCTAGCTGGGAAAGGAGGTGAGGAGGCAGGCACACCAGCTTGGAGATGGCATAGCACTTTGGCCCAGTGCTGTCAAGATCCTGAAGTGGCTCAGTCCTTAGGCCCTGCCCCTGGAGTGCCTTGTGGGGATGTGGTGTGGTGGTCTATTTGCTGTTGGTGGGGAAGGGACAGGGCTGTGAAATGAGTGGTTCCTACAATTTCCATAATTGGTGAGAAATAGTTTAAACTGCCCCTTCATGGATCACTGCCTTGCCGTGGCGAAGGGGCTTGAAGAACTCAGAGAAGCTATGAACTATGCCGAGCAGGGCACCCAAGATGAACAGGTCATAGTGGAGAGTTTTGACCAAACGTGATCCACCTGGAGGAGGAACCGGCAATCCACTCCAGTATCCCTGCCAAGAAAACTCCATGGACAAAGACGAGATGGTTGGATAGTGTTTTCGAGGTTACCAGCATGAGTTTGACCAAACTGCGGGAGGCAGTGGAGGACAGAAGTGCCTGGCGTTCTCTGGTCCATGGGGTCACGAAGAGTCGGACACGACTAAACAACAACAAAGTTTAAACTGGCCATCCTGTTTGCTTAACAAAAGGGCGAAACACTTTTGATAGTAAACCATTATTTGAACCTGACCATCTCTCCACAATCTCATTGAGTTGAGTATCCTGTACTTGACAACTAAATTTGCATGTGTTAATCCTTAAGTCAGATGTGTGTGAACTCAGGATATTCCTGAATGCCTTTCAGTAGGGAGCTGGACTCAGGCTTGTTCCACGGTCACCAAAACTCATCATGGAAGGTCTCATGTCATATTAGAATTATGTCAACCTTATGCCATGATCTACAGAGATAAACCATATAAATTCAGATTAACACACCTCACACTGTTAATTCATAGACTCATAGAACTGTAAGTTGGAAGGGACCCTAAGAGTCATCTAGTCTAACCTACAATGCAGGAATTTTTTTGCCCAGTGTGGGGCTCAAACCCATGACCCTGAGATTAGGAATCGCATGCTCTACCAACTGAGCAACTACAAGCAAACATAATTCCACTTGATAATGGAAACAACGTGGACTCTGCTAGAATACCGTTATGTTTATTTATATCTCACATTTTGCTCCAGACAGGGATAAGGATATGACAAAATCTATTGTAGACAAAGAAAATTTATTGTTTTTCTAGTTCACAAATGCTGTTCTTGCCTACAAGTCTCATTATAAACACAAAATGACTGGTAGGTGCCAGCGAGTGTGTATATTTATGCAGACAACTTGTATTGTTGTAAGCCAAAAGGATCTTATGTATGAGGCGGTCTTAGCTCAGCTCACCCTCAAATTTTGGTATTTCTTCAGTAATCCCTCTAATAATGACCTTGAGTAGTTGAGTGCCTATCAGTTTGGAAACAAAGAACCAGACCTATTTACATATAGGGTGTGTATTATATATGTGTGTAAAATATTAAAAAACAACAGCCCAATATGGACCTGTGCCCTTCCAAATCGTTCCTGGCAATTCAGCCCATGGAAATGCCTCCAGTATTTTGTCTCTTACCCCATTGCCTGGAGCTAGAAGATTCTGCAATGCCTGAAGCAACCTCTCAGCTTGAGACCTTCCAGCTTCTTTTGGACATCCAACTCCTAATGGTCAGGACGGATGGGAGTTTGGGGGCGGGGGGGGGAGAAATCTGGAAGGCCGCTATAAAATAACAAATACATCTTAAAGAGTTTCAGCCATGCACCACCTTTGCTGGCTACGCTGTCAAACGGGGAAGAAGCCGTTATTTTTCCGTTGTCCCCCCACTAGTCCAACGCTTTTCAGTCGTCCCGGTAACTCATTTGCCCGAGAGCCAGCAACTGCGGCACAACAGGGCTGCGTTAAGGCGCCTTCTGCAGCGCGTAGCCGTTAAACAGCCATTAAGGGAGTGGCATTCGAAACGTCGTTCGAACGCGCGAGCTCACCTCAGGGGCGGCAACGGTCCCGCTCGAATTCTTCGAGGCGGGTTCGCAATTCGGCACAGGCGCATGACTGTCAACTTTTCCCTTTTCTTGCGAGGAATCCTATTCGGAACAAGGGAATTTTCCTTAAAAAAGGGAAACGTTGACAGCTATGCACAGGCGCCCCCTTTCTCCCGAGCTAAAGGGAAAAGTAAGGCTTCGTTTCTTTCTGTTCTTACGGAGGGAGAGGCGGAGGCTCTTCTCCGCTAAGCCTGCCAGAGGGGCGGGACTCCTCCCCGCGTGAGTGTCTGAGGGGAAAGAGGCCGCCGTGAGGCGAGCTGCTTCTTTGCCAGGGCGGAGCCGGCGGCCTGTTGGCCCCGGAAGATCCTACGCCGGAGCCACGTGGCCCGGTAGTGGGCGGGCGAGGCGGTGGTAGTGGTGGCGGCGGCGGCCAGTGCTGCTGCCGCCGCCGCCTACCACCCAGGAGCGGTGGCTACTGCGGCTGCCTCGCCGGTTGCGGACGAGGAGCTGGGCCCGGAGGCCGCCGGCAGCATGGGCCCGGCGTTGGAGCGGGGCCGCCTGGCGGCGGGTCTGCTGGTGAACTTGGCGGCGTCCATCTGCATCGTGTTCCTGAACAAGTGGCTGTACGTGCGGATGGGCTTCCCCAACCTGACGCTGACGCTGGTGCACTTCGCCGTCACCTGGCTGGGGCTGTACGTGTGCCAGGCGCTGGGCATCTTCTCCCCGAAGAGCCTGCGGCCCCGCCAGGTGCTGCCCCTGGCGCTCAGCTTCTGCGGCTTCGTGGTCTTCACCAACCTGTCCCTGCAGAACAACACCATCGGCACCTACCAGCTGGCCAAGGCCATGACCACGCCGGTCATCGTCCTCATCCAGAGCGTGGCTTACGGAAAGACTTTCCCCGCCCGCATCAAGCTCACCCTGGTGAGGAGAAGGTCGGGAGCCAGAGAGCGAGGAAGGAAGGGCGAGAGGGGGCCATTGCGCACAGGCAGAGCGGCCCCCGAAACCCTTCCTCAGGCCCGGGGGAGGGAAAGGGGAGCCAGCCGCTCTCGCACGTCCAGGCGATCGCTGCCCTCAAACACTTTGAGCCGGGGCCGAGGGGTATTCGTCCCCCACCCAATGAAATATTTGAGGGCCCCCCCCCATTTAATAGGCATTGCCATTCAAATGGTGATCATGTGATCCATTATGTGGGGTGGGGCTTACCTGCCCCCCCCCCATAATTTTATTCAAGTTGGCACCCCTACGCACAAAAAAACCAGAGTTTTGGCTACTGAAGGAATACCCGGAAGCCTCTCCCGCCTTTTTTCCTGTCCCAGTTTATGAAGGCCGTTAATTCATTCTGCACAGGCTCAGAGGCCCTTTCTTTTTCTTACTGCGTTTGCCCTAGGTAGGCTTGCTGCCCGAAAAGAGGAGGGCCTGGCGCAGACGACCCTGCTCGCTGGTTCTGAGTGAAAGAATCGGATTACCTGTTTCTAATGCAGGGAAGTGATGTTCCGGGAAGGCAAATGCCTTCTTGGTCCAGTCCTGTTAAATAAGGGGTGACCCTTCCCTTTTTCAAAAGCATAGTGCAGTATGCTGGTCTTCTGAAGCTCATGGAGAAGGTGGACATCTGAGGTTGTGAAGTATAGGAGATAAGAAAAGATAGGAAGCAGTGAGATGTCTGCATTTTCAATATCAGTGCATTTCAGTTAAGAACTGCTAACCATGCTGTTAATTTTTTTATTTATAAAAGTATGTGCCGCTAAAGCACAAAGCATATCGGAGCAGTTTACAACACTGAAAAGATAAAAAACCATACAATACAATAAATAAAAATTATTTTTTAAAAAAACATACAATAGAGGCATAAAAAACTAGAAAAGCATATTAAGCCCCCCAATTAGGGCTGCTCCCTGATTTAATAAATCTTAATTGTTTGGGTTGTAGTAAATTAATATGTGGGTTGAATTTGCATAAACTTCCATAAGAGCAAAAAAAAATAGCATTGAAACAAAAATTACACTTGAGTTTTAGATTATGTATGTTTATTTCCTCAGATGTATCATAGCCAATATATTCGTGAGCTGCATGTGATGCAATTGCTACAGCAGTTGTGCAAAATAGTGGTCTTTTAGGCTGTTTCTTGAAGAAAATCTTGTATCTCACCAGAAACATGCCCAATGTTCTGAGTAGGAGATGCATTTTTAGTGGTAACTGCTTTCATTTCAATAGCATTGCTTATGTGTGTCTTTTATTGGTGGTGTTCTTTATCTTCCATCAAATTATATATTGATACAGCATCTCTGGACGTGACAGCTGAAGTTTGGACTTTGAGGCTTATAGATAAGAAAAGTTTTGTTCTGTTGAATTGTATGGGCAGCAAATGCATAGAACATGTAACATTCTTTCTCCTTTCCTTTACAGATTCCTATTACTTTAGGCGTTTTCCTAAATTCCTATTATGATGTGAAATTTAACTTTCTTGGCATGGTATTTGCTTCCCTCGGTGTTTTAGTTACATCTCTTTATCAAGTGGTAAGTAAAAAAAATGACCTTTTATCATATGCAGTTTTTTATTCAAAATAATAACTGTCTTGATGTAACACTCCTAAATCTTCTACCTTTTTTCTGTCTTATCTCAGATGGCAGGTCCTCCACTAATATATTGTTGTGCATTTACCACTCTTGACAACTGTAAAATACGAAACCGTGGTCGTTGACACCAAACTATTTGTCTGCAAGCAGTAGGCAAAGGTGTATTATGTGGCTACATTCTTTATATTGGGGTTAAATATGCAATATTTATTCAAAGTGAAATCTGGATTTTAAACAAACCAACATATTAGCATTTTCACGCTTACAGTCTCATAAAACTCAATCATGGCCATCTCTCAAACACATTGATTTAAAGGCTACTTTTCTATGTAAAAAGAAATAGGGGGAAATGTCTGAAGTTAGGTCTTATAAGTGATATATGGAGCTTATAGCCCTAAACATACTTACTAGGGAGGAAGGCCCAAAGAACCCAGTGTGGGTTAACTTCTGAATAAACTGGCTAGGATTAAGAGTCCAAAAGAGGTACCAGACACAATGCGGATGAGAGAGGGGATACTTGAATTTAGGTTGCTTTTTTTCTAAAAGGAAGGAGTCCCTGTTCTGATCTTGTACAGGCAACAAGCAATTTAGGCGCATTGAATATAAAACCCTGTACAACTCTGGACCAGGTTACCTGAGACAAACTTCCCCTCCATTGCCCAGTAACAACTTTAAAATCAGCAAATGGAAACTGGTTAATCTTGTCCTGGTCTGATAGTTTGTGCTGCTGCTTGAGGTGGTTTTTTTCACTAGTGGCACCAGTGTTATGGAATGCACTCTATGCTGAAATACAAGAGGTTCCATCTGTGTTAGTGTTCTGCTAGCTTTTGAAAGTGGACAGGCATCCACTTGGTCTCTTGACCCAAGTCACCTGTTTTAATTGCTGTGGAGTTTTAATTGAATTATTTTCTTTTGTATTTAATTGTGGGTGTTTGTATAAATAGTTTTTATACTTTGCAAACTACTTAGAAGCCTATTTTGACACTAAGCAGTATATACATGAATAAATTAAAATCATCCCAGCCATGTTTGCAAGCTTATTTAGAAGTCTTGGCCTCCAGGCACCATCTTGATTCATATCATTGCATATGAAGAGATCCAAACAGATAGTTTTCTGCTCTCTAAGCCGCTGCAATTTTGCAGTTTCTGTGTACTGCAAGATTAAAAAATAAATAAATTATATGAAGTAGTTGCAAACCAATATCTTGTTATAACCATCAGTTAAAATTAATGCTTGTTCAGGAAGTAATTTGACTCCGTAGTTAAAAATGGCATTTTTTTCTTGATGATCTAAACCTATGCTGAATCTCTCAGAAACCCAAACCCTGTGTCATTTAAGCCTGTGTAAAGAAAAATCCTTTGAAGTTCCAAATGTTTCAGCTTTCCTCCCAAATTTGGATAAATTGCGCTTAGCTGTCCTCTAATGTACGTATAGATTTTTGTTAATGTATATATCTATGTTACAATTTTTGTAGAAGGCGCTAAAAGATTCTTTACAACTTATTACACTTGGATGTCACAGGTTATTAATGTATTTTTCTTGATTTTAGTGGGTAGGAGCGAAGCAACATGAGCTACAGGTAAACTCTATGCAGTTGCTGTACTATCAAGCTCCCATGTCTTGTGGCATGCTGTTGTGTGTCGTTCCCTTCTTTGAACCAGTATTTGGCGATGGTGGAATATTTGGTCCCTGGACACTTTCTGCTGTGGTAAGCCTTTGTTTTGTGTCTGCCTTTTTTAAAAAAAAAAATTAAAGTTTGAGCCTGCATATTTGAGTAGTATCTTCAAAATGACAATCCATAGTAACAGTGGTGGTCCAAGTAGAAACCGCTTAGCCAAATATAATTTCTGGAGCATCCACTTCAAATAGAGGGTGGGGGAGTGTCCCAAGTTTTGAAGTTACAGTCTGGCCTAAGTAAGTAAATCTGGACATGCAGTTACTGGAATCATGGGGATTTTATGAAGAAGGTCCAGCTACTCATGAACTCTAAAGCCCATAGAGGTCAGCGCAGCTTATACCACCCAACATACAGGTGTAATTAAATTCACTCTATAGGAGTTGATGCAAGGGCAGTAATGTTTACCCTTCCCCAGCCACAGACCTCTTGGGCAGAAGCAGTGAGGCTTGATTTACACAGAAGATATGCCAACATATCTGCCCCTAATGTAGCTGCCCGGTTAGTATTGCTCTGCCCTTCTCATATTGTAATCCTGTATGGATTTACTTGGCGCGAACTGTACCAAATATAGTGGGAGTTTACTTCTGAGTAAACATAGGATAGAACTGCATTTGCTCTCTAGTAATAAGTCTGCTAAGTTGATGGTTCTATCCTCCTTGGGAACAGGTATGTCAGACTCTTCAAAGAAAAAAATCTTAACAAAAACTTTAAAATAAAATTAATATTCCATTTGAATTAGATTGATTGATTGATTTTAGGTGGTTCCCAATACATAAGATTCTCTAGGCAGCTTGAAAAAAATATATAAGCATACAGTAATACAAAATAGAGTACAATGCTGTAATAATAAAAATCAGTATAAAAAAATAAAACCTTTCCCAGCAGTGACATAAAACAATTGAAACTCCCAAGGCAGCCAACATCTGTACAATGTATATGCCAACAACATAAGAATCCATTATGTTAATGTGGAATTATTGGGAGTGAAAAAATGGCGTTGTGGCTTCTGGCCCAATCAAGGCCCAAAGTTGTCTGCCAGGGTCAAAGAGAATTCATGCTTCCTGTAGTAACTGTTCAAACCACTTCCAGGAAGAACACTGTGCTTTGCAAACCAGTATGGGTTTTGTTTGTTTACAATCCATATTTGCTTATTTGATTATGAATTTGCTATGCTGTATTATGTTGTGCAGCTGTTCAAACGTTTTAATGTAGTGATGCCTTGAAACATGTTGCAGTGCTCATGTTTTGTTTTGTGTGTCTATTACTTACCCGCAGTTTATGGTGCTGCTGTCTGGAATCATAGCCTTTATGGTGAACTTATCTATTTACTGGATCATTGGGAATACTTCACCAGTCACGTATCCTTTTCTCTTTTTTGGTCTTATTTCTCACTTTCAGTTGAAAAAAATATTTCTTCAGTATTCACACTGGTATATTTAATAAAGAAATTAGGGTGCCAGCCAACTAATAATGAACATGTTTTGTTTTGATTACAAGACTGCAAAAATGCAGTGGCTTGTAACCCACAGCCCTGCTACTTCAGCTGTGGTGGGGGAATGTAACTGTTACTCTACCCTCTCCTGTCCACACCCCTCACTGGTCACAAAAGTTACTATGAAGAATCCTCCAACCCACCAGCCATAAGAAGCCTTTTTATACCAGGTCAGACTGTTGGCCCATGTAAGTCCAGCATTGTCTGTTCTGACTGGCAGCATCCTCCAGTATTTCAGACTGGTCTCCCCCAGCTCTGCTGCTTGAGATCCATTTTAACTGGAGGCAGAAGTGGCCAGCATGATGGAACAGTCTGATTTATAGGTCAAAACCAACCCCTTAAAATCACGGTAATGAATTTTTAGTTTGTAGGTAATGATCTGCTATACATAAAGCATAAAAGTGTCGATTATAGTAGCTGAGATGTAGCTAAAACCCAAAAAGCAGCTGGAGGGGGAGAGGAAAGGGTGAAGAAAGAGCTGGGAGGGGAGGGGAGCCCTTTCCCCATCCTTTGGACCCCCTGGGAAACTCAACAAACTGCTGTAGCTGGAACTGAGTGTGGAGAGTGCAGCTGAATGGGACACTGCTGTGGCCAATCTGAGGAAGTCCCACCCACCTTGGACCTGTCCATAAAAGAAAGTCTAGAGTGAGAGACTAGGGTGTTTGCTGTTTTCAGGAACTCTTCTCCTTGTGAGACTTGTAGGTGAGCTGAGTTTGTCTGGACCCTGAGTAAGAACTCAGGCTTGTTTAAGTTGTCTGTTGTTGCTTCAGTGTGCTGTACACCACTTACAGATATTTTTTATCTATTAAGAGGTATAGAAACATAATAATCAGAAGTTGAGTTAAGCAAGTGATGGGGATACCTAGGTAGCAGGCATGGGCTGCAACCTTGTGCACTTTTAGGCAGCTTATTAAGCCTATTGACTGCAGTAGGGTTTAAGCAGCCAAACTTTCCACAGGGTTGTATCCACTTACAAGTAAGTGGATAAAAGAACTTGACATGTTTTACATTTGACAAGTATATGCTCCTTAACAGATCTGCATAGCTATAATATGTTCGGACACTTCAAATTCTGCATCACCCTCATGGGAGGGTACCTCTTATTTAAGGATCCTTTATCAATTAATCAAGGCCTTGGGATTACATGCACATTGTTTGGAATTTTAGCTTATACCCACTTCAAACTTAGTGAGCAAGAAGGGGGCAAGAGCAAGCTGGTTCAGCGTCCATAGAACAAGTACTGATATGGATGGTGAATGAGTCATTTTAATATGCACTAGTTTTGAAACAAGCAAAATAAGGAAATAGATGCGCCCAGTTGCTGTTAAGGAAGTGCATTTCTGTTATTTTTATATAAAGGATCAGTTTTTTAAAAAAACAAGCACTACAAAAACTCAAATTCTACAACCTTGGCCTATCATGTTTTTTTCTATTCTGTTAAGTGATTTCTATATTTAAAATATGGTTCATAACTACAGTGGCAATTCTAAGAGAACTCAACTGTTTCATACCAAATGGACTCATCAAGTTAGATGTGACATTAATTGCCAAAGGAATTCATTCTGCCCTTTTGATTATGTCAGTATTACCATTTCTAGAAAGGAGGCTGTCTGCTGATAATGTGAAGTCAAATGAACATTGTATCTTCTTGATCTGGTAAAGAATGGAAAATCAAATTTTGGTTTTGTTTGTTTTTTCTTGTATTTTTTTTGAATGAAATATTGTATAACCTAATCATGCATAGATTTATTTTTAACAATCCAATAGAAAGCATTTGTTTTTGAGAATTAGAATTTCTTCATTTACAGTTTAGCAAAATTAGGGTATTCTAGTATTATTAAGACACCTAAAACAGTCTGATCCTTTGCAGCATCAGATTTCTAAACTTTAAAAATATAACTGGCTGCAGGGCTGGCTCCTGTAATCTGAAATGCTTTTCTTCATGCCCACCTTTAAGGTCCCATAATTTTTTATAGAAGAGGGTGGATTCCTTAGTCAACCACCTTGAGCCAGTATGGGTAGTATTTCCTGTTCCTGAACTGAGTTTGTGTACTTCTCCCAAGTTTGTGTAATGCCCCTATCCATCCCCAAGCTTTAAGCCTGATTAAGAATTGCATCTGTACCAGGGTTAACCATGGCTAATGCCAAGCAGCATTTGGTAAATAACCATGATTCTTAATCAGTTTCAGTTCTTGGGTTTCAACTGCTGGTTAAGATTAACCCAGGGTAAAGTTAACAATGTTGACAATTAAGCAGTAGGAGGATTTGCTTTAGGGGGCGGGGGGAACTAGTAGGGTGGCAATTAAGATCCTCAGGTCCCTTAACATAATTAAGGGATTCAGTCTGCTCCAGCCTCTTATAATAGAACTACATGGGGTTGAACAGGAAGATGGGAATGCTTCCAGACAATTGCAGATTATGTCTTAACTGACAAATCAAGATTTCTGCAAAAATTTTAAGTCAGGTGGTAAAGCCTTTCAGGAGGGGAAAAAACTATGGAAAAGACTGAAACTGTAAGCCTGAGATGTAAAACTAGAAGATTGTGATTTCAAAAAGAAATTTGCTTTGAAAGGGTATATAGTTTTTGCCTCATAAGCTACAAAATTCATTTGATAAATACATTAAAAGTTTGTTTGTTTGTTTGTTTGTAAAAAACGCCTTGTATGATCAAAAGCAGAACTTCATATACTGCCTGTATTTCATTTCTGTCTATGTAGTTTTAGGAAGACGTGACCAAGAACAAATAACTGAATTCTGCAACTCCTGTAAAATGAACTGTATACTAATTTCTTTTGATAAAAGTGTCTCTTCACAACTATGATGCAAATCTTAGATCCCAAATTCTTTCAGTGATTTGAGCAATACGATGTAGAAACAACCACCTCAGAAAAGGGCCAGTGTTCAATGATTATTCAGTTCTCAAATGTTTTGGTTGTGTTTGTAGCCCAAACCCTTCAGTAGCCTAATATACCGGGGGGGGGGGTTTCCTCTATTTTGATAGACCATTTCATTTCATGTCTGTTTTAGATACTTTACAAAATTAGTTACTTTCTTAAATATCTGTAATTAGTGTTAAAAATAGGCTGCAGAAAAATATGTTCAGAACAGCATGATCTTGAAGTGCGTATTGTTCCAATGTATGCACTGACAAAATAATTTTGCACTAATTTTGTGCTGTGCACAAGCTTTTCTGAAAGATAAATACACCACAAGGATCTGTTTAATTAAAACAAAAGACTAATTCAGATGCCTTTATAAAGACACAAAGTAGCCTCTAACAACGTGGATTCAAGAGGTATAATGTTCCTGCAAGTCAATTCTGTGTCTGAAAAGGTAGCATAAAATGGTTAAACTCTCTATCTCATTCAACTGTAACATGGTTTGAAGTTGTAGGATATTACTGTAAATACAGTGTACAATAAGAATGTATAAGGTACAAATGGCGCTGAACGCTGGAGTTGGTCTTCTCAGTGGCAGAAAATGTAAATGAAATGCACAAACTAAGAACCCAAATGTACGCATCCTGTAGTTAGAATGAAGAGAGGTTTTATTTAAATTCTTGGTTTCGCTGATTGAATAAAAGAGTTCTTAATTATTAGCCTTGCCTAAGGACTTTCTTTGAAACAGTATAATTTGTCTCCCTTTTAAGTTTTTTAAGAGCTATGGATATGGTGGTGGTGCTTTCATTTAAGAGAACAGTATTGTTAAAGGTTGCTGCCTCTACAATGCAAAACTATTATTACGTGCACTTCTGCAATTCTATATCTGATGTTCCCCTATATATATTTCATAATCATAGGATGAGAAGTTATGAGTCATATGCTCACTTTGCCATAAACAGATTTCTAACCATTCCACTAGTGCAAAATTGACATCTTGTCTTCCCAATCTTTATCAAAAACTTGTACATCTCAGCTCTGTTCTGCACTTTGTTTTGGTTGTACATTAACCATAAATAGTAGAGGCACTACGCTTTCCTGTTGAATCAGATCTCTGTCTTAGAGACACACAGGCCTCTTTCATAAGAACAGAAGCAACCTACATTCCTTAATGTCTTACTGCCTGGTGCAAATGTTTAGAATGTATGAGGCAGAAAATATACTTAAGGCACATTGCACATTTTACCTACTGTAATTTACCAAATTCTTCATGGCCACAAACACTGTTAAACTCCCTCTGAGCTGTCCTGAGGTTATGAAGCTTAGACTTCCAAAGACGGAGATGATTGCCTCACCTTGTTGCTATGTCCAGCTAACCTCATTAGTCTCTGTTCCTTCACTGCTGGGTTTTGTGGAAGGTGAGTTAGTGTGTATTTCCCAGGTTAGAGAGTGGATTGGAGGAGTGGTTCAATGAAGTATAAAAACAGTAAGCATGGGGAGCGAGGTGATGAATTGAGTTGTGGGGAAATCTCTGGAATTTGCTTCAGAAATTAAGAATTAGGGAACTGAATCCCCATCTAACATGGGTCAAAGCCCATGATGGGTTGGGGGTTTGGGAATCCAAGTGAATTGAGCCTGATGTTATAGGACACAATAAATATTTGGAATCAGATGTCAGTACAAATGACATGATTACGCACCCAATTAAATACGTGGCACTTTTCCACTATTTTACCTAATCTACTTGATGCACTTATTAGAATAGAGTGTGCTCCTAATGTGTTTCTCTTCAGCTTTGTTTGGGAAATTTGTCTATGGATTTGTCTATGAATTTATTTATGGATCCCTTGTGAAACTCAGCTGTTTAATCAACCTTGCCAGTAACTTGTTTCATTAATAATAATAATAATAATAATAATAATAATAATAATAATAATAAATTTATACCCCGCCCATCTGGCTGGGTTTCCCCAGCCACTCTGGGCGGCTTCCAACAAATTATTATTATTATTATTATTATTATTATTATTATTATTATGCATCAGAGTAGGATTATCTGATCTGCAACTCTTGAGTATACTGATTTACTGGGACGCGGGTGGCACTGTGGTCTAAACCAGAGGCTCTTGGGCTTGCCGATTGGAAGGTCGGTTCAAATCCCCACAATGGGGTGAGCTCCTGTTGCTCTGTCCCAGCTCCTGCCAACCTAGCAGTTCAAAAGCATGCCAGTGCAAATAGATAAATAGGTACTGCTATGGCAGGAAGGTAAATGGTGTTTCCATGCACTCTGGTTTCTGTCACGGTGTTCCGTTGCGCCAGAAGCGGTTTGGTTATGACCCAGAAAGCTGTCTGTGGACAAACACTGGCTCCCTCAGCCTGAAAGCAAGATGAGTGCCGCAACCCCATAATCACCTTTGACTGGACTTTACTGTCCAGGGGTCCTTTACCTTTTACATTTTAACTCACAAACAATACCTTTGCCTCCTATTGCTATCCCTTCACCTGTACAAATAGTTGAAAACTGCACAATCATGCATGACATGGACTCGAGTTTGCATGGCTTATGCTTGGGTACTGTGTGCCCTTAGGGTAACACTAAAGCAAGCACACTGTCACCATGGTGGTTTTCCACTGGAGATATGCCAAATTGAGGAGTGTTCATTATGTTACAAGCAACTTTAGTACTTTTAGTGATTGGTGGGTAACTATGCTTAAGTAACTAGCAATTCTCTCTCAATTCACTGACTTTGTTTTCATGTCTTGTTTCCACAAGATGCCAATTTGTTCAGAAAGTTAACTTCCTCATTGACAACATGACTGCTGGGGGTTTTTAAAAAGCAAAAACATCTTAATAATTTCTGAAATGCCGTTTAGCCTGGTGTGTGACTTAGCTGGGACAGCACTTTTTTTTTTAAAGACCTTGTGACTTCTTTCACAAGCTATAGCCTTCAGCATTCTGTTCGCAGAAGCAATATAATTTGTTGCCCCACCTTCCAACTTCCTCCTTTAAAATCCTATTTCAAAAGTAAGCTAGTTTTTCCAACTTGATAAAATCTCAAGGGCTGCTGGGGGAAAGGGCAGAGGTAAGAAGAACACTTGCCCATAATTGAGCCTGGCGCAATGGGTCAGTATGTTGCGGTTAACCAGAAGGTTGGTGGTTCAATCCCACCCAGGGATGGCTGTGGGCAGAATTTCTGCATTGCAGGGGGTTGGACTATATGACCATTGGGATCCATACCCTACAATTCAATGTTTCTATGAATGTTGGCTGATAAGGGCTAATGAGGTGAGTCATGAACAGGTTTTAAACGGAACTAAAAAAGTACAAGTATGGGGTATTATTTCTCGTTCTAATTTTGCATTCTCCCTGTTCTATCTGCCCCATCCCCTTTTTATCCGTATAACCTAGTTTGTTTTGGATGTAGTGTTTGCACAGTGTTCATGTCTAACCTGAACCTGCTAGAAGTGTGGTCATTGTCTTTGGGAATCAACTTTTGCTAACCATTAGCAGATATTGACTGTTTGGGGCATACTACCTGCTCCTTCTCTCTTTAGCTGATAATAGCACAATTACACTGCAGTCATCTGCACTGTCTACTCAAAAGTATTTCCCACTGAATGCAGCGGGGCTTACTTTAAGGAAACTAGGTGCAGGATTGCAACCTTAATTAAGCCAACAGGCAGCAGCCTACATGATCTCAGGCAAGGGGGATTATGGAGGGTGTAGACATTTATTAAACAATTCTATACATTGTTCCATAGATAAATTAAACTTTCCCTTGTTTTTATTAAGGCTAGAGTGAAGGCTTAAATGATGAAGAAAGGTGTGGGGGGGGGTCCATGCCTCCATTAGAACCAGACAAACAGGTAAGAGGGAGCAGGGTGGATTCCCTGGAGAGCATATATAGTGTGGTGCTTTGCACCCTGGGGACATATGGTGGGACGCACAAAACAAGATGTATAGAAACCAGAAAGGGGGGTGTTAAATAGTGGGTAGACATGGCAGACGACACAGCGATTTCTCCAAAGCAGCTCTTTATTTTGTAAGCTGGAACAGAAAACTGAACAGCAAACAGCTCAGCCAGCCTGCTTTTATAGGCAGCCAGCTATCAACATTGTAGCAACAACAACCCAGGGTTTCCCGCCTAAAATAACTGAGTGGACCTGAGTGAAAACTATCTACAGTATCCCCTGCTGGCCCAGGGTGAGAACTTCAGTACATAACGGGGGGGGGGGCATGCAATGGGCATTTTTCTGGTAACACAAAACAAACGCACAGAATCAGTTTGAGCGTGTGTGTATATATGACTGTGGCGCATTTGCAGCTGCATGTGTCACTTTAATGGTGTGATCTGGGCCAGAGATGAGAATATAGGTCGGAAGAGGAGTCTCAGCTGCGTAGCGGGGTCCCAACCGCAGGAATGTTCAGCGTTGTAAAAAACACACATACCCAGGACTTTAAATCTCCACACACACACCGCCACTACAAGTGAAGAGCACAGCCAATTACTGTCTGGTATAAGCGCGGCGTGGCAGCGAGGAAGCCGCCTTGCGGCCGAGGCACTACGTCGCCACCCTCCCATCCCGCTCCTTCCTGGGGTGGCGCCAAGGAGGAACCCGCTTGCCCGCCCGTCGGGACAGGCTCCTTGAAAGACAAGGCCGCGGCGGCATTTCACGAACAATGTATTCGACAGTTCCTTCGGAATAGGCCGGCAGAGGCCCGCTTCAACACGCACCCTACCGAGCAGGGGGGGAAACGGCCCCCGAAACACTGCAGGAAAGGCCGTGAAGCGCGCCACTGGCGCAAAGAACCGGCTGCCGGGTTGGGCAGGGCCGACGGGGGCGCTCGAGAGACGCCGCCACAAGAAGCCAGTTGCACCGCGGCAAAACCCAGGCAGGGCATGGCCGCGTTGTCGGGCCTGAAATGGCGGCCTTCGGCGTGGAATTCGGCCTCCTCGGCCGTTGAGGTAGACGCGTGCCTCTCCCTGCGTGTGGGTGGGTGAAGCGGAGCCTGCCTGGGAGAACTGAGGCGAGGGCCCTTCCTGAGGGAGACCCGTTGAGGTACGGAGAAGGAGGGAAAGGGCAGTGTGTGTGTGTATGTGGGGAGGAGGATCCAATGGCGGCGTCGGGGCTCCCCTCCCGCCTGACTCAGTGTTGATCTTGCGAGTCATGCTCGGGCATGTCGGGCCGCGGTCAGCCAGGGGAGCGAAGCCCGGACTTGCCCCGGACGAGGTCGTAGTCCGGCCGGTAGGCGACGCTCTTCATACTCGACCCCAGGCGGGGCCTTTCGCTGCGTTTCTTTCGGAAGCGGCGGTCTAACCCGGGTGAGGAGACGGGCGAGCGGAGGGCTTTATGCGGCTCCGCTTGTTGGCGGGGACACCTTGGGGTGGACGGACATAAACCCGTAACCGCTGAACCTAACCGAAGTTCCTTCTAATCTTCACAGGGAAACGTGCAATACGACTAAGATGGCCTCTACTACCGACCAGCCCATCGAGGGCACATCTGGCAGCAGCCAAACGCGTCCGGAGAAGTTGGTCAGTATTCGGGGGGAGCCTTTCCCCAGGGGACTCTAGTGCAAATGTTAGATTTTTAGGTTTGCAGGAAACCTGCTAGGACCACGCAAACCCGTTAAAGGATTTGCTTCTTCCTTTGTGGGTTTTTTGTTTCGTTTTGTTACGGTGCTACCACCTTCCCCCCCAAATCTTGAACAGGAACATCACCGTTTAAATCGCGCTGCGTCTTTTTATGTTTCCAGGTTAAACCCAAGCCGTTGCTGCTGCAACTTCTGAAGCTTGCTGGTGCAGAAAAGGAGACTTTTACTATGAAGGAGGTAAGTTACGGTTATTGCAGAGAATATTGTGGTGAAACTTAATATATAACCTGTAACAATCAATAAAAAATGATACAAAAATGAAACGGCAATTAAACAAAACTGCTTAAAAGCTAAATAGAAGTTTGTCGCTGTAGGTTCTTCTCAGTTCTGCCTTTTTACCTACATAACTTAACCTTAGGTTCAAATTCTTGATTGTGCTACGGCTTGATGAGAAACAATTTTAGTTAAAATGTGTATAGTAATACTCTTGAGCTCAACTAGGAAGTGTGCTAGTTGATCTTGTATTACAGAAAAGTGCATTGTTTTATTTTTGCTCTTACAGGTAATGTTCTATATTGGTCAATATATTATGTCTAAACGTTTGTATGATGAAAAGCAGCAACATATTGTCCACTGTGCAAATGATCTTCTGGGTGATATCTTTGGAGTACAGAGTTTTTCTATAAAAGAATGCAGGTAAAAATATTTTTTGCAGCCTGGTATTAAATGCTGAGCACATGTGTTACCTTACTGGCACATTCTTACATGCCAGATATTCAGTTTTCTACCCTCCACCCCAAAACACCAAGTGCTCTCCTTAACCACTATCTATAGCCAAGGTTTGTTCTCTGTTTGGCTTACCATGATGTGTGATCCAGGCCTACATATTGAAACAGCCCTGTTGTATCTAAGATCTTTTGGAGAGTTCTTATTCCTCCTTTAGATGCTCCTATGAGTTGCCTGGTGACTGGGATGTCCAGTTCTGTGCCTTTATCCTGAATCCCACTTATTGTGTTGTCCTCATTCAGTAGCATTGATGTAAAGTAAGCACAGCCTTTATAATCCTTTATTTTTAAAAGGCTCTAGCCTTTAAGGTTCAATCAGTATCAAATGATCTAGGTTTTTACATCATGTCTTCCAATTTTCTTAATATTTTGTGTCTTTTGAATGATCACAACTAAGTTTAAATCTAAAATGTTAATTTTTTATTTCATCCCATGTTTGAGTTATGAGGGTTTTAAATTTCAAAAATTTGACAATTTTGGCCTTGCCACCAGACTACACAAAAACCTTAAAAACTCAGCCCAGAATTGAGATGTTTCAAAACTAAAAATACCAATCCCTTCAGAACTTCATGGGCTTTAACATGATATGTCACATGATGGGCTTACTTTAAATTTTAAAGTTAAGCTACAACATTTAAAAATTTAAAAAGTGATTAAAATTAATATGATTAAAAAGTCTCCAAAAGTGTATTGATTAGTTAATATTGCTAAGAGCTACCTGCAAAATTTCATTTTGGGATCTCAATGGGATCTCATTAAGAAAAAAAATATTTTGTACATGTTTGCCTTATTGAGTTCTATTTAGTATAAATGAGTCTTCTTAGAGTAAAATATAACAGAATAAACAAGACTTCAAACTATAATATCAGTTACTTCAGGCATTTCTTTAGAAAATTATTCAATTAAAAGGTATCTGAAAAGCTAGTCAGGCTTTTCTTTTAAAAATGTGTTTCAAAGCAGAGGGATAGCTTGCTGTTGCATGATAGAAGTAACACTTTTAAATAATTATTGTTAGTACTTCATTTCATTTAGATTTAAACTTAGTTTTGATCATTCAACAAGTGTACAACATATTAAGAAAATTGGAATACATGGGGTAAAAATATTGTGTCACTTGATATAATGACCTTCTGTATTTTATCAGAGGCTAATATACAAATTTTGCTCCATAGGACGCACCTGACAATAAGAGGCACCAAGTTTTTAGAGGAGGAAAGGGGGGAAGCCCCATTTTTGGTGTGATCAGCTCACAGTTGTGCAGCTTCTTTTGCAAGGGGGAAACACCCTGTTTTTTGGAGGATCAGCTCAAAGTTGTTGGGCTTACTTTGCAAAGGGAAAAAATCCTGTTTTTATGGGGTTCAACTCATAGTTCTGCAGCTTCTTTAGGAAAGGAAAGGGAGCGGTTTCTACAGTTTCCAGACAGATAATCTAATCAGCCAGTCACATGTCGCTGGGGAAACAGCCTCCATCTGCAGAACATTCAACAGTGAAAGCCTGGGCAAGGGGGCGGGGCCAGAAAGGGAGCCAGCGATTGATCACACACTCGTTCCATAAGACGCACAGACATTTCCCGCTTACTTTTTAGGAGGAAAAAGGTGTGTCTTATGGAGCGAAAAATACGGTAGGTAATTAATAGGGGAAAGATCACATAATTTGAACTGCTATTAGGCATGGGGTGGGTCCAGTTTTTTAAAAAACCAAGGTGTCGAAAGCATATAAATATCTAGTTCATAAACGTTTAACTTTTTTTTTTTTTTTAGGCAACTACGTTTGATGATTTCTAAAAACCTGACAGCAGTCAGTCAGCAAGGTAAGCTAGTTTGCTATAATGATGCTTTTCTTTATCCTGGATGAGGGAAGGATGTGATAATTTTAAGTTGTACAGTAAGGTTGATTTGGGTTGGTTTGACATCACCTTGAGGAAGCTAAGCAGGTCAGTTTCTGGATAGTGTCTGGGTTGGTAACTACCCAAGAACTTCATGTATGCTGCCCTGGGTTCCATGATGGAAAACAAATAAATAGGAAATGGGATAATCCATGCATCCTTCACCAGTTTTAACTGGTGTGGATTACTGTTTCAGCTGTAACTGAAACTATATGGAAAAGAATTGCGTACATAAATTCAACAGTGTATATAGGTTTTGATGGATGTAATAATGGAAAAACAATTGGTATAGTTTTTTGTAAAATATGCAGGGATATAAGATATGTAAAATGAACCATGGAAAGAGGAGAAGAGAAGTCACTGATATCTTTAAGTATGTAAAATGTTTATTTGGAATTGTAAAACAGAAAATGTAATAAAAATCATATTTTTAAAAAAGAAAAACTAGAACCAACAATCTATAAAAAGAACAGCTGGGAGTTTGTACTGCCCCACCTAAAATGGATTATTTGGATTGGGATACCTATGTGCTGGGCTTTTCCCAAGAATTATAAATAGGAACAGTTAGGACGGTGATGAATAAGTGGCTAGTAAGAACACTGATTTACCCATATGTGGGTTGAAAATAGAACTAGTATTCCACTCATTAAAATACCACAATTAAGGTCCTGAACAGATCCAAATGTCTGGATGAACCCAGTCTTCCAGAATGCACCTGCTTGCCACCATGCAGTTGTTGTCATTTGTGAATCATACGCACAAATCATACAAAATATAAGTGTGATTCCCAGTTGTAAACCTTTTCTATCCCCAAATTTCTCAAAATTTGTTCTAGTTGGATTCAGTTTTTAAATGATGAACATAGAAAAGATCTTGAATTTGAGGATTAATTCATGTAAAGCAATAAATAAGCTTCATTGATTTGTCTTATAAGTTATTACAATTTTTTTGCTGTTCACATGTTTGTGCATTACTCCAATGCATACTTTATTCCTGAATTAGGATTTTGAGCAATTTATATTTATGGAATTGCAGTGTATTAATCCGTTTGTTCTTAAATGTGTATTTGAACCTCCTGCTGTCCCTTTTTGGTGACTTCCAATATGCATTTCTTTTTGAAGGCTCTAGTAATTTTAACACATCTGTGAATCAGTCCAGGTGGCAAGTAGAAAATGGAAATACTATAAAGGTAATTTTAATTACACGTTACATTCTTTATTTCCATACTTTGAAGTGTAACATCTGGAACGGTAAAGATTAAAGAGATATCTGAGGGGTTTGGCTTATTTGTTTGTTTTTACTTAAACAGGAATTGGTGCAGGAATCCAGTGAAGCCAGTTCTTCTAGGAGAAGAGCACACAGTGAAACAGGTGAGCACAGCCTTCTGCTTTATCGGTTTCAGTGCTTATAGTAGCTCAGGTATCCAAAACTCAAGTCAGTGATAGAACACACAAAGTTAAATGTTTGTGAGAAGAGTGACTTTTTGCTGCTTCAGGCTTGAGGCTTGGTTCCCTGGTGTCTTGGTGGAAGCGATTATTTGAAAATCCCAGTAGAGCAACCCTTCGAGCCATGGCCTAAGTTCCACACCTTCTGTTTTGCACATCTCACTCCAATGTGCTGGGTGATAACTTGTCATAGCTTACCATCCTTTATGAGCAGACATATAGCTGCCAACTTATAACTGGATGTCAGTGTGGGCAAAAAACCACTCCTGGATTCCTGCTTTTCCCTAGCTTGTGTGGGGACATAATCCTTATTTCAGCTAAGTTTATCACCCAAGAAACTTGTGAAAACTGAAATCTTCTTGCCCACAAGTGCTTCAGATGTTAGCTGTTTGTTTTTGAGTTGCTTGTCAGTTTTCTTCAGCCTTTTGAAATTGTTACTTTAATATTCATAACAGTACTTGTGTACATTATAGTTATTTGCATTTGCCATAATAGCATTGTAGAGGAAGTGATTATTTGCATTTCCCAAATGGGACCTGAGACTGAGAAAGTTATTTAAAGCAAGTGTGCTGTACTGAGAATATGGACCTCACTCAGAGATTTACATATTATCTCTTCTAACACCTGAAATGTACGATTTCCTATGCATCTTTACAGCTGCAGTCCTATATTCACTTACCTGGGTGTAAGCACCATTGAATTAAATGATTTCTGAGTAGATATGTATCTGATTGTGCTATATAATTGCTGTGCTTGTTACATTGGAATGCCAGTGGTTTCTGTGCAAGCTTCTAACACTATACAGTAAATGTGGAGTGATGAAAATTATATTACTGCAGTGAGAAGTCTTGGGGGCATCAGTACTTTTGGATGCTTTGGAATAACATGGCAGAAAGGAGAGAGAGGGAGAGAGAGACTGCACCAAGAAGTCCCATACCAAAATCAGGAACTGCAAAATTTGTAGAAGTACAGTGGAACCTCAGGTTAAGAACTTAATTCGTTCTGGGGGTCCGTTCTTAACATGAAACTGTTCTTAACATGAGGTAGCACTTTAGCTAATGGGGCCTCCCACTGCTGCCGCACCGCTGCTGCACAATTTCTGTTCTCATCGTGAAGCAAAGTTCTTAACCCGAGGTACTATTTCTGGATTAGTGGAGTCTGTAACCTGAAGCATCTGTCACCTGAGGTACCACTGTATTTGCTAAGAGGTTGGGTTTTTTTAATCCTGCAGAAGAAAGTCCTTTAGAAGATAAGAATGATGAAAGACTGAAACGGCATAGATCAGACAGCATTTCCCTTACATTTGATGAAAGTCTTTCATGGTGTGTAGTAAGCGGTTTACCTTGTGATCTTAGCAACATCAGCAGTTCCACAGGCTCTTCATCAAGTCCGGTAAGTAGTAACGGACTTTCATGAGGAAACCATTTTCTTTAAGTCTCTCCCATTTTTTTAAGGTCCTCATTGTGTCTTAAAATTGTATCACCAGATGAAATAGAGGACAGTGCTCCTGCACATTTCATAGCTGTGTGGAAAAGTGAAATTCAGAAGTTATAGCTTGTCATGCAAATTACCTGCTGAAATTGCCTGTTCTGCACAGCTGTTAAACAAGCTGGAACCCTGCCCTCTTTTTCACCTGCCCTTCCAGTGTCCCCGTGTATACAGAATGTAGTATGCCAGAGAGAAGTTCTCTAGGCTACCCTTCTCTGCAATTTGCTATTCTTAACCCCCCCCCCAAAAAAGCAAAATAAAATAAAATACAGGAAGCATTCAGTCATCTCATGTATACAGAAACAGTAAGGTCCATTAATGGGTTTTTTATGTGCTAAGCTGTCTAGAATACTTGAACAACTACTGAAAACTATTTGCACCCACGCCCAATGTGTTTTGGTCATAGCCTGAATCTTTTCCATTTGGTAATGGTTATGACCATTTTCAACGATGAAACCAAATTCTGCTGAACAGAAATAACAGCATCAGAAAAGAGATAGTTTCTCTGAATTGCTGACTATTAAAGTTTGAACTTTTCCCATATGGATGACCTTCTTCCAATTATGTAGTGAAATTAGTGTTTGAATACTTAGGTGGGAACTGTTAAAACAGAATGAGCTCTAAGTGACGTTTTAGGATGACATGTGTTTCACCACTACTATTGTTACTGCTAAGTGTTTTCAGAAAGGTATAGTACCCTAGTCAAACCAAATATAAAGATCTAACTTGAAAGCTTAAAATCACTTCGTACCTGCCTGGGTGAATTGAGACACATAACTCATAATGTCCCACTGTGTCAGCCTGTTCATGTAAACCACTGTTCCAGTTTCATCTCTTCAGTGCAGCGGCCCATACCCCTGCTTGCTCTCTCTCAAACCCCATTGATAATGTTTTTTTCTGGAGATTGTCATTGCAGTAAAACATTTAACGTGGTGGTACATATTTTTGGTTATCAGAATCTGTTCATATTCTGATATGAACAGCTGGACAGCTACTAATATGCAGTGATATGTATCCCATCATAGGAAAAGCTTACCATGCTCCCAAAGGGAGGATTGTTACCAGAAAAATGCCCATTGCATATCCCCCTTTTCCCCTCTCTATTCATCGCTGTGTGCCCTGCCACGTCTCCAGGATGCACATGAAATAAGTATATCCTTATGTCGACTCAAAGTACCACCCTACACATGCCCTCACCTTTCTTCAACATTTAAGCCAGATACTTTCACTCTAGCCTGCTTAAACAAGGAAAACCTGAATTTCTATATAGAAACTAGGTATAAGATCACTTGTAAATGTATTATTTTTGAGCCTGTTGTGTGTGTATGTTATATTGCATTGTGAGAATCTTTGGGTCTTCCATAATCCCTGAAGCCTAGGGTCATGTTGGCAGGATGCCCATCAGGGAAGCTCCCAGAATCTGCAACGTGTTAGTCCCCTAGAACAGGGGTCGGCAACCCGCAGCTCCGGAGCAGCATGTGGCTCTTTTACACCTTTGCCGCGGCTCCGGGGCGGATACTAGTGAGGGGAGGAGGCACATTGTGCGCCCCGACACTCCCCACTGTGGCGGGCGCTCTACTGGCTGTGACGTCGCACGGGGGCAGTGCGTGCATTAGTCACACACCGTTCCGACCTCACCTTCCCACCCGCCCACCCGCTACATTGTAAGGGGCATGTACACTGGTCACTGCATTGAAAGGGGGCATGTACACTGGTCACTGTTTTGAAGGGGAGTGAAGAACACACACACACACAAAAAAGGTAACTTGTTAATTTAACATTTATTTCTATTCTATTCTATTAATTCTGAGGGGCAAACAAAGAAATAATTTAAAAAGTGACAAAAAAGTTATTTTTATAATGACGAGTTTTGCGGCTCCCAGTTTTTTTTTTTCTTCGGAAACTGGTCCAAGTGGCTCTTTTTGTCTTAAAGGTTGCAGACCCCTGCCCTAGAAGGCTGCCCTGTTTGCTCAGGTACTCTACATAAAATCAATCTCCGGATCCTGCCGGATCCGGATCTCTTACCATGTTGACTACCCCAAGCTCGATTTTCAGTGTCAATACTTTGTGTAAACTCTGTCTGGAACTTTGTGAAACATGCTGATCTTCAGGCATTTGACACCCCGGTCTGCCTGACTCCACCTAGTATGTGATGTAACCATGACACTTATCCCAGGTGACCCTGACACTTGCAGAAGAGGGTGTCCTCCTCCATGCCAAAAATGCAAACCTTTAAAAAGATGGGTTTTTCCTTGTTCTGGGTCCTTCACCTCCTGACTAGGGGTGGGGGACGGGAAGAGAAAGACTGTTGCAACAGATAATAAAAGATCAGCTTTGCTTTCAGTAGAATTCTGCCTCAGCTCATTCATCTCTGACTGGTAACAAACTAGTCAGGTTGGAAAATAAAAACAAGTTACACAGAATTTTGCTGCAATTGATTAGTCTCCCCATACTGACACAGGTTTATTTCTTCCTTCCAGTAGCACCTTAAAGACCAACTAAGTTAGTTCTTGGTATGAGCTTTCGTGTGCATGCACACTTCTTCAGATACCTCAGGTTTATTTCTGTTACTTCAAGCAGCTCTTCCCTTATTTCCGTGATTATTTCATCAATGTATTGTACAGAAATAGGTGGCTATCTATGGAATTCAAAGCCATTAGTTTCATTACTGTTAGTTCTAGTTACAAACTTGACTAAAAGGACATTATTACACCTTGGCCTCTTCCAGGATCATGACAGCTTAAGTGAAACAGCGGACTGGCTGGATGAGGATTCTGTTTCAGATCAATTCAGTGTTGAGTTTGAGGTTGAATCTATCTGTTCAGAAAACTACAGTATCAATGAAGAAGAATCTGAGCTTACAGAAGACGATGATGAGGTAGGAGAATTAAAGTTAATTGGAATGGTAGTGAAGAAAATCTATGAACACTTAACTCAGACTGGCAGCCACTCGCATCTTAGACCAAAGCCTTTCCAATGACATCCATTTAACTGGAATTGAATCAAAATATGTGCTCTGTCTGCCACAGTCCTGTGGACCTTCTCCAAATATGCTTTATGGGTTTTCTTGTAAGCCCCTCCCCCCAAACTGTTATAGTTCCTAAAAGTTTCTGGGAAGCACAAATAGTTATCTGACAAATAGTTAAAAAAAGAAGATGATTATAGAGACTAACTTGAAGTCTTTGTTAAGCTTTCTGACAATTTTTCATACCATCCTCTTCTTTCCCCTCTGCAGTTTTTACAGTTACTTGTTTTTGCAAAAAAAAAGTTGCATAATTTCTCAACTGGGTAAATTATGTTGTCCTGTTGATATAGTATTGTCTGGCAGATTGTCTGGCAGTTGTCCTTTTGATATAGTATTGTCTAGCGGATTCCATTTAACACAACCTTCAAGTATGATTGGAATCAAATGAGTACAGTCCCAATACATATTGAAGCCATTCATGAGTCAATTGATTTTAATGGTAGAGAGGACCACAGTGATCTTTTGCAGTGTTGGAACCAGTTGCATCATACCTCAGTAATTCATGGAAGAGAAATACAATGTTTACACCAGTACAGTTTGTCTCTTTGGAGTTCTGACGCCTTGCATATTTGTGTAATTGGAATCTAAACATTTTCTTCTATCAGATGTATGAGGTAACTATATATCAGACTGAAGACAGTGATGTGGATTCATTTGATGATGATCCTGAAATTTCACCAGGTGTAAGTAACGTCTTCATTTAGAGTAAATTGCAGCTTTTTAAATTAGATGTTTTTGTATATGCTAGAGCAACATTCCCCAACCTGGCGCCCTCTGAATGTTTGACTACAATTCCAATTAGCCACAGACCGCATGACCACGCTGGCTGAGGCTGATAGGAGTTGTGCATTCCAGATGTTTTGGACTGCAAGGTTGGGAAAGGTTGCTTTAGTGGGTAGGCTATGCTGGAAAATGGGTATGTCCAAAGCAAATAACAGTAAACTAGCAGATCAAAAGCCACTAACATTAGGAATACTGGGTGTGTTGGACAGTAGGAATAGACTGTTGATCTCTTATAATTTATAGGTGTCATACCAATGAGATAGGTCATATTTGACCAGGCAATGCACAAGAGCCAACTAGTCATGCAACTTTTCCCCAGTAGATGCCAGCTAGACAAAGGGTTTTATGCAATGTACTACAGTCAAACCTCTGTTGTCGAATGTAATCTGTTCCAGAAGCCCGTTTGACTTCCGAAATGTTCAACAACCAAGGCGCAGCTTCCGATTGGTTGCAGGAGCTTCCTGCTCTCAAGCGAAAGGCGTGTTGGACGTTTGGCTTCCAAAAAACATATGAAAACCGGAGCATTTACTTCCATTTTTTTGGCATTCAGGAGCTGAGATTTGACTGTAGCACTAAGTTGCTTGGCAGTACAGTATAGCACTGGTGAAATGGTTTGCACCAATGGAACGTTGTTGCACAAAACTATAAGCAAGTTGCTGGTAACTTTGTTGCACATCTTGCAAATCAATTTTCTGCTAGTGCAACTGTTCCTCTGTTGAGCAACATAAATTGATAGACCTGCTAGCCCACAGTCTGCACAATTAATATTTATATGATGCTGAAAGCTAGTGGGATTGCAGCCCATGCTTCCTATCTTGAGCATCTTTCCTCCTCCCCTTGTGGGTGTAGTAATATCTGCATATGATATCCGGTATTCGTAATACTTGAAATAGAGCCGCTAAAATCAGTGGACCTAAGCCCACTGATTTCAGTATGTCTTAATCTGGTGATATCACCAATGTTTTTTGACTGCAGAGGACAAAAATGGTTGATCTTTGCTTTTTTTATTTTGGTAATTGGTAGCTTAACTGTTTCATGTCTAATTAACTTCAGGATTATTGGAAGTGCTCCAAGTGCAATAAAATGAACCCGCCTCTTCCACGCCATTGCCCCAAATGCTGGGCTCTTCAGGAAGACTGGCTTCCTGAGAAGAAGACGGAAAAGTCTGTAGAGGGCAAAATTGAAGATGACACACCACTGGATCCCGAGGAGGGCTTTGATGTTCCTGACTGTAAGAAAGGGAAAACACCTGAAGATGAAGCAGAGGACGACTCAGAACAGAGCTCTGACTCTCAGAAAAGTGAGGACTATTCTCAGCCATCTACATCTAGCAGTATGCTTTGTGGAAGCCAAGAAGACTATAAAGAACCTGAGAAGGAAGAGGCTGAAGTCAAAGAAGAAAGCACTGATTTAGTTTTACCCCTTTCTGGTGTGGAGCCCTGTGTCATATGCCAAACTCGGCCCAAAAATGGTTGCATAGTTCACGGAAGGACGGGACACCTCCTGTCATGTTTCACATGTGCAAAAAAGCTAAAGAAGCGGAACAAGCCTTGTTTGGTCTGCAGGCAGCCAATTGAGATGATCCTGCTAACTTATTTTTGCTAACTGAGATACAAGCAGAATTGCTTCAAGAAACTCTACAGCCCTAAAATAAAATTTTGTACAAAAAATATTGAAAGTTTACAAAAGTTTTTATACCTTCTTCACAGGATTTTCCTACAAGAGACAACATTGTGCTGAAGCCGATGGCTTTAATTGTAATGTTCACAACCTCATTTTTAGCCCCAGTAGCAAACAGCCCAAGCAAAGTGATGTATGGAAGCATGGCAACAAATGAATGGATTTAGTGTTTGTGGTGAGATCTTTTTAGTCTTATTCTTCCAGTCCAAATCTTCTGTGTCTAAAAATTGCATTCTTTATTCAGAAAAGAGATTGAAATTACAGCATTTTTTAAAAAGTGTACTAGCTGCCATTGTTTTCAACCATGCTTGAAGACTAGATACATCTTGCATTTACAGAAAAGTGATTTTAGTCAAAAGGCTGTAGGGCAAACTCTGTGCAGAGAGACTGATAATCTTTTAACTCTGGTTAAGGGATCAGAAGCAAGCTGTGGGATTGTGGGTATTTCTTTCACCTCCTCTCCAGAATCCATTGCAGTGTAACTGGTTATTAGCAGAAACAACATTTTTGTCCCTCAAGCATGGTTTGAATCCAAGGTAGATGGAAGCCTGGTTAGTCTCCCTTTTTAAAATAAATATTTTACTTAAGTTTTCAAGAATACAAATTAACCTAGTTTCATTCCCTTTTATTTGCTTTATCTTCATACGTGCTACAGCCCAGAGTTTTTGCCTCCATTTGTGTATTTGAAGACTGTGCAGTCATTTGCAGTTTGGGGTGGCAGGTTGTGCCAGTGCAGCTTTGTTAGTGTTAGTGTCAGTGTTCGCACATACATGGTTCAGGCAGGAGGAATAAATTTGCTCTGGGGCTAGGTAGAGAGCAGCATTTTAAATGAAGAGCTAACAGATCTCCAGCACTAAATCTCCAGTTACCCTTTCTGGAAGCCTACATGCTTTTACCAGGCCTGCAACAAAGACCATTAGGAAGTGTTAATGGGGGAAATCAGTATTCCCTGGATGATGGAAAATAATAGCTAGTCTGCAAAATCCAGTGAAGTGTGTTTAAAGGGGTTATTTGAATCATAGCCACCATATCTGCATTTCTCTGGTAAAGGTTTAAAAGTCTGTTAAACTGAAATTAAATTTTGTTTTCATCCTCAAATGATTTTTAAATGTATATCCTTAGTCTCGTTGGCAAGAGACTTAACATTCCATTTTTGCCATTGTAATGGGTTTAGTTCATTTGAACAAAACGTAAAATATTGAAATTCAGTGCAATAAATGTACAAAATTTGAATTTAACAAATCCCCAGTTTTCAGTAAATCTCACTGGTTTGCTTTCTCTAACTGGCTTGTTACCTTCTGTATTTAAATCATGCGATCAAAACATTTTGTATTTTATGTTAAGGACGTCAGTCTGCTGGATCACACCAAAGGTCCCATCTGGTCAGCATTTTGTTCCCATGGCGGCCAAGCAGGACTTGAGCATAGCAGATTGCTTATTTTGGTTCCTTATTTTTATGCACTGTGTCCTCTTGTATAGGGGCAGGAATGGGTCATGATCTCTCCCAACCACCTGTTTCTGTATCATCAGGAGGGCATCCAAAACACTATTACAAAGGTTTTGCACATGAGATTTCTCCAACTTTGGCTACCATAACAATGGCACTGAATACCAGTATTGTATCTTTTTAGTAAATCGCTGAAAATTGATACCCTGTTCATACCTGAGTACTGGCTTGAGCTGAAGGAAGTTGACACCTGGAGGGGCCACTGGTACCCCCTATGCTGCTTTAGTAACGGCAGAATAAACATGCATGGAAGTTTGTTGCAATTATAACCAAACACAGAGTCCACCCAGCTGTACTCAGAAGTTAGTCTTGTAGTGTCCAGTAGGGCCCCTCCCCCTTGTGTTTAGGATTGCAACCTCATGGTACTAATTTGGTATCCTCATTAGGAGGCCTTCATGCATTTTTATGAGGTCCTAACTGGAAAAAGAAGGTAGCTTAGTCCTCTGGTAGAATCAAACTTTGAAACCAAGTGGTTCATAAATGTCTGAATAAAAAATTAGCATAATTGCTGGATAGTGAATTGTAATAATCGAATTCCGTTGCATATTTTTGTGCAAGCACAAAGCACATTTAGTTGTTCTCTCTTTAAGAAACGTATACTTTATGTAATACAGTACTTTATTACATTACACTGAAATAACCCATTTTTGATTGTCAAGAGAAGATTGTCCAGTCCATTTGAATGAATATATATATATATGCACATAAAAGTTTCATCTCAACACTGCATAAAAGATATTAACTAAAACCAAGGAGGTAATAGCAGGCTTCAGTGTGGCAGATTGGTTTTTATCATAATCTGAAGAATAAAGGGGGTCTGTGGGGCATGAAGCAGGCTCGGGTCTGGTCTGTAAACGGGGGACAACAAAGTCATACGTGAGGGCACTGAACTGTGCTCTGCCGCCTGGTATATGCAGTTCCTGTAGCAATGAGCTAGAGCCAGGTGCTGTTGCCTAAAGACCAATAAAGACAGGAAAAAATGTTTGCAGTTTGTCAATATGTAGACCATTTTAATTACACAGTGGAATCTGAATATATATAAATTTCTTCCCTCCTAATATAAGTGTGGAAAGGACCTCAGTGTAAGCGAGTCACTCCTTTAAACACTAGGGTAAGCTTTTGGAAAGATGGCATTATCTTTTTAATTCATAAATTGACCTTTAGACATGTGTTTGCTGAATCCGTCATGGAGCCTAGAATTCCATGGCCACATTACAGAGAGGTGATGCCATATCAGCACAGAAGTCCTACTCTATCTTAAATTGCACATTCTGGGGATCTAAAATGCTGCATAGGAGTTTTCAGTTCCCTTTCTCTCCTAAGGCCCTGGTCCCCATATGAGGTGTAAGGGGACTAGCACCAGAAGGAAAAACTAGCCCACCCTCCACAAGAGCACAGAACCTGCATGCATAAATGTCTAGGGATTTTGGCCATGTTTACCAGAACAGCAGCTTGCAGGTCTAAGACAAGATGACTTACATTAAGTGTGTAGGTGCCAGGCAGGAGGAGAAGATAATATTCTCCATTTTTGTTGGTTCTGTAAGGACATATGTGTCTCCTTCCGACAGCTTCCACTATCACACCTGGAACAGGTTCGTCATTCTCATCCAAAACACGACCTTTTACACCTATGGCAAGAAGTCAAAAGAGGAAGAAGCCATTTCTTTTCGATTTTGGCACGTAACTAGAAAAGTTTTCTGCCAAGGAAGTACAGCAACAGGAGCAAATGGCACAGCCACTCGCAATCTAGTAACAGCCCTTTGTCACCAAATGCATTCTATAGTAACATGTTTAAACACTTGCTAAAGTATTGTATGCACATTCTCCAAAAGAAATGTTTGGCTGATGTTTTGATTTTTATTGGGGAAGGAAATTTACCTTTAGCTACTTTAAGGATAATAATGGATATAGTGAATTTGTGTAGATGAACAGGGGGGAAACTTGCCTCTCCTCAACATACTCACACAAGAACCAAAACACTTCTCTTGAGTGGAGGCAAAATCACTATTCTTCCTTAGAAGTCTAGAACAAGACTAGCACATGCCTCTACAATTCCAATGAAGCTCTGGACAAAAGCCATGGCAATACATGTATGGAGCACTGAAGTGGAAGATCTATCTATCTACTGCTTGTACTGGTTAGGATATTTTTTGTTGTTTATTAGGAAAAAAGCTTGACTATCCAATTTATTAAATTTGTAAATTCAAAGTATGGGGGAAATGTACAGACTCAAAACACAGTAACTTAAGGGCAATTAACCTTTTATGGGCCAAGGGCTGTGTTGAACCACAATCCCCTGCAGAGAGCATATCAATGTGGATATGGTCTCTTTTTTAATGTACAAATGGGAGGGGCACAAAAAAACTTGGCATCAAAGTAGGGAACACAGGAACCGTAAAAAAAAATGTTATGTAATAACAAAACAAAAAACTTCTTGAAGTAGGATTGGCTTGGCAACAGTATTATCAATTGAAGGAAATCTTCAAATCAGACAAGAAAATGGATTTGAGAAACAGATATCAAAATTGGAGAAAGAAGTATTAATAAACAATAGGAAAATATTATCAAAAACATAAATTATTATTAGGTTGGCAACTTAAAGATGAAGAAGTGTAGGAGGTTATGGTGAAATGGGCACAAGGCTTTGGCTATCCAATATTAATGGAAAATTGGGAAAGACCATGGAAAACAGACTTAAATTTCATGGTCTGTTATTTAATAAAAGAAAATTTTATGAAGATGATATACCGGTGGTATATAACCCCATGCGAATTGGCTAAAATATATAAAAACAACACGGACACATGTTGGAGATGTAAACAAAAAGAAGGAACCTTATTCCATATGTGGTGGACCTGTCCCCAAATTTAAAAAAAATGGAACATAGTCTATAAAGAGGTAAATAAAATGCTCAAACATTTATTAAAAAGCCAGAGGCCTTCTTACTGGGCATCATGACCATAAATATCTTTTTAAAAACCCCAAAAGAGTGTTTCTGGACACAACCACAGCGGCTAGAGTTCTAGTTGCCAAATACTGGAAAGGAGAACGGGTGCCAATGAAGGAAGAGTGGCAAATGAAATTATATTAATATGTGGAGCTGGCCAAATTAATATAGGTAGAAAGAAACCACACGAATACAAAAATGAAAAAAGAATGGGATTGTTTTAAAAATTATCTGTGTAAATATGGTTCTCAAAGCAATATTTGGATGTGTATAGATTTGTTTTTACAAAATGGAATTAGAAAAAATATGAGGAATATAATTTATAAGGAAAAGGATGAAAGCATGTTAGAATGCAATACAAAGATAAGGAAATAAAAAGAAATGAAGAAGCTATAATAGGGGTAGGAGGAAGTCGACTATTAGTGAAATGAGATTAGATAGATGAATGAACAGAATTTGTGTATGTTTTGTACGTTAAAGAAGAAAATATGGTGATCTGTATGTTTTTAAATTGCAATAATACTAATAAACTTCCTGAAGTTAGCCACCACTGCCAGAAGAGAAAACCTAGTTTTAAATTAAGGGAACTTGAAGAAACTTGTTTTTGTAGGAGGGGAGAACCTTATTCTGAATATTAGGATTAGCAGAATTAAGCTGATTCCAGACTGTTGCTCTTTTGTGGGTTGGATTCAACCACACAGTGGCAAACCCAAGTTGGACAATTAAACTGGATCTGCACAACAAAACAATTCGTAAAAATTAAATAAGGAGAGTGACGGGGAAATGCTTGATGTGAGTGCATATGACTGCCTCTGAAAACGAATCAGAACTCAATGAACAGGCCATGTCTGGAAGTGAACTTGATGTATTAGCCTGCTTAAAAGTTTTGCCCCTGGCAATCCATGGGAGGGCAGTGTTGCTTCACTACATAGCATGCAAACATGGCTTCCTGCTCATGTAAATAGGGGTCATGCGTGAACATTGCCACTGGAGTGTACTCTTCTGTAACACTAAAGGTATGTACACATAACATGCTTTGAAAAAAACAGCTGTGTTTCAATTCGATTTTGCAAATCCTGGTACACATCAGTTTGATCTGTTTTCACTTCGGTCGCTGTCTGTTTCCCATTAGCCCAACTAGCTCAGTACTTGAGCTGTAGCCCAACTATATTCAGAGGGCCACAGGTTCCCCATCTGTCCCCTAGTTGATGGGCAGAGTCACTGACTCCTTCCTCTCTTCCTTGAACACTACCAATCCTCATACTATTTTCACTGGGTAAAATTGCTTTGTTCTTCGAAACAGAACTGAAACCTTTTCCGTCGTTTTCTGGCAGCACATTCTCAGAAATCTTTTACTGTTAGCCCCCCTCCTGAGCAATTACCATACTAATTGGAACGCTAAAGCGCTTGCATGCAGATCTGTAAAAACTCCTATTACAGTAAACAATATTTATCAGAGATGTTTTCTTCATTGTTCTTTAAGGAACTTATTACACAACATGTGTAATAAAAATTTTAAGGTCTTATATATATAATAAATGTCCATAAATGTACCAAGCAAACACGTACATACATATATAAACCACATGTCTGAAGCAGCACAGGAAGACAGTCCTGAAACCATTTTGACTCCCAAACTGACCAAATGTTTCTCTGCAAGGAGGGAGGGGGGTGAGGGAACCTTCCCATTGTCTCAGGAATTGGGTAATTACCATCTCAAAGGAATGGCCAGACTACCAGGAAAGGCAATCAGATAAGGCATTATCAGATAACCTGGCAGACAGGAAAAACAACAACATTCAAATTTCTGTTGTAGACCACCTTTTTTGTGATGTATGTATGATGTATGGAGGAGTGGTCTTGAGCTCCAGGGCAGGGAATTTCAAAATGGCTATATAAAGGCAAGCACACATGGTTCGTGGTCCTCCTCCTCTTTCCTGTGTGTGCAACTCTTTCCTGTTGCAACAGTTTAATAAAATCAGGCTTACTAGCTGCTTTGCTTCTCAATATTCTCTGGTTGGCCTCTGTTATTTTCTCCTACCGATGGAGAACCTACAAAGGACTCTATAAGGGCTCTTGTGTACCCCATACTGGCATAAGGGCAGATTTTGTTTACAACACATGAAAACCAGAATATTAGCTATGATAAAAGAAAACTGAGTAGAGCCATCTTACCTAGATGAACTTGTTTAATGTATTCAATCAAAGCATTTTTATTGTCATTCCAGAAGGATGGAAGCTCATCTTTTTGTGGAAATTTACAACACGATACTTCCAGAGTGATGTCAAAGCACTGTCCCCAGACGTAGCTATAATCCTGCATCCCACCTAAAGTATATATTTAAATGCATGGTTTAAATGCCGTTAAGAAAAAGTTAGCGTTTTAAAGACTCTCCTAAACTCCTTTGCCAGGTGCCTCAACTCATCAGCCTTGGTTCAAATTTCCCCAGGAAGCTGATTTGGCATGTGAGCAGCAAACAGCTGGTCAGCAGAAAAGTCAGCATTGTTCCAGTCCTCCAGCCGCCGCCACTGTCACTTCGGCTTGTTGATCTGCTACCGCTGCCCTCTGCTTCTTCCCCCCTAGACTGTCCTGTGGAATCTGCCAGTGGCAAATGACTAAGCATGGACAGTTTTCTCTTAAGTCAGAAATTTTCAACATTTTTGAGTCCACAGCTCCCTTGACGCAGCTACATTCTTTCTGCGGCACCCCTGTGGGGCTCAGGAGCCCGGTTATGTCACCCCTTGCCTGCAGAGCTGGCAGCCTCTCCCCCTTTTTTCAAGCACCATCCCTTGTGGAGTGTTCCCTCAGCCTCCTCTCCTCTTCCCTCTCCTTGGGAGTCCTCCATGCAGCCCCAGCTGCTGCCCCTGGTCTCTGAGCTGCCCACCTCCCACCCCAAAGAGAGGTGCCTCCTCATACTGCCCCGCAGTGGCCTGGTAAGCACCCCCTGGCCAGCCCCAGAGGCACCATTTGCCCAGGGAGCTCATAGCCAGGGCTGCTACAATAAACAGTTGTGCAAGCCTTTGGGAGGCAGAAACGTGAGACGGCATCTGAGGAGGGAGGGAAAGAAAGAGGGACTGAGGCCAGTGTTGCCTGCAGCACCCCTGAGCACACTGGTTGAAAACCACTGTCTTAAGCCATTATTATTACTGTATTTCAATATTTGGTTGGAAGCTGCCCAGAGTGGCTAGGGAAGCCCAGCCAGGTGGGCGGGGTATAAATAATAAATAAATAAATATTATTATACCGGCACTAGGCTGTCCCCACTTTTTCTTGGTCTCCTACTCCCACCACATAGCTGCATGCAGCTTAAAAGCTCATGTCAATGAAGTAAGAAGGAAAGGAAACACCTTTCCACTCACTTTTCCAACAAGAAGACTGCAAAAGGTATATGGGTATGACATTTTTTTCTCTGGTTGAGTGGCAACCAACTACAATGTAGGATTACTTTCCTGGGTTATCCAACTTATGCACACAATAGGCACAGTCCTCATAAAATTTATTCTCCACACCCCCAAGCCACATACACACACACACACACATCAATACAAGCAGAGACTTATAAGTGTGTTGGGCACCCACTTTGGAATGCAAATGTCACTTGACACCTCATCTCACTTCATCCACCCACCGCATCACTAGCTTAAGACTGAAGAACTTCGAAAGTTCTGAATTTTTGCCAGGAAATTGGTCCAAAAAAAGTAGTGGGGAATCCCTTGCTTATGGGCAAAATAGGGTCTGGCAGGGGGCCTAACAGAGATTAGGTGTGGGGCAGGTAAGGAAACAGCTGCAAAAGAACAACCAGGAGCCTTAAATGTGCTCCTGATTCCTCCTTGGCAAGCAAGGCCTTGTACACACTTACAGCAGGCCCCCACAGGAATCAGCTGCACTACCAAGTTCCCAGTTGGGAACTCCATAGTGTAGCCAATCTCTGCCCAAAACAGGGCTTGCACTAAGCTCCCATTAGTTAAGCAGTGCTTTCAGCAAGCTCTGTTGGACCACCTGACACCGTGATAATGACAAGTGGGTGGTCCAACAAGCCAGTCAAAATGGCTGGGAAAGGGGAGCGGAAGAGCTCAGGATTTGGCTTGTCAGTTGGATCCTGTCTCCCCACCATGGCCTACTGATCTTGCAGGTGTTCACTGTGTTTGATTGCAATGTATTATGTATTGTTTTGCACTGGATTGCTGCAGTATTTTTTTTATTGCTTTGTGGATTTTTGCTGTTTTAAATTGCTTCGTTTGTTGCACTGTGGGTTAAACCACAGAGCCAGGACTTGCCGATCAGAAGGTCGGCGGTTCGAATCCTGCGACAGGGTGAGCTCCCGTTGCTCGGTCCCTGCTCCTGCCTACCTAGCACGTCAAAGTGCAAGTAGATAAATAGGTACCGCTCCGGCAGGAAGATAAACAGCATTTCCGTGCGCTGCTCTGGTTCGCCAGAAGTGGCTTAGTCATGCTGGCCACATGACCTGGAAGCTGTACGCTGGCTCCCTCAGCCAATAAAGCGAGATGAGCGCCACAACCCCAGAGTCGGCCACGACTGGACCTAATGGTCAGGGGTCCCTTTACCTTTACCTTTATGCAGTGTAGAATATACAAAAAAGGAGGAGAGCGCTTAGGGAACAACGGGGGAATTTCTTACCTTGAAGCATGTACCACTGATATCCATTTGTAATGCCGTCTGGGAAGTATTCTACAGAGTTACACGCATTCCCTTTGTGCATCGTGGCATGTTTCTCGGAGTATGTTCTCGCCAGGTGCATGAAAACATCATTATCCACAGTTCGGCTCTCACTCAGAAAATTAACAGTAACTGTGGAAAGAAAAGTAACCACAATGGAAATTTGGTTACAGTAAGATTGCGTTTGCCTGGGTTTCTGCACACACATATCACAACTAATAAGTATAGTTTGCATCATAAAAGCATAGGCATGTTTCTGGCTACCGCTAGAAATCCTTCCCAGTGCAAGGATTGCTAAAAAATGTGGGCTGGCTCACCCATGAGGCAAACTGAGGCAGCTGCTTCAAGTGGTGGAATCCCCCAGTGTGCTCTGCCTGCTGCCAGAGAAGCGAGAAGAAGCGGCGGTGGTGGTTTCTGGTGAGTTCCACAACATCTCAGGTGGCAATGCAGGATGGACCACTCCCGCCACTATTTGTCGCATGTATGAAAGATAAAGGTAAAGGGATCCCTGACCATTAGGTCCAGTTGTGGCCGACTCTGGGGTTGCAGTGCTCATCTCGCTTTATTGGCCGAGGGAGCCGGCGTACAGCTTCCAGGTCATGTGGCCAGTATGACTAAGCCACTTCTGGCGAACCAGAGCAGCGCACGGAAACGCCATTTACCTTCCCGCCGGAGTGGTACCTATTTATTTACTTGCACTTTGACGTGCTTTCGAACTGCTAGGTTGGCAGGAGCAGGGACCGAGCAACGGGAGCTCACCCCAGCACGGGGATTCGAACCGCCAACCTTCTGATCGGCAAGTTCTAGGCTCTGTGGTTTAACCCGCAGCACCACCCACGTCCCTGTTGCATGTATTGCTTGCCACATTTTCAAACTTACATTACTGGCACAGCAAATTCCCTCTAGACTAGATCAAAGGCAGTGTAAAGCAGCCTTTCTCAACCTGTGGGTCCCCAGATGTTGTTGAACTACAACTCCCATCACCCCTAACTAGCAAGGCCAGAGCTCAGGGATGATGGGAGTTGTAGCCAATAACATCTGGGGACCCAGTTTGAGAACTGCTGGAAAGCAAGTACCACTGTAACTGTTCCCTGTTGTGGCTTGGCTGGATGTCTGTGGGGGTGTTGTCCAGTGCTACGATGAAGACTCCATGTTATGAATTCCTGTTTTGAATGTATATAATCAACCCTGACTATTGGCTATGCTGGCTGGGGCTGATGTGAGTTCAAAATAGGTCTATATGATCAAGATCAAATGCTTCAAATACTTTATCGTGCAACATCAGCTATGGGTTGCCAATAGAGTTAGTGACCCTACGCTCAAGCAATAGCTTACCTGAATTGCCATTATCGAAAGGGTAACTTGCAACCAGTGATCCGCCATGCAGATTAGCAGAGAGGACAAACGTTTCATTCTTTAACCAGTTCATTATAGCTTCAGTCTCTGGCTGGATGTCATGAGTATTTAAGATAAAGGCATCTGGGAAGTTCCTGTTCAGATCTTTATTATTAGCGTTGAATCTTAAGAAGGATAAATATATATATATTAGGCTGTCATCTAGAACATACTTTCAAATGAGTGAGTTTAGGATGCAAATGTTTGGTTGCAATCCGTCTGTTTAGGGCCTCTTTGTGTAGGGCCCTAGAATACGGTTGGCTATTCAGACATAGTTTTAAGCTGTCTATGGCAGGGGTTCTCAAACTTTTTGTATCTTTGAATCCTACTAATGCCTTTTGCTTGCCTAAATGGAGGATAGTTGTAGACTAGCCTACTGTACAAAGGTAAACATTTCATATGTTGTTCTGCCTGTTTTTGCCTCTGGTCTCTTTCACCAGGATACACGGCCTTCAGGCTGAAAGATCTCCCCACCCTTGCATACGGGAGGCCTACTGCAGAAGAATCTTGTATTTCAAGGAGATAGGCTAATCGTTTGCAGAATTCTTCCTTTTTGTTTATTGGAACACCCTGTCAGAGTTTTTTTTTGTCTTTTTTGTTTGCTTGCTTTGTTGTCTTGATTTACTGTTTGTGCTCCAGGAATAAGTATCAGCAGGATGTGGGTCAGCTGAAAGCTGAGGGACCACCAGCAATAGTGCAGTTGCAGGATTAATTAATTATTGGCCTTGCTTAACAGGTGGGGTTAATGAATGGAATATCCAATGGGTACCTCATAGTCCTCATTATCCTGAAGCATCTGGCCCAGTTGAAAGAATTAATGAACTGCTGATACAGAAACTAAAACAGCTATAACCTCTAGCCATACTTTTCAAGGATTGGGAAAGGTGGTTGAGTAAGCAGAGGCTGAATTAAACAACCACCCCTAGGTGCTACTCAAACACCCCTGCAGTCCATGGTAGCGTTTGTAGCACCCATGGCCACTAGAGCACCTGAAGATATGAAAAATGCAGCCTAACAACAACAAATTTTATTATTTATTCCACACCCATCTGGCTGGGTTGCCTCAGCCACCATGGGTGGTTTTCCAACACACATAAAAACATAGTAAAGCATCAAAGATTAAAAACTTCCTGATACAGGGCTGCCTGCAGAAGTCCTCTAAAAGCTGTATAATGTATGGAAACGTAACTTATTACCGTATTGGCCTGAATATAAGCCTCACTTTTCCCCCAAATTCCGACCGTGAAAAGTTAAAGTGAGGCTTATATTTGCAACCTTACAGTGTGCAGCCAGAAGCGCAGGGCAAACAGTGCCAGGAGCGCAGCAAAGCGGTGCCTGCCCCACATGTCATTGCCCATCCTCTCCAAGGCTAGGAAGGGGAAAGGCCGCTGGCAACGTAGCATGCCCCCCCCCCAGTACGTAGCCAGGAGCAGCGAGGAATGGGGCAGCTTATATTTGGGAATGTTATCTATTTTTTTCTTTCCCCCCCCCTCCAATTTTAAAGGTGTGGCTTATATTCAGGTGCAGCTTATATTCGGGCCAATATGGTATACCGTATTTTTCGCTCTATAACACGCACCAGACCATAACACGCACATAGTTTTTAGAGGAGGAAAACAAGAAAAAAAAAATCTAAACGAAATAGTGGATATATGATTTTTGTGGTTCATGCTGTGGCCACAGACATGTGATCTGACAGTGAGTTTGGAGTAGCCCAATGCAAAAATCCTGAGGATCCATGTGGATCCATGCTTTGTAACCACGGAGGAGGGAAGGAAGGGGAACCATGGATCCTCTGCTCACGACTGCAGCAGATTCCCCCCCGCCACCCGCAGGCATTCATTCGCTCCATAACACGCACAGACATTTCCCCTTACTTTCTAGGAGGAAAAAAGTGAGTGTTATGGTGCAAAAAATACGGTATTTAGTGTACTATATTATATCCTTGTATTTGCTCTTTTTTATCTTCTTTCTTTCTCTTTCTCTTTCTTTCATCGTTTTATTTTTTCAACAGGGAAGAAGGAGGAGAAGGAGAAATAAAGAAATGTTTTCTCCCCCCCCCCCATCCTAGAAGGAACCAGATTCAAGACAACTTGGAGTTTGAAGTCCTGGAACAGAAGGTAGAAGCCTTTGGGCGAATGTAATGTGGGGTTCTGAAACGTATTGAAAGCAAACCCTAAGGTGCTCCCCATAACAATTTTCGCTCTCTTCTCACCTGCCAAAAAGAGGCTCACAGCTGGCATTGATTACTGATTCAAATCCGTCAGGGTTCATTGAAGGCAGGATGTGTATTCGGGTGCTGTCAAGGAGTTTTGTAATGACCGGATCACGCTGATCACTGGTTACCAAAAAGTCTATAAGATGGAGCAGCAACTCCCTCCCGACTGCCTGTGTTAAGAAGCACAGAGTTGTGTGTGTTTTAAATGCAGTGGACAATAAGGTGCAGCACAGATCTTAGTTTGCCCGAGGGACAAAGGTAATACATAATGCAGACCTAATACAAAGCGCCATATTCCTAAAACTAGCAAGCAGAATATGATGGCCAACATGAATTGGGTTAAAATATATTTCCCCCAGAAATCAAACAGCCAAGAAAAACACAGCGATACTTTTCTTATGGCTTGAGCAAAAATTGTGCCAGTTAATGCTTTGGTGCATTTGGGGCCTGGGTGAGGCTTCCCACTGAAAACCAGTTCCAGCCAAAATACCCGTTGCCCAAGCAATGCTATCCATGTGGAAAGTGAACCAGACAGGACGCAGACACAGGCACAGCTAGCGAACAATGAGTTTTCCCTCCCAATCACTGCAGCTGGAGAAAAGCAGCAGTGAGTGGAAAAATCCCTCTAGCTGTATTTGTTTACATTCCTCACACAATCATATGCACACATATGGCAACAGACAACCAAAACACATTGAATGGAAACATTTTCACAGTGTGAGCTGGCCCTATCACAGTAAGCAGCAGTTTTCAGCAAGGACTACAAGCCTGAGAATTAGATGTTATAGCCTAGCCTTCCCCAACCTGATGCCCTTCAGAGGTTTTATACCACAACAACCATCACCCCTGACCATTGGTCATGGTAGCTGGAGCTTACTGGAATTGTAGTCCAACTAATAATAATAATAAAAATAATTTTTATTTATACCCCGCCCTCCCCAGCCAAGCAGTAATAAAAACAAATTGAATGAATACAACTTAAAAAACAAGATTAAAATACAACATTAAAATACTGAAATACTGAAAATATTAAAATGCAGCCTCATCACAGGAGGAGAAGAAAAAAGAAAGAGGGGGAGGGAATCAAATTGGCTCCAAGCCAAAGGCCAGGCGGAACAACTCTGTCTTACAGGCCCTGCGGAAAGAAATCAGATCCCGCAGGGCCCTGGTCTCATGAGACAGAGCATTCCACCAGGCCGGAGCCAGTGTTGAAAAGGCCCTGGCTCTGGTTGAAGCTAATCTAACTTATTTAACTACAGATTTAAGAGCAAATTTAAGAGCATAATTTTTGTATTGCTGTCTACCCTGGACATTCCTTAAAGCAGCACATTCTATTCTCTTTTGTCTATACTGCAGACATTGTGTTGTTACAATGAAAACTATCCTGCATAATAAAGTGTCCAACTCTGAAAGTTTGGAATGCTGTAGACTTCCTACAAGTTCAGCACTTTATATCTGGTTTCTGGAACAGAGAGGCAAGAGGAAGACTATGTATTTTTATTTTTATTTTCTAGTTAACAGACCTGGAATGGTTTTGTAAAATACATAGTTCTCCTTCGTTCAACATTGCTCATGACCAAAACAGAACGAACTTTAATGCAGATCTTTAATGAAATGGGACACATTTCAGAAATTGCTATGCCTAAAAGGAAGGGAAACTTCAGCAGGAAAATAAAAAAGAGACTATGGCAAAAGTTTAATAAGCATGTCATAGTCTCCCTGGATTAAATGACTCTCCTGACTGACTCCCTAATGACTGAATCCTACTAAAAGACCAAAGGTAGATTCAGGCAAGAGTTTCCACACTCACCTATGTGTTAACTGGAAACAACTTTATTTACTAGCTGGCAGGATGATAAGACAACCAACTCAACTACTGAATTATATGTGCACACTTTGAGGAAGCAGCCCCTTAGTGAGGCGTCATCCAAGTTTGTAAGCAAAGCTATGTTAGGCCAAAGGATAGAGACAAAAGCAGAAATGAGACAGGAGAGGAAAAGGCAAAGGGTCAGAAAGCGCTTTGATATCACGTGCTAAAAATGTCCCGTTCTGTCTATTATTATGGAGCAGAACTGGTAAACCTTCCAAATGCTGAATGCCAGTGCTGGGCAGGCCCAAGCAAGCCAGTAAAGAAGGCACTCAGAGACATAATAGGATAATACATAGTTCAATGGATGTTTGCTTCCATCTCAACATTTTAAATAGCATTAGCAATGACATAATGTTGTATCGTAAAAATAATTCTATTGCAAAAACAGAACATCACCACCCTACCCACTTATAAATGTCACCATAGCTCTTCAACATGCATCTGGTCACAGTCCATGGTGCACAAAAAACAAAGGGAGATGTTCTAGGTTTTTTCCTACCGTGGGATCTCTGACACTTTTCCTAGGCGATGATTAGCATATTCTAGTTAGCATTTAATCGTGAAAGGCTTTTTTCCAATTACTTTTTTGCAATTCTAATTAATGGTGTCATACAGTTCAGCAGGAGAGTTAAAGCACAGAGGGAAGAGAGGGTCATCTCCTCTGAAAATGCCCGCCATGCACAGCAATTAGGCTTGAAAACAGGCTCCCCTTGCAGCCAATTTTTCCAAGCCTAATTATAAAGTTTGTTAGATATAAGTCATTTTTGTCCTGCTGGTACCGTCATGATCTCACTCCAGCTGAGGAACTTTGTAGTATTTGTATTCAGACATGAATGATAAAGTGGGGATCTAATTCCTATTTGCTCCTGAAGCAGTTGTTCTGTGTCAAACTGCAACCTCAAGGAAATAATATGAGATGTTGTGGGGATCAGCAGCAACAGTTATTTATTAAAGCACCAAACATATACTATGTGCTGTATATGAATAAAATGCACGGGTTGCTGCTTGCAGTGCTCACAAGAACGAGATAGGCAGAATAAGGAAAACTTGGCTAAGCATAACTAAAGGGTTTACAATTAAACCTATACTACAATTAGCTGACAATAAAAATTATTCAAAGGAAGCAGTGCCTCATCAAGAGGGAAATGCAAGAGAAGACATGAGTCCTTAAAGGAGGATGAAAAGAAAGGTTGGCAGGTATCTATTCATAATTACCCTTTAGCATAATCTCGCAGAGCAACACATGCACAGTGAAAAGAGTAAAACTATGGAATAAACATTCAACAGAAACAGCAGCAACTAAACTAGGCCAAGCCATAAAACAGCAATTAAAGTAAGTATTCAACATACTAAATCACTGGGGGTGGGGGGTGGAGGAGGAATTAATGAAAAGCCAGGCCCCACACATGAGGAAAGTACAGAAGTGAGAATTAGCACAAGGAAATCAATAGGTTAGTATTTTATGAATGGCGAGACTAGGACTAGGGAACCTTTCTGAACTAGAGTGCCTTACCACCACCAACTCCCACAGGCCTCTATCAATCACCTGGCATCAGGTGAAATCCTTAATCTGAAACTACTGGCTTTGCAGTGCACTCTCTCTTTCCTCAGAATGCAGTGTGGTGTGAATTGCATAGTGTACTCTGTGTGGGGAAAGTAGGGTGAATGGTCCTGCCTTGGGTGGTGAGTGGATCTGATGGCTCCTTGGTCCCTCTTTCCACTCCCTTAATTGTAGCAGGAGAAGAAATCTACCCCCCCAACAGTGAATTCATAGACAAGTCTATTGAATTGGGGGGGGTGTCTAATGCACTATTTGGCTTACCTTCCTTTTCATTTTTCACATTTAGACAAGGTTAGCCTACTTCACCCGTGCCACAGACTCATAATATGGTATTGGTTCAATTTGCATAGAACTAAATAATAGTTTTACACAAGTTTCATGGTATGGAAATAATTAAAACCACACACCAACAAGTAATAAAATTAGCCTTTGGTAAGCCTTTGGTAAGCCCATCAGTGGACGCGGGTGGCGCTGTGGGTAAAAGCCTCAGCGCCTAGGGCTTGCCGATCGAAAGGTCGGCGGTTCGAATCCCCGCGGCGGGGTGCGCTCCCGTTGCTCGGTCTCAGCGCCTGCCAACCTAGCAGTTCGAAAGCACCCCCGGGTGCAAGTAGATAAATAGGGACCGCTTACTGGCGGGAAGGTAAACGATGTTTCCGTGTGCTGCGCTGGCTCGCCAGATGCAGCTTTGTCACGCTGGCCACGTGACCCAGAAGTGTCTCCGGACAGCGCTGGCCCCTGGCCTCTTAAGTGAGATGGGCGCACAACCCCAGAGTCTGTCAAGACTGGCCCGTATGGGCAGGGGTACCTTTACCTTTTTAAGCCCATCAGTAATGCAAATTGAATATTATCATTGCAATATATATCTCACAGCAGACAGGCAGACACTTCCCACAAGGCTTCTTCCTGTTGTTCCCCCCAACCCACCCTCCCACCCTGATATGGGTCATATGTGGTTTTGTTGGCTTGCTTTAAAAAAGCCATGCTCATATTGGCACTGTCAAGCGCTGCTAAAAATAATGCTTCTTTGTTAGCGCAGTCAGGCCTCTCCCCATCAGCAACAACTTAGAACAATGCTGTTGCTTCGCTGCTGTCAAGAGAGAGATTGTCCTTATTTTTATTTTTTAATCAGACTAGAATTTGTTTTTTGGAGCACACAATGATTTACACACTGGGTTCTCCTTTCCCCCGGTCTGGATGAAAGAGAAGTGTGCCTTGGAAGAGAAGGGGCTGCAATCCATATTAAGATAGCATTTTGTTACGGCAGCAGGTTGTTTTCCGTTATTATGGCACCTACCTGTATAAATTCACATCCTGAACCTCTTACCCTGAGCTAGCCAGTCTCTTTTATCTTCTTCTCTGTAACCTGCAAACTCCTTAAAGGCTATCCCTCAACCTGTGAAGAGTGAATTGCCAGAATTCACTGGAAGCAGGCAACCACGGTAACTGCTCTTTGCCTTCCTGGTATCCTCAGTAAGACACAGTTCCCTTATTATGAAGCCTTCCCTGGCTAGCAGCATATGAAGTTAGCTGTATAGGTGACATCACATCCATATAATAAACCAGTATTGAGCAGAGAGAGAGAGAGAGAGAGAGAGAGAGAGATATGTTTTTTAGTCCTCGCTATTGCAGGAAGAGAATCCAAAACCTTTAGGCACCTGTCAGGGAACTGCCATCGCAGCCAGGAGTGGAGGAAGGGCTCCCAAGCGATGCCGGAGAAGGGCCCAGCAGGGAAAGAGGGGACTCAGCGGCCGGGGAAGGAAATCAGCGTTACACGAGGGAGAAAGGCGGGCAGAGGCGGGCTTCGGAGAGATGGCTCCAGGACTCTTCGCCAGAGACCAGCGGGGAGAGCACAGGTCCTCCACTGCCCACACCCACCCTGCGCAGAAGACTTCCGCGCAGGGAGGCTAGGCGGAGACTATCCGTCAAGGAACTTTTATGTTGGAAGTAGTTCAGGAAACGCCCACTGACGGATTCTGCCAGTGACTGAGACAGACGCGGAATCAGGACTGTCCAGCCAGGGAAAGGTTTCTCTGGGGGGGGGTGTTATTGGGTTATTGTCATTGTTGTCATTTTGATTATGTATTTTGTGGTTTTATATTTTGATTTTATTTTGTGAACCACCCTGAGACCTGAGGGTATAGGGGTGGTATATAAATTCAATCAATCAGTCAGTCAGTCAGTCAATAATATTGATGGACAAAGTCCAGAGTGTGCCATGTGGACTGGTTCGCTCCCAAAATGAATGAAGTGGCCAAATGCCCCAGCTGATAAATCTGTGGGGTTAAGAAGTGACTGCAACCAGACAAGTCACATAAGTACTTATGCTATACAGATGGTTATGGAAAGTTAAAAAGCAAAACATAAATGCCAAGGTGTTCCACAGCAGCCGCTCAAAAGCTCTGTCACTGCTTGTCTGAATCATGGTGAAAACCTGGTGAAGGCCTAAAGACTAGAAAACGGCTTCCTGGTTATCATTTTAATGGATTTATTAGTGCTGCCAGGTCAGCTCTCAGTCCTTCTTTCTCCATCCCTTCCACATTCCTTACTTGAGAAACCAACTGCTTGTACAGTATTTCTCTCTTTAAATACAGTATGCAAAATATTCTGCTTTCCCTTCCAGTATTAGCATTGTGCAACTGTTAAGGCTTTTTCTACCTGCAAAATGCATCACTTCAGTCAGGCCACTTGAATTGAGACTGAAACTTGAGAATGAACTGAACACAGAAAGGAACCATTGTGTAGCCAAAATGCTTAACCTCTCTTTCCTCCACAGTCAACCCCAGACATTCCACAATTATTCCTTACTGCACTGACCAATATATACATGCTGCACTTCAGAGTGTAGATAAGAATCTGTCAATATTTCCCCCTAACATTTTTAAGAATTTTGTTTAAAAATTTGCTCCAAAATCCATTGTCTTCCATGCCCAAATACGTCTGGATTTTCCTGGATATCTGGGAAGCAGCAGTGTCCGGGTGAAAATCGGGCAAGTGTCCGGGAAAATCTGGACGTATGGCAACCCATGTTTTTCCATTAAAAATATCTCTTAAAAAAACATATTTTTAAGAAGCAATTTTGCCCAAAAAGCTCAACAACTTTTGCCAAAACTAAAAAAAAACACCTTCATCAACTTTGCCAAAAAGTCTGGATTTTCATTATTATTGTGATGCTGTGAGAGATATTTCCATTAAATTAAAATAATTATCTTCTACTGTATAGGCATTCCTCTAATGATTAGATATGTCTTTTATAAATAAATTATTATGCAAATGGATCAAAGCACAGAAAAACTCCAGGATTACTGACAAAATAGAATAATCCACCCCACTTAAAAGTTTGACCTTTCTAAAATAAAAATTGCCAACAAAGTCAATGCATGATAGTTCAAATAAACTTTTAAGGAAAGACTACAGCTGAGTGAAGTCAGCATTATAATCTACACTTATTTCTTTTAACATTTGTAGAAGAAGGGGGGGGGAGTTCAGTGGAAGGGGAGACAGAAAGGTAATCAGCAACATCAAGTGCCATTCAGTTCTACTAAAACACAACAAATTTAATGTAGTTCTTTAAATTGCATCTGATCCCATATGGTTGTATGGGCCTTTACTTTCAAATTCCAGCCAGTCCATATGAAATACATTGGGCATAAAGCCTGCTGACATTATTTGTTCCTGGATGACTTTAAAGTATGGGCAGGCGAACTAAGGTATGGGGGCCATTGCCTTCTAAATCCGGCCTGCGGACAGTCCGGGAATCAGCATGTTTTTACATGAGTAGAATGTGCCCTTTTATTTAAAATGCATCTCTGGGTTATTTGTGGGGCATATGAATTCGTTCATTATTCCCCCCCCAAAAAAATATAGTCCAGTCCCCCCACAAGGTCTGAGGGACAGTGGACCGTCCCCCTGCTGAAAAAGTTTGCTGACCCCTGCTTTAAAGGAAATAAATACATCAGAAGAGAAAAGGAGTTAAAGTAGAAAAGAATGAGACGAGAAAAGCTCCAGTCCACTCCAGGTTAAAATAGAGGAAACACTAGCTTATTACTATAATCATACTACAGAAGGCCTGCACACATAATATCCAAGTACAATTAAGTGCTCTTTTAAAAAAAATATTAATGAGGTGCCAGTACTAATATCTTGATAAATGCTAGCACACAATGGTTCCAATCCATAGGCAGCAAAGAGAAATAGCTGATGGTAATCTGCACCAGGGACTACCATTACAAAAAAGCTCTGATTACTATTAACACATTATTTTCATAATGTATCATTCTTTTCATGCTGCCATTTGAGACGCTGTCTCAACCACATTGATGTTATCAGCATTCAGCTTTGGCAACAAGATAAAACTAGCTTTGGAGAACTTAGCAGGACAATTATTGTTTGGTATGCTCTTTCAAATTATTACTGAAGGCTGCCAAAAATACACAAAGTAAGTCAGATTATGGCTTTTTCTGTCATTTGTTTGTTTCCTAGGGGTCCTAGGAAATTCACCAGGAAGATCATATGTATCATTCTCTCCTTTATTGTTTTCTTCAGCTGTTATCAACTGAGGTAAAGAAAGACTAAAACCCAGTCTTGAGGAATGATTGAAACAGATGGACCTTCTAAATATTACGTGTGACAGGCCCTTTGATAATATTTAGCACATCTCTCTCTCTCTTCAATTCCACCACGACACTTCCATCCTTCGATTCTGAATCCCTAAAGAGAGAAATGTTAAATGCATCTCTAGCAATTTGGCAAAAACTTAAGACTTCCATGAGTATATGATCTCAGCTGCTTCCAAGATATCAGGCAAACAATGCTGTAAAGGAAACCACAACAATTGAAGTAGTAGACGTACCTCATCCCCATGCATATTAGCAACATAGTTGAACTCTGGTATGCCAATCCTATGTTGGGTTGGAAACCTTCCCAAAGCAAGAACCCACAGGTCTCTACCTTTAAGTGGAAAAGAAATTTTTTTATATATATACCATGGCAAAATAATGCAAAGTAAACAAATGAAGGGCTATATCTCCTTTGGCTCAATTGAAACCCCCCCCCCACCAAAAAAACCCTTCCTAGAATAATAGGCATAGGATCTTCCTGACTGATAAGCAGTTGGGCTGCAATTCACCATGGAATTTTTTGGTGCAATTATTGGGATTCAAGGGTGAGTAACTATGTACAGAATTGCAACCCAAACATTGCTTTTTAGCTCAAGCCAAAAATAAAACATAAACAATATTATTAAATAAAAACTGTCAGAAATGTTTCCTTAGTCTTAAAAGCTTAACCCACTTCTACAAACAAAGACTTATTTAACAGAAGACAACAAAAAATATATCAACAGGAAATCAGCTGCAAAGGAATAATGGGAAAAAGTAAAGCAAAAAAAAGGAGCTTACTAAAAAGCAACAGAATACCATATAAGGCACGAGAATTAACTTTCTTAACAAACAAAAGCTGGCATGAATGCCCAGGACCTCCATACACTCTGCCCAGGCTTGCGCTCCAGGACGGTCACTTCAGTGCTGCTAATGCAATGGTTTGACTTCACCTCTGGAGGCACACTCCATTGTCTCTCAAGACTACTGATCAGAAAGCCAAATAAATTATATCAGATTGCCCTATATATTTGCTGCCACCCATTAAAAATTTCTAAAATCTTGATGATGCAGGACTTCCCTTTGCAGAAGCCATGCTGTTTCTACCTCAGTAACATTTCTTTTTTATATATATAATTATTGGTTTCATAATGCTTTACAGCAAGAGGTTAGGCTGATTTCCTAGGTTCCCCCAATATAACATTAAAACAAAAAAAAATACTGTTACACCAACCACATTCATACTTCATGATAAATCATAATTAATGCTTTTGTGCAAACATGGAAATCACTCCTGCTTTGCTCTACCCTAAGTACCACAAACCACAAACATAGTTGAATGTCCAAACAAAGCATCATGGTTTGCTTCACTGGAACAAACCATGATCAAGAAGCCATGAGTAAACCTTGGCTTCACACAATGGTAATGTGTGAATGCAGCCATTAGCTACCTGCCAATGCTCCAGCAAGGAGATTTAATGGAAAGGAACTTATTTGTTAGAAAATGCTTAATTTCCCATTTGAGCTCTAGGTCTGGTGTCTCATTGATTTCATTTTGTCAACCAGTCGTTGACTTTATCTTTTGTCACCTGGGTTCTTCAGAGTCTCTCTTCATAGAAAGTGGTTTTGGTGTGGGTACTTATCAAAAATCATACATAGATCAGTAACAAGAATTTCATCTCTGGAACCTACCAATGCTTGTTCCTTAATCGTTTCCCACCTTTTTCATCTAATAGTGCAACCGCCTCCCTGTCTTGTTTCTGCTTCTGATGTATAGTGGTGCCTTGGTTGTGGAACTTAATCCGTTGCGGGAGTCCGTTCTACTCCCGCAACAGTTCGGAAACCAAGACATGGCTTCTGACTGGCTGCAGGAGCTTTCTGAACTCAAGCGGAAGCCACATTGGACATTCGGCTTCCAAAAAACGTTTGCAAAAAACAGTCCGGTTTGCGGCATTCAGGAGCCGATTTGTTCAACAACCAAGGTACCACTGTATGGATGTTTTTAGCAACACATCCTCATTTTCTATTTTTAGTTTTATTGGCAACTTACATTAATTTTGCAAGAGTCTCTCTTCCTCCTCCCCCTACCCTCATTTGAGTAAAAGTTCCACTTTCTAAAAGAAGCATTGCATTTCTCGACTCTCCGCAAGATCCACATTGCTATTCTGTTATCTGTACCTCTGCTGAACATAGCAAATATTTTATTTGAGCTTTAAATATAATACAATATTATATTCTAAATAACCTCTGATGGGACTGATGGGAGTTGGGAGCCCAGCAACATTTGGAGGGTGTCATGTTAGCTATCCCTGGATTTGAATATCCTGACTCTAAAATTCAGCCTATCCCTTTCATTCTTTTTCAAGTTTCCTCTTTCAAAATCAAATGTGACTGTCTGGGGTTTCTTGGTAATTTCCCACTTAGTACTGTATTTTTCGCTCTATAAGATGCACCAGACCACAAGATGCACCTAGTTTTTGGAGGAGGAAAACAAGAAAAAAAATATTCTGAATCTCAGCAGCCAGAACAGCAAGAGGGATCGCTGCGCAGTGAAAGCAGCAATCCCTCTTGCTGTTTTGGCTTCTGGGATAGCTGCGCAGCCTGCATTCGCTCCATAAGACGCACACATACTTCCCCTTACTTTTTAGAAGAGAAAAAGTGAGTCTTATAAAGCAAAAAATATGGTAATTGCCACCCAACTGCTGACCAATTCACTTGCCCAGCTGCTTTTGCAGAAAACTGTCCCTTTGGGAGTAACCAACACCTCTGGGGGCAAACAGCAGCTGGAAAATAGCAGCAACAAACTAGTAAGGGGCCCAGATCAGGAGCACATTCCCAAACAGCGCCATGTGGTTGTCTCCCACCCCCACCCCCAAAAAAGTGACTATTTTGTAAAAAGTGTGAATTAAGTAACATGTATTTTGGCTCTATCACTCAGAGGCTCCAATCCTACACATGCTTAACTGGGAGTGTGACCCATTGTATACATTGGAGTAAACATGCATTGGATTATGTTACATTTTGCTGACAGAGGAAGCCAAAACACTTATCTAAATAATATTAAGCTTCACTTGGTTGTATCGGACAGTTAGGCTGCAATTCTGAACTCATATCTGGGAAGGAGTAAACCCAAAAGAAACAAATGAGACTTAATTTTGAGGGGACATATACAGGATTATTGCACTGTTTTTTTTTATTTAAACTTTTGCGATTGCCTTCTGACAGGATCCGGAGCCCATGTGAATGGTGCGTTGTTTAGCAGTTTTCAGTACATAAAGTATTGCTGTTGATTTTTAAAAGTTCACATACAGGCTATGTGAACAAAAACAAACATCTACTTCAGGGGTGTCAAACTCAAATTGATCGGGGGCCGCATCAGCAGTTTGGTCACCCTCAAAGGGCCGGTTGTATCTGTAGGACTATGTAAAGGACATGTAAAGTGGAGGTTTCCTGTGTAGAACGGCCGGCGCCGCTAGTTCTCTGGCTTGTAGGCTGCTGTGCATGCGCTGAAGAGGCGGCTTTCTTGTGTCAATAAAAAAAAAAAGTGAGAATAAAAGGTGAAGGCTGGGGGCCGGCGGCGGCTACACGGGCCACATGACGAGGTCTGGCAGGCCGGATTCGGCCCGCGGGCCTTGTGTTTGACACCCGTGATCTACTTCCTCTGATTTACAGAAGATTCCTGGGCTAAGTCAGAAATTTACCGTATTTTTCGCCCTATAGGACACACTTTTTCCCCTCCAAAAATGAAGGGGAAATGTGTGTGCGTCCTATGGGGCGAATGCAGGCTTTCGCTGAAGCCTGGAGAGCGAGAGGGGTCGGTGCACACCGACCCCTCTCGCTCTCCAGGCTTCAGGAAGCTCTGCGCAACCCTCGGGAGACCAGCTCCGAGGGTTGCGCAGAGCTGCCTGCAGTCCCGGGCTCAGCGCAGCTCTGCGTGGCCACCGGGAGCCGGGTGCGAAGTCCCGCCCTGCTCCCGATGGCAGCGCAGAGCTGCCTGCAGTCCCGGGATCAGCGCAGTGCTGCGCGGCCATCGGGAGCGGGGCACGAAGTCCCGCCCCACTCCGGATGGCCGCGCAGAGCTGCCTGCAGTCCCGGGATCAGCGCACTTCTCCCCATCGCCAGCCCCACAAGCTCGGGGGACAGCGGGGAGGCAGAGCGCACCTTCCCGCTGTTCCCTGACCTGCTTCTTCCAGCCCCGCACCTGGGGGGGAAATAAAAATTTTTTCCTATATTTCCCCCCCCAAAAAAAAACTAGGTGCGTCCTATGGGCTGGAGCGTCCTATGGGGCGCAAAATACAGTATGTATGAGTAAACATATCACCAACTCCCCCCCCCCCGCCTTTGCTGGCTCATTTTGTATCTATTAAGCTAGAAGGAGTGCGACACCTGAAACATGATGTTCTTTCAGACATCAGGACAAACTTTGCTTTCATTCCTCTGGGAAATGAAAGCACTGAAAATAGCAATGTTGATCTAGCATTAAGTTCTATCTATAACTGAAAGGAACTATGGGCCACTGTTTGTGCAGTGAGACTGTTTCATTAGTCATTAGTGTATTTGGTAGAGATGTAACTTTCCTAACCATTCAGCTACTTATTAGTTTCTATTACCAAACTTTTGCGTCACAATGAAACTGTCTGCAAATCAGCTCGAGAGTCTCCAGAATACTTTGAGGGTTTTCATCCCTTTACATCTACCCTAATCTGATGCATGTTTACTTATTTACTTAAGTTTACTAAGCATGTTTACCTATTTCAATATCTATGTAGTCCTTATCACCAAAAGAGGATTCTGTTGTGCTAAGGAAACAAACCGACACAGGAGTGGTCATAGGGATAAGGTGGTTTTTGTAAGTGAAACTACCATAACATGCAGGGTGACCTGAAATCTAAGATACTTCCAGAAAGGTTACTGAGGAGTGACAGTCATTTATATCAATACTAGAAGCTTGCTGACATAAGAGAAAAAAGAGAAGACAGATTATAATTGGCTGTAAACGCTAAGGTAGATGCCATGCTAAACTTGTAATTAGAAAGAACATTAGGGTGTAAAAAAAATAAGAGCAGGGCATGGTTAGTTTAATCAGAATTGCAGTGTCTGTGTGAGATTGAAGATTTAAACTCCCCACTACCACAATACCCCTGCCCTAAAAACTCATCCTCATCCATGTGGCTATGAGTATTAGAAAAGTTTTAGAAAAAGGGAGATTCCTCTTGGAAAGCCCTAAGAGGAATGTGGGAAGAGATTTTTGTTAGAATTGCAACTGGGATGTGAAAGATTAAATGTGCTCTGCTCTCAATTCCTTCCTACACCTTAAAAAAGGTTTGAACTCTGCCTTTGTTTGACTCAATAGGGCAGAAAACCCTTATGCAAAACAAGCAAAATTTGTCCCTGTCACAAGAGGGGAAACGGAGGGCGCTGGGAAAATGATGGTGTCAGCAAAGAAACAAGCAGCAAAGAAACAGCTTGCATTCCTGAACCAACTTAACCTCCACAACTGCTATTTGCAGCCAAAGGAAAGCTCCCACTTGGTGTCAATGGGAGTTTTACTTCCATCACAGATTTATTTAACCATTTGTTCATTTAACAAAATGTATGTACTGCTTGGTCAATAAAAGACCTCAAAGCAGTTACAAAGATAACAGGGGAAGAAGAACCAATCTGCTATGAAAAGGAAAAATGGCATAATGTTCTATAATTCTCTCTCTCTCTCTCTAGATATATATATATATATATATATACTTTAGCCACTGGAAACTAAACATAGGCTCTAGGATGGAGGTGGTAAAGGCATGCTGTGGGCAGTGAAATAACCCCCCGATTCCTTACAATTAGGCTACAGTTGTACATAAATTAAAAGTTGTTTTCAAAAACAACATCTACTTCCTCTCATTTACAGAAGATTCCTGGCATAAGTCAGATATTTATGTATGAGTAAACATATTACCAACTTTTTTTTACTCTGCTGGCTCATTTTGTACCTATTAAGCCAACAGACGTTTTAAAATATCTTGCAGAGAGCGGTGAAGATTCTTAAGCGAATGTACTCTGCCTGCTTCCAAAGACAGCAGTAATTATATGTATTCATTTTTTTAAAGAAATAAATTGCATACCGCTGTATCATAAAAATTTATCACAGCAGTTTGCAATATAAAAACAAAACAATAGCATCATAAAAAGTTAAAAAAAAGTTAGAAGCAAAAGGAAATTAAAAACAAACATCAACAGATCATTGTGGGGAATGTACCCTTAATTGCCTGCATAAGCTTCCTAGAATGGAAAAGTTCTTAGCAGGCATTAAAAAGTGTGACACAGAAGGCACCTGTTGAGAAAGTACAGTAGTACCTCGGGTTAAGAACTTAATTCGTTCTAGAGGTCGGTTCTTAACCTGAAACTTTTCTTAATCTGAAGCACCACTTTAGCTAATGGGGCCTCCTGCTGCTGCCGCTGCGCCGCCGGAGCACAATTTCTGTTCTCATCCTGAAGCAAAGTTCTTAACCCGAGGTAATATTTCTGGGTTAGCGGAGTCTGTAACCTGAAGCGTATGTAACCTGAGGTACCACTGTATAGAGAAAGTTTGACACAGATCTTCAGTCCCAGAGTGTGGATCTGCTTGGGCATTTTCTATATTAAAACCCTAAGCAATTTTCATGATCAGGTTTAGGTTTAAAAAGCTTGCCGAATCTCAGCCCAGTTTATAGAACAATTCTACGCATGTCTTCTAAGAAGTAAGTCCCACTGAATTCCATAGGACTTAACTCCCCAGCTAGTGTGGAAGGAATATGGCCAGTTAAGGATGTTCACAATATGTTAGTGCCTGCTAAGCCAAGGACGTAAACCTTCGCTATGTAGTCACGGAAGACCCTCTCTCTGTTTTGCATCCTTTTGGCTCTTGGTAAGAGAGATGGGTTTTCAACATTCATACACAGCACCTCTGATCAGCAATTAGAACTTGTATAGACTTGGTTTCTTAACTAATAGGATCAGTCAACCAATTCCAAGTAGCAGTGCTTTGGCTGCACAAATGGAATGGGAAGAGAAAGCTTTGAGATGTGGAAAAGCCCTTTGGCCCTTGTTTGAAGATGTGTAATCCCCAGTGCTAGAGACAGATTATTATTCAAAGCTGGCAAAATAACTTTTTTTAAAAAAAAGGGGCTTACATACTGCTGCAGAGAGGAGTGGACAGTCTACCCCTCTCGCCTTTTCAAGAGAAACATGAGTGTATATGTGCACAGGTAAGCACTCTTGTTGTGTTGAACAAAGTCACTGGAGTTACAGAATAAATTTAGTTCACACAACAAAACTTTCCCTCTCTCCCCTTCCCCAAATCTGCTTGGGGTTTCCCACACTCCTCTGTAGCACTGGCAGGGATTTTGAGGGGGTTGGAAAGAGCAGGTGAAGGGGAAATTTTGTCGGATGAGCAAAAGTCCCTTCTATCAAAGCAATACAGTAACTTTGTTGGAGTCAACCCTCACTTTTCTTTTTCTACAAAGTCCTGGGAGGGGTTTTTCAGACTTAGCAGAGGCTCCACTGCAAACTTTTGTTGTTCTAACACAATGCCACTATATTATGTACCCCTCCTAGTATTCTGCAGATCTGATCCAGCCTGATGAAGGGATCAGAATAACCTGGAAGTTTGCTCACTGTTTTGTGATGTTTTGGTTGGTTCTAATAAAGGTATTACCCCCACCCCATTATTGATTTTGGGACACCTTCGCACACACCATGCTTTCAGTACATTGTACTGATAGTAACTTTCACAAGACAATAGAAGAAGTAAAGATGTATCACCTTGTAATGATGTTCCATGATAAAAACTGAACATATTAAAATTCACCTTCAACACTCCAGTACTAAAATGCACAAACTCTTGTTAATCCAATATTTATATTATTATTTTAGCAGCATTTGGTGGAAGGACAGGGTACAAATGTAACAACCAAAAGTAGCATTTCCACAATTCCCTTTAATGGGAAAAAGGAAGCTAGCCAGGCTATAGGAGGAACCCTTGAAATGTTTTAAATTATGCCTGCCTCTCTGCTCATTCCATACCAAGGGCATGGCAGTAGTAATAAAATGCAATCTTCGTAAATCACGCATATAAATTCAGCAGTAACAAAGAGAAGCTGAAACGACGCTTCATCGTGAAACAGTTAATGCAGGCAGACAACACCCTGTACTTAGCAGAGACACAGACAGCACTCTTGAAGAGTGAGTTATCTGGGTCAGATTGTAATGGTTTCTTGAGCTGATATGAGGGGTAAAAGTAATGTACTGTTTCTCAAAGCAAATGGGTGTGTAATGAATATTTATAGGCACCAAAACATTAGAGGTGCAATCACACCTAGATTACATCCTTCCTCTACCCTACTACAGGGTCCAGCTAGGTGTACAAGTTGTTTTAGCAAGGCTCACCTGAGTCGCAGCTCAATTCCAGCCATATCTATTTGGAACTATGACCCATCAGTTTCCATGGTCGTTCATTCCAAGTAAATGCAATTAAAATTAAGGTGTAAAAGGTGGGGAGGGGAAAAGAAGGAGAATGTGATCAGCTTCGCAGGAAACTTAACTCACATTTTCTTTATTGAATGAACTACAACTTAGACCTGAAACTATTGCAATGTGGAGTACTCTTTTTGAGTGTTCAAGGCTAACAACCCGCCATACATTTTCATAGAACTTCTGTTTAATAGAACCTATTTCTCACTCCCCCTAGTTTTCCACCCCCACAACAGTTAGTCAGCACACTGTGAACACTAAGCATGTTTTGCCCTCACTGGGCTGTTCTTAGGTCCCATTGCCCTCACTTACACAGTTCTGTTTTGCTAAATATTTTTTGTATTACTGAAACATTAGGATCTCCACAGCCTGCTGAAAACTTGCTCTTGAGTGGATGATGCTGCTTTGCCTCCCAAAGGGCCCGTACATAGAAAATGAGTTTGCTCTTAATATGTGTACAGAATTCAAGGTTTTGTTTAGGCATGCACACATCAAAATACCTCATGATGATGGGCAGAGGAGAAGGAATGGATCCAGGAACTGCAATAGGGATGCAAAGAAGGTGTCAAAGGAAACTCAAGTGCCCACTGCCAGGGCTCAGGGGCAAGGTTGGCCTCCACCATACAACCAAATGACAAAACAGGAGAAAGTAAAATGCTACACTACAGTGCTTTATTCAACTGGGAAACAACACACCCCATCTCCCATTCCTGACACTGGTGATCATGTGAACCACTGCCATTCTCTTCTATGGGGAAAAGGAAAGCAATAGTTTGTATGCCACCTCTAGAGGACAGGTAGGTACAGGAACTGGAAGCACAGTGTGACCAACATAACAAAGCCAAAGTCTCATGTATGATGGGGAAACCTTTAATGCAGAAGCATTCAAATAAATTGCCTTCATACACACATTCCATAACTATTCTTCTGCAATTTAAGCAGAAGTAGCACATCCTCCTATCTCAAGGGCATTCCCTCTTGCAGCAATAAAGAGTTCCCTGCTGGTCTTGAAATCAGATGGATTAAAAATATGTATTCTGAATATGCCATTTATTTAGAGTTTCACCCATAGCTGCACACTACCATTCAGGATGTGCATATTTGCAAAGGATAAGGGCCTTAGTCATTCCTAATCCCCCTTCTCCCTGTGCCCTGCTGTAGCTACACCATCAACTGATATGCATTAATGAGTACATTGATCGAGAATTAGAAAAAAGATCTGTGGAAGCTTTTATTTTACAAAAGTTGAATGACACTGTTGACCTCCAAAGCACGGTTCAGTTCCTTCTGCCTCTTTGGACCCAGACTGATTTTAAGAAATATGTGCAAATGAATTGGCACAGCCATCTCTGACAAGAAGCCAAAAACTGTTGCGAAAATAATTAACACCAAGGAAGTCAATTAAAAAGGGACACGGGTGGCGCTGTGGGTAAAACCTCAGTGCCTAGGACTTGCCGATCGTATGGTCGGCGGTTCGAATCCCCGCGCCGGGATGAGCTCCCGTCGTTCGGTCCCAGCTCCTGCCCACCTAGCAGTTCGAAAGCACCCCTAAGTGCAAGTAGATAAATAGGTACCGCTTTATAGCGGGAAGGTAAACGGCGTTTCCGTGTGCTGCGCTGGTGCTGGCTCGCCAGAGCAGCTTCGTCACACTGGCCACGTGACCCGGAAGTGTCTGCAGACAGCGCTGGCTCCCGGCCTCTTAAGCGAGATGAGCACACAACCCCAGAGTCGGACACGACTGGCCCGTACGGGCAGGGGTACCTTTACCTTTAAGTCAATTAAAATGGATATGTGCCTATGTCTTTTTAAGTTGTGCTTTGGTTGAATTATTGACAATAGGTAAGTGTAATACATTATTTGTGGGTTAATTGGTCTTTACCTCTGGAGAGGAATTTTGCATTGTTTATTACCTGTGTATTTTATATGTATATATTACTTGGTACATGCCTGCTATATATGCATTCAAACACCTTTGATTGACAGAACTACAATTGAAAAGATTACAGTCATATTTTCTTAACGCACCGCATGTTGCTCACTTAATGACTATGGCATAATCCTCCAATGAACTCCTTTTTTTGTATCATGATCTCAACAGATATTAATCATGAAGCGGAAGGATTCTGCATTACAATTAACCAACTTTTTTTTCAGAATCCCTAGACTATATAACACTAATGTCAGAATTATTAAAAAGCTCTAATTGAAGCACAGGGAAGTCACAACCCTACACATGAAACTATGTGCCACTCTGCCATGTTTTTGTTTAGAATCAGCAGCAGAGGGTGAGAATCATCCAGGCAAAGTAATTTTCAAAGCCACTGAAAGATATAAGCACTCAGTGTTTTTCAATAAAATGATGGCATTTTCTAGTGTATAAACATACATGTGTATTTACTTGGAATATAAGGTACCAACTTCTGTGACTGGCAGAGCATGCCTAAATCAGATACACTATCTCTTCAACCTCATTTCCCATCACAGAGCTGCCACTTGTTCAGAAATGTAAAGGAACCTGCATCCTACTATAAAATTTGTTCTACTGCAATGTGCTCTACATGGGGCTACCTTTGAAGGTGGCTCAGAAACTACAACTAATCAGAATGTGGCAGCTAGACTGGTGACTGGGAGCAGCTGACAGAACCATATAACACCAGTCCTGAAAGACCTGCATTGGCTCTCACTATGTTTCCAAGCACAATTCAAAGTGTTGGTGCTGACCTTTAAAGCCCTGAACTGCCTCAGCCCAGTATACCTGAAGGAGCGTCTCAAACTCCCATCGTTCAGCCTGAACACTGAGGTCCAGTTCTGAGGGCCTTCTGGCCATTCCCTCACTGTGAGAAGTGAGGTTACAGGGAACCAGGCAGAGGGCCTTCTTGGTAGTGGTGCCCGCCCTGTGGAAGCCCTCCCATCAGATGTCAAGGAAATAAACAACGCTCTGACTTTTAGAAGACATCTGAAGGCAGCCCTGTTTAGGGAAGTTTTTAATGTTTGATGTTTTATCATGTTTTTAATATTCTATTGGGAGCCGCCCAGATTGGCTGGGGAAACTCAATAAAAGAATGTTGTTGTTGTTTTGTTCAATTGTTCTTCTGAACAGTTACAAAATACGACACTGTGCATATTTCCCTTTAATGTTTTCTACCCAAAATGATAAAATCACAGTAGCTGCTGCTTCTTGTTGAGAAGCCTCCGCGCATGCAATTACAGATTATTCCTAGCAAACCCAGATTAAATAGGATTATGTGGACAGATGATGCACTTCTCAAGAATGTAACTTTATGCTGTTTCTCTTAGAATAACTGTCATTCATTAGGCAAGGAAAAACTATTTGGTCTTAATTTTACTATGACACTTGTTGGAGCATGGCATAAACTGGCACAAGTACAAATAACTTGGTCCTAAATGGGTTTTCCTGCAGCGTAACAAACAGACAGAGTACTCTGCCAACCAGAACTCAACGGTTTATGTAGAGGTCAATTTAGACAGTGTGTTGTTAAAGAGTCACCATGTATTAACTGTAGACAACAGTTTATTTGCTGAGATAAAAGTTACAACTCATTAAATGAAAAATAATTACCTGTCAGTGAGCAGTTGTTGGCAAACCTCTTATGTATTGTGATGAATAATTATTCAAATTTTGAAGTAAACCAGCACTGACACCTGTTCACAATGTCATAATTATGCTGTCCCACCTAAAGCTAATCTACATCTAGAGGACAAACAACACACTACACAAGGAAGCCCATGATTTAATATCCTGTCTTTCTGCTTCATAATGTGGGGCTACAAATTTGTTCAGAGCAGTAGCCAAGATTATAGGGTTTAATGCTTTCATCTGTTCTGTTTTAGTAAGGATAGGTGCTGGGAATGCAGGTTCCCTGTCTTCCACAGCTGCATTTCAGAAAACAACAACACATACACACAGAGAGAAATATCAGCTATGCTTCTCCCAGCATAATGTGTGGTTTGATCTTTATGCATCTGTTTGCTAGGGTAGTAAATGTGATTACTTAATTTCTGCCATGTTGATTGAAATGTACGTCTTAACCAAGTATTAGGATGGACTGCTTAAGTGGAGGTAGTCACCACACAGTTTCTGCCTTCTCTCTCAAAAGTGTATATGAGCTGTACCATACTCAAACAGTACATCTACCTGTAGAAGCAACTGCCTTCAGAACAGGTATACAATATACCTAAACCTAAGCAATTGCTATTTTGAAATTTCATAGAATAGCATGGAGAGAGGTGCCACTTACCAGCTATTGATATCATAGGTCAGTAATCATACAACGTAATTCCAAACAGTATGTTGAATTATAATAGGCAAGTTTTCTAGTGGGATATCAATAGCCACTAGCCAAGAAAAATGTAATTTGAGCATTCTGAAAAGTGTTGTTTTCCCTCACAGCAAAATGTGCTAGCTGCAGAAAAGATATCTGGATCCCTCTAAGCAAATAGGTACCAATTGCATACTGATTGCATTATAAAGACAAATAATAATGTAGAAGGGTCCTTGGGGGGGGGGTGTTAAAGTGGAACTTGTATCTTTAAAAAATAGCTTCAAGGCCCATGTATTGCAAAGTGCATTTTAAGTACTTAATAATTTCAGTTATGGGCTAAATGGCAGAAATATCCCCCAACCCATCCAAAACAGTTTGAATGCCAGACGCTTCATTCAGAGAAATGAAAATATACTGCGTTTGAGCGTACAGAAAATGTACACCTCAGCCCTAAACAAATTGGTGACTGACTAGAAAAGGTTGATCTTGGGTAGGACCTGTTGAAAACCCCACTGCTAAGATTTCATGGGGGTTTGGGCGTGGCTCACTCTGTCAGAAGAAGCCACTGACATGTGGCAAGCTAAGTCCCATTGGCATTTCAGCCCACCAGACTGTACTCTTAGGGGAGATGACTGGCAGTTAATACCTCTCTCCCTACCCAGGCCAGTTAAATTTCCCCTTTGGTCCATGAATGCATGGGGGGGGGGAGCATAGGAGCCAACTCCTAGGGACCAACGTCCCTTCAGTCCCCCCCAATGAAATTGGTCCAACACACACACACACACACACACCGATTTGATGGGCATTGCTTTTGAAATGGTGTGGGTGTGATTGACTATGTAATGTGGGGGTTACCTGCTCCCCCCAAAAAAAAATTTTTTATTCAAGTTGGCACCCTTGGGGAGGAGGAGAGCGAGAGAAGCAGGAGCCGTACCTTGCACCGACTTGCCAATGCTATATAAGTGAGCGATGTTGCTGTGGTCCTTCTGCACAGCCTTCAGGAAAGCTTCCAGCTCCTCCGTGTGGTGGTAGTTGAAGTCCAGCGCAGCCACCAAAGGGAGCAGGAGCACGAGGCTGAGGGTGCCCATCTCCTGGAAAGAAGGAAGAGGAGAGGGAAAGTCAGGGCAGTGCGAAGAGAGGGAGGTGAAGATGGTAGATAAGAGAGCCTAGGGCGGCACTGGAGCTCTTTGCCTTCTCCTCCTCCTCAGCGCCGGAGGCAAAAGTGGCACTCGGTGCCAGAGAGGCGCAAGTTCCCCGCAGCGCCTCCTCTACCTCAGAAGCAGCAGCAAAGGCGCTTCCCTCCTTGGAAGTCCGACGGGACTCGTCGCGCGCTTTGCTGCTGCCGCCGCCGCCCACGCTCCCAGCTGCTGCTCGCGCCGCTCCTGAGCGCAATCTGAGCCCGGGCGCTGCTCCAAGCGCTCCTGAAGAGGCGCTGGGCCAACCCCTCGTTGAGTGACGCCGGAGGCAGCCAGTAAGCGTGAGAGGGGACCCGCCCCTCACTCCCACCGTGTCTTTATCAAGCTCCGACCAGCCTGTGCGCCCGGCGGGCGGGCAAGTAGGGAACCTCGGAGCGGAAAGGATCGCGGCTGGCAAGTTGCTACGTGTACAGGAGCCGGAAAGGCCTCCAGGGAGACCACCCCGGCACACTCCCAGCGACAGAGTTGAATCACGCCCCGCTGCCGGGGATTGGCGCGCTTCTTCTCTAATGTGGATCATGGAATTGGAAGGGGGAACCCTCCGGGTCATCTAGTCCAACCCCCTGCAATGCAGGGATATCGTGCAGTTGTTGCATGCAGGGATCGAACCTGCGACCGTGGACCCTGTTTAGGGAAGCTTTTAATGATTAGCAGACCACTGTATTTTAAAACTTTGTTGGAAGCCGCCCAGAGTGGCTGAGGAAACCCAGCCAGATGGGCGGGGTATAAATAATAAATTATTATTATGATGATCTAACCAACTGAGCTGCCCAGCTCTACCACAAGTCACAAACACATTCCACCACTGATTGCGTTGCAGTTTCTTGACAAAAACCAAACAGGGCCAAATCCATGTCGTCCGTCCCCCCCATGATACCTTGTTATTAGTATTCACATGAAAGATGACTGTGTAAGAAAGGCCCTCTGGATCAAAATGTCCGTCATCCTCATTTTCCAAAGAAGCTTGTCAGATGCCTACAAGCCGAACGCGCATGGGATGGTGCGCTCTGGCTATCGCCTTCCTCAGCAACAGGCATTCCAAGGCTGTGATGTTGCAGGAGGCACTAACTATACAGCACAGAGCCGTGCTGTCTAGTTTGCCATAAACATCAATGAATGAATTTGTTTTATCAAGCTTGGGAAGCTGTCCAGGTTGGAGGCCATCACCACATCTTGACGCAGTGAGTTCCTTGGTTTAACTATTTGCTGCAAGGGCTTCCTTTTGCCTGTCTTGAATCTCTAACCCTTCAGCTTCATTGACTGACTGCAGGTTCTTGTACTGAGAGAGAGAAAAACTTCCATATTACCACTTTCCCTGCACCACCAACCTCTTATCATTGCCCTCCTTACTCAATCGTTTTCTAGGCTAAAACAGCCCCAAACAGCCTATCCTTCACAGACCCTTTTGCTCCATTTTGTTTGCACCTTTCTGCACTTTCTCCAGCTTTCCAGTACATTGGTACCTCAGGTTACATATGCTTCAGGTTACATATGCTTCAGGTTACAGATTCCGCTAACCCAGAAATAGTGCTTCAGGTTAAGAACTTTGCTTCAGATTGAGAACAGAAATCGGGCTCCGGCGGCGCAGCAGCAGGCCCCATTAGCTAACATGGTGCTTCAGGTTAAGAACAGTGTCAGGTTAAGTACGGACCTCGGGAACGAATTAAGTACTTAACCTGAGGTACCACTGTATCCTTTTTGAGGCACAACAAAGACCAGAACTCTGCAAATTATTAAATGAGGTCACACCACTTGTATAAGGGCATTCTGATATCGGTAGTTTAATTTTAAACGATTAAATATTTAAGTTTAATTAAATGTAGTTTAATTTTAAACAACACGTAAAAAAAAATATGCAAATTCCAACAGCCTTATCATGGGTTGACATTCTCATTAAGCTATCCACCATGCAATAAACTACCTCAATAAAGGTTTCTCTCTTGGAGATGAATCCTAGGAACTGTAGAGCTGAGGGTCGTCTAGTCTCAACCAAATTATACAGGACAAATGGCCATCCAACCTCTGCTTAAGAACCTTCAAGGAAGAAGAGTCCATCACCTCTCAGGGTGAGTATGTTCCACTGGTGAACAACTTTTGCTATCAGAAAGTTCTTCCTGATGCTTAGTCAGAATGTCTTTTCTTGTAACTTGAATTTACTGGTTCAGGTCCTAGCTTCTGGAGCAGGAGAAAACAAGATTGCTCCATCCTCTGTCCGACAGCTGTTTGCGGGCCAGCATTTGCTATAGGCAACCTAGCAGAAAATAAGGCTCACTGATTGTTTGCTAAGTCAATGAACTAATACTTGAGAAAGAGGAGTGGAATGAATAATTTATCTGCATGTCACACACATATCAAGGCACTTTTAAAAGGTGCACACTAAATGTTCATATTCCCCAGTATGAAGTATCTAGTCCACAATGCATTGTGTACGAAACATGAAAGTTAACCCTTACTTAATTTTTTTATACAAGAGTTATCAGATGGAGAGTGCCTTTCATTTTTTTCTAAGGTTGTAGATTAGAACACATGTGAGAATTAGAATGCATTTAGAACACTGAGATAAGATTGCATGCTACTGTTGTTAATACCTGCCATGAATACTCTAAGCCCTAAGGCTTGGAAATACGAGGCTAATATCCAACAAAGCAGAGGTTGCCAAGGTATGGATTTAGCACAATAAGTACTTTTATTATCCAAATAAATCTCTGTGTTTGAAGTTGAATGTCTGTCCCCATGTGATGAATCAGAAAAAGAGAGTAGCTGCGAGTGAGGGAAGTTGCAGAACGTACAGAGCTAACCTAAAGTCTTGCTCTGTGTCAAGGAGCTGTCAAGCGAGCCCAGGTCAACCACAAGGCAGGGAAGCACGGAAGACACAGAACGCAATTAGCTTTTTATTAACAGAAAATAACAACACAGTAGAGTCCTCTGGTTCATCTTAACCCAGCTGAGACATTGCTGAAACTGACCACTAGCCCCGCCCTTGCCCCCTCTAGACTCTCACTCTGGCCCCCTCCAAAGCAGATGAAGGCTGTGCCAAGGGAGTGGGCTCCTCTTCTGGGCCTGTCTAGCCCATTGCTCAGCAACGTGCAGGATTCTCCTTGAGTAGAGTATCAGATGGGGAGGAGAGCCAGCAAGACTGAGACTGTTCTGCTGCTGTGTAGCAAGGGTAACCTCTAATTCCTCTCGATCTGAGTCTGCGCTCACACTGTGACTCTCAGCCTCTAACCCTGCCCTAGAAGGGCCTCCTTCTCCAGACCCCCTGTGATGGCTCAAACCTCCTGCTTCTAGCACCTCTCAGCTCATCCCTTCTGCAGACTGCTCTCCAGTGTCCCACCACCAGGATCTAAGTCGTCTTCTTCTGTGTCTTCCCCGGGGGACTCTTGGCCAGGCAGTTCCCACCACTCTTCCTCATCCAGCCAGTCCCTGGCTGCTATTACACATCTATATCAGCCTTCTGTTGCATAACATAGACACAATCCTATGCGCACCCAACAGCAAAGTAGAAAACAAAACCATACCAGAAGGAATGAGAGGTGCTGTAGCAGCGACATGGGTCATGCTTGCAACGTCCATGGTAACTCCTGCACCACTTACCACTCATATCATTGTGTACCGATGATGCCCTCATATCATATCACCCCGGCAGAGAACACGCTGGTGAACTCATGGCAACCAGAGAATTCCCCCATGTTGTCAAAGAACCTAGAACACACACCGAACTCTGCACAATCAGGTAGCCGGAGAGGAAACCACATTAAATAAGGGAAGACCCACAAGCTCCTAGTTTCCACTTAAATATGTAGGCAGTGTCCCACTAAGAACCAGGCCAACATATACAGCCAGATGCCTGGAGAAGGAATGAGGAAACCCTTTCGCTCAGTTGGTAGAGGGCATGAATGGAGAACCCACAGGTGGAGGCCAGAGACCAGCTGTGGGAGCAGTGCTCCCACGTTGTCAGCAGTGCTTCCACATTTTCAGCTGTCGGAAAACTCCACATGGTATGTGCTCTGTTTCCCTTCCTTCCCAGCACATCCTATTCGTGCATCAGCTTTCCTAGCGGGTGCCACTGACAGCTGGTGCTGCTTCTGGAAAGGAGGAGCCTTCTAGGTCTTGGGAATGATGATCCACCAGTCTCTAGGACACACCTAGAGACTGACACCCCATCACCCATCTCCCTTAACTCAGCAGCACCTCTTCAACATGTAGGCATTTAGCAGAGGTGGCCTGCAAACTCTATTTTCCTTTACTCCGGCATTTTCGGGTGATTGTTTTTAGTGTGGTACAAGTGTTTTGGTTTTTTTTAATAGATTCTTTGCTTACAGTGCCATTTTAATCTCATTGGGCCTCCTTTATCCTCTGCTCCAAAGCATATGGTCCCCTGAGACTGTGAAGACAGAGATGGAGAACTTGTGGCCCTCCAGATGTTGTTGGACTACAAACCCATCTGCAATACTAGTCTATGTATTATGTGTTCCAGTTCACCTGGAGCAGTTCTAGTTAAGGTTTTATAAGCCCGGGAGCCCTAGAGACCAGTGCCCTGAGGCCACTGAAGAGAGATGTTTCTGGTGGACTTTCCTTATGCCTTATCTATGCTAAGGGTTTGTTCTGAATAAAGTAGACTGGTCACCATCCTTCATGTAAAGAACACCTCTTACACCATCACCCATTACCCTTCTTGCTGGGCTGATGGGAGTTCCTTCTGACTTTACATAGTCTTCTGCTTTTTTTTCAGAGGTCACTCAGCTCCATTTCATCAGCTTGCCTAAGGAATACGTTGACCAGGCGGAATTCACAGTCCATGGACTCTGCTTCCCAATGTGCTACTATTGCATGAGGATGGCCAGCTGGAAAACAGCAACAGAAGGTAGGGTGTGTAGACCCAATTTTTCATTTACTCAATAAATGTCCTCAATATACTATGGAAAGCAGCACTGTTTTTCCATTCATTCCTCTTAAACTGAGCTCATAGGAGGGATCAGGCTATCATAAATTCCATTGCAGCGTATACTTAGCAGAAACACACACAGATTAGTGCAAGACAATGAGGAGCAAACAGATACAGCATTGCATATTATTGCCCCGATACCACTCAAAATACCAGAAAGGATTATACTGAGAGCCCTCCGATTGAAGTAGAACCTCTTCGTTTCAATCCAGCTGCGAAAAATCAACGTGTATTGCACAACCCTTTGCTGCAGCTAGGCTTCCTACTAAATGACTTCCTACTAAAAATATCTGGTATTGAAATATTTTTCTAGTGTTTGGAATGATGGATCATTTATTCGGGGGGGTCAAATTTCGACCGGGGGTCCGGCACACTTCTCTGCGCAGCTCTGGTCTTCCCCCTTGGAACCTTTGACTCCAGCAGAGCGTAAAACACAGCGGAAGTAGAAGCAGGAACGTTCTGTCGTGTGGTGGCAATAACTCAGGCTGACACGCAGCTCTCCTTATCTTAAAGTCTTTATTGCTGTACAGATCAACACATCGTAAATCTTCCCGGTGAGACGCAACTCATGTTGCTCCTTTCTCCGTGGAGCTTAACACGCAGACTGAAAAACACACAGAGAAATCCACGCCCCTTCCGTGTTCTCTGCCCGCCCTCAGAATGTGAGGCGTCATCACTCAGAACTCTTAACCCTGTAAGTTCTGAGCCCCCTCAACACCCCCTCTCGAATCACATTCTGAGAGGACTTCTGAGTGTTCAACACCTTCCCCATTGCCTTCCGCCCCTTCCTGGCATCGTTGTTAGGCACCTGTTGAACCTCACAAACCTCAGGTTCGCACTGTGCGAAACCAATCCACGCATTTGTGACCTGAAACCTCTCAGGTGGAATTCCCTTTGTAGCCCTTGAAGACCGCCTGGGCACAAACTGGGGTTCTCCTCCTGACCCACTGGGGCCAGCATGTGCGTCTTCCTCATCAGAAGACTCCCCCTCTGACTTGACACGTCTGTGAGCTTTCTCCATTATGCGCACAGGAGATGAGGGCTCACTCTTGGACACTCCCTTAACAACCTGTGGAGACGCCCTACTCTGTTCAGGGACCTGGTCTCCACCAGCAGGTTCAGGCTCTGGCTCTCTTTCCTCCTCAGAGTCAGACAGACAATCTGAGTGAACGTCAGAGCGCGCTTTGCGCCTTGCCCAACCATCCTGCTCAAAGAACTCAGCCTGTTTACTGACCAGAAGCTTGGTCTGATCACCTTCTGGGTATGCGAATCTCCACCCCTTGGTCGCGGGTTCATACCCACAGAAGATCATTTCCTGGTATTTTGGACCACCTTCTTGCTGCAACCACTTTGGTACAGGCACCATGGCCCTGCAACCAAAAGTGCGAAAGAAATGCACAAGCGGCTTCTGCCGATGAAGCAGGAAATACGGGGTGTCACCTACCACTGCATTGTAGCACCTGTTCATCGAGAAATTGGCCGTTTTTACCGCCTCCCCCCAAAAACTGTGAGGCAAACCAGAGTCATCCAGTAGAATCTCGGATGCTCGAACCAGAGCTTTACTCCTCAGCTCTGCCACGCCACTCTCCTGAGGAGAAGTCACCTTGTGATGTATCCCCCTCTGGCGAAAGAAACCCTTTAGAGCAGACCCAGTGACCTCAGAACCACGGTCAAACTGGAAACCTTGCACCTTGGTGGAGAACCTCTGTTCCACCTCCGCAACCCAATCTTTGATCAGTTGCGCTGCTTCCTCCTTAGCTTTCAGAGAAAAAGCCCATGCGTTCCTTGTAAAATCATCTGTCAGCACCATCAGCCACTTGGCCTTGCCCAGACTTGGCTGTGGCATACCTAAAAGGTCTGCATGCACAAGCTCAAAAGGCTTTGTGGTGACCCTCTCCACCCTGGGATCATTAAACCCCTTGTTTCTGGCTTTCCTGCAAGCCTTGCACTTCAAAGGTTTACCACATTCTTTTACCTTGCAACCTTTGGTGCACTCTGATAACATCTGGACGTCCTCACAGGACCCATGTGACATCCTCTTGTGCCACACGCAAGCACACGACACATGAGTGTGGTCAGTGGCTTTCCCCTCACCCTCGAGAGGTGATTCCAGAACAAAGAGGTTGTTCTGATTTTTTCCAACACTTATGAGCTCCTTCCCATCTCTGGAGATGGTGCAAACATTTTTTTCAAAACTCACAGAATATCCCTCCTGTAAAAGAGAAGGTACAGACAGCAAGCAATGCTTTATCTCAGGGAGAACATAAACCTTCAATTCAGCCTGTAAAAAAGAGACAAACAAGTTAGAAATATGGGTTACACGGCCCTGTGCACCTGTAGCAAATCTAACAGTTTTCTCAGTTGAAACAGCTTTGCAGTTCCACATTTGTCCATCAGGTGGCGCTGTGACCAGATGGGCATTCGCAGCTGAGTCAACAACCCAACGTAGGACCCTCCCCCCTCTGGAGTTGTCCTTCTTTGTTGCCTTGGCAACTGACTTCCTGCTCCCCCCGACCTTGGAGCTCTCGTTGCAGGTGGTGTTGTCCAAAACCGCCATCGACGCAGACAGTTGAAAAACTCTCACACGTCTGCTCCCTCTGTTGCCATGGAAACCCGGCTGGTTCCCATGGGAAGTGACCTTGGGACTTTCCTGCCCTTTGTCTCGCTGTGGACAGCTTCGGCGCAGGTGCTCCGGAGAACCGCAAACAAAACATCTCCGAGTGGAAAACTTTTCAAACGTGCCTTTGGTCTTCACTGCCCCCCCAACCTCTCCAGCAGCAATCCTCCTCGAGGCTTTTCTGCTGTTGGGAAAATGGCTTTTGGCTTCTGCTGTGGTTTCTCTGCAAACCCCCTCCAGCTCCTGCCAAACAGCCTGGGCACTCTCAAGACCCTTGGACTGGCCTTCCTGGCCTGCACCCCCAAACTTGGATGCACAGCCTCCAGAGGAACAGCTTGCCTCTGCTTTCCTCTTCCCAGCTTCCAGCAGCTTTCCAGCATGCAGCTCATACGTAGGGGCATTCCGGCAGCCCTCCAACACAGTCCCAGCCCCCTCTGGGCCTTCTGGGCGTTCCCCAGCTTCTGTGTAGCATCTGGCCCCCTCTGGGCCTCCAGCCCCCTCTGGGCTTCTTGAGCATGGTGCTTCCTCAGAGCAATTCTCAGCCCCCTCCAGTGGTGTGGCTCCCACTCTCTTCAGTGCCTGCCGACCGACCCAGGGCTCCATCCCGTCTGCCTCTTCAAAAGGGACTGCACGCGATTCATGGCTGTCTGCCATCTCTCCCCGGGGGCCCAGCTTACTCACGATACAGTAGCACCTCCCGGTCCGGCAGATCCTTCCCAGCGAGCTCCTCCCGGCTGGCTCCAGCTACTCCTTAGCTGGCCTTTGGCTGCTGGCCTCTTTGCCTGCAGTTTCTCTTTCCCAGCGTCTCATCAGCTGGCCTCCTCACACGCACGAACGTTGCTTATCTTTATTGCTGATCTCCCATAACCTATTCGGGGGGGTCAAATTTCGACCGGGGGTCCGGCACACTTCTCTGCGCAGCTCTGGTCTTCCCCCTTGGAACCTTTGACTCCAGCAGAGCGTAAAACACAGCGGAAGTAGAAGCAGGAACGTTCTGTCGTGTGGTGGCAATAACTCAGGCTGACACGCAGCTCTCCTTATCTTAAAGTCTTTATTGCTGTACAGATCAACACATCGTAAATCTTCCCGGTGAGACGCAACTCATGTTGCTCCTTTCTCCGTGGAGCTTAACACGCAGACTGAAAAACACACAGAGAAATCCACGCCCCTTCCGTGTTCTCTGCCCGCCCTCAGAATGTGAGGCGTCATCACTCAGAACTCTTAACCCTGTAAGTTCTGAGCCCCCTCAACATCATTATCATGCCATGCAGGGATGAGTTAAGGCAAGCATACATGCTTGGAGCTGGGTGCATGACACATAAAGAGAGCCTAACCAATCACACTCTAGCAGAATTACAAGGAATGCATAGAGCAGTCGGACAAATGTGCAGTGTTTCTACATTTTGTTCTAGAAAAACAATTCAGTGCTGCCAAGTCTCAACTAGCAGCTTGAAGCTGGTCATCTGATTAACTAATGTTGTGGTCAGGATGGGGAAGACAAGGTAATCTACCACACCACATGGACTTCAGATGATGATTCCAGCACACTCACCTGAAAAACAGAAGATGATTGCCAGGTGTCCCCAGAGCAGTGTAAGTTTAGGTGCATGGGCCTGAGTTAAAAAAATAGGGTTTCGTTTTATGTGTGGGCAAACACAAATGCGTGGGGTGGGCCTATGGAAGACGAGGACATCATCTGGAGATAGAGGCTGAGAAAGAGATATCTTGGGGCTTCCGATCTTGTCAAACTCTGGTGCTTTCAGCAATTCTGATGAAAAACTAGCACTCCTTTTTGTACCTGTTGCATATATAAATAACAATTGGACACCTGATATCTCGTCCGCTGGGCAGTGCTACTGGATATGATACCTGCAGGTCTCATAATCTATCCCAGAGGTGGAGAACCTCAGGCCTGCCAGGTCTCTTCAATTGACTTGCAAGGGCATTTTGGCTAAACTATGTCCACCCACCCTACACCTGACATGATTATGTAATATCAGGTGTGTGGCAGGTAAGGACGGGGCTTCAAAGGAACAACCAGGAGCTTAAAGTGAGCTCCTGGTGGATCCTTTGCTGGGGCAAGGCACATTCCCACCAAGTGTCCCTTGCTCAAAGAGGGGGAAGCACTTTCCATCGAAACAGCTGTTAAAGCGGAAAAAGAATATATCCAGTGGAAACTGATTGTCTCATCTACCATCATGGGCCTTTCAAACACCCCACATGGTATTTTGAAGTCCTCCCATTTTGCCCACAGACATGTCTTTGGGGGGGGGGCACCAGGAGTAAATTATTCCTGCTGAGCGTTGCTCAAGCAATGAGGTCTTTACAGGCTCTGGTGTGTTCTTGGCTTCTTGGCTTGGCCTTTGTACAGCCTCATTTGTCTTGTGATCCTGACTTCCTCTTCAGACCCAACTACTGGCTAGTCTCGTGGAAGTGTGCAGTGCAAGTTTCACTGCTAAGTTTCTGACATCAAGTTTAAAACGGTTTTATTTCTTTTTTTTTTAAATATATTTATTGACTTTTCAAAAATTGTACAAAAAGAAAAAGTAAAAAATAACAAAAATACAAAAAATACAAAACTAAAACAATTTAAAAACATATAAAATTCCATCCACTTATTTTCTTTTAACTTACTTCCCAGACCTCCTCATACCTCCCCTTTTTCTATCCCAATTTAAATTATTAATTCAGCAAATCCTCACCATTAGTTTTCACTTAAGTTTCAACCTTTCTTTCTCCCCCCCCCTATTTATCTTATTCATTACAGCTGAAAACCACTTAATTTCTGACCAACATCATTCTAGCATTCACTAATTTTGTAATATTTCCCAAGATAATCCTTAAATTTCTTTCAGTCTTCTTCCGCCGTCTCTCTTCCCTGGTCTCGGATTCTGCCAGTCATTTCTGCCAATCCCATGTAGTCTATCACCTTCATCTGCCATTCTTCCAGAGTGGGTAGATCTTGTGTCTTCCAATACTTTGCGATGAGTATTCTTGCTGCTGTTGTTGCGTACATAAAAAATGTTCTATCCTTCTTCGGCACCAATTGGCCGACCATGCCCAGGAGAAAGGCCTCTGGTTTCTTCAGAAAGGTATACTAAAATACCTTTTTCAATTCATTATAGATCATTTCCCAGAAAGCCTTAATCCTTGGGCACTAAAACGGTTTTATTTCAGGACCTCATGACATGAATGGTGTTCTAAAGTTTTATTCTCCAATGTTTTAATTTATGTTCAAAATTGTGTATATTCTGTGTTTTAAGCCACCAGACGTGGTGAAAAGCTCAGTATACGTCTAAAAATCTATATTAAAAGAGAACTCATCAGTAGCAGCCCTGTGACCTGGCTAATACTCAGCAGAAAAGAACAAAGCAACAGGATACAAGCATTGTGAAAAAGGAAGTTTAGGTACAATCCTATCCCAGCAATAAGCCAACATTAAGGGTAGAATCGTTCTTTTTTACATTCTATCCATGAGAATGTTCCACTGGTTACACTCGCCAATTAAAACAAAACTAATATGTCAGTATAACTGATGGGACATGGTGCTCCAATTATAAACAGATTGTGTGGCATCTCTGGTTCAAACTTTAGTTACCTACAAATTAACTTATCACTTCTATTTTCTGTGCACTGTATCTATACAGGACTTCTTCAAATGGATGGGGAGGAATTCAACATAGCACTATGCAGCTCACCCAGTCAGCCCAAGCAATTCTGCTTGCCTGACAGAATAATCTGACCACTGCCAGTTAATTTGGTGGGTGCAAGAAATGGGAAAGCCACATTGCACTAGCAGGAAGCCCTTGCATGGGCTTCTGCTGGTGGGGCACATTACTTGAATCCTGCCCACGGTAAATGCACAGGCTGCAATACTAACCCTATTCCATTGCACCGCTGAACCAAATAGGAATTACTTCCAAGTAGGCATGGTTAGGACAGTGCTGTAGTGTATTTGCAAATGTCTATCTATCCTATTTATTTAGTTAACTGCCGTGCCACCTGCTTGTTGAATGGTCTCTTTAAATTTGAAGGTTCATTATTGTTCCACTAGATGTGCATGTATTTAAGGGCCAGAGCAAATAATATGACCCAGTTTTACAGCTGTGAAGGAGTATAGCAGGTGCGGTTAAGTTGTGTTAATTAAGCTGTGTCAGCAATTGGGTGTAGTATATAAAGTGCAGCACCTAGCTGTCTCATTACCCTGGGGGATGGGTTGGTGGTTGGGTCATGCTTGTTGATATATTTAGTGTAAAAGGAGTTTTTGTTTTTGCTATTAAAACCTTGTTAAAGTTATTTTTTAGTTCCTTGTAATGCGTGGTCTCCCCAGCAAGCTTTCTGCATCGCAACTAAACTGCAAATAGCCAACACTGCTATGATTAATGCTGATGTTTGATTGCTCCTTAAGGCCCAGCACTTCACAGGCTATTGAAATAATAGTCTACACCAAATAAATGCCTGCACCATATAAAGATACTGGAGTATTATAAAAATAAATGATCATAAAATATAGATGGGCGCTAAATGCCTACAATACTACAAGTTTTTCATAGTGATATATGTAGTGCGGAGAAACACTATCCTAAAGTCACAGGTCTTTCTTAAGATACAATGCCTTGTTTCTTTTTTTTACAAGAACCAGTTGTAGCTTAACTTTTTCCATTTCTGCAGTTTGGAGGAAACAGGGCAGAGATGGAATGCTGATTTGGCTAAGGTTCTCTTGGGCTTCAGAGATTCATATTATATAGGGATGGAGTGGGAGAGGAATAAAGGTAAAGGGACCCTGGGAAAGTCCACATAAACAATTAATCTTGCAAATGGGAGACAAATCCCCCTGGGAAAATGATAGTACGGAAATCATGAAAAGTAAGCTGAAAAACATCTACTTCTCGGAACCAATGTGTACAGGAAGAATGACACAGATGGTGTCTATTGACAATGTTTTTTTCTCACGATAGACGTTTGTGTTGTCCTAACAAACCATTAAGACAAAATAATTTACTCACTTAGCACCTCTTTTTTAGGGGGCCTAGGTTGTGTGCCCTTTACTGAAACATATAGTTATTTTGCTTAAGAAATGTAACATTTTTCTTTTTTTAAAAAAAATATTCAATTTATATCCTTTATTTGTTTATTTATTTCTTTATTTAAATTTGCATGCCACTCTTCGTCTGAAGGTCTTAGGGCAGTTCACAGCATAAAAAAAATGAAAAACTAAGAGATGTAATAAAAACAAAAACAAAGCAAAACTATAAAGCCCCCTCCCACAAACACATTTAAAATGAATATAAAATGTTAATCAGCCAAAGGCCTAGTTAATGAACATTTTTGCCAGGTGAGCTTCCCTGGCGAGCACAGGTGCTGGGTTCTGCCCAACTTTGTGCCGTGTCATGTCACACACATGACATGTGAGTGATGTCATGTTGCCGGCCACAAGGCCTGCCATAGCCACAGGGAGACAGGACAGAGTCTGTCGCAGGTGGAGGGAGGCCCAGCAAGACCCACTGCAGGCGGGAGAATATTGAGGGAGCCGGCCCCCTCCTTGAAAATTTTGCCATTCCATAAACGGGGAGCCACTGCAAAAAAGGCCCGAGGCCCAGGTCTTTGTGGTTAGGACATCCATGAGCTGAATTAACATGATAACTGAACTACTGTACCATTCCCATGACAGGAAGGAATGATGTTTGTGTCAGTTTAGGCACAGCTTTGCATCTTTCACCTTGCATATATAGGCATCTAAGGAGGGCTGGTTTACATGCTACAGGGCTTCAAAAGAAACAGTGGGGCAGCAGTTGGAAACAGGCAGGTGGATGCAGATGAAGCACATCAATCTAGCCCTCTTCACCAGCCTTGTTCTGCTTCTGTAGTGTCAGAGGAAGTGTTTTCTTAGACCCCCACTGATAGGAGAGCTGGGCCACAGAGCAGTCATGGTCTCTCTTTTCCCAAGCCTCGAGGTTGTGGAGTTTTGTATCTGGCCCAGGAGGTTTGGACAGTGTCCCACCAACCTGATGAGGGCCCCAGCAACATGTGGGCTGAGCATGCACGGGGTGCAGAGGCTGTTCCACTAGCGTAGTTGCGGCACATCTCCAGACCTGGAGCAATGCAAGTATAGAATCGCTCTGCTAGACTGTACTATCATAAACTATATTATAATGCTCCATGATTATGCCAACACAGGGTGTCGATATTTCTCATATCTTTTGGGGAAGACCATTCATGGTGGTTTGGAAAGTAGGGTCTGAAATTATACCATCCCCATCAGACAATGCCCCACTGATTCACTTATAAAAGGCACTCTGTTGTGTTGGGGTGGCATACTGCCTACCCTTACATTTCATTAACTGTTTAACCGGACCCTTTTGAACTATTCCTTCCCTCTTTTGGAGGGGAAACTTCCCTTCTGTTTCACAGTTCATGGCTTCTTCATTTTTCTCCTAGCAACCTTGTCAATACACTTTCCAAACACTGCAGGACTAAAACCAAAACAGTTTAGAGCCATCATATTTGTGAAAAATGTCTGTTCTTCTGCAACAGCCTCTCAATTGTTGGCTTAAGAAAGGTTGGCACCCTGATGATTTATCCCTACTGGTATACCAAGACTAGCATTTCCTTTCTAGAATTAGTTGGCCAGTTGGTTCTGGTTCATGCAGAAGTTCTTCCCTACTGTAGTCTGTGTAAGAATTAAGCTGAGAAATAACTGTGAATCCAGCATAAAGTTTTATATTCTAACCATTTTGTTTTGCTTGCTGGAGAGCAGATTTATAGAATTATATTAAACATTTGGCCCAGTAAAAAAACAACAGAAAGTGAGTTGCGACAGTAGCTGTCAAACAAAAAGGTTCTCCCAGGTCCCAGCCCTTTTACTTGATATCCCTTCACTAGAGATTCCAGGGATGTGATATAAGGCCTTCTCATTGCGCTCTCTCACATTTCCATCTGACCACGGCAACACTAATTCACAGCTAGTAATTCCTCATATCTGCCAAGCAGAAATAGATTGTACATTGTACATTGTCATCTGCATAGCATGCTCCAAGCTGTTCACGCTGAATGCAAAACTATAGCCAAGCTAAGTGTTCTCCATCTTATATTTGTGCAGCTGGCTATTCTTGCCTAAGTGTATTCATGTCTAATATTGATCTGTCTAATTTTTGTAATGTAGCTGTAACTTTTTTAAAAGCTAGTTTTGTTTAAAATAAATCAGTGTGTGGGACAGTCCAAATTTCCTCCACCCCCTATTATTTCATATTTCAGAGTATTTCATTTTGGCCTGAGTATGTACAAAATAACAAATCCCAAAAGCTGGAAACAAGAAGAAGAGCAACTGCCATGTGGCAATGCTCAAAAGCAGCCAGTTGTTTTCATGAACACTTCATCTTGGCATTCAAACTTTTAAAAACTTTGCAGCCTAATTTAATTATTATGGAGGTCCAGTTATTGTGTTTTGCCCTTTTTGGACCTGCAGATCTTGATGTTTGCAGGCTCTGCCCCACAGGCGAAGAAAATATGCAGTGATGACTACCAATTTGTATCACTTTAAAAGCAGATTAGATAAATATATAGAGGATGAAGCTATTAATGGCTACTACTGAAAGTGTAGGAAGCAGTATGCCTATAATACAGGCTTCCTCAACCTTGGCCCTCCAGATGTTTTTGGCCTACAACTCCCATGATCCCTAGCTAGCAGGACCAGTAGCCAGGGATGATGGGAATTGTAGTCTCAAAACATCTGGAGGGCCGAGGTTGAGGAAGCCTGCTATAATACAAGTTACTGGGGGAAAACAAGGCGGGAGAGTATTGTTGTGCTCAAATACTGTTTGTGGGTTTCCCAAAGGCATTTAGCTGGCCACTGTGAGAGTAGAATGCTGACTAGAGGGACATCTGGTCTAATCTGGCAGAACTAGAGATTTCATACTTTATGATCTGGAGGAAGGAATTGTAATATTAGTTTCGAAGTTGGTTAATGTTACTTTAGCTTTACTGACATCTACTGTGGCAACTGTGTATGACCATTTTACAGAGTTTTTCCTTTTTAAAAATCATTCCCTTCAATTTCTTTAAACTATGTATGGTCTCTGGATTTTTCTACAATCCATCTGAGACACAGTTATAATTCTTAACAGAGCCTGCTTCTTACTTATGATAGACAAGACTGTACTTAACACACACACAAATTCAGGTTACAGGTAGGTAGCCGTGTTGGTCTGCCATAGTCAAAACAAAATAAAAATAAATAAATAAAAATCCTTCCTGTAGCACCTTAGAGACCAACTAAGTTTGTTATTGGTATGAGCTTTTGTGTGCATGCACACTTCTTCAGAATGCACACAAAAGCTCATACCAATAACAAACTTAGTTGGTCACTAAGGTGCTACTGAAGGCTGAAGCCTTATCCTTGCCAGGGAATCGTTTGCCTGCGTCCCCAGGACCGAAGAGAGAGCAAAAAGCACCAGGAAAGATTCTTCTTTGGAGAAAAAAGTTTTATTGAAATCTGTGCACAGAGGTGGCCAGTGGGATCGTTCCCAAAAGACTGGCCCATAGATACAAATAAACAAGCATCTTTATACCTGAGAGTCTGCCCATCTCTTCCCACCTCTTCAAATTCTCCAATCAGCTGGCAAGGTTAAGCTTATTTCCTTATATGGCATATGGCTATCTGACTAGCTAAGCCCACCTCCTTCCCTTGTTCGTGTGCTCCTCTCTTGCGTTACTGCAGCAGAGAGCATGTGCAGAGAGCAGCTCCTGGTTTGCAGAACTCAAGCAATTGCAAAGAGGAAGTAGCTCCCAGCTTGCAATTGCGGTTTTTTGCTAGCTGCTTAACCACAACTGCAGAAGTTAGCTTAGGTGCAGATAGTATTGAGATTAACCCTTTCAATTCCCTCCTCTTCTTTTGGACAACCTATCTCCTAGGTTCGTCCTGGTCTCTTGGGTTTATAATCCTGGGGGAGAACAATAAGGGCCATGATATTTTTATTTTTATTTTTTTGCATCACACCTTGTAAGCATTGCACCAAGCAGGGTATACAGAGGCAAAGAAGCAAAAGGATTAATAGCGGCCTTGCTAATAATACCACAATATGCCTGAGCCAACTGCCATGAGGCAGCCAGGAATATAACCAACCCCATAGATCACCTCCTGTAGTTTTCAGCGGGTTCCTGGCTATCATTGTTTCCATGTGATCAATGGCGGCTGAAATGCTGACATTATTATCTGGGACATACTTATTTTATTGCTGAAGGGTCCACTGATACTCGTGCTCTATCAGCTGCCTTGCTTCTTGGGAGGTTGTGTCCCACCTCTCTGAGGAGGAGCCTATTATCTTAACCAATTTTCCCACCTATCCTTGTGGATGCTTAATACTCTCATGATTTCTTCCCAACACACTGTATCCGAAAGGGGCTTCTCCCTCTACATATATTAACATACACCCACAGGAATATATATCCACCCTTGCAGAAGCCTGACACACGGAGTGACTATATCAAAGAGTTCTGGCCCCAATATCAAAAGTCCTGGCGGTGCCTCAGAATTTGCTGGAAAAAAAAGTCTCTACGTTGGGGACGCTGCCCGCGGGCGTCCCTCCCATCCACTTGTCCAGCCGTGCATAGAAGTGTCAGCGTCCGGAGTGACACCAGCAGGGCGGTTGTCTGGCGCTCTTCTGGAGATGGTTAGCTTCAGAGGATCATCAGGATTTGGTGTAACTGTCCAATCTAAAATAGCCTTCTTCACTTAAGTGTGGTGGACCCAAGGGGTGAGGTCAGCAACTTTAACAGCAGTGGGCCTGGGTCCACCTGTTAAGAAAGAGAGAAAATCTCGGGAGAGTGACTGCACATAATTATCAAACTGCACATTTTGACTAGCATGGGGGGTTATTGCAAAACTGGTGGACAAAGGCTGGTCCATTGTCAGATCCTATTGACCTAGGTAGTCCATAGCGGAGAATGATCTTCTATAACAGGCACCTGGTTACCTTGGACGCCCTTTCAGTTCTGGTAGGCCAGGCTTCAACCCATCCTGTATACGTGCAGATCGCCACGAACAGGTAGCGGTATAGTCCACAGCGGGGCAATTTAGTGAAATCCACAACAAGGTCTTCCATGGGTGCAGTTCCACTATGCTGAATCCCCGGGGGAGCCAAGGGTCCAGTTCTGGGATTATTCTTTTGACATAGCGGGCACTTCCTGGAAATCTGCCAGTTGATAAAGGTGGGCTATGTAGAAGCACTGCTTCAGCTGTCTGGTTGTGGCATCTGGTCCCATGTGGGTGGACTCATGGTATCTCTGAGTAATCTGCCGAGAAAGGGACTCTGGAATCCATATTCTGTCATCATGAATAAGGTACCATCCTTCTTCGGACAATGTCAGCTCCTGAGCATCTGCAGTGTCCCTTTCCTTTTTGGTGTATTTTGGCTTATCAGCGGTGTTCAAGATCCTTCCAGGGACCAGTGCTCCAATAATTGACGCGGGAGCTGGTTCCCGGGCTGCTTCCTTGGCCACTCTGTCTGCTAGTCGGTTTCCTCTGGCCACTTCTCCTAGTCCAGTTTTGTGTCCACAACAATGGATAACTGCCACTGCCTCGGGCTCCCATACAGCATCCAGAAGGTTCAATAAGGCTTGTGGGTGGGCCACCTGGTTTCCTCTGGAGGTAAGCAAACCTCTTTCCTTCCATAAGGCTCCATGGGCATGTAAAGTCAGAGAGGCATACTTAGAATCAGTATAAATGTTTATCTTCTGTCCCTTTGCTAGGGTCAGGGCTCTGGTGAGCGCTTTTATTTATGCCAGCCGGGCCGACGTTCCAGGCGGGAGTGGCTGCGCTTCGATCACTTGGTCTTCCAAGGCTACCACTGCATAGCCTGCTTTTCGCTGTCCAGCCTTAACAAAGCTGCTTCCATCCACAAACCATGAAGGCCAGTGGGGGTTTGCTTCATCTTTGAGGTCAGGCCTGCTAAAATATTCTTCATCCATTACTTCAATGCAATCGTGCATCTGCTCCTCACCTTCTCCTACCGGCAACAGGGTAGCTGGGTTGAGGGCGGTGGTGACCTGAAACTTCAAACGCGGATGCAACAGTAACATCTGACACTTTCTCATCTTTGCTTGGGAGAGGAAATAGGTACCCTTCATGTCAAGCAGAGCTGGGACTGCATGCGGGGTCACACAAACAGTGTCTTGGCCAAAAGTAAATTTGTCTGCTTTGTTCAGTAGGGTGGCTACTGCCACAACTGCTCTCATGCACGGCGGTAAGCCTTGTTCTGTAGGCGTCAGGCGCTCAGATAGGTATGCCACTGGCTGTTGCCAGCTTCCCAATTTTTGGCACAAAACCCCTTTCGCCGTCCCTTGGTCCTCATCCACGAATAGAGTAAAGGGTTTCTCAGGATTTGGGATGCCAAGCGCTGGGGCTTGCTGTAGTGCCTTCTTCAAATCCACGAAGGCTTGCTGTTGTTCTGTGCCCCAAACAAAGGGGTCTCTCTCAGTTCCTCTGGTTGACTCATGTAGAGGCTTGGCAATGATGCTGTAATTAAATATCCATATCCTACAAAATCCTGCAGACCCCAGAAAGCCACGGAGTTCCCTACGGTTCTTTGGCTCTGGTATCAGGATAATAGCCTGCTTCCTTTCTTCACTGGTAACAAAGGGGTGTTCCACTGTGATTGGCATTGCCTCAAGATCCTATGTTGGAGCAGTCGCTCTAGATGCACCTACACTCCTTCAGCCGCCCTTCGTGGGATGGGATACTTATTTACTGCAACAGGATTGGCAAATGGCTTGGGCTTCACAATTATTGGTGGGATATTCTTTGCCATTCCTGGGGGGTTACCTTCAGCCCATACCGTGGGGTTCACTTGTTCCAGAATACTGGCGGGGATGGGTCCCTCCTCTTCTTTTACCATCATGAGGCACCAGTACTCCCTCAGGGGTGCCTCCACAACCAGTTCCCCAAGTGGCATAGTGGACATTGTGGCTTCTCCCGATGGCTTAAAGGTAATTTGGGCTTGCAACTTTGCCAACAAGTCTCTTCCTAATAATGGAATAGGGCATTCTCTCTTCCAGTGTCCTTTCTGTCGGCAGATGGCGCACTGATTCCGTTCAAGACGGCTTCGCCCTCCTCCCCGGGCATTTCCTCCTTTCTGAGGGACGGGGGTGGCTGCCTGTAATGCTATCAGCTTCTTTGTTTGATACTTCTCCTTTTTTCTCTGGGCCTCCTCATCTCTCTGATTGTAAGTGGTTTGAGCTATTTCCAACATCCATTCCAGCCCATGGCCGATGAACCCCTTATGCTTCTGGATTTTTCAGCGAACATCGGGCGCTGCCTGAGCTACAAAGGCAGCCTTTATAATGGGGGCGTTGGCAATATTATCTGGGTTCTCCTCAAAGGTAGGGTTCTGATTTCTCCAATTGCACACATCAGCACTTGAAAAAGGCACATGTTGGACTGTATAAGTGCGTGGTGGTGCTTCCCCACCCTGTCCTGGGGGGCCTGGTGGGTCATACACTCTGCATAGAGGCATCATTGCAGTCCCACCCTTTTTCTGTGCCTTATGGGACTTATGGAGGGACGCCCTGGTTGCTGCTTCTATCCATTCCTTCTGCCATTTCTTCCCTTGTGTTGGGGAACATCCTGCTGCTGCCAACAAATGGGAACTAACATCCACTTCTTTCGCATAGGGTTGTACATACTGTTGCAATCTCAATGTCTGATACTGTGTCCACATTTTTTCCTTTCTTTGCTAACTCAATTAGTCCCTTCATAAACTCCTCATCATCCTCTTCCTCTTCGCTCTCTAATTCATCAACCTTGAGGGTTCAGGCTGAGGGCCGGCTCCTCCCTGGTCCTGGGGCCCTGGGCCTGGGGGATTCGCTAGAGGGGCAGCTGGTGGAGCATAGGGTGGCGGCGGTTTAATGACTTCCCCCTCTTCTCCTTCCGGCTCTGGTATCACCGGGGGCCTTTCTGACTTCCCTGCCGGTCGGACTGCACAAATTGTATTTTGTGGGGCGTCGCCTCGGCAGGCTTTCAGCCACGGTGGATTCTTTTCTACATTGATTTTCCAGGTAGAAATATAAGGGATCTGGTCTGGGTGGACGTTCAAGATATTTTGATATAGTGGGTTGATTAGTTGCAAATTAAATCTGCCCTCCGAGGGCCAATTAGTTCCTTGGGTGGGCCAATCAACCTCACATAATGTCCTCATCCTCTCTCTTCTCAATTTGAACCCAATCATCATGCTTCGTAGCTGCTTTCCAGTTGGTTAAAAAGCATTTCAGAGGACTACGTTGGCTTGCCCCAGACCCCATTTTTTCAGATACTCCGCTCCTAACCGGGCTTAAGATCCTTTCACACTCCACACACTACAGACTGTGACTTGGCGAACTCGCGTTGCCAAGAAATGCACAGCCCTGCAATCGCTCGGCCAAGGGGACGCTAAGCCCCGGCCCACACTTGACAATTCAGCCACTGGAGTATCTGACATGCAACATACAAAACACACCCCAATATAATTCCAACATGCAACACACAAAACACACCAAAATAATTTTCCCTCTGTTTCCCCTTTCCCCAACCTTACTGGCGGCACTCTACTGCCACCTCTGTTTCCCCTTTTCCCTTTTCCCGTCCCTGTCTGGCGGGGCAGCACCTTATTGCCACGGCCAGTTCCTTTGTTCCTTTTCTGGCGGCACTCTACTGCTCATAGCCAGACCCTTTATCCCTTTTCTGGCGGCACTCTACTGCTCACAGCCAGGTGAAGCTGATCAGGCTTCCTACCACGCCCTTTCCCTTAGGGTTACCTGTTCTGCTGCGGACCCCTCCTTCGGCCGTCCTCTTTTCTCCCTCGACCAGGTGTCTCCACTCCGGAGCGGTGTGGCCGGCTCCCCCCACGAACAGGCAGGGGTGCGCACTTGGAGCCGCGAGCGCCGGTCCGGGGCTGTTCACCGAGGTCGGGCCTGGCCCTCCCCGGCCCCCTGGGGTGGGGCGATTCCCGGCCAATGCACCAAAATGAAGGCTGAAGCCTTATCCTTGCCAGGGAATCATTTGCCTGCGTCCCCAGGACCGAAGAGAGAGCAAAAAGCACCAGGAAAGATTCTTCTTTGGAGAAAAAAGTTTTATTGAAATCTGTGCACAGAGGTGGCCAGTGGGATCGTTCCCAAAAGACTGGCCCATAGATACAAATAAACAAGCATCTTTATACCTGAGAGTCTGCCCATCTCTTCCCACCTCTTCAAATTCTCCAATCAGCTGGCAAGGTTAAGCTTATTTCCTTATATGGCATATGGCTATCTGACTAGCTAAGCCCACCTCCTTCCCTTGTTCGTGTGCTCCTCTCTTGCGTTACTGCAGCAGAGAGCATGTGCAGAGAGCAGCTCCTGGTTTGCAGAACTCAAGCAATTGCAAAGAGGAAGTAGCTCCCAGCTTGCAATTGCGGTTTTTTGCTAGCTGCTTAACCACAACTGCAGAAGTTAGCTTAGGTGCAGATAGTATTGAGATTAACCCTTTCACTACTGGAAGGAATTTTTTTAAAATTTTGTTTCAATACAAATTCAGGTTGTACCAAAAACTATTTGGAAAAAGAAACTATTGATTCTCTGATTGAAAAAGTCAACAGCTGGTTGACTCTATCTCTAATAACAAGCAGGTCTTCTGTGCAACAGCACAGTCCTAACCATATCTACTCAGAAGTAATTCATGTTGAATTGAAAGGAATTTACTCCCAAAGAAGTGGGATTAGGATTGCTGCCTCAGGGACAGAGCACAAGTAAAGGTATGCCTTATAGTCCTTATATTAGCAAAGATGGAGATTAATTTTAGGCGGTGCGCTGCACAAGGTAAAGTAGGGGTGGGGAGCTGGTGGGCTGGATCCAGAGTCCTCCACTTTGACAGGTGGGTGGGGTGAGACTTGTTTTTTACAAGTAAGCCTATAGAGGACTGGGCTACCAGTATGGAATCCTATACACATTTATGTGGGAGTAAGCCCTATCAGAGGGACGCGGGTGGCGCTGTGGGTTAAACCACAGAGCCTAGGACTTGCCGATCAGAAGGTCGGCAGTTCGAATCCCCGCAACGGGGTGAGCTCCCGTTGCTTGGTCCCTGCTCCTGCCAACCTAGCAGTTCGAAAGCACGTCAAACTGCAAGTAGATAAATAGGTACCACTCTGGCGGGAAGGTAAACGGTGTTTCCGTGTGCTGCTCTGGTTCGTCAGAAGCGGCTTAGTCATGCTGGCCACATGACCCGGAAGCTGCACGCCGGCTCCCTCGGCCAGTAAAGCGAGATGAGCGCCGCAACCCCAGAGTCGGCCACGACTGGACTTAATGGTCAGGGGTCCCTTTACCTTTACCTTAAGCCCTATCAGAGAATGGGACCTCTAAGTAAACATGTAATGTCACACTGAGTTGTGCCCAATTAAGTCATCCTTTTAGCAGTGGGATTTCTACTTGTGCAATGGAACTGCCTCTTTCTGCATGCCTCCTGCAATCTGTTCCAGGGTGATGGGGCAACTCCCCAAACAGGGTATGCCGGGAGAGGAAATCTTGTTGCACAAGCTGAAGTACTTTTTTTCTAACAGGAGGATTTTGTTGGATACAATTCTTTGCTCCAGCCAGGGTCCCAGCATCATTTCTCTGGGTACAATGCAGACTTACAACACAGGGTCCTTCCACTCCTTCTCCAGAAACAGGAAGGTGGATCATTGTCCTTTAGCTTCCTTTATATTTATAAGCAGACATTAAAGTAAATACAGTACATACACATGCATGTATTGAATTGTAACACAAGGATGGGACAAATGCCCTTTACACAGTCCCTGGGATCTAATGTTAGTTCTTCTATATCCTCCGGAGACAAGAGGCTTAATATATCATTAATATGTATTTGTGGGCCTTTGAATCCTATCAGCAGCACTGGCTTCCCGCTGTCATCTCAAATGTCCCCGATCATCACTATAATGTTTGTCCCTCCCTCTTGCTGCCCGTCCCTGTCGCACACTCCTGCTTCCTCCTGCTGCCTGTGCATGGGACTTGCAGCAGGAGCGAAGGCACTCTGGAGCCGCAGTTCTCGAACAAGAAAGCAAGAGAGTTTTCTGCAAAAGCGCCTTCTCTTTCTCTTCCGTGTGCCAACAGGGAGGTCTGATCCAGCAGCTGACGCCTCCGAACGTTGCATGCTCTGCTCTTAACACTGCCTCCGATTTGCTCCAGGAAATCTCCAGCTGGGAAATAAGGGAAGGGCCAACAGCTCGCTGCTAGAGCACATCTCCGCAAGCAGAAGGTCCCGGTTTCATTCCAGGTAAGGTCTGTAAAACACTCCTGTTTGCAAACGGCCAGCCATTACAGAGTCTACTGAGCAAGGTGGCCAACGCTCCGACTCGAGGTACTTTTCTGTTTGCCTGATACACACACACACACACATATATATATATATATATATATATACACACACACACAAACAACACTATATATATGTGTGTGTGTATAAATCTCCTCCTCCTCCCGAGGGGGGATATATATATATATAAATATAAATATTAATATATATAAATTAGGCAGACAGAAAAGTACCTCGAGTCAGACCGTTATATATATATTGGCAACTCCAGCTCCACGACTGGGCACGGTATAGGAAACACCACGCACCCCCCGCTTTGTTTTTAAGGAACCTGCCTCCCAACCGCTGACGAATCAGAAGAGTGGGGAAATATAGCCCCTCGTTTGCTCTGAAGGGGTTTTCACGACCCAAGCAGGCCCCGCCCCCACAGTGGGCGTGGCAGCGAGGGGGGACGCGCTGCTAGTGCGCAGTTTACCCGCCGGAAGTTTCCGCGGGTTCGCGTCCGGAAGTGACGTCGCACGTCGCTCCCTGCGCTAAGCCCCCTCCTCTGTGGCGGCGGCGGCGGCAGGCTGCGGCAGCTGTAGAGCCGGGCGGGGCTTTCGGCCGCGGCGGGGAGGCGGGGAGGAGGCGGCGGCGGAATATGGCGGACGGCGTGGACCACATAGATATCTACGCCGATGTGGGAGAGGAATTCAACCAGGTAGAGAGGCTCCGGGGGCCGAGGAGGAGGCCGGCGGGGAGGCCTGGCTGGGCTGTGAGGGAGGGAGAGAGAGGGAGGCTCTGACTGGCTGCGCTCGCTGCAGGCCTCGGCCCAGCGGAGGGAAGCCGCCGCCATTGTTGTCTGCGGCGCTCGCCGAGAGGCCTCTGCCCCTTTCCCGCCTGGCGCGCTCGCGAGTGGGGCGGGGGGGGGAGCTCGTGTGGAAGAAGAGAAGGGCCGAGGGAGGGGGCGCGGCCCAGCTTTGAGTGCGCGTCACCGCCGCCGCCTCTCCCGCCCCTGCGAGGCCTCAGGCGCTGGAAAACAATGAGCCCGGAGACGGAGCCTCCTGCAGCGCTGTTGGTTGTTGCCCACTTTCCCCCCTCGGGAGGAGGAGGAGGGAGCCCGGAGCCCAGCGGCTCCGACACAGGCAGCAGCCGCTTCCCCCAGGAGGAGGCTGCGATGGGGAGGCGTGACAAGATGTTTAGCCTCCTCCGGGAAGGCTCGGTCGGAGCGCCGGCGACGAGGCTTACGAGAAGCCCAGGGCGGCGCCGAGGGAGAGGGGAAGCAGTTCCCTCGAAAGGCGCTTCGCGGCACAGCCTCCTTTCGCGCCTCTTTTCCGTTTCCTGATCAACACGCGTGACGAGACGGCAGACGTTGCGTTTTCAACATTTAATAGCTCGGTTTGCACAGGAGGTTGAAGGCTATATGGGTATGTTTTTTACAAGCTTAGAAAATGGCAGAGGCTTTTATTCCTGTGAAGTCTATGAGAAATGGGGCAGAAAGGCAAAAAAGTAGAGAATTGTTTCTGTCCCGTAACCGTTTTGCCAATCAGTGTGGAGAAGCATCCAGTTCACTGAGTATGCTATTTGATGCTGGAAGGTTTGGTTTAGCTTCCACCATTCTGTGTGGTCATCTGTTCACCCATTTTTGTCCTTATTCTCTTATGTAGCCTCAAAAGAGTATTGTGGAGATTTTGAAAAGACTCACATTGAGCAAGGAAGTGTTCCTAGAATGCATTTCTATGCTATTTCTTTTGGAGTAGTTCTTGTGCCTTCTTTTAAAAGCATATTCTTTGTTTTCTCCCATATTTCAATGATGTTTCAAACTTTTTAGTTTTCCTTTCTGCTGGCGATGGATTAAAAAAGTTAACTGGTGAAACTAATTGTACTAAAGGGGAAAGGGGAAAAGTAACTTGAGTATCTGCATTCAAAGGCTGATCTTTTCATGTTATTACAGGTACTGTAGTTGTGTTTAGTAAAGGGAGGGGCACTACATGGATGAATATGCTAGGTCTGCCCCCTATTTGCATTCCAGTTGCTCTGTTCAAAGTGGGGAGCCCCCTGTCCTCCTTGAGGATTCCTGCGTTACTTAGAACCCTGGAAAATCCAGAGTTCTAAAATGTGCAAGAAACCTCTATGGGGACAGGAGGCTCCCTACATCAATCACTATCCAACTGATGGAGTTGGTGATGGAAACATACAACCCAGGTGGTGGGTCATAGAGCAAGTGCACCTGTTCCTTCCCCCTCCTTCTATATGTACTGAAGACCTGAAGGGAGTGTAGGTGAACTAGTGTTCTGAGCTTGTGGAACTGACATACTCCATTGGATTGGAGTCCTTGGCCTTATTTATGTGTTCAGACTCCTCAGGTAGAAGCAAATGTGGGGAGAAGCAAGGGGACACTGAAAAGTCTGATCCCTCCAGTGTGTCATCAATACAGAGGTTAAAGTCCTTCGTGAATTGGAGGGCAAATGTCTGAATTGGAGAGTTTCTAATACTTGTGAAGGCTTCTGGATCCTCATACCTGACCTTGGCTCTCAAACTCCTGGAGGGCTTTATTAAATGTAAAAATGATGTGCTGGAGGGGACATAGCTTTGCTTCTTCTTAAAATTTATAAATTTAAATTTATAGTCAATTTATGACATCTGTTTATATGTGAGGTGATGAAACACCCTTTTAGAAGTTCTAGAAGTGTATACTACTGCAATTCTATTTTTCTGTTTTTAATTTGGTAATACATTCTGTGCTGTCAATCACTTGAAGTTGTACACAAGTTAAATCAGAGTAACTATTATGCATAAAATATTAATAAAACTGTACAAACTCAGCCAGCTAAAACTTCATTGGCTAACTAAAAGCAACATAGTTGAAAATTAATCCGTTCAGGCACCAAGAAATGCACTTTGAAAAAGCCAGTTTTACTTGGTGGCAGAAGCAAGGAGAGACGAGAAAAAAAAATTGTGTGGAAAGCATTTCATGATGTAGGCGCCATCACATAGGAAGCTCACTGTTTTTAAATCTGTAAAGAAAGGGTCACATAGCTTTCTTTATGGACATATGGTAATGTGGAAGTACATATAAATTGTTCCCCCACCCCCAAAAAAATCTGTGCAGGAGGTGTATGTGTATTTGTTGCTCAGTGAGATGCTATACTGTATTCATGTGTCATCAGGTAATCTGGCTGTCTAAATTGAAATGCAAATTGAACATTGTTTTTGAAGTTCACTGCACACATTTGCATCTGTTGTAGCATCTACACCTCTCATTTACACTATTGCAGACATAATAGGTCTCTTTGTTATCTGTCTCATCACACTTAGCAAACTGCAGTTCACCAAAAATTAGAAAGTAGTCATGACAATAATGGAAAGAGGAGACGTGTGTGGGTGCGTGCGTGCATGGGTGTAGGTGGGTGGGTGTGCGCTGTTTCCTCATATATTTGGGAGAAAAAATGGATCCACTGTACTTTTCTGCTGAGTTAGCAAGCCATTGGCAGAGGATGACCCCTTCAAGTCTTCTACCAAAGTTTAAAGCTACTCTTGGCTACTTTGTAAAAACCCCGAAAACTTGGGGAAAAATCATCCTGTGTAGTTGGGCTCTTAGATACAAGTTTCTCAGATTGAGCCCTCTGGAGGCCAGAGAAAGATTTTTGATGAAATTGGTGTAAGCCACATTGAGCCTGTGAAAAATGAATAAAAGATAACAGTGGTGCTTTAGTAATTAACACCTTTTAATGCAATGGCCTCTTTCACATGTGTAATGAACTATAAACTCTAGAATTCTGTGTAATTTTTTGAGCGATTCTATTAGGCTGTCTTGGTTATTGCGATGAGTAGGAGATTCATTGGATTAATAGATTTAATTCTTTTGGTTTAGTACTGTTTTGTTGACTTCAGTTACCTCTAGCTTCAAGGTGCTGTGTTTTTTTAAACACTGGAAATGAAGTTTTCACTCTTTGTTAATTTATATTTTACTTGTATTATTTGTTAATTGGTATTTTTAATTGTTGAATATTTTACTGGTTTTTTTAAATGTAATATATACTACACTGGAATAAATATTCTGAAGGTATGGTATATAAATACAAATAAATAAATAAATAAATAAATAAAGTTCTATTCAAGCCTCTCCAGAAAAAATGAACTAAAAGTATGACATTCAATGACCCCTGTCTTCTAGGAGGCTGAGTATGGTGGGCATGATCAAATAGATCTGTATGACGACGTCATCTCTCCATCTGCCAATAACGGCGATGCTCCAGAGGATCGTGATTATATGGACTCTCTCCCACCATCTGTTGGAGATGATGTAGGCAAAGGATCAGCACCAAATGTTGTCTACACGTATACAGGAAAGAGAATTGCATTGTACATTGGGAACCTTACTTGGGTAAGTGTTACGCTAGTTATTGCTGCAATAGGAATTGTAAGAAACTGCATTAACTCAGACCATTGACCTATCTACCGTAAATTTCGCTCCATAACACGCAGATTTTTCCTCCTAGAAAGTAAGGGGAAATGTTTGTGCGTGTTATGGAGCGAATGCCTACAGATGGCGGGGGAATCTGCTGCAGTTGTGAGCAGTCCGTGGCTTGCTTTGAAACAGCAAAGAGGGTGTAAGCAGCTCCTGTCAGCCAGCCTAGCCGGGAGGAGGGAGAGAAGCAGAGCGGGGTTGGCTGCTTTAAAACAATCCCGTGCTCTCTGTCCCTGCCTGCAGTTTTTTGCTGTCCGATTTTGGATTAGCCACTGTAGGGGCTGTGTGTGTGTGTGTGCTTGAGCTATCGTTCTCCTCCTCCTGCTTCCTGTTCACTCTCCCTGCGCCCCTGCGCTCTCCCTCCGACTTTAGAATTGACACTCTGTGTGTCTGTGTGTGTGAGAGGGCTCCTTCTCCTTCTCTTGCTTCCGTTCACTCTCCCTGCGCCCCTGCGACTTTAGAATTGACACTCTGTGTGTCTGTGTGTGTGAGTGAGAGGGCTCCTTCTCCTTCTCTTGCTTCCGTTCACTCTCCCTGCGCCCCTGCGACTTTAGAATTGACACTCTGTGTGTCTGTGTGTGTGAGAGGGCTCCTTCTCCTTCTCTTGCTTCCGTTCACTCTCCCTGCGCCCCTGCAACTTTGGAATTGACACTCTGTGTGTCTGTGTGTGTGAGTGAGAGGGCTCCTTCTCCTTCTCTTGCTTCCCGTTCACTCTCCCTGCGCCCCTGCGACTTTGGAATTGACACTCTGTGTGTCTGTGTGTGTGAGTGAGAGGGCTCCTTCTCCTTCTCTTGCTTCCCGTTCACTCTCCCTGCGCCCCTGCGACTTTGGAATTGACACTCTGTGTGTCTGTGTGTGTGAGTGAGAGGGCTCCTTCTCCTTCTCTTGCTTCCGTTCACTCTCCCTGCGCCCCTGCGACTTTAGAATCGACACTCTGTGTGTCTGTGTGTGTGAGAGGGCTCCTTCTCCTTCTCTTGCTTCCGTTCACTCTCCCTGCGCCCCTGCGACTTCCAGCACCCTGCGACTTTAGGGCCAGTTCTCTCTCTGCGTGTGTGTGTGTTTTGACCTCACTGCGCTTGTTGGGGGAGATTGTTGGTCGCAATTTTTCTTGATTTGTCTCAGAGTGGTTACTATCATGGTTTCCTTGCCGGGGAGGAGGGAGAGACGCAAAGCCTGGACTTCCGGGTTAGCGCCAGCGCTGAATGGCGGATTTCTCCCGGAGCTCCGGGAGAGATCTGCTTCGCGGGTTCGGGTCTTGTTGCTCACGGCGGAGCAAAGACCCTTAAAAGTCACAGGCGCGTAGCCTGTGAACCGGAGACTCGGCGGGCACCTTTGCCCCCCCCCCCCCACGTTGTGAAATAGCCTTTTTAAAGGCTATAGATCAGCGGAGGGGTGCGTGGAGCGGTGCTGAGAGTCGCTTTCACCCAGCCTGCGAAGCGAAGCCGCGTCGCCATCAGCGGAGAGCGCTGACTTCTTCCGAAGATTTTGGACTAAAAGAGAGCAACTTTCCGTGAGTAGGATTGAGTTTGCATTACAAATTGGACGTCAAAATTAATGAATTTGGGCACCGAGACGGATAAGTACTAAAAAGGAAGTCTGCTTACCGTCCTGCAGCAAGATTAAAGCGAAAGACAGTGAAGCTGTAACTTCTGACAGGAGCTTTTATGAGCTAAGAAACCCAACACCAAGCAAAGAACTCCCCCCCAAAAGGCAGGGGAGGGGGGGAAGAAGGCTTTAAAGGGATTTCCTGCCTAATTTAAAGGAGATTGAACTGATTACCGCTGCTTATCTACCTGGGGGTCGGACTGCCGGAGGAAAGACACCGGCTAAGGACGGTTGCTACAAATAAGGTTAGAAAGTAACTGACATATAGACTTTGGTTACTCTCAACTTGAAACATCGTATTTGGTTACATAGTAAGTCACTTGCAGGACACTTTTAATTTGGATCCTTTACAAAGTAAGGGACTTGGAGGGCTTTTGCTTTTTGGAAGTGTGGGAACAATTTAAATTTCAGAAACTGATTTTGCGCCCTCTAGAGGATTTGGTCAGCTTCAGGAACTAAGTGGAATTTAAAACCTGAGAACTTTTTATTGTTGACAGTTTAAGAGTGTGGGAATGACCTTGAACGAAAGACTTTGTTATGGCAGATGGTAAACAGAAAGAAGATCCACAAGAAACAACTTTGAGATCTGGTAGACAATACAAAGTGGACTCTTCTATGCAAAGAAGGGCCTCTGTATCAGGGGCCCCGGGAACTGCAGCTGCAACAAAGGCAAGAGTGAAAACAATGTCTTCAGAAGATGCGTTTACAAAGGCCTTGGGAAAAATAAGTGATTCTTTAGAGGAATTAAAGAAGCAAGGTGCTGAAACAAATAAGAAAATTGAAGAAATCTCTGGGAAAATTGATCTGAATACAAAAAGTATAACTGACCTTGGAAATAAAGTGAACTCTAATGCAGAAGCAATTGGGAAACTATTGGAAGATTCATCTACAACGCGAAAGATAGCCGAAGAAGCTAAGGAAATTGCCACTGCTGTTGAAGGGAAACTTCCACCGGTGTACAGGAAATTGGATGAGTATGATCTGACACTTTCTATGCAGGATATGCAACGCAAGGAGAAAAACCTAAGGATTAGACTTGTGCCGGAAAAAGAAGGAGACAACTTGGTGGATTATTTGACAAAAGAGTTTTCTGACTTTTGGAAGCAAGATTTGAAAGAAGAAGAGCTCAAAATTGAGAGTGCATTTAGGTTGGGAACAAGGCAGAAGAAGAATAGACCCAGAGACTGCTTGATAACTCTAAGATCCAAAGAAGAGAGGGATAAAATATTGAACCTGCATTATCAAACAACCCTTCGGATTGAGGATTCTTATATTGAGATTTTTAAAGACATCCCTAAAAGTATCTTGGATGCAAGAGGTCCTTACAAGGATTTGGTGACACTACTGAAGAGGAACTACATACTATTCAGGTGGGAGTTTCCCCAAGGCTTGTCTTTTAAATACAAAGGCAAGAAAAGAAGAATAAAAACAGTGAGCGATAAAGACAAGTTCTTGGGAGAACACGAAGAAGACCTACAGAAAGAGACCCATCCAGGAGAAGGACATCCTTCAAGATTAGACAAAGACACAGAACCACCGACAAAGGACGAACAACAATTGGGAGCTGTAGGAGGAATTAAATAACCCCATCATGGCTTTGCAACTTCTAACTTGGAATTGTAATGGTCTAAACAACCCCCGAAAAAGAAAAAATATATTTCATGCTTTAAAGAAAGATCATTTGGACTTGATTTGTTTACAAGAGACCCATGTGACAAGAGCACATAGAAAATTGTTAACAAATAAGAGACTGGGACAAGAATTTATATCTTCAGATAAAGTAAAAAAGAGAGGAGTGGTGATCTACGTAAAGGAAAATTTGCAGCCGAAACAAATCTTTAAAGATGACCAAGGAAGATATTTGGCAATTGAAATTCAATTTCAAGGAGAAAAATTTCTGATAGTGGGGGTGTATGCACCAAATGAAGGGAAAGCAGAATTCTTTAAGAAGTTGCATGAGACTTTAATGGACTATATGGACTATAAACTGATTATGATGGGAGACATGAATGGAGTAGTTTCAACAAATATGGACAAAGCACAAAGACAGGTAGTCACAAAAGATGGAAGACTACCAAAAACCTTTTTTGAAATGACTGACAATATGGATTTGATTGACATTTGGAGAACAAAACACCCACTAGAGAGAGAGGGAACCTTCTTTTCTGAAGCCAAAATGACATGGACTAGGATCGACCAAATTTGGGTGACTAGCGGTATGGCGTCGAATATAAAGAAAGTGGAAATCTGCCCAAAAACTCTCTCCGACCATAATGCAGTAAAGATGGTGATGAAGCAAACAACAACTGGCTCTTTCAGATGGAGAATGAATGACACCTTATTTAGAGACGAGGAGATCTGTAAAAAGGCCCAAAAAACCCTGAAAGATTATTTTGAAATTAATCTAAGGACTAAAGTAGAAAAAAGAATAGTATGGGACGCAAGCAAAGCCGTGATGAGAGGGTTTTTGATACAACAAAATACATTAAAGAGAAGAAAGCAAAATGAGAGGAAGGAGAAAATTCTGGATAAGATAAAAGAAGGGGAAAGGAAATTAAGATTGAAGCCAAAATCGCAAGAGATTCTAAGAGAAATTAAATTGTACCAAACACAATATATGGAACTGATGAATCAAGAAATAGAATGGAAAATTAAACAAATGAGACAGAAGTCTTTTGAATCTGCAGACAAATGTGGCAAGTTATTGGCTTGGCAAATAAAGAAGAGACAAAAACTCAACACGGTAACAAACTTAGAAGTGGAAGGAAAGAACATATGCAACCCAGTAGAAATTAGGAATTGTTTTCAGAACTACTTTAGACAATTGTATACACAAGGGCCGCAGAATGAAACAGATATACAACAATTCCTCGAGAAAAATGGGCTGAAAAAGATTTCGCAGGAAAGTAAGACAATTTTGAATCAGGAGATATCAATACAGGAAATAGAAGATGCCATTCAAAACATGACGTTGGGCAAATCACCTGGACCAGATGGACTGACTTCCAAATATTACAAAGTTTTGAAGGAAGGACTTATACAACCTTTGAAGGAAGTCTGTAATGAGATCATGAAGGGGAAAAGGGCACCCGATACGTGGAGAGAGGCCTACATTACACTTATACCAAAGACAGAGACTGAAAAGACCCAACTTAAGAACTACCGACCCATCTCCCTACTAAATGTGGATTACAAAATCTTTGCTGATGTTTTAGCAAAGAGACTGAAAAGAGTTTTGATGGAGGAGATTCATGGGGACCAAGCGGGCTTTCTCCCGAAAAGGCATTTGTCGGACAATGTAAGGAATATAATTGACATTTTGGAGAAGTTGGAAGTGAATATAAACACTAAGGCTGTTTTGATATTTGTGGATGCCGAGAAAGCCTTTGACAACATTTCTCGGAGTTTTATGTTGAAGAACCTCCGGGGGATGGGGGTAGGCCAAGGGTTTGAAAATGGTATAGGTGCAATATATTCTGAACAGAAAGCAAAATTAATTGTAAATAATGTTGTAACAGAAGAGTTTAAGATTGAAAAAGGGACACGACAGGGGTGCCCTATTTCCCCATTACTTTTTATATCGGTCCTTGAGGTTTTGCTTAATATGATCAGGAGGGACCAGTTGGTTAAAGGCATTCAGGTCGGAGTCAAACAATACAAATTGAGAGCATTTGCAGATGACCTGGTGCTTACATTACAGGAGCCAGAAGCTAGCACGAAAAGAGTTTTGGAAATAATCCAAGAGTTTGGTCAATTGGCAGGATTTAAATTGAATAAGTTAAAGACTAAGGTATTGGAGAAAAATCTAACACAGATTGAAAAAGAAAGGTTTCAGAATGAGACGGGGTTGACGGTGGCTAAAAAAGTGAAATATTTGGGTGTGAATATGACAGCTAAGAATGTGAATTTATTTAAAGACAATTATGAAAAAACTTGGACAGAAGTGAAAAAAGATCTAGAAATATGGTCAAACTTGAAACTTTCCTTGTTAGGTCGAATTGCAGTTATAAAAATGAATGTTTTGCCAAGAATGTTGTTTTTGTTTCAAACATTACAAATAATGGATAAAATGGACTGTTTCAAGAAGTGGCAGAAAGATATATCTAAATTTGTCTGGCAGGGCAAGAAGCCCAGAATAAAATTTAAGATATTAACGGATTCAAAGGAAAGAGGGGGGTTTGCCCTGCCAGACTTTAAATTGTACTATGAAGCGGCAGCTTTCTGCTGGCTAAAAGAATGGCTGCTTCTTGAAAACACAGACATTTTGGATTTGGAAGGATTTAACAATATTTTTGGGTGGCATGCATATTTGTGGTATGACAAGGTTAAAGCGCATAAAAGTTTCAAAAACCATATTGTCAGAAAAGCACTGCTGAATGTCTGGGTTAAATATAAGGACTTGCTGGAAAATAAGACTCCAAGATGGTTATCACCAATGGAAGCTAAGGCAGTTAAAAAGCTAAATATGGAGTCGAAATGGCCAAGATATTGGGAAATCTTGGAAAAGGAAGGGGACAAACTGAGATTGCAGAGTTTTGAAAAATTAAAAGGGAAGGTGAGAGATTGGTTACATTATCACCAAATAAATGAAGTGTTTAAACTAGACAGAAAAATAGGCTTCCAGGTGGAAAAATCAAAATTAGAGACTGAACTGTTAGAATCCAGTACTAAGAATTTGTCAAAAATGTATGACCTGCTGCTGAAATGGAATACACAAGATGAAATGGTAAAATCAAGTATGATTAAATGGGCTCAGGACATTGGTCATAACATCATGTTTGCTGATTGGGAAAAGTTGTGGACCACCGGGTTGAAATTTACGGCGTGTAACGCCTTAAGAGAAAATATAATGAAAATGATTTATAGGTGGTACATAACCCCAGTCAAGCTTGCAAAGATCTATCACTTGCCTGATAATAAATGTTGGAAATGTAAAGAAAAGGAAGGTACATTCTTTCACCTCTGGTGGACGTGCCCGAAGATTAAGGCATTCTGGGAAATGATTTATAACGAACTGAAAAAGGTATTTAAATATACTTTCCCCAAGAAACCAGAGGCCTTTCTCTTGGGTATTGTCGGCCAGGGGGTGTTAAAGACAGATACAACTTTTTTTATGTATGCTACAACAGCAGCTAGAATACTTATTGCAAAGTACTGGAAGACACAGGATCTACCCACACTGGAAGAATGGCAGATGAAGGTGATGGACTATATGAGCTTGGCAGAGATGACGAGCAGAATCCGAGACCAGGGAAGAGAAGCGGCGGAAGAAGAATGGAAAAAGTTCAAGGACTATTTAAAGAAATATTATAAAATTGGAGACAGTTAGAATGATGTTGGATTAAAACAAATGGTTACTATCAGTAATGGTTATGACAAAGAGAATAAGGGTGATTAGCATAAATTTATAATAAAATAAGGCAAGATTTCGCTGAATAACTGTAAGATTTTGGAATACAGAAACGGGAAGTAAGAGGAGGTCGAGGAAGTAAGGTTTAGAAATTGGGTTATGAAATGGTACTTGTTTTATGTTTTATTATTGTTGAATGTTTGTTCATGTATGTTTTGTTTCTGTTATATAAAAAATTGTTCAATAAAAATATTATAAAAAAAAAAAGAGAGAGACGCAAAGCCTGCTTGTTCTAAAGGAGCAAAGCCGGAGAGGAGCCTCTCCTGCATTATTAGCAGCATCCTTCTCCACACCCCCCACACGTGCTCCTTGTCCCTTGAGTTCTCTTCCTTCCCTCCCCACTTAAAACGTGGTTACAAAGCACGGATCCACATGGATCCTCAGGATTTTTGCACTAGGTCACCCCAAATTCACCATCAGATCACATAGCATATCCATGGCTACAGCCTGCACCAAAAAACGCACCCACTGTTTCATGGGGCCGCAATGGCACAAAAACGTGGTTACAAAGCATGGATCCACATGGATCCTCAGGATTTTTGCATTGGGCTACCCCAAACTCACCGTCAGATCACATGTCTGTGGCCACAGCATGAACCACAAAAATCATACATCCACTGTGTCGTTTAGAATATTTTTTTCTTGTTTTCCTCTAAAAACTAAGTGCGTGTTATGGTCAGGTGCGTGTTATAGAGCGAAAAATACGGTAGTTCACTATTGTCTCGATTAGGTGCAGCCCTCAAAGGCTTCATACAGACATGTTTCCCAGTCCTGCCTGAATGTTTTGCATGCATATTGTCTACCACTGAGCTGTGACCCTTTCTCTTTTGCTATAGGTAATGAGTGTAAAGTGGACTTTTGAGTTTGTAATCATTGCTTCTTAAAGTCTATGTAAATTAACAAATTCTTTGCTTATTTTAAACATAATTTGCTGAATTATATCACTGAGCATTAGGAATCTTTCCAGTAACTTTAGAAAACAATAAGTCAAACCAACTTAGCTTAAAAAAAGCTTTTATATCATATGCATCAGATGCACTTAGCGTCTGCTGTATTATCTGTTCCCTTGAATGGTGCAGTGGAAAAGTGATAATAAATGGTTTTTTGGATGTGGCTTTGCTTCTATTTTGTTTTTGCTATTATGTTCAGAAATGAGATTTCAATTACACATATTTTCCAGTGGACAACAGATGAAGATTTAACTGAAGCAGTTCATTCACTTGGTGTAAATGATATTTTGGAGATAAAATTTTTTGAAAACCGAGCTAATGGCCAATCTAAGGGGTAAGAATTTTGTTTAAATTCATAATTCCCATTTCTGTTCTACAGTGTTACAGGCTGTACAGGACACTGTTTTTTTGCTTGAGAGAATGTAGCTTAAGAAGATGGGACAGGACTAGAACAAGATTTAAGGGAGGAGTAGTGAGTTTAACTGGACAGACCATAAAGGAAGCTGAGACTGTGTTGGTCAAGAAAAGGAATTGGTGAAGCAACTGGTTCTGAGTAAGGCATGAAAGCAGGCTTAAGAGACAAAAATGAAACCTGGTTTGCTAGAAGGTTTGGGGTGTCTTGCTAATAGTAAATGAGGGTTACACTTCACAGAGTAAATTATTAGGAAATGTATGGTAGCCTATTACAGTTTGCTTATTTGGGGGTGGGGGAATTAGGTAATTCTTGAATCAAAAACTGACTCTTAAGTCTTCCTTCTAAAATTATTGTAAAACATTTCAGTTGAGTGACACTTTCTCAGGGCCTCATAACCACCATACATAATTCCCCCATCTATTTCTTTTCAGGTTTGCTCTTGTAGGTGTGGGATCTGAGGCATCTTCCAAAAAACTAATGGATCTGTTGCCTAAACGAGAATTGCATGGTCAAAATCCTGTTGTTACTCCTTGTAATAAGCAGTTTCTGAGTCAATTTGAGCTGCAGTCCAGAAAAAGTAAGTGTTGCTCCCAGCTACTCACAGTGAAGTGAAAGAGCATGTTTTGGACGGAAAAATTACCATTTTGCAATTGTGGATGTGTTTGTATTTGGCTATTAAGTGCTGACAATCTGCTGACTAAGGCTTTGTTTACTGAAATGCAATGCTCAAACTATAGATTCTGTAGACTTTTTAAGAATATTGTAGAAAGACATGGATCTTACTTTCTCTAGTACTACTTATTTTTTTAGTGATAAAAACATGCCAGCTAATTTGAGTTCCTATACATTTGAAACATCACATTGATAAAGCATCATGTAACTGGTGAATCCTGGACCTATTCAAACTAGCTAACGAAAGTATAAATATCATAAAATATAAGAACAGCATAAAAATAAGCCAAGTGTTGTATATTGAACACTTTTGTTTTCTTCTTTCAGCTACACAGTCAGGCCAGATGTCTGGTGAAGGCAAAGCTGGTCCTCCTGGAGGCAGTTCACGGGCAACGTTTCCACCAAGTAACAGAGGGAGGGGTCGTTTTCCAGGCGCCCTTCCAGGAGGGGATAGATTTCCTGGACCAGCTGGACCAGGAGGACCCCCACCACCTTTCCCAGGTAAAATGTTTTGCGTTATACATTGCTGCCTTTATGTATAGTTGAAGATACTGAAACTTGACTTGCCAGTTATTGCACTTTGTTTCTGGACAGTAGGATTATTTTATATTGACATACATACTATACTGAATAAAAAAAACTTAAGTTAAAACACACACAGTATAAAAGAACACTATAATAAAACAGAACCACAAGTGTACAGTGTTAGTTCTCTTGATAATTGTTGCTGCAGTATTGGACATTTTCATTAGTCCCTCTCTCCCCTAAGTCTATACTCAAAAGTTATAAGCTTTATTGTAAAACATTAGAAACCTATGGTAGTTTTTAGCATTGGCGTGTTGTGGAATGCAAGTAGCTGGGGCAGATGTCACCTCTTACCTTTCCACCATGAGAATTGCCAGATTATTTGATAATGTGGATTCTTGTTATATTTAATATTCATATCCATATGTCAGTAAGCTTTCCCAATGATCTTTACAAATGTTTCTGTAAATTTGGAGAAAGTTTTGCTAGAAGTAGTAGAAGGCATTATTCTTTCTTTCTTCCTTCCCATTTAGCTGGACAGACACCTCCACGTCCACCCCTAGGTCCTCCAGGCCCTCCAGGTCCTCCTCCACCTGGCCAGGTTCTACCTCCTCCACTAACGGGTCCCCCTAATCGTGGTGACCGTCCCCCTCCTCCAGTTCTGTTTCCAGGGCAACCCTTTGGTCAACCTCCACTGGGCCCACTTCCCCCTGGCCCTCCACCTCCAGTTCCAGGCTATGGTCCTCCACCTGGTCCTCCACCCCCACAACAGGGCCCTCCTCCACCTCCAGGTCCTTTCCCCCCTCGTCCACCTGGTCCGCTAGGGCCACCCCTGACATTGGCTCCTCCTCCTCACTTACCTGGGCCTCCGCCAGGTGCTCCCCCACCAGCTCCACACGTGAATCCAGCTTTCTTCCCCCCGCCAGCCAACAGTGGCATACCTACATCAGACAGCCGTGGTCCACCACCTTCAGACCCATATGGCCGACCTCCACCTTATGACAGAGGTGATTATGGTCCACCAGGCAGGTGAGTTGCTTTCCTCATTGATAGCATCTTTATTCCTCTTTAAAAACGCTTAAAGAGTCTTAATAAGGAGGCTTGATTTCCTTCAAGGAAGTAAGGTTACATCAGAAAAGTGTTTCTCAAATGTGGGAATAATATTAAACCAGTGTTCCTTAAATGTTTTGAGCTTGGCTCCCCTCTTATGAATGCATGATTTCTAGGGTCCCAAAAACCATCAGTTCCACAACAGACCGTATAGAGATAATTGATTGCTGCAGTGTACATAGCTTGCTGCTGTGTGCAAAGATCTGTGAAGTGGAGAACTGATCCAACCCAGGCGTTAGGAAACAGAATGGAACAATATACAGTCGTACCTTGGATCCCAAACGCCTTGGTACTCAGACATTTTGGCTCCCAAACGCCACAAACCCGGAAGTGAGTGTTCCAGTTTGCGAACGTTCTTTGGAACCTGAACATCCAACAGGCCTTCTGTGGCTTCTGATTGGCTGCAGGAGCTTCCTACAGCCAATCAGAAGCTACACTTTGGTTTCTGAACATTTTGGAAGTCGGATTCTGTTCAGCTTCCAAGGAATCTTTTCAGCTTCCAAGGTACGACTATATGATTGTACATCCTAAAGCTACACCCCAAGAAAGCATCATTGGAACATAGCAGCAGCTTTTGCCAAATCATGCTTACAAATCCAGTGCAAAATGTATCCTTTGCTAAAGGATATTTAACCTACCAACATCTTGACTGACAAAGGAAAGAAGGCTTCAGATTCAATCCTATGTTATCCCCTGCAGGTGTTTTGTGAACTCCCTAGGGGTGTGGGTGACCGCACAGTTTGAGAACCAGTGTTTTAAAAACAGTACTTAGACCTTCCTCATTTCCATCAGCTATGTACAGTATTTGTTTTATTTTGTTTTCGTTGGTGGCTTCTTTTATGTCTTTAAACAAATCCTACATTTGTAAGCTCCCCATACCTGTGTGTGTATGTGTATGTATAATTAACTTTTTAATGTTCAGCTATTCAAGTTTTCTTCACCAGCTAAAAGTTGCAATTTAGTTCCTTTAAAGTAAATCACAGTGTAAAGATTAATATAAATGTACGTTCTTTTAAATGAACAAATTTTGGTCTCTAATAAGAAAACACTCTGTGCGTCAGCTTGAGATGTCCTGCTTTACTTTCTGCTTATCCTACATCTTCCTTGCAACTCCAGTGACCTAGAGTAATCTTTGTATGACTACTCTGATGGATTCAGACAACCATATCAGACGGCAGACAATATGAGGAATCATTGAGTTGTTTTTTAACTGAAAGAGGAACCCCAATTGTTGATCAGGTTTTATTCAGGAGATAGTTAAATTCTGTGTCTTCACTCAACTTGCGAGTTATCATTATGGGTGAAATGCTTAGAAATCCCATGATGACCTTATGTCAGCTGCTGTATCAGTTGTCTACATCCACCTTTTCTTTTCCAGACTTACATAATAAACTCCTGTTGGCTTACCCTTTGCTGCTAATTTCCCTTTGTTGCTGTTTGTCTTATGTTCATGTTATACCACATTTTTAGACGTTTATAGATTGTGATATATAAGAATCTACTTGCATGTTGTGGCATATAACAGAGGCTTTGTTGGGATAATTTTTTTGTCAAATAACCTTCCTAGTCTTTTACTTGAGAACATTGTTTCTAGCTTTGCTAATTGGTTCATGGAATTACTGTCTAAAATTTAAAATGTTATCATTCAGCTTTTTAGAAATTTAGAGCATTTGGCATAATAACTTGGAAGACTATGCTGAGAACCCATAGTTTACAAAACCAAACTTTTTAATATTTTGTATATCAAGATAATACTCTAATAAACAAGGGAGGGCTGAGGGGGTTGAAAGCAGAAGTAGAATCTCTGCACATAATGTCCAATATTTTCATGATGATCTCAACTACAGTCCATAACTATATTTAAATTGTCAATTATATATCATAGGCGTTTCACTGGAAATAACATGCCCATAAGAGAACAATTACATATGCCATTGTATTGGAGACAAACGAAAAATAATACTCAAAACGCAGGGAGGTATGAATTTTTAGACATTTCCTCTTATGCTAAATCAGCTATAGGATCTTGATCCACTTCTTGCTCTTAAGAGGATAGCATTGCTTATCATTCTGCATTTTCTTTCTACCAAAAGAACTAACACTCGCAAGAAAACATTTCTTAAAAGCACGTAAAGCCATATAATTTTATAGTGCTGGAAGGAATATGGAGAGCATAGTCCAGTTGGTGTTCCCCTGCTGATTGGAGGTATCCATCAGCAGAACAGGAAGAGAGGCAACTTTTGGCAATTCCTCCTCACTCCTTAGAGCTGCTGCCTCCCCATCTTCTTCAGAGGGTTGGTGAATTGAAGACTGGCTGATAATTAATTTCCTTCCCATTCATCTGGCAGATGTCTTCCATCAGCAGGTGAACAGCAACTGGTTACCACCAGCAAAGATTAAAATCTCATCCTAAGGCATGACTTCCTTTCTAGCTTCAGTAAATATATTACATTATCTAGATTAGTGTGTGCCACAAAGAAACTGGAGGAGGAAGTTGGGTGGTACATCCTGAGGCATAGTAGAGGTGCCTGTAGGAGGAGAAAGGCCTTCTCTAGTCTTGTTGTCATTCTCCAGATGTTCTGTTTAAAGCAGAGACTGGCAGATGTTGCAGAGCTCAAGGGGGCATAAGCAGAATAAGTATATTTCTGTCACTAACTTCAGTTAAGTAAATAGTTAACTACTGGCACATTATGCTTATGTTAAAAGCATGAATATCTTTAGAGAACAGAGCATTCTTAATGCTTGGCAACATTTATTCATTATGTTCACTATGACAGATTAGAGTATATGCTGAGGACAGAACTCTTTGAAAGACTCATTTACTGATTTGAGCAGGCTACAGATCTCTCTGCCTCAGTGATACATATACATGCTTGACAGATTTGTAACTATCTGTTGGAGCTTTCTGAAGATGGAAAGCAGAACATAAGTAGATTATCTGACATTTCACACTAATAACAGAGTTGTTGCTGCTGTGGTAGTGTACTTTTTCTCTCTAGCCTGCAGGTTTTGCATTGTAAATATCTTGGTTTAGAAAAAGCTTCCTCTGATTTGTTGTTTTGCTTAAAATTGCATACTAGAATTGTTAAAACAGTTGTACTTCCCTAACTCACTGGAGGTAAATGTTTTGAACTTGTGTGTGTTTGCAGAGAAATAGATGCTGCAAGGACGCCTTTAAGTGAAGCAGAATTTGAAGAAATCATGAATAGAAACAGAGCTATCTCTAGCAGTGCCATTTCAAGAGCTGTATCAGATGCAAGTGCTGGTCAGTATATTTTCTTTATGATTGTCTGATGCGACATCTAGGACTGTCTCTGCATACATACATATGCCTATCCACTAAAATAATCTGATGAGGCCCTTCTGTGTGTTTCCACTTTCTAAAATACAGGTGTTGAGAGCACATGACCGGCCTTTTTCTGTTGTGGCACCCAGAAAGTGAATTCACTGGCATTGGATGTTAATTCCTCTCCCTTATCTTAGTGTTCTGCCATCAGCTAAAAGATTACGCTTTCAGCACACTTTTAGCTATCTGTTGCTTAAAGTAATACTTTTCTTAGCTTTATGGGCTATTTTTCTATAGCTGCTTTGTAGCTTTGCTTTCTTTTGATGATTGTTGACATTATTGTAACTTACTTTAGTTATGAATGCCCCCTGAGCACTTCCTTTTGGAATTGGAAAGGTCTAATATAGAGCATGTGCCTAGATCCTTCAAACGGCAGTAAATGTGTGGTTTATACCACTTCCGACTGAATGTGGGGCCTGCATAATTGAATGCTCCCCTACCAAAAAACAAAGTACACAGAGAAAAGTAGTATACAATGAAAATGCTAGAGCAAGAACACTTTTCCATTCTATCTATTTTTTCTAATGTAGATGGTCACATACTTTATTCAGTCATATTAGCCTCCTGCTATAGTAGTCTAGCTCACCCATCATATTAAACCATCGTTTGAAACTGCGGTTTAATATGAACAAGCAGCATGCTGGTACACGCTGCTCAAAAGTTCCTGTGCCATTCCTCTTTTCCACTTTTGCTGCTGCTGCACCACAGATGAAACAAGCGTTTGGCTTGTCATGTTGCTTGTGGTTCATTCAGAAAGAAGCAAATCATGAGCCCAAGTTTAGGCAATGTGACAAGTCAAAAGAGTCTAGTTTGTTTTGTCTGTGGCATGGAAGTAGGGGAAGGGTGTCATGGGAACTTTTGAATGGCATGAACTCACACACTACTCGTTCACATTAAACCATAGTTTGTTTTTAAACTGTGGCTTATTGAAATGTGCGGACCAGGTCAGTATGAAGTGGAACAATCTATGTTTGAAACAGTTGAAGAAGGCTGGACAATGGGAAGGGGTAAACTGTTCATTCACATTGTTTTATCCATTTTCAGCGGAGTATGGAAGTGCTATAGAAACCTTGGTGACTGCAATTTCATTAATTAAACAGTCCAAAGTATCTGCTGATGATCGTTGCAAAGTACTTATTAGCTCTCTGCAAGATTGCCTCCATGGAATTGAGTCCAAGTCTTATGGTTCTGGGTCAAGGTAAACCTTTTGTATAAAAATGGGGGAAAGTTTTGGATAAAGTTCCAGATAAGAGTTGTGGGGCTATATTAGGGAATGGACCTAGTTAAGTCATTCAATGTACTTAAGTCTATGGATTTTAGTGGGTCTATTCAGTGTGTGACTTGGATATCACTTAAAATAATTAACTTGATGTAGCTCTAGTTTTTGTAAAGCTTAATTTCATGGTTAGGAAAATGCAGGTGTAATTGGAAGGTTAGTTTCTAATGAAACCACGGTTGAACAACTTCACAGTATCTTAAAACCTAATTAAACTGTTGAAAAAACCATTGTAAGTTCTTAAAGTGACTTTTATCAAGGAGGGACTCAAATTACAATAGTGGTAGGAAAGTTAAGAGAAGAAAAAGCATAGAAATTCCATTATCTTGAACATCAGTTGGACTTGGAATGGAATAAATTTCAATTCTGAACACCTGTACCACACTCATTAAAGGAATTTTCTGTCCTGCCTTTTGGCTTTGCAAAGGCTCCTAATGTAGCTTCGAGATTTAAAAGACAAAAATAGAATAAAAGTCATGAAATCATATAAACAACATTAGCAGCAGAACTATTACTTAATGATAATATCACAGTGAACCTAATTGCCAAAGTTCATCTAAACAATTTATTTGTATCGAGACAGGGTTCTTCATACCAAAGGAAGCAAACAAATTCAGTGTGTTTATTGCAGCAAAATGTTTCAATTTGAGAGAATTAATGAAGTAATTCCTTTTAGAAGACGTGAGCGATCAAGAGAGAGAGACCACAGCAGATCAAGAGAGAAGAGCCGGCGCCACAAATCTCGTAGCAGAGATCGTCATGATGATTATTACCGGGAAAGAAGCCGTGAACGTGAGAGACATCGTGATCGCGATAGAGACCGCGACAGAGAGCGCGATAGAGAACGAGAGTATCGTCATCGTTAAGAGGTAGGTATATTCATCTTTTAATGATGCTTTAAAAAACTTTTTATAGTTTTATAGAATAAAGGTTTATGGTATGTTATATTGAACACTTTCCTGATATTGATGTTATATTCAGGTAAGTGTTAATATCTTGTCATTTCTCTTCTCTCCCCCTCCTTTTGCTAACTGAAGAAATACCTTCTGGTGTGTGAAATGTGTTTGTGTGATTTTGCTGTTTTAATGGCAGCCTGGTACTCATTAAATTTAGGAGTTCAAATTTACATGAACTTAATTTCAGGCTTTGGGGTACCATTTAGCACAGTGGTCTTGCCTACATATATCTTTGCATGGTAACAACATGCCAAAGGTGGCTACTGGGAAGGTTTTTGATGGCACTAGTGACCGGGGTAAATTGCTGCCACTATTGTAGTGCAACATGTTGTGACATTGCACTGATAGTGGAATCTAGTATATAGTCCTATGAGGTGCTGCATTATTTGAAACAGAATCACATAGTTAGGCCACAAGTCTATTTTAATTTGCTTTAATCCAAGCATTTGGCTTTTGTTTTATATTAATCATAGTCAGAGGAAATACACAAATTGTGTAATCGGTACCTAAATTCCTGTATATCTCAACTTTATGGATTATTTAACACATGGATCATAGCCCATTTTCAGTTGCCCACAATATACATCAAACCCACAAGTATTCAGACCTTAGGTGTGGCTGTTACGCTAGGGTTTCCTGTTCCTTTTAACGCTGGTTTCCAGAATGCAGGTTATACAGTTGCATATTCAAATTAATAGATATTGAATGAAGTTCTAGCTGTTTTGTATTGTTTTTATTGGAAAGCCTAGTACCAAGATTCAAAGAAAAAGACTAATGAATTTCCAAGGGGGAGTAGCTTTGATTTTTTTTCTTGTTACAGTAGCCGCCTAATGTGATATGGCAAGCCCTTTTTATGGTATGGGTGGTTTGCTTTTAAAAGAAAAACAAAAATCCCACTGGCCTGCCCATTCCATTAGGCTTCTAAAGTATAGCTTTGGATCCTGGCCTAGGTGTCAGCTAAAAGGGAAACATAATAGTTTTGAATAAGTTTTATAATTGGTCTAAAATATTTTGTGTCCTTTGAGTTTTATAACTAGCATGAAGCTGAAATTACTATTTTATATAAACCTTTCAGTTACACAATTTGTAGCACATCCAAGCTTTTCTCATTAACTCTTGATGTTACTGTTAAGACAGAATACATTTTCTTTGGTTATAATCAGTGATGACATTGCCCATATGGTAACAATGGGAATCTTCAGTTTGATGATGGGAGTTCTTATCGCAGACACTTAAAACCAAAATAATGTGTTACATGTTTAGAAATCAGTGCCAGAAATATGAAATTACCTTCACAGTCACAGACCAGTATACACCATCATTTCTAAGCATAAAATTTTATGTCCCCATCTTTTAACTCTGGAGGAATTAATTTGCATGACTACCAGGGTATTGTGAGGGTGATTGAAGAACCGTGGAATGTTAAAAACACTAAAGCAGTGTTGGGTTTTGTTTTAGAATAGCTACATTTTCATGTTTGTGTACTCGTACCCTACACACATGGATATAAGTCAAATTTGCCCCATAACAAAATAAGCAGTATTTGATTTTGATTTGAAAAGGAATTGGGATGCAAAATGTCTGCTAAAAGGAGATAGGATTTAAATGAAGTGTTGTGTTTTAATCACATCACTGTAAAAAAAAAAAATCTGTTCCTTAAAATGGTCTTTTGTTTCTGTAAAGTAAAACCTGTGTTCTCTTGTAGATGTTTATTTTGGGCAAAGCTTTAAATTTCATGTACTTATTGTACTTTTACAATCTGTGCTATATGGTGCAAAATTAATATAAAGAAAGTTGAAGAAACAGTCATATTCTGAGGTGACCATAGAACAGTTAGCTTAATTTACTTTTATAGACACACACACAAACACACAGTTAAGCTTATAAGGTTTATTTTTCACTACTTATGTGAGAGATACAATTTTCCATTCCAATTTGTATGTTCATCTAAAATTTCATTACACTGTCTTAAAGATTATACTTTTATAATGTTGGAAGGGTAAAAGTGACAATTTAAAAATCATAATTTGATTTTTACCCACATCTATGCCCCTTTAAACCTAGACACTGTTGTGCAGACTAGTCACTTTATTGCTATAATCTGATGAACTATTGTCTGTGTTCTCTAGTGACTAAAGATTTAAGTAGATATGCTGTGCTTCCAGCAGCAGAATGACATAACTTTTCTCCCTATTATTTGTTGAATTGGTGAATGATGTGAAGGTAGTTTATGAAGGGTTGAATCCAGAGAAATGTCCATGTATCATAGCTGGTGGAAGCTTCCACCCCACCCCTCGTGGGAAGGGGTCATCACTGAATGGGGTGAGTTCTAGCATGACAAGCTGGGACCAAAGAAGGAATGTCCAAAAAGCAGGCAGAGATGACTTTGTAAGTGGGAGCTCTTGCTTATGAAGGTTACTTCTGCCCAGATTACTGGGCTCCCTCTTTCCTCTCTGTCCCCCACGCCACAATCTATTCCATTACGTAATATCCCACAACTGGCAGGGGAGCCTGGGGTGGGGGGTTGCAGAGGGTGGAGAGGTCATCTTCCACCAGCCCCATTATTTACACATTTCTCCAAATCCAACCCGAAGTAGAATTTATTGTTGAATATTTGTAGCAATTCACTAAATTTTATCTGTAGTGGAACAGTCAGATATTTTGATCAGTCACATTGGGGAGCACTGAGAAGTTTTGCACTACTTCTTTTGCAAGAAAGTCCATGGAACAGTGCAAATGCATGTTGTTTTCCCTCACAATATTTTGGATCCAATCCATTGTCACCCTCACTTTAGTATATTCATAGAGATGAGCTGAATCTCTGAAATCAGATGTACCATTCCATCCTTCTTGTTTGGTGGTTATTGAATGGTGCACTGAATGATCCCATAGTGGGTTTCTCTTCCTTTAATATGCTTATACTTCATGATGTGTGAATTGACAACATATTTCTAGCTACTGGGTTATTTTGAACGTGTTCATGAAACTCTTACCATTTTTTGTTACGTCTTTTGTATAATGTCAATATAAAAGTACAAGAAAATTGTGAATATTTTCAGATGTACCTATTTTCTTGTACTGATCTGCTAGAAATTTTGGCAACTTATGTGCAAACCACAAGCAGATCATGAACATGTTTGTGTTGGGTCATATTTAGAGCAAACGTTAGCAGCAAAGGTTGAATGTGTAGCGATAGAACAGTAACAATCTTAGGACTGCTTCAGACATGAAAACAAAATAATCACATGCGATAAGGTACATACTGATCTCATGCTTTATCCTAAGCAAGTGCTCTTCTGTAGGAAATTCATAATGATTGATCTTAGGCTCTGATGTGAATAAAATAATACATCAGCTAAACTGTCAGTTTTTAGAAGTCTAAATGCTACATACTATTTGTTAATTTGTGGTTATTAAAGTTTTTAAAGTCAAAGTAGATTGGTATGGAATTGAAAAAGAATGAAGCACCCTAATGTTGATTGACCTGTATGTTGAGTTTGAGCCCCTTTTTTGACATAACACTTTTCTGTATTCTGTTCTCAAACCACCATAAGCAAAACTCTTCAAATGCTAAGAGTTGTTTTAGTGTGCCAACCAAGAGGCCGGTTTGTATAAAAAGTGATTTGTTGTTCTTTTTTAAGTGTGTTCACAAGCTGTCTTTTATATGTGTAGTAAGAATACTGAAAAAATATTGTTACAAGTCTGTGTTTATGAGAGGTAATTGAGTGAATGCTCCTGTTCACACCCTGTGATGTATGTTGAAAATATGTAGTGTTTGTGAACATGGTTTACCCTTCCTGAGCCCGCCTTCCATCCACTCATTGGACATTATGCAGGTATGAAATCTAAGCCCATAGGTCAAATCTGTGAGATCGCAGCCTCTCAAAAACAAGCAGTGAAGGTCACACCACTCCAGTCCCACTTTGCACTGTGCATACACTCTATACACATTAAGGCATTGAAGTAGGGCATGTTGTGTGTCAAATGAATACAACAATATTATGAGGAAGTTAATTACTTTCTGTAAGGACTAGTTTTATATATTTTCCTTGGTTTTAAAAATCTTCATTCCTAAAATACATGTTGCTATTTGTATTTGAAACTCACATTGTTTTTTGAAATTCATTGTAGGAGGCCATATGGTTAAACATCATTTTTGCTGTAACACATTTATTTATAGTATTGATTGCACTGCTGCTATTTGGAGCTCATAGGTTACAAATTGCATTTGCACAGTAAATAATTCAGTAAATAATGCAGATAAAACCACCTACCATTTCTGACAAATTTTTAGTGTTAATTGTGAAATAAATAAGTACTTGCTGGTATAGTGCATAATCCCCAACGTGTTAAAATTTGTTGTTAAGTTTGTGTTATGGGCTTCATGAAAATCCAGTTTCCTCATTGTCTGTTTTTCATAATCGTTAGTTAGTACAAATTACTTTGTTCAGTAGATGTACAAGAAGCTGTATTGAAGATCCTCAATCCTTTCTAGTTTGAAGTGGCTTAATTTTTGTGATGGCAGGGTATTGAAGTTGTTGGGAAACCTTATTTGGGAAGTGACCTGGCCTGAAACTCTTGTTTATTGTGGTTTGAGAACAAATTGTGTTTTGTTTTTTTTAACAAAGAAACTTGTGTATTCACCATTTTACTTGTTGCAGTCTGAGTTATACTAGTCTTTGTCATGCCTCAGTGTGAACATATATATATAAAGTAGACTATAACTAAATTGTGACATATGCAAAAGGGAAAATGGCTTTTATAGCAAACCCTTAATGAGAGTATTTTTGTGCATTGAACTGGGTTGTCACTACTAAGGGTTTAAATAATGTGCATTTCTGACTAAATGTATTGTAATGCTACAAATCTGCAAAATTCCTGTTACTAGAGTAAGTGGAAGTAGCTTCAGAACAGTGATCCAAATTTATTAGGCAGATTAGCACATTTTTTCACTTGGAACACACAACACTAAATTGATAGCTTTTACTGTGCCTAGTTAATAATTTTTTTGCTGTGTCTAGTTAATAAATTGAGTAATAAGATATGGTTTTATGAAAGCTTAAGCAGCTGGGGAATTGGTTGAATTCATTTCCCCCCACACCCCTAAAATGCTGTTGAGTGTTAAGGTTAGCCTGATACACATATTAAGCACAATAGTTGCAGGGGGAGAGATGCCAAAATATGAAAGACTAGTTATTAGAAAAATAGCTTGTTGTAAATAAAAGTGCAAACCTAAAGAGTCACAGAATATTGACTTGCAATTTTAAGTTGTTGCATCAGTGTATGATTGAAAAAGAAGATTTGTGTCCAGCGCTGCAGCTCTGCTGGTGCAATGGACTTCTGTCACACAACAAAGTCTCTCTAACTTGTCCCCTCCATACCCACCCACCCACCCTCAAACTCATATCTGGAGTTAGGGGACCCACCAGAACAGATTGGGGGTTGAGGAGAAGTAGAAGTTCCATTGTGCCAGCAGAACGCCGCTGGTGTAGCATTGGATACAAGCCTAAGTTCTTGTGTTATAATATGAATGTTAGTCTCATTTGTATGACATTCGATTTACAGCTATGGAACTTAGTGAATAAGGTAAAAGGGAAATTCATTCTCCTGCAGATATAAAAATAAACTAGGTTTAGGGGTTGTGTGTGGGCCATCGGTGTCCTTCACCTTGCATGAATTTTCCCCTGCCTCTTCTCTGTATTTGGCCTACAGACCTAGATTGTTGTCAGAGCAGAGGACATTCTTCAACTCATTTTTGACAACCTATTTTAATCAGTGTTCTCAGGTGACTTTCGGAGCACAAGGATGATTCATTTACCTAGGTTTGGTGTTACAAATGGTCATTGCTAACATAAATTACAGTGAGGGGGGGAATTGATGTAAGACAAGGAATTGGCTAGGAGGGGTGAGGAGATGCATATGATCTTACTTCCAGTTCCTAAACCAAGCTTATTTTTATATCTTCACTGAGGTGATTTAGTAATAAGGATTGCTTGGGTACTCAAAGGAGTAGCTAGGGTTTTATTGCTGTTTAGTGATGTTAATTGCACATCCCTTTGAATAGCAAAAAAGTCATTACTTTTACAGCTTCTATCTGCATATCGCAGCAGAGAAAAAGTTACCTTGTGAACACATTCACCCAATTAAAATGTAAATTAAAATGTACTATAATTCAATTTTATAATTTGATTTTAGACAAGAGACAATACCTTGTGAAGAAAGGAGACTGGTTTCCTACAAAACTCATATTAAAAATCAAATTATTGGTGCTTTTTATAATTTTAACAGGAAACTAGAACAACTTCACTGAATAGCAATATTCATGTAAAGCTATTAACTCCTTGTCTAAATCACTGCAAAAAGAATTTATGCTTGTAGCCTATTTTGTATTATACCATTCATTTGGGTGTAGCTATTATAGATTACTGCAATGGAATTCAGTAAGTCTTCACTAACCTATTTATGTTAAAATACTTTTAAAGAACAGAATGTGTATCAATTCATGATAATCCCTAAGATACTTTCCACGTAATGAAATCTAAAATTTCTTGTATTGACAGTCATTTTAAAAATGTATTTACTGTCTCAAATGAAAACTGCTACAGACACATAGCACATTATGGTACAACAATGAAATTCTTTTTTCCTGTTCAGAATTCCTTTAGAAGCAGTAAAGACACTTAATACCAACAGAATATAAGAGTGTTGCAAGAGTGGGAAATCCTAATATGCAGTTTTGCAGCTGTCATTTCACTCTTCTGAAACTGAAGTACACTAGCAACTTGTTTTTCAGTTGACTGCTATTGAAGAACAATATGATGCACCTTACTGTTAAAAGCCAGCTTTAAAAGAACTAAGGATTTGGTTATGTCAAAAAGCAGAATACTTAGTCATTACTGAATACTTGAGAAACTAAAGAAATTATCCTAATCCTGCCTATTGATTAGTTATATAGCCTAGACTTTATTAAAAACAGTATGTGGGAAGAGGAAAACTCCTTTAGTTCTCATTATTATCATAAATTTGTTTTCTAATCTAAATAGTTTCTCCCCCCCTAAGGGTGACCTTATGACAGCTGCATACTGCTATATGTTCTGACTATATTAATATGCCTGAATTTGAAATGACTTATTGATGTGCTTCTTTGCAAATTTGATTTTAAGCTATTTTAAAAGCTTTTGGAAATAGATGTGAACCACTGAAAAACAACTTACTGCGTTGTAGTTATTAAAAGTTTTGCATCATCCTAAACCCATTTCTTGGAAGTATGTTCCATTGGGTTCAGCATGGCTTACTACTGAGGAAGAGTGCGTAGAGTTTAAGGCTGCACTCTTACTGGGTGTAAGCACCATTGAAATTATTGGAGCTAGCTTCTAAATAAAGTTGGGAATGGAAAATGTATGTTTAAAGTTATCTGAGTAATGTTTGTGCATATATGAGCTATTATCTATTTACTGTGGTTTTTACATAAGTAGTTCTGATTCTTCAACGTGATGGTTTTTAATACGTAACTGTTTACCCCTCCTCATATCTTTGGCATAATGTTCTTAAGGAAGGCTCTGAAGGCATGACTGCTGTAGGTACTACTTGCTTTCCAGTATGTATGTGTTAACCTGCATCTAAAGAAACCCTGATTGAACTAGAGTTCTCTGGTGCACAAATATGAGTAATCGGAGATGCAGATATGTTATCCATACAGTCGTACCTTGGTTTTTGAACAGCTTAGTTCACAAACAACTTGGAACTCAAACATCACAAACCTGGAAGTAGGTGTTCCGGTTTGCAAACTTTGCCTCAGAAGCTGAATGTGTGGCGCGACTTCCGATTGGCTGCAGGATGCTCCTGCAGCCAATTGTAAACCACGCCTTGGTTTCCAAAATTTTCAGAAGTCGAACGGACTTCCGGAACGCATTCTGTTTAAAAACCAAGGCATGACTGTACTTTGTTTCCTAAGAGTAATGGTGGTAGTATATGCAGCAGTAATGTCAATATTAGAAAGTGTGGAGCTTCCTTTAATCTTATTGGCCAGCATCCAAAGAACTCTGAAAGGTGGCTTTGAACTTGGGTTCCTGCTTCCACATCACTATCCCTTCACTCTGCAGTGGGGCAAGTTTCTTTGGAAACAGGGAGATTTCAAAAATGTTTGTGTTACAGCATGAGGTCTGCAGCTCAAAGTGGTTTTTTTTAAAAAAAAATGTATAAACAAGCCCTTGGGTTTGCCTAAAATAGCTTTTTGGATCCTGGCCATTGATTTTAGTGTAGCTTGCATCCCATGAAAACTTCATCAATGTCTCTTCCAAAGCACAGAAAGACGCTCATAGTTATAGGATGAAATTGTACAGATCTCTTGCTATAAAAGAGTGACAGTATTTGAACTGGTCTAAACATTCCAGAGAATGACAATCACTAATGTGGCTGTTGGTTATAAACATACTCATGGAGATTCTAACCAAGTGAAAGCTGGTCACCCATAACCTCCAGCCATGCACCAAACTGAGCCATACCCCCCTCATTTTTTCCACATTTATATTTGAGTACATGAATCTGTTATTTGCTGCCTCTCTGGCTTCCACTAGTTATCCAGTACTGAATGTGGACAAAAGGGTGAGATCAATGTAACCATTTATTTTTGTGATAAAGTTCTGGCTTACATTTTGTGTGTGCTATTTAGCTGTTGCATAGCTTCATTTATGATCTTACAAATCAGCTAAAACTAATGTAATACCAATTTGGCTACCGCATTATCCTTTGTTTTTTCTTACTTTTCAGCAGAGGAAATGTTCCTCTTTACTAGTTTTGTAAAATGGAACATTTTCTGTAGTTGTCAATGGCTGTGCTTGGGTGCCAAACTAAACCACACTTCAGTGTGATGTGAATAAATCTAGGCAAGCCTCAGGCCCATGCACACTCCCCCCCATCCCTACCACATGGTCAGAAGGGAAAATGTAAAGGTTTCCACTTTTGCTTAGCACAGTTTGCCATTCTATCCAAACTGACAAACTATGGTTTTCCATAGGCTTTTTTGAAACAAGCCAGTGTGAAACAATTGTAGTTAAGTGTGTTAGGGTGAAATGGCAAAACTGGTTAAGTCAAGGTGGAAATGAACTCTTCTGAACTATTATTCCCAGTGGACAAATGCAAGTCTAAGGCTCACCTAGACACTTTCATGTCATACTGAACTAATGATTTAGCATGACATCTGAATGCTGCCAATGATTGATTTTTTCTGCATTGCTGTAAATTTTTGGACTACTTTCTTGAAAGCTGTAGTTTAGATTATTTTCGAGCCAGTAGCAGTGGTCTCATTATTTACATTTCCATTATGCTGAAATTGGCGCACGATTTGTGTATGTATAGTTAAACCAACATTTTTTGTTTGCTGTGGGACGTAGCAAAATCTACATCACAAATTTTGACACATTACAGCTGAAGGAAGAGGAACACCTCACCAGACAAGAAACTTAACTTCACGGAAAGAGGCTTGTCCAGCAGTTTGCTTCTTGTGATCGAACAGAGCCTGTAAAGATTCATGGATAAAATGAACAGGAATAGATCTGAATAAGGCAAATCTGCATACATGGTAACCAGTAGCTCTCTTACCTTTTTATGTTGCTTAGCTGTTTTATTTGAAGGAACCTGTGTGATTTAAAACGTATAGCTTTTTGCAACTTTATTACTGGTTATATACATTTGACAATTAAAATGTGCAAGCAATTGAAAAAAGTCTAGTAAATGCTTGTTTTTATAGTAGTTCTTGTTTAAATGTTCAAATGATAATGTCTGTAAAGAGCATCAATCTGATTACAATAGATGTAGTGTTGTAATAAACTGTTTAATGGGGCTGATGTGTAAAGCTGTTCCAAGTTATTTGATGTTTACACCTCAGGGAGCGTCTTGTGTTCAGCAATATTTAATGGTGTTATAACAATGTCTCTAACAAAACATAGCATATTTTTTGCATATGCATCAACTTGTTGTATTTGCTGAATGATTAGCAGTTGTCAAACACTTGATATTGATACTAGAATAATGGTTACATTTTATTTTAATTTGTAGCTTTTTTGCATAGATGGCTTGTGAATTTGCTGAAAGGTGCGCAAATCTGTAAAAACTGTAGATTAACATTCTGTAATAATTCAAATAGACTGAACTTTCTTTAAAGAATATGAAGTCTGAAGTTGAATTCTGGTTTACTGAAGCCTGTCTGTTGCAATATGCAACACTCAATACTTTGTTCAAGCATACAATTGGCCACTTTTAAATAATGCTGCAATAATTTACAGTTTTTAGTGCTAATGCTGTGTCCTGCCTCTAGAACACTAGTCATTCTGTACCTAGATATATATGCCAGTTAAGTAACTGAAGAAAATGTTTCTCCTTAAAAATAATAATCAAGATTTCAAATAAGCTTTTTTGAGCAACAAAACTTCCTGTCCATAAAAAGAAAATGCATACATACCCCTTGTATAACTAATAGTGTAATAATTTGCCCTAACAAATAGTTTGTGATCTAATGCACCCCACAAACTAAAGAGAGCACATTTTAATCATAGGTTTAGCACATGTTGCTTGATTGTGGACTGTTTTCTTTTTAAAATACTTTTTTTTCTCAAATTTTGCTAGTTCCTGCCTACTTTCTAATTATTTCAATTATAGTTTTAAAAGTTTGTTGATCAAATATTTGAAGCATTATGACATGTAATACTAAGTAAAATTACTTGTGGTATACGAATACTTGGATATTAAATTAAATGAAGACCACTTTACATGTTTTAATATCAAACTCAAGTTTACCATCAAGCATACCCTTAACAGAACCGTGACCAATCCCAACTTCCTAGCCAGTGCACTTGTGTAATAGATGTGTTTACAAACATGTTCGTCACATTCCCACTTTACTTATTTAGGTGTACATATAAAATATTTTAACTGTATAACAAAGACACAGTGTATCAGTCAGACCTTAGAGACATGTATAAAATCACACTGTTTGTGTCTTACTAAACATGGAAGCACTCAAGTTACTGTCTCAAAGGCTGTATCCCAATACAACTAAAGATTTATATAATTGAAAGAATCCGCTTGACATTTGCAGAGCTCAGGTCAATGCAGCTGATTTACTCTTTCCTGGCCAATATTGTTTGACTTGTGTTTAATAACTGGAGTAGATGGTTATTTTAACTATTAGCCATTTTGTACGCTGACAGTTTTCTTATGGTCCATTCATGCTTTGTTAATAGATTTCCTAATTTGCCACGTTTCTTATGTGAGATGTTGGGCTTACTTTGAAATATTATTTTGAACCCACAATGCTTTACACAACTTGTTTATCTGACAATAACGCCTAAATTCATTTTACTTTTGGGTTTGATTATACACAGAAATCAAAGTGAAGTGAAGCAAAATATCAGGGATTTCTCATTTGCATGACTTTTTAGTCCTACGAAACCTGATAATGTATACATTGGGGTTGTTTGCTTTGTGCAGGGATGAATGTGAGTTCTGTCTATGGATAACGCCAGATAATCAGGAAATTGGATGTTGTTGCAGTACCTTGCTATTGTATGTCCATGTTGGGGTGGTTGTTCCAACTCTAAGAAATCCAATGTAGTATTCCTTTTAACTAGCTGGGATGTGGGCAGACAGTCTGGATTAAATTGTACTGGAAATGGCTCAAGATGGAGGAAAAACAGGTAAGTTAGGCATGCAAATGCTATTTGAGTAGTAATTTCAAATATTCAGTAACCAAAATTAAAATAATTTAAAGTCATAATTTAGCTTTCTGTATAAACCCCGGAGATACTGTTGTGTATTCATTGTCTTACATTTTCTCCTATAGCGATTTCCATTGCTGGCAATGGAGCTGCCAAAAATCAAACCATGAAATAACTTTTTGATATGTGTAGGCTGAACATTTAACTTGTGTAAGTAGTAAAGAGTCATAGTAGTTGTCTTGTGAGTAAAACTTGTTTTCTCAAGAACTCTTCTCAGTTTTCTCAGTAATTTTTTTAAAAAGGAGTCCAAAGATGTTTAGACAAAAAAAGTGAAAGCATTTTACTTGTGATAATCTCTAGAAAGAAGTTTGTGCATTTATCTCCAGCCTGATAAACAATGCTCCTGATGAAATAATATTGTAAATAGTTACCAGATAGTAAACTAAAATCTGAGTAATGTCTTGGTTGCTACTGCAGTGGGCTTTGGTGGCTATATTAAATCTGTTTCTGTTAAGAAAATGTAAATAAATTTCAGGAGGTACTTAATCTGTATATAGGTTTTAATAGATAAAAGTGATAGCATTAATAGCTATTTTAAAATAAATTATCTGACTGGTGGCCTCCTCCTGGATAGTTGTGCTGACATCTGCCCACAGTGGTATTGTAATAAAAGTTTGCAATGTTGTGCAGTGTTGCAGAAGTTGCTGTTTCTGATACTAACTAGAAATTACAACTGGCACTGCAAACCAAAATAACTTTTGACTATTCGATGTCTATTTAGTTGTATATTTGAGTGCTTTCTCCAATAACATGAAAGGCAAGCTTTAAATGTCCTGTGTATTGATTGACTTCAGTTAAAAAATCCATGTAAATATTGGACAAGCTTTCATTTTTCACTCATGTACAGTTTAAGCAAACTTTTCCAAGTTTTATATATAGGATCTTAGTCACACTGTTTACTTGGTAGGTATTTAATGATGCAGAGAACATATAGCCTTAAAATGCAGCTTTAAAAAGTTACAGCATTAAGCATCCTCTGTAAAATTTACAATTTTCTAATGTTTGAAATATTCATAGTTTTTAGTAATCTGAGAAACATGTTAGTAGAATAGACTGGAGTTTTTGAAAATAAGAAAATTATTAAAAACCTGATTTTTAGAAGGGAGGAAACAAGCAAGATGCTTTAACATGTTAAGAGTATTTTATATATTGGACTTTAGTGCTCCTCATAATTTTATACACACACAGGAGCAATCACATACATATCCTAGAATCCATGAATCTCATTTCAAGCTGCTCTCTCTCTCTCTCTCTTTGTAGTTTCAACTTTTAACTTGAAACAAAAAGAATGCCACTGCCCATAATAATGTACTGTGTACTATTTAAATAGCTTAGCTTTCGAGCCTTTTTGGCTCAATATCCAGTTGAAAACTAGGTTTAGTCAACCATCATCAGGTAATCTAGTTTCTGTCAGCTGAGAAACTTTGTGTTGTATCCAACCAAAGCTCTACTCAAAGAGTAGGCCCATTGCAAATTAATGGACCAAAAATCAGTAATGTTCATTGATGTCAATGAATCTTCTCTGAGTATGACTGGTGTTAGAGACATCCCTTGTATCCAAAAGCCTATTCAGCATCCAAATTCTATTTGGCTGTAATGGAGGAGGATTTAGCACTAAAACACGTCTGGGCACACCTGTGATCTCGTCTTACACAAGTAGCATTAAATGGGTGAGTTTTCTGACACCACATTAGGGACAGTTTCTCACTTCATGCTAAGCATCATTTTCAAAACCTTCAGTTAAAATACTAACCCAAGTCACCACTGAGAGTAGCATGTTGTACACACTTCTTTGGGGATGAATTTCACATTGATAGTTTTTTTTCCTGATTGACTTTATAAATGTAATACAGTGGTTTACGTTTATTCATTGCAAGTGTATTGCATTTAAAATTCATTTTTGTCAGTGTTTTATTTTCCAGAGTGCCTGTGGAACAACTATGTTCCCTTAAAGATTTTTAAATGATTTTGGTTGGGTTTCACTACATTAAGTTTTGCCCAAATGTGTACTCGCAAATAAAGAATAATAATACAATTTGCTATAGTTTGTAAACAGTTGCTTACATTACAGGTTTCAGGTTTATTGGTATGCAAGCAAACCTTTTTTTTAATGGGCAATGGCTTTCTAATACCTGAAGGCTCAAAGAACATCTTGGTAGTGTTGAGTTTCTGGACACTCAAATGTCTTCAGAAGGTAAGAAGAGGGTGTCCTTTCACATTAGCATATGTGATTTTTTATTTTTAAAAATGCCAACTCCATCTCAAACTTTGGCTTGTCAAAATTCTTTTCACTTCCATATATTTTAAATTAAATTACCTTTCCTTCCAGTCTTTAGGCAACTATTAGGAATTTGCTGTCCAACCATTTATTGGTCTTTAAACTGCAAAAGAAGTTACCTTGTATTGAAGAAAAATAAAGTGCATTTTTATGAAAGCTTAAGTCTGCCTTGTATTATGTTTATGCAAAGTATATGGCGTTTAAAAAAATTAAAGTGTACACTATTTAATAAGATTGGGGTTGTGAAATATGAAGCGGTTCTTACTAGGAATGAAAAATGACACCTGTTGAACAAAGTAGCTTGAGAGAGAAAATGGAAACAGTAGCAGGTTATGGTACCTATTAGTGACAGTTTTTAGTCTTCATCAGTTTCTGCTGCTGTATAGAAACAGCCAACTTGACTGCTATTTAACTGCTGGAATGGGAAAGCCTCAGCTGTTGGTAATATATACTAAATCAACAAAGACCTAAGCAGCTTACCAAACACTAAGAACAAGTTGATTGTGTAGCCTTATTGGAGTTCACCAATTGGGTCTGCGTTGCTCCGGGACAGGAGGAAGGAAGTCAAATGACACCGAGTTGGTTCAGAGTTTATTCTGCTCTCCGGATAGCAGAGGGCACTTGCGTGATCAAGTCCACAGCAAGTCCAAAGAAATGACAGGTTTCATGCAGTTTATATATCCTCCAGGCACCCTCTCACTCCTCCCCTAGGAGCCCAACCACGTTGGCCTACGTACGCAGGTTGACATCACATATGTTCCTGCTCTGGTACTCTCAACCATAAAACGATCTTCCTCTTCCTACTCTTATCTGGGACGCAGGTCACCATCTCCGGGAACACGCTTTGGCATTATTCTCAGACGTGGGTCTGCGCGTCTTTGTGGTCAGCACATAAGGCACACACGCATCATCCCTGCTGTTCTGGAACTTGGCAAGGTCACTCATTGCCGCCAAGGACTGATAAGGGAGAGAGCTTTGTTCTTGTTATGGATTTGTTCAATGGCTCAATTTATGCATTTTAGCTATGGAAAAATAGGGATTTTGGTGCAGTTTAAAACTGCCTGCACAGTCAGTTTTTGGGTTTTGGGAAACCCATTCCTTCAATTGAAAATTTATCAAAATAAAAATAAGACATGCATTACATGTTCACCTTTCACTAGGTGAACAGAGTAGTAAATGTGTTCCATCACTCCTGTAGATTGAACAGGACATTAAAAACAATAGAAAGAGAGGAATATTACATAGGTCTAGATGGCATAACAAAATGACTTTATTTGTACACATGAAAGGGATAGAATTATATTAGTAAAACTACAAATAAGGTTTTTTTTAAGGTAGGCATATAGGCAATGAAGAGCAGATAACAATTTGGTGAAGAATTTCCTCCAAACTACCAGCAATGATAGCGCTAGGAAACAAAAACAGGTGGTTTTTTAAGGTGGGGTTTTTTGTTAATGTCTTGAGCTATGTGTATCATAGCAAATGTGGGGGTAGGCAGTCTTTGCCGTCTCATTAGGTTTTAAGAGCATTGATATATCTAATAAGGGAAATTTAGATAACCAAAGTGCACTTAGAGAAAATGCATGAGATAAATCCTACTGCTACCATGTGCAGCTATCAAATGCTATTAGTAGCTGAGCACTCGCAGAATTAGTCAGAGTCTTCAACTGGGTAGCACCAGTTGAACTTTCTGAGGAAGCTGGGTATACACAATTGAGCACCACAATTAGTGAGTTGGGCTAGATGACCCTTGGGATCCCTTACAATTCAACAATTCTTGATTTACATCTCAAAGCAGCAGTATGTTTCTGCTCTATGAAACCTGAATGCAGTACTTATTCCTGACTCCTATGTATCTCACTGCAGCCAATTGGAAACTGAGGAAGCCCTGTTGGACGTTCAGCTTCCAAAAAGGGTTTGCAAACCAGAACCGTCCCGCCCGGGTTTGCGACGTTCATGAGTCAAGCTGTTTGACTTCCAAGGTAGCACTGTAACCTAGAGGTTGCTAGAGTGTATATGACAGTAGTTAGGCTATCCCTGTCCAGATAGGGCCACCAGCAGAAGCTGGTGAAAGGAGCTGAGCCTCAAGCAGCAGCAAATAATCCAGAAGTACCCTCAAGCTGTGTACCTGCTCCTTTAGAAGGAGTGCAACCCCATAAAGAGCAGGCAACATCCCATCCATCCAGTCTAGAGAACCACCCACCGGCAGTGCTTCAGTCTTCTCTGGATTGAGCTTCATTTTTTTGGCTCTTGTCCAGTCCATTACTGAGGCAAGACAACCGTCCAGCATCTCCACTGCCAAGATTTAAAGTGAAATACTTTATTGTCACTTGCACAACTTGTATACAGTGAGATTACACGAGCACCCCCCGCTCAGATTTCTTAGTCTTAATTCCCCTCTTTTACTGACGCACATCCACCAAACCCGAAAGTAAGTTGCCCTGTTGTTATCTTTTCATTCAGCAGCCTAACAGCCCACAGATAGAAGCTGTTCTTTACCCTGTTGGTGCAACTAGTCATGCTTCTATATCTTCTGCCTGAAGGCAGGAGATCAAGAAAGTGCTGGCCAGGGTGTGAATCATCCCTGAGAATTTTCCTCACTCTCCTGAGGCAATGTTTTTCCGCTATTTCATCCAGCAGATTCACGGGACAGCCCATAATATCTTGTGCTGTGTTCACCACCCTCTATAGGCACTTCCTATCAGATGCACACCACACCGTGATGCAGTATGAAAGGACATTTTCTATTGTTGACCAGAAGAAGGAGGTCATCAGATGTTGATTGATACTGTTCTTCTGTAAGACTCTGAGGAGATGGAGTCTCTGTTGGGCTTTCTTAACACCTGGGTTATATTTATTTTCCAAGTAAGGTCTTCACTGAGATAAACTCCTAGGAATTTAAAGGAAGAGACTCTCTCCACACAGCCCTCCCCGATGTACAGCGGGGCTAGTTCTCCTCTCTTCCTCCAAAAGTCCAACACCATCTTCTTTGTCTTGCTGATATTAAGGTGTAAGTTGTTCCCTAGGCACCATGTAGATATTTTTTGGACCTCCCCTCTATACACTGATTCGTCTCCACCTGTTATTAAACCCATTAAGGTGGTGTCATCTGCAAACTTAATAATTGCAGTAGACGGGTCAGATGATACACAATCGTATACAGGTAGGGACTTAGCACACATCCCTGTGGTGTGCCAGTGCTGATTTTTAAGGAATTAGATGTTACACGTCCAATCCTCACTGTTTGTGTCTGATCTATCAGAAAGTCTTTATTCCAGTAATTTAATTTAGTAGTAAGTCAAGCTGTTTAGCTACCAATTCAGCCAAGTATCAGTTGAGCATGCCTCCTGAGGAAAGGGGACGGTATTAATAAGGTAAACAAACCATGTAAGGGAGGATAACCTTGCACTAGTACGCAATCTCATGGTTTAGGAAATCGATTTCACTTGGCATAGCGCTACATCCTGCAGCCATCGGAAAGTTGGATGCCTCGACGTGACTAAGACGCTAGTTGTGTTTCTGTTACTGTACTGTACATCCTTCCTCCAGGACGTTCAGGACAATATAAAAGGTTCTTCCGTTCTTCCTATTTTATCACATGCTTCTGAAGGAAATTAGGCTGAGAGTCATCTAGGCCCAACATCACTCAAAACTGAAGAATTATTAGCATTTGAACCTCTTCTCCCCACCCACCCCGCGTCTGATACGCACTTAACTCGGCGCAAGCACCGTTATATAGAGCTTTATTGCTGAATGAGCATGCTGAGGACTGGACATCTCTGGCTCCCCAAAACAGCGATGCGGACAGCCCAAGCTCGTCGCAAGTTTCTGGTTTAAACAAAAGGGGGGTAGCCAAAAAAAAAAGTCTCCGCATTGTTTTGTTGGAGTCAAAAAGGAAAATGGGCTGAAGTGCGCTTTGAAGCAAGCCGCCCCAATAAGCACAAGGCTTAGCAATTCATATACATTTTTTAATTTGCACTTTTGTTCCGGCACGGCCACACACCCAGAAAACCCAGAAACTTTTGCTGCAGTTTCAGAAAGCAGCGATTTAGTCCCGCCCGCCTACCCAGCGTTTCACCTCCGGGTCACGAGGCCCAGGCAGGAAGGCGCCGCCGCCACCACACGGCCCTCCCCCCCCATCGAGCTCCTCTCCTCACCCGGAAGTTGTTGTTGACCCCGGAGCGGCCGCCGAGGGGAGGTGAATGGGCGCCTCCGAGAGCGGCTCGAGGTTGCCGCGAGCCGTCGCTCCCCGCGTTCTTCTCTCCGCCGCCGGAGGCAAACTGGCGGGTGGCGGAGGCCAGGCCCTACTAGCTCGGCCTCGCTGCTCGACAGCGGCGTGAGGAAGCCTTACTCCCCCTCCCCCCGGTGCAATATGTTCAAGAGAATGGCTGAGTTCGGGCCTGACTCCGGGGGCAGAGTGAAGGTAGGAGCCGGGAGTGGGGAGGAGACTGAGGCGGGGCCAGCTCGGCGCGCTCGGATTCGAAACCGTTGCGCCTCCCTAACGGTTACTTTTGAGTGACAGGGAGGTTCCGAAACCCTGTGGGTGCGTCGGAGTGCGGAGCTGAGAGTCGTTCGTGGGCAGAGCGCTTGCTTTCCGTTCGATTCGGTGCCGCCAGTGTAAAAAGATTTCAGGCGATGCGGAGATTCTCTTCGTGTCCGTCACAATAGACAAGAGGAGGCTGCAGAGGACAACTGGTCCAAGGCAGCGCCGCTTTTCTGTGCTTCTGGACTTGCCTCTTCTTGTTGCATATTCCCATCCATCCCACTTGCCTGTTACTCTCCCCTAGCGTCGTTCAAATAACATTAGAAGTGGCTGCTTTTGGAGATGGATCCCCCATTAAATAGTGTCTTCTAAGGGGAAAATTTATAACGTACCTTAAAGACCGTTGCAAATAATCGCTAGTATGATTGGAATATCACTTGTAGTTTAAGGTTAAATTCTGGAAGAGGTAAAGGGCTTGGATTACCATAAAAGATGTGGGAGGAAAGGATTAATGATAGGACCCACAAAGAGAAGGATGGAAGTCCAAGAGATTCCTTGGAATCTTGTTTTTTATTATTTATGTTTGATAAATCTTTGTAAAATTCTAATTTGAAAAACACACACACATATATATGTATATACCGTATTTTTCGCTCTATAACACGCACCCGACCATAACACGCACGTAGTTTTTAGAGGAGGAAAATCCGTAGGCATGCCACCCGTAGGCATTCCCTTCATAACACGCACAGACATTTCCCCTTACTTTTTAGGAGGAAAAAAGTGAGTGTTATGGTGCAAAAAATACGGTATATATATGAGAGAGAGAAAGAGAGAGAGGCTTCTAAACACTGCAGGTAAGGAGTCCTCAAAACCGTTTCAAATATTTCTTTCTTTCCCTCCCTTCCAGACCAATTTCAACTAGGACCAATTGATCAAACTGGTGTAAATCAGCACAAGTTTAAAACAAATTGATTTGAAGAAATAGTCACATTTTTAGGCACCTAATGCACATACTGCATTGTTAGTAAGGGGCTGTTTAAATTTTTGAATATTGGTACTCTGCCTACTATCCAACGTTCTTGAGGTGGCTTACAGCATATTCTTAAAATATACTAAAATAGACACTGATGTGATGCTTACAAAAGTGTGTATCTTAAGTTTTCCGCTTAGTTCTCTTAATGTTTCAGTAGGTGCTACTGCATCTCCTGACCTAGAATGGATTACGGAAGCAAACAGTTGTTGGTCCCTCACAGGCCAGGGCTTCCTGGCTAGTTCCTTCATCTGCCTCACAAATTCAGTCTTCAGGGAATCTTAGAATTGTAGATTTGGAAGGGACCCCCGAGGGTCATCTAGTTGAACCCCCTGCAATGAAGGAATTGCTGTAAATATGTTAGAAACCTCCTTCCCTGTATTCACATGGTCCAGTTGCCCCTCTTCTGTGGAATCTCTGAGCAATCAAAAATTATCCTGCCCCAACATAGCTGCCTAAATAACTAGACATGAATTTCATCATCTTTCTTTTGTGTGTGTGTCTCATTAATTGGGTGCAGTTATTTAGTCATTCAGAAGGCTGTAAATCAGTTAATTGGCTAAGTGTGTGTAGGATTGGACCACACACGTTATGTTTTGAGTCTTCATCCATAACACGATTGTTTGTTGGCTTACGTCTATCTTTTCTTTCATCATGATGCTCAAGGCAGTTTTCGTGTGTGTGTTCATGTTCCCAGTCAGACTTCCATCCAGGTGTTGAAGGGAGCCAAAGCCAGATCTGCTTAGCAAAAACATGGTGTATATTTTAGGGGAGGGAAGTAATTTTGCCCCACCACCCAACTGGTTCCTCAACATTATAGTGAATTTTGGAAATTGTATCTATGAAGCAAGTTTTGACAGTTACTCTAGTTAGAAATTTAGGAGAAAAAAATAGATATTTTATATTTAAACTTAGGCACATTGAATTTGTTGGAACAAAAACCAGTGACATTATTACTGTCACTCTCGGAATACATATTTTGGTAGATAATGCAGGAAAGATTAGTTTATCTAGAAAGTAAGTTTTTATGTTAAGCAGATTTATGAAAAACATTGTCATGCCTCTTTTTCTCACTTGAAGGGTGTTACTATTGTGAAACCTATTGTTTATGGAAATGTTGCACGCTATTTTGGGAAGAAACGAGAAGAAGATGGACACACACATCAGTGGACAGTTTATGTTAAGCCTTACAGAAATGAGGTAAACTGAATCGTTCTTGGATAACTTTATATAACATATGCGTACACCTGTGCGAATTCTAATTGTTTTCTGACCAATCCTGATCTCTTGAACACTGCTCATGTCTTAGATATCAAACTAGGATAACTATGTATGCAGCTTTCAATATAAGGAACTCTACAGTAAAATTTAAAAAAATGTGACTGCATAGGTACAAATATAAGGAATACCTTTGGAAAGATTGCAGTATTTGACTACTGTCTGAATTGTGTGTGGAATGTGCTTAACTTTTCAGTAAATAGACTCATGGCATGTTTCAGAAAGCATCTTGGGGGAAATCAGATTAGAGGTCACACAAATGTTACAAGAATCAGCAGCTTATATACTGCTAATACTCATAAGTATTTCTCTGGTAAGCAGTATAGAAGAACACAATGAAACACTGTAAAGTATATTATTGAATGTGTAAGTAACGGTTGACTATTTGTTCCAGGATATGTCTGCATATGTAAAGAAAATCCAGTTTAAGTTACATGAAAGCTATGGTAATCCATTAAGAGGTATGACTTTAAAAATTTAGTTGATACAACATATGAAATAGTTTTCAAAGAAGAAATGGCTTATGTTACTTTTTTTCCTCTCTCTTAGTTGTAACTAAGCCACCTTACGAAATCACTGAAACAGGCTGGGGTGAATTTGAAATCATCATCAAGATATTTTTTATTGATCCTAATGAAAGACCTGTGAGTATTCATATATGCATGCATGAATAGCAAAGATCTATTTTTAATACCTGGTTATTCTGAAGAAGCCAAATTCTGTTTCAGATTGACTAGGGATTAGCAGTCCATTGGGAAAGATTCCTTTGTTTTTTAAAAGTTGCTTATAGTGTATGCAGTTTGACCTATGATGAAATGAGACCTATGGACATTCTGTATTTTAAACCACTGTTAAAGGGAAAAGAGCCCAGTGTGTAAAAATTAGTGGCATCCCTAATTTGTGTGCTAAGCAGTATCTGTATATTTAATTATACAATTAATTGGTTTGTAAAGAACCCTAGTTTTCTAAATACTGTTGTTTTATCTATCCAGTGGCTTATACCAGGCCAGAGTAAGAGCAGCAAATATTTTGAGAACTGACACAGACAGCATTAAATGTAGGGAAAATACTTTCAAAGTACTGTTGGGTTTTTAAAAAATGAGTTGAATTAATTAAATCTTAATCAGTATGGTAAATTCTTACTCTGAATGAATGCTCCTTTTGTGCTGGCCACTATGGCTCTGGAATGTAGACAGTTAAAACACTCAATAACAGTTGTACAGGTTATTCTTATTATTTTTGTCTTGCACAGGTAACTCTGTATCACTTGCTGAAGCTGTTTCAGTCTGACACTAATGCAATCCTGGGGAAGAAAACTGTAGTTTCTGAATTTTATGATGAGATGGTAAGAAAATAAAAGTATTGTGGGGAAATTATCCATTGTAGCTGATGTATTAAATTTATTAATATTTTTTCATTAGATATTTCAGGATCCTACTGCTATGATGCAACAGCTGCTGACTACATCTCGTCAGTTAACTCTTGGTGCTTATAAGCATGAAACAGAGTGTAAGTGCTAATAAGTGTGAATTTTCTATGAACTTTACTTGAAATTGTGTTTTTGTGAACTGTCTGCTATATCTTTTACATGAAGTATATTTTGAAAGAAATGTTTATTATGATGGATAGTATATAGTGACCAGTTCCCTTAGAAAAAGAAATCTGATTCTTACTGTTGCTATCAGTCCAGATATAGAGCAGTAAATGTGAATGGCTTAGCTCTGTATACTAGGAATTTTGAGATGCAACAAAGTAAGCCCTCAAAGCAGAATTACAGCACTTAAAAAGCACATGGTTTTTTCTACCCACAAGTAAAAAAGAGTCCTGTTAACAGTATACAAATTCTAGATTCTTTAAATATGAATTATATACAACAGCTGACCTGAATAGTTTTGCAGGAATTCAGAGTGTTGGAAAGGACCTCCAAAGTAATCTAATCCAACCCCTTGCTACACAAGAATGCCACTCTGCCCCATCCCTGATAGGCCACCCAGCCAATGCTTTAAAACCTCTAACGAAGGAGAGTGCCCTATTTTCAAAGGCAGTCTGCTCTATTGGCAAACAGTTCATACCGTCAGGAAGTCTCTTTTTCTATAAAAAAAGAACTTTATTCCAAAACCGAAAAAGAATTACAAACATCAAATTCAAAATCCATATTCATTTTGTAACATAAGCCTATTACATAGTTGACTAGATTAAAATATACCTAATTGCTATAGACTTCCTTTTGCTATATATAAATGCAACGCAATTAGAAATATTTCTAGTATATTTATAATACAGTCAGGAAGTCTCATTGGTTCAGGTCCTACTCTCTGGAGCAAATTTTGTCTTGGAAATCAAGCTGGTCAAACACAGGCAAAGAAGTTCACACTTGAATGCCCATCTACCCTGTTTTAATCTATTATATTCTAAACAATATACAATGGATCAAACAGAGTTCATTATGTTTTCTAATTATTCAGCTGTGCTTTGGAATTCTCCTAACTTAGCAAAATGCTGCATATGTCTTTCTTGCTCTCAGTTGCCAACGTAGAAGTAAAAACCAGGGAGAAGCTGGAAGCTGCCAAGAAGAAAACCAGTTTTGAGATTGCTGAACTTAAAGAAAGATTAAAAGCAAGCCGTGAAACGATCAACTGCTTGAAAAATGAAATCAGAAAACTTGAGGATGATGATCAGTCTAAAGACATATAACAAATAGCTACATATTAAAGGACTAAAAGTGAAACCTCTTGTTATCATGCAACCAATAATGTATCTTCTAAGATTTTGTAAGAGCAAAATAAGTTCCAGGGGTTTTTTTGGGTGGGGGGGAGGGGGAAATTTGGTGTGTTATATTTCACTACTTGAATGTTTAATAATAAAATGTTATTTTCATAGTTTAAATTACAATTGTCTTTCCATCTTTCTTTAAATAGGGTGGTGTAAAATTTAAGTTTTATTTATCAAGTTACCTTTATGGTACACTATACCCCATTCAAGTGTGTTCATATTGTAGTTTACTGAGGTTTATATGAAAACCTTTCACAATATTGCTGTTTAATGAGAGTAACATTTGATTGCTTGATACACTCCATTGACCTGAATATAAGAGGAAAATCTTAGCTTTGTTGATATATAAAGTATGCCTCTGCTTCCAGACTAGTCAGAATTATCTGATAAAACTACTGTTGGACAAAGAACAATTACTGGTGGGTTTTACATTGACCAAACTATAAATCAGATTATTATTGATGGGGTATTGGAGGCAATAACAATGTTTGTTGCTTTGAGTTGCCTGAATAAAAGTACTGTATGGGAAGCATCTTGTATACTTTTTGTTTAGTACTTGAAAATATAATAGGATATGGACAGATAGCTATTTTATCATAAATTATCTGTAAGATTTATCATGCCACCTGACAATATGCAATTTGAACATAATTCCATTTAATCTTTTTGGTGCAATTCTCATATATATTACTAAATATCTTCCACTAACTTTGATGAAAATTAGCAAATTCCTAATTTTCTGTGCTGTGTAAATAAAAACCCAAAGGCATCCCTATGCATGGGTAGGCACTAGAGATAGATCAGTGCATAGGTTAACGTTTATCAGTGTAACAGCAATGGACACACATCTGCCTGCAGAGGCCATCCCTGGCACCAACAAGGTCCCTTCCTCCTGCTGAAATGAGGATTAAAAGAAGATGGTATATCTGGGGTACCCAAAAGGAATTCTCTCATTTTCGAATGTGTCCACAGGCCCAAACATTTTGGTGTCTCCAGGCATAGGCAGACAAAAGGCATGTTTTGAATAGAGCACTTGAGCTGTGTTCTGAGGGTTGCCTGAACATGAAATGTTTCAATGTGGATTTTTTAAAATTCACATTTGTATGAATGCAAGTAGACCCCTCCATGTTGAAAGAGGCACACAAAAAAGCCTGCAGACCTGTGCTCAAACATGGGATCCTCAGTGGCTGATGGACACTGCAGGTAAGACTTGCCTGCATGCGCCTGTTCTGTCCCCACATTTTAAAGTGTTCAAGTGTCTTCCTGGACATGGCTATAGTGTCTGCTGACAGCTGGGATTCTTGCGGAGATTGCTGGACTAGGTGGACCTTGTATCAGTCCATCAAAACAAGAGTTTGTGCTTGGGTTTGCAGTATTTTAAGTCAAACTTCCCTTTCTACTTTGCATTCTTTCCCAATTCAGACCACAGCATAACATAAAGTATCTAAAATGAGGAATAAGAGAATTGAGTTGGGTTGTTGTCGTCTACTATGAATGAAAGTTGGCAAGAGTACTTTAAGCTCTTTCCTGTAAAACCTGTGCCCACAAACTCTGGCCACCTAAAAGATTCATAATAATAAAGAGTGTATTACCTGGGAGAGTAGGTGGGCCAGAAAAAGTTTATGATGACTACAGCTCCAGCTAACTTAAGCCAAATGCTATGGAGTCAGCCATTGCCCCTGGTTCATTAGTCCATTTTATCCAAGCAGAAACGTTTTTTTAAAAAATGCACTGTACTATAATTGAGGCTGGCCACCCCCATGCTGAAGCTATGCAGATTCTGAGTCTGCTTAGTACCTGGATGGAAGACTACCGGGAACCACATGTATACCTCCTTGGATTCCTTAACATTAAAGGGTGTGTGTGTAAGGTACAAAACATCCTTAAATATATTGGTATGTATCAGGGGTTTCTAGAACTGAATATCTTCATACCATCTAATAATAATAATAATAATAAATATATTTCTACCCTGCCCTCCCCAGCCAAGACCAGGCTCAGGGCAGCTAACACCAGGTAAAAACAATTGATTAAAATACAACTTAAAAACAAGATTAAGTACAACATTAAAATGCAGCCTCATTTCAGTAGAAACTCAAATCAAAAACTTTTTTGGAGATGAAAACATCAAATCTTCACTGGCAACTATCCAGACTGGTCCTACGTGGGCCAGAAAAAAGCCAGGGAAGTCCTCTTTAATCTCTCTTTAATACTATTTAATTTGGTATCACTGTATTTACTGGGTTTTCTTAAGGAAGGTAGGGTTTTTTTGGGGGGGGGTTTTCATACCTACTATTTTCTAATTGGAAAAGATAAATGGCTTTGTGCCAAAAGGCAAACTTTCAAGTGGGAGAACAGTACTTAAGAAAATCAGTTGCACGTGATCCTATTTATTTAGTGCAGTAGGAGTTTTGAGCCAATCTGGATGATGCCAAATTAGAAGAGTTGAGAAATTAGAAGAAATTCATTCATATAGGGCAGATTTGTGATATTTGCCATCAGCTGGGCTCAAAGCTGATGGCTATGCCCCACCCACCACTACTGAATCAGTTTTTAACCTCATTGTTCTACTCTAATAACTTGTGTTTATGCATCAAACGCCTTCCTTAGTTTTGATCAACTGTTCCAACATTGTGCAGCAGGTGGCAGCTGTGTACAAAATCACTGCTGTTCTGTTTTTAATGGGAACCTTTGGTAAAGGGGCAAAAGTTCTCTCAAGGCCCATAATAAAATGGCTTCTACAATTCAGATGCTTTAGTACCTTAAAAATTTCTTAAAGTGATGATATACTGAATTTTTGCCTCTCTTTAACGCTGATAAAAGAAAATAAAGAGCTCAAGCAACAAAACTGGGCATTCCAGAGTTCGGTTGTTAAAAAAAAGTTGGCAGAGTTTAAATATTATTGAATGCACAATATGATTTAATCCTGAGGTTTATGACACAGGGTCAACTATCAGTTCTGGGGCAAATTTGCCTCCAAATTTGGCAAAAGTGCCAAAAATTATATTTAAAATAGGTATTGTGTTGGGGTGGGTGAAACCCATTGCCCTAATGGGGGGGTTGCCTTCTCCCCAGTCATCAGACTGAGCATTGAATGAGTGGAAAGGGAACAATAATCACCTCTCAGCTGATCAGCATAAGTCAGTTGAGGAGATGCTGTGTGGCACTGTGCCTGCCTTGAGTGCTTGTGTCCTGCCTTCATGCCTGAGATTGTGGGATACTGACATCCACTTTTGGCCACACCCATCCAAAGCCGATAATTGACCAATTATCTGGACACAGCAACCACCCACCCACAGTGTTTCTTGCCAGGATTCAAACTCAGTTTGTTGTTTTATTATTATTATTATTAAGGGTTTTCTTGTTATACAGTGTAAGTGTAATGCCTCATATTTCCCCCCCCCATGTAACATTTTTACAAATCCGTTTCATTTGTTGAGGCATTAGGGGGAGAAGAAAAAAGAAAAAGAAAAAAAAGAAAGGGGGGATGGAGAGAGGGAAGATGGATGGGGGTGGGGTCGGGTGGCGGTGTTTCTATTATGCTTAATGTATGTAGAGTTTGGTGTCAGCGTTGTTTGTGTTGTTCACTTGTGTTCCTTTGGTGGTGAGAGAGGTTGGGGTTGGCCTAGGGTGTGATTGTTTGTTTGTGATTGGCTGTGGTGATCTTTGTTTTCGTGTGTGAGTGAGGTGGGTGGGTGTTTTGGATCAGGTTAGCCATATTGATTTGTATGCTGTTGGTGGATTATTGTCATTGTCCTGTTGGGCTGTGTATGTGAAAAAGGGGAGCCATACCGGGGTCAAGGTGTCTTCTTCTGTTTGTCCCCGTGTCAGTTTCAGTTTATTAGTTAATTTTTCTAGTAGGGCTGTTTCCCATACTATTTGGTACCATTGGTCCATGCTTACTCCTGACTCAAACTCAGTTTGTTGGCCTCCATCCAACTCACCACTGAGTCTAGGCACCAGTCCAGGGCTTACAAGGCATCTTTCTCATTTGGATGTTATGGAGAAACAGAACTGGGTTTTGATGTAAGTAAAAAATAATAATAATGCTCCTTTTCCCTTATGGGGTACGCAGGAGCCCATATAGAGTCCTTTTGTAGGTTCTCTATCAGTAGGAGAAAATAACAGAGACCAACCAGAGAATATTGAGAAGCAAAGCAGCTAGTAAGCCTGATCTTTATTAACTGTTGCAACAGGGTGTTCCCCCACATGCAGGAGAGAGGAGGAGGACCCCCAAAAAGGTGTGCCAGCCCTTATGTAGAATTTTCAAATTGCCAACCCTCAAACTCCAGACCACCCCCCAGAAACATCATACATACATCACAGAAGGTGTAGCCCAAGACCACCCTCCACAAACATCATACCTACATCACAGAAAAGGTGGTCTACAACAGAAATTTGAATGTTGTTGTTTTTCCTGTCTGCCAGGTTATCTGATAATGCCTTAACTGATTGCCTTTCCTGGTAGTCTGGCCATTCCTTTGAGGTGGTAATTACTTAATTCCTGAGACAATGGGAAGGTTCCCTCACCCCCTCCCTCCTTGCAGAGAAACATTTGGTCAGTTTGGGAGTCAAAATGGTTTCAGGACTGTCTTCCTGTGCTGCCTCAGACATGTGGTTTATATATTTATGTATGTTTTTGCTTCGTGCATTTATGAACATTTATTATATATATAAGACCTTAAAATTATTATAACAGTTTCATCAGCGTACTAATGGGACCTCACCCCAAATCTCCTAATGAATGCTCCCAACGGCTTTATATAGATGTTAAACAGCACTGGGGACAAGATGGTACCCTGTGGCACAACTGCCAGGGGACCAAAAAGCAATGAATTCTCTGAAACTGACCCTGGAGATAGAATCAAATCGCTAGGGAAAACACAAAAATATTCCTGTATGCAACATTGGCGGTGAGAATCCTAGTTGCCAAAAATTGGAAAAACGAGTCAACAAAAAAAAAAAAGAATGGCAAGAAAAATTATTTGATTACCTTGAGTTGGCTAGAATGACAGTTGCAATTAGGGATCAGTCTAAACAAAAAATTCAAAAGGAATGGGGAAAATAGAGAGATTATCTTTAAAAGCAGTGCCCTCAAATTAATACCTGGACTTGTTTTGATTAACTTTTGCAAAACAAATTAAGGTATAAAAGTCTAAAATAGAAAGAAAAGTAGGAAAAAATGAAATGAGAAGGAAACAGTTTATTAAATATTAAAGTAGACCTGCGCTGAGGGCGAAGGAAGTTAATTAGAAGAAAACAAGAAGTGAAATATGGTTATATGTTTATTATTTGTTTAGTATTTGTATCTATATTCGTATTTGCATTTTCTTTTTAAATTTATTCTTTTAGTGTTGTGTGTGTTTGTGTTGCAACAATAAAATTTATATATATAAAAAAGAGAGAGGATTCAATGCACTGTTCATTTCATTTTCCTACAATGGAAAATAAGAGATGCAAATGTCTCTATTCATTCTTTAAAGATGGAGAAGCAAGGGTCAAACTTAAAAAAAAATAAAAATCTTCATTTAAATCACATGGAGGTTTGCCAGGAAATTAACTAATTTAGCATTACCAAAACAAAAAGAAGAACAAATGTTAATACTTATGTGAATAAATTATTTTAATAGGATCTTAATTTCAATTTTAACACAGAGGCAGAGATAGTTGAGAGTTCTGAGATGTGAATTTATGCCTGGATTGGGAATAGCCTTGGGTGGAGGGAGAACTGCAGGGTCTGGTGTCCAGGAATTTTATGCAGAATTATCAGGGTGGTGGTTGAAACAAAATAAAATTTTAAAAAATTCCTTCCAGTAGCACCTTAGAGACCAACTAAGTGTTCTTTTTAAAAATCTTTATTGTTATTTTCCAGCAATTCAGGACCTACAGTTTTGCTGCTTGGTTTTAGGACTCCGGTTGCTTCCAATATTTGTATGTTTATAGCTAAATAAAACAAGAATCAGTTTATAAGTCTCTAGTCAAGTGCACTATTCTGTAAAGGAAACAAACGTAGCATTGCTACCAGACTTTTCACAGGGAAGTAGGGAATGCTCAACACTGGAGAAAAGTGTAGGATTTTTGTTTCCCTGGAGAGAAACTGTGAGCTGGTGAGCGAGCCAAGATGAAGCCAATCATGTGATTTTGAAAACCAAGTATCTCAATAGTAAGTTCAGCAGAAAATGGATGCTTCCCAGCAGCAGTTTAATAAGGACCTTAAAAGCAAACCTAAAAGAATATGATAAAGCACTGTGAAGGAAAATCTGGGGGCTGCACACAAGGAGGTGAGAGCTTTGATCTGCTGACAGAACTTCACTACCAGATTTCACAGAGGAGAAAACGTTTGTAGATCTTAACTCTGTAAGGAGGTTATTATAGATTCATTGATAGATATCTCCCAGTTGTATTTTCTGTTCGGTAATACATTGTAATATAAGCTCTTATCATCCTTTGTAAGTGTAAAAATAGTTGCGGAGAAATATATATTGGCCAAAGAGACATCATGCACCATTGTATACACCGTGTCATCTGAATGGTACATGCAGGGATAAAAGTACAGCATTCTCTCTCATGATAGGAAACATTGCTGCTTCAGCATATATCTATTATATAGAATAGTCTCTGTTGGTTTGGTTCCACAGGATTCCTAGATGGCAATCATAAACAAATTTACCATGGAGTAACTACATTTAATCCCGTGGAATTTAGAAGTACAGTGGTACCTCGGGTTAAGTACTTAATTCGTTCTGGAGGTCTGTTCTTAACCTGAAGCACCACTTTAGCTAATGGGGCCTCCTGCTGCTGACGCACCGCCACAGCGCGATTTCTGTTCTCATCCTGAAGCAAAGTTCTTAACCTGAGGTAATATTTCTGGGTTAGCAGAGTCTGTAACCTGAAGCATATGTAACCCAAGGTACCACTGTAACCATACTTAAGATCACATTGCTGGCTAGTTAGCAACTTTCAGATGAGAGGAACATTGTTTAAAAATATGTGGAAATTCTTTCCCAAGGAACCAATTAACCATTATGCTCAGTAAGTGATAGTGTAGTACTTTGCCGGGGACGGGGACAGGGACGGGACAGTAGCAGAGTAATAATCATCTATGAGTATTTAATTGCAGAGTTACTGACTTTCCCTGCTGCCTGAATTGAGATTCTTTAGCATTTATCAGAGCTCTGAATGTGGTACCTTTTTATCATATGGCATAAAAGGAATGGCTCTCTTCCCACCTGCCTGAAAGTATTCTAAAGATAATAATAATAATAATAATAATAATAATAATAATAATAATAATTTTATTCATACCCCGCCCATCTGGCTGGGTTTCGCCAGCCACAATGCTTGTAATAGGAGAAAAATGGTAAATTTCATGCCAGATATGGAAGGTTGCCTGCTTTCACAGTCAGTTATTTGAGTGTATTTTTGCCGTCAGAGAAAAGTGTAATGTGTGGGGTCCAGAAAAGATGCGGAGGGTGCTTATACTACTTTAAATGCAGCCCTGTTTTTCATGCGCAGGAGTGCATCTCTCAGATACACGCCACAAGGGATTGTGGGAAATCATCTGGTGAGGAATGAGGCACTCCTGCAAGCTAAAGGAGAACATGGGAAAGAATAAGGAACAATTTATTTAGCAGATATATTCCACAGTGTAAAAACAAGTTATGCTGCTTGACTGCTCTTTAGACTACGGGGCTGGCTACTTTCTAAAACAATATAGGTCACAGGTGAAAATATGTAGTCTATGCAGTCTAATCTCCATCACAAAAGCACCACACAATAGCTGTTCTTTCTTTTAAGAGTGCAAGGAGTGGAATAATAGGGGCATGACAGGTCAAGATTGAGATGCCTTGGGAGAAAGAGAAGCAGATGCAGGCCCCAACCATACAGACAATGATATGTGAGCAATTTAAGGCTGCAATGCAAAGCATACTTAAAAGTACAGACCAGAACATGGCTACAATCAGGATGCAGAACAAAAGACCTAAGAAGGCTACCCTCTTGCAGGATATTTGGTTGTGGCTTTATTTATTTTTAACAAAACTACTAGAAAATTAACTCTTAAGCAAGATAGAAATAAATGATATACAGATTTTTATTTGTTAACAACAGCTAATTCCTGGTTATCCAACACTGTGCAATGAAATAGAATAATGGTCCCAGTTGTACTAAAAAATATTAAGAATCTTGCGGGTAGACTAGATACATTCCTATCAACAAATTCTGAAGTTGTTTCCTAAATATGTAATTTTGGTAAATGATAAATTCACATGTCTATTTAATTTTAATAATTTTGGCATAACAAAAATTGTGCTAATATAAAAACTCTGAGCAACGTTTATCTGATATGTTGCTTTGTTACGCATGCGTTCCTGGACTCACACGTGCACAGCCAGCGCTCGTGGATGTTTGTATACACACTGCTGAGAGGTTTTAGGATCTTTTGCTGGAGTTAGGACATGTGCTTGTTATGGATGTGTGCTAACCCTTACCCTTATGCCCACAAAAAGCTCACCCACAAAAGAAATAAAGAAAGCTTGGTTTATTATAGAAAATAGGCGTGACAGAAAATGCTGCTTTAGACAGCAAAGTTACAGTCTAAGCAGGTAGCAAATTACGATACATACACACCTTAATTAAAGAGTAAAAGATTCCCTAACTATTCTAAAGGCCTTCAGAAGCATGGGCATGACACTTTTGCCATAATAAACCCACACTAGTAGAAGGAGGGGTGAGTATACCTGCCCTTAGAGCGAAACCTAAGTACCGGTATGCTGAGTCCTGGGGAGCACTGAGTAAGGGCTGCCCTGTTGGAGCTATAAGAGCCAACTAGCCTTTGAATCTAGGCTTTTAAATACCTTTTTGCCAAGGCATGCCAGTGGAAAGGGGAGAGGGTTGTGAAATAAGTGGTTGGACAGTGTTATAGAAGCGACCAACATGAATTTGATGAAACTCTGGGAGACAGTGGAAGATGCTCTGGTCCATAGGGTCACAAAGAGTCGGACACGGCTAATTGACTAAACAACAACAATTTCCATAAGTCCTTTCAGAATAGTGACAAATGGTTAAAACTGGCCATCCTGTCTGCTTAACAAAAGGGTGAAAAACTTTGATAGGGAGCAATTAATTGAACCTAGGCATCTCTGTCTGTGACCTGCCTTCAAGTCACCTTCATTGAGGGGATGGATCTCATTGAGGAGTTTGACTATCCTGCACTTGACAACTAAATTTGCATGTGTTGATCCTTAAGTCAGATGTGTGTGAACTCAGGATATTCCTGAATGCCTTTCAGCAGGTGGATAGAGGCTTGTTTGATGGTATCATGGAGGGTATAGTGTCATATTATAGTTATCTCAATCTTATGCCTATGCCATGATCTACAAAGATAAACTGTATTCTAAGTTCAGATTCACTCAGAGCTTGTAACTCAAATCTGATCATATTACTAATGCTATTTCCCAGCAGTTTTTATTCATACACTTTATGAAATAGAGTAGGGAAAAACAATGTGGCAGTTGAAAGCATATAACTACCAAGACAACATTTAATGAACAAAAGCGTCTAATAGCACAAATTAGCTTTCACATGCCAATTGGTTTGACTTTTCTCGGAAGATTCAGGTTATATAAGCACCAGAGATCTAGCAATATGACAAAATTCAGAGTGTGCCAGAGAATTCCATAACCAGATTGTGGGACATTTCTTCATCTCCAATATTGCTTTGCTGGAATCTTTGAAGGCATAGGACAGATAACATAATACAAAATAATAATTACAGGCACAAACCAGCAGCCATATCCAATGCATGTTTACAAAATGGCAAGTCCCACTGAATTCAGGAGACTTTCTTCCATGAATGTGTGCATAAAGTAACAGCTGTAGGAGTCCTATGTGCACTCGCTTGGGACTAGGCCCCATTAAATTCAGTAGGGCATACTTCGGAATCAACACACAAAGGATCAACTTACACATCTTATAAATATAACTGGGGCAGTTAATAGTGGTGTGCTGGGCCTGGGGGTAGCCCGAGCCACGGGGTCCAGGTCCGGTCCTGAATCCAAAGGTTCCACGAGGAGTCAGTCCAACAGGGCCAAGGCAGGACACGAAGCAGGAAACCAGGCAAGGTCAGACACAGGTTCCCAGGCAGGTTCTGGCAAACAGCAATGTTGCTCCCGCAACCTGGGGTGGGATCTGACAGGCTTTTATCTTTGTCGGGGTAAGGGCCGGTCCTTTCCCCCAGTGACTCACCTCTCTGTCTCGCCTGAAGGCGAGCACTCCTCCTGCAAGTACTCAGGTCTCTCCTTCTCTCAGACCTTAGTCTCTGCAGCTCAGGAGATGTTGGTGGGTTACTAGACCCAGAGGTCACCTCAGCCTCTCCAGACCCAACAGGTAGTGGAGCAGCTATAAGTGATTGCCCAGCTGAAGGCAACGAGGTAATCCCTGAATTTGGAGCCAGGGCAGGCTCAGGTCCCTGACTCGGCCCAGCTGGTGCTTGTTGCAGGGGAATCTGTGCAGACTGAGGCTCTTCAGAATCAGGCCCCAGACTTGGTTCAGACACTGCCTGAGGCAAAGAATCCGGTGTGGACTGAGATTCCTCTGGTTCTGAGCCCGAGCCCGAGTCCCAGGCCATCACAAGTGGTAAAACTGGAAATAAATTTGGATAGTAATTCAGATGAAATTCAGTATTTGGATAGTAATTCAGATGAAATTCAGTATTAGTTTGAATAATAAGTTAATAATCCATTTTGGTGAAATTCAGTATTAACTGTGATTAGTTTTGCTCACTGTGCACATTGTGCCAGTATGACTATTTTCAAAATTATGTCATTTTGTTTTATTTAAAATAGTTATATCCTGCCTTTCTATCAATGAATCTCCAGGTGATTTACCATACGTTACTTTAAATCAGTCCATCAATGAGCATCAAATATAAAACACAGAGTAACAGATCAACCACAACGGATAAAAATTAAGCCCCAAACTATTATTTGAAAGTCATGGAAAGTGAGCAGGGAGCCTCTTTGGGGTGAGCATAGACACTACTATTTCTTCAGAGGAGTAGGTGGAATCAGCAGGGCCTCCGTTGCTTGACATAGTGCCTGAACAGGTTCATATGGAAGCAGTAAAGCAGGAACATAGGAGAGCAATGTCACAGCAGCAGCGATAACCATCTGCTGACATGGTATTTACCAATGTTGTATACTTGGGGGGCTGGGGGATTGCTCCGGCTTGGCACATGATCCCTTAGGCTAGGCTCAGGCAGTGACTGACCCAAGGTCACCTAGCAAACTTGATGGCTCATCAGAGATGGGAATCCAGGACTTCCTAGCCAAAGTCCAGCCTGCTTACTGCTCTACCAGTCATTGGCAATTCACTACTATATGACTGCCAGTTGATTCTAATAAAATGGGTACTAGCCAATGGGTATTTATTGATAAAATGGGTATTATCCATGCTCTGTGGTATGATGAACATACACACATACAATATCATACACACCGTATGTATGCATTTGTTCATGAACCAACGTAGTTATCTTTACATTATCTTTGGAGTGTGTAGCTATGGGAACAATGATGATGAGCATGTCAAAATTTATGTCTAGGTATGGCAGCAGGAAGCCTTTAAGGTTATTAGCCCCATACCATTTAGGGCAGGTATGTCCAAAGTCTGTTTCAGGGGCCTAATCCGGCCCACTGGTCGGTTTAATCCGGCCCCTGCGGCAGTTTATTTCCTGGGGTAAAATCCTAAAAAAACCCTCAACAACTTCAATTCTAAAAGAAGCTCAGCAAATTTGGTTGGCCCTTTGGTAGCCTCTTCACTTCAACAAATCTGGCCCTCTTTGAAAAAAGTTTGGACACCACTAGGGTGTTAAAGGTAAGACTAGGGTAAACATATTGATAATCTGTGTTAAATCAGCAGGGAGGAAATATGATCAGAATACCTCACACCAGCATTTATCTGGCGTTAAGAGTATATTGCAGCATCTCAAAGGTTAACAGATGTTCCTGCACAATCTTATATTGGAAGCAAGCCCCACTGAGTTGGAGGGAATTTTGTCCCTTGGAAGTTTAAGAATTGCAGTCTTATTGGTGCCTTTTTTATTTTTATTTTGCCTAGAACCAATTTCATCAGATGCAAAATAACATCTATTGCTGTGGCTGACATTATCTGCATTGCAGCTCAAAAGAAAAAGAGAAATCAAGGGTGGTAGTAAGTCTTACAGCAAAACCAACTGAGAGCCGTGTGGAACCTAAGAAGACCAACGCATTTATTATGCCGTAAGTTTCCGTGGACTCAAAACCACGATATAACAAAACTCGCTAGCTAGGCTTTTTTAAGGAGCCGCACAGGACTCTTGACTGAATTCCCTCAGCAAAGGGAGAATTGCATAGGAATGCAGCCCGAGCGTATTTATTCAGGAGGCGATTCCGTTGACATGCAAATCAGGGGATAACCGTCGCGCTCAGAGTGAACCCCCCCCGCCCTGAAAAAAACGCTCCCCCCTTTCCTGGTGCTGTGATTTCCAGGAGCTTGCAAAACGCCTCCCCCCCCCCATCCCCAAAGCAGGCGTTGCATAGCAACGGCGAAAGGTGGCGCCCTCGAAGGCGAGGCCTAGGCGGTCTGTGGGTGGCGGTTGCTGCTGACGCCGCCAACCTCCTCTCTTCTTCCCCCTTCCCTCTCCCGCTGGGCAGGGCGAGGAGCCCCACACCGAGGGAGACCGGCGCTCTCCCCCCGCCCCTCCTCCCCCCCTCCGCGCCCCCGCTCGCGCTCTTTCTCCCTTCAGCCCTTCTGTTCCTTTGCTCCGGAAGGAGTTGCCCGCTTGGCCTAGGAAGTTGTCCTGGGCAGAGTCCGGCCCAGAGCGAGGCCTGTGGCTGCCGCTCTCGGGAAACGGCAGCTCTCGGGGTTGGAGACCAGGCAGCGAAGGACTCCTCCGGGCTGCTCCCTTCGGCCACCCGGAGGTGCCTTGGCCTCATGAAGAAGGTAAGCGCCGAAATCTGCCGCGGCGGCAGCTCACCCCCCCCCTTTGCCCCGGGCCGGGCGCCTCCATTCCGGGGAGCTCCCTCCGCTCGCTTCCTCGGCCTGGCTTGGCGGGCTGAGGGGGCCGCTTTCTTTTTTAGGTGGCGGGGTGGGAAGGCGGGCTGTGTGTATGTGTGTCTCTTTCCTCCCCCCCCAAAAAAAACCCGCCCATTCCCCCTCAGTGGTTAGGAGGAGAAGCCGAGGGAGAGAAGCGGGAAGGCGGTAGCGGTTCTTGCAGACACCGGGACAAGGCTCAGGCGAGGGGGCAGAGGGGTGGGAAGGGCGGCGGGTGCCTGAGGGAGGGAGTGTGTGTGTGAGAGAGTGATAGAAAGTGCTTGGTGTGCAGAACGTGAAGCGCTTCTGGTGGGGTGAGTAAGTGGCGGCGGCGGACTGGTGTAAACAGTCTGCCGCCCTGACTGCGGTTTAAGGCTGGGCACCTCCCGGGGCTCGGGTGGTCCTGTAATCACACAGGATGATTTGCCTTGGAGGCTGCGACCGTCGAGGTGTGTTGACGCTAAGCGTTTCTTTCCCAGGTGTAGGTCTCAGTGGGTCTTTCTCCTCCTGGTTTTTCTGGTTAAGAGGCAGTTTGTCCCTGGATCCTACCTAGCTAGGGGTGGAGAATAACCTCCATAGACCATTCACTCCTTCCCGTTTGTCCGTGGTTAAAGTTGCTTATGTGTGTTTTGGCTGTAGAAAGGCAGTGAGTGCATGTATAATGTTTTCACCTGGAAGAAAATCTTCACCTGCCTTTTCATGGCAAAACTTACGCAGAAGTAGAACTGCATTCTTCCAGAATGTTGTCACTTGCATAAAATATAGCAATGCCTTCACATTTTAGCTAGTTACCATTAGAGATTGTATGTGTGTGTGTGTGTGTGTGTGTGTGTGTTGTTGTCCCCCTCACCCCCCTGCATGAAAAACTTATGGGGCGAAATGAATACCAATTGAATCTGAATTTTCTTTTGATAATAAAGGCCTTTTTTCATCTCAGTTATAGTGTTAGGAGGAGAACATGTGTCCCATAGAATTTTTTATAACAATTGATACAGGGAAGCATACTTAAGTGCTTTTTTTTTTGGCACCACACATATGAACATGTTTGGGGGGACACTGAGATACATTTGGGGTAGAATTTATTTATTTATTTATTTATTTATTTATTTATTTATTTATGCTTGGGAGAATGCAATAACAATTCAGTAGAGCCATGCAATACTGAACATTGGAATGAGAGGTACAAGTTAAACTCTTTCTTATATTTGAAATATAAATTTAATCTTTAATCACATCAGTGTTAGTTGAGTCCCCTTTGGGGATGTGATAGATGTGTCCCATGCCTAGGATGACAGCTTGCCTTTTGTCATGGACAGGGAGGATCTTGTGGAAGACAGGTGTCTCTCTGAGGAAGCTACTTATCTGCAAGCGGGGGGAGGGGAAATCCTGGTAGTGGGTGACGATCATTGGGAACATAGATCAGGCATCCCCAACCTGCGGCCCTCCAGATGTTTTGGCCTACAACTCCCATGATCCCTAGCTAACAGGACCAGTGGTCAGGGATGATGGAAATTGTAGTCCAAAACATCTGGAGGGCCAAAGGTTGGGGATGCCTGACATAGATGCTGGGTTTGTGGTGGATGTGCAGACAACAGAGTGACTTGCCTGTCTCGAATGAAGGTTGCAGATTATGTCTGTTGCCTAGATAGTCTGGTAGATAGGATTTGGGGGGGGGGGATCAGTTGTCATGGTGCATGTTGGCACCAGTGACATGGAGAAATGTGGTTGAGAGTTCCTGGAAATAAAATTTAGATTGCTAGGTAGGGTGTTGAAAGCCAGGACTTTCGAAGTAGATTTTTGTGAAATGCTGCTGATTTCATGTGCAGGGCCAACTAGACAGGCACAAAGATTGACAAGTATTGTGTGATGTCTCCCACCTGTGCTTGGTCACATATGCAGAGTCTGTCATCATATGAAACCTTATTGTAGCGCCCATCTGAGCACCATAAAGGCATTTCTTAAGGCAGCAGGCACAAGTTCAAATGCAGTCAAATAGCATGCTCTTAAACACTAAATAGCAGGATACCATCTATGGAGGTGGTTCAATCTTTTAATGAGAAAGGATTCAAAGGTGTGCTAAAGGAAGATAAGGAAGTTGTGGAGAAGCTGAATGAATTTTATTTGCATCTTGTCTTCACAGTATAAGATAGTTTCGCAGGTCCCTGTAACAGAAAGGGAGTCTGAGGAACAGTGGCAAATAGCAGTGCAATGAGACAAAGTTCTTATTGACAAAAATAAAAACTTCCAAATCACTGGGTCAGGATGGCATCCACCTGTAAGTTCTTAAAGAACTCAAATGTTCTCAACCTTGGGATTGTAGTGGATGACTGGATGCAGATGTATGTGAACTTAATGAGCAGTAGCTGTGGAAAGTGCAAATTCCATGCTAGGGTTCATTAGGAAGGGCACTGAAAATTGATAACATAATGCCATTATACATATCTTTGGTGTGGTCACACTTTGCATACTGTGTACAGATCTGATTGCCTCACCTCAGAAAGCTATAACAAAGCTGGAAAAGGTTCAGAAGAGGGCAGCCAAAATGATCCAGGGGATGGAGCAACTCCCATATGAGGATAGGTTACAATATTTCGGGAATGTTAGTTTAGAAAAAAGATGAGTCAGAGGGGACACGATAGACATTTAATTGCAGGGGGTTAGACAAAATACCCTCGAGGTCTCTTCCAACTCTACAACTCTCTGATTCTATGAAAATCATGCATTGGGTGGAGAAAAGTAGACAGAGAAAATATTAGAACTCATGGAGATCCAATGAAGATTCAGGTTGGTAGATTCAGGACAGACAAAAGAAAGCACTTCTTCACACAGTGCTTAGTCAAACTATGGAATTTGCTTCCACAAAAGGATACTGATGGCCACCAACTTGGATGGCTTTGAAAGAGGATTAGATTAATACATGGAGGATAAGACTATCCGTGGCTATTAGCCATGATGGCTATGTTCTGCCGCCACTGTTATAGGCAATGTGCCTCAGAACGCCAGTTCCTGGGAATTCCTAGTGCAAAAAGTGATCTTGAGCTCAGGTTCTGCTTGCAGGTGTCCCATGGGCAATTGGTTGGCCAGTCTGAGGACAGGATGCTGGGCTAGGGCCTTTGGTCTGATCCTGTAGGACTCTTGTGTTCTTATGTACAGAGGGTACAGAAAGCACCCATGTTCCTTAACTGTTGAACTCTTATTTCTAAAGTAACTTGATCTTATTTTTAATTAACTGCCTGTGTTACTTAAATACGCACTTTTTCTAAAGTTGATTAAAAAAAATTCAGGCTGGTTACAATTTTTTAAAGTAAGTTTTTCAGATGACTTCTGTTTCGAGAATGACAGCGTTATTATTATTATTATTTTAAAAAGGCAAGGCCAGGGGTGTGGCATAATCTAAGTGATAATCACTAAAATCTTGGAATGCTGAATGAACATCTGGCAGTGTACAACTTGTACAATCAGGTCAATGCAAGTTTATGCTGATACACATTACACACCTGTAGAAAGGTTATTTTCATATGTAATATGATTAACTAATCAAAGAGGTAAGAGCTTGTAAACTGTTTGTGTTGAAGGCTAATCCAATGTTAATGTAGTCTTCAGTTTCCTAAGTTGGACTCAATTAGCTTTTTAAATATGTAATATTATTATTTGTTTTTAGTTGTTGTAAAGGTATAAATATACTCATCTGCATTTGGAATTACATGTTTACCTTAATAAAAATTAATGAATGATAGCATGGGGGGAAATAACATGATGGATATTTATTTGTGTTTTAAATTTTTCTCATCTAAAGCATTTTTACTTCATAGTCAATATAATATTTTATGTACATAATTTTAATTACTCAAAAATGTGTGTTTTGCCTAGCTCTGTTGCTGGGAAAGTCTTTGCCCCGAACTTGACACAACCAATTGGGTTGCATCCAGTGCAGCATTTGGTAAAGGATGCTAGCATAAGGGGAATTCCCCATCTCCTGTCCCTCTTTCAACCCCTTCACCCATCAGAAGCTTCTCCTGAGGGTCAGTAGATCTTCAGGTAAGACCTAGGATGTGGGGTAGGGTATCTCCACCATATTGTCCTCATTCATCCTCCCTGCTTCAGCCCTCTGTGCCATCATCCCAGTCTTTTCTTGAGAATGCCCCAACATTTGATAGGTGCTTTTCAATGGATTGCAGTGGAGGTACAGTGATGGATTCCCTTTGTATGAGCTTCGTTGAGTCAGTGTTGCATTGGATACAATCCTGTTTTTCCTGGGTGGAGCTTAAACCCTTATCCCAGGGAGCTATGAGGGTGCTGTGTTGTATTTATTATTCCTTCCCTTTAAGTGTCATAAATTACTACATGTGAGAAGGGTAACTCCATTTGAGCTCCTATCTTTTGGGCTGCCTGGGAACTTGCAATAGCAGGATCTATGCTGCCTGTGCGCTGCTGGTGCTATGGCTTCATATTGCATTTGGTGGTGCAGGGTGTGTATGCCTCATTGTGAGTTCATTGGTTGCCTTTATGGGTGGCATGTTGGTGTTGTCAGCAGAGTCCCTGAGTGGTGGATGCTATTTACAGGAACTCTGCATCTTTAAGGTTTTTTTTCCTGGTTGCATATTTCCCCCCTCTGTTCCTGGGACGAGCATGCATTGAACAAGTCAGCTGCTCTGCTAGCATAGAGGTTGTCATATCTTTGGTCCCACTCAGTGTAATGTGAAAATAGTATTACTCTGCACATGTGACATTAAGTGCACGAATTATTCTTGTTACTTCTCTTTAACAATGTCTAAAGACTTCAAATGGAATGGATTTCCCCCCCTGTTTCTATGGGGCACCTAATGCCATGGAATATTTATTGACTTTGAGTCAGTAAAGACAGAGATGCCATTCAGTGATCTCTTGCCAACTGCAGAGATTGAAGAAGAAATATCAGAGGGTAGAAATATTAGGGCAAGAGAAAAATTGGCTCTTCTTTCTAAGAAATGTCAAATTGAGTTTTATGTAAAAAATGTTTAAAGAAAAATTATCTAGTGTTTGCTGCATTACTTTAATGACCATATCTGCCATTTGCAGCTGTGGCAAGCTGTTTGTTTAGCGGTACAGGAAAGTGAAACAGATTGGATTGCAGAGAATTTATTTTTCATACCTGTCTAATTGCAAACACTCTGAACTATGTGTTTGCAACTAGCGAACATTTTTTACCATCCATTGAATGCTTTCATTTATTTATTTTAAAAATATGCTGGTGGGTGGGAGAGAAAAAGCTCCTACATCAGTAGTAGTGATGCCAAATTGGGGGGGGGGGGAGCATGCCTAGGCAGCTGGATGGGTCATTCCTTGAGAAGGTGGTTTGTGAGCCTGTCAAAGCTACTTAAGGAACATCAGTTTTTATTACTTGTGAAAACGTTAGTCATATAATTGTATTTCATATTATCGGGGCTCCACCGTTTTTGGCTGGCTTCAGATGCAAAGTCAAAAAAATGTAAAATCCTTCAATTGCTGTTGTTTGGCCAACAGCAGCCAAATAACCTTTCTACCTCCCTTTCTGTAAGGTGTGGAGTTTGATGTTTTGGCCACTGTGGGACTGAGTTGCTTTGGCTCCAGTTCATGCACCTAATGTTGAAGCTCTGAGCAGGCTGAGATCATTGCCCACCACTACCACTCCGAGGTTGGGAGAAAGGTGGCCAAATAGCATCATCAATGGTGAGCATAGAAAGTAGAAATGTGTGGGTCTGCATTGGAGCTTTTCTTAGTCTGATTCCAGAATGGTAGCCAAGTGTAATCCTAAATTGGCAAGCACACATATAAATGGGGGGAATTCAGAGGATAATGGGATCAGGGAGAATAGAAAATGGTGACGTCCTCAAAGGAAAAATAGTTACCCTGTCTAGTTAACCAGGCATTACTGGTGAGTTGGTAAGTTTATTAACAAATATAGTGTGATAACAAATCATAATCTCAATTCAAGCCGGAACTGATGAAATTGAATAGTTTTTTTAGCCTGGCTTGGTGGGCTGGCTGTAATCAAGTACAGGCCTACCATCCAAACCTTTGAGAGGGATGTGTCATTTTGCAGGATAGGCGGTAGATCATTGACACATTTTAGTGGTTTAGCTGGGAGCAGTAGGTTAGAACAACTGAGGTTCTGTATTTTTTCTTCTTCTTTGGCTGTGCAGTAGTAGATTATTGCTGGGTCCCATCTGGCCTTGTAGATCTGCTTTCTCACTTCATTTGATAGGTCTAAACTGTAAGCTATCAGAGTCTGTCTCATGAATCTGAGCAGATGGAGTTGTATCATACATACAGCTTGGTTGTAGACAATAGATTTTGTGTTAACATTCTTGATGGAAGATGGAAGCAGAAGAGTATGTGTGGTTGTGAATAAGTTTCAGTTGTAATGTATTGCTTATATGTCTTGTTATGTAGTTGCAAAGTAACATCCAGAAACCTGTTGCATAGAATGATCTTAGTTCAGGTTTTTTGTGAGGTGAAAGTTTTTGAAGTCATAGTGGATGTTTCAAGGTATATGTTTACAGTTTGCCGATACCTACTACCTAAGATTTTCAGATCCTTGTTTTGAGGGACTTCTCCAAGCTAGAGTAGAAATTTGGACTGTACTCACTCTTCTCTTTCCCATTGTTAAATGGGATATTTACAGAGAAGGGCAATTTTCTTAATCAGTTTTCTTAATTATTGACATGTATAATATGCTTTAGATTACGGTAACTGATCTTTTAGTTACTAGATCATGCTAATCTGTAACAAATTAAAAACATTCTACAGTGATTTTTTTAAATTAAAAACAACAACCTTAGTTTAGTGGCAGGTAGCTGCATTTATCTTGCAAAAGTCAAAGCCCATAGTCATGAATATTGCTCACTTTTCTCATGGAATTATAACATTTACTTACTACCCTTTTTCCTGCTCTGACTTCAGCTTAATTGTTTATTTTTAATAACATCTATAACAGCTTTGTTACAATAAGTAACCTGAGAATTACTCACCTAGTCACAGCCTGGGTGGTGGCATATTTAGACTGCTGGAATTCAGATGATTAAGACACAAGTTCAAATTCCTGCTTAACCAAGAGACTTAATGAGTGACTGACCTGCCTTACTTTCTCTCGGTTTACTTTACATGTTAGGATAGTAGTGGGAATAAAATGGTGGTGAGAGGACAACTATGGAAAGTCAGGATAAAAATAATCGTACCAATACTCACAAACACACAATAGAGAACACACAAAAAAATCTGAGCCGGGTGCTCTTAGGCAAAAGCAAAGGAAAATGAGCCCGCAATCGACAGCAATCGACCGCAAGCTCCCAGGGATCGACCAGTCGATCCCGATTGACCTGTTGGACATCCCTGTTCTAGTAGATCCCGCTATGTAGACATGGGGTTCTCTTCTGAGTAAGCATGTTTTAGGATGGAAGTCCTTGGATTATATAATCTTTTAAAAAAATAAATATTTCACTTTTAACCAACTACTTAAATAAATGTGTGTGATTCATCAGGGTTGTGTTTTGCTTTTCCATCACAAATATGTACAAATGCTAGTCACTGAAAATGTCAAAACTTGGATTTAATCCAAGAGCTGAAAATAGTGTTAGCTTTTATGCACTGAAAAATATCAAGCTTTCCTAGTGGGGAGGGATAAATAAGAGACTGTATTTGAGCAACTAAGCACTTAGGTTCATCTGTGCCAAATGTTTTTCCAAAGTAGGTTGTATACTACACCAATTAAAAAGATGTAGCTGCAAGTGGTTTTAGGTTTGTTTGACTTGTTCCTAGGAGGAGAAAAAACTAAACCATGGAAAAACCTAAACAATAAGGTCTGAGTAGGGAACAATAGCCTGCTCTCAGTGTGAATATTATTGGAATAATATGCATGGACTTCATTAATTGCCTGTTTAAATGTCCTTATTTGAGTCAGTTCCAAACATGTTTTGAGGAATCTTAGCTGAGAGTGGGCTGTTCAAGGGACCATACTGTTTGTTTATATAGTCATTTATTTTGACAAAGTCCATCTGAGGTTACACTGCTAAATACTTCAGAAGTTTTATGTAACAAAATAAAAGCTTTGTTTTTAAAGTTTTTGTTTAAAGTGTTTTTAAGTTTTTATTTATGCTCTGCATTTTATTTTCCAAACAGAAACCCAGAGCAACTTGGAACACCTCTTTCAGAGCTATTTTGTTTTTCTGGTATTCTGTGTCAGCTGATGGGTAGTTAATTTTTGATAATGAATTTTGCCATTCTCAAAGAATATTTTGAAGAAAAAATATACCAACCCATTGAATAAATTTCTGGTGGGGGGGGGGAATGGAAGAAGGGAACAATATTGCAAGAGAACAATATTTTTCCAGCTCGGGACTGAAATATTGACAGTCCAGTGATCCTTAGCTAACTTTATTGGCATTATTGTGTTCAATAAGGGTGAGGTTTGCTTAAATTAAATTGTTGTAACTTGCCCTGGCACATCATGGTGAAGGGTGGGTAAAAAAAAATCATATAAAGAATAATAGTATTAACTAGTAATAATTAATGTAACCAATTCCAATTTTGACAGCAGTACCATAACAAATAGTCTGGTTGGCACTGAGTGATGATGGCTAGCACTATGGCTTTGCCCTCTAAGCTTCTCTACTTAAGTTTCATTTGGTCAAATCTGTTCCATTATCCCTTTTTCCAGCCCATTCTGCAACTCTTAATCATTGGCCCTGAATATATTTCAGGCAGCACAACAAGACCTTTTTATTTCAGCAAGTGGAAGATATGCGGTATCCAATGAAATGCTTCCATTAGTGTAGGGACTTCTGGCTATGCAGTGGAACTTCTTTTCCCTGTACATCCCCTAAATATGTTATTGGGGTTCTCCCAAACCTTTGGAGCAGATTTGGGGAGAGTGTGGCAGGCACATGGGGAGATGGAGGGGGAAGGAAGTTCTTCTTGTGGTAACAGAACTACTTGGATACTCCCCTCTGTCTTTTAAGCCCCCCACCCCCACCAATTCAAATTTAGCTTGGGGAGGAGAGGGACTATGTTTTTTAATTCAAAATGAATAATCTGTAAAAAGGTAAAGGACCCCTGACAGTTAAGTCCAGTTGCACACGACTCTGTGGCTGCGGCGCTCATCTCGCTTTATAGGCCAAAGGAGCCAGCATTTGTCCGCAGACAGTTTTTCCGGGTCATGTGGCCAGCATGACTAAGCTGCTTCTGGTGCAATGGAACACCAAAACCAGATAAGCACACGGAAACGCCGTTTACCTTCCTGCCAGAGCAGTACCTATTTATCTACTTGCATTTTTGTGCGTGCTTTTGAACTGCTAGGTTGGCAGGATCAGGGACTGAGCAACGGGAGCTCACCCCGTTGTGGGGATTCAAACCACCAACCTTCTGATCGGCAAGCCCAATATGTAAATGTCTAAGCTAGTTTGAATAGCACGTTCTCAAAGGGGTTTGCAGAGGATGATGATTTTGACTTTGCCATGGTTTCCTACAAAACAGATACTGTACATTACATTAATATGAAAACTCTCAATGAGAGACAAGTTTATCAACCTTCAAGTAACTGCACAGCTCTTTGTCTTCTTCATGTCAGTGTATTCACAGTCCTGAGAATCTCATCTTTAAAAAGACTCCTCCTCCTCCTCCTCCTCCTCCTCCTGATTTTAGAGATATCTGAACACTTGCAGATGCTGTTTGTGACAAGCTACGTTGCTCCTAAATGGGCTAGGTGGGTGAGCTTGTGTGCCATGCAAAGTTACTTATTACTGTTTTGCACAATTGTTAGCACCCTTGCTCTTAACACCATCTCCTTATCATGAAAGATGTGTAGCACAGACAAAAAAATCCCAAACCGTAAATTTGTAGAAGTAATGCAGAATAGGAATTTAGCAAATTACACACATGCAAGAGAAGTGCAACATTAAGAGTGAATGCCTAGTTCATTTTTTTCTTGGTGTGGAGATTCTATTTTTTTTTAAAGTGCATAGTGTGTAATTGTCTTCACTGGATGTACCCTAAGAGTACTGTTTGTACAAAACAAATTGTTTCTTGCATGTCTGTTGCAGAGTTAACCTTTTGCACACCTGGCATGACCAGTGGCTTAAAGAGATAAGCCAAAGAAAGACCCCTGTACTCCGTAGAGGTGTGGGTATACCGTATGCGCTAGCTGTATAGTTAATGTGACTGGGAAAGCAAGTGAATAAGTAATTAGAAATGATGCAAGGTGAATTTCCATGGAAGATAGTATGCGCTGGGGCCAGAGTTGGAGGTTTTGGGATTTTGCTCCTAATTATTGTTTGCAGGCAGCCTTGTATCAGTCTGTGTCAGCTATGAATGACAAAGGTGGATTTTTTTCTGTATTTCTCTTTAAGGATAGGTGGAAGCTGGAAATCAGTATATGAAGTGTGTGTTCATGAAATGTAGAAGATCAGAGTGAGAAGAAATTTGGACTGTTGATATGTGCCTTAGTTGACTGATGGACCGTAGTTGACTCAAAATAAAGTGGTGGAAGTTTAAAAACAAACAAGCTACAAGAGAATAAGGTTTCTAACTTGACACGATGTGACATGATGCCCAGTGGGGCATAGTGACTACATTTACTTCTCAATTGCATAGGATATTGGAGGTGCAAAAGCCCACTTCCCTGCCATGTGTAGAGAATTGCTGTTTAGATATTGCAATGCTTTAAGCCAAGTCCAACAGCAGACTTTTTCTAATGTTCTTGTGTCACACAATAACACCACGACTGTTTTAGTTCTGTTGCCTGATTCCTCAGCAGGCTATACATACTAGAGTCTAGACTAGTAGTTCTCAAACTTCCCCTCCATGGACCACTTGAAAATTGCTAAGGGTTTTTGTGGATCATTGAATGACATTTCCGCCTGCTGTAGCAATCACGGTGCATTTTGCTAGATGCTGTATGCTTTTTATTGTATTTTCTTGTTTCTTTAATTTCTTCTTTTGTATCAAATTATTAACAGAGATGTTGTGGGCCACCTGAATGAAGCCCATGGATCACTGGTGGCCTGCCAACCACAGTTTGGGAACCCCTACACTAGGCTTAGGGTTTAGAAGCATTTCTGGATCAGCAACTTAATGGCCTCTTTTCACCTTTGCCTGCTTGCCTTGAAAGAGTTGAAATTTCAAAGTATCATTCTGCAATATGTGGAACATTACTAGTGGCTGGAAGAAAAAAAGAGTAAGGCTATGCAAAAGCATAGCTAGCTCTGGGCCAGGAACAGCCTAGTAAGACTCTTAAAGAACATTATACCTTCTAAATGTTAGCTTCAAACATGTTTACGTGCAGAAATAGTCCTTAATCTGAGGCTCATGTCTAAGAATCTGAAACATTCTTCTAGCTCTGATCTAAAGGCTTGTACAGTGTGGAATTACTAATACTGTAATCCACCTCCCCCAGTATGTGGAAGTTTGTTCCACTAGTTTCAACAGATTTTCTTTGTGTCATGTATTTAGGAATAATGATGCAAAGTTTTTACCTAAAGTAAATTGCAAGGGATCAATCTTAAGTTCTGTTTAAAACCTTGTGTACTCCACTCTGGTTATTTTTCAGACATGAACATCTTTTCTTTCTTTCTTTCTTTCTTTCTTTCTTTCTTTCTTTCTTTCTTTCTTTCTTTCTTTCTAACTTTTGTATTGCATAAAAATAGATCTGAAGCATTTATACCCTGCTCATTAGCAGAGAAGACTCTCATAGCAGTGTACAAAAATCAGTAGTAAGAAAGAATAAAATGATTGTTTCATGAAACATTCAGAACAACAGCTTCCTTAATACCTGTAAGAGGCAGACTTATCAGCATTTCCATATACAGTATAGCTGAATGCTGATTTGATGTTGATTTCATGGCATTGCTGCTATTCCCTAAATGATCAAATTTAAAAAAAGTATAGCAAGTTTATCCTAATATTAAAAGTGATGCCTTTCAGATGAATTGTTGGTATATTCTCCACTTCATTGCACCAGCATTAATAATTTGAAAATCAGCTTCCTAAAGTTTCACCAGGTGGCAATCTTGGAAACCACTAGCAAATTGAACCATTATTAAGACAGTTGGGTGAGAACTTGCCTTAGGGGAGTTGCCAGTTAGTTTTCTACCTCTCCAGAACGTATTCCATTCTCAATGTTGGAGCTAAGCACTGCTTGCTGGTGAGTAATTCACTCAGCTGATAGGCAGACTTCATACCTTTTAACTACACACTCCATTCTCCTTGGAGCCTAGATGCTGTTTTTTCTCAGAGAGGTGGCAAGTGTGAACATCAATTTTCCCTCCCTCCCACTTTTCCTGACCATTACAGATTGAGACATTTATTGTGGCAATGGCTGTCTTTGAACCATGGGAGCAAAACCAGGTCTTTGGTAATTATGTACCTCTTAGTGAATAGGGCTTGGGGCCTTTTTGGTGGCTGTGCCCAAAGTTTGGAAGTCCTTCCCTAGAAAGGCTGCTTAGCCAATTTCAGGTGCCCTTCCACTGTCTTGACAAAGACTTAAAAAAGCAACCTAGACAGGCCAGTTCAGCTGACTTGACTTCTTAATTTGCAGCTTGCCTTAATAGGTTTTACAGCTCATCTTATTATGTGCGATGTGGCTTTGATTTGTGTTCTCTACTAACTATAAAATGGACTTACTGTATTTTTATTATTACCATTAGCCACCTTTGGTGCTATATGTAGAAAGGCAGCTATAGAATGGAGATAATAAAGAAAAGTTGCTTGCTGCAGTCATATCAAGTGTTCCTCCATGTCTACCCACTTCAGCTCAGACTCAGTCGCACTGGACTTCAGAGGCACTGAAGGTGCCCTGTCTCTCCCTTCAGGGAGGCATAAAGCTGGTGGCAAACACAAATTTTGTTTATCTCTAATTGGAGTAGGACGCTGGTGGCGCTGTGGGTTAAACCACAGAGCCTAGGACTTGCCGATCAGAAGGTTGGCAGTTTGAATCCCTGCAATGGGGTGAGCTCCCGTTGCTTGGTCCCTGCTCCTCCCAACCTAGCAGTTCGAAAGCACGTCAAAGTGCAAGTAGATAAATAGGTACTGCTCCGGCGGGAAGGTAAAAGGCGTTTCTGTGCGCTGCTTTGGTTCGCCAGAAGCAGCTTAGTCATGCTGGCCACATGACCCGGAAGCTGTACGCCGGCTCCCTCGGCCAATAAGGCGAGATGAGCGCTGCAACCCCAGAGTCAGCCACAAATGGACCTAATGGTCAGGGATCCCTTTACCTTTACCTATATAGAGGAAGATGCATTGCAGGGAGTTGGAGTAGATGACCCTTGGATCCCTTACAACTCTATGATTTTATAACTGTCAGAATCTGGGTTCATAAGTCTGTGAGTGTTCCTTCACAGTGTCCTGTTTAAAGAATTTGAAATTGCACAGATGGGATATTAGAAAGCACCTTTTTCTGTAGAACTAGGGGTGTCCGGCAGAATTCCACTTTGTATGTAAACAACAAAGATTGGCATGCTTTTGTGGCTAGACAGGGAAAAGAAAGCTTATTGGAGGTCTACAAGGTATTTGAAGCGTCCCCTTGTCTCTCCCAAGTAGTACTAGGTGTTGGACAAGTGGTAGGATAGCATGTTGGAGCTGCTTTTGTGTCATCACAGTCCAACAAGGTTAACTCACTAGTTTCTGTAGAGGCTGCTTTTGGCCAACAATACCCCAAATTTGGGGTTACAAGAAAATATTCGTATGGGAACTAACTTGGATTATCTTACTCCTTAATAAGTACTTTTGGCATGCTATTTCTGTCAAGGAGAGGATTCTGGCACCAGCAGTGAAAATAAAGAACTGCTTCCAATTCTGTGAATCTTACACTGTTGTTAGGATGACACACTAGTCCTCCTTTCAAGTTCAACAGAGCCTAAGCTTAAATATCTCTTTGGATTCTAGAAGTATCCAAACAAGAAATATTCCCCTCCCCACCAGGCAACTACTTTTATCTTGAGGTGTCAGTGTCCTAAGACAACTCTGTATGCAGCATGAAAGCAATTTCAATTGCAAGAGAAATGCAATGGACAGTGGAACATAATGACATGTATTCTGTCTTTGCAAATACTTTTTCCTGAACAGTTTGTGTATTTAATTTTTTGATTCAGAAAAATGTATTGACTGCCAGTAAACTAATAAGAAAAGCAAGTAAGAATGATTTGAGTTGGATATGGCATGGTTGCCAGAAGGAAGAGGAGAGGATCTCCCTGATGTGCAGCCAGATTTAGGAACAGGAGACAAGAAAAAACAGGTGACTGGCTTTTGTGTGTGCATTATTGTAAATGGCATAAGGCCCAATTTTAAGTCTGCTACTACTTCTTTCTGTGTACTGCAATAGTAATAAACCCTGTTTGACTCAGTACCGATGTTTACATGTTTCAGTCACACCCAGTAGAGATTATTGCTTGTTTGCTTTCATTATTGGTTGCTTTGACAGTCAAGATTAGTATGCAAGCACTGTAAAGTATAAGAATTCTCAGCATAAAGATTACCTCTTGATAGGTGTGGGAAGGTCCCCCCCCCAAAAAATACTCTTAAGACATTTCATATTCAAAAAAAGCATGTAAATAGAAAGCAGAATGCTTTGGCAATGCCTACTTGTAGGTTGTAAAGTTCTTTGCATTTGTATTGTGTGCTTTCCAGGTGGCGCACAAGTGCTTAGTTGATATTAACCTCATAAAATACTGTTAAAATTTTCTCCGGTGTTTCTACCACTGTTAATGGAGAGATCTTCACAGACTTAAGAAGTTGTCCATCCTTCTTTTCAGAGCCATGGAGTGTTAGCCCATGCTATGGCCTTGTACCTTTTGATTATCTCAGCAATAAAATTAAGTGGTTAGCAAAAGAAATTACTTCTACCTAATCAAGTAAAGCCTAGAGTGCAGTAAAAACTGGGAGGGTGAATGGGCAGAACTGGACATCTTTGAGCACTTGAAATAAAATTGGCTCATTATCTGTATTTGTCTGGCAGGGACAGTTGGAGGATTTGTAATTTCATTCCTCTCTTTATTAAGAAAGGACCTCGGTATCTGGACTGCATTTCCCCCATCTTTTTACCAGTAAAAGTCAAAGCAGACAAATTGTATTCTATGAGATAACTTACAAAGTAACTGAAATGTGTTTCTATAATCTTGATTCAGGAAAAATACATTTTTTGGCTACCAGAAATTCATGAAACGGGGTTTGAACTCAGATAATTTTTTGCAGAAGGCTTCCATTCATATTTACAGCAATCTGTACTATAGATTTATGCGGAAGACAAAAGAATCTGATGGCTTCCGCTATGTGTACTTAAAAAAATTAAAATGGGTTCCCTTCTCCTTCCCTCTTATATTTGAGCATAAGTTTTTAAAGCTTTGCAGTAAGTTTGTATTTCTAAGAATAAAAAAGTGTATAAATAATTGGAGTAGTTTAAGTTTGTATTTTTTAAAAAATGTGTCAAAATGAAAACATTTAAATGGGGGTGGCGTTGAAAAGTACAAAGCAGCAACTTCTCTGGAATTGAGAGAAACTATTCCCAACTGGTTGAACAAACATTTTGGTTGCCAGCTAGGGCTGACTTTAAATGGACCAGCTGCCTGTGTCAGCAGCATAGGGTTACCAGGGTAACAGTGACTGTTTAAAGAAGAATGTAGTTGAGAGGGCAAGTTTTTGATCTGTGAGTTAAGGGAAGGAATTTGGTGTGATCATGCATCAGCCCTCCTAATCACACACACTCAAGCACTCAAAGCTATGTGGGCGGTGTGTAGCAATTTACAATTCTGTTGAAGCTTGTGTGAGGCTTCCAATTACTTCATTTTCATAGGAGCCAAAGCACTTGGAGTGTACTATGAAAAACAGTACATTTGTGATTTTGAGGAATAGTGATGAGCGACTCACTGCTGTATGTGACACGCAGTTTGTAAGTGCAGAGATAATTGATACCTCCAACCTCTGGATTTTGATGACTTGGCTTTTCCAGGGACAAGGAACATTCAAATCCATCTTCGGATAACACTTATCTCAAAAGGAACTGTAGATTTAGTCATATGGATTTTTTATATTACTGGCTTTTTTGTTACCTAAATTATTTTATTTCTAAATGATATATTCAAAAGATAGAGATAAAAAGATAGACTAGGCAGTTATCTATCATCTATCATATTTATAGACCACCCTTCACCTGCAGGTCCAAGGGGGGAAATACACAAAATTAAAACTAAAATCAATTAACTATATTAAAACAAGCCAACATAAATTACATACAAACCAAATGGCAATAGCCGAACCTTCTCTCAAAGCCCCCCTCCCCCTGCCGATGTGTGTATTCACCCGATGATAAAATGAGAACAATGTCATGATACTACATGGTTTAGAGGGAATGCCATTGCAGAGGCGTGGGATCACACCCATAAAGCCCACCCATGAGTCCCCACCATAGCGATCTTATTGGGTAGGGGACCCTAACAGGGGTTCTCCTGTAAATATTAGCACTCAAGCTGGACAATATGAAAGGACACTGGGGGGGGGTTGGACTAGATGATCCTTATGGTCCCTTCCAACTCTACAATTCTGTGATTCTGATCGGAAGTTTGTAACCCATATTAACCAAAGGAATATTTCAAATGATGAAATGGTGCAGGCCTTGTGAAAATGAGTTAAATAACCATTTTAAGAATTACTGTATGTTCTTGCAGCAGAAATATTAGAATTTGAAGGAGCAAACATGAAGTGAGATTTCTAAAGGTTTCAGACTTATCAATAGTGTAAAAGCTGTTTCACGATTTCAGCTTTTCTCCTTCAGAATGTTGGATTTTCTCCTCAAACTGACAAGTTCAACTAAACTACAGGCATTTTTTAATCAGCTGTTCCAAGGATTAAACTGTGATGTTAAGGTTGGGGGAAAAGGTCTTGCCTCTTCTGAGACCTTTAATATTACTGGTATTTGAGGAATGTGTTCATAAAGTTTGAAACTGAATGTAGTCTCTCTTTCATGTTCTGAAAACAGGCAGCTTTGGCACTTCAGTCTGAATCTTAGTAAATACCTTATTTTGTTGACTTCTCTCAGTTTATTCATTGTACGTTTAAGCATCTCCTTTGTATTCTAGTACAAGAAAATTATAATAGTCACTTATTGTATATTAAAACTTTAGACTGACTAAAGTGGTGTGTTCTTGTTTGTTTTTGCTAGTTCTAGTTAAAAAAAGGTCTTTAAAAACTGGCAAATCTAATACTATCTTTGTAAGTTTCTTCAATTCCTGCATTCCTTCTTAGCCTTTGAATGAAAAAGTGGCTTGGTTCACATGTTACAGGAAGCCAAACTATGGCTTGCCATGAATGACCAAGGGTGCTGCTGGACAAATTGCTCCTGCCCTGGTCTTCCTTTTCCCAAGGCAGAGTGAAACAAGCTAGAATGCTGGCTTGTTTCTCTCAAAATAAGCCACAAGAGGAAGTCTTGATTGAAGAGCCAGGCCCTCTCTGAGAAACAAAACAATCTTTAAAATCAGTATTCAGTGCATTGGTGGTTAACAGCTTGTCTGCTAGATTTTGATCTAGTGAGATGTAGTTGGCTTAAGACAGCAGGTTTCTTTAAATCAGACACTTCTGTTAGTTTAGGTATCCCTAGTTTCAGTGACTAGAACCAGGAAGTATGCCCATGATTTGTTTCTCCCTTTTTAGCCACTGGATATTTGTTTCCTCCAATAACGATGCAAATTATTTTTGTTCTGAGTGAATAGGACGGCACTCCATATATATTTCTAAAAGAAAAAAAAAGGCATTTTGATTGCAGAACTGCCATTCAGGGTTCAGCATTTTAAAATGGATACCTTCCTATACCAGTATAATGGAACCAAACATTCAGTTGCCAGCTCTCTACCATCATCTGTGCTTAGGTTTATCAAAATAAATAATCACAGCCTTTTCTTCAATTAAGGCTAAATATTGTTGCCCCGCATTTGTGGTAGGCAACAATGCATCTAGGAATTACTCAAAGTTAAGAACTTGATTATCCAAGGATCAGACTAATATATTTGCACCCTATCGTAGGATAAACTTCATAGGCATATTCTTTGAATGGTTGACTCACATTAAGCAACATTTGCTTTTTAAATCCATGGTAACTATTGCCCATATTGTTAATCTATAATTTATGTGTGCTCTGCAACAGATAAAGCTGAACATTTTGTTTCACCAAACCTTTAAGTAAGGTTTGGCAATGAAAATGGGACCCTCTTGTGACTCCCTTAAGAAGACTCTGGTGACAAAGAAAGGAGACATAGATATTTTTCTGTTTGTGATGTTTTGAAAGACTGCGCTCTAGAGCAGTGTTTCCCATTTTTTTCTGATAATGGCTCCCTTCCAAATGTTTCCTTCCTGTGGCCCCCCCATCCTACTGGTAGAAAGAGGGGGGGGAGATGGGGGGTCGGGTGGCGATGTTTCTATTTTACTTACTATATGTAGGGTTTGGTGTCAGCGTTGCTTGTGCAGGTTCTTTGCTGTTCCCCTTGGCAACATCTGAAGGCCCTGATCTGCTAGGCGCTGGGGTGGATTACACCCCGCGCCTTGCAGAGTCAGGCCCAGGCTGCCACCCGGCCCAGCGCTGGTGGCAGCTACAAGCAGTGGGCAAAATGGGAGCCTCAGCAATCACCCTCTCTTGCTGGAAAGAAACCAGGACTGCTCCAAGAAAATGCAGGTGGCAAAAAGAAAAGGCAGGCTGCCTCCTGGTGGGATGCCCCCTTACCTGCTTGTGATTGGCCAAGCAGATAGCCAGCCAATCAGGATTTCTTTTTTAAAAAATATTTTTTCTTTTCTTCTCACTTCCCTCTGTGACCTCCTAGCCTCCTGCTGTGCCCCCCACCCATTTACATAATGTTCACCTGTGGCCCCCTTGGATTATTCTGCTCCCCCCAGGGGGCCATATGGCCCCCCAGTTGGGAAACACTGCTCTAGAGTTGTGGATCAGATGTGTGAGCTGTATAAAAAAGCAATAATAGCTGTGTGTAAACTTACAGAACACAAATGGAGTCTTCCCAATGCAATATAATTATGCAAGATGAAAGGAATGCCCAGTGGGAATGTTTACTTTAGAAAACAGTAATGCTTTATTTAATACACATAATTAAACAGCTTTTTGAGTGAGAAAAAAAACCTTCTTATAACAGTGGCTGCATAATAAGAGCCAGATTCTGATCTTGATAATTTGGTCCATCTGTGCTGAATTAATTTATGTTTACTACAGCCTTAGCAGAAGTACTTGATTTTAATTTACGTAACATGAAAAGAACTGACCCAAGTATCTGTTTAAATAGAAACAGACTAGATTGCACAAATGAAGAGTGGGGCTTAGTACTTGACACTGAAGCAGAAACAAAAATGTTGAATGGAGCTTTGGTAAACCACTGTTGGTGACCACAACACATATTTTCATCTCTTTTGGAGGATAGCATCAAAGGAACCTGAGAATCACAGAATTGTAGAGTTGGAAGGGATCCCAAGGGTCATCTATAGCCCAGTCATTGCAATGGAGGAATCACAGCTAAAGAATATTTGACAGATGGCCATCCAACCTCTGTTTTAAAATATTGAAAGAGCCAGAGTCCACCACTTTCTGAGGTAGCCCGTTCTATGCTCGATCAGCTCTTACCATCAGAAAGTTCTTCCAAATGTTTAGTTGGAATCTCCTTTCTTGAAATTTGAATCCATTGCTTTGGATCCTACACTGGATTTGCACAATGTTAACCCATTTTTTTTTAGTTATCAAAAGGCTTTCATTTAATGGAATCATTTTTGCCCCACCCCAAATATGTAATGTTGACAGAATGAATATTTGTAATATTGCAACACAAGTTAACGTGTAGTCGGTGCATTTGTTCTTTTTAAAGTGTGTGCATTATATTCTGTTTCTGAGAGAAGTAGACCTGTTATATCATTACTACCTTGTGTTAATGGGAAAGAATGTACATATTAGGACCTTTTATGGGGGTGGGGGAGGTTAAATATTTATTTTCTTACATTTATGCCTCACATTTCTTCCACCATGGAGCCCAAGATAGCATACCAATGGTTTCCTGTCACTTACCAGACCTGATTTGCTTTTGCAACGTGGTGACTGCAAGTGCTATATGTGAGACTCATCTGAGATGTTCTCTAGTTGCACATTTGAACAAGAACTTCTACATAATACTGCACCAATGTGTAGTATATTCTTTGAAGACGTAGTTCTTCTAAGATAGCAATATACAGAACAAGCATAGTAAGAGGCTGACTTTCAGAAGATAGTGGGAACAAATACTAGGAGAAAGCAAGAAGCTGAAAGATCTTTGCTTCAGGAAAAGACTAGGCAACAGTCCCCAGTTACACTCAGAGAATCTGTATGCGAATCTAGCTCAAAACTGGAAGAGAGGAGTTGATAGATGTTTGGAGCAGTTCTGAAGCTTTATGTGATGTCAAAAGACCTCCCCTTTCCCTTTAATGCAGTGCTAGCTACGTATATAATTTGGCTGCTTCAGTTAGCCACGTGGATGCTTTTCTAGTAGACATTGCAAGCGGTCAGCCAGAAACCTGGTGGAATTGTTGAAAAGTAAATGTAATAATTGATCCACACACCCCTCCAGCAGAAGACATCTTTGCAATATCTTATGCTGTCTTTTATGTTATTTGTGTTTCTCGATTAAGTAGCAATCTTCAGTTAAAGAACAGAATGGTGGTAAAAATACTGTAACAGCAAAAAATATAGTGTTTTTATGAATTACCCCTTTTAGAATGAGTTATGGCCAGCACATGTGTGCACACTTATTCTCTGCAAATATTACTTATCTAATTTGTTTTGCTTTCGGAACCAACTTTTATTCAAAACAGCTTTCTTGAGCCTCTATAATAGACTGTTTTTAAAACTTTGATTTTTAGGTCGTAACTCATTTATGTGGAAGGGCGACATGATGTTTTGAAGTATGACAGAAGTACTGATGCTGTACCAGAGGCTAGAAATATTAATGGCCAAATCTAGGTGAGTGTATGTACCTTTGGCCAGATGTTTCTCTTCACCACCTTCTGAACTTGCCTGAATAGTTAAAGACCATGCTCAAGGTGGCTCGAAACATGAAAATAAATACATAATTACAAATGTAGTAAATAAAACACATTGAAAAGTTCACAACCAAATCGAACAATTCACATAAATCATAATAAGATCTAAAAAGAAATACAAAAAACAATATCAGTAACAGCAACAAATACTAAACAAATCCCCAGGCCAAAAGTCTGTTCAGCAGCCTCAACTTTTGTAGCTGGAGGTCCCAAGCCAGGTGGAAATAGACCAGCAAGGCAAGGAGCAGGACTTCCAGGATCTTATTGTGAATAAGATCCAGTTATGTCCACTCACTTGCATAAAATGAACTAATGCAACAGGACTTCCAGTTTACTCCTGGAGCAGATTTGGGGGGATGTGGGGCCTGGAGGGGGAAAGGAGGACCGGGGAATCCCACTGCCCTAGTGGACGAGTACTCACTCATGCCATGTTGGTGCTCACCCTATAAAGTACTTTTCTACAATACATGCTTATATTCTGTCTGTCTCCATTGATGTACAATTGTCTTTCTTCTGCCAATTTTCTTTAATGCTTTGGGTATATAGTCAATTTATATGCCATTTGCATGTTTGTTTTCATTTCTCTTTTTGAAATGCATTCTCTTTTACCTTGGTTTTAGCAATCACATGGTCTTCTAAAGAAGTCATGGGTAGCTGTTGTAGCTGTCCAGATAAAGAAGCAGTCCCTGATAACCATCGAAACAAATTCAAGGTAGGGTTTTGTCACCTTTAATGGGCACAGAATTCAGATTATGTGGTGGCAGGTTAGGGACAGAAAATGTGAAATCAGTAGGGCAATTTGGAAATGTTTGGATTTTTCTTTCTCTTTCTCTTTTGGTGGACTTGCTTTTTAAGTAGATAGGTTGTTCAAAAATAAATTAAGCCATAGTATTTGTAGTTCATATAGTATCCGACTCTTGTGTAATTATCACAGAGACAGCCTAGATTTCTCTCTTCACATCTCTTAGCATTATTAGCTGTGCCTCGCAAGACGAAATTAATCCGTTCCGCTAGTCTCTTCGGTCTTGCGGTTTTTTCGTCTTGCGAAGCACGGCTATTAGCGGCTATTAACGGCTATTAGCGGCTTTAAGAAAACAAGGAAACAAAGGAAACAAACTCGCAAGACGTTTCGTCTTGCGAAGCAAGCCCATAGGGAAAATCGTCTAGCGAAGCGACGCAAAAACCGAAAAACCCTTTCGTCTTGCGCGTTTTTCGTTTTGCGAGGCATTCGTCTTGCGGGGCACCACTGTAGTTAACCACCACTAATAGCCAGTCTTGAAATGCCTAGAGGGAGGGTGGAAATATATGTGGCCTGCATAGTCATGGCCCCATGTTAAGAGGAAAATAAAATACATTTGAACTGTATTATATCAGGAAGCCAAATTTATTTGTTAGTTTTATAGATTTATTTTATAGTTTTAAATATTTGTATCAAATATTTGTTTAGTAGATTTAGGTAAGGTACATGACTGTGGCTTAATAAATTGATGTTTGCTTTAAATATATAGTATCCATTTTATTTTATAGGTTATTAATGTGGATGATGACGGTAATGAGTTGGGTTCTGGTATAATGGAACTTACAGACACAGAACTAATCTTGTATACCCGTAAACGGGATTCTGTCAAATGGCATTACCTCTGTCTGCGCCGTTATGGCTACGATTCCAATCTCTTCTCATTTGAAAGTGGTCGAAGATGCCAAACTGGACCAGGTATGTATAATAGCTTTTTGCTTGTTCCTATAGAAGACCTAGAAAAGAGAAAGGGAGAGTAGTCACTAAACACCTGTATTTTGAACAACAGTTGGTCTGAATTAAAACAAACAGACAGACAAAAACCCTCCCCTGCATTTTAATGAAATCCAGGTTAGTACTTCCTACCTTTCTGAAATCAGAAAAGGATTTATTCAGATCACCAAGTAGGAACCTTAAAATGATCAATCATCACTTAATACTTCAATATGCTATTAAGACCTCTGCAGTGACCCATATCTTACCTGTCTATGAGAATATGCTGACTCGTATAAAATGGAGCTACTTGGTTCACTCAGGGAAATTGCACTAGCTTTGTAGTTTACTTTGACCTGCTGACCATCTTGCCATACTTTTGAAATACCCCTCACTTTCTAAATCAACTTCCCCTGTAGCATAGAAGCACAGAAACCGGGTTGTTTTTGTTGGGGTTTTTTTGGGGGTGCTGGTGGTGGAAGATATTGGATTACAATCATGTGTGTCAGAGATCAGTCAATTGCATACTGAATAATAATAATAATAATAATAATAATTTATTATTTATACCCCGCCCATCTGGCTGGGCCTCCCCAGCCACTCTGGGCGGCTTCCATAAAAACCAAAAATACAGTAAAATATCACACGTTAAAAACTTCCCTGAACAGGGCTGCCTTAAGATGTCTTCTGAATGTCAGGTAGTTGTTTATCTCTTTGACATCTGCTGGAAGGGCATTCCACAGGGCAGGCGCCACTACCGAGAAGGCCCTCTGCCTGGTTCCCTGTAGCTTTGCTTCTCGCAATGAGGGAACCGCCAGAAGGCCCTCGGCGCTGGACCTCAGCGTCCGGGCAGAATGATGGGGGTGGAGACGCTCCTTCAGGTATACTGGACCGAGGCCGTTTAGGGCTTTAAAGGTCAGCACCAACACTTTGAATTGTGCTCGGAAACGTACTGGGAGCCAATGTAGGTCTTTCAAGACCAGTGTTATATGGTCTCGGCGGCTGCCCCCAGTCACCAGTCTAGCTGCTGCATTCTGGATTAGTTGTAGTTTCCGAGTCACCTTCAAAGGTAGCCCCACGTAGAGCGCATTGCAGTAATCCAAGCGGGAGATAACCAGAGCATGCACCACTCTGGCGAGACAGTCCGCAGGCAGATAGGGTCTCAGCCTACGTACCAGATGGAGCTGGTAAACAGCTGCCCTGGACACAGATTTGACCTGTGCCTCCATGGACAGCTGTGAGTCCAAAATGACTCCCAGGCTGCGCACCTGGTCCTTCAGGGGCACAGTTACCCCATTCAGGACCAGGGAATCCTCCACACCTGCCCGCCTCCTGTCCCCCAAAAACAGTACTTCTGTCTTGTCAGGATTCAACCTCAATCTGTTAGCCGCCATCCATCCTCCAACCGCCTCCAGACACTCACACAGGACCTTCACCGCCCTCACTGGTTCTGATTTAAAAGAGAGGTAGAGCTGGGTATCATCCGCATACTGATGAACACCCAGCCCAAACCTCCTGATGATCTCTCCCAGCGGCTGCATGTAAATGTTGAAAAGCATGGGGGAGAGGACAGAACCCTGAGGCACCCCACAAGTGAGAGCCCAGGGGTCTGAACACTCATCCCCCACCACCACTTTCTGAACACGGCCCAGGAGGAAGGAGCGGAACCACTGTATGACAGTGCCCCCAGCTCCCAGCCCCTCAAGACGGTCCAGAAGGATGTTATGGTCGATGGTATCAAACGCCGCTGAGAGATCCAGCAGAACTAGGAAACAGCTCTCACCTTTGTCTCTAGCCCGCCGGAGATCATCAACCAGTGCGACCAAGGCAGTTTCAGTCCCATGATGAGGCCTGAACCCCGACTGGAAGGGATCCAAATGGTCCGCTTCTTCCAGGCGTGCCTGGAGTTGTTCGGCAACCGCTCGCTCAATCACCTTGCCCAAGAATGGAAGATTTGAGACTGGGCGATAGTTGGCCATCGTGGCTGCATCTAAAGATGGTTTTTTAAGAAGCGGTTTAATAACCGCCTCTTTCAGCGGGTCTGGGAAGGCTCCCTCACGGAGGGAAGCATTCACCACCCCACGAAGCCCATCGCCCAGTCCTTCCCGGCTAGCTTTTATAAGCCAGGATGGGCAAGGATCCAGGAGACAGGTGGTTGGTTTCACTCGTCCAAGCAGCCTGTCCACATCCTCGGAGGTAACAGATTGGAATTGATCCCACTCAACTTGACTAGACAGAACTCTAGCACTCTCCCGCCCCGGCCCTGCTCCCACGGTGGAGTCTACTTCTTCCCGAATCTGAGCGATTTTATCTGCAAAAAACTTTGCAAAATCATTGCAGGAGAACATGTGGCCCATACTGGGCCCCGATGTTGCAGGTGGTTCCGCTAAATTGTGAACCACCTGAAAAAGTCTCCTGCTGCTGTTTTCTGCAGATGCAATAGAGGCGGTGAAGAAATTCTTCTTCGCCGTCGCTATCGCCACTTGGTAGGCTCGACGTTGAACTCTAACCTGTGTCCGGTCAGATTCGGAATGAGTTATCCGCCACCGGCGCTCTAGCCGTCTCAACGATTGTTTCATTGCCCTCAGATCCGTGGAAAACCACGGGGCTGTCCGGGCTCCATGCAATCGGAGAGGGCGCTTCGGAGCCAAACAGTCAATAGCCCTGGTTAACTCCACATTCCAGCGGGCCACCAGGGAATCAGCTGAAAGGCCATCAACATGGGATAAAGCATCCCCTACCACTCTCTGGAAACCATTTGGATCCATTAAGTGGCGGGGGCGGACCATCCGAATTGGTCCCACCTCCCTGCAGAGGGGATGGGTCGCAGAGAAGTCCAGTTGCACCAGGAAGTGATCTGACCATGGCACTTCTTTCGTTTCGCTTTTACTTAGTGTCAGATCACCAACATCCATAGAGGTAAACACCAGGTCCAAGGCATGTCCGCGGCTATGGGTTGGGCCAGACTTATTCAGGGACAGCCCCATGGAGGCCATGCTTTCCACGAAGTCCCGAGCGGCCCCTTGTAAGGTCGTGTCGGCATGGATGTTAAAATCCCCTAGGACAACCAAGCTAGGTGTCTCCAGGAGAACATCCGCCACGACCTGAAGCAGCTCGGGCAGGGAATCCTTGGTGCAGCGGGGAGGTCGGTACACCAAAAGGAATCCTGTACTGCCCCTATTGCCCAACTTCCAGAACATGCACTCGGAAAACTGGGTCTTCCCAACAGGACGCCTGGTGCAAACTAATGACTTCCTAAAAATCACTGCAACCCCCCCTCCCCGCCCACATGACCTGGGTTGCTGTGCGTAAGAGAAACCTGGTGGACAAGCAGCGGCAAGGACAGGCCCATCTGCTTCATCCAACCAAGTCTCTGTTACACATGCCAGGTCAAGTCCTCCATCCATGATCAAGTCATGGATGGCAGTGGTCTTATGAATCATTGACCTGGCATTGCACAGCAGCACCTTCAGGTCATGTGGGTATCCCTTGCTGATTCTAGTATCCATCCGGTCAGAACCAGACCCGGAGGCAGGAATAGTCCTCAGACAACGACTAAACCTGCCTCCTCTGTAATGACGTGGTCTAGTCTTAGCGTAACTCCTCCTCCTACCCGTGATCACTGAGATCGGCTGCCCCAGTGCATCCCCCCCTGTGGAACATGCCCCAGCCATTTTGTGGGCTGGGGCCCACTCCCCGGCAGCCCTGACCCCTCCCCCTAAGAACAAAATAAGATCTTAAACAAACAAACAAAACCAATAAAACAATACAAACAAAAAAATGTAAAAATTACAAAAACATCAAAATAAAAAAAAAAAATTCCCCAAGCCCAACCAAACATCCATCCCACCCCCACCCGCCACATACAAAAAATCCAAAAGAAAAAATTTAAAAACATTTTAAAACCACTCTAAAAACACTCTGTGCCCCCCTGGCAGCAACAACTGTCCTGGTGAGGCCTGTCAGGCCCTGCCCTGGGCCAGATGGTAAGTGGCAAGAGCAGGGCCCTCAGGCACTCACACAGGGGAGTCCTCCTGGGCAGCAGGCAGCAGGCAGCAAGCAGTCCTTATGAGGCCCCAGGCCCCGCCCCCGGCCAGATGGTAAGTGGCAAGAGCAGGGCCCTCAGGCACTCACACAGGGGAGTCCTCCTGGGCAGCAGGCAGCAAGCAGCACGCAGTCCTTATGAGGCTTCAGGCCCCGCCCCAAGCCAGATGGTAAGTGGCAGGAAGGAGCAGGGCCCTCAGGCACTCACACAGGGGAGTCCTCCTGGGCAGCAGGCAGCAGGCAGCAAGCAGTCCTTATGAGGCCCCAGGCCCCGCCCCAGGCCAGATGGTAAGTGGCAAGAGCAGGGCCCTCAGGCACTCACACAGGGGAGTCCTCCTGGGCAGCCCTGAATATATTGCAGCACTTATGCCAAAAGCTTGGATAGATTGCTTGCTTACTTTAAAATATTAATAGCCTACCTTTGTGCCTCAGGGCCTCCAAAACTACTTACAATAATAGAATATCAACATACAGGAAAGCAGTTGGACAGAAGGTTAACTGATGGAGTATAACAAGATTGCAGAGAAGCTAATGGATGTTTGATATCATTATTGGCTATTTAGTACATATCCACACCTGAATCAGGGCTTTTTTGGGAAGAGGGATTAGAAGGGAAATAGAGGTGACAAGATATGGAAACTTGACAAAAAATTAACAACCCTCTTAAAGAGGTCAGATGTGATATTACTGATGATCTTATTATTATCTAATTATTATTATTATTATCTAAAAATAATAGGCAGAGAACTTGTCACTAAAAATGGGCCTCCTTGCTAGAGAAGTGGAAGGAAGCCAATGCCACACATTTTAAAAAGGGAACCAATGGACAGCCAGGAAATTACAGGCTTATTAGCCAAACCTCTATCCCAAGTAAATTGGTTGAAGGCATAATTAAACCTAGACTTATTAAACATGCTGGGTGGAAGCCAGCATTGCACAAGCAGACCTCACTTTTATTTCCTCTCTCCTGCGTGCCCCCCAAATCTGCTCCAGAGGGTTGGGGAAGTCTCTGAAGCAAATGGGAGTATGCTGGTGGGAGGAGTGGAAGGTGGAGGCTCGTTTTGTGAGCAGAAGTCCATGCATGGGCACCATTGGATACAATCCATAGAAGACCATATTTGAGGAAGAATCAGTATGGCTTCTGAAGAAGGAAGTACTCTCAAAGCTTTGGTGTGCTTTGGCAAATATGTAGATAATCCAATTGGCTTGGTATGCCTGGGAATTCCAAAAAGCTCTTTACAATATCCCTCTTCAAAGGTGCTTAACTTTTTAGATCTTACATTTATATCCCACCTTTCCTCCAAGATGCTTATGATTCTCTTCCTTCCCATTTATCCTAGCAACAATCATATACTATAATATTTGGTGATGGCTATTGTTTTACATTGCTTTTAAGAACCACTTCATGGATGCTAGTTGTGTCATTGGCTATTCTTCTCCACACTGAAAGACGCTCAGTTGTTGGGGAGAAATAGGAGAGGGTTGCTGCTTTCATGCCTTGTTTGTGGATTTGATTGAGTTTTGGAACTCACATAAATTGCCTTTTGTAAATCATATCTCAGCTCTAACCTCTCCCCTAAAACTTTGGTATGGATGAGTGATATAAATTGGAACATTTGTAAATCCGCAAAAGTGCAGTGCCATTTTTATTGCTCATGATGGGTTGGTTTGTTTGTACTAAAATTTATCAGAAGAATCTTCAACCATTCTTGGTTAATGTTTGAAAGCAAGTATATGTATTTGGAGACAACTGTTTAACAATGCTTTAGATCCCCACTTAATCCTCATTAAGTATTACTAAATGTGGCAGAATGAAGTGTCTTTATATGGTTTGTCTTCTGTAACTACCAAAAATTATCCTTTTTCTCTCCAGCCTGTTGTGTAAGCATCAGTGTTCCGACCTGTGTGAGGGACTGTGTTTATTTGTGGTGTTAAGTGTTGCTCGATTTAATAGCAATCATAAGGAGAACAATTTAATTTCCCAACAGTGTATATTTAAGGTACCCAAACGTTATGAGCTACAGCTTCACAATGTCCTCTCCAGTTGGTGGACCATGAAAGCATTTTCAAAGGTCGTATCAGTTGAACCATAATTCTGAAAATGCAAAGCAGACCTCCATAAAAAAGAGGATAGCTAACAAATAACAGTGAATGCCACAAATCTTACAATTATATTCTATTCTGAAAATGGTCACAAGTACATAGACTCAGTGCATTTCGCCATTTTAGATCAGCTTCTCTTGACACAGACATAAAGAATTGCTGTGGGGAATAAGCATCTTCTCAATCAGTTCAGTTATGGCTGTTTTCCTATGTTCCCCCTGATTCCTAATGAGGTTCAGATGACACTACTGGTTGCTACTGGGAAAAGTCACATTCTCTCCCCCCCCAATATACAAAGTAGTATTGTGTTCCATAAAGCATATTTAGGATTGTGATGAAAGTTGCATTAATGGAACTTGTTTCTATATAACAGGTTATTATGTTAGTTAAGCAAAAGCATTGCTGTAAAACCTGTGTTTTGGGTGTCCCTCAGTGAGAGCATCAGTAATGGTGGGTAGGCTTTCCTATAAAATAACTTGCCAGTCATTTCCTAAAATGCAGGGACAAAGAGGAATTTGATTTTAAAAAATGTTTCTAAATGCAAAAGTCAATATTCAAAACAATGCTTTGTATCCAGTAAAGTTTACCTTTTAGTGCCAGGGCTTCTGCATTTTGCAATGGAGCTCCAGCTCCTTTTCCCATATGTGCTCCAAATCTGTTTGGGGGTTGTCCCAACCCTCAGGAGCAGATTTGGGAGAGGAAAAGGAAAGAAAGTTGCATTGCCAGGTGGAAGTCCTTATGTTAGTGGGACAACTGGGTTGGATACACCCACAGTTTCACAGATGTTAAAGGATATAATTAGATGAGTGTACTATGTACCAGTTATACCACAGAAGAATGTTGGATGAGTTATAGGGCTTGTGTTTAGTTCATGCCTCTGCAGATGTTCAGGGCAAGTGCTTAGGGTTCGTCAGTAGACGTTCAGTTGGGAAAGAATTGTCAGTTGTCTGAAGACAGAAAGTTCAAAAGCTGTTGTAATAAAATACAAGAGCTTCCAGTGTTTCATAGTCAGAGCAGAACCATTGAAATGGGCTTGGGTAATTTTATTGATGTTGCTAGGTCTACTTCACTGTTTCCCAGACTTGGGTCTCCAGCTGTTTTCTGACTACATCCCTGACCTAGGTCCTGCTACCTAGGGATGATGGGAGTTGTAGTCCAAAAACAGCTGGAGACCCAAGTTTGGGAAACACTGGTCTACGCTAAGTATGGCTAACATTGATCATGAACCACTAATTGTACTCAAAGCCCATTAAGAATAGGATTCCATTTCTGTTGTGGACAAATTTTGGCGTATTCATTATTTTATTTAGCAGCTACCTTGGAAAAATATGGACTTTTTGTAGCACTGTGGATCACAGTCCATTTAGTCTGAAGCATTCTCTGAATAGGTTTTATAGCATAAATGAGTTGTTGAGCACAAGTGGTAGACAACTGTGGAGATGATGCCAAATTTAGTTGATGACTAAATACATGAATATTTGAGAGTGTGCATGACACAATTAGATACTGTCTAGAAATTTTTTGTTATTATATTTGAATTTTGCTCAAGGTACTCCTGCTCTTAACACACAACCAATTTGCTAAAATTTTCAGGTTTTACAGTCTGCTACCACACCTAATTGTGTTGGCTGAAACAGAGTAGTGGACAATAGTTTTGATATGTTAGATAAGCTAAAGCTCAGCAGTAGCAAAAACACATACTTGTTAACAAGAATGTCAACTTTAACTTAATGCTTTCAATGGAAGAATAATCCAAAGCTGCCAACTGCACTGGTTCTCTTTGCTGATGATGGTAAGTTGGGCTCCCTCTGCTGTCAAAAGACAAAGTGGAACAATACTAGAGGAAAATCCATGGTATTGTCTACTTTGTTTCTGTGTCTATCCTTGAGACCAAAACCAAATTGGCTTTGTCTGTATCACCCAAATCTGTTTTATATTCCGTCTTCCCTTAACCTTCACATAAACTTGTACCCTTTGTCAGATCCTTCTTACCTCTTTGTATAGGAATTTTATATTGATTTTGTTACAAATATCGAGCAGAAAATCTGAAATACAATTTTGCTGCAGCAAAACCGTGCTCTTTCAGGGACTACTGCTTACCAATAAAGTTTTGTTTCCTGAATTTTCTCTCTCTGGTTATTGTTGCTTTATCCACTTTACCTTTTGTTTAAATCTGTGATCATGAGTAATTTAAAACTTTTCAATATATATAAAAGGGGTTTAACATAATTTAGTTTGATAGGTCTTTTTTTATTAACAGGTATGTGCTTAAATGGACTGTACAACATCTGATATTGGAAGCTTACTTTATTCATTAAAGGTATCTAACAGATTCTATGTTGTTGTAGGAATATTTGCCTTCAAGTGTGCTCGTGCTGAAGAATTATTTAATATGTTGCAAGAGATCATGCAGAATAATAGTATAAATGTGGTTGAGGAGCCTGTAGTAGAAAGGAATCCACATCAAACAGATATGGACGTTCCAAGAACACCCCGCACACCTACCAGTAAGTTTATTTTTTCTGAGTGTTGAATATGACACTTGAGCTCACTTGCCATGTTCTCATTTGAAGTGTCTTAAAATTCATCATAAGATTTAGACCTCATCGATTTCAGATGATGAATATTGCAGGTGAATTCACCCACATCTGCTGTTATTTCCCAAGCATCCATGCATGCTAATTGGTTGTTACAGCAAATAATAAAAGAGTGCCATTCAATACAATAGGGTAACTGGATTTTCTTTTTAATCAGCACCTGGGTTGAGTGGCCAGAGTCTACCCAATGGGTATCCAAGGTATCCTTCCTATGGAGATGCTTCATCACATCCCTCCAGCAGACACCCTTCCGTAGGGAGTGCCCGTCTTCCTTCAGTAGGCGAAGAGTCAACTCATCCCTTGCTTGTAGCAGAGGAGCAAGTAAGTGATTTGGGATTTGACTACACAGTTGTCATATCCCAGTCTTAATTCTCTTCCGCTTTCTCATGATTGCTGTGATAGTATAAATCTCTATTGAAATTGTTGCCAGTCTTGTTCTCTATGGTAGAAGTGCTCTGAAGCAGGTTTCTGGACTGAGTTCATGTTGCCTTGTACCTACCCCTTTGGGATATGACCGAAAAATGTGTTCATAAGGAAAAATGGAGTTGGACAATGTGTGAAGTAGCCATGTGACCCCACAGCTGACACGCTATTCTGTCTTTTGCAGGTCCATACATATGTGAATACAACAGGTGTACAGGAGGAAAGAAAAAACAGGCCAAGTGTGCGTACACCTCTGGAGCGAAGGGTTTCTAATGCAGAGACAAGCAAGGCAAGGGAAGATGAAACTTGTCCAGATGACAGAGATGCCCAGGTTGTACTGGAACCTGAAGGAGTCAAATTTGTTTTGGGTCCAACGCCTGTCCAGAGGCAGTTAATGGAAAAAGAAAAAACTGAATCCAGTGGGAACAGTACTCAAGGTGGTGGAAACAGTACTGAAACTAGTGCCAACAGTACTCAAGCTAGCGCGAGTAGTAACAGTGAATGGGACACTGGGTACGACAGTGACGAACGCAAAGAAGTTTCCTCTGGTAACAAAATAGCGTATGAAAATGTAAATAGGTTGTCTATCCCTGGTGCCCCAGGACTCAGGAGAGGTCGTCTGATATCATCCAGTACCTCTGATACCCAGAATATCAACAATTCAGCTCAGAGGAGAACTGCATTGCTAAATTATGAAAACCTGCCATCTTTGCCTCCAGTTTGGGAAGCCCACAAGCTAAGTAAAGAGGAGGATGACAGTTTAGGACCAAAGACACCGTCTCTGAATGGCTATCACAATAATTTAGACCCCATGCATAATTATGTCAATACAGAGAATGTGACGGTGCCATCAAGCGCTCACAAAGTGGAATATGCAAGACGCCGGGACTGTACTCCAACAGTCTTTAACTTTGATATTAGGCGACCAAGTTCAGAACACAGGCAGCTCAATTATATACAGGTTGATTTGGAAGGTGGCAGTGACTCTGACAACCCTCAGACTCCAAAAACTCCTACCACGCCACTTCCACAGACTCCAACCAGGCGCACAGAGCTGTATGCTGTGATAGACATTGAAAGAACAGCTGCTATGTCAAGCTTGCAGAAAGCACTGCCACGTGACGACGGTACTTCTAGGAAAACTAGACATAATAGTACTGACCTGCCTATGTGAGCCTGGAAAGCATTAGTTAAATCATTTGCACCTTTTTGAAGTTTTTTTTTAAAATGAATGCTCTGTTTTGATTTTTAAATGCTACACCACATGTTATAGATTGATAGATTTTTTCTGAATGCTTCATGTCATGTGCTTATTTAAAGGGAATTTAAGATAGAAAGAGTATTGAATAACACTGTTTCATTTTACAATGGTAGTTAACAGCTTTCAGACAGTGTTGCCATCTTCTTATAGTGCCTATTGCATTGGCTGAAAGTTGGATAACATGCCAGTTCTGGCAGACTTGGCCATGTGCCTAAAGTCACTGAAGGCATTATGACACCTTTTTTAATGCCTCCTGAAACTTCGTATTAACAAGCAGGTCAGTATTTTCTCTCATAGCATAGGCCCGTAGATTCACATATTCCAGTTGAATTTATGGCATCATGTGGCATCAACGAGAGAGATTCTGGTCAGTTTGGGTTGAGCCATAACAGGGTACAAATTCCTTTTATCTAGCATGTGTGGGCTTAATGATGGTCTGGCACATAAATCAGTGCTTAGTTGATGGGAGAGGATGACAGGCAGCTGTCATCCTCTAAAGCCCTTCTAGTAGGAGCAGCTTGTGACGGTCCTGCACTGTGTAAGTCTATTAATAAAGTCAATTACTAAATTTGAAATTTTAATACTGAGTAGAGTGCCATTACTTACGAGTGGCTGACTTGGGAGGGATGAAATCAGCAGTTTCATAAATATATTAGAGTATCATTTAGCACTTGGTTTCAGTCCTTGAAATAATGACCAGATGCACTTTAAAACCACTGACCATAAATCCAGCAGGTAGTAATTTTTTAAAAATGCTGTTTTGTCACAGATTCATTTGCACTTCAGAAAGACACTGTGTTGCAGTTCAAGGTTTTGGTTTTTTGCTTTTTGCTTTGTCAAATCAAAAGTAGCAGTGACTAATCTGAAGAAAGTGTACCATTTAGCAGGGAAGTAAGATAAACTTACACTTTTTTGTGTGTAAAGGTGGCATAAAGAATATGGTATGGTACTGTATTGATAAAGAGCTATAAATTGTTTTTGGCCAGGATGCAGTGGATGGCATTCCTGACTTTACTTACTGCTGGAGCCCTCTTTGTCCCATTATGCCCCCCACCCCACAAAGGGCTGCTCCCAGAATTCTATTGAGAGCAACATCCCATGCAGCTGAAAGAAAAAAATCAGCAACCGTTCCATGTAGATGCAGAATCACTATCTGCTGCGGTTGCACAGAGCTCTTTGGATTCCAACTTAGATTTGTTTCTTCAGACCATCCTGAGAAAAGAGCTTCGGGATTGACTTGCCACTGTCGCATGCGAGAGTGGGTTCTCTTTACGTCAGTGTTCCCTTTCATCACAATCTGAAATTGGCCTTGGCTTAGATATCCACTACAGACTTCCAAGTGGCAGCTTCAGGTTTTTCCTGTACAGTTGTACAGATATTTGTGAAGTAATTCGCAATTACATTTAATGTATGGTCAGACCTTTCCATTTTGTAAAATGTCTTTGCTCTTTCTTGCTTTTCATTTTGCGTCGCCATCTCTCCTGTACAGCCTTTAAGTTGCATACTATTAATTCTGTACATAGCTCTTGTTCATTGTATTTTATATGTTGCCTTTTGTTCAATTTCCATGTTGTCATGGGAAAGCTTTTGGGGAGGCCCACGTATAATATTGTCCCTTGTCAGAAAGGCCTTCTTTACTTGCACAAATGGAATGGTGCATTATAGATGTTTGAGTACAAACAGTTCCCTGGCACCTTAGAGAGGGGCGTATAGGAGATGTGAGCATGTATTGGCTTCTTCCAGATAACATTTGCAGGTCAATGTAGCAGTCAGAATGCTGGGCTTGACTATATCCTATGCTTTACCAAAACAAGCCGGTAAAGTGGTTGTACAAGTAATAGTTTGCTTGAGTTGGATAAGGGCCACAGCTCAGTAGTAGAACACATGCTTTGCTTGCAGAAGGTGCCAGGTTCAATCCCTAACATTTCCAGATAGGTCTTGTCTGAAACCCTGCATAGCTGCTCCAGTTCGTGCTGTCAGTGCTGAGCTAGATGGACCAATAATGTGACTTTTGGTATAAGGCAGCTTCCTATGTTCCTGTCTGCATCTGGGTTCTGTGAAACAGAGACCCCAGTCCTAAACATCTGCAATGGGGTATCTGCCTAGGATTCTAAGCATGAAATCCTTTCTGTGCTGCCATAATGTGCTTTTTGTGATATGGTTCTGTTATTGACATCAGTGTGTTGCCAGCAGAGCAAGTCTTTGAATGGAGGAGCTACTGAATATGTAGAGAATATCTGGAAGTAATATCTCTGGATATATAAATGTAACCCTTTTTGTTTGCTAGTTTAACTATCACTGAATATTCCCGGTATATCTGGCATCTGCTGATCTTCCCTGGTAAATTTATCCAGTCATTCCTCAGTTTCACAGTAAAAGAAGCTTGCAAAGCAACATCACAGCAACACAGAATAGCTGAGCCTGCAATTGCAAAGGAAAAAACAGCTGTTAAAAACTGGTGTGATACCATGGAGAGATCTAACAATTTCAAGACATTTTAAAGGCTCCTAGGGGCAGGGGTGGGATTCTGGTGTGTTTTCCTCACCAGAAAAAGAATTCCAGAAATTATGTAAAAAAAGGAAATATATATATATATATATATAAGCATACTATCTTATCAAACATAAACTTTCCTTCTTTAAAAACACAAAATGTAGTATGTTTTAGAACATATTGGTACTGTTTAGTTTATTTATGAAATTTAAAGTTATAAACATCTTTATTTTATTTAAACAATAATTGCAAATCTATCCAGGGTTAGGATGCAGCAGTTTAAAATTCCATGTCGAAGGTACCTTGCCAATGTTCACTTGGAAAAATAAGGAAAAAATGAAATGAAATACAGTATTGAAGCGATCAATATTGTAGTAAACAAAGGAAAGCATGGGCTTAAAATAGTATTGTAAACTTAAATATTTTCATGCGGAAACGGAATATGCTATATTTTAAGAGAGAAGCTCTGGAAGTACACGTTCCTATAATATAATAGCGGTTTTAAATTTGGATAGTCTGTTAATAATATATTATAGGGTTATTATACTTAAACAGTTCCTACACTTGGAATCCAGACCCATGCAAAGTTACAGACCAGCTCTAACAGCCCTGATCTGTGCTGTAAGAGGGATTATGATATGGTGGAGGTATCCCATCTGCCAGGCTCCACCAGTGGATGGGCCTAGCTGCTGAAATGGTGATGATTGAGTAGTTAATGCTAGTGGTGTTTCTGCTGGTGATACCAAGGGTGGGACGCCCAAACCAGGACATTGCTAGAGGGAAGGGGGAGGCACAACTAGCAAAGTAGCTTAAAAATTAAAATCCTGTCTTCCACTCTGGTCAATGCTGTGCTCTACCTGGGCAGGGTTAAGATTTCTCTGTTAATTGGCTTGAGCGCCACTGAATTCAGAGGAATTTGTTTTTGAGTAAACATGCATAGGAACAGCTGAAGCATTCACTGGAGCTGCAGAGAAAATTATCTCTCCTGAACAGTTACTTGTTTTATTTATAGCCCATATGATCTCAGTAAATATAATTGCAGATAGTAGCATAACTTGTGTTTTTTTGCTCTGAAAGATCCATAAGTTCTGAATCTATAAACTTTCAATTGGAACTTCATGGACTTCAAACAAGGACCAATTTCCTGTGAATTTTGAATTAAGTCTTAGTGTGTTGCTTTTCCGATCATAGCAGCAATGCTTTTATCACTAACATTTACTACCTTGGTCTGAGAGATTTTCAACACTGTGAACTGACTGCATAGTGATTTTACTTTAAAATTGGTTTTTAAAAAGTATTTTCCTCATTCTGAAAGAAACTGCTGCATAATTTTTTTCTATGTTTCCCAAAACTTTCTTGTAGATGGGAAACTAACATATCTCAGTACAGGAAAAATAGATATAATTCAGGTTTTTTTCTTTTGGGCCGTCACGACTCTATATACATGCCCTTCAAATTGAACAAAACTATGTTAGCAGATAATTTTATTTTTTTTTAAGCGAAGTGTCTTCCAAAAAAAGTTGAGTTCCATACACAAAGCCTCCCATAAAAAATCACTTAAACTTAGTATATAAAAAAGACTCTGGCAAAGCTGCTTTTCTGTTCAGTTATAATGTTGCCTTCATTTTGATAACATTTTAAGAACTCAGCTGCCTAAAAATACCTTCCTGCTCATATTTATGTGAGAATGTAGTCAGATATACAGCTAGAATCCTTCATGATGGAAATGACAGAAGGAATGGGACGTTGTGAATTGTTTTGGAAACAAATTATTTCTTTTTCTCTGTCCATCAATGAATGGTACTTGGAAGTAAATAACCTGGTACTTGAGAAGTTAGGGGACTATTGATACTCTCTGAAAGCAACTGTACATTGAATGTGTCAGGATAATCTGAAATCCTGTTAAATATATTTCAGCTAACTGGATCCTGATTGGCAGTACTGCATGGTGTTAAGCTCTATAATTTTGCTTGAGGAAAATAGGTATTATGAAATATACAGTAGTATGTAAAAGGAAAGAGGATACGATCATAATTTATTTTTGAGAAAAGCTTAGATTTGATCAATTGTCTTGCATCGTTCCCCTTAATCATCTTTTGTGTCTTATGTACCTGAACACTATCTCCTTGCATGTGTGTTTGAAAGAAACTAGGGTAGCTCTTTATCCTTTTCTGACATCCGAAATAGCTTTCATGGTTTTATCTCTGTCTCTTCAGGGAGACAGTGTGTCTAATTAGCTGCTATCAAATGACAAGATATGCACTTTATTGGAGACTCATCAAAGTTGGGATGCAGTCATCATTAGCAGATTTGAGTCTCTGTTTGTCATCAGTATTAATGTTTGCATTGGATCTGCAATGTGCTTAGTAGGAGAGCACTGAACACATACTTTTTAGAGAAATAACTAGCATGTTGTTGACATTTCCTCCACAATATCCTGCAAAAAGTGGCAATAACCTTTCAGTAATACTATCTATCTACATTTTTTTTGCCTGAAAAGTATACAAGACACCATTTCTCTACTGTCTTTATGTTATAACATTAGCTGTAAATCATCCAGTCATTTCGATATCACAGAAGGGCACAGCGTAGGTGCACCTACTGCTTCATTTTGAAGTCTTTACAGTGTAATAATTTTAGTTGTGAAAAGTACAAGACACAATGTTATAGGTTGACATACTTGCAAAAACAAGGTTTTACCAGAGGTGCTAATGAACATGTGCATATTCTGGAAACTCCTCAGTTAATATCTTTAAAATCATAAATCTCACTCTCTGAATTTTCCATCTCCAGGGTTCTTTGTATGTGTCAGCAAAATCCAAATTCTGTTGTTACACCAGTCAGATGTGCATATGCTGATTTTGCGTGCTTTCCTAAGAACTGTATTTTGGAAGACAGTGACAGAATAGAATGGGAGAGCTAATTGGATGGAGGCTATTTAGGTTTGTAGATGCAGGTGTCGAGAAATAGGAGCAAAGAGCTGTGGCAGGCACTAAAATGAGGTTCCTAGGTCACAGGAAGTCCTGACTCTCCTTAGATAACATAGATTTCACCAGACTTCAATCACATATTTCCAGGGGTTTTTTCAGCTACCAGATTCTTTGAAAAGAATAAAAGAATCTGGTACTAATTCCTAGGGTGCCAGATTTCTGTGTCCAATTGTACCTTTTGTGCTCATGCCGCAGTCATGCAGAGATACTGAACACATACTCAGCCTTAACCACCTATCACCTGGACAGGATACTCTGCTGAATTGATCAGTTGATGAGCCCAAGTTGAATAGCAGTCTAGTAAAATGTGATTTAAGAGAATAATATTGCCAACCACCTTTTTAAGTCTACGCATTTTTCAGTAAAGTGCTTTATTTATACTAAAGGCAAAAAATTGCCACGCCTATCGCAGATAAGTGGAGAAAGTATCAGCGTAGGGAAAACTCTTTACAAGCGTTTGCTTGATTGCTGTATTGGGGTTTTTTTTGTACAACGTAGTACAGTGGTACCTCAGGTTACAGACGCTTCAGGTTACAGACGCCACTAACCCAGAAATTGTACCTTGGGTTAAGAACTTTGCTTCAGGATGAGAACAGAAATCACGCGGTGGCAGCGGGAGGCCCCATTAGCTAAAGTGGTACCTCAGGTTAAGAACAGTTTCAGGTTAAGAACAGACCTCCAGAACGAATTAAGTTCTTAACCCGAGGTACCACTGTACCTGATACTGATGCAAAAGTGGGCACAGTAAACACCGTCCCATGATGGTGGTGCTCAATTTTCCTGCACAACATTGCGTGTTAATATCAGCATATTCTGTGGTTGGTGCCGATTGAATCTTGTGTTCTCCCCTCTTTGTGACTGCTGCTTCACCTCTCATTCTCCGTTCACTTTTATTACAATTTTTCAGCAAACTGTTGCATTGTTGCACCCATTCACTTCTCTGACAAAATCAGCGTCACTGCCCTGTCAGGCAAGGAATGTCCAGAGTGATGAATTAACTCTGTATTGTCAAATGTACACATAAAAGTTAGGAAAAGGCATGCCTATCAGTCCTGCATCTCTCAGCTACTCCTAGGCGTCCACTGGATGAGGCAGTTGTTGCTCCCGACCTGTGTGCAAAGAGGCAATGACTCTGCCTTCATGTAACTTGTTTCTGCTCCTCCTGCTTCAATCCTCTGCTGGTTCTGGGAGACAGTGGAGCAGGAGAGGTGAGGGTGTGGAAGTCCTTTCCTCTACACCAGCCTGACCTGTCTTCCTCCTGCACCCATTCTTTCCTCTCCAACCCTGCAGCTTCTGCCTCTGACTCTCGATCTGGCTATTACAGGCTGCCCCAGATCACTGATCTCTTTCCAAGTCAGTCTCCAACCTCCTTCCTGGTGCCCTCTCCTCAGTGTCCAAGCAGTCACTAACAATTAGGAAGGCTTATAATAGAAACAGAGCATCTGAGTACTGCATGATCCTGGCAGAACACCTGAGCACTCTGCAGTCCCAGGCACCAGCTATGTACAACCACGTTTCACAGTTGTCTTGTATCCTGTTCTCTCTTTCCTCCTCTTATTTAATGCTTACTGGGGGTTTTCTTCACCCTGGAATTAAGTTAGAAAGTATATGGGTGCAATTGCATGCAATCTGGACGTGGGGAGCACATATGCACAGGATACTTCCTTCCCCAGATTTTATTTGTGGGTTGAGGAAAGATGGAAGTCAATGTGAAAAAGTGTTGGTGCTGACACATGTAGAGTGCATAGATTGTACAAAGTTCATTTATTACACAGACAAGACGGAAATACTTTGCTTGAAATTTCAGTTGTCAGTGGTACTATTTCTTTAACAGCATTTGATGATACACAGATTTATATTGGGCTATACCTAAGCAGTATTGCGTGTAATCTCCCTTTAAAAGGACACATTCATGAATTTGGTTATGGTGTTGGATTCATAAATCCTTTTTTCCCCATTTGTTGAAGGTTGATCCCTTTTAATTTTAGTAAGTAAAGGTTGAAGCAGATACCCACCTCTTAAAATCCAAAAACACAAGGAACCTAAAACCCATCTCTTAAAAAGTAATAATAACAATACTAGCGGTAAAATGATCAGTGACTGTATTTACCTTTTGCTCTCTCTTCACAGTAGCATGACTTGATAAAAACAACAAAAGAGTTTCGACACCTTTAACAGTCATATAAAATGCTATCCTTCTGTGCAACTGTTCACCTTATTTCACATTCCGTCCCCCAATTTATTTTTTTACAGTTCTTTTAATTTAAAATATCCCAAATGAATGTTTCTGATGCTTGTTTCAAGGTAAAAAAGAAAAAAAGCGTAACTTGAACTTGCATTATTGTCCAGTCTGAAATTACTTCTTTTAGATGATGCATACCAGTGTTAACTATCAAATCTAGTGAGTGGAATGACTTTGGTCATATGCACCAAAGGTCTTCACCATTTCTTGATCTTCAGGTATGGTCAAGATTTTTCTCAAATGTTTGTCAATAGTTTTGCTGGGCTATTATGACAGTATACTAAGCTGGGTACAGAGAATGGTGAGTGTGAAGAAGCTCGTGAAACAGGACTTTCCTTCTGCCTCCAGCCCCTGAAAAGCCATACTTGAGGCTCAGAGGACCCTCCTAGGAGAGGTACCTTGTGCAAGTGTTTGCCTCTGTTTATTATGCAGTTTCCCATCTCCCCCAACAACCACCCACAGCACTAAGAGAATCACCTTTATGCAGTGCTTTTTTTCTTAAAAAATGTTTAGGAGTACTCTCATTTTCCTACTCATATTGAAATACTGTCAATGAGGCCAAACTTAGATTCACAAAATATTTAGGGGTATGCGTACACCTACGTCCCCCCCAGAAAAAAGCACTGCCTTTATGACTAAAGGAGATGTGGAACAGGGAAGAGTGTATGGGAATATTCACTTCTGCAAGCTTCCTCCTCACAATTCTCTGGATCCAGCCCAAAGTTTACTCCAGTTTAACATAGACTTTTGTGTGAAATAAGGAAAGTAGAAATTAATATCTGATGAAGTTCCTTTTATTGTCCCTGAAATGTTAATTAAAAACAAAGCTACTTTTTGAACTGTATTTACAAAGCACAGTTGAAATTCATCATTTTTAAGGCTGGTAACATGTATATTTGAAGTACATGTCTTCTGCTATATCTGTTCCGTTGTACTTTTATGTAAAAAAATGTATGACTGTCATTAAGAACGAAATTGTTGGTTCCTGGTCCACAGGGCAGTCTTCCTGTGTGTTCACAAAGGCCCTACCGTAGAATGGCTTCTTTCTTCCTGAACAGTTCCTTTGAAATCTACCACAGAAGTGACCGTGAATGGAGCCAGAACCTTGATCTGCGGCTAGGGACTGGAGCACATCAACATAAATCTGATTAAGGCCTTAATATATATGAGACATGAGGCATGTCTGACAACTTTGTGCTTGTTTCAAAGAAATTAACACAGTAGTGTGAAATGAGCCGCAAGTTTGCATTGGTAGTGACATCCCTCTGTTCCAGAATCTCTTTGCAGTGAAAAAAGGGGGGCAGAGTTAGGAATTAAAGTCTTCTCATGCAGAGCTTTTATGTCCACATTGTCTTAGCTGAGAACATGAGGTATCATCATCAAACAGGATGATGTTGCTTTTCGATATATTCGCAAATGACCTGAAAATGTAACTGAAAAAGTTTTATTCCCGTTTATGGTCAGAACTGAGGTTACTTTCTGAATTTCACGTTCCTTATTGCTTTGATTTTTTGAGGTATTGTATGTGAAACAAATGATCTTAAAAATGGAGAAGGTCCTTCACTCAGGAATTTCTATACTTTTTGTTTAGCAACGGATGTCAACAACCTGAACTCCCTGTTAATTTCCAATGCAATATATACATATATAAAAATATATAATATTATATAAAGATACATATATGGTACTAATTCTATATTTCCCCTGATATTTGCCAAACCTTGAATGCAGGCAGTTGTCTTGTTTGTAAGGCATTGATTGCTACTGAATGTATAGGAAATGCTTCCATTTGTAAAAGGAAATAGTGTTTGTATGGTATACCATATTATGGCATGTCCCAACCAGCAAGTATGGTGCCTTTCTTTTTTTAACATAAACGTGTCATTTCATTGTAGCATCACCTTCAGTTATGTCTTCTGAAACATTGCTTCTCTAACCCTGCACTGTGGTTCTGAAGTTATGGTACAGCCCAGCTAAAATCTTAGCATGAAAACAGACAATAACAGTCCTGTAATCACCAGTGTGCCACAAATGCATTTATTAAATGCATAAATATACATTTCTATGAAAGCCAAAACTGTATTTGTATGTTACTTTTTGTCATTACATTGTAATATACTGTAAATTTGTTATTTGTTCTAATTTTGCATTATAATTTTTTTCCTACATAAAGACATCCTACATAGCGACTTTGTATAAAAGTAGCTTTCTAGAGTTTATTTTATAAAAATAAAAAATTCTAAAGAGTTGCCAAAATCCTTCTGAAAAATTCACAAACTTGTTTCAAACCACCCCTCCCCCACTGTGGTTTGTTTCAAATATTCCATGCTTCCTTTTGAGCAAAAAATGACATTTATACTACACATAGTATGTTTTGTTTTTCAAGATTCATATACTACCATTTAATTTTGGCGTGCTTTGTCATTGAGCTTACCAGATGATGTCAGTTTCAAAATGTATTATGTAATATTGAAAACATCCCCTCACCAGTGCCAGCTTCATACGAATTGTAGCATGGCAATAAAATATTGATTTTTACTATGTAAGTGTTCAGTGCTTCTTGAGTGGATGGGAGAAGGGTGTTTTCAGGTGTTTGTATTTTGTACTTTTTCTTACAGTCAAGTAAACTGTAAAGATAATCTGCTTTTAAGTACACATCACATTAATTAGCTATTCAATAGTCTCTCTTGTTGGATTGAAAGCCACCAAACCTAGTTAGTGCTTGAACAGAGAAACCTGAAGGCTGGGTTAAAACTATGGTGATCTCCCTTTGTCGTTTCTATAGAGAAGAGTGGTTTTGTGTAGGACCGTTCAAAAATGCAAGTTTTCCTTCTCCACCTTTAAATGGTGGAGTCTGTTAATAGCTTCTGGCCATTATTTTTGTTGATAGTTTAAATTGGGCCAGATCAGAGGGGTGCCTAACCACTATCTCCCATCTTGAAGACCAGGTCTCTGACATTTGTGGCAACCCAGTACAGTATTTAGAACCTTCGGTTTTGCCTAATTAAAAAAAATATAGATACCACTGTGTGAGACTGCTATACCCAGAACTAACAGCTGCTTCAAGCTGTTGTTGCTTCAATAAATCTTTCTGCATACTCCATAAGTTTTTATACCCAATTCTTTGCTGGGACTTCTGCTTCTTTCCATTTTGGGGCGAGTAACATTCTTGCCGCTGTAGCAGCTAGATCTGAAAAACCATCTCCACCCGTTACATTACAAGCTCGTGCTGATCCCTGGCTAGGCTCCAACCCGCTACGCAGAGGCATAAAGGACCGGCCGGTAGGGGGGAAAACTACACTTCCCGGCATGCAACGAGCCCGCTCTGCCCTTCCTTTCTCCGGCGGCGCGCGTCATTTCCGGTGTTCGTTGAATCCGCTCGAACGCGCAGCTGCGGCTCCGGGCACGAGGCGGCTGGGAAGATTCGAGTAGCGGCCTGGAAGCCCCACCGCGCCGTCAACATGGTGAGCCTCGAGTCTAATAATCCCCTCCCCTCCGTCCCTCTCCGCTGAGGGGGAGCCTGAGCCTGGCGTTTCTGAGGGGGGGAAGGGAACCGAAGGTTCCAGAATTACCGGAAAGGGGGAGGGGAGGGGAGCCGGTGACGCCCTGGCGGCAACGGCCGGGGATGGAGAGGCCCCTGGGCCCCGCTCTCCTTGGGCGGCGCCGTCCACGGTCGGTAGGATGCTGGGGCCTTCATCCCTTCAGGCCGTGTCCGTCGCCTTTCCTCGGGCCGAGGAGGAAGAGTCGCCTCCCTCTCTCTTCGGTGCGCAGGCAGCCAGCGCCAGAGACAAAGGAAGCCGCAGCTGGGGGGGGGGGGGACTCCGGAGAGGCCTCTTGGTTGTAGTTCCATGCAGTCACTTCATAGGGTTGGAAGGGATCCCGAGGGTCATCGAGCCCAAACCCCTGCAATGCAGGAATCTCGCGTAGAGATCATACATGGCAGAGGTGGCCAGCCAACCTTTTATGATTCAAAATCTCGCCTCCCGAGTTCATTGGGGATTTGTGTGAAGACTCCTTTCAGGGGAGCCTGGCTGCTGTCATGCCTACGGCGTCGCATATTACACACACACCACCCTTTTTCTTAAATTTCGATGTAGTGATTTGCACCGCAGTTTACGTTGCATTCTGCAGCAGGGGTGGGGGGTCTGGATCTGGTGGGTGGACCACATCCTTGTTTCCTTCCCCAAGTTTGACAGGTGGGCGAGGCTACCCGTATTTGCCCTTGTTGTTTGAAACCAAGCAGCAGAGGCAGAGAGGCATGTAAAGTGCTGAGCATCGTCTGATCATTGAGCCTGGCGACGCCATGTGTGTGGCGTTCTGCAAGAACTAGCAGCCGTCTGATTGGCGGGTCTTGCAAAGTCCCATGCACAGTACAGTGGTACCTCGGGTTACATACGCTTCAGGTTACATACACTTCAGGTTACAGACTCCGCTAACCCAGAAATAGTGCTCCAGGTTAAGAACTCTGCTTCAGGATAAGTACAGAAATCGGGCTCCGGCGGCGCGGCAGCAGCAGCAGGAGGCACCATTAGCTAAATTGGTGCTTCAGGTTAAGAACGGACCTCCAGAACGAATTAAGTACTTAACCCGAGGTACCACTGTACTTTGCAAGACCTGATTATCAGAGCTTGGGAAGCTTTGCGGACAGTGTGTCTTTAGCTGCCCCACACTTGACAATAGCAGGTACAAGACAGGCTCGTGTGTCTTGACCAAAATGGCCTGGTGGGCCGTGTGGGCATTATTTGGCCTGCGGTCAAGATATTCCTCATCGCTGTTCTGCAGCTGTAAGCTGTTTGGTTGTTCGATTTGTGTGTACATTTTACACCTGAGGAGGGACAAGCATGCTCAGCTCATTCCCTAAACATCACCATACTGTTGCCTTCCACAAATTGGAGAATGAACTGCTTCTACTCATTGAGGCTCCACATGTGATCTAGAACCCTGCTTTTGTAAGATTTTTTATTATTACAATAATAATAATAATAATAATAATATTATTATTATTATTATTATTATTATTATTATTATTATTTATATCCCGCCCTCCCCAGCCGAAGCTGGGCTCAGGGCGGCTAACAACAATCAAAATAATCCAACATTCTAAAAACATTCATTATAAAATTAATTAAAATCAAATTGATGGCAACCATTAAGCAAAATTCTGTGCAGATTGCCAGGGGAGGGGGTCAGGCTGCGCCCTGACCAAAGGCCTGGTGGAACAGCTCTGTTAAATTTGTATGTCGCCCTTCACCTGACGACCACAGGGCAGTTGACAACATTAAAAAAACAAAACAAAATGAGAACAAAATACATAATAAAATGAAAACAAACCAATTGCTTCTCTCCCGCAAACACATTTAAAAGACCATAGAATGTTAAATCAGCCCAAGACCTGGTTACAGAGTAACATTTTTGCTGGGCACCTAAAGATGTGTGATGAAAGCACCAGGTGGACTCCTTGTGAAGAACATTCCAGAAATGGAAAGCCACTGCAGAAAAGACCTGATCTTGTGCTGCCATCCTCCAGCCCTCTTGGGGAGGCACTCAAAGAAGCACCTCAGATGATGATTGCAGGGTCTGGGTTGGTTCATACTTTAAATCACACTGTCAGCCTCCACCCTAACCCCCAAATAGAAAATGCTGTCCACTTCATACTCATGAAGGGCAATGACAGTGGTGATCTGGGAGGCAGAACTTAGTGCTCTGGTATCTGTTAGTGTGTAGGATTTATAAGTGAACATCATGCCTGAAAGGAGCAATAGTCACAATGTGAGCAATTCAGAAATTACATAACACTCACAGTAAGTGGATGGCAAGGTGTAAAATTATTATTTGAAAATTAAGTCTTTACTATATGCTAATTGGCATTTTGTTTCCTATTATTTCAGGCATCCTTATCCCTAGCACCTGTGAATATCTTCAAGGCTGGTGCTGATGAAGAGAGAGCAGAGACAGCCCGTTTGGCAAGTCTAATATTCATTGACACTTGATATCTAGAACTGTAGTTGCACCTGTATGTTTCGCTATAAAAGAAAGCTTGAGCTTATTCTGCTTGGGGTCATATTTATAATTTCCTCTTTTTTATTCCAGTCATCTTTTGTTGGGGCTATTGCCATTGGAGATCTAGTTAAAAGCACTTTGGGACCTAAGGGCATGGTAAGTTATTTGCAATTTCTGAAATACATTGTTTTTGTCACTGTTACCCCTTTTGAGTCAAATATTAAATATCTTCAAATATGGACCTTCAGGACAAGATTCTCCTTAGTACTGGAAGAGAAGGCACAGTGACAGTAACCAACGATGGCGCAACTATCTTAAAAGCTATTGGAGTGGACAACCCTGCAGCCAAGGTTTTGGTTGGTATGTTTGACTAAATACATTATGGGGATATTTTATTTTGCTAAATTAAAAGATTGTAGATTGTCTGCTTCCTGTGAAAACTACGCTGTGTTCCCAGTCTGACATTATTCACCACATCATGCTGGTTCTTGAACCAAAGCAGTCAAACTTAGACGTAAAGAAAAAGCTGGATGGTGCTGCTTAAGCGTTGCATAATGCTGTATTTGCTTCTCATGGCATAGCACCCTATCCTGGGCACATACAGCCTTGCCTATAGTATGACAGTGCAGTTAGAGAGATCCTGTTTTTATCTTTGATTTCTGTATAGCCGTGTAGAATGCCAACATGACATTTCAATATTAAAGCTTGTGTGGTAACGTTCTCCTCACAGATATGTCCAAGGTTCAAGATGACGAAGTTGGAGATGGAACTACTTCAGTAACTGTTCTGGCAGCTGAATTGCTAAGGGTAATAAATAGTTCCATTTTTTTAAAACACTGAAAAGGTATGCTGAAATGCTAAGTTGAAGTTTTTTTGCTACAACAAACTAATATAGCTAACTTTATAGAATATGTATAAAGTATACTGATAGATAAGGGAGTTTTTATTTGTTGAAGATTCCAGGTAATCTTATTTAAGCCATTACATCATTGAGACAACTGAAAAAAGGAAGAAGAAAGTGGCATGTGTTTGCCGGAAAGCACACTTGAAGTTACTGTTTTACTTGCAACTGCATTAAGATAAACTAAATACTTTTATTTTTCTAGGAGGCAGAATTATTGATTGCCAGAAAAATCCACCCTCAGACCATTATTGCAGGTTGGAGAGAAGCCACAAAAGCAGCAAGAGAAGCCTTGGTGAAATCTGCTGTGGATCATGGGTTAGTTCTAGTCACAGACAACGGGCATTTGTCTCTCAGATTGTTAAGGTCCAATATCATGTAACTAATAACAGGTGTGTGCAGCCAAACCAAAAAGGAAAGTAGCATTAAGAGCTGAATGGTGCTTGCACTTAAAGAAGTGTTTCCTGCTATTTGAAACCACAACTTTGTTGTAATATTCTACCAATAAGCAAAATAGTCTTGAAATTTATCCCGAGCATTCTTCTACTACTACTACTACTACTAATTTATTTATACCCCACCCATCCGGCTGGGTTTCCCCAGCCACTCTGGGCAGCTCACAACAGATTAAAAACATTCTAAATTCTGCAGTATATTATTTTAGATCTTGCTGTATTTATTTATGAAAAACATGTTTTAAAGACAGTGGTGTCGGATGCAAATGGCTTCTTCCCTCTTTAGTTTTCTATTTTTCCAACTACTTTAAATATTTTACAATGGCTATTATGGAAAGAATAGCCTCCCTGTTCTAGATTCTTTTGTCCTAGTGAACAAGACTTCTTCACACCTGGATAGGACAGTGTTCTAGGACAGTATCCTATATTTTGAATAAAATTGTCTTGTATTAGAAGAAATTGACCTGTGTTGCAAAACTTTGATTTATACCAGAGTTCAAAAATGTGCTAGATACAGAGGGAAAGGAAGGACTGGGTGTATGGCACATTAATGAGGCAAAACCCTATTGTACTGCTGTTGATTCATGGATTTTAAATGCTGAGGTTCTGCATTTGAAAAAATAAAATCCATGATTCATGGATTAATTTAGTCTCTTCAGTATGCAGATGAAACATTGGACATCTTTATGTGAAAATACAGTTTCTTCTAAACTACAAATAGTGCAGCACATGCTATTAGGCATCTGCATGGGCTTACAGTATTTTTGTTCTTAACATTTGAAGATAATGTCTTCCAAGTTTGGGTAGCGGCTTGTTAGGTTGGTGTAGGTGGGTGGTTGTTATTCGAAAGTAGAGTGTCAGAAGCCTTGCAATTATATGCAGAACTTTGCTGTGTGGTTCTCTGGATCAAGGCCATATATTTTAGTGGTGATCCAAGATGTGCTTTTAAGTTTACTTTTTCTGCTTTTCAGGGGAAATGAAGCTTCATTTCACAAAGACTTGATGAATATTGCAGAAACCACACTCTCTTCAAAATTGCTTACTCATCATAAAGATCACTTTGCAAAACTTGCAGTAGATGCTGTCCTTAGGCTGAAGGGATCTGGTAATCTGGAAGCTATTCATATCATCAAGAAACTAGGAGGAAGTCTAATAGACTCCTACTTGGATGAAGGTATAATTTTGCTTACTGGTAATAATTCAGTAAATTATATCAAAGCAAGGAACCTTGTCATTGCTTACTATGAAGATAAAATAGCAGGCTTTCTACTAAGCCAGTTTAAAACATTTTTTACTGTCACATAAGCCATAACACCAGACAGTGTTCAAAAAAAATATGGTGCCTGCTTTATTCCTACAGGCTTGCACTGGGAGAAAACTAGCTCACAATTCCTGTCTTAGTGTTATGCCCAAACCAGGGATCATAGTTTGTTTCACTCTAAGTAAACTGATCTGTAATCTTCTTTGCTTACTGCTCATTGTTTGTAGGAGCGAAACAAACACAATCACTGGTTCAGATATAGCGCTGAAAATGGAAGGAACAAGATGGGTTATGGCTTACTGTGATATATAAGTGCAGCCAGTATTTGTATATTTCTATTAGCCTTGGTAAAATTTTGAAGGCAAGTTCCAATGTAATATTTTGCATGCAGAGAAGGGCCTCTGAAAGCTATTTCCATAGATGTGAAACATAAGTGGATCATGTTTACATTGCTTCCTGAATGGTTTTAAATCACAGGATTACCTATGTAAACTGAATGTTTGCCCATTCTGAGAAACCTTTTCATATTTATGCACTTGGGTCACTTCATAATGTATTGTACGAATTAAGCATCTGAAGTAGTCTCAAATTATCTACATTTAAGAAGCTAAGTATCTTCTGATTCTATTACTGTTTCATTTTGGTCTGCCTTATGTGTTCCTTGATGCTTCATATGATTTGGGGGGAATACTGCTTTGTTTTATTCAGCTAAGTGTTTGAATCTATTTCTATGACAGTTTGAGTGAAAAGAGACCCAGGCAACCTGTTCAGTTTCATAAAATATGCCCGATAATCCTTGCTGCTATAATGAAAGTCTGATTCTTCTTCATTTTAGGTTTTCTGTTGGATAAAAAAATTGGAGTCAACCAGCCAAAAAGGATTGAAAATGCAAAAATCCTTATCGCAAATACTGGCATGGATACTGATAAAATTAAGGTACGCAATTTTTGTGGTGCAAATCCTAGTGAAGTCAAAGCAGTTGAGCTATTTTTTAATATTGTCATATTTATTTCTTAGATATTTGGCTCCCGTGTAAGAGTGGATTCCACAGCAAAAGTGGCAGAAATTGAACAAGCAGAAAAAGAGAAAATGAAGGAGAAGGTTGAACGTATTCTGAAGCATGGAATAAACTGCTTTATCAACAGGTATGTATTATGCTGAGGGATGTTGATTGACCCTTCAGAGCCTCTGCTGACAAGCCTATAACTACATAGTGGCACAGTTCACACATCACCTTAAACCACAGCTTAAAACAAACTGTAGTTTAGTGTGAGCAAACAGCATTCTGGTGCAAGGTGCTCAGAAATTCCCACATCACTTCTTCCTCATTGCTGCTGCTGCTGCCGCCATGCCATACCATGGATGAAAGCTAGAGCCTGGCTTGTTGAACCCAAGAACAAAACCTTGGTTACTAGTCTTTAACAGTTAAAGTCATACACATTGTTTAAATATCATTGTACTGTTAAGCACTGTGGAAGTTTTTGTTGAGATAAATTAAGATATGTTTTCTGCCACATTATTATGAGACCTTTTCTTATTACAGGCAATTGATCTATAACTACCCAGAACAGATGTTTGCTGCTGCTGGTGTTATGGCTATTGAACATGCAGATTTTGCTGGAGTTGAACGTCTAGCTCTTGTTACAGGTACAGAATTATTTTTAACCTGCCTTTTGTTACACAAGGGATCCCAGAATGTGGTACAGTAAAAAAACCAAAAAAAACCACCACTGCATAATAAAAGTAAATCAGCACCAGAAAAAAATATGCAAGTAATAACCAGGAATCACATAGTAAATACTTTACCTTGATGGCAAAGTACCATCCATTGAACAAAGGATCTGAACTCCTACTCCTACACTTTTTTTTTTACAACATTCTGTAAATCTGATTTCTTTCTTAGCTATTCGGGAAAGTTACACAAGAACCCAGCTTCTTTGCTGCTTGTGGGCCAACCATGAGAGCTGAAATTGGCTACCAATACATTTTTTAAACTTTTTTCGCACAATGATAGTGAGGATGTCTCCATAATTTAAGGTGAAAGGTGGCATATCAGCATAGTAGTTTCTTTAAAACAAAACACACACAGAGAGAGAGAGACTGATGAACATACATACTGCTCATACTTCTTTTCATAAAAGCTTTTTTTCAAAGTTCAGGTTTGTATGTCTACTAAGTAAACAGTTACTAAAACTACTTTACACTTGTGGTGGGAAAAGGCTAACACGAAGTTGCATTCATTCTCAGGTGGTGAAATTGCTTCAACTTTTGACCATCCAGAATTGGTGAAGCTAGGAAGCTGCAAGCTGATTGAAGAAGTCATGATTGGTGAAGATAAACTTCTTCATTTCTCTGGAGTTGCCATGGGTAGGTTTTGCTGCTCAGTGTTGGACAGAACAATCATATGCACCAGCTACCGTCCACTGCTGTGTCTGTGGAGCAGCTGCCACCTTGCATTCATGCTTTACCCAAGGAAGGGAGGAGAAGATACCCACAGTCTGAAAATTTTAAAAACAACAGGCACGTCCCTGGAAACTATCAGGGATGGTGGTTAGCAGCAGTGCTCATATGTTACCCACACATGGAAAGAGCAATGACCCCAACACCTCTACCACCTTGAGACAGAATAACACCTTTTGCAAGTATGCAAAGGGAAATGCCTGAATATGCAACAAGAGCAGCTACAGAGCAACCATCTCTGGTAGCTCAGTTCATCTAGTGGGGGGAGGGAGGTTATTGGTTTGTTGCTGTTTCTTGTTTTTATGCTTTTATATAGTGAACTGCCCTGAGATCTGCAGATGAAGGGTGGTACACATATTTTAACAATAATTAATAATAATAATAACCAGTCAACACTATGCGGCTTTAGGATTTGGCTTGATAGACAGCAGGGCAGCAGGTTCAATGTCCTCTTATATGTAGGAGACAGGATTTTGTTGGAAATATTTTTATTGCTTTTCCTTACCTTTTTATACCTTTTAGGTGAAGCATGCACCGTAGTTCTGCGTGGTGCAACACAACAGATCATAGATGAAGCGGAAAGATCTCTGCATGATGCACTCTGTGTTCTTGCCCAGACTGTAAAAGATACTAGAACGGTGTATGGTGGAGGTAAATATACAGTGTTCTTATTTTAACTCCAGCAATTGAAAGTTTAACTTTAATACTTGCTCAGGTTAGTTACAAGGTGTCTTGTTTGTTTCCTAACTCATAGGCTGCTCAGAGATGTTAATGGCTAATGCTGTCTGGGAGCTTGCAAAGAGGACACCAGGCAAGGAATCCGTAGCAATGGAGTCTTTCGCTAAGGCCTTGAGCACGGTAAACTAGTGTTTGGTTCTCTTTACTACCTGTATAATGAAGCATAGCGCTCTGGAAAGCTAGTAATTATGAGGAGGAGGCTGAGCACCCAAACGACATTTACTGGTTGTTGGTCATTGCAAAGTCTTTTGAGATGGTAGTTTTCAGGTTTGTGGCTCATGCAACCAACTTGTGCCCTTGTTAACCAAGGAACAGTAACATTACCTATCTTCCTCTAGGCCCTTTCTCATGTTTCTTTTGGCTTGGCTGACTTTACATAGTGTTATTTCTAAGCACTTCTAAAACATGGGTTGGCTTCCTCTCTCTCCAAACCAATTGTAGCAGGATTCCCTTGAACCAGGAATGGAGGACTGTGGCACTCCAGATGTTGTTGGACTCCACCTTCCATCAGCCGTGGCCGGTGGTCAGGGATAATGGTTCCCTAGCCCTGACCTAAGCAGAGATCTGGGATTCTCTTGTAAACTTGTTTCTCTTTAATGAATGGGAGGAATTGCCAAAGATTGTTAGTATTGACAAATTCAGATTCTGCATCAAGGATACACATATTTTGAGTAAGGATAGTGCAATAGTACAGTAGTAACTAATAGCGCTTATATGTGTGTTATTGTTATTTATTTTTGCAACTGGCACGTAGTTTGCAGGTTTGTTCTTTGCCAAATGGTCTAACAAGCCTGCTTTATTTTGTTAGCTCCCAACTATCATCGCTGATAACGCTGGCTATGACAGTGCAGATTTGGTTTCCCAGCTTCGAGCTGCTCATATTGAAGGGAAAACCACGTATGGACTTGGTAAGGATTTTTATATATAGTTTGTATGTTTTATTTTTTAAAAATACACCTTTTTGTAACCAAGACTAACACTTGCAGTGGGAATAGAAGCTGCTTTGGGGTGCTTTGCATTCAACAGCAGCAGTGAAAATTAAAATCGGGCATAAGACTGAATTTCACTAAATGCAAATTCCAATTGAAAATGTGTAGACCTTTAATTAAAATCAGTATCATTTTAACAGTGCCAAGATAGAAAATGCAAAACGGCTATGGAAATGGGATGTTTGCCTTATTAACACTGATAAACTTTTTTTCTTAATCTCTTGAAGACATGAAGGAGGCTACCATTGGAGACATGGCAACTCTGGGAGTGGTGGAAAGCTTTCAAGTGAAACGGCAAGTTTTGCTGAGTGCTGCTGAAGCTGCAGAGGTGATTCTCCGTGTCGATGATATTATTAAAGCAGCTCCAAGGTAAAACCCAAAGCTTTTCCAGTTCTTGCGAGACAATGCCGTAATCAATCTTTATCAGAAAAACAATTGATTTGAACTATAATTTCCTTATAATAGGTATGCTTCTATGTTTATGAAATTTTGTCACGGTTGTACATTTGATGCTACTGGCTAAGATAGGATATACTCCCATCAAGGTACTATCAGTGTCCTATTTGGTCTAGTAGGATCCGTTTCAGGTTTTGAGGCCTGAGGATGTGGCCAAGGGAGTTGAAGCAGCGGGACTGGAAACATACCCTCTCGGCACTTGCCTTTTTTGGCTGATTCAAAATAATCAGAAGGGCTTGGCCAGAGGGATCCAACATGTGGGGAGCTCATACATGAAGATCTGTGGGGAGGTCCTCTTGATGGAGCTGCAATTAATTGACTGATAAAGAGCACAGGAGGGAGGACTTTCTTGGGGTTGGTTGTCTGTCGAATTCCCTCCCCCTCAGATACAGCTGGTGCCAACTCTTGTAGGCATCTGTGGTAGTGGGCCGAACAGTGGTCTTACCCTCTTGTAGTTATCTCTGCCTGCTACTGTTATGAATTGAAATATCATTGTAACTTACTCTGGGATTACCTGGGCAATTAAGAGTGGACTGAGAAGGCTATTGCTGATGAACTAAACAACAAACATGTACAAACACTTTTAGGTTCTTACATTCTAGGCTTGCAATGAACTTGGAGACTCTTCTTTCCTCCCAACATTTGCGTGTACTGAATTCTGATTCTTCTTTCAGGAAAAGAGTACCAGATCGTTATCCGTGTTGAGTATTCCATGGTCAGTAAAAACACGTGGACCAGAAGTTTGCAAAATACGTTGTGCGCTTCAGACCGATTTGATGAATAAAGGGATGGAATATCGATCTTTGGCATGTGGTCATTCTTTTGTTGGTTTAAATTATATTGTTTCAAAAAGACCAATTCATTCTTATTGTATAACATCTCTACTTCCCCACCATCCTCTTTGTAGTACCCCATAATAAAAGTTTCAAATCTGTTTTGACTTTCTATTTACCTTGGTATAGTACTGGAGTTTGTGCTTTTTATTGGAAAGACCTTTGAATGCATACGTGTGAAATAGTGAGAGCACAATTCAGATAATATGCAGGTGGCTGATCATGAAAGCAAAGTTTACTGCTAGTATTTAAAAATCCTGTGTGATCCTTTTATTAAACATTTCATGAAGATAATACAGGCCACTAAACCTTAGCTAGTTGTCTGTTTATCACATCTCGGCAAGGAGGAAGTAATCTGAAACCTCACTGTTTTTGCTGGAATTGGAGGTTCAAGTACATAACTTCCCCAAGACAAAAAAAGTTAATTTCTAGTTGGCATGTTAAAAAAAAAATCTGGAAGAAGTAACCATATTAGCTGGTTGCAGCAAATGATAGAGTTCTGTGGTACTCTAACTATGACCGCATGTCTTGTGGCATGAGCTTTTGTAGGCTGTAGTCTACTTTCAGAGTTCTGAAATAGCTTGGAAAGTTGGAGGAGAAATAGTTCACAATGAAATAATAAAAAGCTTTACTTAGGATTACATCCAACATATTGCATGCCTTTTAATTTAAAAGGTAAAACAACTAACTGCATAGTTCCTCTAACTTGTTAGGCATGTACAATAGGCTAAAGCGGTGGTTCCCAATTGGTGGTCCGTGGTACCATTCATATAGCAAAAAGTACCACAGAGATACCTACATTTTCAAAAGTAGGAGGGTCATTAGCTTGACTTGAAAAATGGGGTCTGCAGTACTTCATTAATTGGATAACACCGAGTTAAATAGTTAAATGGAAACAAACTATTCTAATGGCATATCTATAAATATTGCTTTTCTATCAGTCATGGCTTCCCCAGAGACTGATGGTGTTGAACACTACGCTAGGGGTCCTATCTCTCTTAACCCTACACGCTACATTTCCCCGAGCAGCACTCAAGCTGGAATGCAGATAGACTCCATGTAGTTCAATTTGTAACTGGTGAACCCCAACTTAAAAGTTCTCATTTACACACAAAACCAGGATAAATGCAAAGATTTTCCCTGTTTGGCTGTACTAGATACATTTGCAGGATGAAATATCTTCAAAGTGCCTTCAAAATACACACAATTTCTTTAATACCACAGAGCTAGTGCTATAGCATTGGTTTTAATTTTACAGAAGGCAAGGCACCTGCATTTTTATCTTTAAATGGATTCCTTTCCCCCTTCTCAAAGATTTGTTTATAATGTGTACTAGGTTTTATTCCATCTGAATTCTGTAGAAGAGCTGCAGGTATCAGAAGGGGTACGTTAGCTGGCTGTCACAGTTCAGAGTTTATCTTGCTAATTCTAGATATTTAAATTACCAAGCTGGGCATGCACACAATACCGTAGAAATCAAGTGAAATCAAACACATGCAGCTTTACACTGGATTATACAGCCTGTGAAAACACAGTCCAGATACTCTCATCTTTATCTGGTGATGAACACCCTGGCTGAGAAGGCTCCTGCGGCAAACTTACAAGTTCTAGTGGAAATTTTTGTCACTCGGCTAGACTGAGATGGCCTGGAGGGGGGAGAATGGAGTCTATGTCCTCAGATCCTTTGTCCCTATCCATACCAGATCGTTTCCTAGGTTCGGGGCTTTCCTCAGACCACCTCCCAACCCTATGCACCCCCTTGGCTACCTTGGGTGCGTTTCTGCAGGGGTTGTGGTCATAGATCACCAGCTTCAAGCTGCTCAGGTGCACGAGACTGGGGAAGTAAGTGATGATGTTGCGGTCGACGTCGATAATTTCCAGGAATGGCATGTGAAGCAACACGGGGGGGAATTCAGGCAGCAGGTTGCCTGAGAGCCAGATGCTGCGCAGGTCCTTCAGATACCACAGCTGCGCAGGGAGGGAGTGCAGCGCATTGGAGCCGGCGTGCAGCGTCTTGAGTTGCTTCAACTCGCACACCACGTTGGGCAGGTGATACAAACAGTTGGACTCAATCCAGAGCGTCTTCAGGTTCTGCAGCTGGCGCAGCTCCACAGGCAGGTCTCCGAGTCTGTTGTTGCCCAGGTAAAGGATACACAGCTGCTTCAAGGTGCACACCACTGGGGGAAGCGTTTGGAAATTGTTGAAATCCAGTGCCAAGATCTGTAGGTTCTGCAGCTGTTCTAGCTCAGAGGGCAGATGATTCAGATTGTTGTCGCTCAGGTACAATTTGACCAGTTCCCTGAAAGAACAAATGTGCAGTGGGAACCTCCTCACCTGCCTGCTGCTCAGATCCAACATTTTATCAATTGGCATCTCTTCAAGGTCTCCCAGGATGTATTTCTGGCAGGCATCTGATGGGAAGAAAGCAATGACTGTTCGGAAAGCGTTGCCCATCCTAACAACTTTGGAAAGTTACATCGGTTCTTCGCTACCCAGTGAATCAGGCTTATGGAGCAGGGAAGCTGCCTGGCTTCTATTTTGTGTGCTGTTCCCTCCTCCTTACTGTGATATATATGGTCCACATAGCAACAATCATGAATCTCAAGAGCCCTGAAATGTTCCTGATAACTGAATGAGTGTCTGCTGATGAGAAATACAGGCATTGCCTTGGAATAGCTCTCGTGCGCAAAAGCAGCAGAAAACACCGAGGTGAAGTTCTGAGATTGCACAGTGGTTAATCAGACATATTTTCCAAAACAGTCCCAATATTCCCCTTAGCATGCTCTACTCTAAAGGCTCTGCTCTAATGGTGCTTTATGCTATAGTCACTTGCTAGTAACATGAGAGAGGGATATATTCAGTTCTCATTTATGTGAATGTCATCTACTGTAAGTGTTTATTCATTGCAAGTAACATATTATGCCCTCTGGCACAAGCTGAAGGGCTCTCAGCCATGGCTTTCAGTCAGGGTTCAACCATCAGCCAAGCAATTCTTGTTGGCCCTAAACTGCGACAGGTTCCCGTTCTGGATAGGTGCGGCTGTTTTAGTATACCTGATGTAAACCACCCTACACCTGTACCACAAACCTGAACTGAATTGGACTCCATTGGCTGCTTTTGGTTAAAAAATATGTGGGAGTCTTAAGCATGGGATTCAAAGACACCTTTAACATCTAATTTGACCCCGAGTGGATGGTTTCAAATTTCATGGCACAATTAGGCAAATCCTACTGCTTAAATTGGACATTGATTTATATGACATTTTGCTATTTCTGGATGCAGAATGCTTATTTACATTTATTTGTTGTTAAGGAACATATTTAGGACTTACTTAAATATATTATGGGGTAAAAACTCTGGTTCACAGTTTAACTATTAATCTAGCCTTATCAATGCAGATCACAATGACCTTAGATTGCTGCACCTTGTGACTATGTTGGCAAGCCAAAGTCTCCTTGCAATGGGCTAATGAGATCAAGGCAATGAAAAAATAGCCTAGAGTCTGGACTTTTGAGGACCTTAATGAGTGATGGGGGGTGAAGAACAGTTAATGTAGGATGCTTTGCCTCTCAGAGGTGAAAGTCTTGCAGACAAACAGTAGTTGCACCTTTGTCTGCAAGAGAACAAGAGCTGATTCACGTAGCCCTCTGCATGTGATCAGATGTGAGTGTTGACTGAATCCTGATTCAACTTGGGTTTTGTCCCCAAATGGTCATGCAGTGACTCCATCCACTGGTGCCCATTGGGGCTGCTGGAGTGCAAGGCAGGGAGGCCAACAGGAAGTGGAGACACAGCCAATGACAAACAGAGCCAACTAAATTCGTTTGGACCCCATCCTTGTCCCTGCTGAGTTTTACAATGGGAACAGAGAAACTGGGGAGGAGGAGGAGGGAAGTGATAAGCAATGCTACCCCTTGGGCTATAGTTGTAAGCAAGCAGCTGGCCAAGTTTGGGTTTGGTGGGGCAGTGAGCCATTTTCCCTAAGAGACGAACCTGTATAGTCTCTGTTACTCACTGGGCTTGCCCTGAAGTCTTTGCAAACCTGCTTGTGTTAGATGTGCAAGCTGAAGGCCAGAGCCATTGAGCAACAGTTTTTGACACAAGGATTACTCAACTCCACATTATATATGTCAGGAGTAGGGAAGCTTTTTCAGAGGGCCACATTCCTTTCCAGGCAGCCTTCTGGGGCCCACATGCCAGTGATGGGCAGGGCCAGAGGTAAGGAAGAGGCATTGCCAGAGTTCAAGGATGCACTTGAGCTCCAGGAGGGTGCAAAAAAGGTCTAGTGAGAGGCATGACCTGGGGAGAGGCTGTGTGGCTGAGGAGGAGGAGGAGCAACCTGGAGACAGCCTATTTGGAAGGATGGATGTAGCCCCCAGGATTGAGGTTCCCCATCCCAGATACATTTTGTAGGAATAACTTGAACTGATGAATTGGATTGCAGACAAACTGTACCTTTGAAGCACATTCTTTCTCTCCATGAATTCTGGACCCTGTCGTTTGTTTATGAGGTGTTGGGAATTATAGCTCCGTGAGGGGTAAACTACAGCAATCAGAATCCTTCGAGGAAAATAATGTGCTTCAAGTGGGCTTTAAAGGTATTTAGTGTCTAAACAGCCTTAGAGTGAAAGCTTTGCACCTGCCTCCTTGGGGAGAGGTTAAAAGGTAAAGGTAAAGGGACCCCTGACCATTAGGTCCAGTCATGACCAACTCTGGGGTTGCGGTGCTCCTCTCGCTTTATTGGCTGAGGGAGCCGGCGTACAGCTTCCGGGTCATGTGGCCAGCATGACTAAGCCACTTCTGGTGAACCAGAGCAGCGCACGGAAACGCCGTTTACCTTCCTGCCAGAGTGGTACCTATTTATCTACTTGCACTTTGACGTGCTTTCGAACTGCTAGGTTGGCAGGAGCAGGGACTGAGCAATGGGAGCTCACCCTGTCATGGGATTCAAACCGTCAACCTTCTGATCGGCAAGTCCTAGGCTCTGTGGTTTAACCCACAGCGCCACCCGCGTCCCTGGGGAGAGGTTAAATGAAACTAATTCAGTAACAGTTAATGAGAAAACCCAGGTGAAATAAGGAAAGGTCAAATTGCTTGTTATGGTGCTGAATCTTTCAGATGAGCCCATTTACCCTTCATCTTTCTATAGTGCTTTGAATTGCATAGGTTCACCTAGGAAGACCTGGGGACATGGTAAGACCTGGGTTATAATTACTTAGTCCACACTGAAAAAGACTCATTATTCTTAAGGCATGTGTGGTGAGACACAGCCAACCTCCTTACAACGGAGTCTATTAGAGGCAAACTTTCAAATTTCAACGGCGCCCTGCGCAACACAACAAAATTTGGCATCCCCACCCACATCTCTCGACTTTCATTATAAGTCATTGTTTCAGCCCCCTGCAGCGCCCTCTCACCAGTGCGGGTGAACCAGTCGCGCTTCCCTAAATCCACCTCTGTCACTGCTCCTTGTTTGGATAGCATTGGGGCAGGGCAATAGTGGCAAGGTTGGAGTGGGGTGGGGTGGTTGCACCAGTGGGAGCATCCCTGCTGGTCCAGCACTCCTGTCAGTGCAACTGCACAGTCTCACCCTTATTGGCACTTCAGCTCCATTCAGGTAAGCAACCACACCAGCGTCAAGCCCTACCACATGCACTGCTACTACCTGCCTCCATCACTCCCTTGTTGGAGTGTTCTAATGCAGAGGTGGGGAACGTGTGGTCCCCTAGATGTCGCTGAACTCCAACTCCCAGCATCCCTGGCTATTGGCGATGCTGGCTGGGGTTGATGGGAGTTGGAGTCCAACAACAACCTGAGGGCCACCGGTTCCCCATCCATGTTGTAACAGATTGCAGTATTTACACAAATTGGCGGGTCCTTGTCCAGCACATTACAAATGTCCTGCCAAGCAACTGACCTGCAGTCATTGACTGACCCTGCAAACAGCTGGTTGTGATCCAGCAAAGTATATAAAAGAGATAGAGAGAAGAAAAGCCAGCTTTATTTCCACTTCCAGCTGAAGCCATGAGGATTCTCTTAGCAGCTCTGGTTTATATTCCGTGCATCACAGCTGTAGTAAGGTAAGGAAGTATTTCATATATTTTCAGTGTGTTCTTAGCAGTGGGCCCATGTTTCTATAAAAAGGAGTCTTGTTAATTATTTTAGAAGCTTTTTTTATATATAAAAAAGAAACTTTTGGTGTTGGCATGCTATAGAAAGGCATTTGCTACAAGATGGTACTAGACTCAAACCCTGGGCAAAATTCATGGAAACATTTCCCCTGCAACAAGTCCCAATGATTGGAAGGCATAATACCACAATTTACGTTAATTTCAGTTCTTAGGACGATGCTTTATACTAATTCAGGCTATTTATCTAGTCCAGTACTACACAGACTAGCAGTGGCTCATGTACCTCAGATAGGAATGGGGGAGAAACTTGATTCCATTGGCACTTAAAAGTGAGCTAACCAACTTTGTGTTTTCTGAAACAAGATGTGAACTGAAGAACAGCTATCCTCCAATATTCTCAGCCAGCTTTTTCAGTGCAGTTCTCCAGTCAAGTAATGTACATAAAAGCGCCTATACAATGGTAAAGGGTGCACATATTAGTGAAAATAACATATAAACATGTGTATATTGGTATGTGCATATAAAAATGTACACAGGAGAGATTTTCGCTAAAATGTTGGCAAATTTTCATGAGGATTTTTTTTAATCGCAAACTGATGCAGAAATGTGGAATTTAAATTAGAAAACTGAGAGAAACCCAAAATGGACATGTTTGCCCATTCCAAGCCTCAACATCTACCATGTAATTTTATAACACTCTAAGGGCCGGATTCAACTCAACTGGTGCACTAGCAGAAGCCAGTGCAAGGACTTGCGATAGCTCAGAAGAGCTGTCCCTCCTCTTCTCCCCCTGCACTTCCTCAATTCATTTCGGAGGGTCGGGAAACCCCAGAACAACACATGTGGGGAGGAGAAGGACGGTTGTTCCATCTGGCGGGCAGAAATGCTTGAAGAATTATCTTATTAGCTCTATGTTGATTTCTATCCTAAGCTAGGCAAAGTTAACATGGTACGTACCAAGGCAAAAATATTGATTAAACCACCCTAGAAGAAGCATACTAGTCCTAGTCCTAGTTTTGGTTTTTCTGGGATTTCATTGTCCATTGTATGCCACACCAAACATGCATTCATGTCATCCGCCCAGGATCCCTCTAACGCGATTTGAATCTATCAGAGGAAAACTCCGTAAAAGAGGAGAGCTGCATAAGCTTCTTGAAGACCGCCAACCTGACATTTTTGTTCAGAGGTACCCGCACTGTCTCCCTTCCGATATTAATTTGTCACAGGGACTTGCAACAGAAAGGCTCTATGATTACATGAATGTGAGTATGTCACTGCATAATAATGGGATAAAAGCTCATAGATGTTGCTGCTCTTTCATGAAATAACAAGGCTCCTTCATAAAATAACAAGGCAGATTGCAACATATAAAATAGTCTATAAATGTCTATAAAAGAATGTCAGCAAACATCCATTGCTCAAAGTATATGTCCATTTGTCCCTTAGTAAAATTGCTGCACTTGGAATCCATTAAGCCAATATTTATAGAGCTGTTAGTAGCCCAGACCATACCAGAAACATTATTGTTGTATTGTAAAGTAAACCTAAATTAAATTGCAAATTTAAACCACCCGTTCACTCCCAGGACAATTAGGAATTAAAGCACATGCCTCAGATAAGCAACAATTGACTTTTTATGCTTTCTTAAAATATAATAGAGGCTCCATATGTAAATTCCTAATTCTAGGAAACATTTATTCCTCATAAACTGCAAAGAGAAGGAAGGTTGGGTTTATCATTTAACATACCATTGGCAATGTGGTGCCATCCAGATGTTGCTAGACTACTACTTCCATCATCCCTGACTGTTGACCACACTGCCTGGGGCTGGTGGGAGCTGTATTCCTCCGAAATCTGGGGGGGGGCACCATGTTGACTCCCTCTGTGCTAACCATTTGAGCAGAATAGCTATCAGACTTCTTGTCTAAGGATTTGTGAATGGTTCTTGGTTTAATTCTGATCCTGTTTACTTGAGGAGGTGGCTGGACTTAGAGCGGGTCCTTCAAAGGGACTGTGCGAGAAAAGGAGGAGAAAGGGATCGTGAGGTAAATCCACTGGATGAGAGGTGTGGTAAAAACAACTCTTTCCTCAAACTGCTGTAGAAAAGGAACACAACGAGATGGAAAACAGTTTCCTTTAACAGTTTCCTTGTGAGGCCACAAATGTTTTCGTTTTGTTTTAGCTATGTTTTGAGGTAGCCGTCAACAAAGGCGCTGCCTTGAGCCAAAGATTGGGGGGCCAGCAGTGCCGCGGTGCGGTCCATGTGTGACATGCCAGTGAATTTTGTAACACGTGTTGTGTCATGTGTTGTGTGTGCATCGTTGAGAGGAGGCCTTGCCCAACACCACAGCTGCTCCTCTCTCACACTCAGGAGGAGGCTGCCTTTGATGCTGTGCCACACTTGGCTTGGTGGTTTGGCCTCCTCCACCCCCTCAATATTGGGGGCGCTGAGGCCCCGGCTAAGAAATATTGAAGGCGCTGATGACACCTCCACCCCTTAGAGTTGGCACACCTGGCCGTGAAGGTCTGTTAAAGCAAAAACAACCAGGAGTCTTGTGGCCCCACTATTATATATACATGCACATGTGTGTGTATGTACAGTGGTATCTTGGGTTAAGAACTTAATTCGTTCTGGAGGTCCGTTCTTAACCTGAAACTGTTCTTAACCTGAAGCACCACTTTAGCTAATGGGGCCTCCCGCTGCCACCGCGCTGCTGCACAATTTCTGTTCTCATTTCTGAGTTAGCAGAGTCTGTAACCTGAAGCGTCTGTAATCCGAGGTACCACTGTATATGTATATAATATTGTTAATTGTCAATAGCAATAGAGGGACTTGCTCCTTTGCAGTTGCTGACCCATGTTGCTTCAAATGTGTCAACGAGGGCTGGGGAACCCGTGGCCCTTCATACATTCCAGAAATAAAAAGTTAAAGGTAAAGGACCCCTGGACGGTTAAGTCCAGTCAAAAGCGACTATGGGGTTGCAGCACTCATCTCACTTTCAGGCCGAGGGAGCCGGAGTTTGTCCACAGACACCTTTCTGGGTCATGCGGCTAGCACGACTAAACTGCTTCTGGTGCAACAGAAACTAGAGTGCATGGAAACGCTGTTTACCTTCCCGCCACATCTATACTTATTTATCTACTTGCACTGGTATGCTTTCGAACTGCTAGGTTGGCAGAAGAAGGGACAGAGCAAAGGGAGCTCACCCTGTTGTAGGGATTCGAACCCCCGACCTACTGATCGGCAAGCCCAAGAGGCTCAGTGGTTTAGACCACAGCGCCACCCGCTTCAGACATTCCTGGACTATAGCGCCCGTCATCCCTGCCCACTGGCTGTGCTGGCTGGAGCTGATGGAAATTGGAACCCAACCATGTGCCACAGGTTCCCCAGCCCTGCTGTAAACAAGGATCTTGGTTTGCTCAGGAAAGAGTGAAATTGCTCCAGGAACAGCACCATGGTAGCTTCTCCTATTTCGTTCTTTAAAATTTGCCGGGTCAAACAAATATGCAAAATATGCATTTCCAATTAAAGCAATGAAAATATAAATTAACAGTTAAAGCCTGTTCTCGGAATACAAGATCACATCACCTTCTGCAGCAGATGCCAGGAATGGGTTGTTTTTTTAAAAAATACTAAAAATAGAACGTGAGCCGAGGCTGTGCTGCTGCCAGGGGATGATATGGAAGTGGAAGACTGATAAGCTTGTGGAGTTCATTGGTGGGCTGATCCTGTCTTGGCATCCAGGATTCTTTGCCTGGTTTCTAAATTCACTTGGATATTTAAGAAAGCAAAGCTTAATCAGGCTTGTTAAGAATTTCTGAATAAAACATTCCCTCCCCCAATTTGAACAACATCCTATGCAAGGTATGACTCAGAGTTCTGCGCAGTAAGTCATTTAGAAACATAGCTGTGCCTTTAAGTGCAGGGTTTTGTTTTTAAAAGCAAAATTGCCACGGTGGGTTCCCTAATACAAACGGGATTCCTAGCATTTCTCCAGTTTGTATAGAGAGAGAAAAAGCTCCTATTGCTGGTGTGGGGATTGGGACCACAGCAGGAAAACAAGATTAAAGCCCTCTGGCACCACACTAAAATCCCAGTCCTGATTGGGACCCTATGCTGGCAATTCCTTTAAAAGACAAACACCAAATTGGCAGGTTTGGGCCTAATGTAACATGTTAAATCCCTCCCAGCAGAGGTGTGCCTGGCACCTTGATTAGATAGCTTCTGGTGAATGCTGAAGACATACCTCTTTACCTTGGCTTTTTGGGTGTATACCTTTCAGACCTACCTCTATTTTCAGTGTTTCGGCTTGGAGGGTCGTTACTTCTGCTTCTAAAATGGAACTACCTACCCAACGTTGTGTTCACCTGCTGGGCACTATCACCCACCTGAAGCTCCCCTAACCTTGTCTGTCAGGTGACTGAATACTGGACTGATGGGTTGTTTTCCCCATAGGCCCAGTACTATGGAGAGGTGAGTGTTGGCACTCCACCTCAGCGATTCACCGTGGTGTTTGACACCGGCTCCAGCGATTTTTGGGTCCCATCCGCTCGTTGCTACAGTAAAGCTTGCAGTAAGAAATATTTTGACATTTAATGGGTTTAAAGCAGCAGCAATCTCAAACATATTCCACCTTGTGTACCACAGAATTCTCCACACCCAAACGAAAATAATTTAAGGTTTGTTTCCGCCCCACACCCCACAAAAGATGGGTGGGGTACAAATAATATATATAGAGAGAAAGAATGGATTGGAGACAGGGAAAGGGAGATTTTAGATGGCTGATTGGGATGGAAGTAGCACAGAATTTTAGTCAGGGAGGGCCATAAAACGGTATGTAGGGCATTGATGTAATCCATTTCTGTCTTTTCTACCCCTCTGTGAGTTCCTGAGCTTTCACCAATTGCCCACTGTTAAGGAAAATTCTGGGTTGAGAGCCTACTCAACAGCCCAGCTCATTGGGGTATAAGTCCCCTGCGGGTCCATGCGGTCAGTAAAAGAAGGAAATTCCAGCCAAGCAATTTGGAGCAAATTAGCAGTCAGTAGACTTAGATCCTTTATTGTTGTGCAACAGGTTCAACAGCAGCGAGTGAACCCAGAGCATGGGGCGACATTGACTTTCCCACCATATCCCAGAATACAGTTCGCACAGCATCATCAATACATCATTGCTACATCACTAACATGTCACAAAAGGGGAGGGTTACACAAGATTAGCATAGACAGATATATCAGGGCAACACCCAAGTATAAGATTAGCATAGGCAAACATGTCTTAAGTACCCACCACCCAAAAGTACGATAGAACTTCCTTTGCATGTCTGGAGCCTGAAGCAAGTCTGGTGATGAGATTTGGCTTCCCTTGGAGAACAGTGAGCCCAGCAATTGTCACCTCTGGGAATTTCCTGGGGTAGGAGATGTGTAAACATGTCTTCAAGCTTGGGGAGGTGGCAGGGGAAAGATTCCTTTTTCCATGGGCAAAATGGCGTTGGAATGGAGGAACTTGGCAAAGGGGTTGATTTTATATGATTCATAAAGCTAGGTATCTTCCCTGAGCTGTCAAGTCGAAAGGATACATTCAGGCATAATATTTGTAACATTTAACAACTTCAAATATATGCCCCCTCCCTGTAATTTCCGTAACACCACACAATGCCAGTAGAAGGAACAGCCAAATTCGGTATCTGGGTGATCTCTTGCAGTCATGGAGGTTCCAGTGCATGCAAAGAGCTTCTGTGTTGGCTTCCCCATTTGCTTTAGTCACAATGGAAAGGATGTCTGCCTGCATCTTCCCCACTTATCTGAGTGAAAGCGAAGCCTGCAGGTGTATTCACCTATTGCAACTCAAAGGACTCCGGCCCCAGGATGCACGTTTCATATTTCCATGACATAGACGATCCATACAGAAAATGCAGTGCTTTGCTTTTAATTAATGCAATCCTTTGCTTTTATTATTTAATCAAAATTAGGCTTAAACTTGGGGGGGGGAATCATGTTTATTGCTGAGGTTACCAATAGCCTTTGTTTTTACAGGCATGCATAAAAGATTTGAGTCATTTATGTCATACTCCTATGCGCAAGTAGGGGAGCCGTTTTATTTACAATATGGGACTGGGAGTTTGATCGGCGTCACTGCCAAAGACACCGTACAGGTGAGAGAAGCTCTTACTAGGGTTGCCTTCGAGGGTTCTGTATTTCGTTGGGTTCTTGGCAGTACACATGAGGGCATTGATAATTTGGGACATGTCTTTTATAATAATTCAGCTGATGTTCAAAATGCATTGTTAAGGAAATCCAGTCCGTGTTTTATGTGTTCCAGCTCACCAAAGTCTCTTTGAAGATAAGGGAACACAAACAACACAACTATCTTATAAAGTAACTTTATATGCAGATGATATAGCATTAATACTATCATTCTTTCTCATCTTTGCCAGAACTGGAGAAAGTTACTGGCATATATGGTTCAATATCAGGTTGTGTGATAAGCTTTTTCCATCAGAGGCGGGGAAACTTAGGCCCAAACTATAGAATTTTGTGACATAAACCAAACCTGAAAAGGTTCAACAAGGAAATTGCTTTGAACTGAATAACCTGAACTATAATGTGGTTACATGTTTTTCATATTGTTTCTCTTTGGCAAATCAATGAATCAGTTCAGCAACCTTTCCATTGAGGCTCAAGACTTTGGAGAGTCTGTCTATGAGCCTGACCTGACCTTTACCTTTGCACACTTCGATGGGGTGCTGGGCTTGGGATATCCATCGTTGTCAGTGCTGCATGGACTTCCAGTATTCGACAATATGCTGAGGCAACAATTGATAGAGGAACCTGTATTTTCCTTCATCTTGAACAGGTCAGTGTTTGAGAGTGAAAAGATAGAATGGCACAAACCAGCCTTTCCACAAAATGGTTTCTGGTGAAATATTCATGTTGTTGTCATCCATCTGTCTCAAGAGACAATAGACTATGCCTTCTGGGGTAAATCAAACCACTGTGAAAGCAACACCAAAGTAACTTCCCTGGGGCATAAGCCTGGGCTTTGTGTATGAGAGTTCTGGGCTGCCTAGACAAGACCACCATCCCTCTGGCCTCGCTGATGTGGTCCAAAGGAAAGCATAGCAACACACTTGGCACCAGCTTGGCTGCAGGAGCTGCCAGAAAGAGGAGCACAAGGTGCCATCCAATCATCTTAGGGACTTCAGATTTGTGGAGGGTTTACTTGGTGCTTCCCCCGCCCCAAAAGACATGTTGAGGTATTCTCATTTTGACTCAAGAAAACCACCATTTTATAGTTCAAATTCGGGAAAATAAATACAGTAAATGGACAAAAGTACAAAGATTCACAAAATGTTTAGGGGTATGCGTACCCTTGCATACCCCCAGAAAAAAAGCACTGAGTATATATATATTTATTTTTGCAGTTATTGTGAGATTTCTGGTACAGTGGTACCTTGGGTTAAGAACTTGATTCATTCTGGAGGTCCGTTCTTAACCTGAAACTGTTCTTAACCTGAGGTACCACTTTAGCTAATGGGGCCTCCCACTGCCACCGCACAATTTCTGTTCTCATCCTGAAGTAAAGTTCTTAACCCAAGGTACTATTTCTGGGTTAGCAGAGTCTGTAACCTGAAGTGTCTGTAACTTGAAGCATCTGTAACCCGAGGTACCACTGTACTACATGTTTTCCACACAATTCATCAGGAGTGGAATCTGGTTCACAAATTTTATCTACTTGCTGCATGATTTCAGTGAGCTGAGAAAGGCAGGGACAGCCACAGGTTTTAGGGGGCCCTCAGCCAAGATGCCAATTATCCAGTAAGGAGCCCTACTTGTAGTATAATCATAATCATCAAAATTATAAATGTTAATTTATTAATCACCTTCTAGACCATCGTCTCAAGTCAATGGACAATAAAAAAATCCAAAAACAATTAAAAACACAAAGAACAGCTGATACATTTAAAACAAAACTGAAACAATACAAAATAGACACTCATAACAAAGGTCTGTTTATCCAGCTGGGAAAGCCTGTTGGAACAAAAATGTCTCCAATTGTTTCTAGAAAGTGCAGATAGTGGGCACTTATCATATCTCAGCAGGAATGCTATTCTGCAGAACCAGGGAAACCACACAGAAATTCCTGCTGGGAGTTGCTGAGATCTTTGGAACTTGCATGAGAAACGTTCCTGCAGACCACAGAAATCTTCTGGATATGTAAGGGATAAGGCTATCCCTCAAGTAACCTGGTTCTGTATATGTTGGCACCAAAACCTTGAACCTGGCCTGGTAGCAGATTTCTGTTTCCTCTTTTTGTTAGAAAATGAACGTATTCATATTTGAGCTTTTAAAGAACTCCAATCAGGGCTGTAATTTCTAATGAACTTCTATTATTATTATTATTATTATTATTATTATTATTATTAAATTTTATTTATATCCCACCCTCCCCAGCCGAAGCTGGGCTCAGGGCGGCTAACAACAATCAAAATAATCCAACATTCTAAAAACATTCATTATAAAATTAATTAAAATCAAATTATTATTATTATTATTATTAATTGTTATTATTATTATTTAATCAATTTATACACTGCCCTATACCCGGAGGTCTCAGGGCAGTTCACAAACAAAACCACAACATATAAAACCAAACCAAACACAATAACCCCCCCCCAAATGTCATTTAACTCCATTTGAGTTGCTTTTCAGATTTGGACTTGATGGTTCTGAAGTATTAAATACTTTTTTTTGTATTCTGGCTATTCTCTTGTCATGGTTTGACTATGGCTGCACACATACCATACATTTAAACCATGGCTTTCCCCAAAGAATCATAGGAACAGCAGGTTACCCCTCACAGAGCTACAATTTTCACCACCCTTATCAAACTCCTGTTCCCAGGCTTATTTGAGAAAAGTCATGTGCTTTAAGTATGCTTTGAATGTATGGTATGTTAGCAGCCTAGGACACCTGCAGCTTCCAAGACAAACACAAATATCTGAGAAGGCTGAACTGGTTTACACCCTCATTCAACTTCATGTCAAACCACAACTGTGTTTATGTTTGCCTATCCAATAATAGTTTTTCTTTCTTCTTTTAGAGGAGGCAACACTGAGAATGGGGGTGAGTTGATATTTGGAGGCATTGACCATTCTCTCTACAAAGGGTCCATTCACTGGGTTCCAGTCACCGAGCAAAAGTATTGGAAAATTCATATGGACAAGTAAGTTTGAAAAATAAATGAATCAGAAACCTTTGGACTGGGAATGTAGAAAGGAAAGCATCTCTGGATCAAATAACACAAAAAAGCGAGGTACAGGGGGTTTGTTGTATTTGGACCAAAGCCCTTGTAGAATGTGATTTATGGAGCAAAAAATGTGCAGACTCCATTCTAAGCAATTGCTTTCGGAGAAAAGCGCTTGCTCTCACCTTTCAATGTTTTTAACCAATGAGCCAACTCACAGCTTTGATTGTTGGGTACTATAGAGAAATAGTAGAATCATGCATGTCCTAGAGAGGACCTTTAAAACGAACCAGGAAGTTCCTTCTCCAGACAATGGCTGGCAGCAATTCAGCAGGTTAAACCCTGGCTATTATGGAAATACAATGATGGCGGAAAGTTCACCTGAGGACATTATGCCTGTCAGGCAAACTTATTACTTATGTGTGGCTCCTGATTATTTTTGCGAGGGTTTCCTCCACCCCCTTGCAAAACAGTCTGAATACAAATATATTTTATTGCTAATTTTATGCAAATATTGCGCCAGTCTTTTCAGGGTGTGGGGATGACCCAACCCACATGCCATATACCAGGCCCAGAAAATCTCTTTGGAGCTCCTGGTATTTGGAGCCCAGCAAAATCTAGACGCCACAGTTCCCCCAGAACTGTTTTAAGCTATTCAAAATTAGAACTAGTTTGATAATATAGAGGCAAATTTTAATATCTATCAGAATATAATTTTGCTGAAATGATTTTAAAAGGTTATGTTTTAACTGATTCCTGACCTTTGCATGCTTTCCTCATCTCTATTTCCCCACATGCTTGCAACCTGATTCAATCAAGAGTATTCATGTTTGTTCTTTTCTCCCCTTAAAAATACAGCGTGAAAATCCAGGGACAGATAGCGGCATGCAAAGATGGCTGTGCAGCCATTGTAGACTCGGGTACCTCTCTCATTACTGGCCCACCCTCACAAATAATACGACTGCAACAAAAAATCGGAGCCCACCCAGCACCGCATGGCGAGGTAAACAGAATGTTTGGGGCAGCAGAGCCCCAAAGAAAATCCAGAGCTGTTGATATGATGGTGGTCCAGGACATATTTTTTTTGAGTTGTGGGGAAAAAAGAATCAAAGGTCAAAATAAGGAGGAAGTTTTGGGCAAGGCTCAAATACCGTATTTTTTGCTCTATAAGACTCACTTTTTCCCTCCTAAAAAGTAAGGGGAAATGTGTGTGCATCTTATGGAGCGAATGCAGGCTGCGCAGCTATCCCAGAAGCCAGAACAGTAAGAGGGATTGCTGCTTTCACTGCGCAGCGATCCCTCTTGCTGTTCTGGCTTCTGAGATTCAGGATAATTTTTTTCTTGTTTTCCTCCTCCAAAAACTAGGTGCATCTTGTGGTCTGGTCCGTTTTATAGAGTGGAAAATACGGTACTTCGCTGAAATTTGAGAGAAATAGGAAGTTACGTTTGTCTACTCTCATGTTATGGGCAAAAGCAACAAAGATTCTGGTGTTACTTTGCCTCATCCACACTATACATTTAAAGCAGCCTTCTACCACTTTAAGAGTTGCGGCTTCCTTCAAAGAATTATGAGAACTGTAGTTTGTCAAAGGTCTCCTAGCTGCCAGCTCTCCCCACATACCAACACCAATAGGTCACTTTCGCTGTTTATGTGAATGACAATAAGAACCCCAGTTCAAGTGGAGGAATTCATTTCTGTTACAGTTTATTGTAGACTGCAGAAGACTCTCCAGCCTGCCTCCCATAACCTTTACCATCGGGCAGAGAGAATACACAATAACTTCAAAGCAGTATATAATCAAGGTAGGTATCTGAATTCTCACGGTTGTTGTCTTCTGATGCAAGAGCTGTGTTGAGTGTTTGTGGGCTAAGTGTTGATATGGAATGTGGGTTTTTAGCTGATGGTTGTAAGAAGTCTCTCAAGAGCCTCCCTAGCAGCTGGCATTCAGAGGAGCACTTAACAGTGGGTGCCCACTGCCTTCTCGCCACTTTCCCTTGTACAAACATCCCTGTACCCTTTGGCCCAAAGAGTGTGGAAAATTGTCAGAGGGAGGGCATGTGTTTTGCAGAGGCCAAAAGGCTCATGGATCGAAAGCATGTTGGTTTTGGTCCAATCCAGGGATGGCATGGCTCATTTCACCACTTAAGGTGAAATGGGAAATGGCAGCTTTACCCTGCTGCTGCTCCCACTGCCACATGTCATGCTGCATCTGAAGCTGGTGGAGAAGTGGCGCCCCCACCAGCATTGATTTTGGGCAAGATTGCACTGATTTTGAGTGACATCTCACCCAAAATCACATGAGATCTGCGCTCTCTGCCTCACCCTGCCTAATAGCTCTGCTTCAAACAGCTCTGGTTCAAACGCTAGTGGAAAAGCATCACCCAAACAGAAGTGTTTGTTTTTCTGTGACAGCAAACCAGTGGAGGAGAAGCTTTTTGCCTCAGTGGCTTTCAGGCCCTGGATCTCGGCCCCCGCAACGAACCGATGTGGATTCTGGGAGACGTATTTATGTCAGCTTTCTATTGTGTCTTTGATCGCGGGAATAACAGAGTTGGATTTGCACACAAAGCAAAATAGCACAAGTAATGGGAAATGCTTTGACAGGGGTTTGTATCCTGCCAGTAAACCTGCCCTAGGTGCAAAGAGTCCAACTGATTTGGACAAGGAGGGGAGGGGGGAAGATGCAGTGTTAAAGAAGACCTGAAAATTCTTTGATCAACTTGGAAGTGAACCAGTGTTTTTTTCTCTATGTGGGCATAGGAAAGTGGTTGTAGGTTGCAACCCTGTAGCCACTTACAGTGGTACCTTGGTTCTTGAACGGCTTAGTTGTCAAACAAATCGGCTCCCGAACACTGAAAACCCAGAAGTGTTCCAGTTTTGGAATGTTTTTCAGAAGCTGAACGTCTGACGCGGCTTCTGCTTGAGTGCAGGAAGCTCCTGCAGCCAATTGGAAGGTGCGCCTTGGTTTTCGAACTGTTTCAGGAGTCGAATGGATTTCCAGAACGGATTAAGTTTGAGAACCAAGGTACCACTGTACTTGCAAATAAACCCCATTAAACTCGGGGCTAAAAATGCATGGAAGTATTTTAAATCTCTGGACTATAATTTTTCTCAAGGAGCTGAAGGTGAAGCAGGAGGTGAAGCTGTCTCAGGGATAGTGGCCCTCCCAGAGCAGCCCCCCTTTTCTAAGAATTGTATGTGCATCATTGTTCTCACCTACCGTGCTCTTCCAATGGCACATTTCTTAGTAGAGGGAATAGGATACCAGACGAATACGAAAGGGAAGAACCCAAATTATTCACTGCAAACTGGATTTCCCCTTCTTCTGAGCAGTAGTTATGGAAAGAGGAGTCTTGGCTTCTCAGAGTTTGTGTTGCGTTATAGGTAGGCAGTGATAATAATAAAAAATTCCTTTGACTGTGCAATCCTATGCACGGTTTACTCGGAAGTAAGGATGGAAGGATCTGTCCTTTTCAGTTCTCCCAGTTTCTCAGTTTTCCAACCTTAAATCAAGTTCTTCCCATTTCTGTGGCAATTTGTGAATCTTTTCTAAAAAATCCTCATGAAAATTCATCCTCATTTTTAGTGCAGGTTTCTCCAAATAAGCATATTTTTGTATGTTCCAACTAATGTAAACATTTTTGCAAGCATTTCCCCTAAATATAGGTGTTTTCATATGTTATTTTCACTGTTGTATCCACACTTTTCCATAACACGTTCATTATTGTGTAAACATTATTTGGTTGGAGAACTGCACCGCAAAGTTTGGCCGAGTCTGAATTTTGTAGGATATCTGTGTTTTGGTTCTCGTATTGCTTTGGCAAGTGCAAATTTAATAGATAAGGCTTTAAATGTGTACTGAATCAAAGTTCTCCTCCATCGCTACTCAGAAGTCAACAAATTCCAGTGGGGCTTGTTGCCATGTAAGTGTGCATGGTCCAATGAATGGGATTCACAGGTTAAACTTATGCAGAGCTGCGCTGTAAGTCTGGAATTTGTCACTTGCACAGTGGAAAGGAGAGAACTCCAGGCAATTTGGTTTTTAAATCTCAACTACAGATGCTGAAATCGCTTAAAGCAATTTAAACTTTACTTCTGGCAACTGTGTCAACATGTCACATTTTAGATCCTGCTTTGGCCATCTCTTCTACACAAAAAAATGTTTTACAAAGGCTAATCAAATGGTGTTTAAACAGATACTTTAAAAGGCTGCATTTTTCACTAATGCTCACAGGGCTAGATTTGTTAAATCTGGTTTTAGAATCAGATGTATGGATGAATTAAAGTTGATCAAGAAAATGCCCTTTGGGTTGTCCTGTTTTCACTTTATTTGACCATTTTGTTTTCATTTGCAAATGACTTCACTCTGTTTGTGTCCTCTTGCGGATTTATGCTGTGGGAAAAGGGAATGGATGACATTAACTCTGTCATACAAAGAAATGTCTCTATTGTTGTGAGGCATAAAAGGGGGAAAATCCAAATGTAATGGAGTGGAAATCTCCAAAGTGTTTGCTGCCGGCTTTGATTTACACCTCTTCCTTTCATTGCATTCTCCTAATTTGACTGGAGATATTTGGTGGAGACAAACAGCATATTTAAATTTGAATGTTTACAAACAGGACAGTTCTTACTTCAGCCAGAAGGATAAACACCCTAAATGTAGCTTCACGGATCCTGTGAGAACTCCTCTTTTAGCTGATATTCCCGTGTGCAGATTCAAACATCATTGTTTCTTCTGCCCCACTACCTCCACATGCCGTTTGCATTCAGATACAGATGCAGGTGGCGCTGTGGTCTAAACCACTGAGCCTCTTGGGGTTGCTGATCGGAAGGTCGGTGGTTCGAATCCCCGTGACAGGGTGAGCTTCTGTTGCTCTGCCCAGCTCCTGCCAACCAGGAATTCGAAAGCACGCCAAAAAGTGCAAATAGATAAATAGGTACCGCTGCAGCGGGAAGGTAGATGGTGTTTCTGTGCGCTCTGGTTTCCATCACGGTGTCCCGTTGCTCCAGAAGTGGTTTAGTCATGCTGGCCACATGACCCGGAAAGCTAACTGTGGACAAATGCTAGCTCCCTCGGCCTGAAAGCGAGATGAGCACCACAATCCCATAGTCGCTTTTGACTGGACTTAACTGTCCAGAAGTCCTTTACCTTTACTTATATTACAGACAGTGGGAGAAGGACAAAGGAGATTTTAATGGCCCAACTCTCTTTGGGACTGTCTCTTCCACCTCTGTGCCTCCCTGCAGCTTTTTCTCCTGTCTCTGACTGCCCAGCCTCTTCCTCTTCCCCCTGCCTCATGGATGGCACAGAACCCCACAAATCACCGGTCCTTTCTCCTGGATCATCTTCCTGCCTCCTTGTCCGCACTTTGGACTCTCTAACCTGTTCATGACACCAGGCCTTTACCAATGTTTCATTCCTGTCAGTTTGTTAATTTGTACCCTGTTGGTTTATCATCTACACTGGTTATTTTCACTTCAATTTTATTGTTTGTTTATTTTTTATTTTAAAAAAAACATTATTTCACCCCCTCTTGGCACTCAGCCCCTGGAATAGTCACTATAAGGGGATGCAGCCATTGGGCTGGATTCTGCCTTGGGTATCAGAATGTCTTCTCTGGTACCAGTGCAGATAAAGGCTGCTGAACCACACCCACCATTGTGAGGTCTTGCTGAGGTCATGATGATGCTTCCACAGCTACTGCCATTGGCTGTGGACTGCCTGTGATGTCACAAAAGCAATAATGCTGCTGGGTGGATATGAAGGAGGTCCATCCCCTTCTTCCTACCAGAACGCAGTTGGCAACTGCTGTGACGTTCAACCCTCAGGTGGTCCACATGGCAGACGGAAGGAGGTAATCGCCCAGCCATGGGATGCTGTGGAGCAGCAAGAAGGCAAGTTCATATGCTAAGTGGAATTGAGGCTTGAAGGGACTTGATTTCCATGGTTGGTTTTAATAATAATAATAATAATAATAATAATAATAATAATAATAATTCTTATTCCTCAGCCACTCTGGGTGACTTCCAACAAAACTACAGAGGGAAAGAAAGAGGGTGGTAGTGGTGGTGGGGAGAAACCTCAGACTTTAAAAGCTTCCCTGTGTCTCCCAACGGCGCCAGCCATATTAAGAGTGTTCAGGCTGTGGGGGAAATTAGACTTCTGCTTCAAACAGTGAGATGGGGGGTGCGGTGCATCAAAGGGAGCTGCAAAATGGGGAAGGAGGGAAGGACACCTGTGGGGCATAAGAGGGGAAGGACAATAGTTGTGACACTGTTTGTCAAGCCCTAATTTCTCTGACTGACTGTGTGCCTGAAAAGTCACTTGATGCACACGCACAGAGATAGAGTGTGGAAGTGGCCACAGCGGCCATATTCACTTCATACATACAGTTCCCTGTCATGAGGGATTTTATCGTTAACCCATTCTGGGGAATGTAGCTATCTGAGGGGAATATGGAGTGTCTCCTAGCAACTCCCAGCTCCCATAACAAACTACAGCTCCCAGAATTCTTTGTGGAAAGCATTTAAAGTGGCATCAGAGGGCTTTAAACATATTATAAAGTGAATGTGGTCTAGAACTGGTGTACATCCTGAGGAGAATGCCACTGCAGCTAGAGCTGGGGAAAAAGAGATAAGGGGAATACTGACTGCTTTGCTATCCATGCGACGTGCGGGGGGTAGGGGGCAAGCTACACCGCAAAGCTTAGGCTTAGATTATGACGGAGCAGCTGCTGTTTCTGCTGTTCTTCACACTGTGGACTACCAGCATGGAGCTCTCAGGCCACTGGTGATCCATGAGCCAGTTTGGGAACCTCTTGATATATGCAACTGTGTTGATAGGCAACTTTCTCTATTTGCTCCAAAGTAAGATAATGTAACTCTCGTAGTGCTAATCATCAGGACTATTTTTGGCTCCTAAATTTTCTTTTAAAAAAATAATTCTTATTTGATTTTACAAGTATAGAACTATAACAATACAAATTACATATCCATATTTAGAGATATTTCCCAACTCTCTAGACTTCCCACCTTCCCCTCCATGGGTTCTATCGTCCACCTTCTCAACTGCATATTATTTCATAGTCCACATTTTATATCTCTCCATATCAACCTTAGTATTTGCTACATACAAGTGTTATTAGAATCCTGCTAATGTTTTCATCTGCTTATGGTGGTCTCCTAGATCATTTTCCCCCATTCTTTTGGTCTTCTTGGTTCCTGAGCTTTCCAGTCAATTGGCTCCTAAATTTTCTATAATTGTTGAGCTAGCTATTGAAAACCTGAGTACAATTTTACTAACAACAAGAAAGAAAAGTTTTGAAAGGCGTTAGTTATGAAAAGGACAATTCAAGAGAAACAAAGCCATTGTAATGATATCCCACCTCAAGCAAATAACACTCATAATATTTGCACAAGCGTATGCTGTTTTTCGAAAATTCCTGCGTGTTTTCGAACCGGTTTTCTTTTCCGTTGAAGAAGGCCACTGAAATAGTTGTGTGGCACTTTCTAATTGAAAACATCACCAGAAATGTCACACTAATTAAGAAGACCTGATAGAAACTGATGATCCGACGCTGGTGTCAGAACTGTGAGGGGCTTATTTTGCAAAATGCCAAACCTGCCAGAGTGTTAGCGAACAAAGACAACTCATTTTTACTTGTTCACAGTTTGAAGGGGAAAGGATGGATCTTAAGGCAACAGGGAAAGTAATGGTTGTTTCAAAGCATGCCACATTTTACCTTTTGTGAACAGCGCTGCCTTTGAGTGACTGTAGTGCAATATCCCATCCGCACAATATAGTCAGTGCTGAATAAATAAAGCGGGAAGGGGTGGAACTGTAACAATCTCTGCAACTGAGTGAAGGAGCGTGTCTGGATCCCATGTTACAGTAGCAAGAACAAATTTATTATGGCAGGGGAAACATCACATAGAAAGGGGAGATTATCCTTTTACATCGCTGCCACAGGCAAATAGAGATCAAGGGAAAGGCTATGCACAGATTCACCAGGCTTCCCCATTGCAGACATTTCTCCAACGTGGCATGGAGGTGGACCTGGCAGTGGTGGTGGGGCAGGGCCAATGGGAAGCAATGCCATGCCCTCTTCATGCAATCTTAACAAGAGCCTGCTAGATCAGGATGATGGCTCCTCCAGCCCAGTGTCCTGTTCTACAGTGGCCAAGCAGATACCCCAATGGGAAACCTGCTAGCAGGACCTAAGCACAAGAGCTCCATCTGCTCCTGCAGTTTCCAGCAGCTGGTATTCAGAAGCAATACTGGCTCTTAACTGTGGAAGGGGAGTGAGACCATCTTGGCTAGTAGCTCTATGTGATTAAGCAACAATTAACCACGGAGGATAAGGCTAGTGAGTCAGGTGTGCATGCAGGAGCCAGGCCCTGTGACCAATAGGACTTTGCAGGACTGGGGCCTTCCTAAGTTTGTTCTGAAGAGGCAAGGCGTGGCCACACAGGTGAGGCCGATTGGTAACTCACAGCACCTGGTGGCAAGAGCTAGGAAGGGCATTTCCCTTCAGCTCTTTGCCACAGCAACACGCTTCCTGCCTTGCTGTGTTTGGCTTCTTGCTTCCTGATACTTGAACCTCGGCTTCTTGACTCCCTGCTTCTTGATCTTCGGACCTTTGACTTCTTGACTCCTTGCTTCCTGACCCTCAGACCCTTGGCTTCTTGGCTTCCAGCTCTCTGACCCTCAGACTCTTGGCTGCTGACTCCTGGCTTCTGGACCCTTGTTCCTGCTCCTAGCCCACCATCTTGCCCCCAGTCTTGACGTCCCCTGCCGGGACTTCGATCACCCGTGAACCGGACCTTGACATAGTGACTGATGGGAACTTCTATGAGCTTATTTCTTTTCTACCTATTAAGTAGCAAAACAGGCTAGAAATGATACGGAATGAAATGCACCAGTAAAATGTCAACCAGTTGCTCCAACACCAGTTGAGATACAGGCAGCCCCCTGTTTATGCGAAGGTTACGTTCCAAGGCAACACACACATCGGTGAAATCGTGCATAACTGAAACCCACTGAAAAAAGCCTGCAAACACTCCACCCCAACCTCCATTCTGCCCTTTTAGTGGCATTTCAGTGACATCTTTATGACGTTTCCGGGTCACTTCTGGGTTCGGTGCAATGGTTGTATACACAGTCGCACACATATTGAATATGCATAAATGGCGCACTTACCTGTATGGTCATATTACTGTGCACACACACACATACACCCCCACCTGTATCTCATATTTACCTGTTCAGTTTGAGCTAAATTACCCAGAATAATTAAACCAAGATAGGATTAAATATTTTCAAATTGTATTATCAATATTGAGGCTTTTGGTGAAGCATAATGTTGCCTGCAAGCTGTTGCCTGTCCTGAGGTGAGCTGTTAAAAAATAGATGCCCTGCGTGGCATGAGTCAGCAGCACAAGATCTTGGCGCTCTCCAATTTGTCAGAGGTGCCCTTTATTTTTCTCATTGCTACACTCAACGATATAAAGGATATCAGTTTCTCTAGCATCCACTTGTTCTGGTAAGTGGCTTATGTCAAATGTATTAGTAGCAGCAGCAGGAGAAGAAGAAGAAGAAGTGGGAGTGCTCTCAGTACTTAAGCTGCCTTCTCCAGGCATTGTCCCAGACTCTGTTGAAAGAGATTCAGTTTTTGTCCTAGGTGCCGCATGGTGAGTAAAAACATCTGGGTATTGCCACATTTGATCATTTGGCAGGTTGCTGGATGTGGCGCTTTGATGGGTGCGAGGTTCCTTTTCCTGTTTTGCACCAGTGGATGAATCCTGTTGCCTGGATCCCATATGAGGTGGTGCAATTTTTGAAGGAGATATGAGCAAATCTGTGGGAGAGCTGTGCAGCGGGGCACAGTGGGTCATCCCAGGTCCTTCGGAATCAGTCTCTGACTCACTTTGATTGTCAAAATCTTCTTCTGTCAGGATGTTAATGTCCTTGTTTATTTGTGAATTCAATCTGCCTTCATTTTCAACAACCATCTTTTCAACGGCTGCCGAGTCCATTTTAGCTAGGCTTTCTTCTGCACCGGACTGGTAGCCTGTCTCCAGACCTTCATTCCTGCTGCTTTCTCTAATGACTCCAAGATCCATGCTCCCTTGCCCCCTCTCATGGCTTTTCATGCTGTTTGAGGAGAAATGTCTCCCCCTGGAGTGCATTTCTAGCAACTTGCCAATGTGATGCATTTCGTGAGAAGGGAAGAAAACAGAGTTCTCACTCGACTGCCTTTGGTAGGACCGTCTTGTTGGGGCAGGAGAGCCTTCACGAACACTCAGGAACCGTTTCACTTTTTTCAGCATCGAATGCTGCCTTCTGGGTTTATCGTTATTCCGCGGCCAGTTTTCTCCATGGAGGAACTGGCTATCAGTCAGGCTGCAAGTTGAAACATGAAAGCAGTTATCATCCCTATTGCTAACAATGAACTCAATTCTTAGCGTGTGGATCCTTATGGGGCCCCATTCACACATGGTGGGTGGCATCATCCATGAAGAAAAGGGAGGCAACATCTGCAAACCCCCCAGGATTTACAGAAGTACAACAAAACCTTTGGGAGGGGAACTCTATGAGGGGAACATTAAAAAAGCACAGCCCAACCTCAAGGATTGCCTCTCTCCATATAAACCACCTCAGACTCTATGCTCATCATCTGAGGCCCATCTTGGTGTGCCTCCTCCATGTGAGGTCCTGAGGGTGGCAACACGAGAACAGGCCTTCTCTGTTGTGGCTCCCCATTTGTAGAATGCTCTCTCCCAGGGAGGTTCGTCTGGTGCCTTCATTATAGGCATGAGACAAAAACCTTCTTCTTCAACCAGGCCTTGGGCTGATTAATGTTCTGCAGGCTTTTAATATGCGTCTGTGGGAAGGGTGGGTTATTGTTCCGCTGATTTGTTTTAGTTATTTACATGTGCCTTCATCTTGTAATAAACTACAATATCTTATAGTTTATTCTGACTGGTAGTCACCGATAGCTTCTTCTAACATGAATTTGCCTACTAGTCATGGGGCTAAAGGTTGCCTACACTGGATTGGAGGCAACGTTCTCCAGAATACTACTTGCTGGAAGCAACAGTGAGAGGGTGCTGCTGCCCTCATGTGCTTGCCTGGTGACTGGAAACAAGAGACTGCATGAGATAGCAAGAGCTCTGCTGGATCAGACAAAAGAGCTATGTTCTTAATAGTCTGACATCTGGTATCTTCTATCAAGTATTAGGTACGTCTAAGCCTGAATTCTTTTAGGACTGGGCTGTTAACGATGGAACAAACTGGGCCCATGAGGAACCATTTTGACCCTGTCTTAACTATGGTAGGAGACCGCAGACTTGCGTACCGCATTTCGATGGTGGATCCAAGGAAAGATGGAATACAGGAGTCTGCAGCTGCTAATGTGTAGGGCGGGCGGGCGGAGGAATCATCCCAGTAAATGTCTTTTTTCATTCTGGGTAAATTCATGTGCATTTCATCAACAGCCAGAAGTGAAACCTGGAACAATGGCCGTGAATTAGAAAGCTTGCAGTGCAGTTTTAGGCGCAATAAACTCTGACCACAGTCTAGAGAATAGAGAGAACTGCACTATTCATACCCAGAACACCCAACATGACCTGGTCATTAGTTTTTTCCAAGCAGCAGCTCCTTGCACCCTATGACAAAATTATATTGAAACGTGGGCATTTCAGAAGCAATTTGTGAAGTGGTTGCTGTTTGGAGTAGGGCGGATCTGCTCCCACAGGGTGTCTGCAGGCCTTTGAGCATGCATAAAAGAGCTCTTCTTCTTATTGTAGCTTTAAGCTACAATCTGTCCAGACTAGCCAAAACCACAGGAAAGTGAAACAACCTCAGAGGAGAAAACGCCACCATTGGCCAGAGCACTTACTAGGGTTTGGAGTACCTGCTGTAGGAAAAACGCATGCATATGAACACTAAAGAGCCATGCAGCCTGACATTTCAGATACTGCAGCAAAAAAAATTTGGAACTCTTGATGACAGCATATTGTAGGGTAATGATGTGTTTCTCCTGTACTTTTGCCAAGAGAACAATCCGCCTCTTAGCTCCGAAATCAGTCACAGCAAAATAAATGAAAATGGCAGGCAGTGAAGAGCCTTCAGCAATGTGTTGAAGTGGAGCTTGTGAAGAAGTGTTCGAAATATGTCTGTAGTCTAATCTGTGAAATGTGGGAGGAGGGCATCACGCAATATTATCCACGGCAGAAAATGAAAAAAATTACATTGCTGCAGAGCTGAAGAAAATAATTGTAAGTGGCAGCAAGAAAAGTCACACCTGCAGATTCCTATCGATGCACCAATTTGTTTCAAAATCATCGTCGTCTTCACCAAATGGGTTGATGAGCTGCTCAGCAACCTGTTATTAGAATTGCACGTATATATAAGTACATCACCAAAAGCTGAAATATCAAAAGATATTTATGCTACAGATTTGTACTAATGCACAGTCCCCTAGAGGGTAAGGACGATGCTTTTGATAGGTGATTGTGCAATCTCTACATTTTCCCAAGTGGATTTTGCAGCATGCGGCACCTGATCTACTGGACTGAGAAATCTGTTGGAGTAGGGGAGGTAAAGTATACAAAGAGGCTGGGTTTTCTTTGATAAATCTGACAGATTCTGCCAGTTACAAAGAGGAATGGGTAGAAGAATCCAAATCCCTCGTCAGTCGTGCTGGGGCTTAACAGACCCAATAAGCACGCGAGACGTAACCGGCTGTGTTCTTAGATAAATAAGGTATACTATTCATAGTATCAAATTATAAATTGCAGCAGAAGTAACTTATAAAGTTCAACAAACAAACAAAGTAGAAGACCCAGTGGATCAGAACATACTTTAGTCAGTTCATGCATAACGTCCATCTGTGTAATGGTGTCTATTCCATCTGTCTGTTCGTAAAGTCCAAAAAATCCACATGAAAGGTTGTTACAGTTCCACAAAATCCTTACACAGAGTCTAGACAAGGATTTCCAGAATAATGGCCTTGTTTCGCCGTCCTGGGCTTCATCAGTACTTAAAGCTCATATGTGATATTACAGGACAGTGGATCTTATGGCATCATAGTATCTGCATGACCAATATCACCTCGAAAGCCCAGCTGCTCATGACTGCGAGAGCGGAAGGTGGGTGGTTCAGGAAGGAAAGTGTTATTTCATTATGTCACTTCCTGGGCTAACATGATGAAAAGGTCTATATTGGGCCTATCTTACCATCCTGTGATGGCAGAAGTATTGGCTCAAGGGTGCAGTGGTTCCTAGCACGAACCCAGTGGATTCAAGATGAATTACGATTTTACGAACAATTATGTATCTAGATGCTACAGAAGTAGGACAAAACAAAAAAAATTTTTTGACTATGGCAGACCAACATGGCTACCTTTCTGTAACTAGAAGTAGGACAATGAGACTTGCTATACTACCCAGCTAGGCAGATATCTGTGAACAAGAAATCACATTGCAGGGCATCCTTAAATGAACGTGGAAGATATAAAGGAGAGTGACTACAAGTGGAAACATTGCGTTGGCTCATCTGCCACAGGCAATGCGGCACATGATATCACAGTCTGAAAAGAAATGCAAACCAGGACAATTAAGTGCTATTTTAGGATTCCTGGATATGAGAACTGAACAGATTAGTGACTAATCCAGGACAACACAAAGTAGGATTAAAAGGGCCTCATGTGAGGGGGACTGTTGTCCTATACATAACAGCAATGACTGGCAGCCAGACAATGATTTCAAATAACCTGTTTTGCAAACTAACTTGTATTCAGTGCCATCAGTAGATGCAAATGTCCCTTTCATCTAAGACTTCATAGAACCTTTATTTTCAGTGAGGATAGAACTCACAGGAGGAGAATGCTTTTATTTTTATGTATCTTTGTTATTTGTAGAGGGAACCTTTGCATAATACCTTTGGAGCTGTGCTGTAACTTCTCCTTCTGGGCTGTAATGCTTTATGGTTTACATTGCTATTTATTTTTGTTATGTTTGCACTTCTTGTTGGTTAACAAATCAACACCATTTTTTTTGGCGTTCTTCACACTGTCGTTTTAGGCGGACAGTAGCGTGTGTTTTAACATCGTTACCGGGGACAGCAGCATAATCGCAACAAACCTCTTTTGATAAAAAGTGCAGCAGAGGGTGTATTCCTACTTGCGATTTCACTATGACAAGGTCTGCTTTGTAGATATTGTCAGAGAGTGAGGGGAGAGTTTGACCCAGTGAACACAGTCATACCTTGGATCTGAAACAGCTTAGTTGCTGAACGTTTCGGCTCCCGAACGATCGAAAACTGGAAGTGAGTGTTCTGAAGCCAAACATCCATCACAGCTTTCGAATGGCTGCAGGAAGCTCCTGCAGCCAATCAGAAGCCTCACCTTCGTTATCGAACGTTTTGGAAGTCGAACGGGTTCCCTTCAGCTTCCAAGGTATGACTGTACTTGCAAGAAGGACATGTGATGTAGCTGCCTCCGGACTTTGGGAGATTGGAAGTGCTGCTACTTATTTAGTTGCATTGTGACATTAGGAAGTTCTTATGATGAAATTGGACTGGGCTGTGATTTTTTATTACTTCCCTCCACATTGGGGGAAAATATTCCTGCATTGCAGGGGGTTGGACTAGGTGAATCTTATGGCCCCTTCCAACTCTACAATTCTATGATTCTATGTCTGATTAAAATGTATAACCTGCCCCATATCTAGGATTTAAGATGTGTGAGAGTTACAATGTAAACATAACCTACTGGGGAAACCCAGCCAGATGGGAGGGGTATAAATACTGAAATTATTATTACTTCATATGGTAAAATCAGATTAAAACATATGGTCTGATGTTCCTAAATAGGCACCATTAGAGGATCAATTTTCTCTGGAGGAGGATAGTACCAGAGGGTTACTGTTTTGATGCCGCAATCTGTTTATTTGCTAACGTACAGGTTAAGCAGATATTATCGAGGCACTGAGGAAAAGCAAGTATGTTACTCGGCCCCAGGTACGTCTTCACAACTCTGTGGGCAGGCCCATACTAGCTAATAACTCTCACCGGACTCCTGGGAGACAGGCATGCACACAAACTATTTGTTTGCACCAGTGTCTCCATGTGCAAGGGCTTCTGAAAGGGCCACCACAGCCCTACAGATCACAGAGGCCCTGTGTATGTTCAGCATTGATTGCTCTTATTGCTCCTGGCCAGGACTCTACTCTGGCAGGGATGCTGAGCCTGAGGCCCTCTAAATGACTCCCATTTCCTTTCATTATTGGCCATGCTGGCTGGAGCTGATGGAAGTTGGAGACCAACATCAGGGAGTGGTGGACATTCCCTGCCCCTGTGCAATGGCAAGGTTTCATCTGATACAGTGGCTGTACCCTTTCGGGGAGACATGAGCTCTTCCACAGCCATGTATGCTTTTGTCTTTCCAAGGATGGTCTATTGCAATGAGGTGTACATGGCCTTATGGAGCTCTGGTAAGAGTGGGGAGATGCATATACAGGGGTACCTTGGTTCCCAAACGCCTTAGTTCCCAAACACCGAAAACCCAGAAGTAAGTGTTCTGGTTTTTGAACGTTTTTTGGAAGCCGCACATCCAATTTGGCTGTTGGCTATTGTTTCCAGAATAGACTTCTGGAACCGATTACGTTTGAGAACCAAGGTACCACTATATTTGGCGCTTTTGTTTTTGCTGTTTATTTTGCGTTTTTGTTTTTGAGGATTTTTTGGTTAATTTGTTTTTGTGACTGTGTGGTACCCAGTTCAGCTATTAATTGATTGATTGTGTGACTGCGGAAATGGATAAAAGCCCCCCATCCAAACAATGACTATCATCAGTGCAAGTAAGAAATACTTTTTATTTTATTTTTATCATCTACAATACTGTCTTATTTATTTTATAGTACTGTACATTGATTATTGCTTTCATTTTATGGATCAATGGTCTCGTTGGGTAGTAAAATTCATGTTAAATTGCTGTTTTAGGGGTTGTTTTAAAAGCCTGGAACGGATTAATCCGTTTTGCATTACTTTCTATGGGAAAGCGTGCTTTGGTTTTGGAATGGACTTCTGGAACGGATTAAGTTTGAGAACCAAGGTACCACTGTACATTGTAGTAGGACAATGATTGGAGAGCAACTTCCCTCTTCATCTGTGATATCCACTATGGTAGAAGCAGGAAGCTCTGGCTACTCACTCATATCTCTCTGTCTCTGTCTCTGTCTCTGTACTATTTTGTTTTTACCTTGTAAGCACCATTGAGTGGGCTCCTGCCCTTTAAAGGCAGCCTCAAAGCCCCCCACCCCCCACTACTACAGTTGATGAAGTGGTCTGTGAAATCCAAGGCTGGCAGATTCCTCTATACACCACGTACACAGCCTTCTCAGTGGGATTTCAAGAGACAGAATAACACTTGCAGCAATTTATAGTAGGCTATGTATAAAACTGCCAAAACCTGCATTGCTGATAGCGGGGCTGTTTGCAAAGTTGAGCTACAAGTGGCTCCACACATTGGTGTGGCTGATAGTGGTCAGGGTGCTGTGCATAATACTTGGAGTTTGCAAGAAGCCTGTGATCCAGAAATGCTGCTCGCAGTGTCATCGTAAATGCCAAACCTTCTGCAGTATGCACTATCAGCAGTGTGAATGTGTTCAGAAACATAGCACGTTGGATAGCTATATATTTTTGGTATTACCTAAACCCAGTGCTTTTTTTTCTAAAAAAAATGTTTAGGGGTACTCTCATTTTCCTACTCATATTGAAATACTGCCCCTCAATTAGGCCAAACTTAGATTCACAAAAAGTTTTGGGGTATGTGTACCCCTGCGTCCCCCCAGAAAAGAAGCACTGCCTAAATCACTATGTATGCTGAATAATTGCTAAGTGTCCCTCTCTATATCCCCTTTACTTTGTAATTGCGTCTGTTCAGATTGCAAGCCTGAGAAGCATAGCCGCTGTGCTTTTAAGCTTTATAGAATATTTTTAAAATAGAAAAAAGCAGTCTGAATATCATTGTTACTTTATCTTAGCCTAGCTTGAACTATGAGACATGGATGTCAGATATGATGCTGTTGGCTGAGCTTCATGAAACACAGTGGGCTGTGTCCAGTGGTGACCTCGTGTGACCACAATGGACTTCTATCTGAGTGACAGGACAGACTTTCCAGAGCAGATTTTCCAGAGCAGATTTGCAAGGGAATGGGAGAGGGGAATGGGGGGGGGGGGGAGGGAAGGAGAGGAGCAATAAAAGTTGCTCCTCTCCTTCTTACTCATTGAATCTGAACAAACAAATCACAAGAAAATTCTGAACACACTGGAAAACTATAGTAGTGATTTACCTTTAGCCATCCTGCATAGAAGAAAAACTGTAACAATGTGAAGATAGGAATGTAAAGATCTAAATCATGACCTGGATAGTTTTGTTCAGGGTCCAAAAACTGACGTCCTATCAGGCACGTGAAGAAGAAGGTGTAGACAGCAAGTGTTACAACCTGAAATGAATTAAGGCCACATTAAGCTACTGCTATGGATATAATAAGGGATGCGGGTGGCGCTGTGGGTTAAAGCCTCAGTGCCTAGGACTTGCCGATCAAAGGTCGGCGGTTCGAATCCCCGTGGTGGGGTGCGCTCCCGTCGCTCGGTCCCAGCGCCTGCCAACCTAGCAGTTCGAAAGCACCCTCAGGTGCAAGTAGATAAATAGGGACTGCTTACTAGCGGGAAGGTAAACGGCGTTTCGTGTGCTGTGCTGGCTCCCCAGATGCAGCTTGTCACGCTGGCCACGTGACCCGGAAGTGTCTGCAGCCAGCGCTGGCTCCCGGCCTCTAGAGTGAGATGAGCGCACAACCCTAGATTCTGGCAAGACTGGCCCGTACGGGCAGGGGTACCTTTACCTTTTATGGATATAATAAGGCAAAGGTAAAAGGTAAAGGACCCCTGGATGGTTAAGTCCAGTCAAAGGCGACTATGGAGTGCAGCGCTCATCTCGCTTTCAGGCTGAGGGAACCGGCGTTTGTCCACAGACAGCTTTCTGGGTCACGTGGCCAGCATGACTAAGCCGCTTCTGGCGCAACGGAACACCATGACGGAAGCTAGAGCGCATAGAAATGCTGTTTACCTTCCCCCTGCAGTGGTATCTATTTATCTACTTGCACTGCTTTCGAACTGCTAGGTTGGCAGGAGCTGGAACAGAGCAACAGGAGCTTACCCTGTCACATGGATTTGAACTGCCGACTTTCAAATCAGCAAGCCCAAGAGGCTCAGTGGTTTAGACCACAGCACCACCTGTGTCCCTATTACGGATATAATTACTGTATAAGAAGTGTGCCATATATTTATATATATATATATCTAGACCTACACAGTGAACGGGCAAAGTTCTGTTGGCCACCTACAGTGCAATACATTCTCATGCAAGATGATACAAATGTGATATGGCAGTGGGAGAGCAGTTCCAAGTTGGGCTGTTAGGGTTTGGTCTTTATTCAGTCTCCAGTTCCACCTCAGCCCTAAGAAGTGAATAAACCAGAATGGGAAACCTGTGGTCCTCCAGAGGTTGCTGGACTCCAACTACCACCATCCTTGGCTATTGGGCAAACTGGCTGGGGCTTCTGGGAGTTGGAGTCCAGCAACATCTAGAAGGCCACAGGATCCCCATTCATGGAATCAACTATTTGTGAAAGCAGGAGGAGGTGGAGGGAGAAACACAAACCTTTCAGGCTTCGAATATACACTACATTTAAGTTTAAACTTTTCAGCATCCCAAGATCCATCTCTACCCACCATTCAACATTGTTTCTGTATATTGGCAAAAGGTTTCACTTAGATACCTGTGTGTACACTAGGGGAATTCCAACCCAGTCATAACCAAATAGCAGGCTACACCATGATCGAAAACGATTCATCTCCTAAGTGGAAAACAAACAAACACGAACACAAAGTTGATGTGGTCATTGAAGAGAATGACTTCATTCTTATTATTATTAGCATGGTGAAGCTTGGTAGTAATAGTGATGTAACAGACTCTCTGGCTGTAATTGGTTTAACTGATGTGATGTCACAGCGTAGCAGAGCAGAATTGGTTTAGGCAGTGGATTGCCTAGGGGGATGGCAGATCTTAGAGCTAGAACCCTAAGGCTGGAACCTTAAAGCCAAATAGTAACATTTTATGAAATTAACAGTGCAATCTATACATGTCTACTCAGAAGTAAGTCCCCTTGAATTCAATGAGGCTTGCTCCATCCAGGTATATGTGGACAGGATTGCAGCCTGAACTATGCAATTATATCCTGGATTTCTCAGTTGAACTTTAAATCATATCATTGCTACAGGCCAGAGGAGGTCACTTGCGTATGACAGCTGACAATATAACACTGTATTTTTGGAACACACCTTTCATGTTTCCTGGGCCGGGAACAGCAATTTTAATGTCTTACAAAGTCCTAGAATGACACTACTACGAGGGCATTGTGGGAAATTAAAATGGCGGCTCCCAGACCCAATTGCCTAGTACTGCTGTTAGGCAAGCCAGAGGAGACTCGCCAACATAGGAGGAGAATCACTAGTGGGCACTTTGTCTGCCCCACACTCAAGCCTGACAGCAGCCCTGCAATAGGCTACTAATGCAATGAAAATAAAGCATTCAAAATGCGAACCAATGGAAGGGTAAGATGTGAAGATGCCTTGCCTGGGGTGTCATCTGATCTAGGGCTGGCCCTGGTGTACTGTAGTGTAGGATGAAACCTAGTCACTATGATATAATGGAAAGGGAAGAGACAGGCCTATGGTTTATATACGTAAAACAGGCATGTTTAAGAAAGAGCACCCCCTATGGCGTTATGCTGTGTTGGCTTACTTACGATCAAAAGGGTCTGCAAGTCTACACTGTCTCTGATCCTTCCGTCCTGTCGCGCTTTCGTTGCCAAATTTCCAAACCAGACAAAGGGGACCCAGTATTTAAGGTGGGGAGATTTAAGTTCATCAAATATTTTCCTTTCCTCTGGTGTCATAAAACCTGTTTATAAAGAGATAGAGTTGCCTTTGGATCTCCTATATTTGTTCAGAAAGCGCATCTTCTGAAACACGTGACCCCAAACAACCTTACTCATTTCTGCTTGTACTCATATATTATTAAAAGGATGATCATAAACCCCTTCATATAGTCAAATGTTATGTCTAAAACAAGGATGACGAATCGGCTCTTGAAGCAGTTTTATATGACCCTTAATGACCCAACCAAATTGTAGTCAAGGTGTAGTTAAAAAACAAAAAAACTGTCAGTTTCACCTGAAAGAAAGAGAAGCAACAGCTCATGCTGTGTACTGCATATATATGGTGGTCCCAAACCACCTTTGGGGTTGGTCTGGAGGCAGCAGTTGTGCAGAATATGGAGGATAGTAGTGACTTGCGGTGAATTTTTTTGTAGGGGAACAGTTAGAGCCAGACATATCAGCTTTTGAGGACATTTTTTTGGGGGGGGTGGAGTTTGTTGTGCGTGTTAGCATCGCGCCTTCCTCCCTAAACTGGGCAGAAGCTTCCTTGGCTTTGGGAAGGAGGTGCCTGGCCTCTGACAGAAACTCTGACAATGGGTTTCTACCATTTTGAATCTAAGCTCTTAAAGTAAAACTGCACCTGCTTGTGGAATCCCATTTCCTATAATGCTACATTTAGCATGATTGTCATGGTTCATGCATCACCCTAAGTACTTACTAACTGGAAAAGCAACTCCCAGGATAAGGACGGAAGTGCTGCTTCTCTTTCTGACGATGTGGCCCTGTGCCTTGTCTATTGATACGTCAAAATATTCTGCCCCTGCTCAGTTATGGCCACATGTGACGTGGCTGAGATGGAGAAGAAAAGAAATGGACAAGTACCTCCTTCTACCACGTGGTCCATTGTTGGAAATCGCTTATAGACAGCTGTGCTCACTGAACGGAAGATGAGGAGGGACGTTAAATTCACGTAACGCATTAGAGTTCTTCTGAGCAAGCGGCCGTGCTCGTCTCTCCCCTGGATAGTACTGGAGATCAAGAACATAAGTCTGTCTGGCCACGGTAGATTTACAAACTGGTTCCACCAACGGTTCACCACCAAAGTAACATAGAAGCCTGGAGATTTTGAAAGATCCCGATTCACATTTGTTGCTACAAATCATCACATAGCTCTGGCTCTTCTAAAAAATGTGCACAGTTAAAATATACACCTAGGCTTACAACAACTCTGTCATGGAAAGCACTGGGGCCTATAACTCAGTAGTGGGGAACTTGTGGCTCTCCAGTTGCTTCTGGACTCCCACCCATCCTAGTCAGGAAGCACAATGGTTAGGGCTGATGGGAGTTGCAGTCTAGTAACATCTGGAGGCAGGGGTGCCAACTTGAATAAAATATGGGGGGGCAGGGAAGCCCTGCCATGCATAATTGATCACAAGATGTGGCACACACACACCATTTGAATGGCAATGTCCATCAACTTTAGGGGGGGCGGGCCCTTCAAATATTTTATTGGGGAGATTGAAAGCACCTCGGCCCCTAGGAGTTGGCTCCTATGTGTGGAGGGCCAAAGGAGGTTTTCCACCACTGCTGTAGCTCTTTTGTGAAGTCAGATTTCTTGACGGGAGTATTCAACAGGAAAATATCACAACAGAGCAGCAAGTGCGTTCCTACTCCCACGCCACAATTCAAGGTGCACAGCACCCAAGACCTGCCACATTATTTTGGCAACAAGAGGCAGAAAATTCCACAAGAACTTCCCCTCCTTCTCCTCCCAAGCAGTAAAAATACAATCCTAATAATTTAAATAAGTAACGACTCACTGCCTTTTCATGATATCCGCTCTGCCTGAAGCGGATGCTACACTTTGCCAGCCCTGGTAAATGGGGAGAAACTAGTGCTAGCATGTCTCCCATCCTCAGACTGGTACTGACGTTGTGATCGTACCAGCATCAGAGCAGCTTGTGAACTGAGCTGCCTACTGGCTGTACACCCCTGGTGCATATGATGTGCAGTTAATATTGTTAAACAATTTGGGAGTAAGAAATCTGGGCCAATCTACCATGACTCACCCAGAGATCTATCCAGTACATCCCAAGTGTCTTCCTGCCCATCCCTGTTTCAAGGTTAGTGGTGAAGTCCTAAATGAAGTCATGGTAATTATGGTATATATATATGCATATACTCACCAAGCACAAAAGTAACTGGGATTTGTTCTGCATATTTGTCACAATAAATGGCCAGTTTTTCAAAGTATCGTTTCTGGCTACCAGTAAGAAAAAATCTGCAAGGACAAAAGAAAAGGTGGGGGGGGGAGATATTAGTTTTTCAAGTTAGTTTTGTATAAAGAGCAGGTTAATTCCATCTTAAGAATATAATATGGGCAAGCAGAAATACTAGTATTAATAGTCATTTACTGCATAGGAGGTGATAAGGAAGCTCGTCTGTGTGTTTCACAATTATGACAAAAGCCACTGCTCTGAGACTGACAAGTGAATGGAAAAATCTCAGATATGCAGAATGAAATGCATTATACAACTATTATTCCGGGCATATAACTCATTGGGGCATGCTTCTCAGCAGACATGTATAGGCTTGTCCCTGCTTAGCAACGTGGGTGAAAATGAGAAATATTCAGTGCATTATGACAATATTTCTACAACAACACAATTCTGTATAACGGTAATAATACAGCCCATTAAAAACAGATCTGATTATATAATCCATGGTGGGAAAGTGGGAATCCATCAAACAATGGCCACTCAACAATAGCTTATGCAGGTTGTGAATCTTGGAGGTTGTGAAAGATGCAAACTCTAAATCCACATCAGCACCCAGATCAAACTATGCAGATTGCATCTAAACGACTCTCATTACTATTCAGGACATTCCCCAAAAGATCTATAACAAGACAAAATTGGCTAGATTGCACCCCCCCTTTTTATTCATTTATAAAAAACAGTTTTACACCACCTTTCAGTCCTAACTCGGGCCCCCTGTAGGAGTGAACAAGAAGACGATAACAAAATTAAAATTCAACAACAAAATTAAAACAGAAAATTACAGATCAAACAAGAGCACAGTAAATAAAAAACCATTGCAAGCATGCAGCATTATAAAACATTTTTGCTGCCTGCCTAAATGTCATCAGAGATGGGGCCAGTCTAATGTCCCTGGAGAAGCTGTCATGTGATCCAACTCTGAAGAAACCCAAAGCTCTGGCCAAGGACACCTCAGGAAGCAACCCACACTCAAAGCTCTACTTGCAGAAATTTGATAGGAAAAACCATCGCAAGACATAAATGGGCCTGTTTTTGCTAGAATGTATTACTAATTGGGGGAGGGGAAACTATAGCTCTCCTATTGACATATTGTTATAATTGCGTATTTGTCTTCATAAAGGGATGTAGCTTTGTTTTCACAACACTTTTGCTGTTGAATATCAGAGACTTTTCCATTTCATTGTCAGTCGGTGTAGGAGTGACTCCCAAGATAACTGCAAGCCAATCAGCTTCCTTACTGGAACAGAAGGCATGGGGGCTGTACAAGAGATCCTGGACCATGTATGCTCTTGCTGAAGCCAAGCAGATCTGAGTCTGCTCAGTGCCTGGATGGGTAGACCCTGGGAAACCACTTGTACGCTGTCTCAGGTTCCATGAGAAAAGTAGGATATACATTTAAGAAGATTAAATAGATAGTGATATTGCATAGCTCCTTCAGTAGAGCTTGTGCAGGAGAACATCCTAGTGGATTGTGTCCCATGTAGTCATGTTTCTTCAAGTCTTTCTTTGAGTACCAATCTTTATGTGGCCTAGATAGCACCATCCTTCTACAAGAAGATACAAGCAGACCTGGGGGAAATTCAGGTTTGGAGAAGTAAATAAATTCCTTGTGGAGGAGAACGAACCCATGCATTTGCGGCGGGGGAATAGTTCAGGCCACAGATCACTTGAGTGTTGGTGAGGGGGATGGGAGCCATAAAACTGGGAGGTGTGGCTAATCTTTCACCCTCCAGATGTTGCTTGATGACAACTCCCATCATTCCTCACCACGGTTGGCCATGATGGCTTGAGCTGATAGGACTCCCAACAACATTTGGAGGGCTACACATCCCTGGAACAGAGTATCCTAAGAAAGGGCAGGATTGGCTACAACTGCATCCTGAACAGAAAACAACATACTGAAACGTTTTGTTGCAGATCCCTCCATCATTATCCAAGGAAAGATTGCAATATGGAATTTTTCACAAGGTGGAAAAAAACAAAACCCAGTACCTGTATAATAGACTTATTGCTGTGTAGAGAAAAGCAAAGAGCAAAAATTCTCTGTAAAGCAGTTTGTAGATGCTTCCTTTCCACTTGAGAAGCAACCTGTGGAACCCAAAGAAAGTGGCATTTGCTACTTTGCTAGAGTATGTGACTGTCATCGCCTCTGCTGATTGCTCCTGGGAAAATGGAAAGACAAAACACAACAGGTAACCCATATAATTTTTATTTATTTATTTGCGTATTGATAATCCACACTTTCATTTAAAAATATACACCAAGGTGGTATACTACATATAAGAATGCAATTGGAAAAAGCATCCATAAAAATGCTATTATAAGATCGAAAAAGCATCATTGGTTAAAAAAGAGGTCTGAAAGAAGATAGGAGTGGGTCCCACCAAACCTCTACTGGTAAGGTGTTCCACAGGCCACACTAATGCCTCCTTCCACTCCCTAGTGAAGGACAATTGAAACTCAGGGGTGTGGGGGACTACCACACTTGCCCCATCGGAAGATCTCAGTACATGTGGTAGCTTTGAAGGGATCAGATGATTCTTTAAGTAATCTGGGCCTAAGCTGACTAGGGTTTTGTGAATTAACACAAGCACCTTGAACCTGGTTGCATAGTAAATCAGCAACCAACACGTCTCAGCAGAGTTACTGAGCAGAGTAACTTGTTGCCAGTAAGCTACTCCTGTGAACAGTCTGGCAGCTGCATCTCGCCCTAGTTGAAACTTTTAGAAGGGATACAGGGGCAGACCCACGTAAAGCGTGTTACAGTAATCAAGCCTTGACGTTACCAGTGCCTGGGCCATTGTGGTCAGGCTGTTGTGGTCCATGGCATACCAGCAGGAACTGGTAAAAAGCACTCCTGGTCATGGAGGTCACTTGGGCCAGAACAGGAAATCCAGCTGTCTCCTGGCTCTGGGAACTGCTCATCCATCAGGCCCCTCTTTCCAGGATTTAAGCTCAGTTTTTTCCAATTAGAATATCAACTTGGACATACAGCATCACAGCAGCCACCACAAGGAACAGTGTTACCAGAGTATTCACAGCATGTACAATCTGGATGCCTGCTGTGATCTCCACAGACATAGCCTACATTTTCCCAAGCTACGTAGCTCCAAGGAATAACAATATGCTGTAAATTATGAATTCTGTAAGAGACACCGGATCCTGCAATTGTGTGGCAACCCTGCTAATAGACAGAATATATTCTACGTAACTCAAGCTGTTCTAATGCCAATCTAACATGTCATTAGCAATGATGCTGCAACGAGCATAGAAATACCAATAGACCCTCTGGACTTTTACTGGGGTTTCAACATGCTGCTCAGAATGCAGCTTTCCATCCTCCGGGTAGACTCAGCAGTAGGAGACGTGTTTCCCAACTAAGGCAAATGTTCCATTAGTGGAGGGGTGACCAACTCTCAAGAGACTGCCATCTACTCGCAGAGTTAAAAACTGGCAATGATCTACCTCCTTTCTTGGGGTTCAGGTCAAAGTTTTTAGGGGAGCCACAATTGTTCAGCTTCTTTGGGGGGAGCCAGTGATCTACCAGTGGTCTACTGCAGACATCCAGTGATCTACCGGTAGATCATGATCTACCTGTTGGACATGCCTGCATTAGTGGAAGCTCTAGCTAAAACATTTTCAAAGCACTGATTAAGCCAGTTGGGATCTAAAGTAGCAAAAGGCATTAGTTGCAATGTTATTGGCAGTATGCATTGGCCGTGTTTAAGAAACCACCTAACAAAGACATGAGCTGCAATCTGGCTTTACTGAAAATGGTGGAATTTAGGCTGTAATCCCCGTAACACTTAACCTGGGAGCAAGCCCCACGAAATTCAATGGGATTTACTTGCAATGCAGACTTGCATGGTTTTATTAGCCACACATAATGGATAATGGGATTGTACATTAGCCTCCAAACCATATTATTTATTCAGTTTATAACTCAAACTTTTCAAAAAAAATTTACAAAATAATAATAGATTTTTAAAACTCATATTGGAAAGGAGTATTAATCCCACCTCTAGTCATCATTTCCCCTTTGACGCCCTGCCATGACACCCTCCCAATAAACGAGCTCATATAAATTGATCATGCAAGCTTTTAAAAAAAGTATTAAATAAATAATCTCCCCATCATGAAAAGCAACCACCAAATGCCTCTACACTCAGTACTTTTAATGCAACTATAAATAACGGCTGTGGGTTTTGTGTGTGCTGTACAGTAACTGTGTATCCTAGAATTGCAAGTGTAAATAAAACACCGTAAGAACATCAATCACATGCAGGCATAAGAAAGGCTACAGCATGACTGGCCGAGGTAAATGAGGCTTTGCTGCATGTTTAAAAAATGTAATTTATTTCCCCCCAAAATATTTGTTCAAGTGTTAACTCAGGTTAACTCAAGCACGGAGAGATATCAAAATATAAATCGACTAACCTGCACTCCCGATGAGATCACTCAAGCACAGAGATGATGATCTGAGGCCTTCTGCGCTCCCCAAGCGTGGGAGCGTTCAGGTCACTTTGTTTCCCTCTCCACCTTAGGCACACAGCCTATCAGGGCTTTAATTGCTCCCTAGAGGCCTTACCATAGCGGACTGACAAGCACAGGGGTTAACGTGTCTTTCCACTTCTGGAAGCCTGTTTTTGCCAAGTTCTCTACTGCTGTCAGCTACAACAGGGAACAAACGCAAGCAGCAGCAGCTGCTGATCTGGCTCTTTTCTAATCTATAATTATCACTCCACTTGTTATCCAAAGGAGGACCCCCTTTGGTCTGAATGCAGAACCAGCCGTGGGCATGATTTGCCATGATGTTTTTTCAGCTTGGATTCCCCCCCCCCTTTCTGCCATCTGCCTAGTGCAGAAGAAGTAAAGAACCACTTCAAAAAACAGGAGCCTGCTTCTTTTAAAGTGCTACAGAGCAACCTTAACTGCTCTGCAAAGTTCAAAAACTTGTGCAATTTGGTGAAGGGGAATTGGATCAATAAATAGGTATTGCTTTGCCTGCTTGCTTTCTTCTGAAAGCAATCTGTCTGTGCCTGTTTCCAGTGGTTTCTGAGATCAGGAGAATCATTACAAAAATAATGTGATTAATCTGAAGATTAGGAAGATGTATGAGGTCTGGAATTCTGGGCTTAAAAAAATCCTAAATCCTGTTAGCAGAAAATAGAAAAAAAAAAAGTCAATTAGAATAAATTATGCACATTGAACATGTAATTTGTGAGTGTGTTTTATGTAACCTGACTCATGATGTGAATATGCTTTGTTTTGGTGGCCCAGGGTTCTTGGTGGAAGAATTAGGAATTCTGTGATGCATTTTCTTGCTCCTCCACAGCCTACAAGATGAGGAAGGTTAGGGGTCTGACTGGTGGGGCAGGAGGCTTGCTCATTCCTTGGAAACGAGTGGAACTAGTGAGAAGTAGTGGCTCAGGGAATTTATTTGGGGCTTGAAGGGACCAATGTCTGGAATGCAGAGTAGAATGAGTTAACATAAATAATACGACATGGTAGATATGTGTGAGATGAATGAATCAGGACTTAAGTCTGACATGTGATGAAATGGTTGCATTATTGACCGAGTTTTTTAGGCTTTGCTAGTGACATTGTTCTCGACTATTTTTCCAGTACTCAGAGATACCGTAGTTTATTCTGATACATCAATTCAGTAGTTCATTCAGGTTTTCCACTTAATAAACATATAGGCCATCAGCAAGAACTAGGGATGGATGAATCTGCTAGTTTCCCCCATTTCTTATGTTCCTACTCTTAGATTCAGTTCTCCACATTTTTGCAGTACTATCCAATTTAAAAAACAAAACAAAACTTAACGAAAATTCACCAGCATTTCAGTGTGTATGTCTCCTGATGAGAAATTTTTTGTATGCACCTAAACACGTTACAGGCAATTTCCTTTAATATATGCATATTTGTATAGTAATTTCACTAATACATGCATTTCTTTCTCCATACAGTGGTATCTCAGGTTAAGTACTTAATTCGTTCCGGAGGTCCGGTCTTAACTTGAAACTGTTCTTAACCTGAAGCACCACTTTAGCTAATGGGGCCTCCCGCTGCCGCCGCGCCGCCGGAGCACGATTTCTGTTCTCATCCTGAAGCAAAGTTCTTAACCTGAAGCACTATTTCTGGGTTAGCGGAGTCTGTAACCTGAAGCGTATGTAACCTGAAGTGTTTGTAACCTGAGGTACCACTGTATTCACTTTCTCCATATTCACTTTCTCCATGTTCAAGCATTTTTGTACACGTTGTTGGGTGGCAGAACTGCATCAAGTGTGAATTTCAAAGCCTAGCTGGGTTTCAGTCTGAGTGTTGGTTCAAGAAGTGTGAAACAGTTAGTTTCTCATTGACCATACAAACAAAACTGAATTTTGCCTCCATCCCAAGTAAGAACCTTTGTACAGTTGTACCTTGGAAGTCGAACAGAATGTGTTCCAGAAGTTCGTTTGACTTCCAAAACGTTTGGAAACCAAAGTGCAGCTTCTGATTGGCTGCAGGAAGCTCCTGCAAGCGTATGTAACCTGAGGTACATTCGGCTTCTAAAAATAGTTTGCAAAACTGGACATTCGGCTTCCAAAAATAGTTCGCAAACTGGAACACTCCTGCATTTGTGTTTGGGAGCCAAAACGTTCAAGAACAAGGCTGTTCGAAAGCCAAGGTACGACTGTACTTGGGCACTTCAGTCTGTGTGAGTGATCTCGTGTGTGTAGATTGGCTGTGTACAAAGGATTGCTATAGAGGGGGCAATTGTACCTTGCACTCAGGGGCAGAGAACCTATGGTCCTCCAGTTCTTATTGGACTACAACTCCCATCATCCATGGTCACCGTCTATGCTGACAGGCGTTGAAATCCAGCAGCGTTTGGAGGGCAACAGGTTCCCCAAGCCCGCCTTGTTTAGTACCTGGGATGAATTTGCAAAGCTCAACTCTGCACTGACAGTACCTCTTAGGAGGGAAGAACAGGGAATCAAGACGCTCCATCTTTGCCAGCGATCAAGAGATCAGCACTTTTACAACTGCTAGCACTGCTAACATTTTAGATGCTAATGGGTATTCAGTGAGTGCAGCAGTAGGTACCCCGATCCTCTGCTGGATTGGGGCCATGGCCTTTTTGCTCAGGGGCACCAGCTGCTTGCTCAGTTCTTGGCAGTGTCTAGGAAAACACTGGCTGCGAAGAGCAGACATTTCCCTTTCCAGACAGAACAAAAGCCTGCCAGAAATGTGTGAGCAAATGGGGAGAGGATTTACTTAGATGTATATGTGTTTAGGATCCTATCCAGACATTGTTATCAACCACTTATTCCAGTATGGGGATACTTCAATAGTTTGTTGACACTGCAGTACTTCAGGTATGCTGCGAACATTCAAACTACAATCTTAAAAGCGACTTGTAGAGAATCAGCACCATTTACCTCAGTAGTTTATTATTTCTGAGTAAATATACACAGGATTGAACTGTAAATTTCCAAGAATTATACTACTCTCATACTCATAGCACGCAAATATAATTAAATATAGCCACAGCAATATTTGAGTTTTAACACGTCTTGAGAATAAGGGAGTTTTTCTATCTTGGGTTGATTGCTAAATGAAGTCTTACCTCAAAGGAAGCTCTAGTCTGCAATTCTGAATGCACTAATGTCTTTTCAGTGCCATGTAAATTTCTCTTTATTTTCTAGCACCGTTTAAATTTTTATTATGTTGTTATTTAGTTCTCTGATAGGTTTTACTTCTTTGCTCTCTACTTTAATTATGATGCTGTGGTGTTTTATTTGCTTGTTCTAAGTGATCTATTTGACTTTAAACCTATCTGATTTTAAAGCTGTGCTTTTGCTGCATTTAAACTGTCTTTCACAGAACTGTGATTTTTGTTTTTATTTTATAATTTTTATTGGTTTTTACAAATACTTTCTTGCATGACACCATAGCAACCTTTTTACAAAAGTAAAACATCTGGTTCCAAGAGCCTATGACTTCCCTCCTACCTGACTGATCGTTTTCAAACCAAATCTCTATATATTGCATTTTCCTATATTTCTTATTCCTTCTAAATCTTATCCTTATATAATTACTTAATTAACTACAATAAGTAATAAGTGATTAATTTCTCTATACAAAACTTCTTATAACCCTGCTAGCGATGTTAATTGTTTACAGTTGTCTTTCAAATATAACATAAATTTATTCCAGTCTTTCTGAAAAGCCTGATCCTGCTGGTTCCGAATTTTTTCTGTCATTTTCGCCAATTCTGTGTAGTCCATTAATTTTATCTGCCACTCTTCTTTCGTTGGTAAATCTTCTTGCTTCCATCTTTGGGCTAGTAACATTCTTTCCGCATTTGTTGCATATAAAAACAATGTTTTATCCTGCCTATGTATTTCTCTGCCTACTAGACCTAATGTGATTTTTAAAATTATCGTTTTCCTTCGCAGGCCACCCAGAGACCTTCTGTTATATGGTGGCTAATAAATCAATTGAATGATTAAATAAATGAGTACTCAGTTGGGCTTGCTTCTGAATAAGCATGCATAGGATTTGCTCCTTCTGCTAGGCATAGTCTTCAAGATATTTAAATAAATCTTACGATTTACATTAAAATTTATATCCCACTTTTCTAGACAAAATGTCAACTCATGATGGCTTTAGAGTATCTTAGGATAAAACAATGACACAAAACAATACCAAATTCATTAAATCAATAAGCAAACAATAAAACAATGGAAACAGAAGAGACAGAACCAGGGGAAAATGATATATTTCATATTGTGTTTTAGCATTTTATCTTTATGAGGATGCAGAGGACTGTGTAATTGGGCAGTTGATAGAAATACCACAAATAAAAAATATATTTTAAAAAAATGAATTTTACATTTCAGAATTAAAAGGTATAGCTTGATCTTCACCCCTTGATTGCACCCCAGCTTCAGCCTTGACAAGGAAAACCATTCACCCCCCCCCACTTTTAATTAAAAGTAGCATTTCCTTCTAAGCAGTTGCTAATATATTTCTTGGCTATAAGAATTTCTGGGTCTTGGCTGCACTGTTATCTTTCAAAACATTCTGCTTTGCAAAACTAACAGTTTTAAGTTCTCAGTGTACCTTGGTTAAAACACAGCTTTAATTAACTTTCATAATAAAATACCACAACTTTATTGAATTAAAAAAACAATCCCCTCCAAGGATTTGTTGCAGTTAGCCAGCGCTTCCCTCCTGATAAATGCTCAAATTTCAGGGGACCACGAGGCAGGAGGAGCCCAGACCACTCCACTTATCCCTTTATAAGCGCTAGAAACCAGACCGCTGAAGCTACAACAATTTGCAAGCTGTCCGGCTGAGTGCAAAGGGAGAGCTTTGCAGAGTTTCCGCCCCTCTCTTCTTTTTCCCCATGATTGGGGCCCGGAGAGGCCTTGAAGTGACCGGACACAGCCTCCAGGGGGAGCCCGCGGAGCCCTCTGGCGCCGCCTACCTGGACTTCCTCCTCCTCCTCCTCCTACCCAGCGGGCCGCTGCTTCTTACCTGGCATCTGATTACTGGAGTTCCGCCCGGCCCGAGGGCGCCGCGTCCCCTTGGGCGCATGCGCGGCGGCTCCCCGCCTCTCCCCTTGCCCTCTTGTTATCATAGACTGGCTGCAGCCGCCGAAGGAAGAAGGAGTAGCGCAGGGAGCCGCCGCCGCCGCCGCCGCCTTTGGCAGGGAAGCGTCTCACTCGGCTTGGCAGGTAAGCCTTCTCTGTCCTTCTCTGCAACTCTGGCTCTCCGGGGCGCCCCAGCCCCACCTGTGGCACCTTCCCGCCTCCCATCCCGTCGGGGGCTCCTCCTCTCCCCGGGGCACCCGAAACACGCAGCTCCCGAGCAGCCGGGACGCCTGGAGGGGAGGCCCTTCCCTTCCCCGCCGCCGCCTCCGTCCCTGCTGTGTTTTGCTAGGCACCCATGGCGGAGAGGCGCCCTTCTGCACCCCTCTCTTTCCACGCGGGTGCGCCTCCAAGATCACTTCCAAGCCCATCTGGGTGGCCGTTCCTCAAACTCGACGGAGTCACCTTGCCCAAATGCGCTCAAGAGCGGCTCCTTCTCTCCTCCCCCACCTTAGTGCATTCATCAAGGAGGGTGTCTAACAGCCATATACCGATGGCACCAATTTAGATGCGAGAAGGGGTGAATGAAGATAGTATTTGATGGAGGGGGGGTAACCTGATGCAGCTCCCTAGATAGCACTGCATTTAACGGTGTTTCTTAAGAGAGGGTTGGACACCCAGGATCTATGGTTTTTAAACCCTTGACACTCTTTTAAGTGGCTTTGCATTCATTCTAGACACCCTACGAGGTTCCCAGCACTCAGCGCCTGTGGCCCGGCCATCTGCAGACGGCCACATTTTGCACAGTCAGTCTTTCTGATGTTTTTCAGAAAGCCAGCCCTTGCAAGTTGGAAAGCCTGCAAACGTGCAGAGTAATGTTTGCAACCCTGTGGCAGCCATAATGATGTCTGGCTAGCCAGTCGTCTGCTCCAAGAGCGTTTGTTGTTTCTATGCCCTGCTTTCCTGGCTCTGCCGGCTACATAATTTAATGCTGTTCCCAGCTGTCTTCTCCTATATTCCATCTTGAAAGCAGAATAAATTATACAAGGGCAATATATGCAAGTTTAATTAGCACAACTTATTCTGAACTTGATCTTGACTGAAGGGGGACTGGAATTTGGGAGGATGTTAAAGAAGGCTTTGCATAAGAAACAAAGTCAAATGAATTTAAGAGGCAAATTTCATGAAAGGAATGGGAAGGTGCTGGTAACTATTGCTTTAAAAATCAACACGGAGAACAGATTGGAATTACTCTTCATAAAGAGTTGACAGTAAAACTTTGTTCCTGGAGTTAAACATTGTCGGTTTTTCATGAAAACATCGTCTTTAAAGTTTTGATATGAACTTGACAGTTCTGCTGGATGTAAAGCAGACTGTATCCGTTGTTCTTAAAATTAAAGTGTCCATTGTGTTGTCTAGAACAATTTATCAATAGGAGACCTACTTTCAATAGCATGCTAATACCTTGTAACTGGAGATTACCAATACTGTAAGTGCTACAGATTTAAGCTAACAGTATTATGAAATTGAGGTTAAGTTGAAGGAAGGATAAATGGAGTCTCTGTTCCTCCACAGTTAATGTTAAAAGTTCTGGATGGTGGCTTGTGGGGAACAAAACAACTATTTTCTGAAGCAGTGTTTGGTTTGAAAAAGTTGTGAAAGCAACTTTTATTTTGATAGGTTTTGTGTCTCTCATTTTGTACAAGTTCTTCCTTGTCTGCTTGGTTCATAAATGCTAGAGCATTAAAAATAAAAAAAGAAATAATGTATGGTTCTTTGAAAATTGCTTCTAACATAGATGAAAGGTTGATAATGCATGCATATGAATGTCATTACTGCATAAGTTTAGTCTATTATACATGAAACAAGGGGGATGGTGTGCAGAAATTAAAACAAAATTGTGTGCTTTTTTATGTTTCTGGCAGTTTATATATGTTTCTTGTTTTCTGTGCATGGTCACATCACCCTTTATCTGTCCCCTCCCCCCCCTTAAGTCCTTTGTCTATTCCACCCCCCAAGGCCATTTAGTAGTGCTAGAGTTCTGTTACGCTAGGTTAACATTACCTTGAGAATAAAGAGGGATAAATAATTTATCCTAGTCATTATGCTTTTAATAAATAACTAATGTCCATGTAACTTGCAGCTGACACTTAATACTCAAATCTCATTTTAGAAGGGCCATATTTAGTGGAGAATATTCAAGTGTATCTTAGAATTGTCATTTTCGTTAGAGCAAAACATATTTTGAGTGTCATGACATCTCCTTAGCACCCTGCAAGCAAATATATTTTGAAGATTTTTTAAATGACCTAGAAGCAAGTTAATGGATATTCTAATAGTGCACATTGAAAAGTAGCCTTGTACTCAGCACAGATTGCTATTGGCACAGGTATGCAAATTTAATTTGCCCAATGCAAGTAGTAAACAGTATTACCCCTGGCTTGCCTAGGAATCTAGTCCTGATTCATAGCCTCATTGCCATGCACATTCTCTGTCAACTGCTGTTTCTCACTGGTTGCCATGCTCCTTGGATACATAGGCTACTGTCTCATTTGTTTACCTGCAGCAGTTCTTCACACTGTGTCTGAGAACTGGTTGGTCTCAGGAGCAGTACTACTAGTCAGACTGAGCAACTGATAATGATTGGGGAAGCAGAGAGATTTAGGGGGCAATGTAATACAGTGGACGCTTGGGTTGCGAACGTGATCTGTGTGGGAGGCACGTTCACAACCCACAGTGTTCACAACCCGCAGCACAGCACCGTGTCTGCGCACACGCGGGTCGCAATTTGGCGCTTTTGCTCATGCGCAAAGGACCGAAACCCGGAAGTAACCTGTTCCAGTACTTCCAGGTTCGGTGCAGTGCACAACCCAAAAATGCGCAACCTGAAATGTCTGTAACCCGACGTATGACTGTAATCTGGAAAAAGGAGGAGGGGACATTATAGCTGTCATTTGGAGTTTGGGCCTAATTGATTTAACAGTATTTCTGGCCTTAGGGTTTGAGTTAGTAGGTAACATTATGCAGCCACAAAGTTGTGTTTTGCTTGCCTGATATAAGTCCTGCACTTCTGTTAGCCCTCACTCTGTTTCCAAGATCACCTTGGTTCATTGCACTGCCTGTTTCATGTCATCCAGCAAGTTGTTCTTAGCTAGTGATACAGCCCCGCTGAGCCATTGGCTCAGTGGATTAGGTGCTTATCAAGAAGTGGCTCAGTGACCCAGCAGAGCCGCTGAGCAACTTGATTTGTAACATGCACCAAATACATGTTTGTAGTGTTTACATGTTCATGATACTAGCAAAAGAATCAAGCAAGGCATCCTTTGTATAACCTCACATACCTGCTATTGAATACACAAACTGCCATTTGTAACCCACTGAGCCTCTTCAGCTTGCTGATCAGAAGGTCGGCGGTTCGAATCCCCGTGACAGGGTGAGCTCCCGTTGCTCTGTCACAGGTCCTGCCAACCTAGCAGTTTGAAAGCATACCAGTGCAAGTAGATAAATAGGTACTGCTGTGGCAGGAAGGTAAACGGCGTTTCCATGTGCTCTGGCTTCCGTCATGGTGTTCCGTTGCGCCAGTCGCGGTTTAGTCATGCTGGCTACATGGCCTGGAAAGCTGTCTGTGGACAAATGCTGGCTCCCTCGGCCTGAAAGCGAGATGAGCGCCACAACCCCATAGCATAGCTGTCAACTTACAGATTCGAAAATAAGGGACCAGCAGCCTTAAAAATAAGGGACCAGCAGCCAAAATAAGGGACCAGCAGCCTCACCTGTTCCAGGCACTCCAGCCTTCCTGTCCTCCTGCAGTCTGGTCAAACTCATGCTGGTAGCTTTGAGAACACTGTCCAACCAACTTTGTAACCAGAGGTTCAACTGAATAGAATCTGAATCACATGCACCACAAGGCCTATGCAGCCTCAACTTAAGATGGCTCCCCGACCTGGCTTTACACTGCAAAGTTTGCAGCAGCACGTGCAACAAAATGGCGTCCGGCATTCAAAAACCCCCTCAGCTTGCATTAACTAGTCACACACAAGGCATGCAAGCTCCACCCCCCCAGTCGTTCTTAGACTTCTTATTGGGTGAGCAACACAGCCAAGCAACACAGTTGGAGTCTCCCTCCTGCCTGGCCGGCAGGGAGGGAGGGAGAGGAGCTGCTTCCTTTGAAATTTAAGGGACATTTAAGGGACATCCATCAATAAGGGACAGCAGCGGGACATGGCGCTGGAATAAGGGACTGTCCCTTCAAATAAGGGACACTTGACAGCTATGCCCCATAGTCACCTTTGACTGGACTTAACCGTCCAGAGGTCCTTTACCTTTATTTACTATTTACTCTGACTGATGCTCTCCAGGGTCTCTGCTAGCCACCTTCTACCAGAGAACTTTTATCTGACTGCCCCGTGGATTGAATGAACAACTTTCTGCATGCAAAACATAGCATCTATCACTGAATAATGGTCTCTCCATGTAGGGTTTAATTCTATACACTCTTGCTGCTTTTTGCCTAATACAGAGGTGCAGGAGAGGAGCATTGCCTATTGGTCTGTGCAGGAGATTTATTTTATTATCACACCGATGTCCCTCTTGCCACAAGAGTGCTGAAAATGTTGTGCATTCTCCTCCTCACAACAGCCTTGTGTGGCAGGTTAGGCTGAGAGCCTGGCCCAAGATTGTTTAGTTAACTTCACAGCTGGGTGGAGATTTTCCAACATTCTGGTCCAACATTCTAACTGATATATCACACTGTCTCTTTAAATGTTTGGCTTTAATGGAAACTTTGAGATTTAACACTAAAAGTGTAGAGGCTAAGAGCAGCAGAAGAAGTAGTAGTGGAACATTTCCTGCCAAATAAACATTAACTCAAGGGAGTCGTGTCCTTTGGTCAGAGTAAAAAACAAACCCACAGCTTTGTGTTGTGCAGAGATGGCAAAGATTGAAAGAATTTTGCTAGGAAGATTACCTTTAAAATATTTAACGAAAGACAGATTCTTTGAAATTTAAGATACGTAAAGCTCTAAGCTTAAGATCTTTAACCAGCTCAACTCCATAGTAAACCAACAGTTAACATTTGTACTTCTATCCAGAAATAGTCTATTCCTCCTCCTGCACCATGGGATCATTTTACATTTCTGTTATCTTCCTTACAACAAAAGTGATTGAATTCACACTTTTTTCAAAATATTCAATTACATGTTATTGCTCTTTCTTCCTTTTTTATTATAAAAAAATTGCATCTGACAGAAATGGGCATTAGGGTTGCAAACAGGATTAGAAACCTCATTCCTTAATGGAAGAACACTGAATTGGGATTAATGCAAATTCACTAGTAATGCATATAAGTTTCTACTCAAACAGTTCTCATTTTTTAAAAAATTAAAATGCTCACTTTTATTATACAATGTTTCTTAAAATATGTAGTAACCTGGTGCAAATCAGCAGTTGAAACTATATATATATATATATATATATATATATATATATATATATATATAAAAGAATCTCATCAAAAACAGCAAGAGAAGTCACAAAGCAGCTTTCTGTCTTATGTTGTTGTTATTGTTGATGAAGGTAGTCTCTGGTGATTGGTTGCAAAGGCTAGTGATGGCAGGAATCTGGGGAAACTTCCAGAATCCTCATCAAAGATGTAATTATTCCCTTGCCTCCGACATTTTTCTTTTTTTTTTTAAAGTCTACTGATTTGATTATGTCTTGCTTGATTGGGATAAATGAGGTTGTCTTGCTGGCTGTTCATTAAGGGTTTTCATGCAGAGGTCGAATCTAAATGTGGCATTCTGCATTTGTGGGCAACTACACAGAGTGGGTGTAAGACGTCTGTGAATCTCAAAATGCCAAAAATAGCCCTGAATTGCAAAAGCCTACTGGTGAATCACGTGTGTTTATCAGTTCATGCTGTGTACTTAGCGGAGAATTAATCCTTCATCTGTAAATGTGCAATATCTTGAGTTAGCCTTCCCTTCAATGCTGCTGTTTAAGTGAATTGAGGAACCTCTCAGTCTGTTGTCCCACGCATACAGGAAAAGCACAAATCCTTATGAATCTGGTAGTGGGCAGGAACTTGGAAGATAAGCAGGTTCTGTGGGTTCTCTGGTGAAAGAGCCTTTCTGGTGAATCCCCATCTCTTTTGGCCCTGGCTTACCCAACTTTAGGGACGCGGGTGGCGCTGTGGTTAAACCACAGAGCCGAGGACTTGCCGATCAGAAGGTCGGCGGTTTGAATCCCCGCGACGGGGTGAGCTCCCATTCCTCTGTCCCAGCTCCTGCCAACCTAGCAGTTCGAAAGCACGTCAAAGTGCAAGTAGATAAATAGGTACCACTCTGGCGGGAAGGTAAACGGTGTTTCCATGTGCTGCTCTGTTTCGCCAGAAGCAGCTTACTCATGCTGGCCACATGACCTGGAAGCTGTACGCCAGCTCCCTCGGCCGCTAAAGCGAGATGAGCGCCGCAACCCCAGAGTCGGCCACAACTGGACCTAACGGTCAGGGGTCCCTTTACCCTTTACCTACCCAACTTTAGCAGCAGTCAGTGGCAGCCCGGGTTGGGCACTATTTAAATTTCCCTTAATGCCCCAGAGTGCCACTTCATTGGGGGAATTGTGGGAAATTAAATGGCACCTAGAACAGCCAACCAGTGCCGATCAGAGAACTAAGTGAGGTGGGGGAAACCTAAAGTGGGGGGCTAGACAGACATTAGCACTGGACCTTGCCAGGGATTTGGGGTCTCGACAGCTGCCCATGGGCACCGAGTGCTGATGTCTTCCCCTGAAGGGAAGACCATTACTGGAAAGAATGGCAAGATTATGTCTTTATTAGAAATGGAAAAAATATTTAAAAATCTATTCTCCCCCCCCCCCTATTTTTGATATACTCATTTCTGATACGTAAGATAGCATTCTAATGGACTGGAAAACTGAAATGGTATCTGAAATGGTCATTATCTACATAAAAAAAATCCAATGTATATATTATGTAAGGTACGATGTGGTCATAGACTCTTCCTATTATGCATGTTTAAAATGATTTATATTTTAAGAACTTAATTTTTTTTAAAGTTTTATGACTTTAGGATGTAGCTGGGAAACTGAACAGAGTTTCTATCTCATACCTTACTGAAGTACCCTCTTAATTACCGTATTTTTCTCTCTATAACACTCACATTTTTTCTCCTAAAAAGTAAGGGGAAATGTCTGTGCGTGTTATTGAGCAAATGTGTGGTCCCTGGAGCCGACAGGGGCAAAAATCAAGCAAAAATCAGATCGCGGAGGAGGGAAGGCTAAAAAGAGGAGGTTGCTGCTTTCCTGCATTCTGCCTCAGGGTCTTACTGCCCACTGTTTTCGCTAGGAGCGCAGCCGACAGCCACCACCTCCTCCTCTCCGTGCTCCGCTGCTGCTGCTGCTGCTGCTGCTGCGTCCAGCATCGCAGGCAGCCGGAAAATGCAGGTGAAAGAGAGAGAGAGAGAGAGAGAGAGGGCTGGCTTGGGTGGGTGGGGGGAAACTTTTGCCTTCCTTTCCTCCCTCCCGTTAAACCCCTCTCCTGCATTGTTAGCCAGCTGCTTCTCCGCACACCCCTCTCGTGCTACTTGTCCCTTCTGTGTTTTTCCTTCCCTCCCCACTTAAAACGTGGTTACAAAGCACGGATCCACATGGATCCTCATGATCTTTGCATTGGGTCACCCCAAATTCACCATCAGATCACATTACATGTCCATGGCTACAGCCTGCACCCAAAAAATCACGCACCCACTGTTGTCTTGGGCTGCAATGGTGCAAAAACGTGGTTCAAAGCATGGATCCACATGGATCCTCAGGATCTTTGCATTGGGTCACCCCAAATTCACCATCAGATCACATAGCATGTCCATGGCTACAGCCTGCACCAAAAAAATCACGCACCCACTGTTGCCTGGGGCTGCAGTGGTGCAAAAACGTGGTTACAAAGCACAGATCCACATGGATTATTAGGATTTTTGCATTGGGCCACCCCAAACTCACCGTCAAATCACATGTCTGTGGCCACAGCATGAAGCACAAAAATGATACACCCACTGTTTCATTCAGAATTTTTTTTTCTTGTTTTCCTCCTCTAAAAACTATGTGCGTGTTATGGTCAGGTGCGTGTTATGGAGCGAAAAATACGGGTAGCTCTGTGTCACATGTGCTTTCAGAAAATGTGGATTGACCCTGTGTTTGCATGTTGTGTGGTGTTATCTTTGGAGAACTGTGTCCATGACTCCAGTGTCTGGTGCTTACTAAGCTAAAGTCCATAATATAATTTATTAGCCACTTACCCAGAAATTGTACAGAGGCCAGTCCAAAGCTTTTTGTATTCAAAGCCTCTTTCCTTTAGTTAGCTTGCAGCTTTTGACACATGTGACACCGAAACATGTTTTAAGGTCTCCTCAGAGGCTAATGCGTTGTGTAAGAAAGCCTTGAGTGCTGATTAAACCATATCACTTTCACCCTGTTTATAGAACTAAAACATAAATAAGCTTTAAATGGTGGTTTGTTTTTTAAAGTGTTTTTACAACTTTCCATCACTGTTTCACTAGAGATTTAAATATTGCAACTTCCTTGTTTCTTAGATTGGCTTTACACATGAGGCTTAAGCTGGCTTTTCTTTGAGAGCGTAGAACTACTCTGGCAGTAATTTACATAAAATGTCTTATTTGTCATATAATAATGGTGACAAAACATGGCATAACTATCTCTCTAGAAGCTCTAAGGTAATTATTACTTCTGAAATTGGTGCTTTTCAACACCATGCAATGCTTGGTAAGAACACAAAGTTGTTTTGTCTGTTTTACATCCGAATGAGCACAAAACTGGTTCTTGTATTCATTTTCTTTGTTACCTGAAAGTGTAAATCACTCCCTCTAATAGCTGGTTTGGCTGGTGAGTGCTGACAATATCTTAGCCAAAATGAGGCCACTGAAGCAAGAGAGAATGATTGGCATGGTTCCCAGAAGTACAGAACATGTTTGAGAAGAAATACCCTAAGATCTGCCCCCGACCCAAAAAACCCAGCCTGGCTAAAGCTGAGCAGGCTGAGTGGACTCGAAAGGTACAAATGGAAAAGGGGGTGGCATTGAATGGATTGGGGTAGCCTGGAAGAGGGTGTTACTTGACTGAGCAGGAGTTTTGTTGCTGCTCTCATTTGTACTTGACTAATTCATCTTTTCACAATGAAGACAAGGACACTTCCAGACTAGAGCAAGGCCGAATGCTAGGATCAAATTGTGTGTAAATTGGCCAGTTGGGAAGTCATGCTCAACCATAGTTGATCATGCCCGGAACAAGACTTGGGGGCTTGCATGCTCCCCCTCCCTTATCTGTCTCTGACATGGCTGTGAGGTGGTGATCAAAAGTGTCCATTTTTTGTTAGCCATAGTTTAGTGTTTTATCCCAACTGAATGAATTGTTTTGTTTGAGACAAGCCAGCTTTATCACCCATGTCTCTGAAGTCGGTTTATTCCAAACAAGCCACTGTTAAACACACCAAACTGTGGATAATCATTGTGATATCCAAAACAGCTTAATGATTTGTTTAGTCATTTAGTCGTGTCCGACTCTTCGTGACCCCATGGACCAGAGCACGCCAGGCACTCCTGTCTTCCACTGCCTCCCGCAGTTTGGTCAAACTCATGCTGGTAGCTTCGAGAACACTGTCCAACCATCTCGTCCTCTGTCGTCCCCTTCTCCTTGTGCTCTCCATCTTTCCCAACATCAGGGTCTTTTCCAGGGAGTCTTCTCTTCTCATGAGGTGGCCAAAGTATTGGAGCCTCAGCTTCAGGATCTGTCCTTCCAGTGAGCACTCAGGGCTGATTTCCTTCAGAGTGGATAGGTTTGATCTTCTTACAGTCCATGGGACTCTCAAGAGTCTCCTCCAGCACCAGAATTCAAAAGCATCAATTCTTTGGCGAACAGCCTCCTTTATGGTCCAGCTCTCACTTCTGGGAAATCACTCATCACTACTGGGAAAACCATAGCTTTAACTATATGGAACTTCGTCTGCTTTTTAAGATGCTGTCTAGGTTTGTCATTGCTCTTAATGATAGCATGTTGCTTTTTTCATTTTTGCTTCTGGAGGTAAAATGAATATCTTAAGATGCCTGTTCCTGGGATTGAGCTATATCTGCACTACTTGAACCATCCTGCTACAATAGTTTCTGGAGTAATCTCTTCCCTCGCCATTTCTTTTTGCTAACAGTTGAATTCAAAGACAATGCTTAGCTGTAAAATACGAACAGAGGTTGTTGTGCAATGCTGTCTCTAGAAACATTAAATTATTTACTGTAATTTGTTTATATCCTCTTCAGTGTCAATTACGTGCATTCCCAATCCTTTGTCTGAATGCAGCTGCCTGTCTTGCTAAAAATCCTCAAGCCTCTGCTTGGTGGGGGAAGGGAGTTCAGGAGTTGCATCAGGTAACAACCAGCTCCCTTGGGGGTTTGGATTACTGACTATATAAAACAAAGATTTAGCAATGCAGTGCCTTGGGAAGCTTTGACCCTCATGATCTTTATATAGTTGTTATTATTAAAGATGTTCATAAGACGATTTTTAGGGATTAAGCCTGGTCAAACACACTGAGTCAAAGTACATCAGATTCTACTGTAAATATTGAGTAATGAAGAAAAGCACGGTATGGTCAAGTTATGTCTTCTGGTTAGCTGTGGACATTCTGAAAATAATTCTGGAAAATCTTCCTATCCAAATTGGGGTGCTTTGCTTCGGAAAATGTTCAGATGCCCTAGAACAGAGCTTTCCAAGCTATGTGTCGCGACACGTTAGTGTGTTGGCTGCACTGTGTAGGTGTGTCACGCAAACACTCCCTGCTCTCTTCCCGGGGCCGGAAAGGGGTTAGTTTAACCTCTGTGGTTTGCTAGTAAAACTGAATTACTATGTCGCGAAGTGATGTATGTCTAAAAAGTGTTTCACCAACCTGAAAAGTGTGGAAAGCTCTGCCCTAGAGAATGATCTAACTTAGAATGTTTGTTTCACTTATATTTAATAAACAAAGCTAAAAATTTGATATTGCCAAACCTCCCAAAGACCATATTTGTAATTGTCATCCAGTCATTGCTACTAATGAGTTTATGAAATAAACATCTATCTACCTATCTATCATCTATCTATCTTTGAGAAAATAAAAGCACTGAATTTTTTTCTGACCCACGCTACTGATTTGATTACACCTTCCCATTTCGAATCTCTGGCACCCTATCTGCATAACCTAGCAATTCTAAAATATAGATGCGCTTTTACTCTCGCAAGATTGAATGTATTCCCCTCAGCTGTACTTGAGGGATGTTTCCAACAGATACTGTGGAGATGGCAGTACCGAATCGGTGGCGCATGCTCTCCTGGCTTGCACTCTTTATAAAAATTTGAGGAATGAGAATATCTTTTATTGTCCATTCTGGGTCGCCCAACCACTGCCGCAGTATCCTTTCTGTTGGCAGATCAAGATGAGCAGGTGACAGCAAAGGTCGCAAGGTTTTTAGCCGGGGCAATCAGAATAAGATCCACTATTTGACTATTGATTCAAAACCCTAAAATGTATTTTATATAATTGACTTTTTATTTCGATTCTTTGTATATCACATTCTTGTTTTATTGCTATGGCCGATGGCTGGCGCAAATAAAGATTAATTCATTACAGCAGAGGTAGCCAACTTGGCTAGCCAACAACAGATGTTGTTGGTTTATATTTCACCAGCCCCAGCCAGCATTACCAATGGTAGGGGTGTTGGGGCTCCGCAACATCTGGAGGGACCTACATTTGCTATCCCTACATTACAGCAAGGCTCATACCATTCATGACAGAGGAATGAATTGAATATTTATTATGAGATGGAGAAGTCTTTTGAATATTTCCCTCTAAACAACAACATGCACGATACTTGCAGAAACACAGTGATTTTTGAGCTGTTGTGTTTGCAGCAGTTTTGCCTTGCCAACCATACTTTCAGGGTGACAAATTGTCCTTCAGTTTCCAGCTTATATCAGTTTTGTATATTTGATTTGTGATCCATGGAAATTGGTCTTTTCGGGTAGGCAATATAGAAAACCACGAGGTTCAGACTTGGTTACAAAAAGTAATTTGTGTGTCTGTGAACATTAAAAGAAGCTTTAATTCTCATTTATGTAGGCTGTAAGAAAAAGGGAGAGCACCGTATCCACTGTAGGCAAGAACTGAAAGTGTAGCTACACTTTTCTCCCTTTGTGCTTAAGTCAGGCATCCCTAACCTGTGGCTCTCCAGATGTTTTGGCCTACAATTCCCATGATCCCTAGCTAATAGGACCAGTGGTCAGGGATGATGAGAATTGCAGTCCAAAACATCTGGAGGGCCAAAGGTTGGGGATGCCTGGCTTAAGTGGTATTACTGTTGTACAGAAACTGAGCGTTTAGTTAAGCACAACCGTTGAAGACTACATTTTTAAAAGGAGGTATTATGCAAGTTTGTGCAAGCTGTATATTCAGGCTTTCTTCTTCCTTACAAAGCAACCATTTGAGATGAGATGGGAGGGAGACTGGACAGAGTGTGTGCCTCTAGAAAACCAGTAGGAATACCAGGAAGTCCCTGTTTACTGCGCAGACTTGGTGGGGGGTTTCTTGGCAGAACACTTTGGCAGTTGGGAGATGAAGCCGCATTCCACAGAAAATTACAGTGTTTCTTTTGTGTGGCTGTTTCTTGGGTTATTTTCTTCGACAGTCAAAAGCTGGAGTACAGTTGTCAGGGTAGCAATTTATTGCTCGCCACTTCTGCGTGCAGTATGCAATAGGAGCAAAAATAACATTTTGAATAGAGCTAAGCCGCAATATACTTGTGAAAAAAATGGATACAATGACTGAAATAGATAATAAGCTTTTACCTTCATGTTAGTAAGCAGCAGAATCTGTTTCCTCCCACCCCCACCCCCCCGGCAAACACATCTTTTCCATGGTTGGAGCTTTCTCCATTTGTCCTGCATAAAATTATCTGAAAGCTCATAGCTATCATTCAGCGGTTCTCCTATTTTTGGTTTAAGCCTACCATCATTCCATGGTAACCTATACAGTGGTACCTCTGAATGCAAATGGGATCCGTTCTGGAGCCCTGTTCGCATCCTGTAGCGAACGTAAGATGCGTCTGCACGGGTCGCGTTTCGCCGCTTCCACGCATGCGCGTGACGTCGTTTTGAGCATCTGTGCATGCGCGAGCGATGAAACCCGGAAGTAACGCACTCCGTTACTTTCGGGTCGCCGCGGAGCACAACCCGAAAATATTGAAGCTGAAGCTTATTCATCCCGAGGTATGACTGCATGTGTTATTATCATCTCCTTTTTCTAAGCATCTCAGAGCAGCATCTTAACATCATAGTACCCTTGAAAGGTAGGCATCATTAGACTTTACATCTGAATGGGAATGTGAAGCTGGGTTTCCCAGCTGTATGCTTCAGCCACTGTCCCATGCTGATTCCCCACACCAATAGTTACTTTGGCGAGGGCACATTTGCTTCCCTCACTGTCTGTCTGTCTCCTTCCTTTCGCTGTGTTAGCAACATGCTACAACTTTCCCCATTCTGCTGCTGAGCGTTACAGAGATGAAACGTAAGTGTGACCCCCCTAAATCTGGTCTGGGTTTCCCCTCAACCCTCTAGAGCAGCGTTTCCCAAACTTGGGTCTCCAGCTGGTTTTTTTGGACTACAGCTTCCATCATCCCTAGGTAGCAAGACCATTGGTGAGGGATGATGGGACTTGTAGTCCAAAAACAGCTGGAGACCCAAGTATGGGAAACACTGCTCTAGAGCAGATTTAGGGGTTGTGCTGGGAGGGGAGAGTTTCATTCTGCTTCTAAAAGCGCTTGCACTAGTGGAATTGTTTAGTTGGGTACCACCCAATGGCTTAAGTGATTTATTTCAGTGGAACTACTAAGTATGACTTGGTTAGGTGTCATCCAATGTTGCCACATCTGGCCACACTCTTTGCCTCTCCGTTTCCTAAGGGTCATCTCAGGTAAACAAGCGATACAGCTGACGTAGTGCAATAATTCAAAAATTATTCTCATTTTAGGACTTCATATGATGAATCTTTTATTATGGCCAATGACACCCTGGAAGGTTTTCACGAAGTGAATCTAGCCTCGCCCACCACTCCAGATCTTCTAGGAGTGTATGAATCTAGTGCTTCTGAACAAACTACCTCACCCACGGTCATCTACCGGCTTCATGCCTCAGCTGTGTGTTCCACACCAATTCAGCCGACTGCCCTGAACGTCTCTGATCTTCCTACACAACCCGTCTATTCATCTCCTAGGCACCTCAATTGTGCAGAAGCATCAGGTATCAGGTTGGTTGTGAAAATCTTCTCTTGATGATCTAAGCAAGCTTTGTTGTAAGTCGCTTTCTGGTGCATGTATTCGTCTGTGTTTTGTTTTTTAATAATCCTTTATGTGCAGCAGTATACATTGCTAAAATATGTATGCCTTTTTCTTTCAGCATCAATGTTACAGAAACCATTCCTTGTTCTACCTCGGGACTCCAAGGTGCTTCGTCCAAATATGATAATTCCAGAAAGGCAAGTAGCAATGCCGAGAGAGAATTTTTGCAGGGAGCAACCATAACAGACTCCGCTGAAGGAAGTGACGATGTTTTGGGACTGAGCACAGACAGTCTGTCTCGCCTACAGAGCCCATCGGTTTTGGAAGTCAGAGAAAAGGGCTATGAAAGATTAAAAGAGGAACTTGCTAAAGCTCAGAGGGTAAGATTAATGTATATGGTATGTTTTTTTCAGTTCTGTGTAAGTGCAGTTTACTGTTGAGTGCAGAATTCAGCATCCTGAAAATCTTGGAGTTCGTGCAAACTTCCAGACTTCCTTTATTTATTCTCTTAACGTCATTGGTATATTGAAAATTGTTCATGAGGCGCTTAATAAAAATAAAACTTGTAAAATCAGTTGGAAGGAACCCCAAGGGTAAAAGACTTAAAATAGAAGCAGACAGATATTCAAATTTCAGTCTTGATCAAGAGGTTTTGCACTCTAAAGTTCCAGATGAATAAAAATGTGATTGATTGTCTCTGAAAAGGAGGCAAATAACAAGGCCTATATGGAATAGCGCCTCATTGAATTGATTGCAGAATATGCTCTGCTCTTAGCAGAATCTAATCTTGCATCTGAACAAAAGATCATGTGTATATGGTGGGGAGAGTTAGGACTTCTTATAGAAGACTTTTCATGATCTGGACCCACTTAAGGCTTTATGATAAAGTACCTTTAACAGAGCCTGGAAACAGTCTAGTAAGTAACAGAGATGCTGTAAGATAGGTGTAATATGACCCCATCAGTTTCTCCCCATCAAAGATCAGGCAGCAGAATTCTGAACTGAAGTTTCTGAACAGTCTCCAAGGGCATCCCCGCATAAAGTTCATTGCAGTAGTTGAGTGTGGAAGGTGCATGGATGACAGTGGCATGTCTCTGTGATGATGAAAACTGGCTTCAAGCTGCATGGGCAATGTTTGATGGAATCTCAAAGGTTGTGAGATAAAAGGTCAATACAGTGGTACCTCAGGTTACATACGCTTCAGGTTACAGACTCTGCTAACCCAGAAATAGTACCTCAGGTTAAGAACTTTGCTTCAGGATGTGAACAGAAATCGTACTCCGGTGGCAGCAGGAGGTCCCATTAGCTAAAGTGGTGCTTCAGGTTAAGAACAGTTTCAGGTTAAGAACGGACCTCCAGAACGAATTAAGTACTTAACCCGAGGTACCACTGTATGAATTTCAGTGGTTCAAGGGAGAGTGTTTCATTGCCCTGTACCCCCTCCCTATGAATAGTAAAGCAATTTAAACTACAAATATTTGCCAATTCAGTGATTTATACAGTACTATCCTTCAGGTACAGCATACTTTAAGTGTTAAAATACATAGTTATGAATAGCCAAATGGGCATTTTGCAAAGCTATCATTACTCTTTCTTATTTTCTAACAGACCTCTAAGAAAGTGCTGTTAAAAGTCCCCCCCCCCCCAATTTTCTTGCTAATTACATATGCTTATTTAGCCAAGCTTAATCATTCAATCTCTTTTAAAATGAATATTATTTTCACTTCAGTATCCTGATGGTGATGATGTTGTTAAATGTGTATATTGCCTTTCATCCGTACATCTCAGGGCTTCAATTCTGTATCTATAAAATGAACTGACTGATTTTAGTTTGAAAAGTGATGCAAGTCTTGGGTTTTCCCTTCACTCATATAAATCACATGTGGCCATAGCCTGTGGAGATGCTGTACAATGTAGGCATTGATGTCATGAAAGAGAAGGAACGATCCTTCTGCTTGGTTTCTGTTTTCTTGTTTTGGCCAGGTCAGCATTGCTTTAAGCCAAGACTTCTCACATCCCAATCTTCAAGCTGCTTAGTCCAGCTATTCACGTAAACAGGGCTCTTTCTAAGGAACGGGCCTTGGAACTGCCTTTTCAGCTCACCTTGCTTTCAAAACGAAACCCTTTGCTACTTTGCAAATTTGCCGAGTTGTTTGTGAGTGAGCTTTGCAAACCTTTGCAAATCTTATCCATCATCCCGAAAGTATCCTGTTACCCTCCTGGAGATATAACTCTTTGTTTTCTGTTCTGTGTGAGCTTGTCATGCGTGTCTTCTAAATATTGGCTGCCCCCTAGTGCTGTATACTTACTAACACTGGCAAATGAAAAGGTGAAGGGATTGTTTCCATTTTGGTTCATTCTTGATGTCTTTGGGGGGAGAGGCAAGGGTTGTTTTGCTGCGATTCCTACTTTGCCTGAAAGCATATCATCAAGCTGAAACTACTGGCTATGCACCAGTAGCAATTCCCACGAAGAGCTTGTATGGAGCAAGGTTTCTGTTCCAGCAAAAGACAAGCAATGGGCAACAAGGCAACCCATAAGAAGCAGTGGGCCCTGTTTCTTTTGAAAATGTAGAGCACAAGAGCAGAAGGCAGCGATAGCTTCTCCTCTCTTGCCTTGCTATGCCCCATTGCTTCAAACACTTTTATCTCCAGCACAGCTTGCTTCTGGTATGAGAGCCACGTCAGGAGAAAAGAGCAGAAAGGAACTCAATCTCCCATTCTTGCCTGTGTATTCCATTTCATGTAACGCCACTGCCCTTTTCCACCTGAACAAAGCAGATACGTGAGCAAAATGCACATGGCTGCTGTATCGTGTCTGGTTTGGTCCAAACATCTCTCTTCTGCCCAGGGTTGGAAAGGCCGTAAATTATAACTCTCAAAATCAACACCCATTTCTTTTTCTTAGGAGCTGAAACTGAAAGATGAAGAATGCGAGAGGCTTTCTAAAGTGCGTGACCAACTCGGACAGGAACTGGAAGAACTTACTGCCAGCCTCTTTGAGGTTTGTTTGGAGACTTTGCTGTGATAACACGCTTCGGATTGAGGTTGCCATTTCAGGATGTACTTGAATGTCTTCCCCCACCCCACCTTCAAAAATGGGAAGTTTGGGAAGTACCGTATTTTTTGCACCATAACACTCACTTTTTTCCTCCTAGAAAGTAAGGGGAGATGTCTGTGCGTGTTATGGAGGGAATGCCTACGGGTGGCATGCCTACGGATTTTCCTCCTCTAAAAAATACGTGCGTGTTGTGGTCGGGTGCGTGTTATAGAGCGAAAAATACGGTAGTTTGTTCTTGTGAGCTCATCTACTAAAAATGGAGCAAATTTCTTCACCAGTTGGGGTGACAGCAGATTCACCAGGGTGTGTGTGCTCATGCCTGTAAATGCGGTTGTATAGTCAAAATTGTCCAAGCCATGCTTCTCCAAATAAATGGCGAGTTTCCTGGGTGGAATAGCAGCTATATTGTTGCCTTTTGAATGGCAATCAAACCGCCAAGTAGCTGTCTCTTTTGATTGGACCTCGGACTCAAACTTTATGTTTCCAGCACTTTCCGTCGCTTATCTTTAAGGTATGGGCGACTCGCCTGTTGGTGCACTTGAGACTTTCAAAAGCAACGTGAAAAGCAGCTGTGAGGTTGGGTGACTTCGAAACCTTATCCCTGTTATCTATTATTTTTAAAGACAAAGTAAGAGCCACATTTCATAGCTTACTGTTTTCATGTGGCAGGAAAACCCGTGCAAAAGCATTTATATACCATGCAAATGTTTGTTCTTGTAGGAAGCACACAAAATGGTGAGGGAAGCAAACATAAAGCAGGCAACAGCTGAAAAACAACTGAAAGAAGCACAAGGAAAAGTGAGTTAATGATATCCCTGTGACCCAGAGGGGTTTGTTTTTGTGTGTATGCATTCCTTTCCTCAGCTTTTCACTCACAAAACAGCTGCCTCAGGTTGCCAACTGACCTTTGAACTCTAGGTGTTTAAAAAAACACAGTAGTGGTGTCAAGCGAGGAGGTTAGATGTGTAAAAACAGACTAAGGAGGATTGGGACCCACGAGTGGGCCTTGGGCTAGTTTCAGGTGGGCCTTGGTACCAGAGCCTGCCTTGTACATCCTCGTTGTGCCTTTGCTTTGTGGTTGGACCCAGTACCAGCAATTTGTGCTGAGTAAAAGTAGGCAGGAGACAGGTGTTTTGGATGACACAGGAAGGAAAGTCTCCTTTCTAAGGATAAAGGGCCAGAGGGCATGTTGAAGGCAATTAGAAAGTGAGGTGAAAGGTTAATATTATAAATAAAAATAAAATTGGGAATATAAAGGAAAATTGATAAGAGCGGAAAGCTGTTGCCGTTAGGAAGAAGTGAACGTGAAAGGACAACAGAGGAGGAGGCGAAGGAGGAGGGAAACTTGAAGGGAGGAGGAATACAAAGTACAAGCTGAGTGTGAAAGAAGAACAGGGGAAGAAATTACAGGAATTGGGCAAAAATACTTTCAGAGGCAAATGGGGGTGGGAAGGGGAGAATATGAAAGAAAAAGTATTTTCCATATAGAGCCCTCTGGATCAGCAAATTCTGCCCCAAGTGGGAAGGCTGAGTCACTCTAGCTTGAGGAAAGCTTATACAGTGGTACCTCCAGTTACGAACTTAATTCATTCTGGAGGTCCGTTCTTAACCCGAAACCGTTCTTAACATGAGGTGTGCTTTCGCTAATGGGGTTTTCTGCTGCTGGCGTGCAGAAACATCAAGGAACATTTACTTCCGGGTTAGCAGAGCTCATTACCCAAAGTGTTCGTAAGGAGGACAGTACGTAACCCGAAGTTCCACTGTATATGGAATTCTTTGCCTCAAGGAAAATGCTGTGACATTTTGTAATATTTTTTTTTAGTAATTTCCAGAGGGGGATTAGATATCCAGTAGAAAATGATGTTAGCAATTGAGAGCTGGTGGTATCAAGCTCTGTCTCCATCCGACACCATTTAGTGATTGTTTGGCCTTGGTGATTCTCATTTATGTAACCTATAGAAATATTTGTATGACAGTTTGAACAAATATACGAGCTAGTTCTTGTCAGAGGTCTAATTTACCCTACCCACTTGGAGTTGTGTCATTATTTCCCTTCGTAACTATTCTGCAGTATGTTACAGACTTCAGCTGGAACATTCTTTATCCCTTCAGTCACTAGAGTTCTGTTTTTCTAGTTCAACAGTGAGCTGAGGTGATGGACTCCATTTGTAGCGTACTTGGAGATGAATAATTTCCTCCCCAGTGGACTTTTGTGTTTAGTCTGTTTCCACTGTATGGAAATGTGAGGAAAACGCAAGAATGACCATGAATGGTAAACTGAAAGATCTGTTGAACAAGAGGATATAAAGTCGATTGCTCTCTTGCTTTTGTGAAAATGACTTTATGTTGTGACTCTGGGGCACACAGGTGTCTTCCTTTCTCCTGGTTTTTAACAAAACAGATCTTTCAAGCAGGTGAAAGGGCAGAGAATGAAACTAATAGCTGTGGCCATGTAACGTTGCTGTTAAAGGCCTCTTACGTGGTGACCCCTAACCTCTGTAGCTAGCCCATTGCTGAGATTTCACCTTCAGCTCTGCCAATAAGGCATCGCGCAAGTTACTCATATTCAGATATGCCCCAGAGTGTTCGTATCGAATTATCCAAAAGCAAACCCCAAACTAATTCAAATATATGAAGATTGCTAATGCAGAGTTCTGAATGGATAGGCTTTCTTCTGGCGTCTTACTGGCGAGTGAAATCCTAGGTCTTTGGGGCTAGGTCCCTTGGTTACTTCAGGTCATTTTGGCTACAAAATACTTTATTCCATGAAGGATTTTGTCATAAATTGAGTGGCTGTAGTAGAAGCAGCTTTTGCTTGCTTTCCAATCAATTATTTCCAATCAATTATTTGGTCTCTCCTTTTTTTTCATATGTGTTTAGATTGATGTCCTTCAGGCCGAAGTAGCAGCCCTGAAAACGTTAGTGCTGTCCACTTCGCCGACGTCGCCCACGAAAGAGCTTCAATCTAGCGGAAAGACACCCTTCAAAAAAGGCCATGCGAGGAACAAGAGTACGAGCAGCGCGATGGGGGTCAGCAACCAGGATGTCGCCATGATGCAACCAATTGTGAAAGACTGCAAAGAGGTATTTCACGTTTGTTTGTATTGTAGGTCTGCATCAAAACACCTGCACTTGGAAGCTGCCATAAGGCAATACCATCCATTGAGGCAATGGAACGAAGCATTTGCATTTCTCTTCCAAAGAACAGTTTGTTAATTCGGCTACCTAACTGTGGCCAGATCACTCTGTTCCCCCTCAAAAAAGATGTGTACATTTTGCCTAAAGGATTGCCTTCAAGCACTGTCTTCTGCTTCAATTGTTTTTAAATTCAGCTCCCTTACCCCATTAAACAGGTCTTTAGAGTGACACACAAAGAGAATATTTCTTATCGTTGTGAACTTCATAAAACTGGCTTATATCAGGTGTTCCATGTTTCTTCCCTTTGTGCGCTCAAAGAAAATAAGGCATGCAAATTTAAAATACCTGCACCCTTATGTGAGTTAGTCTCAAGAGCGTGAGCTGAGGTTAAGAAACAAAGGCAGACGTTGGCAGGTAACCAATGCCCTAGTTAGTGATTGAACAGGGAGGGAAATACAACCTTTGTGCAACTTGACGCCTATAGCTGTGGTATTAGGGTGTAATCTACCCATGTTAAATATGTGTAAATCAGTGGGACTTAGGGGTTCTTATCACTGTCTGTATAGTCATGTAGATTCTGTATTTAAGGAGATGTGGGTGTCGTCTGCAATATATGACTTTAGTATGAATTTTGGATTCTTTTTTTCATTTTGTTTCATTTTGTTTTTTAACCATAGGCTGACTTAGCTCTGTATAACGAATTCAGATCCTGGAAGGATGATCCCACTATGGACAGGGCATGCCCTTTCCTGGATAAAATCTACCAGGAAGATATCTTTCCATGTTTGACCTTCTCAAAAAGTGAGGTAACGTTTTGGAACCATATACAGGAACTCTCTTCCTTAGGAGGCAGTGATGGCTACCAGCTTGGATGGCTTTCAAAAGTGGGTTGGACAAATTTGTGGAGGAGAAAGCTATCAGTGGCTACTAACAATGATGGTTACTACTTTCTGCTTCTATGGTCAGAGCAGAATGCTTCTGAATGCCAGTTGCTAGAAACCTGCTTTGCAGGTTTTTCACAGGCATCCGGTTGCTCGCTGTCCAGAGACTCAGGATTCAGCTACCTTAGTAAAGAAAAAGTGTTTTATATGGGTTATAACACTGTGGCACCAGATGGCGCTGTAATGCCCCATCTTTCATCAACGGGATTTCCCGTTACGAAGTTTACAGCGTGTTTTCCGAAACACGTTTTTGATGTGCCTAGATCCAGCCTAAGTGTACAGTTGTTTCAGGGTAGCATGCTTTGTATTTAATATCTTTAGGAAATTTCAACAGATCTAAACTCCGTGCTCCATTTTCAGCTGGCGTCTGCCGTCTTGGAAGCTGTGGAAAACAATACCTTAAGCATTGAACCAGTTGGCTTGCAACCTGTTCGATTTGTGAAAGCTTCTGCGGTTGAATGTGGAGGACCAAAGTATGTTCAAACTGGTGGAAACAGATCGTGCAAGAGACATGAAGATGCTATTTCAAAATAATGTCTGTCTGCCTGTCAGAAATGACTGGCGTAGGTTTGCTAAAGGCCAGAAATGTCATAGGGTGCTGCATAGGGCTTCTTTTCTATCTGAGTTTCTTTTCCATGTGAGCTGTTTTGTGCCAAAGAATCACAATGTTCATGTGCATTCAGGCATAGTAACATAAATGGCAGCTGCTGCGTGAACAGTGGGGCAGGCCTTGTCCTGAGTTCCTTTGAGGAAAGGTAGTGTTATGTCTCCTGAGTTCTCAGGCTCAGGAATTGGGGAGGCAGCTGGACCTGGGTGGGGTTTCTCTCTTTAGGGTGGAGCAGGTCTGTACTTTGGGGGTCCTCCTCACCTGTCTTGGAGGCTCAAGTGGCCTTGGTGCTAGTATCCCTTTTTCCTGCAACAGCTGGTTTGCCAGCTATGGCCCTTTTTGCCAGAAATTACTTCAAATCTGCGCTAAAATTTTGGAACTGATCACTCAAACTTGATTCATTTTGGTATAAAGTACCAAGTGCCATGTCACTGCCATAGAATCATGGAATTGGAAGGGACCCGGGCTTTATTAGTGTGATTCTCGCAACTTGATAGTGTACTATAAAGTTAGCATAACATAGTTTTCTCTCTCTCTGTAAATACTGCAAGTGCTTATTTATATTGCTACATAATAGCTGAAAGTAGTGATAAGCACAGTCCTTTCAGTTGTCTTTAAATATTTAAATATTTGTTGTGTCTTGACTTTGAAAGTATAGCTAGCAATATAGTCCACAGTTGAGAGTGGCTTACTGGATATCCTTACCTCTGCTGTCCACCTGAGGCACATTAAGTGACTGAGAATTTATGGTGGATGTTCTCTCAAGGAGATTTTGGGATTCAATGAGCACGATTGAGGAAGAGAGCGTGAAAGCTGCGTGACGACTGTGCACAACTATCGTTCACGATGTCAAGTGGTGTCTGTAAATCATGGTGTAAAATCAGATTGCAGATTTCTTGTTTAATTGTAGGCAACTGTACCAGACCTCAGTTTTCATGTAGTTTAGATAGGTTTCAAAACAAGAACAAGCAAACTACTTTTCTGTTCCGTCCATACAGGAAATGTGCTCTCAGTGGACAAAGTAAAACATGCAAGCATAGAATCAAGTTGGGGGACTCAAGCAACTATTACTATATTTCTCCTTTCTGTAGATATAGGGTAAGTATTGGGGTTCCCCTGTGCTTTGACTATGCTCATGGAGCAGACAGTTGTGTAATGCGCACAATTAAGTATATTAAATTATAACTCTTGCGTCTCTCTTGTGCAGATTACATCTGTATGTAACTTCTTCACATACATTCGGTATATACAACAGGGGCTTGTGAAGCAGCAAGATGGTAAGTAAAGATCTATGTCTAATGCAAATACCAAAAATTACTTACTTACTGGTGAACTTAATATAGGAAGGCTCTGTGTCTATCTGTAGTTGAGACTTTTCTGACCCTAAAGATTGCCTACTTGTTATTGGCAGTGACTGAGTTTCCATTAATTGAGCAAAGACTTATACAGCAGCCTTTCCCAAAACATTGCCTTCTAGATGTTTGGGACTACAACTCCCATCATTCCATCAACATTGACTGAGCTGATGGGAGTTGGAGTCATACGACATCAGAAAGGACCAGAGCTTCCCCATCCCTGCTTTGCAACCTCTAGGGGTATGCATATACCATATGCAGTCGTACCTTGAAGGTCAAACGGAATCTGTTCCGGAAGTCCGTTCGACTTCCAAAACGTTTGAAAACCAAAGCGCGGCAGACATTTGTCTTGCAAAAATAGTTCACAAACCGGAACAGTCACTTCCGGGTTTGTGATGTTCAGGAGCCAAAACGTTCTGAAACTAAGCTGTTCAACTTCCAGGGTACAACTGTACTTTGGGAATATGGACAAGAAGCAATACAGCTAGCGAGGAGAAGTCTTCATAACTAAGCCTGAAATAATATAAGATTTATACCACCTAACTATTGGTAAGATTTAGGAAGTGTCCCGAAAAACAGATTGCAATCCAAATTATAAATTGCCAGGTTATCACTGGATGCCATGTAACCAGATAATTTTCTCTCCCTATGATTTAAATAACCAGAAAAGAATAATTTTTTTGGAGGGGGGATTCTAACAAATGTTGTAAATTCGGGGACTGCGACACATATGCACCCATGATTTATAGTTGTGGTTCAGGGACCACCAACATGGTACGAGTGGGTATAATGGCATCCTTGTCCGGTGCCCACAAAGACTCTGAGCCCCTCCCCTCCCCTGCCTCTTGGCCATAAGGTGACATAAGGTACCTTGAAAAGTACATAGCTGAAGGAGGAAGTTGGAAGAGTTGACACCCTTTCCCACTTCCTCTTTCAGCTCTGAATGCTTTCCAAGGCTCAGATGAATTCCGCTGGATCTGATCTTTGCCCACCTCCCTTCTATCTCTCAGGGGTGTCAATGGGGGGGCGGGGAAAGTGATTGGAGGTGGGTACAGTGGTGCCCCACAAGACAAAGTTAATTCGTTCTGCGAGTTTTTTCTTCTTGCGAGTTTTTTGTCTTGCGAAGCACGGTTTCCCATAGGAATGCATTGGAAATCAATTAATGCGTTCCTATGGAGACCGCCTTCAGACCAAGTCCGGGGACGGTCTGTCCCCGGACCTCTTCTGAAGGCAGGCCGGGGGAGAACGGCAAGCTCCGGGGACAGAGGTGAAGGGGCAGCGCTCCTTCGCCTCTTTCCTCGAACCTCTTCTGTAGGCAGGCGGGGGGAGAATGGCTTTTCTTCCCACCGCTAGCCTTCAGAAGGCTGTTCTGAAGGCTGGCGGTGGGAAGAAAAGCCCTTCTCCCCCCACCGGACTTCAAAAGAGCTGCGGGAAGTCCGGCGGGGGTGCAAGGGATTCCCTCCCAGCCCGCCCCGCTCCGCTGAAGTTTAGAGGGAGCCTGTGGAGAAAAACTCAAAAAAAAATTCGTTTTGCGAGAAAGGCCCATAGGAAAATTTGTCTTGCGAAGCGGCTAAAAAATCAGAAAACCCTTTCGTCTTGCGCGTTTTTCATTTAGCGAGGCATTCGTCTTGCGGGGTACCACTGTACTGCTTGTGGCACTTACTGAAAACTCAGATTGCACCAACGGGCCTAAAAAGGCTTGGTGGACCCCTGTTGGAACTAAGTCTGGTATATGTTCTCTCCTTCCCCTGTGCCCATCCGCCATAAACTGGTAAGAAAACTGAACCCTCGGCAGTTTGATGAGAGGCTAGTAGTGTTTCTAATGCAAAATGCATTAGCCAAGCTTTGTAGCGATGCTCTTGAGCTGCATTATTTTTAAATACTGAATTTTTAATATTCGAAAACTCAAGACCCTTTCCCTTTTCTTCCTTTCAAAAAAGAAAAGAAAAGAAAAAAGCCCCTGTTCCTGGCGCAGTGGGTGATACTTAATGTTAGTATGTTTTGGAATGTCTTTGTCTGACTCATACGACTGCTGCAACCAGTTTGCATTCTGTAAAAGGGAAGGAATAGCATGAAAGTATACAAAAGTAGATAAGTATACAAAGCTGGGAGCTTTTAACGAAACCCGTTTCCCCAACATGTCTGTTTTCTTTGTTTTACCTTTTGTTAAAATTTTAAAAGGAAAGCAGTACTAGTAAATCTTAGTAAAATAACGCTAAACATACTACAATGGTACCTCGGGTTAAGTATTTAATTCGTTCCGGAGGTCCGTTCTTAACCTGAAACTGTTCTTAACCTGAAGCACCACTTTAGCTAATGGGGCCTCCCGCTGCCACCACGCCACCACTGCGCGATTTCTGTTCTCATCCTGAAGCAAAGTTCTTAACCTGAGGTAATATTTCTGGGTTAGTGGAGTCTGTAACCTGAAGCATATGCAACCTGAAGCGTATGTAATCCGAGGTACCACTGTAAAGGAAAAACAAAAACAATCACTTCGTGGAATACCAAGGTAAGTACAAAGCAGAGAGGGAGCCATAAGACAGCAAATGAAAAAAGAGAATGCCGTTAAGTAGGGTTGGGTGAAAGGGGGCATGATTTGGACCACACAGTCAAACAAAGTCAGATGTCAGAGGTGTTGTCCAATAAAGTCATGCTTCACTGGGATAAGTAGCTTCATATGTTTGTTTATGTGTATGGCAAAAGTCCTCCAAGTGGCAGCAAAGTCCACTGGTTGAGCCTTAAGATAATGAGTTATTTTTTCTGAGACACCTAAGAACAAAGCTTTCTTACACCAACGGTTCACCATAGTAAACACATGCTTCCATTTCCCTTTTTACAACCAATCTAGCTGCAACTAAAATGTCTTGGGTTTTTTCTTTCTTTCTTGTGCAGTGGATCAGATGTTTTGGGAGGTTATGCAGCTGAGGAAAGAGATGTCGCTGGCAAAACTCGGATATTACAAGGAAGAGCTGTAACTGCTACACTTTTCTGGTGCTTGCATGCACTTCCATAAATGTACATATCTTTGGAGTGGTTCAAAATCCTTGTCACAACATTGATATTTATTTTGAAAAGGGTCCAAGGCTTCTCCTCCTGTGCAAATTGCGCCACATACTCTTGGAGTTCAGCAAGATTATTTTATTTAAGGATGGACATTATTGTTTCGTTTGAAATGAAGGCGAGAGGATTTTCAGGTGTACTATAGCGATTGTAACTTTAACAGTTGAGAAACGCAGGTTTGATGCTGTTCAAATATTGTGTTCATTTTTGTGTTCTGGAGAGTTTATAATGTAGGATTTCAACTTAATAAAAGTTAAGTCAAACTTGAGTCCTGTGGTGTCGAACTTTAAAAGGAGAAGTGCGCATTCTGCAAATTGTGAGGGGCATGTTTCTGCACAGATGTTCCCATTACTATAGGGAACTTTGCGTTAATAGCTTGGGGTAAATATATATGGCAATACCAACCAAAAACTAGGGCTTTGAAGTAGTAAAGCTGCTTCAAAGTTGGTATCTCAAATTACCCACCTGGTGTCTATGGGATTGGAAATATCTATATAGGGGTTTTCCTCTGGAGTAAAAAAGTAATGGTAAAGGACCCCTGGATGGTTAAGTCTAGTCAAAGGTGACAATGGGGTTGCGGTGCTCTTCTTGCTTTTAGGCCGAGGGAGCCGGCGTTGGTCCACAGACAGCTTTCCGGGTCATGTGGCCAGCATGACTAAACAGCTTCTAGTGCAACGGACCACCGTGACGGAAGCCAGAGTGCACAGAAACGCCGTTTACCTTACCGCTGTAGCAGTACCTATTTATCTACTTGCACTGGTGTGCTTTTGAACTGCTAGGTTGGCAGGAGCTGGGACAGAGCAATGGGAAATCACTCCGTTGTGGGGATTCGAACCGCCAACCTTCTGACCTGCAAGCTCAAAAGGCTCAGTGGTTTAGACCACAGCGCCACCCGCATCCTTTGCCTTTTACCTCTGAGTGGAGAACATGAGAAATCCCTTCTGGACATTTAGTCCAACATCCTGTTCTCATTGGCCAACCGGATGCCTATAGGAAGCCTGCAAGCAAGGACTCGGTACGACAGCCCTTCTGTCCACTTGTGGCTCCCAGCAGCTAGTCCTCCAAGTCATCCTACCCCCCCAACCTCTTTTTCTGTATTGAATCTTTTACTTTCTTGGTTTATCTTGTATGTTTTCTTATCTTACGCCATTCTGTGCTCCACCCCTTTTCCCATATGAGCTTCCAAGGAGTGACGATTTACGCACCAGTTCTATTTCCTTCCAAAACCTAAATAAAATGCTTGTGCACTTAAATGTAAGGTGTACATATCCCAACCATTCAGCATTTTAAAAAGAAAATAACTGACAAATACTAGAGGACATTTTTCCCTTGCCTTGTGTGCCATCTTTTCATGGCATCTGAGCTTTTGGCATATGACTTACCAGGGTATGGCCATAAACGTGTTTAAAATATCCCAGAGGCCTAGTCACATAACCACGCTGCTAGTGGCCAGATGCTGCTTTTCATTCAATGTGGATTGTGTAACTAAACAGGCAATCTGCGTATTTTGCACATCTATTCCATCTTTATTTATGGTACTCTGCAAATATCCTTATGATGGGCAGGCCTTTTTGGTAATGTCCATCATCCAAGCTGATCTACAAAAAATCACCAAAGCCCTACTCAGAGTAGACCCATTGAAATGGATGAACCTGAGTTACATTTATTGATTTTAATGGGTCTACTCTTGAGTAGGACTAGAATACAACTCCATCCCATGATAGTGTATTAAGCATAACCATAAGAAGACAGGGTGTCAAAGATGGACTCCTCCATTGTCTCCCGAGACAGACAGATGTCAGCAACAAGAGTTTGGGGGCCGCATGCCAATGGTGGGCAGGGTCAGGCACAAAAGCAGGCTTACCATCATATAGTAGGCTAGTTCATACAAACTTAGTACAGTCTTCTCTGTCCTCCAGCCAGGTAAGCAAAAAGTAGGATCAAAGGTTTGGCGGCACATTCCTGCCCAGGCCAAAAGGAGGGTAAAAAACAGAGCTGGTAAGGAGTGTGGTCTGGGGAGAGTTCCTGGGACCATCTAGAGAAGCAGCCAGGAGGGCTGCATTTGGCTCCCTGGTTTGCGGTTTCCCATGGTTCCATCCATGGTTCCCCATAGTTTCTCTAGGTGTGCTTCATGGCTTTAAGCTGGACTTGATTCTTTGGAGTTCCCTTCCACAACAGAAAATTTTTGCTGTTATCCTGCCATGAGGGAAAATGGAGAAAGACAATTGCAAAGTTTTATTTGTTTCTTTGTTTTCTTTTTTTTATAAAAAAAGTCTTTATTGAAAGTTCAAAAAGTACATAATTATATGTGCACTAAACATGGTGAGACATAAATGAAAAAGAGAAAGAGAACCCGTGTAGAAGGGAAAATAAAGGGGGGGGGGAAATATATTTTACAAGGTGGTTATTGTACTTCACCAGATGTTAACCTATTACAGTATTTGTAAGAATGGATTCCAAATGTCATTGAATTTGTCCATTGCAAATTGCAAAGTTAAAAGTTATGCTCGTTTTGCAAAAAAGTGCACAGGAATTAAAGCTGCCTGAAACTTCATTAACTATTTTACCAAATACAGGTCTGTCTGTCACACACACGGCAAATATATTGGAGGTTTGTGGTACTATACATCAAGTACATAAGAAGTGCAACTGTGGGTGGAGAAGAATGAAGTTTGTTCTGCATTTCACTTCCTGGACTTTAAACATGCAGACTGGAATATAATTATCCTTCAGGTTTTACACTTGCTTTGCTATACAGGTGTTGGCTTTGAAAACAACAACAACCCAAATGTCAACTGTATTTTAAGATAAAATATGTCTGGAAATGTATATAGAGATAAAAATGAGCTAATGAGCTTTTAAAACTTTTATACAGATTTTGTTGTTGTTGTTTAATCAGATTAATGCAGAAATGGGACAAAATAGATTTATGAATGAATGTATTGTAACATTCCTACCCCAACTTTTCTCCAAGGACCTCAAGGTGGCTTACATATTTCTCCCCCTCACAATAAACTCTGTTTGTTGGTTAGGTGGAGAGAGAGGGACTGGCCCAAGTTCACCCAGCCAAGTTCATTGCTGAGTGGAGACTTGAACTCGGGTCTCCCAGATCCTAGCTCAGCAGTCTAACCATTACAGCACAGTGGTGTAACAAGCGCCATCTCGGACCGTGACTGATCATCACTTTATCATCATTTTAGATCTGGTCCTAACCAATGTTGATGACCTGGTTAGTGGGGTAGAAGTGGAAGGATCATTAGGCGTGAGTGATCATGCTCTTCTGAAGTTTACTATACAGCAGAAAGGAGCAGCCAAGCATACTAGGACTCAATTTCTTGACTTTAAGAAAGATGACTTCATAAAACTTAGGGAAGTGCTGGGTGAGATCCCATGGACAGTAATACTAAAAGGAAAGGGAGTTCATGATGGCTGGGAGTTAAGAGGGAGATAGTAAAAGCACAACTTCAGGCAATACCAATGAGACGGAAACATGGAAGGTACCTAAAGAAGCCAGGGTGGCTATCTAAAGAACTTTTAACTGAGTTAAGATTAAAAAAGGATGTGTACAAAAAATGGAAAAGGGGGGAAACCACCAAAGAGGAATTCAAACAAATAGCCAGCACGTGTAGACACAAAGTCAGAAAAGCTAAAGCACAGAATGAACTCAGGCTTGCTAGAGAGGTTAAAAGCAACAAAAAAGGCTTTTATGGGTATGTTCGTAGCAAAAGGAAGAACAAAGAAACAGTGGGGTCACTCAGAGGAGAAGATGGTGAAATGCAAACAGGGGACACAGAAAGGGCTGAACTCCTCAATGCCTTCTTTGCCTCAGTCTTCTCCGATAAAGAAAACAATGCCCGACCTGAAGAATTTGGAGCAAATGATTCAGCAGAGGAAACACAGCCCAGAATAACTAAGGAGATAGTACAAGAATACTTGGCTAGTTTAGATGTATTCAAGTCTCCAGGGCCAGATGAACTGCATCCAAGAGTATTAAAAGAACTGGCAGATGTGATCTCAGAACCACTGGCAGTCATCTTTGAGAATTCCTGGAGAACAGGCGAAGTCCCGGCAGACTGGAGGAGGGCAAATGTTGTCCCTATTTTCAAAAAGGGGAAAAGAGAGGACCCAAATAATTACCGCCCAGTCAGTCTGACATCAATACCAGGGAACATTCTGGAGCAGATCATTAAGCAAACAGTCTGTGAGCACCTAGAAAGGAATGCTGTGATCACCAATAGTCAGCATGGATTTCTGAAAAATAAGTCATGTCAGACTAACCTGATCTCGTTTTTTTGACAGAATTACAAGCCTGGTAGATGAAGGGAACGCAGTGGATGTAGCCTACCTTGATTTCAGCAAGGCATTTGACAAGGTGCCCCATGATATTCTTGTAAAGAAGCTGCTAAAATGCGGTCTTGACTATGCTACCACTCAGTGGATTTGTAACTGGCTGACTGACCGAACCCAAAGGGTGCTCATCAATGGTTCCTCTTCATCCTGGAGAAGAGTGACTAGTGGGGTGCCACAGGGTTCTGTCTTGGGCCCGGTCTTATTCAACATCTTTATCAACAACTTGGATGATGGACTCAAGGGCATCCTGATCAAATTTGCAGATGACACCAAACTGGGAGGGGTGGCTAACACCCCAGAGGACAGGATCACACTTCAAAACAACCTTGACAGATTAGAGAACTGGGCCAAAACAAACAAGATGAATTTTAACAGGGAGAAATGTAAAGTATTGCACTTGGGCAAAAAAAATGAGAGGCACAAATACAAGATGGGTGACACCTGGCTTGAGAGCAGTACATGTGAAAAGGATCTAGGAGTCTTGGTTGACCACAAACTTGACATGAGCCAAAAGTGTGACGCGGCAGCTAAGAAAGCCAATGCAATTCTGGGCTGCATCAATAGGAGTATAGCATCTAGATCAAGGGAAGTAATAGTGCCACTGTATTCTGCTCTGGTCAGACCTCACCTGGAGTACTGTGTCCAGTTCTGGGCACCACAGTTCAAGAAGGACACTGACAAACTGGAATGTGTCCAGAGGTGGGCAACCAAAATGGTCAGAGGCCTGGAAACGATGCCTTATGAGGAACGGCTAAGGGAGCTGGGCATGTTTAGCCTGGAGAAGAGGAGGTTAAGGGGTGATATGATAGCCATGTTCAAATATATAAAAGGATGTCACATAGAGGAGGGAGAAAGGTTGTTTTCTGCTGCTCCAGAAAAGTGGACACGGAGCAATGGATCCAAACTACAAGAAAGAAGATTCCACCTAAACATTAGGAAGAACTTCCTGACAGTAAGAGCTGTTCGAGAGTGGAATTTGCTGCCAAGGAGTGTGGTGGAGTCTCCTTCTTTGGAGGTCTTTAAGCAGAGGCTTGACAACCATATGTCAGGAGTGCTCTGATGGTGTTTCCTGCTTGGCAGGGGGTTGGACTCGATGGCCCTTGTGGTCTCTTCCAACTCTGATTCTATGATCAAGAAATAGCTGCATCTTTAGACTAGCTTTTTAAAAAGAAAAGAAAAAGCAAAAAATCTGATCATGCCTCCATTTATAGCATTTGCCTTAGCTATACATAAACACATGCAGGGGAAGGACAGGCAAGAGATAAGCAACCTTTGTTGCCTTCCTAATTGCACACATGCCGCATAGCCGAGGGAACTAAAGGGTAAAGGTCCTTAAGGAAGGAAACTCTTACTGGGATCAGCATAAGGGGAAAATACTGTACACGTTTTGGTCCTAAAGTTGTGGCAGGATCTTTATTTGGTGCTGAAACCCTCAAATCTGACCAGGAGCTCATTTGCAAAAGTCCTGGATTCTCTCTGGCACGCGTAGACTGTGTGTTTTGACAAGAATGAAGGATATCTTTTTTGGACATGTTGGCAGCCCTCTGAAAAAGTGCCAGCTCTCCGTAACTAGCTGAGCAAGTCTGAACACTCGCAAAGTGGTTTGGGGGTGCAAACTGCCACCTCCTCCTACTTGCCCATGGATGTTGTGGGTGAAAATGAGGCTCTTCAACAGTTCTTCGAAGGTAGGTGGCCAGCGGCTAAAGTAAAAGAACGTTTTGTCTGCGCTAAGGGAGTGTGTTGTATTTTCATTGCCTCTTCTGATAACTCCTTATTCATATACACCAAAAGACGACTCTTACTTTTTGCTGGGCTATTCTCCCAATTTCATTTCCAAAGAGAGCACATGTATTGAGTGGGTGGGGCCATGTGAATGAGTAGAAAAGAACATATTTTAATATATTTATATCCTGCCTTACCTCCCAGGAACTTGAGATTGATTCATTTATGATATTTATATATTATGCTTCATATTTGGACTACAGGGACTACAGAGTATATGAAGCATAAAATCAAATACAGTGCTAGCTCGGGTTAATAATTTGTTCTGGAGGTTTGTTCTTAACCTGAAATTGTTCTTAACCTGAGGTACCACTTTAGCTAATGGGGCCTCCCACTGCCACCATGCGATTTCTGTTCTCATCCTGAAGTAAAGTTCTTAACCCAAGGTACTGTTTCTGGGTTAGCGGAGTCTGTAACCTGAAGCGTCTGTAACACGAGGTACCACTGTAACTCAATACAGAGAAAATGTAAACAGACCTCAGAGCAGACATAAAGCCATTAAAATGGGTAATATTTTCTTTTTAAGTGTTTTCCTGGTGCCTAAAGAATGGTAGTGTGGGTGCCAGGTAGTCTAGGTCTAGTGTCATGCATGACTACAACACAACAACCCTGTGAGGAAGTTTAGGTTGAAAGATGATCACTGGCATGAGCCCATCCAGTAAACTTCATGGCTGAGTAGAGATTTGAACCTGAGGTTTTAACACACATGAATGTTCACCATACTGTATGCAGCTTCAAGCTGTGATCTTATCCAGCACTGCATGCGTGTGGGGTTTTAATTTTAAAAATCTTAGTACGGACGTACCCTGGAAGTCGAACAGAATCCATTCCGGAAGTCCATTCGACTTCCGAAAAGTTTGGAAACCAAGGTGCGGCTTCCAATTGGTTCCCGATTGCACAGGTGTGCCGGAAACAGTAGCGAAAGCCGCGCCGGACATTCAGCTTCCAAAAAAAATTAGAACATCAGAACACTCACTTCCCGTTTGCAATCGTTTGGGAGCCGGAATGTTCAACTTCCAAGGCGTTCGGGAGCCAAGGTACGACTGTACATTTAGAAATATTTAAATGAACAATGATAAGAGAATGAACTTCGTAGTCATCTTTTTCAGAAAACCCTAAAATCCTCTGGCAGCGACTTTACATGAATATTAATCAAAACATATTCCTGAAATCTAGCCACATATTCATACATATTCACATTAGCTACATCCCATATTTTCTAAGCTATAAATATATAAAGGATAATTCAGTTTGTTTTTTAGTATGGTTCTGTAGTCCCCCTCCCCCTTTGACATTATGATACTATTGTGCTTGGAATCTTGGAAGTCAGAATAATAACAATACAAATATAAATATAAATATATTATTTATACCCTGCCCATCTGCTGGGTTTCCCAGCCACTCTGGGTGGCTCCCAACAGAATATTAAAAACAGAATAAAACATCAAACATTTAAAAACTTCCCTAAACAGGGCTGCCTTCAGATGTCTCCTAAAAGTTCCACAGGGCAGGCACCACAACCAAGAAGGCCCTCTACCTGGTTTCCTGTAACTTTGCTTCTCAGTGAGGGAACCACCAGAAGGCCCTCGGCGCTGGACCTCAGTGTCTGGGCTGAACGATGAGGGTGGAGAATTATGTGGTCACTGAAAAAAATGAATATATAACAGCATTTTTCAGCTGAAAACCATAGCCCGAATTCTCCATGTTTAATCTAAAGGGCAAGATGTGCACAGAGCATTGGAGAATGCATTGGTGGATACACGGATGCTGGAAGAATTCATAGACAGTGACTTTGAATCGTTTGGAAGCCTGTAAGTATGAAAAGTACACTGTTTTCCTCATCATTTCCCTCCTCCACCAATTTCTTAAAATTGCACACACATAATGGCAGGGATGACGTGCCATTCCTGAAACAGGGTGAAGATCCATACTTTATTCAAAATAGGTTTTTCAAGGACAAATGAATGGCTGCTAAATAGCAATGAGATTTATTTTATCCCTGCTCCTGTGTCTTCCACCCCACATTGTTCAAGAGAGCCCCATACCTTCTGAATAGGCTTGGGGCGGGGAGAGGTTGTAAGGGAAAGCAACGAATGGGAAACTTTCCCCTGTGAACTTAGGACCTGAGCCAATATCTTCAACGGCTCAATTGATACTTAGAAATATCCTGTGGAATGGGAAGGAGAGAACAGCAAATGTGCCCCAAGCTTCTGTTTAATGGAGCCATGCCAATGCCGAGAAGGTGGCAATATTATCAGTTCTGGATTGTGCTGCTTCCTCTTCCATAGGCAATGCTTTGAATATGTCAATGCATCATATAACACATGTGAATGTGTGGTAAGACAAGTGTCAGCGGTCATTAGAATAGCAGACTCACTTTGGAAGGAGAAGGAAAGAGTACAAACGCTGCTATCATAATTTCCCAAGAATCAATTGCAGATCTCAATAACCACAGTTTCTCTTCAGTACAGTGGTACCTCAGGTTAAGTACTTAATTCATTCCGGAGGTCTGTACTTAACCTGAAACTGTTCTTAACCTGAAGCACCACTTTAGCTAATGGGGCCTCCTGCTGCCGCCACGCCGCCAGAGCACGATTTGTGTTCTCATCCTGAAGCAAAGTTCTTAACCTGAAGCACTATTTCTGGGTTAGCGGAGTCTGTAACCTGAAGCGTATGTAACCTGAGGTACCACTGTACTTGTTATAATGCCATCCGTGGGGGTTGGGCTAGCCCACACATTTATTGGGCCTATCAGGAACCCTCACAGAACGAGACTTTAATAGCTCACGTAACATGTAGATCTGCATTAAAAGCTATCCACATGGCCTTGGCATAGCTAACAAATAGGTTTGTGGGGGTTTTTGTAAACACATAGAAACTACATTTTTTTATTTATAATTTTATTGTTTAACATAATTGTTACAAAATATTGCAAATAAATATATATTTCAAATAAGCACATATACATGAAAGAAGGAACAAAAGAGAAAAAAAGAAAAGAAAAAAGAAGAAGAAGAAGAATAAAGAGAAAAAAAGAAGAAGAAAAGTTGGAAGATACATTTTTGTTATCTGTATAATGGCTTTTTTTTTTGCCCTGCCCCTCTCGACTCCAATTCTAGGCAAAACACGCTCCCAGACTCCCCGCCAGATTCAGGATCGGAGCCCTGCTCTCCACCACAGACCAAAGGTTGGTTGTGTGAGTCCTGATTGGTTGGCATTCTGGATTGGGTGTTCAGTGTTCATCTGAAGTGGTGACGCTGGATGATGCAATGCTTCTCTATCTCTCTTTCTCCACAGTCACGTATTATGACATTTCATACCCTACCGGGTTGCGACCTTCAGCACCTCTCCCTTCCGCAGGGCCCACCAATAAGTTCCCTTGCAACTTTTTTGAGACTTCTTGTAAGACAAATGCTATCGGACAAGCGTGTGGTGCACACCATGACTTCAGTCTGAAGACAGGCAATGCTCCAACTCCCTGGAATAACTCCACGCCATCAAATAATCATGCTTTAAATGGCTCCCCGTTAAGATCCTCTCACAACCCCAGGTAATTTAAAATATATATTACTGTAACCAGTGCTTTTCCCCTCATGGGTTAGCAAGAAAAAGTGTGGAGAAAAAAATGACTCTGATTTAAATTTCACCCGCAAAAAGAAAGAAAAAAATTCTGCTGCATCTTTTAGAGGCTCGTCATATTTTAGAGGCATTTCCTTCTGTAGGAAAGAGCTGCTGTCAGCAAATTCATGTTGTTAAGGCGCACAAAATAAGATTTCAATCTCTCCACAAGGTGGCAGCATTTAAATGTTGAACAGCTCAGTCTTGTGTTTTACTCAGAAGTAAGTTACATTGTAAGGGATATGGGTGGCATTGTGGGTTAAACCACAGAGCCTAGGGCTTGCTGATCAGAAGGTCAGCAGTTCGAATCCCAGTGACGGGGTGAGCTCCCATTGCTTGGTCCCTGCTCCTGCCAACCTAGCAGTTCGAAAGCACGTCAATAGATAAATAGGTACCGCTCTGGCGGGAAGGTAAACGGTGTTTCTGTGTGCTGCTCTGGTTCGCCAGAAGCGGCTTAGTCATGCTGGCCACATGACCCAGAAGCTTTCTGCGGACAAACGCTGGGTTCCTTGGCCACTAAAGCGAGATGAGCGCCGCAACTCCAGAGTTGTCTGCGACTGGACCTAACGGTCAGGGTCCCTTTACCTTTACCTAAGTTACATTGTGTTCAGTAGAATTTAGGATTGCATTTGTCACATGATCTTTCTTTGAAACATTGCATTCATATTTTAATCAATCGGTATCAACGTTCATGTTCCTTCTAGTCTTTCCTTGGTATCTAAAAAGAGAAAGCACTCTGAGATGTTGGAGGACCCTCTAGAATTTCAAACATGGTCTGGCAATGTTGGACAAAGTAAGTGGAAATGTATATTTTGTCTGTAGGGGTGGGGATCATCCTTCAGCACAGATATGTCCACCTCCATACACCTGAGACTTTAAAGTACCGTATTTTTCGCCCTATGAGGCGCACTGGCCCATAGGACGCACCTCGTTTTTTTGGGGGGAAATGAATAAAAAAAAATTATTTCCCCCCCCAGCCGCGGGGCTGGAGTGGGGGAAGCCAAGCTTCCCCCAACCGCAGCCCACAGAACAGGCTGCTGCCCGCAAGCCTTGTGAGCCCGCGGGACCTCCCGCCGGGCTTGCAAGGCTTGCGGAGAGCTTCCTGAAGCCTGGAGAGCGAGAGGGGTCGGTGTGCACTGACGCCTCTTGCTCTCCAGGCTTCAGCGAAAGCCTGCATTCGCCCCATAGGACGCACACACATTTCCCCTTCATTTTTGGAGGGGAAAAAGTGCATCCTATAGGGCGAAAAATACGGTAATATAATAGTGGGGTTGGAAGATGGAAAGCATGAAACTAAAAACACCCAGACTTGAGCCAAGATCTGTCTATCTACCTATCAAACCGATCACTGACATTCCTGAGGGGCCTGTATGAGAAGGCTTGGACTTAGTTATTTCCTTAATTTTGTTTTTTGGTTTGCTGTGTTCTGTGGGCTGGAGATCAGTGCAACTCACATGTCCCATGTGTAATGCCAATGAATATACACAATTGCACCAGGAGGGGAGCTGTCATTGATCCAATGGGCCAATCAGCACCACTGTTGTTTGAGCAGAAAGACCTGGACACCTTGGATGGTATTCAGTTCAGTAGTTCTGCTAGTGCAAGCACTTTTGACTGTGCAGCAGAACTTCCCCTTCCTCTCCTCTCACCACAAACCCTGTGCACTCCCTACATTTGCTCCGGAGGGTTGGGAGGAAACCCAGGACATCTTTTAGGAGTGTGTGGGGAGTACACAGGGAAAGGAACTTCAGTTGTACAGCCAAAAGTGCTTGCTCTTGCATAATTGTTTAGGGGGGTGCTGCGCCCCGCATGCAATTGCACACACAATGTATCATCTTCTTTGGCCCCAAGATTCTGCAATTCTAATCCTGTAAACTGCTATCCAAGCACAACTAGCAAGAGATGGTACAAGAGCGTCTCTACGGCTCAAGATGCCATCACCATCATTTATTGTTTATATGCCTCCCATCTGACTGGGTTGCCCCAGCCACTCTGGGCGGCTCGCAGCAAAATATTAAAAACACAATAAAATATGAACCATTAAAAACTTCCCTGAGCAGGGCTGCCTTCAGACGTCTTCTAAAAGTCAAATAGTTTATCGGTATGACATTTGAAGGGAGGGCATTCCACAGGGCAGGCGCCACTACCAAGAAGGCCTTCTACCTGGTTCCCTGTAGCTTCACGTCTCATAGTGAGGGAACTGCCAGAAGGCCCTCAGAGCTGGACAATGGGCTGGACAATGCGGGTGGAGACGCTCCTTCGGGTATACAGGGCCAAGGCATGCTTCTTCTAGCCTGACAGAATCCCAGAAACAACAACATGACAGCTCTGCTGATGGTCTGATCTCCTTCCAGTGACTCTAAAGGATTCTTCTCCTGACATACAAGAGTATGACAGTGGTGTGCAGAACGTAGTGTCTGTTGAAAAATCCTATCCGTCCCTTGCCTGGCAACCATATCGGATATCTCCCTGGAGCAGCCTGTTCAACCATAATTATGAAAAGCTGTAAGTGCTTATCACATTCCATACTTTTTTCATTGTGATGCTCAGATTAGAAAGAAATAGACACCACAGGCTTCTCTTGAGGAAGAGACTGAATTGATGTTTGAACTACAAATTTAAATGGGTTTGATGATGATGATGATGATAAATTTATTCATACCCCACCCATCCGGCTGGGCTTCCGCAGCCACTCTGGGTGGCTCCCAACAGATTAAAAACAGAATAAAACATCATTAGGTTCTTAGGTTGTAGGCTGCCTTGTCCCTAGTCAGAACACAGTCCGTCTGGCTCATACAGCTTCTGCTGACTGGCAGAAGCTCTCCTGGGTTTCAGACACTGGAGTTACCCCCAGCCCCACTTAAGAGATGTGAGAATTATACCTGGGACCTTGCTACACAGGGGGCATTCTTGGGGAGTGCGCACAGCTGGGGAGGGAAGGATTAAGGGGAACTAATGGGTGCTGGGTGTCCATGACAGACACGCAGATGACATGAGGAAGGCCAAGCAGGTGGCTCACCCAGTGCACACCCAGTTAAACTGTTCAGCTTGACTGTGTGTCCACTTGGTGAGCCACCTTCAAGATGGCATTTCTAATTTCTGTCCTCATGTCTGACATGGACACCCTGCGTCCGTTAGTTCCAGGCATTCAGCATGGAGGCTGCCTCTGAATATTGTTTGCTGGGGAGGAACAGATGAGGAAAGCTATTGCTGTCATGCTTTCTTGTGGACTTCCTAGAAGCATCTGCAGAAAGCAGGATGCTGGCCGAAATGAACCTCTGGTATGATCCAGCAATGCTGCTCTTCTTATTCTTTGAAAATAAGAGACATTTTTCACCTGAAACTGATTGGTAGCTTGAGCTGCATTTTTAGTATTGTGTAAATCAAGTAGATAAATAGGTACTGCTCCGGCGGGAAGGTAAACGGCGTTTCCGTGCGCTGCTCTGGTTCGCCAGAAGTGGCTTAGTCATGCTGGCCACATGACCCGGAAGCTGTACGCCAGCTCCCTCAGCCAATAAAGCGAGATGAGCGCTGCAACCCCAGAGTCGTCTGCGACTGGACCTAACTGTGAGGGGTACCTACGTTTAAATCAGGGGTAATAAGCACCTGGGGGTTTGCTGGGGTCATGAAAACAAGGCACCATGGCATCTCTCTGATGCTCTTGCATCTTGTTAGAAATCAAGTGACTGTCAATGTACTTATGGTTAAGTGTTACTGCTTAAAACTTAATATAGTCTTACTTTATGAATACATTATTTTACTTCTTGGAAACGTGCAGTAGTTCAAAGTCTTTCATATCTATGAATTCCTTATTTTATTTCTTGGAAATGCACAATTGTTAGAACCATTTCTTGCTTTATCATCTTTTTAGAAGTAGTCCCATAATATGAACAGGGATATGAGACTGGGCTGGGGTGGAGGTGTCCGCAATACAAAAGAGAAGTAGTGAATATCTTCTCAGTCTATATATTTTTTTGTCTTCGTTGTCCAAAACCGGGCATATCTATTCTTTCACAAGCAGGGTAATATTGGGACTACCAAATGTTTACTTTCCAATGTAGAAGAAACATTTAAAAATACAGATAAAGCCTGATTTTCAGGCATTTGTATCTTTGAAACTTGATATCCTTTTTATTACATGCTTTACAAATCCAGAAGTGAGTGGACATTATTTATGAGCCGGTTCTCTTCTCTGCCGTAGATTAAAATCTCATGAAGAAAGTGACAGGTCTCAAAAGGGACCATTTGCTCTTTCTTCACCATCCCGAGAGACCATAAAGTTGAAATAAATCTTTTGCAAAAGTCTATACATTCTAACCTCTAATGGCCAAGTGAAAGGAGGAATCCCAAAGAGCCACCTTTCATTTGCTGGGAGGAAAGTGGGTTTCCACAGTACCATGTGACAAGGGATCATTGTTCAGCCTTCCTTTAATGAACAAAGTGACTCTATATAATGGAGACTTTGAGTCTTGGGCTGTAGCTTTCAAGTGATGTATTACAGAGATGCAGACAGAGAGGCACAATTGTCCTAGATAGCTAATTCACTGCTTCTTTCTAGACGGCCTTTGAGACCTTTGCCCCATACACGATAGCAGAAAAGAAGGGTCTCACATTTGGTAGAAACCCACGTTTAAACAGCACATGATAGCAGCCATCCTCATAGTGACTCTGCATAGTGACCACCTCCCAATCCACATTACACAGTATATTTATTAGGACCAAAACAAAATGTCACAAAATAAGATGTAGGTTTAATGCTCTCCAGAATTCTTCTTCAGGCTGGGATATGACACACAGCCGTGGACTGGGATGGAGGTTGGGGAGGGAAACAAATAAGCAAATGAGGGACAAAAATGGGCTTGATGCTGTTGCTGTCTCAAGATGGGAGATTGTAGACTTGGTTAGATTTGTCCCTGCTAGAGCCTGCTGCAAGTCTCAGGTTATGCCTATGATTTTAGGACAAAGAAGCAATTTGGAAACACCGGGGCATCAGTTTCCCAGATCTGTTGCTAGCATTAAGTGAAACAGACACGAGGAAGTAGAAAGAAACATACTGATATTAACTAAACTGGAGATCAGTTGAAGTGGGTGTTAATCTTCGTGAGACTACAAATGTAGGAAATTTTTTATTACCCAGAAAAATTCTACTGGATAATACTGCAGGAGGTTGAAACAATCTTCCATGTATTTTTTTACTGTCGTTTACATCAGGGGGTTTGATGGCACACAAAATATCCTCAATCTTAAAGAGTATACTTAAAGAGTGTCTTCCTTGAGGGTGCTACTACATTTATTAATGAGCAGCTGCAAAACACCAGCATGTCTCTTAGACCTGATGTGGCTGTTAGTTCTTAGCTAGGCATTTTTTAAAATAAATGTTTTTTTGCTGAGGTTGTGATTTTGCATTTCATATTTGTATTTTGACTTATTGGTTGGTTGGCCGTCATAAATATCTGACTGGATGTTTTAAAATGAGGGTTACATGAGAAAAATGAGTAGCCTTTTCGCTCACTGCGTCAGAAAGGCATCGTGAGCAACAGTGCTCCTTTCTGCTTCCTGTCAGCCCTGGAAGGAGCCAATCACTCTCTTAAAAAGGAACTACTTGAGGTGTTTAGGTATCTCTGCCTATTTCCTGTACAGCATTAAAAGCCAATTTAAGAATCCATTATTACTTCAAAGATCTCCCTCCAAAAAGACATGAATAATTTGTTACTGGAGTATCCACATCTATAATATTGTCTGAGTGACGTAACTTGCTGAAATATTATTCCACTTACAGATTCCTCTTGTGTGTGTTTTTTTCCAGCCCAGATGTGGGATATTACATTGTTACAAACAAAGGATTTAATTTTTCAACAGCAGATAGCGCTTTTGTTTGTCAGAAGAAAAACCATTTCCAGATCACAGTCTACATTCGAGTGGTTGGACACCCAAAGTTCATCAAAACCCATTTGGGGCTGAAGCCGGTAGAAACGTTTTACTTGAAAACTTTTGGTATTAAGGTAAGTGTGTTTCCTTCCTTCCTTCCTTCCTTCCTTCCTTCCTTCCTTCCTTCCTTCCTCTTTCTTTCTTTCTTTCTTTCTTTCTTTCTTTCTTTCTTTCTCATTTTCATTATTAATTTATTTCAGATACTTCTATGCTACCTTTTAGGGCAGGTATGGGGAAGCAAATACAGCCCTCCAAACCCTTGGGACTATTCCCAGGCCTTCACCCACCACTTGCCCTGCTTCACACCTTTCTTGAATGTTTTTGTGTAGCTGGAATATGCCCTTGAACTCTGATCCTCCCTCTTTCTTGCCTGGATGGAGGTCAGGTATTTTCCCAGATAAGCTTAATGTACAGAACCCTTCTGGTATGTTTAAAAAAAGAGAGAGGGAGAGAGAAAGAAAGAAAGAAAGAAAGAAAGAAAGAGAGAGAGAGAGAGAGAGAGAGAGAGAGAGAGAGAGTCTTAAACCTCCTTTGCTTGTTATTCCGTATTTAGATGGAAGCTCCCAATCAAGTAATCATCATTGAGCAATCTCAACCTGATCGAAGCAAAAAACCTTTCTACCCTGTTCAGTAAGTAAAAACAAACATACAAACCACAAAACACCAAAACCCACCCATTATTATTATTATTATCATTAGTAGTAGTAGTAGTAGTAGTTCCCCACCCATCTGACTGGGTTGCCCCAGCCACTCTTAAATGCTTCCAACAAATATAAAGGCATAATAAAACACTGTACTTAACAAGTAAGTATATGTATCCATTCAGTTATTCACTGGACATATCCCACTCTATTCAGAAATATCACAGTGGCTCCTTTCGATTTCCAGTCTAGGCACCTATCCATTCTAGACCACCAACCAGCCAGCCACCCCTGCCGAAAAAGAGCAGGTAAAGCAGAAAACTGCTCAGACCCATGCTTTCTCGGCATGGCACAAGGGCATGTGTGGACATCCTAACTATTCATTTGCTAAAGCCACTAAACTGTTTAAGCTGTGCACTCCTGAGTCAGAAAAGGTAAAGGTAAAAGACCCCTGGGTGGTTTAGTCCAGTCAAAGGTAACTTTGGGGTTGTGGAGCTCATCTCGCTTTCAGACCGAGGGAGCAGGCGTTTGTCCACAGACACCTTTCTGCGTTATGTGGCACAACAGAACATCATGATGGAAACCAGAGTGCACGGAAACACCGTTTACCTTCCCGCTGCAGCAGTACCTATTATCTCCTTCCACTGAGAGCTCACCCTGTTGTGTGGATTCGAACCGCCGACCTTCCGATCAGCAAGCCCAAGAGGCTCAGTGGTTTAAACCACAGCACCACCCATGTACACACAGGATCTAAATATTCTTAAATTTAGCGTCTTCAGGTGCTGCCCGTCTGTATTTGTCAATAATCCGTGGATCGTGGCAGTACTACCTTTAGGATTAGGAAGTGTGAGTATCAATGAGCTCCATCCTTTCACTTTTCCATAGAACAACTTTCCTTAGGACAACTTCCTCCCTGTGGGTAGGCTGAGATCCTGCATGCGTAGCCTGGGGACCAAATTAGATGTGACATCATTCACCACAATTAGTAACTGCGTAAGTGATTTTTTAAAAAGTGAATTGTTTGGGTGTTCCTCAGGCCCAATCTGGGTTGGGACTTCAGTGGGCATTGAAGACCCCCTTCCACCATTGCAATCTGCCAGGGTCCAAACTGGGCCCACCAGATCTACTGTTTACTTTAGCAAGTCATTCATGCAATTGCTAATCTTGGGAATGCTATCATGTCTAGTTGGGCTCTTTTGCAGTTGATACTTGTTGGGCAGCTCCAGTCCTGTTTCCATGTTCCTCTGCCTACATCATTGTTTTGCTGATGAGAAGGCCAAAGACATATCTTTTCCCTGGGAGGTGTTATGTATTCAGTGGTCTGTGTTTGTCTGAGCTTGAGTCTGGACTAAGGATCCTGAGCTCCTGTGTTCTGATTCGATACATGATGCCCAATCACAAAACATTTCAGGATTTGGGCCTCTGCCATTGGCCCTTGAACTCTGAGTCATTATTTGCAGCTTGGAAGTTGTCAATCATGCTTTGTGTGGGGGTGGCCCAGGCTTTCAGGAATGTATATAAGCAGCTGCTTTGCCCCTGTTTCCCAGTTACGTAGTTAAATAAAGGTTCTTGCTGTTATCACTGCGTCTGGCATCATGGGAACCCACCTACACTTCAGGAGTATTTGAGGTGAGGGATATATCATTTGGGAGATGGAAAGCACCAGGGAAGGAATCCAAAACTGTTGAGATCTGGGGGCATCTAGAAGATTCAGCAGAGCGTTAGCCAAAAATGAGTCTTCACAAATTGTCTTGCCAATTATCTGTCAATAATCTGGTGATACCACGCAATATACATCTTTTCACAAATGTAAATAGGTGAATACTTGAGAAAGGCAGTGTAAATTGGGGTGCAGGAAGTGGGGAGCAAAGTCACCTATTATCACTGCCACCTCAAATTAGGGGTTTCTCTCTTTGAAGTGCATGTGTGTTACAAGTTATTAAAAAAAATTCTGTGCACTACATAGATGGCGAATGCTCACCTCTGTTAAGGACTGAGAGTTTAACTTATTAGGCACCTTGTGGAAAATTTGCTGTGAATTAACAGTTAAACTGAAATCTGTGCGCTTTCCCCCTTTTGTGCTATAGAGTTGATCTGCCAGGAGACCAGGTGACCAAAGTAACCTTGGCACGATTGCACTTTAGTGAAACAACAGCCAATAATATGAGGAAGAAAGGAAAACCTAATCCTGACCAAAGGTATTGCATTTGACAGCAAGCATTTCACACATTTCACCATGTGATTATGTTTTAAGGCTCATTACTCTTCAGCTCCTCTGTTATCTTCTTTTTCTGGTCCATGAAAATCTCTCATATAGATTTGTGTGTGTGTATATATACACACACATCTCATGGCTTATTAAAATCTATGGGAAAAGTGTGACGTAATTTGCAAGCGCCACTGAACTCAGTGAAACTTACTTCTCAGAAGTCCCATTCAATGCAGAAGGGTTTACGCCCAGGTAAGCCTTTGCACATGTAGTCCCACTGTTCAGAACAGCGAATATCTATTGTCTAATTAATGTATACGGCATGTGCAGCCTTACAGCACAATCCTAAACATGTCTACTTAAAGCAAATTCCATTGAAACAATGGGCCTTGCTCCAAGGTAAGTGGATTTAGGATTGCAACCTTAGTGTATGTATTGTTATAAGTTTGTGGGGTGCCTGGTGTCGCCTTCTAATTCTGGACCCCACTTCTAATTCCGGGGTGCCTGGATTTAGCATGTTAAAATATAAGTCATGTTAAAACATGAGCCAGGCTGGCTTCCTGATGAAGTCATTGCCTGGAGAGATGAACCATTAAAAGAGCACAAAGAAGGCCATTAGCAGAGACTCTCTGGCCCTGGTGGCAAATGGTGAAAGCCCCTCTGAGGTGAGAGATAATTAACAGAGACAAAAGGCCAGAGTTTCAGGAAGGTGGGGGGCAGAATGCAGTGGAAAAAGAGGTAAGCAAACAGGAAAAGGTGTCAGTTTTGCAAGCTGGACAGGGGAGGAGCACGAGGTAGGCTATCTGTTTCATGCTGCAGAGAAGGTCAGACACAATGTTTGGGGATCTCTTGGAATCCGAGGCTACAGCAGCAGAAGGACAAGACCCTGTTGTGATGTGAATGTTTTGCACTCTTACTATCTAGCCTCAGGTTGTTGTTGTTTAGTCATTTAGTCGTGTCTGACTCTTTGTGACCCCATGGACCAGAGCACGCCAGGCACTCCTGTCTTCCACTGCCTGGGTTGTACATATGTGTAAATAAACCATATATCATGAAGACATCGCAATCTCTGTTGTGCCTCATTGTCCAAACACAGACCCTGGTAAGGACACAAGACCCTGGAATCTCACAACGCTCAGAGATTGGGGTGGTGTGTCACAGTATGTTTACTCAAAAGTAAACCCCAGCTTCAAGTGTGGGATCCCCTGGGGGCTGGAGAGAGAGAGAGAGAGAGAGAGAGAGAGAGAGAGAGAGAGAGAGAGAGACTCTTTGTCAGGCAAGCTCTTAAGCATGTCTACTCAGAAGTAAGTGCCATTGACTCAATAGCATTGACTTCCAGATAAGTGGGTTTCGGCTTGTAACCTTACTCAAAGGGAAATCCCAACTTTGGGTGTGGTTTGGACAGCATTAGCATCCTTGTAATGTAAGTCTTGTACAGAGTACAGGAAGCTTCTCTGTTTTTGAGGCGCACACCCCTTTGTTTCCGGAGTTCTTGGCCATTTCTGTGATTTTTTAAATGCTTGAAATGATTTTCTAATTTAAAAAACAACATTCTGTTTAGGTACTTCATGTTAGTTGCTGGGTTGTACGCCGTCAGTCAAGACCAGCCCTATTTGGTGGCTGCTCATGTTTCGGAAAGGATCATTGTCAGGGTAGGTCCAGTGTTTTGTTACTGCTCTTCACCTCAGCTGTGCAGTATTACTATTGAGATTTATGGGGTGGCTTTGCTGCTGCAGTAATGGTTTCGCACTCTTTGCCCCACCTCTTCCTCCTTTCCCCCATCTTTGTGCTTGCAGTGGGAAGCATGTTTTATCTTCCATTTTATTCCTGTGAAAGTCCTTGCAATTACAAGGGGCTGCCAAGTGGATCCAGCCCTTGGAACTGGAATGGTCTCATAGCCTGGGCTAACTCACATGATGTTTGTGAGAATAAAAGCGGGATAACCCGTGTTTACTATTTCGATCACCACGAAAGCGTGGGTTGCAAATGTTCATTCAGAAGTTGGCATTTTAAAAAAGTATAAAATATATATATATCGCTGCATTCTAGAAATACATCACATCGGTTTGCAACTATATAAAACCATGCAGTAAAATCATTTTTTAAAAATTAAAAACAAACTAAAAGTAAAATAATTAAAAACAAGCATCCAAAAATTCCACGACTGCCATGTAAACAAAAGCCCTTTTCAGGCCTTCTTGGTTTGCATCCAAGGAGAGGCACAAGACCACATATCTCAGCCTGACCCCTTTACCAACCCACCACAACCTTCCTGCGTTGATTGGGATGGACTGAGAGGGAATTCTAACTGCACACAGCGGATCTTGGTTCCATCCCCCATCTCCAGACTATGCCACTCAATGTGGGAAGGTCAGGGTGGAGGGGGCTGGGGTGTCATGCAGAGTCCTGCCACCCCAGATACAAATTAAGAATGCCTGAAGAGGAATAAAATCTTAATAAGATCCCGTGCATCTGAAATCTCTGCTTAACTTGGTATGTGCAGCAAAGGCCCGTAAGAGAGAAGCTCTGCTCCGCTTTTCCTGCAATACTGGGAAAACTCAGCCATCTACTCACCCAGTTGTGGTTAACAGGCATATCAGATCATGCTCTAATTGTGAGGTGCTTGGCTCCACATACTTACAGATGGCAGAGAACGGTTAAAAAGAAAGAAAGCTTTCCCTGGTGCTGTTTTGCTTGGATACAAATGGGAATCCTTGAATTCCATACTGATTGTCTGATCTTTTTTAAAATAAACGCTAATAAATCACTAAAATCTCAGCATCATCATGTTTTGAACACCTGCCCTAATTTTGCATTCTCATCCCACTTCCCTGAATGGTAAGATGTTCCACTGAAATGTTATAGTGTTTACAGCACAATCCTAGGCATGTCTACTCAGAATTACGTCCGGCTGAGTTGAGTGAAATTTATTGCCAGGTGACAGAGCAATCCTAACAACAGGAAGCGGGCATAATTTAGGACAGTGTAATTTATGCCCTTACCCTTGTTCCAAGCTTCCTTCAGGACCCTCTGGCAAGGGGCTATTGCTGGATGAAACAGCATGGAGGGTGGGCCTGAGTTTTGAGGACATGACTGAGCTGAACAGGGTTTGGAATAGGTGCAAGTCTCTTCTCATACCTTCCGGTACACCAAAGACAAAAACCAGGACGCCATCTTCTGGGATGCCATCTTTTTCTTGTGAAAGGATGGCGGCCATTTTGGACGCCATGACCTTGTGCAATTTCACACTGCGATTATCCCCGCTGAAAGTGCTTTTTTGGGCACGGCGCCCAAAGACGTGCGTTTGGGGGAGCTGCACAATATTGTGGCCCGGTAAAGCTGCTTTTTAAAGGGGAAAATTGCCTGAGATCATGGCACCCAAAATGGCCACCATCCTCTTCAGAGGAAAAAATGGGATGTCCCAGGTTTTTTGGGACACTTGCCCTGTCCTGCTCAGAACACCCCTTTGGGGGATTTATACCATTGCAGATTCTCTTCTTGTTATCTAGCCAGATTTGCCTAATATCAGTTGTGCACTTTTGAAAGTCACTTTGCTTTAGTAGATGCTCCCAATCCCATCCTCCATCCTGCCCCCCTTCCCTCTCTGATAAGATTCAGTGAGGTGATTTTGGACCAGATGTTTGCTTCAGGTCTTCCCTTCCTTGCCCCCTGTTGCATCTTTAAAGTATTCAACACACACCGACTCCTTTTGGGTGAGGTTGTCTTTACTCAGCTGTTAATTTTGCTGCATCACAAAGAAGCATGAGGGTGCATTTCTCTGGAAGGATTTTGCGTGGTACTAATTCCCCCCCCCCTTAGAAAACGAGTTCTGTGTTTGTACGCTACTGACCTGAAAATGTTTTCAGGCCTCTAACCCTGGACAGTTTGAGAATGACAGCGATATGCTCTGGCAGCGAGGACATGTTCCTGAAACCGCCGTTTGCCACGGTCGAGTGGGAATTAACACAGACGCACCAGATGAAGCCCTGGTTGTCTGTGGAAACATGAAAGTTATGGGAGCAGTCATGCATCCATCTGACAGGCGAGCCAAACAGAATATCCAGGAGGTGAGCAAGACAGGGAAGTAATTTCCCAACACAGCAGCGCATGTTCGCATGGAGATGGTGACTGAGAGGCAGGCATTGCGTTGCGAAGTAACCAGATGTTTCATAGCTTTTGCTCATACCTTAAAAAACTAGCAGTGTGCTAGAAGGGATGGGGAGGAAGGAAAAAATAAGAAGGTGCCTTATATGGCATAGAAGTATTTTGTCCATCTAGGCCAGTATTGCCAACTCAGGCTGGCAGCAGTTATATGGGGAAGGGGTTGCCCCCATCATTTCCATTAAGTGGGAAGTGAGGAACATAAGAAGCTGCCTTATACGGAGTCAGACTATTGGTCCATCTCATTCAGTATTGTCTACACTGACTGGCAGCGACTCTCCAGGGTTTAAGGCAGGAATCTCCCCCAGCCCACCTGGAGATGCTGGTCATTGAACTTGGGAGTTTATATTATTATTATTATTATTATTATTATTATTATTATTATTATTATTATCATCATCATCATCATCATCATCATCATCATTATTATCATTATTATCATTATTATCATTATTATTATTTATTATTTACACCCCGCCCATCTGGCTGAGTTTCCCCAGCCACTCTGGGCAGCTCCCAATCAAGTGTTAAAAACAGTACAGCGTTAAATATTAAAAACTTTCCTAAACAGGGCTGCCTTCAGATGTCTTTTAAAGACAGGATAGCTGCTGATTTCCTTCACCTCTGAAGGGAGGGCGTTCCACAGGGTGGGTGCCACTACCGAGAAGGTATAGGAAAAATGATTTGCAGTTTATAGTGGTGGGTGGGTGTGAATGCCTCTGTGCACGGTCCCCCAGAAAGCACTTCTGTACTTGTACAAAACAGGGCACCCAATTTTCAACAACCTGCCCTATCAGTTTCAGCCCCCTGTGATCCCCCAAAAGCTACTCCTGAGGGTTGAGGAAGCCTCTGGGATGGTGTGGGATAGGGCACAGATTATTTCAGTAGGTAAGCTGAAATTGGCAAAAATAGGGTACCCCACCTTGTGGAAACCCTCTCCCTAGGGCTTCCCCCCCCCAGGTGGGTGCCATTGCCATTATAAGAGAACGAGGGAGGTGTTCGTGGTGAGTTCCTGCACCTCTTTTTCTAGATAAATAGCACTGCCTCTCCCTTTGCCTCAAAATACGAATTGGTATATAGGGGCATTAAAACTGCTTAATAACAACTAGGCATATTAACTGCGCCCACCTCAGACTTCAAAAGCACGTGCACATGAAAGCCCTTTGACATGACTTGACTGTTTTAAATATTTTAACATTCTAAGCCTTGTCTTTGGTCAATTAGGTTGATACGCATGAGCAGCTGAGAAGAATAGCACAGATGCGGCTGGTTGAATACGACTACAAGCCCGAGTTTGCATCTGTTATGGGGATTAACCAGATCCATGAAACAGGTATTTCATCAAATCATCTGTTGTTTTCAGGTCTTCAGGCATAATAATCTTGAATACACCCCAGCATCATCTTCCTTTATAACGTTGCAATGTTTGCCTTGGCAGTCAAACGTAACGCAGTAATCCAATTAATGAATGTATCAATTGCATTGTATTGTGTTTTTTAGACTGCCCTTCAATCACATCCCCAGGGCAATGGGCAAAAGAACAAAACACCTAAAATGCAAATGCGAACACAACAGCAAACCTTTACACAAGGCCCCAAGTTCAGAAAAGTGTCTGGAAAGTTGGGGGAAATAAAAAGGGGGTTGCCTAGCACAGGAAACACCTCATAGTAGGTACCTGGTCAACCTTTTTAGAGAGGGTGCTCCAAAATTGGGGTGCCTCTGTCTTCCAGTAAATAATAAGGTACAAAATGTGCAGGTGGGTCAAGGGTCTGAACTGGGAGGAATAGTCCCCTGGGTTATATCAGGGACCACATACAGGCATTGCACCTAGACAAGTGGAATCTGCAACAAAATATTGCAGTGTGGAGTGCTTCTGCTTGGGATTCAAATCAATAAGCCATGTCCTTTTTTCAGGATACTCCATTCCATTCGGAGGGAGGTCCTCCCTATTTTCCATAGCCTCCTTCCCAGCAGTCAGTAATCCATTGTTTATTAATATTTACAGTGTTTAAGAATAAAATAAAACTTCTAGCTTGTAAGTAAAGCAACAAGGAGTGCTTACAGAAGGAACCCCCTGTGAGAAATGTTCTGCTTTCGATTGCACCCCTTCTCTTAATTTTTTTTGTGAGCAGGAGTAATTGCCCAGGAAGTTCAGGAACTTCTGCCAAGAGCTGTGAGAGACACTGGAGACTTAACATGTGAAAATGGAGAAAAAGTGGATCATTTCCTCATGGTTGATAAGGTAATTCTATTTTCCTACAGTGCAGTAAACCATCTTGCTTTGAAAAAGAGTAGTTGTAAGTTCACTGTAATTAGTGTTCATGATTAGTCACATCATTTTTGAGATTCACCTTCTGGAGAAGTAATAGTCTACTCTTTGATGGTTCTGTGTTTTAATACAGCAGTGATTAGAAACAGGTGTCCCATCCAAGCAGGGAAACGGAGAAGGTAACTTCAAAATGTTGAACTGGGGAGACCCAGGGTCAAATCCCAACTTGGCCTTATAGTGCACAAGAAGACCTTAGGTCAGGCACACTCTATTGACTTGGCCTACCTCAAAGGATTGTGGTTAAGATAAAATGGGGGTTGTGGGGGGGGGGAGAGATTCATGTACGCCACTTTGAGCTTCCTTGAGGAAAAGCAGAATATACATTGGAAATAAAAAAGTAGTAATAACGAGCTATTCCTTCCTTTCATTTGGATCTCCCTTTGGCCAACTTGTGTTATGGCAACGTTCCCAGCTGAAGTACCATATTTTTCGCTCTATAAGACACACCAGACCACAAGATGCACCTAATTTTTGGAGGAGGAAAACAAGAAAAAAAATATTCTGAATCTCAGAAGCCAGAACAGCAAGAGGGATCGTTGCGCAGTGAAAGCAGCAATCCCTCTCACTGTTCTGGCTTCTGTGATAGCTGTGCAGCCTGCATTCGCTCCATAAGAAGCACACACATTTCCCTGTACTTTTTAGGAGGGAAAAAGTGAGTCTTATAGAGCAAAAAATACAGTAACTTCCAAGACTCTCAGTCCTTCACCATTGGCATGAAATGGGACCAAAGGCAAACTTGAATTAAATGCTAGGCCCCATCATTTGGATCTTTCAGATACCTTCTTCAGGCTGCTCAAGATAAAGTAGACCTGTATTTTTCTTATCACTGGGTCCTGATGGGAGAAGAGCATTTTCACAAAGGGGAATAGGTTAACCATACGTGCATCCGTTCAGAAAAAATGTGCCAAATTTGATTGTTTCTGAAAATATTAATACTATATACCTGGGGTTGCCAATGTGGTGCCCTACAGATTCTGGACTCCAGCTTCCATCAGCCTCAGTCAGCAAGGCCAATGGTCAGGGATGATGGGAATTGTAGTCCAACAACAGGGCATTATATTGTGTACCCCATATTAATAGTGATGTAAATTATCTGAGTGCCAGTCCTTATGTTGCCAAAAAAGCACTATCCACCTCCACAAAAGAGCAGGCACCAGCAGCCTGGGGGATGTACAAAAGAAGAGGAATGGTCTACACTGCAACTTTTTGTTTTAGCAGGCCCCTCCCCTCTTGTGGATTTCACTATGACCTTGCACAGTTTCACTTAAATGGCTGCAAGCTCTGGCACTCTGCGGGACCTTGTGACTTAATAAAACTCCAGTCTGTCTCCCTCTCCTCATACAAACTATACTTTTGTGGAGATCTGGGCATGACCGGTTGGGAAGGCATCCGATTCATATCTCCTGTGCAGGGGGACAAGAGGACCATGTCATCGATGTAATGGCTTCAAGACCATGAGTGTTTTGAAGATACCCTTCAGCGAACCAATTGTGGAATGTCTTGTCTCTGTTGATTGTGTGGGCTTTCCCAACTGTGTAGGTTTTGTTTATGCTACATATCATATGCGGCAGTACAATTTGGGCACCATAAAAAAAACCAGACCATCTCTGTGCGGCATTTACAATGGTGTTTTGTATGGCTTAAATGTACTGTGGCAGCTTAATAACATATGGAACAATAACTGCTTTATTCAAAGGCTGAATGGCAGCTTTCAATTTGCACATTATAGTGTGGGAAAGCAGTTTGCCGAAATACAGCGCTATAAATAGTATAGCATCCTGGGGGCCTTGCGTAGACAACTTCCCTCAACCATAGGAGTGGCTGCACCTCTGTACAGAAATGTGTTTGTTTGTGTGATGAGTAAGAAAAATGGGAATGAAAGGGCAGCTTGCAAAAGCCATCACAGCCCTGCAAACATCTAGGAAGAAAGCCAGGATCCTGAGGGAGTATTCTTATGTCATGTGTGAGCTGCTTTCACACTCCCGTGGTTGCATTTGTGAAGAGGAACGATGTGGCTTGAGCCAATGGTGTGGCTCCTTCTAGGGAAGCTTGAGAAATCCAGTCTTTGTGAATTCTCATATGACCATCAAAGATTGGACCAGGGACCTTCCATGTGAACAGTAAGTGCTAAGTGTTTAGGACTGCGCTGTACACCACACCGGAGAGAGACACATCTGCTGCTGCTGATCCCAAGTACCTAGTATGCTACCCCTGAACCCATTTCAGCTGTTGTGGGGTTAGGAGGAACAGGCGCTTGGAACTCATTCCTCCAGAAATTAGCCTACCTGTGACTACTCTGAGAATGTATGCATACAGAAAGTACAAGGCTTTAAGGACTGTGAAGATGAGGTGAGCTGTGGAGGAGAACCCCACCCACCCACCCATACATGATGTTGTGGAGGCATCAGCCCAGGCTTTGTACCATGGAAGGTGCTCATGGTGGAGAGGACCTCCAGGAGACACACACTGTTACCAGCTGCAAAGCCAAAGAGGTGCCTATGCTTAGTGACCTTACCCTAGCCAGGCAAATGCATAGATTGGAAGGCCAATGACTCGGTGCACTTCCTAAATATTCCAAGGCAGTTCTCAGCTCAAGAGATGTATTCTAAGATTTCTCAAGTGCTTATTTTCAGAGAAACAACCACATCTTTAAATGCATCTGGAAGAGCCAGCGTGATATAGTAGTGCAGTGTGTTGGGCCACTTATGAAGTTTGTCGTGTGGCCTTGGGTTCCAGTCATGCTCTCACAGCCTAACCTACCCCACAGGGTTGTTGTGGGGATAAAATGGGGAGAAGGGGACCTTGTATGCAAACTTGAGCTCCTTGGAAGAGAGATGGGATATAAATGCAATAAAATCAATAAGCACATTTAAAAAACAACAACAGATCAACATGGAAATGGGACAGAGTGGAGTTTCAGGTGAATTCATGAGAAAGTGTCACAGAGTAGAAATAGCAGATTTACCAGTCTCTTGCTCCCCTCCTTTCTATCTCACTGTGGTGCACTCTGGAACATGTTTGGAACATGTTCCACTATGTAGCCGCATGGCCACTTCTTCATGCATTCAAATTCAAACCATATTCCCTCAATACTTTCTCAGGTTTATATAAATTGACCGGTTCATACATAAGAAGCAAGGACACCTCATAGAAGGCCCACAAAGAGGACCTGGTGTTAGCTGATTCAGTGTCTGTTATCCTGCTTAGCAAAAAAATAAACAAATACTTCCCAAGCTCCCATTTCAGAAATAGCATAAGGGGACTCTCTTCTTCCATCTGTCTTTCTCTCCCTGGGGAAGTTGTGTTGGAGTTGCAAGATAAATGGTTCAGCTGAGTCTGTTTGCACCATCTGATCTGCACAGAACGTACCGTGTGACAGGGAATTCTGAATCTGTCCATGGGAAACAGTTTGTGGAGGAAAACATTCAGAAACCTCGAATGCCTGTCACGATCTATTTAGTGTTTAGGCACAACACTAATTTAAAACAAATGTTTTAGCGTGGTGCTGCATGATGTCTTCTTGTTAGTCACTGCCTTTCCTGCACAAGTGCTCACCGGCAATTGAGTGCAGATGGCACATAATTTATTATTTTTATTATTTACATACATAACTAATCCAGCAGTTTGGGGGTTGTGGGGGGATTTTTGTGGTCTTTTTATTTTGAATAAAGGTGTTGGTATTGCATGCACTTGAACTCTCTTTAGGGTAGAACTGAGAAATCACATGTCAAGGGTAGTATCCAAAGGATTGTAAAGCTTACACTTGTGTTTCCTGAACAACAATCTCCTCTGGTGCACGGTGAAGAGCTTTTGAAATCGACAAGAGTCTTAAAAGCAAATTGTGATTCGGTTAGTGTTGTGCCAAACTCTGCTCTCCAAATTCTCAAAAGTTTTCTTCCCCTGCAGAAGAAGCTTCCGTTTTTCTGTCACATTTTCAGAGGGGGAAAAAAAAGGATTAGGGAAAACTTTGGCACATCATTAGTCATGATACAATGGAAGGGGAGTGAGTTTTGTGGTTTAAAAAAGCAGAAATAATACCTTCAGGGAGCCATCTAGGATGCTCAGCTAAGGTAATTCCTTTCTTCACATCTTATTTATTGATGGGATTCTTTGTCTGTGTTTCTTTCAAGGACCAAATTTTCATGGAGAATGTGGGTGCAGTGAAGCAGCTTTGCAAATTAACAAACAATCTTGAAGTCCGGATAGAAGAGTTGGAAGCGTGGAATAAAAAACTAGCCAGACTGAAACAGATAAACAGCTTGAAGTCAACGACACCCAGTGAAAAGAACGCAAGAAGGTATCTGCATTTCTCCACAGGGCACACAGCCAAATTCACCAGCTTCCTTAACATGTCAGACATAACCTGTATAGCTAAAGGTAGAGCTAAATTCATAGGACGGCAAGTTCTGGATATTTCAGGAACATTTTTGTGTTTTACTGTTTAGACTGCAACTTGTTTCAGAGCACTTAAAAAAAAGAAAGAAAGGTGGTTGAGGGAGCAACCCCAGCTGAGCCTGGCACAGGAAATAGACTGGGGCTTTGGTTCCTTATCAGCCTTGCTTAAGCCCAATAAGCCCCATTTTTGAGAGCTACAGTGACTACCCACTGGCAGCTTCAGGCACTCTGCCATATCATCAGTGGTGGAGTCCAGTGGACACCTCTGCAACATCTTACCCTTTTCCAGCAGTGTGCATCAGGGATTAGTACTCACCCGTAGCTATCGCCATGGTCAGATTTGCCCTTTGATACTCATGATTTCTGAAGAGTCCATTGTTTTGGCAAAACTGTTTCTAGTCACATACTATTTTCATGCAAATGAAATGCACTCCAAATGTCCATTGCAGCTTCCATGTAGTAGTAGTAGTAGTAGTAGTAGTAGTAGTAATAATAATAATAATAATAATAATAATAATAATAATAATAATAATTTTATTATTTATACCCCCGCCCATCTGGCTGCGTTTCCCCAGCCACTCTGGGCGGCTCCCAACAGAATATTAAAAACAGAATAAAACATCAAACATTAAAAGCTTCCCTAAACAGGGCTGCCTTCAGATGTCTTCTAAAAGTCAGATAGTTGTTTGTTTCCTTGACATCTTATGGGAGGGCATTCCACAGGGCGGGCACCGCTACTGAGAAGGTCCTCTGGCTGGTTCCCTGTAACCTCACTTCTCGCCATGAGGGAACCTCCAGAAGGCCCTTGGAGCTGGACCTCAGTGTCCAGGCTGAACGATGGGGGTGGAGATGCTCCTTCAGGTATACTGGGGTTTGTCATTCTAATCAATGTTTCAACATGAAAAACAATCTTTGATGGCATTCATCTGAGCAAGCTAACAACAGGATTCACCTCCTTGTTGATTTTCCCTTCTAATATTCTTTTTTTATCACTTCCTGTAATGAATTCACAAAGTAAAGCATTTTTAAAAAAATATGTATTCCAGGATTTTTAGCCAAGCTACTTCTCGTTTACCATCAAGAAAATCAGCTCCCATAAAGGTGAGTGAAAGTAAGAACATAGATTGCGAATAACTCTCCAATGTGTAGGTAAAAAGACTGTCAATTTAAACAGAAAACCTGTTGAATTAGTTATAATATCTTAAAAAGGAAGGGGGGGCACATGTGGAAATCACCTTGCTTCCAGGTAGGAACAAGCATGGGAAAGTTGGGGAAAGGCTACATGCTCTGCATGCAAAAGGTCAAATCCTGGCTCTTCTAGGTAGGGCAGTATAATTTGGGCTACAGTCCTGGAATCTTCAAACTGCAGCTTACTTCTGAACAGATGTATAAAAGAATGCATTGTAGGTTGCTAAAGCAAGTGAGCTAAATTGCACGCTGTGGGGGTAGGACAAATAATTTTAAAAAGAGCAATTTTTTTTGCAGACACCTCAACTCAGCAATTGGTTGTCTCAGGCAGCTGATTTTGGATGTAAGGAAAGGGCAGCATATGGTTTGCTATTCAGTCCCACCCCCCGCCCCCCTGGCTTGGGTCAAGACTTAGTTCCACTGAAATCCACTGAAATTAGACTTGTGGTTCATTGATTTGATTTCAGTGGGTTGACTCTTAAGCCTGGGTCCAATCCCTTGCATTTTTATTCCCAGGGAGAAGTGCTTGTGGGATCTTCTGCCTAGAGGTGCCAAAGGAACTTTAACAGGTGTTGAATAGTTTTCAGTGTAGATTCTGAGCTGTACTCGCAGAAAAATATTCTGATGATGCACACTGCCTGCTCCACATAAGCATTATGGATTAAGCCCATGCTCCTTCCTTCCTTCTTCCTCAGATGCATTCTCCAGAGAAAAGTCAGTCATGGTCCAGCGCCAGGATCTTCCAGATAACTGTGATTGCCTTGGTTGCAGTTATGGCAGTCTGGTAAAGAAAAGCATATTATTAATGAGATGTTGGGATGTAATTTCAGCATTGCACAAGTAAAGTTCTACTAGTGCAATGGGACTTACTTTTCCTCTCTGCCCCTCCACGTGTTATCAATTTTGTCCTGGAGGCTCCCTCAACCCTCTGGACCAGATTTTGAAGGCTGCAAGAAGGAAAGGAGAGGAAGTTCCATTGTGCAAGTGGAAGTCTGTTGTGCAAGCAGAACAGCAGCACTGGATACGACCACTTGGTTGTTGTTTTCTTCATCAGTTCATTCATAAAAGCTTTTTGTAAAACAACAACAACAACATGGTTTTTATTGTTATAGGGAAGAACACACACACACACACATTTAAGTGGTGGTGATAATCATCAACACCATCAGACTTCATTTCTTTGATCCTAATATTAAGTACTGGTTTAATGAAATAAATGATGACTGAGGCTCATAAGAGAACTTCAACAATGGGGAGGAGATATTTCAAAGATTTTGCTTCTTCTGTACTCTTTTTTTTTTTTGGTATATGATGATAGATGTCAATCTATGGAATAAATGTCTCGTTACAGTGTTCTGTCGATAGCCACCATTTATGTCCTTAGCATACCCGACCCAGTCACGGCCAGTTCTACAAGCAGGCAAGTAACTGATTTGTCGCTTATTTGAACTTTAATTGTTTGCTCTTTGTAATGCTCTGGGGTTGGGCAGATAGCAGCCTATTTAAAGTGTATAAGCATTAAATGAAAAGGATTGGCAAGCCTCCATGGAGATGCAATTGCACTCTTTGGGAGCAGTCACTTTTATGTGCGTGTTTCCCACTTGGTGCTAGCAAAGCATACTTGAATATGCTTATATACCCTTGTTGCTGCTATGTTAGAGTAATAGCTGCATGGTTTTTTTTTTATATGCTAATGTGATTTTATCAACCTTTCTCAGCAATTCAACAAGTCTGATAACACTCCCTCCACCCACCACTTTGACAGGTACTGTGCTTTACACTGTTATTTGAGTCTGAAAAAATGTTAATAGAGTAAATCTAAAAACTGTACCCTGCATTGATGGAATTTGGCAGGTGACACAGAATTCTGCATCCTCAGAACCATGACCTTCATTGTGCTGTTTTTTAAAAAAGCCCATGAGGTAGAGCCAGCAGAGCATGAGTGGACATCCGCTCATACAACAGGATTTATCCTCCTCTCTTCAGTCCTGAAAAGCCTTCCATTCCTCCTAAATCTGCTCCAGGGGGTTGGGAGATGCCCTCAGAACAGATGTTTGGGGTGTGTTTGCAGGGATCTTGGGGGGGGGGTGAGTAAGAGAAACAGGAAGTGTAAATGGAATTCTACTGTGCAAACAGGCGGATGTCATTGGACGTTGCCCCATATTTCTAGGCTATAAGGCTGAAGAAGTACACTTAGAAATATATGGGCAGCACTATACATCAGACTCACAACTTATGCTCACTTTACATATGCAACCTTATTCAGTGGGCAGGAAATAAAGGGAGATTGGGAGAAACGATTCCCTGCTCTCCCTTTATTTATTTTCCATTTATTTATTTTGCACTTATTTATTTTCCACACTCCCAGCAGGTTTTCCTTCCTTACCAACCTCTGGGAAGGAGGTGTGAGGGCTCTGGAAGCATCCCAGAGCCTGGTAAGGAAGATGGCACATCACTTACAATATAAAGCCACAAAAATATTGAACATAGTAACAAATGAAACAATAAACCCCCAGGGGCTTCTGGGAGCTCCTGACTTTGCATGATGTTGTCTTTGAGCATGGATCCCCCCAGAACTGAACCCTCACTTAAGTGGCATGCCAATTGTGTAATATTTCTGAAGGCAGGTATGTGGGTCAAAATTTCCCATTGTCGTGGTGTGCACTGCTACTCAATGTGGAGAGCAGAAGCAGAATGAATTAACTGTTGAAAAGAAGCAAATCTGTTTGAACTGAAAAATTAGAATGTATTGACACACCCAAATTTCGCTATGTTAAAACTGGTAAAGGTGATATGTGTGTCACTCATGGATTTCTTCTACTGTAGTGACCAGATACAGCACAATGTCTTCAAGCCCCAAACCTACTGGCGTCATTCCTGAAGTGAATTTTTGTGGCATTTTACCTTGTCAGGAAACTTACTGCTGTCCAAGTCATCAAACAGTAAGAAAAGACCTAAAGTATCAGAAGGTGAAGGCAAAGGAACATAGTAAGTTAAATCATGAATGGATGTTGCTACTACTTACGAGAAGGCAATTTCTGTGATTGTGAAAATGGTTGCTGAGGATAGATCTCTCCATGTAGCTGTGTGCCTACACTTGCCCAATGACGATAATGTGGAGACAAGATTAGCACTTTGCTGAAATCTGTTCTCAGTTTCTCAGAAGTTTTATTTCTCTGTGAAAGATTATTTTTCAGTTTTTCTGTTTCTTTCTCAGGGAACATGAGGATTCCTTGAGAATTTCAGGGGGTGGGGTTATGCAGCTTACCTTACTGCTGCAAGGTGTTCAAAGGTGGATTATGTGTTTTTCTTTCTGCAGCCTCCCTGGCTGGCCCATCTGAAAAACAAAACAAAGCAGACCACAAGAGCAGTTACTCATGTTATCTTTCTCTGGGCTTTCGCTGATGTGCTGGTGACCAGAATAGATAATGCTTTCAGACCAGCACCAGGGGCTGGCTGAATATATTTTGCTATCTGAGGCAAATATGGTGAACCACACCCCATTCTGTATCCTGGAAAGTGGCCAGACTGGTAGCTAAAACTTACTTCAAGACTGACAAAGGGACAGCCTGCTCCCCCACTGTAACTGAGAGCAGCAGGCTAGCTTAGGACAGTATTCTTCAACTATGGATCTCCAGTATGTTGTGGGGCTATAACTCCCATGACCCCTGACTATTGGCTAAACTAACTGATGATGATGGGAGTTGTAGTTCCCACAACACCCGGGGACCCAAGGTTGAAGGACACTGGCCTACGGAGCACACTGCAGGTCACATGACACACACAGCTCTGTTCTCTCCAGCACCTCCCCACCATGCAAGGTCTGAGGCCACCATCTCACTCTACTTGACAGTGGAGCTGACCCTGGCTCATCCTGCCGGGACTTTCTGCTGCACCCCCCAACACCTAATTCGCTTTATACTTTTGTAAATAAAACAGAGTATTGCAATGCAAACTGTATACAGTATTCCCTTTGCTTATTCTCTTCTCCAAATGGAATGGTCCTTGAGAAACTGAATATGACCTCTAGAGTGTGAAAAAAGTTCCCTTTCATAAAATGAACTGTCTTCAGAATAGAGCATCTGCAAGCATCCTTCAAACCTGTGCTTGGAAAACTCATGCAGAAGCTTATTTTGCTGTATTTGTTTTTGTCATATAATTGTTTCAGTTTGTGAAGGCCCCCTATTCTTTCCTCAGGAACGAAAAGGAAAGTACTGCCAGGAAACAACTGGTTTGAGAAGCCTGACCTTGGAAATGACTGTAAAGTATTTTTTTTATTTCCTTTGAAAAATAAAGTTCCTCAAAACCCTTTTGGTTACTTTAAAATGTTGATCTAGTTTAGAAAACTAGTTTAGAGAACAGAGTCGGTCACAACTGGACCTAATGGTCAGGGGTCCCTTTGCCTTTACCTAGTTTAGAGAAGTTATGCATTGCCAGGGCAGCTGGCGCATCTTAGTCTCTGTGGTCCATTACGATTTCCTCCTATCAATAGTTTTGAGGAAATGTATTAGACCCACTTTGGGAATAATTATTCTGGGGATGTCACCCACAACTTGGCTCAATGGGTCGTGTTCTCCTCCACCTCTTCCTTTTGCCTCCCGTTACCAGCAGGAACGGGGAGAAATTTGAATCAGTTTGCATTTAAAGGTAAACCTACCTAATCTGCACTTTTTGAAACAATCCTTGGGGCTCCTTCATATAGAAGCATAGAATTGTAGGGTTGGAAGGGACCTTGGGGTCATCTAGCCCAACCCCCTCAAATGCACGAATCCTCCCCACAGCCATCGCTGGATGGGCTTGAACCACCAACCATCTGGTTAACAGCCAGACACACTGACCCATTGCTCCACTAAGTCCCATCCTTTTTTTCTGACACAATTTGTACATGTGTTTTCAAAATGGTACCACGTTGTTGTTTTCACATGTGGTGTGATTTGGATGAAATTGTGTGTATGTCAGAGTTACAATTCCAGAGGACTCTTCAAAGTTAATATGTCTTCTGAAAGCTTGACTTTTGCTTCATGCGAAAACCATAAGGCAAAGTCCCTACCATTAATAGGGTGTTATGTACTAAGCTTGGATCCTAGAACAATAGGGCAGGTAGGATCCTAGAATGCAACAACTGATTGGCTTGCAGGAGAAGACCAATCAGGCTCCAGGAGGGAAGCAGAATCAGCCAATCAAACGGGACTCATTGTGTAAATAATGTATATAAAAGCCTGAGGTTTGGGGGGAAATTCAATCACTGTTTTACAAGCTGCAATAAAGAGCATGAAATCACTGCAGGACTCCGAGTATATTTCATAGGGCATCTCACCAGGGGTGCCAGAATGAGGGCAGAGGGCAAAGGCAGCTAATGGAATGGGGAGCCGGTTGTAACAAAAAGTTTTCATAGAAACTTTTCATTATTATTGTGTGTGCATTTTTTTAAAAAAAGTTTCTTCATGCCAAGTGTCTATGCTCACGAAAACAATTCTTTTTCCTTTCAGGGACTGACACATCAATCATCTCTATGCAGATCTTAGAGACGCAACAAAAAATAGATCGCCGTTATTGTCGCAAAAACCTGCAGTGTGGGTGGGTAAAATTGTTTCCTTACATCTCTTTGTCTAATGCAGCACAGAGCCTCAATATGTTAAGTTGAGCTAAGGATTTTGCTGCTGCAGGCGGGCCACTGTGAAAAACCAGTAGGGATGGAGGGGAAATTTTATTCAGCATGCACTTAACGCCAAATCCGACAAATTTCTGAAACAATATGCAGACTGAAACACATCTATCCTTCAGCAATTGCACTTAATCTGAATTTTGCAATGAAGTTATCGAGGCAGCCATTGTTTGCAGAATTTAATAGATATGGGGAAATTGCTTGCAAAAATTGGTACATCGATCAAAACTACATATAAAAATGTATTTATTAAGAGAAATTTGCACTAGAATGCAGATGAGTTTTTATGAGGATTTTAAAAAATTGCCAAGTTGCTGTGAAATGTGGAAAACTGAAGTTCAGATTCGAAAAAACAAGGAACCGAGAAAACGGATCTTTGAATCCCTAGCTGTCAGTTGGTCTTACCATAACTTATAGTTAACTCAACAAGGATTAGCTATTTGGAGAGGGCAATTCTATACTTGGGAGTAAAGTGCCATTGAATTCAATGAGACTTCCTTCTGAGTAGACATATGTAAGGTGATAGTGTCATGCCTCCACAATTAATGGTGCAAATATTTTCATCTAAGAACAAAAAAAGTGATACTGCATGCTCAGGAAACTGATCTTGTGAAATCACCGTGTGATCTTTGGATGAAGGGCGGTATACAAATTTAATAAATAATAATGATAATCATCACCATCTGCACATGGGGATGCAGAATCTTCAGAAAGGCAAGATTTTCTAAATTTTGTTTTTGCTTTTAGTTCATATCCTAGCTCAATCATGCTCCTGTCATTTATTTCAGCTGTTTTTAATACTGAATTTTAAAGTGTTGTAACGGGACCTGTTGCTGAAGGTTGGATCATAATTTGCAAGAGGATGGCTGAATTATTTTACCTGTTGCTCACTGCTGTTCTCAGTTTTAAAAGCAGGCTACCTTGCTATTCTGTGAAGTGCAGGTGATTGTCTGAAAGTGCCTCCCACTGAAATTGTTGCCCAGTTATGCTACTGGGAACTGTTCATTGCTATTTCCCATTAGAATAATTGATAAGGTTGCTTAAGGCTGTACTTTGCAGTCTCCAGTTCATATAGCTGATTGGCTCAGCATTTGACGTTTTTTTCACTTTTATTGATATTTGCCTAGAATTTCAAAATATTGAATGCCATTGTCACTATTTATTATTTTAGGTCTGGAAATTATAGTTACATTGTTCCCATTAACAAACACACACCTGTCATAGTGAAAATCTCTCTGGAAATCAAGTAAGTACACAGACAGATTTTGCTATAGATAAACTTTTTTTTTTAACCTTATCTGTTATTATGTATATGGTATGAATGAAGATTGTGCCCAGATCTTAACAGATCCTAATGAAACGGCAAGGATGAGAAAGCACAAACCGAAATTTACGAAAGGCCTTTAATGGTTCACATTCTGCTGGAAACCTCAGTTGGCCTTAATGGAGCTGGGTTGAGTCCTTAAAGCCAATTCATGTGTTGCGCTTGGCTGCTGATGTTTACAGTAGAGACCCCCTGTGAGTGCAGACGTTGAGTGTACTGGCCGTTGAATCTAATTTCAGCTCATCACTGATGATGGGACAGCATCTTCCACTGAACCTGCGAGCAGCTGACTAATATAGGAGGTCCTCCAACATCTCCCCTCTTCTCCCTATCCTCCAGCAATCCACCAGCCTAGGCAGCTGCTTCACTCTGCCTAATGGTGGGACTGGCCCTGAAAGTCCATCATTCAAACATTCACAAAATTTGATTTGCACTATGAGTTACCCCCTGCTATGCTATGGTACTCCTGGAAGTAGATCATTCACTTGATCTGCAAAATGGGAATGCAAGCAGTCATATATGAACTGGCCCATAGAATTTAAACTCAACATTTCCAAATTGCTATGATCCCATTTCCATGTCTGTACACTCTTTTGAGCAGCTATATTGTTAGAATTAGCATTGATTTTCAGTGGAATTCTGTCTCCTAATATGGAGCCACACATTTGCCTTGGGTGCTTTGCTTGTTAAACTCCATAGGTCTTATTTCGTATATTTTTTAAAGCAGTACTATAGAATCTTGCAGCTTTTAATATTATCCTTGTTCCTTGAAGTACAACGGAACCACTCATTATCTTTCAATGCAAAATCACCTTTGGAAAGTCTTGCTTTCGTCTTCCACAACAAACCCGTCATAAGAGGGAACCCTTTCCAGAAACTACACAGGTACTTAGTTCTGTTGTCTCTTCCATACAAGGAGTTTTATTTACTTCATCTGTCAGTTAAAAAACAACTAGAAGGAAGCACTGCCCACTGCTGTTACATTTTCTGGAACCTAGGGAGGCTCCAGCTCTTGGAAATAATACAACAAAGGCTTGTAAACAAGCAAGATGTGTTTCCCTTGAGTTAGGATAAAGTACTAATTCTCATTCTGACCTTGGCAAACCCCAGAACTGCCATAGCCTTAGAAACTCCAGCTTTCCCACATGTGTAATAGGAATGTCAGAAAATTCTGATGAAAATGGGAAAGGAAGCGGAAATTACTGCAGTTTGCGTATTTGTCTGTGGTCAATGAAATGAATGCAATTGGTATTCATTCACGTTGCTCTTGTTTTTGATGTGCACAGATGATATGTAATTAATGGCTTTTTTTACGTGGTGGCGATGTTTCCGTTACATTGAAATGAAAGTAAGTTATGTAAATTGCTACCTAAGTTATGTGCGCTAACCATAACTTATGTAACTTATGTGAAATAGTAGACAGCAAGACAAATAATGTATTATTTGGTGAAAACTGAACTGCAGCAGAATGGAAACAGTGCTGCTTGCAATGACTACATGTCCAGATGGAAATCGTTGCCTTCTTACTTCCCTAATGTGCATTTGCAGCAATAGACATACATGCAAGTTTCATTCCCTATCATCTTCCTCTCTCTCTCTCTCTCTCTCTCTCTCTCTCTCTCTCTCTCTCTCGCTTATTTGGTTATATAGGGATTCCATCATATTTGGTATCTCCCTGTAAGCTCGTTCCATGACAGTGCTTACCATTTTCGTGTTGCTGCTCCAGTAAGTCTTATTATTATTATTTTTTAAAAAAGACTAAAAAAGAACAAAACATTTAGCTATGATTATTGGCTCTATCTTGATCTTACTTTATTGTTTTGTCCCACCAGGATCTTGCAGACTGTTCAACGGATCCTAACTACGCTGGGATATTTTTCACTGATTACTTCTTCTATTTCTATCGGAACTGCATCTGAAAGGATGGCTTTAACTCTCCCTGAAAAGAATGGGGATGGGGAAATCTTTAGTGCTGCTGAAAGCTTGTTTGCCACATTAATTCTTCCTGGCAAACACTTAATGAACTTCTGTTTTATGCCCTTGTTTTGGGAATATCAAATGGGAGTAAATAAAACTGAAGCATTTTGTTGTTTTGTGAGGTATTCATAGAAGCTGCTAGTAAAACTGTGTGATTGCTGATGATTCAAAGGCGAGCACATGAGCCGACTTCAGTTTAAGCTGATTTCCCGCAGTAAGACACAATTGGCTTAAATCCAACTATCTGTCTGATCTAGTTTGTGGACTGGGCTGTAATCATTCATTTTAATGGTGCAATAGAGTAACAGAGTAATTGGACGGAAACAAACTTATTTTGCAGAGCCTCTCGGCATGTTTAACTGGCCCCCTAACCAAAGGGAAAAAACAATTGGATTTCTAATGGGATTTGTTCCCCATACACAATATTGTGATCTTGCAACCCGCGCTAATCAATTGGAGGGCAACGGGGAAACCTACGGTGTTAACCAAATGACTTTTTCTTATGTCACCTATAAATGTGCTTTGTAGGAATGTATCTTGAGCTGATGCTGTTACAGGCCTCTCCCAATAGTATAGGCACCCCTTTCCTTACATGTGTGACTACATACGGACATGTGGTGCCGGGAAATAAACAAATAATTCAATTCAAACTTGGAAATGGCAGGAGAGAGCTGGTGAGCCCTCCTGGCTTGCAAGGAGACCCTCCCTGGAGCCTGAAGAGGATGTCATTGAGGGTGGAGCAACCCCTGAAGAGACTGGAGGCACAACGGGGCTTTGTTTAGGCTGCTCAGCCTCCCCACCTGACAGCTGATGTGCGGGGCAGCATGACAGCTGCAGTCATTTCCCCACGCCTCCTCCAGCCTCCAGCCAGCCCCAGAGCTTCAATTATTGGATGCAGTGTTTTTGGTCTAGATTGGAGAGACAACAGCAGAGAGGGTGTTTAGAGGAAGCTCCTCACTTGCGTGATTTTCGCCTATGCGCACGGGGACCCAGAGCGTAACTTCCGTGTAAGTGGAGAGGGGGGATGCCTGTCCAATCACAATACTCGTGTCTAAATATGAATGTTTAGATAGGCCAGAGTAATTTTACATGGGCAACCAGGCCATGGCAGCGCAGATGATGCATGTATAGCCCACGTTAAAAAAAACACCCAATATTTTTTGTGCGTGCTGAAAAGCCTAATCTTATATCTACAAAACAAACATTTGATAGTACAGTATTGGGTGAAAGGGCCCTGTTTTGTGTTGTGTCCTCTGTGGAAACATTTTTTTACAGAATTCGAGCTCTGCACAGGTTTTGGCAATTGTGACTATGGGGGTTCTACACACCTTGCTGTCGGGCCTCTCAGTACAGGCCTGAAGCAGGGTTTCTTTCTAGGCCAGGGAAGGATGGATTATGCTTGAGGGGACAGCATGCAGTTAATTCACTCTGTATGAATAAAACACAATCCTGACCCACTTTATTCCAGTTACTAGAGAATTGACAGAATTGCAGAAACGTGTATTTATATATATGTATATCTACACACACAAATGTACACACAAAGTAAATCAATGTGGGGTAAAAATCACAGCCTTTTATTTCTCTCTGTCTTAAATCCAGAGAGCATGCGTGTCTCTTGACAGTTGGCTATCGTTTCCGTTTGTTGAGAAGGAGCAGCAATGAAATTGCATTCACTTTCGCAATGTCATCTTTGTATTTTACATAGCAAATTCACACCATACATGTAAAGCACATTTAATGCACATTTAAAACACAAGGCCTCCTGCAAAGAATCCTGGGAACTGTAGTTTTTAGGGGAGCTGGTAATTATAGCTCTGTGATGTGTGAATTACAGTTCCTAGGATTACTAAGGGGGGGGGTAGCTATGTGCTTTACAAAATCCATATACCACTTGATTGTGACAAAACCTTTGGTGCCCAAACAAGCAAACAGCATTTCTGATCCTGTTGGCAAGGACCCACTCCCAACCTGTCCCTAGTGTGCTCTAGACCACATGAAGTCTGTTTCCTGCTCTCTGTTTGCCCCCTGGAAGATGAAAAATTATAAGGGCTCAAGCTGAAAGCATCATTAAATGTTAATCTGCCAGGGCCGGCGAGGTCAGTTTGTGTTGCTGAATGTAGCGACAGATGGAGAGTCCTCTGTGAAATAATGCAGCTTTGCCAAAAGCTGTCAGTACATGAGCTGTCTGTCATCCTGCACATGTTCTCACCATGCGCCCTATAAACAGGGAATGTGAGCTGGATGGGGAAGCTCACAAAGAGATCACCAGCGGATCTAGATGGTCTCATTACGGAGCTTCTAACTATGGGAAAAACTTGCTCTTGGTAGTCTGGAGGTGGCGGGGACAAAGAAGACAGATGCAGGAACATACGTTTCCCATTTCTTTCTTTTAAAATCCCCCCCCGTAAGAATAAATATTAAACATGTATTAATCTATATTTAAACTTCAGGGTAGGTTTAAGGTAAAGGTAAAGGGACCCCTGACCATTAGGTCCAGTCGTGGCCGACTCTGGGGTTGCGGCGCTCATCTCGCTTTATTGGCCAAGGGAGCCGGTGTACAGCTTCCGGGTCATGTGGCCAGCATGACTAAGCCGCTTCTGGCGAACCAGAGCAGTGTACGGAAACGCCGTTTACCTTCCCGCTGGAGTGGTACCTATTTATCTACTTGCACTTTGATGTGCTTTCGAACTGCTAGGTTGGCAGGAGCAGAGACCGAGCAACGGGAGCTCACTCCGTTGCGGGGATTCGAACCACCAACCTTCTGATCGGCAAGCTCTAGGCTCTGTGGTTTAACCCACAGTGCCACCCGTGTCCCTAGGGTAGCGTTTAATTTAGGATAAACTTTCCACATTCGTTCTCAACAATTCTGTGATGCATGTTTTAGTGATATCCTTTTTACAGACAGGCAACTAAGGGTGGGAGCTTTGTCCAGGGTTATTGGTGGAATGAAGTCTTCTCAGAGGACCGTTCTAAAATATATGGCACAGGATGGTAGGACCAGAGGGAAGCAGCACACTCTCTGCTTGTGATTGCCAGCAACTGGTGTTCAGATGCATCCTGCTTTCAGCAGTGGATGTAGAACATAGATATATCCCTGCTGGTAGCCTTTGTGGGCTTTATCTTCCATGGACTGAGTCATCCAAGTTGGTGGCTCTACATCTTATATTAGACAATAGTTTGACTATGTGTTGAGTAAAGAAGTGCTTTCCTTTGTCTATCCTGAATCTTCTAACGTTCAGCTTCATTGGGTGGTCCTAAGTTCTCCCAAGTGCTTCTTGGGAGAAAAACAATGACAAACCTAGACAGCATCTTAAAAAGCAAAGACATCACCTTGTCAACAAAGGTCCGTATAGTTAAAGCTATGGTTTTCCCAGTAGTGATATATGGAAGTGAGAGCTGGACCATAAAGAAGGTTGATTGCCAAAGAATTGATGCTTTTGAATTATGATGCTGTCTTGGACTGCAAGAAGATAAAACCTATCCATTCTGAAGGAAACCAGCCCTGAGTGCTCACTGGAAGGACAGATGCTGAAGCTGAGGCTCCAACACATCATGAGAAAAGAAGACTCCCTGGAAAAGACCCTGATGTTGGGAAAGATGGAGGGCACAAGGAGAAGGGGACGACAGAGGACGGGGTGGTTGGACAGTGTTCTCGAAGCTACCAGCATGCGTTTGACCAAACTGCGGGAGGTAGTGGAAGACAGGAGTGCCTGGCGTGCTCTGGTCCATGAGGTCACGAAGAGTCAGAAACGACCAAACAATAACAACAAGTTCTAATATTATGAGAGCAGGAGAACATCTCCCTATGCACTTTCTCTATACCATGTATACTTTGAGTCACCTCTATCATACTCTCTCTTACTTGCCTTTTTTTCTAAAAAGAAGAAAGAAAGAAAGAAAGAGTCCCATATAACACCCCCATATTTGTGTTGCTGCCTCACAATTTGGCTAAAAGAGACTGAGCTACAAATCAGGAGGTGCCTGTCTCAAATCTTGCCTCTGCCACGAATGCAAAAGAGATTGGAATGGCTCAGCTGGTAAAACACGAGACTCTTAATCTCAAGTTCATGGGTTCAAGCCCCATATTGAGCAAAAAATTCCTGCATGGCAGGGGGTTGGGCTAGATGACCTCTGTGGTTCCTTCCAACTCTGCAATTCTATGACTCCATTCTAATAGGCACATTGGATTTCTTCTGATTATTTTGCTGTAAATCTGCCACTGTGCTTCATTACCGGCATTTATTTTTCACTAGGTTGGGTTGGGTGTGCCCGCCATCCTGTTCTTGAACTAAAACCATTTTTCTCAAGAACCACTTAACCAGACTCCGGGAGCCTTTTTCTTTAAAAAGTGCTTGCATGAGGAGTAGGTCATGCACAGTTAAATGCATAAATATTTCAAGCTGATGGAACCTAAGCAGCAGTCGTGCAGGAGTGAAAGAGCACAGCAATTACAAACGTTAAGTGGCGGTTGTTGTAGTGCCACATTACGTATGACGCAACAGTACCACTGAAGCTTCACAAAGCCTCTGTCGGTTGAATGCTACACACGCAATAGCGAGAAGAGCTTGCAGTCTGTGCGTAATATGCATTTTTGTATTCTGTTATTTTCTCTGTTAATTCATGCTCTCCAGTGTTTCACAGATGAAAAGAGAGTTGTGCTTTCAATACTCCAATGCCAAGGATCGCATCAAGAGTTCTACCGCAGGGTTGTCAAATTTCAAGAGGTAAAAATCCAGACACAAAAAGTGCCGCCCGAGCTGCCCACATCGGAGCCTGAACAAGAGCACATATTTTTTTTAAAAAATACCCAAATCCAGGACATTTGCTTTAAATTGTAAAATTCCCCCCCAGAGGGGCATGGAGGACCACCAAAAGAGGCATGTCCAGGAATTCCTGGACATATGGTGCACAACTGGTGCACAACTACCAAACTTTTAGAAGACATCTGAAAGCATCTGTTTAGGGAAGCTTTTAATGTTTAATAGGTTATTGTATTTTAATATTCTGTTGGAAGCTGCCCAGAGTGGCTGGGGAAACCCAGCCAGATGGCTGGGGTATAAATAAATTATTATTATTATTATTATTATTATTATTATTATTATTAGGCAACCCTATATCTACCATTTCCATTATATAGATAGGTTGTTGAAGATTTGCCACTGCCTGCTGTATTCACTGGTGGCTCAAATATGGCCCTGCCGGCCACTGATTTAAATGCTCAAACAATTCATTCCTCTTTTGGGTTAAAGTTCAACCACCGAAGATGTGCTTGGTGGGGGGAGATTATCATATAATTACATTATTGACAGTTCAAAATATAGGACAGCAGCTGCAGTTTTCGAAGTGGCTGGCTGTGCGCCATATGTCACCGTAGGCTGCAATCCTATTCAGAGGTGTGCCTAGGCTCCCTTGTGCCCTTGGCAAGGAGATGTGGGCCACTTTGAGCATTGGAAGAATGGCCTGGGGACTGCACAGGGGGGTTCCTAGCCACTCTGAGCCAGATTGGAGAGATGTGATTTTTGTGGCCTCTTGGCCAGACACCTAGGGACAACCCTGATCCTATACCAACTTACCTTGGAGCTATCTGAGACATCTATAGAATTGGACGTGGGTGGCGCTATGGTTTAAACCACTGAGCCTCTTGGGCTTGCCAATCGGAAGGTCAGGAGTTCAAATCCGTGTGACGGGGTGAGCTCCTGTTGCTCTGTCCCAGCTTCTGCCAACCTAGCAGTTCGAAAGCATACCAGTGCAAGTAGATAAATAAGTACAGGTGTGGCGGGAAGGTAAACGGTGTTTCCATGCACTCTGGTTTCTGTTGCACCAGAAGCAGTTTAGTCATGCCGGCCACATGAACCGGAAAGCTGTCTGTGGACAAACACCGTCTCCCTTGGCCTGAAAGCAAGATGAGCGCCGCAACCCCATTGTCACCTTTGACTGGACATAACTGTCCAGGAGTCCTTTACCCTTTACCTTACCTTTTTTTACACATGCATATGCATACACACTTAGAAGTAAGATCACCCCCCTCCACCACCTGAGATCCAGCTTCTAGAGACCCTGGGGAGGAAGCTAAATCTTACAGAAGGGGGACTTTAGCAATTTGCACTAACTGCCTTCTTGATCATGGGACCTACTATAGGTTTTGTCCTCTCAGCCCGCCGGAGCCTGTCTTCACATTCAGGGGGAGTTCCTAACTCACTGAGGGTTCGAGATCCATTCCAACTGTACTCCATCAATAAATGGGAAAATAATTTGCATTTTAAAGTTATAAAATGGGAGAGAAATTTTCAATTAAATTCTCATAGGTGGGATGCAGGCTTTGTAGAGGATTGAATGGTGGCCAAGAGCTCAGTCCTGACTAGTTAGAGAGGCACATTGTACGAAACAGGCAAAATGACACATTTTACTGGGATTTTATTTTAACAGCTTCAGATGGTGTTAGGAATGTGTAAGCATTTGATTATTATAAAATTGTTACAAAAACACAAGTGACCAAACCAAAGAAACTTCACATACATGCACACACAATTATCAGAAAAATAGAAACATTTGACAAAGCCATTGTCCCAGGAGCCAATAAAACGATTATCTTAAAAATGTATATATCTTAATTCGTATTTCTTTGTAATACAAAGCACTAGGAATATGATTGAAGGATGATATAAAAATACCATTAATAAGGAAATGTACATACTGAATTACTGGCCACCAGAGAAGTTTTGATTTCATTCTCAACAAAGCAGTTAAAATTTAATTACATTTTACAGTTTCTCGTGTCTTTAATAACCTTTCTTTCTTATGGTTCTTGTGGCATTTCCCAATATTTCCCAAGGCTACAACTGACCTCAATGGGATCGATTACTTGACTATCAAGGTATCTAACTCCAAACTATTCCTGGAATCAGGTATTAGAAGAACGCATCTTTTTTAGTTCATAGATCTAATTTCAGAGACATGTACAGTACATGTATATTATTGAAGACTCTGCATTCATTGCTATGCATAGGAATCTCCCCTGTGGACTATATCCAAAATGGCAACCTGCTCCTACATGTTGGATGCCATGGGTGACTTAGGGAGACATCAGCAGTAGGCAAGTTATTGGCCTAGGAAATGAAAAACACCACCGTCTTTGCATATTTGAAATATCACCTTCTTACTTTCATTGTTCCATGATGATTTGAAATCAACCAAGTTTATTATCCTGTTTATTTCTTCTATGCACAATTTAGATCTAGAGAAGCAGAAAGGTTTGGGCAGAAAGTGATTTCCCCAGTCCTCCTTCCCCCTCTCTGAAAAAGTCCGTCCCAAGGAGGACCATCCTGAACAGGGTGAGCTGTAGTATGATGGGCCGAGGGGGAAAGAGGCTCCCTGAAAACTGGGTGGAGCTAACTCAGAGTGTTGCTGAAGGGAGAAGGGGACAAGCAAATTACCTTCTGCCCACCCTCTTCTGGTGGGATTTCTCTAATAACTCAAGCTTGTAACTGTAGAGTTCTGCCCCACAGAAATGGTAGCCTATCCATTTGAAAACCCCACACTTAAAGAGCCTTAATGCAATTTAAAAATGGCAAGATTAAACTGCTGTTTGATGGGGTGAAGAGTTGGGAAGATTAATCTTTTTTAGAGCTGGAGGGGGGATTTAATATGAAGATTCTGCAGTAAGAAGAATTATGTGTGTTTGGTTTTTCAACCGGCATGATCCTCTCAACCTAGGTGATGTGATGGAATTGAAATATAAAGAAATAGAGTTTCTCGGTGTATCCTTCTGCTTGAACTAACACAAAGGTATCTGCTTCCAGCGAAGTAATTGCAAGTCTGGTACTAAACCTTAACGCTGATTTAGGAGAGTGACCAGCGAGCACAGATGGAAATCATTGATAGAAGGGAAGACTGCTGCTGTCAGGCAGATTTTGCCTCTTACACCCTCACTAGGTGTAATGACTTTCCATGTGTGGTGCATGTGATGAAAGGATTATGTTTGAATGTGAACTCTTCTTTAAAGTAATACTCTCTGCACCGAACCGAGTAATACTCTTTTCCTTGCAACTCTCCATTTATTTTTGTTTGAAGTCCTGAAGGCTATTTGTGAATAAGTACTTATTGCCAAAAAAAAAAAAAAAAAAAGGGAGGATTTGCTATGCCAGGATTTTTGAGTCAAGGATTAGTTCTGTTTGGAACTGGATTAGGCATGTGCTGATAAAATAAATTCAGCATCTGGATGGCTTCCATAAAGAATACAGCATCTTATTATTTCACCAACTTTTTCAAACACCCCCCACCCCCGAATAATTTCACACCAATTTCTGCCCAGGTTATTTTTGTTCTCCAGAAGGAAAAGCTGCATTTCCACTTTTATGTAATCTTCCTTGCTAGACATTCAATTATACGACCCTGTCTTGAAAACGACTTGCACCAATTTACTAGGAATCCTACTAGGAATAATCTCGCTTTGTTCGTTTTGAAATTAATCCTATATGATCTTTTCAGCTCAGATGACTGACATAGATTTTCCTGCTAGGCATTGCATATATAGAAGCATTTCTGGCTACAATCCAGCCTCCACTATTGTTTCTGCTGCCAAGAGAAGGATATATGGATAAGAGATCAAAGAACAAGGACTACAGAATTGGAGGATTTGGCGATAATAATACACACACAAGGGATGCTCTAAAGGACACCTTGAATGAAATGCTGATTTTTCATTTGCCTGCTGGCCTTGGATACTTACATATACAAACAATTGCCTCAGGCAGCAAAATGTCCTAGTCTGGCCAGTGGTGGCTGTTGCCCATTGGTACCGGTGGAATGGTAGGCTGGGAGGCCAACAGCAGGGGGAGCCAGAACAAATAGTAGGCAGGGCCAGCTCATTTGTTCCCAACCTCCTCCCTGCTCTGTAAGAGGCAACACTGAGACTGAGGAGGAGGCAGCTTTACAGGCAGTGCCACCTCTTGGAAGTAAGGAGGCAGGTGGGTGGGGGCTGGCTATGGGCAGATAGAGTTTGGTGGAGAAGTGCCCCATTTTCTCCCCTGGGTCCAGCCCTACTGGGAAGTGAGGTGGCCACAGTGCTGAGGAGGAAATAAAAATGGCAGCAGTGAAGAGATGGAACTGCTGAGGGTGATCTGCCCAAGAACCCCTCCCCAAAAAAGATATGGAACTAACTCACAAGTTTGTTGTGGGGATTAAATGAGGAGGGGGAGAACCATTGAGCTTTCTTGAAGGAAAAGGTATAGATGCAATAAAACAAACCTTTCAGGGGTTGCCAACATGGTGCATGCAGAGGCCTTCCTTGGAGCCCATAGATCATGGGTAGGCAAACTAAGGCCTGGGGGCCAGATCTGGCCCAATCGCCTTCTAAATCCGGCCCGTGGGCGGTCCAGGAATCAGCGTGTTTTTACATGAGTAGAATGTGTCCTTTTATTTAAAATACAACTCTGGGTTATTTGTGGAGCTTGCCTATTGTTTTTACATGAGTAGAATGTTTTCTTTTATTTAAAATGCATCTTTGGGTTATTTGTGGGGCATAGGAATTCGTTCATTCCCCCCCACCTAAATATAGTTCGTCTCCCCACAAAGTCTGAGGGACAGTGGACCGGCCCCCTGCTGAAAAAGTTTGCTGACCCCTGCCATAGATTCTTCTCTGCCCCACTTCTTTATGAAATTAGGCTTGAAAGAAGCCTTCAGCTGTAGCCAATAGAACAGAGCATACCAAGTACTTGGTTGAGGGGTGTGTGCGTGCCCACAACAGTTTGTCCAGTTTGCAGATTTACCCACAGACCTCAAAAGATTGGTGACCCCCTATATGTTACTGCACTGACTACTTACCATATGTCCAAAGAGCCCCACAGTGAATAGGACTCTGTGCTTCACTCTACAGTGGTACCTCGGGTTACAGACGCTTCAGGTTACATACGCTTCAGGTTACAGACTCTGCTAACCCAGAAGTATTACCTCGGGTTAAGAACTTTGCTTCAGGATGAGAACAGAAATTGTGCTTCGGCGGCGCGGCGGCAGCAGGAGGCCCCATTAGCTAAAGTGGTGCTTCATGTTAAGAACAGTTTCAGGTTAAGAACTGACCTCCAGAACGAATTAAATTCTTAATCCTAGGTACCACTGTATTTGGTTTTTAAAGTTTTCCTTTCCTTCCAGATTTTGCAAAGTTTAAACTAGTACACCTGAGCTTTGTCTCACTTTGAAGGTTGCTGTCCTTTATGTTCAAGCGGCAGCAATATTTCATTTTGCTATGCATCATGCACAATTTCTTGTTACAAAGTATAGTTCAGAAGCCCGCCAGTTTCTGGGATTTAATCCAATTGTTTATTTGCTCTTTGGGGATCGCTTAATACGTTGCAAGGGATTTCTCTCTGAAGTCTGTGTTTCTCTTTTGATGTTCACTTTGGAATTGTATCCGTGTCCTTGCAGAAATCCAATGTCCCGACTAATACAGAACAGATATGTGGGAAGTGGTGAAAATGAAAAATAAGCTGTTAATAGTGAAAGATGTAATAATACTTCATTGGCATTGGTGGAACTGTCCTGTTCTCTGCGGCTTCTTCTGGGAAGACTATAAACTGATTCTCAAGAGAGCTGCATAATATGTTTCAGTGTCTTTTTCAGATTTTATCTGTGCTCACTTTTTTTTTTAAAAAAGCAAACTTTAAAGATATGGTGACAGTAATTATTGTGTGAGATTTTTCAAGGCATGTGGCTGACAACAATGGGAAGCCCCAGACTGCACTATATAGCTATTTAGCCTGATCTGGCACAGTTCAGAGATCTTCGTATGCAACAATGAGCAGCTCAGAGTCGGGGCAGAGGTGGAGGCGGGCTGCCCCGGGTGTAACCACTAAGCGGGGGGTGACAAAATGCCAGGCAGCACTCACTACGGGGCCTGCAGCATGCCCGAGCCACGCGTCTCTCCTGGGAGTGACTTGTGTGCCTGCAGGCTCCGTGCTGCCCCAAATGGTCAGCCCACCACCTCCCCCTCAGCTGTAGGGCGACTGAGTGGGAGGAGGGTATGGAGTTATCCGAACCCTAAGTCATCTGAAGGCACCCCTGTATAGGTAAGTCTTTTTTTTGTTATTATTTTTATATGTTGGAAGCTGCCTGGAGTGGCTGGGTCAACCCAAAAAGATGGGCGTGATATTATTATTATTATTATTATTATTATTATTATTATTATTATTACTATTAAATAGAATGCCCCTATTTTCATCAGAGAAATGTTGGAAGGTATGGAACTGGAAGATGAAATTGCAGTGCAGGGAGAGAGAGAGGTATGATTTTCTACCTCTTATACAACAGTTGACAAACTTATTTTTCAGCAAATCCTCTGCATGTCTGCTCACAACTAAGTCCCAGGAAAGTGAATATTGGATCGCAGCCCAAATTTCTTTATTTATTTCCTGAGCTTTCTTTGAAGTTTCAGAGCTGCTAACAGAGTCACTAAAAACATATTTAGATCATTTTTGCGGGGGGACGGGGGACGGTAAAGTAATACAAAAACATCAGCAGCTGAATAAAACCTCATCCGTAGGATGTAAAAAGCATAGAATGCTTACAGCATCCTCAATAAATCAACAGCAGGGCAACGTTATAAATGCAGAAGCGTTGGCAAAAGAGATTAAAACAAGTCTGGCAAATATTTCATTGCAAAGCCTTTCTAAGAAGAAAAGTTCCCCCCGTACAGTCCATGAGAGAAGGAGCAAGACTAGCCTTCCTTGGGATGATTTGCCCAAGTTTACAGACTCCTCCCCCTACCACAATTCAGCAAAAAAGCTACTTCTTTAACTCAGTCCTTGAATATATTGTTTTACCTACATCTTTAACTCATAAACCATTCTTGTGTCCTTAGCGAGCTAATTTATATGTTAATACACAGCCAAAAGCTTTTGCAGCAGTATAAAATTGATCTTCTGATTATTAGGTCTCCCCCTTTTATTGCTCTGTTCTGCCAAATGTTATTTGCAAATAAAATTGGTTAATGCATCCTGCTCCAGACAGATAGATACATTTACCCCACGGCCTGCTAATAAGAGCTGTTTTTAAGCCAGCAACTTAAGGAAACCCATTTATACCCACAGGAGAGGCATTGCTGCTTAGGCGAAGGATGTGCCTTCATTAAAATGAAAAATGGTTGGATGCCAGCTTAAAAGATGCTCTATAATGTTCACATTTTCCGTACTGTGACTTCACATGGCTTCAGTAAGAGCTTCGGTATGACCTTTGATGCAAAAATATAAAGTAAACTTAGTGAATTGAATATTTTTTTAAGGTTGCTGGTATGGTGCAGTGTAGTGGTTAGAGAGTTGGGCTAGAACATTGGTGAGGAACCTCCAGTCCTGACCTGACTAGACCTATATATGACAGGTGTAGGGCAGGTAAAGACATGATTGGGACAAAAAGTGGTTTGCAGGAAACTGCAACACCCCATGCCCTTAATAGCTCTTTGCAAGTCCCTACAATCTGCTAACCATTGGTGCTTGCAAAGAGAAGAAGAAGAGTTTGGATTTGATATTCCGCTTTATCACTACCCGAAGGAGTCTCAAAGCGGCTAACATTCTCCTTTCCCTTCCTCCCCCACAACAAACACTCTGTGAGGTGAGTGAGGCTGAGAGACTTCAGAGAAGTGTGACTGGCCCAAGGTCACCCAGCAGCTGCATGTGGAGGAGTGGAGGCGCGAACCCGGTTCCCCAGATTACAAGACTCCCTCTCTTAACCACTACACCACACATCCATGTGTGGCACTATGAAGCCCCAATGATGAGCTGGTTCTTGGGGCTTCATAGTGCCATGGATCAAAAATGGGTGTCACTGTGATATCAACAGTTTGGCAGCCCCACCCACCTGCCCTACTGGGCCCACGGGGTGGGGGATTAGGATTGAAATCTTCACTCAGCTGCAAAATTCACTTCGTACCTTCCAACATTTCGTCCTATTACATCATCATATTACTATTTCTAGGGCTGCCATACGTTCAGATTTTCCTGGACATTACTGGGATTTCAAAGGTGGAACTGCCGTCTGGGGGGAATTGCCAAAAGGCAGCACTTTGTCATTGATGTTAGGCAGGTCAATTGAAAAATCAATGATTTTGGGGTCTTCGGAAAAACCCTCAACAATTTGTATCCCATAATAAAAACTTCCCTATACAGGGCTGCCTTCAGATGACTCAGGGATTGGATAACTGGATGAGTTTCTTGGTCAATCACACTCTCACACAAGTGCATTGTGAGGATAAAGGGAGTGAGGGTACTACAGTAACAGCCCCCTGGAGCTCGTCAGAGGAAGGGCAGACTGTACAGCAGGGATGGAAACATCTGTGAAATTCCAGATGTTGCTGGATTTCAGCTTCCATCACCCCTGACAATTGGCCATGTTGAGCAGACGTTTATAGGATTGCACTGTAAGATAGCAAAATATTGAATGGTGGAGAGATTTCTTCAGCTTTGAAACATATATATTCTGCATGGTGCTTCTCCCCATTCTCTGTTTATAGGTTGAGGTTTCAGTAATTTGCAATGACTCTGCTTGGCTGTTTTAATCTCCCATCACAATAGCATCATCAGGGGGCCTTTTATGGGCATGCAAGTTGGGCTATTGCAACCACTGCTATTGCTGTTTCCCCCGTTCTTATGGGTTTTGTCAAAGGGCTTAATTTCTAAATTTAAGCGAACATGCTTATGGCAGAACTAGGAAATCCTTCCAGATTCTGAAATGCTTTGCCTTGCTAAAAATTCTCAGGACAATGATGATATGCATGTATGCATGTATGTCTTAACTGTAGATAATTCCTGGTTCTTCTCTCGGGTTGCAAAACATATTGGCGGGGTGGCTGTGTCATTTATTATTAGGCTTCCGATGTACTTAGCATTATCAGGATATACTGGAAACGTGGCTTCTCTTTCCAAGAAAGAAATCTTAATCAAAACAAACCCCAGAGGTTGAATGATAATTTATAGGGCCCCAAAGCACCAACCCAGCCCTGGTAAGATTCTACATGGTGCTTTAGGGTTAACATTTAGGGATTTGGCTAAATCATACACTTCTCATTAATTTCTGATGATATGGACCCAAGCCGCAGCCCCCCTGTTGTTTAACACGACTATAAACATTACATTTTATAGATTTCATATATCTGGAGGTGCTTTTACAGCAGAGTAGATTGCAGTCCTGCGGCAATAAAGGCAAACTGCATTGTGGCAAAATAAGTCACACAAAGCTATTGGCATTGAGGCTAGAAGCACCTTCACTCTCCTTTTGCTGCAGTCTCTTCACACTGCAGGCCAGATCCTGCAACTGCCATTATCCCTGACTAGGGATGGGTGAATGTGTCAATTCTGGTTTCTTTACACAAGCCCTCTCTCAGAAACAAAGCTAAACTGTTGTGCAAGAGATAAGACACCTCACTTGACCTGTATCTACGCTTAAACCCACCAAGGCAGGAATCATTTTGGCATTATACCATTATTACAATAACTATTTAAAAGTGAAACCTGTTTTATTGTTTACTATTGTTGGCTGAAAAGGTGTCTTCTAAAACTGCAAGATGTAGGGATGTAACTACATTTGCAATCAAGGGAAAACTCCAGACATTCTAGATTATTTATTCTGAGAGGGAGTTGCTTTGGCAAATGCCTGATTGTGATGGGACATAATCGTAATTGGTTGCTTTGTTCCACAAGGACATGAGAACATTTGATTAAATTAAAGGGCAGTAAATTTTCAAATGCTGCTTTGAGCTTCAGACAGCAACACCCCTGATACTTTCTATGATGAGAGGCTCCTGAGACCTGGCAGTGAAGCTGTGGCTTAAAGAAGTCAAGAATATTATAATAGCAAGACAATGCTGTTTGGCTGAAATGGTGCCTTAAATGGCTCAGGACTGCAATACCCCAAGGACTGCCTCGCCCCTTATGAACCAACCTGGACCCTGTGGTCATCACTGGAGGCCCTGCTTCGTGTGCCTCCTCCACAAGAGGTCCGGAGAGTGGCAACACGAGAACAGTTCTTTGCTGTGGTGGCTTCCCGTGTGTGGAAATGCTCTCCCCAGGGAGTCTCGCCTGATGCCTTCATCACGCACCTTTAGGTGCCAGGCAAAAACATTTCTCTTTAACCAGGCATTTGACTATGACCTTTTAAATATGTATTGATTTGTTTCTGTTTTTATTATTGAAATATACTCAGAGTCGAGAGTGGATTTCATGCTATTTATTCAGCTCATAGTGGTGAGGAGGAAAAAAAGTCCCCTCAAAGTATCTGCTTTATATGCATTATTTACACAATGGGCTGCATGTGATTGGCTAATTCTGGAATTCTCCTGTAGGCCAATCAGGTTGTGGATTCACTTCCATCTGGAGCTGGATTGGGTGGCTCCTGCAGACCAATCATACTGCTGCATTGTTCTAGGACCAATCAGACTGCTGCATTCTGAATCCTATTGTTCTAGGACCAATCAGACTGCTGCATTTTGGATCCTATTCAACAATTATGTACACTTGTACCTTGGATCCCGAATGCCGTGCGAGTCAAACATTTTGGCTCCCTAACACCGCAAACCTGGAGGTGAGTGTTCCGGTTTGTGAACGTTTTAGGAACCCAAACGTCTGATGTGGATTCCAACGCTTCCGATTGGCTGCAGGAGTTTCCTGCAGCCAACTGGAAGCCGTGCCTTGGTTTCCAAACGTTTTGGAAGTCGAACAAGAGTTCCAGAATGGATTCCATTCGACTTCCGGTGTACCACTGTATTTTGTGTTCTTATTTTGTATTTTTCTGTTGTGAACAGCTTTGTGATCTTCAGATGAAGGGTGGTAAACCAGTTTAATAAATATTAATAATAATAGTGAGGGGGTGGCCCAGGAAGCCCAAGCCCTGTCCCGCTCCAGGCCCTGGATCTCCTGCCTAGGTGGGTTGAGCTAGTGACGTAGTTTAATTTTTACCCTTCTCTCAAAAACATGTTTTTGTTTTACTTTGGTGGCAGGGCGGCTAGGTGCACTGCCAAGTGCCAAGTGCATTGCTGGCGAGATCCCACTCTGGATTTGCTCATCCTATGCATATCAATCAGCACATGCAAATTTGTGGCATAGGCATGTCCCCCAAGTCCTTTAAGAACTTGGCGACACTTTTGCAGATAGAGCTAGAAGCCCGCTGCCCATGCTCCCTTTTTTCTCCCCAAATCCATAGCACTGCTCTTTATTTATTGTCTCGATATCCCACCTTCCTTCCAAGGGGCTCAATGGGGCATCCCTGTCTCTCCACCCTCCCCATTTTATCCTTACAACAATCCTGTGAGGTTGTTTAGGCTGAGAGACAGAGACTGACCCAAGGTCATTCACTAAGTCTGAGTGAGGATTCAAACCCTGGTCTCCCAGGTCCTAGTCTGACATTCTAACCTCTACACCACACTGGCTCCCAGATGGTAGTGGTAGCCATTGCCCTCTTCGTGCCAATGCCATTGTGGCTATTTCTATCTGCTGCTTTTGCAGCCAGGACTTCAATTTGCCTTAGGATCTTTAAGAATGTATTGGGGTAGGAAGCGCTTGCCGCTGACCTCCTTCATCTGGAACAAGTTCAATTGTCCAAACCCCCATCAACTCGATACAAATGACTGCAGGAGGTATTGTGAGAAAGACACCCAGCTCCAGTAAAGGTAGGGGGACTCTCAAATGAAAAAGCATTAAATGCTGAACATATACTTTGATTAATATCTCCCCTTCCCCAGTAATGAATCAGCAACACTTCCTCACTCCAACAGCAACTGAGTGATGATGACAGCAGCCACTGATTTCATGAACGGACAAAGACTAAACTATTCCACTGCCTTGTTTGAAACCTGATGGTAATTTGACGATGGAGATAAAACAGGCAATGGGCCAAAATATCCATTTGTGATGCCCCTGTGCACTCGCCTTGCCCAGCTATGGTACCATTTATATCCTTTTTTAAAAAATTCAAAATATTTAATGTGGCTGCTAAACTATCTTGCATGCACTTAATGAGGAAGCCCTGAGGTGGGCATTAAAGATGATAAAACAAGAAAGGTAACTTAAGGAGGTAATAGCAAGCTTTATTGGCTCTTTATAACTGGCAACGGACCTTAAAAGCTTCTAGGATAAAGGGGGGGGGGAAACACATTTTTCAGAAGGATTCCAGTGTCTTCTCCTAAGATTCCGTTCTATCGATTAATCTGACGGTATGAATGAAGCTGTGATTGCCCCAAGAGGTGCTGCTATGACTATGAGACCTTAAGGCCTAAAATGTACAGTGTCTATTTTGTACAGAAAGTTTGGCATGTTTAGAGCTAAAACTACCTCCAGCTGTGGATCTTTTATTTCTCTCTAAAAAAACACATACCCTGCATTTCACCACATTGGTGAGTCAATGCATCTTACAAAATAAAATTACAAGATTGAAAACAGGGCCTCAGATATTAATGAACCAAAGCAATAGAACAGCATTAGCGGCAGAAAGGGCTCCTGAAGTGAAACCGTTTTAACCGGGTGTCTGAAGCTCAGCAGGGGCAATGCCTGCCTGGTTTTGTTTTTGTTATAGTTATATTTTATTGAAAATTTTCAGTAGAGAGGTAGAGTGAAAAAGGTGATTTTCACTGCCTGATTGTTAATGGGAGGGAGTGCCATAGTTAGCTGGTTTTTGCAGGGGTCCCCAACCTTTCTAGGCTTGTGGGTACATTTGCAAATGGGGGAAACTGTTGTGGGCACCAAGAACACACTGCAACCACAACACTCACTCTCCCCTTGCCAGCATTTAGGCTGGGAATAAAGCTTTCTGTTGGCTGCAATGGAAGGCTTTGTTTAAGTTTAAGCAAGGAAACAGAGGCAAGGTAACCATCCCAAGAGCCAGTGTGGTATAGTGGTTAAGGGCAATAGACTCGTAATCTGGTGAACCAGGTTCGCATCCCCACTCTTCCACATGCAGCTGCTGGGTGACCTTGGGCTAGTCTCTCAGCCTCACTCACCTCACAGAGTGTTTGTTGTGGGGGAGGAAGGGAGATTGTTAGCCGCTTTGAGACTCCTTAAGGGGAGTGAAAGGGGCACGGGTGGCGCTGTGGGTTAAACCACAGAGCCTAGGACTTGCCGATCAGAAGGTTGGTGGTTCAAATCCCTGCGACAGGGTGAGCTCCCATTGCTCAGTCCCTGCTCCTGCCAACCTAGCAGTTCAAAAGAACGTCAAAGTTCAAGTAGATAAATAGGTACCGCTCTGGCGGGAAGGTAAACGGTGTTTCTGTGCGCTGCTCTGGTTCGTCAGAAGTGGCTTAGTCATGCTGGCCACATGACCTGGAAGCTGTATGGCAGCTCCCTCGGCCAATAAAACAAGATGAGCGCCACAACCCCAGAGTTGGCCACGACTGGACCTAATGGTCAGGGGTCCCTTTACCTTTAAGGGGAGTGAAAGGCGGGATATCAAGTCCAAACTCCTCCTCCTCCTCCCTGGGGGAATTGGGAAAGGCTTTTGTGGCTGCATCTCTTCCCATGGGTGCCATGTTGCAACCAGTTTGGGGCTGTGCAGTTTCACAAGTGGGACTGTTGAGCTGCTCATCAGGCAGTCCTACAGGTGTTCCTGTGCTCCCCATGCTGCCTTGTCCAGGGAAACAGTAGTGATGTTGGTGTCGGCAAGGTGTCCTGGGGCTCTACTCTAAATGCACCAAACATGCCATTACTGGTATCTATGGTGTGGTAAATTGAAAAGTCTTTGTCAATAAAACAGTTTTGTAGACCAGTGATGCCACTGTGACACCCTTGGGTTTCAGGAGGAGCTAGGAAGATAGGACAATGGTGGTTTGGTGTGTTGACAACTATGCATAAACCAATATATCTGCAAAGGTATTTGCCTCTCAAGAAGAGATGGCATCATGACCCATCTTGTCACATAATACGATGGATAAATATAGTTGTTTTCAACAGGACATGTTGGAACTATTCATACAAGCTATTGGGTATCTGCAGAAGCTGGCTCCCCAAAGTGCTAATTAGAGCCGCTTGCAATGTCAAACAATTTCTGCAGTAAGCCAGAGAGAGTCAGGAAGTTGTTGCTTGCTTCACTGATTACGAGTTATAACATCAACTGGGTTGAGGCAGAACTCCAGATTTTTACAAAAAGTTTTGTTCTGTAAAATGTAGCATGATCATTCCAAAGTAAGAATGAAATGAGCTCACCTGTTCTACACAGACATCCAATGATTATTTCAGTAAGCCAGAAACAGCCCAAGTTTGCATCCTCAGCATCTTCAGCCTGCATTGCTCAGCTGGTTAGAGCATGGTGCTGATAATGCCAAGGTTGCAAGTTCAATTCCCGTATTGCAGGGGGTTGGACTAGATGATCCTCATGGTCCCTTCCTACTCTACAATTCCATGATTCTAAATATCCTTCACATATTATGAGCTGAATTAAATTTAATCCCTTGGCCTCACTGATGAGAACTGAAGGTGGACTTTCACCATCCCATAGCATGAAGCTGAAGGAGCAATCAGGAGCAGCACAATTCCTTACAAGCCTGAATTGCAATGCTTGTGATCTATGGTGGGTCATGCATGGAGTAGGTCAGGGGTGGGGAACTCATGTCCCAGGGGCAATCTTCTCTCTGGCTGCATTCTCGCATTTTCCTTGAGTAGTTTTGCCTGCCTGGAATATGCCTGATAATGGACTCTGATAATGCCCCTTGCTTACCTGGATGGAGGACAGAGATGGGGAGGTGAGAGTGTGTAGAAACTAGTCTACCACACAAAGGGAAAATACACATTTGTAGCTCTGCCTACTGCTGGCATCCCAGAAGGATGTGCAGAAAGCAATGCAGCCTTTGAACTGAAAAAGATTCCCTACTCCTTGTGTATATAGTCTAAAAGTTTGTAGCCATGCCTGTCCTATGTCTGAGTTCAGAAGGATCATCACAGAAGGGTTGGAAGAGGAATAGAGAAGAGTCTGGATGGAGATGAGTTTTACACTAGAGTTGGAGAGCCTCAGGCCCAAGGACTGACCGCAACCCTCTAGTCCTCTCTTTCTGGTCCATGGGACCCTCTGTAGCCACACCCCTTTGTCCAGGCCACACCAGGCCTTCTTCACAATCTCCTATGATTTCATCAATGATGTCTCCAAAAAATTTGACACATCACTTGGGAAGACAGGCGAACTAATGTTAGCGTACTGGAAGAAGCAAAGATTACCAGTGTCGAAGCAATGCTTCTTCAACATCAACTCTGTTGGGCTGGTCATGTTGTACGGATGCCTGATTATCATCTTCCAAAGCAACTACTTATTCCAAACTTAAAAATGGAAAGCGTAGTGCTGGTGGTCGACAAGAGGTTTAAAGACTCTCTCAAGGCAATTCTTAAAAAATGGGGTATAAACACCGACAACTGGGAAACACTGGCCTGCGAGCGCTCCAATTGAAGAACAGCCTTTACCAAAGGTGTCATGGGTTTTGAAGATGCTCAAACTCAGGACGAAAGGGAGAAACGTGCTAAGAGGAAGGCACGCTTGGCAAACCCTCGCCATGATCCATTCCCGCCCCGAAACCTATGTCCCCACTGTGGAAAGACATGTGGATCCAGAATTGGCCTCCACAGTTACTTATGGACTCACTGTTAAAACTGTGTTCATGGAAGACAATCTTACTCGGCTACAAGGGATCGCCAAAGAAAAAGGAGACATAGCCTCCTTGATTTCTTTTGGCCTGGCTGGAATGTATCCTTGAATTCTGATAATGCCTCTTGCTTGCCTGAATGGGGGACAGAGAGGGTGTAAAAAGGGGGAGGAACTACAACCATTGCTGTGCTCAGTTTTGCCTCAGGCCCCATCCACTACTGGCATATGGTCCCTAAGGAAATGTGGCCTCTGTTTTAAGCAATCCATGGTTCCTTGTGCACTTGGCAAAATCCAGCCCCCTTGACATGACTGTGGTTGAGAAAGGATTGTGCCTGCTACCATCCTCCGGGACCTCCACACAATAATGGACATGTCTGAGAAAGGCATACGTTGTGTCCAAACTGTGCAGTGTGGAAGGGACTCAAGGTTGCGCCCTTCTGATCGTTCCCTGAGTGCAAGCATTTCTGCTAGCCAGATGGAGTGGTTCCCCTTCTCCTCCTCTTGCTCACTGTTCTGGGGGTTCTTCTGACACTCCAGAGTGGATTTAAGGGAAGGGGGACACATGAGGGGAGGAGAGAAAGCCCAATGGCACTAGCGGGGGCCTTTGCACTGGCTTTCACTAGCACGGTGGGTTAGTTGAAACTGGGGATGCACAGCCTCTGTGTGGACATCAGAGACAGGACCAGGAAGTACCATTTCAAGCCGTCTCTCCCCCACCCCCATCCATTGTACACACCATGTTCTGTGCACATGCTGTGTTTTAAGACACTGAGCAGCTGTTTGGTTTGATAATGACTGTGTAAAATCATGTAGTAATTGCTTTTTTTTGTTCTTTTGACATTGCTGTGGTACAAGATCGCTCATAAGAAACAAAACCTCCTCGCTCAGCTGAGGCTACTGCTGTTTCCCTCCCCCCTCCCTTTAGTGTCCCCATTTAGAGCAGAAGAAAAACAGAGACATCTGCAACTCTTGAAGGATCAAAGGCGAGGAAGAGGATTGAAGGTATACGAGAAGTATAAATTTCACCTTTTCATTTTATCTATGCTAATTAAGGGCTAGGGATCCAAGCCTCGTCTGGTGCCATGAAAGGCTCTTACGTGTGTAACTAGGATACATGCTACTGCGTGATTATACATATATCAAATTGGGGTGGGGAATTTATTCTTTGGTGATTAATGCTGTTATCTGTAGAATGCACAGTCGACACATCTGGTGCAGACGGCCTATTATTCAAAAAATGAATTCGTCCAACTAAGAAGGTGCTGCGAAACATGAAACAGTTTCCTGCAGTGGTGCCTTCAGGGGTAGGATTCTGGTGCACAAGATGACTAGAATGAACAGGAAGGCCCCCCCCCATGCAATGGGGTGTCCTACCACATTTTGAAGTAAGTGGGGGCTGTAAGAACATGAGGTATAGTCTAAAATTATGTAAAAACGCCCCTGGTTTCAAAGAGCACCATCAAGCAGCTGCCCAAACTATGCTTTGGAAGAAATGAAACTCACACTTCTTCTTACAATAGACATTATCTCAGAAAGAAAAGGGGGGGGGGATGCATGAAATGGCCCGTATTGGCTGTACAGTCGTACCTTGGTTGTTGAACGGAATCCATTCCGGAATCTGTTCAACTTCTGAAAATGTTCAGAAACCAAGGCAAGGCTTCTGATTGGCTCCAGGAGCTTCCTGCACTCAATCGGAAGCCACGGAAGCTGTGTCAGACGTTTGGCTTCCAAAGAACATTCACAAACCGGAACACTCAATTCCAGCTTTGTGGCATTCAGGAGCCAAAATGGATAAGTACCAAGGCGTTTGACAACTAAGGTGTGACTCTACATGTTATTTGACTTACGCTGGTGAAAGTAAAGATCAGGCATGAATGTGATCTGTGTAGAAAAGTATGGCTAAATTATCTTTAATTCAGTGGCTTTTTGGTTACACAGTTAGAGTTTTGAGGAGGGAGCATTAAGTAGTATGCCAGACTCCTCTAATCCCTGGATCCAGCAAGTGTTAACAGCTAATCAAGACTTCTAATTCCTGGAATAGCCAAGCTATCTTACCGGTGAGGTGATGGGGAATTAAGGGGCTCTGTGTGAGATGAAGAATGGGTGGGGGCCCCTCCCTTAACAGACAAAGTCAGAGTTTGGAGAAAAGAGTTGCAGTGATGTAGGACAGATGTAAAACAGCAAGCTGGGAGAAGGCAGAGAGACAGAGCAATGTTTGATGTCTGTTTGAATCCAAGGCTGCAGCTATGGGAGAAATAAGATGCATTTGGGATGTTGATGTTTGTGAACCCCTCCATCGTAGGCTCAGGTTTTATATGTGTGTAAATAAGCCATATATCATAAAGACACCACAGTCTCTGCTGTGCCTCATTCCAAAAGGGAGCATGAACCCTGGAATCTCATATCACTTGGAAACTGGGGTGGTGTCAGATACTAAAATCCACATGTCCCCCACCCACCTGGTTGGCTACATCAATAAAGCTGCAATTCTATGCACGTTTACCTGGGAGCAAGCCTCATCGAACTCAATAGGAATTAATTCCAAGTAGCTTTTCTGCTGCAAATGTGTTTTCTGCATATGAGCACAATGAACACTGTAACTTTTGAAAGGCCCATGTGCATCTATAAATATACTTGTATTAAGATACGAATAGCATACTCTTGAATAGGAAATATACACCTGTAAAACACAGTCATTTCTGATGCAAATTAACGTCTCTCCCCTTTGAATGTTGCCACCATATCTGTGGTTTGGCAAGCACACTGCAAACATATTTGCCATCTAAACTGAGTGTCCATGAAGTGTCTCTAGTATAAAAGGGAAGAGATGGTATAGAAATCTGAGAGGAGATCCCTTGTTCCTCCAGGCTGAGTTGGATTGCTGCGATGTCATATGTGGGCCTGCTTTTAGAGACAGTTAACTAACCTGCACTTAGTTCAAAATATGACTGTCAGGCTGTTGTCAGGATCATACTTCACCTGTGCTGAATCAGCTTTATTAACTCCCAGTCTGTTTTCAATTCAAACTACTGTGCTGATCTTACGACATCTTGGATCCCTGAATGCCTCTAGGATGATTTTCACCTGCATCAATCTGTTTGTCCAAAGGTCATCATGTGAGGCTTTCATCCAGGTGCCTCCACCTTCTAAATTAAGTCTGCTAGTAATCCTAGAGAGAGAGTTTGGGGCTGTGGCACTTCACTTTTGAAATATTTTTCCCAGGAAGGCCCACCTGGCACCAATGTTGTCATTTGGTACCAGGTAGGCAGAGCCAGAGACGAAAGTGTTCTGAATTAACCAAAGAGGCATAAAGACCACTCTACTGCCATTTTCACCATGGCTTCTGAGATTAGAATTCTCAGAATCCCCACTGGGATTGACAGGGCTGCTCTCAAATAAATACACAGTGGTGTTGTTGTTTTTAAAAAGTGAAACATACCAATACAGACACCATTTTGGAAAGCATGTGAAAACAATTCCTTTCTGACTGTAGCATGCCAGAGAGAAAGAGAAGTGTAACAATTTGTGCTCCTACAGCTGTAGGAAACGCTTACACCTCAAGCCTAGGAATTTTTTTTTAAAATCAATTTTTTTTAAATCAGATAAAATATTGTCCCTTTCGGTTATTTTGAAACTGCACTGAAATAGGGGGAAAAACTAAAACAATAATAATGAGGTGGGGAAACAAGCAGGAAGGGACTCTGATAGGCTGGGGAAATGAGGCTTCATAAGGAGGGATAAGGAGTGGCATAATAATAATAATAATAATAATAATAATAATAATAATAATAATAATATTTATTTATTTATACCCCGCCCTCCCCAGCCAATGCAGCTAACAAGCAATAATAAAAACAAGTTGAATGAATACAACTTAAAAACAAGATTAAAATACATTAAAATATGGAAACATTAAAATATTAAAATGCAGCCTCATCACAGGAGAAAGGAAAAAGAAAAAAGAAAGAGGGGCAGGGAATCAAATTGGCTCCAAGCCAAAGGTCAGGTGGAACAATTCTGTCTTACAGGCCCTGCGGAAAGAAATCAGATCCTGCAGGGCGCTGATCTCATGAGCCAGTGTTGAAAAGGCCCTGGCTCTGGTTGAAGCTAATCTAACTTCCTTAGGGCCCGGGACCACTAGGGTGTTGCTATTTATGGACCTTGAGGCTTTCCATGGGGCACATCGGGAGAGGCGGTCCCATAGGTATGAGGGTCCTAGGCCGTGAAGGGCTTTAAAGGTCAAAAGCAGCACCTTAAATCTGACCCTGTACTCCACCGGGCGCCAGTGCAGCTGGAAAAGCACTGGGTGAATATGCTCCCATGGCAGAGACCCCGTGAGGAGCCTCGCTGCAGCATTCTGCACCCGCTGGAGTTTCTGGGACAGCTTGTGGGCCCTATGTGGCCTTCAGAACTCAAGTTGCCCACCTATGAAGCAGGTATCACTCTGGAAGGTGCACCAATTGGCTGGCTCAGAAGCACCTTTATATTTTCATGCTTGGTCATATGTCTGCACTACCCCACCCAATTCTCAGTATACAGCCTGCAGCAGGTGTTACAAGTTAGTGCAAATCTCCTGCACAGTGCATGGTGGCAGCAGAAAGGGAAACCCCCTTTCCCTCCCCCTTAGATCTTCCTCCTTACATTGTCTCAACTTGTTTACAGCTCATCTTGAGGAAATCTTTTGTACACATGCCCTCCAGTCTGGCCTTTACATTTGCTGGGGTGAAGGACAAGGCCAACACGTGACATGGCACCAAGATGAAGGTCTCCATCTCATGATGTTCCACTCAGCCTTTGTGATAATGTAGGACATGGGTAGGCAAACTAAGGCCCAGGGGCCGGATCCGGACCAATCGCCTTCTAAATCTGGCCCACGGACAGTCCGGGAATCAGCGTGTTTTTACATGAGTAGAATGTGTGCTTTTACTTAAAATGCATCTCTGGGTTATTTGTGGGGCATAGGAATTCGTTCATTTTTTTAATCCAAAATATAGTCCTGTCCCCCCACAAGGTCTGAGGGACAGTGGTCCGGTCCCCTGCTGAAAAAGTTTGCTGACCCCTGATGAAGGATTATTGAAGTCACATTGGAGTTTTGAAGCCAGCAGGGAAAAATATCCTTGCACAATTGATCTTTATTTGCAAAAGAAGTTAGTGCTATACAGTATTTCACCTTGAATTTAGCCAGTGGTATAAAGTTATTTTTATTTGAAGCAAGCCCAGTGCAGATCAGTGGAGGAGAGATTAAACAGCTGAAATAATCTGATACTCTTTTCAGCATGCAATTGGCAAAGCTCTTTTGCTTTGATTTTAATCTAAGCCTATACAGACCTATATTAAAACACAGGCATTAAATCAGCAAGCAGTTCAGAATTTGTGACTACGGTAAATATATTTACAAAAAAAAGAGTACAGCATTAGACATCACCATTAATAGCGGCGGTGAACATTTTATAGTAATATAGAACCACCATTCTCCTTTCTCAACCTTCACTCTATATTAACTGGACAGCTTACTCAGGCTTTGCTTCTCTGAATGTTTAAGGCATGTGAGCTTTAGCACTCTGTGGACTTGGAACAGCTGTGGTGTGGTTTAATAGCTGCCCCACAGATACAAATCCCATTGACCTCAATAAAGTGAAATTTAAAGTCAAAGTTAACCATTAAATGCTATGGATCAAGCTGGTGCTCCAAAAGTGTGTTTTTCACTGCATTTCTAGATTCTTAGCCTCAGCCCTTCCTTAAATTGTCTCGAGCTGCAATCCCTAAGCACATTACTCAGAAGTAACTGAACACAGTGGGGGACTGAACACGCAGAGCACTGCACTGCTAGGCTGTGATTTTATGCACCTTTATCTGCGGTAAGATCTGCTGAATGAAGTGAGACTTTACTTCCAAGTAAGCATGCATCATATTGCATTGTTTCATTTTCTCTGGTTAGCTAAGCCTTATATCTAGGCTCCCTAGTTTCCAACACCCTCAGGTGTGTTGTTGTGTACTCCACATCTTTTCTAATCGCTCATCAGTTTATCTTTCATCTGAAAAATAAATAAATGCAAGCAACTAAATAAATGCCCTAACAATTTAAACATCTTCCTAGGGTGCCTCTAAACACAACTTTTAATTTTTTTGATGGCAATCCTTATGAACCTGTTGATGGTGCCTGATTTTGAATATACAAAAGCCAGACAGTTTCAGACTTTGTTACCTTAGATTAGAATGACATCGCTGGGTTTAAGATTTTTTTATGGTCTGTGTGTGCATGTGAATACACTGGGGAAGAACATTTAATCTTTACTGAAAAATATACTGATGAAAACATTCACTCCTGGTCAACGGAAAGAAAATATTTCAAAGCAAGATTGTTGCCCTCCTCTAATATTGCATGCTTTTATTCTGGGCAAAAAGTATAAGTGATAATTCACCATAGAAGGCAATGGCCGAGGTCTTGTTTATACACTGTAGCTTTGATGTTGCTTGTGTCGGTTTGTAAGGCTTGTACTGTTGTTAATATCTGCTCAACCCCACTTAAAATTGCAGCCAGTGTATAAGCAAAGCCTCTGCTTACACCGTGGTGGTCCTTGACAACAAAAGCAGATCATACCAGACATGCTTAATCTCTGACAAACTAATTGGCTTAGTAAAGATGTTGTCTTCTTGCATTATATCTTGGGTTTTCCACCATGCTCATCCACATTATTATAATGCTTTTGAATCGTTGATTTCAAGAAACTGCTATAAGATTTGTGGCCCATTGGTGGGAAAGGTAAATGGCTTGAAATCAAATTAGAAAGTGTTATCCAATTACATTCCACTAGGCCCGTCTGAGTCAGTGCTAGGATTGCTTTTGTTCAGTGGTTTGGTTTTTTTATCAGTGATTTAGATTGCACTTGCCATAAAACTCTGGTATTGCAAAATAAAGAGATGCTCAAAACAGACTGAGATCAGAGCTAAACACTGTTAAATGATTTCAGTAAATGGGTGAGCTGGGCAGCTAGCAGCAAAATGAAATTTCCACGCGAACCCCGACTTGTTGTATACAAAAATAAAAGCATGTATGTTTTAGGTGATGATAACTGCCCGAGAAGCAGCATTTTCAAATTATCAAAAGGAGCAGTGCTCAAGCTATTTTCTTGTCACTAGTAAAATTGGAAAACCTTGTTAAATCTATTGACAAGCTGAAAATAGTTTCTTCTACCCAAATAATCACGTGGCTAAAGGAAAAATCCAATAGGATTTCCAGGCTAAAGGAACTGAATGTGTTTTGCCTAGAGAAAAGAGAATGTGTGCTTTAGTGCTGATGGGGCATGGGCAGAATATGAATGAGGGGCATGGGCAGAATATGCGGGCCAATATTTCAGGATTTGAAATAATGAATTTTTTTAAAGGATCCCAGGAAGAAGAGGGAGGAAACACTGGTTAATTTAACCTGATGAGACAAGGAATGGTTTAAGGCAGGTAGGCTAGTTTAAATTACTGGTAAGAAGACCTTTGGGGACTGTAAGAGCAGTTTAAATTATCATTTAAATTTTAAAAAGAGCAGAGCAGCAATGGGACGCACTGTTTAGGAGTGTGGTGGGATCTAGTTCCTGATAGGTTTTGAGGAAAATATTGAAGCTAGATTCCACTAGTCCTGTGACCTATATAATCAAAAAATTCTGGTACATGTACTCCCATATATCTCCTGGTTGGGGTGAAAGGGACTTCCAAGTGGTTGTACCCAGATTGTAGAACACACTGCCCTCTGAAGTGCAGCCAGCCATCTTTTAAAAGAATACAGTGGTACCTCGGGTCAAAAACTTAATTCGTTCCGGAGGTCTGTTCTTAACCTGAAACTGTTCTTAACGTGAGGCACCACTTTAGCTAATGGGGCCTCCTGCTGCTGCCATGCCGCAGCCGTGCGATTTCTGTTCTCATCCTGAAGCAAAGTTTTTAACCCGAGGTACTATTTCTGGGTTGGCTGTCTGTAACCTGAAGCATCTGTAACCCGAGGTACCACTGTAGTCCAGAGGACTGCATTTGACCCTAGGCCTAAGGTTCACCATTCCTTGACCACTGGTATTGCTAGCTAGAGATGATGAGAGTTGTAGTCCAGAAACAGCTGGAGACCCAAGTTTGAAAAACACTGATGTTGCTGGTCTAAGACTCCCATTATCTGTGACCACTGGACATTCTGGCTGGGGCTGATGGGAGTTGGAGTCCAATACCATCCAGAGGGCCAATGGTTAGCTACTCCTGAAGTAGACCACGACCACCCCAGAGGGCGATATATAGAGGTAAGCAGCAGCCCACTGCAGCCGGTACCATCTGCCAGTTGTTGTGAAGTTATAATACGTTTTGTAGCTTCTTCCTCTGAACTGTAGTGGGTCAAGACTTGGGAAGCATAACTGTCAATCACATATAGTTGTTTCTGAGCTGAACAGCTGGTGAACTATTCCATGTTTGTCAAGGTTGTTCATACTGTCTGCGTAGTTACAGGAATATGTGCTTCACTGAATTGAGGTAACAGTGTTTCAAATTTAGTCAGTTTCTCTCAATATTTTATATCAAATTTCTACTCATGTCAACAAGCGGAGTACTGATGGCTTGATTTTGAACAGGAACTATTTTATACATTCTGCTACATAGTTACGGCATTGAATAGCAGTTGTTTTGTAAAACTGTATTTATTTTTTGTACTTGTCAAACATACTAGAGATGTTAATGATTTTCTCATTATTCAGTTAATCTCACATTATATTCTAGTCAAATTACTTATTTTGATGGCTGGTGCCATGCTATTTTTATTGTATTTATTTGTATATTTTAAACTGCTTTTATAGATGTATATAGTTTTAATTTCATCAATATTTAATTGTTTTTAATGATTGTTTTTTTCTGTGTTTTTAGCAATTCTAGGTTTTATCTGTAAGATGCCTTGAGTCCCAACAGGGAAAAAGGTGGGGTATAGACAAGTATATAACAATAATAAATATTACTATGATTATTTAATTTAATAATGTGATATAAAATAAGCAGAGTTCCAGATGCTTTCTACAAGTGCATAGATAGTTTAAAAACAACTGGAAAACTCTAATAACTATTTCCAGAGGGCTAGTTGTGTAAGTCTCTTGCACCAACAACAATCAGAGACTCTTGTTGCACCTTAAAAGACTAGTCTTGATCATTCCTAAATGAATGAATGAATGCAGTAGGTTTCACAATCCCAATTACAGTATTACTGATTTCACTTATGAATTGCTTCCTATGAAATATCCTGAAGTGATTAACAATAAAAAACACATATAAATTCAATCTCTAGTCCATTGCAGTTAAAAACTGGGATAAAAAACTGTACTTATTAAAAGGCTTGTGGGAAGGCCTTCATCAGGCACTGAAAAGATAATACAGTCTGATATGTAACAAGAGGGTGTTCCAAAGAGTACACTAAAAGTCCAATTCCAACACAGTGTGGAACAGACCTGTTGATGCCCCTTTCCTGGAAACTTTTGAGCCGCAAACATTTGCTCCGCAAAGCACAGAGGTACTCCTCTTAGGTCTGCTTCACAAGTAGCCAAATTCGTACACAAAAGGCACGTGTGCCACACATTGAGAAGCCAGGTCTGTGTGCCATATGACAAGTGTGAAAGGGCGTCAAACATGACACTGTGCATTCAAATTCCTGCAGGGACGGTAGAAATTCATCTAGGAATTTCATCACATCTGAGGAGCCCCGACTTCTGGGGCAGGAACCTACTGGGAACTATTAAGGCCTCAGTCCTTGGGAAAAGAAAGGAGATTCTCCCCAGGTTCTACTGTACAGACCTGCCCACAAAAGAGGACAAAAGTTGTATAATTCAGGTCAAATCCTTGCACAAGGTTCAGCTAGTCTTCACATCTCTGACCAGCTTCTATTCAAGCTAGTCACTGTAAGACTCTAATACCTGATGCCTCAGTTTGCTTTTACCCTCTTCTCTCCCCATCCCCCTTTCCCCCTTTTGTATTGTGTCTTATAGAGCAGAGACATCACCTTGCCAACAAAGGTACGTATAGTCAAAGCGATGGTTTTCCTAGTAGTGAAGTATGGAAGTGAGAGCTGGACCATAAAGAACGCTGATCGCCGAAGAATTGATGCTTTTGAATTATGGTGCTGGAGGAGACTCTTGAGAGTCCCATGGACTGCAAGAAGTTCAAACCTATCCATTCTGAAGGAAACCAGCCCTGAGTGCTCGCTGGAAGGACAGATCGTGAAGCTGAGGCTCCAATACTTTGGCCACCTCATGAGAAGAGAAGACTCCCTGGAAAAGACCCTGATGTTGGGAAAGATGGAGGGCACAAGGAGAAGGGGACGACAGAGGACGAGATGGTTGGACAGTGTTCTCGAAGCTACCAGCATGAGTTTGACCAAACTGCAGGAGGCAGTGGAAGACAGGAGTGCCTGGCGTGCTCTGGTCCATGGGGTCACGAAGAGTTGGACACGACTAAACGACAACAACAAAGTGCAAGCCTACCAACTGTCTTCTTTGTTATTAGTAAGATTGTAAGAATAGCACTACTGCATCTGGCCAGTAGTTCACCTAGTCCAGCATCCTGTTCTTACAGCAGCCAACCAGATGCCCATGCAAGCAGGATCTTAGTGCAACAGCCTTCTCCTCTGTTGTGGTTTCTAGCACCTGATGTTCAGAAGTATGCTGCCTCCAACAGTGGTGGTAGAACATGACCACCATGTCTAGTAGTCATCAATATGAATATCCTTCATAAATTTGTCTATCCCTCTTTTAAAGGCTTCCAGGTTTGTGGTCATCACTGCCACCATTTTGTTATGCTGTGTAAGTCTCTTTTGGGAGTCCATTCAGCTGAAGAGCAATGGAAAACGCTTTAAATAAATCCTGCTCTATTCAATGGGAATAAAGTAATATTTTAAAACATTAATAAATCACCTTACCTATTCTACAAAAGTTGGAGATGTCAGAGATTGAACCTAGGACCTTCTCCATGCAAAGCATGCCACTGAACTACAACCTCTCAGTTCTACATGTTTGAAAGGAAGTAAACAAAAATATTTCCAATGGCGTAGGTAAATCCTACTTAAATGCAGAAAATGTGCTGAGCTAGTTACATTAAGACACTCTGCTATTTCTGGGTTCTTTAAATAGTGAAACTGTTATTGCCAAATTTCCAAATCCTACACAAACCATCCCATAACACCCTACTGAAAAATAAAATCAATTAAGTGTTGCCATGGCACCCTTCAACCTGACAGCTCATACTGGGCTACTATGAATTACCGTATATGCATAGTGGAAATATTAAACACTATCTGATTATACCAAGGTGTTAAGTCATGAACAGAAAGTTATTCTTTAATGGCAGCAATTGTGGGTATGGTTGGTAGTGCCTACATTCAGTCTACCTGCTAGATAAATGTCTAGATCAGCATAAAATGTGGCTTTGCTGTATTATAAAATTAACTCTGCCTATGGACCTAGGAACTCTTGCAAGTCATTAGCTGGAATAACCACACACTGCTATTGTCATGACAAGTTTTACAAAAGTTATATAATGCTGAAGTAGGGACACCACATACATATACATGGTTCAACAGTTCTGGATGGACGGACAAATCCAGATGGCCTGCAAAATTCTACCTAAATCACACGCCTTTAGTGCAATAATATTCTACAAAAGTCATGTTAGATTTGTTTCACAATTGTCATTGTAAGAAATGAGTATCATTCTCATTTCTGGATGGGAAGGCAACAGTTGGAGAACTTCCCCAAATGTCTAGGGCTGTAGTGGAGTTTCCCTGTATCACTATGCACCAGAGCTACTTCAAAAATCACATATTTCCTACATTGATAGCATTTATTGGCAGATCATGTGTTCCACAGCAAGAGAAGATGAAACTGCAATTCAGCACCTGGCTGAGGCCTTCAGGGAATTTCCTACATGCAGGTGCTATCTGTATGTATGACATGGCTTTTAATCAGATACAAAGGTTCTGATGTAAACATAATTATACCACTCAAACTCAAATAAATCACAAATCTAGACACAAACCTAAACAAACTTTTTAGCGGGTACATGATCTCACTGAACTCAACAGGACTTCTTTCAAAGTATGTTTAGATCTTCTGCATGAACAGATTTAAGTTTTGTATTTTGCACCTTGTCACCTGTATTAGATCCTCCAGTAGTTAATTTATGCCCTGAAATGTGAAAATTAAATACGCTCCTGCTCTTTCTTTATAAATATGGATTTCACGTAATTGTTTTGTTTTTTAAAAAACAAACCATTGAGACCATTTTTGATATATTACTCTTTAAAAGTTCATACAGAACAAGAGATGGAAAATACTATAAATGGTAGTTCAGGACAACAAACTAAGCATATGTTGTGGGGAGTAAAGGGATTACAAAAGATTACCTCTGCCCCAATCTTTTTCAATGAATAAGATTTACCTTCATACTGGCACCAAAGTGCTGCACACATGAACTTTCAGCCAGGTTTGTGGGAAAAGATGATTTGTTAATGTCTCCATTTCAAAATTATGTTATTGGAACTTTCCTATATATTTTCCCACATGGGAAAATGAGAGAACTTTATCCTCTAAGAGATGTTACTGGCTACCATTCTTTGCTCCGCCTTTTCTCTGTAAGGGGGAACAAGGGTGTGTGTATGTCAATTTAAACATGTTGGTAGATGACCAAGAACTTACCCACCCGGTGTTACACGTATCTGGTGCCTCATATAACCTGGGGCACCAGGTGCTAGCACACCAGTTCCACAGACCAGGCGGTGCTGCACTCAAACGCTATCACTTTATGCACAGGGGCAAAGGACATAACAATGGCAGGGGAGTACAATGCCTCATAGGCACACTGCTTTTGGTTTTTATAGTATCATGTGGAAACGGGCCATAAATTATTTCGGGGGTGGGGGGGCGGCTATGGTAGTTGAAAAATGTTGATTCTAACCCCACTTTGTCCTTACCCCTTCTCCCATGTGGCCGCTGCTCACCACTCGCTTTTCTGTGTCGCAAGTTATCCTAGGCCTTATATCTTAGACCAGGGTTTCCCAAACTTGGGTCTTCAGCTGTTTTCCGACCGCAACTCCCATCATCCCTGACCACTGGTTCTGCTTTTGTACCATGTTTGTGCTAATACTTTAAATTGTGAACTGCCCCGAGATCTATGGATGAATGGCGGTCTACAAATTTTAATAATAATGAAGGAATTATACAACAATAACGGGAGTTGTAGTCCAAAAACAGCTGGAGACGCTAATTTGAGAAACCCTGTCTTTAAACCATTCCCCCTTCATTAAGAGAAGTGTCTTATCCCTTTCCTGGAAACTTCTGAGGCGTTCCTCAATGAAGAAACGGGTACTACTCTTAGGCCTGCTTCCCAAGTGGCCAAATCCTTACCCAAAAGACACCACACACGGGGAAGCCCTGTCTAGGTGCCACACAGAACTCGCGTGGAAGGCCATCCCACGTGACAAGGTGCATTCAAATCCCTAGTTTCGTATAGGAATTCCATCACCTGGGGTGGGGTGGGGGCTGAGCGTAGCTTTTGGAATAGGAATAAACCGAGGACTATCCTGGCCTCAGTGGTGGGGAGGAGAAAGGAGCCTCTTCCTCCCCTCCAGGCTCAGATGAAGGGGCTCTTGCGACCCCCGCGCCACAACTCGCTCTCCAAAGGACGTGTGTAAAAGGTTCCCTCCCTCCCAGCGTGTAAATATCGGCTCCCCCGCCCGCCCGCCCGCCCGCCCCGCTTCCCCCGGATGTCTCGGGAGCTCTTCTTCTCCCACAAGGCCGCTCTCTCCACAGCTGGGCCTGGCGTCGCCGCCATCCTCCTCCTCTTCAGGCCCGCAAGCGCCTCCCGCCGACCGGGCTCCGCGCCGCGAGACTCCTCCGCGCCCGCCCGAAGAAGCCAGGCCGCGTTTCGCCCCCCTCAGAGGCTCTGGCGGACGGCAGGCGCCTGCAGGCCGGCACCGAGCGCTGGTCCCGCGGTTGCTGCCGGGCGGCGGCGGCGACGGCGAGGTCACGACGGCAGCGGCGGGGTCAGAGGGTAAAGGTCGCTCCCCCAGCATCCTCCGTGCAGGGTGCTCAGCCATCTTGGATCCTCGGGACAAGAAAATTCATGCGGTGAGTTCGGCCCGATTCTCCTTCCCCCCGCCGCCTCCCCCCCCCGCCGCGGCCCAGCTAGGCAGCTCCCGGGGGAGCTGGCGGGCGCCGGGGGAGGCCTTCCCGACGGCTCCGGCCCGCTTCGGGCTGGCCGAGGCCCGCTTCATCCCGCTCGGTTTCCGTTTGCTTTTGTCTCTCTCTCTCTCTCTGAGGGAGAGGAGCAGGGAGGGGGGTGAGAAGAGATGCGTGAGGGGAAGAGGAGGAGGAGGAGGGCGAGCGAGGCGACGCGCAGGCTCTGAGCAGGCAGCCCCGAGGCCCGGCCCGGAGCAAGGAGGGGGTGGGTGGGAAGCCCCGCCGCGGGAGGCGGCACCGCGGAGGCCCGTCAGGGCCGCGTCCTGCTTCTGCCCGGCCGCTCCTCCCCTGGGCCCGCTGCTTCCGTTCCCGCCGCCGCCGCCGCCGGCCGACTCGGGTCCTGCCTGCGCCTCCCGCCCAGCCGCCGCTCGGCCTAGTCGCGGCCGCCTCCGCTCTTCTCCCTCTTTCCCGCGCTGCTGCTGCCCTTTAGGCCACCCGGGTGCCAGCGCCGCGTCCCCCCCGATGCCTGAAGCTCCGGGTAAGGAAGCGACAAAGCAGAGCTCTCTGCCCCTTCCCGCCGCCTCGCGTCTTTCTCTCCTCCCAAGCGGCCTCGACGGCCTGTTTATTAGAATGGAAGGCCCGGGATGGAGGAGGGGGGTCCCTTTGCATTTGCTGGGTGGGGGGGGGGTGTCTTTTGCTGCAGCCGTACGACCCAGCGGCTGCGAAGAGCCTCCTTCCGGCCCCCGACGAGGTTTGCAGAACAAACTTGCGAGCGAGCGGTTGCGCTCTCTCTTCCAGGACGAGGTCTTTCTTGCGTGGATGGGCTTGTTTTTGTTTTGCTCGCTCGGGAGCGTGCACTACAGTTCCCCCGCGGTAAACTGATAACGTGTTTGTTTGTGTGTGTGTGTAAATAGTAACATTGCATTTGGGGGGGTGGGGTGGAGAAGCAGCTCCCTGGAGGAAGTGGCAAGGCTGCCCTTTGTTCGCGTTGAAGCTGTGTGTGATAATGTGGCCGATCCTGTCAACGTTTACTGAGCAGGAGTGAGGTTTTTGATGAGACTGAGATGGTTTGGGCCATTAAGGAGTTTTGATACCCGGCTGCCTTTAAAAAAAAAAAAAAAGTTCGAAGTTGAGGCCTTGCATGTAGCACATCTTTCAGCCCTGGCAAACTGCAACTTGCAAAACTGATCATGTTAGAACACAGTGGGTGCATTGAAGCTTCCCCTGCCTAGCCCCTGCTTTTTAAGCAAATATCATGGTGATTCTTACAATTGCATTGTGGTTCTTGAATTAATATATGTGATGTGGCATTCCTTAACATGCTCTTGTAAAGTTTATAGGGGAGTTGTAAGCATCCCAGGCAGCTGGTTGTTTTGGTCCTGTGTGGCCTGCTGGCACCTAGATTTTAGGTATAGGCTGTAAGATTCAGAAACAGTTTTGTGAGTCTGCTGAGCTTTCTACTTGGAATTTGTGTATTGTTTCAATCCTAATTTACAGTTTGTTTTTCAAAAAAACTTACGGTGGGAGTAATACTGAGCATTAATTACTTGTGAAATATTTGGGGAGGGGAGTGGAAAGTCAGTCTTCTTTTGCTGCTGGTAATTAATTTAATCTGTACACACACACACACAGAGTAATCAACATTAAAAGACTACATAGAAGCTGTTTCGATATGATACACAAAATAATACATCTGATCATAAAGCACAAATCATTTCTAAAAACACTGTTCACTTCATTTACTATTTGGTGAAAGACAACAACAAACATTGGTGTTCCTGAAATATAAATTTTCAGCTTTGATCTTAAAGATGTCATGAATGTGTGCAGGGAAATCTTTTAAATACCATAGTTTTAAGAAAAATCATTTTTAAGGGAAAGTTAAAGAGCAAATGTTACTGATAAGGCTGGATAATGAAGATTGTATAACTTATGACCACCAATAGATTTCTAATACAGTATGATGTAAAATGTCAAGCAGGTAATACCTTTTTCAAAATAATAATCAGAAATGGGTATTCAGCTCTTAATGAGATATGCATAGATTCTACCAAAGTCCATGTAGTGTAAGTTCTAAAAGCTACTCTGATAGTTGTTTGTGAGGGTGAACTTCTACTTCAGTGACTTCAGAAAATTGTTACAGATCATGACTTTCTTCTTCCTGTTGATAAAATATTAGTGATGTGGCTTTCTCAGAAAGAAATTGAATAGAATATTTTTCTGGAATTTTTATGTGTGCAAGTGAGGATAATTTCATCAGTAATTTTTCTGATGTCATAAAGTTTGATCTAATTACAGACTGTTTATTTTACTTGTATTCAGTGAGCAAAAACTTGCCTAATATTTTTTTGCAACTGGGATCCATACATTTTTGCTGATGGACTCCTTAAATGGGAAATTTTCCACAGAAAAAGCACTGGAAATTTTTCCAACCATCACCATTAGTTATGCCTTAGAGTAAAGGTTTTCAACCTTTTTGAGTCCACAGCTCCTTTGACCCAGCTGCATTCTTTCTGTGGGTCTTAGGAGCCCAGTTATGTCACCCTTTGCCTGCAGAGTCAGCAGCCCCTCACCCCTTTTCAAACATGCTCCCTTGTGGAGTGTTCCCTCAGCCTCCTATCTCCTCTCCTTGGGAGTCCTGGGCAGCTGCAGCTGCCGCCCCTGTTCTCTGAGCTGCCCCCTGCCCCAAAGAGAGGTGCCTTCTCACACTGCCCTGCAGGACTTGGGAAGCACCCCCTGGCCAGCCCCAGAGGCACCATTCACCTGAGGAGCTTGTAGCCAGGGGTGCTGTAACAAACAGTTGTGTAAGTCTTTTGGAGGCAGAGGCGCAAGAGGGCATCAGAGGAGGGAAGAAAGGAAAGAGGGACAGAGGCCAGTGTTGCCTATGTGCAGCACCCCTGACTATCATTCAAGGCACCCCAGGGAGCCATGGCACACTGGTTGAAAACCACTGCCTTCAAGGTTTCTTCTCATTTTAAGCAAGACATGACGTCTAGATTTATGTACTAAAGTAACTGCAGAAAATGGTTAGTAATTATCAGGAGTAGTTCTTAAGCTCAAAAAGTTGTACTTCAATGATGCTCCCTGAAAAGTTGTCAGATACTCATGTAACTGAAGCAGAGGTCTTCTGATGTCTCTGGTGGATATTTTTATACCGTAAAGTTAGTTTTCCATGGTGATGAAGGAATGGGTGTATGGCTTGTGTATGGATTCACTGCACAAAATTTTGAACTGTTTAAAGACTGTAACCTTGAGTACAAACAACTTACCTGTTAAACTCGAGTAACTAAAAGTTGCATGGAGTAGGTGACATTTTCTGGAATTACTAATATATAACATAATGATTGATATTGTCCATCGTTATGCATAGAGTTGGATTCAGAGCTGGCCTTTTTATAAATGGAAGGGACTGCAATCCATTGGAGGCTCCTGCTGATGGAACTGGGGAGCAGGTGGGTGGGAGGAGGCTGATTCTCAGTGCAGACTCCCACACCACTTCACCCACTGTTCAGAAGGGTCTCTCAGCCCTCTGGAACAGACTTTCCAGGAGAAGGAAAGAATTCACAGAAAGCAAGAGGGCATCTTGTGAGCTCTGTCCCACTCAAGGGAACTCTGGATCCAATTATACATTACTTGGAAATCATAAGTTATGGCAGTTACTTCATTTGCAGAGCAGTCCCGTGCATGTTTACTCAGAACTAGTTCCACTGTTTCAGTGGTGCTTACTTCCATGTAAGTGTGCCACTTAAAGTGGCACATTACTAGGTTCTACAATTTGCCATGGAGATACTTTCCTCTTAGCTTATTAAAACTGCAATTCTATGTACATGTACCTGGAAGTAAACCCGCTTTAATTCAGTTACACTTATTTCTGAATAAACATGCAGAGAAGTGCATTCCATGTTCACTAGAGTATCTGAAACACAAAAATTAATGATATAAAATCAAGTTTCTTTCAAGGATTCAAAATAGATATTCACAAAGTTACCACACTGTGACCATCACTGTTTCTTTATTTCTTAAGTCCTTCATAAAATTATTTGCAGTAGTTTCAGAGTAATGCAAGTGTGAGTTTCTTTCTCTTTTTTAAAAGGCTGTTTAAGGCAACTTAAGATGAACATGTAATGGTTATTTATGATGAAATAAATAACCAATATATTAGATAGACCAATATATTAGATAATAATTTGGACTAGTAATGTAATATTTACAGGCAATAAAACTCCATGTACTGATTGACTGCAGTTTCCCAGAACATGTATATACAGTAGATGCTTGCACAATAATCAAATATTATTTATGTACTACTTAAGTAACATGTTGTTTACATGTTACTTTCACATGGAGTTGCTTTCTGTGTAGACAGTATATAGTACTTGAGGCAGTCTTTGTCCTCTGAAACTTTCCTGCACTTCCTGGTTTGTTAAGGTATCTCAGCACATTGTGACACACTAGACATGAAATGTTATGAGGGTGAAGACGATAACAGTTGTTTGTATAATGAGATGTCTTCATAGAATGAAGAAATAGTATTAGAATGTCAAAGAGGGTAGTGAATATTATGGAGATTCTACCCGTTTCTATATGTATGTTCACCTGAGCATTTTTAATTTATCACTTTAGCTTATTGCTTGCTTCTGTTTTTAGCAATTATGTGTGAAATACACTATATATGCCTGCTCAGCAATGAGCCCCATTGAGTTCAGTGGTGTTACTCCCAGGTGAGTGGATATAGACTTGCAGCCTCGGGTATTGATCATAGTTGATACTGTTATTGAACTGTTTTAGTGATGAAACTGAAATGCTTAACAAGTAGTCTGTGACATCATTAAACTTCTTGGCACATTTGAACTAGCTTTAAAAGTCAAAATTGTACTTTTACAGGTAGCAGAAAGATTTGCAACCTAATTAAAAATTTTGCATAGGATTTGGCCTCCCTGCAGGTTCCTTGTGATAAAAAGCTTCTCCTATTTATTTCCGAGTAGTGGACAATGCAAAGCTCTGACGTCCACAAGTCTTGTGTGTTGGGACTCAGATATGCCTGCCATTTAAACTTGCCCTTTTAGCATACACATACCGTTAAAAACTTGTTTACATTTGACTGGTAATACTTTTGTATATTAAGTATTCTCAAATTAGGTTATTGAAAAGCTAAACTAGTAAATTTATTCATTTAGATTTAAAAACATTACAGAACATCCAATTTAACTTTATGTATTCAGGGTTGTATCTAACTAAGCCATACTCTGACTAGATCCACTGAAATAAATGAGCTTAAGGTAGCCATAGTTTTGAATGGGTGTGGTTAAGCCACACTTGTTTGGATACCACCCTTGGTTCTAAAATCAACTTTGGGGCTTCCTGTGATTTTATTTATTACAATAATTTATATCCCATCTTTCTATGGAAATTGTGTGCCGTTTGGTATTTACAAATAACAGGACAGACTTTCTGATCAGAAACTATCTGACTGTGTTCTGCCAGGTGATTATAAGCTACATGCTTCCTTCAAACAGTTCTGGGTTGTGAGGAGTTGATTTAAGGGTTGGGCCTCTTCTCTGGATAAAATTGTATATTAGAATTCTGTTTTCATTTAAAAAAATATTCATCCTCAAACTAAATAAATCTGTAGGCCTTGAATGCAACTGAGTTGGAGAGCCTCTGTCCATAGCTCATACAATTTCCTTGTCTTGGCAGAGGGACAATAATTGATGATTTTTAAAGCAGTTATTTGGGTTATGAAGTATACAAATGCTAGGAGGCTCTTTTGAACTAAAGTATGTAAAAACAGAATCTGTTTATAATGCTGCCAGGTAGCCAAATGAACCTCTGCCTGGCCTACTAGTGTGCTTTTGGTATGCAATATGCAGATACACCTTTTCATAGTATAGAGGTAGATGTTGTCACCTGCTCATGCCTGCACATCCAGTTTCTGTTAGAGGTACAGAAAATGGACAGCCCTGTGTTATCACTGTACATTAAAAGGTAATTTTGAAGATGGCAGGTTTTTATATTTCATGTGACCTTGAAATTGGTTAGCATTGTTAAGTTGCACAAGAATAAAAGGAATGGACTCTCTAGGTACCAGGGAGAGAGTAGTGTAGAGTGTGTATAGTAAAATTTAACAAGAGACATTAGTTTTTAGTATCTTGGAAAGCTTTAAGTCCAGGGTTCAAAATTAGCAGGGCGCCAGGTGAATTTTGCATCTAAAGATTCTCCATTTGCGAGAACCTAAAAAAGTCTGGGTGCTATTTTTTGCACCTGGCTGATATTCAAGGATTACTGAAATGCATGTGCTTTAAACCTCAAAGTATATGTTAAGGTTAGACAATATGTCAAAGAGTTTAACAATAAAGAGTAGAGTGTTTGGAAAAAATGAAGTATGGTACCAATATTTTTATTGTCAACACCAAATTAAACATGTATTAACAATTTCTGCTAAAAACTGATATCAACAATGTGTCACTTACGTGAATTACGTATTAGTTCATGCTTATCAAAATAAATAGGGTTGCCGACACCCCCCCATGGTGACTAGACATTCTGTTTTGACTCCCACAACCTAGGTCCCAAAAGCCATTTGACTCCTAGCTTTTCTATCCCACTTTCTAACACTGTTCAAGCCCATTAGGATTTGAAATATATTTGTTCTTATTTGAAATAAATTAATTAGGAATGTGTATTTGGATTTCATTAATGAAATCAATCTGATATGAAAACACTCTCATCTTCCTAGAATAATAGTATAAAGATGATATTGGAACTTAAAATATGAACATTGCCTTCCTAGAGCACATTACCGAACATTCAAAAAGGAGAGATAATCATGGGATACTTCAGCTACCCTGAAATCTGTTGGAACTCAATCTCAGCCAAGAATGTAAAGTCCAACAAATTCCTCACTTTCTTCGCTGACAATTTCATTTCCCAGAAGCTTGAAGAAGCAACAAGGGGATCATGTGTCTTGAACCTAATGGAGGAACTGGTTGACAAAGTGGAAGTACTGGGAACCTTGAGAGGAAGTGATCATGTCCTCTTAGGTTTCATGATAGAGGTAAGGGAAAGCTGAGTGTAGTTGGACATGCACCCTGGACTTTAAGAAGGCAGATTTCAAAATGCTTAAGTAACTTCTGGGTGAGATCCCATGGTCAGAAATATTCAAAGAGAAGGGAGTCCAAGAGGAATGGGAGTTACTTAAAGGAGATATATTGAAGGCCCAAATGCAGACAGTTCCAACAAGAAAGGAAAGTGGGAGGCATCTAAAGAAACTAGTGTGGCTACAGATCAGCTGAGATGTAACAACGGCATGTATAAGAAATGGAAGAAAGGGGAAATCACAAAGTAAGAATATACATGAGCAGCCAACAAATGCCGGGAGAAGGTCAAGCAGACCAAAGCTCAGAAATTAGCTCAGGCCTTCAAGAGAGGTTAAAAATAATTTTTAAAGCTTTCTTCAACCATGTTTGAAAAAGCAAAAGAGAAAGAAAGAAAGAAAGAAAGAAAGAAAGAAAGAAAGAAAGAAAGTATTAGGTCTTCTGCATGGAGAAATGCTCTTCGGTGGCAGAGAGAAGGTGGAACTACTCAACATGTACTTTACCTTTGTCTTCACTTAAAAGGAAAGTAGTGCCCAACCTGGTGATAACATAATAAATGATGCAAGGAGAGAGCTTCAACCCAATATAGGAAAAGAGGTGGTAAGGGAACACCTAACTACTTTAAATGAATTCAAATCTCCAGGACATGATGGGCTGTATCCAAGGGTACTAAAGGAGCTTGCGGATGTAATCTCAGAGCCTGTCTATAATCGTTGAGAATTCTTGGAGACAGGTGTGGTCCCTGCAGATTGGAGGCAGGCAAATGTTGTCTGCATCTCCATAAAGGGGGAAAAAGTAGACCTATGTAACTACTGACTGGTCAGTTTGACATCTGCACTAGGCAAGGTCCTAGAACAGATAATTAAATGGTCTATGAGCACTTAGAAAAGTTGTGATTACTAAGACGCAAGCATGGGTTTCTCAGAAACAAGTCATGACAGGCAAATCTCAATTCTCTTTTTGGAAAGAGTTACAAGCTTGAAGGACCAGGGTAATGTTGTAGATGTAGTGTATCTTTCTTTCAGTAAGACTTTCGACAGAGTCCTCCATGATATTCTTGCAGAGAAGCTGGTAAAATGGGGGCTGGACAAAGTTACTGTTAGATGGATTGGTAGCTGGTTGACTGACCAAACCCAAAGACTGCTCACTAATGGTTTCATGTCATCCTGGATAAAAGTGAAAAGTGGGGTACTTCAGGGTTCTGTCCTGGGCCCATTGTTCTACATCTTTATAAATTACTTGGATGAAGGAATTGAGGGGATGCTCAGCAAACTTGCAGAAGACACCATTCTGGGAGGGTGTAGAATACTTAATCAAGGATTCAAGATGACCTTAATAGATTGGAGAACTGGACCAAAACTAACAAAATGAATTTCAGTAGGGATAAATGCATGGTTCTACACTTAGGCAGGAAGAACCAGCTGTACAAATATAAGATGGTGGAAACTTGGCTTGCCAGTAGTACATGTGAAAAGGATTGAGGAATATTAGTTAGGCCACAAGCTAAACAAGAGCTAAACATGAGTGTGATGCAGCAGCAAAAAAAAGCCAATGCTAGTCTAGGCTGTAGGGACGCGGGTGGCGTTGTGGGTAAAAGCCTCAGCGCCTAGAGCTTGCCGATCGAAAGGTCAGCGGTTCAAATCCCCGCGGCGGGGTGCGCTCCCGCTGCTTGGTCCCAGCGCCTGCCAACCTAGCAGTTCGAAAGCACCCCCGGGTGCAAGTAGATAAATAGGGACCGCTTACCAGCGGGAAGGTAAACGGCGTTCCGTGTGCTGCGCTGGCTCACCAGATGCAGCTTTGTCACGCTGGCCACGTGACCCGGAAGTGTCTCCGGACAGCGCTGGCCCCCGGCCTCTTAAGTGAGATGGGCGCACAACCCCAGAGTCTGTCAAGACTGGCCCGTACGGGGAGGGGTACCTTTACCTTTAGTCTAGGCTGTACCAACAAAAGTCTAGTGTCCTGCCTGTTCAAGGGAAGTAATGGTCTCGCAGTATTCTGCCTTGGCCAGCCCACACCTGTAGTACTGTGTCCCGTTTTGGCCACCAGAATTTAAGAAGGATGCTGACAAGAAGTTACAAGAGAGGAGATTCAGACTAAGCATCAAAAAGAACCTTCTGACAGTAAGAGCTGCTTGACAGTGGATTGGGAGCCCCTTGGAAGTTGGAGGTTTTAAAGCAGAGTTAGGATGGCCATCTGTGATGGATGCTTTAGATGAGATTCCTGCATTGCAGAGCGTTGGACTAGACTAGATTCATAAATATGTGAAAAGAGCTGAGAAGCCGCTTTCATTTCATTCAAACCTTCCATTTTCTGAAGACCTTGAGGCTTGCTGTAAAAATTCAGAATAGGAAGCAATTGGTGTTTCAGACACAAATACTGTTTAGATAAATAGAATAAGTTATACTGTTGTTTTAAGAAAAAATATATTTACTGGGATTGGAATAGAATTAATCATCATTTACTCAGTTACGTTGATGCTTGCTGTGTGAAGTAACAGTGGATAGAATTATAAAGTGTATTTGATATTCAAATTTATTGCAACTTCTTAATTACATTGTGGTGGTGTTTGTATCATTGAGCCTTTTTTCCAGAATTTTTTTTTTTTATGTTTACGTGTGAAAATGCTTCTAGGCTCAGATAACATAACTTATTTTTTGTTTGTTACAATGTTGATCTTTTCTATTATCCTTTCTTTTTTAGTTTCCTAATTGTCATATATATAGATGTACCAGGGGTTGTAACAACTTACATCTCCATCTTTGGGTACTTGTTGTTTCAATAAAACAAAGGCAAGTTATATTTTCACAAATTTACCATACTTAACCACTTTTATCAGCTGTTATACATAATAGGTGATACCAAACTAGCATGCTCAGGAGTTCCACTGAAATCAGTAGGATTGAATTTTGGTGAGTCAATTCTGAGTATGACTAACAGTGGATATCACCCAATATATTTCATGTTCTTGAAGTACCAGAATAAGCTTAGCTACAACTCTAGTTGGAACAGGCACACTTTAAAGGTGAAGCTGGCCACATTCCCACTGAATTTTTTTGGCGGATTGTGTCAAAGAAGGAAATACTATCTAGTACATATACCTTTGGGAGATACTAAACTTTTTAGTTTAAATTTTATGAGCAAAGTGTTTACCTGGAAATAAGTTACTGGAGCAGTTTGCACAACAGTTGTTTGTATCCTGTATTGAAAATAGTGCAAAATATAAGAACCACTGTTTTACTCATTACACATTACCCCAATAACTTAAAGTGGTTTGGTTGTTCTTTGCAATCTACCACATTTCTTAGCTTCTCTTCCCATGTGGTGTGAGAGGGTGCTTTTATAGAATAAAACCTAAAATTTACCTGCTTTCGTACAGTTGTACCATTTTTCAGCCAAGAAAATACATGTGCAGAGTGAAGAGGAAAGGAAACAAGCATTGGGAAGTAGTGTATAGATATATTGGGTTATTTCATTCTTTGTGTCCCTGATCTTTACAATGGACTAAGGGCTGTACTGCTAGGTTATTTGTTCTGCCTGTATAAAATAGTAGCTTGCAGGTTTTTTTAACCATGAAAACTAGTCTGGAAGAGTTTATCAGTGGGCCAGTGGACTGTACAAATGGTGGACTGTACACATTTTCTTTTTGTTTTGTTTCAGACGGCACAAATCATATGCAGCAAAAATTACTCCTTTGATCAGACAGTTTAGACATATAGTATTCAGCTGGTGGGTTGGGACTCATTGCTGGACATAGTCTGATCAAAAGCAGGTTACAACAGCAGCACTACTTTTACCTTTTACAACAGCAGCACTACTACAAATGATAAAGAAATTAAGAAATGGATCCTCAGATGGATGTCTGGATAAAGGTGGAGCCTGGGTTTGAAAATAGTTGAAGACTTCGGCCATAAGGATTCAGATGATCTGAGTTGTTTTGGTGGCAAGCTGATTGTAGAGCCTTACATGACTGTCTACAGTTATCTTCTTTCCAGAGTGGACCATGGGTTGGATGAAAGTTGTAGCATCCCTTTCTGTATCAGAATTCAAGGTTTTGTTATTTCCAAGAGTTGAAAATAGGTCAAGCATATCAATCCTAAGAACTTTCCTGAAGAGAACTTGTTTTGAGGCTCTGTAAAGTAGCGTGTGTTTGCAGTACTTGTTAGAACATGTTTGAGAGAGGCTGGAATTCAAATTTTGTGCGTGATCTTCCTTATGCTGATGAACCTGTTGAAGATCTGCTTGAACCAATCTGCCTTTTGAAGGTTTAAGTGAGAGCATAGACCATCATTATGAGTGTGTTTGTATCATTTGATTTGATATTGGCTGCACCACCAGCAAGAAATGTATGCAACACCACCTGAGCATCTCCCCTCTCATGTTTACAGCTCAAGATCACTTTTATATCTTCCCCTACAGTTACGTTGAAAGCTTTTGGTAGTTGATTGTATATAAGATAAATGAGGCTGAACTACATGTACAGTTATGATCAGCCCAGATTGATCAAGTGAGTCTGCCTTGGAATCCATTCCTCTTCTATTCCTAGTCTTGATAACATTTACAGCTGCTTCCTTTTAAGTCCAGTGCCTGTAAGGGACAGCTTATGGAGTTGCATAGAACAGTCATAGTGTCAGCCTTCTGCTGCAAGGTTTGCTAAACCTTCTGATTCTACTCCAGGTTGAACACACTATTCTAGTTTCATGAGTCCACATTGCTCACGAAGAAGCATTTAACCACATCATAATAATGTGGAAATCACCCACATCAGTAACTTGAATATGGCTTATTTTTCTAGCAATTTGGCTCCTAGCTTTTATATCTCACTTTCTAACACTGGTTCCAAACTGTGAGTGTTGCCACAGGGAAGCCCTACATAGAGTGCATTGCAGTAATCTAATGATGTAGTACCAATGCCTGAACTATTGTGGTCGAGGTCTCCCATTCCAGGAATTGCTGTAGCTGTTGTACCATTTGCAGCTGGTAAAAGGTGCTTACAGCTGTCGAGGCTAGCTGGATTTCATGTCACAAAGCTGGATCCAGAAGAACAATCAAGCTATGTACTTTCTCCTGCGGGGGGAAGAGTAAACCCTTCTAGGACTAATTTTCTGGACATAGGAGCCACTCACCCACAGTGCCTCGGTCTTGCCAAGATTCAATTTCAGTTTACTTTCCTTTATCCATCCCACCACTTCACCAGGTGTTGGTCCAGGGCCTGCCTAGCTTTGTTGATTCAGGTGTTATGGAGAAGTGGAGTGGAGAAGTGGAGTGTATGACTGTTCCCAGTGGCATCAGGTAAATATTAAGTAGCACTGGGATTAGAGTAGTGTCATAGTGTAACTGCTTGAGGCCCCCAAAAGTACTCTTTTAGCTCTGTTCTTTGGACTCTGTCCTGAAGGTTGGACAGGAACAATGACAATTCAGTGCTTCCAGTTCCCATTCCATAGAACCAGTCTGGGAAGATACTATGGTCTATGGTACCAAAACCCTCAGAGAGCTCAAGAAGCAGGAGTAAGATCACATTCCCCTTGTTCCACTCTCTGGAAAGGTAATCTATCAGGGCGACCAAGACAGACTCAATCCCATGGCTTGGCCTAAAGCCAGATTGGAACTGATCTAAAGAATTTGTGTCATCCAAGAATGCCTGCAGCTGTCCCACTACAATCCTGTCTGCCACCTCCCCCAAGAAGGGTTAGTACAGTGGTACCTCTAGTTACGAACTTAATTCATTCCGGAGGTCCGTTATTAACCTGAAACTGTTCTTAACTAGAGGCGTGCTTTCGCTAATGGGGCCTCTTGCTGCCACTGTGCCACTGGCACACGATTTCCGCTCTCATCCTGGGGCAAAGTTCTCAACTCGAGGTAACTCTTCCAGGTTAGTGGAGTTTGTAGCCTGAAGCATTTGTAACCTGAGGCGTTTGTAACTTGAGGTGCCACTGTAATTGTTCCAGTCCTAGGGGTCTCCAGAGCTGGGGTTTTAAAGGAGAGGCTGCACCATGGGAAGTGTTAACCGTGCTTTGGAGCTAAGCAGTCAAGCCTTAGATTTAATAAGCCAGTTGGGGACAGGGTTAGGAGGGCATATGGTTGGATGTATTACTGCCAGCACTTTGTCCACATCAGTTGCCTGAACAAGCTGAAACCAATCCCACAGCACACTCTGGTTTTGGATACTTCATCTGGAACTACAATAATTGAAGAGTCAAGGTCACTCGGAAGTCAAGCAACCCTATCCTCAAATTGTGTAGCCAGTTGGTCACAGCAGGTCCTTGAATGCACCAAAGTTCCCACCCCTAGAATGGGAGTCAGTAACCTCCAGACTGTGAAATAATTTTGCCAGCTTGCTATTAGAAGAAGCAATCCAAGCTGTGATATGAGCCTTCTTTGCAGCTGTACTGCACCATGGTAGACAAGATTATGCCCACTGACAAGTGTTCAGTCTGCTTCAGAGTCAAACTTGCAGCATTTGCGCTTTAGTCTTCATCTAGTTTGCTTCATGGTACGAAGATCTTCAGAATACAAAAGAACCACTGGGGCTCCACAACGGCAGTGAGGACACTTGGTAGTGATCATGTCAACCACTCATTTCAGCTCACTATTTCATAGTGAAACTGGGGCATTGACAAGATTATCAGCTTTCTCTTCTGAAAGATCCCCAGTTCAGATTCAGGAACCACTCATATTCCATCAATCCCTGAGGATAGACCATTCAAAAAGGCCCATGACCTTGTGAGGGAATAGCAGTAATTAGTCTAATCTTCACCAGGTAATGATCCAACTAGGACAAGGAACTGCATTGCGCCCTGTCACAACTTTATTTCACTGCTCATCACTTGGAGTAAAAACTACATTGAGGGTGTGCACTGCTCATTTTGTTGGACTGATGACTGAGGCAGCCCCATGTTTGTCATGAAGACTAAAGTGCTGAGCAGGCCTAACATCAGTTTCTGCATGGATACTGAAGTCCTCCAACACCATGCGAGATACAATTTTGGCCAGCTTAGTCAGGGGTGCATTTGGGCAACAGGGGGCTTGATAGACCACCAGCACCTTCAGTCTGCCCAACACCATTCTGAGACCCTCTAAGCTTAGAGAGTACCAACATGAAACTTACTCAGGTTTGTAATTATTCTAATGTAGGAGCTCTCACCCGGTTGTTGAACCCTTGTAAAGATTTCTGTTTTATAGTTTAGCAATAGTAGAGCACCAAAGCTACCATCGAAGCAGACAATGCCAAACTCACAAGAATGCTGCTTCTTTTTAGAATGTGTCAATAAAGTAAATTTAATTTGCCTCCTTGCCCTTTCTTCATCCATTAAAAATTTATTCCTGAGCCACATTCTAGTTTCCAAAGTTGAGGATGCCTAGGGTGGCGTGGAATAGATGGTCTTGTGTCACAACTGTATGTTAAAACCACTCCTGTTGTTATTGTTTTTCAAAACAATGTTGTAAGAAGTCTGCTCCCAACCACACTGCAGGAAGAGAGAGGATAGTCTTACAGAGTTCATGCAACCGACTTCCTGGTCTTTTGTGCCAGATCATTGCTTTTCAGCATGGAAGCTGATTTTCTTCCCGTGCTTCTGTTCAACATCTTTCCACTCTTTGATATTTCTATTTCAGCTGTTTGCACTGCTAAAAAGAGGCAAACTGCTTTAAGGTTAAATTTTAAAAGTTGAAATAGATAAGGAGTTTCCATCTTTAGAACAAAGTTTTAAGAAACCTTTGGCTTTTCGGGTATTCTCTCTATATTGCAATTGTCTTAAAAGATAGCTAGAAGTACAACATTGAGTACCGGTACTTGGTCTCTGGGCTATTGTGTAGATCACTGAAATGACACAAACTTTTTAAAATATATATAAAAAATAGAATGTAGAACTACGGTAATGTGGAACTGCTTCATGGAATATCACAAATATAATTTCTATATTCTTTGGAATCTAAGATGATGTCTGTATGTATTCTATCTCGTCTTCTGAAGTCCTTCATATTTTTCCCCATTACAGTGATACTGTTCCATTCTCATTCATCTAGGAGGAAGTAAGGAGTTTAGATACTAACAGAATATATCTAACACCTTCTGACAGCAAGAGAAATTCATAAGATATTAATCCTGCTGCACTTGTGTATCAGCACTAATGTTTTTGTTTTTTTAAAAAAAGTTTGGTTAGTTTGGAGGTTAAAAGTTGGCTCTCCAGAAAATTGGTTTGGATGAGAATGAGGCGGCTCTCGAATGTCCGTGAGATTATAGAAAATGAAACTGGGAGGTAACCACTTAAAAACACAGAAGTAGATTTTATACTGGAAGTGCTGATAAATTTAGGTACGTGTATTGAAGTTGGCTTCCTTTTTGAAAGGTCTAGCTTTATTGGAAAGTTATCTTTCTAAAATGTATGCTTATAGTTTTGTTTATAAAAAATACACACAAATTTGTAAAGTGTCCATAACTTGAGATACATATTAAATAAAATGTTGTTTTTAAAAAGTTGTCTTCTGTTTACTATTGGCAAGGGTTTCCCTTATTTCTAAATGTTAAGAGACAAAGATTAATTACTGGTAATTAGCTTCTGCAAAACTCCTGTTGACAGGATGGCTTGGAGAAGAATTTCTCCTAGGTTGAATTTTCTGTATTGCTGTCTTCTATTTACTTTATTAGGAAAGTAAATTACATTTTAATTCTTTGTTGTGTGGACAGTAGGGACATTTCTGTTTTTTCCATTGTCTTGTTCCAGACATCTATTCAAAATGGAATCAGTTAGCCCCATCAGTTTAAAACAGTTGCATGTTTTTGAAACCCCATTTTACTTTAATTGTCATAAGTGCACATATTGTTTAGCTGCAATGTTTCATGATTGTTAAGATTTCTAAGGAAAATACCCAAAACTCTTGAAAACACTTTGAAATATCTGAAGGTAAACTAGTGTTATAATTGTAGGCAGTGACTTAAACTTGAAAACTACAAAATAATTTAATTATAATTAATCTTTCAAAAATACGTATTTTAAAATGGCTTTCAAATAGCACTGCTACACTCATTAAGTTCCACTGATAAGACAAGTTTGAGTTAAGTGTGTGCCAGATTATGACAAATAAGCTCTACTTTTTTATTAACAATTTTTAATTAAATTTTAACAATGAAAAGCAAAGAACAAAATTATTGTTAATTACAACGATAAATAACTCTTAAACCTCTTACCTTAGTGTGGGTTGTTATGAACCCTAGCTACCTTACTGGTGTTGTGCACTCCAGCGGCTTTTGGAAATACTTTTGAGCAAACATGAACCATCATATATTCCACGTTCTCTTCACAATTGTGGGACCAATTGTCCTGTGGTGTTTCACCTCCCACTGCCATTTACAATTTCTTATAATTTACATTTAACTTACTAAGCTGCTTTACTGCTTTTGAAATGAATGGGAAAGGGAAGCTCTGAAATGCCAAAGGTAACTGGGTTCTGTTCTATTCCCATCAACTTCTCAAAATAGGATAGAGAAAACAGCATTCCATCTGTATAATAAATTCCCTTTCTCTTTTTTTTGGTAACACCACTTAACGGGTACTAAAGGGTTTTGGGGGGGGCTGCTGGTGGTGGAGGGAATTAGATCTGTACAGTCCTGTATCAGAAAACAGAGAAACCCCAATACAAAGCATTGCAGGAGTCTGTTGAACTCCAGGAGTAAATTTTGCCTAGGGCAGTGATGTTGAATCTCAGGCCTCCCTGTGCTTGGAACTTTTCCCTAGGAAACACACCCTCACTTCCCATGCACATCTCTCAACAGCCATGCTTCACACACCCCTTGAATGTTTTTTCCTAGTTGGAATGCTTCCTTGAACTCTTGTTACTGCCTGTTGCTTGCCTGGACGGAGGATAGAGAAGTGTATGCGAGCGTATATAGAAACTAACTTACTGTACAGAGGTATATTTTACTTTTATTGCTCGGTCCACTTTTGCCCCTGGCTCCGCCTACCACTTGCACGTGACTCTCAGAAGGTTGCTGTGAAGGCACTTGGGCCGAAAAAATTTCCCCTCTTCTGCCCTTTGGGACTAATCCTACTCCTAGTTGGCCTTTTCTGGACGTAAGCATTAACACTCTCATAATGAAATCAATTATAACCTTCATTTCTAGCTAGAACTTTAATGGGATCTTTGGACCCCAATATCAGATTGTTACCGTTAAAAAATAAAAGTGTTGAAGGGTTAAAATTGCATGGCAGCATTATGTAGCTCAAAGTGACATCTGCTTGTTTTTTGGTTGCAGTTAACACTGATAAGAAGTACTTCCAAGTAACTCACTGCATTTCTGTAAAAAGTGCATATCGGTGATAATTTAGCCATAGCTTAACTTCCGAAATAGAATTGCAAGAGTTATATTGACATTAAACAACAAAAAAACTTCCAAGAAAGTATTTCATGATTCCTGCATTGCAGGGTATGTGTGTGTGTAGATGACCCTCATGGCCCTTCCAACTCTACAATTTATAATTCTATTCTGTGGTTCTGTGTATAGCTGAGGGTATATAAATCCATTTTTTGAAAACTGTTACCTATCACACTGTTTGAAAAAGTCATCCAAGCCTCTGGAGCAGATTTAGAGAACAAAGGGCACTGCATAGGGAAGTGAAATCACCTCCTTTCCATCAATGAAAACTTCTACTGGATCAACTATCCTTCTAAAATCTGAGATACTGTTCACAGTAGCATAACTGATGCTGGAATCTGGTCCCACTATCTGGAAGCACGCCCCACTTAACACAGCTAGGCTTACTATAGAGTAATCACTCATCCTTGGGACAAAAGTTAAGGACTTACTGTTGCCCATCTTTTCAAAGTGAATAATATTGAAGTTAATATTAAACTCTACAGTTCATTCTTTAGGCTGAAGTAACTGTTTACATGAACATAGACAGTGTTATCAGAAAATAGATATATGATGAAAGCTAAAATGCGTTTCCCATTCAGTTGATTTTGCAGTCTGGTAAATGTCTACTCAGAAGTAAAACTTGTGGAGTTCATTTGAGCTTGCTATTAAATAATTAGGTATAGGACTGCAGGCTTTGTGGTACAACTCTCAACATCCTTACCAGAACAGTGCAAAGTATTTTATCATTGATGGGGACAAATCTGCTTGCAGCAGAGGAAGTGATGGAAAGGATAGACACTCCATTAGCTTCTCTCCCTGAACTCCGATTTCAGCTGGTCATTAGAAGAACTATGAAAAACTATTTGTACCCAAGTTAGCTTGTTTTTCCTCTTTCCTCCTCATCACTTTTTCCTTTTGTGTCACATGTTTTAGAATGATTGTGAGTCTGCAGGCAGGGGCTACCTTGCTATTTGGTTTGATCTTATGTGGGCCCCTCAAGGAGCCTCTTCAGCAGAAGAGTAAGGTAAACATGCTTTAAAGCAAGAAAAAAGTATCTTAAGATACATAAAAACTATGCCAAGTAAGTAGCTTTATTGAGTATCTTTGGAAAAGCAAACATGTTGAGGGCAATTGCTTATCAGTGAGGTTTACCAAATAGCTCATACAATAGTAAGCAATGATTTTGGATTATGAGAATAAACTTTGGTAAGCCTCAGGTTCTCTTCCTTCCCATTTCCCTTCCTTTGCATGTGAGCGTAGAGATAAAGAGCTTCCACTTTCTGTTTCAAATAACCTGCAGCTTCCCATTATGTCTGAACTTTGCAAGCGACAATTAATTCTAACTGGTTTGTTCAGGGAAACCAGGATTTAAGTGTGTCTTCAGATGCTGATTTCTTTGAACTTTGGGCAGCGTTCAATGGTAGAGCATCAGCTTTGCAGAAGGACACAGATTCAATCCCCAGCATCTCCAAGTAGGGCTAGTAAAGACTCCTGCCTAAAACCAGGCATAGACAATACTGGGCTGGATGGGCCAGTGATCTTATATGGTGTAAGGCAGCTTCCCATGTTTCTATCAGTCTTAGAAACTCAGATGTGTAAGCTAATTGCCAAATTCCAGCTTAAACCTCGGTTACTGTCGCCATCATGGAATGTCTAGGCACCATCCCCTCCCCAATAGAATTTATTTTTATTTTTATTTCTATGCCGCTTCATATTTTAAATCTCACAGCAGTTGATAGCATCCAGAATAAAATATATCTAAGCTTCAAGGAAAATATTTCAGATCCTTCTCTAAGGTACATTTTGCTTTCCCCATATTGATTTACTGATTCAATTTACAGAACTGCCCCATAGCAGAAGGACAGTAGGAAGCCAGGGTGGTTTAGTGGTTAGGGTGTTGGACTAGGACCTGGGAGACCGCAACCTCTTCACCTACCTTGCAGGGTCGTTGCAGGCATTAACTGATGTGTGTGTGAACAATGTCCTTAGAGCAAAAGGTAGGAGATAAAAGGCAATAAATAAGCTCTTCTGCTGACCTGCATAAGAAAGCTGAAGATGGAGATGTCTGTCATCAACCAACATCTGTACTAACCAGATGAACTATTTTGCTGACTGGTTAATGCAGTGGTACCTCGGGTTAAGTACTTAATTCGTTCTGGAGGTCCGTACTTAACCTGAAACTGTTCTTAACCTGAAGCACCACTTTAGCAATGGGGCCTCCTGCTGCTGCCGCGCCGCCGGAGCACGATTTCTGTTCTCATCCTGAAGCAAAGTTCTTAACCTGAAGCACTATTTCTGGGCTAGCAGAGTCTGTAACCTGAAGCGTATGTAACCTGAAGCATATGTAACCCGAGGTACCACTGTAATGTGATTTCTGTCCCCCATAACATAGGGTTCCATCGTAGCTCAGAATGCATTGCTTGCTAGCATTCAATGCTCCCTTTTCATTTTATTTTAGAGAGAATCCCTCCTAGAGCTTGTTTTGCTTTATAACTTTGCAGTCCACTAGCTCAGACTTGTCTTTAATCACTAACTTGGAAGCCATAGGTAACCAGGAATCCATTCAGCTGAGTGAGCAGATTGGTGGAGGAGGGAAGAAGTGCCTGATCCCTCCATCATGCTCAGCTCAGAAAGTAGTGAGCTGGAGGAGAGAAGTCGACTCCTCTGTGTCCGGCATTAAAATGGATTAGGCTGCAGGACAGAGTTCTCAGCCTGCTGAGAGCTGGCAGACCTTTTTTGAAGGCCAGCAACTTTTGTGGCCTTATTAACAGAAATCTCATACTTTTATTAATATATCTCAGTGGAGAGAGAGGTGGAAGGAAAGGTGACACTGTTTCATTGAATCTATTGCCACATCTATTTCCTCAGATGTCTACTGTACCTTCTGTGACCCATTATGTTGTAGTCAAAAGGAACTGACACAATATAGCTTGTTTAATTGTAATTTGAGAAGCCGCTGGTAGAAACGCCAGGTGTTCAGTGAACACATTACTGAGTTAACAGTATTTCTTTTGAATATTAGTACTCTATAGTGAATGTGCCTTTTCGTGGAAATGCCTGGATCCTTTCTGTATATGCATCCTTGCTTTGATCTTATATATAAATGATCTACGTGAGATTAATACAATATATAAAGTGGGGTGAAAATTATTTAACAGGCCTCTTTATGGATTGACAAATGGCTAAAGAACAGCAAGCAGAGAGAAAGGAGAAATGGACACTTCTCACAATGGAGAGATGTAAAAAGTGATGTCCTCAAGGATTTGTATTGGGACCCCTGTTCTTTAACTTGTTGATAAATTACCTGGAGGTGAGCAGGGTGGTAGACAGCTTTGCTGGTGACACCAAGTCATTTGGGGTGATAAAATAAAAGGGATTTCAAGGCATTCCGAAAGGTTCACTCCAAACTGGGTGACTTAGTATTTAAATGGTATTTAAATGGTATTTAAATAAGTGTAAAGTGTAAGTGATGGGGCCTTCACTTACAAGGAACGGGATCCTGGTCTTGTCATAGCTCAAGGAAACAGTTGACCCTCTTTTTCAGCATTTGTGAAAAAGACAAAGTGTATGGCTGAGGATCATTAGGAAAGGGGTGGAAAATAAAACTGGCAATATTGCAATTCCTTTATAAAAACATATGTTGCAACCACAGTTGGAATACTGTAGACAGGTCTAGTTGCTGCAACTTGAAAAGAATATTATAGAGCTAGAAAAGGTGCAGAGAAGGGCCACCAGAATTATTAGGGGGTGTGTGTGTGTGTGTGTGGAGCAACTATCCTCTAAGGAAAGAGCTACAGCATTTGGTTTTTTTTAGTTTAGGGAAAAAAGTGAAGGGGGTCATAACTAACATTATGTACCCTGCCCCAGCCCACATCCTCTGGCATTCACAGATGACTTTGAGGAGAGCTCAGGTCCACTTCTGAACTTGCACTGGGATTTGCAGGTGTTTCTGCCTGCAAAGGTACAGTAAGTGAAGAACTCACTTTGTGCTGTTTTTTGAAGACCCTCAAAGGCTTGTTTCAAGTGTAGGAGGCTACCACCTTAAGAGTCTTCTGTAGGTTTCTCTCTTTGGGGAATGTACATATGATAAGATAGTCATGCAAAAAATGAATTTAAAAAGCAGTGTTAGGATGAATCTTTGGCATGTTTAACAAGGAAAGAATATCTCTTGTTAATGAACCAGACAAAATTGTTGTTGATGCAGACTGTTCTATTAAATGGCAGTCCTAAAATTCTATTTTCATCAGAATTTGAATTGAATGTTAGTTGTACTCCACTTCATTTCTTTTATTGGTGTAGGGAGCCGCGGTAGAAATTGTATCATAAGTTTGCTGCAGCATCAGTTAAAATGTTTATTCTGAAATCTGCTATATTATTTGTATTTAATTTAGTAACAGCACAAATTGATTCATCCAGATTTTGTAGTAATGGGAGAGAAATCCAGAAAGCAGTTTCCCATCCACGCCTTTTTATAATTTAACACATTTTGATGTCCTAATGTTCTGTTGGCATTGCTATATTACATTACATTATTAATTGTGTCAGAATAACAATATAATTTTCACTAGTTTGTCTTCGCATTGGCCCCCTGAGTGGCAAGTAGACAGCAAAGGCAATGGCAAGCCACAAATACTCCTTCTAGGCTGATTATTTTAAGCTTGCTTGCCACATAGGCAGCTTTTCAAATGAGTTTAGCTATTCCAAAAGCTGATCAGAAATCCGTGTTAAAATTCTTTCTCACGGATCACCTATTGTAACCAATGACTTTGCAACATACTTAAGCCACCTTGGGTCATCTCAGGGTGGAAAATTAAAAAATAAAAATATTGAATATTGTTTTTCATATGTGCTGCATGTGAGTTGAGTAAATACTACTCCTTTCTTTATTTCATTTATTTGATTTGGTTCGCATATTCTAACCTGCCCAGGTAGGAGTAAATGCCTTCCTCTGGAATGTAATTGATTTCCTCTTGTTGCCATCCTGGATGTGAAAAGCCAATTCAGAAAGGTTACCTGGGTGTGAAAAGTTCATTTTCAAATAAATGAAATAATTGTCTGATCCTTCCACTTCCACTTGATGCAGCCTAACATAATACAAAGTTGTCAAAATAACACATTCAAATACCATCTCTAGCATAGAATATTTTGCCATATTCTGGGTCTAAATACTTTTTTTTAAAGGGGTTTGTACGTGAACAAGTTGCATAGATTTCTGCAAACACTGTATATTTCAGGCTTTTGTCATTGTGCAAGGAAGAGGAGGGGCATTCTGCCAAACTCCATCCCACTAAAGTGCATCACCTTTTTATTCTTTTCAGCCCTCCATGAGTTGGGTGGTCACGTTCTGAAACAAGGAGTGTCCTCTACTCTTGGAAGGGGGAAAGTGATACATTGGAGGGGGTGGAGTGTGGCAGTGTGCCCCTTCTTTCCTTTGTACAGTATAAGCCACATAAGGCTGCCATGCGTCCAGAATTTCCTGGACATATCTGGGATCCGTCCGTCGAAAACAGCCAGTTTGTCGAAATTCGTCGAGGCAGAATTTCCTATGGCCGATTAAAAACCCGGGTGTATGGCAGTCTATATTGGAAGTGTTGATTTTTTTGGTGATTTTCATTAAAAAAAGAAGAAGAAGCTTAAAAGCCTCTTTGAGTGGGGGCTCAACAAAGCTCAACAACTTTTCTAAACAAAGCCCGATGTTGTGTACAAAAATTGTACGTGTTCATTCAAGTGTTCAGTTATATGTGAGAGACTTCAGGAATCTTCTTGTGTTAAGCAGTGCTTCATTTCTGTATGTGGCATGTCCATACTAGTTTTAACTCTTTCACCCCTGCCTGCATGGAAGTAGAGACGAGAGTTGGAGCTGCGTAAGCTCATGGCCCAGGCTTTTCCTAGCTGGCTAAAAATGGTGCCTTATCATCCTATCCCCATCCATTAGTGCATTCTTCTGTGTTAATTGAGAGGACTGTGGTCTTTATGTCCTGCTTGGGAGTTTGCCAAAAGCATCTGCCTGGCAACTGTGGGAAATGGGATGCAGGATGCTGGATCCAGTAGGGAGCAATTTAAAAGGCAGTTGGTTCACAAAAACAAATGCTAATGTTAGATCACATAGGTAATTTTGCTGAGAGAAGGCTATGGTCTTGAATACAGAGATTCTTTTGTTCCTGATGGATGGGGGACACGAGATACCCAGAGTTTAAAGATAGGAAAAGATGTTGTCATTGAACTCTGAATTGTATTGCTCAGTTTTGCATTTCCAGGGTTGGAAAAATATTTCACTTTCTTATTTGAACCCTGCACTGCGATTAAAATCTTTCAAATTCCTGGGTTTCAGAATAAAAATTTCCTAGGTAGCCATGCTATATATATATAAATAAATAAAAGGATGTCACATAGAGGAGGGAGAAAGGTTGTTTTCTGCTGCTCCAGAGAAGCGGACACGGAGCAATGGATCCAAACTACAAGAAAGAAGATTCCACCTAAACATTAGGAAGAACTTCCTGACAGTGAGAGCTGTTCGACAGTGGAATTTGCTGCCAAGGAGTGTGGTGGAGTCTCCTTCTTTGGAGGTCCTTAAGCAGAGGCTTGACAACCATATGTCAGGAGTGCTCTGATGGTGTTTCCTGCTTGGCAGGGGGTTGGACTCGATGGCCCTTGTGGTCTCTTCCAACTCTATGATTCTATGATTCTATTCTATGCTCGGCAGTGTTTTGCTCAGTGTTCGAAACTCCCGTTGTTTTAGGTGCACTTTGTGACAGGGAGTTTCATTAGTGGAAGCAGCTTCTGAGCTCTGGGTACAGTACTGCACCTAAGATTTCAGATTAAAACTGCAGAATGGAAGGAAAGGAGGACCTTTTTCTGCCTTCCCACTTCCAGCTGCTACTCTTTGAAGACTGGAGAAGAGATCCTGTTAGGAATATTAGGGGAGTGGGCAGGGGCAGGACTAGACTATGTGGAAAATGAACATAATATTCTAGCTGCAGTTCATTCATTTTCAGCTGTGTATTCTGGTTATGAAAAAGCGAGACTAGACATTCCATTGTTGGCCCATAACCTCTGTTTAAGGTGCGACTTAGCTCCTAGTTTTCATATCTCAGTTTCTAATACTTGTTTTGCTATATTTTAATACCCCCATTTTTGCATATTCTGTGTTTATAAATGCAAATATACACCATCTATAATTCCTGGGTGTGGGAAAATGATCAGAAATAAGTGATGGAACCGCTGTGTCTGTTGTGTAGGTGGCTCAGTTTTAATAGTTACCAGGACTCATTAGAGAAAATAAGCAATGATAGAACAGAACTTACATAACGTTATAGCTTTGCTGTATTTTGTACTGTGGTTTGTGTACCTTTTGACTTTTTTGAGAGATGTACTATCAAGCTAAGGAGAGGTTTTTAAAATAAACTTGAGTTACTGTAATATTTCTCTATAATTTATTCTTTATCTCAGTATGCGGTCTTAAAAGGCCGTTTACAAACGGTACAACATAAAAACAGTCTTCAATAATAAAAGTTTCTAATTAATTGAAAAAGCAGTCATTAAACTGTAATGGAGTCAAGTCTTTTGTTTCCTTTTTTCATTAGTTTTTATCTGGCTTGGGCACAATCTGTAGTTTGCAATCCATGTTTTGCTTGTCATTCTTTCTGTAGCTGGCTGCTTTGACTGTCATAGCCCATCATTCCCAGCAGTTACCTCCCGCATGGGTATGGTGGGGAAAAAAAGATGTGGGGGCAAATCCATGCAGTGCCAATGTCTCACTCTTTCTCCTTCCCCTTCAAAATGCAGGTGCTGCTAAATTAGTGAACGACCCCACTTCTCGTTTCCTGTCCTTAAACAGTGGGGTTAAGGAAGCCATATAATGAATGGCAGTTTTTGTCTCTGCAGTAGCCATAGAAAGAACAAAGAATTCTTAAATGTAAGAGATGGTTTGAATTCTCCTCCCGCCCCCTTTTGTATTTCTTATTTTTGTAGTATTGGACTGGGGCTATATATGGAGCTGCTGCTTTAAGCAAATTCCTGCTGTTACAGCTGAGGGAGCCCCACCATGCATCATATGTATGTATACAGTGCTCTGGATGTGAACGGGATCTGTTCCGGAGCCCTGTTCGCATCCAGAAGCGAATGCAACCCACGTCTGCGCGTGCACGGGTCGTGATTCACCGCTTCTGCACATGCCGTCATTTTGACCATCTGCACATGCGCGAGCAGCGAAACCCAGAAGTAACGCGCTCCATTACTTCTGGGTCGCTGCAGCACGCAACCCGAAAATACTTATCCTGAAGCTACTTCAATCCAAGGTATGATTGTATTGCAATAAGAAGGGGATTGAGGATGGAGCTGCGCTTGGCCTTTAAGGATAGCAACATTGATGAAACTCCTTTAGCACCCTTAAACAGTTCTGCACAAACGGCTTGAAATGAAAGACTGCAGTTTAACAACTTTTTTAGTTTAAAGCTCATACACTTTAGTGTATAAAGTAACTGCTATTGAGGCCTCAATCCCTATGCGCACTTAACAGAGAATAAGGCCCTTTGAATTTAATGGGGCATCCGTCTAAGTGAAGATGCATGCATAGCATCAAAGCATGCCCTTTTTTCAGTTAGATTTTACACATTGTTTGTGGCTTCTCTCTGTATGCTGTTAAGATCCATATTCCTGGGCTGACTATGATGTGTTATGCCCTCTGTATGCTGTTAGAGAAGGACAGATTAAATGAAGTGAATCTGGGTCACTTGCTTATCATAAAGGAAGGCTCAGCCCTTTAGCAACTGTACTGAGTCAGAGTTCTTTTCATGTGCTAGAGAAAGTAGTAATTCCCTTGAATTGTTGCATTAAGAGTACATTTCACCTTAACATTTTATTCTTATGGACTGGCCCTGTCGAGGAGAAGCTTTTGAGGCAAACAAGCGGTCATGTAACACTCTTCTGTATCCACAGTCTTCAAAATTTAGGGAGGCAAAGGAAAAAACAATGAGTGGGAAACTAATACTGCCTAACATTTTAATGTGTTTCAGTAACATTTACATCAACGTAATACTTTCCAGTTCACAAAAAGCAACTTGACAGTATCGGTGTGCCTTTTAGTTGATTTATAAACAGAAGTGACTACTGTGGAAATGAGTTCCACTGTTTATTTATGTGTTGTGTGAAGGAGACAAAAGAAAGAACTACTCCACACAGTGCATAGTTAAACTATGCCATGGAATTTGCTTCCATGGGAGGCAGTGATGGTGACCAACTTGGATGGCTTTAAAAGGAGATTAGACATTTATTATTATTACTGCGTTTCTGATTCATTTCAACAGAAGAAAACCCCCCAAAAGTATAGAATCATAGAATCATAGAATCATAGAATTGGAAGAGACCACAAGGGCCATCGAGTCCAACCCCCTGCCAAGCAGGAAACACCATCAGAGCACTCCTGACATATGGTTGTCAAGCCTCTACTTAAGGACCTCCAAAGAAGGAGACTCCACCACACTCCTTGGCAGCAAATTCCACTGTTGAACAGCTCTTACTGTCAGGAAGTTCTTCCTAATGTTTAGGTGGAATCTTCTTTCTTGTAGTTTGGATCCATTGCTCCGTGTCCGCTTCTCTGGAGCAGCAGAAAATAACCTTTCTCCCTCCTCTATGTGACATCCTTTTATATATTTGAACATGGCTATCATATCACCCCTTAACCTCCTCTTCTCCAGGCTAAACATGCCCAGCTCCCTTAGCCGTTCCTCATAAGGCATTGTTTCCAGGCCTTTGACCATTTTGGTTGCTCTCCTCTGACACGTTCCAGTTTGTCAGTGTCCTTCTTGGACTGTGGTGCCCAGAACTGGACACAGTACTCCAGGTGAGGTCTGACCAGAGCAGAATACAGTGGCACTATTACTTCCCTTGATCTAGATGTTATACTATATACTATATATATATACTATATATATAGACTATATATACTATATACTATATACTATAAAAAAGGAAAAAAGAATTACATATTACATAATATATTACATTAAAAAATACAATCATTGACGGACTTCCCTTCCTCTCCTTTCTTGGTTTCTTGTATATTCCACTTCCTCTCACGTTTTCTTCGTTTCCCCAGTCTTTCTCTACTCCTCCCATTAATTCTAGTTCTAACTTACACTGCCGAACATACTAAGATGAGACAAATTCATTGTTCTAGGCGCATTTTGCAACAGGGAATTTCATTAATGCGAGCAGCTTCTGAGCTCTGGACACAGTACTGCGCCTAAGATTTCAGATTAAAACTGCCACTGCTGGAAGGAACCTTTTTCTGCCTCCTCACTGCCAGCCATTCTGAAGACTGAAGAAGGGACCCTCATAAGAATATTAGGGGGGCGGGCAGGGGAAGTATGGCTTTTTTTTTTTTTGCAGCCTTCAGATGAGGACTAGACTATGTGATTTTACCAGTTTATGGGGAGCAGGCTGCAGTTTATTCATTTTCGACTTTGTATTCTTGTTATAAAAAAGTGCGCCTAGACAATCCTTTGTGTCACCTATAACCTAGGTTTAAGGTGCCATTTAGTTCCTAGCTTTCATATCTCAGTTGCTAACACTGATGCCCATATTAACTGGCAATATTTCAGTGGCCGGGTGGTTGTTGTTTTGGGTACCACCTGGCACACTAAAAAACAAAAACAAACCCAGAATACCACTTCCATCCATGCTTGAGATTTGTATTGGCACTTGGTTGGATACAGTGTTCTGGACTCGGTGGACCCTTGACCTGGTCAATATATTTGGTATGTTCCCAGTAAGTAAATAAGAAGCATATAAGTAGAAGACTTGTAGCTAATTTTTGATAGCCCTTTTTTAATCCTGTAAAACATTAATTAACATTAGCAATAATACCTTGCCATTAAATAATTCATATATTGTTTATGTTGTACCACATTTCATAATGGCAAGGTCAATGCTTTTGAAGATCCTTTCAGTTCTGTAAGTAACATATAAATTAGCCTTTGACTTTACAATATGATTTTTCATTTTATAGTGAAATAAAACCTATTGTGTTTGCTAAAGTTGTTGATTCCCTCAACTTTTCTAATAACTTAATCTACTTCATTTACAGGAAGTGTCCATCAAAGCTTGCTTGCTTCAACAGACACAAAAAAGTTAATGGGCAAAAGTACAGTTTTTAGGTAGGTAGATATTTTCTTAGTGTGTGTTAGGTTTTCTAGGAAAGATTTTCTAGTAATGTTTGTAAACAGATAATAAATAAAGTTTTTCACTGATAAATATTTGATCCAGTCAAGGATGGAAAAGTAACCTGGATGTTTGTAGGCAATTTTGCAATCTTTTATTTTAATTTATTTTTTGTTGAACTTTGCATATAATGGCAATTCAGTATTGTGGAGGGTTTGTAAGATGAGTGTTTTTCTTATGAAAACATTTTGGAATACTTGGGAGGGGGGAAATGCCCAAATGGGAAGTTTACTTCCAATATTATAGTTCTAATAAGGCAAATTGCTGCTTTTAAACTGAGTTGGTAACACTTTGTTGTGGTTGAATTACCGTTTCAGTTAGTCATAACTGAAGTGCACCCTGTGTACATTTTTGTACATTATGCCATTGGCATTTTTGAAGCCACCTTGAGTGCCCATTGGGCCATTTGTTAAAAGGTATGTTTATTCAATGTATTTATTTGAACCTTAATATTAAAGTGTTTATTCAGTTCCTCTCACTGATCCAACATTTGAGACTGCATGCACATAACTCTTCAGGGAAAAGCACTGCTCAGCTGTTTGGAAGTAGGAGTAGGCAATTGTTTTCAGCTCCTTGCTTTTCCATCCTGTTCCAGCCAAGCAGTTGAACAGCTGGATTTTAAGGTTTTTGGAAGGGGCTTTCCACACGAAGCTCTGATTGATGCACATGTGTTCCTTCTTTGAGATTGGGATAACTGCCTGGTATTTGTGCTAACATATTGTGATGGAAAACCTGTTCAGCCTTAAGAACCCTCTTGACCTTAACAGTCCTATGTATTGTTTACACAGGAGTAAATCCCACTGTGCTTGCTTACTTCCTGATAAGCATGCCTAGGATTGAAGACTTAGAGCAGAATTCAGTGAAGACTTTTGCTAGTGCAGCAGGGATTTCTCTCTTCCCCGTCCCCTGTGTATCACCCAAATTGGGCTCTGGTGGGGCTGGGAGAACCAGAAGGACAATATGGGAGGGGGGCGGGGGGGGGAGATGTTCCATCTGGCAAGTTGAAAAGCTTGTTGTGCTGGAATGATTGCCACAGAGCTGCATTGAATCCCAGCAAGTTCAAAACCTCATGAGTTCTGCATACTTGAGGGAAATCGCTTCCATATGTACCTGCATGTCTCCTTTGATCTCTTTCGGAAGTGGTGCACCGTATGCCACCACTATTGGAATATTTTAAAGCTATGTCCTAATATCTTTGATTAAAGAGTTATTCAGGGAAATGTCTTCAGAGAGTTGTAGGTGGTAGACCTCCCTTTTATAAGTATAAGAGAGCAAAGTTTTGATGAGAAGACTCTCCCTCGGAGGAAAAATATTTCAAATTCCTAAGAGTCTGCATCATGTACTAAGGACAGTACCCTGAGCAAACTTGAGGGAGAGCAAGAATGCCAAATTGTTTGGTGTCAGAAGCAAATGTTAAGCTGTTTGGAGGAAATGTACAGAATTCCTGCCTGCCCTCCCAGCTCCAATCTATAATTAATCAGACATGATTTGAATTAAATGTCTTCAAAGAGGAGTCTTACAGTTTGTAACCTTAAACACTAGATATCTAAAATCTGAATATGATTTTTGCCTTCCCTTAAAGAGCTTGTTATTCTTACAAAATCTGTTCTGCCCTTTTATTACTTCTCAGACAAGATGTAAACTACTGTTGAACAGATCATATACTAACTACCCCATTATGACAACATCTTTCTCTTAGCTGCTGTTACCACAGCCATGTGGCTATTTGTATGCCTATACTTGGGAATGCAAATCCCTTGTCTTGGGTGGGGAAGGGTACTCAAGTTAATGTTTTCCCTTGCCACTTAGAGATGCTTCAGGTTTCACTCTTTCTTCCCTTGTGGGAGTGCACATGGAGGCAATTCTCGTGATGAAAATAAAAATGAGAGTGCCTAAACCACACTGGCTTGTGGGACAGACCTAGTTTTTCCAAGAATTCCAGAAGTAGGTTCATATATCTCGTTTATACTTGTGAATAGACTCCAGTATAAGTTATTGCTAATAATACCTATTTCAAAAGCTGTGCTTGTTAAGAAGTAGCCATCAGTAGATGGTACGGGTGAGGAATTACTACAATTTCTTAGTTTTGGTGGAATGAGAAAAGATTTATAGTTCTTTGAATTTCAGAAAATCTTACAATTTAAATACTTTAAAAACAGCCATAGAAGAATACAGTATAGGAAAACTGGGAGGCTAGAACTAATTATCACTGGAGGAAGAAAGTACTTTGATCTTTGAGACTGAGGCTAGGAAGGTAAAAATCGGGCCTAATGGAAGATTCTTCAAAGAGAGCAAGCATTAGCGTAACATGTGTGAAATGACAATGCTATTATTGCTCCACTCCCTGCTCCAAAAAGGAGGAAATTATATTTTCCTTTGGCTGAATATGGCAACTCCGCTCAGAAGATGGGTGGACTATCATTGTTTCTATAGTTGATGTGCAAATGGGGAAACTTTCCATGAAAGTTCCTTATGTTTACTAGGGGCAATGCAATGGTAGTAATAGTAGGGTAGTGTTATAATGAGAAGGGAGTAAGTTGGCAAAGAACAGTCTCTCTGGCTTCACTGCATGCAAGATTACCTTGGTTGACTCTACTCTACCTTGGCATTATCGGATCATAGAGTTGGAAGGGACCCTGAGGATCATCTTAGCCCAACCCCTTGCAATGCGGGACTATGCAGCTGCCCCATATGGGAATCAAACCTGCAGTCTTGGCATTATTAGCACCGTACTCTAACCAACTGGGTGATGTATCGATATGCCGCCCAGAACCAGTTTGAGGGCCAGAGCATGATGTTTCCTTCACCTGGCAGTATATCGCAGGTGAGGCTTGCTTGTGCCTCCTTCCTTCCTGCATCAAAGGCACAGCACAAACTTTTCTGAGGAACAAGATCAAACTTAAATCTGCTATGGTTACTGATTTATGTCTTTCTGGCAGTTTGTAACTTTAAGTGCAAGTATTGATAACTACAAAGCAATTCTGCCTTTTTTATTTTTAGTGAGGGCAATGCAATGGTAGTAATAGTAGGGTAGTGTTATAATGAGAAGGGAGTAAGTTGGCAAAGAACAGTCTCTCTGGCTTCACTGCATGCAAGATTACCTTGGTTGACTCTACTCTTCTTCACCCTTGCTAGGAGCAGCAGCTGCCACCAACAATTTCTCAGCTCATCATCACTTTGCTCAGCTAGAGTAAAAGAGGAGATAATCCCCTTAGCCTGTTAAATACTGCATTCCATTTTGTAGGTGATTTGTGAGCCAATTGTGAAGTGAGAGCGCTACCTAAGTGTATTGGGAAAACCTGGAATTTACTTTTGCGTGAAATAAAAATTAGAGGAGTGAAGGGGGAACTGTGGATTCCATCCTACTCACCCCAAAAAAGGCTTTCTTGTTTGTTTTCAGGAAAAAAATGGATTGTGGAATATTTTATTTTAGAATGATGGGAAAAAACATGTTTAAGCCAAGGTGTTCATATATTTACTCCCCTGAAATGGTTTCTAAAAGCTATGTAACACAAAGGCTTTCTGTAAGACTATGTACAGTGTCAGATCATTGCAGCTCCTGTGCACTGAGGACAAACAAGCCCTGAGTTGTAAACAGAGACTACTACTATCAACCTTAAGAGCAAGATGCATTTGTGCCTCTAGGGGCACTGCCATTGTCACAGGAGGAGGAGGAGGAGGAGGAGGAGGAGGAGGAGGAAGGTTTCAGTGCCTTCTTTGCTTGTGGGCTTCCTCTTGTTGGCATAGTTGGTGCATCTGTTTCTGTCCTTGACTAGACCTCAAAGGACTGGAGCATAGTACAGGGCAACAAAAAAGAGCTGAAAGTGTACTTAAATTACCTGTACGGTATATTTATTGAATCTTTGTTCCCTGGTCCCCACTTTTTCTCAGCTGTTTTTATGGAAATAAGTGTTTTATGTCTGCTTGACACTGTACTATAGGATACATAATAATTTTCTTTGTTTTACTAATGTTGTTTTGTTTCTTCTGTTTTTATCGGTTTTTGCCTGCTCCTCATAAACTAGCGAAACCAGAGGTTCCTTATAGCTCAGGTTCCTTACAGTTCAGCAGTTTGTAGCTCGATTTGTAACAAAAAAAATAAAAAGTAACTTCAATTTCGAATTATTGTCTGACTAAACTGTTCTTTTAATATACCAAACATATATACCAAGATATAAATAATACAGTCTGTGTTCCTAACGTACGAAAATTGCTTTCAATCTGTAAAGGGAGAGAGAGAGACAGAGAGAGAGACAGAGAGCGCAATAACTTTCACTGAATATTAGTGGCTGGATATAAAAGAAGCTGGCCTAAGGAGGACATCATCATATATGACTTTGTTTTATTGCTGTCTGGGCCCTTCATTGCTACAGTACCCCAAACACACAGCCCTGTTGGTAAAGAATTAAGAATATTACGACTAAGCAGAGATTTGTACTGTACGCGTTTCTCAGCTTCCACTGCCCTTTAACAAAGTAGGTATAATAGTTGCCTACTTCATGGTATTATTGTGAGGGCATACAAGTAGTAAAGTAATTTGTGCATTTTTAGGAACACAAGGCAATTGTTTATTTAATAGTAGTGTGTACAAATGAGTGGTGTAGACTGCAGTCATATATCCACTTGGGAGTAACTCCCATTGAACTTCTGAGTAGGCATGTATGCATCAAACTGTTAACCATCAATAGCTAGGGAACTGGTTTGCTCTTCTGCACTGTAGAATTTTGCTTTGAGAGAAGCTATACATAGTGCTGGGTTTAGCACATTTTGTTTTGTGGAGCTGGAGGTGCTACATAAAAATGAGTATGATTTGGTTCAGATGTAACACTAAACTATGGCTTCTGTGTTTCCTGCTCCCTTCTTTGTCACAGCCACAAGAAGATTGGAAACTTTCGTTTCTGTTTTCAGCTAACTGGTGATCATTTTAGCCAAAATCAGAACCGTGGTTAACTTTAACTGTGACTTAGGGAAACAAATCCTGGTTTAAGTTCGGTTCATTCCCCAAATGAGAGATTCAAATATAATGAGTAACTTTGGTTTTCAACAAACAAATAGAAGCAAATGCTTCCTCTTGCCGGTGGTAGAGGAGTATTACAGTAAACTATAGTTTAGCAAATTGTTAGAATTGGAGTATGTATGTGTGTTTTTAAGCATCATTAAATTCAGGAATTGCTTTACTTTTGTTCCAGAGATTAATGCCATATTCTTATAATGTAGGTGACAAACAGCATGTTTGGTGCTTCAAGAAAGAAGTTTGTAGAGGGAGTCGACAGTGACTACCACGATGAAAACATGTACTACGGCCAGCCTTCGATGTTCCCACATCGATCAGAAAAAGATGTAAGTTTTTATTAACAGTAACTTATTTTTTCCATTTTTTAAATTGGTTAAAAATACATGATTTTGTAATCAGGGATACCAGAGTTAATTGGCTTGAATTACCATACATGCTGCACAGAATGTGCATAAGTGTTCACCCTTGCAATAGATTGGAAAGCTCAAGTCCTCAAGTGTAGATCTAACCATTAAGTGGAAAAATTGGCATTCGTGGCTAGCATTTAACATATTTAGTGCTATAATCAGATTTCTAGGCACCACCTTATTTATTTAGGTAAGCGTTTTTGCTCCAACTTTCCAATATATATGTATTACTCAAGGGAGCTTTTGCAGATTAAAATTCACAATAAAATAGTAATATGAAAGAAAACACAACAAAAGCAGGCACAGTAGGCAAAATCTCTTGAATAAACAACTGGAAAATATTTGATATCATGTTTAGGTGCACACATGGTACTTGGGTGTTTGCAAGCTCCATGTTTGTGTCACACAATGTGGCAATGCGTGCCCTTCAGCTAACTAGGAACTATAAAATGGGTAGGTTGTTCTTGTGCCAGACCTGAGTGCCTTCTGAAGCTATCACACAGGACATGAAGGAAATAATCTTCTCCAGTTATTCAGAATATGAAGTTTATTGCTCTACTGCCTATAAATATGGAGGCCCCATTTTGCCTCCAGTCATTCCTGAAAGCTTCTATAATGCACCTATTCATAGTCCAGTGGCTCTTTTGCACTAAATGCAAACTAGGGATCACTCCAAACATTCCAGTATTCAGTTTTTCAGAGAGATAGAAATGCTATTTATGCTCATGGAGCTTTTCATTGGCATATGGCTGTGTGGTTGATCATCCTTGATAATAAGTCCATCCAATCTCCCCCCGCTTCCCGGTTCTTTGTCCTATTCCCCATGCTTCAAACATTCTTGAGGCATTTCTTATACATCAGTGGCCTGAGAGAGGAAAAATAAAATCACTTTTCCAGTTTCCAAAAAGCTTTCCTGCTTAGTTACTTCGTGGTGACCTGCCTACTGGTGACAAAGTTCTCAGTAGGCTAGTTTTCGGTGAGGTGGCAAGCCTATTGTTGGGCAGTACCACTTCAGACCAGAGGTGGAAGAAAGTTCATATGACTGAATACCCCTCTGTTTTGAATAAATAAATAAATCTGGAAAGCTAAACTAGAACACCCTGTCATACAGTTATCTATGTAGAGAGATGCTTTATGTACAGGAGCAACTAATGATGTAAACTTCCACCTGCAGTCTGAGCGAAACAGCTCAGACTGAGAACTAGGTCAATGATACTTAGTGAGTCAGATAATCTCTGTTAGGTTTATTGTGCTGATAACAAGTCAGAATGCAGAAAATGTGCACATTACTGCACATATGTCATAGAACCATTTTTTTCTGTGAGTTTTGAATAATAATTTTGGATGTTAGAAATTTATGGTGAATTGAGAGTATTAATAAATCATGGATAGCTTTGCATTCTGAGTGTCACATTGAGAAATTTCCTCCCTTTCATGTCAAATTGTTTTATTAAATGTGATTAGTTTGAATTAGAGCCTGAATAGTTTATTAGTATTTTTTTCTTTGGGTACTATTGCTCATCTCACTATTTCCAGAATTTTCCCCATGTGCATTCCTGTTTGCATCTGTGTTTTTGGAGCTTTCCAACCTCCCCCTTCCTCCTGCAACTCCCTGTGGTGCCTTGGGAGCTTCTCAGACTTTCTCAACCTCAATCTTTTAGAGCATATTTCGTAGGAGAGGGGCACTTGGGAGCTTCTGTGCAGAAGCACAAGTGCTGCCTTCGTAACTTCAGATACTTCCTATATGTTCCATTATCTGTTCTGTTAGTGGTGTTCACTAGCTTAGAGAACCTTCCTAATCTCAGTTTACTAAAACTGAGTCCTTGTACGGCAGCTCCGTATAGCAAAATGTAACTAACAATAGTCCTATTTAGGCAAAAGCTTGTGGGTATAAAGTGGGGAGGGCACATGCACACAGGGCTCCACTCCCAGTGACTGCTGGTTCTGCTTCCGAACTTCTGGTATTAAATGCAAGATTTAAAGAAGGGCGATTCTAAGCTGAACATGCTTAGAAGCCTCTTCTTAGCCAAGGACCCTGTGTTATTACTTTTGCACATCTTCATATGAGCACACTTAGAACCCCACTTGAGACCAATGCACCCAACACACAAAGAAAGATCGAAGGGTGCCAGAGTTCACTGGGAGGTTGGGAGCAGGGCCTTCTCTGCACACTGCTTTTAGTAAAGGTAAAGGGACCCCTGACCATTAGGTCCAGTCGTGACCAACTCTGGAGTTGCGGCGCTCATCTCGCTTCATTGGCCGAGGGAGCCGGCGTACATCTTCCGGGTCATGTGGCCAGCATGACTAAGCCGCTTCTGGCGAGCCAGAGCAGCGCACGGAAACGCTATTTACCTTTCTGCCATTTACCTATTTATCTACTTGCACTTTGACGTGCTTTCAAACTGCTAGGTTGGCAGGAGCAGGGACCGAGCAATAGGAGCTCACCCCGTTGCGGGGATTCGAACCACCGACCTTCTGATCGGCAAGCCCTAGGCTCTGTGGTTTAACCCACAGCGCCACCCGCATCCCACACTGCCTTTAGCTCCCTACTTTAAACCTGTACATGCTTGCCCCAAACACATGAATTGTGGTTAAAACTTGCCTGCAGTAGATGATTTCACAACTGCCTTCATTAATTTTCTTAAAGAGTTTAATATTGTAGAAATTCTTTGTTATTCTATCCTTGACCGACTCTTTATTTACCATTTTAGATGCTGGCATCACCTTCAACATCAGGTCAGCTGTCTCAGTTTGGGGCAAGTTTATACGGGCATCAAAGTAAGTATTCTGTTCTAAGTTATATGTGAACGTACAGGCTTGTATAAGTTGTTTTGCAAACATGCTGGCTTAATGTTGCTTTTTCCTTGCCTACCACCGTGATTTCAGTGTATCTTTAGATTCTTGTTGTTTTTTTAACCAACTCCTGAAAGGTCAATGGAGTGCAACATACATTTCTATTGGCCTACCTTCTGTCTATCCCCCCCCCCAATTTTTTTAATGAAGTTTTTCACAGTTATAACAAACGTAACATGGGGGGGGGGGAGAAAACACACAAGAGAAAACACATTACTAAAAAAGAAAAACATTTTCTTTGACACATATCACTTGAAAAACCCAAATTATCTTACCTTGTTAATTGACTTCCTCGAATCCCTCCCTTCTGAATTTCATTGTAGCTGTGTATAACAGCTCTCCAATATCATTCTACAACTAAAATTATTTCCAACTATGAACTATCTTCTTCTCTTTTCTTAATATTCTAAATCCAACTTACTTACAATTGAATCTTATTTTAATCCTCGGCCTGTTTGGTACTTTCAAGTGACTTCTAGTTATTTATATTACAATATTTAGTTAAATAGTCCTTCAATTCCAGTCTTCTTGATATTCCTCTTCTTTCTGGTCGCGGATTCTTCCAGTCAGGTCGGCTAGCTCCCAAAAGTCCAACATCTTCACCTGCCATTCTTCTACCGTTGGAATTTCTTAGGATTTCCAATTTTTAGCTAACAGCAGCCTGTCTAATAGGGAGGTTTTCCTAGGTTACAAGAGGCTGAATATCCTCTATGGGGCAGTGGATTTTTTCTCTCATAGGCCTAGTTCACACACCACATTAAACCATAGTTAAAATAAACTATGGTCTAATGTGAACAAGCATGGTCCTGGTGCATGCTGCTGAAATTCCATCTTTTCCGCTCTTGTTGCTGCTGTCTTGCCTGGAAATAGGGCATGTAGCTTGTATTATCTGAATCTGGCCTCGTGGTTTATTTCTCTGTCAACAAACCATGATCAGAAACCAGCTTGGCTTACCACTTGTGGTTTGTTGGGAGGAAACAGAATCATGTGGTTTGTTTCAGAAACATACAGGACCATACTACAACTTGCTTCCTGGCAGTGTGGCAAGAGTGAGAGAAGAAGGAAGTGCTTGCAATTTCAGCATTGTACAACAAGCACATTGCTCGATCACATTAAACAATAGTCTGTTTTAACTATGGTTTGATGTGAAGTGCAAATCAGGTTATATAGCTATTCAATACAGCTGATTTTTCATGACTTTTGGGGTGGGCAACCTCTCCTTGACTCTAAAATGAAAAACAGCTGGGCTGAATTTATTAGTTTAGCGGATATCTGGAAATAATTCAGTAGGTCAGGATTATTTCCAAGTCTGGATAAACTGCCAACAGGAATTAAAAGTGAAAGTAGACAAAAGCAACTCCTTTACCTTACAAGACTGTCTAGAAATTTATCTTCATTTCAGCAAGCAAATGTAGAAATCTCTTAACTGCCCACAAGAAATTCTCCCCGTGGTGCAACAATGTGCTAATACTTCTCCCGCTTCATAATAGCCAGTTCTGATATAATACAGACAGAATTGCTCTCATGATTACTAACATCTAATTCCTCATAACTAAGGTGTTTTAGGATTCCACATTTTTTTAAAAAAAATACCAATCATGTTGATAGTCTGATGTCTTATTTCTTTTCATACCCGTATTCATGAGCAGGAAGGCATGGTGGTATTTGTGGCACAAATTTTCCCTGTGAAGAGCAAGCAGGAGTAGCAAACAGTAGGAAGCCTGGCTAGACAATTCAGGTGGTAATGTTGGTTTTGGCACATGAAGCCATAGCTCCCAGTGCAGAACAAAGGCTAATCACAGCCCTAGCCCAAACTGTTGGAGGCCTGAGGAGCCAGACTCACATGGATGAATGGGTCTCTGCTGTCAGGGATATTGGCAATGCTCATTCAGGGAAATGGCTAGGTGCAAACCTTTTAAGATCTTTGCTAGAGCTCCCCGTGGCAAAACAAAAGACACATGCACTGCCTTTTAATTGACTTTAATATTGTACCAATTAATCAGCATTTTCTACATTAATATAAATAGTGCAGAATTTTGAAAGTAATGACCCAAACGTTATTTCTTGGGCATAATGAATGTTCCAAGGTGTGGTTTTCACTTTGATTTTCCACTTATTTTTTCATATAGAAGGCATTGCAATGTAAATATAGTCTACTCTTTAAGAAGCCTATTTCTTTGTTGACTGAAAATGGAAAGTGAAAAGTTGTACCAAGGGCATGCCTTCTCCTTTTCCAAGTGCTTTTTAATATTATGTAGATCTATCTCTGAAACCGTGATTTACAGCAGTAGCCCAAAATGAAATCAAACCCAGCAGCAGACCCCAAAAAGAGCCACAGCATGTTGAGATAAACAGCACTTACCATATTCAAAATTCCAAGTTATGCAGACACATAGGAATCAGTTAAATATATTTTATGACGATGAAGATTAAAACAACCTATAAGCCACTCCAAAATAAAGACATACCAAGTGATGCATGTAAAAGAACTGTTGATTGCTCTTAGGCAAACCAATATTAACAGCTTCTTTCACAACACATAGCGTGTTGTAAAACTGATGACAGTACATATTTTTTCCATTCTGATCTTCCTTCTTGCTCTTTTTTAATTTGAGTAGTCCCAGTTTGCATACTGCACATGAAAAAATGTTTCTATATTTTCAAACAAATGTGTCACATGCAATGGATCAGTGGCAAATCAGTAGGTTTGCCACTTGAATATTTAATACATTACGTTTAACAAGAGCAAATGAGTTTAAAGTTGGGGGCTTGTATATCAACAAAGTTGGGTAAAACAAAAGCCCATATTTATCCCTTTTTAACATATAGGTATATAGTCTTTTTTGTTATACCTTTAGGTGGTTTGGTTTTTGGAATATAGAAACTTCTCTGCAGAAGTTTGTGGTACTTCAGACGGCCTAGACGCCAAATAAAACTTCATATCATACTCATTGTGTCCATATTCACAGATGTGTTGCAAAAGAGGAGAATGAACCTTGACTGTAGTTTGTAGTTAGCAAGGGGAGAGCTTATACATGACTTTGGGTTCGAATGACACAATAAGCCAAACCTTGATTTAACTTGGCATATAAGGGTTTTTTAAAAGGAAGGAAGAGAGAATGAAAACAACAGGGAGGAGCGAAGACGCTTTGAGCTCCTCTCCAGAAGCCTGCACAGTTCTGTGGTTCTATAACTATAATGTGAAAACCAGGCCATTGTCTAGTGAGCTGGTGAAGGATTTCAATCATAGGCACTTAGTGACTATGTTTTGATGCCTAGTTTCCTTTGGCATTCATTCTTCTTGCATAGCTGTGAAGTGGTCAGGTCTCTTTTTGATTAACTGCCACTTGTCACCTTAACAAATTCTGGTTAATCTTGCTGTGTTTCAAACAGACTGTGGATAACTTCAAACCGTAGTTTATGAAGCTGAGTCCCCACCCCCAATAAACCATAGTTAAGATTAACTGCTTTTTAGGATTCAGGTGAGATGCTAATCTGGTTAATCTAAATGGGAAGCAACAGCTTCTGATTTCATGGCGCTGCAGTGGGAGAGGAAACATACAAGTCTGGGGAGAGACTAGGTTTCTTCCTGTCATAATTAACACAGCCTGAAGAAAGCCAATGGAGCTTACAATCAATGTAAGTGACATTGCAGTCCACCAAGAAATACTGGAAATGAAGACTTCTGGTATACACTTTTTAAAAATCCGGATGTTTTAAAGCAAATGGAACAGTTTCTGTTAGTGAAATTTGTTTGGAGCCAATATTTGCTTAGGAGGCTTATGGTGCCCTTCAAATTAAAAATAAGTTCTAAAAACATAGCTGCTGCTTGAAAATCTCACTTAAAAAATGTTTTGTCAATCAAACATATTAACATTTCAGGAAAAACTTTATATTAATATATATGTAAGTAATTTATCTCCAAAATGAAGTTCCCTTTACCCAACTAAAAAAAAAAAGTTTGGAAACTGCACCCACTGAATTTGGAACTGATTTCATAAAAAGATAGCCTATTGTGTGCATTTTTGTTTTTTTAAAAAACTACCCAGCACATTTGGCTGTCAAATCAGAATGAATACCCATTTTTGCGAAAACCATACTTGTCTTCCTTAATTCTCTACATTGCCACTCCTCTGACTTTTTTCCAATAGGTGCACTAGGCCTTCCAATGAGGGGAATGAGCAACAATACCCCTCAGTTAAATCGCAGCTTATCGCAAGGCACTCAGTTACCGAGCCACGTAACGCCAACAACAGGGGTACCAACAATGTCACTTCACACGCCTCCATCTCCAAGCAGGTATTTATTGACAGCACTTATTTCTGCAGGGGTTCCTAAAATATGTAGCATATGTTTTTACTTTAAATTATTTTGCAGTGCACATACATTAAAAAGAACAATGTTTTAATTTTCTAGATTACGGCTTGTGTTTTGAGGGTACTGGAGGAAAGCTTGTAATGCAATATTGATCCCAGCCTTTGGAAAATAATATTCACATTCTGCTGTGCAGCTTGTTAAAATAAGACACTATATATGTGAAATGTCCTAAACTTGCTCACCCTTTTTAAAAAATCTGAAACTAACCGAGCTAGGGAAAAACTTTGGGAGCCACTGCCAGTCAAGGTAGACAATACAGGCAGCTCTTTATATGCGTATGTTTCTAATAGCCAGTTTGTTTAGAAGCAATTCTGAAAAGAACGGTTTGCTTTGACTGCTTCAGAATAACGATATTCTGCTGAACATCATTGTATCTGTTGGATCTTCTTTTCCAGGGGTATATTGCCTATGAATCCTAGGAATATGATGAACCACTCCCAGGTCGGTCAGGGCATTGGAATTCCCAGCAGGACAAACAGCATGAGTAGTTCGGGATTAGGCAGCCCTAATCGAAGCTCACCCAGCATAATCTGTATGCCAAAGCAACAACCCTCTCGACAACCTTTTACTGTGAACAGGTAAGGCGGATTCAGTATTAGGAACCAATTTGCTGCTATGAGCTAAGCAAATGATCTGAATTTTCAAAGCTGGGTTATGAGTTAAATTAGGTCAATTTTTGTGGGAAAGTGAATGGGTAATAATAATAATAATTTATACCCTGCCCATCTGGCTGGGTTTCTTTTGAAATGCTTTCACCAGTTTTTGCAGCCCTACAAACTAAAATCAAAACTTTTTTTTTATCAAATGTATCAAAACATAATTATTTAGGATTGTATTGAATGCTACACCAGTGGCGTTCCATTGGCACAGCAGGACTTTCCCCCACCCCACCCAAAATCTGCTCCAGTGTGTTGCCAACTCCCTACCCCCCAGCTGAGGTTGAGGGTGCATGAGGGACAAGAGAGGATGAGGAAGAGCCATTGTGAGCATGGGTGTCTTACTGTTCAAGTGGAACAGCAGCCAAAGCTGACTTGCGATGCATTAGGATTAGTTAGCTCGTATTGCCAAGCTTTGTGTTAAATGTGTCAACTCTCCCAGCTCAAGGAGCGATATGAATACATGAACTTCATGTATGTAATGGAGCTTCTCTTCTTCTGACATAAACCCATGTCCCACAAGCTGCCCTTCCTTCCATCCAGAACAGCGCCACTGAAACAGATCAAGCCCCTACACCAATATAACTGGCTTCTCTGGATAAGATAGTGCAGGCATAGGCAAACTCGACCCTCCAGATGTTTTGGGACTACAACTCCCATCATCCCTAGCTAACAGGACCAGTGGTCAGGGATGATGGGAGCTGTAGTCCGAAAACATCTGGAGGGCCGAGTTTGCCTGTGCCTGAGAATAGTGCTTATCACCTACTCTTCCTGATCCAAGCTTTTTTAAAAGGACTAGAAAAAGAAAGCAAACTTGAAATGGAACACCTTCTAGTCACCCATGTTAACCTGCTGAGATTCAGTCTTGGATGCTTGTAGACCAAAAATAACATTTAGTACACTGGTATCATGTATTTATAATTCCAGACAGAATAACTCGAAAGTGGTAATACGAAGTAAAATAATGTTATATATTTAGTATTTAAGTTGCAGTATAGGTAATGTAGATCTTCATATAAGGAAATAAATACAATTGCTAATAAGCAAGTTCCCATATCTAAGGGAGGTCATATCAGTACTTTATCAAATTTAGCCAAGGTTTCTTTTAAAACCTCTTAATAATTTAACTGGCTTCAGTTCTCAACAATTTTTGTACAGTGAAGACTTCTGTGTTTGTGCAGTTGCTTCATAGAGAAATCTTTTCCCTCGCTGGGTGTGTTGGTCAATGTAATATCCATTTTTTGAACATTTTTAGCCTGGAAAAGGTGCAATATTGGTATTACTGTGCTTTAAGAATATGAGTGTTAGACATAGATTTTACCAAGGCTAAACTACTAGGGCAATAGCTAACAAAGAACTGTATATGCTCCTGCAGCGTGTTTATTTTAAATAAGAACTGTTAAAACAGAAACCTGTTCAGTCATCATTCCAGTTTTCTGACAGTGAACAATACCAATTATGCCAAACAATGCATTTTTAAAAATGGAAGGCCAGGTGTGTCAGTTAGAATGTGACTGATAATTCATTAGCAGTTCCATTCTTTTCACTTGAAGAATCTTGAATCTGACCGTCAGATGCCCATTTCCAAATAACATACTAAAACAAGCTTATTGTTGCGTTATTAAATTACGGCGAACACGTTAATAGCCTTCATCTTATACTCATGGCTGTTCTTTCTCGGCACTCACCCCCAAAGTCAGGTGGACCGACCGCTTGAAGTATAAATGAAGAAGTGGCTAAATAGAAAAAAACACCAAACAGCTGGTGAAAGGGAGAAACAGGAAGAGAGACTGAGTATTAAAATAGTTTTATACTTTCATGAGTATGTTTCAAATCTGAAACAACTAAGAGCCCTTTTTTTCTTTCTTTTTTTATCATATACTGATTGTTTTCAGTATTATACGTGATCTCTACTTCCTGGGGAGGTTTTGAATTTCCTCTCTTGTTTTGAGAGCTTGCTCGGATGCTTACTTCTGCATTTCCTCAGAGCTGCACTTTACACCTTGTCCTAACATTTTCCATGAAAAGATTTGTTCGAGACAAAGCAACCTTGGAATGCACACCCTGCTTAAACAAATGTAGGATATGCATAAAGATGCTTCATTGAACCCGCTAAAATGCTCATTTTTTGACCTCTTTTGGTGCAAGTTTCCACTTTAAGTTTTTATTAAGTTAAATATTCATGGAAAAGTGGAAACAGTCTCATTCTAACATTTTGACCAGCATTGAATACAATGGTGTGCCATTATATTCTATCGGCGGGTTTAGGTTTTTTGTTCCTCTTCACATGGATTGCCTTTATCAGCATTCCATGGGATCCTAGCTGGACTGAGGATTGCTTCTTTTAAGAGCTCAAAGGGCTGTCAACTTAAAATCCCTGATCCTTTTAAAAAAAACCCTGTAAGGATCTATTTAGGTTTCCAGCAGGAGCCAGTTAGCTCTTTACCTATTTTAGCCAATGTAGTCATCCAGATCTGAAAAACGACCAAAGCATTTTTGAGATTGAAGCAGCATAATAAAGATTTTTGTTTTAAATTTTGAGCTTTCTTTTTAAACTTAACATTAAATCTGTTCAAATTAATGTTTGTTTTGCAGAGCTGTGTGTGTTGGGGAGTCATATGAGAACAGTTAGTTAGGTGTTAGTTATGTATCATTTACTCTCATCCTCCACAGATGATTTTAAATCTGTTCCACTACTCTACTTTTATTTGTTTGTTTTTTATAGTATGTCTGGATTTGGAATGAACAGGAATCAGGCGTTTGGAATGAATAATTCTTTATCAAGTAACATTTTTAATGGAACAGGTAAGCCCACTTAAAATTGCACACTTGAGAGACTTTGCTGGAAGCACATTTTGTATACAATTTTAGGGTTCCCCCCCAAATTACAACATTTGTGTAGACATTCATGATATTTTTCAATAAATGTTCTTAAATTGTAAATGACTTAAGTTCTGAGTCATATAAATTAGAAGGCAAACTAAATTATTTTATTTACAAAGACACTTAAATAACGTGTGTTAAATGTCTTGCATGTAATCATAGCCCAGCGCCACCAAATTTCTATTCTGGGTTTGCAACCTTCTTCCAGCTGAGCCCTGGGGATCTCAGGAGAAGCAGATACCACAATGCTGGAATGACGGCCTTCTCCCCATTCCCAGCCACTGGACTTTCTCACTGCAGTGGGAATGTCATAAATTGTGATGGTAGTATTTGACACACAACTATCCATTGGTTTTCCTGGGACTCAGCTGCTTATGCTGCTGGCTAGACATCAGGCATAATTCCCCTCTTTAAACCCTCTATCATGTAGGATGTTTTGAACTACTGTTGGATCATTAACTGGGTAATTTAACACTAGACAACTACTAGTTAAATTAAAATTATATAGTGATGCCAGAGCTGGATCACCTGTAGTCCCAGTGGTAAACCACTGTTATATTGAACCTGTTCCAGTATGTTGTTGGTAATGTTGTTTTTTTCATCTTTTTTTGCCAGCTAGCTATAGCCACAACATGGTTTTAGGACTGTTACTTTTGCTTTTAATTGTTTTCTGTGTCCATTCAAGAATTAGCATTTTATTTTTACTAGCTTGCGTTAAGCTCCTGGTCATATTTACAGTGCGAGACCCTCCTCTAACTTGATCTCTCCATTTTGGGATATTTCTTTCCTTTTGTTGTAGGGGCAAGAAAGTGATATAAATATCACCCTGGTGCTTGAGAGTTAGTAATTACCGTATTTTTCGCCCTATAGGACGCACTTTTCCCCTCCAAAAATGAAGGGGAAATGTGTGTGCGTCCTATGGGGTGAATGCAGGCTTTCGCTGAAGCCTGGAGAGCGAGGGGAGTCGGTGCGCACCGACCCCTCTCGCTCTCCAGGCTTCAGGAAGCTATCGGCTAGCCGTGGGAGACGCAGCTCTCCCATGGCTAGCGGAGAGCTTGCCGGCACCCAGAAGCCTGGGGCGCGCTGAGCTCAGCACGCCCCAAGCTTCGGGCTTCGCGCAGCTCTATGCTAGCCGTGGGAGAGCTGCGCGACTTCGCACAGCTCTCCCACGGCTTGTGGATAGCAGCCTGTTCTGGGGTTGGGGGAAGCTCGGGCTTCCCCCGTCTCAGCCCCACACCTGGGGGGAAAATAATTTCCCCCCTTTATTTTCCCCCCAAAAACCTAGGTGCGTCCTATGGGGTGAAAAATACGGTATTCACTCTGCAGTGCCGTTTTTATGGGAGACAATTTTTGAGAAGAATTTTAAGTTACCTGCACTTACTTTTAGATGGCAGTGAAAATGTGACGGGACTGGACCTTTCAGATTTTCCGGCACTAGCAGACAGAAACAGAAGGGAAGGAAGTGGGAATCCAACTCCACTAATAAACCCTCTAGCTGGAAGGGCACCCTATGGTGAGTGTGTGTCACTTAAAACTGGTACTTCAGCAGCCTAGTTTGCTTTTATCACAAGGCACAATGGATATTTGAAAACAGGTTTGTTGAACTTGATACTTGACACTGTTCTATAGTTAATGTCATTTCTTGGGCAAAAGGAAATTGCAAGATTCCAATAGAAACATAATTAAAACATATTTAGGCTGCAATCCTATACCAACTCACCCAGAAGCCCAAAAGAGGCAGAGTTCCTAAAATCAAGAGAGAACTTTGATTTCGTAATCTGAGAATAATTAAGGGAAGCAAGAGAATTGCCAGATCATTTGTGCTATAAATTTTCCTCCCTATTCTACTTCCAACTGCTACTTCGTATTTTTTTATCTATATGTGAGTCAAACAGTTATTTCTGATGTACTTTCCATTGTTGTAGCAAAGAATTCATCTCTTTAGCCCAGTTTCACATTCCCATCTTGAATAGCTTGGCCTATTTTTGTGTGTGTGAAATAAGGGTTGAAGGATTGTGTCTAGAGGGTATCTGCAGATCTACCAGTCTAAGTGCTTGCAGTTTTTCTCCTGCACTTAGTCACCATAAACCATTGCAATGACGTTTTGTGTTACCAATTATCTTAGTATGTTAGATGAGGAAGAGTGCCCAAGCAATTTAGAACTGCTTTCTTTAATAATACTGTGTTAAATGCTGTTTGTTTTATTTCTTAAAGCACCCTGTTGCCCCCCTCCCATACCTTGACATTGTTAATTGTAAGAATGTTAACTTAAAAATGACAAGCAAATCTTTTATGAAGAATTGGTTCAATAGACCTACATTTATAATAGTTTCTGCAAACTGCTGCATTGAAAGAACATATTTTCCCTGTTTTTTAATTTCTTCTTTCATTATCTGTTGAGGTAGAAAATTTTGCTGATGGAAGTGAGAAAAATCAATAGCAGCACAGAAATATAATATCTAATTTGGTACACTTATCTTCAACACAGTTGGAATGGTAACAAAACCAGCAAGTGAGCAAACCCAGGACTTCTCAATACACAATGAAGATTTCCCAGCTTTACCAGGCTCTAACTACAAAGATCCAACATCGAGTAATGATGACAGTAAATCTGTAAGTGTCTCCTGGTTTTTTAAAAAAGAAACAATTATTTTGAACCCATTGATCTAGGCAGAATTAGCCTCATCCAGAACAGGTTGAACATCAACCTCTTTGGCAGAACTTCTTTATTGTTAGTGTTGAGCATCAGTTTATGGACCCTCAGAGTCTACTACTGTACCGTGGTACTAATTTTGCATTCCACTACTTCCCTAAATTTTATGTAAAGGAGAAATAGAGTTGGGTGGTGTGAGCACATTGATGATGCCCCATTCAAATTTCCCAGTTCATGGCACTGAACGGCTTTATACATATCAGCAGTGGGGAGCCTGCAAGCCAGATTAGGCCCAGCACAGCTCTTAATTTGGCCTGCAAAGCCAGCCATGTCCCCCAACTATGCCCACCTGCCCTACACCTTAAATCATTTATTATGCTGGGCAGGCAAAGATTCAGCTGCAAAGGAGCAAGAGGGAGCCTTCAAGTATACTCCTGACTGTTCCATGGCAAGCAAAGCTTGTGGTCGGTGCTAATCAGCGGTAACTAGCAAACCTTTTCCATGATAGGTTGCACCATGGCGTTCCCAGTCATGCGACTTTGCAGCCTACCTTGTGTTCAAAGAATCGGGAGCGCACTTAGAACACCAGGTGATTGACATGTTGGCATCCTCTCCCAGCCAGCAAAATGGCCAGCAGGGATTGCTCGTGTTCTCCACCCCGATATAGACGCTATAAAACATGGGGAACGAAAAGGAGACCTGCAAAGACCTCATAGCAAAAAATGACATATGGTGAAATCAGCTTGACGAATACTTAAAAAAGGAAAACAATTTGCAGCTTTAATTGAAGGCTCTATTCCAAAGGGTTGGACTGTGGACGCCTTGAATATGCACACAGCCAATCTTCTGAGCCCATGGTTTTAAGGCTGTTGTCCTCCCTTACAGTGCTGCACTCAAAGCTCATGGGAGGTTCAGGATCAACCTCTAACACAAGGAAACAGTTGTTATTGGGAAGAAAAAATGGTACACAAGCACGTATCTCTGTATACCTCTAAAGGGACTCTGTGGGTTACTTGTCCTTCTATGTCTTTTCTCATGCTAAATTTCTTGCTACATTTTCTCTGAATAGAATTTGAATACATCAGGCAAGACATCTTCTAGTGCAGATGGACCTAAATTTCCTGGAGATAAAAGTTCAACAACGCAAAACAATAACCAGCAGAAAAAAGGGATCCAGGTGTTACCTGATGGTATGCTCAATCTCTTTCTCTCCTCCTGCCCCTGTTTTCCGTTAAATTTTCTCGCAAAAGCTTTTAAATGTTTTTTGGTTCTGGGCATTTTGGGATTAATCTCGTGGTGTTGTTTGCCTAGGTCGGGTTACCAACATTCCTCAAGGGATGGTAACAGACCAGTTTGGAATGATTGGTTTGTTAACATTCATCAGGGCAGCAGAGACAGACCCCGGCATGGTACATCTCGCATTAGGAAGTGACTTGACAACTCTAGGTCTCAATCTCAACTCTCCTGAGTAAGTTGTTCTCTGTTTCCGCACCATTTGTTGTTCAAACTAATGACTTCAGCTAGCCGCCTTGAAAAATCAAAACTTTAAAAAATATATTTTGCTAACTGAAAATGTAATATTGGAAAGCAAAATAAAAAATAAATAAATAATACAATTTGTTTCAAGATGTTGAGTTCTGCTCTGCAAGCTTCCAATAAATCAAGATCCTCTTTTGATTTCCTTCTGTTTTCAAGAGTGTGAATTGGAAAAATCCTTCATATCAAATCAATTAAAACAAAACAAGATATTGATTTGCATTTGTGAATAGTGTATGTTCTTGTGCACATTTTTTTGTTTAAAATACTTACATAACACTTTTTTGAGAATATCAAAGCAGTATCCAAAAGGAAAAAGCATACAATTAATAATAATAATAATGATAATGATAATCATAATAATTTATTTATGCCATAAAATTTATCTACTATTTAATTTTAAAAACTTGATAATAATAATAAAACAATAAGGCACAATAATATAATTTCTAATATCTGCAGTAACCAACCAACTGCATCAACCAATATTAATAAGAAAATATAATAGGTCATATTAGGTGTACAGCCAGAATCATTACCATTTATAATACACACACACCCTAGAAAGACTTTGTTTTCTTGAGTTGTTTTCTTGAGTTATTTGTTGTCTGAGCAGCAGACAATGTGCCAGACTACTTGCATTACCATAGTTTGCTGCCCTTATTGCTAGGTGAGGAATAGCCATTTTATTTTATTTATTGGGCTTTCCATAGAAAAGTGTGCAACTAAGGATGTACACGTGATATTAGTAGAGTAGGCTCATGAGAATGGCTGAAAGTGTTTATTAAATGTATGTTTTATTTTTTTGGAGGGTGGCTGCCCCAGGGAGCATGATAGACACCTCCCCTGCCCCTGGCACTACATTTTTAGGAGCATTTTTCCCCTTTGCAGAGACTTGAGGAGCTCTCTTAACTGACAATCAGCTGGTGGTCAGTTACATGGAGTCTCTGCAAAGTCCCTGCACCAATCAGCTGAAGGCACTGAAAGCACGTTTTCAAAGGAGGTTGCTGTTAGCCAGCTAATCAGTGGCTACAGCACCCTCTTCTGAAAACACTGGGTGGGGAATACATCACGGCGTCATGTGATTGACTGGGGTAGGGGTGGGAGAAGAGAAAGATCTGGTCCCCCAACACAATCTCGTCCCATGCCCCTCTTTATTGGGCCTGTGCCGCTACTTTGATCAGGACTCTCGTTTTGTGTTGTGTGTTGGGCTTTAGCAAAAAATAAAAAATGTTTGGTAATAGCATGTGAGGGCTCTGCTGCTTCCAGTTCCTTTGCTGCGTGTGAGTGTATGCGAAGAACAAGTTCCCTAGTGCACTCTTTCTCCACACATCCCATGTTCAGAGCAGAAAGGTAATTGAGTAAGCTTGAAGGTAGTTAAATTGTAATGGTTCTAAGGCCGTATGTGGTGAATTTTAGAACCTGTTGACAGTTTCAGCTGGAAAATTTCCTTCATTTACATTCCCTCCATTCCACTAGAAAACAGGGTAAGCTGTGACCTCAAAAGAAAGATCATAGCTCTGCTGGTATCTGAACAGTTGTTTCCCACTCTGTGGAGTATGAGAAACCTGAGGAATGGTGTAGTTCCTTCAGGAAGAGAAAAGAAGCAGTGGTATACTCCTCCTCAGGCCTGAGATGAAGTATTGGTATGGGAAGTACCCAAGAAGATCAAGCAGCCCACGTGTTTTGCGATTTCATACATTACCGTTGCGCAATGGAGCCAAGCCATACCAAATTGGTTTCAATGGCTACTGTGTTGTCTAGATAATGTATGAATTTTAGCCTGTGTGTGTGCATAAAGTAGTTCTGTGAAAAAATAACACAAATGTTGGGAGAAAGATGGATCTTGATACCAATTCAGTCACTTTTTTTTCTGTGCAGAAATCTTTATCCCAAATTTGCATCACCTTGGGCTTCTTCACCTTGTCGACCTCAAGATATAGGTAGGGTTGATGTTCGTGTGTGTGTGGTGTATGTGTGATTAAAATTTCTAAGTGAGAGTCAGTGTCATGGGATCAGAATTAAATCGCTTTTCATTCCTTTATCTAGACTTCCATGTTCCATCTGAATATTTAACGAACATTCACATTAGGGATAAGGTGAGCAATACCGTCTTGTCCCTTTATATAAACAAAAAGTTTGCCTGTTGAAATGCATAATGCAAGTTTCTTTGAGTTGTCTATAATTTCAGCAAAAAACTTGATTTCTAGGCAGATTAAATTCTTTACTTCTCCCAGGATAATACAGTTCAGGAAAACTATTTTAACAGAGACTTGTTACGTAAACAAATTAGTAGTAAGGACTATGAATATGTGAAGGACAAGAAAATTATAAGACCAGATATTTTCTACAACATTAGCTCTGCAACTGCTAAATAGGTAAATTGAAATAGACGCTAGAGGGGGAAATGGATTGTTTTATTATACATGCTAGAAAAAGTGTTGGCAACATGCTTGGAGATAGGTTCACAATCTAGTTACACTCTTCCTGCTTCGTTGAAGCCAGCTGGAATTCTACCAGAGTAATTTGTCTCATAATAGCACCCTTAACTATAGGTCAATAAAAGTTTGATTGGATTTAGTGCCTTTATGCAAACTCCTTTCTTTAAAAAGTGTTCATCTCTTTTTTTTCCTTTACAGTTGGCTGCAATAAAGCTTGGCCGCTATGGGGAAGATCTACTGTTTTATCTCTATTACATGAATGGAGGAGATGTATTACAGCTATTAGCAGCAGTAGAGCTGTATGTTCAGATTTCAGTGAATTTTGTATTAGGATACAAAGGAGACAATTATTCTGGTTATTTAAAAAAATTTAAATTGCTGTTTCAAATGCAAGTTATTTTATATGCCACATGTTAGGGAATTCCATGCTAGCAAGAATGACACTTGAAAGGAAACAGGTTTCTGCTTATATATTTCCCGCACTTGTGCTTGCATGGTGGAGAACCTAATCTCTAATCTCTGCCAGATGATAGACATCCATCACTCATTAGAAGGAGAATACTGGGAGTTCTTAGTGGGGGGGGGGATGTGTGTGTGCACCGTTTTATCCTCTAGATTGAAGCCATTAACTAAAACCGTAATCTAAGCTCTCATAAATTGTCTTGCAATTTAGTTATCTTGTATTGCCTACTTCATGCTAGGCAAAAATATTTCATTAATACTTCCTAATATTACCATTGCATATAGGACAATATGTTCAGTTTTTTGCTTAAGGTACTAACTTTGATAGCGGCTAGATTATTGTAGCATGTTAAAGATGTTGAGCAGCCATGTTGGCGTAGATATATTTTGAGTTTTAAAGAAGATTAAATCAGTGGAAATTAGCCAAGCTAACGGAATCTCTTCCTTCCTGATTGGATAATAATAGATTCAACCGAGATTGGAGATACCACAAAGAAGAAAGAGTATGGATTACCAGGGCACCAGGCATGGAGCCAACAATGAAAACCAATACATATGAGAGGGGAACATACTACTTCTTTGACTGTCTTAACTGGAGAAAAGTAGCTAAGGTATTTTTCTTCTTCAGAGAAACATTTAAAAGTTGCACATAAAATGTTTACTTTGTGCACATTCTCACTAGTATTTGTAAAAAAAGCGGGGTGGTGGTGGTGGTATTCAAGGCTGTGCACATTTAGGGTGGGTTGTTCTACACCAGAAATTCTGATTATGTGGAAGGAGACTCTGTTGGGGCAGAGGCAGTAGCATACCAGCGTTCATTTCCTGGGTTCCCTCTCAGTTCGCTGACTGTTGCCCATCTTCGGAATGCCTCAGAGAATGGCTATATATATATATATATATATATATATATATATTTACACAAACGCTTATCAGAAGATGAACCCAGAAGTATATCAAGATCCCCTAGTTAAGTCAGAACTGTGTTCCTTCTTTTCAACTTCCTTCAGCCTCTGATTGTCCCCTCGTTGCGTAAGTGATTGAAACATATTAAGACTATTGTCATGGGGATAATTATGTAAGGATGACATCCATCAACCAGCTTCGTAGAAAGCCTGTGGGGTTTTGATTTCACATTCTAGAAATGGCTCTTAAAACAATAGTTCGTTCACCTTAGGAGGAGGCCTTATTTGTACCTTTCTGTGAATCTTGCTTGAAATGTAAATGGAGTGGTAAAATGCAGTTTATTTTGTCACAAATCTATATATCAGCAGTGGTGAACCACTACTTAGGCTCAAGCAGGGTATCATCTGCAGCATCCAGAATCTGTTGCTAAGAGGTAACCAGGGACACTCTGGGCACTGTGACTCATATCCTACTTCCCTTTTTCTGTATACCCGACTTGAAGTCAAACTTGGGATGCAAAGGAGCATTTTTCTTTCTCAACTGCAGCTATTCAAATTGGGCAGCAGGGGGGGGGATTCTTAGGAGGTGCATCTTAAAATCAAGCCATACCTGCGAAAGGAGGAAGGAAATCGCATGTGGATTACATTACATGTAGTATTTGTTGACTGAGTACAGGGTCAGTAATAGATATTTTGTATAAATGAGGACATTTCTCTCCAGACAGCTCACAATCTAAAGACAGGAGAAGAAACAACTTAAATCTTGGAATAATTGCTTACACACAAGATGGGAGAGAGAGGCATGTCCTAGCCAACATAGCAGGAAGCTTGAATGGCTAGGAGTTGGTCTTGCTCCCTGTGGACACGAGAAGGAGTTTGAGTGTGACTTTGTATCTTTGAAAAATGTTGTTTTTGTAATTTGGAACTGAACTGAATGTTATCTATCCTGAACGTGTGCTGCGATACAAATTGTAGGTAAATAAACCATTGTTTAAAAGAAATGGATGAGAAAATACTGTATAGCTATTTCAGATCACCAGGAAACATTGGACTTTTTCTCGTTAGCCTTCATCACAGAAAGACGAATGGTGTGTTTGGATGCCATCTTGCCTTAAAAATCTTAAGCTTAATGGGTATTCCTAATCATGCTGGCAAGCGCAAACCATTACCATTAGTACACATAACATGCAGATCTGTCCCAGATATTGAGATGGACAGGAAAGCTCTTTCATTCAGAGAACTCTGATCCAAAGAACTGCCAGAGCTTAAAAATCTACACTGAGTACACACTTCAATATGTGTGTTTTACCTATAGAGCTCTGAACGTGTTGAGGCATAAGTAAAGGCCTTCCTGCTCTAATTCCCCCCCCCCATGTAAGATCTTTTGCAGAAGTCTTGCTCTTTGTACCCATCCTTTCATAGGTAAGTTAAGCGGCCATGAAGAACAGAACCTTTTATTTGGCAACCCTCTGACTATGAATAGTACTCCCTTGCTTTATTCCTCATGGGCCTATGTTATTTATGTTTTAAGCATCCAGATCTTTCTGTACATGGATTTCCCCCCCATCTCTCATCTGCAGTCCATCACAGCCCCCAGAAAGATGCTCCTGAGGGTCAGTGCATTGCATCACGGGAGAAATGGGAAATTCCTGCATGTGAGCAAAAGTGCCTTCTGCTCACACATGGGACAATTTGGAGCCAATCCATTTGGAGCCAGTTTGGAGCTCCCACACACGCCACTGCAGTTGAGCTGCAAGGCGATATTGCTGGCAAACATTTTTCTTTCGTTATTTATAATCTGCCCTGAGATCACTGAAGTGGAAAGGGGCAGAATATGTAGAGAAATGAAAATAAATAGATGTCTGCCTATCACCTGGAGGTAGTTCTTAGCAGCTACAGGTGACTAGGGACGCGGGTGGCGCTGTGGGTAAAACCTCAGTGCCTAGGACTTGCCGATCGTATGGTCGGCGGTTCGAATCCCCGCGGTGGGGTGAGCTCCCGTCTTTCGGTCCCAGCTCCTGCCCACCTAGCAGTTCGAAAGCACCCCTAAGTGCAAGTAGATAAATAGGTACCGCTTTATAGCGGGAAGGTAAACGGCGTTTCCGTGTGCGGCACTGGTGCTGGCTCGCCAAAGCAGCTTCGTCACGCTGGCCACGTGACCCGGAAGTGTCTGCGGACAGCGCTGGCTCCCGGCCTCTTAAGTGAGATAAGCGCACAACCCTAGAGTCGGACACGACTGGCCCGTACGGGCAGGGGTACCTTTACCTTTACAGGTGACTAGGTGACTGACTGGCTTTACATTCCAGATATATCCTTTAGTAGAATTTAAAACTACAGTACATCATTTTCACTTCACAAGCTGCTGCTCAAGAATGCCTTCCCCTGCCTCCTTATAAAAGAGCTTGTAGGGGAAATGTAATTTATAGTCCAGCACTTCCCAAAATTTAGAATATGTTATGCATTCTGCACATCTGCAGAATGTGGCAAAGAAGAAAAAAAGTAAAATGGGGGGAATAGTAGATGGAAAATTTTGGGAAAACACTTTAAAGTTTGTATGTAGTGTTTTACCATGATCCTCCAGAGCAGATTTTGGGGTTGTAGGGAGACAGGAAGCCCTAAGTCTTTCTGCAGGAGTGGAAGTTCATTGGCATTATGTTGGGTTCTGCCATAAGTTTTAAAGTAGCTACTGGAGAGTTTTTGTAAAGCCAATTTCAAAAGTGAAGGCTGCTGCTGCTGCAGAATATTTATTTCCCCCTCACCATCATAATATAAAAGGAGACAAGGCCAAGAGAAGATTAGCTTCTTTGGTCAAGAGAAAATCTAGCAGATTTTATTTCCCCCTGAAGCAGCATTTTTCTTTGGGTTACACATGACCTTATAGAATTTAGTGGGCCATCTGCTGATAATGAAGTGATCGTCTTTTTTATTTGGTTTCTAGGAGTTTCATCTGGAATATGACAAGCTAGAAGAAAGGCCTCATCTGCCATCCACCTTCAACTACAACCCTGCTCAGCAAGCCTTCTAAAGACTTCCCTTGTCTTGGGGTATGGCTGTCTCAGCACAATACTCAACATAACTGCAAAACTGATGTGGCTCAGGCATCCTGGTTTTAATTCCTTATGAGGATCTGGCAATTGGCTCATGCAAAAGGGTCACCATTTGAAGTCCTGCCTTACTAATTATGTGCTGCCCAACAACTAAATTTATAATTTGTTTTTCTTTAGTTTGAGCAGGGTCGGATTTAAATATTTTTTTTTTACTTTTTTTTTTTGCCAGCAGACAAGCTTGGGTCTGTAAAGACAAGCAAGTACACTGACAAAAGTTTACCACTTAGTTTCCAAATTGTAAAAAAAGGAAAAAAAGAAACAAGAAATAGACAATAAAATTTGCATTGTTCATTGTAGCACTCTTGGTAATAAAAAAAATATGTTTGTGCATTTTTATGTGAAGATCCTTCTCGTATTTCATTTGGAAAGATGAGCAAGGTCTGCTTCCTTCATTTTACTTCCCCTTCAGTTTTTGAAAAGGCAGTTTTCGCCAACTTAATGCAAGAATATCTGACTGTTTAGAAGAAAGATATTGCCACAACCTTTGGTTCATTTCCAGGGTTGTGTGTTACTGAGCTTCATCTTTCCAGAATGAGCAAAACACTGTCCAGTCTTTGTTACGATTTTGTAATAAATGTGTACATTTTTTTTAAATTTTTGGACATCACATGAATAAAGGTATGTATGTACGAATGTGTATATATTATATATATGACATCTATTTTGGAAAATGTTTGCCCTGCTGTACCTCATTTTTAGGAGGTGTGCATGGATGCAATATATGAAAACGGGACATTCTGGAACTGCTGGTCAGGGGACGTCTTTGTCGCCCTGTGCACTAAAGGGCCAGATTTCAGCAGCCAAGGACATCCATACCCAAGTGAATGTGATGGGACTTAACGAAGTGAACTGAGACAATTCACTCTGGCTGTTTGAACAGCAGCGTTTCATAGGAAGAGAAAAAAAAAAAGATCAATCTTGTATTTTCTGACCACATAAAGGCTTCTTCTCTTTGTAATAAAGTAGAAAAGCTCTCCTCACTGCAGTGTTGACTTTGATTTGAGATTGTGATATCACTTCTTCAACGATGAGAAAAATATGGAAAAAAAAGTTGAAGTATTAAAACATACTAAGCTATAAAGTGTTTGTGGCACTTAAAAGGAAGAGTCTTTTCGCTGCTGGAGCTTCATTGAATAAGAGTCGCATACGTTTCCACTGTAGGTCTGAATTCGTGATCAAACCTTGTTAATGTCAGAACAGGCTGACGTAATAATAGAACAATGTATTTTTAGCAATGGGGTAAGATGGGCAATCATGGAAGATGGTCCAAAAATTCACATTGAAATAACTTTCTTTTTGTCATGAGTATGTTGTTTAAACTTTTTGAGCAGAGAAGGTACATTTCATTTAATGGCTATTTTTTCCCCTGGAGGTTCAAATCTAAATAAACCAACATGAAAAGCATTTAATTTGTGAAAGGCACTGTAACTATTCTCTAGGCAAAGGGGAAAAGGGGATAGTGTGTATCCTTTTTTCTTAACACATAATTCAGTTAACTGTGAATTATATTGCAATCGGATATTATAAGTTGTTACAACTTATCTGAAGTTACCAAAGTGGGAAAAGACAGCAAAATAATGTCGAGAGAAATGTTTAGTTTAAAACTTTTTTCTATATAGCGCAAAATAAATTTGTTAGCTCTTTTCTCAAGCGACTTTGGGAAATCAGCTGCTAGTAACATTGCTATGTTTTCTGTATCAGGTGTACAGCAAATATAAATTCTACATTTTTATATGTATTTTGGGTTAATGACAGACATAAAAATATAAAATGACAACTTATCATCTTCTTCTTATTTAAAACAAAGTGCTTCCTCAGCCAGTTAATGCTGGTAACTTACACCGTGACAAATACTGCTTAGTTGCTTGGTTTTGTTTCTCAGTTATTCGATACATTTGTGTTATTTACAAAGACCTTTAAAAGGGATGGGATTGGAAATATTCTCCACAATCTATTAATTTGTGAAACATAGAGCATTACCATAGAAGTCTCCACAAAACACACACACACACACACACACACACACACACACACACAAATGTAACGTCAGCACTGGCACATTTTGTGGTGTCAAAATGATCTCTCTCATTTTATGCTGGACCCCATGCGTTCAAATGTTCCTGTTGCATTATAGTTTGGGATGATTGCTAGGCATGAACTACTCTCCTGCAATGTGCCCTAATAAATAATGTTGCTGTTTCAAAGGGCCTGTTTTAAAATACTTCTAAGTATAACTTTAGATGCACTTTATTGTGGCCTAATTCACAGTATTGTACATGATCGAAACTTGGAAATGAATAAAGCAAGAACAGGATGTTGATGCTGGATGCTAATATAATAAAGCATTACATGCTGCCAAGAACAGAATTCTACTTTAGACTATCATTGTTACGGAGCTGAGAATAGGTAGTAGTGGTTCATAAAACCATTGTGCCCTTCACATTCACACATTTGATCTATTTAACATTGAATTTAATATTATGAACAAAATGCTTGTGGACGAGAAAAATAGAAGACTGCCACAGGATTAAATATCTGCCTCTTAATTTCTTTTGAAAGAGAGCTGTAATTTAATGCCATTTTAATGATCCTTTATGCCAAATTGAGGAACAACTAGGTAAAAGTCAAGTATTCCCTTTTAGATAAACCTAAATGGACACATTACTGTGTTTTTAAATATAGCTCTCATGTCATCGTTCTGGTTACAGAAGGGTGAAACTGGGCATTATCTACTTGCTCCAGAACAGTCCCAGTAATAATAGCAGGACTTGAACTGAAGTCAGCGAGTTGCTGAACTCCTGCCTACATCAAATTCATATTGACAGATAAACGACAGCAATTCCATAGTGATTTGTGCAGTCCTATAAATACTACTGTTGGCCAATTTTGATGCTGAAATTTTGCTTGCATTACAATTCACAAGGTAAGTTGAAAAACAACATATCTTTCTCAACGTTGGGAAAGTTTTGTTTCCAAATTAGTCCTATATGCACTTACTTTCCTTTCTATACGTAAACCTCATTTATTGGCAGGGTACAGATTTTTTAGATTTTAGAATGCTGCTTTTTACTTAATGTCCATCATATCCCTATCCTGCAGAATACATAAATGGGCACTACCAAATTGTGTTTCGTTTTTTTAAAAAAGAAAAGATGCTGACACCACAATAGAGGGAGCAGAGCCAATTAGGTTAAAGAAGGTGCTGGGTACATTTATTTATAGTAAATAAGGAACTTGGAACTACTTGCAAATAGTTCCCAGGCAGTTTCTAATCAAGTGTTAGACCTGCTTAGTTTCAGCAGTACAACTTTTATGATGTGTGCTCATCACCCAAAGAATGGTCTGAAGTGGCCATGAGCAAATTTAGGTTGAATTCACAAATATTCTATTAACAGTTTAAAAATTGTAGAATATAGTTTTGCAAGGTATTTAAGTCAGGGGTAACTAAACCCGTGGGCTATATGGTCCACCAGGAGGTTTTAAGTGGCCTATGGGGCCTATGGGGAACCTTCCAACAATTCAGTAGCTTTAAAAAATACTTTTCCGATTTACCCCCTTTTTTCTGTTTTACACAGCTGTTTAATTCCATTGGGTTTGCTCATGTGCCCTTTGTTATATTGGGGGTGACTTTCATTCTTATTTTAAAGTCTGTTGTATCATCTCTGAGGATGCTTCAGTTTTTGGACGTGCTATCAGTAGCCCCACTCATAGAATTGTAGTGTTGGAAGGGGCTGCAGGCATCATCTAGTCCCACCCCCTGCAAAGCAGGAATCCTGCCCACAGCCATCCCTGGGTAGGCTTGGACCACCAACCTTCTGGTTAACAGCCAGGTGCACAGATTGTTTTGCTATACCATCAGCAGCTGAAGACTTGACGATCTGCCCTGCCTGCTGCCCAAAACACCACAGCTGGAAAAAACAGCATAGGCAGTAAGTAGCACCTCTTCAATATATTGGTGAGCAAATGAAAATGAAGTTGGAGGAGGGAAGAAGGAGCAGAAATGGAATTCATGAAGGCACAAAACCAGATCTGGAAGGAATAAGTTAATAACGAGGTTGATTTGCAGGAAGTAAGCAGAATGAATGAAAACAAGGGAATGAAATTGAGGGCAAAAAGGAAGAAATGAATAACAACATTTTCTCTTTGGGGGGGGAGGAGTTCTGCCTCAGCCATGTCTAGTTTTCTATGTGGCCTCTTAAGGGCTAATAATGGGTCAAAGTACTGCATAGAACATTGGATAGCTTGGAGGGGCACCTGATTTTCTTTGTGAGTGATTGCTTGTCCTGGTGTTTGACACCACGGCAAGAGCACAAACGGTTCTGCTTAAGTCCCATCAAAAACAAGGGCACTTGTTAGCTTTTACTGATGTCCTTGATTTTGATGGGATAACAATGACTGACTGAGTCTCTCTCTGGACAAGTTCTGTGCAGTCAGGAAGGCATTTGTCCTTAGGTTGAAAGAATAGTTTAGGGGAGGGGTTGGCTGCTGTGCATTGTGGGACTCTGCTCTCGTCTGTTGAGTGTCTTCCCACAACACACTTGCTCTGCTTCTGTAACTTGCTGCTTTCTAGATGAACCTGCTGAGTGGATGTTCTTGTGTTACGGAGCAAGCGTTGGACTAGAGCGGATGTTCCCCACATGAAGCCCACAGAGCCTCTACATTCCTCCACTTCCCTCAGGGCCATAGCTGTCAACTTTCAGATTTGAAAATAAGGGATCAGCAGCCTCGAAAATAAGGGATCAGCAGCTTCACCTGTTCCAGGGACAGTCTACGGGATATCTAACAATCCAGGATAGCAGTGGGAAGCAGCGCTGAAATAAAGGAATTTCCCGCCAAAAAAGGGAAGGTTGACAGCTATGCTCAGGGCTGTCTTTGCCAAGAGTTACCATTTTTGCCTGGAGCACTGTAGAGGGTTGGGAGAGGAAGTTTGAAGAGTGTTGCCCCTCCCTAGTTCCTCTTCCGGTTCTCTGTGGTTCCAGGCTGAGAATGCCACCTGAGAGGAAGGAAGCTTCCTCTATTCCTGATCGCAGCCACCAGAATGGAAGGTGAGATAGCATTTTGGAAGTAGTTGTGTAAGAAAATAAGGTGGGAAGGAGAGGCCTAACTGGGTACCAAGGATAAGGAAAAGGAACAGAATTTGTGTGTTTTGTTTTTTCCTTTCCCCGAAGGTGAGGGTGTGTGCCCCCCACCAGGGGGGGCCTGTTTGAATTTTGGGTTTCCACCCTCTCTGGAGAGAGGTCTTGCATATTTTCGTCCTCCTTCGGGGGGGGGGTCTGTGTTCAAAGCTGACCCTGTGCTCTGGGCACCTGTAGGCTTGTTTCCCTCTTCTTGGGGGGCAGTTCCACTTGTTTTTCCTTCCCATTTGGTGTTCTGCAACTCTTGGTTCGCCAACCCTTTGGAATCTTTGGGGGAAGTCTTCCGTTTGGCTTCCCCTTCTTACGGCCGGCCAACCTGTCTCCCAACACCGAAGAAATGCACAGAGAGTACAAGCTAGCAAGGGGACACCCCCAACGAACCGTGGCTAGGTGTGCCCCCTCAAGGCCCCGGCAGCCATTTTGTGACTGGCAAAGCCCCTTAAGGCAGCCATTTCCCAATGGGGCTACTAAAACCTTTTGAAAACTTCAAATGTACCCACTGGCCCAGATGTATTAGGGACCCATGGATTAGATAAATTGGAAAGTTTGTGCACATTCTAACGGATTATCCTTATGGCTTCTTGATTCAAATTATCTTTATCTCCCATCCACCCCCATAGGAAAAATCTGAATGAGGAAAAAATCCTTCATTTTTGTGTATTTTAAACATGATAATGCTTTTAAGAGTGGGTCATATGCATGTGGGACCAGCAGTCGTTTCAAATGTTTATATGCTACTCGTGTGTCCTTTGTGTGTGGTGATTTATTCACAGTATTTTTCACTTATGGAAGGCACTAACTTTAAATGAAAACGGCTGGTTCTGAAGCAAGCAATTCCATTTATTTTAGTAACTATACTCTTAAATGTTCTGGTTTGGTGACTACATCCTCCTGATCTCAGCAGATAGCTTTCAGCATTTTTAGTATTTTCTTATTCCTAAAAGTCTATTTAATTTGATACTGCTGAGATTGGAGCCGATTTCTAAATAAAAAAAATACTAAAAAGATGTAAACCGAGAACCAGTGTTTAAATTAGCTTTGGTACTGTTCCCATAAGCTGAACTACATACCCTTTAATGTATATTTACATGGACTAAAATTTAAATGTAAATTTGACTATCAGTCTTCCTTTATTTAATAATTCTTCAAACTAAATATTACGACTGTGGCTAAAATGAAACATGTGGCACGTTATCCTGGCTTTAAACTTTTTCATTTCAAGGGGATTTTGTTTTCGAATTATTAAAAGGCCTTAATAATGTAAATTGTGCCTGGATTGCTTTTATGGAAACTGCATACACCAAGTCCCTCTGGAATTAATTTGATGCAAGTCCCTGCGATTTCTCTGGATTGTAACCAAAAGCAACACTTGTAATTGGTTTGGAAGGAAGGAAGACGCTGTGTGTCAACAGAGTGCTGAGAATCTTCACTTTTGATTACTTGCTGTGTCCAGGTATAGTAAAACAAGGAACTCTCATACCTATCTGCAAGGTACATTTGGATATTAATGCGAGCTGGTAGGAAAAAACAACAACAAGGTAATGTTTTCTCCAATTAGCTTCCGTCCCATTACTTCATTTTTACCCACTCCTATAAAGTAGTTGGTGGGTTTTCCTTTTCTTTATCATTGTAGCTATTCTGTGTTAATAGGTGTATATTATATTGTTGTAACCAGCACTGGGGCTGAAAACATATATAAATACATTGTAAAACTTTTAAATGAAGCAAGTGATTAAAATTTAGAAAGTGATTAAAATGTAGCATTCGGAAGAACTCCACGGAGCCACCTATTTGGGAGAGATGCTAAAATCATTTGGCGTGAGGCTGCATTCCAGACAAGGTTTTTTTAAATAACTCCTGGCATTGTTTAGTAATCAAAATAATGAGAAGATATACAAAACTGAGGCAAATGCTAGTCAGAACTAGCTCTTTAGCTGCAGGCTTCTACATTCCTTTAAACTCATTTATCTTTCTCTGGTTCTCAACATACAAAGATTTTTCTGTTTTTTATATACACAAGTAAATTTATCTTTTCCCCCGGTTGGACATACGCCATCATCTATCACACAGGTTTTGGTTTATCTTCAAGTTCCTTTATAATCGCTATCAGTCTGTAATCAGGTCAGCTTTGACAGGCACCATTTATGTATTGTTGCCATCGCCAACTCGTTACTTCCCATCTTGTAGTTTATGCAAATTTCTTTATATTGAAATAAAGAAATGTGCGTGTGTCATTCATGATATTTAACTGTACTGCATTCCCCGCTTTCAGATTTGTTTAGACTGCTTTAAATTATCTGTGGGCATAACTGCATTGCTTCCCTTCCTTCTCTTGATTCTACTCATGATTTACTTCTTCAAACACAGGTGTGCTTTCCATGAGCTTGAAAGCCTTGAATTTTTAGTTTGAGAAACTTTTAGGCATCATCTTAAACGTTCCCTAAACTAGACATATTCATAAAGCAAATGTTAGCCTTTGGGTTTTGTTTTGTGTTTTCATTTTTAAAATATTACCTCTTATCACACAGGATTTAACACGGTGCTAACCTTAGCAAACCACTGAGAAAACTGATATAATTAGCGCACTGACCCCTCTCACTCTCCAGGGTTCAGTGAAAGCCTGCATTCGCCCCATAGGACACACACACATTTCCCCTTCATTTTTGGAGGGGAAAAAGTGCGTCCTATAGGGCGAAAAATACGGTATGTTACATCGTTGAAAAGCTTGAGATGTTCAATGTGAATGCAATCTAGCCAGCTTACGATTCATCCTTTCAATAGCAGTTCATTAGTACAGACTCAGGTTGGAATCCTAAACATACAGAGGAGCAAACCCCCACTGAACACAGTGTAACTTCTGAGTACACATGCTTAGAGTTGCTCTACATTTGGGGTAGCTGACATGGTGCCTTCCTGACTTTCATCAGTCACAGCCAGCATGGCCAACAGTCAAAAGAGTTGATGTGAATTGTAGTTCAACATCTGGAGAGCACTATGTCTACCCCTGCTTAACATACAGTGGTACCTCGGGTTAAGTACTTAATTCGTTCCGGAGGTCCGTTCTTAACCTGAAACTGTTCTTAACCTGAAGCACCACTTTAGCTAATGGGGCCTCCTGCTGCCGCCGCGCCACTGGAGCACAATTTCTGTTCTCATCCTGAAGCAAAGTTCTTAACCTGAAGCACTATTTCTGGGTTAGCGGAGTCTGTAACCTGAAGCGTATGTAACCTGAAGCGTATGTAACCCGAGGTACCACTGTATTTGAAAACATCTGAAGTTAAACACTAGCTGGGTGATGAGGATTCCTGCTAAATCCCCAGTGTCGCTGCCCTTAAAATGTAGGGCCCGAACTATTTTGCCAGTCGTGATTCATCACCAGAATACATAAGCTCCAGCCATAGTTTAGTGATCCCAGTTTCAATTCTTCGCATCTTCCATTTAAAAGAGACAGCTGAGAGCCAAGCCAGTCAAGAGTTGGCCATACTGAGTTAAGATAGACAAGTAGCAAGGTTCCTATGCCCATCCCAAGGGACATGGCAGCATTACTCTGCCTCCAAACTCACTCAATTAAAACTTGTGATTGTTTTTTCAGCTGCCTCTCTTTTCCAATGTTTAGCAGATAGGGAACTTCACCATCCCCGACTCCTTCTCTTTGAACGTCTTCAGGATGGGACCGCCATCTGGATTTTCACTCAAGCTGTGGCTTTGCCATTGGAGCACTAGCAAGGAGAAAGCTTGAAAGTCCTTGCAGCTTAATGTCTGTCATTATCTCCTCTCCTTGCCCCATTTACTGTTGATGTGATTAGCCTTGCATTGCTATGAGGGAGGTTGGGGGTGATTTATGAAGAGGTGTGCGGGGTACATAACCAGCAGGTACATGAATGAGTTCATTTGACTGATCCCTCTTTTTCCCCTTCTTGAGCTATTTTCTTCTTCTGATGCTGCAGAGGAAGCATAGGATGCTAGCTAGCTCCATGGATGTAAAGGTCCAAGGTTGATGTGGTGGTCTTTAATATGACCATGGGGTTGCCTTGCCCAGCTTTCTAGCAATGGTTATACAGCAGAGCTTCTCCTTTTGCAAAAGTTTAGCTATGCCAGTTTGTTTTATACTGTACTAAAACACTGTTCTTTTGAACAAGAACTGCAAAAATGGCTAAATCTTGCATTAACCAGATGTTAGTGCAAATCTCTACAGATTCATTCAGAAAGTTTTGAGAGAGAGATTGTCTCAATGAGTTTATCTTTGCAAGCTTCCAGTAACTGCATATTGTCATGTTCTGATGACAATTTTCTTGAATTATGAACCTTCCTCATAATACTATGTACTGTATATGCTTCCTCGACTGCATTGCACAAGTTGTAGGGGTGCACATGTCATGTACAGATAGAAAGATTACTTTTCTCTGGAAACATCGGAGTCTAGTGGCATCTTAAAGGTGAGAAATGTTATTTAATATGGCCATAAGATGAAATCTCAGGCTATAATAAATTTGTTACGCAGTTGCTTGTGTGAATAGCAGGTGAAAGGGAGAATTGTAGGTTCATTTATTGACTTTTTGGGGGTGGCATGAAAACCAAATCATTAAACAAAACCTAAAAATGGAACACTGGGGAAAAGAAGGAAACTTCCATGCCATAGGTTACAGTACCTTGACATTTTCTGCCATATATCTTCATATGAAACTTATTAAATGTCTGGGGGATTGCCTCACCGCATCTCTTCCCCCATCCTGACAAAGAGCAGATTCAGAGGAGGGAAGGGTTAAATTCCCTCTACATGGCTGAGCCTCCAGTGTCTGCAATCTGTGTTGCATCTTCAATGCAAAGACATCTCCTTTGGTCCTTAGCCCTGGGTTGCAGGCCTAGTTATATGCTTTTCTTTGAATACTTCCACACTCCACATCTAGTGCTGAACTCTGGCCTGTAAAAATCCACTCTGAACTCATGCTTCCTTATGACCTGGTCGCTCCACGTTGATTCCTGACACTGTTGACTTTTAGATTTAAAACACACCCGCACATGTGTTCCTGAACTACAGTTCAGGAAGCGAAGTTGCATTCTGAAGGAACTGCAGTAGTCAGCTGAGTTCACAGAAAGGGGGAATCTATAATATAGCGGCCAGCTCAAGTGATAAAGTGGTTATTGACTGCCTGTAGTGTACTGTTGGGCTCTCGTGGTGAGAAATTAAGTGTCATGGCTTCTGTTGTTAAGGATGAAGAATGCTGATGGGCTGCTGAGCGGGAAGCAGCGTTCTGTATCATGCAGCAGTGTGTGTGTGTGTGTGTGTGTGTGTGTGTGTGTGTGTGTGTAAGTTACATACCAAGGCCAGTCCAGCTCTGCCTCTGCTTCTCCATCCATCAGATCTTCTTAAGAGATGCAAGTTGGATTTAGCTCAGGTTTGTGTGCAAATAGGAACATCTACTGGATTAGCAGTGCCCATCCAGATTATGCCTCTGGTCTCCCCGCTCCCACTGCCCAATAAAAGCATGGTGGACTTTTTCAGAGGCAATGGTCTCCAGTATGGAGGAGTGGGTTAGAGTGCCAGACTAGGAACTATAGTTTACCCTCCACAGAGTTGCAATTCCCAGCACCCTTAACTATAGATTCCCAGGTTTTTCAGGCAAGGGGTGTGCTTTAAATGTACGGTTTGTATGCAGCCACCTACAGTTCAAAGCACTGCTTAACTCGGTGCCCTCCCACTGCTGCCAGGAAATCTGGATCCCAAATCTGGGGGTGCCACCACAGGGAAGACCCTCTCCCCACTGAGCACTTGATGGGGAATGTGTTGTGGTTGTTGGAGTTCCCTTATCTTGCCACAGGGTGTTTGCCTGACCCCTCTACTGTTCCCTCTTCTGTTGTAGGCCTGATGAGGCGAAAGGCGGTGACTGCCTTGGGTAGCAGACTCTGGACAGTTGGGAAGGCTGGCAGATCTACACCTGAGGGAGATAGATGAAGCTGCTGTGAACCAAGCCCCTTTGCTGGGTCTATCTCCCACAGTAGGGTTGCCATATGCCTGGAATTTCCCGGACATAGCTGGCAATTGGCCTTCAGAAGCAGTGTCCTGGCAGAAATTGCTGAAAAGTCCAGGAAAAGCCATGTCAGCAGTGTCTTTTTTTTTTTGGCAATTTCCCTTAAAAATAGCTCAAAAACTTCCTCCTTTTTTTGAGAGAGAGAGATTTTGCAAAAAAAAAAGCCCAACAACTTTTCTGTCCAGATTTTCACTTTTTGAAATATGGCAGCCCTATCCCTCAGGGAAGCAAAGGGGAAAAGCAACCACTAGAGAGGCAGAGCCCTGCCTGTGAACCAACCAATGTGTGTCATTATCTGGTTTGCCTCAGGCAGCAAAACATCTAGGGCTGGCCCTGGCTTGGATTGGAGAAATATTTAACCCACTCAGAGGCAGGAATTGAGGCTTCCTGTGATGAACTCTCTTCCATTAAACCCAGGCCACCAGTTCCCAGAATCTGTTTTCCCTCTGTTTCATTACTGCTAGTAGCAATTCCTGCCACTGGGTTTTTGTATATTTGGCTTTTTTGTTTTTGAGCAGACTCTTGGGATGGTACTGCTGTGTTTGTTTGTTGCTTTAGCTTCCCTTCATTGTAAGGACATTTTGGTTGTTTTATCCCATGGCTGTTGCTGCTCTGTAGCCCTAAAGCATAGCTGTCAACTTTCAGATTTGAAAATAAGGGATCAGCAGCCTCACCTGTCCCGGGGACAGTCTACGGGATATCTAACAATCCGGGATAGCAGTGGGAAGCAGCGGGAAACGGCGCTGGAATAAGGGAATTTCCCGCAAAAAAGGGAAGGTTGACAGCTATGCCCTAAAGCCCAGGGCGTAGATAGGGGACGTTCTCGAGAGAGATACTATCCATTGCTCAGGGAAGAAAAAACGAGGTTTCCCCGTCGCTGCCCAGGTGGACTGTGCAGTTTGAGCTAATCTTGCCCCGGGATTTGCCATTTGAACGATCGGAAGAAGAGCGCGGAATATGCACGGGGCACCGCCCAGCTGCCCTGTAAGGCAAACCCTTATTCCAAGAGATGGCGACACTTTGAAATAATAGTAATACTAAAGTTTTCTTGCCAGGAAATCACCACCATCATATTTTATAACGGGCACTCCTTTATTTCAAATCATTCCAGTGCACATGTAAAGCATCGGCTCCGGTTTGGAAACTTTTACGCGGGATGCGCATGTGGTTTCCGTCGCTGCTGTTGCTGCTGCGAGCTTGATGGTTGGCCAGCTGGGCCGGCCGGGCGTGAAGGGCACGGAGGGTGGGGGGGGGGAGGAGAACGAGAAATTACTGAATGAGATTTCTCGGTCTCTTCCAGGAGATTAAAGCGGTTAAAACCCCTTCATAAAAAAATGGAGAGGAGCAAGCCGGCCTGGAGGGGGCGGCGAGCGCCCGCTGCGAGCCACGTGCTCGCTCCCGTTCCAGCGCGACTCCCGCGCGTCCCTCCCCGCCCTCCACGCTTGGAGGCGCTTGAATGAGCTGCACGTGGCGCTGCCCCCATTCAAGACTTGCCTCCCTGCGGACGCCCTTAATCGGGGCGAGTAATCAAGCTCCACTTCCGGGACTTAAAACAAGAGATAATCCTGGGCCGAGCTGTCCCTGTCCGCTTTCACTGGAGATGAGGGAGCGGGGGGGGGGGAAGGGAGGGAAGAAGAAGAGGAGGAGGAGGTGCCGCCTGCCTGCCTGCCTGGGTCCCTCTCTCCGATTGTCAATGGCGAGCCCCCCTCCCCGCCCTACACCCCCCCCCCGGAGCGGCTGGGAGGGAGGGAAGAGATTGAGCAAGGGCAGCGCGGCGGCTCGGGCTCCCTCCTCCGCCGTAAGGCGCTTACCTCGTGGCAGATGTCGCCAGGCTCCCAGCCAGCTCGGATCCAGTCGGTGGGAGGCGAGCCGCGAGCCGCCAGACTCCGGGGAAGCCCCCTGTCCTCGGGAGTAGGGAAGCGCAGCGCAGCGCGCCCGGGTCTTTTTCCCGCCTTGCAAGGCCTGTTTGGCGCGCCGCGAGGGGAGCCTCCCTGCCTGCTCGCTGGCCCCAGGCGCCTCCCCCTGGGCTGGAGCCCGGCCAGGGCTAGTCCCGCAGCTGGGATCGAACGGGAGGCGTCGGGACGGAGCGGGTCTTGCGGGGCTTCCCCGCTCTGGACGGGAAGGAGCCAGAAGCAAAACCCAAACCCCTCGCCGATTCTGCTGCTTTTCCTCTTCCCGCCCCTCTCCTCCTGCTGCTCCTCCGCCCGCCTTTCCGTTTGGTTCGCTCGCCGCCTCCCGCGATCCCGATGGCGAAGATCCGGGTGTCTTACGAGTACACCGAAGCCGAGGACAAGAGCATCCGGCTGGGCTTGTTCCTCATCGCCACGGGCATCGTGTCTCTCTTCATCCTGGGCTTCTGCTGGCTCAACCCGGCCCTGCAGGACCTGCAGGGCAAAGCGGCCAACTGCACGGTGGTGTCGGTGCAGCAGGTCGGCGAGCTCTTCGAGTGCACTTTCACGTGCGGCGCCGACTGCAAGGGCACTGCGCTCTACCCCTGCCTCCAGATCTACGTCAACAACTCCGAGTCCGACGCCCGGGCGCTGCTGCACCAGGACGAGCACGAGCTGCTGGCCAACCCCAAGGTAAGCCCGGAGGAGGCGCAGCCCCGGAACCCTCCTCGGCAAGCGCTCCTCGCCAGCGGGAGCGCCCTCTGGGCATGTGCAGAGGGCAACCCGCTGAAATCTTGGGACCTCGGAGGAAAGGTTGGGGAGGGGGGCGAACAGGAGTGATTTGAACTGGGGCGCGTTGGGGGTTTGAGAAAGGAAGCCCCGTTACTCGCCTGCCCGATCCGCCAGGGGATCCGCAGAAAGATCCGCAGGCGGGATTGGTGCCCTCGTCCTGGAGTTGGGCGAGTGTAAGCAGGGGCAGCCTGTTGCGCCTCCGTGCGTCCCCAGGTGTCTCCACTGGACTCTGCGGGCAACGATCGACTCTCGGACCAAGAAAGAGGGTCAGGAGGCTCCGGGGATGTTCCGGGACTCGAGACAGCTGGCAACTCTTGCGGCTTCGTCAGTGCCAGAGGAGCTTGCCACGGATCTGTCCAACTGGCCGGGGACCCGAGTCCAGAGCCCCGTAGCCCAGAACATCCTGTCCGTTCCATAGAATGCAGGACCTCCTGCCCATTGGGCCGCCCACGCTCTAGAAGTCGCCCGCTCCAATAGGAAGCCGGGGCTCCGGTTCTTTTCAGAGTAGCCAGAGGCGCAGCGAGCGCAGCTTTGGAAAGTTTGCGCCGATGACATTTTGCGCTGGTGGGGATGTCTTTCCCCACTGCGCCTCCTCCCCCCTTTCCTGATTGGGATCTCTGCTGGAGCAGGTGGTATAACGGGGTTCCTGAGAGCGTGCAGAGCGCTTTTACTTACAGAACTGTTTTGCCTTCTCATTACACCTCACGGTAACGAAGGTTGCCCAATACTAGCATGTTATAGTGGTTAGAGTGCAAGAGAGGCTCTGCCTCAAATCCCTATTGTGTGGCAAAGCTCGCTGGGTGACCTTGGGACACCTGTTCTTTCTTACCGCATAGCCTCCCTCACAGGGTTGTTGTTGTGGGGATAAATGTCAAGGAGAGGGTATATTCGCCACCCTGAGCTCCTTAGGGTTTAAACCACAAGTGATGTTAAACACGTTCATTGGCATTGCTTGTATCTTTTTAAAACTGTAAATAGCTGTAGGGGTGGAGTGTGTGTGTGATCGGACCTGGGACACATGAGCCTGCAGGTTTGAATCCTCCTTGCAGCACCATGGTCCTGATGCAAATTGTCCCCCCACCTGGAGCTTCTATTTGCCACAGGAGGAATATTACTACTGCTACTTAAAACCTTGTGAAGTAAGGTGTTGGTGTTCCTATTTCACAGACTGGAAAACTGGGTGAAGTAAATTGTCCACTGTTCTCTTTGTATAGTGTGAATGTTCAAATTTCCCCCCATAAATCATTTCTGTTCTTGTTCTTTCACCTCTTCCTGGCAGTGGATGTGCCTGCTAAGGGTTTGGCATTAAAGTAGCCCTGGTTTTGGAGGGGAATCTGGGCAGAACCTGATTTAAAAGGAAAGGAGATTTCTAATTAATTTCAGGGAAGGAGCCAAAAATTGATTGATCGTTGCCTGAGGCACTGGAATCTATTAGAAGTAGTGGAGGCAACCGTGACAGGCTTGGGCCATGTCCACTGAGATACAGATATCTCACTTAAATGTATTTGTATCCCCGCCCCCCCGGCCCCAGTTGCAATAAAGGGATTAAGCTGAAAACAGAAAGTCCCCAGTTCAGATTTCATCTCTGCCCCGAGCTCCCTAGGTAGCCGTTGGGGAACCACTTCCCATCTGAAATATGAGAGATGTTTATACAGATTTGCCTTGCAGGGTTTGGCGTGTAGATCACCTGCTTTACTCTCCCCCCCCCCCCAATTTTTAAATCACACACTACACAGAGGTAAGCCAAGGTTTGGCTCTTAGTGTGTCGTTTGAAGCTGGGCTTGCAGTTAAACTCTCTCCTTACTAACCACAAGCTCTAGCCAAGAACAAATCTTAACTACAACCCCATGCCTGGATGACACGCTAAGCCCAACCTTGGCTTGGCTGGTGTGCTGCACTGAGTTAAAAGGACCAGGGAGGAGCAAAATGGGTGTGATCTCCTCACGGTTTGGCTTTGCTCTATGTGCAAACATGGGCAGCGTACATGAAGCACCTTGAGCACTTGAATATCCAAATATAGGGTGGTGCTACTATTGTATTTTTTTTTTGTTGCACTTTTATCCACTTGCAGTTCAAGTAGGTAGGTTCAGTTGGACTCTTTGAGTCACTGCATCCAGCTGCAAACTCCCAGATGCTTGAACGTATACCCAAAAGGCAGCTGCAACCTGTAACAGTGGCCTGACAAAGTTTCCTATATGTGGCATGTGTCCAAATTTCCATCTCACATTTTCTGGGGGTACACTTACAGTTGTTCTCATCAGGCCTGTAAACCCAGTGTGCGGGGGGGGGGGGTTAACATGAGTTTTATTTTAAAAAACCCACACAGCAATGAGGCTCTATTTTGTAAGAGACAAAGAACACCCTGCAATTTATGTGCGCTAATGAAATCCAGATAATGCCTTGAGATTCTTACTTGCACCATCTTTTTCATTAGTAGTGGCAATTTAAAAGTGTGACTGGTTTCTTTCTTTTCCTCGGGTGGCGAAAGCTCTCTGTCCATTATTCATTGTAAAAGTTGTAGATGGCAAATGAATTGCTCTTGCTTTTTAAAAAATTATGGTGGCTAAAGCAATAAAAAGGTGGGTGGCAGAATCATGGCTACTCCTGAGGCAACCTCTAAAATAAATGGATAGCTATCTCCTCCTGTATCCACCTGAAGCATCAGATTAAATGGGCTATTGGTTTTGAAGGTTCATGCTACAGTAAGCCCGTTAGATGGGCAGTGAAGGTGTGTCCACTTTCCTAATACGGCTGCTCTTATAAGCTAACTCTGGCTATTCGTCTTCACCTGTGATCTGATTTGCCTCTAATAATTCTCAAAATGCAGGATCAGGTCCACCGGTAGGTCTTGGAAACATCCAAGGTAGTTGCTGCGATTTTTAAGAGCAGTGAAGCAGAGGCAGTCACTACTAGGAAAATAAGGACAAGATAGTGCTATCTTTTCATTCCATGCATACAGCCTGACCAGACTGACAACTGAAACTTCCTATCAACCCTGGCATTGGGACAGTGTCCTCCACTGCACTTGGGGACAGCTGGCAAATTTAGGGTATGCAATGCAGGGCATGCTGCATGCACAGCACCTGTCCTGTAACAGCATACTCACTGGTTCCTGCTCACTGCCTGCTCAAACAATGGCTATAATGTAGCAATGGTAGCACCAGTATGCATCAGCTGAGTGGGCAATCTGAGCACATGTGCAATGTCCGCTGGAAGTGCGTGACCCCTTTCCTTGGTCAGGGGCCTTTCCCAAGAGTGTTATCTGTGATGCTTTGCGAGAAGGCGATTAGGCAAGATGGCTGGCCAACTGTTTTGTTCTGCTCCCCAGGAAGAGATCACTAAACAAGGCAGGTTGAGTTCTTTCAGCACCAAGGAGAGCTCTTAGTGAGCAACTTTCTCCATTGAAGGCTGGAGGTGAATTGAGACCCTTCTGAGTGTCTGCTGTCAATTCCACCTCTTCGGTGCTCTGCCCTTTTTGTTGAAGAACTGCAGTTCTTGAAAGGCCAGCCCTCTAACCCGAAGACTGATGCTTCTCCTTTGCTGCATGGGCTCTCACCTGGTGCACTTTCTGGGAGGCAGTCAGTTCCTTGGGCCCAGAGAAGTGCCTACGAGCGTCCTGGCTCTGCTTCTACAGTGCTGTGGGATCGGGTTCGGCAGGTGCCTGTCTGCCAGCCTCTTGTTCAGAGCTAGTAACCTGGTCCAGCTCCTCAACTGGTGGCACTATAGCTTCTGACTCAGTGGCTTGGTCACTGCTGGTCTCTAGGGTCATGACACCAACTCATGCCAGCAACAAGCAAACATTGCCACTGCCAAGTCACCAGCTTAGGAGGATAGAAAGGGCCAAGGATGCTCAAGAGAAATGGCTCCAGGGGCAGGAGCATGTTACTTGTCCCAGTATCTGCTGCCTGAGGTAGCTACCTCACTCTGCTTAAAGGTAGGACCAGATATGATGTAGAATAAGAAACATATTGTCCCTTGGGGTAGTTGAGCTGTAAATAAAAAAAACACGCACAAGAAATCCAAAGTCTTGACTGGATTTGTCATCATCCCTTTTGTTTTCTCTTGTTCTTTAGCTTTGACCTTGGTGCCTGCTTGCATCTACCATCATCCCCTCCCTTTCCTCTCCTCCTTCTTGCCCTCGTTTACTTACATCATTGCTGCGCTCCCTTGTGGCACAGACATATTTTAAGCAGGTTCAGAAAATGGAAAAAACACCTATTGTGCTTAGGAACATCAGAAGCTGCCTCATTCCAAGTCAAACCATTGTTCCATCTGACTTATTGTCTATACTGATGAGAGCGACCTGCCAGTGTTGGAGAATGAACAGGGAAAGGTGTGGTGTGAGAATCTAGTAGAAAGATGCTAGTCCTCTCGTGACGGCTTCATCTTATTGTTTGGGTGGCTCTGGAAGAGCCGCTTAGAATGGCTGTTGTCCTGCGACAACCATGTTTCACATGCATCCTCAAAGTGATACAAAGAAGGTGCCCCATTATCATTTAAAAAGATGCTGTGAAGTTTTGGGTGGGTTCTTTTGTCCCTTATATTTGGCTCAAATCTGAAAGTTCCTTATTTAAATGCTGGGAAGAGTGTATTGTGATTGATTGTGGTGTCTTACAGCACCAGGCTGTTCATAAGCGTGATGTTCTGAATGAAAAGAAACTGCTGAGCAGAATCAAGTTTGGATATAAATGGCTGTTAGGACTTTTGAGCATTAAAAGTCAAAAAAAAATTGCAGTGCAGGGCAGAGGAGGAAAGAGAAAACCAGTTGTTCAGTGGTGCAGCAAAGCTTAGCTGTGGTTACAGGGCTGGACCTACCATGAAGCAACATGAAGATGGGCAGAAGTTTCTAGAGAGACTGCCAACTCACTTATTTCCCCCAGTCGAGGTATCTGATTGGATACTTTGAGAAGCAGCTTGCTGAAGTAGACGGATCTTTAGTTTGACCCAGCACGGCTATTTTTATGTTGCTTGTATGTCACTTTTAAAAAGTGAGCTCCACTTTTAAAGCCGGGTTACCACTCTGCCTTTTTAACTTCAGGTGCAAATGGGTCTAAGATCAGCAGCAAGCTGGTAGACTAGGCCAAGCTGAGGGGTGCTGGCTGTCTTGAGGCTGAGGGCTGGGGAGTTGCTGAACATTGCTCAGCATGTGCTCTTGCCAACACACACCTGAGGGGAAGCCTAGTGAACTGAAATGGACAAAGAGATGAGAAGAAAGGGGAGAAAATGAATTCAATAAATAAACTGCAGAAATAAGAGAGAGAGTGAAAAACAGTGGTCATTAACTGGAACTGGAGGCATCTCCAAGTAGAACAGGAAGCACAATCGAGGCTTAGTTTCCTCAATATCTGTTGTTTCTATAGCTCCCTACTTTGATGCTTCAGACTTTATCTTCAAGACTCATGAAATGGGGTAAAGGGGACCTGCAACTAGTTGAGCTTCTCATTGCCCATGAGTTAGTGTTTCTTGTATCGGGAGAGGGTGACTTCAGAGCTAGGGGATTCTGAGAGAATAAACTGCTTGTAAAACTTTTGTCTACCGGTAAACTCTAGTTAACTACTCTGTGTCTAACTTTCCTCGCCTCACAGAGGCCTCCCATTTACCAGCAGGCTTTGAAGATGTATTTGTCTATTGGCAGAGCTCGGCCTCTCTTGTTTTTACAGCCTGGAACATTTCAGATCATCACACCTTAGAGGAGCATGTGTAAGTTTTCAGCCCATGGGCCACAACATGCCAAGGACCACATACAAGTGGTTAAGTGGGGCCGGGGGCAGAAGTTGGTGGAGCAATGCATGTAAATGTTACCTTTCTGCAGTAGGGTAGCTTCTACCCACACGCTCACCCACCCCTCTCTATCCTCTACCTAGGCAAGCAAAAGGCCTTATTTCAGGGTGTTCAGGGACACATTCCAGACCAGTGTTCGAAACTAGGCAGGCGCCAGGCTCATTTTGCTACTGGCACAGGTCCAATTGTGGCCGCATGGAGATTTCTGGGTGACAGGTTGATGACCACAGTTTAAAAAACCACTGCCTTAGTCCATAGCTAATACCACTTCCCCTGTGTGGATTTCTCCTTCTTGCATACTGGGACAAGTGAGTTGCTGTAAGAGCGAGCTACAGTCAAGCAATTTGGTTGAGATCACAGAATCATACAGCTGCAGCGTTGGAACTGATCCCAAGGGCCATCTAGTCCAACCCTCTGGCTAATAGACATTATGTTGTGGGGACCGTAACCTAGGTTTAAGGTGCCATTTGGCACCTTGCTTATCTGAGTTTCTTACGCTGTCAGATGGGTAAAAGCACTCAGAGTACAAAGCTGGAACAGTGAGGGATGGGGCCTGGGTTGGATTCTGATGACCAGATAGAGAGGCCTGGCAGGACATGTTCAGCCCCCAGGCCTGAAGTTTCCCACCATGTACAGTGGTACCTCAGGTTACATGCGCTTCAGGTTACAGACTCCGCAAACCCAGAAATATTACCTCGGGTTAAGAACTTTGCTTCAGGATGAGAACAGAAATTGTGCTCCGGCGGCGCAGTGGCAGCAGGAGGCCCCATTAGCTAAAGTGGTGCTTCAGGTTAAGAACAGTTTCAGGTTAAGAACGGACCTCCGGAACGAATTAAGTACTTAACCCGAGGTACCACTGTATGTATTTTCATCAGTCTGCCATGCTTCTGTAGAATTCTCATTCCATTGCTTGCTCGAGGATAGCTGATCTTCATTTTACATGTTCTTATTGTCTGGATTCTAGTAGAGCTGTTTTACTCCTCTGTGCGTTTCTCACTCTGTTCAGGTGCCTTGTACCCTTCAAAGCCGTTGCTGCTGTGTTTTTGTTTTGTTTGTTGCTAATGAGGGTGGAGGTAGAGAATAAGAAGCATCTTTCTTGGTTGAGGGGGGAAAACGAAGAAGGCACAATGTGGATGCAACAGAGGTTGCGTCCTTTGGTTGCATGGCAACCAAATTTTGCTTCTTTCCCAACTGGATGTGGAAGATGAAGAAGGCAAGTGGGAAACCAAAGGAGAGGGGGAAATGGAGCAGCAAGGCTGGAGGGGCAGAATTGGCAAGAGTGTAGTGTAGGGGAGGGTTTTTAGGTCAAACCACCTCCAAAAATGGAGGTATAAAATAGCCATCAGAGTTGGTAGTCATTATCATCCATGAACAAGCTTTCCCCCCAATTTCCCCCCTTAAGTTCTCAGTTCATGGGCACTCACTTGCAAAAGCATTGAGTCTCTAACAACAATACAAGATTTGGGAGGCAAGTGACCCATAGATATCCCGTCCAGTCCCCCCACCTCATTCTGCTTGGAATACAAAAACAAAAATGGACAAGCTATTATTTTAATTAATTGAACATTACTAAAATGTCTATTTGTGCTACAGTGAGAATTAATGCCTTTAAACAAAATTAGAGACACCATAATATTTACTTTGGAAATAGACACCATTTCTTGGTGGAAGGTGCCTTCTGAGCATTGCTATTAATTCAAATGTGCGTGCCTTTCTGGTTGCCTGCTGTTTAGAATGGATAAAGCACTAACTCTGATTGCTTTGTGAAGTATTAGGTTTTCAGGATGGCTTCTATGATAGCTCACGGTGACCCAGGAACAGAAAAGAAAGCAATTAAAGTAGATTTTTTCCAATTTACTTGCTTTACTACAGGTGAAAGGAGTCAATGTTGCCTAATCCCACTCTAGTTGCAGGCAGAAGACACACCCACCCTTTTTAAAGGAGGCTCAAATATGCACCACAATGTGCACATCACCATCCATATTAGCCATGCCTACATCTGTATATAAATCTCCTTTCCAGGATCAAGAAAAATGTACAACGGACACTCGGGTTGCGAACGTGATCCGTGCGGGATGCACGTTCGCAACCTGTGTCTGCGCATGCGCGGGTTGCGATTCAGTGCTTCTGTGCATGTGCAAAGCACAATTTAGCGCTTCTGCGCATGCGCAACCCGTTCCACATAACCCGTTCCGGTGCTTCCGGGTTTCGGCGGTCCATAACCCGAAAAAACGCAACCTGAAGTGGCTGTAACCCAAGGTATGACTGTATTCAGAATTTAAGGAGCAATTAAGTAAATGCTGCCTTATAATTAACAACTTGCCTGGTAGCCATTGGTGATCAGGAATCCCATGCAGGTGAGTGAGCAAGATGGAGGGAGCAAGATGGATCTTTCCACCCAGTCCACTTGGTTTCTAGGCTAGCCGTGAGGAAGGAAAGTCCCTTTCTTCATGACAAGCATGGAAACTGGACCGGTTGGTGGAAGTGGAACGGATTGCTCTGTTTCTCCTCTGCAAGTCTACTTGCTAGAAGACTACTTGGTTTGCATTTCCATGCTGGCTGCAGCAGAGGGAGGCTTTGCCCCCCCCCCGCCCCAAGCTAGTAACTTTTGTGGGCTTATTTACAAGGCTGAGTAACTTGTTACCATTGATGGGATCCAGAAGGCTGCATGTGGCATTGCCCTCCTTTGCCCATGTCAACATCCTTCTTAACAATCCTCCTTAAATTGTGGCGTGCAGAACTCCAGGTGGGATATCAGAACAGAAAAGGTTTGTTTCCTCCATTGCCACTTGCCTTATCCCTTCTCTGTTAGCCTCCAGTATCCCCACTCAGCACAAATGGGAAGCCTACAGGTTCCTGGTGGGCAGTAGATGAATTATTTGACATGGGTTGCTCATATTCTCCTTTTGGGCTATTGAAGACATGTGACATAGTATTTTACTTATTTACAAAATAAAAATAAATAAATACATTTGCTTACCTGTCTTCCTTTTTGTGCATTGAACTTGAGCCACAACTCGCCAGGCTTTGTCTCAGAATCTGCTTTCGTTGCTAGGGCTAATGTACATACAGATAAAAGGTAAAGGACTCTTGGATAGTTGAGTCCAGTCAAAGGCGACTCTGAGGTTGCGGCGCTCATCTCGCTTTCAGGCCGAGGGAGCCGGCGTTTGTCTACAGACAGCTTTCCGGCTCATGTGACCAGCATGACTAAACCACTTCTGGTGCAATGAAACACCGTGACAGAAACCAAAGCGCACAGAAACACTGTTGACCTTCCTGCCGCAGCGGTACCTATTTACTTGCACTGGCGTGCTTTCGAACTGCTAGGTTGGTAGGAACTGGGACAGAGCAACGGGAGTTCACTCTGTCGCAGGGATTCAAACCGCTGACCTTCTGATTGGCAAGCCCAAGAGGCTCAGTGGTTTAGACCAGAGCGCCACCCACATCTCGCCATAATGTACATATATCGGTCCTTGTATAGAGAGTGTTTCCTTCACTACTGGTCCCATCGCACCTGAGGTTGTGGATATGGACTTTGAGGTCTGAGTATATCTGCAGCGTTGTTTTTTTTAGAAATAAGTGCTACCTAAAACAGCTCCGAAAAGGATTCAGAACAGAATAGGCTAACCTGTGAGGACACAAGAGACCCTTCTCATCGACTGCTTATTCATGTTGTGCTCTAGGGGGACTCGTTGGGAGTATACTGCCAAATTTGGGAGTGCGCGACTTTGAACATCTTCCCCAGACCTGAAATGGCAATTTTATTAGTGTGCTGTCTTTCAGGCTCTTCCGGTCTGTTCTATGGCCGCAGTAGCTTTTAATTAACTCACAGGGGTGTTGTGAGGGTTACTTATTGTTTGTACCGAAACTCCTGAAGAGTTGCTTTTTGGTGCTTAATCATCAAGCAACAAAATGTTAAGCTAAAGGAAGAAATTGAGAATAACTATGCAACCAAGATTAAAACTTTACTGAAGTTATTTATGTGTGTGTCTATTAGCTATGAGAGGCAAGAGGAATTTGGAGTGGAGTTGCGGGGAGAAAGAGAGAGAAGCAGGAGTTCAAAGAAGGAACACGGTAAAATATTGTATAATTGAGGGATATAAAAGGTGGTTGATCACCTGGAAAGTGAAAGCTAGGGACCTTCTTGTCATCCTGGTTTATGAACCCATTTCAACTTTGTTTGTCCCTAGACACAGCTGCATGCTTTTCTGCCGGAGATATTCCAATTTTCCCAATTTCTTTTTCATTCCATTTCGTTTTTTAACTGTCTCACGCCTTTCTCTATTATTGTACCCAAGGCAGTTTATAACCCATAGAAATGTCAAAATATACAACCCCAAAATACATTGCCATTCCATAACAATTCAGAATACGATCGGAAAGGAACAATTAAGGAAATTCAAGGATTTGTTTTGTTTATAATATTACAAAATGATTGTCAACAAAATATCAGCGAATGATAAATAAAACAAAATCACCCCAAAGATTACAATAAATGGTAATTTAAATTAAAAGCAGCCGTGACAATATCAGCAGAAATATAACATACACAGACTGACCTTGTCTGTTTTGTTAGCTGAGTGAGGCATTGGGAAGCTCCAAGACCTTCAGTATTAGTTGTAAAATATATATATATCAAAAAAACTGGCCGACCACTAGAGAGGACCTGTCTCTGTTGTGTTTTGTGTGCTGTGCTTTAAAGGGTAAAGGTAAAGGGACCCCTGACCATTAGGTCCAGTTGTGGCAGACTCTGGGGTTGCGGCGCTCATCTCGCTTTATCGGCCGAGGGAGCCGGCGTACAGCTTCCGGGTCATGTGGCCAGCATGACTAAGCCGCTTCTGGTGAACCAGAGCAGCACACGGAAACGCCGTTTACCTTCCCGCCAGAGCAGTACCTATTTATCTACTTGCACTTTGACGTGCTTTTGAACCGCTAAGTTGGCAGGAGCTGGGACTGAACAACGGGAGCTCTCCCTGTTGCGGGGATTCGAACCGCCGACCTTCTGATTGGCAAGTCCTAGGCTCTGTGGTTTAACCCACAGCCCACCTGCGCCCCGTGGTGTGCTTTAGCTAGTTCCAAATCTAATGAAAGGAGTACTGAGCAGGGTTGCCTCTCTCAGTAAATCAAGACGACTCTTGATCTCAATGTTGTGGGTTCAAGCCCCACGTTGAACAAAAGATTGCTGCATTGCAGGTGGTTGGACTAGATGACCCTCATGGTCCCTTCCAGTTCTGTGATTCTGACATCTTTCATTGCTGTTGTTACTTTTACTGCAGCTGTCCTATGATTACACACTCACTTCTATACTTAGGGCTGCTCTGGCGTTTCCAGCTGATGAAAACATTGCTGGGTATTAGGGGTTTAAGTCCCTAGCTGCATGGAACAGTTCAAGTATTTTTGTTTTTTTAACAATCCTGAAAACCTTTTGAACCATTGTCCTTTTGATGATCTGTAGAGTTTCATTCTTTTATGCTGCAGGTGTTTAAGCACCTTGAGATAACCTAATTTTTATCTGCTTAGCAATCCCGTTTTGATGTTGCACATCAAAACGAAGGAATGCAAGGTTCCGAATTATACTAATAAGGACATATGTCAGTGTTGAAAGTTGTAAGAGACAGCCTAAGGGCAGAGGAATCCACTGTCTCTTTAAGAACATTGTTCATAGTTAAGTAAGAAATATATAAAAGACACCCAGTCACAACTGGGGCCCACGATTCCCATTTAACATGAGCCCCCTTGGGTTAAGGCCCAGATATAGGGCAGGTGTGGGGGAACTTTGGCCCTCCAGATGTTGCTGGCCAATGGCTATGGTTGCTAGGGTTGAGGGCAGTTGTTAGTTCAGCAACATCAGAAAGGCCAGGTCTTCCCATACCAGTGTCAGTAGTTGTGTCAGTTGATCCTGAAATGTACAGAATAGTATCAAAGAGGCTCAGAAATGGACTGCAATAATTTTGTGTGTTGCTACAGGAAGGGTGGTTGTGAATAGCCAAGAGTAAGTATGTCGTATGTATGAACTTGAAAATATCTTTTTAGCATGGACTACTGGATGTTTCTAATACGCTTGTAGAAATGTTTGCCCTTTTGGTTTGCGGTGTTTTTAATTAATTGGATGAGACTAAGTACATAATAGAGGGTATATTTGTTTAGGTAAGTAAATTCTTCGGGCATAATTTTAACTAAACAAACGCTGGAAGAATTGCATAGAGGAGATACATTTTGATTATTTTACGGATCCCTAAAAAAACCACCCAGCCATATCCAAAAGTCCTCATACGTTGCATAATCAATCTCTTTTGAACTGGGTAGTAACATATGTGGGGTGGTATGCCAACAGAGACGTTAAAAGAACGGTTTAGTGGGATAACAATAGTGAGTTCCTACGGGTATTTTTCAAAACTTTAAAAGCATAAAAGGTATCAGGATGAATCCATGTAAATCATGCATTTCCTGAACAAGAGTGTATACCAGCTAGTGGCTGCAAGAATCAAACCATATTGATTTGCAACTAAAAAGACCAATCTTTGGTCGGTTCAGTCCCCCCACTCCACACCTTTTGTATTAGGGTTGAGGTGATTTGGTAAACACTATTTCTTTGGATTTCAAAAAAAGCTTTTGACATAGTTGTGGCGTTTGCCCTCCTAGGGCTGTGACATCATACTGGGTTCATAAGGAAAGGGTTAACTAATTGTAAAATGACTAACCAATAGGAACCCAAGGGGAGGAGTTAGAGTTGTTAAGAAGTCAGTCTGGAGTTAGAGAAGGAGAGGATAAGTCTGTGGGTTGGGATAGTCTGATGTGAGAGAGTGAGAGAATCTGTTAAGAGGAGTCAGTCAAACAGTTGAGATAATCAGTCAGAAGGTATTAGGAAGGTATAGGCCGGTAAAGAAACTAAAGTTAAGAAACTGACAAGAATATTATCTGAGAAACCATAAACTTGTTAATACTTATAAAATAAACTTGTTTATTTGGTTCAATTTTAACAACTGTCTGGACTCAGTGTGTACCTGAGAGTAACAGGTTGGTGGCAGCAGGAAAGCGAGCACAGTGGTGGCACAGGGATCAATAGATCATTAAACGTCCAGAGACCCTGTGTGATCGCCACAAAAGTGTCTTGCCAAGTCCCTCACCAATGACTTCTGAGGTCATGCTCACCCCAGATAATGTATGTCAAGTTAAACAGTGCCAGTTCTAATACAGATCCTTGGGGATCTCAGTGCTTACTTCTCTCTGTTGTGAAAACGTGACAGTTCAATGCACTTCCTGTCGTTTAACCACTTGTCTGCAAGAGATCTATTTAAATCATTTATATCCTTCTTCTAGTAAAATAAAATCCAGGATGGCTTATAAAAGTGAACAATCAGGATAAGGTGCACACTTTTGTTTTGCAATGATGTGATTCTGCTCAATCAGTGCTTCTGCCGTATATCTGATATGCCAATTTTGGGCCAGCTTGAGTAGATCTCTCCATTAAAACAAAAATCCAAATCCTGTTGATGTCTTCCAGGGAATTGTTGCAGAACTTGTGTCCTCCAACGTCTACAATTACCAATTACACATAATCAACACACCTCGGCTGGTTTGAGGGTCAGGGCAAAGTGGCTAAGAAAGTTCTGGCTAAGGCAGTTATGGATTCTCGTGAGAATTCATCAGAGGAACCCATGGAAAAATTGATGAAATCTAGATTAGAATACAAGATTCGCCTATCCTGGCTAGCTTATTTACCACTATAAACAACCACCCTCTGGATGGAAAAAGCGTATCACTTTCCCGATATATAAGGAAGGTGATCATTCCTATCAGCTAGCTAGCTTGTTAGGCATACATGCACATTATTTGATCATTCACCACTTCATTTGTCATCGTTTGACACTTGACGACTTGCCTCTGATGGAGCAGGCACCATTGAAAAGTGTTTCCTTTGAGGCTGACACTGGGATTGGGTGATACGAAAGCTCAATCCGTGCTCTTAGATCTGTGGCAACACATTTGCACACGGAAGTCAAGTGATGTACATGCATCTGTGAATCTGCATCGTGTTTCCCTGGACATGCCTTTGATGATGTATTCTATGTTGTGCAACCAGATGCGTTGTAATTATTCAAAAAAAAACCTACCGTACAATGAATAAGTTAATTGTTGGTGCATCCCCCCACCCATGTTAAAAGATGACTCTTCTGCCCCCCTCCTGTTTTACTTCTCAGTAGGGTTATCTGCCATCTGCTAAACCAATAGCTATGGGGAGGGGCAGAATGTGTACTTTCGTCTCATGAGTACTTCCTACACAATAAAACCAAATTAGCTGCCATTTGAAATCTTCCCCAAACACTTCTTGGAGCTGTAAAAATATTTTTTTCCAGTTTCTATAGTATCACAGTCTGATTTAGATTCATAATACCCAGTAAGTCTATTCCTGCACTAGCAAGTGCCACAAATGCGAAGGAAACAAAACTCTCTCCCCCAAGAGTGTGACTGCTGGATCCATAACAGTTGTCATCTTGGAGGAAATCAGAATACCTTGATACAGCCCTCAACTTGTTTTGGTTCTTAAAGGATTAGGCCAGGTAAGGTGGAGTAAAGCCTAAAATATAACTGTATCTATCTGTAGTTATAACTATATATATATTCTGTTGGCTTAAAACAGCCTCAGCCCATCTGCTTTGTGGATCTTGTTTTGAAGAGAAATTAATTAAATTACATCATTGTGGCCTTCCTCTGGTTCCTTAAGTAGCAGTCTATATTTTTAATCCATCCCGAAGACTGACAGCTTAAGAGACTTGGGACAAGAGTAACTGTGTTTGAACCTTATGCCTTTCTTGCCACTGATTTCATTAACAAAGACCCAGTTCAGAATTTGTCTGTCTGTCTGTCTCTGGCAAGCTGCAGGTTGCTTGTTAGAGCCCAGGGGTGAGAGAAGGATGTGCGTGAGGGACAAGGGCCATAGATCATCATCATCATCAGAGCTTGTGATCTGCATGAAGGAGATTGCAAGTTCAATTGACACCACCTGCAACTAATAAGTATATTTGGTTTCTAGCTGGGAAAGGCATCTGTCTGAGGCCATGGAATGTCAAACAAGACATGGTAGGCTAGATGGATTTGGTCTAAGGGTCTTCAAGTGAACTTGAGTGCCTGCGGTGGGAATCTGTGCCCATGTTGATGAATAATCAATCCTTTGAAACACTTTGTTGGTACTCTATGTATAAAGATGGAGAGCACCAAGCAGTAGGCCTGGAGAACAGGTGGAGTTCTAACCAGCTGCCTGCTTGGAAAAGAGTATGACATTGAGATTGGTTTATAATGTTTGTGCTCAGAAACTTCAGTCTCACTCTCCCTGGGATCCACCTCTACGGGGACAGATCTCTGAATTCTGTTTTTGAAGTGTAGCCTGTGCTACCCATAATTCACTTAGTTATTATTTCTGGTGCTCTGGAAGAGGCAGCAGCAGCAGCCAAGATATCCTTAATATTTATGGTTAGCAATGAACTAAACACCATCCTCATGATAAACCGAGCTGGGTGGGAGCTTTAATCTCCTTGCACTTCACTGCACCTTAATCTTCTTTGCTTGCCTCTGAATCGAGTAATACCTCCATGCCTGTTGTGTGCCAGTGGCTGACTTCATCACATTGCTCACTAAATTATAACACTGCATAAGGATTTTGTACACGCATATATCTGTATTTTCTTTTATTTCCAGTTTCAAAGTCATAGATTTTGATTAGAGATAAAACAGCAAGTAATCCTCTGTTTTTTAAACGTGCAGAGTGACAGATTTATTCTGTTATGCATGCATTCCTTTTATGTAACTTGTCTAAAATTAGAGGTTAGACCCACCCACTTTGAGTTAGACCATTGAGCATTCAGTTTTGTTGTTGTTTAGTCATTTAGCTGTGTCCGACTCTTCGTGACCCCATGGACCAGAGCACGCCAGGCACCTCTGTCCTCCACTACCTCCCGCAGTTTGGTCAAACTCATGCTGGTAACCTCGAAAACACTATCCAACCATCTCGTCCTCTGTCGCCCCCTTCTCCTTGTGCCCTCCATCTTTCCCAACATCAGTGTCTTCTGAGCATTCAGTAACAATTGTTAAACAGCAACAGTATTCAGTTAAACCTCCTGCTTGTCTTTTTGCCCAGTCCTGAAACATATGCTTTCGTTTTAATTATAAAAACTGTTGAGGGATGTCCAAAGAGAATTGAAGTCTTTACTTGTTGCAAGCGAAAATGATGCCATCTTAATGTCATTTATTTCAACAGTGTTCGTATATCCCTCCCTGCAAAAGAGAAAACCAGAAGAACACTGAAAATGTAAAGCTCTGGCAGGTTTACTGGGAAGATGAAGTTGGCTCTCAGCCTTTCACGTGCTACTTTAATCAACACCTCAGGTGAGTATCTTGGCTCATCTGCTGTCAGGGTCCAGGGTTGGATCTAGACGCATCAAAGAAGCGTTTCAGTTAAATGCGTTGCAAACTTTGTATGAGAAATCGGGTGGGCGAAAACGGAACTCCACAGCGCCATCTGGTGTCACAAGTGTTAGAATGCATAAACAACGCATATAAAGCATTTTTTCTTTGCCCATGTAGCGGAGTCCCAGCAGGGCTCTGGCAAGTTTGGGGTTGGGTGCCACACGCGAGGCACGAGCCAAGGCGAAGGGAATCAGGGTCTGAGCAGTCAGAGACGGAGATCGGGGCTTAGGACCTGCCGGAAGCGGGGGAAGAGGAAGAATGCATACGCGCTGTTTTTGCATTCAGGTGAGGGACAGGCTGGTCAAATACCCTAGAACCAGGAGGGGCTTGAAGACGGAAGCACAGCAGCGACTTCTATGCAGCAGAAGTCTCAGCTTGTGTGCACAAACCCGTCAGATGGGGGTATATAAGCCTGGGGAGGCATGGTCCCAATGTTGCTTCAACTGCTCTGCCAGGCAAGGCACACACCTGGAAAAGTTAATGCCAGCTGTGTCAACTCCAGAAGTCTGTGTATCTGGTGCACCTGAGGAGCTGCTGCAAGTATGTTCTCCCCCCCGCCCCCCCAATTTAACTATCAGCCATTTGCTTTCTTCAGCTGGGTTGCGCAAGATACCTGCTAGTTTATATACATCTCAACAGTGCTCGGGTCTGACTGGAAAAGAAATTCCAGGGTTCAAGCTAAGATATAACTGTACAGTGGTACCTCAGGTTACAGACGCTTCAGGTTACAGACTCTGCTAACCCAGAAATAGAACCTTGGGTTAAGAACTTTGCTTTAGGATGCGAACAGAAATCGCATGGCCGTGGCGCGAGGCCCCATTAGCTAAAGTGGTATCTCAGGTTAAGAACAGTTTCAGGTTAAGAATGGACCTCCAGAACAAATTAAGTTCTTAACCTGAGGTACCACTGTATAGCAAATTTGACACCCTGTTTGGGCATTCAATTTACTTGTGTGTAAGGACCGGAAGCTGTACGCCGGCTCCCTCAGCCAATAAAGCGAGATGAGCACCGCAACCCCAGAGTCGGCCATGACTGGACCTAATGGTCAGGGGTCCCTTTACCTTTAAGGAACAGGAGCATGTTGTTTTCACCCAGGGTGAATCTACATGCAAGGAAAAAACCCCCTGTTATTTATAACCAAAGTCTGAAAAATTAAATCGTTATAACAAAAGTTTTTTTAAAAACTTGTGTAAAAATGCTCTAGAAAGGTTTTGTGGTCTCTGGTGCCATGCTTGTCTCTGGTGTTGTATGTTTATAATGCATTCATTCAAATAGCTGGTTTGTTTGTTTGTTTTACTAATGTAGCTGAGTTCCCTGTTTATAGACTTCTGTAAGTCTGAGGCCAGAGATCTGATGTGGCAGCTTCTTCTGCTCATGGAGTTCCTCCGGCGGTTTAGAAAACCCTGGAAAAATCAGGTTCTTCACAAGTCGAGAGGCAGCTCCCCTCTTCCAACCTCTCATACTCAAGGAGGGCTGTAAATGGTGCGAAATGTGATGTGCTAAAGGGGGTGGGGCTTAGCAACAAGTCTCTGCTGCCTTTTGTGTATTCTCTGACACAGGGGTAAACTGAATGCCCAAATAGGGCCACAGTCTTGCTGGTCACTAATTAATAAACATTTGAAGTTAGAATTATTATTATTATTTTGTAGTACAGGCCCTACTATTCAGCTAAAAATTTACAAGCTGGCTTCCAGTATTTTATTTTATTTTTAATTCCTACTTTATTTAAGGTAGTTATAGAACACTTAATTCCAATAGTTTCTAAGCAGTGAACATAAAAATTGTAGAAAGCGTACGCTTTTCAATTGTAAAAGCAGAAATCTTCCTTAAAATGCCTGCTGAAAAAGAAAGATCTTTGACAGGCACTTGAGGTTCAACAGGAAGGGGGACCCATCTAATCATAGCCTGGAGGGAGCTCATGGTATCCATTGCTTCTGGTGGAGATGATGATGATGATGATGAATGTCATTCTAAGAAGGCTTCCTGTAGTCTTTCCTGTCCAGCACAATCCAACAACTGGCATGGCTGCGCAATGTCAGTCCCGGACCTAAGGATGCATGCAACTCCTGATTGTCGCCTACAAAGCATTCCCAGGAAATGGTTTTTTTTAGGGATTGTTATCTAATGTGGCACCGGTTGAGTTCTGCTGGTGCAATGGGACTTCTTCTCCTCTCATGTGCCCCCTAGACACTGTTCTGGAGGGTTCCCCCAACCCTCCAGAGGTGATTTTGAGAGCATGTGAGGGGACTGGAGGCCCAGGAGAGGAACAATAAGCTTCCTGGTGTGCACAGAAGTCTGTTGCACCAGAGGAGATGCAGTGTTGGGTATGGTCCAAACACTATCCTGAGTAAAATGGGTTCTATATATGTAGACTGCAATAAGAAAAGGGAATCTTATGCATGCTGCATAAGAAAAAAAAGTCCCTCCTATTTCATCTTGACCCAAAACAAACTGAGATTGTGATATTCCGCAATTGGTGCTTTAATTTGCTTGGGATTTTTTGTCTGTTGGATCTCCTCCAAGTTGGATCCCTCCTTTGGGATATAAACAGATAAATATTACAAATTGCATTTTGTGTGGGAGAAGGGCTTTTTGTCCATTTGAATAGCAGCCCATTTTCTGTAGGCTGGATTTGATGGGCTGGCTTTGCAGCTATTCATCCCATCACTAAAAGACAGCCTACATGCAGTCTTCCTGTCCTACGCTCCTTTGCAACATTACATGGTGACCTTGAGGGCTGCTCTTTGTTAATATTGGAGCTGTCTTCCTCTCCTTCTATTTCTAACTTGGCATTCCCTAGTTAGGAAGCAAGTTAGGTAACCAGTCCAATGAGGCTGAAGTGAGACAGAGGGTTAAAGCTGGTCTCTTTTATATCTCATGAACAGCACCTTGAATTGGCCTGGAAACCAGTGCAGACACTGAAGAACAGCAGTAACTAGCGTAAATTGAATTGAATTTCTTTGGCAGCAGAAGCTTCCAAACCTTCATCAAGCAGCCCCATGCCCACTTCATTACAGTAGTATATTGCCACAATTACATAAATAAATAGGAGCTGAATTTTGAGCATGACTTGAAAAGTTGGGAGTCAGTTTATCAGCAGTTGGTGGAAAGTTATTCTGCTTAGTAACTACAGTCATATCCATTCGGTTCAACAGCAACAGAAGCCTGTAAACCAGAACTTAATTGGGAAGGCTAAACACCCTTTGTTGTTGTTTAGTCGTTCAGTCGTGTCCGAGTCTTTGTGACCCCATGGACCAGAGGACGCCAGGCACTCCTGTCTTCCACTGCCTCCCGCAGTTTGGTCAGACTCATGTTGGTAGCTTCAAGAACACCAACCATCTCCTCCTCTGGCGTCCCCTTCTCCTTGTGCCATCAATCTTTCCCAGCATCAGGGTCTTTTCCAGGGAGTCTTCTCTTCTCATGAGGTGGCCAAAGTATTGGAGCCTCAGCTTCAGGATCTGCCCTTCCAGTGAGCACTCAGGGCTGATTTCCTTCAGAATGGATAGGTTTGATCTTCTTGCAGTCCTTCATGGATCACTGCCTTGTCGTGGCGAAGGGGCTTGAATAACTCAGAGAAGCTATGAGCTATGCCGTGCAGAGCCACCCAAGATGGACAGGTCATAGTGGAGACTTTTGACTAAACGTGATCCACCTGGAGCAGGAACTGGCAAGCCACTCCAGTATCCCTGCCAAGAAAACTCCATGGACAAAACACCCTTGAAAACCATCATTCCTAGGTCAGAAGAACTGCTGGACACCATGATTTCTGCCTTTGTAATTTAGCTTCAGTTTCATTCTGTTTCCGTTTCAATACCCAGTACAGCACACTGCTTCTTTGGCAGTGTTTATCAGTCCACTTCCCCAAGAGGGTGGCAAAAAATGAGCATCAAGAGCCCTTTCAGATGTTGCTCATCTCTAAAGACCAGGAGCAGAGAGGGGAACAATGCTGAAAGAGAATGCCAACAATAAGCAGCACCTGTTAGGTTGTGCTGACTCACTGCACCAGCCTTAATTACTTTCACCATCAGCAAAGCTGTAATTGATTGCATGGCACTCCAGGTTTGTTTTCTCTTGAAATGTTTGTATTTTATTTTAATGAACTTAAATTTTATTGGCAAACGCATTGGCAAAGCTCGGGCGTTTTAGCATTTTGCCTCCAGCCATGTTTCCCTTTAGTGATCATGCTGGAGCTTGTAAAAAGAAGGGAGAAGGAAGTTCATCACTAAAAATGCATTAGCAGCAGCCCAGTGGACACCCCTACAAAGCCATTCGGTGTAACTGATGTCCTTTCTTGCTAGAGACAGAAATGGGGTTTGGAAGGTTTGACTTGTAGGCAGGGCCAGGCTAGGCATGCAGTTTAACAGATGGAAAACAACATTGCAAAGATTGATGGGGGAAAGCCTCCTTTATCGTTGTGTTTTCTATTTTGTTGAGAGCTGAGGACTCTCAGCCTGAGGGCCAAATAATAATAATAAATAATAATAATAATAATAATAATAATAATAATAATAATAATAATAATATAATTCCCCAGCCCCTCTGGGCGGCTTTCAACAAAAGATTAAAAATACTAAAAACTTCCCTAAACAGGGCTGCCTTCAGATGTCTTCTAAACGTCAGATAGTTGTTTATTTCTTTGTCATCTGCTGGAAGGGCGTTCCACAGGGTGGGCGCCACTTCCGAGAAGGCCCTCTGCCTGGTTCCCTGTCACCTCACTTCTCGCAGTGAGGGAACCGCCAGAAGGCCCTTGGAGCTGGACCTCAGTGTCCGGGTTGAACGATGGGGGTGGAGATGCTCCTTCAGGTATACTCGGCCAAGGCTGTTTAGGGCTTTAAAGGTCAGCACCAACACTTTGAATTGTGCTTGGAAATGTACTGGGAGCCAATGTAGGTATTTCAAGACCGGTGTTATGTGATCTTGGCGGCCACTCCTAGTCACCAGTCTAGCTGAGCATTCCCTCCTGAGGGCCATCTGCCACTCGTGGGTGGGGCCAGAGGCAAAAGTGGGCAGAGCAGTGAATGTTAATTTCACCTCTGTACCTTTCTACAGACATCCATTCCTCTCCATCATTCTTCCAGCCAAGCCAGAGTCATGGGCAGAGTTAAAGGATACATTTCAGCTAGGCAAAAACACCCAAGGAGGGCATGAAGGAGGGCCAGAGGTGGGGTGTGACAAGGTATGGGTGAAAAATCCTGATGGCCAGAGGCCTGGAGGGTTACATTCACCCCCAGTCCTGATGCTCCCCACCCCTGAGTTAGACTTTATAATGTAGAGTACAGATAGAGAATTTGTAGTCCTCCAAATTTTGCTGAACTCCAGCACCCATCATCTGTGACCATTGGGCAGGGCTGATGGACTCCAGCAACGCCTGTCAGGTTGTCACAGGCTCTCTCACACACACACCCCTGCCTTGATGTGGGGTTTATAAAGCCATTTAACTTGTCCCTGGTGACCTGGCTACTAGCAATTTTTTTACCTTTTTATGGGGAGGGAGGGATTCCCAAAATTTCACTAATAAGGAAATCTGTTTACAGAGTGCTGCAAGGCAGATATTTAAACCAGTAATGTTACATCACTGTTTTAAACTTTACACGTAACATCCTGCACGTGCGAAACCCGTGTTAGATGTCCCAGCTTGTACTCTCAGCTTTACCATCATTGATAATGTCAGATTGCACAGCAAAATACAATTTTTGGACCACTGTCAAAAGCCACAGGTTCACAAGCTTTGAGAGATGATGCCTCCTGGAGCACTAGGACAACTGTGTGGGCTAGCTTGAGACCACAAGAATTAATGCGCTGGATCAAACCCAAGACCTGCCCAGGCCACATCCGCACCATACATTTAAAGCACTGTGACACTACTTTATGCAATCATGGCTTCTCCTAAAGAATTAGTTTAGTTTATTAAGGGGGCTGAGAGCTGCTAGGAGATCCCTATTCCTGGGGCTTTTTTTCAGCCGGAACTCACCGGATCTCAGTTCCGGCAGCACCTCTTAGGTGGGTGCCATTGCCATCTTAGAGAAGAAGGAAGGTGTTCATGGTGAGTTCCGGCACCTTTTTCTCTAGAAAAAGAGCACTGCCTATTCCCCTCACAGAACTACAGTTCCCAGAGTGGCTTAATAGTCATGAACTCTGAAGTCTTGTAGCTCTGTGAGGAGAACAGGGACCACACTGGAGAGCCAGTGTGGTGTAGTGGTTAAGAGCAGTGGACTCATAATCTGGTGAACTGGGTTCGCTTCCCCACTCCTCCACATGCAGCTGCTGGGTGACCTTGGGCCAGTCACACTTCTTTGAAGTCTCTCAGCCCCACTCACCTCATAGAGTGTTTGTTGTGGGGGAGGAAGGGAGAGGAGAATGTTAGCCGCTTTGAGACTCCTTCGGGTAGTGATAAAGCGGGATATCAAATCCAAACTCCTCCTCCTCCTCTTCTTCTTCTTCTTCTTCTTCTTCTTCTTCTTCTTCTTCTTCTTCTTCTTCTTCTTCTCTCAGGCCCCTTAATAAACTACAGCTCCCTTAATTCTTTGGGAGAAGCTGTGAATATTCAAAGCTGGTATCATAGCACTTTAAAAGTATGGTGTGGATGCGGCCGCAGTGCAGCCACCTGTTCCTAACCGTTGTGGACCAGATACCTATGGGAAGCCCATAAGCAAGACATGAGGAAAGAGTGCTCTCCTCAGCAACTCCTCAGCAATGGGTGTTAGAGGCAAACAGCTTCTGAGGCTGAAGGTAGTTCAAACACAGACATCATGCCTAGTAGCCATTAGTAGACTTAACCACCACAAATTCATCTAATCCTCTTTAAATGCCACCTGAATTGTTGACCATAGCTACATCTTGGAGCAAATTTCATCGTCTTAACCATGTGCTGTGTGAATAAGTACTTCACTTTGTCCTGAATCTTCCAAGTCAGCTTTCTTAGATGACCCCAGCTTCTATTTTACAAGAGATGGAGGAGTCTCTCCATGCCACACATGGCTCTGTATACCTCTCTGATCCCACACTCACCTTTTTCCCTAAACCCAAACAGCCCAAATTGCTGTAACTTTGCTGTAATTGGCTGGGAACCAGTGTGGGTCTCCCTGTACTCCCTACTAAGCATCTCAGTTGAAGAGTGAGATTATGTTTGCTCAAGGAAAGTTGTTTGCCAGGTGTTGACTCTGCCTATCTCCCTCCCACCCCCTTTTTAATACTGCAAGCAGTTAGCATGGCAGTTTGGGGGCTGTGCATATATCCTCACCTATTGTGCTGAAATAAGTTTATTGTTTATTTTCCATTGTGACTTGGCAGCTGTACCCTTTATCCTGTGCCAGGAGAAAGTGCTATACACAAATATTTGATTAGGGTTCAGTAAATGAAAGCATGTAATAGACTGATGACTATCTGAGGATCACTAGTTTGCACCCTGGGGGTCATCCATCTTGGAATAATTACTTGCTGGAGGAGGACTTACTGTTACGAGACTGTTCTGCTTTAGAGCATCTGTTAGGCTTTGCTTTGTCCTCGTAGTTTGATCTCTCTTCTTTGGAGTGGCAACCAAATCCAGATTGAAACCGGGACCCCATGCTGAAAAGATCATGCTGTGCAAGACAATCTGTCTTTGAATGCATTTCATTTATGTAACAGAATTAAGGAAGTGAGTGGAGTCTTACAGGGGTGGGGCAGGCTAAAAGAAGAGGGCCAGTGAGCTGCAATCAACAGAGATCTGCAAAGCTGCATGAGGATGTTGATGACTGGGAAAGGCACTCTGGCCCAGAATTCTAGGAGTGCAAGACTGCCCATGAGGTTCCTCTCAGAGAAGTTTCTCCATTCACAGGAAACAGACCCATTGCCTGAATGGTCCAGGTGTTCATGGAACGGTTGCTTTCAGGGAAGTGAATGGATAAACCTTTACAGGTGTGGGTGCTTCACCTGCGCATCAGAGCACCCACACTCCCAAGAAATTATGTGCTAATGTTGTTGTTGTTTAGTCGTTTAGTCGTGTCTGACTAAATGGACCCCATGGACCAGAGCACACCAGGCACTCCTGTCTTCCCCTGCCTCCCGCAGTTTGGTCAAACTCATGCTGGTAGCTTCGAGAACACTATCTTACATTCCAGATTCCTATGCAATATTTTTCTTTACAGCATTGGACTTTCCTTTTGCTTCCAGGCATATCCGCAACTGAGCGACCTTTCGGCTTTAGCCCAGCCGCTTCATCAGCTCTGAATCTACTTGTACTTGTCCTCCGCTCTTCCCCAGTAGCATGTTGGACACCTTCCGACCTGAGGGGCTCATCTTCGAGTGTCATAACTTTTATATGCCTGTTGTCTTTGTCCATGGAGTTTTCTTGGCAGGGATACTGGAGTGGCTTGCCGGTTCCTCCTCCAGGTGGATCACGTTTGGTCAAAACTCTCCACTATGACCTGTTCATCTTGGGTGCCCTGCATGGCATAGTTCATAGCTTCTCTGAGTTATTCAAGCCCCTTTGCCACGGCAAGGCAGTGATCCATGAAGGGGATGTGCTAATGTAGATATCTGCAAATGTAGTATATGTCATATAAACCGATTGGTGATGCCGTCTAAATATTACCCCATGGGAGCTCCAACTCACCTGCTTCATTGCATTTATGGGAAAGAGACAAAATACACTGTGTTTTGGGGGACTGGCAGTGCCCCTGGAAGGCTAGTGGGCTCAGTCTGCTGGAGGCTTGCAAAACGTTCTGTCTGGAAGCTCTCTAAGTGTTCACAGGGACACAAGTCAGATTCTGTTGTGTTCTTTTCCAAAGCACTTTTTTACAACCTAGGGATACAAATCAATAATGTGCCCTACCCTAGGGAAACCCATTAACCATCACTATTGGCTGGGCATGAAGAGCTGGCCTCCCTGTGGGTTTGTGTTGCCACCTTTGGTTCACTCAGCAAGCTGGTTGCGAGTCTTTTTTCAATCTCCCAGTCATTTGAGGCGGAGGCTTAGACACATAAATCAACTCAGATGGCATAATCCAAGATTTGAGATAATAATTGTTGTCCATGTATCCTGTATCTCACAGTTTTTTCCACTTGCATAGTTAACTATTATTGGCTTAATTTAAAGATGTTTGAATATATTTTTGAAAAATATTTTTGTATATCCCAACACCTATGCACTTATTGAAAAAGTTATGCAGTCTGAAGTTGTTGTGTAATGTTTCTCTTGAGTCATTTTCAAATGTGGAAAACTCTAGAATTTCTCTTTCCAGTTAATATTTGCCATGCACCATGGTGGTAATTTTTAGAACTTATTGTAGTTCCTCTTCTTTTTATTGTTTGACTTTTATTTACAGGGTGGAATCCCGCTGATTGGATCGTTCTGCGGGTTGAAGCACTGGAGATAATGTTTACCAATTTCCACTGCAGGCCTCACCCCTTTAAAAATCTACTCTGGATGTCTTGGTTTTTCTGCCCTGCTTTCCTCGCTTCCTTCCCCCTGTAATTCTGCCTTTCCTATTGCAGACCGGACGACGTACTGTTACGACGCACACACGACGAGTCGGTTCTTTTGCACTGCTTCCTTTGGCCGGTGGTGACGTTCCTGGTTGGGGTCCTCATTGTGGTCCTCACCATATGTGCAAAGAGCTTGGCTGTCAAAGCAGAAGCGATAAAGAAAAGGAAGCACTCCTAAGTGGTTCACTTTCCTTGGACGAAAGCGGAGGGGATTTTGTAGGAGGAGTGCCAAATGCAATTGACAGGCACTCCCGTGGCGCTTCCCAGCGATGCCCGTTCCCAGTGTATTGCCAGCTGTTGGTCTTGCTGATGCCTGAAGATTACTCTTAGGTTGACCACGCTGTGAATTGTTAGCTAGCTGCTTCTGCCACTAAAGAAAGCAAAATGTGTCTATTCCAAAAAAAATGATCCTAAGCTGCACCAAACTGGCTGTACTGCATTTTATGAAATCTGAACGATGGCTCTTCACTCCAGGTCTTTTGATGGACTGAAGGACAGTTTCTTGGGGGGAGGATCCCCCAAAGTGTGGTTGACTTCATCTTAGCAAAATGATCTTTCTTACCATTATTATTTAGTATTGAATATTTATTATTTCCTTTCTCATAGACTGTATTTCTGAAATATTAAAAAGTGGTTGGTTTTTATTAGTCTGTGTTTTTATTTTGTGAGTGGGTTTACCTTCCAAATCAAAGACAAAAAAAAAGAAAGTGTCACAATGACCTAATTGTCCTCAACGGTGCCATTTTGGAATTAGAATTTTGAACGCATGTATGTGTCAAAATTATCTACTGACTGACAACAGAATTTCAGGGATAATCTCATCATACTCGCCCTTCTCATATGCTGCTCTGTACATTGGAGACTCTGCTTATTGCCTCTGTGGGCAGCTCCCCTCTCCCAAGGAGCGGGAACACTGGATTGAGTTCGTAGCATTAGCTGTCTTTTCATTAAAAACCTATCAACCCAGTGGCATTCCCCCTTTTTTGTTGGAACAGGAATAGCAGTTTTCTATAGACCAAAGTCAAATACAATGAATTCATTATGAGCACACTTTGCTGGAAGTAATTTAATTCCTGTCTGATTATTGTGGCATTTTTAAGCTCTAGAAACAATAAATCCAGGAGGTGTTCTCCAAGTCCAGATCCCATTGAGATCAGTGGAAGCTAAGCATATTATTAAGCACCTAAATCCTTTTGCTCGATCAATTGCTTACCCGCTCCGCTCCCGTATTCAAGCTGGCACCCTTGCATGCATTTAAAGTTTGGAGCTCTTGAAAGGTAGAATAAGGGGTGAACAGATTTCAGTCTTGTGGAATCTACTTTGTTTTTCCACTAGAACCATGAGATTCACCAAAGGAGCTAGGTATAAAAACCATGCCCTTAGATTGAAAGGCTTCTGAACCCAGCCATTTGGTTCCAGTTTCAGAGCTGAACTGAGCGCACTGTCTTCCTGCACAAATATCATTTGGCTAGTCTGCCCTCCACCCCCAAAGAAGATTTGTTTTTGCCATTTCAGTAGTATGATTTATTTTCTTTTCTTTATAGTTTCTATATATTGCCTTTCAGGCAAGCCTCATAAAGCAGTTTGCATAAGATTACTGCAACAATAGGCATTGTGGGATGGGATGGGGGAGAGAGTTATAACAGCATAGAAAATACAATTGTAATTGTGTACATAATCCCATTTACTCTGCGTCCAATATGTTCCCGGTATGGAAGCGGGGTACACACAATGTTAGCTACACTCCATGTTGTTCCTTAAGGAAATACTTCTTCGATCTGAGAAAAAGAAAGACCTAGCTGCATTTCAAGCAGTAATGTGTACACAGCTTGCTTCTTCTCTCTTGGCAAGATGATTCTGCAGAACCCCCCATGGTGACAACTGGAGGGCGGAAGGACCACTGCTGGCAGCTGGAGTGAAAAGCCAGAACTGGGACTCAAAATCCTCACCAGTCTATTTTTGAGTCACCTAGAGATCAATCAGTAGATCCCAAGCTACCTTCTTCCCAATTTATGGTAACACCAAACATTGGAACAGGAAGGTGTGGGTCAACTGACAACATCCTGCATTATGTTATGACTCAAGCTGTGAACTTACCTGTTTTCACCTCAACTGTGACGGCTAGACACTTGCCATTTCACATTGGTTCTGTTAATTTCCAGCTCCAAGGCCCAATGAGGAGTATTGCGTTTGCACATAGCTGTGTAATGGGCTGAAATGGAGACCCGATACTGGAGGTTGAGAAATCTGTGCAATTCAGCAAAATCCTCCATATTATTCTTGGAGTGGGTAGTATAGTTATTTCATAAAATCTATGCGCTACTTGATGGTAAAACAAAAACGCCTCAAAGTGGTTTACAAAGAGAATAAAACAATAAAATTATCAGTAAAAACAGCTAATTAAAACATTTCAAACCCTCAATAAGATCAGCAATAAACTACAAGCAGATTGAAACATACATCAACATTATACATTTCTGGGTAAAGGTAAAGGGACCCCTGACCATTAGGTCCAGTCATGACCGACTCTGGGGTTGCACGCTCATCTCGCTTTATTGGCCGAGGGAGCCGGCATACAGCTTCCAGGTCATGTGGCCAGCATGACTAAGCTGCTTCTGGCAAACCAGAGCAGCACACGGAAACGCCGTTTTCCTTCCTGCTGGAGCGGTACCTATTTATCTACTTGCACTTTGACAGGCTTTTGAACTGCTAGGTTGGCAGGAGCAGAGACCGAGCAATGGGAGCTCACCCCGTCGCGGGGATTCGAACCGCCGACCTTCTGATCAGCAAGCCCTAGGCTCTGTGGTTTAACCCACAGCGCCACCCGCATCCCTACATTTGTGGGTAGGATTGTCTAAATGCTTTTAACCAAAAGAGTACAGTGAAGGCGTCTGCCTGATCTCAGGAAGCAGGGTGTGTATGTGTCTGCATGTCTCAGTGCAGTATGCAATTAAAACGAAACACTCCTTTCTCCCACCTGGAACCGAGAAAATATACTACGCACAGGGAGTGTCTCACTGGAGTGTGTGGAAGTGCAACATGTCATCGATAAAAGGTGCGATTTTTATTTAACACACCTAACCAAAACCAGCATCCCTTGGAAACCACTGTGTGAAGCTGTATCGATCAGCCAAGTACATCTTTTTTTAGCCTGCTACACTAAGTCGCTCTTGAGCCCTCTGTTCCATATGCTGTGGTTCTGTTACCTTGGTAACCAAGGAAAACATTCCAGGGCTTTGCATTGTTAGGTTTGGCAGAACGCAGAAAATTGCCACCTTCTGACCATTTTGCCATTTGACTGAAATCATGGCAAACCTCTTTGTTGCGTCCTGTGAGCGTAACTCAGTGCGGATGAACACTTTTGAATAAAAGCCTTTTGTATTCTCTTTTCCTTTTTTGTGTGTGGGATTTGGTTATAAGTTTATTGAGAGTTTTCCTTCAGCAGTTTGGTTTTCTTCAAAGGCTTATTGACCGAAATGCCCCTGTTAGGCCCGCTGTGACTTGATTGCCCAGTTGACTCTCCGCAAAGGTAAGAGGCAAGGTGAGTTTGGACAGTTTTGTCCTCTCCTATAGACCCATTTGACCTCAGAATCTGATAGGCCCATGCAGCTTGCGTGAGCTCAGTGGAAGTAAATCAATTCTAAGAAGGCAAATCATCTCCTTGCCTTTCAGCTTGGAGTGAATGATTGGCAGGAGGAAACGGTGGTGAACTAAGAGGCCTGGCTGAGCAGCAGCAAGCCATTAACATGCCAGACACCAGGAATTTATCTTTAGTGCAGATGCCACAAATCGTACCCCTTCTCCAGTGCCCAAGATGCTTTCACAAATTATGAATCTGGCACTGGGCTGACTGAGTTGTGCATTTCTATGCATCATCTTCCTTCTCCATATAGCTTAACAGGGCTTTACCTAGCACATTCTGTGTAGATCCGAAGGTAAGACTCTAGAGGTTGTTGGGAGAAGTGTACATTATTGGTACTTCTCAGCAACTTACTCATTTAGCGTAACGTTTGGGGTAAGCATGTGTTGCATCCTTTGGAATAAGGTTTTCTCTGCTTTGCCCCCTTATATAGCTGTACCCAAATCAGGAGAAGGGGACAATATGACAAGGAGAACATGCCTCCCCTTTTTCCTTTGTTTTTGGCTGAACTTTATAGAAGCTTTGAAGAAGAAAAGCATGAAATTTGCTGCAGCATGTGAGAAATGTCAACATCTCTAAGTGCTACTAAAGGTTTGTTCATTGCCCACTGAGTCAATTCTTCCAGCACAGCTATTTGATCCATTAAGCAAGGTGTGGATAACCTGCAGCCCTCCAGATGTTGTGGGATGTTGACTCCCATCATCTCTGGCAATTGGTCATTCTGCCTGGTGCTGATGGGAGTTGCAGTCGCATCACATCCAGAGGGTCACAACGTTAGCGTTTCTTGTTAAACCTGCATTTTTTATTCCTCAGTTCTGTGGAGGTCTCATTTATTTACATTTGGTTTCATCTATCTTGAAGGATCCTTTTGGTTGCACATTTTTCAAACATATCCTGCTGGGTGTATGTATCTTTTAAGACAGCCAACTGTCCTGATTTTTCTGTTTTATTCAATATTTATATTGCCATTACTTTGAAAAATTCTGCTTCAGCAAACTCTCCGATGCTCAGCTTTATTAAAGGATGCTAATTCTCTTTCATGTGTTTCAATTAGGTTTCTTTTTCTCATGATATCTCAATCCGGTTAGCTTTTTATTGTTCAGATCTCTAAATTTGACATAGGAAATAATTTCAACATGACTATACACCTTTTCCGAAATTCAGCTTTGTATGTGTTGCTTTTAGCTACAAGACAAGTGTGAGCCACTGGTTCAGAAGGTGGTTTTACTGTGCCTTAAAAATGAAATACACATTTTAGTGTGTATATTCAGTCTGAATATAATAAAATGTTTGGTTGAGGCACCGTTGTTTGAGGAGCTACAACTGTCTTTCCATAATTATTTCATCTTAAGAAAAGAGCCATACAGGAGAGACTCAATTCTCATGCGTAAAGTAAGGTTGTATCCAGAATATGAGGTTGTAGTCCACTTATTCCAGAATAGTTCTGTTCAAGTAATATTAAAGTCAGTGAGATCTGGGCATGACTTGCTTGACCGTTTTGAGAGGAGTTGGGTCTGCAGAAAGCATATCCACACACAGTTTAGTGTCATTATATAGCTGAGTTAGTAAGTGGCCCGAGACCTAGGTGTACCTGGGTAGATTCAGAGGTTTCCTGTTACTGTTCTTGTTGTAACAAGACAATAAAGTTCTTGTCTAGCATTTGCCTGAACATGTGATTATTTAAACAGTGAATGGGAGCATGGGCACAGACATAAGTCCTGCCTGGTGCATATTGCCCTGACCTTCCTCATGATGTGTGGAGAAGGTCTAAAGAGGGTGCTTACTCATGTTTGCTTGAATACAAGTAGAACCCTCCACATAATTGGGGATCCTGATAAAGTATGGTCCTTGATCATGCAGAAGTTTCCATACATATTGAAGGAAAAGCTCCCTTCAGGCCTTCCCATTCAACACAAGAAATGTGGGGATCTGTTGGGTAAGGCTGTTGAATGTTGGGGGCAGGACCTCTGTGAACAGCCCAACGCCTCCATCGCTTGAGGAGGTTTCCTGTTAAGGTGTAATACTGACCTCTTCTATGATATCTTGGTTATACCACTGTTTTGTTCCAGGTGTGCTGCATGGGGAAGAAGAGGTATCCTAACAACCACCAGAGCGATCAAAACTGAAAAACGAGAGGTTTACACAAGCGCCACAGATGGATGCTAGATCTTTTCACAATTTGGTCAGTTGAACCAAGAAAGGTGGGTAGGGCTGGGTACCTGGGCAGAGTTAATAAAAATCCACCAATTCATGGGCCACATTTTCCAAGCTATCGTTTTATCTTTAAAAGCAATGCCTCCCACAATATATGTTACATGAACAGATTTCTAAAAGTGCAAATTGAAAGGAAATGGGTGTGATTCGCATCACTTCTGAAAGTAACCTGCAATTTACTGACCAGTTTGATTGGGGAAACAGATTCCTTGATCCACTCCTCCCTACCTGCTTGCATATCTGCCTCTCTGAACTCAACCTCATGGAAACATTTCCATGGATTGTGAGCATCTGAGTCCTGAAAAATTACTTTTCCAGTATAAGAACAAGTATTCATTTGTGTGCTTCTATTCTGAAAGAGTAGACTATTCATGTATATTTAGGCAACATCTACTGGTTGGTCTGAAGCAACTATTCAGCATTTGTTTGTATTGAGAATAATGGCATTTTTTTCACTCTCCACTTCTTTTTATTCTACTGTATATGCTTGTCTTTAGTCCAATCATCTCCCAAGGAGTGCATATTTTAACCTAAAATGTTAAGAATATGAAAGATTTCTTTAACAGAACAAAAGAGCTGTTTGCTTATACCTTACAAATGAGATAATACAAGAAAGAAAAAGAAAGAGATCATGCTGTTTTAATGGCAAGTTCCAATAGCAAAATAAAATGGTTGGAGGTTCGTGAAAGCTCCCCTTGAGCAATATTTATAGGGATCAAATGAACATCAAGAAGTATGTCTGTCTCAGCAAGGGATATATTATTCTTCCAAATATCACGAAGTGTAATGGATACATTTGGAAAGATGAAGCATTCATGACTGAAGGAATAACGTAAGATGCTGGGTATGTGTTTTATAGCAGAGGATATATCCTTATAATGAATGTCATCACCCCCCATAGTGCCCTTTGTATTAGAAGCTGTCAAATGTGCATTTCTTTTCTTGCATAGAACTTTTGGCAGTTCAATGTACTGACCCATAAAGCTCTTTGTCCACCTGGTGGCTTCAAGGACATCTTTTCAGCACCAGGTAAAGACTTCATTTTTCCTGTAGGCTCTTGATGGACTGAGGGGATGTTGCTGGAATTAGTGTTCTGCCAAAGCTTCCTGTGGCTGTTTTGTGTGTGTGCGTGCATTTATAATTTTATATGAATGGTAGGTGTTTTGTATGTTTTTTAAGGGTATAGTCAGGATTTTTTTCCAACCAGAACTCACTGGAACTCACTTCCAGCACTTCTCAGGTGGGCACCATTGCCATTCTAAGAAAACGAGGGAGCTGTTCATGGTGAGTTCCAGCACCTGTTTTTCTAGGAAAATAGCACTGAGTAACAGACTTCTAACAAGTCTAAATAACTACTACAGCTACTACTACTACTACCACCACCACCACTACTACTACTACATTCAAGTTCAGATTAAAGATAAAGAAGGGAGATCAAAGAGGCCTTAAAGTTGCCCATCAACAGGCAGCCCTTAGACAGAGAGCTATGTGAGTACACATCGTGGTCATTGTCTTCTGAGGTAAAAATATAGAAATGTATTTCTAAATATGCATTTATACATATAAATTAGCACTTGTAAATCTGTGCCCTCTTTTGATATTCTCTTTAGCCACTGTGGAGCGGCCATTCTTGTCCTTCCTTCCAAATGCCAACACGATGGCTGTTTTAAGAATGAGGTTGCACTTCATGTTCACTAGATCCATAGCCCTGACCTCCAGGAATATTTAAAACTCAAGTTTCCTTACTGGCCTTCACACTGTGTCAGGTTGTTCAGCAGGGTGAAGCAACCCACTTCAGGGGACACCATGATGGTGGAACAGGAAAGGTGAAAGCAGGAATTGGTGTATAAATGGTGACAGCAAGGCTTGTTTAAGGTGTTGAAGTTAGTGGAGGAGGGGAGTGCCATTTGGGCCCTGTTTAGGCTGACACTGCCGAAGCCATTATTTATTGTGGGGTGTCATGAACTGGCAGGACAACAGGGAGGAGGAAGAGGATCCGAGTGAGGGGTGTAGCTGGGACTAGGACACACTGGGGCAAGCTAAGGATGGAGAACAAGAGGCGTAGAAAATATGGGGCAACAGAGGATAGTGAAGGGATGGGGGTCACTGCACAGGAACCAGAGCAGCAGGACCCATCACCAGAGCCAGAGGAGCCCCTGTCTTCCTGAACACGGCAGACTCTGAGGCATGAGGAACACTCTAGGAGGCCGAGGCAGGCAAAGGGCCCACAGCCCAGCTTCCTAGCTGGCCAGGTGGGGCTCGCTAGCTCTGGAAGGAGGTGTGTGATTCCTCAGCTGAAGTAGGCTGAGGACAGGTGAGGGTTACATGTTTCATCAAGCCCAGATGCTGCAATCAGCATACAAAGTACAAAAGGGAAGCAGAGCTGAAATGCTGTGTCTGTTTAACTGTCTGTGCTGATGAACCTTGGCTTGGCTGCTCCTCAACCTCTATGGGACTGTGCTTTGGGTTAGACTCTGAGCTGTATTCTGAGTGCTGGACTTTGGACTTGGCTCCTTCGATCAACCCTAGACTGTGTTTACTGACCTTTGGAGTTTGTTTGTGTGGAGTGACCTGCAGACCTTGAACTTTGGATTGGTGTGCTGACCTGCTGCCAGGTAGGCCAGGGGTTCAGGACATGAAGACATGGCAAAAGCAACAGTTCCCTATTAAGGTGCTTTACAAATAGGGTTCATATCTTGATAAAAGAGCTGTGGGTCCCAGCACAAAATGGCTGCCAATGGCAACAAAAATAGAAAAAAGAAAAATGTGATGGTACTTGAGACCAGCGATTACCATCACAAAGAAACCACTGGTAGCTTCCAATGTGCTGTAAATGTCTGTGTTGAGTGCATGTTGATTGTCACTTTTTAAAAAAAGAATTGCAGTGATTCAGCGACAATTTTTAAAACATTGTTTAACTCATTTCTGTATCTGAAAAGACAGAACCTCTTGCGTTAAAGTGTGATTAGAACTGTAAGCATAATTGAAATATGGTGTGTAGCACTGATTTTTAAAAACAGCTTTATAACATTTACATACCTATCTTTACACAGCAGTTCAGAACATTGTTAGCCACTTAGTCTGCAAACTAAAGCCCATTTATCTAGGAGTCGGAACCATTGATCACAGTGGCACTTACGTCTGAGTAAGCAGCATGAAATGGCACTATCAGCCTGTTCCACTGTGGCATGGCTATCAATGAGCAGCCAGGAATCACTTCGGTGGCAGATTCCTAAATGCTATCAATTCGTTCAATTTAATATTATTTCCCTATATACTTGGAATAATTTCCCCTTCATCTGTTTCTTTGTACCTATCTCTTTTGCCTTTTGCTTTGGCAGAGTTTACTCTAATTTGTGTTGAGTTTCATAATATTAAAGTTAGCTATTTTGGGCATATCTTGTCAAGTTTCAAATAAGCAACAGAGACAAATTGATGAGGTGAGATTATGAGCACAATGGAATTAAACAGAGTTTAGGAACACAAGAAGCTGCATTTTACTAGGTCAAACTATTTATTTACCTCAGTACTTTAACTGGCAATAATGGTCTTGAATCCCAGAGATTCCCTGCCCCCCCATGCCAAATGCTTTAAAGCAGGGGTGACGAACCTGTGGCTCTTCCACTTTCATTGGATTCTGGCTCTCATCATCGCTTCCCATTGGCTATTCTGCCTGGGGCTGATGGGAGTTGGAGCAACAACTTCTGGGCGGCCATTTTCTTCAAGGTTGTGCATGGCAACCATGGTGGACACCTCATGTTTGCATTTATGTAATTTCTTTTCCTCACCAGCTTCCTGAAGTGGTTCCAGAACACTATAAAAATGTAATCGGGCATCAAGTCTTGAAAAAAGAACATAAAGTCGGCTGCCAGCCCCGTAGAAACAGCACTGAATAACATGCTCAGACAATAATAGGAAATGTGGTTTTTATTAGGTCAATGTTTTATGAGATTAAGAAAGAAAACCTGCTGTTTTCCTGTGCTCCGTGAAAGTTAATAGTGTCCGCACAGGAAAACAAATTAGCAAGGAAGTAGAAAATCAAGTTATGTTTTATCGAGGGAGCTGAGCATGAAATGCACATATTTGCATGGTAATATATCCCAAAACTATAAATGGAATGGATTTTGTGAAAATATTTTGAAAGCTATGGCGGTTTAGGAAAACGAATACAGGCAAAATTAAGCAAAGAACTGTTTGGAAGTTAATTAAAAGTTAAAAACAAATTTAAATTGTAGAAAATAGAATACTGGCACCAAAGAGCCATCAACAACAAAGGAATAATACGGGACAATGCAGCAACCTGAACACAGCTTGATGGGAAGTACTGCAGCTGCTTGGCTGAGAGAAGGGAAAACAAGCTAAACAGTAAATGTAACTGATGTTCAAAGCCATATTAGACTGCAGAATGTTAGGTGATGCCGGCATAATGGACAATGTGAGCACTGGGCCCAAGAGAGGGGTTAGCAGTCCAGGCCAGAAACAGAGTACTGCTGAACACCTTGGGTGGGTAGCTTCCAGTTTTTCTGCCCTACAAACAAGGTTGTTGGAGGTACTCTTCCCCTCCCCTCCAGTACAATATCCTTTTGTAGGCATGGACTTGATTCAGGTGACCTTTTCTGTTCGTGAATGTGGATGAGCTGTGACACAACTGTCATCGTGAGGTGTGTCTGAGAGCTGCAGGAGCAGAGCAAGGAGGACATCTGAAATGATTTCAGGTTTTACTATTATAGAATCATAGACTTGTAGAACTGGAAGAGACCCTGAAAGTTATCTAGTCCAGCCCCCTGCAATGCAGGAATTTCAACACACCGTCACTCATCCAATCTGAAACCATATCTGACCCATTTTAGCTTTGCAAATGTGCTAGCAGTTTTATTGCTGCAGCACTAGGATGCCTTACATTTCAAAAATCTTAATAATAGTGTTATATTGATGGGGGCATGATGTAATTTCCCCCTGCTTTGTTATGGCTGTGACGTGCTTTGAGCTCAACTTTGTTGTTGGAAAACCAATAACCTAACCAAACCAAATTTAGCGACCATTTTTGAAATGGTAGCTTTCAGACCTGAAGCCGAGTACCACATAACTTTCAAAAGCACCTGGTGCAATCCAGGAAAAGATTTAGCACCAAATCACTGGGATTTAAATCACAGCTCAATGCACTTATCAGATGGATGCCAGAGAGATTTAATCATGCCTTACCGTCTCTTACTGAGGCCATTACGACTGACTTGTAACTTGGTTATTGGTAATTCTCTCCACAGATTCATAAGATGTTACAGGGATGTTACTTATATCCAACTTGCTTTTTCTTCTTGTGGTTGGTTGACTCTGTCACAGAAGTGGAAACTGAGTGTCTGATTCAATTTGGCTCAAGGTTTCAGAGCAAATTAAATAAAGCTGAAGCAAACTAAACAAACCTGAGGTTTGCCCAACATTGTTAGTTAAGCTGGTGTTGTTAAGACCATTTATGAGACAGAAAAGGTCTCCTGTTGCATAAATAAAATATAATTCTGGTTAATGGTTTTGGAAAAATCATGGTGTTCCTTTACCTTAGCTACATCCAGGGCCCCTCAATATGTCCCTTTAATTGTGCATTCATGATGATTTGTGCTGCTTTCAATACTGTTTGTGCCTGCAAACATTTTGGGGTGGCTATGCTGTTCCTTTCCAATCAGTGTATGCCATGTAGCTTGCTGCTGAAATCTTGCAACTTTTTATAGCATGACTGTTCAGGTTTAATGGTTTGCTCCACTTTTGTTGCTCTACAGCATGGGTAGGCAAACTAAGGCCCGGGGGCTGGATCCGGCCCAATTGCCTTCTAAATCTGGCCCGCGGACGTTCCAGGAATCAGTGTGTTTTTACATGAGTTGAATGTGTCCTTTTATTTAAAATGCATCTCTGGGTTATTTGTGGGGCATAGGAATTGGTTCATCCCCCCCCCCGAAAATATAGTCTGGCCCCCCACAAGGTCTGAGGGACAGTGGACCGACCCCCTGCTGAAAAAGCTTGCTGACCCCTGCTCTACAGTGCAAGAGTGCCCTTCAAGATGGCAACAGTGTGATAACATTGGGGGAGCATCACAGAACAACTCATAGAATGGAATGATGAGGGGGCAGTCTGGTATAAATCCACCATGAATGCACTGCTTTTGCAGAAAATACACCTGCAAAAATCTTCACTGGTCTGGAGGACCCCCAGTCTCATGTCCGCATTAAATGCATCCGTTCCTTCAATAATAGCACCACCATATCCTCATGGTGACATACACAGAATGGTAGGACGACCAATTCTAGGATCAGTCCCATAAAGTTAGGCTTGGCCTCAACACATGGGTGACATTAAGCCCCACACAGAAAGTTCCAAATAAGCAATTTACTCTGGGGCGTATGTGCCCACAATAGTATAGTAATATTCCCCTACTTTAGATGCCATCTTTCACACTGTCTGTTGTCCAAGACACTCAAATGAGTTGCATAATTTAATTACTGAGATAAGGAACACAGCAAAAGTAAATGAAGGATGATGTGTATAGTAGGAAGTATGCAGAAAAGTATGTGATGTGCCTTCTGTAAAAGCTACAAGCTTAATACGCTCACAGCTAAATGAGAACAAATGAGCTTGAAATGCAAAAACAATGTTTCCCCTTGAGATTCCTTCAACATTCTTGGAGTTTTTAAATGCACACTTTCCTGCACTGTTTTCCAGGATCTCTAAGGTTGTAAGAGTGATGATTCTTAAGGCACAAAGCTTTCAGTGAATTTTGTTTCTTCAGTCCTGCAATCAGGCATTGTTCACATACTTTCCTACTGAAGGGTTGTCCCTCTAAAATTGAACCCCAAAACATATTCACTACAAAGGGAAAGTCAATTGTGAGATGTGGATTTTTTGTGGGGGGAGAACAGAGATAGGTATCTCTCCTTCATGTCGTCCTTCGCAGTGAAATGTGAACATCAAGGAAACTGTATTACATCTATCTTTCTTTTTTACATTTGGGACTCCATCACCTTTTGCCCCAGTGCTCAATCCTTGTCTGCTATCAAAAGATCTCTTTAGATTTCAAAAAGTAAATGTGAAGGAGCACCAGGACTTTTTTTTTCCAGCCGGAACTCACCAGAACTCAGTTCTGACACCTCTCAGTTGGGCGCCATCGCCATTAGAAGAGAACAAGAGAGATGTTCATGGTGCTGGTACCTCTTTTTCTAGAGAAATAGCACTGTGGAGCAGCTCATCACATACTGGAAGTCACTTCCATACCAGCAAAAACCTGCCTGAGTTCTACCTAAGGTAAAGGTAAAGGGGCCCCTGACCATTAGGTCCAGTTGTGACCGACTCTGGGGTTGCGGCGCTAATCTCGCTTTATTGGCTGAGGGAGCCGGCGTACAGCTTCTGGGTCATGTGGCCAGCATGATTAAGCCGCTTCTGGCGAAACAGAGCACCACACGGAAATGCCGTTTACCTTCTTACCTATTTATCTACTTGCACTTTGATGTGCTTTCTAACTGCTAGGTTGGCAGGAGCAGGGACCGAGCAACGGGAGCTCACCCCGTCGCGGGGATTTGAACTGCCAACCTTCTGATTGGCAAGTCCTAGGCTCTGTGGTTTAACCCACAGCGCCACCCGCGTCCCTTGAGTTCTACCTAGATTGCCCTTATTTTGTGGCCCAAGAATGCAGTTTGACTTGATTTTAGCATCCTTCTAAAGCACTCCATATGTTTGTCTGCAGAGCTCATAACCATATTGTTCTTCATCACTGGCTGCCCTTGTTCACAATGTTACAGCAACCCTAATTGCACCTGCCTGGGAGTAAGCTCCATTGAATTCAAAAGCCAATTACTTTTGAGTAGTTATGGTTAGGATTGCTCTATTGGTGGCCTAAAATAGCTGTCCCTCCAAAAAAAGTATATGTGTTTTTCATATGTTGCTATTTTTAAAATATGTAATATGTAAGCCACCTTGGCAGGATTTATAAATAATTGCAAGAGATAAATAAATATGGTCCATGTCTTCCTGGTTGCTCCCTACAACCTACTGTGTGGGAAGTTTCCATTTGGATGAGGCCATAGGGCCTTGGTGGATTGATGATGATGAATGTTCTGCCATTTTTATGAAAGGCTATTTTTAACTGGAGATAAGTCTAGGCAGCCCAGCTGTGATGCATCCCAGATTCTTTTTCATTCCCCAGTTGGACAAAGTTGTTGGCATCCGTCTGTCTTGAGAGACAATGGTACTGGATCCAGAAAGGCTCAGGACTGCCAGCTCCTCCTTACTCCAACTGTAAGTAAAGTTACCTGCCCAGAAACAGATTTCAGCAAAACAATTTACTTGATGAAAGCTACAAGTTACTTTCCCCCCGAATGTCTAATTCGGTTTCAAGGAGGTAGCTTATATTTCAAGTAAGAGGAGACAGAGCATGCGAAAAATACATGGCTCATAATCCCTTCTGCACTTGCCCCCTGTGTCAACAATACCTGCTTGGGGAAGGCATTTTCTCAAAGAGCATTAAGAAAAAAAATGGGGAAAATCATTTCTAAAACAATTCTTTTCTGAAAAAGGTTAGTATTTAATGCACCACAGCTGGAAACATTTCAGAATGTTCATGGCCATCTCCACTATATTTTTTTAAGATACTGGATTTTCTCCTGTTCCTGTAATTGCTGAGCACATCCATTTTAAAGGTCAGACGAAGCCAATTATCTTGGTGTGACCTCCTGTATAGGGGTGAGGGTAGCATTCAAATGATCCCTTCTAGCAGAGGCAATAGTACTTTGCCTTTGGACTGCAGCATACTGAGGGGGGAGATAAAGCTGAAAATCAATTTTATAGTTTATGGACACAGTTAATTTACCATTCCACTTAGTAGTTTGCTCCCATTATGAATGATCTCAGTATTACAATGCACAGCGCTTATTTCCTGCCTTGGAATTTTTCAATAATTAGAAAAACTTGTTCTGTTAATTATTTTTCTCCTCTGTTTTAAATCTCCAAGGTTCACCACAACGCTGTATAGATTTTCCTTGGTCCAATGGGAGACGATGTCTGGAATTTTCAGAGGTAAAAAGTGGATGGGGGTGAAACATTCCTCCCCTCAAAAAAAAAAGGCATGGGGTTGCTCAGGTAAATAGTACTGAAGTAGCTGCACGTTTGACTGCAGGTCCCCCTTGTCATTGTTATGCTCTGGCTGGAAGCCTCTGGTGAATGTGAATGCCCATCTGTGGATGCAGAAGCTGGAGTCAATTCGATGCATCTCCCTGACCCCACCCACCCCTAAATTCACAATAAAGCTCACTCATGCCCCCAGACTTCACACATAACCCAGACTGGGGGAGCAAAGGGAAATCAAAGAATGTGGTTTTCCAAGCTTGTAGATGTATGTCTACTGCGAATCAAATTTTGTCCCAAATGACATCACTTAAGCATCCAAATATGTAAGGATTGACACTGTCCACCATTGTGGACAGTACTTAAGCTAGGGAGACCTCTGTATAAGACAGTTTCATGGGGATTAGGAGCACTTCTTCAGTGACCTGTGTGATGCTCTTGCCATTTCCATGTGGTTAATGAGCCAAACTAGAGCTGAAGTGAGAGACCTGTGTTGAAGTGGGACATTTGTGACATCATGAAGCTTCTTCTAAACCAGGCATGGCCAAACTTGGCCCTCCAGCTGTTTTGGGACCACAACTCCCACCATCCCTAGCTAACAGGACCAGTGGTCAGGGATGATGGGAATTGTAGTCCCAAAACAGCTGGAGGGCCAATTTTGGCCATGCCTGTTCTAAACCAACCAACCAACCAAAGCAGCCACAGGAAGGAGGGAATAGAGTCAAAGGAGAAGCAAGGCAGACAGAAGGCTTAAGCTTTCCCACTGCACATTTTTCTCAGTTTAAATTGTCCCTTCTCCCTGAAGCTGCTCTGTGCCCTGCAAGGAAAACCTTAGCTTGGAGTGTGTATATTTGAGATATAAATTGCAGTGTGGGGTTGCAATATGCCCTCTTTTTCTGGGACAGGTCCTCTTTTCCATGGGTAGAGTCATCATAGCGACCCACAGTTAAAAGCAGAAGTCGGCAAATGTGTCCTCTTTTTTGTTCTTCAAAATATGGCAACCCTAGAACTCAGTACTGCTTCCCCACCCAGCTGCAAGCCCTTTGATTGAAACAACGATGGAGGTCTCATTCACAGATTTTATGGGTCAAGTTTGGTTCTGAGTTCCATACCTCCCTGGTAAGATTTCAAACGATAGTGTGGAAAACAGGAGGCCTATGATGGTGCTCAGGGCCAGCCCAAGACATTTTGGCACCAGAGGCGAACCACAAAATGGTACCCCCTTGGGAATCAAAGGCCATCATGGTGGTGGGAGGGGCCTGTTCTGGATCATGTCAGCTGGGTGCAGAGCCCAGTAGATCCTCAGAGGGCACCCCCACATTTTCCTTCCTGGGGTGGGAGGAGACCAGCAGCGCCTTCTACTTGCCAAGAGGCCACTGTAGAAGTGTCATTGGGGTGGGGCTGCCAAAGTACAGTCATACCTCGGGATAAATGTGCTTCAAGTTAAGTATTTTTGGGTTGCATGTCACTTCTGGGTTTCGCCGTGTGCGCATGCGCAGACAGTCAAAATGATGTCACGCGCATGCGCGGAAGCGGCGAAACGCAACCCGCGCACGCACAGATGCGTGGACGTAGGTTGCGTTCACTTCAGGATGTGAACTGGGCTCTGGAACGGATCCCGTTTGCATCCCGAGATACCACTGTAGTGGCAGAACTGGCCTCCAAGGAGTGGGCCACAGCCGTTGCTCTCACTGAGAGCCAGTGTGGTATAGTGGTTAAGAGCGGTGGACTCATAATCTGGTGAACTGGGTTCGTGTCTCCGCTCCTCCACATGCAGCTGCTGGGTGACCTTGGGCCAGTCACACTTCTCCGAAGTCTCTCAGCCCCACTCACCTCACAGAGTGTTTGTTGTGGGGGAGGAAGGGAAAGGAGAATGTTAGCCGCTTTGAGACTCCTTCGGGTAGTGATAAAGCAGGATATCAAATCCAAACTCCTCCTCTTCTCACTGTGGCAGTGGCAGCAGCAGCAGCAGGCAATGCATTCCTTGGAGGCTGGATCTGCTGCCCCCATGATGCCTCATGGGTGGGCCAGCCCTGCTAGTGCTAAACTTTTTTTTTTTTTTAAATATTTTTATTAAACAGTTTTTATAGCCACACAAACAAAACATAACAACGACAAATACATAAACAAACAATAACAGAAACAAAACAAAAAACAAGTATCATTTCATATCCTAATTTCTTAAACCTTTCTTCCTCGACTTCCTCATGCCTCCCTTTTCTGTATTCCAAATTCTAATCAATTACTCAGCAAATCTTCCCTTATTTTACTTTAAATTTAAGCTAATCTTCCTTATTCTCCTTGTCTTAACCATTGCTAATAGTAACCATTTACTTTCCAGTCCAACATCATTCTAACTTTCATTAATTTTATAGTATTTCTTTAGATAGTCCTTAAACTTTTTCCATTCTTCTTCCGCTGCTTCTCTTCCCTGGTTTCGGATTCTGCTCGTCATTTCTGCCAAGCCCATGTAGTCCATCACCTTCATCTGCCATTCTTCCAGTGTGGGTAGATCCTGTGTCTTCCAGTACTTTGCAATAAGTATTCTAGCTGCTGTTGTAGCATACATAAAGAAAGTTATATCCGTCTTTAACACCCCTTGGCCGACAATGCCCAAGAGAAAGGCCTCTGGTTTCTTAGTGAAGGTATATTTAAATACCTTTTTAAGTTCATTATAGATCATTTCCCAGAATGCCTTAATCTTCGGGCACGTCCACCAAAGGTGAAAAAATGTACCTTCCTTTTCTTTACATTTCCAACATTTATTATCAGGCAAATGGTAAATCTTTGCAAGCTTGACTGGGGTTATGTACCACCTATAAATCATTTTCATAATATTTTCTCTTAAGGCATTACATGCCGTGAATTTCATCCCGGTGGTCCACAACTTTTCCCAGTCAGCAAACAAAATATTATGACCAATGTCCTGAGCCCATTTAATCATAGTTGATTTAACCGTTTCATCTTGTGTATTCCATTTCAGCAGCAAATTGTACATTTTTAACAAATTCTTAGTACTGGATTCTAACAATTCAGTCTCCAATTTTGATTTTTCCACCTGGAAACCAATTTTACTGTCCAATTTAAACACTTCATTTATTTGGTGATAGTGCAACCACCTGCTAGTGCTAAACTACACATTATGCCTGGGAATCCAGTGTTCTGAAAAGACCAGGCCAAGTGGCAACTCCACTGCCATTGGCATAGGGACAGAGCTGCTGTTCTTCTCCATTAAACTGAAGAAAATCCTTTTATATGCTCAGTCCGGATGGAAAGCTCTGTCCCTCCAGATGTTGCTGGACTCCACTTCTCAGCATCCCTGATCACTGGCTATCATAGGAGCCAACTCCTAGGGGCCGTGGCAACTTTGGCCCCTGCAATAAAATATTTGAGAGAGCTGTGCCCCTGCAAAGTTGCTGGGCATTGCCATTCAAATAGGGTGTGTGGACCTTGTCATTTGATCCATTATGTGGGGCAGAGCTTACCTTGGGCCCCCACAATATTTTATTCAAGTTGGCACCCTTGCTGGCTTTGCTGGCAGGCGCTGATGGGAGTTGGAATCTGACAACATCTGGAGGGCCACATATGTTCTGCCCATGGGCTATGGGGTGCTTTTTGAAAGACCAACAATTCTAGTTCCTGGAATTTAGGACAGCATAATATACCAAGTAACCAGACAGCCTTTATTCAGAAATAGCCTCACTGTGTTCATTGGGCTTTAAAAGGTAAAGGGACCCCTGACCATTAGGTCCAGTCGTGACTGACTCTGGGGTTGCGGTGCTCATCTCACTTTACTGGCCGAGGGAGCCGGCGTACAGCTTCCGGGTCATGTGGCCAGCATGACTAAGCCACTTCTGGCGAACCAGAGCAGCACATGGAAATGCCGTTTACCTTCCCGCCGGAGCGGTACCTATTTATCTACTTGCACTTTGACATGCTTTCGAACTGCTAGGTTGGCAGGAGCAGGGACTGAGAAACGGGAGCTCACCCCCTTGTGGGGATTCGAACCGCCGACCTTCTGATTGGCAAGTCCTAGGCTCTGTGGTTTAACCCACAGCACCACCCACGTCCCTCAATGGGCTTTCCCCCTGGTAAATGTGCATGAGATTTGTATGGGTTTTGTAGTCTAGAGTTGAAAATCTATGCAATCTTGCTTGGGAGTGAAATATACTCCCAGGTTAAGCATGTTTAGGATGGGGCTATAAATGTACAGTATTCTTTTTGCTTGCTAAAAACACAAAGGCAAACACGTTTAGAAGAAAGAAGTTAATGATCAGTTGCGACAGGGTTATTTATCTGTGACACACAAGTACAAGGAAATATAAAGGAAGGGCGTTTGATTAATTTTAAGTTCCCTGGAAATGCTTTTCTCCCCAATCAAACTTCCTGATGACCTTTTCTCTGAACAGCTTGACAAGAAAATCCATAATACAAAAAAGCAGTCAGGTAGAATGCAAAGAACTTGCTTTAAATAAGCAATTGTTTTATTTATGAACTGTTCATAAAAACGTGCATCACATGCTCAGAGAGTTTGGATTTGTTGATTCCAGTATAAAAATACACTTAAGATACATAACTTAAATCAACAATAACTGTATTATGTTTGGTTGGTAAATGGTTTGTTAGGAACACAGATGGATACAATAATGCAGCATATAAAATTTATTATATTCCCCCAGATACTTTTAAAGTCTTCAATGGTCAGAACAGAATTTATAGTCTACATATTTCAGAATAATTCCTGGACTGCTGTAAACAATTTCCCTCTATCAAATATGTGTTTGGCTGCTTGGCTTTTAGCAACACTATTTTATTTATTTGCTTTGCTTTCAAATAACCCATGGAAAATTAATCACTTCTACATGCAATTGGATCTGATTAATTTTTTATTTTTTTTTACAATATTTCTTAAATATAATGAGCTTGTCAAAATCACTATTCCACCCCCCAAGGACTTTAAAAATAATCCAATGTGTTCTTTTATTGGTGTGTTCAACAGGCACCAGTTGCAAAGTTATGGTCTTCTGCTTCTGTAGATAGTCTTTGAACATCTGTTGATGGTGAGGTGACCTATAACAAATATTATTGAACCTTAATGGGATTACTCTAGAGTACATGGTTATTTTATACAATTGTGTTGCCAGACCCTCCAAGTGCCCCTATTTTCTAGGGACAGTCCCAGATTTACAGAAGGCATCCCCATTTCTGATTTGATCCCAGAATGTCCCACTTTTCCTTAGGACATCCCTATTTTCATAGGAGAAATGTTGAATGGTATGGAGTTATGCAACCCCCAAGCCAAGGAGATAAGTAAAAAGGTAAAGGACCCCTGGACGGTTAAGTCCAGTCAAAGGCAACTATGGGGTTGCGACACTCATCTAGCTTTCAATAATTTGTCCATAGCTTCCTGGGTCATGTGGCCAGCATGACTAACCACTTCTGGTGCAACAGAACACTGTGATGGAAACCAGAGCGCATGGAAGCGCCGTTTACCTTCCCAGCACTTGCACTGGTGTGCCTTTTAACTGCTAGGTTGGCAGAAGCTGGGACGGAGCAACGGGAGCTCACTCCATCGTGGGGATTTGAACTGCTGACCTTCTGATCTGCAAGCCTAAGAGGCTCAGTGGTTTACACCACAGCATCACCCGCATCTCCAACTATAGGCAGCCCTATATAGGGAAGTTTTAAAAAATGTTTGATGTTTTATTATGTTTTTATATATGTTGGACGCTGCCCAGACTGGCTGGGGCAACCCAGTCAGATGAGCAGGGTATTATTATTATTCTTAACATTATTATGAATAATAGAATAGGACATCCCTATTTTCATCAGAGAAGTGTTGTGATCTACAGCCTAATCTGATATTCTCTACGTCCCTCCCCCCACCCCCACCCCTGAGTTGTTGATGGGCACATTCTCTTAATAAATTAATTTATCAGGCCAAAAACTAATCTATGTTGATGGTGGGCTGGACCAATGGGCCAAAGTCCAAAGTTGGCAGGGCCACCCACTTTTGTCCCTCCTTCTACCACATCTCTCCCTTTCTGACACTTCTCTTTTTCTTCCCACTCAGGAGGCTATAAGAGGAGGCACAAATCCCTTTGGCCAGAGGCCTGGCTTATGCAGATGGCTCTTGAAATTATGCCAGAGGCTACAGCAAACTAGGCCAAGTTTCTATGTAAATGGAACCTTTCAGCATAGTCATGGCACTCCTACTTTGCAACACTATCCCCATTGAAATCAGACAGGCACCTGCAATTTTGATATTTCATCTCCCACTGAAAACGTTTCTGATTTGCCAAGAGCTTTTAGAGGATAGATTTACTGAGTGCTTGGGCAATGGGTCTGTATGATTTTATGATATTTTAAACTGTGGGATGGGGGTTATTGTTCTGTTATTGTGTTGTGTGTTTTTATTTTAAACTAACCTGTGACCCTCAGATGAAAGGTGGTATAGAAATTTAATAAATAATGATGATGATTTTAGTGGCAGTGCCACAATATTTTTTTTAATGAGCTGGTTAGTTAATGCTTTTAAAAATAAAATAAAATGAAAGTGCTGCCGGTTGCCATTCCTGGATTAAAAGTTGATACTGTATTAGATTATTATTTGGCAGAAAACTCAAACCATGTAAACACACACATACCTATTTTTCAGGCATTCTGGGAAACGTGGAATGACAGACCCTGAGTAATAGCATCTGCAATCAAGCCATCTACCTCTGACACCAGCCCTTTGCAGGAGTTTTGTGGAGCAAGTGAGTTGCCTCCATATCTATTATTTTTTAATGATAGCAAAACAAATGAATACAACAAGCTTACCAGACTCATTCACCAGCCGCGTAGTGCAAATTGCCAGGTGTTTGATTAGCTGCCTCCTTTTTGCAATCTGCTTTTGGCCTGCGAGTTTGACATTTTGCTTTTATGCCTGCTGCATGTGCCTTAATGATTTGAATGGAACACAGTTTTATCCTTTGTAAACTTTTAGTCAGTTGCAGGAATAGTAGTGCTTTTACACACACACACACACACACACACACACACACACACACACACCCCCCCTCATGCACAGAGAGTACAATCCAGCCAACATTAATGATTTTTTAAGTCCCAGTGATGTCGAAGAGTTAATAATAATATGCTGAGTTTTTCTCTGCTGAAATGTAGAAAAATTGGAACTGCCTAACTTTATCTGCATCATAGGATGAACTAAGGTTGTGGAGTCCTCGTTCTCCTCAAATCCATAGAGTTCTGGTTTTATAAACAGAAATGTTGTAGGACTAAGTTCTCAGCATGAAAAATTCATTGCCTTGGCAAAGGAAACAATGGTCTCTGCTGCAATGCTTTATTTTTTAATAAAATAGTATTAACTTTAGACTATCCTCTCTTGTTATTTTAACAATGTATTTCATAAAAAGGGAATTTTGCATTGGCTTAAACTCCCTGCATCATGCATGCCTAATTGCTGTTTTAGGATGCAATCGTATACCGACTTGCTTGTGAATAAGCACCGTTTAACTCAATGGGATTTCCTTGCATCGAATTACTACTTTAATCACGTCATTTATTTATTAGATAAATATATCCTTTCTTCCCTCCAAAGAGTTTAAGGTTATTTCCATTTTTATCCACACAAGTACCCTGTGAAGTGGGTTAGGGTGAGAGATAGTGACTGGCCCAAGGTCACCAAGTGAGTGGCGATTTGAACCCATGTCTCCCCAATCCTAGTCCAATACTCAAGCTCAAATTCAATACTGGCATAACATGTGCAGCTTTAGCACAGCTCATCAGAAGTTTTGGATTGCTAAGCAGGGACTGCCAAATTAGTTTCATGTTGCTTAGTTTATATTTGTTTTAGACTGTAAAGGTAAAGGGACCCCTGACTATTAGGTCCAGTCGTGGCCGACTCTGGGGTTGCGGCGCTCATCTCGCTTTATTGGCCGAGGGAGCCGGCGTACAGCTTCCGGGTCAGGTGGCCAGCATGACTAAGCCGCTTCTGGCGAACCAGAGCAGCACACGGAAATGCCGTTTACCTTCCCGCCGGAGCGGTACCTATTTATCTACTTGCACTTTGACGTGCTTTCGAACTGCTAGGTTGGCAGGAGCAGGGACCGAGCAACGGGAGCTCACCCCGTTGCGGGGATTTGAACCGCCGACACCTTTTGATCGGCAAGTCCTAGGCTCTGTGGTTTAACCCACAGCGCCACCCGTGTCCTGTTTTAGACTGTACCTACATTTAAAATGTATTAACACGACCCAAAGTTCTAAAGGGTTCTGCTTTGCACACAGTAGAACTCTAGTGATGCACACGGGTAGCCCTGCTCATTTTGATGTCATGGAATGCTCTGTGACAGCAATGAGGATGTTTGCAGGAATTATTATTATTGTTATTATTTTAATTAGTTTTATTGGGTTTTTTGTGTTATAAACAGGGGAACAGTACATCTGTTGTCTCCACTTTGAATTCAGTCTTTTTCACAGTTTGTTTACATTTGGTGAGAGACATTTTTGTCATAGACACCTTGGTGAGGGGGTAGAGAAATGGGGATGCTGTTCTTTCATTCTTTCATTCTGTTGCCTATTCTTAGTGGGTTGTGTCAGCATCACATGAGCGGGTTCTTTGAGTATTTATTTAGTTATTTATTTATTATCAATATTGCGATAGGTTAGGGGTTCCTGAGCTTGCTTGGTTGTGTTTAGTTGATTGCGGTGTGGTTTATTTGTGTGAGGGAGGTGGGCTAGGTTGTTGGGTCAGGTGAGCCATATTGATTTGTATGCTGCTGAAGGGGGAATAGGTTATTGTCTTGTTGTGTTGTGTATCTAATAAAGGGGAACCACACTGGGGTGAAGCATCTTCTGTAGCTTGTCCCCGTGCTAGTTTGAGTTTGTTGGTTAGCTTTCCCATTAGGGTGGTTTCCCATACACTTTGGGACCAGTGGCCTATGTTGCTTGCAGCAATTATCAGTTCACAGAATAAGTTGTGCAGGATGGTTCCTGATATCATGGAGCAGGTTTTCATCTGTGTTTAGATCATTTTGAATCAAGAGGATGGGCTGAACCTTTCAAAACTGTGTTGTTGTTGTTGTTTCTTAGAATTCCCAAGCAATGTTGGGTGTGAGGCTGCTAGTAATTAAATAGATCAACTCTGTTCTTTGGCAGAATTCAAGAACTAAATTATACAGTAAAAAAGGGGGGGAGGGAGTTCATTTGTGGGCCAACATGTACACAGAGAGCAGCATTTCAGTTTGGTTTTGCTATAAATGGTGTCCAAAGGCATAGCAAAGAGACAAATAATTTCCAAAATATATAGCAGATAGTGGTACCCATCTTAGGCAAAAGCATTGTAATCTGTCAATACTTTTACTCATCTGGTCTCTGGGAACATACCAGAAGTTGATTCTGCAGAGAATATGGTAACAATGGGGAGCAATAGATTCATGAACCAATCACAAGTGTGGCTTCCTGAAGTGGTTGAAATGGCTGTTGGCAGAATGATGTGGTCTTATTTGTATACACAGAGTGTACAAAGGAGAAAAATGAAAACAAAGAGCAGTGGAAATGAGAAAAGGGAGTGTCATTTGTATTCTTTGGCGAATGATGTACAATCCAAAATGCTTGCTCTCACATCATATATTACTGAATAGGATTCATTTCCTCAGCAGAAAGATGACACTTTAATAGATCTCGGAGATAATTTATATAGGGCAGTTGATGTTTCCTCAGAGTTGCTCAACACATTGTAATTGTATTACTGGTAATGAATCTCATTTTTGCCGTGATGCTGAGGAAACAGGATTGCTGATGAATGTCGAATCAATTGCCCTCAAAAGAGACACAAGGTTTTGATTATTTAAATTCACTCCCCTCCTTCCCACTGCATTGTTTTGGTAGGTAAACAGGGAAGTAAGAAGCAATGTGAATTTATAATCTCTCTGAACACACTACTTTCCATTTCACTCCCACTGGGGAAACCCAGCCAGCTGGGTGGGGTATAAATAATGTATTATTATTATTATTATTATTATTATTATTATTATTATTATTATTATTAATGATAGCTATTGAGAAGGAGTCATGGAATGTGCTGATTTGCCAGCACAGGAGCATAACGGCCATGGCAGGTGAAGGAAGGACCACACTGGAAGGCCTTTAGTGGAATTAGATTCTATGGGATCAGGGAGGGAGATTTCTTCCTCAGCTGTTCCCTTCCATGCGTTTTGTAGCCGAAAAACACCTGGTTTGTAAAGTGCTAAAAACGAAGAAGCATCTGCTCCATCTGTCTCCTTGGTGACAAGAGGGTTGCACACTGGTTCCCAGTTTCTTTCTCCTAGCATAGACAAATGATTCTAAATTTAACTTTGATTTTCTGCTTAGCTGAGCCTGTGTCCAACCAGTTTAAACAGATACCTGCTGTTAACAATGGAGAGCCAAACAGCCAGAAGCCTGCTGAAGTCTTCCTATGAGGAGGGAGGCAATGGACAGAGGGGTGGCAGGCAGCGGCAGAGCAAGCCGATCGGGCGCCTGGGGTGGAGCATGTGCCCTGCACCCGAGGGCAGGGCCACCCACCCACAGGGGCACCACAGGGCCTCCAAGGAGCCTGCCTGCCTCCTCCCCCTCAGCTGAGGGGGAGGCAACAGGCAGACTGTTTGGGGCAGCGCTGAGCCTGCAGGCGCCCAAACCACCGTGTCACTCCCAGGAGAGACGCCTGGCTCGGGCGTGCTGCAGGCTCTGTGGTGAGTGCCGCCCACCATTTTGTCACTCCCCTTAGTGGGGACACCTGGTGCGGGTCGCACCCACCACACACCCCTTGCTACGCCCCTCAAAGGTCCCCTCAAAAATAAATTCTGTGCTTCTGTTCAACAACCCCATGTTCTGGGCAAATTCACTGAGGGCTAAAAAAATACTAAATACTAGATGTATTACCAACAACCACATTGCTGTTTGAAAATATAAAAAAGTGTGCAGTAGTCTTCTAGCTGACCTTAACATTCTGTTTGATTAGTTTTTCCACATGTGATTGATCAGAACAGAAAAAAAGAATCACAAGCATATAACAGCAGTTACTAATGAAAGCTATGATTTGACCACTTCACTGTGCAGCTAGCCAATGTGTGCTTTCAGTTGCCGTAATCTTAGGACCAGTTTGGGGGGGGGTCACATGAATCAGTCTTTACCCTCAAATAAAATGTTTGTATGATGTGTGTTTCCTATCTAAAACATTCACGTCCCATTAAAGTTACATGGGGGAGGTGCACGTCACTTTTGTTAAGCAACTTTGGCATGGCAAATGGTCAGGGAGTTGTAGTTCAGAAACGTCTGAAAAGTCACATGATTGAATTAGAGGATGTAGGTCAGGGATGGGGAGCATTTGTTGTTGGACTGCACTACCCATCCGTTCCAGGAAGCATGGCCAATGGTCAGTGATAATGGGAGTTGTAGTCCAACAAAACTAGGAAGGCCACAGTGTTCCTATCCCTGCTTTTGTATGGACAGAGACCCTGTGAAAGCCTGGCAGGTTACGTCTCTTTTTGTCATCTGTGATTTAGCTGAGTCATTTTGTTTGCTGGGGCTGCAATCCTATACAACTTATCTGGGAGTAAGTGCCATTGCCCGCAGTGGGTCTTACATCTGAGTTGGCAATGTATAGTATTGTGCCATAAACAAATATCTCTCCTAATTTGCTGCTACTTGTATTTATATGTTTTCTGTATCCAGTAGTTGCTTTAAAATTTGATTTTACTGGCATTGCCTTTTGACTGTAAATGCTTTCTTTTGTACATCACCTCGGGCACCTTGTTAGAAAGGAGGCATACAAGTGAAGTAATTAGATGAAGTACAGCAGTGGTTCTTTGTGTGGTGTGTCCAGAAACACCACAACATTGGCTATAAATATTAATGACCTCCTTCCACCTCTTTTGGAAAGAAAGCGATTTGCAATGAACAGCAAGGTTTGAAGTATTTTAAGAATGTGGCAAAATCTTGGCTATAATTCATTCTCTGCATATAGAGCCTTTGTCCTCCACATGTAGAGAGGATTGATGATAGTCTTTATGTCTTTATTGGGCTGAAGACTCTTTTCTATCAGATGGTCTCTCATCAAACTCAGGATCTGTCTTCAAAACTTTTTTAATGTGCTGCACAAATATTCTAGCCTTTGCATCTAAAATACATTTGTGCTGTGTAAGTGTTTATTCACTGCATGCATTTTTCAGATCAGGCTGCATATTCATTTTATAGTGAAAATATGAAGTTAAGCGTCAACAGTGGAAACAGTTCAGTCTCAGCTTATTGTCCCATTTAGCAACAATGTTCTATTTAATAGAACTCTTTAATGCCCTGCATCTGTTCCTATTGACCTAACATATTGCAGCACCTTCATAAAAGTGAGCCAATTAAAGCAGCTGGCTGTTCTTAAAGTTGAGCAACTTTGTTCATTCCAGAGTGTCTCAATGGAAATTAATCTGATGCTGAAAAATAGGCAGCAGGCCTTGGGCAGAGTGTCAGAGTTGGAAGGGACCCTGAGTGTTATCTAATCCAACTCCCGGCAATGAAGGAATCTTTTAAAACAAACCTCCAAGGAAGGTTAGTACCCTTGGGTGCACTTCATCAGGTCCCAGAGATGTGAATTCATTTAAGGTAGCTAGATGTTCCATTACCACATCTTGGGCTGTAGCTCCCTCTGTGCATCGTTTATTCTGTTCTCAACAGGTTGGGCACTGCTTTTCTTTTGAGTGAAGAAAGAGGTAAAGTAGGTGTTCCGCCTTCTGTCACCTAATAGTATTTATCTGTCTTCTCCATACTGTGTTAAGAGCTAATATTTGTCTTGCTTGTTTCCCCTTACTCTGTGCATTAGTACAGAGACAAGCGAAACCATGAGTCATTCTCTCCAGCTGCTTCCTCCTTGTAGTTTCCCAACCTTAAGCAGGTTTTCTGGAGCACCACCTCAGTTTCCTGTGCATCAATGAAGCTATTATCCCTAGTGCTAGGTCTTCCCCTGTCAACTATAATATGACAGTCTCTTTATTGTCTCCCTCCCCCTCAGGATTGCAGTCTTCATTATTATTTAAAACCCTGATGCCTTCAGAAGTCTAAAGAACATGACATGTGCACAGATGAATGGAAGCTGATATCACAGTTCATAAGGTATGAAATATGCATGCTTTTGCAGCTCTTGAATGATCAATAATTTTTAACCCTTAACAACATAGATGCAAGGAGGAGCTAGTCTAGGTGTGCTGGTTGCCCACCCATGCCTGGAAGTGTTGTGTTACACATTTTTCTCTCATGCTTAAAAACTTGCTACTTATTCAGCAAAAGATAGTTTATAGGGAAGAATTCATTAAAATAACTTTAGCATGGAAAAATAGTATTATCTGAAGCTTAATATAAACATTATAGATAAAATACATATTTACACAATAGCAAAGTACACTTATATACAACAATATCTATTATATTTAAATTATATACTTTAAAAATGTCACCAGACTAATAAATTATACACAGTATCAAACATGTCTGGCACTTCTGTAGTGCATAAAATATTTTTTTTTAAAAAAACCAACAGATACAACTGCAACAAGCAGGAATCTGTTGGAGTTTTAGTGCCTTGAATAAACAGCATCTGAAACAAAAAGAAAACGGAAGTTAGGAAGTGCACACAGAATGGTTTTGTTTTCGTATTTCCAGTGCCAGCCTGTAAACATGTCCTTATGAAAGTACTAGAATGATATAGATAGCTGGAGACCAGAATTGTGTCTCTATGCAAAATAAGAAAGCGGCAACTGTGCCTTAGAACAACAAGACAGAACAGTCATATTTTTTTTTTCTTGACAGGACTCCTGCCTTTTTAACGCTAATAGGACATTGCCCTATAAATCTTTTAAACAAAAACAAATAACAAAACCAAGCTATATAAAAAGCAGAAATCGAGGAAAGAAAGCTCTTTTTGGCATAGGAGTTCTGTGATTAGGTTAAGCCTTTCCTGCTGGATTTCTGCTTATCACACAGCTCGTAAAGGACATAAGCTCTGCAACGGGGTGGGGTGGGGAGGTAGCCATATTAGTATTCAGTATCATCTATACTACAGACTTACAGTGCAGTTCTAAACTTGTCTACTCAGATGCAAGTGCTGCATAGTTTTGTAGGGCTTCCTCCCATCTGGAGTTACAGCTTTGAACTGGTTAAGCCATCATTCCTTACCCCAGGGAACTCTGGGAACTTTAGTTCTGTGGAAGGGGAAAAGGTTCTTTAAAAAAATAGTATCTTTTTCAGGGCAGCCATCTTGGTACTCCCCAGATGTTATAGACTTCAATGGTCAGGGATGATAGGCGTGAGAGTCCAACAGGCCTGTTTAGTGGCTTTCACCAGTGCTGTAAATAATCTATGCTCTGGAGAGTTGGCATACACATGTGTTGAAAACAATTCTAGCAGGGAATTAACAGAAAACTTTATAATTCATACAGTAGGATCATTTTTTTGCTGGGGGGGAGCTATGGCAGTTAAATTGGCCTAAAACACCCACACATTTGTACCTATGAAACAGCCATAAGATTCAAACTGCAAACCCTCGCAAAGGAACATCCATTAATCTTGTGAAAATAAATAAATCAAAATCAGGTACAGTGGTAACTCAGGTTAAGTACAGTGGTACCTCGGGTTACATATGCTTCAGGTTACAGACTCTGCTAACCCAGAAATAGTACCTTGGGTTAAGAACTTTGCTTCAGGATGAGAACAGAAATCGCGCTGTGGCGGCGCGGCAGCAGCAGGAGGCCCCATTAGCTAAAGTGGTGCTTCAGGTTAAGAACAGTTTCAGGTTAAGAACGGACCTAGGGGAACAAATTAAGTACTTAACCCGAGGCACCACTGTACTTAATTTGTTCCGGAGGTCCGTACTTAACCTGAAACTGTTCTTAACCTGAAGCACCACTTTAGCTAATGGGGCCTCCTGCTGCCGCCGCGCCGCCGGAGCACAATTTCTGTTCTCATCCTGAAGCAAAGTTCTTAACCTGAAGCAATATTTCTGGGTTAGTGGAGTCTGTAACCTGAAGCGTATGTAACCCGAGGTACCACTGTATGGTTATCATGCCTACGCTCTGGAGTTTTGGACTAAGCCTTCCTTCAGCCCCAGCCACCATGGCCCAGGGATGAAGAGAGTTGTGGTCTACAACATCTGGAGACATCCCATTGGCTATCCTTGAACAAAATAGAGACTTAAAAAAATTGTCAGTATGGGTAAAAATAAAATAAAAAGTTTACTGGTCATTTAGCTGCAGAATAGTCAGATATTCTGTGAATCTACCACCACAGAACTGATTACTATACAGGATTCCACTATCAAAAATTGATAAGAAGGCTTTAGTAAATCCTCTCATTATGACTTCCTATACTGGAGCAAGATGTCAAGCAAAGAAAGTGATGGAAGGGCAAGGCAGGTTATTCTTATCAAGATCGTTTGTTTGGTATAGTAAATATGTCTGGTATTTTATTAGCACAATATATTCTCCCTTCTCCAGAAAGCCTAAAACCTCAAAAGGCAGCAAAAGGGTGATGTTCTATAGCATAAAATATGGCATATGAACATATAACACATGAAGGGAAACACATTAAGCCTGTAATGGGGCCTTCAAGTACAGCCCATGAAAAGTTGAAAGAACTAGATGGTGTTTAGAGATGCCTTGAATGGCGGAGATTTCTTTCAAATAATAGAAAGGTCAAGTTGGAGGACAGTAATAAATCCATGAGATTTCGTTCAGAGTTCTGGGGTGTAAATTCTCAACTTTTTCAATGGGAGTAGACTGGTTTAAATAAAAATATTTAATCCTCTGTTGTGGTGGACTGCGCAATAACAGCACAAATGTAACAAATATCAGGGAGTTGTAGGTTCAAAGGAACTGCATGAACAACTAAAGAAAAACAAAATGAGGGTTAATGCTCAGAACCATCTTGCTTCTCTTCTCAGCTCATGATACCTTCTTACCCGTAAGAAGCAGATTATATGATTCACCATCAATTGTCAGCTCTTTTAACAGAAGTCCCAGGTTGTGTGCTGACATTCAAAATTGCAATCTTTATATTTACTGAAAGAGATGGCTGCTTTTGCTATAACTACCAGTTATATTATAATCACGTTGTTACACATCATAAAGTTATATTTTTTAATCTTAAAAAAAAAAATCCTTACCTCTGTGATACTCTGGATTCACATTTTCATATATTGGAAACAATGGGTTTTCCTGTTCACTGCGTAGCTTTCTTGCTCTTAAGACATCTCTCACACATTGATGTAAATACGCATACTGACACTACAATGAAGGAAGAGAATGTGTCAAGATGAGGAAAAAATGGTTTTTTCAGGTCTTCCTTTCCTAGTGATAGGAGAACATATTTGTTCAGGTCATTTTGGACTTTCTGAACCAATATATGAACTGGAAAACAGCTTTCCCCGGGGAAAACACACACACTATTTTATGAATTTTGCATTGTCATTCTCTAACCAAACCATATTGAAGAGAGAGCATGCATTGGGTGCAAATTGCTTGCAAAAAAATCATATAGCAGATAAATCTGTGTATATTAGGAGGCATGCACACAATATTATGAATTTTCATACGGCTTCTTTGAAAATTGCAAATGTGCACAGAAACTAAGATTTGAAAAATGAGAAATTGTGAGAAATCAAAATTGACAGATCCCTCTAATCTCTTGACACCAATCAACACCTGAATCATTAAGTTGTTGGGGGGGGGTCTGCTTCATTCACAGCTTAGAGAGCCTTTTGCAGCTGGCTTCTTAGGATGGGGATTCCTCTTATCCAAGTGTTCTCTTTCCGCCATAATTTAAAGTGTTAAAGGGCCAGAATTCCTAATAATTGAATGGACTGGAGGCATTGGGTTTGGATGACATACCACCAGACTGGAATGGAATGATAGCTCCCCACCATGCATACCACATTAGATGGTTCAGAATGGTTGCTCCTGCCCTTGACTTCTGTAATGCTACTAGATTATAGAGCATGAAGGGGGGGGGAGGTGAGATTTTCCCTCTGTTTATTTCAATATCCACCTGTAAGTTCTTGCTAGCCCCCAACATGCTATGAAATATTGACCTCTTTGATCCAGAAATGTACAAGTGGTTTAAATGAGCTGCATTGCATGACTGCACAGTACATTTTAGCCCATAGCCATGCTAGGTAGACCTGAAAGGTCCATTTCCTTGACAGAAGCAGCAAGTCACCAAATCTCAACTCTGGCAGTAAGACTGTGGAGGCCTCTTTGTCTCCTTCCTATTCTGCTTGGATCATAGTAAAGTTCAAAATGTTGAATTTTGAATGTAATGAAAGAACTCAAAACCATTCAATCTTCTCCTCACTTTTATACCAGATAACTGGAATATTATTGTAAATCCCATCTAAAAATAAATTAGTTTCATTTTTCTAACTAGGAAGGAAGAATATCCCCATTAGTTAATTCAATTAATAATACTCATCATCTTAATGGTAGTAATATTTTCCAGAGTGATGCCAGCCTTGTGACTAAGGCGTTGTTTTTTTTTTTTGAAATGCAATCATTTTCAGTGCCTACATGCAAAATCTCCCCCGCAATTATAACACAGGCTTCTCAGCTTTGCCTGTTAAAAACCTTAAGCTTGAACATATTAGAGCATCTCATTTATTAGGAAGCACTTGGATTTTTCATTATGATCCAAGCAACAGCACCATAGCATTTTCAAACAGTGCTAAGCACAGTCTAAGTCTAAGAGACACACAGAAATTTGTAGATGACTGTAATCTGACAAATTAAGCAGACCCAGATTCTGATACTGCTGGAACAGTCCCTCTCTCATTGTGCCTGGTTGGAGGGGAGGGAGAAATTCCCAACAGCCAACCAGGAAGAATTTAAACTAATGAAGGCTTGCAGGATCCCAGACTACAACACTGAACTTTAACAATCCGCTCTCCCAGTTCTGCTACTCTTCCTGTTTAATCCTCCCCTACTCCATATTTCCAGCATAATAAGACTTTACCATCCCATTTGTCCTTCTGTTTGTTTCCTCCCCTGTTCTCTACCAGTGAGGGAGATGTACTGTAATTCTCTCTTGTGGCTGATAAGTGCAAACTGTTTAATTATTATTTGCTGAGGTTTAATTTTACTGTTTACTATTAGATCCTGATGGATTGCTGAATGTTGCTTTGCTTGGTATGTTGTTTATTTTAAAGTTATTGTGACTTTTTATATTGGATCAGATTGTTACTATTAGGCTGGATCTAGACACATCAAAGAAGTGTTTCAGTTAAATGCGCTGTAAACTTTGTATGCGAAATCGGCATAGCAAAAACGAAACTCCACAGTACCCAGCTGGTGTCACAGTCTTAGAAAGCATAAACAATGCATATAAAGCAATTTTTATTTACCAATGTAGCCAAGTCCTTAATGTTTGGTTAGATTTTTATATGTGTTGGAAGCCACCCAGAGTTGCTGGGGCAACCCAGCCAGATGGTTGGGGTATAAATAAATTATATTATTATTATTTTATTTTACATGCAAGATGCATGTTTTCCTGGACTTCACAGCAGCGTGCATAATGCTGTGATGGTTCCAAATAGGAGCTTAATATTGCAAAGATGTTCTTCGGATATTGCAAATGGGAAGCTAGCATCAGGGTGTGTGTGTTTTTTTAAACTTATTTTACACTGAAAATCCAGATTAAATGAGGAAAAAATATTAGCTGGTATGTTGATGCCAGCAATGGCATCTAGACAAACAAACAAACAAACATGCATAAGGAGCACCTATCCTTATCTGGAAGCACCCTGGTTGCAAGCATAGCAAGTGTCCTCACCAACAACAGTAGCACCAACCTCTGGGAACTGGCACTGCAAGTAAAGCCACTAGTATCATAGCTCACTTTGGGTTAGCCTGTGATTGCAATACCTCTTAAGAGAGCACAGAAATGTACACATTGCTTTTCTTTGTTTTCTAGTATCTCTGGTTAAATAGCATTATGTGACTGACTTCTCTCTCTCTCTCTCTCTCTCTCTCTTTCTGTGTGTTTTAAATTAAAGAATTGTGCTCTCATCTTGTTTTATTACCCACTTGTGAACAACATGTTGGGAAGAGACTGATCTCTTCTTCCCAATACCATAATAATGAATGATGGCAAGACCTGCTTGGTAAATAAATAGAACACACTAAAAGTTGTCTCTCCCTCTGACCTTGCAGCTTCTAAGTAATAAGCTCACAGATAAGTATCTACATCTTCAGTTATATATCCTTCTTTATCTCTGCCTGTTTGTCTGATGGTTTTCTAAGCACTCATACACAGAGCTCCTAAGTATGTCTCATCTTTTGAACCATTGTCTACCCCACTAAGCCTAATGCTCTGAAACACTGACCCTATTTCACCCATGGAAGGGGAAAAAAAACCCTAGTTATTTGTTAGAAGCATTTCCAGAGTGCCTGTAAATTACTGTCTATATAAATGGATAGTGAAACAGGCACTTCCCCAGAGCTGGTGAAAATTGCTTTCACTTCCCTCATTGTAAAGGACTACATTTCTTGTGAGGCTGCTGTTAGGGAGCAAGTACATCCCCCTCCTATTTTGAAAAGTTAAGTAATTAAGCTGCAGCAGCTGCTGATTGTTTTGTAGTACCAGCATTCATCTGTGCAATACAGAAGGTGTACAAAAAGGAGCGAAGAAAGGAGAAGGGGAAAAAAAAACCTCCTGTTGAAGTGCGGCTAGCTAGCATCATGGGAGATAAAAGGTACTTAAGGTACTGCTGTACAAGCAAAGCTTTGTTATAGGACGGGTGGCTGGATAGCCATAGAAATCCAGACGTTACATGAGAGCTCAGCACTTTTAGGAAATGATGCATGAGGTCCAAGAAGACAAAGAGGGATGAGCTAAGGCCTAGACGATACATTGGCTCACTAATCTGTGCCCTTAAGTGCAGGGTGTTTTTTATTTCTAAAAAACCACACATTTCCAGCAAGAGGATTGAGTGGCGGGGGGAGGGGGGGGACTGAATCATGTCCCTAGTGTGGGAAGCAGTAGGCTTTACCCAACTGCTAATTGGGATTGCCACCCCTGCATCAATATGCATGGGCCCTACAACGTTCCATTTCCTTCAGTGGTGTTCTAATGCAATCTGAGATCACAGCAGGGAGCAGAGACTTCCCCTTGAGGAAAGTTACCTGTGCCTACCTTACCTTTGCTAGCTGACCTCCTCCCATAACTGACAAGCAGTTGCTAGCTGACCAGCAATTTATTTATTAACTTTGGATACCAGCTTTCATTTGTACACAGCATAAAAAATGCAAGATAAAAACACATAAAAATGAGAACAGCTTATCTATGCTAGCTGACCACCTCCCCTAGCTGATTAGCAGTTTCTAGCTGACCAGGAATTTGAGAGGTGAGGGAGAAGATGTATAATTGAGGAAAGAAGGGCACAGGAGGAAAAGGAGCTGGAGAAACCTGACACATGGTCTAGAGCCATGGTTCCCAATGTGGGGCACTCACACCACGGGGGGGGGGGGGGGCGGCAATTTGAGAATGAGTTAACAGTTAATGGCCTTTTAGGCTTCCTCCATGTGAATAGGAGTTCACTTTTTGAATAATAAGAATTAATATGTCACGGGGAGGGCATCAGGATTTTAGAGATGCTTAGGTGGGGCATGGCTAAAAAAGGTTGGGAAACACTGGTCTGGAGACTTATTTCTGTTGAGAGGAAGGGAGAGGGTGGAAACAAGCAGAGTTTGGGGAGGGCTGGGGAGGGAAGGGGCTTGTGGGAAGGTAAAGTTGCAATTGCTGCTGCTGCTGCTGCAGCAGCACCAGAACCTTACCCAAACCCAGAAGAGTGGACCAGGAAGACTGGAGAGTGAAAAAAGTGTGCTGGAATTTCATACACTGGTTTGAACCGAACAATTCAGTTTTTAGCAAGGACTCTCCGATTATTGTGGTATGATAATAGTGGCATCCTAATAATGCTTACCTCTGTTTGGACCATGTGGACTCTGTGAAGCCTCAGATCATGCACAGCCCCGTAAATATCAACCGAGTCTTTTGAGTCCAACTGCTGAAGAATTCGATCCAGTGCAATAAATGTGCCTGTTCTTCCAACTCCAGCACTGAAAAAGAATACAGAAACAGTGTGTCTCCTGATGTGCTGCTCCTCTTCCTCGTCTGGCTAGTAAGACACAGGAGGCTCAAGCTAAGCTCTCATTTGTATTCATTTCCATCATTTCCATCTTTTGTGTTTTAACTGAGAGAGAAGCAGGGAAACTTCCACCGGCAAAACGGTTGGAAGAATGATCTCTTGTTAGGTACACTTTGCACTTGGGGAAGACTTAAACTTCCAATTGGCTATCAGAAGTCCTACCTGTTCAATGAGTCTGGAAAGCAAATAAAAGGCAAATACTTTTTGATGCTCTCTTGCCCACCCCCAACCCAGTCTTCAAAGCACTGTTGCCCTGCTAATACCTGCAGTGTACTATGGTTGGTCCTGCACGGGGTGTTCGGTTGATATAATCTCGTACAGTTCTCACAAACTGGATGAGGGACTGGGTGGTTTCTGGTACACCATGGTCTGGCCACACCGTGTAATGGAACTGACGAATGAGTCTAGAGGAATCAAGCTGCTCTTCCTATAAGGTCAATTGAAGGCGGAGGGGAAAATTAGACATGGAAAGCAGACAATATACACCACTGTGTATCTCCGCTGAGTAGGCAGGTTCTCACACTGTACAGATAAGGGAGGTGTGGGGAACCTTTGGCCCTCCAGAGGTTGCTGAACCTCAACTCCCACCAGCCCAAGCAATCATGGTCAATGGCCACAGATGAAGGCAGATGTAGTTCAGCAACATATGGAGGGCCAAAGCTCACCCCACCCCCAGAGCTGAGGTAAGGGATGACACTTGGATTTTTATTTCAATTGTAAATAGCTCTCAGTCAGACCAGGAAACAAAAAACAGAGAAGGATCTGGCAGATAGGTAGGTATATTAAGTTTATGACACAGCAGCAACCAGGCCATATTTGCCACACACTAGTCAGATCTAACAGTTCAAAGAGTTAGCTGAAAGTTGGGTGCTTCATGCTGTGACAGTAGAATGATATCTGCATGCCTTTTCAAAACGCAAACATACTCTCATGTTGTTTCATTGTAATGTGAGAAACAACTTCCACAGAGCAGTTCTTACATGCCTACTCAGAAGTAACTTCCGTTTTGTTTAGTGAGACTTACTCCCAGGTAAATAAGTATCGGATTGGGGGACTCCTAGTCTTTAACTTCTGGCCCAAGGAACCAGTTGATTATTTAATACTCAGTCTCTGCCAGTGTAACTTTATTTTTGAGGAAAGCTTGCTAAAATAGTTATATTATACTTACACTGCAAACCTTAAACTCTCTTATTGTCCATTCTGGGAGTACTGACTCAGATAGCATCTGGACTATTAAGTCTCCATAATATAAGGAGTCCTGATCAAAGGGCCAGTAATGGTCACATTTCACCTAAAGAAACAAAGAAGAGTCTGCTTTTACTATCAGAAGAATAGATTTACTTTTATGCCTATATTCCCTTTGGTAATCAATAAACAAAAATGACAAAACATAACATCAGTTGATGTGAATTCTTTATATTTAACTTTAAAAGGCCCAGCAAATTATATACAATTATATACAATTACATGGATGGCACAAATTATGATGTATTCTCTTCTAGAAGCATAGTGCATATTTTATCAGGATGCAAATTACAACTGTAGAATGCTAGGGTGCTTTCAGACAGAGGGTTTTTAGTGCTGCCCACTCATTATTCTCCCACAGTAAGCCACGTAACTAGCCATGCTTCAACAGGTACATCCTGCTATCTTCTGTCATGTCAATGTTCACTCATTTCTTATGGGGAAAAGAGTAGCAATTTCACATTAAAATGACAGCTGTCCTGTGCACCAATAGCATTGCTGATCCACACCCTGCCTTCCTTCTGGAAGATAATCACATTAGCACACTGATCTGCCACTGGAGGACTAATGGCTCCAAGCCAGAAGGCTACTTGGATTAACTTCTGTAGATCTTTTCATGCATTTGTCGTGAAGCTCTTTACACGATGTGGAATGCAACATGTCCTGACCCTGGTTGGGTTATCTCAAGTGCTAGTGTGAGATATAGATACATATATGTAGTCAAGAAACAGGAAAGCTATTTACTCACCCGACCCTTCTCAACACATTGGGTTACCATGACAACATTGTGAACATTCTGTTCCCATGCCATTTTCCAGAAATCATCCTTTGTGCCGGGCAGAGGTCCTTGAGTTGCGATATATTCCCTGCGAAAATTATTGCCCTGCCAATTTAGAAACCTATGATTAGTTTAGATAGTGTCGTCGTATGCAGAGGCATCTTTCTTGGATAACTGGCTTTAAAGCACAGTGCTGAAGGTTGCTTTGAGGCTTGAGAGCAGTAAGGTGATTGGAGAAGAGAAAGAGAGAATGTGTCAGTGCATTAAATCACGGGGATCAAAAGGCACTGTACTCCAAGCACCATGCCGCAAAACAATACCATCCATTCCTCACCAGCCAATCGTCCTTGCCCTCTCAAGATCAACTCACACAATGCAAAACAGAGAATGATGCAAGGGGAGAGCAGGCTTTTCTTTAAAAGAGGCCTGAAGGACAAATAGCTCTAGGTTAAAAAAAAGACTAACGGTTTTGAAATTAAGAAACAACAGCAAGATTATGATCAAAGCCTATCCACTGATTCTTCCCAAGAAAAAGATTAAAAGTAAAGGTAAAGGTACCCCTGACCATTAGGTCCAGTCGCGGATGACTCTGGGGTTGTGGTGCTCATCTCACTCTATAGGCCGAGGGAGCCGGTGTTTGTCCACAGACAGCTTCCAGGTCATGTGGCCAGCATGACTAAGCCACTTCTGGCAAACCAGAGCAGTGCACGGAAACGTGGTTTATGTTCCTGACGGAGCGGTACCTATTTATCTACTTGCACTTGACGTGCTTCCGAACTGCTAGGTGGGCAGGAGCTGGAACTGAACAATGGGAGCTCACCCCGTTGTGGGGATTCGAGCCGCCGACCTTCTGATTGGCAAGCCCTAGGCTCTGTGGGTTAGACCACAGTAAATTCAGTTTACTATGGGAGATATTTATTAGCTCCTCTTGTTCATGTTATCTATATTGTACTAGGTCAGCCTTTACCAACCTGCTGCCCTCTGGCTGTTTCGGACTACAATTCCCATCAACCCCAGGCAGCACCGGCAATGGCAAGGGATGATGGGAATTGTACTACAAAGCACCTGGGGAGCACTGGCATGGCCATCAGACTCATTAGGTGAAATTGGCCCACCGGTCCCTATCTTGCCTACCTCATAGGTTCATTGTGAGAATAAAATGAGAGAAGGAGAACCATTATGCCAACAGAAGGATGGGCAGGATCAATAACCACAGAAATAATATCCTAAACTGGGATGTCATGGCAACAAAGTCACCCAATCAATTCATCAAGGTCTTCTGGAGTGTTCACAAATATAATTACAATAGATGACAGAGTGAAAATCTTAACATTGATTGTTCACAACAGTATAGCTCATTGTCCTTCAGCCTTGGGTCTCTGAATCCCCCATGATTGGCTAAGCAGTTTGAGGATGATGGGAGATGCTGTCCCAACAATACAGGGGAACCCATGGTTGAAGAACACTGATCTACCTTATGAGAGGAAAGTAAAACGTAAATGTGACTTAGGAAAACACTAATACAGGGATTAAAAACAAGATCACAGGTTGTGGGAGGTAGATAGACCACCATGGATAGGACATTATTTGGTGATCTATGGATCTGGAGGCATTTTGCCATTTATGACAAATGAGAGTGTAATCTTTGCCAGTTGTGCTTTAATGTAAGATATGCATGCTTTCAAGATTAAATACAATTTCGGGCACTGTGTGCCAAACTGTGGAACCTCTACAGACAGGTACAACTAAGACAGAGATATTTAAAAAGTTGTTCTTGGCTGATTCTAATGCTGCTCACACAAAGCTACAGAAAGCCCAGAAAATGGCCTTAAGTGATTACTGAATTTCAATTCTATGGCAGCCTGCCAGGCGCAATTTTCAAATTTGGATTGTAAGTATAACTGAGCTGAGTATGAGGATTAGAGGTTTGTGAACTTGAGTAAAGATTGCTGTCAAATACCCAATTTTTAAAAGGGCTGTAAAAAGGAAGCACGGAGTCACTTACTGGGATGTAGCTTGCATTGATATAGTCAGAGCATGGGTCATCATCTACATTTGAAAGTTTTACTCTCGTCGTGTCGTCTGTGGAAGAGATTCATTGCAAAAACATTTTCACTATAGGTTCCCTTAATTTTAATAAATGCATAACGATGAATAAGTACTGACAGTCAAGGTGTGACTCTAAATATTCAATTGTATGCAGCAATGATGGTCCATATTTATTCAGTATGTTTCATCTAGGCATGCTAGAAATGGGGGCCTGGAATTTCTTAACTGGGAGACAAATCATGCTGATAACTCTAAAGATTAAACAAAAAATGCATTAGGTTATTAATTTTTTAAAAAAATTCACAAAGTTTTCACCTCCCCAAAATCACTAGTGGCTGAGGTTCTGGTAAATAACAAAAATGGTAAAACTCCATACAATATTGTGAGGATGGAAAAGCCTTTTTCTTTGCTTTTGCTTCCAAGGCTGCTCTGAATTTGCCCCATTATCAGAGCCAGGAATGAGGCTGGGTGCAAGCCAGAATTTGCAGCATATGAGAGCAACATGGAACTATGGAAAGTAATACCCAAGAGTGAAGAGGACAATTGGCTAATTTGACATTATTTTGCATCCAAGCAATTTCTCTTCTGTGTTGACCGCACACCTATGGTTCCCTATGAGGAATTAGCATAGGAGAGACTTGAGTCCCATTTGACTTGCAGGTGTAGTGAGCAAGCACAACTGGGATTTATAAACCCCAGTGGGCAGCAACAGTTGGCAGGTGGTGTAGGCAGGGAATAGCGCTGCATCTGGCTTCTGAATGGAGAGTGCTACTGCCGCTTACCAAGAGGAAGAGGGGTGAGGCAGCAGGAGTGTTGGACTGCCTCCATTGCCCCACCCACACTGAGCTCTTCATGCCTTGTTCCTCCCCCTTGGTAAGTGGCAGTGATACTGTTCATTCAGAAGCCAGTCGAACAATGCTGCCCTGCCCAACTGCTGTTAGCAGCAGATATCTAAACCCCAAATCTGTGCTATCATAGAAGGAATAGACCCTCATTAGAAAGGATAGTTATTCTGTGTCCTGAAACTATAAGGATCTACAGCTGGCACCCCCAACTTTCGGCCCTCCAGATGTTTTGGACTACAATTCCCATCATCCCTGACTACTAGTCCTGTTAGCTAGGGATCATGGGAGTTGTAGGCCAAAACATTTGGAGGGCTACAGGTTGGGGATGCCTGATCTACAGCATATTTTCTTCCAGTGTATGCTCACCTCTACCACACAGAACTATCCTCTTCATCAGGGGTGGCCAACTCCCAAGAGACTGTGATCTACTCACAGAATTAAAAACTGGCAGTGATCTACCCCCTTTTGGGGGGTTCAGGTTGTTGAGCTTTTTTTAGGAAGGAGGAAATTCAAGCCTAAGCTCAAGGGAGAAAGGGGAACAGCCACTCACCAACAGATCGCTGGGGAAACAAACATCCTCAACTGAGTAAACTCTGTCTTCCATTCTGCAGATTGTGCAAAAATGGAGGGCGGGGTGAGGGGGCGGGGCTGGATTCTATTTTACCTACACTAAGGAAAGGGACCCAGTGATTGACTGCAATCTACCAAAACCTCCCGGGATCTACCAGTAGATCGTGATCACCTGTTGGACATCCCTGCTCTTCATGGTTATTTAAGAACAACCATTTAGTATAATGGTCATTTAGGGGATAAAGGCTTCCTGGGCCTTTAACAGTTGTGTAGAAGAAGGAATTTAAACATGAAAGTCACACCTGCAGAATTTCTCCCTGTTAACACAACAATTAAAGGTGGAGGAATCTTGTCCTCATTTTTATCTGGCTGCCCTCTCTTTTGGTGAAATATAGTAGTTGAAAACTCTCAGAAGCACGATGCAGAAATATGGGTTTGGAAAGTAATTCTTACAGGCAAATATACTGGGAATTATTCCAACTGGCTGCAAAACCTCTGATTAGCTAAGGCAGGAATTGACAATATAGAGGAAATATACATGTAGATTTTTAGATGTGTCATCAGGCTATTTCTTTTGTATCTTATATAATGGACAATTTTATAACAAAGCCAGAGAACCAGGATTCAGTGTTCCTTGGGTTTGTGCAAGAACATCTCCATGTGTTCTGGTGTTTTCTTTTTCCTGACTGCAGTTCTTCATACTACTGGATGGCTATACTGGATGGCTTTGGAGCAGCTTTCAGGTTCCAGATTTTGAGTTTCTTGGGACACTGCTTTAGGCAGCAGAAGGTACAAGAGGGTGCAAGGAGGGGAGAAATGATGATGGGCTGATTCTTCCATGACTCCAAGATCAAGGAAGAGAGATGGAGGAGCCGTTAGCATATAGACATGCCCAGCTGTTGAGGTTTCACATTGCACAAAAGTCTTCTGGAGGCACAGCAGCAAATGAAAAATGTATTTCATTGCAGCCATAAAAATTGGTTGCATTCTTCATTGTCCTCTTATTACCTTTTAGCAAGCAAGTAATATGATAAGCTTGCCCGATTAGGATTTCCCACAAAACCTCTATTCCTGGACAGAGTGGAGACATATGACCATGTTTTTGTAGATTAAAATTAGATCTTCTGTCCCCAGTTCTTTTCTCAAACAAGTCTGCATTTATGGGACAGGACACTTGCTTGTGCGAAGCTGAGATGCGGACTTCACCATGGGGCCAAATTCTGTTACAACACTGTAGCCCAGATTTTTGTCTCCAAAGATTCATCACTGGATACATTGGGTACTACTTTTATTAACAGCTGAAAGTAAAACCCTCCCACATGAAATTATACTAAAAACGGAAATGTTGCTTGAGAAGTTTCGTAGCTTTGCAATATCTTCTCTCTGATCTCTTAAACTGACCCTTCAAAAAGATGTCATGGAAGGTTCGGTTGACACCTTCACCAGTTAAGATGAGGGAGGCTGTTCCTCTTATCTTGGCTATTTGACTTGGGAGTCCTCGCTGTCCCAGTACATGTTCCCAAAACATGAGAGAGTATACTATGGAGATCCTGTTTTTATTGCTATTCTCTTCTCTGCATGTTGCAGTAGAGTTCTTAGAGTTTGTAGATGAAAAAAACACATGCACTCTTTGAAAACGCATCCTACTTTCACTTGTTCTGTGTTCTAAAGTCATGGACCATTAATCTTTCTGTGGACTTTAAATTTATTCTGATAGATAAAAGAAAAATCTACTGCCTACCAAATCAGTAATGCTGGTTGAGTGATTTATGGACGTATTAGAAAAGGTTTGGTTTCTGGTTTTTTTGAGCAAATACTAAACTCGGCTGTTTGTCTTTTGGCTGATCACATAAAACCAACCATGCATGCAAAGGTTGCTATTTATTGCTACATCTGCCTACCATCAACAGTGACAATTCAGCAAAATTGCTTTAACGGCTGAAGCCTTTCATAACCAAGATGAACATTATTAGTCACTGCACTTTGGGTGCGAAGTGAGAGAGTTCTCTCATTATGCGACCTGCAGTATGAATATCAAAGGGTAAGACCCCTTGATGGGAGTGGTGCTTTTCTGCCAGGTAGAAGTACTGGGGTGAAGGATATACCACATTTCCTGTCTCTCTTATTCTTGCTGAAAAGATGTAGGAAGAGAAAAAGAAAAGGCTTGCATCCAGCAGGAAACTTACAGGGCAATATATTATTGTATCGATTTTTCCCTCTGTTCTCTGGCAAAAGTGCTATGTCACACAATTGGTTTCGACCCACATCCTTTAGATCCTGTAAAATCCAAAAGAAAGAAAAGGGGAGATGAAAATGGTTAAATTATATTAATATATGGTCTCTATAGCACATCAGCTATCCAGGACTAAAGGATGGAAACAGATGTGTGATTGAATTCAAGCAGTTCTGGATTTGTGCCAAGAACCAAGTGGTTCAAGCCTTTGATCCTCACCTCTCCAAGGCAATTTCTAGTGCTAAGCTACTATACAATAGAGCCACTTCTCATCATGCCAGATGAGTCTGTTGCTTAGAAACTTGGGAACTTGCTTAAATGAATGCAAATAATAAAGACTTTGGAGGCTGACATGCAATGTACTCATATTGTCCATAGAGGATCAATCTGGAAATCACAAGAAAGGAATGTGATGTTCCACTCGCCCTGCCCTGCCACCCCCCGCCATAGGCAACTGGTTGGCCTCTGTGAGAACAGGATGCTGCAGAAGATGGGCATGATCCAGGATGGCTCTTCTTAATTGGATTGACACGCCTGAGGGCGATGTACATAGATGGATGAGCTGCACTGCTCAGAGACCCAGTGAATGCCAACCAAGAGTGGAAAAGCACCATTTATACATACTGTTGGGTACTGCAAAGGAGAAACAGCAGAGAGGGAACAAACCAGGAGGAACAAATAGTGCACAGTAATATTCAGCAGCCACTTCAGGTCAAAATGCTGATATAAACAGTTTGTGTTAGTTGCTGAAAACTGTTGAGCAAGGACCCCAAAATGGCACCTGCATTTTTTAGCCTAGGCCCTAGAGCCCTATTCCACTGATACCTCCCGCTGGCACCTGCTGCTATCTATGTCATGTCCCTTTCCATCTTGATTCCCAGTATACCTGAAGGAGTTTCTCCACTCCATCGTTCTGCCCGGATGCTGAGGTCCAGCGCCAAGGGCCTTCTGGCGGTTCCCTCGCTGCGAAAAGCAAAGCTACAGGGAACCAGGCAGAGGGCCTTCTCGGTAGTGGCGCCCGCCTTGTGGAACACCCTTCCATCAGATGTCAAAGAGAACTACCTGACATTTAGAAGACATCTGAAGGGAAGTTTTTAATGTGTGACATTTTAATGTCTTTTTAATCTTTGTTGGAAACCGCCCAGAGTGGCTGGGGAAACCCAGCCAGATGGGCGGGGTACAAATAATAAAATTATTATTATTATTATTATTATTATTATTATTATTATTATTATTATTCCCAAACAATGCAACGTTTTCTCCCTGTGTATGTCAACCGCCACTGATCCGGTCTCCTTTAATATGACTGGTCTTGAGTCAATGCATTGTGAATGATAGCCAGATGTACCAAAACAGCCCATTCTTTTCACTCTGATTGGTCCTTACCTCATATTCCTTTGACAGGAGGTAGTTTGAGTCTGCTTGTAGTTTGGTGAAGTGCATTTCAAACTGACTGACTTTTACTGGGCTAAAACATTCAAAGCAGGGCATGGGGAGGGGCAAGGAGAGAAAGAAAACACCATATGTTAACACATTATTAAAACAAAGAGCCAGTATTTTCCAATGCAGTAGAAAGGATGACTTAGCATTGGCTCTTACCTGGACACTTTCCGGCTCCTTCAGGTTATTTGGAAAGAAAGAAAAAGAAAGAAAAGGTCAGATGGTGATTAGAAAGACTGCATTGTCCAATGATGCCAAGGCAAGCACTTTGACCTTACCCTTTTTGTCCCAAGTTCAGGTGAACAGAGAGCGGTCTGTCCCTGCGAATACTCATTCTCACCGTTGGTCTTTCATGGCCACTACTGCAACACAAGAAGTTGTCAAGTGTTTGTTACATCTAGAGCCCTAGTGAGGGAGATATGTTGTTTTGCCCTGCCAGGACAGCCACCTCCTATGGCCAAAAGCAAATTATGTCTGTTACAAGAACAATTCAAGACTGAATCATTGCAACATCACACTCCTCTATTTTTCTGTGTGATGCTGCTGCTTTGCACATGATGCATCTCCTCTTCAAAGCACAGTACAGTGGTACCTCAGGTTACATACGCTTCAGGTTACATATGCTTCAGGTTACAGACTCTGCTAACCCAGAAATAGTACCTCGGGTTAAGAACTTTGCTTCAGGATGAGAACAGAAATCGTGCTCCGGTGGCGCGGCAGCAGCAGCGGGAGGCCCCATTAGCTAAAGTGGTGCTTCAGATTACGAGCAGTTTCAGGTTAAGAATGGACCTCCAGAACGAATTAAGTACTTAACCCGAGGTACCGCTGTATCAGCATTAAGGCTGCAATCCTGCTCCTACTTTCATTGACCAATAAATATTATAGCATATCTATCTGCCATTCAAGATTCAAATACACACACACACACACACACACACACACACACACACAGAGAGAGAGAGAGAGAGAGACAGCGCTTAGGACCTACTGAGGAATAGCTTCAAAAGGTGCAACTATAAAATCGTAGGTCTCGCATTTAGAGCACCTGTCATAAAGTGAAATTTACATTGCATGATGAATAAGTTTACATTTATTCTTTCTGGCGCCAGAAAGAAAGAAACGTGAATTTCTACTCACTTTGCTTTTCGTCTGCAGACAAGCAATGCAGTGACAGCCACCAGCATAATTATTAGGAACAGACCAGCACTCACCCCTTCGACAACTCCAAGTGAGGGCTCTGAAACAATTGTATACACAGATCAGACTTAGAGTTTTAAAGTTAGAAGAAAGGTCATGATATAATAGTCAATGTCTACCTTTTGCTGTTTTCCGATACAATTCCTAGCAAGGATCTGCACATGCAAACACATGCGCGTGCACACACAATGGGACAATTTGGACCAATTAGAATTATGTAACTATTAGAAACACTGCCAGTTTGCTTATACTGTTGTTGTTATTTCAGTTTGCAGTTTCAGCAAACGTAAGAAAAGCCCTGCTGGATCTGCCTCAAAGGCCCATTTTGTCGAGCATCCTGCGGTTAGAGTGGCCAACCAGAAACCTAAGGGAAGTTTGCAAGCAGGACCTGCATAAAACAACACTCTCCCCTCCCCATGGGTCCCAGCAGCAGGCATTCAGAAGCATATTGTCTCCAACTGCGGAGGGAGAACATAGCAATCAGGGTTAGCGATAGCTAAATCCTTCATTTTCAAAGGGTAGTATTCTGTCAGTTACCAAAGCTGAGGACAAACAGCAGAAGAGGGGTTGTTACTTTCATCTCCTGTTTTATCTCCCTACCTGTGGTTCCAAACAAATGGTAATGCACAGGCATACTGCCTCCAGCAGTGAACATAGCCAGCACAACATTTTTTAAATTTATAAACCAACCTGTGACCATTTGGTCAAACCGCAATATAGAAACTCCTGAATGAATGAGTAGCTAAAAAAAATAAAAGTGTGTGTGTGTGAGGGGGGGATAACTGTGTTAAAAATAAACATTCTAGTGCTGAACCCATATTATTTCAGGTTTCAAAAGTACTGTAATTCTGAAATGCAGAAAATGCTTAAATAAAAAAGGAGCGATGAAAATGAAATCCTTAAAGCAAAACAATATAAAACTTTATGAGTCCCAGTCAGCTCTGGCTGAAATTAAACCATGCTTTGAGACTTGCAGATCATCTTCTGATGACCCATCCCTATCAAGAGGCAGGCTTCCACATTCTCCTCAACAGCAGACACTCTCCAGAGATTCATCAAAGGCGGCTTGCTACAGAGTCTCCAACTGAAGACAGCATGAACCATGTTGCTTACAGGTTCTCATTAAATAGCAGTGGCTGAATCAGCCTTCTAAATGGATGGATTTGACTAAAGTCACTTTTGGCCAAGATAGAGCTCTACAAATCCCTTCCTGCTGTCTTTTGTCTCCATCAAATGCTCAGGTTTTAGATACCTTGAAATGCTTCATAGGTAGGAGGGGAAACTGACCTGACTCGGTAACAATTGGCAAAGAGAAATAGGTATCAGAGAATAGGGGTTCAGGAAGTTCCTTCAGGTCTTCTTTGAAGAGTTGTGTGAAAGCCCGGATGCTGATCCTGGAAAGGAAGGGAATGGTTTTTAAAATTAGATTTCCCTGGGATGTATAATTTACAATGATAGTCCTAAATGGAAGGAAGCATTTGAATTATTAAGGGTTATAGGAATACTGATTATTAAACCAGGGCTGGGGAACCTGTGGCTCTCCAGATGTTGATGGACTACAACACCCATGATCCTTGACCAAAAGCCACGTGGCTGGGACTGAGGCCAATGAAATCTGGAGGGCCAAACGACCCCAGTTCTGTATTAAAGGCTACACAAAGTAGTAAGACATACAAAGCCAGGCTTCTAACCTGTCACTACTTGTAATTTACTAGTAATTTCCATCTCCTACTGCTTTTGAGTGATGCAAAAGCTAGCCAGAAACCATCTGTAATGTGCCCATATTGGGCCAAGGCCACTACACTTTGAAGTGTGGGGACGGAGAAGTTTTAACGCTTCCCATCCTCTCCTCTGTGTACTTTCCTCAACTTAAATTACCGGTACCCCACATTCAGAGCTACTATTAGCTGCAGTGGTAGTGTTGGGATACAGGGCCTGTATTGCAGCAAGAGGTCAGCAAAGCTGTTTTGTTACTCTCAGTTTCTGATATTTCCAAGTCTAAATTAAGTTCTCCACATATCTACATCAGTTTGCACACATGCATGCATACGCACACTAAAAGTCCTAATGGAAATTTATCAACATTCCAGTGTGAATTTCTCCTAACGCACACATTTTTGCAAAGCATTTCCCTGAATATAATGCATCTTTGTATGTCATTTCCACAAATATCTGTGTTTTTATGCCCTTTTTACCCTAAGGCATTTTACATTTTACTTGACTGGAGAAGTGCGATTTTTGAAAAAATGCTGCGTTTTGATTTTCATATTGTTTTGGAAAGTGTAGATTGGGGAAGACATCGCCTCCAAATGAAAACTTCATCAAATTTCTCTTCCATTCCTAATTGTACCTACTTTCCTCTTATTCTACAGCCATTAGCAACTTCAGACTATTTGTGCGTGTGTGATTTAAATAAGGGAAACTGTTAGAAAGAGTTAAGCCTGCTTTTCTAGCACTGCGAGCTTAATACAATCCCTCTGTGGTTTCTTTTTTGTAAATAAAAGGGCTTTGAGCAATCCAGTCATGGATCTTCTGAGTTCTCTGCAGTTTCGCTCCTAATAATTTAAGAAAGGAAGGAATGCAAAAACCTACGATGCTTCTGACATTTTGCGCTTAACCCCTCCCCCACTTTTTCTTATGAATTCCTTGCACCTTAATCATACTGCTTGATCTCTATGCTGCATACAGTGCTTCAGATAGTTTGCTAAATCACAATGCAGAACCTGGCCTTTGTCTTTGGATATGTTGATCACAAACTGCACAGGGCATTTTGTAATCTACAAATGCTCCCTGCTTGTTTTAGGGGATAGTCTTGCAAGCAAGCTCAAAAAGCCCTTTGAACATAGTCAGAGGAAATGCATTATAACAAAAGTTTTGCAATGACCTGTAAGAGAGTGGGAGACATGCTGGCCCATTTTGCACTGAGACTAATGCACACTTAAGAGATGAAAGAAACCACATATGATTAGTCTCACTACCCAGTGGGCAGTGTTGCTTATTTTGCTTTATCATTGTCAATTCTCAGTCAAAGTTGGCTACATAATACATTTGGAAAACTGGGTCCACCTTCTAAAGAACTGGCACTCTGATTCTGAAGTTCTGCATTATGATGACTAATATTGTTTTGGCAGAGAGTTTGGTGTACTTATCCTAAATACGTATTAGTTGGCACAGCAAACCTAAGTTCTGGGCTGTAACGGATTATTCAGCAGCCCCATACTAATAGGTAGACCCTGGTTAGTAACTCCACACTCCATCAGAAAATGAAGAAAGAAAACATTGTACATTTATACCTGTTTTTAAACTGGAACAATGGCAAAGTTATCCAACTGGTAATACTTTTATGAGATCATTTTTCTAGTCTGAGAATTTCAGAGAAAATCTTACCATAGACAGTAGTTTAAATAGGCTAGTAAAAACTCAGACCCTACAAGGTTGGAGTTTTTTCTCGCAAGTGAACAGGATTTATGATAGGGAGGGGAAAGTGGAAAAATAATTTGATCATGATTTTTGGACCATTTGAGTTTGGCCACTGGTCTTACGCTGACAAAAGAGTCTAGTATATTTTGCCCACAATTTCAAAAGTATCCATCATGTGTATGCTGGTATTTTAGCTGCACTGAACACTTTTATACTGCAAATGAGGACTAGGGACCATCCTAAGGTTATCCGCTGAGGGATTAGCACGTTCACTGATCAGTGTAAAAATGACACGTTACAGAGTCCTCTATCTAACGCACTGCAGGATAGACAGACATGAGTGAAGGAAATGTTTAGACATTATCTATGAGACAGAGCAGGGCAAAGCTATTATAAATGGCACAGTAAAGCACAGATAACATCATGCAACAGAGGCTATTAATCTTCGGTAGTTCAAATGCTTCCAGAAAGCACAGTTCCAAATGACAAGCCACATTTTTTGTGGCATGATTACCGCACTAAATCTGACCTATAGGCAGTCCTGGGTTTTAGTGGCCCATCGCAATATTTCTGCTGATTTGGATCACACTTTCCTCCCAGATTTTCCATCTCTGCTCCAAGCTTAATATCAAAGCTCTTTGAAACGCTGTCAGGGCTTTCAGTGCATTTACTTGCAAAATAATCTGTTTGATAGATTTGGATGGAGTTGTTGTGTTTGTATTCCAAGTAAGAAGGCAAAGGGTGATGCTGTTCTGGCTTCCGCTCTTCACTGCCTAGAAAGGGGTGATTGGAAAAGTTAAAAAATGGAAGTAAAATACTGTGTTATTACTGCAGAACAAGGCTTGTGGGGATCAAATTACAGTGGTACCTCAGGTTACATACGTTTCAGGTTACATATGCTTCAGGTTACATACGCTTCAGGTTACAGACTCCACTAACCCAGAAATAGTGCTTCAGGTTAAGAACTTTGCTTTAGGATGAGAACAGAAATCGTGCTCCGGCGGCGCAGCAGCAGCAGGAGGCCCCATTAGCTAAAGTGGTGCTTCAGGTTAAGAACAGTTTCAGGTTAAGTACGGACCTCAGGAATGAATTAAGTACTTAACCCAAGGTACCACTGTACAGACCTGTAGATTACCAAGGACCCCTGATACTTTTCTGTTAAGATGCTTTATCCATGATTATTGTATATTGAAATCACCCTTGTGGTCATAATGGGATTTTACAATGATCAACCAGATTGTGGAAGACTATGGCAAAGGCACTATGTCAATGCAGGCTATTTTGTATAGCCATGGAAACTTACCATCAGCTTCTCTCACAACCACGGTAAAGTATTTCACAGCTCCATTGGTGTCACTGAACCAGCTGCAATTGAAAGCGAAGTGGATGGAAGATTTGGTAATGACTGCATCCTTTTTGTTCACTCGAATATGTGCAGGTGGTGGTGGAGGGCCTAAATGATAGCAGTAGTTGTGTTACAAAAGCTGTATTTTGTCAATAAGTACTAGGCACCTAAATGCAAACTTTTACCCAAGTGGAATCAAATATCCACTGAAATGCTCTTCCTAGCCACCAAAACATATCTTGTAGTTGAAGATTAGCAAGTAGAATGCAGCAGTGTGTTAGGTTGCAGTGAGCTCCATTGCAGATTTTTGTAGTCTTCCTTCATCTCTTTACATCAGGGGTAGGAAACTGGATTCACCCACTGCAAGCCAAGTTTGTCAGGTGGGAAGGGCTCAGTGTACAGCACTTTGCAAGACCCAACCATCAGCTGCGAATGCCTTTAGAATTCAAATTCTAATGACTCAACAGTGGTTTCAGGCTGCTCATCCCTTCTTTGATAATAGAACACTTAGCATTAAAAGTGCATTTATATTAAGGAAAGCTGCTGGTACATTAGTGAGATATACAAAATGTGTTCATTAGGGAAAAAAATCAAACTAAAATGTAAAGGATTTTCGTCATGATTTTTCTTTAAAGAAACCCTTGCAGATTGCTGCAGAGAATGTAGAGAACCAAATTTAAGATGGGGGAAATGAGAAACAGAGAACTGAAATTGGCAGGTCCTTCCATCCCTAGTGGAAATAAGGTTCACTGTACCTGTGCACATGCAACTCCTTCCTCGCTTAATTGCATATGTTTTAATAAACCAGATTTCTGGTGGGATAGGAGGAGTGGTACAACCCTGAGACATCACCAGGTCTACTCCAATAGGAAGTGACTTAAGAAAACACTCTCTGTATACAGATGGTGGCAGCAAGTGCTTGAGAAGTGCATTCTCAGCATGATTTGGATTAAAACCAGAATGTACTTTACATCAACCAACAATGTGGGACAGCACTGACACAGCGGCAATATGTGTGCAGCAACCCTAAATACAACTGCATCCAGCACTAAATGCACACCATCAGACTGTGTGTGTACATGCCTAGAAACCAATGGTTGTCACCCGCCATTATGGCATCTTCTCCATTTTTTTCTGAAGGGGAAATGATTGAACTGTTGAGGATTCACAGAAGCTATGCTTTCTTCCCTTAACGTCTGGTACAATAAGCAAACGTCAAGAGAAAGGAGAAAGGCTTGTGAGAATCTAGATTTCCTGATTCATAACTGTAGGAAGGAAGATACACCTAGCTGTTTTGTTTGAAGGGTGCAAAAGGGGGGAAAGGTGAAAGAAACATTTTGCAAATGGAAGGTAAACCAATAACTGAGTTTTGCTGGCATGTTAGAATATATAAACTGCCTATGACTTTTAAAAGTATGAGTCAAGCAAGCAAGTTTAGCAATTAAAAATAACATTCAGCACTTTGAGAAGTTATGTCAGCTCTTACAACATGCACTGAATGCAGCGGAACAGATGTTCCACATTATGGCCACATGTCATTCATTTCAAAGTATTGCATCATGCATTGGAAACCATCTCCCCCCTTTTTGCTTTCCATTGCAATGCAATGTAGCCATCCATACAGTAAAAAGCTTACGGTCTATCATAGTGATGGTATTGTCTTCTACCACCTCACTGGTCATGTCGGCTGACTGCACTTTGATGGAAACCAAGTATCTTGTATGGGGAACGAGGGTCATGATGTTGTACACAGATCTCTCCCTCTCTATTCTTCTGGAGAACTCAATCTCCGCAGTGTCCATTTTTTTGCACTCAATACTATATCCATCAAAATCAGAGTCAGGAGGGATCCAGGAGCAAGCAATGGCAGTCGAGTTCTGCGGTCGGCAATGCAAACTTTGTATCTTGTCTGGCCCTTTGAAGCAAAGCAGGAGCAGAATCAATAATGTGCATTGTATATTTCGAGCTTACTTTATAGCACAAAGATGTATCTCACCATACGAAAGCTAAAATTAAATTAGGGAACAGCATGGTAATGTACTAATGCTAATGTTAATGCTACAGTTAATTAGATGGCAGACACATTATTTAAGTTCCTTTGAACTCAACCTATTACTTTGCAAAATCATATTTATGTCTTATATCTGTTGTTATGAATCATTTATACAGCACTTTTAAAAATTGCTATGTCTTTACAGTGTTTGTCTTATTCACCCTCAAAATAATCCTGTAATAAAATTAGGTCACTGTTTTATTGCTGACTGAGATGAGAGATAGGAGTTTCACTGCTATTTGTGTGTGTGCAATATTTATACCACACCCTCCCTATAAGAACCCAGGGGGGTCATAGATATGCCTGTCCCATTACAGTCTCAGAACAGTCACGTGAGCTAAGTCCAAAGGCAATGTTTGAAGACATATGGATACAGCAAACTTGCTGAAGCTAAGCAGCTCAGGGTCTTCTCAATATCTGGATGGGGACAGCATAGGAAACCAACAGGGTTGTCCTAAGACATTTTGCAGAATGGCATCCCCACCATTCCATGTACAATGGAGCCAACTAGACTGGCCATTAGACCTTATTTCAATTCTGGCAATGGGACAGAGTTCTTTACCACAGTGTTTCTCAACCTTTTCCCGACCTAGTTTCCTTCCTGTGACCCCCCCCCTGTCCTATTAGGACAACCTGGTGCATGCATTTGATCAGTGAGAGCTCTGAGCTCTTCACCAGATGAGGATACAACAGAAATGTGAAACAGGTAAAGACATCAATCCCTGCACAAGCACTCATGAATCAGCTGGCGGTTGGGGTGGAGTACTGGGTCAAGACTAACATTAAGGTGGATCGCAACAGCAGTACCACAACTATACAAATATACGGTAACATAGTAAGAAGCAGGTCCCCAAATGGATGTTGGGGCTATGGATGTTGTTGACTACTGTGCTAATATAAATTAATATAATATAAATGAGCATTAACTAAAGCACTGGAGGTTAATACCAAACTTTTCATCAATGTCCCAATATGGTGTCTTACTTGTTCTCACGGTTCCAGAAAGTGATTTACTGTACGTTTTATGAATGATTCCACTAACGCTCCTAACACTGAAGTGATACAGTCTCCCTGGGTGGAGTCCATTTATTTTGCGTCCTTTTGATTTGCTACTACTGTAAGGATTGGAAACTGTGAGGGTCTCCCTTGGGGTCCATTGAAGTTCGAAGTCATCATAATCCGTCCAGTCAGGAGGGCCCAACCACATGATGGACAAGGAAGTGTTGGTGACATCAGCAAATGACACTGTATTCGGAGGGATTGGCACTAAGAGAGAGAAAGCGTAAAATGGGAAAATAAATAATTACATTACTTTTGAATACGTAATACATAATAATTCCCAAAATTTTTAAGAAGGAAACCAACAAATAGATTTCTGTTTTGTTCAGGAGTTATGTATTTGGCCTTGTTCACATTTGGGTTGGGCTCTCACTTAGAATCCATGTTTCCTCCATTCAGATTTGACCTTATTAGTCCATACCTGTGTTCATTTGCAACTGAAGATCAAATCCACTAGTTTCCATCCATACCTGTAGATATTCCCTTTTGTCTTTCTCTCTGCATTCGAATTTGCTGATTCAAATGTATTAATTTTGTGCAAACAGGGCAAGCATGCAGGAATCTGCTGAGCAGTATGTACACCTTTTTTTTAAAAAAAGGTGTCCACCCAGGAATTGTCAGTAACACACACCAGGGAATTCCCAATTCTGTATATGTTTGCATGTACACATTTTATGTTCAATCCTAAAATGGCATGCATTTCCCATTCTAAAATAGGAATATGGTTGTATGATAGAGCAATATATAGTGAAATCAATAGGGGGGAATGAAGCAGGCAGATCCGGAGAAACCATGGGTTTTTTGTTTTCCAGTATTGCACAAATATGTTTTCTTTTTCTTTTTAAGCTGCCTAAGGAGTTTGCAAGAAATAGGCACTACCACTGCCAGAACAGAACTGGTGTTAGGTAAGTGTAAGGTGTGTGGAAGGCGAGTTGCAAAATGGGTTCTTGATCTCCAGCAAAAAAGATAGAGTCTCAAGTGGAGATGCATTTTTCAAAATTTATCAAATTATCAGTGGATTGGGGAAATTCAAATTTGCATGAGGAAACCAACAGGACAGGAGATGTTTGAGGGGGACATCATGTGGACAATGCTATTTAAATGGGACTTGAAATACACATTAAAGTAATAATAATAATAATAATAATAATAATAATGATAATAATAATGATGATGATAATAATAATAATAATAATAATAATAATAATAATAATAATAATACTTTATTATTTGTACCCCGCCCATCTGGCTGGGCCTCCCCAGCCACTCTGGGCGGCTTCCAACAAAGATGAAAAATACACTAAAATGTCACATATTAAAAACTTCCCTGAACAGGGCTGCCTTCAGATGTCTTCTGAATGTCAGGTAGTTGTTTATCGCTTTGACATCTGATGGGAGGGCGTTCCACAGGGCGGGCACCACTACCGAGAAGGCCCTCTGCCTGGTTCCCTGTAACTTGGCCTCTCGCAGTGAGGGAACCGCCAGAAGGCCCTCGGAGCTGGACCTCAGTGTCCGGGCAGAACGATGGGGGAGGAGACGCTCCTTCAGATATACTGGACCGAGGCCGTTTAGGGCTTTAAAGGTCAGCACCAACACTTTGAATTGTGCTCGGAAACGTACTGGGAGCCAATGTAGGTCTTTCAAGACCGGTGTTATATGGTCTCGGCGGCCGCTCCCAGTCACCAGTCTAGCTGCCGTGTTCTGGATTAGTTGTAGTTTCCGGGTCACCTTCAAAGGTAGCCCCACGTAGAGCGCATTGCAGTAGTCGAAGCGGGAGATAACCAGAGCATGCACCACTCTGGCGAGACAGTCTGCAGGCAGATAGGGTCTCAGCCTACGTACCAGATGGAGCTGGTAAACAGCTGCCTCCATGGACAGCTGTGAGTCCAAAATGACTCCCAGGCTGCGCACCTGGTCCTTCAGGGGCACAGTTACCCCATTCAGGACCAGGGAATCCTCCACATCTGCCCGCCTCCTGTCCCCCAAAAACAGTACTTCTGTCTTGTAAGGATTCAACCTTAATCTGTTAGCCGCCATCCATCCTGCAACCGCCTCCAGACACTCACACAGGACCTTCACCGCCTTCACTGGTTCTGATTTAAAAGAGAGGTAGAGCTGGGTATCATCCGCATACTGATGAACACCCAGCCCAAACCTCCTGATGATCTCTCCCCGTGGCTGCATGTAAATGTTGAAAAGCATGGGGGAGAGGACAGAACCCTGAGGCACCCCACAAGTGAGAGCCCAGGGGTCTGAACACTCATCCCCCACCACCACTTTCTGAAAACGGCCCAGGAAGAAGGAGCGGAACCACTGTATGACAGTGCCCCCAGCTCCCAGCCCCTCAAGACGGTCCAGAAGGATGTTATGGTCGATGGTATCAAAGGCCGCTGAGAGATCCAGCAGAACTAGGAAACAGCTCTCACCTTTGTCCCTAGCCCGCCGGAGATCATCAACCAGTGCGACCAAGGCAGTTTCAGTCCCATGATGAGGCCTGAATCCCGACTGGAAGGGATCCAAATGGTCCGCTTCTTCCAGGCGTGCCTGGAGTTGTTCAGCAACCACTCGCTCAATCACCTTGCCCAAGAATGGAGGATTTGAGACTGGGCGATAATTGGCCATCGTGGCCGCATCTAAAGATGGTTTTTTAAGAAGCGGTTTAATAACCGTGTCTTTCAGCGGGTCTGGGAAGGCTCCCTCACGGAGGGAAGCATTCACCACCCCACGAAGCCCATCGCTCAGTCCTTCCCGGCTAGCTTTTATAAGCCAGGATGGGCAAGGATCCAGGAGACAGGTGGTTGGCTTCACTCGTCCAAGCAGCCTGTCCACATCCTCAGAGGTAACAGATTGGAATTGATCCCACACAACTTGACTAGACAGGACTCTAGCACTCTCCCGCCCTGGCCCTGCTCCCACAGTGGAGTCTACTTCTTCCCGAATCTGAGCGATTTTATCTGCAAAAAACTTTGCGAAATCATTGCAGGAGATCATGTGGCCCTTACTGGGCCCCGAAGTCAGGCGTGGACAAGCCCTTTGTTTACTCCACCTTGACTAGAGACTCCTTTCATATTTCCAAAATCACCTACTGACAGCTGTAGGAATGCCCACTGGGTGTGAAGCACACTTCTGCCCACAGACAAGCCACAGCTGTCTGAACACCATGTCCTCTATCTAACCTTTTGCTTTCTCAGTAGTCTCCCGTGCCTTGTCTGTGACCTTTGTCCCCTTTGTTTAAACATTGTTCAAGGGGAAAGTGACGTGGTGGAAACTGATGCCAAAATAACTTTGTACCACCCCACGATCTTGTGTTTGGAAGATGTGTAAAGGGCACAGTCCAAAATGTATCTGACTGGTTTTGCATATTGTGCTAATAAAAAGAGCCTCTGCAAAGCTAGCCGGCAGCTTGCTTATGCACAGCTCACCTGCGTCATCAACTCCTGTCTCGTCTCCTTCACTTCAGACGGCAGGTTCACTGGAGAACTTCTTAAAGTTTTCTACTAGCGGAACATGAAATATTGAGAGTTCTAAAGCCTGGGGGGCAGGGAATGCAAAAGTCAAATCCAAGGTGCACAGGTGAAATTGTTGGACTTAAGGCCAAAGCAGATCAATGATTGGATTTCCCAGTATCTTTATTTTGCTACACCTGCTGATTAGAGCATTAAAGCAATCAATGATGGCAGCAACAGTATAAACAAGACAAGAAACTGCTGTTCTTTACCTGTTCTGCCTTTAGTATCTGCTGTATTGGTCAGGTCACCACTATAGGTAACTACAACAAGGGTGTATATTCCGCCAGGGACTAAGCCCTGGAAGTGCCAATCTGTCAAGTCTTTTCCGTACTGTGCTTCTTTCTGTGTGCCATTTGGGTTATAGAGATTCAGTTCATAGGAGTCAACGTCTCCTGCTGCTGGGTCCCAGGTAAACCACAGACTCTCTGTCATGTTTTTATTGAACCCTTTGAGATTGGTAACTGAGGCTGGAACTATGAAAAAAAGGAAACAGTGGAGAGTCACTTTGCATCCTAGGGCAGGTGAAGATGACAATTAGTTATGGTATCCATACAGGGGCATAATAAAAATAGGTTAAATAATAATAATCCTATTGTCTCTAATCATTAAACGTTTTAATTAAAAACAACCCTGGCCACTGAAAACTATTACGTTCCTTTTGCTATTTTATACTTTGTGTTCATATTATTCTTTCGGCTTTTTAGCTGCTTTTCTTTACAAAAGGTAATCCAAGGTGAAAGATTAAAACTAGCATAATAGCCAAAACAGAATAAAAACATGTTCATACATAGAAAAGGCAGGCCAAACATATCCATACATAGAAAAGGCAGGTCTAACATATCCCACCCACTGAACAAGGCCACAAATATCTGAAACTCTCCCAAAGGTCTATGTAAAAAGAATGTTTTTGCCTGGTGCTGAAAATAGATAGTGATGGCACCAGGCATACCTCCATGGGGAAAGCATTCTGTAAGCAGGGAGCTACCACTGAGAAATGACTGTCCCTGTGTTGTGACCCTCTGTCCCTCCTTTCCAGAAAACACACAGAGAAGGGCCTTGAATACTGAATACAGGGTCCAGATTGGTTCATGTGGGGAGAGGCAGCCTTTGAGGTACTAGGGCCTTGAGCTGCAGAAGGCTTTATAGGTCAAAACAAGCACTTTTAATTGAAACTAACCAGTAGCCAGTGGAGTCATGCCCAAATTGGTTTTATATGCTCAGGCTGTCTTGCCTTGATCAGCAATCTGGCTGCTGAATTCTGTACCAGCTGTAGTTTCTAAACCGTCTTCAAAGGCAGCCCCCCCCCCGAAGGTTACCAGAGCATAAACAACAGAAGTGAGGCTATCCTAGTCCATAAAGGGGTGCAGCTGGGCCACCAGCTGAAGCTGATGGAAGGCACTCTGTGTCACTGAGCTCACTAGAGCCTCAAGCAACAGTCATGGATCCAGGAGTACCCTCCAAGCTATGTACCTGCTCTTTCAGAGGGAGTGTGACCCACCCAGAGCAGGCCACATCCCTTCCACCTGGTCTAGGGAGCCACCCACCAATAATGCCTCAGTCTTGTTTGGATTAAGCTTCATTTTACTGGCTCTCATCTAGTGCATTACCAAGGCCAGACATCAGTCCAGCACTTCCACTGTCACACCAGCAGATGTAAAGGAGAAGTAGAGCTGTGTGTCATCAGCATATTGCTGACAACAACTGAACTGGTTGCTCAGTTTGTGTACATCAAACACATGCCCAGTTAAGCTTTAGACAAATTGGGGTTTGCCAACATGAATTTGCATCTTTGATCTGTTCCCTTGAAGAAATTTGTTATTTGTTTTAGGATGCTTCTGAAAACCCTTCTATCAACTTCATAGGAAAGCAGTCTGGGTTTTATTTATCGGCAACTCCTCTAGCAATCCCTTCTCACAATTAAAGTAGCCCATTGAGGTTTTAAAAGTGTATCTCGCTGCTGATGGATCAGCTCATTAGATACTTTTACCTGTTCTCCCAAAGATGGACGATTCATTAGTAAGCTTGCCACTGTGAGTAACAATCACCATTTTGTACAACCTTCCTTGTACTAAGTTCTGGAAAGAATACTGCTTGAGATTCTGGTCTCCAGAAGTTCTGTCCTGGAGAGATTGGTCTGGATTATATAGAAAGATTTCATATTTGTCCAGCTCTCCCTGAGAAGTTGTCCAGCTAAACGACAGGCGCCCAGTGGTCGTATTTGTGACCTTCAGATTTGTGGCAGCTGCTGGAGCTGAAATAAGAGAAGATATTGCATCCAGTGTTGTAGCTTTTGGCAAGCAGTAAGAAATGGGCAGCAGAAATGTCCTTTGAACCTCAGAAACTATGTTTATACATGTTTCATGCCAATATTTTCCTTCTATGTAGATTAACCCTTTGCTATCATTAAACACGACACATAGTTTAAGGGACATTCTCAGAATCATGAGTAGATTGTTTTGCATTTATTAATTTATTTATTATCCTGCCTTTATTTGAATCAAAATCAAAGTAGTTAACAAACGCCAAAGAACGTGTAGTTAATGCAGTAATTTATTTAATAATTTTTGTGTTTGTGCAAAAATATTTGCTCAAGCCAAAATTAGTGCCAAAGAATTTTCATATGGTACTAAGATTACCCTTTTATCTGGGACAAAGTAAGCAAAATAGCAAGCAGAAGAAAATCATTTTCAGGCTGAATATACATTCTAGCCAATGTTGCTTTTATATATTTTTAAGTTGCATATTCTGGGAAAGTAAATGCTGATATAAGCATCATGTGGCCCAAATCTGTTTTGCTAGATTTATATTTAGTATCCTCACTATCAGTTGCCTCCATCTCTTGCTCAAGCAAAGTTCTCATTAATTTCAGCTGAACCTTCTGACTGAACGGGGACAATCCATTTTACAGGTAGCTGCGGTACTGCAGGCCCATCTCCCAAAGCTTAAGGGAGGGATGATTTAAGGAGTTATATTATTTGTATATGTGCTGACATATTTAAAACCTATTTTGGTGCCTCAGCTAAAAAGAAAGTAATTAAAAATAACAATATTCATTCATAAATACAAATATTCACAATACACTTTCCAAGTTATTAAAAACAGAGCAGGTCTTCTGGAATATTCTACGTTTATAGCCTCAGTTATTTTGCTGTCCCCTAATAAAAATGCTGGAATTACCTGTTCGGCCTTCAGTTTCTGCCCGACGGCTGAAGAGGCCACCGCTGACTGTCAATATTTGTACTTTATACTTCTTCCCTGGTGTTAAATCTTCAAATTTGTGTTGCTTAGCAGTAGCTGGCTCTGATTTGTTGCTCAGAGGGATGCCGTGCTCAGTCAGAAGCAGGATGTCGTAACGTTCAGCCACACCAGCAGCGCTTTGCCAGGTTACAACCAATGAGTAACTGCTGTATGCATTGTCTGCATGTAATTTCTGAACAGGAGCAGGGACTGGGAACAATGGTTTAAAAGGTGAGGCTTATTCATGCGTCTTGAAAATTATTAGCTAATTAGTTGTGAACGCATACATACACTACACACACACACACACAAAATTGTTATCAAATTCAGTCAACCAGATGTCTTGTTCAGGCCAATCTGTGTCATCTTCCCATTTCCTTAGCACACAGAATATTTTGTTGTCTTTTGTATCCATCCTCATTAAAATTATATTTTGCAAGACAGAGCAGAGTGGGAGTGACATACATACCCATTCTGGGTCATTCATATTTATTCAGACCTGAGTTTAGCTAGATGTAAATAGTGCTCAAAAACTGATGTACTGTATATTATAAATGTCAGGCCTAATAATCTAGTAAAGTTTTTACTGATTTAATGATTGAGAAATTCAGTATAAATGTATTTACATTTTTTTAAAAAACACACCTCAGTGGGAGGGTGCCTTTTTGAAGATCTTGAAGAAGTGAAATCTTTTCTCTTTGAGATTCTGTAAATAATGTTTAGCATTCATTGGCCATATTCAGACAATCATATCAAGGTGTAATGAGCCAAGCTATGAACAAGCCTTTTCACAGCATTTATAACTATCATTTCCTTTTCTATTCAAACTGGGAACCGGAGGTTACCAGCTTTGAAACAGATCAGTATATTAACCCACAGTTTGACTTTGGTTTTAATATTCTGACTTGTGCTGGAGCAGGTAACTACGATTTTAAAAAAATTGATGAGAATTTACCCATCACTGTTCTGAGATCATGAACTTATGAAAATAATGGATGAGATTCACCTAATGAACTGTGTCGGTGGATGCCCTGCACAGGGGTGTCCACTTATGCAATGGGGTTTCCCACACCTCAAGAAACAGGCTCTGGAGAATCAAGAAAACCCCCAGATAGCACACTGGGGGAGAGGATCGTTCTACCTGGCAATCTGATATGCTTGTGCAGATAGAATGTTTGTAACTGTGCAACGCTGAATTCCACTCAATGAATTTTGGCCTGTGAACCTAAAATTGCAACTGAGTTGCTCTCTTTCCCCTTCCCCATTCCTTTGTGCTGTTCAACAGGAAACTGAATGGTCTTCTTAATTATTTTGCCCTGCTTTGATTCAGGGAGAAACTTACTTGTTCGCCCAAAGGCTGTTGAGTTGTTGTGCAAAGTTCCGCTCCTTGTCTGTACAACAACCTTGTACAGCTCCCCTGCTTCCAGTTTGTTAAATGTGTGATCGTTCACATTTTTGGAAACGGTCTGGGTATCAAGGGGGTGGTTCTGATGGAATATTGTGACCGTGTAGGAATCAACATCTCCTCCTGCATGGGTCCAAACCACTTTCAAGCTGTTCGTCATTCCGTTGGGTGAAATATGAATGTTTTTGACAGCGCTTGGAACTAAAGAGGGGGAAATACCAACAAGAATGGCCAAAGAAGTCAATAAGTATTTTCTTACCATGCCAATTATTTTGTTAAAAGTTGTGGTTAACAAAATTGTGAAAGCTAGATAATGACCAGACCACAAGACACGGAAGGCTTTTACCTTGTGATTTTTGTAACAGAGTATTAAAAGGTTGGCATTAAAGCAGGATGCAGGAATGGCACAGTCAAGTTGGAGAGGAACGGCAGATCTCTGCCCATGAACCCACGGAAAGCACATGGTCATGACAAGTGGCATTTTAGGATGTGGTGGTAACAGGATGAGGGAAGGTTCCAAATTCCTGCACCTGAATGCACATATAGCCAGAGTCCTGTGCTGAGATGGCAGTTAACATTCTGGGTGCAGCTGCGCACTGCTGCTCTGTGCTGCTGCTTTGTTACTTTGTCACTGGTGGTTTTATTTTGCAATTTCAATGTAAATGCTACTTGTTTTCATTGCGGCACTCACTATGGGACCATTCAGCAAAGGTTCACTTAATATTATATAGTTACAATACAGAGAACGAGAAAGAGAGAGACAGAAACACAGAGAGAAAGATACAAAGAGGCTGTCGAGAAAGTGAGGAGCTAAAAAGGCAGGTGTCAGAGGGAGAGAAAATAAATAATTAGAACTTGTTATATAATGGGCCATATTATACATGGCAAAGGGAGACCTGAGTCTTTAAAAAACATGACTGGCCTAATAGCAGAAGGTAGCAGGTGAATGTAAAGTGATAAAAGGGACAGGCAGGTGAAGGTTGATGACCATTCCTGTCAGGTGGTGGTTGCTTGTGAGTAACCAGGCAGGACTCCGACCTGTCTTTTGCAGGTTTTATTGGTGCAAAACTATTTACAGTGCAGAAGCACAGAGTTCATGTCTGTCTTAGTCACTTGCAGAATCCGGGAGTGGCCCCTTCTGGCTTCTCCCTCAACATAAGAACTTCGGCACCCCAAGCCTCCGCCTCCCTTCCTTGCGTTTTACCCTTCTGCGCAAGGTGGGCGACAGAAGAGGTGTGTTTCCCTCCTGGCCAGCCTGGCAACGTGAGGTGCTGGGGCTCCCAGGAGCATCTTCTAGCCCTTTCCCCTCCTTTCCCCTGGAGGTGTGGCTTTCCCCACCCTCAGACTGACGAGGTGCGGCTCTGGGGCTCTCAGCAGCATCCTCTGGCCCTTTCCCTCTTCTCCACTGGAGGTGTGGCTTTCGCCACCGCAGGAAGAGGAACTACTTCACAGGATATTCGGAGGCTCCCTGTATCCCAACGGCCCCTCCCTCTCCTGTTCTGATGGCAGACCCCTGACAATTCCCATCTGCTAATAATTCTTATATCCAACTTTCTTTCTCCCATGCAGGTTTGTTTCCAGCACTAGAGTTTGACTGAAGGAAAAATGAATTTAGGGGTTATAAGGTAAAGGTAAAGGGACCCCTGACCATTAGGTCCAGTCATGGCTGATTCTGGGGTTGTGGCGCTCATCTTGCTTTATTTGCTGAGGGAGCCGGCGTACAGCTTTTGGGTCATGTGGCCAGCATGACTAAGCCACTTCTGGCGAACCAGAGCAGTGCACGGAAACACCATTTACCTTCCCACCAGAGTGGTACCTATTTATCTACTTGTACTTTGATGTGCTTTTGAACTGCTAGGTTGGCAGGAGCAGGGACTGAGGAACGGCTGCTCACTCCGCCGCGGGGATTTGAACTGCCGACCTTCTGATTGGCAAGTCCTAGGCTCTGTGGTTTAACCCACAGCGCCACCCGTGTCCCATTTAGGGGTTATACAGTGATGGGAAAACAAGATGGCACAAAGTGAGTGAGTCAGTACTCCTTACTTGCTTGCCTCCTTTTCACTTTAAATCACCACTCCATCCCCAGTTTTACATGTGATTGAGGCAGAATAATGTTTAAAGACATAGGTCTACCTGTGTCTTGAGTGGTGAGAAATGGCACCTGTATTTCTCTGTCTGACCTACCAGTTTCTGAAAACTTGCAAAAAATCACATTGTAACGTACCAGCACAGACAGACTCAAAATCTGTTTGATATACACTTTTCCTAACCTGTCAGTCCTTGTATAAAAGTAGCTCGTTCTGCTTTTCCACTAATTGTGATGACAACAATTTTGTAAAGGCGTCCTGGAGTTAGAGATGTGAACCTGAATTCTTCAAAGGTGTTCTCAAGGTGATTGGGTGGGAAAACCTTCATGTCGTTGAACAGAAGCTGTATCTCATACTGATCAACATCACCATCAGCTTTGGACCAAGTAATATACAGCTCTTCAGTGCTTTTACCACTTAGAGTCAATTTCTTTACAGATTCTGGGACTGGGAAAGGAATGATAGGACATTGTCAGGCAGCAATAATGACTATTACTGAAAAAGAAATAAATTGACAACAAAGGTATATGAAGTGCCAATACATTGCTGAAAGCAATTATGTGTTGAGCATAAAAGTCTAGTTTGTGAAAAACAAAGTCATAAATATATTTTGCATATTCTCATAGGCTCTCACAATTTTTGTAAATACATGTCTGCATGGTGACATAATTTATTAATAATACAAACATGTGATATAACAATTTGGAGAAAGCAGACCACATCAAACTTCAATGAATGGTTAATGACACTGATTTCAACAAGACACACTGGTGAAACCTGGGATAAACTACTACAAGTAGGCCATGTTGAATTTTTTAAACTTTCAAATTCCAAAAATGAGGGGGATTTGCTAAAAAGTGGGTACATGACTCGGGAATTCAAAAGATATTTGATTTAAATTAATATAATTTAGTTTTGCTTGGTAAATAAGGTATGTGTAAAATTGCATAGAAATCATTAAAAAAGATTGCCAAGTACTTGCAGTTATATTGATATTAATATTTTTATATATTATACATATTTTACATTACCTGACACTTTCAGAAGGTAAAATTAAAAATTCTTCAGTTTTCTGAAAACAGCTTCTTTGTTTCTCAGTCAACATAGACTTACCAGGCTAAATGTTGTCCAATTACAAAAACAATAGCAGATTTGAATTCCCCACCCCGAAAAACATATTTTGAAGACCCCTCACTGAATAAATTTGCAAAAACTAGAACACTGGATAAAAGGTAAAGGTAAAGGTACCCCTGCCTGTACGGGCCAGTCGTGTCCGACTCTAGGGTTGTGCGCCCATCTCACTTAAGAGGTCGGAGGCCAGCGCTGTCCGGAGACACTTCCGGGTCATGTGGCCAGTGTGACGAAGCTGCTCTGGCGAGCCAGCACCAGCGCAGCACACGGAAACGCTGTTTACCTTCCCGCTATAAAGCGGTACCTATTTATCTACTTGCACTTAAGGGTGCTTTCGAACTGCTAGGTGGGCAGGAGCTGGGACCGAAGACGGGAGCTCACCCCGCCGCGGGGATTCGAACCGCCGACCATACGATCGGCAAGTCCTAGGCACTGAGGTTTTACCCACAGCGCCACCCGCGTTCCAGAACACTGGATATTTAACAATTAAATTGGACATTTTCAACATTGAGAAAATATTATTATTATCCACCTGGAGCATTTATTTACCTGTCCTTCCACTGGCCCTTTCACTAGTCTCATATTTTCCACTCTTTGTGCTGACCGTGACACTATAAAGTCTGCCTGGAACCAAGTTAGTGAACACACTTTCGTTTTTATCCTTGGGGACGGTTTTTGTTTGGATGAAGTCATTGTTGTGCTTGATGATCACTTCATAATTATCATAGTCTCCTGTGGCGTGTTGCCAAGACACCTTTAAATAGTCACTTCTTGCAGAATTGCTCACTGTAAGTCCCTGGACTCTTGAAGGCACTGAAAAGATAGAACACACTCCAACGTGTCCTGATTTCAGAAATAATAAACGTGCATTGCAGACTGAGGCTAATTTGAGAAAGAAATTGGTGTGTGTGTGTGTGTGTGTGTGTATGTGTGTTGGGAGTGGAGAGAAGACAATGAAGCCCAGCCAGATCCAGCTGTTGTCATGCATAGTTAATGTGACTAGATGGGCCAAAATGTGGATGGAGTTGTAAGTTCAGACCCCATCCAGATTCAACTGAAATTAAGATGACAACATTCACATTTTTGCCTACAATTCCTGAATCCCAATCCAGCAAGTGATATATGCCTGGGTCATGTTACCTGGACCAAGGTAGCCATGTCTTATTTCAGGGGTGGCAAACTTTGGCCCTCCACATGTTACTGAACTACAATGCTCATCACCCCTGACCATTGGGCCATGCTTGCTGCAGCTGATGGGAACTGTGGCTGAGTAACATTTGAAGGACAAAAGGTTTCTCACCCTTGTTTTATTCGGACATGTGAAATCTGAGCAAAGAGACAAACTATCTCTGCCATGGTTTCTCTCTCAGTCTCAGGTTTCCTGAGATATAAATGACCTTTAACAAGGGATCTTTTGCAAGTGGATTTCAGGAGAGATAGACACCTGAGACTGCAATTGAGGTGTGACTCAGTGGGGCTTACTTCCAAGTAGACATGCATAGGATTGTACTGTTCAAGTCGTTGTCCTTTACTGCCTTGGTATAAAATGCATTTCACTGGAAAATGTGCATGCAAATATTTCTAAGCTACGAATGTCTATTTTTAAAAATGTTTTTTCCCCTTTTGTAAACTTTCCTAGAATATAATTAAACATTCTTATGAAGAAGTCATTTGAAATCATTTGACATGTTGCTTTTAAGATTAGAGGGACTAACATCTACAGCAGATGTTGTTCCTCTGTTGTCATATCATCATTTCCCTCTTTTCCGATTTACCCCATGCTCCCTGCAGTTGTATAAATAAAAATATATACGCCTAGGAACAGTGACATGGTTTCTCTGTGACTGCGAGTATATTGTATACCTCTTTCCTTCACCTTTTTACCTGTTCTTTCCTGACTGAAGGATTGCTTTTCATATTTTCCACTCTTTGTAGTTATTGTCACATCATAGAGTCGCCCAGGAGTGAGGGTGTTGAAGGAACATTCATTGGCAGATTTTGCAATGGTGACAGTATGAACAGTCTGCCCTTTATGAGAGAGTGTTACCAAATAGCTGTCTACATCTCCAACAGCTGGCAGCCAGGAAATACTGAGGTAATCGCTCCGCCCTGAATTGTTCACGGTTACTCCGCTTACACTGGAAGGAACTGTACAACAAAGCATTAAAACAAACATGTGTTTTCAGTGTATTTAGAGAAATTCCTCATGCTGTATAATAGGACTTTTCTTTCTTATAGTGGACCGAAACCTGATACAGTGGTACCTCGATTTAAGAACAGCCCTGTTTATGAACTATTTGGTTTACGAACTCCGCAAAACCGGAAATAGTGTCTTGGTTTGTGAACTTTACCTCGGTCTAAGAACGGAATCCGAACGGTGGAAGGGCACCAGCAGCGGGAGGTCTCATTAGGGAAAGCGTGCCTCGGTTTAAGAACAGTTTCAGTTTAAGAATGGACTTCTGGAACGGATTAAGTTCGTAAACCGAGGTACCACTGTACATATTTCCTGCAGGTGGCTATGATAAGGCTAATATAATACTTTTATAACTTTTAAAACCACCTCTCACATGTGAGAAATAAACAGTTTGCATGCACACATGGTATAAGTGCTGTACACTGAGTCAGCAAATTCTTAAGAGCAATATGCAACTAAGTCACAGAACATAAACGAAACATCAAAGTCCCTGGAATTTTAGTTACAATTTTGAAGAGGGGAAAAAAGACCCAGAAGAATGCCAAACTCAACCAAAGAAATACAGCAAGCACCTGGAGTAACACAACTTACTAATTTCACAAGAGGCTGTTGTACATTAAAACTCGTAAAAGCATCACAGCAGATAATTCTAAGAATTACACAGAAATATTGAGAGTTTCCCGCCCTCTAGTGGAAAGAATTATGAATAATTTTCTAAGAGGTGAAACAAAGTTTATGCAGGTCAGCCCTGTAGCTACCCTTTCTCGTTAGGACAACAAGCGGATACCCAAACGTGTTAAAGCAAACAAAATAGTTTATGCTATAACAAAGAAATTTTAAAAAAAACTAGTGTGGCATTTGTTTTCTTGAAAATTCAGTTCGAATTTTGTATCACAATGACAACAATTTTAAAAAGCCAACTTTAGAAACAGAGTATGTTACAATACCATCACAGGCAAATATTTAAAGAGTGATGAAAATAATATGCATATCTCTTCCTAGTTGAAGTCAATGAGACCGAATCCTTAACTTTGTGAAGTATTTGCTGCATAATAGACTTCCTTTCAGAAACTTATAAAAATGCTTGATAAGCATGAAATAAACTGGGTGCTATATAAAGGAACAAACTAAGCAACTGGAAACTACCGTATTTTTTGCCCTATAGGACGCACTTTGCTCCCTCCAAAAATGAAGGGGAAATTTGTGTGCGTCCTATGGGGTGAATGCAGGCTTTTGCTGAAGCCTGGAGAGCGAGAGGCGTGGGTGCACACCGACACCTCTCGCTCTCCAGGCTCCAGGAAGCTATCCGCAAGCCTTGCACGCCGGGGGGGAGTTCCCCCGGGCACGCAAGGCTTGCAGGTGGCAGCCTGCAGCGCGGAGCACGGGGCGCCCTTCGGAGGACGCCCCGTGCTTCGCGCAGGTGTCAGCAAGACTTGCACGCCTGGGGGAACTCCCCCCTGGCGCGCCCGGCTTGTGGGCGGCAGCCTGCAGCGCGGAGCAGGGGCGCCCTTCGGAGGACGCCCCGTGCTTTGCGCAGGTGTCGGCAAGCCTTGCGTGCCCGGGAGAACTCCCCCCTGGCGCGCATGGCTTGCGGGCGGCAGCCTGCAGCGCGGAGCACGGGGCGCCCTTCGGAGGACGCCCCATGCTTCGCGCAGGTGTCTGCAAGCCTTGCGCGCAGGGGAAACTGCCCCGGGGCGCGCAAGGCTTGCGGGCGGCAGCCTGCAGTGCGGAGCATGGGGCGCCCTCCGGAGGATGCTCCGTGCTTTGCGCAGGTGTCCGCAGCCTGCCGCCCAGCGTGTGGGGCGCCCTGAAGCAGAGCGCCCCTCGCGCCAGGCAGACATCGGCCAGCCCCACAAGCTCGGGGGACAGCGGGGAGGCGCAGCGCCACCATCCCACTGTTCCCCGACCTGGTTTTGGGGGGGAAATAAAGGAAAAATAAAGGAAAATAAAGGAAAAACGGAGCGTCCTATGGGACGAAAAATACAGTAATTGTGGAAAGCATTTGGATTTTTTTAAAAAAACTGGTTGCTGGGTGGACTTATTTGTCCAGAAACTCTGAAAAGGCCTCATGCTGAGTTGCATACATTGGAAAAATAGGAAATTAGGCCTGAGTTACAGCCTAGGTGGCCAGCCAGCTGTTGGGCACAGCACAGTTTCTCTTCTTCTAGGACTGTTTTCATTATCTCCCATTAAGCCTCAAGAAAAAAGCTTCTATGATTGCGAGTATAGTAGTGCTTTAAAAGGATAATTTAGGATAATTTTTCCCCCAGGTCACTTTAAGCTCTCTCATTATTTCACCCTTTATCAATAAACACCCAATGCTCTTCTACGCATCATAATAACTGCAGAAGAAAGAAACTCTTTAATTCTTACAGCAGGCAAACAAACGTGCTTCATCACTGTCTTTAAACAGCTGAAACTGAAAAGCAGAACAAAGGGAAGTCCAAGGGGTGGAGTTTAACTCCAGCCCCTAATACAATGGCCTAACATTTAACACTTCAATGTTCATGTTACTATATATGCTGTTGTTGTCAGGGTCATTTCTTATAGGGTGACTGTGATCATGAAAAATCCACACTCAATCAGGGAAAGTCTTCAGTCAGGAGGGGGTGGGGAGGCTCTTCCAGATTAGGCTCTGTTGTCCTGATCTCTGTCGTTCTTTAATTGGAGACTGTCATGTTATAATAAAAAAATAAAAAAAATCTGGGAGGGCGTGAAGCAGCATTTTGCCCCACCTTGGCTACAGAGCTAAGCTAGATGTGTTTAGTTCTCCCAAGAATTACCAGAAGTAATATGTATGTGTATGTATATGTATATGTATATGTGTGTGTGTGTGTGTGTGTGTATGGCCACATCCCAATGGGACATATTTCCAACATATACAAAACACTCAACAAATAAACTCCACTCCTAAATGCTTCAGTTCTGCTACTGACAAACCTTTAGTTAAAAAAAAATGTGTCTGTCATTTTTTTTAAAAATCAGTTTTTTATCAGCTATGTTTTAAAGATCATTGTCATATTAATGGTCAGCCATGACACATTCTTGCGATCCCTGCATTTTAGTGATGATACAGAAGGTCTTTGAACTAAAGACATTCTCTCTCTCTCTCTCTCTCTCTCACACACACACACACAGACACACAAATGCATATATGGCTGGAACTGAGAAGCTCAAGACTAGAGAACCCATGATGCTGTGCAAGTGTGGATAAAGCACAATATACAAAACACGCGGAACCTTTTGCTGAATTGAACTATGAAACAACAGTGAAACATGGCTGCACATGGAGGAAAGCTAAAGCACTGAGTGATATATTTTTGTGGGATGGAAAATAGAACACTGCCTGTGATTTTCACATTTTTCTATCTCAACAAAGCTTTCATTTATTCCCCTTTACCTGTTCTCCCTTCTGCGATTGCTTGTCTTGAAGATACTCCTCCACTAACTGTGGTGACAACCACTGAGTAGAGCCCTCCAGGTTTTAGAGACTGGAAGTGGTATTTGTTGGTGTCGCTAGGAACACTTTCATTTTTTATGACAACGTTTTCATGAATGAGTAAGACTTGGTAAGAATCCACATCTCCGTGGGCCCTTATCCAGCTGGTGAATAGGCTGTTGCTTGTTCCTTGGTTTGCCACATTTAAACTTGTCACTTGTGCCGGAACTGCAATTCAAGGCCAGAATCGTGGTCAATGAACAGATAAAAGATTATTTATCCTAAACAAACACAACAACCCTAACAGCTGCAACAATACAGTTATGTATATTGATTAAAACACCACAATGTCGTTCACAATAGTTTCAAGTGTGCACATCCCCTACTTTTAAAAAGACATAGAATCATAGAACTGTAGAGTTGGAAGGGACTCTGAGGCTCATCTAGTCCAACCCTCTGCTATACAGGAATATCAAGTTCCCAGAAAGCAAAACATGATGCTTGCTGTTTAAGGAAAGCTCGAAGAAACATTATGCCAACCGTATGGTACCTGTGCGTCCCACAACAGAAGTCCTATTGCTCAGATCCCCACTTATGCTGGTGACTGTAGCCGTGTACTTCCGTCCAGGTAACAGGTCTGTGTAAGTGAATTCTTTGGCTTCTTTTGCAAGAGCCTTGTTTATGACCGTGAGGCTTCTGTCTCCCAGTGAAACCACATAACCATCCCACTCAGCCAGAGGCGTCACCCACATGATGGTGAGAGAGGATTCATTGGCGTGCTTTACGCGGAGCTGGAGGACTGGCTGTGGAGCTGTGGGAAAGAGAAACAGGGGGTAAGGGGGGGGAGAGAGGAATACTTAACACCAGATGAGCCACAGCAAGAGGGGATTTCACAACCCGACAAAATATTAATACCGTTACACATTTCAGCTATCATGCTAATGCTCAATGCAGAACTTGACTGCAAACAATGGGCTGAACCGTAGTAGTTACGATTTCTGTTACAGGAAAATAGATACAATGGATTAAACGTGAATAATTGTTACATATGTCCCAACAAACTGATGACAGTTGGCAACATTAGTTAGTGAGCAGACATTGATTAAAGCAGCTGTGATACTATCTGTATTCTACTCAGCTTGCTGTGTTTCCTCTAAAGGTTACATTATTATTATTATTATTATTATTATTATTATTATTATTATTATTTACATTTCCATTCCGTTTTATATTTTTAATAAAAAAATCTCAAAGCAGTTTACAACGCATGGAAACATCAAATAAATAAAAAAAATCAAAAATAAAACATTACTGAAGAAAGTCAAATATAAAGCGTACATTCGAAGCGACGTAATTAACTAAACTAAAAGATTATCTTAAAGATTCCGAAACAAATCATTAGAAAGGAGGCCAACTACATTTAGTGCAGCAAAGTTAACAAACAAAAACACTGAGCACTTTAAAAAAAAAAACATTGCTAAAGGAAGTCTGTTATAAAATGCGCATTTAAAACAGCACAATTAACCAGAAAATAAAATAACATCTTAAGCACAGGGTTTGAGACTCATAATATCAACATGAGATGGGCACCAATTCTCACTGCTTCTGTAGGGTGGTAGCTGCCCCACAGCACCGCCAGACATGCCTAGCAAAAACATTCAGGAAAGCTGCACAGATGGGCCTCATCCATAAGTCAGAAGAGAAAAAGCAGCTATGCAGAAGCAATTTCAAGCAACCCCCACATCCTAGCCAAATGAATACAGGAAACAGCCATATGTTTATTAAGCCCAGTAATAGCTATTCCGACAGGTAATAGCTCTCAAAAAGAAGTCTTTTAAATTACTTGCAACCTGATCCTTTTTAACAGGGGATGCCAAAGACTGAGGCTGGGAGTGGGATGAGACTTCTGCATGCAATTCCTCATTCTGGCACTGCCGGGGTTGGACTAGATGATCATTGGGATCCCTTCCAATTCTATGATATGATCTACCACAGAGTTATGGCCCTTCCCCAGTGAGAAACACCCCATCATAACCGTGCTTCAGCTCACAGCTTTCAAAACCTGTGTAGTTTACTTTTTGCAGATTAGCAAGTTTTCAAGGAGCTTTCCTTTTCCTTTTAAAGCACAATACCTTTATTAAAGTAAAGGTAAAGGGACCCCTGACCATTAGGTCCAGTTGTGACTGACTCTGGGGTTGCGGCGCTCATCTCACTTCATTGGCCAAGGGAGCTGGTGTACAGCTTCCGGGTCATGTGGCCAACATGACTAAGCCGCTTCTGGCGAAACCAGAGCAGCGCACGGAAATGCCATTTACCTTCCCGCCAGAGCGGTACCTATTTATCTACTTGCTCTTTGACGTGCTTTCGAACTGCTAGGTTGGCAGGAGCTGGGACCGTGCAACGGGAGCTCACCCCATCGCGGGGATTCGAACCGCCGACCTTCTGATCGGCAAGTCCTAAGCTCTGTGGTTTAACCCACAGCGCCACCCGCGTCCCTTAATACCTTTATTAGGTGAACCCAAATATCACTGTGGGCAAGCACTTGAGTTCTCCAGAAGGTTAGAAAACCTGGCTTCATTTATTATCTAGCTTCATGAGGAGTTGTGGAGAACTCAAAAGCTTGCATGCTATTTTGTGACTTTTTGGCAGGACTGATGAAAGTTACTGCCCTAATGCGGATTTTGGAAATTTTCTTATGGGCCGTTGTGGTTACCTTTACTTTTTGTGTTTCTTTTGGTTTTCTGTCTGCAAGTTACTATTAGAACAGGTTTTATTCTCTTGCTATTAAATGAAAACGCGTATGTTAAGTATCAAAGATGACAATTAAGCTCCATCTGCTATTTAGCTATGCTATTAGGATTTAACAACGTAGCTCCTAATTTATGAAAGGCTTTAAACAGAGTACAATGTGTGTGGGAGGAACATTTGTTCAGCTATTCAACAAATGGAGTGTTCACTTATGAAAATTCACAATCTGTATGAAATCAGATTTTAAACTGAACTGAACAAATCAAAAGGTATGATCCAGTGATTTACAGAAATGTCTGGGAGTTTCTGTGAGATGCAGGATTCTGCATCTGCATCTAATTAGCTTCAGTTCCTTAAAACAGCACAGAACACTTTTTATCAACTGAGACTTGAACTCAAGAGCCTAACCTTATAGCTCTATTTAGTAACACCATTTTATTCATCTCCTATGTGGAATGACTAAAACAGACACGAGACACCATAAGTACTGTCTCTAAATGGGAACGTTATTGTTACCGAATAGCAGTTTCCCTCCACTAAGTTAAAAGGATTTGCTTCAGAATGACATCAAAAGGATGCTTGTTGAACTTTGCAAGATCACAAAATGACTATGAATAGCGCATTCCTACAATCCACAATAATCTGGCATTCTGTGGTTATGAAAAAAAATATGGTGTCAAAGAGTCAAAAAGCATGCAACGTCTAAAGAATCAAAAGGGAGGGTGTAGCAGGAAAAATAATCAACACGAGGTGTAAGATAAGGCACAGTTTCCCACCCTGATTTCTTATACACCCTTCTATCTATTGTTTTCCAGGCTACTCCCTTCCTTTTTGTAAATTTTGAATACTTGGCTTGCTGCACACAGCAATAGCTTATTTCAGGAGGAGGCAAATTCCATTTCATGGGCCAGTTATGCTTAGTCTCCAAGGCTTTTTTATGCAGGGCAGTTTCTTGTCAAAATGATAAGAAAACCAGTTTTCAGTTCATTAATAATAATAATAATAATAATAATAATAATAATAATAATAATATCTAAACCTTGTGCTTAAATAAGTATCAGTAGGTGACGGGAGACATCACAATGTGATATTCTGTTCCAAAAATCACCCTCCTTTAGATTAATGACTGCACAACAGGCAAGCATAAATGTATATGCTATTAATACTTCTTCTGTTTGATTTTTATACAATACCAACAATGTGGCAGTTTGGGGGAGGTTCTCATCATTCAGCACCTATTTGTTCTCTCTGTTTCTGTCAAATCAATTCACAGGAACTGATGTAGACACATAGGGTCCGCTTGCCACACATCCCAGCCCAGCCCGCCCGCCTTCCTCCAATTGTGACCCAAATAATCTGGTCCCTCCCAGTAAACCAGCTGCAGACAGCTTGCTCTGTTCTTGCCTGTGCTGGGCCCATTCTACTTTTCCTTATAACAATGCTTTTTCTTATAACTGAAGCATCTCACGCCTGCCACCACTGCCACTGCCAGAGACTGCTGTCCTTGGAAAAATATCCAGCAGGTTGGCATTCCTGCAGTTGTGCAATCAAACCACAGACCATGGACCTACTAGCTATTTCCCCTCTGTCAAGAACAGTGTTTTACAGCAGCAGCAGCTGTGTGAGACTTGGGGCGCTGCATCTAGGGAGGTGGAAAGACACAGGTTGCCCGTGAGTGGTAGGTAAAATGTAAAATGTAAAGGACCCCTGGATGGTTAAGTCCAGTCAAAGGCTACTATGGGGTGCGGTGCTCAACTTGCTTTTCAGGCCAAGGGAGCTGGCGTTTATCCACAGTTTTCCAGGTCATGGGGCCAGCATGACTAAACCGCTACTGGTGCACGGAGGACCTTGACAGAAGCCAGAGCGCATGGAAACGCCGTTTATTTTTCCTCTGCAGTGATACCTATTTATCTACTTGCACTGGTGTGCTTTTGAACTGCAGTGGACCCTCGGGTAACGTAACTTTCGGGTTGCGGACCCGGCAAACCCGGAAGTGTATATTTCCAGGTTTCGCCCCACGCGCATGCACAGAAGCACTCTGCACACTTCACGCATGTGCAGAAGTGCTCTGCACGCCACGTGCATGCACAGAAGCACTCTATCGTGCTGTGCGCATGCGCAGAAGGGGCACCTCATGTTGCAGACTTTTCGGGGTATGTAAGGACCCTCGGAATGAATTAAGCTCGTATCCGGAGGGTCCACTGTACTAGGTTGGCAGAAGCTGGGACAGAGCAATGGGAGCTCACCCTCTTGCGTGGATTCGAACCAACAAACTTCCGATCAACAAGCCCAAGAGCAAGAAACCAAAACCAACTTGGCAAAGTTTCTTTCAGTAGTCATACGAATCAAAGACCAACATACCCATGACTAAACAAATAACGCTTCAGTCTCCCTTCCCTGGGGGGTTGTCTATATGAGTCTGTATTTTATTCTGTATCTATGTTATGGGTCGTTGGACCGCTATAAAGATTATAATTATTACTTGAAATATGGCCTTTTGTTTATTCTGGCCACATATATCCCATACATTTTAAGCAGTGTCATACCACTTTAAACAGTCATAGCTTTCCCCCAAAGAATCCTGGGAACTGTAGCTTGTTTAGTTGCTGAGAGTTGTAAGGAGACACCCTATTCCCCTGGCAGTGTTATAATTCCCAGCGTGGTTTAGCGATCTATGCATCTCCCCAGGAAAATTTGGAAATTGTAGCTCAGTGAGGGGAATAAGGGCATTCTAGGGACGCGGGTGGCGCTGTGGGTTAAACCACAGAGCCTAGGACTTGCTGATCAGAAGGTCGCGGTTTGAATCCCCGTGACGGGGTGAGCTCCCGTTGCTCAGTCCCTGCTCCTGCCAATCTAGCAGTTCGAAAGCACCTCAAAGTGCAAGTAGATAAATAGGTACCACTCCGGTGGGAAGGTAAACAGCGTTTCCGTGTGCTGCTCTGGTTCGCCAGAAGCGGCTTAGTCATGCTGGCCACATGACCCGGAAGCTGTACGCCGGCTCCCTGGGCCAATAAAGCGAGATTTGCGCCGCAACCCCAGAGTCGACCACGACTGGACCTAATGGTCAGGGGTCCCTTTACCTTTACCTTTAAGAGCTCTTAGCGCCCTTAATAAACCATAGTTTCCAGAATTATTTGAGAGAAGCCATGGCAGTTACATGACATCCACTTAAAAGACGTCACATAACAGGTAATGCAAAAGATTTCAGTCTGAGTAAACAATAGGTTGCTTATTATAAACGTGTAAAACTATACCTATCGCAATACGGACAGTGAAAATAAAATGTTTAAGCCACCTTCTCGTGACTGATCTCTACAGATACACTTAATGCTCATTGAATCTGCTCATGCAAACACAGCCAACGTTAGAATAGCATTATAAATCCACACATAAGCATTTTGCAAAGGCAAATGCATCCCATAATAGACTACATCTAATCACCCACAAACAATCTCTCTGTCAGTTTTCAGGGTTTCTTTCTGACTACCATAAAAAAAGTTTGCTTACCTGTCCTGCCTTTGCAGCGTGCTGTGTTCTTCAAGTCTTCACTTATGACAGTAACTTCCACCTCATACTGTCTTCCTGGAATAAGCCTTAAACCAGTGATAATATATTCCCTTTGGTCTTTCTCCACTGTAGTATTCAGCAGCACCGTAGCATGGTCAAACAGCACAATACAGTACTTCTCCCAGTCTCCAGTAGGGGGCAACCAGTTCACTTTCAGAGCTCTTAATGAGCCCATGCTGTCGGCTTTCAGCTCTGAAACTTTCTGGGGAACTGAAACATATAATTTCAACAACATGAAACAGAAGACTGTGTTCTATCATGGAAGAGGTCATTGGATCACAAGTGTACTTCAGTTAACAACTTTCTAGTCAACAGCTTCCCATATTTGTTCTCAAAATGACTAGGCAATACTGGAAGCATGAATTTAACATTACTTTTCAATGCCCAATGAAAGAACAGTATATGGTTCTGTTTCCTGTATCAGGCCAGCAATGGAGGACAATTGTAAGGGAGAAATGGTAGGTGGATGGGAATGCTTTTTTTATCCAGCTAGACTCTGAAACTAGAAGTGACCAGAGTGGGATGAAGAATGGCTGATAGGTAGGGTATCTGAACAGTGAACTGTTGGGTGTGGGGCACACTTAAGCATCCCTCTTGACAGCAGTTCTGTTCTGCAAGTACCCAACCCCACAGTCCAGACTGTCTCATCAAATGCAGGCCAGAGGACCATGTGCTTTCTGAGATAATATCAAGATCTGTCCTGATCTTCCTTCAGAGGATATAACACAGATTTGCAAAAAGAAGGCTGCTGCAGTTAGACCGGTCAGTAGAAAGAACTGCAAGTGGGTACCACGTTTTTGTATTCTACTGAAACCAAAATCTTGTCTTTCCCCATAATATCTCCTGTATGGAAGGTAATAGGTGGAAAACGTGAAAGTGTTTCTGATTAGAAAATTGTAGAAACGTACCTGTCCTGCCATATGCTGTCGCTTCAGTGAACAATTCACCACTGACTGTGTTGACATCAACTTGATAAAGACGTCCCGATACTAGTTTGTTGAAGTATGTCCCTGTAACATGTGACTCTAAAGACTTCCTTTCTTTAACAGATCCGAGATGAAACAAAGTGACATTGTAGAAATCAAGGTTTCCTGGAGGCCCCTTCCACGTCACTTTTAGGGTATCCAAGCTGCCGTCATTAGTTACCACCAAATCTAAAACTTTGGCTGGAACTATTTTTTTTAAAAAAAAGAGGAAGAAATTTATCGGCTGTGTAGACTTCAGAACTGTATGTAATACTGGAAACTAGGATACCAATGCACAGAACAGTAATAGATACTATGGCTGGGTACAAAAATGTTTCTCAAAATTTGGGAAATGATACGCTTTTAATTGATTCACAAATCATTCATAAAGGGCAGCAATGGTGTTGACCTGGGTGACCTTTAGAGGCAGCAATGCCTTCACTAAATGGGCTTAATTGTTCCTTAGTGAAATCAGCAAATAGCCAAATCTGACAGCCAAATAGACTGTAACATCATCACATCTAGTACACAATCCCTATTTGTCTAGGAACACTTGTGGAAGGACAGAAGTGAGGAAAACAGCAGCAGTGAAGAGGAAAAATAGTGGATGCCATCTAGAAAGCAGCCTTGGAAATTGCACGATTAAATGGGTTTAGCAGGGTTTATCTTCTCTGTGTAACCAGGGGGTGGGAACCAGATTCAGCCAGTGAGCTGGGTACCAAATTTCCCCACCCCACAGACTATCAACCACCATGCATTACGTGACATTAGGTGATCTGACTTCAACATTCTGTCTTAGAGAAAATCCCCAATTACAGAGAATCTATAAAGTTGGAAGGGGCCCTAAGGATCATCTAGTCCAAACTCCTGCAACACAGGAATATGTAGCTGTCCCTTATGAGGATCGAACCTGCAACCTTGGCATTATCAGCACCACACTCTAACCAACTGAGCTATCCAGATTATAATGGCATAAGATTGCTAATTTATACCCCCCTTCATCCGAGGATCACAGGGTGGTTTACAGTTTAATTAGAATTCTTTGTTGATCTGACACAGGGCATTTTGCGAAATGGCCCTACCACAGTGTTAGAGCATCTGCTTTGAACACAGATGGCCCCAGGTTCAATATGGTGTCACTGAGTCTACAGCAGCGATGGAAAACATGTGGTTTGGGGACTCCAGTGGTTTTGGGACTCTAATTCCCAGTAGCTTCAACCAGCATGGCCAAGAGTCAGGGTTAATGGGAACTGCAATCCAACACCATTGGGAAAGCCACAGAATTTTGAGCAACCATATTTAACTGCTTTTGAAGCTGGCTTTTTGACTACTATCTAATATTTTGTTTACGGCAACAGTGCTTACACAAAACATCCAAGTGAAACGGTCAATGCACAGAAAGTCTAAAATATAAATGATGAATAGAGTTACCGTAATTCAGAGTCTAAACGAGTAAAGCGAATGTTCAGAAATACCTAACATGTGCCAACAGCTGACTTTATTATATTCAGTTGCTCTGATCCATAATTGGCTGCTGTGGGTTGGATCTCTGATGTGTGCTCCTTGGACTCCTCCAAGGGAATGCTTGGAGCTACTTCCATTACTGATGCGAGAGGAACAACCCATATACCGGTATGCTGGTGACTCATATGCAATCAGATTTACACACGAGACTCTGAATTACACAAATCTCCTAAAGATCTCAAGCAGCTTGAGACTGCAGCCCTTCACATTTCCCCAAAAAATCTGCAGGCACTCCTTACAATCTCCTGCTCTGCAGTCAATCTATAGGGACATTTATATGAACAAATCTTTCAAATGTCGACTGCGATCCTCACAGGAGGCAAAGTTGTTAGATTCCTACTGAAAAATGTATTGGTAGTTTTATCCCCACACTCTGTTCTCTTATTCAAGGAAAGATCTGTAAAACCTTACCAGTCCTAATTAGTCTAAAATTGTAGTTCTCCAGCCCTGCAGCTTTGGAAATGACAGTGAGATTATACAGACGTCCTGGTGTTAGTCCTGAAAAATTGTATGCCAAATAGTGTTTCTCTAGATCCGTTTGTTGAACTGGACCATCTTTATCCAGCAAAACCAGCCCGTATTGATCCACATTTCCACCACCTGGCAACCACGAAACATGGATTGTTTCAGCCTTGACTAAGACCTGGATATTTTCTACTGGAGAAGGAGCTGTTAAGAGAGAAGGAGTGGGGAGGGGAAAAAATGGTTTATATACAAACAAAATTGTACAGCTGTTAAAATATTTAGGATTTGCAACACAAATGTCCTTAAAATATATTGCATATTTTACAAAACAAAGACTGTTATGCTTCACTCAAAATACTTATTTATGCTTAGAAGAGAAATCAAAATGGCTGCAATTAAAACAGAAAGCCATCCTAATGCTACTCTGATGCAATACCTGTTTAAATGGCTAGATGGGATTATGGATATCACTTGGCTGATTTTCAGTAACTAACCCATTGTCATCTTTTAAATGCTTATTTCTTGTTTGATACTATGTTTTCCCCATAGCCTTTTAAGGGATATGAGAAATGCAAGTGGAATAATATTATTGTAATGGTAAAGTTAAAGGGACCCCTGACCATTAGGTCCAGTCGTGACCGACTCTGGGGTTGCGGCGCTCATCTCGCTTTATTGGCCGAGGGAGCCGGTGAACAGCTTCTGGGCCATGTGGCCCCCATGACTAAGCCGCTTCTGGCGAACCAGAGCAGCGCACAGAAACGCCGTTTACCTTCCCGCAGGAGCGGTACCTATTTATCTACTTGCACTTTGACGTGCTTTTGAACTGCTAGGGGGGAAGGAGCAGGGACCGAGCAACGGGAGCTCACCCCGTTGTGGGGATTCGAACCGCCAACCTTCTGATCAGCAAGTCCTAGGCTCTGTGGTTTAACCCACAGCGCCACCCACATCCCATATTATTGTAGGGTTAGTCAAAGAAAGATGTCTTACCAGTAGAACCACTGATGTTAGTTGAAGGGCTCTTTTTATTTCCAGCAGCTGCACTGATCGATATAGTGTATCTGCTTCCAGGGGTGAGATTGGCAAATGTCTGTTCATTTCTTGAAAGGCCTCCAGGAACTTGGACCTCATGGACTTTGTTGGTGTTACTCTCAAGTAACTGCAGCTCATACCAGTCTACTTTTCCTAAGGATGGGCTCCACCACACCTGCAAGGTTGTGGTTGTAATTCCTTCTTTCTTAATTTCAAATCTCGCAGGTGGCAAGGGGTCTGCATTCCAGAAAACAAACAAACACGTAATAAACCCTAATGCAATGCACACAAATTCACTTAATCTTTTAACAAGTATGAAAATAAAAGTTCTCCACAGCAGTCACTGGGAAGGTGAGCCGAAGTCAACAACATGCCAAGGAAAAGAGCAGAAAGGAGCTCTTCAGCATGTAAGCGGTGTTTGGAGAACGGGAGAGGAACGGATGATACCTCAAAGTGGAAAAGGCTAAAGCAAGCACTCTGAGGACAAGGATGGAGGAGGGAGATATTTGACTGAGAGTGATCACAGTTTAGATGGGAGGGGCATGGTGGGTGATGACACAGGTGATGATGACAGAGTAGTGCACAATGCAACAGTAGCCTCTGTTGGGAGCAGGACCAAAGGCAACCCAGGTTGAAGTGGTTCACAATTCTCTTGCATCAATTTTGGTGTGGTAGCACAAATCCCTAAGGCAATCATGCCATGTAGGCATGTTGCTTCTCACCTGGATGGCACCCAAAAAAAATGACTGAGTGATCTTCAGAGAATGCTCTCCTTCATACCAGAATAGGTGCCACAGTCAAAAGGAGCACAAGAAAGACAGCACCACCATGGAAAATAACGGGATGATTATGCAATGGCAATAGGGACACTCTCGCATTTTGCTTTCTCAGAAGTAATATAAGGGTCAGAAGCTGTGTGTTGATTGCTTCCACACTGCTTTTGGCCAGTGGCCTTGAGCACTGGAGAGATTTGTGTATTGCTTCTAATGTAGATGCCCCATTATCCAAATCAGTAGCTCATTGGCTGGGGCTTGCAAGAACAAACCATCTTCTCATCTGACAGGTGTGCTCCCTTCATCAATCTAGGCTACCAACTGGCCATTCCTGTATCATGCCATCTGTAATCCACCTGGTTACACTGCCTTTCTCCTCAGATTTGTACCTAGCAACCATCACTCATTTTTTCATTACTTTACGACTAGACTACTGCAATTTACTCTACAAAATACTGCCCTTGATAGCATTTTTGGAAGCTGCAGCTGCCTTCTGACAGAGGTTGGTCATTAGAAGCATGTGCCATTGGTGCTCTGATAATGGAAATTCAAGGTTCTGCCTATGTGATTTACAAAGTGCTAAAAATGTTTCTGGATTTTGGATAGTAGAAGAATATGATGGTATAAGGGCTGAGGTGTAACACCTGGTAGGGGTTTATGTTTTTACCAGATTGTTACTGCCCTGAACTGTGGGATGGAGAACGCTTCAAGTCATCCAGTCCCTTTTAAAGACCTGCATTGATTTCTGTGGAAGAATTAAGCAAATACAACTTTCTCAGGGTGCTTAAGTCTAGTTGGGGTTGCCCCTTAAATTAAAAATTTACACAAATGAGGAAAGACGTGGAGGTGGGATACAACTTCTAAAGCAAATTTTAAAAGGTTGCGTGCCTAGAAGGCGAAGTTCAGAAATTCAGACTTTATCTAATCTATCTAGCCCAGAACACAAAACACCCAGTCCTCTGTACATCCGTTATAACAAAGGAACAATGAGCTTGGGAAGTGCCTGGCCTGAAAAGCCCTGGCTGGAAACAAACACTTAAAAAACCATTTACATTGTTATAAAGTTCTTGACTGGCAGCTGTCCAGTACCGATATATCATAGAAATAAGATATTTCTAAGAAGGTATTTTTGCAGGACTCTTATCGAACACTGGCTACACAATTTGAAATTTAAATAAGAAATCAATTGTGCTGAAACTTTGAAAAGTTGTGCTTTTTGTAAAGATTCCATATAAGAAGCCAACTGCAGCAGTTATTATTATTTCAGTTTCTATCCTGCTTCCTAGCAAAGCATTGCAAGTGGCTTCAATAGGAGGAGTCAGTATTTTACCTTCCACATCAATTTTTTGTTGCCAAATCAAATTAATGTATTGACAAAAAGCTAGTGCTCTTACAGAGAAGCTAGATGTCTATCTGTCTCAAATTTTGAAAAATATGAACCCTGTTCTCATACAAAAATGCTTTTACTTTTATTAAGTTATGTCCTGCAGTACAATAATGTCTTAGAGTATTTCATTTGCAGAGCAATCTTACGCTTGACTACTCAGAAGCAGTGGCGTAGCGTGGGGGGTGCAGGGGGTGCCGGGCGCAACATCTGGGGGTTAGAGTTAGGGGGCGCAAATCCACGGGTTAGGGGGTGCAAATTACTTGCCTTGCCCCGGGTGCTGACAACCCACGCTACGCCACCACTCAGAAGTAAGTCCTACAGAGTCCAATGGGGGCTTACTCCCAAGTAATGGGTACCTAGGAGTAAATCCCATAGAACACAATGGCACATGTTTCTGAGTACACATGTACAGGATTGTACTATTACTCTTTTAAACATCCAAGTTGAAAAAGCATTTTAGAGTATTGTGCACAGGAATAGATTATATTGCACAATTGATTATATTGTATCTGAAGGGGATGAAGACTTCTTAGCTATATATATTTAATATGACATGTCTAACTTAGTCTGCTCTGAGGACTAAGAAGAATACAACCCATTGCCTTTCTACAGTACACAATTTCCAAAAAGCATGGATATATGTTGCAAATGATATTTACAAACCAAATACGAAATGTTTTTATTTGCATAACATTTCACTTGCTGTGGAAAATAATGCTCTGTAGTCTGTTTCTACCTTGAGAACTTGTCCTATCAGTAATATGATATTGCAAGATACACCCTAATCATTATAGTGGAAGCTTTGCTGGGCTGTGTGAAATTACATTAATAATGTATCTGTTAGTTTGAGGTGTAAGTAGGCAAGGAAATGTGTCCTGAGACAATAACTAAGAATCATCACTTTGGATTATTCTGCTGCCATCAGTTTCAAATACAAACTACAATGCACTTTAAAACTGTGCATCTAGGACTGCATCTGATAGCATATCACGGAATATTGCACAAATGCTCTGTGATGATTGATGTTAAAAACTAAGAGCATTTGCAGGTCCTTTAAATATATATAGGACCGAGTATGTTTCCTTGGAAAGCTATCATAATCACTTTCTCTTTAACTCTTAAAGCTGCAATCCTGCATTCCACGTTTACTAGGGAGTAAGTCCCACTTAACTCAATGGGACTTACTTTTGAGTGACTTTTGAGTGGACATACTTTTGAGTGACTATTTATGACTAATCTCACCTATGTACCTGTAAGAACCATCTATATTTTTTCAGTGTTATTCTAACTGCATTATTTGAGAAAAGAAAGTCACTTAGATAGTTACCATCAAATATCACTCAACTATCCTGGGTAAAATCTGTATACAGGCACTAAACAACTAAAGGCAGGAAAGATGCCCAGCAGTGCAAAATGGGTTACTTCCAGGTAAGGGAGCATAGGATCGCAGCATAAAATGGGACAAAATTACTAAAGTGAGCTTACTAAAAAATCATGACTAATATAAACAGAAACTCAAAATATAAGCCCAGTTGTAAAGTACAATATATATGCTTGAATTTCTTTTTCTTTTTTAGATTTCAAGCCACTTCTTTTAATGAGTTCCAGATCATTGCTCACCTTGAAAGTCAAACCAGTTATTAAGCGTAACTAAGAGAGATTGTTTTTAGGAACTAGAATAAAGTTCTAGCAAGTGGGGGGTGTGGATTAATAATGTACCCACTGACCTACATTTGGAATATAATGAAAAGTGTTTGGAATGACTTGTGCTATCCCTTCATAATCTCCATTTCACAAGTTCAGGTTGAGCATCACAGAGACAACAGGGCAATGACAGATCTTCCCTCTATGCCAAAACTCCCCTCGAAGTGCTCATCAAACCTGCACCTGTCACCCATACCTGTTTGCAATGTGATATTGCTGGTTTCTCCATCAGACAGAGAGACAATCCTGATATGGTACCAAGTCCCTGCTTCCAAGCCATTGTAGTCACATTCATAGGAACCGTTGACTTTCTGGATGGGCTGGCAAACCCTGTACAAAGCATTGTGGGAGTTGCAGGTAACGCTGAAGTTACAGGGATATCCCAAACTGTCCCACCTGAGATGAACAGACTGGCTGGAGACCTTCCAATCTGTCTGGTTGATGGTGCATTTTACTGGAGCTCCTAGACCACTCTGGAGAAGGATCAGAAACAGCATACAGTGATTATCTCATCCAAGAGCAAATGATTTCTGTCTCTTCTACGGTCACCTGAGGCAATGGTTCTAAATTTCAGACTGCTGCACTTTAATCTTAAACATACTGACATGGAACAAGTCCCTCAGTTTGGATGGAAATGACTTCCTTATATGTGTGCATGTAAAACCACACACACATGCCTTGCACTGTGTACATGGAATACCCAACACCTGTAGACACAAACCCCAGCAGCAGAACACAGCTTCCACTTTGCCCCATTCTCCTCTTTGAATAGGTGTGCACGGGTCACAGGTGTGAAAAGATGGTAATTCATGTGCAAGATGATGAACTCTTTTTGAATACTCAGAACTGCATCAGTAGTGGTTAACTTCTGTGCAGCCAAGCTTGGAGAAGTATCATTATGGGGGGGGGGGAGAGGAGAACGCAGGAGAGAACTTCCCTCCTGGATAGGATCCTGTCTGATAAGCTGGCGCTGAAAGCAAAGGTAAGTTAGAGGCTGATCTGACAGGTAGCACTGGAGGAGGCAGGCTACGTTTGCCAGAAGGGAGAATCATAGAAGGGACCCCGAGGGTCATCTAGTCCAACCCCCTGCAATGCATGGATCTTTTGGATCTCGATATTCAGAGTCTCATGCTCTATCCCGGCTTGTCTCCAGCTTCGGCTCCTGCCTTGCAAGTCCCCCCCCTCTCCCTCCCCATCCTCTTGCTTTGCGCGTGGCTGCCACCCACCTTGAGAAGGGCCAGCGCGAGAATCCACAAGGAGACTCCCGCTCCGCATCTCAGCCTTGCCATCCGCTTGGATCTGCAAGGCAGCCTGCAGGTGGTGGGGGCGAGGAGGCGCCTTTGGCCCCGCCGGCGGCTTCCTCAGCTCCCTCCCCTGCTCGCCCGCCCGCCCGCGGGGCCGAGGGTAGCAGCCCGCGGCCGCCCTCTGCTGGCCAGCTCGACCTCGGCAGGCAGGCCGGCCCTCACGACGCTCCTCGAGGAAGTTTCCTTCGCGCCGGCCGAGCGCACGGGCGGCTGCCCAAGGCGGGCAGGCGCGGTGGGAAGGCGCGGCGGGAGACGGCTGCCTGCCGCTCTCCCCGCGCGGCCATGGCCAGGCGCTTCGGCGGCCGCTTGCTCCTCTCTGCCCCTCGCAGAGCCAATGTCCGAGGCGGCGCGCACACGAGAGAGAGAGCCCTCTGCCTCAGCCAGCAGCTCTTGGCCGCCTTTCCCTTTGCTCCTCTCCTCACAGCGCCTTGGCGCGCGCGCTCTCCCTCTCCATCATGCCCTCTCCGCGTTTCTCTCTTCCTCCGCCGCACCCTGCCCCTCTTCCTTCCTCCTCCTCCCCTCGCTCGCCTCGGACCTTCTTTTCCCAGGGCTATTTCTGACACTGGAGATGGTTTCCTTCAGGCGTTTCTCCTCCCCCTGGAATGTCCTCTCTAAACCTCCTCAGTTCACACTTGCCCCTCAGTGGTCGTTTGCCTTCCTCTCCTCAGAGGATTTCTTCCCCCCGGGATCCAGATCTTGTTTGGACAACAACAACAAGAGAGGCAGCCTACTTTCACTCGCTTCAGCCCTGGGGTCGTGAGGTGGAGTGGGTAGAGCCAAGGCTGAAGCGAAGTTAGACCACAGGAGGCAACTCCTAGGGACCAAGGACCCTTTGACCCCCATCAAATATTTGAGGGGGTTGCCCCCCAAAAGTTGATAGGCATTGAATAGAATAGAATATCATTTATTACGGCCATAGGCCCATACAGGTAAAAACAACACATAAATAACAGTTTGTGCCGTAAGGAGGAAAAAACGATCGCTAAAACACCACTATAACAATAAAATACTATAAAATGGAAAGGCATGCTACGCCTTAATTAGCTTGTAGAGCTCCTTGGCGTCGCTTTTGGGAAAGGACAGCAACTAGGAACCTAGCCACCTTCAGGGTTGTGTGGGTATCCTTGTCCTGCAAGATTTGGGCAAGGTGGAATTTTGGTGGGGTACCCTCTAGTTTCTGTATGATTGATCCCAACAAATTTGCCCGTGGCACATTAAACAAGGGGCAAGTGAACATAATGTGCTGGAGCGACTCCGGCGTCACCTTATCACATTCACACACGGCGGGGGCTTGGCCCTTTGAGAACCTATGTCTCAGGACATTAGAGGGAAAAACGTTAAACCTCGCTTTGGTGAAGGCCAGTCTATGGGCAACAGTCGAAAGGGAGGAGAGGTATGATGGAACGCAGTAAGTTAAAGTGATACCAATGTTCTGGGGCGAACAAACACCTCCCCCCAGCATATAATTTCGCTGTAAATCGATGTCATCCAGTCTTTGGCAGATCAGTCTCTGAGCAGTGATTTGGTCTAGTTTTAGGGAATCTGAGGGAGTTTGGCATGAATTCTACTAGTCCAAAGGCTAGAGAATTCATCTCGCCATAAGCATTGGGCAAGGTAATGGTTTGGTAATCTATGCCACAATGATAACCAGAAATTGAAGACTTGCTTCCACAGGCAAGTTTCTAAGGATGCGACCTTCAATTCTAGTCGCATGGCTGCGTTGCTTACGCACAGGGGGAGCATTAGGAGCCGACGTAGGAATTGGCTTTGCAGAGTCTCAAGGGGAGCGAGATCTGTCATCACGGCCCAGAGCGGGGCAGCATAAGCAAGCACGGCAACCACTTTTGCCTTGAACACCTTTAGGGCCGAGGGAACATGCAAAGCTCCGTCCGAAAAGAAGAATCGGAGGAGCGCATATGACAAGGTTTTGGCCTTATTAAGTAGGTGTTGAATGTGAGCTTTCCACCCCAAATTGTATTGGAAAATAACACCTAGGTATTGAAATTTTAGGACTTGCTCTATTTTTGCCCCACCAAGCTTCCATTTGTATAATCTCCGGCTTCTGGAGAAGATCAGGATCTTGGACTTGGCATGGTTGATGGTTAATTGATTGAGTTGACAATACGTGGCAAAGATCTTCAGAGCTCTGTTTAGTCCAACACGTGTATAAGATAGAATTACCGCGTCGTCCGCATATAAAAGGAGTGGGCAGCGGTAATCCGCTAGTCTAGGCGCGTGTGTACTTGGAGATGAGTTGACTAGGGGTGCTCGCATGTCGCTGATGAATAGGTTGAATAGGCAGGGAGCCAATATACATCCTTGGCGCACTCCCTTGTTTATTGGTATCGAATTTGTAAGGTCGCCCGCTGGAGTGAATCTCACTCTGGCAAGGGTACCTTCGTGGAGCTGGCTTATGAGCCATAAGAGTCTTCTATCAATGCCCTGTTTCGCAAGTTTCTCCCAAAGAATATTTCTAGGAACGCTGTCAAAGGCTGCCTTTAGATCTAAGAAGGCAGCACAGAGGTAGCCCCGGGGGGGGGGGGAGGAGTACTTCCGGGCCAGATGATAAAGAACTATCGCATGATCGGTTGTGGAGCATTTAGTTCTGAACCCTGCTTGTTCATGGCCAATCTGGTTAGTCTCATCTACCCATCGCAATAATTTAGTCATCAAAAAGCTGGCATAAATTTTCCCTATGATCGAAAGGAGGCTGATGTTACGGTAGTTTTCCGGCTCCGTTGGAGAACCTTTTTTATGAATTGGTACAATAATGGCCTCCTTCCATGTTTTGGGGATGAGACCGGAAGCGTTGATTGCATCGAAAGTTTTGGCCAAGATGCCGGCCCACCATTGTGGGTGTAGTTTGATGGCTTCAGCAGGGATCAGGTCGGGCCCAGGGGCTTTGCCCGGTTTCAGCTGAGCTATTAACTTGGCTATTTCGTCAGGATCGGTGGGAGGCCAAATAGGTAGGTGGGTAAACAGGTGCATCAGATGGTCGGAGGGAGCATCTGCCTGTGAGAAGCATTTCTTCAGGAACCGTTCCCATGTCGGTGCAGAGATGACTGCCCTTGGGGAATTCCTCCCCCTTCTGTTAATCAAAGACCAGAATTCCCTGGATCTGTGTGGTTTTGAAGCAGTAATCAAAGCCTGCCAACGATTATGTTGCCACTCACGCTTGGCGATTATCTGCGTGCGTTTGTAAACTTGCTTGGCTTGTGCATAGCTAGCTGGCAGGGTAGATGCATCAGAGGTCTTGTATGCATTATATATAGCACGGAGGCGCTGTCTTGCTTGTTTGCACTGGGAATTATACCAGGGAGCACCGTGAGTATACTCGTTTCGATTTAAATTTTTCGGTGGTAACCTGAAGAAGGACGTAAGATCAGTCATATGATGGTAGAAGCGCTTCAATACTATGCTATGCTCATCTGGGGCAGAGCCTATGTTGGGATAGGGCCCGAGGATTTCTTTTTGAAAGAATTCCAGGTACCTTTGAGCCTGTGTCTCCGACCATTTGATTCCTCTTACTTGGAAAGATTCGTTGGTTACCACCTGAGTCGCATGTCTATGAGCCTCCGGCTGCCAGTTCAGGGAAAGCTTAGCAACAAGGGGAAGGTGATCACTAAATTGTACATTCTCGATCTTGAAAGTGGAAATACACTTAAATAGATCCCTAGAGACCAACAGGTAATCGAGGACGCTGTTTGATTTAACGCTCAGGTGAGTGAAATCCCCTGGAATATCGGGGAGGCATGTGCCATTTAAGGGGACCAAATTCAAACGGATGGCCATTTGATAGAGGAGTACTCCAGCCTCATTTGCTCTGTGGTCCTTAGAAGTTCTCTTCACGATGTGTTCCAGGTCATAATTATCAAGGTTTGGGGTAACCCGCCATTTGGCTTTGGTCAACGAGTCCCAATTTGCTGCCGTACGGGCATTAAAATCGCCACCAATTATGGCCGGGGTGTTAGGAAACTTAACATAGCATGAGAGCAAATGCTCTTCTAGCGAGCCCCATTTAGAGCCCAATTCAAGGGAAGAACCCCCGGGTGGCAAGTAAACATTTGTAACTAGGAGCGAGATCTTTTCCCCCGCAATTAGCCCGGTGAGGGCGTAGGGGGGCAAGGCCTGTACTAGAGTAAATTTGGAATGTAGGTTGAGGGAGATGCCTATTATTAGGCCCCCTTTAGGGCGGCCTCCTTTCAGGGAGGGGCAGGCAGGGAGTTCTAGAAGCTCAAAGCCATTTAGAACAATTTTTTCTACTTCCCACGATTCTTGGAACAAGATGATATGAAACCGATTGATATACTCCAAGAATTCTGGCTCATGTTTTTTCCCCCTCCAGCCCGCAATGTTCCAGCTGAGGACTGATAGGGGGGAGTTCCTGTTGTGTTCAATTCGCTGTCATTTCAGGGAGAGAAGTGGGTCCTTTGGAGGCAGGGCAGACCCCACAAAAAAGTCAGTTATTTTACTTTGCATGGCAGGCACCTGCTGGAGGTACCTAATCTTGGAGTTGGTAGTGGGGTGTTCAGACTGGGACAACAGAGCGGGTCTCCCGCTGGCTAACCCAAGGGTGGCCACTTCAGTAGGAGGCTCCACAGGATTTGCAGAGACTGCCCCACCGCGAGGTCTGAAGGTCGCCAATGAAACCATTTGATTTATATGTCCGGCCGGGTCTTCAGTCAAATCCGGATCATTTTTTGATGTAGGTGGAACGCTCCCCTGACCTGATGCTAGCGAAGGTACTGGGGATGCTCGACGTACAGATACCGTTTGTATGTCGTGTCTGTGCCGCTCAGGAGAATATGAGGACTCCAATTCTGGCATTGATGGATTAGATGGTAAAGAATTGTTTTGGTGGAGGGGACTCTGAGTTACACTCTTCAGCGGGGGACTCTTGGAGGGCGAGTCAAAATTTATCAGGAGTTGAGATGAAAGGCCAACTTGTGAGGCAAAACCTGGGTCTACCAAGCGTCGATGGGCTTTGCCCACAGGTGAGGGAGGCATGGGTTTAGGAGCTGGACTGAGGTGTGGAAGTCTTCCTGCTTCCTTAGAACACGACTCCGAAAAGCTGGCATGGTTATCCTGAGAAGTGGGCAGGACTTTTCCGTTCTTCTGGACATATATGAGCTGATGATTAAGTACTTCTAATCTATCAATTATTTCTTGTTGTTCCCTCGGTGGAAGGTTGCCAAAGGTGGCTAAGAGCTCTCTTTCCTCCGGCGGGGTCAGAGAATTACATGCGCCAGTGGATTCCTTTAGAGCTCGTGGGGACGTAGGGTAAGTCCAGTTTCGGTACGGATGGGTATCCTCCGGAAGAGGAGGCTCAATATCCCGAGATGCTCCCGACCTCTCCGACAGGGTCCGCTCCGTGCCGTAGTCGGCAAGTAGAAGGGGATGGCTCATGCTATCCATAAAAACTCTTGTTGGGGTGATATCGTACCTAGCCAAGAGTGATTTCTGCCTGATGATAGCTGAAGGGATCCTTGGAGAGTAAAACGCAAGCATCACTCTCTGTTGCCTGAGGTGCTGGTTCAAAGGTAATACTGCAATAAGATCGCATTGTGTGATTTCTATGTTTAGGAGGTTGCTTAGTTGTTTTTTAACCCCTCCCAAGGTGAGCCACCTTGCTGACCCTACCCTGATATTTAGGCAGATTTTCTTAGGTTGCAGGGACAATGCTTGATGTTTCAGTGCAGTATTTAGTTTATATTTAGGGATCTCACTTCCTTTTTTGGTTGAGTGTAAGGTCCTCTGGCACTTCATTGCCATTCAAATGGTGCCTGTGTTATGGGGCTTATCTGAGGCTCCCCCATTTTTTTTTATTCAAGTTGGCACCCCTAAGTTATCAGGGTCATGGAAATGAACCCAGGGGTAGTAATATTTCCCTCAACACAGTTGCTGTGCCCAGGGAAAATGGCTGCGTGGACACCGTGGCTGATACCTGTGGTGAACATGGGTCGTGCAAATTTTCTACAAACACAGAGCCGACATGCCGTCTCTGGCGTTGGGCTCCCTTGAACTGAGCACAAAGATGGCTCTCCCCACAACAACCACCTCAGCAACTATTCCAAACTCTCTTGACTGTACAAACAAGACCTTAAGTGCCCTTTCAGAGCTGAGATATAATTTTTTTTCTCTGTAGGCAAGCTCTTTTCCTCCCTTTTACCGGAAATGCAAATTTCCTCTGTTCTGTCTTAGCAAGCACAAATCCGCAATCAACAGACAACCATTATTTTTCTCTCACACATTCCAGCCAATATAGCTTAGAAATTTAGCCTTGCTGCCTTGAAAACAACAAGTGTTGTGTCAAGCGCAAAAAGTCCAATGGTATCTCAATTCCATAGCTGTAGGAATATCATTAGTCTGAAAAACTGTCCATTTGTCTCAGTTTTTCTTTTCCTTGGATCAGCATGTGCCTTGGAGTCAACTGCCACCCTGGACCCAAATAAATTGCCCTTAAGAAATAATAAAGCAACTTAAAGCAAGCAAATTTCCATATTTTCAAGGAATATTTGCCTATCCTTTGGAAAAAGGACAGGCAAATGAATTCTGTCATTTCTTTTCCAATAACAATTAGTTATAATTATTTATCACTAAAGAAACAATTTGTAAACAAATGGTAAAGTTTGCAGGAGAATTAAAGCAGCACTGATGGAAGGCAATCTTTTTGGTTTACATAGACAGAGTGCTCTTGCAGCTTTTAATATCTTAAATACTGCACCACTGTCGAGTTGAGTTTGATGTCTACCTCTTACTGCAGACGATACTAAGGTGAGGTCTAAAATGACACCGAAGAACTCACTTTTAATTATCTTTTAACAAGATGAAGTACAAACAGGTTCAGGTGGAGCATATGAACACTTAGTAGAGCAACATAACCATAATTTGTAATGGGACAACAAATGTAGGTAGTGCCAAATAAATATTAAAGCCGATACTGAATAGATGTGCAACAATACTATTTCTGCTGACCCAAGTTTTAAGGAGAGAGAGTAAAAGAAAGAGCTGGAAGTAACTGTGGGGAGTGACTGAACATATCATCAGTAGTAGGTTCCAGTCTGGTTTAGATCCTTTCTCAAGGTTTCCTGGCTTTAGAACACACACACAAATCTCTCTCTCTTTTTTATCAAGAGGAAATGGGCTTTGCATAGCTTTTCTCATAGTTCTGAAAGTGCGAGCTGCTGATTTACTTCCAACCCAAGGTTGGTCTTGTGTAAACAATTTTAAAAACCATCATCACCAAGCAACCACCATCGTGCCTTGAAAATCAGTTGACCTCAGTCAAACAGCAGCATCCAGCCTTGCATTGTGTAAATGAATAAATGTTAATGTTCTTCACAATAATGTTTAGCATACTAACACTGTCCACTATGTTTTCAATGTCTCAGATGTGTGCCTCCCTGAACAATATGTGCCTCCCTGAACAATTGACATACATGGATATGGATGGTCAGAAGGAAAACAAGGTAAAGCATAATTAACACCGCAACCCACCATGAATCCATATAAAAAGGAATCTCCTTTCAAAAATATATACAAGGTGTGCTGCATACTGAAACATGCCTCAACACAAAAGTGAATCAATATTCCACTGCTATCAATGGAAGAGGAATCTTCCAACATTTCTCTTCACTGGATGTCCACAAATTCTAGTGGCATGCATACCTTTGCAAACTCCTATCATGTCACCTCTTACTTGCCTTTTCTCTAACCTAAGAAATCCCAAATGCTGTAACTTTTTCTCACAGTGGAGTTGCTTCATGCTGTGATGCTGTGAGCTCCATAGTGACCCCTGCTCTGTGTATGAAGCTACAGTTTCCTCTTGTGTAATGGTCTTTTGAAAGTGGCCTGGAAGGCAGCATATAAGTGTTTAGTCTAAATCAATATTAAATAAATAAATCTCCTACCCCTGTACCCTTAACAAATTAATGATAATTTGCACAAGCCACAGCATCTAACCCTTTAGCCTCAAATAACTCAGCCTTCTTATGCAACCCTTCTTAAAGAAGCTTTTGACCCCTGATTGGACATTTTTCCCTGGACTCGTTTCCCAATTTGGGGTACATGTCTTTTCTGAGCTGGCAGATGGATAGCAAGACCTGTTGTCTCTATTGTGTGGCACATAGTTCCCCACTCTGAAGCATGCAACAAAAAACTGGTTGGATAATTCAACTGAAAAATATGTGAAAATGAGTGAAAATGCTGCTTTTTGGTTCCCATTGCCCCTTTAGGGTTTGCAAGCCACTTCCTAGTTTATTGTTTATCCTAGTTTATGAATAGTACCCTCCATCCCAAATACAACAACCCACAGGCCCGGCAAATAAATCATACGTGGACACCTGCAATGAGACAGCATCCTTAGGTCTGTTCCAAGGCATTTTGCCACCTGAGGCAAAGATCAAGATGGCGCCTTCTCCCCATTCCATGGTTCAGAAGCTGTCTAAACCAGCAACTGAACATGTGCTTCCACACTGGCAATGGGATAGTCTCTTCCACTGCACTTGAGGAAGCAGGCTAGCTGAAGCGATCCAGCGCAGGCCATGTGGTATACACAGTTGTGTCTTCCAACAGAGGGGGACATTTGTGGGGCTTGGGAGGAACAGCTAGCAGCCATTGCTGTCCCCAGTGTCTTTGCTGGTCTTCCAGTAGCAGCAACAGAAGGAAGCTTTCTCTCCCTCTCTCTCCCCCCCCTTAATGCCTGGCATGCTGCCATAGTAGCATACCAAGCATCCTCAGAGAAGGAAGGCGGCGGGGGGGGGGGGCAAGATATCTTCCTCCCTTCCCCTGCTGCTGGAACAGCAATGAAGATAAGTGAAGGGGATATGAGGCAGGAATGGGGTGGGAAAGAACAGGGAGGCAGGGCTTAAAGTTCTTCTGTGACCGTGAGCTAGAGAACTTGTGAGCCTGCAATGTTTGCCTTTCCTGAGCCAGGAAATATGAATTTTGGCTGCACCATTATCTAACACAGTAGCTCAACCGGCCTGTGCCAGAAGCTGCAATATAGATGTGACTCTACTTGCTAAATCATTTGCCAATGATGAGAACCACCGTCCAATCCCCTAGTGTTTGAGGCATTCTGTTTTATCATAGGTTGCCGTTTCTTGGCAATTTACAGCATACAATAGAACCACATATCCACACAAACTCCTCCGCACCTTATGATTTATCTCTTAGCATTATGAGGGTGACAATCAAGTTTCTGGCAAATCTCAGTCAGTTTTGCACGCCTTAGATTGGGTACAATTTGTGAAGCTTGTAGGATTCTATCCTCAAAGTAGCTGCAGAAGAACTACCGCCAATCCCAGCTATGAACTGAACTTACCTGTTCTTTGGTGGTAGAGAAATGATGGGTAGGTGTGGGAATCCAGGGTGTTTTTGTCACTTCAAGTACATTCTGGGTAGGGTTGACTTTGCCCATGTTTTTACTGTTGCTTTCTGTGACATTGCTGATGAAAACCACCGTACTGCTAGTGCCAAGAACATTCTGTGGACTGTGTGTTATAGAATTAAATGTAAGGGCTGTGCTTCTAGTAGTTCGAACAAATGTTTCAGCATCTTCAAAATCTAAGATGAATAAATGACAGTAAATAAAGTCAGTGCTAAGCATAGTTGAAAATACTTTTAGGCATACTAATCACATCTTGTTTATTGTTCTAGCCAAAGGCCATGAGAAACTTGCAGCAGTAATATTAATAAAATAATCCAGAACAAAATACATACATAATAAAAGCCAACCTCCATGATGTATGAGAGAAAAGATACCAGAGTCACCAAGAATCTTAAATTTAGCTTAATTTCAGGTTAAACCTCAGAATCACCAAAACAACTTATAACAATTTTATCTATTTCATTTGTCCTGATTTTATTTTTGCAGCTAGTGCATACCGGATGCTCTCTGTGTTATTGTCAAGAGAAGCCAAACCATTCCTGCTTGCTAGTGAGAACAAAGGTTTCAGAAAGTGATCTCTTGGATCTCTGCAAAAAGGGGCAGGCTAAAAGATAATGATTGATGTCTTCCACCTCAGGTTAACCACAGATACAAAGTGTGTCTGTGTATGGGATCTTGTTATAGTGGCCTTCAAAGACTGTGGTGGGCATCACTTGGAAAAGCAGCTTCATAAAAGCATTTCTTAATGAAACTGGCAAGAGTTTGGTCAGATAACTAGCTCTAAAATGCTGTTATCAGGAGTGGGTACCAAGGGGAAAATTGGATGCTCCTGGCAAATAGAAGGGGAAGAAATGGAGGCAGTGAGAGATTTTACTTTCTTGGGTTCCATGATCACTGCAGATGGTAACAGCAATCACGAAATTAAAAGACGCCTGCTTCTTGGGAGAAAAGCAATGGCAAACCTAGACAGCATCTTAAAAAGCAGAGACATCACCTTTCCGACAAAAGTCCATATAGTTAAAGCTATGGTTTTCCCAGTAGTGATGTATAGAAGTGAGAACTGGACCATAAAGAAGGTTGATTGCCGAAGAATTGATGCTTTTGAATTATGGAGCTGGAGGAGACTCTTGAGAGTCCCATGGACTGCAAGAAGATCAAACCTATCCATTCTTAAGGAAATCAGCCCTGAGAGCTCACTGGAAGGACAGAACGTGAAGCTGAGGCTCCAATACTTTGGCCACCTCATGAGAAGAGAAGACTCCCTGGAAAAGACCCTGATGTTGGGAAAGATGGAGGGCACAAGGAGAAGGGGATGGCAGAGGATGAGATAGTTGGACAGTGTTCTCGAAGCTATCAACATGAGTCTGACCAAATTGCGGGAGGCAGTAGAAGACAGGAGTGCCTGGCGTGCTCTGGTCCATGGGGTCATGAAGAGTCAGACACGACTAAACGACTAAACAAGAACAACAACAACAATTAGTTGCAGATCGCCTTCTAGATTCTATCCAGAAGAGCCAATCCCTTAGTTGTCACTTGTTCAAGGGCAATACAGAGCTCAGTTCTGGAAAACACCAGCAACAACATCTTGACAAGCTGCTTTCCAGGGTTGGTTATCTCAGGAAAGTGCTTGATTGGCTTAGTAGCAATTCTTTTAATATATTTTAACTGAGTGCAGTTAATATATTTTAACTAGAACTCCAGGTTCTAGCTTGGAAATCCATATATTTAATCCACAAAGAATAAAATGGAAAAGTCCTCTCAAAAATGGGGGGGGGGGGAATCCTCTTTTTTTTAAAAAAGGGGGGTCCAATTCCACATCCAACCAAACTTATTTAATCCCCCCACAAAAATAAATCCAATTTAAAGACTGAAGAGCAGGCAGATTAACAAACAGTTCAATAATAAAAGTGAAATGCCCATAGCTAGCTAGCTAGATAGACAGACAGACAGACAGAGATATGGAACCTTTCCAGGTAGCTATCTAGCTCAGTATGGTCTATGTTGGCAGTGACTCTCCAGGATTTCAGAGAAGTATTTCCCATACTGTATCTGATTATGTGCAGAATTGAGCTTCTCAGTGTAAAACAGATGTACTATTACTGAGCTATGGCAGACAGATAACAGTATGGTTGTAGGTTGCTTTTTTCCATTTTAATTTGACTTATCTGTTTATTATGACTGATGAATTCAAAAAGCATGTTCTCATGTGATAATCAGCAACCACCCTACAATAGCAAGCTTGTTCGAGATCTTCAAAATGGATACAGAAAAATGCATATGCAATAAAAGACGAAATGGAATTCAATCGATTATGTGGGCTGGTTATTAGAAACACCTCTGCCCAAGGTCAAAGAATTCACTTTTAACAGGCACCTGTATATACAAGGTTCACTACGTTTTGTATGTGTGCATGATACATGCAACTGTGTCCCTGGCAAACCTGTAAACGCTAAGCCCATTCACACCTGTTCTTGAATCACTACCTAGCAGTCTGGGGCAAGTTCCTATCCCTCTCTACACCCAGTGCTTTCTCCACTGTTCATCAAGGGAGACTTGGGTAACCCTTCAGCTTTGGAGAATCTGGTCCTGATGTTCCTGCGTGTGCCCTCTCATCTATCCTTTAAGGTGCTCTGTACCTGTGTACCTCTTTGTACAAGGCATATGGGAGCAGATTTTGGTGGGCTACTACAAAACCAAGAAGTTCTCCAATTCTGCTGTACAGAGCTGATAGGCTGCGTTAAGCCTGGCTGGTCACAAATGGCTCAAGACTGCTTTATAATAACAGATATTCAGAACTCTTCCATGTAAAATCTCATGCTTGCTCTGTTCAGGAAATAACCTGGAGGGCACTGCCCATAAGCTTCTGGTAATGGGCTGTAATTATATGAGCTTTTTAAAGTCACCTATCTTTTAGGGAATGCCAAAATTACAATGGGAGTGCAGGAAGAAACTTTTACACATTTTCCGTTCACATTCCATACTTCTCCCTATGTGGTAAGAGAATGTCGTCCTTTCTATGTGACTGGGAATTAAGGTTCAATCTGTGGTGTTCTATGACCACTAGTGCTACATTTATAGGCCAAAAAGTTTGGGACTGTTCCTTTGCAATGTGAACTTCCCCCTCTCACAGAAAACCAGGTTACCTTTCAATAGCAGGATGCGTTTGCTTGAGGCAAATGACTCCTAGAAGCAGAGTTTCATGCATGGCAAAACCTTGTTTTGCTGCCACAACAGTAGGCTGCTTGCCACGTATAAATTTTTTAGCTCACAGCCCCTCTAAAAAAGTTGTAATTACTAGGTTAGAAGAAGCAGATGTTTCCAAATATGATCACTCAGTGTGTAATTATGAAGTCTTAGAATGTCAACCTATGATTTCTCCCCTGCCAAAAGGACCACTTGGTGAACTTTCATCTTGCAGTGAACAACATCCCTTATAAGCAACAACATTGACATGCATGTTTAATGCTACCAATAAAATAAAACTGTCTATCTTCTGTTTACATGTACAAGATGCATGTTCCTGCGAGGTCCTTTTCAATGTAAAACATGCGTGTTATGTTAGCCTAACATGTATTTTGAACCCCTCAAGAAGGCCCACCCCCGCCAATGAACACACGACTCACTTCTAATGTTTTTTCTATTTTAAACTATAATCTTTGCTCTTCTCCGAAGAGGAAATTGTAGGAGTCTGTTAAATTACACACAAAAAAGTCACTGTAAGTGTGAGGCCAGCCCAACATCCAGCACTGGCCCTGAGACAATCCATTCGCAGGAGTCCAATAATACATTTGTGGGTTAAACTCCTTCATATGGGAATCACTACTCTGTGCTATTATAGAACGATGTGGCTTTTGTGACATGATGATTGCTTCAATTATTGCCTTCAGGAGATTTTGGAACATATGGGCAACACTGTGTCAACAATACGCTAAAAAAAATGTGCCAAGTTAATTCAGGGCCAAAGTGGAGGTGATGATAACCGTCATGCAGTTTGCCTCTGCATAGCAGTATTTTCTTTTGCAAATAGCTGGCGTGGGGATCCCTAAACCGCATGGCAGAGAGTTGGGCATTAACCCTTTCCCCCATCATGGTCCTGATTTCAGAATCGAAATCGAAATATTCACCAATCTCTACTTATGAACCACTCAAGCATGCTGTCAATCATCAGTCCTGACAATGGCACTTCATTCTCACAGGCCTTGCTTACAAACAGCCTCTACCCCCAAACTAACACTGCTACTCATCAGCAACAACATTACAGAGATATGGACACAAAGACCAAACCCTATAACAATTCTATCCTAGTGTCTTCTCTGACAACGCTCTTACAGGGCCTGGTGTCACCTACAATATTGGGTTCATTCATTTTTCTCATCTTTTAATGTGACATATGCATCACAATGCCCCTCTACACAGCATAAACAGGGCTTTATCTAAAAGAAGAATAAATGGGCACTAATCTGTTATCAGAAATGGCAACATCCCCAAACCAGCAGGGGAACATTCGAACCTCCCGGTATGTTCTATAACTATAAGGTGGCCATCCTTGAACAAAAAGGGAGACTCTTGAACTTCAGAGGGAAACTCCAACGTGGAAACATTGAATTGCAAGTTATCCACAGAATGAGTACCATCACTTCTGGATTGAATCAATCAACACAGTGGATTTTATTACACTAAATGTGTTGTTTCACTTACCAATGCCAGGACTGGAACAAATAATAACACCATGCATATTGGAATACTGCATGTGACTGTGGTGTTGTTTTTAAAAAAATCAGAACTACAATAGAAGAAATGTGGTGGAGGAGCGACAAGTGAAGCTTGAGGCCCAGGCTGTGTCCATTGGGAAGGACTGTGATATTAGCAAATTTTAGCAATCTCTTTCAGGTTGCATCCTATGAGCATTTGCCTGCAAGCACTATTGAACTCAGTGGAGCATACTCTTGAATAGAAAGCATGTTTGTGGCAGAGACAAAGCTGATTTCAAATCTGTGGGTTCAAAAGTAATTTGTGATGCAGCACAATGAGTTTCTGCTATGGTTTTTACAATCAATTTTATTTTATTGACTCATATTGATTTGTATATTTGTTTTGTTTTTGTATTGACTTTAAGCAGTGTGGCAGATATTGTAGTAGTAGATTAAAGGTAAAGGGACCCCTGACCATTAGGTCCAGTCGTGGCCGACTCTGGGGTTGCGGCGCTCATCTCGCTTTATTGGCCGAGGGAGCCGGCATACAGCTTCCGGGTCATGTGGCCAGCATGACTAAGCCGCTTCTGGCGAACCAGAGCAGCGCACGGAAATGCCGTTTACCTTCCCGCCGGAGTGGTACCTATTTATCTACTTGCACTTTGACATGCTTTCGAACTGCAAGGTTGGCTGGAACTGTTGAGTTTCTGTTAATTGGTTCTCATGGGAAACTTACAGATTCTGGCTTCACACAATTAACTCAAGGCAGTGTCAATTTACTCTTGGCAGAAAGCCAAGGTCAGCTTGACCTAGAAACTACTTACTCTGATTGGTTAACGACCAGCACTCAACTCTGTTATCTAGGGATTGCTAGGACAGTGTGATGTTTTGGGGTGTGTGTTAGGAGTAGGAGTGCTGTGTGTGGTTAAGAGAGAGAGAGAGAAAGAAAGGATTTATTTTGCTTTGTTTTGTATGCAGAAACTCTGCTGGTTTTATTTTTTCCTTTTAATAAATCCTGTAAATAGTTATTCTGAGTCTAGCTGACTAGTCATTTCCACCTCAACTAGCTTCTTCGCTGTGCAGGAAAACTCTGCTACGTTTGGGCTAAAGCCATTAGAGCTATGCCTGACACTTCAAAGTTCCATGAGGAACAGGGGACCGAGTGACGGCAGCTCACCCCATTGCGGGGATTCGAACTGCCAGCCTTCTGATCGGCAAGCCCTAGGCTCTGTGGTTTAACCCACAGCACCACCCACGTCCCAGTAGTAGATTATGATGATGTAATAAAAAGCCAACAATGCTGCTCAGCTCTTAGTAAGGCTTCCATCAACAGAATGGGAAGGGAAGCAATTTTTGCTCCCACAATGTCCTCACACACTCGGGATGAGCCAATCCATCAATGTTGGTTTTTCTCAAGTTATCATTCCTGCAGTATCAATTTCAATACTCCACCTTTCCACATCAGTTTGCATTTCTTTTCTTTTAAAAAAATGTCCTCATCAAAATTCACCAGCATGTTAGTCAGATTTTCCCATATATATATACAAATGTTTCTATGCAATTTTACCTTTTTACAAAGCAATTTTCCTAATACAATCCATGTTATTGTTATTTTCACTGATACATACATTTTTGTGCATGGTTTACTGCAGTATATATATTTTTTTGTACACAGTAATTGCCTGGAGAACTGCATTGCAAAATTCAGGGAAGTGCGAATTCTAAAGGATGGTTGTGTTTTGGTTCTTTATAGTATCTGAAAATGCAAATTTGGGAGGTTCAGCTTTAAATACAAACAGAATCAATTTTCTCCTCCATCCCTACCCCACACCCAGCTAAAACTGCTCTGAAAGTTTAGGGATCATCCAGAGCAAATTTAGAAAGGCATGAAGGTACAGGGGAGAAGGGGAATCACAGAAAATTGCTTCCCTCTTTATTCTGCTGAACATCAGTCAAAGGATACCACTGGATATGCACATCACCACCATCATTATAGGAATAGTGAAGTCACAACCCTTATTGTGCACACACATGCCTTTGTATGTAATGGGGCTCATTGGATCACTACTTTGCTCTCATAATTGGGCTCGTTGAGTCATAGCTGGACTATTTAGAAGAAACTATAAGTGCATTCTTATCACCATGCCTTCCAAATACACATCAGTCATTTAGCTATTATGCTATATCCTTTTCGCTTATCCTCTGTTTTGTCTACTTAAGACTGCAGACAAAACAAAGGGAGGATATAAAGTACGAGTAAAATGACTCATGTCACACTTGGTGTCTGATAATTTTTTTTCTTCGTCGAAATGAGGATTCTTTTTGGGGATTTAAAAAAAATATTAGTCTTCTAATCAGAGTACAATTTAGTCAATAAATAATATGTAGAGTCGCTTTTCAAATAAAACTAAAAATGAAACAAGTTAGCTTTTGAAATAAGGTAAGGACCTCATTTGCAACCACCGAACCAGTGTTCCTTCTCTCTGCTTTGTGAACTATCCACTCCACAAATTTAGCTAGCAAGCTATTTTTTTAAGGACAAATTGCAAATAACTGTTTAAACAAATGAGTCCTTTCCCAAGTTATATAAATATGTTGAGTCTCAAAATTTGTGCAATGCTGATAAGATTTACAACAAAATCATAGCCATGTCTACTCAGAAGGAAATTCAATGAAACTCCATATGCACTACATACAGAAAGCAACAATTCTAAGATTGGCTTAACAAACATTCCTGTTTTCCCAGAGGATGCTGAGAATTGTAGCATGGTGAAGGGAATAGGGGGGGTCTCCTAACAACTCTCAACACCCTTAAACTGCAGTTCACAGGATGCTTTGACTGTTTGAAGTGGTATGACACTGATTTAAAGGTATAGGAGTGCAAAGGCTGAAAATCTATATCCATTTACTTGGAACTAATCCCTGTTGAATTCAAAGGGGCTTACCACTGAGCAGTGCCGGCCCACCAACAAGGCTAGCTGAGGCAGCCACCTTGGGTGGTGGGATTTCAAATGGGTGCCCTACCACCCTTGTGGGTGCCCCACCAGCCTCCCCAGCTCTGCTGCTTGTGGAGCAGCACCAGTGGCTTCCACAGAGCTCTGCAAGCTCTTTTAAGATCTCGTGAGATCTTGCCAGAACTTGCCACCACCCCTTGGCTGGCACCGCTGCACAGGCCAGGTAAGGGAGGCTTTGGCAGAGGGGTGGCAACTTCCCATTTTGCCTCAGGCAGCAGAATGGGATGGGTCATGCCTTCTGAGTAGACATGGATAGGATTGCACTGTTAGTGATACAACTCAATGTCCTGTCTGCTTCCTAACAGGTTGATCTACTGAGAATGTTTTCTGGATTTCAGTTTGCCAATATCATTGATGGTACTCCTCACAACTGCTCCTTTAATTTATTAGGTTTATCCCTAAGGCTCACATAAATATTTACAGTGCAATTCAATGAATGTCTGCTTAGATGTAAAGCTCCTGGAATTCAGTGGGGCTTACTTCCAGGTAAGTAGATATAGGACTGGTGCTTTAAAATCATAAAATGTTTTTAGCAAGGAGAAAAGTTCAAAGAAACTGAATATTCCTTCACATGCCTTGAATAGTCTTTGAATCTAACCCTGTGGCTATAACTTAAGACTGCACCCAGAAATTGTATGCATGCTCTTCTTTAGAAAAGGCAGGCTCCAACTTCCACCCAGTAGCTCTTGATCTTGGACCTCAGATCTGTCCTGGGGGAAGCAGAACAGACCACCTGGCAAACACAGTACTGTCCTCTAACACTTTGCTGGCATTTGCTTATTGCTCCACTTGGTGCCTGCTCACTGCCCACCCAAACAAATACCGCAATGCAGCAACATTGGCACCAGCATGCATCACATGAGCAGGCAAAATATATGCAGATGTGGTGCCTGCTGAAGTCTGTGGCATGGGTTGACAGCCACCTGCCTGCTTTCTGAATCTGGGAACTTTCCCAGTGGTGCAGCCTGTTTTGTGTGAAGAGGAGGTAACATGTCCAGCCAAGCCAGGACAGAAACAAGCAAGCATCACCAATACAGGGTGTGGACCCAGCAGGTTGTAGTGGCCAGGGAGCTCAGGAGAAATGGACCAAGGGGCTGCAACGACCAGCCCCCAATATCTGCTGCCTAAGACGTGTTGAAGTAAGAGTAGCGAAATCACAGCTAAGAAGCTCATATCATAGATATGACTGACACCCTTCTTTGGAAATTAAACCAATGTCCAGATTTTAACATTAAAACATTTAACTTGCAGAAACTTATAGATGAATTAAAAGATAATGTTTACAGTCGCATGCGTGTCCAAGCATGGGCTTTCAGTCTCTTATTCTAACTTCCAAACAGCTGCATTTTTCTCTCTTTCCAGAGCTCAGTACTTTGTATTTCAGTTAGGCCATGCATTGCAGCTCCTTTGAGAGATTACCACTTTTACCTTCTCCTGAACCTTTCCTGTCTTTCTTTCAAGCAGAGAAGCACTCTAACACTCTATTCAATTTAGCAGTGTTCGCAGTGGATTCTAAAACACAGTCATCTTGCTTCCCATAAAATGGAGTCTCTCCATCGTTATATACCTCCCATGTGACCCCTGTTAGCCAATCACATGAGAACTACTAGAGAACTCTCTAGAATTCAGTTACCAACTAATCAGATTTAAACACAAAGTAATGCACACAAGCATTTACCATTTCAGTGAAATACAGTACTATACTTAACTGGGTGGCCACCTCACTCTGCTTAAAAGTAGGATGCCCTTGATAGAAGTTTTTATCAGAGGCATTTTACACTGCCTCTGATTTAAAGCTAAACTGCATTGTATTCAGATCTGTGCTGAGGATGGTGGATGACACTGCCTCGCTTGCTTTCCTATCTCCACCCTCTTCCCCTTTAAACCCACCTTTGCTCCTATGGGAATGAGAGATTTTGACAGGTGAGCAGTTCTGACAGATTTGACCCATGAGGCAGATTCCCAATATCCCTGGCCACTGGTCTTGCTAGCTAGGGATGATGGGAATTGTAGTCCAGAAACAGCTGGAGACCCAAGTTCGGGAAACTGCTCTAGATGATACCAATTATTCATCCTAGCTAGGGAGAGCCAATCAGGCTGCACCTGCCTCCATGATGCATCTGAAGGGAAGCTGGTAACAAGCTTCAAGAAAGCAGGTGAGGGTCTAGTAGAGAAAATGTACATTCTATGCCTTTTTAAACCATACTAAGGTTGAAGTTACTGACCATTAACCTTAAAAGGGTATCTAATTACTAAATATATCAACACATGATTATATTACATTTCTTCTAAAAGTGATACCAGCTCCCCTAGTCTGATTTATCTTTCAGTTAAGTTAAGTTTCTTGATGGCAGGCACCTGTCTGTAAAACTCTGTAAGGTGCCCCACACTGATGATATGATAGAAAAAACAGGCCTAATAATTATGAAATTCTCAGCGAAGGAATTATGACTATCCTAAAAATAGGTTTAAATGACAGTACATTTATGCTATGTAAGTTGCACATTGTGTATATTACATTTGTCACATTGCATATATAACACATTTCAGGTAACATTCCAGCACCTTTTCTTAAGGTTAAGAACCTTAAGGAAGAATTTTAACCAACGCAATTTTTACTGATTTTGTTGTTAACATAACATTTCTTGTCAATTCACCCAATGGGAAAGCAAAACTATCAAGACGACAAAGGGCCATTGTGTATTTTCTTGGAGAGGTCTTTAACAGAACTTTGGTGGCAGCAAGGAGGAACCAGACATCCTGAGTTTTTTTCACTCAAGTGTAAAATTTTGAAGAACTGTTGCCAGATAACAAAACTTTGGAAAATTATATTTAAAATGAAATAAAACATGTTAACTATATTGGGAAATGAAAAATGGGTCTGTAGGTCAACATTTTTGTGAATATCCCCTTTATTTCTTCTATTGTATCCTGCTTAGAAAATAAATAATACAGTTCTACATTACCTGCTTATTATTAGGAATACTAAGTGCTTGTAAATGCTATGTAATATCAGATGAACAAACAACTGAGGAGCTTATGTTTGTGAAGATATACCTGCCTATGCACCACTACAGTTGCTTGATTTTGTTTTTAAAAGATTGCTGATTTTTTTACTCTTCATTTCTGTGATGAAATGTTTGAAGAGGGGATGTTGTGTAATTTGTATACTCTTTTTTTGCAGACTGTATCAGACCTACACACAACAATAAACAAAACAATAAAACCAAGAAAGGCCATTTAAAAGCTATTTCAGAGTGCCAAAGGACCAAATACTGTTAATTGTCTTATTATTTATTAAATTTATATCCCGCCTTCTCCTCCAAGGTACTCAAGGTGGCATACATGGTTCCCCCCTCCTCTTTTAATCTCCACAACAACCCTGTGAGGTAGGTTAGGCTGAGAGGCAGTGATTGGCGCAAAGGCATCTAGTGAACTTCATGGCTGAGTGGGTATTTGAACCCTGGTCTCCCAGCTCCTAGTCTGACATTCATACTATTACCCCATACTGGCTTTCAGCTAAGAAAGCACCCGACAGGCTAAAAATACCTAAACATACGAGGAAGAGACATTTTATTCCTTTCCTTTAAAATGTGGCTTTGAACCTACCCTTAATGGCTTTTTATTAGTGCAAGTCATGTTACTTAAATGTCAATGTAGACAGGGCCATGAAGTTGACTGGGTGACATTGGCCCAATCACTGCCTCTCAACCTAACCTACCTCACATGGTTGTTGGAGGGAAGGAGGGGGAAGAACCACATACACTACTTTGAAACAATGATATAAATGCAAAACAAAACAAAAACTTTCAAAACTGGTCAGCACAAGACACACTTTACTGTTCATGGGAAGCATATTCGAAGGAGTGGCTTACCATTCCTTGAGCACAGGTTGTCATGGAGAGTCTCTCCCTTCTTGCTGACGTCAATTCTTTTCCAACTATGAAGGTATTTCCTCCCCATCTTCACTACTACCGTCGAGCCTTGTTTCTTGAGGAACAGAAAGCTGTTTTTCACCTCAAGGAGTCCTTCCCTGCTGTGACAGGTCCAACTGGGTGCCTCAGAGCAGTTGGTGGTGATGGCTTTGCGCGAATGGGCCGCCTTAAACCTGCTGATAGCCAGACATTGGCCAGATCTAACATGGAGGAGCTTTTCATTCTTCATCCATCTCCACTGCTGGTTTATATTGGTCAGGTTGCATGTTCCCACATATACTGTTTTATTGCTTTCATAAATACATTGCTGTTTTAGCTCATGGATAATAAGAAAACCACCTGAGAGGGGAAACGAAGAACCCATACAAATGGGACAGAGTATATATTAAGGTTCACAGAACAGAAACAATAGCAACCATACAAGCTCCACAAGTGTGATAACCCATTTCCATAACCATTATCATCTCACTATCTTTCTGTTGTGGCACTCGCCTACAAATCATGGTAAAAAGAAAGTTCACAGTTGTGTCAAAAGGAGGTTTGGGATCATGGTGTACAGACTTTCTGCATACTTCTGTGGATTCCGTAAATTTAATTCCACTCAGAGTAGAGGGGGGAAAAATCAAACCAAGCCATTAACCAACCCATGTTTTCATTTCACTATGAAACAATAAGTCAAACTCTTAATAATCCTTTTAAAAACTGGTTTGCAACATGCAAACCATTTGCTTGAAAGTGTTTTCAAATCTGTCTCTCTGCTTCTTTTGCCCTTGGGCTCCGTTTACTTCATATAAACATGAGATATGGTGTTATTAATATAAACTCCCTGACTTATGCTGCTCATTACAATGCGGTTTCCATTCACTGCTTTGCAATAATGACTGACTGATACTGTGTATACAGCAGTGGTTAGACTCAGGAATCACAAAATCACAAGGAATCACCCCCTCGCATCACAAAATAAGTTCTTTCTCATCCCATATTTTACAGCATGGAATAAATACAATTTCAGCTCTTCAGTGATGAGCCCCATCTTCAGCTGAAGAATATGCCTGGCTGCTCCCTTTTTCTGTGTTTCATTTGTAATTAGCTGTGGGATGATTTATATTACGATAAGTTCTAGCAAAAATGTATCTGTAAAAGCCTCTGATTTTATAACTTGCCTGCACAAAACATGGATAAAGTTTCAAAGTCCCTCACAAATGAGCATGAACCAAAGAGAGTGTCCAGTGGGGAGGACTTCTCAAAGAATGAAGCAATGATTCAAAAGAAAGTTTATTTCCTTTTTTTGATTGAAACCTAAACAATCTTGGGTTTTACTTGGCCAATGCCTCTCTCCCTTATTGTATAAACTGAAGCACGGAAATCATTCCCTTTCAGCAGCTCAGGGGAAACTCCCAGGAACTCTTGGGAACCACGGCCAGAAGGAGCAAGAAACACAAAAATCTGAAGGGGAGTTGTACTTACCAGAGATCCCAAAAGCCAGGCAAGTAGAAATTAGAATGTGAAATAAACTCTCCATTTTTCTTCTAACAACTCCCATTGCTTCTTTCTCTTTCTCTCTTGCTCATTTTTTTTTCCTTTTTAGAAAAATGCATACCCTAGATAAGTGAAGCGAAGGCTAGGAAGGAAATGTGCCTTCGCAGGAGGAAAATGTCAGTGACGAACACTTCCTTCTATTCAATTGTGTTTTTTGGGTTTTTTATACCACTTTGTCATTTCATATGATTCTTCAGTATGCACTAGCTATCTGTCCTGGCTAGGCAAAACACAAGCAAAAGAGGGGTACATTTCAAAAACAAATACAGAGCTTAAGCATCTTTGAAAACTCAGCAGAGGAAAAGGGGCTATAATTTCCTTTAATTGCCTGTCTGTAAACCATTCTGTGTCTGCAGGTATTCTTGATTGGCCGATGTAAATATATACTATGTTGTCCTGTAAACACTCAAGCTTGTGTAATGATATGTTATGAATCCATCCAGGAGCATCACGTGATTAGATACCACGTTTGACTCACACCCAGAAGTCTCTCCCATTAGGCTTATTCACACATTATATTGTCCCTATGGGTGTATAAGTGTTTGTGTGAAAGAATGGACACTCGAAAATTTGGACAGCTCAGCTGTTCTGAACCCAGGTACACAAATTGAACACTTGTTGCATGTCATGTGTGAACACTCCTTTGTGAGTTTAATTGATGCCGATGGCTTGGACCTTTTGTATTAGGAAGCCAGCATGAAGGGAAGGCCACGACACTGAATTCTGATTCTTCTCTTAGTAGCACAGTGGTACCTTGGTTTTCAAACGTAATCCGTTCCAGAAAACAATTCGAGTTCTGAAACATTCGAAAACCGAAAACTCAATAGCCGACAGCTAGGCCTCCGGATCTTTCACTCAGCAGAAGCAGTGTGGCATGTTTGAATTCCAAGGCGTGTTCAAAAACTGAAGTATTAACTTCTGGGTTTACGGCGTTCGAAAACCGAAACGTTCGACTTCTGAGATGTTTGAAAACAGGTACCACTGTACCCTTTTTTGATCCTATCTTGTCCAGATGGATGGAAACTTTTATGCAGCGTCTGCCCCTTCTGAGTGCAGAACTGTAAATCTTAGGGCTACTTTCTTTGTTCCAGGGAGACTGGGGCATGTACGTGTCTCTCAATCTACCCACCAAGATATACCCATGTCTATCTCTGCTATATCTCTCTGGTTTCTCTCTGTTTCTCATTTTTTCAATCTTAAATTCAGTTCTTCACAATTCCACGCAATTGCTATTTTAAAAAGGCCTCACAAAAATTAATCAGTATTTTAGTGCAGATTTATTCTAATACAGTTGTATCTCAGGTTACATACGCTTCAGGTTACATACGCTTCAGGTTACAGACTCTGCTAACCCAGAAATAGTGCTTCAGGTTAAGAACTTTGCCTCAGGATGAGAACAGAAATTGTACTCCGGCGGTGCGGCGGCAGCAGGAGGCCCCATTAGCTAAAGTGGTGCTTCAGGTTAAGAACCGTTTCAGGTTAAGAACGGACCTCTGGAACGAATTAAGTACTTAACCCGAGGTACCACTGTATCCACATTTGCCTATAATTTTGCCTAAAATACACATTTTTGCAAGGCAATTTCTCTTAATATAATGCATTTGTGTACATTATTTTCAATAATATAATCCTTTCTATGTACACTTTCTCCTAATATAGGCATTTTTGACACATTGGCTGGAGAACTGCATCACAAATTTGGAGAAGCGTGACTTTGAAGGACGGCTGTGTTTCAGTTCACATTTTGTTTCAGAACGTTCAGATTAGGTAGCCTTTAAATGCAAACTGAGTCTCATTTCGCCCCTACCCATGTATAATCCTGAGGTACTTTGCACCCTTGGCTCTGGCTAATTGCCTCATCTTTAGCTAATACTACTTTCACATATCTTTAAAGATGGGTGTGTCAACTTCCGTAGCGTTCACATCCAGAGGGGAGATTTCTGCACTGCAGGTTGAACACCGAAGTACTCAGCTGAAATGGCAGAAAATGTTTCAGGGAAAGGCCCTATGCGCTCACCAATGGCCTCACACCACTTTCTGCCAGCCGAGGAGATGGCCCAGAGCCAGCCCTACCATTAGACAGAGTGGGGAGGGCACCTTTAGCAGCTGATGCTGGGTTGGGGACAAGTGGTGAGGTGTTGGAGGACAAAGCTATGTGTGCTGTGATGAGTCCTGTCCTACAGGCCGTTGGAAACTAGTCTGCTGCCCCCGGGTGCACTGGAGGGCACGGTAAGCCTCAGATGCCAATGAGACTATCTTCTGTACATGGAATTAGGGAGGGGGTCAATTTGTCCTTCACCTCAAGCAGAAAAGACATCTTGGATTAGGCCTAGGTAGACCAGAGGAAGGAGCATATTACAGGGTACTATGGGAAGTAAAATGCCCAGGGCGGGGTATTCTGAGATGAGTATCACTTCAACATGAAGCTAAGAGACAGACCTGAGTTTCATGGGCTTGCTGAGGGAGAAAATTGGCTGGTAATCGGTGAAATAACATGAGGAAGCTATAGACATCTTTAAATATTTTGTATCAAGTTTATTGGTTGGATGAAGCAAAGGTAACATAACTGCTTTAGAAACTCATTATCAAATCCTATGCTGAGACTCCTCAGTTCTTGCCAAATGGGGGGTTCCAGCAATACTTTTTTTGTCTTTACAAACTGATCACTGCGAAGATAAAAAGAAGAAAACACCAAGATCCTCATGGTCCATTCTAGTTTGTGTTCCCCTGAACACCCATCCATCTCATTACAATAAATGGAACTTGTTTTTTTTTATATAAAAAAAGCTTTCGGTAAAAGACAGGCAAATATTTAAAATTCTTACCATTTAGTATATGTTACAAAGTTTCTCTTTTTTAAAAATTAAAACGACTCACAAGATTTACAAATACACCGGATTCTGTCCTGGAGCAAAAAGCAGCTTCTAAGACAATCAACAGTATCAAATATATACATCAACATTGAAAAAAAGACACTGGGCTCAATCCACTGGAAATGTCACTTGTGCAAGCCCCAATGAAGCGAAAGAGAAGTTCACAAGGGTACAGCAACCTCGAATGAAACACAGGATTTCTTTTATAACTTTTATTTCTTTCAGTCAGGCTCGCACAGGAAACACTCCCTTTATGTGGCCGCCATTGTGTTCCACAATGCTTTACAGAATTTACTATACACACTTAAATATCTAAGAGTACTTGGGAGTTGTCGTATAAGACAACTTAGGAGCTGTCATATAAAATACCTAACTGATTTTGAATAGTTTCAAAAACAATGGGCTTTTCAAAAAATATTTGTTTCCATTTGAAGCCAATAATTGACCAAGAATCATAATTGGCAAGAATCATAAAAGGCTCGGAATAAAGTTTACCACATAATAGGTAATAGCACTTAACAGGTACAGCAGAACACCTGACAGCCTATTCACAAGACAGACTTTTTGTTGTTGTTGCAAACGTTAAAGCATTTGTACACATTTCTTCAGTGGAATTTCCCAAGTCCATCTATAGTAGAACATACAAACATACGTTACATACGTTCTGTGTGGCAGATCCCACTAATACAGAAACAAATCCTCCATAAGATATATATGTGAAATCCAAATGTAACATCAGTACATTAACCTTCATTTAAAAACTGGTTCAGGGAACTCACAATACATTCAAGACAAAGGTCCATCAATCTTGTATGCTTTTGTTTTTGTTTTTAACCATCCACATTCCTTTTACAAGTTGGCTGCAGCGCCACTCCTCTTCACGGCTGTAAACTCCTTGAAGAAGTTGCTGGTAGGTAACGAATCAAATTACCCCAAGAGAGATCAACATATTTGCTTCTTCCTTCTTGTTTTCACTGGACAGCTTCAGGAGATGGCCTGCTTTCGTACAGGTTCAGCGCATGATGCACAAATTCATACTGTTCACTGGTTTGGACCATTCCACCTCTGGGGGGAAAAAGGGGGAGGTGGAAAGAGATGGCAAGTACCTTTAGTGACAGAATAGTTCCCACTACCCCAGAGAGTTTATAGGGGTATCACTGCTAATGGCATAGCCATTCAGATGCTATTGAGCTCCAGATCCCATCAGGTCCAGTCAGCATGACCAATAGGGTTGCTGGGAGCATCTCCTGGTATGTCCCACAGAGGAACTTACGGTCTTCAAACAAAAACATCCTGAAGGTCCCAGGCCACAGAGAGGTTAGGCTGGCCTCAACTAGAGCCAGGGCTTTTTTCGGCTGTGGCTCCAATCTGGTGGAACACTCTGTCACAAGAGACTAGGGCCCTGCGGGACTTGACATCTTTCCGCAGGGCCTGCAAGACAGAGCTGTTCCACCAGGCCTTTGGTCAGGGCACAGCCTGACTCCCTCCTTTGGCAATCTTCACAGAACTTTAGCCTAATGGTTGCCATCAATTTGAGTTGAATTAATTTTATAATGAAATGATTTTAGAATGTTGTACTATTTTATTGTTGTTAGCCGCCCTGAGCCCGGCTTCGGCTGGGGAGGGCGGGATATAAATAAATTATTATTATTATTATTATTAGTCCAACAAATATTTGGAGGGTCAGAGGTTTCTCATCTCTAGCTTATGGTCTGTAGGTTCACATTACTTTTCATTTCTGTCTAACGAGGTTTCACATGGGGTTCTGTATCGGCCCCAAATACAGTAATGAGCAGAAACTTAATGTTAAAGATGGATGTTTGCAGGCAATCTGCTGCATTTTATATTTCATGCTATGAAAAGCTAAAATTACACTGTCAGGTTTTGCTTCCTCTTTTTGCAACGTGCAGCGCCTCAGCCACTGAACTATTTATTCCAAATTAATTTGGAGGGAGCAACGTGCGTCTTAAAACATAGCAGCAAATCAAAACCTGGCTCCCAGTGTCAATGCATTTTCATTCTTACATTAAATATGTGACCTATTGTGACCGTAGGGGCACATGTACAAAGTGCAGGTTTTCCTGTCCTTTTTCTAACGCCTCCCAGGCTTCCTGCCTTACCAGCTGACACAGAAGAAATTCTGCAGCAGTGACTCACCGACTGCAGCATTCGACAGTGCCATTCTTATTTGGTTTTGACCATAAAAGTATAGTGTGTGGACACCTATGACAAATGTGTTAAAAGTCACTGCAAAAGTACCCTGGAGTTTCTGCACCGCTATCAAACAAGGACTCATACTAAAAGGGAAGGCAGGGAAAGAATTAAGTACTAATCCTACCATCACTACTTGTCTGCTGAAAATTGCAGTCTGTTGAAGTTGCTTTTTAATATTTTTCTTCAAAAACTCCAAGCTAGGGATGGGCGAATCTGTCCATTTCACTTTGTCTCCATTTCTACTTTTTCCTGCCCTAAGCTCTGTTTGCTGTAGTTATGCATTGGTTTGTGTTAAAAAGCAACAACAGAAAAGACCTCGCAAAAATTATCCAGCATTTTAGTGTGTATTTCTACTAATATACACATCTTCGCAGGCTGTTTTGACTAATAAACACATTTCTGCAAGCAAGTTTCCTAATATAATGCATTTTTGTACTTTATATCCATCGGTGCATGCATTTTAAAGCATACTGTCCCCACAAATACCCATTTGTGTACACATATTTTGGTTCAGGAATTGCATCACAAAATTTCGGAGATGTGCAAGTTTGGAAGGATATCCAAGTTTTGGCTCACATATTATATCGGAAAGTGTGAATTAGGTACTGCAAACCAAACCAAATTTATCCCCATTCCTACTCCAAATGAATTTATTGAGTCTTCATTATACACAAAAGTGAGTTTGTTCCTAGAATGATTCCCCACGGGCCAAACTAGATAGGATGATGGCAATGCATGAACAAATCTCCATCTCTTTGATGTTTTGGCAAATAGTGTTGGATGGGAGAAATGACCAGGACTGGGACTGCAGATGGATTTTGCATGTGGCGTCATCTTACCTGTCCAAACGAAGTTGGCAGACAATGCTTAATGCGTCAACAACTCCTTCTTCCTTCAGCTGATGACAACCAATCGCGGTAGCAATGAAACATCCAGTCCTTCCTATTCCAGCACTGAAAGTTAAAAAAAGGGGAAAAAAGCCACACCTAAGATCAAAGGGACTAAAATGTCAGTCATATTCATCTTCCATCATCTGTCAAAGTTCTACCCATGGAGAAGAAGGAATGGTGAGCCCAGGATAATCTTATTGGTTCATATTTCACACCCTACACCTAGCAGAAAATATTAATGCTTGGTGAATTAGTAGATTGGCATTTTCAGGTTTCTATTCTGTAAAAACACATATGGCCCTGATTATGCTGAGGCAGGGTTTTTCTTTAAAATGGTTCTTTCGATGGTTTTAATATATCCTTATAAACTCAGTTTGAAATCATTCCCCCCGTCCAATATTATGAGGGATGATCAGGGCCCGATTTAGGTTTGATGAGGCCCTAAGCTACTGAAGGTAATGGGGCCCTTTATATGTCCAGCTGTCCTTTGTCAACAATAAATTGTCACTGTTTTTTGTGTTGAATATATGCTATATGGTAATTTATGGACCTAATAGGTATCTAAAGCCATTTGCATATGTTGCCATGCAACCAATCCATGCAGAATGTAGGCACCCTATATATAGAAATGAGCAAACCAGTGATATTTTAGGGAGCAGGCAAGCAGGCGGGGCCCATTACTTACATCATAGGAGCCTACACAACACAAAACAAAACAAAACAAAACACTGTTGCTCTATGTAGGTTTTATTTTATTTGTTTTTTATCTTATATTTTGGAAATGTACCTCCCGGTTTTTTCCCCTTTAATTTTTTTGCCCCCCCCCCCAAGAGAGTGGGGCCCTAATCTATAGCTTGCTTAGTTTATACGTAAATCCAGCACTGGGATGATCTTGCCTTCTATTCATACAAGACTATAATGTTTGAAATCATAAAAAAGAGGAAATTTGTTTTCCAAAAAGAGGAGCAGAATTTAGACAATGTTAACACTGACAAGGAGTGACACACGTGCCATTTCCTCAAAGCATGAAAGGTGTGCTTCAATCTGCCGATTTCCCTCCTAGTTTTCTAGGTTTGCTTATGTTTCAGTTTGCTCCTTTCATAGCTGAGCAGCGACCCACAGCACAAAATTGTAATGGTTTCCTGCCCCAGCATGGTGGGAATGTGCAATTGCACATTTCTCTGCTTTATTAAAAATTAGCATATAGAGATATGCTGAGGGGAAAGTTGAGGCAACACCTTGGGAGAACAGCAACGGTGTAAAGGTAAACACATTTCTGCGACTGCAATTCTAATTCAGTAGAAATGTTGTTCGCTACATTGGGATGGGGACAACCAGTACAAGCTTTCTATCTTCCTATCAAGTGGTATCAGGAAAATGAGAAGATGGCAGCAAACAGTGACTTTACATAGTGATTTGGTTTCTGAATCCCCCCCCCCAGCACCCCTATAGAAATTCTGCTTCACTGAATTTGCAAGAGAAACAACTTTTTTTAAAAGAAGAAAGAAAGAAAGCAAATTACCTGCAATGCACAATTACAGGTCCTCTACCAACGGATCCCACCCTGTCCTCTTCGACATCCAGCATGAGTTGTAGAAGGGGCTGAGCACTATCTGGAGTTTTGTGGTCTGGCCAGGATGTGTACCAATAATGTTTGACATGTCTTGAAAGGCTTCCTTGCTGAAAATAAACGTGTACACTGGTGATGAAGCACGAATAGTGCTTTCTTAATTGTATTACTCGTTAAAAGAAGGCACGAGCAGATACGTTAGGAGACGAGAAATGACCAGAACTTGTATTACCTTTAATGTAAGGTTACGGACAGTGTAATTCTCACACTCTTGCACACTGTTAACAAGAACTTCCACTTTTCCATATATCCCTCTCTTCTCTGGCCAATAGAGCACACATTTCTGGAAAAGAGAAATTTTTAAATGCTTGATTTAAAACAAACAAACCCTGTTTTGCTTGATAGTGGTGATGGAATAACTCCCTTGTTAAAACTGCTAATATTTCAATATAATTTTTAATATAAATGCTAATATTTCCAATATTGTCCTTATTTCCCATGGACAGTTCCATTTTCTGGAATATGATCCTGTTTTGTCCCCTCTTTGCCATTTGGGGAGATGTTGCAGGTGACTTTTTAAAAATGTCATTTGAGTTCAATGGTACTTACCCTAAGGTAGGGTTTTGTTTGTTTGTGTTGTGTTGTGTGTGTGTGTGTGTCTTGTCTCCAGCCCACACCTACAATAAAATGCATGTGCAGACCCACTACAGCACACCTACAGCACATGCTAGCATTTCACACCTTAGTGAGACTCACTTTGAATTTTTGGAAACAGATTTTATGATGATTCAAGTTCTCCTCCCTCTATACATCTTTAACTGAGGCTTTCCCATCCTTTGGTCTCCAGATGTTGTTGACCTAACTCCCATCATGGCCAGTGCTGAGAGGTGATGGGGGTTGAGGTCCAAGAACACCTGGAGGGCAATCCAGTGATCCAAACCAATGGTTTATGATGCCAGAAAAAATAGCCAATCATGGCCTTTCCCTGTGAACTTTAGATGCAAACCTTGAATTCAAATGCATGTGCATATATTCATAACACATTTTAATTACTTAGCAAATTTATTACGGTTGCCTTTACACGCCTTGTTTTGTGAATAGATAACAGAAGGTGGTGGTGGGGGGAACCAACATACAATTTGTGAATAAGAATGTTAGAGATCAGAAATAGGAGCTCTGCATGTTCAAAATTCATTTAGCTAATACATAGAATATTGTCTGACTACTTTTCCATTGAATTTTCATAAAAGTCCAGTTTCCCCACACATTCTTCAGCCGTTAGCAGCTTCTTCTTCTTTAACTGCTTACATGTTTTTAAAAGCCCCATTATTATACCAGTGCCTATGAAATTATTTTATTTAAATCTCATGCTGCACATAAATGTCTTGATTAAAAACCAATTGCTATATTAAGGCTGCAATCCTCTCCGCATGGAACTGGAAGTAAGTCCTATTATAAAAAAGAGACTAAGCATGACTCCTTCTAAAAAAATAAATTATGTGGTGGGTGGTGCTCTGGGTTAAACCACAGAGCCTAGGACTTGCCGATCAGAAGGTTGGCGGTTCGAATTCCCGCAATGGGGTGAGCTCCTGTTGCTCGGTCCCTGCTCCTGCCAACCTAGCAGTTCGAAAGCACATCAAAGTGCAAGTAGATAAATAGGCACCGCTCCGGCAGGAAGGTAAAGGGCGTTTCCGTGTGCTGCTCTGGTTCGCCAGAAGCGGCTTATTCATGCTGGCCACATGACCTGGAAAAGCTGTACGCCGGCTCCCTCGGCCAATAAAGTGAGATGAGTGCTGCAACCCCAGAATTGGCCACGACTGGACCCTAATGGTCAGGGGTCCCTTTACCTTTACAGTGCAATTCTGCCATAGTCAAAACAAAATTTAAAAATTCCTTCCAGTAGCACCTTAGAGACCAACTGAGTTTGTTATTAGTATGAGCTTTCATATCTGAAGAAGTGTGCATGCACACAAAAGCTCATACCAATAACAAACTCAGTTGGTCTCTAAGGTACTACTGGAAGGAATTTTTTTATTTTGTATTCTTATGTGCATGAAAAGACTTTTTACCCACAGTTGCTGTATGCACCTCTTTTTTAAAGCAAACACACACTTAAGTTTTTGGAAAAGCTGAGAAACTTCTCGCTCATTCTGTGCCTCCTGAGTGTCCCCTGAAAAGATTGTCCTAGGGAACCCCAGTTATCAGTTACCATTTTTCTATTTCTGGAAGAGCTTAACAACAAGGAAAAACAACAACAACAAAGCCAACCAACAGACCAAAACAACAGGTGAAACTTTTCTTGCCCCTATGTCTTTGAGCTAGGAAGCCCTCATACAGCTGTTGAAGGTGTAAAAGCCACACCAGAGAGGGGAAAATTTGCAACATTCCTCTTGTGGATTCATTTTGCAAGTTATTTTGGACTGTAATTGCAGATCATTTTTCCATGAAACCTGCAGGGTTTGAGAACTAGACTCTGGGCTAGTTTCATTTCATGGCAATGCGTCTGCATTGTTGTACAACTGCAGTAAAAATGGTTAAATTGTTGAACATTTCACTGCTGCCCTTTCCCTTGTCCCCCACACAACAGCACCATGATAAATTTCTCATAACCCAGGTACTTTATTCATGGCACTTATCTGTAACTGCAAACATGCATTTCACCCCCTTCGGGGAAATGAAAACCACAGATATCTGTACATCCCTATGTAATAATTGGCTTGCTATTGAAAACCAAGGCTGGTCCTTTTTATTGGTTTATCCACTTGTTTCCCTTTCTACCTAGTGTTTAAGGATTATTATTATTATTATTATTACAGCAATACTGGAGCACCTGCTAGTGAATAGATTAATCACCAGTGAAAAGCAGGCCTGAGTTCATTAGTGAAAGGTAAGAGTGAAACTGAATATATATACTGAGGAAATTGTCTCAGTGATAGGATCAGCATTTCTCCCCATAAAGGACAATGGAGTGATTTACAAGTTCAAGAAATACATAGAAAGCAGCCAAATGCATTAGATCAAAACTGGCTTGGAAAAAACCTGAGACCGGACTAGAAACAAAAGGCTAAGGGAGGAGTCTTATCTTCAGTCCACAGTAACAAATGTAACCCGTAAGGTTCTGGAACTCCAAGATTTGAAGAAGCACTGGGAAACATTCAGGGAAGCCACCCAAGGAGGAGAAAACCTCCACAAAACAACACAACGAGGAATGAGCATGCTCAATAGGCATGGAATGCTGACTAATGGACAAAGGGAGATTGAAAATGGGGGGGGGGCTGGGTGTGAAATGGAGTGGCTGCCAACTTGAACAGGAGCACCTCACACTGATGGTGATGCTCTTAGGCCTGTTTGGGGGTCCATTGCCGTTACGGCTCTTATGTAAAAACTGCTACTGATAACAACATAATGTTGCTGCCCTTTTGTCTCCCCCAATGTTTCTATTCTCTTTCATATAGATATTGTATGCTTTTTGATTCTGTTGTGTTGCCTGCCCTGAGTTCTTTGAATGAGAGGCAGACTATTAATGGTCTGAATTAATAAAGAATGCTCCAATCAGCTGCCGTAAAGTCTCACTGAAAGCAACTAGAGATGCGGGTGGGGTGCCTGCACTCTCTCCTCTGACGAATATGGATTTAGCAGTAAGCCAGTCAAAATGCTTGGGTTTTGGTTTTCTTGTGGAGAGTGTTGGGGTTTGCACATTTTCATCCATGCCAGTACTTTCCAAATAAAAACAACTCCCCGCTCTTCTTTGAAAGTTGATGAGCAAACAAAGATATGAATCCTCATGACTTGCTAGAGTATTTCAGGGAGGCCTGATACCCTCAAGGAAGGGTCAGCTGAAACACTTTAGGCATTATATATTTCTTATTAAAGCTTTTACATAGCTCAGCACCCTTTCGATGCTTTGTCTCTTCTCTTTTTTATTCATCAGTCCTTTTCCAGCTGCTCCATCCTTTCTTCCCCTGTTCTCTGAATATTTGACAGACATTTAGATAGCAAAACAACCGTGTGCCCAAACCTCTGTGCTTCCAGTAGCAAATAAGGTGACAGAATCATTCATCTACCATCGCAACAGTCCTTAATACTCTTGCCAGGGTTTCTCAGCGGAATGTCCGAAGCTCATGTAAACACAGACTTTCTCCATATAGCCTGGGAACTACTTAAGACGTCTCCCCTTCTTTTATTAGGAGGAAATTGCCACTGTCAGTCCATGACAATGTAGATAAACAATATTGTAAGGAGCCTAGGCAATTCAGGTAAACACAGGGCTTCCTGATATGTTGGAAACCATTGGGTGTTCCTTTCAAGTCATTCTTTTCAAGCAGTGTTAGATGTAAGTGTTCAAAAAATTGGCATTTCCTTTGGGAAAATATTTCTACTTTAGGTCATATTATAGATTTAAGAACATAAGAAGAGCCAGCTGGATCAGAATCCTGTTCTCACAGTGGCCAACCAGATGCTGTAGGAAACCCACAAACAGTACCCAGCACAAGAGTGCTCTGCTCTCCTGTGGCTTCCAGCACCTGGTATCTAGAAACATTAGGCAGAACAGAGCCACCATAGCTAGTATCCTTTGATAGCCTTATCCTCCATTAATCTGTCCACTCCTTTTTAAAATCCATCCAAGTTGGCCACCACAGGTTTCTATAAGCATTCTGATCAGGTCAGACAAGGATCTGTTTAATTCACGTGCCCTTAGAATACCATCTGTTTAATCTCTCACGTGCCCTTAGAATACCATCATTTAGATGTCATGTAAGTATATTTTGGATAGGGTAATAATTAAATAGATAGGTCCTCAATCAATTGCCTAGACCAGGGTTTCCCAAACTTGGGTCTCCTGCTGTTTTTGGACTACAAATACCACCATACCTAGCTAGCAGGACCAGTAGTCAGGGATGATGGGAGTTGTAGTCCAAAAACAGCTGGAGACACAAGTTTGGGAAACCCTGACATAGACTCTCTTCCTGATCACAGTACCACTCCACCCACCCTGCATGCTTCAATACAACTATGCTGTCAAAGTAGGACTTGAAGGCAGAAGTCCAGACACAAGGTATGGAGAATGAGCAGTGTGTATGGAGGTCCTGGACTGCCCAGATGACAAAAAACCCCCAACCCCTCTTGGCCTTGCTGATGTGGTCCAAAGGAAAGCAGAGCAATACATTTGGCACCAGCTTGGCTGCAGGAGTTGCCAGAAGGAGGCATACAAGACACCATCCAACCATCTTAGGGCCTCCACTCTAGATTTGTGTAGGGTTTACGCCTTAGCTTTTCCTTCTCCCAAATATGTCCTGCATGGCAATGGGTTCTGGTTGTATATAGCATTCATCATGATGACGTTTGGGTCTTGATCATTTGATCCCAGCACTGGCTGGTTTCCACATTCGCAGGGGTTGTTTTCACAAGTGGCTCATCTGAGAAATCGTACCTCATTTTTCTCCTTCAGCTTTGTGATCATAACAATGACAGGACTGTCCTCTTGCCACACCATCAGCCAGAAATCATTCACTGTATTAATCATTGGGCCCTGGGTTGCGATGAAAGCCTTCTCCTGGCCTCCATAACCCTGGTTGAGAAACAAGATACCTTACATTTGAACGATTAACAGTTAAAGATCTTCATTTGTATAAAAGAATCAGACACCTAAAAAAGGAGAGAGCCAACACTGAAAGCTTGTACAGTCCTTTAGCTTAAAGCACCAATAATCTAAATGTGCCTCCAGACAATCTGCTATTGTGCTTTCATTGTGATTTTCTTGCATAAAACTCACACAAAGGTTAGGTGCTATCTTCTCTTTCCTGGGCATTTGCTCTGATTTGTTTGTGGGGAGGCTATCTGACAATGAGCATTCTTCCTGATTTTATCCTCATTTGGTTATATGCTTGCTGATTAATCAGTCATTTATCCCATCTTTTTTTTTTTACTGCATTTCCCCGTCCAATCAGGTCCTACTCAGAGTAGACCCATTGAAATAAATGGGCCTAAGTCAGTCATGCCTGTTCATTTCAATGGGTCTACTTAGAGCAGGACTAGCATTGAATGCAACCCATGTGTTCCTGGGGTAGACACAGAGCAGAAGTAAAGAGAAACATGGCGGCCTTTAATTCAGCAAAGCTAGGGAACTAATGTTGGATAGTCTCCTAGGTAAACCAGAATCAAGTACTCCTAAACTGAAGGCACGAAAATGAACTTTAAGAAAGTAAATTCTCACACAGTTCACATCGATTTACTTACCCGAATGTAGTTAGCATTTATGTAGGTGCTCAAAGCATCGCTTGGGTTCTTTGGTTTCAAACAGACTCTGCTTACAGGATCTGGGAGGGGAAAAACAAACTTGGAAATCAAAATGAAAATCTATTTACCTTTAAGAGCTACAGAAGCATACGAAAAGGAATAGGTGGTGAGGTGGCCAATGGTCAAGAATGATGGGAATAGCAGTCTCCCCTCTTGTGATTCCCAGCATGCAGTGGAGGTAGAACATAAGCATCATGGCTTCTGGCTACCATGTCCATCAACCCCTGGAAGACCACAGGTTTGCCACCCCTGATCAATGAATTTGAGTTTGGCTGCTTTCTAGAGTGGGCTGAAAATCTACAGCATCAATTTCAATACAATTGAAGCCAGACATTCAAAAGAAATAGTGCTAAATTGATTGAGTAAATAATAATAATAACCTGTGTGTGGAGGGATTATTGTTTTCACTTGTTACTATGGTATGCATTTTTGTGTTTTTATATTGTGACCCTTGGTTGAAGGGTGGTATAGAAATTTAATGAAGAAGAAGAAGAAACCTCAATGAATTTTGAAGAAAATAATGTTGCAATAAGCTATAAATACCAGGGGGGGAAAGGAAGGGTCCACAACCCAAAAGAACACATGGTACTTCCCCCCGAAAAAAGGTGTGTGTGGGGGAGAGAAAATTCTGTCATTGTAAAATTAAGAACCATGCCACATTACGGTTAGGTAACTGACCAGCCCAGGAAAGAAAGATCATAATTCAGAAGTACGGAAAACTTTTAACACAAGTCACTGGCGAACTTCACAGCAATGCACAGGGTGGGGTTGTCAGCCTACAGCCCTTTTCAAAGAAAAGCCATCATTTCACACATCCCTTGTCAGGTGCCCTAGTTCAAAAGGCACACCCAGTGTTGGGAATGGAAAGGCTGACATCAGCAATGGACTGACAATAGGAAAAGGGAGGACTGCACCACTGGATTAAATAGCAGACGGATAAAAATACCAGTTTAAACGGACTTACTCGGAAGAATGGTCTTATAGCGGTTTTTAGTTCCGTGACTAGGGATGTCAATTTCTTTAGGATCCACAAAATTCATGGGGATTTCCTAGAGAGGAAGGAAACACATACACCCATAATCAAGTCACATTAGCTTTTATAAAGTGCCACTTACCACTTGCATGAAAGGAACCACAAAGCAGCCTTAAAAGACTATAATTTTGAGTACAGCAGCAATGGGAGGGAGGCAGGGTGCTTAGTCTTTTCCCCGCTGGCCATATCTCCGGCTCAAAATGGCCTCTCCAAGGGTGATGGATGTTTACAGTGGAGCTGTGCCACATACTTGTCCTCCCTCTGGCTAAGTAGTTGCTGCAGAAGGGGATGGAAAGTTGCTGGGGAGGTTGGCACGGTGCAAACATGCTGGCAGAGCTAATCTGGTGTTCCTGCTGGTGCATTTGCACCGCACCGACCTTGTTGCCACCTTACTTCTTCCCATCTTCCTCCCAGTAGGCAGCAATTTGGCCAGAAGGAGATCAGGTAAACAGCACAGCCCCAGTGCGCTGCCCACTACTGGGCAGCAGGTGTGGAAATGTTACTGCATTCAATTTCCCTTGGGATGACTTAGCTCATCAGGACCAGTTGCATCACGCTGCGAGAGGCTCTGCTGGCTGTACTGCCTTCACAGGTGTCCACCTGGTCATTGTACAGAATAGAGTTCCTCTGGCAGTTAGCAAGCAGTGGGCACTGATGCTGGATGGTGTCAACCAGAACAGAGGAGGGAAATGTACTTCTTGTCCTCACCGCTTTTTTTGCTGTTCCGATATTGGTTGTTTGGATTTTTGGTTTTAACAGCTGGGTACCTCTGAGTATATGGTCTTGCATTATATCTAATATGTAAACCACTTTGGTAATTCATAACAGAAAGCAAAAGCAGCATAGAAACTCTCTAAAATAAATACATAAAAATAAGCTAAGTCGTAGAGTAGGGTCACAGATTTGAGCTAGTTGTGATGACAGGCCAACAGACTTACCATAAATTCGGTCTGGAGCAAATGAGAACTTGTCACTGTGTCTTGCAACTGCTGTCTTGTCAGAATCCGGCTGGCTGACTGCAGGTACTCCATGGCAACCTTTTCTCTTGGCGTCGGCACGGCTACGAAAGGTTCAATGCTGCCCAAGCTGCTCATATCCAAGGTGAGCGATACATTGGATCCTCGCCTGCATTACAAAACAAGTGACGTGCAATCAGCTCTTTATCTCATGAGGACCTTACCTGCTATTTTAAAACTTGATCTAGGTTGAGTGTTTGCATGTGGAGTTTGGGCTGCAATCCCAAACATACTTCCTGGGCAGTAGGTCCCACTGGAGTAAACATGCATGGGATTGCACAGCACTTTCTCAGTTCCATGTGTGTTCTTCTGATCTCTGCCACTCTGTAAGCTCCTCCCTAAAAGCTTCCTAAGAACGTCAGAAGACTGTCCATCAGCCCAGGACCTATTAGGTGCTGCTGTTGCCCTATGTCATTGGAATTGCAGGCAAACAAACTGGCATGGTTCTGCTCTCAGATATCACAGCTGGGAGTCATCATCTACAGTGGTACCTTGGGTTACAGATGCTTCAGGTTACAGACGCTTCAGGTTACAGACGCTTCAGGTTACAGATGCTTCAGGTTACAGACACTTCAGGTTACAGACACTTCAGGTTACAGACTCCACTAACCCAGAAATAGTACCTCGGGTTAAGAACTTTGCTTCAGGATGAGAACAGAAATTGTGCAGCAGTGGCGGGAGGCCCCATTAGCTAAAGTGGTGTTTCAGGTTAATAACAGTTTCAGGTTAAGAACGGACCTCCAGAACAAATTAAGTTGTTAACCCGAGGTACCACTGTATTCTTATTATTTCACACTATTCATTTGCTTGCTTTTCTCTGCTATGTGTCAGGCAGATTGAAACCTAATTCACATTAGAGCACATTGCTCCTTGCACCTAATGGACTTTGGCTCTGGACAGTTCTCTGATCTCAGGAGGTTGTGAACTCTTCTTCCTTGGAGGTTTTTAAGCAGAGGTTGGGTGTCCCTCTGTCATGGATGCTTTAGCTGAGATTCCTGCATTGCAGGGGGTTGGACTAGATGACCCTTGGGCCCCTTCCAACTCTATGATTCTATGATCTTCTGGGTCAGGTTTGTGCATGTGCATGTGCATGTGCAGAGGCAGAGGTAGGAAGACGCAGTTTCAAGTAAAAATTACCCGGAGGCATTTTTGTCACATCAGTTAAAATCATATGAACATATTGTTGGAATTGGGGATGGACAAATCTGTCAATTTTTGTTTCTCTCAATCTTATCCCCCCCCCCCAATTCTTAAATTCAGTTCTCTGCTTTTCCAAAGAAATTTGCACATTTTTGGGGGGGTAAAAAAGTCCACAATTTAGTGTGAATTTCTCCTAATATTTCTATGAAGTTTTGACCAATATGCACATATTTCTAAGCAATTCCCCCAAATACAATGCATTTCTGTCTGTTATTTTTACTAACACAGTGGTACCTCAGAAGTCGAATGGAATCTGTTCCGGAAGTCCATTCGACTTCCAAAACGTTCAGAAACCAAGGCACGGCTTCCAATTGGCTGCAGGAAGCTCTGCACGGAAGCCACGTTGGACGTCCGGGTTCCAAAGAATGTTCGCAAACCAGAACACTCACTTCCAGGTTTGCAGCATTTGGGAGCCAAAACGTTCGACTCGCAAGGCATTCAGAATCCACAATACGACTGTATATGTAATCTTCTGGATGAGACCTAAACTGCAATTAGAGTATGGTGTGGGCCATCACCTTTCTGAAGAACCTTTCTGAAGCTAAGCAGATCTAGGACTGTCCAACCCAGCTGAAAGAGTTCTAGAGAACCACATGTTAACCACCTTGGGAACAATGATATAATATAAATGGAAGAAATAAATAAATAACTTCAATAGGTGAATCATGGCCCCACTGCAGGTTCACTCCATGTAATATACAATTCTGTCACTGTTAGGTCTGGTAATTCTCATTTTATGGACTTGTCCCCTTGAAAAATATTCTGTTGCTGCCAGTGTTGCCCTGCTTTTTCAGCTAATTAGCAGCTTCCTGCATTGCAAAACTAACTTAGAAAAGAACCATTTCCCCTTCTTTATATTCTGGAAACACAATCCTTCATTCTCTCTTATTTGCTGCCAAAGGATCCTTCCAATATACTCAGGTTTGTTTGATTGAATCAGCACGCTCCTGCCATTTTGCAAGAGTGAAAATGACTTTAATTATTTGGATGTTGCTTGAGAATAATTTATCAAAGAACACTTGCTAAAAATCAATGAGGCCAACTAAAACACTATTGCTTGCAGGCTTATACCTGTTTTAAATAAGAGCTTTGGAATTATTAATGTATCCACCAAGAAAGAGAGTTCAAAGTTGCTGACAGATGTTTGCCTTCCTCTCATAGCCTCCACACACGGCAGTTTAATAAAGAGCCGCCTGCCTCATTCTGGCACTTTCCCTCGAAGAATCATAGAGTTGTAGAGTTGGAAGGGACCAGAAGGATCGTCCAGTCAAACCTCCTGCAATGCAGGAATCTTTTGCCCCACGTGGGACTCAAACCCACAACCTTGAGTTGCCTTGGTCTTGCTGGTTGATGATCTCCGGTGAGCTAGGGACAAAGGTGAGAGTTGTTTCCTAGTTCTCCTGAATCTCTCAGCGGCGTTTGATACAATCGACCATAACATCCTTCTGGACCGTCTTGAGGGGCTGGGAGCTGGGGGCACTGTCATACAGTGGTTTCGCTCCTTCCTCCTGGGCCATGTTCAGAAAGTGGTGGTGGGGGATGAGTGTTCAGACCCCTGGGCCCTCACTTGTGGGTTGCCTCAGGGTTCCGTCCTCTCCCCCATGCTTTTTAACATCTATATGAAGCCGCTGGGAGAGATCATCAGGGGGTTTGGACTGGGTGTCCATCAATATGCAGATGATACCCAGCTCTACCTCTCTTTCAAATCAGAACCAGTGAAGGCGGTGAAGGTCCTGTGTGAGTGCCTGGAGGCGGTTGGAGGATGGATGGCGGCTAATGGATGAAGTTGAATCCTGACAAGACAAAAGTACTGTTTTTGGGGGACAGGGGGCGGGCTGGTGTGGAGGACTCCCTGGTCCTGAATAGGGTAACTGTGCCCCTGAAGGACCAGGTGCACAGCCTGGGAGTCATTTTGGACTCACAGCTGTCCATGGAGGCTCAGGTCAATTCTGTATCCAGGGCAGCTGTCTACCAACTCCACCTGGTACACAGGCTGAGACCCTACTTGCCTGCGGATTGTCTCGCCAGAGTGGTGCATGCTCTAGTTATCTCCCGCTTGGACTACTGCAATGCGCTCTACGTGGGGCTACCTTTGAAGGTGACTCGGAAACTACAACTAATCCAGAATGCGGCAGCTAGACTGGTGACTGGGGGTGGCCACCAAGACCACATAACACCGGTCTTGAAAGACCTACATTGGCTCCCAGTATGTTTCCGAGCACAATTCAAAGTGCTGGTGTTGACCTTTAAAGCCCTAAACGGCCTCGGCCCAGTATACCTGAAGGAGCGTCTCCACCCCCATCATTCTGCCCGGACGCTGAGGTCCAGCACCGAGGGCCTTCTGGCGGTTCCCTCATTGCGAGAAGCAAAGCTACAGGGAACCAGGCAGAGGGCCTTCTCGGTAGTGGCGCCCGCCCTGTGGAACGCCCTCCCATCAGATGTCAAAGTGATAAATAACTACCTGAGATTCAGAAGACATCTTAAGGCAGCCCTGTTCAGGGAAGTTTTTAATCTGTCATATTTTAGTGTATTTTTGGTTTCTATGGAAGCTGCCCAGAGTGGCTGGGGAAACCCAGCTAGATGGGCGGGGTACAAATAAATTATTATTATTATTATTATTATTATTATTATTATTATTAGAGTCTCATGTTCTAACAGCTGAGCTATTACTTGCCTTTCTAAGGGAAACCCACCCACTGATGCTAATCACATGGAACACTCTGCCAATAGAGATTCAGCAGACGCCTTATGTTTCAACTTTTAAGTGACTCCTGAAAGCCTTCCTAGTCTGTCAGGGTTATAGCTATTCTTACAATAGTCAGCTAATTTCTGATTTTAAAAATTTCATGGTTTTTAAAGCTGGGGAAACTGAACAAAAACAGTATATAAGGAGAAAGAGACAAATAGGTTATATCTTTCTTACTTCAGGCCTTGGACATAGCAGGGAGACATTCAGCCACAGGTACAGAGGAAAAGCTCCCTCAGAACTACAAAGCCAGTCAAATTAAATTCCTCCTCAGTAGGAATCATGCCACTCTGCCTGATTGGTAAGCAACATCTCCTCCAACACCGGCTTTTGGTTAGCTGACTTACTGAGAGCAGAATTAACCCTTTAGGTTACACACTGAATGATCTCTGCTGTTTCACTACCAGCAGTTGTAATCCTTGCCATCTAGTGGAATACAGCTCCTGCTATTTTACATAGAAAAGGGTCCCCATTTCAATACTCCACTCTCCCAGAACACTTTGCAAATGAGTGTGAAACTGTTCACAAGGGGGCAAATATCAGGGGGAAGAAGGTGCCCAGGCAACTAGATCAACTGCCCCCTCACATAGTGTGCAATTTTAACTTTCTAAAAGGGTCTGCGTTTTCTTTTCCCCAGCAAGCAGAGAAAACCCATTTGTTTTGTTTTGTAACAAAGCACAATTGAAATGTTAATATTTTCTTTGGCTTTTACATTGTTATATCTGTCAGTCGTGGCAAAAGGGCTACTTCCTTTTTAACAACAAAAAAAGAAATGTGGCCAGATCTAATTATAACTTTGAATTTATAGCTTTTTCTAGTTCAAGAGATTGATCAAGAAAACTGTGCAACAGCCCTGCCGGACAGATGTAAAGAAGGCAAGGAGATGTATGGAAAGAAACACAAGAATTATACATATAAATTTGCTATTCAAATGGTTAGGGAATAACAAAAAATTGTTCCAAATGGTATTTAACGTCAGTGATAGGGATGCAGGTAGCACTGTGGTCTAAACCACTGAGCTTCTTGGGCTTGTTGATCGGAAGGTCAGCAGTTCGAATCTGCGCAATGGGGTGAGCTCCTATTGCTCTGTCCCAGCTTCTGCCAACCTAGCACTTTGAAAGCATACCAGGGCAAGTAGGTAAATAGGCACTGCTGCAGTGGGAAGGTAAACGGCGTTTCTGTGCGCTCTGGCACTCATTATGGTCCTCCAAGTGCCAGTAGCAGTTTAGTCACGCCTTTACTTTTACCTAATGTCAGTGATAAGAAATGTATCAAGGCCTTTAGCACCTCCTTGCTAAAGCTAAGCAGGTCTAAGACTGGACAGTTCCTGAATGAATGACCACCTGAGTACATCATGCATGCTGTCTTGGGTTACAGGATGAGATATAAATGTAAGAAGATTATGAGGCAGTTCTTCTTAGGAAGGCTTTTCTGTAGAAACTCACAAATCCTCCTTAGCCCAATTTCAGAATATTTCACATCCTCCCCAACTGATTCACACAGCAGTTTTGAGCGAGTGAGGCAAGGGTGAATGGAAGAGACATTTAACTGGGAAATAGTCTACGAGAAACTCCTCTTCTCCTTCTCGGGGCCATCCAAGCTGGTGAAAGCCACCAAGCCTTTAAAGGGGTTATTTCCTGTCTGTACTTTACATTTAAATCGCTTCTCTCGTCATACGTGGCTATTTCATTTGGCACCCTGCTCTCTCAATGTAGTTTAAATTTACACTGTAGTTTAAATTTACTCTCTCAATGCAAATTGGACTGCCATGCAAATTTTCCTTTCTTCCTTTTTTATTAATTTAAATTACACACTTATACAAAGAATTTACAATCTCATACTACAAAAAGTAAATTAAAGAAAAAACAATTAAGAAAAAAGAAAAGAAAATACAGAAAAAAGAAAGAAGAAAAAGCAAATTTACGTACATAAAAAACACTTAATCTTCCTAATTAATACTTAATTAAACACTTAAATAAAAAAGACTTCTGACAAAACGAGTCCTCCAATCATTCTCATTGTACTGTTTATACTGTCTTTTTTCCGGACTTTACATTTAAATCACTTCTCTCGTCATACGTGGCTATTTCCTTTGGCACCCTGCTCTCTCAATGTAGTTTAAATTCACTGCTTTCTTCCAATGCAAACTGGACTGCCATGCAAATTTTCCTTTCTTCCAATCTGTTCAAGGAATTAAACAAGGCTGACCGATGTCTAAAAGTCTCTGCCTTCTCACTTTGGTATTCCAGACAAAGGGAGGAGCCGCTTCCTTCTGCCCTCCCAGACCTTCAGGACATTTGCCGAGATTCCCCGTTGCTGCTGGGGGCTGTTTGTTAGACAGTGTCAACAGGGCAGGTGGAAGGAAGCCATTCATTAGCTGGCAGGAGGACCGATTACAGAGGAAAGGTGCTTGGCTTTGCATGTTAAGACTGCATCACAACTATGCACATCCTGATCTGGAGATTGCACTGACAGGCAAAGAGAAAGGATTGCCGAAGAGGCAAGTGTGGTGTAATGGTTAGAATGTTGGACTAGGACCTGGGCGAGAGACTTTGGGAATAATATATAGCTTACAGCTTGGGAAAAACTAAGTTTGTTATTGGTATGAGCTTTCGTGTGCATGCACACTTCTTCACATACCAATATCTGAAGAAGTGTGCATGCACATGAAAGCTCATACCAATAACAAACTTAGTTGGTCTCTAAGGTGCTACTGGAAGGATTTTTTTTCTTTTGTTTTGACTACAGGAGACCAACATGGCTATCTACCTGTAACTAGAGTTTTAAAGTTTGGGATTTAAAGTTCATGGCATGTTGAAAGAAAATTATATGAAAATGATGTGCCGATAGTATTTAACTCCTAGTAAATTAGCAAAAGTGTATAAAACATGCTCAAATGTATGCTGGAAATGCAAGGAAAAAGAAGGCACCTTTTATCATATGTGGTGGAATTGTAAGGTAGTAAAAGGACCTTGGGAAATGATATATAATGAGTTGAAAAAATGTTTAAAATAACCTTTGTTGAAAAGCCTGAAGCCTTCCTTTTAGGAATTCTAGGTGCTGAAATCCCAAAGAAGCAGAAAAGACTATTATGTACGTGAGCACAGCTTCACGGATGTTACTGGCCCAGAGATGGAAAGAAGATAAAGTTCCTACCAGAGAAGAATGGCAGATGAAGTTAATGGACTATGCTGAAATGGTGAAAATGACTGGAAGAGTCAGAAATCAGGAAGACCAAAATTTTAATAAGGAATGGGGAAAATTTATAACTTATCTGAAAGACCATTGTAAACAGTTAAAATCATTAGTAGGATTGGAATATCACTTGTGGTTTAAGGCTGAATTCTGGACATAATGGAAGAGGTAAAGGACTTGGATTACCATAAAAGATGTGGGAAGAAAGGGTTAATGATAGGACCCACAAAGGGGAGGATGGAAGTCCTTGGAATCTTGTTTTTATGATTTATGTTTGATATATCTCTGTAAATTTTTAATTTGAAAAACCAAATTAATAAATTTTCAAAAAAAGAAAGAAAGAAAGAAAGAAAGAAAGAAAGAAAGAAAGAAAGAAAGAAAGAAAGTTGGACTAGGACCTGGGAGGCCAGGGTTCAAATCTCCACTTGGCTATGAAGCACATTGTGAAGGTAGAACACTGTGAGGGAGATAATTTATGTATGCTACCTTGAGTTCTTTTGAGGAAAAGCGGGGTAGAAATGTAATAATCAAAATACTATTTTCATTATTAATAAATGCTGCTTGTGCAAACAAGTTCCAGGTGCATGTCAGAGTAAAAAGCACCACAAGATCCTCAACAATGAATCAAGCTGCCTGGATGTGGACCCTGTAGGTGTGTGCATATCCTGCCTATTCTGCCTTCTGTATATTTGGGGATGAATCCCGAAGGAGGATAGGTTTTTCCCCAGTGTCCCCAGGATCCCTGCAATATGCTATAGCCACTTCCATGCTCATCAGCGGAAAGGTGCTAAATTGTTCTTGTTCTTTCAGTACAAGTGTAGTACACTGCGCTGTGGGGTTTGCAACCCTACTGTTGGCTTTAGGGCTCTCTGGTTCTCTCTTTCTGAACAGACTTTTAGAGAGCCTGTTTTCTAATATCAACATCATTCAACGAAGCAAAGTAAAATAGTACTTAGATGTTTGGTCCTTTGCTTTCAACTAAAAATTTGTTAAAAAACCCAAGAACAACACATTGGAATTAACACCGCAAAGGGGTTGGTGGGAGAGCAAGAGATCAGGCAAATTATCCCATTTGGGTGGGGTGGGGACAAACAGAAAAAGCATGCATGCTGAGCTTTAGTTTGATAGGAATAGCTCCATAGGTCTTCTTTGTGTGTGACGTTTGTATAGAAGAAAGCACACAGAGCATCATGTACAGAGTGTGGCGTGAACATGCTTTAAAACTGGGTAGCCAGTCTATGAACAGCGATCACAGAGAGCAGAACGTGAAAAGCACACTGTGCAAGCACTTGTGTGCCTAGGGTGGCATGTGCCAGCTGCTGCTGAGATAGGCCAGGTGGTTGTTTTTAATTAACCACCCCATTAATTCAGATGGCATGAATACACTAAAATGCCAACTGGCTTAACCCTAGCAATGTCCATGCATACACTATTCACAACCACTGCACTTTTTTCAGACCAACAGCTCTATCTTGGAAGACAGCCGAACACATTTAGGACATCATACAGGCATCTTTAAACACCCCTGACATGTGTAGGACAACTGCGATAAATTCAGTGATATACATGCATATGTGAATCCACCTGGAAGGGAGACCATTTGAGAACCACTTTGGGTTCCATGATGGAAGAAAGGTGGGAAATGGATGAATGGATGGCCTTGCTTGTACTTAAAAATTTATCTTGAAACCGAGTGTTAATTGGGACAGGACGCAGGATTTAGTGCTGACTGCTTAAGCTACTTGTTGCATTTATGGGCAAAAGACTGTGTGAAAATCGACATTTATAGGGCTATTCTAAAATTAAATAAACCACTCTTTATGAGGCTTTGTTGACCAGTTAGTTAAATGTGTGAGCAGGGGGACAGGATATTATTCAAGGTATGTGTCCCTGTTAGCCTATGCCAGGGGACAATCCTTCATACAAACAGCTAACAGTGGCACATCTCCATGGACCCTGCTTCCTGGTAGCAAGCCACGGAATCAGGATAGCATCTAAACAAGCTGTGTGTCTGTTGTCCCCAAGTTTTCTGACACAACTTCTGTCTTCCTTGGTTCTCCTTTCTGCTTATTGTACGTTTGTGTCTACAGCATTCTAAAACCAATTCATTATAAAACCAGTTCAAATCAAATTAATAGTAACCATTGGGCTAGAGTTCTGTGAAGAATTACCAAAGGAGGGGGTCAGGCTGTGCCTTGGCCAAAGGCCTGGTGGAACAGCTCTGTCTTGCAGGCCCTGCGGAAGGATGTCAAGTCCCGCAGGGCCCTAGTCTCTTGTGACAAAGCGTTCCACCAGATCGGGGCCACAGCCGAAAAAGCCCTGGCTCTGGTTGAGGCCAGCCTAACCTCTCTGTGGCTCGGGACCTCCAAGGTGTTTTTGTTTGAAGACCATAAGGTCCTCCGGGGGACATACCAGGAGAGGTGGTCCCGTAGGTGCAAGGGTCCTAGGCCGTATAGGGCTTTAAAGGTTAAAAAGGTTAAGGGAAGTGGGACCACATTACTTAGGCAGCTGTATTACTTAGGCCACACAGACTGCCTTGGTTTAAAGCTGTGGCTCAATGGTCACCCACCAGGGATGTGGTAGTCATGCGTTTCTTGCATTGGCAGAGGATTCAACTGGATGATCTTTGTGGCTCCCTTTCAACCCTGTTGATTCTATGACTCATGAACTGCCCAGCATCTTCAATCCCCAACTTCACACTCCAAGTCACTCATTCAGACTTTATCATCTCAAAATAAAAAAAATTTAAAAAATAAAAAAAATGAAGGAAATGATTTCGACAAGTACTTCTAGACTTAAGTTTTAAGCAATCAGTATCTGGTTGGGACAGGAATCGCTCAACATCCTGTGCAGGGAAACAGCTGACATGAGAGCAATTTCAGCTTTCCCTCTTTTAATCAGGCTTTCTAAAGTACTGCCAATTCACTCCTGTACTTCCCTCGATAAGGCTGTGCTGCTGAGCAACGGGAACTGACTGTTCAAAACTGAACGCTTAGACAGCCTCCCATCTTTTCCTGTCAATTAGTTCTACCATCGAACTGGAATGTTATCATGTAAACCATATTTTCAGATGAAACATTGACAGTAAACCCTCCCCCCAAGATTCATGCCTCTCGCTGTGTGTGTGTGTGTGTGCACACCCACACCCACACCCTCACATCCCTATCAACTTCCCAACATTTTGTACTGCTCTCCTGCTGGTCCATCACTCTCTAGCATAGGGACTGGGAATCTATAGCCCTCCAGATAGTTATCCCATCAGCACCAATCAGTGTGACTCAATAGTCAGGGATGCTGAGAGTTGGAGGGTTCCCCATCTATTGTGCACAAGAAACACAAATCAGATGGTCTGTGTGGTTAGGAGAGGACTTGATTCTCAATGACTGGAGTCACCACATTAGCAGTGGCCCTGAGTGCATGCTTTTACTTTCCCCTTGTATTAAGTGACTGGTTGCTGTTCATTCCTACATGGAAAGGTAAAGCACCAGAACAGTGCTCTCAGATGCAGCAAGGACAAAAGTATCCTTTGCTGATAATGATTCCACAAGGAATCATGTATTTGTATGCAGAACACACCGGTATGCAATGTATCTGCTGAGGTGCATAGTCAGGCTTGCCCTCCCCATACAGCCTGCCATCAAGGCTGGTGTTAGCCTGGTTGATGAAGAACCAGGGGTGCTGCTGTATACCAAGTCAGATCCATGGTCTAGCTAGCTCAGCAGTGTCCACACTCTGAGGCTCTCTAGGGTTTCAGACAAGGGACAGTCCCAGTCTTGCCTGGAGATGCTGGGAAAATCCTGGAAAATCCCAGGGCTGTACCTGGGATTTTCTGCATTCAAAAGCTGATGAGACCATTATTTGCTGTGGGGAGGGTTAGGGTGGGGCTTCAGAGGAACAATTGGGAGCTTAAAGTGAGCAAGGCAGACCAATACAGACTGAACAATTATTTAATTTGTACATGCATTTAACTGCATTCACACACCCTGGTTTTCTTAATGCTGCATAGCCACAGATTGACACTATTCATCCTCCTAAAATGTTGGGGGAACGGAAAATTCTAAACTCTTTGAAAACTATTTTAGTGCTCTCGTGTCAGAAATAAGACTTATTGAGTTCAATGGGGCTTACTCCTAGATAAGTGGGCCCTACGTTGCAGTCTAAGCTATTGCTCCTTCCCTTCCTCTCACCCCCAGCCACTTATAAATACAAGGAACCTTTTAACAAGCCACTGAGACAAATCACTGACAAGCTACCAAAACTGTCTGCCAGATGTCAGCCAGTGATTAATCTGTCTTAAGTTCAGCCAAAGGGAATAAATGTAATGGGTGGTGCAGCAAAGACAAGCGCAATCAACAACTGACTGAAGAAGGTTTCCTGTCACCTTGGGAATGATATTGATTGGCACTGCAGTTTCCTGTGTACAAGCTAAAACCAGTAGCAACGACTGCAACAAGAATCAGGCCATGATAAGAACTGTGAGCCTGCAATATGCTTACGCTTCTCTTAGGAAGAAAAGCAAAACAAAACACTGGCCTAATTTACATAAAAGGCTTTGTATTAGTGTGGAGGCAACTGCAGATTTATTTGACTCTGGAGATGCTGATGCTGTAAGTAGAATTGTCATAAAAACGGAGTGTCTCTTGGGAGTTGTCTAATCCAAAATATAACCACAGTTTATGAGCTCTTTTGAACATTGTTTCTTAGGAAAGGTGGAAGATCTCCTTTGGTATAGGCCATAGCGTACAACAAAAAAGACAGTGCTCTGTGTTCAGTGGAAAGAGCTTCCTGTTGTAAATATATGAAGTCTCTGTTGTGAATATTTACTGCAGGGTTGGGGCCCTCTAGACAACAGCCCCCATCATCCCTGACCATTGGCCATGCTGGCTGCAGCTGATGGGAGTTGTAGTCCAACAAAACACCTCCAGAGCCTCAAGTTCCCTGTTCCTGATTTACTGTCACAAACAGTTGTATTTCGGCCCTGAAGATACTAACCTGATGTTTGTTCCCCTCAGACTGAAATAGCTGCATTGTGAATCAAGAGAAAATGCCTACTTAAAACTTTAGCTTCTTTTAAATTCACTTCCCTAAATTAGGATATTTCTAATTACTTTGTCTTAAGGTTTTTCGTGTGGTGAATATATGTGCGAGGGGCTTGTGGGGTTGTGGTAGTTAGCATGACCCCTGCTGATGTCATGCATGTCAGCTACATGCACCCACTGGCCTCACATCTGGCTGTTTCATGATAGGAGGAATCCTGGACTAGTCAGGAGACTCCCCTTGCATGGAGGAGCCCTAGGCATGGACATCTCTTTGCACATGGGGCATTTCATAAGCCCACCAAATGCACAAACTGTAGAGAGTTTCAATACTCAAGAGGAATGATCTAAAACTGGGGTTTCCCAACCTTGGGTCTCCAGCTGTTTTTGGACTACAATTCCCATCCTCCCTGACCACTGCTCCTGCTAGCTAGGGATGATGGGATTTGTAGTCCAACAACAGCTGGAGACCCAAGATTGGGAAACCCTGATCTAATCCATAAGAACAGGGTACCTTAAGGACTGCCTGAACCCTTAAATCCCAGCTCAATCACTATCATCTGCAAAAGCATCATGGGTTGCCCCCATCTTGGTGGGGCTCATTTGACATCAACATGAAACCAAGCCTTCTGCGTTACTGACTCACTCCTGTGGAATCCTCTTCCAAGAGAGATTCAGCAAATGCATTCTACAGTAATTCTGGAATGTTTGCTGGAAATGTTTCTTCGCTGCCTGACGTATGCAGATGATGAACCCCCACCCCAATAACAGTTAGCTGGTGATACAGTTTAATTTTTGTTTTTTTAATGGTATTATAATTGCCGGCACAGGTGCATAATGGTTATGGCAGGAGAAGGGAGGGCTACAATAATGTCATAGGAGACTGGTACTGGGTTAAATTAACTTTATTGATTACAGGAAAGAATAGGCTTGGCTAAGGCATTGGGCATTGATAGGAACCTGGTGGGGTCGCTTTTGTGCTGCTTTTTATGGTATTATAATTGTTGCATACTATGTTGAAATTTTCAAATGAAACTGTGGTATACAAACATTTTTATAAATAACTAAACCACAGCACTCTCCCCTCCATTGTGTCCAGTCTTTGAAATACTCTTCTGAAACAACTTTTTTGGGGGGGTTATCCTAAGCTTCTGGTTTAAACAATTGTTACTGACATTTCCCTGAAAGCAAATGCCTAAGGGTTATATTAAGCACAAAGAAAGGCATATTCATCTCAACACAATGGAGTAAATTTATCCTCCAAATCTATGCAAAGCTGTGTATTTCGGCCAGGAAATTCCAGATCCCTTCCTGTAAATATATATTAGGTTCTCATGCTTGTGAAACCATCCACAAACACTGGCTCGGTTTCATTATTCAAATTGCAGAGAGCTACACAATGCCCGAAAGTCCATTAACAGAATGCTGAACCATAAAGGCAGGAAATGTTTAATAATAATTAGGTTATAAATAGCACAAGCAGCGATACTTAAGCCAGCAATTCTGCTCAATTAATTAAATATTAGAAAGGAAGGAATTTATCAGTACCTAAAAGGTATGAGAGCAGAAGAAACACTTGAGGCCCTGCTTTTTTCCCACAGAAGTATTTGAAAAAGCAGATAGCTTGTCACAGGTGAATGGTGGCCTTTTCCAGCCTAGTCTATACCTGCTGAACCGAATGCACTTAGAGGCTGCACATGCCTGTGCATTAATAGGGCTTCCCACCAGGGCTGGATTTAGGTTGGATGAGGCCCTAAGCTACGGAAGGTAATGGGGCCCTCTATATGTCCAGCTGTCCTTTGTCAACAACAAATTGTCGCTGTTTTGTGTTGAATATATGCTATATGGTAATTTATGGACCTAATGGGTATCTAAAGCCATTTGCACATAACAAATAGGTGCCTACACAGCACAAAACACTGTTGCTGTATGTAGGTTTTATTTTATTTGTGTTTTTATCTTATATTTTGGAAATGTACATCCAAGTTTTTTCCCCTTTATTTTTTTGGGAAGCCCCCCCCAAAAGAGTGGGGTGCTAAGCTATAGCTTGCTTAGCTTATACGTAAATCCAGCACTGCTCCCCATATTGTAACATATAAAGGTAAAAGTAAAGGGGCCCCTGACTTTTAGGTCTAGTACAGATTTCCCCAAATTGCAGGGCAATCCTAATAATGGGTTGCAGCCAACTAAGTTCTACTGAGAGTAGATCAATTGAAATTAACAGACCTAAGTTAGCCATGTCCATTAATTCCAATGGGTCCACTAACCTTGGATACAATCCCATGTCTATTCAAAGTCCTATTGAGCAATAAAGCTTACTCCCAGGTAAGTGGGGTTAGGATTGCAGCCTCAGTCATTAACATCTGTGTTTGAAAAATAAAAACACGTGAAATGCGAGAGGATAAACCCATAAATGACACCAGTCTGTGGTATTTAGATAATCTAATTAGAATTACAAGGAAGAGTGGGGCATGTTGCCCTCCTGGGATCAGTAAGCCTAGGCAGGCATTGGGGACGGGGCTGTCTTGAGGCCTGCAGCATCTCTAGGCACTTTCTCCAGTGGGAACTTGATCCTTGATCTTGAAAAGGTTGACCACCTCTTTAACTGCTTTAGCGCGTTCTCTCTCTCTCTCTCTCTCTCTCTCTCTCTCTCTCTCTCCCTACCCCAAGATATACGAACAAGGGTAAGCTAGCCGAAGGACATGGGTGGCACTGTGGGTTAAACCACAGAGCCTAGGGCTTGCCAATCGGAAGGTCGGCGGTTCGAATCCCCGCGACGGGGTGAGCTCCCGTTGCTCGGTCCCTGCTCCTGCCAACCTAGCAGTTCGAAAGCACGTCAAAGTGCAAGTAGATAAATAGGTACCGCTCTGGCGGGAAGGTAAATGGCGTTTCCGTGCGCTGCTCTAGTTCACCAGAAGTGGCTTAGTCATGCTGGCCACATGACCCGGAAGCTGTACGCCGGCTCCCTCGGCCAATAAAGCGAGATGAGTGCTGCAACCCCAGAGTCGGCCGCGACTGGACCTAATGGTCAGGGGTCCCTTTACCTTTAACTTTACCAAGCTAGCCAAGGCCCAGGGGAACAGGTGAAGCAAAGGCAAGTCTAAGAAGGGGGAACGACCCCAGTCAATGCTGTATCTTGCTTTGCGCCAGTGTAACGGGCTGCTTCCTGATCTGTAGCCAATGGAATCCACAGAGATCAGTTGGTACCACTTAGGAATGGTTGCTGAAGACATGCATCCTATTATCCACTCTCTTTTTCACTGTGTAGAGATCAATATTGCCAATGCCAGATTTCCTCTGTGAACACTAGAGAATAAAATTATCATTACCCCCAATCAGCCCTGAGTGCTCACTGGAAGGACAGATCCTGAAGCTGAGACTCCAATACTTTGGCCACCTCATGAGAAGAGAAGACTCCCTGGAAAAGACCCTGATGCTGGGAAAGATTGAGGGCACAAGGAGAAGGGGACGACAGAGGATGAGATGGTTGGCCAGTGTTCTCGAAGCTACCAACATGAGTTTGACCAAACTGCGGAAGGCAGTGGAACACAGGAGTGCCTGGCGTGCTCTGGTCCATGGGGTCATGAAGAGTCGGATACGACTAAATGACTAAACAACAACAACACCCCCAAACAAATACACATACATGGGGCGGAGAGACCTTTCCCCAGATTGCTACTACCCAGTAACTTCTCTTATGATAGTAATATTAGGCCACACTATAGTGAAAGAGAAATATAAACAGACTACTGAGCTGGTTAAAGCAGAAGGATTGCCACCAGAGGGCACATTCTAATTTCTCGAATGAACTCTTACAAGAATTTGTAACAGATGGAACAGAAGATCCACTGACAATATTCTCTTCTTCCGCTAGATGTCACTATCCATCAAGCAACAGCATCATGCCTACACCAGGGAGAACTCTATGGCAAGTTCTCAGCCCACACCATATGCACTTAAATAATACTCCAGAGTGAATTTAGTGAGCTCACAAAATATTGCTAATAATCAGGAAGCTTCTAGAAGAACTAATGCCTGGTAGTATAATGAAAGATGTGGCATAATCCTGATTAACGATGTTTTCGCCACTGTACACGGTGGCATTTTGCACAGCATTGAAGCTGCTCAAAAATAGTTAGGATAATGTGTTGGGACTGTGATTGTCCATTAGATTATATCCACTTGATATTTCCTACTTTCGATTTTTCAGACATCAGTATTTGTCTGGTTGTCTCACACACTGTCTGAGAATGTGAATTTCAGGGCAAGATGTTCCTGGTTCAAACTTTACGTTGGTGACGAATGACAATCCCCATCACACTGACCAGGGAGCTGAACCCATTGATCTCAATGGGGCTTACTTTTGAGTAGACATGTGTAGGACTGCACTGTGAGAAGCCTTAGGCAAGTCGCCATCACCTCAGCCTGCATCTGCAATGTGTGGGATGCTAAACTGTCCTACCTTGAAGAGGTACTATAAGGATAGCTTACAATAATCTAAACCCCTGCACCTCATCCATGAGAATTTCACCCCCCCCCAAATCTCTCCTTCCCAATGCTATTTATTTTCTTATTCACCAATGGAGAATGGTTGAGAGAGATGTTGGGAGCAAACATAGTACACATTTTTGGGGGGCAGACATGTCCTTTTTTCTTCACCGCACAGACAATGTCATGTATGAGAAAACTATTTCACACTGACACCTGATTCGCTTAGTTCTCTCAGCTGCTCCCCACCCAATTCAGGTATGAATTGTTCAACAATGCAGTAGAGATCTGTCTGCTCATATCATATATCCCATATTAGCTAGAATTCTGCACACCTGTTTCAGACTTTGTCAGAGTGCTATTTCATATTGAAGTGTGTTAAGGGGAGCAAAATGTTCTGTAAGGATCAAAAGCCCACCCTAAGCTATATTTTAAGACCGATCTGGGGTGGAGAGGCAGGAAGCAGGGCACTTTGAAGAACACTTTATGAACATGATAATAATAGCAATGTTTTCAACAAATGTCAAAGGGGCCACCTTTATAAGCAAAAGGATTTATGCCTCTAGCGTGTATACCTGGGGCATGGGCCTGCTAATAATCCCTCTCCAGCTTGTAAAAATAATGACTTGGCCAGAACTGTAGTTGCTCCAGAGGAAGAAAACCACATGACGTCTGAAAGGGGGGGGGGATCTTACTCTGTTCTCTTTAAACAAAATTTGCGTCTATCTGCAGCTCAGTAATCCAGAGAGATTGTGATAGACTACTACATTTATGTGCAGATTTCAAGATCTCAAAAGAACCTTTGGGATCACTAAATACATAATGGTTCTAATCCAACTGAGCAGATCTCCATTTACTAGCTTTTTGGCAGGGAAAGGAGAGGCAGTAGTGATGGGGTACCAAAGCCAGCAACCCATCTTTCTCCTGATTGATTGGGTCTCTCTCCAAAACAGCTGATTGGTGGAAGCTGGCCACAGAGCCTAGGACTTGCCAATCAGAAGGTCAGCAGTTTGAATCCCCGTGACAGGGTGAGCTCCCGTTGCTTGGTCCCTGCTCCTGCCAACCTAGCAGTTTGAAAGCACGTCAAAGTGTAAGTAGATAAATAGGTACCACTCCGGCGGGAAGGTAAACGGCGTTTCCGTGCGCTGCTCTGGTTCGCCAGAAGTGGCTTAGTCATGGTGGCCACATGACCCGGAAGCTGTACGTCGGCTCCCTTGGCCAATAAAGCGAGAGGAGCGCCGCAACCCCAGAGTCGGCCACGACTGGACCTAATGGTCAGGGGTTCCTTTACCTTTACCTTATACATATATCACTTGCTTACGGTTCCCCATCCAGGTACAGATATCCATGCAACCTGGGCATATCTGTAGAATTTCCATTTCCCTCTTGAGAACCAATGGCCTTTCTTCACTGTTGACTATTTTATTGCACAGAGAAACCAGCAGGACTCCTTTATTTGAACAAAAGGGAAGCCCTTTTAAGTATTCAGAACACATCCTGTACACTGTTGCAATTTCTGACATACCTTTGATGAAAATGCATCTATTGGTGAGATGCTGTTGTTTAAAAGGAATCTGTTCTTCCTAAACAGCAATGCTCTTAAATAACAATATTTTTGAGCACCCACCCACCCTCCTGCCTCGCTTCTGTTGCCTGCATGCTCTTTGCATCTTTCTTTTGTCTGCTAGCTGGACTTAGGCACTTTAGCCAACAAGAGTCACTGCGCAGCATATTGATGATTTATGAAAAGTGCTTGCACTAGAAGGTATGTTTCTAATTGATGGCTTTCCAGCAGATGTGCTGCAACTGAGGCCAGGACATAAACACAGGAAAGCAAAATGATGAAATTAACCACTCAATCCAAAAAGATCACATTGCGGATTCAAAGCATGTTTGTTTTCCTCTTTGGAAGCTTCCAACCTTTTTTTTTTTTTTTACCTTTACTGATTCCAAACATTATTTCAATACTTGGCAGTTTAAGTGCAAATTATAATCTCCAAAGTACTCAGAAAATAACTTCCTTTATAGCGGGGGGGGGGGCAACCTGTGGCCTTCTGCATCTTGCTGGAGCACAAGTCCCAGAGCGTTTGGGTAGATGGACAGCATACAAATGGAATGAATGAATAAGCTCCCATCATCTCTGCTCCTGCTTGGCTGGGACTGATGGCAAGAGGAGCACAACAACATCTGCAGGGCCACATCACTTGTCTCACTTGCTTATAACCGCAAAGGGGAACAATGGGAAACTGCATCTGGAGGGGTGTAAGCCTACCTTTCTTGAAGCCCCACTGACTTGATCTTGAAAGGCGATGGGCTGGTTGAAAGTGTGGGCTTGATCTCAGGAGCACATTGCCCTTGTGGATCTACTATGACATTCACAGCTTTAGGAGCCGGTTCGGGCTGGACCATTCTGTTTGCTGCCTTGTACTCAGACGGAGTTCTCTGCAGTGGGATGGATGAAAGGTGTATTTCCTGTTTCTTGTTCTTATCTTGTCTCACCGAAAATTGTATTTTCTCTTTCAGTCGGTACAGGACCTATTGAAAACAGAGAGAAGAGCTGATTTTATCTTAAGTTCGGGGGGGGGGGGAGAGAGACAAACTGGATTAAACAAGGCATCACTCAATGGCAAAGAATGTCAGTGGCAATATTTTAAAATGAGCATTTTGTGCTACAGAGTCTTTTCAAAAGAGGTCACACCCACATTTAAAGCACATAGTTCCCCCCCCCAAAGTATCATGGAAACTGTAGTTTGTTTAAAGTGCTAACAAATGTAGCTCTGTGAAGGGTAAACTGCATTTCCCAGGATCCTTTGGGATGAAGCCACGTGTTTAAAATGTGCATGCAATGTGCTTTAAATGTATGGTAGGGATGAGACCAGAATACTCAGCACTTCCTGTAAATAAACCTCAGTTTGTATTGTCTGCAGCTGAGGGTTCTTTGGGAATCATCTTCATGCCAATATCTATCATTTCAGTTGCTTTTTGAAAAAGATAAATGAGATACAGAGGGAAGTAACTGAACCAGAATTATTGCAAAGAAAAGAAACATTGGGGCAGAATGTATAAAACATATCAAAAGATTGATCCTTTCCTTCAAACAGCAATCTTGCACAGTGCCCCATACCTCTCAATGGTGCAATCTTATGCTTGTCTATTCAGTAGTAAGCCCCATTCAGTTCAATGGACCTTACTCCCACACCAGGACCCACAGAATCTATAGATTTATTACAATCTAGGTTCCCATTTAACTCTTAAATACTCCTAGCATACACTTCAAAAAATGTAACCACTCCAATCCATCTAAGGGACATATATACAAAAGATTCTGCACGAATACCCCCCAGCTCGGGAGTCAGCAGATTTCAGGCATGTGGAATCTACATTGCTTTTTTTAGTAGTAGAACCTCAAGATCCAGCAACCAGAATGGGATGCAAAAAATAGACATTTTCAATTAAGAATTATTAGCCCGGGATTTTGTTTGGAGTATGAGAACTGCATTATCCTTGCACAGAAAAATCTACTTCTGCTCCCTGCTCCCTGCCCCCAACTTCCTTTATTTCATGAGCATAAATGAAAAGGTGGGGGCATTTTTGGTGTTTAGCAGTTGGGAATAATAAACATTTGACGATATACTTCATTACTATTATTTATTATATATTTATTATATTTGCTAATTCACTTTAATTGCCCAAAACAACCTGCAACCAACCAAGCAAAGTAGCTCCGATGCTACTTTGAACCAGTAGATCCAATAATAATAATAATAATAATAATAATAATAATAATAATAATACCCCGCCCATCTGGTTGGGCCTGCCCAGCCACTCTGGGAGGCTACCAACAGAATATTAAAAACATCAAACATTAAAAACTTCCCTTCAAAGGGCTCCTAATCTACCCTCTGCCCTCTTCCCCCCCCCCAGCTGAATGAAGAATGGTCTATGCAAAGAGTGCTGCATAGGGTGGTCTTCAGCACGTCCTAGTCAGAGTAGAGCCTTCGAATCTAATTAACAACTAACTTCAATAGCTCAACCCTGAGTGGGAAAATATCACCCATGGTTTCTCTCCACCAGTCGAGCTACATAGCCTTCATCTGTGAAGCTTTCTCCAAAAAGCAGTAAGTACACACAAATCAGCTGTTTAGTAGAAGGACCGATGGGCTGGATGTCATCTGTTCTACTCTTTCTCCCCATAGAGAAGAACGCTTACTGATTTTTGAGGAGGGCTCCTCATGCTCAGCAACGCTGGGTGTAAGTAAGCACACATGCTCTACCCCTTACAAAATAAATGTGAGGCGCAAGCCGTTTTCAAGTCAGCTGCAGAAAAGCTTTAGTCGTTCCAGATGCAAACACCCAGCTTACATCAAGTCTGGCTGTGCATAATTTTTTATTGCTTTTTGTTAGTGGTTTAAAGACTGGACTGCATTATGTAAATACTTCTGGCACAAATCTGCCGCTTGGGCTTTTGAGACAAGCATGAGCTAAAGAAAATGTAAAGAAACAGACTTACCATCAGACATGTCACAATGATAACAAAGATGCTCAGAAATATGATGACAGCATAAAATCCTTCTTTGCTCCAGAGTTTACCCGATTCGTGCTTGCCTTGCAAGACGTTTTTCTTTGATTTTATAAAAACACAAAAGCAAAACAAAATGTAATTACACTGTTCTGGTTGCACACTTGAGAGCCCTTGTCAGGTAGATATGAAGGTTTTTTTAAAAAAAATCTTTGCTGTGTTTTTCTATAATATAAAATGCTTGGATGAATCAGTTCCAATCACACTTCTAACAAATACGATACAAAAACCACCCTAACCTGTCTAAGAAGGAGACTTTATACCTTCCTTAGTGAGCACTGGAAAAGTCTTTCTACCCATGAATCAAACTGTGTCAAGTTATATAGCCAAGTCTAATTCCTTCTTGGAAATCACCAGGTTCAGCAGGTGAGAAGGTAACTGGAATTGCTTAAACTTTCGGTCGACTTGTTTTGTATCTCCGCCCACAACTCCTTCAATAGCTATATAAGGCAACCTTAATCTGTGAACCATATAGAGAACTGAAAGCAGGTGCAAATGAAATCTTAGGAGGCAGCTGATAAGCAAAGAAAGATAAGTTATAAAAATCCTGACTTAGTCTGCATCTAACCCAACTTTTATATTATGCTGCTTCACAAGGCACTCAGTTTTCAGTAGTCAAGGCTCTTCTCTGTTGATATATCCTCAAATGGAGTGGAACTAAATTTTTGCTCAAGCTAAATTGCATTTTTCAATTGCAGTGTATGCATGCGTATTTGGGTAGTCAAAACGATGTACACTTTGTTTCAAATAAGCTAAAATTTTAATCACAAGCCTTGAAAATCTCATGTCAAAACAAAACAGCTAAGCTTTAAGGTGCCACGAAGTTCTGTGTTAATGTTTTGATTACCTTCTGGCTGAGCCTTTGGTCTTTCCCCCATAATATATACATCAGAAGGCCCTTTCTTGCATTTGGTACCTGTGGTTACTAAACACACCAAGAACATGTGTGGGGCTGCTACCACTCCTTAATGCTGCTGTGTGCCTCAACCACACACCATGACATGCAATGAACATCAGTTTGAAGGAGGCTGGTTAATGACAGCTATGTGTCAGCTGGGGGAAGTGGCCAATGAGCAGTTTCAAGCAGCAGGGCTCGCTTCTCACTGACCTTTTCATAGGTGGTGATGGAAAAGAAATTTGATTCAGATTGCATTTAAATGCAAACTTGCCTCATTCTCATTTGCTGAAACAATACGTAGCCAACCTTCACAATTTTCTGAATTTTGCAATGCAGTTTGCAAGTCAAGTAATGTACAGAACAATGCTAGGGTAATGTATGCATATAAATGCATATATTAATGAAAATAATCCACAAAAACGCATTACAGTGGTACCTTGGTTCCCAAACGGCTTAGTTGATGAACAAATCGTCTCCCAAATGCAGCAAACCCGGAAGTAAGGGTCGGTTTGTGAACGTCCGTTTCGGCTGTCAACATTGCTTCCGGGGCCATCAGCCAATCAGAAGCCGTGCCTTGGTTTTCAAATGTTTGGGAAGTCAAATTGACTTTCAGAATGGATTGAGTTTGAGAACCAAGGTAGCACTGTATATTACAAAACTGCTTTGCAAAAATGTGTATGTTGGGAGAAATTTGCAGCGACGAATTTTCATGAGGACTTTTTAAAAAATTGCAAACTGATGTGAAAATGTGAAAAACCAAACTTCAGACTGAAAAAGTTAGACGCTGAGAACTGAAATTGACATATCTGTCATCACTGCCTAATGGATAGGAAACATCTGACTAAGGCTAGAATCTAGGCATGACTAGGAGCACATTTATCTGCTATGCACTATATCACTACCTTTTGAAATGGTAGTGCTTAATAAGAGCACACTTGAGATGCGTGTTGAATAATGAGATGCAGCATGATATGATTGCTTACCTCTGGAGAGACTTCGGTAATTCCAAACTGGGATAAACTGTGGTGTAGCACATTGATATTAAGAGATCTCAAGACTTCTTCAGACGGTAGTGTCTCAGAAACGCCTTTTCTGTTTACTGGTGATACAAAGAGCTCAACACAGTTCTTCTTGCCCTAGCAGAATTGGAGAAGATAAATATAAGCAGGATGCGGACCTCTAAAAAATCTCTACTAATAACAAAACATGGTACGATTCTATGATTTGCTCTTCTTACAAGTGTTCATGAGAGACCAGAGCTGGGTGAATTCCCCTTAGTTCAAATCAGAATTATTGGATTAAGTAGAATATCTACCAAACTGAGTCCAGTTGGTATTTAGAACATCCAAATGGCACTTCAGATGTTTTAAATTTCCTCTTCCTTACGCTGTGCTTAAAAGTCTCCAAATCTGGGTACATAGTGATGAAGTCATTGCTACACACCAGGGCAGAGGAGCCTCTGGAAAAACCTAGAAAACCATGGGGACTTATCTGGGTCTATTTTAAAGCAGACAGATTCCTGAGGACCTAGAATTTAAATTCCACATGGATCCAAGAGAATCAAATACCCCAAATCTACTACTAGATTCACATGAATACTGGAATATGGTGCAGAGTGTGTCCATGCAGTGTCTGTGATATTAATCTGGGGTTGCAGTGATGTTACAGTCAGTTATGTGGATGCAAATGTTTAGGAGTGAGGTGCAAGCAATCAGTGTGAAGATTAAACCCCCAAGGGCTGAATATAGAGGGTTTGAAATTCATGGATTAAATTTGGTGATTCACCTCCTTTCCTGATAATAGCTACTTATTTGCAGTTTTCTAATGTGTGATGTTACCCTTAAGCAAATAATCCGAACTTGAATTCACACCATCAGAAAGATGCTACATCATACATTTGGACAACTTCAACTTCATTTAGTTTGCTCCAGCAAATTCTGACTGCCATGAAAACAGATGTTTCATCTCCCTCATAGGGGCACACATGACATGCTGTCAACCAACCACAAGTAAGTCCAGCCAGCTACAGGGACATGAACTCTCAAAGGCCAAAGTAGAAAGTGGAAAACTGATCTAGACATAATTGTTGTAAAGTTAATAAATCTAAAGGTGAAGCTCTCACATTCCAAGTGACATTTCTTCAGAGTCAGAATTGGGATTGTGTTTTGCCAAATTCAGCCATGGCTGCTCCTCAGGCCATGTATGAGCTGTGCACATCCATCTTGTGGTGTTAAGAGGAGCATGTTGACTGTGTCTTATAATCCACACAACTAAATTTGGTTTTAAAATGAACCGTCCCTGATTGAGGCGATATACAGCGTGTTGTAAATGTGGAACACAATATAATGTCTATCACTGCTAACCTATTTCAAAATCTCCCCATCGGACCAGTTTCACCAGGTAAGTTCTGCAGAAACGAACTGGTTAAGAACAGATGCAAAAATAAGCAGAACTTTGTATATGCACTTTGAATATGTTGTGTATAACATTATATAGAGCAGGGCTGGAAAACTCCCTTTCAGCCCAAGGGCCACATTTTTAACTCCTGAGGGTCACCTGCCAATGGTTGGTGAGGCCACAGGCAAAGGCGGCCAGAGCAATTAACACCGATTTTTATTTTTGTATGGTAGGCTAGTTTCTACACATACTTTCACATCCCTCTCTATCCTTCATTCAGATAAGCAAGAGATGTTATCAGAGTTGCAGGACACATTCCAGCCAGGTGACACTTCTGAGGGCTAGATGAAGAGTTCTGGAGGGCCATATTCAGCCCCTGGACCTGAGGCTCCCCACACCTCATATATAGAGAAAAGAAGCTCAGAAATGACCCTGCATGATCCTCCTTAAATTGGTGGGTAGATGTTCTCTTCTCAAAAATCTGGAGCAAACTGCTCATTCATAATTTGATCATTGTTTTGCTAGATGTCTGCCACATGCCTGCTAACTACACAAGGAACTAGGATGGAATCAACTGAAGAGGTGTAGCTCAGTGGTGGATTATATGCCTTTATGTAAACAAAGGCTGGGTTCAACCCCTGGCCATATTTAAGAGAAAGTCTCCTCTTTGAAAACATGGAAAGTGTCACCATTCAGTGGTGACAAAAACTGAACTAGGTGGGCCAGTGGTTTCACTAGAATTTGGCAGATTCTTATGAGCATTGGTGGGATACTTTTCCAGCCCAAATAGGAATTTGCCCAGGGGGAAGGTGTTGGGTGTGGTACTTCTCAACTCCATCATAGCCTCTCTGGGCACGGTGTCACTGAACCCATCCCTGGAAGATTTGCTACGTCCTACGGTAGACCTTGCACATAACCCGTTCACCATATCCAATGGCAGTTCAAGATGCAAATTAAAGCTAGCTGGTTGGCCATGTCAAATGTGATCATGTGACTTGACCTTCTGACTCTACAGTGGTCAGGTTCTGGGGTAATTTTGGTGCTCAAGACAATATTAGAGGAAAAAATTGTCTGTTTTCACACTCATGCAACCATGGTGGTATATACAAACTGGGACTGTCTAGAGAAGAATGAGTTATATGAAAGAGCTTCAGTGGCCATCAGAAGTCACCCTTGCAGTCAGCAGTTTGGGGAAATCTTTTCACTGTTTAAAGCTGTGCTGGGTTTTTATTCCCAGGACATGAAAGCTAAGAAATGAAAATTGTCACACAAAATGCTCACCACTTACAATGAGTCTGTTGATGTGCACTTGCTGCGGCAGCAGTCCTAAAGCAGCAGCTACTCCTTGGCGGAAAATCCGAAGCAATGTGATATTCAGCTTATTTACATCCATTTGCAGAGTCTGCAAAACAAACCCCAAACAGACAAATGCTAATCTTGCTCGGCATACACAGTTCCCTGCTAATGAATGACTTATGCGAATTGTGCAAACGGTTTTTCCCAGGACGACGACAAAGCTGCACTGGCTCTACCCAGAGGAAGAGGAGTTTAGGAGGGTCATGAAAAGGCAGCAAATTGTTTAGTTATTTAATTTGTTATCATGAGGGACGTTGTGGGGGTTTCTGTTCAGGTGACCAAATAACATGATGGTCCTGTGGTCCATTGTTCCTTGACCAGAGGAGGAGGCACCATTTGCTGTCCTGCCCACAATTAGCAAAACATGGCCCTGAAATCTGTGAAGCCAATGTGTGTTTTAAATCAAGAACAAGGGGGGCTGTTTCATTTTTCAGGATGGGCAGATTCCAGTGTGTTGAAGGCTGCTAATTTAAAGTGTGTAACATCTCGTCTTCTCCCAACTTTCAGTTCAAGGTGAGGTCACGGAACATTAGAAGGCTTCTTTGGCTGCAATCTTAAAAGCTTTACTCAGGAGTAACCCCCCCACAAGTCAATCAGAGCAAAAACAGCAGGGTAGTAACCCCTCTAAACGAAACAGCATTACATAAAATAAGCAAAGGTTTGTTTTTGATTACCATTTCACTTCCGAGGCATAAAGCAATTGAGTACAAAATCTGATGGCTTTATATGCTTGTTTCCTGAGCTGTGGTCATTATGCTGAACATCCTTTTTACTGCCACTTCCCACATTCTTGAACTGAGCCCTGATATGCCTAGCATGTTCTCTGGCTGATCCTTGACGCCAGTGAAGCCTTGTTGACTGCTTATTCACTCGCTTCGACTATTCCCATCAGCTACTAGTCTAAATGGCTCCCTAGAAAGAATCACTTGTTTTCTTAGGACTATAATGCACCCTTCTTGTCGTACAAGAACTCATCCTACTTTGTAAAACGTGCAACAGATTACACCCCCCTAATCCATTTGATCTTAATCAGGGCACATGCCGTAAGTCACCTGACATACATCATGCCCTCTTTTTGTCTGGAACAACCAGGCCTTGCCACGTGGAACCAGGCCTTTGCATGGGAAGTCAGAAATGTCTACCCCCTGGTATAGATTCTTGTAACTGAGCTTAAGTTGGTGAGACAGCAGCAGAAGGGAGAGGGCTGCAGCTTGTAGGAGTCTAGTTGTCTCTGCTGTATTTTTGCATTTTGAATCTGCTTGTAGTTATTATAGTCCCCATATGTTTCAGTTTATAGTTATGTTCAAGAAGATAGCTTATCTAATTATTCTCTGCACTGCTCTAAAACATATAATTTTTAATAACTTTTTTTGCAGTTGATTTGTGATATTTTGGGGACATCGTAAACTGCTTAAGAGTTTTCCTTTGAAATGCAAAGTGGTATATAAATTACCTAAATAAAATAATGACCTAAATAACAACAATGCAAACTGCCCTTTACATCTAGGGTATTCATGGAATATAAAAGCAGATCACGGGCACCGAGTTCACTCTGATTTTTTTTTTTTAAGTCTCCAAAGTATTGCAGACACTTTTAATTCAACAGAGGAAGTATTGAACTGTCCAGAGTCAGCTGACACTAATTAATCATATTATTCCTTGCTGATCTGTACTGTTTACCATTTACAGCACTTGTTCCCTAAGGGGAATACAGTTTTGAATGTGTGGTACGTGCTGTCAGCCGTGACTTTGTATGCCTAAAGGAGCGGAAGGTAAGTCACCTTGGAGGGAACACGTTCCCAATGCAATCTATTAATCTAGCTACTGCAACTGTTAGCAACAGTTTCCAGGTTGCTGTGCTTCAGGCTATAAATGCAATGGTGCTATACTGTCAAGAGGGGCCTGGAAAGGTAGAGTTAAAAACAAAGAGGACGTCAAGGTAAAAATCAGTGGCATCGTGGAATCTGGCTGGAGTTTCTATAGAAGGGACAGGAGGACAATTAGGTGATCTGAGAAAAGGAGGGAATGCACCATCCAAACTACAAGGCATATCTCTTATATGCAGGGGCATACCTAGGGGTTAGTGGTCTAAATCACTGAGCCTCTTGGGCTTGCCGATCAGAAGGTCAGCGGTTCAAATCCCTACGATGGGGTGAGCTCCCGTTGCTCTGTCCCAACTCCTGCCTATCTAGCAGTTCGAAAGCACACCAGTGCAAATAGATAAATAGATACCACTGTGCCAGGAATGTAAACAGCGTTTCCGTGTGCTGTGGTTCCTGTCACAGTGTTCCGTTGCGCCAGAAGTGGTTTAGTCATGCTGGCCACATGAGCCAGAAGCTGTCTGTGGACAAACGCCAGCTCCCTCAGCCTGAAAGCGAGATGAGCGCCGCAACCCCATAGTGGCCTTTGACTGGGCTTAACCATCCAGGGGTCCTTTATCTTTTACCTTTCTACCTAGAGGTTGACCAGGTAGGCCTCTGCCAAGGATGCAGACCCAGGGAGGGCACAAAAAATTGTGCCTCTCCACTCTGGCTCCAAGTGCACGCACAGACAGACGGACTTAAGGAATTGGAAGAGGAGGAAGAAGAGGAGGAGGGGAGATGGAGCCAAGCAGGCCTGACCCCAGTGGCTGTGGAAGAAATCACTGGCAGAGCACAAAAGGTGCTCGTTGCGAAGGGTGCAAGGGATGGGAGGAATGCTGATATATCTCCTTGCTAAGCGTACAAGGGAGCCTACGTACATTCTATGAAAGCTTATGGAAGCAATCTCAGTCCATCTAGCATAACAGGGGACTCCACCGACCAGGTGAATTAGAAACAATAGGGAGGTTCCCCACTTCAGACTTGGCCCTCCAACTCAAGCAGGAGGGCAGGGATAGTGGTGAATGTGTGTGTATGTGCATGCTTCTCCCTGCTCATGTGTAGGATTTTGAGGTAAAGTGGCCAGACTGTTGTATCGTCTCCTAACATCGCTCCTCCACAAGGGGATAATTATGGAATGAGGGAGATCTCCCCTCCCCGCTGCCAGGAGCTCTAACACAATTCAAATAAGGAACTGCTCCTTAAAATGGCGCTTATGGGAAAGTCTCCCAGCCATGCCCTCTGTTCAGCCGTGGGATAAGGACAATGGACAATGGACAACAACAGCAGGGCTGCCACTGGCTGAGCAGAGTCAAGCAGCCAAGGAGACAGAGGTGCCTGTGGCCTGCCTTCATCCGCCACTGCCTCAGAGAACAAGCAGTACCGCCTAGCTGGCTACTGCCACCACTTCCTATGGTGGGTGCCTGGCAGCAAGCAGCAGGTGTGTTGCAGGCAAGCAGTGGCAGAAGCACCCTCAGGAACCGCTGCCTGAGGCAACTGCCCCACCCTGCCTCACAGACAACCCGGCCCTGGTGGCTCTCATAGCTGTTGATAAAGAAGAATTCCAATACATAAAGACAGACATTTCCCTTACCTGAATAAAAGCCTTCACTTCCTTTTTTTGAAAATGGCCATTTTGACAAGCTAACCCCTTTATCCTTTCAGGCTTTGGCATTCTAGGCTAAGTCACAGAGGAGGGAAGAAAATATCCCAGAGATGTTTTCTTTAGATACAGCTTGATTTCAATACTTATGCCCAACTCTGCCTTGAAAAGTTTGCTCAGATCCCGCCATCGTTTGATTTGACATTTCCTTCTGGGAGTGCAAACTAATTGAGCACAAAGTGGTGGGAAGCTGTTTGAAAGAACAGTCTGAGATATGTTTCAAAGCCTGTTTTAAAAAGTTTCCACTCTTGCCGGGTGATTTTGGTTTCTCTTTTAAGCAACATGAAGTAATTGGCAAGCGTGGTCTCCCATAGAAGCAGATTGCTTATGATAAAGAGAAACATGAAGGGCATTGAGCCCAATTGTACGTTTAGGCTGCCATTCTTCACATGCTGCATGTGTAGGTATTAGGAGTACTTTACAAACACTATGAAATCTCGCTTCGACTTCTGAAAGATGCCTGCAGTCCTCGGAATAATGTCATCTTACAAGCGTGTTTAGCACAGTAGCGTCTATTTAGATCGCTCTAATTCCCCCACCCCCAACAAATTATTTGAGTATTAAAATATGAGGCAAATATTGCTGCCGCTGCATTTATAAGCCTCAGCTCAATAACCCAAGGGATGCAAATGAACTTAATGCACCCATCCAGAGCCCCTCTGCTCCTGCATTGCTTCTCCTTTTGTGCAAAACGCTGAACAAGCCAAGAAGCCAAAGTTTCCCATAGCTTTGAGGGATGACGAAACCAGGAACTATAGCAAATGGCTTCCAAGCAATTCAGGGTCTGGAATCCAGCTTTAGATCATGCCTTTGTGTTCCAGTTTGTTTGGAAGCCATTAACCATAGCTTCCCAGTTTGGGTATCAACAAGGAACTGCGGCTTCCTTTGTCACTCATGCAAATGGGGAAATGAAGTAGCTGCACATGGGCATTTAAGAACATATAATCACAGAACTGTAGAGCTGGGAGGGACTCTGAGGGTCATCTAGTTCAACTGCCTGCTGGCTCAGTTAATATTCTAATGGGAAGCTACTAATTTGCACTTTCCAAAACAAAAACTATATAAAAAGCAAGTATGGTGCTTGAGTAACCTCTACTCACGTATATGGGGCACATTCATGGAGAATAAGGCTATCAATGGGTAGTAGTAGTAGTAGTAGTAGTAGTAGTAGTAACAACAACAACAACAACAACAACAACAATTTATTTATACCCCGCCCATCTGGCTGGGTTTCCCCAGCCACTCTGGGCGGCTCCCAACAGAATATTAAAAACACGATAAAACATCAAACATTAAAACTTCCCTAAACAGGGCTGCCTCCAGATGTCTTCTAAAAGTCAGATATTTGTTTATTTCCTTGACATCTGATGGAAAGGGTGGGTACCACTACCGAGAAGGCTCTCTGCCTGGTCCCTGTAGCTTCACTTCTCACAGTGAGGGAACCGCCAGAAGGCCCTTGGAGCTTTACCTCAGTGCTTTAGCTCAACAATGGGGGTGGAGGCTACTAGCCACAATGGCTATGTTCTACCTCCGCCAACACAGTCAGTGTGCCTCGGAATGCCATTGGCTAGGAATCACAAGTGCTGCTGCACTCAGGTCCTGCTTTGGGGCTTCCTGCATACACCTGGTTGGCCACTCTGAGAGCAGGAGGCTGGACTAAATGGGTCTTTGGCCCAATCCAGCTGGTTCTTCTGACTGCTGTCACGACACATGCAAGAACCCCCACTAAAATGAAAGGAGGCTTTCAGCAACCTCCGCTACCCAGAGATGGTGGGTGGACCCTGATAGCTCACAAACCCCAGGGTTTTATTTGGAACTTGAAATCCGCATTTCAGTGTTTCAAGGAATGACCTTAAAAGCATTGTCTTCTGCTCCGCGAAAACAGCAAAGCAACAGTATCCATTTCTGTTTAAAACAGTTCTGAGCAGAAAGCAGATGGGATGCTTCCTTCCATGTAGCACTAAAGAGCGTAAACAGAGCCAAGGCATTATTCATTCATTATGGTTTGCTGGCGCCGGTAGGCACACTCCCCATGCTAGTCTGGAATTGGGCTGGTCGGTACGCTGACAGAGAAACTTAGATATTAAGGTGGCTATTGCAGAACCCCCAAAGAAGTGGTGTTCAGTGTCCACCATGTCCTTGGCATAACCTTCGTAGGTCTCAAGGTGAATGAGGTTTTAACCAGTGGCCCAGAACCCACCAGGGTTGGCATCACTTAAACCTAGAGGGCATGGCACAGTTGGCACGTTAGTACTGAGAACCCCCTCTCGCATGCTTCCACACAGCAGATGCTTGGCAAATGTGGGTATCCTGGCTCGATTGGAACATCTGGGCTGGGTATAGGAGCAGGTATTCCACATAGAGCTTGACAGGTCCAAACAAGTACCTTGGACTTGGCTTGGCCACTGCAAACTGGCAGCCACTGCAACTTGTTCAGAATGAGTGTAATGCGTTCTTGGCAAGCTGTCCTGGTGAACTTGCTGCAGTTTCCAAATGAATCCCAAAGGTGGTTCCATATAGAGTGCATTGCAATAACCCAGCTTTGGGGCTATATAGAGCACCTCTTTCCAGGATTGGAAATCCTGCTCTTGCAGGATTCCTGACCATGGGGAGAGGAGGGATGTTTGCCTATGCATGTATCTTTATGTCTCTAAGGGAGTGCCAGCCTCACTCAAGTTGCCTACACCTTTCAGATAGGACACCCAGACAAGATCACACCCAGAAGCTCTACAAGAGTCAGAAGTGTATATTTTGACACAAATGAAATTAAAAATGGCTCTGTAAATCATGGTCTTTCCTTTTAACAACAACAACAACCCAGTTTGAAAGTTCAATTTCATGCAACACTTTAAAAAACGTTGGGAAAGAAATTCAAATTCAAGACTGCTGTCGCCACCATTTACTTTGGTGAACCTCCTTCCTCTTTCAACATAATGAATCACAGACCAGGCTAAACTTTATATTAGGCTTAGAGGCTGGAAGCCATGTGCAAACATGAGCTAATTAACTTCCTTCTAGTTGGGGTTGTTTACCTTGTACTTTGCCCCTCCGTTTGCCTTGTTTCACAAACTCTACAGATAAGACAGTGAATGGAAAAGCAGGCACTTCATTTAGCGGAGAGGAAGTGTTGCTCTTGGAGTTGCTGAATGCCTCTATTTTTCTTTCTGGGTACATTTGACAGGTGGCCTTTCTCTGTCTCCTTGGTTATCCTCAAGAAAGGTACCCGAACACCTGCTTTGCTTCAGAGGTAACAGGTTGGACCCAATGCTGTACAAGCAGAGTTTCACTCACGCAACAGAACTTCCATTTTCTCTCCTCCCCCTGCGTAGCCCCAAAATATATGCTCTGGAGGGTCCCCCTCCAACCTTCCAGAGCATATTTTGAGGGCGTGCAGAGGGCTGGAGGGGACAGAAGAGAAAATGAAAGCTCCATTGCATATGCGAAAGTTGTGCACACTGACCAATTTTTCCATTTCCTCTTTTGCAGTCTCTGAAGGAAGATGAGAGGCTGCCAATCCATGCTGGCAGTCCTGCTGTGACTGGCACATCACATTTACCACAGATTTGTCAAATAGCAATTCATTACCCAAACTACCACAGATTTTTTTTCTCATCCCTTAAAAAACAAACTTCCCACAAATTTTCAAGCAGAGCTAGGATTGTGTGGAATTTTCATTAAAGTGAAAAGTGCCATTCCAAGAGATCAAAAGTGGTCTGAGGGAGCAAAGTCTGAAAGGAATTCCAAACAAAATCCCTTGTCTTCTGTTTTATGTGCTGTGGCTTTGGTTTGGAACTATATTTCCACTTAGGAACTAACTCATTTCCTGGTTTTTGAACTCCACTTACCTGGTCTTCCAAATTACCTCATGATACATGCATGACAACATAGTGTAGAAAACCTTTAGGGAAGTTTTTAATATTTAATGCTGTATTGTTTTTAACACTTGATTGGAAGCCGCCCAGAGTGGCTGGGGAAACTCAGCCAGATGGGCGGGGTATAAATAAATTATTATTATTATTATTATTATTATTATTATTATTATTATTAACCTACAGTAACACAAGTCGGGTGGTGAATAATGGAGATTGTATGTATGTATGTATATGCCATCATGCTATTATTTGGTGACACTACACTGCTTTGCCAGCCATGGAAATAAAATGTCTGGCTGGAGTGGGGGTGGTTGAAAATGACAAGAAATTATGGACCCCTTCGGGTTATCTGTTTGTTGAGATTTCATCCTGATCTGCTTGCACAAAGCATTTGCTGAGCTTAGGCTATGTCAAGTCTTAATTGAGCACTGGTGCTAAATAGGGTGGTTATATGACTGAGTATTCAAGCCGACTTGCTTGTGGCTATTCAGACATCTTCCCATTAATAATTTGACCATCTCATTCCTTTTAGTGCATTTCCCTACTACTTTTTTAACTGCAAAACCCCCCACCCCATCTTGTCACCCCTCCCAGAGTGGCACCCCAGGAGACCCAACCCTTCCGCCCCCCCCTTCCTACGTCTCTGTATACAGTGTCAGGATTTCAGCAGGAAGTTATGGGACATGCTCTGATTGGCGACAAAGAAGTATGTCCTCCTCAAAACTTTTGCAGGCCCAAACAGTATTGAAAGCTGCCTTGATAAAATCTTTATGAGTGCACACAAAACACATGTGGAGGGGTGATCTCCCCTTCCTTGCTAATTTATAAACAATAATTTATAATTTATAATTTATAGACAATACCAAGACAAAGGCATGAAAAGCAACAAGTGTTTCGTTTGTAGACTTTTAAACTACCAATGGTTAGAGGGATGTTCAAACGTTGGATGGATTTGCCCCTCTGTGAAACAATTTCCAAACAGAATATTAAACCCTACTTCATTTTGTTTGAATACATTAGATTAAGCATTCTACAAAACAAAGTTTCTCAGCACAACACTTTGGAATTCCCCAGATGCTAAGGATATTAGATTATCCCTGAAAATACGGCATGCCATTGCAGAAGATGGTCATTGGAGACAGGATAATGAATTACAGGGAATGGGGGATCATTTTATTTCAGACCATTTTTAATATATATATATATATATAAAAACCATAATATTTAATAGAAATTTTTGATTTTTTCATTTATATGTCAAATTAGCCTTTCTCAGTAACAACGTTTAATTCTATTGAGGTATGGAAAAAGTAGTTATCTATATTGTAAAGGGTAAATGGGAAACATTCTGTGTCACTCCAATTTGCTTAATACCCTGACTGAAATCCTGGAGCCACATATAAGAAAAATGCTTTAGTCAAGCTACAAATGACAGCATGTGCTTGCTTTACATGTTTTAAAGTTTTTAAAGGTATTTTTATTTTATTTTTTAATTGCATTGCTTTTATGCTCATGTTTATTTTTAACTGTATTGTTTGCCACCCTAGCCTTCTCTGAGATAAAGATTTACTAAAATAAATAATACATTTTTCGGGGTGCAAACGGGAGCAGCAGCATAAATTTGAACATATTATGGAACACATGTGCTCAGAGACACAGACTGAAAATTGCATACAAATAAAAAGAAAAATGCAGCATTCAAATACTGAGTCTGCCTACTTCTGAGAGCTGAAGAAAATGCTTTCCCCACTTTTGAGTGAAACCGTTTTTGAACTATAGGATTCATTTGAATGAAACAATAGCAAGGCTATGAAGGAAACCGTGAACCAATAGCTTCTTGAAAACACCTTGATGAGTATTTTGTAGGGCACCAGGAGTCAAATGATATGGCTTTGGGGGGGGGGGCTACACCAGGGCCACTGGACTACCCATAAATGAACCAGGTAAAGTGAAAGTAAAATTTCATCCCCCCCCCCAGATTAATTTTCTTTCCTGTTATTAACACCATAGCAAACTCTAAACCACAGCTGATACGACGAGAACATTAAAGTGGAAAAACAATTATGCTCTTATTAAATTAGATACCTACGAACTGGAAAATAGCACCTTTTAATCACTTGTGGTCATTTATTATCCTGGTGGCTAAAATGTAGCATTAACCACCACTGTATCAAAAATGCCCGAGGGCTGTATCTAGTAAATAAGCATTATTGCACGTAAATCCACCTGGAAGCCGATAGGGCTGGTTCACATGAAAAGATGGCTTTGATTGAGGTACCAAAAACAGAACTCTTTCAGAAGGAGGTGGCAAGGAAGTTTAGTTGAAAGAAATGGTTAGAAACTGAGAGATATACCTGCATGCAGCTTGCAATATCTTGTTCAGATTATTATTATTATTATTTTAGTTTAATAAACTAATGCAATCAAGCTACATGATATGCTAAGCTTTTAAAAAATCGGGTTGCCCAAATATAAAATCAAGTACTATATAAAACCAGCTTTGAAGCCACTATAGTTGCGATCCTTTGTACACTTACCAGAGAGCAAGTCTCATTTAAGTAAATTGCGCTTGCTTCTGAGTAGATATGGATAGGATTGAACTGTAAAGCCCATGATATTGCACACACCGTAATTCTTAGCCTTACTTAATATACAATTTGTTATATTTTGTGGTTGTTGTTTTTAAGGGGCAGGGAGGTTGGGGGAAAAGGAAAAAATACAACATTGTACCTTGAATAATTTCCTGGCTTCTCTATTTTTTTCAGATCTGGCTGATGTCTCCACCTCCATGTGCAAGACACTGATTGTCTCATTTTCTCGTCAGGGTGTGATTCACTCTAACCACCCTGGTTTCTAAGCCAACAGAGAAATACAGAGCAATTCCCATTCAGTCCCTGTAAACTCACTGCCTGCATAACTGGTCCCAGAACTGCTGAGACCGGCTCCTTTGGGATGCAGCTCAGGTGCCTGCTCCTGATCCTGCAGTTTATCAGAACTGAAACACACAGAGACTTTTCACAAGAGGAAGATCTGGGGAAGGCACAGTGTTGAATAGTCTTCATGGTGTCTTTGATGAGATAGAAGCAACAACAGAACGAAAGATTCTGGACGGAGGAAATAAAGCACAGCCCGTCATTAACCTGCGGGAATTACTGCCACAATTTAGATTCTCAGGGCTCATCCAGACTTCCTTTTGTGCCATGTTTCCAGGCACAGGTCTGTGTTTTAAAGTGTCATGCCCAAGTGTTTGGGTTTGTTGCTTGCTTTTTGCCCTGGTATTTTACCCACGAAAACCTGCTTTCCCCCACTGGATCGCAGCAAACGACAGTTTGCAGAAAACCCGAATTGCGGTTCGTTCCGATTCAATGTTAAAGGCAGTGCTTTTTTTCCCCTGGGGGGATGCAGGGGTAGGTACGCATACCCCTAAACATTTTGTGAATCTAAGTTTGGCCTCATTGAACGGCAGTATTTCAATATGAGTAGGAAAATGCATCAAAGAGATAAACAACTACCTGACATTAAGAAGACATCTTAAGGCAGCCCTGTTCAGGGAAGTTTTTAATCTGTCATATTTTAGTGTATTTTTTGTTTTTGTGGAAGCCGCCCAGAGTGGCTGGGGAAACCCAGCCAGATGGGTGGGGTACAAATAATAAATTATTATTATTATTACTATACCTCTAACCATATTTTTTAATAGAAAAAAGGACTGGTTAAAGATAAGGGTGGATGAGCCCTCAGAGTTGCTCAAGTCCATGTGGCAAGGACAATGCCTCTCTGAAGCACATGTTTGTACAATGTTCTTTACTTAACAAGTTTTGGGAGAAAGTGTTGGACTGTGTAACTATGACTGCATAAAAAGTTAACTCTTTCAGCAGAGAATATCGTACTGAATTATATACCTGCAGTATGAAAATTATCAATGGGACAACGGAAATGGATTTTCCATGCCCTAATGGTGGCCAAGAGATTGATATTGATGAACTGGAAAAAATGAAGCTATGATACCTTTCAGTCAATGGACTGATGATACGATATCACTGGCAATTTATGAACGGATTGCTTACAGGCACAGACTCTATATGGTTAAATATGGTAACATTTGGAATGAGTTTTTAAAAAATGTAGTAGGCTACTAGCACTTACATAAGCACTAGGACAATAACACCATACCAATTTATACAAGAATGTGTGGGAATATTGTATATTGCTCTTTTGTGTGTATATTTTCATTTTTATATGTATCTTTGGGGTTGTTGTTTTTCTCCCTCTTACTTTTCCTTCTTTTTTCCATATCACTTTATTTCTTTTAAATGAAATCACCTTAATAAAATATAAATATTTTAAAAAGAGTTACTCAAGTCCATTTATTTCAATAGGTCTGTTCTAAGCATGTCTGTCAAATCTCTAGCAGAAGAATTGTCTACCACATGGGACCCAAGGACCCAATTTCCAGTTTGAGGCAACTTGGTTCTGTGTAGCAGTCCAATCTCTTCATCCTCTGCTTTTGGGCTTCCCAGAAGCAGGCAACTATTAGATGCAGTGGACAAAAAAGCCCTTTTTCTATGCTAGCAGGACTCTTATGAGTGGAGAGATCCAGGTTCAAATCCCTTTTAACCACTCAGCTCACTGGGTAATGCTGGGCTTGTCACTCTCTCATTTTATTCAGGGTTGCTGTGAAGGTCAGATGTGGGACACCATAACCATGTGTGGTGCTCTGAGCACTTCAGAAGCCAAGGTGGAATAAAAGTTCATAAATACATAATAATAAATACAATTCATAAGTTAAACTATTCACAAAACATTTCGGTCTTGGTTGTATTTTGCCTTTTTTGCTGGATATATTCAATTTCTCTAAGGCACACAGCTGTGTAACTGCGTAGATTTGTGAAACTTCATTACCATAAATAGGGCTAATTTAAAATGTCCTCTAAGATTTGGAAGAGAATGGCTAAAAACAAATGGCTTGAATGATCAATGAAAGTCAACACTGGACTGAGGGGTGTCATGGTGTCATGTGAACATTTCATTGAGAATGCCAGCAGAAGATTGGGAATTGGATCAAATGTTAAGGTATTATCGTGTTTCCTCCACCGGGAATTTTTCACTCCTTTTTTTCTACATTCAGATGCTATTCACCTGTTCTAATTAATGAGGTGATTCCACACCTCAGTTGTTGCTGCTATCATACATTTTTGTCTAATGTTTCTGCCTTTGTGGCGAAATGCCAAAGTAACTAACAGAAAAGGGGGGAGGGGGAATATTGATTTAAAATATTCTTTCCTGAAAGGAGGAAAATAAAATCCATTTTGAAAATTGTTGTAGCCTGAAGAGACTGCAGTCGTGCCTCAGAAGTCAAACAGAATCCGTTCCGGAAGTCTCTTCGACTTCCGAAACATTCAACTTCCAAAGCGCAGCTTCTGATTGGCTGCAGGAAGCTCCTGCAGCCAATCAGACGCAGTGAAAGACCCATCAGACATTCAACTTCCTACATAACGTTCGAAAACTGGAACAGTCACTTCCGGGTTTTGATCGTTCGGGAGCTGGAACGTTTAGCTCCCAAGGCGTTCGGGAGCCGAGGTAGAACTGTATAGCTTGAATCTAACAGCATGAAAGTCAGTGAGCCAGTGTTTTGTGTGTGTGTGTGTGTGTGTGTGTGTGTGTGTGTGTGGTGGCCCCAGCTTTCACTCACCCCATTCCTCCTTCAGTGTCATAACCACCTCTACATTTTACCTCCCAGGACAATATTTAGGATCTTCTAAAGATTTTCATGGGCGCGGGAGGGAATTTTGTTCTATTCATAGACTTCAAGTTTGGGTCCAAGCCTTGTACTTTTATTCTGAGCACACTGAAATAAAATTTCACTGAAAATATCCATTTCTGTGTACTGTGCCTTCTTAGGATCAGGTGCGTGATTGTGGTTACTTTTCCAGGAACACACTCAACCAACATCATCCAACAGTGATTTGGCTATTATAGTAGATGAAATGAAAGCTCTGTGTGTCTCGTATGCACAATATACCTCTCTGGAGTTTGTCGTTTTAGTTTCTCTAGCAAATTGGGTTAAAAATGCAAAAGTTATTGTTGGACATTTATTTACTATTCTCTATCACATACTCGCATATATGCCCGTGCAGGCTGCGTCAGCTACAAACAGCAACTCAGAGAGGAGGGGGAAGGGCGATATTCCAGCTGCTTCTAGCTTTGTAAACACATATTGACTTTATTATGGCTAATGAGCTGAATGTTAGCAATTGACACACAGCACCTGAGGAGTAGCTTGCACAGAATGCAATTTGCTCCTGGTTCCTGTAGGTGTTATTTAATTAGCACAACATCAATTTAAACCACTGAATAAGCCCCACAAAGAAAACACAGGAAATTACCAACAGTTAGACATTATCTTTCACAATTTTGTATGTTCAGAGCAATCCCATATATGTTTACTGTGTTCCACCAGCTAACTCCTGGAAAAAGTGTACAAAAGATTTCAGCCAAATTGCACACTTACGTGGGGGAAAAGTGTATTGAACACAGTGGGGTTTACTTCTGAGTCTACAGAAGATTGCACTGTTAGTGTACCAAAATAAGTTTCTTCACATTAGACCCATGCCTCACCAAAAACATAGAAAAGCCAGAGAAGTATATCAGATGCAGGTAAAGGTAAAGTTAAAGGGACCCCTGACCATTAGGTCCAGTTGTGACTGCCTCTGGGGTTGCGGCGCTCATCTCGCTTTATTGGCCGAGGGAGCTGGCGTACAGCTTCCAGGTCATGTGGCCAGCATGACTAAGCTGCTTCTGGCGAACCAGAGCAGCACACGGAAATGCCATTTACCTTCCCACCGGAGTGGTACCTATTTATCTACTTGCACTTTGATGTGTTTTCGAACTGCTAGGTTGGCAGGAGCAGGGACCGAGCAACGGGAGCTTACCCCGTCATGGGGATTTGAACCACCAACCTTCTGATTGGCAAGTCCTAGGCTCTGTAGTTTAACCCACAGCGCCACCCGCTGTCAGATGCAGTAAACCCCAAATCCCAAGGCAAAAAGGAATGCCTTGAAGAGATTTGAGAATTTCCCGAGATGAAGAGGGATTTGTATCAGGCTGTCCCAAGATTTCCCTGAAGTGTTTCCTGGTGCTTCGGGAATGTTAAGAACATAGGAAATGTCCTGCTGGATCATGTCAATAGCCTATCTAGTCCATTCAGCCTAGATTTTTTTTAATTATGCTTTTATGCATACCCTTATCAATTTTATTATATTTGTCTCTCAATATATGACATTGTGAAAGGATTGGAAATTTGCCACAGGGACACCAATTCCGATTGTGAATGCAATAACTAAACTGGTTCAAATCATTAAAGGAAAAGGGGGTTAGTTGTACTGTCTGGGTACACTTTCTGACCCTGTTACATCATCCATTTTAGCAGCTGCAGCTGCTCCTAACGCTGCCCTCCTTGCTGAACATGAGCACAAACAACTCGGCAAAGATGCTTTGAGTGCAGTAGGCACCAGAGTGGTTTCCAACAATCATTGGATACCACGTGAGTTCACATGTACATATTTATCAACCAAAGGAGCATCAGTTGAAGACTTGCATGAGTGAGCACAGCCATCCCCAATCAAATACCAAGATGACCAAGGGTTTGTACATCTCCCAATAATAGCTCAAACAAAGGGCTTTTTATTTATTCATTCCATTTATATCTCACCATTCCTCCCAAAGGAACCAGGGAAGGTCACATGATGAGCGGTGAGAAATCAAATTATCAGGTGTGAATCAGCCTAAAGCTATAGGCAAATCTAAAGGGACTCAAGTTAAGAATCAGATTCTACGCAAGGGTAACAAGGAGACAGGAATCGTCCAAACATCAACTCAGCAATGAATGAAACTGAAGTGTGCCATCCATTAGTCAACTTTGGCTTCAACAGAACTCCTGTCTTTTCAGGAAGCTGGCCTAATGTTCCCTTGCATTTCCCCCTAAGGGCTCATTTGTGAATTCGATGTAGTTTTGGATGCCAGCCTGCCTCCCTTGAAATACGATACATGTTATACCCTCTTGGTAGCTATGGATTACTCTTATTCATTCCCTCGCCATCTGCCACCACCCTTCTGTTCATGAAATTCATCCAAATCATTTCACAAGCACAAAAGAAAAAGTTAAAAATAGAACTCTTTAACCACACCCTGAAGGGGAGGTTGCGGAAAAGCCACCCGTGGGAGGAATGTTGGCCATTTCAGGAATCAGGGTTAACGGAAATATTATTGGGATTACCTCTTGCCACCATTTTAGAATGTGTGAGCTCACACATTTCAGGCTATGTAGCTGCCTACCTATAGCTGTGGTAAGTCCAGCTCAGATACAATTTCTTGGTGGAATCAGTCCTCTTCCTTACACCAGATGACCAAAGGTTGCTGTTGCCCCAGGTTTTATGGCTCACACTTACTTCCAGACCCACTGCTCCACAAGCACACCAACTAGTGCTCTTCATTTGGGTGGGTGTGTACACACACACACACACACACACACACACACACACAAACAAACAATCCATCTATTTTCATCTACACTAACTTCTAAACTTTTGTTTGGAGTTACATGTTTTGTGGCTCCTGTCCAAAGGGAAAATATAGAGGCATTTAACAGTTTGCAGAAAAGCACCACCTTGAATAAATAATATATTAAATCAACTGAAAATAGATACCGTATTTTCCGGCGTATAAGACGACTGGGTGTATAAGACGACCCCCCCCCCAACTTTTCCAGTTAAAATATAGAGTTTGGTATATACTCGCCGTATAAGACTACCCCTCTTCCAATGCACACCAAATAAAAATTTAAAAAAAAACAGTCTCCAGTCCGGCTCGGAAATCCGCTCCACTTCCCAGTGGCCGGGGGCTTCTGGGGCCAATTTTCAAGCATATTTCTGCTTTATCTAGAGAGCTTGATGTCCTCTGATTTAATTTGCTGTTGTTTTATCCTTTGGTGGGGAGTTGCTGCAGGAGGTGCTGCTATAGCCGGCGTATAAGACGACCCCCGACTTTTGAGAAGATTTTCCTGGGTTAAAAAGTAGTCTTATACGCCAGAAAATACAGTAATTGAGATAAACACAAAGAAATGCATTTTAAGAGCCTAAGTGTGCTTTCAATTCACTAGAATCCCTTTTTTGAAAAACCCCACTTATGCCTGCTCTTCAATATCATATTTTGTTAACAGAAGAATGCATGCAAGTTTATCCTACTGGCCCAGGGATGAGATGTAAGAATGCTTTTGAATGCAACTGGATTAAGTGTTTGATTCCACATTAAGTGTAATAACTGCACAATTTAAATCACACTCATAACAGTGTGATAACATTTACAAAGTCTCATCAAAACAAAACTGCAATATTTGGGGGGGATATCTTAGCAAACGTTAAAAGTAACAGGGGGTGAATTACTGAGTTTGGTTGTTTTTTGAAAAGTGCTGCGAGTCTCTCTTCTTTTTAATTCTTTTGTTATGAATCAAGAAACAAGAAGTCATGCACATTTTCCCTAAGTGGTCACAGAATTAGGGACATAATGTAATAAATAAAAGCAGGAAAAATACAATATAATTGCAAATCTCACCACTTTAGGAACTTAAAAGCCTAAGCAAATACTGAGCTAACCAGAACATGCTTATGATTCAATCCTATGGCTAGCTGGGCAAAAAATTAAATTAGGTCAGCATCACCGGCAGAGATCTCAGCAATGAACAGTGCTGGGGTGCTAATACGCTTGCATGCTTGATGATTAGTTACTTCTGCTCTCTGATTACATTCTGTATTCATTATTTCCAAAGAAAGATTGTACACTTTCCTGCATGTCCATGAGGTTTTCCTGCTTCCTTATATGGGTCACTCCTTAAGGGGAACTGGATTACTGACAGTTGCAATGTTAGAATATAGTTACTGTTGCATAAACCTGTCAAAGCCAATTAGTTTCTGAATTTTCTGAATGAACAGGGTTCTTTTGATGTTCTATTTCGGTTCGCGGTGTCCTCTTTTAAACCAAATGAAATCACATTTGTATAATAGGACGTTACATATGGACCTGCTATGACAACAACAGCAATTTCTAATAGACGCTTCTCTGGTTAGTTAGTAAAGCAAATAAACACGGACAACGAAATTTTGCTTCTGGGCAAGCACCACAGCAATAATAGGAAATGCATGAAAGCTGAAAATTAGAATTAAAAGCAACATTGGCCAAAAAAATAGTGTTACACACTAAAAGGTAAAAAGGGAAAGGACCCCTGGACGGTTAAGTCCAGTCAAAGGCAAATATGGGGTTGCGGTGATCATCTCGCTTTTAGGCCAAGGGAGCCGGCGTTTGTCCACAGACAGCTTTCCGGGTCCTGTGGCCAGCATGACAAAACAGCTTCTGGCACAACGGAACACTGTGACGGAAACAAGAGCGCACAGAAATGCCGTTTACCTTCCCGCCGCAATGGTACCTGTTTATCTACTTGAACTGGTATGCTTTCGAACTGCTAGGTTGGCAGGAGCTAGGACAGAGCGACGGGAGCTCACCCCATCGCAGGGATTCGAACCGCCAACCTTCTGATTGGCAAGCCCAAGAGGCTCAGTGGTTTAGACCACAGTGCCACCAAAATATCCAAGCAGTGCAAGATTCTAGGGGTACCAGGTGCCTGAATTGAGAGATATGGGGATGGATGTAGAAACCCCTGGCTTTTGCATAGCTAGAAAACGCAAACACACAGAGATCTGCCCTCTTCTGCCTCAGGATCTGCCCACCGCTAGCATGTGACCTTTGGAAGGACAACCACAAGGGAATGTGGTACTTGCATGGAAAAAGCTTATTCAGCGTACCGTATTTTTCACTCTATAGGGCATACCGACCATAGGGCGCACCTAGTTTTTTTTTGGGGGGGGGAATGAAGAAAAAGCCATCCCGCTGGCTGTCTTGGCTTCCTCTTTAGCCACGCACAACCTCTCCAGCCGAGAGAGGCTGTGCGCGGCTTCGTTTTTAGCCGCGGGGCTGGAGCGGGGGAAGCCCAAGGTCCTCCCAACCCCAGCCCCCAGAACAGGTCCGGGAGTGGCGGCATGCACTGCGGATAGCTGCCCAAAGCCCGGGGAGCGCAGCGGTGTGCTCCCCGGGCTTCGGGCTGTAGGCTGCTATCCGCAAGCCTTCGGAGCCCGGTGGGCACTCCCGCCGCACTCCGAAGGCTTGCGGATAGCTTCCTGAAGCCTGCATTCGCTCCATAGGACGCACACACATTTCCCCTTCATTTTTGGAGGGGGAAAGTGCGTCCTATAGAGCAAAAAATACGGTATTCAGGATGGCAATGTTAGGGAATTCCCTCCCCATCCATATTAAACCAGCTCCCTCTGATTTATCTTTAGAATGTTCCTGTTCAACCAGTCTTTCAAACTGTAACCAGTTTTTTTCATTATTATCTGATTATTGAATTTCAAAAAATAAAAAAGTCATAACAGTGAGAAAACCTAAGGATTTTAGAGTGAGCCATTCTGTGAAACTGTTGCTTCTGCTCAATGAATGATCAGTGTTATTTATTTTTAGTTCAAACTGAGTGCCAGAGGCTGCTTATGAGGCTAGTGCCAATTTATGCACCCCAAGGGCTGCTTTCAACAGTATAAAAATATATACTGTATATACTGTAAATGAAATAATACTGAAGTAAAAGCAAATGCCTAAGGCCGCAATCCTGCACACACTTACTTAGGGAGTAAACAGCAAAGTACCTGAGATGTTAAAGGTATACTTAGAGACAAGGGCAGCTTTAAAAAATAATAATAACAGGTGTGGGAGATACATTTTATTGTGATGGCAGTGTGATGGGATGGATGGCTAAGTCCTTTCTCCCTAGCCATGCTTCCTCCATGCTGCTGTTAGGCTTAGGAGGTGGGATAGGGGTGAGGAACACCCTATCACTGATATATATTGCTATAGATTTTGGGAGGGGTACCCCCCATAACCCTAGAAATTAATAAATGGTAGTTTTTTTATTATTTGGGGTGTGAAAGGAGAAATTCAAGCTGTAGAGTAATTCCTAAACTAGCCTATGCAAAATGACCTGGCCAAGCTAGGGCCATTAAGAAACAATAGGCTCACTGAGAGCCAATGGTGATGCAAGAAGACTGCCCTCCCTCCTTGCCCTGAGGTGTGAACAGGGGATTTGGAAGGTTGCCAGGGTAACTGGGTGTGAGGTGACAGGAAAAGAGAGTTTTTAGCATGGTGTTCTAGGAAAAAGAAGAGGAGGAGGAGGAGGAGGAGGAGGAGGAGGAGGAGGAGGAGGAGAAGAAGAAGAAGAAGAAGAAGAAGAAGAAGAAGAAGAAGAAGAAGAAGAAGAAGAAAGACTGAGATCCATCTTGGGCAGGCTGGCTGAAGGCCGGCTGCACTGCTGTGGGGGGACAAGCCTTCTTGAAATGACCATGCTGTAAGATCTGGTCTCCCTCCACGCAGACTGAAGGTGTAAATAGGTGAATAAACCATATTTCTTAAAGCTACAACAGTCTTCGCTATGTCTCAATTCACCAAGGTAACACAGACCCTGGGTAAGTGCCTGGAACCCTCAGTAATCTTGCAGAGATTGGGGGCAGCACACAACTTTTGTAACAATATATAGATTAGGCTTAGGTTTGTACCCTGTCAGCTCCTCGAGGAGAGCATACACACTGCATTGTTCTTAGATACCACAGTATCACTTCCTTACACCCCTTCTGCTGGTTTAGCATGTGACAGCACCTGCTGGCAAAATGGATCCCAGCAAGGGAGAATCTCTGCACTTGAGCCATATCTATCTCACTCCCTTCTCCTCCTTGCTTTTAAAATGACACATTCTTGTCCTGTGCCAAAGCACCATGTAACACGATCCCCTTACCCTTTTAGATGCACTCCTTAGTGACTACAAAGTTGCGCGAGTCCCATGCATTCCCTCTCCCCAGCCCCTCAGATAATCGTGTCTCCCTCTGCGATGGGGAGACAAAGGCACTCTGTGGCAATTAGCTTTTAAGACCTTTTAGGTAAGGAAATCAAACCTAATTGAAATGCACTGTGACAGTTCTCTTGCTGCAAGTCATGTCAACATTAAAGAGGATCAGATTTAACTGATTAGTTTTCCAAAGGGCAAAGCACATTACCGAGAGCATAGACAAGGCGTCTTTGAAGTAGCGTCGTGGTGCTGGTGAAGGTCTTCAGTAAGTGGATCCCTAATGCAAATATCAAAGCCGGTTCTTAGAAAACTGGCAAAGCAATTATTCTGCATCAACACTTGGCATCGCATACTTGCATTGAAAGAAAAGAGCATCTGAATGCATGATGGAGAGCAGGGAAGGGAGGAGAAAATAGGAAGTCTCTGGCTGCGTTTACTCTGGCTCCAGCATGCTCCCACCAGCAAAGTTTGAAGCCATGCACACTTGATGGTAGCCACAATCCATATATATATCCCAATATTGCTGGTTTGTGCATTTTCTCTCAAAGCAGTGTGCAAGCACATGGCAGCTTCATGAATAGGAACAGAACGGGTGTGGCATGCATGAGGTCACACAATTCAGGGGAAGATATCCCTGCCCTCTCTCTGCTGTGCACCAGAACATGAAAATGTGCCTTGAAACACAGAGGGGGCGGGAAATGACCTCGCAAAATTTTAAGCCACTCCATAGCCTCTGTCTTTGCACCAGTGTGATGGGGTATAATTTCAGAAACATTCTGGCTTGTTCAGAATGTAGCATTAAGTAGCTGTCCCACCAGTGCAAGGATTTCTGCTTGCACAAAGGGACTTCCCCACCCTCGAAATCCATTCTGGGGGTCTTCCCAACCATCTTGGGGAGAGTGTGGGGTGCAAGGGGGGAAGGAGATGTGGAAGTCCCATCACACAATTGGAAATCTTTGCTCTGATGAGACAGTTACTTAGCACCTTTGCAACGACACAGTGATGATCCTTTGTAGAATCACTACATTTTTATGCAGCAAAAACAGCACCACCCAGATGGAGAGAAGTATCAGCAGGCATGGGGGAGTCCCAATCTTTGCAGTCAGTGCCGGATTTACGTATAAGCTAAACAAGCTATAGCTTAGGGCCCCACTCTCTTGGGGAGGGGGGCCCAAAAAGGGGAAAAAACTGGATGTACATTTCCAAAATATAAGGTAAAAAAACAAATAAAATAAAACCTATATACAGCAACAATGGTTTGTGTTGTGTAGGGTCCTATCATGTAAGTAATGGGCCCCACCTGCTAGCCTGCTCCCTAAAATATCACATATAAAGGGCCCCATTACTTTTAGTAGCTTAGGGCCTCATCAAACCTAAATCTGGCCCTGTTTGCAGTAGTACTATTTTTTAATTTTATTTTTATTTTTAAAGTATGGGGGAAATACCAAACCAGGACAAAAAACAACAACAGACAATGAGAACTGAAAATGCTCAGAGGCCAGGTAATGTTAACTGACTATGGGAAACAGAAAACCTGGGGTTGAGAATAGAATGGGAAATGGTGTGGCTATGAATGAGAGCACTCCACAGTATAATTTAGTGTTGCAGGTCCCACTTATTTATATCTGGCATGGAAGGACCAAGAAATTGTGGCCAGCTTTGGAGCTGGGCATTAAGGGTTCTCCATTGGCCATTCAATTGCTCTAGATTCTTGCAATGTTTGGCTGACCCCTGTTATTGGGAAGACATTGTGTTCTGGTTCCTCCTTGCTCCTTGTCAAAGCACACCTGTCACCCCCCAATTCTCCTCCCATCATTCTTGAGTGAAATAAAACAGACAGGCAACATTTCAAATTCTACGACAAGTCCCCCTGCCAAATTGTTCTGGTCTAACAAACAATGTCTATTAGGGACCATTGTGTAAATATGATTGATCTATTCCAAGCATACATTTCTTGGCTTTCTTATTGCCGGCCCACCTCCGTTTTTCAATCACAGAAGCCACTTCGGATTTCAACTTCAGAGGAAGACAATGTTAAGTGTTACTGGGAGACCGTGACCTACATTTCTCAATGAATTGCAAGTTCCAGCCAGCCATTCAGGCTTGCAATGAGCAAAAACGGAATTGATTCACTAACTCAAAAAGCATTAGGATGTGTCGCTGCAGAATTATCTACCAGGCAAAAGGAGAATCCCAGACACAGGAAACACTAGCCTTCCAAGAGGAGGTGTGATCTTATTCCTATGAAGCATTAGCATGGATTTGCAGTCCATTGTTCGAAGCTTAAATATTTTCAAGAAAGATCTTGGTCACTTTAGGTCTTATTAGTGCCCTGCTTTTCTTCTGTTTTACCATGCTGGGTTTGTCCTGCATAGGACAATAACAGAACCTTTGGGGTGAGTGGGAAAAAGATTAATCCAATATGTGTCTCCAGGACAGAATATGAACTGTTGAGACACAGAGACAGGACTTCATGGTTCTCATTGGGTTAGCAAGCTAGAACCTGTACTTGTGTGTGTGTGTGTGTGTGTGTGTGTGTGTGTGTGTGTTTAAAGCAAGTGAGGGCCAAATTCCCTTCTGGGCAACATTCCAGAGGCCGCATGCCAATGGTGGGAAAGGCCAAGGTGTGACTGGTGAGGGTGTATGGTATGGGTAGAAGACTCACTACACACTGTAAGGGTAATTTATCTATGTTAAAATTGGATCATCGGTCCCTCCTCTACTGCAGCCTAAGGCATCATTTCACATGAAAAAGGTAGCTGAAACACTATGGAATCTCTGTGGTTAAAACGAACTTTTTTGTACTTTGCACTGGGATTGGAAGTGCAAAAATTATAGATACAGTAAGCCCACAATTTGCATGGAGGTTATGTTCCACGGATCATGCCTAAAGCCAGAATCATGTACAGTCAAAATGCACTGGGTTCAACGGCAGGTAGGACTGCCAATGTCATCTTTCCCAGAACCCTACCCACTTTTTACAAACATTTTGCCACACATATAAAGCTGAATGCATACAAGTTAAATGTGCATAAATTGTGGGCTTACTGCATAGAAAAGATTGGAGCAGGCATAGGCAAACTCGGCCCTCCAGATGTTTTGGGACGACAACTCCCATCATCCCTCGCTAACAGGACCAGTGGTCAGGGAAGATGGGAGTTGTAGTCCCAAAACAGCTGGAGGGTGAGTTTGCCTATGCCTGGATTAGAGTCACACACCACCACAGGCACTTCCACTTTCAAAATGAAGGGGCTTTCCATCTCTCTTCCACTGCCAAGCATAGAGGAGTTTCATCACAGAGATGCCAAGGGATAGAGTTACACCACTCTGTGGCCATGTGATCTTATCCTCTTAGCTTCTGAGCCATCAGCCATGTAAATTTCAACACTAGCAAAGGAGCCTTTCCCCTTCTGGATGATTTATGTGTTGTTGCCCCCTGCTGGGGAAGGAAAAAGAGGCAATGAGTGAGTTGCATAATGTGATACAGGGTAATCACTTTGTCCTGTACACCCCAGGTCAATTGCTGAGATCACTGGGGGCGACTGGACAGGGTTCCTGACACTAGATCTGAGGCTAGCGATTAGAAGCCAGCAGAATCTGTGCCGGGACTCCCATGGATGCCTTTCCCCAGGTGTGATTTACCTGAGTTAAGTGCCTTCTATTTCACTGTGCCTGCCCAATAGCACCATAGAAAGAAGCAGCAATGCGATGGGAGCTTACTCTTTTAAGGATTCACCCTCCTCAGGAAAGCGGGTGAAGCTAAGGGTGAATAGGCTGGACCCAAAGACTCTTAGGTTCAGCTCTAGCCTTTGTTGGAAGACATTGCTCACTAGGAGCTTTCCATGGTGCTGAAAACACTGCCCTGCCTTGTTTCCTCCTGGTACAAGCTCCAGATGGCTCCTGACAAAAGATTAGATTTCCAGCTTCACTCATGCAACCCTACCCACCCACCCCAATGGAAGAGTGCACTCAATGGTTAATGGAGACCTTATTAAGCACTGGCTATACTTTACAAGGAATTAGGTTTGCTAACCTCCAGGCTTTCAGAGTAAAGCCTGATATGTATAAAGGGGGGAGGGACATCAATACAAGATTTATAGAAATGGGTTTTTAGTAGGACCTCCTGCTGACTGTCACTTTGGATTACACTGACCACTCACTTGTGACTAATTTGGCTTCAATTGACTTTTCCAAGCAATATCACCCTAATGTACTTAACAGTGTCTAGAAAGGTCTAGGTGGGCAGCTTTCATCTTTCTATAATTGTACATTACAACAATTATCCTTTAGAATCATTGCTCTGCTCGTCCACAAGACAAGGCTGTTTAACTATTATTTTTATTGTGATCCAGTTAAGCAACAAATGATTAAAGAAGGTAACTATCCTCAAAAGGATCACAGATGTTTACAAGCAGCAATTACTGCCTCAGAAGGAATGATGACTATCTGGAAAATGAGTGGCCTTTGGACAGGTGAGGGCAAAAACCCCTTGGCACATTTATTATGCACAGCAACAGATATGTCATTAAGAATGCTGCCTCTGGAATTCCAGAAGCATTCTGGGATTGGAGAAACATGGAGGCAGCTGGAGTTCTTGTTCCAGTGGCCTTGAATTTAATTGTAAACATGGGAGGAGATGTGGAGGAAGAGGAGAGGAGCCCACTGCCCAATCACCAGTGGTCTCAATTCAGCAACTTTTTGAATGTTTAAAACAGGGGTTGCAAACCGAGTACCTCTTATGCAGCCTGTGAAAGGTACATATATTCCCACAATAATCCACAATGCACAAGAGGCTGCTTGACCTTGCTTCTCAGTCTTTGCACTGCTTTGGCCTCTCTGCCCTGGAATGCTCACATTTCATTGGATGCCAGGATCGGAAGTGGCTTGTGTATGTGTATTTTTTCATGGTCGGGGAGGGACGGGCATGTCCACACTTCTTGTGGTTTTTGTCTCTTTTTCAGGTCTTTTACATGTGGTAGTCATTCTGTGTTAAGCAACATCACCGTGGTAGTTATTTCATGACTTGCGCCCATTGCGCTTCCTCAAAATTCCAAAATGTGCCCACTGGTATAACAACAAAAAAAGAGGTCGGTGACCCACAGTTTCAATTTTTTTTTTAAAAGAAGCCACTGTTACAGAAGGATTCCTCATCCAAACTGGACCAACTAGTTTAGGGCCTTACCCTTGAAATAGCTGCCCCTATTTCACGGTGGTGAAATTGTGTCTTGTTTCAGGGGCAAATTGTGAAACTGGGTAAAAATCTCTCTCCCTCTCTCTCCATATATATATATATATATCCAAAAAAAGATACACTATTGAGCAGCAGCGTGTATAGAGAGCGCTCATCTGAAGATTTGGAGGGGCCAGAATTCACTTTAAAGGGTTGTTAAAACTATTTCCTTTTCACTAATTATCCCCTGGAGGGTCCTGTACACTTACATATTTTATTTTTTTTACCGTGGGTATGCCAATATTAATTTTATTAAAGTATTGATCTTGGCAGCTTGTGTCTTAACCATGAAAATCTAAGGAAACTGAGTTCAAAGAGAGGGACCGAGACCTTAAAGTGGCCACCAGTACTTGGAAGAAGAGGCTGACAAAAAGTAGAAGTTGGGAACAAGCGTGAGATCAGCAAAGTCTAACAACAGACATTTCCTGAACCTCACCAAAATCTTCATATCCGCTGGCCTTACTAGCCTAATTTGCAATGGTGCTGGTGGGGAAATCATTTGCTGAATGGATCAGTTACCCCAAGTGATCCACACTGATGTGTGTGTGCTTGGCCTTGTGCCCATGTCCATTTCCCCCATTCTCACTCACTCCATGCAATGAGTGGGGAGGGGATGAGTGTAATTTAATATCTCTCCTTGAAATGCCCTTGCACTTTCCATTCCCTCGCTATGTGTTTTGAAAGCATGGAAGAGAACCTAATGGCCTTAGGGGACTATTCTATCTCCTTGATGCCTGTGGCTTTCTCCCGTTAATGTTAATGGGAATTGAAAGTTGCATCCAGGAAAGAATACACCATTGCTTTTAACATGAAAAAGCAATACAGAAAAACAAGGAGTAAATGTAGTGTGTGCATAGTGTGGATATAAACCACAATAAGCTAAGAACACACTTCATATAACATGGACATTGAGATTTTAATCATAGGAAAATGACAAAACTCATGACTAGAAATAATTGCAATGCTCCAATTTCTTGCCAATGATACTTAGGAGACCAGAAAAAAAAGGTTGAGTTATGTACCAGCCAAAATACATGTGAAAAGTGGAAGAAGCTTCCCAGCGAATTAATTTCTGATTTTCATTATCTCTCTTTCTGCATTACTGTATCCGCAAAAGTCAAATATTATGAACTCTAGAGACCAAGCTCATTAGTGATATATTATTTAGCATTTTAATATGCTGGAATTGTGGAAAGTACTCAACATGGCAAAAGAGAAACTCAGCTAAGGAAATGAGACTCCACAGATATTAGTAAAGCCCGTTAAGATACCTGCATATATTTTATAACTGATCATTTGCAGCACATTCCAAAATGATCAAACTATTGTCACATAATGATGGGGATATTCTGCAAGTCACAATGAGGTAGAACGCACTAGAATCGCCAAAATGCAGCTTTTACAAAAGCTCAGGTGTGATTGATAAAGGCTGGAATGTAAACAACCCATTCTCGAAAAAGAACTATGTTTCTAAACAATTAAAAGAAACTTAAATGAAATTTGTGTACGAGGTGTGAACATAAAGCAGCATACCAGGCTTTTTTATACTTTTCCAAAAGAGAGATGAAATATGCTACCTGGGATGCTTCTAGCTGTGCATCTTCACAATGTGGCTGCATCAATTGCTAATGGAGAGAACTCCACAAGCCAAGCTTAAAATTGGGGGGGGGGAGAGAGAGAAATACAATTTTGGGGGTAGAGGGGCTAAGAAAATAACTCAAGACTGCAATCCTAGCCCCAGTTATCCAGGAGCATCACTGAATTTAATAGGACTGACTTCCTAGTAGACATGGCTGGGATTGTGCTGTTCATTTAGTAAAGGTAAAGGTAAAGGGACCCCTGACCATTATGTCCAGTCGTGGCTGACTGGGGTTGCGGCGCTCATCTCGCTTTACTGGACGAGGGAGCTGGCGTACAGCTTCTGGGTCATGTGGCCAGCATGACTAAGCTGCTTCTGGCGAACCAGAGCAGCGCACGGAAACGCCGTTTACCTTCCCGCCAGAGCGGTACCTATTTATCTACTTGCACTGCATGCTTTCGAACTACTAGGTTGGCAGGAGCTGGGACCGAGCAATGGGAGCTCACTCCGTCGTGGGGATTCGAACCACTGACCTTCTGCTCGGTAAAGCCTAGGCTCTGTGGTTTAACCCATGAGCCAATTCAGACTCTGCCACTAATGGATCCACTTGCCTGCATCTCTCTGTATTTGACTTGCTCACCAAGAGCTAGAAAACTACATTTCCCTACACTCCTTGCACCTGATACATAACCACAGCAGTGACCCAGACATCAGAGGCTGGAGTGGAAAGTGAGACCTCCCTTCCTTCTACCAACCTGGATAGGTTTATAAAGTGATTAGATAAATACCTGGAAGATAAGGCTGTCCGTGGTGACTAGCCACAATGGCTATGTTCTCCCTGCACTGTTGGAGACAGCAATCCTCTCTATACCAGTCGCTGGAAACTACAAGTGTGGCGAATGCTGTCACCCTCATGGACTTCCCACAGGCATCTGCTTGAGCGCTGTAAGAACAGAATGCTGGCCATCAGTCCAGCAGGTCCTTCTTATGTTCTTATTGGACTATATTGGAAGGTTGCTTATTTCCCAGCTGAGGGAGGTGCAGAACTGTCCTTTAGTATCTGACAGAGATGCAGAAAAGAACAAGAAGCTTCCCTTTCTGCCCCCTGCATAGTCACACAACACACCTGAAGCCACTTCTTTGCTTGCTTTTACTTTATTCACGGCACGGTTGCCTGAGCCATGGCTTTCTCTGCCTGTTGACTGAAGAAATTAATACCTGCTGTTGGAGCATCTCACTGGCTCTTTAGTGCACACAGACTTCGGGGAGATTCCTGCCCTCATTTCGAGTCCTATTGACACTCATTTTGAAGTGCACAGCAGAAGAGCTCTCCAAAACTCCAGCTCTGCATGCTCAATATCTCTGCTGTTTCTCTTTGATCTCATTCTTCCCCAGTGCCAAGAGCTCACCACTGATTTTTTTAAAAAAGCATATTAACACATGCGTTTGGAAAAGAGGAAACAAGAGGTGGAGGAAAGTCAATTGAACTGGAGACCTAAAGCATCCTTGCACCCTTCTCAGGGCTCTTGCTTTGGTTAAAGCTTGGCACCTCCTTCCTCAGTGGTAACAGACATAACGACACTCAGGAGAAAAAGGAATGCAGAGGCTATAACAATAGGCAAGATCTGGAGCATGTAGCAAACTCCAGCCATCGAGTTTTCTCTAGGGATGGAGGAAATATTCTATTTTTATTTGCATTTTAACGAGAAGCTATCTAATTTGCACTTCTCAAACCAATGCGCAAATGAAAACACAGCTATCCTCTGAAAACCACTTCTCCAAATTTTGTGATACAGTTCTACAATTCAACTGTATGGACAAAACGTACATATTAGGTGAAAATAACATACAAAAATGCATTAGGGGAGATTGCTTGCAAAGATGTGTGTGTTAGTTAGAACTACATACAAACTTGTGTCTATTAGGAGGAATTTGCATTAAAATGCTCGAGAATTTCAGGAGGGTTTTTCTGTTTGAAAAATGGCAAATTGCTGTGTAAGTGTAAAGAACTGAATTAAAGACTAGAAAAATGAGAAACTTAGAGAAGCAAAACTGGCAGATTCACACATCCCTCAAAAGGCAAATTAATCGGGATACAGATTTAGACTGCCCAACACGCAATCTCAGTTGTGGACGTCCCTAAAAATCTTTGCAATTTTAAGCTGTTGTCCCCAAGTAGAAGTTTAGCCATACAAGAGAGGGGACCTAAAATAAGAGGGAGTTAATTTTCTACCACCTGAAGATGGTTTTGCTTTCCTTTGGGGGGTGGGGTGGGAGGCGACATGCTTTCTGACCACTAAGTAATGCTACCGAATTTGGCTTCCCTTGACTTCTTATCTTAGCAATCAACTGAAATTAGCTTTGCTAATATAATGACCACCACATTTTTTTTTTGCTTCTGTTCTGTGCTTCTCGGGAGACTGATATGCTTCAATTAAGGATTAAGAGAGATGCAAGCAAAGTGCTGGATGTTATGTTTTCAAAAAATAGGGGATCAGTCATTTTGGTTTCTTAGTCACAACTGCCCTCTTTGCAACTTAAAAGCTCTTTAGTACCAGGCAGAGACTAATCTCAATTAAGTCTGCACAACTCCTCATTAAACCCATTTTAAACTGCAGAAATTCTGGCTTAACACTGTTCTCTCTCACACACACATAATAGCAGCTGACAGGGCTTACCTGACCTCCTGTCTACCAGTCGCAGCTGGTTGGCGGAATAGGTCTCAAACTTTCTGCTGGGTTTCCCCACCCAATGCCTGCAACTCTTTCCTTCCTGATGCCTTGCCTCCCTGACAGCCCTGGAGTGTCCTGGGCCATCCAATCCCACATGAGACCATCTGCACCCGATTCGTCCAATGCCTGAGTCACCCCGAGTAAGCCTGGTTTGGCTCAGTACTTGGGCCTCAGCCAAATCTGGCGCACAGCCCTAATAGAAAGTTGCATTAAAGAGCGTATTTCACAGAATGCACCACTTCATATAAATAAAGCTTTTCTGAAGCCAGGTACTATAGTCCCAAATATATAATAAACTGGAATTACAGATAGAGAAATATCAGAGTTTGTGTTTCTGGTTTTTAAATGTTCAGGACAAACCTATTTCTGTCTTCTGCAGAATGTTTCCCGTAAGGCTAAAAGGCAAGAACAGTTGTGTCATCTGTGTGATTTGCTGACTGAGCCCAGTAATAGAGTGCCTATTATGGAGGTAAATTTAGTCATTCCTATAATTATGGGCTGCAGCCAGACTTTTACCACTGGGCTTATCTCTCTTGCTCCTTTTATTTTCTGTTTCTATTTACTCCAGCAATAGAGCAGCGCATCTTTCTGGCCAAGTGAGTGAGGATGAGTTATACCAAAAGAAGCCATATACAAACATTCCATAATTTAGGGCTGCCATATTTCAAAAACTGAAAATCCAGCTTTTTTATTTTTTAGAGGGCAGAATACCAGCTATACCTGGGAAATTCCAGACGTTTGGCAACCCTACGAAAATTCTGATTGCTTCAGTGACAAGGTTTGGTATAGCATTGTTATCGCAGACCAATATTAATTCCTTAGCCTTACAAGCCAAAGTTTTCATTGTATCCCTAAATTCTAAACTTGAGCATGGCAAATCAGATTTAAGTCTATCTCTTTATTAAGGACTAGTAAACTACTTTTTAAAAGGTTGATAGATATTCTAGAAGAGGCTTCCAGTATGAACATAAAGGCTTTATGGTGTCTACGCTAATCTTAATCCATTTTTGTTTACCAGGCCTATATGCAAATTGCTAATGTTTAAAGACAGTTCAATTATTCAAAACAAATTATTTATCAAAGGCTATTTGACTTGACTTGCAATGAAACCCCTGCTATACTATGTGAAGCTCTGGCTAGCTGTATAATTTCAGTGAGTGGGATGCTCAAGTATTTCTTTCCCCCCTTTATGATTTATTATTATTGCATCTCCATTTTCTTCATGAACACACAGGAAAATTGCACGTTAAACTCCACAGTTAAATTGCACCTTCTCCCCAATGTGTCTGAGTACTGGATTAGAAACTCTGGTTTTACAGATGTTTAAGATTTATATGGCCCCAACGCTGTGCTAGGTGCAAACACTGAAAAGGAACGAAAAACACTCCAGGTGTTGTTGTTTCCAAATGGCAACTGGAAAAATGAAGTAAATGAACAAATGTTCACTAGAATCTAATAAGGTCAATCTATATAGGAGACGGAGAAATAAAAGTTACGTTACTATCTCAGTTCATCTGATAATAATATCTAAAAGCAGAGATGCAAATCACATTAATCAAATCACATAAACCATATTTACCAAAATCTATCAATAGCTAAATTTCTAACTACTGATTCCCTCTTAATGTTAATGACACCTTAAACCCCCAGGCTCTTTAATAATCAGTACTTACATAGTCACTCTTCATTTTTTAATGTACTTGTAGCTGGTGCTTGCCAGTATGTTCAAAGCAGTACATTAATTTGAGAGTCTTTCTTAAACTTTCAAGTTGCCTCCATACATGGTACAAAGCATGCAAAGCATCATATGCTACGAGATTACGCCACTACGGATATTCCTGGAAGCCTCAAATAGGATGATAGGATTAAAATATATAGTTAGCTCCCTGTAAATGTAAACGCATCAGCTTCATTTACATCCTATAAACCAAGGGTGACTCATTTTCCGAGGGTAGATCCTTATAGCCAAGATGACACCCTTCACACGCAAAGGGGGTGGAGATCAAGAAGCTGAAGAACCCCAAAGTTTGCCAAACGGTAGTTTACAAATTAAAACAAAGCCTAAGGAGAATAAAAAAATAAAATAAAAATCCAAATAGCCAGCAAGGATTGGACATGCTCAATTGCTATGGATTGCTGGCAGTCAAAGTAGGGAATGGAAAACTGGGGAGGCGATAGTGGAAGGGAGTGTCCTGGAAAAGGTGTATGGCACTGAATAGGAGCCCTTTACATCGCAACATTTTGCTGCTGTTCCCACTTATTGTTGTTCTAGTAGCACATCTGTAGTAAAGTATCTGAAAGCTATTTTATTGCCACCAACGAACTGCCTATAAAAGTGCCTTGTTTTTAAAATTGTGGATTTCAGTCACTCTAAATATGCATTCTTACAGCTATGAAAATCACTGCCTTCAGTGGCACACGGATTGCATTTAAAGCCTTTTTAAAAAATGAAAACTGCATCTTCCATTCTTTTTAAAAGAAAAGCATTTAAAAGGGGGAAAAAACATTTTTGTTATTGTATGAATCAGGAGGCATGGGTAATGTTCTATCGCACTCTTCTTTTTGCTCAAGGAAAAGAGTATGCCATTTCCTTTACTCTGAAGTTAAGATTTCCTTTTATCTCCTCGTGTTGTCCAGCTGTCTCTTTGCAGGAAAATGTGAACCGCCGATGATTTTGTGGAAAGCAGAACGGTACAGATCTCCTGCTTATGAACACAACGTGGTTGTCAGGAGCTGAATTAAAAAGATCCTACACTATACACCCTCATTTCATTTCAGGAAAGGTCGTTTGCACAAAAGGTAATGACATCTGGGGTCCCAGAATATATATAGATTTTTCATTCTGCAAAATACTTAAGATCCCACGCTTGTTCCAAAGGAACCCTCAGTCTTCTTACATGTCTTTTCATGGTGTGCGCTTTCACAGGGCATGGCATCATGATGTACTGTGAACTTGAACACCTATATCTCCCATTCAATTCACCTCAGCTGGGTCATCCCTATACTACACTCACAGTACAATCTCATTCAGCCAGAGCACTTCTTGACATCTTTGCAGGACAGATGGTCAAAGTCATGCATAGGGTCTCTGGCTGCTGATGAGAGTTGGGTGATCTCTTGCTCTTTGTAAATCTACCCTGACTGGTACCCTACAAGTTCATGTCCAAAAGCCATTCTCTACTACTGATCTGTATAATTATAATAATAATAATAATAATAATAATAATAATAATAATAATAATAATACACCAGCTGAGACTGTCTCACCAGAGTGGTGCATGCTCTAGTTATCTCCCGCTTGGACTACTGCAATTCGTGGTACGTGGGGCTACCTTTCAAGGTGACCCGGAAACTGCAACTAATCCAGAATGCGGCAACAAGACTGGTGACTGGGAGTGGCCGCCGAGACCACATAACACCAGTCCTGAAAGACCTTCATTGGCTCCCAGTTCATTTCCGAGCCCAATTCAAAGTGTTGATGTTGACCTTTAAAGCCCTAAACGGCTCCGGCCCAGTATGCCTGAAGGAGCGTCTCCACCCCCATCATCCAGCCCGGACACTGAGGTCCAGTGCTGAGGGCCTTCTGGCGGTTCCTTCACTGTGAGAAGTGAGGGAACCAGGCAGAGGGCCTTCTCAGTAGTGGCGCCCACCCTGTGGAACGTCCTCCCATCAGATGTCAAGGAAATAAACAACTATGTGACTTTTAGAAGACATCTGAAGGGAGCCCTGTTTAGGGAAGTTTTTAATGTTTGAGGTTTTATCGCATTTTTAATATACTGTTGGGAGCTGCCCATAATAATAATAATAATAATAATAATAATAATAATAATTTAGAAACACATTACAGAACATTAACGATTACGACATAATAAAAGCATACTGACAGCCTAATATTAAAATAGTCATCCTAATAACAGTCTTCTCCCCCACAGGCCATAATTTAATAGCCATAGGCTATTACCATAGGGTAAAGAGGAATGTTTTTGCCTGGTGCCTAAAGGCATGTAATGATGGTGCCAGGTGAGCTTTAAATGTCTGGTGTGGATCTGCCCCAAGTGGAAGAGCTCAGGGACACATTTCAGCCAGGCAAAGGAGGTTGCAAAAGCAAGGGTTGTGAGGTAGCATAAGAGTCAACTCCTAGGGGCCGAGTTCCCCTCAGCCCCCATAATAAAATATTTGAGGAGGCTGCCCCCCTCCAAGTTGATTGGCATTGCCACTCAAATGGGATGTGCGTGCCATGTCTTGTGATCAATTATATGGCACGGGGCTTACCTGGGGCCCCCTAATATTTTATTCAACTTGGCAACCCTGTGAGTTGGTGCAGTTCAGGAGGGGTGTGGCCTGGGAAGGGCCAGCTGGGGTCACATTTGTCCCTGGATGTTCCCTATCCCTAACACAGGGAATAAACAGCACCAGCACCTTATTTGAATATTTGTTCTAAAAGCAATTTTCAATACAGAGCTCAAGACTTCCAATGCTGAATGCTTTCACACTTGGCAGCACAAAGCATTTATGTCAAACAGTTAGGGGTTGTTGGGGGGTGTTTTTGCTTCTCATATTCTTCACATGCCTTTAACTGGGTATTATAATCACCTATGTGTCCCTGCAGTTCTTGTATAAGCCAAGAACCACAATAAAGAGGCAATTTCTTGCTAGTTTGCCTTTGGGTGGATGCTAATGTATTTGATTTAAAATGACTTCAGAGGTAGGCTTTTAAGAGATTGCTTTGAACCAAAGGAACAAACTGCCTGGGAAACTGAGCAAAGCCCCCTCGTCACTTGTTGCCTGTCATCCCACGTAGACACGTTGCAACAATCTCCCATGGATATCTTCTGTTAAAAGGACAAAAATAGGGAGCAAATTGACAAGATCAGTGGGGCTGTGCTGGGGGAATGTGAAGGAGTGCAGCTCTGGAACTTTTTCCAGAGCAGCAAACACACTGCTCTGCTTTCCTTTGGACCACATCAGAGAGGCTGGGGGTGGTGGTCTTGTTGTCTGAGCAGTCCAGGACCCCATACACACTGCCCAGGCTTGCACACCCTGGAAAGTTGCTTCAGTACTGCAAGTGCAGTGGCTTGACTTCACCCCTGGAGGCACACTCCACTGTCTCTCGAGACAGCTGGATGCCGCCAACAACACTGCTTGGAAGGATTAAGATGTCCATTTGTACATATAGCATTTTTTATGCATTTGATCCTATGCCAGATCGCTGGACAAAAGGTGGGTCTATAATAAATATTATTATTACTAATAATAACAATAATATAATAATAATTTTATTTATATCCCGCCCTCCCCAGCCGAAGCCGGGCTCAGGGCGGCTAACAACAATAAAACAGTACAACAGTACAACACAACACAACACTCTAAAATCATTCAATATAAAATTAATTCAAATCAAACCAATGGCAACCATTGGGCCAGAGCTCCGCGAAGATTGTCGAAGGAGGGAGTCAGGCTGTGCCCTGGCCAAAGGCCTGGTGGAACAGCTCTGTCTTGCAGGCCCTGCAGAAAGATGTCAAGTCCCACAGGGCCCTAGTCTCTTGTGACAGAGTGTTCCACCAGGTTGGAGCCGCAGCCGAAAAAGCCCTGGCTCTAGTTGAGGCCAGCCTAACCTCTCTGTGGCCTGGGACCTTCAAGATGTTTTTATTTGAAGAGACTCATTTACACTGACTGAATAAAGAAAGTGATTAAAGTGAAGGACACTAGACAAAGTCTGGTTCTGGTCTGTAAGTATGTTGAATATAATTAGATTTTAGACTGCAATAATTAATTAATACGTTAATGGAAGTTGTCTGGCATGCTGCTAATGAATCTGCTTGCTCTCCTGTGTCGCTGTCTTGGCTTTCCCTTAAGATTCAAAAAATCCATGAGCCTTTGCACTGGACGTACATTAGCTATGATTTCCTATAAGTGTTGAGAATAAAACTGAACAGGCAATCAATAAGGATGGTTCGTAAAAAGACAAGACATATTGGTCACATTAGGACGGCACAAATGAGTCCATTACATGCAGGTTTTGCCCTGTATGGAAGAAGTTAGGAATTGCCAGCAAAGCAGGGCTTGTGTTCATTAGCCTGGGTGACTGTTCTGTTATCGGTCAAAGTCATATTATACGCAGCACAATGTAAATAGTGCCAGAAGCCATTTACCCAAATAATTCATAATTACAAAAATACTAACAGATCACAGAAAGACCAAAGCAAGCAAACAAAAACCACTTGTACCATTCTTGGGCAAAAAGACAGCATAGCCAATACAATTTCAAAACTGAAATCTCTGCATAATGTTGTTTTCATCTGGCATTCTTTAATTTTGCTGGTTCGTTCTGTATTGCGCAACTGTGTTATTTGGACCTGTTGGAAAACATTTTGCACCCCCCAAAACAGTATATTAATGTCCAAAATAATAAATAATTATGGGAGAAGGATAATAGGGGAGGGGAGAAAAGGAAAACAACTACCCAAACTGTTAATCTGAATTGAAATTTAACACAACATAGATGCATTTATGGACTAGATGACTCTTGGGGTCCCTTCCAACTCAACAGTTCGATGATTTCCACACCATCATCTCTCAAGTATATATCACCCAAGACTGTAGAGAATATATTCTCACAATATTCTCCAAGAACTGATAAAGGACATAATACTCTATTTCAAACCCACATCGGAACAAAGATTGCATGAGGGTAACACATATATTTACCATATATCTTCTTGACCATACCCAATACTAATGCCTAATTATAATGTTTTATTGCATATATATTCTTAGCTCTAGTTCTTCCCCATAAGGCTTCCACCATGCAGTGAACAGGACATGCATTAACTCAACCTTCGATTTCTGAAAACCTTTCACCCATCTCTTTCTGGAACACAGCCAAATAAGAATTAAGCTCCATTACCAATTGTCAGTTAGGAGTGACCTTGAAGCAAAGGACAACAGAAGGATGATACAACATTTGTTATGGGAACCATAATATAGTACTAATAATGATAATAGAGATCCCAGCTTGGCCCCATTTGCAAAACTTGCTAACAGTCCACTAGTGGTTTTTTTAAAGGCAAGGTTTCCTCATGCATTTACAGCCTACCAAGCTATAGGTCATTAATCATCCACAAAGTCACATCATCCGGAAGATGGTCCCCATTTTGGTCCAGATGGAACAGAAGGATCAATGTGGGGTCAGGGTCGGGGGGGGGACAGGGGGCACATGATTTTGAGGAGGCGTGAACCACGTGCCTCAACATAGGGATTCCCATCCCATCCCACCCTGCCTGCCTGCTGATCTCTGGGTCACAGAGTCCAGCCTGGCCTTGCTGTTGTGCCACTGTGCCCCTCGCTGAATGGATGCCTGACCAGCATCAGGGTGATGCACTGGCCTAGGGCTGCATCGGTTGGCTGGGCTCCCCCCGTGCGGGCTGGCGGGCAGGTGGCGCAGTGCAGCCCTGTGAGCCCTCTGTGCCCCGTGCCCACCCTGCAACAGCAGCAGTGAGGGCTGGGCTGGCACAGTGGGTTTTGTATACATGGTATACATTAGTCCTTGTATACACTAGTCCTTCTCAGAAAAGATCCCTTGAAGTTAATTTACATGATTAACATGTTCATTCATTTCAATGGGTTGGATTTGAGTAGGATTAGTTGAATGCACTCCTACGGCTGCAATCCTATGTCCACTTACTCGAGAGCAATGCCCATTTAATTCAATGAGGCTTGCTTCCAAGTATATGTGCACTGCACTCCACACATGATAAATTAAGAATATATTGCACTCTTATTTTTCCTCTTCATTTTATATGGAACAAGACAAAAATAAAAATAAAAATGCCTTTGGGATGTTCTAGTGTACATTAGACTCTAAACACAATCCTTTTTGCCCTCTCTACAAAGACTGACAGCAAGCACAATGCCAGCATAATAGTTCGTCCCACAATTATCCCTGCTGAAGTGCACCGAAGGAAGCAAAAAGGAAATGAGGCCAGCAAACTTCTTTGTGCAAACAAAATACAGAACGACAGAGCTGGAGGCTCCTTGGATGCCATTTGGAACACGTGCCGTGCCAATTAGAATTATTCACAAAATAAAGGGAACGAGGCATCTTTCCTTAAGAAGGAAATCTGGGATCTACATGGCTTGAAGGAATCATGTTGCCATAAAATGGTCCAAACCATAAAAAGAAAATGAAGGTGTTGGGTGTTGTTGTTTTTTTTTTTTTTGGGGGGGGGAACAATCATAGGAAGGTGAAGTTAAATGATAAGAGACATGCATGTAATGACCTACTTCCACACTGCAAGCTGCCAGAGGATATCCCTTGGTACCAGTGTGCAGTCCCAGCCCTAGCATTAGACAGAGTGAAGCAGCTGCCTCAGGCGGCAGCTGCCAAAGGTCACAGCAGCCCTTTTACTGTTCTCCCTAAATCTACAGCGCTAGCCTGTTCTATGCCCCCCTGAACTACCCTGCACCCCTCGGGTACAGTGTTGTTCTGTCACAAGTACTAAAGAAAGATTCAACTGCTAGTCCAGTTGGACTGTGTGCAGGATTGGAGGGTGGGTGCTATCATCTTCTTCGCCTCAGGCAGCAAAACGTCTTGGGCCAGCCCTGCTAAGTGGTGTTTCTTAGCGCTGTAGGGCTAAATTAAGACATGCTGAGGCTTTAAGCTTTGCCAAATTTAGGAGGCCACATCATGTTAGAAATATACACATGTTTTTCGGTGACACAAAGTACGATGAAAACAGAAATACTAAACTTTTAAATTGTCATATATGAGGATTCAGCGAAAGCCAATCACCTAACAAACATAAACAACTTGCCATCAGCCTATTTGCAGATAAAATACATTTAAATGAAAACACCTTGTGAATGGCATATACAAAACTACATTATAGTTATTTATGCACAGATTTATCAACACTATATGACAAAGAATTGTGTAGGAATTAAATATACTTTTGCCATCTTACCATACCCCACAAGTGCCCTGGAAAAAAGGGACATCCTGTTTTCGTGTGTGAACATGGAAATCATTTTTGGGGCTCATTAAATTTTGGTGCTCATGCAATTCTGCGTCAAGATCTTGCCCTGAAATGCGCTTTTTGGGAGGTCACAGTTTTGGGCACCATGTAAGCACGGCCCTGAAAAGAAGCGCATATTATGGGCTTCGTGATCTTGTGCGGGTCATGTGACTCGAACAGGAGCACACGTGGGAAGACCCAACATACTGGTTTAGGGACTCAAGATGTTGGAGGATATGCCTCAAAACAACATCTGTTTTATAGTCTGTTTATCCTATTTCCTTTATTAACCAATTATTTAAAACTTGAAATCTAGTTTTAAAAAATTGAATTTAGAGGCCCCTCATAATCTGAGGCTCTGAGTTATAGTTTCCTTAGTTTATGCATAAAGCTGGCCCTGCACAGGGGTCAATGAGCTATCACACAGTTCATTGGCAACAGGTGTTTTTGGCATTTTGATGAAATCGCCATTGTGTGGGAGTTGCAAAAAACTTCCACACTGAGGAGCATCTATTCCACAACAATCACCTGCCTGCAAGAGTCCTAGGGCAAAGGCCAGGCTAGAAGATCATATTTCAAAGTGCACATGATAACACCTTTTATTTTCACTTTCTAATTTATTTTTCAAATTGCACCAGACAGTTCCCATTCAAACAGGGCAAGTTGTCAGGTTTGATTGGATTCTTCTGTTTTCAGTTCAGCCAGTTCTGTGAACATCAAATCTTCTGGGAAACTAGGAAAGCCACATTTGATCTTATATTTTATTTCAAGTGCTTCTTTTTTAAAAACAACAACACAAAACTTAAGGCAGTCGACTGTGAACATTTGCAAAAAAGGCACAGTTAAAGCCCAAATTTAAAGAGGAACAGTCAGTCTGAATCTGTGGAGCCTACTTATGGTATAATCAAATTCTGCTTAGGGCACTTAGAAATTGCATAGCAATTTCCTGTTGCTCCTTAATAGAAAAGGCTAAAAACATCAGATAAGAATAACATTGTCTTGCAGTAGGAAGCCCCTCAAGGTTATATGAAATTATGCCTGGGAGGGGGAAAAATCCCTTAACCTCCTATTCATACAAATAAAATGATCAGGTTTACACCAAGATGTATCCTCAGATTATCCATTAGCATAGTTCCTTTATTGAGAGATTCACAAAGCAATTTTCTTTTTCTTTTTGCTTAGCTACATCCAGTTCTCAGCATCTGCAATCTGTTTCAAGGAAATGGTAAAAGGGTAGCAATACAGCTTTTGGTGTGTGTTTTTGTTCAGATTCTCATTTTCTAATGCAAAATTTTCACTCATAATAAGGAGGATCGATAGCACATTCACTCACCCACCATTCCTGCTTCTACTTTGCAAATACATAAAACTGGATAGCGCTCAGAACCTTCTTGTTCTGCTGCAAGTGCTGGCAGCATTTAAAAGGAAAAAATAAGCTCGCTTTCCAGACTTTCCTACTCCATCATAATGCACTCAAAGGATGCAATTGGATTGCAGGAGATATTATGACCTGCATTTGCTCTCATGAGTTGAAGAACCAGCAGCACTAGTAAAGTCAGCATCTAAAGGTCAGGTTTCCTTGGCAAAACCCACTCCAAGAAATGGGATCTGTAAAATAACAATTGCTGATCTGGTGGCGGGAGGGGAGAGTCTTAGGCAGCCATATTCTTTATAATAACTGGTCCCCATGCTTTAAACTTTTTCCTCCGACCCCCTTTCCCTCACATGTCATGTATTCTTAGATTGTAAACCTGAGAGCAGAGATTCCTGGATTTTTGTAAGCCACCCTAGCAAGATTGAGTAAATGGTTGAAATAAATATAATTTTATTTAAAACATTATTCCACCCTTTCCCCAATGAGCCCAAGACATCCTACACTGATCTTACCCCATTTCTCTCTCTCCTCATAATAACCTTATGAGCAGTACTATTTTTCTAGAAAGAGAGGTGCCAGAACTCACCATGAACACCTTCCTTGTTCTCTTATAATGGCGACTGAGAGGTGACGGAACTGAGCTCCATTGAGTTCCAGCTGAAAAAAAGCCCTGCCTATGAGGTAGGCTGGCATGAGATAGAGCAGCTGCCCAAGTCAGGGGCATAGGAAGGGGGTTGCGGTCTACCCTGGGTGTCACCCTGACAGGAGGGGGGGACAAAATGGCGGGCGGCACTCATCACAGCGGGGCTGCAGCACACACGGGCCACGCATCTAAGTGGCCACAGGCTCCGTGCTGTCTGTCCGCTGCCTCCCCCCCCCCAGCTATAGGGCGGCTGAGGCCCCCCTGCACGCCCTGTCCCTATGGATGCCATGCGTCCTGTATGGGAACCACATGCCCTGTCCTTATGGGCTCTGCGTGCCCCGTGGCGCCCATAGGGACGGGGTGCATGGCACCCATAGGGGCGGAACGGGGCAGCATGGGACAGCATGGGATGCGAGCGCCCCGTTCTGTCCTTGTGGGCACCGCACCCCCTGCCCCTATGGGCGGTTCACTCTCCCCCTGGGCACGCTGCCCCAGGTGCCTGAGAGGCTTCCTCCACCACTGGCCCAAGTCACCAGCTCCAGATCTGAACCATTATTTGAGTAGGTGTGTTAATATTGTAAACCTGCCTCAGTGGCACTTTGGGTGATCAAATGGTGGCACAACTGGGGGTTAATAAAGGAATAAATAGAATGGATTCAGATAAAGACCACCTGAGAGAACACAGGAGAAGCCCTACTATCAAAGCCTTCACTAAGATTTCCAAAAAGCAAAACTGGGTGGGGGAGCTGTGACCACCACAACCCCTGGGTGTTGTTGGATTCCAGCTCCCATCAGCCCCAGCCAGTATGGCCAATGGTCAGGCCTGATGGAAGTTGCAGTCCCAAAAAACCTCTGAAGGCCGCCAGTTCCCCAACCCTGACATAACCTCATTTCTTTGAAGGTGACTAATGCACAGGGGAGCGTCTTTGCGTATTAGTGTTCCTGGAAAGGTCAGCAAGATGACAAAAAATGCTCCTGAAAGTTCAAAGCAAAAAAAAAAAAGGGGGGGAGAGCAAAAGCAGCAAGCAAACAAAGAGGAAAAGTGCACGGCAATAAAATGCAAATCATTCAAAAAATGCTTTGAGAGAGGAATGACTCTGTGGGGAAGAACATTCAGATTCTTAAACCCAAATCTCTCCTAACTGCTCGCTGGCCCACAGCTTTCCTGGAACACGGGAGAACCCCCAACTGTCAAGGCTTCCCAAAGACATTCCTGAGGGAAATTTATTTGCGAATGATTATTCAGTTTGGCAGTTGACTCTCCTCTCCATAATTGTGCACTGAAATACTTCTCTGCCCACCCCAACGAGGCAATACTATAAGTAGAAAGTCCTCAGATATCCTCACAGAAGGGCTTGTACTCTAAATAGAGGCTAACCGGGTGCTTAATTCACACTGTTGTGCTCCAGCCATTGCTGCCCATATGGCTCTCAGTCAGGCCGGCACTCGCAGGAGAGCAGCCTTTGCTCTGCACAAATGCATTAAGTAGAGGAAGTCAGGACTCTCACTAGGCAGCTAATGGAGATTTAATAGGGCAGTTATGTAAGAATGACCAACTGCAAATGTGCTTAATTCAGGCTTCAGGTATTTATGTAAAAAAAACAAAAACCCAAACCCCACACAGTAGAAGAATTCAGGCCAATTGAGGGAGCTTTCGCATTCTGTTCTACACATGTGGGGTTGCCATATAATTCATGCAAATTGCAACACATTTTCCTTTTAAAAAGCAGCTGCTGCTATGTTTATGGTAGCTGTGTTAAGCGTGCGCCTGCCTCCCACCTGCATGGCTCAGCTTTATCCACATGCGGGAAAAGAAAGGAAGTTTGGCAATTCTTTCAGTCTTTGCCGATCTGGTGCTTTGGATGCAACTCCCATCAATCTCAGTCAGCATGGGTGGCCAAGGCTGATGGGAGTTGTAGTCCAAAACATCTGGAAGGCACAAGGTTGGCAAAGATTGTACCAGAGGATTTTCCACCTTATTTTCATTGACACTGGTGCTGTATCTCTAACAACTACCCAGAGAGGCAGATGTCCTCATCACTGCATCTCCTCAGCGACATTTCCTATAGCCTCCATATATTGCTAGGCTTCAACTCCCATAAGCCCACTCAGTGTGCCCAGTGGTCAGGGATGACCTCTCTTGGAAATGTGATAGTTTGTCCTGTATATGCTGTCTGTAGTACACCCAGGGCAACCAATGGCAAAAAAGCTTGGTCTTGAGTTGGTGGTCGTCCATTTTTTTTTGTTTTACACTAAGAAAGTTTGTAAATTCAAATTCATTCATCATTTTGCTCTTCGTTTCCTAGCAAGCCTTCAAGGCTTCTTACACTTCATCACCTTCTATGTAGAACAGGTTATAGCTAGGTTTGTCTAGTTTATCAGCAAGTGCAACAAAGCAGATGTTCCCAAGTTATCCTGCAGCATCGGAACAGTTTTGGTTTTGTTGAGGATCATTCAATCACACTTAACCCCTAACTTCTAAAACTTACATGGCCTCTGCCTTTTGTGCCACCAGCAGCCTAAAAACCAACAACAGGCTACACCAGGAGTAGATAACACATTGCCCTGAGGTGTGGTGAGTTACAACTCTCATTATCCCCACCAACTGTCTATGCCAGCTTGGACTGTTGGGAGTTGGACTTCAATGACACCTGGACGGACACAGGTTGCTCACCTCTGGAGTAGATGGTTCTCAGCTATGATTCCAGAACTTAGAGCGAGAAAACTTACCACAGTTATCACATTAGCTGCTGGAATAGGCAGGTTTTCCACTTCCTGGTCCTCATCACCAGTCATAGCTAATAGGTTGAGAGAGGGTTCGTACGCTGGCTTAACTATGACAGCAGGGTGCAGCTTGCTTATTTTTCCATGGGAAGATATGTGGGAATTGTGCCCATAATCCTTCCGATCACTTGTATCCAAACTTTTCTCGACACTTTGCACATGGTGGTAAATGAATATTGGCTTCCTGCTCATTCTCTGATGAATTGCCAAGAAGTGATCATTGTCTCCTGAAAAGCATCCTGTTAAAAAAAGGGGGGGAGGAAGATAAGTCATTATTTCCCTTTACTATTTCTTGATTTAGGATGATTTAAAACAGAAACAGAAACAAGACTCTTTCAAAAAGGAAAATAAAGAGAGTTATTTTTTGGTTATGCCCATTTCCTTACCATCTTGAAGTAATGAACTGTATTGGGGAAATGTAGAGAAACACATTTGAATGTGGTATGCTGTGTGCCTGAAATGTTTGTGGGGTTGTATTTGTTGATATTGCCATTTAAAAGCTCACACTATACAGCTCATAAGAAACCTTATTCTTCACTCTTTGCAAATTTGTTACATTTGCCACCATATGCACTATGTGCACACTGCCTAAATCTTTGACTGGATTTGCTAAGCTCTTCCCCATCTATATGACAAGATGCATTTTTTAAAATAAAAAATCCACTTTACATACATGATGCTCTCTTCAAAATATGTCCCCAACAGCTGCGGTTAAGGAAGAGGTTTGCTCCTATCTCTGATGTAATTAACGTAATTTGTACCTTGTCTGTCGATTAAGGGGGAAACAATTATTGTTGATCAAAAACAGCCCCACACTCTTGTCTCCAGATATCAGATTTCACGGAGAGAACAAAACCAGATGGGGACTGGGAATTTAAAAAGCAAGGCAGGACTCCCACCTGGCAGTATCAGGCTCAGAGAAGGATGGATATATGGTACATCTTGCTGGAAGTGGAGGGGAAGTCAAAGGCATCAAGCTCTTGGGTTTGAGCTTTGTGAGCATAGGAAGATTTTCCAGGTCTGTCTTATTACAAGGAATTTATGCAGAAATGTAATGTAGAAGTCATGTAGCCCTTGGCAAGGAGCTATACTGGTGCCCCCACCCCATCCCTTGTGCCCTTGGCAAGAAGATGTTGGCTGCCCAGAGCAATGAAGGAGCATCCCAGGGAGTGGACAGGCAGGTGGGCTCCTAGCCACTCTGAGCCAAAGTGGGGAAGTGCAATTTTTGTGCCCCCCTGCGCCTGCACCCTTCGCAGCGGCAAACCTAGCCAACCCCTAGGTATGTCCCTGTAGACACAAGATTGGAAAGGATTTAACACATCCAATATCATGTCTGTGTTTTGGCAGATTTTACATGCAACATCTAAAGGGCATTTTCACATTAGAAATGGCTTTTAATCTAGGAAGTGTCACTGGTGAATATTGTTAAGAAAAATATATTTGTTCCAGTTTCTTTAGCATTTCACTGAAGGTAGACATTTACTGTATTGGTTTAGAGGCACGGGAAGTGCAAAAAAAACCTTATTGTATTTTTAATACCAATGATGCTTCAAACAAACCCCTTGGACACATTTATTTGGGAGCATAATGCTCCCAAAGGAATGGGCTATGAAATCTGGGTGAAACTAATCCAGATTGCCTGTGATAACAGGGAAATCCAAGAATGTTATTAAACACAGTTCCCCAGTCGGGTTGGCAATTGATTTGTGGAAGTGGATGCACCAATGGCAAATTTCATTAGGTGTTACGTTCCAGATGACACTGGGAGTTATGAGCTACCTCATATCAGTCTGAAAAATCAAGGAAAGGAGGATCTAAGACCATTAACATAAGAAGAGCCCTACTGGATCAGAACAAAAGCCTATCTAGTCTGGTATCCTGTTCTCAGGGTGGTCAACACAGGACCTATTTTGAAGCCTGTAAACAGGACCTGAGTGCAACTGTACTCCATTTGTGATTCCAAGCAACAGGTATGCAAGATGCATGATGCCTCCAACAGCAGAGACAGAACAGAGCCATCATGAATAGTGACCACCGATGATCAGAGATGATGGAAGTTGTAATCCAACAACATCTGGGTGGCACAAGTTCTCCTTTTTAGCTCTTTGCCTGGGTTTCCCAAACTTGGATCTCCAGCTGTTTTTGGACTACAACTCCATCATCCCTACTAGCAGGACCAGTGGCCAGGGATGGTGGGAACTGTAGTCCAAAAACAGCTGGAGATCCAAGTTTGGGAAACCCTGCTCTACACTGTGAAACAGCCCTTGTCATACATCCGCATCAGCACATAAGAAGAACCTGCTGAATCATGCCAATGGGGTCCATCTATCCCAGCATCCTGTTCTCACAGTGGCTGCCCTGATGTCTACAGGAAGCCCAAAACCAGGACCTGAGGACAACCTGAGGATTCGCAGCAACTGGCCTTCGGAAACCTACCACTTCTGACAGTAGAGGCAGAACACAGCCACAGCAGGGGAGACAGCAGGGGAAGGATTGCAAAGGACTGTGAGTAGATTAACACAAAAGGAGGATGGTGTAGTCAGTGTGGTGGCCTCCTGATGGGGTGCCCTCCCATCATCCAGTGACTATGATGGCTGGGGCTGATAGGGGATGGAGTTAATCAACCTCCAAATGGTATCATATTGGTGGCATAACAGAATGGGGTGGGGGGTTTTTTGGCAATATTTTACTTTGCATATCAGCATAGACCTGTCCTTGAAAAAGACATATCTAAATAGTGATGGGATCTCTAATAACCGAAATGGTATTTATGATATCAGGTGAAGAGTCAGAGAACTAACAGGCTGTCGCAGCTCGGGGGATATAATCTTATGGTCTTTACCATCAATAACATCAATAACATCAAATAACCCTGTGAGTTTGCTACAGAGCAATATGAACTTGCAGAAAGATCCTGCAATCTGTTTTCAGGATGTGACTAACTAAAATCAGGATCTTACACCTACGATTTCAGTTTATAACCCCAAAATTGTATCTTCTTGAAAGGAGTGTATGGTCATATCAGTTGCATACTCATTTAAATGTACAGAATTCAAGAACTGCCAAGGAATCCTGGGATAGTGAGTCTGGTTCAGGTGCCGAGAATACTGTGTTAGAGATCCCAACCATTCCTTGCATATCTACAATTCCCAGAATTCCCTGGGGGAGGGAATGTCTCTGACACCAGCCCATAGTACAGAGATGCTCTGTGTGTGTTGAAGAAGGAATTCTAGCGAGGGGGAAATGGTTGCCATGTCTGTAATGCTTGGCCAGTGGCTTGTGCGCATAGTGTTTAACCAGCTTTATTGGGAGCAGAAGACCTTGAGTTGATGTAATTGTATCAGTACAAGATTTCCCAAGTATATCGTGACAATTCTGAAATGGTTACAAGATTATCCCGGAAATATTCAATTGTTTCATATCTCCCTGCTTTCAATAAAAGACAAAAGTCCATACTGTACCGTCAACTTCAGATATGGGACTGAAAGGTAACAAGCAATGTAGCTTACCAGTTATTTCGTCTTTTATTCTACATAATGAAAGGATAAGGATTTGATTACTCAACATAATTCAGAAACAAACTACACCAGGAGAGCAACTTTTGCAGTCTTTGAAGTTGTTTTTTTAATCGCTGATCAAAATATGTTTCATAAGCAACTTTTTGAGCCAGCATCCACTCTTTGAAAATATGAGCAACCCCATTGATGTAAGTGGCCTTTAAGGGCTTGAATCAAAGTCAAATGAAGTCAGTGGGAAGTCTCCCTTTGATATTAGTGGTCTTTGGATCCGGTCGTATCGGTGAGATCAGAATTTGGCCTCAGAACGGCAACCCACACAAAAATCTCCCGCTTCATGAAAGGACTTGACTAATCGCTGAATGTTGCCTACACTTTAAAAAGCACAAAACATGCTCATAATCGTCTGGCTTGCACTGAGGACGCAGAGTGAATGGAAGCTGTTAAGGCCTGCTTAATGTGATTCCTGTTTGTCATTATTAAGTGTGCGTGAAAAAAACAACAAAGCAACAGAGCAGACTTTTGACTCTCGGTGTATCAGTCTATGCTGGTGCGTGACAGAAACACAGCGTCGTGCTCCAACGCCATGAGGGATGGTCCCTCAGGGCAACACAAAACTTCCTGTGGAAAACAAGCACAGCAAAGCGGAAGCCTCAGCTATTCTGTGCATGGGGAGTTTAAGAGGTTTTGTACAGGGCAGAACCAGCTCCAGGAGTTGGTGGATCCATGACCAAAGCAAGTTCACTGTTTGTCCCTTAAACCTAGAAGAGGCACGGCATTCTTTCATTCTCTCTCCAGTCCTCTTTGATGGGCACTGAAGCTAATTTGTGACCCTTTTGGCCTTGGGGGCCCTAGCAATAGTCTCAACTTGCTACCCTCTTGGGCTGGCTATCTAGGGTGGGCTCCCTCTCCTATTTTACAGGAGTGTACAGGGCATAGCTGTCAGCTTACAGATTTGAAAATAAGGGACCAGCAGCCTCAAAAATAAGGGATCAGCAGCCAAAATAAGGGATTTTGCTTAGCTTATGCGGAAATCTGGCACTGATGGAGCCATGCTGCTTTTGCTGCGACTGACTGTGTTTTGCAGGGGGTTGGACTAGATGATCCTAAGGGTCTACAACTCCGACCAAAGAAGAGTGGCAGACAAAACTGATGAACAACATCAAGATGGCAAAGCTTACAGGCAGAATTAGAAACCAGGAAGAGGACCTATTTAATAAAGAATGGGAAAAGTTTATAATTTAGTTGAAAAGCTATTGTAAAGAGTTACATACATTGGTAGGATTGACAGAAAACTTGTAGTAAAAATTTGAACTATGGATGGACAAATGATTTATAAAAATAGAGTTATCAAAGGGATGCAGAGGGGGAAATCTCTACATTAAGATGCTGCACTGGTTGGAGGGTATGCAAGCAGCACGTCGGGGCTGCCGTCGTGCTGGCATGAGGAGCTCCATCAGCCCTTCCCTGCCCAAGAGAGGGGGGAAGGGAGAGAGACTCTCGCCCACGCCACTTGCGAGCCCGGCATGAGGCAGTTGCAGTGCCACGGCAGCCGCTGAAGTGCCGCCCTTCTGCGTCCCTCCCCATCCCCTCCTCTTCCTCCTCCCTCAGGCCGCCTCCTCAGCTGCCGCTGCCACCTCCGGCTTCCCCTGGCAGCACGGCGGAAGTCTTGCAAGAGAGAGGCTGCCTGCTTACCCGCCACCACCCGTTTCCTCACGATGAGCACCTGAGGGAGAAAAGGGAGAGACGAAGACGCAACAGCTCGTGCGCATGCTCTCTCTCATGGCGGAGGACCCCGAGCTGCTGCTTCCCTCCCGAGCTGGGCGAGCATGAAACCCGGGAAATTTAAGGGACATCATCAGTAAGGGACAGCAGCAGGACATGGTGCTGGGATAAGGGAGTTTCCCGCCAAATAAGGGACGGTTAACAGCTATGGTACAGAGGGAAGGTCCTTCCAAACAAACATACAGAGGAAAGATTTCAGGAGTTCCTTTCTTTTAGAATTCTTAGCTTCTCAGATTTGTACTCCACTCTAGCCTGGGCTAAAGGTAAAACTAGATATGAAGCTAAATGCACCCCTTGCTGCTGTGTCCTTAAAACAAGAAGAAGCAGAGAGCAGGGGTGGATTTTATTGGGACTGTGAAACACATGGAAAGGAGTGTAACCAGGGCTTTATTTCAAGCCAGAACTCACCAGAACTGAGTTTTGGCACCTCTCATGTGGGCACCATTGCCGTTATAAGAAAACAAGGAAGGTGTTCATGGTGAGTTCCAACACCTTTTTCTAGAAAAATAGCACTGGGTGCAACACCCTCCACTGCAGACTCTCTTAGCTCTAGGAAGGAAGCTCTGTTTAGGCAAATTTTGATATATCCCTATTTTAAGAACGCATTATATAGGAAGAGGTCAGAATTATTAGACAATTTCAGACAAGTTTTTATGGTAAAAAACACTTTTGACTTGTCTTAATTTTCGGTTGCTGGGTAGAGGAGGAATCATGTGAATTCAGTAGCACAAAAGGACAACTGAACATTATCATTCTCCATGTGTATGAGATCATATGGAAACACTCTCACATGCACAGACTTCAAGAATATTAAGTCTCCTGCTGTAGAGTGAATTGCAGTCTGTCACTTCACTTTGGTAAGTGATGGAAAAGGCAAAATAAAACAGAGTTAAATAGCCAGAAGGTAGTTCAGTAACCTGAGAGAGGGGGTAAGGATGGATGGGTAGATGGAAGACCATGTGCAGTAGCAGCATCTGAACTTTGGTAAGTGATGGACAAGGCTGAGTATAGCAGAGTTAGTAGTGAGAAAAAATTCAGTAACCTGAGAGAGGGGGAAAGGATAGATGGCCAGTGCAATTGTAGCATCTGAACTTTAGAACTGTGATGTAAAAATAAAGGAAGTTGAAGTTCCATGGAAGAAGAAGAAAAAACCCCAAGAACTATGCAGAGTTTCTGGATGCTCAAGGAGATTCCAAAACTCAGATCTTGCAAACAGATGCAATGGGACAGTTATGCAAGTGAGTGCTTTTCTAGTTGTGTTCAGGTGACATTTAATTCTGTGCTTTTGTAGAAAGAGAACCAGACAACAGGTTTAGAACTATGTGAGCAAGCCAGGAAAAACAAAAAAAAGAAACCTGTAACGAAACAAAAAAAAAAATCAAGCCAAGAGTGATTGACATTTATATATATTTCAGTAGCCATTAGATATTAGATTCAGGCTTGCAGTCTAGGCACCAAACGGGCAGGTGTTCACATCAAAGAAATCCGAGTTGACACCTGTCAAGATAATTATACATAAGCATAACAATGCACCGACACTACCTCTATAGCAGCGTTAACCTCTGGAAACATACACAGCCCGTTTCAGCTGCCTAATATTCCAGGTCCTTGAGCAGCTACAAAAGACCATCAGTTAATATTTATAACATAATTTGTTTCCCACAGAAATAATTCTTCCAGAAATGGAATTCTTCTTCCAGACTCCCAAAATTCTCTCCCTTTGTTGCAAAAGTGGTCAGTTCTATTTTTAGAACAGTAATCATTTTGAGTCAGTGCCATGAAAACGTAGAGCCAACCAACATTTTTGGATCCCTTTGTTATACTTCCCCGATATCTTGGAAGGACTGATGTTTTCACCTCTCAGCTCAAGCCTGCCCCAAAGGGGAACAAATATTTAGTGTTGGCGCTAAGGGGCTTTCAGCTTAATTTCCCCCTGTCCCCGCTCCTGACGAAACCATATTGAAGTATCTTGGCAATTGCTCATGCCCTTTTGTCATTTTAGAGCAGAGCTTCTCAGCTGTTTTTGGACTACAACTCCCATCATCCCTAGCTAGCAGGACCAGCAGCCAGGGATGATGGGAATTGTAGTCCAAAAGCAGCTGGAGACCCAAGTTTGGGAAACCCTGTTTTAGAGCAAGAAATGAAAATGGATGCTTTGAAAAACAATCTACACCACGACTCTGACGTGGTGGGAATGTGGATTGATGAAATTGTGTTTTGCTTGTACAGAAGGAGTATCACAGGGGTGGGGAACATTTTTCAGTCTGAACGCCATGTCACTGCCACATCACTTCTGGGCAACCTTTTCAATGCTGCTTGCTGGTGGTGTGGAGGTCAGAGGCAGAAGTGGGTGAAGAAACAAATACGACGTTTAGCTTTGTACACTAGGCTAGTTTTTACGCACATTCAAACACTCCGTACCTTCAATCCAGACACACAAGAGGCATTATCAGAGTTAAAATCCTGGAACTATAGAATTGGAAGGACCCCCAAGAATCTTGTAGTTCAACCCCCTGTAATGCAGGAATATTTTTGCCCAACATGAGACTTGAACCCACAACCCTCAGATTAAGAGTCCCATGCTCTATCAACTGAGCCAGGGTACCAAGGAAGCATTTTAGCCAGGCAAAAGCACTTGGATCAGTGATAGATGTGGCCTAAGGAGAAAGGCCAGACAGAGAACCTTAAATTGTCACATTCAGCTCCCAGGATGAAAGCTTCCCACCCCTGGGGTAATATGACTGCTTCGTCACTCACTGCTCAGTGAGCATCCTGGTTTTTCATTCAGCTAACTTTCAGTAGCTTCACAACATTAAATACAGGTTGACTTGGGAATTACAGTCAGGGTGAAGAATCACACAATCCTTTCATCACACACCTTACCCCACATTCCCACTGGGACAATTTGGTCATATGAATTTTGACCTCGCAGGGATGGATTATTCCTCTTAGTGAGAGGCAACGACACATGGTATCTGCCATTCTGTTGGCATGAATAAAATCCAGTGAATTATAATTAGTTAGCTTAATGGCAGGTTATTTCACTTTTATCCTCTGGTAATTATCTTGGGTCTATGGGGATGTTCAGGAATGGAAAACTACTTCACATCCGAGTTTCCCAACCTTGAGGACTTTTTTTTTCAGAGCCTACCACGTAGATAGGCTCTGAAAATTAGAAAAATATCAGAACCTACCCCCTAATATGTTTTGTCTTTCTCCAAAATGAAAAAGAGAAAGAATTTCCTGTTTCCACTGAATAAAAAGATAAAATCCTTTCCATACAATCACCTGATCTCAGTGTAGTGATGGAAAAAGTCTGAGAGTATTGGCTCCTTTTGTGATTGGGTAGTCATTCTAATTGAAAGTGGGTTTCTTTTGTTTACTGTTGAAAACTGAAAAAGATTTATTTTTCTTAAGGCAGGTTTTGTCTCTTATCACCACTGTCGCTTTCTTGGTTTCTTTTCTCAATCTAGATCTGACCTACCATTTAGACCTCTGTTTCAGGTATTTTTTATGCCCTCATTCCTCAACACACACACACACACACACACACACACACACACACTGTAGCTATCAATAAAATCCACTGGATGCTCTGTATAGGTTTTGAATTGACCCGACATCCCACTCGCCACCTCTTCACAGCAGATGGTGCTTCCTGCTGAGAGAACAGGCTGCCTCTTCTATCCTCCTATTCAATGCACTTAACAACGAAGACTACTCCTAATAAATCAGGACTGCAAGTTTTAATCAGATTAATCAACTGGACCATTAATTGACAGTTGGAAGCAAATCTAACGAGGGAGAACTCGTGACAGAGTTGTTAATCTTTCGGCGGCTATTTTTGTCCTAGTGTCCTACTGCAATAAGGAAGAAAAAATAAAAAAAATTACGATTCCATCTCCTCCTAACAAGGAGTGCTAACTTTTGTTTCTGAAACTACAGGTTCCCATGTCCTTTCTTCAACAGTGGAAAAAAGACAGTTGGTGGGGCAGCAGAGTGGGGCTGCTTTCCTTCCCACCTTTCAAACACCGTTCAGCACCAGGAGGAGGAAGAGGGCTACTTATAGCTCCTTCTATAAGTAAGGAGCTTGGCAGGTGCAGGCATGGCAGCGGAGCCATTTCAATGCTCCTGCAGCTGTGTCCGCACCGTGCCAGGCTCACTGCTGCCTTTCCCCTCCCTCCCAAATTGGCCGCAATTTTATAGGAGCATACAGTTTCCATGTTAAACACTTGAAAAGCATGACCCTGTGGTCAACTTCCTTATTGTTGTCTTTGTGCAGAGTGTGTTCCAGTGTTTATCTTACACATGGCATGAGGCGAAGCATGTTTACTCAGAAGAAAGTCCAACTGAATTCAGCTGACCGTGCCAGTTTGCATAAGATTGCGTCTGTAGTTTCCTACACACCCTGAAAGGAACATCACTGTTGTTACCACTGAACAGCCTTAGAGGACTGATGCTCCAAACTCTCCCAGTCAGGGTTCAAATCCAGATTCCTCATCTTTCAAGCCTCCCCTAGATCACACTGATTCTCATGAAGACAACCAAATTACTACCATATTTACGAGAATCTAATGAACCATCGAATCTAATGCACACCTCAATTTTCAAAACCTTGAAACCAAAAAAGTATTTGCTGGTGCCATCAAATCTAATGTGTACCCTAATTTTTGTGATGTAATTTGGCCAACTAACCCCAACTTCAGCTGTACTCAGCCCCACCACATAACTTGTATTCTTAAAACTCTACAAAGAAAGTGTGCACACATCCAGCTTTGGACTATTATGGACTTGGGTTTGGAAATTCATAGATTTCAACCAACTTCAAAGAAGAGATTCTGCGCTTCATGGTGATGCTGTTCTCTATATTCCTTAAGCATCCCATGTACCTGTTTAACCATTCCAGCTACGATTTTTAATCTTAGAAGTATGTGTGCACTGCTGATAACCATTATCACATCACCTGTTCCACATGTGGGGAAGCTTTGGGCCTCTAGATGTTGATGAACTACAGTTCCCATCATCCCAAGCCATTTTCCATGCTTGTCGGGGGTGGTGGTAATGGAAGTTACAGTTCAGCAATATCTACAGGGCCAAAAGTTCTGTTCACCTGGCCTACTCTTATGTTTAAAACAGGGGCTGGAAACCTGTGACCCTCCACATGTTGCTAGACTGCGACTCCCATAATCCCTGAGCATTTTTACCATGCCTGCTGGGAGTTGGAGTCTATAAGCATTCAGAGAGCCACAGGTCTTCCACCCCTAGTTAAAAAGAGACATGGATAGAAGTAGCCATTTATTTACAGTGTTTTTATTCAGTCTGAAGAAGATCAGGGAGCCTAACCATTAAAGCAATCAATTAAAACAACGGTCATCAATAGCAAAATATACCTAGTAAATTAAAAGCATTAAAAAAAGAAGTTGTTCTTAAAAACCACAGAAACCCAGAGCCAGGAAGGGTAAAAAAACAAAACCTCTTATAATAATCACTATTAATCCTAAATAAATACAAATACATCTTCAGTTGGTGCCAAAAAGATAACAAACCTGGTGCTACTTGGAGCACTGAATTCTAAAGCCTACTTAGAGTTACGTCTGCTTGCAATATTTTGCTGATAATTGAAGGCAGAGGAAGCAGTGCGAGTATAAAGAGTGCATTCTCCCCATCTCAAACCCCATAAGTAAATGCACATATCTGATTCCATGGACAACTCTACTAAAAACTGCTTAGACAAATAGCTTGCTTTAATTATATCCCCTTTCCCAATTAAACAAACCAAACCATAGAACATATTTACCCAAAGGATGCTTTCAAATGATGCTCAATGTCCAACTGAGTACAGAGCCATCTGGAGCTAGCATCCCTGGCATCTGTAATATCTGCTTAACAAATCCATCTCAAATGACCAGGAGGTCACATGCCAGTTGCGACAGACTCATTGCCTGCATTTTCCCTCCCCTAAATCCATTGCATCCAGAGCAAAGCTCTTCCTTGATTTTGCATATTTTAACATGCATTTAAAATATACTTTGTGAAATAATTAAATACTGCTTGGTACACTTTTAAACGAAAATCTGACAGGCTAGAAGTCACTGCGAATAAATCATCCATATGTGTTTAACTCATGACCAAGGCAGCATTTTAGGGCTCAAAACCAAAAAGGGCTTATTTGAGCTTCTGACTATAGAGATGTATTTCACGATCAACTTTTAAGTGAAGTGGAAATCTGATATTGTGGGCAATTGGATTTCTGTGGTACACTCATGTGAATTAAGAGTTGATAGATTGGTCCCTAATGCATTCACAATCCTGACTCACTCATACACAGAATATTGATTCATTTAATGTTGCGCAAAACTTGGACATTTTCCAGAAGGTGCCTTTTTTCATCGTCCCTGAGATTCCATTGAACAGAATGGATAATCTCACTTTACAAGAAATGAATTCGGGATTATTTTCATGCATCCAAGGCTGTGTCCATGTGTTAGATATTCCGGAGGGTCTGCCTTCTGTATTAACCGCACTTGTTTTTGAATATAAATTTATTTTTTGCTTGTTCTTCACACAGCATTAAGTAAAATCACATGAAGCTATCTGACGTACCATTTATTCCTATATATACCATCCCATTAAAGGTAAAGGTAAAGGGACCCCTGACCATTAGGTCCAGTCGTGACAAACTCTGGGGTTGTGGCGCTCATCTCACTTTATTGGCCGAGGGAGCCAGCGTACAGCTCATGTGGCCAGCATGACTAAGCCGCTTCTGGCGAACCAGAGCAGCGCACGGAAACACCGTTTACCTTCCTACTTGCACTTTGACGTGCTTTCGAACTGCTAGGTTGGCAGGAGCAGGGACTGAGCAACAGGAGCTCACCCCGTCACGGGGATTCGAACCGCCGACCATCTGATCGGCAAGTCCTAGGCTCTGTGGCTTAACCCACAGTGTCACCCCCATCCCATTAGCAATGTACAAAGCTGCCTTATACTGAATCAGACCATTGGTCCATCTACTTGAGTGCTGTTCACACTGACTGGGAGTAGCTTTCTCAAGTTTCATGTACAATGGGAAGAAATCTCCAAATATATCCCAGTTCATCACTCTTCTCAGTTGACAGATAAAGATTTCCTTAGGATCATACTAAGATCTGCAGGACACGTGGAACCCAGGCCTCAATCTCAGTCTCAAATCTCTGTCTGCTGGATTACAGCGGTGCTGACAGGCTATGGTCTGAAGACACATAAAGCTAGCACCTTGCTGATGCTAATCAGGTCTGGGTTTGGGTCAATGCCCTGATGGGAAACTGCTGAGGAACCTTGAGTTTCCCAACAGAACAAAGGCAGGATAGAAATGTCAGGAAATCAATCGATGTGACTTGCACCATGCAGTGCTCATTTGATTGCTTTATCAGGTGCATAAAGGCAGATTTCAACGTGCCACTGTATTGGTTTCCAACAGGGGTATGGTGGCAGCATAATAAAATATAGGTATGCTTTGAAACAACAACAATTATGCAACCACTCCATAACATTTCTAAAGTGAGATTGAGTCCACTCAGCCCATATATTACCACACAAATCCTGGATTGGTCAGAATCTTCTCTACCAATATTCTTCCATCCTACAGATTTGAAGATATTTTTCAATGTAATAACACATACACCCCCCCTCTCAATGCAGAACCACCAAGCTATTTCACACGCACACACCCTAACTAGCTTCTTCTGAAACAAAGCAAAAAATAACTTTGTAATATGTCTGCTGAGCTTTCACATAGAAAAAAAGATAATCGTCTACATCCTCCTAGCATAGATTATGTCCTAATAAAATTTCAGCAGGGAACCTTCTGCAGCAGAACAAATTTAAGGGATAATGGCTGGAAAGTGTTTAAATTAATTAATGCCGTGAAGCAGAATTCTAAACATGTTTCAAAGCAGAGTCAGCTACGCTCATTCTAAATATTCTTTTCATATGCATAGTAGACTGGTGATGTACATAGCAGCGCAAGTCCTCCTTCCCCCTAAAATAATTCTGCACATGGAAATTGCATTGCTGTAGAATGTAGTTGGATCACACTGAGCAGTCCACCTCCGTGGTGACAAGCTCTTCTCTCAAGATAATACATTTTGTTCTTCTCTGCTTCAGTTTAGGCAGAGCTCCTGGAGCATGGCATGTAGGCAATATGAAGATCAGCCTTTGTCATGCAGGTGCTCTCTAGGCATTGTTGGACTACAACTTCCATCAGGCCCCAGCCAGCATGGCCAACGGTCGAGGATGGTGGGAGCTGGAGTCCTGCACCAGGATGATAAAGACTCAGGGATGGTGAACCTGAGCCTCACAAACACCTTGATGTTTCTGGACTCCTGTCATTTCTGATTACGTTCGTTGGGGCCAATAGGAGTTGGAGTCCAATAACATTTGGAGAACCACAAATTCCCCATCCCTGCTTTAGTCAGACCATAAAAGGTCAGTAGAGCATATGCCAGGCATAGGCAAACTTGGCCCTCCAGACATTTTGGGACTACAATTCCCATCATCCCTAGCCAATACGACCAGTGGTCAGGGATGATGGGAGTTGTAGTCCCAAAACATCTTGAGGGCCGAGTTTGCCTATGCCTGGCATATGCTCTATTGCGTGGGGACTCCCTGGTCCTGAATGGGGTAACTGTGCCCCTGAAGGACCTGGTATGCAGCCTGGCAGTCGTTTTAGACTCATTGCTGTCCATGGAGGCACAGGTCAATTCTGGGTCTACCAGATCCATCTGGTATGCTGAGACCCTACTTGCCCACAGACAGTCTCTCCACAGTGGTGCATGCTCTGGTTATCTCCCGCTTGGACTACTGCAATGTGCTCTACATGGGGCTACCTTTGAAGGTGACTTGGAAACTACAACTAATCCAGAATGTGGCAGCTAGACTGGTGACTGGGAGTAGCCCCCGGGACCATAAAACACCGATCCAAAAGAATCTTCACTGGCTCCCAGTATGTTTCTGAGCACAATTCAAAGTGTTGGTGCTGACCTTTAAAGTCCCAAATGACCTCAGCCCAGTATACCTGAAGGAGCATCCCCACCCCCTGGACACTGAGGTCCTTCTCTGAGGGTCTCCTGTTAGTTCTCTCACTGCGAGAAGTGAAGTTACAGGGAACCACACAGAGGGCCTTCTCAATAGTGGCACCCTCCCTGCAGAACGCCCTCTCATCAGATGTCAAGGAAATAAAGAACTAGAAGACATCTGAAGGCAGCCCTGTATCAGGAAACTTTTAATATTTGATGATTTACCATGTTTTTATATGTACTGCCCAGAGTATCTGGGGAAACCCAGGCAGATGAGCAGGGTATAAATAAAAAAATTATTATGATTATTAAAAGGTCAGAGTTTCAATCCATCCATTTCCTGGTAATGCTGGAAAGACTGCTGTCTGAAAGCAAGGAGAGCAACTTTCAGTCAGTACCAACCACCCTGAGCCAGATGAACCACTGGCCTGAATCCATATAAGGTGGTTTCCTATGTTCCAAACCTATCTGAACCTACTTGGGTTTTTAGATCTTCAGCGGACACTTTTCTCTGTCCTGTCACCCTCACCACACATTTGGTGAGGATATGTGAGAAGGTCTTGTCGATTGTGATTCCCAGATTGTGAAACTCCCTTCCATGGGAGTCCAGGCCAGCCTCCTCTCTGGTTTTCTTTCACCAGCAAGCAATGACTTTTTTTTGTTTAGAAGGGACTTTGGCCATTAACTGGCTGTTATGACAAGATCCTTTAATGGTGGGTGTTGTACATTTTCTTCTCCTCTTGTGCTTTTGGATGCTTTTAACTGGTTTTAATATGCAAAATTTCCTAACTGTTCTATGCATGTTCTTAGCTGCATCTGTTTTTTATTCTTGTTGTGATCTGCCTTGGGTCCTGCACCGATTAAAATATAGGATATCAAATAAAGTAAACTAAAACAAATCGTTGTTGGCTAGTGCTGTGCTGAAACCTGTCCCCCCAATTTCTAAAAGTTATCTTCACCTGTGAAAGAGCCTTCTGTTTTTCTACCTCACTTGCAGGTTGGGTGGAGTATTGGGCTTGCTTTATTCCTGTGAGGTTGATGTGGGTAGTGTGGGTGTTTTTTCATCTCGTAAAACATTTCTTCAGGGCTCTGCAGCCTACAGAGTTGCCTGTGCTTCCTGTTCTGGGGAGGAAAATAACTCAAGGGAGGAGTTCTCATGATGTATTCCCCTGAGTTTTGACTGAAGCATGGGAAGTAGGGAGAGTGGCTGCTGAGCCCCTAAGATCGGTTCACTCACTGGTTTTGTTTTTAAGGGAAGTGCTTCCTTTATTTATTTCTGTGCTGGTTTCTATAAAAGCAAACTGACTAAACAACAACAACAATGCACAGCTGTTAGGCACATGGTAGGCAGGGTGCTTGAACTTCTGAAAAGCCTAAGTTAGGACAACACAGAGTTTTCAGGTAGCATGGCCATCTGAGGAAAGGTCATAGCCCAGTCAGTGGCAGGCAATCTGCTTCTCATGCAAAAGGTCCCAGGTTCAATCCCTGTCTGAAACTCTGGGGAACTGCTGTCAGTCAGTGTCAACAATACTGAGCCAGATGGACCAACAGCCTGGCTTCATATAAGGCAGCTTCCTCTGTTCCAAGTGTGCAGAACTTGTGGATTTGTAGAATGAAAGGACACTCACAAGCATCCTTTGGCCATGCCAGAGGTAAGGTAAGTCCTGAATTCCACTCATGAGATTTTTACATAAATTTGTGATAGAATGGCTGAAAAATTCAAGATAATTTGTCAGCAGAGCATTATTGCTGAGAGCTTTAATGTGAACCGATAGATTTGCTTTAGAGGCTTACATAAAGATCTTCTGAATCAAACATCTCCTAGTGGTGGTGACCAAGTTCTGATGCTGAACAAAACTACCCAAAACCTTCCCCAAATGTCCAGGATTCAGTAAAGGACAGGGACAGATCTGCCCTATAGATGTGATTCATTGGCTGCAATCCAGCAGTTACGCAGCTTATGTCAATTCATTTTAATGAGCTGAATGGCACTCATAGCCTTTAAATAAATACTCTAATGTAAATGAATACTCCAAGGTAGGTGTTTGGCACAGTACTTGATATATCTACCAGTCTTAGATATCATTACTGCCTTCCTTAAGACCCAGCTGGTGGCGGAGATCAATGCAGGGGCCATGGGCAGGACCCCACCAGCTAATCAGTGCTGGAGGGAGGCATGGCCAAAGGAGATTTAAACCACAGCACAGCTGGGGGCCGTCCTCTCGCACCCAAAGCTCAGTCACTTTGTTTCAATCAGCTTTCTTCTATTGCTGTTGCAATAAACCAAACTATATGGTTCTTGGATCTCTCCCATACAACAACAACAACAACAACAACAACAACAACAACAACAACAGGAATCAAACTTCTGGCCAATGGCATCCTGGAGCTCATCTAATCAAAGCCCACAAACCTATTTTCCTTCCTAACTTAGTGAACGCTAGAGATTTTTAAAATGTGTTGCTTATTGTTAACTCCACACTGAAAAAGTCTCCGCTTGTACCACAGAATGGGAGCCATACTGAGAACCAGAGATGTTTCAGCCACATCTCACAGAGGGGATATAATGAGAGACTCACAGCAGCGCTAAGTGCAATGCAGCTGATGGCTATAGATGGAAACCACCATGTATAATTCATAACTGTAGTTCATGATTAGATGAATTTCACAATCTTGTTGGCCAGATTCCTCCTTTGCTGTATGCAAGAGATCCAGGAATCATAGTTAGGTGTATCACAAGAGCAATATGGGGAAGCCCATCAAAATTTGTGTGCATAATTTCAAGCCATGCATCAGGGAGGTACAGTTTTAGACAGCACGCGAGGGCTCTCTGGAGTGAAAATTACTCCATTAAAAATAATAATCCTCTCACTTAGAAAACCAGAATGTCTTGGAGAAGGCTAAGCTAGAACTCTTCCCTGACACCAAGTATTTTATGTGCAAAGTTGTTGTTGTTTTTAATAGAGAAGCATTATGAAGCAGTGCTGCTTAGACACTGGCTTACTTCCACCATGAGAACTAAAAGACACAGGATCATAGAACTGGAAGGGACTGCAAGGGTCATGTAGTCTAACCCTCTGCAATGCATGGGGCTTGAACCCATGACCTTGAAATTAAGAGTCTCATGCTCTACCAATCCTTTGCCTAGTGGGATGTGATCCTAAACCCATTTACTTGTGGCTTACTCCAGCTAGATGGCTTATAGGGCATGACCTTAAGCACAAGACTTCATTCTTAAGAATACTGATTCATGAAATAAGATTCAAATGAAATAAATAGGACTGGGTTTCCATTGGAGTGGGCTGCACAGATCCAATCCTAAGCAAATCAAATGGCTCTTCAATTGTTACGCCTACACACTCAAAGTACGTAGATGTGCTTGTCCATGAGGAGGTGCGATTGCCCATTAAAACACACCTCCATGCCCATGTATTCAGCAGACCACCAAAAAGGGCAACCTATGTGCCTATAAGCAGAGCATATCCACCTGATGTAAAGTTCCTGACGGTGGGGAGAGCCTACACACAGGCTCTCCTTTCCTATAGTCCAGGCATGTTCAACTCCCAAGACACTGTGATCTACTTCCACTAAAAAAAAAAGTGGCAATGATCTACCTACCCTCTTCTGGATTGAGCTTCAGGGGTCTTATTCTAAATATTAGCTTCAAATTTGATCTCCAAAGTAATTTTAGCCACTAAAATTTTATTTAAAAATAAAGGACAATAGTCAGCTAACTTTTACTCAGAGTAGACCCACTGAAATTAATACTTAGTCATCTGCTGTCATTTCAATGGGTCTACTCCGAGTAAACTTTAGGTGACTACCATCCAAAGACATGCAAGTTTAGAATGTCCCAGCCATGGTGGAAGATCAGTTGAGGGGCATAAAAAAGGGACTTTCTCTGTGGCCACACTTAAACTCTGGAAGTATTTGCCCTGTGAGGCTCAGTTGGCACTTTCTCTTATGCCATAGGGCAAAAACCATCTCCTTTGGTAGGCTTTAGGTTTATCTGATCCACAATTTGTATTATCTGCTGCACCATTCTCTGTTTCTAATATATTGTAGCTCTGAAATATTTTGCATTGTATAATTGGTTTTAGGGTGTAACGTTGCAGTCCCCAAGAGTACATCCCAGGGGCCAGAGGTTATTGTGGAGAGAAAGGTCCACCTGTGAAGATGGAGGTCCACAGGTGGAAGCCCTCCAGGGGCAAACCATCCATATGAATGCAGAGATACAGAGAGCGCTCAGGGCCTTAAGGGTTCTCATGAACAGTCTTATAATATGTACTCAGATGTAAGTTTCACTGTTGTTCAGTGGAACTTACTCCCAGGTAAGTGGATACAGGCTTGCAGCCTCCATCATCCAACACTAACTAGATACAATTAGAGATTATAAAAATGTAGCATTAAACTAGCAGGAATGAGAGAAGGTACATCATTCCAGTTATTAGACAGATGACTCAAAACTGCAATCCTAAAAGAGTTATTCCCATTGAATGCAACAGTATTTGCTTCTGAAAAGGCATGTTAAACACCTGAGTTTTATGCAATACCTGAGTTTTATGCAACCAAATATGACCAGCTGGGGGAGGGATGCCCAACTCCAAATCAGTGTGTGCCTGTGATTAGTGAGGTATTGAGTCTGCAAGATTTTTCTTTCTTCGATTTTTCCAAACAAACCCCTCGGGCAACTAACATCTCCCCACCACCAAACTGTAGCCATGTAAGACCACTCAGACAAACTGGGAGTGAAGCTCCTTAGCAGACGACATCCATTTTCATTGCAGGAAGAACTTAACAGCAATGTTTGCTGAAATGAGGTGGTGCTGTGGTTCTGTTAACAGAGAGTTATCTTTAAGTAATGGTCCTTCTGTTTAAAATGAGGACCTTGCACTTTAAATGACGGGGATCAGGAGCCCAAGACGATTGCGATATTCTTTGAACCATCTTTCTCTTTCTGTGCAGAAATTCAAGCATATAATAACTAGTCTAAAACCGATGGCCAAGATTAAAAAGGTGTTCACGGAGGGGGGCTGTAATGCTTTAATTGCAGCGTTTCCCCGAAGGCGGCAAAGCTTTTGCTAGGTAAGCAGAGAGGGGATTTATTATCCCCGCTGTACAGCTATTGCACAAGAGAGAGCTGTCGCAGCAGGATTTCACCTTTCCTAAAATGCTACTTCCACATCCCAGCACGCATTTAAAGCGCAGCCTCCATCATGCTACAATAATGACTTGTGCGATTTCCCCTGCAAACAAACCAAAAAGGTGCACAGGCATAAACCTCTAGTCCTTCGATCTCTTGTTACCTGGAAGGGCAGCAGCTGAGCGTTTGCAATGCTGTGTTGTTTTGAATTACCGTAATTCTTATTAACAGAGCTCAGGACAGCGGGGACCGTATGATTGCAAGATGTAGAAATTGTCTGGCCCGGTTCCCCGCTGCTTCGCATTTCTAGGTATTTCGGCTTGTCGCTGACCCTGGTGCTGAAACCCGAAAACATGCACTGTACACAGACGGACAGAGGCGCCCACACCAGACAACACCGACAGAAAACAGCCCCACCCGCTCCCCCCAAACTGCTCCTGTCTGGGCAGAAAACAGACACTTTTCCCGAACAAAAGAGGGATATTCAGCTTTCGAGAGAAGCAGCTCCGGGCTGCTGGGGGAGAGCTCGAGGCGAATCTAGCCCAGATTACGGCGGGGCTAAGACACGTCGCCGGAGCTGCAAACCAGATGGTCTGCCTCTGCTAAAGCGAACAAGCTATTGCTCCAAATCCACCCTTTGGAACGCGCAAAAGCAAATGACCCACAAAAACGCGCAGATGAACAGCGGGGAGGATCCAACGCCGATTTGCTCGTTTTTCAGCCCCAAAACCCTTCCTGGGACGCCAATAAAAGATGGTGGCCCCGCACCCAAGGAGGGGAACTACCCAACAGGTGGTTTAATGGCCCCGATTCTCCCTCCCTCTCTCCCTCTCAACGTGCCCGGGCGCTCAGAGAGACCCCTTCCAACCCTCCTAGCCCAAGCCTCGGCTGCTCTGCACGCCATCCTAGCACGGCCAGATAGCACGGCCTCTTGCGTGTTTACCTGCAGCCTGGAGCTGGAGCAAGAGGCACGCCACGGGCAGGCAGGCTGCTGTCGTCCACATGGTGTGCACCTGCGGCTGAGAGAGCGCCGATCTCCGCCTCGCTCTCTCTGGCCGCGCTCGGGGTTTTGCTTGGCATCAGGTTTTCCTCCTTCCTGGTTAATGAGCACGCTGGGGGAAACGGCGCGTGCGCAGCTGCGGCGAGCCGAGAGACGGCCCTTTTCGGCAGCGCGAGCCGGCTGCCGGCGGAAGGGGCTGCCCGGAGGGGCGCTTAGATGATGGCAGGCAGGCATCCAAGTGGACAGGCTCGGGGAGCTGGGAGGAGAGGGGGCATCCCTGGGTCTGGAAAGGCAGTTGAGGACGGGGAAGAATGAGCAATGGAAGAGCCTAGAGACCAGCTCTCTCAGTCAGCTGCCGCAGCTGGTCAGAATTGGAAGGGACCACGAGGGTCATCCAGCCCAACCCCCTGCAATGTGAAGGGATCTTATGGGACTCAAACCCACGACCTTGAGATTTAGAGCCTCATGCTTATCCACTGAGCTATTCCGCCACCCCTTATTTTCACCCATCCATCCACCTTGCATACTGTGATACACAGACAGTTGGGTTAACTCTCTACAGTTGCCCAAGCAGTGACCACCATATTTTCTGCCTCCAACTCCATAAAAACTGTTCCAGCCAGCTGAGCCAGCCCTAACATGAGGCAAAGTGAGAGGGCTATGTTGCAGCCACCTCAGACAGTTGAATTTGAGTGCCATGAAAGTTCCACATACAGTGGTACCTCAGGTTACATATGCTTCAGGTTATATACGCTTCAGGTTACAGACTCCGCTAACCCAGAAATAGTACCTCGGGTTAAGAACTTTGCTTCAGGATGAGAACAGAAATCGTGTTCTGGTGGCAGCAGCTGGAGGCCCCATTAGCTAAAGTGGTGCTTCAGGTTAAGAACAGTTTCAGATTAAGAACGGACCTCCGGAACGAATTAAGTACTTAACCCGAGGTACCACTGTATTACTACTTTACATGTAATATTATATAAAGAGGGAGAGAGGGGCATGTGTGGGATTTTTCTGCTTCAGCCTGTCTGTTGGTCAGGTGCATTTGTTAGAAACCACTGGCTGCTGCAGAAATGAAGTACATTTTAGCAGAGGTGGTCACCAGCACATGGCACCCCATGTGATAAAATTATGTTTTTTCTGAGCTGTTGGGCTGCTAAGGCAAACATAGCAACCTTATGTGTCATGCATTTATTCCCATCCATGAACAAATAACAGATTTCCCCATATAATTCAAAAAGGAAATGCTGGAGAATTTCTGACTGAATTTGACTGACTGTGCCAACATCAGAAGAAGTGGTTAAAGTGTTGTACTAGGAGCTGGGAGATCGGGGTTCATAGCCATGTTAAGTCTGGAAGCTCACTGGCTGACAGTTTGGGCCAGCTGTGATATCTCAGCCTAACCTACCTCACAAGGTTTTTGTGAAGATAAAATTTGGGGGTTGAGGACCATGTATGCCATCAGGAGCTCCTGGGAGGAAAAGTGGCATATAAATGAAGCATCATCAGCATCATTTTCACCTTGACTTGGAGGGAGGGAATGTGTGCTATTTGCACAGTCAGCCCATATCAAATGTGTCACTTGTGAGTGCACACACAAACACACACACACACAGTTGTTAGAGACATGCATAATAGCACATGCTCACTGATGGCAGGGAAGGGCTACTGCAAGAGTTGCCACAGGTCCATCAGGTCCAGCACCTTTCTAGTTGCGCCCACCTCAAACTGGGTTTTGCATCTCTTGTGCCAATTCCCATGCCTCCCCCAGTCAAAAAACAACAACAACTTTGACTTGGGGAAAGAAGAGGCAATTACAGACAGCAGAGTCAATCTTCGCTTTCAGAAAGCCCCATAATTCGTTTCCTCATCCATAAATGACATGCAGAGCATCATTTCCAAGATTCCAAGACTACTGAGAAAGAAATAGCTTGTTGCTTCAAAGAGAGAGAGAGAGAAGAGAAGAGAAGAGAAGAGAAGAGAAGAACTTTGTTCCTCTTCTTCAAAAAAAAAAAAAAAAATCAGAGCAGCTGACAACATAAAATAAAATCCAATTTGCAACAATAAAATCATAGCTTCAAAGGATAAAAACAAAAACGACAACATTTATTTATTTATTTATTTGACACATTTCTAGTCTGCACTTTTAACACACGGTGTTAAATCCAGGTAAAATACAAAGCTAAAAAATCTTTTTCATGAAAACAATGGAGCAGCAGATCGGGGGGAGGGGGAGACGACAACGACGACAGTTTTAATGCAAAACCAGAAAACGATACAAACAACACATGATCTAAAAATGTTTAATGTCGGGGGTAGCTGGGTCAGGAAGTAAGGTACCCCACAGGGTTGGCATCCCGATTGAAAAAGTTCTGCTCCGTATTTTGTCCACAAGACAGCAGGCAACATTTACAGCCATGAAAAGACTTTGTGGGGCTTTCTTTGGAAAGGAGTAGTCTGCTCATATCTCCTCATATCCCAAAGTAGAACGTTGTTGGTTATTGGTTATTGTTTATTATTTAGAGACTTTCAAAGTCCTCAGATCAAGCACACTGCTCAGTATATGAATCTTGTGGCTACAGATCCTTTGCGATATGTCTATCCACTTTTTGCTTAAATACCTTCGGTAGAGAAGTTCCTTATAATGCTGGGCCTCAAACCTTGCCATTTCCACCCATTTGTTCTAGATTTGCCCTCTAAAGCAAGTCTAAAGAGAGCAGGTCTGCTTAATCTTCTACATGACATCACTTCAGACCCTTGAAGACATGCCTCATGCCTCCCCTTAATTTCTCTCCTCCAAGATAAACATATGCAGGACTTCTCAACCATTCTTTGTGAGATGAGTGCCTCATCTGCACTATACATTTAAAGTGGTATCATACCACTTTAAGCCATCATGGCTTCCTGCAAAGAATCCCGGGAAGTGTGGTTGTTAATGGCGCTGAGAGATGTTAGAATACCCCTGTTCCCCTCACAGAGCTACAGTTTCCAGAGGGGTTAACAATCTTTCCCTCTTCCCAAGGATGAGGAACCTGTGACCTTCTATATGTTGTTGGAATTCATTAGTATGGCTGGTAGTCAGGGCTGATGAGAGCCCAACAACAATAGGGGGAGCTACAAGTTGCTTTGTCCCATATTTACTCTACCTGGCAACACCCTCCAAAGTCTCACGGAGAGGTTTTTCCTCACTGCACGATATTTGATGCTTTTTACTAGCCTTGGGTCTTCTGCATTCAAGGCATAAGGTATGGCCCCTCACCTATTTAAGATATTAGTAACTGAGAAGGATAATTATCCTTTTTAATGTAAAATATCTGATAAGAGCAGCATCTTAAAGAGCAGGTTTTATTAATGCTAGTCAATGCACCATATTTTTAAAAAAGAATATTTTCCTCAGTTATGTTCAACTCCTCCTCCTCCACTCCATAATTTGAAACCTATTCACTTACTGCAGTGGTTTGTGTTTTTTTTTTAAAAAAAAACCTTATGTCAAGATAAGCAGAAGCAGACGAGATAATTTCAAACTGGATTTGCAAGCTGTTGTCTGAGAAACACTTTGCAATGGTCTGTGGGAACCTGCCTGGTTAAATTCGTGCCCACTCAGTTCCTTGTTCGCCTCAGTTAAGTAACGTTCAAAGCTGTGTGACATACATTCATTATGACTTTTTCGTATGTTCAACCACAGAGTTAACATTTGGTTGCCCGTGGGAAAGAGAGTGGGCCACATACCAAAGGGCTGTCTACATTATCGTAAAATGCACTTAATGTATGCATCTGCATAATAAAGGACACCTGACATATGGTTTACAAATAAAGGATAGAAGTGCTAAATCTCTCCAGGAATCCACACCACAGACTTAAAACTGGTTTAACAATTCTTTCCCTATAGCAAAGCTAGGACTAAAGATCTCAGCATATTACAGTTCCCAGAATGCTTTGTCAAGAAGCCATGGCGGTCAGAACTGTCTTACCTCTGATGGTTGTGCCCATACAATTGTCTGTCCCCAAAGTAAGGAAGTCACAAGTGATTCGATTTATTAGACTTGTATATTGCTTTATACAAAAAAGTCTCAACACGAAGAAGAAGAAGAAGAAGAAGAAGAAGAAGAAGAAGAAGAAGAGGAGGAGGAGGAGGAGGAGGAGGAGGAGGAGGAGGAGGAGTTTGGATTTGATATCCCGCTTTATCACTACCCAAAGGAGTCTCAAAGCGGCTAACATTCTCCTTTCCCTTCCTCCCCCACAACAAACACTCTGTGAGGTGTGTGGGGCTGAGAGACATCAGAGAAGTGTGACTAACCCAAGGTCACCCAGCAACTGTATGTGGAGGAGGGGAGACGTGAACCTGGTTCCCCAGATTACGAGTCTACCTCTCTTAACCACTACACCACACTGACTCTATAGAATACAATGGGAAAAATATTAAATGGCACAATGGTGGTACAATAACAATTGTGGAAAACGCACGCAACATAGTGACCTGGCTCACCGGTCATATTGAGCCAAACCATGGTTTAGTGTAAACCAGGTTCCTGCAGAGGAGCTCACAGCTGCTTTGCCCCCTCCCTCCCTCCTTTTTGCTACCACACTAAGATAAGCCAAAGTTAGGCTCAACATGTCATCTGACCCTTGGCTCATGGTTAAGCTCTCTCCAGATGTGCATTGAGCTGTCACCAAGGCCTGCTCTTGATTTACCATGTGTGGTTAGTCTGGGAGAGACTTAGATCATGAACCCAGATTTGAACAACATGCTAAACCAATCCTTGGCTCAACTCAGTGTGGTGCAACAGCACAAAGGGCCTGGGAGCAGCAAGGCTTCTTTCTAAGAGATGCCCACTCATATGTTCACGCTAAACCATGGTTTGGCTTCGTGTGCCATGTGAACCAAGCCACTGTTACAACAATATCATGAGAGCTCCCCACATGTGCAGGAGGATAAAAACTGCGACTGAAATGATAGCGAAGTTGGTTCCACACATGCCTTGCTGAGAAGTGTGTTCCAACAAGGGAAGTGGCTGGGATCTCAATCTCATGAGATTTCAATTGGAAGACTTAAAGAGGAGTTTCTCCTCTCCAGTATTGCTGCTGATCTCCTTGCCTCATGTGCCTTTATTGTCCTATTAGCTGTGGTGCTTTATCACCAGGGATATTACTTTCCCACAGTATCAAACCTGAGAAACTCGTGGGTTGGATTATGGTGGGTTAGTGTCTTTACTGCATCGCAGGAGTAAACTCCATATCTGATGTGTCTGGTTTCCCTAGCAACTGAGCATATTAAGTTGTCTTCCCAACTAGAATTTACTTCAGTCTCCTAACTCAACACAGCAGTTTACCTTTCTCTTGGTAATAGAGATAATCCAAAATTATAGGTCTTCTGTAATTTTCTTTAAACTGTTTGGAGAAAGGGTGGCTGGTCTTGATGAATGGGTTCTAAGAACCTAGGACAACAAGGAAGACATGTGAAGATACATATTTTTTTCCACCTGTAAGTTGAAAACAGTGACATTTTCTGAGACCCTGAGCAACAGATTGATAGAGATAAGTGCATTTAGGAATCTGTCTGGTGATGATTTTGCCAGTAATGGTGTGATCCTATGCATGTCTGAGAAGTAAGCATCACTGAGTTCAATGGGACTCCCTCTTGAAAGTGCAAGGTTGATTGCAAACTAAATGTGTTTTTTGGGACTATATTTAACCATGATAGGAAAACAGAACCTCTGTATTCAGAAGTAATATACCTCCAAATACATTTTGCTAGAAACAAACTAGTGGGTAGGACTTCTGCCTTCATCTCCTCCTTGTCTGTTTCTCAGAGCATTCTATGGGAAAAATAGTGTGTGAACGTTATCCACATTGTACATCCTAGGAACTGGAGTTTACCTCTCACTGAGCTACAGTTCAAATTGTTTCATCATCTTCATCATTACAAAAAACCCCAAAAAACACCTGCCATCTTGGTACATATATATTGACCTTGAATTACCAGTACAGTGGTACCTCAGGTTAACTACTTAATTCATTCTGAAGGTCTGTTCTTAACCTGAAACTGTTCTTAACCTGAAGCACCACTTTAGCTAATGGGGCCTCCTCCTGCTGCTGCACTGCCGGAGCATGATTTCTGTTCTCATCCTGAAGCAAAGTTCTTCAACCGAGGTACTATTTCTGGGATAGCGGAGTCTGTAACCTGAAGCGTATGTAACCTGAAGCATATGTAGCCCGAGGTACCACTGTACTCTTGGAAAGCAAACACCTAGGGGTCTGTTTCTTGAGAGCAATTTTCAGGAGTTTTACTGGCTGCAGTGATGCCTGTTTCCAGTAAGTGGCAGTAAAATATTCATGCTCAAGTCTGTGCCATCATGAAATCCTTCAGAAAGCTGAAGGGGGGAAAAGCAGAAGTATGGCATGGACAAAGTATCTCTGCGTCTGTCTGGCTCTTTTTCCCTAAAGTGAACAACCTGCTTGGAGTCAGTATGACACAAGAAAGGGCATCATAGAAGGCTTAGAGGACACACCAGTTCGGAAGCTTGACAAGCACGTCAATTGTCTCTCCCCAACAAGAATGGAACAGACACAGGAAACTCCAGACTGTTCAGAATACAGATACAACTAAAGCCAGTACCAACCAGCTACTAAACTGTGTAATGACATTATCCACACAGATGACCAGCCATCTTCAAATCTCATCCTAAAGTGCTTAAAAGAGATGTGCTAACACTGGTGGTGATGGTGATCCTGTACTCTGATTTTATGTACCTGTCCAAGGATTTGACCCCAAGTGCAGCTAGTCCAAACCTAGCCCTCTTATTTGCTTCCCCACACTGGCTCTCCAAGTTCTCCAGTTATGGCCAGATCCACACTATACATTTAAAGCATGCGGTGTCCCCCGAAGAACCCTGGGAGCTGTAGTTTGTTAAGGGTACTGGGAATTAATCTACAGTTCCCAGAATTCTTTGGGGAAAGTCATGTTCTTTAAATGTGTGTTGGGTGTGCTTTAAATACATGGTGTGGATCTGCTGCATCTTTCACTGAGTATCAGTTTAATTTCATTACGAAAGGCATAAATATCAATCTTATTATTCTTTAAAATAAGCTGGCTGTAAAGAGGACAAAGATTAATGTGTATGCCAAGATAGAGTTGCTTGTTGCAATTTAGCTCGTTTGATTTTCAGTGGAAACTAGTCTTAAGTGCTCCCATTACTGGGATTTTCTTCCATTCCGTCTAAATATGTTGACTACACAATTTCACAAGATTTATTCTTGGAAAGTACAGATTTGGTCAGCAGCGAGGATGACTTGGAATGACAGCGTAGTAGCCAGAGGGTGAGCACTTTCCAACATGTCAACTTCAATGCTATTCTGGGATTTCTGGGATTGTTCATGACAGTTTTTTGATCAAATGGTTGCGTAGGAGAACTACACAGTGTACAGTACTTAAATCCTGCAAATATGAATTGGACAAGATAATATGAACACCGCATGCATTAATGGACTGGGGAAAATGGCTGCTGATTTCTACCTTATAAGAGTTGCATTCTGAAGTTGCTTTGGGGACACAGAGGTAATTTCTCTGTATAATGACAATTATATCTGTGGATAATGTCATTATGCTGCTTATTACATATTTTGTCAAGAACGTATACTCTCCATGAGTTCTTAGTCTTTCTCATTAATGTAGAAAAAACACATGGAAGGTGGATCAATCTAAGACAGTCTTAGTTCTTGCTTTTTTCACATTGCATTGCTACATCAGAGAAAATGTAATATTGGATTCCAGACATTCATTAACCTTCTTTGTTAATATATGTCTTCTGTGCTGGAATGTCACCTTACACAGATTCATACATCACTGAAACAGAAATCAACAGAGAGCAGTTTCCCCCTTTGGTGAGTGTTTGGCAAAACATGTTCATTGTTCTCTCCCGAAAGTTGGACATAAGATTCTTTAAGGTGGCGTAGGCCAACTGATGACTATTAACATGATTAATTGGAATTTCCAGATTCTCAGGCAGTTCTCTGAGAGTGCCAACAAGCATTCAGACAGGCGATCCAGTCAGCAGAGTGTACTTAGACTTTCAAAACTCCTTCAACAAAGTACCTCACCAAAGACTCCTGAGTTAGCTTAGCAGTCATGGAGAGGTTCTCTTCTGGGTAAGGAACTGGTTAAGTAGCAGGAAGCAGGGAGTTTACATTGAATTGTATTCAACATTATATTGCCCATTCACTCAGTTTGGAGAAATCCTTTTTGGAGCTCTTTGTAATCTCTTTTCGTTTTAATGACCCTGAACAATTTAGTAATATCAGCAAACTTGACCACCTCACTGCCTACTCCTAACTCTAGATCAAGTTAAAAAGCACAGGTTCAAATTCTGATGCTTGGGGTGGACTCCACTTTCTTCTTCTCTCCATCTAGAGAACCGTCCATTTATTCCTACTCCTTGCTTGCTGCAGCTTAACCAATTTCTGACCTCTCTTCCTATTCTTTGACTGCTAAGTTTACTCAGGAGTCTGTGGTGAGGTATTTTGTTGAAAGTCAAAGTACTCTGTGGGCAACCTTCCGGGAGCCACATGGCAGTGGTTGGCAGGGCCAGAGGCAAAAGTACAGTGGTACCTCGGGTTAAGTACTTAATTCGTTCTGGAGGTCCGTTCTTAACCTGAAACTGTTCTTAACCTGAAGCACCACTTTAGCTAATGGAGCCTCCTGCTGTCGCTGCACCGCCAGAGCACGATTTCTGTTGTCATCCTGAAGCAAAGTTCTTAACCTGAGGTACTATTTCTGGGTTAGCAGAGTCTGTAACCTGAATCGTATGTAACCTGAAGCATATGTAACCTGAGGTACCACTGTAGGTGGGGCAATTAATGTAAATTTTTACTTTGTACAGGTGCCTAAGTTTCTACAAATACTCTCACGTCCTTCTCTGTCCTGCATCCAGGCAAGCAAAAAGCATTACCAGAATTCAACAAAGCTTTCCAGTCAGGGGAAAACATTCATGGAGTTTAGCAAGCAGTGCCAGTAGGGGTGTGTGGCAGTGAAGGGGTGTTGCCAGGGGGGAGTCCTGAGGCCCAGACAGAGAGGCATTGAAGACCACATTTGACCCCCCAGGCCTGAGGTTCTCCACCCTGAAACAGACCCTTACCTGGATCCCAGATGGCTCTTATGTTCTCTGCATCACTGATTTGCAGGAAAAGCATGACTGACTTTCGTCAGGGAGTGGATACAAAAATATAGACGCTGTACTTTTTATATGGAGAATGAGACATATGTCCACATTTTTATTCTTGGCACAAACAAGCTGACATTTTCTGGCAGGTGTGAAGGCTGCAGCATTCAAGGAAGCAATGCACACATCTTTAAAATGACAGCTTCCAAGCTCTCCAGTTTGCAAAAAAAGCTGACAGTTGGCAGATATCTTTGTAACTTGCCAAAATCCAAACAGATCCCATGTGAAACATTTCATTTTTGGAGGGGAAGGGGAATGACAGATCCTGGCCTTAATGCCTCCTGGATTACTGGAGTAAACACCGTCCAAACTTTATAGCAGCCTTCTTGTTCTTCTTAATGAAAGCCAAGAAGAATCCTGAAATGATTCATAATGAAGAATTAGGTGTTTAATCCTCAATTTCAGCTCAAGGCAACTGGGAGCTCCTTCTCCAAAACAACAACAAAAAACCCTCTAGGTTTCAAAACTGCAAAGAGCTGTTGTTCCTTGGAGCAAGAAAAGGAAGCACAGAAACTGCTGGTAGTTTAGGTCAGATAAACTGATCCTGGTTACATATTGATAACAAGTCAACAGTTTATCTTCCTCTGCCACATAGAAAATCTTGAATTGGTCAGCAAATGCTGGTGTGCTGCTTGATGCAATGTTATATGTTCTTGGGAAACTCTTTAGTAAAACAGGACTCTTGTATGTTGTGTTTGCATGGTCTACTTCAGAAGGTTCAATGCAAGAGAACAGAGTGCACCTCTTTAGTCAAGAACAGCGTGATCCTGAAAGTCCTTGAGACCCATCATGCTTCTTTGTCATCATCCATAGAAATTCACCAGCACATCTGTATCACAGAAGGATGTTTAGCATCATGCACACAGCTCGTGCCTGGTTGTGCACTTGTAGAATACCAATGGGCAATATAGGAGGTTGCATGGTTTCCTAATTTGTAGGTTTTCAAGGAAAGGTTGGAAAGGCTTCTTTTAATCATTCTCGTCCAGTCCATAGGCAGAGGGTTTGGTTTAGGATTGTGATGGCCTGGGAATCCGATTCAGAGGCTGAACCAGAGGAATCCCAGCCTGCACAGGAGTCCCCGCCTCCAGGGCTGGCTGAGCTGGGGCAGGGCCTTGCATCTGAAGTGCCTGCACCTGTGCCGGATCCTCAGGAGCAGGCACCAGGTGAATCCACTCTGGCTCCGGAGGTGATTGAGGACACATTGCCTACAGGTGCGCCTCTCCCAGCCCTGTCAGGGGAAGGTGAGTCTCCCCCTGGGTCCAGTAACCCCCCAGCCTCTCCTGAGCTGCAGAGGCTCAGGGCAGAGAGGCGGAGGGAACTGGTTTCTCCCAGGAGGAGTGCTCACCTTAAGGCCAGAAGAGGCGGGTCACCTGGGGGCCGGGACCGCCCCTTGCCTCAGAGAAGATAAAGGCCAGTCAGCCCGGTCCCAGGTTGCGGGAGCAACGTCGCTGGAAACCTGCTACTGCCAGCACCCAGTCCTGTTCTTCCAGAGTTCCCGACCACGCCCGGCTTCTTGCTTTGGATCCCGCTTCGCCCTGTATGGACTTTCTCTAGACCCGTGACCCAGGACTGGACTCTGACCATGCCTCACGGTAACCTTCCCCTGGGACCAGCACAAGGATAGTGCTCAGAGCCAGCCCAAGGCATTTTGGCACCTGAGGTGAACCACAAAATGGCGCCCCCTCCTTTCCAAGGAAGAATGGGTGAGCAAAGTTCTACATCAAAAGCAGGCAGGGGAATAAAGATCTACATTGGGATCTGCTGCCTCTGTGGATCCTGCCACCTGAGGCAGTTGCCTCACCTTGCCTCATGGGCGCGCCGGCTCCTAATAGTGCTGTATGTTATTGCAGGAAGCATTATGCACACATGCCCACCAACACTTCATGCACACATCATTTTATTTCCTCCAGTTGTGCAGTTTTTATCCATGTCTGAGACTGTGAATACTGTGAGTATGTGTTTCACTTTTTAATTAAAGAATATTTGGTTCCTTATAACATGGAGATTATAATGTGCAGATTCATTACACACAAGCACATATGTGGAGTGTGATGGTGGGCTGTGGCAATGGATTATCCACCAGTGAACTAGAAATAGTAACAAAAGACATGTTTCTTGGCAGATATGCATAATGACCAGGAAATGTGTATAATGCCAAAGAACATACAAAATGCAGTTGAGATATATACATTCCCCAAGGCTGGTTGGAGTTTATGCACATTGCCTGGAGGATGTACAAAACCCTGTTAAGTTATGGATACTTCTCAAGGCCTTATTGGGGAGTATGCAGAGTGCCCAGGGTATATCCCAAAAGCAGCCAAGATATGCCATGGTTGTCAACGTTCCCCTTTTTTAAAGTAAAATTCCCTTATTCTGGATAGGATTCCTCACAAGAAAGGGGAAAAGTTGACAGCTATGAGATATGCACATTCCTCAAAGTGTATATGTATGCCTGGGAATTGTGTACAGTTTCTTCTTCATGGACAGATGACGTGAACATTCTTCATGAGATATAGTAAATGTGCACAAAGGCTGGTTTTTATGGACATTAACCACTTAACTCATATAATCTCTAACACATATAGCACTTACAGTTCTAGGGTTTTTCCAAGGCTTTTTTTCTAGAAAAATAGGTGCCGGTACCCTTGGGTACCCCCTGAGGGGGGGGAAGCACTGGCAGTAATACAGACTTTTATAATACAGACTTTTGCCTAAAAGTCAAATTACACATTCAGAAACGCCACACATTCTGTGCTATAGGAAGGCTTTACTAAGAAGTCTTTCCAATGCATAGAAAAACTATGAGTCTGGTTGACAGCTGAGAGGAAATGCATAGCACAGCATTTTTGCCATTGATGCAATGGTCTATATGTCATACCTTGGGTTTTGTACGATAGCCCAGAAATTCCTCACAAGGCTATTTGCCTCAAAGCATTTCTAGGCTCCCTATCTAAGGAATAATTTAGTGTCTTAGAAACCTGTCACAGTGTTGGCAAGGATTTTAATATGAAGATTAGTGCTTATACTGGCACCTCTCTGACCTCGAGTGAAAGGAAAAAATGGTCCACCGCAACAGCAATGATAGCAAAGGCATCTGTGTGAAAGACAAATGGAGTCAAAGCAAGACTGCCTGGCTGCCATTATATAAGCCAGGCTGTTAAAAAACAACCAGAGGCCTTTTTGATAGGTATTTTAGGTTAAGAATTACCGAAAGGGAAATGCAAGTTATTTATGTATGTGACCACTGCGGCAAGAATTTTAACAGCTCAAAAGTGGAAATCTGAAGAAATACCAACAAAAGAACAATGGCAAGAAAGATTGACGGACTATGCAGAGTTAGCAAAGTTAACTGACAAACTACATGAAAAAGATAACAGTGACTTTAGGAACCATTTACAATTTATCTGCAGAAACAACAAAAAGAAATGGACTCATTGGCAGGATTTGAATAAACTTTCACAACTTTATTGAATACAAAAATAGAGGATGACAATGCAATAACATTTAATAGTATATATACATGCAGAATGGGATGCGGGTGGCGCTGTGGGTTAAACCACAGAGCCTAGGACTTGCCGATCAGAAGGTCGGTGGTTCGAATCCCCGCAACTTGGTGAGCTCCCGTTGCTCGGTCCCAGCTCCTGCCAAAGCCACTCCCGAATTTAGGAGGGGGGGGTGTTGCGGGCTCATGACCCCGCCCACACGCACTCTCGCGGGGCTGGTGTCAGCCCCGCGGGAACCAGGGATTCCCTCTTATTATTCATCTAGGGATGTGCATCTCGGGGGCTCCCCCTGCTGGTGTTTAACCCTTCCCGGTTAGAACCGGATAGTCTGTTAGGGCCAATGCCTAAGCCAATACCGCTCTTTCCTGTAATCAATAAAGTTGTGGCCATTTTTCGCCCATTAACCTAAATTCTGGTGTCCTGTGTCTTTATTTACTCCATTTGTGGGAGGGGGAGGGAATAGCCACGCAAAGCCACTCCCGAATTTAGGAGGGGGGGGTGTTGCGGGCTCATGACCCCGCCCACACGCACTCTCGCGGGGCTGGTGTCAGCCCCACGGGAACCAGGGATTCCCTCTTATTATTCATCTCCTGCAGCCTCAGCCAATCGGCTGGCAGCAGGGGCGGGCCGACCTAGGGGCACTTAAGGTCGGGGCAGCCCTTGGCTCGCCCCTTTTCCTCCTTCGCAGCAGCTGTGTTTTCCAACCCACCCGCCCTTTAGGTTAGCATTCAGACTTTGCTATGGGCTTTGGCTGGTCGCCGCAAGGGGCCTGGTAGGAGTTTTTCCATTTGGCTAATTGGCTGGAATTTTGAAGCCACTTGGTTTTTTCGCCTACCTCGTAGCAAACGTCACAACTTCTTGGTCTTGGCGGTTAGGCATTGGCCGGGGTATTGTTATGCAAATGAGATCGGGGGGAGGAACGCCATCACCTCCCCCACTTCTTGAAGGGTAGTTCGTTAAAGGACTCCGAGGGGCGTCGCCTTGTCCGAAACCTACGGAGGCTAGGGCCTAAAGCGCGCTCCCGAGCGGTAACCCCTCGGGGAGCGCCTAGGGATGTGCATCTCGGGGGCTCCCCCTGCTGGTGTTTAACCCTTCCCGGTTAGAACCGGATAGTCTGTTAGGGCCAATGCCTAAGCCAATACCGCTCTTTCCTGTAATCAATAAAGTTGTAGCCATTTTTCGCCCATTAACCTAAATTCTGGTGTCCTGTGTCTTTATTTACTCCATTTGTGGGAGGGGGAGGGAATAGCCACGCAACCTAGCAGTTTGAAAGCAGGTCAAAGTGCAAGTAGATAAATAGGTACCGCTCCGGCTGGAAGGTAAACGGCGTTTCCGTGCGCTGCTCTGGTTCACCAGAAGCGGCTTAGTCATGCTGGCCACATGACCTGGAAGCTGTACACCGGCTCCCTTGGCCAATAAAGCGAGATGAGTGCTGCAACCCCAGAGTCGGTCATGACTGGACCTAATGGTCAGGGGTCCCTTTACCTTTTATACATGCAGAATACAACAAACAATGTAACAAACCAGAAGGGGAAGATGAGGGATGTCAGGGAGGGGATTGTAAATGTAATGGTAAGGTAGGATTGGATAATGGCATATGATATTTGATATTTGCAATTACAAAATCTCAATAAAAATATTTTTAAAAAAATTATATAAGACAGGCTGAATGAGCTACAAGTCACCAATATACTAATATACTATTACTTGGTTATTCCTCCTAAGCAGCTTTGGATTTCCCACCCCTAATTGCACATTTATTCCAATTTGCTAGGAATCTAATTCCTAGAGAGACAGATGAGCAGATGGTGGTCCGTGAGGAGGAAGGAAACTGGGAGCCAGGCATCCATCTTCAACCGAATGTCAATATGCTGAGCAAGCTTCTGGGATCTGTTACTTAAATGAAGGAATTGTTTTGTCTACATACCCTCGTAACTGAATGTGGATACCATTGTCAAAAGGAGAGGCAGAAATAACTGAAGTGAGAAAATGCAGCTTTAAGACCCAAATATTGTTCTGACGTGTTTAGGGAGTTATTTCCCTGCCTCTCTTTCCTATCTTGTATGGAATGGTTTCCCCATGTCTCAAAAGTATGTTAAAGGAAGATCTGGCAAAAAAGGAGAAGAGATTTAAGCAGCATTTCTCAGTCATATCTGATAAAGTTATTTTTTTCCTGACTCAGAGCTCTACACATGTCTAAGTAGTTCATAAGTGCCTCTTCATATTAAACAATTATTATTACAGTGGTACCTCTACCACTGTAATAGTGGTAGGAAAAAAGCCCTTAATTCGTTCCGGAGGTCCGTTCTTAACCTGAAACTGTTCTTAACCTGAAGCACCACTTTAGCTCATGGGGCCTCCCACTGCTGCCACGCCGCCGCTGCACAATTTCTGTTCTCATCCTGAAGCAAAGTTCTTAACCCGAGGTACTATTTCTGGGTTAGCGGAGTCTGTAACCTGAAGCGTATGTAACCTGAAATGTATGTAACCCCAGGTACCACTGTATTTTATTAAGGAGTCCACACTTCCACTCCATTTGATAACATGCAAATCCAAAAGAGGTCAAGGTATCACCTTCTGTTTAATCTGGGGCCAGCATCAGAGCAGCATGGATTGTCTTTGCGAAGCTTACTTTATTTAACTTTCGTCTGCTCAGTTGTTGTCGCTGCATTCCTAAAAGCTCTTGATCAAAGGCGTCAAAGATTTCAGCCAGCAGAAACTTTCACAAGCGCCACTTGAAGCAGTTGCACTTCCCGTCACTGAAACTCAAATCTAAATTCGACATTGGCTATCTTTGATTTTAAAAAGTCTCCGACTCATTTTCCATCTTAACATTTGTGCATCTGAAATGCATTGCAGTATCATGTGTAAAATGTCCTCAGTCTGACTCTGGGTAGTTTATGCAGTTCCCGTAAGACCTCTGGGTGAACTTCAGAAGATATATGGATGCCACTTAAAGGAGAACATAAGCAGTCCCTCCCCCTTCCCCTTGCAAGATCATGTTATGCATAATCATATCTTGGTCTATGCTGCGAAGCAAACATTTATACTGGTCTCCTTACTGCAGCCAAAATCTTGTGCATTAGCTGTATCCTCTGCAACTGGAAGGAAACTAAACCTCATTGATCCTTCACCCTCACTGCGATACCTCCATATCTTAGGTTCCTCAAAATAAATATTAAGCTTCGTCCTGCTGCCATCTTCGGGAAATCAAATAAATCAAAAGGAATGAATTAATTTGGAATGCCGCAAAAGCAGTCGTGTTCGTGTTCTAAGAATACCACACAAACAATTATAAGCTCAAGTAACACAGGCAAGAGCCTGATCTAACTAATATGATGAGCCTGTCTGGCGCCAGCCGTAGTTTTGGCGAGATGCCAGCCAGTGGCCCAACATTCTAGTCTTGCACTTTGAGTTGAAATGGTCAGAGATAAGCTGCAAAGTATTTCCTTTTGGAATAACCTCCCTGTTGGAAAGGCCAGGATTCACAAGTCACATTTTCCATACCAACCTTGTGGCACTGTCGGTGGCAAACACTGGCGGAGGAAGAGGGGTGGGGGGGGGGAGCGCATCGCCCCTGGCAGCGAGATCCCAGTGGGATGCCATTGTTGCTCCCCCCTGCCCCCACTGGGTACCATGCCCCCGCAGGCAGCATGCCACGCCCCCAGGATGCGCACCACGCCCCTGTGGGCAGCGCACCACGCCCCCCGGGATGCACACCAGCCCTTCCCCCGCCTGGTCTCTGCCCCCCGGTGCCGGAGCATGAAGCTCCACCACTGGTGGCAAATGATCCTTACAGGCAGGAATCTTGATGTTCACTCTGTAGTGATGTACTTCAGCATGGTTTTTAAAGAAAAACATGGAAATTTAAGTGTGAGAGGTCTCTTACAAGGTACCCAACAGCCTGGTCTAGCGCTTCCTTGGTTTGCAAGAGATATTTGCTTCTGGCTACTTCGTCACATGGGACACAGGTGGCGCTGTGGGTTAAACCACAGAGCCTAGGACTTGCCGATCAGAAGGTCAGCAGTTCGAATCCCCACAACAGGGTAAGCTCCCATTGCTCGGTCCCTGCTCCTGCCAACCTAGCAGTTCAAAAGCACGTCAAAGTGCAAGTAGATAAATAGGTACCGCTCCGGCGGGAAGGTAAACAGCGTTTCCGTGCACTGCTCTGGTTCATCAGAAGCGGCTTAGTCATGCTGGCCACATGACCTGGAAGCTATACACCAGCTCCCTCGGCCAATAAAGCAAGATGAGTGCCGCAACCCCAGAGTCAGCCACGACTGGACCTAATGGTCAGGGGTCCCTTTACCTTTACCTTACTTCATCACATCTTAGATAGTCCTTCTTCACTATCCAGCAGTGGCCTTTGCCAATCTCATGCCCTCCAGTCTTAGACTGCAGTTCCCATAGAACCAGACTGGCCAAGGGCACCAGACTGGCAAAGGCTACCCTATAGTCATCTGACTGATATTTGCTAGAAACACAGAGACAAAGCATGGGCATCATCCTGACCCCAAAAACATTTTTATCCACTGTATTTTTGTTGTTTCCCCATATTTTATTGTATTTGTATTACTCTTGTTAGCAGCTTTTAGTTGCAGTTACATCATATGGATTTGAGGAAGAGATAAATTATACACTGTATTCTCCATTAAAATCAATTAGTCCATTTTTGTGCCTTATTCAGAGTACTGGCATTAACCTTGAAATACCTGAACACTTTGAGGCCAGGTTACCTCAGGTACTACCTTCTCCAATATTTTCCTGCCCTAGCAGTTAAATCTTCAACAAGGACACTTCTCTGGATTCCTGCACCTAATAAAGTGAGACAGGGGGCTATTGGGGACATAGTCTTTTTGGTGGTGGCGCCTCCATTCTTAAATCTCCTTCCCGGAGAGGCTTTCCTGGTGCCTACATTGCGGTTCTTTCAGCACCACATGAATACCTTTTTTTATCCCCCCCCCCCCCTGCATTTTAATGATATGCTTTAGTGCATTTTAGATCTTTAGCATTTCATATTTTTAAATTTCATTTTAAGTTTGTAGACCACCCAGAGGACATGGTTGAGGGGTGGTGTATAGAAATGCCACCAACTTGAAGGGAGTGGGGAATACAGTAAAAGCAATCTGCGCTGATTTTGGAGTCGTTATGTTCTCAGATTAGCAGAAAGGAGTCGCTAGTTGTTCTTTCTCAAAATTTCTCTTGCTAAATTTTTTATATATATATATATATATATATAATCTTTATTAATTTAAATTACACACATATACAAAGAATTTACAAAGAATTTACAATCTCATACTACAAAAAGAAAATTAAAGAAAAACAATTAAGAAGAAAAGAAGAAAATACAGAAAAAAGAAAGAAGAAAAAGCAGATTTACGTGCATAAAAAAACTTAACCTTCCTAATTAATACTTAAATAAACACTTAAATAAAAAAGACTTCTGACAAAACGAGTCTTCCAATCGTTCTCATTGTACTGTTTATACTGTTGTTTTTTCCGCACAGTTTAATATTCTTTAATATTGTTCCTGTCTACTCCACAAACGGTATTTGTTGTGTTTACAAGTATGCTAAATAATATAGCCAAGCAAAGACCACTACAGTTTTCAGTGAAGGAAAAGGTGGGCACATCTGGCTTGTGGTTTTTTATTATTTGGCCCCACAAGCCTGGCTACTTAGTGAAGCATTCAAGCTGGGAGAGGACCATAGCTCAGTGAGAGAGCATTTCCTTTGCATGCAGAAGGTCCCTGGTCAATCTTGGTATCTCCAGGCAGGGCTGGCTGTCAGTGCAGACAATTCTGAGCAAGATGGATTAGTGGTCTGACTTGGTATAAGGCAGCTTCCTATGTTCCTCTGCACCTTAAGCAATATTCGGTAATGTCAGATTGCTATTGCTTGTCTTCTGTTGCATCAAGCAGTGTCAGTTGATTGTTGCCTTTTCATCTCCAGATCCTGATCTCAGCCCCACGTTCTCCACTTGGAAGACACAGTGGTGGAGACAGAGGTCTCACAAACATTGAACATATATCCAAGTACTGTTATTCTTCACTAATAAGGACTGTTTCTCTCTGTCTCTCTCTCTCTCTCTCTCTCTCGCTGTGTGCATGCGTTTAAAGGCCAATACATTTCCCCTCCAGCTACATAATGAAAGTCTTGAGTTTGCATTGAAGCATAAGAATCTATTATTCCTGGGAAAGGAGAGGTTAAGTTATTCATTTGTGTCTCACAAGCATATTAGCGTCATTCCACTCCCACCTCAAATTGCGTTCTCTCACCTTTTGCGACTTCTCTCCATGGGAGCTGAAAGAGCTCTTTCAGTGGGTGGAAGATGTCTTAAAATGACACTTTCCCCATTCAGTCAGCTGACTCAGCTGTGGGTGTTTGTCAGCGTAGAAGAAGCTACAGCAGAAATTACGTTTGTGTGTGTGTGTTGGTCTGGGTATCCAGGAAAGGCCACAGGAAGGTGAATCAACCTGTATATTTATCTGAATACATGCCCTTTTAAGGGTTCAAATGTGCTCAGGGTCACTCTGTTACCTTTTATGTAGCCTATGTGCAGGTGGTGTCGTTTGAGAGTGGGGAAAGCCTGGCTTCTTGCCCATCTCCTTTCAGAGCATGCCCACAGGTGCTGCGGCTGTTTGCACTGATTGCTCTTTGCACCTACCTGCAGGGTTATTTTTAGTTAATTGACAAGAGCATGTGGGCATGATCTTGGATGTGTCAAAATAAATAGTTGCCTAAAAGCTAGATTGTGTTTGCTGGCAGGCATGTTTGTGACATATCGACTCTTGCTCAGGAGGGAAAACATGCTGATCTGGAAGCAAGCATTATTTGCAGCCACAAATAGGTGCTGGGCACATCCTTTATCACATGTGAATGCAGGGATTCTAAAAAAGAAAATAGTATTGCTTACTGATTGATGCACATAATTTATATCCACCTACCTTCAACATCTATTTATAAGGTGGCTAGTCAGTAGTTTAAAAAAAACAAAACAACCAAATTACAATATAAATAATTTGCAATCCATAATTCCTTGGAGAGATTAGCAAATGCATAAAACTCAGCTTTTTGAAAATAAAATATTACCAAGTTAACTCACCCGACTTTTTTGCTCCTCCAGAGAACCTTTCTAGTCTTCAAATTTGTCTGCATTTCCATTTGATGTATTAGACCAGGAGTGAATCCATTGTGGGCTGGATCTGGCACACAATGCTACTTCTGGTAGCCCATAATCAGGTGCATTTTTTGTCGTTGAAAAAAACCCCCATTTGATCTTCAATGAGTGGGAATATATCTATATGTGGAATTACCCATTGAGGACCAGTCATGTGAATGCTGGGAGACGTCAGAGCTGTAACAAGACCACAGTTTATCCCTTGCTTCAGGCTGCCCTTCCAAAAAAAAAAATTCCTGAGTGAGACAAGCTGTGATCGCTCAACGTAGATAACTTTCTGCTCTGGAGTGGCATACAAATACTTGACTATAATGAATTGTAGTATAAACATGACTAGACACTACTACTACTAATAATAATAATTATGCCCTGTCCATCTGACTGGGTTGCCCCAGCACTCTGGACAGCTTCCAACATATATAAAAACATAATAAAACATTACACATTAAAAGCTTCCCTACACAGGGCTGCCTTCAGATGTCTTCCAAAGGTTATTCAGTTACTCATCTCCTTGACATCTGATGGGAAGGTGGTTCCACAGGGTGGGCACCACTACTGAGAAGGTCCTCTGCCTGGTTCCCTGTAGCTTCGCTTCTTGCAGTTAAGGAACTGCCAGAAGGCCCTCAGAACTAGACCTCAGTGTTCAGGCTGAACGATGTGGGTAGAGATGCTCCTTTGGGTAGTTATTGGCTTCAGTCCCCTATTTGTTTATAGGAAGGCACTGATTATCCCTGGTCCTGAATGGGGTAACTGTGCCCCTGAAGGACCAGGTGCGCAGCCTGGGAGTCATTTTGGACTCACAGCTGTCCATGGAGGCACAGGTCAAATCTGTATCCAGGGCAGCTGTTTACCAGCTCCATCTGGTACGTAGGCTGAGACCCTATCTGCCTGCAGACTGTCTCGCCAGAGTGGTACATGCTCTGGTTATCTCCCGCTTGGACTACTGCAATGCGCTCTACGTGGGGCTACCTTTGAAGGTGACTCGGAAACTACAACTAATGCAGAATGCGGCAGCTAGACTGGTGACTGGGAGCGGCCTCTGAGACCATATAACACCGGTCTTGAAAGACCTACATTGGCTCCCAGTACGTATCCGAGCACAATTCAAAGTGTTGGTGCTGACCTTTAAAGCCCTAAACGGCCTCGGTCCAGTATATCTGAAGGAGCGTCTCCTCCCCCATCGTTCTGCCCGGACACTGAGGTCCAGCTCCGAGGGTCTTCTGGCAGTTCCCTCACTGCGAGAGGCCAAGTTACAGGGAACCAGGCAGAAGGCCTTCCTGGTAGTGGCGCCCGCCCTGTGGAACGCCCTCCCATCAGATGTCAAAGCGATAAACATCTACCTGACATTCAGAAGACATCTGAAGGCAGCCCTGTTCAGGGAAGTTTTTAATATGTGACATTTTAGTGTATCTTTCATCTTTGTTGGAAGCCGCCCAGAGTGGCTGGGGAAACCCAGCCAGATGGGCGGGGTACAAATAATAAATAATAATTATTATTATTATCCATTTGCACAGCCATCTACCTCAGCGTTAAGGCAAGATAAAGGAGGTCTCTACTGACAGACCCATGTAAAGGTTGTTCCCCCTCCTTCTAGTTTACGGAACTAGAACTGGCCACTTACAGTTTTGTCATTTCCACTGATAAATGAGTCCTCAACTGTGGCAGCCCAGCATCAAAGTACCTCACCACCAAATGTTGCCCTTCAAGCCTGATGCTACAGAAGGTCCTAGTATGGTGAAGCAGAACAAAACTCAACCGCCATTGCCCCAGTGACTCAGTCAAGCTGTGTCTGTATCTGTATGTAAAAGTGTACATAAAGGAAAGGTTATCAGCAGTTCATTATTTCAACCTTCATTAATGCCGGCTGACTTGTTACATTAGTTGTTAACTTGGATACACAAAGATGGCCGAGGTGTTTTGACTAATTTTAGCCAGCACAAATCAGAGCAACCGACTCTTTGCAAACCTTGTAAAAGCTAGACAAGAGGTTATCTGCCAACACACAGCCTATTCAGTCCTTCACAGTGTTTGCCGTTTACTTTAACTATATATCAAATGAACATAAATCACAGTCTGCGACTCAGATGCCTGGTATAGGATCTCCTTGTAAACGACAGGAAATCATTCGCTGCTCTATAAACAAAGGTCTTTTTTCGCATTCCAGTTATTGTAAAAGAAGAAGAATAAAAAGATATCTGAGCACTGGCATTAAAAACCAAGTAACAGCAAACAATCAGACCTGTGACTCCCAGTCATTTGTTTGTCGGCAAGAGAGTTCAATATTTGACGAATGAAAGTAGCCTTGAAGTTAAGTTGATAAGATGCACTTGAAAGCATTGAATAACCTCATACAGATTTTTTTTCTTTCTTTGAAAGAACTCATCTCATTTCATAAATAATGCATGATATTTCGATTTTGACTAATAGGTCCTGGTAAGACTCAGTTGCACTTTAAGGAATCCATTAGCAACTGTGTGCTGTTGACTATGCTATGCTGATTTTTTTTTAATTTGGTGCATACAAGATACAGCTGTGTTCTTTTTTAATTTACACACACAAACACAAACACACATATAAAAATGCAACTCATATGAGTCTGAGACTGTTATCACGTTATATCCAGATTCCGTTGCAAGAGATCAATCAATCAATCTTTATTGCGGTCAAAGACCAGACAGCAAAGCTAACAGCAACAACATATGCCACAGATATGTTATAACATAGTGATGTTATTAGGAATGAGTCAGAAATTCAACTCAGCTCACAATGTCCTGCCTGGCATCCATCTGCATTGGGAAACAACAGAGGAGTGTGCCTTTGGAAGTGAAGTCAAGCAGTTGGACAGTTGCAGCGCCTGCTGTGGCTGTAGAGACCGATATAGGAGGGACATGTTTTGTTGCAGCTGGGGCAGATGAAGGCATCCAGTTGTGCTGCTGCAGATGCGCCATGGCGTTTCTTCTCTCTGCGCTCCTCCCAGAGGTCAGTCCTCCTCTGGCCACTACTATGGATGCACAACTTGTCTGTTTATAGGCACTGTGGCCATCTGCAAGGGATTCCCACATAGTGGCGTTGACATTGCCATCCTTCATGCCACATTTAAAGGCAAAACTACCTAATTCACACTTTCTCAAGCAATACACAAATCCAAACCTTTCAAAATTCTCTCTTCTACAAATTTTGCAATGCAGTTCTCCAGCCAAGTAGTGTGTACAAAAAGCCCTACACTAGTTTAAAGTGTGCATTAAACATGTATATACTGGTGAAAATAGCATACAAAGATGCATTATATAAGGGGAAATTGCTTTCAAAAACATATACAAAACTGCATACAAAATTAGAAGAAGTCTACACCACACTGCTGAAAAAATTTCATGAGGATTTTTCTTAAAAGAAAAACAAAACACACGAACGGATGTGGAAATGTGAATAAATGAATTGAAAAAGAAAAAATGAGCAACAGAGAGCAATAGAAATGGATACATTTGCCCATCCCAGGTTATTTAGACAGCAGTTGTTAGGAATTGTTTCCTGAAGAAAAGTGCATCTTCAAACATAATAAAAAAAAGGGGGGGACACAATTCTGCCTCGCCACCTTTGACAAATGTTGATCACAAGGACTGTAACAGTCACACACCCCCTCCAAATAAAGAGAAACAACCCAGGTTTTTTGAAGCATTCAAGTGGTTTGTTTTTAGTGCTGGTCCCGAGTTAGCTTGCCAACCCTCACAGATTTTGAGTTGCCACTATGATAGGCTACCATTTGCTTCTGTTCAACATGTGGTTTTCTCCAGCATATGGAAGTAATATTTCGCTACACTTCATACTCCTTGTTAAACCCCAGTTTCATTGCAGATTAAGCTTCTCGCTCACTTCTCCTATTCGCTTAAACCCACTCTGACCCTGTTAGGGCACATACCAAGGGCTGCCCGCAGAAAATTCCTCCAGAGCCTTGTACCCGGCACAATGGGATTCTGCTTCGCAGGTCTGCGCATTGTCTACAGTGTGGCTAGGAGAACATTTGCTGCCTTGAGTTTTTAAAACTAGGTTTGCTTACAAGAGGAACTATTTGAATGACTGAGTCATTTTAGTTAGAAGGGGTAACTTTGGGACATTTGGGGTGGATGGATGGATAGATAGATAGATGATAGATAGATAGATAGATAGATAGATAGATAGATATAGATAGATAGATGATAGATGATGATAGATAGATAGATAGATAGATATAGATGATAGATGATGATGATGATGATGATGATGATAGATAGATAGATGATGATAGATAGATGATAGATGATAGATGATAGATGATAGATGATAGATAGATAGATAGATGATAGATAGATAGATGATAGATAGATAGATAGATGATAGATAGATAGATAGATAGATAGATAGATAGATAGATAGATACAGTGGTACCTCGGGTTAAGAACTTAATTCGTTCTGGAGCTCCATTCTTAACCTGAAACTGTTCTTAACCTGAGGTACACTTTAGCTAACGGGGCCTCCAGCTGCCGCTGCACGATTTCTGTTCTCATCCTGAAGCAAAATTCTTAACCCAAGGTAATATTTCTGGGTTAGCGGAGTCTGTAACCTGAAGTGTCCGTAACCCGAGGTACCACTGTAAATAGATAGACAGACAGATAGATGATAGATAGATATTTGCCCTTGCACAAGCAGTGCTTTGAAATGTCTTTGACCAGTTCTGAAATAAAGTTTGGGGCTCCATGGGAAAGATTCCAAAAACTGGCCCAAGGATACAACACATCACTTAGAAGAAAGGTGGAGGAACTGTAATTCTCTAGATATTGCTGGACAACAACTCCCATCATCCCTAACCAATGGCCATGCTGGCTGGGGCTGATGGGAACTGGATTTCAACATCTAAGTGTCCTTAGGTTCCTCACTCCTGACTTAGAAGATATCTCCTGACTGAAGCCTGATCAGTTATCATTGGCTTTATATGCACCATACATTTAAAGCACCTTCTTTCCCCCCAAGAATCCTCAGAACTATTGTCCCCCTTCACACAGCTTCAATTCCTGGGGGCGGGGGGAGAAGCAATGTGCTTTAAACGTATTATTTTTGGTGAATTTATTGTTGTTTGCTTCATTTATGTGTTTGATATTATAGTGTTTACAATAGTTCACTTGTCCAATGCTGTTGGGATTCTTGTGAGTTGCTTTGAGATCAACATTTGTTGCTGGAAAAGCAAAACACAAATACAGTGGTACCTCGGTTTTCAAACGTAATTCATTCTGGAAGACCATTCGACTTCCAAAACATTCGAAAATCAAGGTACCCCTGTATCAAATCAAAGAAAGAAAGAAAGAAAGAAAGAAAGAAAGAAAGAAAGAAAGAAAGAAAGAAAGGCAGGCAGGCAGGCAGGCACAGCTGGTTTTGCAGGTATGTGTGTGCAAATAAATACATTTATTAGGAAGGTCTCAGGATTCATGGAACCAAAAATTTAGGAAGAGAAATTTAGCGTACAGGCAGGAATTCCCTAGCCTCAAATCTCCAGTTTTCAGTTCAGCTTTTTAAACTATGATCTATGTTTTAGGATGTAATTAGGTGATTTCACCATTGATGTCTTCTACTAATTTATGAGTAGAGGGCGATGTTTATGTTACAAATTTATTGTAATGTATGATGTTGGTCCTTTGTTTTTGTTTTGTTTTGCTTTGGTTCTTGTCTGTTTTTTGTAAGTCTTGGCGGTTTTAAATTTGGAGGTTTAAGTACATTATGTTGGTATGGGAAACTGTCGTGTGATGGGCCAATGGCTGTAATAAAGATCAATACAATACAATAGTTCAGCTTTTCTATCTCGGAGTATACAGGTGCTTGTGTGTTAATTTTTGGCAGTTGCCCTTGCCAAGTCCTGTTGGGAACTTAATTCCTGACAGATTGTGGATCCCTTGTATTTTAAAAGGCTGAGTGGAAATGACATACATTGTAACTAGCAAAGGTAAGATTTGTAAAATTTTGACATTGGCAGTGCTGACCTTAACACTCCTTTATTGCCCTGAAAATACACCTGTGTTTTTATACTTAAGCATCTTGAAACAAACTGTGCAGAAACTGAACTTGGCAGGTTTAGCACACCAAGGACAGGGCAGCTGTCATGGGTGCCTACTGGCTATTGCCTATGCCATCACCCACCCACCCACCTCCCTCCCCCATTCCACTGCCAATTCCCATTGTGATTTTGAAACTATTCTTTCATTTTTTCAATATCTGTTTTAGTTGATAAACAATGAAAATATTTTCAATTGTTTTTACTGAATACTTCTTCCCTAGATTTTTAGCTGTTCTTATTTTTTATCTGTAAGCTGTCTTTAGCCCCTGTCAGGGGGAAAAGGCAGGATATAAATATGTACTGCTCCCACCGCTTCTGTTTAGGTTTTCCCTCATGAGTCACTGTAGGCAGCAAGAGGCTGAACATATAGGCAGACATGTACACACCAAGGGAAAGAGTTGGCTTCACTTTTGTCACCTTGCTCAGTGCATGTTGGGAACTTTGGGCAAGCATAGCTTCTTCCACGTTTTGATCCATCGAAATGATCCAGAAAAAGAGTTCAATAAAAGGGGAACAGCTTGGTGAGCTACTACAGAACTGCAAGGCACATCTGTCAGGATCTATGATGAGTTGATCGCATAAGCCAGAGAAGAAATAAGATGTCTTAAATGGTCTGTGGTGGCTGGCTGTACATAATTGATACCTGCAGAGCCACTGGGGTTTTGGGTACAGAAACTGTAGTTCCCAAACCTGGCCCTAGAGGTCAGTGACACATAAGCTGTAAACCTTGTGTGGTTTAGAAACACGGTGAGCTTTGAGGGCCATTTTCTGAGGTCCATATCACAATACCTTTGAGAATTTGTTTATTTTTTCGTACAGGTGTCTTGCTCTTTCAATTGGCTGGTCCAGGCATAGTGCATGCAGTACAGTGGTACCTCCGGTTATGAACTTAATTCGTTCCAGAGGTCCGTTTGTAACCCAAAACCTCTCGTAACATGAGGCGCGCTTTCACTAATGGTGCCTCCCGCTGCTGCTGGTGCGCGACTTCCACTCACATCCTGGGACAAAGTTCACAACAAGGGGCATCTACTTCCGGGTTAGCGGAGCTTGCAACCTGCAGCATTCGCAAAGAGGACGGTACGTAACACGAGGTCCCACTGTACATGACTAGTGCTACAGTTGCGCATTGGCAAACGGCTTGCTGCAGAAAGCAGCTTGCCTCTTCTGCAAAGAGGAAATGGGTTTCCATCTCTGTCTTATGTAGAGATCAAAGATTCGAGATGCCTATACACACCCCCAGTTTGTGACTGATGTAACGAAACCTCTACAGAGTGAAAATATCATTGATCAAGAGGTACAAACATTGTCTGGTGGTGCGTTGCAGCGGGTTGCTCTTGTCCTCTGTCTTGGCAAGCCAGCTGATGTCTACTTGATTGATGAACCTTCTGCACACCTAGACTCAGAACCACGTCTGATGGCAGCTAGAGTTGTCAAACGTTTCATTCTCCATGCTAAAAAAACTGCCTTTGTGGTAGAGCACGACTTCATCATGGCTACCTACCTACCTTGCAGATGGTGTCATTGTCTTTGATGGCATTCCATCCAGGTGCACAGTGGCAAACAGTCCTCAAACTCTGTTATATGAAAATATGTAGAGATGCTCATCAGCACACTAGACTGGGCAGATGTGGCCCCGAACTGCACACTCAATCCAGTTGTATCCAGTTACTGAGAAAGGTGGATATTCTTTTTTGTGGGGAGGGGACACCGTATTTTCCCTTCATCAATGGGGGTATTTCTGTTGCTGTATGAAAGTGTTGCATCACATGTGCAAACCCCCGCTTTATTGGAAAGTGTCGTATAATTAGGTGAGGACCATCCCATTTTCCTTCAGCCATTGTCTGCTCTCTGTGATAAGAGTTCATGTCACTTTAACATCATCATCCAGATTTGTCCGGTCTCTAGGAGAGAGGGAGGCACGGGAAGCAGGATCACTCTGTTGTCTCTGCTCGGAGACCAGTTTCATCCAGCCTTTCCTCCCTCAACTGTTCCCTGACAGCAGCCATTCTGCGGCAGAAGGCTTTGCTGGAAGACCCATTACATTTGATGCCTGAACTCTTTCCATTCTAGTAGGTTGATGCTGGCAGAATAACAGTTTAACTTGACATACTGGAGTTTGCTTTCCCCTCTGCCCTTTTCCCTCCTACTCCCTTTTCCCTTTTGTATCATGTCTTTTAGATTGTAAGCCTGTGGGCAGTGACACATCTTATATTTATTGATTGTATCTAAGCTAAGCTGCTCTTAAAAACCTCTTTTTTGCCTAAAAAGTGGTATTAAAAAACATGCTTTCAATAAATCGATATCTTATTAGTTGCAGGATATCATCAGGGAGTCCAGTGCAGTGAACAAAGTGGGCAAACACTTCACTCGTGAATAATTGCACCACAGCATTGGCAGGAGTTCCTGCTCTGCATTTTAGATGTTAGTATGGCCTTAACCTGTACAATAACATTGTCTATTGGCCTTACAAAAAACACCCTTGAATGCCATTCCCTGAAATCCAAAGGGAACAACATACCAAACACATTTCAGTTCCTAGGGACAGCTGTGCACTTATCAATATTCAGTTTAAATACTCTGTTTCTCAAATTTAGATAGGGTGGGGAAAGCTATCTGCACTTTTAGAGAAGCGTTTTGTAAGCAGAGTTGTTTAAGCTGCAAAGAATGCTTTCATCATTATTCATGGCATCACATTCCCCGGTTCCTTTTGTTTTGGATATATGATTTTTAGGTGCGGCATTCAAGCGTGAAAACCCATTGACTCATTTCTTTGCCTCTCTTCTAAATGCTGTCAGCTTGGCAAAAAGATAGCTCGGCGGAGTGATTTCCATTATGTACTTTAGTTTCATAAAGCCAAACATGTCACCAACAACCTCCCCATTATACATCTTTATATCCCGTTGGATAACTCAGATCACGCTCTTCTTCCTTGATCGTTTTGATTTCAGATTTCACTGCGCATAAAAATATTATTTATTTTATAACACAGGAACGTTATCTGGACACCATCATCTAGGCGGCAAGAGATGGATGAAATTACCTTGTGACATTCGGATTCACAGGCAAAGCAACAAAGCAAAAAGAGGGAGTACTGTATTTTGATCCAACCTGAACGGAAATGTAATAAGCTTTTCAACTTGTGTGCTATGAGTCATGGATGGGGACCAAGTATGGAAAAGTTTAACACTGGGAACTGAGAGGAAAGGCAATATCAACTATTTTTTTTAAAAAAACAACACCCCATATGTAGGGTGCTGACTTGCCAACCTCTAGCACATTATCTATGTGGCCCTCTAATAAAATGAATTATCAGAGGCAGGAGAATGCAGCTTGCTCATGCCTTGTCTCCTCTTGTATGCAGTCTCTTCCCTACCCCCATGCTTACAGAGCAATATATTGCTGCCCATAGGATGGACCACACTAAGCCCTTAAAACAATGATGGAGGACTAAGGTCCCTCCAGATGCCGTTGAGTTTCAACTCCCATCAGCCCTTGCCAGTGTGGCTAATGGTCAGGGACGATGGGAACTGTAGATGAGGAGCGATACGTCTCCTCCTGTCAGTCATTATAAGTACAATGACACACCTCTTTGCTCTGGTTTTTGACACTTGAAGTGTCTATTTTCAGGACCCACCTTATTTATGTGATTCTAAGTTGCTTCAAACTCTTTTTCTTTAATATTGCATTTTAATGATGTAGCCCGCCCTGGGCCCTTAGTAGGAAGAACAAGTAAATCATCGCCATCATCATCACCAAAAAAGGGTATGAAAGGATTCAGAGCTGAGACATTTATTTCTAACAGGATTAGAATCCTCTGCAGTTTCCCAGTTCAAAAATCCCAGATGTGATCGCTGTGCTGAGTCTCCTGACAAAGAACATTTCAAGAGGTGGCTAAATGAACTCAATGAAATAGGGTAGGGTTGGGTAGGGTAGGATACACACACACACACACACACACACACACACACACACACACTGTAGAGTTGGAAGGGACCCTGAGGATCATCTGATCCAACCCCGAAATGCAAGAATCTCAGCTAAAGCACCCATGGCCGATGGCCACCCAACCTCTGCTTAAAAACCTCCAAGGAAGGAGACCCCACCACCTCCCTAGAGAGTCCGTTCCACTGTCAAACAGCTCTTACTGCCAGAAAGTTCTGCCATGAATGGCATGCTAAAGCTTGCCACGTATGAGCTAATGAAATATCTAGCAGTTTCTCTCCGTTCTGAAACTGCTATCAACAGTCTAATATTTGATACTTAAAAGCATGTCCCTTTTACTAACAACAACTGTTTCCTCAATAAAGCGACATTGGTCCTTGGAAAAATCCAACTCAGGAACTCCTTAGCCATGCAGGACCTACTAGCTTCAATCTTGGTGCAAGTTAAAAAATCTTTGTAGTTTGGGTTTACGGGGAAGGCCTATTTTACTGCCCTGACCATGTTGTAAATCACTGAAGATGTTTATTAGTTTTGAATGTTCGCTCCATACCATCCAGTAAAGCAGTTAATGAAAACGCTATTGCCTGAGCCAACAGTAGCTGCAGGTGTTGTCACACAGCCAGCAAAACAGCAAGCAGAAGGTGTGCAGCTCACATCTCTACTAATACCTTCAAGAGGCACATGGGAAGAGCAGGGTGCAGCAATTCAAAGCCCACTCAAGGAGGAGTTCAGGAATGCAGAAATTCAAAATCGATTCAGATCCCTTAACCCACTGTACATTTGCCATAGAATCAAGTCTAGTTCATCAAGTCCAGATATCAGGGATGTATTTGGACGTCTTCTAAGAGATGCTCCACCTGTATAGATCTAGTTACAGATAGGTCTGCTAAGGTGCTACTGGAAGGAATTTTTAAATTTTGTTTCACCTGTATAGAGTTCATCTCCTACTACAGCACCATGGAGTAAATCTGAGCAGCAGCTTCTGGCAAGTGTGAGGCAATGCCCATCAACTTTGGGACCTTCTGTATAAAGGTGAACAATCTGAACACTTGTCTGTGGTTTAGCAGTCAGAAGAGGCTCTATGACTGCCACCTGCTGGACAATGAGGTAATCATAGCGCTTATCACGGCTACTTAGCCTAGTTTTAAAACAAACAAACAAAACAAAAACCTACAAAATCTATATCACCATTTCTACCCTTTCTACAAAATAGCCTCTGGGGGCAATCTGAGATATCTCCTGAAAACAGCTGAGTCTGAATGGAACACTACCTCCTTCAGCCGTTATTCAATTTACAGAATTCTTTTTCAAAAAGGAAGAATAGGATCCCAGGAACAAAATAGTAACAAAATCCAATTCCTCTCCGCCCTGCGCTCAGTTTCAATGAGAAGCATTCGTTTCTGCAGCTTCCAGCTTCAACATTTTCAGCATGCTAGAATGGCAGCTAATACAAACACCATTTGGATGGTTTGCACCACACCTGGGCATTTTTCAACCATCAGAAACTTCCCTGCTGCGTGGCCTGTGTAGAGACAACCTGTTTACAGAAAAGCAGGGTCTGTAAACAAAATGCATTTTGGACAGCCAGTCAGCTGTGGGGTCAGGAGCATTGCATAAATATATCTGCTTGGCTGTTGCTTCACTCTCTTTCAGTCCAACACGTTGCACTAATGCCGCTTTTAAAATCTGTCTCGTGTTTTTTGTTTTTTTAAAAATATGTTTTTAATCTGATACTGCGTGTACTGTTTGTTACTTTGTTAATTTTTTTTTTTTTATAAAACTGTTCAATTGTGATTCCACTCTGTCCTTTGGTGAGTCATCTTGGAAAAATTGTATTTTTTTAAAGGAAGGATAAAAATTTCTTAAGTAACTAAAACAAATAAATGAAACCAAACTGACACACACAGAAACACAGACACTTTCCCTATCTTTTAAATGTGGTCTGTGCCACACATGAAAACCATAAGCACATAGTTTGCAAAGTTGTTAATGAGAAACACACCCACACACCCTTATATTCTAGAACAGACAAATGACGAGGCAACATTAGACTGTGTTGGTGTGTATTCTCAAATTCTACACTGACATTAAAACACAATGCAGAATATTCAAAATGGCATTTCTTATGAGAAGCACTGCCCACCAACATAGAGAAACTGTTTCTTCACAAATACTCAACATCACTGCAATTATAAGGTCCATAGGAGCCAACTCCTAGGGGCTGAGGGGTGTTCAGCTCCCCCCTCCAATAAAATATTTGAGAGGTCGCCCCTCTCAAAGTTGATGGGCATTGCCAATCAAATGGTGTGTGTGTGTGTGTGTGTGTGTGTGTGTGTGTCACATCATGTGATCAATTATGCAGGGCGGGGCTTACCTCCCCCCCCCCCAATATTTTATTCAAGTTGGCATCCCTGATAAGGTAGTTTCTCAGATATTTCACTGATTCACTACTAGAAAGAGGTATTCCAAAATATTTAGGCTGATTTTTCAAAGTGTATTAGTCTTAGATGAATGGACTAAGGATGCAATTCTAAATCATCATCATCATCATCATCATCATAGTTACAAATGGCCCACTTAGTTCAATGGGGCTTCTTCCCAACTGAGGCTGCAACCCAATGCCCAGCTGGAAAGAGATGGGGCTTGATGGGAAGAAGTGGTGCTTAGTGGGGAGAGGGAGGTCTTAATGGAGCAGCAGAATCACCACTGTATCTGCAGCCCTTTTCCTCACACCTGTCAGGGTGGAAGATGGAGGCAGGCAGGGAAAGAACAGGACTGGCAGCTGAGTCTTACATCAGCGCAGGACACAAGGGTACTTGGCAAACAGAAAAATATATATATTTCAAGTGCACTGTTATGCCAGGTGTCTTAGCTCTGTCTCTGGATCTTTTCTAGTTTTGCTGATATAATCTGGCAGGAGAATAAATGCCAGCAAATAATCAGGTTTGAATTCACAGAGAAAAACAACAACTACATGCATTTGTGTGCCCATACAGTCTGAAACAAGCCGAAAAATTATTTACAATTTTCTGTATCCCAGCATCCTTTGCCAGTACTGCTAACAGAATCTAATGACCAGAATTGCCTTTTCAAATGAGTCAGTTTGATAAATAAAACATCATTTTTACATCTGCCAAAGATTTTGGTCTACGATTAATAATTTGAACATCATGGCTGGTAAACCAGTGTGTGTCTGTGATTACAGCAACCTTAAGTATAGTACATTCTTAATAAATATGCCAGAAACGATTATTTAAAAAAACACTTTTTGCAGGCTTAGCGGGGGAAAAGAGTTGTCTTTGGGTCAAGTATGAAAACCTCATTATACTTAAATACCACAGGCACTGGGAGGTAAAATACCAGAATACAGGGTGCCACTAACTCAAATATTAGTTGTGAGATTTAGATCAGTTCTTGTTCCAAATCTTGTTCTCGTCCCCCTTCCCATCCCCACTGCATGCAATTCACTTTTGCTGATCTTCTACATATGGTGTTTAAGGCAACCTTTAGGCTGCCAAGTACGCCATTATCAGAAAACTAGAAACCTAAAGCCAAAGAATGGGCTGGTTAATTCAAATAAATATGTGGAAAATTCTAAAATTATATATATATATACCCCCATCCATTCCAGAAAAGAGTTAGGCCCACTTACAAATTTTCTCAAGGGCCAAAAAGTATTGTAATTGTGAGTTAAGGCACTTATCTTTAACCCCTGTCACATATAAGCAGCAAATATTGTTACAGATCTGGGGTAACAGAGTTTGGAGGTGTAAGGGCACACATAACTGCTAAACTCAATGAATGTTAGAAATTAATGAACGGTAGAATGTGGATAATATTTAGAGTATTGAAGGGAAGACGCCAGACATTATATTTAAATAAAGGCTGAGGCAATTCTTCTGTTCAGGAGATCGCTGATATAATGCCAACACAAGGAGAACTAAGTTGTCATTGTTGGCACCCATCTGTCTTGAGAAATAATGGAGTGTGCCTCCAGGGGTGAAGACACCAAACTGACCTCCCCATGGCATAAGGCTGGGCTGCCCAAATGACAATACCCCTCACTGATGTTGTCCAAAGGAAAGCAGGGCAATACCCACATTAGCAAAATCCAGGTTCTCATCATGTACTGATATTACTTGGAAAATAAATACAACCCAGGTGGTTAAGAAAGCCCAACAGAGACTCCATCTCCTCAGAGTCTTACGGAAGAACAATATCAATCAACATCTGATGACCCTCTTCTACCGGTCAACAATAGAAAGTGTCCTTTCATACTGCATCACGGTGTGGTACACTGGTTTGACACCATCTGATAGGAAATGCCTACAGAGGGTGGTGAACACATCACAAGATATTATGGGCTGTCCCGTGAATCTGCTGGATGAAATAGCAGAAAAACATTGCCTCAGGAGAGTGAGGAAAATTCTCAGGGATGATTCACACCCTGGCCGGCACTTTCTTGATCTCCTGCCCTCAGGCAGAAGATATAAAAGCATGACTAGTCACACCAACAGGGTAAAGAACAGCTTCTATCTGTGGGCTGTTAGGCTGCTGAATGAAAAGATAACAACAGGGCAACTGACTTTTGGGTTTGGTGGGTGTGCGTCAGTAAACGAGGGGAAATAAGACTAAGAGAGCTGAGTGGGGGGTGCTCGTGTAATCTCACTGTATACAAGTTATACAAGTGACAATAAAGTATTTCAATTATTTCAATGTATGAATTGTAATTCAGACATAATTACTTTCATTAAGACAGTCGTGGGAGCAATCATTACACTAAAATGGGAGAAAAACTTTATTACTGACTTCGGTGGTTCCAGACTCTCTCAGTTCCCCCCCCCCCCCCATGCATAGGATTCAGTGTTTAAATTAAGTACTATTGACATCCAGTGGAGAATTAGAATAATCGCAGGCACATAAATTGATCATATAAAGATAATCTTTCAGGCAGGATGCATGTATATGAGAGCAAGAGAGAGAGAGGATTGAAACGCATGTAAATGGCTAAACAACCCTAAATAGCATTTGTGTCCATTTTTAATGGACAAAATACAGCACTTTTTTACTGGTGACAGCAAGGCAGATTATAACAAAGTACTGGAAAACAGAAGAAGGAGGTACTCTGAAGGAGTGTGACTCTATCAGAGACATTTAGTTATAAATCAAAGCAACAAGACATATAGGATGTCTTTAAAGATGACTTTAAAGCTCAGTGCTTTGGCTTTTTGCTATGGGCAAGGGATCAATTTGTCGTCGCCATCTACTGCTGTGGAAAGATCTGCTGGGATACAAGGGAAATATTATTTTGCTCAAATGACAGGAAAAGTAGTTATTTATTTACCTATACCTCAGCTGCAGCTCTGATGTATCATGTATTGTTGATGTTACTGTTAAAAGCTAAACAAAATACACACATGTGCATGCGCGCGCGCACACACACACATTTCTGAGGAAATCTGGGAATAAATAGAAATGCAAACTCCCTTCTTCCAAAGAATTTATTGCTTTGAACACTTAAATTGTTTTCAAAACCCTTTCTAGAACAATTGCTTTCTTGAGTATTTGCCATCCCTTCTTTTCTACAGGGAATCCTAAAATTATGATAGATAGCTGGTGATGTTCCTAAAACAAGTTCTGTCTTGATATCTTCCCCTCAAAAGAAGATCACGAGGAAAGATGGCCCCATACAGAGAGATCCTTATTTTATTTATGCTAAGGTTTCATGCTGAACGAGGGGCTGATGGGACCACAAGTCAAAGAATGCAAGAAATAAAGGGGGAGATATTTAAGTAAACTATCATACCCCTCAATTTTTATTAAATGAAATTTATTTGAATATATGTATCACTAGCAGTCCTTATGTAGTCAAAATGGCACTATCCTTGTAAAAAGAGAGAGGCATGAGCAGGCATTTACTGGTGGATTAGGAGCCTTTACTGGTGGAAAGTGGGGAAGATATAGTTGTTTCTGGACTTTCAGGAAATCCATCTAAGGTTGTCAGCATTCCCATATGAATGTTGACGTTCACCAGATTTGGGAGATTCCATACAACTTGTATATTCCACATGCATCAAGCTTGCTAAATGGAATGCATATTATGATGAAATTATGCGCGATACATGATTCATCCATCACTCACATCACCTATCAAATCATAATGATGCTTATATGGGCTGCCTCACACACTCCATATGATATACATCACATCACCACCTTAGAACATCTGCTCTCGTCTGGACTTAAGCGCCTCACCTTCAAAAGATGCTGGCAAGTGACTCATCTTGGGTATGTTTCAAAATAATCAAGTCCCTGCGAGAATGATTGATTATTTCCAATTTCCATCTGTCTCCGGGTGTAATGTTCACGGATTCAAGAAGCTGGCGCAGTCCAGGTATGAAGCAAGTAGCCCACCTGGCTCTGCTTATACGTTTTCTTCTTCTTCTTCTTCTCCCTCTCTCTTTCTCTCTCTTTGAATTAAAGGCTGTGTAACCTAAAACCTCTATCTTCTGCTTTTTAACATTTCACACAAGGCCATTTGGGAAATTTATGGTGGTTTTTAAAAGATCGGACTTTTTCATTTGGTGTGTCACACTACAAACACAATACAGTACCTGCTAACCAGATGGTTTGGGAATTACCAGCCAAAAAAAAAAAAGCAGGCAGAAGAGAGGGGGAAAGTACAATATCTCCTATTTAGAAGTTGCTGCATGCCATACGCATGGCATTCAGGTGATATTAATGGGGGGGGCGGTGTCTTGAAAAAAATGCAAGGCATTATTTTAAACACAAACAGCATTCCACCTCCCCGTTTTACAAGTACACACAATCTAAATAAGCTTTGAACTTCCAGATCTGAGCGTTTGCAGGGGTTGGCTTGTAGCAGTCGCTCAGCCAATATGACGGCAACGTTGGAATGGCTCCAGGTATTTTTAATCAGGGAAACTGCACTGCGCTGCATGAAACAGATGGGTCACGTTTGCCTTTTACATGGCTAACATTTTCTTTAACTTAATAGAAAAATCAGTACAAACCATACACTGAGTTCCAGAAGGATTTACAGCTTCCCGGCAGCACATATAGTACTGCCGTCATAACTGCAAGGCCTAATAGGATCTTGTAACGTTTTTATAGAACACAATTTATTTTTAGAGATTGTAAATGATACAATGACTGTGTCAGTATAGGGCCAATCAAACCGGTTTACTATCATATCAAAATTAATTCTGCGTTTTCTTTTCTTCCCCCCATCCCCACCCCAAGCTGGCATTAAAGCAAACCAGATGTTTCCCATGAGTAGTTCAGTATTGTTAACCACGACAAAGCAGAAAGCAAGCTTTGCAGGGACAGTCCCAGCTCTCAAATTCTCAGAGAAATGGAGGAAGGTGGTAGATTTTTACTTTCACTGCAATGTAAGGATCAGGCCCCATCTGCACTATACTGTACACTGAAAGCAGCATCATACCACTTTAAACAATCATGGCTTCCTTCCCCCAAAGAATCCTGGGAAACGTAGTTGGTTAAAGAGGCTGAGAGTCGTTAGGAGACCTCACATTCCCCTCACAGAGCTGGCCGAAGAAAAGTCTATTAAAAACACAGAATATTTTGTAGAGAGCAAACTGAAGCCTTTTGATGAGAGCATCACATTCAATGAGAGATTTTTGTAAAAAATATATTTATCGGACAAGATTTAAATACAGCTCAATCCACAAAAACCTCTAAGCAGTTTCATTGCAAATACCAATAAAATCAAACATTGACAGCAAATGGGCATAAACATAAACAAAATATAAATAAGAGCAGAAGATTTAAAAAACATATTTAGAATAAAATGGCATGCTTATATAGAATAATACTGGCATGTCCAGTAGTTTTCAGTACCTATTTTGCCAGGCTTTCGAAGATTACTGGGATGTAGCCTGTCTTATGGGACATGGGTAGTGCTGTGGGTTAAACCCCAGAGCCTAGGGCTTGCTGATCAGAAGGTCGGCGGTTCGAATCCCCGCGACGGGGTGAGCTCCTGTTGTTCAGTCCCTGCTCCTGCCAACCTAGCAGTTCGAAAGCATGTCAAAGTGCAAGTAGATAAATAGGTACCGCTCTGGCGGGAAGGTAAACGGCATTTCCGTGTGCTGCTCTGGTTCGCCAGAAGCGGTTTAGTCATGCTGGCCACATGACCCGGAAGCTGTACGCTGGCTCCCTCGGCCAATAAAGTGAGATGAGCGCCGCAACCCCAGAGTCGGACACGACTGGACCTAATGGTCAGGGGTCCCCTTTACCTTTTAGCCTGTCTTATTGTGGTTCTTGGTGCATCTTAATCTGTTTTTATTGTGACGTGTTTTTACTTACTTTGGTTTATTGTATTGCCTTTTAAAGCTGTGTTCTTACTGTTGTAAACCACTTTAGGATTTATATGAAGTTTTAACATCAATCAATCAATATGCCAAGACTGCCTTTTAAGAAGTCAGATAATTGGTGCACTTAGCTCAATAATGTCTTCTCTGACTGGCAGTTCTGCTGCAGAGTTTTCCCGCCCTGCCTGGAGGCAGTGGCGTAGCGTGGGGGGTGCAGGGGGGGCCAGCCGCACCGGGCGCAACATCTGGGGGTTAGGGTTAGGGGGCGCAAATCCACGGGTTAGGGGGCACAAATCCACGGGTTAGGGGGCGCAAATTACTTGCCTTGCCCCGGGTGCTGACAACCCACGCTACGCCGCTGCCTGGAGGTGCCAAGAATTCAACCTGAACCCTTTGGTGTGGAGAGTGTATGCTCTTCAGAGCTACTAGAGCTCTTCACCAGGATTCAAAATAAAAATCTACTCCAAGACTCAAATCGGATTGAGAACTAGCTGTTAGTGAAAAAATAACAACTGTAGAATGAATTCAGGTGCTAATTTTCTTTCTAGACTAAATATGAGGAAATGGTCTCATAAGCATAACCTTCAGAGATGTTTAATTATTGTTTACAACCTACAATTAAGGGATTTACTGACGTATATATTTCTTAAATTTCTATCCTGCCCTTTCTCCCAAAGGAGACCAGAGCAGCAAACAACCAAGCATCAAAACAATACAAATAAAACAAACATTAAAAAACACCTAGAAACCTGTTAAGAACACTGTTGAAATATAAACACTAAAATAAATTTGCATAACTTCCTCAAATTCAGAATAAGATCTTTGTACTTTGTACTTACTTACGTGGGTGGCACTGTGGGCTAAACCACAGAGCCTAGGACTTGCCGATCAGAAGGTCGGCGGTTCGAATCCCCGCGACGGGGTGAGCTTCTGTTGCTCGGTCCCTGCTCCTGCCAACCTAGCAGTTTGAAAGCACGTCAAAGTGCAAGTAGATAAATAGGTACCGCTCCGGCGGGAAGGTAAATTAGCACAGTAGATGGTGATGGGTATGCTCAAACTAGAACCCAGCTCAGAGGACTTACCATTTTGCATCACAAGATGTCACGGAATGGTAGGGATGCCGGGGCTGGCAGGATGAGGACGACCCGGAGGAAGGCATCAGGTCAGGAGACCTCAACAGCCTCGTAGAACATGAAGATGTGACAGAAGGGCTGGGGGTCAAGGGGTCAATGGGAGAGCAGGAAGACAGCATGGAATGCTAGGAACACAGGGAAGAAGAGATCACACAGTCCTCCATCTCAGAGGGAACCAGGACGCTGGGGGAACATGACTCCTTCCAAGAGCCAGGAGGAGGATTAGGAGGTAGGAACAGCTGGAGCGGTGGTAGGAAGGAGCACCAGATTGAAAGTACATGACTCACCCCCACCTGAAGCCAATTAAGAGTCAGGCCAACAGCTGGAGCCATTGAAGCCAAGGCACACACACACAGTCCCCAGCAACTAAGGGTATATAAGTAGAGACGTAGCAGGCACTTGGATGTTGACTTGATGTGAGAGATGCATGGGAGGAGGGACATCAGAGACCGACAGAGGCAACAATGATGGAGGCAAATGAGGAGAAAATCACCTGAACGATGGAGGAGCACATGGTCTGGGCCAGGGAGCTTCTGTGTCGCTGGGTGGCAGGAAAAGGCCAAGGACTGGGCGCTTTGGGAGAACCATCATTGCCAACATTCAGGAGCCACCCGGGATGGAAGACTGCAGCACAGCTAGCCAATGCATAGGAGCCTCAGTCCTGGTGTTGGGACTGAGAAATACGTCTGGGGCCAGTGTGGCATGTGGTCCACTGACCTCGGCACTTAGTAGAAGGAAGTTGTTCATGTTTGAGTTTACTTGAAGTGCCTAGAGTCAGCTTTTAAGAAAGTCAGCCCTGCTGTAGAACATGTAGCTCCAGTGGCATAGTGGGGGGGGGGGGAACATATGGGCAGTTGCTGTTGCCCTGGGCTCAAAATTCTTAGGGGCACAGAATTTCAACACCTGGTGCTGCCTCAATACATCTGTGTGCTTCTGTCCCTGGGCTCCATTGACAATGCTTTCTCCATTCGAACCAGGAAGTGACCTCTCCAGACACCAGAAGGACTCTTCTCTTCTTATCTCTGTGGCTGCAATCTCCTGGGTGATACAGATGCTGTTAGGCAGTTGAATGTGCATGTGAACTCTGTCCATCCCTCCCTCCCACCCCACTTTGCTCAGGGCACTGACAACCCACACTGCACCTCTGTGTAGCTCCCCTCCCCCCAAAAAAAACCTCTGCCCACGAATAAGTTAGAGAATTTTGAGAGTCCATTTGGACACAGCCCTATGACAAACCTACTCACCCTCTGAAGACTCGGGGCTGGCTACAGGTTTCCCAGTTCGGTATACAGTGGTCCCTCAGGTTAAGTACTTAATTCGTTCCAGAGGTCCGTTCTTAACCTGAAACTGTTCTTAACCTGAAGCACCACTTTAGCTAATGGGGCCTCCTGCTGCTGTCGCACCGCCAGAGCACGATTTCTGTTCTCATCCTGAAGCAAAGTTCTTAACCCGAGTTACTATTTCTGGGTTAGCAGAGTCTGTAATCTGAAGCGTATGTAACCCGAGGTACCACTGTATACCAGCAGTGCAGAAAATCTTCACTACAATGTCCTTTTTCATGAGGGGTCGTGCGTCCCTAGAGAGTACTTCTTTCAGCTCTCCTCCTGCAGTTATCGCCACACCTTACAATTATATGCTCACGATCAAATAAGTAGTGTAGCAAATGAGCCATTTTCTGTAGCACTTGTAAGCTCACATGCTGGCAGCCAGAGCTGCTAGAGAAAGCCATGGAACGCTTTAAAACAAAACGTTTAGAACTATTATTAGCACTTGCGTTATATGGCTATTGGCTTTTTCTGCAGAGCAGAGTTCTGTTCCAGAATAATTCTCAGCAATATCCATCCCAGGCTACATAAATAAGCAAACTCAAGAGGATTTGTAACCATAAAAATCTATACCACCTATGGTTTCAAAATAATATGAATGCTTGCCATATAGCAGAACACATGCCAGCTGTCTCCCTCGGAAGATTTAAAATGCATTCTTCCTCATCACCAGGTTCTCTCCAGCAGCATGAAATCCATGACAATTGAGGTCCTTCCCCCATAACTTTGTTGCAGTTGTTATAGCTAGAAAAGAAGTTTATTAAAATCAACTTGCAGTTACCTCCATCCAAAAGCTGAGCTCGGCTTTTGGGAACCCTAACAGTGAAGCCAAGTTGCGCTCTGAGAAACTTATTTTTGTACATTTTTAGTTCATGGTTCCCCCCTGCCCCCCCAAAACCCCTCCTGAAGTGAATATTCTCAACCAAAGGCAGAGATTAATGGAACGTTTATGCCTTGTCATACATTCTAAATTTATAAACTCATAATTTAGCAAGATGACTGGAGTGTCAGTCACAATATTTACAATCCTGTAAAACTGCTTACAGTGGGGAAGATTTTGTATCCCTTGGTAAGCATTGGCTATGTTGTTGAAAGGGCTGCAGAAGAGTAATTAATTGAAAATTATCCACTTCAGAAAGGCACCAGGCAACCTAGATTCATTCTCATGTGGTACATATTTAAGACGCTGCACAACTCCAAAGAGTAATAGTCTTTTTGCTAACATTTTGTGCTAATGAATAACACATATGATCTGTTTCCTACAGAACTCGAAGACTCTGGAATTCATATTTCACTCCTTGACATTGATGTAGGGCAAGTAATGTGTATTAACTATAAACAGAAAGAAGCTGGATGATATTGTTTTCATCTGTAACATGTAAAGTATCCAGTCTGCTCTCCTTATTACTGTCCAGCTACCTAGCAGAGCTGAGCCCAGTGGGTGTGAAGACAAGATGAATTTAGCCCCACTGGGTTACAGTGTATGGTTACCAGATTTTTATCAATGAATCTGGGGACACTTTAAAAAATAAATAAATTACATACTTTAATATCCCTAATTACATCTATACTTCAGCTGTTTTGTTGTCTTGAGAAGTGCGGAGGAGGAGAGAAACCTGGGGGGGGGTGGAGTTGGAAGCAGAGTTTGAGAATACGACTGTGGAATGATCACAGAATCGCAGATTTGGAAAGGATCTCTGAGGGGCACCTAGGCCAACCCCCTGCAATGGGGGTACCTCAACACAAGCAGCCTCAACGTAAAAGAACATAAGGCTTCCCTGCTCCAATTTGACTTCTGCAGTTCCCGGCCATCAGGGACACGCTCTCGTTCATGCTCTCTCTCACGCTCAGCTGCCTGGCTCCATGCCAGCTCCACCACCGCTCCAGTTGGCCAAAAGGATCAAAATCATCTCACCCCTCCGTGCCTTGCCCAGCAGAGAAACCGTGCACCTTGCACACCCTCCTGGACAACAGTACACTGTCCACCCATGACTCCTGAGCCTCTCTGTTCTCCTGCCTCCTTCCCCCTTCCTTTAGCAGATCAGGGGAGGCTCGGGAGTCACAGGCAAGTGGCTGTTTCCCTGAAGGGGCGCAAGGCAACTCCTGAGCCTCGCCCGATCTCCTGCCCCTTTCCCCCTTCGTTTTGAGAGTTTCACAGGGTGCGAAAGAAGAGCTTTGCACCTTGCCCAGCAGAGAAACCACACGGTCCTGGGCAACGGCCGCCCACCTGCAATCTCTCAAAATGAAGGTGGAAGGGGGCAGGAGATCGGGCGAGGCTCTGGAGTCACGGGTGTGTGGTGCGCTGTTGCCCAGGAGGGGCGTAAGGTGCACGGTTTCTCTGCTGGGCAAGGTGCAAAGCCCTTCTTTCACACTCTTCAATCCCCCCACCCACCTCTGCCTGCGCAAAAACTATCTTCCCACCCCTCCAGCTGCATATTACTCCAGGAGAGCAGGGTGTCACATTTCCTGGGGACATTTAATGAAATCCGGGGACATTCCGGGGACGGAATTTGTCCAGGGACAGATTTGTAAATCTGGAGACTGTCCCCGGGAAATGGAGATGTCTGGTAACCCTATTATAGTGTCACAATGGTGATTTCTATTTGGTTTGTTAGGATTCTGGGGCTTTTTAATGCTCCAAAGCATGTGAAAAAAATGACTCTGATAATCTGAAGTTCTGTTTCTCATTCTGAAATAAGAAAGAATCTTGTAGCATCTTAAAGACTAACAAATCAATTATGGCATAAACTTTTCTGGGATAGACTGTGCTTCCTGACTTGGCTCCGCTTGATGCATCTGATGAAATGGAATCTAGTCTGCAAAATTACTTTCAAAGGAAGCCGAGTACCTCTCTGCATGTTCATTCTGAAAGGTTCTTGCTGCTTATCATGGGCTTATCATGCTTTGAAGAATACTTTCTGTTTGTGCCACATTGTACTGGATTGTGCAAATTGATCTGTGAGGGATTAGACATGTAGACATGCAGTGTTGTGAGTTTGTGTTGCACTTGATTTGTTCACAGTCAGGTGCCAAATTCAAAGTGTCTATAGGCTAATTTAAATTTAAATTGGGGCTCTGGGACTGTCATTTTCTTCTTCATTGCCATCAGAATCATCTAATATAGTATATTATTACAGAAAATGTAATATAGCATCACAGTGATTACCAGGCCTTTTTTGAGCTGGAACTCACTGAAACTCAGTTCCAGCACCTCTCAGGTGAGAGTCATTGCCATTGTAAGAGAACAGGGGAGGTGTTCATGGTGAGTTCCGGCACTTCTTTTTCAAGAAAAACGGCACTGATCATTACTATTAACAGCATCTGCATGCTGCTTTCTTGTCTGAACCCCCCTCCCTATTGTGGGTAACAGATCAGATTACAATGCAATGCAATGCAATACAATACAATACAATACAATACAATACAATACAATACAATACAATACAATACACACATTTTCATGGAAGAAACCCCATTGAATGCATTGGGATCTCTTTTCCCTTACCATTTCCCTTACTTTCCCTTATTTTTAAGGGCTAACAATTATTAGGGCTGGCTCTCACATGCCTCAGTCTCTCACAGCTAAATTATAAGTCAGCACATGCAAAATTGCATCGAACATTTTGTATTGAAAAGGATTGTGTTGTGAGATTATGTAGGGTGGTAGGAAATTATTGCTGTTGGTATTAGATCAGGGATGCCTCATTCACACATGCAATCATTACTTGTGCACTACATCAAGTAGTACACATGCATGCGTGATCTGGTCCCATCAGTGCTTATCATCTGCTATCTTTCTGCTGAGCAGTTCTGACTTTCTAGATGTTTTCCCTCTTCATCTACAAAACTATTCACAATTATGTGCTTCAATGTAAATTTTTCTGACTCTGCTTTTCCACCTTGGAGTTTGCTTTGTTATGCCTCCAAATAAGAATCCCTTAGAGATCAACCTTTCCTGGTACAATCCTTTTAAGTGATGTTACAAATTGTTCTTTGGAGAGAGTCTGACCTAAGTATAGTGTCATCTTGGTCGGGATTCAATATTGAGACATAAATCAACAGCTTGCAGCAAAAATAAAATAAAATACAAGCATGATTTTAATTTGGGTCTCACCTCTTCTGGCAAAGGGAAATGCAGGTTGTTGGCTTTACTGTTCTTTTCCTTATGGTCTAATATTGTAACGATTTGCATCTATGATTTCTGCTATTGTAAATATCTAATTTCTTGGCCTCACATCTCTTCCATCTGTTTGATTTAACTGGCTTACATGAGAGCTCAACCTAACCTTGGCTATAATCATTGTGGTGTAAAAAAACAGTGCATAGATTTATCATTCCATTGAGGATTTACTGTCAAATTCCATTTTTAGCTGTTCCAGACATTAACATTAAGCAGTGAACGTGGTTGAAGAAATTGGCCTCTTGGCACTTTAAAAATAAGTTAATTGGTAATGCAACTGTTCCCTTTCATATGCATATTGAAAGTTCATTTTTTTTGAAATTTGCTTTGCTACATTTGTTCTAATAACGTGCTGACATCTACGTTTTGATGGACTGGCTTCCTCATATGCAGCATAGCATAATTAATGCCATTCATTGATCCTGCTGCTGTAGGATGATCTCCAAGGATATGATTTTTTTGTGGCACATACTGTACTATACCCTTAATCGCAAGAACAGGGAGCTGATATTGCATCAGACCAACGATCCATTTAGCCCATCATTCTGTCTCCAAGTGTGGTAGTACGGCACCATTTCTATTTATCAATCCCTCAATTATGAAAGGATCCAACATCTTCTTCCCTGTCTCACATTGAGATAGAATGCCTTTTTTGATCATTTCCATAGGGGAAGTCATGGCAGTCCATTGGAGCAGAAACTTGTGGTGCCCTAGAGTCTTAAGAAATGCATTGTGTCGTGAGCTTTTGTTGATGAGATTCTGCTTCATACATCTGGTGGAGCTGATTCTGGTCCATGAAAGCAAAGGCTATGATAAATTGGTCAAGTCTTTAAAGCTGCCACTCTTCGTTCGTCTTTCTTATTATATAAATTTCATTGATTACACTTACAGTAAGAAACAATTCCCATGTCCCATCATCCAGCTGTTGTGTTCTGTCCTTCCCACGTTGCAATGAATAATTACATAAAATGAGCAGGCATCACAAGTGATAACTGGACAATATGTAGACACAGAGAGGGGTGGGGTGAGGGAAGAAATTGTCTCTGTAAGTTGTCTCTGTAAGCACAGAGCACACCTGTCTTCCACTGCCTCCCGCAGTTTGTTCAAACTCATGCTGGTAGCTTCGAGAACACTGTCCAACCATCTCATCCTCTGTCATCCCCTTCTCCTTGTGCCCTCAATCCTTCCCAGCATCAGGGACTTTTCCAGGGAGTCTTCTCTTCTCATGAAGTGGCCAAAGTATTAGAGCCTCAACTTCAGGATCTGTCCTTCCAGTGAGCACTCAGGGCTGATTTCCTTCAGTGTGGAGAGCCAGTGTGGTGTAGTGGTTAAGAGCGGTAGTCTCATAATCTGGGGAACCGGGTTTGTGTCTCCGCTTCTCCACATGCAGCTGCTGGGTGACCTTGGCTAGTCACACTTCTTTGAAGTCTCTCAGCCCCACTCACCTCACAGAGTGTTTGTTGTGGGGGAGGAAGGGAAAGGAGAATGTTAGCCGCTTTGAGACTCCTTAAAGGGAGTGAAAGGTGGGATATCAAATTCAAACTCTTCTTCTTCTTCTTCAGAATGGATAGGTTTGATCTTCTTACAGTCCATGGGACTCTCAAGAGTCTCCTCCAGCACCATAATTCAAAAGCATCAATTCTTCAGCGATCAGCCTTCTTTATGGTCCAGCTCTCACTTCCATACATCACTACTGGGAAAACCAGGCTTGCCCTACCACCCACCAAAAGGGAGCCTTCCCTCTACTCTCCCACCACAGCTCATAGGGAAAGCCTGCTGGATCAGGCCAGTGGCCCTTCTAGTCCAGCATCCTGTACTCATAATGGGCAACCAGATGAGAAACCAGCAAGTGGAACCCAAGCACAAGACCACTCTTCTGTGGTTTCCAGCAACTGGTGATATTCAGAAGCATACTGATACTTACTTCAATCACTGCCCTATTGCCAGGCTTGGTTCTGCTCCTGTCCTGGAAAGCAAGGGTAGGTCAGAACTCTGAGGTACCTGCAGAGGAGAGAGAGGGTAGCAAAAAAGTCAGACCTGTTAATGCTGTCTCCTCTTTCCCCACGCTCAAAGGATAGTGTGGCTGTGAGATGCACAGAGCCCCCCCTTTTTTAATAGTGTGTGAAGAACTCAAAGAAGGCTGTGCATCCTTACCTTTGAATAAGCCACATTGAAAACTATTGGGCTTCCTTCTGGGTAAACAGAAAAGAAAACTGTACTGTTGATGTCTCAAAAGCATGGAGTTTGCAGATTCCTCCGTTGCCGCTGCCCTACAACAGAGCATTATATAAATGGCCTTGTGCTGTGATTCTGTCTCTTTTCATTGCAGCCAGCTAAGCTGCTTTTGGAGGCAGAATCTGATAATACTTAGCACCCACATCAGCAACTTCTTCTCCATCTGAAGCAATAGTCTCCAATATTTTCTATAGGGAATAGCACAATACCACTGATGTCAGTAAGTATGCAATTGGCAAGCCTCTAAGGGTAACCACAGTCCGTTTCTTTGGCAGATGAATAACCAATTGAATCTTTTCTTGGATTCATACCAATTAAATATCATAGCAACATAATCAAAACACAGCCGCTTGAAGGCTGTGTACTCAACACAGCACAAAGGATATTTTTTGGCAAATAACTACCCTGACTTCAAAACTGGAGATACTTACCTTAGCTTCAGACAATTGCCATATTAGTATTGTATTAAAAATGCCAGTCCTGACTCCCTCTGAAGTGCCTTCCATTCAGTTGCTGAGTTTGATAGAAACTGTCCAATGTCTCCAATCCTGATTCTAACAGAGGAATAGGGAACTCTATTAGATCTTGAAGGGCCTGGAAAAAACGTGTCTTCCTCAGAGATGCCACACAAATATGGCTGTTCAGCAGTGGAGTCACCCAGAATTTAGGTCTCTTGTCTTGCAAGAGGTGGGAATGGATAGTTGTCATAAAAAGACTATGTCATTCCTTGACAGAGTATAGTATGAGTGGCAGAGACCCAGTTGACTGTTGCGATTCAAAGAGTTTGGCTATGAGAAATGGTCTAGGAGACTGCAATGTTTAGAAATCCACTCCATGTTTTTCTGATGTTTCTTGCATATCATAATCTGAAGCCCCTCCAGCTCAGGCTTTAGTTAGGGTTCTCTCTCTCTCTCTCTCTCTCTCTCTCTCTCTCTCTCCAACATCAACATGGTGCACCTTCAAGATCTTTTGAACTACAACTGTCATCAACTCCACCCAGCATGGCTGATGGCAATGGCACTCCTAAACATCTGAAGGGCACTAGGTGGATGAAGGATGCACTGCACAATCTTGATTCAGTCAGGCAGCCATGAAAGACTCTAGTTACATTGGCTTCAATCTAAAGAATACTTGTTTGATACTGAATTTGTTGCAATAAAACCAAGTTATCCTTAGATCTTGTTTCTCTGTTTTCCTGGATCCCTGAATAATCTTACACACACTTTCCTGAAACCATTTCTGAAAAGGCAGCAATTGAAATAAATCTGCCCTATGTGTCCCCCTGACACACAGTGGAATTAATAGAATGCTTGACTAGTTAAAATATCAGATAAGAAGTGAAAGTTACCTTGGATCAGATCTTCAAAAGTGCTTTGAGCTCTCAGCACCTTTAATTTTGAATTGCTTAACCTGAGGCTTTTAAAACTGAGCCAAGTACACACAGAGTTTTAAAAACCAGTTACACAAATGTGTGTTATTCCTTTTTTGGGTAGTCTAATATCATGGCCAAATGAAAATATCAGATTCTATCTATCTGGCATTAACCCAGAAGAAACTGCAAGGGTGGCTGAGTTTTTGTCAATAGTATCTCTTAGAGTGGTGAATAGCACTATTTAGCGGGAAGAAATCCCAATGAAAATCCTCATTATTATATATTTTACATGGCTGTTTATTTGTATATATTTTAAATTTTTATATATGGATGTTTTTGATGTTTTACGATGGCCCACACCTGTAACGCCTAACAAAGGTTTGGCAAAGTAAGAAGTAAAAATTAGATTTGGCAAATATTTTATAGCATCATTCCTTCTTTTTCAAGAACCTTTAGAAACAAATTAGTTAGTGGAGAGGAGGAAAAGGGATGGGAATGCTGGGCTTGATTTTTTTGGGGGGGGAATGGGAAACTTACCAGGGCTTGTTGAAAATAACAAAAAAATCTCATGTGAGCCCAAAATATGCACCCATCTATTCATTCTAAACGATTCTAGCCTTGCATCCTTTCAAGCTGACCTCTGGTGATAATTTGGCTGCATGGGGTATGACTTTAAAATACAGTCATTCCTATTGGAAAGATACTGAAGAAGATATTTGCTTCAGAAGGTGCACCACACAGGTGGGGTGACTCCTCTGGGCTGGGTAATTTTGCTTTCATCACTGAGTGGACTAACCTAGCATCTCCCAATGTTCCTGAACTACAGCTCCCATTATGTCTCAGCATTGGCCTTGTATTAAGAGTTCAACAACATTCAGAGGAACACAGCCCCCGCCCCTGTCCCTGTTATAAGTAAAGCATTTCCAGTTGTGAAGCTGAAGTATGTGTGTCCAGTTTTAATTCCGAACAAAAAAGTATTCCTTGCTTATCAGAAGTCCGGAAAACAGTGCGCTGCGACAACACAATATGTGTCAAGTCAATATGCTTCATTTTGTTGACAAGTCATCTTCAAATTAAAAAAAGGTGGCAGAAGTGTACACATAGGTATGTATTGCATTACAAAGAAACCAGTGACAGATCATTAGTTTCTCTAATTTTAAACAGATTTTATTTCATAAGTCATGAAGAGTATCTATCCATTGGTGCTTCGGCTGTTATCATCACAGCTGCTTCTGGCATTTATTTGCGGGTGCCAAACCAAACATCCATCTCTCAATCTACAAAGGTTTCTCATTTGGCTGGTGGCATATTTCTGACACTTCCATGGTTTCATTTTCTCTGGATTTGGCAGTAAAGGCTCATTGAAAACACCAGACCAAGAACCTGGAAAAGAAAGATGTTTATGGTATTATTTGGCAGCTTCAGAATATCCCCCACATACAGGCAAATGCACAGCAAGAACATTTTGTTTGCAAATTTCTTGGATTTACATACAGATGAAATGTGCTATGCTGAAGACCATTTCCAAAGTAATTTTTAGAAGTATGACTCGAGAATAGTGGGATTTTAATTAAACCCATATATACCACACTATGGGAAACTTAAATTTATTCTGAAAGATGGATTGCTTTAATGGGTGAAGACATTGCCTTCTATGGAATTTGTACTGCTGTTTTCTGCTGTAACGTAGGGAGGGAATCAAATCTCATAGTAGCTAATAAAGGTTTTTCATACTACTTCTCTCTCAGAGAGAACCGTCCCAGAATGAAGCCCTTCGGTTCATCAGAAATGAATCACGATGTTATTCTAATGACTTGCTTAATAGTGACTTTGCCGTAGAGGAAAGCTCTCACACTGAGGCAGGATGGGGGCACTCAATTTTAGCAGATCAGCCCCTTACCTAACGCATCCCTCTTCACCATTCTCCATACCATTCCAGGGGGTCCCCTTACTTCTTATGAAAGCCATTCAGCAAATACAAACGCACAAAACAGACTTTTTAAAAAATGAAACATACTATTTCCCTTTAAGACACACACTTTCAGGTTCAGCACGGATATGGATAAAGGGTCATCTCAGGATCAGTTTTAATTAGAAAGCTGTAATTCTTTTCAAACCTAGCTAGTAAGAAAAAGGCTGCATGTCTGACTCCTCTAGTAGCGAAGCAAATGGGCAGCCGTGTAATTCCTCACCTCCCAGCCCACATATTTCCCACATCATTAATTACCACACAATTATCACATGATTTGTCATCAGCTCATTTTGTTAAACATTTGTTATTCCTTTTTATTAACAGCCGTTTATATTATTACATTTCATGGCTCCTTCCAGCTTCAGATGAAATTTAGTAGCAGTGGTTTAAGTGACAACACAGCTGATTTGCAGCAGTGTTTGGATACTGACAAAGGGGGAGGTGGCCATGGGCTCACAACATACACAGGACGACATCTGGGCTAAGGGTGGATACTGCTGGCCACCATGCATTGCATAGTGGCCAGATTAAACCACTCTGTGTGGCTCCATGAGACAGCAAGGTCACTCTTCCAAAAGAAGACCATCTGTTGTGGCTGCTGACGCTGGTGGAATTCACAGATCAAGGGCCACCAATTCGCACCAGTCAGGAATGGCAAAAATACTAACTGATGCAGAAATGTGGTAAACTGTGTTTAAGGTGGGCAGGAAATACTAAGTGGGAGAAACTGAAATCAACAGATTGGTTCATCTCTAGCTGAGACAAACTGTTCTTTGGTTCCTTTTCTCCTCTTCAGGTCAAAGGTTGGAAGTGGAGTCAGCAAGCACCAGGATGCCTCTCCTCATTTTAAACCCACACACATTTACACAAATGCCATTCTAGGGCTTCTTAGTCAGCCTAAGGTGCTACACAAAAGTGGGACATTTCCCCAGAGCTTCTTGGAGAAAGAGTAAGATAGAAAGAGCAAAAATAGCTGTAGATATACCTCAATGAATGCCAGCCCAAATGCTATCCCCATAACGATAACCATGTTATTCTTGAAGAACTCCATGATTACTTCTCTGCAAGACTGAAAGATAAAAGAGACAAAAATTAATGCAAGTGAAATGTTCACTAGTAATTCATAGGCTTCTAACACGAACACTTAATGGGAATGAACTAAACTAGTGGAATCTCCCACCTTGTGCCAAATATAAGCCATTTGTGGCTTGGCACCAGAAAGGCAAAACAGCGCACAACAAGTATCTATTGTCTTAAAACAGATATGCAAGTTTAATCTTAATTGAATGGTTAATATGCAAAACAAGCTACCCCTATGCACATTCACCAGGCCTCATGGAGAAAGTGAACATAATCCTTCCAGGAAGAGGGAACTATATATACACAATTTCCAACAGGCCTTGAGGAATATGCATATCTCATGTGAATTTTCAGCATTCTCTGGCTATTATATGTACATAATCGCCAAGCAGGTGTTGGGAATGCATATGTGTTGATGGAGGTGACTCAGCTAGGTTCCTCTTTCCTCCTTTTTGAAGCTGGCAGTGCCAGGGGGGACGGGACGCAGAGAGGCCTGATGCTCTTCTCTATGAAACTCATGCTATCATACCCTCCAATATCCCACTGATCAAAATTAGGACACTTGTTTTTTGGTCCCAAACTTTCACGGGAGCCAGCTGATATGCAGAAGAGTGTGAGACCACAAAAAAGCATCTTTTGGTCCAGCGTTCTGGCATGACCCAGCTGACTCACGTCAGAGCACCGGACCGAAAAATGGGACATTCCAGGATCCAATCAGAAGCCAGGATGGCTTCTGTAACTGTGATGTCCCACTCAAATCAGGATGATTGAGGAGTATGGAACCAATATCTGTTCAAGTTAATGCAGTGAAACTTCATACTAAGCCCATACAGACACACATATACGTTCATGTGTGTGTAAATAGACCATACATCGCAGAAATGCCAGAAGTCTTCAGTGACCTTCATTCCAAGGAAAGTACCCGAGTTTATAACTGTGATATTGGAGTTCTCAACATTCAGAAAATGGAGGTATTGGGAATCCCATCAATGAAGAAATGCAGGATACAAGCAAAATGTAACGAACACATCACATTTGTTGAAAACTGTCCATAGTGACAATGAATGTGAAGGCATGTACAACTTAGAATTTTAAATAGTTTGTGGCATTTTCATTCTCATTTTTTTTGCAGACTTTGTTCATCTTCTCAGCCCTCCATTAACGCATCAGGTTCTGGATAGCACCCTGTGTGCTATAGTACAGGGGAGATGCTACAGTAATGTATGTTTATATTTAATTCTGGAATGTAATACATGACTTGTTGTAATGCATAATACAGCAGCAATGATTAGGAGGAGAATTCCAAATGCGCACGCCAGAAGCAACCCATTCCAAGGTAGACAGAACACAATGTGCAATGCGCATACATTTTGTGGTGGGGCATTACTCTTCTTCAGATATGTCACATGGCCTCTAACTAGTTCAATAAATAGGACTGCAAGAAAAGCAACAGAAACATGAGTTTCCACATTTCGAGGTAAGAGGTGACAAGTGTTTGAGGCAAGTAATAGAGCAGCCCTTTACCAATATGTAATTTGCCATGTCACCATGAATATTCAAGCAGTCCAAACAACAATAACCCTCAAAGGAAAATTATGAAACACGTTTTCATTCTTCTTACCGTTGTATACTTTCCTCCTTTGCAAACTGATGTCCCTACGTCTTTAGTGTCACATTGACAGCCATTATATGTGGACTGTGCCTTTCCCCAGTCACTCTCTCCCTTAAGCAAACCACAGCATTTGTTCTATAGGAGAAGAAAAAATAAAGACAATGAGAGTTCTCAACTAGGATAAATAAATTATTATTATTATTATTATTATTATTATTATTATTATTAATACCCCTTCCATCTGCACTCTGGGCAGCTTCCAACAGAATATTAAAATACAATAGTCTATTAAACATTAAAAGCTTCCCTAAGCAGGGCTGCCTTCAGATTTCTTCTAAAAGTCTGGTAGTTGTTTTTCTCTTTGACATCTGGTGGGAGGGCATTCCACAGGGCGGGTGCCACTACAGATAAATGGCATGTGTCAAGATCTCAGAGAACTATTTTAAAAAACCAAACCATGTGACTAAACTTGCATATAGGGGAAAAAAGGAGAAACAGTAATAATGGTACCACGTTGAATGGCTCTTCTTCTTGCTGTTTCAGTTAAATTATACTCACCAAAAATCAGTGGGAAGCAGGGAGGACTAAGTGCAACAAATAAACAGAAATTCTCAAGAAAAGCAACTTTCTCAGAATACTAACTATCCTTTTATAAGATATGTGTGATCCAGAGAAATCACATTTTTCTTTCAGTTATCAAAACTAAAGCAGATTTCTTTTAGAATTTTGATCCCATTTTATCCAAGTCAACTTTTCATGAGGAGAGAAAGGTTTTTACTTTGAACTTTATTTTTAAAAAATCAGCTGGTGCCACTCTTTACAAGAATCAAGGCTCACAGCTGTTGTAGTCAATTTAATGGGGTGATTATGTAGGGATGGGTGAATCTGCCAATTTAATCTTCTGTCATTTTCTAATTTTTCCAGTCTTTAGCTCAGTTCATCACATGTTCAAACAAACTTTTTTTTAAAAAGTCCTCATGAAAATTCACCAGCCTTTCAGTGCAACACAGCGAAGTTTGCAATAAAAGTTCTAAACTTAGGAAAACCCAAGAGTCCTGTGTTGCTCCCTGAGTTTTCCACAATTTCTGACCATTTGTGTATATCTGTGATGTGTATAATAATGCTTTAATCGTGTTTGTTTTAATACGTTTCTGAGACCTGTCTGCTTTGTGTATATGTGTGTGTGTGTGTGTGTTTGTTGTTTTTGGCTATACAGTGGTACCTTGGGTTACATATGCTTCAGGTTACATACGCTTCAGGTTACAGACTCTGCTAACCCAGAAATAGTGCTTCAGGTTAAGAACTTTGCTTCAGGATAAGAACGGAAATCGTGCTCTGGCAGCTCGGTGGCAGCAGGAGGCCCCATTAGCTAAAGTGGTCTTCAGGTTAAGAACAGTTTCAGGTTAAGAACAGACCTCCGGAATTAATTAAGTACTTAACCCAAGGTACCACTGTAACCTGTGTTTAGTTGGTCAATAAAATCTAATGCATGCAACTATACACATTTGCAAAACATTTTCCCCCTAACATTATGTGCTTTTGTTTGTTGTTTCTACTTATATATGAATTTTCATGCACACCTTCCCACAGTATATGTAGCTTGTATACATTTTTTGGCTGTAGAACTGTATGACAAAATTTGGAGAACCGTGAATTTTGCAGGAAAGGTGTGCTTTTGTTTGGGTATTGTTTGGGGAACTGCAAATTAGGCTGAAGCAAATTTCTCTCCCCAACTATATTTTTTATACACTATGGGTCGTATCTAGCAGAGTCCTCCACCTGTGCAACAGAACTTCCTCCCACTCTTTTCTCTGCATGCACCTCTCCAAAAACTGAACCATAGAATCATATAATTGTAGAGTTGAAAGTGACCCCGAGGGTAATCTAGTTCAACTCCCTGTAATGCAGGAATCTCAACTAGATTATACATGACAGGTTGCCATCCAACCTCTGCTTTAAAATCTGGAGGATTAGGGAAACTCCTGGAGTATTTGGGAGGGCACATAGGGAGAGAAGTGGAAAAGGAAATATCATTGTTCAGGCAGAAGTCCTTGCACTAAGGAGATGACTTTCCTAGATGCAGCCCTATTTCTAGGGAATGTCTGAAGGCAGCTCCATATAATTTCATACACTGGTGACTGATTAAGAAGTAGAGGGCAACTAAGAGGTAATCATTTCTTTTCAACCCCAGCGTAGCTACTGCTTTAGGAATACAACCCTTATTACTAGATTAAGATGGCTTATTCCCAACATTTCCATATTGGTTTGACATTGGCTTACTATCCTTCCTTGTTTTGATGCCATTGACCATAGTTTCCTAGTTCAGATGAAAAGGGAAACTAATTAACGGAAGGCTTCCGAGTGATTTACTTGTTTGTGCAAAGAGAAGAGAGAAGGGGCTCTCTTGGCTTATTAAGCTGATATCTTGGCTTATTAAACCAAGATATTATCATCCAAACATGGCCATTAGGAAATACCATTAGGAAATATCAAATACCATTGCCATTTTCTTTTAAGTAGAAGGGATACCAGCCAGCAGTGGAGGAAACAGTTTAACTAAACAAGGTTAAGAGTCTGTATTCTGTAACTCTACATTCTTCCATTCTAGTCCCCCTTCTTTCATCGTTTTGTTCAGTAGAAAGTTGGTTCCTTCAGCAGAAAGCAAAACTGAGATGTTTCAGGCACCACATAAACAAGAAGTGGAACAGTCATCCCGGCATAAGCTGAAACAGATGCTTGCCATAAGTTCTTACAAAGACACTGTGATAGTTTCAAAGCCTATGTATTCTTACTAGGAATAATTGGGGACGAAATTAAAAAAGAAGATAAGACACTATTCCAATATTTGACAGCAGCGGCTAGAATATTAATTGAACAAAATTGGAAAAGCCCAAATACCCCGACGATCAGAGATTGGCAAACAAAATTATTTGAATATGTTGAACTAGCAAAAATGACACAAAAAATTAGAAACCAAAAAAATACAAAGTTTATTAGCGATTGGAATAAATTTATGGTATATATTGAAGGAAACTATAGAAACTTAAAAACTACAGCAGGTCTGATATAAACCTTACGATGCGCAAACCATTAATAATTATTAGCTGCAGAAAAAAGAAATAATTTTTATCATGAAGCCCGAAATCGGGAGGGAAGGAGGTCAATAGGTGTGTAGAGGAAAGATCTAAATATCTAAAGATATAAAGATTCAAGCAATAAGACAAAGAACTGTAACGGAAATTGATGTTATTTTTGTGTTATGTATGGATATTTTTTCTTTTTTTTCTTTTTTCTGAAACTGTTGTTTTGTTTTTTCTTTTGGTTATTTAAGTGAAATTCAATTAAAAAAATCAAAAAAATCAAAGCCTATGTATTTGCTGCATTCAGTTCTCTAATGTGAGAAACCCAGGTCTCTCTTATGATAGGCACCTTGAAGCACTTTGGCCATGAGGAGCAATGGGTGTCTCCTGGCCACCTGCCTCTTGAGCCAGTCACTCAGTAGAAGCCCCTTTCTTACCCACTTCCCAACTTTGAACTGGCCTTGGGTGAGAGTAAGAATGAGTGAGATTTCTAAAGGCCTAGACACACAGGTTTATTGAAGATTTATCCTAATTCGTTTGCACAAAGTTTGTGAACAGGAGATACAAGGTTGGCTGTTTATCAAGCATTCCTTCTGATTTGTTTGCGGGGAGGTTATACGCACAACAAGTGAGTATTACTCTACTCTATCCACTGCCTTTCCCCCATCACTTTGATTACCACAAAAAGTCTGATTAATTTACTTGTTTAGGAAGCAGGCTTTTTGTGTACCAAATCTATTGTAATTTTACAATCTGAATGTCCTGACACATGACTGATTCCCACCTACAAAATAGCCAGAGTCTGGAAGTGATCTGACTTAATGTATGAAACTGGTCCAGGTTTCAGATCCAAGGCTTGTAACAAACATAGATTTAACCATTAAACAGCTTGGTTCCCCAAGAATTAAGGGCCTAGACATATTTTGAGTCCAAGCACCAATGAGTAAGAATTTCAGCTTTTAGCATTTTTTAAAATGTTAATATCATGTTTGTTTTTATTTTATCTTTAAAGTGTAAATATATAACACCGCAATTAATTAAAAATAGCATATGGCTGCATTTACACTTATTGGGTTAGATTTATCGGGTGGGTTTACTTGTATTCCGAAATAAGTTAATATGACTATTGTCACAACCGACCAACCTTTTTCAATCTATTCACAAAGAGTAGAGGTTGTGTTCTTTTTCCAATTTCTTGCTATCACTATTCTTGTAACAGTTTTAAAAAAACAAAACCCCTCATTTGCCTTTATCTCAAATAAATCAGTAATATCATTTACCGCTTGCTCAAATTTGTGAAAACCAGCCTGGAAGTCTTGATTCTTGCCTGTAGTATCCTGCAACATTTGAACCTCCTCGGTTAAGGTCTTGTTAACAACTTCTTCGACCTAGAAAAAGGAACACAATATCAATCAGCATGTTTGATATACTTTCTTCGAAACAATTAAGCATAACTAAAAAAATGTGGTACCTTAGATTTATACACTCCTCCCAAAATACCAGCTACGATTTGAAGAAGCAGGATTATTAGTAGTCCAATGAAAAACTGTTGAGGGGAGAAACAAAAAATAGAACAATTAATTATCTAAAAGCAGGGTAAAGGTAAAGGTAAAGGTAAAGGACCCCTGACAGTTAAGTCCAGTCGCGAACGACTCTGGGGTTGCGGCACTCATCTTGCTTTACTGACCAAGGGAACCGACGTTTGTCCGCAGACAGTTTTTCCGGGTCATGTCAGGGTAAAGTAGATTTCTGGTAATCTGGCCATTGTATGACATATTTTGAAGTGAGGTGCAAATGTAATTAAATATATATAGTTGCTTGTAGGCTCCATTCTACAGTTGGCTAAGCTATTCAAAATTTTGTCATTGTTCCTTTTGCAGTTCTCCTCTTCCTAGAATATATATATATATATATATATATATATAGATAGATAGATAGATAGATATAGATATAGATATAGATATAGATATAGATATAGATATAGATATAGATATAGTTTTTATGATGTTGGTATATTTGGTGACTGATCAATGCATTTATTGATTTGGTTCAAGCATATGTATAGTTTACTGTTGTCAGTCATTTGTGGTGGGGGTGAGCAAGTGAGATACAAGCCTTTAACATAAATAAATTGGCACATAGATCTTGGTCTACCATTCTGAGTGTTATCATGATGCACCCTCCAGAATAAACAACACTGCTGATTCCGTACTTGTCGCCAGACTTGTCCTACTATACCTGTACCTAGCACTGTTCATGTGTTCAAATGTGTAGAAATGAAAGCATTAAGAGAAGACTGATGTTACTACATGTTGACTCCAGTCATCATTCATTTGCACAGCACCTACATGCATAGGCTCCCATATGTGGAATCCATACTCTAGAAAAATGGAAGGTATGGCCTGACACCGATTGATGGATGGTTTGAGTTTACTTATGTCGCTTTCCCCCATAATGAGCTGGGCCCAAAGCAGATTTCAGGAAACATTCAAAAACATCCAAATACAGAAAAATGGAAAGACACATGAAAGGAACACAGAACATGTCAGTAAATTCAGAAGTGTCAAAAAGCAAAAAAAAATAAAATAAATGTCAAACAGAATAAATTCAGTACAGTGGTACCTCAGGTTACAGACGCTTCAGGTTACAGATGCTTCAGGTTACAGACTTTACCTCAGGATGAGAACAGAAATCGTGCGGCAGCAGTGGGAGCCCCCATTAGCTAAAGTGGTACCTCAGGTTAAGAACAGTTTTAGGTTAAGAACGAACCTCCAGAACAAATTAAGTTCTTAACCCGAGGTACCACTGTATTACAAAACAACAACAACAACAACAACAACAGCAGCAGCAGCAGCAGCAGCAGCAACTCACCTAAGCTTAAGTACATAAGTACTTAAGCAAAACAAAAGTTAACCAACCAAGTTTCTGGTATTGGTCTTGCTGCACTCCAAGGAGTCTGACTTGAATTCAGTTCAGAAGGGAGGGATAGATGACATGCAACTGGCTCCCATAGTTTTACTCCAGAGGAGGCTGACAACAGGCTGTGTATGCTTTCAAGTTGTATATGCTCTGGCTGTGTCCAAACTGGGCCCTTGAAAGTGTGGTAATCAGGAGTGGTGGAGTCATTGGGTGTGACCCCAATTCATCACCTCTGTGTAAACACTTCTAAACAGGCCTTCAGAAATGTAAAAACTTCCCAGCCTTTTATTGATTCAAGAGGTACTCTTTATACATTATCCCTAATGTAATGGCTTGTGAATTATGCTTGCTAAACTATATATTTTTATTGTATTGTGTATATTTCTTGGTTTAGATTGTACGTCTCTTGGGGTATAATTTTGTGTTTTAATTGTATAGAGTCATGTGTGCTGATGGTGCTATATAAATAAATGATGATAATTCAATTAATAACAATAATAATCCGAGTCAAATTCCTTTACTCTATCCTTCTGTCTCATGTTTCCTTCATAGTCCACAGCTGGAAAGAAGGGAATTCTTGCCTGTTGCTTTGGAATTTTTTAGAAACACTAAATCATTTCATTGAATATACAGTGCTACCTCAGTTTTCGAACATCTCCATTGACGAACGTTTCGGAACTCAAACGCCAAAAACCAGGAAGGAAATGCTTCCGTTTTTGAACTTGCCTCAGCGGTCAAACGGCTTCCGCTGAGGTACCACTAAGTTTTTCTCAAATTTCTCTGTAAACTTGCAGGCTGCCCTTTGCACCTCAGTTTTTGAACATTTTGGAAGTCCAGAACAGATTATGTTCGAAAACCGAGGTTCCACTGTAGAATGCTCCAAATCACAGACAAAGAATGGAGACAAGAAGTGAGCACACTAATGTAAACACTGGTGTGGAGAGGCTAGTGTTGAAGTTCCTGTTATTGAATCTCTTACCAGGAGGAGCATGCATTGGCTTTCCTTCATGGCACCACAGCAGCCCAGGAAACCCATCACCATGATGATAGCACCCACGGCAATGAGGAGGTCAATCCCGGCAAACATGCCACTGCCTTTGTTGAATGACTGTGGAGACAGAAGCAAAAGACCTCAAATATGGTGAACAGAGAAAGGACATTTTTCTTCAAAAACAATGTGAAAGGTAGTCAACAACTCTTTCCTCTAGTCTATTGTGGATGGGATCAGTGGGAAAATGCATTTGCACCAGTGCAATTTCATGAGTTGAGCCACAGCCTATCTCTTACACCCAAATACCCAAAGGGCACTGCAGGATTGCTGTAATTTAGGGCAGAGCAACTGCTACAATGCACTGTTTTGCGTTGCTCAGGTATGAGTGGAGAAAGGGCACAAAGCAGCACAGAGAGTGTGGAAACATTTTGCACGGCCCTATCAGCTTCAAAGGCCTGTTCAAATGGCATATCCCTTGATATGTACACATGGCTAATGGGGAATAGGAAGGTGCTTGCTCATTGCATGCCTGACTTCCATACGCTCTGTGGAAGGTTGAACAGAACCTATGAATGTACAGTAGTACCTCGGGTTAAGTACTTAATTCGTTCTGGAGGTCCATTCTTAACCTGAAACTGTTCTTAACCTGAAGCATCACTTTAGCTAATGGGGCCTCCTGCTGCCGCTGCGCCACCGGAGCACGATTTCTGTTCTCATCCTGAAGCAAAGTTCTTAACCTGAGGTACTATTTCTGGGTTAGCGGAATCTGTAACCTGAAGCATATGTAACCTGAAATGTATGTAACCCGAGGTACCACTGTACATGTGGGGGGGGGGGATTGTAGACTTCTGCTGGGTCTCCCACTGCAAGAAGTGTGCCTGAATGCAAATGTGGGACTTCTCTTGATCTAAAAGCTGAAGTTAGTGAAGATTCCTGCAGCCCAATTGCTGATAGGAGTGAGACCCTGTCAGCATACAACACCACTGGTCAGAGGCCTGCACTGGTTGCCCATTTGCTACCAGGTCACATTCAAATTATTACTATCGGTTTATAAAATCCTTAACAGCTTGGGACCAGTTTACAGCGAGGTCACCTTGCTCCGTATATGCCCACTTGACTGCTTCAATTCGTGGAATGGGCACTGTTACAGAGACCACATAATACTTGTTCTGCTTTTGTAAGAAATTAATTTTTTAATGCAGCAGAGCCCACCCCTTGGAACTCCCTGCCCATTGATATCACTGTATTCTTTCAGGCAGCTGCTAAAAACATTTTTTGTTTAGACAATATATGCCTACCCAGATATTTTGATGCTTGTTTTAATCTATTTTTAGCTCATCGTTGATTTTAATTATTTGGGAATGCTTTAAAAAAAGCCGCTTTCAGTAACAATATTATTGTTTTATTATTCTTTTTGGAAACAGCTTTGAGATTTATTTATATATATTTTTTACAATCAAGCAGCGTAGAAATGTTCTGATGTAAATAAATATAGGGATAACTGTGCAGATTTTGGGCACCTCCAAATATCCTTTTTTTATTGCGCATGGTGATTTGTGCTCATGATGGTGTCACTGTAGTTGCAACTCTACTTCTAGGATTGTCTCTCCAGTCACTTCAGTTAGGGGAGGCACCCAAAGAAGGGTTTCAGATGATGGTGTTGGAGGATGGGCAGGTTTTTAGAGGAGAAGATGACTGCATTACCCCTGCTAATGGGACTCCAGCAGCAAGCCAGTCATAGCCCTGTTTAGGGAAGTTTTTAATGTTTTATGTTTTATCGTGTTTTTAATATTCTGTTGGGAGCTGCCCAGAGTGGCTAGGGAAACCCAGCCAGATGGGTGGGGTATAAATAAGAAATAATAATAATAATAATAATAATAATAATAATAGGCTTAAAATGTATATTTATATTACTTGAAATGTAGCATATACTCATCTACATTCCTTATATTATGTTTAAAGTGGAAATCAGGTGTCTTGTCCTTGATCATATAAATAAAATGTCTTCAGCTCACCTCTTTTTCTCTCTCTCTTCAAAAGAGCACTCAAATTAATACAACTTGAATGCATTTCTGGATTATTCAAGAGTATAAACCTGCAATCCTATGCACAGTTATCTGATAGTAAATCCCAATGAACATAGTGGTACTACTTACATCCCCACCTCCCACACTCAAAAAATCAATTGAATGATGCTTTTCATTATGTTTCTAAGAATGAAATATATTTTTGAGGCAGTGGGTAGCTGAGATAAGGCTCACACTTTAAATGATGTTTCTCTTCCCAGGAGCCCAACACATAGGACCAAGATTTCTTCTTTCTCAAATGTGTCTTGAATCAAAAGGACAAGGCAAATTATGGATTTCTAAAATTATATTTCTAAAATTTAAAAAATGATAATTAAAAAAACCCCATTATTTCTTGGAAAGCACAAGACTGGATGCCCAGACCATTTTGGGATCAACAATGCATGGAGAAATAATATAGAAAAATAAGGATAAATAATATGGTGAAAAACAAACTTACTTCTTGAGCATCTTTGTTCACACGCATGTAAATAGAGGCTGCTAGAATAGCACATCCACACATCTGTTTATGGAAAGACATTGATCAGCAGTGTAAACAGAATGTAAAACAATCACTTTTCAACAGATGCCTGCTTGCAAGTTCAGTACATACAATCACATGGAGTAGATATAATAATATCATGTGTTCCAGCTCTCCAGTCTCTGTTTGCCAGGAACTGTCCCTGACTGGTGTTTTGCTCCTAATTTTCCTTTAGAGAAGGAGGAGGAGGAGGAGGAGGAGAAGAAGAAGAAGAGGAGGAGAAGGAGGAGGAGGAGGAGGAGGAGGAGGAGGAGTTTGGATTTGATATCCCGCTTTATCACTACCCGAAGGAGTCCCAAAGCGGCTAACATTCTCCTTTCCCTTACTTAATCCTTTATATCATATCTGCCAAAACTACCTAATTTTCTTTTTCCAACATCTTTCTAACAGTCCTTAATTTTACAATATTTTTGAAGATATACTTTAAATTTTTTCCAATCTTCTTCCACCGAGTCTTCTCCTTGGTCCCGGATTCTGCCAGTCATCTCAGCCAATTCCATATAGTCCATCACTTTCGTCTGCCATTCTTCTCGGGTGGGTAATTCTTGTGTCTTCCAATACTTTCCAATGAGTATTCTTGCTGCTGTTGCGGTGTACATAAAAAAAGTTCTATCCTCCCTTCACACCAATTGGCCAACCATGCCCAGGAGGAAGGCCTCTGGTTTCTTCTGGAAGGTATATTTAAATACCTTTTTCATTTCATTATAAATCATCTCCCAGAAGGCCTTAATCCTTGGGCATGTCCACCAAAGGTGAAAGAATGTGCCCTCAGTCTCTTTACATTTCCAACATTTGTTATCGGGCAGATGATAAATTTTTGCCAGCTTGACTGGGGTTAAGTACCACCTGTAAATCATTTTCATTATATTTTCTCTTAAGGCATTACAAGCCGTAAACTTAATACCTGTGGTCCATAACTTTTCCCAGCCATCATAATGTTATGTCCAAAATCTTGTGCCCATTTAATCATAACAGATTTAACCGTTTCATCTTGTGTATTCCATTTCAACAGCAAGTTATACATTCTTGATAAATTCTTGCTTTTAGGATCTAACAATTCTGTTTCCAATTTTGATTTTTCCACCTGAAAACCAATTTTCTTATCTAAATTATAAACCTCCCTTATTTGATAGTAGTGAAGCCAGTCTCGTACTTCCTCCCCCACAACAAATACTCTGTGAGGCGAGTGAGGCTGAGAGACTTTAAAGAAGTGTGACTAGCCCAAGGTCACCCAGCAGCTGCATGTGGAAGAGCGGGGAAGCGAACCCAGTTCACCAGATTACGAGTCCACCACTCTTAACCACTACACCACACTGGCTCCTTAGAGGGTGATTTGGTCAAAAATCTGACCACGTGGACCATGAACACACAGAGAGTCATGTTTCCCAGGTTTCAGCCCTCTCCCAGGTGTCCAGTTCACATCTTCCTCTGGGCTTAGAGCACATGCATAGATGCAACCAAAGTGATGGGGTAGGACCTAATGGCCCCTCTCCCAACAGCAGTGTTACTGTCGCTTACCGTGATGGTCTGGTATGGGGCAGGACAGCAGAGAGGAGCAAAACTAGTGCTCCCAACAGTTTGCCCACAGTCCCAAATTTGCAGCATCCCAGTAAGAGGCAGCAACACTGCTGTTGGCAGGCCACTGCCACCCAACCACATGGCCACTCCACTGTGCCACCCATCAGCACACCGCTTCTCTTCCATCTCACAGTCACTCCCCACCAATAACTATTTATTTACATACAGCAGGTGGAGAAAAACACTCAGCTATGTGTGGCATGGGTTCCAGCACTGATCCTTGACATCTCTGTTTAGCACTCAGGACTCCCCCTGAGGCCACAGCCCTATCCAGCCCTGTTCCATGTTGTCCTCAAGTACTTTCATCTGGCTAGAATAGGATTCTGAAGTGTCCAATGCCTCTTGCCTGTCTGGTTAGTGTGTGTGTATATGTGTGGAAACCTCTGGCTTTTGTGTGGCTAGAATACACAGGTACAAGTCATAGCTGTTGCTCCACCCACTTTTACAGAGGGGCTGCACAAAATCTTGGTGTGCAGATATGGCTTAAAGACTGCAGGTTGTGTGTGTGTGTGTGTGTGCGTGCGTGCGTGATTGAGTGAGAGATCATATGGTAGATAAATTCTATACTTCTAGAGGTATCCTCATGCTTTGACAACTTACAATATGCCAGCAGCTCAAGGGCAGATTTCCACAAGCAGGACTGGATCATTAACTGTGCTTAAGTGCAGACTAACCAGAAGCCCCAGTCTGTGCAGTTGTTTGAATGGCTGATCAACAGATACCTTTCATCAGGTTCTATTAAAATTCTCTGCAGCTGAGAACACAGCGGCTGTTACCTTATCACATAGTGGAAAGGCTGTGGGTGTCTTTATTTAAAATATTGCTAACCTGCCCATCAGCATGACAGAGTTCAAGATGGATTAGAAGCATAAGGTGTGCATGGACCTCTTGCTGTCTGTCTGTCTGTCTGTCTGTCTGTCTGTCTCTCTCTCTCTCTCTCTCTCTCTCTCTCTGTGTGTGTGTGTGTGTGTCTATATTAGTCCCTCTGAATGATTCAAAGCTGGCTCCAGATTTTGGTGGGTCCTGGCCAAGTGATCTGTAGTAGGCCCCAGACCCACCACACAGACGGGTGCCTAAACACACAACTTGCCCAAGCCTCTGGTTCTTGTGGGCAGCAGAAGCAAGAGGCTAGTGCTGCAGGATGATGGAATGGCATGTGTCTAGAAAAAGCAGAAATGACAAAGCTGAAGGGAAAATGCAAGCTACATTATTTTGTCCCCCAGTCAAGCTTTTCTTTTATTTACTATTCATATAGAAGCTAGGTGCTAGGGCTTGAACTTGGGACCTTCTGCATGCAAAGCTACAGTTCTTCTCCACAACTGTAAGTGGGGAAACAATGAGTGTGAAGAAAATATTAAAGGTAGAAGAAAATAGATATAAGTTTCCGCTGAAAGACAAGAAGGACGATGAACAAGCATTGCATATACTAGAAAGCAGGTCTGTATGACAATCGGTAGGGGGGATGCATCCTGTTTCGCCCCACCCTACTGCCACCACATCCCTTGCCTAGGTTGTGTGGTGGCAATATGAAGCAGTGGGGCACCTGTGGGGTGTTGCCTGAGGCGGCTGGTTCACCCTGCCCCATGGGTGGGCCGGCGCTGAGAATCAGTAGAGTTCATAGATTTAAAAGGATGAATTTTGGAAATGTTATAGATGGAAAGCCAGTAGGCCATGACTAAAACAGAGATATAAGCAGGCAGAGAGAGAGAGAGAGAGAGAGAGAGAGAGAAGAAGAAGAAGAAGAAGAAGAAGAAGAAGGATGAAGGATTATGTGCATTGAAAGTGAGGGCTTAGGTCAAAATAAAACAAAACATTATAGTTTCAATCTGAGGAGGAAGTTACATGATAAATGTTTTAGACATAGGAATATCTCTAAATGATTTTTGTGACTGGGTACGTATTGCAATATGTCTTGCTATGAATTTGGGAATGGGATTTACTCCCAAAAGTTCATACAATAACAGCTCTGACCTGAAGGGTTTCAGTTCACAAAGTCATCCAGGGATGTCATGAATAAATGTATTTGCATTCTCTCACTTAAGTAACTTGAAAAGCATGAGGAAGTAATTGATTCTGAAGAAGACATTATGGGTTTTTCCAGTATGCACCAGTCATAGCTGTCAACTTTTCCCTTTTCTTGCGAGGAATCCTATTCAGAATAAGGGAATTTCCCTTAAAAAAGGGGAAACGTTGACAGCTATGGCATCAGTCAATAGACCATGGGCGTTGCCAAGGGGGCAATTGCCCCCCCAATCAATAAAAATACTTAACCACTTGAGGTTCTGCCCTCCCCTAACATAAAACCTGCCCCCCAATATAAATCCTGGCTATGCCCATGCAATAGACATACAAAATACTGAAGTTTCAACTCTGTGCCTTTCCATTCCCCAACCACTATTACAATTAGTCCTAATTTTGGTCAAGATCTTCAGAAATCTGAGCACTAATCATCTAGAAATATCAGGAGAGATAGAAGTTTCACGCTCCTTTGGGTTGGTGGCAGATGGCTGACTGCATGCAGGTATCCAACAGGTGGTCAGTATATTATTAGCAACATTAAAACAATGCCTTTCTTTCCCCAACACCCTTTTAATGTGCTGTCCAACCCATGTGCTTCAGCTATACCAAACTACTGAAATATAAATCATTTTGGTCACATGAATTTAGGGGACATTAGAAAGGCCTGGGTTCTGAGCTTGCCCTTGGAGTTTCACCCTACTTCCCACCCAATTGTGGTTTTTTTAAAGTTATGAATTGCCTTTCACGTGTATCTCAAGGTGATTTACAAACATACCGTAATTTTTTAAAAACAACACTAAACTAATTAATGAATTGCCTTTCACATGAGTCTCAATGCAATCTACTAACAGACAATAGAAACATACAATAATAGTTTTTAAAGCACTGCCAAAGGATAGATTTAAAAACAATACAAAATGAACACCTTTACACCTTGCTAGAAAAGCATGTTGAAATGAAAGAGTCTCCAACTGTTTCCAGATAGCAAGCACCTGTTAAATATCAGCAATAATGCTGTTCTACAAATACCTCGTTATTGTTTAACTGCTGTTTCAGTATCCCTTGAATTCGCTTTGTTTCGCATGACAATCATTTTGAACAATTCAGACTTACCCAGAACAAAAAGTTGAAGATGAACATGGAGTACTTCATGCAGCTGCTGACACCAGCCATTTTTAATTTTTTAAGAAAAATTCAGCAAGATCAAGGGTGATTATATAAAGGTAGCACTTCTTAGAAGAGTTCCCCTCGTCGAACTATTTCTGATCCTCGCTCTTTGAGTAATCGGCTAGACCACTTCCTTACTTTCGAAAGCAGAAAAGGAAGTTCTGAGGAGAAAAGAAGTTCAATTAGTCAAGCCGTGCATATCTTGTAGCTAAATATTAACCAGGCAATTTTAAAAAGCACCAGTCAGAGCTATCTCTAACGCCTGTGTGTGTGTGTTTTTCGGTTTACAGCAGCAACATACATCACAGCTACGTATAGTTTTACTAGTCCAACGCCTGAAAAGTAAATGTACTTATTGGAGCCTGGTGAAGGTAGTGGTGGGAAAATCAGAGTGCAGAACTTTAAAGGGCTAGTGTGTTAAGACCAGTTTTGAAACATAAAAACTTAAAAGAACATGTAACAGTTTTAAGATTTTCCCTTTTACCCTCCTTTTGGCATAGAAGCCATATTTACTATTAGCTTGGTCTTTTAGAAATGGGATACATGAAAGACATCTATATGTAACAATATTCCAAGGGGAGAACTTGGAGGTGTTTGCAGAATACAACCCCCATGCTTTTCATTCCCATTTTATGGTTTCAACTCTCTCGAAGACTTTCTTTTTTCACACAAAGGTAGGAGTTGTTTCTGAATGAGCACCAGGTTTTTGCTACGGCTGTTTATTTCATATACAGTACCTCCAAAATTAACATCAAATTAAGATGGCCAGGGGTCCGGGAGCAAATCCTTAAACAATGTCCCTTTCTTCCAAAAAGGAACACATGAAATAAGGAACCACAAAATAGGGTATCTTACGTATTAAGGCACAAGTTATGTGGACTACAAAAAATAAGCTGAGCATGTGCAGTTTCACATTTTAAACTCATCACTATTTTTTTCACATCCTGCCTTGGACCACTCACCAACTCTCAGTCCAACCTTTCTCACGTGGCTGTTGTGAAGATATATAATGTAATATAAAATGGCTGCAAAGTTATACTTAGTGCTTGTATCATGGGGATCAAATTTTGGTTCCTTTAACCAGAGCGATACATCTTTGTACCAAATAGGGCATGTTTTTCTGCCCTCCCCCACCTAATTTAGTACACCTCCAATGCTTCAACCAATCCTAAGGTAAAGGTAAAGGTAAAGGTACCCCTGCCCGTATGGGCCAGTCGTGTCCGACTCTAGGGTTGCGTGCTCATCTCGCTCTAGAGGCCGTGAGCCGGCGCCGTCCGAGGACACTTCCAGGTCACGTGCCCAGCGTGACGAAGCTGCAGCTGGCGAGCCAGCACCAGCGCAGCACACGGAAACGCCGTTTACCTTCCCACTATAAAGCGGTACCTATTTATCTACTTGCACTTAAGAGTGCTTTCGAACTGCTAGGTGGGCAGGAGCTGGGACCAAACAATGGGAGCTCACCCCGGCACGGGGATTCGAACCGCCAACCATACGATCGGCAAGTCCTAGGCACTGAGGTTTTACCCACAGCGCCACCCGCATCCCCAACCAATCCTAAACTGATCTAATTGTTGCATGTTTTAGATGCCTAAGTCCTGCTTGTGTTCAGCTGAGCTTACTCCCAGGTTAGTGTGCAGAGGGAACCACTTCCTTCAGCCTGTGGTTATTGGGAGTCTGAAGAAAGCAGAAGGAACTGCTTTCATTTTTAAAAAATGTTTCGTTTCTATTTTACTTTTACGGGTAAAATAATACATCCCAGTCCAATTCCTTAAATCAAGGGGCACAGAAAAGTAGTGTACAGGCACCCCAACAGCATGTTCAGGAGTGTCCAAGCCAGTTTTTACAGGTCTCTCCTGTTTTAAGTGATCCCTTCCTGCTCCCAGTTCCACTCCTGTCCATTCTTCACAAGCTCCAGTTACAGAAAGGTAGCCGTGTTGGTCTGCCATAGTCAAAACAAAAAATTTTTTTTCCTTCCAGTAGCACCTTAAAGACCAACTAAGTTAGTTCTTGGTATGAGCTTTCGTGTGCATGCACGAAAGTGTATCTGAAGAAGTGTGTATCTGAAGAAGTGTGCATGCACACGAAAGCTCATACCAAGAACTAACTTAGTTGGTCTTTAAGGTGCTACTGGAAGGAAAAAATTTTTTTTATTCTTCACAAGGTCAAGATTGCTTGAAATGGGAGCACTGGTAGGGAGGGCTGGGGAATGAGTCTGCTTTTGGAAGGAGGGGTGGACGCAATCTTCCTAGTGCTTGGCTTTCCTCAGCTTTTATGGAGAATGTTGGAAAAGACTGCTCTCTTTTCTCAATAATTATCTTGGGATAACCTGACAGCATTCCAAGGTGAGCGAGAGAGGAACTCACCCATTTACAGGTAGGCTACAACTTTAGCTCTTTCAGAGAAAACAAAGCCTCTCAGCTAAATGATTAACCTGAACCTGTTCAACTGTCATACAAAAGACACAGTAACCATTATTATAAGGGACAGAGGGTACCACGCCCTTCAACTCAAAAAAAAATTCCAATCCTCTGCTAGTTTCAGTTGAGTTATTTACTTTCACACCCTATTGTAAAGCCCTATTGTTGTTGTTTTTTAATTAAAGAAAAAACTCAGCATGACTTGCTGTCCTCAGGAGCTATTCACAAGACGCTTGCTACATAAAAAGCAAAAGTGTGGGTTCGTAAGGGGGGGAAACATCAACATCCAGTTAGGCAATTTTTAAAAAAATAGGGCTAACCAAAATTTCACCAAAAATGTGGCAAGCTTTCAAGTTCTCCAGAACTTTTCATCAGGTAAGATGCGTGCAAGGAGAAGAATGAGGAAGAAACAAAGAAAAACAAAAGCAGGCAGAATCTTGTAGCCGCGGGGTCAGCCTGTAGACTTGGTTCCAAGAGGGAGACTGCAGGCTGAATAAATTCCTCCCTGGTTGGGGTGGGGGTGCCCTCATCTAATAGTAAGTGATGTGTCAAAGATAAAGGTTCATAGGGCACCTTTCTCAAATGCAGCTGAGAAAACAAAATGTGGTATACTGAATACTCTAAGTGGCTAAAACTAATCAAAGTCACAATCTTGTTTTGTAAGGAAGTTGTGTCTGAATAGAGGTAACATTAATGTTCAGAGTCTAAGAACTTCCTTGTTCTGGGCTTCCCACCCATATGACTCATATTCCTTTGTCTCTTATAGGTACAGTCAGTCACTAGATGAAGGTGGGAGGCAGCCTGCTAACCTCATAAAGATTTGGTGAGGATTTTCTTTTTGACTTTCCCAAGAAAGGGCTGAGGATGTACTGCCAACCGACTGAAGCTCAATCCAGATAAGACTGAGGCACTGTTAGTGGGTGGTTCCCTAGACCGGATGCATGGGAGATCGCCTGCTCTTGATGGGGTTACACTTCCCCTGAAGGAGCAGGTTTGTAACTTGGGGGTACTCCTGGATCCTTTGCTGTCGCTCAAGGCTCAGGTGGCCTCAGTGGCCCAGAGTGCCTTCCATCAGCTTTGGCTGGTGGCCCAGCTATGCTCCTATCTGGACAGGGATAGCCTAACTACTGTTGTCTATGCTCTGGTAACCTCAAGGTTAGATTACTGCAATGTGTTATACGTAGGGCTGCCTCTGGAGACAGTTCAAAAACTTTGGCAGGTGCAGAATTCAGTGGCCAGGTTGCTCACCAGAGCAAGATGGTTTGAATATATTACACTGATCCCGGTCCAACTACACTAGCTACCAATTAGTTTCCGGGCCCAATTCAAAGTGCTAGTTTTGACCTATAAAGCTTTAAATGGATCAGGACTGCAATACCTCAAGGACTGCCTCTTTCCATATGAACCTACCCGGATCCTGAGATCATCTTCTGAGGCCCTCCGTCATGTGCCCCCTCCTTGAGAGGTTTGGAGGGTGGCAACACGAGAATGGCCTTCTCAGCAGTGAATCCTCATGTGTGGAATGCTCTTCCCAGGGAGGTTCACCTGGCGCCTTCATTATACACCTTTAGGCCCCAGGCAAAAATATTCCTTTTTAACCAGGAAGAAGAAGAATAAGAGTTTGGATTTGATATCCTGCTTTATCACTACCCGAAGGAGTCTCAAAGCGGCTAACATTCTCCTTTCCCTTCCTCCCCCACAACAAACACTCTGTGAGGTGAGTGGGGCTGAGAGACTTCAGAGAAGTGTGACTGGCCCAAGGTCACCCAGCAGCTGCATGTGGAGGAGCGGAGACACGAACCCAGTTCCCCAGATTACGAGTCTACTGCTCTTAACCACTACACCACACTGGCCTTTGGTTGATCTGATTTACATCTTATGCCCTTTTAAAATGTGTTTTTTTGGGGTGGGGGTTAATTGGGTTGTTGTTTTGTTTTTATTTTATATTTTGTAGTTTTATATCTTGATTTTATTCTGTGATATAGGGCAGTATATAAATAATAATAATAATAATAATACTGAATAGCCTAATTCTGTCCCATTTCAGTCTCCCTGGCACTCAATCATAGGCCTGTTCTGCCCTGTTTTGTGCTGTTCTTTTCAAAGAATACATGAAAAGTCTGTATTTAAATTGTACACATTTTCCATGCTTTTTTCTTTTTAAAACCATTTTAACTACAATTGCCAAAACAGTAGAGCAACTAGAATTAATTTTTATTGAACCTTTTATTGTAAACAAAACCATAAAGGGAACATTTCCTCCCAATTCCTCCCATGGACACACTCCACACACAAACAGTGCCATCAACTCACCTCTTTCTTTCCCCTCACAAACAGTAGCCAGCCAGGCAGATACCAAGACAAAATTCAAGTTTTCATCACAAGTAGTAGAAGTAGGACAGCAATAGGAAATGAGCAAAGGAAATAAAATGTGCATGTGCTCATCCCTGTTACCCAGAAATATTAAAGCAGCATTAGTCAGTGTGGTGCCCTGGATGTTGCCAGTCTACAGGTCTCATCATCTCTGGCCATTAGCCATTCTGGTTGGGGCTGAAGGAAGTTGTCTACCCCTGCATTAAAATATAGTGTTGTTAGGGCAGTACGTTTTATGAGAAATGGTTGAAATATATGAGTTTAGCATGAAGAAGAGAAAAATAAGGCATACACGATATCTGTCTTCAAAAATTTGAAGGCCTGTAGCACAGAAGATGGAGCAGAGTGTTCTATATTAGTCCTCTAATATTTCCACTGTTAATAGAGATATATAAATAGTCTAATATAGCACAGTGCATGTGAATCAGAAGAGAAGGGGTTTTGTTTAGAATTATGGTGCTGGAGGAGACTCTTGAGAGTCCCATGGATTGCAAGAAGATCAAACCTATCCATTCTTAAGGAAATCAGCCCTGAGTGCTCACTGGAAGGACAGTTCCTGAAGCTGAGGCTCCAATACTTTGGCCACCTCATGAGAAGAGAAGACTCCCTGGAAAAGACCCTGATGTTGGGAAAGATTGAGGGCACTAGGAGAAGGGGATGACAGAGGATGAGATGGTTGGACAGTGTTCTTGAAGCTACCAGCATGAGTTTGACCAAACTGCGGGTGGCAGTGGAAGACAGGAGTGCCTGGCGTCCTCTGGTCCATGGGGTCATGAAGAGTCAGACATGACTAAACAACTAAATAACAACATTGTTTTACTAGTCTGGAGAGCTTGATGAAAGGAAATGCTAGGGGAGGCATAAAGGATATTTAACCACACACAGCCACATCTTAGGAATGTTTGAAAGGAGTGTTAATGAATTTCCTGGGCATAATGAGGGCTGTTTCTGGTGCTGCATTTCTGTACATGGAGATTTTGATCAATTGTTGTTTTGCAGAGCCTTTACCAACACTGGTGTTGCATCTTATCTGCAAGCACACCTCAAGAAACTTAATAATGAATGGCTGGCCTTCAGTACTTGGTACAGAACTGATAAGGAAATAAGGTTCACTACTGTGACTATCACAGATTCCCAGGAGAGATGAGAAATTAAGTTTTAGCACTTGGAAAGCCAACACCCTGGATACTTGGCTGGCAGCCATAGCAGTGTGCTAGGTGCAGGAATAGGTAAAGGCAGAGGCACCTTCTCCCTTTCATTGTTGTTTGTGGAAGGAAGTAGGCGAGAGGTTCGGTGGTTTATTGAGGGAGAGATCGGACAGTATTCAGTTGTCAGTTATAATGATCAGGTGTGTAACAACCACAGTTTAAACTATAGCTCAATTTTCAAAGCCCATTTATATGCCTGAAAATAATTCATCTCTTCACTAATAGCCATGGGTGCAGCTTCCTGGTCTGCGTAGAGTGACACTGAGATCCAGTGCTGAGGGCCTTCTGGCAGTTCCCTCACTGCGAGAAGTGAGGTTACAGGGAACCAGACAGAGGGCCTTCTCGGTAGTGGCGCCCACCCTGTGGAACGCACTCCCTTCAGATGTGAAGGAAATAAGCAGCTATCTAATCTTTAAAAGACATCTGAAGGCAGCCCTGTTTAGGGAAGTTTTTAATATTTAATGCTGTGTTGTTTTTAAGCACTCGATTGAAAGCCACCCAGAGTGGCTGGGGAAACTCAGCCAGATGGGCGGGGTATAAATAATAAATTATTATTATTATTATATTATTCATGGGTACAGAGAAGTCTGCAAAAACTACCGACTGACCCTTGGAGGCTCACACTGGAGGCTCTTTGTAGAGGGCATGCCCACCATGTTCCTTCAGCACTTTGTCCTCCCAAAGGTGCACAATGACATAGCGCTGCTGAGATAACAGCAAGAAACAATAATGAGAAAAATCAGCAGACCAGCCTGATTCAGGAAGCAATGAGTCACTGGATTTAAATCTGGAGCTGCTTAGAGTCCCGTCCCCCCCTAAAAATAGCAGTTACTAATAAATAATCTAGGATCTGGCTCACACCTTAGGGAAACTGGCAGTCTTATATGTTACATGAAGAGCTGGTTCTTGCACTATGCACCATACATATGAAGTAGTATGTGATGCGAGGGCAGGCATCACAATAATGGGACATGTGGGTGTACAAGCACACTGCCTGGGCCCCAACTCACAGAATCGTAGAGTTGGAAGGGACCCTGAGGATCATCTAGTCCAACTGCCTGCAATGCAGGAATATGCAGCTGTCCTTTAAAGGTAAAGGGACCCCTGACTATTAGGTCCAGTCGTGGCCGACTCTGGGGTTGCCGCGCTCATTCCGCTTTATTGGCCGAGGGAGCCAGCATACAGCTTACGGGTCATGCGGCCAGCATGACTAAGCCGCTTCTGGCAAACCAAAGCAGTGCATGGAAACACCGTTTACCTACCTGCCGGAGCAGTACCTATTTATCTATTTGCACTTTGACATGCTTTCAAACTGCTAGGTTGGCAGGAGGAGGGACTGAGCAACGGGAGCTCACCCCGTTGCGGGGATCTGAACCGCCGACCTTCTGATTGGCAAGTCCTAGGCTCTGTGGTTTAACCCACAGTGCCACCCGCATCCCTTTCGCAGCTGTCCTTTACGGGGATCAAAATGTCAACCTTGGCATTATCAGCATCATACTGAGCTATGTATGTACAGTGATGGCTACGTCCATACTTGACCATGCATGTAAAAATGAGTTTCCCAAAGGACTGAACTGGCCCTGTCACTACACAGTGAAATTACTCCATCTTAACTCACTTGTGAATTGCAAGCAGCGCGGTCGGGCCTAGGAGCAAAATAGTGGCAAGCACCTTATAAACAGAGGTGGGTGGTGAGTGAAGGAAAAACCTCACAAGTTGCGAATGTTCGAGTAGTGGGGAAAGAAATAATTGCCATTCAAAATAAACGTGCATAAATGGCATTCTGTCCAGCCACACACACTTTGTTTAGTCAATGATTGATTATTTAGTTTGTCTGGTCTCCATATTTATGACAGGAAGAGCTTTGCCAACTGGAGCTGTTGATTAGGTATGTGCAACAACAAATAAAAATAATACGAAGTCAGCTGGAAAAATGTGTTTCTCACTTAGCTAAACTATTGTGGCCAGAGTAAAAAGCTGAGGCATTTGATGGAAAACTTTTATCGCTATAAAAAATCTCCCATAGATGCACTGCACACACTGTGCAGCCCACATTCTTTCCTCGAGCCTCGAAAAAGTAAACTAGTTGGAATTGGAAAGTGCTAATCTTGGGGAATTAAACAAAGAGTTGGCTCTTGCAAGTGGTGAATAAACCTGTGAGAGAGCAAGAACACAGAAATAAAGAAGAATCATCAATCACCTCGGTGTGAGGCAGAGAGAAGCGTTTCGAAAGGGGCAGGAGAATCTGGAAAATGTTGTGAGGAAAGTGAATGCAAGTAAAAAGAAAGTGCTCAAGAACCAGCACTGGTAAGGGCAGAAGGATACAAACACCCCACGACAAAGTGGGCTCCCTCATGTCACAACCACACATAGTCATCTGCCTATTCACTTCCCCTGGCTTATCTGGAAGCAGCAGCTGTTACAGGGAAATAGGGATGTGCAAATATGTCCAATTTTGGTTTCTCTCAGTTCCTTCCCCCCCCTAATCCCTTCACATTTCCCCATCAGTTTGCTTTTTCTAAAGTCCTCATGAAAATTAATCAACCTTGTGGTTCTAATATCTCCTCATATATATTTATATTTATGTGCCCTTTTGCCAAATACACAAATTTTCACAAGCAGTCTTCCCATATATAATACCTATTATATTATCCTATTATATTATTTTCAGTAATATATGCATTTATCAGCACACTTCACACACAAACATATGCATTTTTGTACATCTAACCTGGCTGGAAAACTGCATTGCAAAATTCAGAGACGGTAGAATTTCAAAGAATGACCCTCTTTCAGTTTGCGTTCTGTTTCAGAATTAGATAAGTTTGCCTTTAAACGTGAATTGAATTTCTTTCCCCTCCCTACTGGGAAGGTACCCACCATTTTTATTTCCCATAATTCAGTAGTACACAGGGAGATTTAAAATGGCTGGCAGTTTGGCATTGGTGCCATCCCTGACAAGAACAGACAAAAAGAGTTCAAGAACTGAACTGTTAATTATTATCAAATATCCTCTCCTGGATGAGGGTGGAGCTCTGAAACTTGTTTTGAATATTTGGCATTAGGCCTGCCATGTAAAGTCACAATAATGAAGAAAATGCCTCTGAGCATGTATAGATTAGTAATTTCCCTGCTTGTCAGGCTCCACACAGCTCATCTGAGCTTGGGGGGGGGGGGGAGTAATGTAAGCAAAGGAACCCATGAAGTCTAGAAGTTAACTAATCTCAATATGGCACAATTGCAAACATCCTCATGGTGAGAAACATGTGTCAGTCATGGACATAGAAAGTTCACAAATGTCACATTTACAATGTATGCAGATACATCAAGCCCTTCAGCCTTTCATAAGCACTTGTCACAATCAATTTTTAAAAGCATCTGTTTTCATAATCATATTGCGAAAGAATGGGAGCTTGGGAGCTTATGTGCCAAGGCAGAGCAGGCCTTTTGTCCCTCAGAGAGCTCTGAGGGATAGCAATATTCAGAAGGTGCCTTGCTCCCATTATCTCACACTATGACAGAAGCCCTTAAGCCTTTCCTCAGTTATCTTAAAGGGACAGAAGTCCTGCCCCTCTTAGCATACAGGCTTCTAGGCTCTGCCAGCCACTCCAAAAGGTTTGAATGCAAGGGCTATAATCATGGGTGATGTGACTGGATGGCAGTGGAAGTAAACTTTTTTTTAAGTGTTCCAGTCTTAAAAGCCAGGTCACAGTACTACTAAGATGCAGTAGATGGCAGAATAAAACACAAAAAGGGTACTAATGGAACAGGTATTTGGTGACTGCGGAGAAGCACGGTAATGAAAAAAGAGAAGCAGAGGCTACTCCACATCTGGCCCTTCAAAGCAACATTCAACAACATGGTGTCCTCCAATTTAAGCATGAATCCAGAAACTATAATCTCCTAAATTGTAAAATACATGTAAAAAAAGGGGGGTGTAAGTCATATATAGTGTTTATATATATATAAAGATTATATCTTATGTGGAAGGATGTGTGAATCCAGAATTGGCCTCCACAGTCACTTATGGACTCACTGTTAAGACTATGTTAATGGAAGTCAATCTTACTCAGCTATGAGTGATCGCCAGAGAGGAAGAAGATAGATAGATAGATGATAGATAGATGATAGATAGATAGATAGATAGATAGATAGATAGATAGATAGATATATGGTACTTTTTGTTATGATTTGTTACACACCCTTTACCCCAAGGTCCCAGGCTGGGTTGCAACAATTAAAACACAATATTAATACTTCAACACTATTTGCTACGATGCCCTATATATACTGTGTATATATATATATATATATATATATATATATATATATATACAATCACCTAATAAAAAATCCCTTGATTACATCCTTCATTCTCTTTCCAGCCGTCCTCCCCTTGATCAAATCTCTATTTTGCTGGCTGGCAATAATGTATCTATTACTGCACTGGTTGCAAAATTTACCTTGGCTGCAAGTAAGTTGAGAGCCAGACACCAAGACAAGTATCAAAATGGGGAGTATGAGTTGTGGGGGTCACGAAGAGTCGGACACGACTAAACGACTAAACAACAACAACAAACTTACGCAGGTGTGATTTTTGCATTTTTGTGTGTCTGTTCTTCTGTTGTTGCAGTGCAGTTTTAAACCAATTATTTGTATTCTATACATTGTGGCTTGTGTCAATTTGTGACGGCTTATAGCTTTTAGCAATAAATATTATTCATTCATTCAATATTAATACTGAGACACAATATAACATAATATTAATAACAGATTTAAATAACTTACAATTACAAAATTTAAGGTGGGTCCCTATCCTAAAAATATACACTTCAAGTGCCAACAGCTATGTACATCTTCAGCATCCAGCGAAAGTGTATAATAAAGGTGACATGTGTACCTCTGTGTAAATGGGAGTTCTGCAGCTTACAGGCCACCACAGATAATGCTCTATCGGAGGGTGGCATAACAACCAAGCAGGCCCCTCGGCTGATCCTAGCACCCAAGAGGGCCTGTAGGGAAGGAGGCAGTCTTTCAGATATTTGGGGCCTGGTATATTTAAGGCTTTAAATGCTAACTTGAAATGGGCCCAGAAATGAACTGGCACCTGTTTTAAAACAGCTTACATGTTTACATGGGAACCCCAGCTAGCAATCTGGGTGCTGCATTTTGGACCAACTCAGGTTTTTGAGTCATCTTCAAGTGCATTACAATAATCCAATCTACACTTCAAGAATCCAGAGCATGGAGTTCAGTGGCCAAGCCATCTTTCTGCAATAGGAACCGTAGCTGGTGAACCAACCAGAATTGGAGGGAAAAGCATTCCTAGCCACTTGAGCCTCCACTGAAAGGACTGAATCCAGGAGCACCTCCAAACTATGGACCTGATCCTTCAAAATGAGACCAGTCCCATCCGGAGAAGGCCTTCTCCCTACCTCCTGGACATGAAGACTTGGGACACATAACACCTCTGTCTTTTCCACATACAGCTTCAGTTTATTGCCCAACATTGTGAAGATCATACATACCTTCTGGATTCATGCCTCAGTCTGTGGTTCAGGATTCAAGTCAGCTTGTTTTTCTTCATCTGTCTCACCGCTGCGTCTTAGGACAGGTCCAGGAGCTGCATGACCTTTCCCAATTCATGTTTTATGGAAAAATAGAGCTGAGTGTCACTGGCAGATCAATGTCACCTTGCCCCCAAATCCTAAAAACCTATCCCAGCGGCTTGTAAAGAAAGCAGGGAAGATCTGTGGCTGAGTCCTGGATTCAGGGCATAAGGAGTGGCAGTATCTTTGGTTGGGGACACATTGTGCCCCATTCATCCCTGACTGAGCAAATAACTTCAGACAACTCTGGCTTCATACGGATATTAAATAGGATTGAAGACAAGATAGTGCCTCTTCATATAAAACTGGCACAATTTTATATGAATGTAAAATGAGAAACTCTATTTATAGTTGTGCAATGACGTATGAGTAGCTCATGTGCTGTCAGACAACTATGCTGGATGTTCATTTTACTTTCAGTTGAAGAGCTCTCAACAGCGGCGTTTTGAAAAGTTTGCTCCTTTAATCAGCTAAGGGGTTGTTCATTTTGCTTCCCTTTGAAAGCCTTTCAGGAGAAAGGGTTTGAAAGAATATGAAGGAAAATGAATAAGGGAAAGTATTTTTAACTTTCCAAAGGAGTATTAAATAGTAGAGATTAAAGAACAGAAGATCTGAAACAACTTGATGGTGTCTTTTCAAGTGAACGTGAGTAGGTTTTACACATTCACATATGCCCTATAGGTGCACTCGTCCACTGAACCCAAACCAAATTACGAAGTGTGTTGTTTACTATAAAATGAATTGAACAAGTTCAGTCTCTTGCAATCATAGAGGTACCACAAGGGTCATTTAGTCCAACCCTCTTAATAACGTACAGTACTCATAATACTTGTTGCAATTGTTTTGCCACTTGAGCAAACTGAGATGCAAAATTCTTGATATTTATCACTGGCATTCCTGAAGCAACCATCACCATACATAGCCCAGAACCGTGAAAAATAACTTATAGTTCAATATAAATCCATCTTTTCTTGCTTCTGGGCAGATATTGGCTTGCAGCGCTTGAGAGGATGTTGACCAACGAGGAGATAAATAGTAAGAACATAAAATCATAAGGGGGAAATAATTTTGCAGGGAAATGAATGAGGGAACTGTGTTTCTTATGTGTCAAAAGACCAGCACAACAGGTATCCTGGTGTAATTCCCATGCAACAAAAGGTTAAAACCTAAATAAAGGATTTTTACCTCTCATTGTGGACTGTGTGTCTGGACAATACAATGTTGCCTTAAACTGCAATAGTCTGAATTGATTACTTATTGATGACTGGTGAAATTGGGCGATTTTTGAAGGTTGTGGGGTTCTTGAAATGTACCAGTAAATGTCCAAATTTCTTTGGGGTACTTGCCAACTTTAATATCATTGTTGACTTCATAGAAATGAGGATGAAGTTTGTACATTACTTATGCCAAAAATATCTGCTTGGCCTTGACAAATGGAAGACTTTTTAAAAATATGTATCTCTCTCTCTGGCCTAGTAATGACAAGAACTACCAGTAATATCAATATTTGAGTTTCTGACATTTATTTTAACTTATAGTCGAGCACGGTTTAAATCACAGCTGAGAACGTTCAAGAACTTATTATGACAAGACATTTAATTTACTGGCCAGTTTTTTTGAGGGAAAGGTGTGTGTGCGCCAGAGATCAACATTTAAACTTTGGATTGTTTTGCATTTTCAGTTCAGGTCACAAATACCTCCCACTTCTGTCTCCATTTTGTTCTTTTGTGAGGACCTTGTTAACTTTTATAAAGAGAAAGCTTGCCAGATCATCCCGACCTTTCCAAATCTACCTCTCCCTCCTATTCTTTCTCTCTTTTATTTTTCTCCCCCACTCCCACTACCTTTCTTAGACCTTTGCCTTGACCCCAGTATGCCCAGCTTGTAAATGCTATCAGAACCTTCTCAAGCCTTCTTCAAAGGGTGCAAATTTCTTCCTTTTCTCACCATTCATCAGTGCTTTGAAATATATTGAAACCACTAACCACTAACCACAACCGCTCGCATGTTATCTTCTTCTTCTTTATTTGTCAATATAGCTTTCAGAGTTATGAATTTCACATTGCTTAATGAAAACCATATGTAACATTTGTACTATACAGTGCTGCATCTTAGGGCCAAACTACACATGAAATGGAAGATCTGGGATTAGGTCTCCCAGTATTTTCTTCTTTACTGGATTTTTTTTAAGTTCTGGAGGAAGAGGGGTGGTTTGGACTGAGAACTTAAGGTAGGGGAAAGAGGTCCCAAGCCAGTGCAAACTATCCCCTGGTGGCACTATTCACTGCAGAGGGGGAAATATACAGGTTCTGTCTATCCCACACCACTCTGGCTGCAAGTAGCCGCTCAGGAGGCTAATTTGCATCAGATAATGGGAATGGTGGGGGGTGAACTCTCCTCCCTGCCACCACAGCTCCAGTGTGATTGAGTCCCACTCAGAAATAGTGAGTGTCTGGAAGCACTCTCAGAATCCAACTTCAGTTGGCATATATAGCTGTTATGGACGCAGGGCAAATAACATCTCAGGAAGAATATTCATTTCTATCCTTCACTTTCACTTTAGAGACTATGAACATTTGAAGCCAGACTATTGGTACATCTTTCTGACTGACAGTGGGTCTCCAAGGTCTCAGACAGAGGTCTTTCCCAGGTCTGCTAGCTGAGTGGCTGTGGTATGCAGTTGCCGGTTACTGAACTTAGAACCTGGTGTGTGCAAAACATGTATCTTGCCAATGACCCACAGGCCTTTCCCCAAACTGCAGGAGAATTAGAGCCCATGGAGTTAACAACAGCAGAGAAGGCAATAGCAGCTACTTTGTCCCCTCAGCAACTCAACTCAAAAGTCAGGTCTGGAGAACCTGTGGCCCTCCAGATTTTGCTGGACTCCTGCTTCTATCAGTCCCACCCAACTTGGGCAATGGTGTGGGATGATGGGAGCTGCGGTCCATCAACATTTCGTAGGCCACAAATTTCCCATCGTTGCATAAGTGAAAGCAATTGCAGTGTCCATGAGGTTAGCCTTGCCCTTTGTGGCTAGTCATAAATGAGATTACCATTGACTCATGCAGCAACCTTACCATTACAGAGAATGGGGTAAGAAAATAGTTCGGGATTTTTACATGGTTCAGTGGGTTTCTATTTATAGCAAGAATGGTGCAGTGGGCTTTGCCATAAAACATAACCATACCATATAGATGGATCAGTTGAATCCATGTGGTAGTAAAGCGGGGAAATACCTTTTAAAAGTTGGACTATTGTTTCGGAAAGATATCTAAATCTATGTCAACCTTTTGGCTCTTGAGATATCTGGAAAACTTGCAAAATTAAGTTCTCCCATGAGAAACATAATCCTTCTTTGATTCGGAGAGGCCAATAAAAATACCACAAAGCAGTCTGTTTTGCTTTCTTCTCCTAACTGAAAGTACAAAATGAATTAAAACTCCCAAAGTGTTTAGCTCTTTCTTTTTTCAAATATCCCAAACTCTACCCATATTAACATTTAGAACTCCATGTTTGATCTAGGCAGCTGACATCATGAGAAGATGATTCCCATTAATGTCAAGCACCAGATCACGATATATCCTCACAAACCTCAGTATTTACAATATCAAGCAGGTAGGAAATAGATCACCCTAATCAGAGATAATATCACCCTAAGCCATTTGCTGGCACCCACAGTCCTTTTATCCTCATATATCAGCACTTTGGTTTGGAAAATATGCATGCACACACACACACACACGCGCGCACACACACACACACACACACACACACACAGAGAGAGAGAGCCAGCCAGCCAGAACAAATTCTTGCCATTGGCGCTTTTGGCTGTGGAGTTTCCTCCGTTTCCCTGGGCACATTTGATCTTGGCTGTAATACTGGTCTGAGTTCAGAAAAGTCTGTTGTTCAGCTTTCCCTTACAGCTCCTGCCATTGTGCCATCTGTTTAGTTTTAAAGCAGAGGTAAAAAATCACAAAACGAGATCCTTTGTGCATCGTTATAGCCAAGTGGCTTGATATCTTGGCAGCCTGGTTAGCCAGACTTTCATCCCACTGTACCCAGGGATCCAGCAACGTGATAGTCTTTTGAATATAGGATTTCCACTTTCCTGTCAGAGAGAAAAAGACAACAGATAAAGGTGGACTGAACCTGATTAAAACCAAAGCTAGGAAGTCAGCGTGTTTCTGCTGAAACTATAATGGATTTTTTTTTCCAGAATCAAGAATTTTACTGAATTCTGGATCCCCTAAAATTGTAAAAATATATTATTATTCACACTGATTATTCAGAAGGGAAATTCCTGTCCTGCACAGTGCTGTGACCTGGAACCTTCTGTAAAAAAAAAGTGTCATTGTGGCTTGGGAAAAACAGTTATAGGTACCAGAAAGCAGATGTCAAGACCTGTGGAAAGTGAGTCACACAGCAGAAATACAGGAACTGTACGGGCTGAGGGAAAGCTGTGGCAGCCTAGATATGGCTAACAGAAGTTAGGTTTCTACCTCTGCTAAAGCCGAGTTTACTAGGACCTATACAGTGTTTATGATAAGAAAAACCCTGAGGTAAGAAACACAACCTTGCCCTACTGTCTCAGAGAAATCATTAATGTTTCAGGGTCATTATAAAGGCATATTAGCTGCAAAGCAACTGTGCTTTGTTGCTGAATTAGACCCAGTACATGTGATATCAAGACATCCGAAGGGTGGCAACACGAGAACAGGCAAAAACATTCTTTTTAAACAGGCCTTGGGTTGATTTGATTGACATCCTATGCCCTTTTTAAAATGTAGTCTGGGGTTTTTGGGGGGGAAGGGGTTGTTGTTTTTATTTTGATTATATATTTTGTGGTTTTATATTTTAAATTTGTTCTGTGAACTGCCCTGAGACCTCCAGGTACAGGGTGGTATATAAATTCAGTAAGTAAGTAAGTAAGTAAGTAAATAAATAAATAAATAAATAAATAAATATAATAATAATAATATCCAAGCACTGCTTTGGCACAAAGTGCAGCCCTTGTCAGTGGTACTGAGCTACAAGCTTTCTTTCTTCTTGACTATCCTGCATTAACAATCCCCTAGACACAATCAAAAAACAATAGGAGAATGACATAGGCTATGAGATTAACCCCACTCAATGGACCAGAATGTGGTCTAAACCCCCCTTTAAATCCATATCAACGAAAAGAAAAGAACTCACACTGAAACTCACCTACAGGTGGTACCTAACACCAAGGAAACTAGCACACCCAGGAACCTCACCAAAATGCTGGAGAGGGTGCACCTCCACAGGCACATACCTCCACATGTGGTGAGAGTGTCCCAAAATTCAACTATTCTGGACAACAGCCATACAAGAAATATGTAAAATAACTAAGCAAGTAATAGACATCACCCCAGAATTGGCCCTACTAAACATCTTCCAAGACAACAATGCCCATTTACACCACAAAGAACTCATAACCCATCTGCTCTCAGCAGCCAGAAACACCATAACCAGACACTGGAGAGACCTGTCAGGAGTAAGCATGGACCAATGGTACCAAATAGTATGGGAAACAGCCCTACTAGAAAAATTAACTAATAAACTGAAACTGACACGGGGACAAACAGAAGAAGACGCCTTCACCCCGGTATGGCTCCCCTTTATCACATACACAACCCAACAGGACAATGACAATAATCCACCAACAGCATACAAATCAATATGGCTAACCTGATCCAAAACACACACACACCCCACTCACACACGAAAACAAAGATCACCACAGCCAATCACAAGCAAACAATCACACCCTAGGCCAACCCCAACCTCTCTCACCACCAAAGGAACACAAGTGAACAACACAAGCAACGCTGACACCAAACTCTACATACATTAAACATAATAGAAACACCGCCACCCGACCCCACCCCCATCCATCTTCCCTCTCTCCACCCCCCCTTTCTTTTTTCTTTCTTTTTTCTTCTCCCCCTAATGCCTCAACAAATGAAACGGATTTGTAAAAATGTTACATGGAAGAAGAAGAAAAAATACGAGGCACTACACTTCTGTAAAACAAGAAAATCCTTAATAAAAAATATTTTAAAAAAACAAGCTCGCTAAGAAACAGGTGTTTTTTTATTTTCATATGTACAAAACAAAAAAAATAAAAAATAAAACGAAGTCCAGGGGCAAGAAATGTATTTTATTATAATAAAGTAAATTTCTAATAGACAAAATTTCTAAAACCTGGAGTTCTTCTTCCTCGTTTTTTGACTGTTAGTGGTGCTATCCCAGTTTGGTGGTTGTTTTTTGTTATGTGGCCATGGATTGCTTGCTTTCTGTTGGGGAAAACATTTCATCGTAATTATTAAATAGAATAAGAAATTGAAAAGGGAATTTACTGGGGCGGAGTTGGGGCAGGACAACCTGGTGTATCTGTGTGGATACACCAGCAGAGCCAATCCAGCACCTGCACAATTTCAATCTTAGCCCTGCTCTGCTGTCACCCTGCCCAGGTTAGCCTTAGGGTTACCAATATCAGGAGAGAGGCTCCTGAGCTCTGCCCTGCTACCCAGGCTGCCTCTGCTTCTGCACAGACATGCCTAAGATGGATACGGGAGGATTAACATTCCGCAACATTCCTCTTGTGTTATTTTCTTTTTAAATTGCCACAGAACTAGCATGGATCTCATTCAAACATCTCTTACATCTCTGGTTACAATTAGTATTTGTCCTTTTTCTTTTTTTTTCTTTTTCCTCATGAGTTTAGTAAGGATGCCAGATTTACAAAGTATCTTGTTTTATAGAAAGTACCACCTGGACTTCAAGAGTGGAAATATTACCACAATATGTGTCACGTCTTAAAGGAAGGGGCATCTTCTGAGGGTGCTCTCACCGCTGGTGTTTGAAGCCGAGTATCCACAACATTAGGGACGTGGGTGGCGCTGTGGGTTAAACCACAGAGCCTAGGACTTGCCGATCAGAAGGTTGGCGGTTCGAATCCCCGCGACAGGGTGAGCTCCCGTTGCTCGGTCCCAGCTCCTGCCAACCTAGCAGTTCGAAAGCACGTCAAAGTAGATAAATAGGTACCGCTCCAGCGGGAAGGTAAACGGCGTTTCTGTGCGCTGCTCTGGTTCGCCAGAAGCAGCTTAGTCATGCTGGCCCCATGACCCGGAAGCTGTACACCAGCTCCCTTGGCCAATAAAGCGAGATTAGCGCCGCAACCCCAGAGTCGGCCACGACTGGACCTAACAGTCAGGGATCCCTTTACCTTTACCTTTATGCACAACATTAGCCACAATCCATATTTATCCTGTTGTTTCATAAAGAACACTGCTAATCAGGGCTTTTTTTCCTAGCCGGAACTCACCAGAACTCAGTTCTGGCACCTCTCATGTGGGCGCCATTGCGATTATAAGAGAACAAGGAAGGCATTCGTGGTGAGTTCCGGCACCTTTATTTTTCTAGAATAACTGCACTGCTGCTAGTTGATGAGTTTTGAGAAAACAAGACACATTCCCTTTGCAGTTAAGCTGAGGTGTGTAGGGAAATCAAACAGGTAATGCACACCAGGTGAAACTATCCCTACCCCTCTCTGGCATGAACAGCAATATGCAAACCTTACTTGAAACACAGCAGGGGGAAATAACCTCACTGCAATTTAAGCTGATAATGGGTGCATAGCCTGAGTCAGAGATTTGTCACCGATATCTTTTACCTGTTCAGACAGTCTCATTTGCATGCCAGGGATTATTGTTGCCCGGGGAAGAGGAAAAGATTGACAATTGTGGCAATTTCTTCTTAGTCCAACTTTCATCACCATTCACCACTGGCCATGCTTGTCCAACACCAGCTAGAGGACCATCCAAGCTTCAGTCCAATAGTTATCTATCGTGGATATAGCACAGGCCTTGAAATCCATCATTTCATCGTCTGGCAAAAGGGTGTGATGTTCTTGACATCCCACACACAGAAAGAGGCTGTTGAAACTGTGCGGCTGCCAGCAAGAATTTTGGAAGGAATCCTGTCCCCACTCAATTGTTTCCACTGACTTCACTGAAGCATGATTTCTTTCATTGTGTTCGCTCCGTGCAACTCTCACTGAGCCATCCATGGAAGTCTCTGCAAGTCAACCTGGGAAGGGGAGGTGGTCCTGAACACAGAGAGGCTAGTATGAAGTTATTTGTACAAATCAGTGATTAGAAAGAAACTTCTCCAGTCTCTGAAGTCCCATATGATTTGTCTCTCGCAGCAGCTTTTCATCACCCTGCAATTTTTATATTGTTTTTAGAGAGGTTTGGCTTTTAAATCGATGGTTCTGCTAACCGGGTGGAAGAAGGCAGGCCAGCATCCACAGCTTGCACACATGAGAGCTTTTTTCTGTGTTCAAATCCTAAAGGAGGAAAAAATGCTCAAGATGCACATTTTTGCAGGATCTAAACGTTCTGTACAACTCCAGCATGGATCAGAAGGATACATGTCTTCAGCCCCACATAGACTCTCTGGCTTTGACAAAGGTGTGTATAAGGTGGGTTTTCCTTCATCATTCCTTCCCCAAGTCTTTAGGAAGCAACAGCAGTGTAGTGGTACCAGGCAGAGGGCCTTCTCGGTAGTGGCACCCTCCCTGTGGAACACCCTCCCATCGGATGTCAAGGAAATAAACAACTACCTGACTTTTAGAAAAGATCTGAAGGCAGCCCTATTTAAGGAAGTTTTTAATGTTTGATGTTTTATCATGTTTTTAATATTCTGTTAGGAGCCGCCCAAATGGGTGGGGTCTAAATATATTTATTATTATTATTATTATTATTATTATTATTATTATTATTATTATCTGGAAGAGCTCATCATGACAGCTTCACAGCGCCATCTCCAAGAACAGTTCAAAAGTGCAGGCAGGTGTGTGTGTGTGTGTGTGTTTATATACAGTGGTACCTCGGGTTAAGTACTTAATTCATTCCGGAGGTCCGTTCCTAACCTGAAACTGTTCTTAACCTGAAGCACCACTTTAGCTAATGGAGCCTCCTGCTGCCGCCACGCCGCCAGAGCCCGATTTCTGTTCTTATCCTGAAGCAAAGTTCTTAACCTGAAGCACTATTTCTGGGTTAGCGGAGTCTGTAACCTGAAGCGTATGCAACCCGAGGTACCACTGTGTGTGTGTGTGTGTGTGTGTGTGTGTGTGTATATATATATATATATATATATATATATATATATATATATATTCAAAAATATTGTTGCCTGCAGTTAAAAGTTACCACTACACCACTGTTGTTTCTTAAAAGATTTATATGTGCACACTTCCTCTGCGCTAATCTGCCACAAACAACAGTAAAACATGAAAGCCTCGTTATCATCTCACATCACTAACAAGGAGGGATCTTCAGGTACAGTGGTATCTCGGGTTACAGACGCTTCAGGTTACAGACTCTGCTAACCCAGATATAGTACCTCGGGTTAAGAACTTTGCTTCAGGATGAGAGCAGAAATCGCACGGTGGCAGCACAGTGGCAGCGGGAGGCCCCATTAGCTAAAGTGGTACCTCAGGTTGAGAACAGTTTCAGGTTAAGAATGGACCTCCAGAACCAATTAAGTTCTTAACCCGAGGTACCACTGTACCTTGGTGCTCTGACACAGGAAATCATCGCTTCTGCTCTGAGAAAAGTTCCCAGTGCTGCACTTTTCCACATTCCCCGTCCACTACTCCACCAACAAGCAACTAAAAACCGTAATATTGAGAGAAGCCCTCAGCAAACTAGGTTTCCTCACCTAGTCTGAAACTTCAATCAGCTGAGGGTGGTCCTAAACATGCCTGTCTCTACTGCTTTGCTGTATTTTTATAGGATGAAGGTGAGGTGAGGATTTGCTGCCCGCAGCCTTTGAATTAGATCAGTAAGGAAACCAGCATTCTGGGACATACCTGAATTTCACTGCAAGCACACAGTGGACACTGGTCCAGTCCTATGAATGCAAATTTGCCACACAGTGGCCCTGTCTGGAATGCAGCAGCTTTTAACACCATAATTTAGGGCTAGCCCTTCGAACGTAACAACCAGACTTATAAGCCCCCAGTGTATCAAGTGCACTCAGATTGTTCTACTTTCAGCCTTTATTGGTTTGGGATTTTCCAAAGCTCTAAGCTGCTTGATCAAGACCACATGAGACTGCCGAAGTGTCAAAGGATATCACTGGCAACATCCCAGTAACAAATTTTTCCTCCTTTCTTGCATGGTCCATTTAATTGAACAGCCATATCAGTGGCAGATGCATTGCAAAACACATTTTTCACTTTTATGTCTCTCTCTCTCATGTCCCTTTTATGAAAGTTGTAAAGTTATATGCTTAAGAGACTTTGGCTAAAATGTTTTATTGTGAAAATTGATAACATTTACTTTGCTGGAGCTGGGGCAAAATGTTCATATTGTGGACAGACTCTCACATTATGACTTTTTTATTATTAATGTTCCTATTGTTTACAAGCTATAGCCAGATGCTGATTTGAAATGCACTCTTGGAAGATGAAAGGCTTTCTACTGACACAGGCATATGCCTTCTGCTCACTTCAGCGCCACATAGCAGGTACCTGTTCAATACTTGGCAAGGCTATTCCATCTATGAAGTCAGATGCTCCCCCTCCCCCATTTTACACCAAATATGCTGGATTCCAGCATTTTGAAAGGCTTGGTCTGAACCTCCAAAGTTCATTTGGCTATCCTCACTTTCCACAATGTTGGCACCAGTTTGAGAGGACCTCACACTAGGAAAAACACAGGTCTGTGTGTGTACGACAGCAACATTCCCATTGACGTCAATAAGAGTTAGGCGTGGCTATGAACATTTGGGACTTGGCCCTATGTGCTCCTTTTGAAGGAGCCTCTGCTTACAAAACATGGGTGGATTTCATGAGATAGAGAAAGCAAACTAGGAATCCCCATCTTTGTTTGGGCTAAAATGTTCCTTTGCAACTTCTGAATCTTTGTGCAAGAATAAGAGTGAGGCTCAAGGTTGGAAGTAAGTCAAAGGCAGAAACACACAATTCCTTTCCATACAATCTACAGCAACATAATGTGTTCAGTCGCAGTTTGGATATTTCCTACCCTGCTGTCATCATTTATTCCTCGGCTCGGTAGTGGAAAGTGGGTGTTGTGGTTTGGGGGGCACTGAGGGTAGGAACTCAAACCCCATCACACTCCTAGTGATGGGAGCATGCATGGGCCAAACAGAGCTCCCAAGTGCATTTGGAATAAACCAGGCTATTTTCTGCTTGTTTGAGGGAATTGCTTGATTTGTTCAGCCCAATTCTAAACCAAAATAAATCACTAATCTTATACTAGGAAGCTTGCCTGTTGGAATTACCCAGGCTTTTAAACCTGAGGGTTGAGTGTGGGGAATGGTGGAGTCTTCACAGAAACATGGGGAAATATATAAGCAATCTTTTCCATATGGGGGAATAAAGATAAGTCTGTGAGTAAAACAATCAGAACTCCAGCATCAATCTGCAGTCACCCAACTGGACTGCATGGTTTTCAGGTTTATTCTCTCACAATAAATTCCTGGTGTTCTTTGTTAAAAAAAAGATAAAAAGCGCATTCATTTCTATGACTTTTTGCAACACAGGAGAAATATCTTCCTGCCTTCCACCCCAATAGTATTCAGTTATTCTTTGGATAGGGAATGAATGAATGAAACTTTATTGCACCAGCCATCGGCCATAGCAACAAAAGAACATTGCAATATACACAGAATAAAATAAAAAGTTGATTATATAAAACACAGTTTAGGGTCCTGAATCAGCAGTCAAATAGTGGGCCTTATTCTGATTGCCCCAGCTAGAAACCTTGCAACCTTTGCTGTCATCTGCTCCTCTTGGTCTGCCAGCAGAAAAGACACTGTGGCAGTGGTTGGGCGGCCTGGAATGGACAATAAAAGAGGGGTGATAATCTCATTCCTCAGGTCTTTGTAAAGAGTGCACGTCAGGAGGACATGCACCACTGATTTAGTGCTTTCATCTCTGCAAGGACATAGGCGTTTTTTGTGTGGAATCTGTTGGAATCATCCCTCAAGTACAGCCGAGGGCAATACATTCAGTCTTGCAAGGGTAAAGACACATCTATATTTTGGAATTGCTAGATTATACAGATAGGGTGCCAGAGAATCAAAGTGGGAGGGTGGGAAATGGCCATACCATGGGCAAAATTTCCTTGTTGTGACCAAGTTGTTCTGACGCTCAATATCATTTAGGCATTGGCAAATTAAACTGTTTGCTTTACTATAACCCACAGTAAGTAGCTGCTGTGGGGATAAACCTCAAGAGAGAAGTTTTTGATTGACAATTTTAGACCAGGCACTCTTGTGACAGTCTTGTTGCACTAGGGATATTAGACCGGGAGGATTTGAGTTTAGGCGAAGCCAGAAGTTAAGTGTCCTGTGCCAGATCCGTAGTTCTACCAAGGGGAGATTGGCTTCTAGGTGCAATGATGTGTTTGGAACACAGGGTGGTACAGAACAAATTTTCCTTAATAACTTTGATTGGACAGCTTCCATAGATCCATGCCAGTTCTTATCTGAGCCCCATATAATAGCTGCCCTAGGGGTTTAGCTGTGGATAGGGACTTGCATGGCAAGGCCCTGGGCCCCACAGTTCCCTTAGATAATAAGCACATGGGATAAAATAGGCCACAACTTTATTGGCCACACACCCTGGCTATCCCAACTGGTAAGCTGGGGGGCGTGACGCAGCTGGGGGTCCCTATGATGCGGGCGGCATCCCTCCACCCACAGCTAGGTCACTGGGAGGTCCCGGGTGCCCTCCCGCAATGCCGCCCCCTCGGGGAAGGGCAGTGGACATATTTGTTAATGAGGTGACCTTTTCAAGATGGATCCACAGCTGGACAGGTAACTGGAGACCCACATCATTTTATTGTCTCACTCATCTGTAACATGCAGCACCCAGGACTAATATACGTATGTTGAGATACGTATCTTGGAAAGAATTTCTTGTACTGTGTGTTAATCCCATCCTCACAGTACACGATGTATCCACAGCCTCCTGCCAAGGAAAATAAAATGCACAACATTCTTAGGCTAAGCTCCATTTCCAAAGCAATTAAGCTGGCTGTTGCTAATTAATACAAATGTCCTTAATACATACGAGACCCCTGACATGCATCTTAGCTCAGGAAACAAAGGTGCGGGGGAGGAGAAACCTCATCTCGTGAATGAAGACTCCACAAATGCAAAATGTTTTCAGAGCATTCTGTCCATTTATCTCATCCTCAGGGGGGGGGGGGTTAAAACAAACTCTCTTTGTTTTATCTGCTTCTTTTGGCTTTTAACCTTTAAAGCAGGGACATGGATTGTTGTCTCTCCCAAACCAGAAATGGCGTGGCATGGAAGATCGCCACATTGATGTTGTACCCGCCATTTATAAAATATCCCCTTGATGGTTCTAAAAACAAGCTTATCTCATGCTGTATTTCTGCCAGAATTATACTGGTCAATCTGTTCAGATGTGAGGGATTCTGGTGGGCAGGGAGACATGTAAAGGTACAGATAACTGGAGCTCAGAAATGACTATTGTCACTGGACCTCGAATGTCTGGTAACTTAGTTCCTAATTCTTTGTTAAGGATCCTTGCTACCCACGCCAAATAACTGATCACAAGATACTGCACATGCCCATCATTTGAATGGCAATGCCCATCAGCTTTGAGGGCCCCTGGTCCCCTCAAATATTTTAGGGGAGTCGAAAGGACATCAGTCCCCAGGATTTGGCTACTACAGTAGATGTGTACCTGAGGCTGAAGAGAAAGGGCATTTGCTTCTATTTTTAACAGACCAGCTGAACATATTCTCTGAATACTAATTCAGTATTGAAAAGGCTCATAGGGCAGTCAGTGTACCACCATAATTAGACTCTGAACTGACAACACTAATTGTCTGCTTTGTACATTGCTCTCTTAAGGAAGAGTAAGTTAAGCTACGGCATAACTACTCTAGGAACTCACACAATACTGGATTCGTATTTTCCCTGATACAACCCAAGATGTTGTGGATAATAATAATAATAATAATAATTAATAAATAAATAAATAAATAAATAAATAAATTTTATTTATATCCCACCCTCCCCAGCCAAAGCCGGGCTCAGGGCGGTTAACAACAATAAAACAGTACAACAGTAAACACAACACAACACTCTAAAATCATTCATTATAAAAGAAAGGTTGCTTGTTTTTCTAAAGCCAAAGGTTTTGAGCTGTAGAGAGAAAAGCAGACTTTCTATATTAAAAAAATAATCATGTTGCTTTATGCACTAAATAGATGGGCAGATAGAGCAATTCTCTCTTTCAGCAAGCAGCGGCTTTATGTTTAAACTCTGTTTGCTTAAAACTTCTTGGTACTGAAACAGGGGCTCTGACTAGCTTTGGGACACATGTTATTGTTGAACTAACTCTGAGGTTATTCGTTTCCTAAATATTGTTTACATGATCTAGCAGCCTTCATTTTAGACCATGAAATATTTTTGACCATGAAATTGTGCTAGCAACAACAGAGACCACATCAGAAACAGATTTGGAACCTCTGCATCTCGGGCTATTCTTTTTGCTTTCAGTTCCGGTTCCATATATCTATATTCAGCGCAGCCAAGCTGTATTAACTTTTGCTGAATTCTACCAAATCACCACACAGGTGAATCTGGCACCTTCACTGTACAGCTTTTGCTGAATGCTGAAGACACACCTCTTCAGCCTGACCTTTGACACTTGAGATGTATATTCTTAAGACCCACCCTATTCTTGTGGTTGTAGTTTGCTTTAAAGTGTTTGTTAATGTTGCATTTTAAATTGTTGTGAGCTGCCGTGGGACCTTGGGGTGAAGGGCAGGTAATAAAATAAAATAAGCAGTGTTCCTGTTATTTAAATATTCAGTGGGATGTTGAAGCTGCCTGCCTGCCATTAGCTCTATCTGCCTTTTACCTTAAGGTTACCAGACGTCCCCATTTTCCGGGGACAGTCTCCGGATTTACAAGTCAGTCCCCTGACAAAATCCATCTATTTAGTGGGAAGTTGAAAAGTGTCCCTGGGTTCATTGAAAAAAATCTGGTAACCTTATTTTACCTTCAATCTACAGATTACTTGAAGACCATAAAAAATCTTATGTTTAAGAATGTTTGACCAATACAACCATAAATTCACTTAAACAGGAATCTGGGACAGGGATAGTGTGATCATTATGTCAACTAGACAGGCATCTAGGGTGCAGACCTCAGAGATGCACAGTTTTATACAGATTAGCTTTTGTTATATCTTATATATTTTGGATAATATTTTACTTTACTTTTCTTTTTTGAAGAATTTTATCATTTTTGAAGTACCGTAACTTTTCCATGTATAAGACTAGGGCTTTTTTTTTACTTAAAAATAATGTTAAAAGAGGGGTAGTCGTATACAAGGGGGCAATCTTCCCCCCATTTTCTTAATTTTGAGTCCCCCAAAATAGGGGATGTCTTATACAGGAGGGCGTGTTATGCATGGAAAAATACGGTAACTCATACATTAGACTTGGTTTTTTATGTGTACATGAAATAGACCAAGTTGGCTGGAGGTTATGTAAAATACACTTACTTTTAAATCTTATAGTCACATCTTAATCTTATTTAGAAAATGTATTCATTTTTCTAGTGAGTGATGGCTGATAAAACAACAACAACAACCCTTTGGAGCCCAGTACCACAAACGAAAGGCAGGAAAAGCTAAGGAGGAAGCAAAGCTAGAGGGGTTCTTCCTGAAAGACCTTGGTACACCGAAAGTAACTGAAGACAAGAATATGACTGCACTCTTCTTGAAACTAGCAGTGTGGAAGTTGAATGTGGTGCTCCTACTGCAAATGATATAAACTCTAAGATAAAAGATTACTGCAAAGTCAGCAAATAAGATAGTATTGTGTCTGACTTAAATTTCAGTGCCCCTACTAACTGGCCTAACTATGGCAGTGATAATTTGTGACAGATTACAGTGGTACCTCGGGTTAAGTACTTAATTCGTTCCGGAGGTCCGTACTTAACCTGAAACTGTTCTTAACCTGAAGCACCACTTTAGCTAATGTGGCCTCCTGCTGCTGCCGCTCCACTGGAGCACAATTTCTGTTCTCATCCTTAAGCAAAGTTCTTAACCTGAAGCACTATTTCTGGGTTAGCGGAGTCTGTAACCTGAAGCGTATGTAACCTGAAGAGTATGTAACCTGAGGTACCACTGTATAATACAACATGGACAACAGCAGACAGCATCACATGATTTTCCCAAAGATTCGAAACCAGAAGATTTTTGTCCTATACACTACCATAGGAAACTAGCAAACTGGTTGTTTGTACATCTGGAGACATTTATCTTGCTCTTGTAGGGAGGTAGTAGTATTATGGGGTTGGGGTGGCAGTTAGGCTGTATCCCTGAGCCCCTCTCAATTCCTGGATCCAGCAAGGATTCAATTGCTGGACTAGCCAGAGATGTTTCTTGATAATGCCTCCACTCCCCCAGTATGGGTCATTAATGTAACAAAGGAAGTGGCTCTGTACCAGAAGCCAAAAGGGGGGGCTTCCCTCCCTAAACCATCAGTTAGAAAGACAAAAACCAGAGTCAATGTGTGTGTGAAGATGAAGCGAGAAGCAAGGCTACAGGTTGGGCAGCTTGGACACAGAGCCATGCCTAACCTCTGCTTGAATCCAAGGTTGTGGCTATGAGAGAAGCACAACCCTCTTGGGGTGTTAATGCTGTGAGCCCCTCCATCATAGGCTCAGGTTGTATATATGTGCAAATAAACCATGTATCATAAAGACACCACAGCCTCTGCTGTGCCTCATTCTGAAGGAAACTGAACCCTGGAACCCCTGGAATCTCATATCACTTAGAGATTGGGGTGGCATGAAACAATATACTTCAATTGCTGGCTGCGATTGTAACTTTCACATAAGCAGGCTGACCCACTCTCGCTTGTCCTCATAGGCATTCTGCCCCACAATGATCAGGTGGATTTCAGAAGCAGTCTTTCAACTCTGAAGCTGTCTAGTCACTCTACTTTAGAGAGAGAAAACTCTTTTTCCCACCTAGTTTTTCCATTACCCCTTTCCAAGCATCATTTTCTTCCCTGCCTCCTTGTCCCTGGCAAATGTTCCCTGGCGCCAATGACGTAGGAAGGGGGTTGTGGTGGGTGCGGGTCGCCCCGGGTGTCATCGCTAAGGGGGTGACAAAGTGGCTATGGGCTGTGTGAGTCTGTGGCATTTTTAACTGTCAGGTTAATTCATAGAAGCAATCAGCCCAAAATGAATGCCTAACAGAACAACAAACTATATTGCTGGAATCAATCAGGAGCAAAAGCATAGCTAGGGGGCGGGTGGGCGGGGGATACTGGGTGCCACACCACGGGGGGGCAGAACTTACCATGGGGCCTGCAGCATACCCAAGCCACATGTCTCTCCTGGGAGTAACGCTGTGGCTCAGGTACCTGCAGGCCCCACACTGCCCAAAATGGCAGCATGGGGCTTGCATCTGGCCGCCACCTCTCCCTCAGCCACCCTACAGCTGGGGGGGCAGTGGTGAGGCTCTGCCCCAGCTCACCCCGCCCAATGAGTGGCTTGCCCCGCCCCTGGGCGGAGGGTGCACACGGCACTCTGGGTGCCTGAGCAGCTTGCTGCCCCACTGCCTGGCACCTGTTGCCATTTCTCTTTTCCCTTCCCGACAGTTCATTTTCCTGCCGGCTGATATACCAAAGACTTTATATAGTCTGTGTTACAGATGTGTGTTTCCCCCCGGTTATTCATATGAAAAATTCTTCACAGATGCCTAACTACATTACAACATATAAACAAACACATGGTTGTGAAATAATATCACAGGATATTATAACGGCACTTCTTACACGTGATGGTTTATTTGATTATATAAATTGCACTTCATCAAATCTCAGTTTTTCATTTTCCTTCCTTTATGAAAATGAGTATAATTTTAGCGCATGCATAAATTTACTGCATTTTTTTAAAAAAAATAATATTTACAACTTAGCGCTTGAGCTAGAGCTAGAGTTCATAAAGTTCATTTGGAAAACAAATTTGTCTAGCTCATAATGCCTGGTTGAATTATAAATTGCCATTTTCTCCAGAAATTCTTCCCCGGCTCAGCATATAAGGTTCTGCACATGTGCTCTCAAGCTGGCCGCACTGCTTTGTAGGCAGATGCACAGAACTTCTTTAATGTTAAGCCTTTGCTCTCAAACAGTCATCAGTTGCTGTGAATTACATGACCAGACTAATATTGGATACGATGCGGTGTGTTCTGAGCACTCAGCTAGGCTCCAGGAACTAATTTTCAGTCTTCCCACCCCCGTGCTTTCCCAGTTGACTTAGAAAACTCCCAAAGCCAAACCACAGAGGTCCTCAGCGGGTTTTTACTTCAAGAGGTCCTCCTTTGGGTTTTATACTTCAGGTTCCAAACATACATCCTCTGCAATAACCACTCGTCTATTACTAGGGACAGAATATCATCACTATTTGTTTCATTTATGAATTGCTTACCATGAGGCATCCCAAAGCGACTTACAATATAATAACATATATGTGTGTGCTATATATGCTGTTACATATATAAAATCAATTTGAACAATTGCATATATAAAACAGAGAGAGAGAGAGAGAGAGAGAGAGAGAGAGAGAAAGTTTAAAGCAATGACAGCACATACATAAAATCTATTGAAGTCCAATACAGACACTAACTGGGATAAAGAGCTTCGTGTAGAAGGCTTGTTGAAACAGGAATGTCAGTAGCAGATACAAAACGACAATAGGGAAAGAGCCTCTCTGATATATATAATTGGAGGGAGTTCCAAAAGGTAGGTGCTGTCACACTTAAGATTCCATTCTGACCATACAGAATGGACCTCTGGTAGGATGGTATCTGCAGGATGCTGTCTCCTGCAGAATGTGTTGCTCAGTTGGGTATGTAGGGGATAAGATAATGTTTTGGGTGTTTTGGTTCCAAGCTCTCTGCTTTTGTATACCAGTATACCTTCTTACACCTTGAACCTCTATCCCAGTAGCTAGCTGGCAGTCGGTTCTTTCTATTCTTTCAGCAGCAATAGTCCACCCCAGTGGACTATTTTGCACCACATTTTGCACTAATTGCAGCTTCCAGGTCGGTCTTAAAGGCAGCCCCACATACAGCACATTTGACTAATCTAATGTAATTGTTGTATAAATGCTATACATACCTCGGAAGTCAAACACCTTGCAAGTCGAACGTTTTGGCTCCCGAATGCTGCAAACCCAAAAGTGAGTGTTCCGGTTTGCAAATGTTCTTTGTAACCCGAATGTCCGTCGTTGCTTCTGTGGCTTCCGATTGGCTGCAGGAGCTTCCAGCAGCCAATCGGAAGCCGCACCTTGGTTCCCAAACGTTTTGGAAGTTGAAAGGACTTCTGGAACGGATTCCATTTGACTTCTGAGGTACGACTGTATCTGTGCACTGTGTGACCAAGAAGTACCAACAGGTCTTATTGGTTAGCACTTGTAACATCATTAATGAGATGTTAAAGAAAGTCTTCTTCCCCATAAGCCGCTCTTTCATTGACCTTTTTTCCTCATAAAAATGTAGGTACTTGATGGCAGTGCGTTATGAGCAACATGTAGTATTATTATTTTTTAATCCTCTGGAAAGTACCTAAAGGGAAAGAGGTCATAAGCTTTCATGATCTTAACACAGAAATTATTTGAATAACAGACACCCATTGTCTTCAAAGTGCTGTAGTTTTAACGCCACACTCATTTTTGTTTGCTCAGTTAAGGTGATTTCATTTGTGGTTTGAAAATATTTGTAATAAGAAGCCTAACCGTACTATGTTGAACAGCACAACTGATAAGGCTGTTTATATCTGTTTCCAAGTTTGGTTTACCGTATTTTTTGCTCTATAAGACTCACTATTTCCCTCCTAAAAAGTAAGGGGAAATGTGTGTGCGTCTTATGGAGCGAATGCAGGCTGCGCAGCTATCCCAGAAGCCAGAACAGCAAGAGGGATTACAGCTTTCACTGCACAGCGATCCCTCTTGCTGTTCTGGCTTCTGAGAATCAGAATATTTTTTTTCTTGTTTTCCTCCTCCAAAAACTAGGTGCGTCTTGTGGTCTGGTGCGTCTTATAGAGCGAAAAATACGGTAATTATTCTTTCAGATTCTTTGTTTCTGCTGAAGCAGGTAAAGAAATTGAGAGAACTGGCAGTCTTGAACCATGACCAATAACATGATCTCCAGAGCGCTGGCATGGAAGGGAATTTTTGCAGATCACAAATCTGCAAGACACATGTTGGTGTTTTCCAAAAATATGTCATTAAATAGCTGGAAGAATCCTTATTTATGTTAAGCATGGTGTACTACAAGGCTGAATTATAAAATGGGCACATTTCAAACAACAGTTTTTTTGTTTAAAGAGAAGTGGTAAGCTTATGAGAATGAGAACCTGCTGTTTGGAAAGGGGGGAGGAGACCTCCTTAAAACAATTAAATTTCAGATAAAACCAGTTGTCATCTTTCTGTCTTTGCTCATCCATTGTCATAGAATGCCATCTCAAATCTTCAGCTGGAAATAGCATTATGAACACTAGCTGCTTTTTCCCAGACATACAATTTTAACTCAATCCCTTGCTATGAATTATCTCATCGTTCTCCACTGCGTATTCCACTTGTGCTTAAATCAGAGCATAATAACATTTGGACATAGCCAAACTTTGCTCACCTAACGCTCTCTGGTGCTTATATGTTAAAGCGAGGGCTGTGCACCTGGTCCGGCTGAAGCCTGAGTCCCAAACTGAATCGAGCCAATTCAGGGGGGGACGACCAGGAATTGCTAGAGTCTGGTTGAAACAGCCCCAGATCACCACAGGATGGGTCAGGCAGCCCAAAGTAATCCAGAGGTGTCTGGGAGTAGCACATTGGTCAGAAAGGAGAGGTAGGTGTTGGACAGGAAGAAGGAGAAGCAACAAAAAGCAAAAGAGTAGGAGAAGCTTACCTGACTGGTTGTGTCTTCCCAGGAGAAGGTAGAGATGGGGGGGTTGCCTTTGGATGTGGACTGTAAGATGCTCCTTTTCCAGCAGTTTTCCCACCTGGCCTCTGTTTCCCTCCTCATGCCTTACCACCTGAAGCAGCACCCCAAAGGACTGGATCCTCAGCACAACAGCTGGTATGTGAAGGTTTTTGATCTTGAAGGCTTCTGGGAGGACTTCCCTGCAAGGAAAGTGCTTGCAAAGGAACAGAACCCTGAAGGATTGAACCCTCCTCTGGGTCAGGAAGGGGGCAAAGAGCCAGAGCATCTTCTTGTCTCACTCTCTTCCTGACCATCTGTTTAACTGGGGTTTTAAAACTTTTTATCACATTCGTTTCCTATCTAATATTGTTCATTGGCATTGTTTCCATTTGTTTTTGTTTCCCGCCAATTTCAGTGGGAGATTCAGCTCATCTTCTGCTTCCTCGTTGTTTCTATCCTCTCGGCACTTATTCCACTACCCTTCCATAGTATCAGACCCACCAATATTAAGTGCATACATTATATAGGCAAATTTAAACATTGGCGGATAGTAGTTCACATTTCTACCTTGCAGTTTTGTAGTGAAGGAGATAAACTATTGTTTTTCAGGCCAGTTTTAAAAACACATAACTGATATTCTCCTTGGAGGATTTTCCCCAGCTTAAACATACCATGACTTCTCCACCCTTTAAAAAAGTAAAGAAACTAAACTGAAAGCTTGTTTTGTTTTTTGTTAAATAGGTCAACAGAGTGCAAGGCTTTCTAAAGCTTTGTCATTGCAATGGAAAATATTTGTTAATACTGCAACATTATGGACAGTGGTTGAAATTCAAGATTCTCTTGAATATTTGGGGGAAATGAAAGATGTGCAAAGATTTTTTTTACCACAGAAAATGCATCCTTTTAGGGTGGAATTGCAATTTCCTTTTGCTGATGGCAAAGATGCAATGTCTGAAACTGTAACTGATTAGAAGGCAGCACAACAGAGAGCACAGAATTATTTCCTAATAGCTTGGATCACCGGAAAACACTGAAAGCCAATTTAGAGGGGACGGTTTTTAATAAATTAGAGAAAGCATCACTATGATGGCCGTTTCTGAGACACAACTTCTGTTATGAAATAAGTACTATACTTACATAAATGTACTTACAGAAATAACTGGGCTTTTACTTAACTGTGAAGTTTTTTCTTACTGGAAATTTTTATTCAGCTGTGGTGAGATCCCCCCCTTTTTTTTAGATCTATGTTTAGTTTGAATATGTTGACAATTTGGGAAGATCTGAGTCAAAATTATTTGGATGAACTTTGGTTTGGTAAACCAAAAACCAACTAAAAGGTTCGCAGACCCAGAGTTGGTTTTCCCTAGATGGTCTCAACAACTAGGCAAATTCATATGTGGTCTGGTCCTAGACCTTTTCAAATATATTAATAAGATATTTGAACTCTGCAAGTGGTCACCCTGGAATCTAATGCCTAGATAAGCAATTGAGTACTACGTGGTACTTTAAATGTCATTCAGTTTAAACGCATAAATTAAGCAATTTTAAATATACTTGTGCATATATGCTTTTTCACTTTGACTGATTATGTCTGCCCCCAGTGTACCTGTAGCCTCTTGCACCATAACATTTCTGCCAATAGGCCTGTCCTAAACATTTTCAGATGTATTGCAAAATCCCCCCACCGCAATTTTATTGGCCTGGCTTTTCTTCATTCAAGTTCTTAGGAAATGCAATGTGTCAAAATCTGGTCAAAAAAGCCAAAGATTCTGTATGGTAGCAAAGCCTGAAGTGGCCAGGAAATGTATATTTGGATCATAGTCAATGTCAATACAGGCTGTGGCAGCTATGGGAAGGCAAATTATATGTTAGGGATCATTCAGAAAGGGGTTGAAAATAAAGCTTCCAGTATCATAATGCCATTATACAACCCAATAGGGAAACCACTCAAGCAACTCCTTTCTGGGGAAAGTTTACAACACTTGGGTGGGGGTTAGTTTGGAAAGAAGTGAATAAGGGGAACATTATAGAAGTGTATACAATTATATATGGTGTAGAGAAAGTGGGCAAAGAGACTCCCCCCCCCCCCTTCTCCCATAATACTAGAACCTGGAGGACATCCAATGAAGTTGTATACTGTTCAGGATAGATAAAAAGAAATACCACATTAGCAGTGGCAAAGTTTTTATCGGTGGTTGCAAGAACAAATGATCCCTATATTCTGAACAAAATGTTTGTTTAACCTGGAGGTAGGCTGTATGAATTGTGTATTGCTTTGTAATGATTTGTTGGGTCTCTGGACCGTAATAAAGATTGATGATGAAATACCTTGATTCCTGAACGCCTTGGAACTTGTACATTTCAGCTCCAAAAAATTGAAAACCAGACGTGAGTGTTCCAGTTTTCGAACGGTTTTCAGAAGCCAAACGTCCTGTGTGGCTTCTACAGCTTCTGATTGGCTGCAGGATGCTCCTGCAACTAATTGGAAGCTGCGCTTTGGTTTTCAAACGGTTTCGGAAGTCGAACAGACTCCCGGAACGCATTCTGTTCAAGAACCAAGGTATGACTGTACTTCTTCACACAGTGCATAATTGAAAATACAATGGTCACTTGGGTTAAGAACTTAATTCGTTTGGGAGGTCCGTTCTTAACCAGAAACTTTTCTTAACCTGAGGCACCACTTTAGCTAATGGAGCCTCGCGCCGCTGCCACACGATTTCTGTTCTCATCCTGAAGCAAAGTTCTTAACCCAAGGTACTATTTCTGGGTTAGCAGAGTTTGTAACCTGAAGCGTATGTAACCCTAGGTACCACTGTATGGAATTTGGCACCACAGGATGTGGTGACGGTCACCAGTTTGGACATCTATGAAAAGGGTTTAGAAAAATTCAGAGAGGATAAGGCTGTCAATAGTTACTACTCATGATGCCTCTGTGCTACTACAAATAGGGGAGGCAGTATGCCTCTTAATACTAGTGCTGTTGTGTAAATGTCCATCTTGCGGGCTTGCCCTGACATCTACTTGGCCACTGTGAGAACAGGATCATGGACTAGATGGACCTTTTATATGATCCACCAGGGCTCGTCTTATGTTCTTCTGAAATGAGGCTGGGCAAGATGGTCTCTGAAGATCATTAGCAAGCAGAGGCCCTTTAGTGCTCAGATCAAAGGAGATCTTGCTTGGAAGTTCTTGTCTTTATCCAAGTAGCACACGACTTTCAGGGACAAAGTAATTCTGGTGAATGTCGCTAGTTATCTTGCAAATCTCAGCTTTGACCAAAGCTCAATGGTTGCACACAGGCTGAATTACTGACTGGCATCTTCAAGGTTCAGGCCCTACAGTGACTTCACCCCAGCAACAAAAGACAAACAATAAGACTAGTTTGATAGCTGCCAACATCTTTAAAGAGTTTGGCAGTACATATGGAGTGAAATGACTTTCCTTTTCTTGATGATTTTCACAGCATGCAAGTATTAGCTTCACTAGCACCTTGGCAATAATCCACAATCATATCTGCGTAATTTTTGTAATAGTCAAGAAGTTGAGCAAGCCTGTTCAGAAAAGATGGATCTTATAAAGTTCAGCATCTCTGGATGGTAACTGGGAAGCAGGGATGGGGGAGAGGTTTAGATTCGCATTCAAAGGTGAATCTATCAAATTCACACTTTCTGAAACAAGATGTGAATCAGAACAGTTTTGCACTAATCCAATTTTGTGCTTTTGTACTCCAACTGATGTTTACAAAAATGCATATATTAGAGAAAGTGTGAAAAAAATCTACAAGTGCATTGTATATGGGGGAATTGCCTGGAAAAATGTGTAAATCAGTCAAAACTGCATATAAAATGTGTTTATCGGGAGAATTCTGCACTAAAATCCTGATTAAATTTCATAGGGATTTTTTAAAAATAATAAAAATTGCAAATTGCTGCAGATATGTGGAGAGCTGAATATAAGATTGGGAAAATGATAGAGAATCAAAATGGACAAATCCTTTCATATCACAGCATTCAGTTTAGAAATCCCTTTACTTCACACACATACACTTTATAAAAAATGTGTGTGTGTGGCTAATTAAACAATCTATGGCCTTTTAAAATGGTGGAGATTATTGTTTTTGTTTGTTACTATGGTATGTATTTTTGTGTTTTTATACTGTAAAGCACCCTGTGATCCTCGGACGAATGACGGTATGGAAATTTCATTAATAATAATAATAATGATAAGAAGAAGAAGAAGAAGAAGAAGAAGAAGAAGAAGAAGAAGAAGAAGATTTCTAATCCACACCAGAAAATTGCATCATACTCTCAACTGTATTGAAGTCAGCACTGTATATGCACAAACATTATTGCTCATATTTTAAGTAATTTTTAAAATCCGTATTACTCAAAGATAATTTACAGTCTTCTAGTATACATACATAAAAGAAGTTGGGCTGATATTAATGGAAACCAAGCAACTATGAGCTATGTATTTTACGTTTATTTTAGACATTTTATGAGCTAGTTCTCATAAAACTATAGATCAAGGAAATAAATTATCAGTGTATTTTGCTTGTGTAACAGCTGCAGTGAGGCTTTTTACAATACATCCTAAATCCAGGACTGAGTCATAAACCACCCATGTAGATTCCATTTTCAGCTCCTACTTTTTCTGAGATGTGTGAAAGTAGGTTATAGATATAGGGAAATGTATGGCTGTTGTGGCTTTCTCCCAAAAAGAATATTTTCCTAGGCACATACTGTCCCGAATCTCTAAAATGCATGTGTAAGAATAAGCATTTCCACTGTATATTCAGAACTATCCTTGAAATCACATAATGCATTGATCATTAGGGAGAAGGCAATTACTTCAGTAGGAAGAGGAAACAAAAGTACAACGAAGACAAGTTATGAAAGTCAAGCTGGGATATTTTACACTCTGGTTTTCTCAGTATACTTTAAATGATTAAACCTGAGGAAAGCATGAAGTCATTTCATAAAAAAGAGAGAGATGTGGAACTGCTTGCTGATGAATAAATTGTGTTTCAGTCAACTGAAAAAATCTCCCTAATAAATATACAATGTTAACTTATCGTCAGCATGATAAGATGCTTCCTTTTTTCCAAAACATTTGTATTTTACTATTGCTACTTCATAAGCACTTGTCTTATGATTTTGATACTAACCAAATTTCACTTGGGCATTGTGTAAAAGCTACATAAATTGTTTTTCCTAAGTCGAAGTAGAGAAAACTATTGAATGGATGTCCTTTTTAATCTATCCATTTTTAGAAGATTTTGTACAAAGCAAATGTAAAGCTTCTTTTTCCTGCAGGGATGATTAATGGTTGAATTAGAAGCATTGCAGGAATGGCAATAGACTTCAGGGAATCGATTAGGCAGTCTCCTAACCTCATGTTTATATCTGATAAGTGCTGAAAGTTATACCATAGGGGCTCTCCCTGTTTACTGCAGTGACAACTTGTTGCTCAGAAGAAAGCCAAATCACACACTAAGTTCCAGGGAATGTACAGAGTTCAAGCTGAACTGAGCTTCTCGGAAACACATCCTAACTCCCAGGACTGGGGAAAGGAGCCAGATAGCACCATTTTCCATGATCATTACAGAAGGCTTATTTAACCAATTCAGCTGTTCTGAGAAAACTACCAGTTTATGGGTTCAAAGCTGAAAGATTAGCCCTTGTCCTCAATTTCATATTCATCATTAAAGTACCTTGCACTTTAATAATTAAATACAACCTCACAGTAATCAACTGTACAAAAAGAAAGAAAGAAAGAAAGAAAATCAGATTTTTGGTGAGTGAGAACTTACTGCAAGTTGTGATCCAAACAGTGAGACTGAAAGTGATGTGTGTGGTTGACAAATGTTAGGATTCCCCACTCATGTAAACAGTGGCTCTTGTTCACCTGCACGCATCCAGAAGTAAAAGTATACAAGCACATCTGGACAGAATTCAGTGACATTATCTTTAATACTATGGCAAAGAAAACAATTGGAATGCAAAAATACAATGGAAAAATCTATGGAACATTCCTGTACTACTTTCTCTGCCCTTCCTCCGATCATTAAAAACTATTGTTTCCCATGTATATTATGACAGATATTTCCCTGGCAGGAGGAGTACTTTCATAGCGAGGATGTCTAAACTGAATTGCTCTGACAGTGATAAACTGTTTAATACTTTTCTATTTAACATCAGCAATCATTTCCAGAGTATTTTTGGACAGCAGCTAATAATAAATAAGCCAATTTTTAAGTCAAGTGAATATATTTAATTCCTACAGTACCTGGTGCCAGTCAGCCTATTATTTCTAAGTTACTTTTTTTTGCTGTATCTGTTTTTCATTTTAAAAGCAGAGGAAACATTTTCCTGGAAGTGGTTTCTTGGAAAAAGAAAGGGCAAGCATTTGGACCATTAGTTATATTACTGAAAGAGAAAGGCTTACCTAACTTCATGTAGTGAATCTCCACAGTGTTCTGCTCAACAAAACCACAGCTGTCTGAACTTGTTACTTACGAATCATGCTATTTCATATGACTGATCAGAGAGAATACTGAAATGAGATCTGTAGTTATTTATTAAACCGCAGATGAATGTAGTACTTTGAATATACATCTACTTAATAGTTTAAAAAATCTTTCCAGTTGATATCTTTGTTTATGCATACAGAAATGGGTTTTCAGAGAACAAAAGAAAATCCCAATAACTTAGAACATCTTTGGATCTTGTTACCTTAAGGATTTACCAACTGAATGCTTTGACACATTTTTTTAGGTTCCATAAATGAACCCCTGGAGGATATGAGACAGTAATAAAATACTCAGTTCTTCTCTTGCAGAAAAGGGAACTATCTAGAGTAGGTTCCACATCAAATCTGAGACTGATAAATTGTGGGGGACAGGACTCCAAATCCAGCTAGAAACAGATACTTGATATACCTTTACTGACATCATAAGCATGCTACTTTCTAAAACAGGGGTGGCTGATGCAGTCCCTACCAGACGTTGCTGGTCTAAAACTTCCATAGGCGATCGTTGTTAGGGATGAATGGAGTTGGAGTTCAAAACATCTGAAGGGTACCACACATGTTGCCACTGTAGCAAAGTATCCCTGCTTGCCAGCGATACCTCTATTTTAACTCAATGTTTTAAAATGTCCCCATCCCACTTTTCTGTATGTTCTGAAATTCATAGGTTTGCTAGCAAGTGTAAGTGGCCATTGCACTGTGTCACTTGGCAAGCTAACAGTCAAGAGGTTTTCTTTGTCAATCCTTTGCCCCCAAATTCACCTACCATGCAACTGGCCTCAGTCTCACATCAATGTGAATTGACCCAGTGCTGGATTTAAATATAAGCTAAACAAGCTATAGCTTAGGGCCTCACTCTCTTGGGGGCCCCCAAAAAAATTAAAGGAAAAAACCTGGATGTACATTTCCAAAATATGATAAAAAACAAATAAAATAAAACCTACATACAGCAACAGTGTTTTGTTTGGTGTTGTGTAGGCTCCTATGATGTAAGTAATGGGCCCCGCCTGCTAGCCTGCTCCCTAAAATATCACCGGTTTGCTCATTTCTATATCAATTACTTTGATAAAATACATATTTTGTTATGTGCAAATGGCTTTAGATACCTATTAGGTCCATAAATTACCACATAGCATATATTCAACACAAAAAACAGCGACAATTTGTTGCTGAAAAAGGATAGCTGGACATATAAAGGGCCCCATTACCTTCAGTAATGAATTGACCCAGGTCCACTTGATATCTACCTCCTGTGTACTCAGGAAACAGAGCCCCTTTTCTGTGACACTGCCGGCTAGGGAAGGGAAGAGTTACAGTGGCCAATGAAGGTGACAGTGTCTTCCTGCATTCCTGGAAGACATTCTGATCGCACAGTTCCTGGAAGACTTCCAGGGGACTCCCAGACAACATGAGACTTGAAGCAGGGAATTCTCATGGCAGCTAGCATCCCCCAGCTTTCATGACATTTGGGTCCTAACATAAATGGGGAGGCCTATAGAAGGTCTTGTCAATTGTGGCTCAAGCTCCTTTGGGGTGGTAGCCAGCCTGTGTAGTGGTAGCCAAGGGCATCTAATTGTCTTTTGTATTCATTTATGAAGGGAAGGCGTTCCTTAGCCTCCAAAGAGTAGCCACAATAGTGTGTTGCATCAAATACAAGTCTTGTGGTATCTAAGGGGAAGAAGATACATGAAGTGGGTAGGTACATGGGTAGGTACAGTATATATCAGAGTACAGAGTACAGTATATATATAGTACAGAGTGGTTTGCTTACAAAATGTATCTGGCATGTCAATCAATGCTAGAGATAAACATGGGTGAGCCATAGTACTATGCTGAGCCAGGACAAGCAGAGAATTCAGTCAAACACCAGATCTGCCTAGTCAGGTGTAAGTCACTCTTGCCTAGAGAGTGCTGGTGATTAATGGGCATAGCAAGAATAAAAGTGTAAATAGAGAGACAATTACCTCCTTCAGTGACTTTGGCAAGTCCTAGGATTTGTTGAGACTGATGCCAAGGTGTCAAATTTGCTAATGAATTCTGACTCCATGGGGTTTCATGTTGAAGTCTTTCTCTGGGATCAAACTAGTTATTTAAAATGGCAGTGCCCTGAAAACAATGGGGGAGTGTTTCAATTTCTCAAGACAGTATTATGTAGTAGAGCTTCAAGTCACTATTCACCAAACTCAGTTTTCTAAATACCACTCCTAATGTAGGCGAAATAGCAATATCCAATGAGGACCAAGCATAGTGCAAGGGCATTGAATGCTAAAGATTGGGGTGGTGGTAATGGAATGGAGTCAATGTGCATCAGCTTGGCTTACTGACAGAAATAGATAAAATTGAATAAACAAAGAAGTCGTCCTTAGTTTGTTATTTAGCTTTCTAATTACTAGCACAAGCTTCCTTAGCAAGTGGCATAATGTGCTTACTACTGTGAAGCCTCTAAACTGCCAATCCATTGCTAATGCATCAAGGCTTTCCACATTTCACTAATGCTAGTTACTGTAAGCTGTTTCATTCAAAGCCATAAATCTACAAGAACATCCCTGGATAATTGACAAATAAGATTCATCATTCCTCTGAAACTGTTCTGTTTTCTCTTTGCTTTCCCCTCCTGCTCATAAACAAGTCTAGTGGGATACTCAGCAGAGATAGTTAAATTGTTTTCGGTTCATTTGGCAATTTTGCATGTCCTTCAGTCTACTGCAGATGAGAAGTAGCAGAAGAATTGGAGCTGGAGTAATAAAACATTTTATATAGTCAAGCTGGCATAACTAAAGTGTTTGTGTCAAAGTGAATCATTCAACTGGCCAGGCTGAAACAGGGCTGCCCCTTGACCATTTTCATTTTACTTCTAAGGGCATTTTCTTGTTGTATAACTTTGACCACACATGTTACACTATATCACATTATTGTTTCTCATTGCATTTTATTGTTACATTGTTGGTTTCTGCCTTGGATGGATTTGGTCTGGGAAAGTGAGTTATAAACATTAAAAATATCAGATTGCTAGCACAATGCTATCTATATCTACTCAGGCATAAGCCCCAGTGAGTTCCTACCAGGTAAGTAGGCATTCAATTCACCTTCATGTGAAAATTTATCAAATACTGGTGCTGTTTTACTAAATCAGGGCTGGGACATCTGTGGCCCTTCAGTTGTTGTTGGACTACAGTTCCCATCAGCGCTAGCTAGCATGGCCAATGATGAGGGAAAGTGGGTGCCTGACAACTTCTGGAGAGCTAAACATACCAAAATATCTTCTAAACACAATGTGATGCCCTGCTAAATACAATAATCTTTCCTTTGTTTTGGAAATGAGTGGATAAAGATCAGATCCTGTTACATTTGTGACCTCTAGAGGCCAACAAGAATTAAATTGATTTTATTTATGCAAAAAAGAATATAAAACTCTCTCTGGAACACCACCATTCTAGATTAGACAAGGCATGCTGAGATACTGCATGCTGCCAAGGTCTTCTGCTATACTAAATGCTGGGGTTGATTAAATTTCCATCTGCTAGCAAGTGGCAAACAGGGATTGACTAGAGAGCAAGTGATTAAATTATGTCTTTTTCTAGTTAACAACAATGGAGTTTAAACTACTGCCAGCATCCTGACACATTTTTCCCCCTATAAGGGTATTCTTAGGCATATTTTTTCCAGCTTGCATTATTCTTGTATAAAAGACACAGGAGTTGTGGGCATAATACTTTGTAGTCCCTATTGTTATAAAAAGTGAAACTGAGTAGCATACAAAATTTGGCTCTCTGTAGGATTACAAAGGATTAAAATTTCCTGCTTTTAAAAACTTGGATCTTTATATCCATTCCCATTTCTTATGTATGGCTGCAAATCCCATTATCTGACATGAAACTTGAAATGCTTTTTCAAAAGAAGAAGTTGGAAAAATTATACCTATGGAGGAAGCTAGGAGAAATTTATGGTGGTTAAATCTCTTTGAACTTGTAAATAATGAAGTAATTGTATTTCAAACAGCATCTGCTACATCCTTTGACATTTGGACAATCCATTTTGAGAGGTGGAAACAAAACTACTAACAAATCAGGTTGATGTATTTGGTCTTTGAAAATGGAGAAGTAAAGAAAATTTGTCGCAATTTAAAGACCAACCAATTTTATTATGGGATAGGCTCTCATGGACTAGAGCCCACTTCAGATGTATGGAGTGTGGTCCTCAGTTGTCAGGCATATATGGATATAAAGAGAAAACATATATGTAAAAGGGGAAAAGAGGAACAGTAGAATTAAATGGCAATGGAATGTAAAAGAAATGGAAGAAAACAGAGCAGGGAAATGTGTGACTCTCCAGGTCTAGTTGGACTAAAATTCAATTTTTTAAAAACTCAATTGGTCATGCTGCCTGCTTACTCCATTTGCCTGGGAATAAATCCCATTGAATTCAAAAGGACTTACTTCTGAGTAGACATGGCTAGGATGGCACTGTTAAACCATACAATAAACATATCGCCACAACCCAGTTAAGCATCTTAGCTGACATTATTTCTAGTGAGAGAATTAAGCACAAGCTCTCTCCTGCTGAAATAACTAAGGATGTTTTTTAAACAACGGTGGCGGCGGCAGCAGCAGCAAGTTAAATCTGGCTGAATTGTGCCCCAGGGCAGATGCAAAATGAAAATAAATAATTGAGTTGTGTTTCTCTCCTGCCCCATGTCACATGATAAATCCACTTATTTCCTCTGTTTTCAAAGTTCAGAGGTGAGCATGGATTCTTATGGAGCCACATGGCACTGCACAGAAGGGGCATGTCAGCAGACTGGAGAAAATCCTAATTTTTGTAGTTAAAAAGGGGGGGGCAAATGAAAATGGGAATGTACATCTTTAAAAACCTGTCCAGAGAGGACTGGTTGTGCACAGAGGTCACAGAATACGGATTATAGGGGAGGGCGGGGAAATCAGTGGGAGGAGGGATGGAGTGGAGTACCACAGAGGAGGCATGGTTGACTCACAGGAACAGTGAACAAGAGCACTCCACACTGCAACCTTTTGTTGTTGCTCCTGTTTAAATATTGATGTGCAAGTGGAAAGCAGGAAGGATAATGGAATGCACTGTGCACAGGGCTGCATCTGAATACAGCAGGAAGAGTGGCTTTTCAGAATGCTCAAGCAAGGTCAAAGCAGTGACGGACCTTGAGGTCTCAGGTTTCAGTGGTGCCCTGTGTGACACCGAAAGTCTTCACCCCCGCCTGTCACTTTCCATTCTATATCATAGTTGTGGCACCCCCTGCAGTGACCCCCAAGCTCCGCGCCTAGTGCAACTGAACCAGTTGCTTTCCCCTAAATTGTTGTTGTTGTTTAGTCGTTTAATCGTGTCCGACTCTTCGTGACCCCATGGACCAGAGCATGCCAGGCACTCCTGTCTTCCACTGCCTCCCGCAGTTTGGTCAAACTCATGCTGGTAGCTTTGAGAACACTGTCCAACCATCTCGTCCTCTGTCGTCCCCTTCTCCTTGTGCCCTCCATCTTTCCCAACATCAGGGTCTTTTCCAGGGAGTCTTCTCTTCTCATGAGGTGGCCAAAATAATGGAGCCTCAGTTTCAGGATCTATCCTTCCAGTCAGCACTCAGGGCTGATTTCCTTAAGAATGGATAGGTTTGATCTTCTTGCAGTCGATGGGACTCTCAAGAGTCTCCTCCAGCACCATCCCCTAAATTAGCGTCTGGTAAAATTCAAACAACCACCCCAGAATTTCCAGTCTGTCTGACTTCAGAGGAAATACCTTCCAAACCAACCGTGTACTAATTACTAGACCCCAGAGCATGCATGTAGGAATTAAGAGCCAATCTCCAAAATATATTTTATAGGATGAAGTTGGACATTAGCTTCTATAATCACATTATGGAAAAGAATGGAGGACTGAGGGAAGGCAAGGGGGGGAGCAATGAAATTTATTTTTCCAGTGGTAATTCCCATTTGAGAAGATAAAAACCAACTGGTAATGGAACACACTTAATATCTCTAACCCACTTACCAACTACAAGGCACACACACAAGTCTAAGTACATCTGGTGGAAGAATGCTAGACCAACTGCACCTTGGAAAGTGATCAGTAATGCTTTTAGACTTCTACATCCGTTTGATACTTTTATCAGATTTGGCAATGCACCTTCACTTTGTTTGAATTGTCAGTAAGTTTAGGAAATGTTTTCCAAGGACCTTAGTGCAACACATGTGTTGGGCTGTGAATGTTATCAAATGCATTTCTTAATACTAATATACCCTTTGTCCAAAAATGAAAGCCTCACATCTGAACAGTAATTGCAATGTCCTTTGCTGAACAGGAGCACATTTCGGATAGCACAGATTTTTGTATTTTTACCCTGTGCTCATACTTACGGTACGTTCTGCTTCTTCTTTTCCTTATTTCAACACATTTTTTAAAAAATAAACTGTTGCATCTATAAGCAATGTGCAGTATGACTGTAGGAAGAGCACCTCTACTCTTCAGTTTCCCTTTTGTTGTATAAGTACAATATTAATTCACTATCTGGAGGTCTGTTGTGAGAAAGCCATTTTCTACTGAGAAAACCTATATAATACCTGGCTTTAAGTACTTTCCATCACAGTGCTATGAGCCTTCATCCAGGCAGATATAGCAGCTCACAGAATCAAGCTTATGCATCCTAGCATTGGTGGGAGGACATAATATCTTGGGCTAGCCATGAGAACATGTATTTCTGAGGGGGGGGGACATGCTTAGAGATGCAATGCACAGAAATATAATGGCCTAGAATTGAATGAAGGCTCTGAGAGAAGAGAGATTCCAGATTCAATAACTCCATTTGTTCTCTAGGTAATTCTCTCTGAACATTCAAAAGGCAGAGTAAATTAGATCTTACTCTGCCTTTTAAACATTCGGAGTCAGTTGCCTTGGAAAACAAATTGAGTTATTGAATCTGGAATTTCTGTTCCCATTGAGTTTTCATTCAATTCATCATACTCTAGCTCTCTAGCTCAACATTTACCAGTAACTCTCATTTTCCAAGTGTGCATGGATGTGAATAAGACATTGAAACTCATTCCTGAATAGTGCATAAGGGAAATGTGGCAATCTGTAGTTTTAGCAGTAAAGTCCATCATAGTTTATCTAACATTTTGAGGCCATAACAATCATTTTTTTAAAAAGTATCACTGTCTGCTTTATGCAAAAGGTGATGGCAACATGCCCCACAAGCAGTAGATGATATTTTTATACTTTGTAAAAAAATATAACACACTCTGAGCATTTTCTGCAGGCCTTAATATTGCATTACTTAGTAGATGGGGTGGGGTGGGGAATTTCTCTAGAAAAAAGAAGAAGTTAAAACATAAATGCTATGGGCAACATTGTCCAAGTGTGACTAAGCGATGAACCAACCCCATCTATTTTTTCTTAGTCTTTTCCATAATGAGCATTTGTTTGAAGGTACCACCCCCTGAGGAGGTGTTAGCGCCAGGACAAATCGCACTGTGTGGGTGGCCCCAGTGTCCTCATCTGCCCTCTGCCTCTGCTGCCCCTTCTCCTCTTTGTGGTGCTTCATCATGGATTACCTCCACAGCAGCAGCACTTTTGGGGCAATGGTGGCCTCTGTCCTCTCTTCCCCTGCCTCCCCAGCTTACTCCCTGCCACTGGTTTAGCAGTAGCAGCAAGAACCTCTGCCTCCTCCCTCCCTGCCTTGCTCTAGAATGCAATAAATGAAATCATCATCTTCCATTGGTTCGACCATGCTCACAGTAATTTATCCTAAATAGTTAACCAAACCAATCTTACTTGTCCCAGCCTCCCAGTACCCTGACATATAGAAGTAGGAAGAAGTTGCAAAGGGAGCTAAGAAGCAGCTTGGATGCTTGTCTGCCATCAAGTTGCCCCCATCTCTCACCCAGCTACCTTCTTATGTGGACAGTTTCTGCAGCGAATTGCTGCCCCACTGGTGTGTCATCATGCTTGAAAGACACTGGCTCTATGCCACACCGCATGGAGAAGCTCAAACCACCATGTTGGTGGAACCCACTGTGGTCAACATCTGCACCATACATTTAAAGAACATTTAGCACGTGATTTCCCCCCAAGTTTCCTGGGGGAACTTTAGTTTGCCCTCACAGAGCTGCAATTCCCAGTATGCTTAACATGTTGCTGTCTGCCACTGCTGTCCATGACTTTAAGACAAAGATGATCAAATCAAGAGCATACACAGAGAGAGCGAGAGGGAGCTTGCAAATAGGAACTACGAAGCAACAGCACTTTCTGCCTCTTTGCATCTGCTGAAATGCAGAGGGTTGATCGAGGCGAGCAACATTTCTCATGGCACTTACAAAGTCGCAGCAACATTTTTGGCCTCAGGTACCAACAAGGCACAAAAAGTAATATTATTTCATGTTCTGGGATTATGTCCATACAGAGGTAATAGCTATGACAACATAACACAAAATCATAAAAATGTTTTTAGTAGATTTTAGGAGAAAAGGAAAGAAGGCTCAGTTTTCCTCCTCCAAGATTGTGTATGAATCATCTTAAAAGATCCATCTTTTTCATTTTGCTAGAATCATCTCACACTTGGAACAAATTATCAGGTGAGAATATTTTGTCTTCTTTTTTTTCCTTAAGTGGAGACTTCTGCAAAGTCTTCTTTCCATGTTAGGGATGAAGAAAATGTAGTTTTTGTGTGAAGATATAGGTCTTATTGGGGTTTTGTTTATTTATTTCAGCACTCTTACACAAAAAATAGCATTTCAGATTTTAAATATCCCCACTAGTAATATGAATGTTATATGAATGTTATAGGCCACCTTTACACCTTTTACATCAGTAAAAACTGACCAGACTAAACCCATCACCCTCTTTCTCTAAATCATGTTCTTAATTTTGAGGGCCTACACCAGAGTAGGCTGATTTCATACTACAATACGTAACTCAGAATTTCTATTTGACCAGCAGAGGGAGCTCATGCTTTCAACTTTTTTTCCTTTTCCTCACATGCAAATTCAAGAATTCCTTTTTAAAATAGGCCTTTTAAATTATTATTGTTGTTGTTGTTGTTTTAAAAAAATCTGGGCACACATACTTCTTGCATATGTGTAGAAGTTAAATATATATAGCTTGTCAGACTGGTAATATATTGGACTTCTCTAGCTCTGAATTAAAAACTAAACAGCTTAAATATTCAAGTTTTCAGGGTGGCATTTAGTCTCAGTTTTGTTAGTGGACAGAGAGTACAGAAACACCTATACTAACTGCATAGAAATATAGGCTGAGAAGGAAGCAGAAGAGTGTAAAATCAAGTACAGAGTGTGTTCCAAGGAAGCATCAATGGAGGTCCCAAATCAAGGTTAGGGGACTTTTCTCCAGCTTCTTTAAAAAAAATCATCATTATGCAGTCTGAACTAAATTTGACAAGCCAGTATTATCATTATTGAACCTTGGTGTGTTTCCTAAGAAAATAATATGCATTCTAGGTAACTAGGAAGAAGACTAGATATGAAAGGCTCCTTGTTCTGTGAAAAATGACTCCCCGATCTGATTGAACTTTCTTCACTTGGGCTAAGGGGTTCCACTTGAGTACAACAAGAACTCTCACCTAGCTGTTGCAATTTGGAGCACTGTAGCTTACTTGGAGAAATCATCTCAGAACTGGCTTAGGGGAGGGAGGGGAAACCCCAAGCCCTTGCCACAGCTTTGAAAGTTTATTTGCAAATCAGCACTGGTATTCTATTTCTGTGGTTTCATGTGGATGGGGGAAATGCAACTTTATTGCAGTGGTGGCATACTTCTGAATTTGTTAGAATACTAATGTTCTGATAGAGTGGCTGGTGAGACATATCCAACTATAATGATAGCAAATAACTTGTTGGTTTGTTTTTTAATTAATGACATGAAGTTGGAATGAACCCATCCCATTTCCTTTTCCTTCCACTTCTAGTACTGCAAAGGGCAAGTTGTAATTATTTAAATGTAAAACATTTTAAAATTTAAACTTCAAATGCTTTTTTAAGGTGAACGCTCTGCATTTCAACCAAGGAAATGTACTGGAACAAATACTTGTGTGTGTGTGTGTGTGTGTGTGTGTGTGTGTGTGTGTGTGTGTGTATCAGTGCCCAACTTCTTACAATACAATTCATATTGTATTTGGACACATCCCTGCCCCACCCCCAGCTTCTTGCTTGAGGAAGAGCTAGTGATATGACCCAGAATGACTCACTGAGCAACCTGATTAAACACACACTGTTTCAAAGAGCCCAATTCAGAGATCAGACGTGGTAGTCTTTTAAAAGTAATGCAAGTATAGGCTCAAATGTATCGGGCTTTTGGATACCAGTGTATCAAATTCTCAAGGTGTGGCATTTATCGCCCACTGGAATTTGCTGATAGGTTTATATTATTCGGCATTTGAAAAGTGAATTGAGCTTAACTATACATGTGTGTGGTCTGGAGGACTGCAGGTGCATTTTATATGCGGCATCTGGGTCTCTCAGAGTGGCAAAACTAAAGGGGGCACCAATACATTGGCATTTTATTCACAAGGCGCTTACACCACAGCATCCCCCATCCCATTGCGCATCTGGCCCTAGTCAGTTAAAGCAATAGTTTTGGGGTGCCTGTTATGATTGTGTAGTCCTTGTAAGGGCACAGAAGAGACAGGCATGGGCAGGAAGGCTTTCCCATTTTGTTGGAAGCTTCCCATTTTGTTGAAACCAAAGTGCGCTTTCACTGGCATACACATCACTAAAGCTCTCCCTTGCATGTTCTAAGTCATGGGCAGGCAACCTAAGGCCCGGGGGCCAGATTTGGCCCAATTCCTTTCTAAATCTGGTCTGCGGATGGGTCCGGGAATCAGCGTGTTTTTACGTGAGTAGAATGTGTCCTTTCATTTAAAATGCATCTCTGGGTTATTTGTGGGACATAGGAATATTTTTAAATATAGTCCATCCCTCCACAAGGTCTGAGGGACAGTGGACCGGCCCCCTGCTGAAAACGTTTGCTGACCCCTGCTCTAAGTTCTATAGACATGAGAACAGATGAAGAAAGATCATGCAACAATCCTGGATATATGAGATCAGGATTCCTCGAGTGGGTACTCCTGAGACTGGCTGTAACAGAATCCTATTCCCTGTTGTGACTGGAGAAGGGAGGAGAATGTGGAGGAAGGCAATCCATTGACTTATATAGTAATGTTTTGATACCTGTTTTCAGGCATATGTTACACCACTGGAGTGAGTGAGAACTCTAGCACTCTCCTGAACTTGCAATTCTCCCTTGCTATGCTCCTCCTGCTGCACCATCATGGTAGTACTCTGCCCATGCCATGATGTAGCTGGTGATAGAATCCTACCAGTGCAAAGGTATCACTAAGCTGGTGGTTATTTGTTCTGTGGTACTGCGCTTCACCATTGTGGGGTAACTCTACTCAGCTGCCCATCAGGTTTAACTCAGGAATAATTACTATTTCCCCCTAACACAAGGTGATGGGAATCATCAGACTAAATGCACTCAACAACCTCCCTGCTCTGTTCTCATTATATTGTATTTTAGGGAAGGGGTTGTTGTATCATACACTGCATGGTTGATTTTAATTGTTGTTAGTTACCCTGAGTGGTGCACAGGCACCAAAAGGGCAGGGTGTGCATTTTTTATATTAATAAATAAAGTTTAACTTGATATATTTATTGCCCATTTCCCCTGACCATTGCATTACAAAGAATCACACAGGATGGAAAGCATATCCTCTGGGCATCAATATGTCAATTTTCACAGGAAACGTTATAGGAAATGTTAAATAAAAACAGGAATCAAAATGAACTGCTAGCAAAGCAATCATACAGTATTTTCCTGGGCAAGCCAAATTCCTTAGGTTTGTAGAAAGTTCATTGGCTAGAGATACACTTGCATATTACATCCCAGTCATATGATCCATTTGTATATCTCGCCCAACCATATAATAATACTCTTCTGCATTTATTCTTGATTAACTGGCTACCCCTCTTCCCAAAGCCAACCAAAAGTGGCTTAGAATTCAAAATAATTTTAACAATAACGATAAATCAGTAAGTAAAAACCCCAACAGTAACAGCAAAAGCAGAGTTAGAATCAACAGATCTAATTGTTCTGGGAAAATGTAAAAGGACTTACCCGGCACCAAAAAGTCAACAGACTCAATACCAAGCAAACTTTCTTGGGTGGCAGTTGCAAAGCTTTAGCATTCCCAAAGGGGAACCTTTATTCCCAGTGTCTTCTCCCCTCACCTCCGACAGTGGAATAACCCACAAAAGGGTTTCCATGGCTGGCTTGGTTGGAGGGAAGCAATCTATGTAATGTGTCTTCCATACACATAAAAAGTCTACTCCAGAAAAATTAGTAAATCACACTGCTAGCAACCCCAAGAGAGCGTCCCCAACATATAATGTCTTAAATGAGAGTTGAAATAGTGTAATTTCATACATGTGGAATTGTGGAGGGGGGGTCTTACATAAATAGAACTTCAAACGATGCATATGGTCTGATTATAGTACAAATATTTGGCATGCAGCACAAAATAAAGAATTCCAATCCAATCACATCCTGCTTCCAATAAGGACAAAAAAACTTACCCCAACACTAGACTTATTCAAAGGTTAATATTTGTATTAGCAGCAACTAAATAAAGATATGTTAATATTGCACACTGGCCTATTAGATAATCAAACATATGCATAAAAAATAAATAATGTCCAAGCAAAATATCATTCCCCCCCTCCCTCTCAATTATTAATCAAACTGCATTTATCAAAAGGAAGTAGCGATATCAAGCCTAAAGCATTATTTCCTCAGCATGAAAAGAGCAAGGTAAACAGTGGACATTATACTCTTTTGGAACAAATTAAATATGCCTATAACAACCCAGCAAAGAATGCAAATAGTGTTTAATCATATGTTTGAAAAATATTTACTTATCAGTTGACTAAAACTATGCAGGCGTGGTATTCTTTGGTAAAGTACATAGATGACTGTTGGAACACACAATGAATGGGGCTGCCATCTTGCCTAAGACAAACTGCAGTTATTCAGGCAACTGCCATTTTAGAAATTAATGGAAGTGCAAGTGTCCCGTTTACTCCAAGTTACTGAGGATTTTTCAGAAATTCCCACAGTTTGATGAGAAATGCTTGCATTCTGTACAAGCGCCACTGAATACCTGAAAACTACTTTGCAGCGGTGCATATTCCTTCTGAAGGTCATTTGGTTTATATCTGCTTGTGATAACTGGGACATCTGAGTCCCTCAGATGTCACTTGCCATTTCTCTGTGGTTGATAAGTGTGTCTATCTAGGATTGGGGAGACGAGAGTTCAAATCCCCACCGAGTCATGAAACTCCCTTGGTGACCTTTGGCCCGTTGCTTTTTCTCAGCCTAACGCACCTCACAGGGTTGTTTTGAGGATAAAACTGGTGTAGGAGACAGGGGCTGTGTATGCCATCCTGAGGAAAGGGAAGATATATATTCAATATAAATATGTAATCTGGTAGAGAACAAGAGATTCCTTCTTTCTTTTCTTTTCTTTTGCTTAATTACTTCCCCTGAGATTCCTGCATTCCTATCCAAGATCCTATACCAGACCCACAAAAATACACAGCGTTATTTGTTTATAGTTGGGGAGGAGGTCAAATCCTCCTATTTAGCCAAGAAATAGGATAAAACTTCATCCAGTCCCAAACAATTGAAATGAATCAGGATTTGCAGGCTCAAATGGTCCTCCCTAACAGATTGAAGTTGATGCACAACTTCCCCATCAGGGATAGAACTGAACTGCTATTTGAACGTTATATATTTTTTAAAAACTTGATAATTAACAAGTAGACTTTGTTCTACTGCGGTTGGTTTTTTCCCATCAACTCTTAGGTTTTTAGACTGTGTGGGGGAAAAACCCTGCCTTACACTTAGGGAAGAGTAGACGTGGGAGACAAAACTATAGTCCTGTAAAAACAAAAAAATTTTTTTCCTTCCAGTAGCACCTTAAAGACCAACTAAGTTAGTTCTTGGTATGAGCTTTCGTGTGCATGCACACTTCTTCAGATACACTATAACAGAAGTTGCCAGATCCTTCTATATAGTGAGAAGGTGGGGAAGGGTATTACTCAGAAGGGTGGTGGGAATGGGTGATTGGCAGATAGCTGTGATGAGCCTGTTGACGACTCTTAACGACTGCAATAGGTCTTACAGGAAAAAGCAAGGGGTGAGAAGGTGAAAAATGGCTTTGTCATGTATAATGAGATAAGAATCCAATGTCTTTGTTCAGACCAGGTCTCTCCATGGTTTTAAGTTTGGTAATGAGTTGCAATTCAGCAGCTTCTCTTTCCAGTCTATATCTGAATAGAAGGATCTGGCAACTTCTGTTTCAGTGTATCTGAAGAAGTGTGCATGCACACGAAAGCTCATACCAAGAACTAACTTAGTTGGTCTTTAAGGTGCTACTGGAAGGAAATTTTTTTTTTTTGTTTTGACTATGGCAGACCAACACGGCTACCTTTCTGTAACTGGAACTATAGTCCTGTAAGGACATGATGTTGTCGATCTGGTCGCCATCACAATGGGATAAATATCTGAAAACGCTCGGTGGTACCTCGGTGAGATTAGTAACCCTCCCCACTGCCCCCCTCTGGCTATGACTGCCACCAGACAGATCTTCCTGCGAATGCTTTGAACTTAGATTTATATGTAATTAGCAGGCTGCTTAAAGAAAACGCTCTCTTGGGAACGGGGACTGAAGTGACGCTTCACACGTGTCTGACCTCCTGTTTCTTTAACAGCTGCAGGGTGGTCAGAAAAGCTGCACCTGCTGAATCCCCGCCACCATGGAGCGGTTGAAGCTGAAATGTTTGTGGGGCGGGCGGGAATGGTGACTTCCGTAAGAACAAACTTCCCGCTGACATTTGACGTGAGGGGCTTCGGCTGCGCGGGGTTTGTGTACGTCGAGGGGAAAACTACGGCCGTCCCGGGCTTTAGTTGCGTCAAGGACTATCGCCTCGCAGCTCTGAGGCGCTGCCAAGCTGGCCTTTTCCCGCTTGGCACACCAAACAGCAGCAAGAAGAAGGGGCGGGAAGGGAGCGAAGCGCGCCTAAACTCCCACTCGGCGTTCGCATCTGCCTTGGCCAGCTTCTGTTCCCGCCGGGCTCTGGCAAGAGAGCGCACAAGCCCCACCCCCTCGCGAGCTTTCTGTCGCTCACGCAACCACGCCCCCCCCATCTCCGGCGCTGGCAGGAGCAGGGAGCGCGGCGGCGAGGCGACGTCGGGGCGACGTCAGCGGGGGCGCGCGGTTCAGACTCCAGCTCTTTAAAAACAGCGTGTAAACTGAGATGCTCCTACAAAGAGCGGCTCGGGCTTACGGGAGCAGCAGCAGCCGCCACCGCAGTCCCTCCAACTGCAGTTTCATGAGCTGCCAGCTATTCTAAGCGTCCCCTCTCTCGCCGAGTTTGAGGCTATATATTCACAGAAGAGCGAGAGTCGCCTTCCCACCTCAAAAAGCCGAGCGCGCGCCTCCGAGCGTCGGCAAGCCCCCGCGCCTTACAGCTGAGGGGGGGAATGTCCGCGGCTCCCTCGGCTTCTCAGGAAAGGAGCTCCGCCGTTTTCGCCGCTCGCCCCCTCAGCGCCGCCTTGGCACCATGGACACCTCCTCTGCCGCCGCCGCCGCCCGCGCGCTGCTCCTTGTCAGCTTGCTTGGGATCCTCGGCGCGGTGGTGCCGCTTGCCGGCGGAGGGAGCCCGTTCGGAAGGCGCCCGAGGAGCTGCCCGGCCGCTTGCCACTGCGAGGAAGACGGGATGCTCGTGAGAGTGGACTGCTCGGACCTGGGCCTGGCCGGCGTGCCCGCCAACCTCAGCGTCTTCACCTCTTACCTGTAAGTGGCTTTGGCGCGCGGGGCAGGCGCCCCTTTTTTGCAGCTGTGGGAACGAAGAGGGGGGGGGCAGGGCAATGAGAAAGCCGCTACCTTAGTCGTTGGTGAGGCTAGGTATAGGGGGTGATGCTATGATTACGCCATCGGCGTGCTTTCCGAAGAACAGGTAAGACAGGTCCTACCTCGAGGGTTTACAATCTGAGACCCACTGAAACAACGGAGGAAAGGGGGGGGCGGGATGAAGACATGCGAGGAGGGCTCTGTGATTCTATTTCAATTGCGCAGACTTTGGCTTAGTTAGAATAAGGGGAGGATAAAGGATCTCGTCGATCTCAGTCCTTTGCGCGATGGTCGCCCGTGCCAGAGCAAGACCATGTTCTGCTAAGGACGTGATGTCCTGGATTAAGCAGGGGACAGCGGTATCCGAAATAAGCCATGCTGCTTAAAGCGATGGGTATCTAGTAACCTAAGCAAAACCCTGTGGTGTGTCTACTGGTTTAGGTTTGTCCCTCTCAAAGGGAACTTCGTGAAAATGGTTGTTTTTTCCTGTAATCCTGTTCCAGTTACGGCTACTTAAAAAAAATAAAAATGCAGATGAGTTGTTCTGAAAGACTGTTGCGTGAGCGCTAAAAACAATTAAGGGCATTGTGGAGTTTGAGTTTGTTCTTTAGGAGCAGTGGAGTTTCACAAGAAAGAAGGTGTCCGTCTCAATAGGTTTGTTACCCTATGGGTGTTGTGGGATCAGCACTCCTCACGTATGCAATTCCTTCACAGCACCCTCAGGATGTCAATGGCATAAAAATGCCAGCCTATGCATTTAACTGGGATTTAACCTTTCCATGGAAAACCCAATAGATTTTACTGTTGCCAACAACACATTTGCATTTTGTGGAACCCACCCCAACATGACATGGGATCAGAAGGCAGTTCTTTAAAAGTGGGGCTATCTGACAGTCTCGTGTCTGTCCACCACTCTGACAGCATCAGATATAACGGAGATGGGCAGCACTGTGTAATTCCCAAGCTTGAGGCACTCCGGTTTTAGACAGATGTGCCTGTTTTCCACCACCAATGGGCAACAAAAGTCCAAATGCACCATGGAGCCTGACAGAGTCTTGGGAACCATCCTCAAGATCTAAAAAATCTGATTCAGCATTGCAACCAGCATCATGAGCTATGATATAAATATTATTGTAAAATTACACACATTAGGATTGAGCATGATCCATGTCACTTTCAAATCCGTAGGCTGCAATCATGCATTCTATTACATTCAGCGGGGCTACTGCAAGCTATGTGAGCCATGGTACTTGTTACAGCTCTCCAACACTTAGTACTCTTTGTTTGTATATTCTGAGCTGGAAGGTACCAGGGGATGGAGATGGTAGAGTTGTGAAATATGTTTAAGGCTGTAGTCCTATAGAAACATGCCTGGTAGTATGTATGGTTGAACTCAGTGGGTTACTTCTTAGCAGAGACAGTCAGGATTTACAGTGTCACGTAAGGTAAAGGTAAAGGATCCCTGGATGGTTAAGTCCAGTCAAAGGCAACTATGGGGTGCAGTGCTCATCTTGCTTTTCAGGCTGAGGGAGCCAGCGCTTGTCCACAGACAACTTTCTAGGTCATGTGGACAACAGGACTAAACTGCTTCTGGTGCAACAGAACACTGTGATGAGTGCCAGGTGCACAGAAATGCTGTTTACCTTGCCGCTGCAGCATTACCTATATATCTACTTTAACTGGTGTGCTTTCAAACTGCTAGGTTGGCAGAAGCTAGGACAGAGCAACTGGAGCTCACCTCGTCACACGGATTCGTATTGCCGATCTTCTGATCGGCAAGCCCAAGAGGCTCAGTGCCAGGTGTGTGTGCGCGCGCTGTATGTTTATATTAGTATCTTGCTGTGCTGTCAAAGGACATGGCAGATTTTTATTTCTTTTTGTTTGGTACGAAGAGGTAAGATATGTATGTGTTAATTGTGAATTTATGGAGCCAGAGTAGAAAAAAAAGTATGATTGAGAATATGCTTTCACATTATCAAAATTTGTACATGAAAAGTGCTTTTATATAGGAATTAAGTTACAACCACAGCCTGCATGCTTTGTTTTATTGTTGTACATTCACTGAGAAGCTGCTGTCTAGGCTAGGGCACTGCAATACAGGTGTACTGGATGATCTCACTTCACTCGACTATACCTTGAGGTGGCACAGAGACACCACTTCAAAGCCAAATCCATGCACACTTAGGGGATGTATGTATTTAGAACCATACTACAAGGGGAAACCTAGAAAAACAAACAATTTCTTGCCAAAACACCTGTGTAGATGTTGTTTTATAGTGCAATCCTAATGAGTTCAATGGGGCTTACTCCCAGATAAGAGGTTATATAGGATTACGTTTATTAGAAAATAGAATGTAAGCCATTTAAATACATTTTTCCCCATTCAAAATAGGTGCAAGGTACATATACAAGTATCTTGCATGATTTGATGGGCCACAGGCCTGATCCACCAGGCTCAACAACTTTTGGGGTGTCTTGGTTTTTACTCTTTGAAATATGGCAGCCCTGTCTTATGTTCTTTCGGGTACTTATACCAATCCACTATATAATTATGATGCATTGTTTACAGAGTAGTTAAAAATGAAGCAAGAGCATAAACTTGGTTGGCACTGCTGGATGCTATCTTTACTTTCGCTTCCCAAGGCATGGCTTTGAAGTGCAGTATTTTATTTAATCTTTAACTGATCTCTGCCTAAGACCAGAGCAGGTGCCCAGGAAGGCAGATCAATCTTCCCTTTGGATTTACTACTCAGTCTAGCCAAGGAAATTGTAGTCTCCATATCAGAGATAAGGAAGCTTTGACTTGTGGGGAGGATGTGGCCATTCAGGCATCTCTGTCTGGCTCTTGAGATGCTTTCCAAGCTGTGACCTGCCCTGCCCTGCCCAGGCCGCACTGCTCTCTGGCTCTGCTCATATCCTTCTTGAGTGCCTCTGCCTGGCTGTAATATATCCTTCAACTGTGGAAGTTGCTCTTGCTTGCTGGGATGGAGAGATGTGTTTGTGTGAAGAAATCTCTGACTTCTGCAGGTGGGCAGCAATGTAGCCCTCTGCGTTCAGTGTTCCACCCACTATAGGCATGTGACCTCCATAAGGTTTCCTATGAAAGAATGTGGACCTCAGGTTGGAAAAGGTCCCCCACCCCTGTCTATATGCCGCTTATCAAACCTGGTGATAAACTAGAGTGTTTTTACTTGATCTGACATTGGATACCCACCCCTAATCTTCTCTGGTGTAGCTACTGGGTAGAAGGTCAAAGGCATTTGAACATGATGGATATCTTTTTTTTCTCCTCAAGACAAACAGATTTGGACACAGTAGAGTATGAGACTTTTATACTGGAGGCCTCCTTGATATGTGAAAACTGTTCTTCCAAACCAGGAGGTGATGCTGCACCACTGTCTTGTGGATTTTAGGTCACGTTTATATCCACCCAGTTTAATGCTTGAAAAATGTGCAAGCTCCATTTGTATAGGTTTTGGCATGATACAATGGGCTAAAGGTTTATCGCTGCACTTTTAAAATAATTGTATGACTTCGAGAAAAGTGCTACTTTTCATGAAAGTGAATAGACGAAACATCAATTTGTTGCTATTATCATGACATCAAGATTGTTTAATTGGGTGAAACTTTGTGATTACCACCCCTTTTTTTCCTTTCTCAACTTCAACCATTGTTTTGAAAATTGCTTTGCATTATCGGTCATCGTAGTAATTCTTGGTAGTGAAATTTCTCCATTTAAAGCCAGTATCTTTTTACTTTACTATTGAGGTCAACTTCATTATTCATAGAGCAAATAATGCTATTTCAAACCATTATGACAAATCTCCTTGCAGCCTTGCCTAAAGCAGTGGTGGTGAATAACCTTTGCAGCCCTTTAGGGAAGGGGAGGCTTCAAGAGTCCTAACACATGTTAATGCTAAAGGAGATGGCAGGGCTAAGGTTGGACTATTTAAGCCTCTCCTGCAGCCTCTTCCATTCCTTGACACCCACCCCTTACTCTTTGTTCAGTATAGGCATTGCTAGTTGTCTTCTGGGACCAAGTAGGATTTTTTTGGCTTTGCTGATTGACTTTTTTGCCTACACTGTACTGATTTGGTGGCTGGTGCTCTTAGCAGGTGGCAGCCATTGAATAGGTTCATTGGGCACATAAAAGGTAAAGTACCCCTGCCCGTACGGGCCAGTCTTGACAGACTCTAGGGTTGTGCGCTCATCTCACTCTATAGGCCGGGAGCCAGTGCTGTCCGCAGACACTTCCGGGTCATGTGGCCAGCATGACAAGCTGCATCTGGCGAGCCAGCGCAGCACACGGAAACGCCGTTTACCTTCCCGCTAGTAAGCGGTCCCTATTTATCTACTTGCACCCGGGGGTGCTTTCGAACTGCTAGGTTGGCAGGCGCTGGGAACGAGCAACGGGAGCGCACCCCGCCGCGGGGATTCGAACCGCCGACCTGACGATTGGCAAGTCCTAGGCGCTGAGGTTTTACCCACAGCGCCACGGTTTGCTGAGCCTCCATAGGCACCTTTAAGAGTAACAAATGTAGTCCTGAGATTTGTCTTTGAGGCTGTGGGTAGGGAACACCTTTGGGGCCAACCTATGAAGCAGCAAGGCCTCTTGACTCAACCGGAAGATGGGGCATAAGGAAAGGGGTAGATGAAATGCTGCTCCTCATTCTTAGCAGGGCTGGCTTGACCAGTTTGCCATATGCAGTTAATATCCCCCACCATTCCCCACCACCACTGGTCCATTTTAAAGGAATAAACATGGCATATTTCACACAACCTTGTGTCTCACCTCCTTAGTTTCCACTGTTGGTGCAAATTACTGTTCCTAGCTGAATGTTTTGTTTGTTGTTAACCAAGTAAAGCTATTGACTAATAACTTCATTCTATGTAACAATTCCTCACTGGAAACAAGAGTGGCAAAATATATATGCTAGAATAAACTTGTTAGTTATTAAGTTGCCACTAGACTGATTGTTTTGCTGAAACCAACAAACACAACTACTCCTCTCGAAATTTTTGATGCTGTGCACCACAGGGACAGGCAGAAGGACACACTCAAATGTGACATAGCAGCCAAGTGGCAAAGGTATCTGCCTTCCTGAAAGTTGAGGATTCAGGTACAGTGGTACCTTGGTTCCTGAACTGCTTAGTCGTTGAACAAATTGGCTCCCAATCACCACAAACCCGGAAGTAAGTGTTCCAGTTTGTAAACGTTTTCCAGAAGCCAAACATCTGACATGGCTTCCATGGCTTCTGCAGCTTCCGACTGAGTGCAGGAAGTTCCTGAAGCCAATCGAAAGCCATGTCTTGGTTTTTGACGGTTTCGGGAGTCGAATGGACTCCCGGAATGGATTAAGTTTGAGAACCAAAGTACCACTGTATTGCCTAAGATGTCTGTCGTCAGCCTATCCAGCCTACAGATGAGACTTGATGGATAATGTATATAAACACTGCTTTCTTTCATGTGCTGTAGAACATGGCAAAACACATTTATTGTAAAGTATTTCATCTGTGCTGTTTGGAATCAAGGACAGTGAATGTAAAGGTTGGAACTATACATATTTAGTCAGAAGTAAATTAAAATATGATCAGCCTATAGCTACCCCGGGGACCAGTTGATTGAAGAATGGTGTGCATATACATTAAGCAAATAATGTAGGTCTTGCTAAGTTCAATAGGGTTTACACCCAACTAAGTGTGATAGGATTTTGGCATTAGTAACATAAAACTTGTAGGCCAGGACTGAACTGTTAAAAACCAGAGGATGGGGAAAGCTGGAGTTATGAACTGTGCCACTTACTTTTCAAAAGTAGCTTTCTAGTAATTAGCTATATTAAAGCATACCCTGTCAGGCATAGCCATTAACTTCAGTTTGTCTGCTCAGAGGTGAATACCACGTAAACCATGTAATTAAATATATACTGTATTTAATTATATATTGCTTATACAAAAAAACCATTCCAAAATATTTTTATTGTTAGACTGAACTTTTCTGAGGTGAATTTAAGTGCTGTCCTTAGGATGACAATATATATTCTTCTGGGGTGGGGGAAACCCATATCCATACACTTTTCAGTCCTAAGCATATCTGAAAGAAGCAAGTGTAATGGGAGATTTTACTTCTTCTCATTTTTGTTTAAACATTTATTCTTCTCTAAAAACTTTTTTTAAGTACAGTTAAAAAGTAGATTGTTATATGGGCCACTGAAAACAAAAATATAAAAAGTCAGTGAAAGAATAAAGTGTAATCTAAAGAAAATTCTGGCTGAGTGAAAAAATATCAAAAAGGTGCAGTAAAGTGAGGAGTTTCTACATTCACTGTTTTGGCTAGTTTACAATAAATCATGATAGATCAGATTTGTTTATTTGTATCTAGTCATCAGACCACCACGCAACAAAAGTTTAATAGTATAAGGTAAGTAAATAAATTCACCATATGTCATAAAGGTTTGTGATATTCTTATTAATTAGAATGGCCCTGTATGGTAAGGTTATCTAGATCATGGTGGCTAAACTCAAGGATGCTAGCATTATAGAAATACATTTTAGTCAATTCTCTTTTCCTTGACACATATAAATTGGCAAATTATGCTGCTTTTAAATACTGGGCCATCGTGTACTTAAATAAAGCACAACTAAACTAACGTGTTGCATTCCCTGTTTGCTAAATCTATATGCATGTCAGGGTTGTGTGACTTTAAGGGGAGAGACTGAAAAAGCCATTGCATAGCATACACCCAGTATTCCTTTTTTTGTGGTGACTGCTCTGTGGAAATTATATGTAAACTGACAGGGTGGTGTGGTGGGGGAAGGAAACTCCCTTTAAACTAGTAAAATGCAAGGGTCTGGCAGAGTGAAGGCACCTTCAGTTTGGCTTAGTATCTGGAGTGCAGAGGACAATTGGCCTGACAGAGGGAGCCCGACTCCAGCTGTGAACGCGTGCGTGAAGCTGACCTTCCCAGTCAACATGCCAGCTGAGATTAGACTTCCTTCAAGTGTTCCCTTGTTAACTTGGCCTTTTTTCCCCAGTGGAGTTTGTCTTTCAAATGCTTACCATTAAAATTGCTTACCCAGATCTGGAGCAACTTGGAAAGCTTTCTTTTTATACTCTCGGCAGCCTCTGCCCGTTATTGTTTAAAGAATGCAATTGTAATCATTTCCACCGAAATCAGCGGGATTTGTATCCAAGTGAATAGGATGGGGGGGGGAATGTTAATTGTTTGCAGGCATTTAAAAATGCCATTTATGTTTCCTTGTTGTTGTTAATTTAAGGAATAGTGTTATCATGATTGCTGAGGTCTTGAGGCGAGTTCCATTGTTGCCAAACAGAGCAGAATTCTTTGGGTTTGGGATTATGGTAACTGAGAAAGCTTGAGTTTGCACTACTGATCATGAAACAGATAAGGTCTGGGTGATTAACCCCCCTTCAGTAACAATGCAGTGAATTTAAGCGGTAGAGGGTCTGGACTACAACTCAGCTGGTCAGATCAGTTCTATGGGGTGCTACACAAATGTCCCCAATATGCATGTTCATACAGAAACTACTCTTCATCTAGGTAAGCGTGAGGCTTTATAATATTTAAAGGATACTTTCAAAATGGGCGAAAGTACTTTTAGACAATGCAGAGCAGGGTCCTGGAAGTATGGATTGTGGAGGGGTACATGGCCTGGGTAGGGTTCAGAGGGCTGGACAAACAAGCCTGCAGGGCCTCATCCATCCCTGGGCCTGAGATTCCCTCACCCTAATTTATTGCAACCCTGGCTGTTCATGGCATGGTAGTTGAAGTCTGCAGGTATGCCTGCAGTTCACTGGGGATAAGCATTCTGTGTTGACTTAGGGCAGGCCATTTTGTTGATTATACCCAGGGGTATAATCAACAAAATTTCACAACTTTTTAAAATAGGGTTATAAGACCTATATTTTAAAGACAGCCTTTCAAAGCTGATGGAAATTTAAGTGTGAAGATACTGCTGTGAAATTATCTGGTCGTAATGTTTTATAATTGTCTTTATTGTGTTTTAATATCCTGCCTCAAATGCAGGAGAGACATGATAGAATTATTTTAAATAAATAAATATGGATAGTTTGGGACTCCATTACTGAAGCCTTAGATTAGCAGTACCCGGAGGTCCAGCGGTCCGCCAACCCCGTGGCCAGAGGGGAAAAACAATTCCAGAGACTTCTTGGTCAGAGAAAAGAGATTTATTGAGATCTGCGCAGAGGCAGCCAGTGGAGTCCTCTCCAAAGACTGGCTACGCCCAATTTCACATTTGCAAACTTTCTTATACCTTGAAAACACCCTTCCCTCCCCCAAGCTTCCCCAAAACCTTCTCCAATCAGCTGGCAAGTTTTAGCTTACTTCCTTATATGGCATATGGCTATCTAAACGCCCCTCCTTCCCTTGTTCGTGTGTTCTTCTCTTGCATTACTGCATCAGAGAGCATGTGCAGAGAGTACTGCAGTTTCTACTTAGCTGAGAGAAAAAACAGGAAATGGGCTTCCCTGCTAGCCAGCAGAAAGAGGAAGTAGCTCCCAGCTTGCAAAGCCGCTGCTCGCTGTCTGCTAGCCGGCAGAAAGAGGAAGTGGGCCTCTTCCCAATTCAGCAAAGCAGGATAATATGCAATTTTAACAGAGCAATTTAGAAAAGAATTTATCAGAGCAGAACAATTTACTTAAATATAAAATACAGGGAATACCTTCCCTGTCCCTTCATTCCCTCCTCTTCTTTTGGGACAACCTATCTCCTAGGTTCGTCCTGGTCTCTCGGGTTTATAATCCTGGGGAAGAGCAATAAGGGCCATGATTCTTTTTGCATCACACCTTGTAAGCATTGCACGAAGCAGGATATACAGAAGCAAAAAAAAAAAAAGCAGAAGGATTAACAGCGGCCCTGCTAATAATACCACAATATGCCTGAGCCAACTGCCATGAGGCAGCCAGGAATATAACCAACCCCATAGATCACCTCCTGTAGTTTTCAGCGGGTTCCTGGCTATCATTGTTTCCATGTGATCAATGGTGACTGAAATATTATCTAGGACATATCTATTTTATTGCTGAAGGGCCCACTGATACTCGTGCTCTATCAGCTGCCTTGCTTTTTGGGAGGTTGTGTCCCACCTCTCTGAGGAGGAGCCTATTATCTTAACCAATTTTCCCACCTGTCCTTGTGGATGCTAAATACTCTCATGATTTCCTCCCAACATACTGTATCCGAAAGGGGCTTCTCCCTCTACATATATTAACATATACCCACAGGAATATATCCACCCTTGCAGAGGCCTGACATACGGAGTGACTATATCAAAGAGTTCTGGCCCCAATATCAAAAGTCCTGGCGGTGCCTTAAATTTTGCTGGGGAAAAAAGTCTCTACGTTGGGGACGCTGCCCGCGGGCGTCCCTCCCATCCACTTGTCCAGTCGTCTGGCGCTCTTCTGGAGATGGTTAGCTTCAGAGGATCATCAGGATTTGGTGTAACTGTCCAATCTAAAATAGCCTTCTTCACTTAAGTGTGGTGGACCCAAGGGGTGAGGTAACAGCAGTGGGCCTGGGTCCACCTGTTAAGAAAGAGAAAAAATCTCGGGAGAATTACTGCACATAATTATTAAACTGCACATTTTGACTAGCATGGGGGGTTATTGCAAAACTGAGTGGACAAAGGCTGGTCCATTGTCAGATCCTATTGACCTAGGTAGTCCATAGCGGGGAATGATCTCCCTAAGCAGGCACCTGGTTACTTCAAATGCCTTTTCAGTTCTGGTGGGCCAGGCTTCAACCCATTCTATATACGTGCAGATCGCCACGAACAGGTAGCGGTATAGTCCACAGCGGGGCAATTCAGTGAAATCCACAACAAGGTCTTCCATGGGTGCAGTTCCACTATGCTGAATCCCCGGGGGAGCCAAGGGTCCGGTTCTAGGATTATTCTTTTGACACAGCAGGCATTTCCTGGAGATCTGGGCTGCCAGTTGATAAAGGTGGGCTATATAGAAGCACTGCTTCAGCTGTCTGGTTGTGGCATCTGGTCCCATGTAGGTGGACTCATGGTATCTCTGAGTAATCTGCTGAGAAAGGGACTCTGGAATCCATATTCTGTCATCATGAGTAAGGTACCATCCTTCTTTGGACATAGTCAGCCCCTGGGCATCTGCAGTGTCCCTTTCCTTTTTGGTGTATATTGGCTTATCAGCGGTGTTCAAGATCCTTCCAGGGACCAGTGCTCCAATAACTGACGCGGGAGCTGGTTCCCGGGCTGCTTCCTTGGCCACCCTGTCTGCTAGTCGGTTTCCTCTGGCCACTTCTCCTAGTCCAGTTTTGTGTCCATAACAATGGATAACTGCCACTGCCTTGGGCTCCCATACAGCATCCAGAAAGTTCAATAAGGCTTGTGGGTGGGCCACCTGGTTTCCTCTGGAGGTAAGCAAACCTCTTTCCTTCCATAAGGCTCCATGGGCATGTAAAGTCAGAAAGGCATACTTAGAGTATAAATGTTTATCTTCTGTCCCTTTGCCAAGCACAAGGCTCTGGTGAACGCTGTTATTTATGCCAGCTGGGCCGACGTTCCAGGCGGGAGTGGCTGCGCTTCGATCACTTGGTCTTCCAAGGCTACCACTGCATAGCCTGCTTTTCGCTGTCCAGCCTTAACAAAGCTGCTTCCATCCACAAACCATGAAGGCCAGTGGGGGTTTGCTTCATCTTTGAGGTCAGGCCTGCTAAAATATTCTTCATCCATTACTTCAATGCAATCGTGCATCTGCTCCTCACCTTCTCCTGGCAACAGGGTAGCTGAGTTGAGGGCGGTGGTGACCTGAAACTTCAAACGCGGATGCAGCAGTAACATCTGGCACTTTCTCATCTTCGCTTGGGAGAGAAAATAGGTACCCTTCATGTCAAGCAGAGCTGGGGCTGCATGCGGGGTCACACAAACAGTGTCTTGGCCAAAAGTAAATTTGTCTGCTTTGTTCAGTAGGGTGGCTACTGCCACAACTGTTCTCATACACGGCGGTAAACCTTGCTCTGTAGGCGTCAGGCGCTCAGGTACCCTTCATGTCACTGGCTGTTGCCAGCTTCCCAATTTTTGGCACAAAACCCCTTTCCCCGTCCCTTGGTCCTCATCCACGAATAGAATAAAGGGTTTCTCAGGGTTTGGGATGCCAAGCGCTGGGGCTTGCTGTAGTGCCCTCTTCAAATCCACGAAGGCTTGCTGTTGTTCTGTGTTTCAAACAAAGGGGTCTCTCTCAGTTCCTCTGGTTGACTCATGTAGAGGCTTGGCAATGATGCTGTAATTAAATATCCATATCCTACAAAATCCTGCAGACCCCAGAAAGCCACAGAGTTCTCTGCAGTTCTTTGCCTCTGGTATCAGGATAATAGCCTGCTTCCTTTCTTCACTGGTAACAAAGGGGTGTTTCACTGTGATTGGCATTGCCTCAAGATCCTATGTTGGAGCAGTCGCTCTAGATGCACCTACACCCCTTCAGTCGCCCTTCGTGGGATGGGATACTTATTTACTGCAACAGGATTGACAAATGGCTTGGGCTTCACGATTATTGGTGGGACATTCTTTGCCATTCCTAGGGGGTTCACTTGTTCCAGAATACTGGCGGGGATGGGTCCCTCCTCTTCTTTTACCATCATGAGGTGCCAGTACTCCCTCAGGGGTGCCTCCACAACCAGTTCCCCAAGTGACATATTGGACAATGTGGCTTCTCCCGATGGCTTAAAAGTAATTTGGGCTTGCAACTTTACCAACAAATCTCTTCCTAATAATAGAATAGGGCATTCTCTCTTCCAGTGCCCTTCCTGTCGGCAGATGGCGCACTGATTCCTCCCCAGACGGCTTCGCCCTCCTCCCCGGGCACTTCCTCTTTCCTGAGGGGTGGGTGTGGTGGCCTGTAATGCCATCAACTTCCTTGTTTGATACTTCTCCTTTTTTTTTTTTTTTTTCCTCTGGGCTTCCTCATCTCTCTGATTGTAAGTGGTTTGAGCTAACTTCAACATCTATTCCAGCCCATGGCCGATGCACCCCTCATGCTTCTGGATTTTTTCTTTTGGCGAATATTGGACGCTGCCTGAGCTACAAAGGCAGCCTTTATAATGGGGCGTTGGCAATATCATCTGGGTTCTCCTCAAAGGTAGGGTTCTAATTTCTCCAATTGCACACATCAGCACTTGAAAAAGGCACATGTTGGACTGTATAAGTGCATGGTGGTGCTTCCCCACCCTGTCCTGGGGGGCTGGTGGGTCATACACTCTGCATAGAGGCATCATTGCAGTCCCACCCTTTTTCTGTGCCTTATGGGACTTATAGAGGGACGCCCTGGTTGCTGCTTCTATCCATTCCTTCTGCCATTACTTCCCTTGTGTTGGGAAACATCCTGCTGCTGCCAACAAATGGGAACTAACATCCACTTCTTTCGCATAGGGTTGTACATACTGTTGCAATCTCAATTGTCTGATACTGTGTCCACATTTTTTCCTTTCTTTGCTAACTCAATTAGTCCCTTCATAAACTCCTCATCATCCTCTTCCTCTTTGCTCTCTAATTCATCAACCTTGGAGGGTTCAGGCTGAGGGCCGGCTCCTCCCTGGTCCTGGGGCCCTGGGCCTGGGGGATTCGCTAGAGGGGCAGTTGGTGGAGCATAGGGTGGCGGCGGTTTAATGACTTCCCCCTCTTCTCCTTCCTCTCCTTCCGGCTCTGATATCACCGGAGGCTTTTCTGACTTCCCTGCCGGTCAGACTGCACAAATTGTATTTTGTGGGGCGTCGCCTCGGCAGGCTTTCAGCCACGGTGGATTCTTTTCTACATTGATTTTCCAGGTAGGAATATAAGGGATCTGGTCTGGGTGGACGTTCAAGATATTTTGATATAGTGGGTTGATTAGTTGCAAATTAAATCTGCCCTCCAAGGGCCAATTAGTTCCTTGGGTGGGCCAATCAACCTCACATCCTCTCTCTTCTCAATTTGAACCCAATCATCATGCTTCGTAGCTGCTTTCCAGTTGGTTAAAAAGCATTTCAGAGGACTACGTTGGCTTGCCCCAGACCCCTTTTTTTTTTTTTTCAGATACTCCGCTCCTAACCGGGCTTAAGATCCTTTCACACACCAACCACTACAGACTGTGACTTGGCGAACTCGCGTTGCTAAGAAATGCACAGCCCTGCAATCGCTCGGCCAAGGGGACGCTAAGCCCCGGCCCACACTTGACAATTCAGCCGCTGGAGTATCTGACATGCAACACACAAAACACACCCCAATATAATTCCAACATGCAACACACAAAACACACCAAAATAATTTTCCCTCTGTTTCCCCTTTCCCCAACCTTACTGGCGGCACTCTACTGCCACCTCTGTTTCCCCTTTTCCCTTTTCCCGTCCCTGTCTGGCGGGGCGGCACCTTATTGCCACGGCCAGTTCCTTTGTTCCTTTTCTGGCGGCACTCTACTGCTCACAGCCAGACCCTTTATCCCTTTTCTGGCGGCACTCTACTGCTCACAGCCAGAGGAAGCTGATCGGGCTTCCTACCACGCCCTTTCCCTTGGGCTTACCTGTTCCGCTGCGGACCCCTCCTTCGGCCGTCCTCTTTTCTCTCTCGACTGGGTGTCTCGGCTCAGGCACAGCGTGGCGATCTCCCCCTACGAACTGGCAGGGTGCGCGCTGGAGATTGCGAGCCCTGGTCCTGGTTGCTCACCCGGTCGAGTCTGGCCCCTCGGTCCACCTTTCGTGGGGTGGGGACCCATCCCGGACACGAGCCCCCAAAATGAAGCCTTAGATTAGCAGTACCCGGAGGTCCAGCGGTCCGCCAACCCCGTGGCCAGAGGGGAAAAACAATTCCAGAGACTTCTTGGTCAGAGAAAAGAGATTTATTGAGATCTGCGCAGAGGCAGCCAGTGGAGTCCTCTCCAAAGACTGGCTACGCCCAATTTCACATTTGCAAACTTTCTTATACCTTGAAAACACCCTTCCCTCCCCCAAGCTTCCCCAAAACCTTCTCCAATCAGCTGGCAAGTTTTAGCTTACTTCCTTATATGGCATATGGCTATCTAAACGCCCCTCCTTCCCTTGTTCGTGTGTTCTTCTCTTGCATTACTGCATCAGAGAGCATGTGCAGAGAGTACTGCAGTTTCTACTTAGCTGAGAGAAAAAACAGGAAATGGGCTTCCCTGCTAGCCAGCAGAAAGAGGAAGTAGCTCCCAGCTTGCAAAGCCGCTGCTCGCTGTCTGCTAGCCGGCAGAAAGAGGAAGTGGGCCTCTTCCCAATTCAGCAAAGCAGGATAATATGCAATTTTAACAGAGCAATTTAGAAAAGAATTTATCAGAGCAGAACAATTTACTTAAATATAAAATACAGGGAATACCTTCCCTGTCCCTTCATTACTTAGAACATACTTTTGATTTCTTTTTAGTTATTTAACAACATTTATATGCAGCTTGATTGTAAACATAACCTCTAAGTAGTCTACAGAAATAAAGCAAACATTTAAATCAATAGAAGGCAAAGTTTAAAAATTCATAATATAATTAAAATCAGTAAAGCTAAAAACAGGCTATTTATTATTTATTTATTAAATGTCTATACCTGTCTTAATCTGATGATCACAGGGTGGTTTACACTATAAAAACACAAAAATAGAAAGCATAGTAACAAACAATAGTACCCCACCACACACACATAGTCCGTAGATGGTTTAATTAGCCAAAGGCTTGGGAGAAGAATGTTTTTGCCTGGTGCCTAAAGATCTGTAACAAAGTTACAAAGTTACAGTTGTACCTCCGCTTACATATCCCCCCGGTTACATAAACGTCAGGATATGTGAGCGGCAAACCCAGAAGTATATTTCCGGGGTTTTGCCACACGCACATGTGCAGAAGCGGTCTCTCTAGTTGCAAAAACCTCAGGATCTGGCTGGACCTCCTGAACATATCCTGTCTGCAACTCAAGGTACCACTGTACTTATATGCTAAAATGTTCATATCTTTGGGGACTCAGCTACATTTACTAAAGAAAAAGTGTTTTATATGCATTATAACACTGTGACACCAGGTGGCACTTTGGAGTTCCTTCTTTCGCCAACGTGGTTTCCCACTTTGAGATTTACAACGCGTTTTCCTGAAACGCTTTTTTTTAATAAAGTTTTTTATTGAAACACTTTTTTTGATGTGTCTAGATCCAGCCTGGGTCCCTTCCAAATCTACAATTCTATTATTCTAAGTGCAGAGCAAATATTATGTGACACCTGGACAGTGTCAGTTCCACAGACTGAAGCAGTCAAATGGGCATATATGGGGTAAGGGGATCTTGTAAGTTCCTGGTCCCAAGCTGTTGAGGACTTTATATATCTTAAACTTGACCTAGTAACAAGTCGCAACCAGTGCAGGTCTCTGATCAGGTGTTAGATGCTGGACAGAGTCTCACTCCTCTCAGCAACTATGCTGCAGCATTCTGTACAAACTGCAATTTCCAAACCAAGCACAGGGGAAATCCCACACAGAACATATTTCAGTAATCCAATCTTAAAGTCACCAGTGCCTGAACTACTGTGGTCAAGCTCTCCTGGTCTAGGAACAACCATAGTTGTTAAATCAGCCATGGCTGGTAAAAGGTGGTTCTAGGCACTGAGGTTTCCTGAGTCTCCAGTGACAAGGATTCAGCAGCACTTCCAGACTGTGTACCTGCAACCCCATCCAGGGCAGGCAGTTGACCAATTTTTCAGACACGGGAACCCTTCGCCCACAGTGCCTCTGTCTTACTAGGATTTAAGCTGAGCTTATTTTCTCTCATCCATCCCACCAACTGCATCCAGGCTGCAGTTCAGAGCCCATACAGCATCTCCTGATTCAGATGTTATGGAGAAACAGAGCTGAGTGTCATCGGTGCATTTGTAGCACCTTACTCCCAAATGCCTAAAGACTTCCAGAGGCTTCATATACATAGATATTTTTTAAAAGCATTGGGGATAAAATAGTATCCTGCAGCACCCCATAGCAGACTTGCCAGGGGGCCAAAAAGCACTCTACCAATGCTACGGTCTGGATTCAGCCCTGTAGGTAGGACTGGAACCATAGGAGACCATTCCCAATGAAATATTTGAGCCTCCCCCTCACTTAATAGGCATTGCCATTCAAATGGTGTGTGTGTGTCACATCATGTGATCAATCATGCAGGCAGGGCTTACCTGCCCCCCCCCCATATTTTATTCACGTTGGCACCCCTAGCTGTAACAGAGTGCCTCCAGTTCCCATCCACAGAGTCTGTGCAGGAAGATACTATGGTCTGTGGCATCAAAAGCCACAGGGAGATCCAGAAGAAAGAGCAAGGTCACACTCCCCTTGTCCTAATCTCTTTAAAGATCATCCATCAGGTGACCAAGGATGACACAGTCCCATGGAGCAGTCTGAGTCCAGTTTGGAATGAGTCTATATAATCCATGTCATCAAAAAATGCTTATAGCTGCCTCTCCATAACCCTCTTAACCACCTTCCCCAAGAAAGGGGGGTATTTGCAACACTGATAGTTTTTTGCTATCCACAACTGAATCATAGATACATGAAGATTGAGATGCTCAAGACCCAAGTAACACAAAGCAGGTTGCCTGCATGTTTATTTCCTAAAGGGATTCATCACTTGCTGACTAACTATGAGTCCACCATCAAAAACTGTGACTCAGAATAATGACCTCCAGCCTATTTTAGGGTTATGGTGGCACACTGAGGCTATGATTCTCTATCTGCTTACCTGGGGAAAGGTCTCATTGAACTCAGTCATGTAACTGTTAAAAAAGGCAAAAAAGTGGCAGACCTAGAGTTGGTTTATGACATAGAACTTGTTATACTCTTTCCACAAACATTCCTTTCTTATTTCCAAAGTGATCTCCCTGCAAAAGTGAGCAGCTGAATGGGAACTCATAACAATTAGGCAAGTGAAATACCATGAAATACAGGAAATGTTAGTTGAAGCAGTTCTCCAGTTTTGTTTGCTTTAGAGAGGAAGTGTTTATGATTTTTTTCTTTTTTTCTTTTTAAAGAAATTCAGTTGGTTAAACTACTTGGTTTGAAGCATTTGCACGTGGTCCCTTTGCTAGCAGCAATTCCCAAGATCATGGTACACGAGTAGCTTGGTTTTCTGTTCTTAATACATTCAACCAAATATGTCCTTGCTACTTCTTAAACTGATGAAGATTAAGGACTTAGAGCTCCAAAGTTCTTATTGTGTTAGTGCTGAAGTAATTGAACATATTCATTAAAAAATAATAAGGGGGGGGGGACGGATGGACGACTATATGTATCAGGGGTGATGAATCACCACAGATCTCATTTTGGGTCATGAGGCTATTTCCCCCAAAACCATGCCACCTATTTTCCCCAAAACCATGCCACCTACCCCATCTGATGTCAGGAGTGGGCTAAGTATAGATAAAGCTTCCAATGCACAATCCAGACTCTTAAAGTGCAAAGGATTTATATCACCAGCTATCAGAGGATAGGTGGTGACTTCAAGCCTGCTGGATCATCTTCACTACCTAAGGTCCTGCAGCCGCCCCTGCAGGAAACAGAGCATTGAGTCTCACTGCCTACCAGTTTATGGGTGGCAACTTCACGCCCCAGTTTTCCCTCTGTAAAGTATTATAGATTATTTATCCCATCCATCAATAGCTTTGAAAGGTAGGCAAACTTGTGCTGTGGAGAAACTAAGGCTGAGAGATAGCGACTTGCCCAGGGTCCCCCATGAGCTTGTGGTAAAGTATACAGTTTGAACCCCGGTTCTGCCATATGCAAATCCAGTAACTTACCTGGGGGACAAAACTGAATTAGGATCTTATCACTCTGCCTTTTGAATCCATGGCAGCTGTGGTTTCTGTCCATATTTCCTTCTGCTATATGTTGACATAGGCTGCACCACCATGGAGTGAATGTTGTTGTTGTTGTTTTGCACGCCAATCCAAAAACTGAATCCAGCTGTTTATTGATCAGATCAACTTCTGGTTGCACAACTGGAAGCTGAAATGTCCTTGCTGAACTACATATCTGTCACAAACCAAAAGTGTTTCAAAAGTTGGCCCTTGTTTCTGGACCAGCCTAATGACTTGTTTCATTCTTCATTTTGTCACATGTTGTCTTCATTTTGTTTACTTTTCCCCATGTCTCCTAGAAGTTTCCTTGCTTCCTTATCATCTCACCTGACTAGATATAGCCACAGGATCCTCAACCTGTTCAAATGATGTACTGGTCAACATGTTTCATAAAATATTGTCATTTTTTATTTCCCAAAGCTACACTATGAATTTGTTTTTAACATTTCAAATATAAATTAAATTAAATTGCTTTGTTTGCTTTATAGTTTAGACAACTCAGTAGGCTGCCTTGAAGTCCATTCAATCCATTAACATTAAATCAACAACTTGAGCTTCCTTCTGTCTTCCTCCAGCAGGATTAATGGATTTTGGCATGATTGGGACATCTAACAGTAAAAGCTCTTGCTGGGAGAGCTAGGAAGCTTGACTAATTCCCAGCAGTGCTGACTTCATAAAGTTTTATTTCAAGGTTTTAAGTTTGATGGAAGATTAAAGGTAATGACTTCATGCTGATACCTTTGAGTGTGGAATACATGAACACCATTATCAAATATGTAGTGCAAAAGCTGCCTTTCTAACTGGAATATGAACAAGGAAGTTTTACCTATTACTCTACCGCATAAGACTTTTTGTATTTATTTGAAGTAAAACTCTTGTAATCTGTTAAGCAGTATCTTTTCCAAATTTTTGAGTCATACCTGATAGGTAATGCCAGACAGCCTGACACTTAGTTTCAATACCTGGCAGAGAGAGAACTATGTTTTGTTAAAAACAGTTTATGTTTTAATAGAAGAGCTGTTGATAATGTTCTAGTAACAAGACCATCAATTTTCACCAGCAAATCAAACTCTTATTAAAGCTTCTTCTCTCCCACCCAGACATTTCAGACTTGAGAATGAGAATTCAGGAAAGACAACAAAAAGTTGGAGGGAGATGGAAAAATATTTTCAGCCTGTCTGACAAGACTGCATAAAAAGCTTGTGATCAAAGCATATTAAGTACATGTTACTGGTGTGACAAACAACATTTTTGTCCCTTTATTAGATTTATTTTTCTCTTCTGAAAACTGCAGTGACCAGTATATAGATTGTGAAAGAAGGCTGGCAGGGTAGTATTCTTTGATTCCTAATTAACACCTTCGGTCTCAAAAGAGAACTAACAGAAATACCATAAAATGTTACAGCTGCATTGTTATTCCGCTTGGTTGGTTTGTTAAAAGTCGGCTGGGCACTGGCAGCTGCAATAAAGGGAAAGCTCAATGGATGTTTTGTATTGTGCCCACTGAAGTGAAAGAAGGCAACCATTTTATTTTCAAATGGGCAGCTGCATAGTGAAGTTTAAATGGATCTAAATACAAGATCTACTGTTAACATATAGTAATTGACAATAAATAAAGGAATAGCACAGCCAACTTCCATCTGTTTTGTCTGTGGCACACAAATTTTAGGAAAACTTTTCACGAAGAAACAAACACATTTGCAGAGTTTTGTGAACAGAAAAAAACAAGAGTGCAACACATTAACAGGGTGGAACATTTAGAGTTAAAGCAGAACTTTTGAAGCATTTTAGAAAGCCACTATTTCAAATAACACATTTATGGGATACACAATATCAGGACTCCCGGCGCCCACTTTTATTTATTTTTAAATCACTTCCCCTCCTCAAGTGTATAAATTGAGACATCATTATCATTCCAGTCCTTCACATTCTTATTTTGCCATAGTAGTGAAATAAAGAAAACATTTAAACTCTGGTCAGATAAGATGCACACACATTTAGAAAATGCAATTAGGGAAATATGGAAATCTAGATGTTTCATCAAATGCTTGCTAAGGAGTCCTCTGTTCTTTTTGTGCACAATGACTGAACTAAAGAACTTCAGTCGCTGTGTAAGAACCATTGTTCCAGCCACAGCACTTATTAGAAACAGAGTCCAGACTGGCGTGGGAAATACCTATGTATTTGACATCACCCCTGTTTTGGAGAGAAATGGAGTGGAATAGAAAGTATAAGGAGATTTTACTGTTGCATTCTAATCAGCCATGATCTGTCTAATTTGTTTTGCTTCAGAAGATAAAACTAACATTCTTCTGGATAAAAGTAATTAACAAGCCAATAGTATCATGTTGAATATGGAATGGAACAGCAGACACTGTAAGTTTTGGGAGCATAGTACTGTACTGTATAACTTTTCAAATCATCAGAGAATACTTTATTTCATACTACGATGCTGACATAGGATAGGTTTTAACTAACGGTTCTGTTTCAAATTGGGAAGAATAAGATTATGAAACTAAAACAAGACTTCAGTCGAGCTATTATCATCTGTGTCACTGAATACAGGTTCTGCTATCTGTATTTAAATATTAAAAGTGTATTGGTTAGAATATAACATTGTATTTTCCTAAGTTCCGTAAATTTATTACCAGTGATTGGAATATGGATAGTGTGCTACTAGTCAGCCATATTTTATTTAACAAATGCATTTGTTAATTTATACCATTTACTTATAGTAATCTTTTTTTTTTAATTTATACACGCACATGGAAATATGCTTAGTTTTTATTGCCTTATACAAATTGACTCAGTCTTTCTTTATGGTTCTTTCCTTCTGAAGTCGTGTATCAAACTAAATAGTTTAGGTTGTCAAGTACTTTGGGGACTTAATGACTGGACCCACCTGGATTAGTTGCATGCAGAGGTTTACGTACTGTAGTTTGTTTTATAGTTAGACACCTGACATGGGAAAAAAATGTGAAACTTATAAATATGGAAATGGAATAAGATACTGGCTCTTCTTCAGCCCATTAGCGTCCTCTTCTTTATTTCCCTGCTTCCCCTTTCTCTGTGATTCTGTTAACCTCCATTTACCAAGTCTCTGCTTTCCTCTGCCTCATTTCAACTTTCCCGTTTTGTGTTTCCCCCTATCCTTACCCCCATTTGCTTTGGGGGCCCTGCTCCATTTTCTTCCTGTTGTCTCCTGTGGAATAATAATGAGGCAGGTGCCAAACTTGGGTTTTCTACAACTTTATTAATCACAATCCTAGAATCACGAAATGATTTGATAGGTGGTGGTGGCGGGGATCTCTCTCTTTCTCTGCTCAACTTTATCTGAGGAACTGGGCTGGCTCTCCAGCAGCAGTTGTCCCTCAGGTGTTATGGCTTAAACTGTACAATTATTAAGGCAGATTAAAAAGACATTATTAAATTTTGAACAGTGCAAAATGTTACTAAAACCAGCATGAACTAGCATGGCCATGCCAGAAATCTAAACACAGACTCAGTCTAACCTTTAAAAGCAGCAATAAAAAGGTCTTTAAAGTCCACTTAAAGATCTTGAGCAGTGGAACCTTCACATGGAACTGTGGGGCTAACGCTAAGGACGTCTCAAATAGTGCCGCAAATCTTTTAATCTTGAAATATTTTCAGTTTATGTGATTTGGAGAGCAGGAAGAAGGTGCTTCCAGCTATTTAAAAATGTCTTAATCTTTTGCCTCTTGCATCCTTTTATGAAAGGAACAAAATGAATAAACAATGGAAGTCTATAAAACAAGGAAAAGACAAAACATACTAAAACAATTTTTGCAAAGGTCTTTTTAATTGCATCAAATGCAACATCTAAGATATTGGAACTCATCTGGGAACAATAAAAAAAATGTAAGTCAAACCACCCTATTTGTCCTTTATCAGCATCATTGCTGAATTGTGCCTTTCATTTTTAAAATAGCAACATAATTGAACAATTGTCAGTTTAAAGTTCCTGGATTCAAACTGATTATACATAATAAAAATAACAAGGCATGACAAATAGGCAAATAGATTTCGATAATTCACTAGAGAATGTCTCTACCAAGCCTTTGTGGCGTATGTCTTGTTTGCAAGACAAATGCAGAGTTGAAATAACAACCCATGAATACCACTGGTGAAATGGCTATGTACACAAGGTGAATGCTAAAGCTTTTCCTTCTGAATGGACCTTTTAATCTAGGCATTATCTAAACTCTGAAAAAGCCTTCAGTGGCCTTACATACAGATTAATGGGAAAAGCTGAGACCTGGAGTTGGGCTATTTGCAGAAAAAGTTTTAAAGATTTACTGATGGTTGACAAATGCCATTTAAGTTTCAAAGCCATCAATAACCTATTGAAAAAGATTTAAAGGGAAACCCTCCCGCTATAGAAATAGACCTGACTCTGAAATATCTCAGCAGAAGCGCCTTCTCTTCCCCCCACCCCAAGCTTTCCCTACATACCCTCCACTGACTTTCTTTGCTATTTGGAACCCTTGAAACAAGTGACCTTGGAAAATAGGAGGTAAGGCCCCTTTTAGAGACATTTGTATATAACTGATTGTGCCAAACTGCTATTGTGCAGGCATGAGAATTAAACAGAACTGTTTCCAGAAAAGTCTCTGGGATCATGGACAGCCTTTCAATAGCCTTTCTGCTAATAGTTTTTTAATGTGGGAGATGGGAGTGGCGGAATAAATTTTGTCAAGAATTTTGTCGAATCTGAAACCTTGTCCAAAACCTTTATCTTAACCTGTGTGAGGGTTGAGAAGCTTGTTTTTCTTTCAACTTTCTTAACAGCTAGTCAAACTCCAATTTATATGTATGTGTTATATGCCCTTTGCAGATGCGTTTCTGCAAATATAACCCATACAAACAAGTTGTTAACATTTTGGTGCAGAAAAGAGGAAGAAAAGCACTTACAAGTCATTCATAAATTCATTTTTAAAAAACCAAAAAGCTTTTGCTCTTTTGAGTTGTATGGAGAATAAAAAATATAATTAATTTAATAATACCAGGGGATATTGAGACAAGTATTATTTCATGTTTCTGATTATCTTTATTACAGTATGGCTACGTTTCAGCATTGAAATAGCCTTGGTTGCTTTTATGGATGTGTTATGCGCAACCCAAGTCTCTAAGCAGTGAGAGGCTTCAGAGGTTCCTATATTGATCCAGGTTACTGTGGTCAAAAGGGACGTGGGTGGTGCTGTGGGTTAAACCACAGAGCCTAGGACTTGCCAATCAGAGGGTTGGTGGCTCGAATCCCCGCGACGGGGTGAGCTCCCGTTGCTTGGTCCCTGCTCCTGCCAACCTAGCAGTTTGAAAGCACGTCAAACTGCAAGTAGATAAATAGGTACCGCTCCGGCAGGAAGGTAAACGGTGTTTCCGTGCGCTGCTCTGGTTCGCCAGAAGTGCCTTAGTCATGCTGGCCACATGACCCGGAAGCTGTACGCCTGCTCCCTCGGCCAATAAAGCGAGATGAGCGCCGCAACCCCAGAGTCGGCCACGACTGGACCTAATGGTCAGGGGTCCCTTTACCTTTACTGTGGTCAGAGATACTGTGGTATCTTTAGGATATATAGCTTTAGTTGCACACAGATACACACATATATATAACCTGAGCAAAGGATGGCTGACTCTGGGGTTGCGGCGCTCATCTCGCTTTATTGGCTGAGGAAGCCAGCATACAGCTTCCGGGTCATGTGGCCAGCATGACTAAGCTGCTTCTGGCAAACCAGAGCAGCGCACGGAAACGCCGTTTACCTTCCTACTTGCACTTTGACGTGCTTTCGAACTGCTAGGTTGGCAGGAGCAGGGACCGAGCAATGGGAGCTCACCCCGTCGTGGGGATTCAAACCGCCAACCTTCTGATCGGCAAGTCCTAGGCTCTGTGGTTTAACCCACAGCGCCACCCGCGTCCCTAGTATGTGGATTAGGCACTCACAAAAGAAGACATACATTTGCATAAAAATTACATATACTTTGTCATATGCAAATTTGTGCCCTCTTTTGCAGAGGAACCAAAGGCACATTGGGACCCACATACAAGTAATAAGATGTCTAACAGAATGTAAACATATGAAGCATTCCCCATAATCATTTTTCAGTACTAGAAAGGGTTTACTCTGTTAAATTTCTGCCTACCCCACATCTGCTAAAGGCACAAAACCACATTGCATTTGTACTAGTGCAAACCAATCGATAAGAGATTCTTAATCTCAGGGTCATGGATTTGAGGCAAAAGATTCCTGCATTGAAGGGGGATTGGACTAGATGACTCCTGGGATCCCTTCCACCCCTGCAATCCTATAGTTAACATAAATCATGGTTTGCAAACCAATTTCAGCTACAAGGTTTCGACCTATCATTACAACCACAATTAGGGCAGCCTTTGCAGATATAGCACTGTACCATATTCACTGCTGAAAGAGGGAGGGAAGATTTCATGCAGGATAGAAACAAAGAATTCAGAACCCTGAGACCCTTTCCTTGATTTCTTAACTATGGCTAAGAGAAGTGTTACATCTGCACCAGGTTAATGTGGGTAAAATGCTATGAGAATAGCAGAAATGAACATACAATACTAGTCAGGCACCTGCGATGGTGCCCACAGCATCAGGACCCTGGAGAGTACACAATAAACCAGACAAAGTTAAAGCTAGCAAGTGAGGCTAAGAGCAAAACTACATGTTATAACAACAATTCTTTAAAAAAAGAAAGTATAAATAAACTATGTTTTATTTTGAAGAAAAAACATGCTTAGAGCCCTGATCTGGAGTATGTTTCCCTGCTGAAAGCTATTTGTCCCCCAAAGGTGTTAACAAAACATTTAGGGCAAATTGGAGCGGGGAACCAGACTGGGGACATGTTCTGGACTGACACCCAAAATCTGCTTGTTATTCACAGTAAAAGTCGCTAGTTTAAGTAAACTTAGCAAAAAGAAGAAGAAGAAGAAGAAGAAGAAGAAGAAAAGCTTTGTCATCATGTAGCTCAGCCCTTGAGTAGCTCAGAGTGTTGCTGCACTGGTCAGAAGCCTGCTGAATGCTGATATCAGGTGTGAGTACTTGGGACCCAGCTTCCTAATGGAGGTTACCTCCCAGTCGAGGAGGATAGCACTGGGTTTCTGAGGGCTGCGCTACAGCAGTGCTGGAAAGTCTCCTGATGTCCACCACTTCTAGGACTGGTATGTTGGTGAAGGCCAGATGCCAGAAGTTGAGGGAGCTTCCAAAGAAGAAGAATCTTCTCTGAGAATGACAACTGGTGATGGGAGAAAGTCTGGTCCTGAGGGGAAGATGGGGTGGGCTTAAGTAGTGCAGCGTCCAACCATAGCAGGATGCAAGTGCATGCATGAGGCCAGATGCCAGGAGTTCGCCTTCCCAAATTGGTTCCAAAGGCCACCCACAGCCAACTTGGGGCACAGCAGCAGTGAGATTGTGACAGTTGTTCCCAGGTGTGATTTTTGCAACTGGGGTTTGGTTTTTTTACCTTAGCCCTATCTGATTTTTATATAAAAATCTGCAAACTGGACACTAATTCCTTAGGTACGTATCAATATTGGTCATAGTACAAATTTGTAGGATCTTTGTTTTTGCAGAAATTGGCCCTATTCAGAACATTCCCCTTCAAATGTGTAGTACAGTGGTACCTCAGGTTACATACGCTTCATATTACATATGCTTCAGGTTACAGACTCCGCTAAACCAGAAATAGTGCTTCAGGTTAAGAACTTTGCTTCAGGATGAGAACAGAAATCGGGCTCCAGCGGTGCGGCAGCAGTAGAAGGCCCCATTAGCTAAAGTGGTGCTTCAGGTTAAGAACAGTTTCAGGTTAAGTATGGACCTCCGGAACGAATTAAGTACTTAACCCGAGGTATCACTGTATTCATTTTAAAAAGCACTGTTGCTGGTATATGTACAAAATACGTCATCACCCGAAGGCTTTATCTTATTGTCCATTAAAATATAATTAATTTGACTGGGATTTCATTTGCTGTACTTTTGTTCCTTTGCCAAAGAAAATCTTTTGTTCCTTTGCCAAAACAAAGGGGGTAGTAGCCAACTACTGAAGAGAAAGAAAGGCATGATTAAATATTACAACAAAAGAGGGAATTTAATAACTACTCTGGTGTTGTTTAATAAATTAGCTTTTGAAGTGACTGCTAAACAACACATTGAGTTGAAAATGGGTAATTGTTAATATTTCTTAACAATAAAACTGTCATTTATTTCCAGGTTTGCCCTGTGTAACTGTATGCTGTCAAATGAATAGCTGTAAACTACTAAAAAATGTATTTCTGCATTAAAATGTTGGCTAAAAACAGTGTTAGCCTGTGGTGTGAATAATCAGCATGATAAGAACTTAAAATGCACACCCAGAACACCTGCTTAAAATAACATTTCCCACAAAATGAAAGATGTTCTGTACTAAGTATCATTTGCTGCCAGGTCTACAACCTGAGTCAGCTGAAGCAAAATGTTCTAAGTCTGAGGCTGACTTCCTCCAATACAATCAGTGGCTCAGACTTGTGTTCCTCTGTAGCTGGATTACGGCGCACACTGTTAGTGTGTCAGGACAATTGTCACTTTCTTAAAAATAAAAATGGTGATTAGAGCAATTGTTTGTATTTTATATATGCTGATTTTGGTTGCGTGTCGAGGTCCCCAATCCACCCCCCAAATAACTCACAACGGACACGTAATTTTTGTTTAAGATTTTTGGCATGATCTTTTTCCAATCTTCTTGGGAAAAATTTAAAGTTTATTTACAGAAATACTGTAAAATTAAGGAATGTTAGAAGGATGCTGGAATGAAGTTACATGGCTTTAGCAGAAAGGTTATAAAGAATCAAGTAAAAATAGATTGTTAATGGGTCAAAGTGGAAACTTTAAGGTTAGATTGGGTAAAGATAAATTATGGAACAAAAATTGAGTAAGATGGAAAGGATTTGCTGAAACAGCTAACTGAACTAGAATACAAAAAAAGGGAGGTGTGAGGAGGTCGATGAAACAAGTAAATGAAAGATAAAGATAGGGAAACATTGAATGTGTTTTTAAATACTTGTTTTTTTTACTGTATTTTTTTGGTTTTTTTTCTTTGTTATGTATTTAATTTTTCATTTTTTCATTCTTCTTTTTTTCTGTAATCTTTAAACCCTTAATAAATATTTTTTTTTTTTTTTAAAAAGATTTTTGGCATGATTTTGGCCACAACTTTATTCAATTACAAACCATGAGTGGTTGTTTAGGTATTGGTTAAGACTATCTGTCCCCCCGCCTGGGGACAGAACTGACTTCCGGGCACCACTGAAAGCCAGTGTGGGAAAACAAGTTGGGGGAGAATTGGAGCTGAGTCACAGGCCCTCAATTCTCGCCCGCAAGCTCCCCGAAGGCTTGCCGGCCCTAGTCCCATTCCAGGGATTGGACGAAAAGATGGCAAGCCGCAGGATTCCTTTAACAGAATTCCCTTTCTGCAGCAACCAATGGAGGGGCAGGCCCAGCCTATCCTAACCCCTCCTCCACCAATTTATAACCAATGCCTAACCGCAACCCTACAAGTTGTGATGATTTGCTACGCAGTAGGCAAAAACCACCCAGCCGGCCAATTTGCCAGATGGAAAAATTCCTACCAGGCCCCTGCTCGAAGGCAGACGACCCCATGGCAGGCATAGCAAGGTCAACGCAACAACCCCTTACTCTAGGGCGGGTGGGCGGGTGATCCGTTGCACGCAACAAAGAGAAAGTCCCAAGCTGCGTGCAGAGTATTTAAACATTTTACCCCTCCCACCAAAATTGCAACATAACTTTTTCCCCAGCAACCCAGCAAACCAATCGTTGCCCCCTGGCCATCTTGGAGAACCTGCCTGGCAACAAAGGGGTGGCTCAGTAGACCCCACCACAACACGTGCTCTCCATGAAGGAGAACACGCTTTGTAGCAATACTTATGCTACTAGTTAATGATTTTACACTTCTTAATTTGGTCTTTTTTTAAAAAAAAAATAGTGTTGCTGATTGCAATGTTTTTATTCTTTATTGTTCATTTAACCATTTTTTATTGGTTTTGATCTGTTGTGCACAGACTTGGTGATTTGCAGAAAGGTGATATAGAAATATAATAAAATAAGTGAGGTATATAAGTGCAAAACGTGGTGCTGAGTAGAATGCTGCTGTTCAGGGTTCAAGCCAGTCAGCCATGCGTTGTTCTATACTCCATTCCATTCTCCCCTTCAATGGAGTATTTTCTGTTCTCCCCCCGCCCCCGAACCCCACTTCAAGCAATCAGTCAGCATTCCACAGCCACTGAGGATGCTCAGTCTTCACTGGACTGCTAGCTGGGGGGGGGTCTCCCTTCACTTCTCCCCCCACCCATGAAAGATCTCTCTCTCTCTCTCTCTCTCTCTCTCTCTCTCTCTCTCTCTCTCTCTCTCTCTGTGTGTGTGTGTGTGTGTGTGTTGCTGTTGATGTTTCAAATTGCTTCAGGATGCTTTATGGGAAGTGATTCATTAAAAAAAAAAATGTGCACAGGTCCATTTGCTTGGATAGCTCCCATTCCTATGGGGCTTGTGCAGGAAAGCCCCACAGTGGGCACAAACCTTTTTAATGTCTTCTATAGCTCCCATGTATTTTAGTGGAGCCTTCCCAGTGAAGCCACGGTAATTACACTGTACTAGCATGAGGAGGAAACAGGCTTTTTTAAAGTATAATTAAGTGGAATACTGCATAAAAGTGAGGTTGATGTGACTTAGGAAAACCTGTTGGTTCCCTGTGCCAGGAACTACTGTGGAACCCCACCAGGAAGTGTGCTACAAGCAGGATCAGATTGCACCCTTGTTTTGTGGTTCATTTCACTTATTTAATGCAACTTGAGAATCTGCAAAGGGAGCCCATTAAGAAGAGAAATGTAGGGGGTGCTTGGGTTTTCTGTGAGTCAAAATATTTGCTATTATAGTATTACGGCAGTAATATAGGGCAAATTCCTTTGTTTTGCAATCTACAACTAACAAGAGTGAAATACAGGTTACTACATTGTTTTAAAGTACATTTAAATATTGTTTTATCATGTTGCAGTTTTTCTACCATAGGAATCAATTTTCCTGTAAGAAAGCAAGCAGCAACCTGATTGTGCCAACTATTTTAATTTCTTACTGTGGTGTATTGAAATCGGTAGCTTAATAATAAGAAAAGGCAACCAAAAATATGTGGTAAGTTTTAAAAATTGTATTTAATAAACCACATCTGCTGTTTTAAAACTATTTGCTTCAAAGCAGTTCTACAGAAATTTGTGGGATCATCTGGAATAAATGGCTTAAATACTTCTGGTTAGTTCATCTGACTTTGAAAGGGACCTATTTTTGTTTGTTGTTTTGTTAATGTGCTACTTTAAAATGTACAAACATCTGTATACTGCAGTTATGTATCCTGTATTAAGACTCTGTCTCTTTCCTTCCTCAGCGATCTCAGTATGAACAACATCACTAGACTGTCCTCAAACTCGCTGCACAATCTCCGCTTCCTGGAAGAGCTGTACGTATCTTTGTATCTTTGACTGACATAGTTGAGAGAACATTCTTAGGCACTTCTCTGGGAACCAGATAACACAGCACAGAAAAAGCTGTGAGCTCTGACACGTTTGGCACATGCGGAAACACTTAGCTGGGGAAAAAACCACCAATTGCTTGTGATTCTAGAAATAAACTTACCAAAAAAAACACAAACCCCTAAACGAGTTACCACGAGGCTACAACTTTTCTAAGCAGAGACAGGGCTATAGAAATTAAATTTTTTAAGGGTTGTTTAAAAGAGCCGGATTGCTATTTGGAAATAGTTAAGCAGCAGGATATTAAAAGTTTGAATACCAGCTCATGTTTATTAAAATAGTAAGTGAAGTTATAATCAAAACCAAAACCTGCTGTCTGGTTCTGCCTGTGTCAAGGACACTTGCATTCACATTTCATGGTACTAAGTCGTCTTGTTGTAATCACTTTTAATTACTGTTTCCTTACTCTTTAGCTTTTAGCATCCCTCAAGGCTGGCTATGAAACACAGAACCCTGCATAGCTTAATTTGTTCTATTTGGTGTTTTCCGTTTTTTTTAAAGAAAAAAACACTATTCTATAAAAACTAGTTAATCAAACACAGGATCGCAAGTGGAATGTTGATTAGCAGTGATGATGGCCAGCCAGAAGAGGAAACCACTCTATGCACATAAGACTATATGTAACAAAGTGACCACAAAACTAAGAATTTGAAAATGCTTTGGACTTTCATTCTTCACATCAACAGTAACTCAAGGCACAGGTATCCTGGCGAGGTTCACTAAAAGCAAAGTGTTTGTACCTCTGCTTCTTCCCTCTGATACTCACTTGTGGCATCTAATTAGTGGCAAGCCGCAAAAACCCACATATTGTGGACATCTGCAGTTTCGTTTATGCAGATCAATGTATCACTTCCTCTTCCTGAATACCCAGAGTTTACCTGACTTAGTAGTGTCATGCAATATGAGCTACTGTCTATAATCATGGGGGCAAGGGGGATCGTATCTAGGGATCTTGCTCCAAATGTGAGACCTGATCAGTTGATACTGGGATGGCCTCTATTCTCATTATAACACACTTTCTGTCTAGACAAGGGTCCAGACTTGCACTGGGATGCATAATGCTGCTTCGTGTGAGGAAGTCCTGATGGGCTCTGAATGCCCAATGCATTGTTCTGTTTTACAGTCTCGCCATCCAGTCTCCTACAACTGCCTATGACTGAGTGAATTACACAAACTATGTAGAACCTGCAGCCACTTGATTGCTTTTACATCTCTAAAGGAGAAAGCCAGAAGGCTGCTGGGGCTAGTTACAGCATCATTGAATAAGACATATCTAGTTTCCTTTCTAAGACTGAAAAATTGGGCTTTGCAAACAAAAGCAGTGTGGGCAAAGCTCCAAGCAGTTTTTAGTACACTGCTCAACAACTTTACAGCAGGTGCCCTTAGTAGAATAATGCACAGATAAGTTCACTTGGGTTGTCTGTTTTGTTCCCCCTCTCCCTTTCAACAGAATGATTTGAGAATTAGTTTCGGGTGACAACCATTTTGCCAACCAAGTGACAAAGCTGCCTTAAAAGTTAGCTCTGTCTCAGTCACAGGTACAAACCAACAAACTAAGCCTCATGCTTTTTTTTAATGACAAATATGTGTGATTTCAGTTTTGTTAATCTATTGGTGGGGGCATTAGTGAGAACAATCTTTCCAGGACTATTTGGTAATTCCATAATGAAGTACAAAGACACAGCACAAGTGTAAAAGAATGAAATTACAATTTTCAGAACAAAAATGCTAGCTTTTAACAGTAGAGATCGAACAGTTATACTGTGCCTGAAGCAGTAGCGTCAGATGGCATTTGCAGCCACTTAGGGAGGGCATTCAGCCTCTTGTGTGCCCATGCACGCAGTTTTGCAGTTCCCTTCCACCTTTTATCCAGTATGGACATTAGCTGGTTGTTTTTCAGGGGGGCGAGTAGAAATCTTTTGTATGTCAGCTGGTTGGCTTTGCTGGCTGGTTTATTTCACCTGTTCTGTACTGGGTTTCCGGCAGATGTCCTTATCGGATGGTTGCTTTTAAATAGGTTAATTGGCAACATTGGCAGGTAGGTTCAGGAAGTTAATAGGCAGTTAAGGTTCAGTGACCACTCTTGGGTACCTTTAAAGGTGAAGGGAGTAGACGCAATACCTTTCAGTACCGTTGGACCTGCTGCCAGGATAAAGATGTCCTTTGAAGCCAACCTGTAAAACTCGCTTGCAGTTGTGGTGCTCTGAGAGGGGGTGAAGCAGTACTTCCTCTATATTCACCTGGAAGGCGGGACTTAAGGAACAGGGTAGATTAAATGCTACCTATTACCCTTAGCAGAATTGGCTCACTCAGTTTGTTACGTGCAGTTGGCACTATTTTTATGGGGGTTTTTTATACAAGTGTGGTGGGTAAGCAATATAAATTGCTATGAATAGCAAAAAATAAAAATAAAAAGTGCTAGTACTCTGTATCAGCGTATACCTATACACTGGAGGAGCCAGTGTGGTGTAGTGGTTAAGAGCGGTAGACTCGTAATCTGGTGAACTGGGTTCGCGTCTCCGCTCCTCCACATGCAGCTGCTGGGTGACCTTCGGCTAGTTACACTTCTTTGAAGTCTCTCAGCCCCACTCACCTCACAGAGTGTTTGTTGTGGGGGAGGAAGGGAAAGGAGAATGTTAGCCGCTTTGAGACTCCTTCGGGTAGTGATAAAGCGGGATATCAAATCCAAACTCTTCTTCTATATGGTCGCAAAACCTAGCAATACTAGAGGAGCATAATTTCTCACAAGTCATATCTGAATGAGGTGAGGCATATGAAAATGGCTGTTGTAGAGCAGATAAAAAATGTAGCCTTGCCATTGTTCCATGGAGAAGGATTACCATGCCTGAGTAACTGTGTAGTGCAGTGATGTAAATAAACTTTGGAAAACAGGCAACATCAGAAAAATTGACTTCTCTGACCACACCCTCCAGAGCAGAATTGGGGTATGTGTAGAGGGTTTCAGGGAGGAGGGGAAAGAAGGGGAAGTCCTGTCTCACCAGCTGAAGTCATTCTGCTGGTGTGCAGATACCACTGGAAGTTGCCCAGTTCATATTATAATCCTGTATAGAAAGGGCCATGCAAAGTAAAGATTATAATAGTTGTATTCAAAGTACAGTATAGTAGCTTGTATGATTAGACATGCATGCCTCCAGGTTGGCAGACAGCCAGTGACACATAACAAATTCCACCGTCACAAGACAGGATTGGTATGAAGTAAGAACTCCACAATATTAGTTAAAATAGAAAAGCCCTGCTCAGCAGAACACAGCATTTTAAAATCGATGTATTTTCTCATATAACTATTTGGGTTAATAGCCAAAAAGTATTACTTTTCTTAGTTTCGTGCATGGGCTTTTTGTGACAGAGGATTATTCTAGCAACAATAACTATTATAAAAGCTAACTATTTTCAAAGCAATAATAAACTGGATATCCAAATGTATTTGAATTCTCATGCATACGGCTGTTCAGACAGCTGTAAAGTCTGACTCAGCCTCTTCAGTGGCCTGTCCTTTAGTTAATTTAACCAAGGTTCCTGTTTACAGTCCATTTGCTCCTCCGTGGTCTCAGACGAGATGCAGCCAAGCAAATAAAATGCAGGTTATGGTTTAGATTTCTGTCGTGTTGCTTATTTAAAAATGGAATCATTGCTTCAGTTAGGACATATGCTGAAGCATTTATAGCAATAGTTTTCCGCTGCTGCTAGTATAGCACTTTGGGGAACAATGTTGCCACTACCCAACCATTAAAAATCAATAGAATTTATTATATTTTCAACTTGTAGAAGTTGTGTTAGTCAGAGTGGCTATCTTGATTATACAAAAATTGAGGCAACTTGGGAATTTGCATGGTTTTGAAATTGCGTTTATTGTTTGTTTCATAAAATTTATACACCGCTCGATTTAAAAAAATTAGTGTGGTTTACAAAAAGGTAAAACAATTAAAAAATAAAAAATACAACCCTACTTTTAAACACACAGAAGTTAAAATACTAAAACGTATTAAAATTCCCTCAATTTCCTAAGCATATGGGTAGGCTTGTTGAAAACAAGAATCCTTTTAGCATGTGCAGAAAAGAATACAGTGAAGGCACCTGCTTGATCTCAATGGGCAGCGAGTTCCAAAGTTCAGTTGCTGTCACACTAAACGACTGAGTTCTTACAAATGTGGAACTGGTATTATGTGGCACCTATAGTGGTGCCAATTACACTGATCGATGCAGTCAAGTGAGTGCATGTGGGGTAAAGCGATCTCGTAGGTAAACTGGTCCCAAGTTGTTAAGGGCTTTATATGCCAATAGTAAATACCTTGAGCTTGGCCCGGTAGCAAATCTGTGCAGATCTGAGCACAGGCGTTATATGCTTGCAAGGGCTCACTTCCTCCAGCAATTGTTCTGCAGCGTACATTTATGATGGTTGTATGTGTTTGGGTTGGTTTGTTTTAAATAAATCTGCAAACAGCCCTGTACCCGGAAAGGTACGTTAGAAATTGGTTTGTCTACTTATAGAGTAATTCACACTGATGTTAGTGTGTTATAAGAAAAAACTGCTCTTTTCCCTTATGGGGTACCCAAGAGCCCATATAAAATCCTTATGTAGGTTCTATCAGTAGGAGAAAATAACAGAGGCTAACCAGAAAATATTGAGAAGCAAAGCAGCTAGTAAGTCTGACCTTTATTAAACTGTCGCAACAGGGTGCTCACCCCACCATGCAGGAGGGAGGAGGAACCCAGAAGAAAGGTGTGCAAGCCCTTATACAGTGGTACCTTGGGTTAAGTACGTACTTAATTCGTTCTGGAGGTCTGTTCTTAACTTGAAACTGTTCTTAACCTGAAGCACCGCTTTAGCTAATGGGGCCTGCTGCCGCCGCACCACCGGAACACGATTTCTGTTCTCATCCTGAAGCAAAGTTCTTAACCCGAGGTACTATTTCTGGGTTAGCGGAGTCTGTAACCTGAAGCGCATGTAACCCAAGGTACCACTGTATAGATTTTCGAAATTGCCACCCTATAGCTCAAGGCCACCTCCAATACATCATACATACATCACAGAAGGAGCGGTCTACAGCAGAATCCTGTCTGGCAGGAAACCTGTTAATGGGTTTACCTGGACAGCCTGGCCATTCTTTTGTGATGATAAATACTTAATTCCTGAGTCCAGATCACAAGCTCACCCTAGTCATACCCAGTTTTACCCATAATGCAGGATTTGTGAGCACAGAGACAATGGGGAGTCTTTTCCCATTTCCATCCAGATTGCAGAGGAATATTTGAGGTCACTGAAGAGTCAAAATGGCTTTAGGACAGATGGGTAGCAGTGATTTAAAATAAAATAATGACCACATAAAACCAGGCCAACCCATGGTTGAAACTTTTTTTTGTCCCACTGACACAAATTATACTAAAGTGAATAATGCGTGGAATAACATTGGTGTTAACTTTTCTGGACTACCGTAGACCAAAATTCTCTGAACATTAACAAAAATCAATAAAACACACAGATGTGGTTCGATAGTTATAAATACAGATGTCATAAAAACACAGAATCTGGAATACAAAGTATCCTACACCCCTCCCCCAAACCAGATCAGCCTTTGCTATATTTGTTTGTTTTTAAGGGAAACCAATTTGGATGCACATTTAAATGCACCAAAGCAAATAATTCAAATTAAAAGGGCTGGCTGAATTAAAAGGTCTTTACCTGGTGGAAAAAATGGCCATAATGTGGGTGCACCACATTGCATCAGCTAGTGGGGGTGGGGGGGTGATCCTGCTTAGTGCTGGAAGCTGTCTTCAGGTGCTTAAGGTGCTTTTCAAAACTACTGTTTGAAACAGCCCATGCTTCTCCTTTAAGAGAGCAGGTGGCCAGTGCCTCTTCCTTGCTATCCTGCTACCGTCAGTGATGTACAGTGGTACCTCGGGTTACATACGCTTCAGGTTACATACACTTCTGGTTACAGACTCCGCTAACCCAGAAATATTACCTCAGGTTAAGAACTTTGCTTTAGGATGAGAACAGAAATCGTGCAGCAGCAGCGCAGTGGCAGCAGGAGGCCCCATTAGCTAAAGTGGTGCTTCAGGTTAAGAACAGTTTCAGGTTAAGAACGGACCTCCGGAATGAATTAAGTTCTTAACCCGAGGTACCACTGTATTTGAAATGAAAGTTGACGTAACATTTATCAAATTCCTCTGATACTCTGCTCAGGTTGACATCAGCAGTTAACATTATTTTAAGAAGCACATATGTAACGCAGAAAGGCAAATCATCAGCAGCTCATTTCCACATGTAATTTCTATCCATTCACGACCGGTCGGCTTTTTAAAGCACAACACTTTGAAGGAACGTGCACCATTTTTGTAACCATGTGCTCTCTTGTAGCTAATGAAGCTTGGCAATTTATCTGTGTGCTTTCTATGTCTGCTGGGGAAAATTCATGTCTACTGGGGCAAATGTAAAGTTATGAAAATAGTAGCCAATCTGCATTCTGTAATTTTGCATTGTTTGCTACTGAAGCAGAACAGGTTGGACAATTAGGCGTGCACTGTAAGCCAGGTTTATTGAAGCAAATGCATTTGCACAGCTGACGGTAAATGGACTGTGTAGTTACGAAATGTTTCACACGGAATGTTAATGATGACAAAACTGGGATCTTCAACAACTCCTTCTAGCCCTGGTGCTTCCAATATAACTGTCTTGTGTATTTTAACATCCAAATTAATTCCACATAAAATAAAATCTATTTATCTTTTTTTGTTCTAACCCTGCAGACGTCTGGCAGGAAATGGCCTGACACACATCCCCAAAGGAGCATTTTCTGGGCTTTTCAGCCTTAAAGTACTGTAAGTAAACCAACATTTCTATGTGGTTTGTTTAAAAGATCTTGGGGCCTAATACTAAAGCAACACTTTAAGTGAATTGTTCATTTTGATCAGAGTATGACCAGGAAAAGATAGTTGATGCTTTTAGAAAAATAAGGCATTTGCTTCATTGTATTAAACCTTGAAACTTTGAAAGATGAGTGATGTCCCAAAATGAGTTCACTCATAAAGTTAATGTCTCTGTATAATATCAAATAAAGATCTAATTTTGTAATTTAACTTCCTGCAGAAGGGCAGGTTTTAGTTCTCAAAGTTCAGAGACATTTATAATGAGGATGGAAAAAAGGTCACTTTTATTTCTATTTATATGGGTGGGAAGATGGACAAAATGAGTAGATTAATTACTTCAAACATCATAGTATTTAAGAAACGTTACGCCCATATCTTATGTTATTTCTTGGTAGATGTCATCAGTTAAGGATAAACCTAACTGTTAACAAACTTAACTTTGTTAAACTGTGAAGTACATTCCAAGCAGGTCTTTATGAAACCAAGCAGATTTCAGCTTTTTGCTGAAAAACATTCCTTTTGAGAAGTGGAGTACCTTATCCATGATTGTACCCATTGTGTGGAATCATCTTCCTTCTGAAGTTAAGCAGCACTGCCTTTGACTATATTCTTACACCTCCTTGAAGCATATTTATTTAGCAAGGCCTCTGCAGATGTGTAGTTCCAGTTTTCGTTCTTATTTTTCTAGATTGTTTTTTTCTAAGCTGCATTTTATTCTCTGTGTTGTTATGTTTTTGTTAAGTATTTAATATTTATTAGATTTCTATACTGCCCTTCATCTAAGGATCATCAGGGCAGTTTGCAATATAAAAACACAAAAATACATGCTATAGTAACAAACAAATAACCCTACACACATAACACAGTTCAAAAGGCCATATATTGTTTAGTTAGCCCAAGGCCTGGGAGGAGAGGAGTGTTTTCACCTGATGCCTAAATATATGTAATGTACGGTAGATGGCACAGGGCTTCAGATGATGATAACAGGGTTCAGGTAAGTTAATATGGGGGGAAGTGGTCCTTAAGTTATTGTGGTCCTAAGCCGTTTAAGGCTTCATAGGTCAAGACCAGCTCTTTGAATTGGGTCCAGAAACTAATTGGCAGGCAGTGCGTTCAAGCCAGGATTGGCATTAAATGCTCAAACCATCTTGCTCTGGTGATTAAAGTGGCCACTGAATTGTGCACTGTCTTCAAGGGCAGCACCATGTATCATGCGTTGCAATGATTTAATCTAGAGATTATCAGAGCATAGGCAACAAAAGTTAGGCTAGTCCTGTCCAGGTAGGGGTGCTGCTGGGCCACTAGCCAAAGCTGATGGAAGGCACTCTGCACCACTAAGGCCTCAAGTGACAGCAAAGGATCTAAAAGTAACTCCCAAGCTGCATACCTGCTCCATCAGAGGGAAGGTAACCCCATCAAGAGCCTCAGTCTTATCTGGATTAAGCTTCAGTTTGTTGGCTCTCATCCAGTCCATTTCAGAGACAAGACAAGTGCCTCACCTGCGGATGTAAAGGAGAAGTAGAGCTGGGTGTCATCAGCATATGGGTGACAATCTACTCCAAAATTCCAGGTGACCCCATTCAGTGGTTTCATGTAAAAAGATAAAGGTAAAGGGACCCCTGTCCATTAGGTCCAGTCGTGACCGACTCTGGGGTTGTGGTGCTCATCTCGCTTTATTGGCCGAGGGAGCCGTAGTACAGTTTCCGGGTCATGTGGCCAGCATGACGTAAGTCGCTTCTGGTGAACCAGAGCAGCGCACGGAAATGCTGTTTACCTTCCCACCGGAGCGGTACTTATTTATCTACCTGCACTTTGACGTGCTTTTGAACTGCTAGGTTGGCAGGAGCAGGGACCAAGCAACGGGAGCTCACCCTGTCGCGGGGATTCAAACCGCTGACGTTCTGATCTGCAAGTCCTAGGCTCTGTGGTTTAACCCACAGCGCCACCCGCATCCCTTAGTGGTTTCATGTAGCATAGGGAATAAAACTGAACTATGAGGAACCCCACATTGAAGATTCCACAGGGCAGAAGAACACTCCTCAAGCATCACCTTCTGAAAAAACCATCCAAGTGGGTCTGGAACCACTCATCCACAATATGGACAGTTCTTTAAATGATGAGAAGAGGCACACACTTACATTTTATTAATTTATCCCATTAATATCCTACCTTCCTCCGTGTATTTCCCTCTCCTACCCATTTTATCCTAACAACAACCCTGTGAGAAAATTTAGGCTAAGAGAGAGTCTTCCAGCTATCCCCACGATGCTATGCTGGCTCTCAAATTATACAAAGTTTTGGTTTTATCTCTAAACCTTGGTTTCAAAATATTGGTAACTAGCAGGTTGTACACACTGTTTTGGAGACCAGATCTCACACCCATGTTACTAACCATTTTCCTTCTGGGGGGGTTATACCAGTGTAAGATACTAAACACTGGCCTCTGGTTTGTAGGCTAAAATTGTTTCTCTCTCTCTCTCTCTCTCTCTCTCTCTCTCTCTCTCTCTCTCCCCAAACACAGGATGCTTCAGAATAATTTGCTAAAGCAAGTTCCTGCTGAAGCACTCCAGAACCTGCACTCTCTCCAGTCTCTGTAAGTATATGCATATACCCTATAATACACTACATGGTTGTTAATGGTGATTATGCCAAAGTATGTCATTGTATAACCTCTGCTTCCATTAATTATAAAAAATAGCATAATCTGAAGTACAAAGTGACACTAGATGGCAGAAATAAGAGTGTACAAATGAAGCACAAGATCACAACTTTTTTCAAAGTATAATTCTTACTGCTTAAACAAAAAAATAGTTGAATAAGGAATTGCTTCCTTGAGCGTTCTGGTCTCTCTTTCAGATAGAACAGATTCAGATGTACTAATGCCCTCCAATGAGAGTGTCCCCTTTAATATATATTAAAATAATAAATATACAATTAGTATTTTATGCCACAAAGGCATAATCTCTCTTCCTCTTGTTTCAAAGGCTGCAGAACAAGGGTTGAGCAATGTATTGCACCTGTGTGTCAACTTAGAATTCTGTCTGATCCAATATTTTACTTTAAATGAAAGTAAGCCTACAGTCCACATGATTGCTGAAATAAATCTCACAAACGAGACCCAATGAATACTACAGCAGAAATGCATTTAAAAAGAAACTTTCATCTCAATTTTAGTGATTTTTAATTCTGTGCATCAGTGTTGCTTCCTCCAACAACCTAAATAGTGAGTGTTTATATATATGATAAGCCATATAAACAAAGGGTTCTTTGTGGTGTTGAAAGAGAGTTGAATTTTCAACAGAGTTTCTAAATAAAGTATCTTGCTATCTCTCGTTCTTTGTTGCAAATGCCTTTCTAGAAGATAGAAAAGAGGAGGCGAAGGAGAAAGAAGGAGAGAAAATTGAGAGGTTGTGTTGACTGTGTAAGGGTGTTTGGTGACAAAATTAAAATAAAAAGAGAATGAGAGTGGTCAGTAGGAACTTTAAACAGCTGTGGAGCAGACAGCAGATAGGAATGATAAGTACCGTACATGTACAGAGCAGGCTGCTATCAGTTGAAAGAGGATCGTTGGCAAATGTGACCTCTTTGAGGAAAAGAAAACCAGGATTATTTTGTTTCTTCCAAATGAGTTAGTGCCCGTCTGATAAAGGTGTGCATAGATTTAGTTTCTCGTTTCATACAACCTAGTAATTTTCTATCCATAAGGTGATTTGCTTCTTGGTTTCCGATTTACAATGAGGATTCTTTTGAAACTATTCAAAACCGGGAAACCTTTTTTTTAAAAAAAAGGAGTTGAAAGCTTTAAAAGCCAACTAGGAGCTTCTACAAAATGGGAGCTTTCTTTTGAGGTATGACATGGTTTAGAAGTTAGTTCATTTGAAGGTGTTTTATTTGAATTCTGATGGCTTTGTCCCATTTTGCTCATGTGCCCATCTTATTGCTTGTCAACAGGTTACCCAGAATTGTACAGCTATGTCTATTCTTCCATCTAGCACAAATAGAGCCATCCCTGCCTTGAAAAGGCACATTCTATTCCCAAATGCAGAATTAATTTACTAGATCACCATGGGGCAAACAGGTTTTCTTCCCATCCCCACAAATCCTTTTACCATTGTCTGAGAGGATGATGGGCATTTTGGACTAGGATGAGTAGGATAAGTAGCCTATTCCTTTAAACCACCAGGCATTTATGTCCTAGATATTAATGGGCAGTGCTTATTTAGATCAGGGGTAGGGAACGTTTCCCTGCTGGTGGGTCTCATCCTGCGTTCCCTGCCCCCAGTGGGCCACTTTGACAGGTGGATAAAGCCTATAAAACAGAATTTGCATGAAGGTACTGATTTTTTTAATATCTCTTGGGAACATGGGAAGCTACCTTATACCACATCTGACCATTGGTCCATCTAACTTAGTAGTGTCTGCACTGTCTGGGAGCATGCTGGTTTCCCTTGCAGCCATCCCTGGGCAGGCATGGAACTGAACCTGAGGACTTCTGAATGCAAAGCAGATGGTCTACCCTATGGACCTTCCCAATAATAATAATAATAATAATAATAATAATAATAATAATTTTTATTTATACCCTGCCCTCCCCAGCCAAGGCCGGGCTCAGAGCAGCTTACAAGCAATAATAAAAACAAATTGAATGATTAAAACTTAAAAACAAAATTAAAATACAACATTAAAATATGGAAACATTAAAATATTAAAATGTAGCCTCATCGCAGGAGGAGAAGGAAAAGAAAAAAGAAAGAAAGGGAGGGAGGGAATCAAATTGGCTCCAAGCCAAAGGCCAGGCGGAACAACTCTGTCTTACAGGCCCTGCGGAAAGAAATCAGATCCTGCAGGGCCCTGGTCTCATGAGGCAGAGCGTTCCACCAGGCCGGAGCCAGAGTTGAAAAGGCCCTGGCTCTGGTTGAAGCCAATCTAACTTCCTTAGGGCCCGGGACCACTAGGGTGTTGCTATTTATGGACCTTGAGGCTCTCCCTGGGGCATACCGGGAGAGGTGGTCCCGTAGGTACGAGGGTCCTAGGCCATGAAGGGCTTTAAAGGTCAAAAGCACCACCTTAAATCTGACCCTGTACTCTACCGGGAGCCAGTGCAGTTTGAAAAGCACTGGGTGAATATGCTCCTGTGGCAGAGACCCCGTGAGGAGCCTCACTGCAGCATTCTGCACCCTCTGGAGTTTCTGGGTCAGCTTCAAGGGCAGCCCCGCGTAGAGCGAATTACAGTAGTCAAGCCTGGAGATGACCGTCGCATGGATCACTGTGGCCAGGTCGGGGCAGGAAAGGTAAGGGACCAACTGCTTGATGCGGCGAAGGTGGAAAAATGTCGCCTTGGCTGTTGCTGTAACTTGCGCCTCCATGGAAAGGGAGGCGTCAAGGATTACACCCAAACTCTTAACGGAAGGCAATGGCACTAATTGGGCCCCCGCAAGAGAAGGGCATTGGTCCCTCATCCCCATGCCATCCCGACCCAGCCATAGGACCTCTGTCTTCGAAGGATTTAGTTTCAATCAGCTCCCACGAAACCATCCAGCCACAGCTTCCAAGCATCTGGTCAGTGTGTTCGGGGCCGAGTCGGTGTGGCCATCCATCAGCAAATAGAGCTGAGTGTCATCAGCATATTGGTGACAGCCCAGCCCAAAGCTCCGGATAATCTGGGCAAGGGGGCGCATAAAGATGTTAAAAAGCATCGGGGAGAGAATTGCGCCCTGTGGCACTCCACACACCAAGGAATGGCGCGACGACATTTCCCTCCCTAGTGCCACCCTCTGTCCCCGACCAGAGATAAAAGAGCACAGCCAGTTACGGGCTATGCCCTGTATCCCCACGTCTGCGAGGCGGTGGTCCAGAAGATCATGATCGACCATGTCAAAGGCTGCTGACAAATCTAAAAGGATCAGCAGTCCTGACCCGCCTCGATCCAGTTGTCTACGGAGATCATCTGTGAGGGCAACCAGAGCCGTCTCGGTCCCAAAACCAGGACGGAAACCGGACTGAAATGGATCTAAAGCCGATGTTTCCTCCAGAAACCTACCAAGCTGTTCAGCAACCGCTCTCTCAATTACCTTACCCAGATATGGAAGATTTGAAACTGGGCGGTAATTGGATAGGTCTAAAAGATCTAATGAAGTTTTCTTTAAGAGTGGACACACTACTGCTTCCTTCAGTTCCCCTGGGAATGTCCCCGTGTCAAGAGACAAATTGATAATTTCAACCAGGGGGGTCCGCGGAACATCTGGACACTCCCTAATCAGCCAAGATGGGCACAGATCAAGGAGGCAGGTGGTGGGCCTACCAACAGCAGGGAGTATCTGATCGAAATGGTCCAGCACTGTACCTGAAGTCAGTCGAGGGGCCTCCAGTTCAGTCACTGTATCTAAATTGGCAGAGAGGTCACGGCGGAGCAATAGGACTTTCTCCGCAAAAAAGCTCGCGAATGCCTCACAGCTGTGGGTCGAATTTGTGCTTAAATTTGGTTGTCCTCCTAAGGACGTTATTGACCTAATTATTCTAAAAAGTTGTGCCGGGCAAGAGCTAAGGGATGCAATGGAAGCTGCAAAGTAAGATTTCTTAGCAGCTTACATAGCCATCTCATAGGCTTTCATAAGCGTCCTATAAGATGTTCTTGAGGCTCCGTCACGAGTCCGTCGCCATACTCGCTCTAGCCGTCTGAGATCCCGCTTCATTTTCCGGAGCTCCTCAGTAAACCAAGGGGCCCGGTTTCGATGGGGTCACAGAGGGCGCTTAGGCGCGATCTCATCAATGGCTGCCAAGAGCCAGTTATTCCAGTCCTCAACAAGGTCATCTAATGAGTCGCCAGGAGGAGCAGGATCCCGCAAGGCTTGTCAGAATCTATCAGGATCCATCTGTTTTTGCGGACAAGCCCAAGTAGGTTCGCCACCCGAGCAGGGGAGGAGCGGGAAGTCAATCTTGGCTTTCAGAGCGTAGTGATCAGACCATGGCACTTCCACAGGGGGGAGCATGATCACATCTATGCCAGCCCCAAAGATCAGATCCAGCGTGTGGCCTGCTTGACGAGTGGGGCCCAAAACAAACTGGGAGACCCCTAGTGTTGCCATGGAAGTCACTAGGTCCTGAGCCTGTGAGGAGGGAGCGGCATCGGCATGGACGTTGAAGTCTCCCAAAACCAGTAGGTTTGGGAACTCCAAGGCCCAGCCCGCCACCACCTCTAGCAGGTCTGACAGGGTGGCTGCAGGTGTGCTGGGTGGTCGGTACACCAGCCAGACAGCCAAGCTCTCCTTGGTGCCCTACACAAGACCAACACATTCAATGCCGGAGATCGCCGGTGATGGCAGAGCTCTGAAAGAGCAATCCTCCCGGATTAACAACGCTACACCTCCCCCCCGATCTTAAACAAACCATTTTAATGTTTAATATTACATTTCATTTTGCATACAAATTCAGTCTGTAGCCTCCGCTCCAGCCACGTGCTGCAATGAGATTCTGCATGAGGCAAGGTGGGCCGAGTTGTCAAACTCTGTTCCTCCACTTGAAAGCCCTACTAACTGCATCCTTATTCTGATTTCTATATATCTTCCTCTGCAAGTGTTGAAATGCTAGGACTGCCTGCCCCACGACATTTAGGAACACTGGGTTCCCAAATGTGACACTGGCTTCCCATGGGTGCAAGGCCATCTCTTCATTGCCCATCCTGACTTTGCTTGTACCAGCCATGAGAATCTATTGACCTGTATAGATGGTATATTACACCGATGAAGCTAGCCAAGCTCTATAAGGCAGATAATAAATGCTGGAAATGCAAGGAAAAAGAAGGTACCTTTTATCATATGTGGTGGGATTGTAAGAAAGTGAAATGCTTCTGGGATATGATATATAATGAAATTAAGAAAATGTTGAAATATACATATACTAAAAAACCGGACGCTTTTCTGCTGGGAATTGTAGGTACAGACATTAACAGACAAGATACTAAGCTTTTCCTATATGCAACAACTGCAGCAATAATTTTATTAGCACGGAAGTGGAAACGAGGAATTACCGACAAAGGAAGAATGGCAACTGAAGTTAATGGAGTATACGGAACTGGTCAAAATGAAGGGAAGAATCCGAGAACAGCTGGACCAGAAGTTCATCAAAGACTGGACTAAATTTGTAAATTATTTGAAAGACAACTGTAGTCAATCAAACACGTTGGTAGGACTGCAAGAAGCTTTGTAAGGAAAGGTATAAAAATCACTGTAGAGAAGAATAAGAAAATATGATGCTTTGATGTTTTTGATTTTAAAGCAATGGTGAAGTAGTGAAAATGCAGAAATTTGAAATGAAAGATAGAAAATCACAAGGAAGGTTTGAAGGAAGTCATGGCTCTAAAAAGCCAAAATGTATAATATAAGAGGAGAGATTGTAATGGAAAGCATTATTGTAAAAGTAATAAAAATGATATGGGAAAAAAGAGAGAATCTATTGACCTGCTGTTGTTGCTGCTGCAGCAGCAGCAGCAGCAGCAGCTAATAGGGCTGGCCTCTTAGTTCATGAGCTGCTTGACGTTGCATCCTGCTAAAAAGGAGCACTATGCATTAGGGATTCTTGATTCCCCATGTGCCAGAGAGGAAACAGCTGGGATCCTGAAATTGTGCCTGGAAGCAGCTGCAGAAGCGGGTTTCTGACCCACAACCAGGGGATAGACCCAGAAGAGATATGAGAGCCCCAGAAAGACTCAACCTGTGTATTAATCGAAATGGACTGGAAACTGTGTAAAAAAAATGCCAAGGCTCAGGAACTGGGCTGTTTGATTTACTCAAGAGGAAGTATTCTGAGGAAACTTCTAAGCAGTCTGTGGACTCAGCTACACAGCTGCAAATAAAATGTTTTAAGTGCGTTGTAAAGTGCATTATACAAATGTGACACTCGATGGTGATGGTGAGCTATGGCAAATTCAATATATTTTTCAAGAAGCATTTTCAGAACATTTTTTATATATGTCTAGATTCCACCTGTGTGTTTGGAGGCAGACTGGTGTTCATGCTCTTTGGACTGTGGGGTAATTTACAAAAAGACTCTTCCTGCAAGCTCAACAATGATTTTGAAATGAGTTCAATATTTGTGAATTCTGATGCAACATATGCCTATGTATTTAGCTGTCCACATGGAACTCTTCCTCACAGGTAACAACAGTGTTATTCAATCAGGAATGTGAGAGACATCCAGAATTATGTTTACAGTGGTACCTTGATTCCCGAACTTAATCTCTTCTGGGAGTCCATTCCACTCCTGAAATGGTTCAAAAACCAAGGCGTGGCTTCCGATTGCCTGCAGGAGCTTCCTGCAGTCAAGCAGAAGCTGCGTCGGACATTCAGCTTCCAAAAAAACGTTCGCAAACCAGAACACTTACTTCTGGGTTTGCAGCATTCAAGAGCTGATTTGTTTGAGAGCCAAGCCGTTCGAGAACCAAGGTACCACTGTATCATGGAAAACACTGCTTTTAGTTCTGCCACTTTATCTACTCCTCTGGTTCTTAGTGCGTGCCTAAACAAAACTATATTCGACTTCATTGAGCAGACTGTTGCACATGAAAGTTCAACACCATAGAGCATTTGATTTATCCTCAAACTGCAACAGACTAATAAGGCTATTTCCTGGAGTATTTTCCATGTGATTCATGGTGGAATTTTTTTCTAGTGTCAGATGCACATGTGCAGATTTTCTATAGCATCTCTTTAAAAATTCACAAATAATATGAAAGGTTTTTTAAAAACCACCTATGAAGGTGATTGTGAGGAAATCCTGCCTATACATCTCTTTGGAATGCCCCAAACTGACATCTAGGCCTTAGATGAAAGCTAAGAATAGCCTCTGAGCATCTTTAGTTCTCATTCATTACTTCCTCCTTCAATGCCCTTTATGGCTTCTCAGATCCTGTATTTGTATTTTCTCTGAGGTGAATGTACTTCATGGCTGTGTCCCAGAAAGTGCACTGTAGTAGCATAAGGAATCAGTATTTTATTCCTAGATATAACGAGAATAAATGAGAAAGACTGATTGTCATAACTCTTAAAGTATAATATTTTCTACATAAGCTGCAGAGCACGCACAATTTGTTATTAAAAGCGACACTAGGTTGCATTCCTTATGCTTCGTGAATTCTCCTTGAAAGATTTGGACATTTTAAGTGAGTTCATGATCAATTTCATGTTATATTCTTCCTTATATGCTATCTATAGTAGGAAATAATAAAAAGTATCCCTAAATTGGCCCACTTTTGAGCACAATAGCTGCTTTTAAACTTTCCACATGTTAGCCATATATTTTAAATTTTAAATAAGGTACAGTTTATGAGCTAATGGATTTAGCTTTGAAAGTGCCAAAACTTTGATCAGCGCAACTAAAACAACTGAATGAAAACGTTAAGGTTTTCATTGCATGTTTTATAGATCAGCATGCATTATTTACATTATGACAGGAAGCACAATCACTAATGAAAAGTTTTATTATCTGTAACTAGAAAAATGGTACTTAGGAATAAAAGAAAAGATTAGATAACAAAGGAACATTTGTGGCGGTAGGTTTTAAGACTGCTTTGTGAACTCTTTAACTGGGTTGCATTTTCTGTAGTAGTACATGCTACAGTAGCTTCTTAGCGTGGCATGTTAAAAATTAACTTTGCTGGATTTGAATGGGAAATTAGTATAGTTATTTCTGTATAGATGTGTAGTGCATGCTTGCCATAAGCTTAGGTATATATCCTGTATCATTTAAAGGTTAAAAGTTAATGCACAGAACTAAACCTTTTTTAAAAAGATGTATGACTCCAAAGGGCCTGCAGAGTGCCCACCCTCCCAAAAACAGTGGGATGCTCTCTCTAGGGAGACCTGCCTGTTGTCAACATTGATATATTTTCAGTACCAGGTCAAAATGTACTTCCACGCCCAGGCATTTAGCTGTTAATTTTTATTTTGTGAGGTTTGATGGCTTTGTTAGTGGCTGTTTAATAGTTCTTATACTAATGTTTGCAGTGGCCGTTGGATGTTTTGTTTGTCTTGAATTTATATAGGATCACTTTTAGTCGGAGTTTCTTTTTGATCCTACCTACTTTTTTTTTTATTACGTTTTCTGTTCCAATATATAAATCACCTTGAAACTTTATGGCAGAAGTGATTCCTGCAATGCTAAGTTGACGCTCAGCCTGGATAACACAGCTGGTTAGTGTGGGGAGCCAATAATGCCAAGGTTGCAGGTTTGATCCCCATATGGGACAGCTGCATATTCCTGCATTGCAGAGGGTTGGACTAGATGTTCCTCAGGGGGTCCCTTTCAACTCTACGGATTCTGTTATTCACTGTGGGAAGTGTAAATGTAAAATGGCTTGTAGCTGCTTACAACCAGTTGCTGTGCTCTTACCACTGGTGCTCTTACCAACGATACCTCCACCACCAATAGAACAATTTAGGGCACAATCCAAAGTCGCTGCTGCCAAGACCCTTTGGGGCAGCAGAGCCGCTGCCACATCTGTAGCCCTACTGTTCATGACAGCAGAAAGTGGGGAGAGGGCAATTGGGCCCAGCCCCTGCAACAGCTCTAGGCAGGCACAGCTGTTGGATCAAGATTGGCCCAATGGCATCTCCAATGGCAGAGAGACCAGCTCAGGCATTTACCCTCACTAGATTCAACATGCTGCCATCTGCCTTATTGTAGGGCAGATTCGAGGGTAAACCATACGCAGAACGAGTCTGCCACTGCAGCTTGATGGAGGTAGAAACTGCCTCTCATGCCTTGTTATGCTGCCGTTTCTACGGGGATATACGCTCGGTATTTATTACCCCTGCTATGCAAAAATCTCCAAATGAATCCGAACTTCAATCTCTAAAATCCCTTGTAGAGGACAAGGACCCTGAGATCACGCTAAGGGTAGCCAAATTCTGTGCGATTGCCATAAAACTTAGGGAACAAGCTGTGCTATCATAATGATTAAGGCCTTAAATGATAATTTAAGGTTATATGTTAGTGACTAAGTTTTAATTTATATATTTTAACTGTTGCTATATCTGTATTGTCCCTGTTATACCTAATTGCAAATTCAAATGTACCCCATCATGTTTTATGACCTCCTTGACCAGCTCAGGGTCCAGTGAATCTCTGAATAGCTCAGCCCCACCTCTGCCCCTCCCTCAGAATGTTCCATTTACGATGGACTCTGCTGGTGCTGATACTCCAGCATGTGGACGGAGGAGGTCAGCACCCATGGAGTGTCGCTTGGGTCACTTCCTGTCAGAGCTTGGGTCACTTCCTGTCAGAGGCTAACAGGAAGCTGGCTCAGCTGGTAGATCTTAGCCAAAAGGTGCCGCCACTCAATCCAACACCCGCCCGCCCCCAACAAGTCTGGTGTAAGAAGGGCTTGGATTGCTCTGTAAGTAATTACTTTGAATATTTCAGTGGAAATTGTGCACAGGTGTGTGCACATTTAGGAGCAGTCAGTGAGGAGGGACTGCATCACACACCTGGCCTCCCAGCAGCAGGCTCTGATGCTTACCAGGAGAGAAAGGGGTGCTGTGATGGATGTTGTGTAGGCACATGGATGCACTCACACAGCACTGACCACCTCACCTTCTCCTAGCAAGTGGCAGAAACGTCGCTGCCAGGAGGTCAGGTGTTCAGTGGTGCCTCCTCTCACCCAGCACTCCTGTGCACATCAAGTACCATTCCATTCAGCAAGATGACACTTGATGACACTGCAGATGACGCTGGAGCTGGCCCTGAAGTAAATTACTGTAAAATGCAGACAGCCCATCATTTATTGTTTAAGAGGGTTAAATCTTGATTTTATTGGTGCCTTGGTACAGAGTATGCCCGCTGCTCAGGCATATCATGCGGTCTTATCCCTAAAGTCCTATATAAGCAGCAGTGCTAGAAGAAAGAGCTATAAGATCTAGGTCATATATAAGGCAGGATGTTAGCCCTGCTGGAGAAAAATACACACATGTGAATTGATTAAAGAAAAGGTTTTTAAAAAGAAGCTTTAATCAGTGTAACTGTCAAGCTGGTGAACTCTAAAGTCCTTGGCTTAGACTGAAACGTCACACAGACGAGAAATGCCTTTCTGACTAAATGCAAAGAAACTTTGTATTTCCATTCAAAGTATATCTCACTTGGAAACGTAGCACAAATATTCTTGTTGCCCTTGCAGAGTGGGTATTTCTAAACATTTCCAGCTTTACCCATTTGTTGACAGACCTTGTGAGCTGTTTTGGAAGCTGTGTCCCTACAGCCTGCCATGTCAGTTTTCATATTGAAAATTTAATTGTAAAAGGGCTTTGACACTGAACTTTTATAAATTTGTTCCAACTGACCTTGTCTCAGTTATTTGCCAGCCTGGCATAAAGCCACAGAAATTGTTATTTGTTCTCGTGCAGTAGGTAGAAATACTGTGAACAAGTAGATAGAAAGGACCTGACATTTTACATGAGCGAAAACGAAGAAGCAGCTTTAAATAAAGAGATTAACAGGCCTGCCATAAAGCCCAGTTTCTTCCAAATGAGCTAGCTTTGCCTTGTACAAGATTACTTGGTCTGCTTGCATTTTCGTTTTGTTCAGTGAAAAAGGAAAACATTTAAGCATATTTTTACTTCATCTTTTCTTTTTTTGTATAATTTATCTGGACACAACCTATTTAGCCCGCAAAGTATTTCCTAAACAAGGGAGCTGGTTTGGACATCACTGTAAACCATGGTTGAGATGGGAATGACTCAGAATAGCCTTGGGCTTGTGCATCAACAACCTACCTCTGACCAGTATGGCTGCAAGAAGAAGACCAAAAGCTTTTGCTTTCATTACTTTACATTACAGCTTGCCATTTTTTCCTGAAGCAGGTGATGTGTGATTAATCTCGACTAAGCCTTGTTTGACAAAAGGCAACTTCAGGCCATGGGCTTGAACAACAGTATAAAGTTGGAATGTAACACTAAACTGCTGTTGATCAAAAATGGAAGCAAAACTTGCAGCTGCTACAAGAAATACCCCACCTCCCAGTGCTGCTTTTCCCTCTTTCGCTGTCTAGTTTGTGTATTATTCCTTTACTTTCTGAGGAACTCAAAGTTGCTAGCATGTAAAAGTACTGAAACAATATTTCAATTATAATCCCCAAATTAAATCCAATCTCAAAACCACAAAAAAATTCAGTAATAATTGCTACGCAACCAAGTGCCAGATTAAAAAAAAATCAGCTCTGGGTTCCTTCATCCTTACCCAGGAAGGCTTCAATTCTATGAAGTTGGTTACATCACTGTTCTGTGACTCTTTTAGTTGATTCATTGAAGGTATTTCATTCCTATTGGGCTTATCCATTTCTTGTGGTTCATTTCTGAGAACGCTAATCTAAAGAACAAAGCCCCCAATGGTGCAATAGGTCAGTGTGTCCGGCTGTTAATCCGAAGGTTGGTGGTTCGAGCCCACCCAGGGATGGCTGTGGGGTCCCTTCTAAAGCTACAATTCCATGACCCTATGAAATAAAACTACTACTACCTCCAGCTGTAATGTTGCATCAAATATTCTTCCTGATGCATTTTGGTTTGGGGTCCTTGGGTTGTGCTATAACGCCTTTCTCTCTCTCCATGCAATCTAATCCAATCCATCTATGAAATCCAGTAACATTAATATTGATGCAGATACAGGATAGGCTATGGATTTTTTTTAGAAAGTTCTGTATTCCTTTAAAGAGGGATATGACCTCTGATCCTCCATATGCTATTGGACTCCCAACTCCCATCAGGCCCAGACAGCATGGCTGATGGGGCTATAGACCACCAACAACTAGAGTGCCACAGGTTCCCTATGCCAGGTTTAAAGAGATTAGCACTGGATTTGTGTCCCTTTTCTTTTTCCATCCCTGCAAGTGCAGGAAAGTGAAAGACTGTTAAAGGTTCGGATGCAAAAGCAATGGAACTAGGAGCAAGTGAGGTAACAGGATCTGCTGATCACACTGTGCTGGAACCTTTGTTTCAAAACCACCAAAGAATCTATCTTAGCTGCTGAATAGTGCTGAGAAATTATATCTGCTGTGCTGACTGCCTTATGCAGTAACAAATAGACTGTGTGCATTGAGGACTTTTGTGGTTTTGCTATAACCCTGCATTGTTTGTTGAAGGAAACTGGTGACACCTGCACTGTGGCATTGTGGAATAAACCCTGTTGCTTTTCTCCAGGATTCTACATTTATATTAGTTAAGTGGTCTCAGCACTGGATTTAGCGGGGGGTGCAGGTGGTTCCCCCACACAGGGCAGCAAGCTGAGGGGGCACCAAACTATGATGTAGTGCACTTGAGAGAATGTGCAAAACAGAAGGCGAGAGGAGGGAGGGTGGTGGTTTCCTTGTTCAGGGTACCCTGGTGGTCTCCTATTGCTGGCTCTGCAACAACCAGAGCAATTAGGAGTTCTTTCGTGCCTTTAGATTCACCTCAGGAAGAACATTAAGGTCAAATAAAGAATTTGCTAACTGAAAAGAGACCTTTATTTGCAGCTTGGATTTGTAAAACATATGAGGAAGGATGATTCAGTACCCCCCCAGAACCATTCTGTCACACATTTAAGTTTCTTTTACCCCTGGTAGAGCTGCCCAGTACCACACATGGAGAATGGGCCATCACCTTTATATTTAAAACATCGATTCAGTGAGGCAATTTATAATAGTGCTAAGAATGGCAAGTCACATTCCCCCCCCTTTTTTTGTAGCCCTTTCTAGCTTACAAAATGGTTTATGATTCTTAACCCATGTGCTTTCAAGCTAGAAATGGCCAATTGGAAGCCCAAAAGCTGAATCTGGTCCATGAAGTAATTCTCTTCCATATCTGGCCCACAGCAGACCTTAATCAAAGTGTGGTAAAATGCTTACAGTTGTTTGCAGCATACAAAAGGGAAGATAAAAGAAAGTAAGAAAAACTGGGATATTATTATTCTTAAAAGCAGAAACTTCCTACTTGCTCCCTGGTAGATTCATTTATTAGCAGATTTTCTCCTGCAAAATAATAATAATAATGTTTCTGCATTTTTTTTAGACGCCTTGATGCTAACCATATCAGCCTTGTGCCCCCCAACTGCTTCAGTGGCTTGGTTTCACTGAGACACCTGTGGTTAGATGACAACTCTCTGACAGAAATTCCGGTACAAGCTTTCAGAAGTTTGCCAGCACTTCAGGCAATGACACTGGCTCTGAACAAAATATACCACATTCCAGATTACGCTTTTGGAAACCTCTCCAGTTTAGTGGTTCTGTAAGTTTTCATTGCATTTCAAAGTGTAACATTTGAACCTTGTCATTTGCATCTTGAAGTAGTTGGTTTAATATAATATGAATAAGAGAGAAAGAAGTAGATGCAAGCAGCAAAAATGTGACATGATTGATAGAGCCAAAAATTGGTTAACAATTGGTTAATGTGGCTAGTTGAATGAAATAGAGGTTGAGATTGTAAATACCACTTCATTCTTCCCTTTATTCATGAATCCTAACACACACATACACCCATCTGAATAATATGGCTTCTTTTGCCCATGTAAAAAGATACAAAATTCGAATTCATTGCCATTTGCAGTACTGAAACAAATTGCTGGCGAATAAGCTTTGATTGCACTTGCTGTTTCAGTAGAGTAGATAGACACTTGGGATCCAGTCTCTGCCACTTGACTGGATCACTTTAAAAACAATTTAATATGGGTTACAAAAAGATCTCTCCCATCACCTATAGAAGCACAAAATGGAATGATACAAATTATTATCCATATGTAGATATTTGAGTCTGGATCTGGTGAAAAGATCCGGACTGAGCTTTCCGAGTCTGGTCTTCCCTGTCCCATCGCCCAATAACTGCATGCAGGCCTCTAAGGAATTGTGACAGTCCATCATGTGTAGGCCCAGATGTGCAATCTTGATACTACAGTGTTATAGTGCAGCAAAACATTTAGCCTCAGCCTACATGTGTTGGACTCCATGTACATAGGCTGCTATATAAATGTGCTAATTCAAGATGCAGTCTTGGGGAGAAAAGCAAGCACACCAGGGGGTGATGGGAAAGCATGATTCTGATGCTCTCATTCTTCATAGATTCAAGCCCAAGGCATTTGGGCATCTGAGGCAATATACCCTCTGCCCCTCCTGCAATGGAGGGGAGGGGTGTGAGGCTCTGCAAAGTACTGGTTACCCCCCTTTCTCTCTCCAAAATACAGAATGGGCATGGCCAACATGCAAAATTCATGGGCTGTGATTATGCCAATAGTTAATTTTTTTAAAAAATGGATATATTGTTCTTTTTGTGTCATATACCCAAATACTATGCATGTTTTTGACACTATCCTTTCGTATGTATAATTCACATATAATCCCCCCCACCTGTCTGAAAGAGCTGTTGCTGAATTCCCCCTTGCCCTGTTACTTTGCAGTTTAAACCTGCGTAATTCAGCAAGTTATGTAAAACTTCAGGTCAGTGTGAAATCTGATACCATCTTCAATGGGAGAAAAACTGGGCCTACTGTCAATAAAAATGTAAATCTAATAGTAGCTTTTGGCAATGCTGTTTTGGGGAGAGAATATGTTTAATATGGGAGGCAGGCCTATTTTCCATCAAGGTTGTGGTGGGTGTGGTTTGTTAGGTTTCAGTAGTTTTACTTGGGTTTACATTTTTCTGAAAATTTTGTGCGGTACATCTTCCCATGGAATTTGTAGTAACAAAAAACACAATCGCCTATTATAGTTATAGAAAAGCAGAATGTGCTCACTTCAGCCGCACATATGCTAAAATGGGAATGATAACAGAGAAGATCTTGAAAAGCAAAACTTCTGCCGCCACCCCGCTTTCAGCTGGAGGGAGGCTAGGAGAAGGGGGGGAGGAACATAAACAAAACTTGGGTATGGCTGGCTTGGCTCAAGATAGCTTGAGTGTGTAGTTGCAGTTCCAGTTCAGCAGCAGGCAGAGAAACCTCCCAGATACAAAGACATTGTAAACCGTGGAACCTAACTTGGCATAAATTAAACTGTGCTAAACTGCACTGTGTACAAACAAATAGCTGATTAATTTATCCAGGCATTCATGCAGGTCTACATGCATATTCCTTGTGTCATATATGCTTAATTTTTATTATTATTATTATTTCTTCTCTCCCAACCTAAACATTATTTTAGATACGTGTGCTAGAAGTTTGTTTTAAATTACAAACATAACCTGCGTAGTTGCAGTAAACATAAACAGACACTTAAATATTGGTTTTGCAACTATTGCAACTATACCAATTGAGTCTGTAATTTTTAAATCAGCTTTTAAAGCCAAAGGCCAAGTGAAAGCTAGTGGAAAGGTAAGAGGTAGAAAGCATTCGTTCTCATTATTACCTTTGTGAGAACAGGACTTGCATATAAATCATGCCAGCCTTTTTAAAACAACAGCAACACTTCTTTTAGATTTTTAAGCATCAAAATGTTTTCTTTTATGTCTACTGCATATAGCTTGTTTTTCTGACTTGTGTTCTTAATGTTCTAATGCAGGCATCTCCATAACAATAGAATCTACTCCCTGGGAAAGAAATGCTTTGATGGTCTCCACAACCTAGAGACTTTGTGAGTTGACCTTTTATTTGTTGTGCTTTGTTTTCAGTGCTTTCACTGACATTATGCAAAAATAAAAAATAAAAGGCAAACCTTATTTTGGGATTACTGCAGGTTCAGGATGAACATTTGTGATGAAACTATAAAAGTACATTTTGATGTCTAATTTTTTAAATGGTTTTTTCCAATTAGTAGGCAATGGAACATAACAGTGACATTGTAACTTACTTATCGATCTTTGCATATTCTTAAATTGTCTATTTTGGTAGATTTTTACCCAGATTAAACTTTTCACTTGGTTTATATTTGCTATTGCAGATTTAAATACACACAATTCTAATTTGCAACAACTGGCAATGCCTACAACAGTGTTCTTGGTTTGGTTTTGCATTTTTTTAAAAGGTGTGTGTGTGTGTGTGTGTGTGTGTGTGTGTGTGTGTTCCAGTAAGAGTAAGTTAGGAAGCTGACATGTTTTATAAAGCTCAGCTGTCACTCTGGCATGCTCAATTGGGGAAGTGGATTTAAGATTATTTCTTGGGAATAGATTAACTAAGCACGACGTAATCAAAACTGTGGATGGAGTGTTTACAAATGCTCATAAACATTTCCTACTCATCTCCTACTCTTGAAGTTCTATGAAGTTATAGACTTATAAATACAATGCAGATAAAATATTTCCTTGCAAAAAAAACCCTGTATAATTCATTCATATATCTAACACAGCTATCGTGATTTGATTTTTTTTAACATCCAGGGATTTAAATTACAATAATCTGGATGAATTCCCCATCTCTGTCAGGGCACTCAGAAACCTGAAAGAACTGTAAGTACTGAATGCAAAGTTTCTTAGAATCCCCTTTTCCTCCTGTAGATTGCTTTGTTTCAAATGCTAATCGCTTTGTTAGCATAACTGTATATCCATGTTTGCTAGAAGTGCCAGGATTAGCAACACATCCTTAATACCTAGGAGGGGGGAAATCATTCTGGCTTTCCAGCTTCAAGTGCACCTTTTGTCGCCAAAGCTGGTAGTATTACAGAAGCTCTACAGAAGCTTCTTCTCGTGGCCAGGACTCGGAGCCTCACTTGGCTTGACTTGACCACCATCAGAGAGAAAGAAAGGTGAAAGATGGAATCCTAAATACTTCTGCATTATTACTGGGCCCTCCTCTGCATACTTCTGAAGATGAAACTGGGGCAGCTATGTAACCAAGGGTCAGTACGAACTAACTAGTCTACTCTGGGAGATTGCAAAATGGCCATTCCATGAGTCATAGCAGCCAAACAGACCTGAACTTTGGTATATTGATTGAGTTGTGTCCAGCATTAACTCCACTCAAAGTAGACTCACTGAAATGAATGAATGACCATTAATTGGTCTACTGTTGAGTAGAGCTTGGGGCAAGACTGAATTGATTGTATATAGAATATAGGCAATATGTAAATAATGAATACGACATTATTCATACCCAGTGGAGACGTTCTACTTTCTAGTATACTTCTAAGGTACTTTCTGACATTATTATTTTATTGATCCTCATAGTTATGAGGATTTTGTGGAACTAACATGCAGGTTTTGTTTCTGGTGTATATGGGTAGATGAGTGGGGAATATGATTCTTTACATTGTGATGGCATGGCACTACTATTGGTCCCATCAAAAAGCAGATACAATAGGCAAGATATGCTTTCAAGGCACTCTGTATTGTGTTCTGGTTTCTGGAGGTGCCAATACACTTCCCAAAAGTTTGTGTAAAATGTACTCAAGCAAATCCAAGAAGAATCATTTCTTGATAAGTTGTCTTTATTGACCACGTCTGGTTTATTCGCCTTCTTGATATCAACTTGGAGTATAGGAAAGATAAATGTGGCTTGCTGGTACAACCAATAATAAATGGTGCCAACCTATTAAGAGAGGACAAGTATTTTGGTGGGGGGGACCCCACTTACCTCTGTAGTGTTCACACACAGCTTTTTCACTTAAAAGTGAGGGTCATCTTGCCTGTACTTCCAACTTAGGAAGACCTATATTTCTTGGTTGGGTCTGTGGTCCAGATGCTTTAGGAATTCAGGTAGGGAAACCCTGGGAGTGGTGGTAGTCTTTCTTGCACCTGCTGCAAAAATAGCTACAACCTGAGCAGATTTCTGTGGTGATCAAGTTTATTTTGGTATGGGGTGGGGGGACTGATCTTCAGCTCTTGCACAGCAGTTTATTTTATTTAAAAGGTTGTCAAGTGTTTCAGCCTTATTCAGCCAAGCCACTATATTAAATAAATTGCATTATTCCGGTGAGGTGTCTGCAGTTTTAGCCTTGAAACATCATCCATCAGACTTATAAATTACCCACAGAATTTCTTCCAGATCTGGAGGTCAATTGGAACCATATCACAAGGCCTATATTGATAATGAAAATATTTTGCTATTTTCACTGGCTATTTTAAAAAATGAATTGACCATTTTTGTGGTTTAACGAGGATTCTTGATTCCCTTGTTTATAATGCCATTGAAAGAACTTCAGTGAAAACAGCACTGTAACGTCCTAAATTCTGGGAATTCATAATGTAAGGTGAAAAGGGGCCTGGAATGAGACTGATTCACCTCGTTTCCTTGTGGCAAAATACACAGAACAATTAAATGGCTATAGGGGTATTTTCCAAGTCATTATGTCTAACCTTTTGAACTTGTGGGATGGGTTTTAACGGGTAGGAGAGGATTTATTTATTGCACTTTACCCCTCCAGGCACCCCCGTGTTTGAATTGAACAGGGTTTCAAAATACCATCATGGGCAGCAAAATTAAAAGCATAGGAGTTAGGCTATAAAAGCTTGTTTTGAGCAAGTCCAGGTATGAAGTAAGCTGGCTTCTCCCTGCTTAAGAATTTAGCACTATTGAAAGAAACATAATTGAATGGTCACAAGTATTTTTAGTTCTGTTGATTTCAATGGGAAGTAGTCAAGGCTAACTTTTGCCCAGTTGTATACATGGTGTTTTGCTATACCATCGCAGCACAATCTTATTAATTTACTCAGAAGTAATTTCCCCTTATTTAATAGAGTTTACTCCTTACTCCTTAGCATGTATGTTTCACATTGCTGCCTGAGGCAACGATTCTAACCCCACTTACCTCGTAAACTCCACTGAATTCAATAGGACTTATTTCTAAGTAGACATAATTAGGATTGCACTGTATGTTCCTGCATTTGGTTGAAAGCCATATCAAAGCATTCCAGAGTCAGAAGGCAGCCATTGGCATCAAAGCTTTCCTGCAGTTCTTTCCCTGGTTGTTTGACTGACTGCTGCCTTGACACCACAAAGGCACATCCCACATGCAGATTTCCAGTACTGATTCCCCCACACCCATTATATGTACCTCCATGAACATTATGGGTGTCATTTAGCATATGGGAACATTTTCCATATTAAAAATTATTTGGACCAAAATTCATCTGAATTTTGCCCATTACTGCCACAAGAAGTATGTATTTCCAGATGCTACCAGAATGCCCACAAGTGCATCTTGTAGACATCAAAAAGAAATCATTATAATCAAGATGAATGATATTTTCACTTGTAACAGACCTTATCAATCCCAAGGCCTTTGAACATAAATTGTGATATCATCTGGAAGGGCTTCCAATGAGGTTAGGGCCGCTTCACACACACAACATTTCCCCCTGTTCAGTAAGCAGCTCTCAGATCCCAAAATCCAGGCAACACACACACAGCTATAATCCAAAAATCCTTAGCAATGACTTCATTTATTTACATGGTGATTCATAAGTAATAGCCAAAGAAAAGAGCAGGTTCTTTCAAGAGTGGCATGTCTCTAGTATGACAATTGCTAGCAATTGAAAATGTTGCCAAAGCTTTGCAGACACCATTTGAACTATCACAGTATTTTAAATACATTCTGGAAGGTTACTAATCCACAAAAATAAATAAAAAATACTCACCTGGTTGGGAGAGTTCTGGCCTTCCCACAGCACCCAACTAAATTTCTGCTCTCTGCCCATCTTCTGTCAGTCCACGCACTTGCCTACATGCAATTCCTTGTAGCCTCTGGCTACCAGGCTAATGCTTAAACCAGGGCTGGATCACTAGCAACCCTCCAGATGTTGCTGAAGTCCAAATTCTGCAAGACCTGGGCACTGACCATGTTGACTGGAGCTGATGGGAGTTGGAAGCTAACAACATCTGGAAGACCACACATTCGCCACCTCTAGCTTAAACAAAAGGCTCGAGTTTCCTCTACAGATTAAATATAAATCTATAACACAAATTGTACAAGATGATGCCAGCAAAGCCTTTTCTACTCATCCTTCCCTCCATGACATCTCCCCAGCCAAGCCTGCTAAACTCATTTTTGCTCTTAGGATACCTTTTGTTTCATTTCTCCTCTTAAGTCCATATACTGAACTCTGTGATGCTCTGCCTGAGATTTAAAAACTTCCATCTTTGACTTTTAAAGTTCTCCTTTCATCTTTCCCCTTTGACTAAGAACTCCCAACTGTTCAAGCTGTGTGCAAGGGGACCATAATATCTGTTTTTAGTAGCATGCTTTTGTGTGCCATATACATTAGGCTTGAAATCATCATAACCTTTTGCCACTCCTATATCTGGTGTGTTTGTGTGCATGCACTCTCAGGGGAGCGGAACCTCTGTAAACGTTAGTTGCCACCACTACCTCCCATTTTGCACCCCTGCTCATAAGCCAGGAGGTTGTTGAGATCTACAGAGGTTTTTTTTAAGAATAGCGTATCAATGCTTCTCAGACCTGTTGGTCACTGCCAGCCGGACTCACTTTGGATATTCCCATGTTCCCCTCTTTAGTTAATCTATAGCATAAATTAAACTTGTGGGTAAGGCAGGTCCTAAGTCAGTCAATGCCAGGTTTATGGTCAAAAGCATTTTTATTAAAGTCTTTGGATCAGGGAATACATGAAATGGAGGTTGCACTGAAAATAAAAGATAACAGTAATACTGATTCTAAATGGCTGGCGCCTCTAAGATAGATTCAGTCATTTTCATGTGATCAAGGCAAAACACCGTGTTCAAAATGATGCATTTTTATGTTCTGTCCCCAAGAGATGGGGAGGCTGACATAGAGGAAGCCAGCATCTAACCAAATAAAAATCTGACTTTCTCAGATTTAGTATGCTCACAAGATGAGATACTCAGCCACTGTGCTGGGAAAAGCACTGTGCTATGAGTTGACTTCCTTTGGGGTTCATGGACAACAGTAACTTTCCTCACCAAGAGATTTATAAGAGAGTAAGGGGTATGTGCCTTTACTCTATTACAGCATGGAATAGCTGCAACCCTTTCTTAAGCTATTCCCCCCACCTGCTTAAGATTGAAATACGCAATCAGGAGGCTGACGTGATGCTTCTACATCTGGTCTGTACCATTCCATCCTGCACGTAGGGAAATCATAAAAAAGCTCCATCTACTAAAAAGGGCCTCTTCTACGCAACTTAAATATGCAAGAGGATGCCTGTTCTTTTTTCACCTGGCCATGCAACTGCACATTCAAAATTGTCATGGTAGGCAGAAAGTTAATGTAAGGTTGTTACTGTATGTTGAAACAACATTAATGAACAAATAGCTAACTTCTACAGTAGGCATGCTCACTGCCTGCATCTTGAAAAACTCTCCTTTACATTCCCCCCACAATGATATGATGTTGCAGATGATAAAGCACTGTGGAAATGTCTGGGTTTTTATATGTAGCTTAGAAATCTTTTTTTAAAAAATAATAATAATTAGTGTTGTGCTCTGCCTCAACTTTAATTGTTCAGGGTTCTGCTCTAGAGATAATTTTCTTGTGCAGCCAGTATTCTGAGCCAACCTACTAATAGCAGCAGCTGATGGTCTTGCCCAAGCCATGCTTCAGTTTAGATCTGGGAAGCTTTGTTCATACCTGACTGAACAAATGAACATTTCCCACACAAATCATTACTGTTCCTGCTGAACACTTCATTGCTGCCTTTGTTTCTGACAATAGATTATTACTCATGTGAATAAAATTCTGTAATTAATTTGGAGACAATTTGCTTCCTTCTTAAATGGCAGCAATTACATTGTTTAGCTTGTCCTTTTTCGCTTGTTCATCTAAAATACTTTTCATTAAGAAACTGTGAAAGCCTAAAATGTACAGGATGCCCTGGGATTTTATGTATGTTCGCATTCATTAGCACCCTGATCTGAAACATATTTTCTTGGGAGCTGGTCCTGTTTATTTTAGTTAACTTTGTCCAGTAAGATATTTAGAAGAGTGGCATGCTTGCATGAGGACAGGTTCAGTGGGACCTACCTCCAAAATAAACATGTATGCGAGCTCTGGCTGCAAATCTCATTAACAAAAAACGTCGCTCAGCATAAACTGTTCATAAACACTACTTTACCAGTGTATCACAGAAACATTTCTTCATGTTGCTACTAGAGGGAATGAGCAAGTTCACTCCCTGCAGCTTTTAGGAATAAAAAGAAAGACTTGAGAAAATTGCTGGTGTTGTTGCAAAATTCCGCCCCTCCCTGCCTGATTGTCCATCCATCCATCCATCCCCATTTACTGCCGTAAAGTCTAGAAAACAGAAGACCTCCATTATTACACCTGCTAGCATTCTACAGATCTGAAATTTTTTATCCCAAGAGACTGTGCCTTTCACATATTGTGTGTATGTGTATCATGCCCTCTGTTTCCTTTCCAGGGGGTTTCATAGTAATAATATCAAGTCAATACCTGGACAGGCATTTGTGGGCAATCCATCCCTTATAGCAATGTAAGTAGCATCAGTTCACTTTTAATAGAAAATGTGAAATTAATTACTAAATTCTCTTGTGTATCTTGCTTCTCTGCTTTCTGTGAGCAGGCCATTGCTTCTCAAACTTTATGAAATCTCGCCCCCCCCCCCCGTACACATTAAAATCAAGGTTGGGAAATCCAAATTTTGAGCTCCAGCTCCCAACAGACACATACATGATACAATGGCATTTGGAAAGTGAAAAAGCAAATAAAATGCCATTTTATAAAGAGTTACTTACTTGTTTAAAAGGCCTTACATAGTTTCTCTTTATATCCAAACCAGGAAACTGTTTACCAGGTTGACGCTGGTTTCAGATCCTGTTTTTTCCGTAACCTGATAACCCTAGTTTCCACATTTGGAAAACAGAGCATGCTGGCACAAGGCTTGTGCGTATCTCTGCTTAATAAACTGAGATATGTTAGTGCGGAAACAAGATGGGAGAGTTTTGCTAGGCTAGTATGAACGCTATCTTCCTGTTCATTTCTTACTCTGAATGTGTAAGGTGTGTTCAATTCCATCCCTGCCTTTATTCGTTTGTTTGTTTGTTTATTAATTTATTTCCTGCCCTTCACTCTGATGTCCCTAGGCCACACATTTTGTCAGTAATGCACACTAAGGTATAATCACACAGTTGGTCTAAATCAAAATAAGCATATAATTGTAATCTGGGGAGCAAATTCAAAAAGCAAGGGAGAAAGCTGTGGCACATTAAAAGAAGTAACTCCAGAGGAGTTACTTCTCCTGCCCCGCCCCCCACCGGTTTATTGCAAAAATATTTAAAGATATAAATCTTGAGTGTTAAATGTGTCCTCCTCTTCTTCCTCACAGCCATTTTTATGACAACCCTATTCAGATTGTGGAAAAGTCTGCTTTTCAGCACTTACCTGAACTCAGAACCTTGTATGTATCCATAAGTTTAAAATATCTTCACCACTAAAAGAACTCCTTTGCTCTTTCTAAAAAAATAAAATCCCACTAATTACATTGTGTTTGTAACTTTAGGACACTAAATGGTGCTTCACAGATAACAGAGTTTCCCGATCTGACTGGGACAACAAGTCTGGAAAGCCTGTAAGTATCAGACAGATAGTTCATGTTACTGCTGAAAGCAGATGGCATTAATTATTGCCGATGCTGACTTGCTTTAAAGAAGCTGTCCTTCAACCAATCATGTTCAACCCAGTCTGCAACCGTGATCGATTCAGATTTCGTGGATTTGAGCTAGTTTCATGCTCTGATTCATGCTCTTACTCCTTGCCTGATGGAGAAACAACTGAACACCCCTCCCCATGCTCCATGCTCCTTTCAGAAGCCCATTCTCACATAAGCCCAATTCACAGGATCTTCTCTCAGTCCCTCCTGCCTGGTGGGCATTGGCATGACTCACTCTAAGGTGATGTGCGTTTCTTAACAGGACCCTTACAGGAGCTCGGATCACATACCTTCCTGAAACAATCTGTGATCAGCTACCCAACCTCCAAGTACTGTAAGTATAAAAGACATATTTACATTAAATCCTAGGAACTTTCAAGATACAGCGTTCTCAGAAATGTGTTCTATCATCACCATGGAAATTCACATATTTAGCTCTCGTAATTCAAGAGCATAAACAGATGCATAACAAAGAGCCTAGCAACAATATTCCAGCGTCATGTAAAGACTTAGTACTAGCACTAGATTGAGTATGGCGAGTGCTTAGTGTGTTGGTCCAGGGCTGGTGAGACTGAGCTTAAGTCCCCACTGAGCCACAAAGCTCATTAGGTGACCCAGGACCTGTTGCTGTCTCTTAGTCTAACCCATCTCTCAAGGCTCTTGGGCAGGTGGGATAAGAACTGTATGCCATGTTAAGTTCCTTGCAGAAAGGGCAAGATAAAATAAAATGAATCCAGCACTGATCCAGAGCTAATGGTGTATTAAGCAGAGTAAAGGTAAATGGTAAAGGGACCCCTGACCATAAGGTCCAGTCGTGGCCAACTCTGGGGTTGCGGCGCTCATCTCACTTTATTGGCCAAGGGAGCCAGCATACAGCTTCTGGGTCATGTGGCCAGCATGACTAAACCGCTTCTGGCGAACCAGAGCAGCGCATGGAAACGCCGTTTACCTTCCCGCTGGAGCGGTACCTATTCATCTACTTGCACTTTGTTGTTCTTTCGAACTGCTAGGAGCAGGGACCGAGCAACGGGAGCTCACCCCGTCGCGGGGATTCAAACCGCCAACCTTCTGATTGGAAAGTCCTAGCCTCTGTGGTTTAACCCACAGTGCCACCCGCGTCCCATTAAGCAGAGTACAGAACGTAAATGCTGCATGGCCCCTAGTTGCAGTGCCTACAGTCTGTACTTGATACACAGGATTGTGGTGGAGAGACAATGTATTATAATGCAAGAAAAGTAAAACACATGGTGGGACGGCCTGACAAAATGAGATGAGCAAGCAATATCACGAGTCAGAGTATGCTCAGTTAACTGATTGCAGTGACCATAGGAGAAAATTGAGAATGTATAGGATTTATAGAATGTATGGATTTAAGCAAGCTTCCTCCTACTTTTCAGATAATTTTTAAAAGTCACCCATGTCCAGGAAGCATACATAAGGGGCCAGGGAAGCCCAGTTTCCATTCTGTTAAAGGTTTTTCTTTTTCTGATAATCACCGAAATGGGGACAGACTCCATCCTCACTTATACCTTAATGTTCCATACCTTTATTTTCTCTCCAAGGCATATTTATTCAATTGGATTTTTGAACACTATTCCCAAGATGTATGGGAGACCTGTTTCCTTATAATGATTAACCAATACATTATTGTAGCTTACAAGAATGCTGCAGTGTTAGTTTAATCACTATCAAAAGTAATCATTCTGTCTACTTCTTTGTGAATGGGCCAACTGCACTTTCCTTTAATGATTACATCATGATGAATGTATCTGGCATTAGTTTGCTTAGCCAACGTTCTAATAACACTAGCTAAAAACATACAGTCATAGTGCCAAAGTGGCTCTTGTGGGCACTTCTTAGAAAGTTGGGTACTAATTCTATCACAGCAACATTAAATATTGCTGCTTATGAGCTACCTTTGCTTCTCTGACTTTGGGAGCAAAATGAAGTATCTTTTCCTGCAAAGCATAGAATAGGACCAAACTCAGTAAAGGTGTTTCAACTGACAGCACTGTTACCATCACAGATCAACTGTATATGTATAGAATTATCTGATTTAAATTCACATTTGTGGGTTTTTTTTTAAAAAGGGGGGGGGAAGCATTGACAATTTTATTTTAAATGCAGAAAAGGCCTACGTATAAACAAAATCATTCAGAAATGTTGGCTTAATTTACGGAATATTTTTCTTTGTCCAGATTGCAAGTTTCTCATTTGTTTCTATTTCGGCATTCCTCTCATGCAATTAACCATCACGCAAGCGGAAAGAATAGCTGCCTGCCTGCTGGAGCCAGCCCTGGCATTGTGTCCCCTCCACTCCTGCTTCCACTGCCCACCTGTTGTTGGTGGTTTTTTTTTGGGGGGGGGGAGAGAAAGCCTCTAAGCCGGAGTTTCCTTGCAGGCTCTCCTTGTAGTGTAGAACCATATCTGAGTAGGGAGGATAATTGTCTACAGGTTTAAAATGTGCAGTGTGTGCCCTGGGCCATATGCTTCCATGAGAATCTTTTCTCAATATCTGAAGCAACCAGTCCTTAAGACCAGGGAACCTGATGTGCAAAGATTACCATTCCTAAACCACAGGGTGGCCTGACAGTTCTTTCCTCCAATGTTTCTGCTTTTTGTGGTTTTGTTGTATTGACCATTTTTACAGTTACTTTACGTTACCCTTGGGATTCTATCTTGGGGTAGAATTTCCACTCAAACACACACACACACACACACACACACACACACACACAGGTAGCCAAAATGACCTACTATAACTTTACCATTTTTGTGCCTCTGCAACTTATACCTGATGAAGTTACAAGTGCAGCTCTTGTATTTTACTTCCTGCTAAATGAGCATGCCCTTTAACTTTGGCATTGATACCCTTCTCCCATTGAGTGGAGATGGATCGTACGAGAAGTAAATGCTCTTTAGGCGGGGAGCTTTCTCATCGCACCCATACAAGGAGAACTTTAAAATTAACTTCATAAGTTAATTTTAAAGAATATTAGCCCAAGGACAAAACCTTACCATCTAAGGTTAAAAAACAGAACCAAGGGACATGTCCCTGTGTCCATTCTCATTTCTTTCTTTACAGAGGCAAAAGTCATATTAAGCCTGATGGGAGTTTCCCCTGCACAAAGGAGTACAGGATGCAAATCTATTTCCCTTTTTTCTTTCTTCTTTTTACAATTTCTGCAAATTACCATGGCTTGTTTTTGATTAGCTATATTATACTATAAATGAGTCCAGATGTTTCAGTTATTCTGCAATTTGTTGAGTTTTGGCTCAAATCATTTGAAGGGCTTTCTCTTCCCCCCACCCCCACCCCATAGTGATTGATTTCAAAGTTAGTTCTAGTTCCTCAAACCACTTTCCTCAGTTAAAGATATGGCAGTTCTAAAGGTCAGAGGCAAGATTATTTAATTTAAAGTGTAGTCTGGGAAGCTAATTAAATTTCACTGTGATTGTAGTTCGAAAGATCAGATCCACCTAGAAAAATGGTTTAAAACTAAGTATCTAGTAGATTATTTTAAGCAATTAAAAGAAGAGTTGTGTTTTGAAGGAAAACTGAATCCAGAAAGAAGCAATAACCCTAAATATATTTTTACTATTTAACAGAATTAGCCACCTTATATTTTTCTGTTTTTGTATTTCAGAGACCTCTCATATAACCAGCTGGGTGATTTGCCTCATTTTACTGCTTGTGAAAATCTTCAGAAAGTGTAAGGTTACAAAAAATAAAAATAAAAAATAATGTATGTGCGCATGAGGAAGGTTTTACCATTTCCTCCAATGCAAGGAGTAGACCTGTATATATGAGTCAGAACCTTGGTTTGTATTTTAAATTCATAGTTTTGGGTTAGGGAGAGAAGCATTTGGTGAGGTCTAGTGCATCATGTATTCCATCATATCACACATTCTTTTGCATGTTTAATGTGGAAGAAAAATAAAAAATATAACTATAAGGGGCTTTTGATGGTGGGGAGGATTGAAGATTCAATTTTTTAGATGACTCTGTCTGTGGAGTTTTCAGTGGAGTGGATAAGCTCCAAACTTTGATCCAGGATATGATGCTCTTCCCATCTAGCTTGCTTCTTATGACGCCTTCGCAGCTCTCTTCCTTTTGGATAAAGAGACAGGATGAATAGGATACATATTTCTGGAGTGCAAGTTGTTTCTTATGCATGAGAAGACTGGAAATTCTGTTTTTCGTGTAACATATAGCTCTAAAAGAAATCTAAACAATGGCCAATATTCAAATAAACATACAACGAGTTCTGCACACTCAACCAAAGGGGGCTTTGTACCTATGCTTCCTGATAACAAGCCCCAAGTACCGTAAACCAAGCAACTTTTGCATCTGAGAGATCAGTTTGTGATGTGGTTCAGGGGCAGGAGGAGGCAGTCAAAGTCCCACTAGATATGCTCAAACTCTTGAGACATCTGAAGTAGTTCTGGGATCCTGGGCAGCATTTGAAGTTCTCTAGAAGTTGTTTTCTCTAAAGCCATTTTTTTGCCATTACAGTGATTTACACCACAATGAAATATATGAAATCAAAGCGGGCACGTTTCAGCAGCTGGTTGCCCTACGTTCGCTGTGAGTATAGCCATAAAAGAGCTATTTACCTTGGTACTGAGAAACATGGAAGCTCACATTCCTTTCCTCTGCCTGCTCCTACATATTCTGCTTTCCATTTTCCCCCCTTTGATCATTCAGCTTGCCAGGTTAGATTTGCCAAAGCAAAACAAACATTCTGACGTTGAAAATTTCCAGCAATGAATTCACACAGCCGTGAACAACAACAAAAAACCCCAACCCTGAAATAGCTTCCGCTTGCAGACTTCTCTGAAGAAATAGGAAGTTTGATTTAACTCATATAGAAGCCTCTTATGGGTACACTTTAAAATCCACTGCTGAATGGAAAAGCTGAGTGAATTGTATACAGATGGCAATAGAAAAGAGCAAGGAGCAGAGTGTGTAAATGTACAAAAATTGATGGCCACACTCCATGTAATGGGAGTAATAATTGATCCGTTTCTATAATATTCTGTTCAGTGTTGTATTATCCTATGTTGGGTTTTCCACAGGCAGCAGACTCTTCTTATATATGTTCTTATTATGATGAAGCATTGGTGCAAAAAACAACATGCATCCAGAAGGAGATATGAAAGGGAAAATGTGGGAGAAAGATTGGAAAGACTGAGAAATTGGCATACGAGAGAAGTAGCAGATGTGAAAGAGGAAGAAGGTCTATTGAGAAGCTAGTAGATAATAGAGAAAGGTTCTGTTCAGGTTTAACACGTCCATAAACCATGGTTTGTTAGAGCAGTCTCCCTCCCTTTCTGCCATCCTTTCACATGCCTAGTTTGAGGAGACACTTATAAAATCAGTTTCCTATAACATCTGAACTAGATAGCTATGGTTTAAATATAGCCTGTGAACCAGGATTACAAATCAGGGTTTGATGCTGATTGTAAACTTAAAACTGCCTACATTTCCTGGTTCAGCTGTCATGGTGATTTAGTAGTTGGGTCTCAATCTGAATGTAACTGAGGAGTGAAGGGAGCGAGCGGAGAACCCAACACTCCCCCCCCAATAAACCATGGTTTGTTCAAACAGCAGTAGTTTATCTGAACCAGACCAGAGATCATCCCATAATTTGCTTATTAGTTAGCTAGATCCTGGATCAAGGGGAAGAGATGTGTGCATTTGCAACCCAGAATATTTGTACATTTCAGTAAGCCATAAAATGTGCTCCTGCTGTGCTCCCTTTCTTGAGCCAAGAGCAAAAAACTATGAGCCTTGTTAGTGTGATGTGTGAACCAGTGCTTATGGTTTGTTTCTTCCAAACAAACCATAGTAGGTAAGCCAAGAACAAACCTTGGAGGCAAACAAACTGTGAGCACTGGTTCATACAGCACACTAAGCCTCGACTAGTGGTTTGTTGGTCCCAGGTCAACAAAGGGAGAAGCAATCTGGCTGTGTGCAGTAGCATGCTCCTCATTCACAGTAAGCCATGACTTGTGGCTTATCATAATGTCCAAACACAGGTATAAAATTAGCCTACTGGATTTCATGCAGTTAATTGTTGTTTAATTTAAAATATTCAAAGTAAATCTCCATGCATTTTTAAGCATATATAATTTTCTTCCTTTCTGCAGGGATTTAGCTTGGAACAAAATATCAGTCATTCATGCCAATGCATTCTCCTCTTTATTGTCTCTGATTAAACTGTAAGTATTCTGCTTTTTTTTATATCTGATGCTGTCCTATTATGATCATTCAAATACCCAGTGACAAAAAAGCTCTATTCAGTGCAGGGTAAAATAGAATGACAATTTAATGAACAACAAAATGCAAAACAAAGTAGCTTTGGCCTTTGTTTGGCCAGCCATAGTGGTCTTGCATTTCTGCATTGTTTCATGGTATCAATTAGTAATGGAGAGAATGCAGAACAGGAGAGCTTGGGCAGCAGATGCATCACATGATTAAATTTGGATCAAACCCAGATCACTCCGGAGCCTGGCTCTAAATCTAATTAGATTCATTCAGCTCCTGCCTACCACAGTATTTAACTAGAGCCCTCCATGTTGTCCCACATTTCCCCTAGTTTACTAAAGTGGCAAGGAGGACTTACATGGCCTGTGGCATGAGGCCTTCAAGTGACTATAGGCACTGCACAGGTGCTTGGAACCATAGCATCCCATCAGTAGGTGCCACTGTGCATGTTCTTGGCAGCATCCATAGATACCAGGAGTAGGGTGGGCTCTACTATGTAGAGTAAGCAGCATGACTCACAGGATGCAAGTTTTTCTCTCTCCCTTTATGCTCTGGTTTTGACACAACAGTGGCTGGTTTGCACAACACAATAAGCCAAAGCTAACAGCAAACATTGGCTACAACTTTTGGTTAGTGAGGAGAGAGTTTAACCACGAGAGTCAGTTTTGATGAGCCCAGATTCAACACAGCACAGGAGTAAAAAAATAATTTAAAGAAAGACCAGGGAGAAGCAAAGTCTGTGAGCTTGTCTCCAGGAGCCTGCACATTCACATTCTCCTGGTAAGCCATAGATTGGCTTAGTGTGGCATGCGAACCAGGTCAACAATGATTACATACAAATAACATACCATGGAAAAGTTTGCCTGCTGTTTAAAAACTGTGGGCTGTATCCAACTATGTTTTACTCAAAGTAAAATTAATGGCCCGAAGTAAGTCAAGACCCTTAATTCTAGGACTGCTCTAGATCAACATTAGAAGAGGACTAAATTTGGACACAACCCTGTGCTAGAAGGCATCAGTATAAGTAACAATGGCTGGTTTTTTAATTCTGTGGTTGCTGTTGCTAATATCCCAGATGCTGACCAATTTTGCAGAATCCAAGCAAGACAATCTGGTTAGGTTGTAAGCACACTGACATCCAAGTACACATAACTTCAGTAAAGGCCCTTTACGCATCAAAGAGTTGCCAACAATAAAAACGGAGGGAAGAATCCAATAACATGTTATTACAGTCCTATTCCTTTCCATGTGGCTTGTACAAGAGACCTTTCAAGTGGATTGGGCTCTGAGGTGAATCAGCAAATTTACCAGTGACCCAAGGTGCATCTTTTGTCAGCTGAATCGTCTTTATGTTTTATCGTTTGCAAAATTTAATACTCTGCGACAATAACAAATACCCTCAGGCAAAATAAAAAAATAAAAAATCCCACCCTTCTGGAATAGTAAACTGGTTCCCCCCCCTTTAATTTTGCAGGGATCTGTCATCCAACCTTTTGTCCTCTTTTCCTGTAACTGGCCTATATGGTTTAACTCATCTAAAATTAACAGGAAATCATGCACTACAAAGTTTGATATCATCTGAAAACTTTCCAGAACTCAAGTGAGTACCTCATTAAAACTAATAAGGCACACTTGTGCTCATGTGCAGTGGGAGGGGTGTCACTGTATAATGTGAGTTACTTCCTATTCAGAGGCTTTGAACCACAGCACTGAAACAAAGATATACATGGTAAAATTGTAGACTTACTACATCCTTTTTATCTCAAAAAAATATGATTGATTTTGGACACCCTGGTAGCTGCTCACTTTGAAACACATCTGCTTCTCAGCAATATCCCCCCCCCCAAATAAACAGCCTCTGTTAAAATTTGTCTAATTTGTGTTTTATAGTGGCTAGCTCCCTTCATTTGACCGTTGCTTTATTTTAGCATTTGTGCTGCCAAAGCGAGCACTTGACCACTGCTTTATAAACTACCCCCATTTTGAAAAATCTAGGGAATATATAGCTGCAAACAAAAAGAAAAGAATTGAATCAAGTAGGTGGTTTGAGGGTGGCAGTAAAATACTTTGCCATATTGTCTTAATGCAAAAATACTGTAACCAGAACATCTGAGGAAGAGCTATTGATGGTCTGTTCTTTTGAGAGGTGGAGCTGGCATGTAAAAAGATACCAGTCAGGCTCAAGCAATGCCAAACAGGAACAGCATCACAATTTGATGCAATGCACCAGTACCCTGGTCCAGCCTGGAGGCAGCACAAAAGGTCAATATGTCAGCATAAGCCATTCTGAGCTTCTGTATCTACATAAGTCTACAAGATCAAAAGTGTGAGGTTCAAATAAGCAATGTACCGGTAATTGAGCTAAGGATTATGCAAGGTTTTAAAAAAACCAACAACCTATAGCTTGGCATCACATTTGAAATATCCCAAGTTACGTTTCCTGTTCAGGTCATATAAATCATTATTATGTTCATAGCCACTCCACTCCAATCTGACTCCCCACTGGTTTTCTGATTCTCACCCCCTGTAGACATTATTCCATAGTTAATGAATAGTCCTCATGTGGATATTTTTCAGTTTCCTTTCCGTTTAGAGTTTTTCTGGTTTTTTTAATGTAATTCTGCAAACCTTGGGATTTACACACACATCTGCTGATAATTCCTTCTTGTTCATCAGCAGTGTTGTGTAGCTACATAAGCAACAGTGCTCACAGCCTGAACATTGAAAATAGAAGGAATTATGGCATGTGTACAATGATCTGAAATGTACAGGGATGTGGGAAGAATGTGCTTTCCCTTAATTTTTTATATTTGTTTAATGAGTCAGAGCCCTGCCTCTTTGTTGCTTCAGTTTGATGCTAATGCCATTTGCGTTGACTTTGCAAAGGATGTAGGTTGAGTACACTGAGACGTTTTGATGTTCATAATCTTGTCTGTTAATTCTAAAGGGTGATTGAAATGCCTTATGCTTATCAGTGCTGTGCATTTGGAGCTTGCGATGGCCACTACAAAATCCAAAACCAGTGGAACAAGGATGAGAACAGCAGTGCTGAGGAATTTCAAAAGAAAGATGTTGGCGTTTTCCATACACATGGTAAATAATAAGAATCAGTTTTAAAAGAGGCCACTTACTGTTGACTGGAATGTGGCTACCAATAATGAAATGAATGTATGCCTTTCTGATTTCAGCCTTTAAAATAAAATGCCAGCACAAATGAGCTTCTAATAAGATGCCTATTTTACCCTTGTAAAGTAATGTTTTCGAATTTTACCTCCTCTTGGGTTCTTTCTCCCCAGATTTGTGTGGGAAGACATTGGTGGCGAGGGGCTGTAGGATTTAAGTTTTTTTGTGGTGAAGGAGAGGGATCCAGGGCTTGGTGAGCTGGGGATCTAGAATTCCTCTTGATTCCCAGCTCCAGCAAGGCTTCTCCACTCCAAGGGGCAGGGGTGTGGAATGGGGGGGGGACACATCTGCAAGAGAGCAAGGGCAGCAATGCAGACTTTTGCCTTCTGTGACAAAATTTGTAGATCCAGCTCTGCCTCAGAATCTACTGTTGCTACTGTCGTTAAAATCAATTTCCTGAATTTAACACAAAATGCCTTACTGATTTTTTTTTAATCTAGCATTGCCTCTGTTCTTTACAGACTACAAGAGGACAAATGTCTGCCCAATAAGTGTATTATCTAAAATTCAACCCAGACGAAAGGGAGGGAAGTAGGTGTAAACTGGGATAGAATTTGTTATTTATTTGAGTTAGGTGTCCTTAGAGTTAGTTACAGGCTAAGTTACTGTAAGGCATCTTCTGGAAATACTGAAGTAATGGATAAGCTGTCACCCTTTGTCTGAATGCTTAAGAGATTAATGATATATGGCTTAAAAAGGTAAAGGGACCCCTGACCATTAGGTCCAGTCGTGGCCGACTCTGGGGTTGCGGTGCTCATCTCGCTTTATTGGCCGAGGGAGCCGGCGTACAGCTCCATGTCATGTGGCCAGCATGACTATATGGCTTAGGCCCAGGCTATTTGAAGGACCATATACTTGCTCTGAGATCTTCAGGGAAAGTGCATCTCGGTAGCACCACCCTTAGAGGTATGTTTAGCGGGGACGAGGGAGAGGGCCTACTCAGTGGCTGCCCCCCAGCTATGGAACTGCTTTCCAAGTGAGACAAGACTGGCACCGACCTTGTTCTCATTCCTCGTTCTCTTCTTTTTACAGATGACCGCGACTTTGAGGATTTTCTTCTTGACTTTGATGAAGATTTGAAAGTTCATCATTCGGTGCAGTGCTCTCCCTCTCCAGGTATTGATCTAGCTACATCCAATCTGTTGGTTGGTTGGTTTCAAAACGCCTTCACTTCCTCTCTTGGCAGACTCTGCACTATATTCTAGAAAAAGGAGCTATGAAAAAGCACAGTGCTCCATGGTGTGCATGACTGCAACTCAGTGCGTGCTTTGTACGCAAAAGATCCCAGATACAATTCCTGGCTTTTCTAGGTAGGGCTATGCAGGACTCTTGGCGGAAGCCCTGGAGAGCCACTGCCCAACCTTTAGGGGCCTGGGGGCACATTTGTAAATCTAAACAGCTGTTGTGAGCACCACAAAAAAACCATTACACAGAACAAAAAAAGGCAATGCTCAAACCACCACCTCTCTGAAACAGCAGACAAAATGCATGTAACCCAAGGCTGTGCTTTATGGAGCCTCTGCCAATGCCCTGCTGCTATAAACTCCTGTGCTGCATTCTTCTTTTAGTGGCACCAGCACCACCACAATCCCCTTTCCTTCTTCAATAATAATAATAATAATAATAATAATAATAATAATAATAATACTGTTGCAATAGCAGCAGCAACACTGGCAGTTTCTTCACCACCTCTCCTGGGCTCTGCGAAAGGGCTGGCAGAGGAAAGGGTGTCTTCTTAGGGCTCAGGCACTCTGGGCAAAGAGGCCAAGAGAAGGCCTGTGTTGTTGCCACGGCAGCTAAAAGCACTCATCTTTCCTGTCTCGCCTTTGCAGGACCCTTCAAGCCTTGTGACTACCTCTTCGGGAGCTGGCTAATCCGAATTGGAGTCTGGACCATCGTGATTTTGGCCTTTGTTTGCAATGCATTGGTGGTTGCGACGATCTTCAGATTCCCGCTCTTCATTTCCTCCATAAAACTCTTGATTGGACTAATAGCCATTGTGAACACACTCATGGGTGTGTCCAGCAGCGTGCTTGCCAGCATGGATGCATTAACTTTTGGAGTCTTTGCTCAGTACGGAGCTTGGTGGGAAGGTGGACTTGGTTGCCACTTGGTTGGACTTCTCTCCATCTTTGCTTCAGAGGCTTCCGTTTTCTTGCTCACGCTAGCAGCTCTTGAGCGCGGCTTTTCCGTGAAACACACCACAAAGTTTGAGACCAGTGCCACTCTTGCTAGCATGAGGGTAGCCATCTTGTTTTGCTTTGTCTTGGCCTTAATCGTTGCAGTGATTCCAGTACTTGGGGGAAGTGAGTATGGGGTTTCCCCTCTGTGCATACCTTTGCCTTTTGGGAAGCCAACTGCTGTGGGTTACATGGTGGCACTGGTCTTGCTGAACTCTCTTTGTTTTCTTATAATGACAATAGCTTATACAAAACTCTACTGTAGTTTGGATAAGAGAGAATTGGATAATGTTTGGGACTGTTCCATGGTCAAACATATTGCCTTGCTACTTTTTACTAACTGCATTCTTTATTGTCCTGTGGCCATCTTATCATTTTCTTCCTTGTTAAACCTTACGTTTATTAGCCCAGAAGTAATTAAACCAATACTTTTAGTAATTGTCCCCCTACCTGCATGTCTAAACCCACTTCTCTATATACTTTTCAACCCACACTTCAAGGAAGACCTGGGAAGTCTTCGAAAGCAGACGTTTTCATGGAAAGCATCCAAGCATGCCAGCCTGGTCTCTGTTAATTCAGAGGATGCAGAAAAACAGTCATGTGATTCAACTCAGGCTATCGTAACCTTTGCAAGCACCAGAATACAGTGGTGCCTCGCAAGACGAAATTAATTCGTTCCGCAAGTTTTTTCTTCTTGCGAGTTTTTCGTCTTGCGAAGCACGGTTTCCCATAGGAATGCATTGGAAATCAATTAATGTGTTCCTATGGAGACCGCCTTCAGACCAGGTCCGGGGACAGACTGTCTCCAGACCTCTTCTGAAGGCTGGCGGGGGGAGAAGGACTTTTCTCCCCACCGCCAGCCTTCAGAACAGCCTTCTGAAGGCTGGCGGTGGGAAGAAAAGCCCTTCTCCCGCCGCCAGCCTTCAGAAGAGTTCCCGCAGGGCTGCCTAGGCTGCGGATAGCAGCCTGCTGCCCGGCGCGCGGGGCAGACATCTGCAGCTTGGGGAGCCCTGCAGGAGTTCCCCGCAGGGCTCTCCAAGCTGCAGATAGCAGCCTGCTGCCCCGCGTGAGGGGCGCTCTGCTTCAGAGCGCCCCTCGCGCGGGGCAGACATTCGCAGCTTAGGGAGCCCTGCAGGACTTCCCCGCAGGGCTCTCCAAGCTGCGGATAGCAGCCTGCTGCCCCGCGCGAGGGGCGCTCTTAAGCAGAGCGCCCCTCGCGCGGGGCAGACATTCCCAGCTTGGGGAGCCCTGCAGGACTTCCCCGCAGGTCTCTCCAAGCTGCGGATAGGGGTAGCATGCTGCTATCCGCAAGCTGCGGATAGGGGCAGCAGGCTGCTGTTCTGAATGCTGGCGGTGGGGAGGAAAAACCCTCCTCCCACCGCAAGCCCCGGGAACAGAGGAGAAGCGCTGTGCGCCTTCTCTTCTGTTCCCGGACCTCCCACCGCAAGCCTTCAGGACAGGTTCGGGAACAGAGGAGAAGGCGCGCTGCGCTTCCCCGCTGTCCCCGGAGATTTCCCTATGGGCTTTCGTCTTGCGCCCCTGCGCAAGGATGACACGCAAATTCGTGAAGCGTTCCATATTTTTTGTGCTCGCTTCGGCAGCACATATACTAAAATTGGAACGATACAGAGAAGATTAGCATGGCCCCTGCGCAAGCCCATAGGGAAATTCGTCTTGCGAAGCCGCTAAAAATCGGAAAACCCTTTCGTCTTGCGGGTTTTTCGTTTAGCGAGGCATTCGTCTTGCGGGGCACCACTGTATCATATGATATTCCCGCCAACAATTCACTAGAGCCTTCATCGTATCGAATGAGTGAAAGCTGTAACCTGTCGTCAGTAACATTTGTTCCATGTCATTAGCTTCATCTCAGAGTCACCTGTATTTAAAAATTATCAATCACACATTTATTAAATGGGTGCAGTAAGAGGAAAATAATTGTCTACTACTATTGGGTGCCAAAGGCTTGGTGGCAATGAAAATGGCATCCTAAAGCCTAACAGATACCATCTCAGTCTGGTTTAGAGACAACCACTCTTGAATCAGCTGAGGTTCAGACTCAAGAAAAAATCCAAAAGCCATTGATGTTTACAGCACTGGCTCTGGTGATTCAAAATAGATCAACATTTCTCACTGTCCGTTCATGAATCTTTTAATGGTCAAAATGAAACTTCCACTAAGCTGATTTTTTTTTTTAATGGGACTTCAAATATTAAGAAAATGAGATTATCTTGGAAGTATTTATGGAAAATGTACCACTCCTAGTTGCACAATACATATTTACACATGAACTGGCCTCAATGTTCTTGTTTAACTAAGCGTGAAAGTGAAGAGCCGCTCTTAACTGGTTAAAGAGGTTGAACATAGCACAGCTTATAGGCATTTGAGTTAGAACTTTACATTAAGAAGTCCCATTAGCAATAGCAGACCTGCTTTGGAAGAACCACATTGAATACTGTAGGTTGGGAGACCTGAATTGTTTTCAGATTTATCCAGCATCACTTTTCTGAGCTGACACATGCATCCTTGGGAAAGAAAATGAACAAATGCGGAAAGTATGCACCCGAACGCCGGCTGCACGGTTATCATATTCCTTTGTCTCCTTGGATTTTGAAGCAATGCAGCGTGCAACTGGAGCTCTGTTCTTAAAACTACTTTGGATTAAACAAGAGATCATCTGACCATGGCACAATACATACTACAATGTTTATTTAGCTTTACTTTTACTGCGGTTCGGTTATGGAGTGCTGCTTAATGTCAGTGAAATTGTTCCTCACATGAATATATATTCTTTTGTATACAAGAAGTAAAAGAATAAGTCTGAAGACTGGCTCAATAAAGATTCTTTTATATTAAAAATTGAACTTCAGAACAAAAACAGGCCACTATGCATACTATTTTCATAAGCAAGTTTGAAAGCTATAATTGAGATATTTTAATGGGGAAATAATAAAATTCATTTGAGAAGCTTTTTTTTAAAAAAAGATTTGTAAATATAGAACTGTATTTATTATTACAGTAAAATCATACTAAAAATGAGAATAAGCCATGTACAGCTTTGTACTGATATATTTCCTAGATTTCTATTTTCTTCTCATATATTTGACTAAATTCCCTATCTGTACATAATATATGTAAATGTGTAGTGATTGTAAATAGAGGATGTGCTTTCTTTTCTACTGGTGTTTCAAATATATGGAATTTGTAATAAAACCTGCAGCTAAGCAGAAAGAGTGCCTCGGTATCTTACACTCAGAAGATAGGCAGCAGATATTTCCAAATATTTCCAGAACATTTTTACCACCTCATGATAATAGAACTTGCAAGTAACTCTTTTTCACAGAGGACAAAAACATAAACCTAAAATACTTTCTCTCTTACGTTTGCAATTTACCTAATCTAATGTTTCTCACAGGCAAGAGGTATTGGCATTATAGTCCAGGGATTTTCATGTCACATACCTATAGCTTTTCATGTTGGAAGTTTGTGTCAGCCTAACAAAATTCTCATGAGGAATTGCATGAAAGGCTATAATTTTAGAATAAGCCAGTAATGGTGAATTACAGTTGCCAACACAAAGGCTCCCCAAGAGGTAAAGATTAGAGGTAGTGAGGAGGAATGTAATCAGAGAAAGCTTAAGAAAACTTTTCCACACTCACCAATACTTACATTTGTTTGTAGTAGCCTATTATTGGGTATTTGACCTTGGGCAATAAACATCCATTGATGGATGTAGACCAGCAATTTAGCCAACAATAATGCAACTTCCTTTTGAGATACAGACTGATCTAGCATGTAAAAAGTTTTTTAAAACCTCCAGTCTCTAAATAAAAGCTGGCTCTGCATTATGTTTGAAGAAATCTGACTTCAAATTATGAGAGATTTTGTGCTGCTTTTCATGATACTCCGCTTTAATAGAAAATGCCAATTTATGAAAAAAGTACTAAATATATTTCTTCCCATTTTGGTATACTCATGCATGGAAACAAGAAGGAATAAACAATGCCGTTAATATTTTTTCATCACTAAGATTGTCATGTTGTATGTGGAACTGCACTTGAAAAGCATCCAGAAAATCAAATTAGTGCAAATATCACAACAATTTTTTGGTCTGAGGTTGGCTAGAGTTTATTTCTGAGATGCTGTATGAGCCTGTGATTGCGTGCTCCTTTCTAGACACAATTTAAGTTCCTAGTGTTCATTTGAGGGAAAATAATACATATAGAAAGGAGAATTATTGAACTCCAATATCCAAGTTTGGGGCAAGTACTCTTTGGTGAGACAACCCCAACAGATATTTAATGTTACAAAACATGCAGCAAAGTAAAGTGTGGCAATATAGGCTGTTAGACTTTTAAAATATGCCCTTTAAGTTCAAAAGTAAGTTTAAAATGCTTTACTTACAAACTCACCAAAGGTCAGAGTCATGTGCTTTTCAATACAGTGGGCACGTCCAGTTCCCAAGAGACTGTGATCTACTCCCAATATAAAAAAAACTGGCAGTGATCTACCCATTGTCTTTTTTTTTTTTTAAAAATATATTTTATTAATTTTTCCATACAATCATTTCACATTAACAAATTGTAATACATTGCCAATTTTTTGACTTCCTTCAGCTTCTCTGATAATCATTCGAATTCTAATTTTTTAATACACATTTCCCAATTTCTATATTACCTTTGTGCTTACCCCCATCTTATATTCTGCTTTTTTGCAATATTTCTTAATCTATTACAGAGCTTCTTTTAATGCCACTAACGTTATTTCGTTATCACTTATACTTTCCCAATAATCTGTTAATTTTTTCCAGTCCTCGATGAAACTTTGATCTCGCTGATATCTAATCTTCCCTGTCAGCTTATCAAGTTCTGCATAGTCCATCAGCTTTGTTCTCCATTCCTCCAACGTTGGTATTTGTTCTTGTTTCCAATTCTGGGCCAATAATATTCTTGCCGCTGTCACTGCATACTGGAAAATTTTGTAGTCCTTTCTATTTATTTCATTCCCTATTATTCCTAAAAGAAAAGCCTCTGGTTTTTTAACAAATGTATATTTCAACATTTTTTTCAACTCGTTATATATCATCTCCCAGAAGCTTTTCACCTTCTTACATTCCCACCACATATGAAAAAATGTACCATCCTTTTCTTTACATTTCCAACATTTCTTACATGTTTTGTACATTTTTGCTAATTTTACTGGTGTAATGTACCATCTGTATATCATTTTCATAACATTTTCCTTTAATGCAGTGCATGCAGTAAATTTAATACCATCCTTCCAAAGTTTTATCCAATCATCAAATTGTATATTATGTCCAATATCCCTGGCCCATTTTATCATAACTGATTTAACTTCTTCATCTTTTGTGTGCCATTCCAACAATATTTTATACATTTTAGATAAATTTTTATGTTCATTGTTTATTATTTCTATTTGAAATCTAGAATCTTTTTCTATATATCCATATTCTTTGAGGTCTTTCTTAAACATTTCATTTGTTTGAAAATAATGTAACCAATCATACATAAATTCTTTCACTTCTTCATATGGTTTCATTTTCCATTTCCCCCCTTCTTTGATAATCAGATTTCCATATGTAATCCAATTCTTTCTCATATTAGTTTTTTTAACAGCCATAACCTCTAATGGCGACAGCCAGTGTGGAGTTTTTGCTTCCAGTAGGTTTTTATACCGCTCCCATATTTCTATTAATGATCCTCTGAAGATGTGATTTCCAAAACCTCTATGGATTTTCTTCTTCCCAACCCATAGGTACGCGTGCCATCCAAATCTGTTGTCAAAACCTTCTAAATCCAACAGTTCTATATTTTCTAATTTTATCCATTCCTTTAACCAACAGAGACCTGAGGCTTCATAATACAATTTCAAGTCTGGCAAGGCAAAGCCTCCTCTTTCTTTTGCATCAGTTAATAACTTAAATTGAATTCTTGGCTTCTTTCCCTGCCAGATATATCTTGAAATTATTCTTTGCCAATCTTTAAAGACCCCAGTCCCCTTGATTATCGGAATTGTTTGATATAAAAACAGTAGTTTTGGTAGCACGCTCATCTTTATCGTTGAAATCCTTCCCCAGAATGATAATTTCATTCGTCCCCACATGTCCAAGTCTTTCTTTATCCCATTCCACACTGGTATATAATTATTCTGATATAAATCTATATTCTTGGGGGTTATCCATATACCTAAATACTTCACTTTTTTCACCACTTCTATACCTGCTTGCTGCTGTATCTCTTCAATTTTTTCAGGGTCCATATTCTTAACAATTATTTTGGTTTTTTTCTTATTCAGTATAAATCCTGCCACTTGACCAAATCTCTCTATCTCTATAAGTATATTTCTCATACTTTCTAAGGGGTCTTCTACCGTTATAACCAGATCATCGGCAAAGGCTTTCACTTTATACTCATTCCGGCCTACTTCAACCCCTTTTATTGCCTCATTTTCCCTTAAAGATTTTAGAAAGACCTCCAGTACCATGATGAATAACAATGGTGAAAGTGGACACCCTTGTCGTGTGCCTTTAGATATCCCAATTTCCTCAGTAATCACATTATTTACAATTAATTTAGCTTTCTGCTCCGTATATATTGCTTTAATTCCATTGAGAAATTCCGCCCCTACTTCCATATATTCTAAACTTTTCAGCATAAAGTCCCAAGATATGTTGTCAAAGGCCTTTTCCGCATCAACAAATATTAACATCGCTTGTTTCTCATTTCTGGCAGTCAGATATTCCAAAATATTGATTATATTCCTAACATTGTCTCTCATCTGTCTGCCAGGTAAGAAACCCGCTTGGTCCTTATGTATAATGTCCTTTAATTCTCTTTTCATCCTTTTCGCCAAAATACTCGCAAATATTTTGTAGTCTGTGTTGAGTAACGAAATAGGCCTATAGTTTTTTACTTGTGTTAGATCAGAATCTTGTTTGGGTATAAATGTGATAAATGCTTCCTTCCATGTTTCCGGGATTTCTTTTTCTTTAAGAATATTATCCATAACTTCTTTTAGGGGCAACGACAGGATGTGTTTCATCTCTTTATAATATCTTGCTGTAAATCCATCCGGGCCTGGAGCTTTCCCTTTCTTAAGTTCTTTTATAGCCTCTTTTATTTCATCTAATTCAATTGGGGTATTCAGCCTTTCTCTTTTTTCTGTCGGGATCTTCTGCACCATTTTTTCTTTTAAATACCTCTCTATTTTCCTCACATTATTTTTTTCTGTTCTTTTATATAGATGTCTGTAAAAGTCCAAGAATCCTTTTCTAATGCCTTTTGGGCTGTCAATTTCTTCTCCCTCCACGATGATTTTATTAACTGTACTTTGTTCTTTTCTTTTTTTGATTTGCCAAGCTAGCCATTTTCCTGATTTATTCGCCGATTCGAAATTCCTTTGTCTCATTTTTTTTATATTCCATTCCACCTCTTTGTTGATTATCATCGCAAATTGTGTTTGTAACACCTTTATGTTCTGTTTTATTTTCTCATTGTTCGGTTTTTTGACCAGTTTTTGTTCATTGTCCATTATTTGTCTTAGGATTTCTTTCTTACCTTTCTCTCTATTTTTGTTTTTGATGGAATTCTGCTGGATAAAGAATCCTCTCATAACCGCCTTACTAGCGTCCCATACTGTATTGATTTTCGTGCCTTTGTTGTAGTTATTAGCAAAATAGTCCGTCAAAGATTTTTTAGCTTTCTCCACAATTTTTTGATCATCTAGAAGGCAATCATTCATTCTCCATCTGAATGTTCTTTCTTCGTATCCTTGTAATTCTAATTTTATTGGATTGTGATCTGATATTACTCTTGGTTGAATTTCTATTTGCTTGATTCTTGGAGTTAACTCATTTGAGACCCAAATTTGGTCAATTCTTGACATTGACTGGTTCGGATCCGAATAAAATGTAAATTGTTTTTCCAACGGGTGTCTCAATCTCCAAATGTCTATCAAGTTGCAGCATTTTATCAGTGAAAAAAATGTTTTTGGAAGTTTTCCTTCTTTACTAGTTCCTGCTGCTCTTAATCTGTCCATTTCCAGTGACACCACTCCATTCATATCACCCAGTACAATTATCTTTTGGTCTACGTATTCGAACAGCTTTTCTTCCAAATTTCTGAAAAAATCTACCTTATTTCCATTTGGTGCGTAGATCCCGACAATTATTATTTTTTCGCCTTGCCATTTGATCTGTACCGCGATAATTCTTCCTTCTTCATCTTTGAAGATTTGCTGGGCATCAATTTTACTCCTCACGTAAATTACCACTCCTCTCTTCTTACTTTTGTCAGAAGAAATGAATTCATTCCCTAATCTTCTATTAATCAAGACTTTTCTGTGTTTTTTTGCCACATGCGTTTCTTGTAAACAAATTATGTCCAAATTTTCCTTTTTTAAATGCTGTTCAATTTTATTCCTTTTTTTCCTGTCATTCATTCCGTTAATATTCCAATTCCAGATTTTTAAAGCCATTTTTACTTTTTAAATTAAATATAATCTTTTTTTTTCTCCTCTAATTTTATTGTTCCTCTACTTCCCCTTCTTCCTCTTCTTCTTCCTCGTCTTCTCCTTCTTCCTCTTCCTCATCTGCTTTCTTTCTTCTCTCCTCTTTTTCTTCACCTGCTCTTGTGACCAGTCCTCCTAATGCTGTTCCTCCTACAGCTCCTTTTTCTTCTTCTTCTTCTGTTCTTAGTTCTTTATATTTTCTCTGGAACTTACTTGTCTCTTCTGGACTGGTCAGTCTATGTTTCTTACTTTTGTAGAAGAATGAAATTCCTTCAGGAAATTCCCATCTGAATTCAATTTTATTTCTCTTAAGGATTTGTACAAATGCTTTGTATGGCTCTCTTCGTTTCAACAATCTTATTGGGATATCTTTAAAAATGATGATGTAATTCCCATCGATGTTTAGCCTTTTTTCTCTATTTTTTTGTAAAATCTGATTCCTCATATCTCTATCTTTGAACGTAATTAGACAATCTCCTGGTACTTTCCGTGTTTTAGCTGATTTTACTCTCAATCTGAATGCACTTTGAACTGTCTTTGCAAAATCTTCCTGCTCCATCTCCAACCATTGTGCCAATTCCTTTATTAGTTTCTCCTTAATATTCTCTCCCTGTGTTTCCGGTATTGCTCTCAACCTCAAGTTGCCTTCTCTCTGTCTTAATTCATTCATTGCAATCGAATCCAGAACCTCCTCCTGAGTCTTATTCATTTCTGACATATCTGTTTTCATCTTCTCTTCCTCTTTTTTCATATCCTTCATTTCTAATTTTGTTCTTTTCCATCCTTCCTCTAGTTTCTGCGTTCTTTTGGTAACCTCTTTTATTTGTCCTTTAAGCTCATTTACTGTTTCATCAATTTTTTTGTCCATTTTACCAATTCTATTATCCACCTGTTCCAATTTAGTTTCCAAATTTTTTTCACTTTCTTTAATTTCTGCAAACATCTTCAATATTTCTGCTCTGAAATCTGACTCTTGTTTTGACCCTTTCCTGTCCCCTGGGGTTCCTTCCCCAGATTTCTTCATCCTCCCCCACTCTCAATTTTATACACCAAATAAGATAATATTCAGTTTGTTACTATCAGCCAATATCACATCAAACAATATCAGACAGTATCACAACCATTAACAATTAGTCCTTTCCCCCTGGGAGTCAGAAAGGGTATAGTCAATAAATCCAAATGTTATTAATAGAGGTAGGATGGTAGGATAGTACAATGGTCAGATGGTACGACCCTTCTCTTCTCGCCACCACTTAGGCTAATCCTTCTTCTGCCACCAATTAGGCTATTTCCAATTAAATAAGGGCAATCAGAATCGAGATAACCAATCCGCAATAATCCAAACAAAGGCGTCGATAAATGTATAAAGGAGTTGGTCAGTTATAATCCAAAGGTCCAAATTTTTCTTTTCTTTTCTTTCTTTTTTTTTTCCAAGATTGTCCCAAAAATTATATCCAAATCCCTTCGAAAATTCTTCTCAAATTGGAGGTAGAGGCAAAGAAAAGCTCAATTTTGCCAAAAAAAAAAGAGAGAGCAAAAAAAAAAAAAAAAAGTTTAAAGTTTGCCAAAACAGCAGCAAAATCCAGGGAGAGAGTCTCTCAACCAAAATAGTCTTGATCCAATTCTAATTAGTTTCCAAATTCAGATAATTCCAAATTTCAAATAATAAGAAAGAAAAGATTTAACCAATTTCTAAGCTTGGGGATCAAAAAAATAATATACAGGAACCACCGTCAAAAGTAGCCAGTTCCGGAAAAAAAAAAACCTGTTGTAGTTCCCTGTTTGCCCACAGGGTTTTAAGCCACAGTCTATGGCCAATTTTTACTTATTCTCCCCAAAGCTATAAAAAAAAAACAGAGGAGAGGCAAAAACAAAATTATTCTCCTTCTACCAACAACAAAAAATAACAGAGCGAAGATACAGCAACAAGGGACTACCAAAAACTAACAAAAATTGTGTAATGGCGTTCGAATCATTCCTTCTCTGTATTCCAAACAAGAAGCATTGTTCTATAAATAGTAACAATGGAGTCTTAAGCTCTGTTGCGCAGATATTTAAGCAGTCACAGATTCCAATTATCACGTACTCCTCCTGACTCCGTACTAATTTCCTCGAGGGCTTAAGGTTTCTACCTCCCTCCTCTTTTTTTCACTTATATTTCTCACTACCACTGCAACAGTTACTTTAAAAAGTAACCGTTTTCAAAGTTTTCAAAGGGCAGGGAGACGGAGCCGCTAGCGGCAACTTACTTTCGATTTCCAGCTCCGCTTGCAGTCCTGCGTCTTTGCTGATTTCAGAGAAAACCGACCTCCGTTGTTTTAGCTTTCAATTCCGAATCCTTCCTTCTGCCGAATCAGTTCTTTTTTGTTTTAATTAGGTCCGAATTTCTTATAATTTGAGAATTGAGCACTCCCCCTGCGGACTCGGGGCTTCGCTTTCCGAAGGCAGCAATGGCTTCCCTTCAGCCCGCTCCCCTGCTCGCCGTTCTCTTCGCTCCGATAGGAGTTACCTGACGGCCGGGCGGTTAGCGTTTCGGCTTCAGCGGGAACCTGAACTCCTGGACCTCCTCCAGAGAGTATTTTCGGGGGCTACTGCGCCCTGTAGCACCCCCTTTTCCTTCGGAAAACCCGGGATTCTCTCAGCAGAGAGAATCCCCGTCCGCTCTGGTGTCGGGCTCAACCGGAAGTCCGTGATCTACCCATTGTCATTGGAAGGAGGAGGAGTGTGCGTGGGGCGGGTGGATTGCCCAGAGCTGTTGAGCTTTTTTGGGGATAGGATTGCCCAGAGTTCTTCAGCTTTTATTAACTTTCGGTAAACTTTATTTAATCCTATGATTGATAAGAGGATCAGCCGAGGATCTACCAGTAAACCACAACCTACTGGTTGGACATGCCTGCACTGCAGCATTCAGAAAAACTTACACAGGCAGTAAAACTTAGTTACAGAGTGGTGAATGCTCCTAAATTATTGGTATAGGAACTCAAGAGTGGCTTGTGAAAACCATGCAGTCTGAGTTGTAGCAATTAGCTCAAACCTCTTTACACGCTGAGCTGCTCAGGCAGACTGAAGGAGACCAAAGGCTTGACTACCTTGTTCCTCTCAAGGTGAGGGGGAAGTGAACATAGCTAAGTTAGGTAGGACTGCTTACTCTATGGTATTAACCCCTTCATGGATTAATTAGACTTCAGCATGTTGGCAACATAAGCTGGTTATCCCACAACGAGTTCAGGTGGGAATCTGTAGACCTCCAGGTGTTGCTAGACTATATATCCTCTCATTCCTGATCATTAGCTACACTGGCTGGGGCTGACAGAGTTGGAGTCCCACAATACTTGAGAGGCCACAGCTTTCTCTATCCTTGTGCTAGCAAAAGCCTAAAACATTTTGGAATGCAGGTACATAACGTACTGTCTTCTCTGTACATACCACACCATGCTTCAATCAACAGCCAAGTGCCTAATCCACGTAGGTGGGTACAAAGACCAGGGAGATGGTTTTAGTTATGGGATGGATTGTAAGGTATGCCCTCTGGAGAAAACCCACACAGCCCTATACTATCATTTTGATGCCTAATGAAAGTTTGGCTACTCAGGCAAGACTTTGAATGAGGCTGATAGTTCTGCTGATGGTTGGTTCTGCTGACTTACCTGTTGGTTTTGCTTTGGGCTACCCATTTGTTTGACTATTGCTTTATTATTGCTGCTGGATGGGTTGTGTTTTGCTGCCTTCCATTTTATGTTGTGTGTTTTGTACTATTATTTGTTAATTTGCTTTACTGTAAACTACTTTGACACACACACACAAACACCACCCTGAGAGCTTCCAGAATGAGTAAGGGAGATAAGAAATACTAAAGTAACTCATCCCATTGTGTGAAGTCAAAGCCAAAACCTCCAGTCTCTGCTGCTTCTCTGTTTGGTTGGTGTCATCCTGACGCCCAATCACAGCTATGCTAAGATCCTAGGTTTCTCTATTGTTTTCAATATGTCTCATATCTGTCAGGGGAGGAGAGGACAGTCAGAGGAATCAGAGGTCAGTCAGATTGTGTGAATTTACAAGTGAAGCCTATGGCTTGGAGTAGTTGAGCCACGGGAATGTTGATAGTGTCTGTTTATAATGGAGAAGGACTGATCTGCATGAGCCTGTAAAGCATTTTGCTTTGTTGGTTTTTTATTGCATGTATATTTCATTGCTTTAAGCTGCTTTGAATTTCTTTGTGAGGTGTAAGGTTTTCAAACAAATAAATGATGGTTTGTGGATTCCTGAAGGAGAGCATTCAGGTTGCAGGAGGTGGATCTTCTGCTTCTGCTTCTGCTTCTGCTTCTGCTTCTGCTTCTTCTTCTTCTTCTTCTTATTATTATTATTATTATTATTATTATTATTATTATTATTATTTATTATTTATACCCTGACCATCTGGCTGGGCTTCCCCAGCCACTTTGGGCATCTCCCAACAGAATATTAAAAACACAATAAAACATCAAACATTAAAAACTTCCTGATTCACGGCTGCCTTCAGGTGTCTTCGAAAAGTCAGATACTGTAGTTGTTTCTTTCCTTGACATCAATGGGAGGGCATTCCACAGGACGGGTGCCACTACCGAGAAGGCCCTCTGCCTGGTTCCCTGTAAAAAGACTCCCCTCCCTTGCCTCAGTTGTCTGGAGATCAGCAGGAACCAGACTGAAAAGTTTCCATTCAGACTTTGTGTTGTGTGCAAACAGAAGGAGCAGTGAAATAGCACAAGAGTTTGGACTGTTGTCCAACTGTGGTGGTCCATGTGATGAGTGCAAGGGGGGCAATTTCCTTCCCCCAACTAAACATAGCCACCAGATTCCCAGCTTTCATTGAAAGAGAGAGAGAATAGAACATATGAGAGAGGCGAAATGTAGAAACGAGACAAAATGGGGACATCATTGTCTTCCCACGAGCCTGCTCCACCCAACTCCCCCTTACTTTGCTCCCCTGCCCTGGAAAAACTACTGTGGGTGCCCTTGAGTCCAACAACGTAATTAAAAAATTCAGCAATTTTAGTTGTTTGGACAACAGCCTCCCACAGTGTTCCTAACTTGGGCTATGTAGGGGTGGGGATGTCTTTTACCTGAGGCAGGTGTTGGGAGTGCACTGGAGCCAGAGTAAATGGTAATTTTGACATAGCTTTGTTCTTTTATCCCAAACCAATCCAGATGGCCACCATCTCTGAGATCAGGCTGAGGGCAGCCAAATAATTCTGCCAGCTGATTTGACCCTAACAGGCAGCTGATGTGAGTTATTGAGTCTCCTGTAAACTGCTCACCTTGCGTCAGTGAAAGATGATCAAAGCTAGATAGGCAGACCGGAGACTCGCTGCTCAGAAGCCATGGCCCACTGAGAAAAATGCATGGCACAAACACAATTGATCTCTGGCACCTCACATTTTAGAAATTAAACACTCCATCATTTTTATTTTCCTGGGGGACACACCGAGAATTCTTGATAATGAAAGTCATTAGAGTAATTAGGAAATTATTATCCAGTTCTAGATTGCCCAGTTAAATTCCCTGGCAACCCTCTGCTTTCAGTTTTCCATCCAAAATTCCTCTGGCATACGGAAGACATTTAGAAACATTTAACATTTATGATTTTAAACCGTTCGCCAGCCAAGGGTGACCTTAACTGGCTAGCGAAAGAATCTCAGAGAATGGTTTCTAACAATTAGATCTTCATCATCATACCACCACTACCCCCCAAAATCAATATATTGTTATGCCTGGGTCTAAGACTTTTCAAGAAGTATGTTACATATTTATTTATTTTTTTAATCACATCCTCTTTCAGTTATTAAATGAACAAAGGGCATATTTGTCCCTAGGGAACTTGGGTAGGTGTAACATGACTGGAAACAGAATGTGTATGACAGATGATAGAACTCTTGCAATTAGAGTATAATTCCTACTCAATATTTCTTGGAGGTACAGTGGATGTAAATTTTACTGTGGGCCTAACCGAAAAGAGGTGCATGGGGTTAAATTCATGGCCAATCACCTTCCTAGAAAATTTTCTCTTCCATTCATTATCTCTGTCCTATGCTCAGAGCAGACTTGTATGAATGAACCTAAGCATATCCCTAATCATTCAGGGAACACTTCTTAGTCATTAAAGGCACCATTTGGAAACAATAAAAACCCTAACAAACAAGGATGGGAGACTTTGTCCCTCGTGATTTACCTTCCAGGGGCCGCATTGCAAGTGGTAGGTGGGGCCAGAGAGCGCAGGAAGTAGCGGTTTTGAAGCAGAGGAAGAAAGGCAGGCTTGCAGCTCTGGAAAACGTCTTTTGGGGGCTGCTTATTTGTAGGAGTTTAGCTGCAAAACCTGCATTTTAGAAAATGAACTCAAAATGGGCATCAAATCCTTAAGTCTTTGTTGACTGCTGTTTCCAAAGGAAGCCAAGCTCAGGCAAGAGGTGCCCCTGGCACTTCCACAGCATCTGAATCAGATGCAACACTATATTGACTTGAATGTGAACGAAACAACCACTGGGGATTATGGAGAAAATGCACTTTTTCGGAGAATACAAGGAACCTACCTATACTGAGCAAATGAAGTCAAACTGAAAGATGTATTACACACATTGATGAGTAAATGTGTGTACTTTTCAAGGACAGAATGTGTGTGCATACATCAGAAATATACTGTTGAATACTACGGAGTTGCCATCACATTGCGGGAAGGTTGCAAAGCCCCTTGGGGTGTAGGTCATTTATAGAATTATCTGGTTCCTTAAATGCATATGCATAGGGATCAGGTTTTGTTAACCTTCTCATGTCAGTCCAGCTTCTATTAAGTACAATAATATGTGAGCTCATTTAACTAAGGCAGGAATAATCTTTGGGTTTCTTTAATGGCAGGCAGGATTGTGACCTTGATTGGATGCTGGAACTTTCAATCACACTGCTAGTTGCAAGGTTAAAATAAGTGGCAGAAATATTAGTAAACATCATTTTTCAAATAGGTAAGAGCTCAGAAAGATTCAACACAATTTTGTGGAAAAATCAGGACAATCCTTAGATGAAGCTAGTCAAAAGCTGTATTTCTGTAGAGGCGACCTACACTTTGATCTAAATTGACCTGATAAACCCCAACAAAAAGCTACTAACTACGAGGCTCCTTGATGATGTCCCTGAACAAGGGATATAAACATGAGTTTCATGTGCCAGTTTGGATTTTATAGTCCTCAACTGACTCGTGTAGGCTCTATGAATTAAGTTGTTGTTTATATCTTGGAATGTGTCCAAGGGATATTCCGTTTTCAGCAGTATGAGTCCGCAAATCTTGACACAGGGATTTTTTTATTTTTACAATCGATACATTCTAAGGCTCCAATATTCCATTCAGATCATAGCAATTATCTCCTTCCAGCAGAAAGTGCCAAAAAGAGACCAACATCGGCTCTGAAGTTGCCACTGTGGCGTATTGGTTAGTGACACAAGTGTAAAGGTCAGAAGGAAAGAAGCAGCGTTGGTCTTGTGTGAGCTGGGACCTTGGGCAGCGCTGACAGTAGGTCCCAGCTCACACAAGACCAACGCTGCTTCTTCCTCAAGTTAAAAAGTCTTTATTGAAGTTCAGTTTCATTTCCAGATGCGCAGCGCGCAACGCTACGTCTATGCATCAGACCGTAGAAGTCCCATCTGAATCTCCTCCCCCCTGACACCAGCTTAAGATTCTAGCCTTACTCCACCTCTTCCTCTGTTCCTTCTTTCTCTGGGTCCTCCTGCTAGTCGGAGTCTCAGCCCTCCTCGATTCTTCTGACGCTGAGTCCGCCGACTCTTCTCCCCCCCTCCTTCGGGCCTTAGGACCTGGCTCCCAATCCGGGTTTTCTGCTGTCCCGCGCTCCTCCACATTTGAACTTGGCGCGCGCGCGCAGCCTCCCACTTTCCTTCTGACCGTTACACTTGTGTCACTGCTCCCTCTTTCGGGGAGGCTAGCTGGACCTGGCCTTCCCTCCGTTTCCCCACTCCCCGCTGGAGGAGAAGCTGGTCCTGACTCATGTGACTCTTCCCCCCCACTGTGCTCTGGTGGGGGAACTGGTCCTAATCCTCCGCTACTCCTTTGGGACTCCCCTCTGGTTCCTTGTTTATGGATCGTCCCCTCTGGGACTCGCCTTGCCCTTACCATAGGCGCCCCCTCCTGGGAATCTTCTGATTCGCTGGAGAAGCTCATGGAATCTCTCGGGCCACTGTCATATTCCCCTACGCTCCCCTCTGATTCCTCTCCTCCGCTCTCTATTTGCTCTCTCCCCTGCTCTTCTGCTCCTGAGCCTCTGACAGTTAGGGTTTTGGATTAGGACCTAGGAGAGCAGGGTTCAAATCCCCATTCATCTGGGTGACCTTGGTCCAGAGGTGAGGAGAAAGCCAGCCCCATGGATCCAAATATTTTTGGAAAGCATTGAAACGACTCTATTATTTGAGGTTCTCCCCGCAGCAGAAGCATGCCCCCTATAATGTCTTAATCCTGGGGTATTTCCCAACTTTGATTTCCTAAGAAAAGCTCAACAACTTTGGCTACCCCCCCCAAAAAAAAATCCTGACTACACCCATGTCATGGATACAACACAGGGGAGGGGGTGTGGGGCTTCAGAGGAGCGAGTCACCAGCTCATCTACTTCATCTTCAGATGGAAATACAGCACTCAAAGCACACAAATTGTTAATATAAAAATACTGGAAGCAGCCACCTGTGAACAGCACGGAAGGCTCAAATGCACACACTTCTTAGGAAGGCAGCTAAAAATATAATAATCCTGCTTGCCTTCCTTTGACCTCTTTCTACCTATACAGGAAAGGTCTTAAGCTGCCCTTTCTTCTCGCCCGGGACTGTTCTGAACCGACAGGTGCAAGTGTGAAAAAAACTTTTATGATCCAGTACACTCCTCTTTAACGGAAAAGCAAATAAATCTCAGCATTCCATGCCAGCTATTTCACAAGCTTTGATTTCGGTTGCAGTAAGTCTTTATTGTGCCCGACAGCCAGGCAGGACCGTTAAGATTACTTCTGGCAGAAGTTCTACTGCAAACATATAAACATAGAGGAAGAGGCTATCAAGGCAATTGAACAGCCTCATCTGCAGTCACAACTTCCTTTCTTAGCATCACTGTTGCTTTAGGTGAAATGCCTTCATGAGTTAAACCAATTAAGCGAAATACCATCTTCGCTTTCAACTTTTAAGTCTGGAAGAGATGACTTTTTCTGACACAGGAAATCTGGTTGTGACAATTTAGCATCGTCGTGTTTTTGAACTGTGTGTATTCCAGTATAAATACTAGTATCTCTTTTTAAAGGGCTTTCTCCAGCACCAAATTAAAAGGAACCAAATGCCTGAAAGTAGGAGGAAGCTCATAAACTTTTCACATGCAAAGCATGTATTCCACCACTGAAATACAATCATGCAGAATGCTCTCCCCAGTGAGGTCTGCCCGGTCGATCTCTGCACACCTTTTCAGTACCAGGTAGAAACTGAACTTTTTCTCCAGGCCTTTGAAAGACTGTATTGTCTGCTTTTAGTGTGGTGCTAAACCTTGTCCATTGCTGTTACCGGGTGTGAAGGGCTGTTTTCATTTTTACATGTTGTATGAAATGTTAATGTTTCATATGACTTTTTTCCTTATAGTTAACAATGCACTTACGTGTATGTTTTTTGAACGCAAGTCGCTCTGCAACCTTTTAGGTGCAAGAGACTAAGAAAAAAGAATAAAGAGCCACAAATTCACACCTCTCCAATCTCTCCACAGAGGAAGGGGTGCCCAGAAATATGTATAGGAGGAATAAAAACTCCTATCAATAGTTAGCAGCTGAATCAGTGTCACAGGAATGCTCCTGATGTGAAAAAGTTGCATCTGCATAACTTTTTCCAGTCAGGGAGCTACTTGCAAAATGGAATAAAAATTCCTTTTTTTGGATAGAGAATATGCCACGCCTGTGTCTGCTATGTACTCAGTAAAATATATAACTTTGCTTAATATATTTACCCCACCTCAGGACTAAAAAGGCACCTCTTATTTAAGAAAGCAAACACACTCTACTTCTTGTCAATGATACTTACCCCACAAAAAGTCTATAAAAGAATGAAGCTATGCTTGCGTTTATCAAAATAAAATGCCCTACTATTGCAGTTGTCTTCACTCCACATACAGCTTGAGTAGCATGGAAATTAGTGATTGGAATTATTGGTGATTGCCCTGAAACACCAAATAGGATGAAAGGGTTTATTCCCACTTATGAAGAATTGAAGCAGAGAATTGTGCAAGAGTGAGTGAGTAACAAGTTTGTAGCAGCCAGATGAATACTGCATGGTTTTTGTCCATAGCTGGTTCTCCTCAATTGCTGGTGGCAGATTGTTTTCTTTCTATTTAGGCATGAAATGAAGATTCTCTGGCATCCGCTTGCTTTGTCCTCACTTCATGTGCTATCCCTCGAAGAGAGGTTTGCTGCCAGAGACTCAGCGTTTGACCTCAGGACACACCATTTTCCCCTTTGCCTCAGCTTCTCTAATCTCGTTTAAGAGAATCATGGCCTAAACAGGCATGGCAGGCATGGTGTTGCTAACAAAGAACAGTATTTGGACCAAAGGGCAGTTCAATTTCTCTTTAATTTGAAAGTGAGACAGGAAAACCAGCAAACTGCATGCACAGTCCAACTAGGGAGTGGGGGTACAGATTAACAACGTGCACCCCACCTCCTATGGGAAAAGGGCAGCAACATTTGGAACTCTTACCCTGGAGAAAGGGTTGGGGAAACATGACCTCAGTGTATAAAATCTTGCATGCCATGAAGTGGATAAAGGTTATTCCTCAGTCTCTCGTAACACGAGAATTCATAGGCATCAGGGGCATCCAATGAAGCTGCATGTTGAAAGACCCAGGACAGACACACACACACACAAATTAAACTGTGGAACTTGCTGCCACAGGAAGCAGGGATGGCCACCAGCTTTAAATAGAGAAATATGTGGAAGGTAAATGCTATCGATGGCAACTAGCCATTCATGGCTATGCTCTGCGTCGGAGGCTGTAGGCTTTTGAATACCTGCTGCCGGAAAGGGCAGGTGAAGTGTGTTGTTCTTGTGCCTGGGTCCTGCTTTGGCGCTTCCCATAGGCATCTGGTTGGCCACTGTGAGAACGAGATGCTGGACTAGATGGGCCAGTGGCTTGATGCAGCATGCTCTCTTGTTATTAACAAAATGTTCTCCCCCTTCCCAATCTGTGACTGTGGCTGAGGATTAGCCCGCGTAAGTTGTTTCACTTTGTGGCTCCAGGGTGTGCAGTAGATAAGAGTTAGCTCCGGTTCTCCAGTGTATTTGCTTTTAACCATCAATGCTCCTATCAATGGGGGGAAATTCATGGGAAATGTGTCCAGTGGCCTACAGTTATTGTGCATGTATTGACAAGCAAAATCAACTGACCCCTACATTTGCACCAGCTTAATTAAAGACAATGGAAACAGGAGATTTTTTTTAAAACTTATATTCAAAATATCTTTGTATAAACAATGGCAATACTACAGAGTAGTATTTTAATACAAATCAGTTCAATATTATTAACTGTTAAACTTTTATTATAAATTAAAATTTCTTTACAAAAAATTGCACATAATAAATTGACCACTCTTAGGTTCTGATGCACTGGCAATTGCAACTGTATCTTTAATCTTCAAGTTTAAGTCTCTGCCACAAGTCCAGAATGCAGAAAGGGCAGGAAACCACCCGCATTGAGCCTTCAAGTGCAAAAAGCATACTTGTGGCCATGGCAGTTACTTTCCTTAAGAGCGGCTGCTTTTGTTTTTATATCCTGCAATGAAAACGAATCTCCAAAACGAAACAAAAAGGGATTGGGGAAAGAGGGTGGGGGGTGGGGATGGGAGGAAAACAAAGTGGACCGATTGTTTTTGCTGTAAACTCAGCCCGTAATATTAGCCCCAAACACAGATCTCTCAGGCATCAGTGCGAGCGTCAAGTGAAATCAGGAACCGCACAAAAGAAAATGAAAAATCGAAAATAAAGTATAAAAATTAACACATTTAAAGTCTGTCATTGGGATGAACTATACTTACGTACATGATGTTATGAGAGTCTGGCAGGGCCCAGAAGCAGGCCATAGAGGACATTCATTTATCCAAGGAGGCGATCATGTCAATTGTTTCCAGGTTCAAGGAAAGCAGGCCAGAGAGAGACTTGATATGCTCAGCTTTGCGCATCTGCTTTTCAGAGGCCTAAAGCCAGAGATCAGCCTGGAGAATCATTCAAATGATTTTGGCATTTAATAGGACTTAGCACTGACTGCACCCAGTGTTCAGCGATTCGTGCTTTCTGTTCTGTAAGTGTTTAAATTTAAAAGCTCATCTAGGCTGACTCCAACCTCTTGGCACTTGGAAACTAGTTTTCTCAGGTTATCAGTTTTACCTCCTCCTGATGCTTCAAACAGGAGCTGCTGTAAGAGATGGTGAAGCAGACATAAGATTTAGCCAGAGCTGGAATATCACCACATCAATGGACATGGGATATGCAGAAAATTGAAATGAAACCTTAAACGGAAACATAAGGAGAAAACATTACATCTTTCCACAGGGTTGCGCAAAGAGGTAGCTTCTGAAAGGCTCTCTGATATAAGTGATGGACCTGTAAAGAAGAGACAAGAATCAATCTAATGTTATCCCAACAAAACTTATGTTTGTTGCGCAACATGCACTTTTTCTGTCTTATGTGCCTGTAACACAGGTTAGGAATGGTGAAGCTATGGCAGGGAAATGCTTGAGGGCTACTGCTAGATTTAAAAGCTTTACATTTTTCAAAAAGTGCTTAGTTTTAAGGCCGTAGAGAAGACATGGAAGCCTGATGACAACATTGTAAATGCTTAGAAGCAAGTTAGTCCTATCTGTCCCCATTTCAAATTGACTGAATTGGTTTACTGTGTGCCATATATTCAGAAGTTTGTACTGATCACTGAAGACTGTTGGATTTAAGCTTCTTTTGTTATTTAAAGGCTATGCAATCCTACACCCACTTACTGAGGAATGAATTGTTCTGATTTCTTATCCACCCTTCACAGTGAGGACTCATGGTGTAACTATTTAAAAATACAGTATTGACATCCGCTAAAAAAACAATTACCGTATTTTTTGCACCATAACACTCACTTTTTTCCTCCTAGAAAGTAAGGGGAAATGTCTGTGCGTGTTATGGAGGAAATGCCTACGGGTGGCATGCCTACGGATTTTCCTCCTCTAAAAACTATTTGCGTGTTATGGTCGGGTGCGTGTTATAGAGCGAAAAATACGGTATACTGGAGGGAACAAGATAGGTCCCAAATACATATCTTAGGCATCAAAGGACAGAGTAAAGAGGTGTGCCTTCATCAGCATGTGAAAAATTACAGAACGAAGATGTCAGACACACTTCTGTAGCTCAGGGACTGCCAAATAAATTGCCACTCCTTGGACACTTATCTAGTTTGTAGGGAAGGAGACAGCTATTTGGGACCTAAGCCTCATTCAAATAATCAGGTTTTGCTTCTGACATGTAGAGGATTGCATAGTAAATGAGCATTATGTGAACAAGTGGGAAGAATTAAGTATGTTAAATTAACATCCTAAGTGTCCTTGTGTTGGCACACTACTGTGTTTGAAAGCTAAAGGTAAAGGTACCCCTGCCCATACGGGCCAGTCTTGCCAGACTCTAGGGTTGTGCGCTCATCTCACTCTATAGGCTGGGAGCCAGCGCTGTCCGCAGACACTTCCGGGTCACGTGGCCAGCGTGACGAAGCTGCTCTGGCGAACTGGCGCCAGAGCAGCACACGGAAACGCCGTTTACCTCCCGCTATAAAGCGGTACCTATTTATCTACTTGCACCCGGGGATGCTTTCGAACTGCTAGGTTGGCAGGTGCTGGGACTGAACGGCGGGAGCGCACCTCGCCGCGGGGATTCGAACCGCTGACCATGCGATCGGCAAGTCCTAGGCACTGAGGTTTTACCCACAGCGCCACCCGCGTCCCTCCCTGTTTCAACCAAGTCTGGCTCTAGCACATCGAGCCCCTGACAGAATTAACCTAAAAGGAAAAAAGACTTAGCCAGAATCTTTCTTCTTCCTTGCCTTCATTTGATAACGGACACAATTTCTGAGGAGCAGACCTCTTATTCTAAAGCTCGCTTAGCAAGAACACTGTTCTCAAGCTTCTTTTTTTTAAGGTGTAGACTAGTTTATTAAACTCAGGGGTGAGGCTAGTTAAGTATCTTTGCAACTGGCTATTTCAATAAGCTTTTCTTACATACCTCTCTCTGTCCCTTTAGAAAGCACTCAGCAGCAATGGCTCTGAAGGGAAGAAATAAAAATGACTTATTTTTTTGCAGAATACAGAATATCTTTATGGGAAGAACACTGAGTATGGGATGGAACTATAAAAGTCCTGGAAAGTAACAGACTAACTCCCAATGATGATAATCTATAGTGAAGAGACAAAAAAGATCCATTTCATAAACAATCTTACATGAGCAAGACATTTCAGTTGTTCCCATTATGTACAAACACTGCGGACAATGATCAGTTCATCACCACTGGATATTGCTATTATGATATATAAAGGGGAGGGTAGAAAGGAGGAGGGAAACAGAAGTCAATAATTTAATGGTAAACATTCCAAAGCAGCAACAATAAAATTCATCAACACATTTTCCTTACTTAGACACACAAGGCATACTTACTTCTGAAATATTTTTTGTATGGGAAGCAACAGTCCTCATTTTACGACATTAGTGCCAGGAATCTGTCTAAACCAAAGTTTGTGGAAAGACTGCAATAATGAAAAACCTTTCTAGCATAAAACCAAATTTGAAGGCCTACTTCAAATGTAGCTTTATGAAGCAAACCTTATTTTTTTTAAAAAAAATTATCTATGTTAACAGGTGTATGACTGTTGAATTACATTTTCCAGATGGCCAGGCATGTTGGGATATTATATGTAAACATCTTGGCTTGTAGTTTCAGAATCTGGACATTGCTCTCTTCCCAGTGTTGTTGAAGCAGCCTGCAGTGACAAAGGAGCAAAGGGAAACATGCAGGGCTGAATAAGAATGTAAAGCAGTAATACTAAGCTCTTTTAAAAGCTTGAACAGGGGTGGGGGGAGGTGGGAGAAGAGGTGCAAGTGAGAGTACAGTTAGGGGAAAAAGAAAGTACACCCTCTGTTGTGGTTGTACACATCAGGACATCATATTGTATCATGGTTAATTTAACAAAAATAAAGCCCAAATGGAGAAGCCATGTGTGAAAAACTAAGTATACCTTATCACTCAATAGCTTGAAGAACCACCTTTAGCATCAATAACTTGAAATAATCGTTTTCTGTATGACTTTCACAATAATAGTAGTTGTAATAATACTACTTTGGAATAACAGGTGAAGCCTCTCTGTCCAGTGTTCTTATAAACCTACTGTAGAATACTTGGTCTAAGAATGAGTCCCACAAACCCAGACGTAATGCCGGGGGGGGGGGAGGGGAGACTGTTCTATCTGGCAAACCAAAATGCTTGCCCTAATGTAATGATCACCTTAGAGCAAGGCTTTCCAAATTTTTCATGTTGGTGACACACTTTTTAGACACACATCATTTTGTGACACAGTAATTGAGTTTTACTAGCAAACTAACCCTTTTCCAGTCCCGGGAGGAGTGTTGAGAAAGTTTGGAAAGCTCTGCCTTAAGAGCAACACTAAATTCCTCTCCTCATGTTTTTTTGTTAACAAGTATTATTTCAGTTTGTAGGAAGGCTTAGAAATCATATTATGCATTAGTTCTCTTTGCTCCATACCAGGGTTTCCCAAACCTGGGTTTCCAAGCTGTTTTTGGATTATAACTCCCATCATTCAGTTAGCAGGACGAGTGGTCAGGGATGAGGGGAATTGTAGTCCAAAAGCAGCTGGAGACCCAAGCCCTGCTCTAGACTATTTATTTCCAGATCTAATCTTTGTGAAGAATTTTTTTTTCTTCAAAGAAAGCCCCACTCAGCCATCCAGCTTAGAAGATGGCAAGTAACTTTTTTAAAGGGCATTGGGGAAAACAGGTACTTGCTTCTAAATGCTTCCGCCAATATTCTCTTACCTGAATGCAAGTCCAGGATTAGCAGGCATGGTAGAGCAAAATCTTTCCAATGCTTTGGAATGCTGAGACTTCGGAATACAACTCAGATAAAAGAAAATAACCTGTAAAGGTTAATTTTCAAGAAGTTAGATCATTCAAGCTGCCTGCTTTGTTCACAAATCCAACACTGATGTGCACTCTCTCTTGAATTTGATGACGAAGACAGTGGCACTGAGTTAGTAGCAGCATCTACAAATAGCTCTTCCAGGTACCAGTGGCCCCAAAGATGAACCACAGCAAGAAGAACACAGGGGAATTTGCACTTTTCCAGCAAATGCTGGAGCAAATGCTGGAGTCCTTCAAAAAGTAGGGAGGGCTGGTGGAAGAGACACCAGCTGACGCAGCATTTCAGAGGTGTTAGCCAAGGATGATCTCCAAGCAGCCTAAGGAACCTGAAGGAGGTCAGCTCTGAAAGGAAAGTGAGACAGACAACCCTTCCCTACACAGCAACACTAGGCTTCTACAGTTCGCCAATCCCCAACCTACAAAACATTTTAGAGAAGTTGATACTCTACAAATTTAGCCACTGCGCAGATGTGCACACACACTCTGCAGCAAGGCACTTTTGTATATGTGTACAGTTCTCATTTCCCTTAAAGAACTGGTATTTTAGCGCACTATGTTGAACAAAATACTAAGGAAACCCTACATGTATTTTAGCATAACGTGTTTTATATACAGAGTCCTGTATCTGAATTACCAAAACACTTATACCTTGTTGTGGAATTCATAGTTGGTCCAGTAATCAGCGGTGCTAAATGGAATAGGGTAACGGGTGGGGACTGTAACAAGACATCTGTTCACAAGATCTGTAAAAAGCTTGAATTCTTGAACTTGATTGTTAGATCTGACAACCTTGCCATTGATGAAAACAAGGTAACTGAAAAAGAAAGAAACCCAGGTGTTAACACTTCCAAATGCATTACTTTTACAGTTATAATGTCTCGTCATTTAAACTTACTCTATCCAAATCTGCTGAACTATTTCCTCTTGCATAACTGCTCCCAGAGCTGCCTCATAAGCATCCACTGCATCTCCAGAACTTCCATGAAGAGACTGGTATAAGCTGTTTTTCATTGAAAGAAAACAGCGTTAGCTTTTCTGGAACTGTTACATGCCTTTTGTGAAAGAAAAGGGCAATGGAGAAGCTTGACATTATACGCAAGTATAAGCCAAAAAAATGATCAGAGGTACAAAATGTTTCCTAGTTTTAAAAGTGTTTCAACACTAACTCTTCACAGTGGTTAACAGGCAATAATTAATATTGAAATTAATGTAGTTAATGTAAGTCAGCAAAACAGCTCTTCATCTCTTTTTGACTGAATGTCTGCAAGAAAAATACTGCGGCCAACAATGCAGATGATGGGAGTATTTTAGTAGAAATTCCTTACACTTTATGAATCTAAGCACTTGAAGAAAGGGATTTTGGCAGCTGCCTAAGTACTTCTAAGAAGTTCTCTCTTCCATTTATATATAATTCAAAACTAAAGTGTGGGACACAGGGCTCAAGCAGCACATCTGTCTTCTGATTTTAAACTTAGACACAGCCAACTTCATGGTGTTTTAAGTAAAAAAATCACAACAGATGTTTGTAACACCAAACTGCAAACTAAATAGCATAAGAAAGGGCAAGCAAAGCAGTGCATGGTGTATGTTCATGACAGAAATACCAAAATCCTAAAGGATACTGGCAGAAACTAGGACAACCATGGCACTCCTTATATTTGCTCTTATTATATATAACACGAGATTAGCTGCCTCCTCAACAATCTGTAGTTCCCTACTTAAAAAGTGTTGCAATATTAAAAAAAATCATCAGACTTTGGAAACACTCACCAGTATATTTGCCACAAGTAAGGAATTTGCTGGTTTAAAAGCTCTTCTGTAAAGCTTCCCTTATACATAGGCGGTGTGAATTCAATTGGCATTGGGAAATTCAAAAAATATCTAGAACAAAGAGTCCTTATTCAGTGTGACAAATGTTCACTACACCGAAACAATCCTAACCTGAAGCAATCTGAGCAAAGAGTGGACACACCACCTATGTGTATCTCCAAGCGAATAAGAGCCAGACTAGAATTTGGAAGAAGCGTATGGCAGCCACTGAAAACGGTAGCTGCTTGTCTAGTTTTCCCATCTGTAGCGTAGAGCATAGCTGCGTTTCAAAATCATGATTTTCTGCATTCCCTTGCGCCAAGGATTACTGTGGTATCTAGTTTGATTCCAAGTGAAAATAAAACAGTGAAGGAGATACCAAAGAAATGTATTTAAGCTATGCTTAATATGCTTTTAAAGAGATGTCTGAAGAAGGCTTTGTTATAATCCTTTCACAATCTTATGAGAACATATAAATATGTGTGATCCGCCCTGACACCTGCAGGTATACGGCGGTATACCAATTTTAATAATAATAATAATAAAATAATGTCTCTTAAGCAAAATATTATCAATATATAAATATCTTCTCCTTATTGAATATATTAAATATATTAAGTATGTTGTGGTTCCCCCATGTGTTTTCCTTATTTGTTTATTCATAATATTCTGAATTAAAATATTAACATTTATTTAAAATTTAGTCATAATCTGGTGTATTTTTTTGAAAATTGTGCAATTATTACGGTATATGCTTATTTGCTTGTTTTCCTTTCAAAACTTGTATTTTAAGTGTATGGACATATACATACCTATATAAACATGGCAAATAAAGAAGCCTTGCACTATGTGCAACCCACTAATAAACTTTTTACCTCAAATGGAGTGTTTTCATTAAGTTACAGTAACTCATAAGGTAACATAGGCTCCCATAACAACCCCAACTTAGGGTGCTGCAAGGCTTATTTCAAAAGCCTGAGGTGTTGCAGAAATCCATCTTCCTGTTTGCAGCATCAGTTTCAGCTACTTAACCTGGCTACCTCATATGTAAATGGGGTTTGTGCCAATAATTACAGGGTGCTAAAAGATTCTGGAAGAATATCTCAAGAAAGAATAGCCTCTCTCGACTTAGCTGTGCACCACTTTTCTAAAAGTATTTGTCTACTTTTATATCACAAGCACTAGCTGCCTCACACTCAACACACAAACTGACAAAGTAACATGTGAATTGCTTTTCACTGTACTGCGAAATCTAAGGACAGCATCGCCATAACGTTCTGCAAGCAACTAAGGTTTGTGGCAAAACGGCAATGTGTAACGTTAGCGTTTTTACCAGTAACCATACAGAAATTTTATAAATGGAACCGAGCGACGCATTACATAAACCGAGCTCATAGCAGCATGGAATGATTAGTTTGCTTGCCAGACTTACCGTAACAGATCCACAGGACTGTTGTCTCGAGTCACACACTCAAAGAATGCTGCAACGAAGGCTTGCAACAGTGGAGGAATACTATCTGATCTATTCTGTCATGAGAGAGTAAGTGACATTGGACTAAAGTTACAAAATGTGAAGAGCAAATCAAACTTCTGCATAATACATTTTAATGGCTCTTTCAAAACCATTAATGCAGATGGTGGGCAGACATTACCCAAAAGGAGAATGCTACCTAAATTTTCTGCAGTGCTTCAAATGATTAACATTCAAGGATGAACTTTTTGATCTCTCCATAGGTTAGATTCATCAGCTCACCCTTTTGCACGTTACAAAAGAAGGATAAAGAGTCACACACGACTGTTGCAACATCTGTGTCACATTCTAATGCCAGCGTGCCCCAACCGGATGTTTTCCTCTACAGCTCTCACCAACCCAAGCTGGAGCCGATAACAGTTGAGTCCCAATCATCTGAAGAAGGCTGTTCTACATCGTCCAATAAACCACTCCCTTCAGATTCACATTCCAGCTTTTTTTGTTTTTAGCATTTGTGGGCAACAACAACTTTAGGCAAAACAAAAACTCAGCTGCTTAAAGTCTGAAAATCAAATTCCTGGTCAAATCCTTTCACTGTAATGTACTCTGACTGTCACCATTTTGTATTAAATAAACTTGTGTTTCTCTCCAACCAGTTACAAAAAGCTGAATAAAGTCATTGGTGTTTTACCTGCTGAATGAAGAATTTGCACATAAAGTAGAAAACCTGGGCATTTTGAGGGTTTTTCTCAAATGCTGTAAGCCACACGTCACATGCTTTTTCCATCTGGCCAGTCCGCAAGTACAAACCAACTAGTGCTTCTAGCAGACGACAGTCAATGGGGTTTAGTTTCAAGAGTGATTTACAAAGCTCAATAGCAGCTTCCCACCTTGAATGAAAACAGTGAAAAACAGCAATTACTTATCTTATTTAAAAAAAGACAGTGACCTAGAAGAAGAACTTCCAAGACAATCTTGTGAACTATTACACTCTTTCCTATTACCTATTCTTTTTTAATCATAACAATGGGCATGAACCTCCTTTCTTAGTGCTGATATATTCATCTGTGTTAATACCAGAAAAATGGGAAATTGTCACTCACCATGCATTTCTGTACAAAGGATTCTATTCAACTAAATTTTACTCAGAGGAGACCCATTTAAATTAATTGCCTTGGCTAACTTGCAGCAATTAATTATAGTGGTTCTACTCTGAGTAAAACCTAGTTGAATATAACCCATAATGTTTAACACAGCATATAAAAAATAGCAATTTTGCAAGTGACTTACCTTTCTAACAGCTGCTGCAAAATGACCATGTTTCTATATAGTGGAAGACAGAGAACTACTCTTTCATCAGCTGCAGAATCCTCACTGGTGCATGACTGGATGGCATCTGAAAACAAGCAAACATCAAGTAAGATTACACATTCACAAATACAAAGCTTTACCACAGAAAACGCTTATAAGTTAATGTATAAATACACCTGTATTTGGGGTTTTTTTTTTAGGGGGGATGGGGAGACAATGTAGTCATGCATTTCATTTCAGTCATTGTGCTTTAGTTAGGTATGAAATAATTTCAGAGTTTCTTTTAAGAGGTGAAGATGTAAATTATCCAAGCAGACAAAATTAAGTTTTCAGATCCCATTACAAAAATACCAACTAAAAATAATATCTGAGTTATTTCATTAAGAAAGCAACAAAGCCAGTCACTGATTATTCCCAAAGCATTTTTTTATGAACATTTGAAGTATTTCCTTTGTGTACATACATGTGCATTACTGAACATGCAGGATCACAGTAGGAAGCTGTCTCTTAGTTCAGTTACTTATTGTAAACAGATTCCTCTTACTATTATTTACTACTGCCTCCCCTGCTTGCTGCGCTCAAGCCCCTTCTTGACCAACCCCCTCCCTTTATCCCTTCACACACACACGCCTATCCTTCCACAGCTCACCCAAGCCCTCCCCCCTTTGGAAGGAGGGGGAGGCCCTTCACCCAGCTGCTTGCTAAAAAACAAACTAAAGGGCCCTTTCCTATCTGCTGGTGCATTTAAGCGAGGGGAGAAGGAACTTCCCCCAACAACATGCTAAACTTCAAGATGAAGGGCCTCCCAGCATCCATTCAACAGCTCACCCCAACCAGCCTGCCGTTCTTCACGCTGCAGTTTGTATGGCTAACAATGCTGCAAACATTACGTTTTTTAAACCTATGGGAAGAAATTCTCAAGCCAGTCTGCACGATCCACTACAATAAACTGTCTTGCTGCAAAATACATGGATTCTACTCAGAAGCAAGCTCCATGGGATTGGTCCCAGATGACTTGTAAGGATAGAAGTCATGGCTTCTCCTATATATGCTAAACAAAAGCAAACTGCCTCTGAATCAGTGAAGACCACAAGAGACTACACATCGAAAAGCAAAAGTCCACTGCATACGTAACATAGCACAATTGTTTTAGACATTCTATCAATATTAATTCAAGAAATAAACCACAGCTGAATTTAAATGGGTAACCTCACCTTCAAACACAGCTAACAAAGTATCAGGATCAGCTTTCACATCTTCAATTGTTTTCCAAGGTATTAAAAAAGGCTCCTTCTTCATTATTTTTGAAGGGTTGCTATTGGCAGGATCATAGAACTTGATGGGGAGATCGCCAAACTCTATCAGATGTATATAGGATAACCAAGCTAAGCAGCGGTCACTTATGGTGAGATGTTGCACCAAAACCGGTTCACTTTCTGACTTCAGTGCATTCTGCGGAGAAGACAGTTATACGATGATTAAATCTGACAGCTTAAATAATGGGCAGCCTTGCAATATTATGCCTAGTCATAGAAATATATTCTAGCAATCAAGCTTGAATGTTTTGTTTCACTAAACAGATCCCATGGTCACAATTGGGGAATTCCAGGTTTTAGAAATTTGCCTATAAGAAATCTTAGAAGTAGGAGCATTTGTTCTGTATCCAAGACTCACATTTTCTTAAAAAACGCTTTAAGGTTTTATTACAATTAAGCAGCATATAAATGATGTGAAATAAATAAATTTGCAGTTAAAACTATTTCTACAAGAACTGAGATGGCAGAAGACACAAATGTTGAAAACTGTATGCAACAGCCATATATTACACTGGTAGGCCATGTGACAGAGGAACATTTAATCACAGACAGTAGTAAAGACTACTGAAGTCCCTGCTCCCTGGAACACCCAGTAAAAATGGTGGAGATTTTGTAATCTTATATATTTACAAGCATATTTTCATAACTGTAGGGAAGCACACTTTGGTCCGTGTGAAACTGCTCTCATTTGCTACTGAATAGTGCAGCAGGGACATTGCCTTCAAACTAGATATATAGGACAAAACAGCAATGGATGCCAAAGCCAAAAATCACTTTGATGAAAATATAACCACCATAACATGACATACATAAGCAAGTACCTGGAATAACGCAACAGCATTTTGATATTTCCCAGTAAAAAGGCTTAGGTGAACTCTATACAGCAACATCTCCAGCAAGTGAAAGGACCGAAGATCCAGATTCTCTTCACATTTTGGACTCTCCATCAGGAACTGTAGCATTCTCCCACACACATAATCCTTTCCATCAAATGAGTTTTCCAGATTTAGAAACTGAATGGCAGTTAAGAAAAATAAATGTTTGAGGATTCATCTCATTTTGTTACGGGTTCTAAAGAGCTGTGTGCAAGTGTCTAAAGCGCTTCTGTGTATGCACAGAGACATTCCAGAGGTTAGCTTTCAACTACAGCCAATTGCACTGTATCACATATTATCCTGGAGGCATGATGTTGGGGGGAAAGTTTGGATGCAAGGTAATGTGAAAGGAACCCCTAACGGGCATCCATTTGTCTGGTACATTTTATGGGATTCTATATTCCCTGTGGCAGGAAAAAGGAAATCCTGTTTAAGAAGTTTTTGTAAAAGTTCTTTTTGAGCTTTAAAAGCTATTTAGTGGAAGCCTTCAAATGAAACATACATGGAAGTGAGATGTAGTGTGCTAATATGTACTAACTTCATAATTACTACATATAGCTTTTCCAGTGATCAAACTTACTGTCCACCAAATCTTGTAAGTAGGAGCATATTCCACTGCAGTCTCACACATTTCTTGCACCTCTTCCTTAATTCCTCTTTTTGAAAACAGCTTGAGATAATGACACCAGACTTCAGAATTTTCTTTGTTATTTTCTAGTGCTCGAGCCAGGACATTTAAAGCAGAATCCAAGCGTTCGGAGGATGATCTTCAATAAGAAAGGAAAGCAATACATTCAATTTTCACATTCTCAGTTTCATGGTACAATGCCAAGGCATGCACATACATTTCCCCTTCAGAAGCTCTCTGCACTTCACACGTGACCTTTTTCTCTTCTGTATTTAAAACAGTTTGAGGGATTTGAAATGCAGCAGTGAGAGGAAGAACAGGGAACTTGCACGGTAACTCTAAGGCACTTGTGGATGGTACAGTACAACTGCAGTTTGTTGCCAATACTCTCAGACACCTGCTGGTTCCTGATGTAAATGTTAAACATCTGAAAATGACTTCTACCATCTTGCTTAAGGAGTTTTCCATTTTATCATCATGAATTAAGAAAACCAACCTTAGAAATCCAATCACTTGTATCCTTCATTTTTCTTAAAATGAACCCTCTTTTTTACTATTTCCATGCTGAAATGAAGCACCTTAAAGCATAATAATAATTTATTATGCTTACTCTGGACTGTGCACAACAAAAGAGCAAATCAATTCCACTCCCCATTGCTTTAAAATAATAACCTATTTGTACATTGGCCAAACAAACAAAGAGTCCTTTGATGTTAGCGACAAAGCTTGCTTCCAACAGCACAGGTGAGAAGCTTGAGACAAAAAGTGCAACTGATTTGTTTGCAAAGAAAGAATTACCCACCCTTCGTTTTGATTCAGATATTTGTAGGCCAATTTGATCCAAAGCTGAACGTTATATGGGTTCTCAAGCACACTTGCTTCCAGGTTTGAAATGTCATCGGTCTCATTTGTAAAATACCTAACATCATCAGGAGTCACAACAGCATCCAGAGCAGGAAGATTTATTCTGTTCTGTACTGCGGGAGCTGCAAATAAAAACAATTCTCTTTTTTTAAGGATTGTCACAACTTTCATGATTTGAAATTCAACTTTCATTTTAAGTTGCAGCAAGTTATGACTTCAGTGTGAATAAAAAGCAATCTACTAAAAGCCAAATACACTTATAAAAATAGTATGTATGAGCACACACACACAGTAATTGTTATGGCAAAATAAACTGAGTTACTTTTGTCTAATATTCTATGAGAATTTTATTTAAACATTTTGATTTTTTTCTTATCGTTACGTGAGTCAGTGCTGAATCATGAGTGACAGCAGTGCAAGACGTTCAGGACACTTTCCTCCAATTAACATGACTAACTGACTCAGGCACAGGACTCTTGACAACTAAGCCAACACAGTGCCTACAGACACACGTATACTTGCAAAGGCCTTTCCTAGCTCCAGCAGGATCCTATAACAATGCGCCCCCTGATGAAATTAGGCATCAAAGAAGTCTTCCACTGTAGGCAATAGAATGATTTTTTCAAACCTAAGTTTCACTGGGTTTCTGTGGAAATGGTGCCACCTACCTGTGACACCAGTTCTATATGCCTATATTAGTTTTATCATTACAGGGCAAATAAAGAGGGGAGACAAGTAAATGTGTTCAAGTAAATTTTTTTGCCCTTTTTCAAAATTACTCTTAACATTCCAGATTTAGTTGCATAATAATAAATGCTACCATATTTAATAGGTCCAGAAGATTGTTCCTCTTCACTGCTGATATCACTGTCCAAATGAGTTTTTTCCCAGTGCTTAGGTCTCCATTTCCTTTTGTCTTTCCAAGTTGTAAATGGAGGGGCTATTTGCAAGAGAGATAAAATTGAAATATACATTAAATTCTTTACATCATGTTTTATCACCAAAGCAAATTTTGCTTATCCAGCTACAACAATTTTTTAAAAAAACCCACTGAATACTGCTGTAGACTGGATCTTCAGATATTAAATAAGTTACTTACTGTGACCTTTGCTTTCATTGACATTACTAGCAAGAAGAACAGCCATTTGATCCATTGCCATGCGATCTTTGTTTACACCAAACAGTTTTTCAACATATTTTTCTGAAATAAGATGGTAGCAATATCTAAGACACATATCGTTATCGGTAATTTACAACTATATGCATTCATATTGTATATCCATGACCAAATCCACAGAACTCTGATGAAACTTTTAACACTACAAATTGTTTCAAAATGGTGGCATCAATACAACTGCAAATACTTTTCACTTTTATGATCTTTTGCTGAAAGCTTACACAGGTGAAAAGTAAAAAGCAACTACAGATTTACACATGACAGAAGAAGGCTGAATCACACTTTGTTTAATATGAATTCAGTGCAAAGTGAAAGCATGCATTAGGATGCAGCTTGCTTCCTTAAGTTTTGGCTATGAAACCAGAATACCTAATTGTGGAACTAAATTGCTTTGCTGGCAAGACCAACAAGCAACATACCTGTTGCAGTGCTTATCTCTTCATCAGTGCTTTTTTCTGAACAGCCTATCAGAGATAAATTGTACGAAAGAACATCCTCAAACAGCTGTCTTCGGCTGAGAGTGCAATCTTTCATGTGTTGCCTGAAATAAAAAATAATCCCACTTAAAAATCAGCCAAGGACTCTGTGAACATCATACCTAAAGTAAGTGAATGTTATTTTCAAACAGCATTTAAAACATTTCCAGAAACTCTAAGAAGTGTGCAGCTGCAAGCCAAGTGTATAAAAGACAGGATAGTGTACATATGCACTCCACCTAATACTCAGGTGCCACTATTACTCATAAGGACTGACTTCAGTAATCCCGGTGTATTACAGAACACATCTCAAACTTTTTATTACTCAAAAGCAAAGTGAACTTTGAAGAGCATCTCCAACATAATGTACCTCGCGTTCAAATGTTAGCTGTCATCTGAGAAGTTTAAATAAGGTCACACAGATATGTCAATATGATACTAGCAGCTGAATACAAGTGTAATTCCCAATTCAATCCAGTGAACAGGAATAATAATAATAATAATAATAATAATAATAACAATAATAATAGATTTCAAATACCATGCAACATCAAAACTGAAGAATGTGTATAAAATGAGAATTGATGAGGAGACTAAATGGGTTATTCTAACACTTCTAAAGGACTGCAGATTAGGAGTGCTCTATAAAACACACACAAATAGCAATGACTTTTATTTCCTGTAGGTGTCCCCACCCCACCCCACTTCATTGATTAAGGCTTCTCCAAGAGCCTTGCTTCAAAACCCTATCTATGGGAGAAAGGATCGCTGGGCATTTAACCATGCATATTATTTCTTGGCTGAGTGAATGAGAACGTGCTTTGGGGCTTTGGCTGCTGGCAGTTCAGAATATTGGCTATTGCTCCTGGGTATGTAAGTTCTTACCATTACAGTGGTACCTCTGGTTATGAACTTAATTCGTTCTGGAGGTCCGTTCTTAAGTTGAAACTGTTCTTATCCTGAGGCATGCTTTTGCTAATGGGGCCTCCTGCTGTACACACACCTCCGGCGCACAATTTCTGTTCACATCCTGGGGCAAAGTTTGCAACCAGAAGCAGCTACTTCCAGGTTAGCGGAGCTCGTAACCAGAAGTGTTCATAACCAGAGGTACCACTGTACTAATTTCTTTAAATGTACTCCAGGTTCATTTATTTTTACACACAGACACAAACACACTACAGCAAAACCACACCTGAACAGGCAGGTTCTGATGCCTTCATATAGAAGCTAAATCCCTTCTGCTCTGGGCAGAAAATAACATATTTTTCTTGGAACAGTATATTCAAGGGATGCTCAAGAAAATGGTGGCAGAATCCCCTCCCCCAATAACTTGTATCAAGAGGCCTTCAAAACCCTGCAAAAGACACTTTGGAACTCCTCTTCCTGCATCTGTTTGTAGAACAAAGGGCAGGGATTCCCTCCACTGCCATGGCCATAAAAGCCATCTGTGTACCTTTCCCCTCATTCCCATCCTTTCCAGGACACAAAAGTGAAAGATTATTCAATGAACTCTTTTATCTTAACATAAGCAATTAGGTTTGCAGCAGACAAAAATCTTTCTTAATCAAATGACAAATTTGCTTGGAATCCCAAGGCAATAGCCTCTGCAGTAGAGATCATTCAATTAGAGAAGTATGAGGTGAAGGGGAGAATCACTCACCATCGACAATCATCATCATTGCATGTACCCGTTAGATCAAAACGGCAGAAACACTGTTTAGGCTCAATCATATTGCTGTAGGATACTGAACTGAGGTAAAGCTTTTCTTTTGTTCGAAAATAGGGACTAAACCTAAGCAAAGTAACAACATGAGACGTTAATATTTCCAGGTCAATAAAATTAGCTCATGGTTAACACACAAAAATGAACGGTACTAAAATTGAATCCTATATCACTTCACTTTTCAAAGATAATCATAACCATAAGCAGATATGTAGCACCACCTGCTGTTCATCCCAAAAGGGAATAGAAGCTTGTTTTTCTTTCATCCACAAAAGTATTTAAGAAAAAGTCAGCTGGTAGTTCTTAATTCTTACCACCCACTTTAAAGAAATAACTCTGTATTCTCTATGTATTTTGTAGCTTTTTTTGTTTTTGTTTACATGTGTATGTGTCCTCTTCATGTAATGCATTTAAATTGTCTACAGTTTGGTGTTTGCTGTTCTAAATAAAAGTCCAATAATTACAAATGCAAGAGCGATTTAGCAACATTTGCTACCAAACTCTAATTTCTCACATCTCCAGAGCTCTTCCTCTTCAAGGATCATAAATGTAGCTATAGTTCTACAGCTCTGTTCTCCATTGCTACTCAAAAGCTCACCATCCTTTCATATAAAGGATTTTACAACAGAAATCCCCAACCATACTCAAAGCCGCTATGCAACATAGCATCCTTAATCAACTCAGTATTCATACCTGTAGGATTTAAAAACAAGAAGTGGGCTATGATAAGGTCCAAACGGATATGGCTTCCCTTCTGTTTGTTTACTTGGAGCTGTGAAAGGGTCTACGTCCACTTTTATTTCCTAGGGGAAAGATACAATATAACCATACAGAGACTCAAGCCACAGTAATTCATTAAAAAAACTTGATCTTTTAGTATTAAATAGTACACTGAGTTACCTGCCCATGTAAGTTTTCTTCATTAGAAACCGTAAGCATGGTATTTTCTCTCAAGAGATCTTTTAAGCCATCAGCTTTCCCATAAAGTTTTTTGAGTTCATCAATATTCAGACCCAAAAAGAGCTCGGGTTGTTCTAGTGCCTTTTTCGAAAGTTTGCTTGAAGTTTCTTGCTTGGGGGTGTCAACGTGCTTAAGGTTAGGTTTAGTAGAAGAATTTGATTCTCTGAAAGACCTCCTTCGTTCTCTGGTGGAATTGGACAAAATTTCATCATCACAATAATTCTCTTCTGTATCTAATGTCAGTTTGTCTTGTGTCAGATCATGAAGGGAAGGTTGAGGTAGTGCAAATTCAGGTTCCTCTTCTGTAACGGGAAGAATATTTGATCGGTCCTTAGTCTGATGTGCATGGGCCTCCTTCAGCTGCTGAATTTTTAGAGCATATTCATACTGTAGTTGCTGTAATCTTTTTTTCTCCAGTGCAATCAGTTCTGCTGAATGTTTCTTGGGGCTCGACGAAGGAGATTTCTCCAATTTCAATATTTTGTTTGGCTGCCAAGAAACACACTCAAAATTCTTAGTATTTCATATTTACAGACAAGATAAATAAATAAAAACACTTCTGACTAGCTTTGTAGTTTAAATTCTTACCAGACAATTCACACATACAAATGGGAAAAACAGAACATAATTTACCAGTGGTATAACTATTAGGGTTTCAAGTAATCTATGTCATTTCAAGTATATTTCTAAGAACCCACAATTTTGCTCTCCGTGGGAAGAGCTCATTCAGTCCTTAGCAAAGGTGACAAACCGCAGGCTCTCCCCCAACAGACTAGCGGGGAGAGGGGATGGATAATCCAAAGCCCAGCCTGGGATTTGTTTTGACTCTACATATGTCAGGTGCTTGGAACATGTGCACTTGGCCTACAAATACAGATATAACCTCCAAACTGATCTGTTTGCTTCCTGGCCACTTCAAGTTCCCAGCAAGGGAACCAGTCTCTGCATCCTCCATGCAGCTGGTGGGAGCAGATGGAGTTTGTCTCTGTTTTAATGGGATATTCCGAGCACCTGACAAACTCTAAGCCAAGCCTCCAGCTCTGCCTCCTATTGTCCATCTGAGCTGGCAGAAAGAAGTGTGGGGCCTTGAATACATAATGACAGCATTTTCTTTGCACTTACTAGGCAAGCCTTTATCCTGATGAGCTCAGTACTACCTAGAGAGCAGGGGCATGTTTTCACATTGTTCAGAATCCCGCACATTGCCTTCCCCAGTTCCAACCTTAGGTCTGAAATGGGCAGAGGGGGATTGTCTCTGACATCAGGCTGTATTTCAGAGGCTCAGCATAAAGTGAAGTGTTAACAAGCTTTTAGGTACAGTAGCGTAAGTTTTAATATTCAAATCTGTTGAACATGATCTCTGAAAGCTATTATTTCCCAGAATGGACCCAACAGTTGAGGCGCATTTCACGGGATTTTTGACTTTTTAACAGTAAGGATAATAAATTGAATTTGAAAATCTCACTTTCAAATTCCATGTGGCAAGGATGGGTGCCCTTTGAGAAAGAACTCCAAACCCTCCTTAGCAAGCAGAAAAAGTAGAATGCTACTTGGATTATGGCCAGTGTTCATAATGCAACAATCCCTTATGCTTTCTCCAAGAACTGAAAACTGGTATTATAAAGCACAGGTGTGTTTGGAGGTTCATTTCAGCTCTCGGTTAATATTCTTGTTTTCTGGTCTATAGTTTTCAAGGCTATACTTACTCCAAAATGATCATATTCAAGTTTTCGTTTTCCAAGTTCTTTGCTAGCCAGTGCTTTTGCTCGAGCAAGCTCTTCTCCATATTTTAATGCTAGCGCTTTTTTTGCTGTTACTCGTTGCTGTACTCTGTGGATCTGAAATATTTATGCATTCTTCAGATGTCACATTTGAACCCAAGCATGGATATAAACCAAATAAGCTAACAAATTAGTCTGAAATATGTCTAGTAAAAAAGGACTGTCCTACATACAACACTACGGTTAAACAAGCATGTTTTATAGTGCTATAGAAAAAGACAACTTACTTGTTCCTGAAGCTTCTTCAAGAACACTTTATTAGCATTTAGTATCTTCTCTGCTGCTTGCAGCTGCTCATTCAGTTTTGCAATCTTGCTTTCAGCAAGACGAACAGACTCTTTTTTCTTTGCCTCTTGCTGCAATAGATGTTTCAACACAGATTCATCCTTCATCAAGAGAAGTCTAAAGAAAAGAAAATGGAGTTCAAATTTCACCTATATTCATTTCTATATACAAAAGCTGTATGAAATTAGAGGCACCATCTGAACTGTTCAAAGTATCTAGGTATTATTTAAGAATACAGTTTATATTAAGGTTATTGTTGGGGGATTTTTAATGCTGTGAAGCTGCAGCAAGCATTACGCTGGGGTGGGAAGGCACAGGCAGAAAAACACAGAGAAGCAGAGAGCTGGTGGGGAGATCACCACTGCAGTTTCCCAGCAGACAAGGAAAGCTGCTTGTGAAGGAGCAGCACCATTCATGATCCAATCCTTCTGCTTAGCAGGAAGTTCCAATCATGCATGGTCCTGCTCCTTCATGAGCAACTTCTCTGCACACAAGTTAAGGGGAGGATCGGAGACAAGGGTAGAGCGAGGATGGCTGCTGGGGAGAGGCATCAGGAACGAAAACTAAGGAGCCAGGATCAGTGAGCACAGCACCCAAACAGGCTGCCCCCAACCAGCAAAAGGCAAACAAGAAAGAAGAGGACTAAATGAGCTTCTTTAAAGCTGTTGTTTTTTCCCTTCCTGAGATTAAGGAAAGTCATTCTCTCATAGTGTTTTGTTCACAGGCAGGTCCAGCTGTTTCGATATCTAAATCAGCTTGTATGTGTAGCATAGTACGGGTACAAATTTCTCATGTTCAGATAAGGGAATTTTTACATAATGAGTGGACAGATAGTGGGACCTGCATGTAGTTAAAGTGAAGTGTCCCAAACACACAAGCAACACATACTAACCATTGCTACGGAGGGTTACCATTAAGATGAGGAGACTTACTTGTGTTTTTTGAGTTTTGCCTCTGCATCTGTAACTTGTTTTGTTACTATTGCTATCCTACCAACCCCATCAACTTCAACGTCAGAGTTTGCTGGTGATGAACTTGTCTTCAAGGGTTCAGATATTATCAGGCGTTGTTTCTCCCTGCTAAAATATTCAAGACACATTATTTTTAAAACTTTAGTTTTCAGACAAAAATCTGAAACTTATTTTCCAAGAAAGTAAAATCAGATTTGTTATCACTACCACTTTGAATTAGAACAGCTCACAAGATAATTTATAAATAAAACCAAGGCTTTAAATAAACAAAATAGAATAATTAAAAAATATGGATGACTACATCAGGCCACTGATTTTTAAATCAGTCAGTTTTTGGCTAACAACTCAAGTGCTTTTCTTGATTTTCACTGTGCGAAGCCCAAATACCTGGCAATCTCTTCTTTTAGGAGTCTGTATTCAATCTTTTTATCTTCTGGTAAGGCCTCTGGGGTTCTTACAGGATTGTTTTCTTTTTCAGATTTTAAAGGTGCTTTGGGTTTTGATGCCTGTAACAGAAGAATCCAACACTGTTATATATAGGAACCGAAATAAAAAATTGAAATTATTGAAGAAAGGGAAGTTGGATTTACCACAAAGTTTCTTTCTATCTAGAAGACAGGATTAACTCTACTGATTCAGAAAGCAGGGTCAACCAACTTTGCCTCTTTTAAAAGGAGAGGTCCTCTCCAGTTTTGGAAAGGAAAAAGAACAAACTAAGTGTAAGACTTGAAGAAAAAATGAGCCATCCACAAGGGAACCGGAATAGCCAGGGAAATATAAGGGAAAAGTAAGTAGCAAAAACACACTTTCAAAAGGATATTATGAGTCCAAGTTATAGCTTATTTTAACAGGATACAACTTGCCCCCAAAGCCACCCAGAAGTCAAATCCTTCTCTAGTGCTGGCAAGATCCTACATGCTCTCCAACCTAGCTATGAAGATTCCTTCTGTAAAGTTATGTCCAACTTCTCTTTTTCATTTAATGGTAGAAGACCAGGCAGAACAAGGATACTCTGAAGCAGAACCACATTCTGCAGTGGGTTCCAGAGTAAACAGACTATTATGGGCAATTCTCTGGAAAACCTGCCGTGGCACACACCTACTGAAAGAGGCACACTGCTGGAGCCCAAAGTAAATACACATTGACTATCTCATATCCCCAATTAAAAATGAGGGCCAGGACAAGAAAGCAGTGCAGTGCTGCCGACTCCTGTGCTCAACTAGCAGTCTTCACCAGCAAGAGTGTGAAACAGGACCTCCTTCACTGAATGAGAACATGAGAAAGGAGACCTGGAGCTCTGACAGGTGATCTGCTTATTGTATAGCTACCCAAAGGGATCAGTGCGAACAAGTACTAAGCTCCTGCTTTCACTTCAGGTGCAGGGAGGAAAATAAGACAAAATGTACTTAAAGATAAAAGGCTGGCAATGACTTTCACTCCTTGTCAGAAGGCGGGCTCAAGGACTGGGATGAACTCTTCTCTGAAAGGAATAATTTGTTTCTCCTAACTTCTGAACCAATTAAGTCTACCCATACCTTCCAACATTTCTCCAATAAAAATAGGGATGTCCCATTCCATAACGATAATTTTACTATTTATATCCCACACATCTTACTGGGTTGCCCCAGCCACTCTGGGCTGCTTCCAACATATATTAAAACATAATAAAACATTTTTTTAAAAACCCTCCCTATACAGGATTGCCTTCAGACGGCTCAGGGGTCAGATAACGCTATACCCTCCAACATTTCTCCAATGAAAACAGGGACGTCCCTAGAAAATAGGGACACTTGGAGGGTCTGTCCTTCCTGTTCTCCTACCTATAGACAAGGAAGTCTGTTTTACACAGCTGGCCATTGCAATACACAGCAAATGCAGGTTAAGATTTTAAAAAACTACGTTTCATGTGCTCTTTTCAAAGAATGTCATTTCCACATCCATTTTATTTACCTCTACAGTCCTTCGAGCTTCTTTGATCATAGATTCTAGGCCACCAAACACACTAGCAGCAGAGATGGGTTGTTCTGCATCTGATTCACTGTCATCTGAATCATTCAGTGTAACCACGACTGACTTGTGCTTTGGAAGCTAAAGAATTAAAAGGTTAAATAATTTTGAGTGAGCAATACTCTTAAGAATAGTGGCGTTGTTCTTCTTTGAAAGAAACAGTACACAAGAACCAACCTAACCCACCTCCAAAATGCTACTGTTCCCAGCTGCCGAATCAGCACAAACCAACTACCTAGGATTTTGCATGTTAGTTTCTTGCCCTACTTTGGCAATGTTAACCTCAAACATGATGCACCTTCCTATATGAAGCCAAGTAAAAAATATTTCATTACCGTAATCACTGTTCGTGGGAGTCTTGGTACTCTAATAATCTTTGTGTTCTTTACACGAGGTTGAGAAACAGTGTTAATACTGACAGCTGAAAGATTGCTTCTTGGCACAGCATGGGAGTTATTGGGGAAAGGCGGTGAAGGTGGACCACTATTACTTGAGTTCTCCTATAAATAAATAAATAATCAGAAAAGCCACTGTGAAAGGCTTTCAAATATTTAAATACACAAATGCTGCAAAAACGTAACACAAACATAGCCTGCTCCGCCTGTTAGACGCTGCCATTTTAGAAGGCATAGATTTTTAACGACAACAGAAGCCATTGAGCATGGAAATGGCCACCATCAGCTGTAAGTAAAGTAATCGTTGCTCAGATTTCAACCTTGTGAAATGTCATAATCCTACTAATTATCCAGCTGAAATAGCTGGGACAATACCAAACAAGTGGGAGGCAACTTGTTCAGTTTACAGCAAATTTAACCCTAACCAACAGAACTTTAAACTCCTTTTAAGGTTAAAGAACAGATTATGATGGTTAAAGAACTGCATGCCACCTTCAAGTTGTCCAGTCACACTTTTGTTTTTCCAAACTAACACAAAAAACTTTTCTGGTGTAATGCAGATCATAATGCACCAGGGCTGACATCTAGTGGCTATATTTAGAAGTGATGAGTACCTCCGGTTTGAAAGCTCGTTTGTTTGCTAGAGATTTAAGTAGCTCTTCTCGTAGCAACATTTCTTCCTCCTCCTCCTCATCTGCAAATGGTGGTTTGGGTGGCTGTTCAGGTTCTTCAGGTGGAAGTGGAGGAAGGGGTGGTAGTGGCTCAAGAGAAGCACTTGAAATACCTTCCACGTACAACTGGCTACCTGGTGGCAAAGGCTTAAAACGTTGGAAAGGAAAAGAGAAATAGCTTAATTACTACTTGACCTTCACAAATAGTGTGCCAAGCACATCTGGCTCATGCTACGCTTCAATACAAAACATCAGCAACTCCAAAAGCCAAGATACTGCAGTTGAAAATCAAGATTTTCCAAGACAGAAAATAACAGAGAATGCCTTGCTTATTCAAAACCATTAGTTGCCAGTACTAGACTGCACTAAGCAGTTGAACTTACTCCCAGGTAAGTGATTTTAATTATCGATTTTAGTTCCTTAAATAACATTTAAGCAACACAACTCTAAAAACGCACAAAAGTTTAGTAGTAAGTAGCTATATACTGACTGGGGATTTTTTAATTTATATTTCCAGTAGAAGAAATAGGTAGCACAGGATATAGAAGCTCAGTGAGTATTAGTACTAGCATTAATCAGTAATAAGAGTGGGACTAGAAATAATTTTGATCCAGGTCAAGTCCCATTTAAATATATACCAGAAGAAATAACTTCCAAGACAGCCTGAAGGGATGCACACAAAAGAGAAGCACATCATAATTTAAAGATAGGCTGGTCTAACAATATTTCTGGTTTCAAATGTTTCTACTTCAAAACGACCATCTTGAAAAAGCACTTACTGAAATCTGTGCTGCAAGAGGCAGTGTTATTTGTGGAATGGTAGGAGAAAAGTATCCAGCAGGGCATTCAAAATACGAAGGCTGCACTGGAGATGATGCTACAAAAGGATTATGGAAAGCAAAAAATAAAAGGTTACACTAGGCAAGATTTTAGTTATATAACCTTTATATACAGTCATACCTTGGAAGTCGAACAGAATCTGTTCCAGAAGTCCATTCAACTGTCAAAACCAAAGCGTGGCTTCTGATTGGCTACAGATAGCTCCTGCAGCCAATCAGAAGCCACGGAAGCCCCATTAGATGTTCGGCTTCTAAAAATAGTTTGCAAACCAGAACATTCACTTCTGGGTTTGCGGTGTTCATGAGCCAAACCTTTCGAGAACTAAGCTGTTAGAAAACCAAGGTACAACTGTACTTCAATTCATGAACACCATCAAGATCCAAACAATAGAATAAGCAATAATTTCTCTCATCACATACTGCTCCTGCTCTTATGCTGGGTCAGCTATTGATTTTTTTATTTTTCATGTAGCAGCCATAACATTAGGTAAACGAGTAAATAAAACAGTAGAACACAAGCTTTAATTATGGCTTCATTAGGAAATTAGCAAAAATAAAATGTTGTAATCCACACATTAGGTAAATTAACACTTACCAGGAGAGTTAGTTTCACTTTCTGTGTCCATGGCAACTTCATCGTAATTATCATATTGATAGATTCCTCCTGCACTCTCAGTAGATTGCTTATCTATTGACCGTCTCAAGTCTTTATCTGAAGACTACACAAAAAAGTTTTGTTAGCCTCAGATATATTTTATTTCCTTTCTTAAACACATGCAATGCTGCCAGTTTTGCCTCAAATAGCTGCCCACTTGCAGGAAGAAAAGCTATATGAAAGATAGCAGCGGCAAACTACTGACTCCTATTTGCTGGATCTTCTCTCGTAACAACTGTGGTTTCAGTAAGGGACAGCAAGCAGCAGAATAGTTCGTTTTTACAAAACACTGCATTTTTCAAAGCTACCAAGTCACACTGTAATTATTTTTAAGTGTGTGGGAAGGCAAATCTTCCAACCATTTCCAACCTGCAAAAAATGAATAATTATGATCCCCTGGGTCATGACAACAGAATGGTACAGTTGGCATCAGCATATGGCATGGCCTATCACAAGGCTAATGTCAGCCTCTTTTTTAAAAATCACTGAGCGCTGATTGAAGCAGCTACAGCTGCAGCTACTGTAATTATCCTTGTCTCCAATGACCCCGGGCTCCTTTCCTTCCCTGGGGTGTACATCAGGTGTGAGGCCCAACTGGAAGTATTGCAAGAAAGAGAGTGAGCCACGGACAGAGAAATGCCTTGACAATCCTAGGCAGGTGCCCATCAGTGGAAATAGGCCCGGAAGCCCCGAGTAGTACAGAGTGCAGTGTTTCTCCTCTGTTGCTGGCTGGCCACTGCTGCTCCCCCCCCCCAATCCAGGTGACTAACTATGGTATTCTGGGTAGGGAGAGGGGAAGCATTGCTATCTGTGTTCCTCTAAGGTCCCCAATCCCTCAAAATTAAATTCTCTTTTCCAACACTCAATGGAGCACCAGGAAATAAAGAAAATTAAAAGGAACAGGCCCCAGAGGAGGCATTCCTTTTCTGCTGGTGACAGTTCTTCATCCTCAAACTAGCGTTGCCAAGGAGGGTGGGTCTGCAGAGGGCATTTGGCAGAAAGCCCTCTCCATCCTGGAGCTGACCCTGCGAAAACCTAGTTGTAGGACTTGAACTCCACCGTCAGCCATGAATTCGTATTATGGACCCCAAATGAACTTAAAACTACTTGAGATTCTGGGGAAGAATGTGCTACAGTTAGAAATATAGTTGGAGGGATTCAGGAATTTCTGCAATTTCTCACTGTTACAACACCTTGCACATCCAGTCGCTGCTTTTATTCCCCAATGAAAACACAAGCGGAAACAATCCCTTGTGCTTTCAGGATGCAATTTTACACAAGTGCTTGTGGCACTGCTCACAAGAGAAAATTCTCAAATCATAGATATTTACACCACCATTCCTAATCAACTTAAAAACATGACTAACAAAATGAGTGTAAAATTTATGGTGCCTCAGCACAGTTGCCACTAATTTCTAAGGCCTCACTACTTACTAGTGAGAATTTTATGCCTAATTTGGTCTTCCTACTCGTCTGTATCAATTTCCATTTGCAATTCCTTTGAAAACCATTAGGTTGAGGAAAAAACCCATTGTTAACGACTTTCAGTTTTTAATGTGTATAATATACTTGAATTTAAAAGTTCTCGTTTTCCAGATTGCTCAGCATTTTTTGCTTACATAGCACTACCAAAGGTTTTACAACCCTTATTTCATAAAGCCCAGCAAACTAGAGAAGATGGTCAGTATTTCTGATAGAAAACAGGCTGAAAGACAGCAAGTTGTCCAGGACCAATATGTCTATATCCAAAGAGAGCTAAGATCCTCAAGTCCTAATCTAATCCTATCAGATCATGGGTCACCAAGATGAGCAAACCCCACCCCACCCCCAACAGCAACATTAATTACACAAGTACTTCCATGTTAAAGCCATACTCCATGCCTGTCAATTTACCTTGCTTCTTGATCTTGCCTTGCTTCCAACCAGCTTCATAAACCTATTATACTGTTCTTCTTGATTTGAAAGATCACGGATTTTTCTTATTTCCTCTTCCCTTTTCCTTCTCTCCTCCTCCTCTTCTTGTTTCCGTTGTTCCTCTTCCTTCTGACGCCTTTCTTGTTCCTTCTGTTGTTGCAGTTTTTTCCACACTTTCGTTTGCTGTTTCCTCAGTGCTTGCTTAGCTTTAAATAAGAGTATTGATTAATTACACTTAATTTTTCCAAAGACACACAACAAATCTATGAAGAAAGTAAGCTGTCAAATATTGAACATTACAGATCTCAACTTGGAAAGCCACTGCTTACCACTTTAACCATTTACCTGCAGTGCTGGTTTTTTTGGCCGAATGCGATTTTGTGCTGGTTTTGATCTTTTGTGGTACATTTTTTGCCTTTGTAAGTTTTTCCTTGCTTTCTTTCATCACTTGTTGCTCTTTCTGTTGCCACTTTTTACTGGCAGACTGCAAAGCTAGTAGTCTTAGCTGCAACTCTGACACTTCCTCCTCTTCATCAAGCAATTTCTTTTGTGAAATGAAAAGCACACACACACTTCAGTTCTTTATTCATTAAACTGATATTTTTAAAAGGTTTTGACAAAAAAAAAATCACTCTATGCAAAACACTAGCTACAGTACCCATAGAAGGATGGTTTTCAAACTTTACAGACAGAATCCTAAAACACATTTTACTCTGGTGTTAGCCACATTTAACACTGTAGGACTTGCTTTGAAACAACATACATAGGCTTGCACTGTAAGTATACATTAGGCTAGAGCTAAATTTTAAGTGACTGATGTTGCAGCTGGAAAAACAAGTGGCTCCACTTACCTTCTCTACTGAAGCATCTGATGGGCTAAGATTTTGTTCTCCTTGCTCTTTTTCATCTACTGCTTAAAAATATAAATGATATATTTTATCAAGCACAATGACAAAATAAATGAATTTAAGCATGCAAAGGAACTGTCATATTATACATAAATTTCTAACATGTATATTAAGCAGAATATGCTGCAAAATCTATATGCCTGGTTCTTTTAATCTTGTCATGGTCCCAATTTATACTTGCCCAGTGTGCAAAAGCAAGCACACATTCCCCCAAGTTCCTGACTTCGTCTCTTATTTTATTATTACATTACACAAGAGGTGTACTTCATACTGGGGGAAACTCATGCTCCCTGGTCACCTTAATACTTCCACTAATTCTGTGACCCAGTCTGAAGGCCTAGAAGAATCAGCATCACAGTGTGAGAAACTCAAGCAGAGGGTCCCAGGCACCCCCAAACTCATTATCAAGATCAGCTCAAGACCTCAACTCATAGAGCAACACTGCAGATTCCAAACTATCTACTCTTACAGTCAGGTCCAGGCTTGTTTTGTCCACACTACTATTGTAAAGAATGCTTGCTATGCCCTCAAATGAAACATGCAGCATTTCCAACAGCAAAAAGGTAGAAAAATAGATAAACATCTCTCCTCCAGTACTAAACAGCACTCTAGATTCAATCTGTTCCAAGTTCCCAGGCAAACAATGGTCAAGGAATGGAAAGGTAAAACAGAAGTGCATGCCAAAGTTATCAAACAAATGAGGGGATGGAATTCCCCCTACACATTATTTTTACAATGTATTTTTAATAGATGTTAGATTGTTATTTGATTCTCTTTTTATTTTTGGCTGCATTTACTTGAGTTATATTCTGGATATAAACATTCTTAGGAAATGTCGCATTTTCAAAGCACTTCTCTGTTTACCAGTTATAAAAGTTAAATAAAAACAACAAACTGTACAATGTCTCTAAAAATGCAAGCTACTCTGTCACAACAAAAGCAGTTTTAAAAATTACAGAAAGGATAAAAACATGAGTTTATTACACATAAAGAACAATTACCTTGACTGGCATCCAGTAATTCAGTTTTCTGTGACACTTGTTTTACTCCATCTTTCACTTTTTTCAACTTGCTCCTCTCAGCTAGGGTTGGCAGTTTTTGCCTGAGAGGCTTCAGTTCAAATGCTTGAAAGGTTAACACTTTATTCTTCTCCTCAGGAGACACTTCATTTACAGCATCCTTTGTAATACTGATATTTTCTGTAGATACTTGGTCCTTAGGACTGGCCATTTCATCGTTGCCTTGCTGAGCAGTTTCCTCTTTGTTATTCAGAGCCAGTTTCTCATCTTTATTAATATATTCAAGTTCTAGTTGAATCTGCTTATATTTCAACAACAGATCCTCAAAACTCTCTTCAACAGAGTTATCATTCTTAGATGAATAGTTCTGCTTTCTAGATGGAGATTTTCCAAAGCTTCTGGCTAATTTATTTATTAAGAAAATGGTCTAGAGAACATTTGTCACTTGCACCATTGTAAGGAAGTGATCAAAAGCATATAGCCACTGAAACCTTTCATTCCAAACAGCAATTCAATCATGTTTCAACATGCAGGAGATAAGACATACAACTTCCATGTTTACTCACACAGTGCTTCCTTACAAGATTCTGCAGTAAGTGAAGTGGCATTCTCTTGTCCTCTTCCCAAACATCTGACACCAGGCATTGCAACCACCCCTTTGAAGAGGTTTCCTGACCTCAATTCCACTGCCACAACCAGTTTGGTTTCTTTCCCTCCTGGGACACGCCAACTCTCATTATACACATCCCAGATGATTTCCTCCCCTAAAGTATTTCTGATCACAATCTTAAATGTTAGCAATACACAACTACTTCTGGCTGGCCTCTTTCATATTTAAATAAGCTGGTGGCAGATCTACTTAAGTATAAGGGGTCAAAAAAACTTAGTTTGGTGAATTTTGATACTTTAGGCAGTATCCAACTAAACAATTCTGCTAGCACAAGGACTTCCGGATGTGCAACAGAGCTTTCTCTACCTCTGCTTGTAACCTATAACAGCCTCTAGTACAGAGTCTGAAGCAGGCATGTCCAAAGTCTGTTTTGGGGGCCTAATCCGGTCCGCTGGTTGGTTTAATCCCACCCGTGTGGCTGTTTATTTCCTGGGGTAAACTTCAATTCAATCCTAAAAGAAACTCAACAACTTCAATCCTAAAAAAAGGTCAACAACTGTGGTCGGCCCCCATGGGCCTTCACTTCATCAAATCTGGTCCTCTTTGCAAAAGATCTGGACACCACTGAAACTGCCCTCATTTATGACACAGATATACCTTAAGGCTGTGTGCACTCTGTGCTAAAAATAATTGAGTCCATTTGTTGTATATGTAAAATTATTTGGATTTGGATATATAGACCTCTTCTTTTTATACTTTATTCTACTACTGCCTTATCTGCAAATGTTCTGGTTTTCCCTAAATATGGGCAACCAGTAGTGCAGGCACAGCTGCTCACCTCTAACTACTAGCAGTATTAAGCTATCACAGGCCTGATTTCACTAGACATTGCCTGCACTTTCAAATATGTCTTCACAACGATAAGAGACCAGAAAGTTGTTTCTGTTAAATGAAACTCCATATACTCAGGAAGCTAAATTCCGTGGCCAGTATGATTTTATGTGCTTTCTTCATTCCCCTAGAACTAGGGCTTCAGGGTTTTAATTAGCTGCCTACACAGTACTTCATTACAGTGGTTCTTTTGAACAACTGCCTCTGATTGGAAAGCATCCTAAAATACATTGGAACAGAATCCAATGGTGTTTCAAAAACAGAAGCTTACTCATGTGTTACGCCAGCTATGCATTGAGGAGCTAATAGGAGTTAGTCCAAAACAAGAGCCCCAGGTTGGGCAATTCTGATCTAACAGAAAACCAATAGCCGTCAAGGGGTAAAAGCTAGCCAAAACAGACTTCCACACTGAGCCAGTCATAGGCTTGCATTGCAACATGTTGAACTCAGCTTGTAGTGACAGAGTTACATGCAGAGACTGGAAGGCAAAATCCATTTTCTTTTTCCTAAGTTTCTTTCCTCCAGTGATCACAAGAAGGAATACATTGGGTTGTCCTGTTTTATTCTCACAACCACTTAGCAGGATAAGGCAAAGCTGAAAAGACAGCAGCTCACCATCCAGGACAATCTGGACTAAGCAGTGTCAACATTACAAGTCCACCACTCTATTTACCATACCACAAAGCTTAATTTGGCCGCTGAAGCAAGTTATCTGCTTCTAAATAGAATGCAACCCAAGAGAAACAAAAGCAACTCCTTGTGTCATCTTTAGAAGAATAAAACTGGGGGATGAGCAAAAATATACAGTAGCACCAATTGAGAAGCCTCAGCTTTTATCCTATTCTCTATTTACATAATTCCATAAAGACACAGAGATACATATGAGGAAATTACTACATGCAGCTCACACAGAACAAACTAAACAGTTCTCTGTATGCCCCCACAATATGCGTTTTTTATTCTTTCAGTTCATGGGCAAAACTGAAACTAGTAAACTGGACGAGAACCACGCCCTAGACAATGTGTAACTAAAAATATGACTCTAGTAGTGAACTTAAATTCAGTTTTTAAAAGTTACTTGTTCAAATAATAAATGTGAAAGATATTAATCACTGATGGAATTTCTGACGATCAGCTACTCAAGCAATAGAGTCCTTGAATATACATTTAAATTTAATAACAAACATAAGCAATCTCCAATTTCTGCTATCTAACTGCAGCTCTGACACGAGCATACAGTACATTCATTGCTTGTAAGTTCCGCTTGCCTTCATTTGGTCTTGTCTGGAGATACTAAAAGCTTTTATCAACTTATGCTGCTATGTTACCTGCAGCCATACCTAGATGGAAACTGCCTGGGAATAGTTACACATGCTCTAGTAACCTCTGATTTACATTACTGCAATTGAAAAGGGTCTGGAAACTGCAGCTGGTCCAAAATAGGACAGCAATGCTTTTAACTGGGATATGTTAGCGTGTTAATTATGTTATTGTTTTATCAGCTGTACTGTCTCCCAGTCAGTTTCTGGGATCAAAGTGCTGTTTTTAAATATTAGACCAGACATGGGAAACTTGTGGCCCTCCAGATGTTGGTGGCTTCCATTTCCCAGCAGCCTCAGTTAACATGGCTAACCAAAAGATCCCTCTCACAGGTCCTGCTCAAGGTGCCTCCATTTAGACAGGCAGCAACCATGAACTGTAGAACACTCTATCCAGAGAGACTCATGCAGGCCTAGAATATTCTTTATTGCCGTTCTGGCACCAGGTAAATAAACTTCTATTTTCCCTGTGCCTTTACAAATAAAATATGATTGTACTAATTATTTTTGTGGGTTTTATTTTATTTTTTGTCATCTGGCTTTAAGCTTGTCTCCACCAGAAATTTTAGACAGTATGCTGTTCTCTGATGGTATTTAAATTGCCGGACAGCTTGAGAATGTTATTGGGCAGCCTTATTTAAATATCCTTCATTTTCTGTCCTTTCACCTGGCTTTCCTCTGTGGCCAACGTTTTCACTTATCTTCTCAAACAGCTACAGCATGGGCACCCTGCTACACAACGAACAACATAATCTTTTCGAACATAAGCCCTAGGAGTTCAATGGGACGTACTCCTAGGATGGCCACCAGAATGAATGTAATCTTTGGGGCATTATTCATAAGTAAACATGCTTTAAAAACTGGATGAAAATGATAACTTATTTCAATAGTACTTTTTAAAGGTACCATTTTAGTACATAGTACTGTATACTAACTGATGCAAGAATTGCATGTTTCCGTTTCTCACCCTCAAAAGAAAGGGGGAGGCTCCTCCCAAGATACCAGATGACATCTTCTGTCTCGGACCACACACTTCACTTCTGCAGAACCTCCTTAAATCTCTCTCTCACACACACACACACACCCTACCTCTGCATTCATTTCCGCTTTGCCCTTTCTGCTGTCGTCACTACGGCCTCCACCCAGACCAGAGAAAACAAAACAGGCCGCCGGTCCAACTCCAGGACCACCCTGGGGCCAAACTACCCCATGTTGTAAGAGACCAGGACAGGCAACCCCACCCCATTTCCTGTGAGACGCAGCAGAGAAAGGCCAAGTGGCCTTTTCTTAATGGCAAGGATACATTTCCGAGGAGAGGGTTCCCTCCAGCCCTGGTTCCCGCCGTACCCGCCCCCTCCCCCACCTCCCCCGGGGGGTCTTCCCGGGGGGTTTCCTCCTCGGCTCCTGCCCCATCGGCCCCCTCCCCGAAAAGGCCTTCCTCGGAAGCGGAAGCGGTCCAGGGCGTTGTGGCTGCGCTCCCAGAAGGAGAGCCTGGGGCCGGAGTCCTGATGCGAGCCGGGCGGCAGCCGCGAGCACGAAGACGACGGAGGCGGCGGCTGCTGCGGGTGCGGCCGGAAAGGTTCCTTGAGTCGGTAGCCGCCGCCTCCTCCTCCTCCTCGGCCATGGAGGTGCCCGAGCTCAGGGGGAGGCTGGTGGCGCAAGTGGGAGAAGCGGCGAGACGAGGAGAGGAGGAGGCTGTTCCGCAGGTCGGGAGGCGGCCTACGCCTGGCGTAAGGGCCCTTGGTGGTGGTGCCTCCGCCGCCATCTCTACTGCTGGGCTCCGGAGGCCCGCTGTCGTTGTTGTCGTCGTCGCTGATTTCCCCGTCCTCCAGCTCCCCTTCCTCTCGCGGAGAGAGGTCGCTCGAGGCCGCCGCCGCCGCCTTCCCCTCAGGCGCAGGAGCCGCCATAAGGGGGTTTACTCAGCCGCTCACCGACGCGGCAGGGAGCGGCTTCGAACTGACGTGCACGCGAGCGAGCGCACCGTTCACTTTCGGTTCCTTGGCCGTGTGCCGCCGCGGCCCAGTCAGACCCCAAACTTGTACGCGAGACACCACCCTTTCCCCGTTTGCTGGCGCCTGCTCTCGCGAGAGCTCAGCTCCGACTTCTCTCGCTCGCGCTCTCCCTCTCCCCCTCCCCACCACCGCGCTTCTCTTTCCTCCGAGAAGGGGCAGCGAAAACATCACAAAGGGGACGTCGAACGGCATGATGGGAGTTGTAGTCCTCCGCTATGTGTCGGCAATGGGCAGCGGTGGGGGTCGCCTGCCTGTTCAGCAGCAAGTTCTACACAGCAGAATGAGAAATAACGGTGCTTTTACAGTAGAAGTTTAAAGAGAAAGGGCTGGTTCTAGAATTGTATCCCCTCAGAGCGGCCGTTTCAGTGGACAGTGAGGCGACTCCTTTGGGGCGCAGCAGGGTCGTGACAAACGCCGCTCGTGACGCTTAGAGTGAATCTAGGCCCCAAGCGACTCCGCTGCCGTAAGATGTGGTATCAGATTCACGGAGGGTGAGGTTATCGATAGGGAACGAGGCAAAGATGGCTCTAGGCTGCCTCCAAGATCAGAGGCCCCTTTCCGTTGACCCGCTTTCGGAGAATACTGAAGACGCGCCTCCTTTCCCTGACCTTTGACACCGTTTTTTTTCGGGATCCACCCTACCGTTACTTAACTGTTTTTTTTATTTTGAAAAAAATTAAATGGTTGCAGCCTGCCCTGGGAACTGCTGCTGAAGGCCAGGTAATCTAACTTAATCATAATAATTAAATAACAGAAAGAACACTAGGAGACAGCTGTTGTTGCCCTCATCACTTCATGGTGGGGCATCCCATAAACATCTGGCTCTCCACTGTGGGAAATGGGATTCCAGGCTACAAAGGCTTTGGTGTAATCCAGTAGATTTTTTTGGTGTTTAGGATAAAGCAATGTAGAGAAATGGTTGTCGTTCTCCAGTGAGGCAGCTACCAATTATGGTGGTGATAATAATAATAATAATAATACTTTGTTATTTATACCTCACCCATCTGAAAAAGTTCTGAAGTTGTTATTTTCAAGAGGCGTATAAGGTCATCTGGAATAATTAAAAAGCATCAGCTGTCAAGCTACAAGACCTCAGTGTAGCTCATACTACTTTTGTCGTTTTCCAAATACACACACGAGTTTTGTGGCACTTTAGCAAATATTGTATGGGGAAGGATCCTATGCTTCAGTCACTTGGCTATGTGGCTTACATGGCAGAAGCCCTTTGATGCTACTGCTATACGAGGTAGGCTGACACAACTGTGCAGATACACCAATGCAACGCCACTATGTTGACACGACTCCAGTGTAGCAGCCAAACAGTGTGGAGACATTGGCAGGACAGGGAGGAGCAGACCTTGAACGTCTTGAATGTGTGTAGGAATACGTTGGAATGAAGACAGACAAGTGGATGGTGTTTTTGAGAGCGTCTTCTGAGTTCTCCTTTAAACCCACGCGTCTCTCTTTTTATTGAATGTTACCAAGCATAGCCACTGGTATGCTAGTGGCTGATTGGTTAAAATACAAACAAAGAGGCTGGTTCCTTATTGGATAACATAGGTATAAGGCGGGATTACACAAGTCCATTAATCTCTAATACTTCAAAGGATATGGAAGAGCTGGACATTAGACAGGTATATAAGCTTTTAATCCACTTAGACTAAAGATTGATTATAATATGACTAAAGCAATTACTAATGTTATGATCATAATATAAGAACACCTAATTAATTATACCCTGAAGGAAAGCAGATCATTGTAAACTTAATGTGACCTGAGTAAAAAAGAGTGGAATGTAAAGAATGGAATTTGTGTGGCTGGCACATCTTTACACAGCGTGTATGTGGGAGAGAAGCAGAGGAAGATTATAAGGAAGACTTTTAGTGTTTTCAAAAGCCAAGAAAAGAAGCTATGAAAAGTTTCCCAGAATGCCACAGAAAGAGAACCAGTGTTTTACTATACTGGCACATAAAGAGAACATCTCTTCAAATGTGCCCTCAACAATGGCAGAATTTACACAGCCCATAATGCTGGTCTAAGGAAAATTTATTCCATTCACTTTGGTAGAAACAGGGGGGATCACTACCTACCCACATTGCCTTGATAGATTATAAGCAGGCTGGATCCCTAGATCCAAAGTGTAGGCTAAGCAGGAGAGAGCCCCCAGCAGAGTTTAAAACCACAAAATCACACAGTGCAGTAAAGCATGAGGAATATAGGCTTTTAGACCTTTTGCTTCCCCTCTCTACCCCTCTCTCAATGAACAGAACACACTGCTAATAAGTTTAAATACTTTACTTAACAACAAAGATCAGATTCATGTGTTATTCCATGCAGCAGCAAGAACACAGGTAAAAAATTATTGTGTTACAAAATACAGAAAAAATATTTCTGAGCACGCGGTCTGGACTTGAAGCAGTCGAGTTTAAGTTGAGTGTACTAAAGAACAGGAGATGGAAGATGAGGCTGGTTGAGTGTCTCATGCTTCACTGGACAACTTAAAGGTACAGCGTCAACGGCTGGCATCAAGGGTCAGCAAGGTCAGGCACCTGCTGAGAATTCACAGCCCAGCAAGGGGCCCTTTAACAAGAGCCCCCTGGATCTGCTACAACAAAGTGGTAGACTCACCAAGGGAGGGGGCCCATGGAGAATGTCTTGCTAAAGTGCCCTCTGAAACCTGAAGTTGACAGTGAGCATCAGTCTTAAGTGACTGGATAGCTAGGGTAATGTTTTGGAAACACTGCAATGCTATTCATGCTCCAGAAACAGTACATTCCACTGAACACAGTTTGACTTACTTTTGAGTAAACATGCATCCTATGAGCTTGTAATTTAATTTCATTTTCTAAGAATTGTCCTTTTAATCCTGGGATATGCATATAAAAAAATAATTCTTAGAACTGAAACCTGCAGCGGAATATTTTTACTGTTCTCCTAAAATGTACAATTGGTATCCTTTTGGTATATCATTCTAGATACTGATTGGACTGTGGGAACCTGATTAACGATTTATTTTGCAAAACGCGAGGAACAAGTTTCTCCTTGTTTAAGGAGAATGCTTATGAGACAAAGAAGAACTTTTCAACTAGAGCAATCCTATGTCTGAAAGAATGTCATACCACATACTGGACACTCTGCAGCAGAGATGTCTTAAATGTACCCAAATCTTATGTTAGCTCTCTTTTCCTTTGTTATCAGTTAGTATCAGTTTCTGCTTTACATCATTATCTAATAGAGAAAAGGAAAGTGTTTGCTCAGAGGAAATATTTGAAGTATAGTGACAATTAAGTAGCAAGCTACTGTGTGCTTCCTGAATTGGATGTGTTTAGATAAAGTGGCAAGGACCATTTTAAATTTCAGAAAATCACATACAGTACAGTATGTAGTTCTAACCTGCTTAGTACATTCCACTGAACTCACTGGGCCTTACATCTGGAAAACCCTTCTTAGTTTAATGCTGCATGACTTTACTTAGAAGAGAGCTAAGTCGCATTAAACCAGGCTGATTTGCTGTTTGAGGCAAAACAGAAACCTATGGCAAATGTATACCCTCCAACATTTCTCCAATGAAAATAGGGACATCCTATTCAATAATAATAATACAATTTTTTTTATTTATACCCCGCCCATCTGACTGGGTTGCCCCAGCCTCTCTGGGCAGCTTCCAACATATATATATTTTATTTTTAAAATTCCCTATAGAGGGCTGTCTTCAGATATCTTCTAAAGATTGTATAGTTAATTATTTCCTTGGCTCAGGGGTCGCATAGATCCATACCCTCCAACGTTTCTCCGATGAAAATAGGGACATCCTAAGGAAAAGTGGGACATTCTGGGATCAAATCAGGAACCAGGACGGCTTCTGTAAATCTGGGACTGTCCCTGGAAAATAGGGACCCTTGGAGGGTCTGCAACAAGGCAACCCAGGGAAGCTCCAGCATGCTGAAGGAGGCAGAGGAGAAAAAAGGAAACTGGAGAGGAGCAGGCCGTGGCAGAGGGGTGAATGGAGGAAGAGGAGGCTGTGGTGGGTGACAAGCACAGGAGGCAGTGAACGGCATGCTCCTCAAGGCCTGGATCTGCTGCCCTTCCCAGCTGACCCCAGCCTGTTGCCTGAGGTGGTGACTGCCTCATCTAGCCTCATGATGGGTTGGCCCTGCGTTAAACACAGTGGTGCTTACTTCTGAATAAGCATGTGTAGAATCTGCCTTATAAATATTAAGCGAACTGTGGTATTGGTTGGCACCTTCCTGTATTTCATTGCTGATAAAAGACACTAGGTGGGTGGATCTCTGAGGTTGAAGGAGGAGAATGCCTGCACAGGCAGGGCTTTGCTGTGAAGCCTGAGGCTTAAGCACGCCCTGACTTCTTGCATTTCTCAGTGCTGTTACGCCCCCCCACAAAATGAATCGTGAGAAAATTTAAGTTCTGCAGCACATAGTAGCTGAAACAAGGCGAGTGGAACTAATTTTCTGTGGGTGAAAAGAATGAGCAGGAAAACCTATCCCACTACTCCAGCAAGATGCTGCTGGTGGCTGCTTAGTTAATATGCTACTTTTGATATTTTCTCAGGATTTCAGCCTGTGGTTTTGAGTTACTTATTTTACCTTCATCTTCTACTCCCTGAATTCATTCTCTGGAACAGGTAAGGAATACTGATTAATTCCCACGCTTTCAGTGTAGTGGCTTATTAATTTCTTGCTATATATTTTGTTTTTAAGTATAATATTTTAATGCATTCTTTGGAATCCTTTGAAAACCTTCCTTCTAACACAAGCTGTGTACATACTATACAGTACATTCATATTCTTTCCCTCAGTGAATTCTGGGCACTGTAGTTCCCCTCATAGAGTTACAATTCCTAGCAGCCCTTTGTAAACTACAGTGCCCAGAAACCTTTGCAAAGTCCAACAGTAGTAATGAAAGACAACACAATGTTGCTGCTAGCCTTCTGGGGGAAGCAATTACCAGAGTAACTCCCTTGATGTTCTTTTAATCCTCATCTGTGCCTGTTGCTTGCAGACCAACTGTAGCCTGGTAGGTTGCCCAGACTATTTAGGAAGCTTCCTAGAACACTGGTAGGTTTGGGATCAGATGTTCCAGGATGATGGAAGTTGTAGTCCAGAGCTTCTGGAGGGCATCTGGTAGGCAAAGGCTGGTCTGCCTGGTTAATCAGCCTTAGAATGTTGGAAACATTCTTGCATAGAGTTTTGGTCCAGGTTTGACTGTCCATTGAAGTCCCTGGTAGTGCTGCACTGTCCCAACGTATTTTGTTGCTTAAAGCAGAGCTCAGATGTCTCCACCAGCATTTTCCCTAGGGCTAATCCATTTAAATGTGTTGCTGAATTTTTTTAACACCAGTTTCTACTTTTCTCTGTGCGCCCCATCTAAACCAGATCACTTCACCTTGCTAGTCAGCAGGACTGGAATTGGTTCCTAGAGTATCCTATCCTATAATGCAGATTTTAGGAAACTTTGAACCTCTCCATGTTGCCAAACTACAACTCCCATCATCCCTGGCCATTGGCCATGCTGGCCGGTTGATTAGAGTTGTAGTTCAGCAACATCTAGTGCACAAAAGGTTCCCCACACCTGCTATAAAGCATTAATGAACAATCAGCTGAGGAGCACCCTCTAATGCTTCTCAAAGGTGCCCCATTATTCCATCATTGGATCAGTTACTGTTTCTTTCCTCGTTTTTTCTTGGTTTTGAAAGTGTTTTTTCCTCTCCTCTTTTTGTATAGTTTCAGAAGAACTGGAATGCGCTGTATTGTGTTTGATCAAAATTAATTTATTCCTTTTTTAAAAAATTGCTGATTGTATGGGTTAGGAAAAGTAAGTTGACAACAAACTGGAAGGCTTTTGACATGTGTGGGCTCATAGCTAGGGGTGTGGGAGAAGTTCAGTTCACTTCATATTTTAAGGTGTGCATATCAAATTTGCACTTTCCAGAACAATATATAAACCAAACCACAGCCATCCTTTGAAACTTGTAATGCAGTTGTCCAGCCACGTAATGTGATACAAAATCGAATATATTTCTGTGAGGGTACATAAAAAGGCATATTTCCGTGAAAATAACGTGCAAAATGCATTCTCTCATTATATTAGGGAGAATGCTTTGCAAAAATATGTTTATTAGGCAAAATTGCATTAAAAATGTATCAAGAGAAATTCACAGTAACATGTTGATGAATTTTCATGTGAATTTCATGAGAAATTGCCGCAGAAATGTGGACAACTGAATTTTAAGGTTGGAAAAAAGAGAGAACCAAAATTGGCAGAGCCATCCATCTTTGCCTGTAGCACAATCAATTCAGAAAGGGATTTCTTCAGAAAAGGATGAAGCCTACCACATTTCAGAATAGTAGCAGCCAGGTTCTCCTACAAAGGTAGATTTTACCATTTTGTGGTTGGTACAATAGGCACGTGGGGCAGTGGAGAAGAAAAGAACAAGGATTCCCACAAAAGGATGAGGTGGGAGAAAGATCACCCCCAACAATTACCCTGTCACCTCAAGAGCTGTAGATGGGTATGGACTTATATTCCCCACTATCGATTTTTGGGGAAACAGCTTTTCCCTACGAGAGACGTTTCTCCATTGACATCCATAACGAAATAGATCCTTGTGGAAAGGCACACATGGTTTTTAATCCCTCCCCCAAATCACTGGAATTGGAGTGACATGCGAAAATAATTCACTATGGTTAGACACTAACCCTAACTCTAAACCAGGCACCCCCAAACTCGGACCTCCAGATGTTTTGGGACTACAACTCCCATCATCCCTGACCACTGGTCCTGTTAGCTAGGGATGATGGGAGTTGTAGTCACAAAACATCTGGAGGGCCGAGTTTGGGGATGCCTGCTCTAAACCTTAGGCAAAAGGGAAAGGAGGCAGATTGGGAGCCAACTCCTAGGAACTCCCTTTACCTCCCCCATAAAAGCTGATAGGCATTGCCATTCAAGTGGTGTGTGCATCCACCAAGTATTCTGATTAATTATGCGGGGCAGGATTTACCTGCCCCCCCCATTTTTTAATTCAGGTTGGCACCCCTACTTAAAGCTGCTTACTTAAAGCAGTTGTTATCAATAAAATGTGCACTTATGTGCTCAGGACAGCAAATCATTTCCTTGTGCAATTTAGGGAGATGTCTCTCTGGATACTAATGCCATTGGATCATATTCAGAGCCAATTTAAAAGTGTTGCATTATGCATCACAATTAGCATGCTCAAATCTGCTTCAAAGGAAGATCAGAGCTAATCTACTAAAAGTTTATCCCTGGTAAGGGTTTCAAAAGCAATGCTAGGATGCTTTTTGCTGTGGAATGCTTATTGGAAGAGATACTCAATTTCAAATATAATATGCTTCTAGTGACTTAAATTCAGTCAATGGAAATTTTCCATTTGATTTACCTACATGGGAGGATATTAACTTCATTTATTTAAATGATCATGAATGTATAGGTCAGGATGGCCCACTTTTCATACCAAGTGGGCTGCAATAGTACTTTGACATGGAACCCATGGGCTGCACACTGCTTTGTATCGTAGGGCAGGGGGAGGACAAGGCTAAAATTTGACACACACACCAGCCCTTGCAAAGCCTACTGCACCAGGCTTTGAGAAGGAGACATGAGACTCTGGCAGGTCCAAGAGCCCTCTCACCTCCTTCCCAAAGCTGGGGAAATGCTAACTAGGCTTTGGGAAGGAGGCAGAAGGACTCTAGGACCCTGCCAGCGCCCTCATGCCTCCCTCCTAAAGCCTGGCATCTCATTTTACCCGGCAACAAATATTGCCAAAAAGGCGCAGCCCTCCGGCTATATGGAGGTATTCTTGCACCAATTTGTTTTAATGATTATACAATAAGCCTGATTCATCTTCTGCTTAGAACACTTGCGCTGCCCACAAATTTTCTGCCAGACAGCACCTTCAAACATACCTTAGTTAAGCAGATGAAAGAAAAACTGTGTACAGCCTTTCATATGGTAGAACCAGTTAAGTGTTTTTCACATGTCTCACCATATACCAGAGTGGCTAACCTATGACACTCCAGATTGCATTGAATTACAACTCCCATGATTGCTGACCACTGGTTATGGTGGTTGGAACTGATGGGAAGTAGATCCCAACAACTGTTCTCTACCACTCCCGCACAAAATTTTTCCATGTTCTTGCAGATGAAGTTATACATGCAGCATGCTTGCTTTCTGTGCTGTAGGGAGCCTGTGATATTACCAGACTCCAGCTCCCATCATCATCAGCCAGAAGTGGTCAGGAATTATGGGAGTTATGTTCCAGGAATATCTGAATGCCCACAGGTCTCTCACCCCCTCCAGTGCCTTAAAAGAGCTATTATTTCAAATATTGCAAAATAAGACTGCTGAGAATGTGGCTAGACACTTTCATTTCAAAAGTACAACTTACACACAAACACAATGACGTTTGGCAAATGAACCATTGACATATACTCCACTCTCAGATCACCATCAACTTGCCTGAGGGCAAATAAAGAAAACATTCCAGTCAAAGTGTGTACCTTGCCACATTTGAGGTGCTTAAAACTCGCTGGGACAGCCACGTGGCACTTAGGAAGGCCATGAAGCCCTGAGCCAAAGCTGCCATGGGAAGCTGCAGCCAGATGGACAGTGTACCAATACAATCCCCACTTTGTCCTGTATGCTTATAACACCACTTGCAAGCACCAGTAACAAAGGCTTTGTCCAAAGCAAAACCTGCAGAGCAGGGGCAGGGCACCATGTTCAGCTCAAGCAGCACCTTCTGAGAGACAGCTTTCCAATGCCAGTCATAGGCGCAACCAGAGGCCCCAAAGTGCAGACCAACAACTGAAAATTTTACCTTGATACATTAGGTTTCTTCCCACTGAGGCTGTGTACACACCATGCCTTTAAATGCATGCCGAATAATATTGAGAATTATGGTTGCCCTCAGAGCCACAATTCCCAGCACCCTTAACAAACTACAGTTCCCAGGAGTCTTGGTGGGGGTATGCTTTGAATATGCTTTAAAGGTATGGTGTGTAGACAGCCAGGGGTATAGCTAGGTGGGTGCAGCTGGGGCGATTGCCCCGGACGCATTTTGGGCGGGGGACAGGCTTCTCATGCCACCTTCCCCAAGCCAGCCCTGTGTGTGTTTGTGAGGGTGGATCTGATCAGATCCCAGCCTCGCAAAGCTGCTCGGGGAGGGCAGCAAGAGGAGGACCCCAGCCTTGCCAAGGCTGGGATCGAAGGGGGTGTGTCTGTTATGTTCTTCTCACTCGTCCTCCCCGGGTGGCTTCACGAGGAGTGTTTACATGGTGGGGCACAGAGGGCAAATGGAGCCCACTGCACCAGGCCAGCTCTCACCACTGAAGCAAGCCGCAGCTCCGTTTGCCGTCCGTACCATGCACCTTTCGATACTGGGATTGAAGGATGCATAGCTGTTGCACATTTCTCCTTCTGCCCTTCCCCAAGCTCTCTGGCTGGTCAGGCTCCTTCGCCCTCCTTCACCTGTCCAGGCACCATGGGAACATGCTCTGCCGCTGTTCACAGCCTGACACGACTTCCCTATCCTCCATCCAGGAAAGCAAGAAGCAGTATCAGAGCAATTAGTGACCGCCTAGCCGCCCACAGTGATGTATGACGTTAAACCACCAGAAGAAGCAGCCACTATATGTTCAAAAAACTAGAACAATCTTAACAGTGTAATCTTAAGATTGTCTGCTTGGAAACAAGTCCAAACTGAATTCAAATAAACTTACTCCAATGCAAATGTGTACACGTCAGGACTTGAGTCAGGTGTAGATCAGCAGCATAAACAAAGCACCCGAGGCCAGTGAAGTTAATTTTCCTTGGTCTGGCCCCAGTGAAGCTGTTGTGAGGTCTGAAGGTCCCCGCCTTCCCACCGCTCTTTAAGGCTCCTCCCCTCCAGAGTTTTCCCCACACATTGTCAAACTGTGCTCACATCTGTTTTCTGTTCTTTTCATTTCTCTGTGCATTCTTGGAACCCAGGGGACGGAGACTCCCTGGATTCTTCAGCAGCCTCTTGACCCCCCCGCCAGCCTCTGCTTCAGCCTCAAAGTCTGAACTGCACTCTGCCACAGCTTCTTCATGTTCACTAAACCCTGTCACCTCTCCTGCAGCTGACACCTCCTTCCACCAATCCCCAGGCTCTGAGCCTTCCTCCCCTTGGTGCTCCCTAGGGTATTTCCCAGCTGCTGCCTCCCACCACTCCTCTGCATCCACCCAGTCCATGATAGTACAGAATTACATTCCAAACCAGCGATGCATCTCTTCTTAATATATTCTTAAATGGACCTTCACTCTCCCTCATCCGTTCAAATCTTAGTCACTTGATGGTCAGTCATGTGTTTCTATCTTGCTGACTTTGGGTGGAAAGCAGTGAGTCACCATTTGTACTTAGTCGTTCATTAGTATGCACGGCATATCTCTGCCCTGTAATGTGGCAAATTGTTCGATGTCGTTTATATTAAATATTTTAAAAGTGCATAAAGTGCAAAAAAATGGCTGCTATTAAATATCTAAGCTCTAGGCCCACATTTTTATAGAGAATGGATGGTACATGAGTAGAATCACATCTACCCAGTGTTTGCTCTTTCTTGAAAGTAAGTCTGAGTTAAATATTTTAGGGCCTACTTCTAAGTAAACCTGGTTAGAATCAGATAACAATATGGAAGCATGATCAGAAGCAGATAGTCTGTGGGAGCTCACTAAAAGACTTCAAAATGTAATAAGGAAAACACATTATGTTAGATGATGATCAGGATCTTTCACTTTTTATTAATCAATAACAGCCATGGGTGGGAGGGAGCTTGAGGATTCCATCCTTTCCCTTTGTGGAGTAAATAACAACTGGATGGGACGGGTCTCATTTAGTTTGACCAAGTACATAAATTTTTAAGGCATTGTTCCCTTCAATATTAGAACTGCCATCAATATTACTAGTCTGTGGAATTCATACAATACCCAACTGATATAAATGCACCCTCCACCAATTAATTTTAATGGTTCAGTACACACATGATGTGCTGTAAGGATTAATCAGCTTTACAAGAGCAGGACAGTTTTATGAATAAGTGAGCTCTTTTATTAAATGGAAGTTTATATGCACAATAAATCCCTTTAACACAGGATGCCTACAAAGCAATCCAGATTTCCCTTATCTCACTCAGGTTAATTTGGAGCAATCCTTGTCAGCTTTGTAGCTCTGTTCTTAAACCCATTCTTCCATATAATATTTCTCGCTCTACTGCTTAAACAAACATAGTGACTGATTTATATTAAAGACACTCAGAAATAGGCCGGTGGTTAAGATACTGACAGTCACTGACTTCCCAGCCTTGAAAAGACAATGAAGTAATAAAATCCAAATATGTTATTTCAGAAATGGTAATTCTACAAGTATAGAAGTAATTCTGCCGGGGGGCGCGGGGATTGAACCATAACATTCTAACATCAAGAAACATATGAAAGGTAGGCATGAAAGCCAAATTGTTACAGCATTTTAACCCAGTGCAGTGGTGCCTTGGTTTATAATCCATTCCAGAAGTCCGTTCTTAAACCGAAACCGTTCTTAAACCGAGGTGCGCTTTCCCTAATGAGGCTTCCCACCGCCGCTGCCCTTCCACCTTTCGGCTTTTGTTCTTACACCGAGGTAAAGTTCGCAAACCGGGACACTACTTCCAGTTTTGTGGAATTCATAAACTGAATAGGTCGTAAACAGGGCTGTTCTTAAACCGAGGTACCACTGTATCCCTGAAGTATTTTAAAGTAGCTAGACTCCTTTTTTCCTATTTGCACCTGTTTTTTTAAATGAAACTGGAAGCGGTTGTAATCTCATGTACAGTTAGGAGCAAGTTCCACTGAATTCCATGTGCCTTTTTTCAGAGTATGTGCATAGAATCGGACTGTAAATGTCTTTTGCATGGCAGACAAAAAATAATGTGGGAAAATATTAATTGTGAGTAAAACACATAGGTACATAGGATACTTCTTAGTAAGCTTTAACTGGCTTCCTTGCATCAGCATATTTTAACAGAGCACAGGTTCTTTGAAGCTTGCTCTCTGTTTTATGGAGTTGTGTTAACTCAGGATATTTCAGGTCAACATTCCAAATGTGATAAAGCGGTAAATCCTAGCATGTAATGTAAACAATCAGGTTGTGGAATTAACTCCTTTCTGAGATGCATCTTATATGCTTTTCAATGATTGGTCAATATGTGTTTCCTTATCCAGGCCTTTTGCTGAATTGAAGTATTCCCTTCTCCTGTGTTCATATGCACTGCTGCCCTGTTATTTTGTCACTGGTTTCGCTATTTTATCTTTTTAATGTAAATTACATTTGTTTTAATTGTGACATTTTTGTAACCTATCCTGGGATCATGGGGTGAAATGCAGGCTGAAAGTACAGTATAATAAAAAAACAACAATTTTCAATAGCCTGATAATGAAGCCTCTCTATTTTCCTATACTTGGAAACACTTGTTTCTTTTTCCTACATTAGAATAGGAAAAACTGTGGTAAGGATGTCATACAAAGACCAAGAGAACTAAAGTTCAAATTCCTCCCTCCCATCTAAACTTTCTCTCAGTTTAACTAATCTTCACAACAGTCCTGGGAGGTTGAATCATGGGAGTGCGGAGGACCATGCATACCCCACACCCTGAACTCCCCGAAAGAAGGGCAAGGTAAAAATGTAATAAATAAATAGTGGACATTTCTAAAATATCCCTACATGATCTCCCTGTACTGAAGGCACTGAGAGGCAAGAGCTGATGGGGCTTTGCAGGTTTTTATTAAACATGGTGCAATGATCTTCAGTTGAGTGTAAGGACTAGCATGAGAAGCAGAGTGCGTTCTCCCTTGTTACCCAATTGGGAAAGTGAGCAAGGAGTGGGGAACAGAATGGGAGAGTATTATAACTAGAAGTGTGCTTTATTAAGGGTTCTGATCATAGTGCTTAATCTGCTCTAGTGCATGCCTTTTAAAAGGCTGGAGCTCCATTGAGCATTGCTATTTATTTAGATAGAAGTCTTGCAGACTTCAGTGGGGCTTCCGGCCTGGCAAATGTGCATAAGAACGCACTCCTACACCTGTGTTCAAAGCAATGTGAAGGCATTTCATGAGAGTAGACATCCCACCACTAACTCACAGTCAGTTTGAGTTATATCCAATGTTAAAAAGGTAAAGGTAAAGGTACCCCTGCCCGTACGGGCCAGACATACTTAATTCCACTGATTTCAGTGGGTCTATTTTGGGTATGTGACTTAGCCCTGTTAGTACTATATACACTATGTTAGTGTACTATTCCCCTCAAGTCTCAGAGTTCCTCGGAAGAAGGATTGGTAGTTAAACCGTTCTGAAAATTGTAGCTCTGTGATGGGCACAGCAGTCTCTTGACAACTCTCAGCACGCTTAACAAACTACAGCCCCCAGGATTATTTGGGGGAAACCATGTCTGTTTAAAGTAGCATGATGCTACTTGAAATGTAAAGTGCCTTGGTTGATTATCACTTATTATTTGCATTTAATTTAGTTTGCTGTGATTTCTGAGGACTTCATCAAGGTTATGAATCTTAACCACATCTTCTGAAAGTTCATTCAAAATCAATGGGAGTTCCAGGATATATGTTGAAAAATAGGAGAGTAATATTTATAGATAGTACTAATTTCTGAATGCCTTAAAAAGTTAGAAGATGTTCAGAACACATGAGATGACATGCTTACTATTTAATACTTTCTTTTGCTTAAGGTTTTAATCCCACATTTCCACCACAATGACTTTCAGGTTGGCTTGCAAATTCTCCTGTCTAAACTATTAACTTTAAAACGGTTCAAGTAAACAGCTTAAGAACTGATAAATGACACACAAAATAAGCCAGTAGATTAATTGCTATTTAAAAGGACAGACAAATAAAAACAGCAAAAGCAAAAACAAGAGCACTGTATTAATAAAAAGTGGTTCTGAAGACTTAAGCTGCAGTCTTGAGAGCTAAGCTTACCTGCATATTTTGTAAGCGGTGTGTCAAGGATGCAGGGTTACCTGGAAATTATAAAAATGCTTTGGAAAAGCAGAACCTCGTCTCCTACCCCATCTTGAAGCCTTTAAACCACACCTCATCCCGATGATTAAAATACACTCCCTAGTAATTTTCTTGTCTGCAATTCATGTATACCTCTCTGAAATACACTTTTTATTGGCTGTTTTGCTGACACTGTGATATACTATTTTGTCATATTCTTGCTGAGGTTGACAAACTGGCATGATCTGCCATAATATGGAGCCTCTGCTTTTGGTGCTAAACCATGTTCTCCATTCCCAGAAAGAATATTTGGAGATATCAGTCCCATACTCATTGTTTTCTTTATTTTCAGTTTTCTGCTGAAGCCGTGATTCCTTCCTACATATAATACAGCTTTTTCTGAGGCTCAGCATAAATTAAATGATGAGTGGGGTTTATTTCTAGCATTTGTCACGTCAGTCAGTTTATTTATTTCCTGCTTTTTTGCAATACAGTCGCACTCAGTGTTGCTGCATTTTACAACAAATGAAAGCACATCATAGCTAAAGTAAAAACTGCATCCTATCTAAAGTGGTGGCACACATGTGACGCTATACTTAGGACTTGCCTGGAAGCACCAGTTTGTTAAAAATACCTTGACTAGAGTGCTGAGGAGGACAAACAACCCGAGCACATAACTCCCATACTTAAAAACTTGTACCAGCTACCAATATGCAACTTCAAGGTTCGTGTATTAATTTATGTACTACTGATTTTGGCCCAAGATCCCTTAAGGACCACCTTATGCTTCTATCCCTGTCCCATCGTTGAGGTATTATGGGGAGTTTATTTTAGTGGTTCCCCAGGGCTCAGTCACATGGCTTGAATCCACCAGGAGCTGTGCATTCAGTATTGTGGGCCCAATTCTGTGAAACTTCCTCCTGACTGAGATCAGACAGGGACCTTCCCTACTGAACTTCTGATGCTTGGTGAAGGCTTTAAACATTTCAGTCAACATTTTAAGTAAGCTTTATGACTTCATGGTAATTGTAATGGAGGGATGTGGGGTGGGTTTGTAGCCTCGTTGCATATTGCTTAGAGACTATGGTATCAGGCACTATATAAATAGTTGAAATATTGCTCTAAAGTAGTATTTCAAACAAATCCAGTAACTATTTCATAGCAACCACTCAACATCCATCAATACAATAATTCAAATATAAATGCTAACTCAATAATTAGTAATACTACCAATACAAATAGTGCATAATATAACTGCAACGTTTCAAAGCCATTCGTTTCATAACTGCAATATAATTCAATTCAATAACAACTATCGTGGCAAAAATAAATAAAAACCTTATAGGTTTTCCTATCAAGTAAGCAATATGCAAATGTTGTTAAATAAATAAAACATTGCTTCTACAATAATTTCCACAGAGCACAATAAAATATAGAGTGCACAATAGCAGAGTGCAGTACAAATAAATATTCAACACTCCAAATCATGGGGAGTCCAGGGGAGATAACTTTGACAGCTGTATAAACTTAGCTTTAAGCAGCAATTCATAAAAGGAATAAATTCACATTCAAAATGCCTTCTTCTTATCCTCCGCTATTATAATTGGAAGTCTTATATTCTGTACCAAGAGGGAAAAATCATAGTACAAGTGAAGGCCTTGCCTCTCATCTGCAGTACCATACCATTTATCCCTCATTCACACCTTGACCCTTCTCCTTTTCTTATTTTCTTTCACCAGAGGGTATCAAGGAAAAATCCCCTCCCAGGGGGACTAATTCCAGGTGTCATCTGCAGGTCCTTCCATGTCTTTTTTCAGTGTGCTTTCATGATTATTTGTGCTCATGATATTATGGGGCAGTTATATGCAATCCTGCTTTCAATTACTTGTAGCACCTGCAAAGATTTTGGGGCGGACATACTGCTTTGTTCTCAATCAGTGTAAGTCCCCTAACCTCCTGCAGAAATCTTGCAACTTTTTATACTACAAATGTTCCAGTTTGTTTTTTTGTCCTGCTACTGTTGTGTTGTAGTGCAAGAGTGGCCCTCAAGATAGCAACAATTTAGTGGTACTGGGGAAGCATCACAGAACAACTAATAAAACTGATGTCTCAGGGCCTTTTCTGCAGCTGTGTTCTGCAACATGTCTCCGGACGCGTCCAGACTACAGTCGCACCTTGGTTGTCGAACACCTTGGTACCCATACGTTTTGACTCCCGAACGATCGAAACCGGGAAGTGAGTTTTCCAGTTTTTGAACTTTTTTTGGAAGCCGAACGTCCGATGTGGCTTCTGCTATTGTTTCTGGTGCGCCTGCACATTCGGAAGCTGCACCTTGGTTTCCAAACGGTTGGGAAGTTGAACGGACTTCCTGTTCGAAAACCAAGGTACGACTGTATTGGCATTTTGAGGTGTGAATCAATCATAGTCTGGCAAATTCAGCATGCACAATTAAAGCCAACTTCGAGCTCTTGCGCAGCAACCATGCTTCCCCCCAAAAACTCTCCTTTTTTGGATAAGGAAAGTGATGAGAAAATGCAGGACAATGCTTGTGTTGACAGCACGTCCTCTAGCCTCTTCACGAAAAGCTCCAACAGCCAACGTTGTGTCCGCTCTCCCTGTGAAGAAATCGGGTTGAACGCTCAAATAAGCGTTTCTGCAAACGTCCATTGGTGAATTGTCCACATGGCTGATGTGGGCAAGAAGCAGCTGTTAGCACTGCAGGAGTTCAAAGCACGGGGAGGGGGATCGTTGGCGGATGTAATTACTCGTGCCTGTAGCAAGGGCAGGAAAAAGCAAAGCTCAGCCGCCCACGCAGAAGCTTCTCGCGGTTGCCTCCACGCCCCTAGTCACGGGGCAGCAAAAGAGAGGTTCGCCTTCAACCCTCAAGCAGTTGCACATGCGCGCTAGAAGACAACTAATCGCGCTAGAGGCCTCAGAGATAGAGACGAGCGAGCTAAAGGATACAGAGATAAGAAGAAGTGGCGAGCTCGAGGACAAAGAGATACAAAAAGTGTAGAGTGACAATAGGGTTTTTTTGCCTAGAGATAGAATTCCTGGTTCATTTCGACCCCCCCCCCCCTTTCCTCCTCCTGGGGCAAAACTGCCGTTCGTATGTTAACTATGCTGATGCGGCAAAGTGAAGAGGGTTAGTGCCTCACGACCAGCCTGGAATTTAATCCACCGGCAATATTTCTGGTTAAAAGCAGGACCGAGGCTAGTTTGAATTTCCAAATGCGGACACAGCAAAGACATGTCCGCTTAATCCTTCCCAGCTCAAATCGCAGTTTTATTTGTATGCAGAGGCCTCGAGCTTCCGCTAGCACGTCCCATTCCTCCCCCCCCCCTTCCAACAATGCATTAATCCTAGGCGGATCCACTCGGAAGGAAGTCCCACTGACTTAAAGGGGACTTATTCCAAAGTAAGTGGGTGCAGGATTGGTTTCTGTAAGGATACAGCTAAGCACAAAGCTAAGCTCGCGCCTGGATTTGCCCACTGCTTTCTGCGAGCGGCGGGTAGAGAATGCCAGTCCAGTGCCAACCCGGAACCTTGAAAACGTGTATGAGTCTATAAGTTGTCAGTCTACGGTCACTGGTTTCAAGCTCCAAAGCGTCCTTTGCGCGGGGCGGGGGACGCTGTTCTGAGGCGGCCATGGGACTTCCGAGCGCCGCGGCCGCCGCAGCTGCTGTTCTGCGTCTTGGCAGCGCGCGGGTGAGGAAGATGCGGCGGTTCCCACACTCCCAGCGCGGTCAGCAGAAGGCAGGCGAGGCCCCGGCGGTGCTGAGGTGCGTAGAAAGCCCCGGAGGAGCACCCCTGTCCGGGCACAAGGCTTAGAAGCTCCCACGGCTCCTCTCCTACGTGCCCGGCTCGCCATTTCATGTCCGGTTTTCTCGCAAGGGAAAGCGGGATGCTTCGCCTGCCGAGGTTGAGGTCCTCGCCTCTTCCTCATTTGTAACGCGTGTAGACGGGCTGAAAGCGCTTGCTCTGCACGGCCTCAAAGTCTTAGGGGTTTGCCGAGTCCTGGCCGGTGGTCTGAAAACACGAAACGTGACAACTGTGCTTGGAGGGGAGACCACCAGGGAGCCTCCCATGTAAGCAGCCTTGGGTTCCAGGATAGAGAAAGACGGGGTATAAAAGCATTAAATACATAGCCACGTCACCTTTTTAGTTGTCACACAAGAGTAGGTGGGCGATTGTTTGTTTTGCTACCTTTCTATCCAACTTTTCCTCCAAGGGTTGGACTAGATTGCCTTTGGGAGTCTCCTCCAACTCTACGATTCTGTGATTCCCCTCTTTTTCTCCAAGGAGCTCAAGGTGGCCTACATAATTTTCCTCAGTGCTATTTTTCTAGAAAAAGAGTGCCAGAGTTCACCGTGAATTTCTCCCTTGTTCTCTTAGAATGGCAATGGTGCCCACCTGAGAGGTGCTGGAGTTGAGCTCCAGCTGGAAAAAAGCCCTGCTTGTCCTCACAACAACCCTGTGAGGCAGGTTGGGTTGAGTATGAGTGACTGGCCCAATGTCACCCTGTGAGCTTCACGGCTGATTTGGAGATTTGAGCTGCGGACTCCCAGGACTTATTCTTGCACTCTAACCACTACACCACACTGCCTCTCACTACACCACTTGCTCCAGAGCCAGAAAAGGAGGACAAGAGAGACAGGTAAAGGAGGTCATTTCAGGCTCCTCCAGGCAGATTCTCCTCCACCCCCACGCCTGTATAGGGCTAGAAACCACATACTGTCCCACGGGGGCCAGTATTTCTGAATTGTTATGTGTTGGATACTTCCTTATTGTGATTTTATATAATGCATTTACTTGTGAGATCCCTTGGAAGGATTTGTACCCCAAAAGGTGGGATGCAAATCAATGCAATCAATCAACACAAAGTGTGGAGTATACTCCATGTTTATCCCACAATAATCTGATTAAAGTGACACTAGATTTGTGGTTTGAAACTGCTAGCTGTTATGGTTCTCAGCATACAAAAGGACAGTGGCAGTGATGGGGCACCGTTGGCCCAACAGGGGTTCTAATCTGCCCCATAATGTTGTTTCCCTAAGCCATGCAACACCTACCATCACACAAGATATTAGGGCATGAAGCAAATAAAGACGCGATTGCTGAGGAACAATCAGGAGCTTTAAAATATGCTCCTGATTATTCCTTGGCAGGCGGGGCTTGTATTTAATGCCTTTCAAATGTAAGCCCCACTGGGATTGGTCCCCCAGCTGCCAGTTGTAGTTCCTGCGGGGAGCCAATCCCTGCTGAAAGTAGAGCTCGAAGTCAGCATTGATCAGCTGATCGGTAGTGACTTCAAGCCATGCTAGCATCAGCTGGGCTTTTCCTTTGCAATGTGTTTTGCAGTCAAGGTGAGCTGCAAAGGGGAAACGGGTCACCTGATGTCATGGTGACACCAGGTGATGGACAGGTGGTTGGCTGGCAGTAGGGGAATTAAGGTTCTAGCCTTACATTCTGAAAAGGTTCTTCTGCTCTGGATTATGGGAATAAGGCTATGTTCTGTCTTTGCTACTAGAGGCAATATGTCTCTGAATACCAGATGCTGGGAGTCACAAGTGGAGAGAGTGCTTGTGGCCTTCATTCCCAAGGACACTTGGTTTACTACCATGAGAACATGATGCTGGACTAGATGGGCCTTTGGCCTCATGTACATTCCACCCATGTGATAGAGAATAGTCCATCCAGGTAGAGAAAGGCATGAACACAATTCAGGGGCACATTCTAAGCAATTAATTGATTAGGCATTCCAGTCCTAGTTACATGGGTCTGTAGTATGTTATAAAGGTACTAACCTTCTGATCCTGTTCCTTTTAATGTCTGTGGACGTTATATACGGAACAGTGTCTCCTTCAGCTTGTTCTTTGAAAAGGCAGTCCAGCACCCCTCCTTGAATAAGTGCTCTAGCCCTCCATTCCCTTGTACAGTGATACCTCGGGTTACAGATGCTTCAGGTTACAGACTCTGCTAACCCAGAAATAGTACCTCGGGTTAAGAACTTTGCTTCAGGATGAGAACAGAAATTGTGTGGTGGCGGCGCAGCGGCAGCGGGAGGCCCCATTAGCTAAAGTGGTGCTTCAGGTTAAGAACAGTTTCAGGTAAAGAACGGACCTCCAGAACGAATTAAGTTCTTATCCCGAGGTACCACTGTACTGTTGCTTGGATGTCTGTAGTGTGCAAAGAGGAACAGAGCAAATAAGACAATCAAATGTAGCGATACTCTGATTCCAAAATATTTGGATGTTTGGGATGTGCTACTAGAGCATGAGAGGATTGGTTGCTAGACTACCAACCTAAGAAGAATGCAGCAGAAAGGGCTAAACTCCGTATGAAGGCTAAAGAGTGAATTAACTTATATGCCCCACTTTATCCTTTTTTAGTGCCAGAGCATGAGTGTGTTCACGCTATACAACTTCTCTTGCAAGTATGCTCTGTACCAATGATACTGTATTTTTCCAACAATGGGTGTCATATGCTTTGCATTTTCCAAGAATGGAACATCCTCCAGATAAGGAAAGTGCAGGCATTGTGATTCCCGTGTTGACTGGTGTGTACAAGCTCCAGTCACCTGTTTGGATATTTTATGTGAGAGTATTTGCAAAATAGTGTTGTTCTCATGCCTACCATGTCAATCTTGCAAACTTTTCATTAATACCTTTTCATCTACTGTGTAACACTGTTGTGCATTCAGTGAAGAAGCACTGTGTTGTTTTTCTAAAGAAGAGAAGCAGGTCATTGCCTTTCCTCTATTTTAAAGCTCTACCTCATCTCCTAATCCATTATCTGGGTACAAAATAGCATGTTATTAGCATTTGATTCCATTTCTAGTAGCTTTGCACAGAAGAGGAAAATTGAGTTTAAGTTGTTGGGCATACTGCTGCCTGATCATGCTGAAACTCTCTCTCCATACGATTATTGAGCAGCTGTCAGAGCCTATGCTATGGAAAAAATATTATATCTCCCTCTGGCTCCATACAATGACTCTTTTTCAAAATTCTGCTGCTTGCAGCAGAAGTTGCCTTGTTAACTAAGGACATTTGAATTGTTCATTAGTCAGGCCTGTAGGACTCTGTGCAGCAGGCCTTCACATGCAGATTTATTTGTTATTTATTGGATTTATTTGTATGTATTGGATGAGCCTCCATGAGCTCAAACAAAATGTTAGGCATGCATTCTCTTTCCTTTGTTCTACCCCTGCGTAACTGGGAAGAGGATGCCTGCCACGATTACTTTGCGTTTCAATGAATTTTGGCTTACCATTGAATTTGAAATGGGAACCCAGGTATATAACCAACAATGGGTACTTGACAAAGAAGCCAGCTTCAAACTGGCTTATGAAGCTGGCTGATTTAACTATAGCTTCTTCTGCCTTTATTGAATGTGGAAGCTACCTTTTCCCACATTGTTTAATTTGCACACTTTTTAAAAAACAATTATCTGAAAGCTTGTTCTTGTTTCTTCTATACACAGGTGATCAGCCTTGGACTTTCCATGATATTGTTTTCTTGGGACGACTCCAACAAAGATTATTTCAAAATGATGACAAATATTATCATACTGAGTGTACTTATTTGCATTTCTTTATCCTTTTGGATTGTGTCTATGACTGCAAGCACGTATTATGGTAAAGTCTAGATTGCTACTAATGCATGATATATTTTAGTTTACAACACTCATACAGAGTCCTTTATTAAACTTGGCTGCTAATCCTAATATTTTCTTAATATTTCATTTTCAAAGAATACAAGCAAATTCAATTGTAAATATGTAAATATTTACATAACTAAAAATAACTTCATGTGACTGTTAGATAAGAAATGCATATTTACATGTAAAATTAAGAGTGTAAAAGTTCCTTCCAATTGATGCTTTACAGGGTGTTGCTCTGAAGGGATCCCCAATGTTGGCAAGGAATTATGTGGGAGAGGAGCATAAAAACTCACAGCTACTTATTCAGCCTTCATCCTAACCCATATTTGTGCAGAAAGAAAAGCCTATAGAAAACTCAGTCCAGTCATGTACATAAGGAAACGAGATGATAATAACACATGTAGTAAAAGAATGCTAAAGAATGTAGAAAGACATATTGCTATTCTGACATATTGCTGTTTTTAAACTACTCTATAGGTACTTTGCGGCCTATTTCTCCATGGCGTTGGCTTGTTTCAATCTTAATTCCCCTGATAATAGCTTCACGAGGATTTAAGAAAAAAAGTCTTGATCATAGTGGAGCAATAGGAGGTATGTTCTTCTGCCTTAAGTTTGGTTGTGCTTACATATAGTTTTAGAAATTTCCTGATTCTTCCCCCCCCCCTTCAGTGGAATGTTCAGTATTGCCTTTCATAATTTTGGCTTTAATATTCTTGTGCTACTTCATCTTACTTTTTTGTAGGAGCTATTTTGCAAATAATGTAGTGTCTACCACATTCTGAAGTTATTTCCATTGCAGGGAAGATTCATTCACAAAACAATATAAATGTCATCCAATTGACTTAAAGCAACCATAACCTTGCTAATGTAAATGGTATATTTATTGCCGACAATGGACTAGGTGTGGTGTATAACATTGATGAGGTGTGGTTGCCAAGGAGAATACTTGCCGATTATATTAGCTGGAAAAGATGGTGATGGGGAGAGGCTTATGTTCATTGATTCACTCCCAATAGGGAATCAGCACCTGTAGTCCTGTGCTTATTTATAATAATTTCATCTAGCAGAAGCTAAAACTGTCTATTTTATTATCCTCCAAGATTTCTGAAGGGAGTAGGTATTAATGGGATCTAATTTATTGACCTGCTGTGCCAATTCAGCATTTATTATGCAAGTGGAAAAATGAAAATTGCAATACTGAGGCAAGAAAAAAACCAAACATTTGATAGATGGGACATGCATGAAGACTTGTGAAGATCAAAACTGAAAGGAAAGTTAATGCAGGTGTTGGTTTGGCAGAGGGAGACTCATGTGACCAGTATGCTCAGTGCCAGAAAGGGAAGGGAAATGAGAATAAAGAATGGAAATGGACAGTTGGAAGAAAGGACATGAACAGAACTTTACTATTTTAAAAAATGCAAAAAGTGCTATATTTGGGGAAACTCCTCCTGTTGCCCAAAGATGATGAAGTAGTTATGGACTCATGTACTAAAAGTGAGCTCAGGTTTATTATCTGTGTAACCAAAACAAAGCTATTGAAAAACAAGAGGAAGATACTTCAGGGAGTTGCAGAAATTCCTCACCCCACTCCTAAAGCAAGTTCAGTGGCAGCAGGAGGGGAAATGGAATGGAGTAATCTATCATGACTGGCTAGAATACTGGAAATGCACGGGCTACATTGCAACAGTTTGTTGTAATCTTCACTTGTATGTTAGGAATTTTATTTTATAGCACATTTTCTTATCTCACCATTTGCATAGGTAAACAAAAGATGCAATATCGTTGGGATTTTTCTGCTGCTTTAATCTTTAGACAGAACAATATTATCTTTACATTTTCATCTTAGTCTAGGCTGGTTTTGAACTAATTTTCCCAGAGTACATAACTTGTGACACCATCTCTTCCCTCTTTTAGGTTTAGTAGTTGGATTTATCCTCACTGTGGCAAATTACAGCTTTTTCGCTGCCATGATCATGTTTTTTATTACTTCCTCCAAACTCACCAAGTGGAAAGGAGAAATAAAGAAGCAAATAGATTCTGAATACAAAGAAGGTGAGAATTAAACATCAATTTTAAAGCCAATTGATTACAAAAAATGCATTTTGACTTTTAATTAAGGCGATAAACAGACTATGCACTATGTAATTTATTTTTCGCCTCCCTTTTCTTTCTGGTGGGTGACTTGCAAGTACCTGAACGAAGTACTTTGCACTAGTAATGATCTTTACTTCTAGTTACGAAGGAAAACCACAATGATTGAAATGTAAAACACTTTACAGTCTAGCTTTTATTCTTTTTCTGTGTGCTTCCAAGGATATTGCATATTAAAATTCCTCTTAAGAACTTGTGTCTTCCCTTTCTGTACATAGGTGGGCAGAGAACTTGGGTACAAGTATTCTGCAATGGTGGTGTACCTGCAGAATTGGCTCTGCTATACATGATTGAAAGTGGTCCAGGCGAAATTCCTATAGACTTTTCCAAACAATATACAGCATCCTGGATGTGCCTGTCACTACTGGGTGCTTTAGCCTGCTGTGCTGGAGACACGTGGGCTTCAGAGATTGGCACTGTCATGAGTAGTGAACCCCGATTGATAACAACTTGGGAAAAAGTTCCAGTAGGTAAGGAAATTTCTGCTTTTGTTTTTTTTTAAAATAGTACCATAGTTTAATGATGAATGGTTTGTGGGCAGCCTGCTAAATTCATTTTTGTGGCCTGGGAAACCTTGGAGGTGTACTTTTAATATAGCTTACGTAGCCTTAAATTAGGCCTGAAAAGGCTGCTTTGTGCTAGCTCATTTGTAGCTTGACCCTTTCTTATCATATTCTTCTACATTTGATTCAGTGACAACTGAGTGTAACTGGTCAAACTGTCCAAAAATGATAAGAGTTATGGCATCTTGTGAGTCATTCTGTCCCATTTGGGCATGATTTTATGCAACCTGTTGCAGAAAAACCCATTAATCTTTTATCAGAACCTTACTAGAAATACTACAGTATTCAAAATTCATCTCTGTCGTCTAGGACAGGGAAATATTTTGAATTTTTGATAGAAAAGCACAGTATCTGAAGCTTATGCTCATATTCCAAAAGTGAATAATGTCCTTCCTTAAGCTTGACTGGAACTTACTGGATTTTTAATATATTATATATTCTAGAGTGGGTTGTTTTGAAAAATTCTGCTTTTGAAAATGATAGTAGCCAGTTAGCCAGTTAGTTGAGATTACAGCTGAGGGAGGTGCTGGTCCAGTAGTTCAGTCGCACAGACAGTAATGTTGACATCAGTATTGATTTCTTCCTCTCTAATGAAAGTTGCTTAACTTTTTCATTCAAAAAGGGCCATGCTTTGTTTGGAGAGAGCCCTGTTGTCTTCTCCATCTAGCCTGATACCTTCCTTTGTGTTCAAAATTGTAATAGATCTGCCCTGAATTTTGGTAGTTATATTTTAGTTACCCTTATTTCTTCAGACAAATTGTCCATGTTTGATTCTTTAAGGTACTTAATGTGTCATCAAAATAAATGCTGGGACAAACTTGACATTCCAGGTTTCAAAATGATAGCAAGAGATCAGGAGCGGGTTTGCTGGTTTGCATGCTTCCTCCTCCCCTCATATGAATTCCATCCTTCCTTTTGCAGTGATGACCAGGGTTGGCTTTTAACCAGAGTTAGAAGCTGACACTGACCATGGTTAGTGTCAACATTGGTGGTGATGTAATGCCACATTCAAGTTAATGCTAACAAGGAAAAGCAGAGAAGAATATATGGGGAGAGATCTTGCAAGCCTGTGACCAGTTCCCAATCTCTTAATGCTCTCAACTAAACCCCCCCCCCAAATGGTTGTATCTGCACTTAATGCAGTTTGTTTGTTGGAGACTTTAAGAAGTGTAATTTGATCAGATTGTAGAACATTGTGGTTCCCCTTGTTTCTATAACACAGGGTACACTGCTGCAAAAAGAGTATAAGATAAATTATATCCAATTCAGTTTTATTTATTTATTTTAAGCAAAAGTGGAGATTTCTCCTCATAGTCCAAAAGTGTGTAACAAATCTACCATTAGTTTTTGTAGTCTTCATTAAATGTATGTTCTAACAAGTTTAGAATGCCAGTTACGTTGGATTTTTAATTTTGTTTTTAGGTACCAATGGTGGCATTACTTTAGTGGGCCTAATCTCAAGTTTGCTTGGTGGCACATCAGTAGGTGTAGCTTACTTCATTTCCCAGTTGATGTTTGTGAATGACCTGGATATATCTGCTCCACAATGGCCCATTATTGTGTTTGGTGGAATGGCTGGTTTACTGGGATCCATTACTGATTCTTATTTAGGAGCAACCATGCAATACAGCGGTAAGGTTCCCCCCCCCCAAAAAATGTTTTGAGATTTGTATGAAAGTGATGTAATCTCCCTATTGGGTGGGTATGGCTCTTGGTAATGATAGCATAGGCTTACTTCAAAGCATGTCATCATTTGCATTGACTTGAACTATTTCTGATTACTTGGCATATTTTGAGAATCTTGTTCTATGTGCGTTTATTTTGTCTCATCTCTGCAGCTTCGAGTTGAATTTAGATCATTTAACGATAGTACTGGAAAAATTGCCATTCCACAAATAAGCAGTGGAAATATTAAATATTGTGGGGAATTGTATTCTGTAAACCTTTGTTGACTTGGCAGAGAGGAATGGAAATGTAAACAACCAGACTGCATAGCCAGAAGGAACATGTTCCACTCACTCCAAGACATGATGCTTGAATCCTAAAAAGAGTAACATCTTGTTTGTTTGAAGCAGAATGACCTAAAAACCAATTTGTGCCATTGAGGTAAATAGGGACAAGAAATTGTATGTAGGGTTGCAGTCTTAAGTTGTGTATAAATGTTCACAAATAGTTCTAATCTATGGGTGTTGGTAGATGTTCATTTGATGACACCCATTCTAGTTATTGGGTAAAAAGGACTTCTCCATCCAATTGTTTTCTATATTGTATTTCATTCTTCAGGTTTAGACACAAGTACTGGAATGGTTGTCAACCATCAGACAAAAGATGCAAGACACATATCTGGAAAACCTATCCTAGATAACAATGCGGTGAATCTCTTCTCCTCCGTAGTCATTGCTTTGTTGTTGCCGGGAGCAGCATGGGGATTTTGGCCAAGAGGCTGAAGTGAAAGCATTGACTCCAATATATTTTATAAAAACAAGCTATGACCTAAAGGAGTCTATACAATGCACTCTAGACTGGAATCTGTTTTCCTACTACTGCTACACAGGCCACGAGGAATCATCAGGCTATTGAAGCTACACTTCTGTAGCAGCTGCTGTTACTGTAGGAAAAGTAGACTGGAAAGAGGCAGTATTGATTTGACATCGCTTTGGTAATGGAATACAGTTCTGCCTGAAGTTTCTTCACCTGCTGCTTACAAGGTTGTATGCTTGATCTCAATTCATTCTCTACCATCTAGTAATTTATTGAAGGAAATGGGAAACTAAGGTGTTAACCTGTCACTGAGTACAGCTGTGTTCACAATCAAAGCAGTGGGCTTAACATTATACATCTCCTAACTTCTTATTGTATTGCAGGATGTGGAAAACACTTTTGAGGTGGTTTTCTCTGTGCACCATCAAAACGTGTTGAGGCAGTTAGGACGTGAATGTTTGAATGACTTCATAAGATCAAAACCTTTTTTCTTTCTTTCTTTTAATAGAACACATCAACAAAAACCAGTCTTTGAAAGAATCTGTGTTGTTTCTCTTAGAACTAAAATGTGATTGTTCTAATAACACTAAACTATTGGTGTCTAAAGTTTAAAAATTGGCAGAATACTTGTTTTGGCCCATATCTTTAGCTATTCTTATTAGCTATGGTTTTACCCGAGCATATTGAACAAACAGCATTCTTTACATTCATTTCATTTACTTCTGTTTAATGTTGCATGTTTTGCTTTTTAAACCTGAAGGAGGTGGCAGCCTGCAGATTCACTTTAGTCATCAATAAATGCAGGTTTCTTTTCTTGACCATGCAAGGTGCACAATCCGGAACTGGATTTCTGAGCTTTCAGAAACCTCATCTTTACACAGAAAGAGTATAAACGAACTGTGGTAAAAGTTGTACTTCTGTATAACTAAATGCAACTCTTCTCAGGATGTGAAATTTCTCTTGTGCTAATGAAAACCTTTCAGGTAGTATGATTGTAAAATAGGCTCTAATATACTTCTGATTTATCTAGTTTGTTTGCAAACAGATGTGTTTTCTGTACTCTTATATTTGTTGTTTTACAGCAGTTTTATATTGGTCAGAGATGCTAGCACTTTCAATCTGGCATATAATACTTAAGAAAATCTGTAGGATGTTATTGTTATGACCCACAGACTACTTTTAAGACTGTATCCATTCAGAGTTGTCAATATTTTCAAGTTGGTAGTTACAAATTTAACTTGTCAATGGGATCATGATCTTGTAAGGTAAAATAGGGGTCATTGCCTTACAAGGCAGATCACAAGAATATTTCAAAAGTTGGACAGCAAAACACTGGATGCCTTGAACTTCACTCGTTCACGCAGTAATCAGACATTTGACTTTGTGAACATTCATTGTAGAAAGATTTTTATAGTGTAGATAGGATTACACTGGGCACAATAAAGTGAATATAACACCTCAGAGCAGCATGTAAATTGCACTAATGTTACAGAACCATTGTGAAAGGTTTATGCTTTATGAGAACATGGAAAAGGTATAAAAAGAGGAGACAGCAAAGGGAGGCAAAAAGTGGTACCTTAGATAAAAACATTTATTGTATTTTATAGTAGAATGCATCAACAAAAGTCCACTTTAGAAAATATCTGTGCTGTTTTTGTTATAATTGCCACGAGATAGTTCTAATACTACAACATAATTGATGTCTAAAGTTTGTGGGAAGATGGCAAAGATATAAAAAGGGGGGTTTAAAAGTTGGAACTTGGAATAAGGCAAAAAGAAATTGATGGAACTGGAAAAAGAGCTGGCAGAGAAAAGCTCTCTCTGATGATGAACACATTCTAGCCATCGTCAGAAGAGTGAGAACACAGGAAAGTGTGAGCAAGTTGTAAAGGAAAGGGGTGTGGAGAGAGAGAGAGGATAAGTGGGCTGAGATTTAACAGTTTGAATGATTTTCTTTTTTCTTTTTTTTACGTAAGAGGGAACATACATTTTAATATTCTTTGCCTCAGGGCTCTTCCTTTGAGATCTATAGGGCTATTTGTATTGAAAGTGCATATAGCAGTAATTTCTTTTCCAGATGAGAGCTTGCTTTATTAAATTATACCCATTTGAATAAATCTGACTTAAAAATGAAATCCGTTTTTTGTTTTTATTGTTTAGCCATTACAACAACTTTAGAAAAATAATTAAACCAAATTGAAGACAAATTGCTTTGAGAACACTCAGACACTATTATATGACAGCTTCAGTTACTTTTATCCTAATAAATGTTTCTGCCTTAGCTAGCACCAGGTGTTTTTTTAAAAGGCAGTTCTTCATTATCCTAAATTATTATTGGAAAGCAAAGCAAATCTATCTTCTGAAGGATGGATAATTATGATACACATTTTGAAGTCTGTAAAATATTTTTCTCTTGCACTCTGCATCTGTGTACAGTCAAAATAAATAGTGGGAAATATCTATACAAAAATCAGTCCAGGTTTGTACATGTCATGTATAGTGAGCTTTAAGCTGTTCTGTCACGTGCATTTTAAATTCAGTATTATAACATTTTCTGTATGCATGTCTTCATGGAAAGAATACCATGACGTTACACTGGAATGCTTCTCAGTCTGGGTAAAGACATGCGGAGGACACAACAGTTCTGTTAGTTTGCTGCAGAAGATGGCTGCCCCCAGTACTGATTGGCAAGTATCTTGTGAGGTCACCAAGAAGCCAGTAAGTTAAAGAATTGATAAATGGGCATTTGGGTTTTTTAAAATAAACAGGCAGCCTTTCAGAAGCCAGGCAGGGGGAACATGCTTCGCAAATGAATCAGATTTTGACTCTTAATACACACACCTGTCATTTGAAAAAGTGCTGAGTCGGGAAGAACCTGGGATCATCTTGCACTGAAGGTTTTCTTCACCCTTGTGTTCATTTTGTGAACATGCTCTTTGTAATATTACCGTAACTTACGTGTAACATTAGGTTAAATCCAGACTTCATTGTCCACTAGTGGAAGCACTCTTGCCTGTGGGAGAATTTTGGTCCCACCAATGGAAGGGACACTTGCTGGTGTCATGTTCCACACTATTCTGGAGGAACTGTCTGGACCAAAGTTTTGTCAGGTGGTGGGGACCTTGGGAGCAAGGGGAATCTGCAGAAGTCACTTCCCCTTGCCACTTCTCATGTGAACTCACATGAACTCTCATGTGAATGCTAAATAGTGGTGAAATGTTTCCAGCATGCCATTTAAGAGAGGTCACTGTATGAGGTCAGCTTATGATACGGATTTGGGTTTTTTGTGCTTTTATAGGCCTATACCCTATGTGGAATCCATTGAGCTTTGAAAACCTGCTTCAATATAACCATATACAGTGGTACCTCTGGTTAAGTACTTAATTTGTTTCGGAGGTCTCATCTTAACCTGAAACTGTTCTTAACCTGAAGCACCACTTTAGCTAATGGGGCCTCCTGCTGCCACCACTCCGCTGGAGCATGATTTCTGTTCTCATCCTGAAACAAAGTTCTTAACCCGAGGTAATATTTCTGGATTAACAGAGTCTGTAACCTGAAGCCTATGTAACCCGAGGTATCACTGTATAGAGAATGTGGTTCAGGGGTATGCATGCTGACCAATTGATCTTTTACCCTATGTTAAAGACTCCCTGCCCAAGAGAAACTAGGATGTTGTTGGCTTGTGGATGGATAATAGCTTTTGAAATCCTTTAAACTTGCACTTTAGATACATTGCCTATGGAGATCACACTTTCCCCCTCAGTAACATTCTCTTGTTAAACTGGCTTTACAGGTTTTTGTTGCACTTCAGCAAATATCAGGAGGGCAAGTTGAAAATGCCTTCCAGCAGCAGGAATGGGATTGCTGCAATAGACACAAGCATTTTCTTGCACCCATTGTGGGAACCAGTTAGCATCCACAATGCAGAGTTGCTTCTCTTCTGTCTCCTCCCATTCCCAGTATTATTTTGGAAGACTGCATATTTTTCACTTTAACTATGGGAAATAGCTTATATGTGGCAAGCCAAAATCCTTGGCTAGTGGTCTGTGCCTAGTTTGCTGAATCCCGGGTTGTGCATGCCTGTCTCAACATGTCTCTTCATGATTGCTCTGCTCTCACTGCACACCTGCTGCATGTTCTACCTAAGGGAAAACAACACCCACACAAACCAGACAGAGATGAAAGAACAACAGAGAAAATATGCATAAGGAGGAGAGGTGAGGCAATATTTTGGAGGCAAATGATTCCAAGGAAGAACGCCAGCTGTTCTCTTGTTCTGGGGCACCACCCTCTTCCTTATTATTTCACTTGTTCTAGAGACCACATTCCTTCAATGAAAACAGGATCCAAGGAAACCGATACCACTTCCATTATTTTATTTACTGGTATAAAAACAGCGTTAAAATCAGCAATATTGATAATTGCTGATTTTCCTGTATGCCCTGGCCTGATTTAAGCCCCTTTTTGAAGTGTTGAATTGAATGCTTTTGTTTAAAAACTGTGAAGAGACATTAATTCTATAATGATTCAGAGTGGGGAGTGCCACCTACTGGTTTTCTCATGTATTTTCTGGCAGGCCTGGAGCTGGAAAACCGAGGTGTGAAATCTAATTTGATCAAAGAAACCTTATACTGTACTTAACATTATTTCTCACAACAAATGTAACTGATTTGTAAGAAAGACTACAACCTGAAAAAAGAGACAAGGAGTGTACTTTTGTAAACCAAGAAAATCTTTAATAAAAATAAATTTAAAAAAGAAAAAAAAGACACGAGGCTTTAAAAAATATGTTTGCTTTGCATTGTACAACGGGCCTGCTGTTCAGGAGATCAGTGTGAGAGTGCAGATAGCATGCTGGGAGTGTGGGGCTTTTTACATAGATAGATAGATAGATAGATAGATAGATAGATAGATAGATTTACATAGTACTTTTTGTATAATTCTAAGCACCATATCATAGGTTCCCTGGTGGTCTCCCATCTGGGTACCTCAGGAGACCTGCCAAGTGTCCCTATTTTCCAGGGACCAGCCCCAGATTTACAGAAGCCATTGTGACACCTCCCTCTGCTGGCTCACTGGTCACCAGAGTGCTAAAAGGCCTGGTGAGCTATGGTTGGATCATATCATTTCGCATTTGTTACAGGAAGAAGATAGACATGTAAGTAGGATTTCTCTCAGCATCTGCATTCTGTGATGATATTGAATTCCTCTTGAGTTTAGAGGCATTAGAGAGTACTAACTGTGAGCCGCATTTCCTTTTCTAGGCTTTTAAGGCTGAGAAAAGTCTTTTCCCGTTTGGGAAGGGGGAAAAAATTCCCCTCTTCCTGAGACCTTCCCCACAATCCCCCCCCTCCGCCTGTGGACCCCTCTTTGAGAGGACACAAAAGATAAGACCCTTCAGCATATAGATATTGCTTCCAAAGTAATTTTAGTCCCTGAGGTTTCTTAGGAAAGGTCTCTCTAACTGTCAGGCCTATTTCAAGGTTCAGAAAATAAACATATCCCATGTGGCTCTTAGTTTCCCCGTAGGCTCTGCAGACCTCCTGCCATCCTGATCTGGAGAAAGATGGCAGGAGGAAGAAAGAACAAAGAAAAGATGAAGGTAATGTCTATTTCCAAGGATATGTTCAGGGTATATAAGAAAGTCCCTAAAACAGTTATAATTGCTAGCCTTCTCTTCTTTTCCATTTAGATGACATAATATTTGAAGACCTGGAGGGAGAGCAGGGGCAGGACAGCTTTTATACTGACACCATGAACCTAATAATAATAATAATAATAATAATAATAATAATAATATATTATTATTATTATTATTTATACCCCACCCATCTGGCTGAGTTCCCCCAGCCACTCTGGGCAGCTGCCAATCGAGTGTTAAAAACAATACAGCATTAAATATTAAAAACTTCCCTAAACAGGGCTGCCTTCTGATGTCTTTTAAAAATAGGGCAGCTGCTTATTTCCTTGACATCTGATGGGAGGGCGTTCCACAGGGTGGGTGCCACTACCGAGAAGGCCCTCTGTCTGGTTCCCTGTAACCTCACTTCTCGCAATGAGGGAACCGCCAGAAGGCCCTTGGCATTGGATCTCAGTGTCCGGGCTGAATGATGGGGGTGAAGATGCTCCTTCAGGTATATAGAACCTGAGCACGGAGTTTGCCATCGCTCTCTACCAACGCTGGGCAGACGTCCACCATGGAACGAACCTCGCCATTTCCCAAGTGAGCGTGTCTCTTTCTTTGGGGCTCAAGGGAGCACATTTGCCCAACAGCAGCATGCTCTGGCATACAGCACTCATGGTAAGGCAACCTTCTGAGAAACAGCTTTTTGGTGAGCAGTGCATTCTGTCGTGAACTTCACCTTACAGCTTGGACTGTCCTTCCTCCGAGATGCTGAGGAAGCACCAGGGCTGCCTGGGTCATGGCGGGCTCTGGAAAGCCAGACACCACCTGGCCCAGCAGGAGCGAGGACGAGGGAAGAAGCGCCAGGGCTGCCATGGGAGCTCAGCTGGATTCCTCGCGCCACCAGGAGCCGGCCCAGCCCAACTATACATCACTTTTATGTCAGAAGCATATACTTTTTAAAAAGAATTGTATGCTGAAGCCCTGCGTGCATTTGCCTGGGAGTAAGCCCATTGAAAAACAATGGTGCTTATGTAGGTGCATATGTAGGACTGCATTATTAACAGCACTTAAGTGAAAAATCTTCAAAATAACATAATTAGCCACTTGGAGAGAGAGGTACAGTACAGTCATATTTTCTGGGTTTTGTAGATTAATTTCTCAGTCAAAAGCTGTGGGGATTAGACATTCTTGAGCACATCTTGTTTCTGATAGGGAGTTTTTCCTTTTCACCTTAGCGACTTTGGATCTGTACTTCAGATGGTGAGCTGGGAAGCAGTTATTTTTGGATAGAATTTGGAAATTGCTTTTGATTAGAATTGGAGTTTTTAAAATGAATGGTTCCCCCCCCCCAAATGTGTTCTTACTAGGAGTTGCTTCTTGTTCTGCTCTGTGTTGTATTTGTAGATAGCAACCGTGATAGTTTATCTGAAATTACCAACTATTTTCACCTTCAGAACATTTTCCCCCTATCTGCAGAGACTCCCATTCCCATAATGATGAACAATAGTAGTGCTGAGGAGATAGATACGCAACTAGCTAAGTAAAATTCTCCATAGATATCTTAAACTGAAACCCCTAGCATTCTAAAGCAATTTATGGCATTGTGTGTCATTGGCAGCCTACTTCTGATAGCTGTGTTTCTCGTCTGCTCAAGGAAACTTTCTTATTTGCAGATCTTTGGTCCTTTGTTGTGTTCTTGGATCAAGCTGACTGGCAGGAGAATAAAAGCAGGTATGCCTCTGCTTCTCATTACTAGAGATGTACAGATCTGTCAGTTTGAGTTTCTCTCATCTTCTCATTCCCCCCAATCTTAAATTCGGTTCCCTACATCAGTTTGCAATTTTAAAAAAAAGTTATCATGAAGATTAATCAGTATTTAAATACTAATTTCTCCTAATATATGTTTGTATTCAAATTTGCCTAATATGCACATTTTCACCAAGCAATTTCCCCTATACTAATGTGTTTTTTGTTATTTTCACTAATACATGCACTTTATCCCACGACAGTGGTACCTCGGGTTAAGTACTTAATTCGTTCCAGGGGTCCGTTCTTAACCTGAAACTGTTCTTAACCTGAAGCACCACTTTAGCTAATGGGGCCTCCTGCTGCTGCCGCGTCGCTGGAGCACGATTTCTGTTCTCATCCTGAAGCAAAGTTCTTAAGCTGAATCACTATTTCTGGGTTAGTGGAGTGTGTAACCTGAAGCGTATGTAACCTGAAGCGTATGTAACTCGAGGTACCACTGTATATGTGCACTTTTGTACACATTACGTGGCTGGAGAAATGCATTGCAAAATTCAACAAAACATTTATTTGCAAGGATGCCTATGTTTCAGTTTTCATACTGTTTTGGAAAGTACAAATTAGGTCGGCTCACCTTTAAATGCAGATTGAATTGAAATCCCCCCCGCCCCGGAATATACACTTGGGTTCTCAACCAATAAATAAAAGTTATTTAACCCATCTAGGGATAATGTGATCAGATTTATTTTAAAGCCCTATTTGACAGAATCTAGTAGTATACCACACTTCGTTCTCTGCTTCAGGATGGCAAACTTGATATATGGTGTGATTCCGGCATATTTGCGGATATTCACAAATACATAGGGAGCTTACATACACATAGAAGATTTATAGAATCTGGCCTACATGTGGATGGGAGAGGCAGGGAGCATCTGAGGTATGGCAACCTGCCATGTAGTGATCTCTGATGATCCACTCAGACTGCCACAAGGGCACACGGCATTGTTTTGCTACCCCTGATACACAGGATGAGTTGCAGCACATGTTAAAGATTCTGGCAAAGAGGGTTCCTAGAAAACCAGCTACTATATTTTCTGATGCCAGGGCCAAAGAGACAGCATTCAAGGCTCAAATTCCAGCCATGTAGCCATTTCATCTGGAACAGAACCTGGTACCATTTCATGTACCTGGAACAGAACCTGCCTTTCGAATTGCAGACCTAAGAAACTGTGAACACTGCACCCCCTAAGCTGAACAACCTTAGAATGTTCTCCTTTTATATGATTCTCCCCTCTGTCAGGGACTGGTAGGGCACTGAGGAGAGGGTGGAGGAGGCAGTGGGGACAGAGGCTGACCCACGGGAAGGGGGCAGTGATTTGTGGGGTTCTGTGCCTCCTGTGAGGCAGGAATCAGAGCTGGGGGGAGGCGAAGAGTCTGAGCAGGAGGAATGGAGGATTAGGGTCAGCAGCCGGGACAGGAAGACGGCAGAACGCCCAGGAGCAGAGGAAGAGGTGGTGCCTGAGGGGAGGCTCAGCAGAATCTCCTCTGTCCCCCAGGACTGGGAGGGGAAGTTTGAAGTGACAGGCACAGCGGCAACTTCCCTGTAGGAGATGTTGCAGGGTTGCTTACGCTTGCCCTGTCAGACAAGGGTACTTAAGTTTGGGTGGAGGCATGGTTCTACTGTTGCTCCAACAATCCAGCTCGGATGCCAGCTACTTAGGCATCAGAAGTGTATGTTCTGTGCTTTTTAGGAACTACTGTTAAGTGTGTGCTTTGTCCATAAAGACTTAAACTAACACCCATTTGTCCTTGGTCTGGGTGTGCTGAGGACACATTTCCCCACTTCATAGCCATTTAGTCTTTACAGACCCAGTACCCCACCTCTACCCCCCAAGAGATGTAGTGGTGGGGAACCTGTGGCCCTCCAGATATTGTCATCTTAGTTTATTTCCTCTTCCTTATCAACCCCTTTTCCTTTTGTGTCCCGTCTTTTAGATTATGTATCTGAGAGCAGGGACTATCTTACTACACGTAGTTGCAAACTGCTCTGGTCGCCTGTGTTTGACTAAAGAGCAGATAAAAATGCTTTAAATAAAATAAGTGGCTTTTTAAAGATCTACAAAGGCATTTGAGCACTTTCCTTGTTTGTTAATGCATTTTTTAAATTAGAGATTTAATTATAAAATGCAGTGTCTCTTTCAGTAGCAATTTGTCCATATGTAGCAAAGGGAACATTTTAGATTGCTTCTCAAAACGCATTAGCAACAATGCAGCGCAAAGGCAACAATATAAATCAATTTGCTTCTCCAGCTGACAGAGCACCTGGCTGTTCTATCTAACCATATTATTTAAAGGTCATTCCTAAAAATGGATTCTTCGCAATCTGTTTCTGGTCCTTAAGCTTTGAAAATGGTTCTGTGATGAATGACTTTCATTTAAAATAGATGGGTCTGATATAACTGTTTCCTTTGTTTCTATAAGCGTGAGTATAGATATATTGCTCTAGAAAGACGAGTCGCTGTGAGCAAGCAGATGCAACTGCTTACAAGCTGGGTGTTAAAGCTGTGCAAAGTTAGGGTCTGATAAACCTGAACCTTAGTACGTAATCCAAGGGCCAGGTCTTAGCTCAGAAGAAACTCCTACTGGAATTTATAGCAGAAGGTACAAAGTAGTCTAAAATGGTTGGAAGAAATGTACTAGTGAGGAAAGCAGAGAGGCAGGCAATTCTAGTTCTACAAGCAAATTCAGTCCCGCCTCTTCTCCCAATAAAAGCAGCTTTGTACTAGCCAGATTCAAATCTCCTATGCTGCCTTTCATGTCTACCAACTTAACTGAGCTGCAAGCATTGCCTCCAACCCGCCCCCCTTAAGACACAGCCAGGTTAACATGGGTGAAGGCACTCCTTGAAAAAGCTGTCCCTAAACTACTTAGGGCAGGTCCCAGTCTCCTGCCTCAAGTTGTGTGCATGCATGGTCCTCCTTCAGGAGGAGTATAATTCCATCCAATATATGTTGTATCCTTTGATCCAGATCACTGCCTCCCTGGGACTTTTAGATGCAAATAAGAGATCAAGATGCATGTCATTAGTACTGTTTTCCCCAGCAGTTTCAGGCAGACATTAAATAGCACTGGGTCCGAACCAGAGTCCTACAGCAGCCCAAAAACCATGGAGCAAAGCAAAAGTCTCCTCTTCTAGGACCATACTTCTAGGACCACTGCAATACCATGCTACTTACCGTATTTTTCTATGTATAACACACACACCCCGTGTAAAACACGCCCCCTATTTTGGCGGACTCAAAATTAAGAAAACGGGGGGAGATTGCCCCTGTGTATAAGACTACCCCCCTTTTTAAACATTATTTTTCAGTAGAAAAAAACCCCTAGTCTTATACACAGAAAAGTACGGTAAACTCAATCCAGCTACATGACCCAGGAGGGCACAGTGCTGCTGAGAGGTCCAGGAGAATTAATAAGAGTTGCACTCCACCCCCACCCCAATCCACTCCCCAGCATATAATATTAAGGCAGTTTTACATCACATGTGTTTCTACAGGGCAGGGGTGCCAACTTGAATAAAATATGGGGGGGGGGGAGGTAAATCCCACCCCACATCCCATGATGTGGTGTATGCACACTATTTGAATGGCAATGCCCATCATCTCTGGGGAGGCCTGGCCCTCTCAAATATTTTATTGGGAGTCATTTTGGACGCACAGCTGTCCATGGAGGTGCAGGTTAATTCTGTGTCCAGGGCAGCTGTCTACCAGCTCCACCTGGTACGCAGGCTGAGACCCTACCTGCCTGTGGACTGTCTTGCCAGAGAGGTGCATGCTCTAGTTATCTCCTGCTTGGACTACTGCAATGCGCTCTACGTGGGGCTACCTTTGAAGGTGACCCAGAAACTGCAATTAATCCAGAATGCGGCAACTAGACTGGTGACTGGGAGTGGCCGCCGGGACCACATAACACCGGTCCTGAGAGATCTGTATTGGCTCCCAGTATGTTTCCGAGCATAATTCAAAGTGTTGGTGCTGACCTTTAAAGCCCTAAACGGCCTCGGTCCTGTATACCTGAAAAAGCATCTCCACCCCCATCGTTCAGCCCGGACACAGAGATCCAGCGCTGAGGGCCTTCTGGCGGTTCCCTCATTGTGAGAAGTGAGGTTACAGGGAACCAGACAGAGGGCCTTCTCGGTAGTGGCGCCTGCCCTGTGGAACGCCCTCCCTTCAGATGTCAAGGAAATAAGCAGCTATCTTCTCTTTAAAAGACATCTGAAGGCAGCCCTGTTTAGGGAAGTTTTTAATATTTGATGCTGTATTGTCTTTAACACTTGATTGGAAGCCGCCCAGAGTGGCTGGGGAGACTCAGCCAGATCGCTGGGGTATAAATAATAAATTATTATTATTGTTATTGTTATTATTGTTATTATTATTAGTGAGACGAAGCCCCTTCTAAGAGTTGGCTCCTATGCAAGAGGGCTTCTACAAAACTTATCATAGGATTGTGCCATTTATCACAAAGGTGGGTGACAACTGGTGGATTCCGGATCAAATTCGGCTTGAAGTCCTCCCCTTGCCAAGTGCAGAGATCTTGGGTAGTGTAGGAAATAGGAGCAGATGGGAGCAGTACAGGCGAAGGATTTTGCTTGCGCCTTCGAAAGCAAGTCCTAGGCAAATCTAACTGCCCACACATTAGCAATCAGGTTCCAGCAGCAGCATCTTTGTTTGAAGTAGCGGGGGGTCCTCAGGATCGAAATCCCAAAAGCCGCTTCTGAAGCTATAACGATGAATCACGAGAGCTTTCCCTCCAATCCCCTTGTCGCCGACTTCAAATTAGTGTTGGAATCAACGTCCGCATCGGGACAGGACTCCTTGCTTTCATCTACTACATTTATTATCAGGGCACCTTTCTCAGTAGTTGATGCGCGTTTTAATCTGTTAAGTTTTTGAAAGTTTTTCTTAATTTTTCTTTATTTTATTCTTCCTTCTGTAAACCGCTTGGAGGTTCTCTTTACAGTCAAGCGGTGCAATTTTTTTTTAAAATGAAATAAATCTTCAACGGCCTCAATCCTGCACACCCGTACTTACAACTGCGCCTCGTTACAATCAGCTGGACTTACACGGAGCAAGCGTGTAGCAGGGACCAGGTTTCAGAAATGCAATACACGCGCGCACACCCCACTCTTCCCCGCCATTTTCCCCAGGCCAGACGCCCAACGACGTTTACAAGGCACTTCAGAGGCTTGACGATCTGCACAGCGCATAGCGAAGCATCAGTTTCTTCCTCTTTCCCATCAGCTGGTGCTGCCGGTGGCACATTATTATTATTATTATTATTATTATTATTATTATTATTATTATTATTATTATTATTATTATTATTGCATTTATAGATTCCTATTATTATTATAAATCAACGTGACTGAAGAGTAGCTCTGCCAGGACGATGGGGCAATGTACCGCCCACCCCATGGAATTCCCCGTCCGCGGATCCTGCCAGAACCCCTTGAAGCTCTTCTCCGGCCCCGCCCCCGGCTGCTTCGCCCCACCCACAATTCTTAGGGCCGCGGCATCAACGGCGAGCGTCGCGTGACCGCACGTCGCGTGACGTAGGAGGAAGAAGGCGACGCCATTAGAGGGAGTCAGGCTGAGGCGGCCCCCCCTCCTCCGGTAACAGGGAAGTGGGTGTCTCTTTCCTCCGGTGTCCTCGTCTCCTTCTGCGCGGGGCCTGCCTTCTCTTCGCCGCCTCCCCACCCCCTGCTAGGAGAGGAGCGGGGCTGCGGATGTGAGGCCGCAGCGTCGGCGGCCACTTCGCTGCGGATGGCGGCGTCGGCGGCGACCTCTGGCGCGGGAGGCGGCGCTGCCGGCGGCGGGAGAAGCTTTTCCTTCAAGGTGGTCCTGCTGGGCGAAGGCTGCGTGGGGAAAACCTCGCTGGTCCTCCGCTACTGCGAGAACAAGTTCAATGACAAGCACATCACCACCCTACAGGTAGGTAGCCCGGCAGCAGCAGCAGGAGGAGGGGCGGCGGCGGCGGCGAGAGGCCGCTTCGGGGGCTTGACCCCGACACGCTCGTCTGAATGCGGTGACGCTGCTGCTCCACTTTTCCAGGCAGAGTTCTCGCAGGCTGCCGGGTCGAGGTTGCGTTTGATGAGTCCTAAGGGTGTGCACGCCTCGGCGGGGCTGTCACTTCTCGGTTATACGGGACTTCAATCTCTTCTCTTCCGAAGTGAGGAGTGGTGCTTTTAGGGCGTGAATGTGTCGCAGAACAAGCCGCGAGCCTTTTCCTACCACATCTAGCTCAAAGCCAAATAGTGCCAAATAGCTAGTAAACAATTTATGGTGATGTTGATTCACAGGGTGGCCCTCTCTCCTCTGAAGGGTATTTTGCGTTATCTCTTGTGATGCTGAAATTTGAGTGAGAACACATGGAAGCATAAAAGTTTTTTTATTGTGTGTGTGGATCTTTGGTGCTTGACAGATTTATGGGCACTTGTGGAATCCTCTTTCTTTTCAGGTACTAGAAGTATATTTGATAAGTGGATTCCGCTTCACAAAAGCTTATGCCACAATATGTCCCTTAGTCTTTAAGGTGCCCCACAAGAGCATGTGTTTCTGTGGTGCAAACAACTGGCAAGGAATATGAACACATTGCATGCTCTATATATACTAACTATATATAGAGCAGTGTGTTGTGAAATCTAGGAGCATTGTATGCATAGTTGAACCTATTTAAATCTAGTCTTCATATAGGTTACAGTGGATTTTTAAAGAATATATGTAGCCAAGGGACACTGAACAAGGCTGCTTACTTGGTGGCTGAGTACCCCATGCACTTCCAGAATCACTTATAGAAATGATTTCACATGTCACATGAACAGCGTCTGTAAATCATAAGTGCACCAAACATGTGAAATGTGTTTTCCATGGTTCATAATGTGCTGTTCCAGTTTCTTTGAACAAAAGTAACTTTTGTGGAACCCCCCCCAAAAACAAACAAACAACAACAACGACCCAACAACAACCCAAAGATTTAGTAACTGTTCCTGTATACTATCTTGTTACAAGTATTTGGGGCAAATGAGAGCAGAAAATGAAATAGTTAAAAGGAAGGTCAATGCAATTGTTGTTCTGAAATGAACACATCCATTTCAGAAGGTTTAAATCTGATTAGAAGTTTATTGATTCTTTAAAAAATCACTCGTTTTAAGGGGCAGGGAAACTTGCTGAATCATAGTCCCAAGTGTAGTGTTCACCAGATTTCTGTGTTCCTTTGAATTTAAACATTTTGCGTCTTGTACATTGACTCATTAGTTTGTGGTAACTTAGTTACAGTACAATTAATGCAAGATCAAACCTGTCACTTAAATTACTGTGAAGTCATGAGTTATCACAAGATCCACCATACTGACAGTGGTGGTTTTTGAAGTTCACTTCTTAGAACTAACTTGTGGCCTCCTTCTTTTAAAAGCAACATCTGAAGGTAGTACTGTAACTTTGTAGTGTGCTGCTTGCGGTGAGTAGCAGGGAAACAAAACTATTTATATTTGCTTAAATGCTCCTTCCAACACAGTCCTGCAGGTATGTAGCTTCTGCGTTTCCTGTTGTTAAGACTGGGAGGGAGGGAAGAGGGACAGGCAGCTGTGTCATGATTCAGTGCTATTTCCCAAGCAAGGGAACATCCATCAATCCAGTATTATGCGACCACGTAGTCTCATATTACTCTGTGATTAATACTAGGAGCAGGGGAGAGATGAGTGCCCAGGATAGCTTGGTTTCTCTGGTTAGGGAAATACTGTACATCTTTTGCACTCTCCTTTGACCTAATATGATTGAATTTGGAATCATACATTAATTATTGTAGTTCAACAGCTGTGTTTGCTAGTCAAGACCTAGGTAGAGAGAACATAGAAAACTGAAAGAGACACGCTACTTATTTTCCTACTGTTTTTACTTCATCAATTTAAGAACCTAAAATGGTTTATGTATAATTTGGCATATAAAGCTGCACTGTGTGCTATAGTTACTAAATGTAAATGTCATGGTTTTAGCGAAACATTAACTGTAAATATGCCCGGTGTTGGAGTGTTTAATCATCTGTTGGCCCATGTTGTAAGCTGAGCAAGAAAGACCCTGCTGTTGGTTTTACCATAAGTGGCTGTGGTCTGTTCTGTGGTGATGCACTTATGGTACCTAAGTTGTGGAACTGTCTTCTGTTGCAACTTTCTTTTACTAAAGGCACAACAATCTTTTGTTCACCTCCTTCTGATGCCTGTAAAAACAAACCTGTTGCTTCTGACATTTCAGGATAAATGAGCTTAGGGCAGGTTTGCCTACTGCAGGAACTATGTTCTGTTGTAATTTTGAGTAATGATTTAGTGTTGATTGATAGGTTGTATTTTTATTGGAATGTTTGCACACTGCCCTGATAACCTTCAATTTTAAAATACAATACAGTCGTACCTTGGATCTCGAACACCTTGGCTCCTGAACAAATCAGCTCCCGAATGATTGAAACCCGGAAGTGAGTGTTCCGGATTTCGAACGATTTTTGGAAGCCTAATGTCCAGTGCAGCTTCCGATTGGCTGCACTGCAGGACGTTCTTGCAGCCAATTGGAAGCTGCACCTTGGTTTTTTAACAGTTCCGGGAGTCAAGCAGACTCCTGGAATGCATTCTGTTCACGAACCAAGGTACAACTGTACCAAGGATGAAATGGCGAGTTACTTCAAGGCAGGCCTGGCCTGGGCAGAGGGGTGGGGGAACGGGGTACAATTGCCCTGGGCCTTGAAGGGCTAAGCTGGCCAGAGGGCCCTGCCAGACTTACACAGTCATGCCAAGAACACTCTGTGTCTCCCAGTAGACCGGGAACTCCTGCCCCAGCCTCAGATAAGTTCTGCACAAACCTGCCTCAACATACTGCTGTTGGGTTTTTCCATTTGAAGAAAAGGAGTGATGGCGTGGTCAACAAAAGGAAACTTATATTTGGGCTTAAGTAATATTATCTCTAGAAGCAGCATGATCCACAGTAATACCTTCCGCAGCACTTTACACACCAAACAATAACTTTTATACAGTTAAGGCCCAGGGTATAGTCTGAATAAATATAAGACCACCCAAAAAAAGCAGGATATAAATATATAAAGCAAAAGTACCACCAGTCTACAATAGAGAGGAACTGTAATTAACTTTTTAAAAAAAAGATACAAACTGCTGAAAGCTGTATAAAAATTATTATATCACTCACCAATTCCTTTCTGGAAAAATGGAAGAAAATAGCTTTTTGGAGATGGGGAGGAGGCAGAGACTGAGATGGGGAAACATTTTTTTCCATCACAGCTCCAGCAGCATACCTCATGTGTACATACATGTGTTGAGGCCCCAAGATAGGAAAGGCCCGTGGAGTCAATTGTGAACTGTGGGCATCTATCAAGTACATTTTGTTCGGTCTTTGGAGTTGCTTCTAAGTACCATATTTTTTGCCCTATAGGACGCACTTTTTCCTCTCCAAAAATGAAGGGGAAATCTGTGTGCGTCCTATGGGGCGAATGCAGGCTTTCGCTGAAGCTTGGAGATCGAGAGGGGTCGGTGCGCACCGACCCCTCTCGCTCTCCAGGCTTCAGGAAGCTATCAGCAAGCCTGGGGAGCCCGCGGGAGTTCCCACAGGGCTCCCCAGGCTGCGGATAGCAGCCTGCCGCCTGGAGCGCGGGCGCGCTGAAGCAGCGCGCCCCGCGCTTCAGGCAGATATCCTTTTCTCCTCTAAAAACTACGGTAGGTGCGTTTTTAAAAGCTTGGGCTTCCCCCGCGGCTGGGGGGGGGGGATAAAATTTTTTTTCTTTATCCCCCCCCCCAAATTAGGTGCGTCCTATGGGCTGGTGCGTCCTATAGGGCGAAAAATACGGTATATTGTGGAGAAACCAAGCTTTTAAATGCATGCATAGCTCTTAAAATTGATGCTCCTGATTGCATTTTGTTCTTGGATAGCTGTACTCTGATACAAAATGTTAAAATAAGTTTTACCATTTGAGCTGATTTTCTGTGCTGTTACTGTTACCTGTCTTCATGTTATGAAAGTTTCATAATTTACTATTTGTAAGAAAACTGTTTACTTCTTTAAATACTTATATTGACTTCCATAAAAGTATATTATGGTTGTTAACAGTGAAACATAAAAAAATGAATAATAAACAAACAGAGCAGCAATCAGGTTAGGACAAACTTGGCATGCTGGTATTAAATATAAGCAAAGGCCTGAAAAAAAAAGTTTTTAGCAATACCAAAAACTGGTATTGTTTGCCTTGCCTTTAACATATGCCTCTTGTTCACTATATTCTATTTTTGCAGTAGATAGATATCTTTATCTCATTGTAGATAATGCATTGAGTGTACTTTTATGACTGTAATTCTGCTGAATTTCTTCAACACATCATGAATCAGTTTTACTTTGGCATAAGGTATTTAATGTTCATATGTTCTTTATTGTAGGCATCTTTTCTAACAAAGAAGCTAAATATTGGAGGAAAAAGAGTAAACCTTGCAATATGGGTATGTGTTTATTGATTACATTTCTTGTGTGTCTAAAGATAGAACTCTGTTTATCATGCCAAAATATCAAGGCGTATCAAAATAGCACTGACTTTAATTTTACTAGCTTAAAAAAGAACTAACATAAATGTATTTGCTTCATGCAGGATACAGCAGGGCAAGAAAGATTTCATGCACTGGGTCCTATTTACTACAGAGACTCTAATGGAGCTATTTTAGTGTATGATATAACAGATGAAGACTCTTTCCAGAAGGTAACTATACCCTTTCCATTGAAGAAGTAAACTCAAAAGCTTCCATGTTGACCAGATCTTCTTGAAACTAATACTGTAATCATTTTTATTTTTATTTTGCTATGGAAATGAGTACAGTGTAGGACTTGAAGAACTTTGGTACCAACTTGGTTTCATGTAATGGTTGTGCAACTTACATAAAATCTCTTTGAGCTGCAGTCCTATACACTTACATACCTGCTGAGTAGACAGGGATAGGATTGCTTTCAATGTAGGAAACCAGGCAAGATGGGAATTTCTACCTGCTTGTATTTTACTGTTAGATAGATTTATGCTAGATTCTTTTCTGTCCTAGTGCTTACTATAATCCTGAAGTGAAATAATAGAAATTTCTTTTCATTCTTGCAGGTAAAAAACTGGGTCAAAGAATTAAGAAAAATGTTGGGAAATGAAATTTGTCTATGCATAGTTGGTAAGCTTTTGGTTTTCCACACCTTACTTTATGACTAGGGGATCTTGTTCAGTTTAAGTGCTAATTGTCTTTTAAATTATTGTGCAACACTTATCAAATGGCTTCTCTACAGCTTCATAAGGGTACACAGTTGTGTTTACTATTGCACAGTAAAAAGAAACTATATTTGTGCACCTTAAAAGTGAAGTGATAGTAAAGCAGAAGGTTAAATGGTGGTAGCAATAATGTGAAAAGCTTCCTTGAGCAAAAGATGACACATTTCTAAACATTTTGTAATCCTGATAGGGAATTGTTTCCTAGATACCCGTGTCCAAGAAAACAATGCAAAACCTCTTTGGGAACATGATACAATTTACTTAGTATTGCAAATGTTTAGATTGGTGAAGGATTTCCAAAAGTTGGATTATACTACAGGTGATACTGACATTTCATGTAAAAAAACTTCAGTATCTCCTTAAAACTGCCAACCACTGTTGCATTAACCACAGTTTCCTGTGGAATTGCAAAAGTGAGCGCATCTTGAAAAGTTCTTGCCTCTACAGAGTGGAGGAATGTGCTTTTTGCTTTTTTTAGCGGCAGTGTAAAGGGCTGCAGAAAGGTCTTGAAATCTTTCTGTCCACTCCCACTGCATAGCAATCTCATAAACAATCTTGGATGGTGTGAGGTTGTTGAGCTAAAGGTTGTTAACTGGCTAACAATTGGGTGGATGTAGCAGCAAAGACGCTAATGTCTCATGGGCTTGGAAATGGAAAAAAGAGGCTAGAAATATTGAAAATATTGAGCAGATGTGCTTTCTCATTTTTTGGACACTAAGAAACTTTGAATTCCTGACAGGTAACAAAATAGATTTGGACAAGGAAAGACATGTCTCTATTCAAGAAGCAGAAACGTAAGTTGAAGTCTCAATTTTAATAGCACTTGAAGATACTATCATTCTTTTCCCAGCTGCACTACATTTGGTGTGACTCCTGTTTTTCTCAGATTTAAATTTCTGGATTCCATGATATATTTTTAAAATTATGTTGCTGGTTGTGGTGAATCATCATTTTTTTCAACAGATTGCTGCAGTCCAAACTGCAAGTACCTGAGAATGAACCCCATTGAATTTAATAATAATAATAATAATAATAATAATAATAATAATAATAATAATAATTTATTTGTACCCCAGCCGGAGTCGGGCTCAGAGCAGCTAACGTCATATAAATAATACAATATGCATAAAAACAATCAATCAATTAAAATGCATCCCAAAATTAATTCAAATAAATTAAAATTAAAGTTAAAACCAGACAAATGACAATCCTCCTCAGGTTAAAATTGAAAGCAGTTAATACTTGTCAGGACCAATATGGCTGACTTCTCAGTAGAAATGGTTAGTAGAAATGGTTAGGATTGCCCTGTAAATTATTTTAGGCTTGGCTTTGGTGAATGTTTAACAGCAACGCAACAGCCCATTGGTTTTCTGTGCCCAGGCATGGCTTATATTCCTTTATAGAAACATGGGATGAAGTGCTTTAGTTCTTTTTAATTTTTTAATAAGGTTCTTACTTACTTTTCATGGTACAGAAGATACATTTTGAGTAACAATAGTTACAATAGCAAACAACAAGCAACTTGTCCCAATAAAATTACAAACTTTGTCATGCTATGTAATAAAGCATGACAAAACATGGATTACTTTAAAAGATCCCACCACATTTTCCCGTGAGTGTTGGGTGGAGTCTTGCCACAGTATGGACAATTTATGTATTCAGTAAACATTTGCCATATGTTATAAAAACAAACAGGAATTGTTTTGCCCTTTGCCTCTCTGACCTGACATGTTAATTTCTCAGCAAATGATACTGACCATAAGGATTCCTAGTTCTTGAGACTACTCTCTCCCTTCATAATACATAAGGGTGCCCTGTATCTTTCTAATTGCTCCTTGCACTCCTTTTCTTTGCTAAGCTTCTGGCAGTTAAGCCCTTGCACATGTGTGACTGCTCCAGGTTCTGGATTTCCTTTCCAACAGAGGTCTATCTAGCCCCTTTTCTGATTTTCTGCCAAAAGGCAAAACCATTTTTTAGAGTAGTCATGGGCCTGCACAAGCTGACTTGTGTAGCCACATGCTATGATTTGTTCAACTGCTTTTACATAGTTCTTAATCGGTTTTATTAATGTGTTTTTACCTGATTTTTGCATTTTGCTATATGTATTTTTCTTTAGGTTGAAGGTAGTGGTGACTACACTATGGAATGGGGCTTTGGCTCATGCAGTGGGACTTCCCCTTTCTTTATTCTGCCTTCAGTGTCCTGCATTCCTTCCAAATTCTGCTTTATATGATTGGGGGTGGGTCCAAAACTGATCGGGGAGGAGGTTTGAAAGGGAAGTCCCTTTGCATGGGCTGGTTGGGTTCCAGCCTTTGTAGCTTACTGTTAAGCCACTTTGAGAACCATCTGGTGGAAAGACAGTTTAACAAATAGCCTCCATATTAATTAACTGCAACTTCAAACATAACACATACTTACTTACTGCATTTATATCCCATCATTCTTCCAAGGTGGTGTGCAAGGAGAGAGTCAGTGTGGTGTAGTGGTTAAGAGCAGTGGACTCGTAATCTGGTGAACTGGGTTCGCGTCTCCGCTCCTCCACATGCAGCTGCTGGGTGACCTTGGGCTAGTCACACTTCTTTGAAGTCTCTCAGCCCCACTCACCTCACAGAGTGTTTGTTGTGGGGGAGGAAGGGAAAGGAGAATGTTAGCCGCTTTGAGACTCCTTCAGGTAGTGATAAAGCGGGATATCAAATCCAAACTCCTCCTCCTCCTCCTCCTCCTCTTCTTCTCCCTTTCCTCATTTTATCCTCAACAGCAGCCTGTTGAGGTAGGTTAGGCTGAGGGACAGTGACTGGTCCAAAGTCCACTCAGTGAGTTTTATGGATGAGGGGTGATTAGAACTGCAATCTTCCAGCTGTTAGTCCATCAGTCTGAGCATTACATCACATTGGCTCCCAAATTACTATCATGTTGGCATTTTCTGTCTCGAGAGACAATGGACTGAGTCTCTGGGGGTGAGGTCAAGCTGCCGGAGAATCACAGCACCCGCTGTGGTTGCAGAGACCAGTAACTTGTAACTGCTGCCTCCCATGTTGTTTTTGCTGCAATAGCAGCTCTGAAGGGACACCTCTGGAGCGCAAGCCTGGGCAGTATGTATGGAGGTCCTAGGGTGCCCAGATGACAAGACACTCTGCCCCCCTCTTGCTGATGTGGTCCAAAGGAAAGCCGAGCAATATATTTGGCACCAGCTTGGCTGCAGGAGTTACTGGAATGAGGCATACAAGATGCCATCCAACCGTCTTAAGGGACTCCACGTCAGATTTGTGTAGGGTTTACTCTTTTGTCTTTTCTTCTCCTGAATATGTCCTGCAAGGCTACTAATGTCCATATATTTCATCTATTTCCTCTATGCTGGATACTGAAGGAAATCTAAGTTTTATACTTAACTACAACATTCCCTTAAAATGTAGAATGATGTTTGAAGATTGCTATTGTTTTTTAGTTGGGAGCTAAAGGCTTTCCTTATTTCCAGGTATGCAGAATCGGTGGGAGCAAAACACTATCACACATCAGCCAAACAGAACAAAGGCATAGAAGAACTCTTTCTTGACCTGTGTAAAAGTAGGTTATTTTGTGTTGAGTTGCTAGTTATGTTACTGCTGTGAAATTGGGAAATTTTAATTGCAGCTCAAGTGCAACCAGTATTAAAAAGGGCTACCTGGTATAACTTGTGTTTCATAAACATTTAATCTATTTAGATGCAGCTGGCACAGCATTTCTGTCCAGATGGATGTTTTTCCTCTACATCGGGGTGGGGAGCCTCCAGCACACAGGCTAAGCTTGGCCCACCACTGGGTCAAACCTGCCTATCTGCCAATAAGCTATCACTCTGAGGGGAGGGGAGGTAGGCTGATGGGCAGAGCAGGGCAGGGTTTGATTTTGCATTGACTGTGCATGTTGGCTTCCCTGCTGGGAACTGGTGTACACAGCAAAATCACAGTAGGATTTAATCTCTGCTCATCAACTGACAAGTGGAGATTAAATCCTGCTCATTTTTGCTGTGTGTGCCTGTTCTTCTGCTGATGTCAGATATTTCGTTTTGAAGTCCTGACTGTTGGGACTGCAGAGTGCAGTGCAAGGCTATTTAAAAGCCCTTTTGCAAACAGCCATAGATTGCTGTTTAAATCTCTCACTTTTGGAAATCTATAGAGCACCATGGGGCTTTTTGGAAAAGAGCTTTCAAAGAATCCCATGTTGCACAATAAAGTCCTGATAGTCAGGGCTTCCAAGTGCAGCAGCATCTGATGCAACTGTGACACTGGGTGTTTAATAGGTGGACGACCTTGCCCACTTGCCCAATTTGGTCTCCAGGAATGTGGAAATAAGGATCTGGCCAGAAAAGATTCCCTACCCTTGCGGTACATGAATGTTAGTCGCTATGCAGTTTTGAATACTTTTGCACATTGTAGGATTTTATTGCATGTTAAACTCTTAATTGGCCGTCTTTCTCTTAAATAACACCTGCTGATATGGTTGTACTGCTTAATCTATACATCTGAGTTCCTTAAAGGTAAAGGACCCCTACTTAGCTGGATTCTTGTATTTCTATGAAAACTACATCTATGTTAAAATGTTGAGACTTAAGTTGTGTTGTCACCTCTTGGCCCAGGATTTTTTAAAAAATTGTGCTGGATAGTCAAGTTTTTCAAAAGTGGAGGTTGGCAACTTCTTGGGTAAAATTGCCCTGGGCTACAACACTACATTCTACATCATAGAACATTCATATTTGAGTTACTGTGTCCCAGTTGGATGGTGAAATTTTCCTCTGGTATGGTATTGTAAGTAATGCCCAATGGACACCCAAGTCAAAGCCTGAGGATTTTTTTGTACAACCAACAATACTGAAAAATTGTTGCTATACTCACTGACAGGTGGGACTGCTGGTGTTGAATTATCTATGGCTAGTGATCTCCAGTAAAATAGTAATCTACCGGTCCCATTTACTATCTCAGGGTAACAAAATGCATTTTTAATTGAATAAATTTGTAGGTAAACTTGTGAGCTATTACTGCATCTGAACTTGTACAACCTCCAGCAGCCTAGCTGCTGAACCTTATGGATTTAGAATTTGTTACGCTTTTGTAGTAGATAGTCATGATTAAGTTGTCCCATTCTTTTCAGTGGACCTTCTCTAAGCACGAGTTAATCTGAATCCAACCCTTTATCTTGGCCTAAGAACGTACTGGGCATTTAACATTAGCCTTCCATTTATAAATATTAGGATGGCTAGCTTGCAAATCTGTCAGAAGTCTCTCGCTGCTGCTTCTTCTGTAAAACATTATGAATATGCTAAACTGAACCAGTGTGACTTAAATTGCTTTTATGAGTGACTAATCTAACCTAATGCAATATCCTTCAATTCTAGGAATGATAGAAACAGCGCAAGTCGATGAGAGAGCACGAGGCAATGGTTCCAGTCAGTCAGGAACTGCAAGGCGGGGAGTACAGATAATTGATGATGAACCAGCAGCTCAGACCAGTGGAGGCTGCTGCTCATCTGGATAATTGTATAAGACTGTGTATCTTGCCCCTTAGTGAAGACTGCCGTATTCAAAGTCTCATTCTTTATCAGTGGAGAATCGGAATTAACAGTATTCAAAATCATTTCTAACAATTCAGTACCATTAAGTGCTAAACTAGTGGAGTATGTGACCAGAGAATTGGCATTTTCTACAATGGTTAACAAAGCAAACCAATGGCCTTTTTACATAGTTCTTCAATAATGAATAATATTGCATGTGGGAAAGACTTATGGCTTCATTTATATTTTAAATGAGATCATTATTTAATAACTTATATACACTATTGGAATGAGACATTTTTTGCAGCCCTTTGTATTTTGTGGTAGATTGAACTGTTATCACTTCAAAATTGCAAATTGATTTCTTTTTAATTAGCAGATACTGAATACTATTTTTGCAGGGTTGGTGTCAACCTATAACTGTCTGACTACTTTGATATATTCATTCTGTACTCCATGCTGGTAAAAATAAATTGTAAATTACATATTAAATATTTTATCTGCTTTTACAAGTGCAGGTGCAGAAATATGTACATTAGTCTTGTCAGTGATTATGAAGTGAGTAACAGCTGGTGAAAAAGAAACAAATTTCATTATTGACTGCTCACTTTTATTCTTGCTAGATTATGTCCATTCTTTTTGCTTGTTCTGAAGTTCACATATTTTGGGAGAAACTTTCTGGCAAGTATAGGTCTCTAAACACATAAGGTCTAAACATCTAGTTAGAATGTTGTGATTTGCTTCTACACTTGTTTCTTCTAATAGAAGTTTGACATGCCTAAAATATTGAACTGCTTTATAGCTGCTTTTGTCACACAAGAATTGAATCTTACAAACTTGGCTGCTTCCATCTGATAATCACTAAGCAAGACCTGATCACGAAACTTCTGTTCTTTTATCCTTGCTTCTTCTTGTCAAGCTTTTCTTCCAGTTAAAGAAATGAAAATAAGTGAAAAATAACTTGGCTGCAACAGTTTTCTTTGGGGGGTTTTTTAATAGGCCATTTAAATTGGAAAGAACACAATGTGTTTTGTATCAGCTTTGTTGAAATCCACTTGGTTTTTGAATAGGAGAAATTACAAATAAGAATATAGAAAGTATCTTCTGAAGGGACAGCGATTTGGAAAATAACCTGGAACTGTTCTTGTATTGGAACTAGAAGAGTAAAGCTAAAGTAGAATGCTAAAGAAAATTTCACTGAAGGTATTATTTGGTAAATGGGTATATGTTGGTGTGGAAATGGAGTACATGGTTTAGCCTTAGAAAACTGGCTTGTGTGATCCTCATACTAATGTCACGTGGTGCTTTGAATTTTCAGTAGTGCAGTGATCGTTATTCACATTCAAACCTAAAGATAAAGGTGCACTGAGAAACTTGATACCAACCTTATTAACTTCACTCTCCAAAACCTGGCACATAAGCTTTAAGGATTAGTCTTCTAAAACATTGCATGGATTTATTATCTTTCACAAGTTGTATGAAAATCAGGTGAGGCTTATGAGAAGAAACTAGCTGCCACACATGGCTATAATCTTATTTAATATGTACATTGTACTCTGTACCCTTGACCTTAATTGTAAGTTAGATGATCTGTTAAAGTGCATCTGTTTAGTTTGGTTACTGTGACTTAAACCATGTGCTGCTGTAAGCTACTCTATCTTCATTAAATATTCATATTTAGTACCTTTTACTTACAACTACTTTTCTCTAGTGGATACTGTTTAGCATGGTAGTAACAAAATGGACATAGGCTCAAACAGAGAGAGATCTGAAGTTTTTTTAGAAGGTAAGGCTTCTTTCCGCCAGTTATTTATTTGCATTAAAGTTAATGACTCTAAAAATTAGTCTTTGGCACTTGTAACTATCTCAGATCAAACTGCAAAGGAGGACAAGAAATTAGTGTATCAGTCTGAAAATCCTATGGTGGAAGAATAATTCCAGATGATTCAAGCAGCACCTTCCTGCTTCACCAGTCACTTAATTTTGACTGGGGTTTGGGAAGTCTTTGTAATCCTGAAGGTAGTTAGATCTTTAACAGAAGCAGAACCCACCTTCAGAAATCTATTTTAGGTACAATTCTGAGCCACCTAACATAACTGCACCTTGATCCTAGTTTACTGCATTCTTGCTCTCCTTCAGCTGGTTGGTGGTGTGAGTTTCATTCAGAAGCATTTGTCAAAGCTTATCAGACTTGTCCACAGGAGTGTTGCATGAATTTAGAAACCAGCATTCCCTTTATGTTTTGACAAGTGCCAGACTTTCCAAACTCAAACACAGATGAACATTGGGTAAGACAAAGTTGTGGGTTCATTTAATGGTTAGATTGATTAGATTTTTTCATTTTACATACTTGTAGGGCTTCCATGTAGGAATGCGCAGTAACACTTTATTCCATTAATAATAATAATTTTAAAAAAATACTATTATGCTTTCCATCTGACTGCCCCCCCCCACTTCATTACCACCACTGAGAAAGTCTGTTCCCATGTTGGCAAAGGTGATAAAAAAGCTTTTTTGCCTGCTGTCAAAAACAGAATGATGGTGCAAAGAGTGCCTCTTTGGGGAAAGCATTCCATAAATGGGGAGCCACCATTGAGAAGGCACATACTTGTGTCACCAACCTTGGCACAGAAAAGGGCCTCAGATGACAAATGCAGGGTCCAGGTTGGTTGTCCCTTGGATTAATTATTTTTCCTAGAACTTTTATTTGTTTTTTTAAATGTCAGTATATACCAAATGGGGGCTATTCAAAGGGAACCAACACTAGTTCAGATTAATTTAGTTACTGCCAGTTCAAATGTTTACTCCATGTTTACTTTTCATTTTGTATTTTTTGTTTCGTTCTCTTGTATTTGTGCATAGCGGTCAGGGGGTTGTGGTGGCATTTGTCACTGCAAAAATAGTTCGCTTGTGCAGATTCTTAACATATTACAATTGGAAGGAAAAATAGAAGGCATAAAGAGCTCTGTCATGCATGCTTGTGTGAAGTAAAGACATACAGAGGGGTAATTGAGTAGAGCATGGTATATTAGAGTCCTAGTGGCGGGGCTGAAGTGAAATGAATCACCTGTTTTTCCCACTTCAATACACTGTTACAGAATCATTCTGAAACGAATGATTAAGCACTGCCTTGTAAATTAGGGCAGGTCCTAATAGAAGTGGTTAAGTTCGTACTTGATTTTGTCAATTGCTGTCTGTTCTGAAATGAATTTGAGTCTCTTCCTCACTGCACACTCGTGTGAAAGTGCATGAACTATAAGTCCATCAGACATGCTAATATGGACGAAAGTTGAAACCATATTCTAGAAGAGATCTCTCCCTTTTAGGAAATAGAGATAAATGCCATGGCCACAGCCATTGACCTCATCAGCCAGAGTGCTTGGCTGATTGAACTCTGGACATTCATACTATAGTTGTGTAAAAAAAAAGAAATAGAGTTTACCCAAATGGCTGCTATAAATGACAGGATAATTACTTCAAGTTATTATCAGCTAAGAGCTGTAATTATTTTCTAGTTGAAAAATAACAGTTTAGCAGTGTCAGATTCACTAATACTCCATGCAAGATTCTGCAAGACCCTTGCACTTCTAGCACTTGTGATTAATAAAGGGGTTGTTTAGATGTACATTTTCCAAGAAGGTGGTATGGATTTTCCCACTGATGTGCAACTTCAGTGTGCACTTACAATGCACACACACAATAGGTGCTCTGTATGAAGGCCTGGATCTTTAGATGCTGATCTTTAACGATGTAAATACATGCTCATTGATTTACTGGTAGGTACAGTGCTTTTGGGTCTCACCAGGACTACTGAATGGCCAAACTGAGGGGTGTGTGATTGTGGTAGCTGTGTGCAGCAGGAAGAGAGTGCAGAGTAAGTCTTATAAGAAGAGATTAAGAGATAACGAGGGTCTCACACTGAAAAGGATAATAGCATGCGATGTGGTTTGCAGTGTCATACTGGCTCAGGCTCTTGCCTGGTACAGTCACCACATTGAGCAAATCTTTAGGAAACAAGCTGCCTAAGGTGAATGGCAGGTGCCACTAGTTAACAGCTTATGACCATGCTGCTAATATTTAGCGCAAGGCAGAGAGAAAGTGAGTTGAAAATATTTGTTGTTCTGGGCACCCTAGATGCATAGTTTGTAGGTTTTCTTGCCCTCTTTTCTCTCTCCCTTTCCATCTTTGCTACATAGCCACCTGTCCCTGGCACCTGCCAACTGTAGTTGCAGTGGCGATGTGGGAGGCCAGGAAGCAAACACCTCCAAAACTTATCTTCAGGTTCATATGGATGATGCAGGTGGCTTTTGAAGGCAGCATGGACCCAGGCCATTAATCAGGCCATTAATCAATTAAAAGAGGGAAACCATTACCTTTAAATGGAGCCTGGAAACAAAGAGGCAACCCGAGTAATCAGAATAAAATCCCAGTAATAGGCAGGGATCACCTCACTGATACTGGAGAATGTGTGTGGCTCGATGTTTCATAGAAAGCACGGAATTGCTTCCAAAGCACGCGTGATAAGATCGCCGCCTTAATACGAGCCACACTTTAGATCCGCCTTAAGAGGGAACGCCCACACTTCACGTCATCCAATCGAAGACTCCCTCCGCCGCCCGGATTCATGGTTTTCTCCCGTTCGGCAACTTCCGTCAGTTTCCGCCGGTACCTACTGCGCAGAACCCTTTTCTCCTTTCCTTCTCCCGCCTTCCCGCCGCGGTGCGCATGCGTCCCTCCAAGGCGGGGCCGGGCGGGGAGTTGTTGTGGAGCTGCTAGGGAGCACGTGAAGAGAGCAACGTCATCATAAACACTCGTAGCCAACATGGCGGCTCCTGGGAGCGGAAAGGTAAGAGGAAGGGAGGATGAAGGGAGCTTTTGACCCGCTGTGGGGAGGCAGTGGCGGCTGGGAGGGTTCCCTGAGGGGCTCCGGGGGTGGGAGAGGCTGCTTCTCCCTTCGCTGACCCCCAGATACTGCACAGTTGACGGGGGCGGTGGGGAGAGAAGGTGGGAATGACTCGGTGCTCCTGCCTGGCGGTGCGGGGAAAGGCCTTTGGCTTGGCTGGCGGTGGGCCGTTAGAAAGGGGGGGGGGGGTCTTCGGCGGGAGGCGGGCTGTTTCTTAACCTGATTGGCTGAGAGAGGTAAGATTCTTACACGTGGAATTGGTAAGGCCAGGGGGTTGTGCTACTGCGCTGAGGCTGCGTGAAGCCCTCCAGGCTGGAGGTGGCAGGCAACGCGGGTTTCCTCGGAAGAAAACATCTCTTAAGGCTGAATAATTTACACAGCCTTCGCTGCCATTCCTCCTTTTACACTTTTAAATTATTAATCCTGTTTTACAAGATAGCCGCTTTACACCAGCCTTCCCGGAGAGGGAAACTGTCCAAACCTTTTGCTGCTTTCTCACTTCTTGTACTCTGTGTCCAAAAGAGGAGTTTTTTTGTTTTTGTTTTTTAAAGCCTATTAGGAAGCCAAACTAAATCGGTCTTGTGTCACTAAAAGCTCTTGAACTACTGTTATCAGGAACCAGCTGTTGCGTTGTTAAAATTTACTGTGGTTGACATTTACTGTCAGAGTGTCATTATTATTTTCTGGTAAGATGATTCATGAGGTTAACTGGCTGTCTTGTAAAGTGAAATGCTCTTAAGAGGCAGGGCAGTCAAGAGTGCAGCTGAGAAATATGGCAGTTTGATGACCTGGTGGTGATTTTAATGTCAGGATGTGAAACACTGAAGGAGCAGGGGCATTTTTATAGAAGGTAATCTTTCACTACAGTGGTGTACTTTTCACAATGATTGCTTTAACAGTGTGATTTGGAGAAGGGACTTAGACACATTTGATATTGCATTTCCAAGACAGCATTGAGACTTCAGCACACTGGCTTCCATATGTTAATTACAAGTTATATGGAGAGGTACTTTCTTTCATTTATCATAAATCTACTCTAATTCACTTTATTGTATGACTTGTAAGTTCTGGTATTATAAAAGTGAGATAAATATATCTCCACTTCCTCCATGCCCTGCATTATTTTATAAACTTTTTTAATGTTCCCCATTATTCACATTTCTCCCAAAACTTAAAAAGCCCCAAATTCTTTAGCCTTTTTGATGGGAAACTGCTTCAGGCTCTTGACTATTTTGGTTGCCATGTTCTTCACTTTTTCAATTATTATTGTGTGCAATTGTGGTCTCAAAAAAGGATACAGTATTCTAAATGTGGCTGTGTATTGGTCTATATAAGGTATTGAGATATGGCTGTCTTGTTTTCACTTCCTTTCTTATCTGTAGCATGAATTTCACCATTTAAAAAACAAACAAACTACTACTGCTGCACAATGAGTTGTCATTTTTGTTGAGCTATCCACCACTAACCCTGGAACTCTTTCTTGGTCAGTCACGCAAAATTCAGACCCTCTCTGTTGATATGAAGTTAGGATTTTTGTAGATGTAGATTGATAAAGCTGTGTATTTCTGTACTTAACCCAGGGGTGGCTGGTGCCCATGGTATTGGTGGGGTGGAAAGCAGGGAGATTGACAGTAGGTGGAGCCAGAGCCAGTGGCCGGCAGAGCAAATTCTAGTTTGCTCTATCCTTCCTGCTGAATTCTCTAAAGCAGTGGTTCCCAATTAGCTAATTACTGAGGATTCCCTATTTTTCAAAAGCTAAGCCACAGACCCGCTACTTTTGAAAATTTTGATAACTCTATGGTAGTTACCTGTGCAATGCAATTTTTTTGAAGAAAATGTGGGATGGCCCCTAATAAAGAATTTTAGGTAAAAAAAAAAGACCATAAAATTTGCAGTTAGAAGTTCTTTTCCGTTAAAAAGTAGAGAGCAAGGGGAAGGGATCCCTTACATTTTTAAAATGATAAGCATGTGAACCTGCCCTGTGGAGCAAGCCATTTGCGCTCTCTCCCCCCTCTAATTGCAAGAGCCCGAAGAAACTGTGTCAGAGGTAATCCCAGCTCACTTGCCATCCAGCAACTCTTTCACAAGTTTTCCCCTGGCAGCAAGCAGGCACTGGTTGCTAGCAGAGGCTGGGTGATCCATGGATCACCATTGTGGCTTTCACTGTGCAATTAACAAGATAAGTGAGTCCCTGGCAGGGGATGGTGCCGCGGACCCCCAGGGGTCCCTGGACCCCTAACTGGGAACCACTGCTCTAAGGGCAACACTGAGGCTAAGGAGAATGAAGATCATAACCAGTGCCAATGAATAAGCTGGACCAGTCGCAAGTAACAAGGTAGGCAGGTAGGGCTGGCTAAGAACAGACTGAGTTTGGCGGGGCAGTGCCCCTGTTGCCTTAATGAATCAGCCATGAGTGACCTAACTCTTTAAGACACACAGAGGATAGAAAGGATTGTACATGTTTCCTAGTGAAAAACCTTTATCCAGGATGTTATATCGGACCATTGCCATACCTAATTTAACATGAGGGAAATTATAACAGAAAAGTTCATTTTCTTCAGGGCAGCAAGACTGAAAAACATGGGGAAGGTACAGGTATATGTATAATTTAGTTTGCTGCCGCAAGGCCAATTTTGTATTGGACTTTAATTTTACATTACCTTTCCTAGCTCTTTGTACGTACACCTTTTTTCCTTCTAAATTCCTTGAGGCATGCATGCTTCCACTCTCAATTGTCTTGTAATCTCTGCCTGAAATCTTGTGTATATTAGCTGATTAGTGCCTTGTGCTAGAGAATGAAATTAAAAAGTAGTCCCCTACATTTTCTTTGTTCGTCCCACTATCCTAATAACGACAAGTTTAAGCGAAACTTAATTCCTGTTTACTGCATGAATAGTTTAATTAGCTGATATATTTGTTCATATGCACCCACCTACAAGTGCTTTGATAGTGTACCTACCTGAGCAGAGGTGCAAGTGAATTTAATAAGAACACTAAATTAATAATTGGTCTATTTTGAGAAGGCAGCAGAAGCTGGCTTTTCCTTCTATCACTGTTACATTGAAACTGCCGTTCTGGATTGTTGCAGTGATTCATTTTGTTCTGTTTTGTTACACAAAGTATCAGTGTAATGCTTTCGAAGGAGAATAAAGATACTTTTGAAAACAGTTGTGACAAATAATACAGTTGTGGTAACGGTGAAAGCCGAGGCTGCCTGCTTCAAAATTTGTAGAATTTGTGTTTTTAATTTGCTCTGTTTGTTATTTTTTGATTTGCTACATTTTTATCCTTTTCCTGAAAGAAGCTTGAAGTGGCATATGTGGTCTTTCACTCCCAAATGTATTTTATTCTTGCCTTGAATGAGTTGGGCTCAGAGACAGTGATTGGTCAAAGTGACCTTCATAGTTGAGCATGCATTTGAGCCTTCCTGTACATTCAAAGTTAACAGTATGTATGTTAATAACTTTATAGGACCAACTGCCAAGTCACATGCAGGCAATAAGCAAGTTTCTGAGTTATGCAGATTTCTTCCTAGGCTGAAAATTTTTTTTGTGTGTGTGTGTGTTTGTAGTAGGCAGAAAGCTGGGGCTTTTTGCAATGGCCCAACAGGCTCTCTTTGGGATGCTTTTCTACATAGGATAGAGGTAGCTCCTTAGGAAGAAAAAGAGTGGGATACAAATTTAATAATATAAATAACAGTGGTACCTCGGGTTACATACGCTTCGTGTTACATACGCTTCAGGTTACAGACTCCGCTAACCCAGAAATAGTACCTCAGGTTAATAACTTTGCTTCATGATGAGAACAGAAAACGTGCTCTGGCGGTGCGGTGGCAGCAGGAGGCCCCATTAGCTAAAGTGGTGCTTCAGGTTAAGAACAGTTTCAGGTTAAGAACGGACCTCAAGAATGAATTAAGTACTTAACCCGAGGTACCACTGTACATTGTATTCTTGATTTTTTTTGCATTTGTTTATTTAGGAAGAGTTGCATTAATTTTTGTTACAGGCTTCTGTTCAGTTTGCTTCAGCAAAATTATTTCTTTTATGTCATAGTCACTCACACACTCAGTAGTCACTCACCTGCCTTCCTTCATTATCCCCCCACCACATCATCTTTAGTTGTTGGTTTCCTGGTTCAGATATAAGCAACGGTCCAGTGTTGTATGCACAAGCAATAGTGACCCTTCGACTCAAACACTTCTTTACGCTGTCTCCTCCAGTGTGGTCATGAGGAGATCAGAACACCTGCTTATTATTTTAATTTATTCAGAGCTTGTGGAACATTTTTGTATGAAGACCAGTTGACCAGGAGGACTATAGCCAATACTGGGTAGAGCCAGAGACAAAAGTGAGTGGAATTTGGAAGATTGTACAGTTTCTCTGCCATCCCATCTTTGCAGTCTGCATGAAGTTAGTTTGAGAGTTGCATATTTTCTCATAGCCCCAGGTTTACATTATGGGTGTTTTAACAAGCCAGGACAATAAAATGTGGTTTGATCCTGGGTTGTTTGAACAAATGATAGCTTATACCTAATTGGAGTTCCCTGCAGTTTGAACATAATGAAAAATGATGATTGAAGTAGAAGTGGATGCTTCTGATGTCATTGATTGACTGAGCTAGAGGAAGAGAGGAATTTGAAAGAGGAGTTTGAGTCCAAGGCTTGTTGCTGCTTCTACATATAACACTAAATCTATAACACTAAATCTATAGTTTGTCTGAAAAGCGACCAATTCACCCACACTTTGCCTGCCATTTATCCAGTATTGGTTTCTCCCTTTGTGAATGAAGGTAATTGAAGCTGATGTAGTTATTGATGCATTAATATTTTGATATTTATTTCTCTGTTCCTGAGTTCTAATGCAGTATTCATTGCAAACATGTAATTCTGTTTAATTTCCTGTCTGGATCAGCATATGAGGAGGCATGACCATAGCCTCTTGTAACAGAAATCCTACCCAGTTTCTTGCATGATTGTGTCACATATTGAGAAGAACAGGTCTTGTCACCCTAATTCAGAAGTGGGGAACCTGTGGCACTTTAGATGCTGTTGGACCAAAACTTCCATCACCCCGACTATTGTCAGTACTGGCTGTAGCTGTAGTAGGAGTCCAACAACATATAGAGGACCACAGGTTCCCCACCTCTGCCCTATTGGAAGTCCCCAGGTCGGGTTGGACCTGCCCCCAGAACCAGTTCAGGATATCAAATTGTCAGAAAATGCTTTTAAGAAACAACTTTGCTTAACTTTTTTTTTTTAGGTTGTATATGAACAGGAAGGAGTTTTCATTCACTCCTCCAGTGGAAACAGTGATGATCAGGATTGTTTGTTATCTGGGATACTGAGAGTCATAGAAAAGGTATTAAATCAATATTTTGTGTGTTATGTTTCTTGTGACTTTACCTTATGCCTTTCTATCCTGCAAAGACATTGTCTTACTGACCAAAATACATAGTGTGCAAAGTAAATGGAGGCTATTTTTGTAAATAGAAAAAAGTAAAACCTTAATGGCATTGAGTCACTTGAATAATTGCATAATTTGTGTTGTAGGATACTGAGGTGATAGTAGATTGGAGATCACTGGATGATTCATTAGATTCGTCTAATATACTATATGCTAGAAAGGTATGTTGATTACTTGCAGCAATCTTTTTTGAAAGGTTTGGAAAATTGATTTTTAAAAAAGAAAAACAAAATCTTCCTTTGATTCTCAGAAACCATAGCTGTTACATGGTAAAGTAACATAAAGGCCTAATTGTACTTTCTGATTGTGGGGTACAGGATCCATAGATCTTTGATCTGTTTATGTGATGGATGCTTTTTAAAAAATGCTATTATTAATATTGGTACATAAAACTGAGTGTATTGGTTGAGATCCATCTATTGCAAATGGAAAATATACATAACTAAGAAATGGGGACGAGACATTTATTTGGCTCAAATGGCCTTAATGGGGACCATCAGTAAGAATGGAAGGTAGGTTATGACCTGTACAGTACTTTTATGCATTTTTTAGTATAAAACTATTTGAGTAATATGTTGTATGTTCTCTAGATAGTGATCAGTGAAAGATAATCAATCCAAATCTGTTGCTTTAAATTACAAACTCATGTTCCTTGACTCCACCAGAAATACTGTTATTTTGTCCCAATCTTCCCCTCCTAATTAGGATAAATATGATGGTGGTTCTTGTTTTTAAATTTAATTTAATAGAACTGTCAAGGCAAGGAGTATGCCGTTTTTAAGTTCTTTAATTATATTATGCTATGACTTCCCCCGTCTAACTTAAGAATCTGTATACATGACATTTATCATGTTTTCTCATGCTGATCTTACCTCTAAACTAAAAAATCCCAATCTTTCCCAGAAGGGTAGTTGCTCCGTTCTCTCAGTCACTTAGGTTCCCCCTTTTGGAATCTTTTCCCAACTATAATCCTTTTTGAGGTGAGGAGATAAAAACTGTGCACAGTATTCCAGGTGTGGTTGTTATACTATAGATGTGTATAACAATATTGACAGTTTTACCTAATGATCCCTAGCATGTAATTTGCCTTTCTTACATCTGCTGGACTGTGGCTTATCATCTTCATTGAGCTATCCCCCATGACCACAAGGTCTCATTCCTGGTTAGTTGCTACCAGTTAAAACCCTATGAGCATATATGTGAAACATAGATTGTCTGCCCCAATGTGCATTACTTTACACATGCTTACATTGAATTGCATTTGCCTTTTCCCCCACCATTCACCCAGTTTGGAGAGATCCTTTTGGAGCTCTTCATAATTCCTTTTTAACCACCCTGAACAAGTTGCTATCATGGGCAAGCTTGGCTAATGCACTACTCACCCTTAATACTAGAACATTATGAACAAATTTAAAAGCACAGGTACCTATACTGATCTTTATAATTTTTTTTTATAAAAACAACAACAGGAAAATTTTGGGGGTGTCTTTTTTTATTAATCACTAGCTGCAAGTGAAACTATTTTTGATTGTTTCGATATCTTATTTAGGATTCCAGTTCTGTTGTTGAGTGGGCACAGACTCCTAAAGAGAAGACTCCACGAGGAACAGAACATCCGAACAGTTATGAGGCAGAATGGGATATGGTCAACACAGTCTCTTTTAAAAAGAAACCACAGTCAAATGGAGGTAAATGAAGAATACTGTGTATAATATATATATAAGCTATTCCAGTGGATGATCCCAGACACTGAGGTTTCTACATGTGGAAGAGACCACTGGGTTGGGCCCCTTTCCTTGCGCAGCTGAAAGCTGCAAACCTTTTGCTGTGCTTGTGGAGCTCCTCTCATCTGATAGTACTCATCACCTGTCTGTGGTGGAAAGGTGGGCTTTAATGCTCTGAAGCGGGGTGAATTTGTGTAAAATAATGCACTCTGAAAATATTCCATCTGTAGCAGGTAATGACCGCTCCCCACATCAAATGGGGGGCACCTTTTGTGTGGTCGCGCGCAACCCCCCTGGACCTATGCGGCACCTGGCAGTACAGCCTGGCTTCGCCTCCCCCCCAGCCGGACACCTGGAGGTCTCTGCCAGTTATCCTATCCCGGCTGGGGAGGCGTTGCCAGGAGATTTGGCCAGGTAAGGGGAGGACCGCCCTGCCCACACAATAGAGGGTGGAACTTACCTGGGAATTCTCCGTTGGCTCCAGAGCCAGCTGTGCATGTAGCATACTTCTTCTTTTTTGTCTTTTGGGTGTTAATGTTATAATACAAACTAAATTAGTGCCGGTGCTTTTCTAATGACAGTTCTTACTGTATGTCTTTGATAGGGTATGTGCTATTGGTTCGGCGAGAAGCGTTGAATGAATAAATACTTCAGAATTTGCAGATCCTAGTCAAGTTACATAGGAATATATCAACTGTGTTTTACTGTCAGACCATTGCTCCATCCCTGTCCATTGAGATAGAGAGTAATGGACATGATTCCCCAAGATCTTGGGCAGGGGATTTTCTTAGCCTTCCCACTTTAAATTCTTTCACCAGAGAATAAGCCTGGTGCTTTCTGAAGGCATACCACCACAAATAGTGGTGGAGCTAGCCACACTGAAGGATTGGATGAAATGTGTGCTACCATGATGTTAAGTGCACTTATTCTTGGAAGTAGTTTTCATATATTCCAGTGCTATGCATTGCATATTGGCTTTAGATCAAGAAAATAACATACTTTTTCCCCATTAGATGCTGCTGTTCACACAAATGGAGAGAACAAGTGGTCCTTCCTGTTCAGCTTAGCAGATCTAAAGTCCATTAAGCAAAACAAAGAAGGAATGGGATGGTCCTATTTGGTATTCTGCTTAAAGGATGATGTTGTCCTCCCAGCTCTTCACTTCCATCATGGAGACAGCGCCTTATTGATTCATTCCCTTAGAAAATATGTGGTGCTCTGTGAGTAAGTATTCATTGTGAGGAGTCTATTTGGTCAGTTATTCTAGCTTTACTGTTTGCATAGCCATCATAATGAATTGATCAACTTTTTTTTTTAAGCCAGCCAGTGAATAAATAATGCTTCTAGTCATAGTTTTTAAACCCATCAATAGGCTCAAGTTGTGATTTTAAAAAGAAATACTAAATTGTAATTATCAAGCACAACTCTGCGAAGAACCTGTGATGTTACTACAGGATGCATTTATTTATTTATTTATTATCTGCCCTTCACCCTAACGTCCCTGAGCAGGTTACAATATTAAAAATATACACCCCAAGTGTCAAAAGCTAGGGTAAAAGGTGCATTTTTAGTTGACATTTTGCACAGAAACTCATACATAGATGATTTTAAGATGACAGCCCAAGCTATAGCAAGCAGGTAACACTACATATGGAAGAAAGTAGTGGCAGGTACAGAATCTCCTGAAATACTAAATTCTCCTTCTGCTGGCTGTCTACAGTAGGGAGAAGGTGGGATGCAAAATAGAACACCCCAGCATTCTTTCTCCCTCTGCCAAGTGGCTGTAGCTAGCAGAAAAGCTGCAAGGAAATCCAAATGCAGCGCTTCTTAGTTTTCCAAGAATGGCAGCTTAGTTCACTTCTCCAGATGCTGGTGGCCAGGCTTCTGTAAACAAAACATCCTTATTGTAAAAATATCCTATAGAGAAGTCACTGCAGCCCTGTAGCTGCACTAGGCTTGAATTTGCAATTGACCAGGCCCCTAAAGTCTTCCCTCTCTTACCACTTGCATCTCCTAGATCTGACCCTTCCTGCTTTCAGGACTAATCTCTTCAATGATATTTCTCTGTTGGCTCTGCTGGATCAAAATGAGTGATCCAGGTAATAGGGAATAAATAATTTCTTTTGGAGACTGGTAATAAACAATTCACCTACGATAAGCTCTCCAGTAGTATATAAACCTAAGATTACAGTACCAACTAGTGAGTGGTTTGAGGGGAAGAGGGAATTTCTGTGATGCCCTGAACAAATACAAACCTAGGCCATTGGCTACTAACAATAAATATCTGACTGACTGAGATTGTTTCCTACATCTTGTATTTAGTCCCAGACCATGACTGGATATCGTCTAACTTCTCTTAAAAATATACTCTAAATGAGTAGGCATTTTCTAGTTGGCACTCAAATCTGACAGAAGCTTTTTTTAGTTTCAAGCAAGTAATGCCTAATTAGAGAATTGAAGTATACAAGAGAGTAAGTAGGATTTCAAAGTTTCTTTTTAAAGACTCTGAATTCAGTTTAATATTACTTGAAAAATATTTCCTTGGTACAATATCGTAAATAACTGCTCATAGCAAATAAAGGGATGCTAATTTATTGTGAATATTACTCAGGATGAGTTTAATTAAAATGGAAGTATCTTTAAGAGGTTTTCTTATTCTGATGGGTTAGCTAAGTATGACGCATCACAACCTTTGCTTTTTGGGCTGTATTAGCAAACCTCAGTTCTGGTTTATTAACAGCCGTGTCATCAAGACTGATTATATCGCCTCTTCTGACTTTAAGATGCAATCTGTTGTTGAATTTCATATCCTCTGGCACAAATGCTGCATCCTTCCATGCCAGCACTGGGAAGCGATAGCATTTATTAAAAGTCTTATCTTTAATAACAGAATAGGTGGTAGGTGTTCCAGGTAACAATGAATAAATGTAATGGTGTTTTGTTTCAGAAGCTAGTAATAGTGAATCCAACCAGCTAATTTCCTGAATAAGCCTGAGGTGGCAATCAAATACTTTCAACTTTTTTAATAGTGATGTCTTCTTTCCGTATATTTCTGTGTGCACATGCACACATATAATCCTCTTAAAATATTGCACAATGAATTCACTTTTCTCAAATGTGATGGCTATATTGTTGAATTTCCCAAAAGAAAGACTCTGATTCTAGAAGGGAAAATAGTTTCTTTTTGTTCACAGATCTCCACAGGACAAGAGAATTCTTGTGAACTGCCAGAGTATTTCACAGTCCTTTGAAAATCTCCTTGATGAACCAGCATATGGTTTATTAGAGGTTTGTGTGATTTCCTATTTGTTTAATATTCAGTTTAATATTCAAGATTTTTAAATGCCCAATTCTTGAAGGAAACTAAATTTCAAACCTGGGAATTTTCATGCTGGCAGATCCTTATTTTTCTTTGCTATGTTTTCTGTACAAAATGAAGTATGTATTTGATTTATTTTTAAAATGTCCTTATCAGTATCATGCCCTTCTTCCCAGTGGGAACACTGAACTGGTGAAAGAGGCTGTAATGCATTATTTTGGAGATGCATTTTTTTCAGCTTCCTGTAGCCTTTTGGACACAACTTGTATCAGTTATTACTCTTTGGGCAGCTTGCTTTTGAAAATTAATGTCGTACTATCAGAATTCCCCCCCCCCCCAAAAAAAAATTTGTGTGAGCCATTTCAGAATTTGTTTACCCCTGTGCTGTTCTCAGAAACTGAAGACTGATCCTTACACAGCAACAATGGGAAGATTTTCGAAAGTGACCAACTATATATTTGATAGTTTACGAGGAAGTGACCCCGCAACTCAGCAGCGGCCTCCCTCAGAAATGGCAGACTTCTTTAGCGATGCTATACCAGGCTTGAAAATAAATCAACAGGAAGAACCAGGATTTGAAGTCATTACACGAGTAAGCATTCTTGATAGCGAGGGTGGTTTTAAGATACAAATTAGTGGATTGGTAATAATTTAACAGCTTTTCTGGTGCATATTTTAGATTGATTTAGGAAAGCGACCCGAAGTGAACAGAAGACAACCAGTGTCGGTTGAAGAATGGACTAAGAATATGGATTCTGAAGGGAGAATCTTAAATGCTGACTCCATGAAACAAATGATATTCAGAGGGGTAATATCTTAGAATATCTCTTTAAAAATTGTACCATATTTGCCCAAATATAAGCCGTACCCAAATATAAGCTGCACCTTTAAAATTCAAGAGGGAAAAGGAAAAAAAGACAATACCCAAATATAAGCCGCTCTCTTAAAATTCCACAGGCACTCACACCTGTTCCGTTATACCGTATGTCTGTTTCAGCAGCGATATCATAAAAGCCAATTTTTGTAAGGTTACGAATTTAAGCCGCACTTTAACTTTTCACAGTCGGAATTTGCAAAAAAAAGTGTGGCTTATATTCTGGCCAATACGGTATTTGATTCCTTATTGCTAGGACAGTAGCTAGCAGGTACATGTATTTGGTTATCCCTCCAGAAAAGGTTAACTGAAATTCTGACTCATGCAAATAGCAATACTCCGAAGCAGCTGACCATCAAATCAGGGGTAGCTAACCTGTATTCCTCCAGAAGTTGTTGGATCCCGACCCTCACCCACCCCAGCCAGCATGGCCCATAATCATGGATGATAGGAGTTTTAGTCCAACCACACAGCTAGCCATGCTTGTTATATAAACCCTTTAAGTTCTGTTTTGAAAGCAGTGATTTCACGCCGTGGATTTCTAATGCCGTGTTTGGAGAAGCTCAGTACTTTTCATGTGTGTCGATACTGCCAATTGCAGGACTGGTCCTTGAGTGGCCGATACTGAATAAGGCAGAGTTATGTGAAAATACGTTGGAGTGAACAATACATAAATAAGAATTTAGCAAATAAAGAATGCAAATCTTTTAGGACAGAAATGAGGATGTTCTAGCCTTAGTTTAAGGTTTAAATGAAGTCCACTATGGCCTTAGCTTTTTACTCCATAGCCATTGATAGAACATGGGTGTCTTGAAGGAGTTTGCCCTAAGGCTGAGATGGGGAACTCATGACCCTCAGGGTGCTGTAGGAGTACAGCTCTCCTCTTTCTTGACCATGCTGCCTGGGGCTGATGGGAGTTGGAGTCCAGCAACACCTAGACATTACATCCTTGTGCACAGTGCCACTTGCCTAAATCTTTTCTAGATGGCTCTAGGTAAAGCCAAATAGAACTACCTTTAGAACTTGTTGGAAATTATTTGTAATGTTTTAAGATTTGCCTTCCCACAGTGACTTCAATTTAACCTGTTATAGATATTTTGGAGTAATGGCTTTAAAAGATAAATGGTTTCAGTATTTACACTTAAAGCTTTCAGATAAAGTTAGAAAATGTAAGTTTCTGTCTAAAGACCTATGAATCTGCATTTTAATAAGATGTGATATGAGAGGGAAGGAGGTAGGGAGCTTAGAAAGGGGGGTGATGCGGAAAAACATGTAATTTAATTAACCTCCAGGTTGATAACTTCAGTTTTTTCAGTGCTACGTTTATAAACATAATGCAGAAAAATATTAAGGTGGGGAAACAAACATAAAAGGTTAGGTCTTAATGAGCATCCTAAAAAGAAGTTGAAGAAACTAGGTGATTTCACAGCAGGGGAAAGAACCCCACCCCCCAAAAAAATATAATGACCAGAGGAAATCAAACGTAGGAAACAGTAGCAATAAAATTAGGTAATGTTAGCTTCTGCACAGCTACAGGATTTGAATAGAGTTGTTCTTATAAAGCACCTGATGTTGCCATTGCTATTTTATTATGTTCTGCTTAGGGCCTTTGTCATGCTTTGAGAAAGGAAGTTTGGAAGTTTCTTTTGGGTTATTACCCTTGGCACAGTACTAGGGAAGAAAGAACAAATATACAGAAAAGGAAAATGTAAGTACGGCTCCCTTAAAACAATGTCATAATGTGGAGTAAACTTTGCATACTTGCAAGACAACTGCTTACGAATATCATTACTACTATCATTTTTTCTTCAGAGATGAGTATTTCAGGATGAAGCTTCAGTGGAAATCTGTCAGTGAAGAACAAGAAAAAAGAAACTATAGATTGAGGGACTACAGAAGTCTTATAGGTAATTTTAAGAAACATAGAAGGCAAAGAGATATGTTAGTGATAAACTTTTACTCCTTTTTTAAAAAATTGAGGTGACCTCAGTTATCCACCATGTTTGTTAGACATTGTTTCTGTAACAAAATTATGACCTGTTAGGTTCAGTGTGTTAGGATTCATGGCTTCTTTCTCTTCCATGTCCTCCACTGTGAACAGAAGACAAATATAATAAAAGGATTAATAATGAATAAAAATGAGCCAAACAAACAAACTCACCATTCTTTCAACGAGTGATCTCAGGGCTGCCATGAAACAGTGTATTTTAGTCACCAAAGGCCTGGATAAACAGGAATGTTTTTAATTTCCTCTTGAAGTCAGCATGCATGCTGTGCAGCCATTTCTTTTCTGATCCTTGTAGTTGATGCAATTTTATTTTGCTGCTGACTGAAATAAATGAAAGCTGAGTGTGTGCTGAACTTGATTTCACTTTAAATAAGTTTCTATAGGTTGCTGACCATATGCTTTAGTAGCCTGTTATAAACTAAAACTAACATCAAACTTCATTATTCTCTGCTCTAACTAGCAACAGCAAACATTTTAAATGCTTTATAACATTAGCAATAACTCTTAAAGGCAAGAGGGAAAGTTTGAAACCAGAAAGCTAAGTTGTATGTTTAATGTGCATCACAGCAGGCATGCAGTCACACCAGTGTAAGAAGCAGAGTAATATTTTTAGTTTAAAAGCAGCAAAAAGGGAGGAGCATCTAACCTTTTTCCTTCTTGCTGCTTTTCCAAATTTCTTTCCTTTAGCTCCTACTGACAATCATGTATTTTGCTACTGAAAGCAGACACACATTCAGAATACTAAAATTGAGCTTGGAGATATACGTTTGAGGGAAGAAATAGCTAATGTCCTTGCTATTGGCATTTGAAGGCTTTTTTATTTTTTGCCTTTTAATACAACACAAAACGTATTAGAAGTGTCAGAGTTGAATGTAGACAAGAAGCTTTATTCTCCCGTAGCTTTACTATAATGATCTTATAGTTTGCACAGTAGGGTACTTTGCTCCTGCCCAGTCCTTTTTGCTGAGCTAAACCAGGGTTAGGCTTAGCATGTAGTCTAAGGCAGGACTCATGGTTGAGCACACTCACTTAACCACAAACTCTAAAGTCCTGGTTTAGCTCAGCACAGTGCAGCAGTACAAAAGGCAAGAGAGGAGCAAAATGGCTTCAAGATCCTCTCTGTGTCTTCACTTGCTTCTGCGGTTTGGTAAAGCATAGCTAGGTTTGATTCACACAAGAAGCTTAGTCAATGCATTTTAACCAGATTCTAATAGTGTGTGGAATGTTACAGTAGCATAAAACTATACAGTATATGCTCAGAGACTAAGCAGATAAACCAGGGGTCGGCAACCCAAGGCCCATGGGCCTCAAGCGGCCCATGGGGGTCGTTTAACCAGCCCAACGACCCCCGCCGCTCGCTTGCTCAGCTTCTGTGAGCTGTGCTAAACAGGCACGGAGCAGAGGGGACCGCCTTCCGCAACGGTGGCCAGGAATGGAAGTTCCTGCAGCCACTCGAAAGCTGCACATGCCTCCTCCGCGCCAGAAGGAGCGCTGGAAATAGTGTTTGCGCATGTGTGTGGCCACACTGCAGGACCGTGAACTGGCCCAAGCCACAAAAATTTGCCGACCCCTGAGATAAACTAACTCCTGTAGCAATTAAAGAAACATGGGGAAATGGAGTGTCCTAATAAAACATTCTCATGCTAAACCAAGCAATTAAACCTTAAAGGCTTGATTACATATCAACTCCTCACCATTAAATTTAATGTAACACCACATATCTAGTACATTTGAGTGACGTTTTACATTTAACATATCTCAAATAGACTCTGCCGTGTGTTAATTCAATGAAAATGTTTTACATTTTAATCAGGAGGTTTCTATAAAAAGTATACCATTTTCTAAGTGTTTGGAAATCTGCTTATAAGAAATCATCTTATTTGAGACAGGAAGAATTTGTCTTAAATACTCTTAAAAGCTGCTTTAATGCATTTTAAATGACACCCTCTGAATTTAGTTGTCTTTACTAGGCACTTCAAAGCTCAGCACAGTGTTTGAGAAATTGGAAATTTGAAGAGCATCCTGCATTTTTTAGATATAGGCTTAGCAGAAGCTGTTTTGAAAATGTATTAAATCTGTGTGCTGTTTTTCAGAAAAAGATGTAAACAGAACAGACCGAACAAACAAGTTTTATGAAGGTCAAGATAACCCTGGGTTGATATTGCTTCATGACATTTTGATGACCTATTGTATGTATGACTTTGATTTGGGTAAGTAGGATTCTACTTATGTATGTGTACTACTGTATCTGATCTAGTGTAACTTATTGTAATTACCCTTCAGAGAAGACTTGATGTACATTCTGTCTTAGATGCCCAAATTAATTATGTGTTTTATCCTTGGTTGCAACACGTGGGACCTGCAACAAACTTGTTTAGTTTCGGTACTTGTGTACTCCTGATTTTGGAAATCAAATAAATGTATCAAAAAGTTTCCATTGCTCGTATGCTTATTTGAACAAATACCATATTTTTCCATGTATAAGATGCCCCTCATGTATAAGACGCCCCCTATTTTGGGGAACTCCAAATTAAGAAAACACCCCTCAGCACTACCTGTGTATATGACGAGCCCCAATTTTAAACCTATTTTTGCTTAAAAAACAAACACCTCGTCTTATACATGGAAAAATATGGTAATTTAGGAAGAGGATGGGAGAAACTAAATACAGCAGTTACTTTTCAATCTTTTGGGTACAGTTTGCCACATATCAACAGTCCTCTCTCTCTCTCTCTCTAATGCAAGGCTATGTTCAGGGAATGAGTGACCTGCTTTCTCCGATTTTATATGTGATGGAGAATGAAGTTGATGCCTTTTGGTGCTTTGCATTGTACATGGATCAAATGGTAAGTCTTTTCATCTTCATTCCTGTTGTTAACTTCAATTACTGTTTCAGTGTAACTTATTTCTGTAACTTCTGTTTATCATTAAACTTTTGTTAGCAATTTATGTAGCATTTCTCTTGCAGCGTAGCAGCAGATATATAAGCAAGAGATGTATTTTCCATAATTATAAAGATAATGCTATGTTTCAATGTTGTAACCTGCCCTGGGACCTAAGGGTGAAGGGTAGGTAAATAATAATTATTCTTGGCATCTATCTGTCTCGAGAGACAATGGAAGAGTGTGCCTTCAGGGGGTAAAGTCAAACTGTTGAAGAATTACAGTGCCTGCTGTGACTGTGGAGACCAATATGAGAGAGACCTATTTTATTGCAGGTGGGGCAGATGAAGGTGTCCAGTCTCATTGGACTCCAAATTATTCTAATTTGCTTAATTCAATAAATTAAAATTATCAAATCATATCTGATCTTGAAAGCGAGCTGCATGGAATGCTGTTAGCATCCCAACAGGACCAAAATCACATTAATGTTTAGTTTTGTTATTATATATTTGTTTTGATTTAATACTCACCTTGGCCCTCATGTAGAATAAAAATATTCTAGATGCTGTTTCAATTTGTTTCCCATTCAGCACCAGAATTTTGAAGAGCAAATGCAGGGTATGAAGACACAGCTAATTCATCTGAGTACTTTACTTCGCTTGCTAGATAGTGGATTTTGCAGTTACTTGGGTATGTATGACAGCTCAGAACAACTTACCACTGATGATGATGATTATGTTTTTCATTTACACCTTTCCCCATTCTTATACAGTAGTTCTTTTTGACTTCCCACCCAGCATTCCATGACCGTTCTTTTTACATCTTGTTTGGCTGCATGTACATTATTTTTTTCACTTTATTTTCCACGCTTTCATGTCTTTAATCTTGTCAGCTGTTGGTCACAAAGTTACCTGGAATTTATATTTTAAGTCATATTTCTGTAAATATTCCCCCAAGTACCCCCACTCACTTCTCATCTGTTTATCATATTGAGTTCTTATTTTAGTTGTCACACTGGCTTCTGGTTTTGCCATGCAAAGGGAAAGCTGTGGCTCATTGCTCTCCTTCCGAGGGAAACCAGGCTGTCATGGAAGTGGGGGGAAAGTGTGGGCTCCGCGTTTCTGTTGAGTTTCTGTTAATTGGTTCTCATGGGAAACTTACAGATTCTGGCTTCACACAATTAACTCAAGGCAGTGTCAATTTACTCTTGGCAGAAAGCCAAGGTCAGCTTGACCTAGAAACTACTTACTCTGATTGGTTAACGACCAGCACTCAACTCTGTTATCTAGGGATTGCTAGCACAGTGTGATGTGGGGTGTGTTAGGAGTAGGAGTGCTGTGTGTGGTTAAGAGAGAGAGAGAGAAAGAAAGGATTTATTTTGCTTTGTTTTGTATGCAGAAACTCTGCTGGTTTTATTTTTTCCTTTTAATAAATCCTGTAAATAGTTATTCTGAGTCTAGCTGACTAGTCATTTCCACCTCAACTAGCTTCTTCGCTGTGCAGGAAAACTCTGCTACGTTTGGGCTAAAGCCATTAGAGCTATGCCTGACACTTCAAAGTTCCATGAGGTTATGGGCATTGTGCTGCCAGCCTGAGTTGCGGTGGTGTCAGCATCAACGGCGTTGGTTCCAGTAGTTCCAGAAGTTGTTGTTCCTGTTGGTGCAGCAGATGGACACTGGCTGGTTCCTGACTGTGGTGAGCTGGTGACGCAGTGGACACAAGGACAACAGCTGCAGCGTGTGAGTGCTGGGTGCTGTGGTTCCTGTTTTCTCTCTCGGTGGTTGTGAGTAGCTGGTTCCGGGTTCCAGGGACATCGCTCTCAAGATGGCCTCACAACCAGTTCAGATGGCTTTTGAGCGTCTGAATGACTCCAATTACTTGCTGTGGTCGGAACGCATGCAGGCAGTGCTGCAGAGGGATCGTCTCTGGCAAGTGGTGAGTAAGTTTCCTGCGAAGCCTGATGATGACCTCGATAAAGACCAAAGAGCAAGGGCCACAATTGTCTTGGGGCTGGAAGATTCCCAGTTGCCGTATGTGAGGGGAATCAAGACAGCTAGAGGTGTGTGGCAAGCACTTAAAGAACTCCATGTGCGTGAGACAGCGGTTTCCAAGCTGTTCATTCGCAAGGCATTGTACAAGGCAATGTTACAGCCTGGGGTTACAATGCAGGAACACCTACACAGTTTACAGTTAAAGTTTGCTGCGCTACAGGAAGGAGACTGTGCATTAGACCAGCAGGAGAAGGTGGCTATTATTTTGAGTTCTCTCCCGGAAAGCTGGGATAATTTAGTTTTGTCTCTAGAAGGCATACAGGAGCGTGATTTATCAATCAGTTACGTTACTGGGCGTTTGATTGAAGAATGGCAGAAGAGGCAAGAAAGGTCGTTGGCTGCAGAGGCTTCTACAGGCGGGCGGTTTGGAAGGAGTTCTCATGCCGTGCCAGGGGTGAAGCAAGAGCAGCGTGCCGGTGAGGAGTCTGCGTTTGCTGTTAGGCGTTGTTTTCGATGTGGGTCTTCAGCGCATCTAAAACGGCAATGTCCTGAGTTGGTCAAGTCTCAGTTGCCGGTGCAGAAGCAGAGACGAGATCAGCAGCAGCAGCAGCAGCAGCGTAAAAAGAAATTCTTCAAACGAAAACAGTCGGCTCAACTGGTGACCGCCGAGGTCAAGATTGCTGATGAGAAACAAGCTGTCTGGGTGGTCGATTCGGGAGCGTCTCGGCACATCGTAAATTCAGATGAATTGTTTGTTTCCAAGAACTCAGCACAGCGCAGCCAGGTGGCTCTAGCAGACGGAAGTACTTCCGAAGTGATTTCGGGGGGTACAGTTTTTGTTCCTTGTCTTCATGAATGCCTGCAAAATGTACTTTGTGTGCCGTCATTAAGGAGCAATCTGATGTCTGTAGATTGTTTGCTAAAAGCTGGGTTTAAAGTGCATTTTGAAGGAGACAGTTGCATTATTAAGAAGGCTGGTGAGATTTTAGGCACTGCTAAGTCAGAGGGAGGCTTGTTTTGGCTTAAAGCAGGATCTCAAGTTGCAGCAGTAGTCAGTAAATCTCAGCCTGCAGTGAATAACAAAGCTATACATGACAACTGTGTGCACTTATTGCATAGGAAAATGGGGCATGCTTGCTGGAAAAGTGTACTAAAAATGTCTGAATTGGCTGATGGGGGTGATTTAAAGAGTTGTAACAAGTACCTTGATTGTAATGTTTGTAAAAAGGTTAAAACCCACAGAGTCTCTTACCCCAGAAGTGACAGAGTTAGTGAGTCACCGCTACAGCTGGTTCACATGGACGTAATTGGTCCATTTGCTGTAAGCAGGGGTGGATCGCGTTTTTCACTAACAATTGTGGATGACGCCACACGTTATTCTTGGGTTTTTCCCATGAAGAATAAGGGTGACGTGTTCACTAAGTTTAAAGGCTGGGTGGCATCTGTGGAAAGATTTCTGTCCACTAAACTCAGAAGGATTCAGACGGACAGAGGTGGCGAATTTATGTCAAATGCTTTTAGAGATTGGTTACAAAAGCGTGGCATTGGGCATAGAAAAACGAACGCTTTTCCCCCAGAGGAGAATGGCGTTGCAGAGCGAAAAAACAGATCTTTACAAAATATGATGTTTGCCATGCTTGATGATGCTGATTTGCCCATGTCTTATTGGGGGGAGAGCATGCTCACCGCGTGTTATCTCCAAAATAGGCTCTTTCATCAAACAATAGGTACAACCCCGTACTTTAAATTGTTTCAGAAAAAACCCAAAATTGACCATTTGCATGTGTTTGGATCAAAAGCCTGGGTGTTAATTCCAAAACAAATGAGGAAGAAGGGAGATCCTAAGACTAAACAGTTAGTGTTTGTGGGTTACCAGGAGCTGGGAAAAGGTTTCCGCTTTGCTGAAGGGACAAATGGCATTGTGATCTCCAGGAATGCCAATTTTTGTGAACATAGTGGCTGGGAGAGACTACATGCCAATACTGAGGTTTGGTTTGAACCTTCCCAGGAGCTTCATGACTCTGAAGGTAAACATAGAGAATCAGAGTCTGAGGGGGAGGAAAGTTCAGATAAGAGCTCTCAAGAAAGTGGAGTTGCCCAAAGACCAGTTGTTAAGCAACAAAAGAGAGGTCGTAGTTCTGAGGAGGAAAGTGGGTCAGAAGAAAAATTTTCTCCCAGAAGATCTAAAAGACAAAACAAAGGAGTGCCTCCGGTGCGTTTTTCTCCAGATACTGCAAATGTATTTAGTGTAATTGCAGAGCCCAAGAGTTTTCAGGAGGTGTTAAAGTTACCAAAAGAGGAGGCAGAGCTCTGGGAGCAGGCAATGGAGGAAGAGATGTCCTCTCTGAATGAGCACAAGGTTTTTACACCAGTAGCAGCGCCTGAGGGGGCAAAGATTGTAGGCTGCAGGTGGGTGTACAAACTTAAACCTCTGGTGACAGGAGAGTACAAATACAAAGCTCGTTTAGTGGCTCAAGGATACTCTCAGAGGCCTGGAAAAGATTATGACGAGACTTTTTCCCCTACTGCTAAGGGGGACAGTGTAAGGCTGATTTTAACGCTTGGTGCAAAGAGAAAACTCCTGTTAAACCATTTTGATATCCAGACTGCATATTTACATGCATCAATATCAGAAGACCTGTATCTAGCCGAACCGCCTGGTTATGAGACAGGTTCCAATAGAGTGTTGAAATTAAACAAAGCTCTATATGGTCTTAAACAGGCTGCAAGATCTTGGAACAAATGTTTCCATGAGGCCTTAGTGTCATTTGGTTTCAAGCAGAGTACAGCTGACAATTGTGTTTATGTACGTGGTACAGGCAGTGATCAAGAGTTTTGTCTGATTTATGTAGATGATGTATTGTATGCTTGCAAAACAGATAAACAAACTAAAAGGTTTGCCAAGCAATTGTCCAGTAAGTTCAAAGTGAAAGACTTAGGCCCGGTTAGGACATATCTAGGGTTGGAAGTGTGCTGGGCCCAAGATGGCAGCTGCCTAATTAGTCAGCAGAACAAAGTTAAACAACTACTGACTACATACAGGATGCAGGATTGCAAAGGGGCAGTGGTGCCTATGGATCCAGGTTTCATAAAAACACTTCATACAGACGAGAGTCCTGAATTTGAACATCCTGATGTATATCATTCTGTGATTGGAAGTTTATTGTATCTAGCACAGTGGTCCAGACCTGATATTAGCTACGCAGTAGGCATATTAAGTAGATTGGTCTCAAAACCCACACTAAATGCCTGGAAAGGGGTAAAACAAGTTCTGAGATACCTCAAACAGACAATTGGCTATATGTTACAATTAAATTCTTCAGAGGATGAAATGTTGAGTTGCTACTGTGATAGTGACTGGGGAAATTTGCCGGATAGAAAATCTGTCACAGGACTGGTCATAATGGTCGGTGGAGCTTTAATCAGCTGGCGGTCACGCAAGCAAGACGTTGTAAGTGTGTCATCAACGGAATCAGAGTACGCCGCGTTGAGTGAATTGTGCAACGAGGTGATTTATTTCAAGCATTTGTTAACAGATTTAAATGTAAATTGTGGAGAACCAGTACAAGTTCACATTGATAATCAAGCTTGTATAACCTTAAGTAAAACAGAGGGTTTCAAATCGCGTTCCAAACATATCTCTGTAAAATACCAAAATGTACGTTGCTGTGTACAAGACAATGTAATCACCTGTACTTATGTATCAAGTGAAGAAAATGTAGCAGATGTGTTAACTAAACCATTGGCAAAGGTAAAGAACAAACGAATGTGCAAGGGTTTAGGTTTGCTGGAAAAATAATCTCCTACATAGGTGTATTTGATGTTAATTGTCCAGCAGAATCTGTGAGGGGGTGTTGAGTTTCTGTTAATTGGTTCTCATGGGAAACTTACAGATTCTGGCTTCACACAATTAACTCAAGGCAGTGTCAATTTACTCTTGGCAGAAAGCCAAGGTCAGCTTGACCTAGAAACTACTTACTCTGATTGGTTAACGACCAGCACTCAACTCTGTTATCTAGGGATTGCTAGCACAGTGTGATGTGGGGTGTGTTAGGAGTAGGAGTGCTGTGTGTGGTTAAGAGAGAGAGAGAGAAAGAAAGGATTTATTTTGCTTTGTTTTGTATGCAGAAACTCTGCTGGTTTTATTTTTTCCTTTTAATAAATCCTGTAAATAGTTATTCTGAGTCTAGCTGACTAGTCATTTCCACCTCAACTAGCTTCTTCGCTGTGCAGGAAAACTCTGCTACGTTTGGGCTAAAGCCATTAGAGCTATGCCTGACACTTCAAAGTTCCATGAGCTTCAAAAACTCCAGAGCTGAACTGGATTTCCTAAAGAGCTCCTGCAGCGCCAGAGGGTCTCCCCCCCCAACCACCTTTCACCAGGGGAAAACTTACCACTGTTCTTATCTAAAATCTAGACAGTGGCTGTGTTGGCACGCCCTGTTAAGTCAGACTTTCTGGCTTGTTGTGGTTTACTGAGAATGAGCAGCAAGTGCATGCTGCCCAGTTGCTCCCACTTCACGCCTCTGACATGACCACAATAAACAAATCAGGAAGCATTGGTTTCACATTACAGTGGCACCTCGGGTTATAGACGCTTGAGGTTACAGACTCCGCTAACCCAGAGATAGTACCTCGGGTTAAGAACTTTGCTTCAGGATGAGAACAGAAATTGCGTGGCGGCAGCAGGAGGCCCCATTAGCTAAAGTGGTACCTCAGGTTAAGAACAGTTTCAGGTTAAGAACGGACCTCCAGAATGAATTAAGTTCTTAACCTGAGTTACCACTGTATATCTGAACCAGGGATCCATGATCAGCAAGCCAACAACAAGCAATTTCTTCAGATCGGCTCATGATCATGGTTCAGATGTATTGGCTTCCTGGTTTGTTCATCACACTTAAGCCAGAAGAGGAATGGGAGCAAACAGGCAGTGTGCATTTCCAGTAAACCAGAGCTTTCGATTCCTGGTAAACACAGTAAGCCAGAAAGTCTGACTTGGGACATTCAAACACAGCCAGTTGCTTAAAATATGTTTCCTACACCAATTACTTTCTCAATTGTTGTAAAGAGAGTTCTCTGCTGTTTAGATACTGTTTCAGTCTTGCCTGTCCTCAGTTTTTAACCCTTACTTTCAGAGCCCTTTCGGTAGCAATGATTAGACTCCCACTAACAATTGATGTTCAAAGAGAGACTTGACTAGGGCCACAATCTCTCAGCCTAACCTACCTCACAGCCTTGTTGTAGGGATTCAGTGAGAAGGGAGAGAACCATGTGTGCCACTTTGAGCTCTTTGGAGAAGAAGGTGGGATATAAATGAAGCAAACAAATGAAATTACGGTCCATATTTTCCTCAGTTTTCCACCCCAATAAACTCTAGAACAGACTAACTTTTTGTAAGCAATTGTAGCCAGCAAAGCTGTTCGATGTATTAATATATTAAACATACTTTAAGTGATTCACAACCAGCATTTCTGTCAAAGATTTATTCATGTTCTTTTTTAAAAACTGTTTTAGAATCTCAAGATTCAGGATACCTTTATTTTTGTTTCCGGTGGCTTCTAATCAGATTTAAAAGAGAATTTAGTTTTCAAGATATTCTTCGCTTATGGGAGGTAAGAAATAGCTTTTTATTTTAGCACCTACTGCCTAAAATGCTGAAAAGATGGTTCTGGAGGAAAATACATACAATTTAGCTAAACTGAATCATGTTAAAGCAATGTATAAACAGTGGCATCTAGAGGTGGTAAGACTGTGGCCATTGGACCTTGAGTCTGCCACCTGGCTGTGTGCCTGAGGAAGTTCATAGTTGACCAAGAGGGGAGACTTATCGTCTCTGGTTTGCTCTTAAGGTATGCGGGTGGCACTGTGGGTTAAACCACAGAGCCTAGGGCTTGCCGATCAGAAGGTCGCGGTTCGAAGCCCCGCGATGGGGTGAGCTCCTGTTGCTTGGTCCCTGCTCCTGCCAACCTAGCAGTTCGAAAGCACGTCAAAGTGCAAGTAGATAAATAGCTCCGGCGGGAAGGTAAACGGCGTTTCCGTGCGCTGCTCTGGTCCACCAGAAGCGGCTTAGTCATGCTGGCCACATGACCCGGAAGCTGTACGCCGGCTCCCTCGGCCAATAAACCGAGATGAGCGCTGCAACCCCAGAGTCGGTCACGACTGGACCTAATGGTCAGGGGTCCCCTTCACCTTTACTGGAGGAGCATTTGTAGATGAACTAGTATAATCCCCTGCTTGGTGCAAAAACTCCAAAGTTGAATTTAGATTAAAGTTTAATTTAAAAATTAAAGAGCCATCCGACAGATGATTGCCCTATCTCTGCTTGAGGACCTCCAGAGAGGGAGAGCAGTTTGAAGTTAGCACCTTATTCCTCACAACTGTTATGTTTTTATTCCTATTCAGGATTTTTTCCTGCATGCACACTGTCTTATAAGGTGCTATTGAATAATAGTTCACAAGTTCTCATTACTATCAGCACCATGTAAACTTGTAAAAATGCACAAAGCATACCAGGGTGAAAGGAAATGTTTCTGCTTACAACAGGGCGGCTAATCCATGGGCCATATGTGCGCTCCCCATGGCATCTCAAGAATCCCCTCCACCATTTGTTATCTTTAAGATATAATAATGTGTTATGGTGTTTTAATTGACCACTCCGATGGGTTCCACACAATGGTGCCAAAAGGCTTTCTGTAGGTCTCCCCACAGCCCCCTCAAATAAATAAATTACAAGTAATGTTTAAAATTATAGGTCCCTGCTATGATACTGTTATGCCAAAATGTTTTTGGCTGTTCCCCAAATTTGTCCATTAAATTTCTAAAAGATATTTATTGCTGCCACTCTTGTGGGTTGGTTATGAATCAGTGCAGCCCTTAGCCCAAAGAAGACTAGCCACACCTGGCTTATAGCTCTGAATAACAATCTTAGGACCCACTTAATTGCTCCAATACTCCCTGATCTGCTACTGCATGGGTCTGTCACTTTTGCTGCCACTAAGAAGGTGACTTGCCCAGAATATCAACTGGTAGCACCGGACCCAGTTTCCTGGCAAATACAACCTAGTCACTGTAGGCAGAGTTTGTATTTCCTTTTTTCTGAAGTATAGAGTGTATTTCCATATTCCAGTTTTAAGAGTCCTGAAAACTTACTTATTCCTGAATAATTCTGTTAAGTCAATCAACCCATTTATTCCACTGCACTTTTAATACTACAGTCCTACCTTGGATCCTGAAAGTCCTGGAACGTGGATGTTTTGGCTCCCGAACGTCGCAAACCTGGAAGTGATTGTTCTGGTTTGCGAACATTCTTTTGGAACCCAAACGTCCGATGGGGCTTCTGCGGCTTCTGATTGGCTGCAAGAGCTTCCTGCAGCCAATCAGAAGCTGTGATTTAGTTTCCGAACGTTTTGGAAGTCGAATGAACTTCTGGAACTGATTCCGTTCGACTTCCAAGGTATGACTGTACTGGTTTTCTGATCCTGATTTTCAGTGAGGCATGAAGATCTGAAGGATCCACCCAAAATATCTGAAATTCATTGAGGGTGACAGATGCTATCAGGGCATAGCTCTACCGTTTGTCCTTGTCAAGATCTTCAGAATGTAGCATGAAATTAATTATAGTTATTAAGCAAGCTATTATGTTTTTCTGTCTAGATAATAGTTTAATTAGCTGGCAACCTCTACTGAAATATATAATAAGTTAGAAAACTATTCCCCCCCCTTCCTCTGATGTAATTGTAAGTTGCCAGAAAAATAAGTGTTTGGGGAAACTGTTAAAACCTTTTAGTACCTTACACTTGTGGTATCATGTTCAAGTTATTGATTCATCAGCAACTTCAATATTCTGCTAGGTAATGTGGACAGACTTGCCTTGTCAGAACTTCCACCTTCTCATCTGTTGCGCTATCCTTGAATCCGAAAAGAAGCAAATTATGGAGAAGCATTATGGCTTCAATGAAATACTGAAGGTATCTGTTGCATGTTACTCTAGATCCAAATTATGTTCTATCCTTTGTTTCCTGTATTTGAATACTATTAGCATTTCATTATGCAATCTTTATGTGAGATGGAACAAATGTTAATTCTCGGCCACATTTCTACTGTGATGAAAGATGCTCAGTGTAGCTTAGTTAGTAGATCTTAGTAATTTATTAACTCATCAGGTTGAGAGAAAGTAATATGAAACAGAGTTTTCATATAGCATATAGACTGGTTGTTTGATTTTCAGAGCTAAGAGGACTTACTGTTTATACTGAGGCTGTTTTAAGTGCTTAATTGGTGAGGTACCCTAGATTAGAGGATTCCAGTAGAAATAGGAAGCTCCAGTTGGACCTAGTAATTTGGCTTCAGGTTATGGTGTGAGGAGAGGCCACACACAGAAACACACAACAACCCACAATTCAAGACAAAACTATCCTAGAATACTGAGGATTGTGCAGGAAGATAGCAGTCCCTTCGAGACTTTTTCTACTCTTCTCAGCATCACTGCATAGAGATGGTGGTTTTGTTGGGTGGTTGCCCCTGAGCCTGGGGAGGTGCAGTGCTGAGGAACTACAAATCCAAGTAGCAGACATAATTTACATATTGCAATCTTAACCAGATGCTAATTATGCGCGTGTATTAATCAAGTTAGCATTTCTTTACTTAAGGTTATGCTAACACTAGGAGCCAAATTTCCGTGGCTCAGAAAGCTGTGCATTTAGCGTGACATCCTTGGTTGCACTTCGTCATTCTTTTTGTTCCGTTTTAGCATATCAATGAACTGTCTATGAAAATGGATGTTGAAGACGTACTTTGCAAAGCAGAAGCCGTTTCTATGCAGATGATAAATTGCAAGGTAAAAGTCAACCATATTTCATGAGCTTTGCATAAACAAATGAGATTTAACCAGGTTAATAATTATTGAAAGAAACCCTTTACGGTGTGTGTCGCCTATGATGCCTTCGAATGAAGGGCGGTATGCAAATTTAAGAAGTAAATAATGATGTCATAAACTGCTGCAATACTCAGAATGGTACTGTGCCCAGAGATAAAGTGAAATCTACCTATACCAATTTTAAAAGATACGGATTTTCTAGTCATCCTAGAACTGCTTATTGAACATCTTTTCCTTCTAGAATTAAGAAAAGGCATATTTTAGCTCAAACTTACATGCATTTAAGGATATGCTTCTTGTGTACTTAGCATGTTAACTTTAAAGAACAGCAGCAACAACTTAAAAGAGCAACCTGTGCCACATTTTTTCTTCTTCATAGGAATTGCCTCAAGCAGTCTGTGAGATCTTGGGATTAGAGAACAGCGCTGCAACAACACCAGATTCAGACACTGGGGAAGATGAAACTGCTGGTGGAATAAGTCACTCTGCACTAGCCTATCCAAATATCTCCAAGCCTGTTGCTGCTGCCAATGGAACAAGTGAAAGTATTGAGCAAGTGACCCCCACTGTGCTGACAGATTGAATCTTGCACAATTATTTGTCTGCATTTTTGAAGAGACACTTTATTATACCTGTTTTGTTTCTTTCAAGCACTTGAGGTGGATATTTAAGTTTTTGTTTTGATTAAGCTTTAAAGATTTGGAAAACAGATCATGTACTGTAATACTCTTACATCAAAGCTTTACAACATCACCTAATTATTTTTGTAGTTTCTTCTACCAAAGTAGCCTTCCCCCAGATAACATTCCTTAATACTTTTGTAGCCAAGTGCATTTTTTTCCTTTTTGGTAAAATGGAAATCAGATGAATGTGAATGGCATGGAAATAAATGCTTCTGTATCACTTTTGCTTTGAGAAGTCTTGAGCATGGATGGTTCTTGGATATCATAAGATTCAAAAGTCTTCTATACTATTTCCTATGTGAAAAGATGCTAACTTCATAAACAGTGCTTTGTAAATGAAAGGATTATGTCCTTTCTCAAATGTTTACAAAAACACTTGTTAAGTATTTGTGGTTGTTGAATGTAGATTTGCAATGGAGATTTACATTTGTGCAGTTCCCCGATCTTGAATTTTGTAATCCAGGGGGTTGGCTGAACAGTACATTTTTACATTTTAACACCTCTACACTTATACATATGTATAAATTAGTTACATATTCAAACTTGTGAGTATTAAAGGATAAATCTATTTTTGACTAAGTAAACTTGGCTTTTCATTCAGGCAATTTTGACCAAATTTTAATACATAACTGTAAACCTGCCTATTTTTGAAAAATCTTTTTTTCTTAAGGCTATATTCAGGTTCTGAATTACTTTTACAATGGCTTTCTCGCTTACTTAACGAATAACGTTTCTTTGCTGAATAGTATAGTAACTGATTTAAAAAAATCGGCTTCAACTGCCTTTATGCTAGACTACTTGATTAAATAAAAGCAGTTAAAAATAAATGCAAAATACTAATTATGTTGGGTGTGTTTCCCTCATGTAGTTCTGCATAAGCTCCCATGGAGGGCACAGATAGAACGGAAGATTCTTATGGCGGATTGTGCCCATTGTCCTTAATAAATGACTTACATATGAGAAAACTCTATGCTTATATGAAACCATTCTTTCCATTTTTATAGTAATGTGGGATCTGACATAGATTCAGTTGTATTTGTTCCTGAGAACCATTGTACATATTATGAAATAAAATGCAAAAATTACTTAATGTTTTTCATTTAAAACAATTAAGAGAATCTTGTGTGGGAAAAAGCCTTCCTAGATTTCAGTGATTTGCACACAGATTTCAAGTATACAGTGAAGAGCTATCTAACTTTCCTCTGGCAGAACACTTTGCAGTTGACAGGTGGCAAAAATGAGGAGAGAGTTGAATCGTCTTGTCCCCTTCAAATCATTGGAATTGTGTATGCAACCAAACACTTCCGTTTGGGTGATTTCAATAGAATTGCATCATGTTTGGCAATGTGGGTTCCTGCTGAAAGTCATCTTTATAAGGCAGCCGCCTAATCTGAGTATTAACTTGAGCGTTCCTGGAGAGGTCACAGCCCTGGTGCAGACAACATCCAAGCCAAACCATGACTGGACTCTAGGAATTCCCCTGTGTTTGCCAAGTCATGTTTTGGCTTCGCCTGGCCTGTGAATTAGGCTAATCAGGGTAGCTGCAGGAGGAGCGGAAGGAAATTATTATGTTAAGGGGTGACAGTTCTCTCCCAGAGGTGAATTCATCAGCATGTGGGGGAGGGATGTGATTTTTTTATTCTTTTTTTTTGCAATTCTTTCCTCTCCTCTACAGCACCCCACAACTCTTCAAAATTAGGTTCAGAGGGTGTGGGGGCTCTGGAACAGATTTAGGGGTGTTCATGTTTCTGTGGGGAATTGCCAGAAATTGCTTCCTAGTGTTTGTGATGGATTGCTTTTCTCAGATGTCTCTTTCTGGGGTGAAAACCAAAATCCCAAATGAGTTAAAAGCAAATGTTGTATATATGGACTTGGTCACTTTAGAAGAGAGTGGTGAGTTGTTGCTGCATGAACATGAAAGAACTGGCGCAACTTTCAGTTACGAGCACATAAATCAGAAGGTGAAATCTCTTCAGTCCTTGGCTTTAATATCACCGGCGTTCTTATCTTTTATCAGTTAATAACTAAAGAGCCCATTCTGCAAATGCCAACAATTCAAGGCCCAGCAGCTGTAGGCTTTCATTTCCTGCTTACAGGAAATAATTTTTGAACCACTTGCCCCTGTTCCCTCATAGAGCTTTGGCATTTGCATTATGTTGTACACAGAGCATAGAATAAAATACCATTTTATGATACTGAGAACTTCACACAATTTAATGGATATCTACATGTGTTACTGCTGGAAATGGGGAGAGCATTACATGGTGTGGCTTCCATGTGTATGCATGTATGTATACATCTTTAGATCTTAGTTGTGATTTTTTTTAAAAAAAGTTTTAAGTTTCAGTAGAACTGGTGTAAGTTACTTTCACAGAAATGTGCTAGACACTAAGTGTGACAGCAGGTTTGGGAGCTTCTAAAGGCATCAGCAAGCATTTTTATGCGCACAGTAGAGTTTATTTTAATTTTATATTATTATTTATTGAAATTTATAGTCTATCCTATTAAAACAGTGTGCAGGATGGTTTTCCTCATTAAAAAAGATCATATTCAACAAGATAAACTTAACAGTCATAAAAGGTAAGACATCTGTTGCCAGTAATGTGAGAGGCAGTTTTGACAATTTCTCCCTCCTGTAACCTTCCACACCTCTCACGTTTTTCTGGGATCCCCAAGGCCTCCAGAGCATCCTTTTAGAGAGCTGCCAGAGGGGTGGGGAATGAGTAAAAATAACCTTTCCTCACCCCCAATCCCTTCCAGACTGTGTTACATTTATGTCAATAATGGAAGGTAATTTTGCATGGTCATGCTTGCATTATAACTGATAACAATTTACATTTCAGGTAGCCTAATCCTAAAGTAGTAAAAGTCTGCCATTGGTCTAATAATGACTGATGGCAAACCTCTATATCCCCCTCCCTTTTTAAAAAATGTCAATTTTCTCATTGACATACTGAAACTATCATTTGTAGCCAGATCATGGCAAATCAAGCTGGAGAGGTGGTGGAGAAGCAGCCTTGTTTGTACAACTTCATCATTAATCTTCACAGATTAATTGAATTGACCAGATCAATTGGTTCCTAAGAGCATTTGGAAGAGCGGAATATAGCTATCGAGAGTGCCACTGTGAAAAGCAGCAGACAAACATAATGCAAATTGATTTCCCCTTTCATTCCTTTTGTAAAATATCAGCAATCTTTACTCTGGGATGGAGTGATCTGGGTGATATGTTGCTTGTTCGTGGCAGCATCAGATATAGGCGCCCCAGCTTGCTTTAAATAGCAAACTCCAGTACCAACGGCAATCTTCGCGGAGCTCTGGCCCAATGGTGGCCAGTGGCTTGAATTTAATTAATTTTATAATGAATGATTTTAGAGTGTTGTTTGTGTTGTACTTTTGTACTGTTTTATTGTTGTTAGCCGCCCTGAGCCCGGCTTCGGCTGGGGAGGGCGGGATATAAATAAAATTTATTATTATTACTATTATTTATCCAAGTTTGTTGCACTGTCCTCCTTCAGTAAAGAAACACATTGCCAACGCTGCAATGAGTTATTAAAAACATTGCAGCTAATGTTCAAAGCTTATCAACTTCTGACAAAAGGAGCATCTGGAAGAAGCAGCCAGCAGCCTGGGATTGCTAGTTAATATCCTGCGTTTGGAAGAGAGCACGGTCAGTGTGTGGAAAAGAATATTTCCCTGCCGCTGTGGGGCTTTAAAGGTGCCAGCTCTAGCGAGGCTCTCCTAATCAGCCTTCCATCAGTTCTTGCCTAGGCGTATAAAAACCTTCACCAGGGGGGAAATCTGAGATTGCTCCTTGTTCAGCACCAGGAACTGGGGACAGCTCTCTGCAGGCAAACCTGAAGCCCGTTTCCCCCTGCTGTGGAGAGAGAAAATTGCACAGGCCACTATGCAGCCAGCAATGATGATGTTCTCCAGTAAATACTGGGCAAGAAGGGGCCTGTCTCTGGATTCCGCTGTGCCCCTGGAACACCCACTACATGGCAACGTAACTGTAAGTATCATGGGCTGCGTCAATCTAGGATGAATAAATCTGATGTTTAAGACAGCTTTGGGATTTCCCAGCAACTTTTTGGAACACATGCAGGATTCTTCTTTAAACAGATTTGCTTGCTCAGGCTACGGCTATGCTGGGTTGGCAGTCAGTTTTCTCCCCCCCCCTGTCCGCCAATCTCATAGCTAGCTCAACCTATTTACACACAAGTAATCAAGAAAGGATTTTATGGGAAACAAGCCTTTGCAGGGAGGAGATGTATCTCACACACATCCTTTGAGGGACTTCAGTTCTGTGCCTAGATACAGAATTTAATCCGCTTTTGTGCTGAAAGCTCACTTGCCTCACCTTGGGATTTGCAATATCTGCTTGGTGATTTTTCAAAATAATTTTTACTTGTGAAGTCTAATTTTTTCTCTTATGACAGCCTAAGGCTATGATCCTAAGCACATGTGCTCAGAAGAAATCACATTTGAATTAATGAGAGTTTCCTCCAAGTAAAGCTGATGGAACTAAGGTGTTAGATTTATTTCTGAAACCAGTAATACCTACAGAAATTCAAAGGGGTGTGTGTGAGAGAGAGCTGTCCTGGTTCAGATGCAGTGATATGTCATGCTTGATAACTGTTGGCCATCACTGGTGATGTCATTTAAAACCAAAGTAAATTTCTGAATGATTTAGAGCTATGTGGACATAGCTTTAATTCTGGAATGAGAAGGGAAACTATTTTCAGCTATTTCCCCTCTTCATGGCAGTCTCTGCACAGCCTTAATCTGCTTGACAGGGTTGGGGCTTCTCTAGCCGAGCAAGACCATTAGGTACAACCCAGTGTCTCTGCCATAGCTCTGCATTCGAAGGGTAATCAATCTTTCCCTGCAATGAACCTTTCTTTGGGATTTCTTTTTTCTAAAAGACTGGTGAATATTTGATGGCGACAGCAAAGCAGTCTCCTGCAACAATGAACATGCCAATAAATGTAGCAAAAATACACAAAATGAAGAACAAGGTGTTAAATGTCTTAATCTAAGTGAATTCTGCACATACATACCTGTTATTAGAAAGCAATTGAATATAAGAAAGTCCTTTCTGTTATCAGGTGTTTTTTGTTTGTTTGTTTTAGGAGATACTCACATTTTGTGATTCAGATCTTGGAAAGGCGTAACTTTTTGATTGTGTCAGTGATTTGTTAGTAGATGTATATCTTTTGTAAATGGTCCTGCAAACATATAATCTAGTTTGACCTTACGTTTGTAGCTTCTGCAGCAGTGATAACCAGTGTCTGGAAACTTCCTAAGTAAATGCTTAGATATGTTTCCTGCCAAAGCAGGAATAATTTATTCCTTTGTCAGTTTTATTTGGTGGCAATATCACTGGGTACACTTAAAGAGAGAGACGTACAGTGGGTCAAATTCCACCATTTCATTCTGTCAGGGATTCTTCAAATGTGATGAATTTCTATCTTCCACACAGAACACTTGTGTGCATGAAATAATGAAAATCATTCTGGTTTAGCTGCATATGCTGCTGGTCCCCCTGAGGAGCCACAATTTGACACAGCATCTCAACATGCCTACATTATGTGCACATGTAGCAGAATAGGAAAATCTCTTACTAGTGAAACTGTATTGTTGTCCTTAAGCCAATTACAGTAGCCACAGGTTCTTTCAGATTCCACTTGAATGGAGATGAAATTACGCAATGCCCGGTCAGGAGTTTATGAACGGATCGTTCTATTTTAGAACATTACCATAACACACGGAGCAGAAAACAGATAATAAAATGATCTATATTTTATGTAGATCATGTGTCATCCCTCTGGGTTAGACAGGGGACAAGTCTTTTTACCACAGCACCAGAAAATGAAGCTAGATCTGGTCTTCAAAGACACCCAACATTGTTTCTGCTGTTTGGTTTTGCAATGGTGGAGAGCAGGGAAAGAAATGCCCGGTGTTCATACTCCCCCCTTTAATGAAGGTTTCTCTCTCTGCTTTTATACCTTCCTGATTCTCTCACCTGATTTCAGTCCTGGCTGGTTCTTTTAGGCTAAACATCAAATCAAATATCTTTAATACGGTCAGTGACCAGGAAGCAATTTATAAAAAATATGACATTAAAAGTAGTATTGTGCTACAAATAACAGTAGAAATATGGCCAATTTACAGAATTGGTGCTTATATTTATGACCAGGTTTCGACTTTTAAGGTTTTAAAAATTCAATTCAGGTGTTGCTACTGTTTATTATCGTTCCTTCGATGTTTACAATTTGAACTCCGTTGTTGACATCATTGCTCGTCTTATTCTTGTTGCAATGTAACAGTACTTTGCCATGGACCTGTTAATTTCGGGCTAAACATCATTTACAGTCGAATATATACAAATGTCAACAGCAATTTCTCCTAGCAGCAGCTTTCACATGTGGCTTTGAGCAAGATGTCCTGGTAGGTTTAGGCATCCTGGTTGCCCCAGACATGACCTTCATCACACCTGTTGCATTTTCTATATGTCACACCACACATAGTCATTGTTTGTGTAGTAGCTAAATCATCTAAGTTGCGGCAAGTTCTCTAATTCCCAAGGTGTTTCCTGTGATGGGGTTCCAAGAGAGTGAGCATTGACCAACTTCACAGCATGTAGAATATCTAACTATATATAGACAGAAAATTTCAACCCCCCAGAGTCCCTCTGATATGGCAGTTTCTGCTTAGATCCATGTTCTCAGATTCTAGGGACTTGTTTCAGTCTGAGGGTTTGGGAAATCTAGCATTGTTACACTGTCATATGTAAAAGCATTTCCCCACACAGTATCTTACAATAAATCGCAACCTGTTTAGGAAGTTTGTCATGGTTGATGTGGCCCTGAGAACCCTTTGATTAAGTGTTTTATCTTGTTTGCTTTCGTTCTTTGATTATACTTGCAATTTTCTAACAATTAGCAATTGTAGAGAGTGGCTTTCAGTGTATTAAGGCTTTTTATCTACTTCACATATTAGTTGTCTCATACATTAATGTGCATTCATTGACTTTAATAGAAACAACCTACTGAGTGCCCTCAAGTTAAATGAAGCTGAGTATCCCTATCATCTTGCACTAAAGAGTGCTAATTCAACATATCCTCTCGTCACAATGTGAGAATAAATACACAGTGGAAAATAAATAGGCACAAAGTAGGGGCGTGTGCTAAGCAAAATATTCAGCTGGAACACAGATTTGGCGCTTTGGAAAATGCCCCTGTCCAAAGCACTTTGGAGACTACCTGATTTGTCTCAGGGTCAAAAGCTGTATCTGTTTCAGGAAAATGAAGCTTTATTCCCATCCCACTTATTATTATGGGGAAAGATATTTAAAAAGTTGTAACTTTTTCCATTTTGGCAGAATTAGCTGAAATCTACAGGCATGTGGCCCTTTCAGAGGGACTAAAGCCTGCTGAGATAGACAAATAGATCCATGGGTATTTGTGTTGGTCATCTTTAAGATTTAATATATTTATATATTAAAGCCCTTTAACTTTTCCATATTGGACAGAATTGGATGAAATTTGCCATAGGACAGGGCAGGAGGAGATCAGAAGGGGATGTATCAAAAACATGGAGTTCATCATGGTATGTGTGACTGTTCTAGGTGAAGTCACACCGCCCACAAAATAACAGGTTTGCATCCTGTATCTGCACCCGCTCTTTGGAAGCCATCATCAGTGCTTTGTATCAACTTTACCTGATATATCAGAAGTGATGCCTCCTGCAAAAACCACAGTTATACAGGCCCTCATAACCTCTTAACTGGTAGTGTAATGTAATAGGTGGGATTGTCCTTAAAAGCAGACCGGAAACTACAGTTTGTCCAGAATGTAGTAACCAGAGTAGTGGAGCATGTTACACTATTGTTGTAAGAGCACCTAGATTAAAGCCTAGTATTTAAAAGCTTTAAAATCTCATATAGTTTAGACCTGGGCTATGTGTGAGGGAACTTTTAGAAGACATCTGAAGGCAGCCCTGTCTAGAGAAGCTTTTAATGTTTAATAGACTATTGTATTTTAATATTCTGTTGAAAGCCGCCCAGAGTGGCTGGGGAAACCCAGCCAGATGGGTGGGGTATAAATAATAAATTATTATTATTTATTATTATAACATCTCCCATATGTGCCTCTTCGCTCCTTGAATGAATCTAGCATCACAATCTTGCAATCTGGTGGGCAGTGGCTGTGCTTTTAATTTGTAGGAACACGGGGGGTGCTGTGGTCTAAACCACTGAGCCTCTTGGGCTTGCCGATCAGAAGGTCAGCGGTTTGAATCTCTGAGACAGGAGTGTGCTCCCGTTGCTCGGTCCCTGCTCCTGCCAACCTAGCAGTTGAAAGCACGCCTGTGCAAATAGATAAATAGGTGCCACTGTGGCAGGAAGGTAAACGGCGTTTCTGTGTGCTCTGGTTTTTGTCACTGTGTCCCGTTGCACTAGAAGTGGTTTAGTCATGCTGGCCACATGACCCAGAAAGCTGTCTGTGGACAAACGCCGGCTCCCTCGGCCTGAAAGTGAGATGAGCGCCACAACCCCATAGTCACCTTTGACTGGACTCAGCCATCCAGGGGTCCTCCCCCCCTTTTGCCTTTAGTTTATGGTACAGTGGTACCTCAGGTTAAGAACTTAATTCATTCCGGATGTCCGTTCTTAACCTGAAACTGTTCTTAACCTGAGGTACCACTTTAGCTAATGGGGCCTCCCGCTGCCACCGCCACACAATTTCTGTTCTCATCCTGAAGCAAAGTTCTTAACCCGAGGTACTGTTTCTGGGTTAGCGGAGTCTGTAACCTGAAGCATCTGTAACCCGAGGTACCACTATATAGTGACTAGTAGCTATGTTATGCATTAAAAAGAGCAGCAAGCTCTTGTTGTGAGTGGCAATTCCATCAAAGGTGAGGCTGAATTCTCTTGATCTGCTAAGTAGTGTTCCCCTCATTTCTAAAATTTCCTTCCAACAAATCTTTGACTGCGTGGAATATTTCAGCCATGTAGGCATGCCATTAAGCTCTGTTAGGCAGGCTTTGAATAATTGTATCACCACGAATTTCACCATTTCAGTCTTTCTTGTGTCCCTCTGACTAATTAAGCAAGGTCCTGACCTGCCCCACCATAGCTTCCATATTTAACCTGAAGAGTTCCTTCTAGCTTCCAGCTATAGGCTGCTAACTCTGAAAACACATTTAGCAAGTCATCCATATGATTAAACAATCACTTCATTAAACGTTTAGCGTTAATTGTGTTTTAATCAAAGCAGGTCCCTCAGGAAGAGTACTCAGTGCTGAGGACTTGACTGTCAACAATTCTGCATTATTTTGACATCACTGAGGAAATGATCCCCCCCCCCTCAAACAGCTATATGATTCTATGTGGAATCTCATTTTCAAGCAAAACTGTTCTTCATATATCTTCCAAGCGTTACTTTTAAGGAAACATGTCCCAATCAAACAAGGGAAATCTGTGAATAGGTTCAGGTTCCTTTGCTGGGTTAGGTCCTGCACAGAAAAAGGGATGCTTCAAAATCCACACAAAGATTATTAAACGGTTGGCAAAGAGAAGCACCCGACAGAAGTAAGCACAATAACATTAAGAAAGAGTCTGCAAGATTAGGCAAATGGCCCAACTAGTCCAGTATCTTGTCCTCGCAGTGGCCAACCAAATGTCTATGAGAAACCCGAAAACAGGACCTGAGCACAATAGCATTCTCCCCATTTGTGAGCATAAGGTTGTCAATGGCTACTAACTCTGATGATTATGTTCTGTCTCCACTATCTGGGTATCAGGAATGAGCCAGCTCCAAGTGAAGGTTTTCAGCCAAATGCAGAAAGCAGCCAGGAACAGGGAGGCTTTGATGTTAGTCAGATAAGGGAGAGCTGGCAGCTGCAGAATTTGGTTCTTCCTGACCTTGACGGGCTGATAAGACAGTAGCTGACAGCAGGCTAGAACACAGCCAAAGCTCGCCGGAAGCTCAAATAGACAAGGAGACTGTCGGAAAAGGAAGAGGTTGGCACTAATCCAATCTCTCTGAGGAGTCGGTGAATAGGAGGGCTTCTAGACAGGAAGCAAAACAAAAGACACAAGGGGCGTTGGTTCAATATATTCTGTAGATACAGGAAGGAATCTTCAGAAGGGTCATCTTGAGTAATGGTGCTGGAGGCTTTGTTAGAGCCGTCTGGAGCTATCTGTTTGTTTTTGCAATAAATTCTCCTTTTTAATTATCTACACTTACTGTGTTATCAAGCTGGGAACCTGGACTCCTGACACCGAGGCAGTATGCTTCTGAATGCCGGTTGCTGGGAGGGGAGAATGTTGTTCAGCTCAGGTCCAGGCCTGCTTGCGGGGCTTCCCAAAGGCTTCTGGCTGGCCATCATGAAAACAGAATGCTGGACTAAATGGGCCACTGGTCTGATCCAGCAAGCTCTTCTTATGTTTGTATTTGATTCCAGAAACTTGTATTCATAGACACACAGTGGAGGTAGGACAATGTGGTAGGACATTATAGCCTTAGGCTCCATAAGGCTACATTTCTATTGAATCTCTGCAAGGACGGCGAAAGATATATTGAGTATCTATGGAATAATTTGGTATTGTTTAACCCTTTTCACCTGCCATCTCCTCTTCACTTAGGATCATTAGAATTTAAATAAAAACAAAACTATCATAAATATGCAAGGCAGGATTGTTCCAGAGGGATACTTCTAAGATGAAGGCAAAACGCAGATAGCAGGCATCTCTCAGGGTTCACCATCCACTGCAAAAGGCCACCTTGCCTCACAAATCTCGTTAGACCATTTACCGATTTTCCATGCTCTAAAGAGGAAGATCTTTCCAAACTCCAAAGCCATTACTAAAGCACAACTATTTTTTGTATTTAAAAAATCATAGCTAGTCTTTCATTTGGCTTATCCAAAATGTCGCCACTTTCCTTTTTGACAAAAAGGGCTGTAAAGTAACCTCTAACCTTCACCCAAAGCCCCCCCAAACCCCCCCCCCAGATGTGGAAATGCTTCAATGGGAGAACAAGATATAAAAGTGCAATTTTCATTTCCATCCAATAATAGGTAATCAAGCAAAGGTGCAATCATGAAATTTTGTGATGTTCTATGTGTGACTCACATTTGAGTTTATAATGCAGAACTCAAGAACCATAGTTGTTCTGCAAAGCTTGTGAAGTTTGATTTCTCATTGGCAGAAGATCTAAGCCGGAGTTTTATTAAAGAATTATAATAACCAAAGTTGTAGCAGTAGGATAACATGCTCCATGATGCTATTTCATTGATCTTTTCTGAAAGAGTAATCATTCATGTCTGCTTGTAACCTGCAATTCTTCTCCTGAGCACACCTTTCAAAAGGGAAAAGAACCTCTCTTGTAGGAGATATCTAAATACTAAAATCAAGCAAGAACAGTCTGCTTGAAAGGAAAGCTTAACATTTTCTGAGGAGTGCACAGAAACCCTTCTATTTTGCAATGTGTTTTCTTTCAGCTAAACAGAACCAGTTCTGGTAAAAATGATGATAAAAAGGACAATAAAGGTGCAAGCAAGAATGAATCAACATCAGAAGGAGGAAAGACCGCTGTGGTGTTTTCTTTGAAAAATGAAGTTGGTGGCTTGGTGAAAGCTCTCAGACTTTTCCAGGTAAAAAAACAAAACCATCTTTTTAAAACAGGTGATTGGAAAAATCTATTGTGTGGCTCTATTATGTGTTTACTTCAGGCCCGGCCTTCCCATGAGGCAAGGTGAGGCAACCGCCTCGGGTGGCAGGATCCACAGTGGTAGGAGACCCAGCCTCCAAGGAATGCATTTTTGTGCTGCCGCTGTGGTGGCATTGATGGCTGTGGCACACTCCTTGGAGGCCGAGTGCGCTGCCTTTATGGCAAGCCCCCTCACGCCTATAGGATGTGCTGTTGGTGTCTTCCCTATCCCCTAGTTCCCGGTATACAGCTTCACTCCCCCCTTCTTCCCTGGTGCCCCCTGCTATTTTGTGGCTTGCCTAGCATGCCAAAATATATTGGACTGGCCCTGGTTTATTTAAATCCCAAGACACTTTGTGTATTGATAGCTGTTAATTTGAAGCTTGAGCCAGACAAGAGGAAGAAACTGAAAGATCATAGTCTCAGCTTGAGGGTCTTCCTGGACCCAGTGCTACCCTGGGGCCAGTAGCTAAATATGTCGTTTGCTGACTTCACCTAGTGCACTGGCTGCAGCCTTTCTTAGAGAAACACAGACCTGGTTCCAGCCCTTTCATGCCGTAGTTATATCCCAATTAGACTACTATATGCGAAGATACCTCTGGAGTTTCCAGACTGTCTCCAATTGGTACAAAATGCAGCTGCTGAAATTTTATAGGGCCTATTGATTGGATCACACCCCTCCCTCCACTGGCTACCAATTTGTTGCTGGTCTGAAAGCTCTAAAGTCAGGGGTCAGCAAACTTTTTCAGCAGGGGACTGGTCCACTGTCCCTCAGACCTTGTGGGGGGCCAGACTATATTTTTTTTTGGGGGGGAATGAACAAATTCCTCTGTCCCACAAATAACCCAGAGCATTTTAAATAAAAGGACACATTCTACTCATATAAAAAACACGCTGATTCCTGGACCGTCCGTGGGTCGGATTTAGAAGGTGATTGGGCCAGATCTGGCCCTTGGGCTTTAGTTTGCCTACCAATACTCTAAACAGCCTGAGAACAGAATACTTTAAGAACTGCCCCCTTCCACAGGAATCTACTGGATTGTGAGGTTGACATTTGAGGCCTAGCTCTTTCCCTCTGATATTTGGTCAGCAGGTACAAAGGTGGGCAGGCTCTGTAGATTATCTCAGGTGTCAATATCCTCCTGGTGTCAATACACCTAGCTCCATCACTGCCCTGAACCCCCAGCCTATCTGGCAGCAGGTCAGTATGTCAAGTCCAAAGACGGGGGGTCAAGCCACATGAGCAAAGTCCAAAGGTCAGGAAACACAGTCCAGGGTCAATCCAAGTAGCCAAGTCTGAAGTCCAGCAGTCAGGATACAGTCCAGAGTCAAACCCAGGCACAGTCCCAAGCCAAAGTCCATTAACATGGGCAGTAGAGCAGACACAGCACCTTAGCTCTGCTGCCCTTTCATACTTTGCATGCTGATTGCAGCACCTGTGCTTGATGAGACATGTTTCCCTCACCTGTTCCAAGCCTACTCCAGCTGAGGAACCACACACCTACTCCCAGAGCTAGCAAGCTCCACCTGGCCAGCTAGGGAGCTGGGCTGTGGGCTCTTGCCTGGCTCAGCCTTCAATAGCACCCCTCTTGCTACTCCCTATGCCTCAGAACCCACCTTGTTTGTGGGGTATGGCGTCCTCTGCCTCTGGTGATGGGTCCTGCTGCTCTGGTTCCTGTGCACTGAACTGCATTCCTTCACCATCCTCCATCAGCCTGTGAGTACCTCCTTCGCCACCCCCTGCTTGCCGTGGTGTGTCCCAGTCCTGACTACACGCCATGATGGGATCCTCTTCCTCCTCCCCATTGCCCTGCCAGTTCATGACAACCATTAGTAACTTTTTCACATGGCACTTGAAGTGAATATGTGAAAAAGCAACTACTTTGTTGCAGAACAGAATATTGTTTCCATGCTCTTGATGTGGCTGTTTCTTTGTAATATGTTTATGAATGCTATTTGGAATGTTATCTTGATTATTGCTGATAGCAAAGTGGGGTAACATTGTTCAGTTAGACTAAAGTAGATTGCAATAAATACTTTTCTTGTATCTTCACACTATTTCATTTCTTGTCCATTAATTTAACTTGTCTATAAATTGGGCATTGAGTAGTATAATTTTTTTTTACAGTGAACACCTGTTTTATAAGAAATGGCCATGGTAAATCACCTTTAATTATCCTACAATAGTTACAGTTTTCGGATATCTAATAAAATGGAGCAATTAATACAAGCATAATTTTACAGCACACTTATTGAACTAAAAATAACAAATAAGTAATTTAATACAGATGAAGGATTTTCTTAACTCAAATGCCTTTATATGCACATTAAACTACATCCTGTTCAGAACAACCATTAAACCACTTCTCTTCTAAATGAATTCAGTGAGTCAATGAACCAATCTTTCGTTCTGTCTACAGGAGAAGCATGTGAGTATGGTTCATATTGAATCAAGAAAATCCAAGAGAAGGAGTTCAGAGGTAGAAATTTTTGTGGACTGTGACTGTAGCAAGAAAGAATTCAATGAGCTCATTCAGTTGTTAAAGTATGAAACGAACATTGTAACTCTGAATCCACCGGAAAACATCTGGACCGATGAGGAAGGCAAGGCTATTGTTTTCTCTTTCAAAATTTATCTTGAAATTAGCAAAGCTTTGTGAAGAAGCAGTGAGAATCTGATGCCTCCAATCACTCTGTATTTCCTCCAGAGCTTGACTGTGTTCCTTGGTTCCCCAGGAAGATTGCTGAATTAGACAAATGTTCCCAAAGAGTTCTAATGTACGGCTCTGAACTGGATGCAGATCACCCTGTAAGTGTTCAGTAAATGCAGCCAAGGTTGGTCAAGTAAACATTTGTGACAATTTGATGATAAAGAACTGAACTTTCTTCTTCTTCAAGTAATTAGAACTATTGCTATAATTAACAAATTATTATTAAATATTATTATTCAAAAGAACTTAAGTAGCTTAATTTATATCCTCTCTTTCCACCAAATGGCACCCAAGGCAGTTCCATAACTATCATTGGAAGAAAATACAAAATAACAATGGAATAAAACATTACAGAGTTGTTATACAGTGCATTATGCAGCCCATGTTGTTTTTTACTTACTCCTGTTGTAGAAATGATAAATTGCTTAGGATGAGATACAATGTCTTGTTGGCAAAGCCAAGCCATGAGATGTACAATATAATAGGCAGTGGTATTTTCCTAGAACTGGATGCATTTTTTTATTAAGTATGCTTGATCCCTTCAGCTCATTTCATAACCATGACGCTAATTCCAGTAACATTCACTGAATGCAAAAGGGCGGTGGGTTTCTTTAGAAATCTTTTGTGACAACGTATGATACGGAAGATATTTCAGGAGTTTCCTTGAACCTGCCCCTTTGCAATGACAGTTTGTTGCATGGGCCAATGTTGTAGAATTTGTTGTAGGCTATCTAATTCAATTCTCTGCTTGATACTGGAAATCCAGAGCTGTCAAGCTTCTGCTTGGAGTTCTCCAGCAATAAGAAGTCTACCAGCATCCTAGAAAAATGGTACTGTTGTTGAACTGCTTTTAGAAGGAACATAGGGAATGATCTTTTACTGCAGGGATGGAGAAGCTATCACCTTCCAGATGCTATTGGACTGAAACTCCAATCAGCCTCCCATCAGCATGGCCAATAGCCAGGGATAATGGGAGCTGCATTCCAGCAACATCTGGAGAACTACATGTTCCTCATCTATGGTCTATGCCAACTGACAGTGGCTCTCTAGAGAGGGATTTAGACTGGAGTCATTCCCAAACCTACCTGGAGATGCCAGAAATTGACCCTGGGCATTTGCTCTACCGTTCTTTCCCTGTTCATATTCGTACAAAGTTGCTTCTAATGTTCAGCTGAAATCCACCATCCTCTACCTCAAGTTCCTTAGATCTAGCAGGAAACAAGCCATTGCCCTTTTCTGCTTTCTGAGGACTGATTCACCACTCTGATTTGTCCTGCCACCTGACGCACTTCACTATGACAGACTGATCCCAAAAATATTCAGCTAATGCATTTCAGATTAAGGTGCAAATCCACTCAGGTTGTTTTCATGGTCTACAACTTCTGCTTAAAAGAGATGCTTTAGAAGACTTGGGATAGATCTCTTCTGCCTGCTCCCCACCCCTGCCAGCTATTATACTGTATTTTCAGTATGACAGAGCTACACAAGGTATCGCAAAATAAATAAATAAAAATGACAAACTATCCCATTGCTCCCCCCCTTTTTTACCTTTTAGATTACTTTCCCCCCTTTTTAAATGGTGCATATAAGTGTTGCTCTCCAAAATCACCCGAGTACTTAAAGTCATGCCCACTGCTATTTCACTTAAAGAATATAGATATTAAATGAGCATTCCTAGCGGTGTGGGAGGGGAAAGAAGAAGGTAATTGAAAAGCTGCTCACACTCTGGGAGATAATTATGAGGTAGAAATCATAGCATCCTTTAGGCTCAGCAGGAATGCAGCCTCCATGCAGGTTCCTTGTGTTTCATCCCTGTTTTTAATACGGCAGCACTGTTCCAGCTCATATTTCACACACACTGCAAGGCCCACGTACTGCCAAAAGCCACGACTCCAAAGCTGGGGGAAATTAACCTCTTGCCTTGCCTTTTTTCTCTCTCTCTTCAGGAAGGGAAGTCTGCTCCACTTAACTGTGGGGAGGAGTTGCGGTGGGCCACATGGCCACCCACTCTCCTCTGGGGGCGGGGGACAAAGTCCCACTTTGCTCGGAGGATCCTGGCCTTGTCATCAACCAGCCAGCCAATCCCCTGGCTGGGGATGTGTGGCCGGGACCCATTTAAGCAGAGACACGAGCCGGGGCGCCCTTTCTGCTCTCAGCTGGCAAGGCTATCTGCCGGACTTCAATCATCACATCATAGGGTGCACAGAAGTGGCACAGAAGGTGCACATGCTGGGTGGCCGGGTGATTGTGCACCCCACCATTGTTTACAGCAAGATGGCCCTATTTTGAGATGATGGTGTACACCTTTCCGATTGGGGAAATGATATCTGGTTGGCTGATATTGCAGAGGGCGTGAAGGATTGGTTGCAGGTTTGAGGGTATTTGGCGGTGAGCCTTTGGGCTCTTGTGGCGGTTAGGCATTGGGTGACCTTATGATGGGGAGGGGAGGTGTGGACATCACCTGTCCCCCCAAGCTTAAGGGTATTCTGTTAAAGGAATCTTGTCCGAAGCCGGTGTGGATCTTGTCCGAAGCCAGGGGCGGGGCTAGGGCCACGCCACGACCCCTGTGGGAACCCTGGGGGAGCTCAAGTTGGTTTGCATCAATGGGGCTCCCCCTTCCGGTGGTTTACCCTTACCGGACTCCCTGCGCAATGGGCAGGAGTCAGATATAGTCAGGTCTGTGCTACATGGGTATATGGAATGTTACATTGTATGTGTGCTGCTTGTGCACTGACTATGAACAATACACTCATAAGGCTCTCTGTCTTGCGCTCTCTCTCTCTCTCTCTCTCTCTCTCTCTCTCACACACACACACACACACACAGAGAGAGAGCAAAGTACTAATAAAGGCAGACATATAATTCATACCTATCCTGCTGTTGACTAGGAAATACAGTATAGTGCTGCATTTTGATGTGTTCCCCGCTCCAAACCAGCTTTGATCTGAAATAAGAAAAAGAACAATATAACTGCATTTTAAGCTGGTGATGTGTGCATAGTCTTAGTCAAGTTTTGTTGTAGTAAAGGGCTTCTTCTTGTACATCTTGTTATGAGTTTGTGGATGCAAGACACCAATAATTCCTGCATTTACTAAGTGTTAGAAGTTAATCAGGGCTTGGAGTATCAAGATGGGCTGCCAGACACTGAATTTAGTAGCGTCAAAATACAGGCCAAACCAGTTTTTTCCATGCTCAGGAAATCACCTGGATGAAGAGCCATCATGGAGAGCAAAAGAAAGGTGATTAACAAAGCAAGTTTTATATATGGGTACATAAACCATATATCATAAAGACACCACAGTCTCTGCTGTGCCTCATTTCCAAAGGAAACGTGAACCCCTGGAATCTCTTGCCACTTAGAGATTGGAGTGGCATGTAATAATATCATTATGTTTGCTAACTGTTCCACAGATGGCATGAATTACAATATTAATAAGCGTTACTTTAGAAACCACTTTGATTATTGATTTTTTTCTTCTGTTGTTAATTCACTTTGGTACGCATTCATTTTCTTTTATCTGCTTTAGGGATTTAAGGACAATGTGTATCGGCAGAGAAGGAAATATTTTGTCGACGTTGCCATGAATTATAAATAGTGAGTACAGAACTTTGTTTGTTGTTGTGGAATTGCTACTGATTCAGAAAAAAAAGGACACCATCTGCTTGGGTGATAAACAAGCAGCAGCCATGAGGAGTGGCCCATTTACACAACTGAATTGGTAGGGTGAGCATCTAAACTGGGCTTATTTGGAGTTGAGCTGTGGAACGTAGGAAATTGACTTCTACCAAATCAAGCCATTGTCCACTTGAATGCAAAGGCTGAGCTCTACCACTGAACCACAGCCTTCTCCTTGACACTTCTGGTCATCACTTTATTTATTGATTTGTTCATCTCAGAAATGGAGAACCTCTCTGTCTGGCTCTCTCTACTTGCTATACTCCTCCTAAGCCACACTCCTGCTTTGAAACTTCCTTGAGAATTTTCGCCTAACTGGCATGTGTCCTTGAACTCTCATAATGCTTCTTGCTTGCCTGGTTGAGAGAGGTGTGTGAGGGCCAGGGGAAGGGGAAGAACAGTGACCTCCCTGCTCACTCCCCCTTCATGCAGTGTGTGTGTTAACTCACATAATGGGCTATGTAAAGGTCAAGTTAACAGAAAGTTAACACCGGGAATTAAATGACTGGCAGTTTGTTTGTTTGTTTGTTTGTTTGTTTCATAAGATAAGAAGATGTTAAGGATCCTAGTGTAAACAAGGGGATACCAAAAGTTGTAAAACAAGCAAAATACTTTATGGTATGACTAAGAAGTTAAAAACTAGTATGCAGCTTGCTTTCTCAAAAAATCAATTTAAATCTTGTAACCTGACAGCACCAATTAAAAAACGCAGGTGTAGAAACAGCGCAAGAGCACCTTGCAATGCAACTGTAGATGAGCATTTGGAGAGAGTGATTTGGAGAGAGTGATGATGGGAACAATATGCATAAGCTTCTTGTTGGAGCCAATGAGATTAAGTCCTTAACTGGATAAAATATTTACTGCATAGTTGACTTTCTTTTGGAAATGTACAAAATTGCTTGATAAATACACAAGAAAGCTTTCTGAACGGTGGGTTCACAGGGCAACTTTTCAAAGAGAGAGCAAATGCACAGCACCTGGAAATCATACTTTAGAACAGGACAGCCTTTGTCCCCCCCCGCCCCCCAGGATTAAACTAATGTAAAAAAATGCATCAAACATAAGGGTAGCTGTCATGAAAAACCCACCCTGAATGTGGGAAAGTACTGAGTGAGCAGGCCTTATTCGCTGAAATTTTCAGAGGCTTCTATTCCTAAAATGCTCCTGTTCTCAAACAAGATGTCATTCTTTAAATGGTCACTCTCATTGTCAGCCATGTCACAAATTAAAAGGACAATCAAAAGAAATAAATTCAGAGGGCTAGGAGGGTGAAACACAGCTGGGAGGCCATCATTTGCCCCACCCTCACTGTGGGGCTCTTAGAAGAGCTGCTATCATGCCTTGTCACCTCTGCTGCTAGCTCAGCACACCAATCACATTAAATGGATTATGGCATGGGTAGGCAAACTAAGGCCTGGGGGCCGGATCCGGCCCAATCGCCTTCTAAATCTGGCCCACGGACAGTCCAGGAATCAGCGTGTTTTTACATGAGTAGAATGTGTCCTTTTATTTAAAATGCATCTCTGGGTTATTTGTGGGGCATAGGAATTCATTCACCCCCCTTCAAAATATAGTCTGCCCCCCCCAAGGTGTGAGGGACAGTGGACCGGCCCCCTGCTGAAAAAGTTTGCTGACCCCTGGATGGCTTCCACCACCACATGAAAGGTCATGTATTTCCCTTACCAAGAGCAAGCCTGCTCCTCTCTCCTTCTCTCCCATCCCAACTTTCTCTTTGAGTCAGGCTAACTCAGTTCACAGAAGTGTGTGTGTGTGTGTGTGTGAGGTTTCCACACAAGGATTTTTTCCCAGCCAGAACTCACCAGAACTGAGTTCCAGCACCTCTCAGGTGGTTGCCATTGCCATTATAAAAGAACAAGGGAGGTGTTCATGGTGAGTTCCAGCATTTCTTGTTCTAGAAAAAGAGCATTGGTTCCACATTTTGGATTATATCTTGGCTTCCATTTTAGCTCCTATCTGCTCTAGAACCTAACCAAAATCCTAAAGAGCTCCAGCTAGAGCAAATTTACCATAGGATGGCACCTTTACATGAGTGGCTTACCCTGTAACGAATAAAACCACCTCCAAACGCTACACTTGCATTTTTATTTTTTTTAAAAAAGTATTTGCAGATCAAGCCTACATTTTGAATTCATTATGATCCCCAGGAGTTAGTAAATTTTCAGCGCTACCTACAAATACCTGCTGCTTTTTGCAATTTTCTTGTCACGCGAGCTTCCAAGTCAAGCTAATTCCAATCACATTCTCATTTTACTCATAATGGGCCAAACTCTTCACATTCCCGAGAAGGCACATGCTAATTTGATGTACTTTTCTGTTTCATGCTTTCTTTTTTTAAAGTTCTCATTTCCCCCTCCCTCCCCTGTTTGTGGTTTCTGCCTACTTCTTTGAGTTCTCTAAGCGCACAAGGAGGGAGTGGGGGGGAGAGATGAAAACATTTATTTCCCCCTCAGCAAACAGTAAAACTTGGCAGGAAAAGAGCATGCTTAAAAGCCCATAAAAAGACACACACACACACACACACACACACACACACACTTCAGAGTAAGGAGAGGGAGGGCATTTGTGTCTTGTGAGCAGAGGCAGCAATTTCTCTCTCTGGATAGATCACTGCTGTTCTATTAACATTTTATATGGATATGGATCTCCTAAATGTTCCTTTTTGCAAGTACCTTTTGCATATCTCTGTTCAGCTTCGGCTGTACTTGACTAGTTTCAAACCAGCCAGAACCATTCCCCTCCCCCCCTTTCTACCCTGCTGTGCTGGTGTAAGAAAATGGGGAAATGTTTAAATGTGTATGCAATTCAGCTTAATTAATGCATGCAAATGAGCCATGACTCCCCCAGCTTCTGAGTAGGGGATGCCTACGGTTGGCAGCTATTGTTATTTACCCAGACTGTATTTCTGAGGTTGCTTTGGCCCTGAAATTCTGTTTGCTCCATAAGATGCAATCAGCATCAGCAATCAGCATCAGTGACTGGTCATTTCTAGAGTACAGTAAGCCTTCTTTGACTGTCCTTAATGGTTTCTTGTATAGCAAGAACCTGTGCGTTGAATGTATTTATCATCTTTGATTTGTACCCCATCTTTCTTTCAACATGAGACCTAAGGTAGCATGCATGAGGGCTGTCATCCAGGGACTGGCCATAAAAAGACCTGGTTAGGTTCAGCAAGATGGTAGCTTCATGTGGCTTCATGATTTGTTGGTGGGAAGGCTGGGCAATGTTTGCATCACCACGTTCTCTCACACTTTACAGTGCATTTTCCCTCTCAGTTTCTTTATTGCAAAAAGCCCAGTGTTTGGGAGAAATGGGCTTGTTGCTTATAGCTTCGCAATCAGCTTTAATTGAGTGACCTGAATTTTATGGTATGTAATTGAATCCCACCCAGAAATAGTGGCAGCATGAAAGTAGTCAACTCCTAGGAGGTACGATGGAAAGGCCCAGGTATGTTTAGCCTGGAGAAGAGAAGATAAAGGTGGGGGGGAAGAGACATGAGAGATGCCTTCAAACCTCTGAAGGACTGCCATACTGAAGAAGGCTTGGTCTCTGTTGCTTTTCCAGAGGATACTATAATCTATGGGTGGGAGATTATCAGGGAGCAGATTCTAACTAACATGAGGAGAGCTTTCCTAATGGTAAGGATTGATCAGCCATGGAACAGACAATTGGTGGGTTCCCCTTTGCTGGAGGCATTGCAGCATCTGCTAAGCAGCCATCTTCCAAAGATGCTGTGATTACAAGAGCATTGAGCAAGAAGTTTAGGTTCTGTGACCCCCAACTCTATGATTCATTTCAGCCTTCTGTGTACTATCCATTCAGTTCCACCACGGCTTGCTAACAACATCCGCCCCCCACCCAGCTAAGCAAAACCCTTGTTGTAATTGTTTGTTAGTGAAAGAAAGAAGTGAAGGTGGGAAGAAAAGAAAGGAAGACGATTGTGCTTAATGAGAATTTCCAGGCTGAATAGGCAGCCTCAAAGCACATTAATTCCAGACGATTCTTTCTCCACAGAGGATACTTATTATTGGAGCAGCTTCTATAGTGAGGATTGGTATCAGTTCCTGCATCTAAGAAACATACTGAATAAATCCTGCTTTACTGGAGTTGAGAAAAGGTCTTGAAAGGAGGGGAGAGTAGAGGGTTCGTCTAGGCAGCAACGGGCCTTTCAGTATTCAAAGTGCTTTATGATTGTTATCACATTCACAATAGCCTTCTGAGAAATGTCATATTCTAGGTAGGAGACTAAGGTCACAACCACACGATGCATCTAAAACCATGCTTATGAAGTTATGGCTTCCCCAAAGAATCTGGAGAACTGTATAGTTTACCCCTCTCCTCAGAGCTACAGTTCGCAGCACCCTGAACAGTTCCCATGATTCTTTGAGGAAACAATAGTTTTTATTGGTTTGTTTAGATGCATAGCAAAACATAGGTAGCCAACTAAACCAAATCATAACCATAGCTGTCAACGTTTCCCTTTTTTAAAGGGAAATTCCCTTATTCCGAATAGGATTCCTCGCAAGAAAAGGGAAAAGTTGACAGCTATGATCATAACACTTCTCCCGCCCTCCCTCCCTCCCTGAATCTTGCCAGCTACCTGGTAGTATTCATGTCCTTGTAATATTCATTGCCCTTTTAATTTTCTACAGGATTCTCCTATGTTACTCCATCTGGGTTGTATGGAAGCATCCATCATAGCTATCAACTTTCCCTTTTTCTTGCAAGGAATCCTATTCAGAATAAGGGAATTTCCCTTAAAAAAAGGGAAACGTTGACAGCTATGGTATCCATCCACAGCACGGTCATCTCCAGCTGGAAGTATCAAGAAGTCAGTGTCTTAGAATTCTTCTTTTATCTCTTCCGATCATGCCCTTGTGTTTAAAACAGAGAATAACCATTTACAGGCACAAGGATAGCATTAGAATAGCCTTTCAGAGCAAGCAAAAGAAGACATTCTATTAAAATGTATTGCTCCAGATGTGTTATATTATTTTGAAACTATTTCCTGCTTCTATTTGGGTCTTTCTCTTTCTCTCTCTGTAATAATACTGTACATATCATTGAGATTACTGAAATTAATGTGTATGGCATACTCCAAATATGTAGGAAAACTACTGTATCAGCTTTCCCTAACCTCTTGCCCTCTATATGTTTTGGACTACAACCCCATCTGATGGCAGTTCAAATTAACTAGAGAGACCAGCTTGGGGGAAAATGTTCTATATTGTAACTTTTTTAAAACCCCTTTGGATTGTGCACAGTTGATCTCAGATCCTGAGGGCATAGATGATTCGGGCAGCAAAATGTCATGGGCAGGCCCTTATCTCCACCTTCTCTCTGTGTGATGTCTGGCTTATACAGAAAATCCAGCTATTTCTAAGAAGTGCGTTTGAAGGGGGAACCTGTCACATGAAGACTATGTGAAGAACTAGGAGTGGAAGGGAAAAGATTCTTCTTAAACAGGGCTGGGGAACCTTTTCAGCACAAGGGCCACATTGCCTCCTGAACAGTGTTACGGGGGCCACATACCAGGGACAGGTGAGGGAAGATGCAGAAGTAGGTGGCGCAATGGATATAAGACTTGACTTTCATACAGCAGGCTGCATTCCAGGTATGCACACCTCTCTATCCTCCATCCAAGCAAGCAAGCAAGCAAGCAAGCAAAACTTATTATTAGCATATTTCAAGGAAGACACATTCCACTCAGGTAAAAGCATCTGGGAAGGCTATGACACAGGGCAGTGAGTTGTGTGGCCTGTGGAGAGTCTTGAGAGCAAGATAAAGAGATCTGGAGGGCTGCATTCGGCCCTGCCACTGTGGTTCCTTATTCTTCTTCTGCATCTGACCCACTGCTCTAGCTGAAGAGAGCATGACTTTAAGATCTGTTTTGGCACTAACACTAGGACACGCCTGGGGGATAAGACAACAGCCACATCAGGCTTTTGCTGGAGATGATAGCAGGCATTGGATGTAACTTGCCAATGGGCTATCTGTAAAAGAGTTATTCCTTCTTTTGAGGTACCAGTCCCTGTCTATGTTAGGGGGGTTTGGAAGGGGCTTATGATGGGTTGGTGGGAGAGGCAATTGTTTTCAAAACCTTTGTCTTTTGTATTTTTTTGCTTAGTGGCCAGCCAATCCCTAGAGTGGACTATACACCTGAAGAAATAAAAACTTGGGGAGTGGTGTTCAGGGAACTGACCAAGCTGTATCCTACTCACGCCTGTCGAGAGTATTTGAAGAACTTCCCTTTGTTGACCAAGCATTGTGGCTACCGAGAGGATAATGTCCCTCAGCTGGAGGATGTTTCTATGTTTCTTAAAGGTAAGGGTCAAATCTGGCTTCTAGCAGAACAGGGTGCTGTAAAAATAATTGTGTCGCATTTCAAGTTTTACACAATTGGCCAAGTAATGAGAGCTGTTTATACCTTTATTCTTCGCACGACAATTCTGTACGTTGAATAAGCAGTTATGAAACAAATCTGTATGCAGGGAGGGGGAAAAAACCCCATCAGGAATCTCTACTGTCTCTCCTCTAGGGAATTGTTACAGCTGAGAAAATTCTCACTGTGTTGAAGGAGTTTTGCACAAAAGTCCTGGCTGACCCCCAATCCCTTGAGAACGTCTCTATTATGACATGTGTCTTTTTGACTATACATGCCTAAACCCATCTGAATACAAAGCAAAGCAGTCAGCTCTGTGTTTGGAACAAACCAGTGCACTAACAGTCTTATATGGAATATGAAAAATGCCTCCTTATTCACTACATTTTGTATTTTCAAGATGGGGACTCCATATGTCCTGGGTAGTAAGGTTTGCCTGGTTGAATGTTTGTAAAGCAGCTGGAGGTGGTGGGGTCAAGCTTCTCCTCCAAAATGGGCCTGTCGCCAGATGTTCCCAGCTGACTTTCCTGAAGTCATAACTGAGCTGGAGGTTTGCACACTTCCAGCAACAACTCTGAACTTGGCTGGAAGGTGTACCAGTTGGTCTGCTCCCAGCCTCCTTCTCAGATGTGGGATTTCTCGGTGGATTTCTGCACAGCCATTGTGACCTTGATGCAACCCTGCATGAGGCACACAGGTGGCAGGATGAACTAATTAAACGGACCCATTTTTCCCCCTCAGGAAGACTGCATCCAGAACCCTACGTAAAAAGCCATTTTAAAACAAGTCAAAGGGGGATTTGTTTGCAGCTGTTCTTTCTCTCCGTTTGGATTGAAACTGGCTTGGGTAATCACACATCACCACACACAGTATTTAATAGGAAACCAAAGGATAGACATGGCTTTTGGCTAATATCACATGTACACTGCTTCCCAGACCACTGGTGGGAGCATATCAGGTGTAGAATAAATGGGGTGTGTGTGTAGACACAGCCTGTGTCGAATGATCCACCAAGGCCATAATCTTCCCTTATCCTTCCGGAGATGCAATGTGGGCACGTTAGTTTTAGCCAGGGCAAACATCACTGAGGTCGCATGTGCTGCAATCTGCAGGAATTGCTGTGGGAAGTCTCTGATGCTGACACAGTTTTTGTCAAAGAAGATGAGGCAGATGTCAGACTTATTTGCCCCTTATCTCTGGGTTCAATTTGACCTGGTTGCTTGCGCCTTCTCATTGTTCCAGGCCCTGGAAGATCTCTTTTGAGTTTCAGGGAGTTATTATTAGGGCTGCCTTTTCCGGTGATTTGGAGTGCTGATATTTCTTACAAATATTAAATGTTTAAATTGGGGGCAAGGGAAAGACCCACCCCCCACCAAAACAAGTTCCCACTATGACCGCAGAAAAGTCACAGCAAAATATAGTCCTAAGAACCTGAGAAAGATTTTTCCGATCAAAAATAAAATATTGTGTATGGCTTGAAAAGCTAACCTGCCCCAGCTCCCATTGCTTCCTTTATTCTGACTTTATGGCTACTAGCACTTAACATTAATTGGCTGACTGCTCTTTGAGCTGGCTTGCATCTTTCAAAGGTGCATCTTGCATTGTTCTCTGGATCCCTGAGGAAGAGCGCTGAAACACAGTTGCTTTTTTTCCCCTTTCCTTGAAGGTAGAAAAGCACTCCAAGGTTCAAATGTGTGCTCTCAGCCAAAGACAACAGTCACAATTTTTTTCTGAAGAGGACTAAGCTTAGCTCATTTAATTCTAAGCAGTAACTAATGAGATGAGAAAGAGCTTGAGAAAGAACCGTTCTGTTCATAAGTGAATATAAGTTTTGGAGTGGTGTCAGCTGAAGGCATTCCTTTTTTTCAACAAGCCTTTTGAGTGGAGATTTTTTAATCCCAATCTGTATTGGATCTGGGGTTGTTAGTTGTATGAAATTTGTTTTGATGGTTAAATTGTTTTGAGATAATTTTATAGGAAGCACTTCATAAATGGAATGAAATGATAGACAGATAATAAGGTAACTTCCCCCATCTGACCTTTTCGGCATTTCCTTTCCTTTTGACCTCAGTGTTTACAATCAACCCCACATCATCACTCAGGATAACACTTTGTGCCTTTGGTCCATAAAAGCTTATGCCATAATAACATCGTCAGCCTTTAAGATGCCACAGGGTTCTTTGCTGTTACAGAAATGTTTGCCGATGATTTCCAAATGAATAATGTGCCATCAGATTTCATGAAAGATCTGAGGCTATTACACATAGAGGTAAATCAATGTTTGCACCAAGTATCCACCCAGCACGAAATTGCTTGCTGTTCAGATAATTTTTGTATATACTACCTGCATGATACACACAGCTGGCAGCATGTATTTGCTCCCCCTTAATGTTGACAATTTTATGAGGATACTAAAGATAAAATGCTTTGTTCAAACCTGTATAATGTATAAAGTGGCCCTGAATCCCCCCCTTTTAATCTGCTGCTGTAGATAAAACAGGAAGGTGATTAGTGATATTGGCACATTGTAACCTTGGTGTTTTCCCCTCAGCTAAATGATCTGCATCAATTCATACATTTTATTTTCTTAAGGAATGTCGAGTTGGTACAAACGGCGTTTGATTCTGTAGGAAAAATATGGAATAGTTTGTGTTTTCTGTTGATTAACACATATACTCAGATAATTTTGGTTTTTCTACCACTTCAGAAAGGTCTGGATTCACAGTCAGACCAGTTGCTGGATATTTGTCGCCTCGTGATTTCTTAGCTGGCCTTGCCTATCGAGTTTTCCACTGTACTCAGTACATACGCCATGGCTCTGATCCTCTCTACACTCCAGAACCGTGAGTATAATTTCTCATAACTTAGCATTTATTACATTTATTTTTTCCATGTTTCCTCCAAGCAGGTGATGATGAGGTGCATGGTTCTCTTCTCTACCTCCCCTCAACTTTTTCTTCTCATAACAGCCCTGTGAGGTAGGTTAGGCTGGGAGAAAGTGACTGTCCCAAGGTTACCCACTGAGTTTCATGGCCATGAAGACCACAGGGTGACTTTGGGCAAGTTCCTGTCTCTCAGCTTAACCTGTCTCACAGGGTTGGGATGAGAATAAAATGGGGAGGAGAGGAAAACCACTTAAGCAGCCCCGATCCCCTTGGAGGAAAGGAAAGGCAACATGAAAAAAAAAGTAACAACACTACTTGGCTTCTTCAGTTAGAGATGTTGCACAGTTCCACAAATCCCATTTAATTTCAAGCCTGTGGTTCTGCCTCTTTGAACTGTTTCATGCTTCTGGACCAGCTACAGCACACCCTGCCAAAATCATGTAGGTTTGCACAATACCTGCCTCTTTTCTCCAGGGCAAGGCCCAGCTGCTTCTGCGTCCGCCACTGTTAATGGTGTGTGTAATGACAGAGAAGCAACTTCCATGAAACTCACCTGACATTCCAAGGACTCTCATATAGGAGGGGAGAGAAAATATCCTCATTGTCCTGGGGAAGGAAAAGGTTCAATCGGCAGACCCCTGTCCTTTACACCATGGTGTCTTTCCTGTATCTAACCAAAAGGAGGGAAGGTGCAAAGCAGCAAACGGTGTGCTCAGGCTCCAGGGATGCAGGACATTCACAGAGCGTAAAGGGTTTTTGAAAGGGCTCAGCTTCCTCTTTCTCTGTAGCAAATGCTCAGGACTGCTGTGAAGGCCAATCAGTTATTAAACAAGACGATCCCTTGTTGCTTGAGCTTGTTGTCATCTGGCTTTTATCTGTGTAACAGCAAGCACCTCAAGAGCGTCACTCTGTGTGCGTTAATTCTAACCCCACTGCACCTTCTCTGAACAGAAACCCATCTAGAGACTTACATGAACCCCAGTCTCACATTTGCAGCCAATATTCTAATTTCAACCTCTTCCGAGGGATTTCTAGATCAATTAATCTCTGCCAAGTCTTTCCTGAAACCAAATCCTGGTATTTAAGACTGGCAGTGATGAACATTCAGATGGCTTCACACCCCCACCCCACCCAGTCCTGGGAACTGCATTTTGTTGAGGGGCAAACTAGAGTTCCCAGGATTCTTTGGGGCGTGGTATAAATGCGCTTCAAATATATAGTGTGGATGTGACCAAAGGGGTTCTGTTGTAGTGCCTTCTATTAGCAAACTCAGATAGTGAGAGCCAACAGGTATGGAGTGAGACGGGAGACCCTGAGAAATAAGACGGCAGTACCAGCATGCTCAAGGGAACTCTAAAGTCTGCAGCAGCAGAATTATTTATTTTTTTAAAAGCCCTGAATCAGGCAAGCAAGCAAGCAAGCAAGCAAGCAAGCAAGCAAGCAAGCAAGCAAGCAAGCAAGCAAACCCTTAGCTCAATGAGGATTGAGCATGCTCAATAGTCACAGAATAATGAGTGTCACTTGGAAAAGAAAACCAGAAAAATAGGCCTCCACATCTGGTGCCAGTCCTGAGTACTGATCATCATGTACAATCTACCTGGGATGGAAACTGAGCTGCTCCCTCTGTCCTTCTGCAATCATTGTTTCAGCTTATGCCCACAGCTTTTTGTTTATTCTCTACATCAGGCATAGGCAAATTCTGACCCTCCAGATGTTTGGGACTACAATTCCCATCATCCCTAGCTAACAGGACCCAGTGGTCAGGGATGATGGGAATTGTAGTCCCAAATTATCCGGAGGACCAGAGTTTGCCTATGCCTGCTCTATATGTTCATTGTTTTCTCGCTGGCATTTCAATATTCTTTCGTTCTATTTTCCCATCTTTTTTTTAAATAGAGAAAATAAGCCCAAAGGGAATTCTATTAATATTGATGGCTCTTTGTTGAAATATCTGCTGTTTTTGGCACTGAATTATTTTATTTCTTTTTTATTGTAATGTCTTTTGACTTGCACCAGTGAGCACTGACATTGGTGTTATTTCTGTGATATCACGTTTGGTATGATCCCCAAAGCCATGATGGATTTAGAGCAGCCATCGGTAAGTGCCCTAAACAGTATGATATTGTGAAACAATCCATATCCTAATAGACACATGAGCAATCCCAGAGCACGGAGACGATGTCAAAGACCACCAAGTGTCCATGGACAAGGACTTCACAGGTAATCAGCGCACTGAACCACCTGTCCATGGCCATCATCTCCTGCATCCGGGATTGATCATGTGCATATTAGGATATGGATTATTTCAAAGTATCATACTGCTTTGCTCTAGGATATTTTCATGCTAGCAACAAACGGTAGCTTGACATTTGTTTTTGTTTTTTGCTAACCTAGAAACTACTCAATATTGATCCAGAGCAGAACTCTGATGTATAGTTAGCAGAGTAAAAACTTAAACACGTTGCAGGATTCCCACAATATAGATCAGAGGCAATTATATTTCATCCAGCAGAGCTTTACTGCTACTATAGGCAAATGAGCATAATGGTCACAAATCCAATACATTCAGGATTGGCACTGTCCATAAGAAATCCAGTTGCAGCAGACTTAACTTAGACTTACTATAACTTATAATAAGTCTAAACCTTAGCACTAAATACAGAACACCACATCAGATGGAAAAAGAGACAGAAAGAGAGAGTGGAACTCAGGTGCCTTCTGGCCTATTATAGCCAGCATGACCTTGACTGAAAGAGACAGTGCTTTTTTATATATATAAAAAAATGTTTAGGGGGACTCTCATTTTCCTACTCATATTGAAATACTGCCCCTCAATGAGGCCAAACTTAGATTCACAAAATGTTTAGGGGTATGCGTACCCCTGCGTCGTCCCCCCCAGAAAAAACAACAACACTGGAAAGAGATAACAGAACCAGTTTAAACCAGCTGTACTCAGCTTCTCTGAAGGAGTAACCCAAACATCATGAACCTTCTGCTTGTTTCTTCCACACAGAGAAGCTTCCAGAACCATTTTAAATTAAGTAGAATAGGAAATATCTCTAAACATCAGATCAATACTTTCCGCACTAAGAAATGCAAACTGACATGACCTTCAGAGTTCACATTTACAAAAAAAAAAGAAGGAAAAAAGCACCTGGACCTGTAATAAAATGTTTCCGTGTGACTGTTCCTGTTCAGTGTTCCAGCCAGCCAGCCAGCCACGCCTTTCAGGGCACTCCATTCCACACTTACCTGCTCCAAACAAACACTCAGTGTTTTGTGGCTACTGAGCATGCTCAGTACTTGCTAGGTTATTTTGGGGGTGTTTCCCAAGAGGTTCTCATTTGTATTTCTGCCAATGAAAGACCTGCCCAAGTCATGCAGATCTTAGAGGGTCTTGTTTAGAAAGGTCTCTTTCAGCCCCGCTGGTTGAAAACCCTTTCCTGGCAAAGCCCGACACTGAACTTGCAGCAAAGCATGATTGCTAAGCCAGTGTTGGTCATACTCAGAGTAGATCTATTGAAGTCAATGGGCTTCTATCTATTAATTTCAGTAGGTCTACTTTATGACTTAGTTGGATGTTCGTTCCATGAAAAAAATGTAATAATAAATAAATAAATTGTTCTGCCATTGAGACTGCTGCACCTGTAAAGAAAGGTTATGGCAGGAAGTCAAGTTCCGAAATCAGTTGAGGCGCTCATGTTCCACTCAAGAGTGTTCTCACATATTCTTTAGAGAAATGCTTGGCATTGGGTGAAAAGTGGGCATTGTAATGTGAAACTTGACACATGAACTTGTCACCTGCAGGAGAATTAGGATTATTGTTCACCTGGTAACAAAGTGGCCCTATTCCCAACAGACGAGCCTTTCACAGGAAGCACAAGGTGACAGCTCTGAATTGAAAATGAATGCTGAGCCTTTAAGACTTCGGCTCCATTCACAATCCCCATGATGTCTGTTTCCATATTGTCCAAGACATATGAATACAAAAAACAGACAAACTGGGAAACTCCTGCTTGCTTCCTATTGTCCTGCTCATGCATAGCATATTCCTGGTGTGCATGTCTGATTCAGTGAACAATAGTGGATGGGCTGGCATGAATAACTCAGGCACGTGCTGTGCTCTTTTGATGGGCAGTATCAGGAATATAATGGGGGAACAGAGCATAGCATTAAAAAATAGGAATACATATTCCAAGTATTGTTTTGCCTGAAAACAGAGGCAGTGGGCTCTCTTTATTTGTACAAAAAAAAATGCAAACTTGCTTTTTCCCTCCTGAAGATGTTGCTCAAAGCAACTAACAACATGCAAAACACAAAAATAAAAACACATTGGGGTTTTTTTTAGCGCTGCTTTACAGTGTCAAATTTGGACGAAAAATACTTTAATGCGAGTCTGCATGGGAAGTTTAAAAACCCCCACAGTATTCTCCAGTTACCGTCAAAGTTTTATTTTTGTAAATAAACCTTTTAATACTTATGACAGCAAGATTCAATTTTTTTTTAAGCCCACTGAACTGCTTCAGGTTTGGCTAAGAGGTTTGCATGCATCAGTTCTCTGAGTCCAGTGATGCTTTTATACTCCTACTAACTTTGCATTTTAATTCCCTTGCAGGGATACATGCCATGAACTTCTGGGGCACGTGCCTCTTCTCGCTGACCCTAAATTTGCCCAGTTTTCCCAAGAGATTGGACTGGCCTCCCTGGGATCTTCTGATGAGGATGTCCAAAAACTTGCAACTGTGAGTCACTAAGTTTTAAAAGTGTGAGTTTTGCTTGATTCTTCAGAATCTGTCAAGTTTACTAAAGTGAAGTGTTTCTCAGTGTGATGACAAAACAAGTCACCCACTTTCTTTGGCAACACCTCCTCTGACTGGTTTGTGGCTGAGGTATGCATGCTAGCCTCAGTGGCCCAGAAAGACCTGACAGCTGTGTGTGGTTGTGTGATTGAAGGTAGTGGTGCAATGAGAGAACATTGATTTTAACACTTCCCCCTCTTTCTTTCTTTCGCCTAACATCTCTGAAATACAGAAATGGTTTGTAGCTGTAGAATATAAAGATATGGGACAAGGTTTGCACTCATTACACTGTGTTATTTGTCTCAGTGTGCTTTTAGAAAAGGTAAAGGTAAAGGGACCCCTGACAGTTAAGTCCAGTCATGAACGACTCTGGGGTTGCGGTGCTCATCTCGCTTTACAGGCCGAGGGAGCCAGCGTTTGTCCGCTTCCGCAGACAGTTTTTCTGGGTCATGTGGCCAGCATGACTAAGCCGCTTCTGGTGCAACGGAACACTGAAACAAGATCGGTGCACAGAAATGCTGTTTATCTTCCTGCCAGAGTGGTACCTATTTATCAATTTGCACTTTGACGTGCTTTCGAATTGCTAGGTTGGCAGAAGCTGGGACCGAACAACGGGAGCTCACCCCGTCGCGGGGCCTTCCAATCAGCAAGTCCAAGTGGCACAGTGGTTTAAACCACAGCTCCAGCCGTGTCCCCTTTAGAAAAGATCACCGTAAAGGATTATTATTATTATCATCAATACCACATGGGGGAGATGGGTGAAAAGCAAGCTAATTGTGAAATGATGGGTGGAATGAGAACAGGATAGCATCTTGGGATCGAAACAGCCACAGCTTTGATTATAACAGATGTTAGTAGGCTTTGGCGTAGGCATTGGGTATGGGTCCTAAACAGAGAAGGGAAGGCCTGGAAAAATCCTGGAAAAATCCTGAATCAACCTGACCATTTGCTGGTTGATTAATCCTTCAGAGTCAGTTCTGGATTTAAGGATCACTTTACAATGAGAGTCGATTCTGGGCAATCCTTCCAGGACACCATTGGGAAGTTCTGTGGCCCATAAACCCTCATCTGGGCCTTCAGACAGAAACTTTCTCCTGGACCCCTTTACCAGGGTGTCTGATACTTTGACTGGAGTGATGAGGGGTCTCTTACACACACCCTTTTTCTGGACTTAGGATCCAACCCAATGCCCCCCCTTTTTTACCAACAAGTTGTAACAGTTGCTACTAGGTAAGCAAAACCTCCAGACAGGCCCAGTTTTGTCTGCCAGAGAACTCTTCTCTTGCCCCAAATAGCCCCATAACAAGGTCTTAAGCACATCCTGCCTGCCCACCCCAGGTAAAGGCAAAATTATAGAGAGGAGGGGGGGACACCCTATGCTGACTGTGCTGACCAAGCCACACACTGCTGATTTAAAAGGGATTCGGCAGACCTGGTTGAAGCCAGCCAGCTCACCAGCCAACCAGAACCACCCCACAATTCCCACCACCAAAACCAGCACACAATTGGTTTGACAGGGTTTTGAATCTCACAGGCAGTTCCCAGCCTCCTGTGCAGATATCCAGTTCAATAATGACATCAGGTGGCTGCGCAGGAGAGGAACAATTTGCACCCCCAGGTTGCCTGCGCCCATGTTGGGCCACAATCAAATAGTAAGTGATCTTTGCATGCATGAGGAATGAGGAAAGGCCTTGCATGTGTGGAGCTCCATGTCTGATCAGAGCTGTATACAAGGAACATCTGAACCAAGAAAGAAGCAGCTCCCTCCTTCAAAACTGGGTTGTTGTTTTTTTGCAGAGATTCACATAAAGACAAAAGCCCTAGTATTCCTTTAAGTGCTGAATTCATGGCACTGGCTGCTAGAAAATGTTATTTATAAATGGAGGGTTTGGAAAGACTATAAATATTGAAATAAAACTCCAGTGCTACTTCCCAGGTAGTTTTAGAAAAGGGTTTTAAAAACCATGGGAGGAGGAATCAGAAATATTTCTGAAAGTGTGTAACAATGCAGGAAACAAGTGGCTAATGTGCAAGCACTGTGTGTCTATCCCAAGCAAAAAACTGGATATTTGGATGTGTGAACTTTCTGTTTACACCATGACAAAAATTAGCAGCTTGGATGAACATGCACAACTCCACTCATGCAGATGTTTCATAGTGTTTTCTTCAGTGAGCTGAGAAATAACTGGTGTTTTCTTGCAATGGAGAATCTATATATGTGCCTGGATATGCCCACCAGATTCATGAGGTGTCAGAAACACCCAGTACAGTTATACTTTGGTTCTCAAACGGAATCCGTTCCAGAAGTCTTCCGAAAACATTCAGAAACCAAGGCACGGCTTCTGATTCTCTGCAGGAGCTTCCTGCACTCAATCGGAAGCTGTGGAAGCAGTGTCAGACGTTCAGGTTCTAAAGAAATGTTTGAGTCGCAAGGCGTTTGACAACCAAGGTACGACTGTATTTATAATTTTGGGGAAATGAGTGTCTGCTGTGTACTGCCACAGTTCACAAGATGGTTGTTTAGTGATTGGTATGTTCTATCTTTATCCTTTTTTGGTTGGTCTACACTATTTGGGTAAATGTATCAGTGCCCATTACTCTGGAAATGAAGATGTTAGTATTTGGTATACAAGCCTTCTGTGGCTTTTTCTATTACAAAACTATCTGAATATCTGTCCAATTAAGGAACTGCTGTCAGGAACTAATTGGTTTCATTACACTCTTTCAAGCCCCCCTCCCAATCTTTAAAGTAGCTTTTCAACCTCTGTCTTTAAAGTGCTAAAAACTACAGTCTTCTCCTTCTTGGTAACATTTATTGTGATATTTTAATCTACTGCTGAGGAATGAAAACCAAACAACTTTTGCTCTTTTGCCACTGCACTGTGTACAGAAATCTGGAGAAATTAATTGCTTCTGAAGCTGGGAGAAATTGAGGTTTTTAAAAAAATGCTTACAAAGTTCATATTTATTAATATGGATGATTTTGAATGTCATATATCTATATATAGCCAACCTCAAAAGGAGGTTTACAAAAGGAATGGAATCATCAGTGAAAAGCAACTTAATTATTTAAGAATTATTAAAACCAACGATAAACTAAAAAACAGATTAAAACACTTGTCAACATTTCACATGCCTGGCTAGGGTTGCCTGAGCAAAAATGTTCTTAGCGGGACCCAAAAAGAGTACAGGGAAGACACCTGCAGAGAGCTCTCAAGTCCAGGTGCTGCTACACTTAAAGATCAATTTCTCACCTTTGGAGAACAAGTATTATGTGCACCTGTAATAGTGCTAGTTCCACGCCAGTTTACAGTGTAAATCAGTCTTGGTCCCTAGTTGTTAAGGGCTTCGTAAACTAATAACAACACCTTGAAGTTCACCTGGTAGCAAATTGGCAACCAGTGCACGTCTTTGCTGACAAGACTCCTGTCCGCAGTCGTACCACAGCATCCTGAACTAACAACAGCTTCCGGATCAAGCCCAAAGGAAGCCCCACACAGGAAGCCCCATTGCAGCAATCCAACCTTGAATGAAGCAATGCATAGACTACTGTGGCCAAGCTTTTCCGGCCCAGGAACGGCCATAGCTTTTGCTAGTAGCAGCTAGTAAAAGGCTCCTCTAGCTATTGAAGCTATCTGGGCCTTCTCCAGGGACAGAGCTGAGTTCAGAAGCACTTCCAGACTGTGAGCCTGCTCCTTCAGGGAGAGTGCAACCCTGTCCAGGGTAGGCCAAATTATCCAGCCCGGGAGCCCCTCACCCACAATGCCTCCATCTTTGCCAGGGTTCAAGCTCAGCTTGTTTCCCCTCATCCATTCCGCCACTGCATCCAAGCACTGGCTTAGAGAACTGCACGGCTTCTCCCGATTCAGATGTCATTGAGAAATAGTGTCATCGGCATACTGATGGTGCCTTGCCCCCAAACGCCCCATGGCAGCTCCCAGAGATTTCATATAGACAATAAATATATGGATATTAAAGCACATGTATAGATATTATGTTATTATTTCATATGGATAGTAAATAACATGGGAGATAACAGGCCTTGGGGAATATGCATATCTTGGCTGAATATTGTGCAGCCGTTAACAACTTGGGGACCAGTTTACCTCACCTCATCGGTCCCATGTGACTGCTTCAATTGTTGGAATTGGCACTTTTACAAATGTCCGCTTCACAACCCCAGCACGTCTGTAAGGACTCTGTTGTTTAGTGTGGCATCACCTGTACTTTGGAACTCCCAGCCTATTGATATCAATGAAGGTGCCTTCACTGTACAGTGGTACCTCGGGTTACAGACGCTTCAGGTTACAGACTCTGCTAACCCAGAAATAGTACCTCCGGTTAAGAACTTTGCTTCAGGATGAGAACAGAAATCGTGCTCCGGCGGCGCGGCAGCAGCAGGAGGCCCCATTAGCTAAAGTGGTGCTTCAGGTTAAGAACAGTTTCAGGTTAAGAACAGACCTCCGGAACAAATTAAGTACCTAACCAGAGGTATCACTGTATTGCTTTTGGCACCTGCTGAAGACATTCTCGTTTAGACAAGCCTACTCATGTTTAGAAACTTTGTAGGAGCTTTATTTTGTTTGTCTATTTTACTGCGGTTTTAACCTGTTACGTTTTAAATGACGGTTATAAATCTTTTAGTGATAATTTTCCTCCTCCTCCTCCTCCTCCTCCTCCTCCTCCTCCTCTTCTTCTTCTTCTTCTTCTTCTTCTTCTTCTTCTTCGTTGTAAACCACTTTGAGGTTTTCCTACTGTCTAGTAGTATGTAAATTTTATGAAATATCAATCAATCAATCAATCAATCAATCACACCACCACCCAAAACACGCCTTTTGCTGCAGAGTGCTTAAAACAGGAAGTGCTCTCTGCTATTCCCCAGTCAAGTGGGATTGTAGGGAGAGGAACATTTTACACCTTCCCTCAATTCTAATGGAAATGTCCCCCCCCTTCTATTAAACTCAACAGCATGGAGTCAGTACTCATGGCAATTGCAGGGGAGTGAAGATTTTAGCAGCTGAGAAAGGGTTGCCCACCAGGGAAAAGATGACTAGGAGATCAAGAGTGTGAAGTAGTTCTGATCCTGCTCACTGCCTTTTCTGGCTCAGTCTACCTGCTGGCAAATTACCTGCCCCTGGCCTTTCACCCCAGGTGGCAGTAAATGTTCTCAGTTACACTAACATGTTTGTTTGGGTGTGTGTGTGTGTGGCAATGGGTCTATATTACAGTACCTGTTGCGGCTTTTCAGAAGTGGATGTAAACCCTAAATCTATAATGTTTTCAATTCCCTGTTTTGAAGTGGAAGTTTCTGGCATATGTAAGCCCAGAGTATGTAATTCAGAAATGTGTATCAGGGTGTGATCTATGGCCTGACAATAGTGTGCCCCTCTTTTCGTCTTTAAAGCACAAGAGCATCTGCTTCCTTTCACCAGCAAAAGATTGGTAATTCAAGGCTAGGTTGAACAGATATCAACAGTGGATCTGTTTTTAAAGAACCCACTATTTGCAAGCCAGTTGCAATTTGGGTAGCATAATTGGTGTTTGTTGAACAGCCAAGACTGGCAAACCTCCCTATTCTGTAGCAAGGCAATTTCCTCTGCTATGTAGCCATAGTCTTGATGTCAAAATACCATCCTCTCAGTAATGACTGCGGTATTTGAAGTGGTAGGAGTCTACCACGCACATGGAAACTAGACATCATTTGTAAAGTCTGTGTGAAGTCCTGGAACTTGGAGCCGGGCGGGCGTGATGTATTCATTATGATGAGCATGTCTCAATTTATATTCTTCAGAGTTCCAGGTAGAGGAGAGCAGAAAGCAACATCTAGGGCACTGCAACATTTCTCAGATCACAAGTGACTGGAGATGCCAGGTCAAGTGAATCAGAATTCTGTAGACTTACTTAGCATTTATATAGCACTTTGTATGCTTAAAATACTTCACATAACTTTATCTCAGTAACCTTGACACCAACCATGTAAGTCTGCCAGTACTGATACCCAGCTATTGAATAATAGTTTTTTTGAAAGCAGGGCTGGGGAATCTGTGGTCCTCCAGATGTTGCTGGAATCTAGCTCCCCTCATCTTATCACAGCCAAGGTTTGGGAATTACAGTTATGCAAAAGGAACGGTTTGATCATTTAGTTGTTAAAAGCTCTGGGTGATATTATTTATAGTTTAAAACCACACTTGCACTAATAGAAAGTGGCTTTCACCAGTCACGAAACTGGAGAGATGTGCAGGGGGGGAAGACACGAAAGCTATCCAGAAATTTAGCAGTATTCAGCACGCATTTTCTTGATGCTTTATGGCAATGTTTTCCGAGGGCCCCCTATAATGAGCATTAGCCTGCATGTCAACTTTCAGGCACAAAAACGCAATAGATCTTGATATTCGAGTTAATAAGAGAATAATGTGAGCCTGACAAAGCATTTGCATGCTCATTATGTCTGCTGTTTTCAGGGGGAAGCATCATCATCATTAAGAAATTGCCGAATCGGCAATCACAGCCCTCGGTTGAAGTTCAATCGCTCATGCTGTGAATCTGTGATCTGTCGGAGTGCGGCTGTGAGAGGAGGGGAGGAAAGAAAAAGAAAAGCTCTTAAAATGAGCTTGATGAGTTCTTCAGTCGTCAGGAGTAACTGAAGTAATTAGTTGAGTAACTAAGGTCATACCCCTAGCATTCAGCTCTTGTAGGAACATTTCGCCTTGTTTTCATTTGCTTGTTTTCTATTGTTACATATGGAGTAGATATCAAACTAGCAAGGAAATACGTGTGAGTGAAAGAGTGACCCTCATTAACACAATCAAGCTCTTTTTTTTTAAAAAAAAAGACCAGATGAAAGATTAACTACTGTTCTGCATTAAACTACCAAAAATGTATTGGTTCATAGCCATTCTGAGTTTATAATTACCATGGACGGTATCCAACAAAGTACTTCTGCTAGCACAAGGACTTTTGGCTGTGCAACATAACTTCTTCTTCCTTTCCTCTTCCCCAAGTCCCCAAATCGGCTCTGGAAGGTTGGAGAAAACCCCAGAACAGATTAGCTTAAATAGTCAAAAAGAAACCAGGATAAATTCTTTGAACCAAAGTGGGGCTGGCAATTTGTACATGAATATGCGGCATTTCTTACCTGTTTTAAAGGTATAAAATGGATAGCCGTACTTAAAAAGGAAGAGGAAACAACGACTTTGCAAAGAGGTGTAACTGGAAGCAGCCCACTCTTGCTTTGAAGGCTGGCATGTGTTTGTTCTCCAGGATTTAAAAACCTGCCCCTTTTTTGAATTCTCCAGATTGACTCTGCTGAGTGACTATGTTAGGGCTAGACTTCAGAGCATAGGGCACAGTTGCCTGAACCTTCCCACCACCCAAAAAATAAATGCCAGAGGAGACCACAGTAGTGGACCCAGAGGGGGATTGTCATGAAACAGATATATCAGGGCAGACACCAGTTACTCCACTATCCCTTTTCTTTAAAATTAAGCCAGGCAGGTGCCCTGCATAGCACAATACCTGCTGCTAAGGCTCCAGACATATTTGCCATCTTAATTTTCCCACAGTGCCCAGAACCTGCTCCTGAAGGACTCTGTAGAAATTACGATGGTATGCACACCTGGAGCCTCAGCACTAGACGCTTTTATGGTGCAGGGTACCCACCTGACTCTATCTACCTACCTACCTATTTAAAAGGGACCTCTTCTAGCTTTTCTTTACCAGCTTGGGGGTGTGGAGGAGAGGGGTAAGAGTGGAAGGACCAGGCAGTGAGGAAGGAGCATCTAGGATGCCCAGTATAATGGGGTGGGGAGAGAAGGTGGCAGTGATGAAGCAGCCAGGGTGATGAACAGCAAAGTAAGGATACCCACAGTGGGGAAACAGAGTCCCCTTGCCCATAGACCTCTTAATCTGACAGTGTCACTGACTGTTGCTTTTCAAGTAAGACGGGATATGAGAGATGTTTGCATTGTGTGGAGAAAGTGATGAGAGAGCTTGTCTGCACTTCCACTTGTCCCGCTGCTTCCCTCTGGGAAAACTCACTGTTGACCACTGAATCGGAACAAGCACCAATTGGTTTTTCTGCAGATATTGACATTTGTTCCCATTCAGCAGCAAAGAACAGGTTTTCCTGGGGAAAGTGGTGGGACACATGAAAAACTGCCTGGAACCATTCCTATAAAGCACAGGACAAGCGGAAAATGTTTTGGACCTGGGCTTTCTAGGCACAGGAGAAGCAGAAATGTGGATGAGCCCGAGAGAGATGTTTCCTTCTTTAGTCGAAATACTAGAACTCATGATCATCTAGTGATCACGAAAGACAAAACGAAGTGCTTTTTTTCACATAGCACATATGTAAGCTATACCATTCTCTCCCAGGTATGGTGAGGGCCACCAGCTTGTTGTGGTTTGAAAAAGGATTTGAACATTCCTGGAGGATTTGAAGCTATCAGTGCTTAATGCCTCCAGTACCAGAGGCAACACACCTCTGAATACCAGTTGATAGAGGGGGACAGAGAGAGAGAGAGAGTGCCCTGCTGTGCTTGGATCCTGCTCGAAGGTTCCCCAGAGGCATTTGGATGGCTACTGTAAAGGCAGGATGCTGTCTTTGGACTAATCCAGCAAGTAACTTTTTATGCCCCTTTGTTCTTAGAGACAGAATGCTAAGACGAGCGCGTGGCTGCTTTTAGTCAGTGGACGGTCTCGTCTGAGTTAATAATGTGAATGTTTGAAAACTTATAAAATTGAAACAACAGGTCAGACCAAAGAAATAATTTCATAAATCCTGTATAGCAGTATGGCTTCAAACATTCGGGTCTGCAAAGAAAGATTCAAGCAGTTATGGTTCTTTTCAGCCATTGAATCAAAGTTATTTTTCTTCTTGGTGGAAAATAGACTCCTCTTAGTATTCAGTGTTGCTGTATATTATAGGAAATTGTATTAATCACTTTCCACTGTGAACAACCAAATCAAATTTGTGCAACCTGATTCTTTCTCTCTGCTTGATGCTGGGTAGGGTGCTTTTGTTTCTCTGGGTAGCTGAACGAATGAATGAAAATTGGACATAATAACCAGAAAAAAGCTAACTATTTGTCTAGGGTATGGCTTAATTAATTATTTGATGATGCAGCTTAGAAGGATTGGCATCTTAGCATTAAAGGGCACCAGGGATGGATAATGGAATATAATCTTCAAAAATTTTAATGGAGGTGTGATATGATCTCTTTGTAAGAACGGCTTAATGAAATTTTTATAAACCCAGCTGTCCCTGCCTAGAACCAAAGAGGAATTTTGCCATTGTCTTGAGTTCCCTTTGGAGCAAATATTATCTTCATTTACATTTAGTAGCTGCATAATAGTAAACTATACATATATAAATGAATGCAGAACACAGCCCTGCATTCTTTATTGTTCTATTCTCAGAACGTCATGTATATATTTTTAGAGCTGAAAGAAGGCTGCTTTATCATCTTACTCAGCACCACAACATCCTTATTTATAGCAAAGAATACCTTACTAAAGCTATAATGTTTGGTATTTGCAGCACTGAAATGATCTGGAGCAGGTGCCTTAAATTCGAACTTCTTCCTGTTGTTGTTTAGTCGTGTCCGACTCTTCGTGACCCCATGGACCAGAGCACGCCAGGCACTCCTGTCTTCCACTGCCTCCCGCAGTTTGGTCAAACTCATGCTGGTAGCTTCGAGAACACTGTCCAACCATCTCGTCCTCTGTCATCCCCTTCTCCTTGTGCCCTCCATCTTTCCCAACATCAGGGTCTTTTCCAGGGAGTCTTCTCTTCTCATGAGGTGGCCAAAGTATTGGAGCCTCAGCTTCAGGATCTGTCCTTCCAGTGAGCACTCAGGGCTGATTTCCTTAAGAATGGAGAGGTTTGATCTTCTTGCAGTGCATGGGACTCTCAAGAGTCTCCTCCAGAACCACAATTCAAAAGCATCAATTCTTCGGTGACCAGCCTTCACTTCTTACAAACATGCAAAGAGAGACAGCTGAGAGAGAATGTCATTCTAGGCTTAGGTGGGAAAAACCTGATTGTATTTTTTTTAAAGGCTCTGCTATATAACTACTGAAAACTAATGGATAATCATGGCATAGAATTAGAGAATCCTCAAGTTGGAAGGAACCCCAAGAGTCATTTAGTCCAATCCCCTGCAATGTAAGAATCACAGATAAAGAATCCCTGACAAATGGCCCCCCACCTCTATTTAAAAACCTCCAATGAAGGAGATGTAGACCCTTGCACTGTCAAACAGCTCTTACTATCAGAAAGTTCTTCCTTATGTTTAGCTGGAATCTCCTTTCCTGTAATTTGAATCCATTGGTTCAGGTTCTACTCTCTGGAGCAGCAGAAAACAAGCTTGCCACCATTCATGCAACAGCCCTTCACACATTTGAAGACAGGTATCATATCACCTCTCAGTCTTATCTTTTCCAGGTTAATGTGCATTTATTTCCTAATGCTATGTTAATTAAGCAGGCTTAGTTAAACAGATCTGTGGAAATATTTCTGCTAGAAGAGAAGGGTAATATCTATATCTTGCTCCAAAAATTGTGACAGCCATTCCTAAATTCAACCATGCTTTGACAAATCGAAGACTTGTTCTCCTGAATCTTGGAAGGGTTTTGGTCATGGATATATAGAACAAGCAGTGTGTATTGTCTGTTTCTGAGCCCAAACATTTGCAGTTTCACCACATTTAAGCCTTTCATGGCAAACCAAAACACACAGACCCAAGAATGGTTATTTGTGTATCATTGTGTATCTATAAAATCAGTGATGTGAGACAAACGTGTGAACATCCAGCACCATGAGTGAAAGCAATCAATTGACAACACTGAGGGCACTGGAAGGTTTTCGTCAAAACTAAGGAGATGGAGCTCATAGAACTAGACTTTGATGTGTAAGTATAGGACTCTTCAGCCTGTCCCTACCCCAGCCAGTGCCAGAAGAGGAAACAGAGGAGGCAGAAGATGAAGGGAAGCAGTGCAAAACAGATCAGGGTGTCAGTACCTAGCTTGGGCTGATTTCGGTCGAACTGGTCAGACAAGAGCAAAGCAACCAGTTAGCATGGGAGTAGATGGTAGATCAGCCTCAGTGGTGAGTGCTGGTGGTTGGGGAGTGGCCAGGGCAAGGGACCCCCAGGGCCATGATGACTAAATGTAATGTATGAAACTCAGTTGTAGTTTCTGACCAATGAATGATTTGTTTTCTAAATAAATGTACCCCTCTGTTTCCCCATATTGATTCTACCAAGATGCCGAATAGATCCTTTCGTCCACAAGATTTACTTGTTTGTTTCTGAGAGTTTACAGTACGCCATTAACTTGCCCAGCGTGGTACATACAAACTCTCCTCATTCTACTTTCAACGTTTCCTCAACAGGACTTCTTGACACTCAAATGTTGGACTTTTCATTGTCACTAATGAAAATACTGGTCAAATTAATGATTTCCTCTTAACCTCAAAAAACATTTCTGACTGTCTGCTTTTCATAATTAAGATGACCACTGATGATAGACCAGGTGCAAACTTTGTCATGAAAATCTTATCTTTGCTTTTGCTTTTTATTTTGTTTGTTCAGCTCCTTTATAACATGTTTACAGATTCTGACAGGTAACTCAATGGTGAGTCACCACTCAAATCTGTATTTATGGCACATTACTTCAGGCATACATTTGCTGCTGAAAAACATCCCAGCAGATTTTAAATTCTCTTTGAAAAAAATGTTTTGTATTAGCGGTGTCAGTTTGGCGAATTTTCTTAATAGCGTAATTAGAAGGTGCATTTAAAAAGATACATCCTCTTTTCTCCTCACAACCTACGAGTTTCTCTGTTGATGCATTGTTCAGATTCAAATGAGGAAACTTATATCTTGATCCGGAAGCATCACAGTTTTTACAGCCAATCACAAACAGAACCTTCCCCAGAAGACCCCAGAACAGCAGCCACCAATCATGGCAGCCAATCAACAGCAGTGTTTGCTGCAGAAGCCAATCACCAACCCAATTAGAGAAGCAGCAGCCAATCCAAAGCAGCCCTTCTAGCAGCCAACAATTGCCGCTGACATGTTTCTGCTTGCAGCTGCAGCCAATCACCCGTCCACCCCATTCACTATCCTTGTATAAGACGAGGCACGTTTTTGAACATAATTTTAGAGCAAAAAAACTTTGTCTTATACATGGAAAAGTATGGTATATAGTTTACCATCTTTCAGAGCAAAGCCCTCCCCAGGCTGCATAAAACATATAGCAGGAGCATGCATATAACAGGAACAGCGTACTTCCAGATGATTTACAATGCAGTAGAATTCACTTGCAGTGCTTCCAATCCAGATAAAATATCTTCCATTTATCCATCCATTCCGCTGCATCTATCCACAAAGCTGTTGCCAGCACTTACCCTTCGTCCACTCAGGGCTTATCTCCCTCCTTGAATTGTCAGGTGCCTTACTTAGTCCATGAAATTTTGTTTGAATGATGAAAAAAAATTGTTCCAGAAGAATAATGTCTCGACCATGATACCATATATATTAGAAACGTATTTGTTTAAACAAAGTGGAACCATTTTAATTAACCTGCAATTAATTAAAACAGGGTTATATGAATGTTACCATTATAAATACACACCCTGATACTTGCAACTTTGTTGGACAGTGTCCTAGAACTTATCATTAAAATGTATACCTTACCAATTTAATTAAAATGAGCAATTGCTATATTGTTTTTGTCAGAGGCATCATTTTTTTTTATATGTGCGTGTATTTGTAGAAACAGGGCCATAAGATGCAGCTCAAACAACTGACAAGGTGGTTTTTCCTTGTTAGCGGCTAAATTAGGTCTCATGAGATCACCCAAATGAACTCACTATTCATGACCCGGTGTCAGGTGACACATTCAGCAGATTCTGAAATCCTCTTGACATTGTTCCCCTGGGCGTAACTTCCTAAGCAGCAACATGAACATGGCTATTATGTTTTGTGTATACTATCACAATGGCTGTGAAGGCAAGATTCCACACATTAATGCCTTGTTTTTCTTTTGGGTTTTATATGCAAAGCTCTAGTTATGTCTGAGCACATCTGCTTCCTAAATGTGAAACCTAAACTTCTAGGTGGTGCCAACTTTATTGTAGAATCTGAATGCCCATGAAATTTTACCTTTTTTATTTCTTGTATGTGCCTTTCTTCATTTTATAACCTGCCCACATGCTTATTGCATGGGAGCATATTGATACCTGTATTAGTCCAGAAGGGATTAACAAAATATAGTTAATGCTAATGGAGTTGCCGTATTGATCCTAACATGGAATTGCATCTTGATAATGCTCACATGTTGCATGAGAAGGGCTGCAGCATCTAGGTTTGCCCTTGTAGCAAGAGACAAAAAAGTGACCCGCCCCCCCAAATATTCTCACACTTTGGTCCTTGTCAATAGTAGTTGCTGAGTAGGGCAGGGATACATATAATACTTGATGACAATGTGTCCCATGGTGACATCTTAAATGTTATATTTCCATATTGATGCCAGCTAGAGTGAGTAATAGGTAAAGGTAAAGGTACCCCTGACTGTTAGGTCCAGTTGTGGAAGACTCTGGGGTTGTGGCGCTCATCTTGCTTTACTGGCCAAGGGAGCTGGCGTTTGTCTGCAGACAGCTTCCAGGTCATGTGGCCAGCATGATTAAGCCACTTCTGGCGAACCAGAGCAGCACACAAAAACACTGTTTACCTTCCCGCCAGAGTGGTACCTATTTATCTACTTGCACTTTGACGTGCTTTCGAACCGAGCAACGGGAGCTCACCCCGTCGTGGGGATTTGAACCGCTGACCTTCTGATTGGCAAGCCTTAGGCTCTGTGGTTTATATATGTAATGCAAATTGAAGAAGGGGGGGCATTCATGAGGCACAATTCTGGCTCCTAATGTATTCATGTATTCATTTCAGTTTACTTTGCGTGGGGTATTGTTGCTGTCCTCGGAAAGGAACGATGGCAGCTTGTATTTTTCACAACCGAGAGAGCGCAATGAAGTCCTCCAAAGTCAGCTGAATGATTCTTACCCCTGCCCTGCAAAAGGGAAGTGATGTTTCAATAATTTTATGGAAAGCAGAATCCCCCAGTGAAGGGTGTGGGAGGACAAGGAAGATGCATGTTTACCCTGCTTTTATTTTGTAGCTTGGCATTCAGAGGATCCCTTCTTTAGGAGCCCTGGAAAGAATGTCAAAAGGCTGATTCTGCTTCCCTTGAGATAAGTGTGAACTATTTTCGACAGCCAAAACTAGAGCAACAGCTTGAAGAAGCAGCGACTTAAGCTACTCAAGAGAACTTTGAATATAAATGAATGTGACACACTTTTTAATGTCAATTGGAAGGGGAGTTGTTTTCACAGCATATTGTTCTTGCTTTGGAATGCCAGGATAAATTAATGACATTAAATTCCAAATCTTTGAACCTGACAGAGATAAAGAAACAAATGGTTAGGGAATGAAAACAGGACTTACAAAAGCTTTCAAATATCTGCACTGGGGTGGTCTGGCCCAGGAGAGCCAGATACATCGTTTTGCTACTGGATTCCCCTCCTACCACCCATCAAATGTGAAGCTGCATTGTTGAGTGAGGAGGAAATGTGTGTGTAACTCATTCTCTTGTCAGGCATTATCTACTCAAAAGCACCTGCCACCTGCTATTCTTTCTAGGTTGTTTTTTTTAATGTTTTCTCCTGCACCAGTGGTGGGGCACTTTTGAGCTGACATGGAAATGGTTAAACACGCTCCCCCTTTCTTCTCAGCAGTCACTCCCACTACAGGTTTTCCGCTAAACCCCAAACTACTTATAGTTGTTTTGCCTTAAAAAAGCAAAGCATTGGAGAAATAATAAAAATAAAAATATCACACAGCAGTTGCTAGATGTAATGTGCCGGCCCTCAGAAGTGGCTATTACTAGATTATACTGAGAAAAGTATACTTGTGCTTCAGGCCTTATACAGTCATACCACATGTTACATTTGCTTCATGTTACGTTCTTTCAGGTTACGTCCCGCGTCAACCCGGAAGTACAGTGGTACCTCGGGTTATATACGCTTCAGGTTACATATGCTTCAGGTTACAGACTCCGCTAACCCAGAAATAGTGCTTCAGGTTAAGAACTTTGCTTCAGGATGAGAACAGAAATTGTGCTCCAGTGGTGCGGTGGCAGCAGGAGGCCCCATTAGCTAAAGTGGTGCTTCAGGTTAAGAAGAGTTTCAGGTTAAGAACGGACCTCCGGAACGAATTAAATACTTAACCCAAGGTACCACTGTACTGGAAAGGGTTACTTCCAGGTTTCACCACTCACGCATGCGCAGAAGTGCAAAACGACATCATGCGCGTGCACAGAACCAGTGAATCACAACCTGCGCATGCGCAGATGCGTTGCTGCGGATTTCGCTCTTTTCATGTTGTGGACGGGCCTCCGGAATGGATCCCGTTCACAACCAGAGGTACCACTGTACAGATTTAAAAAGTGTGGGGTAGAGCAAGCTTAAATAGCCTGTCACCACTTCTCCCCATTGGGGGAAATTGTCCTCAGGTCATCACATTCTCCTCTAGGGAGATACCACCTCTCCTCTTCTTGCAGGGGTGGAGGGGTGTGGCAACTTTGTCCCTCCAAAATGGTGAGAATGGCATTATACTGAGTCAGAGAGCAGGTTCAGCTAGTTCCTGGGTTTCAGACAAGGGACATTCTCACCTGGAGATGCCAGGGGTTGAATCTGGGGACTTTGGCACACTAAACAGATGCTCTACCACTGAGCTACAGCTCTTCCCTTGTTAAAAGACCCAAGTCACTGGGCTGGTTTAAACAGCATGCTCAAAGTCATTGAGGTTGAGGGAAATGACTGTTTGGCCATGATGAATGGAGAGTTGTATCCACTGCATTGCGATTTTGCATCCTTTCATAGGCTGAGTGATCTTGATCTTGTAATAAGGAACATTATTGACACTACACAGGGTTTGTTTGTTAGTTAAAAGCAGGTTGTACCAAGGGGCAGGCAGAAGATTGATCTGGGCTTTACTGGAAGATCTCTGGCAGGTTTGCAGTACATCCATGAGGGTTTCTGACACTGAATTGTATAAGAATGAAAACAACAAAATGGCTTTCCCCCACCTAAATTAAGTTGCTGAAAGGAAGAAAGCTAGCAAAGTGTGGACTTCTGTGTCAAGGAACTGTGCACTCAGTTCAGTTCTGGTACTGGAAACAAATTCATAATGTGCTCAGAGGCACCCTGTTGTTTAATTTTAAGTAGAATTTGTGGTTTGTTTCTTTAAGAGACATGTCTCTAGTATGTACAGTGGTACCTCGGGTTACATACGCTTCAGGTTACATATGCTTCAGGTTACAGACTCCACTAACCCAGAAATAGTACCTCAGGTTAAGAACTTTGCTTCAGGATGAGAACAGAAATCGTGCTCCGGCGGTGCAGCAGCAGCAGCAGCATGCCCCATTAGCTAAAGTGGTGCTTCAGGTTAAGAATAGTTTCAGGTTAAGAATGGACTCCGGAACGAATTAAGTACGTAACCAGAGGTACCACTGTAATAGAAACTCTTCTCTCCTCTCTGGCTGTTGCTCGCTCCATAGCTGAGTGGGAATTCTTTGGAACTTTAGCCTTACCTATGTAGCAAGTCCTAATTGCTATGCTGTTCTGTTGTCCATAAAGAGATGCTGCTGAACTTCTCCAGCTTCCTAGCATTAGGGCAGCCTCATTGCAAGGTTTCTTCACATGGTGAGTACCCTTTCTCAAAGCCATGTGATACTACGCACTTGGGAATCAGCCTCCAAATTATATAATATATATTTTGATTGTTTAGAAGCTGCAGAAGCTATCCCAAACAGGCACCGGTCATTCCTAACAGAAGTTGCACTGGAAGATTCCCTGAGAAATGATGTGAGGCATTGGACTGCACTTTAGCTGAGGCACTACAAATACTTGTGCAGCAATAGCTAATGCCAATATATATGTTTTAGCTACCTGGAGGAAATTCTGCTGAAGAAGCATAATGGAAATGCTATAGTCTTTCCCCTTTCCTATTATTTTACCAAGTCTTGCTATAAAAATAACTTTTAAAAAAAGATCAAAATAAGTTTGAATGATTACCCTCTCCCACGTCTGCCACAATACAAAAAACAAAACAAAAACAGCTCACTCCATTTCTACCAAATACAAAGTCCATTGACAGTGTCTGTCTATCCCAGTTATTCATTTTTGAATATGGTTCATATCTTATTTCTTTTTTTAAAAAACTTTTATTTTGCTTTAAACAAGTACATATAAATATAGACAACCAAAATTACAAAGGAAGATTCCTTAATAGTAATGAAAAAAAAACTTTTAAAAAACTACAAAAAATATTGAAGTACATGACACAGAACATAAGCAACTATGGGAAAGATAAAAGAAAAGAAAAAAAAAAAACAGAAAAAAAGAAAAAGAAAAAGGAAGATGAGCCAAAGCAGGAAAGCTCATCTATTGTAAACTTCCATCAAGCTCACAACAGATCATTATTCTTATCAATTCTCTCTATCTGCATTCCAAAGGGATCCCTCATCTTGGTATCAGGGAGCATTTCTCTGTGCGGTATCATTCTAAACATAGCCAGGACTTTCTTGTTGAGCCCTTGTCCCCTAAATAATTATTTAAACATTCCCATTCATTTCATACCAGAGTCCCTTCGCTCTTCTGTGACACTGCTTTTCTGAAGTTAGTTGGAAGCACAATTAAAGCAGGGGTTCCACAGGAAACTTTTAATTAATGGAGGCTGGGATCCAACAGCGATGCTTGAGGGTGAGGCTGGGATCAAAGGATGCATGGCCTCTTTCTTCTGCTTTCCTCACTGAGCTGCCTTCCAAGGCTGGGCTCAGTCTAGCCTTGCAAAGCGGCTCAGGATTGGTGTTGCTCTGGTGGCATTGGTGGTGAGGGCTGGGCTGGCACATGGCAGACTCTGTTTGTCCTCCACAGCCCATGCCCTGCCTCCCCGGTGCACAAGTGCCCAAGGCAGCACGAGAAGACACAACACCACTGCCAAACACTCCATGAGAATGTGGCCTGTGAGTTGATCGTATGTCCTAGTTGCGTAAACAGAATTTTATGGACAATTTTTATTCTATTCATGTTACTGTTTCCAGTGTGTTTATCTTTTATTTTTTTCTTCCTTTATAATTTCCTTTCAAGAATTTTAATTACTTTTGCATAATGAGAGTTTGGAAAGTTCTGCTGAGAGTTACACTTGACTCTAAAATAGATTATAGATTAAAAAAAAGGTATGTACATAGAAAAATTCACATGCTTCAATGTCAGTGTGAAAAGTAATCATTCTGGCTTTGCTTATCTAAGAATGTAAGAAGACCTCTCGACATTTCTCCGATGAAAATAGGGACGTCCCATTCCATAATGATAATTTTACTATTTATACCTCACACATCTTACTGTGTAACCTCAGCCATTCTGGGCAGCTTCCAACATACATGAAAACATAATTAAACATTAAAAAACTTCCTTAAACAGGATTGCCTTCGGATGGTCTGGGGGTCGGATAACTCCATACCCTCCAACATTTCTCCAATGAAAATAGGGGCACCCTAAGGAAAGTGGGACATTCCGGGATCAAATCAGAAACCAGGATGGCTTCTCTAAATCAGGGACATCCCTAGAAAATAGGGACACTTGGAGGGTCTGAGAAGAAGCTGCTGGAGCAGGCCTGTGGCCTATTTAGTCCAGCATCCTGTTCTCACAGTAGCCAACTGAACGCCTGTATTATAAAATACAAGAAAGCAACACCACACTTGCTCAGTGTTCTGTTTTTGGGGGGTTTTATTTTATTTTTTATACAAATGAACTCTTCCAAAGTGTGTGTTAGCAAAAGCCCTGTGCAAAGTTGAGGGAGAATGGAGAGAAATGGAGTGCTGTTACGAAAAGAGTTGTGTTTGGGGAATCACGAAAGAAGCCTAAACACCTTTTACGGTAGTAATTTGCAGTAAATGGTTGAACGAAAGAATGTTATGAAAACATGCTCTATTTCATTTGTTTTATTTAGAAACCAAGTTTGTGTTTTAAGTGATTTTATTTACAAGTGAATTTTGTCAAGTTCTGATTACAGTGGTACCTCAGTTTACGAACTTAATCCGCTCCGGAAGTCCGTTCTTAAACCAAAGCATTCTTAAACCAAGGCGTGCTTTCCCATAGCAGTGGGGGACTCAATTTACAAATGGAACACACTCAACAGGAAGCAAAACATGTTCTCATTCCAAGGCAAAGTTCACAAACCAAAACACCTACTTCTGGGTTTGCGGCGTTCTTAATCCAAGTTGTTCATAAACTAAGCTGTTCTTAAACCAAGGTACCACTGTAGTTCACTCTGTTAATGAATGACTATTATTCAGGATTACTCCTGGATGTATATGAGATACAGAGTGAGTGAGTGAGTGAGTAAGAGACAGACAGACAAAGAGAGAGAGAGACTGGGCACATTTTTCAGATTTAAATATTTCACAACCTATGGCATATTGATTAGTTTCCTCCACAATATGATATTATGGAAATTTTCTCTTCATGATTATGCAAACCACCAAAATACCCATAATTAATTTAACACTTCCAGATTTTTACTGCAATCCACGTGCCTTTCAATATGCAAATACTACAGGCATTTAAGATTCTAATGTGAAAAGCAATGATTAAACCACTGCCACATGCATTCCTGCCAGCCATGTTAGGTAAAATTGAAGACTGTCTCTAATGTTATGTTGAAAATACATGGTTGTACTCTTGGGAGAGGCAGTCATATTTATGACAATGTAATGTCTGACTGATAATAGAATAGATTGTAGATAATAGTAGAGTAGATTGCAGAGTAACTCTGGAGGTCTTGTGTGTCCTCTCCAAAAGAAGTGTGCATTATTGTTCAAGCATGACATTGCCACAGACGTTTAGGAATATGAGACACTTGAGAATAATCTTTTGTAAGTAATGTTTAAAGGCACTGGTAAATGTATTGGAAGAAAGTAAACATTAGAAAACTACTGTGGCTGATTTTCAAAAAGTAGCAGTAGCATACTACTTAAGAGAGTTTTTTAGCACTTCTGCACATTTTCAGCTTTAGTTTGTCAATGTAGACTGCCACTTAAGCTCAAAGAGTGTTTGCTTCATGAACTATTTCATCCATGGCTCTGTAAAATGTCATGAGATTCTGGACAATTTATATCTGTTTTGCTACTATATTCATTTGGGGAAAGGTTTTCTTTATGTTAAGATGGTAATTCCAGCCACAAAGATGTGCGTATTATAATATTTTGTAAGCAGTTAATTAGTTATTGCAGCCAACAGATCTTTGGACCATGTTTTGGCACTATTAATACCATAGGTATCAACGTTATATTTATTGTAATTTGGAGCTGATGTAGAATATATTGTATGGAAGAGATAAGCAAAGTTTCTACTCATTTGAAGGGAATGTTGCTTGCAAGGAACAGCGTATCTGTTTGGCTATTAAGCTGCAGTCACATTGGGACTGGCCTAAGCAACACCTCCACTCAATTATAACAGAATTAACTCATGAGTTACAAACTGAATGATCCTTCCTGTTGCAGTTCCCACAGTATCCAGTTGCTGATGGGAGACTCTTTGATCCAATGGAGCGATCCATCAGTGGAACAGGGTTCAAGAAGACCTTTAGTGAGTGAGCCTCCCTCCTACACTACACCCACCTGCTCTGGAGGTGACGGGGGAAGGAGTTGCTAAAGGTTCCCTCACTCCTCCTTTCACTAACAGAAGACTCTGCTGGATCAAAGAGCTTTCCATCAGAGGGTGGGACACCAATTGGATAACCCCCCCCCAAATCTTAACTACAACGTATATGTTGTATATGTTGTATAATAGAAACGTATATGTTTCTATTTGCTTTATTGCATACTTTCGAATTTTTTTTTATTGTGCCACAAATTTTTATTTGCTTACACATGTATTTTACATGCTTTTTCTTATGACCTATGGTCAAGACAGTGAAACTTCTTTTCTCTCAGTAGTACCAGTTAATTTTAGCTTCAGCTACAACTTTGACCCCCCCCCAAAAAAAACCCCTGCTGTACTGGTGCCAACCCATTTCCCTTACTTCAGCAATGAATGTAGCATGAATAGTGTTTCTAGCCCTCTCTTGTGCTGTGTGCTTCTAGTTCAGAAGTGACACAGACAAGACTCCCTATGAGAAGAGAGGGTGATGCTGTGGAGATATAGAAGTGGAGGCCAAGGATACATGAAAGGTCAAGGTAAGCTTCCCTCTTCTGTTTAGGATGGGAGGGAACACAATTCTGCTAGAGCTAGGGATCTGGCAATGCCAGCAATTGAATTGCTACTGTTTCTTAGTGCTATAAAATTACGGGTATTTTGTATCTTTAGGTGAGTGGTACATTGTGTCCAGTTCTTGTCCTCTTCCACCCAAAGTTACACCATTGATATCAGTGGGTCGATTTCTAGAATATATGCTTAGCATAGGTACTAAATCAATGAATGATCTGAGAAGCTCCTATGCTGTTATGAAGGTTTGTGGATTTCTGTCGTACACACTCATCTTTGAAATAATCACCTTCATATATACAGTACCTCAGAAGTCAAATGGAATCAGTTCTGGAAGTCCGTTTGACTTCCAAAATGTTCAGAAACCAAGGTGTGGCTTCTAATTGGCTGCAGGGAGCTCCTGCAGCCAACTGGAAGCTGCGTCAGACGTTCGGGTTCCAAAGAACATTTGCAAACCGGAACACTCACTTTTGGGTTTGCGGCATTCGGGAGCCAAAACATTTGACTAGCAAGGCATTTGGGATCCAAGGTACGACGGTATATATATTTTTAATAATGATCTGTAGCCCCAAAATGCTGCTTCAAGTAAATGCCTTCCAGCCTCTATCAAATAAATGCATAGTAGAGTAAGAAACTTTGCTTCCTTTTATCAGGTGAGCTTCTCCTGGCCCAGCGTGTTGCATTGATCATTTCCACAGGAGGCCCCAATTTAATGGCTCGACAGAATAAACTCCCTGCCGATTGTGCATTTCTAGGGCTTCCTCTGGTTCCTACTGACATTAATGGGGCAATTCCCACTGGCCCATATTCAAGAGACATTTGAAGGTGTAAAGATGCCTTCATGCATGAGGAAGCATCACTTATGCTCCTGTTTAGGTGAATTTGGGCAAAGGCCCTTGACTTCAGTTAAAGGAACAGGGATGAGCATTTTTAAAAGCATTTTCTGATGGGATATGATAGGTGCATCTGCTGTTATCTCAGTTACTGAAACTATTAAGTTTAATAGGAACTCTACGAGCTGCACACCTGATGTGTTTGTGCACTTTTGATGGACAGGGAGCCAGTATTTCAGAATACCTTTGTATGTTGAAAGGCATCTAAATTGAGAATCACTATTTATTTCTCTACTACATTGTTTTAGTAGCTGTGGAAGGAAGCAATAAATATAACCAAAGAAAGGAGAATCTCAGATAATTGAATTGGTTTGAGGAATGCTTTTAATTACCCCCTTTTAATTTAAGAATACTTTAAAAAAAACTTTAAAAGGCTTAGCAGAGAATAACTCAGTATATGTTAAAGAAATTAAAGAAAACAGAGTGAAGCCTGATGGGAGCCTATTCTTATTTAAAATGTGAATCCTCTATTTTTAGTTTATCTTTTCTTAATTAGAATGGATTTATTGCCAGAATAGTTCTCCAAAGCAGTGAAATCAACAGAATATTCTGCAAAGGTTAAAATAATTGTATTAAGGACTAATGATCTGAAGATGGCAGCATTGGGCGAGATACTTCATTCTCTATCCTAACAAAAGCTTTGTGAATCAGAATCTACCATAGATGCTGCATACAGGAAATAAATTACATTTGCAGTAGCTTTTTCTTATTATTCATATGAAGGGTTGTTCTAAATATACGGTATTGATAAAAATTAGAACTTGGCAGATACAAATTACATTTTACCATCTGGACATTTTATCTTTAGTTTATCTATCTATATATATTCTCAAAACTCAGGCTTTTCAAAGACTGTTATCCCTTATAAAATGAAAATGAGTTATTTTGGCATGTATATACGGTGATGGAATACAGCCCCTTTAAAACACTAATTCCACTAGTTCTCTGTTATCGGCAACCTTACGCATAAGCATAAGTGAATTAAATTCTAGAGCATCTTTGGCAGACAGGTAAATAATACCCCATTTCTACAAATGAATAGATGTGACAAGAAGATTACAAACTATTCCACACAATGGTTTGGATCTTAACTAGGCATCCACAAAGAGAAGGGCTTCTACTGTTCACAAAGAGAACTGGGATCACTAGGATCCTGCTAACAGAACTGGGGGAGGTATTTGCCAATTCTCTTTTCTCCTGGCTCCTGCACAGCCTCTTGTGTTGTTCCAGAGGGTCCCCTAAATCTCCAGAGAAGATTTTCAAAGGGCAGAAGAGGTGAAAGGGGAAATTGATGGAAGCTGCTTCCATTGCTGGGAGCATACTAATGCTAGATGAAGCCTAGGTAGGACCCATGCCAATGTTATTTCTAGATCCTTTATAATCTATAAAATGAGGGAGGGGGCTAGTCAAAATGAAAGGAGGAGAAAATGCTGTCACCTACCTTAGTTACCTTGGCTGCTGGCATTAAACCTGAGATGGCTTAGATCAGGAGTAGTCAACATTTTGCATGCCAGATGTTCTTGAACCGCAGTTCCCATTATTCTTGGCCATTGGTTTTGCTGTTGTGTATTGTCATTGTACAACATCTAGAGGGCTCAACACTGGCTATTCCTGGATTAGATTGCATTCTCTCTGCAACAGAAATAGTGACATCAGATAGAACAGGAATTAACACCATGACTATACAACCATGTATCCCTCTCCAGAAATATGCCGTTATTCATTAGCCTGTGCTAATTTGTTTGTCTGCCTGTCTTTATAGATGACTTAATCACATAGAGTCAAAACACACTCTCCCTGTACTTCCAGATGCTAAGATGAGTGCAATGGCCATTGTCCCCCATGACAACCACTCCCTTTCATTTTTAAATTTATTTTGGCCAAGCACATACAAGCTGAATTTGCACCAGTTAAAGGAGTGTAAAGTGTGAGTCAACTGTATTCAGAGTAATATGATTAATTTATATATCTTGAAAACCACAGGAGATAAAGGCCATGATCTATGAATGTGGAACTAGCTCTGTGGGCCTGAGGGACTTTTTAGATTTGTTTTCCTCAAACAGCAGCTCCTGATGCCTCGTGGCAAACTGATAGAAGCATTCTAAAAAGCACTTTCTGATAAGCAATGGAAGTCAGCTGTTCCATGAAAAGTCCATTATTCCACTTGGCTAGTGCAAGCCCCGTATGTGCGCTTTAAACGGCTTTTGGGATCCCTGCCAACAGTGGATCACATGGAGAAGGTGGTTAAAATCAACAGCAAAACAGCCTGGCAACCTTGTGTTTCTTCCTAACGTACTGCAGAAACACCACCTGGTGGTAATCATACTATACTATCAGGCTAACTTTCGGATTATGTGCAGCTCGACCATTCTGTTAAATAAACTGTGCTGGTTCAGGCTTTCGGGTTTTCAAGAATACCTACACATTCGTCTTGACTAAGATTACAAATTCAAACCTGCAGGTTCTTTCACAACTCTGCTACAGAAGGTCTTTTTGCTTCTCATTTTTCACACAGGTAAACAACAACAACAACAATTTGTTATTTATACCCCGCCCATGTGCCTGGGTTTCGCCAGCCACTCTGGGCGTCTTCCAACAAAAGATTAAAAGTACATTAAAACACCAGTCATTAAAAACTTCCCTAAACAGGTCTGCCTTCAGATGCCTTCTAAAAGTCATATAGTTGTTTATTTCCTTGACATCTGATGGGAGGGCATTCCACAGGGCAGGTGCCACTACCGAGAAGGCCCTCTGCCTGGTTCCCTGTAGCTTTGCTTCTCGCCATGAGGGAACCGCCAGAAGGCCCTCGGCACTGGACCTCAGTGTCCAGCTGAACGATGGGGGTGGAGACGCTCCTTCAGGTATACAGGACTGAGGCCGTTTAGGGCTTTAAAGGTCAGCACCAACTCTTTGAATTGTGCTCGGAAACGTACTGGGAGCAAATGTAGGTCTTTCAATACTTGATTATTTCCATGGCTGCAGGGCTTATTTCAGGCGGAACTCACTGGAACTGAGTCCTGGCACCTCTTTGCTGCATTCTGTCACCTCTGCAGTGTTGCTGTGACGTTTCCCTGCATGGCGCTTGGGGCAGCATGACAGAGGTGGCAGGCATCATGGTGTTTTTTTGGGTGCTTCTCCCCAAAAAGCTCAACCATCCCTGGATGGTTGCAGTAATGCCACCAACAACTAATGGAGTAGGAAAGGGTGGGTGGGAAGGAATGGAAGCATTTTCAGAGCAGGATGCACCAGGCTAAGCGATGGCCCCTCCTGGCATGGGCAAGTGACTGAGGTGATCTTGAGGCCTTCAGGTGTTTCTATTGTTTATTGTTTGTCACTCCATAGAAGAACACTGAGAAGGAGGAAAAGAATCAAGCAGAGGCTCGACACTCCTTTCCATTTAGTGGGTTCCTATTTCCTGGCGCTGTGGGTAAAACCTCAGTTTACAACTGAGTTCAGCGGAGCTTACTCCCAGGCAACTTTGTATAGGATTGCAGCCATGCCACTTGGCTGATCAGGGATGTGAACCTGGGACTCCTCAGCTAAACTTCAGCATTGTAGCCAGCCACTACTCGACCATTTGCAGCTTCCTAGTCTATGACTGTCAGTTGATTCTAATAACTGGGTATTACACCATGCACTGCTGCTGTTTTGGATGTCTGTGTGCATTAATATTATATATATATGGATCAATACAACTGCCTGCATTTTGGATTCTTTCTTTGTAGCGTTTCATGATATGCCTGCATTTCAAAACTGTATATAAGTGTATGTATATGTATATGTATATATAACCTGTGCCTTTTTTGTTGATTTTGTGTGTATGTGGGCGAAGATGGTTTGGAATAATTTAACATATTCAAGCAAACACTTCATACTTACTGACTGCTACAAAGGTGCACGTGTACTGCCTCAACCATAGGTGCTTCCTTCCATGAATCATGCTGATTCTAATGGCGACACTTCTTAAACAGATTTAGGACGGAGCCGGAGGAAATAAATCAGAGCGTCCCTGATTTTGCCCTTTGTGGGAAAATTACATTTAAAGTACTGAAATGTGTATGTCCTTGATTGAACTTATTTAAAAAACATGAAATTCTGAAGTAGTGGTGTATGCAAGCGAAAGCCCTGATGACATGCGTTCTTTGAACTTGTGCACACATCCGGACTCAGGGGCATCTGTTTCTCTTTCTTACAGTGCTATTTTTTCACTATTGAATTTGGCCTTTGTAAGCAAGACGGGCAACTCCGGGCTTACGGAGCAGGGCTTCTATCTTCCATTGGAGAACTCAAGGTAGGAATGTAAACAATAAATATACATAAGCCTGCATTATTTATGGCTAGTAACCAGCTCTCTGCTGCATAAAGATACATATTTCTTGTATAATTTGAGGCTGATTGTATTTACCTATTTCTAAACGGCGCTGGTAGCCATTAGTACATGTGTTTTGGAGTGCTTGAAAAACGCATTTCAAAAAGGGGCCCGATTCCAAATAAAGCATGCATTCCTTTTCCACAAGTGCATGGATTTGAAAGAAACAGAGTGGCAAAAAGCAAATGGGGCAGTGAAGTCCTAACCTCCAAGCAAAGCCATTGGAGAGTATTGGAATGAGGCAGAAATACCTCTCTTCCAGGCTCTACCAGAAGCAGGGTTCTGCCAACATGTGGGCTTTTGCCAAAAGCACATTGAAATGATACTGGTAAATGACATAAAGTTGAGGCCGGGGATATATTTTGGGGGCTCTTGATCTTTAAAAACTCCTTCCATTTGTGTAAACAATCTATAACATTACATCGGTCTAAATTTTATTTAAAAATAATTCTATTGATGTTGTAAAACATTTCTGGCAATCTGAAAACACGCCATCCAAAAATCCCTGTTGCCATAGGCAACCTTCCAACATTTAAGTGTGTCTTTTCCAGAAGGTTTATTTTCTCAAGCAGAATTAAAAAAAACCACAATTAAGAAACCTACAGTGTAGTGAGGCTAGCAACTTGCAGCGTGGTTTAACAATCAATCTCTCTTCACATGTAACTCTGAGAGTTGTAGCTCTGTGAGGGGTATTGGGAATACCCTCTAAGCGTCCCAATTTTTCAGGGACAGTCCCGGAATTACAAAAACCGTCCCAGTTTCGGATTTGATCCTGGAATGTCTCTATTCCTCCTGCCAGTGCTGCTGCTATTTTTACCAATATATTCATTTCAACACACACTTTCTGCTAATATAAGCATTTTTATAAACATTATCGGTTGGAGAACTGCATTACAAAAACTGGGTATGTGTGAATTGCAAATGGATAGCTGTGTTGTTTACATATTGTTCTAGAAAGTGTGAATTTAATAGATTCACCTTTAAATTAGAGCTGAGTTGAATTTCTATCCCATCTGCATCTCCACATGTTTTGAACACCATGTCTGGAGAGGAACAAGTGTGGGAATGTCTGATTTAAAGTGTGCCTGCCTTTGATATTGAACACTTAAAAACATATATATACAGGCAATCCCTGATCTGCATAGGGGTTGTGTTCCAGATCATTTCGCATGACGGCAGAGAATGTATAAGCCTGTTATGCCCCGCTTTTGGCTAGCTTACAGTTTATCGTATTGTCTGACCCAATGAAAGTTATTGTGCTTTGTTTCAAACAAGCCAATTTCAAACCATAGTTTCCAAATCTGGCCTCTTTAAAGCCATCATAGTTAAATGTTAAACACTATTCTGGCCATGCTGACTGTGGTGAAGCCACGCAGAGGAGCATCTGGGATCAGACTGTGGGGACCCTGAAAGAGGCTGGGCCTGTTCATGCTCCGCTAAACTATAGTTTAATATGGTGTCCAAACACAGCAAGTTCATTTCTCTTTCTTATCACAAGGATGCTGTTCAATTGCTCTTTTGGAAATACATGCATGTTTTCCTTTGCTTCCTCTTATCACTATAATCTATCTATCTGTTTGCCTAGTCCTTCCCTAGCAGTATTTGCGTGAAAGGTTAATAATGTCTTCTATCAACATACAATTTTTAAAAAATTATCAACTGTTCACCATATATCTATTTCACTTGTAGACCGAAATGCATTTTCAAGATACGATATTGACTGTCACACAAATGGCATAAGTTGTGTGAATAACATCGTAAGATTAAATTTTACTTGTAAAATGGGCAAACGTTTATTGCCTGGAGAAGCTGGTAATTTGCGCTACCCCAGTAATTCTGCTTGGAATATTTATTGATGACTGTCTCTTCAAGGTTGATGATTTAAGCCGCTTATGCATATGGGGCAGAGATAGCTCTTAGTTGTTTTCGATTATGTCATCATTTGGGGGAAAGGCTCTTACAGCAACTAACAATTTTTTGAATAAAAATTGATTCAGCCTATTGATGATTAAAGACCACTCTACATAAAATGAGTGAGACTAGCAACTGTGTTTGAGAGCATACTATGCTATAAAAGCTGGGTGTAAAGAAACACTTGAGCATTCTGTAATATAATTTAACAGATGATGTCGTGTGTTTTGCAGCACGCTCTGTCTGATAAAGCCAATGTGAAAACATTTGATCCAAAGACAACCTGCTTGCAAGAATGCCTTATCACGACTTTCCAGGAAGCTTACTTTGTCTCTGAAAGTTTTGAAGAAGCCAAAGAAAAAATGAGGCAAGTTCTCTCACTTGACCCTTAAAAACAACCCCCAAATCTAATTTTCTCTTATCTGAAGGCACAGAAATAGGAGTTAATTTTCTTTCTTTTCTTTTTTTTAAAACTTTCAGGGACTTTGCAAAATCAATCAACCGTCCCTTTTCAGTATATTTCAACCCATACACCCAAAGCATTGAAATTCTGAAAGACACCAGAAGTATTGAAAACGTTGTCCAGGATCTTCGGAGTGACCTGAACACAGTGTGTGACGCTTTAAGCAAAATGAACAGATACTTGGGGATATGAGTTATCCAGTGTTGTGGGATTTGGAGTGTAGCTACCTTAACACCATTATACGATGCGATGTCTGTTCCTTCTCTGTTGCATGACCGTTACATTTCCTTAGTGTGTGATATTATCCGACTGTAGCTTCAGATACGCCAGTGCTAACACGCAGATCCGCAAGGAAGTGGAACATGTATCCTTTGCTTATTTGTTTAAATGTTTAGCTTGCCACGCAGCTTTTAAAAAGCTCCCAGGGCAGCTTACAAGCACATAAAACGAACACACTTCAATAAAAAGCAAATACGTCAATAAAAATGCACATATTAAAGACAAAAAAAGCATCCATCATCATCATCATCAAGCAATAGCAGCTGTAAACAAAATTACAATAAGAACTGCATTTTTAAAAAAAGTTTATGTTCTCTGATACTAAATGGTTCTCACTAGCCTAGCAGACAGACCTGACGACTTCAGTTGAGGGGATTGTACCATAAACGTGACACCACAACAAAAAAGGCACTGTCCCTTGTACCAGCCACCTTGATCTCAGGCAATGCTGGCCCAAGCATGCCTCAAAATGGCACTCCGCTTCCCACCAGCAAGGAAGGGACGAGTGAAGATCAGGAACAGGGGGCAAAGGAGAGAAAGATTGACACTGGAATCTGCTGCCTTTGTGGATCTGCCGCCTGAGATGATCACCTCCCCTAGCCTCATGGGTGGGCCGGCCCTGTACTTAAAGCAGGGCCAGAATGGGGAAGTTCATGCAGAGAGTACCTGGGAATCAACCTATTTAAAGATCTAAAAGTTTAGTCCAACACTTTAAATTGTGTCCTGAAACAAACTGGGAGTTAGTGTGATTCTTTCCACATAGGCATAATGTGCCACCGAGCGATCCAAAACCTTGACAAGGAGAAGCACGGTGGGGGACATTGGCAGATGCACTACAGCACCCAGCGCTCTGCCACCTTCTGAACCAGTTGATGTTTCTGGAAAGTTCTTAAAGGTAGCGCCATGCACAGTACATTACAACAGTTCCAGTTTTGAGGTTATCAAGGAATCCATGGCCACGTCACTCTCCTCTAGAACTGGTTGCACAGATGAAGCTGCTGAAATGAACTTGGGTCTCTGGGAGCACAATAAGGTCCAGGAGACTGTCTAAGAATATACTTCCTTGATATAAGCCTGCAAAGCCCTGATATAGCCAGAAGTTCAGACGTGTTTATGAGCTGGTTTACACACGTTCACTCATTCATCACTTTGCTACTTCAGCTTTGAGTGTTGATTTGCATGTCTGACCCAAATGAACACCTCATCATGAGCTCAACCACAATGCTTTACAGTGCAGCCCTCACTTTCAGCCGTGGGTCATTGAGTGTTGAGTAATAAAGTGATGTACAGAGATATGCTAGGCCACCCTTAACACCATGCATAAATGTGGTATTGAAAAACCTGACTTGGAATTGATTTTGTTTTCTTTATGACGTGGTTGTTTTTTGTTTTAAAGGAAAATGTAACAAATGTCTCCTCTTTTTTGTTAGCAATGCACATTCCCCTCTTCCCTCACATTTTCACAACCACTGGGTTCCCACAACTTGAGCAGCAAAGAACTGCAATCTTTTTTGTTTTCCATGTTCAGTGGAGACATATTTCTTGCTTGGCTGGTGATGACTGTTTCTGTCCCTGCGCCTTTAGATTCAACTGTGGTTTATGTGACATGGTGAAGAACATAACATGTCTCTGTTAAATGGCCTTTGGGGTATAATATACATAATGGACAGTTATTTCCAAACATTGAAGCACCTTTTCATTTTGTGTGTGTAGCCCTGTTCCACTTGCATATCATACAGAAATCCCTAATTTATAGATCCCACCAAATAGTAAAAAGATGCACAACATCATTCTTCATATATTTTTCTTGAAAGATGGCACATAAGAAATTAAAGGCTGCAATCTTTTGAACTCAGCAAGCTTGCTTCAGAGTAAATATGCACTTAGTCAGTTATCTCTGTAATTCTTAACTAATTGTTATATGAAAAGAATTATTACAATTCATCAATCGATAGTAGTAACGCCTTAGTAGGATGTTTAATTAGGCACAATTTTTCTCAACTAAATAGGAGATATCTAGTTGCTTGTTTGAAAATTCTTCTTAAATCATAGCCTAAATCAAGAGATATAATTTATGATAACTCTGTGTGTCCATGTGTATGATTAGCTATCAAGAAAGAGTCTGTCTTTCACAGGGGGCAGCTATGACTACAAACAGCTTTTTTAAAAAAATAAGGAAATCTTAATTTGTAATTGAATGTGACAAATTAATCACAAAATGCGCTTGGCTCTAGAGAAATTGTAGATTCTAAATTAGCTGTGGAAATCCTGACATGATTTCCCCTTGCTTGCAAATGATCTGTGGCCATCATATACAGTGGTACCTCAGGTTAAGTACTTAATTTGTTCTGGAGGTCCGTACTTAACCTGAAACTGTTCTTAACCTGAAGCACCACTTTAGCTAATGGGGACTCCGCTGCTGCCGTGCCGCTGGAGCACGATTTCTGTTCTCATCCTGAAGCAAAGGTCTTAACCTGAAGCACTATTTCTGGGTTAGCGGAGTCTGTAACCTGAAGCGTATGTAACCTGAGGTACCACTGTACTCCTTGCTGCATTATCCAGAATATTCCAATGGATTTTTCTAGATGTGTGTACGGTAAGTGGTGTTTATTTAGTGGGTCACTTTCACATGCACAAAAGAGGACTGTTAAAGCTGAAGAAATTTCGATTCCTTACAAGTAAACGGATGAGCATGGAAGTCATATTTTTGTAACAACAATTGTGGTCTAATTTCTGAAATGAAAACAGTCTGGGCAGCCTAGGTTAGTAGGAACAGTGCTCCAGTAGCACTTCAGGGATGGATCACTGATATTTTTTGAAATTGCTTGTTCAGATTAGAATAAGTGCTCATGCACTAAAGCAAGCATCAAAAGTAATCTTAGTCCCATACAGCTAACTTTTGGGAAGACTGACAAGACCCTAATGAACAAACATTATGCTCTGTCTCTCTGGCTTTCCATCTTGCTGCTTTACTTCTAGGTCACATTATTGCTAATTCTCACCCCTCTACTCTAAACTCTGGCTTTACCTGTTAAGGGAGGGCCCCTCACCCATTTGCCATCGCCTGCTGAGCCTTCTTGATCCCTTTGTTCTCTTAATGGCCATTCACCCAGGTGCTCACAGGAAACTAGACTGGCTTAATTAGATTTTAACACTTGCTGGATCCACAGATTAGAGAGGTCTGGCACCTAGTTTAACATCCCAAGCCTTGATTAAATTCTAACACTTGCTCAATTCAGGGATTATAGGAAACTGGCACCCACAAACTCATGATACGTCCTAGAGTCCATCCCTGGCATCTGCAGGTAAGGTTGGAAATACTCTAGTCCAAAACCTCAGAGACCTGTGGCCAATCAGTGTAGGCCATACTGGTGCCCTCCAAATGTTCTGGGCTACAGTCTTTCATTGTCATGAACTGGCAGGATACAGGGGAGTTGGGAAAGGAGGACAAGAATCCCAGCGCCAGGTGTAGCCAGGACTGGGGCAACTAGGGTAAGCAGAGGAATGGGGAAGGAAGTACCCGCGGGGTGACGAAGGATGGCAAGGAGATGGGTGTCAGTGCACAGGAACCAGAGCAGCAGGACCCAGAGCCAGAGGGGCCCCTGTCTCCACAAACACCGTGGGCTCTGAGGCAGAGGGAGGAGCAAGAGGGGCGCTCTTGGAGGCTGAGGCAGGCAAGGGCCCACAGCCCAGCTCCCTAGCTGGCCAGGTGGAGATTGCTAGCTCTGGGAGGAGTGTGTGATTCCTCAGCTGAAGTAGACTGAGGACAGGTGAGGCTCACATGGCTCATCAAGCACAGATGCTGCAATCAGCATGCAAAAAGCAAAAGGGAAGCAGAGCTGAGGTGCTGTGACTGCTCAACTGCCCATGTTGGTGGACCTTGGCTTGGATGCTCCTGGACCTCTATGGGACTGTGCTTTGGGTTTGACTCTGGACTGTATCCTGACTGCTAGACTTCATATACTGACTCGCTGCCAGGTAGGTCAGGGGTTCAAGACATTCAGGGATGATGGGAGTTTTTACTCAAAAGCATCTGGAGGGCAGCATGGCTGACATAGGCAATACTGAGCTAGATGGAACAGTTGCTTGACTCAGTCTAAGGCTGGAATAGCCAAACTAGCTTCTTGGTGAGGTGATGGGGAATTAAGGGGCTTGGTGTGAGGTGGTGAATGGGTGGACAAACAAAGCTAGAATTTGGAGTAGAGAGTTGGCCAGATGTGAACCAACAAGCTGGAAGAATGCAGAGAGACAGAATAATGATGTCTGTTTGAATCCAAGGCTGTGACTATGGGAAAAATAAAATGCTTTGGGATGTTGATGTTGGGAACCCCTCCACTGTAGGCTCAGGTTTTATATATGTATAAGTAAGCCATATATCATAAAGACACCACTGTCTCTGCTGTGCCTCATTCCAAAAGGAAACATAGAATCATAGAATCAGAGTTGGAAGAGACCACAAGGGCCATTGAGTCCAACCCCCTGCCAAGCAGGAAACACCATCAGAGCACTCCTGACATATGGTTGTCAAGCCTCTGCTTAAAGACCTCCAAAGAAGGAGACTCCACCACACTCCTTGGCAGCAAATTCCACTGTCGAACAGCTCTTACTCTCAGGAAGTTCTTCCTAATGTTTAGGTGGAATCTTCTTTCTTGTAGTTTGGATCCATTGCTCCGGGTCCGCTTCTCTGGAGCAGCAGAAAACAACCTTTCTCCCTCCTCTATGTGACATCCTTTTATATATTTGAACATGGCTATCATATCACCCCTTAACCTCCTCTTCTCCAGGTTAAACATGCCCAGCTCCCTTAGCCGTTCCTCATAAGGCATCGTTTCCAGGCCTTTGACCATTTTGGTTGCCCTCCTCTGGACACGTTCCAGTTTGTCAGTGTCCTTCTTGAACTATAGTGCCCAGAACTGGACACAGTACTCCAGGTGAGGTCTGACCAGAGCAGAATACAGTGGCACTATTACTTCCCTTGATCTAGATGCTATACTCCTATTGATGCAGCCCAGAATTGCATTGGCTTTTTTAGCTGCCGCGTCACACTGTTGGCTCATGTCAAGTTTGTGGTCAACCAAGACTCCTAGATCCTTTTCGCATGTACTGCTCTCAAGCCAGGTGTCACCCATCTTGTATTTGTGCCTCTCATTTTTTTTGCCCAAGTGCAATACTTTACATTTCTCCCTGTTAAAATTCATCTTGTTTGTTTTGGCCCAGTTCTCTAATCTGTCAAGGTCGTTTTGAAGTGTGATCCTGTCCTCTGGGGTGTTAGCCACCCCTCCCAGTTTAGTGTCATCTGCAAATTTGATCAGGATGCCCTTGAGTCCATCATCCAAGTCGTTGATAAAGATGTTGAATAAGACCGGGCCCAAGACAGAACCCTGTGGCAGCCCACTAGTCACTCTTCTCCAGGATGAAGAGGAACCATTGATGAGCACCCTTTGGGTTCGGTCAGTCAGCCAGTTACAAATCCACTGAGTGGTAGCATAGTCAAGACCGCATTTTACCAGCTTCTTTACAAGAATATCATGGGGCACCTTGTCAAATGCCTTGCTGAAATCAAGGTAGGCTACATCCACTGCGTTCCCTTCATCTACCAGGCTTGTAATTCTGTCAAAAAACGAGATCAGGTTAGTCTGACACGACTTATTTTTCAGAAATCCATGCTGACTATTGGTGATCACAGCATTCCTTTCTAGGTGCTCACAGACTGTTTGCTTAATGATCTGCTCCAGAATCTTCCCTGGTATTGATGTCAGACTGACTGGGCGGTAATTATTTGGGTCCTCTCTTTCCCCCCTTTTGAAAATAGGGACAACATTTGCCCTCCTCCAGTCTGCCGGGACTTCGCCTGTTCTCCAGGAATTCTCAAAGATGACTGCCAGTGGTTCTGAGATCACATCTGCCAGTTCTTTTAATACTCTTGGATGCAGTTCATCTGGCCCTGGAGACTTGAATACATCTAGACTAGCCAAGTATTCTTGTACTATCTCCTTAGTTATTCTGGGCTGTGTTTCCTCTGCTGAATCATTTGCTCCAAATTCTTCAGGTCGGGCATTGTTTTCTTTATCGGAGAAGACTGAGGCAAAGAAGGCATTGAGGAGTTCAGCCCTTTCTGTGTCCCCTGTTTGCATTTCACCATCTTCTCCTCTGAGTGACCCCACGGTTTCTTTGTTCTTCCTTTTGCTACGAACATACCCAGAAAAGCCTTTTTTGTTGCTTTTAACCTCTCTAGCAAGCCTGAGTTCATTCTGTGCTTTAGCTTTTCTGACTTTGTGTCTACACGTGCTGGCTATTTGTTTGAATTCCTCTTTGGTGGTTTCCCCCCTTTTCCATTTTTTGTACAAATCCTTTTTTAATCTTAACTCAGTTAAAAGTTCTTTAGATAGCCACCCTGGCTTCTTTAGGCACCTTCCATGTTTCCGTCTCATTGGTATTGCCTGAAGTTGTGCTTTTACTATCTCCCTCTTAACAAACTCCCAGCCATCATGAACTCCCTTTCCTTTTAGTATTACTGTCCATGGGATCTCACCCAGCACTTCCCTAAGTTTTATGAAGTCGGCTTTCTTAAAGTCAAGAAATTGAGTCCTAGTATGCTTGGTTGCTCCTTTCCGCTGTATAGTAAACTTCAGAAGAGCATGATCACTCGCGCCTAATGATCCTTCCACTTCTACCCCACTAACCAGGTCATCAACATTGGTTAGGACCAGATCTAAAATGGCTGTTCCTCTTGTTGCTTCTCCCACTTTCTGGACAATGAAGTTGTCTGCAAGGCCAGTGAGGAATCTGTTTGACCTTATGCTCTTGGCTGAGTTTGACATCCAACAAATATCCGGGTAATTGAAGTCCCCCATTACTACTATCTGCCTTCCTTTTGCATGCTTGGCCATCTGTTCCAGGAAGGCATCATCTATGTTCTCCGTTTGGCTTGGGGATCTATAGTAAACTCCCACAATGAGGTCCCTGTTATTCTTCTCTCCCTTAATTTTGACCCAAATGCTCTCACTTTGGCTTTGAGGTTCTAAATCTTGGATCTCTTCACAGGTACACACATCCCTGACATATAACACCACTCCTCCTCTTTTCTTGTCTGGTCTGTTTCTCTGAAATAGATTGTATCCCTCCATTATTACATTCCAATCGTGGGACTTATCCCACCAGGTTTCAGTGATGCCTATTATGTCATATTTAGTTTGCTGTACCAAGAGCTCAAGCTCATCTTGTTTATTTCCCATGCTTTGTGCATTAGTGTACAGACATTGAAGTCCATTAATCATTCCCCCATGTCTCTTATTTAAGGATTTTTTCCTCCCACCACTTGGTCTGCGTGCTGTTTGCTTCATTTGGTCTATGACATTTGGATGATCATCTTCATCAATTGATAGACTCCTACCTTCAGGAGCACTGTCTCCCTCCCCCACATTAGTCAGTTTAAAGCCCTCCTGATGAGGTTTCTGAGATTTTTGGCAAAAACATTCCTCCCAACCGTTGTGAGGTGCAGCCCATCGCTTGCCAGAAGTCCGTCTTCAAGAAACTGCAGTCCGTGATCTAAGAATCCAAACCGTTCCTGTTTACACCATTTGCGAAGCCAGCTGTTCACTTCCACTATTTTTCCCTCTCTCCCTGGGCCACGTCGTTCAACTGGGAGGACAGATGAGATGACAATTTGTGCATTTAATTGCTTCAATTTCCTGCCCAGAGCCTCGTAGTCTCTTTTGATCTTCTGGAGGCTATTGCTTGCAATGTCATTGGTTCCCACATGAACCAAGAGGAAGGGGTATTTGTCAGTGGGTTTTATGATTCCTTGCAGTCGTTCAGTTACATCTTGGATCTTAGCCCCGGGGATACAGCACACTTCCCGAGACATCTTGTCAGGCCCACAGATCACTGCTTCTGTTCCCCTCAGTAGGGAATCCCCTATCACCACTACACGCCTCCTCTTAGGTTTGGTCGGGGTTCTTCCGTGAGCTGTCCGTTCCAAGGACGCCTGCACATTCCCTGAGGTTTGACTTTGCTGCTCGTCTTCATATACCTGATCGACTGTAATGAGGGAGAGATCCTCAAATGGAGTCTGCTCTCCGTCTTCCATGCTAGGGGAGAGGACCTCAAAGCGATTGTGTATTTCTAAACAATCAGAGTGAACCCTGGGCCTCCTCCTTCTTTGAGTCACGTTTCTCCATATATCTGGCTCCTGTGTTGGTGAACTAGCCTCCTTCTCAGGGGAGTCCCCTGTCTCCTCCTTGGTGGAGACGGTGTGCTCTGTTGCTTCCAAGAAGCGCTCCAGCTCTCTAATTCTTTGGAGCGTAGCTACACGTTCCTCCAGTTGCTGGACTTTGTCTTCTAAGAGGGCAATCAACATGCAATTGCTGCAGGTAAAGCTGCCTGCAACCTTTGGCAAGATGGCAAACATTGTGCAGGAACCACAGGTGACTGCAGCTGTTCCCTCACCCTCCATCTTGAGAACGTGTCGTTGGGGGTGGCTACAGCGGTCCTCCATCATAAAAAGCGTGAAGACAGGACAAATAACTCCCCCCCAAAAAACCTAGGTCTCCCCCAACAAACGTTTGAGACTAGCTCCTCTAAATCTAAAGGATGGATCAAACTGCGTGCACCGCGAGGCGCGCGCCACTGCCCTGCAAGCTCTGATAAGCTCCTCCCACAGCTAATCACCTGCCTCAACAGAAACCCTGCCCCCTCTGACCCTTGCACAGGGAGAGCAGCTAATCAGCCACAAAGAAACACACACACACCAGAAAACCCTTTTTGCTCCTTCTTCAGCTGCTGCCCTGCAAGCTCTGATAAGCTCCTCCCACAGCTAATCACCTGCCTCAACAGAAACCCTGCCCCCTCTGACCTTTGCACATGGCCTGGATCCCCTGGAATCTCATATCGTTTGGAGACTGGGGTGGCAGGCAGCACTGTTTTAGTCCTCACACCAGGAGCAGCCACTGAAAAGGAGCAAGCGAGCCTTGGCCAGAGGTTTTACGGATTTTGTTGTGTGTCACGCTTAAAGAGCACCTAACAACTCTCTTGTAGCTCTTCACCAGGAAATTGCAGGTTATCGAGATTTACTTCAGTGGCTCTCAAAACCTCTATGACAGAAATAATAGGATTTACTTGACTTCATCAGGTAATCAAACACAAAAGAATAATGACCGTAAAGCAACCTACCTCCACTCTGAAAACAACTAGGGTCAAGCTGTCCTTGATGCTTTCTCCTCTTTTAAAAAGTAGTTGTGAGGAAGAAGCTGGCAGGCTGGCTGCTTGCTCATGAGTAGCCTCAGCACTAATTATCATAGATGGGCTCTGGTGAAGTAGGGTAGAGGTTGATGAGAGGCTATAAGCCTTCAGACTCCTCCCTGAAAGGTTATACAGTGGTACCCTGGGTTACATACACTTCAGGTTACAGACTCCGCTAACCCAGAAATAGTACCTCAGGTTAAGAACTTTGCTTCAGGATGAGAAGAGAAATCGTGCTCCGGTGGCGCAGCAGCAGGAGGAGACCCTATTAGCTAAAGTGGTGCTTCAGGTTAAGAACAGTTTCAGGTTAAGAACGGACCTCCAGAATGAATTAAGTACTTAACCTGAGGTACCACTGTAAGCCTCAGAGGGAGTCCTAAAAGGAAGGAAGGTTGCCTCCAGAGAGCCAGGGTTGAATGCTAACACAAGAGCACTCTTGCTCATCTCTGCCCCAAATATGCTTGGGTGGGACAGCATGCAGAGAGAGAGGAAAACTGTTCCATCTGGCAAGTGGAAATGCTTGCACTGATGCAACTATTCTCTTAACACAGTGTTGAATTCCACCCTCAGTATTTTGCAGCAGGGATTCAATTGCCAGGTCTGCGCCATTAAAGATAAATGAAAGTGCTCTGTTGTGGTGGTGCAACAAATCCGCTTACAAAAATCAACACCCCCCTGGAGGGTTTTGCAGTTAGGAAACTAATGGGGAGATGCATAGAGAAGTGTGGGATGAATGAATGATTAATGGGAAGATGTATGACTACCACACAAGCGGATTAGGATGAATTCAGGGTAAATGTTCATTGTCATATAATCCTCTCACAAGCAAATCAGAAAAATAATATCTCAATGAAGACAGGACATAGTATAACCTCTGAGTATGCCGTGTGCAAGCAAATCGGGATGGATGCACAAGAAACAGGTTGTCTGGAGGAATCCAGAAGCTGCTGCTTGAGGGATGATAAAGGAGCTGATGGGGTGTGGAGGGCTGGAATATCTACTCCACACACTCACTGGTGACTGAGGGGAGGGCAGCCTGTCCTTGTACTGCTGCCCTCAGTTCTGAGACCCTGGGACTGTGACACTGGCATTATGCAAAGAAAAGCCTGGACTAATAATTATATCGCCAGGATTCGTTCTAAGCTATTCTGAAAGTGTCCACAGCCTTTTGCTTTTCTCTAAAGAAGTGGCACATCTTAATTGCAAATAGTTAAGAAGTAAATCTTAGTATGGATTAGAGACCAGCAACTGAAATCCCACAGACAGTTTAGGACAGATGAAGTCAACAAAGCTGTCTTCTGTGAGGATGTAGTGTTGTCACTGAAAATGGACCATTGTGGAAGCATAAAGGATTCCTGCTCCTAAAAAAGCATGCTTAATGCATTGGTTTGATTTAATTAGAATGCAATAACAATTAATGAAATGTTATGGGATGCTGTGAGATGATTGCTTACTCTTTTCCATATTCAAATGCTTAGGGATGATACGTGTAGGATGCGTCCAGATGGAAGACTGCCATCTTTTTTTGGCCAAACTAGATGTTGTCTTGGCAAATGTATGGTGCCAATCTATGTTTAATGATATAACAGGAGAGGGAGAGGGAGAGAAAGAGAGAGAGAGAGAGATGGGAGGGAGAAATCAATGATCCTCAGGGTCCCTTCCAATTGTACAATTCTATGACTCTATGATACAGGAGAAAAATGGGGGCAGAAGTGGTGCTTAACTCCTCCCATGTCTTCTATCCCCCGCCCCCTGCAATTGTGGTCATTTATCTCTTTGCTGTGATCACTCCAATGGGAGTTCAGCAGGGGATAAACAACGACCCTGGTTTGTGGAGTGGTATTGCGCAGAAAAATGGCAGGCAAGTGCGGGGTTAACCCTGCAGATTCATCCATGCAAATGCTACCAACCAAGCATTAGTCATGTCATGGATTCCTTTCATAATGTGTGTGCTGCTGTTACCCTCTTTATGTCTCCATATGGAGAGCAGCAAAAGTCATTCCACCCCACCCAAAAGAGAGGGTAAGGATCAAGAAGACTGAAATAGGGTATCTCACCACGGTCCACATTTCAAATTTGTAGTTTAAGCCACAGGCCTACCACAATGCCATCTTTAATGTACAGCCTTGTGAGTTGTGAACAGAAAGAAGATTTTCTATTTTAATTCTGAATGTATGTTTTCTACATTTCTGAAAGGACACCATGCTGGCTCCTGTTATGTACTGAAGTTCTCACCCTGGCCCAGCAGGGGGATACTGTAGATAGTTCAGGTCCACATATACAAATAAGGGATCGAAAGTGATTTCGCTCAGTGTTTCAGCTCGGTGATTCAGCTCAGCTCAGAGGATGGCTTCATCTGGCTGTGCTCTGTTGTCCATTGATCCCACCTTCGTCGCCAGGGTTAAGTTGTGGGTGAACATATCAGACAACACAGCGATTCTTCAAACAGCTCTTGTTTATTCACAGGCCAGAACAGAACTGAAGGGTTCAGCCAGCCTGCTTATATAGAGCTCCACTAGAATGCAACAGTAACAATTTTCTGTAACTATCCAATCGCTGAATGTCACTTTCGATCCCTTATTTGCATATGTGGACCTGAACTATCTGCAGTATCCCCCTGCTGGCCCAGGGTGAGAACTTCAGTACATAACAGCTCCCTTGGGGACTTTTGTGCCAACACCCTCCTCTTTTTGCTCTGATTGTGATGCACCTACCCTGAGAAAGAGTCATATGAAGCTTGCTGGTTATTTTGCAACATTTTGGTTGATCCTAATTAAGGAAAGATTCCACTGAAGTTTTGATTTTTTAAAATTGTCATTCTATTGAACCACTGCAACTGCACAAACAGACCAATTCTTCCCCAAGCACCATTTTTCTGGCCTATTTCATTGTGACATCAGGAATTATCTCCACCAAAGACAAATTCATATTTGATAGACAAAATTGCCTAAGGATGCAATTCTAACCCCACCCACCTGGGAGTAAGCCCCACTGAATTCACTAGGACTTACTTCTGAGTAGACATGGTTCTGATTATACCGTAAACCATTTTTTCACCATACAGTCAAATGTGTATAGTTTCTGATGTGTGCAAGCTTATGGAAATGTCTTTCAGCTTCTGCCGTAGTCACGGGCAGTGTGCTAAAAATCAGTAGGGCAATGAAGGCTAGTTTCAGTTGCTTTTGTGTGTTTGTGTAAATCTCATTTAATAAACTAAATGGAGCAGTTCATATTCTCTTCCAGATGTAGACTTGGAAGACCCCCCCCCCAAATATGGAACATTTTACAAGGAAAATTCTCAAAATGATCTGTAGGACATTTGTAGACATATAGAGGGTTCTATTATTTGTATTTCTAGGCAGGCATAGCAGGAGTTTGTGCTCATGTGTGCATGTGAACTATGTTGTACTCTACCCTGGTTGGTCCTGGTAAAAGATAGTACACAAACAGGCAAACAAGCAAATGCTATACATTAATCACATATAATTGGGGCTTATATACAGGATCTGTAACTCCCACTGCCCCAGGGATCAAAGTCCCTGATTATTATGGCATGTTGTCCCTCCCATTAGCTGTCTATCCTTCCTGACTAGGCACAAATAACTCTGATTCTGGTAGCAACTGAGCTACCATGTCAAATAGAGAAGCAGAAAATTATCTGTCTTTCACAGAACAAGTCCTAGTTTTACTATTCAAGCACACTCTGTTCTAGAAAATGCCTGGGCCACCAGCTCACTGTTCAGAATATTGCTTGTTCTCCATTGACTCCAACAAATCTCATAATATCTGGAACAACAGGAACATAGATAACACAAACTTTCTGGAACATAGTCTACAATTGTCTCGTCTCCCTCCAGCCCCCATTATAGTAAATGAGATTGCAGTCTGGGCCCAGGACTCTCTGATCTGATCTCTGAACTCCAGTGAAGTGTACCCTTCCACCTGCATGCTGTCTCAAAATGTTAAGTCATATCCATGTGCTCTTAGAGAAAAACTAACCGTTCTAAAGGTGGCGAGTATGCTTTTTAAAAAAGTGTGCTGTGCCTTTATGACTCAGATAGTTTTATCTTAGTTGCAATATCTTCTCAGACTTTTTATTAACAAATTAAGATCAACCATCCAGTAGTCGTCTTGGTTGACAAACTCATTTAGCATAATGAGGGAATTATCGACAGTTATCAAATTGCACTCTCATTCCTTTGGAAATAGGTTACATTTATCTAAGGTGTTTCACTTAGCTTTAGTGATCTGGACTCTGGAAATTGGGTTTCTGGCTCAGACTCATTTATTTACTGCGTAACTCAGAATGGATGCTTTACGGGTATGAGATATAGGCAGGCACTTGCTTTGCTCGCACATAGCAAATGGTCCTGGGCTTAATGAATGTAAAGGATTGCAACGTTTACAGCCGTACAATGTCTAAAATGAACACCGGCGTATTATCAAAGGGATGCACACCAAATTGCATTTGCAAACAAAGAGATGGTGTGCCACATTTTTGTTTCTTTTGTTGGAAAAAGTCATTAGCAGGCAATGCTCCTTAGCTCCTCTCCGTCTGAGTGCCTGTGAAATGAACTATGGGGGAAATGGTCGGGAGACCTTAATGAAATCCACAAGATCCATTTAGGATGGCTACTCACACATTGCCAAGGTGGAAATGTATCAGGAGAAAAGAGGACCAGAGAGGATACAGATTTACAAATGCTAACTTTATATGTACAGTGGTACCTTGGGTTAGGGATGCGGGTGGCGCTGTGGGTTAAACCACAGAGCCTAGGACTTGCCGATCAGAAGTTCGGCGGTTCGAATCCCCGCCACGGGGTGAGCTCCCATTGGTCGGTCCCTGCTCCTGCCAACCTAGCAGTTCGAAAGCACACCAGTACAAGTAGATAAATAGGTACCGCTCCGGCGGGAAGGTAAACTGCATTTCGCCAGAAGTGGCTTAGTCATGCTGGCCACATGACCCGGAAGCTGTCTGCGGACAAACGCTGGCTCCCTTGGCCAATAAAGCGAGATGAGCGCCGCAACCCCAGAGTCGATCACGACTGGACCCAATGGTCAGGGGTCCCTTTACCCTTTACCTTTTACCTTGGGTTAAGTACTTAATTCGTTCCAGAGTTCTGTTCATAACCTGAAACTGTTCTTAACCTGAAGTACCACTTTAGCTAATGGGGCCTCCTGTTGCCGCAGCACCACCGGAGCCCGATTTCTGTTCTTATCCTGAAGCAAAGTTCTTAACCTGAAGCACTATTTCTGGGTTAGTGGAATCTGTAACCTGAAGCATATGTAACCCGAGGTACCACTGTATAGGTGTGTATTTAGAAATAATCACTAAGGAAGATACAGCTCACCACAGTGGAGAAGACTATGAGCAGATGGCATGTGTACCTGCTCAGTCTGCTAACCAGGAACTAACAGCTGATGGACAACTTCAAGGCCCCTGCTCTCCCTTCTTATGTTTTTTAGTCTATAACTTGGACCTGGACAGGACACCCCTCCAGAAAAGGCATGTTGTCTGTGAAGCAGAACCCCTGGCTCCCCTAGCTCCGTATCCTGAGTTCTTCTCAATTTTATCCAAATAACATTTCCCAGGAATTTCAAACAACAGTACCTAAAGGGGCCATCACAAAAAACTAAAGGGCTGCGCTGGATCCTTTCTCGTCTCCTGTAATTCATGCTCTCTTTATTTGGAGCCAGATCAAATGCCGAATAAAGTCAGTAGGAGTAAAATTTCCATTAATTGCCAATGTCACTCCATTTTTATGTCTCTGTTTACTTTGTTATGAAATGAAATAGCAAAAGAAAAGCTACATGGATACCAGCAAAACAAGCAAGTGAACAAAAAACCCTTCTTCCTTTCACAGGGTGGCTTTGAAAGGATCTTCTGGAAGATTTGGTAATTCCAATCATGTCTGCTGATTTCAGAAGCACAAATCTATTTCCTTCAGTGCCAGAGAAAACTCTGAGGTTGAAGCCCGGTAGCTAGGTTCTAGCCTCAGGTCAATTAGATTTCTTTGTTCAAATCCCACATTCCCCAATAAAAGACTCTCAGATTTCTTACAGACCAAAACATGGCAGCCAGTCACTTGTTATATGGAGGAGTCAAGTGTCCATTTTTCTAGGAGAAGGAAGATCTAAAACACTGAGCTGCTCAGCATCAAGAACATGGCATCAAGGAAAACCCTGCAGGAGGATCAGACTAAAAGCCTGTTCTGCTTTGTTCAGCATCCTGTTCTGCACAGGGGTCAACCAAATGCCTCTGAGCAGCCCACAAGCAGGTCACAAAGACAAGAGCCTCTCCAGTTGTTGCTCCTCAGCAGACAAACAACTTCTGAATCTGGAGGTTGCATCTACTCATCATGATTGGTAGTCACTGATAGACACATCCTCCATGAATTGAAAGCCATCTAAGCGATCCATTGCCAATCGCCCACATATTGTGGAAACAAATCCCAGCAATTAATTAAGGGCTGTGAGAAGAAGGTACAAATCCTTTTGTCTATCCTGAATCTCCTCCTAATTTGTTTCATCAGAGGACCTTGAGTTTATCATATCAAGGCAAGGCACATGAAAAGTCTGGCATCCTGCTTAGTCTGTGTGCTATGAGTGTGTCTACAGCTTGGTAGAGATTTGTATATGGTAGTCATAGATAAACCCCTGCGATTGTACTTTGGATTCTTGTGTGTTTTCTGGAGAGCACAACCTAGGGATGAACTGCACACAGGAAGTCCACCATATCCCCATCCATACTAAGCATGCCTAAGAGCCATTACACACATTACCAAGTATGAGGACATCCTCACACTTATTACTTATGAAAAGTCAAAAGGACGCAAAAGAGCCACACTGAATCGGACCATTTAGTCCAGTGTTATGTCCTCACATTGGCCAACCAGATGGCCAACAGAAGACCACAAGCAAGACATGAGCACTACAGCCCTGTCTCCATTTGTGATGCCCAGGAATTGCATTTCAGAGGCATTCTGCCTCCAGCACTCAATGCTAGTAGCCACCATGCTAGTAGCCATTGATAACATTGGGCTACATTTATGAATCTCACTTATTCGGGAGTAGGCCCCACTGACTTTTATAGGATTTACTTCTGTTTAGGATTGCAATGCCAATCAGTCACCTTTTTTCTGTGGCTACTTTCTCTGTTAATGCTTTAGTACTGGAGTACTGAACCCCAAGCTTAAGAGGTCCTGTGCAAATGAAATGTATATGTAATAAATTCGTGGATTAAGTGCCCTTTTCTACCCTGCCTTCCCTACTCTCCTTTATATTTACCTCTCTCCATCTGTTTTATTCCTCACCATTTATCAGTCTGTCATTTTGCTATGTTCTTTCCACAGTATAGTGGGCATGGCATATTGTCCAGGTGGGGAAGGGACAATTATGAGCTTGCCATTTTTTCAATCAACCTCCCTCCCCACCCCCATCATTTCCCCCATCAATTATTGAATCTGCTCATGTCATTTTTAACTGAGGCGATGTTTTGAATTTAATTTAATTTTTCAAGGGTAGGCTAAAAAGTGTTTTAGCACCAATTAAAACATCTTCAAATGTAATGGTGCTAAAATAGCATCGCTTGTAAAGACAGCATGTTTTTAAAACCCTTTTTTTAAAAAAAGGTGTTAAAATGCCTTTTCTGGGCAACTTGGAGATCAGTGGGCGATATTATATTATAAACTGTTTTATTATAATGTGTTTTTAAAAGGTGTTATCCTTGCTGTGTTGGCCTGCAAAAAAATCAGTAAAGAAAACAAACTAACTAAAATCAGTAAACAAACAGAGCATATAATATGGAGTCAATCTCTGTTGAAGGATTTAATGGCTTGGGTCCTAACCATAGCTGTCAACCTTCCCTTTTTTGCGGGAAATTTCCTTGTTCCTGCCGCTTCCCGCTGCTATCCCGGATTGTTAGATATCCCGTAGACTGTCTCCGGAACAGGTGAGGCTGCTGATCCCTTATTTTTGAGGCTGCTGATCCCTTATTTTCAAATCTGAAAGTTGACAGCTATGGTCCTAACTAGGTTTCTGCTAGCAGATGCCTCCCCTGAGCAGCACTGCATTCATGGGACACATTCAACAACTCCTCCTCCTTCCCACAATCCTTTGTGCCCCTCAAAGGTTGTGGCAGACCAGCAGCATGGTGTGTGTGTGTGTGTGTGTGTGTGTGTGTGTACACAGGGAGCTGCAAGGGAAGGAGGAGTTAATAGATTTTGCCTCCTCCCTCCCCCTCCCTTTCTGCCAATGAATCTCCATCTCACATGTGAATGGGAAGAGCCACTCCATGCACAGTTTCTTTTCCTTTTTTGAAATCATTTTTATTTGATTTCACAATACAAAATTCAAATGCATATCCATATATACAGAGATTCCTCTCAGTCCCATTTTAAACATTAAAACTGCATCTTCTTCCATACTCTGACTATTATATCAATCCATGTTTCCATGGCAATTGTTACACTACAAGTAAAATCAAAATCCCGCCAATGTTTCCACCTGCTTACAGTAGTCCTTTAAATAATTTATAAATGTTTCCCATTCTTTTGTAAAGTTTTTGTAAACTTCCTGAGTTTTCCAGTCCACTTTGCCATTTCGGCATAGTCCATCAGCTTGGTTTGCCATTCTTCTCTGGTAGGGACTTTGTCTTCTTTCCATCTCTGGGCTAGTAGCATCCGAGCAGCTGTTGTTCCATACATAAAAAGTCTTTTCTGGTCCTCTGGGATATCGGTAATTCCTCATAAAAAGGCTTCTGGATTTTAAACAAGAGTTTTTTTTTTTTAAATAAATGTTTATTATGGTTTTACAAAACAAAAGATTCATCATTTCAAAATGTATCATTTCCATACATAAAGCTCATATAAAAAACAAATACAACAGAAAAACAAAAATATATAGCAGGAAAAAAAAGAAAAATAGAAAAAAAGAAAAAAGAAAAACCCACTTTCTTAAATTTATAAAGTTCCATGCCCCTCTGTCTTGACCTCCTCACATCCCCCTTTTTTGTGTTCCTCTTTATTCTAATCAAATTCAGCAAATTCAAAACCTTATTTAAACCATACTTAATTTTATATTCTTCTAGTTATTATGTCCCAATTTTTCATTATTTTAGTCCATACCTCATCTTATATACTATGACATAATAATGTTCTGTTCATAGCCCCCTATCCTTTTTAACATTCTTCTTTTCATTCACATTTAACCAAATCACACAAACCCTGTTACCTTCACTTCCCACATCATATTAACACTCAAAGATTTTACAGTATTTTTGTAAATAGTCCTTAAACTTTTTCCAATCCTGTTCAATCAAATCTTCTCCCTGATCACGGATTCTGCCAGTCATTTCAGCCATCTCCATGTAGTCGATCACTTGCGTCTGCCATTCCTCCACGGTGGGTAGATCTTGTGTCTTCCAGTACTTGGCAAGAAGTATTCTTGCTGCTGTTGTTGCATACATAAATAATGTTCTATCTTTCTTTGGCACCCATTGGCCAACTATGCCCAAAAGAAAGGCCTCTGGTTTCTTAGGAAAGGTAAGTTTAAATACCTTCTTGAGTATTGGACTTCCGGGGGCGGCGCGAACGGCAATGGCGGTCCCCTTTCGTTAGTGAAGGGGAAGCTCCGCAGAAACGGGTCGTCCGCTACGGCAAAGCGGAGACCCTCGTCGGAAACCCACAGGTGGAGATAGCCTGTGGTCGTGGGACTCGGCGGGCACTTGTAGCGCTCCCCTGTTGCGTGAAGGGACCCCGTAAGGGGCTCCGGACCGTGTCGGGGGTGGCGCGGTGCTGTGAGTCGATCGCTCTTTTTGCGGAGTGAAGCCGCTAAGCTGCTGTCGGTGAGCGCTGACCCTTTTCCTGGGAACCATTCGGCTACAAACTTCAACCCGTGAGTAGGGGAATGAATTAGGATTAAGAAGTTAAAATTTACGAATCTGGCATACAAGCGGGAGACGCAACCAGGAAGTCCGTCTCCCGGGTTTTGTTGTAAGATCAAAGCAAAGACTTTTAAAAGAACCCAAGCCCCAGACTTGGAGTTAATAAGCTTCAAACTCTCACATTAAGTTTAAGACCTCTCCTCAACTTACTGTGGGGTGGAGGAGGTGAAAAATCAGCCTTTTCCTACCTATTCTTTGAACTTTCGGACTGGAAAATATTGAATCTCTGGTTACTGAGCTGCCAGGGTTGGAATTTGAAGGCTGCTTTGGCACTGTTACTTAGTATCTCGCATCTTGCTGGGACAAGCCAATTTGTTAAAGAGTAACTCTGTGGAAATCTAAGGGATTTAAGAGGAGCCTGAAGGTCTTTTTGCAACTGGATATTGTTTAATTTCTAGAGGGCACTTTGTAACTTTTATGAACTGCGACATTTTTGAACATTCTTGAATACAGTGTCCCTCTAATGGAACAACTTAGTTTGGCAACCTACTGGGGGAATTTTCCATCTGTGGATTTGGGGATTTCCATGAGAAAGACAGACTGTGAGACTGACCTTGACGCATAGATAAGAAGGGGTATGAGTGGAAGGACAAGATCAGCTAAAGCAAAAACAGTGCAAACTACTTTAACTTCTCAGCTACGCAGATCATCTGTCCCCACGATTCCTGTGGCACAAGTGGAAGATATAGAACAACCTAGGCCGGAAGGAATGGCCTCAGGAGGGGACTTTACTGCAGTGCTAAATAAAATTTTGGAAAAATTGGAAGGTTTAAGCAAACAAGTGACTGACCAGTCAGCTAAGATAGACCAAAATACTGCAAGTATCAACAACTTGACCCAACAAGTAAATTTAAATGCACAAACCATTGGAAAGCTTGTGGAAGATACTACTGCAAATCGTAAAATAGCTGAGGAGGCAAAGCAGAAAGTTGAAGAAGTTCAAGGAGAAATCAAACCTATGCGTAAACAGATAGGGGAACATCAGACACTGCTGTCTATGATCGAATTGAAAAATAAGGAAAATAATCTGAGAATCAGATCTGTACCGGAAATTGATAAGGAAAATTTAATTGAGTACCTCACAAAAGAATTCACAGAATTTTGGTCTCTGGAAGAAGAAAAGGACTTTAAAATTGTAAGTGCATTCAGATTGGGAAAGGGAGGGAGGAAGATTAAGTCGAGAGACCTTCTGATCTCCCTTAGAACGAAGGAAGAAAGAGATAAGATTCTGAGTGCGCACTTTAAGACGCCTTTAGAGATCCAAGATTCAAGGTTGGAAATTTATAAGGATATTCCGAAACATCTGTTGGAGCTCAGAGTGAACTATGGTGATCTGGTGCAACTACTGAGGAGCAACAGGATTATCTTCAGATGGGAATTCCCCCAGGGGATATCCTTTACCTTCAGAGGGAAAAAAGTTAAAATTAAATCGGCGGAAGACAAGGACAAATTTTTGAAGGACTACGGAGAAGACCTTCAGAAAGGGATTGAAGAGCCAAGCGACTTAGGACCTGGATCATCAAGCCCAACACCTACACCTGGGGGATTGAAAGATCCCGAGAAAGAGACGCCACTTTTGGGAGCAACAGGAGGAAAATAGTACTATTTCGATATGTCTCTGCAATTATTAAGCTGGAATATTCATGGTTTGAATTCCCCTTAAACAAGAGTTATTTTAAACACTCCCACCCATTTCATTATATATCATCTCCCAGAAAGCTTTTACCACCTTACAAGTCCACCACATATGACAAAAGGTACCTTCTTTTCCTTTACATTTCCAGTAGATATTTGAACTTGTCCTGTACATTTTTGCCGCATGCACAGTTTCTTAGTTAGGGTCCATGTTATCATTGAACAGTCTTGTCTGGACAAATTACATAGCATGGTTCAGATTAATTAGCTCTTTCTTTTTTATAAAAGTGGAATTTATTTATTTGTGTGTGGGTGCATTTCTTATCACTACATTGCCTGGGGACATTTATGCTTCTCCTGCATGTGTGGAAATGTTTGTCCCTCATTTCCCTGAAAGCACGCTTGTGGTCACTTTATTCTATTAACTCCTGCTAATTAGCAGAGACCCGGAACCCTGCTGAGTCAGTGGCATTATCCATCCTTAGAATTTGCAAACTAATGAAAGCTTTTTGTATATGTTCCCTGATTCCAATGAATAGCTAATGAGGCCAATTATTGGTAAATGTGTCTAAGTCTAAGAACACATTGGATATGCCGGCACAGCAGAAAGCACTCCTGAGAATCAATTTGGATGAATTCCCTTCTGATAATTATATCTGATTGATCATTATCTATGGAACTATGGGAGCACAAGCTTCTCAAAATCAGACATGTGCTTAGGATGGAGATCTCAGCCTTGCAAGGGCAGCACATATTCCGTAATGCATTTTATTTTGAAGGCTGATCAATTAAATTAAAATTTGCTTGAAAAAGCTCTTTTAGATTCAGCCATTGCATTCTGGTTTTGGTTCGAGAGATGGATTTTAATCTGAGCCATAATTTATCTGCCAAACCAAACTTATTCTGATCTCTTGGGACATTAAAATAAAAAAAAGTTCTTCCTCTAAATAAGTAGGGATGGAGGAAATGGATTCTAAAGAGCCACACAGTATGCTTTTCCTGCAGGCTCTGGCCAAAGTTGTTAGGTCCCCAGAGAACATATCTGTAAATATCAGTAAATAATTCAAAACAACAAAAATCAACCATTGAGCAAACACAGAACAAATTCAATCTTGCAAAAAGAGTCCACACAATCTAGGCTTAAGTACATAAATACAAAGCAAAAACAAAAGTTAACCAACAATAACGTTTCTGGTACTGGTCTTGCCACACTCCAGGGAACGTGGCTTAAATACAGTTCAAATGTGGTGGGTAGTCAATGACCTGCAGTCGGCTACCATATCCTTGCTCCAGAGGAGGCTGACAGCAGCAAAGGGCAAATGTTGGGGACTACCATGGTCACAAGATCCTTCCCTAGCCTCCTGGAAGTACCAGTGGTTCTATCCAATGATAGAACCACCCTATCCATGTCTAATCAGTAGTATGTTCTGTCGAGAGCCAGTGTGGTGTCATGGTTAGAGCTTTGGACTAAGCACTGGGAGTGAAGTGTAGGTGGGTTCCCATGAGGCAAGACACAGTGATAACAGCAAAAACCTTTATTGAACTAACAGAACTGAGGCAAAGCAACTGCTTATATACATTTCTGAAAGCCTGGGTCACTCCTACTCCCAACGTGATTGGCTGTCTGAACTTCCAATCTGCGAATCATTACTCAGAGTTTAAGGGCCAATGGCAGAGGCCCAAATCCTGAAATGTTCTGTGATTGGATATCATGTATCGAATCAGAACACAGAGGCTCAGAATCCTTAGTCCAGACTCAAGCTCAGGCAAACACAGACCACTGAATACATAATAAGGAATTCCAGTCCCCACTCAGCCATGAAGCTCACTGGGAGACCTTGGGCCAATCACTGTCTCCCAGCCTAATCTACCTCACTCTCCTCTGTGCAACCTTTATGTGACATTCCAAACTGTTTTTTTCTTTTCATCTTTATCTCATGGGGGAACGATGAAAAATTAATTATTATAAAGAGAAAATCATATATTGGAATTCCTTTTAGTTTGTCTAACTGAAATAAATGGGCCAAGTGCATTTCATTTTTCACTCATTTTAAAAGTAAATGCAACTAGTATTAAGAAATGCACATGCAGGAGTGAATTAGCTCAAAGACTATAGCTCTGTGGCAGACACACACTTGGCATGCAGAAAATCCCATTTTCACTTCCTGGCATCTTCAGCTGAGGAGGGGAAAGCCCCTGTCTGAAATCTTAGAGAGTCACTGTCTGTCCACATAGCAGCTGACTTGGTATAAGTTGCTTCCTATGTCCCTATAGAGAAGTGGGGCATGATGGCAAAGGGATATTCATCCTCTGTTGTTAGGATGTGAACAAATAAGTATGTGACAGTTAATTGATAAACTGGTAGAAAACAATACAGCCTTGCATTTTTATGACATGCCCGGTAGGCCTCTTTGAAAAATCTGCTTCCATATCCAGGGCGTTCTCTAGCATATTTGCCAAGCAAGTAATTTTATAATACTCACTTAAAATTAAATATAGCATTACAAAATGGGTTTATTCAGCAGACTTACAATTGAAAGCACTAAAAAAACCAACAGCCCTCATAAACACAAAGTGTATAACAAACAGTCTCATCATGGCTGGCAGACTGGATGGCTTTTAAACTATTGGCTGACATTTTAATCCATTTATGTGCTAAGGTCAGTGTGTTTTCATTTTTCACATGTCATTCCTTTAAAGCCCAGGAGAATCTGAATGGGTGACATTTGTAGCCATTCTAGTATATGAAATATCATACTAGGCTATGTCTTTCCCCTTGCCTTTCCTCAGATACCAAAAAAGGGAGGTGGTAGCACATGAGACTGGCGGGGGGGGGAGGGTGGAAATTGGTATTCACAATATTATGAAAAGGCTGTTGTACTCATAATGCTCCATTTCACAAAGCAACTTCAGTCTCTCCCTCCCCACCAACTTCCCGTTAAAAATGAAAACCTGGTCCAAAAGGAGTGCATTAAGTCTGTAATGTAAATGTCCCTGTGTTTGCAGAAAGGGAAATGCTAAATGAATATTGGGAGATGCTAAGTGTTGGGAGAGCAATTCTTTCTAGCTGTGGAGCTAATGGACTGAAGAAGGGAAAAAGTGAACAATTTGTTTCATATGATGATTCACTAGCACTCCAACTGACAAGGTTTCAATTTCTGTGCCCTGTTTCACATTCAGCGCCTTGTTTTACAGTGCAATAGTACAATTACCTGCCTATCTGTCGAGTGTTATAAACAGGGATGGATTGGACATGGAATAAGAAAAACAGACATAAATCCTTGCTGTTAGAGGCAAAATTATGTTTGTGTAGACAAGGGAATCCACGCCTGTTAAGCACCTCTGTAACTGAAATTTGAACAGCTTTAATTTACCTTTAAACTTATTTTTCAAAATTACAATATATTATAACTTAGGCGGCAGCCCACGGTAAAACCTTATCAGATAATATTGAAGTCAGAACAGCAATACTGGTGCAGCAACAAAGGCAAAGGACCTGCCTTGACCCCCAGCAATATCAATCCAGAGGGGAAGTGTAGGTATGTATGGGGACTTGTTTTTCCATTTCTGTTCAGCATTGAAATGCCTCCCTCCCTCCTCTGCCTAGTTTCTCAATGAGAATCACAAAGTGCTTTGTGTTTGAGGTCACTTGGCCAGCTGCCAGGGGTGTACGCGGGGCCCTATTACAGAAGTGAATTGACAGTGCAAAGCTTTTAGGGGAACTGAACGGTGATCCCAAAGGGCACTGATACAGCGTATGTCAGCACGGTTGCCTTAGAAAGCCACCTCTGTGACTTGCGCTGTATTGCCAGCTTTCCTGACAATTGGAAGCCACCCAGGCTAATCCTCATTTCAGATTTCAATGCGTAAATGTTTTCGAACCTATGCATTATGCGCTGAGGCAGGAATACGGTCAAGATACAAGCCATGCAAATTGGTATACCTAGATGGTTGCCCCATTTGTGACCTCCCTAAAATACAACTCACCTGCTGCAATCAGGCTTGAAAGGACTCTTTTACCATAGCCAAGGGAAAGCTTCTCTTAATCCTAGTTGTGGCTACTGGGGACATTTTTGGCAGCTACTAAGGGGAGAATTACTGGTTTCAGAGCTTTCCCAGAACAGTCAGCTTATGTAATGACCCTAGAGCGATCTTTGGTTTCAGTGTGCAGACATAATCAACTCCATCTCTCTGAGCATTTCACCAACACTTGCAGTCTTTTCTCGAAAGCCCTGTTCTGGTGATCTCCAGGCACCAAGCCCATGACCAGAGAAAGATTGAGTTGTATCACAAGGCTGACCTCACCCTGGTCATCCTGCATGATGTTGGCCTTGTCTCTTTGATAGCTGTGCAAGTGATCAGATATCCAGGAAGCAGGACCAGCATCAGGCAGGTTACCGGTGCCAAGTCCCACAGCCCCCTTCTCCAACCAGAGGCTCAATAAGTAGAGAATGCCTGGACAGGGGCTGCTGCCACTGCTTTTCACAGCCACTTTTCTCCCTTCCTTGCCCTGGGGAAGGGCAACTCTCCCCTTCCCCCCAAGTCACAGTCAAGAGACAATGACTGCTAGGAAATAAAGTCCTTAGACTCATTAATCACATTATGATCAAACATTTGGAACCAAGAACCTTGTTTTGTGTAAGTTATCTTAATTACCTACCAATGTGAAGCCAAAGCTAGAATTCTGGATTTGAACCACTTGGTATGTCTCAGTCTAACCTACCACAGGGCAGATGCTTCTGATGGGTTGGACTCTATTCCACAAAACTTTGTCATAATAAAATTGGTTAGTCTTCAAGGTGCCACAAAACCCTTGGTGGATTATACTTCATGGAGCGCTGTGTTGCTAAAATGTTACCTTGATTATCTTGAAGGAAAAGTGGGATGCATATAAATACATTTATGTTGATGAACTAGTTTGCCTACTAGGTCAGAGTATGAGCTATGAACTGCAAATGGAAGCATGGAGTACACTGACACATTTAGAACTCAGTTGTTTGGCCCTCAGACTTCATTCTAAGCACATATGTAATATGGGGATTAAAAAGGTGGCCTGCTTTATAGGGTTATTATAAGAACCATTGGGATGTTTGGGAAGTGCTTTGGACATTTAGAATAAGCAACTGTATAAATACTAAATACCTACATACCTGTGTTTTGTCTGTTTGTCACAGTCTAGCATGACCACAAAGCTGCAGCATGCTAGAGTCTCCCATTCAGTTCTGTGAAAGAAGGTAAATAGGACAGAGTTCAGGGCAAAACCAAGCCAAACCTTGTCACCTGCTTCCATCACTGCTGCTAAGGGCTCCCTAGAGCATCCAGGCCTTGCCTCCTCGCCCACTCCCTATCTGTCATAGTGGCAGGCCTTTCATTAGTTATTAAACTCACCTTGGGGCTCTTAAATATGGCAAGGCTATTGAGATTTAACTTGGAGATATTTAATTGAACAAGGCTAGCTTGATTTTCAAATCTCCTTGCGGTAATTGCAGCCCAAGGTTCTGTAAAAATTGCTCATGGGATTATCAAGCAAAAAGCAGAGTTGACATTATTTAACTAACCCGTATTGACTACCATATGCCTTGAAGTGTAGCAGACTTGTGGTAGCTAGCTATGAGCAGGAACTGTTTCACCACTTTTTGACATTTTCCCTCCGATACGTTGTGTTGTGTCCTTGCTGCAAATCAAGGCATCCTGCTCCACAATCATAGGGACAGATGGACAATGGGTTTTTTTGTGGCATCTTTACATCCAACACATCCTATCATTTCACTCATCATATAACAGAAGGATGGCAACCAATTAGAAAGAGCTAACAGCTTTAGACAAATGCTTATTAGATCTCTGCACAATATAGTTTTTTTTAAAACCACAGCCAAACTTTTCACATTCTTGCTGAATGAGCAGTTTATTTGTTTCATGGTACTGTAGTTGTAGCAATCATTACATTGCCTAATTTCCCCCACCCACCCTACCACCTAATTTGTGTGCTCTACAGTTAGTACTCTCAAAATCCAAAAATGGATCACTTACATTTTATGGGGATTCAAGGTCCAAGACCAGTGGGTCTCTGTGCCAGCATCAGGAACAGAATCCAATGACAGCTACACCAGCATAGCATCATAGAAACATGACTGTGACCAGGAGCTTTGCTATCAACCCTGCATGAGCCAACAAGGGCTATTTGGGCCGCTTAACTGGGATAGACTGGTGCAACAGCACTGGTAACTTATTCTGCAAAAATGTGTTGTGCTATATTGTGTTGTTGCACAAAAATGGATGGGGAAAAGTTCATTTACTACATTTATAACCCACCCTCCTCCAGGGGCCCAAGGAAGTGTCCATTGCTCTTCTCTCCCATCTCATTCTCATTGCAGCCCTGTGATGTGTGTTAGGCTCAATAGCCCAAAGATACCCAGCTTCATGGATGGGTGGAGATTTGAACCTGGGTCTCCCAGTTCAACACTCTAGCCGCTCTCTCGCACTGGCCCTTAATATGGAAGAAACAACAGAAAGAATTCCATTCCATGTGTTCAAAAGGGCATTTGCTCACTGCCAGGCAATTCAGACTGAATCAATTACCCTTCTCTTCCTTCTGAAATGTTCAACTATTTAGACGGATATCAGGAAATGAGGAATAACAACTGTTCAGTCTATGGGTTATGGGCAGCAGGGCAGGTTTAAACAAAGATTTAAAGTTGAGAAGGGGATATAGCTCACTGGTAGAGCACGTGCTATTCCTGATGTCTTAGTTACAATAACTATGGGACCTTGTAACTTCTCGAGATAGAACTGTCTCAAATAGCAAGGCTGGGTGTGTGAAAACAGCAGCACTGGGCTAGGTGGGCCAATGGCAGCTTCATATGAATCTTTTATTTGTGGGGGAGGGGTGGTCAACCAATTACATAGGCCAAAAGGTAGAAACAGCTAAACAACAAATTCTCAGTTCACCCAGTATAGTGCAATAGGCACCCAAATTGGATGAGCTATTCGTAGACCCAGATGGGCCCTCCTGCTCCCCAAGGGTGTCCCATACCATGTGGCTTTCAACGCACCATGTCAATCAGGCAACACATGAAGTGAGCCATGGCATTTCAGCATCATCCATCCCGATTCCTATTCTTCAAGTATGACAATGGCTGATGGCTGAAGACAAAGAAAACTATTTAATCTTAGGGATGGTGGGGGGAACATCCTCCCACACAATAACTCCTATTGGCATAATCCTCAATTCTGGCAAAGCTGTTGAGCATGAGGGGCCATTTATATACCTTGTGCTATTTGTCTGTTGTGCCAGAGCAGCATGCATTCCTTATATCAATTATTGGTTTTCTGGTCCTCATATCACAGATTGATGTAACAATCTCTCAGAGGCTCTAGTAATGCATATAAGTTCATTACGTTATTCCTCTGCTAGACAGTTCCTTAACTGACATAATCCATATTTGTGAGAAAAACAAAGAAAACAGTGGGGGAGGTTTATGTACACATGATGCACCAAAATCTGCATGGGAGGGGGGTGGTTATGTTTGATGCTCTCCACCATGAATACAAGGCATGTCCCCTAAGACACTTGGGATCTGTACATACTCCCATTTACACTTAATCCAGTGCATTCCCGCTGGTGGTTTGTGAAGCTGCGTACGCAGGACATTGATCACAATGCACATTTGCCCTGCAGTTTCTTGAGAAAAACTGCATTTTGATGTGTTTTGCCCAAACTAGTTCAACCAGATTTGAAAATATCAGCCATATGAAGACATACACACCCCTTCTCTGCACACTGGTGTAGACAGACAATGGGAGATGTGTACAATGATGTACCCACAGCCTCTGGATAAAACTAAAGTAAAACAGAATTACCGGTACCTTTGAGTAATTGCTAGAGTTAGAGCTTATTGGAGAAATTCTGGCTTTTAATCATATCCTAGATTAGTTTGGTTTTTCTTAATTAATGAATCTTGCAAACAATGTTTTTTTCATGCTCCAAAAAGGGATTATTTCTTAAGATCTAAAAGAAACAGCAATAATTCCCAACTCCATGTCTAGTACAGAAGAGATTCTAAAATAGTCCATAAATAAGTACAGAAGAGATTCTAAAATAGTCCATAAATAAGTACAGAAGAGATTCTAAAATAGTCCATAAATACCTGACTTTCTTTACACATAAATTCATGGGTATAGTTGTACACCTTTGGTATCTTTGGCATAGTTCAGGAGTGGGGAACCTTTTCTCCATCTAGGGCCATTGACCAATAGAGGGGGGGAAATCACACAATTAATTAATTAATTAATTAATTGTATTATTATGCACATCTCGCTTTCCAAGCAGTGAGAGGCTTAAGGGGTGCCAGCACAGACCTCAGATTCTGTTTGCTTAAAATGAGGCTCATTGAAGATTATGGTGTTTTAGGCAAATATATGTTAAGAGGAATGCGAGTTCAGTAGGTAATGTGCATAACAACCAGCCATTCTGCATATTCACCAATCCTCATGGAGAATGTGCACATAATAATTCCACAAAGAAGGAATTCTGAACATTTCCTGGTCCCACAGAGCAATGTGCATAGATGGACTGAATTTTGTACATTCTCTGGCCATTATGCATAATCTCAAATAAGCTGTCATAGCCTGGATATCACAGGAGGTGGAGCATCAGTGCTTGGGGACAGTGGCATTCATCATTGGTGGCACCATGTGGGAGGGAATGGGAAGCTTGTGCCACTACCTGCAGCTACCTCTGCTGGTTTTGCAGACTGGGTCCGGTTCTTTCACCACCACAAGAGCTGCAGTTTCACACTCTTGTCCCCCTTTGCACCTATCCTTTCCCATTTTGCTGTCCTTGTTGGTGTGCCAGGCCTGGTGCAGAGCTGCCTTCCTCAGCCAGGTAACATTTCACTTCCCCTTAAGAGGAGCTTTCCCTTTTATGCTGGTCTTGGCCCCGAACCATCACTTTATCTGCCATCTCAGTGATGAAGAGTCTCTAGAATTGTCAGAGAGCTGGCATAAAGCAGAGACCAAGGGTCAGAAGTTCCCCATCCTTGTCCAAGGTGGTAAATTCCCATCCCACGCAAGACAACTCATAATGTCCCATTAACATGTAACTACGGTACTTACTCCCAGATAAGTATTTATAGTATTCCAGTCTCATTCTAGGTTGAAACATTACAGCCTTCAGATGGGGCCCTCCCATGTTTTTCTGTACAATCTTTCTCCCCACAGACCCGCCAAGTACCCCTTTTTTCCAGGGGCTGTCCCAAATTTACAGAAGCCATCCTGGTTTCTGATTTGATCCCTATTTTCATGTTGGAGCGCATGGAGTTATGCAACCCACGAGCCAAGCAGATAATTCATCTTTAGAAGACCCCTGAAGACAGCCTTGTGTAGGGAAGGAATGTTTACTATTTTATTGTGTTTTTATATATGTCGGAAGCCACCCAGATTGGGTGGGACAACCCAGGCAGAACATCATCATCATCATCATCACCATCAATTAATTAATAATTTTATTTGAATAGGATGTCCCTATTTTCACCAGAGAAATGTTGTAGGGTATGTCCCCACCCAGGAGCAAGGCTTGGCTGCAACAGTTTCCCCAAATATGTAGTTTTCTGTGTGTGGAAATTTGTTTGCGCAGTCTGAAATTGTACAACCCAGGTACCGGCATATCACCTCAGTGAGAACTAGGCCTCTGTTACAATTTTATATTGTTTACTAGGTAGAAAATTTTTCTCATTTTTTTCAGACCCTGTATCGGAGGGCATATCTGACTAAGAAATAAAAGTGAAAGGCCATCATAAATCTTTGTGATTAATTTCCCCTTTCTCTAGGAATATGCCTGCAACTTCTAAAGAACAATAAAATAAGAAGGGCATAAGACCCACTATCCTAAACTACCCTGCTGAAACCATCCCACAGTTTCATCCTTACAAGATCAAGGCAATAACCCTTCACCATGCATTTGATATTCCAGTGAGATAAAGCCTCTGTTGCAAGTTACAGAAATAGCATTTTAATTTTCTTTGCAAAGGAAAAAAAAAGTCACTTAAAAATAACTCCTTGTACTTTTAAACTCTGCATCAGGCAGCCGAATAGCTGTAATGAACTCTGAAGGGCTTTTAATTGAACAAAATAAAGATGTTAACGAAAAGCAAATAAGAGTCATGTGGTGCAAAGAAAAAGGAAATGAGATAAAGCTGTGCTTTTTAAAAAAGCCCTTGGTGATTTGTGGGTTTGTTCTGTACTTTGTGAGAAGGCTTAAGATTTATCTAGGCTCTAAATATTTTATAAGCAAATTATCACAAGCAAGGCAGGCTAAAAGGATATGGGGATGATGCAAAACTACCAGCTAGGGACCTGAACATCTTTGACCCATATTTCTAGGTGCAGAGAACAACCCATTCTTTTCTGTTGGTATCCACATAGGGAGCATGGGCCTTTAAGATGTTTAAAGGGCTCCAAGTAACATCACCTCCAGCTAGCATAGCCTGTGGATGGGGATGATGGGAGTTGTAGTCCTACAGCATTTGGAGGGCCATAACATTCCCACTCCTGCCTCACAAACAACTTGCAGACCACACAATGGGAAACAAGGGTGTCTATAACAAGGGTGTCTCTGGAACTTAAATTGAGGCTCATACAACAATAAATACCGTATTTTTCCCTCTATAACACGCAGATTTTTTCTCCTAAAAAGGAAGGGGAAATGTCTGTGCGTGTTATTGAGCGAATGTGTGGTCCCTGGAGCCGAAAAATCAGGCAAAAATCAAATCGCGCTTCACGGAGAAGGGAAATCTGAAGAGGAAGTGGCTGCTTTCCTGCATTCTGCCTCAGGGTCTTACTGCCCACCCTCCTCTGTTTCCTTGCTGTGTTTGCTGAAACGGAACAAAGAGCAGGGAAAGCCCCTCCCCTCCAGGCAAGCAGAGAGGAAAGCAGACTGTGTTCCTTCTATTTCCTCTCTGTGCTCCGGTGCTGCTGGGGGAGAGGGAGAGAGAGAGAGGGTGGGAGGGAGAGAGAGAGAGAGAGAGAGAGAGAGAGAGAGAGAGAGAGAGAGAGAGAGAGAAATGGCTGGGGTGGGGGGAAACGTTTGCCTTTCTTTTCTCCCTCCCGTTAAATCCCTCTCCTGCATTCTTAGCCAGCTGCTTCTCTGCACACCACCTCATGTCCCTTCTTTGTTTTTCCTTCGCTCCCCATTTAAAATGTGGTTACAAAGCATAGATCCACATGGATCCTCAGGATCTTTGCATTGGGTCACCCCAAATTCACCATCAGATCACATAGCATGTCCATGGCTACAGCCTGCATCAAAAAAATCACGCACCCACTGTTGCCTGGGGCTGCAATGGTGCAAAAACGTGGTTACAAAGCATGGATCCACAGGGATCCTCAGGATCTTTGCATTCGGTCACCCCAAATTCACCATCAGATCACATAGCATGTCCATGGCTACAGCCTGCACCAAAAAAATCACGCACCCACTGTTGCCTGGGGCTGCAATGGTGCAAAAATGTGGTTACAAACCATGGATCCACAGGGATCCTCAGGATCTTTGCATTCGGTCACCCCAAATTCACCATCAGATCACATAGCATGTCCATGGCTACAGCCTGCACCAGAAAAATCACGCACCCACTGTTGCCTGGGGCTGCAATGGTGCAAAAACGTGGTTACAAAGCATGGATCCACAGGAATTCTCAGGATTTTTGCATTGGGTCACCCCAAATTCACCATCAGATCACATAGCATGTCCATGGCTACAGCCTGCATCAAAAAAATCACGCACCCACTGTTGCCTGGGGCTGCAATGGTGCAAAAACGTGGTTACAAAGCATGGATCCACAGGAATTCTCAGGATTTTTGCATTGGGTCACCCCAAATTCACCATCAGATCACATGTCTGTGGCCACAGCATGAAGCACAAAAATGATACATCCACTTTCATTCAGAATGTTTTTTCCCTTGTTTTCCTCCTCTAAAAACGATGTGCGTGTTATGGTCAGGTGCGTGTTATAGAGCGAAAAATACGGTAATATCTAGAATATACTGGACCCCATTACGTTTGTTTAAAAAAGAGCTATCTAAGGTATCTAACTGTTGGAGATGCAATAGGAATAATGCTACTGTAAAACATGTTTTTTCATTGTCCTATATTGAAAGATTTTTGGCAGAAGGTAACTGAAACTATCAACAGAACTGTATGGAACAACCTTACATTTACAGAACAAAATATCCTTTTGAATTATATATCCAGCACATGGAACCTTACAAAAGGACAATATGAGTGGACTTTCCATGCCCTGACCACAGCAAATAGACTGATACTGATGAATTGGAAAAAATAAATATACGGCTCCCTTTTATGATTGGATTGAAGACTTATACGTACCCTCAGCTTATGAACAGCTTGCATATAAAGGCAGACTTGCCATGGACAAATTCATTGATATTTGGAATTCATTCTTACAAATACTGTAATAGGTTAAGAGCTGGTGAAGTACAATAACAACTTTGTAAAGTATTTTTTTAAAAAACCAAACAACTTGCAGAGGCAAAATATAAAAACTGCATGGACCCACAAAGACAGACACCCTTTCACACTTGAATTCCTTCCTACACCCAAGGCCTGTAAATTTGCCCACTTATCCTCTGTATCATATATATCCCCTTCAGCTGAAGAACAGTGAAACTGCCTTCAGCTAGAGACAGTTAAAAGCACAGAGGATGGGGAATGGTGGCAACTCTCTACTGCAGGCACACTGTAGAAAGTTCATTGAACAATTATTCAAAAGTTCTCATGAGGAAAGAAGAAAGGTCCATGAGAGCAGTTGCAGAAGATGGAGGCTAGACAATGTGCTGAGAAAGACTTAATTAACTTTGCTTTCCACTTGTCTTATTCAGCAAAGGAGGAAGCAAGAAACAGAGTAAGCAACAGCTACCTTCCTGGCCCCAGAAGGGGTGTTAGATTTTTTTTGCATGTAGAGAAATTGGCACAACAAGTGGTGCTTTTTCACGCCAGCAGATTTTTCACATGCATCCCCACTCAAGGCCTGTGGGTGAGTTAAATTTATGCTCTCTATCGCATAGAAAGAAGCAATTAACAGAAGGACTTTGCTGAAGAGTCTGTAATTCTTGTACGAACCAAAGAGCACATTTAAGAGTTTCTTTTGTGGCTGTATGAACTAGTCAAGGAGAAAGTGGCAGAGATTCAAAGGAAAGAATAAGGCTCAGAAAATAATTTGGGTCAAATAAACAGCAGCTGTTAAAGAGTGGTGAGGAATTAGGGAAATATTGAAAAGGGAAGCTGTTAGTAGTTGCAATTTCAGGGCAAGAGAGCTCTAAGTGGCTTTCCCTGGCTCCTTCTGTCCTGTGTCTAGTTATTGCTTGCTCATGAAAGAAGCGATCAACAGTAGTTTATGATGCTAAGACATTTCTATGCCCTGTTCTCTGTTAAAAACAACGCATTGATGTTTCTGCTTTCCCTGGATTTAGCAATTTGTGGTTGAAAGACTTGCCCTTCCAGACTTTATATTTTACTAACTCTAGTGGTGAAGTTTTTAAATATATATGTGCTGCACACCCCTTCAAGGGAAGGAGGAGAAAATGACCCGCCATCCCACTGGACTATTAATTATAGCTGCAAAAAGCACTCCATGGCTAGCCGAAGAGAAACTGAGCTTGCTCTTCTGACTGCAGGGGTCTCTGGCAGACTCCACAGCAAACGTGGAGCCACGTTCATCAGAATGCACCAAGCAAGCCTGTCATTATTTTAACGGCTCTTGTTGGAAGGTATGATTACCGGTCACTGCAAAATTCTCTGTGAGAACAGCCAAATAATATTTCAGGTGGCTTGCTTGGGGGGATGTGATGCCTGCTCAGGGCTCATCTTTTGAAAAGGAGGAAAGAAGGAAGAGAATCACAGTTGGTGATGGGGTGGAGAGAAAAGGAAAAGAGGGATAAAATGAACTGGGGAAAGGTATGCAGGAGAAAGGGGGCGCAGTTATTATGACTCGAAGGTATTTTGATGAAAAAAGTATCCAATTCAAGGCTCAGGAAATTAGAACAGTTTTCATTTCAAGTTCCTATAGCAAGGGCATTGGAGCACATTTGGAAATCTAAGGCATTGTCTTGGGCACGACAATAACAACAACCCATTTCACAGAAGACAAACTGGTGATTACATAATGTGTTTAATGTGGTTTTGAAGCGGCTTGAATGTCAAGGTACCGGTATTTTTGTCCCCCATGATGTCAACCTCAGCCAAGTGACAGCCACCCCTTAACAAATTTGGATTTCCCTGATCTGTGGCTAATCCAATAAGGAGGGCAGGAATCCAATATAAAATTGCATGTTACCCAGCTGTGAAGCGTATTGTGTGGGTGGTTTTCTGGGGTTTTTCTTTCTTACCTGTTTGGTCATGGTGACATTTTGCTAGGTACTGTCTAACAGCACACACACACCCAGTTCCATTTGCTTCTTGCCTGAGAACAACCTAGTCATTTTGTTTCCATCAGGAAGCAAAGGAAATGACACTGGTTGCTCTCGAAGTTACATTTACGGTACATTTTTAGAATTGTTGCTGTTTTGCACAAAACTGACCTTATTGCAGAATGAAGATTTTGATCATTTATTTATTTTTAATTTGGTATAAATCATTACAGCAACCATTAAAAAAATATTAGCTACTTATATGGCCTCCCAGTACTGCAATGCACTGTTTCAAACCCGGAGTATTGTACATATTTCTTAAACCATCATACGCTCTGTATTTTCATACATCTTTTACAAAGGAGAAATGAAACAGTGGCAAGGCACACTCATCTTTTCCCTTCAACAGTAGGCTGACGTGTTTGAATATTCCTATATCAGACTGTATTTTAATGGCCTGTCTACATACAGTCCTGGATGTTTTTGCAAACAGCACCAAAGCCCAGACCCAGAATAACAGACCTATTGAAATCCTGTCTACGTTGATGTCCTGCGTACCTTTTGTCAGGCTATTGTAGTTAACAAATTCCATTAAGCCATGCAGATTCTGTGGATGTTACAGGTAAAACACTAGCAAAGGTGTGCCTGCAGCTTACAAGAATTTCCGGGCTGTCACCTGGGGAGCCAAGTCTGGTCTGAGCTATAATAATGATACACACAGAGAATTACTTGCCCAGCTGCCTGTCAGATATGCAGCACTGGCAGGTGATAGAACTACAAGCAAGTGATTTTTGATTTGCTACTGGTAGAAGTTAAGTGATTCCTTGCTGCTCTGAAAAGGAATATATATATATGTAGATATATAGATACATATTGCCACAGTGTAGGAATTGTCTAAATCTGCAACAATTTAGAATATCCAGCCATACATCATTGCCTTTTCTGTTCCTATAATCTTTAGATGTCATTGACGTCTTGCGGAGTCTGATGCTTCCTTTTATTTTAGAAGATCTGCTAATGTCAATGAGGATAAGCCAAAATCCAGTTTTAAAGCATTAAGGGAAGTGGTGGCTCCCCACTGCCCTGCCTGCTATGTTTAAGCAGATGGTCCTTCTGATGGAGAATAAAGCTAGACTGTTCTTCAGGGTAAAATCCCAGACAATCTTGTAGAGTGCAAAGGAAAATTTTGCCTCCTTAATTACATTTTAATGATTATTTAAAGACTAATTCTGTGGCTGGCACTCGGGAGGGAGATGGGAACACTTCTAAAGATATGTTGCTTTATTTTAGCTGTTGATTTCTCAGAGCTCTTTTGTGGTTTCTGCTGGAGGAAAAACCCAGGAGATTTATACTGTATATCATGTAATAACATTAAAAATAGTTATGATACCATAGTGGTTTAATGGTGGTGAAATATATACATTATCTCAAGATTTCTACAAAATGCTAGAACTATAGGATTCCTGTCCACTAACATGGAATTTTTTGCCACATGAGTTACTCGTTGTGGTTTAAAGTGAAATATTCAACAAAAATAGAATATTCTATGCTGAAACCACTTGCTCTGTCAGCTCAAGTTTAGTATTTCAACAGGAATACTTTAGAGTAAATGATGGCAATGTTGTGCCCTTCAGATGATGGACTACAGTTCCCATCATCGTTGAACGTTGGCCATGCTGCCTGAAGTCGAACATCAGGGTTGTCTGTAGGCTACTACTGGTATTACAGTCTTTCTTTCTTTTTAAGCAAAATGTAAATAATTTTTATCTCCTTATGCACCACATGAGTTTTCCCAAATCTGAGCAACTTCCAGAGACAATATATGGACCAAATTAAACGTGCCTTTGCATGTAACATGCAAATTTTTAAAAATGCAAATTGCATTAGTTGGGGGGTATTTCTGGATAATTAGTAGGCCCAGAAACAGGTACTGAAAGGGGAATTTAGCTCTTCATTCCTTGGCTGAAAAATCCTTCTGAATCTGGTATTTTGGGGGCTGCAGAATCCATTAAAAGTAGAAGCCCCATATGGAGGGTGGTGGATGGGCCAACTGCAACAACTGTAGGAAAGATGTGCAAGCCATGTGTAATGTTTAGGTGGGGGCTATGAACTCTGGGCAGCGGGTGGCGCTGTGGGTAAAAGCCTCAGTGCCTAGGGCTTGCCGATTGAAAGGTCGGCGGTTCGAATCCCCGCGGCGGGGTGCGCTCCCGTTGTTCGGTCCCAGCACCTGCCAACCTAGCAGTTTGAAAGCACTCCCGGGTGCTAGTAGATAAATAGGGACCGCTTACTAGCAGGAAGGTAAATGGCGTTTCCGTGTGCGGCTCTGGCTCACCAGAGCAGCGATGTCATGCTGGCCACGTGATCCGGAAGTGTCTCTGGACAGCGCTGGCCCCCGGCCTCTTGAGTGAGATGGGCGCACAACCCTAGAGTCTGTCAAGACTGGCCCGTACGGGCAGGGGTACCTTTACCTTTATGAACTCTGGGGAAAAACTCAGTGATATAAAATTTCCGGCAGTTGGGCCAAAACTGTCCCTCATCCAACCCTTCAACCCTTCAACCTATGGTTTCACCTTCTACTGCACTAAGAAAAATGCCCCCAGATTGTATGTTGTATGTCCTCCTCCTTTCCATGGACCAAACCTAAAACCTATTGTGACTCAACAGGAGTCAGCAGACTCAACCACCCAGACACTGCTCTTCATGGAAGAGATGAAACCACGCAAAGTTCAAAGCAGGCCATAAAAGCATTCCAATCCAGCATACCTCTTCCCCTCTGGGGAGCATAACTTCACTTCCATTTATTGCCTAATGACTGGTTTGGGTAGTAACCTAGGATAGCCATATGTCCTACTTTACAGAGGACTTGCATCCTTCCGTTTGAAGGCCTATCCAGTCCAAGTCTAGAGGAAGGGTCTTGATGTTGCAACAATTACTAGCTGGACAACATGTGCACAAGTCCCAGTCTTCCTCACTATGCTGAGACACATGGTATTCCACTCCAAGTTGCAGTAATCATTTCTAAATGTGCATCTTTACATATAAATTAGTTATGCAAATATTATGCAAGGCCAAGTCCTCTTTTGCCCTCTTTCTTTGTGGTGTGTGAGTGCCCCCCACTTACAGGAAGCAGTCGTTTGAAACAAGTCTTTCTTCAGCCCTCCTGCCTGAAATTCTGCAAGACGCAGGACTAAGGATCTCCTTATACAACGCCTCCTCCTCTTCTTTCCTCCCTTCCCATTCTCCCTCCCCCACATGCTAGGCGTTCTCTTTAAACTTGGCAGCGAGAAGCAGCTCCTGATCCAAATGAAGCAGCAGTTGACAGAAAACAGCTGGTTCCTTCTTTGTTGCCTCTACCTCTTTTTCACCTGCTAACTATTTTCAACGTGTTTTACCTTTCTCTCCTCAGTGGGGATACATTGCATAATTGGACCGAGTTTTTTCTCCACTTGAACACCCACCTGCACGGGCTGCAGAGAGTGACTTGGCACTGCTGATTCTAGTGAAAACAGTGGCATATGTTTTGGAATTGCAAATGATGAGGTGTCTTGGTCTGTAAGTTTTAGGGGAAATAGTTCCTGATGGCTAAGAACTGGATTAGCAGTTCAGTTTGTTTTAAATAAATGCAGAGGCAGGCAATGCTGTGTGTGTGTCTGTCAGTCATTCACAGTCGTGATCCCATTTTGAAAATGGAAAAAGTAGTTCTAAACTCATAGGCACCTGTTAATTTTTATCATTAATAGCTATATCCCACACCTCTTTATACCGTTCTTCCATTTATTTTTTACTTCTATCCATTTTTGTTACACTTCTTGCATAAAATACATTCAAAGCCACATATCTAAATATCGAAGTAAACACCTATTCTGATGAAAGGGCATTTCTGGCAAAAAACAAATACCAAGAATGAACCTTTGGAAATAGCACTTGTGAAGTAGAGGAACTGATGGAACAAGGAATAGAATAAGAGAATGGAAGTGGAGGGACATCCAGAGGTGTCCCTGTTGGCAGGAAAGCAGAGAAGGAAGCAGAGGGACAAACAGTACCTTGGAGCAATCCCCCAGCAAGTGGAAGAATACTCACACTTGTGAAACTGCAACCAACCTATTTTCAGGTGGAGATAATCTAAAAGGAGCCGTTCCTATGGAAGGAAGTGCTGGTACAGAGAAAGTTGCTTCTATAACGAGCAGGATCAGTGAACATCCGCACCACACCCATTCCAGCAGGGCATTCTGTATGCACCATTAGTTTTTAGATCCAAGTTAATAATCCTGTTTACAAGCATTTTCAGAGTTCTATTGCCTGAGATGAAGTTGACCCCAATTTTCTTTGACTTCATAGGATGATTCATGTCACACGAGCCCTTCCTCACATCCTTCGCATGCCTTTTGAAAATGTACACTGAAAAGTGTGGGGATCTTTATTGGGCTATTATATTAGTGACTATTAAGGAAGCACCATTTACCATCAGTTAGTAGGCTTTACATAAGCCTAGGAAGAATGAACTCTCTTCTCCTCTAGTGTTACCAGAGAGCATTATCTTGGCAGCACAGGCTGAAAGTTGGCAATTTAGCAAGGGAAGTTGTGGTTGTGTTTCTTTCCTCGTGAGTAAAACAAAATAATGCAATATTTAGAAAGACAAAGAACACAGGACCAAACAGAGTTGTATATTGCAGTACATGTACAATCACACAATTGCTAATAAAAGATCTAGCCACTAAGCAGAAGCTGGGGAAAACAGATACGGGCTTCTTGGGACACAGTGAATAAATATGCAGTCTGTTTATCGAAAATCTGTTCTTGGTGCAGGCTCTCTTACAGAACAAAATATCGTCTTTGTGTGTGCGCATGCTTTTAAAAGAGGAGAAAAGAATATAACTATCCATGGGGATACTGCATAATCCAAGGCAAATGCCACTTGAGGAAAGTTCCGAAAACATCTAAATACCAACCTTTGTAAACAGGAGAGCCTGCAAATTGCCAATTTGTTTAGAGGCCAGCTTCCTGTCCTCCAGCTCCCCCAAGTTCTACATACTGTATAACTTCCATGTATATTTTGAATTCTAACATAACAAATTCAGAATAAAAATAAAAATGAGAAACTGAATAGACCAAATTAACTCCCGGAAAGGGCTCAGTGTTTGCCCCTTCTAATTCCCAAAGTTGCCCAGGATACTTTAATAGCATAAACAATCACCTAAAGTTTTAAAAGCTTAGTCAATTTTCTGTCCTTGGGGTATTCACAGACTCCTCAGTACTGATAGGTCCAAGCAAATGTAGCTATGACATTTCAAGGTACCTGTTTAATTTCTCTAGGTGTTTTCCAACATACTTGACAGGCTCAGCGTCCCTGGTTTTCCCCCCAACAGGTAAGGAAACGCTGTGTGGGACTTTAGTACTGGATTCAATAAAGTGGGACTTACATTTTTACCTCAGCACCGGGGTTGAGCCATCTTCTTGACCCAAAAGCTGTCTGAGATGGTGTGTGGTGGGCTCCCATTGCACCTTCCCCTCTTTTAGCCACAGAGAGAAATAGACACCTCATCTTTGCACATCCAAATGCATCGTTCTCTCCCACTGAACTTTCACTCCATCTCAGCATGCAAGGATAGGAAAGTTTATCCCCCTCTCTCAGCACACTGAGATCCCATCATGCATCTCCTCTCCCCGCTGTCCAGCTGGGAATAATTGTGGTGGGTGCACAACCCAGCTCTTCTGAATGCAACACAGTTGGGACTGTGGGGAGCTAGTGATGAGATCACAGCAAACCCTTCATGTGCCTGCCCCCCACCCTGGCTGATGGTTGTTGCAAAAATCTGAGGAGCGCCCTGATCAATGCGGTATTTGGCTTTTTCTAGCACCAAACAGCTGGGAATCTCATGTGCTTCCTCCCAGTCCATAGCTTATTGGCACTGGCAGTCACTCCATTCAGTCAAACAGCTGAGGGGAGTGCAGTTGTGATGATGAGAAAGGTACACGAGAGCTGTCCTAGTCGCTCCTCCTTCCCCATGTAAATTGCTCTCCCTGAATCCTGCCACACAGCCCTTTGGAAGGCTGAACAGGACGTAGTTGCCGCAGCTGTATGGGGTGAATTCAGCTGCAGGGGCAACTGTGGAAAACTACAGCTGGCCACATGTGGCCCACTTGCTCTGAGTTGCCCACCTGTGCTGCACTCACAGCACTGCCTAGCTGACATAATGCATTTCAAACGTTTTAAGTACCTACATGAATGCTAAGCATACGTACTGCTGCTGTGATTGCTTTGTATTTCCCTACCAGATACAGTTTGGTGGTGTGTGTGTTTTAATTAAAGGAATTGTGGAATACAGTTCTCATCTCAAAAAATGTACCATAGAAATGTATGACAAAGTATGTATATACATACAGATTTCTGCAAAGATTTTTCATTAATGCAAAAATGGCGTGGAACACACATGTATAAAACTGACATGGCCTGGAAATAGACCGGTCCATCCATTCCTAGTGTGAGAAACCCAGGCAGATGCCAACTGAAGGGCTTTGGTTTAGTTTTCGATACGCAGACTGTTATCTATTCCAGTACATGCCACATTTCTTTCTACAACCCGAAGGAGTTTAGGTCTGGCTTTCATTGCCATCTCAATTCTGCTTTAATTATGGAGTTGCTATGGTGTCAACAAACTCAAGTGGTGTTTATTTCTTTGTGAGTAATTAGGGAACCGATCATAGTCCTTATGCTTTTTAGCAGTATAACTAATGATCTCTTTCCTTATCGATGCCTTCGATGCCTTCTGGACTGTGCCGGATGGGAAAACACTTGTTTCATTTAATTCAGAAAATTCAATGATGGCTTTGCACAAAATTGATCTTCGTGTTGAAGAATTAAACCCTTGCCAACTGCATGGTACATCACATTTAAAGCTTTAAAAGCAAGCATAAAGTGAAAGCATTATGTACTACAGAAACACAAACAAATGTATATTTTGAACAGCAATGTGGGTTTCTTGAATTAAAAAAACCAACCCACATTGCTGTTCAAAATATACATCTACTGGTTTTCTGCTCAAATATACTCCCCATTTTGCTTCTTTAAATGATGCTAGAATAGAAGCATAGAAATCTAGAATGGCTGCTATTCAGACTTGTTCATGTGAACCTTTAATTCAATGCACATTTAAATCTGTCCTTTGACTTTAATGAAAGCAAGGGGCCTGAGCTATGTGCTTAAGTTCACTGCTGAATAGATGCCATGGGGCAAAAGCCACCAGTGAGTTCCATTTCTGTTTCTGAGATGTATCTCTTTGCCTGAGGAACTGGTGCAATCATGTCCATTTAATCTTTGTTTTCTATGTTCCAACTGCCAATTGATGCCCACTGTGATAATGATAAACAGCTGGCTGCACAAAAGCTGAATGGAGATGATCACTTTGGGTAGCTTCATGCAGTGATGATAATGTCTTGGGCAAGATTTGAACTAATTACCTAGAAATAAAAGGCCATATTTTTTAAAAAAATCAACTAAGGCAGGGGTTCTCCAATTTGGTAATGCCAGCCCTCTCTAAATCAAGAAAAGAATAAAGGACACAAGAGTGTCCTTTTTATTCCAATGAAGCATGCAGAAACACCATCTTATCAACAGAATGATTGGACTGCTTAGCCTTCATACCCTTGTCCACCTGGTTGATCCATAAGCATGTAAATTAGCTGATCATTGATTGCCAGTCAGTCTGAGGATATTTACAGTCTTTGATGCAATGCACATTTCTGGGTAGTAATTCCTGTTGAACTCAATAAGATAAATTCCAAGCAAATATGATTAGGATTTGTGTCCCTTGATTATTTGCAAATTTCTCTTTTCTCTGATCTCATTAAAATTGCTGCATTGCAACTTTGCAAAAATCTCAGTGCAAATATCTGGTTTCTCTGAAAGGTAAGGTTTGATCTGAGTTTGTGCTCCCCCCGCCCAGGGCATTTGTGTGCTGCTTTATCAATTGGCATCCCTTGTAATGCATTTGTGTGCTGCTTTATCAATTGGCAGCCCTTGTAATGCATTTGTGTGCTGCTTTATCAATTGGCAGCCCTTGTAATGCATTTGTGTGCTGCTTTATCAATTGGCATCCCTTGTACTGCACAGGGAGAACCATGAATGGTGTAGTCTCCAGGGGAAGCATCTAGGAAGCCCCATTTGGGTTCACCCATTTTTTAAAAAAGATATCGTTTCCCCGTTGTCCAGCACATAGAGTCAATGCAAGACCTAAAGGAAGGTAACACATCTCTGAAGCAAAACAAACCACCCCTGAGAACAAGTCCAGAAATATATTTGCTTCTTTCTGTTGGGTGACCTCGTTCAGCACATAATGTGACGTTTGGGTCACAAAAATATGGAGCAAGCTTTTATATTTACCAATAATGTAATTGTCATTAGATTGTGTGCATTCTGGGCATAAGTTTAGGCCCAACCAGATGCATTCTGGGCCAATTCAGAAATGCTGATGACCATGCTAAATAATGAACGTGATGACTTTCCATTTTCATTGTGAAATGGTCGATTGACCTTACTTCAAATCTTACCTAGCTTGTCTCTTTTCTTTATTTCTATAGAGCTAGTTCTTTTCCTACTATACGCATCAGCTTAATTTCAGACAAATCAGTGGAGCTATGCTGATATACAACAGCTGAAAGTATAGTTCTTTTGTCTTTTATTACTCAGATGAAGATTGAGTCTGAAAGGGGGATCAGATGCTGAAAGCTATGAAGGCTTCTATGAATGGGGGGGGAGAGGAAGAGAACTGATTAAAGTTCTATTTGCTGATGTCCCCCACTAATTTATGTCCAAATGTTAGTTTGCTAATTAATGACTGCTCAGGAAATGCCATGTGTCAGCAATGAATCACTTACTTTTGTTGCACCTCAGTAGTGTATGGCTAATGAACTAGGACAAGTTGTATAATTAAAAACAAAAATAGCCTCATTGTAAGATTCAGTTATACCTATATTCTGTAGGTAGCATAAATGAAACAACTTTCCTTCTCAATAATTTAATTTAAAGTAGGGTAGAATAGTTAGACTAATGAAAAATAAAAATCAGCTCCTTTTATATGAGGGAAAAGAGTTAAACAGAAGTTATACTCCATTATAAAAGACACTCCACAGAGTGCTGCCAGGTTGTAGTCTACATCAGGAGATTAGGAGGGAGGTAAAATTTTCCTCTCTGATTCTCCATTGCCAATGCAACCCCTTTGCCTTTATGGTAAAAAAGATACATGCATCTGTTGCCCTTGCCCCATGGTGCTAAAAGCAGTGTGTGTGTGTGTGTGTGTGTGTGTGTGTGTGTGTGTGTGCTTGTGCTGATTTGGAGGTGGAAAGTTAGTAGAGAGGTATTGGAGTCAAAGAGTGTCACGTTCTGGTCCAGTGCTCTCATAGAGAGTGTCACGTTCTGGTCCAGTGATCTCACAGAGAAGAAGAGAAGGCAGAAGTTGCAGGACCAGGGACAGCTCTGCGAGAGCTACCTACTCCCGCAAAACTCTGAGAGCAGACTGAGCCCTTTAAAGCTCAAAAACACGTAGCTCAGCATGAAATGGAATAATAGAATTGTAGAACTGGAAGGGACCCCAAACACTATCTAGTCCAGCCTCCTCCAATGCAGGAGGAAAAACCCTGGAATGCAAACAATCCTGGAAACATTTCTAGCCCACCTGCCTGTGCAGCACATGGATAGCCCGGGAAGGAAGATGCCATTTGCTTTCAGTTTACAAAGTGGCTCTGCCTAATCACCAGGGGCCATGCTTAGCTACCACGGACAACTAGGCTAATGGCTGTTTACTAGGCTGGAAGGAAGTGTGCTCATTTGGCAATTGTAGATGGAATTGATACATATTTCATAAATGTCATCAATGTGCCTAACCTTGAGGAAATGATCTTATGCTTCTCAGAGCATAATTTGTGGCTTTTGAGCGCAAGGTATGAGGAACTCAGGAACGAGGTTCTGGGGAGTAGTGAAAATACTTCCACACACTTCTTTCCGACATGCTTACGCTGCGTTGTTGAGGAAAGGACTTGATGCTTCTTTGGAGTAGAAGTTGAGTGTGAGCTATCAGGAAACCCCTGCTGGATGGGTGAAAGCCACTGAATAGATCCAGCTCAGGTTTAAACCAAGTGAAGTCTGTGTCTCTCCAGCTGTGCTGCAGGCTTTGTCAAAAAGCTCTCCCATCAAATGTGGAGTGCCACTTATTCAAGAATCTGTCTGTCTTAGACAATGGCAATGGCACTTTCCACCTGCTCTCCCTGTGAAATTAAGCTGCCAGAGCAGATGTGCTGACTGCAACTTATCCTTTTTACAATCCTTCTGTGATCTCTAATGACATCATGAGACCGGACAGTTCAGTAATGACAAACCAGGGAATAATTTCTCTTGCAGACATCTGCTCTTCTGTGTTCCACTGCTTTGTTTTGCTTTGCAGCAGCTACGCTATTAGTTCACATCGGCAGGGCTATGGATGCCCATCTCTCATCTGAGCTATGAGACGGCAACACCTTGAATTCAATTAATTTCTGTTTTTCACTCAATCAGAATCTCTTTTGGCTGAAAATACATCCAGGTTTAATGGAATGTAAGAAGCGTGAAGTAAGCTTAAAAGATGGAGAGAGCAAAGACAGCAGCAAGCACCTGGGCCTGATGTTTGAAAATACATACAGTGTTGTGGATCAGAAGTAGGATTTGTGTCATTAAAATGAATGGGAAGAGATTCTAAAGCTCCAATTCTCTGGAGAAACACAGAAATGAAAATATAAAGAAGAGAAAGTTAAAACGACAATAGCTCCCCCCCTCAAAAAAACTCCAATATTCTTGTGATGATCAGACTACGTTTGTAGGTTTGCAAGAAGTTTTGTGAGGTGAATTATTGGAACTATTGCAAAAATGGATAAAGGGGAGGATGGTTAGTTAAGATAATTAAAGGCAATATGAATTTAAGAAATGCATAAGAAGTGGTTAAAACGGTGGATCATCAGAGGTGCTGATGGAAGTCCAAAAAAAGATTGTATAAGTGGTGAAGTTTTGTGGTATGTATTATAATTTATATGTTAAAATTAATAAAAATTATTATTAAAAAAAAACCTCCAGTATTCAATAAACAAGGCAGAAAGTCTGGAATGAACCAGGAGGACACATATTGTAATCTCTCCAATCTCTAAGGTTGAAGCTGAAGTTCCCATTATATCTGGAATATCTGGAATATTTAATCAGGTTTTGATTTTTGCCTTCCTTCTCCACAGTCAAGGATCTTGATGCAAATCAAGGAGACCAGTTTGCATTGGAAACATGAGCAGGGTTCAAAATTAGCAGGGCACCAGGCTCATTTTGTGCTGAAAGATTCTCCATTTGTGAGCACCTCAAAACGTCTGGTTGCCATTTTTGCACCTGGCTGACGCTCAGGTATTACTGAAATGTATGTGCTTTGAAGCCTCAAAGGCAGATAATATGTTAAGGAGTTTAACAATAAAGAGTAGAGTGTTTGGAATACTGAAGTATGATACCAATATTTTTATTGCAAACACCAAATTAAACATGTATTAACAATTTCTGATAAAAATGTGTTATTAACCATGTGTCTCTTAGGTGAATTGCATATTAGTTCATGTTTATCAAAATAATTAATAAATAGTGTTGCCAACTCCCAGAAAATGGCAACTAGAGATTCTGTTTTGGCGCCCACAACCAAGGAGGCATTTGACTCCTAGCTTTTCTATGCCAGTTTCTAACACTGCATATGAGAGGAGTGGAACAATGTTTCTAGTTCCTTTGATCCTGTGTCTCCTACCACCTGTAACTACTTCACCAGGACCATAACATTAAAAGGTTTAAGGCAGTATTTTTCAGCCAGTGGCACTTGTACCCCCTAACACTAGTCAAAACACTCAAGGTGACATACATGATTCTCCCCCTCCTCATTTAATCCTCACACCAACCCTGTGAAGTGGGTTTGGCTGAGAGGCAATGACTGGCCAATGGCCACCCAGTGTGCTCCATGGCTGAGTAGGGATTTGAACCCTGGTCTCCCAAGTCCTAGCCTGACACACAAACCACTATACCACACTGGTGTGGAAGGTCAAAAAGATCTGCCAGAAGCACATTCTAACTGTTTTGAAAAAGAACTAAGGGAGGTTGCTTGAGTCAGTTCTCCAAACAGTGATAGAAATATGTTAGTGAAGTAGGGAAAGTTTTAAGAATGTCTTCATGACAGAGAATGCAAGATGGGTCACTGAGAGTTCTCCTTTATGAACTAGCACAAACCGGGAGCCTATAGGAACGTGTTCTGGAAGGGATGTACCTCAATACACCTTTGTTTTCCTATATGAGCCTCTGTCACATGTTCTCGTTTCCTGCCTTCCAGCAATCCATGTGAGTTTAGCAGCAGCTGGCATCTTACATTCTTAGATTTAGCCCGATTCTTTGCATCACTTGCTCTCCTAGATGTAGTGCGTTTTCTTTATTTTTGGAAATGACCTTAATTTATTCTTTGACTAAAATTACGACTTGAGTCAAATGGCTTTCCTCTGATCCTGGGATTTCCTGCATTCTTAAGGTCTGATCTTCTAAGAAATGCATGCTTAGCACTGCAGCAAGCAGAACATTGTGTAACCCACTGATCAGATTACTGAAAATACTATTTAAGGAATATAAATAAATCTTTTAAAGGCTGAGATTTCTTCATTCTGAATCATGTCTCACTCAAAAACAGTCCAGAGAAGGGATGCCAAAAGGGTTTCCTGGGCTTGGTACACTGTATGTAATGGGGGCCCCCCACACCTCTCTCTCTGCCCCACCAGCTTGCCACCTGCAGCTCTCTGTTGGCAAGTACTGCTGCTTATGTATATATATTAACTCAGCCTAGCCTACCTCACTGGGCTGTTGCAAATAGAAAAGCGGGAGAGGAAAACATACACAATCTTGAGCTCCAGGGTGGAAAAGAAAGACATAAATGTATCAATTATTTTGATTGATTATTTAATTTCTCTACTGCTTAATATACTAAAAATATAAGTAGTATAAAAACCCCCTGAAACAACAGACAACTTAAACAAAATATTACAAAAATATGTGTTGTTGTTTAGTCGTGTCTGACTCTTCGTGACCCCATGGACCAGAGCACGCCATGCACTCCTGTCTTCCACTGCCTCCCGCAGTTTGGTCAGACTCATGTTTGTAGCTTCGAGAACACTGTCCAACCATCTCGTCCTCTGTCGTCCCCTCCTCCTTGTGCCCTCCATCTTTCCCAACATCAGGGTCTTTTCCAGGGAATCTTCTCTTCTCATGATGTGTTGGAGCCTCAGCTTCAGGATCTGTCCTTCCAGTGAGCACTCAGGGCTGATTTCCTTAAGAATGGAGAGGTTTGATCTTCTTGCAGTCCATGGGACTCTCAAGAGTTACATATAAAAATATAGTTACATATAAAAATGTTACATTAATACAAAATTACTAAGATCTATATCATCTATCTAGCTATCATCTAGCTATCATCTATCTCAATTCATTTTCTTTCTGACACACCCTCCCTCTCAGCCTCTAGGTTCTCATGCAGGGTTCAGACAAATTTTCAGCTGACCCACAAAAGTCTCACAATGAGAAGAATTATTGGAAACAGTGGATAGATAAGAAAACACAGGTCTGTGTGGTTTCCTAGCTTTGGGTGTTTGAACTGCCCGCTCTCAACCTACCTAGCCTACTTCAAAAGGTTATGGCGTAGATCAACTTACAAAATAAAAATAAAAATTAAACCCCTGAACTTTGGTGCCTGGAATAAAGGGCATTACAGGACTTGTGACTGTCCTGCCAATCTTGACTTGATTAGATATGCCCAGTTGTTACACTCTGAATGTTTCTATTGTCGTGGCATTTCTTAAAACCCGTGGTAATGTTGGCACACACTTAATTGCAATGGAAAACATGTGCCATCAGAATTAAAGTACAAGAGAGTAAAGGAAAGTTCCTAGTCACTGGTAGAAAATTGATGTGAAATGCCATCTGACATGGCTTCAGCAACATCTAATTAGTTAATCAATTTAATAACAGAACATTTAAATCAGCACCAAAAGGGAGTCAGTAGGCATAACCAATGAAGTTTATAAACCAGGCATCTTGGCCATCTATTTTCATACTTTAATTACATTCTGTGAACCAATTGACAGCACTTGATGAAAATTGAAGGTGTAGACAGAATATAGCAGGTAGAGTGGCCTGCTTTCCTAAGCTAATTGTTACTATCTCCCCCACAACACGCAGAGACACAAGCCAATGCAGACGTAGAACCTACATCTGAGAAAATGATTAATTGTGATTGTAGCTAATCTCTTATGAGACATGTTTGGCGCTTCATGACACCCAGTGGCAAACCACTTCTCTGTGCATAGTTTTATCACATTTTGTGTTTTATCCTTCTGGAATCATTTTTGAAAGTTTTTCTTTTCTTATCCATTTTTTCCGTGCGATACTGGTGAACAAATAATCACATTGTGCACAGGTCTTCATGTTGCATGTGTCAGCTTTCTAAATCATAAAAAAACTGATGATGATCTCTGAATTGCATATAATGTATGTCAAAATGATTTATGGTGACTCTCATGAGATACACTGAAATGATTTCGGAAAGGAAGAACAAGAAGAAAGCTTTTTAAAAAAATCCCTGTCAGAACCCAACTTGCTGTTTTCATGAGGGTTGTTTTTGTTTTACTTTTACTTTCTGTTCACCTTTTGAGGTGACTTGAGTTGGTTCAAAAACATTCCATCACCCTATCTTTTGAAAGCCTCCTAAATAATATTCAGTTGTATTGTGGATACTTCTTCTGGCTTGAGGGAACTTGGTTTGAAATTCTTGGAGCAGACATTTAAAATCTGGCAGATCTGGTCCCTAAAATCTGGTCCCTAAAAGAGGCTTGGAGAGGTCAGTGAAGGAAAAAGAATCTTCTTCCAAAATGAAAAGGCATTTGTTTAAAGCTCTCTAGTTGACAGCAGTTGAAATCATCATAAGAAACTTCTTGTTCACCCTAGAAGAGAACCGACAGCACCCTCACCTGGCAGTTGACGTTTCTTAATTTAAGTGAATGGGATCTTAGAGATAGAAGGCTGTTAAGAGCCCTCACATTTTGAAGAATGCTGTCTACAGTAACATGGTTACTCAAAATGCCCTAAAGGTAGATGCTGCAGCTGCCGTGTGCCCTTATCTCTCAGGAATTCAATGTGATGCTGGATTGCAGAGCAGCTGTGCAGTACGTTACCAGGTAAGAAGAGTAAAGTGGGAAAGCGGCTTGCTCCATTCCTGTGTTCCACTCTCTGGCCTCATAGACCCAACCATGCTCTGATAGTAGCCATACCATTATTGCATTCTTAAGCTATGTATTTCTTCAGCGAGAAACCACATGTGTAATGCATTACAAAATGCACATTGGAAATGGGCATGTTATGTGCTTCTATGTTTGCATGCCCAAGATCAAGCTATAGTAATGGTCATGCCTACTAGGGGATTGGCCCAAATTCAAAATCTGGCCGGCGGCAAAAACCCACCAACCAAAGCGGCTGGCCAGGTGAATCCCTCAACAGCTGGTCCCCTCTGCCTACCATTGCTCCCCTGGAATGGGGCATAACGCACTGTGCCGAAACCACCACCCACTCCAGGACTGGGTAAGCAGCCATTGTTGTCTGAGTCAGATACAGTTTGCCACCCCTCTACCTTGCTGCCCAGGGTTCCTTCCATCTCTTGTCCCCCTCAGTCTGGGCCTGTGAAGTATGAATAGAGTTAGCTGTCGTAAAAGGAGACTTCGTGTGCCTCCATAACTTTGATGCAGCAGTGGAAGAAACAGATATTAGAAGAAATAGTTCAGTGCTGTGTTAGTAATGATTTGGATTTATGCAAAAGAACACATTAAGTAATACCTTGGAAAAAGATGGTAGAAGCATTAAAATGCTGGATAAATACTGATAATAAAATTGTTTTTCAATGGTAAAAGTATCAGAGAGACCTAATAGATCTTGGTGACAAGTGAAAGGTGATAACTGTAAAAGATATTCTGGGAATGGGTAACTCCACAATTCAAGTGACTGGCTTTTCTCCAAGTCTTTTATTTCTGAGTCTTAAAAATGATGTGTGTCTAAACCTCGCTACTGCTTCTTTTTATTTTAAAGTGGAAATTGCTGTAACTAAGAACAGATATGATTGGAATTTGGAAGGGGACATTTATCATTTTTAAAATGGGTAGCTTGTATTTACGGTTCTTCAAGATGTATCAAACATGGAACGACTCAGCCTACAACAAATCTGCAATATTGTTCATTAGTTGAGAAAATATGGGTGAGAAACCCCTTTGAGACATACTTTCATTCTCTCTTGTAAATATACTCTGGCAATTTTATGTAGTGTATGGAAACTGAGACCCATAAGCATCTATACACCTCAGTTCAGTTCCTTCTGTAATATTCCACATCAGAACATATCATATGTTTTTTTTTAAAACAAAAACCTTTCAGGTCTCTTATACTGGTATATCGCATCATGAAATTTCAATTATAACACTGTAATAAATATATACATGCTTTAATGTATACTGCAAATTGTCCACAATCATAGGGGGAAAATAACTAAACACTTGGAGCATATTCTTTTTGCACAGATTAATTTAGGCTCTTGTGGTCTGCTTGCTTTGAAAGCAAGATTATTTTCTTTTAATAAAAAGGGATGTTTTAAGATTTACATTTGCAGGAGACAGCAGGAGGCTATTGTGTCTGGTGAGAAAGATAGAAGTTATATAATCTGCTGCCTTCTAAATCAATATATTCATATCAGCCTGTAATTTCACTCTGACCAAATGAAGAAAAGGAAAAAAGTTGAACTGGAAAACGATGTTCTTTATACTGTTTACTGAGCCTGCCCTGGTTCTTATTATGTCAAAATAAGCTTCGTAGATATGAACTCAGCCGCACGGCGGAAAATAAAAGCTATATAACCTTCTTTTGTGAAGGGGGAAATAAAGAAGGCTTGGGGAGATAAGTCTGAGGGCTATAATTACACAACTATATAAATGAAATCTTGGGTAGTTCTTTTGAAGACGATTTCTAATATGTGTTTGTGAAATTGAGCAATTCATATGATGCCAAGTGCCATTAATTGAAACCTCTGCATCTTCACTTTGATAAGTTTGCTTTAGCCACTCTGTGCTTGAACTTTTTCATTCAATGGGCTCTGTATATTCTAGGAGCTGGGGATGGCAAAGAAGTAAATGCCTTTTCTGTTGCTTGTATTTTTGTGATGCAAGAGCAAGACAACCCTGTCAATGCATGCTTCTGTGCAAGATAGAGGTAGTGGTGGCATAAGACCACTACTTTGAGTAGTAATTGCATTAGTAATTACATTAGTCCAGCTGTTGGTTTGAGTGCGTCCTTGGCAAAGTGTCAAATTGGTATCCTCCAAGTATCTTTATTTTCCAGGGACAGCCCCAGATTTATAGATTTGATCCTGGATTGTTCTGCTTTTCCTTAAAGGTAAAGGGACCCCTGACCATTAGGTCCAGTCGTGACCACCTCTGGGCTTGCGGCGCTCATCTCACTTTATTGGCCAAGGGAGCCGGTGTACAGCTTCCGGGTCATGTGGCCAGCAGGACTAAGCCGCTTCTGGCGAACCAGAGCAGCACATGGAAACGCTGTTTACCTTCCCGCCGGAGCGGTACCTATTTATCTACTTGCACTTTGACATGCTTTCAAACTGCTAGGTTGGCAGGAGCAGGGACCAAGCAATGGGAGCTCACCCCGTCGCGGGGATTCGAACCTCCGACCTTCTGATCGGCAAGTCCTAGGCTCTGTGGTTTAAGCCACAGCACCATCCACGTCCCACTGCTTTTCCTTAGGATGCTCCTATTTTCATTAGAGAAATGGAATAGGACATCCCCAGGGTGGTTTCCCCCCAGCTGGAGCTCAGTTCGGGCACCTTTCAGGTGGGCACCATTGCTATTATAAAACAACAAGGGAGGCGTTTGTGGTGAGTTCTGGCCTCTCTTTTTCTAGAAAAATAGCACTGGACATCCCTATTTTCATCAGAGAAATGTTGGAGGGTATGTTAGGATACTAGGTCCTGGTTGGGGGGAGAAAGCATAGTGATCAGAGCTGGGCAACTATGGCTGAGCTGCAGTTTAAATTTCTCACAATGCCTGGAGCAATGCTATACCTGAGGCATTGTGGGAAATGAAGATGTCAGCTTGCACATGGCCACCCACTTTGGGGAACCCGTGGTAGGCGTTAACATAGCAATGGGCCCTACTAAGGCTGCCCAGGGATACCTCATACTGATGCCAGGCTTGCTTGGCTCAGTGAAACTGGATGCAACAATTATTGTGAATGCAATGAATGTGTGCAGGGTTTTGTTTTGTTTTTAATTACCCAAATAGCAGCTGAGGACAAGGCTCAGCAGCCTTGAGACCTCCCTGAAGCTGCTATTTGCATCTCAAGGGATGTTCCCGTTGGCAACTATCTACTGGTTCCAGATCAAATCCCTTTTCAAAGGTGGCACCAGATGGGTGGGAGGACATTAGATCATTAGCTCACCCCAGTTGTTGGACCCCTGTGGTTACTTTGAAAGAAGCACATCTTTCACGCACAAATTATAACTCCATCGCAAACAGGAAACAGGAAGGAGACTGCAATCCTGTGCTTGCTTACTTGAAAGTTTATATAACAAAATCAATAGCTAGCTAATTTATCAAAAATATATTTTGGATAGAAGCATGATTGTGAAACATGCCATTATTTTTGTTTTCAAATTTTAGCATATGGGACAAAACCTGCCCCTCCCTCAGTAATGAACTCTGCTTCCTTTACGCCCCCTCCCACAGTATTTTTTCCTGATGCCACAAGTGGCCCTTTTCAGCACTGAAACTCATTGGGTTGCTTTGTGTAAGCCACAGTCTCCCAGCCTAGCACAGACTATTTTAAGAATGATTTTTGAGAAATTCTTCACACTGAAAAATGCTAAAGAAATATCAAAAACAGTAATAACTTGGTAAATCTTGTTTCCATAGCTGCTTCTTTCATAGTGGTCTTGGAGGGGTCCACAGACACATTTTCCTCCTCTTTTTGATTATTTCTCTCTTCCACTGAAGCATCGGAATCGGTTGGATCAATGGATATTGCTAAGAATCACTGGGATTTTTTTAATGGTCATTGCGCTTTACAGTCTCGGTCTTATTCATACACATTCAGCAAAAGTGTCACCCTTCTTGCTGTTTACTCTTATCTGCGTTCTACAATTGGCAAATGGAGGCTACAATATAGTGGCTTTCCTAGAACATTTGAACTGGGTAAATTGGTTGAAAGCATTATTAAAGATCAAAATATTAGGCATGTAGAAAAACCAGTCTTGCTGAAGAATAATAATCATAGCTTCTACAAAGGTAAGTCCTGTCACACTAACTTCTTAGAGTTCTTTGAAGTGTCAAAAGCATGTGGATGAGAGTAATCCAGTAGACACAGTATACTTGGACTAAAAAAAAAAACTTTTTTAAAAAAGACCCCCGTCAAAGGTTCCTGAGTAAACCTAGCTGTCATTGAATAGCAGGATGGATTCTTTAGTAATCAGTACTTGGGAAAAAGTTCAGGAAGCAGAGAGCTGAAATAAATAGATGGTACTCACAATGGAAGAATGTAAGAAGCAGGGGCTGGAGTTTTTTAACTTCTTCATCAATGATCTGGGTGGTGTGGTGGGCCAGCAGTCAGCTTTGCCTGCTGAACAGCAGCCTGAAGGGGGAGAAGGTGGAGTGATTCCTCCTGCAGCTTATCAGCCTCCAAGGACACAGAGGAGAAGGCACTGATGAGGACCAGCTGGCTTCAGCTTTCTTGAGCAGAGCTTCCAACAGCAGTAAGATGCTGATAACAACGCTTGTAGTTCCTGGCCCTGCCTTGCTGCTTCCTGCTTGTCTTGACACTTGACCCCAGGATCATCGGATTCTCAGGCCTCTGGACCATCTGAACACACAGATTGCTGTTCGCCCGTCCCTAGAACTGGACCTGACTTTGGATGCTGACTCTTCCTCCAGGCAAGTACACTTCAGAGACTCTTCTGGGTGGCTGGCCTCCCACTCCTCTGAGCTCTGCGTGTTGTTGCTCAGCAACAAGAATATACCAGGTGGCCATGTTTGCTGGTGACACCAAATTTTACAGCATGGTAAAGAGAAAAAGCAATTGTGAAGAGCTCCAAACTGAGGAAATGGCAATAAAATGGCAAATGCTGTTCAGTGTAAGGATCAACCTAATATTCCCCAGAGTGAGTGAGGAGTGAGTGAGTGAGTGGCAGACAGGGGGAGAATTAGAACGGGAATGGGGCTAGATTAAGACTAGGGAATTAAGAAGGGCTCATTTCCCATTCTGTCCTGTATTAATCACATGCAGCCCCGTTTCCAGTCCATTGCAGTTCACCTTCTGCCAAAAGTTATGTAATTCCTCTTACTGGCCACTGTGGTGAAATTTTCATTGGACTTCTCCAGCATCCCTGATTGGGACCGTTGTGTGGTGAGAAGGGGCTTTAACTCTCTGCTGCCATTGTGGTCCTGATCAGAATACCCACTATGCCTGCTGTTCATAATGGGAGGACAGCTCCCAATGGCACCAACTGTTTAGACTCAGGTATGGCAAACACCATGTCTAGTAACAGACACCATGTCTAGTAACAGACACCATGTCTAGTCCTATGTGTAAAGTAAGACACAAAGGAGCTTCACATGTACACTGAGCTGATGATGACTGACCAAGAAAGGGTTCATTGGAAATGAAACTAGTCTGATTCAGCGGAAGCCTTCTTATATTCTTAATACTGCATACGTGAAGTCTTTCGGGTCCAAGTCCAACGCTATTCATTGAAATACACTGAGAATGTCTCATGCATGCATGTGTGACTCACAGATGAATGAGCAATTTGCCTTTGCTGAAAAATATTTTCTTTTGAGAAGGTATGAAAGTGTCTGTATCACGTTTGATCTGTGATAAATGTTTCAAAGGGGCAGGTCATTGGGTGGTTTTGTGGTTGTGGATGTAGTAGGAATGCTGATATCCTAACATCCAGCCATGCATGTTGATATTAGTGTAATCAATAACGAACATCGTGTATGAAATCCAGCAACCCCTGGATGGCTCCATGCTGGCCATCCCTGATCTAGGTAATGCATAAGAAGCACTTTGAATTATGCAAATGTTAATGGTGGTTACTTAACTAAGCTAATTCCCTACCTTCCCTTAAGCACTGGCGTATTGAGTCTGGCTTGCTTTTTTCTCTGTGCTTGTGTCAATTCACAAAGAGCAGCTCGGAACAATTCTGATTCCAGCTTTCCCCCAATATATATCAGTAGCAACTTGCGCAGAGCATGGGCAGGAATGATGCATGATGCATATGTATAGGGAAAGCCTATGCATGTCAGCAACATGAGTTCCCTTTTGGAGATGTAACTGGCACTGCATGTGCACGCACAGGAAATTCAAGTACTCACACAGCCACTCCACTAATGTCTAAATCATTCTGTTCTCTTTGAATAAAGGGACATCCATCCTCCAGAAACCTAGGCAATAAATGACCTCCACATACTGTAAGTGTTTTGACCATGGCAAGAAGGTTTCGCTGAGAAGAGCAGCAGCTTTGAGTTAGCATTTCAGTCTTATTCTAACACACCTATGATTTGGGTGATGCAAGGTTTTGATCCTTTGCTAGCAGGAGTGCCACAGCTCCACGCAGTTATGCGATTTGGAGAGCTATTTTCTAGATCGGGACAGAGTGGTGCTATTAAGTCAAGAACGTACAGGGCAGTGTGTGAAACGTCAGCATGCGGTGAGACAATGAACTGGAATTACCATTTGGTGGAGTGCATTAGCACAATTACTCTTGACACATTATGCTTTCTAGATATTGATAACATAATTATAGTTATTATTATTAAGTGGTCTCATATTTGAAAGCACAGCTTGATCAATAATTTGATGTTTCTGTCTTCTCCTGTTCTGAAGTCATTTTAAGCACTTAGGTATTATGACACAACGCATGATCACGCAATTATCTCATTCTGAAACTTGGCTTTCACTTTTTCCTTAATCAGAGTAGGCTTACTTTTTGTACAGGCTTCTAGTTCTGTAATGGCAAATTCTGTGGAAGCTTCTGAATTCTATAGTAACTTCAAAGGCTTCCACAGAATTTAGAAGAAGAAGAAGAAGAGTTTGGATTTGATATCCCGCCTTTCACTCCCTTTAAGGAGTCTCAAAGCAGCTAACATTCTCCTTTCCCTTCCTCCCCCACAACAAACACTCTGTGAGGTGAGTGGGGCTGAGAGACTTCAAAGAAGTATGACTGGCCCAAGGTCACCCAGCAGCTGCATGTGGAGGAGCGGAGACGCGAACCCGGTTCCCCAGATTACGAGACTACCGCTCTTAACCACTACACCACACTGGCTCTCTTTACTATGTTTTTACTGGCTATGTTTGCTACAGTTTCTTATTTATTTACCATAGTCTAGGAAAAGATCAGCAGCACTTAAAAATGGGATTCCTCAACCACATTTATTCACAAGCAAGTGTCAGTGTTCAGAAGAAACCTTTTTTATGGTTTGAGGTCATTATATAATTCTATTTTGCTCTATTGCAGATGGGGTGGGGGAGAGGAAGGCAGAAAAACAGGAGAAAGGGGTGGGGGCTCTAGATGCTCAGAAGTACATTTGTTCTGACCAATGCATGTTATATATGAATCCTCCTTCAGAACTCAGCCAAAGCCACTCTGAGTCTTTAGATCTCTGTTGTATAAGAGTCGAAAAGAGAAGTGATATGTAGGGTTATTGTACAGGCAGTTGCCGTAATCAAGATATAGTAAACTGGTGCCTACAGATAAGTAATACTGTTAATATTTGATAAAGGTTATAGTAGAGTTGTGTTTTTCTGAATGCATGCATGATCTTAAAAAGAGTACAGTGAAGGCACCTGCTTGTTCTTCAAACATTCAATACAGTAATGCTTCTTTTATGCTAGCAGTAGTTTTATTTCTCTCTATAATTTGGTTGGCATCCGTCTGTCTTGGGAGACAATAGAAGAGTGAGCCTTCGGGGGTGAAGCCAAACATTGGAAGAGTTACAGTGCCTGTTGTGGCTGTAGAGACTTGGTAGGGGAGAGAGATGTTTTGTTTCAGCTGGGGCAGATGGTGTCTGGTTTTGCTGATGCAAGAGTACCATGGCTTTTCTTATTTCTGCACTCGTCTTTGCCTTTCTCTCTGCAGCTAGCATCTTTATGCAGGGCACACACTTGTAGTTCACAAGAGCCTCACACTTTGCAGTGATAATAGGCTCCATGTCCTTAATGCTGGGTTCAAGTGAGTCAGGGATCTTCTGTGCTCTTTTGCCAAAGGAGGACATAGCTGCGTTGTGGGTTTTCTCTTGGTGTGGTTCCACCTTGCTTCAACACTGTCTCTGGGAAAGTTGATCAAAGCTTGTTCAAAGGAGACAGAGAAGCATCCACAAAGTTCAGGTATGGATCTTCTGGCACTATTGATTCTGCACTTTCTGCTTTGGGCTATGGGTCCTCTTTGGCTAGAGAAAGAACTTGCTCACTACCAGGGAGTAATCTGTGTCACAGACGGCACTGTGGTCGCTCCATGTGACACAGACACAGGTCAGTTAGGTCAGTGCTGAGTGCCTGGTGGCAATCAAGTCCAGTTGGTGACAGTGGCCTGACCTTGGATGTCTCCAGGGCACTTGCCTTGGTAGAGAAGAACGTTTGTGATGCAGAAGCTGTGATACGAGCACAGTTCAAACAACCTTTGTCCATTCTCATTCATGCTGCCAATACCAAAGTGGCCTATGCAGTTGTCCCATGTGTGATGACCATCTTCAACTATGGCATTGAAATCTCCCAGCAGGCTGGGACCTTTCTGACAGCCTGGTCTAGTTCCACGTAGAACTGATCCTTGTTCTGTATGTCAAAGCACATAGTTTGGAGTGTAGATGCTCAAGATGTTAACCTGGCCAGAGATGGTTGAGAGGTGGAGGGAGAACAAGCATTTTGAGCTCTCACTTGGTGGCACAGAGTTTGTCACTGTAAAACCTATACTATGAATATGTGGTTCTTCTGGCTGCCCTCCTTGCTATAAAGCAGTATAGTTCTTCTCTGAGAGGCTGATATTAGAAGCGAGTCTGGTCAGCAAAGCAGTGGAGGATTAGGATCAGAGTATTCCTTCTGCTAGATGGACCAACTTGCCAGATTGATGAAGCCAATTTGCCCTTCATTTCCCTCAATTGCCTTCTTAACCATTGAACTTGCTACTGGTATCATCTGCTCAATTTTCCAAAGCTTATCTTCACATGCAGGGGATAGACAATTCCCTAAGTCACCTGATTTATCAAGTGTTTAAGACCCACTGGCTGCCCTCACCTGGTTTAGCCAGTCAGTCGAAGCCATTTCCTGGGGTGTGGCCACTGTTTCATGCTGATAGCTTCTAGGAGCCACAAGGGAGAGCTGAATGCAGGGTGGGGCCCAAAGTGGATGAACTATCCCAGAAGAAGCATGACATGTCTCCCCTCGGAGATCATCAAATCCCCAAAAAGGTATATAAGACACAGGCCTGGAAATGGCCTGAATTTAAAGCCGTTTCTGCACTATCAGTTATGCTTGCCAGCTGCATTTGTAAGTGTGGATTAAGCTATACTGTGGTGCAGACAGAAGATTTTGCTGATCCGCAGGCTGCAAGAGAGTGTGCTTTTTCAAGCAGGACCCAGCACTGGGGCTTTTCTTCTTCTCTTTTTTTGTATTAAACTGGTGTATTCTTCCATTTCTATCAAGAAAATGCACTACAGACAGTGCCTGTGCTATAATCCCAATCAATACCTACTGCTCAGTGCCTGGAGCCTGAAATTGCTTTCCATGAACTAAAATATATTAGGGCAATTCAGGTTATTTCATGGAATCAAATTCAGAAAGGGAAAACAGAAGGCTGACTATCAGCAGAAGTATCCCTTCTGTGAGATGCATTAAATGGTTGCTCAGCCTCTCACACACCCTCACAGAATCCCTTTTCCTGGGTATAAGAATGCAAAATGAACAATATCTAAAAAACATCTGCAGAATGTTACAAGGGCTGGAAGACAGTGAGACTTATTCAAAGCAACCTATGCCAATTTATTTACTTGGAGACAAGGTCTGCCAATTAGCCTCAATTATAATTAAACAATAATACAGGCCATTCTAGAGAAGAACCAAAGTTGGTTACAAAAATTTTCTCCCCTCCCCCATGTTGACCCTGTGAATGTGGGCTTTGCAAATGTTGAGTATTTGATATCTAATTATATTTGATATTTGACTGTATTTTATAGTTGATGTACAATGCTATTTGGCATTTTACTGTATTTTGACAATTGACATACAGTACTGTTCAGTATTTGACAGAAGATAATAAAAATGGTATTTAATTGTGTTGCAAAGCTGGTTGGCAATAGAATTTAGTTTCTCTGCTACATAATAACTGACGTGCAATGGATTTAATACTTTAATGTTAGTCGACAAGTTATAGAATTTGCGAAAAGCAAACGCTGAAGAATTTGTTGGCAAATCCATAACATTCACATTTTACTTTGAAATGTTGATAGTTTTTATTCATGCCACTCCCATTATCCAGAGACCAGGATAACCTAAAAGAAATCAGTGAAATTTGTACGAAACTATGCTCATCTCGATTCTGCGCTCGATTGTGTTCCTGTGTGGAAGAGCGCATCAGTATGAAGTCACTTCCATTCTTTCTGGGATGTTGTAGTTCCAAAAGGAAAATAGTAATTTGTTTTGTGCTGATATTTGCTTGACAAATACTACTCATGGTTACACTCCCTGAAGCTTTCATTATGTACACATTATTATGAATGCAGATAGTTTTCTTTCTCTTGATGCCATAATAAATAAATACTGTAATTAGTCAAAAGTGCATTTTTGGAATCCGAAACATAGCCAGAGAAAGATATTTATAGCTGTTGTGACTGGCATATTTTAGTAGATAAAACTGAATTGATTTAAGTACTTTGTGTGTGCATCTCACAATTGATGTTGATTGATTTTGAGTAGCCTGTGAGTTATGGGAATTGTAGATATCTTCCCCATTATGACCGCTTTGAGGTTTCCTATTAATCTATGTAACCACTGAATAACTTGCTGTTTATTTCACCACAGATAGCTACATTTCTTTTTATTGTAAAAATGTGCATTAACATGAATGGAATGCTTGGTCTTTGCTCTTTCAAAATGTGGTTGGAAACCACCACAGACCGCTCTGTGTAAGCATTTCTGTGCTCGGGATCATAAGGATTTGAAGTGAGGTCAGTTTCCAAATTAAAAAGTATCTGGTAACACCTAGATTTTTCAGCTAACCTGTGCTTCCCTTTTTGTTGAATCCACAAAGTGAAAATACAGTGCTAAACATCAGGAGAAAACAATCTATTGCATTCCGGCCTTTTAGTCGAAGCAATAAGATACATTGCCCCCTGAGACGTTCCCCATGCATATGTGCTCTTAGACACCTCCCATTCATTTCAATGGGACTTGGGGCCACCAGCATATCAGCCATAGGCACCCATGTTCCTGTCAAGACCTCTAATAGCACCTGTGAAAGGTCTCAGTAGACATCCGCTCAAAAAACCAAAGTGCACAAGCAACTGTTTGCTCTTCCCGCTCAGCTCCTATTTCCACAGGCTTGGGCTCTCATGCGATGAGCATTTAAATACACCCAAACTGCAGTGGATGCCAGGTTTAGATGCCCATCCTCCCAAACACATCTCAGGTACAAAGAGCTTCTTTGAAAGCAAGTGTGGCAGTGGCTAATGTAGATCCCTTTCCCCCATTGATGGAGCTGGGACTCGGAGGGCAGACGAAGGGCATATCCGCATCATTTTCAGGTCCCTTATCTTTCCCTGGTCTTTCAGATGCAGCAGGCAGACATCTTATTTATTTATTGAATTTATTTCCTCTGAGGAGATCAAGGGGGTGTACAAAGATCCCCCATCTCCTCACAACACCTCTGTGAGGTAGATTAGGCTAACAGACGGCAACTGGACCAAGATCACCTGGTGAGCTTCGTGGATGAACCTCAAAGGGCGTTCCAGAATCTGGCGCAACAGCAATAAAAAGCCCTCGCTCCTTGATTGCTGCTCATTTCCCATAAGTGTTTGGAACAGGCCACTCCCACTGCGTGTAGGGAGAATGAGTCCTAAAGCATTTGAGTCCCGAGTCATGAAGGGGTTTAAATTTAAGCCCCTTGAATTCCATGCAGAAGCAAACTGGCAGTCAGCACAGTTCTTTCAGAGTTTGCCAAATACCTTCCCGTCTCCTGCTACCCAATCAGGACGAGCGATGGCATTTTGCCCCAGCTGCAGCTTCCAACTTGTCTTCAAGGGCACTTGCCCTGACACTTCCAGGTGGACTGTACAGTACTCTATTGTGGAACGAGCAGCAGGGAAGGGAGAACAAATACATGTGTGTATTGTAAAACCTTCAAAGAATCGGTAGAGAGGAAATGTTCCATGTGATATATGAACTCTTGTCTGATACTACACAGCAGCAGAGCACTCTTTGATTGTTTCATTTACTGTTTGCAACTTGCCATAAAGAATAAAAAAGACTATATAGAGCTCTTGGCTCAGGGATTCTTAAACCTTGCCTAAGATACAGCGAGGGGCAGGCAGTAGGGAAGAACGAGACAAAGCAGAGAGAGAGAGCTCAGCTTGTGCCTCTTGCACCCATTGAGACTGCATCGAAAAGCTGATCAAAGAAAGGAGGGAAAGGCCGGGCATTCAGGTCCAGTGCTTGCTAGCTTCTGAGGGAGAAAGCACAGGAAAACAAAGAAGCCTACGAATGCTCAAATGCTGCCTCCTTGTCTCCAGTATTATGGAGAGACAAATTGCTTGCATAGCTATCCATAAAATGTTAGGCTTATTCACATGTTACACTGAACATCTACATGCCCTCTCTATCCATGTTCAAGTGTTTGTGTGAACACTTGTTCAGGCATAGGCAAACTCGGCCATCCAGATATTTGGGGACTACAACTCCCATCATCCCTAGCTAACAGGACCAGTGGCCAGGGATGATGGGAACTGTAGTCCCAAAACATCTGGAGGGCCAAGTTTGCCTGTGCCTGCACTTGTTGATTTGTACAGCTCAGCTGTTGTGTTCACAGGTGCGCCTCACTCGTGAAACATATGTGAATAGCTGCACAAGTTTGCAGTGCAACTATTTGTGTGCACAAGTTGGCAGATTGCAAGCTCCTTGAATGTAACGTGTGAGTGGCTGTGTGTTTCTTACAAGATGGGGGAAGTGTGGCATTGTGCCTTCTGGCCCTGAGAACTTGCTAACAGATTACTGTGGGACTTGTTGTTGGAAAGATTTGTCCACTTCTCTTGCATAGGACTTAAAAAACACACAACCCAGTTCCCAAGATGATTTTAAAGAATAGAGAGGTCAAATGCCACTGGCTGCATTGATTGACAATGCAATGTCCATAATAGCCTTTTGGTCTGTAGTTCAGGTCATTGGAAAACTGCCTTCGTTGTGCGTTATTCACACCCTTTTCACATTTTGCCAGTTGCAGAGAAAAAATGCCTTGGAAGTTACATGCCTTCATTATGGGTGAACAGGGAGATGAAGCATGGGCAAGTTGTGCCCACTTATGGTGCCCTTCTCTAGAGTTCAAGGACACCCATTCTGTGAGGCAATGTGAAACCGTTGCACCAGGAAGCAGTTTCCATGGGGATCATTTATCTCTGTTTCCAGTTTCCATCTCTCTACTTAAAAAGAAAAAAGAAAATTAAAAATATGTGTGCATGATTCTAAGCCCTATTCATGCACCAATAGTATTGTGTTTGACAACTCATGTAGGGAAGTACAGGGGTGTGCTTCAGTCATCACCTTCCATCTCTATAATATCATGGCCCAATTCAGACAAAACAATAATTGCGTAGGTGTCTGAAAACTATGTGCTATTCCTACTTCCACATGCAAGAGGAGGAGAGTAAAGGCTTTCATATGCCTTTTAGAGCAAACCACAGTTCTGAACTTGGGGACCTGTGTTTGCTTGTTGTTTAAACCAAAGCTGGTTAACAAACCAGGCTCTGAAACCACAGTTTGATTCTGATTTCTTTAAACTCACCTTTATTAGAAAACACACACATACTTTTCTGAGTTTATATATGATGAGGGGCTGTGGAAACATCTTCTCTACTCCTCTTGCGCACAAATGAGGAGGTTAGGAGGGAGATGATGAGCTAGCTTGAGACTCACGGCCACTCTTTCCTGATCATCTACAATAATTTAGGTATTATCTGAAGTGGGACTATGCTTCCCTGCTGGCTACTCTTTCAGTAGATGGTTGTGGCTGAAGGTCCTCTTGTAATGCTCAGCAAATCAAAATTTCTTTGGACACTCTTCATCAAGATGATGTGGCTTGTATGTTCTTAAGAGTTCCTACAGACAATCCTGTTCTTTATCTTACGTGTGTTTCCAGGAGAGTGACATTCATATCAAAATCCAGATTGATAGCTACTTTTCAAGTAAATCACAATCATAGGAACCATAAAAATATTTTCTTGGTACATTATTTACTTGCAAATATTCAGTGGTCTGTGGCATTTATATGTATATGTCAAACTCTTGTCAGTACACAGCATGCTCTCTTGACACCTTCAGTGATAAGGAACTAAGGCATGTAAATCATTAAATGAGGGAAAGAAATAGTTTCCAAATCATTTCACTTGAATAGGTGGTTCTTCTGTTAAAGTAACTATTTCTCAACTTAAGGTGGCCAGAGACCTTTGCATCCCACCCACTATAAAAGGGTTTTCAGTGCCCAACTAAAAGCATTCTAAAGTCTGACTTAGACTAAAGGTTTGTAAACTCACAGCATCTCAAACATTTCTGCCTAAATATAAACCTCCAAGCGACAGCCATCAACATAAATTTATCAATGGAATGAATGGGAAACACTTGGGGGTAAGCTATTACCCTCTGGCAAAAATGTGTCATATGTGAACATTCTGAAATGTCTGCTGGGCTGTATGACCAAGTTGAGATTTAAAGGGAAATCTAAGCTATACTTTTTGTTTTGGTTTTCGGAAGAAGGATCTGTCATGGAATGCTTAGAGGAGTCCTTCCAGATATAGCTAAGCAGACCCATGCAGAGCTTTTCTGAGGCCCGGGGTGGGGGAATGAAGTTGTTATAAACTCAAACAAAAAAGCAGTCGGTCCCTAGCGGGAGCCTCTAACCATCTTAGCCCTCCAAGACTCGAGGCAAGTGTACTCAGCTTCCTCCTGCCCTGCAATGGGCCAGCAGCTAAAGATAAGTGCCTCATAGTGGCTAAGCTATATAATTAATCAATTTCCTTTTATTTAAAATAGAAAAAAACATTCTTAAACAATGAAGGTTATTGAAACAAACTTCCATTAAACAAATCAGCACTGTTAAATGTTTGGTAATTAATCATACCCTCCAACATCTCTCTGATGAAAATAGGGACATCCTATTCGACAACAACAACTACAGCAATTTTATCATTTATAGCCCATCCATTAAAAAAACTTCCCTATATAGTGCTGCCTTTAGATGTCTTCTAAAGGTTGTATAGTTACCTATCTCCTTGGCTTAGGGGTCACATAACTCCATACCTTTCAACATTTATCCAATGAAAATGGGAACATCCTAAGGAAAAGTGGGGCATTCCAGGATCAAATCAGAAACCGGGACAGCATCTGTAAATTCGGGACTGTCCCTGGAAAATAGTGACACTTGGAGGGTCTGTAATTTAGATAATGTCACACCTCTCAGTTTCAAAGGTTTGTGAGTAATTTGAACCTAGCGAGTGACAATCTGAGTAGCAACATTGCCGTCTGTCTTACAACACTGCTCAGGCAGAGTCTTAAAATACGAACATGGATTTTCAGATGCCTCGTATGTATTTGCCAATTGTACCTTTCAAGGTAAGGGTAGCCATCATTGTGCCCACCAGAAGATGTTGGACTCCAACTCCCATGAGTGCTAACCAACATGGAAAATGGTCAGGGGTGATGAGAGTTGTAGTCCAACAATATCTGGAGTGTGCCATATTGGCTGTCCCAATTCTAAGGGGCAGGAATAAGATGTCATTTGGAGGGGGAGGAGAGAGCCATTAAGGCTGCAGTCATAAGCCCCTTTGTTTGTTGCATTTCTATCCCTCTGCTGTTTATCTTCACAGCAACCTTGTGAGGTAGGTTAGGCTAAGAGTGAGCAACTGGCCCAAGGTCACTCAGTGAGCTTCATGGCTGAGTGAGGATTTAAATCCATCACTTCAAAGTTTTAATTCAACACTCTAACCACACTGGATCTCATTTGCAAATCCCACTATGTCTCACTGAGAGGAAACATACCTAGGACCTCGCAGCACATCAGCCCACTTGCCTTCTGTAGCATAAGGCTTGCACCCCAATAAAATGCTTATAACTGCTTGTTTATGGTTCATATCTGAAAACAAATGTTTTCCCATATTTCTGTTACATACATGTGTGGAAGATTAAGTGGCTAATGCTTGTAAACTTCCTTGAACATATGATGAGAATCATAAATGTTAAGCACTGGTATTATTTATTATGAGATGCAGTTATTGCCATCAAAATGTTGAACGAATCTTGCAGTTTTTATAGGCACAACTTTTTCCCTCACAGCAACAGTCTACCAAATATGTGATCACTAAATCAACAGCTGCTACACCTCAAGCAAGTTATGAATTTTTCCTGATTTACAACAGCCACTTTCATATTTGTTTTCAGAGAGCAGCTGGGAAGGGGAGGAGGGCTGAGACATGCTCTTGGGGGATGGGAATGACATAAGGCCTGAACTTCCTAAAAGAAGGTAGATTTTCAAAGGCAATTTCAGCTGCTCAGTTCCATTACATTTCGGTGTGGGCATACATGCAATTTTGCCTTTGAAAAAGTAGTTCTTTATCTAAGTGCATAAATCTGCATGGAAGAACTTAAATGTGAGACTTGATTTCCAAGGGCATTGAACACCCCTGACTTCAATAGGTCCTGGATTTCAGGATGCCTATATAATATGGGGGCAATTGAAGTACCCCTTACAGAGTGTGTGTGTGTGTGTGAGAGAGAGAGAGAGAGGGGGGGGGGGGTTCATCTACCTGAATGGTCTGCTGACTATCTCACATGTTTGGACTTCAGATGTAAAATGGCTAAAGGTAAAGGGACCCTTGACCATTAGGTCCAGTCGTAGCCGACTCTGGGGTTACAGCGCTCATCTCGCTTTATTGGCCAAGAGAGCCGGCGTACATCTTCCGGGTCATGTGGCCAGCATGACTAAGCCGCTTCTGGCGAACCAGAGCAGCGCACGGAAATGCCGTTTATCTTCCTGCTAGAGTGGTACCTATCTATCTACTTGCACTTTGATGTGCTTTCGAACTGCTAGGTTGACAGGAGGTAAAATGGCTACATGATACCTAATAGCTATCTGATATACTTTGCATCATGGCAATATTGGGCAGATTTGTGTGTGCAGCCATTGTTCCTTATGTTGAAAGGTTGCATTACTGTTGCTAAAATCCATCCTAATGACACTTTCATGTTTATACATGTTAGAACCAAAACCTGCATGAATCAAAGTTCTTCAATTCAGCTGAATTGTGGATCAGGCTGCAAACAGTCACTGAATGACTGCCCGGTGCCACAAGAAAGTGTGCTGAAGATTGCGGCTTCAACCTAGTCACCTGTTTTCAACAAAGTTGGGCAGAAGTGCCAATTCTGCAGTCAAACTCTGTCAGTGGGCACATGGGAACTGGGGAACTAGTCAATCCAATCAACCCTCTATATTTCAGGACTTTAGTGTTTCTAATATAATATGCACTTATTCACACAATTCACTTTCTGGTAATCTGCCACACCCACTTTTCTTTGGAAGTATAACCACTGCTGCTGATCAATGGGATATTAAATCCTATAGTTAAAAATTTATTCACAGCCACTAGCTACCTAGCATGAATCTAGGTTTCATATTTTCCCATCAGCTGATTTTTACAAACCCTTCATGCAAGTGCATAAATCTGCAGATAAGTATATTATTATAAAACCACGAACTACCTCTAGATTTTTCTCTGGTATTCTATGGCACACTTCTCTTCCCAAATGAAATATATTATTGGAAAGGAGAGAGAGAGGAAGCCACAAATAAATGGACTCACAGCTTGGTGCATCAGGTAAGAGTAGAGTGGATGGGGTAATTCTAACCCCACCCCGAGATGCCAGGGAGACTGCCATATTCTCCTGGTACCACTAAGCTCAACCCTGAGATAATGCTGAATGACTGTAACCCATTTTCATTGCAGGGAGAGGCAGACATGAAATAGTTTTTTCACAGGGGACACCTAAATGCTGTCTTGACATTAGGAATTGGATTGAACATTTTAGATCCGGCAGTCAATTGTCATGGTGATGTTTTATTTTGACAAACCATTTGATATACTTGGCTAGTGTGTTGTTGGCTGATTTTTTAATTTTAGTTTTCGTTTCCCCCCTTATTCTTACAATGATTTTTTTGGGGGGTGGGGTTGTATTTCTGAAATCTATTTTGTCTTCCTTGAAAAATCACAATGGTCATTGGCTGAAAGCACTAAAAAGACTGCCTAAACTCTTAGTTCTACCATAACCTTTTGTCCCTGGATAGCAGCCTTGCTCTTGAACTATTCCAGACCTGTGAGTGTCCTGCTATCCATCACCTTAGCCATCATGGGCTCCTGGGTACCTTCCCAATCTTATTGTCCATATCTGCACTGGTCCTTCTGCTATCGGAAAGGGTCAGCCTAGCTTAAAGCCTTTCATTTCCCCACAAGCCTGTCAATAAATGCCTTGATACCTGTTGCTTTGTTCCTTAAATAAATATCACAACTTCCTTCAGGCAGGCAAATCCCCCTTCATCAAACAGACAAAGGTTTTCAGAAGCAGCAGGTGGCTGCCCAATGGAACCTATAACCAAATACTGATGGGAAATAATGCCGAAACCTCTAGTTATTTTGCTCCCAGTGCACGCACTATGACCTCAGCAAAATCCGTTTAGCTTCAAGGATTTCATCATTGCTTTCTATTTTCCACTTTTGAAATTAAAGCCTTTGGGAAACTTGCAGTTATTATTTTCTCAAAAACTTGAGCCCATTCTCATGCAAAACCCAACCCAGCTCCATCTTCCAGACAGACTTGCATTAATGATTCCACAAGTGAACCCTATTTTTTACTTATAGTTTGACTTATCCATTGCTAATACAATGCTGGTAGCATTTGTTATATTAAGTGGTAATGTAATTGCATAGTTGCAGAGGGAGAAGAATATCAGAGCCCTGAAAATGGTTTTTTTGTGGAAATAGGCTGTCTTCTCTATCACAGTGAAAAGATGTTGGGCGGTTCATTCATTCTTCTTCCTGAAGATCTTCCAACATACTTGGATGTTCCTTCTAGTTAATTTCCCACTGGGCCCTTTACCAAATAGCTCTTTCTCAAGTAAGAATTCAGCCATATGTGATGAATCCAGTGATATTAGTATGTTTCCTAATTCTTACTTAAGTTAGCTTTGTAAGAACAACATAAGTTTCAGTCTTTGCTGCTAGTGAGTGAAGGACATTCTGAATAATCCAAAACCATTTATAACATTTTTTCTTTCTTTCCTGAACTGAGATGAGAGAGGGTTGCTCTAAACAACAACAAAAGTCAGTAAATTTCTGGTGTTGAAAGTGTAAGAAAAGACCCCAAAGCCTATCTATCCCTGTATCCTGTTTTCACAGTGACCAACCAAATGCCAGTGGGAAGTTTGCAAGGGTTTCTGTGCCACTTCTATACCTCTTTTCATAAAATCCCTACTATAAAACTGTAGAATCCACCTCATAAAGGTCTGACAATAGTTGTATTTAGAAGAAGGCATGCTATGACCTGCAACTATTTCCATAAACCATAGCTATGGGGTGAGGGTCCACAGCTCAGTGGTTGTCAGGAACATGGCTGAATTGAGTGCCTGGGAAGAGTCTGACTCTGGAGATGAGGGATTGCAGCCACAGACAGAGCAGGAGTGGGTTAGTTCTCTCCCCCCCCCCTTCATCAGACTCAGATTCCCAGAATCAGATAGAGCAGCAGACTTGGAAAGCTCACAGGCAGAGGGAGGGGAGGAGATAGATGACATTGAGAGGGTTGCTATGCAACCAGGAGGTAGGCAGTATTTAAAGGGATCTTCAATTGATAGTGGCGGGGGGGAGTTCACCCACCTTCTCCCCAAACCAGAAGAGCTGAAAGGGTTAAAATGCAATGGAAGTACAAGAGAGGAAGGACTGGATTTTGGCGCCCTTCGTGCTGCGAAAGGGGCGGAGACTCAGAGTGACCAACTCGTACCATAAAACTGCCAGAGACTCATTACTGTACTTTTCCATGTATAAGACTTGGTTATTTTGCTGTAAAACAATGTAAAAAATGGAGGGAGCGTCTTATACATGGATAGTGCATAGGGTGGACAGGCGATAGGTTGCAGCCGAGAGCAGGAGCTTGTCATTGGCAATTGGGTTGTAGAATGGTGTATGCTGCAATGGCTGCTGTTGATTGGCTGTCCCTGCAGGAGCTGGGCTTTCTTGCAGATGATTAGTTCTGCGTCGCACGCGATTGGTAGCATTAGTCAGTCAGGTGAGTGATTTTTGGCATGCCCCCCCAAAACAGCTCAGCAACTCTGGGGGCAATCCTCCCCCCCAAAAAGCTCAGCAACTCAGGGCCATCTCCCCCCATTTTCTTAAATTGTAGTCCCCCAAAATAGGGGTTGTGTTATACATGGAAAAATACAGTAATTCTTATCGGTGCTTGCATGACTGCTTACCTGAGATCATTACAATGGTAGAGTTTGTGTTTTGAATGCAAAAACTCCCAGTTTCAGTCCTTGACACCTCTGGTTAAATGGTGCTTGGATAGAAGGTTGGTTGGAAAAGACTACCTGAAGCCTCAGAGAGTTGCCATTGATCAGGGTGGACAATACAGACCCATGACCTGACTTTCAGGTATGAGACATGTTCATGCAAACTAGTCCTTATTCTCTCAAACAGCAAGATGATGTGGGAAAAAACCCAGTTTGTTGCCTGAACCACTTCAGAATGCAGGTGGCAACTTACATGATTGAAATCTGGCATGACAGTTCCAACCTGTGCCAATCTGGATACCTCTTGAGATATCGTTGCCAAGCTCAGCACAAATGTTCCCGAGGTGGAGGTCTTTATCCATGTTTGGATGTCTGTCACCATTGGTATCTCATGTGGATATTGGGAGGGACTTTTTACAAAATTTAATAAACAGACTAGGATGTTTAGCAGTAGCTCCACTTGCAAGCTTTTTCTTGTTTCAGCAATTACGCAATTCCAAAAATACTTTGCTTTAATTTCCCCCCTCTCTTATTATCTTACTGTGTTTAGAAAATACTTTTGTACCCTTTTCTTAGTATATTTTCAGCTTCTGTCAGATCTCTGTCTCAATTAATGTATTTGGGCAGGATGGAAGAAATGTTTCTTATTTGTACAAACTGATACCATGATGGTCTAAACTGTAATTAATTTACTACTTGATATATGGAGATTGTCAGCGGCGATTGGGTGGGTGATTTTTGGCTGCAACAAGGGCTGCCGTCGATTGGCTGCTGCTGGCAGCTAGTGGGCAGATGCTTGCTGGCTTTGGCGATGTGTGTGGTTGGCAGCGTTGGTCAGGTGGGTGAGTGTATTTCAGCAACCCCCCCATCTCAACAACTCTGGGCAATCTCCTCCCATTTTCTTAATTTGGAGCCCCCCAAAATAGGGGTTGTCTTATACATGGAAAAATACGGTATTTCTTCCTGACATTATACCTTTCTATAAACAGGGAATTATTTCTATGGGAAAGGATTCATATGCAAAAATGCAATGCCAATATCTGCCTTCTGAAGTGGCAGATTTATGAGAGTGCAATACAATATGATCATCTGACATGTGATCATTATATATTCTGAATATGTCTAAGACATCTTTTGGCATCTTTTCCTATTTGGCAGCATTTGAAGAATGGTATATATCACATTACACCACGTTCTACCTGATGACAAACAAAGCTAATGTATTATCTAGCTGGCAATTAAGCTGGACTCTTATCTTTTTATATTTTATCAGGATAAGGTGGCATTGGCACTAAAATTAATCTATATCTATCATTGGCAAAGTCAAAAATAATGTGAGTTATAATAAGAAAAGTATCTCTACACAAATCAAATAATAATAATAATAATAATAATTTATTATTTGTACCCCGCCCATCTGGCTGGGTTTCCCCAGCCACTCTGGGCGGCTTCCATAGAAACCAAAAATACACTAAAATATCACAGATTAAAAACTTCCCTGAACAGGGCTGCCTTAAGATGCCTTCTGAATGTCAGGTAGTTATTTATCGCTTTGACATCTGATGGGAGGGCGTTCCACAGGGCAGGCGCCACTACCGAGAAGGCCCTCTGCCTGGTTCCCTGTAGCTTTGCTTCTCGCAATGAGGGAACCGCCAGAAGGCCCTCGGCGCTGGACCTCAGCATCCGGGCAGAACGATGGGGGCGGAGACGCTCCTTCAGGTATACTGGGCCGAGGCCGTTTAGGGCTTTAAAGGTCAACACCAGCACTTTGAATTGTGCTCGGAAACGTACTGGGAGCCAATGTAGGTCTTTCAAGACCGGTGTTATATGGTCTCGGCGGCCGCCCCCAGTCACCAGTCTAGCTGCCAGTCTAGCTGCCTTCCCATGTTAGGGGAATTAATTAGTCCCCCGACTTCATTTCAAGGCTACAAAAGATAGCCTTCCTCCAAGGGACTGACTCTGCCATTATTTCCAATTACAGTGGTGCCCCGCAAGACGAATGCCTTGCAAGATGGAAAACTCGCTAGACGAAAGGGTTTTCCGTTTTTTGAACTGCTTCGCAAGACGAATTTCCCTATGGGCTTGCTTCGCAAGACGAGAACGTCTTGCAAGTTAGTTTCCTTTTTCTTAACACCGTTAATACAGTTGCGACTTGACTTCGAGGAGCAACTCATAGAACGCAGTGTATGAGCCTTTTTTGAGGTTTTTAAAGACTTTGGTGATTTTTGAAGCTTTTCCAAAACTTCTTTTGCAGCCATTTGGTAAGTTAAGCTTTTAAAACTTTTTGGGGGGGTTGGATTTTGGGTTGGGGTGTTTGGAATTCAAGTACTTGGTGTTGAGGAGGGGTTTGCAAGAATCTGGAAGCTTGTGTGTGTTTTTTCTGCATTTTTATGATTTTTTGTGACCATTGGGCCACTCTGCTGTTTTTTTTAAAAAAAATTCTGGATTTGAATTTCTGTGTCCTGGGTGAACAGTTGGGGAGGGGTTTGCAAGAATCTGGAAGCTTGTGGTTTTTTTCTGCATTTTTATGATTTTCTGTGACCATTGGGCCACTCTGCTTTTTTTTTTAAAAAATCTGGATTTGAATTTCTGTGTGCTGGGTGGCTGGGGGAACAGTTGGGGAGGGGTTTGCAAGAATCTGGAAGCTTGTGTTTTTTTTCTGCATTTTTATGATTTTCTGTGACCATTGGGCCACTCTGCTGTTTTTTAAAAAAAATTCTGGGTTTGAATTTTGAAATGCTCTTTACAGTATGTGTGACTTTAAAGAGCACTTAATAAACTCTTGTTGTACCAAATTTGGCTTTGTTTGGGCTTTTTTTGACCATAGGAACGCATTAATTGATTTTCAATGCATTCCTATGGGATTTCGTGCTTCACAAGACGAAAAATTCGCTAGACGAAAAAATTCGCAGAATGAATTAATTTCGTCTTGCGAGGCACCACTGTATGGTGTTCAGATATATTAGCCAGTCTGTAAGTTAACAGGATTCTGGAGGGTCTGGAACTTTATTCCAGCCTAATAATTTCAAGCGGAACACAGTTGTAGTAAAAAGGTAAAGGTGAAGGACCCCTGGACGGTTAAGTCCAGTCAAAGGTGACTATGGGGTTGCGGTGCTCATCTCACTTTAGGCTGAGGGAGCTGCTGTTTGTCCACAGACAGTTTTCCGGGTCATGTGGCCAGCATGACTAAACCGCTTCTGGTGCAACAGAACACCGTTCACAGAAACCAGAGCGCACGGAAACACCATCTACCTTCCCACCACAGCTGTACCTCTTTATCTACTTGCACTGGCATGCTTTCGAACTGCTACAGGTTGGCAGAAGCTGGGACAAAGCAACTGGAGTTCACCCTGTTGCAGGGATTCGAACCCTGACCTTTCGATCAGCAAGCCCAAGCGGCTCAGTGGTTTAGACCACAGCACCACGCATATACATTTGTAGTAGGTGATGGTCTCCCCGTGTTCCTGTGTCTTGTAACCCCATCACCATCATACAGATCTAAGTGGAAAAGTGATAGTGAAAAGAGTGCTGAAATGGAACAAGCCCAATGGAAGACTACTTGTCAACTGCTTTCCATGTGGGTAGCAACAGAGTGGCAATAGCTCTGTCTCTCATTTTTGATAGGGAAATGCTTTCTCTCCTGTTCAATACTGACTGCCCTAAACAGATCTTCAACTTCTTTTGGTTTGTCTTTTCAACAAAATGTGTGATTTTATTGGCCATAATATTCGCACACATAAGACTCAACATCTTAGAGCTATTTTATGCTTTTAGGTAGTGAGTGTACTGTAGTACTTTCCATTTAAGATAGAAACTTGAATCAAAATTAAGTTACTGTTCTTTGAAACTCAAAACAGTTGGTTTCTCTATATCCATATTTTTAAACTATACCAGCACAGCAAGATCAGAGTCGATAGAGGAAAGAGAAATAAATCATCTGGTGAGCCATTATCATTCACTTTACATGGGGTGGAAAACAAATATCGCTGTCATTTTCTGACATTCATTGTAGATAAATTGGAAATGTATATCATTCTTTAACATAGTAAAGAAACAAAAAAGCACCACCTATTATTCTGTGATATATGTTGCTTTTGTAATATATATTATCAAGAGAAAAAACAAACTAGTTCCCTTGACTCCCAGATGTTGAAAGCATATCTTATCATGTCCCCAAATCATAAAAGCCTCATTTAGAAGAAAAATAAAGGAAAAGCTTTTCAATTATAGGAAGAGCAAAATAAATGACAATTGTCTCTGTCTTCCTACACTACTGCTCTTGGAAAGAAAAGCGAGGAAGAGTGGGCATGTGGACTCTTGATAATATTAGAATTTATATGAGAACTTACTTCACAAAATAGTGAAGGGTTGCAGTAACGTCTTAGGGTGCATTTTTTGGAGGCTCAGTCCCTAGGAAGGGGTAGGAAAGACTCTCCTCTGAGAGCCCGGGAGAACCATTGCCAGTTAGTGAAAAGACGACTGAGCAAGATAGACCAATGCTTTGACTTGATTCAAAGCAACTTTCCATATTTGTAGTCTTGTATTATCATGGTTAAGAGTGCTCATACAGCGTTGTGTGTCTTTGTTCTATGAATTATGCACAAGATAAGAGAAAATAATTGTCGCTTTTTCCAAATACCATTATACCTATTTAAATGCTAAAATTCTTTTTTTAACATCTTATTTTCACTCTTACTGGAATAGATTCACAGATATACTCAGCCCACAAATATTGCCTCTCTCTTTATTTACAAGTTTTATTTATACTGGCTTGTTTTTGTTTTTTTGTTTTAGTTCTGAATACAGAAAAGCAGAATCTCTTCAGCCTTCAATAAAACTGAAGATTTTAATGGCTAAGAGCAGCCCTCTCCAAAGAATAATCAATGTCTGGCTGAAATTCTATGGTGACAACAGCTAATTGAACTTCAATTGATGAGAGTCGTACACACTAGGATAAATGTTACCTTTCGGATTTAAGGTAAATATCAAGTAATCTCATTCAGATGTCTCCTAGATTTGTGATTGGTACTGTCAGTTTACGGCAGTGCATTCATTATCCTTTTGTTAACACAATTAATTGTTACTCAGAGATTTTTATCCTTGCAATAGGAAAATACTAGTTGTCAAATTCCATTCAGTGGTCTATACACAGGTAACATTTGGCTTGATGAAGGTTTGATATAGACAACTAATTGCATACATACCAATAAGGTATCATGAGAGCTTTGCAGATCTAAATTAAAATTTCAGTGCCCTAATGTTGTTGGCTTAGAGAATAAGAAATAAAGAAAATTCATTCCATATAATATACCTGACAAGTGCCTATTTGGATATTTTGCCCTAAGCAATTTTCTGTCTTGTAGCCTGTCTAATTAAAAAGTTAAGGAAAGCGTGTATCATTGACAGTTACAAAAGTAATGGAATGTCATAATTCATTTAGAGATAACAGTGAAAGATAAAGATAAGATTTTTCTAGATGACATGCAGAATTAAAAAGCTTCTACGAAAGAACCACTAATAATCTGGGATGGAAAATTGTCAACCGTACTTAATAACATGGTTTGCTTTTCAACATTTAAAATTCTCCTATTGCTATCTTTACATTTTGCTTTGTGTTCTTGTATCAACTTCCTAGATCCTAATTCAAGATGGTACTTTTCTAGCTAGGTAGATAACTATCTATGAAGAGATAGTTCCTTTCCAAAGAAAATACGTTTTTAATTTATTTTTAGATGCAGATATATACATTAATTGAACTTGACTGGTTGATGCAATTATCATTTTGCCCACTGACATTATATACATTTTAAAAAATGTGATAATATGGCAATTTCATTTCAATGAAGCTTTAAAAATCATATTTATATGGCTTATTTGCAGACTGTAAGTTGCAATTACATTTCTATTCTCACCACTTAATAACATTTGCTTGGTCTTTGAAGAATTGACAACGTGTCACATAATATTAATCATTCCCTACTTTATGAACTGGATTTGATTGGTTTTACAATAGTCTTTATTCCAACTTCTTTGTGAGTTTTCCTGCCTTGTGCTTCTCAGAGCAGCTGATAAACTTAATTCTAATTAACTGATGTGCATACATCTATAGCCATATATGCATTTAATCCTAGAGGTACTGCACCTGTCTCCACTAAGGCCAATGTCAGGACCTGGACTGTTATGTAAAGGCAACATTTTGCCAACTGAGCTGAAGGAAAAGATGGCACTCTCCCCCAAGGCCCATACTGGTAGTTGAATCTCACTCCAATACTGGTCAAATGACAGTGGCCTCCACTGGCTATTGTATGGGTACCAGGGCATGCCAAATGGCACACACAGCTCTGTCCTTTCCCTGCCTCACTTTGCCTCATCATAGAGCCAGCCCTGGGACCTGGACAACAGGCTTAACTAGAAGACGAGTCACTGGGCCACAGACTTCTCCAACATGGTGAGCTGTAAAAAGGTAAAGGTAAAGGGACCCCTGACAGCTAAGTCCAGTTGCAGACAACTCTGGGGTTGCAGTGTTCATCTCGCTTTACAGGCTGAGGGAGCCGGCGTTTGTCCACTTGGCAGACAGTTTTTCCAGGTCATGTGGACAGCATGACTAAGCCGCTTCAGGCGCAATGGAACACCGACACCAGAGCAGTGCACGGAATTGCTGCTTACCTTCCCGCTGGAGCGGTACCTATTCATCTACTTGCACTTTCTGGGATGCTTTTGAACTGCTAGGTTGGCAGGAGTTGGGACCGAGCAACGGGAGCTCACGCCATCGTGGGGATTCAAACTGCCAACCTCCTGATCGGCAAGTCCGAGAGGCTCTGTGGTTTAGACCACAGTGCCACCCACATCCCCCATGGTGAGCTGTATTTATATTTAAATTACAGTCATTGTTTCTACATTTGCACCCATACATATAAATTAGCATATGCAAACATGCAATTCTGAGTCTATTTTTATCTTTTTTGTGAAGCGTTTCCTCTTTTTCAAGAATGAAAAAATGGCAACTCTTAAGAGTAAACTTTACATAGTGTCATTTCAAACTCAAGGGTCAATATACAGGTCTGGCACTTCTTTTTGTAGCTTAAATTCTGCATAGTTGTCCTTTCAAATTGTATGGTGATGGTACAGATGGTGAACAAATTGAGAATACAGTGGTACCTCGGGTTACATACGCTTCAGGTTACATATGCTTCAGGTTACAGAATCTGCTAACCCAGAAATAGTAGCTCAGGTTAAGAACTTTGCTTCAGGATGAGAACAAAAATTGTGCTCTGGTGGCATGGCAGCTGCAGGAGGCCCCATTAGCTAAAGTGGTGCTTCAGGTTAAGAACAGTTTCAGGTTAAGAACGGACCTCCGGAATGAATTAAGTACTTAACGCAAGGTACCACTGTATACCATAGCTTTGTGGCAGTGCATGTGGTTTGTATACAAATTATCCCAGGATTAATTTTTTTACATCTCAAATTTAAAGGATATACAGAGAGATCTGCTAGTTAGACAGTATTGGTCTCTAGATAGATCAATAGTCTGATTCATTATAGGGCAACTTCATGTCCATATGCTTCGTTGGTAATGCCAGTTTTGATGTTTATAGATGAATGTGGCAATGATCAATCCTGAGGTGTCATGCAGGCTTGCATCAGGTCTTTCTCCTTTTTTGTTGTAAATTAATTTTTATCGGTTCTATAATTATGACAACACGCATAAACACAACAAATACAGTGTTCCAAAAGCAATTAAGTATACAGATGAAGACTGTGTCCATTGTAAATTTATACTTTTTCTCTTGGTATTTTTTTTCCAAATAAATCTGACTTAGTAAAGTGTGATTGGTCCGATCTCAAGAAAAAAATGGCAGTTAAGAGTTGCAGATGAGAGCATTAATATAATGGTAGTGCTCTATTTTTATCGTTCTTGTTAACCGAAGCAACAAAATCAAACTAGTATGAAACAAATTTGTCTGCTTTTATATTTACCCTGGCCATTCTCAATTTCTCTACCAATTCTCCAAATTTTCTTGTGCCAGTATTCCATTGACCCCTGCTTTTATATATTTAAAAAACTGTATGACTGTCAGTCTGGTTGACACATCAAAGTGTTACTTTTTAGGTCTGTATTGCTTTTAGAAAAAAATATTCAGAATGGCTGTGAGTCCATATCTAACCGTTGCTTTGGTAGATCTCATAAATTTTGGAAAACTAAAGACCCAAAAAGAGATGTTGACACACCCACCACGTGTGGTGGTCTGTACCTTTGGCCATGCAGTGTCACCAGCAATTGTGAGGAAAGCTGTAGGCTGATTTAGGGGAGCTTTGGGTAGATAGTATGCCACCAGTGTGTCAGTTTTAGCATGGTTTCTTTGGGGTGTGTGGAAACTGATTTTAGGTGTAGTCTATCCCATGGTGAATTCCAGGCCTTTCCCCCTATTTCTCTGCAGCAACCAGAGAGCTTAATTTGCATTTCTGAGGTAGAAATGATACCCAGAGTCACCTACCTGTCAATTTTTGCATGGCAAATCAGTGTTGTAAAAACATACCTACCTGGTAGATTACATTGTCATTAAATGTTGCTTGCTTTTTGTGGTAATTTATGGTCTCATGCCAATACCACTTTACTATCTGACTGCTGAAGGGCAAAAGCCAACCGACAGACTTTTCCATGTCAAAAAAATGTTGGTTTCAATTAGCTTTGCAGCACAGTGTGAAAGAGTTGTGGTATGTGGTCTGTTTCTAAAGTTTAAATAACAGCAAATTAAACGGGAGGTGAGACCAATAATTTAAAGAATCTTCCTTAAAGCGTTCCACTTAAAGTCTGTATCTGCAGCAAAAACATAAAAGATTATGTATACAATTTACGAAGAATGTTTGCAAGCATTAGCAGCAATGTCTGCACCTTATCAACGTACATTGATTTAAAATGCATCCTTTCGTTTAAATGGTTTTGATTTTCTGCCTGGAAGACAAAAGAGAAAATTAGTAGCTATCACTTACTGAATTCACAGAATTGTACATTTGCCTTCAGGTGGAAAGATTTGTTTTTCCGTTTATTCACAGGGTAATGTTGACTTTGTACATGAGAAATGTATGACCAAGCAATTGATGTGGTTACTTTCCAAGTCAACATTACCCTGTGAATTAAAGTGGAGGGCAGGTCATGGGATAGTGACTGCCACACTGCAATGACAACATACATATTGGGCCTGATGTAGGAGAATCTACAGGAATTTTCAGGAAATGCTTCTGCTATTCAGTGAGAAGTCCTCCCAGGGTGGTGGGAGGACAGGTAAATGAGTTCTGTAAATGTGGATCCACTACTGGGAATAACATTATTTATACCTATCATCAGATAAACTCAGTAGGCATATGGATAAAATCACAATAGTGACCTCAGTTGATCTTAGAGACTAAGACTGAGCAAACAGCATGCAGCAGTTTCTCATCTAACTATGTGAACCTTTAGGTCAATATCAGCTAAAAGAATCATACCCAGAAGGCTATTGGAATCCAGTGCAGATATTGGAATACTGTCCCCTTGGAAATCTCTTCCATTATTCAGTGTACTCTCCAGGTTCATCCTCTTAGTAATATTCTTTTCCAAGTAGTTTACAGGAGTGTTGTAGAACCATGAGCATGAAAGAAGGGTTTTTTTTGGGGGGGTGCATTTCTATTGCCTCTTCCACACTTAGAGTGTTTCCACATAGGGGCTTAATACTGCAAACAGATCTTAAAATATCACAAAGGAGTCATTGACAACAAACTTAATGGATTTTCTGCAGGGAAGGAAAGTCTGGATTAAACTGGAGGGGGCTGAATATGATCTGTGATTCCCGCATTGCAGGGCATTGGATTAGATTATTCTTGGGGCCCCTTCCAAACCTGCTTTTCTATAATTCTATGAACTGTATGTTTCTTCCAGCAACTTTGTGTGGACTATGTGAAACACTTGCATGCACCAATCCCACAATAAACACCTGTTTGGAAGCACCATAAAGGTGATATCCATCTAAGTCATACCCAGAGTAGACTCAATGAAATTAGTGGGTGTGTTCCCTATATTTGTAAAACCCATCTAGATCTTCCATAACTGTCTCTTGCTTCTCTGATCCGCACAAAAGCTGACGCTTGTACTCAGGTGAGATTTTCCCCCCAAGCACTTTATGATTCTGTGGAATTCTTGTTTGCTTGTTGTACAACTCTATGACCACAGCAATTTGTAGTCTGAGTTTCAGTGACCATTAAATTCACTAGTGCCATAGTATTATGTCTCCAGGACCAGACTAAAAACCCCAGCATAATCTAGCTTGTGTAGACAATATATATAAAAAAGAATGTTCATGAGATATTTAGGAACTAGAAAGAATAGATGTCCAAAGGCTATTCTACATTACCAATAACGCATATGAATATGCACCACAAACCAAAAATAATGGAAACATATTGCTGGGAAAAGATATAGTGTAGCAGACTGTAAATGATGTTGCCTTAACAGAGGACAAAATGAGCATGGCCTCTCTGCTAAGCCATAACAAAAGCTGTCATATCTAGTTCAATTCAATAGGTTTATTTGTACTAGCCAAAGGCCATGACAATTGCCATATCTAGTTGTGAAAGCTAGGAAATGGCAAACAGTATGAATTTGTGTCCTCAGATTTTCCGCCTTTTAATCTGTTAGTAGAATGAAACATACCATTCCAGTATCTGAGGGTTGACAAAGGAAAATAATCTACAGGAAACTTTTTAAAAGATCGCAATGAGGGACAAAGCATTCATTTTGCATGTTAATAAACTTATGAAAATTTGATATAACTTTAGGGGAAACAAATATGAAAAAGATATAACAAGAGCTAGCAGATCAAGGTTAGGAACATACAAATTCCAATTACAAAAAGGCTCAATTTTACCAGTGAGTGAACTTAGTGTTCAAGGAATTTTGTATGAGTTAGCTACATTTCTTAACTATATGTTTTCATCAAATTCTGGCCTGCCCAAGATGGAAGACAGTTTTGCTAGAGTCAGCTTAAATGTATCAAATGTGATAATATGTATCGAATCCTGTCAAAGAAAGGACGTGGTGGTTTCTTTGTTTTATTAGAAATTTTAATATTGGAACAAGGGCTTGTGGGATATGAAGATAACTTGGGTGAAGTTCTAACAAAATGCCTGGCTGGCATCCAACTAAGGGATTCTCTAGGAGGCTTAGTTTGGTCAGAATTGAATATACACAAAATACATTACTTCTGCTAAATGAGCCACCATAGTCACTAGACGGCTGTGAAAATTTTTGTCCTGGGCTTTTTAGACTCGTCTACCCATGTACTCTCTGAAACCAAAGAGGTGCATTGCTTGCCAGATGTGAAATGTATTGACATTATGTTCAGCTCTCATACCCAACTAGATGGGGACCTATTTTTCCTCCTACTTACCCTCCTGGGTAAGATAGTAAATGGATCTACCAGGTTATACATTGGTGAGAATAATTATTTTTTGGAATGAGGTACCACTTTGGCACTTGTTTTTTTATTCAGGCTGATTGCTGCTGGTTGATAATTTGCTATCTGGGAATGACATGGGTTTTTTTATATTCCTTATATTCCTTTAACCCAGGGTCTGATTGGGCTTATCTTACACATTCCTTTTAAAATTGTATTAATGCATCACAACATTGACCAAAACACTAGGGCTTATGTGCAGTTTAAATATTGGTAAATACCGTTACTGAGGACAGAACTCTAGTGTACTTCAGCTAGTAGACACAGAAGACACATAAAAGCATAAGGAAATTGAAAATTGAAAATAAAAAGAAATTATTATTAATAATAATAATTTTATTTGTATCCCGCCCTCCCCTTCCGGAGCTGGGCTCAGAGCGGCTAACATCATATAAAACACAATATACATAAAAACAAACAAACAATCAATTAAAATGCACCCCAAAATTAATTCAAATAAATTAAAATTTAAATTAGACTGGATGAATGGCCATCCTCAAGTTAAAATTGAAAGCGGTTAATAATAAACAAAACCAAAACATGCTAGCTTCTATAATCTGATTTAGCAATAGTGATAGATAAATAGATGATAGATAGATAGATAGATAGATAGATAGATGATAGATAGATAGATAGATAGATAGATAGATAGATAGATAGAGATAGAGAGATAACAAAGTCTTAGGTTTTTCAAGGAATTATCAAGCCATGCATCCAAAATGGAGTGTCTTAACAGCCAAGTTTAAGCCAGTAGCTAAGTACTTCAGCACCTTGGCCAGTTCCATAGCTCCAGTCTGAAGATAGCATGTCCTAAGCACACCATTTTAAGATACCTCTGAGACTGTGAGGTGGGGTGAGGGCGTCGTGTGCCTATGACATTCAGCTCCTCCTGTGCGTATTCTCCATGGGTTCAGAAGCTTAATTACCTGTGCAGATTGTATTCCCAACCAATCTGGAGCATTTCCTTGAAGTCTGCCCTCCCACGGAGATTTATAATTAATATACAGCAGCATAGGGGAGTTTTAAATGTTATCCAGTTCAGGCTCAAACTTAAGGAGATTTCTCACACCTGTCTATTTTTATCATAATCCAACTTGGTTTCTGGTAGTTTAACCATCTGGCTGGCAGGAAGTCTTTCTTGATTAAAGAAAGAGTGCACAATAGGCGTGACTCTGGTCATAGAATTTGCATTTTCAGAAGTGCATGAGGCCAGTATTGGTCAGGCCAGCTGTGCAGTATGTAGTAAATAAAGCAACCCCTGTGTTGCAAAATATGAGTCAGCAATATCAAGAGATGGCCAGAAACAATAAAAATGTGAACAACTTTATGGAATAATTCAAAACATCAAACAGCTAACAAAGTCTCTGAAAGACTGGCACTGTGATTCATTTAAAGACTTTCAGAGACTTTCAGAGACTTCAGTTTGTTAGTTTTGATGTTTTGAATTACAGTGGTACCTCAGGTTACAGACGCTTCATGTTACAGACTCCGCTAACCCAGAAATAGTACCTCAGATTAAGAACTTTGCTTCAGGATGAGAACAGAAATCGCGCAGTGGCAGTGCGGTGGCAGCGGGAGGCCCCATTAGCTAAACTGGTATCTCAGGTTAAGAACAGTTTCAGGTTAAGAATGGACCTTCAGAACGAATTAAGTTCTTAACCCGAGGTACCACTGTATTCCATAAAGTTTTTCACATTGTTATTGTTTCTGGCCATCGTGTTGCTTTTGATATTGCCAGCTGTGCAGTATGGCTACACTTGAATTCTACCAAAATGCAAAGGTACAGAACATCACACATACAACCTTTCAACCACTGTACTTGTTGTGGAGTGATCATATGGCTGCATGTCAGAATTCGTTTAGAGGGCACTTGATTTCTTGCCCACTGAGACTCATAAAAATATATGTAGAAATACAACAGTATTTGCATGTGAAATATTTTGGTTTAAAAATAAAATCAAAATAAACCAGGAAGGTCTTTCGACGGATCTAACTGAAATGGGGAAAAAAATTGGGTGTGAAATGGAGTATAGGATTGCTGCCCTTGTTGCTGTCATTTAGTTCGTCTTAGTGGTTAATAAGACTGGTTGCTTTTAAACAAAGACAAATATCTGGCAATGGAACCCCAAAAAGAACTGGCAGTGAAAGCAATAAAAAGCTAATTTAAAAATTATAGCATCCTAATAACTCTGTCAGATGCTCACAATGGGAGGATGATGCTTGCCCGGACTTTATCTCTGTGGTGTTCTGAGGACAACCACGTACATTCCATTTTAATTCTCTAGGGTTTATTTGCCAATCCTAACAGTGTGTTTTCATGCTGAGCATTGTTCAGAACCTATTGCGCTCATATAGCCTTTGGATCTCGATCCTGTTTGCTAAATTATTATGTTTCTAAGTCATGTATATGTATGTATGTCCATATAAAACCAGCATGATATTTACAGTTAGTTTTGCCATCAAGCCAAATCTGAACATACATACATTCTTTCCCCCCTCTTTTCTTTTTTTACTGAAAGAGGATCAGAGAGAGCTCAAAATGTATTAGCTTTGCTTCTTCTGTCAGATGGTTGAAAAATGATACAGCATAGACATCTGCATCTTGTTTACCTGCTCTAGCTAGAACCTTCTTTTCAGTTTATTAGGATCCAGTCTCTGGCAATCTGAGCAATCCCTTTCTTTTCCCCTACATCCCAAGCCTTAGTACAAGAAATGACTGTGAATTGCAGGTTTAGCAAGTCTGGAACTGGTGACTCAATGGTCCAAAAGTCACAAGAGATGCTGCACTAGGGTACCAATCAAACGTTGAACCCTACCCCCAAAGAGCTACTGCATTCATTCAGTACAGCAGTTTCATGGTGAAGCTATAAGGCAATTTCCAACACAAGAGTGCTGTTGACTTCTTTGTGGATCATATAGTTGGTACAAATCATGATATCGTTGGGATCCAGGGTCATAACACCAGCTGTGCCTTTCATACCAAGTCCCAGGGCATGGCCTGCAGGCATATGGTATAGTAACCTTGTTGAAGTTAAGCAGGTCTGGTCAATGTCTGGATGGGAGATACCTGGAAACCTTGTGTAAGTTTCCTGGAGTTCCATCATGAAAGAAAATTGAGATATGAATAGAAAGGAAGAAGAAAACACCAGTGTTGGAATGCTACCATTAAGTTCTAAAAGCAGTTTACTCATGCAGTAACCAATAATATTCAACCATATAATTGGAGTGCCTCTTCATATTGTCACTTATACAAAGGAGACGTTGTCATGAATCTTTTGCATTTGAAGATTATCATGTAAATTACCTTTAGATTTTTGTGCAGATCCCATTATTCTGAATCCCAGCCATACTGCTCTGTCTTTTCCCCCATGACAGACACAGAAGTATGTCTGCAAACAGTGTTCTCCTGGGTTTTTCTGTAAAATCAAAGACTTTCTGTGTACTGGACAATCTTGCTCCAGTTTTTAGGATCATACTTGTCATATACTACAGGAAGAGATACCTTCATACTTATTTTTGCTGGCTGACCCACAAGATGGCACTAAAGAGAAAAGCGACAATTTTCCTAATAAAAAGTGAAAAGCAAATGCAGGAGACCATATGTTGAATCAATGTTATTTTAATTAGAAGCATGCTTCTTTCATTGTCAGTTACATTATATTTTGTGACAATCCCTAAAGCTAAATAACTGAAAAGATGGTTCATTTTTGCTCGATTAGCTGTTACTTTTGAAAGTAAATGAATAAGACTTAAATTGTGTACCATTCCAGAACACTATCTCAGAATCATGTGCATATTGTCATCAAACTGATGTTCGTAATTGTTTCCTGCTGCAAAGCACATATATAAAATATCAAACAAGAAAACAAATTGGCTTGATGCTTTTCCTAAAATGATGATGATGATGATGATGGTATCTGCAATCCTGGAGACACTTAGATTACTTACATCCCATTGACATCATCCAGCACTTTAACTGGTAGTATTTGAACAAACAAAGGTAAATTAAGTTGCATTAGAACATAATACATTTTCCTCCATCTGCAACTAACAGAACAATACCCACTTGCATAAGGCTGTAATTCTAATGTTCAGGGTTGTGCTGTGAATGTGCCATCCTGTTTTAGGCTTACTTCGAAGTCAATCCTATCGAAGTAAGCAGGATTTATGTCTGAGTGCATGGGAATATGACTGTCCTGCGTGGCTGCCATCTGATCACTACTTTGGGGAAGTACGGTAAATAAATTTAGTAAACCCATTTTTTGAGTATGCAAATTGAGGGTAAGGTGGTAAAATAGTAAAGGGATACTTACATAATTGCTCTTAACCAGTGACAGAAGTCTGCAACTGGAGATTTCTGATCATGGATTTGTTGTAATGAGGACTTAAAAGGGTGTGTTGTGTGTAAGAAATACTGCATTCAGAATCCCCCAGAGCTCAGACACAGCTCTCTGAGAGAGGATATGTGCAGTCTTAGTCCAATACATCTATGCCCCTGATCAGCATTATAGGGGGGCTTCAATCAGACTCCTCAGAAGGGCAGTAAGATTTTGCTATCTTGCACACTGTTATCACTATCAGAAATGGGACAATGATGGATACATTCAAAGTAACTTGCACTGAGTGAATCCATACTTTTGAACTATGAGTTTTTATGACAATGGTTAGCTATTTAAATAATTCATTTTAAGCAGCAGAAAATGGAACACATGAGTAAAGCGGAAAGAGAACCAAAGGCACTGAGATATTTCCAACTGAAAAATACAGAAAATATTGACATTTAAAGGGTAGATTTAAAAAAAAAAGCCTGTGTGGAAATATTTCTGCATATGGAGCTCAGGGAAAGAAAAATGATGGGACTACATCATAGCTGGAATGCACAAAGTAATGAACAACATAAAGAACAGCACTTCCTGTTACAGTGGCAAAAATAAAATCTATGCATTTCAAACTAAAAGAAGAAAATACTTTTAATGCAATAATACATCAGTGACACATAGAACACTGTTGCAAAATGTAACCAAAGGCAAAAATATAACACTTTTCAAAGTTTTAGAGATGGAGATGAATTAAACTACTCGTGCCTTAAATTAATTATGACAACAAAATTAGGGATGAAGATATTTAAACACTGAAGAAAATGCAAACAATTTTCCAAGGAAAGACTTATAGTCATTTTTTGGTCTGATCCCATGCACTGTTAGATGCACCTAATCTGGCTGATTTCAGAACCTATGTTACATCACAAGCTGGGGCTGCAAGCCAGTTCAGGGCATCATGCTGGCACAAGATGTCACCAAAACCTGGAGGTAGCCCTGGGCATACTTATGGCATAACACAGCCTAGTTCAAAAGACTGGACATAAGGGAAGTCATTGCTGAAATGAGGACACAACTGCTTATCAGCGCGCTGCGAGGACATGAGTTCAGCGTCCAGAGAAATGCTAGACCAGAGGAGCTGGCACTCTAGGGAACGCAATCTCTTCCGTAGCAAAAATATATTTGTTCAGATGTGTACCTTTTAGAAATTGGGGCTGGGATGGATGGCTGGATGTGTCCCAGTAGTGAAGCATAGGCAGACATGAACTGCTCCACTGCTTCTTAAATGGAAAGGATTAGACCGCATTGCTGCAGCAAGAACCTTTTACTCAAGCACATGAAAATGCTGAGGTCAGTCAAACTCTGTTTTGACAAATGTGGTCTTAAACATACTTGTGTTTTATAATCTAACATCTTCGTCCACTGTGCCACTCTTCATTCTTCCATAGCAAAATCCTTTGGTGCCATAAGCCATCTTTGCACGAGATTCTCTTTTCAGGAAAAAACAAACACGTATTCTGCTATTCTCCACTCAAATGGAGAACCATTAGATGAAAAGAATGAACACATTATTTCACCACACTGTTGGGATCCCCACCTTGTATTGAAACATCAGAGGTTGTCTCAGCTAGATAGAGGGTGTTGTCAGTAGTGGACATTCTACATAATCTTAAAAATAGGAATTTGAGGTTTAGTCATGTACTAACATAATGACTTGAGAAGAGCCTGCTGAATGAGGCCAATGGCTTATCTTGTCCAGCATCCTGTTGTCACAGTGGCCAGCCAGGTACCTATGAGAAATCAGGAAGCAGCAGGACCTGAGCACAAGAGCATTCTCCCCTCCTGTGGCTTCGTGTTGTAACTGGTATTCAGAAGCACAGCCACCTCCAACTGTGGAGGCAGCAAAAGCCTTATGCTATATGAGGGTAAGTAACCCATCATCATATTTGGAGCCAGGAAGGAAATAGTCCATCCCAAGACTGGCTTGGGAAAGGCCTGTCAAACTTCTTCAAAAGTCCCACATCTATCCAGTTATGAAAGAAAATATTTGATGTATCCAGAAAAATGAAGCATAAATCAAAAAGGTTCAAAGGCATGTTTAAAAACAACACAAGCCCACATGCATTCTCTGAAATTTATACTGCAACGCTTTCTGTTTAGGTGAGTTCAGATCCATGAATAAATTGTCCCCCCACCTGTATGATATATGGCTAAGGTCCCTTATTTATAGACTCTTTCTGCTAAGAGTACAAAATGGCAATATAGATGCTGAGTTGCACCACTGGAATCTCAACAAAGAGAATTAAACTGATGTTGCCAGTCTTTTTTTAAAACTCTCTTACCACAAGATAGGCTTGTATATAAAATAGGAAATGCATTATCTGAAGTGTATCCAAGTGTCTTCTGAAACATCTTGTCTGGAAGGACAGTTTTTACAGTGAATGTGTGTGATGATGTGCTCCTTTTTCAGCACAAGTGAAGTCTTGTCCTGTAGCTCATAAAATGTGATTGCATACAAGATGCTGATGGCCTAGAGGAATTTTTTAAATAATGGAGTCTCATTACCAAGATGCTGCTAAAGAAATAAGACTTGATTTGTTAACTTTCAGCAGCGTCATAGAGAAAAGTCAAGGTGAAGAGTGAATTTCAGAGGGAATGTGTAGGAAACCCATTTGTGAATTTACCGTAGGAATAAAATACCTAAGGCTTTGGAGGACAGTTAAGCTGTACTGTAATTCCCCACACACTTACCAGGAATGAGTCCCATTGAACTCAATAGGTGTACAGTTGTACCTTGGTTCTCAAATCCTTGGTACTTGGACGTTTTGGCTCCCAAATGCCACAAACCCGAAAGTGAGTGTTCTGGTTTGCGAACACTTTTTGGAAGCTGAACATCTGGTGTGGCTTCCCCAGCTTCCAGTTGAGTGCAGGAAGCTCCTGCAACTGATCAGGAGCCGCGCCTTGCTTTTCAAACCATTTTGGGAGTCGTATGGACTCCCAGAACAGATTAAGTTTGACAACCAAGGTACAACTGTACTTCTGAGTACAGGTTTTCGTTCTAATATAAATGAATTGTCCCATAATAGTCAAATTTATTTTCCCCTACATATAAATTACCTGTAAAGTCATAGATAAATATTATGTATAAATCAATGTAAAGTCCAAATATTTTGTTTCAAAGATAAAGCGGGAATATTGAATTGCCATGGTTGAAAGTATATCTGAAGCACCACAAAGCCACCATTGTTGCCACAGAAAATGTTAAAATGCCAATGGCAATGAGATATCAAATTTTGGCTCAGTAGTGTTTTGAACGTTGCTCTGGAAAATCTGGATCCAGATCATAGCTTTGCCATTTTCCCATGGGGTGGCCCTGAACAAATGACCTTCTTCCTGCCTCTGTGAAATAGGAATAACAGCTGCTTTCTCCATTGAAATACTGTGATAGGAATTCAGTAAGGATTGTAAAACACATGGCACCCTTTAAATAACACTGATAAAAAGAGTTGTTCCTTTTCTAGTCAGTATAAAACTTCTCTGCTGGGGTGTTTTCCCCCCCAGACACCTGGGAACAAGTGGGTTTTTCTCTTAAAGGAGTAGTCAAGTGATGTTCATTATCACACCAGTCACCTGTCCTGTCTCCAATGGATAAACTGACCTTTTTGGTGATCTTGGCATGTTGAATATAAATGCTTCAAGCATGTACTTGGATCATAAAGCCACTCTGTAAACCTTCAAAAAGCGAGTTAAATCAGGATGTGTCAGGTTAAGATCTGAACATCTGTTGAAATATTATGTTGACCTCAACATACCAAAACTTCAATGTGACTTCAGTGTGAGAGTTGGCCCTTTGGGAGCATAGGAAAAAAATGTTACAAAGATGACTGTGTTTCTGATGGGTGCTTCAAACAGTCTGCAAATAAAGGCTTCAAAACAGTCAGATGCATGTATCCATGTAAAAGCATTTAATGAAACACACACACATCTATAAAGCTCAATGTTTTGTTTTGTAGTCTTTTCCTGTTTCTCCGTGTATCTCCTGGCCATAGTTTCCCAGTAATTGCTTCCTATAGGAAAACCATTTAAAATTACACAAAGCCAGCAGTGCTTTTTGGGAACACCTCTTCAGAAAAACTACTTCTACAGCTCCGCTGTCTCTACACCTCCCACACTGTCAGTCTCTCCACATTTCCCCTCAACATGTTAACTGTATGCACTTTTACATTTCACATTCAGCATACTGACCGGTGCTACGTCCTTAGCAAACCACCTTTATTGCCCATCACGGACGGATCTCTCTAAGCTCTGTGGTAAAAACCGATGAATGTTCAGAACTATGTCTGGAAGGACAAAGCTCCTAGTTATTATCTTTCATAATCCGTGAGCTTGCAAGCCTGTAAGAGAAACCATTCCAGTTGCAATAAAACCTTGGGCCATGTGACAGCAAGATACAATGAAGGAAAAATTAAGGGGCTGAATGACAAAAGAGGGCTGGGATCTGAACTCCCCAAAGTTCAGTGAACCAAGTACTTCATCAGTGCAGTGAGATGTTAAGAAAAGCAGTCAAAGCTTGTGGTATGGATAGCTACATATGAACCCTCCTCCCTCCACCATGTGGTCTTTGTTTTCAGTGCCACTTTGTAACAACTACAGACGGAGAAGGAGCGTTTATACAGTGGTACCTTGGGTTACAGACACTTCAGGTTACACGATTTCAGGTTGCAGATACTGCAGGTATCCACACAGATCATATTCGCAACCCGAGGTTCCACTGTACAAAGGTGGAGGAGTTTAGTGTACCATGATGGAAGCAAACTTCTTTGAGTAGTGAGTTCCTAAAGATGAGCGGTTTCTCTGCAATGGCTGGCTGAAAGTGGCCATCATGTCAAGATAACTAAACAGTATGCCCCATTTTACCATATTTTTCCATCCATAAGACGCTCCCATGTATAAGACCCCGCCCCCTGTTTTGGGGGACTCAGATTTAGGAAAATGGGAAAAGATGGCTCCGTGCATAAGACACCCCCTAATTTTTTACAGTATTTTTTAGGGGGTGGGACTAGTCTTATACACGGAAAAATACGGTATATATGCATATGTGTAAAATGCCACTTGACATTTTGCTTCCCTCTTATGGGACCACAACAAATGTGTACAATTAAAGTTGAAAGAAATTAGGTTATGAGCTACAGAAATACGCGTAGTCTAAATAAATGCAAGCATGAATGATATAGCTCTAGGGCTGAGCTGAGGACAATATGGCGGATGAAGCTTGTAGTAAGAAACAAATCTAAGGTGCAAAATAATTTTGTAGAGAAGTCCTGTCTCATAATTCTTGAAATGGAACCTCAACTTTTTTTTTTGAGGGACCGTTTATGTGCATAATTCTGCATTCAGCATATTAGCGTTGTGCTATTGATATATTCTAGGTGTTGGAAAGTTGTTCTCTTTCGAAATGTATTTGAGAAAAATGGCAAATTCCTTCTAATGATTCCAGCTCTTTGTGTCTCTGCCTCCTACCCTCTTTTCCTACCTTCATTCATTTTGCCGATTTCCTTTTTTGCTTACTGTCGGGTACTATTAAAGCCTTGGAAATGTGCTCGAATGCCTTTGTAAAAAGTTTTACACGTATGCTAAAGGCAATTTCTTACAGACTTTAATGTTTCCATCCATACAGGCAAAAGAAGAATCACTTTGTCTGGGAGAGCAGCCACATTTGCTGTGCAAGAGGGTGCTTCTTCAGCCGCTTAGTTGCTAGAACTAGAACTGCTGAAGCTTTGTGCCTGGGAGTTCCAGATTTGCAAGGGCTCCTTGCACTACCTTTTATACTCAGGTCCAGGCTCTTAAGTATGAAACGCATGTTTAGCTGGTCAGTTTTGAGGTGGCCGCCTATGCAGAAATTGCCACTTTTACCTTCAGAAAACATACTTCTGTATATATAAAATTTTAAAGGCCATCTTAAGAAGTCAAGTATTTCTCTTAAGGAGGAGCATGTGGTTTATCACCACATGCACTTGCCTACCTAACCTTAGTATTGTTCTGATATTGTAAGCATTGAAACATTGTGCCTATTTGTGCTGAGACTTCAATCCAATTCAAACGATCGGTAAACTTGTACTGAGCCTCTTTATTTCCAGTCTTGGTTCCTCTTCCCTTGTCTCCTTTTCCTTTTGCATTGTGACTTTTAGACTCCAAGGTTTCACACAGGGATGGTCTTGTTCTAACTGATTGTATGTAAGCAGCTCAGGGAGCCTCAAGAGCAGGTTGCAAGTGCTCTACATGGTAGTAACAATAGTAATAAAGGTGTGTCCTTATGGTAAACTGGTCGTGGGAAACCACTTCAGGTTTTCAGCCTGGTGTACAAAATTGTGCCCCGTGCTTATGATGAACTCCTTTCCTCACATAAGTACATTTGGGCTGGAAACAAGAAGTAAACAGATCAGTCAACTGACTCACTTAAAAAATGGAAAGAAATCTGTCTGGTGTGTGATGATTGAGATGTTCTGATGACAATAAATTTCTCAGCAGTGTTGTCACTGTTGTTAAGGGGCATCATCAGCTGTGTCAGTGTCACTCTGAGTGGCTCTGCAGCTTCAAGGTGAGAGAAAGCAGGCAACATGTTCAAGGGAGGCATCCTGCCACTTTGGTCAGGTATAGTCTTTGCATGACCAAGCAGTGCTGCTTGAACCATAAGGACACTGGCCCATTGGGATAGGTAGAAGGTTTTTAATGTATGATGGTTCGCTGTGTTTTTTTATGTTGGAAGCTGCCCAGAATGGCTTGTGCAACCCAGTCAGATGGGTGGGGTATAAGTAAGTAAGTAAGTAAGTTGTTGTTGTTGTCCTGCTTTGAGTCAGGAGGCATCTGCTCAGCAGCCGTAGCTAGGCTTAGGAGAAGAGAATGACTGACCATTCAGGCATTATCAAGTGTTGACCGATTTGGAGATACTTGAAACAGATGCCTGTCTTGGCCACATGACACCGGAGTCCTCAGGGCAACTTTTGATAATGCCCTCAGAGTAAGGCAAGTGCACTTCAGTTTCCTGCAAGGCATGCATCGCCCTCAACGTTTCCTCCTGCCATTCAGAAACAGCCAGCCATTCAATCCCCCTAAAGTATATCGAGCACAGACTATATACCCTTTACATGTTCAATATTTATGTGGAGAACAGATTCGTTTACATAGAATCCCGGCAAATCCTGCGGCGGCGAGGCGGATTTATAATCTGACACTTGCCAGATCATAAGAGCAGGATCTGCCAAAAAAGAGAGACTGTCTGTCATCAGCCTGGAAGCCTTCCATGGACTCGGGAGCCCGGCTGGAAGAAACACACATCTTCGCTGGAAACGGCGAAGCTCCTCCCGACCCATTGCCCAGAAGAAGAGTGATGACTTGGGGAAGGAGCCGCAGATCTCCAGAGAGTGTCTCGTCCTGTTGCCCGAAGCGACTTCATTCACACTGCGCGCCGGGCGCCAGCGCCCCGAGGAAAGCTCTCTAACCTCTCGCTCTTTGTTCCTTCTCCCGGGATTTGCTCAGCCTGGCAAAACCCCTTTAAAGTGGTTCGTGCGGTTTGGTTAGTTAGACACACACACACGCGCACACACTCGCCCGCGCGCTCCCCCTTCCCCTCTCTCTCCCGACAGGAGCTCTGTCAGTTCTCTCTAGAGGGCTGTGGGTAGTTCCCAACCCACAGACCTCGAGCGAGCAGCCGAGCGCGGGACCGCCAGCTACAAAGCCACCGCCTCGCGCTCTCTCCTCCTCACTCGCCGAGAGGCGCGCACGCCAGCAAGAGCCGCTCGCTCGCTGTCCGGGCTCGGGAGCCTCGCCAGGTCTTCCGAAGTGCGCAAAGCGGCGCCGAGGAGAGACTTTGTGCTGCCTGCAGGTGCTTGGGAGCCGCTTGGAGACAAGGAGTTGGCGCCCGGCGTCGCCGGCGTCTTCCTTCCACAACAATCCTTCTCTCTCTCTCTGTCTCTCAGCTGCAGCAGCTGCTTCTGCTTCTCCTCCTCAGCGTCTTTCCCTCTGCGATAACCTGGGCGCGAACTGCTGAGGGGGGAAAAACCAAAACAAAAAAAGACCCGGCGAGGCGAGAGAGCGAAGCCAACCAGAGGACCCGGCGCGAGGAGAGTTTGAGGCGGCGAGAGTGTGAGGGGAGCGCCGAAAGGACGCCAGGAACCGGAGTCCCCGCCCGCCCGCCCGCTCTCCTCGCCTGCCCTCGTCCTCAGCCGCCCGCCGCGCACGGAAGGGAAGAGTTGCGCTCGCTGAGGGCGGCGATGGCAGCGAGGCGTCGCGGCGGCGCCCTGTTGAGCGGAGCGCACCGGGCGCCCTGAAGAGTGGAGCTCGGCGCTGCCCAATCCGCGCTCCGCGGGGGTCCGGCGGCGGCCCCTCCCCCCGCCCCCTTTTCCCGCCTTCCTCCCACATGGGGCGCCAGGAGGAGGGTTCCCTCGGCCGCCGGGGCGGCTCTTAGGGAGTGCGATGGGGCTCCTCGCCAAGTGACACCCGCAGCGGCTGCGGCAACAGCGAGCGAGAAGAAGAGGAGGAGGAAGAGAGAGAGCAGGCGGGGTGGGGAAAGAGAGAGATAACAGGAGGGCAAGCAAGCAAGCAAGCAGGCGGGCAAGCTTTCCCCCCCTTCTTCCCAGTCCTTTTTCCCGCCTTGGCTGCTCTCCTCGGGAGCTTCTCCCATGCCTTCCCGGCCCCGGCGGGGGGCGGCGGCAGCCCCGGCGCAGGAGGAGCCGTCCCTGTGGCTCCTCTGATGTCCCTGGCCGAGAAGCGGGAGGCGAGCTTCTCCTTGACGCCCATGATGATCGAGGAGGACGCGGCGCTGAGGAACGGCAGCAGGGGGCTCTCGGGCCAGTGGGCGGACGCGGCGGCCGTGCGGCCGCGCACCACGGAGCGCCACATCACGGTGCACAAGCGCCTCGTGCTGGGCTTCGCCATCTCCATCCTGGCGCTGCTCGTGGTCACCATGATCGCCGTGCTGCTCAGCGTGCGCATCGAGGAGTGCAGCAGCAGCAGCGGCGGCGGCGGGGACGCGGACGGCCCAGCAGGCAGGGCGGGCAACCGGAGCGTCCCGGCAGGAGCAGCAGCCGCTGCAGCCGCCGCCTCGGCAGGAAGTGCCCGCCGCAACCATCCCAGCGCCGGGGAGCCCCCTGGCCGCGGAGGAGGGGAATCGGAGGCGCCTGGAGGGGAAGAGGCGGCGGCGGCGGAGGAGGAGTGGCAGAGGCGCCGGGAGCAGCCGCCCTGGACGCAGCTGCGCCTGCCCGGGCACTTGCGCCCCCTGCACTACAACCTGATGCTGAGCGCCTTCATGGAGAACTTCACCTTCAGCGGCGAGGTCAACGTGCAGGTCGAGTGCCTCAACGCCACGCGCTACATCGTGCTGCACGCGCACCGCATGCACGTCGAGGCGGCCCGCGTAGCCGAGGACCGGCTGGCCGGAGCCCTGCGCGTCTCCAGCTTCTTCCTCTACCCGCAGACGCAGGTCTTCGTGGTCGTCCTCAACCGGAGCCTGGAGGCGCACAGAAGTTACAACCTCAAGATCATCTACAGCGCGCCCATCGAGAACGAGCTGCTGGGCTTCTTCCGGAGCTCCTACGTGCTCTACGGCGAGAGAAGGTAGGCACCCCGCTTCCACCCTTGGATCCCTGGTCCTGCTACCGCTACAGTATTTCCCTGCCTGTACTGACTCAGCACACGAATCCATTTGTCCCAGATAACATCCATAAGGGATATCCCCGTTCCCCGATTCATTCCCTATAAAAATGGAAACCAGAGGAGCCGCCCCCTTTTCTCTCCTGGTATCCACAATAGCTTGATTTTCAATCCGTAGTTTTCATTAAAGCCCCACTCCCTTTATTTAAGAGAGTAGGTTTTTTATGGCTGTTCCTGGGTAATGGATTTTCTGAGCATCTCAGAAAAGGATACTTTTGCAAAAGTTTTCCCCATCATAACTTAAATGCTATCCTCCCCACGTTCTGTATTTAGGCTTGTTAGGTTCCTATATGTGCATCTAAAACTCATCCCACAGATGTGATATTTATTTACCCACTGGCTTTTAAAGTACTTATATATCTCTTAACTTCCTTGCCAGAAGAGAGGCAGGTAGTGGTGGGAAGCTAGGACCCTGCAACCTGGAGGCAGGAAAAGCAAAATGTTGGATCTCCCTTATAGACTTACCAGACTCTTTATCTTATAGATCTTACAGCTGACACTTCTGCCCTTTAAGATGTTTTGATTCTGAGATACAAAGAGAGAAGGTCTCTTGGGATGTGGCCATCACATAGAAAGGCCACCAGGGTTCTCCTTTTATTCTTCTGCACCTGCCTTTGCATGCTGGGGTCCCCATGCCGCTGCCCCTGCTTTTGTGTCGCAGGAAGGCAATGTCGGAGCAGAGGAATTCATAGTACATCAGAGAGACTTGCCCTGGGAAGAACCATGAAAAAAAAGCAGGCAGTCCTGCATAGTTAATTCTCCCATGGTGTGGGTGGCACTGGCTTTTATCAAAGCATGAAAGGCAGGATTTCTCATTTTGGATCACCTGATAAGCTGATTTGTCTAGGCACCGGGCAACATCTATGATATGATACTGAGAGAACCTGAGAACCACTTGCAGCTGGCATTCAGGATTCTAGAAAATCAGTACTTGACTAGCTTTGCCACTTTCTCCTGCACTTCAGCGTAATTTCATCCCACCACATTTAATCCCCTTATTTTTCTCGCTCTCGAATAGACACTCTTCACTTTCTCTCATTGGTACAATCAACAAACAGAAAAACTGATAAAAATGGAAGAACAATGCTTTTTTTAAAAAAAACTAAACTAAAAAGAAGATAGATTTGGAGAACTTAAAGTTTTAAGTTACTTATGAGGGACTTCCCACAAAGTAGGCTACTTGAACCATAGTGTATTGAAGATAGATTTTGTGGTGCGTGTAAGATTCTAAAAGCAGTTCACTGCAGTAACCTGGCAACTTAGGTGCCAACTTTATGTTACTGTGAAGCCATGTTTAAGGAAGCCCTGGTGGACTGCACATGTGGCATTTGAAACCTGTGTTTGCAAGGTGGGGGCTGGGGTGGGGGCTGGGAGAGCAGCAGCAGAAGATGGAAGCTTCAGCTGAAGGGTCGCTGGTGGGAGGTGGGTTAAGCAGTCGCTTCTCTGCCATGTGCAGATTCCACCTTCCCAAGAGAGGTCTGCAAGTGAGAAGGGGGAGTTGGGGCTTCTCTACTGGGGTTAAATGGGTGCTTTGCCCCTTAATCAACTAAGACGAAACCTAGAGTCTGCATTTTAAAGTCCCTTAAGTGTTTATCTGGCTCTGCTTATATGAACTTACATATCAAAGAATACATGAATCAGCAACTTTTCATCATATGCTACAGTCAGAGGGACAGGCGTGTTTTAACTTTGAGCTCTCCAACAAAATAGTAATGTACACTAAGAGCCGAATGTAATCAAATATTGTAGCATGGATCTGATTCACATTATTTGTAGAAATGTAAACAGAATTCATAGAACTGGCTTTCCTTTCATAAGAATGGGACTTAAAGAGACTTTTCACCTGTTTGCCTTCTGGCTGGGTTTTATTAACAGAGTTTGAGGCAACTCTGAGAGCTTTGTGCCTCTTCTGGTTGTGAGACACCGCATACACACAAGTCTGTGTAAGTGCAGGCTTAGGGTTTTTATTCATGCAGCAAATCAAACATGGAAAGCTAGGCTCTAGTTTAAAGGAAGCAAGGCTGGTTTCCTGCTAGCTTTGTTAGCAGAGATCTATACTGAATTTATTTTTAAACTGCTTGTCATTGAAAATCCAACCACAGAATCTTACTCTGTAAACCTCATCATTTCTTTGAGAGTCCCTGCTGAGCAAATGGTTTACTTAAGCAATTGGCACCCAGAAAGTAAGAAGACTGTCTTTCAGCTCAGTTATCCCAATAGCCTCATCTTTAAGCATTCTAATGTTATTACATATATATTAAAAACTCAGTGTTATAATCATGGTCCATGTTAGGATTTTGTCTAATCCACCATAATGGCTGATATAAAATGTTTTCTTTGCAGAGTTAAGTTTCAGGGAAGGTGCTACTATGTCGAATCTTTTATTGCATGAAGATCAGAGTGGGGAAGATATCAACAGTCTTTCTCAGAAACTTTTCTAAGTGATTTATTAGCATAATAGCATATCGCCTCACCACTAAGATATAGAGCATTTACTTGTATTATTTTCAGATGTTGGTTAACTGTGAAATACAACAAGAAGAAAAGAAATGTAGCAAAATTTTAATAGATCAGTATATTTAGTACATAAATTTTACAGCATAAAGTCTTTACATTGCAATTAAAACATAGTTCTCCAGTGTCCAGAGATAAATTAACTAAAAGCATGACAACTCACATACTGTCCATTTTTTCAGGTGTATTAGAATTCCCTGCTGCATGGTTTTCCTTTCTGAAATGTGAAAAGTTTTATAGAGCACCATGATTTAGAATTCTGTTCCACGAGTCCAGAAAGTGTGGCGACTTGGTAGTACTTTGCCAAAAGATGGTTTGAAGCTAACATTATTTAATAACTGCTATGGTGTTATAAGATAGTTGAAGAAATTAGTAATCAGACTGCTAAATTAACACAGACAAAAGTTTACTTAAGTTGTTTGATAGATTTTTGCAGCAGACTTGAAACATATTGTAAAACTTTGATAGTTTTATAATGTAGCAGAATTGAAACATTTTACTTGTTTTGTACATTTGAAGCAAACAATCTTATTCTCTGAGGCCTGACAATGCAATTTCATGGACAGTTGTACTAACCTTTTCCTAAGTAGGGCAGAGCACTCACCTTAAGCAAAGCAGGAGCCCTTGATTTTATAGTCAAAAGTCATAAATCTCTCTATAAGACTATGGCGCCATAGAAATGCTAAATTTTGTGTCTCAGGTTATTTCACCTTTAGTGGAGAAATGAATTGCTTATTCATATATATACAGACACCCACCCACCCACCCCTTGTGCTAGAACATAAGTTTTTTGCTAGAGCGCAACATTTCCTTCCACCTAACTGCTTGATTTCCTTTCCCCCCTCATATCCCCCAAGGTGTCAAAATAGACAAGTTGTTGAGAAAACATGTCTATATTTTAATAGAAGAGGTAGAATTAAGATAGTTGCAAATTACAGTCATCTGTACGCAAAGAAGCCAACCTGCAAGTCTTTTATAACTATAATTACACATTTAAGATTAAATCCTGTCATCAGCTTATGTGTGTGTAAGTTTTTATGTGTGAGCAACAGACTGCCATCCTGTATACATTTATCCAGGAGGAAGTCCTGTTGAAGTCAGTGGGATTTATTTCTGAGCAAGCATGCATAGGATTGTACTGCTCATGCAGGATTACAGCATGACAGTTAAAACTGATTTAATTGTACTTTTCTGATAAATGATTTTTTGATCGTCAGGACCTGTAGTATGTCTTCCAGAGCACATTACCTCATGTTGAAGTCACCACGTATTCAGAACCCCAATGTGCCCACTAGCTGTGAATTTTTTTTATTTCTCCTTTACTTTCATGTAGTACTGGGACATTGCAGATGAGATCGTATTGCATTTTCATGAATGTAACAGATGTGACATAAACATTTGTTACTTGTCAGGAAGTTAATGCAAAGAAATCATTGGTCTCTGGCATGTGTGTTTTAGTATAATGCTTTGAGGACTGAAAATTGCATTTTAAGAACTTTCATAAAACTGAATTTATCACTAGCTAAACTTCGGTTCCAGTCCTAAATAATTAAAGACAAAAAGCATGTCTCGTATCTCACTGTAGATTTAAAGTAAGTCAAACATTTGCATTTTTGCCTGTTTGGGCATAAGCCCATTGATTCCATTGCCTTTTAGACTACAAATAGATTAAATGTGAAACAATGTTAGAATGTGTATTTTACTACCATATGTTGCTGAATTTATGAAAATTAATTTTGAAAGACAACTTAAACATTCAATTTTATACATGTCTACTCAGAAGTAGACCCTATTGAAATCAGTGGGACTAACTGCTAAGTAAGGTTAGGATAACAGCGGTAGCAGTGCAAGCTTTTATCACAACGGTTCTACCAATGATTTCTTAGTGAATGGACCCAAACAAGGTGGTTTAGATTCCCAGTGATGCTGAATGTTCACTTGAGATTGATAGTCAACAAGTAACATACTGAAAAGTTGAATAAGGCCTTCAGAAATATAATAATAATAATAATAATAATAATAATAATAATAATAATAATAATAATAATTTATTATTTGTACCCCGCCCATCTGGCTGGGTTTCCCCAGCCACTCTGGGCGGCTTCCAACAAAGATGAAAAATACACTAAAATGTCACATATTAAAAACCTCCCTGAACAGGGCTGCCTTCAGATGTCTTCTGAATGTCAGGTAGTTGTTTATCGCTTTGACATCTGATGGGAGGGCATTCCACAGGGTGGGCGCCACTACTGAGAAGGCCCTCTGCCTGGTTCCCTGTAACTTAGCCTCTCGCAGTGAGGGAACCGCCAGAAGGCCCTCGGAGCTGGACCTCAGTGTCCGGGCAGAACGATGGGGGAGGAGACGCTCCTTTAGATATACTGGACCGAGGCCGTTTAGGGCTTTAAAGGTCAGCAACAACAATTTGAATTGTGCTCGGAAACATACTAGGAGCCAATGTAGGTCTTTCAAGACCGGTGTTATATGGTCTCGGCGGCCGCTCCCAGTCACCAGTCTAGCTGCCGCATTCTGGATTAGTTGTAGTTTCCGGGTCACCTTCAAAGGTAGCCCCATGTAGAGCGCATTGCAGTAGTCCAAGCGGGAGATAACCAGAGCATGTACCACTCTGGCGAGACAGTCTGCAGGCAGATAGGGTCTCAGCCTACGTACCAGATGGAGCTGGTAAACAGCTGCCCTGGATACAGATTTGACCTGTGCCTCCATGGACAGGTGTGAGTCCAAAATGACTCCCAGGCTGCGCACCTGGTCCTTCAGGGGCACAGTTAGCCCATTCAGGACCAGGGAATCCTCCACACCTGCCCGCCTCCTGTCCCCCAAAAACAGTACTTCTGTCTTGTCAGGATTCAACCTCAATCTGTTAGCCGCCATCCATCCTCCAACTGCCTCCAGACACTCACACAGGACCTTCACCGCCTTCACTGGTTCTGATTTAAAAGAGAGGTAGAGCTGGGTATCATCCGCATACTGATGAACACCCAGCCCAAACCTCCTGGTGATCTCTCCCAGTGGCTGCATGTAAATGTTGAAAAGCATGGGGGAGAGGACAGAACCCTGAGGCACCCCACAAGTGAGAGCCCAGGGGTCTGAACACTCATCCCCCACCACCACTTTCTGACCACGGCCCAGGAGGAAGGAGCGGAACCACTGTATGACAGTGCCCCCAGCTCCCAGCCCCTCAAGACGGTCCAGAAGGATGTTATGGTTGATGGTATCAAACGCTGCTGAGAGATCCAGCAGAACTAGGAAACAGCTCTCACCTTTGTCCCTAGCCCGCCGGAGATCATCAACCAGTGCGACCAAGGCAGTTTCAGTCCCATGATGAGGCCTGAATCCCGACTGGAAGGGATCCAAATGGTCCGCTTCTTCCAGGCGTGCCTGGAGGTGTTCAGCAACCACTCGCTCAATCACCTTGCCCAAGAATGGAAGATTTGAGACTGGGCGATAATTAGCCATCGTGGCCGCATCTAAAGATGGTTTTTTAAGAAGCGGTTTAATAACTGCCTCTTTCAGCGGGTCTGGGAAGGCTCCCTCACGGAGGGAAGCATTCACCACCCCACGAAGCCCATCGCCCAGTCCTTCCCGGCTAGCTTTTATAAGCCAGGATGGGCAAGGATCCAGGAGACAGGTGGTTGGCTTCACTCGTCCAAGCAGCCTGTCCACATCCTCGGAGGTAACAGATTGGAATTGATCCCACACAACTTGACTAGACAGGACTCTAGCACTCTCCCGCCCTGGCCCTGCTCCCACGGTGGAGTCTACTTCTTCCTGAATCCGAGCGATTTTATCTGCAAAAAACTTTGCAAAATCATTGCAGGAGATCATGTGGCCCGTACTGGGCCCCGATGTCGCAGGTGGTTCCGCTAAATTGTGAACCACCTGAAAAAGTCTCCTGCTGCTGTTTTCTGCAGATGCAATAGAGGCGGCGAAGAAAGTCTTCTTTGCCGTCGCTATCGCCACTTGGTAGGCTCGACGTTGAGCTCTAACCTGTGTCTAACCTATAGTTCAAGAAGGTAAGAAACCTTTAGGTAAAGGTTCGCTTTGCCTGTTTATTAATACATACCCAAAAGTTCTGCTTTTGATAGAGCAAAATACCAATAACAGAAATCTGAGTAATCTAAGGGCTCACCCACACTTCCACTTGTCCCATGCCTAGAAACCAAGCTGTTTTCCACTTGTCCCAAGCCTTGTTATGCACAGGTCTAAGCAGTTTTGCCATTGCCCCACTGTTTTTCCATGGAAAACCTGTTCTTTAGTGCTAAATCAGAGCAAAGGTCAATCCAGAGCAAACCCGATGGATGTTTGCTCCGATTCAGCAGTAGAGATCAGGGCAAGTGGAAGTGTGGAAAGCCTTTTCAGACGTTAAGAATAAAACTGGTTTTAACAGAGGCTTTTCACCTTGTGAAACTTCGTAGTTCAGATAGGAAATGCATTGCTTGAAAACTAACAATTAATAGTATCTTGTTAATTTAAGACAGCGATAGAATGTTGCAAATGGAATAGTGCCTTCAGTGCACTTCAATGCAAATTACAGTGTTCCAAAAAAAAAAAAAAGTAAGATAGATGCTTTTTGCCCATTAGACATTCAGATTTAAGGATGAAGGAACCTGAACTCAGACACAGTGTGTCTTTTATATCTAACTCATCCAGGAAGAAAAAGTAGAGAATGACAGAAGACTAAAAGGTAAACTTGAGCAAGTCAGTATCCCTAACCATATTTTAATCATGGCCAGAGTGCTGTGATACAGATAGCCATGTCCACGTTTCCCAGACTTTTGCATAGTAGTGTTCACATAATGACACGGACAGCCCTGGGCTTGCACATTCCCTCTCACACATGAGACAATGGCATTGGTCACTTCCACTGTTGGTGCTGAATAAACCACAGTTCTCCATTACAGTTGTACCTTGGAAGTTGAACGGAATCCGTTCCGGAAGTCCATTCAACTTCCAAAACATTCAGAAACCAAAGCACGGCTTCTGATTGGCTGCAGGAAGCTATGGAAGTTTGCAAACCAGAACACTCACTTCCGGGTTTATGATGTTTGGGAGCCAAAACATTTGGGAACTAAGCTGTTCGAAAACCAAGATACGACTGTATATCTGAATTTGGGAATTGTGGTTTCTTCTGTTTCTGCTTAGTTAACGAACTAGGATCTCAAACAAGCACTTCATCTCGATTTGTATGAGGGAACCACATTTAGAATAAGCCACAATTTCCTCAGTTCAGACATAATTGGAAACTGCAGTTTATTCTAAAGTAGAAACATTTAAGGGGGAGGAGGGGGCGCAAGCCTGAGGTTTGCTGCTGGTCATTTTCTAACATTTAGCATTGTGTTTGAACTGGGTCAATAATTTTATATAACTGCCCTCATTTTTTTCTTAACAGAGATTTGTTTTATTAATGTTAGCAGTGTTATGAAATTGTTACTGGTAGAACCATGATTTGTCCCCTTCCCCTTCTGCAATTCAACTCTGCAATAGTAATGAATTAAAAAATAACTTAGTGATTGCAGTTATTTATATCTCATCTTTCAGGATATAGATATTCCCAAGGTGCTTTTCTAATAACAAAATACATTTTTTAAAACCCACAGTAAACACTTACAAATCTCCAGGGTCCTTCTCAGGGCAGGTAGATGTGTGGGGGTGGGAAGTTCAGCTGCAACAGGCTTTTACAACTCCTTCACCTGCCTTCTCTGACAATGAGACTGCAGAAGCGGATTACGTAAGAATTTGTACTTAAAATGCTAAAGCATTTCTCTCCCCTCCCCCTTCACGGAAATTTATTCTGAAATAAAACGGATTTGTATGCAATCATGTCAATCTGCTGCTGTTTAGATATTTGCTTTGGATACTTTCATTACTTGCAGTACACAACTTGCCGCTATATTCAGTTGCTTGGGAAGGTGTTACTGAGATTTACAGGTATCGTCAACTTTTGGAAAGAATGGCTCTCCAAAGCATTCTTAAGCAAGAATACTTTATATATGGCCCTAAGAAGCCAGTGTACCCTGTCAGCGCTGAAGGCCCTAGAGATTTCCCTGAGGGTAATTAAATCACTGACGCAGCAGTAGTTATTTGTTTTACTTTGTAGGGGTTAATACTGGCTGATGTTCTGTTGGTTTGAGGTTTAAATGTCAACATAAATAAATAAATACTATATCTAGTGCTTCAGTATTTATTTAATGCCAGCATCCTTTCTCAAGGGCTGCTCCTTGCAGACTGAAGCGAGCAGAAGAATTTACCTGAAAATAAAAACTGTGTTGGGGAATGCTTCATAGGGACTTTATTTTGTATATCACACTGCAGTTTTCCCCCTTGTACATTTCACTATTTTACCAGCTATCTTTGCATTAAGATCTGAATAGAAATCAGTGTTTCTTTCATCTTTTTTGTCTTCAGGTTTCTTGCAGTTACACAGTTCTCTCCTACCCATGCCAGAAAAGCCTTTCCTTGCTTTGATGAGCCCATCTACAAGGCCACGTTCAAAATCAGCATCAAACATCAAGCAACCTATTTATCTTTGTCCAATATGCCTGTGGAAACTTCTGTTTTTGAAGAAGATGGATGGGTTACGGATCACTTTTCACAGACTCCGCTCATGTCCACATATTACCTAGCCTGGGCTGTTTGCAACTTTACATACCGTGAGACTACCACAAAGAATGGAGTTTTGGTAAGTATTTTATTTTATTTTTTAAATCAGCTTACGTATATTTATTGAAAAACCTTCCTTTTTTGAGGGGGGGGGGAGGGAAATGACATGCCCCCCCCCAATGCTTGCATATTCATATCTATTACATTTAAAGTTCTTTCTGCCTCCTGGTGAATCTGTTATAGTACAAGCAGAAAGAGCCTAGGATCAGGCTATTAATATCTGTCTTCACTTTTCATTGCTACTTCCATGTATGAACAAAGGTTATACAGATGTTTGTGAGAGGAATTTCTCTCTCTTAGAAGTGTTAAAGTGCATGGTTTTTTCTCCCTTCAGTTCATGGCAGTGATTTTTTTTTTTTTACAAGTAAACAATCCTTTTACATAAATACATTCAGCCATCTCTCATTGGAGCTGCTTCACATACTATCAGTTAGTGCAGTGATGGCCAAACTTGGCCCTCCAGCTGTTTTGGGACTACAACTCCCATCATCCCTAGCTAACAGGACCAGTGGTTAGGAATTGTACTCCCAAAACAGCTGGAGGGCTACGTTTGGCCATCACTGAGTTAGTGTATCTATTTCAAGCGTAGCTACAGTGCAGCTGATTACTTGAGGGAATGCTATAAGTTTGAGTTTTCTTTTCTGTGTGCATTCTACATGTACATTGTGTGTGGATCCAGTCTCAGGGCTAATTGTGGCTCCGTGTGGTATGTACACATGGTGAAAGAAAGGCATGACTTGCTGGTTTCTGTGTCCTGTGAAGTAGCACTTAGTTAACCAAATATCCTGTGGGTATACTATAACGCCAGTCTGTTTTCTGAGAATTCACATACAGTGGTGCCCCGCAAGACGAATGCCTCGCAAGACGAAAAACCCGCTAGACGAAAGGGTTTTCCGTTTTTTGATGCGCTTCGCAAGACGAATTTCCCTATGGGCTTGCTTCGCAAGACGAAAACGTCTTGCGAGTCTTGCGATTTTTCCCCGCTCCCCCCCTTTTTCTAAGCTGCTAAGCCGCTAATAGCCTTTTAGCTGCTAAGCCGCTAAGCCTTTAATAGCCGCTAAACCGCTAAACCGCTAATAGCGCTAATCCGCTAAGCCGCTAATAGGGTTGCTTCGCAAGACGAAAAAACCGCTAGACGAAGAGACTCGCGGAACAGATTATTTTCGTCTTGCGAGGCACCACTGTACACTAAGAACATTGTGATGCTAGACCACCACTAAGTATGTAGGCAGCATACTGCAACTCATGTGTGTGTGATAGCATGAAGAAGACAGTGAGCGGCATAGAAGCTGTTGCTTGTACTTCATTGACTGGCTCCATGTTGGCTAAACAGATCATTAGCTTAAAAGTAACTATTATCAGGAACAATAACTAGTATTTCTGTTGCAAAATGAAGTTGCCGTTGATTCTTTCTCAGGGCTGTAGTGAGCCAAGTCCTACAAAAGAGTAGACCTATTGAAATGAATGAACCTAAGTTAGCTATGTCTATTTACATCAGTGGGTGTACTCTGAATAGGATCACTCTCAGGCTTCATTCAATTACTACAGGAATAATTGTGGAACAACTTCTGCTTGGTCATTTGGACTTACTCCCCTCCCTTCTCACTTGCTCTGGTTGGGGGAAAACCCAGAACAGATTTAGCAGGCAAGTGGAGGGAGGAGAGGGGAGAGAGCCCCTTTTGCACAAGCAGAAGTTGCTTTGCTTACGCAAAGAGGTAGAAGAAGAAGAGTTTGGATTTGATATCCCGCTTTATCACTACCCGAAGGAGTCTCAAAGCGGCTAACATTCTCCTTTCCCTTCCTCCCCCATAACAAACACTCTGTGAGGCGAGTGAGGCTGAGAGACTTCAGAGAAGTGTGACTGGCCCAAGGTCATCCAGCAGCTGCATGTGGAGGAGCGGGGAATCGAACCCGGTTCCCCAGATTACAAGTCTACCACTCTTAACCACTACACCACACTGGTACTTAGTGCTACTTTGTATCTATAGGGCTATGCGTAGTTGGAATGTAAAATCTTAAAGGGGTTTCCAGCTGCGCTTTTGGATCATTAGGGAGTGACTTTGTAATGGTTTGCAGGTGTCACGCACAAGGTTCTGCAAAAGCATTTCTTTTTGGAGGCCATACAGTATGCTTCTGAATACCAGTTTCTAGGAACAGCAGGAGGGGAGAGTGCTATTATTCTTGAGTCCTTCTTGCCGGTATCCTACAGGCATCTGGTTGGCCAAAAGATGCTGGACTAGACGGGCCATTGGTCCAATCTATCAGGCTGCTCTTACATTATTTGCAAAGACTTCTTGGAAGCACTGAATGGTTTATCCACAGACACCCTTCACTTGGTTCTCCACATTGAAGGAAATGTTTGGTTGTCCTGGAATGTGGCTTAGGCTTATTGGCAGCGATCCAGGAGTTGCAATGTGTGAGAGAAGAAACAAAACTGTTTACGTCAGTTTGTTTTGTTTTACAAATCTCATGTGCAGAACTGTGTAATAAGCCAAACATTTCACCAGAAATTGTGGCAGCTAAATATATATATATACATATATATATATATATATCACAACCTCCTGCCAACTCTCATTTCTTTCTATTGCAGGGAGGAGGGACTTTTCCTTTGCAACAAGTTTAATCCACATAACAAAGCATATTTGTGTTAGAATTGCTGATTGTGACTTGGGCCAAAGAGGTGGAAAGCATCTTCTGCACGCCTGTGAAAAATATCCAGTGTTTGTGTGATTATTATTATTTTTTTAAAAGTAATGAACTCTGGAGTGTTTTGTCCTCTGGTGTGAGTGTTCTATAAAAGCAGATAGTCAGGATCTGAGGGTAGAGCTTTCCCTAAACATGTAGCACCACCCCTCCGTAGAACATTATGGTGAAGGGCAGGTAATAAAGAATAAATGATAGTAGTAGTAAATGTGTGTAGGATTTCAATCTTCTGTTTGTTGGGCTGCATATCAAAACCAGCGTTAAGTGCATTAGAATTTGCTTGGCTGCTAGTTTGAACTATGCATTTTGTCTTCTCTCCCTGGAAAAATGCATTGTAACCTAAAGATTCTGCTACTTATGCCTTAGCTTTCAGCCGAAGTCCATATCATAACCATCTTGGCACTTTACTTACTAGTTCAATTTCAGCTGTATTGAGTGGCAAGTCAAGATAGTCCAAAAACAGCAATAACCAGCCATGCTATTTTTTAGGCTGTCTTCTGTGGCTACACTGAAATGACTTGGTGGCCTCACTGAATTAACCTCTACCTTCAAAAGATCTTTTTCTTAATTGTAGTACATCATACTTGTAATGGCGAAGAAGTACTTAAGTGATTTGGTCAGGGGAAAACAAAGCATTTCTGCTGTAGCAGTCAAGGGCTCTTGCTGCTTGTTATAGCAAAGGTTCTCTTTTTACCTGCGTCAAAATAAGAGCTGATGACTTGCACTTGAATAGGTCTCAAATTCCATGAAGTAGAGAGCAGTGATGCACAAGCACATTAATTTGTGAGAGCATTGTAAAAATATTGTGGATTAACAAAGCTCGTCATTAACCATCTTTGTCTCATTGAAGTTTTATATAAAACAAAAATGCCAGGTACAACCATTCTGTATGCTGCCAGAGTATTGAAATATTGCAGTTTCCACTACAGGTGCACATAACATATTATATAGGATGGATTAAAGGATGTGTGGAAGGAGAGCTGCAATTTACTGCCCCACCATTTAAGGGTATGCAGTGTTGTGGGCTGCACTCACTTCTAGGTGACAAAGTTGCACATACTTCCATAGGCCAGAAGATCAGGCTGTTGGATTTGCAAGTGGGTAGTACTGTTATACCTCGGGTTACAGACGCTTCAGGTTGTGTTTTTTTGGGTTATGGACCTGCCAAAACCTGGAAGTACCGGAACGGGTTACTTCTGGGTGTCGGCGGTCACGCATGCGCAGAAGCACTAAATTGCGCTTTGCGCATGCACAGAAGCGCCGAATTGCAGCCCACATGTGCGCAGATGCGGCACTGTGGGTTGCAAATGCTGTGGGTTGCGAACGTGCCTCCTGCACGGATCACCTGTCAAACCTGTTTGACATTCAATACGCCAGAACACATCTTTAACATATATTTTATTTTGATTGAAGTGTGCTACGAAGTGAGAGAAGAAATGGTTAAGGTGCTCTGTCTCCTAAAGGGACCCCTGACCATTAGGTCCAGTCATGGCCAACTCTGAGGTTGCGGTGCTCATCTCGCTTTATTCGCCGAGGGAGCCAGCGTACAGCTTCCAGGTCATGTGGCCAGCATGACTAAGCCGCTTCTGGCGAAACCAGAGCAGCTCACGGAAACGCTGTTTACCTTCCCGCCGGAGCTGTATCTATCTACTTGCACTTTGACGTGCTTCTGAACTGCTAGGTTGGCAGGAGCAACAGCTACCCAATTAAAAGAGCAGTAATAGTTGCTGTTGTAATGGTATAAGTAATAATAATAATATAGCACAGAATATCCTAGAAAGCTCAAAGAAATGACCTGGCATCTTGAAGGGAAAGCCATTATTTCTTTTTTCTTTTGCACCTTCCTTAATGCCCCACCACTGCTAATCATGTTATGGGACAAAACTCTTGAACTGCAATATGATGGTTAATCTGAACATGATTCCAGGCTGGTCAGCTGAGCACAGCCAAGAGAAAACTTCATCGCTTTGGCATGCTTACTCTACACAGCATGCCACTTCAGCTAAGTGGTTCTTTCAAGCTTCATCGGAAAGGAGAAAATTACAAGATACTGTAGAGAGAGAAAGGGGGAAATAAATCCCTAGTGCCATTTGGTATTGCTGTTAGTCAGTTTACATGCATCAAGCTTGCACACAGGCTGGCACAGTATGTGTACAGCAGCCAAAGGGCATCCTTTCGGAGGCATGCGGAAGAAAAACTCCAGCTCTCTTCTCTCCCTTGCTATATCTGTTTTGTAGGGCAACTGCATGCCAGTGTTAGGGCGATGGTGCTGCACTTGACTCTTAGGATGCTGTTCTAGGGCAGGGGCTCATTTCACAGAAATTTCTTAGAGGGGTAGTTTTGCACTTTGCTTCATAACTTTCTTTCTAGGGGAGCTAGAGACCTAACTTTTTTTTAAAGCAACACTCAGAATTTGGGGCCCTTGCCCAGGAGAGTGTTTTGCTGATGAACTCTGCAGGTTCTTTAAAGGATCTTTGGTAGTCAATATATGAGGGGAAAGATGTTATTATTTCAACAGAATAGGACAAACTCATTAAACGGTAACAAAAACAAAACAGTAAACCTCCTTAAACCTTCTTACACAGTAATACAAAGCCCTGTACCACCGAGGAATAACCCCAAAGGAACAATTTCAAAGTAACAATTCCCCTCCACCAGATCTTCACCCACATATACCACCAGATCCAACCTTGGGAAGCCTCAGCAGTGTTTGGTCCATCATCCATCTTCCTCCTGACCACATTGCCCTTCACTATTTGTACCTGCCTCAACCAGGTGGGGCTGGATATCTGCACGGCTGCCATCTTTGGCAATTAGGACTCCTAATCTGGCAAATCAAGCCCCTTTGTTCCATGGAACCCATGGGTCCCATATTGATGAACCCTGTTAGGTCTTCCCACCTCACACCTACAGACCCTTTGGCAGCACATCTTTTTCCACCTTGGTAACTGCTGTGGCCTCAGCTCAGGGAGGAAGATTGACTCAAAGTTTTCCAGTCCAACCTTTTTGAAACCAGCGATGTTTTTGATCATACATGCTATGCTAAATTTTTTTTTGCATTGAAATAAAAATCCCAAATAGAAAGTAAATTTCTATTATCCATAGTAGTTGAATAATGCAAAGACTTTAGACTACAATACTCTGTGCTAAGATAATTTAAAATACTGAAATATCATTCCAGTCTAGGAGTGAACACTAGTCCTAGTTTGCTTCGAATACTTAAATTCTAGAGGAATAATTGGAACTGAACAGCTAATTTAACCTCTTTTCTATTCCTGGAGAATTTGTAAGCAGTTCACAATTTTTCCCAGTTCATTTGTTATTTAGATTTACTCAACAATTATTCTGCATTTGGGGGCTGATTGCAGATATTCTACACTTGAGCTCTGTGTTGTATAATACTGAGTGCTCTGATAAATCATGCATTCACGTAGTGCAGGAATTTGGCTTCTGTAGTTATTTTCATCAGTAAAAATGTACTTGCTATATGATTTTTCTAGGAGGCAAACACAAAAGGGATGGACAGTGGCGTAGTAAATTAATCTGAAATGCGAATGAATATTCATAGCGATTCAAGCAGGTCTACGTGTTGCAGCAGATAAGTGGGCACTTACTATTCTGGGTGGGGTATTTCAGTGGAGGTAGCGCACAGTTCATGGCTGCCTTTGTAAATACATAAAGAATTCTAGACACTGGTTACTGTCATTCTGGTACTTCGGTAAGCTCTGAAGTCATTAAAAAATCACAAACTTCCTTTGCACTTTGATACAAAGCCAGCTTTCTAATAGCCACCCTTACTTATCCATGTTTTGCTGCAGTGTACAATTTTTGTCTATGTTCTAGGTCACCTAAAATCCCCTAAGGAGTAGAACTGTTGCTCAGTAGAAATTGCTGACTAGATGTACTAAATAGTTTTACTTTTAATGCATGCAGTTATTTCAGTAGAACCCAACATTGTGAACAACTGGATCACGGGTGTGTGTGGAATCTTCCACAAGACCAATGGGTAGTTGTGGATAAAAGTGTTGGGCTTTGGGCAGGGAAACTTGGGATCAGATGACCACTCAGCTATAGAGCTCAGTGGAGTCCTTTGGATAAGTTGCTCTCATTCACCCTCATCTATCTCATAGGGTCATTATAAGGATAAAACTGGATAACCCCACACAACCTGCCTGGAAAAGCAGGATGCAAATATGATAAACAAATGAAGAGTCTTGTATTAGTGTGTGTGCATGGTATAAATAGGTAGGGGAAAATGTGGAGAAGTCCTTTTCTGCAGTTTTATGCACATGGAAAGTGATAGTGTGATATGCTCGGCATTGTTGTTTTTCACATTATTTTTAGACCTTTCTTTATTCAAGCAGATCTGGAAGCATCCTTCCCATATTCATGCCTCCCACAACTATGTCAGGTAGCTGTAACATCCATTTTTACAAAGTGTTACTGATACTGAAAGAATAGTTTAGAAATATCCACAGTTGAAGTTCCGCACAGAAAGCATCCTTTGTTTAATTTGGAAGTCTTTCTGTTGAACTTTGGAGAGGCTTAGAAAGCAGTGGGATGTATTGCAGCTTTTTAAACCTCCCCAAGGCTTAGCAGGAGACCTGAAAATAGTTCCTACCATTATCCAGGCTTGGAATAATAGCATGAGCTTTCATTGGGGGGGGGGGGGAATGTGTCAAGCTGCCAGGCATAGACCCTTGCCCTTTTATTCTCATGGAGCTTGAGAACTATTTTTTTTTTTGGTAAGGTAAACATAGCACCCAATGTGTTTGGTAATTCAATGGGTAATTCAACTGAGATGTCTAAGAGTTGTTAGGGCAAAATGACTGGCAGGGGAATGTTCAGGTACTTCCTTCCCACCTTGTTCCTTTCTAATGTGAGTCTCCTTCAACTGAGGACTTTTTGTAAAGAAGGGCTGTCAGGAATTTGTTACGTGCAGCTGTAGAGTAGCATGTAGTTGATCTTAAGCTGTTGATCTTGGGTGGGTGTAGGCAGCACCACTGTAGGCAGTGGTGTAAACCACTGAGCCTGGGCTTGCTGATTGGAAGGCTGGCAGTTCGAATCCCCGCGACGTGGTGAGCTCCCGTTGCTCGGTCCCTGCTCCTAACAACCTAGCAGTTCGAAAGCACGTCTAAGTGCAAGTAGATAAATAGGTACCACTCCAGCGGGAAGGTAAACAGTGTTTCCGTGCACTGCTCTGGTTTCGCCAGAAGAGGCTTAGTCATGCTGGCCACATGACCTGGAAAAGCTGTCTGCAGACAAATGTCGGCTCCCTCGGCCAGTAAAGCGAGATGAGCACCGCAACCCCAGAGTCATTCATGGCTGGACTTAACTGTCGAGTCCTTTACCTTTACCTTTTAAGGCAGTGATATAAACTCAGTTATGTAATATAATTGATAAATGGCACCTTAAACACAGGTTGCGGTCACCACAATGGAATGTCTAGGTGCCTCTTTTTGTTTGTTATTTTACAGTGGAATATCATCATCATCAACATCATTTTCATTCCTGTTCTGCTTTATATTTAAAAAAACAAATCTCAAAGCAGTTTACAACACATGAACACATCCAATAAAACAATCCAAAATAAAACAAATTCAGGCTTCACGGAAAATATTTCAGACCCTACTCTAAGGGACATTTTGCTTTCCCCAAACACCAACCTGGCATTCACAGATCTCCACATGGTCACAATTGGATCGGTGCCAGTCGCAAAATGCGCCTTGCACCTGCCTAATTTCTAACACTGGATGTAGGGACTTTGCACGTGGTTGCAAATTCCAAAAGAAATGTTGCTATGTCTTTCAACTTTTTGGTTTTAACTGTTAATGGAGTACTTCACTCTCTTCTTGGAAATGTCATCCTCAAAGCATCAGCAGAGCATATCACTTGTCAATTAAATTTCTTAGTTCAGAAAGATGAACTTTGAGAAGAGACCATTATAGAATGTATGCATGCCCTCTTCCCTTTTATATGACTACCCAGTCTCTATATGAAATGGTGCCATTAAGGAGGGAGCCCGTATGTCGTGTAATCCACAAATAATGCAAGCGGAATGAAATATTAAGGAGAAACCCTGTCGCTGCTCTGGCTAGAGTGTCAATAACTAGCTGCTTGGCAGTGGCTTCCACAAACATAATTCAGTATCTGAGGCAACATGTCATCCTGCTATTAATTTTTCAGTAATATAAAACAGAAGTTAGTTAAAATTTATATTACAAGTAAGCAATAAGTGGGCTCCGCCTTAAGTCTTCGCTGTTCACAGCTGGACTATTTAAATTCCTAAAAATACATCCTCTGTCAGTGAGTCATTGCTTCAATAATAATAAATAAATAATGCTGAAATGTTTTCATGGGTGAGTCAATGCATTGCAGTAGAGAAACTCAGTAGGACATCGACAATATAGGTTTTCTTTTTAAATCCTTCCCTGAAAACACCCACACAGTTTAAGCTGAACATTGTGTGTATATGTATATAATAAGCATAATATGAAAGGGTGCATAATTGTATAGATAATATAAAATGAATTGTATTAATCTGACTCGGGGAAGTATTCTGGACCTGCATGATGCTAGGCATTGTGCTTTGCCAAGCATGATTTTGAAATGCCCTAGGACAGAAGCTTACATGTGCTGGACCTATTAAGCTAAGTGATGCTTGCAAAGCGATTGTATCCAAAGCTACAGCTTTTGTTGTCTTTGGAACTGAACTAGGGCCAGATCTCCTAGCAGAGAGTTGTGGAACTTTCAGCCCAAGACCTAATCTTTGCCCACCATGGGGTCAGATTTGTCCCACAAGGCCATTATCTTAAGACCTGACAGTCAGGGCTTCAAAATGCAGCTTCACTATGACTTTAGGTGATTTGAAAGGTGGGCTGCCCTTTGCAAGGATGGAATTTAGAGCAGAGGAGGGGAGGAGGAGTGCTTAAATTCTTTGTCACCAACCATTTGTCTGCTTCAAATTACTCCCAATATGCTTTCACCCCATGGGATTCCAGATGTGGATTTACCATTGCATTTGGGGGAAAGCAGCAGGGTGGATGATGAGGACCTGGAGTAGATAAAGGAAAATTTCAACAGCCTCTTCTACTGCTGTTTATTTCTTCAAGATGTAAGCGTTTTTAGCATACGTCTCTGCAAAAAGTAGCAGCCTTCTTTATACTACATTGCATGCAATGTGTCGTTTGCCCCTTAAGCTGGTTGAGGCTGCCAGCAGAGCGGTAGGGATTTTTAAAAGTTACATTTCAGAATGATGAAAAGTATCTTGTTGTAATGGTATTTTATTTTATTTACTCACCCCTAGTCTATGGATTGAACCGGTACAAGTTTGAGTAAGCAAAAAACAATGTATCTTAGTACCTTGAGTGCTTAAAAAATAATAATAAGGTGGGTGTGTATTAACAACAAATAATATCAGACTTGCAAACAAATTCACAGAATAGTCTAAAACCCATGAATTGCAAACGTACAGCCTATTGTTATTCATCTCCGTTTGAATTTGCAAGCTGAATGCACTAGGAAAATACTGTACATACATAGTGCTTACTCTTTCGGGGGAAAACTCCTCAGTCAGCATTTGTGCTACACACAGTATTTAAATGCATACATATATTATCATAAATTCTCTGCTGCTTTTGAATAGAATGGCATTTAATGAAAAGAGGTGCCACATTTAAATCTTTCACCTCTGCAAGCCGTTGTAAGCATGGAAAGTGGCAAATGCACAGAGGAGAACTGGATTTTTCAATCTGCCTTAAGTAAAGTCTACTTCATTGACTATCAGGGCTGGTCCTACCATTAGACAAAGTGAGGCAACTGCCTCAGCAGCGGATGCTGGGGGTTGGAGAGTGGTAGTAAGGGGGCTGGAGGACAGAGCTGTGCGTGCCACTCTCCTGCAAGCTTCCCTGCTGCCCTCAGATGTGGCAGATATTGTTCTGTTGCCAGCCCGGCTATTTTCTGTCTGTGAAATTGGGAGAGGGCTCCTTTGCCTCAGGCAACAAAATGCCTTGGACCAACCCTGCACATTATCTTAATCATGTGATAATCATTTCAGCACATGGTAAAACTGGATGTTTGGATGCTATCCCTCACCGTCATAGAAATTGGTGAGTTGTAAGGGACCCTGAGGATCAGGAATATGCAGCTGTCCTTTACGGGGATCGAAATGTCAGCTTTGGCATATCATAATCATAATCATAATTTATTTGTACCCTGCCCACCTGGCTGGGTTTCCCCAGCCACTCTGGGCTGCCAACAGAGATGAAAAAGACATTAAAACATTAGTAATTAAAAACTTCCCTAAACAGGGCTGTCTTCAAATGTCTTCTAAACCTCAGGTAGTTGTTTTTCTCTTTGACATCTGGTGGGAGGGTGTTCCACAGGGTGGGTGCTGCTACCGAGAAGGCCCTCTGCCTGGTTCCCTGTAACTTGGCTTCTCACAGTGAGGGAACCACCAGAAGGCCCTTGGCGCTGGATCTCAGTGTCTGGGCAGAATAATGGGAGTGGAGACGCTCCATACTCTAACCAACTGAGGTATTATTAGGCAGTGATTTAAGAATGGGTTATGGAGGTGAGAAACATTTTCAGATATTAGTTGCCCCTGAAACGGAATGCATGGGATCTCTCAGAGAATTGCTTTCCTACCCCCATCCCCGGTTTTTTTAATCAGATGAAGCAAAGGTAAATTTATATATTGGCTGAATTTTGTTGACATGGTTATGTGAGCATTCTTATCCTTTGTCTGGATCATAATACAGCACTTCCTAGCTCAACTTGCTTCTCAGCATGTTTTTCAGGATGTTTTGAATAATTAGCAGGATATGTGGTGAGAGAATTCACAAGTCTGGTTTGATAATGCAGGGAGGGTGGAATCCATTCACGTTGGCTTTACAGAAGAGAATGCTGAGGTAAAAAATGTTGTGTACACCATTACTACAGGTGTAGTGTGGAGTGGAGAGTAAGTCCACTCTGAGAGAAATCCTCAAAGGCATGAATAACACCCAGCCTCTCCCTGCCTTTGCTGATATGTTGTCCAGGTCTGTAGCAAAGTCTTGCAGTCTTGGTACTTTGAGTGAAGAGAAAAACATTGTGGGTCTCCCATCCTGGGTATGGAGAAAGATAGTGACAAGTACAGTGTTAGTTCTGGGAGCTAAAAGCTACAGTGACCAGACAACCAAGAAAGTTAAGGAGGCATAGTCAGCAGCAGAAGAGACTGCCAGAAGCTCTTATAGAAAGAAAAGTGCCTTACTAATGAACACTCACGCCTGACTCATGGGGGTAGTCTATTGAGGAAATGGGAAAGCCCAGTCACAACTGCTTCCTAGTTGTATGCTAGACACTGGGAGTTGTCAACAGGGAATAGATAGATAGAGACATAGATAGATAATTTTTTATTTGTACCCCGCTCTCCCTGGCCAGAGCCGGGCTCAGGGCGGCTAACATCATAAAACTAACACAGTATACAAAAAATAAAAAAAATCCTTCCAGTAACACCTTAGAGACCAACTAAGTTTGTTATTGGTATGAGCTTTCGTGTGCATGCACACTTCTTCGACTACGGCAGACCAACATGGCTACCTACCTGTAACAGTATACAAAGAACATAAGAACATAAAAACAGGCAATCAATTAATTAAAATACATCTTAAAATTAGTTCAGAGCAAATTAAAATCTGGACAGATGGCAGTCCACGGGTAAAATTGAGAGTGGATTGGGAGTAATGTGCCATCGATGACACCCATTCCATCTGAATAAAAGCAGGAGAATCAGGTGCTTGCAAGGTGCTTGGAGATGGTAATGGGCTGGATGTGGGCTAATAAATTGAAACTGAATCTGAACAAGATGTGTTGCATCTTGAGCCTGAGAAGTACGTAGAAGGGCAGCTCTGTATGGGGTTGCACTCCCCAGGAAGGAACAGGTGTGTAGCTTTGATCCATCTATGTTGCTTGAGGCTTTGATGGCTTCGGTTGCTTGGAGTGCCTATTTCCATCTTAGCTAGCCTGTCCTGGATAGGGCTAGCTGGTTAGCTAGCCTGTCCTAGATAGGGCTACGTTGGCCACAGTGATCCAAGCTCTGTTAACTGCAGATTTAACTATTGCAGTATGCTCTGCATGGGGCTGCACTTGAAAACAGCTTGGAAGATGCATCTACTTGCAGCTCTGAGAAAGGTTTCTGCCTATCTGAGTGGGTATGGAGCTGGAATCCTTGTGCATGCCCACACAAGCTCAGGAGCGTGCCAGTTCCATCCAGAGGTAAATTCTGGATGAAAAACCCAGTCTGGGCTTTCCAGTAATAGGTGGTGAAATTTTAACTAGGTTGTTCTGGCCACAAAATATTTGTTTTCAAAAGAAATGCATGCCTTTTTGTTGTTGACAGACACAAAGCAGGTACCAACATGACGCTTGCGTTTTGATATATCTGTTCCATCAGACAATGCAGCTTCTGAGGAAATTGATTTCTTTTTTCCTATTAGAGATCTGCTGGCTGTATGCAATCAAGTTCTTTAGCTGGAAAGGAATATAAAATAGTTTGTGAATCTACCTTTGCCTAGCCCTTCACAGAGAATCAGAATTGCAATGGATCATGTGATCCTATCCCCGGCCTTTAGACAGGAACTTTTTGGGAATGTATCAGAATATCCCGTGTTAAGTCAATAAATGTAATAAATAATGAAAATAATTATTTTGAAAATCTCAACAGAAGATCTTCTGAGGAAGATTACATATGCTTTAGTTACAAAGTTTTAAAGCACTTTATTAGCTTGCTTTTGACTTCTTTTCACCCATGTTGCTAGTTCCTATATATATATATCTAAACCTGACAAATGTGGACCGTGTGATACTTTTGCTCCACAGTTTGATGCCTCCTCTAGCTCTTATAATCTTCTATTCCACTACCTGACACCAGTGATTTATTTCCTAAAGGTGTGAATCCTGCTTTCCTTTATCAGTTTGACCTTTGCTACTGACATTATGAGCAAGCTTCATATCCATTATCTTAAAGTGTTTCTGTATGATTAAAAACACTTTCTGTAAAGGGAATGTGAAAGCTAAGTGTAATCTTTGGGCAGAATCTCACCCTAAGAACACAGGAAGGTGAGCGCATTCCCGCAGTAGTATGAACATCTGTCAATCAAGCCAGTGTTTTCCTGTGCACCTACCACAGCTGCATCATTTCAGCAGAATGAAAATGGAACTGCTCAGGCGATACTGTGCTCATTGGCATCTGTTTGAGTGACAGATACAGTATTTACGAGACAGGAGAGTGATGTGTGCTTTTATTTATTTATAGAACAGCCTCTCCTAAAGGGTTGAGTATGTTTTAAAACTGTACTTTTTGGAAAGGATAAAGAAATTAGCTGTAGTTTTGTTTACTCCTGTGCTGTGGCAGGAGAGCCAGCGGCTGCCAAATTTCTAGTTTCATGCATGCAACACGTACTCTTCAATTACCTTCATTCATTTGTGGCTTTGATACGGCCCGTTTTAAGCCTGATCTCTTAGCAAACAGGAACCCAGAAGAAAAGCTGTCAAGAAGGAACAGAGTAACTGAGGATGAGCTGACACATTCACACGAAGTGATGCCCTTCATCTGACAGGTGATAGCCCAAACCCTAAGAAGCTGATCACCTACCAGCTTTGCTCCTGTTGAGGAGGCAATCACAGATTCCAATGGAACTTGATATAGATTACTGATTATTATTGCTGATCAGGATTGGGAGCTTTCTTGCTAAATCAGAAGCACATGGCTGGAAGCAGAGCTGAGGAGTGAACAACTGACTCTTACTGAATGAAGCTGCACATTTCAGAAGTGTACTTACATCAAGAGAACAATGCAGATATTGCATTCTGCAAGTCAAGGTCTGTCACCCCTGCTTTCCTACAACTTTATGCCTTCCAGATGTTTTGGACGAGAGCTCCAATTATCCCAAGCTGCATGGCCCAGTGGTCAGGGATCATTAGATTTTTGAACTCAGCAACTTCTGGAGAGCAACATCTGTTTTTGAGCAATAGTCAGATATGAAATTTTGTGGCCCAGAGAGATGGCTAATAGCTGATCTGATACTGCTGTACCTCAAACAAACATAAAATTTATGCATACTAATTTTATTAATGTATACTCAAAAATAAGGTCTGCTATGTTCAGTTGGGCTTATTCGGTAGTGTGCATAGGATTACAACATTAAATTTTCAATTGATAATTGCAGTTATCACATTAATAGCATAATGCAGGAATGGGGAACTTCTGGCCCTCCAGATGTTGGTGGACTACAATTCTCATCATCCCTAAGCTGGTCCTGCTGGCTGGGGCTGATGGGAGTTGGGGTCCAATGATATCTGGAGGATCGCAGTTTCTCCACACCTGGCATAATAGCATGCCTAAAGGACTGTTTTATACAAGATAGCCTAACACACAAAGTAATTGATCATAAAGGGTGTTGGTTGTAATGGTTATTTTGACCTTGGGAGTCTGTGTCTGTGGGGACCTCCTTGATCGTAAAGGAGCATTCTCAGTGCAGTTTTTTGTTTGATGATGATATTATTATTATTATTATTATTATTATTATTATTATTATTTTGCTGCTTCATGCAAAAATTTGCTTCTAAACAGTCTACGAAGCATAAAAACCAATTTTATAAGCACCCATAGTTAAAACACACAGTAAAACAGAGAAAGTAAAAAGGGAGTCTCAGGTCGAGAGATCAGGAGAAGGCTGCTCCGCTTCCCTGGGGGGTGGGGTTGCAGGCAGGCCATGTGATCTCCCCATGTACAGCAGGGGGCGTGGTGATGCCGCCTGCATCACAGGGAGTCCTGGCCGTGTCACAACCCCGGCCGACCAATCCGGCTGGACGGGGGGCATGGCTTGCTCTATTTAAACGGCCGCTTGGCTGGGGGTCTCTACCTTCTTGCCTCTTTCTTCCTCGGTGTTCATCTTTCCGATTGGAGAAACGATGTCTGGTTGGTCGATATCATTGAGGGCATTAGGTGTTGGTTGCAGGTGTGAGGGTGTTGGCGGTGAGCCGTTTGGCTCAAGTGGTGGTTAGGCATTGGTAAAACCTGGTTTATAGGAGGGGAGGTTGTGGCCTTCACCTGCCCCTCCTCTTTAAGGGTTGTTTCATTAAAGGGATCTGGGTGTGTGGATCTTGTCCGAAGCCTGGGTATGTGCCACTGTTGGGATACTGCCAGGGAGATAAAACCCATCATGGCCCCCACATCGCCTCCGGACGATCCATCGATCTCCCGTAGATACAGTATCAGCAATTAGCGACACGAGCTCCAGAAAATAGCTTGCCACATTCCTGAGCTGATGCACGCTCTATCAGCAGAATTCGCACAGCGAAAGATGCACGCAGGAGAGCATTATTTAGAAGTTTATTCAGTGTTGGTCAGAACAAAGAAAAACATGACTGCCTGCTTCCGTGTGTCAGACACAGAGAGAGAAACGAAAGCAATAGAAAACATAAACTTCCTGTGAACAGGAAATACGCAGACTCTGTGACTCACAAAGCCTACTCCCTTTTAAGGTGGAACGGAAATATCCTAACAGCCACAACCCCATCGGGGACCCTGGGGGAGTTCGCAGTTGATGTACATCAACAGGGCTCCCCCTACTGGTGGTTGACCTTACCAGACTACCTGCATGGCGGGCAGGAGTCAGATATAAGCCAATGCCTAAGCCAATACCACTCACATCTGTTACCAATAAAGTTGTCCCATTAACCCATTATTTGTCCCATTAACCCAAATTTTGGTGTCCATGTGTTTTATTATCCAAGAAATGGGGGAGGACTCAGGGCCTTGACCTGCAATGGCTGTGCAATTTCAAAAGCTGGTTGAATGCCAGTACGGTCGGGGCCTCTTGGATTTCAGCAAAGTGCATTCTATAACATTGGTGCTACCAATGGAAAAGCCTGCCTCTGGGTCACAAAAAGCCTATACAGTGGTACCTCGGGTTAAGAACTTAATTCGTTCTGGAGGTCTGTTCTTAACCTGAAACTGTTTTTAACCTGAAGCACCACCACCTGAGGCCTCCTCCTGCTGCCGCCGGAGCACGATTTCTATTCTCATCCTGAAGCAAAGTTCTTAACCCGAGGTACTATTTCTGGGTTAGCGGAGTCTGTAACCTGAAGCGTATGTAACCCGAGGTACCACCGTACTCATCAGGCTGTAGCAAGACTTAACTGGGTGCCAATTGTTGATCTTAAGGCACAACTCTAGCATAGTTAGGAACATTCTGTGTAACACTTACATGTGCTTTGATATTGTATCCAAGTTGTTGTTGTTTTATATGCCTGTTGTCTTTGTCCATGGAGTTTTCTTGGCAGGGATACTGGAGTGGCTTGCCGGTTCCTCCTCCAGGTGGATCACGTTTGGTCAAAACTCTCCACTATGACCTATTCATCTTGGGTGCCCGGCTCGGCATAGTTCATAGCTTCTCTGAGTTATTCAAGCCCCTTCGCCACGGCAAGGCAGTGATCCATGAAGGGGTGTATCCCAGTACTTACAAATAATTGTGTAAAAGACATTGAAGTGGAAACAAAAGTGCAAGCCCTATGTATCCCATCTGGAAAACTCTGGTATAAGAAAATAACTTGGCTCCCTTCTGCTTGTTGGGACAGCAGAAGTGCTTTTATACCAATTTATAACCTTCCTGCAGAGATGATATTAGGTTGTGTGGAAAGAAGGGAAGGAAAGGGCAGAGTGGAGCATGGTTAGTAGCATGGCATCTCGTAGGCCACAGAAGCAACTCCCTAATGGTTAATATTGGAAAATATTTGCATTGGGAGATTAGTGTGACAGAAAGACTTTTTTTTTAAAGGCAGGTAGTGCAGAACTACACAATTCTGCCTAACTTGCCCAGACAGAACACTGTATAAGCTTGCAGCTGTAGAATTCTGTGATCATTTTATCATTGGGGGCTTTTAAGGAAATATTAATTTATTATTTACCTAAGCCTGTTTTTCTGTGGTCGTGTATGTGCATACACAAAGTACAGAGATGTTCTAATGACCGCAAACAACTGAAACTCTTGTTTGATTTCTCAGTAAAGCTTAGTTAATAAAACATGCTGAGCACCGGGTTCAGTAGAAATGATTTCACCTGCTCAATCCCAGCGTCTCATGTTTCAGCATTTATTATGGTCTTTCTGAGCTTCACCATCTATGGATTTGCACACATTTTTCTGGCTCCCCCGGGCATTGGCTAGATTGATGGCTTGGCATCAGCATTTATTAACTGATACTGCCTATTGTTGTTAGCTTTACATGGTTATGATGTGCAAAACCCATCTAAATCAATTGGACTGAGCATGCATCTACTCAGTTTTTATGCTGTGATGCTTTGCCCTCTTCTGTGTTCATAATTCCTTCTGAAATCAGTTAAATGTATTTGGTTGCAGCTGAGTGGAGGATTATGTAGCCTGATTGAATTTGAAAAGAATGTATGCAAGTCACTTTTCTGTCCTTAATACCACCGGCTTGTAGCACCTTTGACTGCGCTGTGGGATACAACTTTCATGATGCAAGCTTTGAGCCTTACTAGATTATGCATATTTCTTTTTCTTTGATCTTTAGGAAATACTTCCTTATTGTATTTGAATTCACTTCTACTATTTGACAACTACCTATTATTTATTAAATTTATATGCTGTGCTTCATCTGAACATCACAGGGTAGTTTACATCATACCTAGGGACATATTACTAGACCCAGATTGTATGCACTGGACAGTCATCACATTGCCCCAGATATACAGCAAACCCACCCCCCTTAAAAAAGAAAGCAGAGAAAGCTATATTGGTTCATTAGCAGAACTTCAAAATCCAGCAACTGGGAAATGCCTTTATTAGACAAAGTGTGGGGTAGGGCTGTAGCTCAGCGCTACAGCATCTGCGTTGTATACCGAAGGTCCCAAGTTCAACCCCAGATATTGCCAGGTAGGGCTGGGAGAGACTCTGCCCCGGGTAGCTGCTGTCAGTCAGTTTAAACAATACTGAAGAAGATGAACCCTTACTCAGTGTCTTTCCTATGCTCCAATCACAAAATGGCAAGCCAGCTTTCAAGTTCTCCCAAACTGATGTGTGGTGTAGTGGTTAAGAGCGGTAGACTCGTTATCTGGTGAACTAGGTTCGTGTCTCTGCTCCTCCACATGCAGCTGCTGGGTGACCTTGGGCTAGTCACACTTCTCTGAAGTCTCTCAGCCTCACTCACCTCACAGAGTGTTTGTTGTGGGGGAGGAAGGGAAAGGAGAATTTTAGCCGCTTTGAGACTCCTTCGGGTAGTGATAAAGTGGGATATCAAATCCAAACTCCTCCTCCTCCTCCTCCTCCTCTTCTTCTTCTAGTATAGTATCTGTATCTAGCATTGCAGTCAATGCACAGGAACATCATTGTAGATCAGCATTCAGGTAGGGCTGTAGCTGATCCCAAAGTCAACCCCTGGGAACTTCCACGTAGGCCTGGAGAGCCACTGCCAATTAGTTTGGATGTTGCTGAGTTAGATAGACCCTATGGTTTCACTTGGTATAAGGCAAGGGAATCGTCCTATGTCTCCTGCCTTTCTTACATGGAGGAGTAATAATGACATAATGAGGCAAGCATGGGTTCTAGCAATTATGTCCTTATTACTCCGCCATGGAAGAAAGGCAGGAGACATCGGACAATGGTTTTCTCCCAGCTTAGTTGTTCTGCTTTAGGAGACATTAAGCCTTGCTCAAGAAGCAGCACAACAGGAGGGCAACACCTTTTGAACTGCTGCTAAAATTAAAAGCTGCCTCAATATGCACCACAAATCAAACATCAAGAAGGTATGTTTGGGCTGCAGACTAGAAATCCAACAGCTTATGGTGAGATTTGTGCCCAAAATTGAAATGTACATATAACTTGCTGTTTTGAGGCAAACTTGCAAAATGTATTATTCTAAATATATCTACTATTCCCATCACCTTCCTAAACTTTCCATGTAGGACCCTTAGTGTTAATTGCAAATTAGATGGGTCTCTGCTCCTGACACACTCAATGCTGAGTACTGTAAGGAAAGTTTGAAGCTGGGGCATAATGAAGATGGCAGGGATAGCTTCAGGGTAAAGGGAAGTGGTTCTTCAGCTTTCCACGTCCATTGATAAGTACCAAAAAGAATGTTTTAATAAATGAAAATTGCTACTTTGCCGGCAGGTTAAACAGAAACCTTTTTGGTTGATTAGGGAAGCGAGTGGAGAGAAAGCGGGATTTTTCTCTCTCTCCTTTGGAAGAAAATATCATGCTGTCAGCTGTAATAATGAAATGAATGTGCTAAAAATCAATGTCTTGGGAAATGTTTTGGCTTCAGTTTTGTTAGCTTGTAAAATACTATGGAATAAGGTAAAGCCAATAAGTGAACTTAACAAAGTGATCACACATGCACACACACAATATTCAACCAGCCCCCAGTTTAAGACCACAATTAGTCTAGTCAGGAAGAAATAGTGGCATTTTTGGTATGTCATTTGTGAGAGTGGTGCTATTTACATATGGTTATATGAATGTTTTAAAGTTTCAGCCCTGAGACATTATTTCAGTAACTATATTTCTGGGAGAGCCCAGCATCCTTTTAATGCAGCAGCAACTTTATCACATATTTCAACACTGGGGAGTTTGTGAGGGAGACATTAGATGCTCTACTCTTCTATCAGAACTTTAATACCTAGAGGGGTCACCAGGACAGAGTCAGGAGCAGCTGTGGCAAAAGTGATTTAGGTTAGAAATGTAAACACACCCTAATTTGGAGAAGAAGAACTGGATCTGGTTGGTGGGCCAGTTCCTTAATTCCCCCATCCCTTACAGACAGGCTTTAAGCTGTTAAGGAGGAGTTAAAATGGAGGAGGTATGAGGCTGTTGGGTGGATAGGAAAGAAAGAGAATGAAGTCTGCTTGTCAGGGATTCCAGGAGGGAAGAAATGAGGAGGTGAGTTGCTTCCTTGTCAATTGCTGTGCTCCTTCCATGGCCCTGTATTTTAGCATCTCCTTTTCTGACATTGTATTCTGTCTCCATCCCTATGGCTGGGACTGGGAGCTTGGATGAGACTTCTAGAAGCAAAACAGGCAGCCATTGTTGTAATCACTCTTCCCACCCCATATATGATAGCAAGCGAAGAAGTTCAGGGCTATACTCCTCTTCTTCATCTGATGACCCAACTCTGCCTGCAGTACCATGTGATGTTTTTAAATTTTAATAGTAAGCTTTTGGTGGTGTGTCTGTTTTGAATGTGGACCACAACACATGCAAAGGGAATGTAACCCTCCCCTCTATGCTGTCCTGCTGCAACAGAAGTTCCCGTTGGTAATGGGCCACTTTTCTGCTACCAGTTGCAGCACAGGAGGGCATTTCTTTCTGGAACAATGTATGTGTGATACATTTTGTGTCACATGTAGTTAAATGCTAAGAATGGGCAGCCAGATACAGCTTTGGGCATAAGGCGGGCAGAAGATAACTGTATTGTTATTAGTGGAAGTCATTCTGGGGCCCCTGAATCAATAGTAGTAGTAGTAGAAGAAGAAGAAGAGGAGGAGGAGGAGGAGGAGGAGGAGGAGGAGGAGGAGTTTGGATTTGATATCCCACTTTATCACTACCCAAAGGAGTCTCAAAGCAGCTAACATTCTCCTTTCCCTTCCTCCCCCACAACAAACACTCTGTGAGGTGAGTGAGGCTGAGAGACTTCAGAGAAGTGTGACTAGCCCAAGATCACCCAGCAGCTGCATGGGGAGGAGCGGGGAAGCAAACCCAGTTCACCAGATTACGAGTCCACCGCTTTTAACCACTATACCACACTGGTGATGACAAACCTTGCTTCAAAAGGAAACATCACCTGCTGTCTGGAGGGAGGGGACTCCAAGCTGGGGATCAAGCTGAGGTCCCACAAAAATTCCCAAGAGTAAGGGTTCCTCCTTGCCTTCTGGCAGTGGAACTGCTGCCACAAACACCTGGTCAGAGGGTTTATATCTAAACAGAACCCTTATGCTATCCAGGAGGAATATCACCCATAATGTGGCCATGCAGGCTTGATGATAGCTGTAGTAGGGTAGCATTTGACTTTAAAGTATTGATGTGCATGTTAGCCGGGTGCAGCTGTACTCAAAGGTCAGTCACACTGAGTTCAGCAGGGCTTACTTTAAAGTAAGGATGCAAGACATTGCAGTCTTTCAGAAAGCACTGATTTTTGCCATATCAAACCCAACTAAATGTTTTGGGGTTGGACATGTAAAACAATTGCTTGTGAATTGCTGGTTCTGCAACTACTACTAGGATTTTATTTCTTTTAAAAAATCATCAATGTTATTATTAATCTTATTTATTAATTAAGATTAATTGATGATTATTATTCATTATCATTCTTTGTAGAAAGGCCAGCCTGGCAGTCTGAGAAACATGATTTCTTTGCACTAACCAACATTAATAGTAATAAATAAATAAATGACAGTGCATAGATGACTGCTCTGTGCATTGGAAAAGCACTGAACACTTTTGAGGATTCAGTAGTGTCTTCTCTGTACAAACATTGTTAACGGAAAGAAAACATTTTAAAAGGAATTGATTTTGTGTGCATTAAAAAATCCTGTCTTTTGCTATATTTGATGCTCATTACATTTCAATGCTACCTTATCAGTATGCGCTATCAGCCAGGTTTCTAAACCAAATAAGTAAGTTTTGAAAAGAAGAAATGCCACATAGCTGCTGCTTTGAAAGTTCCATTGGGCTAGACCAACAGTGAGATTCTGAACAGGGATAATGTCATAACCTTTCAGGAAGAATTCCATGTTACATAATGAATAATATCAGATGTTTGCAAGCTGAATCTGTCACCTGCAAGACATTTACTGTGATCCAGAGAGGTTGAAGTGTGCGCAGACATGTGCTTTGATGGTGCGGGAGGATGCAGGAGTTGCAAAGATCATCCTTTGGGAACTGATTTGTAAGCACAATAAAGGTGCTATGCAAGGAAATAAATCAGGCCCAGCACGTTGTGTCACCAGCAAATAGATGTTTGCCCCCACTGACAACCCCAGTAATAATTTGGCAGATGCAAGGACTATTCTGGTCATCCCTCTCCCTAAACTCAAGAAGTGGTCAAAGTGGCTAACTGCCTTTTTGTTTCTTAAGATATCAGGCAGTGTCAACAAGTGCTCTGCAAATTGAGTTATTTGTGTGTCTGTGCAGTTCATGTAGAAGAGCTATTTCATCTTAGGTTGATTTTAACATTATTGTACGTTTCGCTTAAATAAAACACTTGAAGACAATTTTAGATCCTTTGCTGCATATGCTGTTCTTCCTAAATTAGCATTCTTGCTTAGTTTCAAATTGCCAGGCATTATTAAGGCTGTAGCCTCATATGCACTGGCAGCCGGGAATTTTGTAAAAAGACGAAAGCACCCAACTAAACTATGGAAAGCTTTTATGGTTTGAATGTTTTATTTATTTTTGAATGTTTCCCTCTCTGTGTCTCAGTCTCTCTGCCTCCCGGTTGTATCAGGATGAATTTGCTGTTTTTGTACTCACAATATTTGTTATTGGTATTTCCAAAGGCAATTAACAAACTGAACTGAGTTGAACTGTAGCTGTTCAATCATGCAATGCCATCTGTTCAGCAGGGCAGATTCTTGCTTCAGCTATGTGTGCCCAGACCCCTGCCACATATAGGAGATTTTTTAGTCTGGTTTTTGTTTTAACATTTTCTGCATATCAGTGTTTGGCAGTTAACAGACAACAATGGAGATAGAAATGGAAAGAAACCAGGAGCCCCAAAAGAAACAAAATACTTCTACACACACACACACACAAACGAAATGCAACTGAATACAGTATGTGACTCTGTGTGCCTTGAGTCAACTCATTTTTAAAATAAATATAATGATTTATTTTAGTGCATTGTCTCTAAACCTTTTCCCCAACCTCACTAATCAAAACAAATGTAATGGAAAGAGAAAGTTTTCAGCAAAAGAAATATTCATCCTTCACCTAACACATCCAAACTATATCTGGTATTGTATGTAGATAGTTTGGATAATACTTTTGCATTGGGTAGGAATGTCCAACATTGCCAGTGTTCTGAAAAATGGTTGTTGATCACTGCCAAGAACGTGTTCACATTAGACCATAGATACATACCTCCAATAGCTGTGCTAATTCATGAATTTGAACTTAATTTCCCTGGATTCCTGCCTAAAGATGTTATTAACCAATTATATACAACATTGAAGTTGGGTATATAATTGGAAGTCTCCCAAGCAACTTTCTAAATGACGGTAGATTGATAACATTTGGGAAGCTCTGATTATGTACCAGCTTAATCAGCAAGTGCAACAAACAAGGAATCCCAGTTTTAAAAATTATATTATGACTTCTTAGTTTCCATTTATCTTCTATGATGGAAGATCACATTCTAATCAGATGCGCTGTATGTGTGCATGTATGTAGATATTTATTATGAGTAATGTAAGCTGAGCATTTAATGTACAGTATAACCAACCATTGTGCACATTCATCAGCCTCAGGGAGAATGTGCACATAATCCATCCAAAAAGAGGAAATTGTGCACATTTCCTGGTCAATATCCAACAGGCCTAGGTGAATGTGCGTGTGTTGACTTAATTTTGTACATTCTCTGGTCATTATGCGTGATCTCCAACAAGCCTTGGAGAACAATTTGCCTGCTCCCTTGCCTTTTGCACTGAGCAGCAGGGTTGTGCATGTAGTCCTGATGCTCTGATGTTCCTCTTCCAAGGTTTAGACTATGCCTATAGCTTATGTCCTTGACCTGCCAACATCCAGCCCTTGAGCCTCGAAAAGACCGCAGCAATGAGAGAAAGAGTGGGCAAGCCTTTTTTCCACTGAGAACTGAATGATCTTGGAGGTAATCCGCCAGCAGTGGACAGGGCCAGAAATGGCAGAGGGTGGGACCAGATATTTTCCCCACTCTTTTCTCTAATCGTAAGAGCAGCAAGGGAAGCAATTTCAATCAGGATTGTGGGACCGGGTGGGAAGGTTTAAAACCCTTCCTTGTGCTGTTCAGCTGCCTGGGAAAGGTTGAGAGTGGTGAAAAGGAGGCTGGACTGCATAAAAAGCATTAATATTTATCTGGAGTCCCAGCTCATCTTTCAGCTGCTCAGCTGATTAGTGGGAGAATGTGTAATGGGCCATGTAGGATTAGGCAGAGATCCAGAAGCAGCCTGGTGGGGGCAGATTGCATGTTTCCTAAAGCTTGTTGGAGATTGTGCACAATGACTGGGAAACATGCACCCCTCTGCATGGACACATTATGTGTATACCCCCCATGAATCCTGGTGAATGTGCATAATGATTGGTTGTTATGCCTACTAACCACTCAACTTACAGTACCCCTAACACACACATTTATTTATTTATTGACTGACTCTGATTTGACTATGTAATTTGCACACCCCAGTTCTCTTAACAGTTAGTTAGCTTGTCCTTAGGATGTTTTACACTAATTGTCCAACAAGGTTACCCCATGACTGTAATCAGCCACTTTCCCTTTTTCCTTATTGTATTAATTGCTGTTCCTTTTTTCTGCCTAAATTTTTAACTATAGCTCGGGTTTTTTTATGTAAAAAGGAACCCTTGTTCTATTTCCTTTCTTTTTCACGGAGAAATGTGTTTCTCTAGAAATAAAGGTTCAAATTCTTGAAATACAGAAGACATTAGGATTTCTCATTAATACCTGCCACATTTTTAATTATGGCAATCCATATATACTCCTAAGAGTATTGAGGTTATGGCTGGGCAAGTTAGAATGATAATAATAAAGATACAGCGACATAACTCATAGGAATCCACTTGTGTATTTGGAGAATGTGACTTGAAGCTTACAGCTGGCAATGCACTGCTAGTTGAAATATTGTGACCGAGAATAACTTGTTCACAAATCGAATGTAGAATAAGGACTTACTGATTTAAGACAGTTATTTCATTTCTGTAATTGTTATTAAATAATCAATGTATTCTGTTTCTCAAACACCTTCCTTATTACAGGACTGCAGTGTGTGCATATCTGACTGTACCAGTAATGGAAAAAGCAATATCACATCCGTTGCAAGAAAAGGGAGAGAGAAACGTTTTTCTCTCTTTGGAGCTTGGTGGCCCTTTGGGAATGTACCTTTCCAAAGAGTTGCTGCAGCTTAGGTGTTTTGGGGAATCAGGTAGAATAGAGCTCACATGAGAACCAAATTTTGATTGGTTCAGAATGAGGCTAATTGTTAAACTGGTTTTGAGGAAACACCTTGGATTTTCCCCCTTGCTACTCTGATGCATGTCAGGAGTGGGGCTTGGCCTAAGTCTGGGTCTCTTGAGCTGGTATTTTGTAACCTGACATGTAAAAGTGATCTTAAAAACCTTAGTTATAAAGGTTTTTGGGTTTTTTTGCATTATAAACAACATGTGGGATTATCTCTCTTTTTGAACCCATAACAATTTCATATGAGTTCAGCAGCACCAAACTGAGTACACAAAGTGAAACTGTGGCCTCTAAATGCAAACCATACAGCCATTAAGCAGACTGTGAGGGAACACAATAGTGCACATGAAATGTTACCTTCTGACTTAATCAGTTAGATATTGTGTTCCCTTAATTATCTGACTATATCAATCCATTCACTAATTAACTCTTGTTGTTTGTCCATTTATGTTGGTTAGGACTTGAACCCTCCACTTACCTGGTTGTGGACACCAAATAGTTGTACAGTGGTACCTTGGTTTGCAACCGTTTTGGATTACAACCATTTTGGATTACAACCACGTCAAACCCTGAAGGGTGTGTCCCTTTTTTTGGATTACAACCCATTTTTTTTTTGGGAGGCCCCACTGGCAAAAGGCGCCTTGGGTTACAACCTGTTTTGGTTTACAACTGGACCTCTGGAATGGATTATGGTTGTAAACCAAGGTATCACTGTATTTTTCTTTTAAATTGCATCCTGGCATTAATCTCGAAGACTCAAGGCATGGCTGCAGATTGTTCACTGCCTCTTTCAAAGTTCAGTCTAATAGTCTGCAGCCTGGGTGTGCCTCCTGAGACGCAGTGTTTTCCTAGATTATAAGGAAGTGTTAAGAAAGTGACTAATGAAGCTGTTAGAGGCCCTGCCAAACAGTGAAGAATGTGAAAGTAAGCGGGGGAATAGCTTCAGTCTTTCCCCATCAGTTTAGGAATGGAAAAATCTGTTAAGGTGGGCATGATATGTTGTTCTTCAAAGGAAAGCAGCATACTGTATTGTGTTGGGAGCTGGAGTGATGTTTTGGGGTGGGTGAAGTCCTTTGTATTAGCCACTTGCATAAAAAGTAATGCATGCAACCATAACATTTGAAAATTCTGCAAATATGAATCTGACTACTTTTAAAACCATAGTTTATTGTATTCCTTGCCATCATGAAATCACAAAATATTCTTGATTCTTCTTCCTTGATGAAGTTTTCTGCGCCATAGGTTTTTGAGATGCTGTCTAAATGAATCTATGTTTGACATTTGTCAGCCTTTTCCTCCAGGAAAGCTGCCAGGCCCACCTGCAAAATTGCAATGTATATGCAATGTTAGCTCTGTCTTCACACTTCCATTTGTAGAAGATTTCCACCTTCGCCATTCATTGTAGACAGTGATGAAATTTACAGCAAAGCGGTTCCGTGGATTGAACCTTAAAAACCTTTGCAGCATCAGCAGCCATTGGCTTGGTTCTCTTCCCGCTTTCACACTTTTTGGAAGGTTATAACAGTGTTGTCCATGTTCCTAGACTAGGACTGCATAACCATTGACTTGCCTCCCATCTCACAGGAAACTGTGTCTAATATATTATTTTTAAAGTACACATTGGTAGTCAATGAAGCTTTACTCAGAGTAGACACATTAGACGCAAACTAATTTCAGTAGGTCTGTTCTGAATAAAATTTAGTTGAATACTACCCAGGTTATTCTGTGTCCTGTACCCCTGTTACCCACAGAGGTATAATTACAGCAGAAAGATAAGTAGTAAATAAATAAATGGACATGGTAAGTAAGTTAAAATGCTGAGTGGTCTAGAAACAAGCATCCATGCTTTGGGTGGACCTAAGAGCAACAACTGTCATGTGTAAAAGCCTTTAAAAAATGTTCAAGAGTTAATGTGGGCAAGCAAAAGCTACTGGCTGGGATGCACAATTGCATGAAAATTGGGTGACTTGTCCTATATGGATGTATTCTCCAAGGCTTTAGCCCAACAGTGAACTTGTCTTTTCTACATTTCTGCTTGTAATGCAGGGACTCATTTCTCCTGGGCCATGTTTACATCTATAGTTAAGGATACAGCTGAAGCAACAAAAGCATTATGTCCACAAGAATGCAGGAAGAAGAATGATCATAGCTAGTCAGAAGGAAGTGATCATAATGCCTTTCCAAAAATCTATTTTACAACTGCACTTGGAATATATACATATATACAGTTCTTCCCCTCAAAAAATATACTGTGGAATTGGAAAAGGTGCTGATAAGGATAACCAAAATGATCGGGGTGTTGGTGCAATTCCCCATAATAAGGAATGGGTACAAACTTTTAAGGCTTATTTGGTTTAGACAAAGGCAAAGAAGGGGGACATTTGTTGGCACATGTCTATCTCAAGAGACAATGGAGTGTGCCTCTGGGAGTGAAGTCAAACCGCTGGAGAATCATAGTGCCTGCTGTTGCTGCAGAGACCAGTAACTAATAATTGTTGCCTTCCATGTTGTTTTCGCTGCATTAGCAACATCAAAGTGACCTCTCTGGGGCTAAGGAGTAAACCCTACACCAGGGGTCAGCAACCTTTTCCAGCCGTGGGCCGGTCCACCGTCCCTCAGACCATGTGAGGGGCCGGACTATATTTTGAAAAAAAAAATTGAACGAATTCCTATGCCCCACAAGTAACCCAGAGCTGCATTTTAAATAAAAGGACACATTCTACTCATGTAAAAACAAGCTGATTCCCGAACCGTCCACGGGCTGGATTGAGAAGGCAACTGGGCCGCATCTGGCCCACGAGCCTTAGGTTGCCTACCCCTGCCCTATGCTAATCTTGTCATCTCGACAGCCCAGGACCTCCATGCCCACTGCTGAGGCTCACGACCCAGGGCAGTCACTTCAGTGCTGCCAATGCAGCGGTTTGACTTCACCCCCAGAGGTGCTCTCCATTGTCTCTCAAGAAGACAGATGGATGCCAGCGGTATTGAAAGAACTGTGCCTCTGAATATCCATTGCTGGAGAAAACAAGTGCAATCATGTCCTAATTGTGGGCTTCCTGAAGGCATCTGATTGGTTCGTACGGAAAATGGGGGTGCTGGAGTAATTGGGCTTTTGGCTCAATATTATAATCTCATTGATTATAATAGAAAATACATTGCATGAAAATGAATTAAAAGTGAATATAAATCTGTTAAGCAAATCATGAAGAACTCCCCCTCCCCATATAAGGAAATATATCTCAGGTATTGAAGGTTTTCCTATTGGATGTGTAGTTTGAATGATAAAATGTGCTGCAGGTGATTTTCACAGTCATAAACATCTAAGTATTTCCTATATGGTAAGTTGCCTGATTAATAGCCCTCGAGTTAAAACAGGAAGCATACAACATTTTTCAATTTTGGCTGAAACCATTCACAATTGCTCATGTGGATATGTGCTCTGTTGATTACGGTCCATACGTTTTAAAGCCTTGCTCATAATACTTGTCAGTGTATGTATATACTGGAACTTGGATTGCGCAGCTTTCCCCGCTGGAAAGCTTCTGTTTTGCCAGTTTGGATGTGTGTGTAATCTGCCACTTCTTATCTGCATCTCTGTTGGCTGCTGGTTAGTCAGCTAATCACTTTGATCTCTAGCTGAGGCCTTGATCTTTTTCAGAAGGGAGTCCTGAGATATGAATAGTACTCTAATTGATTCAGTACTTCCATTTCCCCTTCTTATTTATAATCTGTAGAGCTTTAATTTGCCTTTGTAAAGTTTCTTTTTAAAATTCTCCTTACATTTTGACATGCAAGCCACTGGGCCGGGGGGCAAGAAATGGGCTGGAATCCTTTCTCTCGGGGTGAAGTGATTTTTCTCCAGTCATCTGAGATTTCCTTAGCCAAGCAGAAGCTTTTGGGGATGGGCACAAGGCACCTTTGCTCCCATCGTAAAGTTCTCCATCTAATTGTGTAGTTTTAAAGAATTTTGATCACTTCCAATTGCAGGGTTTAAGGGAAACCCCCTCCCCTCATGAAATCTGTTTACTTTGTGGTGTTCCCTGCCGCACCTTTGATTGAATGGATTTTTTTGGGTAGTAGCTTATGTGAAAAGTGTGGGTTTCTTTTGTTCTTGTTGTTTCCCTATTTCATGGTTAATGGGTTTTGCTTTTTCAGGCCAAATTGTGTGTCTTTTCCCTCAGACTTGCTTCTAGCCTCAAGAAACCAGCCCCCTCTAGTTCCATTAATATTCTTGCTGTTCTCACTGAGGTAACCCTGTTTTGTTTTCACAATCAGAGTGGAGAATTTCTCATGCACGTATTTCCCCCAAGGGCTGATTCTCTTATTATTGTGGGCCTGATCGTGCTGTAGTGCTGAGCCTTTTCAGTATTAACATTTGAAGGTGTACGTCGTGCCTTGTGGCAAGTATTTGGTATTTTGCAGTATTAGACCTTCTACCTAAGTAATCAGGACCTACTACTGGGGCAGTTTTATTGTGTGTGAGAGAGAGATTAGGGTGGTGTGCATGTGTATAAAGGGAAACTTAAGCAGCATTTTGTTCTGCTTATTTCTGTCATTTAAAACTATTAGTGACCTAAGTGTGTTGTGTTCTGTTTGGCTTTTTTTGGTCCAGTACAACTGTTGTAGTTTGGGGTAAAGATTGAGGCAGTTTTAAAAAATAAAAATAACATAAAAACAAAACTGTATATGTGACTGATAATGTATGCTTAATATAATACAAACAAAATCTCACAAATTCTCAACAGAGCTCAGGCAGTATGTCTGTCACTTTTTGCCCTGGTGCCATGTGTTCATCATATATATAAATTACATGTGAACAATATACATGAATCGAAATATGTAACAAATTCAAAAATGTCATAGTCATTATTAAAATAAAGTAGGCTAAATGGCAATGGAAGTTCACAGACAACAGAAATAAATTTAGTGAATTAACTTAAAATTTTTGCCTACACTCACAGCTGCTCTCCAAAATATTTCAAATGGGGTCTCTCTGATCCCTACCTAGATATGCTGGGGTATGACTTGGGACCTTCTCAAGTGTACTTGCGGGAAAACATGGTCTCTGACAGAGCAATTGACAGTGTCTAGACTCTGCCTGTCTTGGTAGAGCTGGGTGTCCTCCCTCTCTTGATAAGCTGAAGAATGACATCAGCTCTCAGGCGTGTGGTAAAGCCCCTGGACAGGATGGAATCTCAACAAAAGTGCTAAAAGCCAGCTTCAATTCCTCCTTCACGACACACCTCCATGGCCTCCTCTTGTAGTGTTGGGAACAAAGATCCATACCACAAGACACGCATGACTCCAGCATTGTCACCTTCTACCAGAACAAAGGTAACTGCCATGACTGCAACAACTACTGTGGAATCTCCCTGCTGAGTTCTGTGGGGAAAGCCTTCACCCATGGAGTTCTCAACAGATTACAGTCGCTTGCTGACGGGGTCTATCCTGAGTCACAGTGCGTTTTTAGAGCACAGTGGTCAAGAGTTGAAATGATTTTCTCAGTCCTTCAGCTGCAGGAGAAATGCCAAGAGCAGAGAGACTCTTTGTACATTGCCTTCATAGATCCGATGAAGACCTTTGAACTGGTCAGCCAAAAAGAACTCTTCATTACTCTTCAACAAGATAGGATTCCTACCTAAACTTCACAAGATAATCATGTACTTCCACAAGAACATGCGTGTCACTGTCCAATATGATGGCTCATCCTCCGACGCGTTCCGTATAAAGAGCGGTGTGAAACAGGGCTGTGTTCTTGCCCCAACTCTCTTTGGCATATTCTTCTCCCTGTTATTCTCCTATGCTTTCAGCTTTCATCGAAGGAACGATGGGGCATGACATGCCAAGACAAAAGTTTGATGGGTCCTTATTGAAGAGAGGTTGTTTGCAGATGACGCAGCCTTGACATCACACTCTGAGGAATCTTTACAGAGACTCATCTATCATTTTGCCCAAGCCTGCAGGGAGTTCAGCCTTACCATCAGCCTGTCGAAGTCCAAAATCCTGGGTCAGAATGTCACCACCACTCCACACATCAGCATTGTAGACAATTGAGGTGGTAGACAATTTTGTCTACCTGGATTCCACCATAACCAGCAGCCCCTCCATTGACACTGAGCTGGACAAGTGCCTGGAGACAGACAGGTTGTGTATCCACAGCAGTGACCACAGGAGGAATGAACACTGGGATGAGAGCAGAGAGAATAAACACCATGGTACACTTCCAACAGCACAACCGGATGCCTTCATCTGCCCTAGCTACAACAAAACATGTCTCTTCTGCAGCAATCTCTACAGCCATAGCAGGTGCTGTAATTCTCTAACGGTTTGACATCACCCCCAAAGGTGCCCTCCTCCATTGTCTCATGAGACAGATGGATGCTAACAACCATATTCTTATATTCTCAGCCTATCAATTCCCAGGTTACTCTTGTAAACCAAGCATTGCATCTTAAATGAGGTTGTCAGATCAGTAAGAGTTTGTATGTTGGAGTGGTGAGCAATACAATACTGCTCTCTTTAAAAATGAAAAGCTAATTCAAGGTTAGTGTGCAGATGAGTCTCTAACTTGTAAATAAATGTGTGTGTGTGTGTGTGTGAGAGAGAGAGAGAGAGAGAGAAATGTTGGGTTGGAAGACTGGTTTATAAATCCATCAATACAGACAACTGAATGTGCCAACAGGAAGGATTAAGAAATGCTGCATTTTCAACATCACATCCATTATTTATCGGAAGAGAAATTGTAGGGACAATTAAATGAATTATGCTTATCTCAAGGAAATTACACAGAAAATACACAGAAGGCCAGCTTGATGGCAGTCTCGCAAACAATGCACTTAAGGCTAGCTTACTTAAAGTTTAAAGCATTTAACTAGCAAGAGAGTTTAGCAGTACCCATCTAGAACTTTTAACCATTCTGTGGCCTGCTATATTGTCATCAAAACAAGTTCACAGCAAGGTCATTGAAGAGAAACATGAGGCTTGAACCTTTTAAATTCAGTCCAGATCCTCTCTGGTACAATCAGTGTAGCTTGATTGATTCTGGGGAGAGCATACAGCATTCCCCCCCTGCACACTTTTATCTAGAAGATTATGCTTTCCTTCATGCTGCTCTCAAGAGCTGGATACGATGCAGCAGAACTAGAGACAAGGTATTCTTAAGGAATCTAAAAACCTCTAATGTAAATGTACATGGACTCCGAGGTTCTAGAGGGGTTTGAGACCATAGGCTCCTTTCAGCATCATATACCCCTAGGAAGGAGTTTCCATGGCCTCTGTGTGTTTGATCCATAGCAAATGACTGTGAATAACATTTGTAGTAAGAGAGGATCCTGAAAAAATCCAAACACAAATAGTCAAAGAACCATGCTGGTATGTTCATCTTATGTGTATACCTCAGAAGGCTTTGATCAAAATCACTGTCAATGAAATGTTTCATAGTTCCTTTTTCAGTAACCCGTTTCTTTCAAGGTTTTGTTGTGTGGTTCCCACACCACTACAGCAATGGGATGGCTGCTTCATGTGGGATTCTTATTGCTTATTGGAAATACCTTTTTCTTTGATAGCCAATAATGATGCAGTGCTCTGTTCTGTCACCATCTGCTGCTGTTCATGAGAAGACAGCATATAGCTCTGTATGACATCATGGCAGTAGACCAGTTCTAATTTAAAACCAACCAGAGTGTGGGAAGCTGGAACAGGGAAAATAGCCCAAGAATATAATGCACATTTAAACTGGCAATTGTCAAAGGGCTGCATGTATCTTTCTGCATAAACATTTATTTGGTTGTTGACCACCTGCAAAATGGCAACTTCATACAGTGTAAATATAAACTATTTCATTGAATTTTCATCCCCCTAGACTAGAAAACTATCTTTCATTTCCATTCTTAAAAGCATAATGTAGCATATGCTATAAAAATATACAAAATTCCACATAGACTATAGTAGCCTGCAGGGGAAAAAAAACCAGGATATAACGAGTTGCATAAAATCATAAAAGCATTAGACTCAAACATATCACTAAAGGTTTCTCTCTGAAATAAACTGCCTTTCACTGTCTCTCCTTAAAGATAAAAAAAAGAGCTGGATTTCATGGGCTTCTTGAGTAGACAGTTTTAAAGAACTGGGGTAACTAGCAGGAGATTGTGGTGCTTGCCTCACATATCTTCTCCAATGGGAGAAAACTCTTAACTTATTTTGCTGATTTTAGGACACTGGGGGTGAGGGCCATAAAGGTTGTTCACTTTATATTTATTTTGAAAATGTATAAAACGTTTCACAGCCATTGAAGGTGGTGTGCAAGATAAAAAAAAAGATAAAGTAACGAAGAATAGTAATCAATTAAATTTTACTCAGAGTATGCCCATTGAAACGAATGAACATGACTAAGCTAGATTCTTTTCAGTGGTTCTACTCTGTGCAAAAGCTGAATTAGTTCCTCTCCTCCTCAAGTTTTAACAAACAATAAAACCAGAGGGGTTTTTTTCAGTTGAACTCTCCGGGGTTCCCCAGCACCTCTTAGGTGGGCGCCATTGCCATTTTAAAAGAATGAGGGAGGTGTTCATGGTGAGTTCTGGTTCCTCTTTTCTTTTTTTTAAAATAGAAAAATAGCCTTGAATAAAACCACCTGTAAAACTATACACACTAAAACTATGTCTCCAAAGTACAATTTCAGTTCCACAAATGATTGGGTCACACCTCAGGGAAAGCCTTCTTAAACAACAGTGCTTTCAGTAGGTGCCTAAACGCCATCATGTTAGATGCATATAATAATTTCAGCTAGTAATTTGATTCCAGAAGTCTGGAGTTGTAACACTTAAAGGCCTGGTTTCCAGTACAAGTTAAGCCACCTTCTGGGGCATTTGGTTCTCTGCAATGCCTCGTTTGAGGAGCTCTGTTGCCAGGCAAGGATATATGGGCAAGACACTTGGCAGAGGACAAGTATGTCTTGCTTGGACGACTGCAATGCGCTCTACATGAGGCTACCTTTGAAGGTGACCCAGAAACTGCAACTAATCCAGAATGCGGCAGCTAGATTGGTGACTGGGAGTGGCCACCGAGACCACATAACACTGGTCCTGAAAGACCTATATTGGCTCACAGTATGTTTCTGGGCACAATTCAAAGTGTTGGTGCTGACCTTTAAAGCCCTAAACGGCCTCGGTCCAGTATACCTGAAGGAGCATCTCCACCCTCATCGTTCAACCTGGACACTGAGGTCCAGCGCTGAGGGCCTTCTGATGGTTCCTTCACTGCGAGAAGTGAAGTTACAGGGAACCAGGCAGAGGGCCTTCTCGGTAGTGGCACCCACCCTGTGGAACACCTTTCCATCAGATGTCAAGGAAATAAACAACTATCTGACTTTTAGAAGACATCTGAAGGCAGCCCTGTTTAGGGAATCTTTTAATAATTGATGAATTACTGTATTTTAATATTTTGCTGGAAGCTGCCCAGAGTGGCTGGGGAAACCCAGCCAGATGGGCGGGGTAGAAATTATTATTATTATTATTATTATTATTATTATTATTTTACTTTGAAGTTGAACTTACTTTAACAGCCAAAATGAAAAGAAAAACCACAAAACACTGTACCTTTAAAACGGTTTGAAACTGAGTGATAAGTTATCAGTGTTATAGATATTCAGAATCACAGGCTCTTTTTAAACAGACTAGCATCTCCTCACTACCCTGCCCGCATTGTGATCTCTGCTGCCTAGTGATACAATTTGTGAAACCATTGTATGCATCCTATGATTATACATTCATTTGTTCTTTTCAAAAAATGAAGTTTGAAGTAAGTTAGAGAAGCACATTACTGAACTTTAAATGATAATGTGTCCTTTTGTGATGAATGATTTTCTCTGCTTTCCTCATATTTAGCAGTTAAACTAAATGTTGATGGAAATTGCAAAAACGGAAGATTATGACAAAAATATATACATGTAATTCACAATAACTCCAATTTAAAAACTAATTAAAACTTGTTAATGAGGTACTTTATTATCTGTACTCGTACTGCAAAATCTCCTCGTTAGTGCAACATTGACAAGATTCATTTGAGAGCAGCCATATTGCTTTATCATATCTATATAATCTTCATTTCAAAGGTTTTACCAGTTTGCTCCCCCATTTTTTCTTTGATGTTGCAATACAAGGGGCATATCCAGGAATAATGGATTTCCCCTTGATAAGGCTTTGTTTTGTTATCTTTCAGATGGCTGATTTCATCTTTGAAAATCTTAATCTTTCAATACCATCCCTCTGGGTATGACCACTTTGCAAGGTTCTCTTGAATATATAGTTAAAAAATGGGAAAATATGAGAATTCCTGAAATTGATGTCCATTTGTATGGTTGTTTCTTTTAACTTTGTTTTTATCTGACTTCAGAAGGATTCGACCAAAGTAACCATGGCCATTTTTCTGAAAACATTTCAGGTGTCTCTTAGCAAACAGCTGATTTATCATTGACATTTTGTATCCCTATAATATACTAAATACATTTTTGTTACAAAGCATCATAGAATTGTAGATTTAGAAGGCACCTCAAGGATCATCTAACCCCCTGCAATGTAATTCAGGAATTACAGCCAAAGGATCCCTGACAGATGGTTATCAAATTTCTGCTTAAATACCTGCAGTGAAAGAGAGTCTATTGCCTTCCAAGCTAGTTCATTCCACTGTCAAACAGTTTTTACGGCCAGAAAGTTCTTCCTCATGTTTAGTCAGAATCTCCTTTCTTGTAATTTGAATCCACTGATTTGGGTCCCATACTCTGGAGCACCAGATAACTAGCTTGCTCCATCTTCAAATATTTGAAGATGGCTATTGTATCAGCAGCCAGTCTCTTCTCCAGACTAAACATACCCAACTTCATCATTATAACCTTGGCCACCCTCCTCTGCACATATTTCAGCTTTTCAATATTTTTCTTAAACTGTGGTGCCCAGAACTGGAGACATAGTTTCTCCACACGTGGTATGACCAGAATAGAATAGAGTGGCACTCTTACTTCAATTGATGTGAATGCCATACTTCTGTTTATGCAGCCTAGAATTTCTTTGCTGCCACATCACACTGTTGACTCTTGATAAGCTTGTGGTCTGCTAAGACCCCTAGATTCTTTTCACATATATGCACTACTGGCAATCCAGGTGCCCCCCTTCTTAGACTTGCTTATGCAAGTCCCAAACTAGGGAGCCTGGTAACCAAAAGGTAACATTTTGATGGTATTGATATGGTCACACTTGCCATGTCTTCTCTTTTGACCCAGACACTTCTTGTGCACAACTTCCCATGTAATGAATGGTGTTTGTACAAGTCTGCATATTTTCCTTTTCATTTCAGTTGTCCTTACTCAGTATAAAGTTTTGGTAAACTGTGCTCAACATGAGTTACTTTTTGATAATGTGTGAGTAGCAGCTGACATCCACAAGGCACCTTTATTAGTGGGGCTGACTGGATTATTCTGACTCCAGCAATTTAACTCACTCATCTTGTTCTGATGTCTGCTTGCTTCAGTGACAGCTTGCATGCATTATTCTGTATTATGGCAAGTTTGTTTATACTGTTTAAAGCTGAACATATACTGTGTGAAGATTGTTTTCCTTGACTTAGATCCAACTGTGCAAAAAACATTCAAAACTATCATGGGTCTAATCTTGCAGAAATGAAACTAATATAGTATTAAGCCCATAGTTTAAATATCAAACAGCCTTCAGGGATATAATAAATAATTGCATATTTTTTGTCAGTCAAATCTGTTTCACCACAAAATAGAGTAAACATTGTTTTTCTTGAATTCTGAAATATCTGCTGACAAGTTCATGGTATTGATCTTCTCTATTTCTTTTTGAGTTATCCTGTGGTTTATTATTGAGCATTGCCTTTGTCTGGGTTTTCTGGCTACCTATCTTGCAATGTTTAATTCAACTAAATTGCAGGGTGTTTGTCGTTTATCCACTCCTGTTCACCCTCCCCCTATTTATTCACAGTTACTTTGCTCTACATTTACACAAGTAGTTTTTTTGAGGATAACTGGGCTGCCCTGTTTGTTTTCCATCCTTTTCACATATGAAGATTTAATGTGATAAAGTCATCACAATATGACTTTTACCTCGCATGTTTCACATGGTGAATATTTCTTGTCAATGTTCTCCCTGTAGTGACACCTAGTATTTGCCATATTTAGCAACGTGTTAGTTCTCAGGCTTTTACTCATACATGATAAATACTAGCTGTCATCTTGTAAGACCACATTCACAAGAAATATTCTCTTCATGAACAGAACATTTAAAATTCTCTTGTGATGACTTTGCTACATAAAAAGCAATGCATGAATCAGCCGTTGAATTTCTCTCTCTCTTAAAAACAGCCTGTGAGCGTTGACAAGTTGCAAAAACTTTTAAAAAGACTACAATAGTATATTTCTTTCAAATTTGTGGGATTTGTGGAATGGGCAAGTAAGAGGGGAAAATATTATTGAACAGATAGGTCACTGGGAAACCGCAGCACTGAAATTGTGAAATGGACAAAGAAGGTACAAGGATACAGATAGATTGACCAGAACAGAACAAAGTCAGTGGCAATTGTCTAGGGACAAGTTTCTCCATGCAGTGGGGTGGATCTAGAGTCAAGCTCAGCAGAACTTTGCTTCTACTGGAAGAAGGGGTGTGATCTTCATGGATTCCTTTGCCTCCTGAAAAGTTGCTTCAATGGTTGGGAGGGACTCCATAGCAGCATGAGCGCTCTCTCTCTCTCTCTCTCTCTCTCTCTCTCTCTCTCCCTCTCTCTCTCTCTCTGTGTGTGTGTAGGGGAAATGCTAAGCTGATAAGGAACATCTTCAGATTTCCTTAAGCAGGTAGTCTCTGCTGGATCTCTGTTCCTTGTCTGAACATAAGGAGCCTTCCCATTTGCAGAGTAGCTAATCTGGACCTACTGCTCAGGGTTTATAGTGATTTTCAGTCAAGCATGTTGGTGTCACAAATGAAATATGTGTTAAACTCATGCACTGAACTGTATTCACTACAACACTTACAGAAAAGTGTCTTTACCCCCAAAGACACACTCTTCTTCCATTGTCTCTCGAGACAGACTTTCTAAAGAAAGTGGATACGATCATGGAATTCATGTATATACTGCATTGCTTCAAGTGTTGAAAAGTAGAAAAAGGGCTCGCAAGAGAGTAAAACTCAATTGTATTACATGAATCATTAGCTTAATTGTGTTTTCTATTTCACATTTCCTCAGAAAAAGGCAATAATTAGGTACTCTACTAAGATTCTGCAGTACAAATGTGAAGATGAACCATGACCTGTGTTTTTGTTTTTGTTGGAAAGTACAATTTCATAACTCCCAAGAAAAGCTTTGGGGAAATTATTCTGTCTCCCCATTTCCCATCGTGTCATTTCCACTTACCAAAAGCAATGTGGATTATGATCCTGTCTGCATGTGAATGGATGAAGGTCAGATATAAGTCATGGTGTGGAACAGGGGGAAACAATGTGCTGCCCACCAGATGGTGTTGGACTGCAGTTTACATCATTCCTGACCATTAAGCCGTGCTGACTAGGCTGATGGGAGTGGGCACCCAACATCTGGGAGGCTTCCACATTGAGCACATCTGGTCTGCAGTAAGGAGTGGGGAAACACTGACCAGAACATTTCCCCCATTGCTTATGTGAGATGTAGCTTTTGAGACTTGGTTTTTATCAAAGATTCTAAAATCTTGCTGAGAAGACCTCTTTCTGTCTTCTAGAACTTATTACTTATTCCAAGAATGGATGCCGCGCCAACTTTCTTTATAGCAGTCTAAACATAATCTTTGAGTGGCAAAAGCATAATATGCGAGAGAGCCATCAAGATCCCAAGCATCCGTGTTACTTCTGTAGTTGTGATGCTGATTGTGGTGTTTTAATATTTTGGCACCGAGGCCAGCTGAACTGATTGGAACTGGAGGCAGCCATATTAAATATCATTTCACTGTCTCCCAATGGATGCTGTTGACTTCTTGAAGTCGGAAGAGAACATGCAAGACAGTAGCAAGCACAGGGGGTAGTGTGGCAAGGCCGATATTCACCAACAGTTTTTCTCCAGTTTTTTCACACAGTTCTGCACATAACTGACCTCTGCTTTAGGGAAGATCTAACTACATAACATTGTATTGTGTTGTGTTGTAAACCATGGGTGCCACAAGTCACAGCAGGAGAGTCTGTGGGCCTTCCTTTGATGTTTACTCAGGCATGCACATTGTATGGGTTTGCCTCTAAAGGCTGTAGGCCTATACCCACTTACATGGGTGTAAGCCATTTAAACTCTAGGGGCCTTTGTAGAGAACTGTGCTTTGAAGAAGACAGGGCTGCGTGCCTATGTACTATAGCACGGATGCCCAACAGGTTGATAGTGATCTACTGGTCAATCCCCGGGAGGTTTTGGTAGATCGTGGTCAATCACTGGCTCCTCCATCAGCCCCTGCCCCCTCACCCGCCCTCTAGATCGCTAGAATGGAAGAAGGAGCTCTTACTGCTAGGCTGACTGTTTCATTAGTGATCTCTTGGTGAGATACTTTTTTCATTTATTCCTTTCCTCTTCTCTCTCTCCCCCCCCCCCAGTGGGATTCAGGTCAAAGCTCAACAACATTGACCTGAAACCTCCCCCCCCCAAAAGGGGTAGATCACTGCCATTTTTTAATTGTGTGAGTAGATTGCAGTCTCTTGGAAGTTGACCATCCCTGTACTATAGCAAGCACTCAAGTGGTACAACTTCATAATTTTGGATTTGCTTTGTGGTGTGCTCCTTTCAAGACTGATCCCTATTGGTGTAGATTTTTAGGGAGCAGAGTGTGCAACAGACCAGAATGGTCTATTGTTGCATATGGCAGTCAACCACATTAATGGTTTGCATATTGGCCTTGTTTACACAATAACCATGGTTTAAAGGTAAGCATGTAGCATGCTGGGAGAAAAATTACAGTTGCCACTATTAAGAGCTAATCCATGGTTTGGCTCAGTGTTAAATCTGATCATGGGCTTAAGGTTTGGCTCCCACAAACAAACCATGAGTACTAAACCAAAAACAAACCTTGGTTATGGCTCATGGATTGTTTGGAGATAGAGATCAGAGAGAAACCATGAGCCTGGGTTCAGACACAACTCTAAGCCAAACCATAGCTTAGATCCCAGCAGCACAGCATAAGTGGGAAGGGCACAAAGTGGACATAGCTTTGACCCTGAGTACCAGCATTCCACATGTTCTTCTTTAAACCATGGTTATGCTTAACTGAGGCTTCAAGTGACATGGGAACTGAGCCGCTGATTGTCATATAGCCCTGCTTTGGGGTGAATAGCAGCAGTGTTTGAGGTGCATTAGCTTATAGGCTGACAAATTCTATATGCTCTGTGAGGCACTTTGAAAAACTTTGGCTGACAGGAACAGCCTACAGAAGCAATGAAGGCTGCAACCCACACCCTCTAGATGAAGAAATGGCTGTTTCATTTTGGTGATTCATACAGGAAGACAGCTGAAATGTTTTATGCTGAACGCAGCTTCAGCATCTACATTGTGTAAGAAGTATGAACAGCTTTAATATACTTACTGCATTTTGAAAATAGAAATACTGGCCTGGAGCAGTCATGGATGGGCTTCAGGAATACTAATTGTTTGTGTACATGAATAAGCTTATAAATGGTTATTTCTGAGGGCTTATTTTGCTCATCAGTGCCAGTATAAGAAAGGGTGGGTGAATTATTATATTACCTACACAGCCTGCTAATGTGTTCAGGGTTTGATGGAAAGTGCCTTTAACTTGCCATGAACTCCTTTCCTACTGAGCCACCTCTACATTTAAAGTAGGCAAAGAGCCATTACACTAATCCACTGTGCCATCATATCTCTGGAAAACACATGTAAGCAATTGCATTGAATATTCATATTTGATGCAAGATGTATTAAAATCTGTGTATTTGGCACCATATACAGCTACAGTTTTGGATTGGTGGCACTTTCAGCTTTGTTATTTTTAATTGTGCAAGTTTGTTATTTCAGTAAAGCCATCTATGCTGCTCATATTGGGATTTGGAGGGAGGGGAGGGCAGAGGGAGACAGAGAGACCTAACAGATTTGGACCTTTTCACTTTGTAATCCATGTAAAATGGCAGAAAACATAATGACCAGTCATTTCATTTGTTTTGTTTTCCAATCAGATCCGATTGTATGCAAGACCTGATGCCATCAGAAGAGGATCTGGGGATTATGCTCTAAACATTACTCGGAGACTAGTTGAGTTTTATGAAGACTACTTCAAAGTGCCCTATTCCCTGCCAAAATTAGGTAAGCTTGTTGAGAGGACTTGAAAGATCAGAGTACGGGAGGCTAAAAATAATGGTTTAGATCCTAATATAAGTTAACTTAAGGAAATAAATTTTCCCCATTCCCCACCATAGCCACACCTCTGGCGGGTCAAGAGTCAGGTCTGAACAATGTGGGATGGGATATGCAAGGTTAATTGCCTAAAATTGGGTGGATCTTGGCCTGATTTTGTAGGGTTCTCCCCTTTACACTCTCCCATATTTCTTAGGAGGGTCCCTGATCCTCCAGAGAGTTTTTCTGGGGGCAGAGTTGGATGTAGGAGGGAAGACAGGAAACTTTGCTTTTGTGAACTTCCTTGAGTTTACTTATCTTACTATCCAAGCCAGTGAGTACTACATTCATTTTCTAAAAAGTTGAATGAGCTGGGTGGTCTACAATCAAATGGTATGGACCAATCAGGAACATTACACTTAGTTGTTCAGAGAAAGAAAGCATTTATAAATGTTTGTTCACATGCTCAGAACAATGGGTCTCCCTTCCATTTGAGCTATGTTTCGTTGGCGCCTCTTCTATATAACTTTCCACTCCTTAATCATGATAAATACTTTCCTGTAACTCTGCTTATTGAAGTGAATGACTCTAACCTTACTTTGCATATACCTAAAAGTATATGCGCTCTTCCTTTGTTCTGTTAGTACTCTACTCTCGTACGCTGGAATATTTCAAACTGTGTTATTATATGTACCCTCTTTAGAAACACATGGGACCAAGATCCAGAAAACACATTACTCAGCAGCTCTCTTTTTGATCGCAAGTGTTTTCTGATTTCCAACCACAGGTGTTCCTCCCTGGAATTCAGGTGCTTCTTCATTAAAGCACTAGCCTGCTGAGTAGCATCATTCTTAGCCTTGCAACTAATGGTGTGGCAGGAGATACATTAATTTATACTGTTCCAAGTGGGCACTTTATGCATTTTTAATAAGTCTGAAATTGTATTTCTTTCCCCTCTCTCTTAATTGTTTTGTTGCACGTAGTACTGTGTTAAAGTCAAAGTAGCTAACATGAGATTGGACTAACTCCAGCTTATTGCTTTGCCTTTTCATGCCTGTGTGCAATTTGTCTTGCATAAGTGTTTGTCATGAAAATATGATGCAAGTCGTTGACCTGTGGGGTGGCGGAGTCTTTGCAAAATAAGCTTTTGATCTCAAGAAGGTAAAAGGAAAACACAGTATCTTTCTTAATGGGCAGAAAGGAAAGAATTGTTCACTTAAGTAGTCTGAACATGGTAGTAGATAAAGAGTGGGTAATCTTGAAAATGTAATTTTCTATATATCTTTCAGTAAAGTGTGGTCTCTCATTTCAATGTATTTTCTAGACATGATGGATAGTACACAAGCTAACTTACAGACCACATTATATTTAATAGATGGTGCTGTTGGTAGCTGGTGAAAGTGTTATTTTCTCCCATTCTGGTTGCAGTTTTATTCTTTCTAATGGATCAGCTTGGCAGTTAGCTCTGGCTCTTATTTTCTTTATGTTGAGGTGGCATCTGTAGCTGAAAACACCTTTTACTGTTTCTTATATGAGTCTGGTGCACCAGCTCCTACTTCTCTCTAGTCACAGTTCTTTGTGCCCAGATAACATCTAGGTTAGAGTACTGCTGCCTTTCCCAATCTCGTATTGTCCAGATGTTTGGACTGCAACTTCAATCAAACCCTATTAAGACAGCTGTGCCAGATGGGGCCGATGAGAGTAGTAATCCAAAACACCTAGAGGGCACCATACCTTGGAAACTACATCTGGTTCAGGAAACCTGGAGCTAGATGATTAACTAAGGCTGGTCAATCAGAAGACACATCCTTAGTTTAAAAATCATTGGATTCCTTTTTGTTTCTAGGTACAATTCAAAGTTCTGGATTTAACTTTTGAACCCCTATATGACCCTTAGAGCTGGGTATCTGAAGACCTTCTCCAGGATGTAGAGCAGGCATGGCCAAACTTGGCCCTCCAGATGTTTTGGGACTACAATTCCCATCATCCCTGACCACTGGTCCTGTTAGCTAGGGATGATGGGAGTTGTAGTCCCAAAACATCTGGAGTTTGGCCATGCCTGGTGTAGAGGGATGGGAATTCAACAAATCTGAAGATAGCAATAATGATTGTTTGTGGGAGTAGCTTGACAGACTGACAACTTTCAGTGATAGTTATGTGCAGTCAACGCTTCTTGCTGTAATACTCCTGTTTTGCTGAATAAATAACATGAGAAGTAGCAATGGGGTTTGTACCCACACTTTCGAAGTTTATTTCCACATTTATTTCAGTAAAGTACTTTACTTTTGTACTGCTGGCACAGTAATTACAGTGAAGATAAAACTACTGCTGTTTCTGTCTGGTTTGTGCCTGGGCGAAGAAAAACAGAGGCCTTCCCATTTTTCCACATAGAAAATGCTGCTTTTGAAATGGATATTTAACCACTCCTGATTCTAAACCATCCACACTGTTTCTTTGCAAGACTCTCTGTAAAGCATTCCTGGATCCTCTGGCAATAAGTTGATAATAAGCCACTGTTTATTAAGAAATAAGTGGAGAAAGAAGTACTGTTAATTAAGCCCAAATATATCAGTAGTTATATAACAGAGACGGGGAACCTGTGTTCCTGCAGATGCTGTTCGACTCCCAACTCCTATTAGCCCCAGCCAGCATGGTCCAGTGGTCAGGAATTATAGCTGTCATACAGCAATATCTGGAGATGAACAGGTTGCCTAGCTCTGGTAAAGCAGGACACTAATAGTAATGTACAGATTTTGTACTCATATGAGGGAAAACCCCACTACTGCTATTACTACTATTTCTTCTTCTTCTTCTTCTTCTTCTTCTTCTTCTTCTTCTTCTTCTTCTTCTTCTTCTTCTTCCTCCTCCTCTTCCTCTTCCTCTTCCTCTTCCTCTTCCTCTTCCTCTACTATACTTCCAGAACCCCTTGAAAGTTGGTATGTCCTAGTGACCAGTTGGTATGTCCTAGTGACCAGAGTACTTTAGTCCTGTTAACTTGCTATGAATAACTACCATCAGTATTTATTTGTATTTGGTATATTTGTTCTGGTTATTTCAGGTTGTTGCAGAGCATCTTGGGATGTTTCTACCTGTCACTGTGCACTTACTTTAAATTCTCTCGCCTTGCAAACACTGCACTTGTCAACAGATCCTTTGCGTGTTCTTGGTCTTTTTTGTAGTCCTTGGAGGAATGCAGCCGTAACTTAAAAGTTTGCATATTTTGTTTGTTTGCTTCCATAAACTGGACATGTTTAAAGTAGCTGCACATGAGATTTATGTGGCAGTTCACACACCTGCTGTCAGTCATTGTAAGTGTGTGAATTGTGTGCTCCACTTGTCCAATGTATCTGTTAACCAAAACCGTATATGAGAATTCACTAAAATTAATAGCAGATAAATATAACTCTGGAATTCTCCAGTGTGAGGTGTGCCTTGCATTTTTATTTTTTAAAAAACCATTGTTGTTCTAGATGCAGGGTTAAGATAAACAATCTAAAATGGCAAGTAGTTATTTCTGTAAATATTTATGTGGAAGAAATTGCCACAAGCTTTACCGAGATAGTGTTTGCTTGTAATGATAAGCCAGACTTTCTGGCTTGTCGTGATTTTATTGTGAAAGAGCAGCATGCTGTTGGATGCTGCTAGGTCACTCCTGCTTCAGTCTTCCCCTAGTGCGAATGGAATAAACAATCAGCACATCAACAATTAACTGCGGCTTAAGGTTGTCTCTTGATTGTGGCTTGTTAAGAAGCAGCAGCAAACCGTGTTCTGAAGTACAGACACATAGAGAAGCCAGACTTCCTGATCTGTTTACTCTGCTTGTGCCTGGGGCTGTGTGAATGCAACCAGTGTGTTCAAACATATTGTGTGTGCCTGTTTTAGTGGTGTATAAATAATGTTTCAAAATAAATAAATAATGTTCTGTTAATTGAATCGTGCGTACTGAAATTATCCATGGATGAAATATATCCATGTGATATGTATTGAAATTCATGAAATCTCGACCCAGAAATGATTTAGGTCAGGTAAAAAAATAAAGCAGATAGATAGTTCGTCCATTTCACTTAAGATAAATAGGTAATTGGGGAATATTAAGCTCTTTTTGAGATTCATACACACATTTTCTCAAGATTACTGTATAATGTTAGAAGGAACTGACTTTTTTTTTTAAAAAAAATAACAGCCTTATTTGGCGTTCTCAAACTAGGATTTAGTAGATGGGGGCAGGAAGAGAGAATTTTATAGAATTTACGTGAAAATGAATGAAAACATGCAGGAAATATGTTTCTCAAATTATTACTGTATAGTGAAGTTAAGCGCAGACTACAGATTTTCTAATGTAGTGACATTAGATACTGAAGCTATGCATCAGGCATTCTGTTGTTTTGTCATTAACTCACTTTTAATAGCCTCTTCTTAAATAAGTAAGTAAGTAAGTAAGTAAGTAAGTAAGTAAGTAAGTAAATAAATAAATAAATAAATAAATAGATGTTTTCTTCCCCCATGGTACACACCACTGCACATGCTCCCCCAGAACCCTTCCTTGGTCCCTGCCAGGTCCTGTCCTCTTCTCCCCAAATGGAACTTAGGCTTGAAGGAAGCCTTTTGTACATGCGTGTACATGTTTGCATGGCTGTGCATGTGCAACTGTGGAGCAGGCAAATGTGCCCATGGGTCCAAAAAGTTGGCAAATTCTGTCCTACTATTTTCAGACTTCTTCCCCTCCCCCTGAGCTTTGCAAATCTTTGTTGAGCACATTATGTGAAAGTAAGAACTATGAGCCAGTGACAAGAATAACATAAAACCTCTTAGAATAAACCCTGGAGTAGTTATTAAGTTATAACGTCGAACCAGACGCATTTTGTGCAGTGTCAAAAAATTGGTGGCAGTGTGAAATAAGTTTTTGTGCAGTTGGGCATATGAGATTTAATAAGGAGCTAGGTAGTTTCTTTAAAAAAATAGATGAGAAAAGATAAAAAGAAATAGAAAATGAAGATGAATACTGGTTCATTTGAAATCTTCATAAGCTTATATAAATAGTATATTATGGCTCTAACTACTTGACTAGTCAAGGCATTTATGGACTTTGGCATTTATAGAACTCTGTTTTAACAGTGTATGTAAGTATGCAGCTGTTACATACCAGCACAAAGCAAACACAAAACTGAATATTACACAGTTGTGCCATGGTACCTCCTTTCACATTGTGCTGAGTATGTTTCAATTTATTTGTTTCATGCTGATCAGACTGTCAACACCTGGGATTGAGTGTTTTGAGTTGTTATGCTTGCAAGCCTCTGAAGAAAATCCCTTAAAGCACAACTGCTGTCTTGCCGTGGCCATATTTTTGGTCCTCTGTGCACATATTTTAATCTACAGAAGCACTGATGCCCTGGAATTCCATTCGATGAGTGGTGGCATATTGTGATAGATGCAGATGTTCAGTTTCTGAATCAACTGAGAGTTTGTTTCCGTTGATGGACTTCAAGGTGACATTTGTGTAGGTGAGATGCTCAGCAACAGCACTGTGAAGCTTAGCTTCCAGAAGAAGGATCGTGAGCACTGTGACATTTCTGTGTGGATCAGATAATGCAAGAAAGTGAAACAAATGGAACAGTGTCATCATCTGTGAACATCACCTCTACTCCTAGAGTAGGGAATCTCCCCTACTCTAATAAAAGTTCGGTCAGATCAAGTTTTGCAAATAACACCTTGTGAACTTCCTCCTGGTTTACTGAAGGTTTCAAAAGGCTTGCCTTTGAGCAGCAGATCAGAATCAACTTCAAAACGTTTATTCAAGAACTCAACAAGAGAGTCAACCACTTCATTATAGACGGCACCAACGTCTCTCCTATCAGATACACATATGGTTGTATTCCTTGTTTGTGTGTTTTCTCATCAGCTGAATTCCTTTCAGCATCACAGTTCCATATGCCTGTGTAATAGCTTAATCCTTGAAAGCATTGACACACCCACCAATCAAATGCTGTGCTTTCAATGCCAAGCATTTTGATTTTGTTGATGTAGTCACCCTGAGTATCATAAAGAAGCTATATTTTTCCATGGAGTCAAGAGAAGGCATGCAGGGAGCTTCAGCAAACTATGTAACAATGAGCTTACAAACTTTAGAAATTACAAAGATCTTCTCTCGTATCCCCCCTTTTCTCATCAGTTCTTTTAGATAGTGTATACAAAACATTGTTACAATCCACTTAAGATCTTATTGTCAAAGATGAGGTAAGAGAAGTTATGAGAGGCTAGAGAGTTTTCCAGTTTTGACAGATTTCTAGGCCTCCTGGGAACCTGCCATTATGTACAAGTAAATTTGCATTCACAAGGGGTGCAGAGGGGAACTGCTGAAGATCCTGAGGAACATGCATGATAAGAGGTTCATAGAGAACTTGGGACACAAGCCCATGACACTGACCAATAGATGGACTGCTCTGCACAAATTAAGGTGGTGCATTTTGTAGTGCGACCAGCCACTATTTACACAAAGTATTTTCTTTTAAGTTTTCAAAAGGTGGGGAGGAGGCAGGAGCTCTAGGGCCCAATAGCTCAGGAGTTGATCCTCATGGATGACAACACCTTTGCTGAGGAGCTGCAAAAATTGTGTGGGGATGCTGTGTGAACAAAGTTAGAAATGTTTGAAATTTTGAAATGTCTGAATTTTTCAAGTCTTTATAGCTCCTGTTCTTATTTAGTAGTCTTGTCCTAGTTTCAGCCACCAGTGATGTCATCATGCTTGTACATTCATCCTACTAGACAGAGTAGATTGTGGGTTAATTTGGCTGCTTATTTGATTTTCCCTTCCTGGAAATGTTGTCGACATTTCAGGGCTCAATTTGGGTTATGGACTCAGGACAAAGATCTCACAAATTCTTAAGACAGCTACTGGATAAGGTTACACTTAAAGTAATACAGTATTGAACTGCAGGGTGCTTTTATGGGATATCTAGAGTATTCTGCTGAGCTAGGTTCTCACAATTTGCATAGAGATGCATTGACATTTTATTTAATTATCTTGGGTTAGATTATATTTGTCTAGCTAGATTCAGTATCCATTTAGGAGGATTGAATAAATTCAAACACAATATGGATGAAGTATATGGATGGGAAAGTGTAAGCTGAGGTTTATATTCTGCTATTTGACACATGACTGAAAACATACATTGTTGTTTTACATGGAGTGTCTATAATCTCTTGGGAATGCTTTATTTGTTTCTAGATTGGGCAAATGCCTAAATTCAAATATGACTAATTTTATCATCTGAAAGTATCTGACCTTAAAATTCTATTACCCTGCTATGTTATGAGTTCTCTTGCTTGATTTAGGAGAGTAACCTTTCTTGTAAAGTTGCCAATAATTGTTTTTTTGTCAATTTGCCACCACCATTCTTCTGTGGTGACTTCTGATAGTCAGATATTGAGGGGAAATAATAATCCTGGCTGTAAAGCCCAGTTCATGGAAAGGCAAAAGTTTAGTGCTAAGCATAGTAATAGTGACAAAATTTGATTCAGTTTGCACATTTATTTTTATTTTTGTTCATTAAATTTGTATACCACCCTCCACCCAAAGATGTCAGAGTGGTTCAAACTATAAAAATACAAAATAATAACACAAAATACATCATAATAATAAGAACCAGAACAAAACAAACCAATACTCTCCCAACACATTTAAAAGGACATAGAATGTTAATTAGCCCAAGGCTTGGTTGAAGAGGAACATTTTTTCCTGGTGCCTAAAGATGTATAGTGATGACACCAGGTGAGCATCCCACAAATGGGGACCCACTGCAGAAAAGGCCTTCTCTCGTGTTGCTATCCTCTGGACCTCTCATGGAGGAGGCACACCTAGAAGGGTCTCTCTAGGGAGAGGCCTTCCTTGAGGTATTGCAGCCCTGTACTGTTTTAAGGCTTTATAGGTCAAAAGCAGCAGTTCGAATTGGGTCCAGAAACTAATTGGCAGCCAGTGCAGTTGGGCACTCTGCACCACTGAGACTACCTGAGCCTCAAGTGACAGCAAAGGACCCCCAAACTACATGCCCACTCCTTCAGAGGCAGTGTAATCTCATCAACAGCAGGCAACCTCTCATCCATCCAATCTAGGGAACCACCCACTAACAGTGCCCCAGCCTTATCTGGATTGAGCTTCAGTTTGTTGGTTCTCCTTAAGTCCATTATTTTGGCAAGACAGTAATGGTCCAGCACATCCACTGCCTCACCTGCAGATCTAAAGGAGAAGTTGAGCTGTGTGTCATCAGCATTTTGATGACAACGTACTCCAAATGACCCCACTTGGTGGTTTCATGTAGATGTTAAACAGCACAGGGGATAAAATCAAACCCAACCCTGATGAACCCCACATTGAAGGTTCAACAGGGCTGTAGAACACTCTCTAAGCATCCCCTGGAAACGTCCACCCAAGTCATCAATGTATTTTTTTTTTTTTAGTTTATCAAAACATGTCTGTATCCTAGCACATTTTAAAGTGTCTTTCGAAGTACTTGATAAGCTGTTGGCTTTCTATTTTTAGGAATTTTGTTTCGTATTATAAGTAAATATATCACATCCCACTAGTATACTGTAACTGCCTACGGATACGTGCTTTCATGAAGATTTACTAAACAAATACGTGCCCTGATTTACAGTGGATACATTTACATATATTATCAAACTTCTGTCAGTAGGGTTGGTTTCTAGATGTTATAGTTTTGCCTAGGGAGGGACCCTGTGTGAGTTACATAAAGTTTACCTTTATTAAGGAAAAATTCAAATGATCTAGACTCATATCTATACAAAAAAGGGCTGGGGGTGGGGGCTAAGGACGTTGAACGGAATACTTATTTTCTGTAATTTCTAGATGTTTTTGTTTGGCTCTAGGATTGGCAATTGTAATTGAAGAGGACATATGTATGCATTTTTATTTCCTTTGTTAAGAATACTGTACTGGAGCTGGAAAAAAATGCCCTTGAATGCCTGGTGTTGCTTAAAATCTTGCTTGGGGTAATATTAATTATTAGTGCAAAACTAAATATATTAAAATGGCCCAGATGGGGTATTTTTATATATATGAAATAATAGAATTGTTTCATTCTGTTTCCCTGTAAATTGGCAATTCTCTGGAATGTCAGAATTACAAATTTATAAACACTCTCCAAAGACTTCCATAATATAGTTGATGGTTTAGTTATCTTTTCATTTGTTATGTAAGTATTCTTATGTTTGTTTGTTTTTGTATGAAAATGTGCTTGAATTCACTCAGCACACCAGAGCATATAATTAAGCATACTTAAGCCAACTGATTCAGTGGTCTTAAGTATGCATAACTTCTGTGCTGGATTGTGACCCATCTGTTTAGCCAGTTAGCAAAATAATTAAGTAAATATGCAATAAGAATATAATACGGTTTACAGTTTGCTGTGGTGGAACCCTCTTGTTTTTCATATAAACATAGACACAGGGTGTGTTCACATGTCACACTGAACCATGGCTTAATGTGATGAATAAAAGTTAGGATGATCCCAGGGGTGCCACAGGTTCACATGTTCTTCCTTCCCTCTTCTCCTGCAGACAGCAGGAAGACATCAGCAGCTTTTACTTTTTCCTAATATTGTTGTGTTGAACTGTGGATCATAAACCCATAAACCACAAACACCGGTCAGTTTCAACACAAGCCAGCTTCAAACCATGAGTTATGAGTTTGTTAAACTGCCTTGAATTTGTTAAACCATGACACCGATTTTCTTTTTCTACAAAAGTAGAAACCACTGAAGCCCACTTTGTGGTCATGCAGGACAAATGGAGAAGGGGAAGATGTGAACCCAGAGCTCTCTAAGCTTCTTCCAGTCAGTGCCCATCATATTAAACCATATTTTAGCATAATGTGATAGAGTGGTCTTGGGTATTCAGCTACACAAGGGTTAGGGTTTCAGGAAATTCAAGACCCCTTCTCATTTTCTGTAATGCTCAAAATGGAATATGTTGATGCTTCAGACTTCACAGGTGCACAAAATGTCACCATCTTTAGCATCCCTCCATGAAGTAGAGAAGGAGATGCACAATTCACTTTGGATATTGTGGAAAATATGAAAGTGTCAGTTGTGAAGCCATTGTACTCGCTTTTCCTCCATATTTCTTTTAATACACAAAACTGTTTATTGTTACTATAACTAACACATTATACTATGCAAGTATGTGCAGCTATATAGCACAGTATAGCTATATGTTTTATGTCCCTTTACATTATGGGAGAAATTGTGCCTTACAGTAATTCGATAATGTGATTCTAGGACAGAAAATTGGTTAAGGGGGGAAAACAGGAAAAATTACTAAGGCATCCTTAACTGCACGAGGGTTTGCTTGCTTGCTTGCTTGCTTGCTTGCTTGATAGATAGATAGATAGATAGATAAATAAATAAATAAATAAATAAAAAGCAAGCTTGTGTTTAGATAGGCTTTTGCCAGGAGGTAGTACTTATGATATTAGTTTACAATTTTATAAATGGTATATTGAACACAAACAGGGAATCTCCTCTTTCTCAAAATACAAATATCATTAGTCATAATTAATGGGCAGCAGATTTTATGCAGCAGAGTATCTTGTTACATAGTCAGCACAATTAACTTGAACAATCTATTCTATGGGGAACTTATGAGGGCAGTTTTCAAATGGGCTTATTAAGGGGTCAGAGAAGTTGTAAAGGTGCCTTGTCCGAAGTCAGTTCATTCATCTCTCCCATTGTTGTCCACTGTGGCTGGCAGCAGACCTACAAGTTCTCAACCCTGCTACCCGAGACTCTAACTAAAGATGTTGCCGATTTATGAATTTTTAGAGAAATAGTTTAACAGGTATATATAGCACTCCATTATAAGGATGCTATCATCCTGGTTAAAGCTGGGTGCTCCTGAAGTTCATAGAAGTTCATACCACTAACTTAGCCATACAGTAACCTGCCCAACTGTAATTGCAGCTGTATCAGAAGGCACGTCTGATGAGTTTTAGCTGTTTCCTGGCCATAGCTTTGTGTTAGTGCTTATATTATCTCTCTAGATATAATAAATCACATGTCTTTATTATTCTGGCATTTGATATGGGACCTGCTGAATGCAGAACATGTTCTCTCCTATTGAACCACAGGGCCGTTGCACTATCACCCTATTCAGAGAAACTGGTGGTGTTTAGATGCATGCTAAAGATTGTCAAGGAAAGCAACACCTTTCACAAATCCCTGTTACAGATTATACAAGTGAACAGTGGGTTGGGAAGCTATATAATACCTGTTGTGTTTATGTGTGTTATATATAGTTGATCTTCTTCTGGCCGTGACTTGGGGTAAAGGCTAAATTAGCTTTTGATCCAAACTAGTATCATAGACCGTATTGTAATTCGTCCTTCCAAATATTTGTAGAAACTGTGAGGAAGCTTTTAAGTGATGCAAATATTTGAACTGCGAGCCAAATGTTAACAACACTACAAAAAAATAAGGATGCTATCTTCAAAGGATGCTCAGGAAGTGCTTTAAATTAGTTGGATATAAAAATGGACAAAGAGTCTCCTTTTCACTTTGGATACAGCTGAGTGAAAATCCAAATCCAAAAGAATTTAATCCTTCCATATTATTTATCAGTCTAGTTTGAAAGCCTTTCTTCAGTCTAAATAACATGCATTTGTAACAATAGCAGTGTCCTGAAATGGGAGAAAAATCAAACAATAATAGTCAGGATTTCTTATATAAAAGTTATTTTTGTGGTGCAAGGATCAAAGTACCTGAGATGAATTAAACCATGATAAAGTTTCGCAGATAACACAAATGCTGTTAGTTTTCTTTTGCCTTGAAAGGCTGCACTGCCTACATACTTATCTAGCGAACGTGCTCCTGGATAAAATTAATCCATATACCAGGCAGTTTTCAAAGCTGCATTCTCAATGGGCATTATGCCAGTAAATAAACTTATCGGTTCACCCTTTGTAAGTTGATTTGCCAGTTACACTGAAAAGCTTTATTGAGTCTTCTTTTTCCAGTACTCCTCCTCCAATATGTGATATAATAGCTCCGTTCAGACACTAAACCCTGGATTGTTCTGACCATAGTTTAGAACATTGACTTGAGCTTTCAAATGATTAGGCAAACCATAGCTGCTTAGATGCTTTCATCTTTCATTGCTCAGCATTCCATCATCAACATTCAGCAGCCTCTGGTGATGAAAGACAGCTGTAACTGTGATATGTGGATTATGATATCACACCATAGTTGGTGGAGATCATAGTTTACAAACCCATTTTAAACCATATTTTCTGTCTGCAAACCTAGCAGGTCGAAAGCACACCAGTGCAAGTAGATAAATAGATACCACTGTGGCGGGAAGGTAAAAGGCGTTTCCATGTGCTCTGGTGTTCCGTGATGCCAGAAACGGTTTAGTCATGCTGGCCACATGACCAGCTGTCTGTGGACAAAGGCCAACTCCCTCGGCCTGAAAGCGAGATGAGCGTTGCAACCCCATAGTTGCCTTTGACTGGACTTAACCATCCAGGGGTTCTTTACCTTTAAACCATATTTAAGCTTCAGTTCTCTTAACTGAGTCAATGTTGAACCAAATCTTAAAGCTCATTCAGTTAGACTACTTAACTGATTCAATTAGTTCAACACATCTGGTGGGTACTGGCTTGAGGAAGTCTGAGTGTGACACCTTGGTTTATCGTCAAGTGACCAGAACTGAATTAATGATAAAGGTTATAGTAATATAGGATGTGACTAGATATCATATGTCTCTGTCATCCTTGTAACTTCCACAGAGGAAAGACAGGAATTAACTGGGGCGTGCCAAGGTGAAAAGGGAACCGTTTGTTTTATTTTTACCTTTGAGAGGCTGATATCTGAAGTAGCAGCTAGATGATCAAAATGATCTCTACCCAATTAAACTTTAAGTTGTATATCTCTTGTGGATTTATTCCTACCGCTGTTAGAAACTTTTTAATTGCTGAACACTTCAGGTGCCCTCTGTTGTTTACTAGCTTTCCAAAAAACCCAGGATGACTTGTCCTTTTTAGCCATCTAACTGGATACTGCACAGCATAGGATACCAAGGCCTCAGGCTCAGTCAAGCAGTCTCTTTTGAAAGTGAAAAAGCAGTCATGCAGCCAGCTCCAAATAATAATAAGAACCGTAATAAGAAAAGCACAATGAGAGAAGATGCATTGCAGTTAGTAAATAATAATCAGCTGTAAATATTTGAGATGCAAATTTCTGTGTTTGCTTAATATTGTCTACTAAAGTGTGGGTCTCTGCCTTCCACAGAGCCTGTCACTGATGACTTAAGATGAAAACCAACATCTCCTGAAATCTGTAGTCCATTCTTTAGCTTCTGCATCTTAATGGAAGTAAATATTTTTATATGCAGATTTAAACCAATTTATTTGAAATACAGTAGATGGTCCAATGCTCTCGTTGGAAATAAGGTTTGAAGTAAGCAAATATCCTTTTTAATGGTCTGATATAGGCAAGCATTTTCTTTTGCTGCAGTACATTATGAGATCAACAATGACCTCATATTCCTAGTTGTTGTGAAAATATTTGAACTTGTATGTTTCTTAAGGCCGATTCACATCAGCAGGTCCATTTATTCCTTCATTCAATCTATCATGTGGAGACATGTATATGACCGTGTAGAGAAAGTATCAGTGGGAGAGTATTAGTCTTAATTGTGAGTGATCTTTTATAAGACAATGGGGTTTTTTACTTCATTTATTGGTTTTAAGAGTTACATAATCTGTTGCAAACAGATGGGACAAGGAGAAGTACAGAGGCATGAGAGGTGGAAAGTAGATAGTTCAGAACGTAATAAAAAAATGCTTATAGCCCACAATACTGGTGGACCCTCATCTAATTAATACATATGTTGATAATCTCATTTCTTAGTATGAATAATTGGAACATCCTGCAGTTTTCTGTATTTAGCATGAAGCTTGACTAAATATTGGATGCCACTAAATGTTGTTTTCCCATGTAGATTAAATATGTTTCTCTAGCTCTCATCAGTCATGGCCAATGTGCCTTCCACATGTTCATGAATTCAAACTCTCTTCAGCTATAGCCAGCAAGACCAATGGCCGGGATGATGGAAGTTGTAGTCCAACAACATATGGAGGGGCACCATGTTGGTTACTCCTGCTTTAGTTAGTTCTGCTTGGATGAATTTCTGATACTAAGACCAGAGTATGTTGACTTGGGGAGGTGCAGCCTTCCATATACAGTGGTACCTCGGGTTACAAATACCTTGGGTTACGAACACTTCGGGTTACAGACTCCGCTAACCTGGAAGTAGTACCTCGGGTTAAGAACTTTACCTCAGGATGAGAACAGAAATTGCGTGGTGGCAGCGTGGTGGCAGCAGGAGGCCCAATTAGCTAAAGTGGTACTTCAGGTTAAGAACAGTTTCAGGTTAAGAACGGACCTCTGGAACGAACTAAGTACGTAAGCAGAGGTACCACTGTATATCCTTCCATATAGATATAACCCATTTGGGTTAAAATAACAGCTAGCCCATAATTGGTTGGTTGGGTTGAATAGATGGCGAATCAATGTTGAGAAAGGGTGCTGTGATGAAAGTGACTGTGAGGCTGCTCCTTAGCACAACATCCTTGGATACAAATATTTCTCGAGCCATTGGCTTATTATTAAAGTCCGCTTCTTAGGCAATGGGACCTTGTCAACAGCTTTCTGCAACTCTTTTTTTTAAACAAGGGCTTAGATTGCTTTAGGATGAAAGAATTCTTCTGTTTACTTCTGTCTCCTCTGATCCGTTAACTTTAATAACTACCGTGAAAATTCGCTTTCTAGATGTCGGGAATGAATCAGATACTTGTTTGGGAAAACAGCCCTTTAAGTTTCATTTTTAATTCAATTTCCTTCCCCTGGATGCCCCAAAAGCGTAGCTCCTTTGGCCAGCGCCTCCTGCTGCTACTGTTGTGGAGAGTGGAAGAAGTCTCCTGGCAGTGGTGGTACCAGAAAGAGGCACAGGAAGAGCCGCTGGCTACTGAAGCCATACAGCAGCAGCATTCAGCCCCGCCCTTTGCTCCTCCTGAGGTCCTGATGATGTGTGTGGGATGTTGTCCCCCCCATTGCCTTAGCAAGCGGGCACCTCTACTAGGAACATGGCATACCAGCTATTTGGCAAAGAAGAGAAGAGCTAAATCAAAGTCACAAAGAACATTTCAACCTGTTAAAACAGTTAATATACGGTACATATATTTTTAATTTTGTTAAATTAGGCTAGAGCTTATTAGCAGAGCTCACTTGTGTGTGTGATTCTCCACATTAGGGGTTCATAGGGAGCCTGTATTTGCTGCTGTGTGGATCAGGATGTATGTCTTCTGAATAAATTGAAAAAGCAAGCAATATGGCACATCAAGTTTTGAAGAAAAAGCTTTATATCAGACATGTAGGAATTTAATTGCCACTATCATTTGTCTTTAACAAAGATAGCAATACAGGCACTGGGTGGTATTTGGGGGAGTTTTACTCAGAGTAGACCGACTGAAATTAGTGGACCTAACTTAGTCATGTTCATCAATTTCAACAGATCTACTTTGAGTTGGCTACTGATATCAAACAATTCACTCTGACAACCAATCTAGCATAGAAATAAATTATAAGTATATGAATGTACCAGATTAATCTAATAGTTTTATAGAAGTGCTCAGTAAAAAAGATTTCCCCTTTCCCTTGGTCTTGGAAAGCCACTTGAACATGTGAGCCCAGTCTTCCAGCTAAAGTATGAAATGAACTATGACTAATCTTACTTTTTAAAAGATCACTTGAATTCTCTGCAAACCCTTCCATTGTCTGCAAAAGTTCTATTTTAAAGTTCAAAGTACTTGCAAAACCAATAATTTTAGTCTTGTGTTCAGAGTAATATATTTGAAGAGAAGCTGGCAGCCATAATTTCTGTCTAAGGACTCACTCTCTTGCACATACGTGGAATATTCTCTAGATGCATACTGAAAACATATAAGCAGTGAGGAAAAGGAAGAAGAAAATCCTACTAAAATGTCAAATGTGTTTCACAGTAAATGCTTTTGAAGTATGAAGGATAATACCCAATATTATTGATACAGTCCCATAAATGCACATGTTATTTTAAAGAGTTTAATAAGCAGAAGAGACTGGTCCCTGGTCCAAGGAGCTTACTATCTTTTTCATTAAAACTATTTTAGGACCCTGGGAAAATGTGGAAAGTTTATTTTAAAGAACACCTGGCATGATCCAGCTAAAAGCACTTCTACTGGTTTCTGTGAAGGAAATTTAAGCATATGCTTATTTCTCCTGACAAAACCACTGAGACTTAAAACTACTGAGACTTAAAAGATACTTCACTTGGAATAAATTGTGCCATTCATTAAGAAATGGGAGATCTTTTGCCAAATCTCCCACCCTTGAAGCTGTCATAAGAAAGAGCATTATGACCTATTAGACCTATTAGAAGATAACATTACTTTTGTAGGAAATTTATTACGTGTTTTATGTGTTTTTATCTTATGCTGGTTTACTGTAGCAGAGAGTATGAGTATGTGTAGCAGAGAGTATGAGTATGTGTATCTTCTACTTCTGCAGTTGCCCTATTGCCTATCTAGCATGTTTTATTTATGTATGGAGGTGCTTTTATCTTATGCTGGTCTATAACAATAATAAAGATTTGGATTGGATTGGAGTGGATTGGATTGGGTTGTAGGGAATCTGAAATTAACATCCCAATTCAGCTGTTTCTTATGGTCAGCAGTAGTGCCTCAACATACCAGATTGAGGGGGTGTACAGTGGTACCTCAGGTTACAGACGCTTCAGGTTACAGATGCTTCAGGTTACAGACTCTGCTAACCCGGAAGTAGTACCTTGGGTTAAGAACTTTGCTTCAGGATGAGAACAGAAATCGCACAGTGGCAGCAGTGGGAGGCCCCATTAGCTAAAGTGGTACCTCAGGTTAAGAACAGTTTCAGGTTAAGAATGGCCCTCCAGAACGAATTACCAGTAAGCTCTTAACCCGAGGTACCACTGTACTGTGGATGTTGGGGTTTTTGTGAGACTCTTGGTTGGCATCCATATGTTTTGGGAGACAATGGAAGAATGCGCCTGATGTCAAGATGAAGGTGCACAGAGTTTATTTATTTTGCAAGATTTATATAAGAAATTCATAAGAAAATACCAGTTAGATCAACAGACTTTAAAAGCAAGCATAAATAAGAAAGTTATCAAAATATAACTAAAGACAACCATTTTAAAAACAAAATATTAATTACATGTTTGGTTGGCTTGCCTAAACTTAAAGGTTTTTTAGGAGGCATTGAAAACAATGCAACAAAAACTCCTTGCTAATATTGAGAGGCAGGGAGTTCTTAGGTGGCCACATGAACAGGGCAATCCTAAGCATACGAAGCTAGCAGAATTTAGGCTGGCTTAAGATAAGACAGTGTAAGTTACCTCTATTCCAAAATCTGTTCAGGAGCCTTATTACTGTGAGCTGAAGCTGAGTGGGAAAACACCCCTTTAAAATATAGTTTTCCCACCATTGTTGCCTGAGTTAAGTTGCACAGGATTGCCAGACAACATGAATGAGCTGAAAGAGGTTTGGAATAGGTGTGAGTCTCCCATTGCCCTGTCCTCCCCCGCCACACCTCCCATTTGGACTTATGCCAGTTTAAGTTTTGCCTCCTTCAGTTCCATTGTCTGAGCTTCAGCTTAGAGAGGTTTCTGAGGAAGTTCCACCAGTGCAGCTCTTGTGCAGCTGGGGCAGCCCAAGTTCAGCGCATTTGAAACTCACTCATTCCGGGCTTTGGATTGTGTTGTAAATGACTGGTTCCTTGTAAATTTCCAGTTTTGTACAGCTAAGTGGTCTAGTGGGAATATTTGGGTTTAGTACAATAGTTATCTCTGTTGCAGATTGTTACATTAGATCTGATGTGAAACAATAACCTACCCTGATTTTTTGTTAGTAGGAGCTTAGGTTGGTTTTTACTATCCTGTAGCTCTTTCCCTCAGTTTGTTTACTAACAGGGCAATCCAGGGAGCCAGCATGGTGTAGTGGTTAAGAGTGGTGGACTCGTAATCTGGTGAACCGGGTTCGCGTCTCCGCTCCTCCACATGCAGCTGCTGGGTGACCTTGGGCCAGTCACACTTCTCTGAAGTCTCTCAGCCCCACTCACCTCACAGAGTGTTTGTTGTGAGGGAGGAAGGGAAGGAGATTGTTAGCCGCTTAATGGGAGTGAAAGGTGGGATATCAAATCCAAACTCCAACTCCTCCTCCTCTTCTTCTTCTTCTTCTTCTGTTGTACAGTCGGCTCAGCTGAGTTCAGTGGGGCATATTCCCAGGAAAGAAATTTGAGTGTTACAACATAAAAGTATATTACTAATAATATTGTGTTCTTGTTTCTACTTTGATCTTGCTCTACTGAAAATGTCTTGCCTTGAGCGATGTAGTGCAGTGATATTGGATGGTATTGGATTTGATCAGTTTTTGTAGGAAAGATCTTCAAGGAAAAATTACATTTTGTAGGATGTGAACCTTATAACCCATAGGAGCTTCTCTCAGCTCTGCAGCGGAACTGAAACACACACTTGCCAGCTATTGCATGCCATTGACAGCCTTATTCTTATCCTGCATGAATTGATCTAAGCCGTCCAAGTTTGTGACAATCACTGCCTCCTGAGGGGGGTGAGTTCCATAGTTTAACTGTGGACTGTGGCCTATATTTGTATCTTGCTTTTCCACCGAGAAGCTCAAGGTTGGGTATATTTTCATTTCCTCCCCCCTTTTATTTTTGTGAATAATGATTCCCCGCCCCTCAGCTTCCTATGAATATGGAATATCTCAGTTTAACCTGCAGTACTGCCTAGTACTATCATATTGACTTTATACAAGTTGTTAAGTTATCTATAGTTATACTTTGCGAATGACTTATTTGGCATCTGTTCAAATTGCACAGCACTATTTTGATTTCTGTTTCTTCTCCCACTGTGCTGTCTGCTGCTTTCCTTCTGATAGTCAGGAGTGTCACCCTTCCAGTGTGGTAAATCAGGACCTCCCCCCAAACACTGCAGAACTCAATGTAATTAGGGTTCTTTCTGATACACAAAGCCATCTAGCAGAAAAGGATCAATCCAACTTGTCTCCCACAATATCTGCCCTTTGATTCTTCACATCAGCTTGACATGCGGTATAGGAAATAAGAGGCCTGAACTGCGGGATGCTGCCTTCCGAGGCATTGAGTGTTCTGTAAACTAAAATTTGTCCCTCAGAGGGTCAAAACCAAAGGTTAGCAAGCTGAGTTAAAAGCAGAAATGCTGCTTCAATATAATTTATATCAGGGCCTGGCTGCTTAAGAACACTAGGGGATGTTTTGTAATAATGTCAGGCAGAAATAAGTCACAGCAAATTAAAAAAAAAAAATTTTTAAAATAGATTTATTTAAATTTCTAGCACGCTCTGTCTGTATGACTCTAGTTTAAAACACACATCACACCTGTGAGATTGAATACACACACACAAACACACACACAAAAAATATCTGCAGAATTCCAAGATAATCAGAAATTTAATCATGACTACTGAAATCTAGCTTAAAGTCATAAGATAAAGGGTTCATAGTGTAGTGGTGGCCAAACTTTTCTTTTTTTAAAAAAATTATTTTTATTAATAGGCCAATCAAATCACATTCATTCCAAATCACATTCATTCCAAATTATACAGCCAATTTTTTAAAATTTTTGTTGGGGGTACCCATACTTCAAGCTCCGAAAGAGGTCCAAACATCACTCTTGCTGCTGCTTTGATTAAACAGAAAATAACAAAAAGACTATCTGGATAGAACTGGATAGAACTGTTTAATCACCCTTATGTTTTTAAAGCAGTGTCTCTAGGAATTATATTTTAAAAGGAGGCACATAATTTTATCCTTTATCATTCTTAAAGTCATCTCTTTCTTTCTGGTCAGAAACAGTTTTCCAGTTTATCGTTGCAATATTTATTTCAATCCTGCCAGTGTCTTCACACTGTTCATATACCAAATAAATTTACTTCAGTCTCTTTGGAATTTTTGGTTACTTTCCCAACACTGTTAGAAACTTTTTAATTGCTGAACACCTCAGGTGCCCTAGCAACAATGGTCATGTTAATTGACCATTTTTATATATTTTCCATAGAGCAACTACAGTTACAGTATATGTGTTTTACCAAATGAGGTGGAAGTATAGATATTTATAATAGCGTAATCATACTTGCTGTTTCAGTCTCCTGAATGCCAGCTGTCTTTTTAAAATTTGTTTTTCAATCTCCCTTCTGTTTTTAAAGCAGTGTCTCTAGGAATTATGTGTCTCCTTTTAAAATACTGTCTACATTAGCTTGCCATGGTAAGCTATGGTTAATGACTTAGCATTAATGCACAGATCATCTGGTGAAATGGAATAGAATCATAAAATTGTAAAGTTGGAAGGGAAACAAGGGTAAATCTAGCTCACCCCTCTGTAATGCAGGAATCTTTCACCCTACGTGGGGCTCAAACCCCCAACCTGGAGTGAGATTAACAGTCTCATACTCTACAGACTAAGCTATCACAGAACTAGTTTTCAGGATATGATCGTGCATTTTAAAGTGGTGAAGAAAAGCAGGAAAACGTTTTTAAAAGTAGCACTTCAAACTGGCCTTCAGGCAGGGCAATGGAAACTTTATAGCGTGTGCAAGTTAGAATGTGGTTTCTTTGCATTATAATGAAAGCTACATTTTCCCACACTGGCTCCGTCAGACTTCCATTTGACAGTCCTTATGAGTTGGACTGAATGACAATTCATTCTACTCTGTTTCTGGTACCATTTTTCCTGTTTGTTCACTTGTCTTAGCTTCCCAAACACCTGCAGCTGAAAGCCTTGATCTTTTCTTCTTTTACTCTATCCACAAAATTTGGCTGCAGTAGAGGAATGGTTGTGAGAAAACAAAAGCTTGCATCTTTTTCTTTGTTTCTTGATTACTTCTGTTTTGACTTTTTTTTTTAAAAAATGTATCTATTAGCCACATTGCACTTTCTATGTGGATGGCCAAGAAAAGCTAATTTGCAAGTTTAGGAAGAACAAGAGGGTTGGGGGTAGGCCCTTGACTCCTGCATGTTGCCAGGCTAATGGTGTACTAAACTGGCACCCCGGGGGCCCGTTTAAAGAGACAGCAGTGTGACAGGTTGAAAGGAAGTGAACATTCTGCTGTTTACCGGTACTTCTCCGTTACCTTTGCAAACTCCCCTGCCATCTGTGCCCTGCTCCTTTCTGAAGGACAAAGGGAAAGGCACTGATTATCACTGCTGCTACCCTTACAAGACGGTTGCACTAACAGATGTCCTGGGGCATAGTTGGACTTCTTCTGGTAGCAGGACTTGCAGTTTCTGGGCCTCTCTCTGTGTGTGTGTTGAGTTTTATTAAGAACCAATCACTCTTCCATTGTAGACCTCATTTCAGTAGACTTCCTGCAGATGGGCAGGAGTCAAGATATAGCCTGGCTTCACCCAATGCCTAAGCCAAACCGCTCACATCTGTAACCAATAAGGTTGTGGCCTATTTGAACCCATAAACCAAAACACTTGTGTCACTGTGTTTTTTTGTTCTCCTTGGAACTTTGTGGCTTGGGTGCCCTGGCACGCAAAGCACGACTCACTCTTCCACTGTAGCCCTCATTTCATGGCCCGTTTAAGCTTCTTTCCAACCTGCAATTTATACGGGCTTGGAGGAATGACAGTGGATTTTACTTCCTGTTTCTGTATCCTGGTAGGTGACGCCATTCTCCTCCAGTTCCTTTAATTGATTCTGTGTCCTCGTCTCTTCCTCTTCCAGCCTTCCCCATTGTTCCCCTGGCTTCCCATTGTTGCTTTAATTTACCTGGCTCTTCCTGCAGTGCGTAAGCAGGATGGGAGAAGACAGAGGATTTTAACAAACTCCTTTACCAGTGAGTAAATTTCCCTTTCATGTCTGCTGTGTCTTCTTCTAGTCGCATCCTCCATCACTTGTTCTGTAGCTAATGCCATTGTACAAAGAGCAAATGGACCGTGGTGTAATTTGACTGGTGCGTTTGCAGTCCTGGGAATCATGAGTACCAGGAGAAATATTAGGAGTAAAGCATCTTCAGACGTTTTATTTATCTATTGGATTTCTTACCTGCCCTTCACAATAAGGTCTAAGGGTGAGCTACCACAGAATAAAAATGCAATAGTAAAATCAGTTAAAACAATTTTTAATGCTATATATCCAACTATCCAAGGCCATGTGTTTTCAACATACAACAAAAGCTACAAAGTGAGGTGCCAGATTCACCTTTGTGGGGAGGGAATTCCACAACACAGGAGCTGCCACAGAGAATGTTGTCTCCCAGGCTGCCACCCGACCCCCAAACTTCTATAGGCAGTGGGATTTAGTAAGAAAAAGGCTGAAATGTATATCATTCACACACAAAAACATTTTCACCTTTATTTCTGGTTTGATGAATGAAAGCACATAGCGGAATGTTTCCAATTGTTTGGGCTTAAAACTATCTTTGCAGCTCACAATTTATAGAGGATATATGTATATAATGTAGCCTGGGGTAACACAGACAAGTTTACAAAACAAAACGTAGGTCAGTTAATAGAGATGTGTTGCTGCAGTAACACCTTTTATTATACCGATATATTAAACTGATGCATTAAAAGCTGATGGACCACTTTTGAGATGCCATATCTACTGAACAAGGCAATCTGAAGCAAGACCAGTGCATTAGATTTTAAAATCTAGAGGAATTATTTTTTTATTGAAAATGGAAACTGTATTATTTTAATGTAAATATTCATTGGCCATAAAGTACAAATTAAGAGGTTGATAACATGAGCCCATTTCACCATTTTCCAGCAGAAATGTGGAGTATGCCCTTTAGGTAATGAAGCACCACTTGATGAAACCATTTTGGTATCTTGCTAATTAGAACAGATTTACATGTGTGCAGGGTTCACAGTGGGGTGATGTTAGGCTAAGGATCTTGCTACATAAGTTACTATTCCACAATGTACCAGGCAGAGTTTTCAGCCTTTAATTTAAATAATAATCCACTGAGTAAAGTTACACCATGAAGAAATAATGTATTGCACCAGCATTATCTGCTCTGAATGGTTATGTGAGCTCTTGCCTTTTTAGTTGTCAGTCTTAGGAATTCTGCTGTTGAGCTAAATGTAGGCTCACTATTGAAGAAATGACTTGAGGAAAATATTTATAGCGGTCTATTACCTGGTTTTACAGGCCATTTGTGGGAAAGAGAGAGGACTGCTTTGATATGTAAGTTCTCTGTGGTTCTCTTGCTTTACACCACTAGGCTGGCAACAGGTAAGGGAGAAGAAGAGCAGGTGGAACTCTGCAGGGGCCCAGGAGTTTCAGTTGCTAGCTGCTACTCTAGAATCATGATATACACAATAAAGATAAAACAACTTTTATATTAAAACAACAACGGTGGTTGTATCCACTGTTAGTCATACTCAGAACAGACCAATTGAAATTAGTAGGCAAGACTTTCTTCAGCATATTAATTTCAAGCCTAGTAGGATACAAGCCAACATTTTCAGTGCTATAATTTGGTTAATTGTATACATATTTGTCACGGTACATTTATATCTATGTAGATGCCTGTGTGTACCTGGATAGGCAAAAGGGCAAGCTATGCATTTTATTAAATAAATACTGAAGAGTTGGGAGGGGTGTATGGAAGGTTTTGAACTATACAGATCTCTCTCATATAGATTGGTAAGACAGAAGCTGCGCTGATATTCATTGAGCAAACTATTTATGGATTAAACTGTTTCACTTCAGGTGGAAAGGCATTCATTCATAATGCTTTCAAAATAAGTCTTTTCTGAACAGTAATAAATTGAATTAAGGCAAAGTTGGTTTGTGTATCCTTATTGGATTATTTTCTTGATTATCTCCAGAGAAGCATTACAGTGGGAGCCAGTGTTTCTTCTGATTTTTTTATTTAATCTGGTATTTAGAAAATATCTTGGCAATTATTTCTCTAGCCTTGCACACAGTCACCTTCATATTTATGATAATTATTTTATAGTTCTACTGTCTATCTACTATTTTGTGATGCTAAGCTACAGACATTAAAAAAACCAGTAGTAACATGTAAGCTACTGGCCATGAGTCCTTTTACCTTTTTTGTGTGTGGTGGTAAATTCCATTCTTTGATGAAAAGGGTAGAAAAGGGAAAAGAGAAGAGACTCTGTGTGCCAACAATCAGGCTTAAAGGTAAGGAATAGCAAGTTGTTAAAATAGCTAACTAATGATAAATAAATACAAAGTTGAAATGGAAATCTGTCAGGCACCATCCAATAGTTAGTTCCACACTTTGCACGTGGGCTGTGAAAATTATTATAGGATTTTCAGGGGGATTTATCTTTCACTCTGTTGTGTAAATAGAAGATGTACAATGACTAAGCCAGAGCAGTGCTGAGCAGCTGAAAATGTGCTGTTGCAACAAGATATCCTCAAACCAATAAAAGTAAATCCTGTATTTCAAATTAAACCCCATACACTTCATCCTAAAGCCCCAACGCCTTTTACGTTTCCCTTTCTTTTGAAAAGTGCTGCTGACCGTTGTATCTTGCGCTCCCTTTTGGCAACTTCTCCTTGGTCTCTTAAGGCGTCATTTATCAGCTGTCCAGGCTACATTTTTCATCCTCTCGTCTCGTGTCTCGGATTGTCTGGCTGTCTTCTCATCTACTTTGTTGTTCTTCTAAAGCCCTCTGGCAGTATCCTTCAGCTTCTCGGGCAACTTTTTCAGTTCTTTCCTTGAGAATCAGTCCCTCAGCTTTCTTTTCTTCTGCTACTACCCAAATGGTTTGCTTTGTCCTCCACCTGACTGGGCTACTCTAGTCACCACATTAGGCTGTTATATTAGTGACTGCTGATCGCTGAAGAATTGATGCTTTTGAATTATGGTGCTGGAGGAGACTCTTGAGAGCCCCATGGACTGCAAGAAGATCAAACGCATCCATTCTTAAGGAAATTAGCACTGAGTGCTCACTGACAGATCGTGAAGCTGAGGCTCCAATACTTTGGGCACCTCATGAGAAGAGAAGACGCCCTGGAAAAGACCCTGATGTTGGGAAAGATTGAGGGCACAAGGAGAAGGGGACGACAGAGGACGAGATGGTTGGACAGTGTTCTCGAGGCTATGAACATGAGTCTGGCCAGGCTGCGAGAGGCAGTGGAAGACAGGAGTGCCTGGCGTGCTCTGGTCCATGGGGTCATGAAGAGTCGGACACGACTAAGTGACTAAACAACATTAGTGACTGCATCACAAGAAGGTGCCTTTTAGCTTAGCCAGACCATTGGGTGCATCTAGCTCATTAGGGTCTACACTGACTTGCAGTGACTTCCCAGGGTTCCATATAGGGACCTTTCCCAGCCCTACCCAGAGATGCCAGGAATCGGACCTGGAACCTTCTGCATTCAAAGCATGTGCCGCTAAGTGAACTATGGCCCTTCCTACTAGTTTAGATCTGGCACAAAATCACATGCAAAGCGTGGAAACAGATGATATACAAGTACAGTAGAGATTTTACCAGCTATGCTAAAGATCCTTGATATTGTGATTTGATGAATTGATGCCAGGCATTTTTACATGTGACATGTTGAACATATTGAGCTTTGACCCTCTAAATATATTTAAACCAATAGTATAATGTGCCATCGGTATTTGTTTTGGTCAGCCGCTTTTCTCCTAGATGTTTGTTTTTAAACAATGCATACAAGCTATAGACAAAGACAAACTTAGTGTCCGTCAACCTGTACATAAATTGTTGCAGCTGAAGCTGATAAATGTTTGAGACGTAACCTGAAAAGTCATTCTTAGTAAAGAGAATGTGATTTTTGTTAATGTTCAGTTTGGATTATCCTGTTGTCTGTTTTCTTCTTCTTCTGTGTAATCATGTTATAACCTGTATGGATGGAGCCACAACATAGTCCAGTATGTTTACAAATGCTTTCTTCATTACTAATCATCCACTTTGTTCTTAGCTAGTTTATAAAGCAATACTCCATAGACAGCAATTTTAGTCGCCATGTTTGTCCTCTGTCATATCCCTGGCCACTGGTCATGTTGGCTGAGACTGATATGAGGTATAGTCCAATCAGATCTGAAAACCTATCCCTGCTCCAGAACATCATCTTGGCATTTATTCAAATATTACTAAGATTATAATGAACATTTACAGCCTGCTCTTCAATTCCTGGGTGGGAAACAAGGAAATGAAATAGCAATAAAAATATACACAGAGGAAAAAAGTTACAAAATTTACAGAATCCATAAAAGATCAATAAATAATTCAGGAAGTATAGCTTCTTCATCATAAAACAACTAAAACAAAACAACTTTGAGGACAATAATTAGGATCTCCAGTTCAACCAAATATTTGTTTAAAGAACTGGACATCCAACCAATGAAAACAACCAAAGGGCATTGCGTTCCCACCCTATTTCTCATCTGGGGCCCTCACTTCTTCTGTGCCTCTCATATAAAGAGGCCCCCACACTGTGCCAACAGACTCTCACTCTGCCAGCTTGGCTGATAGGTGTGAATAAAGGGTTAGCTGTGAGGTTACGACACTGCTCATAGTGATGCATCAATATGATAGCTTACTTCAAGGTAAATGGCGTCATGCTAAAATAGATTGGCATTATCTGTCATATGGATATGACCTTAGAGAATTCTATTTCATATTGCGACTTTCAGTTCCCATGAAATGTAATATGAAGATGAATGCACCTGACAAACTATTAATCTCTATAGAACAAGCAAATTATTATATAAGTTATGAAATGCTCTGAAAACCCAGGAAAGTTCCTTAAGGGGGAAGGGGGCGAACCGAGGAAACAATTAGTCAAAACTCCAGCTTTGGTCCTTTTGACCTCTCGGTATACCATTGAGTGAGCACTACAACATCTAATTAGGTAGCTTCTTACAGAAAGATTAGAGGTAGCCATATATTCAGATATACTAGCAAATCCACTTGGTATGGCAAGTGGGCACTGCCGTCTGGTCTGTGTGAAGAGAAGCCAGACGTCCAGCTTTTAAGCTAGAGAGGTGAGTGAATATTGCATGCATGTGTTACCACAACTGCCCCTGCTCAAAAGTTGGGAGAAAAGGAGGTGTCTGAAGAACCTTGGCCACACAGAGGCAAAATGGGCAACGTTCCCCACAGCTGGTGTTCCCTGCTCTACTGCAGGAAAGGAAGGTGTGGGTGAGAATTGGATTCTTCTGCCTAAAAGCCCTTGTAGTGCCTTCAGGCAGTGAAGCACAGAAATGCATGCTCCTTGTTGAGAAGCCAGGGGAATTGTCGCTTAAAGTCGATGACCAGCAAGGTTTGCTCTCTGTCTGACCTTTCCTTCAGAAAAGGAACTATAGTCCGATTTGCTTGCATGGAGCTCTAGATACACTGGATCCGTATCAAAGAGTGCAATCCAATGTGAATTCAATTCAGAAGTAAGTCCCACCATCTTTAATGGAGTTTGCTTCTAGGGAAGAGAGCAATAGAATTGCATTGTAAAGATATTCATATGTAAATGCTTAAACGTATTCCATTCTTTTCCTCCCAGCTCCTTCTATTATTTCAAGGTTTAAAGTCCCCTTAAACATCCCCAGGGTCTGCTAGTAGCTGAAAGAAAATAGTTGGATTCTGCTAGGTGAGGAAAATATGGAATGCTAAATGAGACAGACATTAATTAGCTGGCTTTCACAAAGCAGATTTCTTTCCATTTATTGAAACAGCAACAAGAACAACAACAGCAAAGGCTGGTCATCCCATGGGCCATTCAGCATTCAGATCCCAAGAGTGTCTGGGGTTTGCCAAGCTAGGTTTCCTGTGCTAATGTGGAGAGGAAGTTCTTGTCAATACAGCAGAGGGTGGGTTTTTTGTTTGTGAATTGCTCTGTAAGACCACAACAGAGTTATAGCAGTGCCTTCAAGATGTAATGGAGATGTGTGACTGAAATGTCACTTAGCTGCAATATTCTGAAACAGAATTTTAAATGTTTATATATTATTATTATTATTATTTATTATGAGCTGTGGTTCGGCACTTTTCTTTTTGCTTCTTAATCCAGCTTGCCACACCCACCCCCCAAAGGCCACGTCTTGCCTAAATGGTATTTTTAAACGGAAAAGTTTCACTACTTTAAAATACATTTATAACATATTTTTATAAGTGTCTCCTAAAGCAATACATTCTATTTTATATTTTAACTCGGCATACTTAAATGAAAGGATGCCTGGTTTTGCTATGGAAGTCTTATATTTGTAGTTGGTTGTTAGAATTTTTGCAGTGTAAAAGTGTGCAGTGATCAGATACATGTTGTTTTTAGCTATACAGTCCTCATGCTCTATTAACTGTGGTGTTAGGAAAATAGCTGTTGGCAATTTTCCATCCTGTTGGTACACTTAGTATTTATGTTAAAAACACCGCTTTTGGGAGGGCTGCACCAGTTCTCTCTTCTAAATATTTTCAGATGAGAATGCATTTCTTTACTTGATGAATGTCTTATATACCACAACGGCTGAACATTGTGCACTGTCAGTGCAACTTAGAATTGCCACAATCTGGCTTCTCCCTCTGCCTCTGTATGTATTCTGTCAGTGTCAATTCTTTGATCTAATATAGACTGAGATGGGGCAGGGAGAGTCTGCATTAAGAACTTACAAGCAATGAAGCAGAGAGGAAATATTTGTGTTGTGAGTTTTGCATTAGCTTTCCTCACTAGAAACTTTCTGAAAGATGCTTGCTCTCGCAAAACACCATGAATAAATTCTGATAGATTCTTTCAGGTATTGTTTCATAAGACAAAGCATTGCTTATAATTTCAGTGCTGTTTGTACATGAAATATAATGCACTGTCAGTGGAAAATTGAATTCATTTTTCAGTTCATCACTGAATGATTTGATGCTTTTTTAAAATTGTAAAACTATGGACAATGAATAGGTGCTATAAAAATGTATAAGGCATTTAAAAATATGCATGTCACATACTAAATATAACAGAAAAAGGCTTTTTAAAAATATGATGACTTAACTTTTCTTTCCATGTAGCAACTTATTTTTTCCTTCTTCACCTTCTCCCCACTCATAGTTCTTTCTTCTCTCTTCTACCCTTGGGATCTTTAAATTTTACAATGCATTAAGCATCTGTTATATCAAAAGCTATCCATTGTTTATGCCACTTAATATTAAGAAATACTTCGTTGTGCAATAGGAAGTAATAAAAAGTCAACAATGAACTGCTGTATGTCAGTTATTTTTCCTCAGGGGTCTCTAACATGCATTTGACTCTGACTGAAATAATGACATACAGTTTTAGACTCAGATTGCTATCTTATCTCCACAGCCTTCCACAGTAAGGGCGAAACGAAATGCGATAACTGCAGACTTCTATAGAGAATTGGGTCTGCCCTCAACTACCTATAAAATGCTTAGGTATAAGGGCTATTTAAAGTGGGAGTGGGCCATTGAGCGCTTCCACCCAAATTGCTTTATTTACATGCTTTTCTTCTGGCTAGGTTCCAGTGATAAAAAGCCTCTCCCCCCCCCCATCCACCATGGATGAAAAAGCAGTCTATAAAAAGTGGGTTGGGGTGGGAAAATTGTTTCCTGCTTGCCCACTCTCTCTCCATGCAGTTTTAATAGAGAATTTCCAGGACCCGAGTTCCTTCTTGGCATTGTCATGTCTAGTTCGACTGTCACGTCTAGTTGTGCCCTAAAAGAGCATTTAAAAAACAAAGATTGTGTAGCCACTTTAGTCAGTTATGAATGCTAATATATGTATTTCAGTAGACAGATGTATTACAGAAAGGTGCATGCATGGTGTTTTGAGTAAGTGTTATAGATTACTTCATCATTTCAGATAAGGCTATGCAAATCCCTTTCCTGAGAGCGTAAATAATCAGTAGCACTGCTACCTACAAGGGATTAAAAGAAAAGAGAAGAACAGCTTCTGCTAGCTTTCCAACAAACCCATTAAATACGTGTTTGTTTTAAAACTCTGGGTTGATAATTGTTTTTAAGGATTAATATGGCTCTCTACATCTTTCCGTTTGAGGGACACTCCATATTTGTTTTCATTTTTGACAGCTGTCTTTCTTTCCCTGGTGATTTCTGTTCCACTTGTTTGTTTTTCTTGGGTCTTAACAACTGTAAGATTGTTATGTAGGATTATTTTACACTTTGAAACTTTGGGACAGGACCTTGAGTAGCATGGCTGATCTGTGTATGCAGCCATGGAATTATGTCCTTTAATTTAGAAACTTTCCACTATACTCTCTTGTGTGATTAGTTGGAAAAGACCTACAACAAACAAGTATGTCTTACATGTCTTTTTCCAGGGAGAGCTGAAGTTCTTTTGGAAAGTAAAATGCTTTGCATGCTCCTGGATGGACCAGTGATCTGGCTTGGTATAAAGGCTGCTTCATAAGTTCACATTTAGGTGTTGGTTGTTGGCGCCTGTCTTTTGCGAGAGACAATGGAGTCCAACTGCTGGAGAATCACAATGCCTTCTGTGGCAACTGCTACTTGCCATGTTGTTTTTGCTGCATTAGCAGCCCCTAAGTGACTTTTCTGGGGTGCAATCAGTGTGTATGGAGATCCTGGGCTGCCCAGACAATAAGACCTCAGTAAGGTGATCCAAAAGAAAGCAGGGCAATACTTTTGGTACCAGGTGGCCTTAGGAGTTGCTGGAAGGAGGCATACAAGGTGCCATCCAACTGTCTTAGGGACTCCACTCCGGATTTGTGTAGTGTTTGCTCCCTAGCCTTTTATTCTCCCAAATATGTTCCACAAGGTATTGGGCATGGGTTGTTCCTCAGGGTTTACTCCTGAAGCCTTTCTCACTATGGCTGTAAGGAAGCAGAGGTTTAGGACCAGAGTTTTCCTTCTCCTAGATGAGCTACCTTCACCGGTTGAGAAGCACCACTTCATTTCCCTCTACAGCACATGGAGAAACCACCTTCTTGATTGTTGGACCTGCTCTTGGTCTCGTCTTCTCAATCCTCTGGAGCCTGTCTTTGCATGCAGGTGATAGACAACTCTCTAACTCCACTGATTCAGTGAGGGCTTAAGACCCATTGGCTACCCTGACCAGGTTTAGCTGGCAAGTCAGAAGCCATTTCCTGGGATGTGATGGTAGGATCATATTTGGAATTCTGGTCACCATACGTCACAAGCATAGCCCTGTCTAAACAGTCCCACCATGTGCAAAGGCTTGGAAGTGATTTGATACTGAGTTGATGAGCTTTTAGACTTTGGTACAGCTAGAGAAATAGACTGGGTGGTGGGGGAGGGAGCCACAGGCATCCTCTGAAATCAGTTTGGTTCTTGCTGCTGCTGCTGCTGCTCTGCACACCCAACAGGTGTCGATGGTGAGGCCTCTACTTTAGTATCCTGTGTCTCCTGTTCGCTAACTAAATTCATTCTGAAAGTCAGATCATGAGCAAGAGGTGATGTATTAGTTAGCAATTTCCTTTATTAAGTTGCCTAGCATATCGCATTATAAGGGAACACTTTGTAAAAGTTCACACACAAGTTCTAGTTTCCTTTAATTGCCACTTGAAGCTTTGGGGAAAGTGTGATAAATGTAAGTTGTAGATTTCTGCTTTTATAACGTAATAAAGGGATATTACAGAAAGCAAAAGAAAATTTCTCTTAAGAGACCAAGGTTTTGTCTTGTCTGATAAATGTTTTCCTTGAATGTTGGATTGTTTAGCAACCCTTGAGTTTCTCTCTTTTGTAATGTGTAGCTCAGCTTACTTGTTTGGTCAGTCTGAATTCTTGTATTAAACTGATTCTTTGAATAAGGCTCGTCCTTCTTATATGAGGCAATTCTTCTCTCTTGATGTGCTTCCACAAGAACAGAGTCAGTACTTTTTTAACCTAAATAATAATGCAGGAACAAAATTAGAAGATCTAATTCAGATTCGCAAGTTGAAAAGCTTTAGCACTGGCCATGATTAAGTTTGGGCAAAATTGACAAAAGGCACTTAAAAGTATTCTTTGTGATTTTTTTGCAGCCCCACATCTTTGCAGCCCCTTTGATAACTTTCTAGTGCTAGTAAGCATTTTGATGGGAAGACTGCTGGCCTTTGAGAGGGACACGGGTGGCGCTGTGGGTTAAACCACAGAGCCTAGGACTTGCCAATCAGAAGGTCGGTGGTTCGAATCCCTGTGACGGGGTGAGCTCCCGTTGTTCGGTCCCTGCTCCTGCCAACCTAGCAGTTCAAAAGCACGTCAAAGTGCAGGTAGATAAATAGGTACCACTCCAGTGGGAAGGTAAATGGCGTTTCCGTGCACTGCTCTGGTTTGCCAGAAACGGCTTAGTCATGCTGGCCACATGACCCGGAAGCTGTACGCCGGCTCCCTTGGCCGATAAAGCGAGATGAGCGCCGCAACCCCAGAGTCGGTCACGACTGGACCTAATGGTCAGGGGTCCCTTTACCTTTACCTGCTGGCCTTCAGTGTGCATACCAAAGGAGGATCCCCCCCCCAGCGTCCCTGCACCCTCGCCTCTTTTGTGAGAGAGCCTATGGCTCAGCAAGTCCCATTCCACAACTGTTGAGCTTACAACAACAAGTTGCCCTCCCTCCTTGATCTCTCCCACTAGGTTTTAACACTTGCTGGATTTAGGAATTAGAAGGTGCTCAGGCATGCAGCCTAACCCTCTGCCCCCCCCCATAACAATAGAAATACTTAGCTTAAAATCTTATTATGGATTCGGATTTACCTGAAAAGGCATAATCCAAGCAGAACACAACTGCATCAGAAAGCTTTTGAGAACACAAAGAGTTGCAGAAGTACAAAAAAAATGGAGGGGGACCCAAAATATCCTAAGGAGTACAGCACATATTCACTGGGCATGAAGGAATGCTGACGTATAAGGGGAGGAGAATTGAAAACCGGAGAGAATGGAATGATGTATCCTTGGAAAAGTAATGGCTGGCTGACTGTAATTATGTACATTTTTTTGCAGGTCTTGCTTTATTTTATTTTTAAAATCTATACCGCTTTTGCAACATCTAGGTCCCACAGCGACTTTTATACAAAATGACAATATACTGCCTCACATCTTGCATAACTGTGTAGCTATTTAGTGAACATTACTTAATGTGTTTGGAGTTACGGCTAGATCCATTTGTAGCAATGTATTTATTTGTTAAATATTATGGGTAAAAGGACCCCTGACCATTAGGTCCAGTCGTGACCGACTCTGGGGTTGTGGCGCTCATCTTGCTTTATTAGCCGAGGGAGCCGGCGTACAGCTTCCGAGTCATGTGGCCAGCATGACTAAGCGGCTTCTGGCGAACCAAAGCAGCGCATGGAAATGCCATTTACCTTCCCGCTGGAGTGGTACCTATTTATCTACTCACACTTTGACGTGCTTTCGAACTGCTAGGTTGGCAGGAGCAGGGACCGAGCAACAGGAGCTCACCCCGTCACGGGGATTCGAACTGCCAACCTTCTGATCAGCAAGTCCTAGGCTCTGTGGTTTAACCCACAGCGCCACCCGCGTCCCATGGGTTAATTACAAGTCACAAAATTCTCCTTATTTTATCTGTGCATTGTTATAAATTATATTTTGTATTCAAAGCAGTTGGTGTGACAACATGTTTCATTGCTTCTTTATAAGTATAGCTTTATGAATAGTATATGCTTCAATAAGAGCACTGAGATCACATCCTTATATCAGATACTGAGTTTATGGCTGTCCTACCCTTCTTCTGAATCATCAGATATGGCTACAGTGCTGTATGAAACAATAGCATTTAGATCCCACACTGTTTTTTGAAAAGCTGTCTTTATAAAACACTAATTAAACTACATTTTTTTTCAATGTTAGAGTCATTTTCACATTCTTTGGACTTAACTGGTCAGCATTAAACATGAGACAAAAGTGTGAACATGTTGGGAATGTGGGCTTGGAATAACATATCTTTGTTTGAGACTCTGTCCTGCCATGAGATACCCAAAATCTTCCTGATGCAGCACATGTAGATGGCGTTGAGGCGTCATTCCTGGCGGGTGTAAGTTGCCCATGTCTAAAGACGTGTGGTCACCACAGTCAGTCAGGTGGTGTACCCACAGAAGTGGCCAGAGGAGGAATGACCCCAGAGAGGAGGAGAGAAAGAAGAAATACCTTCATCTGCAGCAAAACAAGTCTCTCCCATACTAATTTCTACAGCCACTGCAGGCTGCAGCCCAAAGTTAAACATTGAGCTTTTTTACTTGTTCTGAAATTATTTCTGTACATCTCTGCATCAAAATAGTTTGCTGCTATCTTGTGAGTAGGGAGCAGCCATGATATTCTAAGAAAAGCTGCAGAGTATTTTAAAGAATCCTAGTGCAAGGAATTGGACTGGACACTTTCTAAATAGGAAAATTCAAAGATAATTGCACAACAGCAGGGACTCCTGTTTGGTAGTTTACTTAGCATTTGGTTGAGCTACGCCTGCATATGGCTCTGCGCTATGGGTCAATTAGTTATGTTTGCCCACACAGAAATTAATAGCTGTATGACAGTCTGCAAGGGAATAGAACCTCCTGGAATTCATTGCAGCTACAAAGAAAGGATTTGCCTAGAGAAAGAATAGGATAGAATTTAGTGTGTATAAATAAACTGGGACTACATTTTGACCAGGAACTGATGATAATATAGAAGCTAGTTCAGGAGTAAATTCAGTACAAGTTAGTACCGGTATTTTCTAGTATGCCCAGGGAAAGGGAAAAGGTAGATAAACAACAGCTGTGTAAGCAATAGTCATGGGGACACATGCAGAGAAGTTGCAAATGTAGGGCACACCTGCTGCAGGTAGATGTCTTGCAAGCTTTTCTGTTATGCATACTTGATAATTTCAAGGTAGGGGTGCCCAAGGGCTTTATGTAATTGACTAAGCAAATTGAAAAGGAACCACCACTTTTAAATTAGATAGCAACGAAAAGAAACTTAGATGTGAGCCCAAAGACAAATGTGAAATTAAAAAAAACAGATTGTTCTTCAAATCACTTTTAAATGGCTAGTGTTATACTGATAGTTTCTGTTTTGCATCATGATTATACTGGTTAAGAATAATGGGTTCTAATCATATACTGTTGCACAACTCGAATAATTATGATGCTTTAATTAAATGTTTGGAAACAAAAGATACTAGGACCTTACATACAGATTTTGCTACACAAATATTTGAATCATATCCACATGATATTATTTTACTGGGGAAAAAATGAATTTCTAAAACCCATTCATCCAGCTGCCAAAAACAAAGTAGTTACTCCATTTGCTTTGGCACAGGGTGAATATAACAAGCACACAGTACTACGCTAGAGCCTTTTCTCAGGACCAGCAGATACTCCAGGTGTTATAAAGACCTTCAGTGATAACCATTGTTAGTTATATGAAATCAATGGATGCATATAGCCTACATAGCCTGGAGTATAACTTAGTTGGATATACTGCCTTTTATGAACGAAGTGATAGGACCACACTACCCACCAATACAGTGGTTCCTCTGGTTAAGAACTTAATTCATTCTGGAGGTCTGTTCTTAACCTGAAACTGTTCTTAACCTGAAGCACCACTTTAGCTAATGGGGTCTCCCGCTGCCACCGTGCCGCCAGAGCACAATTTCTGTTCTCATCCTGAAACAAAGTTCTTAACCCGAGGTACTATTTCTGGGTTAACAGAGTCTGTAACCTGAAGCATCTGTAACCCGAGGTACCACTGTATAAGGAAATCGGTATTTTGACTGATTTCGCAGAATGAACAAAATGGTATGAAAATAATTCAAGGAGACAAAAATAAAAGTTGCTTCAGTTTCCAATTAAGTAGGTTGTTGTAATGCAAACAGAAATTGTGGTTGGTCTTGGCTATGGCTGGGGTGGGGAAACTTTTCCTCTCAGCAGACTGATTCCCTGTCTCCCCATACCTGACTGGCTACTTGGATAGGTAGGTGGGGCCATGAACTCTGGTTATCAGTTTTTTCCTTTGCACTCGAGCTGAACTGCAAAGGAAGATGTCAGCCTATCCAAGCAAGGCTTGAAGTTATTGCCAATCAGCTGATTGGTGGTAACTTTAAACCTGCTTGGATCAGCTGCACTCCAGAGTGCCTGACTGTAAATTCTTGGAATTTAGCCAGTTGAATTAGGGCTTGAAGTCACTGCTGAGTGACACTGACTTCAAGCCCACCTTTGGCAGGGATAACCTCCATTCCAGAGTTCCTAATTTAAAAGGCACTGCACACAATACACAGTTGCCAAGAAACAATAAACTCTTAAAGTTGTTCCTTTGCAGACTTATCTTTACCACTCTTGACACCTGATGGAAACAAGCCAGATTCAGAAATCATGAAGTTGTCTCGCTTGCTGCTCTAGAAGAGAAGATTTTTTTCAGCTAAAGTGGGCCATAAAAATGCCACAACACAAATTTCAATGCACAATATCCCAGCAGTGTTACCAGGGTAAAACATAAGAGATAGTGGTACTAGGAAGTACCACTTTTGGAAAGCCAACTTTGACAGGTGGGTGGGACAAGCCACTGAGTAGGATTTAACACAGAATGCCGTCAAGCCCATCAGCTGACATCAATAGTAATGTTGGATGATTGAGAGGTGGGTGTGAGCCAGATTGCATCCCTTGATAGGCCAAGATTGGCTTGTGAGCTGAGGCTCCCCATTCCGTCTCAAAGACTAGAACAACTATTAATGACACAAGCTCTTGTGGACTAGAGTCCATTTCATCAGATGAATGAAGTGTTATCCTAAACTGATTGATGTTTTCATTTTTTAATGTGTATGTATTTTTCTGTTTTATATTGTAACCTACCCTCCCTGTAATCCTCGGGTGAAGGGCAGTGTAGGAATTGTACTAATAACAATAGCGGCCTATAATTAGCGTAAGATACTGTAGGGTACTTTAGGCTGAGAAACATGAGACTGTCTCAAGGATACCCATTGAGATATGAGCTTCAAGTCCAATATTCTAATCGTGGCTGGGCCAAATGTCATTAGTTTTGCTTCTCACCTTAAAAGTAGCAATTTCCTTTCATTTTACATATGACTGTGTGCAGGATTTCATTTATGACTTTTGTTTTCTCTCTTTGCTGCTATTTCAAAAATTAATGTTTTGAATATTAATATTTTTGCATGTGTTGATCTGAGTTTGTCCTCCCTATAAAACATTTGCTCCAAAGGTTTCTTTTAAAAATCGCATTTTAAAAAATGACAATTTTTGGCATGAGGACAAATGTTTAAAATTATCTTTAATACAGTATTGATAATGTTAGCTGTGAAGAGTAACTGAGTAATGCTGCACATATCTACTCAGAGGCTAGTTCCATTAAGTTCAAGGGTGCGAGTGTGTGTTAATCCCACATGTGAGTGGAGGAGTAACGTTCTGTAGAATTTGAATTTTCGGGTCCTCATTTAAGACAGTGTCTCAAGTCATTATATTACAGCTCCAACCTGATGAATAGGGATTTCCCATTATTTTACAGTTTTGTTTTTTTCCTTGTTATTGTTTTGCTACCACAAACAGTGAGTGATACCAAATCCCATTCAAAGTATGTTATAGCATGTTGAGACAAGGGAAGAAATGACACTAGAAGAGAAGCGTCTCTGCTAACAGAAATAATTATTAGTGTTACTAGTGTGTTATTGCAAAGAAACATAAATTAATGTTTTTATTTGTGCAGAGTTGTTTGGAAAAATAATTCTAAATATGGTTTATGGTTTTTTTATTTACCAGGAATTTTAGATCATAATAGATCCCACAAGCGCAGTAAAAGTACATTTCATTCTGTTTCTAGATTTATTAGCTGTGCCTAAGCATCCGTATGCTGCTATGGAAAACTGGGGACTAAGTGTTTTTGTGGAGCAGAGGATACTTCTGGATCCAAGCATTTCTTCCATATCATACTTACTTGATGTCACTATGGTCATTGTGCATGAGCTATGCCATCAGGTAGGAGAAAAACCTTATCACTTGTGAGCATGCTACTTAAAACTGTTGTTGTCGTTGTTTAAGTCAAAGCATTTTCCATGTTGACTGTTCTCTCAGGAAAACTCAGTTACACAGAAGGGAAACACATCAGTTATGGACATTACTATGATAAACAGACAGACATTAAGTATAATAAACACTATAATGATAAGCATAAGAAGTTCACCAACATTCAAGAAATGGGAACCTGATCAATATTGTAAAATTTCCTTCCCTTTGGTGTGATTTGTAATAGAATTTTGTCTTTATATAGTTAAGCATAGTGATGTTCTCAGGAAGTGATTAATTATAGCACCATAACTGTTTCAAGCTGAGTTTCATGTTCTTGTCAAAACTTGCAGTGACTGAAATAAATTTCATAGTCACTCTTACTCACTTACATAAACTCGGGAAGCGGTTTTTTCCTTATGTTTCTGCAATGGTTCTCTGTATATGAACAATGAATATCATACTTCTGTGGTTATTGTTATTCTTAAATATACTGAAAAATATTACAGTTAACCCTTTACATTGATTTCACATTCTTCCCTCTGTATCGTCTTTCTTTAATCTAAATATAACATTTTAGTAACATAAGATGAGTGCAGAAGTTAGACATAGTCTAGAGGGAACAGAAACTTGAAACTCCCCCCCCCTTGAAACAAAGGTAATATTTGATTCTAAATGTAATTTATTCACCTTACAAACAACCCTTTCACAAATACAGGAAATGTCCAACATTTTCCCACAATATCACTTAAATAGCACAGGAATAAAGGCTGGAATGGAGTTGTGCCAACCCTGTGAGGGAATGTAGTTTCCCCAAGGGCTGCTGTAATACCATTAGGGCATTTCTTCCCAGTTCATTACCAGCACACCAAGGGAGGGAGGTGAGATGCTAAAACTATGCAGACCTAGCCAAGGTAGTCTTATTTAATAGGAAAGGGAGAGTTGGAGATCAGGCTGACTTGAGTCAGTTTGGCTTTGGAAAATGAGTATTTCCTTTGTGGGTGGAGAAATAGCCTGGCTTTATTTTTTTGAACCAATGTGATGTAAGCCAAGAGGAGAGAGTAACTCATCTTCAGTTGTCACTAGAAAGAAATCGGAAAGCAAGGCTATTGTGCTGGAGAGGAAATGTGATACCTCAATATTCTACATTTAAGGCTCTGAGTCTTGTCAGGGAGAGATATCCCACTTAAGACCTTTCTCAAAGCCCAAAATCGCATCCATTGCCGATCTCGTACCAGAAATAACCAGCCATTGTAGCAAACAAATAATATCTCAAACTCACAGAGGAAATTGAATAATCTAGTATGACTTGAAAAAAATATTGAACTAATTGCAGATCATGAGCAGGGAACGCCATAGGAACTGGTTAGATGTTGTATTGAGTATGCAGTGGTAGATACCCTTTCACATGGAGATGTGTTTTGGTGGAACGCTAAATAATCTAGAGACTAGTGTACTTTGTGGTAGTCACTGATAAAAGGCCTGCTATTATTGATACAATATTTGATCCACCAGAAGTGCTTCTCATCTCTGGTTAGTCAATACTTTTATACCTTCTAATTTTTAATTATTACGGATCTATCAGAAGTGCAGCATATATTTCTTAGTAACAAGACAGCCAAGGGGAAATCTCTTCTGTATGAATGTAATGAACTGACAGAGTTTTCCTCACCTCTGATTAACTATAATAAGTGGATTATCCCCTCATCCGTTTTAGTTAATCTCTTCCTTCAGAAAACATCACTTGATAAGATCCATTCAAACTAAAAAGTGAGAATATTCAAATAAAAGTTCTAGAAGCTGTTCACTGTTGCTTAACTACAAATGCTAAATTGGTAGAATATATTTTGTTCAAAATGCATCATACTGTTTCCTATTTTTACAATTTTGTTTCCATTAGGTCATGTGTTTCAAATTTAGTACTCATTAAAAACTGAGATTGAACATCTGTGAAGTAGGCACCTGTAAAATATAAGGAGTCCTTTGCTAGTTGAAAATATTTCCAGAAGGGTTGGTTATATACTCAGCATAGCTATTCATCTAATAATAGTATTTTTTCCTTTTGATTAATTTAGAATGGCTTGGATCCAAACTTCCTTCTCACTAGTGTAAAGTGAGATGGAGGGAATCGACTTTTGCTGATTTTTCCCTGCAGTTCCTCATATACTTTGAAATGTGCCCTGCAGGCTTCTCTATAACATTGTGGAGGGATAGGGAAAGCAGGGAATTGGTGAAAATGGTCTTCTTGCCCCGGCCACCAGTGGGACCAGTCCATTGGATCAAAAGCCTTCTACGGGCAGAAGCATCTCTTGGTTTGGATCCAACCCAACTTATTTAACACCATCAACAATTTGTGCATAGAACTCTGATTATATGATTCTGTGACATGAGATCATGAGGTATCCTTCTGTTTCAATTTGATAGTCTTACAGAATTTCTAAGGTGTACTGTTATAGGGCTCCGGACTGATTACTTGCAAAATATATTCTAACTAGGACTCTGATTTGGTTAATCATGTGGATTTAATCTGTTAATTGATTAAAAGTGCATAGATTTGCATATGGATGAATAGTTCTTTGGAATGGGCATCATTTATTTTTAGATGATGCAGATGTATTTCATGGTGTACAATAACTCAAAAGAGACATTCTCTCCCAATTGTAAGTGTGGGAGAAGTGTCTCTTTTTAAAGAAAAAAACATACTACCTATGCATTTTTAAGGACTCATATTAAAATCAATATTCTTAAATAAACCATATAATTAATCAAGAACACTTAGATTTGCTATGTTGCATATGGTAAAATAGAAATGATAATCAAACAATTAAAAATTGCAGTGGCTTATCTTCTTGTAATAAATGCTGCGATAGCTATCCATCCTTAGTCACCTGACGCTCTAACCATTACACTACACTGGCTGTCATATGATTTTAATGTTACTAAACATTTGTAACTAGGTTTACAAGTGAATAATTTGCTCACAACCTGAAAAGGTGAGAGAACAACAAACTTGAGTTTTAAAAATATGGTTTGCTTGTTTCAAAGATTTAAATATGACCACTCTACCATTGTTTGACAGTGAAATGCATCCCTAACTAATTATAGGATGAGAGCATTAAGCACTGTTCTCATTTGATGTTGATCTTCAGCTCCTTCGACATGTTTTGCTTGAAGCTAACTACAATGAGATAAAAGGTTCAGCAATATTTTATGGGTTCACTTCGTTGGAAGTCGTTTTCATTAGAGGCAGTTTAAATGATCAGTGGTGATAGTAGCATACGGTTATCATGAGAAAGTCAGTGCTGTTGCAAATGCGAAATACATATCTGAATCTTAAAAAAATCAAAATCAAAATTAGAAGCAATCCTGTTGCCCTTCAGAGGGCTGCTGAGGGACCATAAGAAGTTGTAGGCCTCCTACACAGTAGGGGAAGAAAGATGTTCAATTCTGAAGGCCTACCTGCTGTTATGGTAGATGCCTCTTTTGCTTTTGTTTTTCCAGTGGCGCTCTGCCTGTTGTGAGGCCAGAAACAGGGTGCTTTGTCAACATGTTACAGGATCCTAAGCACCCTTGTTCTCCCGGCACCCTCCCAAAACAGACCTGATTTTCACTAGTCATGGTAAATTCCTTTCCATTGGAATCATTAGAATGAGTGGGGGAAGTTTTTCAAAAACAAAACAAGGTGGAGATATGTGTGTGTGTGTGTTTATATTTTGGTGTGCTTCACCTTCTCCTTCAATTGTTTCATTTTTGATATTTCAGAACTTCTTACTTGGTAGCTATCATGCCTATAAAAGCTGTTTGGAGTCACAGAGACAGCAGTCCGAAGCAATTCCAAGGAAACAGTACAGCAAGGCTCATGACAGAGAGAAGGGATAGCCTAGAAATGATCACACCAGGAACTTTTCAGTGGCTGGAGATTAAATAGCCCACTCTTCAGTTAGTGAAGGTGGAGCAATTTTAATTACACATAAGTAATTACATTAAATAATAAATCATCTGGGAGCACCTGTTAATTGGACTACATTTGCAAGCCCTTGAAACAAGTATAGATGGTTTACTATTATGAAAATTCAAGAGGTTCTTTTGATACTTGGGTAGGCAAGATATTTCTGATCTTCTGTATAGTTAGTGAAAGTCAGGAACCATGCTGGAAGAAAAAAGCAAATTTTCTCTGCCCTACTTTCTGGGGCCAAAGACCACCTTGCAAAGCATGACGTAGCTTTTTCATTTCTTTCCAGTATTGCAAGATTTAAGTGCCTTTTCTTGTTGCAGCACAAATTCATTGTATACAGTTCATTGTTAGCTCTTCCCATATTTTTTAAAGCAAATGTTTAATTCTGTTTCTGAGTTTCTGGTGCAGTACTTGTTGAAACCTTAAAGGAGGCTTAGTAGCAAATGTCTAGGATACAGTTACCTTACAAACCACCCGTTTCTGCTTATAGGTGAAATCATAGGAATCCCTTATTAAAATATTTCGAAACAATTAAGGAAAAGGTATAAGAAGACACCACTGAGAAATGCAGTAACTTTTCATCAACTACCTTCGGAACTTTACTTGTTGCATAAATAGAATGTGAACAAGTGATATTTTAAAACCATAGTTTTGTTCATTTCTTTTAGTGGTTTGGTGATCTTGTGACTCCAGTATGGTGGGAAGATGTGTGGCTAAAAGAAGGCTTTGCTCACTATTTTGAATTTGTTGGAACTGACTACCTGTATCCAGGCTGGAATCTGGTAAGCTGGTCCTTTTTTTCTGTACTCCCCAAGTTACTTTGTTTTCTTGTTGTTTTGTTCATGAAAAGGAAGCTAGCGTAATGGTAGAACATACATTTGCATACAGAAGGTCCCAAGTCCAATCAAGTGGACATCCCATGAAGGTGAATGTTGGAAGATTTGTGATGGTGGAAAGCAAGTCCTTATTCATGCAACACATAGTTAAACGATGGAACAAGCTCCCACTAGAGGCAGTCGTGGCTATCTATACTTGGATGGCTTTTTAAAAAAGGATTAGACAAATCATGGAGAAGAAAGCTATTGATGGCTACTAGCCAGGATGGCTCTGCCCTACCAGCTGCTCAGTTGGAGGCTGCAATGCTTATGCTTTGTGGCTGGAAGCCCACAGCAGGGGAGAGTGCTCTTCTGCTCAGATCCTAATTGCTGTTCAGCCACTGTGAGGACAGGATGCTGGAGTAGATGAACCCTTGGCTTGTCCTAGCAGACTCTTCTTGTGTTCAATCCTTTGTAGTTCAAAGGATCTTAAGTAGTGAGGCTGGCAAATATGTTTTCTGGAGTTCTTGTAGACTCACTGTAAGTCACAACACGGACAGTGGGCTAAATGTTCCAACCTTCTGATTTAAGTATGAGATGGCTTCACATATTTGCAGCATGCTGCCGGAGCGCTGGAGAGAAGAAGCCAAATGGTATGTGCAACCATCAGATATTCACTAAAGCAAAGTCAGAAGGTCTGAAATCAGTTGACAGGGTTCCGGCAGTGCAATATTCCTTTCACTACAAAAGAAATAAGGTCAAGTTAGTCATCAGCTTCATTGTAGAATCACAGTTTTGCGGAGCTGGAAGTAGCCCTGAGGGTTATCTAGTCGAACCCCATGCAATGCAGGAATCTCAGCTAGATCATGCATGACAGATGGCCACCCAAGCTCTGCTTAAAAACCTCCATCACCCTTCATGGGAGTCTCTTCCACTCTTGAACAACTTTTGGGGCAACCCAGCGAGATGAGTGGGGTACAAATAATAATTATTATTACTATTATTACTATTACTGTCAAAAAGTTCTTCCTGATGTTTAGTCAGGATCTCATTTCTTGTAATGTGAAATCATTGGTAATAATAATAATAATTAATAATAATTTATTATTTATACCCCGCCAATCTGGCTGGGTTTCCCCAGCCACTCTGGGCGGCTTCCAACAGAATATTAAAATACAATAGTCTATTAAACATTAAAAGCTTCCCTAAACAGGGCTGCCTTCAGATGTCTCCTAAAAGTCTGGTAGTTGTTTTTCTCTTTGACATCTGGTGGGAGGGCGTTCCACAGGGTGGGCACCACTACCAAGAAGGCCCTCTGCCTGGTTCCCTGTAACTTGGCTTCTCGCAGTGAGGGAACTGCCAAAAGGCCCTCGGCGCTGGACCTCAGTGTCCTGGGCAGAATGATGGGGGTGGAGATGCTTCTTCAGGTATACCGGACCGAGACTGTTTAGGGCTTTAAAGGTCAGCACCAACACTTTGAATTGTGCTCGGAAACGTACTGGGAGCCAATGAAGGTCTTTCAGGACTGGTGTTATGTGGTCTCGGCGGCTGCTCTCAGGCACCAGTCTAGCTGCCGCATTCTGGATTAGTTGTAGTTTCCGGGTCACCTTCTAAGGGTCCATGCTAAGTTAAGTAACTGTTGCCTTTGCATTCAAGAGCATAAATGGTAATTACAGAGCAACATTTTATGTGATTCTTAACACTATTACATTTAACTTCCCATAATAATATAAATGGGCTCCTTAAAGCCTTGTGGTTCTCAGAGTGCCAAGTGATTCTATTTCCAGAATAGCAGCAGTGTTTGAAAAAAAAAAATTGTTTCACCTTAAAGACTAACAAATTTGGCTTATGTCACAGCTGATTTGAGTTTATTTAATATATAACATTTGTCATATGGTAATAAGATGTTTTTTGTAGTGCTTCCCTTGGGAAAACATTGTTTGTACTGTTCTTGTAAGAATATTTGTGCACAGGTATTACAGCTTAATATTTTTTGTTAAAATGTGACAGATTTATCCTTTTATTTTTTTAGTTTAAAAATTCACTATGAAAAATGCAAAGTAACCCTTTATCAAAGCTGACATCTGTTTTTCAAATGTAAATTTTTTTGATTTACCTAAGCACTCATTATAATATTTATTATTCTTAAAGATTTTCCTTTCAAAAACACATCTTGAATTACAATAAAGTCATTCTAATTATAAATGCAATGGAATCTAGCAGCTCTTGTTGATTTTACCATAGTAAAATGTCATAGATTACGTTGGTCATATTCTGGATTTTATCTTTGCTGTACCAGAGTCATTTGTTCTGCTCATAATCACTTTAACAAAAACAGAATAATTTTGCCTTAGAAGCTGTCTTGCAAAGTAAGCATATTTGAAAATTATTAAATGAGTTTGATATTCATTGCTAAGTAAATTATGTTTCCCTCATCTTGAGCTCTAATCTAACAGGCCAATGCAGGAGAGAGAGAAAACTTGCTTAGTGTCCAGATGGGTTGAGCAAGGTGTGTTAATGAAAATGAGAAGATGTGGTATTCAGATTAAAATGGGCATGAGGCAGAATTATGTGCTTGACAAGTAAACAAGAAATTGTCACTGAAAATAGAAATAAATAAAACATTAATAGATAAAATTATTATGAGTAGGTATAATTGAAATTTGTATTCTGATTGCCCAAGAAGACGGTGACACTAAATGTTAGATACTTTGTGGTGAACAGAATAATTCTGAAGTTGGAGATTGCACCTCAAAAAGGATAATGTTGGGGGGGGGAGTTTCAGAAAAGGGCAATCAAAATGATCCAAGGGTAAAATAAAATAAATCGGCAGAAATAAAATCTCAAGATTTAAAACGTTTGGGCCAAAAGATTGCTGAAAAGCCCTAAAACCTCTCCCAATACATATGCTTCAGGCCTTCAGCAAATGTTTCAATCCAATCAGCACTTGCACACCCATAGGCAGACAATTTCCAGTAAGAATATTTTATTTAATAGCAGAAAATAAACAAATAAACCAACCACAGCCTTTCACAGCAAAGCATGCAAACTCAGGAGGACAAAGGAATACAATGTAACTCAGCAAATTTTGGCTGGGGGAAAAAATAGTGTCTTCCCTATTTTAAGCCTGGTTCAACTCAGTTTCCAGGTCTTAATGGATAAGAGTTCCCTAGCTCTGAAGCCTATCATCTTTCAGATACAAGCAAAACTGAAGTCACAGATCCTCATAGGGTGACCAGAGATCCTGTACCTGTAACAGTGCAGAACTTGTGTGTGACAAGTTACTTCTGTTGAAATTCTCTTTTCTGCACAACTATTAAAGATGCAGAAGCCCTGGCCCCATTCTCACCTGGCCACCCTAAAGCAATATCTCTCATTGCCTCCTATTTGTGAAATATTATATTGATTTACACACCTTTGTCTTCAGGTTTATTGTATTGTCATTCATCTTCTGACCTCAGGTCTTATATGCTTCCTTCTATCTTGGTTCTTATTTGCAGCAGTTCAGTTGAAACTGAACTTTCAGTTCCTTTCAGCTCCTTTCTCACAGAAGCTAATTTTGTTTTAGGTTTCATACATTTCCATTTGGCAGCCTGCTGTTTCACAGTATCACTTTCCTTGCAAAACATTTTCTAACATATTTCTAGATGTAGAAAACTGCATCCAGATCTCTCTATCTGTTACTGTGATTTCCTTTAAAATATCCTCCTCCTCCTCCTCCTCATTATTATTTTGAAGGATGAAGGGTATCCTCAGATATCGATTGAGATATTTCAGGCACTGCTAGATGATTTCTGCTAATGTTTTCATGACAGAGAAATATTATCAATATTAACCCGAATGATTCAGCTGTGTGGAAGTGATGTGTGAACAGAACGCACAGTCCTATGGTAACATTTCTCTTCTTGTGGTTTAACCAGTATTCCAACGTTTGCAATTCTTAACCCTCCAGAACTTGCAGCTGTAGGTGTATATTTTCCTTAACCACAGATGGTTGATCTTCTAAAGTAGCATCTCCTTTGTTGGAGAGTAGGAAAAAATTATTTGTTATGATCCCACATATCAGTTTTTATGCGATATGTGTAACATTTCAGGAAACTACTTTGATACATGGTAGTTCAAAATTCAAGCCACGGTTTCTAACAATAGATAATGGGACCTCTTTGTTCTAAAGTCTGAGAAATCATATATGAAGTATCCTCATTCTTTCGATCATGTTTTTCTTAAAAAAACCAAATTTTGATAATACAGAATATGGATTGAGCTATATGCATATCCAGAAATTGTCAACAGCTTCCAATGGTTCCTACTTTTGAGTAGGTGGAGTTGACACACTCTCTGTCCTTGAATGTCTATATTAGTAGAACGGGGGCGGGGGAGAGACTTTGACAAAAGCAATTGCTGGTGAGTGATTTTCCTTTTCATCCATAAAATACAAAGTGTCAAATGCTTTAGCAGTCACTACCTCACTCAGCGCTGAGAAAGCATTTCACAGGGCTGAATGGCCTTCTCCCTTTCATTCACTTTATAAAAGTTTGGCTTTGCTGATAACTTTATTGGATGAGTCAAGGCAGAGTACATCAGTGATGGCAGTCACACTGAATTTTTCTCTTTCCCTGTTGGAGAAAGCTACTCTGTCTTTTTCCATATCTGTCTTCCTTTAAAAGAAAAAAAGAGAGAGTAATGCTCATAGTTTCTGGAGATATGTGTTTTAATCAAACACCTCTATCACATATCTGCAGGAACTATGAGCATAATATTTTTTCTTAAAGGGAGACAAATATGAGAGAGACAGAGCAGCTGCCTTCTAAATACACTGCATGGAGGAAGGAGAATTCAGTGTGACTGCCATCGTTGATATACTCTGCCTTGACTCATCCAATAAAGTTGCTAGCAAAGCCAAACTTTTAATCAAAGATTAAGCGCAGAGCTCCAGTAGTCATGCAACTATCCTTCATCTTTCCTTAAGTGACCCACAGTGATCCATCACAGTATAGTATGCCGTGGTCTAGATGATTCTGTCATTTCTTCTGGAAACTGAAACTAGCTTAATACTGAAATATCTGCATATCATTTTCCTTTTATAAAACCTGTGCTTAAGCAGGCTTGTTTAAGCATAAAAATAAATATTAATGGGAAATCATTAAACTAAAGTTCATTAAACTAAATACTCAGAGTATCTCAAAGTGCACAGCTCAAGATCCTGATGAATGGTCTCAATTGCTGATTTCCTCCATGGGCAGGATTAAAATAAAGAAGAAGGCGGCTGTGATTAGACTTGTGCATATCTTTGACTTAAATTGCCTGCTAAAACATTTATCTTCTTCAGTAAAATGTTCTGATACTTTCTGAGACTCGCAAGACAGATCAGGAAGGAAGTATTAAAAGTTCTGGAAGTAGACTTAAGACATCGACAGTCTTGGTTTATTTCATTATTATTTTTGCATATTATATTGGAGCTGCAGTCTGCTTGATCCTTCTAGACCAGCACACATATCATGCTGTCTCAGCATGGAGAGAAACATGACTTCATTTTCTCACTTTCCTTTCAAAAATACTTTCATCTCTCTCTCCTTGGTTAAGGGCTTCAAATAATCTAAAAACGAAGCTTTTAATTAATACCACATGGAATTTGACATCTTCCAGTAATCATGCACTGAAATAAGCCTCTAGTGTTATTTTTCCGTTTCAGTCATTGAAAGAAAGCTTTCTGTGTTGAACCAGAGACGAAATTCATTTGCAGCTGAATATGACAAGAAACATATAAGCTTAGAGCCAAAACAGTTGCTAGCTTACAGTTCTTAAGGTCAGTCACCTTGTCCACATGATCCAATAAGCCAAACCATGTCTTATTGAGAACTCACAAAGAAACATTGGGTATGGCTGATGGTTAGCAAGGAGAGAGCTTAAACATGGATCCTGCTTTGGACAACACAGGGGTCAGCAAACTTTTTCAGCAGGGGGCCAGTCCACTGTCCCTCAGACCTTGTGGGGGGCCAGACTATATTTTGGAGGAAAAAAATGAATGAATTCCTATGCCCCACAAATAACCCAGAGATGCATTTTAAATAAAAGGACACATTCTACTCATGTAGAAACACCAGGCAGGCCCCACAAATAACCCAGAGATGCATTTTAAATAAAAGGACACATTCTACTCATGTAAAAACACGCTGATTCCCAGACCGTCCACAGGCCAGATTTAGAAGGCGATTGGGCCTGATCCAGCCCCCGGGCTTAGTTTGCCTACCCATGCACTAAGCCATACTGTGCTGTAGCAGTAAAAATGATCAGGGATCAGCAAAGCAGCTGCCGGCCCCATTCCGGAGGCTACATACTTGTATGGACCCACTAAACCATAGTTCACCTTACCATTTTGTGCAAACCAGACCATTATCTTTGCAGCTGTGAAAGTTTTTCTTTTTTAGAAAAGAATCCTGGAAATTACTTTCCAATTATGAATATTTATTCTAAAAAGTCACTTGTTGTTGTTTTGCCCCTTTTACTCCTTGATTTTTGAGGGGCTGCATTTTCTTTATGCTTGTGAGGCATGATGGATGCTGGGTTGTTCAGAAGGACCCTCCTCTCTGCCCAGTCTGTGTTGGGGAGGAACTGGGACACTGGCAACATGGATTATAGTACAGTGGTTCCTCAGGTTAAGAACTTAATTCGTTCCGGAGGTCCGTTCTTAACCTGAAACTGTTCTTAACCTGAAGCACCACTTTAGCTAATAGGGCCTCCTGCTGCCGCCGTGCCGCCAGAGCATGATTTCCGTTTTCATCCTGAAGCAAAGTTCTTAACCCGAGGTACTATTTCTGGGTTAGCAGAGTCTGTAACCTGAAGCGTCTGTAACCTGAAGCGTATGTAATCCAAGGTACCACTGTATAGAATCTCCAAAGAAGGGTGGGGAAATAAAAAAAGACATTTAAACATTTGGGGAGAGGTCCAGGGCAATGGAAGCAACATGCGCACAGCGTTGCCCTCTCCTTTGGAATGAATGGGGAAACTCAGGTGTGATGTGATGGACAGCTTCATGTGGACACTGGAGCATCTTTGAGATACTTTTAGAATGGGTTTTCTTTAGTGTATCTTGGAATAGCAAATGAAAGTCAAGACCCTGTAACAAACCCAGATGCCAGTCCTAACACAAAAGTATCAATGAACACAAATTTGGCACCAGAAATGGCAATATTTAGAAACAAGTAAAAGAACATTTCAACTCAGCAGGACTCTCTGTACTTGACTTTAAAGTCGTCATCCTTGAACATAGGAATTTCAGTGGGAGGAAAGAGAACCAGAATGAATCAGAATTTGTTAGGGAAATTAAGTTTTAATACCTGTGGGCATGAATCGAGGTTATAGATATATCACACTCCTATGTGTTAATTAGTTACCATTTCCAGGATGCTTCATGGTATGAAACCTTGTGCCATAAAGCCGCAAGACTCGTCGTTGTTCTAGATTGGGATGAATGAGTTTGGGAAAGGAATGTGAGCCTTAGGTGGCAGAAGGTGCAGCTTACAAAAACATTGAATGAACAACAGAGATGGAAATCATTTCGGCCTGAGATGTTACAGTTTATATACACCACTCTTTCCTTTTTGCTTTGTCTGCTCTATAAAATTATAGGGAGCTATATTTTGTAAATATTTGTATAATAGTAAACTGCTGTGAGTCACCCAGAATGTTAAGGAGTGTCCATAGTCCTGGGATGAACCTGGCATGTCTTCGTTCTAATAGTGGCCCACTTCACCAAAATGGCTTGGGATGTTAATATCTGCCTTACGTTTTATAAGAAATATAATATATAAATATATTAAATAACCACACCCATTTTTCAGCAAGACTGGCTCAAATATTATGAGCATCAATGAGTTTTTAAATAGCTATGAGGATGGAGGAAGAAAGCTAAAAGTTGCTGTTGCAAATAAGGAATCTTAGAATCACATAGGTCAGGCATAGGCAAACTCGGCCCTCCAGATGTTTTGGGACTACAACTCCCATTATCCCTAGCCAACAGGACCAGTGGTCAGGGATGATGGGAGTTGTAGTCCCAAAACATCTGGAGGGCCGAGTTTGCCCATGCCTGACATAGGCAGTCCCCACTGTTTCAGTCGTTTTCTGCGCTGAACATTACAGGCAGAAAATTCCTGGGTTTTAATTTTAATTTAAAGTGGAGAAGATTCTACTTTCGCTCTCATAGGCATAACATATATAAAGAAATTCAGACAGCATATATAACCCTTTCCTATTCCTCTGCCTAATAAAACATATTTTAGAAATGCTAAAGCATTTTGCCAGAGATATGATTTAGAGAATGGAATGACCTTATTAAGTGTTATTCACACAGGTCTCTTAATCTGTGAACCATATGAATGCCTATACCAGAACAAAGAGGTTCTGTTAACATTCAGGCCTTTGATCTCTTATGTACACTAATTATCAGTTATGACTTACATTGTGCTGTTCCTTTTGTTCGCTTGTTGGATGCAATTCACTTTCTCTCCCACACTTAAATTCTTTTGTCCTGCTATCTCATATTATGTTTGGGAGACATTTTTTTTTTTTTAAAATGTGGCTGGTTCAAGTATTGCATCATTGTCATGCTAACTACCTTAAGCTTTTGTTTATGTCTCAATAAGTATTATAAAATTCATACAGTGACTGCTAAATTACATTATCTTTATCATGGTAGATAGGTATATACAATTCCCTGAAGCTGGGGTAGGGAGGTGAGGAGAAGGAACAGATCATTTCCAGTGAATCAGGCACAGTAATTGAATGAACTTTATGTTGGGAATCTTTCCATGTATATTTTCCCTTTATTTCATTTAACAATTATAAACAGACATTGTCACTCTCCTCTGCCAATCTTATGCCCACAATTATTTAACTGCTGCTATTTTGTTTTCTATTATATAGGGCTGTATACTGTAAATTGGGACGCGGGTGGCACTGTGGGTTAAACCACAGAGCCTAGGACTTGCCGATCAGAAGGTCGGCGGTTCGAATCCCCGCGACGGGGTGAGCTCCCATTGCTCGGTCCCGGCTCCTGCCAACCTAGCAGTTTGAAAGCATGTCAAAGTGCAAGTAGATAAATAGGTGGGAAGGTAAACGATGTTTCCGTGCACTGCTCTGATTCGCCAGAAGTGGCTTAGTCATGCTGGCCACAAGACCTGGAAGCTGTACGCCGGCTCCCTCGGCCAATAAAGCGAGATGAGCGCCACAACCCCAGAGTCGGTCACGACTGGACCTAATGGTCAGGGTCCCTTTACCTTTACCTTTACTATAAATTACTGTGTCCTCCCCCACAAAAAAAAAACCTCCCAGGAACATGGATGTGCAAAATTGATATGTTCTCATTAGCTTTCCCAAAATCTATGATAAAATTGGTAGTTGTCTAAAAATAAACTACAGTTGCCCAAGCATTGATCTCAAGTTAGGTCCATTTATTTCAGGAGGTCTATGCTGAGTAAAACTTAGTTGATACCTAAATAAAAAAAATTCCTTCCAGTAGCACCTTAGAGACCAACTATGTTTGTTATTGGTATGAGCTTTCATGTGCATGCACACTTTTTCAGATACAGTTCTTCAGATACAGTTAATACCTGTGAGACTGCTCTCCAATATTTACAGTGTCTGATCAATGGACCACCGATGGGAAATCATAAGGTATCAAATAGTGGTCCCTTTTCGCTTATTAAGAGGATGGTTTGGTCTGGTTTGAATAACATTCTAAGCTGAACCTTGACCGCATGAACATGCTGGGTCTGGAGAGGAACCAGTAGCTGCCGATCCTTTCCTGCTGTGCAGTGCTGAGTTAAACCAAGGTTAGCTTTCCCTTCACATGCTTGTGTGGCCTTGCTAAGCCAAGGTTTTGCTAATTATTTCATGACAGCTGGGCCATTGTAGAAAAGGCACCAACATCCTAGAAATGGAATGGGTTCTTCTGAATTGAGTATTTTCATGATTTTTGCTTTCCTTATGAGTGAAATCTGATAATCTTTACTCCCAGGTTGGCTTACACACCAGTCTTTTAGGGCCTATAAGCCAATAGAAACTGAAAAACAACATTAATATGTATTCTTGCTTTCAAAATACCTGATTTTAATGTTGCAAGGCAAGTCCAGGAAATCCAGCTTCAAAATCCATCTCTACCAACCTTTCAATAGTTTTCAAGGTAGATTTTGAGGACATATATATTCAGCATAGGTAAATTAAACAATCTCTTCCTAAATACACCTATTCGCTTCCTTCTGCATTTAAATTTAATATTGCTATTAATAGCTCCATCCTCTTTGAGGATAACCTATTTTGATATTCATAAAGGAACAAGTAACTTTTTCAAATATTCTGCAGTCAAGGCAAGTAACAAGCTGTTGCACATTTATTCCAAGTCCAATCTGATGTGCCTAGTTTCTAAACCCCATGTGTGTGTTCAATGGTTAGATCTAGTTTTTCAGTAGTTTAAATATGTAATAATACCTTCCATGTACTCTAATGCATTTTCACATAAAAGTTGACTTCCAGATGGAGCGGGAATAGAACAGCTTTTCAGCTGATTCACAATATAATTTAAATTAGCTCACTGATAGCCATAACATTTCCATATGTAGAATTACATGAATTGTTATTTCATCTGTCTGTTATATATCTTTACAAAAATGCAAAACACCCAGAAAAGTGATATATCAGTAGGTCGATGTCAGTGCAAAAATGTGTGCAGTGTAGATAAACGTGAAACCGTAATTTCATGACAATGTACAAAGTAAGACCAGTCAGTACGTTTAACATATATGTATGATTTGAAAACCGGGGATAAGGCAACTCATGAACACCAAAAAGGAAGTGGAACCCTAGAAAGCATGCTTTCTGCGAAGCATTTTATTCTCTGAAGTTCCTGAAAGTGTTGCATAGAACGAGCCATGCTCATGACTGTTTCTGAGAATAACCGCGCACCCATCAGAGATGGGCGCCATTTGTGGCCCTGCATATGCCACCCCTGATCTTCTGGGTGACATGCTGGGTTGCCAGCTGGTCCACCTTCCCGGCACCGCGGAGCGCTGCGGGTTCCCGCCAAACCCCTATTCAAATAAGCCAATCTGCGGTGTTGCTGGGGTTGTGGCCACAGGAGCGGACCGAGAGTGAGAAGGCTTCACTCAGGTCCGCTCACTCGGTTTAAATAGAGGGCGGAGATTCATTGCTCTTGGTCCGTCGCCTGGAGGGATGGGGGTTTCCACATAGGCATGCAAAGAGTGCACCACCTCTTATTCTCCATGGTGTGTGTTGTTGTTGGTGGCGTTGTTTTGCGCTGGCTGCTGCTATTTGTGCTTAGAAGTAGATAAACATCTAGCATGCAGTTATTATGGCACTGCATTTCATAATATTCCTTTCCTTCAAAGGGCTTTGGATACCATGCTGCAAATGTGGAGATCCTGTTTGAGCAACTGTTTCACTGTTCATTCTCCAGATGAGCTGCCAGCTAATAAATCCACATAATATCAGAATGCATAAAGGAATGTGTGAAACTGCTATCTTCACAGTTTCAGATTTTTATCTGTGGAACTGCAAATCTCTGTGTAATTGCAAATGTACGAGTGTGTTTTGTTGTATTTCAGGAGAAGCAGAGGTTCCTGACAGATGTTTTACATGAAGTAATGCTGCTTGATGGCCTGGCTAGTTCACACCCGGTGTCACAGGAAGTGCAGCAAGCCACAGACATTGACAGAGTGTTTGACTGGATCGCGTATAAAAAGGTGGGAGCAGAACAAAAGTCATGTTTATTGGATTTTGGGGGGTATTTATCATCTCACATACTGTTATTTCCATAGCTTGGAGTTACTACGCTTTAATTGCATGGTGATGTGGGCTTTTGATTCTTCCACAGCAAGGAAAAGGCTATATTTGGCAAAGTCTGTTCATTATTCTCCCTTATAACCAGCTCCAAAAGTGGAGGCAATCAGTCCATTTTAAAAAACTGATTTTGTGTCAGGCTGGCCATGTGTCCTGAATCAACTACAGATATAAAATTCTTCACATGGCAATTTGCAGAAGTTAATTTAGAAATTGCATTTATAAATGCATTTTAAAAATGTAATCAGTTTATTAGTTTAATATCCTTCCTTTCTCCCAGTGCAGCACCCAAGGCAGTTCACAGCATGAATTACAACAGATACAACTAAAAGCACAAATAAAAAAAAAAGAAATAAGTCTTCATATTTAAAACAGCACTGAAAAGACTTTAAACCATTTTAAAAGTGTGCATGCACATAGTCCAACACCCATCCTCAGAATAAGATCAAGTAGCATTAACCAGTTAGTGGCCAAAGGCTTCAAAGGAATATTTGAAACCAGACTGCAAAAGATTAAATGCCTTTTCACTTTAACAAGTATTTTTACTTAAATAATGGGTAACATCCAGTGATAGCATGCTAAAAATATCTAATTTTCAATGTGAAATCGAAATGCATTTATTAATGCTATTTTTAAAACAAAAAAACCACAAGGATCACACTCCTGGAACACGGATGAGTGCAGTTATGAAGGATAGATTGTGGTTATTATTCTTATTCCACAGTTCTGGCCCATCAGGTTCATATATTTTTACCCATCTCTGACGTTTGCAGAACACCCTCTCCTTTTCTCTGGGAGCTCAAACTCAATCAGAACCAGGACAGAATATTATTATGGATATGTGCCCAAGTAAAGTTTCCTTTTGGCGTTTTTCCATACTCAAATTCTCTCTTGCTATCATATCTGGAAATTCTATCTGATTCATATCTGAGATCAGGGAGCTTTCCATCTGTGTGGTGTTGATTACTTCTTTGAGTCACCTGGTGTGACTTGCTCTGCTCTTTCTCCAAAGCTGTTTGTGAAATTTCCCCCTAACCACTTTTACTCCTTTCACAGAAGCTGCACTCTCGGGCAGTATTTCTTGGGCTGATTCATCCTCCTAGCCTCTAGAGTATCATAAATTCTCTTGATATCCGAGCAGGTCAGCCAATGAGTAGGTTGAACTCCCAATAGGAATATTTTGGTTTATAACAGTTAAATTAGTTTGTCTTTAAATAACAAAAAGTCCTACATTTTTGTTTCTGTCTTTAATTTTCTTCTATCCATATTCATTTCTCAACCAAACACTAAGATAGAGTTTGCCTATGTTTTCTTAAGTGTAGTGCCTATCAGGAATGTTACTGTTAATAGATTCATTCAACATTCTGAATAAGACAATGCTTTAGGGGTATTACCTTGATTCTCCTTATCTTAATGCACTCTGGAAAGAAACCTGACACTCTCTGGGATGCAAGCCTGAGCAGTGTGTATGGAAGTCCTGGGCTGCCCAGCCAACAAGACCCCACTCTTGCCCTTGCTGATGTGGTCCAAAGGAAAACAGAGCAAGACATTTGGCACCAGCTTGGCTGCAGGAGTTGCCAGAAGGAAGCTTATAAGACACCATCCAACCACCTTAGGGACTCCACTCCAGATTTGTGTAGGTTATCCCTCAGCCTTTTCTTTTCTCAAAGAGACAAGGCAGTGGGTATGGATTGTTCTTCAGTGTATATTCCTGAAGCCTTTCTCATGAATGAGTATAGCTGCAAGACAGTGGATCAGAGTTTTCCTTCTCCTAGATGGGCTATCTTGGCAGGTTGATGAAACCCATCTGGCCCTCATTTCCCTCTACAGCAAATGCATAAATCACCTTCTTGACCATTGCACCCACAATTGGTTTTGTCTGTTCAATCTGCCAGATCCTGGTTTTGCATGTAGGGGATAAGACAAGCCTTTAATTTCCTGAGGGTTTGAGACCCATTGGCTATCCTCACCTGGTTTAGGTGGCATTGTGGTCTAAACCACTGAGCCTCTTGGGCTTACCGATCAGAAGATCGGTGGTTTGAATCCCTGCGATGGGGTGAGCTCCTGTTGCTCTGTCCCCTCTCCTGCCAACCTAGCAGTTCGAAAGCATACCAGTACGAGTAGATAAATAGATACCGCTGCAGTGGGAAGGTAAACAGTGTTTCTGTGCACTCTGGCTTCTGTCACGGTGTTCCGTTGCTCCAGAAGTGGTTTAGTCATGCTGGCCACATGACCCGGAAAGCTGTCTGTGGACATACGTTAGCTCACTCAGCCTGAAACGAGATGAGCGCTGCACCCCCATAGTCCCCTTTAACTGGACTTAACTTTTACCTTACCTTTACCTTAGTTGACCAGTTGAAGCTGCTTCCTAGGGTGTGGCCACTGACACATGCTAACAGCTTCCAGGAGCCACAGATGAATGCTGAGTGCTGGGTGGGGACCAATGATGGATGAACTACCCCAGAAGATGCACAATGTGTTCCCCACCAGAGATACTGCTCATCCCTTGGCATCCCATACAATGCATGCTGCTTAAATATCTATCAAGCTAAATGTACTTGTCATTTCCACTTTCTGCCCTCCATGGCTACCATGTATAGAAGCAGATAACCTGGAACTAGGAAACAGTTTTTCCATCTGGGTGATTTTTAATTCTTTCGTTGAATCCATTAAAAAGAGCATCATGTACTAGTACATGTACTTTGGCAACTGCAGTTTTCCCTTCTCAAATCAAACTTGTGTTTAAAGAAAGCTATAAAGGTAAAGGGACCCTTGACCATTAGGTCCAGTCGTGGCCAACTCTGGGGTTGTGGTGCTCATCTCGCTTTATTGGCCGAGGGAGCTGGCGTACAGCTTCAGAGTCATGTGGCCAGCGTGACTAAGCCGCTTCTGGCGAACCAGCAGTACCTGTTTATCTACTTGCACTTTGAGGTGCTTTCGAACTGCTAGGTTGGCAGGAGCAGGGACCGAGCAACGGGAGCTCACCCCGTCGCAGGGTTTCGAACCGCCGACCTTCTGATCGGCAAGTCCTAGGCTCCGTGGTTTAACCCACAGTGCCACCCGCGTCCAAAGAAAGCTATAATAGATGTCAAATAATAAGTTATGATAATAAATAAATCTCTTTTTCCTTCTATTCTCATTTTTTCATTTTCATTTCTCGGGGCTGGCTTCAAGCTTTCCTGTACTTCATCGTTGTCTTCTTTTCCAGCTTCTTATTTGACTCTCTCTGGAAGAGCTATGCCTAACCCCCAAAACCTTCCAGCCAGACCTCCCCTCAAACTAATCACACTTTACTTTGCCAGCTTGTATTTGCCTATAACGATGAGCCAATAAATAAACATAGAATGTTTCTATCACATCCCAACTTTGCTCTCCCACCCCGACAAATGTAAAAAGATTGACTCCTAATGTACTGACAACTGTAAACTTCCTTGGGGATGGATATGTTTCTGTGCTGATAGACTATGATTCTTGGTAGGGAGCCAAATATAAGTAGGCAACAGGTAAACATTGTACCCCTAGATCTCAGAGGTAACTGCCAATTGTTTGACCTCCTACAATTAACCATAAAAACATTGTGTCCCTGGATCGCAAAGGTAACTGCTGGCCTTTTGACCTCTGCAGGTAACTGTATAAACATTATATCCCTGGACCTCAGAGGTAGCTGCCAACCTATTGACCTCCTGTAGTTAATCATATAAACCTAACTGACCTTTTCAAACATTCCCATTTATAATTCTGTGTGCATTCTGACCAACCTTTCTTTCAAGATTTCCCTGATTCTCCACACATTGATTTTAGCTGTACAAGCTAGTCTTCAGAAAGGGACATCATCACAACTGTGCTGCAACTTTGGGGCACTGTTTCAGTCCACAACTATCTATGCAGCATGCAACTTGCATAGGGGAAAGCCAGAAGCCTGCAACTATTGACCTTAGACCTAGTGGACAATTATTTCTGCTCATACTACTGCTTTATAAAGACAGAATGTTAACGCCACATTTTGTCCCCTCTTGGCAATTCATAAGGATGTTCCCCAATCTTCTTTTAACAACATCAGATTTTAAGTCTCTTTCATTTATTATTTGTCTCTGTAGGCAGGTTCAAACTACTTGGAATACATTTTCCTCTTATTGTGAAAATGCTCAAACCATACTTTGCTACTATGATTCCATTACGATGAGCATTTTTGTTGTACATTAGTGCATTTGGGACGCTATTTCAGTGTACAGAGCTAGTTTAATATCCAAAATAAGTTAATGAAGCAGTGGAAGTTGTGATAAGCATTTAAGTACTATTTTTATTCAGTATTGTACTTGAACTTCAGTGATGGCTCATCTGTGTAAATAATTTCATCAACCTCCTGTGTTTGCCCATCCTTGAAGATTTTCTCATAAGGATGCTTAATGAAAAAATATATTGTGCTTTTGTCCTTGTCAGTGGTGTCAGAACACATAAGAGAGGCCCTGGTGGAGGGGCTAAATGGAACTGCTGATATAAATGAAGTCCCAGCAACATTTTGTCTGAACAACTAAGCAGGCTGCGCTATGTTTTTATATTTACAATGAATGGTTGGGGAGGGTATTTTCAAGTCCATTTGAAGGACATGTTTGTTTATGTTTATTTCCTGTTGAATCTCATTTTCTTTTACACGCTCTTATAAAAATACTAGAAAAGCACTGACTTCTAATAGACTCTAAAGCACAAACCTAGGCTTCACATATTTTAACAAGAGTTATCAGTGGTAGAGTACATCAGTGGAGTTTTTTCACCCCTATGTTGACAGGATGGCCATACTATGAAGATGCTAGATAGCTTTCTTTTGAGAATGGGAAGTACATTTTTTGCAGTCCACCCACATGAAAAGCTTGGAGGAGTTAGAAAATGCAGAGATGCAGTCCCCTTTGTGTTGAGCCTACCTTTTCAAAATACTGTGCAACACTGCTAGAAATGTGGGGAGAGTAACATGGATCGCAGGAGGAAACTCCATTATATGTCTTCCAAACCTCACCAACAATATGGCAACATTATTGATTTCATTCCATTTATGAGGCACTTCCTACAAAAATATCCCAAAATCTTTTAACAATAAAACCAGCAGCAAGTAAAACAATTTATATAAAATAATTTCAAATGTAATACAGGTATAGATTTTTTTTGGGGGGGGAATCAGCACCCTTGGAGCTCTAGAAAAAGATTGTGGGCATACAAAGGTATCCATATTTTCTGCTTCTCCTATTTCCTTTTCTTTGCTTTCATTGTCATGATAAACATATGGAAAATGCTCTCTAAATCCTAAGTTTTAAAAGCCTGTCCACAATTGTTCTGTGAGATCTTCTGACCATTTAGAGCTCAAGAGTGTTCAATTTAGTTTGTTAGTTTGGGAGATATTGATGTTTTGAGCAAGAAATATAGCAGCAATTCTTGGAACTCTTATTTTGTGGTACCTTCAGTATTTATTTTTTATCATCGATATAAAAAGAACATGCTTTGCAATTTTTAGCTTTTTATTCTAATGTCTGGGTTGGGCTCATAATTTTAATACCTACACTGTATTAGTATGCCATCCTCATAGCCCAACCAACCTCCATACCATCTCATATTTTTCTTAACTGGAAGAAACTATTAACAATTTAGACAAAACCAAGAAATCACTCAGTATGTGAAGTAGCTACGTATTACGAAGAGCATTCACAGATAAAGAACTGCATAATAGTAGTTAATATTTATACTGTACTCCCCTTAAGTATTCGAAGAGTTACATATCCTTGCTCAGTATCCTTATCTCTAGAATATCCCAGTGTAATTCTCTCATTATTTTTGGAGACTGGAGTTTAGTGGAATCCCTAAGGCTACCCAGTGAGCTTTAACACTGAGATTTGAATTGAGAACACCTCTTGCTCATAGCTTGTGTTCTTAACAACTGTACTCCACCAGGACAGTGCAATTTTTTTTTTAGTAGTATGATTGATAAATATAAAGTATAAAGTTGTTCCCTCAAGAAACACTGTCAGTTTGTATTCATGATGCTTCCCCATCTGATCATTTTCCTCAAAGATTTATTCTATCTTTAGTATGTCTATATCCATCCCAGAGAAGAATTGTTCAGCACTGTAAAGTGTACCAGGAGGCAGAGCTGCGTTTTCTCATTCTCTGTCAGATAGATTTCTCTACATTTTCTCAGATAAATCGTAGAGCAGACCCTTAACTATTTTGGCACAGCATCTTCTTTCCTCCTGTAAAATATTGCTGGAGTTCTCGGTGACATCACCATCCATTTCAGAAGGAGCATGCAGATATTTCATGATCTATAAGTATCCTCCACTGAGCAGATGCAGCCTTCCTTGTAGGTAAACCTCAAGCATATATAGAAGAACTTCTGATGTGTAATTACCATTATAAATGACCTTTTCTCCCAGAGAAATATTGCATTGGCTGTTGCCAGCACTCACAAAACATACTAGGCAACACCTGCATGACTTGTGTGGTATGTGGTCTGCAGGTATACCTGTGGTTTACTGGGATAAATCTACAGGTTTAGTGTAACTGTGTAGAGCAGTCACAACAAAGCAATGGAGAGTCCTTTCTCATTTATTGTTATGGAGAAATTAAGTTGTCACTTTAAAATTAAGTTAATTAATTTTCTAATTGAGTAAACCATTGGTTGTCTCAGCCATAATCAAGCAAGGAAGCAACATGTTAGGCAAATCTTAAACTGTATTTTTTCCTGCAAAATGCTTACTGTGATATTTGCTTTTTGAAAAAGCTGAAGTAGAAACTGCCTGGTGATTCACAGGTATATTTACCGTATTTTTTGCTCTATAAGACTCACTTTTTCCCTCCTAAAAAGTAAGGGGAAATAGGTTTGCGTCTTATGGAGCGAATGCAGGCTGCACAGCTATCTCAGAAGCCAGAACAGCAAGAGGGATTGCTGCTTTCACTGTGCAGCGATCCCTCTTGCTGTTCTGGCTTCTGAGATTCAGATATTTTTTTTCTTGTTTTCCTCCTCTAAAAACTAGGTGCGTAGTGTGGTCTGGTGCGTCTTATAGAGCGAAAAATACGGTAGGTCTGTTCTAAACTTATTTTTTAGAGCTTTGGCCCCAGAGCGCAAAGTTTTTGCCCTACATAGTAAAAATAAAAATGGCTTACAAAATGAAATAAAGCTATAGAATACAAACAAATGTATTAACCAATTAATCTCAATCAAATATTAAATAGTAAGTATTAAACAATAAATATTAGAGTTGGGGGGAGGTACCATCTGCCTTGAAGGAGGCAATGGTGTGCCCCTTCCTTAAGAAGACCTCCTAGGACCCAGAAGTGTTAAACAACTATCATCAAGTATTTCCTTTTTTGGCAAGGTGGGGCTGCCTCTGGATATGGTTCAGAAACTTCTGCTGGTGCAGAATTCAATAGTCAGGTTGCTCACTGGAGCAATATAGTTTGAACATATAACGCCAATCTTGACCCAACTGCACTGGCTTCCAGTTGGTGTCTGCTGGTTTTGACTTATAAAGCCTTAAGCAGCTCAGGACTGCAATTCTTCAAGGATCACCTCTTCCCATATGAATGGACCCAGACCCTGTGATCATCATCTGAGGCTCTTTTTAATATATCTCTTCTGTGAGAAGTCTGGAGGGTGGCAACACAAGAATGAGTCTTTTTTGCAGTCTGTGGAATGTTCTTGCCTGGGAGGCTTGCCTGGCCCCTTCATTACATATCTTTAGGCGTCAGGCGAAAACATTCCTCTTCTACCATGCCTTTGGACAATTAAACAATCTATGGCCTTTTGAACTTGTATGTGTGTGCGGGGGGGGGGGTTGAGGGTTATTATTTTTGTTTGTTATTATGCTAAGTATTTTTGTGTTTACAATATAACTGCTCTGTGATCTTCAGATGAAGGACAGTATAAAAACCAAATAAATAAATACATAAATCAATATTTGTTCTGCAGGAAATCCCACTGAGCTCATTGGGGTCTAATTCTGGGTACTTGTGTTTAGGATTTCAGCTTTAACCCGCCATCATTTTAAAAAGTGAAAAAAATCAACAAACAAACAAACCCCACTTATATACATTACAGGGAAATCATATTGATTTCACTGAAACTTCCTCTACCTTTAGGACTTGGAAATTTATCAAAACACATTTGATGATGCTCATGAAGGTGCTTCAAATCTAATTTATTTATTTTATGAAAGATTTTTCAAATGTCATTTTAAGAACCGAGTTTGACATGCTTTGTTCTCAAACTTTAATTCATGCTGTGAATTTCCTAATGAGCTAAATTTCATACTGGCATCCAGCTGTGTCTGTCTAGTGTCAACAAAATAATTGTTCGGTAAAAGTGACTTGGATATTGCTTGTTGGCTGCTATTCAAATGACAGAAATGTGCAGATTCTTGTGTGAGTGCTTTGCAACCTGTTGTCGTCTTTTTGTTTAAATGGATTTGAGATCACAGGGTGGTCTGAGTTTCTGAAAAATGAATGGTGATTAATTATTTCAGAAATGTTTTTAGTGAAATGAAAGAAGATTCACAACCTGCATGGGCCTGCTCTCATTCCTATTGTTTGTGAGTTATAAAATTACTTTGTTCTCCTAGAAGGAGAAGGAAGCTCAGCCAGCAACTGCTTCTAAGCAACTTCAGTCACTGTTCACTAGTGTAGGTGAGAATGAAGATTTTGTGATTGTGATATCAAATAACGAGGAGGTGACGCTGATATAACAAATTGGTTTTGAGAGTAGGTTTCAATTCAACTGTTAAGTTTAATAACCTTAATGGGTTTAACAAGGTAGTGTTCATACATAAACTCAGCATGTATTGGAACATTCAGAAGATGTGTTCTTCTTGACGAACTCCACACTCATCATCTTAGGTCACGTTATGAGGATTTCACTGCATAACCACCTTGAAGTGGTTATGTTCATTGACTCTAGGTCATTTTAGATGTCTTCAAAAGGTCAATGATTCATACTTTTCTCTCTGCCTTTGTAAAATGCAGTGGTATGTTAATGCAAAAGATTTTGAATGTTTCCAAACTTACCTTTCTTTCACAGCTATTGGATGGTTTCTGCCTCTCCAATTCAGCTATGTGATCTAGAGGCAGCATCTAGCATGCTTACTTGTTCTCTAATGGCTATTGGAATCCCATAATATATTTTGGGAAATCATTATGCTTTTCAGGACAGAAGACAGTGAAGTTCTTACTGAACTTACTGAACTTACTGATGTTCTGCACAGTTTGTTGCAGTGGAACTGGTTTGTTTCAGTGTAATTGATTATAATGTTGACTAATGCTCAGAACAAGAACCTACCTTAAACTACAAATTAGTTTATGAAATGTCTAAGTTTTCTTTAATGGTAAACAGAAGGTATGATTAACATACTTACTGTTAACATAAAGTATGATTTAAAAAACCTATGAATTTATCATTTGTTAAATGTGTTTGTTTAATATGATTAAAAGGTGGCCATTTTTTCTTACTTTTGCAAAGTTGTCTTTAAAAATAAAATAAAACCTGTTTTGCAAACTGCATTGGGCTTGCCACAAAATAAAATGTCCAATCTGGTCACCGTTGAAGCCTCTGACAAGCTAAGCATTATAATCACCAACTTGAAGCTCAAGAGTGTATTCTGATTGCTCTGGTGCACATGCAACTTCTCTGTGAACAGTTCTGGTTGCCACATCTCAAAAAGGATATTGTAGAGCTGGAAAAGGTGCAGAAAAGAGCAACTAAAATGAAGAAGGGGCTGGACAAACTCCCTATAATGAAAGCATACAACTTCTTGGGCTCGGGGAAGAGGTGGGAGGCTTGTTAGATGTGTATAACATTATTATTGACATGTGTGAAAAAGGTGGAGAAAGATAGGTTCTCTCTCATAATGCCTGGGGTTATCCAATGAATCTGAAGAGTAGAAGATCTAGGACAGACAATGGGCAGTACTTCTTCACACAGCGCATAGTTAAATAGTGGAATTTGCTATGTGTGGTTCTGCCCACCACCTTAGATGGCTTTAAAGTGGAAATAAGAAAAATGATGGAGGACAACAAGGGTTATCAATGGAGGATAGCCATGATGGCTATTTGTTACCTTCAGACAGCATGCCAGTATCATGAACGTGGTTTGAAGTCTGCTTGTTTCCTAAATCATAGATAAGGCTAACCACATTCAGCCTGCGTTTAGACAAAGCAGGTAACCAATGTAAGTTAAAAAGAGCTGCACCCAAGGAGGAGGACAGAGGGCAGGAGCCCATGACTCATCTATGTAATGTCAACCTATAATTTAACATTACATAGGGGCTTGTGACTGGACCTTAATTAGCCATGTTTTCTTAGCCTAGTTCAATCTGATATACTCTATGTGTGTTGCACCTGTCATATTTTATTTTTGTTTCATCCATCTCATTACACTTTTCTTCTTAAGGTGAAACAGTGTTGTGCTAGCTAATGAAAATAATGTGCTTTTCTAACATGTCACCGCATTTGGTAATATTTATGTTTTATGGTTTATTAGCTTCCCACTTCCAAATAATATGTTTCTTTTATCTCTTGCTTCCACAAAGCATGTGTGAGTTCGTACTCGGCATATGTTGAATAAAAAATTGCTTGCTTCTAAATGTAATTATTTATGATAAGCCTATAATAATCATTAAAAGGACTAAATGTATATTGCATATGCTATTGCTATAAGAATGTGTGTGAATTTTTTTTTTCAACATTTCCTTTTGTGAATTATGTTCACAGGGTGCAGCTTTAATTCGAATGCTGGCTAATTTTATGGGTCACTCAGTGTTTCAGATGGGCCTACAAGTATGTAGAAAACATTCTTTCTTTTCTTGTGTGCTTGTGCTTGCATTTCTGCCATTGTGTTCTTGTTGCATATATTTCTGTTAGTTTTTGAAACTACAGCTGTTGCATTGCCGATATATATTTAAGACAAGCTTTAGCAGGAAAAAATAGATAGTGCAGTGTAAAACCTTGTGCCATTTAAGAAAATAAAGGTGCCTTCTGCCATTTTGTTAGATGGCGGCTCTTTTGAATCCATTTGTGAATACATCATGAACTTGCACCTTTTGGAGAAATATTGCTATCTTCACTGATATATATGTTTAAGTGATTTCAGAAGGAATGGGGTTAGATTTTTAAAGTACAAAAGCAATGGAAACTCAAGCCATTTATTTTTTTTAACTATCATAATATTGTGAAGAAATAGTTCTCTCTCATCAAAACCCTTTTGCTTTTGATTAGCATGATTTCTTCATTGCCTTAATGATATTTCGGAAACTCATTTTGCGTTTAACAGTAAATTAATGGCCAGCACATCTGGATGAAATTTTGAATGGCGTGAATGTTAGCTTGCGCTTTGCCAAGGATAAACTCTTTCCAAGAACAATTCCAAGTAAATTAAAGTTTCCAAAACAATTTAAAAGCAAACAAGCCAATGCAGAAAAACAATGCAACTCCCTTTATTCCATTGAAATCTGTTTAAGTAAATCATGTAACAGGCAGCTGTGATTGATGAATTATGTATGATGCAGTCTGTTACTTAGAGGTGTCCTTTAAAGTAAATTGATGTTCACCTGAAATACAATTATGCTAAAATGGAAGGAGCAATCAATCTTATCTGTTCTTAGTAAGCTTTTCAATCTGAAATTTAAATAAACTACATCTGGGATCAGGTCATATTTTAACATGGTAATTCTATCTTCAACCCTGTAGACTGGAAGGTAAAATAGAAAACAAAAGTTAAATAAGCATACCATCTGTACCATATAAAGATGTGTGTAATATGGCAATGACTGAAATAATATCAGAGTACTTTTTCTCTCTCCCAGAAATTTGGCAGGATTTTGATTGGTGGTGTTTTGAAATAGAGTTTTGTTGAATTGCCTCCAAACATCTGGTTTTCTTGTTTCTATAATATGTATGCATATAGACCTTTCTTTTTAGGCTTGCTTGCCTCAGGGGAAGGGAACCCACCAGAAACTTGTGTGCAGGAACTTAAAAATGGTTAATATACCCATTCTAAACTAATCATGTTTACTTGCATTTTGGTTTTAGTATTGTTATGCTTGTCTGGATGTTCTTGTTGCTATTGATACTCCTGTTTTTACTGTTAAATTGGGAATATATGGCAGTTTATGGTTACATTTGAGTGTTGGTTGGATATTCCGTGTCTTTTTAATATACTGGAAGCCACCTTGAAAGACGTGGTGCTATAAATGTGCAAAAATGTATTAAATAAATAAATGGAAATGATTACCTGAAGAAATAGAAGGTAGAAATAGACAGCTAGTATGGCTTTACAGCACTGGGGGACTGAGGTTCAAATGCTCCCTACCTACAAATCTCAGCAGGTAAACTTTTATGTCACTATGTCTCATTTTATGTCACTATGTCTCACCTTAACCCTAGTCCAACTGTTGCTGTGAGGATAATATGGTAGAACCCATCAACATCATTTTCAAGTATTTGGAGGTTGTTGAAATTAATAACACCGTACTTTTCCATGTGTAAGATGAGGGTTTTTTTATTTAAAAATTATGTTAAGAATTGGGGGTCGTCTTATACACGGATAGTGCATGGGGGGGACGTGGGATTGGTTGCTGCTGTGAGCAGGAGATTGTGAGCGGTGATTGGGTGTGTTATTGGTGGCTGAGACAAGGGCTGGTGTTGATTGGCTGTCACTGTGGCAATTGGGCGGGCGATTGCTGGCTTCTGTCAGCGAGGGGACAGATGATAGGTGGCTTTGGCGACGTGTGCGAGTGGCAGCATAGGTCGGGTGTGTGAGTGATTTTCGGCAATCCCCCCCAAAAAGTTCCACAACTCTGGGCCATCCCCCGCCCCCGAAAGCTCAACAACTCTTGGCAATCTCCCCCTATTTTCTAAATTTGGAGTCCCCAAAAACAGGGGCGTCTTATACATGGGGGGGGGGGGGTGTTATACACAAAAAAAGGCAATTCCCATCATGCATTTTGTATGTTTTACATTTATATCCCACTTTTCGTGTACTGAGTTCTCCTCCTCCCCATTTTAGCCTTACAACAAACTTGTGAAGTTAGGCTGGTGGCTGAGCTTCATGACTGAGTAGGGATTTTAGCCCTGGTCTCCCAGTTCCTAGTCCAGCATTCACCACTGCATTAAGCTGTTTCTGCAGTGCCTATTTCTGGTAGAAGTTTTAAAAGTAATATGGCAGCTGATGGGGGTGGGTGGAATGGGGAAATGGTTAGCATGCTTCTAAAGCCCTCCTTACATCACTGTAAATGGATGTCTATATCAAACCATTAGGGGAAAGTTTTTTCTCTCTCTCCTGGCTGACGGCCATTGACTGATGTGTGACGATTTCATTTAAAATAGTTTTGTTTGTGGTTATTCCTTGCATGAACTGACATTGGTAGAGTTCAGTTTGGATAACTTGGCCTGTTTTTAAGAATGAAGTATCCTAGTAAAATAGTGTGTGTGTGTGTGTGTGTGTGTGTGTGAATAAACACATTTTTTTTTACCCATACATTATTATTTTTAAAGAAAACTCAGTTTCTATATTCATGTTGCGCTTTAGACGTGGGTTGTAACTATAGTGTTGAAGATCAAATATACCTTAGTATGGCTTTGTTTAAAGAGGTATGTGCTGTCATATCCAGCCCTAAGGGGATAGCTAGCTTAAAGTCCATTTGCATTTATCTTTTGCATGATTTGATTATTCTTAGACCAATGTGTATTTCTGTGAGTTTGTCTACATTACATTTCATTTGCCATTTGGCAGCTCATTGATCACACAGATCTGTATCCTTTTGAACTTCAGTTGCTGCTATATTTGTGTTCATCACTCACTTTGATTTAGTGCATCATCAGCAGTTTGCATTAGTTTACTGTGGGATCTCCTGTCTCTGTGATAAATTAACATCTTTTGTGGTTTTGGTTGTACTGTATACATCATGCCAAGGACCTTTTATCCACTCTACTAGACAGACACTTAAAGCTGAGAGGCCCTTTAAATGTTAGTCTAGCTGCCTGGGAAGTATTTTTAAGGAATGCCACCCAAGTTGCTGGGAAAATATGTAATTTATAAAACGACATGAGTCTTTCTCACAGAACTGACCCACATATGCTTAGGACTTCCAAGATACACCCCACACTCCCAGTTATGTGGTTGGGCTTACTTATTTGTTTATTCTCACACATTGCCTCAAGGTATCTTACAATACAGTGGTACCTCTGGTTACGTACTTAATTCGTTCCAGAGGTCCATTCTAAACCTGAAACTGTTCTTAACCTGAAACTGTTCTTAACCTGAAGCACCACTTTAGCTAACAGGGCCTCCCGCTGCTGCCGTGAGATTTCTGTTCTCATCCTGAAGCAAAGTTCTTAACCCGAGGTACTATTTCTGGGTTAGCAGAGTCTGTAACCTGAAGCGTATGTAACCTGAGGTACCACTGCACTTACAATTAATGAAACCCCTAAATAAAAGATAAAATCCATAAAAGCAGTAGGAAAACACTCACACCTAAACAGTAAAATACAATAGCAGGTAAAGCCAAAAATCAATAAAATCAACAGAGAATTTTCAAGTATTACAAACAATTAGAGGCAGGAGATCACAGGATATACCTTAGCTGATGTTTGTAAAAGGGTGAAGAGGATGCTCAGGATTGCCCATGGATATTCCTAGATCAGATTACAAGTGAAGATAGTTAGTTGTCATGATACCACCCAGTTCCTATATTCTAAAACAGCATAGAAAACATGCCACAGCACTAAGCTAAAATCCCCTGCCATCACCTTTTGGAATATGACATCTTCATAAGAGTGAAAACAAGAGCACAGTGTTCCCAGTCCCCATCTGTACCAGCTGGTTGACAAGAATTTAGTGGCCTGGGATACTGAAAGCCAGTGTTCAGCTGGACTCATTTTGAGTTTCATTCCATTTGTGTTCCTCCTTTCTCCTCAACTGCTTCATTAACACCCCTCCCCCAATCCCAGAAAACCAGGGGTGCAATTGAGTTTTAATTGTCGGGAGGTGATACTTAGGAATGATCAGGTGCACCCGACATTGGGGTGTGGGTGTGTGCCGTCACGCACACAACGCCACCATCCGTCCAGGGATGCGCAGGTGTCCCTTTGAGGATTGCCAGAGTGCCTTCCTGGAAGGCTTTCTAGCAATCACGGTGGGGAGTGTGTAGGGTGAAAATCGCCCTCCAAGCCTCCAACCCCCACCCAATAGGTCAGCTGAGGAGAGGGGCGGCAACTCTGCTGTGATGCTCCTGCTTCTTTCTGCCTCCTGGGTCAGAACTGACGCAGGAGTGGAGCTATGGCTGGGTGCCGCACACACCTGTACAGGAGGGGGGTGGCAGCACAGCAATGCTGCCCCTCCTCCACTACACCCCCAGGTCAGACCTGACTCCTTTTTTCCGTCATAAACTAGTACTTACTCTCTACTGGTGCAGGAATATGCATGGACATTGCAGCAATTAACCAGTCCCCCAACCAAATGCAAACAGGAAGAAATAAGACTAGATTACTTGGAGGAAATCAGTGTTGCACATAACAAAATATTATTTATTTTGCTTCCTGGAAACCACTGCTTGGGTCTTTAAAACATGCATGATATTTTAATTTTCCTTGAGTCTGCTTTTTTCCTATCCATTGGTAGGCACTTTAGTTTTTTGGGGGTGGTCTATAGCTAAATTGAAAATATTCTGTACATTTCCTGTACATTTCTCTCTCACACTCTGTCTCTTTCTGTTTGTGTATTCTTGCCTGGATTTTCAATAATGCATGATAATCTATTAAGATATCCAATTGCTTGTTAAAATCTGTCTAGTAATACTTGAAACTGAGGCTGATTAAAAAAAAGTCCTGGGTGGTTGGGCAGAGTGCACTGCATGGCAGGTTTTCATCTTATTTCAATAAGAAAAATTAATAAATCATTTTTTTCCTGTTCTGTTTCTTAGAGACATTACCACTATATGAGAAGGAATATAATATCTTTGTTTCTAATAGTTCGGCTGATTTATTCTTTGTCCCATGGCTACTATACAACGTGTACTATATGCTTCGTCTCTTCTCAGTCTGCTTGACCCTAGAATTGTACGTGCTGCTTACTTGAAGATAGAAGTTTTTGTATAAAGCGGTGTTCGGGGAGTGAGTGTTCGGACCCCAGGGCACTTACTTGTGGGGTGCCACAGGGCTCTGACCTCTCCCCCATGCTTTTTAAAATCTATATGAAGCCGCTAGGAGAGATATCAGGGAGTTCAGGCTGAGTGTTCACCAGTATGCAGATGATACCCAGCTCTACTTCTCCTTTATATTGTAACTAGTGAAGACAGTGAACGTCCTGTGTGAGTGTCTGGAGGCAATTGGAGGATGGATAACGTTTAATGCTGTGGTTCCTAATGTGGGGCACACGCCCTACAGAGGGGCAATTTGATTTTTAAGGGAAGCAATTTGAGAATGAGTTATTAACAGCTAATGGCCTTTTAGGCTTCCTCCATGTGAATAGGAGTTCACTTTTTGAATAATAAGAATTATATGTCACAGGGAGGGCATCAGGATTTTAGAGATGCTTAGGTGGGGCATGGCCAAAAAAAGGTTAGGAACCACTGGTCCTAATGGATTGAGGTTGAATCCCAAGAAGACAGAAGTCCTGTTTCTGATGGATAGAGGGTGGGCGGGGGGGGGGGGATTCCTGGTCCTTAATGGGATAACTATGCCCCTGAAGGTCTAGGTATTCAGCCTTGGAGTCATTTTGTACTCACAGCTGTCCATGGAGGCTCAGGTCATTTCTGTGTCCAGGGTAGCTGTCTGTCAGCTTCATTTGGTACATTAGCTGAGACCCTACCTGCTTACACACTGTTTCACCATAGTGGTACATGCACTGGTTATCCCCTGCTTCATCTACTGCAAAGTACTCTGTGTGGGGCTAGCTTTGAAGTTGACTTGGAAGCTACAACTAATCAAGAATGCGGCAGCTAGACTGGTGACTGGGAGCGGCCAACAGAACCATATAACACTGATCCTACAGGATCTACACTGGCTCCTAGTATGTTTCTGAGCAGAATTCAAAGTGTTGCTGCTGACACTTAAAGCCCTAAATGGCCTCGACCCAGTATACCTGAAGAAGTGTCTCCGCCCACATCGTTCAGCCCGGGCACTGAGATCTAGCTCCAAGGGCCTTCTGGTGGCTCCCACACTGAGAGAAGTGAGGTTACAGAGAACCAGGCAGAGGACCTTCTTGGTAGTAGTGCCCACCTTGTAGAATGTCCTCCCATCAGATGTTGAGGAGATAAATAGCTATACACATTTTAGAAAACATCTGCTGTTTGCTTGTTTTCCCAAAACAATTGCTAAGATTAACCACAGTTTGTCCCAGTTCAGAGATAATTACAAACAGTGGTTAGTTGAAAATGGAAACAAATGTTTCTATTCTCCTCATGCCTGCAGCAAAAGAGGAGAGGAGCAGGAAGAATTCATGAGCCCCAGACTCATTCATGTACCACCAAACTATAGTTAAGCATGTTATCTAAAAAGTCTCTTACATCAGCTAGTTTTCCTACAAAGTACCACCTGAACAGAGCTGACCTATCTATCCTGACTGACAGTCTTCTTCTGTCATTGTTCTGCGTGTTCTGTGATGTTGAGTTGCTCGGCCAAATCCTGAAATAGAAGATATTTACCCTACAGTGAGAGTTTGAGAATGTATGGCTGGATTTATTTATTTTTTAAGTACAGTCATACCTCGGGTTACAGACACTTCAGGTTGGACGTTTTTGGGTTGCGCACTGCGCCGAACCCGGAAGTACCGGTTATTTCTGGGTTTCAGCACTTGTGCATGTGCAGAAGCACTAAATCTTGCTTTGTGCATGTACAGAAGCGCCGAATTGCAGCCTGCGCGTGTGCAGACACGGTGCTGTGGGTTGCAAACACTGCAGGTTGCGAACGTGCCTCCCGCATGGATCATGTTCGCAACCTGAACATCCACTGTACAGTAGAACAAATGTTTCTCATTGAGAGTGACCCTGACGTTGCTGGTGTGTGCCTGAACCAGCTCACTCAATACTGGCACAATTAGCAAGTACTATTACAATGCCTCTGGAAAATACTCCATTCCATTCTCTGGTAGAGTGCCATTATATGAGTTTGTAAAATGTCAATCAATATTGTTGCTAAGTTTCAAGAGAGAGAGAGAGAGAGAGAGAGAGAGAGAGAGAGAGAGAGAGAGATGGAGAGTGAGAGAGAGAGTTAGAAAGTCACTATATAGGAATTCTCGGGAATGCTTTGTTTTTCATTGATATAATCCATCAAATAATATATTCCTTAAAGCAAATTTAACTATCTAGTAGAGGTACCTTGAAACTTTATAGGCACCATCAAACCATGTTCAGTAGTGGCGGTGCCATCCCTTAAACATTTTGTTTCAGATTACAAATGCAGATTGCTTTGTGACCACACTCTCATTGCCTTTGTGACATTCAAAGCTAGCTAATAGGGAGCTTTAGTACTAATAGGGGGAAAAGTGGTCTTCGCATATACCCATATTAACAAACTGGTTTCTGAGGGGAAGACACAGCTACTTCCTTCAGGTCTGTCAAATTTAGAGCTTCACAACTGCAAACATTTTATTTAAATCACTATGTGTATGACTTCATAAACGATACATTCTGTGTTTTTCTCAGTTTGGGGCCCTGGTTCAGATCTTAGTGCACTGCTGTTTTCAGTGTTCACTGATTACTTAACTGTTAATGTAGCCGTAATGAAGGGTTGCTAATCCATAATGTTCATTAGTAAACACACAGAGAGACATTTCCCTCACTTATTACCTCTGCCGGGTCTCAAAATGGACCACCAGCATGCCTTTATTTGATAGGCCTCCACAACTCAAGACAACCTGCAAATAACATCTACATCCTATGGCCACAGGGCCCAGCAAGCATCCCTTCTTTGCAATCAGTATGGGACTGCGAAAAGGGGGCAGAGCACCACAATGCAAGAGCAGATGGACTTCATTCAGCTTGGCAGCCCATAAGTTCTAGAGATCTGTTACAAGCAACAGTGGTGGATCTTGGGCTTTCAAATTTCAGCGGCACCCGACGTTTGGCACACCCGCTCTTGCCTTCTATTTGACATCATTGTTCTGGTGCCCTCTCAGCTTGGCTCCCAGTGCAGGCGAACCAGTCACGCTCCCCTAAATCCACCTTTGTAAGCAAAGAACACACTAGCACATTTTAGGAGGAAGACAAGTAACAGATGGTATGGTGGGACCGAGGTGCTTACCTGATGTCTCAGCTGGTGAGTCGCTGCTACTTCCCCAGAGGGTGTGGTAGTGTTGAATGAACACACCAACTGAGCTAATTTGATGCTCCTGCTGGTGGATTTCCTCCTCACTGAAGTTGCTGCCACTTCACCCCATCCCTCTTGCCTTGTGGTCAGCAGCAGTGACTCACCTGGTAGGAGGTCAGGTTATTGTCTCTGCCCTACTACACCATCTGCAGAGGAAGATTTTAATGTTACCGCCATACCTCGAGTTGAATGCACTTCGGGTTGAGCATGTTCAAGTTGCGCTCTGCTGCAACCCGGAAGTAACGGAGCGTGTTACTTCCGGTTTTCGCTGCTCGCACATGTGCAGACACTCAAAATGATGTCATGCGCATGCGTGGAAGCGATGGAACGTGACCCTCGCATGTGCAGACGCGCCGTCGCATCGTGCATTCCGTTCGGGATGCGAATGGGGCTCTGGAATGGATCCCGTTCGCATCCCAAGGTACCACTGTATACTGCCCATCCCCAATCCTCTTCAAATCTGGTGCTATCATTATCCAAGCCATATCTAGCTCTTTCAGGTACACATTAATTCATCTGAGGGCAGAGGGGAGGGAGGAAAACCAGAAATTGCACTAGGAAGGAAAGTTCCTGTTTTAAAGAGTAAGTTTAGCCATAGCCATTTTCAGGTGCTGGATTTGTTTGTTTTGTGTGTGCGTGTGTGACATCGTCTTTTTTGCGGGGGGGGGCTTGCTTTGCCTTGTGAAAGGAAACAGCAACAAGAGGAATTTTGGGGAAACTGGGGTGGTGAATGCAGAACAAGGCCAGAGGTAGCCATGCCCCCAAATGCTGAAACAATTCAAACTGGTTCATGAAAGTGGGATATGGGAGCACATAGACTATGTCAGACATATTTGTGGATGGAGTGACAGAGAGGTGCAGAGAGAGAAACAAGGGCAGAGGAGTAGGACAGAGTGGGATGAGGTACCAATTTAGTCCCCCCACAGGGCCTATGAGCATCACTTGGGGTAAACTTAAGACATCTTTCTGAAAGAATTGCATTTATTTATATTTATTTATTCACAACATTTAATCTTTTTGAAGTCAATGTGTTTCAGATTTAAGAAAAGTGTAATATAGGGTGGCCACATAACTTTACCTCACCAAAAGGTAGCACGTCAACAAAAAAGAGGACACAGGTTTCCATAAAATATGCATGTGCTAATTCATGGGTATAGATAAAAAAGCAGAAAGAATTACTGTATTATAAATAGAAATACAGTACATCTCACGGTAGCGGCGAAGACTTCCTGCATGCCTGCTCAGCATGCTCTCCAGGTGCTGCCTGTTGATGGACAAATTCAAACACCTTGCTCTCCCCCCCAGTGGTTCTTTATCTTTAAACCAGACTTGGACCAGACTGCTCTTCAAGCAGAGAAAAACTTTAATGAAAAAAGTAGGACAAATAGCCACCCTAGCTTAACACTGATTTTTAAGTTGGGCACATTTAAGTGGTTTTTTAAAATAATAATAATAATAATAATAATAATAATAATAATAATAATAATAATAATAATTGACAGTGGACTATCAACTGTAAATTGCAAGGAGGGAAAGAATTATCCAAATTATAATTTGGATAAAATTACAAATTTATGTATCAGTGCTGGCTCCAGAAAGAATTATAAGATACCAGTATCATTTCTCTTGCTTTAGTACTTAAAGCTGCTTGTTTGAGGATAATAATTTAATTGCACATATGCCTTTCTGGTAGCAAAGTTTTTTTATTGCTTCTAATTGCACTCACTGTTGAATTTGAAACATTTTAAAAAAATAAAGGCATGGAATAAACCTAGTGTTCTTACAGTATGTCATAAGGCATTTTATGGTGCAGTGAACAACTGCAAGGGAAGCAAGCCTCTTCTCAGCCAGTCCTGGTTTTATAATATTTTTACTCTAAGTTTGACCTGCCCTCTCCTTGCAATACTTAAATGCCCTTCAACTTGCCTGCTCTGATTGAGCTGTAATGCTGCTTTCTTGTTTGGGCTCATTTTTTCCTTATCCTTATCTGGGAACCTTAAACAATGTCATAAGTTCATGTGGGTCTTCTTCCTCCATTTCCCATAAAGTTTCTTATCTTTGTGTCTATCAGCCAAATCAGTTCGTTCTTCTCACAGTGGATTCAGAATACCAAGAAGACCACAATTCTCATGTTATAGCCTGGTCTTTTTAAAGTTTCTATTGCCAAATATTAGTGGTGGTGGTGAATATTATTTGTTGCTAGGGTTATGTTTATTTTTTATACTCCCAAGGCTAATAGATGCAGCCAGAAAGAAAACCCTAATATGATGAACAACAGCAAATAAGTTGTTCTCAGGATATCTGAAGCATCTGGCTTAACAATATGCCTACTGCAGCCCCTTTCAGACTTTTGCCTGTGCACACCCAGAGAACTGTGAAGAAGCAAGCAGGGCTGGTGCACTGGTCATGCCCCTAACATGAATACCCATCCCAGTCCCAGTCCCAAAACCTTGGCACATTCAGTTCAGTTGTGAAATAAGACCCTAAGAGCAGTGAGAGTACCTGATGATAGTGCAGAGCTCCCAATCATTAAGAGGTGTTTTATGTGCATATACCTGTACTTACATAGGTTTCCCCTTCAGACACATGAAATGTCAGGTGCCTTGGGAATGGAGCGGGAATTCATTCATGTTGGGAAGAGGGTTAGAGTGCTCATCCCTTGTGCATTCATTCTGGACCCATTATCAACATGAATGCCTTCCAGCTCCATCCCCAAGACCAGGCTTCCTCAACCTCGGCCCTCCAGATGTTTTTGGTCTACAACTCCCATGATCCCTAGCTAGCAGGAGCAGTGGTCAGGGGTGATGGGAATTGTAGTCTCAAAACATCTGGAGGGCCGAGGTTGAGGGAGCCTGCCCTAGACACCTGCACATTTGGGTCTGAGTGGAAACTTAGATCTTAGAGATATGAAATTTTCTGAAACTTGTGAACCATAGGGGGAAAGAAAAGGTTTCTCCTAACAGTTATTGGGGTGGGGTGGGGAGAGATATAATTGCTAAGTAGTTTCTTATCAAACCCAAATCTTACTCCCCCTTGAACAACATAAAAGTTGCATCATGTATAACTTAGTTATAATACAAAATTGTGCCATGCAACATATTTATGATATTTAAAAATAGTTTTGTACAAGCAGAATTGCAAATATACCACCTGTATTCCACTTCCTTCTGTGGGTCTTGACTAGAGCTCAGTTTTCAACCATACTTTCTGATTTTACACGCAACTAGTCTGCTGTAGTTTCTGCCCTATGTCCTTCTGACCTTTTTATCCTCCTACAAGGCAGGGCAATAAGCTGCTTGTTTCTTAGTCTGTAGCAGAGTGCTCATATCACAAGTCATTTGAGGATAGAGGTAAAAAGGTTAACCATAATGGATCTGCCAGGTCAAAGACCACAGAAGCAACATACGTAGTATCTCCAAACTACCCTGAGGGTTCTCAGAAAAAGGCAAGCAGCAAACAACAAAGATCCTTTATGCTCTTCTCCTAAAGATGGCACCACCTTCTAGGTGCAGTTTTGAGTGTTGTACTGCATATGCAAGAATCATCATTCTCTAATGCTGTATGTGCAAGAATTATCATTCTCTAATGCTGTATATTCTTAAATAAAAACTGTTAAAATCATTTTACTCATCCAAACAGACAAATTTTTTCTTTGGAGTTCGTTTTCTTCAGTTCAAATTCCCCCCCATTAACATGGGGGGGGGGAATCCTCAGGGAAAAATGGGACCCTGCCCCCGCTTTTCAGCTTTCCTCCAAGCTCTCTTGTATCCATCATCCTAAGCGCCCTCTGACAAACGTACTTAAGAGTAAAATCATCCTGACCCATTCTGAATTACCAGGCAAGACATAACTGTGTTTCTAAGAGGTAGACATATAATTCTTTCAGTATCCCTGTTATTCGCGTAAAGGGGGAACATCATTAGTATCCTTAAAAATTAGTCACTGGTAAACACAGTCAATAGTATTGACTCATCAGCTGATGAGTCACCAAAAAAGGCCTGCCTTGTTGTTAACAAGATATTTCCCATCATTTTTATCACCTAAGGAGGCCTTTCTCTGTACATCAAATATTTTATCAGCCAGGGCATAATCCATGCAATTTATTTGCCTTATGAAAAGTCTCTCTGACCGACAATAAGCTTCCCTGTAGACAAATGTTAGACAGAGCCAAATACTTCCACCACGGCTGTCATACGTGTTTTCGTTAATCCTGGTTGACCTGGGATTTTTAAATTCCACTAGTACTTTGGGCCTGGCTGGGTTGGATTAACAGCTACTGTCAGTGGCGTAGCGTGGGGGGTGCCAGGGGTGCCAGCCGCACCGGGCGCAACATCTGGGGGGGCGCGATTCCAGAGGGAAGGGACAAGCAATCGAGGCTTGGTTGGAGTGGGGGGTCGTCGTCTCCGTTTGGCCGGCCCCCCTCGAGGAAGCAGGAACCTCTCCAAGGCGCAGCGCGCAGTTGGTGGAGGGAAAAGGGCCGCGCAGCAGCAGCAGGATCCGATCCGAGCCTGCTAATCGCTTGCTGGGAATTAAGCGCCTCAAAGAGGCAAAGGAAGAGGTGGAGCCGCTGGCCCGGCCGGGAGGAAGCTGGAGAGAGCAGCGCGCCTGGGCGCGCGGCGAGGTTGGGTAGGTGCGCCCTGGCTGGCTACCCGCCTCCCGGGCTCAGTGCCTCCATGACCCCTCCAGCGGCGATGGGAGAGATGGGGGGGGGTCTGGAGCAGCCCCGGCTGGCCTGCTCCTGCTTCTCCCCCGCCTCCTTCCCGTTGCCGGCGCCTTGATCTCATCCGGATCAGGGACGAAACACGCCCATCCTTCGCTACTCCTTGTCGGGTCACTGCTTCATTTCTCCAGGGAGAGAGAGAGGAGAGGAGTCAAAGGATAAGGTGAAGCTACGGTATATCCTGTTCTGCATTTATTCCCTTCACTGCAGTCCTTTTATGCTGGATTTCACTAATGCAAACCGAAAATGGGATTCACCACAGATTTACTGGAGAGGAGTCCACTTACATGCTAAAAGTCACTGAGATCCATGTGGGAATCTTTTTTCAGCTGGGCGCTGCATTCCATCTTCTGCAACGTTTCACGGACCGCATCCTAGTGGAGGGCGAGGCCAGAGGGAACAGTGTGTGGAGCAAAGGATAGGATTTTTGGCTTTGTACAGAAAGCCTGCCATCCTAACCCCCCTTATGTAGGAGATAGCCCCACTGAATTCACTCTACGTTCTATGTAGACAGGGCTAGGGTTTCACTGTGTAAGCTGCAAGCTACAACTGGTCCTAAACCAATGGATTCATGTTACAAGAAAAAAAGATTCTGACTAAACATCAGAAAGAACTTTCTGACAGAGCAGTTCAACAGTAGAATGGTCCTCCTTAGCAGAGGATGGACTCTCCTTCCTTTGAGGTTTCTACACAGAGTTTGGATGGCCATCTGTCATGGATGCTTTAGCTGAGATTCCTGCATTGCAGGGGGTTGGACAAGATGATCCTCAGAGGTTATGCCCAAAACAGGTACAAGCAGTGGTGTAGCGTGGGGGGTGCAGGGGGGGCCAGCCGCACCAGGTGCAACATCTGGGGGTTAGGGTTAGGGGGCGCAAATCCACGGGTTAGGGGGCGCAAATTACTTGCCTTGCCCCGGGTGCTGACAACCCACGCTACGCCACTGGCTACTGTCCTTGTTTGGAGTAACATCTGGAAGCACTTTGAATATGGAGTGAATTCACTGATCCAAGTTGATCTGTGCAGAGGGGAAAAATAGGAAGTTGAATCATTTTTATAATTTACATAATTCTGATATTTTCCTTGTGCTTTAAAATATATGAATTCACTTGAAATCTAATTTTGATATGATCTATCATCTTGTTTAAAAAGGGACACGGGTAGTGCTGTGGGTTAAACCACAGAGCCCAGGACTTGCTGATCAGAAAGTCGGCAGTTCAAATCTCCGCGACGGGGTGAGCTCCCGTTGCTGGGTCCCTGCTCCTGCCAACCTAGCAGTTCAAAAGCACGAAGTGCAAGTAGATAAACAGGTACCGTTCTGGCAGGAAGGTAAATGGTATTTCCATGTGCTGCTCTGGTTCGGCAGAAGCGGCTTAGTCATGCTGGCCACATGACCCGGAAGCTGTATGCCGGCTCCCTCGGCCAATAAAGCGAGATGAGCACCACAACCCCAGAGTCGGCTGCGACTGGACCTAATGGTCAGGGGTCCCTTTACCTTTACCTTATATCATCTTGTTTCGATGAAGAGTCAGGTAGAATTGAGAGTGAACATAGCAAAGGGATAAAGGCCTTCTTCAGTATGAGTGGACAGGTTTTTCCTAAGCACAAGCACACACTTAAAAAAGGACTTGTAAACTTATTCAGAAACACTGTTGCTACAAACATCTGTCAAAAACCTTTAGGAGATTTTATTCTGTTTTCTCTTCAAATATTCAAGCCATCTGCCTCAGTATTCAGGTAACATACTTTCCAGATAATTTAAGCATTTTAATTTTCTTCAGAGACCAACTATAATTTGACAAGCTTTTGCAGTTTTATTTTTTATGTCTAGGGATGTGTGAAAGATAGAGGCACAATGCAGACATTTTGTGATCTTCAAATGATGTTGTTAGTCTTTAGTTCAATGCAGCCATTTTTAAATGCCAATCCCAATAGGTTAATGTGTTGGAAAATTTGTATTATCTTTGTTTTGTTGTAGGCTCCCTATTTTATAAACGTGGTACATTAATAAGAACTGCTACAATAAAACATAGTAAAGTGGTTATAGGAAAAGACAGTGATTATCATATTTTTCTCTTGCCCTATTAGATAAAAATGCCTTGCATGTGTCATAAAAACAAAAAGTAACATGCAAAATCCCATTAGATTAAAATATTATTGAATACTTCTTATGCCAACATAATCCTAATTATTTCATCTATAGTCTAGGTATATTGTACTTCTATAAAAAGAAGTCGTCAAATTCATACTTTTGGCAATTCTTTAAGAGAAATAATGCTATGTGTGAGGAGAAACCATCAAATACACATTCTTTGTTTCTCTTGTGGGTGGCTGGTTTGCAGGTGTGTCTGTTATGGCCACAGTGCAGGAGTCAAACTAAATGTCACACAATTCATGCAATTAGCAATTCCCTGAATTGTATTTGTAGAGGATTTTTTTTTTAAGCGTAATTGGCAGATGCAGTGAGCTAAGCTCAGATCCGGACCCTGGTGGGGTAGGTAGGCTTTATATTAAAAAATTCTCTCCACTACTTGTCCCTATCTAGCATAGGGGCCCTACAGCTGCTATCTATCTTACTGAAAAGAAAGGTTCTATTGGCTTGAGTTAAAACCTTCCTTGCAGTGCATATTGTAGGGATGGTGTTCTAATCCTTATTAAAACCACTGACGCAGGCAACCAGGTTAAACTCTCCTCTGCCCCATCAGGTTCGCAATCCAGACTGGGGCCTTTACGCCTACCACTTACCCTTTCAAAGCCACACAGTTGCTCCTACGGTTGTTTGAAGTTTGGTAACAAGGAAACATCCCTTTCCGTCCCAGCACTTAGTCTATGGAATGCTCAGTGCTAGGCAAAGTCTTTCCTCCCAGGCATTTGACTGTTAATTCCCCTTTTCATTTGCAACAGTTGGTGATGTTTTCTTTTTTCATGTGTTGTTGGAAGATGGATTGTGGCTTTACTATTACTCATTGTGATTATTTTCAATTATATCGTTTACATATATTGTATTCTTTATTGAGTGTCTTACTATTACTTGTAGGTCACTGTGAGGTGCTTTTATAAATTGACTAATGATGTTAAGAAATATAAATACACATCTGAATGTTGCCACTTTTAGTTTGGCCTACAGAAGGTCAACTGTGCATGGCTTTCTGTTTTCGCTTTCAGCATACTACAAAGCAAACCATTTTTGGATTGTGGTTTGCCATGTGGTTCAAAGGGCTGTTCTTTGAGGAAGAGGGAATGATGTCCAGAAATGTAAGTGAGTCTGTGGAGAATATAGTCACAAGTCTCTTTGCTTTCTGAACTCAGATGCTTTGAATATAAACAGAGCCAGAGGTTGCAGTGGCTAGCTGTTCAGTTTCAGTTTGGGAAACCTAGGTTCACCATGTCTTCATCTAACATTCCCCCCTTGAATCTCTTAATACAGGCAATATTGCTCTAAGCTCCTTGGACAAGATACAATTATGTTATAATAACAGAACCATGGTGAAGTTAAACTATGAAGAACAAGATCCATCCCTCCAGTTTATTTATATATTCAGCTAAGCTAACGTTTCTTTCCCCGGCTTCAGCTTTCTAAAGTGTCTTTAATTGTAATCAGCTTAAATAGCTTAAATTCGCTTCTGGTGAATTGGGTCACAACATAGGGTCTTCTGCATGAAATAGGGCCCATTTATGAAAATTATGGCTACATTTGAGGTATCCTTATGTTGTAGAAAGCTGGATTTTCCAGAATGGTCTCTTGAGGGGATAGGATACGATTGACAGCTGGCCTGGCAGGTGGATGAAGACATTAGTGTGTGCATGCGTGCCTCAAAAAATAAGTTAAAATAATGTGCTCTCTGCTTGACTTATTTTTTTTCCTAGTAGTTTGCCAATTTTATTTTTGCATCAGCCTTTCTGCATTCAGACACAAACCTCTGCACACAAGAACATACTCCCCGAACTGAGTTGTCAAGCCACCCCACAACAAGTTACTTTGTTTTGCTACTCATTCACTTAGAATTATGTGGCCTGTCATCTCAGGTCAGCCTTTGAGGAATCAAGTCTTGACATTGAGAAGGCAGGATGGGTGGGGATAAGTTGTGAGGCACAATTAAATCTTGGAAAGAGTAATAAGTAAGTGGCAGGAAAGTCCTTTGAGGAGATAAAAGTTGAGATGAATGTCCTACGGTGTAGTAGATCTTTCCATTTATTGCTATTTCTACTTTCCATTTCCATTTACTGCAACCTACTATCCCATTATAGTAGATATTAATATACTGACAATTTTAAAACAACATTTCTGGAATATTAGCACCACAAAAGATTCACCAAAAATGAGGCTTTAGGGCTAAACTAGATGTGATGGGGACACCAACATTTGCTCTCCATATTTCTGCCCCATTCAAGTATAAAGTGAAGAGGACTTAATTTTTACATGAATATATGGATGGGGAGTACTGAGCCCCTCTCCCCACACCAATAACATTTCTCCCAGATTGACTGTGGTATCAGAAGTGAACCATTTTGGCACTTGAAGTAGCCGAGTCCCAGGAATTAATATAGTGGTGGTGGTGGGGATAATGTATCCATTTTCATATAAAATATTAAACATATCCTTTTCTCCCTTTTATGTGTAAATGGAGAAGATATGTAGATAAATATTAGCAATGTCCAGTTTGGATTCTTACCTAATGGACTGGTCTCTGATAATATTAGGCAGCTGTTCAATGTTTCGTAAATGTAACCCTGGTTATTAAGAGGTTACAAGGGTGGGCTTGGGACATTCATTAAAGTAATTGAGGGATTATATCACAATTGGGAGCAGTTGCCTCTTTGAATGGGACAGTTGTTCAATTAACAAGTGAAAAGTGATAGGGGTTCCCTTGTTAGATGTTTAGCTGACCCCATCATAATACAATTAAGCAATGTGTCAAATCTGCATTACTTAAAGATGGCCAGAAGAACTATTCTGGAGAGATTCAACATGAACTTCAAGAGTATGGAACTATATTGCATTTGGAAATTAGTTTAAAATTAATGATGGTAAAAACTCAAGCTGTTTAGAACCACCCTGATATGGTTAATTCCGAAATGTACCCAATCGACTCAAATCATGTTTTGGAAATACATGGTAATTATGATTGTTTTGAATCTATGTCAGATTGAGGAGAGAAATAATAGTTGGTTTGTGTTTTTTAACCATTAAGGAAGATATTAAGTGTGTGGAAAGCTGAAATTATGCTTCTTTGGCAGGATTACAACCACTAAAATAAGTATTCTACTTAGAATCAATATTTTATTTCAAGTAATGTCATTATAAGTCTTTGAGCAAAAAACTGAAAGCATGGAAAAATTACTTAATGGCTTCATTTTGGGTGAATAAAAGCCATTACAACTGAGCTAAAGAAGGAGGTTTAGCAATCCCAAATATGTCTGTATGCAGGCCAGGTGAGAGCTGTCTTTAAATTGAGGACAGATTCCCTAAAATAGGTAATCACTGAGGAAGTCATTTTCTAAGGAAACCTTGAACATTTTGTTCTGGCAGATGTAAGAAGATAAAATTCTCTCTTTAGGATGGAATCTGGTGGTTGCCTTGTGCCTATGTGAAGCCCTTTTTTGATCTAGTGGATGGCTTTGCTAACAGAAGAAGGGAGAAATTATTTGTGCCAATTCTTCCACTCACTTGCAGCAGCACCCCACAAAAATTGGTTCTGGAGAGTTAGGATACTCTCCAGAGCAGGATGGTTGTCTGCAAGAGGCTGCAAATTTGCAAAATTCACCTCCACTCCTCTTCCATTGTAAAGACCTTCCATAAGTACATGGGCAACATGGGCAGCAAATTGATCTCTAACTTAGTCACTTTATCAACAGCATAGTTTGGGAAGCTTGGAAGATCAAATTGTCATGAGGAATTCTCCTTCCTGCCCTCCCCCAGGAGTTCATTAATAAAGGTAAAAAAAAAAACTAGATAAATTTATTGGATGTGCAAAAATAAGAGCTTTCTAGATGCATGGGTGTCCTGGATTTTAACAACTGAAAAAGAATTTACCTGTCCGTTGGTTTATTTATTTACAATTTTAAAACGAATTCTCTCAGTGATTATCCATTTTGGAGAACCTATCCTCAATTCACAGCAGCTCTCTCTGTGGGGAGTAGAAAGAGATAACCTTTCTAAATCTTTAGTTGTATAGTTTATTATTTTAATTATGGCATTGTGTAGTAAAGGCAGCCTTTCTGCATATTCTTCATTTTTATATAAGATGGATTGAGACCTACTTTTGAATGTTTTGTGGTATTAATGGTCTTCCTGGAAGAACTATTAAATGTAATGTAAAAACATGTGTAAGACCTAGAATATGAAAAAGATTGTGGTACAGCGTGTGCTAAAATGCTGGTCTGTGTTGGCTCGTAGTCTTTCCACAAAGATGGGATTTGGGGGATTCCATTATATTTCCTTGCTGTTTCTCACAGCAAGGTACTTGAGCTGGAATTTTTGGGAGGAGGAATTTGTACTGTGTTCATTATAATCTCCCTGTGGATTGCCCAGCAGAACCTGGCATTGCAAGAGGCACAATGCTACAGTTGCTAATTTTACAAGCCACTTGATTGTTAAAGGCAGAGTGTGGAACAAAATCAATCTAGCCCTAGAGCAGCTGAATAGTGCAAAAACAAAAACAAAAAAACCAAAATGTAATGAATAGTGCTGTGTATCATGAGTTTGTAGCTTGCAGTTCATTTCAAGTGTCATTATTTTCTCTTTATATAAGCTCTACATATTATTATTTTTTACTAAAATGGCGTATTTGAAAATTAAAAGGAAAATTCAAGCTTCCATGGTATATAAAACAAATACCAAAGAAAAAAACATTTTCCTCTTCCTACGAATGTTCTGTAGGAAGAATTAAAACAAACGGTAGCAGCTAATGTAGTGGCTAATGTAGACTGTTAAGAAACATGCATTAACTTGTTGGCGTAAATGTTGGAGGTGCTTCCACCTGTTGTGTACAGTAAAACATGGCCAATATACAGCTCAAGATCATGCCAACATCAGGAGAACATCAATGACAGAAGTGAAATACTCTTCTTCTATCAGTCATGGCAGCATAGCAGTCAAATTAGCTTTAAGACTGAACTTCATAAATTCCTGACAGCTATTGTGGTCTGTTGGGATTTGAAAAGTTCCTCATACATTTCAAGATCTTGGTCTTTCTTCCTTTGACACTGAGGGCTGATTCTAATGTAACATTTAGCATTAGCATGGATACATTTTAAAGTTATCCCCTAATTGCATATGGTGGAACTGGGTCACAATATATCATCGCTAGCAGTGATCTTCTGAGCATAGAATTTTCCATGTGAAGCTTAGAATGTGCAGTTGAGAAAGGCAAATATTGAAAACCCTTCCAACATATGCATCTACTGGTTATAGCAACTAACGTGGAAACAAAACCAGTCGTACCCTCTTATAAGTGGGGCTGACTTAGATAACCCATCTTGTTTATATGCTTACTGTGGGTGTTTTTATTATAAAAATAATCAGTTCACCTGGAGAAACCTTTGAGTTGTTTATTTTTAGATATTAGCACAGTATGTTGGAGGAGCATATATTCTGCTATCTTTTCTAAGGCTTATTTTCATGACATTTAAAAAACTATGCATTGTAGTTAAAGTGAGTCAGTGTTCTCATTTAACTTTTCTAAGCTGTGATTATATGGGAGTTTCTGCTTCTTGTACAGCGAGTTCACAGAAATAAAGCTAAATCTGTCATGAGTGCTTGCAATTTGTGCATCAGGATGTTTGCTCCCCAAACACTAATTACCATTGAAATACCTAGTTCACGCACATACCATGCAGAAAACACAGTCAGCACAATTTTTAATGATTTTGCTTGAAGGGCTTGCCTTCTACTGCTTTTCTTAAGTGAAGGTGGTGAACATTCACATGTATGGGAATCCTGCTTTTTACCTGGTAAATAAAATGCATTTTAATGTATTCACATTTTATGCTTAGAACAAGTAGAAAATCTCTTGCTCTATATCTAATTTAATATGCTTTATGGAACTTCAGAACACTGAACAAAACGAAGCTGGATCTATAAAATGTAATCCTAGCCCTAGTATGGTGTAGGTAGGGAGATAAAACTTAGGAATGAAAAGGACAAAAGAAATCAATATTAAACTTACATTGTCAGAAACCTTAATTACATTCATTGAAAGACACTTGCTGATCTAACAATTGCCTTAGCATTTAGTAGAACCCTTGCGCATAAGAAGCTTCTGTTCTGTGAGATGAAACCCACTTCTTTAAGAGAAGTTTCAAACTAAAATTTGTGCACTTAGTTTGATAGCATTATATATTTCTGCAGAATCAAATTGCAAGACCCATAAAACCTTAATAGACATGTCTTGAATAGACTGTTCCTTTTAAAAATGTTTAATAACAGATTTAGCAATCAACCAGATTCTGTGGTTTCTTGACACAAACCACAAAACAGTCTGCTGAAATAATAAGTAGCACCTATCTTTGGAAAGTTTCCCAGAGTTGGAAACTGCTGCAGGAGCTGTAATTTATTTATTTTTCATTTTAAAAAGTCTGAAAATTTAAAAGTTTGAGAATTAATTTGAGAGCAAAAAGTTCGTTCATCAAATTATAGTTTTGAAAGTTGTTTATCCCTGCCTTTGTTCACATATTGTATTTCACGCCTAATACCATGTGTTGTCTTCAACATGAAGTTCCAGATTCAATGTACGTAGTATCTGATTGACAAGCAAACACCCATATGTGTACAGCATCCACTAACTTAACCTTTCCTAACTGAACAAACTAATGGCGGGGGGGGGGGGGTTGCCTACATGCAAGGGAAAATTGAAAAAAGGAAGAAAGAGGCAGGGTAAAGAGGGTGGAAGAGATTATAGTGGCTTCTGTGCAGAAGGTGAAAAGGGTACTTAGTAGTTTTATGCAGTGATAAGGGGAAGCTCTAGGGCAGTGGTGGCCAAACTTGGCCCTCCGGCTGTTTTTGGACTATAACTCCCAACACCCCTAGGTAACAGGACCAGTGGTCAGGGATGATGGGAATTGTAGTCCCAAAACAGCTGGAGGGCCAAGTTTGGCCACCACTTCTCTAGGGAGTTAATATGGAGGGGATGGCTGAGGGGATTGGCGAGTTGAGTGAACAGGGGCACAGCCCCAAATTAGGAAATAATATTGTTGTAACCTATTGTTGTAACTTATAACATACATGTATATGATTCGTGTATGAGAACATACTTAATTGTTGTATCAATAGAGCACCATAGTTTGACTTGGAATAAGTTTGCTTTTCTTTTTTTACAATAACGACTGGTTTACATATGTTTTGTAGGATTATCTAACCATTCACAAGTATGGCAATGCTGCCAGAAAGGACCTGTGGAACACACTGTCAGAGGTAATACAGTTTAAAGTTTTCAGGGAACTTGGGTTAACCTCTGGAGTAAATATCCCATGCTGAAACTCATATTCCTGTTAATGAGTGTTTTATTTGCGTGGCTATATATCATTTTGGAAAATCCTTAAATAAAAATTTATGGAACGTGAAAGACAGAGTATCTAGAAATGGATAATCAAAACAAATGGATCCAGATATCAGCTCCTTTGAGATGAACTGAAGGGAAGCAGGAAGCAACATAGAAGTGTAATGGACTAAAAGAGAAGCTGTTTATGATTTGGTGCAGTCAACTATAAGTATTCTGGGCAGCCAAATAACTGTAATGTCAGTCATGATGGAAAAGAGCATGTGAAAAATCCTCCTTCCCAAGTATGTGCTAACTGTTGCTTCACAAACAGAAAGACAGATTAAAATCATATTGAATAATGTGCAAAGGGGCATGGGAAACAAAATGCTCTTTACATGGATATACTTTTGCCCCAACGCAGCTCTAGTCCCACATGACTAGATGAACCAGCATGTGGCAGGGAATATGCCTCTAAATGCTCATTGCTAAAGAAGGGGGCCATACTTCATTGAGATGAAAGGGTTTGCAAAACGCGCATCAAACTGCATTGTTTGAGCAGGGCAGACACAAGATTTGAGATGCTCTTAGATCAGAAAAAGAATGCAGTATTATGTACTTCCTTTTCTAGTTCCTCCCTTTTCTGGAGAACAGTTGTCTAGTGCCACTTAAACATTACGTCAGCACCATTTTAACTGTAGTGAAGGCAGCTCCAGGTTCCACCATGACTAAGGTTTAAATTCTTTGTATAAATTTGGTAATTAAAATTGTCAAATTGCAGTCCTGTGTCCACTTTCTGTCTAGTTCCTTTTAATATGTTGCTAGCAATGGGACGCGGGTGGCGCTGTGGGTTAAACCACAGAGCCTATGACTTGCTAATCAGAAGGTCGACGGTTCGAATCCCTGCGACGGGGTGAGCTCCCGTTGCTTGGTCCCTGCTCCTGCCAACCTAGCAGTTCAAAAGCACGTCAAAGTGCAAGTAGATAAATAGGTACCACTCTGGTGGGAAGGTAAACGGCGTTTCCGTGTGCTGCTCTGGTTCGCCAGAAGCGGCTTAGTCATGCTGGCCACATGACCCGGAAGCTGTATGCTGGCTCCCTCGGCCAATAAAGCGAGATGAGCACCGCAACCCCAGAGTCGGTCAAGACTGGGCCTAATGGTCAGGGGTCCCTTTACCTTTACCTTAGCAATGGGCTAGACTCTGTTGTAGTACTGGGGAACCTGTGGTTTGGCAGATTTCATCGGCCGCAGCCAGGGTGGCCAATGCCAGGGATAATCAGAATTGTAGTCCAGCAACATCTGAAGAAGCAGAAGTTCCTACCCCATACATGAATACCCTATGTTATTTTGTGAATGGTTGCTTTTTGAAGTGAAGCAAAGAGTAGTAGTCCTCTATTCTCTCCCCCGTCCCCACTCTGAAAGGTAACATAATACTGGCAGTACTCCCTGAATATATTGAATGAAATTTTTTTCTCTTCTTTTTTGTTTTGAAGGCACTTAAGAAGGTTGGGAAATTTGTGAATATCCAAGAAGTAATGGATCAGTGGACACTGCAGATGGGTTATCCTGTTATCACCATCAAGGGAAATGAAACTGCAGAAAATGTTGTAGGAATCTCCCAAGAACACTTTATTTATGACCTTGATGTTAAAACCAAAGATCGTGGCCTTGGAAACAACAGGTACTCAACATTTATTGTTAAAAGAATTATGCTTTACCTTATTTTGATGTCATTGTGTTGCGATAATGTATTCTCACAAAACTTGTTAAATGAAAAATTGTAACTAAAGTATTGATAGCACAGTATGGCATTCCTGTGATTAAGCCACATTCCTTAAATAAGTTATATCAGAACACTATTTTTGCTTTTAATCTGCTGCATTTCTATTAAGAGAGATACAGGTATAGAAGTAAAATGCACATCCAGATGGAAGTCTATAGTCCAGAACATTTTTGCGCATATTAAAGCTTCTGAGAATAGAACACTATTCTCAGAAGCCACAGAATACTGTTCTTAGAAACGGGTACTTCTAATTTATCCCAGTCACCTTACCCTTTTGTTCACTATGCCAAGGGGCTAGGATTTAAAGAAAGAATAGTTAAACATATATTACATATGAATGGGAAAGTTTTCTTGATTTTGCAGTCTTGAGCTCATACTCTATTCAGCAGCAATATGTAAGTGATAAACAAGACTAGGTCCATTAAATAGAGCGCTTAAGCATTTTATTAGAAAAAAAGGATGCAGGCAAGCTTGTTGGATATTATTGGCCTTATTCCTATGTTGTCATGTCACTCCTATTTAAAGTACTTGGCTTAAATAGGATTTCCTGTAAGTACAAGTTGAAGAGTATACAAATTAGCACAGGCATAAGCAAACTCGGCCCTCCAGCTGTTTTGGGATTACAACTCCCATCATCCCTAGCTAACAGGACTAGTGGTCAGAGATGGTGGGAGTTGTAGTCCCAAAACAGCTTGGGGGCCAAGTTTGCCTATGCCTGAATTAGCAGAAGGGTTTCATCTAACCGAGTTACTCTAAATTCAACCTTCATTACCTTCCTGTATCTTCTGACACATGTCCCCTTACACATTTATTAATGGGTGCGTGCAAAGGTGCTCTCCATAGCTAATAATGATGTCAGCCACCAAAGGAGGTTCAAGAAGCAGAATCTGAGCCCTGAACATCTCTCCACACTCTACAACTTTATCAATACCGCACAAACCCTGTTCTGTTGCTAGGCTCCTTGCGTAGGTTGTTTACTGTTGAGATGTAAGGATGTTTCTGAACATTCTGCGGTATCCCAGCAGCTCTTCCAATAGTTAAATGGGTCATTTCAATAAACGGTGACTTGGTCTCAGGGACTGGACTGAGGAGGAATGGTGGAGGCCGCCCCCTCCTTCTCAATCTTCCCTGGAGGAGGAGGAGGACAGTAAAGATTTACAACGGTGGTTTGCAGAATGTCATGAATCTGAGGCAGAAGAAGGACAAAGCTGGGAGATAATGGAAGAAGAGGAGGGGGGAGCAGAAGAGCCAGAACAGCTGGCTGACACTTTATCATTAGAAAACTTTCCAAGCCCCCCTTCTCCTAGACCAGGAGGGCAGTGAAAGTGGGAGAACAGAAAGCGAATAGACAAAGGGCCTCATGCAGCCACTGTATAAGGGGTGGAGCTGCTGTCAACTGAGAGTAAAGTGGGGAGGAGATTACTCGGATCAACACCATTATCCTAGAGACAGCATCCTGCGTCTCTCTCTGTGAATATTGAATAAAATACCTTGGTAAGAGCTTCTTGTAGTTCTATTACTGGCAGCCTGCTGTGAGGGAGCGGAGTTGGATTCCCTGAAGCCCGGCACTTGGAGGCTTCTGTAACATCACAGCTGCACAGCCTGTGCCTACAGATGTGCTCCTTATACTAGGTTGAGCAAAATAAGGAGGGGTGGGCTTAATCTAGAAAGAGATGTGACTATGTAGGGCATTGGAGAGGGGCAACAGACGCTTCCCCTTCTGGGGTTAATTGCCACTTTGGAGCAGAAGGTATGTTTGGTCCAAAGTGGAGAAGGGTTTTCAGTTCAAGCAAAAAGACCGCCTGATTACTTAAGTACCACTAGGAATGTAGTCATACCATATGTCCATGTAGCACATTGTCTATATTGACTTGCCGTGACTCTTCAGGGTTCTGACAGGGAGCATCCTCAACCCTACTGAGAGACGTTTAGTTTCCACCTGGGACCTTGTGCGTGCAAAACCTATAGGATGTGTTTCCATGTACATTTCCATTACTTGGTGAGCACCTTGCTAATTTATTTGTAATAAACCCATGAGTTTCTCCTGTTTTATTTTATTTCAGCATTTATAAAGTGTTTTAGTCAGAGAATATTAGAGCAGTGCACAGAAACCGAATGTAGAATATAAAGAAGATAGCAAAACAGTGTTAAAGCCCACAATAATTCAGAAATAAATAATGTTTTTTCCCCATCCTTGCCTGCTGCTAGATGATCTGGTAGTGCTGGCTCAGTAGTGGCAATCCTCTGATTTGATTTATGTGGCAGTGTCACTTCACTCAGCTGTCACTGCACCTCATTAATGAAATGCAAAAATAAGAATGTGGGAGGTAGATATTTGGTAGATTAGTCTTCACAAGGGCAGGTTTGGTTATCTCATAGCTTATCTATGATTATGAAGATTTCTACATGGCAGAAAATGTCCCAATTAAACTTAGCAATGCCATGTTTCTCATCCTCAGTATTTGGTCCTGGTTCATTTTCTCTCTCTCCTTTGTTACTCATTTGATTGACTGTTGAGCTCAGTTTCATTAATAGATAAAAAGCTCTTTCACCATGAAAAATAGATGAAACATGCTTTACTTCAAAATATTTGAAATCATGTATATGCTTTCTTTTTATCACTTTTATAAAGATTAGAAACTGCTACAGACATGAAACATGCATGATATCCACATGCATATCATTCAGTAGCCATGTGCTTTCAGTAGTTTATCATACAAAGTTACATACGAAAAATGAAAATTAAATAACATTGTGCATTAATCACCAGTCTCCATAACTCTGAAAAGAATGTTCAAATCATTGTAAATGATGAGTGGAGTCTAATGTCACTTTGGAACCTATATTTCTAAAACACGGGGAATGTTGCCCATTTCTGCACATACTCATTCTCAAGATAATGATTTTCTCAAGCCCACACATACTTTGTTAGCTTGAACATAAGCTGCCAAGCCCAATATTTTTAAGTCCAACAGTGGCAGGGTAATCGATTTTTGCAAATACGATTTTAGCTTTGGTCCATATTTTAGTAACCATTTCCACGTCTTTATTGTCCACACAGCCATGTAAGTATTTCAAAAGAAATCTTAAGGGGTTACTCGGGAATAGTATAATTTGTTCTACGTACATTTAGTACATTCTAGATACTAAAAAAACTTTTTAAAAAATCAAGTCCAAAAAAATACAATCTTTGTGCAGTTCACACACTGCCAACACTAACCATGAATCGAATTATTGATCTGTGCAGAGTAAGATACCACTTTTAGAGTGTCTTTCTTTCAAGTTTGTTACTAGCAATTTCTAACCCACATATCTTGAAATTCCTTCTCTCTGTGGTGTCCACGGCACCATACCCTTGTTGGAAGATAGCATATTTCTTCTGACTTCCCATCCTCCCAGACAAGCCCATCTTTTGGACAGAAAGCAGTGTTTATGTAGAGTTCCCTGGAGTGCTCACTCCAGCAGGCCTTTCAAGCTAGTTTTATTTCTTCCCTCCACCCCCTTATCATAGAAAGGATTTAGGATTGGAGACATTAAAATGGGGGAAGGGGGAGAGATGAGAGAGAATCCTGTACTTCTTCCTGGTGTTAGGAGCTGGTGAGGCTCCAGTGAGGATAGCTGATCCACAAAGCATATAGACATCATCCCCCATTACAGCTTTGTGCTGTCACCAAAAGAATACTTCCTTCTCCTATGACTGGGGTTAATGAGAAAGAGAGAGCTTTCCTTCCCTATGAGAAGAGTTTATGGCATCTACAGAGGTCTATCGCTTTCCAAATGGTCATGCAAGAAGAAGAGGGCAGGCCTCGACTTAAGAGAACTCCTTTCCACCACATCTTCTTACTTGAATTATCAATTCTGCACTTATAGACCTTTTGCACTAACATGAAACCCAAGGACATGTAAGTCAAGAGCAAATCACCCCAGAATTTCCAACGCTTTGGTGCTCTGGGCTGAGCAGTTTCCAATTATGATCTTGGTGTTCATGGAGCTGGCCTAGCCATGAGGTGTCGTGAATGAGGGCAGAAGAAAGTGCACAAGTGTCAATGTAAATTCAAGTCTGGACATTACAGGCACTTCATAGTTATTCCAAATTCAGGCAGCACCTATCTGCCTCAGTAACACTTATTGTTTTCCTAATCCCATCTACTTTCGGTTACAGTCCTTATTCTAGGCATACTGGGAACCTCCATTGCAATTTCTGAATTTCTCCACCATTAGTCATAATCATCTGCAATAAAAACTTTCAAAACCTCTCCAGCTACACCTCTGGTTCTCCTCTGTCTGTGACTGTCTAGGACTGTAACTTAAATCTCCCCAACATTAGGGAGCGAAATCTAGTCAGTATTTAAGAGTCTGTACCTCCTATATAACTACTGAAAGCCTTCATAGTACAAACTAGTATACTTTGTGTGCTATTTTCCCCCTTCATACTGTTCACTTTCGTTGACTCTGCTGTAGTGAATCATAGATATAATTCCTTGTAAATTCTTTATGGTTACCCAAGGGATCCATTCTGTAGCTCTTCTTCAAGAGGAGCAGCATTTACAAGGAGAACTATCCCTTTTAATGAGGTATAAGTATACTGTTGACAGAATAAGGCTTCCTGTTTTTTTGATGGGATAAAATAAATATAGTAAGCTTAATGTGTTTTAAGAAAGCATATTGTAGATTTTTTAAAGGTCTTTGAAACCATCCAGTTTTGCATTTCTCTGCTCTAGTTTTGGCAGCAGTGGGAGTATGTCGGCTCTTTCTCTCTCCTTGATATGGCAGCCAAATTGTCTTAAGAACAGAAAGAGGTGGACTAACTTAGCTTCAAATATGTAGTTTACAAATTATGCTGGGTGTTGCCTGTATCACATTCTCAAACAGTGTTGGTGCATCTCAACATCATCATCTCCTTGTATAGGTACCTGCATTGTTTCAGCCATACTGTTATAGCTACACCTGTGAAATCCTGTTTTCAAGTGGTTTCATTTGTGTGGTTACAATCACCCTAAACTGTGTGGTAGAAAATCCTGACAGTTAAACATTCCAAAAATGCACGTCTTGAGATCATTTTCAGCCACTTCCTTAAATAATATTCAAGATGCACATTGAGAAATATAATGTCAAAGGAGTCTTCGTAGGAGCTGGGTGTCCCCAAGAGGTAACTTCTTGATTATACTTTTCAAGATTATACCTGCCAAGCTACAAGATACAATGCATTTCAAAATTATATGTGTCTCACTGCAGTAAATAGTTTGAATAGTTTGCCATGGTTTTGGTTTTCATCCAGAATCCAAATGATTAAAAAATAATAATCAATGAGAGAATAAAAAATAGTTGGTTGGCGATTTAGAAAAATAAAGAGCTATGCTGCTGAGAATGTTCCCAGTGATTTGACTTACACTGTTGTTGGAAAGTAGGTATCGAATCAGTTTATTTATAAACTGGGAATTTGGTCCAGCCACTAGGCCAGATCCCAACTTGCCCCTGTCTCCACAGGCCTTTGACATTAGAAAAATGGCTGTTTGCTTGCTTGACTCTAACCATACCTGCAAACAGACAAAGCAGGATTTAACAGTGAGCCCCTTTGATGATGCACTTTCAGCAGCAACCAGCTGATAGTTACTGGAAGCACACCTTAAAGGAGGCCAGTCAGCTTATTAGCGCTGGCAGTGAGCCTCCGCAGCTGCACTTGGGAGCTCCTGGTGGGGAATTTTCGAGTACATCTGATTCAGCAGCCCTGGAAAGGAACAATTGGGAGCTCACTTTAAGCTCTTGATTGGTAGCAACATCCTTACACATGGTGTCAGATGTGAGGCAGGCGGGTGTGGTTTGGGGAAAACTGACTCACAGGCCAAATTGGGACCCACAACAAGCCTCATTAGACCCATGGGGTGAAAGTGAGTGAACGCATCTTATGTCCTCCTGTCTCTTGTAATGGCAAGTACTACTAAACATGCAATTTGATACCACATTCAGCTCCCCAACCTCTGCAAATGGCAACCACTGAAGTGCAATGTGTTCAAAGAAACTTGGAACATGTGACATCACAACATGTTCACATTTCTTGACATTATAAGGACAGAGATGAGACATAGGGATGCTGCTTTCAGCAGGAACCAAACATCCTCTATAACATCTAGTTCCAGCATTACTTGTTTATCTTTCTCTTTTTCCATGTCAGTAATTTGCTTATTCGGACATCTAGAATTTCTCCATGCAGAGCGATCCATGGCGGCAGTGATATGGAGAAAGTAGCATCTGTCCCAGAATTTCCAAGAATGCAGGCTCTTTTTATTGCCAGCAGTTCATGAGAGCACAAAAGCCCCTTTTTAGCCACCTCAGTAGTACAAGTGACTACTGGGGAACAGCACCTGTATATGTAATTGTGTTTTGTCAGGTGCTTTTCCATGTCACTGAGTCCACATGGTTGCTCCATTTTACAGAGTTTCAGAATTTTGAAGCAGTCCATAGTTTCAATAATAGTTAACATCAGCAAAGCCCACAGATGTCTAGTTGAATGCTTTCACATTCTGTTCCTGTTTCTGGATAACATGAATTTCCCCCCAGCAAGAATTTGACCATTCCTTCTGTTTTAAAAACAAGTTTAATGACAAGGTTCAAATATCTAGTAATTCTCCTGTTAATGATCTTATGTGAGTGTTCCACCATGATGAAAAAGAAATAATAGCATGAGTTTTTGACAGTTCCTGAACTCTAGTTTTATTTATCTTTAATCTTGATGATGAAAAATAATAAACCTGCAAACACAGCCCCAAACTTTCCTTTCCTCTTTAATTTGACATGGCTTCCCTTGAAGTATGGAATTTTAAACAGACCAAAGACCCCAATGTAGTTTGCCTTCATATTTGTTAAAGCTCTTTTTAAAGGGTGCAGCTATTATTGATTTAAACAAGGAAATTGTATTAATTATAACCCTCTCTTTCTGTGCATCCTAGATTTTTCTGTTTATCCCAGAATTTTATGCCATTGACTCTTGAGTAGTCATATTCATTGAAGTGCTTATAATAAACAGTAATCAGTAATTTGGCTACATGCTCTAATAAGCAGAAAATGTGGAAGAAAATGGGCTTTGAAGTAGGAAAGAATATGGGGGGGGGAGTGGAAAATAGAATAGCTTCAATGAAAAGCAAAGTAATATTGGAAAAATATGAAGACAGTAATGACTTGAAAGAGAAAACCAACCCCAGTTTGGCAAGAGAGATTCTGGCATGCAAGCAACCTTCTGGGCAAATTGCAGATGCCCATCTCCACCCATGTTGCAATGGTAATCCAAACTCTATTGAACTGGCTAAGTGCCTCTTTTGCAGTGACACTCCAACATCTCTTGGTTGCTTTGAAAGCAAGATAAGCAAAGCAAAAACCTTGCAACCCATGATATTTTAATAATTGTAACAATTTTTCAAATAGAATTCTTTTCTTTATAAATGGATGGTCAATAATTACAGGAGGATTTTTAAGCAGAGCACTAATATGTACATGAAGGACCTGTGAGTTTCTTTCAACTGTAGCTGAGTTAAAGCAAACCACCATTGGTTTGCATCCCGATGTAATCTTCTGTGAATGGAAAGTCTTTTGATCCAGCAGAGCCAGTGTGGTGTAGTGGTTAAGAGCAGTAGTCTCGTAATCTGGTGAACCGGGTTCGATTCTCCACTCCTCCACATGCAGCTGCTGGGTGACCTTGGGCCAATCACACTTCTTTGAAGTCTCTCAGCCCCACTCACCTCACAGAATGTTTGTTGTGGGGGAGGAAGAGAAAGGAGAATGTTAGCTGCTTTGAGACTCCTTAAAGGGAGTGAAAGGCGGGATATCAAATCCAAACTCTTCTTCTTCTTCTTCAGAGGGATCCTACTGACAGAGGGGGAGACACAACTTCAGCTGATCTCCCATCTCCCTGGAAACCCTAATGCTACCTCCCACACAGTTCCAGAAGGGACCCACCTCTCTGAAACAGTGTAGGAGGCATTGGTTGGAGTGGAAGTAGAAATTGGCAAAAGCCACGTTTCCCTGAGATCCTTCCATTCAAGCGATAGCACCGCCCACAGGTGCAAAGTCTGGATCCAAGCCATAATGTTTATGCTTTAGTGCAGAAGTGCTGATCAATTATAGCAGCCGTGTTCTAATGCAAATGACAGTTTCCCATTATTCTTTAGGATTGGTGCATTGCTTTTTAAACTGAAAAACATTTCTGTAATAAGCTTAAATTATTGGCAGGGGTTAATTAATCTTTAAAGAGTAGGTGAAGGAAACAGGAACCATCAAGAGAAGTGCATTAATTGCTTTACAGCAATTCTTTGGCAATTGCTTCTACTTGTTTCTGTTTTCCTAGTTGCATGGTTTTGTTTTCAAGTATTCAGCCTACCATTTAACTGAAAAGCAGTAGTGTTCATGTTTCTTTAATAGTTTATAGCAGCTGTTCATATAACTTAAGCAATATTCAAGTATACAGGCAAATTGTTATAGCAATTGAAATTAATTGCCCCACGATCAGCCACATTTCAAATCCCTAGAATAGTATGCTGAGCGTTTTACAACTCTGAAGACAGAACTGTCCAATGACATAAACTTTTATCCATTAGTATTATCATGTACCTCCAGGAGGCAAGTTTCCTTTCTTGATGATATACAAGAAGCCAGAATAGGAGATGAACAGTCAGTGAAAAACTAGTATTTGCTATATAGTTATCCTTCTGTTCAGACCAAAAATCCATCACTCAGAATTCTGATTCCATGAGTGAACAACCTGAGGCCCTCCAGGTGTTTCTGGCCTACAAATCCGATCATCCCTGAACATTGGCCATGCTATCTGGGATTGATGGGAGTTAGAGTCCAACACAATCTGCTGAAGCACAGGTTCCCCAGTGCTGCAGCAGATGCTTCCTTCTGGGAAGCTCACAAGCAGACCATAAATGCCAGAGCTCTGAATGCTCAGTGGTGTACTGGAGCTTCCACCTGAAAACCATGAGGGATTTGTCCATTGGTGGCCAGTATGGTGGGGCCTCCCAACACCATCACTGCAGTTAATGGAGATGGCACTGGAGCAGGGCAGGGAGGTTGGGACTTCACAGGCCCATTGGTGGAGCCACTCGGCTGCTCTTGCCAATGCATCTGCACAGCCGCAACTTCACCATCACCCTGCTCCATTCCAGCAGCGTCCAGGTAAGCTGCAGTGATGCTGGTGTTGGGAATGTGTCTCTGTCTCAACACACCAGCCACTACTGGATGTCTCCAATTGCCCCTCTTTTTGATGTCGTCAGTAGATTTTGAATTATACAGAATTTTAAGAGAAACACAAATAACAGACGCAATGCCAATTGTCACTTACAGGCATTAATCCCAGTTGCATAATCCCCTCTTGAAGCCGTCTAAGCCAGTCACTATCGCCACTTTTTCTGGCAGTCTATTCTATAAGTTAATTATGTGTTGTATGAAGAAGGGCTTTGTTTGTCCTGAATCTCATGCTAATCAAATTTGTTATATGACCTTGAATTCTGACATAATGAGGCAGGAAGACACATTTATTTATATTCACTTTCCCCACACCATGCATTGTTTAATAAACATTTATAGCACGTCCTATTCTCCTCCTACACACAAACCCAGTCATCCTTCATTCTAAACTAAACAGCTGAAACCCTAACCCTTTTGACCACCTTTCCCCTATAAATTTCCAGTTCTATAATCCTTTTTTTTTTAAAAAAAAAGGGAGTTTGGCAACTAGAATTGTGCACAGTAATCTTAATGCAGCAGCACCATGGTTGTATAGAAAGACATCACAATATTGGCCATTTAAGTAACAATTCCTAGTATGGGTTTTCATTTTACATCAATATAAGAAGGCAAGAAGAGCCTTCTGAATCAGGCCAATGGCCCTTCTAGTTCTGCATCTTGTTCTCACAGTGGCCAACCAGATGCCTATGGGAAACCCGCGAGTAGGATTTGAGCACAAGAACATTTTGGTCTTCCAAAGCATTGTTTCCTCCAACTGTGGACACAGAGTACAGTCATCCTGGCTAGTAACCATTGATAGCCCTGTGAAGTGCTTGACCTTTGCCAATAGACAACTTACCTTTGTGCAGGAATGAGTGCCTCCCCTTTGTGTGAGGAGCACTGCTCCCTGTTGTTTTGGGCCAAGAGTGTTACAGGAAAGGAGAACAAGGGTAAGTAAGTAAGAGCTATCCCTCTTCTGGGTCCCCAGCCAACAAGATTTATGTTGTCCTTTCAACCAGCCTTCCAGGCTAGTGGTGCTTCTAGGTTGGTGACAACCAGGTCAGTCCAGCTAGGTACTTGGTGGGGTTCTTGTCCATCACCAGCCTAGAGGGGTGGAGGGGTCACCATCATCTTTGAGGAATAAATCACCATCACCAGGAAACCTAACCACTTGGGATTTAGATTTAAGGGATTGTATCTGAAGTTTGGTCAGAGAGGTGGAGTAGAAATAATGTTCATGTACCACCCTCCCTGCTGCCCAGCCAAGCACCCTTTCTATCCAAGCTGGCACAGATAGGGTGGTGTTATGGGGGACCTGCTGGGCTGCCATAGTAGTACAGCTTGGGATTTCATGGCTACCATGACAAAACCATGATGCTGTCTCAACACATTGCTAACCCGGGACATTGAACTGGGCTTTGCAACAGGGCAGATGGAGAGTGGATGGAATTGGGGGAGGTTTGAATAACTCAGTTGTCATAGTCAGACTACTTCCAGGTAAGATTTGGACTGCCGAGGACAGTTCTCTCCTGCAGTGCTGGGAGCCTCTTAAGATGGCCTGCACCTAGATGGAAAAGGCTTTCAATACAGTCACTCCTAAGTGCTCTCTCAGGTGTGGTAAAGATTGTGATGCCCCTTCGTTTTGTGGGGAGTTAAAAGACAACAAAACAACCCAGTAGAGAGATACAGCTTAAGTGAGGCAAGTACCACAATGAATTCAACCAGACAAAAGTGAGAGGACATAATGCCTACTATGTGGTGGTGATGAGAGAAAATAAATCCTATTTTGCTGCCTCCATTGCATTCCCAAGGAACCGCCCAGCCAAACTGTCCCAAGTGATGAAGTCTTTCTTGAGAACTAGCCCAGAGGAGAGGGGAATGGCATCTTTGGAAGCCTGCTGTTCTAAGTTTGTAAAGCACGTTGAGAATGAAGTCACTTGTATTTGCTTGGAATGGGATTCTCTTCTTGATACGATCCCTGTGGAGTTGTTCAGAGCAGTGGCAAGTCAGACTTTGTGGGATCAGTTTCAATTGTTGTTGCTTGAGGATGTGGAAAATACATTTCAACCGCATGTAGTCTTGGCTTTCGCCCATCATAGTCAGTAATGTGTAACTTGGTGGGTTTGTGTTCAGTGTGGGTTCAGTAGGTAATTAATGCTGGGTTACATCAGGGAGTGTATCTACTGCCTTTAAGTTGCACTGTCATCCCATGATTTTCCTCTTGACAGCAGCATCATGCCAACAATTTCCTCTCCAGTTCTGTCATTCTTCTGGCATATCTGAGAAGTTCTGCCAGCGTCTACTATGCCTGTAGCTATTCTCAAATCCCACTGGTACAGAAGAGCTGCTGCCAAATGCTACAGCCCTTCATCCAGTAGATTTTATGTATATGATTGCACCCTACATTATATAGTAATATAATATTACTATGTAGAGTAAAAGGAGAAAAGAAAATCTGTGTGTGATGGCTATCTGTCAGAAAACTCACCAATGCTAGCATATTCACCAGCCAGTGCCTTTAGTGAGGATATACGATGGTATACTGAAGTACAGAAATTATTGCAGACATATTTTTAACTCCGATATCACTTAAAACATCTTTTTTTCAAAAAGTAAATTTTACCTTAATGGAAATTTATGACAGTATTATGTATTTTATTATATAACTGGATGCAATTTAAAATCTGTTACATTGCACTTCATCTTAAAGTGGCAATAAAAGATGGACTGCAGTCCAGTATAATCAATGAAGTTTAAGCACATAACCATGTTCTGAATTGCAGCTATAGTAAAAAGCCAGCCATACCGATCCACGATCATGTCTTCTCTTTTACTGCTTTGTATTTTAATATACTGACTACTTAGCTCTTTCAGTCCTTCCTAATAATCCAAAGTCACTGACCTCTCAGTAAATTTAATAGCATTGTTTCTTTTCTGTGAATCCCAATGGGCTCATCGTTATCCTTTGCATTGGCAGGGAGGGCAGGGCGTGTGTGAATAATATGGCCGCATATTCATCTTTTAGTCACAAAGAGCCAATCATCTGAGGTGGTTATTTCTCCTGTTGAGAACATTTCCCAACAGTAGAATTAATCAGTTTCCTCTTAGCTAGCTATTCTAATGATCAAAAATTCATTGTACTAAATTAAATTTCTGTGTCTCGGGTCAGAGCTACATTTTACATTGGCAAGTATTTGTCCCCAAACCTGTGCTCGCCAGGGTAGTATGACGTAGATCAGGGATGTCCAACAGGTCAATAGCACTCTACTGGTAGATTCCCGGGAGGTTTTGGTAGATCACGGTTGATCGCTGGATCCCTTTCCTCAGCATATGTAAAATACGGTCTGCCCTTCATTGTTGCATGATCTGCAGAATGGAAGACGGAGTTTACTCAGTGAGGCTGTTTGTTTCCCTAGCGATCTGTTGGTGAGTGGCTGTTCCCCTTTCTCCCTTGAGCTTAGGCTTGAATTCTCAAAAATTGGGGCTTCCCTCCTCCCTAAAAAAGCTAAACAACTTTGACCTGAACCCCCCAAAAGGGGGTATATAACTGCCAGTTGTTAATTCTGTGAGTAGATCACAGTCTCTTGGGAGTTGGCCACCCCTGACATAGACAGACTGGGTCATTTGTAGGGGAGAATCAGTAAGTGGGATTTTAAATTTTACAGTCTTGGAACTAAGCTGGGTTGCTGCTGCTGTTGTATTAAAGTAAAATACCGTATGACCTTCCTCCTGCTAATTATCTCCTGCAAATGGCACTTCCCCATCAGGATTACACGTTAAACTTGAGGCTGGGGACCTGGTGTTTGCCTCAAAACATATGGTTCCATTTCTAGAAGTTCACACACCACAAAACTCCTGGTGGGCGATGTGTGTGTGTGTGTGTGTGTGTGTGTGTGTGTGTGTATGCGCATAAGAAAGAGGGGGCTTATCTCTCTCCCCCCTCTCTTCCCCAGCCCCTCCCGTCCCCCTGCCTACTTAGGGTGCTGCTGAGAGGCAGAGGCTGGTGGCGGCGGCAAAGGAACAAGCAGCCCGAAAGTGCTGCTTTTGGGCTGCCCGTTCCTCCTCTGGCACTCGCAAAGGCAGGCACAGGAGCCGCGCTTGGCAGAGCGGCAGCAGCAAACAGCTTGCTCCAACGAGGGGCTGCTGCTCAGCCCAGCCCCCTTCCTCCTCTCGGGCACGTGCAGCCGCCACTCGCCCATTGGCCAGGGCCTTCAAACCTTAGCAGGCAATTGGCCAGTGATTTGCTGCACCAGAAGGAGGGAGGAGGTTCTGCTGCGGTGAGGGAGAGGGGAGGAAATGTTGGGGGGGGGGAATGGCACCTGCGCTGCAGGAAAAAACCTATGGAATCCCCATGCCGATCCTTGGAACCGGCCATGGGCCTTAGGTTGCCAAGCTCTGCTTTAGTCTATAGTAGGGTTAGGGAAACTGTGGCTCTTCCTGTGGTTACTGGATACAAGTCCCATCTCACCCAATTTTTGCTCATGCTAGCTGGGTCTGATGGTTGTTGAAGTCCAAGATACATGCACACATAATTTTATTTGTATTCCGCCTTTCCAGAGTTCAAACCATGCTCAGGGTGGCATGCAACATGAAAAAAAGACCTAACATAACACAATTAGTCATAAACAATGAATAAAACATAAAAACTGAACAAAACTGAATGGTTTTCACATAAATCACAGCAAGAACCCCTTTCCCAACGAAAACTCCCAACACCCCAGCCCAAGGTCTGTTCAGCAGCCTCAGCTTTTGTAGCTGGAATCACTGAGAGCCCTGCACTCCCAAGCAAGGTAGAAAAGCCTTACAAAGCAGGGAGCAGGTTTTCCAGGTCTCACAACCAAGATAACATTGCTGAGAATCTTGTTCCCACCTATTGACATATACAGTCTCCTTAAATCTGAAATGGTGACCCTCATCTGTATGTTTACATACAACTGTATTTGCAATACTATTTAAGATTGTGTGTATGGCCCCTCACTTTGGTTGATATATTTTGGAGAAGAACTACTGTGGCTGGATATGTTCTTTTTTATCTTTTACTTATGAGAATAGAGTATACATCATTCTGCAGAAACCACGTCTAATATTAAAAAGGGTATTCAGTATAAAGCAGCTCCTGTTGCAAATGACTGCATAAAGCTTTGGGTCCATTATTCATGTATGAATTTTATACTATTAATAAACTAGAGCTTGATTTCACCAGTATGTTACATCTGTGTAAAATGGGTATAAACTGTAGCATTTTACACTTGATTTACAGAAATACGAATAATTATACAAGGCTGTAAGCAATTGAGGATAAAATTTTATCGTCAGCAGCCTTTAAGAAGATACTAAAAATGGCAGTAGTAGAAATGTATATTGTCACTAAAACCAAAGCATATGCTTGCTCTAGATTATCTTCTCCCTAAATTAATTTCAGTTATAGTCTTCTTACTATTGGAAATCATTCTTCTGTTTTGTAACTTTATTTTTTACTAGAAACTATCTTGTAATGATAGTATGTAAAAAAAGGGGGGGCATCACTGTCTTTTTTGAAAGATGAATGACATTCTTATTGTTTTGTTGCCAATAGCAAATTTATTTGAAAGGCAAAGTAACATTCGAATCAACATCTTTGCTCTACTACTGAAATTGTTTGATTCCTTTGATGTAATCCCTGATTGCTGTAAAGTGAGAAGAACCAGTTCAGTATTTTTGTTCTTAGATCGCCCTCCTTTGTCTTGCAGCTACTTGTGGCAGATCCCATTAACAATTGCAGTAGGAAATACGAGCCACATCTCATCAGAGGCAATTATATGGGTGTCTAACAAATCAGGTAAAAATAAACTTTCCTCCCAGTGGAATCTCATAAAGCATTCATGTGTTTTTTCCCCCTGAACTGTTTCTTCACAATTGATCTTAGGACATTGATTAGCTGTGCTAAACTTTATTCCTGCTGCTGAAAAATGAATGGTAAGAAAGACATTTTTGTTTTAAAGGAGGAAATGAAAGAAGAGTGTTGTTAATTTTAACAAAAGTCAAAGAATAAATTGAAGAGGCTTTAGACTACAGAGATACTCTGAGGAAGGTGAAATCTTATATTGGGCCCCATGTATGGAACGCCTACATGCAACTCATTCCACTTAATCCAGACCCTGAATAAAGTATAGTTGATGCTTATAGAGGGTTTGTGTTTCGTTTTGAAAATGAGGCGCAGTGAAGACTGTGGTGTCTTTATTTACACATACAGTGGTACCTCAGGTTAAGTACTTAATTTGTTCCGGAGGTCCGTACTTAACCTGAAACTGTTCTTAACCTGAAGCACCACTTTAGCTAATAGGGCCTCCTCCTCCTGCCCCCGAAGCATGATTTCTGTTCTCATCCTGAAGCACTATTTCTGGGTTAGCGGAGTCTGTAACCTGAAGCGTATGTAACCTGAAGCGTATGCAACCCGAGGTACCACTGTATATGCAACCTAAGCCTGTGCTAGAGGGACTCACAGCATTAATTTCCCAAAAGGGGTCTTACTTCTCCAATAGCTACATTATTGGAGTCAAACAGTAATCAGACATTGCTCTCTCCAGTTTGCTGCTTTACTTCCAGGTCACATTACTGCTACTCAACTCTAAACTCTGGCTTCATCTTCTAACTAACCACAAGCCAGGAGAGGGGCGCCACCCATTTGCCATCTCACACAAAGCCCCTTTCTTCTGTTTCCTTAATGGCCCATCACCCAGTGTATCACTTCAACACAGGAAGACACGCTGACTTGTATTTTAACACTTGCTGGATCTACGGGTTTGAAGTATCTCACATACAGCCTACGTTCTCCCCACAAACTCATAATCCTATATTAGACCCCATGTGCAGAGTTCTTACATGAAACTTATTTCACTTAATTCAGAGACTGAATAAAATATAGTTGGGGCAATAAATATACAAAACAATATAATGTACCAAGCTCATGACCAGTGTAATATAGTCTAAAATTCATAAAAATCCACATCATTTTTAGTCCAGGAAGGCTACAAAGAATTGCTGATTCTTCCTTGTCCACTGATACCCCAAAGAGCTTCTAGTGGCCTTAACATAGTTACTGGATGTTGGGCTTTATGACGTTCACATTCTTACAACCACCTTTTGCCACCACCAGACATATTAGGCTCTGATATAGCTGTAATAACAAATCAATTCCATGATGCTTAGTGTTGCTTTCAGATTATGCTTTTGTATTACTCTGAAACAGAAAGGAAACTCATTTTGCAAGTGGTATATGCTGCTTCTCATTGCTGTTTTTCTCATTTTTGCTACTAAATTTATATCACAGCTGAAGTGGCACAGTCTGTTCGAATGGCAAGATACAAATAATAATAATAAATTCCATCCCATAGGTGGAAAAAAGGAAAAACTGAACTCATTTCATAGAATAGAAAAGTTATTAAAAAAATTCTTCCTCAGTGAAGTTAGGTGAAAGGAAGCAATCACCTAGTCTGAGTGTCTTTTTGCTCTTTAACAGACCATTAAGTAGTAATAATATCTCATTGTGTCCTCTCATGTATAAGTGAGATCTAAGAATACAAACTTTCTAATTGAACGAATAAGGTATGGCTTGGGCTGCAGAAGGTTGGGTCAGGTTATTTGGCCATTATTATATCATATTGGTGCCAGCCTTGATGCTTTCAGTTAATCTGTTGCTTTGTCTTTTTTCCTTGCCCTCATTTGCTTAATCCATACATATTTCACATTCTCAGAATTCAAGTTCACTGATGGTATCAAGAAAAAAAAAACAAGCCAACAATAACTAGGATCACAGCAGTCACTGATCAACTATTATATATATTTCTAAGAAAGTTTATAAGAAGTTATCAAGCTGTGAATAAAACTAATTCATTTGGAAGCAGTATTTATTCATGAGCAATTCCTTTAACTTCATTTATATGCTAATCAAGATGCAGATAGCCTGAGTGGGTTAGAAAGGACCATGGGATCTTAAGTATGAGCAAAGTTAAAATCAATAGCAACTGTGATTTTAAATGCTACTCAGTGTATACAACAAATAGAACAAATGGCTGGCTGATCTAGCCCAGTAATAAGTGACAAGTCCCACAAGCCTTTACTGAGTGGTAAAAAGTGCCCAATTGCTAAAAGAACAAAAGAGACAAAAATGAATTATTCTTCTTTGTTGGGAGGGGTATTTAGATGTCCATAGTTATAACTTTTTGCTAGGGACGCGGGTGGCGCTGTGGGTAAAACCTCAGCGCCTAGGACTTGCCGATCGTCAGGTCAGCGGTTCGAATCCCCGTGGCGGGGTGCGCTCCCATTGCTCGGTCCCAGCGCCTGCCAACCTAGCAGTTCGAAAGCACCCCCGGGTGCAAGTAGATAAATAGGGACCGCTTACTAGCGGGAAGGTAAACGGCGTTTCCATGTGCTGCGCTGGCTCGCCAGATGCAGCTTGTCACGCTGGCCACGTGACCCGGAAGTGTCTGCGGACAGCGCTGGCTCCCGGCCTATAGAGTGAGATGGGCGCACAACCCTAGAGTCGGACACAACTGGCCCGTACGGGCAGGGGTACATTTACCTTTACCTTTAGTTATAACTTTATAATAAGATTGCTAGGTTCTAATAGCAGAAGATATACCAGGTGTATGGGAAAAGGATGGTCTGTAGGGATTACTCTCCCTGACAGTTGTGTTGTATGGATAACCAAGCATGTTTAATAAATTGCCTTTATACAGCTTCTATTGAAATTTACTTACCTTTGGTTAAGGAGTGGTAGTCGGTGTGGTAGTCCTGCCAGCAGATTTGGAAATGCTAACATATTGATTGTGACAGCCTTCCTGGGTGTGGGATCCTTCTGAAACTTCACAAATATCAAAGGAGATTAGAGGAAACTGAAATTCTCACCTCCCCTTTCTTCAATATAACACCTGCAGTACCACATTTAGTAGTAGTTTAACATTTACAGATTTAGAAAGGTTCCCTTATTATTTTGAAGAGTGCATTCTTTTTTTGAGAGTGGCTGGATTGAAATATTTGTGGTACGCTTTTACATGGTGGTCTTCAGCAATTTCAGGCCTCAAGCAGCCTCCTTGAATCACCACTAGCAGCCCATTTATATTACCACCACCAGAATATATAAAACACCAGGGCATCACTTCCTATAGGTAGAGACTCCCAGAAGGACTTCCTGATGGTGCAAGGTTCCACATCCTACAAGCTTTGTACTGTAAAAGCACATAGCATTATTAATTTGAAAGGCCTTTTGACATCAGGGGATCATGCTCAAACTCTACCTCCTTTGAGCTTCCTATTGCCACAGTTTTTCATTTCCCCCACTCTACTCCCAGCCCCAGCTTTTTATTTAATTAAGTAATGAATGAAAAGGCATAAGGAAGCATTCCCTTTGTGGGATTTGAGAGACGGGTGATTGAAACCGAATCTTGTGAAAGAGCATCTTCTCTTCCATAAGATTTTTATCAATCAGAATTGCCCCTGAATGCAATAAATAACTAATAAATAACCCTGGAAGTCGAATGGAATCCATTCTGGAAGTCTGTTTGACTTCCAAAATGTTCGGGAACTAAGGAGCGGCTTCTGGTTGGCTGTAGATAGCTCTTGCAGTAGCCAATAGGAAGCCGTGCCGGACGTTCAGGTTCCAAAGAATGTTTGAAAACTGGACAATCATTTCTGGTTTTCAATCATTCAGGAGCCAGAACGTTCGACTCCCAAGGCGTTTGAAAACTAAGGTACGACTGTATGTGTTTACTACTTGAAAGGCTAGATTCATTTTAAACAGAGAGTATTGTACGCCACTGCATCAGTGTATAGTGAACTCAAAATGCATAAATTATATTTACACTTACCTTACAGTGTTTTTATAGTAGTTTTAACACTAATCCTAAATGTATGTTTACTAGGAATTAAGCCCCCCTGAACATAGTGGGAACTACTCCTGAGTAAATGTGCATGCACTTGCATTGTACATGTATCAACTGACCAAAGAGTAAATTACTATAGGTTGGAGCGGAAGGTTGTGGGTGCCTATGCTAAGAGTCAGGGGGTCCTCCTGAACCATATGGCTGATATCATGAAGCGCTGCACGGAAGGGTTAATAAAATATTTCTCATGCAGTAACTTAATTACACACATGTAGGGTTCTCAGTGTTACATTTCATGAAGCCTACAACAACAGTTTTGTATGAATTGCATACAATGTAACATCTTACATTTGTAAGGGAGATGAGTAGGGTTGGGTTGTGGAAATTCAAAAAACAGCTTTGTAGCTAAGAGTTTATACATAATCCTAATGTTTACAGACTTGTCCCTGTACAATGAAGAGTGGTAGGTCAGCTGCTTATCAAATGTAACAGCAAGCATTTGTCCTTCCAACATCCAAAATACTAGTCATTTTGTTCCATACACTTCTGGAAGGTGTTTGCCTGCTAGAAAACAACTGAGCTATATGCCCATGTATTCTAGAATGCATGTTTTTTGCAAGCACAAATGGGCCTGAATTCATGTCCTGATAAACAAAGTTTCAGACAATACTCTAAAACCACCCTCCATATTTTGAACAAACAAAAATAACAAAGAAAAGTTAGTCACCGTTATTAGATATTTATATCTTGCAACAATTCTGTGCATAGGATAAATATTATTTTTGGATAAAATGCGCTTCTACCTTCTTTTGTTGCCAACGTGACTTTTCAGTAAATATTTCTGATAATTAGAGAAATTGCACATGATTTCAATGAAGTAAGCACACCAGAGAGGCATTGGTAAAGAAAGCGCGATCTATAGAAATGTTGAGAAAGGCTCAGACATAAAATTCTAGTAAATTATATAGAACTTTGTGAAGAACATTCATCAGACAACCTTTACAATAACCTCCTACTTAATTGAACTAGAATAACATGAAAAGATTCCTACTCTCCTTTGTAGGAAAAGGTCAAAATAATCATGCCCTTATCTAAAAAATAATAATGGATTGTGATTGTACTGAAAACTTACTGAAAACCATGATAACAGAAACACTTTTCTTTTTCTTTTCTTTAAAGATACTGCTGTAGCTTTCCTTTATCAAAGAAATGTGTAGTGATGAAATAGGTGTTTTGAAGCTGTCATCTTTGACTGGCAGGTTTTCATACTACTTTATAACATGTATGAAAATAGTCTGGAATCTAGGTAGCTAGACTCTAGATAGTTTGTGGCCAATATTAAGTTGATCTAATCTACAAAGGTTATATGCATACAACTGTGATTATGCCATATTCATTTCTTGGTAAAGGACTGGAAGGGAGGTGGGCAGACTTCAGGCTTGTAGAATCTCCTTTGTTTTTTTAATCAGAAACAAAGATTTTACTGGAGCCTAGTATATAATACAAGCACCTAGAATGAAAGAATTCTGGAGCCATGGATTTTTTCTGAGTTCCAGAACTGAGCAAAGTTCACTGTCTTTCCATACAAAAATCTACTTCTGGATACTGTCCCACTTCTATTTTCTCTATTTCAGTAGGCTAATTTTGGGGGGTGAGGTGTCATTTGTTGCAATATTTCGAATTGGATCTTGCAGAATGTCAAGCATTTTTTTAAAAATAATCCCACCCCCCAAAATTTTTTTAAAACAACACATGCTTTCCCTTCTCACAGACATTTTGTACTTTTAAACTAAGTTCCAAGACACTGTTTGTCTTCCCCAGTTAGCTGTTTGCCTATTTTTATTTGATTTACTGAATTTAAATTTTACTGAAGTGCCTATTTGTGTAGGTGAGCACCCCCAGACAATAGTTAGTGTGTGTGTGTGTGTGTGTGTGTGTGTGTGTGTGTGTTACATCATTTTTAGTGGGGGTCTTTGAAGGGAAAGAGGATCATTAAGATTACTTAAAAAAAAGAAGTGTTTTCCAATCCTGAAGCAGTTACCACTCATTAAAAGCTTGATGGGCTAAATAGGATACCGTATTTTTCGCTCTATAACACGCACCCGACCATAACACGCACGTAGTTTTTAGAGGAGGAAAATCCGTAGGCATGCCACCCGTAGGCATTCCCTCCATAACACGCACAGACATTTCCCCTTACTTTTTAGGAGGAAAAAAGTGAGTGTTATGGTGCAAAAAATACGGTAATTAATTATGCTAAAAAAGAAGAGGGAGTAACTTTATAGAAAGGCATGCTGGGACATGTGTTTATTTTCGTATCCTGTGAATCTGGCAACTTGTTGATATAGATGATGCTGGAAATAATGATTGCAGATTGATTTGACCTGGAATAATTTATTGTGTAAGAGTACTGAATGTTGTAGATAGTTTGGTATGGGGAGATAATTGGGATAGTTCATTTGGTAGAGTATGAGACACTTAATCTCAGAGTTGTGGGTTTGACATTGGGCAAAAGATTCCAGCATTGCAGGGGGGGACTAGATGACCCTCAAGGTTCCTTCCAACTCTACAATTCTATGTTCTTATGACTGAGTGCAGAACGATGAAGATGTAGTCTTTACATAAAGGGTGGTGACCAAACCATTTTATTTAGAACAAACTGGAGCACACATTAGGCCCACTTCAACAGCCTCAAGACCTAGGTGTGCATAATCTTATCCTGCCTTAATTATGTCAATTTACAGCCTGCCTTAGTTGATATGTTGCTATCCATTTAAGTTAAAACTAAGTAGAACTCTGGGGAAAGAAAATGTCTGGGCTTCTGGGGTGGCTGAGAAGGGGTTCTAGGTCTGCTGAGTCGAGTGCTGTTTCAGGACTTTGTTAAAATGCAGGAATAGGTCCGGATGAAAATAAAAGTTAATTTGTTCACGTGCTCCTTGTCTGGACTGTAACATTGGCTCCTGGTCTTTTCCATCAAACCTGGCCTGGAGCTGCTCCAGGCTCTGACTGGATTCTGTTAACATTACGGTGACTTTTTAGATTTTTAAAAACCTTTTGTAGGTTTCTTAAAAGTTCCAAAAGCAAATCAGTTAATGTGTGTAAAATGTTCACTGAATTTTGAAAACACTTAACAATAGAAAACACATGCATAGAAAGCTGGGGGCACTGACAAAGCAAATTAATAAATGAATCTGCACTTTTATATCTCTATATATACTATATTTTTACTACTAGTCCAGCATCAAACTGTTTTCAATGGCCTTTTCTAAAGGTTCTAAAGGGTACATGAAACAGGGGGGGGGCACAAAGAAATGAAAAAGGAGGAAACTCATGTGTAGTAAATGATGGGGGGGTAAGGGAAATTCTCTGTCAGTAAATTTCCCCACTAAAAGGGGCAAAGTGTTGGTTTTAAGCAACAGCATAAGTTTGAGTTAAACATGGGTGAAAGAATACTGAAAGGTAAATTGTGAAGCTGCAGTAGAAATTTGAATAAAGCAGGGATAAAATCATGGTGTTGACCATCTTTATTAGTCCATGTGTAGTATGATTGTTTTTCACTCTCTCACTAAGGCAAAGGGCATGCCCCAAAGAGACTTTGGGAATAGCTCAATGAATATTTGGATAAAGCAGTGTGCAACAGCTGTGAAAAAAATGCAAATTTCATTCTATAAATAATTAGGAGTGGGGACTGAAAAGAAAACTTTCAATATCATAACTCCATTACATAAATCTATGGTATAGCCATACTTGGAATACTGTGTACGGTTCTGATTGCCTGAGCTGAAAAAGCATATTGTAGAACTGGGAAAGGTTGAGAAATGCACAACCAGAATGATCAAAGGGCTCGAATAACTTCCCCATGAGGTAAAGATGGGACTTTTAGTTTAGAAAAAAAAGGGGGACATCATAGAGGTATATAGGAATCTGCATGCTGTGGGAAAAGCAAATATAGATTTGTTTTTCTTCATCTCATAGTATTGGAGCCCATGGCTATCCAGTGAAACTGAATGTTGGAAGATTCAGGACAGACAAAAGAAAGTTTTCATTCATATAAGCACATAGTTTAAGGTGTAGTGATTGTCACCAACTTGGATAGCTTTAAGGGAGGATTAGACAAATTCATGGAGGATAGGCTTTCAGTGGCTGCCAGCCATGACGGCTATGTTCTGTCTCCATGGTTAGATGCAGTATGCTTCTGAATACCATTTTCTGGAAACTACAGGAATGAGGAGTGCTGTTGTGTTGAGGTCCTGCTCACAGGCTTCCCATAAACATTTGGTTGGCCACTGTGAGAACAGGATTTTGCACTAAATGGGCCTTTGGCCTGATGGTTCTTCTATCACTTTATACAGTCATAGGCAAACTCAGCCCTCCAGATGTTTTGAGACTACAATTCCCATCATCCCTGACCACTGGTCCTGTTAGCTAGGGATGATGGGAGTTGTAGTCCCAAAACATCTGGAGGGCCGAGTTTGCCTATGCCTGACTTCATACTTGGGCTGCATATAGTGTGGGTGAGGTTAATTTGTGCAACAAATCAACTCAGAGTGGAACTGCATCTTGTTTGCAATCCATATGTCATAAAGGCTCCCTCTCCCTTGCATTCCAGCCTCACTTTGGTCCACGAATCAGATATTTAGAATTAAGCAAGCATTGTCCAGCCGATTTAGTGACTATGGTTCAATTCCTTTATTCACTTCGGATGCAATTAAGTCCTCATGATATAATTTTCCTCCATCAGTTTCATGTGGTGAACATTCTTCATGAATGAGCTCTGTCGTGACAACAGTTGGTCTTTGCCGCCTCAGTGGTAGACACTGAGAACTAACAAGCTTCCTGATGTGATAAATACTAGCTGTCACCATTTGAGGGTGCATTTATAAAATAATATTCACCACATGAAACTGATGAGGTAGAGCTTTATCTTGTAACATATTTATCACATCAGAGATGAATGTAGGAATTTTGTCCTAAGCCGAATTAAAGCCAGCTACCTGGTTTGGAGTTTATTAAAATCTTGTTGTCTAGAGAGAACTAGCATTTGGGCTTCCGTTTTTGTTAGTAGCATCCATGATAACCAGACTTTTCTAGGGGAAAAAATATACTAAATGCATTCTATATTTCCACTGCAAATTTAGAAAAGCATTTTTATAGTCAGCCCAAACCATATCTATCTGGATATTAATATCAATAACTGTCCTCTTGAAAGAGTGGAATTTTTCATTTACAGTGTTTTATGAGAGAAATTAAAGTAGCCTGTTCAAATTAAAACATTTTACTGTGCTGAAAGAAGCTGGTAAATTATATTCTAGGTACAATATAAAATGTTAAAACTTTTTGAACCCGTAATTTTAAGTTCCTCCCTCCTTCCCTCCCTCTCTGTGTTTTCTTTGCAGAGCATCACAGGATTGCTTCCCTTAATGAGGGAAACTGGCTGCTGGGGAACATCAATCAAACTGGCTATTTTAGGGTTAACTATGACATTAAAAATTGGAGATTATTAATTGACCAACTGATGAGGAACCATAAGGTAAGCCCATTTCATCATATTGCCTGAATATTTTTGTGATTTCTGAAATCCCTGCAGTTTTTGTGTTATCCTGACGTGTTCAATTTTTCTCCTTTACCCTCACAGGTAATCTCTGTCAGTAATCGTGCGGGTTTGATCGATGATGCATTCAATTTAGCCAGGTATGTTTTTCTGTAGATAATCTATTCTAATACACCTCCCTGTAATACTCCTATATTTGCCTGGTTAGCCTAGGCGTGCTTTAAGGTTGAACCTATCTTTTAAAACGTGTTTCAAATCCCAGCCAGCTTTCTTCAATTTTCTGTCTTTCCATGAGACGAAGCACAAACACCATCAGCTGCACTTTCCTCATTCCTGATCGATAAAAGCCTCAGGGTATTTCTGTGTATAGATGCTTGATTAATTTCCCTTTAAAGTCAGTTTAATACATTGGAGATTAATAATGTGTTCCCATTTCACTAATGAACGACTTTTTGTTCCCAAATGATATTTGTGCAATATATAATTTCTGATGATAAAAATCTCTGAGCTTCAGATTTCCCCTCCCTGCTCTGACATACATATTTCTTGCTCTGCTTTATGATACTTGGTTATCCAGTGCAGAAACAATCCTCAAGAATAATGAGAAGAAAGCAAGGCATGTATAAAAGGGTAGTAAATAGATGGAAGTCATTCATAGAATACGTAAAAACAGCCGTAAATAGCTGGAACAGAGTTCGATTATATGCTGATGTAATATATACAATATTAAGTATGGAAAGTAATTATTTAAATAAACATTTCATATTCATAATCTTATTTACTATTTATATATACATTTTATCACGTGTTCATAAGCTTGATTCAGTTTTGTATATATTCTAATACTGTTATATTACTAAAATTGTGGGGTGTGTGTATGAATGATAATATGTATATTTATTGTCTACATCCAAAATGGGTTGCATAAATTAATGGTTCATTCAAAATTTGGCAAAAAAAGAGAGTAGTGCCACATTTAGCTTGCTACTGCAGAGATCATTATTTTTCTTGACACATACTGATTTCTCAGTATGAAGAAATTCTGAGGTAGGTCCTAAATGTTTTTATAAAACAGGATGAATTGTCTCATGACCAAATTGGTAGCCAATACAACTATAGCAATATTGCTGCCTCCCCACTCCTGTCAGGTTCTAGGTTGTGCATTCTCCACTGTTCTCAGCTTCTGAGCTGTCTCCAAGGAAGTCTCAGAAGTCCCAAGGACCACCTCAATCATGGATGCAATTCCAGCACTGGTTGTGGTGTTTCAAGAGCTCCAATACAAATGAAGTAGTCAAGCATTCCTTAGTTGGAGACTTTGTCAGGCAGCCACAAGGAGGAGGAAAGGGGAATTCTTACTGTAGCACTTGTAAAAATTCAGCAGAGTGAGTTTTGTATACTTCAGGAGGAATGAGAGTGCCATATATGACTCTGTGGGCTACAGGTACTATATTCTCAGTGCTATTGCATGCCACAATACAGAGTTCTTTATTGTCTGTTGACAATAGATGAGGGACTTTTGAATGGGAGTTATGTGTGTGATATAGTTAAGGTAATGTAGACCTTTCAATAAATGCTAATTAAATGTGAATGATGGTCAGTACTTTATATGATAGAGTATTTGATGATCACACACATGCCGTGTATTCCTTACGTGTGTGTGTGTGTGTGTATGTATATGAAAAAGGAAGTGAATTGTATGTATTTTTATCATTTTCCCAGTAGCAATACTGTTTTCGGTAGCATCTTCAGGTTCCCTAAAGGTTCCTGTGGTGCTAGAGATCTCTCACTGGTTACAGTTATGTTCACATATCCTAGAACACTCTGTTTTGGAACCATCACCCCCGTCTTTTCTGGATTAAGGGCTCACCCACACTTACCTTTTGCCCCACAATTTCCTGTTCCGTGTCAACCCACTCTTTAATGGTGAATTGGAACAAACGACAATTTGGGTTTCCTGTGGAATGGTTTCCAGTGGTAAAGAGCATGTTTTTGCAAGGAATGTGCCAGGGAGAAAAGATAACACTTGGACACAGAACTTTAAAGCACAGACCTATGTCTAGAAATGCAGTGGTAAAGGAAGTCTGGATGAGCACTAAAGCATATATTTTTCACCCTTATCTGGCTAAGTACAACCCCAAAACACTGGTTTTAAAGCATGTGTCTTCTGTCTTCAGAAGTTATAATTTTAGCCCTCTTCTGACACTAAAGTTAGGGTGAACATATGAGGAGAATAGGGGAAGGATACACTAGCTCTGCCTACCATCACTATTCTGGTTGCTTCCAACTTACAGACAATGACTGCAGTAGTGTATGCTATGATACAACAGGGCTACCCATGTGTTATTGGGGCTCTAATGCATGTAGAAGTATTTATTTCACTCATAGTTGTAATGTCTGAAGGAGGCTATAGTGTTGCTGTGTTCTGTTTCACTTGTCAAAGCAATGAATATATTTTATTATAACATCAGTTAATGTTAATTTGCTTACTTTTCTATTTTGCACTGTAATAAAAGTTGTGAAGTGTAGGAACAAGTTGACCAAGAACAGGAAATGCCAGCCCCAAATTAAGAATTCTTAAACTGTTTCCTGAAAAGGCTTGAGGTTTTTCCAAACCTTAATAGAGTTTCGTGATTAGTAAGCCACAGGGCTCTTTCTTTAAGTGCCCTTTCTTTGAAATTGATGTAAGGATGTCATTCTTAAGAGACTTGCATCGTATGGGTCACAATGAGGCATATGAAAAAGGTTGTAAGTGATTTATTTATGGCTTTATAAGTCAAAAACTGACTTTGTACTGTCAGTTTTGACTTATACACATGATACTTGTATGATTTCCTCATGGACAAATAGCAGCTTCTGGGTAGGGAGAAAGGGATTAAAATGGGGGAAATAATATAAGGGAAAGTGTTACCTTTCTCCCAGGAACACAGCTCCTATCCAGTCTCTGCCAGAAACTGCTTTTAACTTAAAACACACATGCACGCCTGCCCCTTAGGAGATCCAATCACAGATCTCCAAAAGCCTCATCTAGATTGACCTTCATTTCGCCTGCTTGGAAATCTATAAAGGCCTTGGAAAGACGTGTGGGAAAGTGTGGGAATTTGAGGAACTGGGAATGCTTGTTAGATTATATTACTCACAATGTGACAATATTGATTGAAAGGAATGGGAAAGCTGGCTTACTTGCTTCATAAGGTATTCTCTTACCTAACAATGCATACAAAGCCTCTGTTATTGTACTTCGGTGCAGAAGGTTACACCTAAGTGATCTTTATTTATATTCATTTCACTGAATGAATTTTGAACTAAACATTTTAATAATGTTCTATTGTAAGGAGCAAAAGCTTGTAAGTCATAAGCCTATTGATATATCCTTCTTTATTTTCACAGCAATACTTTGTAGTAAGTGGCTGTTATTATTTTATTTTGGACTTCACTGGTGGGTAACTTCAGCTTAATTATAAGCACTTGTCTAGTCCACTGATAATTTTGGACTTGAAAACTGACCTCTAAGATACAGAGTGCAACACATTCTTCCTCTGGTTCACATAGGCTCATTGATTACAGTAGCTAAATGTTATGCCTTCATTTATATGAAAGAAACATACAACCCCTTAAATGCTCTCCGTGTTTTGGAAATGATAGTTCCCTGAATTGTCTGTTGGGAGCATCTGTGTAGCAAAATTAAAGTGTGAATTTGTAGTCATCTTTATCACACTAATCCTTCCCCAGAGAGCCAAATTTAATTCATTACAACATCCAAAGTCTTCAAGCATATTCAAGGTAATTGGATCCATATTATCCCCTAATGATGTTGTTTAAACCCCTGTTCAAACTAATGACCAGAAAAGTCAGGGTTTTCAGACCAATTTAAGCATCAGAAATTAGAGCAATAGACTGCGAGAACATTCAAGGTTTCCACCAAAGCCAGTAAAACACATCCAAAACCTTCCCAAATATCAGCTCTCACATGCAGAGTTGTTGATAATGTTCTCTTAATGCATTCACAAGGAATAATACGGTTTCTGTGTAAATGAACATTTTGTTTATCTTGTATTTAACCTTCATTATTGCCTCTACATTAAAGTTTGAAAATCAAGACCACAGCCCTCAATGGTGAACAATTTAATTGAGTGTGATTACTGCGAACTAATTACTTTGAGGAGAGCAGCTTTTTCTTTCAATAGCTTTCTGAATTCTGTTATGCACTAGTATGATCCATAGCAATCTAATGTGTGATTCACAACTTAGTTAGGCATTGACTTTAATACTTTTCACATGTTCCAACACAGTCTATGGGTTTTAAAAAATCTCCAATTACCGTATTTTTCGCACCATAGGGCGCACCGGACCATAGGGCGCACCCAGTTTTTTGGGGGGGAAATAAAGGGGAAAAATTATTTCCCCCCCAGGCGCGGGGCTGGGGCGGGGGAAGCTTCCCCCAACCCCAGCCCCCAAACAGGCAGCTCTCTGCAAGGCGTGGGAGCGCTCCCACTGCTTGCGGAGAGGTCCGCGAAGCCTGGGCGCGCTGATCTCAGCTCGCGCAGGCTTCGGCATGCAGGCAAGTCTCCGCAAGCAGCGGGACCGCTCCCGCTGCTTGCGGAGAGATCCGCGAAGCCTGGGCGCGCTGAGCTCAGCGCGCGCAGGCTTCCGCATGCTGGCAACTCTCCGCAAGCAGCGGGACCGCTCCCGCTGTTTGCGGAGAGGTCCGCGAAGCCTGGGCGCGCTGATCTCAGCGCGCGCAGGCTTCGGCATGCTAGCAACTCTCCGCAAGCAGCGGGACCGCTCCCGCTGTTTGCGGAGAGGTCCGCGAAGCCTGGGCGCGCTGATGTCAGCGCGCGCAGGCTTCGGCATGCAGGCAAGTCTCCGCAAGCAGCGGGACCGCTCCCGCTGCTTGCGGAGAGATCCGCGAAGCCTGGGCGCGCTGAGCTCAGCGCGCGCAGGCTTCCGCATGCTGGCAACTCTCCGCAAGCAGCGGGACCGCTCCCGCTGTTTGCGGAGAGGTCCGCGAAGCCTGGGCGCACTGATCTCAGCGCGCGCAGGCTTCGGCATGCAGGCAAGTGTCCGCAAGCAGCAGGACCGCTCCCGCTGCTTGCGGAGAGATCCGCGAAGCCTGGGCGCGCTGAGCTCAGCGCGCGCAGGCTTCCGCATGCTGGCAACTCTCCGCAAGCAGCGGGACCGCTCCCGCTGTTTGCGGAGAGGTCCGCGAAGCCTGGGCGCGCTGAGCTCAGCGCGCGCAGGCTTCCGCATGCTGGCAACTCTCCGCAAGCAGCGGGACCGCTCCCGCTGTTTGCGGAGAGGTCCGCGAAGCCTGGGCGCGCTGAGCTCAGCGCGCGCAGGCTTCCGCATGCTGGCAACTCTCCGCAAGCAGCGGGACCGCTCCCGCTGCTTGCGGAGAGATCCGCGAAGCCTGGGCATGCTGAGCTCAGCGCGCGCAGGCTTCCGCATGCTGGCAACTCTCCGCAAGCAGCGGGACCGCTCCCGCTGTTTGCGGAGAGGTCCGCGAAGCCTGGGCGCGCTGATCTCAGCGCGCGCAGGCTTCGGCATGCTAGCAACTCTCCGCAAGCAGCGGGACCGCTCCCGCTGTTTGCGGAGAGGTCCGCGAAGCCTGGGCGCGCTGATGTCAGCGCGCGCAGGCTTCCGCATGCAGGCAAGTCTCCGCAAGCAGCGGGACCGCTCCCGCTGCTTGCGGAGAGATCCGCGAAGCCTGGGCGCGCTGAGCTCAGCGCGCGCAGGCTTCCGCATGCTGGCAACTCTCCGCAAGCAGCGGGACCGCTCCCGCTGTTTGCGGAGAGGTCCGCGAAGCCTGGGCGCGCTGAGCTCAGCGCGCGCAGGCTTCCGCATGCTGGCAACTCTCCGCAAGCAGCGGGACCGCACCCGCTGTTTGCGGAGAGGTCCGCGAAGCCTGGGCGCGCTGAGCTCAGCGCGCGCAGGCCTGAGCATGCAGGCAACTCTCCGCAAGCAGCGGGACCGCTCCCGCTGCTTGCGGAGAGATCCGCGAAGCCTGGGCACGCTGAGCTCAGCGCGCGCAGGCTTCCGCATGCTGGCAACTCTCCGCAAGCAGCGGGACCGCTCCCGCTGTTTGCGGAGAGGTCCGCGAAGCCTGGGCGCGCTGAGCTCAGCGCGCGCAGGCCTGAGCATGCAGGCAACTCTCCGCAAGCAGCGGGAGCCCAGCGCTGGGCTCCCGCTGCTTGCAGAGAGGTGTGCGAAGCCTGGAGAGCGTGGGGGGTCTGTGCGCACCGACCCCTCTCACTCTCCAGGCTTCAGCGAAAGCCTGCATTCGCACCATAGGACGCACACACATTTCCCCTTCATTTTTGGAGGGGGAAAAGTGCGTCCTATGGTGCGAAAAATACGGTATTTCCTATGAATTGCCAAAGGCAGTAATAAATCGATTGATTTTAGATACTGCTAATAGTTATGTTGGCCTGATACTTTATTTAATTGTGTGGTTATAGTCTTTTGATATTCTTCATTGTGTGATCCATCCAGGAATCAGTTTCCACGAAGGGTGATATAAACATGTTTAAAATAAATGTACCAAGGCTGAACCTTGTCAGTAAAATATGGTTCCATCATTGCTAAACACTGATGAATTATGTCAGTGTCATCTTTTCTTCTAATGTTGTGGAGAGCCATCCTAACACCTGGCCATGGAGCACCGGGGCTGGATGGAGCAGTGGAGCTGCTACTTCATCCAAAGGCATATCTCTTGTACCAACCAGATCAGAAAGTGGCCGGAGAGTATTTTTCTTAAATTTAGCTGTATCAGCTCCAGACTGACACAGCAGAGGGGCCTGAATTGGGCTTCTATCTGGCTGCACAATCTGTTTAGGATCTAGTGGGTCCTTGGCTGACCTCCTGCCACCCCCATTCTGCCCAACCAGATAGAAAGTCCCTATCTCTAATCCCAGGTTTAACGTTCAGGCAAGCCCTGACTGCGCTCTCAGATTGTCTGCATCCAACTTAAATTCCACCCTCTATCTCCTGATTGGCTAATTGACTTGCCAGTTCCCACTGGAGGCAGACCCAGGGCCTGTCCATCACAGGCACCAGCAGGGACACTGCCCATGCCATCTCATCTTTTCACTGTTGCCTTCCAAGGCCTATACTGTTTGTCCATGGCTCCTGTAGCTATGATGAGCAGCAGAAGAAGCACCAGGAAAATATGGGGCTTAAAATTTGCCAATAACTCATAATTCTGTGTCATTCTCAACACTCATACTATTATATCTACTATACAGTAATACAAAAGAGCTGTGCATAACCATTGAATCATTAGAGTGAAATGTAGCACCTTTCCTTTCATGTCGTACCCAAATAGCCTTATCCTTTGCTTTATTTTCAAGAGGAAAAAAATCTCTGAACAACAAATTCCACTGAATTTTGTGTTCGTGTCATTTTCTTGTGTTCCATGACAATGCACAGACACAACGGTGCAGGCACAAAACAATCTTTGTTACAGATTTACATAAGAAAAAGTAGGAGTTGTCACTTTGTAAGTGGAGGTGGGGATGTATCTGAACAGCCATAAGCTACTCACGTTCTGTACATCCCATATGAAGCAGATGATGCAGAGTGCCTTTTAGAATGGTAGCACCTAAATCACCTCATTCCCATTGTCTCAACACTGTCAGCCAGTTTGTGACCAGCTTGGGTTTTCTAATTTTGATTTAAGCACATCTCGGGATGGCTCTGGTGGATGGTGGGCTCATGAATTTATGGCTCACTTGTATGTGGGACTCTCAGCACTTTACTGCAACACTGTTGTTTTTGTGACAGAGTCTGTTGGACGGGTTTTGGATTTATGGTGGAAATAATTCAGAATGGAGTAATAATTTTCCCTTGGCAATTACACTACCATTTGGTGCTTTGTCCCTACGGGGAAAATGAATGTACTGAGCTCTATCTGTGAGTTCAGTCGCTCAATGTAAGTGAAGAAACCAAGGTCAGAATGCAGCTGCACAACTCACAAATCGTCCCTTCAGAATTAGATATGTGGTCTTTAGTTAACTCATTGAAAGCTCCTATAATGATTTCAGCAATTTAAATATTTATTTTTGTGACAATCAGTTAGGAATCTTGGGATTCATATGATGTTATGGTTCTCTTTTTCTTTTTTTGTGAATTAATTTACAGTATTCTGTAGTATTTTCATTTAATTGTTTCCCCCCCCTGAAACGGTCATGATGCTTCTTCACCGACTGATGGGATTATGCCTTCTAAATCTCCCCATGTTTCATAGGAATTGCTAGCAAACTAATAATAGCTAATAAATATGAAACACGTTGCTTTCATAATTATTCCAAGCTACTATTATATCAACTATCATGGCAACATTAAAAGGTTGAATGTGGCCTATGTCTTCTCCGTTGAATTAATAAATGTTGTTGGGAGAATGTTGGAGCAAGATGGGACTATAATGAAAAATGGCACCTTGGGAGTTAGCTTCTTCCTGTTTAATCATAATGACCTTATAAATATTTTCTGTAACAAATGTTTGTGACTGTTCAGTTCCTATCATCAGGCTTTTTTTTTTAATCCTTTTGACCTTGCAGACATGAGTTCATTTAAATTATATGTTATGATGCATAGATTCATTTCTAAAGAACACTCTGTACTTGAAAACTTAAAAAAAGAATATTGACCTCATTGTATAATATAATGAAATGATTATAGTTTTTTATTTGTATCTGCACAAGGAAAAGCTTACCTCAGTTTCTAGTGTCACCATGACCTTTTTCCAATTAATGATTCACAATAACTTCTTTGATTATACAGAGCTGGCTATTTGCCTCAGAACATTCCACTAGAGATTATCAGATACTTATCCAAGGAAAAGGAATTTCTGCCTTGGCATGCTGCCAGCCGAGCCCTTTATCCACTAGATAAATTGTTGGACCGCACAGAAAACTACAACATCTTCAATGTAAATATATTTGTCTTTCTTTCTTGTGACCACTGAACTATTGTTGTCCACCCCAGTAAAATCCTGTAACTTGCTTAGGGCCTTTCTGCATAGCCAAGGTGCATCCCAAATGCACTTTAGACCCTGTGCCACAAGTTCCTTTTTATGTGTGTGTATATAGTTGGGCAGAGGGAGGATGGACTATTTGCCTTTAAAACAAAAGAAAACCAGCAGATATGCATTCCCAGTACTGAAGAGAAGGGCACACTGTCTTCCAGGGAATTGAAAAAGAAAAGAAAAATAAATAAGGGGGTTGTATCATGATTCGTCTAATAAGTTAGGAACATATGAAACTCTGAGTCACCTCAGTATATACTGACTGGCATCTGCTTTTCAGTGTTAGAGACAAGGATTTCCCCCAGTCCTATTTGCAATATAGAATAAAATATAGAAATTGAGGTAGCTCAGTTGGTGAGAGCGTGGTGGTGACATCACCAAGGTCGCAAGTTTGATTCCCATGTTGGACAGCTGTATATTCCTGCATTGTAGGGAGTTGGACTAGAAGATGATCCTTAGGGTCCCTTTCAACATGATTCTATGAAAAAAGACACATTCTGCATGAATTAAATGCTCAACAACATATGGTCTGGTTTAAATGTAGCCCAGGACCAGTTAGAAACCTAAACCAGCTAGCAACAAATACGAGATGAAAATGTGTGTGTCCTATAAAAGTTTATTTCATTTTTTTTGAACTTGGCTCATGCATTTTGAGCTTTCCCCACCCTTTCCCGAAGGTCCTTTGCCACCTACATTGACACAAGTATGGGGGCAGAGAGTGGCAAGGAATTATTGCAGCTCCATGCTAGCGTGATGCCTCCATTCTTTCATCCTTCTAATGACTGCCAATGGACACTGACCTCTATGCAGTGTACCCTTCCTTCCCTGTCATGCAATGCTGAAATCAGAGTTGCCAGCCTGTTGTTCCCTGTGCTGAAGAATCATCATAAATGTATCTTTTGCTGACGCCCTATTTAGTCTGACTGGGGAAAAATGCAATTTGAGTAAATAATAGCAAAAACATTGCTGGCTTATTCTGCATCTTCCCAAGGTATCATGCGAGAGCTGACAACGGACTTCGTAAATTAATTTTTGTCACAAGAATAACTTACTTGCCAAAAGACGGTATATTGTCATATACCATCCTTATGCAACTGAGTGAGCTGCTGTGTAAATAAAAATTATTCACTCATATTGTGCTACTATAACGTAAACTACATTCTTAAAACTGAATTGAATTTATATTTCACTTAAACATGGGTATTTGGCAGTAAGAAAATTACAATATGACTATGATGGCAGAGGCATACTTTACAGCTTGTCATAAAAAGTAAAGGTCCCTATTGTGTAAGGGTCAAAAGCAAAAACTTGTTACGCTTGCCTTTGTAAAAGTGCCAACAACTAAAATGACATTGAAATACAGGCATCGTTAAATTGTCCAATCTTGATATGCAGCTCACATTATTCAATATTATCACATCAATTGGCTGTGCCTACGTAATGGTTTTGCCATATCTGTGCATATAAAGACAGCCAAGCCTATCAATTTCATCTCTGTGTGTGGCCTCAATGTGTCACTTGTAAATGTTTAATGACGGACATTACTCAAACATGCATTTTTTAAGTCAAGAGTTGCCTAGCAAGGTAAATACTAGCCTGTCGAAGCTAGTATTTTCATACTTGTGTCAAACATACATCATTACATGTTTAAGAAAACCAGGAATGATCCAGCTGACTTCAAGCACTTCTAAACCCCATTCTTTCAGGAGGATTTTTAAGTTGAGCTGGGAAGAATTTTTGGACCCAGGTTTTCCTGTCCATTCATTGTGGTTGGTGTAGAAAGAAACTTGTGAACATAAAATGTGCCTGCTGGATCAGCCCAATGGCCCAGTCAGTCCAGCATCCTGTTCTCACAGTGGCCCAGCAGGTGACCAAGAGTAGTCCATAAACTGGACATGAGCACAACAGTACTCTACCTTAAAATTTGGGGGAAAGCGTTTTATGATGTGGCCAGGGGGCCCAAGAGTAAAAACACTTTTGAGGGTGCAATCATTCTCTCTCTGCTTTGAAAGTGGATATGGCACTAATTATTCTCTCTGAGGGTGCATCAATTTGGAACTACAGTGGAACCTTGGTTCTCGAACGCCTTGGTACTCAAACATTTCTGCTCTTGAAAGCCGAAAACCTGGAAGTAGGTGTTCTGGTTTTCAAATGTTTTTCGGAAGACGAATGTCCGATGTGGCTGTCGGCTGTTGTTTCCTGGGCGCATGTGCCAATCAGACACTGCGCCTTCGTTTTCGAATGTTTCGGAAGTTGAATGGACTTTCCGAATGGAATACGTTCGAGAACCAAGGTACCACTGTACTCAGCCTCTGAAAGCTAGGATTCCACTGATGGTCACTGGAATGGTTCCCACTTTAAAATCAGACCTTCTGCACACACACACAAACACAGCCTGCCCTCAAACACAAAGCCTCACTGTGCAGGTTGGTAGGGGGGCATGTTCAATATGACAAGAGACATTATCTCATACTTTGAGCCCCACTGATGACACATATGGCCGAAAAGATAGGCTACTACTTATCTTTAAAATGTCACATGTAATAAAACTATTTTAAAAGCTGTCTTTGAACTGAATGGAGCATGTTATCTTTTAACTATGAAAATATCTGATGCAGGGTTCTTTTCCCCCTTTTGTGTTTCAGGAATATATATTAAGACAAGTTGCTTCAATGTATCTTAAGCTTGGATGGCCAACAAATAATTTGGACAAATCATTTGTTCAAGCTTCCTACCAACACGAGTACTGTAACACTTTTCTTTTCCATTTTTAACAGTTGTAGAGCATTTGTAGTGAACCAAACTCCATAGGCTTAATGAACCTGATGCTTATTTCTGGGCACGCTCCACTGATTATCGTAAGAGGGGGCTGAGTATATTTCCACCTCTCTTGTTGAATCAGTGGGACATAAAATTGCAAAGGATTGTGCCTTTTGTTTTCATTTGTGGGCTTTACTATTATGAAAGTGTCTACTTTTACTAGGCTCTGAAAACTAAACGGCTCCTTAGTTATGATTTAAGTTCTAGCTGCATTTGGAAGAAGGACCAAGACCAAGGGGCATGCATGCTTGTAACTGGCTGGCTTTGTAGAAATGTCATTGCTTATTAACTGATTTACCATTGTAGGATACTGTGGTCTGTGCATCTCCAGTGGTCCACGAGCTTTGTTTAGGTGGTCTGCAGCGAATCTGTGGATTAGTGGTTCAAGACAGGAGGGAGCACAACCACCTTTTTAATTATTCATATAGATGTTTAATTATATTTAATTTCTTATATTGCATTTGATTGTATTACAATCTGAATTTTATGGGATTCAGTTGTAGTACAATAATATATAACATATAAGAAATAAAAAAATAAAAATCTTTTTATATATTATATATTATTTTACAAAATAACATTGTAAAAATACAATACAACATCTAGCACAGTGCATTACAATTGCTACAACAAGCAAGACCTTCAACAATTTTCAGGTGGTCCATTGGGGGAGAACCACTGGTTTAGATCTTGTAAGCAATTGTGCATTTTCATTTGAGCACTTGAACATATTCATTAATATGACCCTAACACAATTTTTGTTTCTGCTTTGGGGTTACCCAGGGAGTTACGCCGTGAAGTCATTATGCTGGCTTGCAGCTTTGGTAACAAGCACTGCCACCAGCAGGCTGCAACCCTAATATCAGACTGGATTTCCAGCAACAGAAACAGGTAAAAAGGATTGCAGCATGCATCGCCCCTTTTCCTCTTAGTTAGAATTACTGGAATTACTCCCCCCTCCCTTTTTAAAAATACATTTTACCTAGAGATTGACATGATTTTTAAAAATTAAAATGAATTCAGTAGTTGAAAAGCAAATTCCAAGGAAGAGAGGCAAACGCTGTTATTGTTGTTATTAAAATTTATATCTCACCCTTCTGAAAGTGCCCAGGGCAGCAAACAACAAGCAAGAAAACAATAAAAACATATTAAAACAGTTCCAATACAGATGCAGATGAAAAGTGAGAAAGGTCTTATTTATAACACTTGTTGGAAGAGAAAGGTATTCAGTAGACACCAGAAAGACAACAAATTTAATCTTAGTACCATTTCACTGAGCCACTAGACATCGTTGAAACTTACCATTAAGTGAAAACTAGCAAAACTATTTAAATACATGCATTTGTTTAAATGTGTATTGTGAATCAAAATGGAGTTTCTGAAATTCATCTCCAGTACTGTACTGTGAAGCAATTGCTTTCGGGAAATTAAGATGTTTGCTACAGCCCTTTCATGTGTGAAGAAGTGCATTACTCACACTCCTTACTTATGACAGCCTAGTGGCTCAGCCTAAAAAATTAAAAGAATTACCATAAGGTTTGCCTGTGCTCGAGAATCAGCCTTGTTAACCTCTTTAACCTTCGCAATGCATCAGCTTTGAAAGCAAAACGTGTTTCAAAATACATTATCCTTTTCAGAGTTTCTTCTGGAGAGAGATTCACTTAATCTGTATTCTTACTTACGAAGCACAAGAAAGAAATGGTGACAGGAGGAGGAACACCAATCATGTACAAGTTCTCCAATTATATCATGTTTATTTACTCAATTTGGCTACTCCTGGATCTAACATTGGAGGCTCAAGTAGCATTGGGCTAGGAGTGCATATTTCCAGCTCCATCTGCTTTCACCAGCTATGGCCCCCCTGGGACACAGATCACGAGGACTCTGTACTCCCTCACTCTGGTAACCTTCAGATTGGACTACTTCAGTGCATTCTGTGACTATTCAAACACATTAACTCAGGGGTCGGCAAGGTTTATCTTGCCTGGGCCAGATCGGTCCCACGGATATCCTTCTGTGGGCCAAATTGTGTGTGGTCCCCCCCCCCACAATTTATGGCATTTGTGCATGCACAGACGCGATTTCCAGTGCCACAGAAGTGAGTCCATGCATTGTGCCACTTTAGCGCAGTGCGTGAGCGGGCACCTCGGTTCGGGGGCAGCTTGTGGGCCGGTCGAATGACCTCCATAGGCCACTTCCGGCCCATGGGCCTTAGGTTGATGACCCCTGCATTAGCTGATCCAAAATACAGTAGCCAGATTATTGCCCAGGGTTCATTTAGAGCTCATATAACCCATGCTTTGAAGCAGTTGTGCTGGTTTTCACCTTATAGAAAGAAGGCCCAATTCAATGTGCTTACACTGGTGTTTAAAGCCCCGAACAACTGAGGCCATGTGCCTCCTGCCTTCATAGTGTGTGGGTAATATTGCAAATCAGAACAACTTTCCGCCTATGTTTTTATTCTTGTTTGTTTCCTTAAACTCATTAACAGCATATTTAACTAGTCACAAAATGAAACTGGCCTCAATGGAACTTTCTCAGCCTTCTGGACATTCTTGGATAAATTTTTAATGTGTCATAGAATCTACATCTCCCTGCACATATAATTCTTTGTTCTGTGCTATGTATAGCCTTAAGGATGTACTTTAAACAAATGGTGGCTACATTATCTATGCAGGTGTAAATGAAGTGATACAGTATATTATTTTAGAATAGCACAGAGAGAGGATAGCAACCAATGTTGCCGAAATTAGTTAATTAACAGGCTATTGCAGCAACGGAGTAGAGTCTTGCAGTGAAATCAATAAAGCTGTTTTAAGTAGAAAGAAGTGTGCTGAGTACAACTTAATCAAGACTTTAGTGTGAAAGAAGACCCAGGGCATATATCCAATAGGATTAAGGATTAACATGATAACAAGTAAATACAGGCTTTATTGTCTGGCAATGTCATTAAGAAGACAGTTTATTCCCTATGTCTTTTAGATTGTCAAGTAAAGCAAAGGGTTGCTTGCTAAATGCTATGGTCTGGATATATCTATTAATTTAAGAACCTCATGAGTGACTTATAAGCAATTTAACCACAGAACACAAGGACTAGTAGGGCCATTTAGTCCAAACACCACATTGAAACTTAACTATCCATTCCAAATATTGCATGTACAGACCAGTGATTATAGTTTTATTTTATTGTTTCTAATATTCAGACAGGGAGTAGCAGTTGTGTAGAGACTATTACCAGATTTGCTAGTGTGCATAACCACGTATCATACACAAGTCCTAATTTTGGAATTAACAGTACTACTCGAGGAATCTTTACTAGAAATAATTGACTGCATGCTTACAGAATTGAATTATCTTGGATAACATTGCTTACTTTGTGGAATTTCAATCAATATTTGTGTGCTTGCTCCAGAGAGCCAGCAATAACCACGCCTGTTGCAAGTGCAATGTTTATTTATAAACCAAGGTTTAAAGGTGATAGCAATACAGGTCAATACAGTCAATAGCAATACAGTCAATTGGAAGTGACTTAGAAGCAAGGAAACAGCTTTGTGGGGTGAAGCACCTGTAAAGAAACACATAATAGAAAGGATTCATGCATTACACGGGTAAGCCAACCCATATGGTGCCTGGACCATGTGCTTAGTTACTGTAGCAGAGATAGGGAATTATGAGGTGGAATCTTAGATCCAAGTTCATTATAGAAAAATGAAGATACCAGGAAAGTTGCATGCAAAGTAGTTGCTTTTCTCATCTCAGAGAGCCAGAGGCCGGTGAGATATGGAGAGAGGTCCGAGGAGTGAGGCACTGTAGTTATGGGTCTCACTGAGGAAGGGATAGTATGAGGAGAGCTTCTGCAGTTGTCTCTGTGATGAAAGGAAAATTGTAACAGCTAGATTGAAATGGTCTGGCAAGGGAGAAGCAGGTGGTTAAGGTAATTCTTCCACCTGTGAAAATGTTGCCCCATACTGGGGTGCTTGGTTAGCCAAACCTAGGATAAAATCAGCAATCCACGAATAATAATAATAATAATAATAATAATAATAATAATAATAATATATTTGTGGGAGAGAGTGTTATTTATTTGTTTTTGTTGTATTATGTATTTTGGGTTCTCATTTTGTATTTCTATGTTGTGAGTATGGTTTGTTAGGAATTAATAGTGCTTATACCCAAATAGCAGTTAGTAGTAGTAGTAGAAGAAGAGTTTGGATTTGATTTCCCACTTTATCACTACCCTAATAATCATTATAGCATTTAAAAGAGCAATTATTACGTTCATCCAGAATTTTGAAAAGTTAGTTCTTATTCATATGGGAGTGTTATATAAAACAAATCTGTAATCAAACACACTGAAAAGCTTTGGCTAAATTCTCAGAATTAAAACGGGACATCTGATTAATTTCCTTTCTTAAATGTTTCCCTAAATGGTTTGAAGCATGTCACTAAATCAAAGAGCTGCCTAAATTGCATCCAATTACATTTTAAGAAATTAGAACACCATTTGCCTAGAAGATAAATAATTAAGGGCCTATTTTATAAATGTATTTCCATTTGTTAGAACTTAGTTTAAACAAGAACAAGCATGTACCAATTAATTATAACTTAAAAGATTATTCTTAACTCTTTGTAAAGCTTTATTATTAATCATTGAAAAAATAGATTTCTCTGTAAAGGCACAGCATGATTTTAATTGTTATTTTTTCTGTTTAATTTTTAACATTTTCCAAAGTGCTTAATTTTTAATCAGCAGCTATGCTAGCCACATATTTTATCCTTGCCATGTCTCCTATGCAAGATAAATAAAGTTAAATAAATCACAACAGTACATGTATTCAAATAAAAGCCATTTAAAATGCTTTCAAAACTGAAGCATACTCTCTGAAGTATTGATCATAGCTTTGGTTTAAAAAATGAGTGCAGGCGAGATAGCCCAGGAGGGGTTTATTCTAACAAAGGAAGATCTTTGGCAGTATATCCTTAAATAACACTCAGCCACCATTTCCAATTCCCTCTAGTTAACGTAGCAAGTGAATGCTTTCTGCTCTTGCATAAACACTGAAGTTGGGCGACCAGAGCTTTAAAACCATGGAACTGTTAAACCACCAGATGTAAACCTTGAAGATACCTTCTGTCTAAAAATCTAAAAAAAGAGAAAGAAACCCAAATGAACTAGAGGAAAGAAAGGGTATATAGAATTATCCATGGTGTGAATAAGTGAATGGAGAGAAGTTCTTCTTCCACTTTCATAATTCTAGAACCTGGGCTAATCTAAAGAAGCTGGATGGAATATTCAAAGCAGACAAAAAGGAGTATTTATTCACACCAGAATTAGGTTACAGAATTTGTCAGAAGTAATAGTGATCACCACCAACTTGAGCCACTTTGAGCCATATGCCTGTAATAATAATAATCATAATCTTTATTGCGGTCCAATGATCCATAACATGGATTCAGAATAAAATACAGATTCTGAAGCGTTTTTGTTTAGTCATGGGCCTGTTGATCTTTGATTCGTATGACTACTGAAAGAAACTTTGCCACGGCCACTGTGATATCATTGGACTTGTCGTCCAGAAGATATTTGATATAGTAGGCTTCAGATTGACCCGGTCGATTTGACAATAGTGGTTTAATCAATAATTCCTTAGTTTGATCATATTGTCTGCAACGCAATAAAATATGCCACATGCAGTCAATGTCCTGAGAGCACACACAGATCCTATTTTGATAAGGGATACCTCTCAGTCTGCCGTTTAACACTTCTGGTGGGAATACATTTAATCTGGCTTTGGTGAAAACACGCCGATATGTTGGTACAGACAAATTTCTTAGATAATCAGGTGTCTGAAACTCAAACCCATAGTGAATTCCTACTGCTAATGGGCCACAGATAACATGAGATTGAGATAGGAGATCACTATGTGATATGTCCCAAAGCCTTTGCCTCACAGATTCAAGGGCAGTATCATAGCCCAGATGGTACAGGAGAGAAGGTGGCATACCAATCAAAGTGGCTTTTCTAACCATAATTTTCATCCATGAGCTGGTAAACTCCTCATTGCTTAGGCATGGAATCCATATGCCTGCGGATTCCAGTTGCTGGGGATCACAAACATGAGGGTGCCATGAGCTCGTATATCCTGCTTCCTGACTCCCCAAACACATGGTTGGCAACGTGCAAAGCATGATGTTAAACTAGATTGGCTTTTGGCTTAATCCAGCAAGTCCTGTGGCAACTGTTATTACAGATAAAATTTTGGGGGAGATTGTTGCTATTGTATATTTGTGATTCTGCTCTTTTTAAAGATAATTTTTTATGTGGGTGTTCATTGTTTTAGGTATTTGTTTTATGCATATGTGTATTTTTTTGTAATTGTCCACTAATAATTCAACAAAATTGTACTCAATGCAGTTTGAAGTATAGTTGAAATAGATGTGAAGTGGATTTGTAAATGTATAGGGCAATCCTACACATATCTACTGAAGAGTAATCACCACTGAGCATAGGATACATGGAAGATGATAAATAGACTGAATTTTCATAGAAATAAACTTTAGGAAGCAAGAGATAAGCACCTTCTTACTGTAGGAAGTGATAAATATTTTCAGATGGTGCACTGTTCTGCTCATGTATACTGCTGATTGTATCCCAGCATTTGGTCAGTGTGCAAAGCTAATGAGACAATCAGCTTGAAAGGAATTGCCTCTATTTTTCTTTTTGCAGATGTCTTGTTGGCTTACAGCCCTACAAGTAGGGAAAGCCTTTTGAAAGCCACCTAAATGATAAAAAAGATAATTTAAAATAAAAATGTAAGTGATAGTTGTCTGCTGCCACTTGACGGTACAACCCTAACTATGGCTTCAAGTATGGAAAAAAAGTTTTACACTAATAAATATAAACGTTTAAGAATAAGACATATTTGAGATTGGGACCAGGACGGTAATCATTTTTTTCATCGAAATTTCATATTGGACTGATATGAGCATTGCAGCCTATTATTTCCTCAGTTTACACCATCCAGCCAAATGCTTCTAAGGAGGTTGTGCAGGTATGAGGTGGACAGGTGATGAATTATTCTCCCAAATCCTCCGCCTATTTTTTTTTGTTGCAAGTCCAGGTCAGGGATCCTGTGAAGTAGACAGCAACATATTGCAGCTTTCCCACCCCCAACTATAAAGTTGATCCCTATCTTCAGTTGGGAATACTCTACCCCACTGAGGAAGGACGTTTCACTGGCTTTCCTTGGGAGTAGAAGGGGAGTTTCTCCTTCACACTTGGTCTGAAATAGGAGTGGGAGCTTGCATAAATAGCTTGCTCCTCCCCTGAGACTTCCTTCTCTGATCCACAGTGGCATCATGCTCGCCTCCTCTTGAGCAAAGTGGGCTTAGCCAGTTTCCAAAATGGAGCTGAGTGGGGAGCATCCTAATTTGGGGGTCCCTTTTATAACCCACTTTAGTCTGCTCTGAATTTGATTGGCTTATGGTGGGTTAGGGCTTAATTTGGCTATTTGGTTGGTTTGTCATTTCATGCAGGCAGATAATGGTCAGCACCCTGAGGCATGTTGGGTTGAAGGCACCCCACTAACCGTCCTTTATTCTTGACCGCTTTGCAGGGCTGTTTGGTCTGGTGCTTGGGGCCTGGCAAGTGCCACCTGTTGAATGCTGAACAGGGGTGGGACATGTACCTATCAGGGCATGTACCTGCAGCTTCCCTTTATGGGAAGATGGCTTTGCCTTCCTTCATGATACCTTGCATGAGGGAGTTTCTCTGGGGTGGTTTGGCCCTTAGCAGCAGGCAGGAGGAGATTTTCTGCCTGTTAGCACAGATTATACCTGCCCAAATTTTAATTTGGTTTGGTTCAAGTTTTCCTTGTTATATTTCCTACAGGTACAAAAATTTTGCCCATACTTCCCTGCCCCCCCCCTGCAGTTTATAGATCGGGGAGGGAATTTTAAGTCAGGGAATCAACATAAGGGTCATAAGTTATATTCCCTTACCCTTTCCCCGTTTTAAAGCATAGGGAAGTCAAATTACAAAAACATAATTTTAACCTGCCCAGTCCACTTGTGTCACATGACCAGTATAGCTTTAAGATGTATATTCTTTTGTTGGAACATCTTATTAATATAATATTACTAGGATATGTTTTTTTCTCCCTTCTTTTTTTAAAAGAATACCTCTTAATGTAAGAGACATCGTCTACTGCACAGGAGTTTCACTGATGGATGAAGATGTATGGGAATTCATCTGGATGAAATTCCACTCTACTACGGCAGTATCGGAGAAGAAAATATTGTTAGAAGCTTTAACTTGTAGCGATGACAGAAATTTGTTAAACAGGTATGCTAATTTAGTTGACATTTCCAGTCCCTCCCCCAAAAAAGCTTGTTGTTGACATGATCACTCCTGACCACCTTTTCCAGCTTTGTGGAGTCCATTTTGCTCCCTGGTGTGCACCAGAGCTGAGGGTGAGGAAACAAGATGGGAGACTGCTCAAATGCAAGTGAAGGAAAACTCCAATCAAATGCAGTCAAACAGTGGTGAGGGCTCATTATCAAGCCTAGCTAGTGGCAGTGAAGACAGCAAAGAAGGCATAATTTGCTGCCTCCCTTACATTCTCATTGGGCCATCCAGGTAGTACGGGCCTTTTACATTCTGTTCCGAAAGAGCTGACAGAACCAACGATAGCTTGCTGCGACTTGTTTGAAAAGTATTTTGAGGATAAAATTGCTTGCATCCGCCTGGACCTTGATTCTATTGTTACAGCAGATGAATCTCAAGAGGTGTCCTGAGCACTGTCCAGGCCTGTTATGTTGGTTGAATTTCCGTTAGTAAGGCTCAAGACGTGGACAAGGTGCTTGGATAGGTCAGGGCCACCACTTGCACACTGGATTCTTGCCCCTGTTGGCTCATAAAAACTAGCAAGGAGGGGACAGCTGGCTGGGCCAGGGAGGTGATTGATGCTTCCTTGCAAGAGGAGGTGGCCCCTGCCTGCTTGAAGGAGGCAGTGGTAAAACCACTTCTCAGTAAATACTCCCTGGATTTGGAAAATCTAAGTAATTACTGGCCAGTTGTCTCCTCTTCTTTGGCAAGGTTCTAGAGTGGGTGGTCACAGATCTGATCTAGGTACTCTTGGAGGAAACTAATTTTCTAGATGCATGTCAGTCAAGGTTTAGGCCAGGTTTTGCTGCAGAAACTGCTTTGATGCCTGGTGATTTCTGTTGGGAGAGGCACAGAGGAATATCAGCTTCAGCTGGTGGCCCAGTTGCGCCCCTGTCGGGACAGGGACAGCCTAAACTTCTGTCATCTATGCTATGGTTTCCTGTAGGTTAGATTACTGCAACACGTTATACATGGGGCTGCCTCTGAAGACAGTTTGGAAACTTCAGCTGGTGCAGAATTCTCCAGCTAAGTTGCTCACCGGGGTGGGGCAATACAGTTTGAACATACAATGCCAATCCTGGCCTGACTGCACTGGCTGCCAATTAGTTTCCAAGCCCAATTCAAAGTGCTGGTTTTGACCTATAAAACCTTAAACAGCCCAGGATCACATTACCTCAAGGACTGCCTCTCCCCATATGGACCAATCTGTACCCTGCAATCATTATTGGACGTGCTTCTTCATGTGCCTCCTCTGTGAGAAGTCTGGAGGGCAGCAACACAAGAATGGACCTTTTCTGCAGTGGCTCCCTACTTGTGGAATGGTTATCCCTGGCATCTTTGTTACATATCTTTAGGCACCAAGCAAACTCATTCTTTTTCTCTCAAGCCTTTGGCTAATTAAGCAATCTATGGCCTTTTGAACTGGGGGTGGGGTATTGCTTTCACTTGTTGTTCTGGTATGTATTTGTGAGTTTTTATATTGTAAACGGCCCTGTAATCTTCGGACGAAAGGTGGTATAGAAAATTAATTAATTAGAAATAGTAATATTAGTCATAGTATCACTTTGTTCATTCTTCCATAAATTTAAGCATTTTTAAATCTCTCTTGTGGAAGTGTTTGTGTGTGTTTTAGTGGTTTTTCTTCTTCAGATTAGTTATTACTTGATTAGTTCCAAGAGAATAGCATATAACATAGAAGAAAAAACAGAGCAATACAAATAATAGTATTTCAGATCTGCTCATGGCACTGGAAACACTCAGGACATATTTAAAGCTTTTTCCTAATAATCAAAACTGATATCTCCTTTTTGCAGATTTTCAAGACATATTTGTATTATGTGGATAGCATTTCTTCCAAATCATATATTCCAAGTTTACTTGAAAATGATTGCAAATCTCACTTAAATTTTGGGTAAGCATAATCTCAGAGTAGCATTTAGGATGAAATCTAAAATGAAGCAATTCAGTTTCAGGTTTTATCAAATATCTGTCATAGGCCAATCATGAAACAAAACACTTTTTTCTATCATACAAAGTCTTGCTTCTTTTCTGTACTTTATAAAACAAAAGTCCAGGAAAGCTTCTGCAATGAATTTCAAAATCATGTAGCAATTTCTAACCTTCATTGCGAGTGCCAGGATGTCTAATAGCTCGATATTTTAGTATTTATGCTGGCAACAACTAACCATTTCTCCTCCCTTCTCTTCTTATTCAAGGCTTCTTAACCTGTCTCTTAATTCAGAGGTTGTCCTGGATCAGGATGCAATTGATGTCATAATCCATGTAGCTAGAAATCCACATGGAAGAGATCTTGCTTGGAAGTTTTTTAGAGAAAAATGGAAAATATTGAATGCAAGGTAAAATATATGCCTATCAATACAAAACAAGTGAGAGTACTGGCCGCAACTTTCTTACAGCCATTTGCTTCTTCATTGTTTCAAATATTTAGTTTAGTATTTATTTTATCTTAACAATTGTACATATTATACACATGCATAAGTAAGCATTTTGGATCTAAACCTCTTGTGCATGGGGAAATTAACACACAAACACACCCGTCTCCCCATCTGTTGTAGTGAGAGTTGAATCTGGGGAGAAATCTGTGACCATCCCATCTCAATGCATTAGCAAAGTTGTCATTTATTACTTATAATGACAGTTAAAATACACTGCAGTTTTCATTACCAGTACCAATACAGTACAGTTTATACATTATTTAGAGTTGGATCCAGACTAACAGAACAATTCTAACCCTCAAACCTCCATGCTGGAGAGGGTTAGGATGTGGTGATGGTTTCCTCAACTCAAATATGTTCAGCTCTGCAAGCAGAGGGGGCTGTGTTGCAACAGAAATCCCCATTGCCCATTGAAAGTACAGCCATGCGGAAGCTACCACCATTGGTATCCGAACCAGAGTAGCCAGCATAAACCACTGAAACAAGATGTTTTGGGAACATATCTGGGCCAACCAAGGAACCACTAAATCCTAAACCAGCCCAGCTACTGGTCATGGACCTGATTAAAGGCTCTTTAATGTGCTAGCAAAAGCTGGCTCAGTGAACTGGCAGTTTTACAGCAGCCCACCCCCCACATTTGCAGTTCCACCACTTTATTTAGCCCTGCTGCTCCCAGGCATTCATTAGGATTGCAGCCTAAATTAGTTGAACTTTCTCCTTTCCTTTCAATGGGAAGAAATGATAATGACTGCATAGTGACATCCGTGGGAACCAAGTTCCATTAACTTAAGTCTGGATCTAGCCCATAAATTTTGTGAAATGTCTTCTTTTCAGGTATCAAATTTTTCATTTAATACAATTTATTCATTCATTTTATGAAGTTTATTACCAGGGACCCACTGGCTACATTAAGTTTACTGTAACCAGATAAATAGCAAAGCAACAGCAAAGAAGAAGCAGGAACTTTGAGTTGTATTGAACTAAGTCCTTAGCACTCAAGAGTTGTATCCAATTCTGAGTACTGAGTACTTAGTTCAATACAACTCTATAAATTGTTGTATCCAACTCTATAAGTGTTGTATCCAACTCAAGAGTAGGAATAAACATACTGAAATTAATTGCCATCACTAATCTAAGTCTATTGATTACAGTGTCTACACTAAGTAGAACTCAGTTGGATACAACCCCTAATTGCTTTTCTTTACCTGCAACGGAGGGGAAAGAGAAAAGATAATGTGCCAAGTCCAATGCTCACAGCAATTTATTCATAATTTCCCAAGTCATGGTTTTGGAGAGTCATCTGAACTGAGTTATTGTTTTTGATACCATCCAGCTTTATTTTACTTTTAAAAAAGTTATGAGCTGTCAGCTTCACTATTGTGGTAATAACCCAATCTAATATCTGTTCTTTCTTTGCTGATACAGCTCTTGGTATCCAGTGTTTTGCAAGAAGTATGTTATATGTTAGCATAATACCCAGGGGACCTGATATTTATTGATTTTTTTAGTTCTTTTCTTTCGCAATATTCTGTGAATCTATGACAATCTAACAAACGAATAGCCAACAAATTACAAGTCAAAACGGTTTATTTTGGTAAGGGTGGGCTGGAAAATACTTCTTAACATTCAAGCAATGTACAGGACAAACATGGGGGGGGGGAGAACAACATAAATTAAAAGTGAATTTAGAACTGGAATCCTTGAGGCAACAGATAATGTGAAAGAGAAACGGCAAGCTATGACAAAGGGCATGATCCTTTGTAACACAGTTATGCGAATGATATCCTTAGTGACCCACTGACAGGCCATCACATCATGAGTAAGTGGAGCGGATCATGTTAGATGATGATATGGGAGCTATGTTCAGATCACCCATTTCCCATGACAGCCTGGCTTGTTCCCTGTGCATATGCCAGAGGCAGGGGGGCAGGACTTATTATGCCCTTGGAGAGGAGGCTACTGTACCATCACAAGAGCAGGGAAATGCCCAGAATACCTATGATACAACAAAAGCAGAATTAAAAGCATCAGTATTGCATAGGAAAAAAGTATCATGGCATTATTCACTTGAGAATGGGAATGAAGGAGTCTTTTCCACTTAGAATACAGAGTCACTGCTATGTAATTGCCATGTAACTTAAACAATTAAACTTAGAACAGTTGTGTCTTCCATTTTTAAGCAAAAGAGTGGATATAGCCAGTCAGATCCAATAAGTGTTAGTTTATGGTGGGAAAGGCCATACCTAAATGGTCATATAAATGTTGGTGAGTTCCCTCGCCTTTAGACTGTTAATACCAGCATGTATTATGCAAAGAAGTTACAAACCAGCCAGAGTGTCTGTAGCTTGAATATCAGCTGGTCTTCCCCTAACTTCCTATTTTTAGTTCTGCCATTAATAAGCAGGTTCTTGACCCAGTGTGATCGGCTGGCTATGCTGCATAGAGAAAATTATTTATTTCATATTGCCTCAGTGAGCCAAATTGCTTTGAATGGAGTTTAGTAGATATATTCTGGTATGATGAATTCAGATTTAGTGGATTCATATGCTCAACAGAAAGCATTTAATAAGTTTAGTGATAAGGGGAAAAAAACACTATGCTGATGTAAATGTTAGGTTTTAGCCTTAAGGATATGACCCAGCCTGGCTATTCTCTGCTTTTATGGATTAGACTGTATATATGGACCAGAAACATCAGGTAAAACTGTAACTGTCATAATAAAACTTAAATGTAATAGATATATTTTAACATGTAAATAATCAAGGCATTGTTGTTCAATCTATTTCATATTTGCATTTTTGACCTGCTGTTGAAGATATGGGGAAGCATTATTTATGAATTCAAAACTTATCAGTGGAGTCACAGAATTTCTTAACACAGAGAGTGAACTAAATGAGGTAAATATTATGCAGTTCGGTGCCTTGAAGTTATTTTATATTCATGTTCATTTTGATGTCTTAAGTCTTACATATCTAAAAGTAGCCGGGCTACATACAGTAGCCATAGTGTTTTGCCATGTAATGATACCTATCGCGGCTTCCTCAGCGCCTTATAATGGTGTGTGCAGAATGGCTGCACTAGAGTTTCATTTAAGGGAAAGGCAGCTTTGTCAGAACACCTTACCCCCAAATCATTTGTGTTTCTACTCAAAAGTAAATCTACTGAGTTCAGTGGGAACCTTTCCCAAGGACTACCTAACAACAAAAGCCTACATGAATAGGAGGTGTGGGGCCTCTTGGCATTAGTTCAGGCATACCTCCTATGTTTGCTTAGAGTCAATTTGCACGGGATTATAACCTCTAAAAAATGGTGCTCATAATAGTGTCAAGAAGCCCCTCAAATTGGTGCATAAACACCCAGCCATTTACAATAAAGAATTAAGGATGTTTTACTAGCCTAATTGAGCACATCTTTTATAATGGTTGATAAACTGGGGCTCTTCAGAGAAGAGCCTGAGTGTTTTAGTTTAACTTTAGCTTCTAAGTTACATTAGGAGTGTTTCCAATTTTCTGTATTTAGTTTCTTATGTAGGAGTAAAACTTGATAAGAGCCCAGCTGTCTGCAACATAAAGCAGCTGGGCTACAGGAGAGACGGAGGAAGTGATGTTAATATAATCAGGCATTGGCGCGTCAATATCTTCCAGCACAATTTGAAGCAATTGCATCACACCTAATTGATGCAGTCTGTTGCCTTATTGCATTTTGTAATAAATCTCCCTGTAAAATATTACAAGAACTTATTTCAAATGTAGAGCTTTGTCATCAATATCCAACTTGTTCATATGCTTTGGAAGAAAAGAAAATATGAACATCTTTTCAAGTCCAAATTAACCTGGGAAAATTGCATTTCAGCTAAAGAACTTTATAAAGACCTACGAGGAGGGATCTGCTGCCTCTTTCTCACGAGCTGTGGAAACAGTGGAAGCCAATGTCCGGTGGCAAATGCTTTATAAAGAAGAATTATTTCAGTGGCTGAGAAAATCGCTGGCACACTAATCAGTGTTTCTAACCAAAACTTAGCACCAAATTGTGCAGCCAGGAGGAGAAGCACAGTGTGACATTCCAAGAACTTTTGACTGGAAGCACAATGAAGACTGGTTAAAATGGAAAGAATATATAGATATATTATATTTTTGCACCAATCTCCTCAAAACTAAAAGGCAAGGGAAGAAAAGAACTATGACAGAGAGAAAGGGTCATGAATGCTTACAAAACCAAGTCCCCACTGTACCATGGCCAAATGTGATATTAAGTGGTGCATGTAAATGTTAATGTCAGTTTTTTGGGGGGAGACCCTCAGAATATTTGTGCATGGTTGTATGGTTCCTGCCTGTATTCTAGCATGCTTACTTAAGGTGTCCATGTTTGTGTGTGAATTTCTGTTACATCGAAGATGGGCATTATGCAAAAGCACAAAGACTATGACAATCAGTGTCACAACAGCAACATAAGGTGGAAAGAAGAACGTAAATGATCTATATGATCAGCCTGTGACTAACTGTCACCTTTCCATGGTGTAGGTCAGTTATGTCAGCACTTAGATTGTCTCAGTTACGATTTGGACATTGACCCTCTTTTTGAGTTGCAGATGATTATACAAATTAAATGCTCCCCTATTTTAAGTCAATGATACAGACACGATTAGAGAAAGTTTATTCTCACAATATGTTATAATTCCAAAATTTATTCACTGTTGAACAGCTAACAACAAATTTAGCCCTCTGATCACCATACGTTTAAATGGTTTATGAAATGAGTTTCACATATGTTCTTGGACAAAATCCATAAATCACCCTTATGTGTGGATTTTAGTGTGCAAAAAATACTCATTAGGTGTGATGCAGAAAGTATGGTAATTAATTACACAGCTACCAATGCTTGATATCATGAAAAATATCAAATCAACAGAGAAAAATAAAACAGAATCTGTAGAGAAACAAGAAGATCTTCCTAAATAATGATCCAGTTCCCCTCTTGTCTTTTCAGCATAAGAGTGTTATTTATTCACACAAGCATCCCATAAAAATTAAACAAGATGGCATTTGCAGCAATTTTTAATACTGTGGTAGCCTATGTTTAAAAGTAGTCTCTTGTATCTGTTCTACTTTTCATGTGAGGTATCTTCTAGAGCTTTTCAAAAGCTAGATCCTAAACATAATTACCACAGAATAAGCCCCACTGACTATTGTGGAAGTGCACATTTTTTCTTCAAATACCTGTTAAATAATGAGCTTGCAAAAACGAAATAGTTTCTCTTCACAATTTGTACAACCCATTCATCAATCTTTGGAATGAATATTCACCCATATTATCTATCTAGTATAGAAAATCTTGACTATAACCTACCAAGTCAATAGTCTTTTCTACTTCCCACAATATTTAGTTGCTTATTTTCTCTCTGTTCTCTGTCCTTCGACACAGGACTTGAATCATTACAATAACCAAAGGAAAGAAATATTTTATCTCGTCGTTCATTTTGGAGGGTGGCGCAGCTTAGATAATATCACAATAACAGCAACTGCCAGTTTTCACCTTATACAAGAGTCATAAGTGGTAGCTTGGCTACAAGCCAGTCAGTAACACAACAGCATTGCTAACTGCAGAACTGGCAGTATTAGGTGGGTGTGGGGTGATCAGATACATACAATTGCTTCCATGGAGCTTTGTTCTTCAAAACCTGTCCATAATTGTGTACCTTGATTATTTTAATTTGGTTCCAGAGACAGTTTGCAATTTAGAAACATAGGAAGTCAAAGAAGTAAATAGAAATATGTATAGCCCTTGATACGTACTGCCATTTTCTTCACTGACTGACAACTATAGGAAGACACTTATGCAAGCTATAATTTGAAATAACATTAACAAGCCCTTGATAGTACTCTATTCCAGTGTTAAGGAGTTTCTCTTTTCTATAGCAAAGCATTATCTGGAGCTCTCTTTGTTCATCGAGTGAGCCACATGTAGCTTGTTGGATGTTCAGATACTGCTCCAAGACAAATGTATGGCAGTAATGTATATTTGGCCTTATGACATTCTCATCGTTTCCTGCAGCCTTTGTAGAGTAAAAGCCCAGGAAAAGGAATCAGAGCCAAGGCAAAGGGAGTAGTGTGACTACATGACAGATCAAAGGAAAAGACTGCCAGGGCAAGAGAAAGGGGGGAATAAGCAGAGAAAGTAATGGCTATTGCTAGAAGGTAGGGAAAATGAGGACAGCATGGACTAAGGGAGGTTTGTTGTTGAAGGCAAATCTTTTGGGGCAAGCTTGGGGGTGGATAACCGGTGGGCCCCCAGTTGTTGGATTCCAACTCTATGGAAGCTTTGAACCAGCCAGCATGGTCAGTAGTCAGGGGTGGTCGGAGTTGTAGTCCAAGAACAACTGGGGGACCACAGGTTCCCTATTCCTGTCTTGTATTTTATATTATGTAAAGTTAGAAAATCTCGCCAGTGAACACCCATGGTGTATATGTATTATATATAGCAGTTATGTTATAGAATTAATGAAAGGGGGGGTGTTCCAAGGCTTTTTAGATCACATCCTAGCAAAGTGTTGATGCAATGGTGCATTTTGTAATTTCTTGCTTGGAAAAAAAAGGAATCTGTGAATATGTAGAAAAGCATTCCAGTATTCTTGAATACTGAGCTTGCTTTCCTATTAGATCTTCAGTAACCAGTTTTAAATTACTGAAAGACTGCGTCTAAGTCCGTGTTATTCTTGCACATGGAGGTCTCTCCATCAGTGCAATTGGTTTCTGAGCATTGATTTCTAACTTCATCACAAAAGTTGAATATCACAAGCTTCTGACCTTTCCATTGATTGTGAGCTAATATAAGCAGGATGGCTCAAATCAGCGTGCACAAGATATGGTTTGCTGGTTGCTTTTATTCTGCTCTAAGTATTCCTGCTTTTTAAAAACACTCTACTTTTCATTTAAATCTATGTATTTCAGTGGGAAATCAAAGACCTTTGGCTGGATTGAGCCCCAAACCTATACAGAAAGATGAGAGCTGAGTAAGAAAGATATTCTAGCCAAGCCTCTTTGCCACTTCCTATTTTATCTTCTTGAGGTGATCTCTTTTGTTGGCTGTATAATGGTGGAGGGCTTTCTTACAGAAGGGTGGTCTCCTAGCCATCTGGGTACCTGGCCTTCATGAGAAACAAAAATTAACAGCATAATCCTATACATATCTACTCAGATGCAGGTAAGTCTGTATATGATTGCACCCTTTAAATAGATGTCCCAGGACTATAAAATAATTGACCATAGAATTGTAGAGTTGGAAGGGACCCCATCTAGTCCAACCCCCAGCATTGCAGGAACCTTAACTACAGCATCCCTAACAGATGGCTCCCAAGAAGGAGAGTCCCCCACCTTTTGCGAGTGTCTGTTGAACAGCTCTTAACAGTTATTTCTAACGTTAGTCGAAATCTCCTTTCTTGTAACTTGAAGCTATTGTTTCGGGTCCTAGCCTCCAGAACAGGAGAAAATAAGCTTGCTCCATCCTCCATGTGACAGCCGTTTAGATATTTGAAGATGCCTATCATAGCTCCTCTCAGTCTCCTCTAGAGTAGAACATATCCAACTCCTTCAACCGTTCCTCATAAGGCTTGGTTTCCAGACCCTTGATAATCTTGGTTGCCCTCCTCTGCACATGTTTCAGCTTGTCAATATCCTAAATTGTGGTGCCCAGAACTGGACACACTACATCAGGTGTGGTCTGACCATGGCAGAATAGAGCAGTACTATGACTTCCTTTTATCTGGACTCTATATTTATATAGATGTAGCCTAGAATAGCATTTGCTTTTTTGCTGCTGCATCATACTGTTAACTCATGTTAAGCTTGCGGTCTACTAAGTTCCTTTTCACATGTACCACTGGCAATCCAGGTGCCCCCCCATCTAATATTTGTGCAGCTGATTCTTCCTGCAGAAGTGTAGAGCCTCACATTTGCCCCTATTGAAATTCAATGTATTTGAATGTGTGTGGGGGAACCTATCTTCAATCTAAATTATCCCTTTGAGCTTTGTCATGCAAAGGATTGGAATAATAGTTCTTCAAAGGGTATCATTATTGGTGTGTACAGTACTGGAATTTTATGAACTTTGGTTTTCTGGGCTGCTGCAAAATATCTGTTTCTTGGTCCAAGTATGAGTTGTACTAAAGTCTGCCTTGTTCACTTTTTAAAGAATAAAGCTGTATTAGGTATGTTGCCAGAACTACAATAGCCAAACCTCAAACTAATACCAAAACCCATTAAAATTGACACTTTAGGGCCAAACTAGATGTGGCTAGAATCATGCAACTTGCAGTTGTGTCATTGCTTTTTGGTGAGCAAATAACAGCTACAGGGGGATCTGCATTCAGTTCAATGCAACAGGAATGGGGATTTAACTTTGACACTACCCATAATGCTTATCCATAGCCGCCTCCTATCATTGCTTTTTATTAAACAAGCAAAAACAAGAATCAACAATGCAGTTGCCAGTAGTGTGATTGTTATCATGTGTCCCTTAGTTTGGAGGGAGTAATTAGGAACATAAGAGCCTACTGGATCAGGCCAATGACCCATCTGGTCCAGCATGCTGTTCTCAAAGATGCTTATGGGAAGCCTGCAAACAGGACTTGAGCACAATAGCACTTTCACCTTCCACAGCGTTGTATCAGTCTTTTATTTTTAATTCCTTTCCTCATGATCCATAGCATGAAATTTGCCTTCTTTACATCAGCTACATACTGGGCTGATATTCTCATTGAGTTATCTCCTACGATCACAAGCTCACAGGAGGTCCTCTCCTCTTATTTCGTGACTGCTAATCTTACTCAGAAGTCTTTTGTGAAATACCATGTTGCAAGCTTTTTGGAAGTCAAATACACCCTTGTCAACCAGATCATGTCTATTTGTGTGATTGTTGATACTCTCAAAGAACTCTAATATGTTCGTGAGACTAACTTGTCCTTGCATAGCTTCAGCCAGGCTTGTGTTGCTATATTTGCTTATTTTATCTTTAACGATACTTTCCACTAGTTTCCTCAGGACAGACATTTAAGCTTACTGGCCTGTAATTTCCAGGAATCCTCCCACAATCCTATTAATAAATTCATGATACATAGGCCACTTTCCAGTCCTGAGGTATGGCGGGCAATCCAGGATAAATTTCACATCTGGATTCTTTGAGAATTATCAGGTGGATGCCATCTGTACCAGGCAATTTGTTAGTTTTTATTTTGTCTACTAATCCTAGAATCTCATCTGTCCTAACCACTATTTGTCTCAGTTCTTCAGACACCCTTCAAAGTTAGTTTCAGGCATATGGTTCTGCCCTGTATCTTCCATTGTGAAGACAAATGTAAACAATTCATTCAGCTTCTCAGCAATCTCTTTATCATCCTTTAACACATCTTTGAGTCTCTTGTCATCCAAAGGTCTAATTGGCTCCACAGACAGTCTTCTATGACTTATATATTTAAATAACTTGTTGTTTGTCTTAATGTTTTTCGTAATGTGTTGCTCAAATTCTTGTTTAGCATTCCTTGCTTTCTGCTTGCTCCCCCCCCCCCAAAAAAAAGTTGTGTTCCTTTTTGTTCTCCTCATTTGGGCAGGACTACAGTGTTTTGATGGAAATCTTGTCTCTAATAGCTTCTTTTACTCTGATTCATCTGAAGGTCTCTCCCTGATAGTTTTGATTGGGGGATGATGGCCTGTCACCTGTGCCAAATTATTCTTGGTATCACCACCCAAAACAGCCCTATGGAAGAATCTACCTCTTTGTGGACACAACCCTTGTATGCCCTTCCTATAGTTTATATCCGGAGATATCCATGTCTCAATGGTTCTCTCTGTTCTACCAGGTTTCCTTTATGCCTACCTACCATATCAATGCCCTCCTCTAAGACCAAGAACTCCAGTTCACCCGTCTTGCCTCAGAGGCTTCTAGCATTGGCATAGAAACATTTCTATACAGTCTCTCTTTCCAAGTGTCTCTGGCACCTGTGTTTGACCTGCAGTGCTTTCACCTCTCTGAATTGTTATCCCCATGGACTTGCATTCACAATGCCTCATTCTATGCATCCCCATTAAAATTTTCATCAATTTTATCAAGTCCAGCTCTGAGGGCCTTCTGGCAGTTCCCTCACTGCGAGAAGTGATGTTACAGGGAACCAGGCAGAGGGCCTTCTTGGTAGTGGTGCTTGTCCTATGGAATGCCCTCCCATCAGATTTCAAGGATATAAACAACTATCTGATGTTTAGAAGACATCTGAAGGCAACCATGTTTAGGGAAGTTTTTAATGTTTGATGTTGCTTTTTTATTATTATTGTTGGTGGTGGTGTTGTTGGGAGCCACCCAGAGTGGGTGGGGAAACCCAGCCAGATGGGTGGGCTATAAATAATGAATTATTATTATTATTATTATTATTATTATTATTATTATTTTCAATCCGGGGGAGATTTGTTCCAAACTGGATACTCTTCAGCTTCTGTTGTGTCTCCCTCACACACAGACACCCTGCAATCTGTTTACAAGATGCTTTCCCACTATTTTGATTTTAAGCGCCAATGGTTTCAAAGGGAGTCTGTCCCCCTTAAACAGGTCTAGCATGTCCCAGAATATCCCCCAGTGACTAACATTCCAAACCTACATCTCACAACACCATTGTCTCATCTATGCATTGACACTACAGAGCTGTGCCAAGTGAATTCACCAAAGTATGCTTAAAATGAACACACCACCACAATGTTGAACTTAGATAATATGAGTTTGATGGGGTTCCCCCCCCCCATCACTGTGTGCCACAACTGGCCTAGTGTGAATGTATCACCATAATCCTGGCATCAGTTTACGTATTTGTTGGTTCAAACCACCAATAGACTGTGATCCTGGGATGACAGGCGGTATAGAAATTTAATAAATAAATAAAAGTAAATAACCTTTTGAGATGGCCTCAGCTTTCAGAACTTAGAGCGCTTTGGGCTGGTAAATCTTTTCCATTTGTTTCTGGTGTGTTTATTTTATTTCTGTACCAGGCAAGATACCAATTTCAGTGAAAAGTAGCGGGAGGGGGGAATCTGTTATAAATGTTACTGCATTTTGTTACCGTGTTTTGTTAACCACGATTGGGGTGGAGGAGTTGGTTATCTATGTAGCCTGAAGAACGACTTCTGACTAGCACACCACTTGGTTTTGTTCAGAGTAAAAAAAAACAATCAGCCTGTGATGTTCAGAAATACACACTTAGCATGTTCATAGTTATTTTATATATACTTTCATAGTTGCATATATATGACTCAATATTTTGTTTCTTTTCATGTAGCATTGTGATCCTGAACACTGGCATAATGTAGCAGCTGAGAGTGTTGTAAATGTGGAGGGTGATGGTTTAAATCTCACCTCAGCGACAAAACTCACAAGCTATCAATTGTCCTAATTTACAGGGTTGTTGTCAGGATTTGTGAGATAATTTAAGTAACTCATTGTGAGCATACGGAAGTGATATATAAATGCTAAGTGTTACGAACACACACAATATTTCACTATTGTAATCCGTTATACTATAATTTGCACCTTTCAGGATATTGTATCATTTACAGACAGTGTCGCAACTTTCACGGCTTAGAAATTTGGACTCAGAAGACTCAGAGTCTCCAATATAAAACATACATTGCATTTTGGATTGCATTGATGATGGCATTACTGTAAACTAACAACTGTTCATCTATATGTTGACTAAAAAAGACTAACTAAAATACATGTAAATATAATTTTGATGTCTTGTTATGATACGTGAGTAAAGCAGGCATTTATGTTGACAAGAATGTCATAGCAGATCCTGAATCTAAAATTGTATAGAAGAGGTTCATCCCCCCCCCTATTTTTACAGAAGCTGAATATGTATATGAAGCACATTATGCTGATAGCTGATCTTTTGTTCTCTACTATTCAGATACTGTACAAGTGGCAGTGGCAATAAAGAATTGATAGCAAAGCACATTTTATCTAAGAAATATAGGGACCCTAACATCACATAGCAGAAAAGTACTGTAGATAAATGGTAATAACAGAGGAGGTATAATTCTGGTAATTCTGTCTAGCTTTTAGATTGCTTTGTACTTTAAAATTAGAATCCCTGCAACTCTCAAATCTTTGGGGGGTTTTTTGGCAAATATTCTTTATAATGTACATATTTATACATAGGTTATCACTAGTTCTGTACACAAGATACAATTCAGAAGAAATAGAAGACTAATCCAGGTACAGTGCATGGCTATGTGTACATGAGAATGGTCCCTAGCACAACAAAGAGGAATTTCATTCCACAATACGTGCATAGTGGAACTCCTGTGCAACTGAGGAGTGTTTGACCTGAACTACCTTTCTATTTTAAAACAAAACACAAGTCACTGTAAAACAAATAGTCCTCACTCTGTGTATACAGAGGTGACCTGATTCAGAAGTCCTGGGGTTCATAGTGTGGAAGATTCCCCAATTTAAAAAAAAAAATGATTTGGACCAGAGCTCTGTGTGTGCACTGGAGCCCATGCAGTTTCAGATTGCATACTACATATATTTATGTCTCTTGGTCTTAGACTCATTGTTTAAGCATAACCTTTGCTTGTTTGATTTTTGACTCTGGATTCTGCCTAATACAAGCCCTGCAGTCTTTTATGGATATCATTGATACACTTGTATTGCCAGTGCATCCTTAAAGGTTCCCATTCAGCAGATCTGTTTGATCACATGCTTAAATCCATTCTTCCTGAGAAAAGCACATCAATTATATTCAGTCTCAACACAGCAGAAGATAAGCACATAAGTAGTACAGAAACTCTGATGGTAGCTTAAGTTTAAATACTGTTCTGTATTTTTGTGTGGCTGATTTAACCATACAGGCCTAAAGGCATATCCGTTCTTCGTATTGAATATAAAGATATATAGCTTAAGTCAGAATTCTCGATGCCACATGATTTCAAAAAATCTTACATGATTTCAAAAAAATCACACCTATCTTCATTTACTTCTCTTGGGGATAAGAATGGATGCATTTGTAGTAAATATTACTGGAAAATAAAAGCATCAAGCAATTTAAAGCATTGACCAAATAAAATATGAGTTTATATTACCGTTTACTGCAAGTATTTTTGTATGATATGCCTTTAAACCTAATTCCATACTGAACCAGTATGTATTCAACATGAAATTTTTATTCCATTCTAACCAAGGATTCACTAAATGGATTTTTTTCTAAATGAGAAACTTTATCTTCTGTATTTTAAGCAGAATAAATTTGAATTTTGTCTCTGATAATAAAATTTTGTATAGTAATGTATAATTCATCACTGTCTTAATTTTCCCACATGTGGAGACAAGTATAACAAGAATCACACTCTCAGCCTTTGATTGTGTTTGGTTTTTTGTTAAGAGTCTAATAATTCCAAAAGGGTACAATATACAGAGCCTTTTAGAAACACACAAGGTAGAGACTTACTTTTGACATAAATTTGGGGAATGAAATTACATCAGTGGAAATATTTGCATAATTTACATACTATTTCCTTTTTTAAAAAAAGCTAACATATTTTCACAGTGATTGACTAAATACTTGGACTGAAGCAATTATTCCAATTTTACTCATATAAAGTCATCTAAAATAGCAAGGTGGTGGAACACCAAGGAGTGATTCTGGATGAAAATAAATTCTGATTTTTTTTTGGTTCTTTGTTCTGGATGTTACAATACAATAGTTTAAGGTGGGGTGGGGTGGTATGGAAGGGTCTACTAATACATCAAGTCCTTAAGATAGGTTTATTTATTCATGGGTTACCTTCTCATAAAGAATCCCATGTGAGGATATCTGTTCAAGCCCACCCCATAAGTTTCATGAAATCAACAGGATTTGTACCCAGATAGTCTGTGTTAGATTAAATGCACATTATACCTATGGTAATTCACATGCAAACCAGAAGTAAAAGGTAAAGGTACCCCTGCCCGTACGGGCCAGTCTTGACAGACTCTAGGGTTGTGCGCCCATCTCACTTAAGAGGCCGGGGGCCAGCGCTGTCTGAAGACACTTCCGGGTCACGTGGCCAGCGTGACAAAGCTGCATCTGGCGAGCCAGCGCAGCACACGGAAACGCCGTTTACCTTCTCGCCAGTAAGCGGTCCCTATTTATCTACTTGCACCCGGGGGTGCTTTCGAACTGCTAGGTTGGCAGGCGCTGGGACTGAGCAACGGGAGCGCACCCCGCCGCGGGGATTCGAACCGCCGACCTTTCGATCGGCAAGCCCTATGCGCTGAGGCTTTTACCCACAGCGCCACCCGCGTCCCGGCAAACCAGAAGTAGTTTGATCCAAATCTAATTAAGTAGATGGGGGTTCTCCAGTCATAAGTACTAGAATTAAGGCCCACTGGTTTCAGTGGAACTTAACAGTCAATAATTGTGCTTAGAATTGCAGCCTATTATACCGGCTTCCAACCAAAATTCCCCCTTTTAGAAAGTTTGTAGACTGAATTGCCTGGGGAACTGGAAATCACTACAGAGATTACGGATACTACTTTTCTTTGGCTTCCAAAAGCAAATCCAGAAGGACGTGACTTCTGCACTTCTAGTCAGGCTTTTGAGACTCCCATTTCTGACCATAGCCTCCAGACTGACCTTTGGTAAGCTGTTATTAAAAAGAAAAAGGAAAGGAGTACTTTTACAAAGTACTAGGAATTGAACAGCAAACAAACTGGGAAATGAATTCCTGGCACACATCAGCACAACATATGATCCACCATGTACAACATAACTAACCACCTACTGAAGAATTGTGCCCCAACCAGAAGATCTTATACAAATGTCACACGCACCCCTAATACAGCTCGGAATATATCTTGAATATTTTTGAATGTATGTGAGCATACACAAATATGAAGACTGCCTTTCAGGAAATCAAAGTGATAGCCCACTCATTTTATAACCAAACTGCATCCTGTCAGGCTAATGCCCTAGCTGGGAAGCACCACAGCAACACTTCTTAATTAGGAAGTGTTGTTTTCAGAATCCAAGTCTCAACCCTGTGCTCCTCCTTTGATAGCATAGGGCAGGGGTCAGCAAACTTTTTCAGCAGGGGGCCGGTTCACTAGTCCCTCAGACCTTGTGGGGGGGGGCTGGGGTATTTTTTTTGGGGGGGAGAACGAATTTCTATACCCCACAAATAACCCAGAGATGCATTTTAAATAAAAGGACACATTCTACTCATGTAAAAACACCAGGCAGGCCCCACAAATAACCCAGAGATGCATTTTAAATAAAAGGGCACATTCTACTCATGTAAAAACATGCTGATTCCTGGATCATCCGCGGGCCGGATTTAGAAGGTGCTTTGGCCGGATCCGGCCCCCAGGCCTTAGTTTGCCTACCCATGGCATAGGGCAAAGGAGTGTTCAATACAGTTGTAGTAGAAGGATAATGTGTGAAGTTATCTTCTGGTGAACATTGGTTCAGTAGCACTGTCTGTGCTACTGTTGCAGCAGACACTTTCCAATGCCTCAGACTGAGATCTTTCCCAGACGGAGGCATTTCTGCTACTCAGTATCACTAAAACTTTAGATTCTTGGGACTTTCCGTAGATGCTCTCCCTCTTGAATATGGTTCCTCCTCATGCTTTAAACCCCGTGATTTAACTCAATGGCTTTGCTTCCTCACCAACCTTCAATTTCACAGTTCCATGACAAGGTAAGTATAGCTTGCTGGATGCGTTACATTTCTGGACATTCAGAAATCATTCAGGTAGCTTTCACCACCGAGGCTAATAATGAAATATTTTGATAAGATATGCTGTGCAATACCCTCCCCATATTATCCTTGTTAGTCTAGCATAAACCTTAAAGAAGATCTCTGTTTATGATGGTTAGTAATCATTTTCTTGTATCAACAGAATGTAGAGACAAATGAGTTGTCCCCCAGGAACTCAATCTTGTACCTCAGAACAGGAGGGGAGTAGGGAGGGAGGTGCTATGTAAGTTTGGTGCCAGCAAAGCCTCCATAGGAGATTTACACAAGGTTGCCATAGCATATGGCAGAGTTAGTTCTGACATTTTATTCTCATTTGTGAAACCGAGATTTGTTTATTCAGAAATCCTCATTAAATTCAAATGCAACAGTGCCATCTCAGAGCCACTGCCAAGGCTGGGAGGGAGAGACTAACAGCCTTGTCTCTAATTCTGATGACAGCACATCTTGGACTTAAAACTTCAAAGAAGATTGTTCTGTTCCCTCCAGCCAGGTCACTGCATACATTGCAAGAGTGTTCCAGTAAGCAGCCCAGCTGCTTAAAAAATGTAACATTTCCATAAAGCATTGAACAGGGGTCTCAGCTTTCCTGTGTACTTTTAGAACTTAAATTTACTTTGTTAAAGAAATTGCTACTAACATGTTTAGCAGGAGAGCCATGCAAATTAGTTGCAGAAGTTTGTGAGCTGATCTGAGAGGCTTTAACAAACACATCAGTGGATTAAAATACATATGATCATTTTCCCTCCTGGACCTCTTTAACAGGGTGCTCATTTAGTTAAAATTCCAATGCCTTATCTGCCATAAGTTGTAACAATTGCTATGAGGCAGGCAAAAACCAATAGGTTAGCCCATTTGTCTGCAGGAAAAAATTCTCTCTGGCCCTGAATATGTCAGCCAAGCATACCATGGCAAGGTCTAACCCAGGGATAGGCAACCTAAGGCCCAGGGGCTGGATGCGGCCCAATCGCCTTCTCAATACAGCCTGCGGACAGTCTGGGAATTAGTGTGTTTTTACATGAGTAGACTGTGTCCTTTTATTTAAAATGCATCTCTGGGTTATTTGTGGGACATAGGAATTCGTTCATTAATTTCTTTCAAAATATAGTCCGGCCCCCCACAAGCTCTGAGGGACAGTGGACCGGCCCCCTGCTGAAAAAGTTTAACCAGCACTGGCCTGCTCACCCTTAGGTGGGACCAACCAAAGCAGTGTGGGAGAGTGTGGAATTCAGGGACGATCTGAGCAGGCAGAGACTAGGCACAGACTTAATGCAAGACTGCCAGTGTGATGTAATACAAGGGAGCCAGTGTGGTGTAGTGGTTAAGAGCGGTAGACTCGTAATCTGGTGAACCGGGTTCGATTCCCTGCTCCTACACATGCAGCTGCTGCGTGACCTTGGGCCAGTCACACTTCTCTGAAGTCTCTCAGCCCCACTCACCTCACAGAATGTTTGTTGTGGGGGAGGAAGGGAAAGGAGAATGTTAGCCACTTTGAGACTCCTTCGGGTAGTGATAAACCGGGATATCAAATCCAAACTCTTCTACTGCCGCCACCAGGTCTGCCACCGCAGCAATGCCTCCCTGCTCTCACTGGATTGGCCCATTTGAAATGGGCACCTTGATGCTTGCCTGCACAGTTGCAGGGGAAGGCACAAGCATTCCCATAATGGCCTCACAGAAAAATTGGCCCCAGGCCACTTCGCGCCTGCAAACTGCTGCCTCCCGAGAATTTTCAGGTAAGCGCCCATTACTGCAAATGTCAATACACGGAAAGCCAAACTGAAGTTTACTCCAATTCAGTGGTAAACAGGTTTCCCAGGGGAGAAGCGGTGGGACAAGTGGAAGTGTGGCCTTGCAACTGGTTTTTTTTGTTGGAAGGCGTAAGTCTTTCATAGAATGATTGATATTGCATTTGTATGGTATATCGGCACATACAGTTGTCCATAATTAGCATGTGCAATGCAAATGGAACGTAAGTTGTGAATAGAAAATGCAGCCAGTAAAGATTAATAGATATTTGTGTCATTGATTTTAACATATTTGTGCCAAGTTAAGCAAATTAAAGATCCTGAACTAGATAGGAATGCTTTCCTCAGTCAATGCTTTTTAGTAGTACAAAAAGTCCATCAACAGCAGTATGAGCAATTGCTACTGTTCCATCAGTATTATCAAAAAGATGGTGTCTATAACAAAGCACGTTCAGTTTGCAATGTTGGTTTCTCAATGTAAAAGTAGAGCTTTGCAATTTAAAATACCTTTTCATAAAAATTGATCATCTATTGCACTTATCATCGACTTTTGACCTGCTCATTGTAGAGGGTTAAGAAAGAAAAAGTGGAGGATGAGGGGGAGGATAATAAGATGCGATTTCCTGGCATGCTTATTACAGTATTTCATTTCATACAGCACAGAGCCTTTCCAATGATAACTGTGTTAACGGTGCAATTGTTTGTTACATCTTGATTTCAACAAGAAAGCTGCCAAATGGCTATAATATGGATAAGAGTAAAAGCATTCTTTTTTAAAAAAATGAAGGAACTCATCAATAGAGTAAAAATAAGCATGATTGCAGTCGGAGGATTTTTGATTCTCTGATTATTTGAGTTCAATTGGGTACAAGAAAAACAGAATATGCAATTTTTTTATCAGTCTGTAGTTTAGCTTTGCTTGGATCACTTCATTTGTAAGGAGGAAGGGCTCCCTTTTTTCAGGCTGTATACTACAGTTCAGATAATATTATTTAAAAGCTGAACTTGAAAATACTTATACAATAGTTACCAAAGACTGGTTTAGATGCAGATGCATGGGCCAAGATCTTCTCTTTTACTATCTTCGCATAAATGAATCAGCAACACCTATGTACACCAACTACAGGCCCACCCGTTATATTTGACACTGTTGTCAAAACTAAACCACCCAGGATTATGAGACTACTGGCTCATAAATCATAAGAATATAAGAAGTTCTGAGCTGAATCAGGTCAAGAGACTGATCTAGTCCAGCATCCTGCCCTCAGTTTCCCATCGGTGAGAATCACAAATAGGGAGAGTGCTGCTGCATCTGGTTAGGTACAACAAAGCTTTCCCCATTTGTGATTCCCAGCATGTTGTTGGCTATGTTGTTGTTGTTTAGTCGTGTCCGACTCTTCATGACCCCATGGACCAGAGCACGCCAGGCACTCCTGTCTTCCACTGCCTCCCGCAGTTTGGTCAAACTCATGCTGGTAGCTTCGAGAATACCGTCCAACCATCTCATCCTCTGTTGTCCCCTTCTCCTTGTGCCCTCCATCTTTCCCAACATCAGGGTCTTTTCCAGGGAGTCTTCTCTTCTCATGAGGTGGCCAAAGTAAGGGTATAGTGCCCCACAATTGCCACATGCATGTGTTCCTGAGAATATATATTTATTATAGCAATTGGACACATGGGGGAACAAATAAGGCCATCTGTGCTTGTTTCAGCACTAATGGATAGCTCAGTCAATAGAGCATGAGACTCTTAATCTTGAGGTTGTGGGTTCGAGTTCCACATTAGGTGAAATATTCCTAAATTGCAGGCGGTTGAACTAGATTATCCTCATAGTCACTTCCAACTCTTCAATTCTATAATTATGCAAGAGAAGGTGTGCAAGTGTTCCTGGGAGGCTTGAGCTGTCCTACACCAAGAAGATGTGCATCACTTCATAGGGCAGAAGCATCAATTCATCCTTACAACTAGAGGTTTTTTCATGTTATACCATACAGACATAAGAAGATCCTTATACTGAGAGAAACATTGTTCCATCTATCCCACCACTGTAAATGTTAACCGGTAGCTTCTCTTACATGGGTGTTGAGAGCAAGAAATATCAGAGACCGAACCTGGGAAATTTTACATGACAATTATATGCATTATCAGTCAGTTACAGACTTCTACTAAAGATGCAGAACTGGGATTTGACATCTTTCCGCGGGGCCTGCAAGAAGGAGCTGTTCCGCCAGGCCTTTGGTCAGGGCTAGTCTGACCCCTCTTCTCTTACAAGATCCTGCAGATAAGTGGCCTCTCTAACTCCCCTCACCCGCTCATACAAATACAATGGTATCTCAGGTTACATACGCTTCAGGTTACATACACTTCAGGTTACAGACTCTGCTAACCCAGAAATAGTACCTCAGGTTAAGAACTTTGCTTCAGGATGAGAAAAGAAATTGTGCTCCGGCAGCACGGCAGCAGCGGGAGGCCCCATTAGCTAAGGTGGTGCTTCAGGTTAAGAACAGTTTCAGGTTAAGAACGGACCTCCAGAACGAATTAAGTACATAACCAGAGGTGCCACTGTAGCTGAGCCTGGTGAGTACTTAAGGTTTCCAACCCCTATAGTTATAATTTGCGGGTAGCCATCTGATCTTATTTTGATTTTAATCCAATTTTAAGCTGTATTTCAGTCGATTGCTGAATTTTATGTCTTAATGTATTATATATTTTAATGTTAGCCCCCTTGGGCCTGGTTCTGGCTGGGGAGGGAGGGATATAAATAAAATTTATTATTATTATTATTATTATTATTATTATTATTATTATTATTATTATATCCATGGGACAAAATGAAACTGCAACAAAGCATTTGATTCTAAACCACTGCGTTAAATTTCAGGTATCAGCTCAGCATGATGGGGAATGTCTATTTGACAGAATATAGTATATGGGAGAAGTGTCCACAAAGCTCATTGGCAAATATTTGCCATTTCAGTCAGATTTAGGATTTTGCCATGTGCTTAATGTTACCCTGGGGCTTCTCACTTTGGCTTTGTTTTTCATACTGTAGCCTGAAAGCTGCACTTTATATCCAGACTGCTTGCAGCATGTTAAAATAAATGAACTGCTAAGAAAATCTTCTGCTTGAACTAAGCCTAGTTCCTACCATTCAAGAACAATTTGGGGGAGGGGCAGGGTATGGATGATTCTGGTTTCTCTCATGTCCTCATCATAGATGGCTTTCAAACAGTCAGAGTTCAGCCCAGTGATGGAACTGCATAAATTGGTCAAAGTTTTCAAACTTTTAATTACTGCTTTTTTTATTATGTTCTGAGGAGTGTGTTCTGTTGGCCCTGTATTGAAAGGTGGCCTGCTATTTATGGCAAGTATTATAAAGTTAGTTTTCACCTGCCTGTGTTTTTTTTACAGTATCTTATGTCTCTGTATTTATTGTTGTTTATGCATTGTTTTCTTACTGCATTTTATTTAATCTATTACAAGTTTCCTTCAGTGGGAATTTTGCCTAGAAAAACAAGATATAAATTTAAATATAGCAAACAAATAAAACATTCCATAATCAGATCCAGAGAAAAAAATCCAACTATGTATGTAATTGATTTATAAGTCACAGTATTTGCGGTGACTTAGGAGCTTTGAATGTTAAGGCTTCAATCTTAAACATGTTAACCTAAGTTAATGTGCACAGGATGTAAGGGGCCAATCCAGTTTGCCACCATATCCTTCACTCACATTACTGTTTGTGTTGTTCCACATGCAGTAGTATAATTCCTTTTCCTCCCCTGCTTGCAGCCTAATGTGTGCATCAGCTTGGATGGATAATCCTTTTAGGAATTTTTATTCTTATGCAAACCACTACTTTATGCAACTTGGTTTTTCATTTTTCTTTTTAAGTCAAGTGCTCAAAACTGGCAATAATAATAAACAGAAAAGACAGTAAAAGTCATGGTATTAATATCAGTTGTTTAGTTATAATATCTAAAGTATTTCACTTGCATTCAGTTGCTGTGGCCACTAATAGGATGCAAAATGTGGTTATGGATTTTAAGCCACTAAGTAATTTGTATAGTCTATAAGAGGAGAGTAGTTTAGTGCTTGCTTCCTGCATACATTATCCTCACAGCTTCTACTGGCCCTATGTAAATAAAAGTGGAAGAGAGAAAAGAAATTCAGTTAATTGTGCTGCTTTTACAAAGGCAAGGAACTGCAGTGGCGAGGGGTAGAATTAAGATAATATAGCAAACGTAATTTGGGCATCCTCCAGATTTTGCATTCACTATATTCATTTTGTGTTTCACTCCCCACCCCCGCACTAGATGCAAGTATGGAAAGCGTAAGAGCTGCTGCTTTTGAAGATCACAGCGACGCCCAGGCAGAGGTTTAATTAATACTCACTGTATCATCCTCTAAGGTGGCACTAAAATACATACAAGGTACCATGATTCTAAAGATTAGCATTCATATCACAAGGTGCTGTAAAAGCTGGGAATATACAGAAGAATGCTAAGAAAACATGTTGAGAAGAATCATTACATTGTCAACAAATAATGTTGGCTAATAACAAAGAAGGTAGGTCAAAAGTGACTAGGAGACTAAATCCCTACAAAAGCCTTCATCAAATGAGATTTTCTAAGAAAGCAGTTGCTGTATAAGTATGAGAAAAAGACAAATCTCACAAGTTGCTGCACTAATAAATATTTATTGTATTCTGTTTAATATGCTGCCATATCAACTGTGAGTTAATGTGAAATATTTTAGTGATGTAATAGGGTGGGTTACTGCTGCTGCATCTGTTGCATTAACAACAGTCACCATCACATAGTGGTATCAGGGCTATGTGGTGTAGTGGTTACAGTGTTGGACCAGGACCTGGGAGAGCAGGGTTTGAATCCCCACTCAGGCATGAAACTCAATGGGTGACCTTGGACCAGTCACTACCTCTCAGCCTAACTTACCTCACATGGTTGTTGTGGGAATTAAATGAGGAAGGGGAGTACCATGTATGCCACCTTGAGCTCCTTAGGACTGAAAGGTGGGGTATAAATGTGTGGAGATACAGTCCACTTTAACAGTGGTGTAGCATGGGTTGCTTGTGCCTGGGACGGGGCAAGTGTTGCACATGCCCCCCTTTGCAGTAGCCTGGGCAGCCCACATGGAGGGTGAACCAAATATAAGCAGAAATCTGTTTGTAGGATTAAGCTTGCAAATGATGTGGTGGATGTCCTTTGCTCCGAAAAGCATGGTCACAATTAAAAGATTCAGGAACTCAGAACAAATTTCATAAAATCATGCAGATTTTACTAAAGCAAAACTCTACAAGAGTGAGAAACTCCAAATAATTACACAGATTAAAATTGCTCAGAAAGTAAGAAAACAACAAACACTAACTTATTGAGCAAATTAACATAAACGCTTACACTTAAATCTCAGTAGGCTCAGCAATGGAAGAAGATGCTTTCAAAAGCCCCAACAGACGCTGATCTTGCCTGGCTAGCTGCTGAGAGCTCCCACCAATCCAGGTTTTATGGGAACTTAGATCATAGGCATTCACCTCTTCCACTCAATTACCTTGTGACACCGGCCTTGAAGCCTTAATGTGATGGAAGCTGTATGCAAGCTCATTATTTCTGAGGTTCTAACCCAGGCTTCCTCAACCTTGGCCCTCCAGATGTTTTTGGCCTACAACTCCCATGATCCCTAGCTAGCAGGACCAGTGGTCAGGGATGATGGGAATTGTAGTCTCAAAACATCTGGAGGGCCGAGGTTGATGAAGCCTGTTCTAACCCATTCCCACAAACCAGGGAAGACAGGCAGCATCCACATCAGTAGCCACTGGTTGCTGCTGTACTGGTAAGCCAACCATTGAGAAGCTATTGAAGCAGGAGCAGATGGGTGCAAATGTATGCTGGGATGCCTGAGGCCAAGCCAATTGTAATCCCTATCAGTGTGGCTGATGAAGATGGTGTGCCTTCTCACCCATCTGCAGTGTGGAATGTCCACCCTTATGATCTGCTCTGTGCCTCCAATGACCCCTTCAATGCTAAACATGCTCAGCATCTTGGGCAGGATCAAAAGAGCCATTTTAGGCATTCCAGGAAGCTTGTGCATGAACCACGGGGTTGTGAACTTTTTCTTTTCAAATGTCAAAACTCCTTCTGCTATATCTCAAACTGCTTTTTTTAAAAAATTGTTTTTATTGAAGATTTTCTTGGGTTACAGAAGTATATACATCATCTCTATTTTCAGATCATAAAGTCCTTTCTACAGATCAGTTATATTCAACGTGAGACTTTAATGTTCTATATACTATAAGGTTGGGAGAGAACAGAGGTGTGGAGAAAGAGCGGGGGTGGGGAGATAAGGGGGTTAGTAAACTTTCAGCATCATGTAGGTAGGTTCTATTCATTTATTAGTTTACATTGGCATTGAGAGAGGTTGGGGGGGCAGGGTGTTGTTGGTTGCTTTCAGTTGGCTGCAGTGAGTTTTGCCTTACTAGAAAAGCTAACCAACAAACTGAACTAGCATGGGGACAAATAAAACAGGACACCTTTACTCCAGTGTGACTCCCCTTTATTACACACACAGTCCAACAAGACAACAACAAGAACCCACCAACAGTATGCGAATCTCAAACTGCTTTTGAAACTCCCCTCAATTTCAGTGGCACTGTACTATGTAACATAGACTGAAGTGGGAAAACTGTATGACAAACAACTACTGGGCTTCTAGAATTAGTGACATAGTACCAGGATCCCATCCTTTGTTGCCTATATTTATTGAGGCATGGGCTAAATATATTTCAAGTTGTCCTAATCTAATGTTTTTTGGGGGGGGAATCCCCAAAAGGGATACAATAGTTGTGCACACTGAAATCTAGAGAAGAAGTCACTGAGTATATCTCAAATATGCCAGCAACATACACTTAGGAAGTTAATACTACTTAAGGAAGGGCACTGTCTAATGAGGGTTTACTAAGATGGTATATTGTGCTTAAAGTTTACTGGCTAATCTCAATAATGTTGCATGAACATCATATCCTTTCTATTCCTAGTATAACTGGCATCATACTGTGAAAAAAAAAAGGCAATCAAATTTTACTGCACTATCTAAGGGTGGTTATTGTCAAAAAGGATGGCTTTGGATAAGTAATTATTGATAAGAAAATATTAAATGTGCCTTTTAATTTTAATTTATAGCCTTCTTTAGGCTTTTTATGTGAGTCGCTGTCCCTTGAAAAATTGGCAAGTGGATCTTGATTTTTCTAATCCTCACTCTGAACAAATTGGAACGGTACTGAAAAGCCTTACTACATTAGTAATTGAAAGCACTTTTGGCACCTTAAAAATGAGATTTTGATGCATAGATAAATCTAGCGTCACATTACAGTGCTGCCCTTCGCAAAGTGGGCAAACTCTTCCCGCCTTGCAGTAGATTGCATAACATAGTCATTAAATGCAGATTATCTTTCAGAGGAGAAGCAGAGATTAATGAGTCAAACCAAAATGATGAATTAAATGAGCCCAATCGGACACACTTTCAAAATTAGCCTGCAAAGAGGGTTATGGTAACAAGAAGGAGCAGAGCTAGATTATCCAAACACAGTCCAGAGAAGTGTAACAACGCACAGAAGCATACATTGTTTTATGAAAGTGTTTTTGTTAGATTATCAAGAGTTTTACAGCCCAACGAATATTACGGAAATAACACATAAATTTTATTTTTCAGATTCGAAGGCATCGACACAATCTAATTGGGGGGGATATCTACTTATGGCATAGGGCAGTACAACATATGATGTGTATGTACATCCAATTCCCACAATACTTCTAAATAAAAGAAGACAGTAATGATGTATCATGGCTGTAGTGCTTTTGTGGGCAGACTGTGGGGTCTAGCTGGCTTAGGGATATTGCAGCCCCTCCCTCTGAATTCATTAAAGTAGCAGTGGTTCTAGTGGTGTACATAGCCTTCTCCAGATTATCAGAGAGGTGGGGAATGAGTGCTTCACCTGTGTGTCACGCTAAATGAGTGTGTCGGCTGCAATGTGTAGGTGTGTTGTGTGAACGCACCCCACACACCTCCCAGGGTTGAAAACGGGTTAGTTTAAACTCCAGTTTGCTAGTAAAACTGAATTACTGTGTCACAAAATGATGCATATCTTAAAAATGTGTCACCAACATGAAAAGTTTGGAATGCTCTGATCTAGTTCCTTTCACTGCAGTGGTAACATTTCTATATTACTTTTCAAGGTTAAATTTACAGATATTCAAGGTCTGATTGATGTCACAGTCCTGGTAGTAAGTGAAAATAGAAGCAGAAATTATAATGGAAGTTCTCTTTAAGCAAGAATATGTTCTGAAATGCTGATGTTCTTGGTCATACTTCCCTTTGCAATGGAGGATATGCTACTGGCTGAATGGAGCTAATGTAAAATATATTTGACGTAAATATCTCTTTATTGAGCCCATCGGTACAGATTTCCCATAAAGGTTGTATTTTTTTTCAACTGCTACTATTACCATAGCACCTGTCTTGAAATGTGACTAAGGTCTTCTTGTGCACATCTATTAATCTTCTCGCCACCTGTACACTTTACAAAGTGGTGGTCATACTAATAGATGCACATTTTATACTGAAATAATGGAGAACAGGAAGGCAGCAGTGGAAAGGGTGTCTTTATTATGATACAAAAGCACATTTATGCCAACAAGAGGTTGCTGGTGGATTGCTCAGTATCTTTTCAGCTTTGGAAATCTTCAGCTACTAGCTTTAAGTAGGTGGAAATATGGGCTTTCAAGTTATTTTCCTCATAGGAAAGATATAAGAAGGTGATAGAGCAAGTTGTGCAGCACTGCTGGAGGCAGGCCAGAATAGGGCAAGGATTGTATGGGTTCAATTCATGGTGAAAAGACTGCAAGCTTGACCACAGAACTTGGAAAGAGATCTTCACAAGTGGACCGTGAAAGGATAGTGTAGGTTGCTAACAGAGACAATTTTGATACCAAGAATCAAGCTGAAAGAAGGCTGTAGAGTTCTGCATTTGGCACTGGAACATGTTATATTTGTCCTCAATATGGTATCTTCAGCCACAGCATTCTTCAAAATGTGTGGGTAGTGAATGAGTCAGAGGACACCAAAATTGTATTTTATTTCATTACCTTATATTAGGATGATGGTATGCAAAGACAACACTCTTTGTACACATCCACAATGCTGAGGCCCTATTTATTCCATATCACGCCTTCTTCTGGAAAGCAGAAAAAGCCTGCATTGCCTCTTATTGGTGGGCTAACACTGTACTTGCTGGTACTTGAAAAGACTACAAAATCTGCAAATATAATTGATGAAGAATGTGTTAACTGAAATATTTATAGTGAGGTAAGTTCATGTGATGGGGAACTTTTACTGACTACCTGGGTCACTCTCCATCAGATTCCATTATGCTTGCTGCCAGATTTAATATTTTTCTTACATAGCTGCTCCAAATTCTTCCCTAGAGAAGTACTTTTATGAAAAGCACATTTTGAACTGTGAAAGATATTCATCATTTCCCATTAACTCAATGTTATCAATATAATTAAATATGTTGATTTTGCAGAGCCCATCCATTTTTATTCTATGTGAGCATCTTTATCCAAATATCTTGTGTACTTGACATCTGTGGCATATTTCAAGCATATGATTCCTGGCAGCACATGCCTTCTCAACAAAAAAAGCTTCAGCTTTTGGGGCCTACATTTCTGGGGATGGCAAGAGGTAGCAACATGAGCGGTTGCTCCCAAGAACTTCAGCTCCTAGTCAGACTGAATTTTTACATAATTACTCAGAAGTAGGTCCCACCAACTTCTGTGCCTGATGCTTTTTCAGCTCCCTCCTCAGTTTAATTCAGGTTTATACATTTTTGAGTCAATGGGAAAAGAATGTCTGTACATTTTATGGAAATTAGATCTAGAATTTAGCATGCGTGTGCACGCACACACATATATAGTAAGCGCAGTTATAATTATTCAGATTTTGATTAAATGAAATCTTCATACCCCATGTACAGTTCACTTCATTAGACACTTCAAAGCAATGCATCTTCTAAAATATTAGTGAAATTAGCCATTGAACATTTCAGTCATTAACTTATACACACATATCTTTAATTTAAAATGTGAGAAATAAAAGTTGACTAAGATATTAGATTTCTTCTTTCATGCAAATCTTCTTTTAACTCATCCAAAAGTTACCATTAGCAGAGTCTTAGAAATATGCATACAGTACTTCACATATTACATACTGCACATAGGAAAGAGTGATGGTAGCAGCTTTAAAGGAAGTTATTGGCAAGAAATTTAGCAGGTGGCATTGGCCTTTGTTGGGAACAGGCGCCATCTTTTTGCTTTTTTTTGGTTATGATCCGGAAGCTGTACGCCGGCTCCCTCGGCCAATAAAGCAAGATGAGCGCCACAACCCCAGAGTCGTTCGTGACTGGACCTAACAGTCAGGGGTCCCTTTACTTTTACTGTCTTTTCTGGGTGATTGAACCAGGCTGTTCTTATGTTTCTTCTAAGGGGGCAAAATTAGGACCAGGGTGTTATAATAGATAAAGGAGGGGTGAGATGAGCTGGAATGGGATGGGTATAGATCAGTGCTTACCCCATCTCTTCTTCTCATATCCTGGGGAGTTCCCTTACTGCCCCAATTTATGTGTGGATGAATGTGTAGAAGGGAATAGGTGCATCAGTACCTCTAAAAGCCCCTTAAGTCACTCTGTCTTGCTTGTCACACTCCTGGAGAAGCTATGGAAATAGAGTGGTACACAAATAAGATGTCTCAGGTCTTGATAAGGCAGCTTGAGATGGAACCTGCTGGTTTCTTGGGTGGGAAAGTAAGTTTCTTGGAAATATCTGGTTTGACACTGTTGGGGTGTGGTTCTAGATATTTATTTGCTGCATTTTAGCAAACGTTGTTGTAATAGCAATGGAAATGAACAACAGAACTTCTACACACTTCTGAACAGCTGGTGCAAGAGAGAAAGATTGGGGTGATAGCTATTGCTGCGTAATCCTTGACAGCTGATCTCACAGTGTTGATAGAGATGCATCTCTCTCTCTCTCTCTCTCTGTGTGTGTGTGTGTTGTATTATATGAAGATAAGCATTTTTAATCAATAGAGCAATCACAATCACATCTGATGGAACATTTACTGAAAAGTAGTTGAACAGCTTGCAGGTCTAAAAAAAAAATGTACAGCTCAAACTGTCTTGAACATTGAAGTAAATGGGGAAGCCCCTGCTTCTGTAGCCATTTTGATCTTTGGAGCCCTATAGAGCTCTGAAATTGGGCCAACCATGTTTGTTTTATCTCATTCATTTATGGGTTTATTTCTAACCTATTCTGTTGACACAGGGGGGATATTACACAGTTCTCAAAATAAACTGTAGGCGTTTAAAGAAGAAATCACAGTAAGTTCTTTGATTGAAGAACAGAAGTACATAAGACTTGATTCTTCAGAAATGCTTCAACCTTAGCCTTACTGAAACATATTCAGGGAGCAGTCAACTCCAATCATGTCTGGTTCCCCAGGAATTTAAACCAGAGCCGAGATATAGCTGACTGAGTTGGGGGAGGAGGGTTTGCATGCAAGTGGGGTGTGTGAGTTCTGCCTGCATCTCTTTCCCTGGCTAACAAATGACATACAGCGCTGCTTGATGTCTAAGTTCGCTCACCTTTTCTGGTGGGCGGCATTGCGGCCAGGCATCTGGGCCCCTGCAGTGATCTGGTGGGGGGCGGAGATTGATACCCCCTTGTGCTGTCCCAGCCATGTCACCAGGGGAGGCCCAGCCCTCCAATAAGCCCCAGTAGGGCATGTGGCCACGGGAAATTTAAACCATGGCACGGCCAGGGGGCCCTCATCTCTTGCCCTTTACCACCTAACCAGAAACTGGTTTCAGCATGGTTGGTAAGTATTCACCCTCTTTGGGGGACTAGCTCACAGGTTATATGACAGGAGATACAACTGCTGCTGGCACCTAACAAATTTTCTCTGAGGACAGGCATTTTGAATGCAGAAGAGGGTAGGATGCAAGTTTCTTTTCCTGCTCCAATGCATGCAATGGCTTATTAGACCTGGCCGCTATTTCCTCTTACTTTTTACTTTGTTATTCTCTTACTTCAGTATACTCCCTCAACATCATTGCACTTTTGATCCCGCTTGATTAGCCTATAATCCTCTATCATTCTGAAATTGAGACATTACCTCCATCTTTTTCTCTCTCTCAGGCTATAATCCTATCCTTATATATCTGGGAGTGAAGTCCGCTGAACTCGATGGGACTTATTTCTAAGCAGACACACATAGGGGGTTGTGCTGTTAATCTTAGTCCAACTGGATCACGTCAGCAGTAGCTGCCTGAGAGGGACCAGAAGCTGGGCAATGAGAGTATACAAAACTAATTTGGACCCCCTTCTGCCTTAAGTAGGTGGCTGCTGGATATGGCATTATGCTGACAGGCCTATAAGAACTGCTGCTGTGGCTACCACCCCAGAGGACTCCTCTGCTCAGCACCTGAGGGCCCCAGTCCTGCCACTCACCACCTGGCCCATGGCGGGGCCTGATGGGCTCTATAAAGGACTGCTGCCGCTGCTGGGCAAAGAGGGCTCCATTTTGTTTTGTTTTTGTTTAAATTGCTTTTATTTTTTACCTATGTCATTTTAAACTGTGATATTAATGATGTATTCTTAGTTTTAGATTTATGTGGAAGTTGTGTATTTGGTTGTGTTTTTTTTGATGTGGTTTATTTATTGTTTATGACTTTTGTAATTATTTAAATCTTGTTATGCTGTAAGCCGCCTTGAGCATTGTTTTTTTAACTGTGGAAAGGTGGCATACAAATAAAAAATGTTGATATGCATGTTCACCTGGGGAGTACCGTACTTGGAGGATGAAATTGATGGACTATGCAGAATTAGATAAACTAACAGGAAGAATTCGAAACCGGCGGGACCAGAGATTCACAGAAGACTGGTGTAAATTTACGGACTATTTGAAAAGTAATTGTGATGATCAGATTGCGTTTGTAGGTTTACAAGAAGTTTTGTGAGGTGAATTATTTGAATTATTGCAAAAATGGATAAAGAGGAGGATTGTTAGTTAAGACAATTAAAGGCAATATGAATTTAAGAAATGCAGAAGAAATAATAAGAATGGTGGATCATCAGAGGTGCTGAGGGAAGTCCAAAAAGATTGTATAAGATGTGAAGTTTTGTGGTATGTATGACAATTAATAGGCAAAAATTAATAAAAATTATTATTAAAAAACAAAACAAATAAAAAATGTTAATATGCATGTTCACCTGGGGAGTACCGTGCTTTCCCATGTATTGGATGATGTTTTTTCCATAAAAAATCATGCTAAAAAGTGAGGGTTGTCTTATACATGGGTAGTGCATAGGATGGATGTTTGATTGTTTTGCTGCCATGGCTGTCAGCGGCTATTGTGTGTGTGGAAGGACCTGCCCTGTGGAACCTCCTACCAGTAGAGATTTGCCAAGAAACATTCCTCCTTTCCTTCAGATGTTTTTTGTTTTTTTTTTAACTTGCTTGTTCACACAGGGCTTTACAACATGATCCTCCCCCCCTTAGGTTTCACTGATGTTTTTAATCTTGCTTTTAACGGATCTTTTGTTGATTCTATCCTTATGTTTTACCCCCCGCTATATAAAAGTATTACATTATAAATTCATAAATAATTCTGCTTAAGAAAAAAATGCAGTTTTAATGCATTTTGGGCAAGCCAGAAATCAATTTTAAATATAATTGTTTTCTTTTATTGTTACTTTCTTTTGTAAGTTTCTTGTAACCGAAAATTATAAATACGGAGAGATAAAGCATTGCCACAGCTACTTTAAAAAACCCACATAGCAATATTAATTACTTTTTTTCTAAGGGAGCTTTTTATATATTAAAAAAAACCCCAGCACAAACACAGTAAGCAATTCTCTTTATGACAATGGACCTTAACGTATATAAACAATAATAAAGCAACTCATAAATCTGTGTTCCAAGTATATAAAAGATTCCAATTTACTGAAGGCAGACTATCTCTTCAGCGCACAACAAACTCATTCCAGTACAGCAAGCTAATTGAAGCAGAGGGGACTGTCAGCTAGTTTTGGCTCTAATAATGCATTTAAGAAAAACTAACCGAGTTTCATACTAAAAAGAAAGGACAATTTCACATTTTTAACAACATATCCATGGCATATTCTGAGATATCAGGCCAAACTAACCTTTTTAATTCCTTCAGAATCACAACATCCAGAGACATCTCAAGAAGAATCCCAAGAAGAACCTAATTATAATTCAACAGTATAAATGAAACAGCAGCAGCAGCTGAGAATCAATCATTTGAACCTGTGTCAGGATTGTAGCCTAAGGGTCAAATCACACATGTTTGAATCCCATTGACTGGGCTTCTTCTCTTGTGGGGATGGGAGGCAATGCATATGTCAGATTTTAAGGTGGCAGAGATTTTTTCCAGTTTTGCTGCACACCTTGTTGAAATGCTGCATATTGGTGGAATAATCAAATTCAATTGGTGTAATATCAGGGGCTACATTTACTGTAAATGAAACATTTATGCTGTGATGATGAAACCTGACTCGTTTTAAATGAGAAAATATAACACAGTCCATAAAATATATGAAATGTGGCAGTGCTTTTCACAGGGGACGTATAAATGCAAACGCTGGAACATGCTTTAGCTAAGATCTTAAGCTCATTATATGATGTGACATATTTATATATTAAGGGGTAAAAATTAATGTTCTTTTGGGCTTGCTTGCAATACAATAGTTTATACAATTTTCTATATGTTCAGAATACTTTCTTATCTTCTCATGATGATTACACGCACCTTTCTTTATTGAAAAATCAGTTTATAGGAGTTTTAGCATTTCATCCCATAATGCCATCTAAACAAACATTTGTCCATAGGGATAAATTAATCTTAATCTCTCGTACTTCATATCAACATCCTATCCTATCAGCCTCAGGAAAGGATTCTTTTTTCATATATTAAATAAGAGCAAAAAAGCCTCTTCGCGATCACTCAGCATTTCAGAAGATATATTTACAAGAAAGCTAGAACACTGAAAAAAAAAAAAAAGCAGGCCTGTTTGGCCTTGAAGAACTGGTCAGAAGTCATTTCATGTTTAAGGACATTGTTTTTTGAGGGAAATTAAGAGATGGTACAAATTTTGCTCCTATCAAAGAACTCAGGTAGTGAGTGTTGCCAGAATTGTAGCCCAAGCAGTCCCACTGAGAAACAAGAGGGGTGCACCATCGCACTCATAGAAAATCCTGAGGTCAAAGAAAACCTTTTTTAAAAAAAGCACCTAAGCCCTACCTCAGCTGCTTATAAGAGGTGCTCATTAGCTATGTAATGTAGAGTGGCTGTTGAGAAAGAAAAGTTTCATGGAGCTAACTGGGATGCTCTCAGGGCCGGATTTAGATTTGAAGAGGCCTTAAGCTACTGAAGGTAATGGGGCCCTTTATATGTCCAGCTGTCCTTTGTCAACAACAAATTGTTGCTGTTTTTTGTGTTGAATATATGCTATATGGTAATTTATGGACCTAATAGGTATCTAAAGCCATTTGCACATAACAAAATTTGTATTTTCTCAAAGTAATTGTTGAAAGGAAATACAATTAAGAAGTATATTAATAGTGGGGGGGAAATGGGGGGGGGCAAGAGGGTGTGGCCCTAAGCTATAGCTGGTTTAGCTCATATGTAAATATGGCACTGGATGCTCTGCTTGGTGGGAAATGGGTGGCTAGAAACTTAAACAAAAGGACACATTTTAGGTTGGGGTTGCACAATATTTTGTTGCAGGTACAGTGTGTGTGTGTGTGAGAGAGAGAGAGAGGGGGGGGTTATTATATAAGAGAAGAATGACCACTCAAATAATGCTTCCAGGCCCTTCTTCCATCACTCCATTCTAACAGGATTTCTGGCCATTCTTGGTAATCAGTACGCCAGTTTCAACAACAATTTGCATTGCCTACACTACTGGAATCCTTGAGATTAAGCTCTGGTCAGACTATCACTTTGAGAAGAAAGAAAGAAAGAAAGAAAGAAAGAAAGAAAGAAAGAAAGAAAGAAAGAAAGAAAGAAAGAAAGAAGAGACTGCAAACATAGGTCTTCAGTGGTCACAAGGATACATAAATGGAAAGATAGGGTTCGAGAGATTAATTCATCGTACAGTGGAGCATAAAACTCACATCTGTCCTTTAATACAAGCCAGTACACCCCATTTATTAACGCTGTTCTCTGCACTGCCAGGTCTAAGCAATTAACTCACACTGACTGGCTTCTCTAGCATGGATACTCTGCCACTATGTTTATCCTAAGAACATATTGAATTCCAGAGCAAATTGCATCATTTAAATAGTTGCAGGCTGGTAGATAAATTCCCAGAGACCCGAAATAATTAAGAAGCTGGCTTAATTATCAAGATTTTGAGACGGATAAGCTGCTAAAAATCAAAAAGGCATAACATGGTTTTTGGTAAAATAAAGCAAATTCTTTATGCACACTCTAAATCCACATCCTCTCTCCACATGCCAGGGGAGAAGCCCCTTTGTGATTAGATTTCAGGTAGCAGGAAGGCTACTATTCAAGCATTCCTACCCCATAGCTTTTTTCAAGATTTATGTCTGTAGTCTGCAGGCTCCATGTTGTTCTTTGTATGCAAGAGAATAAGATTTCAGTATTTTCTGCTGCAAGATTTCAACTCTGGTGCATTAAATGGGTAGATAGAACCAGTGTTTTTTTTTTCCTGGGGGGACGCAGGGGTACATATACCCCTAAACATTTTGTGAATCTAAGTTTGGCCTCATTGAGGGGCAGTATTCCAATATGAGTAGGAAAATGAGAGCACCCCTGAACATTTTTTAAGAAAAAGCACTGGATGGAGCTTTCTTCTCTGTTCCTGGGCACATAGCTGCCCAACACCATCAGTGGGTTACATGTATGTCAGAAACTATCGTTTCCCTTACTTTCTCATTAGTTCTGCTCAGGAGTATATACAGGCATGCATACACTGTATCTCTATAATGTTTCAAAGCAATAAGGCTTCACTGAATGTTTCTTTGGAGATCACAAATGTTACAAATCTGTGTCCCTTGAGATTAAAATCTCAATCCAGGCACTTCTGCATAAATTGATATTTGTATCAGTGTCCATCTGAGCGTCTTGAACTTGGTGAACTAAAAGCACGCAAAACTGATCTTTGCACTTCTTTTTTCAAATTTGTCTATTAGCCTTTCCAGAGGAGAATGAAAACAAGCGGTTTTGGAAATGCCCACCACACATAGTCCTTTTCACTGGGACAAACCCCTGGCTGGCTTCCCTTCCCTGTCCTCCAGCTCGCTCCTCTGCCTCTGAGATGCTCATGATGCTGTGTTAGCCCTTTATCCTCTCTGTATTAATTAGGGATATGCTGCAAGCATCTTTTGTTCAGGCCTTGCTGATGGTGCATCAGATTAGCCTTACTCAGCCCCAATCTTAGATATTAAAAAAGAATAGGTGGAAAGGGGTGGGGTGGGGGTAATGTGTGCAGTTGTGGATCTACTATACCCCAGGACATTGCAAAATTCAAAGTCCAAGGGTTTTCTGTAAGTATGTCAGATCTCATTGGGACTGACTTTTCCTTTATGGAGTCATTTGAAATTAATTCAACATACTACACAGTATTGCATATTTAAATGGTTATTTCATCTCATTAGTTTTATGTAATTATGTTGAAGCTGTTACTTAGTCCCTCAGAATGGGACAGGATAGCAGCCTACATTGTATATATGCGCCTATCTTCTTCAAAACATGGATATATCACATAATTGAATGGAATTAACTCTGTCTGTTCCTGCCACCCCGCACCAGCACTGTCCAGGCCTTTGGATCCAATTGTTAATTCTGCAGTGTGGTGTAGTGGTTAAGAGCGGTAGTCTCGTAATCTGGGGAACCGGGTTCGTGTCCCTGCTCCTCCACATGCAGCTGCTGGGTGACCTTGGGCCAGTCACACTTCTCTGAGGTCTCTCAGCCCCACTCACCTCACAGAGTGTTTGTTGTGGGGGAGGAAGGGAAAGGAGAATGCTAGCCGCTTTGAGACTCCTTAGGGTAGTGATAAAGCGGGATATCAAATCCAAACTCTTCTTCTTCTTCTTCTTCTTACCTGGTTTCAGTTTTTGTTATAGCTGCATGGGTGCTGTTTTATTTTTATTTTGCTTTTTAGGATTACTATTTTGTAGTTTTATATTGTTAGCCTGTCTGTTCCCAGCTAGAAAAAGGACAGGATAAAATAACATTGAAATAAATAAATGGCTCAGATAGTGGACAACTGTTAAACTCTTATAAAACAATAAACCAAAGCCTTATATGGTCAGATTGCCAGGTATGGGGCATCCCAGAACCTGAAATTTCAGGGTCCAAACCTGAGACTGAGAGGTGGCCCCTAGCGATGTCACAGCTGCCAGGCCCTGGTTATTCGTCCCTGTGCATTCCCTCCCACCACTAAGCCCTGGAGACATAGATTAATTGGGAGAGGGAAGGAAGGAAGACACACATACCCCAAGAGTTTATGCAATAATTTGCAGCTGGCTGCTGCCAGTTTGCAAGCTGCATGCATAGCCTTTTATAATGCCCTCCTGCCAACCTGGAGGGGGCCAGGCGGAAGACTTTAGGCTAGCATTCATTAAGGCAAAAGAGAAGAAAGAGGTACAGCAGATGAAAATTGTCACTTTAATTCTTATGCAATATATACCTGCGTACATTTAATAAAATGAAATATTTCAGAGATTGGAATAATGCATCTAAATTTGATTGGGATATTTCTAATCAAATGCCATTTCAAAATCTCACTACCTTCTGATTCATTTCCCTTTGCCTAAATTTATATTCTTATGCCCTGATGAAGCATATGGGTCCAAATAAGTTTGGATCTTTTTGTTGTGTCAAAATTGTAGCTTTCATTTAGCTTGGGTGGGTGCAGAGTGTTGTAAGCTGCTCTCGGCATTGAAATGATATTGCAAGCACAGGGCTCTGAAACGTCAATCGATATGAAGCCGAGGTGGTAATCAACATGCAGATTAATGAACAGGATTCTGTCCACCAGGGACCAATGGAACAAAGACCATCTAGCATTTTAATTGCTGAGTTATAGCTAAATCTCAGTTCTGTATCAATCTCTATCCATTATGACTATTGATGCATGACAGACATTAAAAGGAAAACAATAACATAATGATTCATAACTGCTAGGGTGCAAATGAATGGTGAGCGTCGTGAGGAATACAACTGTGATAATTTTCTTCTCAGTCTGAGCAAAGGCTGTGAAATAATATTGCCACTTTTCTTGATTTTCACGGGACTCAACTGCAGCCCACTTAAACCAAGCCAAGTTTAAATAGAACTAATAGAACAGCAAGCCATTTTTCAGCCATCTCAGTTGTTATCAGTTCCAGTGCCCTTTTGAATAACAGCTGAAGCTAATTCATTAATTCAATTAACCAAGGCAACCATAAAAATTAGATATTGAAAAGACCTTTTTCACTAAGGTCACCTAGAGCAGCAGTTCTCTGTCAGGGAGACTGTTCTCTGTAGCATTTAATATAGTTAAATATGCTGCTTTATTCGTATCATAGGTTTGTGATGGATGGGTAAAATGGATTTCCCAGTTGTCCAATGAATTCTGGAGGTACATTTTATAAAGTTGTAGCTAACAGTTATTCTAGCATTTCATTAAATGAATTCTGCTTGCTAATGTTTAGTTTACCAAAGATGTCTCTTTTCCAGACATTTATCCAACACCTGCCAGTCTATGTAGCTCTCAAAACAACATGTTTTCCTCAGTGTGAATCTCAGGATCATATAGATTCAAATCCCCCCCCTCCCATTTGAACATTTAATTTCCATCCAGCTTGGTTACTGTGCTCAAGTTAATTATCCTCCTTTCTCTTATCTATTCAGGTTAGAGAACCGCATCTCTGACACAATATATGTTTATATCTAAGTCAAAGTTATTCTGCTTTCTCCCCTTGTGTCACTTAATTCTTATCATAGATTACCCTTTCAACAGTTCATTCTCTGGTTCCGGTGTCTTGCACATGACTAGAATGTATTGATTACTTTGTTCATTTGTATAGAAGAGTGCATAAAATGGTTTCAGGAGAGTATTTAGGGCTGATCCACACAACTTGGGGAGCTTTCTTTGATGGTTGCTGCCTGCATATTCTGAAAGAGTAGCATATGTGATGGTTCATTCAAAGAACCAGGTTTCCAGTAATAATTACATTCATCATATGAATAGCAGACCCATGAATTGACCCTTACTTTATTGCTGTGCAACGTATATATTGGACTTCTCATTCAAAATCTCCAATTTCACTCATTCCCTCCATTGCACACCCCACATGCCAGTATCTCTCTCTGTCTCTAACACAAAGGCTGAAGCTTAGATCTGGATATGAGCAGAAATTCCCCAGGTCTGTTCAGAGCATCCTTTGACCTTCTTGTCACAACTTCTGTCCTGGCATCCGCAGGGCAACATACCATCCTGCTCTTTTTATTTGGGTCACAGATGGCCCCAGCCACATTCTTCACTTCCTCACGGAAGAACATACACTAGATAAATTAGAACAGATGCAAGAGAACTTTTTCTTTTGGCATTTACACCACCCTCTGGTCTAATTAATCCTGACACTGTGACCATCATAATACAAACTGCATCAGTGGAATGAAATAACAGATTGTCCTTTTTGACGGCAAATATGCCCGTTTCTGCCATAAGTGAGATTGTTTTCTTCTATCTGTTGCACTGTACTTCCTCTGAACACAAAAGGTATGCAACAATAATGAGGCGAAGTTGCCCTTTCAGATAAACCCAGCAGGGCTAACTAAGTTACATTTCATCAGGAAGGAAGTAGCTTGATTTAAGGGATGGCAGTATACCTACAAGCCTCTTGTTTGAGCTAAGATTTTGCATGTGAATTCTAATTTGTTGCCTCAACAATATTCCAGGACACTAACAATTTTTTGTTGCCTGTTAATAATATATGTGAAAGCTATACATATTTTATATAAAAGGCTGTCTTAAAAGCTACATCTTTATAGGTAATAACTTGCCTGTGGGGGAAATACCTTGAATTATTTATTCTTATTTTGAGCACATAATCAACTGTGTTTTTATAAGGTCAGGTACCAAACAACAGCTATTAATAATATAGTTATACATCTTGAGAATAAAGTAGATGCACCTTCACCTGACCAACAGGACACTTCTCCTTTAGACAATGTTCTGGAGTCAAAATAGATATACAATGTAATTTTACTCACACACTGTTTAAGTAAAGCAGAGGAATGCAGAGATGAAACTTAGATTTCAGACAATGCCAGAGGTTTGAAAAAAGCAGGGAGGGGTAGGGTGTGGTTTTTTTATTTTATTAAGAAGACCAGTTTTAATAAGGAGAAATAGCAGAGATGAGCACAACCCAGAAGCTGACTCCAAAAAAGCTGACACAACACAGCCTTTCCCACCTCCCTTTCTCAACATACTAAAACCTTTTTTTTAAACTGCCACTCCCCACTCAGGGTCACCCCATTCACTCAACTAAATTTTTTCCTCTTATTTAAAATCACTATTTTTCTCTGCCTTTTGACCCCTGCTTTATTCAAACCTGTGCTGTGGTTTAAAACCCTGCTTGTTTTCAGCCAGTTGATTCAGTTGATTATTAAATAATAATAATAATAATAATAATAATAATAATAATAATAATAATAATTCTATTATTTATACCCCAACCTCTGGGCGGCTTACAGCACCTATAAAAACATAGTAAAACGGCAAACATAAAAAACTTTGCTAAAAAATATCTCTCTCCCCCCGATTCTAACACTCAACACCTCCGAGATAATTTTGCCACATTACTCTCTGGACAGTAGTCTCTGTCTAGACGAGTGTGAAAGCTATGAGAGGAATTCCATTTATTACTTACATTCTGTTTCCAAACAAAAACACCCAGTCCTATTCCACTAAAAGTATGATCGTTGATTTTGGGATTCCATATAATCTAACTGATGCTTGCCTTTTTGACAACTTACACACACTGTAACATGTTAGGAATATATGGCACAGTGCACTAGATTTCTCTTCTTGCTTACCGGTATATAGTCTTTCTGAGCCTCGATACCAAAGCATGTTCTTGATGCACTATGCAGTGTCTGCAAGACGGGGACAAAATATATGTTTCTAATGAAGAGCCTCAGACTTACGAGTTTTACGGGGCAATACATTTTGTTGCTGTTTAAAGGGACGCAGCATTCCATGTTGATTTTTCTAAAGCAGACTAACACAGCTACTTTGGGAATTGATTCAGTCTTTCCCTCCTCCCCCTGCCCTGGTTCCTGCCTTGCGGGCAGCGCCAAACCCCATAAATCACTGATCCCTTCTCCTGGATCCTTCCTTTGGTCTCCTGCCTCCGCCACACACTCTTTGAAGCCCTACCAGTCTCTGACACCAGGAAAGGTTTCCAAATGTAAAGCTTCCTGTGGCATTTGCCAAGCTCTCTGCATTATTCTATTCAGGCAATCCTACCTGTTTCACATAATGGATATTTGCATTTGCAGAATGTCATTTCTCACACGACTGCTTAGGTTGCCCCAAGTGCATGCTTGGCTAGACAAGCCTATGTTTCTTCCACAACTGCTTAAGTTTACATGAAGAAGCTGTTCAAATCAGATCTCACAGCATTATCACAATCCAGCAAGAACTTTGACATGGAGAGACATGTTGCCTTTTTCTGTTTTGTTGTTTGATTTCGTTTTCATTTGGGGCTCTGGCCATCTCTGTATAAAAGGGAGCTATTAATGGAACTCCTGTTCCTGGGAAATCAATAGCCTACCAAGAAGCAAACAACAGTATTGTCCTAGTCGAGATTTTTGTAAAAAACAAAAAACCCCAGGCATTTGGGTTTCAGCTTTTCTAGGAAGGTGGATGCAGTTGTTATAACTACTTGTATTATATCCTGTTCTTTAGATCATCCTGGTCAGGCTTGTTCAAAACTCCCTGAAGTCAACAGAAGACTTTCTTTTGACGTCTAGCATCAGGCTTCTGGTAAACATCTATGGAAGCAAACCCACCCTATGGTCATTTATTTCAGAACATTTTCAACCTCCTAGCAATATAATGCTTCCTGTACAAAACTTTGTAAAATCACTGGAAGACTGGACCTCATGTTGACTTGACATATATGCTGTGTTTGAAACTTCAATTGTAGTGAATCATACACAGATTAATTTATTGCAAAATACTAGTATTATTCATAAAAAACCACCTTCAAGGGACAGTCTTTGTATTTTCTAACTGTTCTTCAGTTTCCATCCTGGGCTAGCTAGGATGTTCCCCTCTTGACTGCCTTTGAAAATATTAATTGCCCTCTTGGGAGGAGGAGTTCAGAGCTGTTATTGGTGCTGGAATTTGTTTCTGCAGAAATCTGGATTCCTTGTGCTCAACCAAAATGTGCACAAATTCGAAAGCAGAAATGAAATAAACAGAAGATGCAATTTCTGGTTTGTTTTCCTTCTGCAGTACGACTGCTGGAAATTATGCTCGCAATGCCTGCTTTTTATCAGGCCCTCCAAGACCCAGCTCTTTGTATCAACGCCAGACTGTTTTCAGTTTTGCTTTTAGCTAGCATTACTGACTATGGACTCACATAAGAAAGACAAAGGGCCTGGCTATTTGTTTAATTAAAAAGAAGAAAAAAGGAGCAGAGTGAGAGAGCACACTAGGAAAATAGAACTAGGGAAGAAAAAAATATGGTTATGCACTCCCTGTTTCCAAATGTTGATAAGTTTCAGCAGCAGCACTACAGAGTTTTGCTTTCTTTTTTTTAAAGCCGAGAGTGCACTGGAGACTTGAGTGTCTTTGTAATATTTGCTTTGCTTACAAATATACAAGCAAAGCATAATGGAGGCAAGCACATTCATATGAGCACAACCCTGCTCCCAGAAAGCAGCTGAACTCCAAGGATGCTTCAGCCAACTCACAGACCTCTTTTTCTGTCTGATTCCCTACCAGTTAGTTCATCTATTTTTAAACATTACTTCGAAGTATACTGTCCTGTCTGGACGCGGGTGGCACTGTGGGTTAAACCACAGAGCCTAGGACTTGCTGATCAGAAGGTTGGCGGTTTGAATCCCCACGACGGGGTGAGCTCCCGCTGCTCAGTCCCTGCTCCTGCCAACCTAGCAGTTAAAAAGCATGTCAAAGTGCAAGTAGATAAATAGGTACTGCTCCGGTGGGAAGGTAAACAGCGTTTCCGTGTGCTGCTCTGGTTTGCCAGAAGTGGCTTAGTCATGCTGGCCACATGACCCAGAAGCTGTACGCCGGCTCCCTCGGCCAATAAAGCGAGATGAGTGCCGCAACCCCAGAGTTGGCCACGACTGGACCTGATGGTCAGGGGTCCCTTTACCTTTTATACTGTCCTGTCTAGTTCAGTTAGTAGTTTGTTCCAAAGAGCAAATGGCACTTCCCTACAGTACATGGCTGAATAACTGGAGGGAACTGCTTTATTAGTCTGGATGGAGTGTTCACCTGCTAGGCAGTCTAAACCATGGGTAGGCAAACTAAGGCCCGGGGGCTGGATCTGGCCCAATTGCCTTCTAAATCCAGCCTGCGGACACCCCGGGAATCAGCATGTTTTTACATGAGTAGAATGTGTCCTTTTATTTAAAATGCACCTCTGGGTTATTTGTGGGCCTGCCTGGTGTTGAGTAGAATGTGTGCTTTTATTTGAGATGCATCTCTGGGTTATTTGTGGGGCATAGGAATTCGTTCATTCCCCCCCCAAAAGAAATATAGTCCGGCCCCCCACAAGGTCTGAGGGACAGTGGACTGGCCCCCTGCTGAAAAAGTTAGCTGACCCCAACAAATGACACTGGGGAACAAAATGTTTGTTGCATTGACACCTGCAGTTGTTCAAACCTAATTTCAACATGCTGATTTCATATCTGAAGGTGGTTTTGTTCTGTAAGCTCTAGGTTTTTTTTACAATTCATGTTTTTCACTTTTAACCATAATTTTTGTTTTTCACAATGCAAGAATTCAATATTTTATTAAATACGAGTATAAATAGTAAGTGACTTATATAACATTGAACATGACGTGTATAGCTTTGAAAATGACATGTATATCTATGTACAGTTGGAGGTATGCAAAAAATGTATGCCCTTGGGATATATGTTCTTTCAATGCTGATTTCAAATCTGAAATCAATTTTTGAGTACATGCTATAGTTATCTTTCAATTTCCGACTTTTGCCGATATGTCGTATTTACACCGGGGAAAGTGGACACTGACACGTTGACCTACTCTAACCACATGGTAATTATTGTTTTGCAAACTTAATTTTTCTTTATTTTTACAGTTTTGTAACCTAAATATTTGTATTTTTCAGATCGGACCATGGCTTCTTCAAGGAGACAAAAATGTGTAAAGAAGCCTGATGCAACACAAAATGTGACAGATGAAAGTGAAGCGAGGATCAGGAAAAAGGAAAAGCCACATCTGGAGTGGCTAGGGGGGCGAACCAGCAAGGTCAGGGCCTAATGGCTGGCCTTCCTTGGAAGTATTTATAACTTCACCAGGTCGTGAGGAGCTAACGAGCTGCCTGGAAAGTAGTGTGGTGGTGGAACTATTCCAGGATCAGATAGATCAATACTACACATTCTTTCTCTACTCTGCAGCCTTAAGTGGCTTATTTCAAAGGTTAATAGATCACAAACCTAGATTCAGCAACTGTGAATCTTGATTCACATGAATCACGGTTTGGTTTTTCTCTACCGTTTTCATGGTTTTTCATCTTTTGCTGTTTACATGTTGCTGTACATCACCCTAATATTTTATGAATGAGGGGTATATAAATACTTTTAGAAATGAAATAAAATAAATGATCTTGACGCCTGTCACAGTGCTCGCATTGATGATTGCCACAGTAAACACTTTCATGTGTGGAAGGTTTTCAGATTGTGTTGCTTAATGCTTATATGCTTTTTGCTGGCTTCTGTATAAATCTTGAGGAGTCTTGTTATGATTTATTCCTTTAGCTAAAGTGATTACCGTATTTTTTGCTCTATAAGACGCGCCACACCATAAGAAGCACCTAGTTTTTGGAGGAGGTAAACAAGAAAAAAAAATATTCTGAATCTCAGAAGCCAGAACAACAAGAGTGAAAGCAGCAATCCCTCTTGCTGTTCTGGCTTCTGGGATAGCTGCGCAGCCTGCATTCGCTCCATAAGACTCACACATTTCCCCTTACTTTTTAGGAGGGAAAACATGAGTCTTATAGAGCAAAAAATATGGTAGCTTGGTTCATAATATATTTTCTCAGAGTTTCTTTACTTTAGGGAAACTTAATGGCACACTACAATACTGAATGCCCAAGGTAGAACCACATAGATATATATTGTAATCTTTCCAGAAGTCTGGAATCCTTTTCTTCCATAAGCAAGGTTACTGAAAGTATTTCCTCATCAAAAAAGTGTGTGTCGCTGGAATTCTCCAGCTCTTGGTTTGCAGAGGCATGCTGTCTATCCTTGTTTCAGTTGCCTCTTCAGAGTGCCATGACTGTTTTAATCCAAATACACCATGTAATCAAAGACTTTGGCAATTGCCCTGAGATGGAGCATGATGATCCAGCCAGAACTTTCAAGTCTCATATATTTCTGTTAGGAGGTGGGATATGAAAACAGCTGTTTAACTTTCTTCAGTGTGTCTTAAAAGTGCTTAATATTTTAACTGAATTATGCTGGTGTGTAAATTAAGATTCTTTAAGATATTGTCATCTTCCAAATCTTCCATTTCAACTAGGAGGCAACAGGGAGAAGTTTTATTCAATCACTTCCCACAGGAGATTTGCACTAGTCATGCTTTCCAGTCGCCTACAAAAGTATCCTTGCTTTCCCAGTTTTCCAGGCTTTCTGTTTGTATACAATCTCAGTGGTAACAAGACTTATTAAAAAGAAGACTACAACTGATTTCTCCCTGCAGTCTTTGCCGAATGGCAGGCGCAAAGCCTGCTAGTTTCAGAAATCACTGTAGAGTGTATACAAGAGCTTTCTTTTTCTCTCTTTGGAAATTAAAAAAATATATGATTATTTTAAAAGAAACTGAAGGAATGAATTATTAAAATGGAATGTGCCATTCTTTCTAACCTGGAGAAAAAGAAAGACCTCAGACTTTCCATTACATTAAATAAAATGCAACAAATCTGCTTTTTACAGGTAGAATGGCTCAATGTAGGCTCATTATGTGACCACAGAGAGCCAAAGGCTCCAATCTCTGCAGAATTCTGTCATATGTTGTTCTTTTCATAACAGCACTTCAGGGTTCTAGAAATACTGCATGCTTCAAAATGTATCACAAGGGCACCGTTATTAAGATCCAAAGCTCACCTTGCTAAACCAAGTCCTTTATATTTGTTTATGGCCTGTTTAAGTGTGGGTTTAACAGTACAGCTTCCCTTCCTGCTTCATGCTTTAAGGTCCTTCTATTTGTCTGAACAAGAGAGAAGATAAAAATATATTTCAAAACAACTTTTAACTTTTTTCTCTCCTGTGAATTGTTACATTACTTATGGCATAAAGGAAGTGAAGTATCGTACATAGCATGCTTCTGCAGATAGGCCTAGAGTCTTGCAAATATTAGGCTTTCCTCCCCTAATCAAATAAAGGCAAGCAAAAAGTAGAACTGTTTAGGAGTTGAGTTTGAAATGAGAAGTATCCAGAGATCAAGTAGCAGAATGAATCATATAGGCCTTGAAATGTTTCATCTCTCTCGTTACTAAACAGATTGTGGTGTTAATGACAGGAGAAGACAGACTGCCAATTGCTAAGTTTGTCCTGGAAGGCAGTTTCCAGAGAGGTATGGTATTGTATAATATATGATTAGTGCAACTGAAGTGTGGTCTAGATCATGTCACGAGCTGTTAAAAAGGAAAGCACAGTGATCCAGCTCTAGTAACCTTCAGTTTAGATTTCTGCAATCCACTCTATGTAGAGCTGCACTTGAAAATAGTTTAGAAGGTGCAACTGGTTCAAAATGTAACTGCAAAGGTTTTTTATTGGTTCAGCCACCTGGAACTATATTACTTCTCAACTGGTTGCACGGTGCTTCCAAGCCCAACTCAAGGTTTTAGTGATGACCTGAATGACATAGTGCCTAGTTGTGGATCGAGGGCCCGACCCCCGCTATGTGAAATAAACACACAAGGACACGTGATATAAGGTTAATGGGCAAGAAAAGGCCACAACTTTATTGATTACAGCAGTGAAAAGGTATTGGCTTAGGCATTGGATGACTATAGGAGGTGGGTTTATTCACCAGTAGGTGGAGCCTGTTGATGCTCATCCAACTATAGGCTCACCCCTGATGTCACCGAGGGTCGTGCCATGGCCTCCCGCCAAGCAGGCATCGGACGGAATACACGACCGCCAGATTCCTTTAACGGAATAACCCACGGTAGATAGCATAGGCGATGGCCACACCTAGCCCTTGACACACATGAATCCAATGCCTAACCTACCCACCAATACCACAAAAGTTGTGACGATTGCTACGAGGTAGGCGAAAAAACCAAAAAGCCTAATGCCAAATGGAAAAATTCCTACCAGGCCCCCCAGACAACCAGGGCGACCAACCTAAGGTCCATAGCAAGACCAAAGAAAACTAAGACCCTGAGCTCAAAGGGAGTGGAGGGTGGGTGACTCGCTGCGGGACGACGACGACTGAGGAGGAGGCGGAGCTGGAGCCGCAGCATTAAGCTGCTAAACACGCCCCCCGGAGACACCTGGTTGGCTGCCTCCGGTGGGCGTGGGCACCAGCCAGGTGAGGAGGGGCGGGGGCTAAGGCCCCCGGCCAGGGGCGGAGCTCGGGCTCCCGCCCACAACCACTCCCCTCTCTTCCAGGGAGGAGAGTCTTTAGCTGACAGAGCATTTATTGTCCTGCTTAGGCTTTAAGATCTGCCAGTGGGGCAGTTGTTGAACCCCAGTTGTGGAATGACCTTCTTGTGATTCAGCTGGTCCTGATACTGTGCAGTTTCTGCACTCACCTCTTCCCCCAAGTTTTTGATGGAGAAGAAGAGTCATCTTCTAGGCCAATACTGAAAAGCAGCAGGTGAACTATTTATGTGCTCTTTTTATACCATATTGATGTTTTACTGATTTTTTAAATACCATTTTAAATTACAGTGGAACTTTGGGTTGCAAGGGTCATGATTTGGTGCTTCTGTGCATGCACAAAGCACAATTTAGTGCTTTTGCGCATGCGCTAGCACCAAAACCCGGAAGTAACCCGTTCCGGTACTTCTGGGTTTGGCGCCGTGCGCAACCCAAAATCGCATAACCTGAACTGTCTGTAACCTGAGGTACCACTGTAATTATTGTGGAGCTGAGTATCATAGGGAGTAAACCCAGATCAAGAGAACAGCACCCAAGTATTCATAATTCCGCTGGCTGACAATTATGAAGTAAAGGCAGTACAAACTGTTCCCATTATTCTAATCTGTTATGATGCAACATGGTCAGAAACTGATTTATTAATTTATATGCCACTTAATTGACAAGGTGACCTCTAAGCTGTTTACAAATGTGAAACCAATTACAAGAAACACATAATTAAAATACACAAACAATTTCATCAAAATGTTAAAATAAACATGCACAATTAAAAGGTGCGATAAAACATGCCAAATAAAATAGGACAATGATTTGAAGTTAAACAGCAATTAAAACAGGAGGTTGAAGTCTTGTGTAAACACATGTGTCTTCAAAGTCAGCAGAATGCCAATACTGATGGGGCCTCTCATATTTCAGCAGGACAAGAATTCCTGGGGCCACAAATGAGAAAGCCCACCTCAGTGTTGCCACAATATCACATAGCTTGGTTCATTTGTTCAGTTCATAGTTCAACAATATCAAGGACTAAGTGGTACTTGTGTAAAAGTTATTTTAAGACTGTAGAAAATTCTGGTTTTTGGGGAGGATTTGCCTTGCTCTGTCTGTTTATGTTAACACAACATAGACTTGGTCCTTGACCTGATGAATAATTCTTGGTGCATGCAGTTTCAGTTTCTAAACCAAGCTTGTATCATTGTAAAAACCAAGCACTTCTCTCTTTACCCAGAATTCATGATCTCAGATAATATTAGCCTCCTTTTCCTTTTCAAGCTTAGATGACATTCATTAGCAGTTATCTTATGTACACTTGTCTGTTATTGAGTTTAGAATAGATTTTAAATTAGATGAGACACTAACAACTTTGAATCAATATGCTTCAGAAGGATTTCCTCCCCTTGCTATTCTTCACAGCTTTAATTTAATGGAGGCCCTTGATTCTCAGTATGCTAAGGGAGAGGTGGACTGACTTCAGTCCTGCAGGGTGTATCTTTCTTTTCTTTTTTCTTACTAGAACCTTTATGGTCTATTGATGTATTTTAAATGTACCAAGCAAAAGTATATGCCCAGGACCTCTTCAAAAGTCAAGTCATAATGCATCTTGCCTGTGCATTAAAGCTTAAGAACAGAAGAAGTGCTTTATTCAATTAGAACTAGGCCTGCCTTGGCCAGCAAAAATTCTAGCAACCAGCAAGTAATTTATCATCCAGCAAAAAAGAGCAATGTCCAGTGATAGATTAAAGTTCAACTACTGTCCACCATGCTGAAGTATCTTATATTGCTGTTTAAGCTGGACAGTAAGTATAAGCTAATTGGTGAATCGTGAGTGAAAAGAACCCCCTGCTTTATCAAACATCTTAAGAAACTTAGTTCAAGAGAAAAGGGCCTTTGTTTACCACAGCATTCTTGACTATACATATATATAACTTGGCAATCTATCCTTAAATTTCTGGTGCTATCCAGTACTTAATGCCAATGGGTCTGTATTGTCTGAAGAGCAGTAGTAAAGCAAAAGTTGGAGCTGTATATGCATCAAATACGGTTGTCCTGTCTCAAAAAAGTATATTGCAGGACAAATATACTAGGACAAATCAATGATCAGGTAAGTAGTGGTATGTACAGTTCAAATAAAACCTTGGGAGATTCAGTTTAAAAAAAGAACATGTAAGAGAAAGGATGATCAATATTGATTTCTAGCAGGCCCAGGACAAACAAAATGACAATTATCTTCAAGCAACACATAGAACTTATTAAATCCACTGGCACAGAATGGTCATTTGCTTAGATAGCTCTTAAAATGATTGAGCATACTCATGGAGAATACTGCTGTCAATGATGCCTGATAGCTAGCCATGATAATATAAGAGAAATTCCATGATAGCCACTGAATTTCCACGTTCAAAAGCTAAATGTATTTAACAATCAGATGCTGAACACGAACAAGGAATCCGGCCCCCTTCTTTGTCCCGCTTGTGAACTTTCTAAAAAGGGCTTACAAAAGGATTAGACAAATTTACTAAGGACAATGGCTTCTACTCATCACTACTGATATATAACCTTGCATCTTGCTTCTGAATCAACAGTGGGAGAAGAAGAAGAAGAAGAAGAAGAAGAAGAAGAAGAAGAAGAAGAAGAAGAAGAAGAGGAGGAGGAGGAGGAGAAGGAGTTTGGATTTGATATCCCGCTTTATCACTACCCGAAGGAGTCTCAAAGCGGCCAACAATCTCCTTTCCCTTCCTCCCCCACAACAAACACTCTGTGAGGCGAGTGAGGCTGAGAGACTTCAGAGAAGTGTGACTAGCCCAAGGTCACCCAGCAGCTGCATGTGGAGGAGCGGAGACGCGAACCCAGTTCACCAGATTACGAGACTACCGCTCTTAACCGCTACACCACACTGGCTACTGTGCTATTGCCCTCATTCCCTTCTTGTGGGCTCAGCATAGGCATTTGGATGGCCACTGTGAGAACAGAATACTGGCCTTCAGTTTGATTCAGCAGGACTCCTCTTATGTTTAATGTTGGAAAGAAGTTATGGGCTGGATGGATATTAAGGGGTTACCTTCAAGTCAGTTCTTCTGTTCTTATGAGATGATGGCACCTCATCTGTTAGTATACCATTGCATAGTGGAAATGACAGTTTTCAGTTCTGACACATCTTAATACAATATCAGAAACACGCTTAGCTGATATGGCAAAATTGACTTGTTTAATCAGGGAAAAGTCATTGTTAACATTTGTTAAAGATTGGAAACCTCTCATAGACTTTTTGCGTGAAGAAGAAATAATGATATCTGGATTTGAGGATTGAAGATAATGTTTGTTTATAGAAAGTGGCTTTGTTGGATGTTATATGTATTGGACGAGGTGAATGTTGCTTTTATATAGTGGACAGATGAAGAATTGGAAGTTCTTTATTTTCTGAATCTTATTTTTATATATTTCTCTTTTAACCTCTTTGCTACTTTTTTTTTTAAAAAAAACATTTTTCTTCCTCTTCCCCACCCCCTTGGTGTTTTTATTGTATCTAGATTAAAGCCTTGGTTTGGTTTTTTTAAAAATGAAAAAGGTATTACATTTGGTATTTTTCTCTATAAGCCTTAATAAAATTTATTTTAAAAAGAAACACAGAAAGAAAACAGAGTTCCTTAATAAGATGCATTACATATTAGAAGATGGCTCCAGCTTTCCCCCTGTTAGTATTCTTTACTAGTCTTATGCATGCTCTCAATTTTTTATTCAGAGCACACATTCAATCCATCAGTTATATTCAGGTAATTACTGGGTAAGAGACATCTATGTTTCAGTGGTCATGAGAGCGCAAAGAGGTTCCTTTTATGCGATTTCCCTCTGTAACATGATTTTCATATTGTACTGTTCTTTTGTTCACTCTCTCACATTTTTGACAAGAATGAGAATTTGTCTTGTTTGAAAGGTTTGGTGTGAACTAACCTCCCCAGTCTAAATAAAAGAGCTGCACTTTCTGAGCTGTTTGTTCAGGCTCAGTTTCTAATCATTTCATTATTCGAGCAAAGAGAGTAGAGCATTCCCCTCTAATCACCTTTCTCATGGTCTATAGTGTTGAGTTGCTCTTAGATGCAACTGTCACAAATTCTGAGTGATCAGTGAGAGAAGCTAAAACCGTCCATTCTAATTATACCTCAGTTGTGCCTCTTATCCCCATATGTCCCTATATCAAGCACATTATGCTAGGATTTATTTAAACTTTTTCAAATGGTGTGTAGAATGACAAACAAATGAGAAAGTATCAGCATGAATAAAGCATCTGTCAAGCAAAGGGGCTCGATCTAGCCAAAGTGAATTACAATTTATCTCAATGGGAGGGTGTTTGCTTAGATCTCTGTGAAATCTGTGGGCTTGAAGCATGGCAGCACTTTTGACTAATAATAATAATAATAATAATAATAATAATAATAATAATTTATTTACACCCGCCCATCTGGCTGGGTTTCCCCAGCCACTTTGGGCGGGTTCCAGCAAAATATTAAAATAAAATAATTCACCAAATATTAAAAGCTTCCCTAAACAGGGCTGCCTTCAGATGTCTTCTAAAAGTCAGATAGTTGTTTATATGGATCATGTCTATAGTCTATGGTAGTCTCAGAACACAGACAACCTTTACTTTGGACATGCTACAATTTTAGAGATACTGGTTTGGAACGTAAGGTAACTTAAGTAAGTTCACAGTAATTGAACTTTAGGGTAGAATTGTGTTGGCAAAGGAGTTAATAGGGTGGTGTTATTGTTCTATACAATACATAGCCCATTGAATTATGAGAAATTCCAGGGAGAATACTGCATGAAGGATTCTGTTCTGCACTGTATGTAGGTTCCAAAGTAAACTGGTGATGCCAGAACAAGATTTTACATGGGAGTGGCAGATTGCCGGGTATATCAAGACTGCCACTCAGTTTACCTTGTGGACAGACTAGGAGACTAGGGAAGGTGTTGTAAGGGAACAATATAAAAACAAATTTAAAGAAATTACACATTTTGTCATTGACATGTACAACTGTAACCATCTGTTATGCGTTTGTGGAAGGGGACGCACCATAATCTGTAGAGTCAGCGAAGAGCTAAAATTTGAGCAAACTAATAAATTAATGAAGTAAGCAAAGTTGGGTCAATTAAAACTAAGCCAAACACTGTTGTTTTCCATTTAGGACCACAAGCCCAGGCAGCTTCACAGGACTAGCCCCAGGAATAAGCCAAGGTGTTGACATTACAAAAGGTGTTCATCTAAGAGGGGCCTGGGCAGACCAAGGGTATCAAAGTGATGGTGTGTGTGTGAGAGCTGGCAGGAAAAGAGTGTCTTTAGCAAGGTGTTATGGGAAGGAGGAGGGAGAACCAAGACAGAAATTCATCTTGGGCAGGCTGGCTGAAGTCAGGATGGCAGAGATGTCTTGGACTCCAACTCTGCACTGCCGTGGGGAACAAGCTCCACTTTGAAATGACCAGGCTGTAAGATCTGGACTTCCTCCATCTAGATTAATCAGGAATCCAACAGTGCTATGGTATCCACACAGGCTCCCTGTTCTGAAAAACTCCAATGTGACCAATTTTTTATTTTTACCTATTAAATGGTTTAGCTCCTTCCAGCTGTAATAAAAAATACTATTAATTGTAACAATGTACAGTGGTACCTCAGGTTAAGTGCTTAATTTGTTCCAGAGGTCTGTGCTTAACCTGAAACTGTTCTTAACCTGAAGCACCACTTTAGCTAATGGGGCCTCCTGCTGCCACTGTGCCGCCGGAGCACAATTTCTGTTCTTGTCCTGAAGCAAAGTTCTTAACCTGAAGCAATATTTCTGGGTTAACAGAGTCTGTAACCTGAAGCGTAAGTAACCTGAAGCGTATGTAACCCGAGGTACCACTGTACAGTGGTACCTCAGGTTTCGAACACCTTGGGTTACAAACACCTCAGGTTACAGATTCCGCTAACCCAGAAGTAGTACCTCGGGTTGAGAACTTTACCTCAGGATAAGAACAGAAATCATACGCCGGCGGCTGTGGGAGGCCCCATTAGCTAAAGTGGTACCTCAGGTTAAGAACGGTTTCAGGTTAAGAATGGACCTCCGGAACGAATCAAGTTCGTAACCAGAGGTACCACTGTATGTGGAACTAAGTAAGAGGGCTAGGGCAGCACACAGGAAAAGAAATTTAGTGACACTGAGGGGAAGGCACAAATACTAGGAAGTGACTTGGCACAAACAGGTCAGAGACAGAGCAGGAGGGACAGAGAGTTAGGAATTGAACCAGATTTTATTGGCATTGGCTTGGCCAAAGTGAAGACAGAACAGCATTCTGGAGCAGATGGGCTATTGGCCTGATCCAACAGACTCTTTTTAGTTCTTATACACAACACCATGTTCAAATGCACTCAGGCAGTAATAGAGTGTGAGGCTACACATCTTGTGGCTGCAGGAACAGGGCACTTGGCAGAGTTGGTGGTGGATGACTGGGTGTATTCAGCAGTCTTGGTCCAAAGAGGCTGAGGCTGTAAAAGGGGGCGCTAATGGCCCACATTATATCATCTAGCAGAAAGTACATGTGTCAATATATAAACAAGCAATGTGGGATTTGGAAGCCCAGTGTCATGCACAGTGAGTGAAATAATTTAATTACTAATTACAGTTCATCAAAGGCTTATCATTTTTGCTGCATGCCTCTCTACCAACACTTAACTTGTCCTTTGATTGTAGTCTCTGAGGCAAACCCTCCCCCCCAAACCCTTAGCCAGATTATTACTCACTTCTCGAGCTCCTAATTAAAGTATATTAATAAAGACAGATGCCTAATATGCACCCTTTGAGAGGAACATATTGAAATGAAATGAGCAAAAGTTCAGGCTAGCGTGACTCACAAAAAGGGGGAGCACTGCATATGGCTTGTCCATGTTTCGAGTCTGTAAATAAACATGATGACATCAGATAGCTAATGTGGTGCATCTTGTTCTGCGAACATTTTTTATTGCACATCTAGATTAAACCTCCAGTCTCTGTGCTAAAATTGTGAATCCTAAAATCTGTGAAATATTACTAAAATAGAGAGCAGCAGTACACAATTCTTCCCTCCCATCTCAGCCAACTTTTTAAATTTATCTTAAAGTAGCTACACTGCTTGTTAACACTGTGTTGACGCTCGACAGTCAAAGCTGTTGTGAACTTTCCATGATATACAAGCAGCTCAGCCAATGTACAGAGTGACACTGTCACACAAGGGACCCTCATAGGGCATTACTGCCATAAAGGAGCAACATGAGTAGAATGGGGCCATCAAATTGCACCTTTAGCTCTGCATCTGTTGTTGTTGTTCTGTTCCATTTTGAAGTGTGCAGTGAGCCTGCAGCTCTCATATGGGGTGCTGGGAGTAGTTAGAAGTATAGGATAGCAAGCCTCATATAAGCAACATGCTTAAGTCTAATTAATGCATAAAGGGGTTAAGACCTTACGAGTAAGCTGTCCTGCCAGGTTCAGCTCCTTTAGGGAGGAACTAGGTAATCAAGCCTTTGTTCCTTCAGTCTACCTGAGAAGCTCAGTGTATAAAGAGGTTTGAGCTGGTTGCTCCAGTTTAGACCATATGGCTCTCACAAGCCACTCTTGACTTCCTATACCTGTGAAACTTTTTCTGAATGCTATATGAAAAAAACACACGAACCACACCTTTGAAGAGTTGGGGTACTCTCTGTTGGGGTTCTTTCACCAAAGAGTACTTGCCCCAAACTTGGATACTGGCATCCAGGAATTCTCTTTATACATATTTTTTTTCCTGAACCAAAAAGAAGACCTCTATTCTCCTCACAGGACTACAATTCCCAGAGTTTCTTGAGAAGATGAATTGGCTTTTAAACCCCTCTAGGAGTTGTAGCTCTGTGAGGACAATAGGGGTCTCCTAACAATGCTCAGCACCAGTGCTTTTTTCTGGAGGTATTCAGAAATGGTCAGATCAGGGTGTGAAGGGCCAAAATCATCATATTCAGTGGTAACACTGTTTTAGTAACCTTTGACTTGAACCCTTGAGTACCTCCAGAAAAAAGCACTGGTGCTGACTGAGCACTTTGATGTGCTTTTGAACTGCTAGGTTGGCAGGATCAGGGACAGAGTAACGGGAGCTCACCCCGTCGCGGGGATTCGAACTGCCAACCTTCTGATCGGCAAGCCTAGGCTCTGTGGTTTAACCCACAGCGCCACCCGTGTCCCCACTGAGCATTGTTAGGAGACTCCTATTGTCCTCACAGAGCTACAACTACTAGAGGGGTTTAAAAGCCAAGAGATGGGGGTGCAAGTCAAAAGCATTACTAAAACAGTGTTACCACTGAATATGATGATTTTGGCCCTTCAAACCCTGATCTGATCATTCTGGTGGAGATTCCAAAATCTGTGGTGCATTTGAAGAATCCACTTACAGCAAATGATCTTTCTTTTTGTATTCTGGTAATTTTCTAACCATTTAGTATCACATCATATATCTTCACAGGTGTTTTATCTGGACACCAGTGCGTAAGGACAACTAAGCATTTATATATCTTTAAAACTACAAAACTTGTGATGCTGATCAGCTCTGAGCAAAACTAAACATGAATAAAAAGTTTTTTATTTAACGTGAACAATTGGTAATACTGAATTAACAGAGTCATAGATTCACAACTTAGAACTCAACAAAATTCAAATTAGAATGCAGATTTTCAATAGGAACCTGCTGTGCAAAATTGTGAAACTGCAAAGTGCAATTTACTCCAGGGCCTTTCTTTCCTTGGATGGCTTGTTCTTCAATCCTGCTTTTGTGCTCCCCCTGAAATCCTTTACACTACAAAGGCAAAGACACCCCAAGTGCACAAATGTTCTAATTCAATAGTTGAACAGTCACAGGATGGGCATGAGTGGTGGAGTGAACGTGTGCCATGGATTATTTGAACACATCTGACTATACTGCTGAAGATTTGTCCGGAGTCTGACTGTGAATTATGCGAATACCCGCTTCCTTTACTTTCTCATTTTCAGAACAAGTTATTTTCAATCACAAACATTTGAGGTTATTACTGCACAACTCAAAGAAACCTTTGGTACTCATTACGATTTCATTACGCTAAAGAGATGAAATTGCCTTCTGTCAAAAGAATTTACCATTTAGTTTAGCTCTTGGCTGCAGGAAACTAATTGTCAGTGAATCACAGAAGACAATGCCTGCTCTTACTCATTCATAAGGTCCATTGATTCTAGCAGACTTAACTTATTCATAATAGAGGACAAGGCTGCACCGAGTATCATTTTGTTTTGTTAACGATGCTCATTTGATGACAGCCTTATCAGTAATATTTCATTAGTAGATGCTGAACCCCTGATCACTTTGTTCACCAGCTCCACTCTCCTGGCAGCCAGCCAGCCTCACCAATGACCCCTTTTACACCTCACCAACCCCTGCCATAAAACTCAGCCAAACCACCCCTCCACTTAGAACTCGCCAGACCCCCCCCCCAGCTGACCTGGGCTGCCCGCTTGCCTGCGCTGTCCATTCTGTCTGCTGCTCATTTGGAACAACTGGGTGTTCTTGAAATGTACAATATTTTGGGAATCCTCAACTTTCAGGGGGGGGGGGAAATGCCTTACTAATTCACTTAAAGCTGTCCTGTTAAAGATGGAGCTGACAGGTACCTATTTAAGCTGAAAACCTCAGGGGAAAAACATATGACTTGAGCACAAAAGGCTGTGAGAAAACTGAATGGAAAATAATCTAGAAATCACTGTCCGCCTATTGTGGTTTGGGTAAAGTGCATAGATATGAAGCCGTAGCATGCAAATGATGAAAAATCTAATGTGTACCATTTACCATGCTTTTTTATAGATTTCAAGAGAATAATTACTAGCTTGTAAATACCAATTACAAGGGAGACTGGCTGCACTGAGGAGAAATTGATTTTGTTTTTGTATTTTTTTAAAAAAATAGTTTATCACCAGTAGTCTATTTCAGATAAAAGTTTTAGAACAAAGAACCATGCAATGTGAAATACACTAATACTGTTCTATGATTAACTCATGTGCGAGTACATAATTAGTGGAGCTGCTCAGCGAAATAGGAGTTGTGGGACCTACCAATATAACTGTGAAGTTGAAGAGCTGCACATAAACACCCTTGCAACCTTCTGCACAGCCCACCGTTACTCTACGAAGAAGAAATTATTCCCATTTATGCCTTTCCTCATTTCACTTCTCCTAATTTTCATGGTGCGATGAGGCAGTCATTTCATTTTATATGGGAGCTGGTCTTTTATAGGCCTGTTTTTCGCAGGCAACAGGTGAGGTGGGTAAATGTCTTCTGTACTGAATCCCTTCAGACTGCAGATGAAGTGATCACATGATCCAATGCATCTCTGCCCCCCTCCTCTCCCAAATCCAAACAAAAATCCTTATACAGAGAAAACTAGCAAGCTAAATTAGACTCTTTGCCTCTGGCATCTACGGGTCCTTCCCAATATGAGTATAAGCTGCTTCTCTTCTCAGGGAAACAGAGCTCAACAGAACCTTTATTCTCCTCTCATTCCACCTGGCATTTGAATACAGGCATGGAAACATGTGCCTGATGGGAGGACATTGTATAATGGCCAGTGTGATGTAGTGGTTAAGAGCAGTAGACTCATAATCTGGTGAACTGGGTTCGCGTCTCCGCTCCTCCACATGCAGCTGCTGGGTGACCTTGGGCCAGTCACACTTCTCTGAAGTCTCTCAACCTCACTCGCCTCACAGAGTGTTTGTTGTGGGGGGAGGAAGGGAAAGGAGATTGTTAGCCGCTTTGAGACTCCTTAGGGTAGTGATAAAGCGGGATATCAAATCCAAACTCCTCCTCTTCTCATTGTACAGCCTCTGCATATGTCTTCATTAGCACCGAGCTGAGATACCCGCCCACATTTTGCTGCCCACATTTCAAGCAGTGAAATGAGGCATTTTGTGGATTATATGAGGGATTGGGGCCCATCAAATTTACCCCAGTTTGAGCCAAAAGAGTAGGCATTAGGCCTTGCAAAGAATTTTGTGTTAACAAAGGTAAAGCACTACACTTCCTCCAAACAAGCATGTGCCGAATCCCTTGCAATATCTAAAATTTGTGTGGAGCTTAGTAACTAATCCTTGTATAAATCCTACATTTGTAAATAAATCTTATTCACTTCCTATTTCCCTCATGTGAAGTTGGTTCGTTTGGAATATGCAGGCTGTACGCTGGCAAATTTTAAAGACTGACATGTGCTCTGTGTAGTTACAACTGCTTGGCATTTCAGGCAGTTGCGTTCTTTTGTTCCTTTGAACAGATTATTTGCTAGGTTGTGGCTGCCAGGATGGATAGCTGCCATCTCTGGGAATACTTTGTGTATATGGTGGTAAGGTTGAGTTTATAAAATGGTTTGTAGTAAGTACTCTTTCGCATGTGAAGCCTTTGGTGTTGCCTTAATCATGTCTTCCTTTGAGAAATATATATTCAAAAGCCAGACTTCTTTCAAAAGATCATGAAATAAAATCTTGCAGCACTTCTTTTCAAGTCAGAGCCAAAACAAAGGTTGTAACTTCTAATGCCTGTGCCTTTGCAATTTCCTGAATATTATGAGGATTAAGTTTGTAGCCTGTAAGATTTACTGTGAAATCTCAGAGTAATTCTTTTTCATTGGGTCAGGCACGAGAGTATTCTTGACAGGTATTTGGAGGGATTTTGTGCACAAATTGTGGAGTCCTAATTATTATGATTTGGTAGAATTTTTATTAAAAAAAATTTCTGCTCAAAGCTTAGTCAAGAACGTGCTTTCCCCCCTAAATATATAAAAGCGTGTGCCTCGTGACCAAGTGCAAACAAATAGAATGTTGTGTTCAAATGTTGCAGGTGCCAGTTCAAGTCTTCTCAGCCATGAAACTCAGTGGTTAGCCTGGTCAAGTCATGGTGCATCTACCTGACTTACTTTGCAAGATTATTATTTTTAAAATGTTTATGTTTCTTTTTTGCATATTGGTGTATATTGAACCCTGAACCATTTATGATTTCCCCCACCTCCAACAGTTCTAATCACAGACTGTGACCGCAGCACAGAAAATATTCCCTCTTTCAAACACAGTGCCTCTTTGTGAACCCTATGAGACCAGGGTTCAAATCCTCACTCAGGCATGAAGCACACAAGGTCACCTTGGGCCAATCAACACCTTTCAGACTAACCTACATCACAGAGAAAACAGGCAATCCAACTCTGGTAGGCCAGAGACAAGGAACTGTTCTTCCTTCATCTCTTTTTCATAGGAAGAGGCAAAGATCACGAAGGCAGCCTTCCACAAATTTCCAGATTTTCTCAAGTGCCCTGAACATCATGAGGATGAAAAGCAAGCCATCAGAGACCTCACTGCAGTGGTCTTGCAGATAGAAGGTGAGGGTGGGGATGTGGCAGAGGTGAGTTCCCACGTGGGCTGCTCAAAAGGTGTTGCAGCTCCCTAAGGCAAACTGCCCACTGAGAGGGCCCCATGAGTTTAGAGACCATTCCAAGGTCATTCCTTGCATGGCACATCTCCTGGGTTCACTGGAACAAGGAGCCAGCAATTTAAAAAATGTCAGTTGCTAGCTGAGGAGCCCCTTCTTGTTATAAGGGCATCTCATTCTCTTTCTGTCCTCTTATTTTGAGGGCAGCCAAAGACCTCTTGAAGCATCTGGTGGGGGTCCTCCAATGGCAGCCTGGAGGCTGTCCTCTGGCAGGGGTGGCCTACAACCTGCAGGAGCTGCTCCACAAGATCACCAAGTGCCTGGTAAAAGCCCTTCCTTCTCCAGCCACCAATTCCCTCTGGTGCAGAGGCAAGAGGATGGTGCATCATGTTCAGACTATACCACATTTGACTTAGATTTGGCACCACAGCTCAGAGATGGAGTTGGAGGCCCTGCTTTATGAAAGTCTTTCCTACCTCTGCAGCAAGCAGGCATCAGTGAGGAAGACTGCTGCCATGCTCATCGGTAATTGAAACAGAACTTTTGGGTCACTCTTAGCAGCAAACAGGCAGAATCTCCCTTTGTGGTTTCAAGCTTTGTTCTGGTATAGTCCGCTCACCTTCCCCGGTGGGTGATGTTGCAGCTGGGCATCTGGGACCGCACAGTTATCTGGCTGGGGGGTGGAGGATTGCTGACCCCGTCATGCTACTCCCGACTGCATCATGCCACCCCATTGCCCATTGCTTGTCTCTGTAGACATTAGTGATCTCAGGGGTTTGCAATCTTTTCTATATACACAGCTGTCTTTTATCCTTCGCTATGCCTGCCAGGATGAAGCAAGCTCCTGGTGCTTCTCCCCCATTTAGTAGGTGTGGGACTGCTAGAGTGTCTCAGGCTCCTTCAGTTGCCACTCAAGGTCTCTCTGGTGAAGGTGTAGCCTCCTTGGATCTGCAAACTCCTTTGCCTCCAATGTTCAATGTTAGCAGGGAGGCATCAGGTTTTGTGCTTCCTATGCACAGCATTGCAGAGGGATCCTCCTTTCCCAGTCCAACCTTACAGTTTACTGAAGCATCTGACGGAATCATTAAGCAGTTTAGGTCGCAGGCGCTGAACCAGACTCGCACGTTTCCTTCGACTCAAGGTTTTATACCAGGTACCCCCATTTCCAACCTATTGCAAGCCCACCCACAGTCCGTTCATGCTCCCCCAGTTTCCCGTACGCAGGCGGGGGTGAGTGGCCCATTGTATACCTTGCCAACCTTGCATAACTCTCGTCCACCTTTCGTCAACATGCCATTAGAGCAGCCTTTCTCAACCTGTGGGTCCCCAGATGTTGTTGAACTACAACTCCCATCACCCTAGCTAGCAATGCCAGAGCTCAGGAATGATGGGAGTTGTAGTCCAACAACATCTGGGGACCCACAGGTTGAGATCCACTGCATTAGAGCTTCCCAGTACATCTGCAGCTCTATTTACTGATTCACAGTTTTGCCCACCTCCAATTCAGACTACAGCGGTAATAGACATTCCTTCCGATATCCCTGCTTTTTCGCCGGTTCTTCCATTTCACCCACACATGATTCCTCCTTCTCCTCAGGCATCGGCGCATTCTGAGCTTCCCAGCCCTTCTTGCCCCAAGCCCTCCAGCTTGAATAATTTCCTCCTGCCACCCCCTACCCCTTTGCTTTGCCGGTCTGTAGCAACTTCTTCAAGCCTTTTGTAGGGAGCACAGACAGTTACGCACCTCACCCCCACAGTGCTGCTGGCAATGGTTACCATGGGAGCGAGGGGGGGAAGGGTGGAGAAGAGGGGCAGAGTGCCTGGCTCTGACACTTCCAGTGCAGAGGATGAGGGGCAGCCACAGTGCCAAGTCTAAGTCTACAGTGAAGAATCATCAGGAGAAATGTGTACATAAAGGGAAGAAGAAGAGTTGTACCAGTGACACGGATGACGAGTCATGTACGTCTATGAAATACACTCGGAGTCAAGAGTGGATTTCATGCTCTTTATTCATCTCATAGTGGTGAGGAGGAATGGAAGTTCCCCCAGAATGTCTGCTTTATATACATTATTTACACAATGGGCCCCACGTGATTGGCTAATTCCGGGATTCACCTGCAGGCCAATCAGGTTGCGAATTCATTTCCACCTGGAGCTGGATTGGGTGGCTCCTGTGGACCAATCAGACTGCTGCATTCTGGACCCTATTGTTCTAGGACCAACCAGACTGCTGCCTTTTGGATCCTATTCAACTCAGTACATAGCAGTCTAGCTTGGATTATGACAGTGATGCCTCGCTGGAGTGTCATGGGAGGAGGGGGAAGATTTGATGGGTCTTCTGGATTGGTGTTGGGAATGGAGAGCTAATTCCCACCGGAAGAAGTTTGGTGGTTCGCTAGAGTGGAAGGGTGGGCATTAGTGAAAGACACAAAGAAGTCCACTCGTGCTGCCACCGCTGACTTCCCAGGTTCTGAACTTGCCCTCAAATTGAGGGCTAAAATCCTCAATGGGGATTATGTAGATATGTTCAAACTGGTTCCATCAGAGGATGTCTTGGCCTCTTGATCTGCTCCACTCTGCACTTAAGGGAGCACAACCCATCACTTTCTAAGGAAACATCTTTCTGGGCACTCTTGCAGCTGAGATGCTGGGTCAGTTTGCACCCCCTGTCATGGCTGATCAGGCATAGCTCTCCTCTCCTTTTGTGGGTGTTATGTACTGAGTTGAATAGGATCCAAACTGCAGCAGTCTGATTGGTCCTAGAACAATAGGATCCAAAAGGCAGCAGTCTGATTGGTCCTAGAACAATAGGATTCAGAATGCAGCAGTCTGATTGGTCCTAGAACAATGCAGCAGTATGATTGGTTGGCAGGAACCACCCAATCATGCTCCAGATAGAAGTGAATCCACAACCTGATTGGCTTACAGTAGAATTAGCCAATCATGTGCAGCCCATTGTGTAAATAATGTATATAAAGCAGATACCTTGAGGGGACTTTCATTCATTCCTCCTCACCACTATGAGCTGAATAAAGAGCATGAAATCACTTTGCGACTCTGAGTATATTTCAGTGGGAATGCTGCACTCTTCATCAGCTGCATGTTGGAGGCCTCCATTTTGTCTTTCAGTCTGTTTTTAAGCTGCTTGTTTTGCTGCTCAAGACTGGTCCATGGCATCCATCTTGCCTTCAAGACTGCCTTTAAGCTGCTCAATTTCCTCCCAAAATATCAACTGCATCTGCCCTAGAACAGAGTATTGCTGTTTCTCCCCTATTTAGTTTAAATCATGTCTTCCTGGCAGTGAATGGGTGTTAAAAGTTTTAAAATTATGCCAGTTAGGAAAAGATTGTCTAAGATGTTTGGGAAACTGCCTCTAAAAATGCACCTTAATCTGCTTTCCTAATAAGTATGAGAAAAAAGATTAACATATCTTTTGGGTTCTACAGCCAGGAACCTCAGACTATTTTCTAGTAATTGGGAGCAAGGGAGGTAAGAGTGACATTTTATTTAATTCACACATAATGCAGGAGTTTGGCAGAAATTTACAGTGAAGGAGACAGTACCCAATTGATTTAGGTGTTCCAACTCGGCTTCAAGTTTCCCTCTGTTTGCTGCTCCAGGACAAAACAGAACTTCCTTTTTAGGTGCAGGCTACCATAGCAAAAGCTGGAGTTTTAGGGGTGCTTCATAACAAAATCAGCAGCAGCAACACAGTCCTGGTAAGTGGGTTCTGAGATTATGTTCTGCAGATGAATGGGATCCTCCTAAATTGAGGGTCCTGGTTGCACTCGAGCCCCTTAAGCCACCCCCACGGGGTGAGTTGTTACTAGGCATGGCCCAAGCCTTGTCAGTTGGGCCCTGGGATAGTGCCTGGCTGTTTGGGCCAATTGGGGCAGGTGGCGTGATCCCGGGGTCCTATAAATGCGGCAGCACGGCGTGGGTGGGGCACTTGCTTTGCGCTGCTGAACACCCCTCTAATTTGGTGCTGCTGCTTTGGCCTTGCTTTGGATTGGGTCGCCTGCTTTGGATTTTTTCCATTTGGCAGATTGGCTTTGGCCACTTGGTTTTCGCCTACCCCCTTAGCAATCGTCACAACTTTGTAAGGTTTGGTGGTTAGGCATTGGTTTATAGAAATGTGTGGCCATCACCTGCCCCTCCAGAATCAGGGTATTCCGGTAAAGGAATCTGGGGGTCCTGGATCTCGTCCGAAGTCCACTTGAGGGGCTAGGGGCATGCCAGGACCACAGGAACCCCAGGGTGAGCTTCAATCGATCTTCACCGATGTTGCTCCCTCGTTTGGTGTTTACCCTTTCAGACTGGCAGCCAGAGAGGCTGGAGTCAGTTATAGTCTCTGACCAATGCCTAGGCCAATACCGCTCAATTTGTTTTGTAATCAATAAAGCTGTGGCCAAATTTTGCCCCAAAACTTAAATTAAAATTATGTGTCTGTTTGAATTTCTTTACTGGGAAAGGGCTTGGTTTGCCTCGGGGCACAAACAAAAGTTTTAACAGCCAGTTTGTACATTTAGCAGAATTAAGTGGTACAAGTCCAGGGAAACAACTGTAAGCTTTACACTTTAAGCTGAGTAGGGTGATGTTCCAGAAACAATCCTCATTCGGTTCCTCACCAACCACCTCCCTGCTTAAGTACCTGAGAGAGGAGGGAACTGACCCAGATAACTTGAAGGTTAGAGGGAATCACTATGAAACCCCTCAATACAGAGGGAACACATTGTATGTTCAGATAACCACAGTATGACACAACCACACAGTGGTCTGACACAACTGCTGCAGTGATTACACTACACAAATCCATAGCCCCACACCTTAACCCCTGGCAGATCTGGGCTGCAACACAAGGAGATAGTGGGTTCTAAATATATGCATCACAGTCCTGAGTGATTAACACCATCTCCCAATATCTTGATTAGCGCTTTCCGCTTTCAGCTGATTAACTGGGTAAAAGAAACAAACATCAGTCATCAAGGTAGAAACAAAGCAAAACAAGAACCAACTTAAAACTTACTGGGAAAAGCCCACTCAGCCTTACAAATATGTGGAAAAGGTATTGAGTCTGCAGACATTTTGGGAGGAGCAGAAGATGAGGGAAATAAGAAGTTTGAGAGATGGTCTCAACCATTAGTTTTCCATATTTATATTCCATTGCAAAATTATGTCCTCTGACCTGACCAGGAAGCTCTTCCTTGTTCCACTAAGAGACTGAAATGCCTGCTATCATTTTGATATAAAAGCAGGATCGGAATGGGAACCACTTAGAGCAAAGAGAACTTTCTATTCCCTTCTGCCCTCTTCTCATATATATTTTATCGGTTTCCAACTAATTATTTAAATGAGGAAATTGTGCTCACCCCCCACTTCACCCTTAATTTAATTTGGAAAGAAGGGCAAAGAAGCCCAACCGTGTTTTGAAGAATGCAGGCCAGTTTGGGAGATGATGTATAAGTTATAGGGTCCATAAGTTCAACTCAAAATCTTTTCTCTGCACATTAAAATGCAAAATTTACTGTTACAATGACATTAAAATCTAATGACAGATGTTTATTCCATGTATGTGAAATCATATTACTGGTGACATGAACACTACTTGCAGTTTAAGCCAGAAATCGGTCACCAATCTGCAAATATTTTTTGCATAACACTTAGGATGGGAAGTCTCTCTCTGTCCTCCTCCCCACACCCAGCCACCCACTCAAATTATAATGTTGGTTGCACTATATTACATTGCTTTAAATTTTTAGAAGGCTGGAATTAATCTCAAACAGCCCCCTACGCGCTGAGAGATTTTTAAATCTTACATTTTTAAGTGAGCAAGTGAAGTGATACTGATTTATTTTTTATTGCATTTACATCCAACTTTCCTCTGAGGAGATTAAGGCATCATACATGGCTCTACTAGCTTCATTTTTTATTCACAACAACCCTGTGAGGTAGGTTACTAAGAGATAGTGATTGGCCCAAGATCACCCAGTGAGCTTCATGGTTGAGAACTGACTTTGGGTCTTCAAGTCTCAGTCTGCTAGTGAAATCACTGACTACATCATACCATTTCAACCACTTTGATGCCCTTAATAAGTCCTCAAGCATTCAGATTTATTGCAGGATGAGATTTCTTGGATCAGAGCTGGGATCCAGATGTTATTTGACTCCAGCTTCTCTCTGCTGCAGCAAGTGTGGGCAGTGGATCAGGAATGATGGGAATTGTATTCCAACAACACTGACAATGGAGAGCCACAGGTTTCTTGTCCTTGGACTACAGATTACTTTGCCAGACGCACAATGGGTTGTAAGTGGTGTGTGCATTTATCTAGAGTTTATCCATCTATATCCATGGCACAGAGATATTTTTCCTTTATATATAGTAGAGGCTCAACTAGGGGCAAAGGAAGGCTAACTGGCCCTCGGTGTGGGGTGCTAGTGTCGGGGCAAACCGCCCAGCAGTGCATGTGTGCGCGCCGTATGTCTGGCGCATGTGCGGCAGCGCTATGTATGGCGCACGCGCCATATGTCGCAACACCGTGCATGCGCCACTGGATGGTTTGCCGACGGCGCCACTTGAGTGCTGTATGGATGGTGGCAGGATCCTCTGCTCATGGCGGCAGCGGTGGAGGGATCCTCCGCATGCGGCTGAGGCGGCACAATGGTGGCGGCTCATGCCGCTGCGCTCGGGGGTGGCGGAGTGAGCCTCCCGAGGGGTGCCTTCTTGCCACCCCCTCAGAGATAGCACCTGAGGCGGACTGCCCCTGCCCCCCTTCCTCCGCCACTGGGCCCAACCAAAATACAAAGGGCCAAAGGGATGTGACATTTCTATGCAGGCCTCAAATGTATACAACATAACACCAGAGAGAAAATGGCTAAGTTGAGCAGTTCTGTTCTCCAGAAAATGACAATACAGGGGGCGGCCATTTTAGGCATATCCAACTGATGCTCATTCGTCGATGCACAGAACCCAGAACAAGGCAGAATAGGGTCGGGGTGCACTTATACAAACTCCGCCGACGCACACGGGGGCCAGGAATGAAACTCCCGCGCGAAATGGCCATCGCCTGTATTGAATCTACAGTTTCTTAGTTGAAATTGCATTCCTGCCTCAACAAACAGACTCCCAAAGTTCAAGCACTCAGTACAAAAAGAAGCATTAAGTAAAGAATAGCTGTCTGAGAAAGAAAAGCAAATGAAAGCTGCTTCTGGGTCTTGGGCTCTTTTATACTCCTAACAGGATTCACAAGGCTCTTATATAACCCAGATCATAAACTACTATTGTTAAGCTCCCCAGTCAAAAGTGCTGCCGATCTTTCATTTGCCCTACAGCTTCTTAAAAGAGAAGGAAGAGATGATATCTATAGGGGTTAGGACATGTTCCTTAAAAATTGAAAAGCAACAGTTTTTGCTGAAAATTTACATCTGTCATGATCCAATAGTACAGACTATTATGGTAAAAAAAGAAGAAGCATAATTTCTAAAGCAGGAACCTCTTTGGCTGTCAAGATGGCAATATTCAAGACTAGCAAAATGCCTGTCACTATAAAAGGCAGGAACATGTAAAAGGGGTGAGCTCGGCTATTGCAAGAGATGTCATGTGGAACATTCCTGTGGGCTCTGCATATGAGTCATCTGCACCTCAAGGGTTGCCCAGTGGAAGGGTAGGAGGGTAGGTCACAATAAATATCCCCAATATAAGTTATAGAGGTACCTTGGGTTGAGAACTTAATTCATTCTGGAGGTCTGTTCTTAACCTGAAACTGTTCTTAACCTGAGGTACCACTTTAGCTAATGGGGCCTCCCGTTGCTGCCGCGCCGCCACTGCACAATTTCTGTTCTTATCCTGAAGCAAAGTTCTTAACCCGAGGTATTATTTCTGGGTTAGCGGAGTCTGTAACCTGAAGAGTTTGTAACCTGAGGTACTACTGTATTTTGTTCCCCAATATAAACTGTTTTCTTCCCCAAAGACTGGATGGTAACTATTCACTGAGATGAACAGAGAGTAGATAGCTCAATCCGATTTCTTCCTTCAGTAACCACAGTGATTTCAACCAGTGAGAATCAAACTCACACCAATTGGCATCTTTCTACTTTCATCAAGAACCCTCCAGGAGAAGTATGGGAGGAAGGAGGATCAGTAGACAATGACAGCAACCATCTGTCTGGAGGCCTCAGTGGTTCTAAGTAAATAGTAACACTAAGGAATTCAAGTCCACTGATTTTGAGGGACGCGGGTGGCGCTGTGGTCTAAACCACAGAGCCTAGGGCTTGCCGATCGGAAGGTCGGCGGTTTGAATCCCTGCGACGGGCTGAGCTCCCATTGTTCAGTCCCATCTCCTGCCCACCTAGCAGTTCGAAAGCACACCAAAAAGTGCAAGTTGATGAATAGGTACCGCTCCGGCGGGCAGGTAAACAGCGTTTCCGTGCACTGCTCTGGTTCGCCAGAAGTGGCTTAGTCATGCTGGCCACATGACCTGGAAGCTGTCTGCGGACAAATGCCGGCTCCCTCAGCCAGTAAGGCGAGATGAGCGCCGCAACCCCAGAGTCGTCCGTGACTGGACCTAATGGTCAGGGGTACCTTTACCTTTACTAATTTTGCTTAGTGGCTCCTAGTTTCTAATTCATTTTGCTCCCTTTTAAAACAGAGGTCACAACGTGGTACATAATCCTTGTAAAACTGCTTAAGGGGCAACATAGTAAGATTTAAAATGTTGGATGTCTCTTAGTACAGACCCAGGTCATCAAGCTTGAGCTTCCACAGCCACCAGCCCACCATTGGCAGGACTGGCAGCAACAGTAGCAGATATATCCTAGCTAATGATCACATTTAATTTTCTTGTTTAATTATTTTTTAAATTAAATGTGTATTTAAAATGTGTTTTAAATGTGTATTTTATATTTCACTTCCTTTAGTAATGTTTTCTTTTGAAATGTTTAGGATAATTTTTTTTGTTACATTTGCTGCATTTAATGTGCATTCTGTAGCTGACCTCCTTTGTAACGTTTTATTTTGAAACCCTTAGGTTGATATTTTTGTTTGCTGTTAATAAAGGTGCTTTGAATGTATACTTTACATACGACTTTCTTCAGGAATGTTTTATTCTGGATTGTTTAATTTGATGTCTTAATGTGTTGTAAACCGCTTTGAGATTTTTCTTAAAAATATAAAGCGGTATGGAAATGAAATGAATAATAATAATAATAATAAACAATGGTTGTAATAGTTTGGATTTGATATCCCGCTTTATCACTACCCGAAGGAGTCTCAAAGCGGCTAACATTCTTCTTTCCCTTCCTCCCCGACAACAAACACTCTGTGAGGTGAGTGAGGCTGAGAGACTTCAAAGAAGTGTGACTATCCCAAGGTCACCCAGCAGCTGCATGTGGAGGAGCGGGGAATTGAACCCGGTTCACCAGATTACGAGACTACTGCTCTTAACCACTACCTGTAGTTTAGCTTCCCTTTATGAGTTTGTGAGTCCCGCTAACTTAGAGGGAGCTCACAAGACAATGGGTGGAATAAAATCAGATTGGCGAGAAAACATAAACTATCAGGATAGGTCCCAAACATAATTTCTGAAGAACGTCAGGAATGCTTAATCACAGGCAAAGTTATGTCTGATGTAGCCAGAAAAGCCAAAGAAACATAGAAAGCTACATGGTACAGCTGTTGGATCAGCAATTATTTGCCTTCAATGGAAATCTAACACTTATATAAATGTCCTACACGCACCACGCCCCCATTAATGTTGTCCTCTGTTGCAACACTGATATAGCAGCAGACATTGTAGAATGTACAATGTAGAATTGTAGAATGACTATAGGTTCATGTAGGGCTTTTTTTTTCAGCCAGAACTTGGTTCCGGCACCTCTCAGGTAGGCGCCATTGCCATTATAAGAGAAAAAGGGAGGTGTTCATGGTGAGTTCCAGCACCTTTTCCAAGAAAAATAGCACTGGGTTCAGGTTATAATGCTGGGAAATATTAATTATGGTGGAAACTGCAAAAGGCTCTCTAGAAAGGAACTCCTACCAGTGGAATATTTAGGACTTGGCTGCAGAGTCTGCGCTGCACAGTGCAACATGCCAGCAGTTTTATTGACTTTGTCATGATAGCATTTTGGTGGAATTTTAGACTAGCAGGCTGGTTTAGTGAGAACTAGGTTGGATCTCAAATCTGACACCATCAACTCATATAATTAATAGTTCTTGGCTACAGTAAGGTAAAGGTAAAGGGACCCCTGACCATTAGGTCCAGTCGTGGCTGACTCTGGGGTTGCGACGCTCATCTTGCTTTATTGGCCAAGGGAGCCGGCATACAGTTTTGGGTCATGTGGCCAGCATGACTAAGCCACTTCTGGCGAATCAGAGCAGTGCACAGAAATGCCGTTTACCTTCCTGCCGGAGCAGTACCTATTTTTCTACTTGCACTTTGACGTGCTTTCGAACTGCTAGGTTGGCAGGAGCAGGGACCGAGCAACTGGAACTCACCCCGTCGCAAGGATTCAGTAGCCACTGCTTAAATAAGCACTTCTTAGTTTTTTGACTTGAGATTCCATTAATACCCAAACACTCTCATTCCTCTTCCTCACTTGCTGTGTGTGCTTAACGCCAGTCTCCTATGATGTCTAAAGTGACCATATATCATACTTACCACAATTAGTTAAAATGATGCAATGATTTCCATCTTACTGGTATCTCAGACTTTGCAGAGATGTTTATTGATTTCTAAGCAACAGGTTCTAATGCATTTATAATAAAGCATAGCCTCCCATAGGACATGCTTTAATTCAGGCATTTTACAGCTAGGCGGAATATTATTCCCACATTAAGAATGTTAATTCACCATGAGATAAATCTTTAGCTTAACTACTTCAGTATTGATAATCTCAAATAACTATGACTGCAGGTGTCAACAGTAAAACAGCAAGGGCAAAATTATTTATTTTAAAGAACCACGGATTCCATCTTCTGAAAATTAATTGCCTGAGCTACATAGAAATTCTGTTAATTTACAGTCCGTGGCAGTCGTGTTTACTCGGTAAGCTGGAGGTTCTTCTGAAACTGGCCAAATCATTCAGTGGGTGAGATCCAGACTTAGTCAGGCATGGAGCATATTTTTAGATGACAGGCAAAAATATTCCTCTTCTCCCAGGTCTTTCTATGGCCTTTTAAACTGGTGTGTGGGTGTGTTTGTTACTATGGTATGTATTTTTGTGGTTTTATATTGTATAGAAATTTAATAAATAATAATAACGGATTGCTAGCAGTGACTGAATTAAATCCTGATAAACGCCTAAACTGCCAATGGATGGAATGGTGCACATTTCTTCCCAGGGAACTCTTCTGTCCTTATTATTTAACGCTTAATTCATAGGTGTGGAAGCAATGAGAACAAATGCTTTCCCCACAGTGCTCCAGAAAGAAAGTCATAAAAAGAACAACGGTACATAAAAAAGGCCTTTAAGTGGATGCAATATGCAGATCCTAATGTACAGACGAAGGAGTCCTGGGAATACAGCCAGGCAGAACTGAATGAATGAATTTCAGCCATAAAGATATTTGCCGAGAGTTTTGCTCCTTTTGTTTGTCTTCTCTTGTGGATACTCAGTACGTGTATCCTAATGAGGTAAGGTCTTGGCATACAACAAGCAGGCGTAATAAAGCACTGTAATAGTGGCTTTGTCGGCATCTTAGCAGAATAGGTTTGTCTGATATGGTTCTTTCCCTGTAGATGATGCTTCTGAAACAACCCCTAAGGGGATTTCTCTTAATGCACTCATGCTAGAGTGACTCACCACCAGCTTTCCTGCTGTTTATGAGTTCTTTCCTTCACACTCTTTAATAGCTCTCTCCCCAGCTCTCTGTGTTGTCCAACCTCGGAAGACCTGTTGTCTGAGGACAGCGAAAGGAGCCAAGGCAGTAGTAGCATATCGAACCATCTCAGGTGCAGGATGCAGGGGATTAACAGAAGGTCTGCCTCTGTGCCAGCTGAATGCAGGCTAAACACGCTCCACTTTCATTGGATCCTTCTATGAATAGCTCCCTCTCTTTCTTTATCATGCTAATTAATTCAGATATATATCCGTGTTGCTAAGGTCCACCTGCCTGGATGCATTAGGGACTCAATTGCACTCAGAAAAGGTGCCTTGCTAGGTTGCGCTGAAAGCAGCTTAGTCCAACAGAGAGCTCACAAGGAGGGTATAATCCCGGTAGTCCCTGGTGTCTGCTAATCAGCAGAACATGAAGGCTCAGTTTAGTTGCTATGAAGAATTGCCCCTGTGTCTCATAAGCATACATCTTCTTTCAACAACTAAATGGGCTTGCGTAAGACTTGCTCCCAGGCCTCCCTGTACTCAAGGGTTCAATTCAGATAAGCTTAGAGTAGTCCACTTGAAATAATTACTAACTTAAGCCCCAATGATTTCAGTGCTAAACATGAGTAAGGCAGCAAACTTAACTACATTTCCCAGGGTTCTTTGGGGAAAGCCATTACTTTTAAAATAGCGTAAGAGTGCTTTAAGTGTATAGTGTGGATGGTTACCACTGTAACAATAAACCTTGCCTTTGTGTCACTTCCCACTGTGCCATGAAACATTCAAAGCACCGATTCTAGAGATTACCTTATATCCCTAAGCGTTTCCCAAAGTCCCCTTTCCTGCCATTTTCACCATTCTGTAATCAAAAGTTCACTGAAATGCTTCTGAATCTCTGCAGCCTTCAATTTCTTCTCTTCCTTTTCCCCATGAAGGCTATTTTTACTATAAAGAAAGATCAGCCAGACCAGACAGCAAATTCCACAGGCTGAGCATCATTTTGTGTTGCAAGATAAATGAATAAAAATGAACAGTCAGAGATGGGAACCAGTCAAAAGATGGGAAACGGGGGTATGGGAACCTGTGTGCAATCATAACTTCTCACATCAAGTAACAAAGATGTCAAAACACTGATCCCATCTCTACCTTGAATCTATTTGGTCCTTTCTACACCTTTCACTCTCATCATAGTTGTTTTGTGAACCTTTGGGTATGTTACTACCTATCTTCTCCTTACATAGAAAATACTGTGCAAAGTACTGTACATGCCATAATCATGTTTCCTAGATACCCCCCCCAACTCTAAAAGCATTTTTTAAAGGATTATAACAAATATCTGTGGGAAACTGTCAACTGCCACAAGCGACAATTTGTTTAGTTTTACGCATAACTGATTTCAAGTTGCCATCCTCAAATCACTTATTCTAGCCCAGTCTTACTGAATTCAGTACTGCTCCAGAGTACAAACTCTCAATTTTTTTAAAAAAACTTGTTTCAAACTTTCAATTGCATTTACCTCTTTGAGTTCTGAAACACACAAGTTTATCTTTGGAAAGGCAAAAAAAGCCTCTCTCTTTTTTGTATGCCAATATGCGTAAGGGGAAAAAGAAGAAGCAAGAGTTCAAATGTCATGAATAATTGTCATGGCTAGAAAAGTTAAGCATTGATATGGAAATGAAGTTTCATATTTCTAAATAAAAGCTTGGCACAAGGATTAATTCATGCAGACCATCAATGTGATTAACTAATCCAGTCTTTGTGTCTGCATTGGAGGGTGTTTCTCCCCCATCTTTACTTAAACATTGGTAATGCAATCTCTCTTGATAATCAGCAATGCGGCTTCTTCACAGAATACTATAATAAGGACATTTTTGCATAGAGAGCAAATAATTGACCTGTGCTTCCATTGAGTGCACATCAGTCTGTGACAGAGGTGAGGGGAAGAATCCTGCTGGCAGGCTGAATCCTGAGTCCCCACTCCAACCCTGTGGGCTACTTTCAAATATGCCACCTATCAATCACCTGGCACCACTATGATATCAAATGACCCAACTTCATAGGAAACCAACCTTTCCTTTACTTCTTCCTTTGCATGCATGGCTACAAACCACACCGGGGGGGAGGGATTATTTTCAAAAAGCCAGGTTGCAAAGGAAAACCCTTCTTAAAGTGGGAGTGTTCTTCTGGCAGAAACCAGCTGCACTGGGTGTTTCAATCAGTGTTAGTTATATTAATAATCAAGCAGGAGTAATATAAAACAAAGAACTTTCTTTAAACAAATATCCATCAAACTGCTAACCTTTTCTGTCCTGCCTGATCTGTCTCTATACTGTTTGTGCCCAGTCAATTCCTGTTAGTGGTTCCTCCCGCTGTGTCACCAAGTGTCTCTGCCTGACTGCTGTCCTAACCCTCTTACTTAGTTCCACGTACATTGATACGTGGGACGAGGGTGGCGCTGTGGTCTAAACCACCGAGCCTCTTGGGCTTGCTGATCAGAAGGTTGGCAGTTCGAATCCCCGTGACGGGGTGAGCTCCTGTCACTTTGTCCCAGCTCCTGCCAACCTAGCAGTTCGAAAGCATGCCAGTGCAAGTAGATAAATAGGTACCGCTGTGGCAGGAAGGTAAATGCTGTTTCCGTGCACTCTGGTTTCCATCACGGTGTTCCATTGTGACAAGTGGTTTAGTCATGCTGGCCACATGACCCGGAAAGCTGTCTGTGGACAAACGCCAGCCTGAAAGTGAGATGAGTGTTGCAACCCCACCTTTGACTGGACTTAACCGACCAGGGGTCCTTTACCTTTTTTACCTTTTTACACTGATACACTGGGGAGCTCTCTTTTGGGAATTCCCAGGTGCAATTTCAGGGGCTTGCGGCCAGGACCATTTAGCTCAGGGGTAGGCAACCTAAGGCCCAGGGGCAGATGCGGCCCAATCGCCTTCTAAATCCGACCACGGACAGTCTGGGAATCATCGTGTTTTTACATGAGTAGAAGGTGTCCTTTTATTTAAAATGCATCTCTGGTTTATTTGTGGGGCCTGCCTGGTGTTTTTACATGAGTAGAATGTGTGCTTTTATTTAAAAAGCATCTCTGGGTTATTTGTGGGAATTCGTTCATTATTTTTTCCAAAATACAGTCCGGCCCCCCACAAGGTCTGAGGGACAGTGGACCGGCCCCCTGCTGAAAAAGTTTGCTGACCCCTGATTTAGCTGATCAGTGGCAACCGCAAGCCCCACTATCAGCAGGGATTGGCCGCAGGAGTTCATAATCGGAAACTTCTAAGTGTAGCTCGTCCCAGAGGGACTTGCAGCCACGGGCAATTACTGCTGACTGCCGTACTTTTGGGAGCTTAGATGAGCAGCTCCTGCAGTGGACCCAATCCAAGCAAGGGGTGCATTTGGCACCAAATTTAAAATACTGTGAATACTTGTGAGTAAGCATACAACGCAATGCATCAAGATTATGCATTGCTTTGTACACTTAAAATTGTTGTATGGCAAGCTTAATAATAAAAATATTTCAGCTGTTATTGGTTAAAGGGCTGTATTTAAACTTTAGTATCAATTTAGTTGCAGTGAAGCAAGCTGCAATTTTCTTGAAAATCCCAGTAGTGTACACACAGCTGGCTGGAGGTTCATTAGGAAAATTAACAAAAGCAGACAGGCAATTACCCAAAAAAAACCCCAACCCTCCTAGCAGATATTTTTGGGTGAAGTAACTGCCCTCCATTTCCTTGTCACTGCATGAATAACTACAATTTTGTAGGAAAAAGCAATTCCCCCCTCCCCAAATTATACAAAATAAGGTCACGAGAGATTTCGGCTGCAAATTTTCGAAGCCCTCTCCAGTAAGTCTAATAAAAGTACAGTTCAGTGAGCCAAAGCATAATAGACACAAGCCTTCAATAAAATCATGATTATTTTAAGCTTCTTGAAAGTGAACCAAGAGGGGAAATGGTAGCAATTAACTTTCCTCTATTATTTCCTTATATTTTATATTACATTTCATTTTCTTTCTTTTTTCTTTTTAATTATCCACTCTGAACTAGGGATAGAATAGTCTAGATCCATACACATCCCATGCCTGTTAGTGGCCCCAAGCAAGCCCATCCTGTTCTGGATCTGTGAAGATGTTTTACAGGGCCTAAAATCAGTGCTTTTTTTCTAACAAAAATGTTTAGGGGTAGTCTCATTTTGACTCAAGAAAATCACCATTTTATAGTTCAAATCAGGAAAAATAAATCCAGTAAGTCAGGCATAGGCAAACTCCAGTCCTCCAGATGTTTGGGACTACAATTCTCATCATCCCTGACCACTGGTCCTGTTAGCTAGGGATGATGGGAACTGTAGTCCCAAACATCTGGAGGGCTGGAGTTTGCCTATGTCTGCAGTAAGTGGACAAAAGTACTAAGAACATGCATTACCTCATATTACACAGCTGACAGCTGACAGTAACTTCCACATTGGCATCATTAACTTTACACTTCTTTGCTGGCTGTGATGATGAAAAATAGCTAGTAATTTTCCTACCTATACTGAAATGCTGCCCCTCAATGAGGCCAAACTTTCATCAGTAAAACACCACACAGCCCACATTCCACACTGCTTCACACATTAAACACTCGCTTCCATCTGAGACTCAGGAAACACTGTGACAGGGAATGAGGCCGCCATTGGGGGTAGCAACGGAACTGACGATTCACTGTGCTAGAGAAGAAACTATTTTTTTATTTTTATTTTTAGTTTCTTCTCCCGTGAGGTTCACAAAATGTTTAGGGGTACGCATACTCCTGCGCCCCCCCCAAAAAAGCACCGCTAAAAATTACGAACAGAAAAACACATTTATCTATTTTAGAAAGAAATGTAGGTACTCTTTAAGAGATGCTATGAGGACTACTTTTTTTCCTTCCTTCCTGTTTAACAGGAACACCTTTACAGGTGATCCAGTTGCCTCTTCTCACGTTCTTGTCCTCCTTCCTTTCCCTCTCCTTGTTTACTCCACTTTCTGTCCAGCTGCTCAGGTGCCAATCCAAGCCTTGAAAAGCACACTGTGCTGAAAGAGGAAGTGGGAACCAATTTATTTGTCTTTTTAAGAAGGGAAAGGTTACCACCCTCATCACCTCAAGATGAAGACAGCAGCAAAGAGTGGGATTCAAAACACTTGGTGGTTGCCGACGGAAGTCCTCAGTGGTACCATTGCATCCATGGTTGCTACTTGGTAATTTCTATATCCTGGTACACTCTGGGTTTGGGTTGTTTCTTTGGCAGAAATAAATTGTTAGTATTTACAGGTCAGGTCCTCAACTACACTCAGCATAAGTTTACTGGCGCATCGACCCAACACATTTAATATAACTTCAACAGAGTAATAATAAAGGTTAGTTTCAGTGCAGTTTTTCCTAGAAAAAATGGTGCCGGTACTACGTACAGTGGTACCTCAGGTTACATACGCTTCAGGTTACACACTCCACTAACCCAGAAATAGTGCTTCAGGTTAAGAACTTTGCTTCAGGATAAGAACAGAAATCATGCTCCGGCGGCGCTGCAGCAGCAGGAGGCCCCATTAGCTAAAGTGGTGCTTCAGGTTAAGAACAGTTTCAGGTTAAGAACAGACCTCCGGAATGAATTAAGTACTTAACCGGAGGTACCACTGTACTGTTGAGTACCGCCAGAAAAAAATGCCTTGGTTCATGAATACAGGAAATAATTTATTTCAGTCATATTTTTACTTTAAAATACCATAAAAACTCATTGTAATTGTACAAATGCAATAATAAACATAGGTTCAGCGGAGTTAAAATACATATTCAAGTAATAGTAAAGTGACTTCATTGAAAAAATCATTATCCTGAGTGCCAATGTCTTTTTCTTTCCCACAGCATGTCAAGAGGTATTTAACTTCTCCCATCAAACCGACTGTCTCCATTTCAGATTTTCATAGAGCAAAAATATTTCTTCCAGGCCTGAATACATGTCAAAGAAGAGTTTCTAACAGAAACAATTTGGTCTGTGCTGAGAGAGCTAAACCTTCCCCTGAGCACTTTAACCTATATATGGAAATACTATCACAATTTTTCTAAGGCTGCAATCTTATACAGTTTCCTAGGAGTAAGTCTCACTGAACACAGCGAGGGTGGGGAGGAGGCAGTGAAACACTCACTTCAGCACAAACCTGCACAGTGTTGCGTTATTAATGCGAAGAAGAGCCAGGGGTACAGAACTGGATTTTGACCTCACTTTGGAGGTTTAGTGTGTAAATTCTGACTAACTCCATTACTTTCAACCAGGTATCTTTTCCTGTTTATCTTCACAGACAAATGTTCCCATAGCAACAGTAAAATTGTAATTATATGAACTTGTTTCAGTTCAAAGCCAGAGAAATTAAAAAGGTAAATCTTTCTCCTTTTGTGTGCATCTGGTATTTTCCTAGTGCTCTGTCCCATTCTTAAGCTAAGCAACAGTGTGCAATTTTCTATATGCAATTTCTTTTTCGTTAATAAAAACCTTAAACAAATGAAACCCTTCATAGTTCTTTGATGCAAAGTTAAGGCAATTGTGGTGATAAGGTGGGTGGGATGTTGAAAAGTAATTCAAGCAACGTGACAGGTTAATATACAGCATGGTTATTTATCTAAGAATGTTCAGCAAATACCAGCTAAAATTCTTGTTTTGAATTCTCCGGCACAGGGGAGCCTTTTTTCTTCACTTGTTTCCTGCAAAAACGTGGCTGTGGTTTGCTGTTCATGAAAACTTGGAAGTGCAAATGTGTCTTTCCATCAATTAATTATTATGTTAAGAGTGTCACAGCAGCACTGCAGCTGAAGTTCAGAATCGGCATGCTCATAGCATGAACTTCCTAATTTGGAAATTGTGTGCTTTTTTGAAGTTTGGGCTCACTTGTCAGGAGCTCTTGGCACATCACTTGGCACCTGCACCCTTTTGCTAAAGATCACCAGTTGTAAGTAGCAAAAATAGGAGCAGTGTTGTGGCCTTCACTTAGGGTGTAGTCTATCATACCAAATGACCCAGTATTTCAATACCATCCCAGTATTTCAAGCTGGGTCTGGTTTGGTGTCCTGCTGATTGTCTGGTGCTGGAAAGTGGTCAGTGAGGTGGTAGTCTGGTCTGCTCTGTCTTCTTTATTTTCTTTTAAAAAAAATTGACAAGCTTGCTTGTTACTCAGACAGTAGATACCTGTTTTTGCATTACACTGAACACAGATGCAAGTTATCTACATGTGTAAAAGTGCTTGTTTGAAAGTGCTTTTTGCCCTGGGTTCCTTTGGAAAGAAGGGCAGGATGAAAAAAATGAACAGATAAATAAATCAAAGAATAATAATAAAAAAGAGGGTACGCTTGTTGATTTGTACAGCTTAACTACAGTGGTACCTCAGGTTACAGATGCTTCAGGTTACAGACGCTTCAGTTTATAGACTCCACTAACCCAGAAATAGTACCTTGGGTTAAGAACTTTACTTCAGGATGAGAACAAAAATTGCAGGGCAGCGGGAGGCCCCATTAGCTAAAGTGGTACCTGAGGTTAAGAACGGACCTCCAGAACGAATTAAGTTTTTAACCCGAGGTACCACTGAATTCCCAAACCATGGTTCATTCAAGTGGTTACATGGCATGCCTGTAAAAGTACAATTAAAAAACCATGCTGTATCTGCCATAATTGCTACACCAGGCGGAAAAATCATTAAGTGGTCCATCAAGTCCCTCAGCAATTTTCAAGGTTTGGGGCACACATTGAACATTACAGATGAAGAACGATATGGCGGTACATCTCAGCTGCTTGTGTACAGAAGTACACAGATTCTATTCTTGTTGCGTGATACATGTGAACATCTCCTATATCAGGGTTTCCCAAACTTGGACTACAGTTTTTGGACTACAGTTCCCATCATCCCTGACCACTGGTCCCTCCAACAACAGTTGCAGACCCAAGTTTGGGAAACCTTGCCCTAGATCATTGTACAGTCACCGTTACATGTTTGGAAGTGAGAAAGACAGGCACAAGGCAAGGCACCAGCTATTTGGAAGGTACAGTTACATATAAGGTCCCTGCATTTACCTAATCCAGTCCTGGTTCTCCATACCAACTTCATTGGGTCTAGCAAATCTTTCACAGTATTACCTTTGCTTTCATATTACAGAGATTGAGCTGTAAAGCAAACATTGCCCCATTTTTGTAGTGCTTTACATGTCTATCATTGCCCTTGTTATCAATATAAGAGAACTGGCCAAATTTAAGAAAGGGTTAACTGACTGCTCCAGAGGAAGCAACAGGGCTGCTGAGAAAGATTTTGTAGCCATGGGATGATTCAGTAATGTGGTTTTTGTGAAACACAAAACGATATTTCATTTGAGGCTGTATTACAGGGAGATTGTATCAAAGATTCCCTAAAGAAATGATATTGCTTCAGCCTTGGAAAGAGGTCATCTGGAGGAATGTGCTGGGTTCTGGGGACCATAGTTCAAGAAGGACGCTGGAGATCGAGAATGGAAGGCCTGGGAGACAAATCTTATAAGGAATGTTGAAACAACCAAGTGGGGTTTAAAATGTATAGGAAGAAAAATGTTCAAATGGGGAATTTTATGATGTAAAATATGTGAGCAAAAAGAAAAGAATAGATTAATTAAAGGAAAATTAATAGGCATTATTTAAACGTAGGCTAAGCATTAGAAAAACTAGAAGAGGAACAGGATACATAGGGAGGCTTTGAGATTTTGAGAATTTAGAAAGCAGGTTAGATGGCTAGCCAGATATGAACTGGGCAGATGATTTATTTCTTGCCTTCCAACCAACTGATTGCATAGTTATCTGGAGCATCCATCCGGGATCCCCCCCCATCCTTATATATATATCCACGATGTGCAAGAATTCTCACATGAACAAGAAGCAAGGATCTGGATAGGTAGTGTGAGACCATTTTAGTGTGAGACCATTTGCACTTTCAAAAGCAGATCCGCAAAAATTGAGGGCTGCCTCCTGCAGTTCCCAGTTATACTAGCATACATACACTGCACAGTGGGCAGTGCTGTGTGGCATGAAAATGAGAAGGTAAGCAGGTAGAGGTTTACAGCCTTGGTCAGCAGAGCAAAAAGCTATTGCAGTGTTGATGTCTGCAAAGTGGAGGATAATGTTTGGCAATATGTAGTGTCAGGTAAGTGAGGACTGGCCAGAGATCTTCGATGGAAGAATACAAATGTTGTGTGTCGAGGTCCCCAAGCCACCCCAAATAACTCACACATCACACATCAAATTTTGTTTAAGGTTTTTGGCACGATTTTGGCCACAACTTTATTTAAATACGCACATGTGAGTGGTTGCTTAGGCATTGGTTACAACTATCTGTCCTTGCCCCAGGAACAGAACTGACTTCCGGATTCCAGAGGAAGCCAGTCAGGGAAAACAATATTGGGGAGAAATGAAGCTGGGCACCAGACCCTCACTTCTCACCCGCATGCTCCTGGGGGCTTGCAAGGCCCAAGCCCGATGCCAGGGACTTGGACGAAAAGGATGGCAAGCCCCTAATTCCTTTAACGGAATTCCCTCACAGCACCACCGTGCCTCCAACAACCAATTTTAACCAATGCCTAACTGCCAACCTTACAAGATGTGACGATTTGCTATGCAGTAGGCAAAAACCAAATGGCACCAGCCAATCAGCCAAATGGACAAAATTCCTACCAGGCCCCTGCCTCAAAAGCAGACGACCCCATGACAGGCATAGCAAGGTCAAAGCAAACATCCCCCCCAATTCAGGGAGAGTGGGCAGGTGATCCGGTGCAAGCAGCCCAAGAGGACGCCCAAAGCTGGGCGTCCAGTATTTAAAACCTCTGACCCCTCCTCTAAATTGGCAACAAGGAAATCTCCCCAGAGACCCAATTTAGCCAATCACTGCCTGCGTCCCACCAAACATCCACCCAGCAACAGTGGGGTGGCCTGCAGGCTCCCACCGCAACATGTGCTCTCTGCTAGGGAGAACACGCTTTACCATGTCCCTTTTTAGTTCTGATACATTTAAAGGTATCTTTAGATTCAGAGGCATTATATGCAGCAGTTCTATTCTGTTCTAATCAATACTGCACTGATTTGGGGTGCCTTAAAGTGATTTATCTATCTGCATAGGAGAGCATACCCGATAATTTTCCTGACTTCTGCGTCTGGAATGTTCATCAGTGCTTAAGTGGTTAAATGGCGGGCTCTGGTTAATGGCTTCTTGTTGTGCCTCAGGCTGTTAAAACCTTCCCCTATGGTCATTAATTCTCCAGGAAATGCCCTGAAGGTTGATCATTATTACTTAAATGGACAATTAGAGATTTACAATATACTACTGCCTGCTGAAAAATAATAGCAAGGTGGGAATCCTGTAGGTGTTGAGTGCACATACTAGTTAAAAACATGGCAGGCCTTTTATGCCCAGATGTATCTCTTATTATCAGTGCCCTTGAAATGTTTATTCATGTAATAACGTCTATGCCACCCATTAGTTTTCAGAGCTCCCAAGGGGGCAAACGAATAAGGAAATTAAATTAAATGAAGCCAGGAGTCCAGTAAAACAGATAATGTACTGGAACGGCTGGGCAAATAAAAAGGTCTTCTTGTGGACTGGAGCCAGAAAGGTCAGTGTCTCTGGGAAAGGCATATCATAGATGCAGACCTCCAAGTGTCCCTTTTTCCAGGGAAAGTTCCGGATTTACAGAAGCTGTCCTAGTTTCTGATTTGATCCCAGAATGTCCTGCTTTTCCTTAGGACGTCCCTATTTTCATCTTGAAATGTTGGAGAATATGAAGTGATGAGACCTCTGAGCCAAGGAGATACTATATTTTTTCGTGTGTAACATGCCCCCATGTATAAGACACCCCCTATTTTTGGGGACTCCTAATTAAGAAAATGGGGGGGAGATTGCCCAGAGTTGTTGAGCTTTTTTGGGGGGGGCAGAGTTGTTGAGCATTTTTTAGGGGAAATGGCCTAAAAGTCACTCAACCACCAGACCTACATTGCTGCTAGCACACGTCATGTTCTCAATCTATCCTCTGTCCCATTGCCACTGATAATCTCCGCAGCAATCAATCACACGTCCCCCCTAGGCACTATCTGTGCATAGGATGAGCCCCCCCTTAACATTAAAGGTAAAGGTACCCCTGCCCGTACGGGCCAGTCGTGACCGACTCTGGGGTTGCGTGCCCATCTCGCTTAAAAGGCCGGGGGCCAGCGCTGTCTGGAGACACTTCCGGGTCACATGGCCAGCGTGCCGAAGCTGCTCTGGCGAACCTGCACCAGCGCAGCATACGGAAACGCCGTTTACCTTCCCGCTATAAAGCGGTACCTATTTATCTACTTGCACTTAAGAGTGCTTTCGAACTGCTGGGTGGGCAGGAGCTGGGACCGAACGACGGGAGCTCACCCTGCCGTGGGGATTCGAACCGCCGACCATACGAACGGCAAGTCCTAGGCGCTGAGGTTTTACCCACAGCGCCACCCGCGTCCCCCTTAACATTATTTTTTAGTAAAAAACCGGCATCTTATACACAGAAAATTATGGTAAGTAGCTATACAATTTTATAAAACATCTGAGGGCAACCCTGTAAAGGAAAGTTTTTTGATGTTTAATATTTTATTCTGTTTTTATATATGTTGGAAGCTGCCCAGGGTGGCTGGGGCAACCCAGTTAGATGGACAGGGTATTATTATTATTATTATTATTATTATTATTATTATTATTATTAAATAAGAGGTCCTTACTTCCATCAGACAAATGTTGCAGGGTATGCAGATGCAGCTCCACAGCAGTTGGGACTCCAATATTACAGTGTATGGATCCAAAAAGTGAAAATGTTCCAGGAGGCCTGTAGATGCCATGTTGGTGGTCAAGATTATCCCTGGACTAATTGCTATTCGCTGCAAGAATGAGATCACATATGCCTATCTGCTTGCTTTGAAGTTGTGGAGCCTTAGTTTTGGTTCAGCTCCTTGGGAGAGGGGAAGCTTCTGACACTGCCTGCCTGTCAGCTTCTCCCTTATCTGAGAGATGGATGAAAGATAGGAAGGGGTGAGTTAATTGGGCTACTGATGCCAGCTTATGCAGCTTGCCTTTTATATCAGTAACGCTTAACATACTCTTGCGAACAGTCATGACAAACACTTGCCCTGAGTCAAGGCAGCAAGGCTTTGTAGGCTTTTGTAAGTTTATACTTTCTTCTGATAAAGCACTAGAACTAATCACCCTGGCCTTTTGGGAATCCTTCTTTGGTATTCTTCAGAAAAAGCTTGGACGAAAACACACAAATGAGTGAAGTATGTCCCCCTTTCTGCTTTTGTTCCTCTCACCCTCTTCTCAAGCAACTCCCTCTCCTTTGAGTGGGCAAAGGGCGTGGGGCTGTTGAGAAAGAGGAGGGTCTGCCACAGATGGAGCAGGCCTCTCTATCCTCCTCCGTTGGGGGAATTGGGATGTGTAATGATCCCTGCTTCCTGTGCCTGGGAGACTTTTCTCCCAGTTTCCAGAGTAAGGTAAAAGGTAAAAAAAACCCTGGACAGTTACATCCAGTCAAAGGCGACTCTGGGGTTGCAGCGCTCATCTCGCTTTCATGCTGAGGGAGCCGGCGTTTGTCCACAGACAGCTTTCCGGGTCATGTGGCCAGCATGACTAAACCACTTCTGGCGCAACAGATGGAAACTAGAGCGCACGGAAACGCCGTTTACCTTCCTGCCACAGCTATTTATCTACTCACACTGAAGTGCTTTCGAACTGCTAGGTTGGTAGGAGCTGGGACAGAGCAATGGGAGCTCACCCCGTCGCAGGGATCCAAACTGCCGACCTTCCGATCGGCAAGCCCGAGAGGCTCAGTGGTTTAGACCACAGCGCCACCTGTGTCCCACACCATAGTAATCAGCATCACTAGAAAGAAAGCTTAGCATGAGGACAATGGCATCATGGTCGATACAAATACATGCAGGCTCATGCAGAGCTTGTCTGAGGCCCAGGGTGGTAGAATCTTGTTAGAATAAAGTTATGAACTGAAACAGAAAAGCACCCTGGTCAGCTTAGCCCTCTGAGGCTCAGGGCAAGTGTACCTGGCTGCTCCCTATCTCCCGACACAGGCCTGGGCATGTGTTTTCTCCTTAACCATTCCTCATCTTTCTAATTGCTTTAACAGACGTTCTCTTACTACCTGTGGATCACATCTCCTCTCCTATTGGAAAGGAAAAGGGGAGTAGCTTAGAGAAAAGGCTTAGACAATAACAAGGTGAGATGTCAAAGAGCTTCAATGTCCCCCTTTCTAGTTCCGGGTCCTTTTATGCTTCTGCATAATGATATGTACTAATGCCATTATGGTGTGCAGGTGCCTAAATAAAAAAGGGGAAGGCATAATGCTTTCATGTTTCAGTAAAGCAGCAGGCTCAAATAATCCGTTAGATCCATGCGCTGAATACTAGAACTGTTATTTGTATTAAACATAAAGAAACTGTGATATTCTGGGAAGCTTAAATTTTCAGCTTTCTGTTTAATAAGCAATATAAAAAAGGTTAAACTTTTGTTCAGTCATGTATATTTTAACGTCTCCAGACATAAATTGAATAAATTATTTGCATATACTGCAGGATTTGCTAGGCTCATGAGAATGCATCTAATTAGGTTATGGCTTACATCCATGTTGAAATCAGTGAGTATTGACTTATCTATTTATGCTGTTCATCTCTAAAATGGAGATGTGAATAAAAGTAATATGCGCCAGACTGCTGCTTCAAAAAGCAAAGTCTAGAACATCGTTTGCTAGATCTCCCAGAACTGAGTCAACACATCAGCATTTCATCCAGATGTATAGCTATGGGATGTGAAGCATCTGAAGTATGGCTTTACTGATATTGCAGGCTGTTTTTTCAAAATAAATAAATAAATAAATAAAAATGCATTGCTTATATGGATAAAAATAAGGGTCTGAGATATGTATTTCTTGAACTTTACGAGACCACTAATTGCTCCAGAGGTGATGGAGCACCTTTGGCCTATATTAAAGTGGCCCAGCGTCTCCACCCCCATCATTCAGTCTGGACACTTAAGGACAAGCTCTAAGGGCCTTCTGGTGGTTCCCTCACTGCAAGAAGTGAGTTTACAGGGAACCAAGCAGAGGACCTTAAAGGATCTACACTCGTAGTACGTTTCCGAGTGCAATTCAAAGTGTTGGTGCTGTCCTTTAAAGCCTTAAATGGCTTTGACCCTGTATACCTGAAAGAGTGTCTCCACCCTCATTGTTCAGCCCAGACACTAAGGTCCAGCTCTGAGGGCTTTCTGGCGGTTCCCTCACTGCGATAAGTGAAGTTAAAGGGAACCAGGCAGAGGGCCTTCTTGGTAGTGGTGCCCATCCTCGGGAACGCCCTCCCATCAAAAGTCAAGGAGATAAATAAGTTTACAACTTTTAGAAGACATCTCAAGACATCCCTGTATTGAGAAGTTTTTAAACTTTGGCATTTTATTATGTTTTTATATGTGTTGGAAGCCACACAGAGTGGCTGGGACAACCCAGTCAGATGGGTGGAGTACAAATAAGAATATTATTATTATTATTATTATTATTATTATTATTATTATTATTACCTGGTTTGAAAGGACATTATTAAAGGAGGAGATGGACTAATAATTAGAGAAAGGGATACATAAACTGTACTGGTGCCTGTCAAGGTTGGCCAAGATGGGTGGGGTATAAATATTATTATTATTATTATGTTTTTAAATCTCATGTACCCTATGTGTGTGTAGTGTAGAAGACTATAATTTGTGTATCTTTGGTTCAAGGTTCTAATGAGCACTACCACACTTATTTTTAGCATGTGGGTGGATAGCAGGAATATCTTTTAATAGTACACTTATAAATAATGAGAACAGCAACGTTCTGTTTTGAGATGAAATAACTTTTACTTAAGCTGAAAATGGACTGTTAAGTATATCTGAAGAAGCTTCAAATGTTTCTTGGTGGAAGTAGCTTTGACACAAAAGACTGGGAGGTCTCCCGAGGGCCTGTTATGATGTATCTTCTTGTCAATAACCATGTTTTAGAGGGTGTGTGGGAAGACCTCTGAACACAAGACACAATCTCTTATGTCAATAGTGCATCTTTGAAAGAGTCCTTAAGTATTCCAGATCCATTAGGGTTTAGAGGATCAATAATAAGTACACTAGAGGAAACATACATATGCACTGACATGGCAAAAGCTGTTATTCCATCAAGTCAATAACCTGCACTTTGAATATTCACTGAATGAAGAGGTGCAAAGAGGGTATATCACAATTAACTAACAGAATGGTAACTTCTACCCATCCTTTTTCAGCTTCCCTTGGATTTCAGAAAATGTTTTGTCCAGTTCAAAAACTTGTTGATTCGGCCCTTTATTTAAAGGGTGGTATAGAAATACTTTGATAGACAATAAAAGGAAAATAGATTGTGTATTTTTGTTGTTTCAACCATGGTTATGTGTCAACCACAGGAAAAATATAACAATAAAATAAATCTCAGAATTTTATCTTGTGGGAATAATCATTCTGTGTCAGCATTCCCACTAACATTATTGATCATCAGCTGTGTTGCTAAGCAAACTTTTAATGCTCAGTGTGACTGATAAAAGTTTTTTCAACCCAGTTTTCCCCGTAAATCAAGGTCTGAATGCCCTGCTGGGATCTAGCTCCTACCAGCAACAGGTGGATACAAAAACACGGCTGCCTTTTCATAGAATTGTAGAGTTGGAAGGGGTCACAACCAACCCCCTGCAATGCAGGAATCTTTCTTTCTCCCCCCCCCCCTTTGTCTCCTGGTTCTATTTATTTATTTATTTTTATTCAAAATTATAACAAGGCATATTATCCAAAAACATATCATCCTTGTTCCCCCCCATTTTTCCTCCCTCCTCCCGTCCCACACAAAACCCACCCACCCCCACCCCACCCCCCGACTTCCCTCAGTTCCAGTCTTTGGTTTCTCCAATAATGCTGTTTTCTGCATGTTACAAAGTTGTATAGATCCTCAAACTATTTAGCTGATTATTATCAATAAAGAGTTTGTGAATGTTTATTCAAAACCTTCCTAGGATAGGAGTCCAGTTCGCTTTGTTGCATCTTTAGATACTTTGTGAAAGGTTCCCATTCATCCTTAAAGTCACAGTTATCCTTGTCCCGTAGCTTATATGTCAGTTTTGCCAGTTCTGCATAGTCCATCAATTTTTCTTGCCATGATGCTTTAGTTGGGGTTTCTTCAATCTTCCATCCTTGTGCTACCAGAACTCTCGCGGCCATTATCGCATAAATGAAGATGTTTTTCAACTTTTTTGCCAGGTCTTTCCCTACAATCCTCGGGTTTTCTAACAAATGCTAAATGGAACATTTTCTTCAATTTGTTGTATATCATTTCCCAAAAAGTTTTAATTACCTTACAATCCCACCACATATGATAAAATGTCCCCTCCTTTTCCTTACACTTCCAACATATATTTGAACTAGTTTTGTACATTTTCCCTAACTGCACAATGCAGGAATCTTTCACCTAATGTCTGGCTTGAACCCATGAGCCTGCGATTAAGAGTCCCATGCTCTACCGACTGAGCTATCCAGTGCAACTATAGGCAACTGCAAAAGGAAATATGCCCAAAATGGGGTGGTTCAAACCTTTTTGTTTCGCTTCCCCCCTCTAATTTGTGGAGAAACTGAATCATAGACGTTATTGTACATCTTACCCATTTCCCCAGCACTTTTTGCTAAGTGCTACTGATTGCTTCCCTCCATTCTTTTCTGAAACATGCCTTAGGTGGTCACGGAAATTGTCCAAGTGGTCACAACAAACTGGAGCACTTTTCACATCCCTTGATATTTCTTTATGTTTCTCTGTCAGAGTTAAGCTTCATTCAATTACAAGGCATTTAGGAAACAGAAAGCCTTTGCTTTCTGTATCCTAATAGAAACTAGTTCCTCATTCTGGGCAGGTTTGGGATTCCGTCCCCCCCCCAATGCTGCTAGTAAACACAAGATCGATGGCAATTCCGTTGTGTATGGGAACAGTGTCATCATCCAGCATGCAGGATTTCAGGAGGCAGCGCTAAATATGTTGTTTTCACCCCTCTGCCTTCCCCAAGGAAAGGCTTGACTGACTTCCTTTGCTTTTGAGGAGATTGTAGTACAGTCTCTCAGTATCAATGTAATACAAATACAGGGGTTGAGCAGACAGTACATGGGCAGCAATGCACTAGTCCATGCTCCCTCTAACCGTGAGCAGTGTCACCTCTACCATCACCAGGGCCCCAGGACAGATTCTGTTGCAATCTCCAACAACGCCAAGCTGATTACTTCTTTTTTTATTTCCTCCCTTTCCTCGGAGGAGCTCAAGACAGCATGCATGGATTCACCACTCTCCACCCCCACACCGAAGAATCCTTTGAGATGAGTCCAGCTAAGAGATAGTGACTGGCCCGGGAGAGCACACATTCGAACCTGGATCTTCCCAGTCCGACAAACTGAGTACTTCCACATGGCAGTTTATTGTGGACTTGGTACTGCCAAGTTTTGCATAGCATCAGCATGCCTTCATCAAAATGCCATCCTATAATATTTCTCCGCTTAACCCAGATATACCATTTCAACAGAAAATTGGATAAACCTGAAAAAGCCACGCAAATGGCAAATCTTGATTAAATAGAAGGGAATATATATATATATATATATATATATATATATATATATATATATGGGGTGACATTTTGATATGGACTGCAAAAAAAGCAAAACATCAAGCAAACAAACCCAACCTCAATCCACGAGCAGCATGGAGGCTATATTAAACAGGGAAGCATCATTTAACCACTACACCCAGTACCTCTCATGATTTCATCAGGCAGGCCAGATTAACTGCTGTGAATGATTGTTGAGAATGATCAGGCCATGCAATGCCTCAAGAAGAACCACAGTGGTACCTCGGGTTAAGAACTTAATTCGTTCTGGAGGTCCGTTCTTAACCTGAAACTGTTCTTAACCTCAGGCACCACTATAGCTAATGGGGCCTCCTGCTGGCGCTGCACTGCTGGTGCACGATTTCTGTTCTCATCCTGAAGCAAAGTTCTTAACACGAGGTACTATTTCTGGGTTAGCGGAGTTTGTAACCTGAAGCGTCTGTAACCCGAGGTGCCACTGTATTATGCATTGGGCAGCATGTCTGCAGCCAAAAACAAGTCTCTTGTGAACATGATAACTAACTTAATTCAGGAAAATAGTAAGCTAATTGGAATGAGTTGCTCCCGCAGTGTTACTAGTCCTTACAGACTTGGCGAAAATTCCATTTCCCCTTCAACTTCCTCAAAACAGTTGCCATGGATTCTGACTGGTCCACCACCTCACCGGCTGCTGTCTGTCACCTCATTTACTCATCAGTTCACTTGATGTGAAACCTGATTTAGTCCCTTTGAAATTAGCAAGAGTATAGCCTCTCTCACATTGAAACATATATGCTTCATGTGCGAAAATTGACTCCCAATGTGTAGGTGATGGGCCTGGGCACAGGGGAACAAAAGGCCTAGCTAATCCAGCATCCTCTTCCCCGGAGTGGTCAATCTCATGTTCATGGGAAGCTTGCAACAAGCCCCTCCTGCTGCAGTTCCCTGCTGTATGATCTAGAGGCAGGGCCACCCGTACAGCCCCATTGTCCCTTGGTTGTGTGGCTGCCCCTTCATACAACAAATACGCAAAGAAGGCCTGTACAGTGGTACCTCAGGTTAAGTACTTAATTCATTCCGGAGGTCCGTTCTTAACCTGAAACTGTTCTTAACCTGAAGCACCACTTTAGCTAATGGGGCCTCCTACTGCTGCCACGCTGCCGGGGCCCGATTTCTGTTCTTATCCTGAAGCAAAGTTCTTAACCTGAAGCACTATTTCTGGGTTAGCAGAGTGTGTAACCTGAAGCGTATGTAACTTGAAGCGTATGTAACCTGAGGTACCACTGTATTGGTTTCAGAACTGCTGCTGAACTAGAAGAATCATTCTGATCTAATGTCTGTTTGTGTCATTCTATTAACATCATACAGCTGAGTCAAGCGAGGATTGCTCTTGTCAGTGATTGATTTTCTTCTCCACAGCAAGACAGGGCATTCACATTCGTGGGGTTTCTTTTTTGCTTTTTAAGAGCTCCTTCCTGCTACGAGTGCAAAGGGGACTTTTCTAAAGTTTTTAGAGCAGAAAGAGCTCTTTTTTTATGGGACCAAGTGGAGACTGTGCTTACCATATTAACTTGGCCAAAGGATCTCCTTACCACCCCCCCCCCCAAAAAAAAAACCAGGTTTGGCCTTGCAATGGTGCAGGGTTCATTGGGGTTAAGCAGGCCTTTCCTAAATGACTGTGTGATATTGCATGACCCCCTCCCTGCCAAGTTCCATATAATTTTTGTGTGTGAGAGAAAAGTTCTACACACACCAGTGATGTAGCGTGGGTGGCCAGTGCCCGGGGCTGCATGGAGGGGTGGGAGGGAGGTAAGTGGACAGAGTGCTCATGCGCATTCAACTGCCTAACGGGGTCTGCGTCACCCAGGAGATTGCAGCTGAAAAGAAAAGAAAAGAAGAGTCATTCCATAGTCTGGAGAGGTCACTTCCTGGTTTGCATGAAGAAGCCATTTTCACCGGAGCCCAGTGACAGAAGCACACAGCTGTATTGAAGCAGCACCAGATGTTTAAATCCCCCCTATACTTTTGCCCCTGGGGCAACCACCCCACTACCACCCCCACTGCCATTTGGGGAACATCTTTGTTTGGCCTCTAGCCATCTTCAACAATCTAAATAAGATATCATATGAAGGTTAGACACAGCCTCAGTTACAACTGCTGGCTATTACAATCAAGGATCACCAGCTACTAGGAGGTTGTCTTTTGGTAACTGGGAATCTCCATCTGGGTGCAGCAATCTGTTATGGCAGCAGTGTGCTGGTGGAGTTGGTTGCGTAATGGGGCGCTTCAGGCGGCAAAATGTCTTGGGCCAGCACAACTTTGCAGTTTTTAGAAGAGCTGAGAGCTTGGAGAATGGGCTATTTGTCAAACTAAAACAAAACAAAATAGGCTGGGGGTGGGGGAACTACGAGAGTGTCTTCTGCCTGCTGTAGAAGTGCTGCTTGCTTCCTCTGTCTTCTGCTTGCCTGCTTATTCACTTATTTTAATACCATTAAATCTCCCTGCCTGAAAGAAAGTAGATCTGATAACATTGTTCTGGAGTTTCTATCAGCTTGGAAGTATAAAACTGTGTGGGCTTAAGTAGCTCACCTGTGCAACGAGGACCAGACTTTGAAAACTAGGTGGGCATCCGTCCAATAATGTAGCTCCCCTCCACTGCTGGCACAATTGCGTGTCTGCCAACTGCAGGGACAGTGAGTAGTCCTTACATTTGTTCAGTAACTGGGACAAAGGCATGGGTTTGATTCAGCTGTTTATTTCAGGATCTGCTGCTGGTGATGCTGTGGAGACGTGTGGGCAATCGCTGTGTCTGAGCTTAATGATGACAGTGAAGGTGACTGAGGAGGGGCTAAAAATACAAATGCCCGAGGGAGAACAAGCGGAGCTCTTGCAGTGTGCCAGCCAGTCTGGTAAAGTAGCTGGATGACAGGAGGCTAACATCAGCAGCTATTGATCTTTAAGCTTATGCTGAAACTGATTCACAGGGAGAGGCAGAGGTGCTGACCAGACACTAATTAGAGCGCACGGACCTTTTTAGTGCTGTGTTGTTCATTAAAATATAGATCTGGACATGCTGGATGGGAATGTGGCAGTTTTTAAGAATGAAAGTGGGGTGTGTGTGGATGCAAAGACTAGAGAAGAATGAAGGGAGGGGAAGCTGGGCCTCAATAGAAACACACGAGTGACTATTCCCACTTAATTATCAAATTCCTATCCCACTCTCCAGGGAGTTTGGGGGATAGTGTATACGAGATTGTTCCCTTTTATCCTCAACAATCCTGTTTGCTATGATTAGCCTTACAAACAATGGGTTTACCAAAGAACCCAGCAAGCTTGATAGTTACACAGGGATTTTCCTAAGTCTGAATCAGCCGCTCCAGCCACTGTACCAGCTGGCTGCCTTATGAGACACACATAAAAAGGCCAGATGAAAGCTGACTGTCTTCATGGCTTTCTCATAAAAGATTCACGGCCACTATCTAGTATCCTGCTCATACATCTTCTTCCCTTAACAAATGATCCTCCCCAGATTTTACCGCCCCACTAATAATTCCACAGAGGCAATCATTATGTTGGCAGTGTCCCAAAAGGTTATCTAAGTGCGTATTGCCATCAACATTCAAGCCACCGAGGGGATAAGAACATTACAGAATTGCTGCAAAGCCGACGCTTATGCTCAGGCAGGGGAGACGTTTGTACTTTCACCTCTGGATATTCCCAGATCGGCGATCAGCATGTCATATATTGCATTAACGCAGCGGTGGCCCATTCGTGACTGCAGATTCTGTGGACCTCAGACTCGGCTTTTGACCAGAGGAAGTACCTGGCTTGCTGAAAATATGGGTTACTGTTACAGCATCTCCCTTGATAGCATATCACCTTTACTGCAAGACTGAATTTTTAACTCAAACCATAGAAATTCTGAGAATTGCTTCTGGAACATCTTTTTATCCAATTCAGCATGCCATATCTATTTGCATTGCATTTATTTCAGTTTTCTTTTCAATCCTGCTGTTTTTCTTTTATAATTTCATTATAAGGCGAGTTAAAGATTCTGGTTACAACACACGATGCTTGGCGAAGCTGCTCAAGGTTTCTTATTTGAAATGGCAGACTGGGGCACTTATGTAGGTTTATTTACAGGTAAGTGCTCCAATAATCATCTAAAGCAGCAAACTGAGACACCTGCTTACAAGTAAACACCCACCTTACTGTTTTAAGCTGCTACCTGAATGCAGCAATGAAGCTTGCTTTGCTGGAATGGAGGAGGCAATAAAGAGATACATACTGATAGCTAGGATTAAATAGGCCATAACTGTTTAAAAGGCATATATGATCATTAAACTGGGGGTGGGGCTATTGTTTTTGCTTGTTATGTCTTTTTGTGTTTTTGTATTGTAAACTGACTTGTGATCCTCAGATGAAGGGCAAGATAGAAATTTAATTAATAAATGATAATAATAACTTGCACCTTGCAGGAGGTAGTTATAAACCCTACCACTGAGGTGCCCATATACCTTCACATTGACTTCCTAGTGGTGGTATTTTCCTATGTCTTTGAGGAAGCTGCCTTATCTCAAGTGAAACCAATGGCCCATCTAGGTCAGTTAAAGATAGTCCCTTGACCAGAAGGGCTGTTTGGTGTACTTAATTAGCTACTCTATAAAACTAACCACAAACCACTAAAATGCTTTACTGACTCAGGTGAAGGGCATTTAGGTTCTGGGGTTTCTTTCCAGCATGCCTGTGGAAGTTCTCAAGATCAGCAGAATAGAAACAAGAGAAGAAGAAGAGGAGTTTGGATTTATCACTACCCGAAGGAGTCTCAAAGCGGCTAACATTCTCCTTTCCCTTCCTCCTCCCCCACAACAAACACTCTGTGAGGTGAGTGGGGCTGAGAGACTTCAAAGAAGTGTGACTAGCCCAATGTCACCCAGCAGCTGCATGTGGAGGAGCGGAGACACAAACCCGGTTCACCAGATTACGAGTCTACCGCTCTTAACCACTACACCACACTGGCTCTCACAGCCACAGATGGGCATCCTGGAGTCTTTCCACCATACCTCCTGTGAGGAATGAGGATGTTGCTTTGTCACATACAAATGTAACAGCTAGACAAATGTCAGCAGCCCAGACAACTAGAGATATTTAGAGCTTGCGGTCAGGATGTGGTTGTAATAAGTAGACATGCGCCAGCAGTCCAGATCGAATCACACTTGTTAACTGGAGATGTTAGAGCTTGTGATCAGAAGGCGGTATTTTTGCTTGGCTTAGCAAGTAATTGCATGGGAATATAGACCAAATAAGGGAAATAATAAATAATGTTAGTAGGGTAATTAGGAGGTTGCGATAAGCTGTAAACCTTGTAGTACCCAGCCAATGGGGAGAAAAGGGAGGGAACCTTCGCTTCGGGTATAGGGAATATAAGCTTATGCTTTGCCAAAGCTGGGGTGTGCCTACTTTGGACACCGGCTCTTGCAAGAACATATTATGTTCAATAAACCCTTTGCTGCTTCACCAATTTTGTTCAGATTTTATTTTGAGGGTCTCAAGACCCACTTCTAACACCTCTGAAGCCTCATTTATGTTCCTGGAGGAAATATGTTAGAAATACTGTTGGACGTTGAAGTCCGGTTTGTCTCTGTCTTTTATTGTCTCTTACTGAAATTGCAAAATTGAAAAAACCTCAAAGGGGTTTACTCTGAAGACTATGTGCGCGCGCGCGCACACACACACACACACACACACACACACACACTACTAAGTGGCATTTATGCCATGACACTCGTGAACAATTAAGCTAGGGGTCGGCAAGGCTTGCTGGGCATGGACCGGATCACTCCCGCAGAGATCCTCCGTGGCCCATACCGGCGCAGTGCGATGTCGAATATCATGTCTGCCCATGTCCGCAGCACAGGAAATCGCTTCTGCGCATGCCCAGACGCCAAAAATCACGCCTGCACAGAAGCAGTTTTCGGCGTCTGGGCATGCGCAGAAGCGATTTCCTGAGCCATGGAAGAAAGTCCCTGCGCCGTGCTGTGCCGGCTTAGCACAGTGTGCAGGGACTCGTCGAGTGGGCAGCTCAGTTCGGGGGTGGCTCATGGGCCGGTTAAGCAACCCTCATGGGCCGCTTCTGGCCCATGGGCCTTAGGTTGCCAACCTCTGAATTAAGCACTCGTGGCATCATTAACTATTAAGGGATGGAGCAAAATATTCAAGAAAACTTTTGATAGAAAACTTAATTTAGGGTGCATTCTAAAGTCATCCCAAATCCAGCTTGTTGGATGTTATGTAAGTGCCGCTCAGCTGACAGACGGAATCCCACTGATGAGACGGTTCTTATGTTAATGGAGGTTCCCAGGGAAGATACCACACTGATGATGCTTTGCCAGTTGGAAAAGGTAAGAACAGCGCATGGTGTGTGTGTGTGTGTGTGTGTGTGTGTGTGTGTATGCCCTTGCCTGGAATCTACAGAATCCCCAACCCCCCTCATTCACCCTCCTTTTCTTGGGAGAGGGGAAATAATGACAGAAATAGGTGAGGGGAAAATGTCTCCTGCTTCCCACCCTGGCAGTAACAAGGCAGCAGTGTTTAGAAAGTGCAGCAGACCTTCACCACCAGAACCATATCATTGCTCCGACAGAAGGTGTTGTAACATGCAGAAAATTATGTAGAACATATTCTCTGTTCTCTATTATGTTCTACACAGACATTTTGGATCTAGAAGGTTTTAATAACGTTTTTGGGTGGCATGCATATTTGTGGTACGACAAGGTTAAAGCACATAAAGCATTTAAAAACCATATTGTCAGGAAAGCATTGTTTAATGTCTGGATAAGATATAAAGACTTACTTGAAAATAAAACCCCAAGGTGGTTGTCACCGATGGAAGCAAAGGCTCAGAAAAAGCTCAATATGGAGGCCAAATGGCCGAAATATTGGGAAATTTTGGAGCAAGAAGGAGTCAAATTGAAATTGCAGAGTTTTGAGAAATTAAAAGACAAAGTGCGAGACTGGCTTCACTATTATCAAATAAGGGAGGCTTATAATTTGGACAAAAAAATTGGCTTCCAGGTGGAAAAATCAAAATTGGAAACAGAACTGTTAGATCCCAAAACTAGGATACTTTCAAGAATGTATAACTTGCTGTTGAAATGGAAAACGCAGGATGAAACGGTTAAATCTGCTATGATTAAATGGGCACAAGATGTTGGACATAACATTGTGTTTGCTGACTGGGAACAGTTGTGGACCACAGGTATGAAATTTACGGCATGTAATGCCCTAAGAGAGAATATTATGAAAATGGTATACAGGTGGTACATGACACCAGTCAAGCTTGCAAAAATCTATCATTTGCCCGATAATAAATGTTGGAAATGTAAAGAAAATGAAGGTACATTCTTTCACCTTTGGTGGACGTGCCCAAAGATTAAGGCTTTCTGGGAGATGATCTATAATGAAATGAAAAAGGTATTTAAATATACCTTCCTGAAGAAACCAGAGGCCTTTCTCCTGGGCATAGTCGGCCAATTGGTGCCAAAGAAGGATAGAACCTTCTTTATGTATGCTACAACACCAGCAAGAATACTCATTGCAAAGTATTGGAAGACACAAGAGTTACCCACCCTGGAAGAGTGGCAGATGAAGGTGATGGACTATATGGAATTGGCGGAAATGACTGGCAGAATCCGAGACCTGGGAGAAGAGTTGGTGGAAGAAGACTGGAAGAAATTTAAAGACTATTTGCAGAAATATTGTAAAATTAATGAATGTTAAAATGATGTTGGATTGAAATTAAGTGGCATTAGCAAAAAGGCTAATAAGAATATGTAAAAATGGATTGATAATGGATGAAAATATATAGTTATAATATGTTAAGATATAGAGTTAAGATAAATGAAAGAGGGTAAGGATTTGCTGAACTGACTATGTGAACGGGAATACAAAAAAGGGAGGTGTGAGGAGGTCAAGGAAACAAGCAAACGAGCTTAAAGATTTCAAAAAAATGGATTTGTTTTTAACTTTTTCTACTTATTTGTTTTTTCTATTTTGTATTTTCTTTCTTTCTATGTATTTTTGTATTTTTGTATTTCTCTTTTTTTTCTTGTTCTTTTTTTATTCTGTAAATTTCTGTTTTTTGTAAAACCCTAATAAATATTTTATATATATAAAAAAATTATGTAGAACATAATTTAGCTTTTAGGAGCTAAAGGGAAACCAATATATTAAGCAATTACCTTCCAAACCTTGAAAAATTATCAAAATGAGATGTACAATTAGCTGTTCACAGGTTACATGCCATAAATGCATTTTTTTTAAAGTTTCAAAATATTTTCTTTAATATCGGGATCTCATTGAGAAGGAGGAGGGATACAAGGTAAAGGGGGGAATTAAAAATGAGCAGATGCCTAAACAATGCAGACAGGAGAAAATTAGGGTCTAATGAATGCATTAATAAATTCCCAAAGCAGATCATTAATGATGTGCATATTATTAATCGTGGCTAAAATTTCAAATCAGGGACTGTCTTCATCAAAGGCACAAGAGGTAGATAGATTTCCATATAATAAATGTACTTCTATTCATTAAAATTTGGAAGCAGAGAAATAATGAGTACTTCAAGCATTCATTACCAAATTCTGATATTTATAGGAAGACATGCAGCTTGGGAGAAATGAATCAATATTTATGAAGTGTTGTGTTTTCCTGTTGCTACAAAAATATTAAACCTATCATGGATGCGGTTTATTGTATTTAATTCTCAGGAATGCAGCTTTGGTTGTTGTTTAGGCATTTAAAGAAGACGTCAGTTCACCAGCCTTTTATCCAGCACAGATGGAGACATCTGCAATCTACAATGCCGAGTGATATGTTTATATTGTTGTGCTCTGGCTTCAGAAAGCATTGCCATTTTGCCTAAAGAAAGCCAGATACGACACTGGTACATGGACAAAAATGTTTGGGTGAGAAATGTATCACTGTGACAGATGGAAAAGAATCGCTTTGGATACCTATATGTATATTTTCCCCATTAAAACTGAAAGTGACCTTTCTAGAACTGTTTTCCATTTTGAGTAATGTCAAGCTTATTCAATTAATACTTTTACATACTACAAAAATGTTGGGCCTTACCATGGGATTTAAGGGCTTATATCCGATACATATTCATTTAATATTCATGCAAGTGAATCCTGAGGGTACAGAAGGAAATGAAAACCATAGTATTTAATGAGCCTCCCTAACTAGAAAAAGCATGGTTATTGCCTAGGCCTCCTTCCTTTTTTCAAGAAATCTAATATTTGATTTAGGGTAATGATGCCTCTTCTGAAATTAATCTTGTGTCTTTAATTATTCAAATCTCCAGCATTATTGAAACCTTTCTAATTATTCCCGTTGCTCCATGGTATTAACAAAATTTATGCTTAAATTTGAAATCACTTTAACGGGGGCTGCATCATTCTCGTGCTCGTTTGCCTTTTTGAGATTTCACCTCTGAGACGAAGGAAGGTTGACTGCAGCCAACATCTCCGTTATTAAAATTATCCTCTTTGCATTTTTACTGGTAATGTAATAAGGAAAAATGGGGGCCGCTTATTAGATTCCTTCACACTTTCTTTCTGTCAAATCCCACCTCTCATTACCTCATTTACTCCTTAAAAAAATCCTGTAGAACTAATATTCTTTTATGATCAGTTAACTTTATCAACTGAGAAGGTTTTATATACTCTTGCAAGCCAAGTGCATTTGAGAAACTGTTATTACTTTCCACCTTCCAGATAAATAAAGCTGCATGTCAGAGTCAGACTGCAGTTTTTTTGTAGACCATACACATAATCTTACCTAAAAAATGAGAAGGTGAGTTACATCTGATCCAAATCCAAGATTCATCAAAATGTGTGAGTGTGTAATAGGTGGATCTTGGGATGTTCCAACTGAGTCAGGCCACAATTAGGGCTATGCTAGCATAACTCTCTCAGCCTGGCTCAAAAGGGAATATGGCAACATAAATCCCTCAATCTGGCTGAACCAGTGCTATGCTGTTTAGCCAGGGCTCAGCTGGTGGAACATATGCCAGCACAAGTCCCCCTGAAGGGGCATTTCAGGGGCAGTAAATGAAAGGAGAAACTTATTCCAAACCTCTTTCATTTTAGTCGTGTGATCTGGCAGCCCAGGAGAATATGCACTGACAAAAAGGACGGTAAAAGTCAAACTCAATTTGATAGGCTTGTTTTTCCTCAGTCATGCTTAGGCCAAGGACTCATCTACACAGCTACAAATAAAACATTTTAAATGTGTTGTAAAGTGCAATATACAAATGTGACACTAGATGGTGACAGCGAGCTATGCAAAATTTAATGTATTTTTCAAAGCGTTTCTTAAAACATTTTCACAGTGTTTTTTTATATGTGTGTAGATTCCACCCAAATCACCTGTTAGAGTATCCCTAATCTTGAATGGATTTTCGAATAGTGGGAATTTATGCCGGTTTCAGTTAAGCCACTGGAAATTCTACCAGTTTCCTATGTTTACGATTACTTTGCCCATTAATATTTTTCTTTGGAGTGACGGCTATAGACAAGTCTTTGAACGGCACAGAACTATTCAAAACTGAACCAAACATGGCCAGTTCCAAGCCAATTATGCAAAAGCTCTGCGATCATGTCCCCACAGCTATATAAACAGCCAACATAGCTCTCAGATATAAGCCTTGGAACTCCTGAATTCTTTGTGATAGATATTTTGAGTTTAGCCAAATGCAGAAGTTGTCACAGCTAAGCCATTATCTCAGCTTGTTCATATGAATACTGCCTCAGTCTGGCTTCCAACCATGTTTTGAGATAGAAGCCATATTGGTGGTCCTGATAGCTGAAGGATAGGAGAAGAGTAACTGTTCAGATTCTTCTAAACCCCTCAGTGACTTTTAAAAAAATCATAGCTTACCAAATATTGCTGGACCATCTACAGAAGATGGAGGTTAGGTTGGGGACACTCTTTTGAAATGGTTCTGCAGTAATCTCACATGACAGGTTTGGAAAGTGGTGCTGGAATTGTCTTTTGTCCTTTGGGGTTTATCTCATGGGGCACTCTAAAGTTCCATTTTCCTTTCTTTGCTGGCTAATGTTGATGGGAAGCCCTTGGGAGAGATCACCCAAGGTTTTGGAGTTTGGAGTGCATCAGTCTACTGATGCCTACAGTAGCCAGAGTATAGAGGTGGGAGGAAATTTTAATTAAAAAATTATTTTAATGAGAACCTACCTAATTTGCACTTCTTGTTTGAATTCAAGAATTGAAACACAGTCATCCTTTGAAATTTTCACTTCTCTGAATTGTGCCATGCAGCTCTCCAACAAAGCAATGTGAAAAATTGCATACAGTGGTACCTCTGGTTACGAACTTAATTCATTCTGGAGGTCCATTCTTAATCTGAAACTGTTCTTAACCTGAGGTACCACTTTAGCTAATGGGGCCTCCCGCTGCCGCTGCCGCACGATTTCTGTGCTCATCCTGAAGCAAAGTTCTTAACCTGAGGTACTATTTCTGGGTTAGCAGAGTCTGTAACCTGAAGCGTCTGTAACCCGAAGTACCACTGTATATTAGGAGAATATTAGTGAAAGTAGCATAAAAATGCCTTATGTTAGGGGAAATTGTTTGCAAAAATGTGTATTAGTTAAAACTGTATACATAAACTTGTTTATGAGGAGAAATGACACCAAAATGCTGACAAAATTTCACGAGGATCTAATTTTACACACACACATACACACACACACACTTTTGTGGGAAATAAGATGATAGGCAACTGCAACTTTGGTTGGCACTTTGCCGTGTGCCTGCACTGTAAAAGGAGGGAGGGAGGGAGGGAGGGAGGGAGGGAGGAAGGAAGGAAGGAAGGAAGGAAGGAAGGAAGAAAGAAAGAAAGAAAGAAAGAAAGAAAGAAAGAAAGAAAGAAAGAAAGAAAGAAAACTAAGAGGTACAGAGGTGGTACTCAGCTCTATTTTTAATCTCCTGGAGCCTGCCATGACACCATAGGACTCTGGAGACCCTGACAAGCTACATAAGAGTGAATAAACTTACAATGAATCTAGATAAGACTGCAGCAATGATGGTTGGTGAACATCAAGATCTGGGAGTATGAGATTTCTCTGTTCTGAATGGAGTATCATGGAGCCACACTCCCCTTGAAGGAACTGTTGCAAAGGATGGTGTACCTGCACCTGAATGTCCAGGTTGCACCTGTGGCCAGAAGATCCTTTTTCAGACGCTAGTTATTTGCTTCAGAGGAGAAACGTTCCACTGGTGCCAATTTGAATTTAAAAACTGTGCATTACATGCAAATTGGCATTTAATGTCACCCGGTGTAGTTTGTACCCCAGTCTGTATTCATATAGCCTTCACTCTTCTGCCAAACTAATCAGCATTGCCAGTCAAGTCACCTGATGACCAGACTTTGGAAGTCAGGAAAGTTTACAGCACATTTTCTGTGGTGCAAGATGTCTTTGCTGTTAAGAAATTAAAGGGCCATTGTGTAGTTCTGGCACAGTTGTCTGAATCATGCTCAAGAAACACCTAATGCTTCCTTGGTATCTTCAGGTAACCATGCTCCAAATTTGTTTATAGAAGGAGGAGGAGAGTAAGGAGGAGGAGGAGCCATGTCCTTTAAAATTGTTGTTGTTGTTTAGTCGTTTAGTCATGTCCGACTCTTCGTGACCCCATGGACCAGAGCACGCCAGGCACTCCTGTCTTCCACTGCCTCCCGCAGTTTGGTCAAACTCATGCTGGTAGCTTCGAGAACACTGTCCAACCATCTCGTCCTCTGTCGTCCCCTTCTCTTTGTGCCCTCAGTCTTTCCCAACATCAGGGTCTTTTCCAGGGAGTCTTCTCTTCTCATGAGGTGGCCAAAGTATTGGAGCCTCAGCTTCACGATCTGTCCTTCCAGTGAGCACTCAGCTCCTTTAAAATAGGAAGTTTAAATTTCTGGGGAAACAATATCATGTTTTATAGTACTGAAACAAAAAGTGAATGGAATTTTCAACTGGAAAACCTGTATTAAATGATAGTTGCTTTATGTTTACTCTGGCAAATTACACAGTATGTAAATGACACAGTGTGCAGTTCAATAAATGCTAAAATAAAATAAGCAGCAATACCTGTAGAGAGTGTGTGAATGTGTGTGTGTGTTTCACTTGGGGATTATAAGTGGAATGAGAGTAATTTTTCCTAGGCTTTGTATATATGTATTTGTGTACATTTCTAATACTTAAATACTGCAGAAGCTTAACAGTCTAGGTCTTCTGGAGAGCGTATCATTTACTTGTCCCCTTAATACCGTATCTTTAGCATATTTATTTATTTATTTATTTTGCATAGATGGATACCTTCTTCTTTAGAAGATTTATACAGATCAATTTAGCAGAGAAATGAAAGCACCAGAGAGCATTACAAAGAAAATGTTCTTCCCAGATGCTTTTATGTTTCTTCTTAGATGTTTTGAAGTGGCAGACCCCTCCTCCCCAATCCGGATATTAAATGATACATGCTTAAAGCACACTGGTCAAAAATAATTGAGGAATATGTGGCCTTCCAGAATTATTCACTAATAATGTGACAGGTAAATGTTAATTGTATGAATTTTTCGTGAGTAATCTGCCCATTTTGTTTACATAACAAAATTTCAGATTAAGAGCCATGTGGTCCTAGAGTCACATATACTACTTTTTGTAACAATTTTTAGCAAATAGCTTTCCAAATGTTGGATGTGATTATAATAAAACAATTAGTTCTTTCCCACAACTCAAACAGATCTAAACACCACTGTGGTTTCAAACTAAGAGGCATGGAGGGTTGGCAGCATATATATTAGAATATGTGAGAGGGCAAAGCACAGTGGGAGAGGAAGGCCGCTCTCAGGTCCTGCCGATGACCTTTCCATAGATACCTGGTTGGTCACAATGGGAAAGGGGATGTTCGACAAGCTCTGCTGGTTGTTTGGGATAATTCACACTAGGTTTGTCATTCATATTGGCAGTTTTATATTGCTAGATTTGGTATATTGTTCAATTTAATTGGTTGTAAGATAATTCTTTTTTTGGGAAAAAACATGTAAGAGGAGAGTAGGTTATTTTTAGCTGCAAACTGTGGGAAGTCCCTAATTGCTAAAATGGTTTTGACAAAGTAATGACATGAGATATCATCCATAGAACTAGCCAACAATTCTGCAGTGCATTTAGTACTGATTCAGCTTCGTAGAATCCTAGCATTGGAAGGGACCACAAGGATTATCTAGTCTAACACCCTACAATGCAGGAATCTTTCATCCAATGTGGGGCTCGAACCCACAGCCCCGAGATGAAGAATTTTGTATTTTGGGTGTGTGTTTTTATCTACCATTGTTGTTATATGTTGCCATACAATTCCATTCCCCTTGTACTTTAATTGCTGTGATATATTGTCTTGCTATTTCCCTCAGAAGGGATGCGGGTGGCGCTGTGGGTTAAACCAAAGAGCTTTGGGTTTGCTGATCGGAAGGTTGGCGGTTCGACTCCCTGCGACGGGGTGAGCTCCCGTTGCTCGGTCCCTGCTCCTGCCAACCTAGCAGTTTGAAAGCACAAAGTGCAAGTAGATAAATAAGTACCACTCCAGCGGGAAGGTAAACAGCTTTTCCGTGTGCTGCTCTGGTTCGCCAGAAGCGGCTTAGTCATGCTGGCCACATGACCCAGAAGCTGTACGCCGGCTCCCTCGGCCAAGAAAGCGAGATGAGCGCTGCAACCCCAGAGTCATCTTCAACTGGACATAACAGTCAGGGGTTCCTTTACCTTTACCTATTTTCCTCAGATGTCATCTTCTTGTACAGTTTTGTATCCCATTGATTTTGTCTGTAGTTGTTTGTGGATCGAGGGCCCGACCCCCGCTATGTGAAATAAACACACAAGGACACGTGATATACGGTTAATGGGCAAGAAAAGGCCACAACTTTATTGATTACAGCAGTGAAAAGGTATTGGCTTAGGCATTGGATGACTATAGGAGGTGGGTTTATTCACCAGTAGGTGGAGCCTGTTGATGCTAATCCAACTATAGGCTCACCCCTGATGTCACCGAGGGTCGTGCCATGGCCTCCCGCCAAGCAGGCATCGGACGGAATACACGACCGCCAGATTCCTTTAACGGAATAACCCACGGTAGATAGCATAGGCGATGGCCACACCTAGCCCTTGACACACATGAATCCAATGCCTAACCTACCCACCAATACCACAAAAGTTGTGACGATTGCTACGAGGTAGGCGAAAAAACCAAAAGGCCTAATGCCAAATGGAAAAATTCCTACCAGGCCCCCCAGACAACCGGGGCGACCAACCTAAGGTCCATAGCAAGGCCAAAAAACCTAGACCCTGAGCTAAATGGGAGTGGAGGGTGGGTGACTCGCTGCGGGACGATGACGACTGAGGAGGAGGCGGAGCTGGAGCCGCAGCATTAAGCTGCTAAACACGCCCCCCGGAGACACCTGGTTGGCTGCCTCCGGTGGGCGTGGGCGCCAGCCAGGTGAGGAGGGGCAGGGGCTAAGGCCCCCTGCCAAGGGCGGAGCTCGGGCTCCCGCCCACAACCACTCCCCTCTCTTCCAGGGAGGAGAGTCTTTACTGTATCAGCATGTCACAACAGAATCAGTTCCCCAAAGTGCTCTCCCCAAACCATAATTTAAACACTTGTTGAATTGACCGTTCCATCATAAATTTTAGGATTGGGTCATAACATTCCACACAAGTATTAGGTTCCAAGAGAAACACATATAACAGCAAAAAAAATAAGGGAGGAAAGAAAGAAAGGGGAAAGTGAAACTGAACTTGAGCTGCCTGTTGTAAATGCTTTCCTCAATAAAGTTTTTAAAAGGACATTTACAATAGTTGGGTCATTTCATTCTGCACCATCGGCAGCCTCCAAACAGCCATTAATGTCAAGCAGTCACAAAGGAAGCCCTGAAGACAGCACATTAACGCAGTTAAACTCTGCAGTTACAAGGGCATGAATAACCATGTCTCAGTCTGAATCTGAAGAGATGGTAGGCCTAGGTTTCTGATTTGTATGAAGCTGGTAAAAAGGAGAAGCTACAGGAGACACATGTTTCAGTGAGATGTGTCAGAGTTTCTAGGACACAAGATTTCCAGACTATTATTAATTCAGTCTTATCTGAATTCAGGTTCAGCTGGTTTGCTTGTAGAACTCTAGACATCAAATATATACCAGACAGGAACTAAGAGATGATTCCATAGAACCAAAGCAGACACAAAATTATTCTGCACAATTAATAAATGGAATAATAATAATAATAATAATAGTAATAGTAATAATAATAATAAAGTATGGATATGTGGGGGCCAGTTATCAATACCCAGCTGTATTAATTCACTCATCTTAAACCTGTGCCTTGCCACTGAAACGTGTTCTCAGAGCCTTGACTCAATTTTTGCCTGAGGATTTGTTACTTTTCGGTTGCGTGAAGCACTATGATATATACCTCATGTGTTAAAGACCCATAAATGTCTGAAGTGACCCAACTGTTTTCATGCATTTGTAAGCACAGGTGGGAGCCAATTCAACTTGCTCTGCCTTCTAGGTCTGCTTTTCATTTCTGTTTGAGGAGTTTGACTACGTTCAAAGGCATTTTTCCTAGTTCTCAAACAGAGGGTGGGGGGAATCAACAGATACTATGTCTTATGTACTTATGTGTGTGTGGGGGGGTGTTGTTTGCTTGTTTACCTTATCAGGAAGACTTTCTTATATAAAATGGAGGCTTTCGTGCTTTTCTGCCAAGAAGAAAACTGTGCAAGTTGACCCATCTGTTATAGCAAGTTACAAAACCCACTACAAAACAAAATAATATGAAATTTTAAAAAAATGATCTGGATGCTTTTGTTGCCAATTGCAGCTCTAAATAAGAGCCCTATTAAAGAAAACATGATCCTTTCATTAGTTGACTAAAAGTATCTAGGAAAGCAATCCTGATTTATGATAGACTGAAAATGTTCATGTGGCATTTGTAAGATTTCCCTGTTTTATGTTTTGAGTAGTGAATAATGAAGCCTGAAGTCAGGCAACCACATTATACTTGCAAATAAGCTGCATCCTGATTGGCTATTCTTTGTTCCATGAAAACCATTATTATTTACCTGGCAGGAGGTAAATTAGTTTTTGCTAGAACTCTAACATCTCCTCTGCTGTTATTTTTAATAACAGTTTGCAGATACTCTGACAGCTTACATGTGTACAGGGGTGGATTATAGTGATGAGTGGATTAAGAAAAAGCGCCAAAGATGGCATTGTGGCTATGAATAACTGGGCAGTTCCTAAAAATGGATCTTGAACTCCAATATTGTTCAACTTGGTTGTGTCATGGGACCTCCTCAATAATAATGCAATGCATTGTTCACATACACTATGCAAGAGCATGACCATCTCAGAGAGTGGACTTGAAAAAGTCCTTGGGACAAGGCGAATTCCATGGATTACTTTAGTTTGAGCTGAAATTCAAATCATGGGATAGAGAAAGCATTTCCTATTCATCTGAATATTGGTGAAAACAGCTCTGTAATGATAATGATAGAAGGGACTTGTTAAGAGAGAAATAAAACTTTTGATATGGAATCAGAGAGAGGAAAGAAGAAGGCCATAGTGTACATTAAATATCATTGCGTCACTTAAAAATTCTAAATTGCCTACAATTGTTCCCAGTAAAAACACTTAATATGCTTAGCACACTGTTCCTCTGATGCTCAGGGGAATAGGGCAAGAATTAGGCACTGGCATTCCAGGTTGTCACATGGGGCAGTCCTGTTGTTGTGGCCCTGGGACAAATAAGCCTCTGTCCATACAATGAGGAGGAGGAAACTGGTACTGATGAATAGCTGTGCTGCTGTTCAGGGGACCACTCATATGTCAAGAGCCCTCTGTACCTTATCATAAGAAGGATTATCTGCATAGTCCCACTTCTCTCGCTGGTCCTGGAAGGAGCCTTTAAAAAAGTCCCATATGCTCAGAGACTACCGGTATGTGCCTGTTCATTGGGGGATATAGGAAGCCCAGAGCACTTGTTCTTTAGATGTCCCTTTTATGAATAAGCATGTAGTAAGACCACTGATCCCCTACTGGTGAGGCTCACTGACCTCCTGGAAAAGCAAAAATTCAACCTTTTCCTGTTAGGCAAAGATCAAAAGATGATCCGGATGGTCGCCAGATTCTGTGTACATATCTGTAGGCGCAGACCATCCCCCGACTCAAACTAGTTTGTGAAGAAAATCCTCAAACTCAGTTCCATGGGTGACTCTGGGTCATATCTATGCGGTAGCTTACCTTAAAGTTTTAAGTGTCTATATGCTTATCACATTTATAAATTTTAAATTTACTGTTGTATATTGTTTTAACTTTGTCCAATACTTTGGCCACCTCATGAGAAGCTTTGTATTTGTGCAGATAAGTCTGTGCAATTTACTAAAAACAACAAATAATTTGTGAAATTGGACAGGTATGGCTGGACACATCTGATGTTAGGTAAACTAATATATCCTATGATATGTTGCTATGGAAACTAATTGTTGGTTGAGAGCCATTTTATCAAAAGGGCATGCCTTTTCCTTCCTTAGCTAGGAGGAAGGACAGGATGGCTGTGCAAAAGAAAACAAAATGATAAGATTAAGAAAGATACAGAGAACTGAGTAATAATAATAATAATAATAATAATAATAATAATAATAATAATAATTTATTATTTGTGCCCCACCCATCTGGCTGGGTTTCCCCAGCCACTCTGGGCGGCTTCCATAGAAACCAAAAATACACTAAAATATCACAGATTAAAAACTTCCCTGAACAGGGCTGCCTTAAGATGTCTTCTGAATATTTGCAAACTGAGGGTTTGCAAATAGTTGTTGCTATGTAAGTATCTTAGAGTACTGACTATCTCCCTAGAGATAGGCTTTTGGGACCTGACAGCCTTTAATGAAAGGGCTGGTGCCATGCTGTTCTTATTGTAATTATCTGTATGTTTTTAATAAACATTTTCAATGTATATATCTTTAATTCTATTAATGTTTAATTCATTTTTAAATGATCCCCCCTGCGTTTTTAGCTTATTTTATCTGCAAGCTGCCCTGAGTCCCTGTGGGATATAATAATAATAATAATAATAATAATAATAATAATAACAATAATAATAATAACAACAATAATAATAACAATAATAATAACAATAATAATAATAATAATAATAGAAGATCTGATGTGGAATCAGTGGACTTCAGGTGCCTTTTGGAGTGGTTAAGTTGTGTACCTTCCTATGCCAAACTTGTATATTTGTAATATATACACAAATATTACAAAACACCAATAAGTCTTCAGTAAACTTCTTCCAAAGTAAACCAAACTTTGGATAAGCACTGCTTCCATGGAACTTCGCCCTGGTTGGAGAACTGGGGTGTGCCCAACAATATATTGTTGTTGTATATTTACAATGATATATACAACAGCAAACAAATGTGCAGCAGAGTCGAGGGTTCTGTTCATATTTCTAGTCATTCCATTGTAGTCCCTCTGCCACCATTTCCCATTTTTCTCCCCCAAATGTCACTCAGCATTCTGTAGCCACAGAACATATCCCATACTCATTGCCCTGTTGTTTTATTTTGGTTTTCCCCATTCTTAGTCCACACACCGTAAAAAAAACCCCCACAATATTTTTTGAACTCGTGCAAACTTTGGGAATCCTCCATGCTTACTGGTACCTCCCTGTTGTGTGAGAATGAGAATGTTTTGGCTACATACGCAATGGCACAGCCTGAATTTTGGATAGAGGGAATGATTCATGCACACAATACTAGCTGGATTCAACTGCCCTGTTTTTTTAGCAGAAGACAGCGCAAGGACCCCTGCTAGCACCATGGGGCTCCTGTTGAGATTTCTATTCCACCTTAAAGAGCAGACGTGTGGAACTGTTGCCTATCACGTGTCTGTTTACATTCCAGCACAGCTTGCTGGGAACTTCCGTTGTGTATAGCTTTTGCTTTTCCTGCTCTCTCTGAGAAGACAAAGAGAGAGACGACATGCTTCTTTGTCCTGATTTATGATTAATAAATCTGTAGTTGTAGTACGCTTCCATAAGCCTCACACCTATTCTGTGTGCGCAGTTCACTTTGCTGATAGTGTGCCCTGGCTTTGAAGCCCGGATCGCTTATTTACGTTGGAGCAGAGGCCGATGGGTCTTCGCAGTGGGACGGCTGGAAGGAAATGGCCCAGCTGGGGCATGCCAGCTGGCCTCCCGGCCCTCTGCGTGTTGACAGCTTGTTCCCCAAATCTACTCTACAGTGTCGGCAGAACCCCCAGATCAGTGTGTGGAGGGAGGAGAGGGAAAATCATTCTGTCAGGTGAGCAGAAATGTTTGTGCTGATGTAGCGGTCTCTTTTGCGCTTTGTGGAATTCCACCCAGAGAGCTCGCCTTCAGTATTTCTCAAAGCAGCCACATTCCCTTACCAAGCATTTGTTGCCTAAGCATTTTGATTCTGGGTAGTTTTGCTTAAACATCGGAAGCAGAGGAGAAGAAAGTCAGCACAGCACTTGCAGCATGGCCTTTATTGCGATAATGAGATGATTCAGTGCTCACAGCATCACCACTACCCACGGAGAACAGGAAGCTATGCAGGTGTTGGAAAATACGCGCAAGAGAGAATTGTTCACAAAATTGACAGAAGAAACTGAAAATCACTTGCGACCATGCAGCTGCTTATCTTCTTGTAATTTTTTTAATTTGGTACAAAAATGAGCACATGCTTTTGTTCAGGGGGCTCTTCCTCTCCCCCCCCCAAAAAAAATATTAAAAAGCCAGGAGGGAAAATGAAGGGAGGGGAGGACAGTGTCCTGAACAGCTGAGCGGGGAATTGCTATTGTGTCAACAGCAAAATTAAGGAAAGGAAGTCAACTAACAATACACACAGAATGCTTCAAAGGATCCTGTGATAAATGCAATTCAGACTGACATGACTTTGCAGTTTGGTCAACTTGAATCTGACCACTTTCTCTATGGCCTCATTCTCCCATAGAAAACATGTCTGCCCTTGTATATTTCTTTGTTTTTGGTACCAGCATGCCACCCGGTAACATAATGTGCTCCAGGAAGCTTACAAAGTTAAACACATGTGCTTATTGAATTTCATTCTTTGTCCCCTGTCTGACAGCTGAGAGCTTCTTATACTTTGTTATCCCCGTAAGTCCTTCTGAAGAAGCGTTGCAGGTTCTGCTGTCTCTTGCTATGCAGACATTTCCTTTAGACTAGAGATAGGCAAATCCGTCACTGTTTGGGCTTCTCTCACTTTATCATTTTTCCAGTCTTAAGTTCAGTTCTCCACATATTCACATCAATTTGCAATTTAAAATTAAAAAAAAACCTTGGAAAAAATAATTAGGATTTTACTGCAAATTAATCCTAATACAGTGGTACCTCGGGTTACAGACGCTTCAGGTTACAGACTCTGCTAACCCAGAAATAGTACCTCGGGTTAAGAACTTTGCTTCAGGATGAGAACAGAAATTGTGCAGTGGCAGCGGGAGGCCCGATTAGCTAAAGTGGTACCTCAGGTTAAGAACAGTTTCAGGTTAAGAACAGACCTCCAGAACAAATTAAGTTCTTAACCTGAGGTACCACTGTATACAGATTTATATAAGTGCTTTCTTAATATAATGTATTTGAAAAGAAATTTTCCCAAATGCATTTCTCACCAATACATACATTTTTATGCATGCTTTATCCTGGTGTGTGCATTTTTGCACATATCAGTTGACTGCAGAACTGCATTGCAGAATTTGAAGAAGGGCACATTTTGAAGGATGCTTCAGTTCCTGTATTGTTTCAGAATATTCAAATTAAGTAGGTTCACCTCTTGATGCGAACTGAATCAGGTCTATGCCCCATCTCTAGTCTAGACATTGCATAACTCTTCTCCAACTAGTCCTGACCTGACTCTTACCAAAACCACACATCCTACAACCCAGTACGGCGAGTATGATTGGTTGCCTGGGAATTCAGATATCTTCTTGGCATCGAGTGACATTTCCTCACCATGGAGGAAGTATATTTTCCTTCTTGCTTCTTTGTTCTCCCAATATGTGCCTTCCTCGCAGCCCTCGCCCGCCTCCGCCATGCCGCGCCCAGAGTCTCCTCCTCACTGGAGGAGCCACCCTCCAGCCCGCATGCCAGGAGGGAAATGGGGGGGGGCGCCGGAGGGATTTTTGCACCATGGTGCCGGATACCCTTAAGATGGCCCTGCTGTCTACCTTCTTGGTTGGCCATGATCAGACATTTCAGATTTAAAATGGCTGCAAAGTCCCAACTCCCCCCAGTCAGCTGGTCATGCAGGAGAGTGTTTTCAGTCCCTTTGGCTTTTCCAGAGCTCTGTTGGTCCACAACTGCTGCCGCCACTGAAAACACTATGCAGTTTTCACTCTGCAATAGAGAAAGAGAGAGAGGTTTTATTTTGTTCAAGAATAATTTCTCCCTTTTTATGTTTTAATGTTGTGCGATCTCTGATTTCTGAGGAATAAATCTAACCTTCTGTTTTAATTGTAGCCGTGTGCCTGTCAGATTTATACTCTTGAAAGCTTTCCATGCTGATGCTGTCTTTGTGCTTCAGGTTACTGATAAACATATTATTTATGTGAGGGTGATTCTAAGAGAATTTGGAATGTCATCAACAGAGCGGTTGAGGTGGTGGCAGGGAAATAAACCTGGGGTGCCAACAGGATTTTCTGGGCCCAGTATAGTTTATGCAAAGAGGATCCAGATTAGCATAACATTTGAATATGCTTTGTGGCGTATGCAAATTCGTGTCTTCTTTCACAAGTGGAGTGGTGGGCCCTTGTCTTTGGTTCCATAACAGAAGAAAGTGGGATAAAACTCTTTAGAAAATAAAGAAAACAGTCTACAGAAAATCACAAAGAGACCTAAGGGAAATTGGATTGTTCAAATATTTTACACTATATAATCTTGCTGCTTGTTCCAGTACTATGTTCAGATACTGTCCTCTTATTTTCTGGGGTCATATCTAATTTAACGTGTTTGATAGTAAAGTGAAAGTTGGCAGCTGGTGACTGGACTGCCCATTTCTGACCCCGTGTGCCACAATCCTCTACTGGATTTGCAAGAGCTCAGAGGGATTGAGGGAGAGAAAGTAATGCATGCAAAGGATAATTCTCTTCCATATGCTATCTCCCCTCACATCTTTCCAAGATGTTTCCCAGTTTGGAAACTGAAGAGATGGTAGGAACAGAGAATTGCAGAAAGAAGGAAATCTGAATGATTGCGATCTCAATGCAATTCCTGGGGTGTTTCTCATCCCAGATATAACTGCACAGTGTGGCGGTTTTCCAGTTATGTGGGTTTCGTGTGGCTTCTCTCTCTGTTTTGTTTTGTTGAATCAACGCCACCTTTTAATTTAGATCTGAAAACAGAAGCTGTGGACTGCTTAGGATAATGATGTGAAACAAGTTCTTGGGAATTGTGATGATTTCACCACTTTAACATTTTGTCGCCCAAAATGTTAATTCCACCTTCACAGCATAACTAAATAACAACAAAAGCAACACACAGTAAAACAGGGGAATTTAGGAAGATGCTTTATACTTCGTCAGATCCTTGATCCATCTAACTCAGGATTGTCTAAACCAGTGTTTCCCAAATTGTTGGACTACAACTCCCATCATCCATAGCCAGTAGGACCAGTGGTCAGGGATGATGGAAATTGTAGTCCAAAAACAGCTATAGACTCAAGTTTGGGAAACACTGGTCTAAACTGACCAATAGCAGATCTCCAAAGTTTCAGGCACCAATCTCTCCTATCCCTACCTGGAAATGTCAGAGATCGAACCCAGAACCTTTTGTGTGCAAGTCAGATACTCTTATCATGGAGATACTGCCCTTCCCCAAACAAGTGTTCTATTGGGACCTGTATACTGGTGCCAGATGCATGATTCTTAAAATACTACTTTCTAGAAACCCAATTATTGGTGTTATAGTAAGCTGAAGTGTTGTTTGTTCCCTCCCAGCACTGTTGTTTGAGGCTTAGAAATCACCTTGCAAATATCAGCTTATTAGATTGTGCGAGACAGAAGCCACACATCACTTGTTCTGAATAATTCTGAGGCAAGACAGAATTTCTCAGTTTCTCTTGAGGCGTTATCTCTTTTGTCTAGTCTAACAGGCTCATTTGTTTCTTGGCCCTGAAATCATGACCAATATCAGGCCTATTTGCCCGCTTTAAGCATGGTGCGTGGGTGCCATTCACTGACATCTATATACTGTAAGCGCGCTTTAAAGTGCACTGGGATGTGCCCTTTGTATGTACCTGTTATATGCCAAACCAGATCCTTGAATTGTTCCCAAAAGGCTATAGAGAGACTAAAGAGAACCTAGAGTTGGAGTGTGCTCATTATGCTGGTCCATCCCCGCCAGAAGGCAAGGTGAAAGAGGCCACTCTATAGGGACACATTTGCAGGACTTGAACCTCGTTTAAAAGGAGCAAGCTACCATTCCTCCATCTGAATCTAAAACAAATGCTTGCAAGCCTTTTCATTTCTTGGGCACAGTGAAAAGCACTGCTAACCACCTCTGAAAGTTTGCTTTCAGTGCTCACTGTTGCGTCCTGGCCAACCGTAGTTGTGCAAAGTGCATTAGCTATGGCAGGCCAGATGCACCAACAGTAGCTATCTGTATGAATCCTGGAAATACTCAAGAGGAAGGTATTTACATTTTCTAGCACAGGGATGAGCAGACATCAGGTTTACAGGACTTTCTCCGCCTCCTCCTCCCTAATTTCGAGTCAAGTACAAAATAGTGACCCAGGCCAGCCAGCATTAAGCTCCTGCTCTGCCCTGGAATCTTTGAACAGTACTGGAATCATGCTCACAAGAACTTCCTCACAAAGATCTACTTCTAGCATTCTTTTCAAGTAACCAATTTGGAGGGGTGGAGAACATTAATTGTTGCTATTCGTAGGCATTTCTGAGTAAGAAGTCCTTGCTGATCTACTGTAAATAATCCAAAGATCTCCCAGCAGATCTCTGTCTACCTTCTTCTGCCCAACCCTGTTCTGGCATGGGCTGAAAATGGGCAGTCTTCTAGCAGCCACTGGTGCAATGCTTCTTTCTCCTTCTGCTGTGTTGTATTGGCAGTCCTGCCTTGTTGGTGACCTATCTCTGCTGGTACGCATGTTGCGTCCAGGTCCCTAGCTCTCCACCAATGACTACTTTGCCATACTACAGGGCAGTTCTTAAATCACAACTCTTCTTTGCCTTGCGATAAAAATATGTTGGTAGGATAGCATATTATCCAATAAAGCAAATATTCAACTGTAGAACAGCCGTATAACAATACGAATAGAGATTGAAATCTCCAGTACTCCAAGAAAAATTCAGACTAGTGGAATATATCTTATTTTTTATGGAAAGTGAAGAAATTGAGGTTGAGATTGCAACATTCTTTTGGGCTGCTTCTATCCATGTATTTGACTTCTCAATGCTCTTTCTGTACATTTCAGTATGTTTTCCAAAAAGCATATGACTGCTACAAATGAACTGTCCAGTTGCTGCTGCCTGCTATTATCTGAAACTAGTAATGGTGGTCAATGTGACACTGTGGCGTGTTCAGAAGTTCAACGCCAATGATGACCTGAGTCCAAACTGCTTCTGAAATTTAGGCTTGGTTCTTAATAGCTCTGCCACCAGCCCACCCTCCTTGTTAGTATCCCCTTTTCCAAGCAGATTTACCCTTCTATTTAGGTAATGCTGGATGATGATGGCAGATGAGTTGTAGGTCTCACCCTAGTCTATACGCTTCTGAACTAGAAGGCACTGGAATCAAAATCAGTCTGGTATACACTGGGAAATAAATATCTGTACCCATCCTTGAGCATATTTAAGAGCATCCAGGTGTTAAGAATGAGGTCCATATGGCAGGGGTGATCTTCCAGATATTGCTGGACTCCAACTCCCATTATCCCTGACTATTGGCTATCCTAGTAGGGCTTGATGGAAGCTTTAATTCAGCAACAGCTAGAGGGCTGTGGGTTCCCACTCTGCTATAAGGCCTCTGCTGTAACCACGCAGTTCTCTGTATCCACCACATCTTGCCTTCCATCAATAATTGGCTGGGGCCTGATAAATAGGGACTTGGGGACTTTCACAGGCTTAATGAAGTCTTCCCAAGCTTCCTCAGAGGACTCTTGGGAAGACTCTGCAGAAGCTCACAAAGAGCAAGCTAATTGTAAGGCAAATCAGGAGGCTCTCGCCCACCCACCACTACCTTAAACTGCAATACTTGCTTTTGTTGTTATGAAGTCAGCAGATAGAAAATGAGCTAGCTAGCAAAACCGTACTCCTAAATTTGTGATGATGCTGATAATACTAGTGCAAAAAGCAAGAATATAAAGTTGGGTTAATTTCAAGCTCCATTAGAAACATAGAGCCTGATCATGTTCCCACTGAATAATAAAAAAAGGTCTTTTGAGCACCGAGGCAGGATTGATCCCAAAGGAAACAATCAAGAGCTCCCCCTCCCCTTGAGAAAGAGCCTAGATTTAAAGTTTAAAGACCATTGTTACAATATCAGGATTATCCTTCATCCTCATCCCTTCTATCTTGTTTCATTGAGATTTTGCAAAATCCCGAGACTGACATACTCAGATAATTCTGCATCCTGAATAGGCTGCTGAAATGGAAGGGGGATCTGAGCACAGAGTTCCACACCCACTAAATCCCTTCTGCATGCTCAGAGAACCTGCTGGCAAACTTTCCCAAGCTTCACAGGACATTTCTTATTGCACAGGTCTCCTGACCTCCTTCATTTCCATCAGCTCTTCCTTTCAGTGGCCACAGAAAAGGTGGTTATGCTGTCATGGAATGCAGGGTGGGGTGAGGGTCCACCAGGGAAAGATCTGCCATGGAACAGTTGGTGTTGGTAAAATCACTTGAGCATTTTTAGTCTTCGAAAAAGGAAGAGGAGAAAATGGGAGGTAGGTGGCCATGGTCTGTAATTGCTCCAAAAATGAAAGCATTCTATAAGTATGAAACACCAAAATACAATTATTGCTTCAATGTCTTGACGGTGAATCCATGATGAGCCCCAGGCTAGCACCCAGCTAAGGGATTCAAAACAGTCCAGTGACCCTGTTCAGTGACCACAGAACAATGAGTGTCTGTTGCTGTGGGGGGAGGAATGGAGTATTGCGGAAGAGAGTGTGGCTGGCAGGCACTGTGAAATAAATGTTCTATGCTGCAACATTTTGTTGCAGTTTCCCCCTTTGTACGCTTAATTAGAATGTGTGAAAGAATTTAATACACCCCCTTTTTTTACTTTTAAATGAACATCTGGGCAGCGCATAGGTTCAGCTCTGCAGCAGAAACAGGACTGGATTCAGCTTCTGTTATACTGAGAGTAGACCTACATAAAAAGTCTTTTCTGTTCCTTTGGGCTGTCAGCACCTACAATTCCTAAATATTTATATGCCACCCACCTGAGTGGGTTACCCCAGCCACTCTGCACTGTGGCGGTGATGGTGGTGATTTATTAATTTATATATCGCCTTACATACCAAAATAGCTTCTAAGTGGTTTAGCAGTATAAAATAAAAACACCTGCACATGATTAAAATACACAATTAAAAAATGCCCCCAAAACAGCCATAATTAAAAGCATGCAATTAAAAAAAGCCCTTTAAAAAAGCATAACAATATTAGCAGTTAAAAGAGCAATATCTCTGGAAGGAACTGAGGCTACTCTGGTGAAATAGTACGAGCCCATACTGCTATGTGGCCATACAAAATCTGATGATACAGCTCTGCTCACACAAAAGCATTTAAGCATATAAATATGCCAACTCCTACATGCAAACATGTAACATTCAGAGTGATTCAGAAACTTAATGGGCTGTACGTGAAGTGAGGAGAGCAGGTTTTCAGTCAGTTCAAGGCCCTATTGCAGCCGTGTTTCTCAGAGGAGTGAATGTCTGTGGCTGAGCCTAATGCATCCATTTTCATTAACTATCAATGCTATAAAAATAAAAAAGTATAATCTCTGTTAAGAAACTTAATGGAAAGTTATAGCAAGTATTCTCATAATAAACACCTTGGAGGAGCAGCATCTTGATTTGCTTCATCCATCAAACGGCGCGTCAATTTGAGCAGTACAAATGTTTTAAAATATCCACCTATCAATTTCTCAAAGACCTCCTTGACATTTAGAGACTCTTCTGTTCCATTAATTTGTGACATTTTTATCAACTTAAACATTAACATGGCAGATTTTATAACTAATGCAACTTAAAAGGTGCAAGGATGTCAGCAACATCAATTACAAAAAAATTACAACTCCTGCTATTATCTCAGAGGTAATTAAATGAGCTGTAATTATTAGTCTAGATTCATTAGATTCATGTTCTCATGACCTCCTCATATTGGATTATTGTAATTCTTGGCTGGCAGGCGAGCTGGCTGGCAGGGCATTGCATAGCCTGCAGTTAGCTCTACAAGGGAGCAATAACAGAACTGGTTTCAAAGCAAATAATATATCCCGTTTCCTTCCTATTATATGATGGATAAGTTCCCTACTATGTCTAGATCATCCAGTTACTTAGATTTTCCTGTTCATGCTCATCCCAATAGATGTGTACCTTGAACTTTCTGAGAAATAGAAGTAGGGAGTACGGTTGTCCACAGGAAGCCCACAGTACACAGTCCACAGTCCACAGGAAGCCCTCAGAATAAATAAATATGCATATTTATGCCAGGTCTACCCATAGGTTGGGAGCAAGTCTACCCATTGAAATACAATGGATTGATAGTCCTGGATTGCAAGATTCTCAGAGAACAGGTCTACCATTGTTGGTCAATTGAGTAACTGAGCAGCGGCAAGAACTAGGTAGACATTGTCTCTGAGAACCTTGAATTCCAGGACTATCAATCCATTGTTTTTCAAAGGATAAACTTGCTGTCAACCTATGGGTAGACCTGGCACCCAGATGTCCTTAATCACTGCTGAAACTTCCATTTCTTTTTCTAGCACCTCCTCCAGACTTCAGTGTTAGAAGGGTCAGAAGGTTTTAAAAGGATCTCGCATACAGCCTACTTCCTCGCGCCCCCAAACTCATAACAGTATGCATGCATACACGGCAGAGTAATTTTAAAAATGTTTACAAATGCAGAAACAAAAGCACTTTGTTTTCTAGCAAACAAAATATGGTTTCAGAAGCTCCCAAATTCCTGTCTCTGCTGCTATCTTTTGTTTTTCGGCACCTGTACTAAAATCCTGGATACCCGAATTGCTTTCTATGAACAACAATTACTCCTCCACGGGATCAACAGAGAAAGGGAAGGCTTAAAAACAAACCAAGAAACTTCTTCTCTAGAGACAATGGGGTTTTCATTCCTGCTTTCCCATTGTCTATTTGGCTAGATCTGCTTTCCTAAATGTCAGTCATTGGCTAAACACACAGGTGGGAGCAGAGCAGCTTCTCACAAAACAAATGAGACTGTTTCCTGTACTGCTTGCCTCATAGCTCAGGCTCTACATATACTAGACACTTCTTCATTTTTATTAAAAGAAAATGGGAATCTGGATATTATGACTGTTCTATTATGCGTATGTTAGGGTGGTAAATACTTCCACAAAAGAGGTGCAGTGCAATGTAGCAGGTAGCTAAAAGGGTTTGCAAGAGGAGCCTGGAGATACAACAAAACTGGTGGAAATGTGCCACCACCACAAGTCTGAGGATAATGCAGGGGGTGGATAGAATAAAAGCAAAAAAAAAGGTTCCAGGAATGAGAAAGAGCAATGCAAAGAGCACTAAGGAGACGGAGCAGTCTAAGGTGTCCTCCCCTTTCTTCTTAGTGTCTTTTTATGGGAGAACCTCAGATACTAAAACAAGTGGTGTCTTTTGACTCCACATCCATAAGCAGCTGTGTGCTGGTTGCTAATGCTTTCTGCTGGCCCTGCACTTCAGCGGCAACAGCACCACCTACTCTCAGCAGCCAGAACCATCATAGCCAGAGACTGGAGAGACCTGTCAGGAGTAAGCATGGACCAATGGTACCAAATAGTATAGGAAAACAGCCTTATTAGAAAAACTAACCAACAAACTGAAACTGACACGGGGACAAATAGAAGAAGACGCCTTCACCCTGGTATGGCTCCCCTTTATCACATACACAGCCCAACAAAACAACAAGAATCCACCAACAGCATACAAATCAATATGGCTAACCTGATTCAACACACACACCCCCCCACTCACACATGAAAACAAAGTTCACCACAGCCAATCACAAACAAACAACCACACCCTAGGCCAACCCCAACCTCTCTCACCACCAAAGGAACACAAGCAAATAGCAAAGAGAACCCGCACAAGTGATGCTGACACAAAACCCCACACATACATTAAATAGAATAGAAACATTGCCACCCGACCCCACCCCCACTCACCATACCCCCTCCACCTCTTTCCCCCTTTTCTTCCTAATGTAACACTAATGTCTCAGCAAAAGAAACTGATCTGTAGAAAATGTAACTTGAAAAAGACAAATTGAACATACTTTTGTAACCCAAGAAATCTTTAATAAAAAAATACGTTTTTTTAAAATAAAAACAGCTGGAAGAATGCTAAAGCTGGAGGGATGGATTTTCAACAAAGAGGGGCAAGGTCAGAGTTGGGTATGTTTTTTAGATCTGTAGTTTCTTAGCATGCTGGTTGGCTATATGGTATGCAATTAATCTGAGCAACCCTTTAGTCTAGACTCCAAGTGCAGTTGAGAAGTGGTAATATCCTGCAGAGTGGAGTTTTTAGGAAACAGAAGAGGCAAAGAAAAAGCATGCAGACTTAGAATGGGATGTCTGTAGGGCCTTGACTGATTTTGTTCCAATGTACATGACCCTGAACCCTGATGCTGGCTATCAATGGACAAGTGCAAAATAAATAGTGACTTAGAAGGGCAGATATACTCTGGATGCACTTCAGCTCAGGAATTTGTTTAAAGTATCAAATCTCAACTCGCAATCCCTTCACAGAAAAATCCATGCTTCATTTTCCCTCCAAGCATTTTTCATCTCAGCAGCCTAATTTGGAGGAGGTAGGGGTAAGGTTGCTCCTATGGTTAAACAGTTGGGAGCCAGAAATCCTTCCGATAATTCAGAAATCTATAGAAAATGTTACTTGAAGAAAGAGACATTGCACATACTTTTGTAAACCAAGAAATCTTTAATGAAAATATTCAGGTAGGTAGCCGTGTTGGTCTGACGCAGTCGAAATATAAAAAATATATATAAAAAATGTCCAGTGGCACCTTACAGACCAACTAAGTTTGTTCTTGGTATAAACTTTCATGTGCATAAAAACTTCTTCAGATACACTGAAATAAGGGTCTGGTGACTTCTGTTTCAGTTTATCTGAAGAAGTGTGCATGCACATGAAAGCTTATACCAAGAACAAACTTAGTTGGTCTCTAATGTGCCACTAGACAATTTTTTTATTTATATATATATATATATATATTAATAAAAATATGTTTTTTTAAAAATCTATCAGTAAATCTACTTTCTGCCTGCCCCTGATCTAGGCACAGTACAGATGTAGAGATCTGGTGCAAATGTTAATCCAACTTATCACCATTATCATCTATTCGTAACTTGCATTCGGTAGAACAAAATTCAGAAGATACAGACATCTTCAGATATCTGAGCACAGCCATGCTAGGATTACTAATGCTGAGGCCATTCCTAGGAATGAAAATGAAAAATTTATCTCCTTTAAATTAAATAAGTTGAAAATGGCATTAATTCATGTACAATAACTCATGTTAATTAAATGCACATTCTTAAATATATCTTTAATGGAGAACCAATGGCTCATTAATCTTGAACATACTGACCTAAGAGCCCACGGGAGGTCACCTGGTAACATAGTGTAACGCATAGATAAATAGGTTCACCACCTCATTCTAGGAATAAATAACGTTCATCACTTTTTTTCAATATGTATGATCTAGTAAGAGCAAATAAGCACACCCACCTGAAATCCTAGACACTGCACCTTAAAAACAAGGAATATATCTATGTCCTCTCCTTTTCTCTGGTCCTTAAATCCACTGGGCTTGCAGTGGGTTCACCCTCTTCTTTCCAGGGATGAAGAAATGTCCATATTTTCTAAATATTAGGGACTTTCCTATCACAATCCCACGTTTCAGTTCTTGTGAGATGTTTACCAGACCAGTTATTTAATGTCATATCACCAAATCAATTCTTGTTGGATTTCATCATGGTTCACATAAAAATGTGAACCAGCTCTTAGGGTCTATTATCACAACCATCTGGATACATGGTGGGCTGCGCCACTTCTTGTAGCACAGATGCGCTGGGCCTAATCGCCATGTGCTCTGAGCAGTGTGCCCAGGTTTTTTTCTTGTGATCAAATGTTTATTATGGTTGACTGATGAATAAACAAAGCGCAAAACATAAAATACAAAAATCGCAGCTTCAGCCGATCCAATTATTAAGGATGACACAGTCCAAGAACTAAAAATTAGAGCATGTCTAAGAGATATGGCACACTTCAATATTTTGCCATGTGTTTGGTAATAGATTTATTAGTCCCCTCGAGGAAGATGCTCAAAAGGGTCTCTAAGGATTGACCAGGAAATCTTCTCATAAGAAGATAGATTATGCGTTCCCTGACCCCTTAATAAAATATACTGAAGAAAAACACATGAGAGACCGTTTCTGTCTCTGAATGGTTACAATGCCTATCCTTGAAGGCTATTTTCACAAAGAAGCCATCTAGGATCTTACGAAGGTAAAACATTAAAACAGGACAAAAAACCTTGCTCTTCTACGCTTAGGTATAAGAAAATCTAGATGTGTGCATTCATTTGTTAGAGGCAGGCAAAGTCAGGTCCAGTACTCAAGGGTACGCAGTACTGGCACCTCTTTTGTTGTTGTTGTTAAAAAGTGTGGCACTTACTGTAACAACTTCATAGTGAGTGCCGGCACCTCTTTCTGTAGAAAAAGAGCACTGGCCAGGTCCGTCCATCAACTGTGGTATATGTGGCCCATTCGCTGATCCACACAACTCATGCACATCTTTTTTATTCTCTGTTTCACCATAGATTTGGCTTCAATTAGATCTGATGTTGAGATAAGGAGACAAACCAGCAACAACAACCTGAAGGAGCATCTTCACGCCCATTGTTCAGCCTGGAAACTGAAGGCCTTCTCTGAAGGTCTTTTGCTGGTTCCCTCATTGCGAGAAGTGAAGTGAGGGCCTTCTCAGTAGTGGCACCCTCCTTTTGGAACGTCCCTCCTTCAGATGTCAAGGAGATAAAGAACTACACAACTTTTAGAAGACATCTGAAGGCAGCCCTGTATCGGGAAGCTTTTAATGTTTGATGTTTGGCTATGTTCTTATACATGCTGTAAGCAGCCCAGAGTGGCTGAGGAAATGCAGCCAGATGAGCAGGGTATTAATCACCACCACCACCACCACCGCCGCCACCACCACCACCATAGCCACCATCATCAATTTCCCCCATTATGCCTCTTTTCCATATAGACAGAGTCAGGCAACATCTGATGTACCAGAGACACTGGATAGATAGAGCATATTTGAAAACAAGAATGAACAGAATAGAGCCGTGCTACTTAATGAGCTAAATCAGAATTAAGGGCTGTGTTAGCAACACATTTGGGTGTACCTGCTACACTTGTAGGAACAAACTCATTCAAGTCTATGTTCTGAGACTGCTTGGCCTTCCTTTTTGAAAATGCCATAACTTTTGACTTGATAATTCAAAATGATTTACTACAGTCATCTGCAAATCCTGTGAACAGTTGTCTAAATCCCAAATGTTTACAAGATTAAGACGGCATAATGTGCATATACTACAGTAAATCTGAGTGGTGTTTAGTTTAGGAGAATGAGAAGCCCAAATTTATGGGAAGATAAGCCAAGGATAAATGAAATGAGGTGGGAGCTAGGACAAATACTTGCCTAAGTCCACAGTGGTGGTGGGGAACCCCAACTTCAGATAGAAGAGCACTTTTACCTCAGGGCAGCTGGACAGATGTGCTCTAATATGAACTTGCTAAATAGGTTGTCATTTTTGGTGAAACCAAAATGGCTCTAATGTCTGTACTTTTTTAATGAATATAAAAAGGGGGTTCTCTTTGTTTATTTGTTTAAATATGCCAGTGGCCTTGAGAACAAATCAGATGGTAGAGTGCTCAGATTAACTACACCAAAAAAACCGTGGTGGTTGTTTTTTTTTAAGTGGGCCATTCTCAGATTTTACTTGGACCCCCCAGAGCTTTGCTTAGGCAATTTTTTGTTTATTGGCTTTTCTGTGGTAAAAGGAGACCCAGATTAAACAAAAAAGAAAGCATGGGCTGTAATTTTCATTCTGGTGTCGGGTGGATGTTGTGAAATGCTTATTTGTTTGCTCCATTTATATGCCACCTTTTTCTCCAAGGAGCTGAAGTTGGCATGGTTTTCATCCCCACAACAGCGCTGTGTGCTGTGCAGTTGTTGTTGTTGTTTAGTCGTTTAGTCGTGTCCAACTCTTCGTGACCCCATGGACCAGAGCACACCAGGCACTTCTGTCTTCCACTGCCTCCCGTAGTTTGGTCAGACTCATGTTTTTAGCTTCGAGAACACTGTTCAACCATCTCGTCCTCTGTTGTCCCCTTCTCCTTGTGCCCTCCATCTTTCCCAACATCAGGGTCTTTTCCAGGGAGTCTTCTCTTCTCATGAGGTGGCCAAAGTATTGGAGTCTCAGCTTCAGGATCTGTCCTTCCAGTGAGCACTCAGGGCTGATTTCCTTAAGAATGGATAGGTTTGATCTTCTTGCAGTCCATGGGACTTTCAACAGTCTTCTCCAGCACCATAGTTCAAAAGCACCAATTCTTCGGCGATCAGCCTTCTTTATGGTCCAGCTCTCACTTCCATATATACATCACTATGTTATCACTGTACCATACATCACTATGTTATCACTGTGCGGTTAGGCTGTGCCAAAGTGACTTGTCCAAGGTCACCCAGTGAGCTTCATGGCCAAGTGGAGATTTGAACCCTGGTCTCCTACGTCCTAGTCTGAAACTCAGCACAACACTACACTTCTTTTGTGGAATAGCATCCCTGTTTGAGTTTCTTTCACCCTGGTAAAATAATGTGGTGGTGATATAATTATAATTATTGCTATAATTATCTTTTTATTAGCAACAGCAGCAGCAATGGCGTGGAAACTACCTTTCCACTGGAAGTTTTTTTTATACTAGGGATGTTGTGCAAATGTATTGCTGCAACATCCATAGCATAAAAGTCCTTTTATTCTTGGAGTGAAAAGGTAAGTTCCAAGCCATTGATGGTGCTGGTGCTAATAATAATATTTTTGCTATAATAATTATAATTATAATCTCATATTTTTTTGCTGGAGTACCCAGAGAGGCTTATAAAAATGATAATAAGTTAGAGGATAAACACACAATATTAAAAACCACAGAATTTAAAACAGCAGCATGGAAAGCAGCAATTAAAATAATTAAAACTTCAGCTAGCCCTCTGCATAAAATGCATTTAATGAAACATCTGAAGCTGATATTGGCTTGCCCATGTCTTATGGTCTTCTGCATAGGTGTTGCTCCAAATACCCTCTTTAGTAGAGGTTCATTTCATTTCTGCATGGGAAGAGAGACATTTCTGCGGCAGCACCCAAGTTTGGAATATTACTTCTACTGATTATCACTACCACCACCAACTTGTAGCAACTTTTGTTTCTGTGGCAAAATGAGTTAGAGCAGGGGTCAGCAAACATTTTCAGCAGGGGGCTGGTCCACTGTCCCTCGAGAGCCAGTGTGGTGTAGTGGTTAAGAGCGGTAGTCTCGTAATCTGGGGAACCGGGTTCGCGTCTCCGCTCCTCCACATGCAGCTGCTGGGTGACCTTGGGCCAGTCACACTTCTCTGAAGTCTCTCAGCCCCACTCACCTCACAGAGTGTTTGTTGTGGGGGAGGAAGGGAAAGGAGAATGTTAGCCGCTTTGAGACTCCTGAAGAGGAGTGAAAGGCGGGATATCAAATCCAAATCCAAACCTTGTGGGGGGCCGAACTATATTTTTTTTGGGGGGAATGAACGAATTCCTATGCCCCACAAATACCCGAGATCCATTTTAAATAAAAGCACACATTCTACCCATGTAAAAACACATTGATTCCTGGACCATCCATGGGCCAGATTTAGAAGGCGATTGGGGCGGATCTGGCCCCCGGGCTTAGTTTGCCTACCCATGAGTTAGAGTATCACATGGGTGGTTTTAGCATATGGCATTTACTGGAAGTCTCCCACAACTGTAGTGTGTTTTGTGTCAAACCAGAGAGAAGAAAATGTGAGTGGAAAAGAATACCCATTTCCTGAGCTTTTCTTCCCAAGTGAATTTTGGCAGTCAAAGAAAGATCAAGGCTGCATATTCAATAAATAGTTTGAGGAAAAACTGTTACAGCTCTAGAAAACATTTTATTGATGCATTTCAAAGTCAATGGCATCAGTCAGGTCAAGGGCACAGATAAGAGAGTCCTGTCCAATTTGTTAGTGCGCGTGATAATAAAATATAGATATATCAACAAAAATAGGGAAATAATTATGTTTATAAATTATCAAAACCACCATTAACAGCAATCCCAAAATGTATTGTAATCTCTTTAAAAGTCATTTTAAAATTAGCTTCTAATGCTTCTTTTGAATTAATTGTTTTTATAATATTGCCTAAACTGAGAAATCACAGCTTTTATTCAGTTGCTATAAAATACCCTATACATTTCTGGACTATGCTGAATACAAAACACATACACATATACACACAGTACAATGTTAAAAACAGAATTTTGCAGTTGGATATGTCTTTCCCCCTAAAAAGAAATTCATCGCTAGTGTTCTGAACTGTAGAAAGAATTGCTTTTTTAAAAAGAGGAAGTCTCTCTCCCCCCCCCCCCCGCTTTAAAAACCACTTTCATTTTCTTTTGGTAGTTTAAGGAAAGCAAATTGCACCACTGGAGTTCTGCAGTTTTGCAATTCCCATGGTATTAATAGGAATATGTGTGAAGTCTGTATATGCTAGAAAATATCTCCCTCTGAGATTATGGGACAGCTGGCACACTGCTGTGATACATTTAATTCCAGATAATATTTGGAAGAAGCTCTCATGCTACTGTGGGTAGAAGGCAGCTCAAAGACTGATACTGAGTGTGAGTCTTAAATGCAATTTATTGTGGCTCTTCCTGAAAGCATCTAGAGGCCCCGGAAAGGGGGGGAGGGGGAAGGGATTAGTCACACCAATACTGGGGACTTCTTTCCATTCACTCCAGCAGCTGAATTTCTGAATTTGGGTTTTGGAATGGAAGACTCTTTGAAAGCAGCACGGCCATTTTAAAACCAAATTCATTTCCTTCTGTGCTATCTCAGTAAAATGTGACAATTTGCACAATGCCCCATCCAATCACATTATAAGCCTGCAAGTCCACTTCAATAAATGAAAGACTATTGTGTGAGGAAAAATTAGCAGCACAATCCTATACATATCTCTTCAGGGATAAGTTTCACTGAGTTCAGATGAGGAGAGAGCCTCACCTCTATACCTGGTGTTTCGTGGTCCAATTCTTCGTGACTCCACCTCCCAGGGAATTACCTGTGGTGATTCCAAACTTGAGGAATGCTCTTCTGCCAGAAAGTCCCTGGTCTCCTTTTATTTCACCTGTCTCGATCTGGGTATTTGTGGCACTCCTCACTGCCTCGTGCAGTTTTAAGATTATTGTGGTCATATATAAATGTGTAAATCTTGCCTGTAGCAGGTGCCCCCTCTCTGACCCAACTGCAACCCCAGGAGCATTTGAAGAGCTGTTTTGCCTTGAGAGGAGAGGAAGAAATAAGTGAACAGCTGTCATTTCAGTTTTGTTGTAACATGTGTGTGTTTTTATATTGGTGCTTATTATTGTAATAAACTGTTTTGTGAAGGTACCTAAAATAATTTATCATTGGTTTTATTACATTATTGAGGTTACACAACTTCTGAGCATTTTGCTATCTAAGTATCAAATAGATAAAGCTGAGAGTACAATTTTTCTTTAATGTCTTCATCAGAATCGAGTGTTAGTGCAAAAGCGCTTAAAATAGTAGCCTGTTGGTTTTTGGCAAGTTTTATTCGAAGGGTTGAAAGTCACTTGTTAATGCCAGTAGGGACTTCTGACAAGAGCTTCACAAGATCATTTTAGATAGCAAATCCTATTTCATGTATATGACGTTCTTGTTCAGGTAGACCTTTCGAGAAGAATGTGTAGCCTCCTTTTTCTTCCTTCAGTTGTCCCTCTCCTGCTCTATGAGTTTCTTGAATATCAATGTTTAAACGTTGCAACCCTCTTGCAATGATGTGAGTTCTGTGTTTGGGACGCTCATTATTTGTGTTATCCAACAAAGTCTGTATATTCCATGTTCCAAAGTTCAATCGTCTTTTACGACCACTGGGTGATGACCCCACTGGGTGCAGTAATCCAGTCAGGGGAAAAGGGAGGTAGGCTATATTTAGGGCACCTTTTCTAGCCCCTCCACTTTTTTGGGTGAGCAGAGTGGATCTGAAATAGGGCTGCTCAGTCATGGATACAGCTGCCGAGTTGCTCAACTGCGTCATTCCTTGAGTCAGAGTGATTGAATCTGTATCCACTGCCCATGTGCTGGTTCATGACTAGGGACTTCCAGATTTCACAGTCCTGCCCCCATTACCATTTGCCGATGGCTGTGGGACTTTTTTGGGTTTGGGATGGGTTTTTGGAAGACACCAAATTCAGGCATGAATTTGTTTTGTGTGTGTAGATCAGTGCACACTGACCAACGCACAGTCTTTGCGGTAAGACTCTATAAGTATCACAACGACCAGTAGATTCTTATCTGCTGCAGCCTTCATCCGCCTTCACAGCTGTTGTAACATGCTGCTTGTTATCGTCTGCCTGTTCTGCTGTTGAGGACTTCTTGGATTATTCTTTGTCTAGCTCCTCCCCTTTGATCTTACCACCTTGGATGGCCTTGCTGGGAGTACGAGACTCCTGATGGCTTTGCTCACAAGGGTCGTAGGAACATGGAAGCCCACTCACTACGACAAGGTGATAATCCAGTGAGTGAGATGTATGTGTTCTACCTATCTATCATCTATCTATCATCTATCTATCATCTATCTATCATCTGTCTATCTATATCTATCTATCTATCTATCTATCTATCTATCTATCTATCTATCTATCATCTATCATCTATCTATCTATCTATCTATCTATCATCTATCTATCATCTATCTATCTATCTATCTATCTATCATCTATCATCTATCTATCTATCTATCTATCTATCATCTATCATCTATCTATATCTATCTATCATCTATCATCTGTCTATCTATCTATCTATCTATCTATCTATCTATCTATCTATCTATCATCTATCTGTCTACCTACCTACCTACCCAGAGCAAATTATTGTGAGGTCTGAAAGCATCCAGACTACACAGACACAGAATTGTCGCTCTTTGAGGGGAACAGGGGTCTCCTCACAACTCTCAGGACCCTAAACAAACTACAGCTCCCAGAACTGGAAGGGAAGCCATGGGTGTTTAAAGTGGCATCATAGTGCTTTAAATGTATGGTGTGAATGTGGCCATATAATCTTGTTTCAGAGGCCAAGCTGGGGAAGGTAACACGGCTAAACATTATGAACTGGAAAAAATCCATATAACTAGACAGTTCCCCTCCCTGCATTGCTGTGTCATCTCTGGCTATTGCTCGTCTCCTCAGACCTAAGCCTGTCATTTAACTCAGAGGAAGCTTGTCTCTAACAACAAGCAGTGTGTGATCTTGTGGAAGAAAGATTGTATCTTTTCAAGGAAAATTATATATGGATCAAATAAGTCAATGTTAATTGTGTTAAATTACGTTTTGGGGGGCTATAGAACCTGTTTTTCCCCAGGAAGAAAAACAAAGAAAATAAAATTTATGTGAAACTAGGGGAATTAGAGCAGATATTATTTAAAACATGATCAGAATTGTTTTAGTAGAATTGCTATTATATAAAGTAGTGTTATGACAGGAATGAGTACTTAGGAAGGCGCAGAGAATTAAAAAAGAACATGTGTCTACCTAGAATAATTTATATTGATTTTCCTTAATTAAGTTCTCTCTGCTGAGGTTTAACACTGCTTAGAGAGAGTCTTTGAAAATAAGATGCCGGAAATTAGCAATATCTGGTTTTAGAATGCTTTTCACAGTTAAAATGTCACACCTGGTGATTTCTGTTGTCAGGGAGAGATGCTAAAACAGAAAAAGATGTCTCAGATGACACAGCCTTCTACATTCTGGGGTGCTTTTTTAAAAAAAAGGAAAATATTTTTATAGCAGACATTTGTATATGATAATGACATATGAAATCAAAAAGGCTGCAATCCTATCCCCCGTGGCATCCTGGGAAGCAGCTAGGAACCAAAGGTTCAAAGTTTTCCTAGTCCCCTGGCAGTACCCCAAACCAGAAGAAAATACAGACATGCTTTTGAGTATGTCTAAATGCCTACCTTCCCAATAGGAGAGGAAAGAACGTTAAAAAAGAAAAAAAGAGCCCGAAGCAGCATGGGAACCCAGAGTGTTCTTTGGCCCTTGGTTCTGCATGCTGCCAACTGCCCAGCAGGATTTTGGATAAGCAGTAAAACTGCCTTCATAATTTTCTCCTTCCCCTTAAGATTGCAGTCTTGAGACACCTGCAGTTTCCCACAATACTAGGTGAAAAAGGTAAAGGACCCCTGGATGGTTAAGTTCAGTCAAAGGAAACTATGGGGTGCGGCACTCAGCTCTGCTTTCAGGCTGAGGGAGCCAGCGTTTGTCCACAGACTGCTTTCCGGGTCATGTGGCCAGCATGACTAAACCGCTTCTGGTGTAACGGAACACCGTGATGGAAGCCAGAGCGCACAGAAATGCCATTTACCTTCCTGCCACAGTGGTACCTATTTATCTACTTACACTGGTGTGCTTTTGAACTGCTAGGTTGGCAGGAGCTGGGACAGAGCAATGGGAGCTCATTCCGTTGGGGGGATTTGAACCGCCAACCTTCCGATTGGCAAGCCTAAGAGGCTCAGTGGTTTAGACCACTGTAGTAGATCTGTAGTAGATATGCAACTACAGTAGATATGCAACATTCCTCACTGGAGAAGACCTCTCTTAACAAGGTGCTCCAAAACTTCTGGGGTGTGCATTTTTGGATTTACATACATGGTGACTCCCTGTTGTGTCAAACCACTGGCGTATGTGTGTGTAAGAAAAAAATTCTGAGCAGAATTGTTTGCATGTCAGTTGCGTCCACCCACTATGCAAAAATACCTCACCATATATCTGGAGCTGCTGTGCAAGCAAACTTAAATGTATCCTGGCATTTATCTGTATTGTCCTGAAACTCATTAAAACCTACAATTTTAGGGTAATGTGCACAAGCACACAGAAGAAAAGTAGAAAAATACCGATAACCTGGTATTTATTTCCTGCTTTCCGTATCATATACATTCTGTATGGGAATTTAAGAATAATCCATTGTTATAGTTTGGAGAGGTAATTATCTCAAAATAAGCTGCCTATTCATTGGTGATGAGCAAGCTGAACTCCAGCTATGCTATATAATGGTTTTCAAACGTAATCTAAGCAGTAAGCCTAATGCACCATTCTTATTGCTTTTCATTACATTTTGTTGACATGGGGATTTTGTCTGCACTGGATTCTTTACATGTTGGCTTTCATTATTATTAATAAATAGGGTTATTATCTTTTTACAGGTAAACAAGGATGCTTTTAAACTGCACCAGAATGATTCATTGGAGTTTAGCAACAACTGAAGGGTTTGTTGTTTTTTTAAAAAAGATGCTTTTAAAAAAAGTTTAAAAACAGAAATATCTCTCAAAACTAATAAGGATCCTGTTTGCATTGAGGGAAATTACACCCTTTAGATCATCTAATGAAACAGTGTCTCATCAATCAATGCTTATGCTATGCAGATGTGTTGATTTAAATGGATCTAATCCTCAGATAGTTTCTTGTTTCCCTTACAGGGGACTAAAAGTGGCTTGCTTTCTGCAACACACAAAATGATACGTTCATAATTGCTATGGTACATAATTGTACTTCTGAAAAACACACATCTGCCATTTGTACAGACTGGCCACAATCCAGAGATACACAGAAGATATTCCCAATGACTTGTGTACACCCAGAAGAGATTATATTGATTTTTTACCTTGTGACTACAGTTCTCTATGCAGTATCGTTGGAGGGGGAGCTATCTATTCTAATTAGCTTCTTACCTAAAATTTGACTGTAAAGCCATAACATTATGGTTGGCTGGGTTAGGAAAGGCATCACTAACAAGTGCTGAATGTAAATGGTTTTGATACGTATTAAAACTTCCACAAGAACACCGAAGTGCTGTACGGTGTGGAAGTAGACTGTTCAAGAACACAGAAGTCCAAATTCCCCACTGGTATTTGGATTGTATTCTTTGCTTTCAGGGTTTCTAGACAGAAAGAAGAGCAAGCAGTCTATATTTGCCACAGGGAAATCTCAATTTTGTACATGGTTGTGGGGAATCTGACTGGCCTTACAAAAACAGTTGCTTCAGCTGATCAGATCCCTCAGCACTTTGGACAGCTGCTTGGGTGATTAACATAAAGACTATATACTTTTCCATAATTCAAAAGGATTATGCTTTTGAATTATGGTGCTGGAGGAGACTCTTGAGAGTCCTATGGACTGCAAGAAGATCAAACCTATCCATTCTTAAGGAAATCAGCCCTGAGTGCTCACTGGTAGGACGGATCCTGAAGCCGAGGCTCCAATACTTTGGCCACCTCATGAGAAGAGAAGACTCCCTGGAAAAGACCCTGATGCTGGGAAAGATGGAGGGCACAAGGAGAAGGGGACGACAGAGGACGAGATGGTTGGATAGTGTTCTCGAAGCTACCAGCATGACTTTGACCAAACTGCGGGAGGCAGTGGAAGACAGAAGTGCCTGGCGTGCTCTGGTCCATGGGGTCACGAAGACGTCAAACACGACTAAACCACTAAACAACAACATATACTTTTCCAGCTCTTGTGGTTGTCTGTTTCCTGTTGTTACCATTAGTTCATTATTACCATTATCATGTATAATTTGATGACAATCCAGAATTCAATCAAATCCCAGCTAACCAATTTTGAGACTAGGAAGGATTACCAGACAAGCCACAGATATTCTAATCTGCAAGACCTTTCTTCCCTTCCGGTTATTCACATGATTGTAAATCAAACCAGTCTCTGCTTGTCTCTGCTCCCCAACTAAGGTTGGAGAATAAATTCAGCTTGGTTTGCATTTTAATGTGAATCTACCCAATTGATAATTTCCAAAAGAAGTACTGTATGTGGACCAAAACAAACCTGTCCTTTAAAGCCGGCACTTCTCTGAATTTTGCTATGCAGTTCTCAAATCATAGGTATAGAAAAATCCATATATTAATATATAGTAGGAAAATTTAATAAATAATGATAATAATAAAGTGTGTGTGAAAATACATAGATTAGTGAAAATAGTAATATGAGAAAGGTCCTGCAAAAATGTGCATATTAAATAAAACTCAGTACAAAAAATGTGTAAACTAGGATATACATCCTAAAATGCTAATGAGTTTTTTATGAGTACTTTAGAAAATACTCCAAGGCTGATGTGGAAATGTGGAAAACTGAACTGAAGACTGTAAAAATGGAGAAACCAGAATTGACAGATTCAGCCATTCCTATCCCACCCCTTTCTTCTCAGTTTCTCTTGAGCCTTCTCCCTTCTACACCAGCAGTACAGTGGTATCTCAGGTTACATACACTTCAGGTTACATGTGCTTCAGGTTACAGACTCCGTTAACCCAGAAATAGTGCTTCAGGTTAAGAACTTTGCTTCAGGATGAGAACAGAAAGCATGCTCTGGCGGCGTGGTGGCAGCGGGAGGCCCCATTTGCTAAAGTGGTGCTTCAGGTTAAGAACAGTTTCAGGTTAAGAACGGACCTCTGGAATGAATTAAGTACTTAACCCGAGGTACCACTGTATGGGCTTTTATAACAGCAGCCAATATGTGCCCACCTACAGTTTGACTGTACAAATGAAAAGTTGTTGTGCAGCTGGGCTTGATTCTGGATGTGGTAAGATGTTGCAGGTAAATATGGTATTCAGGCTGGGACTTGACTTATTTCAGTCACTGTGGAATGTTTGAGATAATATGAGGAGAGTTTGGCCTTGGCCTTCACTCTTGCTTCTGTCAGTAGTTTAACTTGTTATGCACTAGTAGTTGAAAAAGACATTTAAAAAGACACTCCACAAGGGAGGAAAAACGCACCAGGGAAATCTGCTGTTGCTCTTTCCTCTGTCCATAGAGATGGAAGACCAAACTAGATGTCATTTATACAACTAGGATTTGCATGAATGTCTTAAACAGTAAATAGCCAGGAGACAGTCCCCTTGATCCGGATTGGATCAAGTTGCAGGATAGGGGTGGGCTTTAACACATTGTCCATGCTGTGTTCCAATCCAGTTCTCAGTCCTCATGCTTATGAGCACTGAATTTAAAAATTCTCATCCATGCCAACTGAAGTTTTTCTTTCAATACAAATAGTAAATGCAAGGAGGTTGGCATGTATCAGGACCATAGTGGTGGGCAAGGGGTTCTAATCTGGATTGACACCCCCATCTCCCCAATATACTTTTTACAAAAGCCATGTTACACCATGGCATCTTGTGTAGCGTGGCTCTGTGCCCTTGTCAAATGGGTTTGTTATGGACGTTATCTGGATTTCAGCACATTTACCTTCGGGTGGCAGCATCAACCATTATACATTTGCTACCAGATTATTGCACTGCTTTTCGAAACCAGTCACACAACAGGTTTCAATGGATGTACCTGTTGTTTTCTGTTTCCTTTTCTTTTCAGGACCTTTCTTTTGTGAAACAGTTGCCCTTTTGGCATACAGAATTGTGTAAAACATCAGGGAAAACTTCCTCAGCTCACTGATTCAACTCACAGTGTTAGTACATACACATGAAACAAGAGCTGAGCTATAGCATCTTGTCTAGTACAGGAACAACTCAAATGGTGACGGAGGCTGTATTTCAATGAATTGGTGTGTTTAGCTGGGAGTTTGTTTTCTTTTTTCAACCAGTACTGCTGCAGATCAAATAAATGCAGATCATATTTCATTATCCCAGTGGAACAGAATAAAAGTAGAAGCACTTCTGTATATAGCAGAATCTAGACCTATATTTAAGAACATAAGAGAAGCAGTGCAGGATCAGGCCAAATCCCCATCTAGTCCAGTATCCTGTTATCACGGAGGCTGTGCCTGTGGACAAGTGGGTCCTGAGTGCGACATCATTCTGCCCACTCAATGATTCTCAGCAACTGGTTTTCAGAGGCAGATTGTGTCTGACAGTGGAGGTAGAACATCGTTGTATTTGTTGAAAACCCATTAAAACTTTTCCACATTTCTTTTGAGAAGAATTCCACCTGACCGAAATAACGAGGAAGGAAAGGACTGTTGATAAATGTGGAACTAGACTCCCTTGGCCAAAAGGAGAATTAGTCACTGGAATGCATTTTGTATGAAATGTAGTTTACAAGAGCAATGAAGAGATGGACACATTCGCCAGAGTAAAATTGGCCACAACTTTATCGGAAAAGCTGTAAACATGCAAAACTTGCAAACCAACCATCTAGGAAAGCCAAAGGCTGAAAGGAAAGGCAGAGGTGCCCCTGGGGCAGGACTGCCCCACGATTAATATCGGCGACAGGCTCAGAACTGAGGTGCCCCTGGTCAGGGAAGCCTGCCCTTTTGTTTGAAGGGGGGTGCCAGCAGCCAAATAGCTGCAGTCACCCACTGCCATTCAGCTAATTCTTCTGTTACAACCCTGAAACAACGACAGCTCTCCTAGCCGTTCTAATGTCTCCTATCTGCTTCCTGGTGTTATTACCTCTGCCACACCTATTACTGGCTCTTTCCCCAAACCACTAGTCTACTTAACACAAAAGGCAGCAGCTTTGCTTGGCTCCCTTCTCACCCCGCCAGCCCCCATGAAACAACAGACATCTCCCTACCCAGGGGCAGCAAATCCTTGTGTAGTCAAGTGAGAAACAGAGTGACACTCTGTATCAGGGTTTTAATATAAAGGCCGCACCTTTCATCAAACAGGCTGTGTTCTCCTCAGTGGCTGACAGTGCTGCCTCCCACACAGGGAGGAAAAAGTACTGCTGTCTCAGCCATCTTTCCTCATCTGCCTTTTCATCTGCCTTCCCAGTCAAAGGGCTGTCAGGGGCTGGACTGAGGAGGAATGGTGAGGACTGCCTCACCCCTCTTCCTGACCCTTCCCGAGAAGAGGAAGACAGTATAGGTTTGCAGAGGTCATAATTCAGAGGCTGCAGAGCCAAGAAGCTGGGAAATATTGGGAGAGGAGCAGCAGGAAGAAGAAACACCAGCTGACAGACTCAGTGTCTTTAAAAAGCATTCCTGGCCACCCCCACCCCCCCAGGACCTGGCGTGCATGTTGGGAAATGCCCTGGGGTGCCCTTGCAGCCAGACCCTGAACTCCGAGTGTCCTCCGGTCTGCACAACTCTGGAAAAGGCATTTCCCTTCTTCTCCAGTGCGCTTCAGCGACATATATCACATGATACATGCACACTAATCTTCTAGCACAACACAGCAAGAAGCGTGAGACATCATAGAGCTAATCTACGCATTTACTTACACACTATATACAGACAAAGGAGTCATGACGCGCTCTCTCTCCAGCTCCGAGAGAAGAACAGGGACAAGTAAAAGCAAAAGTACAGTACAAATAGTTCATACAGCGGAAGAGATAAGACTGTCTTCCGTTCCCACACTCTTCCCAGACAGGCATGTGATTTACACCAATCTCATCTGCAGCATCGGAGGAGTGAAATACTAACAGTGCATTGAGAGTAGTAGAACAGAAAGCTCAGAGGCAGAAAGCACAGATCAGCCGACGCAGGGATGACGTAGAATAGGAGAGAAGGAGGGGGTGGGACTTTACTGGGAGCAATGCCATTATCTAAGAGAGGCGGCGTTCCGACATTCTCTCTCTGTGAATATTGAATAAAGACTTGGTAAGAACTCTTCTTGTTTACCTGCTTCTTGGCTGCCATTGTGGGAGGGATCCGATTCCCTGAAGCCTGACACGGCAGTGAGTGATTCATGACACCAGGCATATTTGTGAAGCACCTCAGCCACAAGGCTGGGTCTGATAATCCATAACCTCCAAGGAAGAAGAGCTGCACAAATAGAGAGAGAAATGTAACTGTGTACGCACAGTGGACCTAGCCACTGCCTCCTGGCCCACCCCCTGGGCGTGACACTACTCTACATGCCCATGACCACATGTAGGACAGATATATTCATGAGCAACACCTCCCAGCATCCATGATATGCTCCTCCTTTGGCAGCTGCTGCCTGCCATGCCGCTGACATTAGCAACAAGTTTTGGCAAGATCTTGCTGAGTTCCCATGAGGTCTTGCCAGAAATCGACACTGATGCCAGCAGCAGGGCAGGTGAGGCACTTGTGTAGGTGTTCTCTGAGGCCTTATGAATGGCCTGGGCCTGAAAATGGGTTAATGTGAGACACTGTTCGTTCTTTGGCTCTAGGCTGGTCATTGGTGCTATGAACTTCCTGAATTATGGGGTCTTTTGGGTGGTTTCACAATGTACCTGTAACATTTTCTACCATAAGTATTTGCTATTAAGTCAAAGTTATGGTGATCCAAGAAATTCCCATTTAAGGCGTCGGTAGCATCTATGAAAGCTTCACAGTTGTTATGATTACAGGCTAAAATGACTGATCTCACTTTTAACAGCATCTGGGCCTGTGATGTGTTTCAGACAAACCTGACAATGTACTTGGATATATAGCTGCTTTAATCAAAAGATAGCTAATTGCACAGTATAAAAGAAACCAATGACTGAATTCCCAATATGCCCCACTTGATGTTACTCCTGAGTTTGATCTCTACATATGCGCATCTGCATAATTATCAGTGGCATTTTTGGAGTTTGCTGTGGGCCATGCTTTACAGACTGAGCACCTCTTTGATTTTGGTGAATAGCTATCATAAGATGAAAGTTCCACTAAGGGCGGAAAGTTTTCTACAGCAGGTCTCCACATGTAGCTAGACTGAGTTAATGTGAGAAATGACATGCTGTATGGCCATAATAATTCCTAGTGGTCTCTATTGGCTCTGTGCTAATAAGATTAAGCCTGCAATCCTAACCCCATTTACCTATGAGTGACTCCCATTAAATTCAATAGGACTTACTTCTGAGGAAGCATGGTTAGGATTGTGCTGCAAACTGTTCACCTGGAGCATCTCATTAATGTTAGGGGGTGCAATTTGTACCTTGGACTTCTGGATACATACAGTTATAAATAGCATCATAGAACCTTGAGCTTGACACAGCTATTATCTTAAATGTTAACTATTACTGCTTCTCTACTAGGGTGATGAAACTTTCGGAATCCTGAATAAAAAATTATTTCCAGATTTGTGAGGTATAAATAGCTTACGATTCAGTGCAAGGAGTTACCCAGAATCTTTTGTACTGCATAATCCTGTATCATAATGGATGGGTTGACCAAATCAAATATAATTGATTGAATATATTTGCCAAGTGAATCTCTGCATATGAACAGTCCGTAATGAAATGTTAACCTTGAGAAATACCTGCCATCCAGCTGAAATTCAATCTCCACCACTAAATGTAGCTGACTGGATATTGTTTTTCATGGTTACTGCTGTGATTGATTATTTGCTCCAAGATGGTTCTTGTATATAGAATATTTGCATTCATTGTCTGGATTTGCCACTACATTTATGACTGTATAAACTCATAAAACCTTTTAAACAAGCCTTTTAATTTGTGATAGTTTCTATTCCCTTACCGATTTCTTTATTATATCTTGATTTTTCAGGAATAAGAATATCTTGAGCTTAATGATTTATATAAAACAGTTTTAATAATTTAATGAGCTTAGCATTTAAAATGATTAAGCAAATATGTACTACGTTTAGGATTAAGTATCAGTGCATTATCACTCTTAACAAAATCCAAACAGAACACAAGTGAAAGAAATGGAATTTGTCTGGGTTTAATAACTGTTGGAGCTAATCATACATTATGCTGGGGTCAACTTAAATCTCCAAACAATAAAAGCCATTATTACTTCAATTCCTTTTTTTTTAAATCAACAGGTTGTTGACTGTAAAATTGGTCCATGATGAAATCTTGCATTTTTCCAGATAGGATAAAATCTCTGCCTTTCATTGAAGTTCACAAAGCATGTTATTCATGAATACTTGACATTATCATTGCACTATTTTTTACAGGTATAAAGACTAAAGCTAAAAGAAGATTTAATGTCAACATTTGGGAGCTTTTAGATTCAGGAAGGAAAACAGATGGCAGATTTAATTATGGGCACCAATTCACAGAGACAACAACAACAGCAGCAGCAGCAACAACAACAACAATTTTACTACTTGTACCCCACCCATCTGACTGGGTTGCTCTAGCTATGGCAGTGCCTGAAATAAACGAAATAAGTTTTCAGTAACATAAATAGCAATGTGTAAAATCCACCGAAGCGATTCCATTTTCAGTTGCATATTCATGATTTTGAACATTTTGTTAACCTAGAAGTGTGAGAGAGGATGAGGGTCAAACTAAAGGTTATACAGTGCAGCTGCAACACACATATATCTTACGTACTCAAATTCAATTATATGCACTTGGCTCCAGCAGCGGCCTTTGCAGTGATGGTTGCAGTAGAGAAGGAGGCTCTGAAACAAGGAGGGAAGTGGCGGAGGTAGACGGAGGAAGAAGAGAAACGGGCTTCTGGCCATGGAAGGGAGGAGTGAGGCTGAGAGAGCCACAGACAAAAGAAAAAAGCTGGAATGGAGCCACAGCCTCTGCTTGCCTCTCTTCCTACCTATCTTTCTGTTCCCTTCTGCAGCTGCAGGGACCAGGTTTCTTTATCCTCTTTCTGCCTCCACCACTTCCCTGTTTGTCTTGCAATCTAGGGAGCCCATGTAGATGCAGGGAGGTACTCTGCGTGGGGCTTCCCCCCTCCTCCACTTCCAGCAGGCAGCTTTGGGCTGGTTTTGCACATGTACATTGCCTCTGAAACATGGTACTTGTGATCATACACAACAAATGCAAGCGGCGTCATCTTGTTCTCTTCTTTTGGAATGAAAAACAGATAGTGGCTTATCTGAATGGAAGAATGGCGATTCCATAGGCTGTTGCTTTAGATGTATCCTGTGTCAAGATCCAGCAGACGCTGAAACTCTACATCAGGGGTGGAGAACATTTGGCCTTTCAGATGTTGTTGAACTACAACTCCTATCATCCTCGGACATTGGCCATGCTACTTGTGCCTGATGGGAGTTGTAGTTCAGCAGCATTGGATGGGCCAAAGGTTCTCCAGAGTTGCTGTGCATGCACAAGGACTCTCCTGTTCTTTTAAATATCATGGGGATCCCCTGGTGTAATAGACAGTGCATGCATAGAGCCTTCTCCAACACTGAATGGAGATGCCTTTGTGTAGAAAATGAAGCTTTGGGCCAATAGGGCTGCTTTGGATGAAGGTGCCAAGAGGATCTCCTCCAGCTTCTTCCATGTAGCATGAGCTGAGTCCTACCCTACAACTGTCCTGTTTTAAGTGGGACATCCCAGAATCACAGAAGCCAATCCCAGTTTATGTCTGCATCCCAGAATGTCCCATTTTTGGGTCTGACGCTCACTCTGGTGCAAGTTGTGCCAGAGCTCCAATTTGCTAGATATAGATGATGGAAAGAATAATCTGTCTCCACTAGAAAACAGAGCCTATAATTCAAGAGGGTCACACATCTTGAAAAAAATATATACAATGTTAAGGGCATATTATGCATACAAAGGAGCCACATGCAAGCCAGGATCTGACCATTCTGAAGGCTTCTGTGGAAACAAGCAGAGAAAGGTGAAAGTTTCAGAGCACTGTTGACTGCCTGTCTATCCTTGCCAAGCTGACAGCACAATCCTATAGGTGTCTAGTCAGAATTAAGTGCCATTGAGTTCAATGGGACTTACTCCTCTGGTAAGACAAGATTGCAGACTAATTGTTCCCACTCCTCCACACTGAAAAATTGCAAGCAAAAGAGAGATTTTAAAAACTCATAAATGAACAATGATAGGGAAAGGTGGCTGGTGGTTCTACAGTGTCCTCATAAGGTTCACAGAGTCTGACTTACATTTGTTAGCTGATGAGTGTAACATGTAGCCAGGCTCTTTATGGTACATTTGGTTCTGTCACAGACCTAAGAACTGGAAAAATATACTCCAACATTACATGAGAAGAGCTTTCACAGGAGCACTGCTCAAAATGCCCACAGTCTTCAGACAACAGGCAACTCAATTATCTCACATATTAAAAAAAGGAAGTTTAGATGCAGTGATGAATTAGGGTGCACAATACATATTTTATGGAAGAAGTTGTCCTTTTGTATGAAATTCCATCAATGCACAGCATCAAAATGGTAATCTCTTTTGGCAGTATCAAATGGCAAGGTAGTTAAATTTAATGAGACTGTATTAAACATTGGAAGTAATTTTTTTTAAAAAAAAATCAGGCTGCTAAGCAATGTATAGGTGCCAATCATGCTATGAAAGAGAGGCAAGGACAAAGACGTTTTAGCAGAAACTCTTAAAATACATTTTAGTAAGTTTGTCTGCACACTTTAAAAAAAAGCAATTAATGTTTTGTCACATTGCTTGTAGGTCTCTACAAATAATTTAACATGATTCATTGGGGTATTGTGTGAATAATGTGAGCACCTATTCAGGAGAACAATCCATTGATTTAAATCTCCATTCAGCTCTTATGTGGTTTTTATGTTAAAACTCCAGTTTTTGAGAAACACCCATTAGAATGTTAAAAAAATTAAAATCCCCTGAAGATCTGAGTGTTTTATTTGTGTTCTTTACTGGAAGCACATGAAGATTGTAGGGGGTGAGGGTGGAACTTTTCAACAGATGGTGCCTGACATATGTATTAAGCTTAACAGGTGTATTAAAGCGCTGCTAGTCGGAACAAGTTTTTTCTCTCTCCAGTTAAGCATAAGCTACATATGTATGTGTTTGTTTCGGCTCCTTATGGGGGACAAGGAAACCATCAAGATGTCAATTGCCTGTTGTTAGATTCATATTGGGACGTATATGTTCAGAGCAGAGGACATTATCGCAGCTGGACACAAAAGCCTATTGTCGGCGATGCGAAAAAGAGAAACAAAGGGAGAATATGTTCAGCTTAGAAGTTTCCATGTGGTTAATGTGCACCATTTGTTATTTGAAAAACCATAGACGAGCAAAGCATAACATTTCAACTGTAAAAAGGGAAAAAAATGAAACCTTTCATGCCACTAGGGCAAAGTTTATGAACTTTAATGGGTAAGAATTTAATTTGAATTCTTTTAGCAGAATAGTACTGCAACTGGTTGTTTTTTTAAAAGTGTGTGTGTGTGTGACATTTAACCAGGACCTTTTCATCTGCCATTTTCATTCATTTCCACAGAAGTAGTAATGGAAAAGTATATCTGCCGTGATTTTTCAGATGTGTTTTATCAAGAAAGGGATTTTAAGCCAGAAAACATTATTACAACAATCAAAAATGTATTTTGATTAACTAACTAAGATTGCGAGTCTGTGCATGGCTACTCAGAAGTAAACCCACTATGTTCAATGGATTTATCCCCAGGTAAATGTGCATAAGATTACAGCTTAAATGTCATACTTTGCTCTTCAGCCCAAAAGCTCACAGGGAAGATTACAACTATTATAGCAACTTAAAAAACAATACAAACCAATGCTAGCACAATTTTAACAACATTAAGCTTCAAAGTTTTAAAAGCACTGCCAAGGTAAAAAATATCCGCACCTGGCAAAAAAAGGAAATGTGGTTTGGAGCCAGGTACCAGTAAATCTTGATGATTTAATTTCTATACTGCTTAATATATTAAAAATATCTCTAAGCGGTATACAGAAAACTGAAACAGCAAGAGACAACTTAAACAAAAATATTACAAAAATACACAATTATATATAAAAATGTTACATGAATGCAAATACACATATATACAAAGTTACATATATATATATATATATATATATATATATATATATATATATATAATTCATTTTGCTCCGTCCTTCTCAGCCTCCCGGTTCTGACCCAGAGTCCAAACAAACTCTCAGCTCATCTACAAAAGTCACTCAGGGAAAAAAGTTCCTGGAAACAGCAGACATTACCCTAGTCCAGTGGTTTTCAACCAGTGTGCTGTGGCACCCTGGGTTGCCTTGAATGGTGGTCAGGGGTACTGCAGGCAACACTGGCCTCTGCCCCTCTTTCCTCCCCTCCCCACTCTGCTGCCCCCTCACATCTCTGCATCCCAAAGGGGTGCACAACTGTTTGTTGTAGCGGCCCTGCCTACAAGCTCCCCAAGTGAATGGTGCCTCTGGGGCTGGTCAGGGGGGCTGGTTGCCAGGAACTGAGGCTGCCTCAGAGTAAGCAAGCAAGCAGGCGAGGGAGCCCAGCCAGCCAGTCCACCAGCCCTTGTTGTTGGGAATGGACAGACAAGTCCCAGGCCCCTGTGGGGCAGTGTGAGGAGGCACCTCTCTTTGAGGCAGGGGGGGAGCAGCTCAGACACCAGGGGCAGCAGCAGTGGCTGCCTTGAGGACTCCCAAGGAGAGGGGAGAGGAGGCTGAGGGAACACTCCACAAGGGAGGGTGTTTGAAAAGGGGTGAGAGGCTGCCAGCTCTGCAGGTAAGGGGTGACATAACTGGGCTCCTGAGCCCCACAGGGGTGCCGAACGTAGTTGGTCAAGGGAGCTGTGGACTCAAAAAGATTGAAAACTTCCTCTCATTCTATGGGCAGGCCCAAGGTTAATGGTACTTCCTCAAGCTGCTGTGTCCCATTCAGCCCCACTCTCATACCCTCCAACTTTTCTCCAATGAAAATAAGGACCTCCCATTCCATAATGATAATTTTACTATTTATACCCTACACATCTTACTAGGTTGCCCCAGCCACTCTGGGCTGTTCCCAACATATATGGAAACATAATAAAAACATTAAACATTAAAAAAACTTCCCTATACAGGTTTACCTTCAGATATCTCAGGGGTTGGATAACTCCATACCCTCCAAAATTTCTCCAATGAAAATTGGCACGTCCTAAGGAAAAGTGGGACATTCCTGGATCATATCAGAAACCGGGATGGCTTCCCTAAATCAGGGAAATAGAGACACTTTGAGGGTCTGCACTCTCCACACCCTGTTCCAGGTGTAGCAGGTATGCAGAGTCTACCTGGGGGTCCAAAGGATGGGAAGATGGCCCCCTCCTCTCACAGCTCTTTCTTCACCTTCTGTTCTCTCCTTCTCCTTCTCCTCTTCCTAGGAAGATCATTCAAGAGATGGACACCAGTGTAGGAGGTGACTGTTGGTAGGTCTGTAGAAGAGAGTTAGACTAGATTTTTTCCTTCCCTTCTAAAGAGTATGATAGCCCTTTCACAGCTGGAGTATCTATCTATATCTATCTATCATCTATATCTATCTATCTATCTATCTATCATCTATCTATCTATCATCTATCTATCATCTATCTATCTATCTATCATCTATCTATCTATCTATCTATCATCTATCTATCTATCATCTATCTATCATCTATCTATATCATCATCATCTATCTATCATCTATCTATATCTATCATCTATCTAATATTATGGAATTTGCCCTTTTGTGCTATGCCATCACAGTATCGATTCGTTTTAAGGAAACAGTCTTTTCCATCAGTAAAATTACTGTACAATTTCCATCCCATTTTTCTGCTTCATCTTGGGTCAGTTAAGGCACCACGAGTTTTGATAATCAAAAGCAAAGGCTAAACCACTTCCATTCTTCCACTATCCATTCTTAAGGAAATCAGTCCTGAGTGCTCACTGGAAGGACAGATCGTGAAGCTAAGGCTCCAATACTTTGGCCACCTCATGAGCAGAGAAGACTCCCTGGAAAAGACCCTGATGTTGGGAAAGATGGAGGGCACAAGGAGAAGGGGACGACAGAGGACGAGGTGGTTGGACAGTGTTCTCGAAGCTACCAGCATGAGTCTGACCAAACTGCGGGAGGCAGTGGAAGACAGGAGTGCCTGGCGTGCTCTGGTCCATGGGGTCACGAAGAGTCGGACACGACTAAATGACTAAACAACAACAACAAACCACTTCCACCAATCAGGTTGTGGCTTCTCAGATCTGAAGAGCAGAAACTGAGTACAGGGATCTGCCTTCACATAGTAAACGAGAGAGAAAGAGAGAGAGACTGTGACCTCTATTGTTGTTTAATGGCAGGGCTATGGATTTCCTGGATGCTCTGCTGGCACTGCTGTTGCTTCATTGCATCCTTGACATGATTTGTCAAATCTGACTTCTTCAATGAAAAGTCACTCCGTTTAAAAGAGCAATGTTGATGTTCCATGTTTATTGCCTCTTGATAACTTACAGATCAAATGTGCTCCACTTACTCAGTAGAAAGATGCATTTTCTGAACTGTCAACCCTGTAACCCTCAAGGTGGATTCTGAACATCAAGCTCTCCAACCCCATCCATGTATTTCATACCTCATCACCATCAATAAAAGCAATAAATGCTGGTTTCTACTCACAGCTACACATATACAACACAGTAGTATTAAAACTGAGCACATTCAAAGCTCGAAACTACAGGCTCCCGCAGTTCTTAATGGAGTTGCATAGGAAGAACTGGTCTAGTACTAAGAACTTGGCATAAAAATTGAGGTTTTGGATTCTGTTAAGCCTACTAACTGTGATGCTGTTGTAGAGGAGACTGCCCTTACAAAGCAGAGAACCAATGGAACATGATTATCTCTGGATGAAAACTGTATCAGGCAGGAAGAAGGTGCAGCACTGCATTTCTGAGGACACATTGAGTCCATCCAGCTAGAAATCCCCAAAGAGATAGACATGGTTACAGAATTGTGGGTATGGGTACTGAGCTCCAAGAGTAATTCAGTACTGGGGACATGCTATCATCCTCATGATCAAAACGCTGAGGGGGATCTTGAGAATGAAATCAGGGAAGTATCCAAAAGAGGAAATGTTGGAATGGGTGCCTTTAACGACCCTCAAATAGACTTGTTAAAAATGTGTTCTAGTACCAACCAAGTGGTAAACTTTCTAGATACCCCAACTGACCGTTACCCAGAACATGTGCCAAGGTCTAAAATCTCTCCAAAATACTTTGAATATTGTGTTTTCAAACAACTTCCAAGCTCAAGTGGAGAGTACGAATATCACAGATCAGGAATCGTAACACCAGGGTTAAGAGAATTCTAGTGTCATTAACAAGCAGGGTATCTGTAAAATGAGCCAACACTTTGATGGCCTAGCACAAAAAGTCAAATTCCATAATATTATATAACACTCCAGCTGTGAAAGGGCTATCATGGAGTCATATTCCTCTTTGGAAGGGAACAGAAAACCATCTAGCCTAACTCGGATGAAAACGGGCCAAATTGCCTTATCATTTGTTAACACAGTCTCCACGTTAATGTATAATGCAACCAGCTGTCTGCGCCAATATCTGCTCCTCCAGAAACCAGGGAGGCGTTATTAAAACATGATAGAGGTTCCACCACAACTCTTTAACATTGCTTTCTGATCAGAAACTACCGTCCAAGAGTATAAGCCCCACGTTAATTAAATTTGGCATCCCATTGAATTAACTGAGGTTCAGTTGTGGTTCGAGGACCCGAACCCTGCGCAGTGGAATGAAACACAAGGACACGTGATATAAGGTTAATGGGCAAGAAAAGGCCACAACTTTATTGTTTACAGCAAGAGAAAAGGTATTGGCTTAGGCATTGGATTACGTCAGCTGACTCCACCCACTCGGTGAGGGGTGAGTCTAAAAAACAAACAAACAAACAAAGGGGGTTTATTCACCAGTAGGTGGAGCCTGTTGATGCTAATCCAACTATAGGCTCTCCCCTGATGTCACCGAGGGTCGTGCCATGGCCTCTGCTTTCTGATCAGAAACTACCGTCCAAGAGTATAAGCCCCACGTTAATTAAATTTGGCATCCCATTGAATGAACTGAGGTTCAGTTAACTACAATTAACATATCCTGTTGTTTTCAGTGGGGCTAAGGTGGCAATCCTTTGTATGAAGTAGGAAATCCCTCTTCTGAGGCGGTTTCTCTTGCAATGTGCATATAACTAAAGAAGACAGTATCTTCAAAGCTACTGTCACACACAAATACATGCAAGTTTAATCAGTCAATTCATAAATGGGACGAAACCACAGGCAGAGCAGAACAAAAGGCATCAGTGCTGGGGAAGGGGTGGTGGTTGAAGGCAGATAAATCATCTCATCCTATGCCCTGCTAGACTTGCACTAGCCAGGCAGGTGGTGGTTCTGTATGTTTCTCCTTCCAATGTTTTGTTCCCCTTGCCACCATTGGAATCATCTCCACAGCAGATATGTACAGGGTTACGCTGCAACCATTATTTAATCAGTGACAGCTCTAGGAAAAAAATCCACCATATTTCTGCTGTGTTTAGTAAACACTATGACCATCCTAGTCCCTCTCTTCCAACCATATGATGAAATATATGTGTTAGCTCTGCTAATATGGGAAACCATATTTTCAAAGTGTTGCCTTTTTGTTTTTGCACAGTGTGGCTCTCAAATTAGCCCCATGGAAAATTTCCGCCATTTAGTGAGTAATGGATTGTATCACAAGATCTAACACTCGCTCAGTTGGTGTGGAAGCAGGCAGCAAAGTCTTCCTTTGCAACGTTTAAACGTTTAAAATGTCAGTTTAGCCAAAGATTGATAGTATAGCCGTATTTGTCATAAAGGAAACATGGTAGAGGTTAATAGAGTTTAGTGCATGTAGGGGCCACAGGTCACCCTTCAAGGTATTTTGTTCAGTGTACATATGATTTAAGATCTAGTGGTAGTAAAGTTGTTTGTCAGCAGAATAGTACAATGGTTTAAAGAGAGAAAAATGGAAGACGGGTCTTCTAACTATTCATATGGTTAGAGTACTCTTGTCAAGGTAAGCATAGAAAACATGTAAATTTTCTTTATTCTACGATACAGCATGACTTAGCATTATGTATGAAGTACATTTTAATTGCCGTGTTATTCAAAGCAGAATTCCTGTGTCAATTAATCCTAGCAGAGGGAGGGGAATAATTGGCTTATTAATATTTTTATACACAAAGTTCTTGCCACGGACGCTGCAGTAAGAAGACACAGTGCAGTTATTAAAAGGGAATTTAACAAAGATGTGCTAATGATAAGTTCAGTGAAACTGTGCTGAACCGAAAAGAGTCAATCTGTGCCTATCTTTGGACAGACAATGCAAAGAGAAATATGTTTGTTTAAAACAACAGCTGCTTAATCCACCATTTACATGCAGTTTTATGGTGCTTTATGGAGAAACAACACAACGCCATCAAAATAAAAGGGGAAAACTTCGCATAACAATGGAAGAAATGAAAAGCAGTTCATCTACCCAGCCACTGCTCACACAACTATCGCTGAATTGAGTAGCACATCAACAGATGATTTGTTTATATGATCAATGGGTAAATCAGAGTTTGACGTGATCTCAAGGCTTAGCGAGACAAGTTCAGCACAAGTCTCCACTACATCATTGCCTCTGTGGGGTGGAAGTTAGGATCATAGGAAGCTGCCTTCTACTGAGTCAGACCTTTGGTCCATCTAACCCTATGTTGCCTACAATGACTGGTCACAGCTTTCAAGGGTTTCAGAAAGGATGCTTCTCCCAGCCTTACCTGGAGGTAGGACTTTTTGTGTGGGAAACTGATGTTCTACCACTGAGCTATGGCCCTTAAAAGTAAAAAATTCATGGAGGACAGATGGGGTCAAGGATGGGCTATGAAAATTCACGATGGCTATAAGAAGCCTCCATATTCAGAGGACAACATGCCAATAAATACCGGTTAGTGGTTGACAAAAGCAGATCAGGGTTATTGCCACCATGCCACTACTGTGGATATTCTGGTGGCATCTAGATTGGGCACTGTAGGAAATGTCCTTAGAATTAATGTAGAATCAGTGGCTGCTAACCATGAGTACTATATTGAATATTGGAGGTGGTCTGCTTCTGAACAGGTTCTGTTGCTCTCATGTCCTGCTTTTGAGCTTCCCATAGGCAGCTGGTTGACCACTGTGGAATCAGGATGCTGGACTAGATGGGCCCTTGGCCTGATCCTCCAGGGCTCTTTTATGTTCTTATATTCTTTGAATTGAGCTTGTGCACTGGAACAAAATTGCTTTGGAGCCCACTTAGGTGCTTTGGGAAGCAGTTTGGGAAGCAGTTCAGCACTTTGGACTGCCCTGTTGCTTTGGTTCAGATCCCAAGTGATGCCTTGCTTTGCAAAATCTGAAGCTTTGTCTTCGCACAGCTTATACTGTGGAAATCAACAAATGACTTGAACTCTCTAATCTTTTGTTAGAATCGGATATTGTTTTCAGGAATAGTAGCCCCACTTAGGCTGGTGAAACCTGCCAAATTTCAGAGAGATGTTGTGCAAAATGAGCTTTAGAATTGTTTTAATTGATTCACTCCCCCCCATTGTCGTTTTGTGGGAAGTAAAAGCTTGACACGCAACATGGACCCTAGCTAAGTTCCTTGCAAAATTTCAGAATGATAGGTGCAGAGGTTAGGAACCCTCTAAGGTTCTGGAGTAAGTACAGAGCTTTGAGAGCAGTCCATTTCACCCTGGGTCACTTCAGAGAAGACCCACTTCATTTTAAAAGATGTCCAAATCACTCTAAAGTGGTCCATTTCAGTTTAGGATATGGATCTCAAGCAAAGCAGAGGCACACTCTTTCTCAGAATGCAGGACTTGATGGATTCTAGGGCATTGTTGAAGCTAAGCTGATAGAAGACCTGATATCTGGTCTACTCAGCTTCTGGATGGAAAACTTCTAGGATTATCTTGTACAGTTTTTGGTTATTCTACAGCAGGGGCAAGGAACCCCCAGTTTGAAGGCCAGACATAGCCCTCATCCAGATTTCAACTAGTCCTCAGGGCCCCCCTTCCAACCACCAGCTGTTTAGCAGGGAGGGAAAAGTGTTGATGCTGTGCAAAGTGTTTAATTGCAGCTTATTCTTCTGCAAAAAGGAAACTACTGCAAGAAGAGCAAAAGAAAAATCATCTACACAGACTTCTGTTCCCTACAAATAGTCAAAATATTGTCGATGCATTTTGGAAGTGCCTGCATACATTTTTCAGAATGCAAAAGCTGTTTGAAGTTTTAAATAGCTGGGAGGCAGAGCTTGTGGTTCAGCTGTGTGTTGACCTTAATTGCATTAGTTTGCTGGAATTGTACTCTACCACTTACGGAGCTACAGTTCCCAGCACCCCTAACAAACTACAATTCCCAATATTATTTTTGGGGGAATGTGCTTTAAATGTATAGAGCTTTGTTTTTAGTTTGCTTACAAACTTTGCAAAAGTCTATGAAGGAAATGGAAGATGACACCTGAATAGAGTTACTGTAAATGAAATATCCCTGTTTTCATGGGTAATATCTCTCTGCGCATGATCATGTGATAGCTTTATAATAGTGTAATGATATCTAGAAAAAGGTTTTTGACCCTGTTTTAAAGAGGGTAGTAAGGGTTAGCAACCTAATCAACCAACAGGCTCCTACTTGATGTTGCTCAGAAATTCTAAGAAACCAACCAAACAAACAAAAACAAAGAAAGAGAAGTGCAGTTTTGAAAGGTTTAGTTTTCCATTGGGGTTCAAAATGGCATTCAGTTGTATCCAAACATGAACTAAACCCCACTCCTTGATTTCAGGAACCATCATCCAAACTTTGGTTGTGATATTTTTAAGAAGTCTCCAAAAGCATAGCGGGCTTCTCAAAATATATAGTTAATAAATAAATATTTGAGTAAAAATTAGAGTGTCTCATATTATCTCATTCTTCCTAGCCACTGCCAGCACTTTTTGAATGGGTTGGCTTTTCTGAGGCTTCTCATTTCCTCATTAAGATGTTAAAGCGGCGAATAAGAGCAAAGGAAGATGAATGTGTAGTTAAGACTTTTGTAAGATTTAATAGAAATAATAAATTATTGTAACTACTGCTCATTAGACAATCCTACTTTTGTAGGGTAGTCTTATCATATTAGGACAATTTTTCATCTCTGCTGTTACAATAAGAGTTTTATTGTGAGACTGGAAACTACTTGCATAATATTTCTTCCCCTGACTTGTATTTGATGGTGCTTTTTGGGGAAATATATAATGAATCCCACTCCAAAAAAGAAAAAAAAAAAGATAAGGGATAAAATTCAGAAATCCCCAGTCATTATTTGCCATTAGCCAGATTTCTACATTAAAAAAAAACATTAAAATGGTCCATTGCTGGGAAATGGGCAATCTTTTGTTGAAATATAATATTGCAATAATAAAAAGGCATATCAGTTGTGTTAGAAGTTAACAACCAATTTGCCAGATGCCTACAATGATAATGCTTCATGAGCTGAGAATTCATTTCACTGATATGATGTTGCGATTATTATTACTCTCAGGCTTGGGTAATTCATATCTATTAAACCAAAGAAAAGGGCCACACGTCTCCCAACTTCTCCTTTTCTGCTACACTTTTAAACAAGATTGAAATTAAATTAATTTAAAGCTGTAAATAGATTTTTTAAATGCAATTGATCAGACATTGCACTTGGTATATGGAGACAACTATGCCATTAAAATTTTAGTCCGACTTTATTAATATTTTACATCAAGCTTCAAGAACACCAAGGGACACAAGATGAGCAATATGCTGTTGCAGAACAGAGTGTATCAAGAATATCCAATAAGAGGCGTACAATCAGATTTAGAAGATACACTGGTGAATCTCTTTTTTAAAAAGCGAAATCATATCTAGTGCTATTAACACTCCCTTAAGAGCCTGCCTCTTCCTTTCCAACAGACATAACGTAATTAGATGTGCTAAGAAGAGAAGCAGTGCAAACCGCAATTGCTTTAGCATTACAAAGATGAAACCTGTTCAGAATTTCTTCAACATGCACACAGCACATAAAGAACAAGACAGAAACAAGCCAAATCACAGTGAAGGCGCAACAACAGAAAGGCCTGGAGCAACACACTCTGCAATGGATGCCGTTTGGAGAAGGCTCGAGAAATAGTTCTCTGCAAATGAGAATAGAAATGCTCTGCATTCCTCTACTTCAGCACTGGTGCCCCTCTGTTGTTTTGGACTCCAGTTGATGTTGTTGTTGTTAAAATTACAGCCATATACAGTGGTGAAGGAACCCTCTCCGGCACCCGGGGTGGGATGCCGAGGGGCAGGGCAAACCGCTCAGTGACGCATGTGTGGTGTCTGTGTTAGTTTCTGTTTCTCACTGAGCAGCTGCTTGGAGTCACAGGACTGTTTACATTCCAGAGACCTTCCAGTCTCACAGGAAAGGGAGACGGGATGTGACGTTACTAGTTTCCTGTTTCCTTTGTTCCTTTGTTCCTTTGTTCCTATGTTCAGTTGCTCTCTGCTCTCACAGGGAGAGGATGTATATTTCTTTGCTCTCTGCGTAGCTAGAAAATAAAGTATAGCAATGTAGCTCATACTATCTCATCCTTCTGTGTGCTGTTTTGATGCTCTGCTGGGATGACGTGCCTGAGGCCTTATCAAAGGATCAGGTCGTCATTTAATCGTCGGGAGACGATTCCGAAGATGAGCCTTATCAGCTCAGTCGAACGGAGATTCCGACAGTCTGTACAGAGTGAGTGTGTGCGGCATCCCATACAGAATGCACACATGCACTCCATATTGGCTGTTGCTTGTGCGGCAGCCATACAGGTTGCCGCTCGTGAGCAGCATCCCGTATGGACTGCGCACGCACAGCGACACCCCTTTCCCCAGGGAACTACAGTTTCCAGAGTGGTTTAACAATCAATCCCTCTTTCCTGAAAGATGAAGAGGTTAAATTGGTAATGATTAAATGGGCACAAGATGTGGGGCACAGTATACAGATGGAGGAAAGGGAAAAACTATGGAAGAATGACATAAAATTTACAGCATGTGTGGCAATTAAAGAAAACTATATGAAAATGATGTATAGGTGGTATCTAACTCCAGTTAAACTATCAAAAATGTATAAAACTAAGGAAAGCAAGTATTGGAAATGCAAAATAACAGAAGGGACATTTTTTCATATGTGGTGGAGTTGTAAAATTATTAAGAAATATTGGGAAATGATCTATATTGAAATGAAGAAGATGTTTAAAATAACCTTTGTTTAAAAACCTCCAGAAGCTTTCCCATTAGGTATTACAGGAGTGGACTTACCAAGATCACAAAAGAACTTATTTATGTATGCAACTACAGCCGCACGGATACTATTAGCACAACATTGGAAAAAAGAAGGTGTTCCAGCTAAAGAAGATTGGCAAGTTAAATTAATGGAATATGCTGAAATGGCAAAAATGACAATGAAACTATGAGGACGAGAGGACAATGAATTTAAGGAAGAATGGAAGATGTTTATTGCATATATACAGAAGCATTGTACACAGGTCAATATATTAGCAGGGTTTTAGGACTACTTGTAATTTTGTTATGATGGACAATAGGTAATTTAAATGGCTTTCAAATTTAACAATGGACATGTGGCATGTTGATTAATAATGAAACCATGGAAGGGACTAGGGGGAAGTCGATCTGTTTTGTTTTGATTTTGCATTGTTGTTTTTATTTTTGTTATTTTTGGAAAATTAATAAAATGTTATCAAAACAACAACAACAATAAATCAATCCCTCTTCCCAAGGAACTCTGGGAATTGTACTTCTCTGAGGAACCTAGTCATCACAACCTAGGGGTTGGTTAGGTTGGCCCCTGCCAAGGATGCAGGATGGGGTTTGTGTGCAAAAATGGTGCCTCTCTTGGTGGAGGGATCTGCACACTGGGGTGGGGCATCAAGGGAGCCCTGCATAGCCCCCTCCCAGGTCGGTGGGAGCGCTAGATGTCCTCTTCAGGCTCTGGGGAGGGTGTCCTCGCAAGCCACAAGGACTCTCCAGGGTGCTGCCCATTTCTGAGTTTCACTTCCAGGTTCCCAGCACTGTGCATGTGCATGGTTGCAGGCAAGTAAATCACATGTAAATGGGGAGCAAGGGATTGGGAGAGGGGCACAAGGGAGCATAGATATGCCTCTGACCACAGCAAAGAAATGTTGAATTCCATGATACAAATATACTTACAAATATTCATAACTGTGCATATCATGTTTACAAAGTCCTCTGAAGTTATTCTTTTGGCAATCCGGCCAGGGTTAGGGAACTATGGCTCTTCAGGGGCCAGGGATGATGGGAGTTAAAGTTTGGCACACGTGCCACAGGATGGCATATACACTAGTGGCAAAAACTCTGGAAACCTTGTGGGGAAAGTGTATTTCTGAGGTTTGGTGGCTCATAACACCACATTTTGGGAGTAATGCCATAAAATTATATATCAATGGAAAGTTAATGTAATGAAGAATGTAATGCAACAAAGTTTGTTCAATTATCTGTATTCTATCAAAAGCTATAGCCAAATAACCAGAAAAAGGAAGCACAACTTGCTTAAGTTGATATGCAGTAGCTTTCTTTCATTTGAATGTAGCTTGTTCCTACATCAGCAATTTTGACATAATCCCATCTTTTGTTATATAACTCTCAAGTACCTTATTTTCAACAATAACATGAAAGACACAAATTACTCCAGCAGAAAAAATAACGTGTGTGTGTGTGTGTATCTCCAAGTTGGAAACAGAGGTCAAAGTCGGTTGCTGTGTCCTGCAGATGCCCATTAGCTCCCTCCCTCATTTGGCTGGGTACTCTTTGCGTACAACATGCACTATTTTAATCAATGCCATTGCGTGAGCATTAAAGATGCCAGGAGCTACATTGCTGGGCAGCATATGGCACAGCTGCTGTTTCTCTTCTTGGTTTTTGCCCAAGTTCTATTTCTCTTAGAACAGCAGACATTTTCTTCCAAATGCAGATCACAAGAGACAAGAGCATCTGACCCCTAGTGTGCCACCTTTGGCTCACACTGGGCTTTAAACTAAACCCTTTCTCAAACAGAAAAGCAAGAGGAAAGGGCAGGAGGACAGGCGTATTTGAAGAGAGATCAGTGCTATTGGGGGGAGAAAGAGCTTGCGATTACAGACTTCCTGATGATAGAAGCTAGAGGTTATGAGTCAAAGTTTTTCCCCCAAAGTAGAACAGGTAATAAGAAAACTCGCCCACAAAGTCCTGAAATTCCAGCCAAGCACAATGCAGTGGAAATGAATCTAACTTTCCCCCTTATTATAGTTTTTGACACATGCTCTGGTTTCTCATAGTTGTTTTTTTTATTGTGGCTTACAAGGCGCTCTGATTGACAGCTCCCACCTTTATGATCTTATTTTTTCTATCTATTTTATCTCCAGGTAGGCTCCTTCAGATTGAGCAAGGTTTTGTTTGTTTGTTTTTAAAGTCCAGAGAGCACTTGTATCACAAGAATAAACAACAACCTGATCTGTCTAGATTCTTATTGACCATAGATAACCATAGAAACCTACTCTAATTAGTTCATCCTTCTGAGATGGCATTCAGGTTCAGTTTCATGGTTCTTCCACACTTTTGGGAACAACATGAACATTCAACCAGGAATTTTTCTGGTGTGCATGCACATGCTTTCAATCTAGAAGCTTTCTATCTTTTTTTTGCTTACTGGATCTTTAATCCATTTGTACCCAATTATATCCAATATTATCAACACAAACTTTCCAATAACAATAAATATACAATTGTAATGTTTATCCCACAAGTCACTTTAATTCTTTCACATTCAAAGGAGCAGATGCAAACAGAGATTATGACTGGATGTATGTATGTATGGTATACTTGGCAGTGTAACCTACTATCTGCAGATTTGGAATAAATTGCATTTGCAGAAATGCCACGGTGATTCAGCAGTACTGTATGATGAATACTAGAAATTCCATGCTGTAGTAGAAAATTGATAAAATATATATGCAGAAGAAATATCCTTTATAATAATGAGTAAATGTTCCAGCATTCTTAATCACTGCAAGTCCCATGCTTCAATGCAATCCCAATATGTGCAATGCACATGAAGAATAAATGAGCCTTGGCAATAACAGATTCACCACATTCAGATGTGACAACTCCACAGGACATTGCATGGTCCAGGTGCTACCGTAGTTGAAATACTGTGTCTAGTATCTCACACTTTGAACAGGGAAGGATTTAGGGCTGTGTGAGCAGTGGGCACTGAGCCGAGGGGGAGCAGTCTCAAATTCCAGTATGCAAAGTGCTGGGCTCACCCTTCAGTTGGTAGAGCACGAGATTCTTAATCTTAGGGTTGTGGGTTCAAGCCTCACCTTGGACAAACAATTCCTGCATTGCAGAGAATTGGATGGCCATTGTGGTACCTTCCAACTCTCCTAAGGAGCTGTAAGGATCTGACAGGGTCCTAGAGTCCTCCTACCTCCTTCTCAAAGCCTAGTTAGCACTTTGAGAAGGAGATGGGAGGGCTCTAGGACCCTACCAGAGCCATTGCAGCTCCTTCCCAAAGCTGGGCACCTCCTTACCTGCAAGTAAATGTGAGGGGGGCATGCCAAATTTTGGCTTCACACAGGATGCCACAGTACCCAAGACCACCACTGCCTTGAATTATTATTTTTAAAACTAGAAAAGTTACAGAAAAGAACAGCTGATCAGAAAACTGGAACAGCTCCCCTACAAGGAAAGGTTACAAAGTTCTGGTCTTTTTCGGCTTAGGAAAAAGTGAGTAAAGCGAGATATGACAGATGTGTAAAAAATTGTGCATGGGGTTAAGAAAATGAATAGAAATGCTACCCATTCTGAATGCTGCCTTCTAGGATCAAAGGCAGAGAGTGCCTCTGAATTCTGGGGGAGGTAAGCAGAAGAGGACTACTGACCTCATGCCCTGCTTGCAGGCTTGCTAGAGTCATCTGGTTAGCCATTGTGGGAAGCAGGCTTTGGATCTGACCCAGGAGAGCTCTTCTTTGGAGTTCTGAATGAGCAGAACACGGAACAATTTTCTCTAGGTGAATTTGAGCAGGCACTTAGTTTCATTATACTTTAGGGGAAGAGACACACATAGCTCAGTGGTATAGCATCTGCTTTGCATTCAGAAAGTCCTAGGTTCTGACTCCCCAGCTTCTGAAATCCTGGAGAGCTGCTGCTTGTGAGATGGGCCAGTGTTTTGACTCAGTAGACGGCTGCTTCCTTTGCTCCTGCTTTTTTTAACTGTGCCTTTTCCCAGGCGTGACAATTTTGGCAAGCATTTTTATGGCACACCAGGGCACCAGCTAAGGAAGGATTTTTTCATTTGGTTTGATTTTGGAAAAACTGCTAGGTAGCTTGAAGAATGTTCAATACTGCATTTTTGCCATTATTATTATTATTATTATTTCTCTCTGGCCATTGCAGTCTGTTTCTGTTACTTGCTCCCTGCCTGCTTCCTTCTTAATGTTCTTGACCCTGTATCTGCCACATTTCGGCCTTGGACAACATGGTGCCAGCAACAGTAACCCCGCCCCACCTCGCTCCAGTCTCCAGAGGATGACACTTAACATCTCCTTCCACACAAGAGCAATAAAAACTCACAGATCCTTTATGGACGCTGTTTAGTGCACACACCAGTACTTCTTCCCTGCAGATAGCCTAGAGGGAATCTCCATGCACCTAAACTTCTTAAAACTAAAGCCAAACTTTGTCTGCTCTTCAGCCTTTGAAAATCTCTCTTTCTTTCTTGGCAAATATAGCCTGGCACAGAAGTCACTTGAAGGGAAGACAGCTAATCTGTTTTTAAAACCCTTTCCCTATTTAGATTCTGCTGCTTTCTTAACCTTTTCCTCTCCCCTTAATAGATTGAGCCTGTTGGTTGCATAATAATTTGACAATGTGTTTTGTTTTGGGCTTTGTCCTGTCAGGCAGCTGGTGGGGTGCATAATGGCCCATGGGTGAATGCGTTCTGTCACTAGCTGTTCATGGCATGCAGCATCAAGAGAGGTAATTTGGAGCTTGCATGAACTCGTAGCATGGACAGAAGCCTCGGGTCCCCTCTTCCCTCAGTAGATATGTCATTTCTCACTGACACAGCAGCGGGAGAACCGATTCACCCAACTAATTTATCAAATTGAAATAAACAACAACAACCCTGCCAACTGCGAGAAATATGGACATGAGGAGGGAATGCAGAGTCTAGGTAGGACAGGAGAATGTGATTCTTAGGCAGAGAAATGAAAAGACGACAAGAAGCAAAATGGGCAAAGTAGGTGAAGACATCTGTGTAGACATCTGTACTGTACACTTAGCAGGAAAAGTTATCTTGATTTAGGGGAGAGTTTTCACTGTGATGGGATGCGGGTGGTGCTGTGGGTTAAACCACAGAGCCTAGGACCTGCTGATCAGAAGGTTGGTGGTTCGAATCCCCACGACGGGGTGAGCTCCCGTTGCTCAGTCCCTGCTCCTGCCCTCGGCCATTAAAGTGAGATGAGCACTGCAACTCCAGAGTCGGCCACGACTGGACCTAATGGTCAGGGGTCCCTTTACCTTTACCTTTCACTGTGATAAAATAATGTAAATGCTCAAGTGTCAGAGTGTACTTTTTATACATCCATAAAAAGTTGTGCAAAACTAGTCAAGCTAATCCAGACTTCCATGCATCAAAACTTATGTGGTGATGGGCACCTAAAAGGGCTCCAGCGGCTATCTTGAAAATCTAGATTAATAAAATTATGTTAAAAAGAGAGAGAGAACCAACATATGTCTAAGACACTTAAGCTTAACTCATTATATCTAAAATTACATACATTTACCCAAGGTATATTATATGCACAATATTTATAATAGTGGTCAGTGCTTTTTTTTCTAAAAAAATGTTTAGGGGTACTCTCATTTTGACTCAAGAAAATCACCGGGAAAGGAAATGAAGTCGCCACTGGAGGTGGTAACAACGAAACTGACCAATCACCGTGATAGATTCCAACTCCTATTTCACACATTAAACGCTCGCTTCCGTCTGAGACTTAGGAAACACCTTGACAGGAAATGAGGCCGCCATCGGGAATAGAAACAGAACTAATGATTCACCTTGCTAGAGAAGAAACTTTTTTTTTTTTACTTTCTTCTCTCATTAGATTCACAAAATGTTTAGGGGTATGAGCCCCCCTGTATCCCCCAGAAAAAAGCACTGATAGTGGTTAAGCCTTGTGAGGTACTATAATGCGGCATGGTTTTATAAGTGTTAATGCATAAGTACTTGTATTTATGTACAGTTATGTGTATTGTTCTGTACATCTGTACATGCTGGTTACTTTAGGACAGGTTTCCTCAAACTTGGCCCTCCAGATGTTTTGAGATTACAATTCCCATCATCCCTGACCACTGGTCCTGCTAGCTAGGGATTGTGGGAGTTGTAAGCCAAAAACATCTGGAGGGCCGAGGTTGAGGAAGCCTGCTTTAGGAAGCCTGAAGTGTATATGCATGCAATATTGTATATGAAAATTGTTTGTATTTTTTGTGGAATCAATAAACGATAACAACAGCTTTGCTTCTCACTGAGATCAAGGAGTGAGTCATGAAAGGGGAGGGATGAATCTATAAAGGCTCAACATCAGAATTTTCAGAAAATTCCATGCATAGTTATTATTTTTAAAGCCCTGAATAGCTGGAACCAGAGCATCTCAACTACCACATTCACCCATTTGAACTTGCCTGAACAATGAGATATGCCCATGAGGTCCTGCTCTGTACCTAACTTGCTTTTCAGACATATTGTAGAAAAGTAGCAGAACTTTGTCTGTTGTACAGCCCAGAATTTGGAATGCCCCCCATGTTGCTCATTTCTCACTAAGTAGCTAACAGTACAATCATGTACACACATTTAACAAGGAAATTGTTTCAGTCTTAAATTCAGTACTCCACAGCTTCTCATCAGTTTGCATTTTTCAAAGTCGTTATGAAAATTCATCAGCATTTCACTGTGAATTTCTCTTCATTTACACTTTTTTTGTATGCAGTCTTGCCTAATATAATGCAATTTGTATGTTCTTTCCACTAATATGGGCACTTCTAAACACACTTTACCTTAGCAGGGAGTAAAGTCATATTGAACTTTTCAGCAGGCATGTATAGGATTAAACTTTTCATTTTTATAATGTGCTTCTTTGGAGCTCTGTCTTCTTAAAATGTACTCTGACTGCTGCTGGGATTTTTGTCAATTAAAAAAAATCAGATTAGGGATTAGTAACTTGTTTCAGATTAAATTTCAATGCTGTTTACTTGTTATCCATGTTTTACTTTGTTATGTTACATGATGCTATTGCACATCCTGATAGAAAGGTAGGGTGTAATTTTTGAGGATACACGAATAAAAGCAATAAAAAGCAATATTGCAGACCACTAGTACAGTGTTCCCTTGCCTCTCCACAAGCTCCTTATACTTCTCTTCAAGCAAACCTTTGATGTGCTAGTACAGCACCTTTTTTGTGGATCAAGCTATAGGTTAATGAGAAAGAGTAAAATAAAAGATGAAGGCGACGGAGAAAATAACAGATACGAACATTCACACTTGCCTTGCAAGCCTATTAAAGGCTTCCTCTTATTTCATAATAATTGCTGTCTTCCTTATTGACATAGAACATTGCAGCTAGTCAAGTTTCATTTTTATTTCTCTGTGTAAATATATGGGGGGGGGGGGAGACCTGTCACTGTAAACAAATGGCAGACAGAAACACCCAACAACTTGTACAGATGCTGTTATGCCTCCACTAGCCAGACAGGTTATTATTAAGTCAGAATTTGTTGTAATCATCTGTTAAATTTAATGCCAGTTTTCATGAGTTGTTTGAAAAACCGTCAAGAAGTTAAATGCTTCCCTGTTTGTATTACCGTTATTTCAACATAAATCTGTAAGTAAGATATATAATAACTCTCAGAAAGAAACAACAAGGATGAATCAAAGTGTAATAGATGAGCATCCTCAAATCAAGACAACCCCGCCCAGTCCACTAGCCATCTGGGAGTACAAAACCTACCTCTTTCTAAAAGTTAGAGATGCCTGAGGAATTTGATATCTGCAACGTCCAAAAGGCACGGGCCTGATCTGCAGCTCTCAAGCTAATGTACATCTCAGAACACAGTTTTCCCACCAGCTTTCACATTTAGTAGACTGGCGTGATTCACAGCTCAAAAAATGTACTACAATACATTCTTAAATGAACATGTTGCAATAAGGTATGTTACAAAACGAGTATTTTAATAGAGATGTCGGTGCATTTTGAAACTAACCAATCAACCCACAATTCATGGGTAAGTAAGATGGAATGGACTTATGGGTGAACATGCAAAACTGGAAACAAACAGACTGACCCATCAAGAGTTCTGACCCATGTTTGACTCTGAGCAGTTAATCTGAGATGCTCCAAGTTTTTGTGGGTTCCTGGATAACAGGTTTTAATCCTTCCTGCCAAGTTAGGAAGATTTGAATGTTTGGGGGGGGGGAGGAATGAAAAGGCTGCTCACATTTGTAAGCCTTTTTTTTTTTTTTGGTGAACCTTTTGTTTGTGAACTTTTAATTAAGGTGTGTTACAGAAATGTTGTAATTCCCTACAAGTCTTCCAAGGGCTTGTAGTAGATTTGCAGCAGATCAACAAGGGTTTGGGATTCCCAATCATTTAACAATGGAAAGTAAACTAAAGCACATATCTGCCATGGCTGGCCTTGGGCTAATCGTTTATCAGCCTTTGTGGTCCTCTCCTCTAAAACATAAATATAAATCATTCTTGGATTGTGAATCACAGCAGAATGGGAAGCAAATGGCATATTCTTGCACCCCCACCCCCATGATGCAATGGAATATTGTGTCTAGGAAGTGAAAGACTCTCCCAGGCAAAACGTTCTGCTCGTGTCATTTCTGTTATCCTTCAACACCTTCCTTCTTCTTCTTAGTGCCTGGAATGCTATGGAAAGGGTTGAGGAGGCATTGGTCCAAGTTTGAATTGATTTGCCCTCTAATCAGCTCTGATCTCAGCTTAGCTGTGTGTTCCTAATGGGGACTGACATTGGTCATACAGTTACCCTTTTGCTAAAATTATCTATATATGCATCCAGGATACACTTATCATTTATCCAAAATATGTGTGTGGGTGCAGAGAGAGAGAGAGAGAGAGGAAGTGAATCTTTTTAGAGCACTGATAATGCTTTGGCTCAGACTCTGGCACACATTCCGTGGGTCTGTGGTCTAGAGCCAAGAGCCTTTTTGCTACAGATCACCATTGCAACGTTTTGCACTTCATGCCTAGAGGGAAGACACAAGAGGCTGATCTTGGCTCAGAGCATTTGTGATGAGAAACAGAATTAGGTGATCTTGACGGTCTATAGGTCTACGGCCCATTTGGCCTTGACACTACATTAGTTTAAAATGATGGTGCATAATTCCACTTGGCACTATCATTGCATTTAAGAGTCCCATGGAATGGCTGCTCTTTTTTATACTTTATACTTTTTTATATACTTTATTGTTTTATACTTCTGGGATCACTGTTTATTTGATTCCCAGTTTCTGAATTTAAGGTTAGCCTGGGTTTACAATTTCATACTTTGCTGAACAAACATGACATTCGTAAATATGCCCTTTAAAGTAAAGGGAGAGGGCAGAAAAAACGTAGGTTGTGCACAGACAAAGTGAGGTGCACTTGTTCCCATTGACATACAATAATTTCATTTTATTTACAAAATGTATATAATGCTTCATATAAACAGAAATCTCTAAGCTGTAGAGATAGGACAAGTCATGCCTGACATGTCCAACTGATTCCAATAAGAAGCAAGCACAACTAACAGCCTGGATCCAACCCAAATAGTTTTACGGTTTTATTGTCAAGGACACATGATGATTCCTCTGTGTCTGACTTGGGAAGGAGGGAATCACTGAAGAACAGGAGGGAAAGTGGCAGAATTGTTTCGGATTAGTGGTGCTAGATTGGCTGTGACCACCCAGACCAACGAACCGGAAGCATTAGACTTGAGTTCCCCATCTAGGGAGGGGATGAGAACAGGCAGACAAAGAGAATGGAGCTGCCAGGAAGGAAGGAAACTCAACATAGTGCCTGGCAGAATATGGGGTGGAGCCTAGTAAGATATGAAAGAAGACTAGTGTTGTCTGGAGGTGATGCTGACTGCTCATTCAACGAATGAGGCTGCAGGATGGATCTGAAATTATTTGAAAAACCTTTCAGTTCAAGCATAAAAAATAGTCTGCTTCCTTGATTCTGCCCTTATGCTGAGATTTTACTCTTTCTCCTGCAGGTCCTGAGAAGGAGGCTTTCAATGTTTAAATCCTTGTGCAAGAACCTAACAAAGTCTCATTTTTTGTCAGCAGAGTAGAACAGTGAGCAAATGTTCCTGCTGAAATTTAGGCTTTCAGCACTTTTTCCCCTCCGCAAAGGTGGGGGACCTATTAGCCTGGTCCTCCCACGGGAGCCTGATGGATCCAATGGGTTTCCAAACAGCTCCAGGGGGTGTTCCGGCAGATATTACTGGCTTTCCTGTCAAAGCCCTGGCTGATCTCCTTAACACCCAAATGTCTCGAGTTATTGACGCAATTGTCCCTGGGTGTCCTCTCCCAGTTTGTGGAGCCTGTTTGTCTCCCTGGTGTCCTCCAGAGCTTAGGGCAAGCTGGGAGATGGCTCGAACACAAGTGGAGGAGGACTCTAGTTGAATGCAATCAAACATTGGTGAGGGTTCATCATCAAGCCTACCTAGTGACCGTGAAGGCAGCAAAGAAGGCATACTTTGCTGCCTTCATTATAATCACATTGTGTCACTCAGCAAAGCTTTTCTAGGTAGTGAAGGGCCTTTTACAGTGTGGCCTAAAGGAGGTGACAGAACTGATGGTAGCTTGTTGTGACCTGTTTGCAAAGCATTTTGAGAATAAAATTGCTTGCATCTGTCAGGACCTTGACTCCACTTGTTACAGCAGATGACTCTTTAGAGGTGTCCAAAGCACTGTCTCGTTTTGTTATGTTGGATGAATTTTAGTTAGTAAGGCTCAAGGATGTGGACAAGGTGCTTGGATAAGTCAAGGCCACCACTTGCACTCTGGATTCTTGCCCCTCTTGGCTGATAAAAACTAGCAGGAAGAGGGGTCAGCCTGCTAGACCAGGGAGGCGATTAATGCCTTCTTGCAAGAAGGGCTGGTCCCTGCATGCTTGAAGGAGGCAGGGTAAAACCACCCCTCAAGAAATCCCCCGGTAAGCCCTCCCCCCTGCTACTGCATAGGGGAGAAAGGGATAAGAGGGAGAGGAAAGCAATGCAATGCTATCTTCCTGCACACCAACATGTCCCTCCTATATCAAAAGCCCCTCAAAGCTAGAGTTATTCCTCTTAATATGGAATGGATGCTATTGCCCACTGTGGATATCAGGATGACCTTATCTCATAATCACAGACAATTTGGAGAGAAGGTTGGTGAATGCTTCCCCTTTCTTCCATTCTGTTTTTCCCCCCAAGTTTTTTAATTAAGTTTTACAAAATTATACACAAACAAAACACATAAACAAACATAAATCATATCCTTATTAAAATTACACTTATTGACATTGTTAAGTGACTTCCTCGCTTCCCCTTAGTTGAATTTCCATGCATATCCTTATAACGGCTTTTCAAATCATAATTCTTATAAATTTAACTTAGTCCAATAACATCCTTATATCTTTTCAATTCGAAATTGTACATGTTAAACATCACTTAACTTATATAAATTCCTACGCCAATCTGTTGCCTGCAAGCTATTTCCAGTTAGTTTAACTTAACAAATTTAGCTAAGTAATTGTTAAATTTTGTCCATTCTTCCTGATACTCCTCCTTCTTCCGGTCGCGGACTCTTCCGGTTAGGTCGGCTAGGTTAGGCCCCCTTTCTTTCATTCTTCTTGGTGCAAATGTGGCCCAGTTACCACACAGGAGCATAATGGTGCCGTGTGGGTTTGCATGTTCTTCTCCTCCCTCCTCTTCCTCCTCTCCTCTGTCACAAGCAACCTCCTCCCGTTCATTTGCAGATATAACTACAGTTAGTGTGCTATCGTAGAAGAGTCAAACGACAGTTTACTCAGCAATCATTTGTAACCATGGTTGCACAGCTGTGAGAAAGGCAGGGGTAGATATTGTATGAGCTTGCCAGGCACTCCTGATTAGTGAACTACAGTCACAGGCTGGGTTAGGTCTGCCCAAAGCTTCTATATCTAATATGGCAAACAGAAACTTAATATAATTTCCTTGATAAGAAAAATAGTGATAGGCTGGTTGTGAACTCTGGGGTGGGTGGGTGTGTTGCCGGAATGGCATGCACTCATGCACCTCTGCTTCATTTTTGGTACTCTAAAAGCTGTTCTTACCACAAATGACCAGTAAGCTAGTGAACACTTCAGAAAGCTCTGTTTTATTGGACATAAATGCTGCTATCCATAAACATAATTCTTCATATAGTGTTTAAAGCACTGCTTTATTAAAGTTCTCTGCATTCATTCTTTTTCTTTCATTCCCCCCACCCCCCAATGGTGTGTGCCAAGGTGACAGATAACAGCAGAGGGAAGGGGAGAATGTTCTGCAGAGAGTGCTTTGTGCTTTTCAGGCCACGAGCAAGTCCTTGGAAGGTCAGGTATTGAACATGACTGCGATAATTCTAAACCAGCCTTCTGAACCATCAAATCACATCAAACTCAGCCAGATGAGAACAAGCCTAAAGGTATAAGTGTGACATTTTCATTCTCTGCGGTCCAAATCCTCACACATATCAGACTGTCAAAGAGGAGAACAATTGGGGATTAACTTCTAATAGCTACGTCTGCTTCCACAGACTCCAGAACAAAGAAGGTGGCTTACATTTTTATTTCACTTTATTGATTGATTGTCCCACTTCTATCTTCTCTCTTTCTCTGATCAGGCCAGTTTCTGACTTGAATTTCTTAACTCTTGTTCTGAAGTCAAGACTCTGCAATAAAACCCAAATATGGCGACATGGTCTAGTGGACTGGCTAGATGGTAGATGCATCATTCTTTGGTGAGGGCGGACTTATCACTGCAGGGTCACAGGCAGCATGCTCTTGTCTGGTGCCTGGAAGAATTGCAAGCGCCTGGACCCTGGGATGACACTAAACCACTTCTAGAATGTTTGAGTGCATTGACATAGATCCACTGCTCACTCCTTAGAAACCTTGCATGAAATCTGCAGGATGCCAGACCGTGTTTCATTGATGAGTTCAGAAGTGGCAGCTGGTCCATTTGTATTTATAGCAATCTTGACCAGGAAGTATTACAGTGGGCATAGCATCAATTATTACAGGCAATTGCAAATATAATGTTTGTGAAGTGTTTTGTGATGGGTATTAGTAAGAGGGTATATTAATTATATTTAATCCTCTAAGACCCTAGTGCATTGGTTAACACATTGAATTAGCTCAGGCAAACACAGACCACTGAACACATAACAGTGACTGCCCCTTCTTTATCAGGGGATCAGCCCCCTGCCAGTGGCAGAGCTTCATGCTCCGGCACCGGTGGGGGGGCTGGAGAGCAGGCGGGGGGCTGGTGCGCGTCCCGGGGGAGGGGCACACCGTCTGCAGGGGCATGACGCTCAGCAGGGGCGGGGAGGCAGCCATGATGGCACCCCACCAGGATCGTGCTGCTGGGGGCGGTGCGTCCCCCCCGCACTCCTCTTCCTCCGCCAGTGCCCCCTGCAATCCCCTGCACAACCCTAAGGGAGTTTTCAATGCACATGCTGTAGCTATGTGATGTTTTGTTTTGCAAATCGCACAACTGATTCCATGCCTGATCTATACCTCATCCAATTGGTACAGACTCTGCAAAGTTAGTTTCATCTGCAAATAACTGCAAGTATTGACTTGATTACATCTCAGAGGAAAATCTGTCCCTCCCCAGAAAGGCTTTTGTATGCAGTGAAGTATTTTGTCTACAGACTTGCTACATTTGTAAGAAAGACTCTTGGCAAATTGACAAGTAGTCTTCATGACCTAACGTTTGGGGGCTAAGGCCTGGCAGGGGGGAAAGTCTGGTTGTTATATTGCCTGGCAAATTGAAGCACATGGAGAGGTGTCAGTAGTGCAAGGTTCCTGTGCAATGGTACCTTAACTTTTTTTCTGTATATTCTTTTACTGCCCTTCATGGCAGATGGGAGAAATATTGCTCCTTTGAAGATACATCAAGGTAGAAATCAAACCTTGTTTCATACTTGGACTCTTAAGGATCTGAGCTGCTTGATGCTGTAGTAAGAGTCAAAAAATGAAAGCAAAAAACCCACCCTCTTTCTTCTTCTGCTGAGTTTTCTGCAATTCACAGAGAACTAGGAGAGGAATTGTTTCTCTCCTGCCCCACTGGACTTTTGCAAATGGCACATGGCACTGCGGCTGAAGTCCAGCTCAAAGGAAGAGAAAACACCCTTCTTTTTTTCTAAGTTCTGTGCCACAGGGGAAGGATCATTGGTGACCAAAAATAAGCTAAGCCAAATGTATAGATTCAAAGCATTCTGATAATTACATTGTTTAGATTCTCAATGGACCAAATTCAACAAGGTATTTTAAGCAGCTCACAAGGGCTGCCTGCCACCTTTGTTGCTTGCTCACTTGCCTGTCTTCTGCCTGTAGGTTCCCACTGAACTGCAACATGATGACAACCTTACATTTTAATGTATATAGGAAGAAAGTATATTTAAACTACCCCCACCTGCAAATCCTGTGAACTGCAGTTTGTTTAGGCTGCTGTGAATTGTAGCTCTGTGGGGGGGGGACTATAGTTCCCAGGATTCTTGGGGGTGGGTGCTTTAAATCTATGGTGTATATGCACCCATAATTTTAAGATCCACACCACAACAACTTCACCATAATGTCAGCTGAAATAGAAAGGTCTTGCCAGATGCTCAGGCTTTTGCTGTGAATCTCTCTCAAGGAAAGCACCTGAGCCTGTCCATTTAACCTTGACAGACCTAAATTGGTACACAGATGGCGAGGTTGAAAAGAATTACTCTCAGCTCATTGAAGGGATTGAGATGGTGTATTTTCTGTTAGAAGTGAGTGCTTCTTCCAACATCATGAGCTCTAAAGTTTGGCTCTTCTTCTGTTGGACACACATTTGATGGTTTTAGAAAGAGTAAAGTAGACATCCAAGGAACTGAGAAGAATGCAAAACACAAGGCAGACAAGACAGAGAGAGAGAGAGTAATAAACCAGATTTTTTGGGGGGGAGAGAAGAATACACATTAATCTGCAACTCTAAAAAAAAGCAGTAAAAAAGCTGGGTCAGGATCCGACCTCAGTTTAATATCCTGGTTAACATTAAACTAGAGTTCCCCATTTTAGTATAGTGGGGAATATTGTTTTAAATCAATCAGGGCCTCAGAGCTGAGGCCAGGAGGACAGAAGGGGCACACGGTCCTAACACTTGTTTCTGAATTCATAAACCATGGTTTGAAGAAGCTGGAAATGTTCCAAAGTGGGCACAAGGGAGAAGAGCTATAAACATCATTGTATGAACTATTTCCTAGCAATCACAAACTCATAAGCCCTCATCTATATCAACATGAATAGTCTCTCTGTCTCTCTCTTTTGTTACCATTTAAATAACCACACAACAAACAACTCCTATCCTAATACAGCATGATTTGTCAATTGATCCCAGCAGCTGCTATTGGAACCTTAAACTGTGTCACAACAACATCAGATGCTGAAGCTAGTTTTCCCAGCCCTCTCAGTCTGCAGCAGTCGTTGCATAATGTTGCCATATGCTGTGTCTTCCTGAATCAAACCGGACTGGAATGGAGCATAGAGTAATCTCATTGTTTGCATTTTATGGGGCCGCATGTTTTGTAGACATGAATTGTATATATGCCAGACTGGTTGAATCTAATTGAAAGAGGCAACACAAGTATTCACCAATTTCAGAGGCCTAACCCTCAGAGCTTTGTGTGCTAATGAGGATCAAAGTATGTACTTGAGGAGGTTTCTAAGGTCTGGCTACTGAAACAGTATTTAGTACCAATGATTCTCTTTTGCAGCAAATTAGTTTTGCAGTAAACCTTGAAAACATATGAAACATGTATCATATATGTCTGTGTCTTTTTATGCCACAGAAGCGTAGGAGAGCCACTTTAAATTTCTGTCAGTATGTTGGATCTTTGCAGACTGCCAGCTAATTGGTACCATTGTTATGTGCACAATTAAGCATTACAAATGAGCAATAAAGCAGATGATGGATGCCAAAAACTTCATCTTGCATATAATAGCAGCTGTGCACAACTGGCCAGCCACAGACATGGAGCCAACATGTGCAGGGATTTCCATCAGGTATTGCACATTCATGTGGTCATCTGAATTAGCTCTGATAAGGATGCTGCTGTTGATTAAAGTATACTTAAATTCTAGCTATCTTCCAGGCAAGCTGAGAAGATCAAGCAGAGTTAGAGATCACCTGCAGACACCAAGTGCAAAATAATTTGAAATCCTCTCCCTGCCCCACTTTTTGAGAGGGAAGGATCTGCGGAGGTATAGAACATGTTTCTTAACTTGCTGAAATGGAGAACTACTGCACTCTTGTGTGGCTCTCATAGGATCATGCAGAAGAAATTTCCAGTGGACTGTGCCCTAAGTAGTTATGGTACTGAACCTCTGCCAGAATGGTTGGGGCAACCCAGTCAGAGGGGTGGGATACAAGTAATAAAATTATTATAAATAATACTGAGGTAGATTACTTTATATAAGGCAGCTTTCTATGTCCCTAAACAGCACGATTGACCCATGTTAAGATTTTTTTTAAAAAAAAAACACACACAAAAGTTTTGCTGTAAAAACAAAAACAAAATCTGATTTATGGGAATAATTGATGTGTACAATTTGCACAGTTGTAATTGCAAAGGCGTTTAATTCCACCAAGTCAACATATTTTGGGACATGTAGCTTAATTTTTCACCTCCATGGTAGAGTTTGACTAAATGCATTTTAATGCATTGGGATTATCATGCTTTGGCTTTAATGTTCCTAAGGATATGGTGGTGTCTTACAGAGAAATGCATGTAAGAACTGATCAGTGCCTTAAGTTGTTATTTAGCCAGTGGTAACACAATAACAAGCTTTTTGGCGAGATGATGAATGTAATGTAATGTGTTTGAACATGCATTTTGTGTGTGTGGAACCTAATTAACAAACCTAAGCTACTTCTATTCAAACACTCTGGAAAGATAACAGCAGTCACAAATGTTAAATATCTGTTTTCCTTTTCTTTGCTTACTCATGCATTTATTCAACACTTGCTATAGCAGTTTATCTAAAATTAGGTCCAAAGTAATTTAGGCAACCATACTCTATGAGAGAGATTCTGTAGAAGGCTTTAAATCATAGTGACAGCCATTAGAACTTGCTTAAAGTATTTCTCAACAACTCGGGGGATAACAATGGAGAAACTTTAAAAGCGTAACTCCCCCATATTTGAGAAATTAGTCAGCTTACAGAAATGGCAGCACTATATTCGGCTTCAATCCAAATATTCTCATACTAACCAAGTTTCACAGCTGCAAGCCTAAATCCGTTTGCTTGAAATGGATTCTGCCCTACCGTTAGGCGGAATGAACCACCCGACTCAGGTGATGGATCTGAAGAGGGCAGTGGTGGAAGCCTCCCCTCTGGCCATTCCCGTCGAACTCCCAGGTTTTCCCTTCTGCTGGAGAATGGAGTTACATATGTCCCCTAAGCTAGATGGGAAATGTTGTCCATCACCGGTATTGAAGTAAGCAGGGGAGCGGGTGGTGCTGTGGTCTAAACCACTGAGTCTCTTGGGCTTGCCGATCAAAAGGTCAGCAGTTCAAATCCATGCAATGGGGTGAGCTCCCGTTGCTCTGTCCCACTCCTGCCAACCTAGCAGTTCGAAAGCACACCAGTGCAAGTAGATAAATAGGTACCACTGTGGCGGGAAGGTAAACGGTGTTTCCATGCACGCTGGTTTCCATTGCACCAGAAGCAGTTTAGTCATGCTGGCCACATGACCCAGAAAGCTGTCTATGGACAAATGCTGGCTCCCTCAACCTGAAAGTAAAATGAGCACCACAACCCCATAGTCTCCTTTGACTGGACTTAACCGTCCAGGAGTCCTTTACCTTTACCATTACCTATTGAAGTAATATTCAATGGCCATTCCAGTTGGCTTCTATACATAGAATGGAGGAGAAATACCATCTTGTAAGCACTATTGAACTCAGGGGAGTTTATTTTAGATAAGCATGCATAGGACATAAAAACATAAGAAGAGCCTGCTGGATGAGGTTGGTGGCCCATCTAGTCCAGTATTCTTTTCTTCCAAGGACCACCCAGACACCTGTAGGCCACTTGCAAAAGGGACCTGAGCATAAGAACGTTCTCTCCCCCTATGGCTTCCAGCAACTGATATTCATAAGCATTACTGCCTTGGATCATGGACACAGAGCATAGCCAGCATGCCTAGAAGCCATTGACAGACCACTCTTCCATCAATTTGCCTAATCCTCTTTCAAGGCTACCTAAGTTGGTGGCTATCACTGCCTCCTGTGGGAGCACGTTCCAAAGTTCAACTACGTACTGCATGAAAAAGCACATTCTTTTATTTGTCTTGAATTAGATTCGATTTTTTTTTACATATATAGAAAAGCAAAACAAAAAAATATGGATCTGTTTCTACCTTTCTCAGACAATCTTCTCACCCTTCTCTTCCTCCATGCCCAGGAAAGGGAAATATGGTGAATCCACATCAATGGTAAAAGTCTGAGCCGGCCTAAGTGACTGGTTGTATCCCACCCCTAATCTGAGGATATTTTTCTATATTTTTGGTTTTCATCAGAATCTGTATGATTCCGTACAGATTGATTTGTGAGAATTTTTCTTTTGTACTACATATAACAGATTAAAAAATGGTGAGCAGCCTTGTCATTTCAAAAATGATGGATTAAGGGGCAGAGTAGGAAAGCTGGAAATTATTAAATGGATCATTGGGTTGGACCTTTACTCCTTAATCAGCAATTTCTCTTTGAAGACAGTAGGTGTTTTGCTGACAGTGAGATTGAGAGCCAGATGTTCAGGCAAGTCCTCTGGGTGGCAAAGTTGTATTGTGGGTGGGTCAACTTTATTTTCACATAAATAAAGGGTTATCATCTTTATCTTGCCAGAGAGAGAGAGAGAGAGAGAAGGCAACTTACAGATACTAAGGAGATGAGCTTAAAAAAAGGCAAAGTTATAGTTTTTAAATATACAGGAACATTTCATGCAAGCACTCATTGAGGAATATGTTTGAGCTGTGCTGTTTTACTAGAAAAAGAGGTGCCAGAACTCACCATGAACACCTCCCTTATTCTCTTATTACGGCAATGGCGCCCACCTGAGAGGTGCCAGAACTGAGTTCCGGCGAGTGCCGCCTGAAAAAAAGCTGGAGGAATCGCCAAAGGCTTGGTATGCAGCCAGAGAACCAGCCAGTAATTGGACCTGGAATTATGTTATGCTTAGGACAACACCATTATTATAAACAGGAGGCAGGATGAATAAATGCAACAATTTTTAAAATGAATGACAGCGCTTAAATTCCAGCACAACATCATCTTCATTTCTAGGAAAGAGATATTACCTATTCCAATTGTTTTAAGTCACCATTGTTCATCATTCTTTTGACTGCTTGATGGTTAATGCATAATGAAGGGAAACGTGGCTGTGGGAGAGGCACAAGACAAGGAACCATTAAGCAGTGACACTTCATCATATTATTTCAGTTTGATTGCTTTCTGTTTCTGCCCATTCAGCTTCAGGTTCAGTCATGCAGCCTCTTATTTTTTTGTACAGGCACAAAGACTTATCCTTCACAAAGTTGTGTCGTTTTTTTCTCCCTCGGAGAGGCAGATTGTGAAGTGTGGCAGTGTGGGGGCCGTACAACAGAAGACCCACCAAAGAGCAGGACTCATCATAGTCAGAACATGGAGTTTGGGGAAATGTCAGGGATGCTATCCCTCATGCACAAACTGCACACCAAGCAAAGCAACAGATGTTTCTTTAAAAATACATGAAATGACCAATTTCTGTTTCAATGCAAAGTGAGCAACTTCTGCTGATTGCTACAGAGGGATGAAGCTGCAATCCGTTGAAAATAGAAGCTGCAGACTATCATTGCCATTGTGTTTAACATGATGCTTCATTGAATGATATAGGAGGCACTCCCCTACCTTTGCTGACACTGTACATGAATAAAATGCAAAATATGCTGAATAAACAATGCAATGAGTAAAATTACTTTGTTATACAAGCCAGAAACGGCACTGGAGCATGTGGCTTCAGAGCTATTTCTAAATATTCTTGAAGCCAATTGATCTTTAGTTCCAATATGCTTATTTAATCAAAAGAGAAAAGGATAATTCAAATCATAGTAATGTTTGAAATGCCCCACCTCCCTCTATTGCCTCTATTCTTTTACGTAAGCAGCAGGCTGATCCACCCCATTTTTTCCTTATTATAAAGAAATGCTCAGAAAAGTAAATTAAAAGAAATGGCTTAAAGATATCAGGAACATTAATAACAGAGTGTTATACACACAGATAGCACATTTCAATGTTTCCTTTAAAATCTGACACTAGTTTGGGACAGTATTGATTCTGTTTGCTATTCGTCAATAAATTCATTTCCTACATTAAGGTAGAAATGAAAATAAAATTTAGAATATATTTTCATACCCAGCAACAGAGCTAGCAAGAAATAATTGAAAGTTGCTTGATTTATTAGGAATTGTATTTTCCTGATTGTATTGCACAGCTGCTTTTCTGTTTCATCACTTTACAGTTGATAGGAAGATGCATTTGTGGACAGTGGAAGCAGATATTTTGACAGGTTCCATTGCCTGTTGAAATCCATCACCTACTATTTCACACTGAAATCAATATCCTACTGACCTGTCTTAAATATGACCCGGAGTGTGTCATGTTTTGTTGAAAATCTACTAGCTACAACGGAGAATAAATACAATGTACATAACATCTGGCATTATCCACTTCTTATGAGCCTCAGGATATGTCTGCAATAGATTACAGTTTAAGAGCCCACTGCAGGCGGAGGTGGAAGAAAGGGAAGACAGCAAAGAACTGGGCTTAAACAAGCCACAACTTTATTAAACAGAGGATTGGGTCAAGGAGTTCTCCACAGCTGTTAACACCAAATAACAAAATCATTAGGCCGTGCTATGTTCAACATAAACATTGCAAGGCAGGCACAAAGCTTCTTGAGGCACAGCAGGATAGATTAGAAGCATAAATTGTTCCGTGCATATAAGTGGGGTGGCTCAAGGAAGGTTGTATGCCATTTGTAACAGCAATTTGCGTGTCAAATATCCAATTTAATATAATAAATAAATAGCCTTGAACCCAAGTACAGAGGCAACAATGTTCCCTTTCAACTGATTTATGCCCATCAGGTCACTTGAGCCACCTCCTTAGGACCCTATATCAAATTAAGCCAATTGTCAACATGCACTCAAGCCCAGCCTTGCTGATCTCTGGTCTTACTGACCTAGTTCAAGGCTTTGTAAGCCATGGCTTATGAAGCTGGCATTGAGCAACAAGACAAAGTGCTCCTCTCTTACCAAGCCTTTCGTCCCTACTGTTGTGGGCTAACTCTGGAGCAAAAGATACCGGCTAGTCTCAACATCCAAATTGGGGGACTCTGGCTTAATGTTGGTTGACAAATGAGACACCCCATGAGAGCTCTGGCGGACTGCGTTGACTGTCTGAAACCAAGCCAATCAGTGTGAAATCCAAAACCACCTACCCCATAAAAATCACTTGCTTTCTCTTTTAGTGAAAGCTTCCTGCATGGAAAAACAACCAGACCATAAACAAGTGGCAATGAAGAGGAGCTCCATGTGCACTTCATGTGCTACAGACCTGTCCTGAGAGCTGCCCACCCCACACAAGGTTTAATCCTGCAGAATGGCTGCAGTTGTGTGGATGGGTCCAATGGTGTAGGTGGCTGTCAGAATTAGAATGCTTCTGGGAGACGGAAAACCAATTATATGAAAATGACAATTCAACTCAACCTCCCTTCCCTGCCCCATGGTTGTAGGCCATTACACATTTGTTAGTTACAAAATATTTTGGGTTGCACCGGATGTAGCACTGCGTTCCATCAGCAGGAGGATTTCCACTGGTGCAACTGAACTTCCTCCCTGTGCCCTCTGTCCTGGAGGTTCCCACTACTCTCCAGAGCAGATTTGGGGAGCAGATTTGGATAGGGGAAAGGGGAAAGAGGGGGAGAGTTCCATTGTTCAAGTGGAAATATTTTAGCTGATACAACCTTTTAGTTGGGTACTGTTATGTATCGGGTACTGTTATGTATCAGCGCGTTCTAACCAATCACATAAGCGTTGGTAGACAAACGTTCTAATGGCAAGTAAGCGTATGCTCTTTCAACTGTCAACGGTCAGTTCATGCTCAGGGTTATTACTATTGGTAGTCCTGTCAGTTTGGTTCTGGGTTCCTACGAGTGAGCTGTTGTCACTTACAAATGTTGAATAATCGTTGTTGAGGAACTTATACTGCCTTGGGCTTCTGACTTTTTCCGAACATTTAACAGGTACAGTCCCTTACCACACTTTCCCTCATAAGGCGAAGAGCAACCACCAGAACAAGGAACAGAGCAAGAATGGCATGTTTCCTTATGCTCTACCTTGACCACGGAGATCATCTGATGGAGCACATTGGAAGCCCCATGCTCCTGAGATTTGTTCGGCCTATACTGGGGACATAGCCTGTGGTGTGGCAGGCCTTGCCCTGCAGAATGCAGAACTGTTTGCCAGCATCAGTTTGGCAAGAGTCATCCCTGCTTTCTTTCAAACATCTCTTTAAAATGGCATTGTTCAGACAGGCTTTGGAGACCTTCTGAATGCAAAGCAGATGTTCCGCCACTGAGCTTGAGGAGAAAAGTAGGGATTTCTCCTCTTGACCAAACCACTATCTACCACAAACTCTGTGTTATTATATGATGTGGCGTTTGCCCATTCCTTGTGATTATGTTTGTACAGGGGGGTGGAAATGGTTAAAGTAGATTTACCAATGAGAAAGCTCAGAGGCAGAGCCTACCTGGTTTTGAGGCTCAGCCCAGGGGTTTTACCATTGGGAGACAGAGGAGTCAGAGTCAGACAGAGCCAGTGAAAGTCGAACATGGTGGTTGTGACAGCTAGAGTGAGAGACAGGGATAGAACTGAGAGAGAAGAGTGTGACAGTGTGAGATAGTGCCACATCTAGTTAAGGGCATGCATTTGAGAAACCGTTCTGAACATATTTAGAACTTGTTTGTTTTTCAATAAACTTTAATCTTCACTGTTGACTTTACAGCCTGACTGAGACTCAGTATTTCATCAGAAGAAACCTGGTTGGTGGCAGCGGAAGAATAAAGCAGTGGTGTACAGGTCAATAGTCCGTGAAACGACCGCGGGCTCTGTACTAACGCCACAAAATGTTTAAGATGAACCCAGGCGTGGCTTAGTGCAGGGGTCATCAACCATTGGGGGCCAGTGGGCACATCTTGAATTTTGAGAAAATGCCATGGGTTCATGTTAAAAATTAGCAGGCATAGCAGAACAGCATGGCTGGAATGAGATTGTGGCATATCACAAAATGGCTGCCATGGGGCTGTGGCACAACATAATATGGCTGCCATTGGAGCAAGCACCATCTGAGATAATGGTGGGCGCACTGGCATCTGCAGTTGCCTTGCTGGCAACGCTTTGCCTAGTGTTTGGGACACACTGGCATGCCTGAGGGCTGCATTGGGAGAAAGCTACTGATGGAAGAGTGTCAGAAGCAAATGGAGCCAGTTGTAAGATATTCAGTAAACTGTGAAAGTCAAAACATTTCATCATGATTAATACTAATCCATTATTGCAGCAGCTATGCTTGTTTAATGACCTGCTGAAACCACTGTAATCAGTAGCAGACCACAGTAGTATTTCTTGATCTATAAAATTGCTGCTTCCATTTCCTTTCAGGTATGTGATTGGAATGTGGGTTGCATAATATTGCAGTTATGTTTGTAATAAGAAAAGACTAAGGTAAGAAAAATAGCATAAATATTCTCTGAGGGCAAAACATATACAATCAACCAATAATTTAGTGATACTCTGAATAATCTATGGCCACTATTAGTAGAAGAACCAAAGTTTTACACTGTGCAAATTAGTGGGTATATTGCTTTCTAAAAATGAAAGAAAACTCATAGAAGAAAATTTCTAAGTGCAACACTGCACATTATTGGGGATTGCCTATCCTAATATGATTTTTTTTTAAATTTTGCCAATGTAATCCTGGAATGAAAATATTTCCAAAGCTTTAATTTTGTCACGTCCACTTTGAAGGCAATAGCAAACCTGCCCTATACACAATCCTGTTTATATGCAGCACTTTATTAATATACATGCAGAACAAACCTATGTATGTCTGCTCAGAAGTAAGTAAGCTCAGAACAAAGTTAAATGGTACTTGGGTAAGTGTGAACAGGATTGAAGCATTAAGTCCCAACTTTTCATCAACTTCAGATTATTTGTATGAAAGGATATGTTTGTGTGAAATTAGTTTTGAACTAATTATATTTGTTAAATAATTAGAGGGATGCAACTGAACTGGATTATGTAATTTTGCTCTATGTTCTCTTGGGAAGTAATATGAATATAGGTCCTTGAAAAGGATTTGGGCTGCGTATGTAGATTTTATGAGATCATAGTTTGGACATGAAATTGGACAAGACCATTTTTCCTTTCTGAAGCACTGCAGAATCCTGATTTCACAGCCCTGAACAATAGAGAGGAGGGTCTGCAGTCATTAATATTAGATGGCTTCAAATAAATATTTTTTATCTGGGATTAGGAGATTGGAGCAAAAAGGAAAGAATGATAAGAATCTGCTACAAGGCTGAAAGAAGGGGAAGTGAATATAATAGACTCTAAAATGAATGTGTATGAAAATACATTTAAGATACTGTAGATAAACACAGCTTGCTAATACAATTGAGTAGCAGAAGCAGTTGATGACTAAAATAAGAGAAGCTGAAGACTTTAATCAAGGAGGCATAGTTTGATCATAAGGTGAAATTAGGAGTTAGTTGAATGCAAACACCTATTTTTCTTTCTTTTTTTGAAACTTGGACAGCATTTTGTCTAATTTCAGGCTAGGGTAGGGCTTTTTAGCCTTTAGATGGAATTCCCATGTTCATAGTCCTAAGTGATGTTATTGCGAGGTATTAGTAAAACTATATGAAAATGGACTGTTAAAATCTTAACTAAGGTGACAGCATTTATTACTGGGCACCTAAGAGAGCAGATGATGCTCATTCCACATTGGTAAGAATGTGGTCATTTAGTGTGGATTTTCTTGTTTTTTCTTTTTTTAAACTGCTTTGAGTTTTTTAAAAACAATCAAGCAGTGTATAAATTTTATGAAAAATAAATAAATAAAGCAGTTCTCTTATCCCAAACAAAAGTAAGCCTAAAAAGAGTGATCAGAGCATTGCCAGAGAGAACAGCTGGCCGTGAACTACAAGAAAACCAAAGTCATGGTCTACTCAAGGAACTACAGAGCCTATAGATGGTGTATGGACAACCAGCCAATCATACAGGTCAAAGTTTTCAAATATCTTGGCCTTATTTTCAAGTCCACGGGGTCATGGGGAGCACACCAGAAATGTGCAAAAAGAAAAAGTGGCCCAAAGCACCAAAATTCTCACATGCTTTTTCCACACAAAAGGTGGCAAACATATACCCTCAGTCCTGGAAGTGTTCCAAGCTAAACCTCTAGCACAGCTATTATATGGGGCTCAGATTTGGACTGGCACTTACCTTGGATCTGTGGAAGCTGTCCAATCAAAGTTCCTAAGGCAATTTTTTCCCATACTACCCTGTGTCCCAAACACATCATTGCACCTAGAGGCCAATCTCCCCACCGTAGAAATACAGATCTGGTGCAGGACATTAAACTTCTGGCTTCGCCTAAACTCAAATCCCCCCAGTCTAATATCACTAGTGCTACAAGACTGTCACAAGAGTGCCTGGTCTAAAATGGTCTATCAAAAACTGCACTCTTGTGGTTTATCCCCAGAACAGCTACTCACCGTGGGTTATAGTAAAGCAAACAGTCTAATTTGTCAATGCCTAAATGATACTGAGCGTCAGAACAACTTTGCCACAATAAGGATATTTTGCCCATGGTATGACCATTTCCTATGCTCCCACTTTGATTCTCTGGCAACCTATCTGTATAACCTAGCAACTCAAAAATATAGACGTGCTTTTACCCTTGCAAGATTGAATATATTTCCCTCGGCTGTACTTGAGGGATGATTCGAACAGATTCCATATGAAAAACGCTTACGTTCCTGCAGAGATGGCAGCACCGAATCAATGGTGCATGCCCTCCTGGCTTGCACTCTTTATAAAGATCTGAGGAATGAGATTATTACCCCCCTTTTATTGTCTCTTCTGGGGCACCCAACCACTGCCATGGTGTCTTTTCTCCTGGCAGACCAAGAGGAGCAGATGTCAGCAAAAGTTGCAAGGTTTCTAGCTGGAGCAATCAAAATCAAAATAAGGCCCACTATTTGACTGCTGATTCAGGACCCTAAACTGTGTTTTATATAATCAACTTTTTGTTTTGTTCTGTGTATACTGCAATGTTCTTTTGTTGCTATGGCCAATGGCTGATGCAAGTAAAGTTTTATTCATTCATTCATTCCATCAGGAAAATTCCTGACATGTTCTGGTTTTCGGTGGTCTCCTAAAAAAACACCTTTGTGGACCTGGCACCTGATTTGTAGACCCACCAAGTGAAAACGGAGAGTATAAATATATTAAATAAACTACTCAACTAATATTGTTAGCTACCTCTAAATGCTGATTTACACAGATGGTTGCTTAAGGTATTTTTTCAGATTTATTTTTTATGCTATTATGTCTTAACTGTGCCTGAAGTATGTGTTGTTGTTGGGTTTTTTTTAAAAAAAACAAACCCCTGTAAAAATTGTAAATAAATAATTGTGCTCGATCTCCCCCTTCTTTCCACCTCGAGGTTTGATATCCTGATTGGTAAACAAATGTGTCTATTTGCAATCCAGCGGCATCTGACATATTTGAAATGCCCTTTTATGCTTGGTACGAAATGTTTTAGTGCTTGCTTAAACCATTTCCCCCCTCACTTTCCCAGAATTTTAAGGTGCTGTTTTAACAAATGGTTTTAAAGCTATATAGACCTGGTTGTGTTGGGGGCTTTATTATGTGCTAATCTTGTTTTGTGTGTTGCTCTGGGAACCCATCAGGATTTAAGAGCCAAAGGGAAACATATGAAATCAATCAATCACTGTCAATAATGCCCAGCTTCTAAGGATTCTGACTGAAAGGCTCACAGACTGGGCTGGATCCAAGAACCCTGTATTTTATTGTGGATTGTCATTGGGCTAAGATTTAAATTTTGAGTAGGAAGGAGGGCATGAAGAAAGCCTTTGTTGTTTCTCATCTATCTGAATTTCTTTTCTTTTCCATTGAAGCATCCTCTGTATCTCTTGATTAGTATAGGTAGGGCTGCCATAGGCAGAATTGATGATCTAAAAAAAGCTCAACAGCTTTTTTGGTGTCTTGGCTTTTATTTTTGAAACATTGCAAACCTAAATATAGCCCTGACTGGCTGAGCATCCTCAACTGATGTCTAGAGATGGAGGAAGAATTCAAGTCAAAGCCATACTTCCCAAAACTATGCAATCCCAAACCATGGCTATCCTTTGAATTTTGCAATGCAATTTTCCAACCAACCAGGGTTCACAAAAATTCATGTATCAGGGGAAAGTGCATGTAAAAATGAAGGTGCATTATATTGGGTGAAATTGCTTGCTGATAAATTTTCATGAGGATTTCCCCCACACAATTGCTGCAAACCATAGACAACCCAATTCAAGATGGGAAAAATCAGAAATGGAAAGAACCAAAAAATGAGGAATGGCGAAAGAGAGAGAGAGAGAGAGAAAGAAAGAAAGAAAGAAAGAAAGAAAGAAAGAAAGAAAGAAAGAAACTGTGTGAAATCCTTCCATTCCTAGTGATCAGATTTTTTAGATACCTGAATGCACACATGCAGCTACAAATGATATTTCATGGGAACCTCGTGTTACATACCATCCTCCTCGCGAATGCTGCAGGTTACGAGCTCCTCTAACCTAGAAGCAGATGCCCCTTGTTGCGAACTTTGCCCCGGGATGTGAGTGGAAGTCATGCGGCAGCAGCAGGAGGTGCCATTAGTGAAAGCGCGCCTCATGTTATGAACAGTTTCGGGTTACAAACGGACCTCTGGAACGGATTAAGTTCGTAACAAGAGGTACCACTGTTCTCAGAAAAATACCGTATTTTTTGCTCTATAAGACTCACTTTTTCCCTCCTAAAAAGTAAGGGGAAATGTGTGTGCATCTTATGGGGCGAATGCAGGCTGCGCAGCTATCCCAGAAGCTAGAACAGCAAGAGGGATCGCTGCTTTCACTGCGTAGCGATCCCTCTTTTTGTTCTGGCTTCTGAGATTCAGAATATTTTTTCCCTTGTTTTCCTCCTACAAAAATTAGGTGCGTCTTGTGGTCTGGTGTGTCTTATAGAGTGAAAAATATGGTATAGACAGTTGTACCTTGGATCCCGAACGCCTTGCGAGTCAAATGTTTTGACTTCCAAACGCCACAAAGCGAGTGTTTTGGCTTGCGAACATTCTTTGGAACCTGAACGTCCGACGCAGCTTCCGATTGGCTGCAGGAACTTCCTGCAACCAATTGGAAGCCGCTCCTTGGTTTCCGAACATTATGGAAGTTGAACGGACTTCCAGAACGGATTCTGTTTGAGTTCCGAGGTACCGCTGTATAGCTATACACTGTCTTTTAATGGTGTATCTACGTGCATTCTGTATCATATGAAGAGAAGGCATATTTCTCTGTAGTGATGGTTGAAATGACCACGATGGTCGCAACAACAAATAAACTGAAAAATACAATATAGCTATGCCCTCTCCCTGCCAGGACACAGTGAGTGTTTCTCACAGAGTTCTCTCTAGCAAACGTACAGGAAAACTCTGTGAGCATCAGCTCTTCACCTGCACCTGTCTAGCAATAGTGAATTGTTGGTTTTGACTGCATTTTAAATATCCCACCCTCCCTCTCCCTGACAGGGCCTCTTTTTGGGTTCAGTTGAAAATGTAAAGCCTAGAGATGGGAAGGCCTGGAACCCCCCCCCCAGAAAAATAGGGAAAAAACCCAGGTCCCCCCCCCGTCCCAAATTCTCCAGTTCTTCTCCAGGCCTTCCCATCTCTAGAAGTCTGCTCCAGAGGGCTCTTGTTCTGTTTGGATGAGCACACAGGAAGCAGAATTGTGGGATCACATGCCTGCGTTTGCTAACCTACCTGGTTGCTCTTATGTCTTGATTAGCAGCCTCGTAGCTGGTTGCCTTTTGGGTATTTCAAAAGACGAAACAAAAAAACTGTGGCTCTGAAACCAGTGACTGATTCAAAATTACCGTATTTTTTTGCTCTATAAGACTCACTTTTCCCCTCCTAAAAAGTAAGGGGAAATGTGTGTGCATCTTATGGAGCGAATGCAGGCTGCACAGCTATCCGAGAAGCCAGAACAGCAAGAGGGATCGCTGCTTTTGCTGCGCAGCGATCCCTCTTGTTGTTCTGGCTTCTGAGATTCAGAATATTTTTTTTCTTGTTTTCCTCCTCCAAAAACTAGGTGCGTCTTATGGTCTGGTGCGTCTTATGGAGCGAAAAATACGGTATATTGTTTCTGCATCCCAGTGATGGGCATTTTAAAGAATTTGAGTACATAGTCATACAAGTTCAGTTTCTTTACATTAATTTAACCAGTAAAACAAAACAAAAAAGTTTGGGGATTTTGAACATATTTCTTGAGTTAGAAAGTATGCTAATGATCCCATAAAAGGATCCAAAGTATTTGTGTCTGCATAAGCACATCTACTTGGCCAGTTATGAACTGGGCAGGATAGGAGAAAACCAATAATAAATACCCTCTGACCTAGCAGAACAATCACGGGTGGTAATAGAAGCCACTGTCTTCCCTTCTTTGCCCTAAACTGTCAGGTATCAAATAGTGAATATATTTACTGTGTCCTTAACCTGCTAGGTAGAAAATTAGAACTCACAGGTGCTAGTCCTCATCAAGCAACAGGTGGGAGACAGGAAGGAATCAAGACATCTGTTTCCTGATTCTTTGCATCGTTGGACCTAGGAGTTTCTGCAAAGCAGAGGGATCAGATCAGGGGTCAGCAAACTTTTTCAGCAGAGGGCAGGTCCACTGTCCCTCAGACCTTGTGGGGGGCCGGACTATATTTTTTTTTGGGGGGGGATGAACTCACAAATAACCCAGCCTCACAAATAACCCAGAGATGCATTTTAAATAAAAACACACATTCTACTCATGTAGAAACACCAGGCAGGCCCCACAAATAACCCAGAGATGCACTTTAAATAAAAGACACACGCTGATTCCCAGGCCGGATTTAGAAGGCGACTGGGCCGAATCCGGCCCCCGGACCTTTGTTTGCCTAAGAAAGTGTGCACCCTGTGGCATATGATCTCCAAGCTTCTTCATCACTTAAATGATTGCATATGTTGGGAGGTGGAAGATATTATTCATTTCCAAAAGTGCCTTCTTAGCAACAAAGTGGAGTTCCATTTGCCATTGAAAGTATCTTTGAAGAGTGTTCAGACTCAGACTATTCTCTTCCTCTCCCACTTTCCCTTCAAAGATTTTAACTGGTTCCAATTTGTATACCCATTATTATTTTATATTTGCTAGAATACCTACTGTGGATACCCAATAGACTGATGTAGTTTTGGAGTAAAGAAACTGGGCACATGGAGGCAGATAAATGTTAGCAAAGTAAGGATTAAAGATGATAAATTAAAGCCACAACCTCAGCAAGCAGAGTTTTTATTTTAATTCATAATTCATCCCTTGATGTGAGAAGGCACAGCAATTTCCCTATAAAAACTTGATCAATATTTAGATAAAGCAGCGAATACCATTTTAGCAATCTTTATAGTGCCATAAAATCGGCTTGAATAAAAAGTCAAGAAATAAAAAAATTGCAAACAAGGACTGTCATAATAATTACATGCTTGCTGAATCCTTGCTGCGGGTACACACCTCAAACTTGTAAAAGTGGTGATTGTAAAGAATACAGATTAGCTTTAGATTGGCCATGTTTTTTCATCATTAAAAAATTCTTGGGTAAGGGAGAATTTATATATTAGGGTTGCCATATTTCAAAAAGTAAAAACCAGGACACCCAAAATGTTGTTGAGGTGTTTTTTTTTACAAAAACAATAACAACAAACAAACCACGATTTTTCGATTGACTTGCCTAAGATCCAAGACAAAGTGCCACCGTTCAATTCTGCCTTCGAAATCCTGGTAATACCAGGCATATGGCAGCCCTATTATATACTGACTGGAAGAATGCTAGTTAAGTCCGTTATTCTGGAGTAATTTCGCCAAATTGTGTGATTAAAAAACATACAGCCCCATCCTACCCTCAAGGGGGGAAGAAACTACAACCCACTATCTACTACTAGGTTAACCATAGAAGAAGGCTATCAAAGAAATTTGCCTTATTTAGACACCATTTTTCTCTTGCTTTTGAGGATCATTAACCTTTGCTGTCTCAGATTTACATAAAGGAATAACCTAGATGTTACATCTGCACTCTGTCCATGTCTTACATGTGTAAAGAAACACCACATGAGCTGAGTGCAGGCTGGTCCATTTGAGCAAAGGGGTGCACTGCCCCACCAACACCGGCCAGCCAGCTTCTGCATCCCTGCCCTCTTTCCTACAGGCACTCCACGGGGTGGCATTTGTTGGTGACCTCCTCCTCCTCCGTCTCAGTGTTGCCTTTGTAGAATTCAATCAGGAATGATAGGGATGGAAACAAAACTAGAATTAGTTGGTTCCATGTGCCATTGGTTCTGATTCCTCCTACTGTTGGCCTCTCTGCTTTTCACTGTTCCAGTCTCAAAGGGCACCAGCCACCACTATGTGAGTGAGAATAACTGGATTATTCCACATTCTGGAATATATTTTTGCTTTAGTGTAAGAGTGGGGAATCCATAGTCCTTCAGATGTTTCTAGACTACAACTCCCATCTTCCCTGACTTATTGCTACATGCTGCAGGTGCTGATGGGATTTGGATAGCCATTGTTTCCTTCCCCCTGCTTTAACCTGAAATACTATTGCAGTGGTACCTCGGGTTACAGACGCTTCGGGCTACAGATGCTTCAGGTTACAGACGCAACTAACCCATAAATAGTACCTCAGGTTAAGAACTTTGCTTCAGGATGAGAACAGAAATCGCACGGCGGCACTGCGGCAGCGGGAGACCCCGTTAGCTAAAGTGGTACCTCAGGTTAAGACCGGACCTCCAGAATGGATTAAGTTCTTAACCCAAGGTACCACTGTATTCCTGTTCTATTGAAAATCAGGATATCATCCCATTTTTGTGTGTGGAATGTGTCCCAGATCCCATTCAATATAATGCTGTCCTTTATGAGTTTTAGGCAATTAAATATTTGATTAAATTCCCTCAGCCACCCATTTTGCAACATAATGTTCAATATTTTTTGTAGATGCTGGTTCCCTTTTCCCTCTATGGGGTATCAAACACAAATCACACCTCCTCATGATTTAGGCCAGATTAATCTTACTGAGGACTCAGCTATACAGCTGCAAATACAGTCATATCTCTGTGAAATGAGTGCTGTGGTGGCTGATGTAGATGCCTTTTCCACTTCAATGGTGGTGGTTGGCTGATGCCTGTACCATTTTGTCGTGCTGTCTCTTTTTCTACTTTGTTAGATGAGGCAGCCATTTTGGGCTATACCATGCCTCCCCCAAGCAATCATTTTGTGACTGGGGCCTATGGTACTTTCTCAAAAGGCCAGATGTTCCAGCTGCCTCCAAAAGGTTGGTCACTCTTGTATATAGGCTCCAAAGCACTGGGGTTGAGTGCTTCAGACAAACACCCACCCACCATTGTTCTTCTGTTACGTTTCGAAAAAGCTGAAACCTTCACTGAAGTCAAAGACTCCATCAAATCATTGCTTGGGATAATGAAATTTCAAATGGCTCCAAGCATTTCTGCAAGAGTCAAAATCCTTTGAGAATGAGGTGACATTTTCATTTTTATACAGTTCTAGCCCCAAATGTTAGAATTTGTGAGTAGTTCAGAAATAGCTCCCCCACCCCCCAGATAAGGGATCACTTTTGCCTACTTGTCTTATGTTACAACTTCACTTTCATCACGTAAATCATTTCCCACCTCTTTGTCAATCTCTGCTGTAGTGCTTATTCCCACATCCCCTTGGTTGGGCATCCATTCCATTTATATTCTAAATGGTTTGTCATTTGCACATCTTCCCCAGCTGTAGTCTAAATATATGGTTTCCAGGAGATTGGTTTATGGATATGAACTCAATATAATGAATGACATCTACCTAGATCCCCAAAGTAGTATGTTTCGATCACTGCAGAGTGCACCACTGATAATATCTGCATGCAGAATACTAAATATCAGGCAATGCAGTTACTCCAAATTTCAGAAATCACTTATTTGAAACTGGCAATTACAAGGTGTATCGAAATAGAAATGCGTACAAGTTCAATAAAGTCTTACTTTTAAGTAGTGACGGGCAGATTACCCATGCTTCTTTTTGATGATGTGAAGCCAATTCTCTAGGTGACCAGGGGGGGAAAATCAATTTTTTAAAAAATGTGAATTATATTCTAGTATATGACATGTACCAAAACCAGAATTATTTGTCCACCCCTCTTGGCCAGTCCTCCCATGCTAGATTTTATCAAGTTCAGTGAAACCTGCTTCTACTTCACTTTTAAAATTAGGTTTCTGGAACATACAGAAATCATTTGATTTTATGTTTGATGCCCCATGATAATTGATTTCAGTATTTGACACCTGACGGGTGATATTTTGCAGTATTTGATAGTAGACCCATTGTGACAGTGTCACTCATTCCCAGCCCACGGTGTGTGTGTGAGCATGTGGAGACAATGGGGAGGTAACAATGAGGATTCAGAAAGTCAAAGGAACCTTCACAACTACTTATCATTACCCGAGAGATTGCTGGCAGAAATCAGCAGCCTGATCAAAGAGAGCCGTCCCTTCTTACATCTCCTTTTCACTTACATCTAGCTGATCCATCATTGTCAATCACTTAGCCCCAGTGGTAAGGAACACTCAGAAGCATGATGGAGGAGAGAGGTAGGTGTATCAAAGAAGAAGAAAATGGAACAATAAGAGGAAAGGTGGGAAAGGTATTGCAGCCATTCTTTGCCTTTTTTTGTGGCTGTTGACAAACCTGAAAGCCTTGAGTTTTGTGTCATAGAATCATAGAATCATAGAGTTGGAAGAGACCACAAGGGCCATCGAGTCCAACCCCCTGCCAAGCAGGAAACACCATCAGAGCACTCCTGACATATGGTTGTCAAGCCTCTGCTTAAAGACCTCCAAAGAAGGAGACTCCACCACACTCCTTGGCAGCAAATTCCACTGTCGAACAGCTCTTACTGTCAGGAAGTTCTTCCTAATGTTTAGGTGGAATCTTCTTTCTTGTAGTTTGGATCCATTGCTCCGGGTCCGCTTCTCTGGAGCAGCAGAAAACAACCTTTCTCCCTCCTCTATGTGACATCCTTTTATATATTTGAACATGGCTATCATATCACCCCTTAACCTCCTTTTCTCCAGGCTAAACATGCCCAGCTCCCTTAGCCGTTCCTCATAAGGCATCGTTTCCAGGCCTTTGACCATTTTGGTTGCCCTCCTCTGGACACGTTCCAGTTTCTCAGTGTCCTTCTTGAACTGTGGTGCCCAGAACTGGACACAGTACTCCAGGTGAGGTCTGACCAGAGCAGAATACAGTGGCACTATTACTTCCCTTGATCTAGATGCTATACTCCTATTGATGCAGTCCAGAATTGCATTGGCTTTTTTAGCTGCCGCGTCACACTGTTGGCTCATGTCAAGTTTGTGGTCAACCAAGACTCCTAGATCCTTTTCACATGTACTGCTCTCAAGCCAGGTGTCACCCATCTTGTATTTGTGCCCCTCATTTTTTTTTGCCCAAGTGCAATACTTTACATTTCTCCCTGTTAAAATTCATCTTGTTTGTTTTGGCCCAGTTCTCTAATCTGTCAAGGTCGTTTTGAAGTGTGATCCTGTCCTCTGGGGTGTTAGCCACCCCTCCCAGTTTGGTGTCATCTGCAAATTTGATCAGGATGCCCTTGAGTCCATCATCCAAGTCGTTGATCCACCCAAAGCCATGCTGTTAATATTTAATGGAACACAAGTTGCTATACAATAATATATTAGTTGTTTTCAAATGTTCTATCTTGAGAAAACATGGCCATATCCCATTCTGCCAATGAAACCCAGTGGGTCTGCCATAGAATCCCTGAACCTTATAGAATGATGACTGAGGCAGTGTTGGACCACAATATTTTTCATTGGGAAATAGTAGATATGCTGTGTTTTAGCTGCTCTTCTTAGGAACCCCTAACAAGTGGTCAATGGACTCAGCGCACCCTGTGAAATAGTTAGAAACCCATTGCCCTATCTGGGAAGACAATATTTGATACGTAACATTTCTTATTATATTTATTTATTTATTTTGTTAATCACATTATCTTGTCCAGGGCAACCCAAAACAAGTTACAACCAAACAGGCACACAGACTAAACCCTCCACATAGATAAATTAAAGCCAAGAGGAAAAATAAATACATAAAAAAATCCTACCCACTTCTAAAAGGCCACGTATCGTTAATGGTATATGATAATATATAATGGTATTTTATTTTACCACATTTGGTAGATAATATGCAGTGATCTAACACATGCATTGCAGACAACTGATGGCTTAAGAGATTTAATATTTCAAGTCTTCCATCATCAAATCAATCAAGAAATGCCAAAAAGGGTTCAGGCATTTAAATCTTGAGTTAAAACTTTCGTAATCTTAGTGCAAAATCAAGTTTGGTTAAAATATTTTCATTTAAAAAAGTGAATCCTATAGCTAAACATGAAGCCGAATAATAATTTTAGAAGCAGATTTATCTGTGATTTCTGCAACTCACACTTCCCATTTGGGAAGTGACTTTCCTGTGGCAGTGTTTTTCTTGGAAGGACCATGACAATCAATCAAATGCCTTTTCTTAGTTGACTTAACATATGTGAACGACTTTCTTATTAGTTCACAAAGGTATTATAGTATATACCCCAGGTAGGAAGTATGGATAGTTTACAATGTGTACAATGGTACCGTGGGTTACAGATGCTTCGGGTTACAGATGGTTCAGGTTACAGACTCCGCTAACCCAGAAATAGTACTTTGGGTTAAGAACTTTGCTTCAGGATGAGAAGAGAAATTGTGCTGCGGCAGCGCGGTGGCAGCGGAAGGCCCCATTAGCTAAAGTGGTACCTCAGGTTAAGAACAGTTTCAGGTTAAGAACGGACCTCCACAAAGAATTAAGTTCTTAACCCGAGGTACCACTGTCCAGGTTTCCTTGTACAAGTGATCTCTTTTTCCTTAATTAAATGAAGTTGCTGGTATGTATGACTAGTAAGAGGGATGGAAACAAATACAACTGACTGGCTTTAGTGCTTCCTGTAAGTTTGGAAGACACTATTCTCTAAGAAACTGCACTTTTTCCTATGCCTGTGGTTGTAACATTCTTTAGAGTCCATTATTTCAGATTCCATCTCTACTGAAAAGAAAGAAGAACTGGGTTTCTGATAGCTGCTGTTCCTCAGGCTTGCATTTCACCAGTCACCACAGTATCTCAACATCTACGGACTTTGCCAAATTGTTTTTTCCAATTAGAATGCTGAGTGAACATCAGGTGCACTTAAATGGTGCTGATAGGAATGATCTCGCTGCACTCGAGTGAATGGAATGCCTCAAAGCCATTGTTTTAATTTACACTCAGAAATTATAAAACATCGTCCTCCAGGATTTTATGCCTCCTGGGTGTGTGGATGTGTGTGTGGAAAAGACTGCAATTCTGGAAATATTGAAACTGGCCTTTACCCACATTATAGTTGGGTCTGTGTTTTCAACAACAAATATGCTCCTAACCCTTTCCACATGGTTTATAATTTTACATAGCTGGAGTCCTGCCTATATGGTAGCAATGTATACAGTACCACTAGGATTGCTTGTCAACATCACTTACAACCCAATAGCTCTATACCATACCACTGTAATTTTTAAAAGGCTTTTCATTTTCTTTCTGAAAATGGCTTTGATAATTTCTTGCTTCCCTCAGCCCAGGCTCGCATACCATTTATAAATGTGTTAGGTGTTTCACAGTTTCCAATATCAGCAGCAGACGGACTAGCTAACTCCACAAATTGATTTTCATAGTTATTTGTTCTTATTTGATTTTCTTTATGGTTTTCATACTTGTAATTTCAAGAACTGCTAGATGAAAAAAAAATCACACAAACAATGAATGTTTGAGTTGGACATTAGTAAATGCCAGTGTTGTATTCATACATCTTTTGACATCCCTCAGTGTTCCTATTATTGCACAAAGAAATGACAGCTTTTTGTGCAGTAATAAACCAATCATGTCTCTTAAACCTAATAATCACAACACCAGGCTGTGGGAAATTGCTAACACTTTCCATAAAATAACTGTAAATGAGAAAAATCTGATGCCATATATCACTATTTTTTTTAAAAAACGAGCAGCTGCATTCAAGGGATATTTTAATGGGAAATTGTATTGAAATTTAAAATATAATGTGTGGAGATCATCTTTATCGCTATCCTTGTTGTGTTGCTCAATATGTATATAGCGGGCAGTGTGTTGGTCACCTGCATTTTCAAACACAAGCTCCTCAGGAATTAAAAAAGAAAAAGTGTCATGTTGTTGATGATGTGATTAATTCATCTCAAAAAGAATATACTTCTGAATATGCATATATCACACAACACTATACTTCTTACAAATGAAACCATGCTGCAAGTCGTCTAGGGATTCGCAATGCTGTAGGAATGAACTGCAGCATAATTAGTTAACGCAATATGTTAAATAGTTTTGTGCAGTTAATTTTGTGCAGTTGCTCTGCATGTCTGGGACCTAGCTGAAGTACTAGGACATATGAAGTGAGTTCCCCCTTCTCCCCCCAAAATATATATATGGATTTGGCTGCAATCATAAAGACATTCTCAATTTCATCTACATTATTTGAACTTCTTGAAAAAATATGTGATGCTAATATTCAAAATTCACATTCTCTGAATTCTGCAATGCAGTTATCCAACCAAAAAAGAAAAAGAAAAAAAGGTGCAGATAAATGTGTATATTTGGGGAAACTGTACATAAATTCATGAAGCATACAAAAATGCATTATATCAGGGGACACTGCTTGGAAATACAGTGATACCTCGGGTTAAGAACTTAATTCATTCCGGAGGTCCGTTCTTAACTTGAAACTGTTCTTAGCCTGAGGTACCACTTTAGCTAATGGGGCCTCTCACTGCCACTGCACAATTTCTGTTCTTAACCTGAAGCAAAGTTCTTAACCCGAGGTACTATTTCTGGGTTAGCAGAGTCTGTAACCTGAAGCATCTGTAACCTGAGGTACCACTGTATGAATATTAATAGACAATTATCTATATTAGGAGAAATAAATGCTGGTGAGGAGCCATGGGCTACTATGTAACTGTTGCAAATGACTATAATTTCCTCTTAATGAACCCAGACTTAACTTGTATGGTAATTCAAGAAGAAGCCAAGTCTCTTTGAATCTGGAGTAATGCATCTTCATAAAGACCTTATTTAACATATACAAAATCTTGTATATGTTTACTGCATGATGAATTCAGCTGATCTCAATGGGCCTTACTTTCAGGTAAGTATGTATAGGATCACAACCTTTTAGTGTCATACCTTGATCAAAAGATCAGAGAGACAGATTACCTCACGGGCAGGAACATCTCATCTTCCAAAGTGGGCTGCTACTGGCAATCAGCCATAGCCAACAATATCTTTTGACCTTGGCAAAGAGGGAATCAGCTGGTAGCCAGCTGGAGCTCCTAGTTGCCCCTAACTTGCCATTATACTTTTATTCCCCCTTCCATAGCACCAGCAAAGAAACTAGCAAAGACCTACCTGGCCTGAAACAGGAAAATGCAGACAAGAAACAGGCTTTCTTATACTATGGACTCGTTCACGCAGATGAAAAGCCTCTGTGTGAGCTCTTTCAGCAACCCTTTAGTTTAGGAAACATGTGTGCCCTCTAGGAGCTGACATTCCAATAATTGTGATTTCTAATATCTGGAGTTTTTGCAGTCATGGGAACCACAGAATGTTTTCATCCATATAGGGGCTGTAGCTCAGTGGTAGATAGCAGCATATTTTTAATTCAGAAAGTCCTAGGTAAGCCTGACGAGTTGCTACCAGTCACTGTAGGCCAAGGATAGAGAACATGTGGCCCTCGAGATGTTGTTGGACTACAACTTCCATCAAAGCTCACCATTGGCCAGGCTGCAGTCCAACAACAGATGGAGGGCAAAAGGTGTCAGAAGCTCATCCTATACTCGAGTAGGACCCTGGCAGAGACACATGCCCAACTGGCATGTTCTCTCCCTCCTGGTCTTTCGTTTGGGAGCTTCAAAAGCTTTCTTCAGCCCGAACATCACAGCGACCAATGCCAACAGACATTGGCACACTTAGGGATCCGCAGAGTCTTCGCAGCTTGCGTAACAGACCTCAGCAACTCAGCATTTTGGCTAATCTACTTTATTTACATATAATCACACACGGAGCACTGCAACACGGCTCCCTCTCTCTCTAGCATCAGATAGCAAAGAGAAAAAACAAAGGGCAATAGTCCCACTTCACGGAACACAGTAACACAAGCATCCTGTCTCCGTCACTTAAAACTTTGTGGAGTCAAAACATATACCGTCATGTGATAGATAACAATCCCATGACTGCAATCACAGAGCAGGAATTCTAACAAAAGGTTCCCCATCCCTGTTGTAGACAATACTGAGCAAGAATGCCCTGACTCCTAAGCACCAATTATTTATCGGCAAGAGAATTAAAAATGCCATAGAGATTCAACATGTTTGAATTGCTTAAGAATGGTCTTATCCTGTCTTCAGTTTTCAAAGGCCCCTGCTTTGTATTGCAGAGAGAGTCCCCAGCATCTTCCCACCTCTCTACTTGTTCAGTTGCCCTTAGATGCTCTATGCCCTTCCTAGTAATTTCTACTATTGTTTCCCTTCTTTGCTAATCACTAGTCCAGCTTTCTCTGGCTCTGAGCTTTCAGAAGCTGCCAAAGGCTTGGCCAAAGCTAAAATGAGGCTGACATGACACTGATGTCCTGGATTCTGCTTGTTTTGTAGCTTAGAAAGCAGCTGGTGAATGGCAACACTGAGCAGCGAGGAAAAGATCTGATGTTACCTAGAGCATACCATTACAAATACTTGACATCTGTTGATTGGGCTGTAGTACCCACTGACTGTGGGAACACCTCTTCTGCTTCTAAGGTTCAATACGGTTTGGGTAAAAAGTGGATTATGTCCAGCAGTACATCAAGTGTGGGGCAGGAATAATAATAATGAATGTAATTGCTACTGTTGTTTTTATTGCAGTAGCTGCATTGCACCATACTCTATGATATGAGACCAATTGTACATATTGACCTAAGGTCCATAAATATATTAGGTGAAGCAGTTTACATTAATTGATCTGCAATGCGCTGAACTGCTTTCAGTTTATGCTTTGTCCTTCAATCAGTGTACATATACCTGCTGCAAAGGTGACAGCTAAGAATCTTAAACCTAATACAAATCTTTATTACGGTCATAGACCAGCATAAGATAAAGGCACCTCCGTACACAAATAAAACATGCTAGATAGACAACGGGGCAACTGTAGAGGGTACACATACTCATACCCTCAGTTACAGCAGACCAGCATAAGATAAAAACACATCAAACATGTAAATAAAACTTTCAGTTTTAGACCTGCTGTGTGGCACATACCATCCTCTGATGTATGTCAATCATAGCAGCACAATATCAGGCAACTGAGTATATTATATCAGGATTTGTATATTGGAATGATGGAAAGATACAGAATTGCCCTTTGTGTCCTGGAAATTTGTGTATTATTGGCAGGATAAACCTAGCACGTATGTTTGTGTAATACTGGTTAAGCCCAATCAGTCACCCAGCCATTACTACACCAGTAGTACAGAGTAAGACTCCTATTCCACAAATCAATTGGAAACTAGAGGGTAAAAAATCCTATTCGGTCCTGAAAAGCAATTTGGCAATCTTGCACCATGGGAAGGAGGATGAATTGTGTGGCTTGGGGTGGTGTAGACAACACCTCTTGTCCCTTGGCTCCTTCCCATCACAAATCTAGACAGCCAGCCTAAATGGGTTCAAAGCTTTGTGCTACATTCTCTCAAAGGGATGGGTGGGAAAGGATACAATTCAGTGAATTACAGATTGGGTGTTTAAATAAACCTGTACAGTGAGTCAACTGTGCTTTGTGCTGGTGATAGTAACCAACATGTTAAAATTAACATGGCTATCATTGCACAAGAGGAACAGTAATAGAAGCCAGAGCTTTTTTAAACAACTTAGGCAAGGGACTTATGGATTCAGATTGGGGGTGAGCAAGCATCTCATAGCCCGTTATTGTTCTATGGGTTTCCTCTATCCCTGCTGCCATCCCCACACCGTACGCTGCCTAACAGAGAATTTCCCAAACGGATCATTGGAACTGGCATGTGTCCAGCTTGCCAACAGTTTTCTGTTTGTTTCTTTTACATCTTACAAGGTACTGATGTTCTTTAGCAAATAAACCCATCGGTTAAACCACTACAGGAAAAAAAAATGTTGATGTGATTGCATCTGGATTCCTTTTTGCACTCTGATTGAACTCAGTGCTTATGCATTGGTGTGCACCAGTAACCTGCAACCCCAAAAAGGAGAGAGATGTGAATGGAATACTTTAGTATAATGCCAGCGCATGGCAGTCTGAATGATACAGGGACTTAAGGAAAAACACACAAAAGTATAGCAGTTCCCTAATACATTGGTGCCCCTTCCAGAAGCCCTTCTCTCTCCCATCCCCCCGATACTTCAGGACCACCAAATCTGGAAAGAACTCCAGATGGCGTGAATTGTGCAAGCAAAATTCAATTCCAATCCCTAGTTCAAATCAAAGTTCACTGGATGGTCTTCTTGGGCAAGTCACCAGCCCTACATACACATTACTTACATGCAGGGGTCTCTTGGTTTGAAAAATATCTATTGAGTGCAACAGTCCTCAAGGGAACCCCTACGAGCAAGCACGTGTTCGTGGAAAGGGGATCTGTGTAACCAGAACACCTGATGGCACAGGGTTCCCAATCATGAGGAGTCCCTATGGGTCAGCAGCTGAGCACATATATATTTTTTCTTGCAGATGCTTGGACAAGAGGGCGGAGCTAGATTGGCAACACAGAGTCAGGGGCAGGGTAAGAAGTGTCGCTTCAGAGTGGCTCCATACCCAGAGTGCCGCCCACGTAAGAAATGCATGAATGGGGACACTTTCTCAACCTAATCCATCTTGAAAGGTTCTTAGTGAGGATAATGATAAAGATATACCGTTCTTAACACCTTACAGAAAAGTCTGGTGTAAATATGATAGGCAAGTAAGTAAATAAATAACATGTACATAGAAAGCCGTCTGCGCAGGGAATAAACGGTGAAAGGGATTGCCGCGGCTGTTTTGTATTCTGATGAATGAGTGGATGGATGGATAGGAGGAAGAAATGCTAATGGGGATACGGAAGAGCTGGTGTGAATACTGATTGTGAAGAATCAGTGGCTGTTTAAGAACCTGGAGGAAGTCAGCAATTTTGGGGGGTTTTATTTATTTATTACCTTTTCATGCTCTCTTTTTTTTCCCCTGGAAGATCCCCAGTGAGGCTCATGGACAATTAAAAACAAATCACAGTTAAAATGAATAATGCAATGATCACAGAGTCAGCAATCAATAAAAACATGATAGATATAAATATCATTATAGCAGGAGCCAGCTTTACAAACCAGGGCTTGGGTGGGGTGAATCTCTGTCAAAAAAACAGAGTCAAACTACAATTTACCCATAACGCACCTCTTGGGTCCTTGGGTCAAACTACAATTTACCCATAATGCACCTCTTGCTGTTCTTTAATTATTTCTGTGTGTGGTTGTTATCAGGATCACATCATGTAGAAAGGAAAGGCTTATGCCTTCCTGTCCCAGCCATTACCTCCTCCTGCACGACTATGAGATTTAGGGGTAAAGTTTCCAATGGGAACATCTTTCCTAAGCCTTGTAGATGTGCAAGGAGAATGTTGAGGCATGGCGCATGAAGGTCACACCTGTAGAAGGAAGAGAGAAACCTCAGCTCCCTGTGCACTGCATTCCCTGTAAGAATCACCCTTGTGACTGTACTTAATTAAATAAAAGCAGGAGATGTGGCTACATGCTACACATTAAACATAACATGTAGCTTGACCCATTATAAGGCATCTGAAGGTTAGAGATGGGGTATATACAGGCCTACTGAGTGAGTTTCAAGGCCAAGATGCCACCACTAAGAAGGCCCTGCCGCACTTAGTCACCTAATATTCATTAACTGGCCCTGTCATTAGACAAAGTGAGGTGACTGACTGAGGCAGAAAATGCTGACTATTCCTCATAAGACTCCCAGCCATCCCTCTGCTGTGTATGCTACATCGTCTGTTCTGGTCCTCCTAAACTAGCCTGCTGCTATGGATGGCATGGAGGATAGTATTTCATCACCAGGATTGAAGTGAGATACAAGTGCCAGCCCAGGTTGCTTATGCAAGTGAAACAGGGAGAAGATGTCATCTTGTCCTTTGCCTCAGGCAGCAAAATATCTTAGGCTGTCCTTGAGACTGAGCTTACTCTGAAGATCTGAACAAGTGGACAGAATTATCTGAGAGTAAACAGAGCAGGAACCAATGCAGATTGACTAATACTTAATGAAACCATGTAAGGAACCCTAACAGCAACATTTTGTACTAGCTCTCATTTCCAAACACTCTTCAAAGGCAACCACACAAAGTGTTGCACTTGGACTAATCTAAGCTACGGATGACCAAAGATTGCATGAAGATCTGCTTTGTGGAAACAGAATTGCTGATGCAACCAAGGACAGAATCAGGCAAAACAATTCGAGCAAGAATAGAAAACTACCTGCTTGAGAGTGGCAAGAACATGTTTAATTGGTTCCAAGCTCTATCTATAACCTTTCTGATGTTGGTTTTATTATCATGGAAGTTATCATATTTGGAGCTAAAGGAATATGAGGATGCCCAAATATCATGAGCCCAGAGACCAGATTGTCAGAGGTCCATAAAACAGATTTTTGGAAAGTTATTTCTATTTGAATGTCAGGCTGCACCAGAAGGCCAGACAGAGCACAAGGTGATGAAATGAAGGAGCAAGATCTCCTGCTTTTGTTCACAGATCCTTCATTTCCGCTAGAAAGTTGGATATGCTTTGACTGCAAAACATCACCTTAACATTTAGCATGGAGCTTCTTCTTTCTTTCTTTTTTACTACAAAATAGATTATTCCCCCCTTCCTTTTTTGCATCTGTGGGTACCTGCGTGTCACAGCCTGACTTCACCTGAGTCTGCCAAGTCACTCACTTGGAAGGAATTGCCAATCTTCCTGGGCTAATTATGCATTAGGCGCCTTTCTAAGGTTGTTTTCTTTTTAAAAAACAAATAAAAAAAACCAGAGATAAACAGAAAGCCAGGATGCAAATGCATGTTGTGAACCACCCTTTGAAAACACTACATGTGGTGAGATCCAGAGTCCATTCTATTTGTGATCCTCTGCTTTTGCACAAAATAAAAAGAGGGATGCTTATACAAATTAGCCCATCGCTTCAAATGATTAATGCAGCAGTCATGTTCTTTCTCATCAGTTCAAGACCACTTGTGCTTCTTGAGAAGTTGAGTGGGAAGCATGCTCTGAAGAATATTGAAATCAGGCCTGCTTCCAGCCCTGTATTGAAGGAAGAAACTCATTTCTGTAACCATTTAGACTGAAAGAAGGCAATTTAGCTGCTGTCACACATAGCTGAGGCAAGTGACATCAGCTTCACTCAAAGACGTGTTTTAATGTTTGCCATTTATTTATTTTTCTTAAGAATGCCAAAGCAGATAGCCTACACAAAGACACTGGATTTATGTTTGTTTGCCTGTTTCTTTTACTTTGTTTCTGACTCGCTTTCAGCTACAGTTACCTGTTTCCACTCTGTTTCACTTTCACACATTTCTACCCATAATTCAGTTCTATTTCCATTACAAATGAATCTGTAGTTAAGAAGAAATTCCTCTCAAGAATTATTTCAGTAGGCACCAAACATTATTTAAATGTGTATTTTATCTCAAAATACATACTAAGAGCAGAGTTTGCTATTTTTAACCTCTGAAGCTGGGTTGAAGCTTTTAGAAAAGTGTATTGTTTATGGAATTGCTAGATTCTGAGCTGCCCATTAGTCTAAGACAGGGGTAGGCAAACTAAGGCCCGGGGGCCGGATCTGACCCAATTGCCTTCTAAATCTGGCCCACGGACGGTCCAGGAATCAGCGTGTTTTTACATGAGTAGAATGTGTCCTTTTATTTAAAATTCATCTCTGGGTTATTTGTGGGGCCTGCCTGGTGTTTTGACATGAGTAGAATGTGTGCTTTTATTTTAAATGCATCTCTGGGTTATTTGTGGGGCATATGAATTTGTTCATTCCCCCCCCCAAAAAAATAGTCTGGCCTCCCACAAGGTCTGAGGGACAGTGGACCGGCCCCCTGCTGAAAAAGTTTGCTGACCCCTGGTCTAAGAGGAGTGGATCAGATCACAAAGACTGACTTCTTCAAGCATACCTATTTAGAAGAACCAGGAACTGTACAAAGCTTACCATTCCCCCCCCCCCAAAAAAAAAACAATCTGTGGAGACTCATGGGAAAGCGGAGCTACCGGAATTAAAACAATATTTTGTTACTTAGATACATGACTCCAGAAGTGATTGTACTGTGAAAGTTAGACTAGTCTCAGGAATGTTTAGAAGCCTCACACATCCTCCACCAGACAGACTGAGTTTGCAAGTGAATGAATGGCAGATATGAATATGTTTTATCTTCTTCAGACTAGAATATGGTCATCATCTCTTGTCCTTTAAAGGGGAGAAAAACAGCTATCGTGTTCCTGGACTCTTAAAAGCACTTCTAATTCCAGGGGAAAAAATAGCTCCTGAACAACATTGTGGCTGAACCCAGGAATAAAGAGGTGAGATCTAAATGCGCTTGTGCTCAGCCCTGTAACATCATGTGGACTATGGAGTCCTCATAGAATTGGAAGTGACCCTGAGAATCATCAAGTCCAATTCTCTGCAATGCAGGGATCTCAGCTAGTTCATACATGACAGGTGGCCGCTCAACCTCTGCTTTAAAAATTCCACCACCTCTCATGGGAGTCTGTTCCACTCTCAAACAGCTCTTGCTGTCAGAAAGTTCTTCCTGATGCTTAGTCGGAATCTCCTTTCTTGTAACCAATGAATCCATTGGTTCAGGTCCTAGCTTCTGGAGCAGGAGAAAACAAGCTCGCTCCATCCTCCATAGTATCAGCCACCTCAATATTCTTTGCCGAAAAGGCAACCCAGCAAGTTTCCATCTCATGGTCCTCACAGAGAAGCCCTTCTTGTGCATACTTAATGCAGAACTCCATCAAATGGTCAACATCGACCAGACAACTCCCCCAGTAGCCACCAACCACCTTAAGAACCACCCGCTGTGGCATAGCTTGCCCTTGTACTGGGAGCCAGGAACTGCCATTGAACTTGATGCACTACAGACGTCCAAGTTGGAACTACATTATAAATGTTTCATTGTGTTGAGACATATTGTGTTTTAATTTGTGGGAAGCCGCCCAGATTGACTGGGGTATCTCAGTCAGATGGGCAGCATATAAATAGTACATCATTATTATTATTTTGCCCATTCCCTTTTTGTTAGTTACTATGTATAAGTTCCCCCCCCCCATTGATTTGTTCTTTTTATGAATAGCCCTCTTATAGAAAATTCGTTATTTACTATTCATTAGTTTCCTTTTGGGGGAAAAACACCCAGTGTTGGTCTTTGAATCTGATAGCACACTGAAAAATATGAGGAAGTGCTTACTTACTGTGCATTCTTATACATATCCAGTGCTTTTCCCCCCCTAAAAAAAATGTTTAGGGGCACTCTCATTTCGACTCAAGAAAATCACCATTTTGTAGTTCAAATCGGGGAAAATAAATACTGCAAATGGACAAAAGTACAAAGATTCACAAAATGTTCAGGGGTAATACCCCTGCATCCCCCCAGAAAAAAAAAACACTGTACATATCTTCTGAGAGGTTAAGGCCCCCTGAATTCAATGAGACTTCCTTCCTGGCAAATGTGTGCAGGATTGTAGCCTTAGGCAGTTTGACATAGAGAAGGTAGTCAAACATAACAGGTCTGTGTCATATTTTCCTTTTTTATTCTGATCTGCTCTTGGATAAGTTACAAATGCCTGAGCAATCTTCCCTCTCCCCCCAAATCAGTCCTGAATCCCAAAAGGTAAGATAAAGAGTAAATTTAAAAGTAACTATTAGCCAGATAATTTGTCCAGATATGATTCAATTGATAGAATCACGAACACTCATATAATACGTGAGGCATAAGAGCAAATCATCAGGTGCAAAGCCTCCTTCACATGATATATCTTGGCAGAGTGTGATAAACTGAAAAAAGAACAATGATTTAAATGCTATTATTTTCTCGTATTCCTCGCAGGCCTGAGTTGCTGCTTTATTAATGGACAAATCAGCAGCATTTAAAGTGTGAGATGATAATGGATTCACAAGGTTGGTGTGTGATGATAACCCTTGCAATACTTGATAATTATGGAGGCGTCAGCAGCATTTGGAACTACTCACTTAAATAATATCGCTAGTGCTTCATTTATTCTGTAGTGCAGGCCGAACATCCAGCCCTGTAGCAGACAAGCCTTTTGTTTTCTATAATACTTTTACATCAGTATCTTCTGTTTTTAAAGGAAAAATAAAAGCCCGTCTCTCTCCAATTTCTTTTTAAACATTTATCCCACAAAACATAAAAAATAAACTTGCATGTAGGGTCTGTTCCCCACCCCCAGGTTATTTGGTTGTTTTCATGCTTACTACACTAAGCTGGTTTGGATATACAGTGGTACCTCGGTTAAATACTTAATTCGTTCTGGAGGTCTGTACTTAACCTGAAACTGCTCTTAACCTGAAGCACCACTAATGGGCCCTCCGGCTGCTGCCGTGCTGCCGGAGCACAATTTCTGTTCTCATCCTGAAGCAAAGTTCTTAACCCGAGGTACTATTTCTGGATTAGCCGAGTCTGTAACCTGAAGCGTATGTCACCCGAGGTACCACTGTACTGAAGTCTTTTGCTCATAGTGAAGCTCTTCCCTTTGTATGGACTATGATTAAACCAGGATGCACTCAATAAACCATAGTTTCCCGCTTCATCCAAACCAAGGAACTGTGGTTTAGGGATGGTGGGACAAATATAATTTAGTTTGCATTTAAAAGCGAACCTACCTAATTAACACTTTCTTTAAAAATTGGAGAACCAAAACATAGCCATACACCCAAATTCATGCTTGACAGAATTCTGAATTGCAGTTCTCCAGAGAAGTAATGCATAGAGAGAAAAAAATACCAGGGTATAGTGTCCCTAAAAATGCACTTATTTGAGATAATGCCATACAGAAATGCATTGCGGGCCCAGTTGCAGTGCCCCCCATCCCAGGGTAGCTCAGGTGTGAATGAAGAAACTAGACAACGATCAGTAATAAAAATTGGCTACAACTCTATTGATAACAGATGTAGGTGGAATTTGGCTCAGGCACTGGGTGTATATCCATTTCAACCTCTTACTTTGACAGAGTCATGCCAAGGCTTGTGGCCTCCCCAAGATGCAAATCTACTGAGGTGCCCATCCTAAGGCCATTGCTGGAAGCTCTATGGCTTGTCTGCTCTACGCTTGTTAAAATGTTGATAAGGACTTAAAAAAAAAAATCACAAACTGATGTGGAAATATGGAAAACTGAATGTAAGACTGGAAAATTGGGAAACTAAGAGAAACTGACAGGTTGTCCTGTGCTTCCTATTGTCACCAGCTTTGGAACAAGTCAACTTCATATCGGGTTTAATGTCCTGGCTTGTCCTAAAGTTGATAACCCTAGTTTTCAGCTTTTGATGAAACAGGATATTATACTTATTCAGAGACTTCCTGCTTCAATAGTGGTTCACAGTGATGAGAGGAGAAAATAAGCTTCATGGAAGGCTTATGCATACTTTGGCTTAATAAACTGAAATATGATAATCTGAATCCAGCCACTGACTGACAATAGCAAGTCTCTTGTAGGCTGCCATGGAGGATGTCCTTACTTGCCACTCAGAAACCAGATCAGAGCCATTTCTCTCTTTCATTCTGAAATCTGAATTTCAAAGGTAAAGCCACAGATTAGTTTTTGCTTATGTTACCATATAAAAATGGGAGGGGGACCAACCAAGCAACCAAAAAACCTCCAAAGGGTGCATACTGAAGTTATCTATTCTAGGCAGTTCCGTTAAAAGAAGAAAAGTGTTTGTTGCCTTTCCTCTCAGGAGCTCACAGCTGCATTTTATTCTCACAATAACCCTTTAAATTAGATTAGCCTGGGAAGCTGTGACTTGCCGGGGTCCATTGAGAGAGTTTCACAGGTTGACTGGGATTTGAGCTTGGTTTCCCCACATCGAAGCTCAACACACTGTTCGCTACATCACACTTAATTGGATCTATGATGTGAGAAATAAAGGGTGTCCTTTAGTGCTGTGTAGGGCCATGAGGTTGTAATGCAGTGGATAAGGCTTTCAAATAAGGCAAGTTTGGCAACCCAATTGGCTGTGCTCAGTGGGTAGCAAATACACGCAAGCACAGGGGCCAGGACTTTGTGGTTTTTTGTTTTTTTTAGGAAGACTCCAAGATTGCTGAGCAAAAACACACACACACACACACACACACACACCAAAAAAACATGATTTTTCAATTGACTTGCCTAAGATCCAGGGCAAAGTGCCCAGCCAGTTTAGCCCTCCAAAACCTGGGACAAGTGTATCCGGCTGCCCCCCGGGTATTGGCTAATGTCCTTTTCATTTCAACATGTCTATGGTCTGGCTGTTATCACCTTGGTTTTGTTTGTTTGTCTGTTTGTTTCTGGAATAGTTTATCTGCTGTTTCTTTGACGTTGTTGCAATTCTGATTTATTTGAAAAATATTGTCAGTCGGCAGCTGTAGGGGAAGGGCTGAACCACAGTGGTAAAACATCCGCCTTGTGTGTAGAAGGCCCCAGGTTCATTCCCTGGCATTTCCAGGTAGGGCTGGCAGACTCTGTGCATGAAACCCTGCAGAGCCACTGCCAGTCATTGCAAACAATACTGAGGTAGATGACTCTGTATAAGGCAGCTTCCTAAGTCTCTATGAGGTGAACATGAGAAACAAATGTATGGTGGTTGCTGCAGCAAAAACTTATGTGGTCAGTCTCCGTTCTTTCACTCCACTAAAGGTAAAGGTAAAGGGACCCCAGACCATTAGGTCCAGTCGTGACCAACTCTGGGGTTGCGCGCTCATCTCGCTCTATAGGCCGAGGGAGCCGGTGTTTGTCCACAGACAGCTTCCAGGACATGTGGCCAGCATGACTAAGCCACTTCTGGTGAACCAGAGCAGCACACGGAAACGCCGTTTACCTTCCCGCCAGAGCGGTACCTATTTATCTACTTGCACTTTGTGCTTTCTAACTGCTAGGTTGGCAGGAGCTGGGACCAAGCAACGGGAGCTCACCCCGTCACGGGGATTTGAACCGCCGACCTTCTGATTGGCAAGTCCTAGGCTCTGTGGTTTAACCCACAGCGCCACCCGTGTCCCTCTTTCACTCCACTATCCATGCCCTATTTAAGGTTTTCCAAGCATCTCACTGGCTGACTACATATAGCAGAAATTTCCCCTCTACTTATTACCTGCCAGCCTCACGGTTGTATGAATTTCTTTCCTTTCTCTCAGAAACATACTGCCAATGGTTCCCACTAATAGTACCCACCAATTACAATTTGATTAAATAAACCAGAGTTGATTCAGGTTGTAGAAAATAGAGATGAAATCACCTCAGATGGATACAATCAGGAAAATTATAACTAAACTCTTCATGGCCTAGCTACTTAGGCAAAACCTAGCAATTAATTATAACCCTTTGATTAAACAGAAATAAAGGGTTTGCATCTCTTTTATGCTTACAAGTTGTTGTTGTTGTTAACTTGAACGCTAGCTTTATTAGACAAAACACCTAAGATGCTGTGGTTCAGTCATGATGAGTCATGCAGCACCTGAAAGAATAACAAATTGACTGTGGCATAATTTCTGCGGTATTGGCCAGACACCCATTTGTCAGGTGCACTGAAGTGGGCCATGAAAAAGCTTAAGGAGCAATTGATTTGTTAGGCTTAAAAGATACCACAAAATTATTTTGTTATTTATCTTGCACCGTGCTAAGGGCTAAACTATGTATGACATTTGTCACATAGTCTCATGCCCTCTAACATTTCTCCGATGAAAATAGGGACGTCCAATTCCATAATGATAATTTTACTATTTATACGCTACACACTTTATTGGGTTGCCTCGGCCACTCTGCACAGCTTCCAACATATATAGAAACATAATAAGAAATTAAACATTGTTTTTGTTTTTTGTTTTTTTTAAAAAACATTTCCCTATACAGGATTGCCTTCAGATCGTTCGGGGGTCAAATAACTCCATACGCTCCAACATTTTCCCAATGAAAATAGGGACATATTAAAGAAAAGTGGGACATTCCAGGATCAAATCAGAAACCAGGACAGCTTCTCTAAATCAGGGATGTCCCTGGAAAATAGGGACACTTGGAGGGTTTGTAGTGTGGCCTTGCAGGGCTGCTTTTGTGAAAAAGAAAAAATGGCGGGACTGCTGTCCCTCAGACCCACCCTGACAATTATCATGAGGAAGAGGCCACACAAAGGAAGCACTAAAAAAACTATGCTTGCAACACAGAACTGAAATGAAAAGCACAGTGCCTAAGAGCTGACTCAGACAGTTCCTGGTATAGCAAGTCTTTTCCTCTCTCATTGCAAATTGTAGGTGTTGGTGTGTGTGACTGGTTCTGACTGGTACCGTAGCAAGGGCAAAAGTTAAAGCTTCTCTCCCCTCATACCACGGTGTGTATCTGAACCTCACTTATCTTTAACAACAACAACAACAACAACAACAAAAAGCCACACATGGATAGGAACTGTGTAATAGCCATCTCATTTCGTTTACCCCTAATATGACCAATGCCTTGGAATTTGTTTATCATTCATGTTTCCCCCACTCAATCCAACTAGCTAGATTCACCATTCCCTATTGTAAAACACTGAAGGGAAAAAGGAAGCAATCTCAAATTGGAGAGCAAAAGGTAAATACTGCGGATGAATGCTGCATCCTTTCTTTCCCCCCTCAACAGCAGGGCATAAAGCTAGTTTCACATCCTTCAGGACTGATGAATTCTCCATAGAGTAACAGAAATCTCATAGAAATCTCACAGGGATGCACTAGAAAACAATTACTATATCACTCATATCCCCGTTTTTTCATTATACAGTCTACAGTAAAATATTTGATTCCCAAATATTTGATAAGAATGACGGCGTCTTTTGGCGTGATATGTTTTTGGACTGCTTGAGCAATAGTTCATTAAGAAATGTGGTAGGCCCAGAAGTCCTACAGTGAAAAGGAATGGAAGTGATTGGGTTTTCCACAGAAAGAAGAAAATGTATGGAGTCGAGGAGAAGTTAAATCAATCCCCATAATCTACAACAAGTAATGGAGTTGTTAGACAAGCTCCATGGAGCTCTTCTTTTCTGCCTGAGGAAGTGCTATGTCAAGCTTGAAAGATGGATCGCCAACAGAAGTATCGTCTTGTCTATAGTTGTTTCTCACACCTATTGTTTCCGCTTATTGGCTTCATAGTTCCTCTGGAACAACTGCATGGACCGTCAAGTCCGTTAGATCTGTAGAAACACATAAGCTACAGGCTTTCAACCATTAGGAATGAGCATAGCACAGAAGTCCATCAAATGCTACATGGATGGGCTTTCAAATATATCAATAGCCATTACTTCTGTATAGCATCTTGTAAAGGTAAGGGCACTTTTCCAAACAAAAATAAATATGCCATGCAATATTGTTGTGTTATCATTAAATTGGGACTTTTTTTCTTTGATGTAAACCATTCTGTAATTGTTTTTGGATCCATGATAAACTTAAGTCTTATGCAGTGGTATCTCAAATATATTTGCTTACAAGTCCCAGTGAGTTCAGTGGGATTTCGTCTCCAGTAAGCCTGTTTCAAAACTGAAGCTAATTTTAATCTTTTTAATCTATGATAATGCTCCCTGTGCACTTTCTCTCTGTAGGAAAGAAGATCAAACCCACTTGCACTTTGCATATGTTCTTGAAATTTCAGGCAATCATCATGATCCAGTGAGTTAATAAATACCACAGACAAATATAGACTTTCCCTTTTATGGGTGACTGAGCACTTAGTGCTCACAAATATTTTTCATAGCTGCCAGTGTTTTCCAGAGCCAATAATGAGAGCTATTTGTGTGCATTGTACAGATCAATGGGGCATTGTCAATGGCTGAGATTCAACAACACTAAATTCTTATAAGTTTGGATTTCAACATTTTCTTTTCCACATTTTTTTGGGGGGGCAGCTATTTGCTATAAAGAAAAATCCCCCCAAGAACATCTCCATGCCACATGCACCTGTGGATAATTGTGACTGTGTTTCTGACTGAGCTGTCCTTCCAATAAACTATTGAAATGCTTTGTAGCAGTTTCCAATTTTTGATAATTAAATAGGTGTCCTTATAGGTGCCGCTCAAGAAAGGCATCTTGTATTTCTTAATTATCTTTGATGTGTTGCTCAAACACCACTCATAAGTAACCAAATAACCTGACAAGAGCTTGACCTTTCTATATCTGGGATTTTAATTACTGATGTTAATTCCAAACGCATTAAATAGAATGTCAGAATTTAAAATTGAATACTCGTAATGATTTCTAATGACTTCTATTTAGAATGCATATCTATTAAGACAAGGTGAAGCAAAATTATGGAAGTTCCATTGGATTCAGCTCTCTCTTTTTTAACACCTATTAACTATCAATAAACCTGCTTCCACATTTATATTTCAAAAGCTTTTGAATGTAGCAATTCAGAGTCATTTTGTGATCACGCATTTTACCCGATGTCTCATGTACTGTGTTCACCATATAATTTTACACTGAGTGAAAATTAAACAACACAAGAATATACCTTCTATATATCCTTCAGTAGTCTAGCTGAGCTGATATATAAGGTTATAATGACTAGGTACGCTATTCTGTGGAACCATTAACTCTCTTCCATAAGATTGTCCCTTTGCGAATTAATTCCTGCACCATGTGGGCATGAAATACAATTTTGTGCAAATCTAAATAACTGTTGGTGCACGTTGATGTGAGGAAACTTTCATGCTTCCTCAGCTTTCCTCGGGCTTAGTTATGCCTTAGCAGACATCAGAGACAAACCCTACCCAGATATGTAACAAAATGGTGACAAGTGCATCAATAATAATATCAGCCTGGATTGTCAGCAGGCCATGTGAATCACGGCAAGCACTTCCAGCAGTGAGAAAATAAACACAGTAGGAATAAGCATGAGTAAGGATGACAAACAACTATGTTTATTTTACATAAAATAGATATATAGCCAGGTGCTTGGTGTTGTCTGTAATATGATGTAGAGAAAGGAAGCAGGGTAACTGTATACAGATAAAGTGGGCTCAGTTGCTCTTATGAGGCTATATGGCGAAGAGGCCAAACCCATTACATTTAAGGGTTCGAACAGAAACATCGTGGAAATAAGGATGGGAAATCTAAATGTGAATGGAATATTGTATTGGAACAGAATTGAAATTGTTAAATTGTATGAAAATAAATTTAAAAATATGGGGGGCGGGGAACTGCCCTGTTTAGACAAGCCTTCTCAATGTGGACTTTTCTTAAGAAGAAAACAATCTACTGGTGTTTTATTGATGTTTTAGATTATGCCCTATAGACTGGTTTTATGATACTTTATATGCTGTAAGCCACCTTGTTATACTTTATATGAAAGAACAGATTATAAATTTTCAAAAAACACTCATGGAGGTATCATGCTGATCATTCTTAGAAACAGGATGTTGACCTCACACGACTCTTGTCACATTTTTATCCATGAAAAAAATTCAGTGCCCTTTTATTAAAGCAAGGACCGGTGACTATTGAACAAGCTCATTTGCAACCAAAACAACCTGATATTAATATTGTGATTAAATATTGTTGCCTAGGGATGGAAAATGAAGCTAGGAATAAATGGGATTCATGAACAGGTTTGAGCACATGCCTCATGATTTCGCACACGATTTCTGAGCATGGACATTAAAGTAGGCTTAGGAGCGGAGTCCTGTTCCTGAGTGCTTCCAGGAAAACCATTAATTTATACTCTTATTTTATTTATTTTGGTAATTATATACCACCCATTAGCATAGCTGTCAACTTACAGATTTGAAAATAAGGGACCAGCAGCCTTGAAAATAAGGGACCAGAAGCCAAAATAAGGGACCTGCAGCCTCACCTCTTCCAGGCACTCCAGTCTTCCTGTCCTCCTGCAGTCTGGTCAAACTCATGCTGGTAGCTTCGAGAACACTGTCCAACCAACTTTGTAACCAGAGGTTCAACTGAATAGAATCTGAATCACATGCACCACAAGGCCTGTGCAGCCTCGACTTAAGATGGCTCCCCGGCCTGGCTTTGCACTGCAAAGTATGCAGCAGCACGTGCAACAAAATGGCGTCCAGCATTCAAAAACCCCCTCAGCTTGCATTAACTAGCCACACACAAGGCATGCAAGCTCCACCCCCCCAGTCGTCCTTAGATTTCTTATTGGGTGAGCAACACAGCCAAGCAACACAGTTGGAGCCTCCCTCCTCCCTGGCTGGCAGGGAGGGAGGAAGAGGAGCTGCTTCCTTTGAAATTTAAGGGACATCATTTAAGGGACATCCATCAATAAGGAACAGCAGCGGGACATGGCGTTGGAATAAGGGACTGTCCATTCAAATAAGGAACACTTGACAGCTATGCCCATTAGTCACATCCTTTGAGCTTTTCATACACAATCCCCCCATCCCAGCTACAATGTCCCATGACTGTTGATATTGTGATTCTGAGAGCCAACTGATTTAAATGTTTTATAGTCCCACTATTAAGACACGAGAACTTACTAAAAGGCTGTATAATATGTTACAAAATTATCAAAACCCTTCATATCAAGTACATTATCATGCCAAGGCCTTTTACATCATGTAATCTATTTGGCTTTAATCTCATGTACTCTGATTGTTATTATATATTTATGCCCTTCTTTGAATTCATTCCTATTTTATTAGTTAATAAAGGCTTATTGTAATTGAGCAGCTAAGGTTTTAATAGCCGACGTTTTGCATTTTGTTATATATCTCACACTTACAAACGTTCTTCATTAATCTTTCTAATTAGTGTTGCATTGTCCTACAGATAGGAATATTTGGAACACTTCCCCCCCCCCATACAAATGCAATCTGTAATGTGTTTAGTGGAGTTAGAAAAATGAACTAGCTTTTAAAAAATCATGTGAATCATATTTTCATTTTTAAATAAATAATCTAGCAAAATTAAGTTCTTAAAAATGTTTGCTCCTTGATTCATTTGTTCCATGGGTTCTTTTTAATTCTGGTGCAGTATACACTAAATAGATTTTGTTTGTTTTCTTCTGGATGCTCTTTTGATGCTAGTAAATACTTTTTTAAAAAAAATTGTCAGACTTTTCTCCAACTCTTCTTATGGGGATTGCCCAATGGACTACACTCATTGAGGCGTAGCTTTAAGAAAGCAACAAGCATGCGGTGCTCCTAGACCAGCCACTGTTGCATAAGTGAATACAGTTGTCCATCTGCTTGGTCTGATTACTGTTCTGAAATATAATCACTGCATAACTGAACCAAATAAAACTGTTACATCCATTGAGCTTCTAAGAGCAATTCTATAGAAATTCAGAGGAACAACCACTCATTGGTCAGGGCAGAAGATGTGGGTGAGAATGTTCCCCACTTTTTTATGCTTTCCTCATTGGGCTTTCTCTTTCCCTCCACCTCCTCCCAGTGTGGTGTAGTGGTTAAGAGCGGTAGTCTCACAATCTGGTGAACCGGGTTCGCGTCTCTGCTCCTCCACATGCAGCTGCTGGGTGACCTTGGGCTAGTCACACTTCTTTGAAGTCTCTCAGCCCCACTCACCTCACAGGGTGTTTGTTGTGGGGAGGAAGGGAAAGGGGAATGTTAGCCGCTTTGAGACTCCTTCGGGTAGTGATAAAGCGGGATATCAAATCCAAACTCTTCTTCTCTTCTTCTTCTTCTCCCATTGGGTCCAATTGGAGAAAAATTAATTGTGCCAGTTCCCACTGTCCGTGCTTACTTGGCGCCAAAAGCCTGTTTCAATGGGAAGTCAGGGCACAGCAGGGGAGCTGGAATTGTGGTGGTGACCCAACAGCTCCTGTTGTATAAAAAGGGACACACCTATGGGTCCTCCCTTCTGTGGAGATTGTTGTGGAATGGCAGACTTGGGTGGTGGATAAGGCATTGAGTTGATTCCTTAGCTGATTGAGTACCCTGTTCAAGGGGTCCTGGAGGGGTGCTTCTGTTCAGGAGACCACACGGGGGCCAATGGGCCATGGCACCCTCCCCAATGGTGGCCCAGGTGGGATTGCTCAGGGTCGACTCCACCCTACTTATCAACTAGCAGTCACGCTGCTTGATACATCCCTAAAACCTACTTAAATCTGTAATCAATAAAGTTATGGCTGCTCCTTGATTCTCCTTGACTTTGCGAGCAGCAAAGTCAGTCCTCAGGGAATGTGCAGGCGTCCTTGGAATGGACAGCTCACGGAAGAACCCCGACCATACCTAAGGAGTCTGCCAAGTGCTGCCAAGGAGTGTGGTGGAGTCTCCTTCTTTGGAGGTCTTTAAGCAGAGGCTTGACAACCATATGTCAGGAGTGCTCTGATGGTGTTTCCTGCTTGGCAGGGGGTTGGACTCGATGGCCCTTGTGGTCTCTTCCAACTCTATGATTCTATGATTTCAACCCAATACAGATGTCCTGTGTCTTATTTCTGTGGCTGACGGCATCATGTGCCTAGGCATGGAAATATGTCAGGCTGCAGATCTGAATAATATAATTAATTTGTATGAATTCATTCCAAAGTCTTATGACATCTGCTGGATTTAACACACACACACACACACGTCTAAATAAAATAAATACAAGGTGTTTGGAATTGGATTTTGTGCTTTTCTTTTCTTTTTAGCTGGAAACTCCTGCACCCAGTGAAAAGGCACACACAACGGACAAATCCAAAATGTAGCCTGACTTTTTCCACACATCATAGTTTAAGTTCAAGTTCAGTCAGAGTTTTGGGTGAAGGTTCAAGACAGTTAATATGTTATCAGTGCCATGGGGTTAGCCTGTAGTTCTTTCAATTATTGTGGTGCCATAGCTTACTCAGGTTTGGGATTAAATTTTCACAGAAACAGTTTTTGGCTGATGGAATTGGAACAGACTTTTGTGGGTGCAGTTGACACTTGTAAAATAAAACACATGGCGATGTGCTTCCTATTTCCTTGTGCTCTAAACAAGATAGACTGGCACATGCCAAGACTAATAAACTGTTAGCAAATGAATGGAGATAAACAAATGTTTGTACTTATTCCCCACCCCCCACCCAAAATCAGGTATCATTTCTTAACCTTAGACTCACACCAGAAGTTGATCAGAACTGATGTATTATTCACTACATTCAGTCAACAATGTGTAAGCTAAAAAAACCAAAACTGCAGTCCTGCGATGAATGTTTGTTTCTTTATCGAAAGTAGTTATATGCCAAATTTTAGGGCAGGCGTAGAGATCTTTCCCCCCCTGAATGTTCTGGAACTACAATTCCCATCAACCCCAGTAAGCATGGTAAATGGCCTGGAATGATGGGAGTTGTACTCCAGCAACACTTGGAGGGCCGTTTGGAGTTTTACAGCAGTTTTCCCCAAACTTGGGTCTCTAGCTGTTGTTGAACTACAACTCCCATCATCCCTAGCTAGCAGGACCAGTGGTCAGGGAGGATGGGAACTGTAGTCCAAAAACAGCTGGAGACCCAAGTTTGGCATACCCTATTTTAGAACAAAGCCCTTCCAAGGCAGGTCACAAAAGTTACTTACCTTACTCTACACAACAGTATAATTTGATTCTCAAATAATTTACAGAATGATTGATGTACAATACACAGTCCAGGCCTCCAAGGATCATAGTTATACTTATCTACCTATGATCCATTTCAGCATAATTCCAAGGCCTTGCACCACCTCTCTCCATGTGCCCAGTGCACAATCTGTATAAATGATGAAAAGACTTTGGCATTTGAACAACACTCCCTATCAAGTGTCTTCTGAACTGTCTTGACTTTCTATTTTCCAGTGCCCTTTCCATCTGCATGACAGGCAATAATTCACTCAGTCATGGAGCTAGATTAGTGATATGTCAGTGTCAAGATCCGTAGAAATGAGCAGAATCTGTCACTCAGCTGCTAACATAAATGTTGGGCGAACTCTTTACTATCATTTGTGGAATTAACAGTTGTGCTAGACATTTCACAGAATAGGAATTTAGTTCAATGGAGGTACCTATTGTGGTTTAATTATCTGGAATACGAGACCGTTGCACATCTCCAGTGCAAACCTAGACCCCTTGGTAGACATTTCATTCACTGTACAGTTGTACCTTGGATCCCGAATGCCTTGTGAGTCAAACATTTTGGCTCCTGAATGTAGCAAACCCAGGAGTGAGTGTTCCAGTTTGCAAACGTTCTTTGGAAGCCGAACATCCAATGCAGCTTCCGTGGCTTCCAATTGAGTGCACGAAGCTCCTGCAGCTTCCAATTGAGTGCACGAAGCTCCTGCAGCTTCCAATTGAGTGCACGAAGCTCCTGCAGCCAATCGGAAGCTGCGCCTTGGTTGTTGAACGTTTTCAGAAGTCAGATGGACTTCTGGAACGGATTCCGTTCTACAACCAAGATACAACTGTATTGTCAGTTGTAAAGGCAAAGGTAAAGGTAAAGGGGCCCCTGACCATTAGGTCCAGTCGTGGCCGACTCTGGGGTTGCGGCGCTCATCTCGCTTTATTGGCCAAGGGAGCCGGCATACAGCTTCCAGGTCATGTGGCCAGCATGACTAAGCCGCTTCTGGTGAACCAGAGCAGCGCACGGAAATGCCGTTTACCTTCCCGCCAGAGTGGTACCTATTTATCTACTTGCACTTTGACGTGCTTTCGAACTGCTAGGTTGGCAGGAGCAGGAACCGAGCAACGGGAGCTCACCCCATCACGGGGATTCGAACCACCGACCTTTTGATCGGCAAGTCCTAGGCTCTGTGGTTTAACTCACAGCGCCACCCACGTCCCCATTGTCAGTTGTAGTGTTGTGCATAAAGCTGCACCCAGCCTAGCACCAAATCTTTGTGGGTTACGTATGAGTCCCAGATGTGAAATGAGCTTCTGAAATGAGACTACAATATGCAATAATGCACAAACATATTTCATAAAAATCTTCACACTAATTTCTGGATTAAGGCTTCCAACTTCCCCACCACTAAAGGATTTACTATGTTCATAGCTCTGAAGTTCCAAAACCTGCAGTCTGATGGGCTACAAAATAGTTGTCTTATAGGCATGGCGCATTGAAAATTTAGTAATTTAACATGCAGCATGGATGTTACTGCTGTGCCAGATGGTATTCTGTACCATAATATTTTGTTTTCCCCAGATAGTGCCACAAACACATCTGTATGGACTTCTCTTCATTGGGCAATATCTTTTCTCACACCTTTCTAAGCACCAGTGCGTTTATATTTCATTTTAGAGTGAGTATGAAAAGTTCACTGGAGATTTTTCAGAGTCTAATTACTTGAGTTAATTGGAAGAATTCTAGCTCTGTCTTAGGTGGCATTTTTTCCTAAAGATAATAGCTTTGTTTTTGCTATCCAAGTGTACAAAGGAAAAAAAATATTGCAATATAGCATAGCTACAAAAGCCGCAAACAAGCTTCTGAGCGGCGACTTTCTCATGTTTGTAATTGCTAACAAAAAGGCAAAACAGTCATATTCTGTTTCCTGCAGAGTTTGTAACTAAAGGAACATTACCATCTTTATATATATTTTTTAAAAGATCAGTGAAATTCAGAGCAAAAAGTCCTCCCGATAAAGGGAGCAAGAATAGCAGCCTTCAATACAACATTTATCTTTAGACTATTTTCAGCAGATTTTTCTTATTATGGTACAACACATTTTATCACAGTTGAGCAATATTAGAAAGATACTAGTAAAAGGTTCTTAGAGATCTGGAATTTTGTATTATTACTGTTGGTATATTTTGAGTGAAGGGCAGGACTTCTCTCTGCTTCCTTGATCTGCCTAGCTTTCAATATCCTTCTTCCATTCTAAGTATAGTGCACATAAAATACTCCTAATACAGTTGTTGTCCTGCACATCTTCTTTTTTTAATAATTACACTAATTGGACAATTAATCAATGTCACCAACAACGCTGAATGACAATCCATGCACAAAGCTTTGTCAGAGGTTGCCACGGTGGTAGTTGTGAGTGCAGAAGGAAAGGATGAGCTAAGGGAAAAGTCTGATGAAAATTTCAGTGCTTCTCAGTCCTTGTACAATGTACAATGCACAATGCACAATGGCACCAGCAGCCTACAAATCACAGCAAGAAATGATGTGTCTTGGCTATCTACTTCTTACGTTCTAATAAACACTCACACTCAATATTCTGATGTGGGGAAAATGTCGATGGGGTTGAACTCAATGGGACTTACTTCAAAGTTGTCATGTTTAGAATTGGATTGCAATTTCAATATGGGAAAACAGTCCCTAGATTTAAGGTAGGGCCAATGGTGAACACACTGTTTAGTGGTATGACTTTTAAAAAGGATATAAATAGAGTCAATAAAGCTCTCTGGATAGACCCAGTTAGCATCCTGCTGTACAGGAGTGGGATATTTGCAGGAGATCTAGAGTTGTGCGCAAAAATGTTTGGGCAAAGTGTGGAGGGTCTATGGATAAAAATAACTTTCATGAAACTCAGGTATCACAAAGGCAATATGACAGCACCACACCATCAGTCATCCAGTCACATTTTCACATTTGCAGACTGCCAAAATGCATTTGGAGAGAATGTTTCTCTCTCTCTCTCTCTCTCTCTCTCTCTCTCTCTCTCTCTCTGTGTGTGTGTGTGTGTAGAAAGCACTTGCCAGTTCAGGTCAACACTACAAGCATCCATTTTCACAGAACACCTTTATAAATATCCCAGGAATTACTCCAAAAACTTTACCACAGACCCCAAAATGCTTAGTTGAATGTGCCAGTCATGGCGGATTCAAATATTATTGCTTTTGCAAAGAGGTGGCCAAAACATATTTGCATAGTGGGCACTCTAGGCAGGTACTGTAACCTCTGAAAATAGTTCACCATGCAGATGTCTTGATAATCTGGAAAAGTCTCAGTGCCAGCATCAGTCGGGAATGCCCTGTGTTGTTTTCACCTCTCACAGCACCCACAGTGAATTATGCCACATGGAAACATTCTTGGAAACTACATATTGGGACCATAATCTTTGAATCATCCCCAAGATATTGATTATGAAACTTTGCTCTGGTTTAAATTTTTAATATGGTTTTTACTATATGGTTTTATGTATGACTTCAATCTGCTCTGAATAAAAAAAATGAATAGCGGTATATAAATATATTGATAAATATCCTAACCCCCCCACCTCTTTTTGTCCTCATTTCCTTTGCTTCTTCCAGTGACAACTGTGATGGCAGAAGGGACTGCCGCCAGTAGTGAAGACAGCAGATAGATGAAAAAGACTGAAGGTAGCTAGCCGGATAGCAGCCACAAATAAGCCACAAGTTCCCTTTGGGAGCTGATATAGTGAGCAACTTGCTCTAATCTTCAGCAGAAAGAAGCAACGGAGGAAGCAAAGCCTTCATAACTGGCACCATCAGATATGCTTTAAAAAGAGGATGTCTTTTTATTCCTCCAGTTAACAACAACAATCAACTGCATGTTTAAATTTCCTTCATTTTTTCTGTTGCTTTCCGGATTCATAATTCATATCTGGGGCTGTACAGCTTAAAATTTCAGTGTAAGAAAATTAGCATTCAGAGGAATAGAACTGCCAAAGCAGTCATTACTGACTCCAGATTGCACAGTGTACCTTCAAGATAACTGTAATTGAAACTAATGCTAACCATGTCAGTAAATGATTTTTATAGGTTTCCGGGCAGACTTTATTTCATGAGACTGTCCACATTAAGCTTAAGTTGCAGCTTTCCTGGGTCCTGAATGAAAAGAAAGAAAACGGAACACATAAATTATGAATGGAGACTAATAGGAGTTGAAAATAAAGGAGAGATTATTTTATAACTTATTTTTTGCAAATAGCATGACATAACCAGGTCACCTTGCAAAAGAAACATAGCCTTCAGATGTGCAGATTTTCTCTCTAAGAAACCAATGCAGCTAAGTTTAAACTATCAGTTTTAATTGGAAAGCAGTGGCTTCTGTTGTATTTTTGGGTAGAAAACATGTTCAATCAGAGGTGCAAGACCTTCCCTAGGAAGCCAAAGCCACCCCTCCTTTCCCATTGGCTGGTGGGAATGTGTTCTTCCACAGTGATCATGCCTCTTACTTGTCTGGATGGAGGATGGATGGAGGATGTAGCCTGCTGTACAAAGGTAGAAATCACACCTGTTGTTCCACCCACTTTTGCCTCTGGCTCCGCCTACCACTGGCAAGCAAACACTGGAAGACAGCTCACAAGCAGGAACAAGCTGCTATTTTATATTGCCAGTGCTTTAACTAGTTGATCACATGGCAGCTGAAAACAGAGTGATAGGATATAAGATATCTTATAAGGATATAAGATAATGAATCCTGTGTATAAGAGCACAAGCATCAGGACTCAAGATCTGAGGTGACAGGAGTAATCCCCAATCACTGGGGCTTGTGCAGTAACCTTTACCCAAATCCCAGTGAGCTACGGAGAGGGTGGGGCAAAGCCAATGGCAATGGTGGTCATCATACAGCCTTCAGAGGAAAATCAGGATGCATGTCTTTTGGGCTGTGCTCTCATGAGAGCCAGGTGATTTGCACAAGAACATGCCCCCCCCAAAAAAACATGCACCTTTGGGGGCTGTGTGCTTGCAGGAGCCAGGTGACTCACGCATGAGCACACGCTCCAAAAAACAGGCCTCTTTTGGGGCAGCACTCTTGTGGGAGCCATAACAGGACAGCCCAGGATCTAGTCAGAAGTCAGGATGGCTTCTGTAGTTCCGAAGTGTCCAGTTGACAGTTATGGGTCATGAAGGATGTGCAGAGTGAGCATTAAATCTACAAAACATATTTTAATCACACATGGCAGTTATGTGACAAATTCAGGGTTTTTTTATGACAGACCTTACAAGCTTAAGGTCAGTGATATTTTTAAAAAATTAAATGGTTGTAATATTCGAATGTAAATTTGTCATGTCAATAAGTATTCCTCATCCCTGTGCTTTCCAAAGGTCTCTCCTGAGGATTGAGGGAGTCTGAAAAGGGTGGGTTGAATCTTATGTATCGTCCTATGAACTCAATGGCACTTGTTTCTTAGTAAGCAGACCTAGGATTCTGCTTGGTGCCTTTCTTTTTTAAAAAAGGAAAGCTGGGATTTCTTTAACCACACTCATTTTAAGATATCCAGCCAAGCCACAGAATAAGAGAGAAATTACAACAACCCAAAATCAGGTTTTAGGAACACATTGCTGGTTATCACAGTGAGATTTTCTTTCCAGCATGTACTGCTCCTAGGTGATGAAAACACTGAAGCTTTCACACCACTATCTAGACATGCTGAAAGAAACTGCAATCGATACTTTACAATGTGTCATTATCAGGTAACACATAATTCACAGCAGGTAATTAGCAGGTGATAATGAGCATCAAGTCCAATATCTCAAATCATCCTGGGAAAGTCACACCTACAAGAGAGGTGGCAAAAGCTCAGAGGCAGAAGAAATAGATAAGGGTGTAGCATTTGGAATATGGCAGAACTGGATTCCTCAGAGCTTTGCAGCTCTCTGTGGCAAGAGAATCACAACAATTCTGTTTGGGCGGGGGGCAGTGATAGGTCATCAGATTTTATAAACGCTCAGTATATTATTTAGTACCAGGATCTCATTAGGAAGCCAGCAGAAATGACTCGGGAAGCAGTGGCAAATAGATTCTATCAAGAAATAAGTCTTGTGGCATTGTAAGTGATAGTGGTAAGTGATACAGGGTAAGCCTGAAATATTAAGAACAGACGCTCATGGGAGATAGAAGGAGGGCAATGGAAATAAAGAATTTTGATTGAAATGCATTTAGTTAATTGAGATTGTCTGAAGCTACTTTTTTATTCCTTTGAGACTTGTAGAAATGCCTGTATTTTAGTTACTTAGAAAATCTATCAAATGCTGCACAGTATATTTCCTCCCCATCAATCTACACTTACAAATTATGCATTAGTGTACTAATGCACTATTACAAAAATTATGATCAAAATGGGAGGTATCAGTAAGGCATACAGTAACACCACTCAGATGTCACTATTCTTACTTTATTGGCTAATGCAATCAAAACTAAAGCAGAATTTTAGAAATGGAGGTCCTGATCAAATCCTAGAGAATGTGTTTGGGAATACTATCATCAATCAAGCAGGCCCCTGGGTGGGCAAGTAGGCAGACCAAAGGCAGGTAATCCAGCAATGTAGAAATAGGAACTGCTGGCAACTATCAGCAAAAGTTGCTCAGACCGACGAAAGATAGCAGAACTGGGCAGAATTGCGGTTATTAAGATGAATGTTTTGCCAAGAATGCTGTTTTTGTTTCAAACATTGCAGATTGTGGACAAGATGGACTGTTTCAAGAAGTGGCAGAAAGATATATCTAGATTTGTCTGGCAGGGCAAAAAGCCCAGAATAAAATTTAAGATATTAACTGATGCAAAAGAAAGAGGGGGGGTTGCCCTGCCGGACTTAAAATTGTACTATGAAGCAGCGGCTTTCTGCTGGCTGAAAGACTGGCTACTTCTTGAGAACACAGACATTTTAGACTTGGAAGGGTTCAATAATAGGTTTGGCTGGCATGCATATATATGGTATGACAAGTTAAAAATTCACAAAGGTTTTAAAAACCATATTGTTAGGAAAGCACTATATAATGTTTGGATTCGGTATAAAGATCTGTTGGAAAATAAAACCCCTAGGTGGTTGTCACCAATGGAGGCTAAGGAAGTGAAAAAACTTAATATGGAATCTAAATGGCCAAAATATTGGGAAATTATAGAACAAGAAGGTGGAAATGTGAAATTACAGAGTTATGAGAAATTGAAGTTTAAAGTAAGGGACTGGCTTCATTATTACCAGATAAATGAAGTATTTAAACAGGACAGGAAAATTGGCTTCCAGGTGGAAAAGTCAAAGTTAGAAACAGAATTGTTAGAACCCAATACTAAGAATCTGTCAAGAATGTACAACTTGCTGTTGAAATGGAATACACAGGATGAAACGGTTAAATTAGCTATGATTAAATGGGCACAGGATATCGGACATGACATTATGTTTGCTGACTGGGAACAGTTATGGACCACCGGAATGAAGTTTACGGCATGTAATGCCCTAAGAGAGAATATTATGAAAATGATTTATAGGTGGTACATGACCCCAGTCAAGCTTGCAAAAATCTACCATTTGCCCAATAATAAATGTTGGAAGTGTAATGAATCTGCAGGTACTTTCTATCACCTTTGGTGGACGTGCCCAAGGATTAAGGCCTTCTGGGAAATGATCTATAATGAAATTAAGAAGGTGCTTAAGTGTACCTATCATAAGAAACCAGAGGCTTTTCTCCTGGGCATGGTGGGCCAATTGGTGTCAAAGAAAGATAGGATGTTTTTTATGTATGCTACAACAGCAGCAAGAGTCCTCTTAGCAAAGTATTGGAAGACACAAGAACTACCCACGCTGGAAGAGTGGCAGACGAAGGTGATCGACTACATGGGACTGGCGGAGATGACGGGCAGAATCCGTGACCAAGGGAAAGAGACGGTGGAAGAAGACTGGAAGAAATTTAAATTTTATCTTAAAAATTGTTGTAAAATTAGTGAGTGTTAAAATGTTATGGGTAAAGCATAGCAGATTTGCAGCGATAAATGATTGGATAAGTGAAAAAAAAAGGTTAAAGAAAGGGAATTATAAGTAATTTAGATCAGGGGTTGCTGAAAAAATTTAAAATAGGGATGCAGAAAAGGGAGGCATGGGGAAGTCGTTGAAATTGGGTATAAGAAAAAATTATGAAATTATACATGTTTATGTGTTTGTTTGTCTGTGTATTGTTTGTTTGTAATGTCTTATAATATATGTTGAAAAACTAATGAAAATTTTATTAAAAAAAAGAAAAAGAATGAAAGATAGCAGAACTGGAAGACTGGAATTGGGCTGGCCGTCATTTAACACACCAATGCAGGAGGACTGATGTGACCATGTCCCAGGTGGAACTGCCACCAGTTTAATCCTCTGTCTAAAGAGCCTAGATGCAATGCAAGCCTCACAGTACCAGTCCTAGGCCAAGAATGCCTTTTTCATCCTATTTAGCACCCCAAGTGATTATGTAGGAAATGAGAGATACCACTCACCAAGTGTGCTGGTGTTAGGACTGTAACCGGCCCTATCATTAGGCAGAGTGAGTTGGATGCATCAGGCAGCAGCTTTTGAGTTTTGAGAAAGGACAGCAAACTGTTACTTATTTAATTGGCTGTAAACATGACTGTAAACTTTAAAGTGGATCTTTTACTTAGTATCAATGGGTATTTCTGGATATGACAGAAGCAAGCACACAAGCGAAAGAGAACCCGCCTCAGGAAGGCCACTTACCTTCATGTCCCTAGGTATATGAACCCTTTAACGGCTTATTTTCACATGGCACAATGGCTACTACAGTCGTACCTCAGAAGTCGAACAGAATGCGTTCTGGAAGTCCATTCAACTTCTAAAATGTTTGGAAACCAAGGCGTGGCTTATGATTGGCTGCAGGAAGCTCCTGCAGCCAATCAGAACTCACGGAACCTGCATTAGACGTTCAGGTTCCAAAGAACATTTGCAAACTGGAACACTCACTTCTGGGTTTGTGACGTTTGGGAGCCAAAACGTTTGACTTTCAAGGCGTTCGACTAATTAATGGCTTCTACTTAATCCAATATTGAGTACTATGTATGTTGACTTGAAAGGCAGTGGGTGACATTTGAAACTTACCCAGGCAGCAAATTGTCTTGGGCTTGCTCTGGTTAGAGAAATTGGGCATGGTAATGCCATGGACCAACCTGATTTGCGTCAATGGAACAATACAATATGATTTCATGCTGAGGCTCAAATCTAGTCATTTCAAGAATGTCTGATTTCTTGGATGAGAACCATACACAAAGTTGTTACATCAATCCTTTTGAAAAACCTTAATATTGTTGTGAATAAGGCAAAACCTATTTCAAACAATGAACCAGACTATGAAGTGAAGAATGATGAAAAAAATATTTCTCTAAGTATCTAGCAAACTGATACAAACAATTGATAAAAGCAACTATAGTGACAATCCTGTAAGATATCTTTTTTTTTAAAAAAAAAGCCCCAATCAACAGCACCACAAGAAAACACTCAGAAAAATATAAACTCTGTTGTTAAATCTAAATTGATACAAAATGGTTTACACTGCCTTGAGTCTTGTGTTTCTTGGTTTGTAAGCATAAATATTAAGTGGAAAATACACTAGTGCCATTGACCTATAGCTGTTTGAAGACATTGGCCCTTGATTTCCAAGTTAGTTCATTATACTTATCACCAAATACATCAGTAGCACCGTGTTTCTTGTCCAAGCAATTCATTGCTGATATATAACCCATTTTGATTTTGTAAGGTGTTGTATAAAAGCCAATCTCTGAGGTATCTTTCCCTTTGCAAAATTTTATTTAAGAGACACCAATAGGTGAATAAAATAAACTGCTCTGGAATAAACAGGTATTTATTATTACTTGTTTATCATTTCAGATAACACGTTCCACTTAGTCTTTTCGCCTCTTCTTCCAATCCTAGTGCTAAATTCCCTGTCAGCACTATGTGACAAATGCAATATAAGGCTATGGGTACTGTGAGGGTGGAGAATCCTGGCAACCCTTTAGGTAGAATACATTCACACTCCAACAGTTATGCATCCAGCATTGCAGAGGTCTTAATAAGGAGAATGCATAGTTATTTGTATATAGTGTTTTTTTAATCATTATTAAAAAGCATGGACGTAATGCTGGAGTCAGATGATTCCATGGGGGTGAGTACCTAAAACTTTAGTGCATGTCACCAAAGGAGAAAAGCAATTCTCCACCTCATTCACAAGTTCTCCTCATTCTTACATTCCATGCAGAACATCTCAGAAATTTGGGAAAATGAGACTACCTTTGTGCACGAAGTGCCTTGTCACAGAAGGTTTCTGAGGGCTCCAGGCTGTCTCAAACCCATTTGAGCTTTGTATTGTGCATGTTAATGTTAAAGCTTTACCTTCTTTTTAATATCTTACAAACTCCACATGCATTGTGATTTTGAATTCCTGCAACATTCTTGAGAAACTTTGTCAAGAAGCTTTCGATCAAATGCATAAATTATTTATGCTTACCCCTGCAAATACAGCCAATTTCCTTGGAAATGTCAGGGTTCCCCAGCCTGTATTTATGTGTTGCACGTTATCTTCCTAAAATATATTTTGTCATAAATCTCCCTATGGGGATGAGAAATCATCATCGGAAATGATTCCCAGGAAGAAGAAACGTTGTAACTTTGGATAGAGCACTTATCACTGATGACATTCACCCTTTCATGGTGTAATGGTATGGGGGAAATATGCATTCATCTTGTTTGGTGTTTTTCTGTTCTGTTTCTGTGAAGAATTGCACTGGAATTAAGTTTTCTTTAGAGGGAGCAGAAATCAGTATTATTGGGACAAATACTGGGGGATAGCTGAGGAAGTGCAGGATGCTGTGGACAACACCCCCCCCCCAATACAGCACAACCATCAGAGGTCTCCTTAGTGTGACAATGGGGAAACCCACTGCTCTTGCTGTTCCAACACCTGTACTATATGGAGGTTGGCCCAGGATTGGGGAATATCAGGGATATGTCAGGGGAGGCCATGGACTTACAGAATCCTGTGCCTCCTCATTCAAATTATGTTCCCTGGGGCCTAAAACTATGTCAGCTAGGGGGCTGGTATAATTAGTTCTCTCCCAATCAACCACAAATGGAGTTGGGAGAAAACCAAACTGGGCCACCCCTAATCTCCCCACCTGCCTGATGCAAGCTAACAGCTTTGGTTATGGTGGAGGCTCCTCTGTGGTTCTGCTCCCGATAGTTAAGACTGTAGCTCCTACTGCAAGGAAACAGAGCAATCTGTTCTTTCTAAATAAAACAGGTAAGGGAACTCACACCAAAAAAAGAAAACCAGATGATGATGAAGAAGAAGAGTTTAGATTTGATATCCAGCTTTATCACAACCTGAAGGAGTCTCAAAGCGGCTAACAATCTCCTTTCCCTTCCTCCCCCACAACGAACACTCTGTGAGGTGAATGAGGCTGAGAGACTTCAAAGAAGTGTGACTAGCCCAAGGTCACCCAGCAGCTGCATGTGGAGGAGTGGGGAAGCGAACCCGGTTCACCAGATTACGAGTCTACCACTCTTAACCACTACACCACACTGGCTCTCAAAAAGAAATACTAACTAAAAATAATTCTCTTGGTAACCCGTTTCTGAGTCTTCATATAAAAAGTATTTAAAAATATGAGCCGTTTTTTGAATGTGCTACACTGGTGGCAGCACAAAGGGAAGAATCCGAAGGCAATATGACTAGGATATATTCAGCAAGTGGATGCAATCTTTTTCTAGTCTAGTGCAAGATCCTGTGTGGCCTATTCACCAATACTCCTAACTATATGCTATATGGGTGCTAGTTCTGAATTCTGGCCAGTTCCTTGATGTATGGATTGGGATAAGTTTGGGAAGCACACACTTATCCCACCTTCCTCTCCCACCTTCCTTGGCTTCTTTTTTCCTCCAAGGAGATAGAATGCAGAGGGAATTGGGGCTTCTGAGCATCCTTTGGAATGTTCACCCTTCCCTTTGAGAATTCTCCAGCATTCTAACCAATACCCAAAGGGCCTGATTGATTCTGGGGGAACAGCAAAAAACCAACCAAACAAAAAAAACCTGCTCCTGAATCAATGTGCAGCCTTTTTCTCCCTTTTTTTGCAGGGAGGGGAAAGTTTTACAGTATGTAAAGTACCTTTGCATATTGGAGAGTGATGAGACTTCAAAGAAGTGTGACTAGCCCAAGGTCACCCAGCAGCTGCATGTGGAGGAGTGGGGAAGCGAACCCGGTTCACCAGATTACGAGTCTACCACTCTTAACCACTACACCACACTGGCTCTCAAAAAGAAATACTAACTAAAAATAATTCTCTTGGTAACCCGTTTCTGAGTCTTCATATAAAAAGTATTTAAAAATATGAGCCGTTTTTTGAATGTGCTACACTGGTGGCAGCACAAAGGGAAGAATCCGAAGGCAATATGACTAGGATATATTCAGCAAGTGGATGCAATCTTTTTCTAGTCTAGTGCAAGATCCTGTGTGGCCTATTCACCAATACTCCTAACTATATGCTATATGGGTGCTAGTTCTGAATTCTGGCCAGTTCCTTGATGTATGGATTGGGATAAGTTTGGGAAGCACACACTTAGTTGTATTAAGAAGTGTGTCACAACAGTTTGATGGGGGTTATCAAGTAGATATGCATCTCCTGATCAAATTACTGGGAACAGAAAGTTCAGTGGGCACAACCAGCTGTGAGATGCCTTACCTAGATTCTCCTTGCACTGCAACAACTGCTTCTCTGCTAATCCTATTCTTTCTATGTTTCTCAATTACATCCCTTGTGGGTAGTGATGGAGGTGATGGCAGAGGGCTTCCTCAAAGATGGGAGAGTGCTGGGACTCTTCTTTTATTTTATTATTATGTATTACATTTGTATACTGCCCTTCACCCAAAGATCATAGAGCAGTTCACAACTTAAAAATACAAAATGAGACACAAAATACTTGCTCTTTATAAATTTCAGAGTCAGGAGAAGGAGAGGACCAGAGGGCTTCTGCTATTTTTTTTTTTTGAAGAAATTGCCTCTCCCACCTTCCTTGGCTTCTTTTTTCCTCCAAGGAGATAGAATGCAGAGGGAATTGGGGCTTCTGAGCATCCTTTGGAATGTTCACCCTTCCCTTTGAGAATTCTCCAGCATTCTAACCAATACCCAAAGGGCCTGATTGATTCTGGGGGAACAGCAAAAAACCAACCAAACAAAAAAAACCTGCTCCTGAATCAATGTGCAGCCTTTTTCTCCCTTTTTTTGCAGGGAGGGGAAAGTTTTACAGTATGTAAAGTACCTTTGCATATTGGAGAGTGATGAGAAAGGGTTGAAAAGTCAGAGCACCCCATGAAATGATTCAACTGAGATGTGTGTTAATTCCGCCATATCAGAGTTCTCTTTTTGTTACACTGAAGAACTGAAAGAATATCCTTGCATGGTATCTTTGTACTGTAGTTCCTCTGATCAAAACGTTTCTAGTGGCCTAATCTTCATGTGGTGGTGGGGAGGCTTTTTCAAATGTGCTAATCCTGAAAGAAAGCCAAAACCATGCTCATTTTGATCAGAAAGCTTCAATACAAAAACAGAAGTGAACCTTCATCCCCAGGACTTTCAAGAACTGAAAGTCTCCCCACCCTCAACATAGGGAACAAGGGAACATGGTAAGAACTGTAACTAACAGAGCACATGGGTAGACCATCTGCTGTAAGTGTTGGAGGAGCTGTGCTTCCTGCTTGGAAGTCCTTTTCTATCTGGCCTGGGAGGGCGGGGTCTGGACCCCTCCAACTGCAAAGAAACTCTGGAGTTGGAACAGTGTCTCATGTTGGGGGCTCTTTTATTGGTTTTTAATGCCCCAGCTGTTTAAAATATTTCAGATTGTTTTTAAATGGCTTTTTTGTTTGTTTGTTTTAAATAAAAGGGTATAGGATGTGCCTGGGAAGAGAGGAGTGGGGGAGAGCGGGGGTGGGAGGAGAGGGTTATCGGCTTGGTTTCTTCCTTCTAATTTTTATTATGTATTTTGTATTTTTAAGTTGGTGAACTGCCCTGAGTTCTACAGATGAAGACTGGTATATTAATGCAATTAATAAATAAAATAAATAATAGAAGCATCCTTTCTGAAATTCCTACAAAGCAGTGACTCAATAACTGAGCTTTCTCAGCTTGAAAAACATCCCAGGCAAAATATTTTCGCTTGAAACTGTGCTTAATATTGGTGGTAGTGATGATGACTTATGGAAGTTATCTTGATCCACAATCCCCTCCCCCCAGCTAAGAAAGAAGAGTCTTATAAAATCCGAACCTTTCCCTATCAATATGACAAAAGAGATAATAAGAAATACCAAACAGTGCTGAAGGAACACTCTGATTACACAGCCCAAGACAAGTGTAGAAAGAACAGTTATCAAGGAAGTAGAATGTTAGTTCCATTATTTAATTAAAAGACCCCTTTCCAATGCTGTACTTTTATTTATGGACTTAATTAAATATATGTGTTATACCCCATGTTAGACCTATTCAGAGTAGACTCATTAAAATTAATAAACCTGACTAATTTGGATCTGTAAATTTCACATGGGTCTATTCAGTCAGCTATGACTGAAAGCCTCCACATACAGAGATGCTTTTCAAGACTGTGGTATATGTTTCTTGGGAGGGGGCAGGGGCAAGATTCAAAAGTAAAATTCATATTAGTTGAATTTACCTGTGGTCCCATCAACCATGTGGCCCTTGGAAAGTTGCCCTGAAGGAAATGTGGCTGTCAGGCTCAAAATATCCATAATCCTGTCTTAAATAATCCATTGCTTTCAATGTCACTGACATCTTGCAAATGTGTATCTTATTTATGGATTTGGCGAAATTTACGACCTTATGTGCTGCACAGTTACTGTTATACACAGAAGCCATTATGTTTCTTGTAATTCTGAAGGATAATCTGTCCATGTAAGATTAAATTTAAGACTCTGTTGTGTTGTTTTATATACCTCCCCAATACAGCTATAGTTAAGAGAGCACCAGCATTTTGAGCATTTCACTACTTTACAACGAGGATGTAAAATTTCCATTGAACGGAAAATCAATTTTATAATTTTATACTTTGGTATATAGATAGAAAGATTCGGGGAAATTTAATGTAGTTGAGAGCTTTTACAGTAGACTAGGCTGTTCCCTCTATTTCATATGTAATCATTTCAATGTGAAATTACATAAACACTGAAGACTGTCCCTAGATAAATGCATTTGCATAAATCATACTTTTTCTGAGCATATGGAAGTTTTAATAAGCTTACAGTTTAAAACAATGAAAATGGGCTTTGCGATAGTATTGGCAGAGACTGGACTGAAGAGGAGGAGGAATGGTGGAGGTGTCCCTCCCCTTCTCCTGTAGCTTCCAGAGAGGAGGAAGGCAGTCTTGAATTACAGCAAGGCTCAGAGACAGACAAACAGCAGAGTTATGCTGTGTTAGGAGAAGAGGGGGAGACAGAGCAGCTAGCTGACATGTCACTGGATAGCATAACTGACCCCCCTTCTCCCAAAACACGTTTGTTAAGGGTGCAAGAACGAAGAGCACAGAGGCAATTGTCCACAGACAGACAGCATAGAAGCAGGTGTCATTGCTAGAGGGGGAAGGGGAAGGAGATCAGTGTGAGCAACTCCATTATGGAGGAATGACCGGAATTCTTTGTCTTTCACCTTGATGACTAAATATATCATACATAAGAACTTTTTTGTTTCCTCCCTGCCTCTTGGTGCCCTCGGAGGGGGGGGGGAGAGGATTCCCCAAGCCTGGCAACTATCCACACTTTTGACCAAATTCACTGAATTAAAATAAATCAGAATGTCACTAATGATTTCAAAGGGTGATTGTGTGTGTGTGTGTGTGTGCGTGTGTGTGCGCGCACATCCTGAAGTGAGCATATTAATAATGCATACTGAGGACAGGCCAAGTCAGCTGTGGTCAAATCAACAGGATAGAATTGTAAATCAATGTGCACAGGACTCGGGTACCAGTTTGTGACCACACCACTCTGGCTCTCAAGGTTCAGTTTCTCCTTTGGAGCCACTTAAGCCCTTTAGTTCCATGTACAGCAGCAGGAGGAAGTGCACTTAACATTTTTCGATTGCCCACTCTGTTCCATGTTATATAACATCTATAGATATGTCCCATTCTTAAAGGACTTATACATTTTTTTAAAAAATAATAATAATGCTAAGTGCAACAACTCCTGCAGTCCCCCCCCCCATGAATGCCTTTTTAGGGAAAGCTGTGTGTTTTTCCATTATACATACAATATGACAATTCACAAGTAACAGGGTTTAAAAGCCAGTTGTATTTCAGATTCCGCAACCAATCAGAGATGTAATTATAGGCAGGAACAAGGACACAAAATTCTGCCTCAAGCCTAGAAGAAAGATGGAAAGAAGTCATTTTGTACTGCCCGAAATGAATAATAAAAAATGGTTTTGTAACCTGCATTTGGACAGTAATACGTGAATTGAGCATTGCAGCGAGCCTTTAAGAGCTTTCTAGAGTGGTGTGGAGTCAATATGCCACTTACGTGTTGTGCTTAACAGGCAGATAAAGCTCATGCAATTTAAGCATCAGCCTAGGCAAACATCCCATTCATAAAAGCATTGCCTATGAGTGACTTCCAGAGAAAGAAATGAACTTCTATCTAATGGGGTGACAGGAAATATCCATACTGAAGAAAGAAATACATTTAAAAGCCTCTTACATTCAGGTAGAATATAGAAACTCAGCAATATGTGAAATGATAAAACATTACATAACGTTTAAGGCTGCCATCCTAACTGTACTTACCAAGAAAAGAGTAAAGGCTTATATTTTAGACTAGGCTGTGAATACCATGCAGTGGATATCCTGCATACTTGTATAATTCAATGGGTAGAGTTCTACTTGGGGGTTAGCCTCAGATACTTCACCACAGCCTTGGGAGTACCTTTCCCCTTACATTAGGGCCTGTTTGGTTTGGTTTATGATTTCTCCATCTTTCACTTTGCTCATAATCCAATCTCTCTTCTTTAGGCAAGGATGTCGTGGCCCAGATTGAAGAAGTAGGGGCCTACAACAAATCTCTCTGAGCATGCAACGGTTTAAAGAAAAAAAAATTGCATGCAGGGGTTGATCTCTCAAGCTCTACATAACTAGGGCACCAAATACATGAAGGGCGCCTCCTTCCATATCAATCTGGCCACAAGTTAAGTTCTGCAGGGCAAGTCTAGAGGTGGTGGCATTCAGATGGCTCTACAGTGGCTCTAAGGTACAGTGGTACCTCTGGTTACATACTTAATTCGTTCCGGAGGTCAGTTCTTAATCTGAAACTGTTCTTAACCTGAAGCACCACTTTAGCCAATGGGGCCTCCCACTGCTGCCACGCTGCTGCTGCACGATATCTGTTCTCATCCTGAAGCAAAGTTCTTAACCTGAGGTACTATTTCTGGGTTAGCGGAGCCTGTAACCTGAAGCGTATGCAACCTGAAGCGTATGTAACCCGAGGTACAACTGTAAGTGCTGATATTATTAACTTATTGTCAGCATCAGAAGATGTATCCTTTTACCCAGGCCTTTGGAAGGAGTTGGGACCCCATCAGATAATATTCATTACTTGCTTTAATATGCTGTTGCTGTTATGTGTTTTACTACCATTAAATTTTATAATGCTTACTGTTTGTTTTATAATTTTAATGTGTTTTCTCCCCGAGCCCATATGGTGAAGGATGAATGTGATACATAAACAAAGAAACAAACATGTCTCTTTCACAACAAAGACTGCTCTGCTGCCTCTCCTAGGAACATCACTACCAGGAGGCCAGGTAGGCTCCTGCCCTTTGCTGCCCTGGATCAATTACCATGATTTGAAGCTGGTTTGTTTTGATAAACCATAGTGAACTAGTTAGAGAAAATAACAAACCATAGTTAGTTGAATACTGAAGCAGTTGAATGCTTCTGATCCCCTCTGTCTTGCAGACATACCAGTGCAGTGCAAAGTAGTGAATAATCCCAAGATTTCTGCATCATTATTTTCTATTACTACCGCTTGGGTCAGATTTGGTACCCAGATAACTGGGGTGCCTAAAGTCACCCCATTACATTGTCACACAGAAGTAAAATGGCTAATGCTCCTATAGAAAAAGATATGTGTTGCATATGGCTGAGGATGAAATTCTATTCAGTTTAAAGACAAACCTACCCAATTTGCAATTCCCAACAAAGTTCACAAACCAAGACACAGCTGTCAAAATTCACTCTTCTGTGGATTTCACCATTCAGTTCTCGAGCCAAGTAATGTGTAAAAAAATGGCATATGCTAAGGTGAAGTATGCATATACATGCATATATTAGACAACATACATAAATTTTAGAGGAAAATATTGTGCAAAAATATGTATATTACAGAAAATTGCATACAAATATACATATTAGGATAAACTTGCTCTAAAATACTGATGCACTGTCATGAAGATATTAACAAAAGACAACATCACAAACTGATGTGGAAATGTGAGGAACTGAATTTAAGCCTGGAAAAACTGGAAAAATAGAGAGAAAGCGAAATAGACACAATTCGCCCATTCTTATCGTTGGATTAACTTAACAGCACTGTGTGTGTGTTTCTAGGGACACAAACACACAACATGATTCTGCTCCTGACACTGAGCAGCTTGACAGAGATCCCCCAATAGTACAAGTGTTGCTGCTAATATATCAGCAAGGAACTGTGCCTAAAACAATCGTGAAAAGGAAATAGTGGGCCATTCACCCTCCCCACCCTTTTATTACAGCAGAAAGCTTTAATATACTAAAGCCCCATGCTGCCTTCAAAGATGTTTTTGGAATTGAATCAATGAGAAAGACGTGAACAGAAAATTATAACCATTTAGAGGAACATTAGAAGAGAGGAAATTGGATTTACTTGGCATAGTGTTCCCTTGTCAAAGTACTGCACAGAGAACAAATGATCTCAAGGGGATTGAGACTGCAGAACATTCCACCTTTGGCTTTTAAAATGAATTTTTCAAACAGAAGTAGGAACACATTTTAAATGTATGATCCTTGGGTTTGGTATTATTCATTTATGATGACAGAAACAAACCTTTATCGGGATTACCATATAAGAGTTCAAGATCAATACGTACTTTAGCAGAAATATGGAAGCATATCTGGACAAATCAGAGACATATAAAGAAGAGGTAAATCCTATTTGTAGAGAACGCTGGTATTTCTGGCAAATGAATTTAGGCTCTCAGGTAAAAAGTTCCAGGTGTTCTGGATTATTTAACCAAGCGGTTAAACAAGACATGACAAAAGATTATGCTCAGGATCTGGGTCTGTTTAAAAAAAGATCCAGGTCATAAACAGAATCTTTTGTCATCAAGTTCCACTGACTTAATCTTTTCTGTTCCTCATATGCTTAGCGTCTTGCTGAGCAATGGACACAGCCTTCTTGCGGCAACCTGTTAGTTGTGAGAATGAATTAGATAATATGGACAAATCACTATGTATTAAAAGAAGGGTGCAGAATTTCAGAACAAGAAGTCAATGACAATCCTCCAAGCCTCTTTATCTGATCTCCAGACTTGCCCCGCCACACCTTCTCACTGGCCTTGCTTTGCACTCTCCTTGAGGGTGTTTGCTGGCAGTATCCTCAAACTCTGACAATGCATTTTGTGTGCCTGGCAGGGATGGAGGTTAGAAAGGTGTATGTAGAAACTAGCCTACTATACAAAGGTACAATTTACATTTATTTTTTTTGTACTGGCCCTGCCTATCACTGGCATATGAGTCACTAGGACTAAACAGAGTTAAAATCCAAGCAATGTGACAAAACTGATTTCTGGATCAGACTGTCCAAATTATCGCGCTCATCAAACCCAATGTCATGATTGCAAACCACTCCAGATTTCTTCCACTCAATGATGTAGCATACATGGAACATTTCTCCATCCTATAACTATGGCTGATAGATTAGGAGTGCTCCTCAGGCACGCTTCTTCCCAGGACTCAGCTATACAGCTGCAAATAAAATGTTTTGAATGTGTTGTAAAGTACAATATACAGTTGTGACAATTGATGGCTATAACAAATTCACTGCGTTTTTCAAAACGATTTAAAAAAAAATCATTTTCACAATGTTTTTAACGTGTGTGTAGATTCCACCCCAGTCCCCCATTCTCCTTTCTGCTTGAGTTCCCTTTCTTTTTTCAGTGCTAACCATGAGTTGCTTTCTGTGTTTAACGTTAAGGATTCTTTTATTTATTCATTGAGTGTTCTTGTGTCCATTTTCCACCTTAAAGTAGCAATAGTGGAGAAATGCAATTCAGATCACATTTAAAGGTGAACTTAACTAATCTGCACTTTCTGTAACACTATGTGATCCAAAATCCAGCCATCCTTCAAAATTCACACTTTTCTGATTTTTGCAATGCAGTTCTCCAGCCCAGAAATGTGCACGAAAATTCATACACTAGAATGAAATGTGCATATAAATGCATGTATTGGTGAGAGTAACAATGAAACCCTTTTTATTCGGGAAATTGTTTTAGAATATGTTTCTATTAGAATTTTTTTTACAACAATGTGTAAATTAGGAGAAATTTGAACTAAAATGCTGATGGAAGTTCATGAAGACTTATTTTTAATTGCAAACTGTTATGGGGAATGTGGAGAACTGAAATTAATACTGGAAAAATGAGAAATTGAGATAAACTGAAATTCAAAGATTTGCCCATCCCTAACTCAAAGTTTGTGGACGCGGGTGGCGCTGTGGGTAAAACCTCAGCGCCTAGGACTTGCCGATCGCATGGTCGGTGGTTCGAATCCCCGCGGTGGGGTGAGCTCCCGTCGTTCGGTCCCAGCTCCTGCCCACCTAGCAGTTCGAAAGCACAATTAAGTGCAAGTAGATAAATAGGTACCGCTTTGTAGCGGGAAGGTAAACAGCATTCTGTGTGCTGCTCTGGTGCCGGTTCACCGGAGCAGCTTCGTCATGCTGGCCACATGACCCGGAAGTGTCTGCGGACAGCGCTGGCTCTCGGTCTCTAAAGTGAGATGAGCGCACAACCCTAGAGTCTGTCAAGACTGGCCCGTACGGGCAGGGGTACCTTTACCTTAACTCAAAGTTTACAAGAATTGTAAAAACACCAACAAGAAATCAATAATAATCAATGCAATCAATGCAAAATGTAAAAATACTAGAGGCTGAAAAAACTTTGATAAACTAAACATGGCTTTGAAAGTTTGGTAGAAAAAATGAAAGTCCTTACGAGGTGCTTGAAGCCCATCATCAGTGTTATAGCCATCCATGCCTCCAAGAGGAGGGAGTTAGCATTATGCAACTATGGACAAAGTCCTGCTGTAGACTGGGACCACAGTTAGGACCAACCCTCCTCATCTGTCAGGCATTAAGCATCCTCTCCTTCCCCATAGCCTCAGAGGCAAGAAGAACAAACAGTTTGTATTTTATGGCTTTTTATTAAGTCATTTAGTTGCAAGACAAAAGATCCACATCTCCACACACAGGAGACGTTGGCAACTCCCTCTTCTCTCACAACATCCTGGAAACCTACAGGAAGTCACAGGAGTCACATCCCTCCTCATTCTCTGTTCTCGAATGCGTGCCTTTGGACGAGGAGCATCTCCCATACTCTCCAGGGAGGTCTCTACTGTCTGCTCTCTAACTTCCCCCTCCTCTTCCTCCACTATGTCATAACTAGGCATTTCCTCGTTCATCTGTACATCATCCCTGTCTCCCTCTCCTCCTGAAACAGCAAGAGACCCATGGATCAAAACTTCCCACTCCTCCTCCTCTTCTGAGAGCAGCTGATCAGACCAAGGGCCCATTCCTCCTGTTCAGTCCAGTCCCTGACATCACCTCACGGCTTGTGCTGATTGATATGAGAAAGGAGGGGACAGAGAAATGAAAGAGGAGGGCGAGGGAAGGAATATGCATTCCTGAGGAGAAAGGAAGAGTAACCCTGAACAGATACACCTGATCTCTAAACCATAATTATGGGCCTGGTATATGTTACACCTGCCCCTAGCCTAGTTAGTAAATGTCAACATCCACAGAAATATGGGAATGTGTTGTTCTTCTGATCTGATTGCTTCTAAAATCTAATCCATACAATTCTGGACATATAAGAAAACAATGTCCTGATATTACTAAATTAAAGAAGACCTTAAGAAAAAGTGAAGTAGCCTTCTTCTAGTTGCACAGTAATTGCTCTCTCCACTTCAGAAATGGAATGTGTGACATTTTATTTCATTGATCATTGCATGGCGAACTTCGTTTCCTTTGACCACATCAAGCAACTATCCAAGAAAGGGAATCACACTGGGAGACATGATTTCTACATGAAGCAGCACTTTGGTAGGCAATTACTTTAAGCAAATATATAAAGATGCTTTGCGAGAATGGGGGTGTGTTGGGCAAATGCAAGGGAGATCTGAGTTTCTTTAAGCACTGAATGAAAAAGATAGCAAAACTTAAGACTGCACTTTTTTCAAGCAGAAGAAATGTGCTATGCATCCAAGGAACCTTTTACTGACTGGATGTTAGGAGCAGATCAAAAGTGCATCATATAACCTTAGCGATGATGTGGTTGAGGCTCCAGAACAATCTACAATAATATTAATTGTGTGGTATTGAAATTTGACTTGAGATGTATTTGGGATACCTGTAAAACTGCCAAAGTTCTGAACAAACCTTATAAAAGATAAAGAAGTAGGAAAAACTTGACAAAGAGATACATCATCAGATTTCACAAGTAACCAAATGCGGACAATGGCTATTTCCATGGCAACTCATTATTTATAATGATTCCCTTTTCTTCTAAGAAAAGCCCAGCAGTCAGAAAAGCAGATTTATATCAGTATCCATTACCCAAAAAGAGGAGGCTGACTGGATACATGTAATGTGATGGATAGGAATGGAACTGACAAAGGACTGAAAATTCAGCATCAGCCCAAAATCTATTCTTAACTGTCCTCATTCATATTCTCTCTCTCTCTCTCTCTCGCTCTCTCTCTCTCTCTCTCTGCTGGAGGCTCCAAAGATTTATCATTCTTTTATATGCCTACTATAGTTCAGCCTCAAAATTTCCCTTATTAATAAAGTGGGTATAGACATGCTTCGTACCCAAATTAGCAAGCAGAGAGGGCCTGAAGGAGCTTCTACTCCCAGGAGGGATTGTTTGGACCCCCAGGTTTTCAAGAAAACATTGTTCATCCACTTTCCACTCTCTGGTGAAAAACTGGAAACTAGGCTTGCCATATTTCAAATAGTGGCACGTTGTTGAGCTTGCACACTGCTTGCAGTTGCGGTATTCTGGATATGTCTGGGAAATTCCGGACGTATGGCAACACTACTGGAAATGAAAATCTCTAGGTGCTTATGCACACGTGTAAGGAATAACAGGAGCTAAGGGCAAAGCTCAGATGCAAATCTAAGGAACAAAGAACGCTAGGAACTTGGGCAGCTGATAGTAATAGAAACTAGAAGTCTGAATAATCAACCAACTCAACGTGAATGTTGAAATTTTCCAGAATAATTAACCCCATGAGATATGACCCAATTGTCCCAGGTCAACCAACTCAAATTCATGTTGAAATTTTCCAAAATAATGAATCCATGAGCCACGAAGGCATAAGCTTTCTAGAATGGCTTGGCTATCTGTATAATCCTGTAAATAGTAAAGAGAGGTTTACTGCATATCAAGTGCAGAAGTATGGGGAGATGGTTATCCATATGACACTCAAGGAAACTGGAAGTTCTTCTGAGGCCATCTTAGAAATGTTAGTCATAATTAAAGTCTGGAACCCTTACAAATATCCCAGACGTGCAACTCCAGTAAGTTTACTAGTGTCTGACATCTCCATTTTGCTAAATGTCCCAGATTGCAGAACATTTAAAAGTGTGACTGCTGCAACAAGGTCAAATTTTGACTCAAGATTTCTGTAGCATTTGTCTGTCATACCAGCAAATGCACTGATAATCTCGCCAAGCGATGCTTCATGCCTTTTGACATTTAGTTAAGACCTTTTTTATTCACCAAGGCTTTGAGTTAATTAAGTAGCTGATTTCTCTCTTGGTCTGCTGCCTTTTATATGGTACTTACATGATTTTATTCTGCTGTTGTGGAACTTATTTTTATTAATGTGAATTTGATTGCAAATTGGTTTATTATTGGTTTATTTATATGCTGCCTGCAGCAAGTTGTCTTAAAGGTGGTATATAAATAATGTAAATAAATAAATAAATAAATATGTGTGGGTGTATTTTAATTGCCCTTGCTGTTGCTGTCATAATCTTCATGATTGCTGTTAGAATCTCTGTACAGTCTCTGAAAATTGCACTTCTCCGTTTAATATTAAACAGTTAATAAATCTGCAACGCTGAGAAGCAGTGTGTGTCAGTGATATTTAGCTTCTGAGAGCACTTTTGTATGTGATAATGGTGCTTACAAGTTTCTGAAGTGCTAGAATTATGGTCTGACAAGTGGCTATACCAACCAGTGTGGAGATATCGCTGAACAGTGCACTACTTTCCTTTCCCTGTGGAAATGGTGCTCATAAATGCAAAGGCCAGTGAAGCACACTTTAGGCAGTCATACTTAAGAGGCATTGTGGGTTTATTAGTAGCACTTATACCACTGGGTCCTTTTCTTCAGAGAAACTTAGAAACACTATTGACATTCTAGTAACTTTTATAGAGAATCATCAAATATTATTGCTGAAAGGAACCTTTGTAAGCAACCTACTACATTCTTAGCAGCTCTTAAGAACAGTATATATTTAAAGCACTTCCAATATTTGTATGTGATATTCTTGCTTGCTGCTCCTGTGCAACCCAATCCTAGCCGTGCTTGCTCAGCAGTAAGCCCTACCGACTTCACTATGACTTCTCTGATTCCCATGAGCTCCATGGGATAATGCAAACCCAAATTAATAGCATGAATTAATTTAATTTTCTGGATAGACCTCCCTGCTTTTGCTTCCTAATAGAAGATACTAATTTTATCATCTTGGAAGCTTTTTCCAGCTAACATAAACCAAATCACAGTTGTACTATATCCCTCCCTGGCAGAAGTCCATTCGCCAAAGTAGTTATCTGTACCCTGAACCATTTCTGTATTAGATGAAAAATACCACTTCCACAATACCTTTGCTATCCCCAAAGACTTCTGGTCTTGCTCAAGGCTCCTGTCTTAAGCACATTTAAGTCACATTATATTCAGTGGAATTTACTTGCAACTAAGCATGTGTTGCATGGGACTACAAATTTTTAGCCTGTAATCTTATGCATATTTACCTGGGAGAAAAGCCTGTTGAACACAGAAGAACTGACTTCATTAACATGTACAGGCTTGTGATATTAATGGTCTGCGGAACAATCCTATCTCCCAGCCAGGAGCAGCAGGGCTGAAGAGAGAGGCAGAGCCACTTCCATATACAAAGTCCTGCCACTCATGCTATCAAAGATGGGGTGCAGTTTTTGCTACACCAGCTGCAGGTTAGCGCAGCAGAGAGACCCTAATCAGAATAATTGCCAGTAGCTGGCTTAGCTTAGGATCTAGTGGATACTTGGCTGGCCCAGCTCCACCCCTTTCTGCAAACATTGTTTTGGAGGTTTACACTGCTTATTGTCAACAGGGATACTGATGGTGGTAGCTTCTGTCCAGTTGCATTGTCAGCAAAGCCACAACCCAGCCAGCAGAATGGAGTGGAAGCATACCTCTTGCCGCAGCCAAAGGCCCTCCATTACGGCACACAGGATGTTTGGAGTGCTCTGTAAATTCCCAGCAAAGATGTATCTCAGAAGTAAGCTTGTCTGAATTCAGCTGAGCTGACTCTCATGCGTAAATGTGCATAGGATTTGTAGTCTAAAAGTAGCTGAGAATTGGACCTGTGCGAGATCAATTGCTTGCTTAATTTTGGTTGGGCCAATATCCCAGAAACATTACACACTTCATTCAATTTAAATCAATGGGTCAAACAATGGGTCACTACCAGCTATGCAACTGCAGTCTAGAATCGTGAGAGAGAGAGAGATTGAAGTGATTGAGTTATCTGTATAAGTCATTATTACTCTGTTGTGAGGTTGTGATTTGTCCAAGGTAAGTCTTCTAATATTATGATGTCCACTTTATTCCAGGGAGTTTCCCACCAACAAAAGGAGTTTACTTCCTTTGGAATTTCATATATGTTTCACCCAAGCAGGAAACTCCACGTTGGCCTTGAAATGTCACTTCAAGTAAGACTCATGGTCAGTTTTGGAATGTGTGAAAACCCCTCAGAGGGTTCATTCATCTTATGGAAAGATTTTAAATTCCTATAAAATCCGCTTCTAAAATTCAGCATGCCTAGCAGGGCCAGAATGTAAAGCAAAGGTGCAGCTGTCTGTTTCCCTTACAGTGTCACCATTGACCTAGAGTTGGTTACCCCAATACTGATCACTTTCCTCTGCATAATCCTTTGACTTTGCACCTAACATTGCCTCCCCATGTGCCTAAATGCAACAGTACTTTTTTTAAAAGTTAACCTGTCCCCTTTCTCCCTATATATAGCATGGGATCTGTGTCAACTTAATCCTGGCCTTAATCCTTCAAGGAACACAATTCCATGTTAGAACAGCAAGGCAATTCATATGCTGTCATTTCTTGAAGCATTGCCTAGGTTTCTTTATGCAGTGAAGTATCTGGAAAGTTCAGGCTAGGGGGGTTCATGTGAAACAACAGTCTTTTGATTAACTTATTTTGAAAATCTCCAAACCATGTCTTCACTGAAAACATGGATTCCAGAGTTACGTACATTGCAGGGAGGAATTAATTTGGTTTGCATTTTGCAAATCTACTATATTTATACTCTGTACCCCAGCACATGAACTGAAACACAACTCTCATTTTTCTGAATTTTGCAATGATATTCTCCAAAGAATGAGTAGAGAAATGTGCATACAGGCCACAACCATTTTAGGCACACCCAACTGATGTGCAGCTGTCGATGCGTGGGTCCTTGTGGGCCCAGAAGAAGGCAGAATCGGGGACTAATGGGGGTGGCGTGTAAGGGGGTGGGGTGCACTCATATGCGCTCCGCCAATGTGCGTGGGGGCCAGGAATGGAACCCCTACATGAAATGGCCGCCACCAGTATTAGTGAAAAGTACATGCAAAAATACATAGTGAAAAGAATGTAAACAATTGTGTTGTCGTAGGAGGAAAATGATTATGAAAATGAATATATGGAGCAGAACTGCATACAAAAATGGACATGGGGGAATTGCATGCAAAAATGAGTGGGGCATGATGGGATCAGAATCAATAAGGATTGACTCAGATTAAGTTAAACTATTTCCTTTGTGGGAGATTTGAGCTAGAGGGGGAGCTTACTATCACCACTCTGAATGGATTAAAAATAAATAAATCACTGCAAATCCTGACTTCAATGTATCCACAGTTACCACAGCAGTGGAACTTGGTTAGGCTAGGCAGTTTAGGTGGTGAGATTAAGAGACCAAGGGAGATTGCCTATGCTTTTGTATTTATTACAGTAAATTGGCGCAGTGAGAGTTTTATGGTTCCAAAATATGATGCAGCATAGTGTTTTTACCTTTACAGTGCAATCCTATATAGCTTACTCAGATGCAAGTTCTATTCTGTTCAGTGAGCTTTCCAGGTAAATTCCAGGTAGATCACAATCCTATACACAGTCAAAGTCCTGTTATAGGAATTCTAAGGTCTCATATATATAAATCATATTTTCATAAATTTACAAGGTAAACACGTACGTAAGTATATAAACTACGTGTCTGAAATAGTACAGGAGAGCAATCTTGATACCATTTTGACTGTCCGAAATTGACCTCAAATGTTTCTCTGCAAGGAGGAAGGAAAGGAAAAAGCCTCCCCATTGTCTGTTTGCTCACAAATCCTGTCTTAAGGGTCTATCTTTGTATGAATAGGGTGAGCCTGTGACCTAGATTCAGGAACTGAGTATTTACCATCACAAAAGAATGGCCAGGGTGCCTAGGTAAAAGCAATCAGTGACCATCAAAAGGTTTCCTGCCAGACAGGATTCTGCTGTAGACCGCCCCTTCTGTGATGTATGTATGATGTACTGGGGGGGGTGTCTTGAGCTACAGGGTAGGCAATTTCAAAAGTCTATATAAGAGCTTGCACACTGATGTTCTGGGTTCCTCCTCCCTCCTGCATGGTGGGGTGAGCACCCTGTTGCAACAGTTTAATGAAGATCATGCTTACTAGCTGCTTTGCTTCTCAATATTCTCTGGTTGGCCTCTGTTGTTTTCTCCTACCAATAGAGAACCTACATAATGACTCTATATAGCAGGGGTTGGCAGGGCTTACCAGGCATAGGCTAGATCCCTCCCGCGGAAATCCTCCGTGGGCCGGGCCGGCGCAGCATGACGCCAGAAATTGCGTCTGCGCATGCTCAGATGCCGAAAATCACACCTGCACAGAAGCAATTTTGGGCGTCTGGGTATGCTCAGAAGCGATTTCCAGAGCCGCGGAAGAGAGTCCCCGCGCCACACTGCGCCAGTTTAGTGCTGTGCGCAGGGACTTGCCGAGTGGGTGGCTCGGTACGGGGTGGCTCATGGGCCAGTTAAGCAACCCTCATCGGCCGCTTCCAGCCCATGGGCCTTTGGTTGCCGACATTTGCTATACAGGTTCTAAGGGGAAAGGAGCCATTTTTTCTTATAACTGTCCTATACAAAGTCCCTTTGGACATAGTAGGTCTTACGTCTGAGTAGGCATATATAGGAATGTACTGTTAATCCTGTAGGAGCAAAAATCAGGCCAGTGTAACATTTTTTGGCCCCTTTAAAAATACACCAATAGTTTTGTTTTGTTTTTTTAAAGAAGGAACACTGAACTTTCGGGATTTTTTTGACTGTATGATCCAGCTGAATAAAACTAGATTAATCACACCTTGCATGTTTCCTGCAAATAATTTGTTAGTAAAAAGCTTTAGCTTATTTTCTTTACATTGTGGAAAATGTGATTAGGAGTGGGGATGGGGGAACCAGTGCAGTAGATAAGCTGACACTATTGTCTGAGAAGGTGGTGGCAGTTCTTATCAGGGAAAAACATTTCCTCTGGTTCTGTATACCTTGCATTTGTACTAGGTGACTGCTAGCATTGATGGAACACTGGCTTGCTACCACATTGGTTAATAGCTTGAAGATAACTACTTGCAAACACATCCCAAGAATGGTTTTGCTCCTTAAAAGCTTGATGTGATTCTAGAGGGAAAAGCTTAGATACCCTGGGGAAATGATAATGGACCTTAAAGGCAGCTCAACAGTATTTTGGGTTGTGCTTTTTTTAAAGAAGGAAATTCTAGGGGTTTTGCAGTACAGCAAGAGCCCTTGGAAATGTATGTTGTTCTTAGTACATTCAGCCAAGATTTCTAGGTTGATCAAAACCCAAACCAAGGATCAGATTCTGCAAAGGTTATGCACAGTGAATTGTAACTCATACAATAGTTGCTGCAGACACACCGTAGCAGCATATTTTAAGATTAGACTCACTGCATTATGATAAATAGCTTGCTTTTACAGGTTCTGTAATTTATGATAGATTCAGCAAATGTTGGCAAAATTTCTCTAGGCATATCTCTAAATGTTTTAAAGGCATTGAGAATGTGAAAAATTCACACATAAATACTAAAAAAATAAAAAATAAAAGGATGCTTTTCTGTATTCAGTTTTCAAGGGATCTAAATCCTTTCTGAATTCAGCTAACACTTCGAAATGGGAAACAGAAAATAGGTTTGCTTACCAGGCTGAAATCCTATTATTCTGATTTGTTTCTAAGTGCTTAAAAGGAAGTCTCTCTGCTTTACAGAAGTTTTAAATAAAACATTCAGCAATAGGTATGGTTTTCAGAGGTAGGATTCAAGGCTACAAGGATGAAGCTATTGCAAACATGCTTTCAAATTTTACTTAAATGGTCTCTGTATGTATACCTGCAGTGATTTTTTTAAATATGAACTATTATAAGAATTCTTAGGTCTCAAATATAGAATAAATATTCATAAATGCACTCATATCTAAATATATAAACCATGTGTCTAAAATAGTACAGCAATCCTGAAGCCATTTTGACTCTCCCAATGACCACAAATATTCCTTCACAATAAGGGAGGCAAATGGGGAGAGCCTTCCCATTGTCTTTTCACTTACAAATCCTGTATTAAGGGCATGTTCGTGTATGAATAGAGTGAGCCTGTGACCTGGGTTCAGGAAAGTATTAACCATCACCAAGGAATGGCCAGACTGCCCAGGTAATGCAATCAGCAACCATTATCAAGTATTCTGGCAGACAAGTTTTCTGCTATAGGCCTCCTATGATGTATGTCTTCTTCTTTGGCGATCACTCGTAGCCAAGTAAGATTGTTTTCCACAAACATGGTTTTAACAGTGAGTCCGTAAGTGACTGTGGAGGCCAATTCTGGATCCACACGTCCTTCCACAGTGGGGACAGAGGTTTCTAGGCGGGAGTTGATCATGGTGAGGGTTTGCCAAGCTTTCCTTCCTCTTGGCATGTTTCTCCCTTTCATCCTGAGTTCGAGCATCTTCAAAGATGATACAATGATGTATGTGTGATGATTTTGGGGTGGTCTTTGGCTAAGGGGGTTGGGCAATGTCAAAAGTCTTTAAGGTTCCTGCACACTTTTGTTCAGGGTCTCTCCCACCTTGGAAGGAGGAGAGGGAACTCTGTTGCAACAGAAAAATAAATATCTGCCTTGTTTTCCATTGGATTCTGCCTCCATCCATTCTTCTCTGACCAGAATATATTCTCTGATATTACTTCCATGCTGCTGCTGCTGCTGCTGCTGCTGCTGCTGCTGCTGCTGCTCCTCCTCCTCCTCCTTCTTCTTCTTCTTCTTCTTCTTCTTCTTCTTCTTCTTCTTCTTCCTACTATATGGGCACATCAGATTAGGGATGTGTTGCTTACGGAGTCCACTTATAAAATGAGTTTGTCCAAATAGAATAGAAGGCACCACTATGTATTCCTTGCCCTCCTAACTATGAGATGATAAATGGCTTTTGACATCTGAGGAGTCTTACCTCTTTCATCTCAGCATCTTTGAAATTAAGGTTATTATGTCTACAAGCACTGCCATCCACAAATTCCTTTTAATTAAATGAAATTAGGCCATTAAAATCAAAGGAACTACACTAGATGAAATGTAACTGCATGTGTTTTGTAGCAGGCCCTTGCACTTTCCAGAGACACGCCAACTCGAAAAAGGTTTCGGCTCGCAGAGGTTTTTGAATGGCTGGACTGTATAAGAAGTATTACAGAATTTAGTTGAGTATGGCTATTAAATTCAGTATACTATAGCAAGGTTTCATATGGAAACTAACGCCTCATTGGTAATTCATTACTACAAATGGTCAATAGCAAAAGTCACCTTTTTGTGACCACTTTTACAATAAAACCTCATTTCATTCTAGTCATTAAAATGATTACTTTTGGAATGATCTTGCAAATTAAATATCTAGGCTTCAGCAGTATTGGAGTCATGTGACTCATTTGATTTTATTGGAGTTGCGCAGATAGCTTCCAATGTGCAACTTAAGAAAATTCCTAACTCTGCACTTACAATGTTTTCCATGTGTAATTAAACACTGCCTTTATATAGATGGGGGTTGGTGGGAGCCATAACTGAGGTTTATAGGCTAATGGCTTCTGCTCTTGATTTGTTCAAAGTGAAGGTGCTTTACGTTGTTCGAAAAAATGGTCCCATGTTGAGAAGGTTATATGTTCTTTTCTTCAGAGCAGGCATAAAAGTCCCTCAGAAACATGGTTTAAAGTGGAAACAATTTGAAGAATCAGCTTTTGCTATGTTGGCAAGTACAGCTATAATGAAAAATAACCGCTTTGTAGTATATTAAAATGGACCATTTGGTGTTTGGAGGCTTCACTGTGTTTCATTTACCATACATTGTAGAGCCTTGATGTGTCAGGTTATTTTCTTCGTGTTTCTTCAGTTGTGTGCTGGTGCTTTTGGTTGTTGTTGTGGAGAGTTAGAAATAGTTTTGTGCAATTCATTTTTCATCCCACAGTTAATGAAATACCAAATCCATGCTGAAGTACTTATCAGTTCCACATAATTTGCCTCATTCTGTCGTAGACTTTAAAAAGGGAATACAGAGTACAGTGGTACCTTATTTTGAGTCCGGGATCCCAGACTCTCCATGAAAGGGATGCTTGACAAAGCGCTGCTCTGCACCTGCCCGTGGAGTGGTTTGTGCTTCTGTGCATGCGCGAAGCACAATTTAGCACTTCTGTGCATGCTCAAGCGGTAAACCCGGAAGTAACCCGTTCCAGGACTTCCAGGTTTGTCATGGACATTTCGCCGAAATGGACAGTCGATGGGGCTGATGTTCGTGGAGATATTACTGTATTGTAACTGGGAATGCAATTGTTTTCTGTATTGAGCAGAAATGCAGTTCCATAGCTATGTGTCCCATGTATACACATGCACAAACTTCGAAAACTTTTTCCTGATTTTTTAAAAAAAATTGTAGAAGAAAAATGCTGCTTTTTTAATACAATGAATTTACTGCACCTGAAGCCATGTTTATGTGCATTCATGGAATGACAACAAAATGCAAAGTTATATTCAGACTAAACCCATTAAAATAAATAAACCTAAGTTTGACATAGCCAATAACTTCTATAGGCCTACTCTGAGTCAGACTACCATTGAATACAACCAAACCTTTATTTATTTGAAAAATACTTATAAGCCTCAGTGGAAAAGCAAATTATGTGGAAAAACGGTTCATCAACATTTAAGAATTATCCTTTCTTCTCAAAAGACATCTGTAGGTACACAGCAATAGCTGAGCAGAACTAAGGCAATTTCCTCTTTCCTGGAAAGAATCCTAGCCACCCACACTATTCTTTTGATGAGGGATTAACTGAACTACATGGTAAACATGTTCATGAAACTGCAGATTTCATTCATTCCTGGTATAGCATTGAGATATTCTACCTGTTCCTTCTTTGGCCATGAAGAGACAATGAGAATTCATGGGTGAGGAATCCATTAAAGAATGAATTACAGGGTGCATGCCAGGAGGAGTGAACATTTTTTATAACCCTTAACTTCGAGTATGAAAACATAAGTGCAGGTCTATAGATTACAGCTGCCATATGGAGGCCGCTCTAAATTGCTCCACACGACAACCCTTATACCCAAGACAGTTGTTTCTGTGCAGTGGCTCAAGTCATGTACTGAGCAGTTTTCTCTGCACCACTGCAAATGTCCCGGAATGTTTTGTGCTGGTGTGATGTAGATAACAATTCACCGGTAAGATTGTGCATTATTTCTACTTCTCACCAACTATGGTGGCCATGGTTCTCTGGCTTGGTGACATTTTAGCTACTGTATTTTTCGCTCTATAAGTCGCACCAGACCATAAGATGCACCTAGTTTTTGGAGGAGGAAAACAAGAAAAAAAATATTCTGAAGCTCAGAAGTCAGAACAGCAAGAGGGATTGCTGTGCAGCGAAAGCAGAGATCCCTCTTCCTGTTCCGGCTTCTGGGATAGCTGCGCAGCCTGCATTCGCTCCATAAGATGCACACACATTTCCCCTTACTTTTTAGGAGGGAAAAAGTGAGTTTTATAGAGCAAAAAATATGGTAGTTCTCTGTGTTAATGTATTGAGGCTGTAGAACTAATTCACACGACTTGAGCATGAACAGTGGGAGGAGCAAACACTCCCATGCCTCCACCAAGCCTATAAGAGAATATGAAAGATTGACCTTATGGATGCAACATTTGTGTGATCTTCCTTTGCAAAATTGTGTGTGTGTGTGTTGCAAACAGCTAAAAGCTAAAGTGCGTTCTCATTAATGTGTGATGGCCATAGTCTGTTTGCTTTGCACTAAAACAACTGTCAGAATCACATGCAGACTACATACTTGATTAACCACATAGATGGTCTGCTTTTGAAAACTGTGATGACTTAAAAGTGTCAACTGGATGCATTCTGGAATTGTTTGGCCTGTCAGGCACCTTGAGGATGACATATCAGCTTTCACTTAGGATTACTGAAAAAAGGCAGAGCACAGAGGCGGTGATTAGCCAGACAATGCCACAGAAAGCGCCATAATTTATTCAAGCAATTTAGAATGCTAGAAATTTTTTTTATAAAAAAACCCCCAAGAAAGCTGATTGTTACCTTGAGCCAATCTGTCTATATAATCTGCCTAATGAATGAGACAAGTGCTAAACTATTTAGAATTTATGTGAATAAATGATTCATGAAGAAACACATCACTTTAATAGTGAATAGAGCTGAGAGCCAGCTATTGTGAAAGCCAATGACCCATGAACCAAGGCAAACAAAGGCTTCCCCCCTCCTAGTCATTTCGACAGTTGAAAAAATATAGCCCATTGAAACAACTGCTAGCTTAATTGACATATATTGTTGGGTTTGGAAGACTGGTTTCTAATTCCTGAACTGGTATAAATAAATATACAGTTGGTTCATGCCAGGAAGCAACTCATCAATTAAAAAGCTTTACCCACATTCAAGCCTTTGTTATAATTTAACTGAATATGGTGTAATTTGACGCACGGTGTCCATTTTTATTGAGACTTTACACTCTGATCACATTGAAGGGAGACAGCACCCAAGCTATTTATCTTGCTATGCTTTTAGTGATCAGACAGAAATATTCACCGTGCAGCACAGGTATCAATATATTAAGATGCATTTCGTTCATTTTGTAGCAATGGCAGCATGAGGTGATTTTGAATCGTAGGTTAATAAATAAAGATAAAAGAGAATTGCAAGCCAGCAGCTGAAGAACTGGTTAATTAGTTCAAATGACTGTGTGAAATCCAGTCCTTCAGTGACTTTTCAAGCCACTGGATGCTTTTCCACACTTATTTTAGCAACTCTGCCTCTTGTCTAGCCCCCTCTGGTGTTCTTCTCTCTTATATATTGCTACAAAAGTTGGGTGCCACCCCCACCCTCTGCTGAGCGATAGCAAAATCCCAGGGGGTTCCAGGCACTCACCCAGGGTCTGTGTTCCTTTGGAGAATTGAGACACGGCAGAGACTGTCGTAGCTTTAAGAAATATGGTTTATTCACCTGTTTACACCTTCAGTCTGCATGGAGGGAGTCCAGCTCTTACAGCATGGTCATTTCAAGAGGGGCTTGTCTCACAGCTGTGCAGCCAGCCTTCAGCCAGCCTACCCAAGATGGACCTCTCTTCCTCCTTCTTCTTCCCAGAACAAGACTCTCTTTTCTTGTCATCTCACACCCAGTTACCATTGTAACCTTCCACCTCAGGGCAAGGGGGGAGGGCATTGCCAATGGCCCTCAATCACCTTGTATTGTTACTGAATGGCCTTAGCTTGGCCAGGTCATTGTGCATAGGCCAGATCAGGAATTCCTCTAGAGCTTGTATTTCACCATTTGCAACCCAAATAATCAAAATTCTACCATTTATTAATTTCTAGGGTTTAAGGAGGTTCCACTTCAAATCTATAACACCATCATATAGTTGCTGCTTGAGTTGTATACAGACATGGTTAGTGTAGAATTGCTGAAATAAATGGGATTCAAGTTAGCCAGATTGTGAAGCTGAGGCTCCAGTACTTTGGCCACCTCATGAGAAGAGAAGACTCCCTGGAGAAGACCCTGATGTTGGGAAAGATGGAGGGCACAAGGAGAAGGGGGCGACAGAGGACGAGATGGTTGGATAGTGTTTTCGAGGTTACCAGCATGAGTTTGACCAAACTGCGGGAGGCAGTGGAGGACAGAGGTGCCTGGCGTTCTCTGGTCCATGGGGTCACGAAGAGTCGGACACGACTAAACGACTAAACAACAACAACAACAACTCACTCTAAGCTTGACTGAGTCTGGGTCCCTTCTTTTTTTACTGTTGTGAAGGTCCTGCCCCACCCCACCTTCATGCTTTTAATGAAGAAGGTGTCTGAAAACTGAAGACTTTTGGTTGGTGAAGAAGGGCTTGGAGACCTGCTTCCAGTCAAGGTCATGGGCTAGATGAACCATTGATCTCACCCTGTAAAGGACAGCAGCATCCTATGTAGAGCTCCTTTTCCCTGCCTCCACCCACTCCTGCCTCTTTCCTTTAGCCTCTTTGCTTTTGGGCTGCCTGTCTCTTAGTACAATGGTACCTCAGGTTACAGACGCTTCAGGTTACAGACTCCGCTAACCCAGAAATAGTACCTCGGGTTAAGAACTTTGCTTCAGGATGAGAACAGAAATCGCACAGCAGTGGGAGGCCCCATTAGCTAAAGTGGTACCTCAGGTTAAGAATAGTTTCAGGTTAAGAACAGACCTCCAGAACGAATTAAGTTCTTAACCCGAGGTACCACTATATTCCTAACTATCCCCAGGCATTCTCAGGCTCCGTGCATCCCTTGTGTGATGTTTTAATCCTAGTTGTTCCTTTCCCTTGCAGGTGTGGGACATCAATTGTTTTAAGTTCCACGGCAAACTGAATATTCTGAGCCCTCACCGTAGTGCATTCAATCACTATCAAACGCTGTACTGCCACAAGTAAAATGCAGACAAGGAACCTCAGGCAGCAGTCCTTCCCAGCGCCTCCTTTGAACAGGAGATGTCAAGAAGCTGAACTTTGGACCTTCTGCATATAAAACGTGTACAGTACTCAACCACTAAGCAACAGACACTGCCCAGTATTTTAGTTGCCACCTGGCAGTCAACTAAATACATGTGTCTATTATCTACAGGGAAAGCAGATCTGTGTTTGCTCTCTGTGCGAAACATTTCCTTAGATATGCAATTTTCAAACGATTCTTTCTACCATTTTACCTCATTGTGGGAATTAAAAGACACAGGAGTATTGCTGAGTTCCTATACTTTCACGCAAGTGTTTTTATTGTACAATTGTGGGTGGTTTTCCGTTAGTTCATCTTTGATGGCCTTCACCAGGAATCTTTTTTTTTCTTTCCTGCAGCTGCATCAACCTTGGAGAGCTGACAAGTTATGTCATGCATGTGGCTATCACCGTGTGCAAAGTGTCTGAACTGCTTTGGATGCTGTAACGATAAGACTTCAAATACCTATTTGGCAATTTCTGTACTTTAACCAATCACTGAGTCTTATGGAGCAGCTGTGTGTTCCCCTTCATTTGTTAATAAGAGACAAATCGTCCCCTGAAAAATTTGTAATCTGAATTGGCACAGGCATACTAAGAAGGAAGAGGTAAAAATAAATCTCCCTTTCATTAGTATCTGTCACAGGGAGATGAGGAAGAAGAGAACACCACAAGAGAGTTGCATGGGAAATTCAATTAAACAAAGCAGTCATCAGATGTGTTTTTGGTCTGGTTTGGTCTGCCTTAAAATAATAATAATAAATATAATAATAATAATAATAATTATTATTATTATTATTATTATTATTATTATTATTATTATTATTTATTTATACCCTGCCCATCTGGCTGGGTTTCCCCAGCCACTCTGGGCGGCTTCCAACAGAATATTAAATACAATAATCTATTAAACATTAAAAGCTTCCCTAAACAGGGCTGCCTTCAGATGTCTTCTAAAATCTGGTAGTTGTTTTTCTCTTTGACATCTGGTGGGAGGGCGTTCCACAGGGTGGGTGCCACTACCGAAAAGGCCCTCTGTCTGGTTCCCTGTAGCTTTGCTTCTCACAGTGAGGGAACCGCCAGAAGGCCCTTGGCACTGGACCTCAGTGTCCGGGCAGAACAATGGAGGTGGAGACGCTCCTTTAGCTATACTGGACCGAGGCCATTTGGAAGGCTGCTTCCAAATGGAGTCTATCCTAAGGTTACCAGATATCCCGGGGACAGTCCCCAGATTTACAAATCAGTCCACATACAAAATCCATTGAAGTTGAAAAGTGTCCCTGGGTTCATTGAAAAAATCTGGTAACCTTAGTCTATCTCAGCAGGGGTTGCATTGCGGAGAAAATTTAAAAGACGCTCAAGGCAAGCCCTGTGTTCAGGACCCAGAGAGTGCAGTCTGACACCTCTACTTGTTCCTTTGCAGCCACAATTTTACCTTCTTCATACATCATCAGGTGTGATATCTGCTGTGGGATGGGGGGCATGGCTTGGGGGAAATGCCCTTATGGGCCAAATTAGGACCTATTGTGTGACTTATTTGAAGTGCAGACCAGATGCTCCCCATGCCTGCATGGGTGCGTTTGTGTGTGTGTGTGTGTGTGTGTGTGGGCCTTGGTTGTACCAAGGGCTTAATATGGTCATAATCCCTCTCGTGCATATAATACTAATGACTTCTGTATAATTAGTATAATCATTAGTATTATACAGACACTGATCAGGGACGATGGGAGTTTTGGCCGGAAAATTCTGGAAGACCATTGGTGCCGTATCCAAGCTCTGGAGCAACAAATTAAAAAAAATTGCTCCATCATCTATGTGACAGCCCTTTAAATCCTGCTTTATTAGTCACATGCCCCAAATTAACCTGTTTAGCCAATATCATTTGCATAGTGCTGTTGTTTGGTTGTTTGGTTGGTTTTGGCTGTGAAGTGTTGAGCTGGCTTTTATCTCTTCAGGCCTAGAGATGGCTTGGGTTCAGAGGCCCCCAGAAAAGGTCATAAGCAGGGAATCCTTTGATGTAATCTACGCAGTCATTGCTTCCGACAACTTTTACCACTATTCTGTGGAAAATGGGATCCTTTCCCACAGGTGAGTCATTGAATGCAAGGTGGTCCTAGCTGTACTCCTGTTCAAGGTTTGACAAACATCGATAAACCTGTACAACAAAATGGCCTTGACACACCTGCAATTCTTTCATACAAGTACAGTGGACGCTCGGGTTGCGAACGTGATCCGTGCATATAATTAGCATATAATACTAATGACTTCATAGGGCTAAAGCCCATTGGCCAATACAGAAATGTCAAAGGTGTCAGTGGCACTGTAAGGCCAAGGTGATACCACCTGTTCTTCCCAGGATGCTACACCATGGTCACCTCTATATCCACAGGATGTAAAGGTGGCTAGACCATTCTCTTTACTATTATGAATCATCAGTTCAGAGTCTGCAACACTATATTTCTTTCTCTTTTCATTATTATTATTATTATTTTCCCATACATTCCAAGAACTCATACCTGCTTTCTTCTCCCGCCTCCCAACAATGCTCATGAAAATAAAGGCTAAGCAGAAATGAACATACGCCTCCAAACCCAACACTTCATTATTACTTTCTTTCATAAGAAAGTGCTATTCACTATCTCCGATTTTGGGATTTAATATCCTTCTTATTGGAGAACCCAAATTGCATAGAAAATAGTCTATGAAGCCACAGGGCAAGAAGCAGTCAACTCCTTCAAAATAGAATAAAACCTGTATAACCTGGACTATCCATGAATGGCAATAAAAGTGCTGACTGTACTGAGAAGGTACACATTAAATATTCTCTCCCGTTGCAACTAAAAATAGCTAACAGTTGAAAGAAATGCATTTTGTTGTTGTAAGTTATAAGGGATCCCTTTTTGCCTCTGCTTATGAAGTGTGAAAGGGAGCGCGGGTGGCGCTGTGGGTAAAAGCCTCAGCACCTATGGCTTGCTGATCGAAAGGTCGGCGGTTCGAATCTCCGCGGCGGGGTGCGCTCCCGTTGCTCGGTCCCAGCGCCTGCCAACCTAGCAGTTCGAAAGCACCCCCAGGTGCAAGTAGATAAATAGGGACCGCTTACTGGCGGGAAGGTAAACGGCGTTTCCGTGTGCTGCGCTGGCTCGCCAGATGCAGCTTTGTCATGCTGGCCACGTGACCCGGAAGTGTCTCCGGACAGCGCTGGCCCCTGGCCTCTTAAGTGAGATGGGCGCACAATCCCAGAGTCTGTCAAGACTGGCCCGTACGGGCAGGGGTACCTTTACCTTTTCTATGAAGTGTGAAATGCCTAACTCAGAAAAGTGTGGCCATTACAGAAGAATGCAGTGTTTCAATAGAGCATAAATTGCTCTCTATTTTGGTTGGTACTGTAAGTACTTCTTTTACTGCACAGACAGCTGATCGGAGCTGCTGCAGATATGGACAGAGCCTGACCAAATGTCAGCTTTGACTGAGCTTGGGTTGGTTTTTCAAATAAGCCTTCATGCCCTCAAAATAAGTGAAAAATTGCTCATTAAATCTACAAAAAGACTCTTCCGTTGACCCCATTTTTGACCTTTTCAGTGGTCAAATGTGTAATGTTGAAGCTGTCAATTAGAGGGTTTATTTCAAAGAGAAAGACTACAGAATTTAGCCTAGCGCTGCCCATTAACATGAACTCTCCGATACTGGGTTCAAATGCATTCTTATGAGAATGTGTTCAGCCAGGAGTATGGAGCCAGTTGTTAGATAGTTCTCTAAATATATTCAAGAACCTTTCTTCAAGAATTCCTCGCTAAAGTCAGATTTATGCTACCCCAATACCAATTTGACTCAAAATTGCTGAGAGCTAATTCTCTCATTTCTTTTATGTTTTCCTGGCAGCATGTATGGATAATAACTGTGCAAACTTAGGGAAGTAAAAAAAAGTGGAGACCATATATCTAAGCATTAGTACTTAAATTATCCATCAGCCACCTTCAGTATAAAAACCCTCATGGAAACTTAGAAGCTTACAAAAATCAATACAAAAATCCATAACATACCACAAACCACTATGAACCAAATAATGAAATTAGGAGAGTTAATGTTAATTTAACTATAAACACTGGGGGTGGTTATTTTAGCCAAAACTCATTCCACTTTTAGTGGGAACAGCTTGAAAGAAAACTGGCAGAATGGAAGCAAGAAGAATTAACAACAAAAGAAGACTGGCAGGCAAAACTGATGGACTATGCGGAGATGGCGGAAATGACAGGGAAAATCAGAAAGCAATAAGATCAAGTATTCGAAAAAGACTGGAGCAAATATTTGAATTATTGAAATGACCATTGTAAACACTTAAAATTACTGGCAGGAGTGTAAAGAGCTTGTAATGGGAAATGTTAATTAAATCCTAAAAGAGAAACCTTTGATGAAGTATTGGTTTATAAGTACAATATGCAGTCAATTTGTATCATAGTAGAAACCCATGAAGGGCAGAAGGAAGTCAGAAGGTCAAATTGAAGCAGTAAAAATGATGTGAAAAATGTGAAATATATATATATATATAGAGAGAGAGAGAGAGAGAGAGAGAGAGAACACTGGCAGAGGAACATTAAGGGCTGAGGACTACTAAAGTATCAATACCACAGAGCCGGTACGGTGTAGTGGTTAGAGGACTAGGATCTAGCAGACTAGGGTTCACAGCCATGATTATCCATGAAGCTCACTGGGAGACTTTAGGCCAATTATTGTCTCTCAGCCTAATCTACCTGTTTTGAGAACTAGATGGGGAAGGGAGAAGCCAAGAACACCCCTTGAACTCCTTGCAAAGGGCGGGTATAAATAAATAATAATAATACATTGCTACTTTGAGATGAAGCCAGAAAACACTGGCAAGCAAGCTTGGAAATGAAAGGGAGCTGATTGTAATGGGGACCACTGTTGGACATACAGTTGTCTGGTCCTTGACTTTGCTATGGATGATCTCAGTCTCCGTATTCGGAGGGGAGGAATTTTTTACGTTAGGTTAATTGGCATCATCTGAAGGTTTCACCTTCCTCATAGCAAGCACAAAACTTTGGTAGGTTTGGCATTGGGTAGAGCAGGCTTCCTCAACCTCTGCCCCCCAGATGTTTTGAGACTACAATTCCCATCACCCCTGACCACTGGTCCTGCTAGTTAGGGATCATGGGAGTTGTAGGCCAAAAACACCTGGGGGGCCGAGGTTGTGGAAGCCTGGAGTAGAGCCTTTCTCATGGTCAGAGGGCAGGTTGTAAGTCTCTGCCTGTCCCTCTGAGGGGATGGGGTATCTCATTGAAGGGATCCAGGAGGAGGTGCTTCTGTCCAAATGCCTCAAGGCAGTGATCCAGGTAAGAAGGCACCTACTTGAGATATATCATAAGTCCCCCTCATCCTTGTATCAACCCCCAATGCATCTAGCAAGTGGGCTGGTTGATATAGGATAAGCCCAATGCCTAGGTCAAACCCCCTTACATCTGCAATCAATAAAGTTGTGGCCTGATTCAATCCAAATGAGCGTTGTCATGTGGTCTTTGAACTTGGGTGGCGCGGCAGCTTCACGGTGCGTTGGCACAAAACCTGATACAGGATTAAGTGTCGGAAGTATCAAACAAAATGAGGCATAACAGCAGGACTCAATAGGAACAGATTGATTGTGATGACTGTTTCCTCTGCATCAAATGAAACAATGACACACGAAGCGGGGCTATTTTTGCTAAGAGGTGAGTGCATCTTAAAAAATAAGACTCATTTATATAAAGGGTATGATTTAAAATATTCCAGCAGTACCACAGCTTATAAATATACCACAAGGCTTAATTAATTCAATTTAATATGCATATGTATAAAATAAAATATACTATCCTGGTGGCCCGTACCTAAATACATTTACCTTGAAACATTTTAATGGAATTTACTTCCAAGTAAGTATGCTTGGGATAGTAGCTACTTCAACTTGGGAGTGTGATTTTTTTAAAAAAAATTGTCTCAATTTAACCACCAAAATATTTGTCTCAATTTAACCACCAAGTGATGACAGTGAACTTACTAATGATTTCAGCTGTTTCATGTCACATTCTTCCTTTTAAATTCCTTTGTCCCAGACCACCACTGCTGTCACTTATAGTTCTCAGATGAAACCACTCATCTTGCTTTCAGGCAGCCCCACAACTTAAAGCAACAATGCTACATAACAGAGGTACAGACACCTGGACCAGACCCTGGGTCAGATCCAGACACTAATTCTGCCTCCATGCCTTTTCTGGCAAGGCTGTAACAGGTCCTAATAATGCCACCCACAATGTCAGGTCTATGCAACAGAATAAATGGACACAAATATGACACCACACATGGCAATATCCATAAACAAATGGAAAGACATTCCAGTCTCCCAGGACATTCTGTAACTGACCTTTTGGTGGCTATTCCCCCACCCTACAATTTTCTCCTTCATGTAACTGACAGGTAAGGTTTTGCTTCATGCATCTGATAGAGGGGGACTAAGTCCATGAAAGTTTATCCCATAATAAATACTTTAGTCTTTAAGCTGCTGCAAGACACTATGATGGTTTCTGCTGTAAGAGGCTAACATGGGTAACCCTCTGGATTCCTATCACAAATCTTGTTGTAAGTGTTCTGCGAGTGTGATGCCGTTGCACTGCGGCCAGTGCTTTTTCTCAAGGGGATGTGGTTTTATGCTCCAGGGGCTTGGAAGATTATTTAACTACAGTGGTACCTCGGGTTACATACACTTCAGGTTACATATGCTTCAGGTTACAGACTCCGCTAACCCAGAAATAGTGCTTCAGGTTAAGAACTTCAGGATGAGAACAGGAATCGTGCTCCGGCGGTGCAGCAGCAGCAGCAGCAGGAGGCCCCATTAGCTAAAGTGGTGCTTCAGGTTAAGAACAGTTTCAGGTTAAGTACGGACCTCCGGAACGAATTAAGTACTTAACTTGAGGTAGTACTGTGTTCACTTCTTCCCATTATTTAGCCGTAAGTGACCCCATAAGCAATACCATTGTGCAGTCTTAAGGGCAAGGAACACCCTCAGATAAAGCAAGAGACTCCATCTGCTATACTTTTAAAGCAGTATCATGCCACTTTAAACAGTCAGAGCTTCCCTCAGTGAATCCTGGGAATTGTAGTTTGATAAGGGTGAGGAGCTAACTTCCCACACTCTTAAGAAACTACAGTTCCCAGCATTCTTTGGGGAACCCATGGCTATGTAATGTGGAAGCGCTCTAAATGTATAGTTCTGATGCAGTCTAACAATATCTCAGAACTACAAGGTGTGCAACAAAAGAAAACATACAATGCAAAAATCATTCCATCTATTTTTTATTCTTGTGCTCAACTCCTTTACTCTTCTGTTTAATATTATGGTTGCCTGGAGGTTACGTATTAAGGCTATCTGTATTTGTTCATAAGTTTTGAAGCACCAGATGGCTTCATTATCAGCTATTTTCAAGTTCATTATTGTATTATGCCAAAAAACTAATTGTGATTTCTCGTGTAATATGTGTTCTCTTCTGAACCAGATGGGTCACAGCATCCAATGGTTTGAATGAAAGAGCAAGCAAAATGAATTCTCACACAGAAGATTCATCCTTGGACTTGACTTGCTTCACTATGACTTCTAAGCACCAATCTTATAATGGTTCACTATAATTCACAATAGCTTTTAATCTGTTTTTCTGGTTGATAAGACCTTCAGATTTGCTCTTCATAATTTTCATGCTCCCCACTTGCCCACTGTAAGCGGTGACAACCCCTCACTGTCAACACTTTGTGACAAAGAAAAAAAAATAGCTAAATATTTATTTGGTAATATTGTGTTATATAAGCTTAACAAAATATTACTAAAAATAATATGAATGTGTGAATATTTCCCTTTCTTCACAGATGACTTACTTGTTGTGTTAATGAAAAGCCTTCCATCTCTAAATGACAATACTTAATTACAAAGGTCCCAGGAGAATTTCCAGGGTTGCCTACAGGCTACACAACATCTTTGTATTTTTTATTTATATATCACTTTGAGATCCAGAGGCATCTCAAAACAACTTACAATAATAAAAATACAAAATACACCATAAATTCATTCAAACAACACGAATAGAAAAAACCTAAATGTTCATCCAAAGAAGTAAGTAATCTAGAGCAGCAGAAAATATCCACCCCTTCAACACAGAATGAACACTCAATAGCCATCAAAGATGGAAAAGTTGGAACTAGGCAAGCTTTCCTAGGGAGAGCACTCCACAGTTGGGAGCAGGTTGCCAGTCTCTGAATATCTCTTGGAAGGGGTACCCAGAAAAGGGCCTTAGATTTTTATTTCAAAATCCGTGAAGGTGCATACAAGGAAAGGTGGTCTGTCAAGTACTGGGGTCCTAAGCTGTGCCAGGCTTAATAGGTCAAAGCCAGCGCTTTGAATTTAATCAATTGTTTAAATATTTACTATCCACACTTTCACTACGTATATCTAGGTAGCTTACAAAAGAAAAAATATAACAAAATTAGTCAATAAATACATTAAGAAGCCACTCGCAGCCACGTACAATTCAGGGCTTAGTACATAAGAAGGATGTATTTGCTTGTTGCAAACCAAGGTTGACATTGACCCTTTTATATTTTGTTGTATGCAGTTTGCTCAGTGCAAAGACTGCAGAACTGTAAAATAAGATACAAGCTCACAGCTAAGTATTAAAGGGTGTTTTTTTTGTATTTGAGCTGTTAAATGCATCTTTAAAACACTACCATTAAGATTAGGTAATGGTCTCTCTGACAAGTAAAAATGTTTAAACAGCATAATCTTTGTATTGTCTCAAGAATAACGCACATCATAGGTATACTGCGATGTAACGTGTGGGAAGAGGCATGTCAGATTGATTTAGAAAAGTGGGGAAAAACAAAAGCTGGAGAAATTCTCATATAAAACCTCAAACCCAGAGATACATAGGAGAGGCAAATCCTGCCTTTCAGCTATGTTCAGAGAGATGTGATGTATAAAATCAAAGTGCAAGTCATACAGATCAACAGAAAAATAGTGGCTTGCTAATTTGACAGAAATTTCATGAAATGGAAAGACCATCAAGTAAACCCACAGATAAGATTTTGAAACCTCTCCTCTTCTAGCCATTGGCTATGAGAAAAATAGCATTTCATATGCAGGCATGCCTTTTTCCTATGGGGAGAAGTGAGACAAACAAGAGAATTGAGACTTGCCCATGTGACTGCCAGGACTTCCAGCATTAGACCTGTGAAGGAAGCCACCAATGGGCCCAATTAAGTTTGCAGCAAAAGCTGGAAGATCAAACGAAAGACTAGAAGAAGCTCACCTGCTGCTGGTGCTGCTCGTGCACACCAAAGTGAGTAAGGATTTATAAACACCACACTGCTACATTTTGTTGCAGGTCCGACATGTTTTATAGTCTCAATTACTTCTTTCCAGAAAAGAGATTTTTTTTGGGGACAGGCCCATCAAATATGATCACCATTTGCCTGCTCTTGCCCACTTCCAACATTTATCATCCTAAATTAAGTACATTTTTCTTGACTTAACTGAAGCATTCTACCACCAATACATCATTTTTATTGTGATTTCTCCATAAAAACGTGGAATATTTAATTTGAGGCATAAAAACCTAATTCCGCATACTCACTGCTTTTGTGCAGTTCATGTCTCTTTTCCAATCAAAATCAATTTTTTGTTTGACTGAAGGTTCTTTTGGGTGGGGCTGGGATGTATTTTTGCTTATGTGCCTCTGTAAATCAGCATGTACCTTGTTGGTGTTAAAATAAATATGATTTGTACAATCATTTTGTTTTTAAATCTATTCTTATTTGAACACACGCATACAATATAACTAATGTATCACAAGTTGTAGATTGAAGATGACTAAACAAATATGAACATCACAGTTATGTACTGCTGTAAATTATGTTCAGGATGGAGATCACATTCCTTTATCCTGCCTTCCTTTCCCCAAAGGAACACTTTAGAAGTAACACAGTATGTCTTCTAGAAGGTGAAAAAGTGAGGCACTGTTTTAAGCACCTGCTGCCAACTGCCTGAAAAGAGATGTAAGAAGTGTTTTTGGAAGAAACCCAGGTCTTATTATCTGAAGAAGGAAGTACCATAATAGTGTTCATTCAGAAAGAAGTAGCAAATTGATTTACTGAATGGAAAGAAAGAAATAGTTCAAAACTGATATCTGGAGGGAAGGAGGAATCTACCACAGCTGTGTGTATTTCATAAACCAATGTGTGTTAACAATAAAATACCAACAAGTCTGGCCAAGACTAATATCTTCATAGAGATCTCTGGGCATCATAATCTCTAAGCAGTACTAAAGAAGGATGAAGGCTTACTATTATAGATTTTTCTTCTGCTAGGGGATGTAGGTCCTGAATGTGTCACTAGTGTTCTTGTCTCTCGAGTGCCAGATACCTGACATCTTATGTATCCAAGACCTCTGTTTTTATTGAGCCTTTGTGCGTCCATATGCTAGGAGAAAATTGATGGCGTAGGTGGTATTGGATGGGTGGCAATCATGGGCAAACAGGCAAGGGAACAGGCAGATGGATCAGGTGAAATGCAGAAGAGATACAATTTAGTTATGAAAAGAGCACCAGTAAAAAGCTGAACAGGAGTCCAAGCTCAACCTATGCAGAAGCTGTTGACCAAAATCACACTTCCTTTTATAGGGGTTGCTGGGAGGCTGGAGCAACCGAAAGCAGGAAGCAAGTGTTGTCAACTGAGTCCATCTTCCAAAGCAGGTTTGGGCAATTCCTCAGGCAATTTCCCCAGCTACTGCTTTCCTGGTCTTGATTCTGCCAATGGCATTGATGATGATTGACTTTTCCCCAGGCTTTGGCCAACGGTTTAGTAATCTGATTTCCACAGGATGAACCTGATCTGGCAGAGACGAATCTTTCTGACTTCAATCTGTTATCCGCATCGGCCAAATTAACAATATAGCCAGAGCAAAAACTCAGATGATCACCAGCTGTTAGTTGAGGATGGTGGCAGCAGCAGCAGCAGCAGCAGGGGGCACACACCTAACTTTGCAAATATTAATATAGCAGAGTGGAAAATGGAAAGGGAAAAATATCAGCAAAATAGCTTTCCTCCATGCAACAAAACAAAAAACATTCCCTGTTCCCCCCACCCAAGGCATTTGGCTGAAAAGACACAGGTTGTCTACATTCTCAGCAGGATAGCTCTTTCTTCATTCTACAAATACATGAAAACATTTCCTGCCTATTTAATTGGACTTCAAACATAAGACAATACAAAAGTGACAAGATGTTGGAGCTGGCATGTTCTGTAACCTAATACTATTCCTATAGTGTATAACATTGGTGCTGGCACTTCAGGAATATTCTAGCACTTGCAATTATGATTTGTCTTTTGTGCCAGGAATGTCCTTTAGAATCGGTAAATGCACCAGTGCTATAGCCTACAAAGGTTGATATTAGCAATTTCTGTAGAATACTACCAAGCCAGAAATAGTGACCGAATGTTCAAAATTGCACACAGCAAGGCTGATAATCCATGTTACCCATAACTCTCAAATTAAAAAATAAACTTTGAATATATCAAAAACTTTGAGGTTCCTTTGAGCCAAGCCAAAATGAGTATTTAGCAGTGAAAAGGCTTAGGTGTTTGCTACTTTGTTCTGGTTTTGGCATCAAAAAATGAGCTAGTTTTCCTTTTAAGTTCTGTCTGAAGCAAAGTTGAACAAAATTTCTCAGAATACCTTTTCTTCCAAGAAAACCTAATATTTTTCATTGTCTCATCCTCCCCCTTGAGGACTAAAAACACGTTGCAGAAATTTCTCTAAGTATGTCCACCATTATTTATTTATTTTTTGCAGCAGCAGCCATTTTCATCTCTCATCACCCTAAAACATCCCATAGCAGCACTGCAACTGGACATTGTGAAGAATACAAAATGGTGGTCTGGATGCCAATACAATTGTTGCTGTTGCCACTTGCAGTGAAAGAAAGAAAGAAAAATACCTGGAAGGGGCTGGAGAATTTCTCCTCCTTCTGGATAAATTAATTGAAATGCTTTCCCTAATTTTTTGGCCTACAAATAAGATCTAACTGAGATTCTGGCATTGCTCTATGATTCTATGAAATTAGTGCGAAACAGCATTCCGGCTGTGTACCTGTAAGTCTAACTAAAGAACAGACAACCAAATCTATGGCATTCCTTTTCACCACTTTCATATACAGACATGCTTTGCATAAATCCCTATTATTTATACATAAAGGTTTATAATAATTAAAAATTAAAAATATTATGTGTTCAGTGTTCCCCTGGTTTGTCTTAAGGATGGTGCCATAACCTTTCTTATGGAACATTTTCTGAAATGACTTTTTAAATTTGAATTTTGATTTTTGGAGCATGTAAACAGCCCATTTTACCCTCAATACTTTGTGACAAATTTATAGCAGCTACTTGCTAGTAATTCCCTGCCCCCCAGGTTTTTGGTAATAAGATATGAGGTGGCTCTTAGTGCACCTATTAATCTCCTGCAGCCTTTTTCCTTTCCTCTGTTTTATTTGACATGTTGTATTATTTACTACCAGCATCCTATTGATATTTACTTTAATCATGTTTATTCCTCTATATTACTTTTTTGCAGGAAAGAGCTAGGGTGGCCATGCCTTGGGGTAACAGTGGCAATGTTTGAAGAGAATATATTATCTGTTCTTCACTGCTGTTCATGCACTGACTTATACATTGGGGGGAAAGCTGAGTGCATGAATCACAACAAACAGTCTCTTCAGAAAACTTGGGAAGTTTCTCCCTCCCCCCCTTCAATTTTTATGCTGCTTGGATCCATTGCGACTATTTGACATGAGTCCTATTATCTAGCTGTGACTGGCCACAACGTATTACTTTAGTTCGTTGGCTGGAACAAGCAAGCAATCATAAGTCATTGCTCAGTATCTAGGGCCTGTCACAACTCACAGCAAGAGAAGCATCTGTCTTGTACAAAATTTGGATTCCCACCCACCTTCTGAGTCACAAAGGCATTTGAGGAAGACAACCTTGTGCATGCTTGTTGTGTGTCGAGGTCCCCAAGCCACCCCCCAAATAACTCACAACGCACACTTAATTTTTGTTTAAGATTTTTGGCATAATTTTGGCCACAACTTTATTTAAATACAAAACTGTGAGTGGTTGTTTAGGCATTGGTTAAGACTATCTGTCCCCCCGCCTGGGGACAGAACTGACTTCCGGGCACCACCGAAAGACAGTGCTGGGGAAAGCAAGTCGGGGAGAAATGGAGCTGAGTCACAGACCCTCAATTCTCATCTGCATGCTCCCCGAAGGCTTGCCGGCCCTAGTCCCATTCCAGGGATTGGACGAAAAGATGGCAAGTCCCAGGATTCCTTTAACGGAATTCCCTTTCCGCAGCAACCATGGAGGGGCAGGCCCAGCCTATCCTAACCCCTCCTCCACCAATTTATAACCAATGCCTAACCACAACCTTACAAGTTGTGACGATTTGCTACGCAGTAGGCAAAAACCAAATGGCCCAGCCAATCAGCCAGATGGACAAAATTCCTACCAGGCCCCTACCCCAACGGCAGACGACCCCATGACAGGCATAGCAAGGTCAATGCAACATTACTCAAGGGCGGGTGGGCGGGTGATCCATTGCATGCAGCAAAGAGAAAGCTCTAGGCTGCGTGCAGAGTATTTAAACATTTTACCCCTCCCACCAAAATTGCAACATAACTTTTACCCCAGCAACCCAGTGAACCAATCACTGCCCCAGGCCATCTTTAGAGACCCTGCCTGGTAACAGAGGGGTGGCTCAGCAGACCCCACCGCAACACGTGCTCTCCATGAAGGAGAACACGCTTTACATAAATTTGGATAGAAAGTGGCATCTGAAGGTTTTCTATACTGTAATGATAGGACCACAGAAGATAAAGGATGTAGCTTTTGTAATATTGATGGACACCAGATAGCATGTGGAAAACATGTGAATACATCCAAACCCTGCTCAGGCCTGATCTACTCTCAGAACCTATTGCAGAACCCTCTACTTTTGATGCCATGCGTGAAAATGCCCTCAATCGTATGCACTGATTGTTAAGTATTGCGTTTAAAAAAGGTAAAAGTGTGTGTGTCTGTGTGTGGAAATAAGTCTCTGCTCTGCAAAACACCAAATAAAAACTGACCTGTCAAACTCGAGTATCATCTGCTGAAATTGCACTCCTACCCACGTTGCCTGTGTTGCATTTAAACGTATTACAGAGTGCCTAAATGTACGTTTCTGAAGTTTAAATCAATATTCCAACAGCCCTGTGGTGGGAATCCTATTTGAAATAGTGTGAATTGGGTGTAAATCCACTCATCTGAGCCAGCAGGCTTCACTTGGGTATTTAAAGGGGCTGCCTCTTCCTCTGCACACAGTTCCTTGACACTTTAGGCACTGGGTAAGCCTTAGTCTTGGTTGGAGGGAAACTTGCCTGCCCCTCCAAGGGTAAGGGGTCCCATTAAAGGAATCCAGGAAGAGATGCTTCTGTCCAAATGCCCAGGCAGGGGTCGTGGCCCCAGCACTCCTCAAGGCAGTAATCCATCAGGGACGCTTCTATTTCATTTAAGCCATACCCTCCTCACCTCAAGGTTGACCGCAAAAGAAATACTTCCAGTAAGCGGGCTGGATGCTAATGGTTATACTCAATGCCTATGCCAAACCTCTTACATCTATAATCGATATAGTTGTGGAAACTCAGGGGGCTGCTACACCTGGGCACATAAGGCTCAGCAGCACAGAAAACATTCAGTTCTTTTTATTCTTATGGCTATGGGATAATTTACCTTCTCATGTTAGTCTGTAGATGCAGGGCACACACACAAGGCAAAATGTGGGGCTCTCTTTCATTCCCTTAGAAGCAGCAGGGTGCGGTCTCTTTAAAAGTCTCACTACCAGGAACCTGTCTATACCATGGATGAAGACTTCTGTCCTCTCATCTAGCCAGCCTTCCTTTTCACTGCATGTTGAACAGCCATTTTAAGGGGAGAGAAACACTGAATGACTGCATTGCTGAGTGAATATTGCTATTATTAATTTAATTTTCTACTATTGCTCTTTGAATAATTTATCCAGTTACCCTTTTAATGGTAGCTTTTCAGCAACTCCACACCTGCAAAAGTGGTTAATTCAGCAAACTATGATAATAATCTATTCCAATTAAAGTATGAATGTTCATTGAATAATTTATGTTACACTGTTAGTTGCTCAGTGTTTCACTGTCTTGTCTTCCGAGTCCCAGTGTCGTTAGCTTCTGCAAGGAGAGATGCCCGTGAACTTCTGTATTTAATGTGCCAATTTGTATGTACAAAGTTAAAGCTCTTGTTCATCCATTGCAAGAAGGTGCATCTTGAAAACAGCTTTGACAGTTGGGAGTATACTGGGCCGTCATTGTTTAGAATGGCGCACACTGACAACAGTATGTCATAACAACACTTTTTCCTGTTTCAGTGCACAGCCATTAAAAGGTGCTTAAGTTATCGCACATCAAAGGTTAGCCGTGTTGCAGCCTGGGCACATGGCAATTTAATCACACTTCTGCTTCACCATGTGCAAAACTATGCACAGATCAACCTACATTCTCAATGGGTTGCATCCAGTGGTGGCATGGAGTTCATGGAAGGTTATTTGATCCAAGTAGAGGCTTCCATAAATGGAAGCAGGGGTGACATCCCCCCAGTTCTCCCTTCATGATGGCTTGCTACTTCCCATGCTATTCCCCCACTTCCCAACCTTCCAGAGCAGATTGTCAAAAAACCACCTTTCGCCTGTTCATGGAAGGGACCACTGGATCTAGTAACAACTGCCAATGAGAGATCCCTTCCATGGGCAAGAACACAGTTTCATATACAACCCAGTGCACTTAGCTGGCCATGTGAATTGCCTTGAGAATTATGTATACTATCCAGTTATAATAAGTTATGTGTTTGCAACTGAATCCCTACATTATGTTGCTGGTATGCAGGCCATAGTTAACTCACAAGGCATCTTTAAAAAATATAAAAATGAATTAGATCACATTTTCATTCTCCAGGCATGCATGAGTGAGATCATTTTAATATTTTGGTGCAAATTCAAAGGCAAGCGTTTGCATGCTTGCAGGTTCCTCCTGTTGATATTATATAAGGAATTCACTCATGGAATATTCACAGTGCTATACTAAGTCAATCACAGAAAACAGAAATAGAAATGTAAAAAGAAAGAAAGATATGAAGTTAAGCAGATTTGGAGAAGAGTGTGTTGTTTTAGGAAAGCAGATTTTGGCAATAAAAAATGGTTTCTATTGTCTATACCATGGCATATATGCATCATGGAAAAGACTACCTCAGAAGCACTGGTGATGTGTGATATTCTAACAGTTATCTATGTGACCCAGTTGCAATCTGGCCTGGTAAGCGACAGTTTATATGTGTGCCTATGTGATTATTTGGGCAAGTTGGGGAGACCCAATCCAGCTCTGCCTGTTCATCAAATATATTATACCACTTTAGCTACTGTGTACACCTTATTAAGTGTATTACAGCAGCCAACATGGATTAATAGAATAAAAAAGTTAAACAAATGAAATTTAGTATCACTTGCCTTGGTTGTAGAATAACAAAGAGGTAATATCTCCCTCAGGCCTCCTGTTGTACATCTTCTTGGCAATTTCCCTGTGGAAGAGCATGCTACCACTTATTGTTGGTTGTTTTGTTAGCTTCTTAGAAACAGAAGCAAATAATGTTGCCACCTGGATAATCCTTCCTTGTGGAAACAGAGATGAGCAGCTTGATGTCAATCATTTGACAAATGTATTTCACTCTGTGAGCAATGTTTTTATTTTATTCATTTATTCACTTATTTCAAGGCTTATATTTCACCACAATTGAGCCTTTGAGGCAGCTTAAACTACATTCTAAGCAACATCTGGAATGGGGGAGAGGACAACACAGGGTTTTCTATCAAACCAATGCAAGACTATGAAAGCAGTTTTATTGTAAACTTCTGTGGGTTTAATAGAAGAGTTCACCAAGGTCAACTCCTCTTCCCTGAAGGATTCCAAGTTGATTGAACATAACTGGTTCTATCATGTATTGTTCCAAACTTAGAGATACCTCATAATTAACCTTTTTTCTTTTCTTAGAAACTGTCATTTATTCAAACACGGTCCCCCCCCCTTAAACTGTTACTAAGAGAATTTAGGTTTCACATCTTCTGTAGCCTTTGGTTACTCACTTTTAGTTAACGGTCTTTCATGAGATACTGTTTGAAAAGGCTTTGTGAAAACTTGAAGGCTTGACAATATTGGCCCAGTTCCTGATTCCAGCGTTCTTTTCAAAGGATTTCGACAGACGAGGTGTAATTTGCTCTTTTAGGAGCCATGCTAAATATCCCCATGTCATGTTGTTCTCACTTGCTGTGCTTTCCAATTTTCTTTTTAATTATTTTCTTAATTGTACTGGTATTAAAGGTAAAATTTGCCAGTCTGTAATTGAGAGTCACCTAAAGCACTCTAGAAAAAGAATGGTCATACCGCCACACACAGAGATAGGTGAATTACATTTAGGCCAAGAAATTAAAGGAGCAACAGTTGAAGAAGACGTTCACACTGCGCTCATTAAGGAAAGGAGCTAGTTGTCACCAGACCCAAAGGGAGAACAAGAGACAATAAATACATTTAAACAGGTCGCAGCTTTCTTCCTTTAAAAAAAATGGTTTGCAAAGGGACATATTAACTAATCAACCTTGCTTGGCTCTACTTAGGGTATATGCTACTTTCTGTCGAAATGCTATTTGAGATATTATAATATCCACAATGGCAAGAAAAAGACCTTGCCAATGCAGACAACCCATGTGCAGGGAGTATACTTCTCTTTTCCATGCATGACTCCAGGCAAAGAAATCAGCTCAGATTACATTATTATTATTATTATTATTATTATTATTATTATTATTATTATTATTATTTTAAAGAGCTATGTTATAGTACTCCCTGGGTCCCACGGAAGCGTACAAGATAAACCTCAGGATTGTAATCTAAAAGATATGACACACAAAGAAAAAGGGATGGGGAGAGAAAAAATAAAAAGCAAGCTCAGACACCGGTTTTTATAAAGCGTGTTCTCCTTCATGGAGAGCACGTGTTGCGGTGGGGTCTGCTGAGCCACCCCTCTGTTACCAGGCAGGGTCTCTAAAGATGGCCTGGGGCAGTGATTGGTTCACTGGGTTGCTGGGGTAAAAGTTATGTTGCAATTTTGGTGGGAGGGGTAAAATATTTAAATACTCTGCACGCAGCCTGGAGCTTTCTCTTTGCTGCGTGCAACGGATCACCCGCCCACCCTCCCTTGAGTAAGGGGTTGTTGCATTGACCTTGCTATGCCTGTCATGGGGTCATCTGCCTTTGGGGCAGGGGCCTGGTAGGAATTTTGTCCTTCTGGCAGATTGGCTGGGCCATTTGGTTTTTGCCTACTGCGTAGCAAATCGTCACAACTTGTAAGGTTGCGGTTAGGCATTGGTTATAAATTGGTGGAGGAGGGGTTAGGATAGGCTGGGCCTGCCCCTCCATGGTTGCTGCGGAAAGGGAATTCCGTTAAAGGAATCCTGGGGCTTGCCATCTTTTCATCCAATCCCTGGAATGGGACTAGGGCCGGCAAGCCTTCGGGGAGCATGCGGGTGAGAGGTGAGGGTCTGTGACTCAGCTCCATTTCTCCCCGACTTGCTTTCCCCAGCACTGTCTTTCGGTGGTGCCCGGAAGTCAGTTCTGTCCCCAGGTAGGGGGACAGATAGTCTTAACCAATGCCTAAACAACCACTCACGGTTTTGTATTTAAATAAAGTTGGGCCAAAATTATGCCAAAAACCTTAAACAAAAATTAAGTGTGTGTTGTGAGTTATTTGGGGGGTGGCTTGGGGACCTCGACACGCAACAATCAGCTGGGATGGAAGCAGTTCAGCTTGTCTGACAGAATGTCTGGTGCACAGCGATAATGAGGACTGACCCAGGTTCACCCAGTGAGCTTCATGGCTGAGTGGGATTTGAACCATTGTCTCCCAGGTCCCAGTCCAACATTCTAACCACTATATCACACTGGCTGTGCAACTTGATACACAATTTTTTGTAGAGCATTTCCCCCCCCAAACTATCATTTTTAAGTACATTTTGATGCACCCTTTATTCTAGTGTATGCATTTTTGTATGCATTACCTGACACTGCAAAATTCTGAGAAGTGTGAATTTTGAAGGATTGTTGTGTTGTTTTGGAAAGAGCGAATCAGGTCGGTTCACCTTCAAACAAACTGACTTGAACATCTCCCCCATTTTTTACTGTTCAGTTAACACATGACATACAAATATATCATTGTTATCTATCTATCATCTATCTATCTATCATCATCATTTATAGTGCCATCAATGTACATACAAATACACGCAAGCAGGTCCTTTTCAGTGAAATGCTGGTTCTACACATCCAATTTGAACCTCTTCTCTTCTATAATTGCTAAAGAAAAATCTCTTCCTTCAACCCCCACATGGGATTTCACATGAGAAGTGAGTACAAACTAAGTAATTATTTTCCATTCTTAGATTTTGGCCTTCAAGCTAAAAGGCATACTTTATACATGTTACGTATTTGAAATTTTAGTGAACATATAATGAAAATAGAAAGCTACCTTATGCTGATTTAGACCACTGACACATATAACTGTCCCTCTCCCAACCTCATTTCCTCCAGCTGTTTTGGGTTACAACTCCCACCATCCCAGATCATTGGCTATGCTGAGTGGGGCTGATGGGAACAGTGGTCCAAAAACATCTGAAAGGTGCCATGTTGGAAAAGGCTGTTCCAACCCCCTACTGGCTCTCAACAGCAGATTGAATAGCTGAATAAGGTTTTGTACCAGAGATAGAAAGTCAGATCAGTGGGACACACACACACACACGCACACGCTTAGGCATCAGTCATTATTTGATTATGGGCACCCAGGGCATGTCTCTATTACTAAGGCTGAGTTCACAATTAGAACAACCCTACTCCCTGCAATATGTGCTTGTTTGTGTTTAATTTTTCTCGGGTTTCACTCTCCTTAAATTTATGTATTAGCCTTCATTTCCCAGTTGTCTGCAACAGAAGTTGCACAGATTTATTGTGGATTAATTGAAACTGGAAAGACTCTCTTATATAATTCAGGGCAAGGAAAGCCGATACAGAGACAGGATAAGGCAAATGTTTTGCTTTTTAAAAAATGACAAGATAAGCAAAGTTATTCCTTCTTGAGCAGAAAATATTGGTATATTGATTAATCTCATATTCAAGATCTACAAGGTCTTAAGGTCAATAATAATTCCATGCTCTCATCTAACTGCGGCAGCATAATTCAAATCGTTTTAGTTATCTTCAGCTTTGCTTATGAACACCAGTTAAAAAGGGCCGCTGGGATTTAATTAAATCAATAGAGTATCATCACTATCCCCATGCTTAATATTTGTTATACTGTCTGTCTCTAGATATAGCACATATTTCAGGCAAACTCAAAGAAAAGTCCTTAATGAGAGTTTCATATTTATTTCTTTGGATTAAACTGTTTCATTAACAAGCATAGCTGATAATGTAGTACTGTCAGTTTTCCTGAATAATGAAACAGCTTATCTGCAGGAATAAATGTAAGATCCTCTTAATGACAATACTTTGACTTTTTGCACTTTTTCTTTTCACCTAATTGAGATGGACAGCTTCAGATTCAGACTATTGCCACAAGGAGTTGAAACATACAATTATTTCTTTACTACTAACTGTTCCCCCTTCATATTTCATGTAAAAAGTATTCATGGGATGGTTATCATTACAGAAGCTGTAATATTCACTGGCTCTTTATTTCTCTGCTTCTGTTTCAAACATAATATGTGATATGTGCAGTCTGTTTACACAGAAGTGTGCTTCAAGATGGCTGCTTACTGTGGGTTCAGTGCTTCTTTGTAGCATCCACACAAAATTGTCAGCATCAACATAGGAACATAAGAAGAGCCTGCTGGATTAGGCCAGTGGCAGATCTAGTCCAGAATCCTGTTCTCACAGTGGCCACCAGAGGTGCTGAGTTGTGCCCAACATGGGGAAACATTGCCCATGCATGATGTCACACACACATGGCACTGGCACACTGATCTCCTCAAAGGGTTGCACCAGAGTGATCACTGTATCCTGCACACAATTACTCATATATGCATTCAACTGAAATAAGTTAAAATTAAACTATGGGTACAGTGCCGTATTTACGCATAAGCTAAACAAGCTATAGTTTAGGGACCCACTCTTGGGGCCCCCAAAAAATATACTTCTTAATTGTATTTCACTATTAATATACTTCTTTTTAATTGTATTTCAGTTCAACAATTACTTTGATAAAATACATATTTTGTTATGTGCAATAACAAAATACCTATTATTTAATAGATTATTTAATAGATACCTATTAGGTCCATAAATTACCATATAGCATATATTCAACACACAAAAACAGTGATAATTTGTTGTTGACAAAGGACAGCAGGACATATAAAGGGCCCCATTACCTTCAGTAGCTTAGGGCCTCATCAAACCTAAATCCAGCCCTGTGTGGGTGTGTACCTGTGCACAGACTCCATGTTCATGGTACTTTCTTCCCTTCCTGGTCAGGGTTCCAGATTTAATGTCCTTGAAGGAGTGTTTGCCACCTTGAGGAAGCTGCTGTCAGTTTTTGTTGGGTGTGACCAAAATATTTTGCTGTTCCTCTGAATAATACAATATAATGGAAGATATCTCTTTTCTCAATGCATATGGACAGATGGTCTGACTGTGGGATTTCCACCCCGCCTTCTGAATTTTTATTTTATTTGACGTGGTTAAAATGCTTGCCTTGTGTTCAGTAAATGATGCTCACAAACATTTGATCAGTAAAGCATATGACTGGAGGTGTTTGAGGCAGAGGCAGGTGTTTAATATCAGTGGATTGATGGCATTTTTTTGTTTCTATGCATTTTTATAAAAAGGCATAGCATCGTAGAAAATGGTCATAAAATGAAGCTTACGACTTTTTCACCCTTTAAGAGCAAGAGGAGGACAAAGTTATATAATCATATTCAAATGACCTCATTTGACACCTCTGCAGAAATATAAAAGACCTCTTGGCCGATGATAAAGATGGCGACGGCGAGGCAGCAGCTCCCTGAAAAATGCTATTTAGCTGTGTTTAACTAGCTGAACTGTGGACAGCCAGCAGCTGCTAGATAAAATTAGAGGGACAGTTTATATTTAAACTACACACATTTGTGACATTGCCTCCTTTGATGTTAGCTGTTGAAACTAAAATACCTCTTTTATCAAAGGAACAAAGTTGTTTTGTACCAAGATGAACCACTGATGGACCTACCTCAGTCTTGCCTACTGTGACTGGCAGTATGTAGTTCTCCAAGTTTTCAGACAATTGTCTTTTCCAGCCTTACCTGAAGATGCTGGGAATAAACCTAGGACCATTTACATGCAAAGTACATGTTCTACTATCTGTGCTATGGCCCTTATCACACTAGTATTGGGAAGACGGATCCATCTTGTTTGTATATTTTTATAGGAAACCCTTATGATAGTTGGGGCGGACATGTTTGTGCTCATTTTATGTCTGTAGTTTTTCCAATCTGTTTCTGAGTGGCACTGTGTAGTCTCCACTTCCAACTGCTAGTCAAATTCCAATGCACTCTGTATAAAACGAAGCTTAATTGTTATGCATTCCCTATCGTAGGGAATCTAAAAACAGCTATAACTTTTTCCCCTCTTTGGGCCAAAGTAGCTGGAATTTTTAGGCACAGGAGCAAATCTAGGTAGATTAAGTCTGCCAAACTACAGACAAATAGGTCAAGGGTTTCGTTTCTGGGGAGGTGGATTAAAAGACATTCTCTTTTCTACATAATCCCTTATGGACAGGGAGGGGAAAGTGGGAGTTTGTCTCTTGCTCTTTCTTACTTTCCTTACATTAAAATGGTCTGTATTATTGCTTGCAGATTTTTTTTTCACACTTTGCAGCTTCACATCAGCATTTCCAGTCCAGTGCTTGTTTGTGTCTCCCAATAGGTCTTACACGCCTCTGATAGGTCTTACAATATGGTATTCTCCAAAATGTCACATTGTGGAGTTCTGAAGAGCTCTGGATGTGTGTTTGTTGTTGTTAAAGTGGGATTTTCAAAGAACTCAAATGAAGCTTTTATAACACAAAAAAACCACAGAACTCTTTAGTGCAGGCACCATTTTGGACAGCCTCACATAGAAATAAATAGCTCTAGGGAAATATAGAGCTGAGTGGTATAATAGTTCTTCAAATGTATAATGCAGAAGGGGCCTAAGAGGTTCTCAATCACTGAGCCATTTGAAACAACAGAGAGGGTGAAATAGAGAGAGATGAGGGAAATAATGAGTGGATAGAGAGAGTCATAGATAGGAAAGACCTTGGCTTGCCTTCTACCCCTCTTTATTTCAGACACTTGTGCTCACAGAAGTGTCTCTCTTACACCCCAAGGGGGGAAAATCCAATTTCATTAATTTTCTATAGACATTATCTACCACATTTGTTTGTGTGTGGTGGCCATCATTCCCCCCTCAAGAATGCTCCAACATGGTGCTCAGTCTTGGGCATTGTGGATAACATAAAATGGTGGCCAGGCTGTTTTCACAGTCACTGCAGTTGTGACTTGCAGAACCTGCAGCCTCAAAACAAACAACTGAGCCCTTAGCAAGAAAGAATGAAGCTGCTACTCCCACAACTAAAGGAGAGCACAGTCTGAGAGAAACTTCAAATAAATTCTCCTCCCCGGTGCTATTTTTCTAGAAAAATAGGTGCTGGAACTCACCATGAATGTCTGCCTCCCTTGTTCTCACACAATAGCAATGGCTCCCACCTGAGAGGTGTTGGAACTGAGTTCCAGTGAGTTCCAGCTGAAAACCCCCCAACTCATCCCCCTGGCAATGGTCCCCTCAATTTCTCTATACACAAAAATAGTGGATAATTTTGAGAGCTCATTTGTGTACAATGAGAGGCTGACCAGCATCTCTCAGAGGTCTGGAATTGTCCTAGGGCCATTAGTTTCTGGCTTGGAGTAGAAACTCATTACAGACTATTTTTTTAAAAAAATGTTTTACAAAACATTTTATTTTCTATTTGAAAATAAATTATTATTTGAAGACATCACTAATGTTTCACCAAACATTTTACAACACCGAAAACAGCACTGAAATGAATTCTTTTCTTAATTAAGCCGCATAATTACCACCATCATTCTATGATTGTCTCACTATGCATTTAATCTACACTTGATATTGCTCTTCATAAATTACCAGAGGTTTCGCTAAGCTGTATGCTGTCAATGTGTCAAAAGGTCTTATTACTCATTACATTTATTACTTGTTTCAAAATTGCCTACAATTATCAAAAGATAATGGAGTCATTGTTATAGTACACTTATCTTTTGGTGAGGAGGCTTTGTGTGTCCTTCTAGATTGAGGGGTATATCCGTAACTGAAATCACATTTTTCCTGTCACCCAACTATTATGTCAAACCAAATTATTGTGAAGTTCAATTTTCACTGAGAAGGTGCCACGTCAGTTAGCATGAAAATATTTGCACAGTCCGTACCTTCCATTTTTTCATAGCTGTTCACAACTACCGTAATTGTTTCTCCAATCTGCCACTGCCTTAAGTGGGGTAGAGGAAATTCCTCCATGCCAGTGCTTCTTGCCTTGCCAAACTGTACTGGCTTTTCATTGCTCACCAGCAATAGCAAGACTTATCCCCTGATGCAAATCTTGCCATGTTTAATTGAGGCAAAATGAGGATGGAGATGCACATCTGGGTGGACATTATCCCTAGTTGCAGACACACATCCACATTCCTAGTCCCAACAAGTCAGATATGCATGAATGAGCTGGGTTCATAGAAAACACTACTTGTGTACCATTACGTTTACCCATTTTTGTTGTTTTTCTCTTACATGTTCTCTCCCCTGCACCCCAATCTGGAAACACTTTGAGAGAAAACAAGATGTATATCTTTGTCTCTCTCATATACATATATGCTTTCCTTCAATATACCAATAAAGCCTGATTATTTATTTGCATTCTTTGTAGTAAATATAATGTGTTTAAAAAGATCCCGAAGGAATGCAAAATAAATAGAAGAACTCAACTATGTCTACTTACACATAACACAAGTTAGGAGATAAAGAAAGTTATTTCGATCATAAATTTTAAACATCTCCTTGTGATGTTTATTCATCAGGCTCTCACCTATGCAAAACATAGAAATTGGGCAAAATTTCACATATAATTAGCAAAGTCACGGCCACACAGATACACTCCCACAAACACCAACAGAATAAACAAATGTAACTTGGCATCAATTTCTGAACCTATGAATTAATTCTTCAACCTGAAGTTTTTGTTATTTTTTAATCCATTTATTCTATTACAGCTATGGATAATCGTATTAGCTCTATTATATCTTGCCTTTTCTGCCTGAGTGTTGGCCTCTTCTGACACTCTGATCTACGCACACAATTCTATTTAGAACTAAAATAAATTCATGCCAGAGATTGCTGCCCTTCAACTTTATTTTCTAAGACACACGTTGTTATTTTAACGCAACGTGTCAAAAGGGGTAAATATTTAGAGGTTTATTAAAATACTGCCTTCATTTGTTTCTCTTGACACAGCTAGTGATTATGCTAACATTTCTACTAATCATTCCCTCTAACGAACAAACTTCGATGGTAAGTGCCATTGAGACTGGAGCCAAATCAAAGCCACCGAGAAACAAGAGAAGGTTACAAGCATGCTCAGGGGAACACAAGTTGTACAGAAATACAACATAAAAAAAGAGAAAAGCCTAAGGAAGAGGGAAGCAGACCTATGCGTAGTAAACATAGGGGGACACAGAATTTTGTTGGCTGGTTGTAAAAAACCAGTGGGGAAGGTGGGTTGTAGTGGGTAGAGAGTATTCAAAAGGATGCCCTGGCTGGCTGGCATCCTAAATAGGGATGCTCCTGTTATGAAATATACTGCCACATTTTGTTGCTAGTCCCAGTTGTCATATGTAATACAATTTAGCAGTTATGTTTGTTTAGTAAAATCCTTTGCCTCATATTTACACAAAGATGTTCTCCTCCTCTACTCAACTTTAGTCGGGTCTGGTCCTTGACGCTTCTGCCTGTTCAGGGTTTCAGTATGTTGCTCTGAGACGCAGGTGGATCTATTGGTATCTACCATTGTCAAATGACAAATGACATTCTTATACTTGCTGTGGGGAGGATCAGAGCACATCCTGAATGGTGAAGAAGAGATGTCCATTTATAGTAAGGTAAAGGTACCCCTGCCCGTACGGGCCAGTCTTGCCAGACTCTAGGGTTGTGCGCCCATCTCACTTAAGAGGCCGGGGGCCAGCGCTGTCCGAAGACACTTCCGGGTCACGTGGCCAGCGTGACAAGCTGCATCTGGTGAGCCAGCGCAGCACACGGAACGCCGTTTACCTTCCCGCCAGTAAGCGGTCCCTATTTATCTACTTGCACTTTGACGTGCTTTCGAACTGCTAGGTTGGCAGGCGCTGGGACCGAGCAGCGGGAGTGCACCCCACCGCGGCGATTCGAACCGCCAACCTTTCGATCGGCAAGCTCTAGGCGCTGAGGCTTTTACCCACAGCGCCACCCGCGTCCATTTATACATTTGTATAAAAATGTATATATCGAAATCAAATAAGTGTTGGAAATGTAAAAAGAAAGAGGGTTCTTTTTACCATATGTTTTGGTCTTGTAGTAAGCTTAAAGCTTACTGGGCACTGATAGATAATGAAATGAATAGGATGTTTAAAATACGGTAACCTTTGTAAAAAAAACCAAGAAAAAAAAACCCAGAAGATTTTCTTTTGGGACTTACAGGGACAGAACTACCTCCTAAACTGTATAGAAACTTATTCATGTATGCTGCTACAGCGGTAAGAATGTTACTTGCCCCAAAATGGAAAGAAGCAGAAGTCCCATCAAAGGAAGAATAGCTACAAAAACATATGGAATATGCAGAAATGGCAAAACTTACCGGAAGAATAAGAAATCAAGATAACAAACTTTTTATAAAAGAATTGAAATGGTTTATTGAATATTTACAGATAAATTGTAAACAGATAAGAACATTGGCAGGATTGCTGTAAAAACCTGCAGTTTCATAAGAGTATACAGTGGTGCCCCGCAAGACGAAAAACTCGCAAGACGAAAAACTCGCTAGACGAAAGAGTTTTCCGTTTTTGAGTTGCTTCGCAAGACGAATTTCCCTATGGGCTTGCAAGTTTGTTTCCTTTTTCTTAACACCGTTAATACAGTTGCGACTTGACTTCGAGGAGCAACTCATAGAACGCAGTGTACATAGTAGCCTTTTTTGAGGTTTTTAAAGACTTTGGTGATTTTTGAAGCTTTTCCAAAACTTATTTTGCAGCCATTTGGTAAGTTAAGCTTTTAAAACTTTTTTTGGGGGGGTTGGATTTTGGGTTGGGGTGTTTGGAATTCAAGGACTTGGTGTTGGGGAGGGGTTTGCAAGAATCTGGAAGCTTGTGTGTTTTTTCCTGCATTTTTATGATTTTCTGTGACCATTGGGCCACTCTGCTGTTTTTTTAAAAAAATTCTGGATTTGAATTTCTGTGTGCTGGGTGACTGGGGGAACAGTTGGGGAGGGGTTTGCAAGAATCTGGAAGCTTGTGTGTTTTTTTCTGGCATGGAGAGGCTGCCAGTTCTGATGTTTCTGTGGCTGAAGACTTTGCAGCGGAGTTCCTGGAGGTTGTGAAGACGGAGGGCTACGTTCCACAGCAGGTCTTCAACTGCGATGAGACCGGGCTGTTTTGGAAGAGGATGCCCAAAAGGACTTTCATCACACAGGAGGAGGCCAAGTTGCCTGGCCACAAGCCCATGAAGGACCGTCTGACCCTGCTCTTCTGTGCCAATGCAAGCGGCGACCTGAAGATCAAGCCCCTGCTGGTGTACCACTCAGAGAACCCACGGGCCTTCAAGAAACACAAGGTCGACAAGGAGCGGCTGAGTGTCATGTGGCGATCCAACAGTAAGGCTTGGGTCACACATGTGCTGTTTGTGGACTGGGTCAATCATGCTTTTGGCCCTGCTGTCAAACAGTACCTGCTGGACAACGACCTGCCACTGAAGGCTTTGCTTCTGATGGACAATGGTCCTGCTCATCCTAAAGGCCTTGAGGAGGACTTGCTGGAGGAGTTCAGCTTCATCAGCATCATGTTCCTGCCGCCTAACACCACGCCACTGCTCCAGCCGATGGATCAGCAGCTCATCGCCAATTTCAAAAAACTCTACACCAAGGAGCTTTTCAGGCGATGCTTCGAGGTGGCTGATTGCACCACCATCACCCTGTGGGAATTCTGGAAGGACCACTTCGACATCGTCACCTGCTTGAAGATGATCACCACGGCCTGGAACGGGATCAGCCAGAGAAATTTGAATTGCGCTTGGCACAGCCTGTGGCCGGACTGTGTGGCACCAAGTGACTGTGATGCACCAGAGACAACAGTGGTGCAGGACATTGTTGCCTTGGGGAGGGCCATGGGCCTGGAGGTCACAGAGGAGGATATCAGCGAGCTGGTGGAGGAGCACGACCACGAGCTGACCACGAACTGCAGGCAGAGGCTGCGCAGGAGCAGGCCTCGCTGGAAGAGGAGGAAGCAACTGAGGAACGGCTGTCCTCCAAAGAACTGAGGGACATTTGCCTGAAGTGGAAGGATGTGCAGGCTTTTGCACAGCGGCACCACCCTGACAAGCACGTGGCACATGACCTTGTGAACACTTTTGATACGAGGGTCATGTCGCCTTTCAGGGAGGTGCTGAAAAGGCGGATGAAGCAGCAGACCATGGACAGGTTCTTCAGCAAGAAGCAAAGAGTGGAAGAGGAACCTTCTTCGAGTTGTCCCCCAGAGTCTTAGAAAATGTACTGTACACTTTGTTGATTTTTAAATGTTTTTCTGTCATGTTTAGAAACTTAAATTATTGTTCCTTCAATTTTTGAAATGCTCTTTACAGTATGTGTGACTTTAAAGAGCACTTAATAAACTCTTGTTGTACCAAATTTGGCTTTGTTTGGACTTTTTTTGACCATAGGAACGCATTAATTGATTTTCAATGCATTCCTATGGGAATTCGTGATTCGCAAGACGAAAAATTCGCTAGATGAAAAAACTCACGGAACGAATTAATTTCGTCTTGCGAGGCACCACTGTATATTTAAAGAAGATGAATAAATGAGCAAATTATGTTAATTTGGATATGCAGAAGATATTAACAATAAATTTAAGGAACCGCAGAAAGAGGGGGAAGGAAGTCAAGTTCTGAAATGTCAAATGATTGTAAAATTTAGTGAAATGTATAAACCTGAAAAGTATAAAGAAATTTTTTGAAAAAAAGAAAAAAGAAATGTCCACAGAGGGCTACAGAAAAAGATCAGTATAACATAAAAGGGATACCACATTCCCAATATGCTGTTAGTAAAATGTTCATATAACACTTGGGGAAGCACAACCTCGCATCTGAAGTGTGTCAAGTGCTGATTTTATTGGCCTTTTGCTAGCAGCTGAAGGCAGACCCATTTAACCTGGTCTTTGTGAGGGGTTGACACTTTGAAACCACTCAAATACATTTTTATTGCCTTCTTAATGTGTCATGTTTCTATTAATATAGTATTTTATAGTGTTGTATTTTATGATGATTTATGTGATGTATTTCCACTCTGGGGCCAAATGGTAAAGGGTGGATAAGTAAGTAAGTAAGTAAATAAATAAATAATTTATTATTTGTACCCCGCCCATCTGGCTGGGCTTTCCCAGCCACTCCGGGCGGCTTCCAACAAAATATTAAAATACAGTAATGCATCGAACATTAAAAGCTTCCCTAAACAGGGCTGTTTATAATAATAAGAAAGGGACACTGAGAGCAGCATTTAGTACTTGGGCAGGAAATCAAGTTACAAATGTAGTGAATCAGACAGGGCAAGAAAAAAAAAAGCCATTAACTAGAGGAGAGGAAAGGCTCTCATGACATGAAAAGTTGCCTTTGGTAAACCACTGGTATAGATCTGCTGTGCTTTAGTCAGGAATGATTATGACAACAGCAATTTACTGTGGCCAAAATGGAGTTCCCATCATTTCACAAGATCTGGAAAAAAAGCACACTCCAAGCTCATCAAGAATGGCTAGAGACGAAAGAATCTCAGGATGCTTTTAAATCTCCAAACAACGTTGGCTGTAGCCGACACACTCAGAAACCTTAATCACTAATAAGGCAGAACGTCTGCCTCACACCTGAAATTAAATAATGAGCCCATTTACTCAACAGAACAATTAAAGCTTTCCTGGGGTAAATAACGAGGATTCCTTCCCCCTGCAACAATTTGATGTATTGCCTACTTCTAGAGCCTCAGTTGAAAATACCACAGGCAGGGTGCAGCATAGATTATACAGTGGTACCTCTGGTTACGTACTTAATTCGTTCCAGAGGTCCGTTCTTAACCGGAAACTGTTCTTCACCTGAAGCACCACTTTAGCTAATGGGGCCTCCCGCTGCTGCTGTGCGATTTCTGTTCTCATCCTGAAGCAAATTTCTTAACCCGAGGTACTATTTCTGGGTTAGTGGAGTCTGTAACCTGAAGTGTATGTAACCTGAAATGTATGTAACCCGAGGTACCACTGTATTCTTTTAGTTTTCTCAAAGCTTTACCAAAACAAGAATTGATGAATAGAAAAAGGGGGGAACAGTTAAATCTGGCATTGATGTTCATGGAACTTGATCCTCAATATTCTAATAATTTAGGGTCTTATTCTCTTTGTTCAGAGATATAGGCCTTTACACCAATTTTCTTGTTATTTCTTAATTCACCACTCCCTCAGCAGGAAATCATTACATGAGAAAAGTTAGTATTAACTGGGTATTTCAGCCTCCTCTGTCATTTGGAGATAGAGGTTACCTTTGGTTTTAACCTCACCTAAAGAAATGCAAATATCAATCATGCTCAGTGAAGAGATCATATTTGTGAACTCTGAAGGGAGAAAAAAGAAAAGAAAATGGAAAAGGAGGCATAGATGAGTTTGACTGAGGTCAACAGAAGGAGTTTAATTTTCACCTAAGTACAGCAATAATTATGAGATGCAACATTGTCAAAATTGACCCTATAAAGTCTGCCTTTGAAGCACAGCTAATTACAACACCTTTCACGTTACTAGAAGAGGAACTGTTATAATTAGCTGCCCATGTTGAATTCAAAATGCTTTATGAGCTTGCATTCCTAGCTATAACTCTCCTCTATATCAAGTGTATATGCAGCCTTATGCAACCACAAAACACATGGACTTAGTGAGGTTGTTTACTATGCAACAGCCACACTAAAGAGACAGTGAAGGAATATTCCATTTCTCCATACGGGTTGGCAAAACTAGAGTGGCTTGGGCCATTCATGGAAAAAAGAAAGTTGAATTCTTCGTCTGTATAACCAAAGAGGTGGGGAGACAGTTGCCTAGTTTCTTATTTCCAAATATTTAGATGAGAATAGTAATAAAATATAAGTTCAAAAACATTAATAAGGTGGCCTTAAAGTAGTTTCCCCCAGATGTTATTGGAATACATACCCCATTATGCTTGAGCACTGGGCCTGATGGGGGTTGTAGTCCAACAACATTTGGGGGCACAGGTTGGGGACTGCTGCTTTAAATATTTATTTATGTATAGAAGACTGCTCACAATTTGAGAAGAGACATTTCTTTCTATTTAGCAACCCCTACACCCTACTCATCACCAAGCTGCCTATGAAGGATGGTGGGAAAATCTATTTCTCTCCTTGCCACCAAGCCTAACCTATGCATGCTCTTTCTGTAGCCCATATTTTAATCCCCTTTATCTCCATTCCATGTTCCTTGCTTTTCCAAGAGATTATGTTTATTTGGAAGTAAGGCCCACTGAAAGTAACTGTAACCACGCATTGCACAGGGACTTTGGCCACCATATCCAGGAAGGAAAAGGAGGAAAACATGAGCCCATCCACTCCTCAGACATCTTGCAAAGAAGCCATTTGTCCTTTAAACTGGCAAATATTTGAGAGTGGCTCTGCTGGAGCAAATAAGGAACAGCTTTGGATTGACATGCAAGCGGATGGGGCGTGTGATGGAAGCTTCTTTTTCTCCCACAGAAAGCATGAGCCAGGTAAAGGAATGCCTGAATGCAATGCAGAATTTCATAGGAATAAGATGCATTATATGGGATTTAATATTTATTGGCCCAGTCTGTAACCATCTTCTATATCTTTTTCATGCCGTACCTGCCTCTGGCTCTGTCTTCTCAACTAATGCATACACCAGTGGTGTCCAAACTTTTTTTTAAAGCAGGCCAAATTTGATGAAGTGAAGGGCCATGAGGGCCAACCAAAGGGCCAACCAAAGTTGTTGAGTTTTTTTTTAGGGTTGGAGTTGTTGAGCTTCTTTTAGGATTGAAGTTGTTGAGGTTTTTTTAGGATTTTACCCCAGGAAATAAACTGCCATAGGGGTTGGATTAAACCAACCAGTGGGCCGGATTAGGCCCTCTAAACAGACTTTGGACATGCCTGGCATACACTCTTTGGTGTGAACCTTCACTAACACAAGTGTTATACAACATAAGATATACCAATAGGCCTTTGTGCATTGTCTAGGCAGCCTGGTTAGCAGGAGTGGAGAGGAACCAGTGATTATGGTGCATGTTGGCACCAGTGAAATGGGAAAATGTAGTTATGAAGTCTTGGAAGTGAATTAAAGCCTGCAAGTAAGGAAGTTGAATGCCGGGACCTTCCGCGGTACCAATTCCACGTGCAGGATGAGCTAAGACAGGCACAATTGTGAAGTCCCAATGGGTGGCAGAAGCTTGGAAAAGACATACAAAAGCAAGTACTTCTTCACGCAGCACATACTAAAATTCTGCAACTTGCTATCACAAATAGTAAAACCAGTCGTCAACTGGTTTACCACAACTATCAGCCAATCACCTGTTCCCACCACCCTTCTGAGTAATACCCCTCTCCACCCTCTCACTATATATAAGGGTCTGGTGACTTCTGTTTCAGTGTATCTGAAGAAGTGTGCATGCACATGAAAGCTCATACCAATAACAAACTTAGTTGGTCTCTAAGGTGCTACTGGAAGGATTTTTTTTATTTTGTTTCGAGTAAAACTCTGGAATTTGCTATCTAAACCACAGAGCCTAGGGCTTGCCGATCAGAAGGTCCGCGGTTCAAATCCTCGCAATGGGATGAGCTCCCATTGCTCGGTCCCAGCTCCTGCCCACCTAGCAGTTTGAAAGCACGTCAAGTGCAAGTAGATAAATAGGTACCACTCTGGCAGGAAGGTAAACGGCATTTCCATGCGCTGCTCTGGCGAACCAGAAGCAGCTTAGTCATGCTGGCCACATGACCTGGAAGCTGTCTGTGGACAAACACTGGCTCCCTTGGCCTATAGAGCGAGATGAGCGCCACAACCCCAGAGTAGTCTGTGACTGGACGTAATGGTCAGGTGTACCTTACCTTACCTTAAGGTGCTACTGGAAGGATTTTTTTTTAAATTTTTTTTTTTTAGTAAATCTCTGGAATTTGCTATCACAAGAGGAAGTAATGGCCACCAGTCTGAATAGCTTTAAAAGGGTTCACAGAGGATAAGGCTATCTGTGACTATGAGCCACACTGGCTATGCTCTAGCTCCCTTGTTCTGCTCTTGTACAGCTTGTGTGCTTCCACCGTCACCAATACAAGAATAGGATGGTGGATTAGATGGCGTTGGGTATGATCCAGCAGGTCTCTTCTTATGTTCTTCCTTTCCTTTTGCGTCAAAGGTTTTTCTCCTTCAATCAAAGATATATCACCCCCCAACACACACACGGTGGTACAGTCCAAGAAAATATTTATTGCTGTGTTCTGCTGCTTGTATGAACTGGCTCTGAATCTTCCCAATTCACCAGTTTCAGGAAATTATCACGTCTGAGATTTTGTTTATTTAATGTTCCCAACTGCCGTAGCTGCAGAACTGTACTTGTGGTTTGGTGAGGTTTCTCCTACGTACGCTTAACAATCTTTTCTTTCAAGCTTTTCTTTCACATTTTCTTTTTATTACTGCTAGTAATGCTTTATTATTTTTTTGAAAATAATAAGCAGGCATTGTTTGCTTTTATATGACACCGTTCAAAATAGTTGGACTAAGACTCAAACTATCCAATGTGCTCATTTCCGACTTTTCACTGTTCAAATTGCACTCCCTTGGAAACTAATTTATAAACCTTTATTAAATTGTTGATTCATTTTGCATAAAAAAGAGTGTGTACCCTTTCAAAATAATGTAACCGACATGTTTGTGATTCCAGGTGGACATATTTATTTGTGCATGCACTTGCTTTTCAGTGTGGTTCTGACATACCTCGCTTTGTATATTGCTAATAGTACACCAATTTTCTTGCAAACATTTTAGATTCAAAGTAAATTATTATAATTAGCATTTGAGGAAGGCTAAGTTTGTTTTTATATAATAATAGAATCAAATTTATTGCACTGGTATATAAAAGGAGCTTAGAAAACACCATTCACCTGCGCAAAGCATTCATACAGAACAGTAAATTGTACAGAGCCGCGGCAGAAGTTAAATGACAAAAAGAACAAAAGCCTTAAATGCTGAAAATCACAGAAGCCTTAACAAAAATGTTAAATGAGGTCCTAAATCCAAAATTATTACTTCGAGTTGTTGGGTGGTAATGTGGTAGGAGTGCAAAAAGGGGTGTCAGATAGATTCAACTCATGCCAATCAAGAGAGCTGCAGATCTCAAAACAAGAACAGTTTTTTTGCAACCTACTTACCAGTAGGTAAGCCACACTGAAATCAAGAGGTGACATTTTAGATGGTCCGAATAAAGGAATTACGCTATTTGTTTAACACATGCTTCCATATTTCTCAGATGAATTTTGCAATTGCTGTCTCAATATTAAAATAGTGCTTTAATATAGTAGAATCATAGATTAAGAGGCCTCATGCTCTACAAGTTGAGCTATCTGTATGATTCAATTCTAGTGATATTTTATTTTTATGATAAAGGCATAGTTTAGAGATTTTCAAGAAATAAATAAATAAATAGCAACACACAGTGCAGCGCAGAATGAGCCAGTTGATTAGCACCTGCTTGAATTTGCTATGGATTGACTCTATATAAACAATGTTGAATCTTAGCTAGACTTGACCAAGGTTTAGCCTTGAATGGGGTGAAAGAAGCTCCTGAACCATTAAAACCTTTGCAGAACTCTTTGGGATGCAGTATTTTGGGCAGGTACAACTTATCATGAAGGGGATGTTCACCTTTTTACCCAATCAACCTGTTGTGGACCTTTGTTCTAGTGTTGATCCTAAAATATGTGAAGCAAAATGAAAGGGTGTGGTTATGAGCCATGGCAAATTGCCTTTGCCTTTTCATTGATTAACAAGCTTGTGGCCATTCCTCACACACAGGAATACAAACTTATAGGACTGGATAAAGGTGCTAGATAATCCAGCAGATAAACCTTCTTGCTCTCCAAATTTCTGCGTTCATCGTGTGTTTCAGCTAGTTCAGGTATCTTCAACAGACCCAGCAATCACTTCTATCCCAAACATCCATTTTGGAGACCATTTACTTAACCTTTTACCATATATTTGAATGGTGGTAGTGCTGCTATTGCAACTCACCTTGGTTCAGGCCGTGACCCAGCAGTAGGTCACCTGTTGAAGACAAGTGAACTAGTTGATAGCATTCCTAAACAAGTAGCTTCTACCAGACTTTCCTAGCTTACTTCCCATGACTTGATCTCATATTGATAAAAGTGCTTTGGGTGCAAGCACAAAATGACTGCTACAGGCAGCAAAGAAGGAGGTGCTGGTACTCTGTTCCAGTGAGTACACTCATCGTCATCATCATCATCATCATTTTATTATTTATACCCTGCCTATCTGGCTGGGGTTCCCCAGCCACTCTGGGCGGCTCCCAACAGAACATTAAAAACATGATAAAACATCAAACATTAAAAACTTCCCTAAACAGGACTGCCTTCACATGTCTTCTAAAAGTAAGATAGTTGTTTATTTCCTTGACATCTGATGGGAGGGCGTTTCATAGGGTGGGCGCCACTACTGAGAAGGCCCTCTGCCTGGTTCTCTGTAACCGCACTTCTCGCAGTGAGGGAACCGCCAGAAGGCCCTCGGCGCTGGACCTCAGTGTCCGGACTGAATGATGCATTCATGGCTTTGTACCATAACCATTGACTGACATTTGTGTAAACAGATTTCTTTATTCAGTACAGTCCAATCTAGATCCCATCTGCCACTGCACCCAAATTCATGGCGTAGGATTTGATGGTCCTAGTTCTGTTTGCAACCAGACATTTGGTTAAAAAATAGATACAAATAGATAATGCAAATAGATAATATATAAAATGAAGTATGACAGACACACATAGAAAACAGTAGGATTTCTGCAATAAGCAAATAACTTCTACCCTTCTTATTTCCTTCTGATTGTCTACAGTTTATTTCTTCAGCTGCTTGCTGTTTAATTGTGTCCTTATGATTATTGGTTTGAGTTGGTTATGGCCCATTAATATTTACAAGATGAGATGAGGTTTTCAGCTTACGTTAGCCATCCATTTTCTCCAAGATAAGGAACGATAATAGCCCATTCAGAACAACAAATCTTTCTCGTCAGTATTATATCAAGTTTATTACTGCCTAATCATCTCTATTCTTATCTTCATTGTTGGTTATTGTGAAACACCATGTCAATTACATTACATAGCAAAGTTTTACTGTATTGTCGCTATAGACCAGCCTTTATTGTGGATCATTTCAAAGAAAATTCAGATTATGTTGAGAAAATTAAAAATCTGAATTTATAAGCTACTAAAAATACTCGTGTAGCAATGTTTTGCAAGCTAAGAACCCAAGGCTGTAATTGGGAGAGGACAAATATTCATATAAAATCAAGGAGAGAGGGAGAGTTTGTGAGTGTATTGTTACTTATTAAATTTGTTAGCAGCTCATTATCTGAAAATCTCCAAGAAACTTACAACACAGTGTGTAGGGCAGGGATGGGGAAGCAGTGGCCGTCCAGATGTTTCTCTACTTCAGCCCTCATCATCCCTGATCATTGGCTATGTTAGCTGTGGGAACTGGAGTGCAACATCATCTGGAGGGACACATGATCATTGTTCCTGACCTAAGGGCAAGGCTAACACAAGAGAAAACACAATGCAGGCATTCCCACCAGACTCATAATTGCTTTGCCAGTAATGTGAACAGCATTTGTCATGGTTTGACCTCCGGCTACCTCTTGCCTCTGTCTCACTTTATAGAAGAGCCACAGAGCCCACCTGCTTGCTGGTTTCCCAAAGGCATCTGGGTGGCCATTGTGAGAGCACAGTTCTGGACTAGATGGGCCATTGGTTTGATCCAATTTAGTTAGGAGAAAAATTAGTTTGGAAAGGCAAACATGGAAATGACTATAGAGCAACAGCTTACCATAGGGATAAATCAGGCATGGGGCAGCGACCTTTTAGGATGAAGGAGGCAGTATCGCTGAAGGTGGATGCTTAAAGAGAGTGGGACTCTTGAAGGGATACTGAACAAACTATGTACCATGTGTTGCTTAACATTAGAAGCTGGCATAATGTAGTCCAAGTTTGTTTGTTTGTTTTTCTTTCTTTCTTTAATAATTACATACTTTATTGAAAACAATACTTTAAAAAAACACTTGTTTTTCTAATTACTGTGGGTATTTTCTTATGTTCTCTATGATAATAAAACACTATTCCTCCTCCAGTGGTTCTAAGTGGTTCAACCTAAGCCAAATAGTTCAACCGCCAAGCCACCCAACCTGCTTATCAGTCACCCTTCTTTTTCCCCAGTTCTCTCCTTCTGCTGGCCACTCCTTCTGCTGGTTGAACCCTTTTCATTGCTCACTGATCACCATGAACTCCTATGAACGTTTCTTGTGGGCCAACACCCGACCATTGTTGGCATCCATCTGCCTTGAAAGACAATGGAGTGTGCCTCCAGGGCTGAAGTCAAACCACTGGAGAATCGTAACACCTGCCGTGGCTGCAGAGACCAGTAGCTCATAACTGCTGCATCCTGCATTGTTTTTGCTGCAGCACTGAAGTGACCTCTCTGGGGTGCAAAAACATGTGGAGAAAGCAGTTTTACTGGCCAGTTTTGTTCATGTTAGCATAGTCTCTGATATCTTGGTGTATGCAGCTCATTGGAATATATTTTGTGGAACTAACTTTGTGCTTTATGGTTCTGACATCACTTTGCAGGTTTGAGAACACTATCACCGCCATATTTTTCTGTTGGGGTTTGGGTGTGTGTTTTTTAAGCCCCATGTATTGACTGATTAACTGTCTTATTTACTTTTATCTTCCTGCAACATTTCTTTATTTGAGGTTCAGGCTACAAACACCATTCAGCATTGTAAGATTTACTATTCCATTTCTACCCAAATAAAAGAGATTTTCTTCTTTTAAAAAGCCTTTCTATCTGTAACTAAATAATACTATCAAGTCTCTCAATCTCTTCTGACAAAATAAACCTTTCTCTATATTTGTTGTTTAAAGTTCTTTTGTTTGGGTGATTGTTTGTTTGCTAGGGCAGAATTCCTCTTTTCGCTCTGCAATACACCAGGGTTTTCAATCAAATAATTCCACATTAACCCTAATGACATTTCATCTCCTACTTCTTGTTAAATGTTAACAGGAAAATGCAACACATCAAACTCTCAGTGCAGCTGATTGAATCACACCTAATCTACTTTTCTGTCTCCCTCACTGACCCATATGTTTGGCATCTAAAAACAATTACAAGCCTTATTAAATCCTGATTTTACACCTGTAAGGATGGTGGGACTTAACTGATTTTTTTAAACCCAAAGCACTTTTGCTTAAATTCATTTAAGAATGTTTGCTTGCTTACTCCTGAAAACATTGTTTCACCTGATTACAACTGACACAATGTACACCGCCATACAATATAACTAATTAAATGAATATTAACCCAATGTGTTATGTTAAAAAAACCATTAAACTTAACTCCACTGTGCAGCCGTGAACTTTGCCTAGAATATGATTCTAACTAAGAGTTGACATATCAGTGGGATGGGGTGAGGCAGGATGAAAAATCAACCACATTTTGCTGTGAATGCAGCTTAAACCCATGCCTAACAAGCAATTATAAGCAAATGCTTGTCAGATGCACAATTTCTAGCATGTCTGAAAATAGATGTATGCAAACAAAGGAACACAACTCATTGTGGACATTTTACAACCCAAAGCAGAGTCCTTCTGATGATCGATCCCTACACACATCACTCCTCAAACGTAACATAAAGTTGCACAAAACAGTGAACTTACCAAATTATTAATATCTATCCTAGTTGCACTAGAGCTGGCCTTCAAAGCACCATTAAGTCTTCGAATGGGCAGGTTTCTGGAATTTACTTCTGTGCTCAGTTTGACAAGCCAATTGAACAAGCATAATTTAATATATATCTTACAATAACTCATCCCAAGTGGTGTTCTAGGCAGCTTGCAGGGCACCACCTGCTTAGCTTCAGCTATAGAACTGCACCATGTGGTTTCAAATAATTCTTAAGGCCATTAGTTGAAAGCTTACAGACAAGGCATAGTCTAATCGAAGGTATACAACTGCACCTGTGGTGTGGGGTGGTGGATTTCCCTCAACTCTCTAGATAGCAGGAGGTCCTAAAATGTTGAGAAATGAACAAATAAAACTAGGAATCCTCATTTTAGGGTAACAGCATTGCTTGGTTCCAGAAAGCATCATTCTCTTCAAATATTTGCTTCCAGCCAAAGGCAAAGGTAGAAGAAAAATCCCTCCCTACTGTTTCATGCTCTAAACAGACATTTGTTTGTAGGAAAAAGGAAGAAAATTGGCATGAAATAGAAGAGAGACTTGCTTGTGTATAAAACAACCTGGGGGACATCTGTTGAAAAACACTCTATATTGCTTTACTTGCCAGTTTTGTCTCCACTAACAAACTTGCCACTTCCTTTTCTACCACTAAACTATCCAAAGTGTTTTCCAACACACTAGTGTTTTCAACATGTAATTATAGAAAACAGTCTATTTTGTGACTCCTTGCATTGATGCTTGCATCGAGCAAACTTATCCACAGAGGTGCAGGAATTTATATATACAAATACTGGACCATCAAACGTAATATAAAATTACTCATCCCTAGATTTCTTGCCATATCTATGTACAAGGAGATAATGGTGGGAGAGCCTGAAGCAACAATTTCCTTGCAAGTTGACATTTGCATGCAATGTCTTAAATAATTCTATTTCTTTTTTTTAAAGCCTGGTTTCCATTTTTATACCTTAAGGCTGTTTGGGTTCACCAACTGGGCAGAGCTGCAATGAAAAATGTTCAGCAGCAAAAACTGAGCATTTCCATTTCAGCATATCTGAAAGTTGTAGTGACAAATCCATGCAAATAGACAGTTGTGGCTTTGCCCACATTTGGTTAGGTCTCAGCATCACACGATGCGCGATACCCTAACAAATGCATTGTCATGGTAACAGCAACTTTTATATAGGGCATGGCATGATTCATTGCTGTGTACTGTATGCCTTTACAGTTATTCACAGCAGGTTTCCTATAAACAACATTCTTTAAAAATATCTAGTGCAACCCAACTGTATTCAGCATGATTTTGCTTCATCTGCATAACACATTTTTATTTTTTGCCAGCTCCTTATTTCAAATGCTTAACAGGTTTGAAAAGATACCAAAACGTACACTGCAGCTTGTATACTAACAACCAACAGCTCCCAAGTCTTGTCAACTTATAATATAAAATAAAGCAATTTAGTCAGTGAAGTGAAGTGTGCAAATATTGTTTTATTTCTTAATTGATAAATACGATTGCTTCTTTTTGAATAGGTATAAAACATCACCCATGAATGCTGATCTTGGACACAGTCAATAAATGAAAGTGCTACCCCAAAGACAATTGTCCTTAATGCAACAAAGAGGAGGTTTGCTTTAGTTATAACGCTTCTTCCAGTGAGCTCAAGGCGGCACTTAATGGAGTCGTCTTGATTCATTTTTGCAACATTAAATGAAGTACAGTTAAACTGAGAGACTCAATACCATTCTTTCAGCTTTATGGAAAGGAGATCTGAATTCATGTTTCCAGCTAGGCCCCTATCTGGACAGGGATAGTCTAACTTCTCTTGTCTCTGCTCTGATAACATCTTGGCTAGATTACGGAAATGTATTATATGTCGGGTTACCTTTGAAGATGGTTCAGAAATTGCAGCTGGTGGAGAATTCACTGACCAGATTGCACACCAGGGCAAGCTGGTCTGAGCACATGACACTATTTCTGGTCCAACCACACTGGCTCACAATTAGTTTCCAGGCTCAACTCAAAGTGCTGGTTTTGACATGTAGGGCCCCAATACTGTACCTCAAGAACTGCCTCTCCCCATATGAACTAACCCAGACCCTCTCATCAATCATCTGAGGCCTTCTTCCTGTCACGCTCTCCCCAAGGAAGCCCAGAGGGTGGCAACACAATAATGGATTCCCACATGACTGAGATTTGGTTTGCTGGTGCTCATCCAGGTCATCCAACAAGGGCATCAGGATGAACATTATAAATCTTTTTCAAGGACACTTTAAAGACTATCCATGCTCATTGATTATAAAACTCGGGATCTTAAGTATAAATAGAACTTCTCAACTTCCCCCTGTTGACAATGAAACAAAAAATCATGCTAATATATTGTTTCAGGCCACCCCAACCTCTGCTGAGCAAGATCCTAGGGGTCTTGCCACTCAACCAGAGTTGTGTTTTCTTCAGAAATTAGGCACAGTGGAGACTGCAGTGTCTCCTGAAATATGGTTTATTTGCACATATCTACAATCTGTGTCTAGATGGAAACCGTTTAGAGCAGGGGTGTCAAACTCAAATTCATCGGGAGGCCGCATCAGCAGTTTGGTCACCCTCAAAGGGCCGGTTGTTCAGGCAGGCGTTGGATCTGTCACATCACAGGATGGCATGCACTCAATATAAAAACAAGTGGAGGTTTCCTGAATGCATGTAAAGTGGAGGTTTCCTGTGTAGAACGGCCGGCGCCGCTAGAGGGCAGACATTCTCTGGCTTGTAGGCTGCCGCGCATGCGCTGAAGAGGCGGCTTTCTTGTGTAAAAAAAAAAAGCGAGAATAAAAGGTGAAGGCTGGCTGCCGGCGGCGGCTACACGGGCCACATGACGAGGTCTGGCAGGCCAGATTCGGCCCGTGGGCCTTGTGTTTGACACCCGTGGTTTAGAGCGTTCACATCTCAAGAGGAGCTTGCTTCCTGCAAGAGTTCAGCACTGGAATCCATGGACAGCAAACAGCCATCTTTTGTGACACTTTGTTCTAGCCTGTCATTCCCAGCTCACACGGAGTTCTGCTCTTCCTCCTCCTTCTTCTTCCTGCTAACTGACTCCAAGGACCTCTTCCTAGCCTACGTCATTCAAAGTTGAAACCTTAAACCTGGCCTTTGTCTGCTACCATTGACCTTTGTCTCTCCTACTCACTCAGAGGCAGGGGTGGGGTGGGGTGGGCATGACAGCGACTTCACTCTTCTGCTGGCTAGCATTGCCCATTGTTCTTAATGACCCACTGTGCTCTCTTTGTTTCTTGCTAATGGCTTCTCTTCAAAACTGGTCTGGTCCATCTTTTTTGACAATGCTACATCTGACAGCTTCCCTTAATACACCAGGCATTGATTTATTCCTGACATTTACTAAATCTAAGAATTTAGGGGGATCTGCCCCCTCCACAAACATAAGTTTGATCCCACATTTAGGGACTCTATCACCCGCCCGCCCGCCCCCCCCCAAATTCATAGCAGAATTAATAAATATGGTCCAACTTGTTATAGTTTCTACAAAATCTGCTTGTTTTAAAAGGATTTCTTGTTCCCAATAATTCATTGTGCAGCTTAGTGCAAATCTATCATGCTAATTTGGTTCATTGAAACTCTGATCACTGACTAATGATAGTGTGGAAATTGAAGATATGGCTTTAGCACCCAAAGTATAGAAATAATTGATGTAATTAATCCAAGCCTAGCATGGAAGAGCTATTAAATCAATAGGATTTCATGTCTTTCATATTGCTGTGTATATATTAGGGGATTAAAACTGAAAAAAATCTTAGCAGCATAGCATCATTGCTTTGTAGCCATTTATGAAGGTGGGGCAACCCAAACACATTTCATAATATACATATATAGGGTGTATGTGTAAAATATTATTTTGTACCACATAATGAATTTTGGAGTGGTCCAAATGAATAGGCTATTTAAAAAAGCCTGTTGGCACAAGCCAAAGGCATCTTGTTCTCAAAGTGACAAATTACATTTTTGTAATATTTGTTTTATTTACAAATAGAACATAAATAAAAGGAAAGAGCAGGCACTTATACAAAACAGCAGCTCCACTACCCCACACCAGATCTCCAGAGAAGATGCCAACTAGGAATTGTGTATCCTCTCTCACACATGCAGATACATCTGCACTTGTAGCTCCCCATAGCTGCATATAGTTGGGTTTCCTTCTTTGATCATTTTCCATACAGAATGGGGCTGATGGGAATTGCAGTCCACAACATCCGGAGGGCGCCATATTGGCTACCCCGTCCTAACAGAAAACTATTTCACCTGACTTCTGGATTTTGGTATACGAACACAAAATGGTCGGTTACCCCTTTCCCAGCTGCCATCCCTAGCAGCTACAGCACATGGGTCTGGTGAGACTGCCCACACAAAGGTAAAATTGAAATGGGACAATCAGAGGCCCCACCTGGTGAGCAGTGCCTTGCTGGCTGACTGGGCATTGGCTGCTCTCATGCCCTGTCAGGCAGTGATGCATAAAATTCGGTTGCACCTGACTCCTTCAGTGCAGTCGGCAGAAAAGCAAATCAAACTTTTGTGCGCATCACCCAAAAAGTTGTGCATCACCCTGTCCAGAACCAACAGCGTATTGAAGGCATCCAAGGGGTCTCAGTGGAAGCCTCTGTCCAGAAGCCAAGCATAGGGCAGACAGGCCATAGAGCTTCCAGCAGTGGCTGGAGGCTGGCCACCTCAGTAGATCAGTATCTTGGGGAAGCCATAATCCATGACATGACCCTGAAAAAGTTTCAGCCCTCTGGCTGGAGGCTAAAATAGATGTACACTCAATGCCTGAGCCTTAATTCCACCTACACCTGTAATAAAGAAAGATGTGGCCATTGTTGTCTCCTGAGTTTATTTTATCACACCTTACTTTAGTCACTGCCTAGGGGAGGGTGGAGCTGTGAATGGGACCACAAATAAGGATAAATAATGTAAACTGTAAGTTCTATTAAGCGTGGCGCATTTGTATGCCTACAACTGAAATATTCACATTGATCATTTGGAGAAGAGAATCCTATACATAAGTAATTCTGAAATCTCTTAACTTTTGTTTGTTTAATTCAATAAAATCAATTGTATAGATATGCTGTTGAAAGCTGCCACTGCCAGCATCGTAGGCCTGCAATTATTTCATGAATATGTTTGTAAACTGCTATAACATGAAGGACCTTTCCTTTGATAATCTGGAATATTGATATCCTTCAGAAGTAATAACACGTCTTTTAGTTTCTAGTTCCAGAGAACTTGGGATTTTCCTGTCCTTCCCTATCAATGTCAAATAAAAACCTTTTAACTTTTTATTAATAGAACTAAATGGGGACTATTTTATAAAAAAAAATTATATCCAACAGTGGACCTTCTGTAATTGATATGAAACTATTGTGGCATGGATAATTAGTGCTCTGTATAAATCAGTGTTGACAAGCTGCATAAATGATTAAGGCAAAAAATAGCTAATTTCACAGTTTATCTGTAACATAAAAATTTCAAAAAGGATAATTTATATTGCTGAAGAGATAGTTAGAACTTTCATACTTCACCCAATGAAATGTGCTAATAAGGAAGATTAATGCCACTTCTCAAATGACCTATAATTTGTTCTTTTTAAGGGAAAAGGAGATCAGGGCTATGATAAGACACAAATGTTTTTAAGCACTGTAGGGCAAATGGCGATCTGTGTAATAAGGGCCTTAGTAAGACTTCTAAGGATAAAAAAAAATAAAAATCACCTAGAACAATTTAGTAAACAATAAGCAAGATTTAACAAAAGCAGAAGTTCCTCCGCACCAATCTGAACACAGCTGAATTACTTTAATTTGCTTATCCTTGTTAGATCACTGTGGTGGGTCTGGTAACATCTGTGGATCTTGCCATGTGATTCTACAGAACTGTCTATCAAAAATACATGGCTGCATCTGTTCTTAGTAATTTGTCTCTTCTTGACATAAGCTTCTCTACACCTCCCACCAGTATTGTTGTTCTGGAAAAAAAAACCTATTTATTTATGTGTATTTCTTACATTTCACTTCTTTCAGCATAGATTAAGAGAACGGCTGCCACAATTGCAAGATGTGAAAAATAACTTTGAAATACGGTGACTCCATTGGTGAAAAAATTAAAAAGGAAATATCTTTAAACTGACTGAAGAAGATGCTAATGTCAAATAGTTCTGAGATAACAGACACCCAATTTCAGAATACAGGGGGGGAAATGCCACAAGAGAAGGCCCATTTCCCCCCTGTGTCAAATATTAGCTTTTGTAAAATATTAGAAATGTAGAGAGACTTTAAACATTCTGCCAAAACAGACATATGAAGGGTAGCTGTCTGAAATAGTTGCTTATCTGTGGCTATGAGGAGGCAGTGGTTGCAACTTGGCACAAATCGTGGCGGCAGGTGCCCATCAGGAGTCGGGGCGGGTGGAAAAGGACGTCATTTTCTCCGCCAGCTGCACAGGCTTCTGGGACTTGTCCATGATTCTTGCCAGTAGTGGGAAAGTTTGTGGGCATGGCCTCAGGGTCAGACCAGAGGGAAGACTTCGCTTGCCTGTCTTCCCTCCTGTCCACTTCCTGGGCACAAAAGAAAGCCACTCCAAAGCACTGCTCTCAGTCAGAGTTTGGCCTCCCCATCCACCCCACTCTCTAAGCACATGACTGCCTGAGGGTAAGCAGGCAGGCCTTGCCGTGGATGTATTCAGTCACCGTGTTTGGAGTCAGGGAGGAATTTGCTTTCAGATTAGGCCTGTCTGGGGTTTTGCCTACCTCATAGCAATTATTACAACTTTGATGGCGCATAGGGCATTGGAGTGCATCCTCAGTCTGGCTGGATGGTTAGGTCAGAAACCTTGCGAGTCCAAAGAAGCAGGGGATCCTATTAAAAGAATCCAGGGTGAAGGTTCTTCTGTCCAGATGGCTAGACAGGCCATATGTGATGGCCTGGGAGTCCGATTCAGAGGCTGAACCGGAGGAACCCCAGCCTGCACAGGAGTCCCCACCTCCAGGGCCGGCTGAGCTGGGGCAGGGCCTTGGATCTGAAGCGCCTGCACCTGTGCCGGATCCTCAGGAGCAGGCACCAGGTGAATCCACTCTGGCTCCGGAGGCGATTGAGGACACAGTGCCTACAGGTTCTCCTCTCCCAGCCCTGTCAGGGGAAGGCGAGTCTCCCCCTGGGTCCAGTAACCCTCCAGCCTCTCCTGAGCTGCAGAGGCTCAGGGCAGAAAGGCAGAGGGAACTGGTTTCTCCCAGGAGGAGTGCTTACCTTAAGGCCAGGAGAGGCGGGTCTCCTGGGGGCCGGGACCGCCCCTGGCCTCAGAGAAGATAAAGACCAGTCAGCCCGGTCCCAGGTTGCGGGAGCAACGTCGTTGAAGAGCTGTTTCGGCCAGCACCCAGACCTGCACCTTCAGAGTTCCTGTCCTTGCCCAGCTCCTCGCTTCGGACCCCGCTCCGCCCTTGGAGGCCAATCTACAGACCCTCGACCCAGGACCCTGACCACGCCTCTCGGTAACCTTTCCCCCGGGACCAGCACACCATAGGTCCACCCAGGTGAGCTCAGGCAGGGTTGCCCTGATTTGGTGTGTGTCATAGGGCAACCCGTAACCCCGGTTAACGATGCCTAAATAATTAACCAGCAGACAGGTTGGTTAATTCAAGGCATGCTAATTCAGGATGTGCTAAAACCTGTTGATACCTGTAATAGAACAAGCTGTGGTCTATTTAAATTCCAAAATGATTGCCCTGTGTTTATTGCAATTCTTCCAGGATTAGGACCTCCTGCCTATGGCTTCACTGCTGCTGAGGCCTGCAATGAGAATTCACCTCTGTACAGTGGAAGCTGGTTTATTTGGGTGAGTAGGGCACTGCGCCACCAACCTCAGCCAGCACCTGCCCACCTGTCTTACTTGCAACTACTACTAGGGATAGTACTGCCTATCATCTTAGTAATCCTCAATCTCAGTATCTCTTGTAGAATTCATCAAAAAGGTAGTAGGGGGCAAAACTAGACTTAGCTGGCTCTGACTATCATTAGCAAGGGCGCCATCTACTGTTGGCTCCCTGCTTTTTGCCCTAAAAGTTCCAATGGGTACTGCTTCCATAACACACTTGCCCTCTGCCAAGTCAGAAAGGTCAAAGGCCAAGGAAGCAAGTAAAGGCAAGGCCATATCTGGTGAGGCAAGTGGCAACCTGAGTCTAACTTCTTGCTCTGAGAAGCAAGCATTAACTGGAAGCTTCATGCTTTTCAGGGATGTCTGTGGATTACTAAGGTTTAAGAGGCTAAAGGTAAAGGACCCCTGACAGTTAAGTCCAGTCGCAGATGACTCTGGGGTTTCGGTGCTCATCTTGCTTTACAGGCTGAGGAACCCAGTGTTTATCCGCAGACAGTTTTTCCAGGTCATATGTCCAGAATGACTAAGCCGCTTCTGGTGCAACAGAACACCAAAACCAGAGCAGCGCACAGAAACGCTATTTACCTTCCCGCTGGAGCAGTACCTATTTATCTACTTGCACTTTTTGGGTGTGCTTTTGAACTGCTAGGTTAGCAGGAGCAGGGACCGAGCAACAGGAGCTCACCCCGTCTCAGGGATTCAAACCGCCGACCTGCTGATTGGCAAACCCAAGAGGCTCAGTGATTTAGACCACAGCGCCACCTGCGTCCCTTTGTAGCCTTTTTAAAGAGGCTAAAGCTTTTCAAATTCATTGCTGCTTTCAGTGAACAGGACCATCACTTCATGCAGTCTTTCTGCCAAATACCTACCTATCAAATTGCCTTTCTCCATTTCTCATGAAAACTATCCTTGTTAGGAAGTGGACTGAGGGCACAGAATAAAGTCACCTTGTTGAACTTAAGCAGTTCTAGATTTGGTGAGCATCTGAATGGGAGCCCACCAGGAAGCCTTTATATGCCACCCTGATTCCATATATAACCAATGTGCTCAAAGCAGGCTTCTTAAACCACAGGGAGGGGAAAGAAAATGGTGAAATCTGAATGCTTTCTAGTAACTTGTGTTTCAGAATTTGGACTGCTTCTAGAGAGAAATTTAAGACTATAAAAGTGATGGCAATTATTTAAAGTATTTTTTATGTTGCTTGTGGGCAACTTCATCTGGAAAGCAGTGTAAGTGCTTTCCCCGCTCCCACGCTATACCAACAAGGAAAAATATAGTCTTTATTTAGGGGTGCAGAAGACCTTCAGTAATTCTAACATATCTTAATGGCATTAAGAGCATTACAGGGAAAGATGAACACATTAAACACAATGAAAATCCAACAATTTTATTGGAAGATTATGCAGAATGCCTCAGCTTACCTAATTTATTGGAAACACTGTTGTTCTGTTTTACTCTCTCACCTCCAGAATGATAAATTACTTTTCATGCATTTTGATCAAAATAAAACCTCACTAAATGAGATATGACTGGTAAAAGATAGGTTGATACGAGTTCTTCTGCATCAACAGCTGATAGATGTAGTACTTTAACTTCTGTGCACCACATAAGAGAGGATGATTTATTAATGACAATTATATTAAATAGTCCTAAGGTCACTATCAAAAGTGACAAGAGAAATTTAAAGCAGGAAAGCAAAAGGCCAAAGGATAAAGGTAAAATAATTCACATGGCCGATAATCAGAAAGGCTAATAAAAGAACAGATACAAAGAAAATGAATTATGCATGCAGTCTTATCCTCCTTCCTGATGAATGCAGGTGAGGTTGAATTTGCCTCCATACGCTCCCATGGAAGCAAAAGCTTGGAATGGATGAAGTCAATGTGACATCATCTGGCCTCAGGCAGTCCTACGACTGGGATGGGACAAAGGCACATGCATTTTTAGTGCTCTCCTCTTCTCCTGCACAGCTATGATATCTGCTACCACACACTGCCCACCCCACCGATTAAGACTGTGCAGAATTAAAGTGTCACTGTTGGGACAAAGTAGGGAACTGGTGTCTTTCCCCCCCACTACACTGCTAGTGTACAAACAGTAACACAAATCAGTGTTGTGTGCAACGCACTCCCTGCTGAAATATAAGAAGTTCCATCTGTATGGGCATTCTCCTCTTTATACCTCTTTACACAGGCATGCTCTTAACCTCCTGATTTAATTGCTGTGCTGCTTTAATAGGATCATTTTATTGTCTGTTTTTAATTTCAGATGTCTAAATATTAATGCTTTGATGGGACCATTTTTTTGTATATTTTAACTACAGATGTTTATATATTCCACTTTGTGCAACCTGCTTTTATATTTTGTAAACCGCTTAGAATACTATTTTGGCATTAAGCAGTATGTGGGTGGGAGGGTGGACCATTCAAAATAGTGGGCTTTACTTTTGGGTAAACATTTGACTGATTGCACTGCAGAGCTTTAAATAGCCATTTCTCATAGATGTAGGACAAGAATGTGCAGCTGATTCCTCAGCATTATTTGGAAGAAATATATGTCCCAACTTACAAATCAGAGTAAATAAGAAACAAGAAAAACCATTTAGTCATCCGTCTCTCCTCCCATCTCCCATATTGTGTTAAAGAGAAAAGTGATTGATAGAGTACTGTGCTAATATTTTCTAAGCCCTGTTTTTATAGCTTTTCTGTCAATATTTTCTTCAGCCAAGAAGAGCAACTGAGTGTTGAACATCTTTTCTTTCTTTCTTTCTTTTTAAAAAAACCTAGCTAAGACAAATCTATTCCAGCTCTATCCTCTTGTGTTAAAACTTCATTGTAAGTAATTCTGAAAGCTAGTGGAAAGGCTGTGAATTTGAGCATAGTGCTTAAAACATAATAAAGCAGCTAAAATCAATACTTAGTCATTGTTATTCCAAACTTGTTTCTGCAAATAGACAGTTGTTAAGCCTCTTTTAAGCAAAATTGTGATCTACAGTGGATGGCAGCCCATTGACTAGAGCTTATTATATGATAAGGATTTTCTTTTTCTAATCAAATGTTTTATCATTTGTAAGCAATATTGAAGTATTTGGTCCAACACTTTATTTGCATAAAGCATAAGAGGTCACTGAAAAAGTAATCTGAAGTTTTAATACGTATGCATAAAGTTCTAATGATAACAGCATTGCAAAATATACAATAATCTCTGAAAGTCAATGGTTAGTAATTTGTCACATAACCTTATCAACAGTGAACATCCAGACTGTGTAATCCTATGCAACCTCCGCAGAAGTTTGATGCAGCTTACACCCAGGTAAATATGCAATAGCTATTTCCCATCTCAGAAAAAAATAAATCCTGGCTTGTACCCCAGAAGGCATTGGACCAACTGTATACTTTTTGGGGGGTGGGGGAACTTTTATGGAGCAGCATGGCTGCCTTCCCTTCACTCTTCCTCCCAGTCGCGTTTTCAGCTGGCAGTTTGTGGTCAACTGCTAAACTACTTGATGACAGGGTGATGAATTTGTGAAGCAATCTCTCACCGAAGCCACCACTTGTATCTGCAGTTTAGCTTTAAATTTGCCTTGTTTCTCAGTATTTTAAAATACAAGCTGTTGTTTTGCCAAGATAACCGCAGCTGCCACCATCCAGAGTCCACACCTAGCACTGCCATTGTGTTCAGCTTTTCATTGATCTTCCTTCTCCAAAGTCCCCTCCCAGTTTTCCCCCAAGTTTATTCTACCCCCTTTCCTTGCAGCAATTGGATCTGCTTCCCATTCCTTGACCATCACCCTGTGATGCTAGGATTGTCTGGTGTTTGTTTCAGCCATCTCTCTACTGGCCTTTCAGGGTCCTGCTTCTAACTTCTTATATGTGGGCTTCTTTGAGGACCAAGCCACTGTCACCATAAACCACAGAGCCTAGGGTTTGCCGATCAGAAGGTCGGCAGTTTGAATCCCCGTGACGGGGTGAGCTCCTGTTGCTCAGTCCCAGCTCCTGCCCACCTAGCAGTTCGAAAGCATGACAAAGTGCAAGTAGATAAATAGATACCGCTCCGGTGAGAAGGTAAATGGCGTTTCTGTGCACTGCTCTGGTTCTCCAGAAGTGGCTTAGTCATGCTGGCCACATGACCCGGAAGCTGTACATCGGCTCCCTTGGCCAATGAAGCGAGATGAGCACTGCAACCCCAGAGTCATCCGTGACTGGACCTAACAGTCAGGGGTCCCTTTACCTTTACCCCCAAAAAGGCAGGGATATAATCTCTATAGCCTATGCTAGTTACTGTTGTTTCTGTAAAATAGCAGAGGATCCTCACAAACAGAAACAGCCTGCTTACATATGCCCCACTCCATCAATATTTGTTGGACTTGTAAGCCCCAGTGGGTGCATGGAGATCACTCATAGTGACTCTTCCATTCTTCCACAGGATGAAGCAGATTCACCTGGCAATCACTATTTGTACCTTCCTTTGGAATAATTAGGACAACCTGTGCCTCTACAAGATTCATGTAAACATCTGTATGTGTGCTACTCTTTTGGTCAGAAGCAGTAGAAGCACATCACTGATGCTAGAAGTACGAATAGTGTGGGTATGCTCTAAATAGCAATTGGCTAACACAAAACAAGCCTCCAGTTAGGCCCACAGTGGAGCACAGAAAATAGGAATACTTTAGATCTATGGAGTATTCTTATCCTCAACATGATAGTCTTGCAAGCCCTTATCCAGCATGAATCATGCAGTATCACCTCATCATATCACCCATAAGTTTTTCCATTTACATATTCAAGGCAGCTTGCAAACCTTCCTGAACAATTGTTTTCAATCTCACCTCTAGCAGGTATCCAATTGTAGAATGCCAACTTCTACCCCATAATACACCTATGGAGCCTGGCTCAGGACAAAGAGAAAGCCATCCCTGAAAGCCAGTTTGGGTGTGGAGTAGGGATGGAAAGCTCTGTCACATTCGGTTCTCTCCGTTTCACATTTTCCCAATCTTTAGTTCAATTCTCTACATTTCTGCAGCAATTTGCTGTGGGTATTTTGTGATCTTGATAGTTTAAGCAAATTGGAGGAAATATACAGGCGCTGGTTTTGGCTGCCCCCTTCTCTGTAATGCTCATCTGCCTTTGGTTGCAGTAGTTAATTAGCAGCTTTGTTCTGCCAACGAGGAAGCAGTGTGTGTAGGTATTAATTGCATGAAGTGCACCTTATCTTTGGCACCACAGAGGTCAGTGGAGAACATACTGTATACATCATTCTTGCACAAAAAACCACAGGAAAGGCCAGGCTATTCTTTCTGCCACCTTCTGCCTCTTCAACTTAAGAATTATCTAATAAAAAGCTAAGATTGCAAACCTATACACACAAACACGCACACCTGGGATCAAGGTTGATTGAACTCAGTTTGACTTTCTTTTGAGTACACATACATAAGATTGCACTGCTGACCATATTTAGAGTTGGCTGCTAGCAACCGGTTTACAAACTCTCACACGTTCTGCTTGCAATACATAGTAGCAGCAGCCTGGTCCAGAAAGGCAGAGCTTCAACTCAGTTTTCTTGATGCTTAATTTTTTCCCTTTTCTCCCTTTTAATATATCGGTCTACTCTACTGTGGCCCTAATAGAAATAAACAGAGATGAGCAAATCTAAATAGTGCTAAGGTTCAAACTAATCTGATATGCAATTGTACATAACTTGCTCGCAGTAGAGGTTGGTTTATTGCGGCAAATGGGGATCTGCCCCACCAAGTACTATCTGCCCTTGGCCAGCCTTCACGTCATGTCTCTACCTTACTTTCAAACAGTCCAGGAGACAGGGGTGAAGGAAGTGGGGGCAGGTCGCCCCAGGTGTCACCACTGAGGGGGTGACAAAATGCCGGGCGGCGCTCACCGCCAGACCTGCAGTGCACCCGAGCCACGCGTCTCTCCTGGGAAAGACGCAGTGGCTTGGGCGTGTGCAGGCTCCGTGCTGCCCTGAGCGGTCCACCCACCGCCTCCTCCTCAGCTGTAGGGTGACTGAGTGGGAAGAGGCAGGCAGACTCCTCGGAGGCCCCGTGAAGCATCCTGCCCCGGCTTTCCCTGCCCTGCAGGTGGCTGGCCCTGCCCCTGAGTCCAGAGCATGCATGCTGCCCCAGGGGCCCGATCGGCTTGCTCCGCCACTGCCAGGCGATGGCATTCTCTGTCAATTTCTTCCTCCTTACTCTCAACGCTGCTCTTCACAGAACTCAGCAGGGAAGAGACTAGGAACAAAACTCGAATTAGTTGCCTCTGCCTGTCATTATCTCAGGCTCCACTTTCTGTTGGTCTCTCTACCTTTTCTACCAGTCCCAATGGGCACTAGCCACCACTGCTTTCTCCTGAATATTTTAAAAATGGAAACAACTTATGGAAGTGATGACTTTGAGCAGAGGAATGGAAGACAAAAGATCTGCTTGACCTTTTTCTTCAGCTCAAAATCCTTCACCCCAGCTGCTTTCATCCCCACAAAGAAAAATATATGGGCATCTTTTAAGCAGCCTTCCCCTTCATTCTTAGGCTGCAATTATAACCCCACCTACCTGGGTGCAAGAGCCATCAAATTCAATAGGACTTACATTTGATTAGACATGGCTAGATTCTGCTGCTGGCCTACTTTTGCTTATGTGTATTCACACATGCAGGCTGCTGCTTATCTTTAGTATTTAATACATTCATTCATTCATCCATTTATTTATTTATAGGCAGTTTAATGTCAACTTAGGCCTGTAAGTGGTTTACAAGTGTAAAAAACTGATTACAGAAGCACTGAAATATAAAGAACAGCAGTTAAAATACAAAACTAAGACACACAGTAAAGCAATCTCATGAAAATGTTAAATGCAAGAATTATGTTACATACAATTGCATGTCACGTCTAGTTTGGGCTTCAGTCTCCCCAGTGTGTAGATACCAGTCACTTCCTGATAAACACCTAGTTCCCAGTTTCTCAGCACCAGCTGCAAACCAGAGATATTAAGTTGTGAAGTGACATAAGGAGGGGCAGAGCAGTTTTGCACAAATCACAAAAGGGATCCTTTGCCAAGAGCACTAATAATGTAAGTTTTAGGTGAACTTTGCCTTCTTGCCAGTTTGCAGGAGCTAATTCCAGCTCTCGTTTCCGGGAGACAGAGATTAATTGGTTGCCTTTATCAAAGCATTTAGCGATTAGGAATGCGCTTCTCTCATCCATATCTTCCATCATGGACTCTAGTCGCTCAATAAAAAGATGTGCCCCAAACCAAGGCGTTCATTTTTCAATATAGTATTATGTGACAACAGGTTACTGCTTTTGTAAAGCTATTACTTTTACTGTCAACATGACTGCTCCGATGGACTGTCTCATTAAAAAGGAATAAATTGGAAGTGAATAAAAAAAAGTATCCCAAATAATAAATTGACCTCTAGCAAATATATATGATCTTTCTTGTATCAGACATATCAAAGTAAACAACTGCTTACAGAAGTTCCCAGCCTTGAACTTTCTTGCCTTGTAAAGAATTTATGGACAGGCCAGAGTCAAAGAATTGAGGCTCCTTGAATTATTAAAGAACCGCCGATCTACAAGCGGAGTGGATGTCATTTAAATATAAATGTTGAAAGATTGCTTTGGGGATGTCAAAATAAACTTTTAAAATCAGAGAAGTAATTGATTTCCTTGTGAAAGCTCGTTTAACCATGTAATTTCACCAATGAGAGAGATGTTGAAGTGTGAGTCCCTTTGGGAATATAGATGGAACGAGGAAGTGAGCTAACTGAGTTCTGGATGGGCCTGTCACTCTTAATTAGATCTGGTTTGATTCTATGTGGAGAAAGAATCCCATCTGCTTTCAATATTCGAGCCAAAAGGATGGTTCAGTCGTACCAGGGGCAAGATATGGCAGATGTAGCCTTGTCTTTGTAATTTATTGTGGGTATCCAATTGGTTCATTCCCAGAGAGATAATAGTTGGAGAGAGTAATACTTGGAGAGCCAAATACCAAAAAGTGCAGCAAGCATGGGCAACATTGATCTTCTTCAGAGAGGCATCTGACTTCCAGGCAACAGTTTTGTTGCGCTAACTAAATATTCCATAACAAAGCTGGAGCCATAAGAATGCAGGTATTTGACAAGTACATGCACAATCGGGACATGTGAAGTAGAAATATACAAACATTAGGAGAGCCCTGTTGGATGGGCCAAAGGTCCATCTAGCCCAGCACACTGATCTCACACTGGCCAACCAGGTGTGGTGGGAAGCCTGTCAGCAGAACCTGAGCACAACAGCATTCTCCCCACTTGTGATTCCCAGCAACTGATGTTCATAGGCATGTTGCCTCTGACAGGGGAAGGAGACCATAGTCATTGTGGCTGCTAACCAGTGACAGACTTATCCTCTGTGGATTTGTCTACTCTTTTAATCCGAGTTGGATCTACACAGTTGGATCTAAGTCTAATCCAAGTTGGTGACCATCATTATGTCTTGTGGGAATGAATCCCGAAGTTTAACTGTGAAATGAGATGCTGCCAGTGTATCACACCTCTGCTCAGAGGCTGGCACAGATTATCAGTTTGCTACCAGGCAAAGTTAAAGGTGTTATTATTAGTATATAAAGCCCTTAATAACTTGGAACCAGTTTACTTTCAAGGTCTCTTGATCCCATATAGGCCCACTCAACTGCTTCAGTCTGCGGCACCAGCACTGTTAGGTGTGCCACATAACACCATAATTAATTAATCAATACAAATTACTGTTTTCATTTACTCTGACATAGTTGTGCTAGTTTAAAACAAAGAAGATTATTTCCTTAGTTAAGTTTACTGGAGAGCCACCATTGTCCTGTGACATGTTATCCAAAGTTTAAAAAGAAAGTAACAAGTTATGTAGCATCTGGTGCTATAATGTTCAGGCCCATACATTTACATGCACCGGAAGACAGAGAACTACTTATCCACTCTGAGACTTATAGCGCAATACTATGCATGCGCGCGCGCGCACACACACACACACACACACACACACACATAACCCTAAGCAATAAAAATGGCAAAGAGCCTTGGGACACCTTAAAGACTAACAAATTTATTGTAGCATAAGCTTCCAGAGACTCTGGAGTCCGACTCTACTCCATGGAAACTTATGCTATAATAAATGTGCTAGTCTTTAATGTGCCACAAGACTCTTGTACTATTTTTGCAACAATGGACTAATGTGGCTTACCCCCTCTGAAAATTATTAATCAGAAATAAGTCTTGCTGTGTTTATTAGGATTTCCTCCCATGTAGGTATGCATAGGAATGCAGCTTTAATGTCCAGAGACCCCAAACCAGGGACTGTAACCTGAGTTACGACAACTTCGGCAATTCACAGTAACACAGTTTTAACAATGCATTGCCCAAAAGGCAAAAATAGTAATAAAACCAGGACAGAGATTTAGCAGGAGAAACTAGCAGAGAAGCAAAACTACCCCTAGTAAACAGGGACAGTTGGAACCAAGAGTTTTCATAGATTAATTTCCCAGGCTCAGGAGAATTCCTATAGGAGACTTCTTACCTGGGGAAACACCAAGTGTAAATGGGCTTCATCTTTCAATTGCTTACCTGTGACCCTCTGAATTGTAAGTCTCTGGCTCTGACTCAAGGGTTCATAAGTTCACAGGGAAGCAATTCACACATATAACTAATTCACATATTATGCAGGAATAAGAAGCTCAGTTTTCATTTTTCAGTTCTGCAATAGAATATGCTAGAACCCAACATTTTTTTTAAAAAAAAGGGTAACGTTTTGAAATGATAGTGGTTTACTTGGGCAGTAATATAACAAGGAAACACGTCCATAAACATTACAATAGGAACAATTAAAAATAATTCATATGCATAGCAAGATTTAGTTGTCCCAAGTTCTTTATTATCAATTTAAATTGCATTTAGAGAGAGCAGAGTTTATTTCCATCTTTTCCTCTGACAGCTTGTTAGCAGTCGTGTGAATTTTGTCCCTGGGGATCTGCTAGGCTTTTATATCTCGGCATTCTCTTTTTTCTCTGTCATACAAAAGTGGTAGGAAATTGTCTTCTTTGTTGTATTTATTTAGCTTATTTTCTCCACTGCTGTAGGAAGGATCAGACTTTGCTGTGGTTTATGCTACCAATTATGTATGCATTTCCATTTGTGAGGAATCGACAACAACCTTACGGTTGTTTCCTGCTGCAAGATGAATGGGTTGGATGTGCCCTCTGTTCGTGTTTAGAAAGAAGAATACACATAAATATACTCCTGGGCAGGCATAGGCAAACTCGGCCCTGCGGATGTTTTGGGACTACAACTCCCATCATCCCTGACCACTGGTCCTGTTAGCTAGGGATGATGGGAGTTGTAGTCCCAAAACATCTGCAGGGCCGAGTTTGCTTATGCCTACTCCTGAGCATGATCCTGGATCTTTGGATAAAGGTAAAGGTAAAGGGACCCCTGACCATTAGGTCCAGTCATGGCCGACTCTGGGGTTGCGGCGCTCATCTCACTTTATAGGCCAAGGGAGCCGGCGTACAACTTCCGGGTCATGTGGCCAGCATTCTTCTGGTGAACCAGAGCAGGGCACAGAAACGCCATTTACCTTCCTGCCGGAGCGGTACCTATTTATCTACTTGCACTTTGATGTGCTTTCGAACTGCTAGCTTGGCAGGAGCAGAGACCGAGCAATGGGAGCTCACCCTGTCATGGGGATTTGAACCGCCGAGCTTCCGATCGGCAAGTCCAAGACCCACGTCCCTCCCCTTTTACTGAGATCTCCAGATCTTAAGACTGATACACCTCCCCTTATACTGAGCCTCCAGAGGCCCTGATTCTTACGCCTCCATCATCTGAACTTTAGTGGGTAGTAATACAGGACAGGACTTTCTCTGCGGTAGCACCTAAGCTGTGGAACTCCCATCCTAAGAACTTTTACCTTACTTGCATCTTTGGGGAAGAGCTGTAGCTCTGCAGTAGAGAATCTGCTTTGTTAATCCCTGACATCTCTAGGCAGGGAGATAATCCGGTCTGAAACCCTCAGTGGCATAGCGTGGGTTGCCAGTGCCCAGGGCCACATGGAGGGGAAGAGGGAGAGAGGGAAATGGACAGAGTAAGCTTGCACATTCAACTGCCTGATGGCATCCCCGTCACCCAGGAGATCGTAGCCACAGAGATAAGAAAAGAAGAGTCCTTCTGTCGCCTGGAGAAGTCACTTCCTGGTTTGCATGCAGAAGACGTTTCCAGTGGAGTCTAGCGAGGGAAGGACACAGCTGTATTCAAGCAGCACTGGGTGTTGAAATTTTGCGCCTCTAACTTTTTTGCACCCAGGGCAACCATCCCTCCATGCTACAACACTGGAAACCCTGGAGACCCACTGCCAGTGTAGTGTAGGCAATACTGAGCAAGAAGGACCATTGGTCTAACTCTGTATGCAGCAGCTTCCTATGTTCCTCTGCTCAAGCCAAGGCAGTCCTCATTTGGAGGGTTTTGGGTTGCACCCATTTCTGCTGGTCTGATTAATGTGGCTACTAGGTGTTTTGGTTTTTTAAAAAAAATCTGGGTGGATTATTATAATGATTTTATTGATACTATTATTCTTTTAATACACCATCATTTTAGTAAAAGTCTCAAAGGCAGCTGATAAAGCATATTAAGAAAAAGAATATAAATTTAACATGTTTTGTTTGCTAGCTCAACAAGTAGTTTATAAATCTAAAGTGATAGCCAGCTAAATCATGCTCTGAACAGACCTAACTGAAATTGATTAAATAATCATCTTTTGGTATTGTAAAAAAAAAAAAAAGCATTTCTGGACAGAAGTACTGAATTATACAAACAAGTACAAGCTATGATCTCCCAAGGAACCCTAAAATAGCATTCCTCTTGAAACTTCATTAAGAAGTCATTAATACTGATTTACAGCTGATTACTACACCGCTAACAACAGCAAGAGAGTGTATTTCACAAAAATGGGAAAACAAAGATCACCTTGCCATAACTGATTGGTCACTACCTCTTACAGAAGCGAATTCCACTGTTTAATTATGTGAAGAAGTACCTTCTTTTGTCTGTCCTGAATATTCAAACCGTGAGTTTTATTGCATGGTCCTGAGTTCTTTTGTTGTTTAGTCGTTTAGTCGTGTCCGACTCTTTGTGACCCCATGGACCAGAGCACGCCAGGCATTCCTGTCTTCCACTGGTCAAACTCATGCTGGTAGCTTTGAGAACGCTGTCCAACCATCTCATCCTCTGTCGTCCCCTTCTCCTTGTGCCCTCCATCTTTCCCAACATCAGGGTCTTTTCCAGGGAGTCTTCTCTTCTCATGAGGTGGCCAAAGTATTGGAGCCTCAGCTTCAGGATCTGTCCTTCCAGTGAGCACTCAGGGCTGATTTCCTTAAGAATGGATAGGTTTGATCTTCTTGCAGTTCATGGGACTCTCAAGAGTCTCCTCCTGCACCATAATTCAAAAGCATCAATTCTTCGGCGATCAGCCTTCTTTATAGTCCAGTTCTCATTTCCATACATCACTACTGGGAAAACCATAGCTTTAACTTTACGGACCTTTGTTGGCAAGGTGATGTCTCTGCTTTTTAAGATGCTGTCTAGGTTTGAGTTCTAGAATTATGAAATTTATATTTGACTCCAGTTGTGAAAGTTTCAAACATGTTTGAGCCTTTTCTTTTCTTGGCCATGTGGGCTTCCATTTCTTCCATGATTACTACTTCTATAGATTTCAGGATGCACTGTGCAGCATTCAACGCTGTGGCAATGCATGTTTGTTTGTCTCTTTCTCTCCTCCTGTATCTGGGCCCCCATTGCACACCATAAATTCATTTCAGTCATGACATCTTTATACAAACCAGTCAAAATATGCTTTGATGAGATGGCTTTCTAGTGGTCACAGCCGACTGAAACAGCAATTAATGGTCCTCCTTCAAATCTCCCATCTCCTACATAAATGCACTTGCAAATCAAAACAAACATCACTTACATATTTAAAAGTGAATATTCTGGCTTAGTATCTGAAGCTGAAATGTCACCCATGGGAAGGGTGTAAATTCATTCCAAGTGATATACTTTAGTAGAGATCAGCTTTTTTTGTCATGCAGAAAGATCTAAATAATTTTTGCAACCAGCTGCAGTTCCTCTGGGAAGCAACACATTGTGCAGCCAGCAATCTTGTCAAAGTTGTGAATAACTGCCTCCAGCTTTCCCTATTTAATGATCTTATCCCTTTCCCCTGAAAGCACGACATGGTTAAACTATTGGGGATAGTTTAGATTAGAAACAAATCTAAATAAAGCCAAATGGCTTCCACTTATTAGAATATAACTGGCAGGTGTTCTTCACTAGAAGGAAAACATTCAGATCACTTCTGTACAGAATACTGTATTAACATTTTATTTGACATCCCATCACCATCATTTTTAACTTGTATCTTGGCCTGCTTTCTTCAATAATGTGAACAATGCAATCTCTCTCTCTCTCTCTCTCTCTCTCTCTCTCTCTCTCTCTCGACAATTGCAAGGTATTATTAAACATACATTTTAAATTAGGTAATCAGCCTATTTGAAAATAGACTATTTCCCCCACTATTGCTCCCAACGAGATGGAGGAGAAAATGCTGATGGTGCTTTAGTAGGAAAAGCACTTTGTCTCACAGTTCCAGCAAGATCCAGCAGGGCTCAACAGTTCTAAGGATTAAGCACCCATTAGGCATATTGAATTAAAGAGTAAAGCGGATTTGTTGTTGTGCTTATGATGGCAATTATGTCTCCCATTTAGTTGCTAAAACTGAGCGAACAAATAGATCAGTCCACTTAATCTAATGCTCAATTAACAGCACAATGCTTCCTTTACCAGCAGCACAAATGCAGAGGCAGGAAGGAGGGGAAACTGGATTTTGCACTCAATCCCCTTTGCCATTGTTGTGATTCTTTGTTGTTTGATGAAAATGGACAACTTTATATCACTGCAGACCACAGAAACAGGACTTCGGCTCTCCACCTCTTTTGAGGGGGAGGGGGGAAAGTAATTTACATACAAAGTGACTGTTACAAATGTAATAACAATGAGAGTGTCACACAGAGAAATTTGTTTTGCTCTTCCCTTTTGAATCTCCATATCAAATAATGGCCTGTGATGGAACAGCAAAGAGGTATTTGCTTTGAATCAGGCAAGGAAATAGAGGCACACTTCATGTCAATCAAGCCATACAAATGGATTTGTGCATTGTGCATTTTTACAACATAGGGGGAAAATAGCCTAATGTTTATCTGGGGATTTTTACAGCATTCGGTGTGGATGTCTGTGCTGCACGTCAGATGAGCACCCTGGTATCTGCATATAGGAAAAGAATAAGATTCATTTTAAACTGCTTTGAAAATACAGAATAATTGTATTTGTCCACCTCACAAAATAACAATAATAATGTTCTTAGGATTTTAAAATTGCTGACCCAGTTTCTTATTGTAATTGTTTTCTGGAATTGTTATATATGGTGCAAGTCACCCTGAGAAAGGTGGTATAGAAATGGTTTAATTTCCCCCCCTTTGTAGTATATGGGATGAGTTTATTCTCTCCCTCTTATAAAGCTACTCTTATAATCTTATATGTAAACTTCTTCCTCCCTCTGTTCATTTTGCCAACCTGTTTTTTTTTTTTTTTTGAAGAAAACTTCACTTTGTCCTTGTTGATTTGAATACTTCCTTTTATCAGCGTCTGTCACAAACACAGGGCTTGGTATCTCATAAATGCAGTGATAGGGTTGCCATGTTTCAAAATGTGAAAATCCAGACACAAAAGTTGTTCAGTTTTTTTTGGCAAAATCACAAAAAAATGAAGTATTTGAGTTATTTTAAAGGAAAATCACCAAAAACAGCACATATGGGTTGCCATACGGCCGGATTTTCAGGCACATCTCTGTGATTTTCACCCTGACACTGTTCCAACTGCAGTATTCCGGTTATGTCCAGGAAATTCTGGACATATGGCAACCCTACAGTGACAAAGTTTTGGAATCAGCTGTGAAGTCTCCCTCTCTGTTGCTTCTCTCCTACTTTGAGCAAATTCTTTGGCCACTGAAACCAGATTTGCAAAGGTCCCTTACCCAGCTCTGGAGTGGGCAACAGTTGTGGGCCATCACAGGTCCCCTTGGAGGAGAAGGAAACAGTCTCCTCACAATGCAGCTGGCTGTTGGCCTTGACTACAGCTGGATCACAGAGAATGATGGGATTGCCTGTCAACTTTCAAAGAACAAGTAGCCAATGAGGGCAGATGTTGGAGGTATGGGCTTGGCGGCAGACCTGAGTGAATAAATCTTCACTCTTTTCCATTACTGGAAGATCAACCCACCCAACTCTATGCATTGCTCTTGTACATCCATGTTCTCAGGACTTCATGTGGGTTTTATTGGTCACTGTATTTGGGGCTGGAAAAGAATTCACCTGAAAACAAAATGGGCTTGTTGGAGTTTTTTGCCTTCCTCATAGCAATCATCACAACTTTTGGTGGATAAGTCATTGGGTCAAATCCTAAGTTTAAATCTTAGAACAGGATGACTTGATGCATCACCCTGACCTGGCACAAGTAAAGGAGTCTGGTGGATGTTTCTGTCCAGAAGCCAGATGGGAAGAGGATGAGCCACTGAACTTCCATTGGTGGCTAGGAGAGGGCCAGCTCAGTTTACCTGTGAGGTGGCCCATAACAAGACACAATAGCTTGATGCAGGATACACACCTGATGCCTAAGCTAAAGCCTACCTACATCTGTAATCAGTAAAGTTGGGGCAAATTTTCAATTCCAAAAAGTTGTTGTGTCCTTTGTTTCACCTGTCAATTCCATGTTCTTCCTCTTCTTGGGGGCACGCTGCTCATGAGTCGGCAACCAACATTGAAAGTTAGTCTCATTAGCATTATTAGTGTTGGTGTTCATGTACAGTGGTACCTCAGGTTAAGTACTTAATTCGTTCCAGAGGTCCCTTCTTAAACTGAAACTGTTCTTAACCTGAAGCACCACTTTAGCTAATGGGGCCTCCCATTGCCGCCGCGCTGCTGGAGCACGATTTCTGTTCTCATCCTGAAGCAAAGTTCTTAACCCGAGGTACTACTTCTGGCTTAGCGGAGTCTGTAACCTGAAGCATATGTAATCTGAAGTGTATGTAACCCGAGGTACCACTGTATCTGGTTCAGGGAAAGAGAGGCGAGGCCTGGCAGGGATAGAGTACACAAACCCACTATTTATTCATTATGAAGAGAGAAAGAGAGCAACTTTTAGTGCATACCTGCACCAGCTTCAGAAATGAATGAATGGCTATAAATAGGAACAATGTAATATGTCATTCCAATGTTTTATGGCATCTGTACCTCTAATCATAATGCACCATACACATTTTTAAAAGATGCACTCTATCAATAAAACTCAGCATATTGATGAAAACTCTTCAGCTGGGTGGGTAGTTACTGGGATGAGAGGGGGAAACTGAAGAGAAACACACTTTGTGAATAAATTTTCATGTGGTTTTCTTTGAGTAAACTGAATTCACTCGATAACTTTTAAACAGGCTGCTTTTCTTGTAAGAGTCTACTTAATAACATCTTGCAATAGCTCTCCCTATCATTAGTACATATGTGTAGTAATCAGTAGTCTTTCGTGCTGAGCACGGGTATGAATTTATGCCACACACCTCAGCACCGATGATGCTTTGGCCTGCTAGAATCCTCCATTTTACAAGCATTATAGTGCTTTTATTGAACGAAACGGGCTCCCTCAGTCATTATCAATCACTCTTCTATCTCTCTGGTCTGCTTCTAAGGTGATGGGAGCACAATCATTTGCAGAGGAATTATAATTTAAGACAACAATCCCATTGGTTTTGTAACAGTGCTCAGCATAATTCGTGAACTATCTCTCATCTCTTTACAGAACTGCAGCCCCCATGATTCCTTGCCTGACTGCCATAAGCAAGTGGTAGATACATGGAAATGGAAATACTTAGAAATGTGTTCCTAGCAGCATGCATTGAGTGGGATGGAAAACCACAGAAAAGTAAGTTTATCCAGCTTTTCTGCCAAAGAGGATGGCTCCTCCTTGAGAGCTAAAGGAACAAGAAAAAGGTAATGCTTAATGACAAGCAATGGTAAACAATCCATATTTTATAGAAGTATTGCTATAATGATATAAGAGTGAAGGAGCCTCTAAGCAACCTATGATCAATAGCTACCAACGTTTATATTGATTAAATATCTACAAGCAACATTATAAAGCATTATAAATACATAATGTGATATATACCCATTGGGAACAATAAATGGCATGACTTGTAGAAAGAAAAACAAAACAAGCAAAACAGAATATAGCCAAATCAAAGCTGGCATAGTGATTTACAGTGTAGAAATTAGCATGATGACATTTTGTGAAAGAGTCTATAGAAAAATGCTTAATACACAGAGTGAGTTTGGGAAGCGTACACAAGACATTTGTTTACTTTCTATGTATACTCTCTCTCTCTCTCTCTCTCTCTCTCTCTCTCTCTGTCTGTCTTCTACCCCGAGCCCTGACCCCGAGCCCTGGTTTCATGTCAGCATACAATTTTGGTTAATATATATAAATTTTGTAGATTGTGTAAGGTAGGAAGGAATTTCCCCACACATTACTTAGATAATCAGTGTACATATCATTCACAAATCATTCCCCCACCATTTTTTTTTTTGCAATATACAGCTTCAAATACAATGTTTTAAATGTGTTTTAAGTGCAATATACAATGTAACAATAGGTGGCAATGGTGAGCCTTATGGAAAATTCAATGTGTTTTTTTAAAAATGCTTAAAAAACATTTTCAGAATCTTTTTTATATGTGTGTAGATTTCACCTCAATCTCTCTTTGGATCTGTATTCTTTCCTGATTGTCCTTTTGGACTGACTCCCCAGCTACAGAGCTCAGCTCTGTCTTGGATATAACCATCCCAAATAAGTGTTCTAGGTCTGGACTCTTTATATCTTGCTCTCAGCTTATTCCAGAATTGGTTTTCACCTCTTGCTTCCAGATATAATTCCTGAATCACTAACATTTGCTAGGTTCTTGGGCCAAATGATCATTGGATCTTGCATAGGCCCTTGCACAGTGCATTGTAAGCCATAGTGTTAGGACTGCTAATTACCAGGGCTTGTCAGTCAGCTGACTGATACCACTGACCATGATATCCTACTGGATGTGTTTTACAGGGTACAACTAGGGACACTAGGGACACCTGGCTGTGACATTCAGCATCTGGCAATGTAGCAGCATACTCTGAGTTCTTCAGATATAAGTTCTGATACGTTTGATGGTTTCCGTATTCAGAATAACAATAAACCTATAACATCTCCCCCAAGCCTTGAATATGGTATCCCTTGAGTTTTCATTGTTTATGATGTCCTTGGGGAATTCTTCAAGATGCTTTATGTTGAAGCGACAATATGCCAGCAGATAAAATAGTATACAGAAAGTATATTTTTATGAGGCTTGTTTTAACGTTGTGGTGCAAATTTGCACCCTTGTCAATAAACAACACCAAGTACAAGCCTGGGGAGGGGGGAATCCTCTGATATGTGTACTTCTTTGTCACTTTGCCAGTTTCTTCTACTGGTTTCATATATTTCTTTTTTTAAAAAAAGAAAGAAAGAACAGCAACTTGTTTGGCACTGATTCCTTCCCTCAGAAGGATGCATGTTTGCTCAGTTTCTTAAGAGAGAGATTTAACTAGGCATTAAGATATTAAAGTTATATCCAAAGTTGGCAGAAACAAGAAAGGCTCCTGAACCCTCCCCCCTTTACACTTCATTACCAACTGCCAAATTTAGATTCAAAAGCAAAACATTTGCTGCCAACACAATAAAAATTTTCATCCTTGGAGCTGTACTGAAATTGGGTAAAAACCATTGTGGCATTCTGCTTCCATAGTTTATTTATTTCTTACAATTCTATCCTGCCCTTCCTCCCAGAAGAGTCCAGGATAGCAAACAACAATTTAAAGCATCTAAAAACATTTAAAAGCATTAAGAACATCTAAAATCATTTAAAAACAGTCACATACCCTCAATGCAAATAATGTCAAGTTTGCCAGGAACAGCATTTTTCAGTCATCAAATGCCTGGGTGAGTAGAAACATTTTAAAAATCCTCCTGACTCCTAACAATGAGGGAGGCAGCTGCATTTCACCAGGGAGGGCATTCCACAAATGGGGAACCACAACCAAGGAGGCCCTGTAAAGGGTCAACAGCAACCGATCAGCATAAAAGTGGCATAGCTGCAATTTGTTGATGCTGAAATCCAACATCACTTGAGCTGTGTCTGAGGCATTTATTGACCTGACTAAGGCTTTTGACACTGTAAATCGTAATGCCCTGTGGACTGTCCTTCTGAAAATTGGCTGCCCACATAAATTTGTAAACATCATTCGGCTCCTCCATGATAATATGACAGCAACAATCACAGATAACAATGGCTATCAAAGTGAACCATTCACAGTGAGATCAGGTGTTAAACAGGATTGTGTTATTGTCCCGACTCTATTCATTATTTTTATTGCCATGATCCTACACTTTGTTGAAGGGAAACTCCCCACCAGAGTAGAAATCATATATCAAACCGATGGAAAGCTCTTCAATCTGAGCAGGCTGAAAGCAAAGAATAAGGTTACAGTAACTTCCGTCATAGAGCTTCAGTATGCTGATGACAATGTAGTGTGCGCACACTCAGAGGATGACCTCCAAACCATCCTAAATATCTTTGCAGAAGCTTCCGAAAAGCTTGGCCTATCACTCAACATCCAAAAAACCAAAGTGCTGCACCAACAAGTACAAAATAACCCCTCTGCAGCACCACAAATCCAACTCAGTGGTGTAACGTTGGAAAATGTTGATCACTTCTCCTACCTAGGCAGTTATCTTTCCACAAGGGCCAACATTGATGCTGAAATCCAGCATCGCCTGAGCTCTGTGAGTGCAGCTTTCTCCCGATTGAAGTGCAGGGTGTTTAAGGACCAGGACATTTGCAGGGAAACCAAAATGCTTGTTTACAAAGCTATTGTACTACCAACCTTACTGTACGCTTGTGAAACATGGACCAGTTATAAACGCCATCTCCAACTCCTCAAAAGATTCCATCAACGGTGTCTCCGAAAAAAATTACACATCACTTGGGAAGACAAGTAAACAAATACCAGTGTACTAGAAGAAGCTCCAGTACTTTGGCCACCTCATGAGAAGAGAAGACTCCCTGGAGAAGACACTGATGCTGGGAAAGATGGAGGGCACAAGGAGAAGGGGGCGACAGAGGATGAGATGGTTGGATAGTGTTCTCGAAGCCACAAACATGAGTCTGACCAAACTGCGGGAGGTAGTGGAGGACAGAGGTGCCTGGCGTGCTCTGGTCCATGGGGTCACGAAGAGTCGGACACGACTAAACGACTAAACAACAGAAGAAGCAAAGATCACCAGTGTTGAAGCAATGATTCTTCAACATCAGCTTCATTGGACTGGTCATGTTGTGCAGATGCCGGATGTCAGGGAACTGCCATCAGTGCCGGAGGGAGAGAGCAAAATCCAGAGGGATTCCAGAGAGCATCCTGGGATTGGGAGAGGCAGCCCATCTTTTGGGGAAGAGAATCAGCGTAGCACCAGTGGAGAAGGGGGGCAGATGGGGGAAGCGGCGAGGCGGTCCCATGACTCCTTGCCGGGGACCAGCGGGGAGAGTAGAGGTCCTCCGCTGCCTACGCCCTCCTTGCGCAGAAGGCTTTCGCGCAGAGAGAGTAGGAGGAGACTAGGCATCAAAGAGCTTCTTTGCTGGAAGAAGTTTAAGAAACGCCCACTGACGGATTCTGCCAGCGATTGAGACAGCCACGGGTGAGTGGCTGTCCGGACAGAAAAGGTTCACTCAGGCAATACACCCAGGTGTTTGCACCGACTTACGCACAAGCAACCCCTAGAACCATTACACCTGATGATCGTCTTCCAAAGCAACTACTCTATTCCAAACTTAAAAATGGGAAGTGTAATGCTGGTGGTCAACAAAAGAGGTTTAAAGACTGTCTCAAGGCAAATCTAAAAAAAGTAGTATAAACACCAACAATTGGGAAACACTGGCCTGCAAGCGCTCCAATTGGAGAACAGACTTTACCAAAGGTGTCATGGACTTTGAAGACACTCGAACTCAGGACGCAAGGGAGAAATGTGCTAAGAGGAAGGCATGCTTGGCAAATCCACACCGTGATCAACGCCCACCCGGAAACCTATGTCCCCACTGTGGAAGGACTTGTGGATCCAGAATTGGCCTCCACAGTCACTTATGGACTCATTGTTAAAACCATGTTTATGGAAGACAATTTTACTTGGCTACAAGTGATCACCAAAGAAGAAGAAGAAGATTCTGTTTTTGCTCAGCTCCAAGGTACACAAACAGGAAAACTAAAAATAATCGCAAAGAAATAGAAAGAAGCACAGCATCCTCTTTATCCTGAAGTCAGCCCGAATAATGAGCTCTCTTGAAATCCCTCAAAGATGTCCAAAGCTTGGGTTTTGATAAGTCTCATGTGGAAAGGAATTTCATCACAGAGGGTGCAAGCCATCACTTAGAATGCCACTCTTTGCTTCTTTGCAGAAGGTATCATTAAGAGGGTACAAACAATTGCAGTTATTTTTTAAAAAAAAAACACCAAAGTTTGAAACTATAGCTTGCAATGTGAATTTACTGAGCTCATGTTATATAAATGCAATTCGCAGCAGTCACCCTTGCCTCTAGAAAAATGGTCTTTTAATTGTAATTACGAATATGAAGTGCCTCTGTGTGGGTGTTCATTGTTATTATTTGCCTGCCTCCTCAGAGCAGGCATTCCATGGGGTTACTACTGTGTTGATGAACATTTGTTGGGTGTTGAAACCATCTTGAACTTTTTAAAAATGCAAAATAATTTTGAAACTATCTCACCTTGAAGGCAGGCACACACAGTGGATAACAACAACCCTACAAAACAGAAAACCTTTCCTTCCTCGTACTCAAACACCTGCCTTCCCTTCCTGTCACAAACCCTAGTTTTCACAATTTCACTCTCTGCAATTTCACATCAATTACTACCACTGTCCAAACCCCCACATTCTTACCAACCTAGATCTGGTTCTGCTTACACCTAGGAACTCAGTTCCTCCTCTTGGGTGCCTTCTAGCACATAGCATGACGAAGCATCGCTCTCCGCTCCAGAATTTTCAACACAGATTGGCAACCATTCAAGGTGTTGTCATGCACGATGGGAAGGGAATGTTGCTCAGTTGTTCCAGCAACTGAGATACCTTTCCTTGTCCCATCAGACAGTGCCCAAATGGCATTGTGAGAATATGTGTGTTCCCTGGAAAAGAATCACATGTGCATAATAAAAATTGTGAGCCAATTTTGGGCTCTAAAAAAAGTAATTTTGTTTTAGCATTCTCAGGTGACACATAATTGCCGTCCGATTCATAATGTGAAAGGCAGCGGTTCACCAATCTTTACCAAATTGATGATAGTGACTGTGTGTACGGATGCATGGGAAGTGTGTCAATTTCCAAGGGAGTGAGTGGAGTTTGAAAGAGAACTAGGATTCAGCACCTATGGTAGATCACCAGTGGAATGTGATTGCAGCTGTTTGCCCTTCTCTACCATTAACTATCTGACTTTCAGAAGACATCTGAAGGCAGGGAAGTTTTTAATGTTTGATGTTTTGTCGTGTTTTTAATATTCTGTTGGGAGCCGCCCAGAGTGGCTGTGGCTGGGGAGGCCCGGCCAGATGGGTGGGGTATAAGTAATAAATTATTATTATTATTATTATTATTATTATTATTATTATTACAAGTTACTTTTTTGCTGTATCCATGTATATCTTAGTTTACACACACATTCTCCATGCAATTCTTACAAGAAAGGGAGAAAATGAACCTCTGCTTTCTACGTGTAAAGTAGCTGTCAGTAATATGAAGCTTGTTTCATTGCTAGGCTCAAGAATAGGCCAAGAAAGGAAAGAAGGGGTTGCCTTTTCTCTGTTAACTATCTGGAGGAATAAGAATGGTGGTGTAGCATGTATCAGATCATGGACAAAGCAGCGGTCAGTTCTACCACCAAACTGCAAAGGACTGGAACACCTCACTTTCTTCAAATAGAGTTTGTGGGATTTGTTTATCCCATTCCATGTGCCTGTTTATTATCTCCAGTATTTGATGTGTTTCAGGGAAAATCCAGAAATAATTCCTGCAGATGCTGTAAAATGCAGCGGTACACAACATCCAAGCATGGTTATCCCGAAATGCCTCCTAAATATGTGCATATCCACTTAGCTAATAGTAACCTTTCAGCAATTCAGGCATATGAAACATCTGAGCCTCGCAGCCTAAGACAAATGATGGGGGAGAGAGATTTAACAAGAGTAAGGAAGGGGTAGGAACATCACTGACTATTAAACTGGTGAACAGTTACAGAGGCAAGGAATATAAACAAACGGGGAAAACTTTCAAGAAGGATCTCTCTCTCCCTTTCTCTCATATCATTAGACTGTATTAGCAGTTAGGAAGAAAAAGCCCTTCATTAAAAAGAGAAGAGGAAGATAAGGTACACAGCTGTAATCTTGGTGAATAACTCTAGCTGTTGGATTTCATTAAATGAAATTAACTTTGCCATAACCATAAAATGGAAAACATTAAAAGGTGCATTCATCTTTAGCAGGAGCTGAGGGAAGATGAACCAGTAGGTTCAGGTTTATAGAAATTTGCTCCAATTGCCGGCATTCAAAAACGCAATAGGTAGCCATAAAGTCCAGGTACGATGAACCATGACAGAAGAGTGAAATCTGCGTTTGGGGATATAAGATGCAACCACATTAAAAATGCATCTGCTCTCTGAATCTGTGTGTGAAGAAGGCATGTTCCAAGAAGAGAGACCTTCAAGGATGCATACAATGGAATGTGACACGCTCCCCAGCTATGTTCATTATCGTGTTCACTAGCTATTCACTTTACAGCTTTTCCTTTCTTTTGCTCTGGCTGTAATGATTGCTAGGAGAATACTGCCAACACTCTTCTTGTCGTCTTACAGCCTCACAATTGTAATAGCTTATGTCGAACTGCTCCTTAATTGCAGAGCTCTTCAGAACCACGTCCGCACAGAGAGCTTTCTTTGGCATATCATCAGAATTTGTAATAAAAACCTATCACCTTTTGTGGCTCAGACGTCTAAATTGGAGGAAAGGAAGCATTTTGTAGTCTATTTTCTACTTCAAAGATTGTTATGCAGTAGGAAGCAACATGAGAACATAGTTGAGTGGATGTCCAAACTAGATGTACCAACTAGAGATGGACACAGCACTCGATAAGTGAGTCATGCCTATTTCATATGTATTCATTCATAAGTCTATTCTGACCTGTTTTAACATTACACCATTTTTTTAAAAAAAAAAAACCTGCATAAAATATTTTAATACATATTTTATAGCAAAATAAGTATGTAGGTATTTTATCGCAAAATTTGCATTTATAAATGCATTTTGGAGCTGAGAACAGCATTGTAAAATTCAGAGAAGTGTGAAATCTGAAGGATAATTATATTCACATTCTCACATAAGAACGGAAGCCGCAGATGAGGGTCAGTTTGCTCTGGAATTCATGGAAATTAGATTCTGCAAGCATCCCTAAAGTGCCTTATCAGGAAACATTTCAGATAATTTCCAGCATTTGTTATCAAGTAGTCTTACTTGGGAGAGTCATAACAAATGGTTGAATAACTTACTCCTCCTTGGATTTGAAACATAACCAGGAAGTGCTTTCAACACCCCCCGCACCTTCCATATCTTGGAATTATTGTAATTGTATTCTCAGAACAATAAACCTGATTTCTAAGGATATATATATATACAGACAGAGAGAGAGAGTCATCAGCTTCCTTTGTGCTTTCAGTAGCCTCTTTGTTAAATTTGCTTCTACTCCAACACATGCATATACATACATGGGGGGGAGGTCTAAAGCAACAGAGGTGAAAGTGAGAAAGGATGTGTGCGAACGCTGCCAAAGCCTGCCCCACCTCACCCTCTTGGGACGTTTTTACCACTCACTCTGGCTCAGAGCTGTCCCAGTCGCCTCATCCATAAGCTATGTCACAGAGATGACTGTGCAGACAGTTCAGGTCCAGCCCTCCAGAAGCCTTGCCCATTTGCTTGCCCAAAGCACAGTCCCACTCGCTGCACTGAAATTGTGCCAGCTCCATATATTGGGAATCAAGGGAACATGTTGCTTGCTTAGCCCTGCACAGCACCTGTTGTGCCTCTGAAGCCTATGTTGCTTATGTATCATACTCAATTTGAGCATTAAATATTTTGGCAGAAACCATACCCTGAATTTGAATTATTCACCCTACAGTGAGAGCTGGGACATGCAAGTTGCCACCAGGGCAGCCAATGACCCCTTTGTCATAAGTAGCACTGGAGGTGTTTTTTATCTGTCCTGCAAACCCACTTAGTCCTGGGCAGTAACCACGTAGACTTGTATCCAATGTAACATTAAATCTCTTGTTCTGTCAGTGCAAGGATTTGCCCATGTGCAATGGAACCTCCACACTCTGTGTCCACTTCATGAACCTCCTAAATCTGTTACTGCAGTTCCCTCAACCCCCAGAGAAGATTTGGGGACTGCATGGCCTGCACCCAGAGGGACGGAGGGGAAAATCCATTGTGCAGGTGTAGAACCTTGCACTCACAGAATGGGAGAATTGGATGCCCACCCCTGTAAATGTATTGATTAAGCAAAATATTTGTTTGTGCAACAGAGAGACAGACAGAAATTGGAAGCATCTTTCAGAAAACCAAAGGATTGCCCCCAGAATGTTACTCTCTTAACGGTAATGAATGGTGTTACATGAGTAGTGTCATTCAGCATTTTCTACATCTACACTGGTCCGTGATAATTTCCTACCGTATGTCAGTGTTTTAATCTCATTAACAATTGAACTCCTGCAGTTCAGATACTAGCACCTGCCATGTTTTTCAGTTTGTCCCAAACAGAACGAAAATGAATATTTCAAATCAATCCATTCAGTTGAGATTGCTTATTAGTCTCTCCCAGCTCCACAACAACGTGCTCAGCTGCCAAAACAAGTTTTGCAGGATGGTAACAAAAAAGACCCCTGCTGATGAATGGTCCTGAAATTGCTTGCGCTATTCAAGGTTATACAAAATGCCTAAGTATCGAGGACTTTGAATGGGTAGCCACACACAGGCAAATAGGAAAGGAAAAGAGTAGGCATCACGACATGAACTAGCAGGAGAGGATAAGTGGTTCTGCATGTGAATAAAATATTCAGGTATGAAAATAAGGCAAATTCTTCATATCAGAAGGACTTCTGGTAATCAAAACCTCGGGTTTTTTATATGAGCATTTTGTCAAAGAGCAATATCCCAAAGCAGGGGTGCCAACTTGAATAAAATATTTGGGGGGATGGAACAGTAAGCTCACATGACACAGCACACACACACTATTTGAATGGCAAAGCCCATCAACTTTGGGGGCCCTGGCCCCCTTAAATATTTTTTGGGAGGGGGCAAAGGAACTTTGGCCCCTAGGAGTTGGCTCCTATGTTCTAAAGGCTGCAATATACGGTTAATACTCTGAGTTCGGATGGGCTATCAGTCATTTCAGTGGGGCTTGTTCTTGAGGGGAACAATATCTGCATGCTTTAGAAGTCCGTCTGGTGCAGTGGTTGAAGCAGGGGTGTGGAACCTCAGGCCAAGGAGCCAAATGCAACCCTCCAGACTTTTCTTTCTGGTCCTTAGGACTATTCCCAAGCCAGATCCTCTCCCTGGCCATGCCTGATTCTGGCCATGCTTCTTCACACTATTTTAGCCTGGCTGGGATATGTCACTGACCTGTGACAAAGATGCTTCCTTGCCTGAATTGAGGACAGAGAAGTAATAGTAGTAGTAATAGTAATAGTAATAGTAATAGTAATAGTAATAGTAATAGTAATTATTATTATTATTATTATTATTATTATTATTATTATTATTATTATTATTATTATTATTATTTAAACCCCGCCCATCTGGCTAAGTTTCCCCAGCCACTCTGGGCGGCTTCCAATCAAATGTTAAAAACAATACAGCATTAAATAGTAAAAACTTCCCTAAACAGGGCTGCCTTCAGATGCCTTTTAAAAAGAAGATAGCTGCTTATTTCCTTCACATCTGGTGGGAGGGCGTTCCACAGGGAGGGTGCCACTACCGAGAAGGCACTCTGTCTGGTTCCCTGTAACCTCACTTCTTGCAATGAAGGAACCGCTAGAAGGCCCTCAGTGCTGGACCTCAGTGTCCGGGCTGAACGATGGGGGTTCTCTGTGTTTCTCTGTGTGCAGAAACTAGTCTCCTGCACAAAGGTAAATTTATGTTCCATTTCCCTGAGAACATTTGCCTCTGACTCTGCCCACCACTGAGCTCAATGGGCCTTATTCCCTGGCATGTGTGTACAGAATTGCAGGCTTAGAAATCCAGTTTCTAACACACACATCCTTTCTTGTAAAGGCCTAATACTGTAGCAGGGTCTAGTAGATATTTCTGAAAAATTCTGCTCATTAATTGAGCCATGTGAGCGTGAGGCAGTAGATTGTCCTGGACATGAAACTCCACCGGAATAAGCTGAATTCTGAGAGAGGAGGAAAGAAGGAGAGGTTGAAGGTGGGCTAATTGCTGCGAAAAACAAATCAAAGCTAAGGACTGGTTATCATGCTCATACATGCATATGACATCTAAAAAGAAAACGGTGGGGGGGGGGAGGGGGGAGCCAGTTCAGAGAATCTAAGTCAGTTTGGCTTTGATAGCTGCAGGTTCCTCCTTAGCAATTATTAGAGCAGTATTAATCATTCTGTGCTTCTTTCTTGGCAGTGGAATCGTGGCTTCACACTCTTTAGTTAAACGATGGCAGAGCTTTGAAAAAGGCAGAGATCTCAGCAAGCTTAATCTGGAATCCATTCCGCCCCCCTCATCTCCTCCCTTAATTACCTCAGCAAGCAATCTTACCTTTTGGTCAATCTTACCTGACTATGTGCAGGAAAGTTCAACGGATCTGCTGTTGTGTGATCATACTGTAGCAACTCTGAGCGTCCAGTGAGTTAAACATGTGTCAATCAGCAATGCATTAAGAACGCAAGAACAGATTTGCAGGAGATGATCTTATCTACACTTACCTTTGTCAATTAAGTGAAGTGCTTCCAAGTTTTGAGAGTGAAGTCTTGAAGGAAGGGATGAAGAACCCGGTGCTGGACTACAGTTCTCAAGATCCTTGATCACTGGCCATGCTAACTGGGACTAATGGGACTGGAGAGCCAGAGGTCCCACTCTAAAATACTTGCAGAGCAATCCTATGCATGTCTGCAACTGGATCCTCCACTCCGGAGATAAGTGGGTATACGATTGCAACCTTTTGCTTATGTACTTGCACAACTTCTGTGGTTTTAAAATATAGACCAGTGATGGTTGTGCAGTCCAGCTGTGCTTAGATTTCCAAATTCATGGAAACAACATGTACACATAAACAAATTTCAACTCTACAGATCCAGTGTGGTGCAGTGGTTAGAGTGTTGGACCTGGGACCTGGGAGAGCAGGGTTTGAATCCCCACTCAGCCACGAAACTCACTGGGTGCCTTTGGGCCAGTCACCGCCTCTCAGCCTAACCTATCTCACAAGGTTGTTGTGTGGGATTAAAAGAGGAGGGGGAGAACTATGTACACTACCCTGAGCTCCTTGAAAGATAAATGTAGCATGAACATAATAAATAAAATAAAATAATAAATAAATAAAAATACTTTCTCCTCTAGGTTGATTTCAGGATTCTCTCAACCACACAGCCAATTCCACTAAACTGAATTAAATTAGCATACTTCAATTTAAGTAAGCCATGGATTGGGCTGGAAGCCATTTTTGAAAGTCAGAATAATTTACTAAATGCATTCCAGTTTTAACATTTGTATCAGAAATGTTCAGGTAGAACTACTTGTGGTTCCCCAAAGCACCTAGCTGGTTACTTTGGGTAGAAGTTGCTGCACTGGATGAATTCCCATCATTAATAGGCCAGATGTGCCAAACAACCATCACTCAAGCTTTGGAGTGGATCTGATTAGATCTTTTATAAGGAAATATTTAACTTCTTATAGATAACCCTTAGGCAGTTAGGGATCTACACATGCCAAGCTGATTTTCAAATTGTTCTGCTGTTAGAGCAGAGCATCTATTAATTTTGTTTTGCAAGAAATGTCAGGCACACATCAGTAATGCTGGGTATATATTTATCTAAACAGAGTGTGACAGCTCATTCACTAATGAGGACTACTTTTCTTTTTCTTCTCACATCACTTATTAAAACCTGTGGCTAGGAATGCTAGAAACTTTCTACAACAACAACAAATAGTCATCATTCTCAGGTCCTTTAAAAAAACAAGGCTACAAAACTGAACTTTTGGTGTCCATGCAGTCACTAGCTTTTCATATCCAAAGTGGAACTGAGTATATGGTCGACTGATAGGCACAAATCTTAACTTTTTTGTGTTTGTTTCCCCTAATGCCAGGCTTTTAAAGTTTATGACCCTTAATAGCCATGTCTGCTGGTATACAATATTTATTTCAACAGAAGCAATAAAACAGTTTTACTCCTTTTTAAATTGACTAAGAACTGGGAGAATCCGGAGGGGGAAACCAGGGCTCTATTGGAGAAATGAGTCTGCACTTGTGGAACTAATGCTTCTCACGTGCTTTATTTCTTTATCTACCCTCAGCATTTCAGGGGTATGGAATCCTACAGATAGCCCACTGGAGTCTCAAGCATTTGGGCTCTTTCCATTAGTTCTATTTCTCTGCTTGGATGAAGGGCCCAGGCACAGTGAAGTGAAGGTGAAGTTGCAATAAATACAGGACAACCACTTGTGATTTGAGCAGGCCGCAGCAATGCACACCCAGGTGATCCTTGCGAAGCTTGGGATGCTTACATTGGTTCTGTGTGGGCTGACAGAATTCCCTAGCGCAGTTGGTAAGATGCAAAAAGAGTTAAGAGTGGATGAACACAGATTGGCAGAGGCTTCTTTCTGGACGTATGGTAGTCCTAGATAGTGAGCATTGAACCCAGGGCTTTCTGCATGCAAAGCAATGCTCAACTACGGGGCAATTGTCCTACACAGTGTCTTTACTGCAGCACATGGTGGCTCCGATGAATGAGGAGAGAGTGGTGTATCGACCACCCTAAAGGTGCTCGCTCTTAGGGGGAGGGGATGGGGTGTGTCTCTGCTGCCTTCTGAGAGAGGGGGCAGTGGGTACCCCACTTGCCCTGATACACTGCCCTATAGGGAAGGGGGTAGTGAGTGTCCCCACTGCCCTGCCAGCCCTCCCCTGTGTCAGGGGAGTGGCTCCACTCTCCACGCCACCCTGCATCGTGGGGCTTCCCTGTAGGGAAGCAGGAAGTAGGAAGTATTTCTCACCTGTGTGTTTTGTGGCGTGGCACCCCCTTGTGGGGACAGGAGTGGGGAGTGTTTGCTCCCTGTGGTGTAGTGCTCCCCAATGGGGGTGAGGATTTTCCCTGCACCCACGTCGTGCCTGTCACCGCAATGGCCTGAGCCCCTGAAGGCTTCACTCAGTCCAAGTTCTTGGCACTGAAAATTGCCTCTTTTCTTCTTTTCCTGTGAGTCACACTTTAAAGTGCCCTTTGTTTGGTGCTACGGCAAAAAGGGGAGAGAAAGAAACCTACTGGCTTCACTCTCACCATTCACCTGAGAGCCCAGACGCCTCAAAGTCTTTGGCTGCTTCCAAGGCCCTACCTGTGGCCACCTCCTTTGCCGCTGTTGCTGCCGCCACCACCGCTGTGCTTTGGGTGTCGACTGAGGCTGTGGCCTGGGCACAGCTGGCTTTTACAGCCAGGGAGCAGACCAGAGGGGAGAAGTTTTCCCTCTGGTCCACTCCCTAAACCACACCCACATGTTCACCCGTGATTGCCTGCAACCGTGACAAGCCCCAGCGGCTAGCATGGGTGGTGGAGAAGGAACTGCTGTCTTTCCCCGACCACACAAATGCCCCTCCGCCACTGGACCGCAAACACCACTCAATCCCATCAATCATGTTTATTGTTTATAGCCAATGGCCATCACAATGCAATACGAGCACAAATCACACAGCTACAAAACAAAAAAGCAACCACTGTTCTCCCCACCAGCCAGCGGGTAACCAGCCATTAAGGATTCCACCTTTGCAGCATACGGTAGTTCTTAACCCAGGCTGAAGACTCCACTGAACCATTATTTTTGATACTTGGATCTCCAGAGCAGAGAATATATATTTGTCTTTAATATCCCCACCCCACCAAGGATCAGATAATTGCTCCGCAATCTAAGAGACAGCATTTTAAATTTTCATTTCAGTTGCTTGATATGGAATTAACTCTCTCTCCCGCCCCCCCCAGTAGCATAATTTTCCTCTCCAGTATTTTATTATGCTGCCCCCCCCCCAAACCCTCTTGGCTAGAAATGAAGAATGCAAAAACTGTGTTGGCTTTCCACGGTTGAAATTCTCTGCCTCCTCACATTGCCTTTTTTGTCGTTTATTCATTTCTACCATTAATACACATGACAAATTCTGATTGCATTTGCAATGATGTCGATTTGACTTCAAAGTAGCTCTACAAATCCTGCTAGGAAGTTGCAAATGGGTTGCCCTAGTTGAACACAGCCGCTTTGGCATCGTTCCGACGGAGACTGTAAGCCTGCCTCTGTGCCGTGCTGCTTGACACAGCCCGTGAGGGCTTCCCCTAATTTTGGATTAGTGATATGTGCAGAATAAATTCTTCTTACCATGTTGGCAGATCCTTCAGGAGACACCGACTTCCTGTGCATAGGAGGCAGGACCATAGCTCTGTGACAGGGCAACTGCCCTGCATGCAGAAGGGGCCTGGTTTGATCCACAGAAACTCTAGGTAGGTCTGAAAACGTCCACTATGAGCTGCTGCCAGTCAGTGTAGCCAATAGTGAGCCATGGCCTGATTCTGTATATGCTTCTTATTTTTCCTGTACAGTGGTACCTCGGGTTAAGAACTTAATTCATTCTGGAGGTCCGTTCTTAACCTGAAACTGTTCTTAACCTGAGGTACCACTTTAGCTAATGGGGCTTCCCACTGCCGCCACGCAATTTCTGTTCTCATCCTGAAGCAAAGTTCTTAACCCAAGGTACTATTTCTGGGTTAGTGGAGTCTGTAACCTAAAGCGTCTGTAACCTGAAGTGTCTGTAACCCGAGGTACCACTGTACTGTATTCTCCTATCAGTGATAAATGGAGTCTCAGAGCCCAGGATTCCAATTCTCACTCTGCCATGAAGCTTACTGCTGAGTACCACATTCAAAATAAATACATCCCCATTGTCAGGTGTGTAATGGCTTGAGCTTGCAGATCCTTCCTACAGTCAACCATGGAACCTGACACATGATCTGTGCAGTGGACTAGTCATATTCAGCTGTCTTCAGTTATCTGAATTTGATTTTTTTTAAAGGGACAATAAGCACCCTGTCTCTTAAATGCCTGACAGGCTGGCTCAACTCTATAATTTTGGCACTCAAAAGACTCTTAGAGATAATGAGTTAGAAATATATCCAACTACTTGACAATAATTCCAGAAGTTGTCTAACAGGCATAACTTTTTTGTGTGGGTTGGGAGCTGAAGTAGGCCTGGCTTTTTGACCCAGCCTATTACAGTGGAGAGGTTTGCAGGACAACTTTGATGGCAGGAGCCATTGTTTGCTAAAGGAAACATTCCATTTGAAAGGTTATTTAGTGGGATTGTTCGGCCCCTTAACAAACAGTAGCAGAGGATGAGATGTTCAAACAACTCTTGATTTTAAAGGCATTTGAATCTGCCATTACTACAAGAGAAAGAAATGTGGACGCCTTGAATGACGTACAGTCGTACCTCAGGTTAAGAACTTAATTCGTTCCGGAGGTTCGTTCTTAACCTGAAATTGTTCTTAACCTGAAGCACCACTTTAGCTAATGGGGCCTCCTGCTGCTGCCGCGCCGCCGGAGCACGATTTCTGTTCTCATCCTGAAGCAAAGTTCTTAACCCGAGGTACTATTTCTGGGTTAGCAGAGTCTGTAACCTGAAGCGTATGTAAGCCGAGGTATTAAACGGTAACCGAAAACCCTTATCACTCCTGCTCTGTGAAAATGACATTTGGAAGAGGCAAAAGGCAGTTCAGGAAGAAGGGACAAGGGAATGGGTGCTTAATTAACCCTTTCCCCTGCAACCACTAATTTCCTCCTTCAGTCCACTCATAAACTCCCCGCCCAGCTGCACCCACCCCACAGTGGGTCCACAGGTGTCAGGAATGTTCCTTCCCAGAGTGAAAGTGAGGGCTCCGAGGAGGGGGGCAGGCAGAAAGAGATGGAGGCTTGCTTTCTTCACAGGCAGAGGGGGAAGCGAGCTCCTCCTCTCCAGGAATGCCAGTCATAAATTTCCAGGGCAATGTAAGGCAGGCAGAGGAGCCGCAATTTTCAGACACGCTCTCAGGTGAGGAGGTGCAAGCTGAATGGTCAGTTCCTGAGTCCCCTCGCTCTCAAGAGATTGGACAGAGTTCAGGCTTGGTGTCAAGCCCACAAGAGGAGGAGGAGCCAATGGTGTATTTCCTGTTGGAAATGAGGCCACGCCCCCAGTGGGCTCAACGGACCCTTCTAGCGAGCTACTGTGTAAATAGCAATAAATTTGAAAGTTATAAAACCACCAGCCTGCCATCTCATGATGTGAGAGGGAGATTGTAAATCCTGACAACAGGTGTGTTTCCTCTAGAAACACTCACTCTTTTTTTTAGAAAAAAGTGGATTGGGGAAGTGCAAAGGGATAATGTAATTACCCCTTCCCTCCCTACCTCACCACTGCAAATTGCTCCCTCACAACACTTTGCAGAGAAGTGGCAGCTCCTGTTTCAATACCAAAGGAGGGACATTGCCCAGTTTCTGCTCCAAAGCTGCTTTGCAAATAAACATTCCTAGCCATGAGGTCATCCTGAATCTCTAATTCAAGTTTAAATATTTAAGAAAGCCATTTCTAAGTGTAAAACAAACAAACAAAACCCTATCCATTAATTCAAGCTAAAAAGCAGTTACTCTGAAAATGACTGGTTTCTGCATCACACAGATTTATCACTATTCAGAGCACCTTCCAGAAAGTGGATTTGGCCAATTGCCCTTTGAAAAGTTCCGTGCTGGCAGCAAAGATGAAAATTTTGGTCAAATGTGAAAACAAATCAATATTTTCATGCAGAAGTACTTTAGATACTTGGAAAGCCGCTTCCCATATATAAAAATTGTAATCATTTTTCTACTTCCAAATGATAATAAGGCTTTTTTTTTTCATTCAGGACATAGCAGTTGTACTATGTTTTACTAATCCCAAAGGGAAACAGCCACAGTTTAGCAGTACGAGGGCACGCTTTGCATATGGAAGTTGGGTTCTGTCCCGAGCATCAATATGGAAAAGCAGGTCTTGGCTGAAAAATTGTATTTTCTCTTAACTTCATAAATAAGGGGTTGGGGAGGGATACAGTCACCCATAGCCAGACCGGAATATGGATGACCTAAGTTCATCTACGCTGAACCATGAAGCTCACCTTGGGTGAGTCACTGTATGCCTTCTTATAGCTCTCATGTTGCTCTACAAGGCAGTGGGGAGTAATGGCAAACTGAGCATCCCCTGGTATCTGCACATGCAGCACAAACATTTGTAGCGAGTAGGCCTTCATGCATCTGTATATATGCACAAAAGTGCCCATGCAACCTGGAACCCTGTGCAATTGGGATTCAGAGCTGCCTAGATGTCTTCGGGTGTTTAAGTAAAGACTCATTCTCTACAGGTGTTTGTGATTGCAGATGCAAGGAAGAAAGGCTATTCAGTATATGCAAACATCTGGCTCGTCTAAGACTTTATAGAACCTTCATTCTCAATTAGGATGGAAATCAAATGTGGAGAATATTGCTATTCTTAATGTACAGTGGTACCTTGGAAGTTGAATGGAATCCATTCCGGAAGTTCGTTCGACTTCCAAAATGTTCGGAAACCAAGGCATGGCTTCTGATTGGAAGCCCCTGCAGCCAATCGGAAGCTGCAGAAGTAACATTGGACATTCAGGTTCCAAAGAACGTTTGCAAACCAGAGCACTCACTTCCGGGTTTGTGACGTTCGGGAGCCAAAATGTTTGACTCGCAAGGTGTTTGGGATCCAAGGTACTACAGTATCTTTATTATTTTCCAAGGGAATCCTTGTTGAGTTAATACTTTCTTGTCCCTTGGGAGCTGCACTCAAGATCTGATGCTTTATGGTTTACATATTTTATTCTTTGGTTGTTGTTACGTTTGCATGTCTTTTTTTTTGTTAACAAAACTATAAAATGTTAAATATTTTAAAAGAAAGGCTATTGAGTGTGCCCACACTCCCATGCAAAGCAACTAGGAAACTATAACCACTGAAGAATACTTTTCTCTCAGCCTCTTTTACTTCGCAAGACTGAGCCCAACTCTTACAGACTAGGTTCTGTATTTCTTTAGACTGGCAAATGTGTCAGGATATTACTTTAATGTGCCCATGAGTTTTATGTGAATGCCGTTCTGCATTAGGTACTTCACATTTACTCAATGTATGCTTTATTTCTTGTAATAAACAAGAAATCTTTGAATAGTTTGGCGTGAGAGCATATTCTTGTGGAAAGGCTTAGTTAGGCTTGTGTCCAGGGCAGCATACGAGTTCTTCTCTTTCCAGTGAATATGTTCTAGCAGCCATATGTGGAATGGACACACATGGGGATTCTGACACACACATGTAACAAGTGCTATGTGCATGAAGATGGTAATTCAGCTAGGGAAGACACAATGAGAGCCAATGTGGCAAAGCGGTTAGCATGCCGGACTGGGAAGACCCAGGTGCAAATCTCCATTTGGACGTGAAGCTCACTGGGTGAAACTGAGCCCATCATCCTCTCCCAGCCTGATATACTTCACAGGCTTATTGCGAGGATAAGAATGTTGTTGTTTAGTCGTATAGTCGTGTCCGACTCTTCGTGACCCCATGGACCAGAGCACGCCAGGCACTTCTGTCTTCCACTGCCTCCCACAGTTTAGTCAAACTCATGCTGGGTAGCTTTGAGAACACTGTCCAACCATCTCTTCCTCTGTCGTCCCCTTCTCCTTGTGCCCTCAATCTTTCCCAACATCAGGGTCTTTTCCAGGGAGTATTCTCTTCTCATGAGGTGGCCAAAGTATTGGAGCCTCAGCTTCAGGATCTGTCCTTCCAGTGAGCACTCAGGGCTGATTTCCCTAAGAATGAATAGCTTTGATCTTTTTGAGGATAAGAATAGAGGAGTGCAGACCCAGTACATTGCCTTCAGCTTCTTGGGATAAAAATGCAATAAATAAATGAATAAATAAAATACGGAAGCAGGGTTCCGTGCAGATGATCTCTTTCTGGATGGGGGGAATAAGTGGATGTGATTCATTCAGTTCTCCATCCTGATTTAACTTGAGTTGCATGTTCACAGCCCTTTTAAGAACAAAGGGTTCTGATGTTCAGTAGGAGTACAGGTTTGTAAAGAGGGACTTCCTAGACAGAGATTTGACTGTTCTACATGTTTTGTGCTGGATTGTAGCTGATCAGTAGTAGTGTCAAGATTCTTAGCTGAACAAGATTGAGTTCCAAGTCTGATCGTACCTTAGGTTATCAAATTTTGTGTTTACCAATAACTGGGATATATGTTTGTGACTGCAGCTATGCTGATTCGTTTAAATCAGATCATAAGCTATTTGGTGAAAGAAATTACATTTTCCTTGAGTTACAGCTGTTTAGCGAATGCAAGGTAGTCTGATCTAATTATAAATGTTTGTCATTAAAGAAATCAACTTTTCTTCCCAAAGGTTAAATGCTGTAATTCTTCTAATTATTATTTGCTAGACTTTTGTGAAAACAGCTTGTAAATGCCTGAACTTGCCTGGGGAACAAAGAGAGAGGGGGGGGATGGGAGAGAAAGAGAGATCATGGTTGTTCATTGGAACAGCTAGTCCCTCATTCAAAAGAAGCAGAGCTCAGCAGAAAAGACTTTATGTGGGAGCTATAAATGGTGGAAACAACTACAAAGCCACTTTTCCTGAAAAATGAAAAATAAAATTCCTTGATGGTGGCGAAAAGGCAAAGAAATAGTCTTTGCTGACAGGAAAATTGTTGTTGAACATTGTTCGGTGTTTCCTTATTAGCAAAACTTTCACAATTGCAACCATGTGTCAAAACAGAATAGAATTCTGATCATGCAATTCTTCAAAATTTAGTTCCTCTAAACATGAAGATCCCATTTAGTCATTGGAATTTGTGTCCTCAAAGCAACTTACAAGTTACAGCATTTATGCAATATAAATAGAAACACATGTGCCAAAATTGAACAAAGCAAGCAGCCCCCCCTGGAGCAGGAATCTGCAGTGTCTTAATTGGTAAAATTATTATTTATTAAATTTCCTTCATCTGAGGATCACAGGGCAGACCATACATTTAAAGTGCGGGCACACATAACGATCCTGAGAAGTGTGCTTGTGGGCTGTGTACAAATCACTCTTTGGAATTTGTGATAGCAATATTGTTTTGGCATGCATTTTGGGGGGGGTGTTCATGCTAAATAAGAACTGAGTTAGCTTAAGAACTATCTCTCTCTCTCTCTTTCTCTCTCTGTTACTACTATTTGTACCCACTTTCAGCTGCATTAAATTCTTTGCTTTCTCCATTGATGTCTACCAGTGCTCTCTCTTCCATCCCTTGGGACATTTAGAAATAGCTTCTCAGTGTGAACCAGAAAGCGATATATTCAGAGTGGTCTCTCACCACTGACATCTTTCAAATTTCTTTATTATACTACTTAAAGTAATACAAATCTCTAAATGTTTTACATACAAAGTACAACAACTTTCAATAAGTTTTCCTTTAAAAAACTAGATAAAAATTAAATAAAAACAAATGCAATCATATCTATCCATCGCATATCTCTTTCCTGCATTCTGTTCCCTCCTTCCACCCCTACTCAGTCAGCTAGCATTTTCTGCCACTGAATTATTTTTTACACTCTTTGGAGTTTGTTCACTCACTCCCAGTTTTTTTAAAAAAATATTATTAAGATTTTCTTTGCAACTCTGCAAACATTAGGGTCACTTCTTGGTAGTGGGGTAGTGTAGTTTTAGCTCTAGCTATATATCTATATATGATTACAATTAGATTATCTTGGTATGTACACATGTGTACAAAGTAGATATGTTCGCAAGGCTCTATCAGCTTAATACAATAAGTCATGGTTAGTAATTCATAAACTAGCAGGGGGCCTGTTTCAGACTCCATTTGAAAAGAACAAATAGCACATGCTAAATGAGTGTGTGAGGGGGGCATAGAATCTACTGGGTACTTGAAATTCACTTTCCTAAGCAGAGATCTGGCTTTTCTAGCTGTATATGATTTGCTACTTTTTACCTGAGATGTGAATTGTTACCTCCTTTTGGCTAGTATATAATGTTCATTATACCTTGTGATGCCTTTGAAATAAATTTTATACTTACGTGCAAGGTTGATATATAGAAGTGTTAATAGGGTCCTGAAGGGAACCAGCATTCGTGGCAATAAGTGTTAGGTTTCATTTTTCTTTTTCTTTGGTTATTGTGGTCATGTAGACTGCAATAGCTCTAATGGATTCATTTTTATGTTTCTTTCTCTTTTTTTCGTGCACAGAGAGTCTTGTTTCCTCGCCAGCTATTAGCCTCAGTGTCATTGTAATGTGCACATTTTTTTGTCCCCAAACCAACTTTTTCATAGCAAATGATCTGGACTGGGATGTCATTGTAATGGTCCTGAACTGCAAAGGCATGGAAGCAGCAGTTTTTCACAGTTACTCCTGCACTCTGAAGCAGCCTTCCTTCATCAGTTACCTGTTTTCAGTTAACATAGTTTTTGGCCTGGCTGGTGTATACCAGCTGTAGCTCACCCCCCCAAAAAAAACACACACACACCGCACACCTATGGGAACTGTAGGTTGTGAAGGGTGTTGAGGGATTGTAGCTGTGTGAGGGGTAAACAACAGTTCCCATACTTCTTTGGGAAAGTCACAACTGTGCTACACATGTGCTTTCAGGGCCGTCTTTACCTGGGGGTGCAAGGGGTGCGGGGCACCCGTGTGCCAAATTCTGGGGGGTGCCAAATGTATACCTACTGTATACTGGTGTCTCTCGATCGGTGGCAGTGAAAAGCAATGGACCAAAAGTCCCTGCCCCCCCGTCACTCTGTTACTCCGTAGGAAACAAAAGCCTTGGCCCAGTATACCTGAAGGAGCGTCTCCACCCCCATCGTTCTGCCCGGACGCTGAGGTCCAGCGCTGAGGGCCTTCTGGCAGTACCCTCATTGCAAGAAGCAAAGCTACAGAGAACCAGGCAGAAGGCCTTCTTGGTAGTGGTGCCCGCCCTGTGGAATGCCCTCCCATCAGATGTCAAAGAGATAAACAACTACCTTACATTTAGAAGACATCTGAAGAGGCAGCCCTGTTCAGGGAAGTTTTTAATGCAGATCTTTGCACCCCGGTGGCACATATGCTAAAGATCGCCCTGTGTGCTTTCAGTATATGGTGTGGGTGTGATCTATGTGTGTGCACATGGTGTGTAATTTTTTTGCGAATGAGGTCAGAGGAAACTAGTCTTAGGGATTCTCTCTTAGATGAGGGTTAAAAATACGTTACAAGGAATAACACCTCGGCCACGCTTGGGATCACAAAGCACAAAAGTAGCGGGGGGGGGAGACTTCCATCAATTAGCATCACTTTATGGGAGACATCACTTTGCGGTACGGAGAATATTGTTCTGAGACATGGAGAGATGAAGGGTAAATAAATGGTATTGAATACAGATAACAAGCACACTGTGGGATGGGATCTTCCTATCTGGAATGGAAAGGAAGCGAGAGAGACTATGTGCTAAGGTAAGAGAAAGGTAAGAGTGAAGCCACAAATAAAAACAAACAGGGTTTCCCCACCACCACCACCAACTCTTGTCTGATATAGGTTAGATTGCAAATTAACCTTTATTTCCATACTGCAAAGCCCCATGTAGAAGGAAGACAAAATGAATTGTGGTGTGTTGAACAAATGCTTTGGAACATGTTCAGATTATGATTAGATCTTTCCCCATTTTTAAAAGGAACAAAGAGTAATTTGAAATGTGTAATTACTTTTTAAATCCATTCCGTGATGGTGCTTCCTGATATAGCAGAAAGTCCAAATGCAACTTAGGTTTAAATATTATCAAGAGACTGAAATGTAAGAAATGATCATTTATTCTGATCCATTCCCCCTTCCTTTGCTTCCTTTTGTCCTTTCTATTTTTGCCATGCCACGTGAAAAAAAATATTTGAGTAGCCAAGTATGCTTTCTGCAGTTCATGAGAGTCGCTTTTACTACATAATGCTAAATACGGCAAATAATTATGTTAACAAGAATTCCCTAATTTAAAAAATCATTTTTGTTAATGCATTGATCTTCTTCCAAACTCTTTAGCACAAGCCTAACAATGAACTTCTCAGCGTGCTGTGCAACTGCCAAATAGCAACACAGCTCAGTTTAATACCTAAGCATCATATTTTATTTTGTTTTAATTCCATTTATGAATCACTTCACATAGAATATCTCAAAGTAAATTCATAGTAAAAAGACTTTCAGCAATAAAACAATTAAAAACAAGTTCATATGTGAAAACTATGTCTTCATTCCCCACCTTACCCTGAGCCTAGTACAAACTTATAACTCAGGAAACTAGTTTATACCAAGTCAGACTGTTTGTTATTCCAATCGAGTAGGTCTACTTAAGCGTCAGCAACCATTTTAAGCCTAATTTCATTTATGTGTTGCATTTGTAGCCCACCTTGCTCTCTGAGGAGATCAAGGTGGCATACACGGTTTTTCTGCACCTCGCTTAATCCCGATAGCAACTCTGAGAGGATATTTGAACCCTGGTCTCCCAGGTCTTAGTCAGACACTCCAATCCAGATTCAGCGGCTGGCTCCTCCAGAACACTCGGTCATGACATTGCGCATATGCATGTTTCACGTGTGACATCACATGCACAGGCACAGGTGATGTCACACACAATGCATGCTGGGGTCTCTCAATCTTGGGGGGCAACCTGGCGCCTCTGGAATGGACCTTCCCTCTATGGCTGATTTGCAGCAATCAATCAATACACTGCACATCTCTATGAGCAAATTGCATAATTTAAAAATATCCAGGTAGGTTTGGATTTTGGTACTAATGGGTGATTGCAATAATGTATTTTGAAATGTAAAATATTGATTTGGGGGGGGGACTTCAGAAGAGCGATCTGAAGTTTACAGCATGTTATTTCTTGAAGGAGAACTATTTGAAAATGATTTACAGATGGTATTTAACTCTGAGTAGGCTTGCTAAGATGTACAAGACTGAATCAGATAAGTGGTGGATATGGAATGAGGTTGAGGGTATCTTCTTCCATGTGTCATGGACCTGTAAAAGAGTAAAAGGGTATTGGGAAATAATTCATAATGAATTGAAGAAAATGTTCAAAAACACTTTTCCAGAAAAACCCCAGAGTCCTTTCTGTTGGGGATAATTCAGACGGAAATTCCCAGGTGTCAAAAAAGCTTATTTATGTATGCCACTATTGTGGCCTGTGTTTTGTTAGCCCAAAAATGGGGAAAAATGCCAGGTTCCAACTAAAGAAGAATGGCAACTTAAACGGATGGAATGTGCACAGCTTGCGGACCTAACATATAGAATAAGAGAACAAGAAGAACACACATTTAAAGAAGATTGGAAAATGTTTATTGAATATATGGGGGAAAATTGTGTACACTTGAAAACGCTGGAAGCATTAAGATAAACTCAACAGAATAAATAAGTTTTGATGGATGTGATAATTGAATATTGAATGGTTTAGTTTATGTAAAATATGCATGGATTTAGGTTATGCAAAATGAACCATGGAAAGAAAAGAAGGGAAGTCATTGATATTTTAAGGTTGTTCAAATAAATATTCTAAATTGTAAAATAGATAATTTAATTTAAAAAAAATTGGGGAGGGGGGAAGAATTGTAAATTTTAAAACCTCAGATTTAGAAACATTCAGCTTTCCAGCATAATTTTCTAACACCCATTTAGATCCTGCATTTATTTTAGTTGTATCTTTTATTCATTTGATTGGATTCTGTCTTAATTGTGTTCTGCAAGGTATGTGACATTCCTCACTTGCATCGTTTGTCTTTGTTTGAAAACACAACACTTCTATCTTTACTCGGGATATTTAAACCTACCTGTTCCAATACCTGTTTCATGCATCTGATGAAGGGGGCTCTGGACTACAAAAGCTTATGACGGAATGTGTTAGTCTTTAGTAGATTCTTTAAGTCTAAGTGGATACTTCAGATTACATGATGCTAAAAATAATGGATATATTAGGTACCATGAAAAATGCACCTGCAAAAACGGACCATCCTCTAGTGGCTATTGAACTTTCCCACCAGTCAATCTGTGTTTACAATGCTCAGTACAACCAACAGATTTTAATTGCATTAGCTTTGCAGCACCAGAGGTGGCATAACTTTCATGCGAGCTAATTAGATTTGCTCAATTTAAACAGGCACATTAATGCAGCTCAGCAAGGCTCAATTAAATCTGTTTTCAAAGCAAAATCACAATGTGAAGCATTCTGGGTAATGCTATGCAAATTGCCATATTGGCATGGAAGTTGAGTGAGTTGTTAGTGATGCCTATTGGCACAAAAGTAAATTTCTGTAGTCAGATTGCAAAGTCAAAAAAACAGCAAGACATTATTGGCCCACATCCTTTCTTGTGGTGTCCCAAACTGACATTGGTGCCTACCAGAGCCATGAAAGTTGATTTGTAACTTTGTTTTGAGAAAAACAATGCATTTCTCAAGTTTTGCAGTAACTTGTGTGCCTGCTGAGTCAAACTTCTAGATGTTCCATCTTATAGACTCAACAGCTGAAGATCTGGGAAATCTGTTTTATAAGATTATCTTGATCTTTCAAATTTTACTCAGCTAGGAATCGTTTTATACAGGTCCTATGCTTGACTCATATGGCCCACAACCCAGGAGGTCACCAGGTGAGTCACCCAGAGACTACACTGAATTCAGACCTGTCTTAAAATACTACCTGCAGAGAGCAGTATATGCTGACTTAAATCTCACAAGACACATGGGGAAAATAAACATAAGGTGCCTTAAGAGACACCGAGGTCCAGCTCCGAGGGAACTGGTGGTTCTCTCACTGTGAGAAGTTACAGGGAACCAGGCAGAGGGCCTTCTCGGTAGTGGAAACGCCCTCCCACCAGATGTCAAAGAAATAAACAACTACCTGACTTTTAGAAGACATCTGAAGGCAACCCTGTTTAGGCAAGTTTTTAATGTTTGAAATTTTATTCTGTTTTTAGTGTTCGGTTGGGAGCCGCACAGAGTGGCAGGGAAAACCCAGCCAGATGGGTGGGGTATAAATAATAATAATATTATTGTTGTTGTTGTTGTTGTTGTTGTTGTTGTTGTTAGTTGAGCAAGTGAGCCAAGGCAGAAAGGGAGAGTAAAAAAATAAAAAAGGGAACTCCAGCCCTCCATTTATAATGGCTTGCTTGTTTCCTGCAGAGAATGAGTACACAGGACATTATTATAGACATGATCTGATGCACACATATAATAAAGTGAGTTGCCTGGCACCTTGAAGGCTTAAAGGTTGGATTACAACTGCCCTCTTGCTGTCATGTTTATCAGAGTGTAAAATGAGCATATCTGCAGCAATTTCCATATTTAATATGGATTGACCATGAAGCAGAAAGCCCATTGTGCAACTTCCTGGGAACATCAACATCAGCAGGACAGAGTATGTAGTTCTGTAATCTCTTTCCCCATCACAATAACCACCTTAGTTTTACCATAGGTAGATCTATGAGGGAAAAATGTAAATGTAAAACATTCCTGTCTGATACTTATCAGTCTCTTGCTGCTGATACCCATCCCCAGCAACCACAGTCTCTCTGCTGTTCTGGGCTGCACAATTTAACATTTTCTTCTCTGCTGTACTGTGACTCAGTGCCACCCTCCTTGCTGCCTTAAATTCACCAGATACCATTGGCCAACCCAGTTTTGCACACCACAAAAGATTTATCACAAAACTTTGCAGCAGCTATTTATATATATTTTTTGTTTTCTGGGCCAATGAAACACAGATGTGACATTTTGTGCAAATAGATAAATACAATTTGTGAACATTCCCAAGTGTATACACCTTAACCATACCTGTTTTTATTTTTCTGGTAAGAGTTGTTAAAAAATGTTTTGCCCCCTGTAGAGCATTGGAATGATGTGGGGAGTATGAAATTAAAGGTGGGGAAAACAAATTAGGTCTGCACATAGAACATTTTCTAGCCCATTACCAAGAATTGTATAATTCCTAGGACTTTTAAAGGAGAAATATATATCACAGAGAAGATAAGAATTCCTATAGGATTCATTACAGTGATAGCTCTCCTTTATTGGTTTTAAATGCAACAGTTGTGTGAATGCCAACACATAATGCATCTCTGTTGTTAAATATACTCTTGAGATTTTCTATGGACGGTAATAATTGTTCTGGGATAATTTGCTATGTATATGATAATATAAAGCAAGTCTCATCTATGCAGACTCATTCCCTGATAAACGGAGTCAAAATAGTTATATTTTATGCATTTTTATGATGCTGTGTTTAATATTAATTTGAGATTTGAGATTCATAGCTTAGCAAATGTTTTGTGGCCTCTGGATGACCTAAGTATTTCATAAAATGATGTAACAAAAAGTCATAAATTTCATACCAATATAGTTCTGGAAAATTGTATACTCAGAAATTATTGTAATGAGCTGCTGCATAATGTTACGTTGCAATTTTGCAAACACTTGCACATTAAATTCCATCAAAACGAGGTTTATCTTCAAAGCAGAAGTGGTGTTCAAAAATATTTCAAAGTGTTCGAGCCAGATTGCAACGTCCAATCCCTCTTTCGTGATCACTCACACTTATGAGTAAACCTGTTACTTTTTAAAGAAATAGCTCAACAAAAGTTGTTATATAAATCCATGCATACCATCAGTCTGGTACTATTCAATCACAGCTGGAGAGAATTCTAAATGGACTTAGCAAGCAGAGCACTGAATTTGCATAAATAAGCTGGTCATATAGTTAAATGTGGAAAACAAGTTTGCCATTTGTATGGGTCGACATTTGCTGAGATGTTGGGAATTTGTAAAAAAAGGAACTGAGAATTTAAGACCTGACAGGATATGATAAACATAACGGAGTGGAAACAGGAGATATTGGAAGCATATCTTCCTTCAGAATTAAACTGAAATAAGGCTTCTATTTTGTTGTTGTTGCTTAGTTGTTTAGTCATATCCGACTCTTCATGACCCCATGAAGCAGAGCACGCCAGGCACTCCTGTCTTCTACTGCCTCCCGCAGTTTGGTCAAACTCATGCTGGTAGCCTCGAGAACACTGTCCAACCATCTCGTCCTCTGTCGTCCCCTTTTCCTTGTGCCCTCCATCTTTCCCAACATCAGGGTCTTTTCCAGGGAGTCTTCTCTTCTCATGAGGTGGCCAAAGTATTGGAGCCTCAGCTTCACGATGCTAGGATTCAGCAAAAGCCTTAAGACTTGATAACCTTCACCTCAGCCTTCTATTTGTTGAAAAATAATTCGTTCTTAATAGTTATGAAGTAAGTATTTTGAAATGGTTGTGTATTTAGTCTTGTATCCAAATGGAACTGCTGCAAACCTATAGATCAAGGACTCCTATCTAGACACTGAGCAGACTCTGGCATGTTTTGCTTCAGCCAATAAAGCACTATTCCATTTTTGGACACTTTCATAATGCCAGATGCCCACAACCCTTGAGCTTGTGCTCTTACCAACAGCTCCCTACATTAGGGGTAGCAAACCTCACATCTAGGGGCCAAGTGAACACTCTGGATTTCTCTGCCTGGCCCTTGGGATTCACTGCAGCCCAACCCTCTCCCAATGCCAGACTCCTCACTAGCCCTGGTCCACTCCCTCAAGTGCTTTTGCCTGGCTGAAAGGTGTCCTTGGATTCTGACCATGCATTTTACTTGCCTGGATGGAGAGGTGTGTATGAACAAACCTCTAAACGGCATGGCTTGAATGTAGCCTACTGTATAAAGGCAAGAGCCAAGCCTGTCGTCCCGCCCACTTTTTGCCTCTGGCCATGCCAATAAATAGTATAAAGCCCCAGGAAGTATGGTCTCAGGCATTCTCCACCCCTTCTCTACCATTTTCCTCCTGAGTACAATCTATTGTTTCGCTCTTTCAGACCATATCAGGAATCATTTGCAGTGATTTGGGGAGGTTCTGGAATCATTGCCCCTGGTTATTGCATTTCCAAGTGATGACAAATGTGACGGTTTAGTGGGAGAAAAAACCCTTGATAAAAATAGTTAGAGAAAACAAGGACACCTTGAGAAAAAAAGTCCATCATCTGGAGAGGTGGCTGTCTGAATGTTGTCAGGGCAGTTGTGATTGATTGTCCAAAGCCCATGTATACTGAGTTTAGCAGGTGCAGTTGACAGCCTACACAACCAGCTCAGCTCAGCATGGCTGAAAGACACTGTGGCTGACCAAAAAAACAACAGGAGCAAACCTCTCACAAGCTGACAACGGTTGTGTGAATAAAGCATTAGCGATAACACAATTGTTCATTTAAAGGATTTATACCCTTCAGCTGATTCTCAGGGCCATTTACAAAAAAAAAAAGTTTAAAAGATAATGAAGCAAATTTAAACAAACATTAAAATGTCGCAAAATAAAAGAGAAGCATAAAAGCAGCAGAGATAAATGCAAACACAAAGCAGAATGAAACTAGCCCACAGATGATCCTGGGAAAATAAAATTTCAAAGTATTAGCTTGGAATTAAAGCATAATGTTTAGGATTCATTATTTTGCTTTGTTGTTGAGCTTCAGTAGTAATATTGTTGTTTGGACACCATGCCTTGTACCAAACAGTGTCAGTCAACAGGCAATAAGACTTCTCTTAGCAGAATTAGAAGGGATTTTCATCTGGGAGCTGTCCACAGCAGATTTACATAGGCGGTGTGGCTAGCTACAGATGACTATGGTCGCCGGGCCTATCCATTTTCATGTAAAAAATAATGTATTTTCTTATTCAGTACATTTATAAATTGCTAACTAGCCAAAGATCTTGAAGTAGTTTACAATATGGGAGATTGAAATACATTATACATATTCACAATAAATCTATTATATATTTTGGAAAGTTGCTTGCCCATTATGCATGGGGGCACCTCTTAAGATATTGTAACCAAATTATGCATGATTGTTCCTGAGTTCAAGAAGCAGCTTTTAATCTATGTTTCAGTAAAAAGAATGTCATTTGGAATCAAGTTGATGGACTGAACCTTACATAACTGCACTTATTTTAAATACTGCTCTGATTTTTTTGTGGGGTTTTTTTTTCCAGAAATCCTGAGCAATGCCAGGTACAAGATGGCTAGAATACTCTTGAGCACAATTTCAAATGATTTACATTAACAACAGCCAAGTTAAAGTATCCATGTAGAGATGGACTGAAAAAACAATCCACGGGGAGTCCAAAATCTACAACTTAAGAGTGGTGGCATAAAAAGTGCTTTAGCCCTCCTAATTATGGTGGTCATCTTGACTAATCTAAACAGGTAACTTCAAGGAAATGTAAGGGTAGTTTTCCAGGGAATAAAATTACTTAGGGAACTGATTTGCTTGCCAAAACTCTTGTATGCTGCAGTAACTACATTATTATTATTATTATTATTATTATTATTATTATTTATACTGCCCTAAATCCAAAGGTCTCAGGGCAGTTCACAACATCAAAAAACAGTTTTTGCCCATAAGCTTTCCAATAAAGTTTCCATGTGTGTTTGCTTTCACAAAGGGCTACACTTTAAGAAGACAAAGTCAACTTTGTCTTTACGTTTCTCCCACCCAGGGTATTCATAGATTAACATTCTACTTGACACAAACATTCCCTGCAGTTCATCAATAACAAGGTCAAATGGGATAGTCTGATACATTGGGCAGTGATGCAAGTTAATTTTATGCCTTCCATCCAGCAGAGCAAATTGCCTTCCAACACTACTAGCATAAATTAATTGTACCCACAACAGATTTAATTTACACTTTACAACCTAAGGCCTGACCTTTATTCTGCATCCTCAATTTTTCTGGCCAATCTCTTTAAAGTTTAAGAGCTTGTTTAAAAATGGATTGGGGGTAAGAGGGGTGGGATTAGTCTTAAATCTTATCATTAACCCATTTCTCTCTCTCTCTCTCGTCGCACTTCAGGAAAGGGATTTGGTGGGAGGAGGAGGTTTGCTTTTTATGTTACGAGTGTTCACAGAGAATCTGGAGGAAAGGGATGGCGGACCCTTTATGTTGAAGACTGCGCTACTTTGGGGATGCCCAAGATGGTGGCCTACAGATGTTGTTGAACTACAAGTGTTATACCCCACTTTCCTTACTGCACTCAAATGCTCTACCACGGAGCTGCCCACTTTCCTTACTTCCTTACTGAGCTGACCACTTTTAAGGAAGCAGGTTTGTTTCTCAGGAGCTCCAAATCAGCTTTAATTTTTTCAGTCTGAATTTGACAGGATGCTATTGAATCCCACATGGAAATGGTCAAACAGTGACAGTCTGGAAGTGCCCTCTAAGATAGTTCTACTTCTGGAGGGCATTCTGGAATACAGAGTCACCTCAACTCACATTCTGCAAATAATATCTTCCCCTATTTTTCGTTGTATTGTGTGATCAGTTGTGAACAGTGTACCAAGGGCATGACAGTTTGTTGGAGATCAATTGGTAGAGATCAACTAAGCAAACTTTCTTTTCAGCTAGCTCTTCACCAAAAAACGGTGACCCGCCTAAATCTATCCAACTGAATATCTGAATAGAGATTTGAACCCAGGTTGTCTGTGTCAAAATGTATCACCTTATCTGTGGTGCCACACTGAATTCAATTTTTGAAGTTAAATTGGACGAAAAGAAGGCCTTTGAAGTTTGTCAGACAGTCCTAGCTGCTTTGTGTTCCATATCATTTTTTGAGATAAAACGCTCCGAGGAGAAAATCCTATGTGAATTTAACAACTACAGCCATGTTACCACGCAACTATTGTAAGAAACAAGTGGGGATAAAAGAGATGGCAGGTAATTATAGCACAGTACCTGTTCCAGTGTCTGGCATAGAAAGTGCAGGACCAAATCTGTACTGATTCTTGTCCTAGTTAATAATACCCAGAGTTGCTACTATGCTCTCCTCCACTTTAAATAACTTGTGAGTCTGTAGCATGGAATCAAGCATTCATTCCCACCTCCTAAAGAACATTTGTAATTAGATTTGAAAGTTATTGAAAGAACTCAGCAGTGCTGAATCAGTTTCCAAACAGAGTACTAGAAAAGCTTAGGCTGCTGTTCTACGTACACTTACATAGGAGTAAGCCCACTGAACACCATGGGACTTCTTTCTGAATAAACATGTATATGATTGTGACAGCAATGAACCCATGTGCCCAGAAAGTGAATCCTCTTCTTATGCTGAAATCCTATACAGTGGTACCTTGGGTTCTCAAACTTAATCCGTCCGGAAGTCCATTCTGAAACCAAAGCGTTCCAAAACCAAGGCATGCTTTCCCATAGAAAGTAATGCAAAATGGATTAATCCATTTCAGACTTTTAAAAATAACCCCCAAAACAGCAATTTAACATGAATTTTACTATCTAACGAGAACATTGATCCATAAAATGAAAGCAATAAACAATGTATTGCAGTCACACAATCAATCAATCAGTAGTTGAACTGGGTTCCACAGTCACACACACAAAAAACAAAAAAACTGCAAAAACAAACATGCAAAATAAATAGCAAAAACAGACAGATCTCAATGTAACACTCAAAACAGAAGCATGGCACTCAAAATGGAAGCGTAACACTCAAAACGGAGCACATTCGGATTCCGAAAAAGGTTTGCAAACCGAAACATTTACTTCTGGGTTTGCAGTGTTTGGTTTCCAAGTTGTTTGAGTACCAAGGCGTTTGAGAACCAAGGTACCACTGTACACACTTCCTGGGAGTAAGCCTTAGTGAATTCATTAGGATGTACTTCTGAGTAGACATGAGTAGGATTGCACTGTCAAATACCTTTTTTCCTCCTTTAGCTGGAAAGCTGTTTGGATGGAAGATTTACCACAATTTTATGATTAGTTTAGCTTATGAAATTAAGTCAACTAAAAATATATTTCTGCCTTGGTTTTAAATTCTGCATCAGTGGGATGCAATTGCCTCCTGAATCCTTACTTCAAAGATTTTCCGTATGGGTACTGTTTCCGCATGCCCAGGCTTCATCACTGAAATCTGCTTTACAAATTGCAGCACTAATGCAGTGGCTACTAAAAGCTCTTTCCAGTTCATTTGGTGGCTGAAACCTCACCTAATTATGTACAAACTCCATGCCAAGGACACAAACACCTGATTTCATTGCTAGGCCAAGGGAATCCTAATGTGATAAGGCTGATCCATATGCAGAGAGTAGTCTTCAAATACTGAGCAGAACAGCACAGAAATAATTTTTGTCAGGGTTTCAACATAGCCCTGTGTCTTTGCATTGGCTTTAAACCAAACACCAAGGATGAAAGCGACTTGGCCTCAGCAGCCGTATAAATGCACTTTCTTCATTAAGGGAAACAAGAAGACTTGCCCGCTCCGGACAATTTCCATAATCATCAAATATTCAGTTGACTCAATATGGGGCTTCTTCAGTTGGGCACCAGGTCACCCCCCCGCCTCAGAAAAACCCTGACAATAGCTTCACAATTATTTGCCACTTACACAGAAACAATGTTTTGCATAATCTCTTCACTCATAAACACCTCACTCCCTTTTTTCAAAGGCATTATGAGAAATATATATCATTTGAATTCATAATATTCAAATCCGAAAAGTACTAAAGCAATTATCACTGGGGTTACAGATGAAGGTACTGTTGAATTTGGGCATCGGTGTCCTCCATTTCATAAACCACCCCTCAAGTTACAGGACCACACACTTACTCAAATCTCATTACTATTATGATGGCCCACACAACCAGCATTCCCTATGCAATATCCCAATCTGCATGTTCTCTGTGGAGCAACACAAGCATAAAGGGTGTATTCAACTTCTATGAAATATAATCCTATTAGAGGAGCCAACTGAATTACAGGGGCTTTGAAGCATAAAAGCTGCTAGCTATGTAGAATTATGGCTTCTTGATTCTTAAATGAAAGAGAGCACAACACTGCTCCCTTTCTTAAAAGAGGTTCAGCTAAGTTTCCAGAACTCTGATATAATACAATCGGAATAATGTTGGACCTGGTACATTTGGGTCTAAATAGAAGGAAAAATAATAATTGAAATTTAGATAAGGAGATGGTGTGAAGTTTGAAATGCCCTGAGAAAGAGTCTTTGCAGGATGAAGGTTAGACAAGCATTGTGTCATATGAACACCTTGTCTCCCACTTTTCTTTTAACTTGGGTGGGTGGGAATCTTCCCATCCACTTCAAGGAGCAGATAAACTGCCCTTAGCAACCTGGCAGCTCTCCCTTCTAATTTAGGATAGAATAGCTCATAGTACCAAGAGCTGATGGATCCATGTGAGGCAGCCCCTTGTGGTAAACTAAGCTGCAGGTAGTAGCCTTCTCAGTGAACTACTATCAGGTTCTGGACTGACTCCACCCTGAGCAGAAAATTGAATCAAAGTTTTCCGATTCAAGTAGAGTACTGTTCAAACAACACGGCCTTCTTGAGCTTTGTCATGTCCCTGCCTCCTGGCTTCTCCTCTAATTCTGATTTGCACTTTGGTCTTAGCTTGTGATTCTTGCCTTGGTCCTTGGTCCCTGTCTTGCCCTTTAGCCCTGACTAGTTCTTTGGCCCTGACGTCTGGCTTGTTCGTTGCTCCTGGCCTTGTCCTTCAGTTCTGACTTGTTCATGTTGAGACTTCTGATATGCTGCTTGTTTCTGCCCCCTGATTTCCCCTTTAGACCTGGTTTGTTCTTAGTTGTGTTTCTGGGCTTGCGCTTTGATCCTGCCCACTGATTTGTCCCTGGAGATGATGCTACATCATGGCTGAGGCTCAGTAGCAATGGCATGCTTTGTCGAAGGCCACAGATGCATTCATGGCTGAGGATCAACCCTAGGAAAACATCCGCTGCTCTGTAGAGAGTTTCAGCAAACATTTTGCTTTATAAGGACTTGAATCAGTGTCTGGGGAATATTAATTTCTTCAGAATTTTCTGAAGAACAATTTTTCTGCATTTCTCACTGGAACTTTGATTCTTCGGAATTTTTTTGTTTTTTAATGACCACAGTTCTCCTGTAGAGTTGGCAGAAAGTAAATGGTTGCTCTGACTACTTTTTCTCTTTCTATTTGAAGATAAAAGGGTGGGTTTCACTGTTAGCTATATTCAAATATGGCTGCTAATGAGCACCATTGCTCAATACCATTCTTACTATAATGCCATCTTTATTTATTTATAACCTTTTCCTGAGCCAAAGCACAATAATAAATCCACTTTGTGACCAGCTCCATGTGTTTGGGCCTCTTATACGTTGACCAGCCAATGGTTGTCATGGCAGCAATGAAGAGATCGCCTGGAGGTGGAATCATTATCTTGCTGTGATCCAGGGTGGCAAATAAAGCTCAAATTAATTAGGCTGCTCACTGTCCAGGAGCCCTCCGATACAAAATGTTTTGTTATGGAAGTCAGAAAAATGGAAATATTTTTTTCCATTAGTACCATGGTACACCAAGCACATCGTTAATACATCCCTGGTTCATACATTCCACTGTTGCAAGCAGTAAAACTGCATGGTATGTGAGCAATAAAAGCTCTCTGTCCACTGCATACAAATCAGAGAATTGTTGGAGGGGTCATCTTGTCCAACCCCCTGCAATGCAGGAATCTTTTGCCCAACATGGGGCTTGAACCCACAAACCTGAAATTAAGAGACTTATGTTGTACTAACTGAGCCATGTCAGAAATAGCTGTAACCGGGGGGGGGGGGCAGTTTCACCACTAAGTGTGGGCTTCCAGGGAGGTGGCAACATCGGCACACTCACATTAGTGGCACAGCACTGCTCACAAATTCAATGACCGTATGAGTAGAATTTTTGCAAAGGGTTTATGAATCAGAATCATCACATGCATTCTGCTCAAAGGAGCTTTTCATTGAAAAGATGTATCTGACCTAATGAAGACCATCTCAAAAGAATGGGAAGAGCATGTAGTTCTGTTGATTAATTAGAGCCTACATGGTAACATAATTTAGTAAAAGCTATGTCAGTAAGAAGGAGATGCATTAGATATGTTAACACTCAGCTCATCAAGTAACTTAATGGTGACTTTCCAACAAAGCATTCTATACATGTGTTTTTTAAAAGGCATAAAAGGCCCATGAATTATTTATTCCTTGCAGCAGTCGCCAGCCCTAAAATAGCTTTTTGCCATTAACTAGTTCCGTGCCACAAGTTTAAAATTCCGGGCACATCACCTGCGTCATTAGCAGTATATAGAGCTTTCCTCTATGAAAGACTATAAGAAGAAAAATTAGCTTTCATGTTCCTCCTATTGGTGCAGAGAGAAACACAATACCAAGGAACATTTCTTTCATAATGGTGAACATTTTGTTACAAGGAGTGGCGCTATTGACTGCAGCCGAGGAACAATGATCTCAGAATAAATAAAAGGTTTATCAGCAAAGCCAAATGAGATTACGCATCTGAGTTACAGTTCACAATTTTACAAGAAAGGATTGATATGCTGCTTCTATGAAAAGAGTGAGGGTTTGGGTTGGCGGTTTTTTTAAAAAAAGGTAGAGAAGTCTACCTTGAATGTTAAAAATGCTTTGTGACCATGTTTCAGAAATCTCTGTGGGATAGCTTCAGCTACAACTACTAAACCTAACTGACCTACTTGAAATGTTTCATGAAGCTAAGAATGTCATCCTTAATCCATAATAATGCATGGCCACAATTGCTTAACAGGCTGTGGCCCTATTCAGCAATCCACCTGGGATAATCAGAAGCAGCCTAAAGGCAAATTGTTCTCCCATTTCCATGTAGAGATGCTGACTAGACTGGCAGCTAAATCTCACTTCAACACTGGCCATGGTGAAGTGCGTCTACCACAACTGAGGGAAGTAGGCCAGCCCTCTAGAACCCAGAAAAGAGATTCCGGCTAAACATTAGGAAGAACTTGTTAAGTACAATTGTTTAATTTTCCATAGAAATGGCAAATAGCTCTGTACGTGTATTGTTAAAGGGTTAACATTGGGAAATTCAACTGAGCTATACTGAAGCTCACTGCATGCCTGACAGGTTAATGATTAGGTCTTAGTGTGCCTCTACTATCTCTCTCATGTGCTTGACTTAGGTTGAGTGAAAGAGATAGTGTTTCACTCTATACATATGTTAATCTGCAGGCATCCATTTTGTGATAGTCTTTGTTCTCAAGCCAACAAAGGAGACCACAGCCACGAGCTGTAATGGAGGCTGTGGGAGAGCCAGAACTTGATTTTCAGCTCTGGACAAAGTAATGTCATATTTCTAAGACATTTTCCCTGTGTTTGGACAAGCACATGATATTCTGCAACTATTTGGCTGTAGCCAAATAGTTTTTTGTTTTGAAAGAAGTTCTGCTAGCAAAGCTTTGGAACCATATTTTTGGACTGGACAATTTTCATTCAAGAAGAGTCAGTTTTTATACATCCTATTGCTTCCATATGCACAATATTAATACAGTGGTACCTTGGTACTCAAACAACTTGGAACCCAAACAAACCCAGATGTAAGTGTTCCAGTTTGTGAACTTTTTTCGGAATTCGAACATGCTCCATTTTGAGTGCTATGCTTCCGATTTTATGGCCACACTTCCATTTTGAGTGTCACACTGAGGTCTGTCTGTTTTTGCTATTTATTTTGCGTTTTTGTTTTTGCAGCTCTTTTGTGGAACCCAGCTCAGCTACTAATTGATTGATTGTGTGACTGCAATACATTGTTTATTGCTTTCATTTTATGGATCAACGCTCTTGTTAGATAGTAAAATTCATGTTAAATTGCTGTTTTAGGGGTTGTTTTTAAAAGTCTGGAACGGATTAATCCATTTTCCATTACTTTCTATGGGAAAGTGTGCCTTGGTTTTGGAACACTTTGGTTTCAGAATGGACTTCTGGAATGGATTAAGTTTGAGAACCAAGGTACCACTGTAACCACAATAGAACTTTCTGTGCTAAGAGCTGTTTGGAAAGGACTACCTTGAAAGGTGAGAGACTCTCCTTCATTGGAGGTTGTTAATAGAAGTTGGATGGCCATCTATAATGGATATTTCAGATGCAATTCCTACATTACCAAGCACTGGACCACATGACCCTTGAGGTCCCTTCCAGCTGTACAGTTCTATAATTTTCTTCTTGCAACTCTTGGAAGCTTGTCTGGAATCCTGTTGCACATGGCTGTGAAATGATTTCTAGTATCTACCTGCATGTCTCAAATGTTGTGAGTCCATGTCCCTGGGTGTACCATGAGTGTCAGAAAAACTTATTCAGCATGTCTGTTACTTACAAAGACACTACAAGCACTAGGGAAAATTTACACCTGGGTGTAGCATAGATGGATCTAATGTAATGCAATCAATGATATAGGCATACTAAATATGTTTTCATCCCCTCCCCCTGAATTTCCCCATATGCCACCTCCATTGATTTTAGGGATTATGTAAACTGCACAGGTGATGAGAAAAATACAATTTTGCACATGCATACATAATGTGTTACTCTTGCACCGAAATATGGTAAATTTAGCACGGAATAGGGCAATTTATTAATTACTAACTACACAGGTGTTTGCTACTGAGACATTTTCTTACAATCAAGCAGTATTTAGCTTGTGTTAAATAATAAACAAAGAATAAAATAATTGAATAAAACTACATGCATCTGAAATTGCTGGAAGGGTTGGGCAAGACAAGCAATGCATGTTTGCAATCTGTGTTTGCAGCTCTTTCTTAAATTGCCAATGGTCAAGGAGAACGTAGTACTTTTGTTTCCCAGCCAAATGTTTCTTCCTTATATCAGCTGAGGACATACCGGTAGTATCAGAAAAGTCATTTACAAAATTGGCAGAATCTTCCCTGGTAGCATTTATTTAACCCTTGGCAAGATTTTTTTCTAAAAAAACTTTCCTAGCCTCTCTTTCATTGTGCAAATCAACCAGAAATCATTATAAAAAACTAACAGTTTCAAGTTTAGCACCGCTGAAACTCTGATTAAATGTTATATCAAATCTGAAGCCTGGGTAAACTTTGTTTTCACAGACTTATGAAATCTTGGCTGAGTCTAATTTGAAGCAAAGGAAATTGTGTCACATAGTTACACAGAAGCTTTGTTGAGTGAATTTACTCATTTTACATATGCTTAAGATCTGGATTATTTTGCAGAGCTGAAATAGATGGACAGATGGTATGTTAAACTCTGAGCTGTGATAAGCTATGGGAAAATCAATCCAAACCCTTTATCTGCCAGGCTGGAGGGGTTTGGGATGGAGCAGAGGCATCCCTCTGCCCAGCGCTGCCTGGATCTTGAGGACTCGCCCATCTTTGGTCATCCAATATATCTCGAACTTTGGTTTAATAGAATTTAAACGTTATTTTAATGTGATTGTCTACATTTTGCAAATTAAGTAGAATAATGCCCCCATCATCTTAATCTTGATTTTATTTTCTGGTACTCTCTGGCCACAACCACAACATACAGTTAAAGTACCTTCATACCCCTTTTACAGACATGGAGAAATCTGGGGACTAAGGATGCTCAGAATTGTAGCTCTGTTGATGTCAGCACACTTGACAAGCTATAGTTTCCAGGACTCTGTTGGGGAAGCCATTACTGTTAAAGTGGTAAGGTAAAAGGTAAAGGTAAATAACTCCTGGATAGTTAAGTTCAGTTAGAGGCGACCATGGGGTTGTGGCGCTCATCTCACTTTCAGGCCAAGGAAGCTGGCATTTGTCCACAGCCAGCTTTCCAGGTCATGTGGCCAGCATGACTAAACCACTTCTGGCACAACAAAACACTGTGGTGGAAACCAGAGCACACGGAAATGCTGTTTACCTTCCCGCCGGAGCAGTAAGCAGTACCTATTTATCTACTTGCACTGGCGTGCTTTTGAACTGCTAGGTTGGCAGGAGCAGGGACAGACCAAGGGGAGCTCACCACGTCACAGGGATTTGAACTGCTGATCTTCTGATCGGCAAGCCCAAGAGGCTCAGTGGTTTGGATCACAGCGCCACCCGGGTCCCTTGTTAAAGTGGTATAAGAGTGCTTTAATGGTATAGTGTGAATGAGATATCTGCGTTCACTTTGATTGTATGAATGAACAATTGTGATACTCCAGCACAGCTGCAATCACTTAACTTGAGAGTAGGTCCCATGGATCTGAATAGGGCTTACTTCTGATTACAGTAAGTCTACTAAAACATATGCAGGGGAATCCCAAAATCCCCCCCCCATGCCCACACCCTTTCCTCCTCCTTTTAATTTTTTTTAATTGCCAAGTGTATAAAGCTGAACGCACAAGCTAAATGCACACAAGTTGTGGGCTCACTGTATACATACGATTGAACTGAGGCAAGCTGTGTACACACTAACCTGCTGTAGCACAAAAATGTAGTTTTTTTGCTAGTCTGGAATATTCATGTTCATCGTTGACATGCTGCTTTCAATCTAGATTGATTCTACATCCTGCTGTCCACAAGGGTGGATCTGGTTACTTGATAGACATTGGAAAACCTTTGCCTTGATTAGATTATCCCTGCCTTTTCCTCCTTGCACATACCATTTGGGCTCAAGTGGCGGTTAGGCATTGGGTAAGCCTTTGCTTGGATGGAGGGGAGGTTGTAGCCTCCGCCTGCCCCTCCTCATTAAGGGTATCCTGTTAAACTGATCCGGGGGTGTGAATCCTGTCCGTTGCCTGGACATGGGCTAGGGCCATGCCACGACCCTAAAGGGGACCCCTTGGGATGCCACTATTTGATGTAAGTCATAGGACTCCCCCTACAGTGGTACCTCGGGTTACAGACGCTTCAGGTTACAAACGCTTCAGGTTACAGACTCCACTAACCCAGAAATAGTACCTCGGGTTAAGAACTTTGCTTCAGGATGAGAACAGAAATCGCAAGGCGGCAGCGGGAGGCCCCATTAGCTAAAGTGGTTCCTCAGGTTAAGAACAGTTTCAGGTTAAGAACGGACCTCCAGAACAAATTAAGTTCTTAACCCGAGGTACCACTGTATTGGCTGTTTACCCTTAGACGGACTCCCTGCAAATGGACAGGAGTCCAGATATAGCCTGGCTGAACCCCAGTGCCTAAGCCAAACCGCTTAAATCTGTAACGAATAAAGTTTGGCCTATTTGATCCCATAAACCTAAACACTCGTGTCTGTGTTTATTAATCACTAGGGAACTGCGGGTCATGGGGCCTTGGCACGCAGCTTGATACATATTTGAAAACCTTTGCCTCGAATAGGTTAACCATGCCTCTTCCTCCTTGCATATGTCAGAGGTGAGTAAAGAAAGTAGTGGTTGTGCTGGAATAAGGGAATTTCCTGCAAAAAAAGGGAAGGTTGACAGCTATGGTTTTGATTTGAAAGAGAGGTAGAACTGGGTGTCATCCGCATACTGATGAACACCCAGCCCAAACCCCCTGATGATCTCTCCCAGCGGCTGCATGTAGATGTTGAAAAGCATGGGGGAGAGGACGGAACCCTGAGGCACAAGTGAGAGCCCAGGGGTCTGAACACTTATTTCCCCCCCCCCCTAACTTTCTAAACACAGCCCAGGAGGAAGGAGCGGAACCACTGTATAACAATGCCTCAGCTCCCAACCCCTCTAGACAGTCCAGAAGGATGTTATGGTCGATGGTATCAAAAGCTGCTGGGAGATCCAGCAGAAGAAGGAAGCAGTTCTCACCTTTGTCCCTAGCTCACCAGAGATCATCAACCAGTGCAATCAAGGCAGTTTCAGTCCCAGGATGAGGCCTGAATCCCGACTGGAAGGGATCCAAATCCAAGTCTACATTGATTCCAGAATAAAATGTTGTATGTACACAACCTGAGAGTCTGCCTTTTCTTAGGCCATCTGGTGAAACAGAAAGTATTTTGTATCTCCATATTTTATTGTGCTGGAATATATAAATATGACTTTTTTAAAAAACCTGATATTTTAACTTTAAAAACCTATGTACTAAATCTCCTTTGCAAACTTTCCCCCTGACCACTAGTTTATTATTCTGAATTGTCATCCACAAAAGCACTCCGAAGAATATAATACATGACTTGGTTTCAATTACAGAGATTTAGTTTGCCAATATGTAAACTGAAAATAAAAATACTTTTCTATCCTGAAATTGGTGCTTGGATGTTGTGGTACAAGAGGCTGTAAGAATAAATCGATATGGTCCGCCCATTTTTCAATGAAAAGCATAGGTTTGCTTTAAAAATGAGCCCATTTCCACAAGAAAATAGTCTCAATCTATCTTTACACAGAGGAACTGCCTGACTTGGAAACATTTTCCAGTGTAATGAGCCCATTTTCAGATTCATAATAAAGTATACAGAACTCCTATTGATCAGGGCATGGAAGCAAATGCAGAAGCACACTGAATGGGTTCAAAGCAATCGTATCGATTTCAACATTAAGTGGGTAGACTGGAGGAAAGTTACAGGTGTCATAGATCCTTATGGCACCTCAAGGTACAAAACAAGGAGAGACCATAACATTATCTCCCTAAACAACGAATCTGATAGTCTTTATATTTTGCATTTTTTGATTTGGTCTCTCCCCAGTGAGAGAATATAAGTTGGCTCAGAAAAAGAAATAACATTATAAACATTAAAACAATTCACATAAAATCTGTAGAATGCCTTAAACACTTAGGGTGCAATTCTATGCCTGAGCAGCTGAGCTAAGATGCATCATCTTTGTCATCAGCATCACTTTACACACTGCGCCTTTACACACACACACACACACAAAATGCTCAAAGTGGATTGCAATAATAAACATAGGAAGTTCACCATCAGTCAACCTGGCTCCATATTGTGTCTGTAGAGGGAAATTTAGGGGAGCACAACTGGTTCAGACTCCCTGGGCACAGAGCCTTGGGGGTGTGCAGAGGATGCCATAATTATGATTTCATATGGAGCATGGAAGGCACGGATTGGGGCAAATTTTGGCATCACACAAGGCACTGCTGAAATTTGAGGCCCCCAAGGTCTGCCACAGGTCTGCCTTCAGGGTTTCAAACAGGGTTCTGTTCCAGCTCTACCTGGAAATATCAAAGATTGTACCTGGGGCCTTCTGCCTGAAGAGTAAATGCTCTGCCACTATGTCCCCACACCACAAAATCAACAACAGAAATTGCGCACCAGCAGGGCAGCGACAGTGGGAGGCCCCATTAGCTAAAGTGGTGCTTCAGGTTAAGAACAGTTTCAGGTTAAGAACAGACCTACAGAACGAATTAAGTTCTTAACCCGAGGCACCACTGTGCTGTAAATGTAGCAACATTACTTCTCTGGTGGCAGCAGCAAAAACAAGAGACTTTGTACAGTTTTAACTTGATGCTAGGGACGCAGGTGGCACCCTGGTCTAAACCACTGAGCCTTGGTCTTGCCGATCAAAAGGTCAGTGGTTTGAATCCCCATGACGGGGTGAGCTCCTGTTGCTCGGTCCCAGCTCCTGCCAACCTAGCAGTTTGAAAGCACACCAAAAGTGCAAGTACAGTGGTACCTCGGGTTAAGTACTTAATTCGTTCCGGCTCCCTCGGCCTCTAAGGCCAGATGAGCACCGCAACCCCAGATTTGTTCGCGACTGGGCTTAACTGTCAGGGTCCCTTTACCTTTACCTTTTGCTCTGGTGCTAGATTCTTAAGCTACTGCTCCAGCTGCAGAAATCTGTGCCCAGGAAAGAGGAACTCCCACAGGTGGAACTATTTCTGCTATCACCACTGATCGCAAGGTCTCACCATCCCACATCCTAAGCCCTGGCAGGTCATGAATGTATCTAGACTTATTCATGGTCTGGGGTGTGGCAAGATATTTCCCACACAATGGCAGGACAGAAACCAAGCAAGGAATTTGTTCTCCCACCCCCATTACAGAAGGAAAGGATATGACTGAAGCTATCACAGATGAGTTAGAGGCAGACCTCACCAGCTATATGATGATTCAATGGAAAAACTGGACTTTTTTCAGCCAGAACTCAGTGGAACTCAGTTCCAGCACCTCTCCGGAGAGTTTCAGCACTTCTCAAGCAGGCACCATTGCCATTTTAGGAGAATAAGGGAGCTGTTCATGGTGAGTTCTGGCACCTCTTTTTCGAGAAAAATAGCACCGTGCAAAACCAATCAATATTTAACAAACAGCAATGAATAGACCCTGTCAACCAATTAACCTAATATAGCTTGAGTAAACAGGGGGGAAACCCTGTTTGGCAGCCTTCCAAAAGATTTCAAATTCAGAGTGGTGTGTGTGTGCATGTGTGTGTGTGTAGTTTATTTAGGAAGCAAAAGAAGAGATGAGGGGGGAAGGCCAAATATAGCAAAATGAAACTGTGTTTCTAGTGCCAACAGCAGAGGTGGAAATGTGTGGGCTGCTAACCTATAAAAGCAAGGGAAAGCTTATTTTTATACTGCCTTTCAACTCAACAGCCCCCAAAGTGGCATATGAGAATTAAAACACATACAAGATTTTAAAGTAATAAAAAAAAGGTAACACTTGAAACACTTAAAATACAGGTAACCCATATATATTTATTCCACACACAGGTATGGTGGTGGGCTTACCTGGCTTTGGGAACATGGTCTCAAGGCCAGAGCCTTCCTAGCGCCTTCCCAAAGCCTGGTCAGCAGCCCTCCACCTTGCAGGGGGGCAGCAGTTCCAGGGGTTCCTGGCTTTATGCATTTACACATGGACCCCTGGAATCAAACCATTGCATAAGATGTGAGTTTCCTGTACTACTTCCCCCTCCACCAGAACTGGAGGGATTATAACTGAGACAACCAGGGTTGTTATTTTTCATGACAAGTACAGTGGTACCTCAGGTTACAAACACTTCGAGTTACAGACTCCGCTAACCCAGAAGGAGTACCTCAGGTTAAGAACTTTACCTCAGGGTGAGAACAGAAATTGCGCGCCAGCGGTGCGGCGGTAGCGGGAGACCCCATTAGCTAAAGTGGTGCTTCAGGTTAAGAACGGACTTCCGGAACGAATTAAGTTCGTAACCAGAGGTACCACTGTACTTACCAGCACCTCTTTTTTTAATTCATGGCTTCCATTTTGTGCTGGCATCCATGGCACTTTTATTAGTATGTTTTCCAGCCTCCCCTCAAAAGCACTAGAGACAACCATCTCCTATGGGCAGCCCACGAAAGAAACATCACCATTGCTGTAGTGGTTCTAGGGGTTGCTCGTGCGTAAATCGACACCACACCTGGCTAGGTTACCTGGGTGAACCCTTTCTGTCTGGACAGCCTCTTACCCATGGCTGTCTCAATCGCTGGCAGAATCCGTCAGTGGGCGTTTCTTGAACTTCTTCCAGCAAAGAAGCTCTTTGACGCCTAGTCGCCGCCTACTCTCCCTGCGCGGAAGCCTTCTGCGCAGGGAGGGTGTGGGCAGCAGAGGACCCGTGCTCTCCCCGCTGGTATCCGGAGAGGAGTCATGGAGCCACCTCGCCAATTCCCCCATCTGCCCACCTTCTCCACTGGTGCTACGCTGAATTCCTTCCCCAGCAGATGGGCTGTTTCTCTCCCTCCCGGGACGCTCTCCTGAACCCCTCTGGAGCCCTCCCTCTCCCTCTGGCTCCGATGGCAGTTCCCTGACAATTGCTAACACCATCACTATAAATAAGCGTGGTTTGATGTTCTAGTGTGGCAGCCACTCCCAAAAATGCTCTATGAACTTTCATATATTAGCATGTAAATAAATCATGGTTTGGCGTGATACCTGAATGTTGCCAGTCTCTGTCCTCAGTCACCATGGTCAAGGGTTGAGTTGTAATATACCCAAAGGCCTAGCCCTAGTATGCATTTAAAGTACCAGGACACAGATCTGGGGCTATATGAAATAATATTTACAAATGAGATTAATCAACCCTGTACAATGCAATACCATTATAGCATTGCTTTTTTGTGGCAAATGGAACGACAGCCCTCTCCCCAACTAGTCCGGTGATTTAATTTGCAGAAAAAGCACAAATTTTCTTATATATTTGCTACTTCTGCTAATAAAGTCATTCATTTACAATATCAGTGAGATAAATGCTGCTTTTAAAAGGGTTGCTTCTAGTATGGCATTGGATAAATTTTATAGTTTAGCCTGTGAGGCCACAAATATCCCTAACTTTCAAATATTTTCTTTAACCATGCAAACACATGATATTTTCAGATAATCAGATACCCACTGTTATCAACCCCAGAGCTAGTCGATCAGAAACCAGCAGTTCTGAGCTAATTTAAGTAGGGTTTTGTTTTTGTTTTGACTACATTTCACATCTTTATTTCCTACTTATTGAGAAAATGATTCTCTCTGCTGGAATTTTAAAAATAGGATTTGTAGTGGTTTGATTCCTATATTTGGAGCCTGGTTGAATAAAGGCCTTTTTGAATAGAAAGCTTAGTAGACAACAATTAGAAAAGAAACAATTTCCCCCTTTTGAAGTATTTATCACTTGATAGACAGATCAACCATAGGAAGAAATAGATTTATGATAATGCCTAGTTAGGCAGGGATAAAAAGGACCATGAAAATTAATTTCCACACAAAAAAGCCCATATTATACAAAAACCCCACATAATTTAAATGCTAATTTTGCAGCAGACATCTTGTGTATTTTGGGCAAGAAAAATTGGCAACACTTTCTTATCTAACACTATTTTGTCAAGTGAGATTAACAACACCTTTTAGTCTTGAGATGTTCTTACTAGCCCCGGCATCCTATATTTTGTGCTGGCTACTGTTTAGGCTGATTCCTTAATCCCACATTTTCCCTAATAAATATAATGCACTTTTATATTTTATTTTCATTAATATATGCATTTTGTACACATTAAGGAACAGCGCCACAAAATTCAGAGAAGTGTGGGTTTTGAAGTATACCTATGTTGCACTTCACATTTGTATTGGAAAGTGAGAATTAGGTAGCAACCCATTAAAATCCCACAAAACCAAACTTCTCTCCATCCCTAGGAATCAGTCCTGTCTCCAGTAATGCATTGTTTTTGTTTACAGAAAAGCCACTTCCGGCCTGCCCAGGAGGTGGGGTTGCGGGCTTCACGCCCACCCCACATGAGCGGGGGCTGGTCGCAGCCCCCGCGAGAGCAGGGGAATCCTGGTCGGGTCTGCCCCCCCCAGCCAGCCAATCAGCTGGCTGGCTGGGGCGGGGCATGGCCTGCCCTATTTAGGGCCGGCACGGAGGGGGCTCACCCTCTTTTCGCCGGCTCGCCCCCACGTTTTCCCACCCTCCCTCCCTTTAACTAGGCTTAGGTAGGTCTTTGACTTTGCTATGGACTTTGGTCTGTCGCCGCAAGGGGCATGGTAGGAATTTTTCCCAATTGGCGATTTCTGGCCTTTTGGTTTTTCGCCTACCTCGTAGCAACTCGTCACAACTTCTCGGCATTGGCGGTAGGCATTGGTAAGAAGGGGTTAAGAGGATGTGGGGGGGGAGGAACGCCATCACCTCCCCCCAGCGACCGAAGGGTGGTCCGTTAAAGGACTCCGGGGGGCGTGGCCCTGTCCGAAGCCTATGGAGGTGAGGGCCAAAGGCACGCCCCAGAGCGGTGACCCGGGGGAGCTCCTAGTCGACGTGCCTTGGCAGGAGACTCCCCCGATATAAGGTTAACCCTTCCCCGTGTCTCCAGCAAATGGGCTGGAGCCGGATAGTCGTTAGGACCAATGCCTAAGCCAATGCCTCTCATTCCTGAAATTCAATAAAGTTGTGGCCTAATTCGCCCAATTAACCTTAAATTATGGTGTCTCGTGTCTTTATTTATCCTGGTGGGGGGCGGGAACTCGCCACGCAACTGTCTATCCAAATTGGCCCATGCTATGTCCCTCAACAGTGTCTCCCTTTAGCAAGCTGAGTGACGCATTTGAATAAATGAAGTAAGTTTTTATATACACTCTCGTGTATTTTCTTTCTTGGTCAAATATGCCCATACATTATTCCTTTATGAGTAGCCATAATATATCAAGTCAAACATCTAAGGATTAACTATTTTTTTAAAAAAATAAACTGCCTTTACATTTTTACAATATTGTACTTTTAGTTTTTTTCAAAGTAAATTAGTCATTAACGCCCTCAGTGTAATATGTATCCGTTGTAACTGGTATGAATGAAAAATGTCTGAGATTGGGTATTTGCTGGTCTTGGAAATGTTATTCAAAACTGAGGTCATGAAAGGGCCTGTCTGGGTGCTATTCCTTAGCCAGCTCTAATGTAATTAATGGTTTTAATATTCTGTTGGGAGCCACCCAGAGTAGCTGGGGAAGCCCAGCCAAATGGGTGGGGTTTAAATAATAAATTGTTGTTGTTGTCGTTGTCTTTGACCAGTTCTGCCTTGTGGTGTTGAAATGCCAAACTTTTTGATGAAGCTAACACTGCCGGTTGCGTCTTCCTAGTCAAAGGATACTCTTTTCTAAACTGAAAATTCATTACCGGATTAATTTATCTTTGACCATGTGCTGATAGCCTGTGGTCAAGGAAACCAAGTGTGGAAGAAGGAAGCTTGACCAGCTGATTCCACAATAGCTTGCAGAAAGAGTTAGAAGAACACTGGCAGGAAACAACACCTTGGGGGCAAGGTGGGGGGGGGGGAGAGCTCTACATCTACCCAGAGCACCATGGCACATCTGATGAAACAGCTTCACTCTTTCCTTCTCCTTTCTGAACTCCTAGTCTGGCCATCTTCCAGTTGGAGCACCTGACTCCAGTAACTATAACTTTGCAGCCTGTGTGTTAAATGTTTTGTGTACATTTTAAGAATAAGTGTCAGTATACCTTTCCAAGCATCTCTCATAGCTGGTTAAGAGGAGAAAGGGGCAGCGTTTTGGATCAGGAAAGTAGCTCAAAGAGAAAAGACCTTTTGACGAGCTCTTTCTGTAAGTCCCAGAATATTACATTAAAAGTTTGCATGTGTTGAAGTGTGTGCATTTCAAGGTGTACTTAAGAGAGCTCTTGTGCATTTTTCGGTTGTCTCAATAAACAAAGCCTTCTTGTCTTATAAGAATCTTGTTTAAGGATCAGCTTCGTGTACAGAAGCTGATTGCCTCCAATGATACCACCACCACCTCATAAATCCTGTGTTTCACATCTCCCTCCTATCATTTAGAGTTTCTCACCACACCTCAGAGATCCTCATGTTGTAAAAAATAAAGTTTATTTCTTTAATTAAACCCTTCCCTGGTCCCCCCGAAAAAAGCATTCTATTCTATACTGTATCAAATGATCCCAAATGAAACCATTCCATTTACATAATATCTAATTCTAAATGAAACCATACTGTGTGTATAATTTTTCAGGAGCAGAGCTGGATAGATGGCATAGGAGAGACAGTGGGAGGGGCTAAAACTGGTTGGGGTCAGACAGAAGGTGGGGTGGGTTGACTTCATTAAAAGCCCCCTTACCTTTCCCCCTTTAATTTGAGCACTGCCACCAGTTAAGGACTTTAAAGTCCCCTTGATCAAATTCATTTTGAAACCAATGGGACTTAAAACTAATTACAGTGGTACCTTGGGTTAAGAACTTAATTCATTCTGGAGGTCCACCTGGCACTGTTCTTAACCTGAGGTACCACTTTAGCTAATGGGGCCTCCGGCTGCTGCCACTGCGCGATTTCTGTTCTCATCCTGAAGCAAAGTTCTTAACCCGAGGTACTATTTCTGGGTTAGAGGAGTCTGTAACCTGAAGCGCCTGCAACCTGAAGCATCTGTAACCCGAGGTACCACTGTATTTGTGGCTGGATAACGCCCACATTACTATTTTCTATTGAATGTTATTTATAGTTACGTTATCTAAACTGCATTTTATAAAAACTAAATTTTATCTTAAAGTGTCATGAGAATTCTATTAATACCCAAAATAGATAAATAAACAGTAGTGGATGGCATGGTGGACTGGAAGTGCTTGCTTGACCTCCTTGCAGGTGAGTGGATGATGCACCTTACTGAGAGGAGGAGTCCTCCAGCTGCTGCTGCTTTTCCACTCCGGCCTCTGCTTCCTCCAGGTAAGCAGCACAGACTCACCTGCTGGGAGGTCAGGCAAGTGCCTCTGCCCCCATCCACTGTACTGCTACTGTAATTAAACGTGCAAACCTGCTAAAGTTTCGCTGGTGAGCACGGGGGGGGGGGAGAGACAAATTCACACACCAGTACAATTCTGAACATGCAATAGATAGTTTCAGTTGTATACAAATGGAACATATTGCATAGACATAGGCCACTTGCTTTCTTTTTCAGCAGCTCCTTCTGATAAACACACCAGAGGTTATGGAACAGTTTGAGGGTTTCCAGTGGGAACTGCTAAAGAGGAAATTGCCCAATAAACCACAATGTGCAAATGCACCTGGTGCACATTTATCTCCAGCTTGTGCCTTTTTTTTTTGCAGCAACACGTTTTTACCTACACACTTGTGGGGGTCACTTTCGATTCATTGCAACTGTGAGTACAAGTTAAAAGCAATTTCTAGGTTTGCCTGATGGTGGGAGAACATATTTTCAAATATTTCCATGTTGCTTCGGCTCTTCAAATGCCTTATTTAGTACTCTGCTTTAAGCAGCTTTAAATAAGTGCAGCAAGTTTATCTAAAATCCCTAGTTTTAAAAGGCTGTCAGTGAAACACCATTTCTTTTTTTAAAAAAAGAAACAACCCGCTATAAAATCCCTGATTCTAGCTTACACAGTTAAAGTCTCTGTAGCATACAAGAGAACAAGCACTAATTTTCCAAAGCAAAATAGCATTTGTAAAGGTGTTAAAAGTTCACTTCTAAAGTAGCAAGGATGTAGTTTGCCGGAATTTGCCTTAATAGCTTTTGCGGTCCCTGGTTGGAAAAAAGACCCCAGATCATTTGCTTTAGGAGATTATTTGTTTTTCAAGTGGAGAGCTGCGGAAGGGATTTAGTTTCCTGACAAAGCAAAAAGAAGTAAAGTAATTTCATTAACTATGTTAATTTAGATTCCCTTAGCAAAAAGCCCAAACTATATTTGTTACATTTTCAATTACAATTAATCTATTTTTGAAGTTTTAATTAAATGCCTGAATGACAACTTTTTTTTCCTAAAAAGTGTGTGTGTATATATATATATATATTGTATGGAACATGTGGGGATTTTTCTTTATTCCCTTCTAAAGAAAAACAATCTTCTGAAGTTTGGGAATCATGAAGCAGATACTATCACAGAATCACATCCACACTGAGACACTTCAAGGCGTAGACTTCCCCTTCTGTTCACATTTCCATACATATTCTTTTCCCCTGAATTTTCTGTCACTTTCACCTCTGTAATGTGGGGAAGTTAACCACTGAAAGTGGTTGATGAACAAGCTTCCCATAATTTGGTCTTCTCAGTTGCGCATAGGGATGCCCTATTCCATTTCACAGTCAGGGAATTCTCTCTGGTGCATTCAAATCCCAACAGGGCTCCTACATCAAGGAAATCTTATTTTATGACCTTTTATTCATGAGCAGGTTCTCACTCAGATTTCAATCGTGTAGATGCATCATATATTTTGCTCAGTGGTGATTGTATGATGAAGTAAACTTCTTTATCTCCGCATAACTACAAACCATTGCTACATGTTTTCAGATGTTCTTAATGCTTTCAAAGATTTTTTAGGTGTTTCAAAATGTTTTTGTTTTATATTAGTCTACCACTTTGGTCTTTGTCCATGGAGTTTTCTTGGCACGGATACTGGAGTGGCTTGCCGGTTCCTACTCCAGGTGGATCACATTTGGTCAAAACTCTCCACTATGACCTGTCCATCTTGGGTGGCCCTGCACAGCATATATCATAGCTTCTCTGAGTTATTCAAGCCTCTTTGCCACGGCAAGGCAGTGATTCATGAAGGAGCAGCCCTGAGTGTTCACTAGAAGGACAGATCCTGAGGCTGAGGCTCCAATACTTTGGCCACCTCATGAGAAGAGAAGACTCCCTGGAAAAGACCCTGATGTTGGGAAAGATGGAGGGCACAAGGAGAAGAGGATGACAAGGATGAGATGGTTGGACAGTGTTCTTGAAGCTATGAACATGAGTTTGACCAAGCTGTGGGAGGCAGTGGAAGACAGGAATGCCTGGTGTGCTCTGGTCCATGGGGTCACAAAGGGTTGGACATGACTAAATGACTAAACAACAACCACTTTGGTGTCTGCCACCCTGGGCTCTTTTTGGAAGAAATATGGGATAGACATTTTATTTATTTCTATAGTAGCAGTGGCTAGAACTAGTCATCTAACACGCAGACTTTCTGCAGCCTAAGTACCACACACAGCTCTTAAAGGCCTTTAGTGTAGCCTGCATGGGTAACCCAAAGCACATTCACACCACTACAAAGTGCTCCTGGTGGAATTTGCTCCCCCTGCAGTGGAAAAAATGTGGTTCTGATTGGGAGTATTATATGTGGAGAAAGGAAGGCCTTTCATTCTGATGAGTGAGAATGAGTGGATGAGTGAGAGAAAGTATGTGAAGGAATGAATGTGTGTGTGTGTGTGTGTGTGCAAATGCATATGTGCAAATGACCTGGAATTCACTAGTCACTAGATTTGGGCTCCACCCACTGGCATGTGGCCTACCTACCTCAAGGGCAAAAAAGGTTACCAATGCTCACCCTAGATATGAGACATAAGGCACACTGGTAAGGAAAATTTCAGCTTTACTCTATAATATGGTTGGATCTATACCTATTCTCAAAGTTACACAAAATGGAAAAGATGTACCATTATAAATTCATTAAGAAATATAATTTAATATTTAAACCACTGGGTTTAACAAAAATAGTAATAAAAATGAAAAGTGAAAATGTTACTTAGTTCCACCAAAGATGTCTATGCTTTAGATTTCTTAAAGTCTGTAAAGCAAAGGCACGACGCAAACTGAAATATCTGCAATCACAAGACACATAAGCACAAATATTAATATTTTGCTTTTCATTTAAGTCTCATGGGGAGAAAATTCCCTTAGTTCAGAATCAAGCCATATTCCCCAGCCAGTGATATCCCAGAAGGCAATAATATATTCACTGCTATTCTCTTTCCAACAGAAATGTCTCCTGAGTGTTTGGTACTTGTAATGTATGCATTACACTGGGCAACAATTTTTTACTTTTTGAATGTTGTCTAGATTTCTACAAATGATTTAGGGTATTTTTGCACTGCTGAATCAGGAAATGCCATCCATTTCTCTCAATCAGGTCAGGTTTACTGTAAACTGAATGGTGGGCATTGATAAAGGTCAGGTCAACACAAATAAACCACTTATGCTGATCATAACCAATTTTCTCCTGCACATACTTCTTCATAGTTCTCCTGGTGACGATGAAGTCACCAAGAAGCTGTAAAAATAATAATAATTTAAAAAATGCTACTCCATAAAAATATGCAAACTAATTTTGGTTCAACCATTCACATGAGCAAAGTACTTATTTCACCATCCTCTCATCTTGATATGATCTGGATTAGGAGAGGAGGTGAGAGAGTACATTAAAAAAAAATACAGTTACAAGCTTGGGGGATCAGGGGAATGCTGTGGATGTAGTGTATCTTTATTTCAGTAAGGCTTTTGACAAAGTCCCCATGATATTATTGGGGGGAAACTGGTAAAGTGTGGGCTGGGTGAGGTAAATGTTCGATGGATTTGTAGCTGGTTGACTGACAAAACCCAAAGAGTGCTACTTAATGGCTCCTCTGCATCTGGGGGGGGGGATGAAAAAGGTGTGCAGCAGGGTTCTGTCTTGGCCCCATTGTTGTTCAATGTCTTTATGAACAACTTAGATGAAGAAATTGATGGGATGTTCATCAAATTTGCGGATGACACCAAACAGGGAGGAGTAGGCAGTGCCACAGGAGATAGAACCAGGATTCATGATTACAGATTAGAGAACTGGGTCCAAACAACAAACCTGAATTTCAATAGGAACAAATGTAAGATTCTACACTTAGGCAGGAAGAACAGCTGCACAAATATAAGATGGAGGACATCTGGATTGCCAGTAGTACATGTAGTACATGTGAAAAGGATCAAGGTTCTTAGCAGACCACAAGCTTAACATGAGTCAACAGTGTGATGCAGCAGCAAAAAAGAATCTAATGCTAGTCTAAGTTGCATGAACAAAAGTATAGCGTCCAGATCAACGGAACTAATAGTACTGTTCTATTCTGCCTTGGCCAGTTCTAGGCACCACAATTTAAGAAGGATATTGACAAGCTGGAACATGTGCAGAGGTGTGTGACCAAGATAATAAAGGGTCTGAAACCAAGCCTTATGATGAATGGTTGAGCTGTTTGACAGTTGATAGACTTCCACAAGAGGTAGTGGACTCTCCTTTCCTGTAAGTTTGAAAGCAGAGGTTGGATGGCCATCTGTCATGGATCCTTTAGTTGAGATTCCTGAATTGTGCGGGTTAGACTAAATGATTTTTGGGATCCCTTCCAACTCTACAATTCTATTATTCTATGAAGAATTGGTTTATAGAAAAATTACAGTCAGTAAAGCATGCATCTGCTTTACAAAAAATAATGTTTCTCTCCTCTCTGCAGCAAGTGATGGAAAAACCACTGTGATATGTAAAACTACCTGGATTTAAAAGGAAAAGCAATTACCCAAAAAAGGGATGGGAGGTAACTCTTTACTCAAGCTCTAGATTGATTTCTATAATCAGGATAAAGAGCCAATAAGTAATTGTATCATTGCTCCTGGGTCTTTAGGCCTAGCCTGAAAACATATTTTATTTTCTAAGCTGCTGTATTGATTTTATATTGATATTTCCATTATCCTTATAGTTTTTCTTAAGAATTCGTTTGTTGATTCAGTTTCTTACTCAGGTGGAAACCTTAAAGATAAAATGAGTCAAATTAAAACACTTGCTGTGAATAATTGCAACTCAAAGGTTGTTAAGCTACTCCCCTTTTCAACTTTGCAAATTGGGCTGTCACTATTCTCCCCCCCCCCACCGCGTGCGCAAGAGGTAGCCTTCTTAGCAGAGTGGCCACTTAAACATTGCCCCCACTCCAGGACAAACAGGAAACAGATCTGCATAAAAATCTCATATACAGGAGTTGCTCCACTTATGAGTAATTATGCATGAGTCAACATGCATGACTGTGTACAACTACAACAACAACAACAACCCTGCTCATCTGGCTGGGTTTCCCCAGCCACTCTGGGTGGCTTCTAGCACATATAAAAACATAGCACAAGGAAATAAACGTATAATTCAATTTAATCTGGAAATGGCTGGAGAGAGCTGGAGAGTCCTCGTGGAAGCCTCATGGAAGAGGACATCAGTGAGGCAGAGGAAGCCCCAAAGTGACTGGAGGTGGAGCAGGGCTTTGTTTATGCTGCTCACCCTCCATGCCTAACAGCTGATGTGGTGGGTAGCACATCCTCCAGCCAGAGCTTCAATTTTATTGTGGATATTTTTGGATACGGTATTTTTTGTATGGACACAAGAGAGTGGCAGAGAGGGCTTTTAAAGGGCGTTTAGACAGTGCTATCCACTTAACACTTGGCCCTGAGTTCTCACTGGAAGGACAGATCCTGAAGCTGAGGCTCCAATACTTTGGCCACCTCATGAGAAGAGAAGACTCCCTGGAAAAGACTCTGATGTTGGGAAAGATGGAGGGCACAAGGACAAGGGGACGACAGAGAACGAAATGGTTGGACAGTGTTCTCGAAGCTATCAGCATGAGTTTGACCAAACTGCGAGAGGCAGTGGAAGACAGGAGTGCCTGGTGTGCTCTGGTCCATGGGGTCACAAAGAATCGGACATGACTAAACGACTAAACAACAAATCCACTTACACAATTTTGCGCCTGGGGGTCTGGAATGTAACCACCGCATAACTGGAGGGGGGATTGCCTGTACTAATCTATATGTATAAATGCTAATTTAGAAATTATTATTAGCATTTAAAACAAAGACAGTGCGTAGGGTACACTAGGGTGAGTGTGACAGCAAAGTTTTATCCTCCACCTCTGAGTTTCACCCACTACACCCCAAAATTGACAGGGAGTTTAGACTGCATATCTGCTTCCCACTCCTCCCCAAATCTGAACATAACTTTCTTGCCCGAGACCCTTCAGTTCATTATGGCCAAAGGGCCATGGAAGGCAAGAGGGAGACTGTGATATTTCTGTGCAAATCTCAAACGTATAAAAGCACAATGATTATTCAAGAGCTGGTCTTCAACAGATCTGAGGCAAATATTATTGTAAATTCAGAATGCAGGGCTTCTGATGTGCTGAGAGAGTTTACAAAACCATTTCCGTGGTTTGTGATTGTTGCTGCTTCCATAATCCTATGGTGATAATGGTATTCTCAGTGGCTGAATGGCACGCATGCCTTTCCTTCCCTTTTGCGGGCTCCAGCGTGAAGGCAGGCAGCATTTCTGTCACCTCGTTTGGCTTCATGACAACACCACCACATCATCATTCTGTTTGTGCTTTTTTGATGGTTTTACTGTTGCCTTTTTGAAAGTGACGGGAGTTTTGTATGCTATATGTTGGCTATTTGCAGACTAGTTGCACTGCAGAAAGTGTGCTGGGAAGACCACACATTACAAGGAACGCAAAATAACTTTAGCTAGGTTTTAATAACAAAAACTCCTTTTACATTAATTATAATACATCAATAAGCATGACCCATCCACCGACCCAACCACCAGGGTACTGAGAGAGCTAAGTGCTGCTCTTTATATACTATACTCAACAGCTTAATTAACATAACTTAACAGCACCTGCTATACTGCTTTACAGCTGTAAAACTAGGTCACATTATTTGCTCTGGCCCTTAAAGAAATACACATCTTGTGGAACAATAATGAACCTTCAAATTTAAAGAGACCATTCAATGCCACCTTGTTGTATTTTTTATGTAAGGTGTGGTCTAGAAATATTTAAATAGACAAATTAATGTAGCACCATCAAGAAGCCAGTTAGAGTGAGGGTGCTTTTGGCCTTCATGGTATAGCCCACTGGGAGAAAAATGGTACCTGCCAGGCACCAGAAATCCCAAGAGTAACATTGCCATTGGTTGTATGTTCACCACACAATTTTCTCCCCTTCTGAAGGCCAATTAGCTTCTTCATTGCACATTTTGCCTTTTCTCAAAAGGGTTCAATCTTTTCATGTGTAAATATACCTGACAAAAACCCCTTATGAACAGAGTGAATCATACCTCTGAGGAAACAAATGTAGAATTGTTCGGAAACAGAATCTTCATTGGTACCTGATGGCATTGCTGAAATTCACATATACGCAGTGGCGTAGCGTGGGGTACAGGGGGGGGGCCGGCCGCACCGGGCGCAACATCAGGGGGGCGCTCGCACTCGCAGCTCTCTGCCCCTACCTGGATCACTCACTCTCTCTCAGTTAGGGGGCGCAAATTACTTGCCTTGCCCCGGGTGCTGACAACCCACGCTACGCCACTGCATATACGTCTTATGTTCTGTCAGTTTCTAGTCAGTTTTATGGTGCCCTAAAATGCCCACCTAATTATTATTCTCTCAGTATCACCTTTCCAGCACAATGCTGCCAATACTATCAGACAGGGGTGGCCAACTCCTAAGAGACTGTGATCTACTCAGAGAGTTAAAAACTGGTAGTGATCACAGAGTTAAAAACTGGCAGTTGAGTTTTTTCAGGGAGGAGGTAAAAAGTTGAGCTTTTTTTAGGGGAGCCATAGTTGTTCAGCTTCTTTGGGGGGAGCCAATGATCTACCAGTCATCTACTGCAGACGTTCAGTGATCTACCGGTAGATCATGATCTACCTCTTGGACATGCCTGCTATCAAATAATCAGAACTATTTAACCAGGCACTAATTACAAAAGGAACTAATTAAAGGAACAATTGATGGAAATTAAAACCTCACACAGGAAGAAGAAAGGAGAACTTCACTTGCGAATTTACAAACTACTATATGTGTAAATGCGAATTGAAGTTAATTATTGTAGCTGTGGTATAAGGGATTTCATCAAGAATGGATTGTATTTGGTTTGAGCAATAGTCTGGAGGCAGAGTTAAAGGGAATCAGACCCTGAAGTACAGCACATGGGAAGCCACACAAAATTTATAATTGGCTATGTAATTGATTTGTATTTGAATTGGTATTGCTATTTGGTATTAATATAATATGGTGCATACTGGATTTTTGTAATTGAAAATTAATAAAAATTATTTAACAAAAAAAACCTAATTACAAAATGGCTGTCATGGGGTGTGGCACAACACAAAATGGCCACTGTGGGATGTGGCATAGCACAAAAGCGTTGCCACATCAAAATGAGCAGCAGAAGAGACAGGACCACAAAACAGTGTCCCCGCCAGCGCCCCATCAGCCCATCCATCAATGGGAAAAGGCATCTACATCTGCCACCATCACACTAGCTCACACAGAAAAACTCTTTTCACCTCTCCTCTGTTCAGACTGGAAGAAAAGGGCTATCCAATCCTAGCAGATGTCCAGGAAGAGCAAGCAGTCTGTTGTGCATTATGTTTTTTGAGGAGTTAATTGCTGAGACTTTTTGCACATGCCATAGTAGTTATCGTGGCAACCCCTATTCTAATGTATCATAATACTCATGTTTTGTATGTATGAAAAACTCTGTGTAAACAATAAGATTGAAAGAGAAAGTTGCATTGCTGTTTACCATAATAACGATCACAAGCAGTATGAAAATCCAAGAAAATGCATTTCATTTCCTCATATGGACTTATAATAGTGTCAGTACAAGGCATGAAACCAGACCATTCTTAAGACCATCACATAACAGCACCTTAACCGGGTCCGTGGAACTGCATACAATTAGTAATATACTGTGCATCAGTCTGACTTGTACACCAAATGCAAGTGGATCTTACTGAGACTGAAAATGGTTTCAGGCATTATTATCAGTCACAGTACGAAGACAAGAGCAATGTGTCAGGTACATGGATGAGTTGGGCATTTTCTCTTCTTAAAGAGCCATATGTCAGTGTCTCTAAGTCAGAAGCAAAGAGATAGTGAAACATTTCTCATACTGTTTTTCTTTGATCTATTCCAGTCTTTGATATACAGAAAAAATAAGTCACTGCACGCCTTCACAAGAGAAACCTTTCACTCTTGTTGCAAATAATGCGCAAAATACCCCTAGGCTCTGCCAGAAGGTGAAGTGATTCAAAAATTAAGAGAGGGTAAGGAGTGGGTAGATTGAACTGATAGTATGGAAAACCAGACAGAACTAATTACTAATTTTGAGAACAATTCAACCACAATATTAATAAATAGGTTGCAGGAATGATATCTTCTTTTTTAACCAATTGTTATGAGTTGTTTCCAACTTAAACTTCAAGTTAATAGATCCCTGGTCCTAGATCAGATTTCTAGGTGAGAAGACTGGAATACCTTTATGTTTAAGAGGGGCCAAACATCACTTGTCTCGGGAAAGGAACGAAACTTTTCAGCCACTCCTTGCTTTGTTCTGTGTTGTAAATGGTTGTTTTCTAAAGAGCTTGTTCTTGCCAGAAGGTTCAAAAAATGAGTCCAGGAAATTGTTATGTAAGTTGGGGGATGCAGGTACCTATGGAAACAGAAACTTGTCAAAACTCTTCAGCCACCCTGGTTGGCTAAGATGTTGTAAGGTGGAGTTGAAATTGAGCATGTAATTGAGGCTCGCATGCAGGCAAGGGGGGGTCTGTGGAGAAATTCAAGGGAGGAAAAGAACTAGAAATCAAAAGAAATAAGCCAGGACAAAGACTGTTGCAGAGGACCCAGACTCAAGAAACAAAAGAAGCTGAATTGAAAACAAGAACGCTAGGCTCTTCAATGCCAAAGTACTGGGATGAACTGAAATGCCTTAATTGCTAGGTTTTGGCTTAAGGTGGTAAAAAGTCTAGGATCAGTTTATATTTATACATTTTCCCATGTTACTTTTTATATCCCATTGCTCTTATAGGCATCCCCTTAAGCTTTTAAAGGTCTTATAGGCATCCCCTTAAGTTTTATTTTTAGAAATAAAACCACACTATCTATTACATTTCTGGTTTTCAAAACCTGTAGAGGAAAAATAATAATCTATATTTCTTGTTTGTTAATGGCTTGATTTTCACCCCACGCCAAATTGTCTTATCACAGCACCCAGTCCATTGAGTTGGCTGGGACACTGAGATATTACCAACGGGTTGTTGTGAGTAACAGGCCTTTTTCTTTTTTAACTTAACAGAGACTACCCATAAATGATAAATCCGTATTAAATTTATGGGGAGAGGATGCAGGCTGGCATTTTAATGCCAATGATGTTATGTGGATTCTGCAGGAAACTTGTATGCATGAGACGTACAGATCCCACAATGAATTAGCATCTGGAAGCTCCCTGTTTCTTCAGGAAATAATATTGTCTTTTAAAGTTATATCCCAAATGTGAGGACCTGATAACAGTACTTTTAAATAATGAGATTTGTAGGCCATTGGAGTTTGGAAGATGCAATGTGGTTGCCACACGGGAAGCTGTAATCTAGCTGACAACACAAAGATAGCAATATAGTAAGCTAAAAGGTATCTGTTGACATTTGCATATATATATATATATATATATATATATATATATATATATATATATGCTTAAACTTGTGCAAAACAAATCAAGGAATACAGGGGACATTTATATTGCTCTTAAGTTTGTGAGCCAATGGAGCAAGCAAATAACAATGGTAAAATTCAGAACAGAAACTCATTACTGTACATGCTGTACTATCACGGGAGATTATATATAAGCAGCATCTCTCTCTCTCTCTCTCTCTCTCTCTCTCTCTCTCTCTCTCTCTCTCTCTCCACTCTCCCTGACAAGGAAGAAGGGTAATACCTTTATTCCTTTAAAAATCGCCCTTCCATCCATAGAGAGAGCTGCATTTAAAATACATCTTAAAAACCTGAGTGAATAAGAAAGCCTTCATCTAGCATTGAAAAGGCAATAAATGTGTCCGGTGAGCACTTTTTTAAGTGGAAGAGCAGCAGCAAAGGCTATTACTAGCTTCTCTGGGTTCCTTTTTGCACTTAAAGGAAAGCAGAGTCAGGCACATTTCCAGAATTTCTGAAGAGGCTGAGGAACTAGAAAATGAGGGAAAACTAAGAAAGTGAGGATTGTGCATTTGTTTGTAATGAGGGAGATAACAAGCCTGCATCGCAATTTTCACATCACGGAGCATGATTGTTGACCTGTGTATGTATAGCTACAAATATTGTTATTTTTTGAGAAAATGAAGTTTTCAAGCAATATCTCTTTAATTTTAACTTAGAATATTAATTTACATTTTATTCTGTGGTTCTCCCTGCTCCAATTTCTAAATTATGAATTGGTTACTACTGAATTTTTTAATATTTATGCATTTTTCTATATTTTAGGGGGGAAAGATATCATGCATTGTTATTTACACAACAAGTAATGGGTGAACAATTATGTTTGCCATCTGCAGTCATCTTTTACACAATTAAAGTTGGCTGTTTAGTAAGAAGAGGTTGATATAGAAGGGTTGCTCTTGTGTATTGTTTGAGACCAGTTAGCCTTTCTTCTCTAATACTATAAATTAAAATGAAAAAAGAAAATATAAAAACCAAGGCCGACTTACAATGATAGATAAGTTCCTTTATTCAGTTAAAAGCTGTTTCACACTTGATTCAATAAAATGAAAAAACACCTGTACTGAGGCTCTGGTAAAAAGTAATTATATTTTAATGTAATCAAAGAATTTGGGTATTAATCAGTAAAAAGTCACTCAATCAAGTACAAAAAGTATTGCAAGGAGTAACTCGCCAACACTAAATTCCACAACTTGCTGTTGAAAGGTCCAGAAAAATTGTCCTTATGTCATCCTCTTTTCCTGATCTCAGAATAATCCATATGATCAATTCACCCTATTTTCAGAAGTAAAAAAATGCAAGAGATCTACAATTGTCTTGTATGTTTTGTGATGATTTCATAAAGCTCTGCTCAACAGGTCACTGTGGAACATGCAGAGCAAATGCAATATTATTTATCCCACCGCATCTCTTATCACCGCAGCATAATTAAAATTAAATATGTAGCCAATTATGTGTACTATGTTCAGTAGAGCGCCTTCACAGATAACTGTACAGGATGGTACATTTAGAGACTTCCTTGTTAAATCATATGCAGATGGATAGTAAGGTAAAGGTAAAGGGGCCCCTGACCATTAGGTCCAGTAGTGACCGACTCTGGGGTTGCAGCGCTCATCTCACTTTATTGGCCGAGGGAGCCAGCATACAGCTTCTGGGTCATGTGGCCAGCATGACTAAGCCACTTCTGGCGAACCAGAGCAGCGCACGGAAACGCCGTTTACCTTCCCACCGGAGCGGTACCTATTTATCTTCTTGCACTTTGATGTGCTTTCGAACTGCTAGGTTGGCAGGAGCAAGGACCAAGGAGCTCACCCCGTCGCAGGGAGTTGAACCACCGACCTTCTGATCGGCAAGTCCTAGGCTCTGTGGTTTAACCCACAGTGCCACCCGCGTCCCATGCAGAAGGATAGAATAACATAAATGAGGTATGTGCTAGAAGAGCAGTTCATAGGATGCTAGGCATCAACATCTTATTTATTTATTTATTTATTTATTTATTTATTTATTTATTGGATTTCTTACCTGCTCTTTCCCATAAAGACCCAGGGCACATTATAATATACAGTTATTAAAACAACAACAACAAGTAAACCATTCAAAGTAGAAAAGTAAAGCATTAAAGCCTGGCGCCTCCTTTCCAAAGCCTGGGAAGCTTCTGTCTGGTTTAGGGACAGAGGCAGGATGCTCTGATGAGGCCAAGGACTCTTCTGCCACCATCCTAAAGTCTGTGCGGCTTTGGAAAGGAGGCAGCAGGGCTCTGGCATCTTGTTAAGACACCTGGCATGTCCTTCCCAAAGCCCGGGAAGCTTCTGCCCTGCTTAGGAGGGGAGGTACGATGCTCATAAATGTGACATCTCCCCCAACACCCTTGCAAGTTGGCACCTCTGGCCCTAACTGTTCCCCTACAAAAAAAAATTCACCGCACACCACTGATGGTGGTGCTTTTTATATCTCTTCTCTGCCACCCCCCAAGGTCTATATCTAGAAACAGAGTCAGGCTTCAGTTTGGGTGGAACTATTCACTGACCAAACCTCTACAATTGGTTCTCAAACAGCTTAGTTCTTGAACAACTTGAAACCTGGAAGTAGGTGTTCCGGTTCGCAAACTTTTTTCGGAAGCCAAAAGTGCTCCCTCACTGCTAATTAGAGGCTCCTGCTTCCATTGAGTCTGTTCTGGAAGAGGACCCTGACCCCCCCCCATCCAAACGATGGCTATCATCAATGCAGGTAAGGAAAAAAATATAACATTTTCAATTTTTAAAATGAACAACACAGTTTCCTTGATTTTACAGTACAGTACATTGTTTATTGCTTTTTAATCATCTGGAATGGATTTGCCCATTTTGCATTACTTCCTATGGGAAAGCGCGCCTTGGTTTTGGAATGCTTTGATTTTGGAACGGACTTCTGGAACGGATTAAGTTTGAGAACCAAGGTACCACTGTATTGCTTAAACTGATACACAGAGGAATAGCACTCAATGCTCTTTTTCACCACCCTATCCAAAACAAAAGCATGTTACATAAGATGGCCTTTTATATTATACTGGAAATCTTAAATGCTAATCCCACACAGCTGGCTCTTCTTCCCCACCCGCAAGAAAAGGAAAAGTCACATTTGCATACACTAATGTGAATCAATATATGCAAATAAGTAATGCCTAGGGTCCTCCTGCTCCTGCCTGACATGCCCCAGCCAATTGCATTAATCCAAAGGAACATGGGTTCTGCTTCGTTTCAGATGCAAGCTATTTTGCTAGGTAGATTTATTTGAGATCACTTGTGTATAGATCTCCAGTTGGGAATGGCACTAGACAAGCAGGCTTCACTACGCAACGGAGGCATCTATCACTGGCATTTGACAAATGAGTCTGGAACTTGAAGGGGAGCTTTTAAAGAAGATGGTTTCTGAAGGCACCATATTAATTGATCATTCAATTTGCTCATGCTCTGGAGAGATTTTCATTAACCAGACACACACACACACACACAAAATTTGATACAAGGCTTGTGACATTTTAAGCAAAAATCAGTCCTTTAAAAAATGATAGCTCATTCGTCTTGCCATCACTTTATTGACTTTAGTGCTGGGTTTGTCTCAAATGATGTGATTGCACTCTTGGAAAGAATTGCAGCACATTGGTATTTCAAATATTTAGCAGCACAGACAACACCATATCCTGATTGTCAGTGAACTTCTTCATTGAAGACTTCTTACAAAGGTCAGTTCACATGACTTGGCCACCGTACTCCTTGCTCTGGTAACTTCCAGATTGGATTACTGCAACGTGCTTTGCATGTGGCTGCCCTTGAAGATGGCTTCCAAACCTGAAGTGGTCCATGATGCAGCAGCCAGATTACTGGCTGGGGTTCCCTTTAGAACTCATATAACCCATTTTAAAACTGCTACATGGTTTGCCAGGTCATTTCCAGGCCCAATTCAAGGTGCTCACATTAGTGTATAAATGACTTTGGCTTCAGGTATGAGAGAAGGATCCTCCATCCCTGCAGACCCTTGAGGGTGCTAAGATCAACAAAGAGGACCCTCTTGGTAGTCTCATCGCCCTCAGAAGTTTGAGGTGATACTGACCCAGGAAAGGGCCTTTTCTGTGGCAGCTCCTAGGTTGTGGAAATCCCTCCCCTCAGAGATGGAAAAGAAGACATGTTCAGTTCAATGGCCTTCTGTGATCCAGCTAATGTAAAGGAGGCATGCCTGTGTATGTTTAATGCCACCAAAACATAAGATGGTGGAAGGGTGGAAACCAAGCTGCTTAATTGACAACAGTCTCTGATGCACATTAGACAACCTCCAGAAATGTCTCTCTTTAACTGCCTCAGGGTTTAGTCTCTAGAACTCATGAGCTCTGTATAAAACATGGATTGGAACTACTCTAGATTCTGGTGAAGTAGAACACATAAAACATGGTCTAGATTCCCTTTCATTACACACACCTCTTCTTAGGTGAAGTTTCTAACCCACCCACCAGCTTCTAACTGTATGAGATTATGTGGACACTAGTTAGGCCAAGTAGGATTTTTTAAATTTCCTATTCATAAACTGCACATGAGAAGGGAGCCCTCTTTTTCTTGTGAACTCTCTGTTGTCATATTGTTTGCATTCAACAATTGATTTCATCGACTCAGAAGTCTTTTATCATTTAAACAGATCACAACTGACAGGTTCAGTGCAAGCTAGCAAAATGGAAGGCATTGTGCACACTGGTGAGAATGTTGAAGTACAGGTGTAATAAAAAAACATCCTTTCTTGAGTTATTGGCTCAACCGAATCTTAAGTGGATGTCCACTTTGGGCCCTAATGGCCTGACTATGGTTGCCATATGTCCAGAATTTCCTGGACATGTCTGGAATACTGTAGTCAGTAAAATGTCTAGGAAAATCTGGATGTATGGCAGCCGATGTGGGCAGTGCTGTTTTTGTTGATTTTCCATAAAAAATAGCTCAAAAACTGCACTTTTTTTTTTGCTCAGCAACTTTGTTTCAGGTGTGGGCAATGAAGAGTTAAGACCAGTTGTATTACTTTTGTAATGCTTAGAACTGATGTGATACTTGGAGGTCACCAGCAGGAGGCAGCGGTAAGAGACACAAACTCCTAGCTCTCTTCTTGCTGGCAAGTATAAAAGGTAAAGGTACCCCTGCCCGTACGGGCCAGTCTTGCCAGACTCTAGGGTTGTGCGCTCATCTCACTCTATAGGCCGGGAGCCAGCACTGTCCGCAGACACTTCCGGGTCACGTGGCCAGCGTGACAAGCTGCATCTGGCGAGCCAGCGCAGCACACGGAACGCCGTTTACCTTCCCGCTGGTAAGCGGTCCCTATTTATCTACTTGCACCCAGGGGTGCTTTCGAACTGCTAGGTTGGCAGGCGCTGGGACCGAACGACGGGAGCGCACCCCACCGCGGGGATTCAAACCACCGACCATGCAATCAGCAAGTCCTAGGCGCAGAGGTTTTACCCACAGCGCCACCCGTGTCCCTACGGGTGGCAAGTATACCCATGCCCAGATACACAAGGCTCACTTTAACTAGTTAAGAATGTTGAAGATCAGGCATATAAATTAATAAAGTTGTAGCTCATAGTCCAAGTTTAACGAATTTTCAGTTTCATATCTATTGCCAGGACTTGAGAGCAGCAAATTTCCCCAATAGCTTTAGGAGATCTCGTTTCACAAAATGTTCTGCATTGAATGTCCGCACAGAATAGGGAAGGGCAAAGAAAACCTTGACAATTCTTCATCATAGTCCAAAGCTTCTGCAGCTGCAATCCATGGAGAAATGTTCAGGTGCTCCTTCAACAAAAATATTTGCTATCCAATTACTGTGGGGAAAAGAAAGGTTGTCAGTTAGGCTGACATTGAGAATTCTCACGGTACAGGCTGTGAACCTGGAAGAGGTCAGGATGTGTGGAAAGCTAAAGACAAGGATCTCAGGGTCAAGGGTTACTGAGAGGATAGCAGACTGAGAAAGAAATACCCGAAGGAGGTCCAAGTAAAAACAAAGGTTAGGGCAAAGGGCAAATGAGACAGAGTTGAGGCAAAAGGGGTAATAAGAGGCAAGTTCTGACGAAGCCTCCCAGCACTTCAGGTCAAACATGTTATGAGCAGAGAAAGAGAGGAAGGCTGAGCAAGAGATAGGGAAACTAAACAAAATGGGAAATTTGACAGTGGCCTGAACATTAAGAACCCGAAGAAACTGGTGGTGCCATAGAATTGGTGGTGACAGAGAACTGAAGAAGGGAAAAACTAAGACGGAAGAAGAATTAGGGCTGAGCAGTAATGTTTCAATATCTGCTTGTGAGTCTGTACATGAGAACCTATACTTTACATACATGATTACAGAATTATCACTTTGAGGATATTTACTGGAAACAATGGTATGTGCAGAGGTTAGTTAATGGACATTATTGCTTTGGAAATGCAAATATTGCCTTGCTTACTTAGGGGTCTTTTGTTTTTGTTTTTAGTAAGAACCACACAATTATTATGATTAAAGTACCATATTGGCCTGAATATATGCCTCACTCCCCCACCCACCAATTCTGACCGTGAAATGTTAAAGTGTGGCTTAAATTTGCGACCTTACAAAAATTGACTTTTACGCTATCACTGCTGAAACAGACATATGGTAAAACAGAACAGGTGTGTGTGCCTGCAGAATTTTAAGGGAGTGGCTTATATTCAGGTATTCTTTTTTTATTCCCACCCTCCTTGAATTTTAAAGGTGTGGCTTATATTCAGTTGCGGTTATATTCAAGCCAATACGGTAAATGTAAGATTCTTTATAAATGAGAATTAATAATGAATTATAATTCTATATCTGTCAGCTTACCAACACAAATAACTGCGCATGTGATCTGTACCCATGTTAGCAATTCAATGTGGATGGATTATGCATGGAAGAAGCAACCTTTTATTCAACATCTGTGAATATGGATTTCTTCATCTCCATCGTGTCCTGATCAGAAAAGTTCCTACTGCATCACCTTATTTCACATTACACTGCTCACATGAATACATTACCTACATGAGCAATTATTTGCAATAGTAGGGACCAAAATACACATTGCGTCTTGCTGTGTGATTTCTTTTCTTGATGGTTTCCCCCCCACCCCTGCCCCCGCCGCCTAATGCAAAGCAACCAGAGAGGCTTCAGGTTAAATAGTGAACTGAATTGGGGCTAGAGAGGGAAACTGATTTAAACTTTTCATTGACAGTCATTTGTCTGTTCAAATAGTCTCCCCGAAATTCTTTTCTACCCTGTACAAGAAGAAGAAAAATATTTATATCTTTTCTTCCTTTCAGAGAAAAGTATGAGATGGTTAAAGTAGACTCGCATCTGGCAAATAAAGCGTTAAAAGTCTCTCTTTTTTCCCTGCCCCTGCTGCTCTCCCCCACTTCCCCCCTCCACTGGTTTTCCTCTGTCCATCTTTAAATTGACCCTCTGCATTATGGGAATAGAACTAGATGTATCATGAAGGCCAGCTCTGGGCTGATGGATATAACATCTGAGCGGGTTCTGAATATCAGAAGTGCTTTATACAAAGTTCTGTGTCCCCCAGAGCCGCTGAACCACATGGCTTGTTTGAAATGTATTACAGTGGTACCTCGGATTAAGAACTTAATCCGTTCTAGAGGTCCATTCTTAACCTGAAACTGTTCTTAACCTGAAGCACCACTTTAGCTAATGGGGCCTCCTGCTGCCGCCACGCAATTTCTGTTCTCATCCTGAAGCAAAGTTCTTAATCCGAGGTACTATTTCTGGGTTAGCAGAGTCTGTAACCTGAAGCGTCTGTAACCTGAGGTACCACTGTACTTGGTTATTTTGTTCATGTGAGGTAACCGGTATTTAAAACTGTTCTGCAATAAAGCTTTGAAACTCTCATTCACAGGGTGGAAAGCTCATGGGTCCAGATCAAGGATTCAGCGGAACAACTCTATCCATGGCATTGCACCTACCATCTCCTGGGAAGACGCAAGCTGTTGGTCAGGTAGAACTTGGCCTTTTCACATGTTTTTCCTAGGGTTGCCATATTTCAAGAGGTAAAAATCGCGTCAGGGATTCCGATCTCCGCACGGTAGGATGCCAGGAATAGACAAGGAAAGTTCCTACCAATGTCTTTTATTCAATATTCACAGAGAGAGGCTTAGAAATGCAGCCTCTTAGAGTAATGGCATTGCTCTGAGTAATCTCCACATACCCCTTTCTCTCCTCAGTAGTCAACAGCACCACCCACCTTACGGTGGCTGCTTAGGGCCATTTGTGTCTCAGCTCTTTGCTCTCCTGCTTTCAATGCTCGCTGGGTTCTGGGAGAAGGGGGGTCTGGAATGCTTTCGAGTGATAACATGTCAGTCAACTGCTCGGGCTGTGCCTCTCCCATTATTTCCCAACATTGCCCCTTATTTACCTCTGAGCTGTGACCTCCCGCAAACCGCTGTAATAAATCTATACTGTCTTCCTCTTCTCTGGAAGGTTCAGGCTGGGGAGGCGGTCTCCACCATTCCTCTTTTGTCCAGTCCCTGACAGCTGCCCACACCAGGGCCAGAGCCCAGGTCATCCACTCCAGAGCCACTTCTGCACAATTTTTTTAAAACCCCAAATCCAGGACATTTGCTTTAAAATGTAAAATCTCTCCCCCCCCCCCAGATAGACATTTAGGACCTCCAAAAGAGTACATGTCCTGGAATTCCCAGGAGCATGGCACACAGTTTTCCTGCCCTGTCTGCCTCAGCTTCCTACCTGATGCCCACTTCCTGATAGCCACAGATTGCTCTGGGGCATCTAATCTGCAGCTACCTGTGCCCAGCTCATCTGATAACTGAGTCCCTCCAAATATGCTCAATTTGTCTCAGGCTTCGCCCAAATCTGGTGCCCAGTCCCCTAAAGAACCACAAAATGGGGTATGCTTTTGAAAACTAAATAACCTTAAAATAACCATGCAGTTTTCCTTCCTTCTTCCTCTCCCAAATATTATCCACATTTTACTGTTAACCTAAGGATCGCTATCTGTTTTGTGAAATCTAGCCCCAAATGTGCAGCACAGACGCACATAAAAACAGTAAATAAAACTGAATAGCACATTAAAACACATAGCTGTTACTAATATGGAGATATGCTTTCCCATAAAACCTTTCGTTTATTATTTTATCTACTAAGAACAAAAAAAAAATGTCATTGACCATTCATAAACATTAGGCGATGTTCGGGAAAGAACAAGCTTGATAAAACCAATTAGTAAGAAAGGCTAACTCCCCCTCTAACACACCAGTGTGACTGGAGCCCATTGATATTCATCCTGAGAACGATGCAGTCTATCCATGAAATAGAGTTCCATGGTATGGCATGTTAATTGATACATTATGCCTGCTGCACTAGTACAGGCTAAATCTCTGAAGATGCTGCCCTTGAAAGCACAACTGTACGACTTATTAATTGCTAGCTATGCTAGAAGTCAGCAGCCAAAGAATTAGCTTCTAAGGTGTGAAACTTAGCTTTCCACCCCCACTGCATATTTAGCCCTTGTTGTCTGCTTAGGTTTGCTAAGTCACAGCTAGGAGTGTTCTGTCATGTAAAGCACGGCTCTAGCAACCAAATGCTCCCCTCCCCATGTTCCCCAACCCAAGGCCTTGTCCTCTTGCTCCTTTCCTGCCACTGCTGTTGCCAGCAAAACACTGCACATCCCTTGGCACTAGGTGTATACCTTAGCTTTGCTCTGAGCAATAAGCACAGCACCATTGTGATGAATCAGAGGATGCAACTGTGGTTTACAATAAAGCACAGCTGGGAGAGCTCAGTTGGTAAAGTGTGAGGCTCTTAATCCTGTCCTGAGAGATCTGCATTGGCTCCCAGTATGTTTCCGAGCACAATTCAAAGTGTTGGTGCTGACCTTTAAAGCCCTAAACGGCCTCAGTCCAGTATACCTGAAGGAGCGTCTCCACCCACATAGTTCAGCCCAAACACTGATGTCCAGCTTCAAGGGCCTTCTGGTGGTTCCCTCACTGCAAAAAGTGAGGTTGTACGGAACCAGGCAGAGAGTAGTGGCACCTGCCTTGTGGAACGCCCTCCCAGCAGATGTCAAGGCAAGAAGCAACTATCTTACTTTTAAAAGACATCTGAAGGCGACCCTGTTTAGGATGTTTTTAATGTTTGATGCTGTATTGTGTTTTTAATATTCGGTTGGAAGCCACCCAGAGTGGCTGGGGAAACCCAGCCAGATGGGCGGGGTATAAATTATTATTATTATTATTATTATTATTTATTAAATCTCCATGTCATAGGTTCAAGCCCCACGTTGTGCAAAAGATTACTGTATTGCAGGAGGTTGGACCCTTGTGGTTTCTTCCAATTCTACAGTTCTATGATTCTAGGACGCCTCACTATGACACCTCAGTATCAGGGCCAACCTGAGACATTTTGGTACCTGAGGCAAACCACAACATGCCCCTCACCACCAGGGAAGAAGGGGTGAGTGAAGAACTACATCAGGAATAAAGTCGGAATTAAGATCTACATTGGGAACAAGGGTAGGACGAGACCAGCAGTGCCTCCTATTGGCCAAGTGGTTGCTGTAGAGGTGGCATGAGGTGGGAGGTATATCTGTCTTCCAAGGAGCACTGCAGCTGTCACTGCCACCATGGTGCAGCAGCGGGCACTGCATTCCTTGGAGACCAGATTGGCTGCTGCTGTGAAACATGCTGCCTGAGATGGTCACCTCACCTTTCCTCAGGGGTGGGCCAGCCCTCCCCAGCACAGCAGTAATATAAAACTGTCCTAGTATAGCAAATCTTTAAGAGATTAACGTTACCTATGAATAAGGACGCAAGTCTAATACGTAGTCATTGGAACTCTTTTGCCATCCCTTGTGCAACTATCCGTCTCTATGTCCTTATTCAGGCATTAATTAACTCTAGCAAAGGAACACATTCTCTCAGTAATTGGATCAAGTCTAAATTTACTTTTCCTAGGAAACATCTCCGTTGTTTCCCACAAGGGAAACCTCAGTCACCTTGACGCAAGTTCTGACTGAGTAGCCTGTGAAATTTATAACTCTTCTATATTTCCATATTAGTGCTTCAAGCTGCAGGCCTCTTTTACTCAGTCTCAAATTTTGTGTCAATAAATACCACACTGCTGTGTACAGATTGAAACAGGACAGTACCTGCCCACAGGTTTACAATCTTGATGTGACAACACAAAAGGAAAAAAATAGGTCAGGCAGGAAGAGGAAAACAATCACAACCAGGCACCAATTCTTAATGCTACATAATTTGCTGTTATAATCACTGATTCAAATGGACTCAGTTCATGGAAAGGAGGGGTAAGACATCATATTTTCGTTGCACTGATGGAATGGGCCCTGCTCTCCGATGTCTGCTGTATGTGTGGAATGCCAGCCAAAAGGTGACAGCTGAGGGAGATGGAAAAGCCAAATAGCAGCTATTCTCCCAGCTGAGCCAATGGAATGGGGCCTGCCGTCCCATCTCTCCCATATCTGGTGCAGCCAGATTGGATTTCAGTTAAAAGATGACAGTTGAAGGACAGGCAAATGGTAGCTGATCTCTCAGCCATGCTGATGGAGTGAGGCCTGCTTTCCTGTCTCTCCTTCTGTTGCAGGCAGGTGGGATGGCTGCTGAGAGATGTCAGCTGAGGGAGAGGAGGAGCCAAGTGGCATCTGTAGTTCAAATTACATTTGAAGAGCTTGATGGCTTACCTGAGCATTTTGTCAAATCCCGAGATCCTGCCTTTTTGAAAGGCTGTGAAAATCTTCCTTTAAGAAATCTCTCAGCAAGATTATGTAAGGTTAGAACTACATGTCGTTAAGTATAATTGTATTTAATTCACACAGAAATGAATAATGTTATGCAGTGCTTTTTTTCTTAAAAAAAAAGTTTAGGGGTACTCTCATTTTGACTCAAGAAAATCACCATTTCATAGTTCAAATCAGGAAAAATAAATACAGTAAATGGACAAAAGTACAAAGATTCACAAATGTTTAGGGGTATGTGCACCCCTGCGTACCTCCAGAAAAAAAGCACTGATGTTATGTGTATCAATAAAGGTTTAAAACAGAAAGTGGCTAAATGTGTATTGCTAACATTTGGGCTTTACCACATTAGGGGTTTTTTCAAGTGGACTCTGACCTCTTGCTGAGTTGATAATTAATGAATTGTTGTTTTCTGCTAGCCAACGGATGAGTGTTGTAACCTTAGATCAGGTGACAAAGGTATTCAGTTGCAAATTTGCCACCTTGAAAGGGTGGTGGCTGCTTGTCTTTCTTGGAACATGAAAGAGAACAAAAGTAGGTGATAACAACCTAAGGCAGAATAAAGCAGGCTGGAATGGGGGAGAGAGAGATATTTGGATTTTGGGAATTATCTCTTATTTCAAAGATGCTGAGCCTGTGCTGGACAGCACAATACATTGCATGGATATTTGGGGTGCATCTTTGATGTTTTAATTCTGTTTTTAGAGAGTTCTGCATGTAAAAGTTTGAATAATATTTTTATGGGTCTGGACAATGCTTTCTTCCAAAAGGAGTCTTATGCTTCTAGTTGCTTTAAAACTGAGCAATATGAAGATCTGCAATACATGTTGCCAGGGAGTTTTTTCCCAACCTTGTTTCCCTCATAAAGCTAAAGATGCTAAAAATGTTTGGACATTTGCAATGAGAAACAGGAGGCAAGAATGAGTGCTTAATTAACTCTTACTGCCATCCACTGCTGTTCAGCCATCACCAATCAACACAGTCCATGCTTTATCCTCTTTCTCTCCAGTCTCTGAGGCCAGAAATAAACCTCACTTAGGGGCAGGATACAAATGAAGGGGGTAAATTTTGATGAAGAATTAGTGAAATTAACAGGTATCGTAGCATTGCATTGAAGCCAATCTCCCATTACAGTGGTACCTCAGGTTACATACGCTTCAGGTTACAGACTCTGCTAACCCAGAAATAATACCTCGGGTTAAGAACTTTGCTTCAGGATGAGAACAGAAATCGTGCTCCGGCAGCGCAGCGTCAGCGGGAGGCCCCATTAGCTAAAGTGGTGCTTCAGGTTAAGAACAATTTCAGGTTAGTTACGGACCTCCGTAACAAATTAAGTACTTAACCTGAGGTACCACTGTACTTTATCAGCTTTTGGTAATGCAGCTTTATGAAGAGAAGTGAACCTAAGTTCTGGGTGGATTCTCATATTCAAACGGAACACAAAGACAGTCTCCCCAAAGATCTGGTGTAAGCATATGGCACACACAAAAGTAAAGTCAAAATAATAAACAAAAGCCAGGGAGAAGTTGAGTTTTTTAATGAGACTGTGAGTTAGGTCAGCAGGATGCTAGGCAAGGCAACCGTAGTAAAACAGTGCCTCTAGGAAAATACTTGTCAAAAATGCTGCTGATATAAATTGCCTGGAGGTGAATGCACAAAGGATCTATTTTAGCCCAGAAGCAAATACTGCAGTTCTATTGCCCTTGGAGACTCCTTATATTAGTTAATTACAAGGGAATGTTTCTCTCTACACATCCACCCAAGCACAAACATAGCCCATCTCAAGCTTATTAATTTTGAAAAATGGCTAGACTCTTCTGTAAATGTTATCTTTTGTGAGTGGCAGGATGCTAAGCCATAGCTGTCAACTTACAGATTTGAAAATAAGGGACCAGCAGCCAAAATAAGGGACCTGCAGCCTCACCTCTTCCAGGCACTCCAGTCTTCCTGTCCTCCTGCAGTCTGGTCAAACTCATGCTGGTAGCTTCGAGAACACTGTCCAACCAACTTTGTAACCAGAGGTTCAACTGAATGGAATCTGAATCACATGCACCACAAGGCCTATGCAGCCTCAACTTAAGATGGCTCCCCGGCCTGGCTTTGCACTGCAAAGTTTGCAGCAGCACATGCAACAAAATGGCGTCCAGCATTCAAAAAACCCCTCAGCTTGCATTAACTAGCCGCACACAAGGCATGCAAGCTCCACCCCCCAGTCGTTCTTAGACTTCTTATTGGGTGAGCAACACAGCCAAGCAACACAGTTGGAGCCTCCCTCCTCCCTAGCCAGCAGGGAGGGAGGGAGAGGAGCTGCTTCCTTTGAAATTTAAGGGACATAATTTGAGGGACATCCATCAATAAGGGACAGCAGCGGGACATGGTGCTGGAATAAGGGACTGTCCCTTCAAATAAGGGACACTTGACAGCTATGTGCTAAGCCCTTTACCCTGTTTTATGAAGCAGTATTCTTTGTGCCATTTTTAAGGGGGCAAAAACTCTCCAACAACTTAAATACCTCTAGCCATATTTCAGGAACTGCTTTATTAGTGTGTCAAATAATTCTGCTAGTTCCTTCTCCTCCTCACTGGTTTTTAAATGAATTTTTACAGCAATATTTTTCAAAGAAATAATGGATGATACCCAATGTCAGCAATACTCAGGGTAGACCCATTGAAATCAATGAATTTAAGTAGCTTAAGGCCAGTGGTTTCAATGGAAATACTTGGAGTATGATTTAGTTGGATATCACCCAATAAAACTGAACTAAATGAAGTGAATGAAAACTTAAATCCAGAAAACCTGAAAATCCCATATATATAGCACATCCAAACAACATTGGTAATCCTGTTTTGATTGAAGACAATCAGATAAAAATCACAAGGAAATCAAGTCCTTCCAAAGATGTGTGTTGATTTGAGAAATGCTGAACTATAGAAGTATTGTTAATGTAAGAAATAAACATAAATAAGTTATCAGTAAATGGGTCCAATTGTGTTTATCTATCAGATGCAGTGCTTTTTCCCTATATATATATAAAAGTTTAGGGGTACTCCCATTTTCCTACTCATATCGAAATACGGCCCCTCAATGAGGCCAATTCCCCCACATATGATAATATAACCCAGTACACTTACAAAAGGAGTGGATAATGTGTGACCCACCAGATGTTGTTGGAATACACCTCCAATCAGCCCCAGCCAACCTGGCTCATGTTCAGGGATTAGATGAGTTGTAGTCCAACAGTCTCTGGAGGATCGCAGGTTTTTGCATCCCTGATTTACAACCTTCCCAGAATGGAGAATTTGTATATATGAGAAGAAATTCAAAACTGCACGAACTAGTTTGACTGAATTTTCCTGCAGTTCTGCTTCTCATGGATATACTCCACTAACTTTTACTCAGACTAGGCCCATTGACATTAATGGCCATGATTAACAGGTCAATTAATTTCACTGGGTCTTTTCTGAGTAAAAGTTGAGTGCAATCTTCAGTGTTAACATTTCATAGGTCTCTTCTGAGCTCCAGCAGCAGTTGGAAATAGAAGGAAACTGACTATATTTGAAGTGAATCTCAATACTTTCTTAATTTATGTGTCTGGGGGCAATATCCAAAGTACTCCAGAAGCATTTCTCAGTCCCCAGTGTCACTAACATATTTACGTCAAAATGTGTCACTTACTATCTATGTACTTAGAGTTATTCTTATTCCATACGGTCAAAATGGGAGCATTTTCAGGATATAAGCATTTGTATTAGTTGGGTGCATAACTTCTCTTCTGGACTGCTTTTTTTCAATCAGCCTTAGCAAACACAGTGAATTCCAGCTGTGACTTTGAGGTCACTAGGCTGAGAAAATGCCATCCTAACCTATCTGAAATGCCATTGAGCATCACACCAACTAACTGGCTAAAAGGCAAAGGAACAGATTTATTTCCTAACATAATTAGCAACTTCCACGCATTTTTTCCCCTACACCTACACAAATTCACCATGCAACCCATTTGGTTTCAGGATAGAAAAATCACATCTGGACACATGAGCAATACACACACACACACACACACACACACACAAACCTACATCATGGGAGAAAAATGGCCCTTAAAAAAAAAAGTGGAAATTTCAAACTAAATGAAAAGCAAGAAACCCAACAAGCACAACAGGAAAATAACAACATACTCTTGTGGAATGCCATGGCAATAAGTGTTGTTGGATGAGTGCTAGCAGCAACCCTTAAAAAACTAGGAACAATAGATCACTAAGAAGTTTGGGTAAACCAGAGATTATACAGTACAGGGTAGCCTTGGAAATGGAGTGAACATGAGGACTTGATAAACTATTGGGTTATGAAAATATGAGGGCCAAATATCACAGGAACCCTGAACAAAAGGGAAACACTATTTATTTATTACACTTAAATCTTGCCTCTCCTCCAAAGAGCTCAAGGCAGCATGCATGCCCCACCCTGTCCAGCATTTCTTCTACAATCAGGACTGGGCCATTGTAACTTCCCACAAGGCTCCAGAGCAATCTTGAAATAAATGTGAAAAAATGAAATGGTGGCCACCTAGTCTCTGGTGCTGAATTCATTTTAAAAAAGGGAGAGGGGAAATGCCAAGACAGATATTGCTGCCGAGTCCTGCTGGCATCCTGGCAGCTGCCAAGGATAAGCTGGCGTGAGGTAACTTTAGGTCTTTCTTTCCAGATTCCAATAGGAGAAAGGCAGTGCTAGAGCATCAGGTTTGCATGCAGAGGGTCCCAGATTCAATCCCTGGCATCTCTAGGTAAGGGTAGAAGAGAGCTTTGTTTGAAATGCTGAAGAACTACAACCAGTCAGAGAATACTGAGCTAGATACACCAAGAATCTGACTCAATAGAAAGCAGCTTCCTGTGTTTGTCAGTAGTATTTCTGCTCAGTGCACACCTACATTTTACCTTTTCCCCAAGGTCCTTTTGCATTTTGTCCTGAAATTATCATCATTACTCCACAATCACCTTAGAGGATCCCTCTTTCATTAATCATCACTATTTCATTTTTCAGCAGTTGAAATTTGTCATTTATTTCCCATTGCTCTTTGATCCTAGGACAGAGAAATCTTCAGCAGACAGCATTATGAGTGGCAAGAAGCTATGTGGGTTGAAGTGATGTAGATTTCTAGATTCCATGTATCCTGGATGCAATGGCACATAGCTGAACCCTTTGACACTGAAAATAGCCACCCAAATGTTATTGTGTCATGCATTGTATTCTTCCTTCTTGTATATCATGTTAGAAAATAACGTGGTATAAGCAAAGAAGAAGAATACTTGCAATTATACATGCATGTACATTTTAAGAAAACCCAGAAGGAAGGCTAGTTATTCTCTTGATAGCTTTTCATTTGTTAAAGAGGCACATAAACATTATCTGAGCTTGCAGTATTCTTGTTGTCAGCAGAATATTTAAGCATAAGGAGCCCCACAACAGACTTTATTTTATTTTATCCATTTTGATTTATAAGCTGGTTTATCCCTAGAGCCTAGGAGCAGCCAACAACATTTTTAAAAAGCAGATTAATAATGCAAAAGCTAATCATTGTTATGCTAAAGTGACCTTGAACCAATATACCTTCATGGAACTGCTCTAGACCAGCCTTTGGTGAGTCTCTTCTGAAAAGAGTTCCACAGCTGAGAAGAAAGTGAGACTGCTTAAGAGACCACTGAAACTGGCACATGGATTCTGTTACCAAAAGAGACCTTTATTAAAGCCCTTGGTTGTGATTAGTTCACATGATCTGAACATTCTTGATTTGTATTACTACTGAAAGAGACACTGACCTCTTGCTCTGGTGTTCATGGCAGATCCTACCTTGCTGTATTTTGAAGAAACATTTGCGGTATCCCAAGTCTTCACACCTTGAACATAAGCTGCTTAGAAATCTATCTGCACTGGAGAATCCTGATAAGGCTGGACTCCCAGTTGTGGAGAGGTTTCTAAGTACCTTAAACAGAAAGCACTTAGAAGTCTTCTTCAGACCTTCATGGTAAACATACAAGGGATCATCTTGGGACATTGAGAACAGTACCTACACATGTCCCCTTGTGCCTACCAGTGGAGAAAGTTTTTCATATTCAAGCAAATGCGTGAATACAGATAACATGAGCCCATAAAATGAAGGCTTTCAGTGAGCTGTGTGATGAGGAAAGCCCAGAATGAGAGAGGGATAGTTCAGACTGGTGTTAAGGGGTAGGGGGAGAAGAGGAGCTGAAATGGAAAAGTTGGTTCCACTCACCATTGGATATAACCTCCAACCAACTCTCCCCATGGGTCAATGGCCCTTCATTGGAAACATTCCTTGATGCTGCTTCGATTTTTAACAATTTACAGCTGAGTCTGTGGACAGTAGGAGTGATAGCACAATACAGTAAACATAAAACATAACAATATGGCAGCGTTTATGGTTTGCGCCATTATAACTGTAATTACTCCATTCGGAGTAAGAAAAAACTAAGACATATTCTTCCAGCAGAACTTGGACAGATTCAGGCTGTATGTTCATCATAATGAGATAGAAAATCAATGCGACAAAGGACATACCAACAAGACCACTGGTTAAGGGAGAGTGCGCCATATAAAGTTGTATTATTTCCTTGATAAACTGATCCATTCTGCCCATTGACCAGTGGTTACTAATCCCTATTATAAGGATTGTTGGGATAAAATTGTTGGGATTAATAGAAATGCTAAGTATTATAATAGTGTGTGTTTCTTTTCATATTGTGTTGTGCTTTTATGTGGATTTTACATCTCTGTGAAATATAACATGGAGACTGGGAAAGCAACTGGTTGCAAACCAAAGTGAGAAATCTCTAGAGAAATCTCTGTGTCATTTGGAATATAGTATTCATGCGATGTGTATAATGGAGACCCAATACAGATGTTGTTGCAGCTGGCTATCCCCTGCAACTATTTACACGAGTGACCTACTCATGTGAGCAGTGTGACATCTGAAGTGAAGACTCATCAAAGATTGCAGCTGCTACTTGCATGATGAGAAATATGGAGTCCCCCCACACACACACTTGTTGTTGGAAGTAGCTGCTGTGAGACTGACACATGGGAAAAACAAATGTGAAATCATTGCAGATGTAATGGCTTCGCCGACTCTAAGTGTGAATCAGAGAGTGTGAAGCATGCCTTTTAGCATTAGCCTACCCCAAATGAATTCTCAATAACGGCACTCTCTGATACCTCAGAGAACCAAACAACATCAGGGTGGGGCAGATGAGGGAAAAGAGATCTGTCGAGCCATAATTGCATACCAATTTAAAAAACTAATATACCCTCAATAATATTATCCAATGCTGCTCTGAAACTAATTTTTCCCCACAGCAATTCTTGCAATTTTATTGTACCATCCATTTCTAGTGTTTAGAAACCCACTTCTTATCACAAAACTAAGGGTAGCATCCAGTCATGGTTAAATACTTGTTAAGTGCCATTGATTGCAATGTTGGGGAGATCGAAACATATGCTTAATGCAATTTTAACAAGTGCTTATCTTGTACATTTCAACTGTGCCTAATGACCAACACTGTTTCCTATTTGATGGTACCTGCATTGATAAAACTCTTACATTTATTTTGTCTCTGGTTGATTTCTTGTGGGGTTTTTTTAAAAAAAGTTCATCCAAATTATTGTTTCCAAATTACTACTACTACTACTTACATTTATATTTCCTTCCCTCCAAGGAGCTCAAGGTACCATGCAGTGTTTTCCTCGCCTGCACTTTATCCTCACAACAACTTCATGAGTTAGTGACTAGCCCAATGTTATCGCTCTCAGCTTCATGACTGAGAAGTGATTTCAACCTGGTTTTTCCACTCTTAGTCCAACGCTCTAATCGCCGCACAACCAAATTATTATCTCTCCACAAAAACTAAGAATCTTCTCGTTTAAAATTATCAAAATGATGTAGTTTTTTTATATATAGAGAGAGCACATCTTCATTTGGAATAAGTGGGAATAACTCTATTTATATTGAAATGATTGATGTGAACCTAAAGGGGAATCATTTATTGGTTCCTTTTTGTACCATATTTAATAATGGGGGGGAGCCTCCTTTTTATAGTTTGAACAAATTACTGGAAGCCTTCCAAACTTGCCCAAGAGAATGTGTGGTAATATACTCTATATGTAAATGAAGTACAAAACATGTTGGCAAGAAATGGCTTGGGAGGAGCTATTTCTTACCACACGGAGGAAATTCTATGGAAGCACTATTATGATTTATTATGCGTGCAATGTCAAAATTATGCTAGATGTTTTATGACCAGGTAGGAAGGCAATTGTCAGCAAATCATACTATCAAGGTAGGCAGAGAAAGTAATGTGATTTTACTGCTGCATTTGTCCATGAACTTGTGAATATTCATGAAACACTAAAGGAGTGTTTTCAATCTTAAATCCAGGCCAATATCGAGGTCCTCTTGGCTCACTAAGGTGTTCATAAAATGTTCCTGGATGTTTTGCTTATTTTATTCTTATTTTATGTATAGTCCATCTTTCAGTTACTAGGGGATCCAAAAACCTAAGAAGCCCTCCTCTCATGGCTCTAAAATTAATTTTACTGGTACGCAGAACACTTTGCAGTGTATAGTTGATGTGAATGGGGCTGTCTCAGCAATTCCATCAGAAGCCAAACCTAGAAATGTAAAAGATTGTGAAAACCAAACTTTACAGGAAAATGTATGAAATATTTGGTGAATTTCTCTGTCTAAAAATATACATGTACTTCCCCAATCCAATCTAAGAGTCAGGAATTCATGCACACAGCTATGAAAAGAAGCTGGAATCATGCTGATCAGCTTTGGAATTGTAGGAGATTTTGCCCTTCTTTTCCCCCTGCCAAACACCTAATCAGATTATCTTTTACAGGCTATGAGTGTTGCATGCACTGTTAGATCATGGTCCATGCCCTTAAAAAGTCAAGAAGACAATCTACGTTGCACTCTAAATATTGTTGACTATTTTTTTTAAAAAAATTCATTTTTATTGGTTTCTTTAGACAGACATTCATCATATCACATTGTAACAACTTTATTTTCCTGTAAATTAAACATACATTTCTAAAACACAGTTCAAGAAAAACAACAGAATACATACTTATTTATTTGATTCATTTGTAATCCATTTGCATTTGACTTCATTCCCCTTCTTACTCGGGTCCTAAGTTTTACTTGTTTAACTGCCCCTTCTAACACATCCATGTATTTAGTAACCTAATTCCATTATATTTTAATATTTTTTTTCATTACAAGAGTTTTTCTAAACTGGTCAAAAAAATTAATTCTCCATGATAATCTTTCAAATATTGTTTGAATATATTCAAATCATTTTTTAAATTTTGCAATTTCAAACAACACAAACATTGTTGATTATTTTTAAGAGTGCAGAGAACAAGCCTCTATACTGGTCTTAATAAAATATCTTGATAAAATAATAAAGTATCTTGTGTATCTTGATCGGCCAGAATTTTCTGACCTTAGTTTTTATGGAATCTTTTGAGTACTTTTCAAAGCATGTTTTGGAATGCAATTTAGATAGGCTGTTTTATCAATGAAACATGGTTGTTTGCTTCTGAAATGAAAGCTAGAGATGTATAAAATTAGGCATAGTGTGGAAAATTGGATAGGGAACAATTTTTCTCCCTTTCTAGATATCAGGGACACCCACTGAAGCTAAATGTTGGGAGGTAGACACAGACAGGAAACCACCACTCTTAAGCATTCATTCCAAAGCATAGAAGAATTCTCTCTAATATTTTCAGGATGGGTGAACCTCCTTTTATCCCACCTCACTTACAAAATTCAAGCTGAAAGAACTTTTCTCTTTTGCTTCCTTTAAATGGATTTTGTCCCCAAAGTGGTAATTTTGAATCTACCGTATTTTTCGCCCTATAGGGCACACCAGTCCATAGGGCGCACTTAGGGTTTTCTTTGGGGGGGAAACAAAGAAAAAAAATTATTCCCCCCCCCGGCACTGGGCTGGGGCGGGGGAAGCCCGAGCTTCCCCCGACCCCAGCCCCCAGAACAGGCTGCTATCCGCAAGCCTTGGGAGCCTGGCGGGAACTCCCACGGGCTCCCCAGGCTTGCGGATAGCTTCCTGAAGCCTGGAGAGCAAGAGGGGTCAGTGCGCACTGACCCCTCTCGCTCTCCAGGCTTCAGCGAAAGGCTGCATTCGCCCCATAGGACGCACACACATTTCCCCTTCATTTTTGGAGGGGAAAAAGTGTGTCCTATAGGGCGAAAAATACGGTAATTCAGAATTGTGTATCTGGAAGTACAGAATCTATTTGTGACCAGTTAACAATGTGTATTTGCCCCACTATTCAGAATTCAGATATATATGTCTACAGAATTCTTTATCTATATACAGTGGTACCTCGGGTTAAGTACTTAATTCGTTCCGGAGGTCTGTTCTTAACCTGAAACTGTTCTTAACCTCAAGCACCAATTTAGCTAATGGGGCCTCCTCCTGCTGCTGCACCTTCGGAGCATGATTTCTGTTCTCATCCTGAAGCAAAGTTCTTAACCTGAGGTACTATTTCTGGGTTAGCGGAGTCTGTAACCTGAAGCATATGTAACCCGAGGTACCACTGTATTTCTATACCTGTCCTTCAAAGAAGCAGAAGTTGTGTGTTTGGGCTAGAAATCTCCACACTTTCAAAGAACAAATCTCTAAGCGCACATTTGTTGAAGTGAGAAGATGATATACTCCACTTGACATAGCTCTAGCCAGGGATGAGGAACCAATGCCATGCACATTCCCTTGTTGGAGGTCAACGGCCAATGGCCAGTGATGATGGGAGCTGTAGTCCAACGATATCTAGGGAGTCAGAGATTCTCCATCTCTGATGCTGCTTAAAAACAGTTAAAAGGCCTAGGCTGTTCAATGCAATTCAGATCTAATTAGAACAATTAGTCAGAGACATTGCAAAAGAGCTATTGAACTAATTTAATGGCTAGTGCTTTACATTCTTTTGGATATTACAGATGTTACACAATCTCTATAGCAAAAAATTCTTCAGGCTTTTCAGAACACCAGCTTTCTTCCGGCGTTTTCAATCTATACACAGTCACATACATATGAAGCTATAAAAATGAAGCATGTTACTTCTTTGCAGTGTGTCCGACAATCAAGTCATTACATGAAAACTTTTCTAAGTTTGGAGGCACAAGACTCCCCTAAGCTCCTGGAAGCAGGAAAGGTTTAGAATTTAACCAAGCCCCATGAATCCCCAGGAGCATCAGGGATTCAACTGCAGAGAATGACCAGGACATTAAACAAACATAGGCTGGAATAGCCAGGCCAGCCTGATAATGGCCCATTAACAGAGACTCTCTGTGCTGGACAGCAAATGGGTGGAGCCTTGCCTTGAGCTCTGGGTAGTTAGCAGAAGACAATACCAGAGTCTCTGGGAGGGAATTTCAGGATTGCAGTTTGCATGATGTAAGCATAGTTGCAGTTTTCAAGCGGCTTCAAGCTGGTGAAGACAGGGGGTTTAGAGCACAATGGGGACTGAGAGTTTGAATCAGAGGCTGTCGGAATAGGAAAAATGGAAACTGCTTGGAGTATAATGCTTTTAACTCCTCCGTCATAGGCTCAGGTTATAGATATGTGTGAATAAACCATATAACATAGGGACACCACAGTCTCCACTGTGCCTCCTTTTCAAAGAAAACATGAACCCTGGGTAAGTGCTTGGAATTCCTGGAATCTCGCACTGCTTGGAAATTGGGGTGGTGTGTAACAGTATCATTGAGATATGGCTTCATGCTTGCCTTCTAATATGAAAAAGTCAAGAGAGCCAGGGTGGAGAAACTTTGGATGTCCCCAGAATGTCCCCCCATGATACATAATCTACTAAATCAGGAATGGCCAAACTTGGCCCTCCAGATGTTTTGGGACTACAACTCCAATCATCCCCGGCTAACAGGACCAGTGGTCAGGGATGATGGGAATTGTAGTCCCAACACATCTGGAGGGCCAAGTTTGGCCATGCCTGTACTAAATGGTTTAGTCCAGCCTTTCTCAACCTGTGTGTCCCCAGATGTTGTTGAACTACAACTCCCATCACCCCTAGCTAGCAAGGCCAGAGCTCAGGGATGATGGGAGTTGTAGTCCAACAACATCTGGGGACCCACAGGTTGAGAACCGCTGGTTTAGTCCTTGTGATTTTACTAAGGCATGTTTGAGACAAACACAAATATGTGTTTTACTCTTGGAGAAGAAACAACACTTCCTGCCCTGTAATTTCATTTTGACCACATTTCATTTTGACCCCATGGATCTCCTTTCCAGCATTATTATGAATGGGGGGGCATCATTGCCTGTAAAATATTCATGCTTTCTCTCTAATAAGGACCACTAAGAAAATAAAAATGCCCTTTGTTGGCCTGGCAACATTAACTCCACAGTACGAGAATCCCTTGCATATGGTCACAGTGCCAGGAGACAGACAATGCCATTGACAGGGAGAGGAAATGCCATGGTGTACCTGTAGCAGCAAAACTGTCTCTCTCCCCTCTTCTTGTGTCATGTCTTTGTTTTCCTCTTTTTAATTTTACTGTTTTCTTTTTTGAGATGCATAATGATGTATAATGGTTTTTGTTACATACCACTATATAATATTTATAAATTTAGTTAAATAATAATAATTGAAAATTATAAAATGTGAGCTTTCTGACCTTTTATATGCAGCTGAATTCTCATGCTGGAAATGAGAATATCTGAAATGTGAGGGTATTCCTAGAATGCACCTCTTTACCTTTAAAATGTAGTTGAAAACAGCCGTTTCCTCAGAAATTCCAGAAAGAATGTTAATTCTCTAATCAGCAAGTCTTTGCATTTTCCAGTGCAGTGTTTGCTATAAATCATTTTCATTTTAAAGCTGTATTCTTCCAAATCATCACAGGAATTCATTTATAAGAGGAAGGAATATAAAAAATAATCAGTCTCCTAGCTCTGTAGTCTAATGTGTTCAATAAGTCAAAAGTCCTTGTGTTAATCTGGGAAAGCAGCAAAAGATAGATTTCAGTTAAAGTTTTACAGTGGAGTAATTTTTCTAGCAGACTATCTGCAAAGTGACTTTGGTATATGGAGTCATGCATGTCTCATTTGTGAAGGCAACTGGGGACAATATTGGAAAAAGGAATGCTCTGCTGAGTAATTATTTGAAGTGGTCCCATCCGGCTCAGACCTATACTTCATGTCAAAATCCTTGGACAGGTTGGCCATAGATTTCTGCCAGTGACACAGGACTGGTGGAACACAGGATTGCTGGAGCAATTGTACCCCAGTTAAAATTATGTGCACCATTCCAATGAAACCATTAGAGTGTACACAGATACATGTTAGCTGGAGAAGCTTCCAATATAGCAGATAGTACAAATCTTGCAAAGATTCACTCTGCTCTTATTTTCTGTGGTTAACATCTGTCACAGCTCCCATCCAAATGCAAGCTGTGCCCTCTAGCTATGAGACTGGTGTAAGTCTCAGATTTATGAAGGCTTTTTTTGTAGTCGAGGGAAAGTAACTCTGCATTTTCTCTTTGTTATACAGTCAAGGGCTATAGTTGAGTGCGTTCACATGCATGCAAAAGGTCCTAAATTCAATCCAGGTAGGGTTAGGAAATACTCCTCTCTGTGAACATGGAGCACTGATAGCAGGCAAAATAGACATGTGAGACTCCTAGCAGCTTTGCAGTTTGACATGTTCTTGTCAAAACCTGGCTCAAAGGAATTAAGCCCTGCCTATTCTAAACCACTGAGCCTCTTGGGCTTGCCCATCAGAAGGTCGGCGGTTCGAATCCCTGCGATGGGGTGAGCTCCCGTTGCTTGGTCCTACCAACCTAGCAGTTCGACAGCATATCAAAGTGCAAGTAGATAAATATGTATCACTCTGGCGGGAAGGTAAATGGCGTTTCCGTGCGCTGCTCTGGTTCGCCAGAAGCAGCTTAGTCATGACCTGGAAAAACTGTCTGCGGACAAATGCCGGCTCCCTCGGCCTGTAAAGCGAGATGAGCCCCGCAACCCCAGAGCCATCTGCGACTGGATGTAACTGTCAGGGGTCCTTGACCTTTTTTTATTCTATACCGAAGAGTCTCATGTAGATGGTCAGTTAAAAAAAAAAGTGAAGGAGACAACCCTTAAAATAAGAGAATTTTGAAAATACATCTGCAAATATCTCTATGGAGTTTCAGGAAAATCACACTCCTTAACTTCTTCCATCCCAAACCACACTTTCTACTGCTTTCCCAAAGTGTGATCCTCCTCTAGGAGATGATAAACTGCTCAGTCCTTATCTTTATCAACAGACCATATAAATGGAAGCAGAATAAAGGATGGAATGTGCTCTACATCCTGAGGTTCCTAGGTTCAGTCTTCGCATCTCCAGTTAGCATGACAAAGTAGCAGGCAGTGTCTTAACCTTAATTTTTTTATTATTTTTTTTGCCTAGGGAAATTATATTAAAAGTTCGCACATACTGTCTGATCTGTAGTTAGAATGTTGTGTGCTTGTTTAGATAGACATAAAGCTTGGCTAGTTTGGGAATCAAACTTCTGTAAAAAATAAATTATATGCTTTGTTATTTGCTTCATTTGAAGTCGAGAAGTATTTACTTAGAAAAGTGTCACTTGCAGTTAATGTCAACATCTATTGCCAAGCAGTCACATACAAGTGTAAGAGTGCAGAATAATTTATATGTCAGACAATGACCAATGGTTTCACAGTTTTGTTCCCCAGAGTTTCTATAGGTGGCAAAAGACTGAGGACACCTCTGTCAACTAATAGTTCAGTCCTTGTACCAAGAGAGCCCCTGGAAATATAAGTGAGTCATTCGCACAATAAAAGAATTGGGATTCTGCCTTTACAAATTGCTTGCTTCAGATCTGTGTGTCTTCTGAAATTCATTATACATTCGTTTGCATTTTAAAAATGCTGTCTTGTGGCATTCTGCTTGGATACCTTTAACAAGCTCAAAGAAACACATGAAACAGCCATCAGTCTGATCTTCTTAATGATTTCAAGTTTACTGAAACAAATACAGATTTATTGTTTTCCGACCAATGTCTTTGTTCTGTGGTGAGTAATCCAATCTGAGCTTTCGGTTATGAGATTTTCTGTTCATTTTCAATGCGCAAGGCATAAAAAAGGGTTCTGGTTTTTGCAGTATTGAAGCAAACTAGAGTTAGCCACACACACACACACACACACACACACACACACAGGCCCATGAGGAACTAACAGCTAAGATTTAAGTAAAATAATAAACCCAAACTTTCCACTTGAAAAATCAAACATACCATGTTTCGGCGTGCCACGTTGCAAAAGCTTTTGCATTTCTCATGTGCTCTACACCACTTTTGCTCACACCATAATGTTCCTTATTTGCTGTAGCCTGTAGTGCCAATAGTTCAGCACAACCTATGAAAATGTGATCTATTGCTTTGAGGAATTTCATACATTAAATATAGATTGAATCAGATCATTGGTCCATCAAACTCATTATTGTCTACACAGCCTGGCAGTGGCTCTACCATGTGCTACGATGCTTCCCCTGAGAAGGTGAACTGAAATACTGCATCAGATTCATAAGGGGGTGAGGGTGAGGGCATGCTTACTGTTGTCCTTCTTGAGTAGGCGCTCTCTCCACCCCACCCCCAAACTTAGGTGAAGAAGGTTTCGCCGCTTGCGCATGTGCAGATGCCCAAAATGACATCATGCGCATGTGCAGAAGTGCCAAAACTTCTAGATGCGAATGGGGCTCCGGAACGGATCCCGTTCGCATCTAGAGGTACCACTGTATAGCAATAATTATAGTAACAAAATTCATAATTTTGTTTAGAAAACCATCAGTTTAGAAAACCATCAGAAAAACAAAAAAAAATTGTTAGAAAACCATCAGTCGAGGTTGAAGGAAGTCTTAGGCTGTGATAGCCGGAAAAAATTGAAATTTTGTTTAAAATGATGTTATACTGGAAAATATGTGTAAAAACTAATAAAAATTTATTATTATTTTTAAAAAGAAACTATTTGGAAATATGTGCCGCACAAACCCATATTTGCTTATGTGTTTGCAGGAAACTAAAGTGTTACTGTGGGATATTTACAATGCAGACAAATTCATGTTTTGCTAGATAGGCACATGCTGGGAGCTGAAGCTCACAGAGTTTTCCTATAAGTTTGCTAGGAAGAACTCTTTGAAACACTCCCACTCTGCCCTGACAGGAGGAGAGCGGAGCCACATATATTCTCCTTACCTGAATGGACACTTCCTCTTTGCTCTTTTGCCTCTCTTACCTCTTTATCTCATCACCAAGCCAGAAATGTGAGAACAATTTGCATGTCTGAGCGCCACTGCTCAGGCACCATATTAAGCTAGACTTAGGCATGCTCTTGTAACTGAATTACTATTTTAAGCCTGCCTGAACAAAGTGGCTGCGTCTGTTATTCTTCAACAAGTATTCTGAGTGAGTAAGTGTTTATTTTTACCTTTTACAAGATTGTGTGTGAGATTCTTGTTTTAAGGGGGAGAGAAGGGGGAAATAGGAGAATCCATTTTGCCTTAAAGCATCCTGGATTACTTAAACTAAAAGGCTAAACTAGCCTAGCTAAGCTTCCTTTTAAGCTGCAAAGGGATGCACTCTGCCGAACTCACAAACGTAAGGAAGGATAATATCTAATAAATATATCCACTCCTAGCATCTATACATATCCCTGCAGTAACTTCACCAGACGGCATTTTCCTAGCCTATTATAGGGCTTGACCTTTCTTTTTATCCAAGGCTTCAGACCCACAAAACCTGGTTTAGCAGCTCACCAGAGCAGGCATTTAAGAAGACTAACTTCTCAAAGGCAGAAGCAGCATCACACTCTTGAAAATGAGCCTCTAAATCAAAATCCTTTTCAGTGATATACTAAAAATAAGAATGTACTTATGTTCCATACTTTCAAGCAGAGCAGGAGAGGTAAGCAAACCACATGCTTCAGTGCTCTGAGGGATAAAAAAATTAATAATTTTTTATATATACTGAGAGGATCAAACCCTTTGACAATGTGAAGTCTGTCATTCTCTCGGGAAGCAAAAAAGCAAATCAGGTTTATATAAGTTTTATGTGCTGTAAAAGGGATAGCAATTTGGGCCTGGCAAATAATTTTACAGAACAAACATCTTCAAGAGTTTCAGGCGATGCTTGAGGGATATCCTGCTCCCCTCTGATAAGAAAAGAACAGGGAAACCTCCAGGGCAACCTGCACAGCAAGATGATGACTCTAACATACAATACAAGTGAGAAGATTTTTCATCAGTGTTCTTTAATGAAACAAAATGGAACACGTTAGTGTTGTGTTAAAACCAAATCCCTGAAGGTTTCTAGCAAAAGAGATTCAAGCACTGCTATTTTTCTAGGAAAAGAGGTGCCATAACCTAACATGAACGCCTCACATGTTCTCTTAGGCAATGGCACCCACCCGAGAGATGCTGGAACTGGATTCTGGTGAGTTCTGGTTGAAAAGAAGCCCTGGATTCAAGTCACATGACAGGAAGCTGAGTAGTGATGTCAGTAACAGGGATGCAGTTATTTAGATGTATTTTCTGAATTGCCTATTCCTCTTTTCTCTGGTCTTAAAATATTCCAGAAGGAAGCACAATACTTCCTCCTCATGTTCACCTCAGCTTTAACAATGTCTGTCATTTAGGATTCATGTGCATGCATTATATTCCTGGTCCTCATTCCCCGCTTCCTCTCTTTTACATGCAGCCCAAGCATATATAATCTGTAATTTGATCATCCCTTCCATGTTTTGGGATCCCTCACACTTCTCCCCAGCAAACTTACATGGCCATCATGAAGCAGCTAATGATGTTTCATTTTCATTTTTATTAATGATAATTCGTAGGTTGTTTTAGTCCTTGGAACATGGTTTGTTTTATGTATACATATTGTGAACTAGATTAGCAATCTGTCGACGGCACATGAGAAAGCGACATATTACGTTTAGATTTAATGTCCACATATTTGCTTAAGCGGCAGTTGGAATGGTGAGATTCTAAAGTGTTTATATGAGCTACAAATATTGTACAATATGTTATATGCGCTATGTTATTGTATCTTCATCTTGTATATAGCGGAATACACATGGCATTTTCTGCCATATACAATATGGAGATACAATAGACTGTAGTCTTTGCAGACCCAGGATTCATCTCTAAACCCCAACTTGCTACATGGGACCCACTTTTAATATTTTACTACTTAAACCCATCTTACTTCTCTCCTGCCCCCTGCCAACCACACCACAGTTTCTCCTTATCTTCTCCATGCAGTCTTCTATCAATTTGCTACAGCCTTCTCTTTGAAAATAAAGAGAAATGGTGATGGTTGTGACTCTGGTAAGACTTATCTTGGGTTAAGCCCAAGAACCCAACTTTGGTTCCTAGACTAAGACTGATTAACAATGGCTTTGTTCACACATAACACTAAGTTTATAGCTTAGTGTGAATGTGTGAGCTCCCAGGGAAAAGATTGTAGCTGCTTTGTTTTGTGTACTTGTTCTTATTTATTTATCCATGTTTGGTTTTATTTGCACTTTTTGCCACTTTATTTGCTATTTGTCACTTTGTTGGCTTTTTTGTTGTTGCTGAAAAATTGTACTTTTTAGGCCAAAGGAGCAGACTATATCTATCTATATCTATATCATCTATATCTCCACACAACCTTGGACTCATACCTTATGTATGTAGGCAGAACATAAGTAGGCAGAAAATGAAATTGATCTGTTTTTCACTGAAAACCTCATTAGAGGTGTTACTCTAAATTTATATTCCTTGACATGGAAAATTAAGCTTGGTGGTCCATTTTCTCTCTGAAAATACAAGGCAATCTAGAGGACCCCCTGATTTCTAAACTGGATCAGATATTATTCTAATCCAGAGAGATACAATCCTTTTCCACTCACCAACCAGTCTTCAACATCAACATCTCTCTCTCTCTCTCTCCCCCAGGTTTGAGTCTTCCTCACTGCCACCTTGTCCTGGTAAGTTTGTGGAAGAAGAGCCAGAAAAATGGATAGATTTTGGCTTAGCCTGTACCAAGGCTATCCCCAAATGGATCCACAGGATCAGTCCATGAAATTAAGGGTCCAGCCCTCATCTACCCACATTTTATCTGCTTTAAAAGGTAAAGGACCCCTGACAATTAAGTCCAGTCACGAACGACTCTGGGGTTGTGGTGCTCATCTCACTTTACTGCCTGAGGGAGCCAGCGTTTGTCTGCAGACAGTTTTTCCAGGTCATGTGGCTAGCATGACTAAGTCGCTTCTGGCAAACCAGAGCAGGGCACGGAAACGCCGTTTACCTTCCCACCAAAGCGGTACCTATTTATCTACTTACACTTTGACGTGCTTTTGAGTGGTACCTATTTATCTGCTTACACTTTGACGTGCTTTCAGACTGCTAGATTGGCAGGAGCTGGGACCAAACAAGGGGAGCTCACCCCGCTGCGGGGATTTGAACCGCCGACCTTCTGATTGGCAAGCCCAAGGCAACTATTTAAAATGTTTTTCAAGATATTCCACCAGATTTCCAAATTTGTGGACTAACCTAATGGGGCTCTTTTCTAAAGTTCCTCATGCAGTGTAAGTTACAGGAAAGGAAGGAGGTCAACTTGACTCTGCCCACACCTCCTGCCATTTGCTTCAGGATTCCCTTCAGCCACTGCCCACTGCCATCAAACTTCCCTCATGCCGTCTAATTCAGTTCCCGCCTCCCTAGGTGAGGCTGCATCGCCTGCTGTTTCACAGCATTCCTTCCTCATTCTATCTGCTTGCTTTCGGAGGAAAGGCAAGGGCTATAGCTCAGGAGGCAGGGCATCTGTTTTGTAGGCACAAGACCTCTGGTTCAATCCCCATCACTTCTAAAAAATAGTAATAATAATAATAATAATAATTTATACCCCGCCCTTCCCGGTTCAGAAAACTGGGCTCAGGGTGGCTAACAATAAATTTAAAACACTTAATTGATGAAAAACAAAACAAACAAACAAAAACAGCTTAAAATACAGTATAAAACGTGAATAACAATAAATTCAGAATTCAAAAATCAATTTAGGGGGGAAATCCATCCAATAAACATTAGATGATCACCAGGGCTAGCTGGCTAAATTAGTCTCATTTGGGCCAGCGAGGAGACCAGGAGGGAATTAGCTATGGGATCCCAGAGCAGGTAATCTTCATAAAAGGGGGACGGGGAGGGAAGGAAGGGGAACAAAAGATCAGGCCAGGTTCAAATTGAAAGCCAGGCAGAATAGTTCTGTCTTACAGGCCCTGCGGAAGGAAGTTAAATCCTGCAGGGCCCTGGTCTCACGGGACAGAGCGTTCCGCCAGGTTGGAGCCATCACTGAGAAGGCCCTGGCCCTGGTGGAGGATAATCTGACTTCCTTAGGGTATGGGACCTCTAAACTATGATTATTCATGGGTTGAGAAAGGCTGGAAACCCTGGAAAGCCAATGCCAGTCAGTAGGGGCAATACTGGGTTAGCTGAACCAATGGTCTGACTCTGTGTAAGGCAGTTCCCTATGCGCCTGTGTTTATTTTTTGTTGTTGTTCTGAGTTCTCGCTCACTTCCAGGGGGAGACTGAGCCATCAGGTTGCTCAATAAGGTTTAGAGAACAGGTGAACCCTGTTGGCGATGGGAAACAATGAGGCCAAGGGGCAGGCAAAAGGCATTTGTCAATTCAAAGCAGGTCACGGGGAAGCCAGTTGACTCTTCTTATCAGATAAACTGCTGGAATTTTCTCAGCATCTGAATAATATGAATCAAGCTTAAATATCAGTGGAATGGAAGTAGAAAAATAATCCCTGATTCCTGTTTCATAGCATTAACCAGCTGGAATGAATGCAGTGCAATTTCTTATGAAATAAATGTGCTCCATCTAAAATATGAATAAAAGAGCAGATGTTGTACTGCTGAAAGCATTGCATTAGTGCATATGCATGTTACTGTAATCCATGGCGCTGATGAATTGTTCATCCATTTTACAGTAATTTTTGTTGATTTTTATGATAATGTAGTCATCTGTTTTAATCACAGTTTCTGTGGGAATCTCTGTTTGCAATGAACTTACCATAAATAAATAGTAATAAAGTTATTAATGGGAATTTGGCTCATCATCGATTGGGAGACTGACATGACATAAAAAGGGAATGTAGTGCTTCATCACCGACTCACTAAACACCCGGCCTTGTAGAGTTGTAAGTTCCCAAGTACTACAGAAATCCAGGCATTCTAAAAGTAGCGAGTTATGATGATTTTTCTGATCTTCATGAATGTCAGTTGAGGAAATATATCTTGGCTGCAATTCAATACCCTTCCTTCAATAAACAATTCATTTTAATCAATAGGGATTTATTCTAAGTAGGCAGCACTTGAGTGCCAAAATATTTTAAAAACAATGGGTTGTATCCAACTTAAATTATACTTGGAGTAGACTCACTGAAATTTTAAAAAACCAAAAACTAAGTTGATTATGCCTGTTGTGTCCAGTAGTTTTACTCTTGAGTAGAACTAATGTGGGCTATAAGCCAATGGTGGATCATGTTTTCCTCCTGAGACAGTAGATGTTTTAAGACAGGCATGAATGTTACTGAAGAGCCTTTGCTCCATTATTTCCTGAGTTTTTAGTAAAGTATTCTAGTCTAAAGTTTTCCATTGTCTTTCTTCACAAGCGCAGGATTCAAGCGTATTTTGTTGGCCCTCATGCAGTCCTCCACCACATTCAGACACTGACCTAAAGCTTCCACAGTATCTCCTGATTCAGATGTGATGGAAAAGTAGAGCAGTGTGTCATCAGCATCACATAGATGTTGTGGCTCGAGGCAGCTGAAAAACCTGTCAACGGACTAGAATTTTGGCCTTCTGTATGGACCTGCCCAAGAGCTTTCCTCTATTCCCAAGACTCCTTCTCCTTGTTTTCCCTACCTCTGGAAATCACCCAGATTGTGGAATTCTCTTCCCAGGGAACTATGTCTGTTTTAGAAGAACGATGAAAATAGAGTTGTTTCACTGGGCAATTCTTTCAGATATGGTAATCTCCTGGCTTTTGGTTGTTTTTATTACTGTTTCTAGCTGTTACTTTTGAAGCTATTTTCCAGCCACCCACTTGTGCTAGTGTTTGCTTTTTCCTAATTGGTAAAACTGGTAAAGAATTTCAATGACGAAAAGCAGGGGGAAATTATATACATTATTAATAAATCTTACTTTCTGCCTCAGGTTTGCTTGCTCCAAGCGCTTCCTCTTTACCAAAATGTTAACTTTATTTTCTTTTGTTTGACTCTTTTCTTTTGTTGCGCCTTTGCTTGTGATACAGACAATTCCTCTCTATTAACCTTTCCTACCTTGCTACAGTCAGCCAGTCCACAAGTCCAGACCTTAAGGCAATTGGGGCCATCGCCACCATTAGCCAGAGCAAGGCCGGTGCTATCAATAGGCAGAGCGAAGAAGGCACCTCAGGCAACAGATTTAGAGAGTCAAGATGGGGCAGCAAATAGTTGCTCAATTTATTATTGTGTTTTAACTGCCTGGGAAAGGAAGGAGTGCTTGTGGGAATTCTATCTCAGCTACCAAATTAATGTTACTGCCCTTGGATATTGTGTTATTCAATGTGGGGGAGTATATGTTCAACTTTAGGCAGCAAAATGTCTTGAGTTGGGCCTGAGGCAGACTGAGGCAGGTGCCTCTGGCAGCAGGTGGGGTGGGGACAGTGTTGTGTCTGCTACCTCCTAAGCTGGTCTACCTGCATTGGGTGTTGTGGAGGATGCTGTTCCATTGCCAATGTTGAACGTAGCCTTTGTATAAGGAGCAGGGAGGGCTGCCATTTTGTTTAACGACTCAGGAAGCAAAACGTCTTGAACCAGTCCTGGCACTGGCAGCAATGCAATTAAAACAACAACAACAGCCAGATTCAGACACTAATAAATCCACAACAAATTGACAAAATTCACATCATGAGAAATGGGATTGCACTATTTATTGGTTCTGAAAAGAAATCAGGGAAGTTTATACTTTTTGCTGTGAAAAAAATGAATATCTATATATTGTGCATATCTGTGGTATTATTTGAATGCAGAAACCTGGAAAATGTAGATTAAAACATTTGATTTTAATATATACATGCTCTTCCTGCTGCCTTTGATATCTGTATTCAGAGCTAACCATGTGTTCCAAACAAATCATGCCCCGAAAGTCCCTGGCTACCTTTGGTCAATCCACAGAGAATCTCAGAACCAGAACTCATCCCATTCCAACTGGATGATACAGCTGGAGGGGAGCTTTTTGGCAGAGATTCAAATATCTTTTGAACAAGCTCCTTTATGTTCACATGCTCATTGTTCCTGTTCAAAGCCCATCATGAAAACTAATCCTGAAAGCAGCCAATATTTGTATTGATTCAGTTTTATCCAAGAATGAGAGCAGTCAAGGAGAGAGAGAGAAAGACTTTATGAGCCTCTAACAAAATTAGTACTCTAAGTGCCGAGGGATTGATTTTAAAAAATGCACAAGCTGATGCGGACAGGAAACAACCCCAGAAATGCTAAAGTTTCGATATAAAGGCTGATTGTTGTGACCCATTTTTAATTCTGTGCCTATGACCAAAGTGGAAGGCAAGAGGCAGCTGCTTTGAGCTCTTTCTTAAAGTTCCACTGTAGGCTAAATCAAAGGCTGTAATTATATGGGATCTAGTGGCTGTAAAGTAAGTACAATTACAGTCAATGTCACTAGTTGGCGCTAGAGATGATAGAGCTATATAAGGTGTACCAAAGTAATATGTTCTTTGTTATCCAGCAATCTCTATATGTGTCTCTGCTTCTCCTTACACAGCACCGATAACATAATATTAAAGGACTACCTGTGAACTATGTCATGCCTTGACAACAGAGGGTGTTAACAAAGGGGAGAGAATCTGTAGAAAAGGGACTGACCCATTCTAAATTTGTTAGGGATTTACTATTAATAGCAATAATAAATATTTTTCCCATGTGTGTTCTCATGCTGATGCTTGGGAATTGCAGTGTGGGAAAGAAGAGGAGGAGGAGTATGTGGCTGGGTAGATTATTTAGTGACAGGTTTTCCTCCAATGGATAGTGGTTGGCACCTGGAATAAGGTGTTGGTGCTGACCTTTAAAGCCCTAAACAGCCTCGGCCCAGTATACCTGAAGGAGCATCTCCACTCCCATCGTTCAGCCAGGAGAATTGAGGTCCAGGTCCGAGGGCTTCTGGCAGTTCCCTCCCTGCGAGAAGTGAGGTTGCAGGCAACCAGGCAGAGGGCCTTCTCGGTAGTGGCGCCCTCCTTTCAGATGTCAATGAAATAAACAACTATCTGACTTTTAGAAGACATCTGAAGGCATCCCTGTTTAGGGAAGTTTTTAATGTTTGATGCTGTATTGTGTTTTTAATATTTGGTTGGAAGCCACCCAGAGTGGCTGGGGAAACCCAGCCAGATGGGTGGGGTATAAATTATTATTATTATTATTATTATTATTATTATTATTATTATTATTATTTATTAAATCTCCACGTCATAGGTTCAAGCCCCACGTTGGGCAAAAGATTACTGCATTGCAGAAGGTTGGACCCTTGTGGTTTCTTCAACTCTACAGTTCTATGATTCTAGGACACCTCACTATGACACCTCAGTATCAGGGCCAACCTGAGACATTTTGGTACCTGAGGCAAACCACAACATGCCCCTCACCACCAGGGAAGAAGGGGTGAGTGAAGAACTACATCAGGAATAAGGGCGGAATTAAGATCTACATTGGGAACAAGGGTAGGACGAGACCAGCAGTGCCTCCTATTGGCCAAGTGGTTGCTGTAGAGGTGGCATGAGGTGGGAGGTATATCTGTCTTCCAAGCACACTGCAGCTGTCACTGCCACCATGGTGCAGCAGCGGGCACTGCATTCCTTGGAGACCAGATTGGCTGCCCCTGTGAAACATGCTGCCTGAGATGGTCACCTCACCTTTCCTCATGGGTGGGCCAGCCCTCCCCAGCACAGCAGTAATATAAAACTAGTATAGCAAACCTTTAAGAGATTAACGTTACCTATGAATAAGGACGCAAGTCTAATACGTAGTCATTGGAACTCTTTTGTCATCCCTTGTGCAACTATCCGTCTCTATGTCCTTATTCAGGCATTAATTAACTCTAGCAAAGGAACACATTCTCTCAGTAATTGGATCAAGTCTAAATTTACTTTTCCTAGGAAACATCTCTGTTGTTTCCCACAAGATGGGCATGGTATAAATTATTATTATTATTATTATTATTATTATTATTATTATTATGTGCTGCAAACTCCAGCCAGTCCTTCCTGGATGCAACTGGAGCCTAACCCTGGTGAGTGTGGAGTTCCTGGCAGGTGGGAGTCACTGACTGGGAATAGAGTAACTCTCACAATATAGTTGCTTGCGGATAGTAGAATATGATACCAAGTTATCTCAAAAAATGATGTGCATCAGATGCTGGATCATATCAATCATTTCCTTTTCCCATTCATTCATCAGCATTACGTAAGTGATAGGGGGACAATTTTCACCCAGTATGGGAGTGTTACAAAGTCAGAGCTGGCCTGGCTCTTTAGGAGATATATTCTTGCTGTGAAGAGCTCTTTCTATGAATTGCTTTTCCGCTTGTGAGAGTGAGCTTAGTAAAACTGAAATGTCAAATTCTTAACAAGGCAGGAGAGGATATTCTATCAGGTACTTACATCGCAATGAGTGAGTGAAATTGAATCAAGTGCATTATTCACTGAAGTGCAGACTGCCAGCAACTTGGTATTAAGAAAGGCTAAAAAATGTACCGTAAATGTTAAGCAAGTCTCCTAACTACTCAGAAACTGCCTGTGAAACCCGAACCACGGTCGCAGATTAGAGCTGGCAAAAAAGGCACTGCAAGAGCCTTCCGACCATGGGAGAAATGTTTAGTATCTTACATTTGATGATTCTTTATACATATTAGCTGATATAGTATTGTGTTAGCATTCCAATTTCGTTTGTGGCATTTCCCTGTTTCTAGAATTTACCTATTTTAAAAAGATTTTTCAACTTATTCTAATGTGTATGTGTATGCATATATATATCCTTTTTTATCACATGAACATTTCATATCAGGACAAGCAATACTCTTAGGGGGAGATAGGAGAGAGTGAGCTCAAGGTTATGGGGATCTGTTGTGGAACCTCTCCTTGATTGGTGAAGCTCATTGGTGATGAAATGATCCAGTAAACTATCTTGATGGTGATGAGCAACCGCCAGGTATGGAAGAGAAATTTGATTCCATTTCTACTTAAAGGTGAATTCACTTATTTTGCGCTTTCAGAAATGTGAACCAAAACACAACCATCCTTTGAAATTTGCATTTCTCAGAATTTGCAATGCAGTTCTTCAATGAAGTAATGTGTATACATATACTAGGGCAAATGCATACACTAAAATGTGTACAAAATGCATATAATAATGAAAAGCAACATACAGGTACAAGCATTCATTACATTTGAGGAAATCACTTTGCAAAAATATTTATATTAGGCAGAATTGCATACAAACATGTATATTAGATGTTCGCACTAAAACGCTGAAAGATTTTTCGTGAACTTTTTTTAAAAAGAAAACAAACACAAGCCCATGTAAAAATGTGTAGAACTGAATGAGAAACTTAGGGAAACTGAAATGGGCATATTCTCCCATCGCTTTCGCTCCAACAAGCACCAGCCAGCCTCCAGTGGGAGTCTGAGAGCTGCCATTGTGATTATGTTCACCTTTAAATATAAATGCTGCCCCAATGTGGTTTTGCTCCAGGGCAATGTGGGAAAGAGAATGGTGACTTCCAGACTCAATCCCAGGTAGGCTCAGGGCTGGCATGGGAGGCAGGTTCTACCAGACTGGATTAGATGCCCAAGAATGCCATGTGAAGACAACAGGCCTGGTGTGGGAAAAGGCAGCCCCTTCCATGTTTCAGGAAACACAAAGCTGTTTTGCAGAAGTCCCAAGATCTATAGTTATTATGAGATATAAAATGTAAACACGACACTCCTCCTGTGCCATTCTGATTTAATATATCCAAGAACAGGCCTCTGAACTTCATTGTGAATCTTTGCCCTGCTTCTCACCTTTGCTGTTCCCACCCATCAAAATATGCAATGCTGACCTCTAATGAAGGGATTGCTCACTCTAGTGAACAGATCTAATCTGCCTCTCTTTATTCATTAAGGCTGCAATCCTCAACCCACTTACTACAGAACAGAGCCATATTTTCTCTTTATGGGGCCTGCTGGGGCATCCTAGAATATGCATGTGTAGCGCGCTTGCTGCTATAAAACATTGTGTAATTCATGCTCATAACTCGCAGTGCTGTAATACAACTACGTATTTTATTTTTGTGTGTGCATGCTTTGTTGCTTAGAATCACATTTCGAAGCCTGCACAGAGGGGCAGAAAATCCTCAGGACCTGAGCATTTGACAACCCTAATGCGGAATAACCTATTATTCAAACTTTGTACTTTAGAGGAAAGACCTCTGCTCCCTGGCGGTAGATTGATCACATGCTTCTCTACCATGCTGGACTTCTAGACTGGGTGGCAAGGAGCAAATGATGGAGGAGGGGGAGAGAGAAGAGAACACAAGTCTTCTTTGTTCCTTGATAGCCCTGTGGGCTAGGAGTTGTCTTCTTGGAGCAGAGCTGCAGAGGAAGTGAGTGGAAACAGCAGCTACTGGTGATTGCCACCCAGACAGAGAAGTGCAAAACCAACACTTCTGAGGCAGTGCCTCCTCCAAAACAGATTCTGAGGGTGGCAACATGAGAAGGGGCCTTTTCTGCAGTGGCTCCCTGTTTGTGGAATTCTCTCCCCAGGGAGGTTCAGCTCTCACCTTCATTATACACTTTTAGGCGCCAGCCTTTGGCTGATTGGCATCCAATGCCCTTTTAAAATGTTTTGGGGGGATTATTGGGTTGTCCTTGTTTTTATTTTTATGATGTATTTTATGTTTTTATATTGCGATTTTTATCTTGTGAATCGCGCTGCGGGTACAGGGCAGTATACAAATTTAATAAATAACCCTAATCATAAAGGGGGTTGTGATTGTGATGAAGGTGCCTTGCTTCAAGGATTTTTAAAAATGGCCTCTTGTATCCGTTGAAATATCCAAGGGCACTTTACAGGTGTATGCCATCTCCAGGATCTGAATACTGCATGTCTCTGAATACTTGTTGTTTGGGAACAGCAGCATGTCCTGTTGGGGGATATCTCCTACTTTAGGACTTCCCAGAGGCATCCATTTGGCCATTGCAAGAAACAGGCTTCTGGGTTATATAGACCTTTGAGCCAATTCATCAGACATGTCTTTATGTTCTTAATGGCAAGCCATCTGTATCCATACATTGCTGTGACATAACCATCCTTCTGAACCAAAGCCATTGAAGTGACTTTATTGTTTGAAGTCATTAAAGTTGAGATAGTAAAATGAAAAATATGAAAACGACTACAGTGCCCATCATGATGATGGGTGGGCTGCATGTGGAAGAAGAGTTTGTTCCATTGCAACCCCACCCCCTCCAGGCAGCCTTGGACATCTCCATATGTTCTTCACACACCATTTGCGCACTTGTTCTGCAGATTTCCTGCCGCATCCCACGGGAACATAAAGTATCATTTTTATTCACTGCAGCAGCACTATCCCCAAGGGTCTTGCTATATTTTCCCATGGGAGTGAAGGGCAACCATATGGAAAGAATTTCCCCAGCCCTTCATCTGAATCAGTTGCAGCTCATCTCCAGGTAGGACTGAGAAACGCTTACATCTGAGAGTCGCTACCAGTCAGTGTAGACAACACTGAGTCAGATGGTCCAGTTGTCGGACTTGGTATGAAGCCCTGGAATGTGTCGCGATGTGAGGAATTGACTTTTAGGTATCTAGATAATACAGTAGGTGAGCGTTTGTGATTTGTTTTCCTCTTTGGATGGAATCTGTGTGAGGGAAGAGGGATAAATCTTGTTGAAATGAATAGTTATGAGGTAATCAATCATACATTTCTCACTCTGCCAACTCAGACACCACTTTTTACCTTTTTTGGGTCTCAATCGTGGATTATATACTTTTAAAATGCTAGAAGCAAAACTATATATGCATTTACAAAATATTCTGCATGAGAAATATGGGGATGCAGAGCTGTCACAGCTAATAGACATGAGGATAAAACTTGCCAGTGTCTTTTTGAAGACTGACTGAAGAGCAGTTATAAGGAAACAGAGGGGAGACAAGAACAAAAGAGAAAAGGGGGACATTTGAAGTTTCTGGCAAAAGCACGGAGATCTTTAAAAGCTGTACTTGCCAGGGGTGCTTTTTATTATTATTTAAAGAGTAGATACAGTGTGTAAACAATCAAGTCTATGAGTAGACATGACAGGATTTAGACAGATTTTACAAGTAAAAAATAAATGCTACTGGGTTTGTTGTTTTAGACACAGCAGGGAATACCCAAGAAGAATCTCAGTGTTGTCAGTCATCCTGACTGAGAATGAAATTCATTTCTTTGTAGTTAATGGGGAACTCAGCTGTAAATTATCAAAAGAAGGCTTAAACTAGCAGTTTCAGAGTTTCAGGGCAAAATTGTTTTCTGCAATACTCTTATCCTGGAATCTACGCTAGTTGTTTAAGCTGATCAGTCTCTCACTTTGCCACATATGGTAGTTAATGTAGGAAATAGTAGGGCTCACAACTAGGAATGGGGTAGAAACTCAATTTTGCTTGCATTTTAATGAGGCAGTACCTAATTCACATGAACAAAGCACAGCTATCTTGTGAAATTCGCCCTTCTCTGAATTTTGCAATGCCATTCTCCAAACAAACAATGTGTACAAAAATGCGACATAGTATGGAAACGTGCATATATATATATATATATATATATATATATATATATTGGTGAAGTGTACACTTATATATTTTAGTGAAGATAACAAACAAACCGTGATATACACAATTTTAGAAGCACTTTCCCCTGCTATATTATTCAAAAGTGCGTACAAAAATGCACTTATTCATAGAAATTCACACTATAATTCAGACAATGTTTGGTGAGGATTGCACATTGCTGTGGAAATGTAGAGAACTGAAATTAAGATTGGAAAAATGAGAAACCAAGAAAACTGAAACTGACAGCTTTCACCATTCCTAGCCACAATCCAGCGTGCAGTGTTTGAGGCCGACCCAAGACGCTTTGCTGCCTGAGGCAAAGGACAAGATGGCATCCCCATTTCACATGATTGGATTGACAGTGGAATCTTACTGTTGACAGTGTTCTCCTGAGGGCAACAGTTTTTTTTTTATTATTATTATTATTATTATTATTATTATTATTATTGGATGGAGGTAGCCTTGCCCATGGCCTTGCTAGCTTCTGCCTACAGACTGATGCCTGTGTCACTGAATTGGGACAGAGCTTCCATTTTTGCCCACCAACCATGCAAGCCGACAGAAGTACCACTTCCAGAAATGGGAAACTGTGGGCAGAGATAAGGCCTGAGTCAATTGACCCCATTCAGCCTGATTTAGGGCCAACTGCTGCATCAGGTCCTGGCTGTTGCAGCAAATTGCCTGCTTCCATCTTGTACCCTGTGGATTCGAAATGCCCTGTAAGTCAGCAAAGGGGAAGAATATAGTAGTCCGACTGCACTGGCTACCAGTTAGTTTCCGGGCCCAATTCAAAGTGCTGGTTTGGCCTATAAAGCCTTAAACGGCTCAGGACCACAATACCTCAAGGACCACCTCTTTCCATATGAACCTATCCGAACCCTGAGATCATCTTCTGAGGTCCTCCTTCATGGGCCCCCTCCTTGAGAGTTGCGGAGGGTGGCAACACGAGAACAGGCCTTCTCTGCTGTGGCTCCCTGTCTGTGGAACTTCCTGAGGGAAGTTCGTCCGGCACCTTCATGGCAAAAACATTCCTTTTCAACCAGGCCTTTGGTTGATACGTTTGACATCCTATACCCTTTTAAATTGTGGCTCTTTTCTGGGGTAGTGTTATTAGGCTGTTGTTTTTATTCTGATTGTATATGCTGTGAACTGCCCTGAGACCTCCGGGTATAGGGCGGTATATAAACTCGAAGAAGAAGAAGAAGAAGAAGAAGAAGAAGAAGAAGAAGAAGAGGAGGAGGAGGAAGAATATTGTGGAAGATTCACTTCAACATTTATATAGTAGATTGAAATTTGAGCAAACAGATCAAATTTAGTCTCTTTTTTTCTTTTTCTTTTTGTTATTAAGGATCACCACTACTACAATCAAGGCTTTATAAAGAGGTATTCCACATATCATTTGCAATTATCTAAGGCTTTCATTCACATGGGCCAGCAATTCCCAACCTAGTTGGACTCCAGTTTTCTAACCACTAAAATCATCCACAACACCAAGAGTAGGGGATATTTAGTAGGGTGTGTAACTGATATATCTACTCTGGATGCCCACCTGTTTCAAAACAAGAATGGTTGGAAACCTCCTATTTTTGCAGAGGCACAAATATAAACATGTCCCACATGGCAGTTCTAATAATGGTGAGAGCAGCTTTCCCTGAGACTCTGGTCGTATAATGAGCCAGGCACTGCCATATTCCTGTGAAAGCAAGGAGTGTTAAAAACTTCATCTTCCTTGGTCATCTGAGCCTGCCCTCAGATTTGCACTATTAACAGTTTTGTGGAAAGTGCAGGAATATTTTAGGTTTCATTTTTTATTATTATTCTGTGTCTCAAGGGAGATCATAAGCAAGGCTGCGGAATTGCAAAACATGATGGATTTTCCGCCCCTCTCCCCTTGTAGATGTCATCTGGTGCCCTCGTCTTCAGTGTCTGCTTAATTAAGTTTAATAATTTAAACATCTGAACAAAATAATACTTGGGTAGATGGTATAAACTAATTGCAGGCTTTGTAAACCTTACTTCTCCCAGGCTGCTGTGTAGTGTGAATTATCTTAAATCATAAAAATAAAATATTTCCAGCCATAGGTTAAGACCCACCCCATATGAGAGTTAAGAGGCTTGTTTCAATGAGAATGTCTGTGTAGCCAATAAGCAACTTTACCTGTGGAGGAAAATAGCTTTATAATGGAAGTGCTGAAGCACAGCTTCTGTGCAATGTTTTAGAACAGGGGAAATTGTGTACCATTATTGCTTTCAATATGTGGCTGGCGAGGGACTTGGGGCCAGGTCATTCCCCACTTCAAACTGTTGAAGCACCATTTGAACTTGGTTCAGATACTCATTTTAAAAAAAAGATAATTAGATTATTCTCTTTGTGGAATAGGTCAGAAAGTATTCACTGTACTGAGGCACTGAATATCACTCAGTTTTAGGCAACAAGGAATGATTCTGCCAACAGGTATGCCTATATTTTTTTTTAAAAGTAGAATTAGAATAATCAATAACATTGAAGCAAGTTAATGGAAGCAATCCATGGACTGTTCTTTCGTCCCGTCCTTCAGTTTCCCAGCACACGTTCCTATGAAGAACTGGTTCACCTCTACATTTTAAACCTGAGTGCAAAAGGATTCTGTATTTAAAGGACAAAAGATAGCATCTGCAGCACACCTATGTGAATGTGAGCACACAGGATTTAGAGGGAGACATTTGGTCCTTAATACACTATGTCTGCATGGGTGGCACTGTGGTCTAAACCACTGAGCCTCTTGGGCTTGCTGATCAGAAGGTTGGCGGTTCGAATCCCCACGATGGGGTGAGCTCCTGTTGCTCTGTCCCAGCTCCTGCCAACCTAGCAGTTCAAAAGCACACCAGTGCAAGTAGATAAAAGTAAACGGTGTTTCCATGCGCTCTGGTTTCCATCATGGTGTTCCGTTGTGCCAGAAGTGGTTTAATCATGGTGGCACATCACCTGGAAAACTGTCTGTGGACAAACGCTGGCTCCCTCGGCCTGATAGCGAGTTGAGCTCTGCAACCCCATAGTTGCCTTTGACTGAACTTAACCGTCCAGGGGTCCTTTACCTTTACCTATGTCTGTGTGCTTTGAAAGTGTATTTTAATCCTTGAGTCTCCTTTTGAATATGCCCAATGCAGCATACAACACAGGAAACAAATGTTTTCCTATTTTAATGGCCATCCATAGAAATGGATTTAATTAAAAAGTTCTGGTGGGTGAGTACTCTGGTTCTAAATTGCATGGAAAGCCCTCACTAGTAGAGGAGTCTCCCTGCTGCAGACATTCAGCAGCCAACGTGTGGATGGCAATGAAGCTGGTGATGCTGATGCGAAGGAGCCAGGGAGAATGACTCCCTTTCCACCCTCAAATGATTGGAATCTGATGAAGAGGAATGCTTGAATAAGGCTAACTGAATTACAGATGATGGTGAACAACTGAAAATGTGGGTTGTGCAGAAGATTTGACTATATTGAATCAATAACTAATGTAGGCTGCTTCAGACAGATTTGGAGCTTGTCTGAGCTGAAGCAGGGGCCTCTAAAGTGCTTCAGGGTGTTTTGGAGATTCAGGTGTTTAAAAAATACTGCAGACGTATCTGCCAAAATGGAAACATTTCTCCCCAAGCTTAGGGGAAATGCCAAGGTGGGGAGAGGGGGAAGCGAGAGCTGTTCCGTGACTAACAGGTCACAAAGATTTGCCAGAGCTCTGCAAACACTGGAGTAAAGGATGTTGAAGTAATGTGCGGCCTGGCTTTTGTGTGTTCTGTCCTATTTGCAAGTTCCGCTAGTAGCACAAGTTTAGAAAAATGCTACACATTCATGTCCTTCTTCCTTTGTGTCACATGACCATAAATCCACTCCTGTCACATCTACTTTGCAGGTAGCCAATTTAGCAGAAACTGTCAGAAGGTGCTTTCTTCCTTCATTATAATTCTTTACCCCCTGCCCTCATTTTTCTGCATTTTTGCAAGTTGCTTTCCTAGAGGCACCTCTCTGATTTTCTTAATGATTTTTTTTTTGACCCACAGAAACAGGGAGAGAAACAAATTCCATTTAGCTCTTCCTCCAAAAATAAAACAAAAACTGTACAGGCACCTAGCACTAAAAAAAAACCCTGGACCTATTTGTCTGTAATTTGGTAGGTGTTTTTTTTTTAATCATCAGCAGCAGCATCTAGGGCTGTCTCTCTTGTGCATGCACTTTTCATACAAACTGCCACCGTACAATGGGACAAGTTAAGTGAAACCTTTTTTGACCACCCTAGACAGTAAATTTTGTCTTTGCAGAAAACCCCAGCAGATATCCCTCTGAAAGTTGGCAGGATGCATCCCTTAGGAGATACTGCAATGTCCACCAATTTCTTCCAACTTGATAAAAAAATAAAAAGTTATAAATGATGCCTCTTTCAAAAATATCAGATTTAAATATGCCCAACACAAAACCCTCTGGACTGATTTGGAAGTAATTTGGCAGACATTATCCACTTAGGATTGGCTAATATGTTTAGAAATTCCATCCAGTTCTATTTTCTAAAAAGGTAGAGCAATTTTTCAACTTCCCAATAATAGTGAATAGGAGAGGCATGAAGCTTCATTTTTCTATGTTGTCAGACCCTAAGCCAACTTGAACGTCCTCTGAAGCACTTCAGACCAAATCTTGATCTTTGTTCCCTCAAAGCACTGAAACATGGTCTGAACCAAATCTTGTAGTTGATGCCTACTTCTGGTACAAATGGCTTTACTGGCAACCCAAAACTCTTTTTCCACTGGAAAAGTTAAATTCCTCCCTTCCTATGTCGACACTGACCCTCGTTCTTTCATAGCCTCTGCCATTACCAAAAGTAGTCTACTAAGTTTGTCCTCCAGATTCCTTTCCACAGTCTTTAATCTTCAGCATTACATGTTCTCTTTGTCTAGCACTGTATGGCTAAGCTGCAACCCTCTAGATGTTATGCATGACTTTTGGGAATAGGAAATAAAGCAGTGACATTGAAACTTGCTGTCCCGAGTACAGATGCTCTGCTGCACAGAAGTCAATCACGAGGAACATGATTGTTCTCAAAGCCTGTGTGCAGGTGCAAAAGGTGACACAGATATCTAAAATACAGAGATATTTTTTTTATCCCCTAAGAAAAAGCCCACTTTGCATAATTTTCTCCAAATATTCTCCACTATATGTATGGTGACCATCGTTTTCCCTTTACAATGCCCCGAAACAACACTGGGTCTTGTGGGGAATACAAAATGGTGGTCATACTGCCAGCACAGTTGCTGATATTGCAGTGCCAGCAGCAACAAACAACAATGAAAACATATTTGGTAGAAAGAACCCACGCCTGTGAAAGTGCGGTGCGTTTTCTCCCAAATAGGATGGAGAATCTTGAGAAACCATTTGTGTGCCGCTCTAACTTTGATGGTTGTGGAAGGAAGGCAGGGGCTTTCCATGCTAGTTTTGGGACATGGATAGCATACTGATTGCATGGGAGAGGTGGAGCCCGTGTTGTGCTCAGGAGTTGAATTGTGGCCAACATGAATGGTTGTTCCTGCCCAGTTTGTCGTTTTTTAAATTGGCATTCTCAACCCCATGGCTTCTGGTGAGAGCAAAGCTGTACACAATCAAAACAGATCAAAACAATCCAAGCTGGCGGAATGAGGCAGCTCAAAAAGTGAATTCACCTTACACCTATTTAATCAAAGAAATGAGAATATTCAGCCTTCTTGGCAATGTAAGTAAACAGAGGTGGCACCAGGGTCCCATAACTGGCAACATTTGCAACCTTTTGACTGCAGCGAGAGAAAATGAGTTGTTGTTCCCTATGCAATTAAAATGGAGACAGCTGCAGAAAACAGAGCATAGCTTGCGTTCTTTTCTCCCTGGCTTCTTTTACATTTTCTTGCCATTGTTGCCTGTTTAGGCAACCAGGGAGCAAAATGGGACTTGGATTCTCTGTAGGTTTCTCTGCCAGCTTTTAAGCTGAGTATTAGTACAGCGTTCCCAGGTCTACCCAGCTCAGATTTAAATTCTGTTTGTAATCCACACAAGAGCAGTAAAGGAGAAACATGTAGTGTATTATTGCAGGGAATAATTGCTGTACAGGCTGAGCTCACAGAGGCTTGCTGCTGTTTCTCTTGACTTTTTATCATAAAATGTTTACAATTTGCAATGATTGGGTAAGTCCTTCCCTGGCTGATGTAGTCCCTCTGCAGATCTGACAAGTCGTCCTTGACTTTAAAGCAGAACGTGTTCTGCTTCATTTACAATACCTAAAACACAAAAACACCACACTACCCATTCCAAATGGATTCTTTCTTTCTTTTTGTCACTCCTTGTTGATGTGCCAGTGTTTTATAGGCTCTGAAATTGCCAGCTGTTTACAGTTGTCAATGGGAGGCTCTCAGGAAGAACGGCATACATTGAGGTTTTCATCCAATTTGTCTTGTGGTACCATTGAATGTTGTACATCGACAGTTGTGGCAGAACAATGACACTTTGCATTTTCCATGGTTCCAGCTGTGATCATCAGACACAAAAGAAATATTATGAAGAGCACCAAACAGATCCAACAGAGACTATTTATTCTGGCTTTGAAAGCATGCCTTAGGCTGGAGCTTTCCAAACTGTGTGCTGCGACACTTTAGTGTGTCATCTGCAATGTGTAGGTGTGTCACATGAACACTCCCCATGCTCCTACCAGGGCTGGAAAGGGGTCAGTTTAACTGCCTGAATTACCATGTCGTGAAATGATGCATGTCTAAAAAACGTGTCACCAACATGAAAAGTTTGGAAAGCTCTGCCGTAGGCTCTCACAAAGCCCAGATCTCTCCACCATGATTGTAGCATATTGCTGGCAGGGAACCCAAGACAACAAAGGTGAGTTTCCTAATGTGCTTGATGTACCAGATGACATCTCAAGAGTCCAGACTTGTCATTAAATCCTTCCCAAATGTAGGCTATTTATTTGAACAATAGAGAAGTCTTCTCAGGACGCAGACCAAGCATCTGTCTTCAAGTGACAATGAACCTGCATGGTAAGGTCCAGCTATTGGGTATATCCTATATGAATGCCATCTATCACATTGAGGAATCTGTCAGTATGTATTGGTATTACTCTGAGTTTTCTTTTTCACACAATTTGTTTGGGATGGACAACGTTTAAACTGGGAGTGTGAACACTGGCCACATTTCAGACACCCATTAGCCCTCTGTAAGCATCTAAAAAAGTGAAGGTAAAGGACCCCTGACAGTTAAGTCCAGTCGCGAATGACTCTGGGGTTGCGGCGCACATCTCGTTTTACTGGCCAAGGGAGCCGACATTTGTCTGCAGACAGTTTTTTCCAGGTCATGTGGCCAGCATCACTAAGCCGCTTCTGGCAAAACCAGAACAGTGCACGGAAATGTTATTTACCTTCCTGCCGAAGCGGTACCTATTTATCTACTTGCACTGGTGTGCTTTCAAACTGCTAGGTTGGCAGGAGCTGGGACTGAGCAACGGGAGCTCACCCCGTCGCAGAGATTCCCCCACTGCCAGCCTCAAAGAGCAGGTTGGGAGCAGCGGAAAGGCGCGCAGCCTTCCCGCTGCTCCGCGAGCTTCACGGGGTTGCTGGGGAAGCCCGGGTTACCCCCCCCCCAGCCCCAAAGAGCAAAGAAGCCAAGACAGCGAGTGGGATGCCATAGCCGTGCGCAACCTCTCTAGCCGGGAGAGGCTGCACGGGGCTATGGCTTCTTTAGCCGCATGCAACCTCTCCAACAGAGAGAGGCTGTGCGCGGCTATTTCAATATCCCCACCTCCCGCAAAAGCCCACAGGAGCCGCACACCCTTTAAGGAGCATGCGGCTCCTGCGGGCTTTTCTACGAGGAGGGAGAAGGGACTGACTGGCCACGTCAGTCCCTTCTCCCTCCTGAGGAAAAGCCCGCAAGAGCTGCGTGGAGCTTTCCCTGCCTGCCTCCCCCCCGCATTCGCTCCATAAGACGCACACACATTTCCCCTTACTTTTTAGGAGGGGAAAAGTGCGTCTTATGGAGCAAAAAATACGGTATGTGGGGATGAGTGAACTAAGATCCATCCTTTCACTATCAACCTTTATGAGTTGAAAGGCAAACTTCTGAAGCAGGGAGTTTCCAGTAGTTCTGGAAGCTCCCTGTTTGTTTTAGGTCCACATGTAGCTCCACGTGCAATAGGCCTTCTGAATTCTGTTGAATAATAATAATAATAATAATAATAATAATTTATTTATATCCCGCCCAGCTGGCTGGGTTTCCCCAGCCACTCTGGGTGGCTTCCAGCAAAATATTAAAATACAATAATTCATTGAATATTAAAAGCTTCCCTAAACAAGGCTGCCTTCAGATGTCTTCTAAAAGTCAGATAGTTGTTTATTTCTTTGTGTTTTGTACAGAAGCAAGGATGCTATTGTTTATTTTCTTCTCTCCCCCCTCTCTCTTTTAAACAGATCCCCAGAATAGTAAAACATAAAACATTGTTTAACTTGAATTTATTTTTATTTGTGGGCACTGAATATATGAATGGCATTACACCCTCGGGAAAAGTCGATACCTTAAGTGGTTAAAAGGCAAGAAAATAAAGGACTTCTCCACCACTGCATTTGTAATAATACTCAAGATAAAATGCCTGAGAGCATGTTATTTTCTTTTTGTAATATGATTATGGGATGCATTTATCATTTTCTATGGTGTCATATACACATGCAATGCAATCCTGTTCATTAACATGACTTCAATGGGAATTACTTCTAAGTGCATATAATTTATTGTAGCTGGCTTAGCCTTTCTTATCCCCTTTAGCTACAGTGCAGGATTTTTATTTTATTTTTGTCCATTTCCCAAAGCTCTGAAGTTCACTTCAATACTTGTTGGGTGTCCAGTCTTTTAGCAAAATATTTTCCTAAAGCTGGGTATCACAAGACTATGAAGCATTGCAATAACAGTATGAAAATAAAAGTTGCAATAAGAAAACCCATAGGCAGAACTGCTTTAGCCTCCCTTTTAATTGCTAGGGTAGATGTACTGGAAACTATCAATACAACAATAGATTATGACTGTGGTATTGAGAGATTCCAATCATTGTGTTGTAAGAGGAGATTACAGGACAATGCAGTGCTTCTTCCACTTTGCTCTATCCATGCCTTGCTCTTGCTTCAATGAATTGTTCCCAGAGGGGCTGAGGTAAGGTCCGATTGAAACCTCACAGTTTCCTCTTGAAGGGTCTTTCACCATCTCACAAAATGAGCATCAGTTGACTCACTGACCCTTGTATGGGCTACATCCTCAATAGGTCCACATGAATTAGTCGCATGAACATTCCTCGTGTGCTGTTTTGCTTTCTCTTTGGATGGAGATTACAGGTGCCAGATGCCGATTTGGGGATGATTTTCTCTGAGAAGCAGCATCTGCCTCTTTGGCAAACTGCACAGCCCATCATGCTGGCAACATCGCAAGCACCTCTGGCTTTTTTCACATGCTGCTGCCCAGAAGACAATCTTTCCGCTTCATCTATCTTATCTGTACCTGTTTTAAGTTAGAAAGGGTGATCTGTCTTTCTCTTAACTGAATGCCCATTAGTTTAAAATAACAAGTCAAGTGCTAAACTATTCCTTGTTGCTATGATGATCACTTTTATCATTCCTAAGCAAAGGGCTTCATTAAATATCTTCTTGCTTTTGTATCTGAAATCAGCAGTATGAGAAATATGATAGGCTTTGTCAGAAATGGCTTCTGCTAGCATAGAAAAAGTTGTTCTTTATGTTTGAGGATTTTGGTTACAGTTTGTATTTCAAAGCATATGTTAATATGGAACTATGTCAGGAAAACACTTATACATTCAGACATAGCAACAGAAGATATAAAACATATGTTAAATTAGAAATTGTGGGTGTATAAACACTGACATTGCCATCTTGAAATATGGCTATGATTTTCTTATGCCTCCCTTTCTGGTATTATCATTCACGGCTGTCTTTGTTGGGGTTGGGAGGTAGAGGGAATACTGCATGATATAATCTCTGCAACTTACAAATTCGGGTCTGCCTTTCTTTCTTTCTTTCTTTCTTTCTTTCTTTCTTTCACTTTCTCAAAAATGAGAAACATGTTTCCAACTTCTCTGAATTGCAACTCTCCTGACAAACTCCCTGAGTTATCATGCTGGCAACATCACAATTGCCTCTGGCATTTTCACATGTACTGATTAGTGTGGAATGGAGAATTTGTGCTGCTGGACTCCCATCAACCACAGACAGCATGACCACTGGTCAGGGAGGATGGGAGTTCTAATCCAGCAACAACTGGATGACCACATGTTCCCCTTCCCTGGTTTACTGAAATGCAGCTGAAGTTTCTGAGCCGCAGGAATTCATACACACCGATTATTGTCTCGTGCATCAGTGAGTAGGTAGATAATGCCAGCACACTTGTGTTGTCTTAGTGCTTTGGGATGAGAACCCTTCTTAGACACATGGGACTAAGGCATAATATTGCCTCTTCCTCTAGTTCTTGAGGTCATCTTTGCATTCTCCCAGTTGCTTCTTTCATGACCGTCTGAGTCTAAAAACCCAAGGCTGCCATATATACTGTTCTGGTGGATGACTTGGAAACTACAGGAAGAGAGTGCAACATTTCAAGTTGTCTTTTAGGCTGGCCAGCTAAACATGGCAGTGACCAGTACTTTTTTGTTTGCCTGAACACCAAATTGGAATGAAGTTAGTATAATCAAGGGTAGGAGGTCTGTTCTTTAAGTTTTGATGAAAGCAATAAATGGTAGTGAATGAAAGGATACAAGAGCATTGTCTCTGAACTGGTTGAAACCTTCTACACGACATGTTTATACACAATTAGTGGGTTCCATATAAAAATAAAAGCTAACTGCCATGGCAATATGAAAACTCAATTAATTGACTGAGAACTGAATTTACTTGGAGGCAGGAGTGGACTTTTATTTTGACCACAGTGGCACTTCTTTCACTTCTTTCACTTAAAGAATATTTATAGACAAAAAAATGAAAACCAATATGATTATGAATATCCATGAATCCAGGACAAGGCAGTGTCCCCTGTGACAGAGAAAACAGCATTTTTGCCAAAGGGAAACTAGTCTATGAGAGCCAGAGCTAATAATACACTTAAGTCCCATGTGAGAGGTTCTCTGTCCCAAAGCGCCAACCCAAATACATTTTTAAAAGCAAAGAAGATAATTCTACTTATCTCAGAGAGGGGGGATTCTTATTCGTAGCAGTAGAATAATCTTCAAAAGCAATCCTGGAAATCAAACCAGATTATTTCTGCTTTGTAAGCAAGGCTAAGGACCTGTCTGAGACAGCTGCCCACTGCAAGCCTTTTGCATAGGAAGCTGCCTTATATCGAGCCAGACCATTGGTCCATCCACTTTAGTATTGTTTACACCGACTGGAAGCAGCTCTCCAGGGTTTCAGACAAGGAACATTGCTAGCCCTACTTGGAGATGCAGTTTTCATCTTTTAATTAGAAATGCAAGCAACCTTAGAAAGCTGTGTTACCATTTAAACTGATAGTGTGACCCCTAAGACGCACCCAGCCTTTCCTTGAATGTTCATGTGACTAATTCGTACGGACTTACTGAGGATGCAAGCGTCTACAAGGGTCAGTGAGCCGACTGATGCTCATTTTGTGAGATGGAGAAAGGCCCTTCAAGAGGAAACTGTGAGGGTGCATCAACCAGTGTGGTGTAGTGGTTAAGAGCGGTAGTCTCGTAATCTGGGGAACCGGGTTCGCGTCTCTGCTCCTCCACAGGCAGCTGCTGGGTGACCTTGGGCCAGTCATACTTCTTTGAAGTCTCTCAGCCCCACTCACCTCACAGAGTGTTTGTTGTAGGGGAGGAAGGGAAAGGAGAATGTTAGCCACTTTGAGACTCCTGAAGGGGAGTGAAAGGCGGGATATCAAATCCAAACTCTTCTTCTTCTTCTTTCTCAATAAACTTGAAATTCTCGTTCTCATAGCATTCATCTACCAGAGAAGGCAAGTCTGTCAGCTACTCTGGTGCTCTGGTAGATGTCATAACTTGTCCTGGAAAAGCTCAGGGAGATATACTCCCCTGCACACCCTCCCCACTACACTTTTTTTTTTTAAAAAAAAGAACACTTAGGTATTGCATCTTCACACTGTTTATCTGTTCTCCGCACAACCTGAGCAGCTTAAATCCTGTTAAGAGTGAAGGACTGAATCTATCTCGTACAATTCTCTGATAGTGCATAGGAAGCCACTCATTCAGAAAACTTCCAATAAATCTCATATAAAGTATCGGGGACAGGTGGTGGAAAGAATAAGATTAAGTCTCATTTGAATAAGGAAAGCTTGACTAATTTCTGTATCTGCAGCTAACAGGAAGCAGGATAACATTTTCATTAGCCATTATCAAAAGAGAATTCAGTAGCACATCTTGAATGAGACAGCTTGACATTTTTGGACCAACAAATTAAGTGCCTACTCCTTTCTTCGTGACTCCCATGCTGTATTCTCCTTTGCTGACCAATTGCCATTTATGATGCTGGAAAGGGACATTAATTGAAACATGTGCTTACTGGAGATTGCTCCCTTTCAGCTGTGAAATGTTTCTTGTAATAAGAAGAGCTGGAAGGGAAATGAATTGACTGTCTGGATGCGGATGGGGTTGATTCCTGTCTAGGAATTTGAGAGCACATTATTCCTATGGTTTCAGACATTTCTGCACACAGCTTGTGACGACTACATGCCAGATGCAAGTAGTGCTAGGAGGTGAAGTTTTCTAGTACCTTTGCCCCCACATCAGTAGCACCTGGAACTTCACTCCCCAATGTGCTTTGTATTTGGCATGTAGCCATTGCTATGTACCAGAACATTGAGTGGAGACAAAGCCGTGACTGGAGACAAGAAGGTAGCTGCTTGAATAGCTAAAGGTGTGTCAGATGTCGAAGGAGGTTTTGAGAAATATACCATGCAATGCTACCTCTGATGTCATCAGGGGTGTGGTGGAGTCTGAAAGAACTGAGCTATTTTATTAATTTGGGGAAAATTATTTGGGGTTTTCAAGAGACTAATCTGAGCCTGGGTAGGGAAAGATCGCACATCACTATTCCTGAGATGTCTCTACAGGTTGTGGGAGTAGACACACAAGTGACCCTTCTGTAATATCTGGAGCAGAGATCCATGTGTTTCCTTGACGATAAAATGTACCCACTGGCCCAGCAGGCATCTACAGCCCCTCCCTCTCACTACAAAGGAATTGTGTGAACTTCCACTCTGGATGAAGGACAAAAACAGAAAGCGTGAGCCGCTGATGCCTCCTCCTCCACTTCTGGCATGTTGCAACATCTGAAATCAGTCCTTGTTTCTTATTTATGTGACAAAAGTGTAGTTTGAGGCTTATCTGCAGCACACAGTAACTCAGGGGCTTTGGCATTTTTATCTGTAATGACTCAAAGACCATTTTTGTTTCGCTATAACTATTACAGCTTTATATGCCAGCAATGTTTTTTATCTTAAATACATGTAGTGTCTGTAAAATATACAATTGGCAATTTAAACATATTGATGGCATTTTAGAAACATCTTTTGGCACTAACAATTTAAAGCTTAATGGAACTTTTTCTGCCAGCTCTGAATCTGTAGATGGACCCAGGCCTAATTAATGTCTGCTCACCACTGACCCGCATGGCCCAGTAATCGGGCATCTTTTCCAATTTTTCAGACAGACTTTCCTTCTCCACCAAGAAAAGAATTGTGCAAGGTGAACTGTCAGAGGTATTTGACACATGCTGGCCTCTTCTACTTGATGTGGTCCATTTTCACAACAGGCTCGCTGAGCAGATATTAAATGCTTGGATTAAAGTAAACCCAACATAATCAGGATAGGACTCTTTTCCTGGAATCTCTGGCAGGGTGAGTGATGATTGCTACACAGAACACCTGTGATATCTATCCAAGGCCTCTCTTATAGAGATAATATTTCTTAAGTATATTTCCCCACATCCAAAGTTCATGACCTTTCAGGTAGAAAACAATACTTTCCTGCTTTACGTTTTCATGCTCTTCTGTGTTCACCTGCCTTTAATTCATTAAACCCCTCCTTTTCACATCACCAGACTCCTCCTGATTATTTTTGAAGCATCACACAGCACTTCAGACAAGTTTGTTCTGGATCTCTGAGTGACATATGCTGCATATTTTCCAAAATATCCTCAAAGCTACTCATCACATAATAAAGGGGAAATTACAATAAATATTACAATGAAGCCATTGACAATCCAATTATCAGACATACTGATTATCAGGAAAGGTTAAATATTGCACAACCATTTCCCAGAAGACTATGCTTTAAAGGGCTGCCTAAGTAAAAAGGTCTCAGTGGCCTTTCTGAAAGGGCCCAGCACACAAATTGGATAGACTTCCAACTGCTGATCATGGAGCAGGGGAAGGTGAATATAAGGGTTTACTTTGCCCACAGATTATGAAGGGAACAGACTCTTTTGAGGTCCAGGCTCAATTTGTAATGGGCTCACTTCCCTCTGAGATCTTATCTTGCCTTGATCACTGATCCATCCACCTACACAGCAGCAGCATGACTGGGAAGATCTGCAACCTAAAGGAGCAAGAGATGTGTGACTGAAAAATCGTATCTTCTAGCTGCTCTCACCAAATCCTTGAAGTTGCAAAGAAAAATGCCCTTTTCTCAGATAAAGGACTGTGATCTGGTCTCACATCCCTGAGCTTCATTTTTCTCCCAACCCACAACTGGATCCTTTAAGCCAGGGGTGAGGATCCCCCCCCCAGCCTAATAGACTCATTCTGTCATGACTTATCTTCCCAGGTTGGGCCCAAAGCTAAAATTGGCAGGGGCAGAGTTGACATTGAGCCACCCAACTCAGCTGTTCAGCTGTCTCCTGATCAGCTTGTCTCCACATGGAGGGACAGGGAGAGTGAGAGAGAGCTACCCACCCCCAGTTCTGAGGACTGGGAAACAGCTTGTCTTTCAGGAACTGCTTCAAAATCTCTTCAAGATCACTGAAGAGGCAGCTTCCAATGAAGCCTTTGTGAATCAACCCCTGAGGAGGGTGGATCATGGCACGTACTGGAGATCAGAAATCAATTTGATCACCTCCTTCATGATCTCCTCCCCGGCTTGCCAAGAAACTGATGAAAGGAAATGGGTTGAGTGCTGCTGTGTTGACGAACACTGGAGGAAATCAGAGGCGATTGGGAGCAATAATTCTTTGACCTCCTCCAATGCTTGAAATGCTTTGCGCCCCCCGCCCCAACTTCAGCTGCCTGTCAAAGCATCAGTACCCAAAGCACTTTTGTGGCCCAGTTTTGATTGCTACACTTAAAAAAGGTGTCTACCTGGGATTGGCAGCGCTGAGAAGAAGGACAGGGTTTCAGAAGAAAGACTGCCAAGCTGGTCTATCAGGTTGGTTCTGGCCCTTGGGCTATCAGTCTGTCATCAGCCCCTCTACACACTTTAAGTACTGAAGATGGACTAAAAAATTGAAGGTGGGAATTGGCCCCAATCTTACTTTCACCCATGAAATATTTATAATGTTATTATTATTATTATTTATTTAATTTCTCTACTAACCATCCAAGGATCTGAGGGTGGTTTTCAATATATATAAAAAATACCGTAGTGACAGACAAAAACAATAACCATACACATACAGTTTAAAAGGCCATAGTTTGCTTGAGGCCTGGGAGAAGAGGAATGTTTTTGCTTTGTGCCTAAATATACGTATGTAAGAAAGGCACCAGGTGAGCTTTCCTGGGGAGAGCATTCCACAAGTGGGGAGTCACCAAAGAAAAGACTCATTCTTATGTTGCCACCCTCCAGACCTCTCACAGAGGAGGAACACGAAGAGGCACCTCAGATAAGGATTGCAGGGTCTAGGTCGGCTCCAATGGGAAGCGTAGGCCAACACTATTAACTGTTACTCTAAGTATGCTACAGAAAAGGACATCTTGCCAAAGTGGGTCTGCCACTGTTGGAAGAATATGTCTATCTTGTTCCCTGCAGTGAATTTTTCTGCAGACTCCCTTGAATGCAGAACATGGTTCACACTACTGCCGCCTCCATATAAAAACTGTGCAGTCAGCAAGTATAGACCAATCAATCTATGTATAGGCGTGTGTGAACCAGATCAATACAGATGGAAAATACGTGTGTGCATGCGTGGGTGTGAGTGTATGCGCATAGTTGTGTTACTCATCTTCTGTGTGGATGCCTACAAACAAGAAACTGCAAATAATGTGTTAGAGACAAGGTAAACTAAAATGTGATTCCACAGAAAACTATTTTCTTCTTCTTACAAGACTTCTCTCCTTACAGCAGCTGCATGCTAGTCTGTCTCATAAATTGATTAGGTGAAGATTATCCTAGCATAGATGTGCTGTACCTGTTGTCTTCCTACCTGTCATCCATTTGTTTAAGGCACGGCAGCATGCCAGAAAAAGGATGCCAATGCTGTTCAGCATAGGGCCTATCTGCATGTCTTTTATTCCTTCCTTAGCTGGTTCCTTGTTTTGCTGAAATAGAAATTCCCAGGAGGATAAAATGTTTCCCAAAAGTCACTGACTTTTTCCTCCTCCCCCCCTTTTTTTTGGCGTGTTTGCATGTGTGTGTGTGAGCACGCACAAGAACTCATTAGCATTGTTTAGAGATTTGTGACTTCGGCCAACCTCCTTCTGCTAACGCAGAACATTAATGCAGCTGACCATATGTTTTTGCCTATTAATGCACTTATTAATTAAGATGCTATCTCATTTTATGCAGGTGGCTCTTTCATCTTTACGCATTTGAAGCAAGTCCTGTATATATGCACACATCCCTCCCCGCCCCATGTCGAAAAACCAGCCCCAACTTGAAGGTCAACAATTTCTCACAGCTGTAAACTTTCGAATCCTTGATAATGGGATGTCAATTTGCAAGTGCAGGAAGGGGCAAAGAAAAAGCCATTTGCAAATATGCCATTTTCTTTCTGAATTGTGTCAGCGATATCAGCTGCATATTAAACTAGCTTGCTGCATTTCGGTGGTGTGCTACAGAACCTGCTGCAATCCATTAGTACTGAGAATTGAAGGCCAGAGTGCAGGCCTCGCCTGTGCTAAGGTGCCCGGCATCACAACTGCTCATGAGAAGTTAAACAATTAGTGCAGTTAAAGAGCCCTTCTCAGTAGATAATCGTGACAGTTTACGGCAACCTTTTGCCATTCAGTTCTACAGGCTCTCTTTATCATCGAATAAAAAATGCCTGTACTTACTAAAGAAATGTGAGAGTGTTATGGTGGTCTTGCGCGCGCACGCACACACACACACACAGAGAGAGAGAGAGCTTATTAATGACTTTTGTATCTGCCATACTTGCTTATTTTAGATCAGAGGAAAGGAGTATTCCCACTTAAGAGATGCAATATTTTAGTGAGGCTTCTCTTAGTTGTTATCCTCAGCAGTATTTATCCTGATTTCAAGTCTTGTCCAAAGCCTGATCTACTTATTTTGATTGCTAGCAAAGCACTCGAATAGAGATCAAAGTGTTGTTTGCCTAGGCAGTCAATCCCCACGGCGGCCCAACACATTTAACAATAGTGCTCTTGACTATTCCTCTAGACAAAAGGAAGTGATAAACAAGGGTGATAAAGAGTTTCCGACTGTGATCAGGTACCTGATACACAAAAATGACAGTGTTAATAAGGAGTCCCATTGGAACTGATGGAGAGAGGCTTTTAAAAAAAGTATAGATCACAAAACACAACTACCTGCATTTGGATTAGAAGGGAAAGCAGAGTTTCCAATAAGTTTTAACTTAGACATTATTATTACTGTATCTGTGATGCTTTGACGCTTAGGTCTGAGATACTTCATCAGCTATATTAGTACTGTTGCAAACTGCTTTGGGGCCCCTTGTTAGTGTCAAAGGGAGGTACTTAAAGTATATTCAAGAAATCAATATTGACTCAGTAAATGACTCAATAAATATTGCTTATCTCTTTCACGGCTAAGAAAGGAGTAGAGTGTCTTCCACTTCTGTGACATCCAAATGGACTTGGTTTTGGTCCATTGGAACTCCTAAGACAGTGCAAAACTGTGTCGGACATTGAGAAGTGACTGCTGTCTCCTAAAAAGTAGTCGTTGTCCTGCTTCCCAGGCATATGATAATTACTTAAACTTTTACTGCTTAATTCAAGAAGGATAATATCATTGGAATAAGATTCTGGAAGGCAACATTTTCCATTCCACCATATGGAATGTCACGTCTCCATTCTGCTGCTGTTCATTTTCCACCCAAAACTATATTATTTGTTTCACTGTATGCTGTGGTGAATTACGAACTAACCTAATTAATTCTGTGCATTATGTTAACTATGTTGGAATTACGTTATTCTGCCCTATTCATTTCAATGCAAAGAAAGTAGGGTGCAAAGTGGAGGGGGAAACCTTATCAATTGCAAATCAATTGTGGTTCGAGGACCCGACCCCCACGAAGTGAAATGAAGACACAAGGACAAGTGATATAAGGTTGATGGGCTAGAAAAGGCCACAACTTTATTGATTACAGCAATGAAAAGGTATTGGCTTAGGCATTGGATCGAAACAAGTGGGTTTATTCACCAGTAGGTGGAGCCTGTTGATGCTAATCCAACTATAGGCTCACCCCTGCTGTCACCGAGGGTCGTGCCATGGCCTCCCGCCAAGCAGGCATCGGACAGAATACACGACCGCCAGATTCCTTTAACGGAATACCCCTAAAAATTGAAGGCATAGGCGATGGCCACACCTAGCACTTCGACACACAACACATTATTCCAATGCCTAACCTACCCACCAATACCACAAAAGTTGTGACGATTGCTACGAGGTAGGCGAAAAAACCAAAAAGCCTAATGCCAAATGGAAAAACTCCTACCAGGCCCCCCGGGCAACCAGGGCGACCAACCTAAGGTCCATAGCAAGGCCAATGACCTAAGCCCTAACTAAAAGGGAGTGGAGGGTGGGTGACTTGCGATGGGCGATGATGAGGAATGAGGCCAGGGAGAGGCTGGCACTGCAGCAAAAGGCTGCTGAACACGCCCCCTCCACGGCACCTGGTTGGGTGGCCATCGGGGGGGCGTGAGTGCCAGCCAGGTGAGCTGGAGGCAGGGGGCAACGCCCCCTGCTGGGCGGTGCTCGGGCTCCCGCCCACAACCACTCCCCTCTCTTTCAGGGAGGAGAGTCTTTGCAGACTGGCACAACAATAACAGCAAATACCAATCAGATACATTGGATTGATTTCTGTTCCAGACATGGGATAAGTAAGCAAACGCCAGCAATTTCTGTTTTCACAAGAATTCTTTGACGTCTCCATATACAGAACACTTAACTGCTGTTACCCAGAAGGCTCTATAGTGTGGTTTGTCCTTTCTGCGTTCTTTTCCCAGTACATTTCCAAGTGATTAGTACGCTATTCAAAGTGGTACTCCAGGAGAATGATGCTTCCTGTAAGCAAACCCAATAAGGATAATTTATCACCTCTGCCTTTGCATGCACTCATAAAATGAAACAGCATCATCTTTGTGCCCACCACTTCTCGACCACTTGGAACTCCTGACATGGTAATTTATTTACGTTGGCTGTTGTAATACTTGTTGGGCATACTGATCTTCACCATTTGGTAAAATATGCATGCAAGGAACTGTAGAGAATAGCTCCTGCATCAGCAGATTGTGACCATTTTATGGGAAATATGATAGCTTGGAGAATGGGTTTTTATTTACATTCTCTTGTGAAGTAGGCAATAAACCAGAAGTTAAATGAAATCTAACATCTTGTCCGTTTTTTCCATCCATTATCTTTTATAGATTTCAGAAAAGCACAGCAAGGCAAGATTTACTTGATTAATTTGTCAAACAACTGAGGCAATGGTTAGTTAGCTATCTGTAATGTGTTGATAAGGGTATGGCTCCAAAGCAATTTCCCGAAAAATAATTATTTTATTCTGAACGCTGGTGAGACGGACCACCGTTAAAACACCATGAAACAAAGTGGAGTGGCCCAAAACGACTCTCTTGAGTTGCTCAGATAATTTCAGAGGAGTTACACTGGAACCAGATTGGAGCCCATGCCTTTATTTAAAACACCAGTGGTCAAATAATGTCACTGGAATAGCTGCACCCAGGAGAATTAATGAATTTTGCTTCTGTGATACTCGTTATACCTGAGCAAATGTTGCGTTCCTTAGATGTGGTGATGATTAGTGCTGCATGAATGTATTCTAATTCCAGAAAATAGAAATGTATTGAGATTCAAAAAGGAAGTGGGGAGAGAAAGTGGGTAATAATTGCAAGGGAAATCTGGGAAATCTGGACAAAAGTAGGAAAGAATACGACCGATACAAATGTTATATAGGTTGCCTGCAGAAAAAGAAGCAAAGTTAACTTATATTCTTAATCAGAAAATCCATGCTGATTTCCAGCAGTGACATATTAAAAACATGTATTTCATACCACGGTCAAATAAGCCATCCTGTAGACCTACATGGTTCAGAATTGGCACAGGTTGGACTTATGCCGCAAGCAGTAGCAAAAGGTGTGGTGGGAAGTGGAGCTCATTTGACCTTTGGTCAATTACATCCACTGTTTACCAGAAGGTAAAGAGTCAAGGGTGGGATGCGGGTGGTGCTGTGGGTTAAACCACAGAGCCTAGGATTGCCGATCAGAAGGTCGGCAGTTCAAATCCCCACGACAGGGTGAGCTCCCATTGCTCGGTCCCAGCTCCTGCCAACCTAGCAGTTCGAAAGCACGTCAAAGTGCAAGTAGATAAATAGGTACCGCTCCGGCGGGAAGGTAAACAGCTTTTCCGTGCTCTTCTCTGGTTCGCCAGAAGCGGCTTAGTCATGCTGGCCACATGACCCGGAAGCTGTACGCCGGCTCCCTTGGCCAATAAAGCGAGATGAGTGCGCAATCCCAGAGTCGGCAACAACTGGACCTAATGGTCAGGGGTCCCTTTACCTTTAAAGAGTCAAGGAGGCAATGATGTTTGCATGGTGCAAATGCACCAGCCAAGCCAAGCCAACTGCGCCATTGGTGCATCTGCCTTGCACTGCACTACCTGCTGCTTCTGCCCTCTCTCTCTACCTCTTGGTAAGCAGAACAATCAACTAGAGATCAGGTGAGAGGTTCATGAACATCAACCTTAATTCTTCCAAAACATGGGCATTTATTTCCCATTATATGCTCTACAACAGGGCTGTCCAACAGGTCGATTGAGATCTACTGGTCGATCGCTGCACACACACACCCCATAAAAAGCTCAAAAGCTATGGAAACAGAAACAGAATTTTGTTATAAAGTTCAAGAGCCTGGGGCACCATTTTTTACTTTTTCCAAAGGGATTAGAATCCTGACATGCACACAGGCACTTTTCATGCACCTGTGCAAAATGTTTTCTCTCACTTAGGCTGTAATTTATCACGTGGTTATTTGGGAATATGCCTCACTGATTTCAATAGGGGTTACTTCTGAGTAACTATGCATAGGATTGTGCTGCTAAAGGAGAAAAGGAAGTCCCTATGAATGCTTTCCTGTAGTAAAGAATTTGGACTGTGATTTTGGAGCTCAGCATTTGAGTGCAGCTCTGAACATCTCTGAAACTGGGCAAGGCTATAATAAGGGCATTTTTAAATAAAAAACAACAAGATACTTCTGAACCTCCAAGAGACACTTAATATGTGCTTTTATATACATGAAGATGCTCCCCCCCCTTTTTTTTGAAGCAAATGGAAAATACCACATCAGAAGGGAAACTGTGGTGTTCTCTAGAGCTTCTTGGTCTATGTGAAATCATGAGTGAGAGAGCACATATAGAATATATGGAATTGCATTTGAGCTGCCAAGGCCCCAACCTTTAACACTGAGTAATTGCTAGGAGTCTATAGAGCTTAGAATTTTATGCTAAAATATATGCATAGGGAGAGAGCTGAATAGTTTACTCACACTGTGTCATGCAGTGCTATATTTTGTTTGATGAAACAGATTGAACGGAAACTTTTAACTTCCTTTTTCTTATATATATACATATATAAGAAAACATATATTTATAAGAAAACATATATTTTGTTTGATGAAACAGATTGAACGGAAACTTTTAACTTCCTTTTTCTTATATATATACATATATAAACAGATGGAATGGGAACATTTCACTTCTGTTTTTTATTTTATTGTAACATATATAGATAATCTAATTGCATAAACCAAAGCAATATCATTTGACCTGGCAACATGCATTCGGCTATCAGATTTCATTAAGTGCAAAAAAGCAGCATCATATTTATCTCAATAGCCAGCCAGTCTCAATAGCCAGCCTGCTCCAACGCTGTTCTCCTGGCAACTGGAAATTCTAAAAGAGGCCAGTCTCTCTTTTAAGTAGCAATGCTTGAGGAAGTCATTCACTCCATATTTCAGAATGAATTGACCTGATCTACACCTCCTGTGTGCATGGAAACATGGATATAAATCACATTTCTCACTTCTTCAAGTGCTTATACTATAGTATTGTGACTGGAAAACCTGACTTCCACTGGGACTGCATTGGAAATGGGACCATGAATTCCCTTGCTAATGACAGGCTGTTGACATGCCATCCCCTTGAATGGTCATGGGAAGAGCATCTGCTTTGCATACTCCCTCTCTGAAATTCTGGGGAGCCACTGTCAATCAGCATAGATGACACTGAGCTAGATGGACCAATGTCCTGGATCAGTATAAGACAGCTTTTTATCTTCCTGTGACAGTATATGGGAAAAATATGTCTGCAGGGGAGTTCTCCTTTTTTTCCATACAGCAGGCATAGGCAAACTTGGCCTCCAGATGTTTTGGGACTACAACTCCCATCATCCCTAGCTAACAGGACCAGTGGTCAGGTATGATGGGATTGTAGTCCTAAAACATCTGGAGGGCCGAGTTTGCCTATGCCTTCCATACAGTGTCCCTGGGCCAGACAATATTTAGAAGCTGCCTTCTGCTTTAACTGCTGTTTGTTCTCCCCATTCCTCTCTTGTAATTTGGTAGGGTGGGAGAAGAAAATTAGAATATGGCTGGGCTGGTACCAAGCACTATGACCCCCAAGGCAATCTTTGGAGGTGGTCTGACTAGATGATGTGTTTGCTGTCACAGGTGCATGATGTCTGCAGCGCATTGAGGGGTAAACCATAGAAATAAACACAGGAGATTGATATTGGGTTGGAACAGGCCATAACTTTATTGATTACAGATGTAAGGAGGTTTGGCCAAGGCATATCTATGGATTGCTTGGGCTATGGATTGCAGCTCGTGAGACTGACTAATAGGCTTCAGTGCCTACAATATTCATTTGAAGTGAACTATAAATCTAACACTTCTATTAACGTGCACTCTGCTGTACAAAGAATGCTTCCTAAGCATCTCCATAAAACTTGAATTAATGTTTCTCCTATAAACCTTTAGCATTTCATTAAGATGAGGAAAAGTAAAGCAGAGCATGTCAGTGAAATATATTTCAAACCCTGGTAGAAGCTTTTGTTTCTCTACATGCATTTTCCTTTTTTTGCCAGCTTATCAGCCTATACCTGCACATTTCTTTTTATCCCAGAAAGATGCAAGCCAGCGAGAGTACCTGACATGTGTACCTTAACTGTTACCTTACACATTTTCTTGGCCATGGCCATCATATGCCTCTGTTAATAGAGGAAAAGGAAATGGTGAGGCCGCTTTCGTTTAATCAATGAAGTTCAAGATGATCAACTGAACTGACACTCTTTAAAATGTGTGCTTGCATATTCTAAGAAAAAAATCATTTGTCGGTGTGCTTTATCAGGAACCAGACAGAAGCCTATTCCACAGCAAGAAATAGCTGGTGGCAGAAATGCCCAATAAATATCTATGAAGTAAAAAATTGTGAGTACATTTGATGTTATAGTGCAGCACATTTTATGACCCAAGTTTTTGTAATGTACCTAAGGAGTGACTCAGAGGCTGCCATCTGGGGGAAAACGGGCCTTGTTCACATCAGTCTCTGAAGGTTACGATGAAAATGCTGTGGGTTCTTTCTTCCCATGAAACAGTCAAAAGGCCAATTTGAACACTGCAGCAGCTGAATTATGGAAGCAACTGAATGGAGGCTCCTCACTGCCAATGAGAAACCTACCCCACTGTTTCTTTGTTCATTCAGAACTGGACTCAGCAAAACAAGTTATTTTTCACCATAGCCAGACAACAGTCTGACTCGGAGCCTCATTGGGTTCTGTTGTGTCCCTGAAAATATTATTGAATCTCTGCCTACAAACCATGTAGCCATCACTAGAGCCAGAGAGCAGTAGCACCAAGGCCAGCAGGAGCCCACCAACCCCAATAATGCTACCAGATTTATCTGGATTTCCAGTATTAGAATTCACAATTTGCATGTCCCAGGTTAGGAGGTAGGGGGCCAATCCAAGCAGCCAACATCCCTTGACAGCTACTGCTTCAGCACTCTATCAGTCTACCCCCTCCCTAATTACAACACATTCCCAGGTGCCACAGATGCTGGGAAATGCCTCTGTCACCTTGCTAAAGGAGCATTCCAAGCACAGGGAGAGGGGAAGAGAGAGTGAAGACTGTTTTTGCATTCTTATCTCTGCAGACAAGGAAAGGAGTGGGTGGAAGGGTGGAGAGGGAAATTTCCACAGACTTTGACTAGAATCTCAACTAGAGAAAAACAGTTGTAGGGCTGATCTACTTCAAGTATAACTTCAAATATTTTTGAGTGAAGTGAGTTTGTTGCACAAGGATGCCAAATCAACTTTCTTTATGCATCCTGGATTTTCCAGTAAGTGATTGAATCCCACCACAAAATAGTGTTAGTCTGTAAGCAATTAAAATCCAAGCCAGAGAAGAATTTAGGGAAGTATGCCTGGGGTCAGCATTATATTTTAAATTCAATTTATTTATAAAAGTACCACTAACTCATAAAATATCAGGGTGATGTACAGCAATACCAATACTGTACAATAAAACATAAAACTCTACTTTTCAATAAAATGACTAGGTATTTTAGTTGATGCTGTTTTTAGCTGATCAGATGATTTTATTGCTCTAAGATGGCAATCTGATGCTCTGTGAAATGGGGTCCTGTGGTCCATGGGAAGCTGTCTTACACTGAGTCAGACCATTGAGACATCTTGTGCAGTATCAGCAACTCTTCCAGGTTTCAGACAGGAATCTCTCCCAGCCCCACTCGGAGACACATCTACAACTGAGCTACAGACCTTTACCAAAGAGATTGCATCTCTCTGTCTAATATGTGAGCTCTGTATTTGAAGCCCTAGCTCCGCCAGTGTCAGAACACTTTGTCCTGTATTCTTTTCCTTGTTTTATTTTTAAATAATTGCACGCATGCACACACACATGCGCACGCACGCACGCGCGCACACACACACACACACACACACCATTATATATTAGGAAAGAATAAGTTCACTGATCCTCAGTGACTGAAGCTAGAAATTGTATTTAATGGCTACTTCAGTTTATACAGCATTACTTGTTGGTTGGACTGTGCCACACATGTGATGTCCAACTCTTTTATTTGAAACAGTAGATGAGTAAATGCAGGCATCCAATAACTACACGATCTAAATAGAGAGAAGAAACTTATTGTTCCTATAAAGCCTGGAAGGAAAATGTTGCTATAACACTTTAACTAGATTCCTTTGAGCTTCTTCTGCCAGCCCATGAGCCAAGGCCAATATATTTCTGCAACATTTTTACAAGCTCCTGAGAGTGGTCACATGTTTCATTTCTAGAAGTACCAGCTTCTGAAAATGATACTTTACAGCACTAAAGGCATAAATATCGCTCCCTAAAAAGCCACTTTCTTTCTGCCATGCTTCATGGCACCATGTTATAACGTTGCTGTTGTTTGGGGGGAATGCAACTATCAAAGAAAAAGCGTGTAATTAAACAACTGCACATCACCAACAACTGGAAAGGCTGGTATATTTATGATTTCCATTTCTAGCTCATTTCCCCAGGGCTTCCCCTTCCAGGACTTATGTCGTTTCCACCAAACCTTCCCTCGCCACATCTTAAGATTCTCCTCCATACGCAGTACCTCATTAAATCAGCTGCTGGTGCTGTACCTTGGGGTAGGGACCAAGTCTTTACAAATGAATGCATCATAGTACCAAGGAAATTGTTACCTCCAAAGAGTTGTAAGTTTTACTGATCAAGCTTAGTGTGCTTTAAAATGCAGGAAAGCAAATACTGGGAGGAAGATGTAGATTCCCTGAGAAAGTCAGAGTTGTCAGAAAGATGTGCTGCATCTTTTCATTTTCCAGTGCCACAGAAGCTGATGGTGGGGAGGGGAATGTTTCTACCACCCAATTCTTCATAGATGTTATTATCCACCCCTCGCTTTCCCAGGTACCATAATGGGCAGGACTGCTGGTTGAGGGCTAGCAGCAGCCTCCACTGGCATCTGCCCTGGGATTCTGTTTTCCGGCATTCCCATGGGTACCACGTGGCTTAGAGCCATCTTTTAAATTTATTGACACTACTTGGGGTCCCTCCCAACCCTACGATTCTATGTTTCTATGTTATGTTATGCTATAAATTTATATACTGCAGAATAAGCCAATGTATCAAGGCAGTTAGCATAGCACATCCATAGCACATAGCATAAAAGTAGTTAACCTCTGAAAAGTGATGCATAATTAGTTGTAGGTTGAGCTGTACATCATGAAAGGTCTGTATTAAACTGAAGGGTCTTAAGCAACCATTTGAAGCAAGGTACTGATGGTTCTTCCTCAATATGAATGGACAAGGAGTTCCACAACCTAGGTGCAGACACACTGAATACCCTATTTGTTATAGAAGCAAGGCAAACATCATGTGTAACCCTTAATGATATCTCTTCAGCTGAACATAATGTTTGGGCAGATATATATGGAGCAAGGCAGTCCTTCTGTTTAACTGTCTACAATACCCCAAAGCAGCACCCGCCTCCCAATATATAGTGTCCATTTGGGTCATACTGGGAATTTAAAATGGCACCCTATCCCCTGCCACAAGGAGAGGCACAATGTCAACAGCCCCATCAACCTGCAGTTGGCTTTGTTCAGGTGGGGGGAGAGGGATGTAAATGATAAAAATGGTGAAGAATTAGGTGGGAGAAGCCGTTAATGGCTCATCTATTTGATTATACTGGGAAATATAAATTGTAGCACAGATCTCTGGAACGAAACCCTGAAAACCTATGGGGAAATGATTTCCATTTCAGAAATGAAGATGAAGAGCTTGTGTGGTACTTGCATGTAAACTAGGCATACAGCAAATTAGCTCCACATCCCAACCATCACCAGCATTCATACACAAGGGATTGCTGATTGCCTACAGTTAACTGGTTAGAGCATGGTGCTGATAACACGAAGGTTGCAGGTTCGATCCCTGCATGGGACAGCTGCATTGCAGGGGTTGGACTAGATGTGCCTCAGGGTCCCTTCCAACCCTAAAGTTCTATGATCTTTCTCTCTTTCTATGTTTATGATCTTGTTGTTTCTAGTGGGTTTCCTCCATGTCATTAAGTTGTTTGACTCCAATCCTTTACTATTTTGATAGAAACCTAGATATGATCTACAACCCTGGCTGTGCATGTTCTTCCTATTTGCTTCCAAGAAGGGAAATCCCGTATGGAAAGGAGAGTCTCCAGACACCTGCTTTCCCCTGCCCTTTGAAAGAAAAGAGATCCCCTGCACACGCAGAGCTCCACAGACTGTGAAAAGCCATCGGTGAAGCAAACAAGCCTTTAGCGTTCCATGTTGACAGTGCGGCAATTGAAAGATTCTTCACCATTTGCCTAAGACACAGCCCTTAATTGACAATGTTCAATCGTTCTTGTGGGGGAAACAAGATGATGCTTTAGACTAAAAGTGTACATGGTTGGCAGCTTAGACAAGCTAGCTGTGGTGCCTAGTACAAATGATTAAAGATAAAGCTCCAGCTGTCAGTGGTAATTGGACTTTCATACGAAAGCTTAAAAAATGAGGAGAATGTTAGGTCAAAATAATCAATACTGAGTCAGAATAGAGATCTGGTTTGAGTGACGTTTGGAACGATCTGTCTCTGCTCCTGAAGAGAGGGAGAAATATGCAGCAAAAACTCCACTCAAATGGAAAGATTAATTGTATTGTTAATCAACCCTTTCCTCCTCTGGAATGACTCATTCTTTTCTATTGTTAAGAGCACATTAATCACTGCAGATACTGGGTTTTAGTGGAATTCAATTAACAATTAGCTGACGGTTGTAATGTATGTCCTCTAAAGTCATGTTTCCCCCTCCCTCTCCATCTACATTTCCTACTCTGTTCCCAACACAGTATGAAGATTATAGTTCAAAATCTATAAAAGGTGGGTGATAATTGTACCTGGATTTTAGCACCAGATTAATAATAATAATAATAATAATAATAATAATAATAATAATAATTTACTATTTATACCCCACCCATCTGGCTGGTTTTCCCCAGCCACTCTGGGCGGCTTTCAACAAAATATTAAAATACAATGGTCCGTTAAACATTAAAAGCTTCCCTGAACAGGGCTGCCTTCAGATGTCTTCTAAAACTCTGGTAGTTGTTGTTCTCTTTGACATCTGGTGGGAGGGTGTTCCACAGGGAGGGTGCCACTACCGAGAAGGCCCTCTGCCTGGTTCCATGTAACTTGGCTTCCCGCAGTGAGGGAACCGCCAGAAGGCCCTCAGCACTGGACCTCAGTGTCTGGGCAGAACAATGGGGGTGGAGACGCTCCTTCAGGTATACTGGACTGAGGCTCTTTAGGGCTTTAAAGATCAGCACCAGAAACATACTGGGAGCCAATGTAGATCTTTCAAGACCAGTGTTATGTGGTCTCAGTGGCCTCTCCCAATCACCAGTCTAGCTGCCACATTTTGGATTAGTTGTAGTTTCCGGGTCACCTTCAAAGGTAGCCCCACATAGAGCGCATTGCAGTAATCCAAGCGAGAGATAACTAGAGCATGCACCACTCTGGCAAGACAGTCTGCGGGCAGGTAGGGTCTCAGCCTGCGTACCAGATGGAGCTGGTAAACAGCTGCCCTGGACATAGAATTGACCTGCTCCTCCATGGACAGCTGTGAGTCCAAAATGACTCCCAGGCTGCGCACCTGGTCCTTCAGGGGCACAATTACCCCATTCAGGACCTGGGAGTCCTCCACACCTGCCCGCCTCCTGTCCCCCCAAAACAGTACTTCTGTCTTGTCAGAATTCAACCTCAATCTGTTAGCCGCTATCCATCCTCCAACCACCTTCAGACAGATATTCAATTAAGGTAAATAACATAACTCACAATGTTTTTTACAATATGTTTCCATTTTATTTCAGTATTTTTACACTAGTCCATCAAAAAGGGGCAGCCAGTGTTTTTACCATGTGGTTTTCAGAAGCCGTTACCGTGAACTCTATTCTTTTCCATTGTAAAAGCAATGTAGTGGCTGGTCCTTCCTCGTGGGCTATAAGCATAAAATTGCAGAAGTTATGAATCTGAAATTATGTCAGCTCCCAGATAATGATTCAGCACTTTTTCATTAGAGAATCCAATGTCTAGTATTGGCTAAGCAATATATTTTGCAGCTTTCATCTTTTATTTATTTCTCCATAATATTTCATAAGGGATATCAAGCTGCATGCAAACAATCATTTACAACACCCATTTACATAGGAGAAAACTAGGCATAACCCATTATGTCTGGAATGTAATGCAGTGTAGCGCTCTATAAAATGCTTTTTCATCAGGGCTGTAGGTTTGAGGAAGCTGAATGTCATGATACAACGGTTTTTATTTTTAATCAAAGGGTGGAGGCTGGCAGTTCGGATCCAGGCTAAACATATTTTATTCAACCTCGGCTCCCTGGTGTATTGCAGCGAAGTCAGCCATTAGCAATGTTCCAAGCCATATACCTCCCACTCTCCCCATTGGAAGATTTTTTTTTATTTGTTTATTCAGTCATTATCTTCTGGATCGTATTTCATTTCTTCTTAAGGGCATAAGATGTGGTGCAGAATAGCGACAGGCTATTTGCTCTAAATTGTTTCATGCTGCTGAGTGTTAGATTAGCTGGGGCAAGGCCTCCTTTCTGATCTTTTTCCTATTCAATCCTATCAGATTTCATTTCAGACCATGATGATATTTCAAGCTCATTGAGGCCTTTAAATCAACAAAAATATGCATGCTGCTCTAGGTGTTTCATCTCTGGAGTTCAACTAAATAATACAGCTTTGATTTATTGTTTGGGATATCCTAACTCAGCTGCTTCTATAGTCTTTGTGGTACTTCTCAGTATTTGCACACATTTCAGTTATCAAAGCAGATAAGGTTGCCCTTCCTGAATAAAAAAGGGGGAGGGCATTGCCAATTTGCATATGTTTATGTGCACAGAGGTCTGTAGAGAATGACCTTAAGGTCCAAACCTCTTTTTGAACGGATTCCCCCCCCCCCCGCGCGCGCAATGCAACTTCATTCAGCCAGTGCTCCATGGCCCTTGGTTGGCCACACAGATCTAATCTTTACAAATGCTAACAGGAATTGAATTGGCCTGATCCACACTTGTCAGACTAGTGTGCAGATAGGAACTTACCTGTCTACTGGATTTGGCAGTTCTGCACATGTTTTCAAGCGTTTAACTGTATTAGGTCACAAATTTAAAAATGTGGTTTTGAGATGAAATGCACTTTTAAATACACATTTAAATAGACGTATGAAAATTTTAACAACTGATTACTGCAGAAGTGGGAAAGAATCTTGGGAGAAATATGTCAAAGTAAACCAGGGCAGAAGACAGCTCTCCTTTTCGGGGCGGCCGTATTGTGGGAAGCTATCCAGGACCTCCCAGTGACCCGGCTGTGGTCGGAGGGATGCTGCCCACGTCATTAGGACTCCCAGCCACGTCATGCCCCCTAACTGACCAATCAGGTTAGCCGGGGGCATGGCTACATGCTGTTTAAACCTTGGCACGGCTGGGGGCGGCCTCCATTCATCCCCTCCGTTGGATCTCCCAGCCCACCCACCCTCTTTTCTTGTGTTGCTTGACTATGGCCTTGCTATGACTCATGTCGGTCGCCTGGTTCTTGGGGCTGGGTAGGAATTTTTCCACTTGGCAAATTGGCACCAGCCATTTGGTTTTCACCTACCTAATAACAATTGTCACAACTTTGTAAGGTTAGACATTGGGTAAGCCTTGTCACAGGAGGGGCAGTTGTAGCCTCCGGCCTGCCCCTTCACATTAAGGATATCCCGTTAAAGGGATCCGGGAGTGTGGTTCCTGTCCAAAGCCTGGGCATGGGCATGGGCCATGCTATGACCCCCATCGGTGACCCTCGGGGTGCTTTTAATTGATGTATATCATAGGGCTCCCCCTATCAGTGGTTGACCCTTTCGGGACTTCCTGCAGATGGGCAGGAAGATGGGATATAGTCTTGCTTCACCCAGTTGCCTAAGCCAAACCACTCACACCTGTAATCAATAAAGGCCTATTTTATCCCAGTAACATATTCATGTCTGTGTGTTCATTTCTGAGAGAACTGTGGGGCCCGGGGCCTCGCCAGGCAAATAGATTTGTCAAGCCTGGGCATGGGGAACCTGCAACCCTCTGGATCTTGTAGGACTACAGTTCCCTTCATCTCTGATCATTGGCCATACTAGCTAGGGCTGATGGGAGTTTGAGTCCAACAAAATCAAGAGGGCCACAGTTCGATTCCCCAATCCTGGTCTACCCCTATATAAAGCAGCGTCCCCTTTAATTGATCTTTCACAGATTATGTAAGATTTTTTCTCCATGGAAGCTAAGGGCAATCAGTATTACTTGAGGGGGAACACCATCCATTGGCTTCATTTGCTTTCACTGATGTGATAATGTATCCAAATCCGACAAGGGCGGATCTACTGTGAAGCTAATGAAAGTTAAACTTCAGGGCCCATAACCCTGGAGGAGCCCCAGAAACAAATCTTGCTTTAAAAAGTGCATCATGCATGTCTATAACATTTCCCTAACTTTCCACCCCACTCCCCCAAAACTTGAAAATTATAGGGCAGAGGAATTTTTTATTCACACCAGTGACTATGACATGTGAAATAATGCAGTACTGCAATTTTCATCAAAATCTGAGATGTACTGGTTAATTAAATAAAAATAAAAATAAAAATTGTGGTGATCTGTCATGGAACAACCCCACTGAAGAACATAACAGTGGTTGCTGGTTGCGAAGGGGCCCCCGTAACAGTTCAGGCTTCAGGGCTGCAAACAGTAGGTCTATCACTGAAAACTGATTTCTTCCATAGATTTCAACACTGCCATTACGACATGAAAATTCCTAAAGATCCCTAGCATTGAATTTGCCTTTTATACCACTGTTGAACACTGGGCTGACATCATCATCATCAAGCTATCCACTATCAGCCTAGTGTTGCACTGCTGGTCAGACCCCACAAGCATATATCTATCATCTATCTATCTATCTATCATCTATCTATCTATCTATCTATCTATCTATCTATCTATCTATCATCTATCTATCTATCTATCATCTATCTATCTATCATCTATCTATCATCGTCTATCTATCTATCTATCTATCGTCTATCTATCTATCTATCTATCTATCTATCTATCTATATCTATCTATCACCTCGACATGCATCACTTTATACCTGTTTACATGGAAATACGTTTGCCATTTTACCACCCATTCACTTAGTTTGGAAAGTTTCTTTTTGAGTTCTTCATGATATCTCTTTGTTTTAATGACCCTGAACAGTTTAAAATCATCAGCAAACATGGCCACCTCACTTCTCACACTGAACTTGAGCTCATTTATGAGCACATTAAAAAAGCATGGGTCCCAATACAGATTCTTGGGGGGGGGCAATTTCTCCATTGGGAGAACTGCCAATTTATTCCTTTGCTTCCTTCAATTTAACCAATTTGTGATCTAAAAGAGGACCTCGCCTTTGATTCCTTGACTGCTAAGCTTACTCAGAAGCCTTTGGTGATGTGCTAATTATTTAAAGTTGCTCCTCAAAGTCAGATTTCAAAAGCACTATTTAACACTTGTGAAATTCAAAATTTAAAAGTCAAGCTTAGACTATCCCCCACAATTTTCAATTAATGTGAACTTACATTTTGGTTTTTCTAGCACAGTTATACTAGTGAACACAGTGGCTTTCTTCTTCTAGCAAAATTAGCATAGTTACTGAATAGGTTGGAGTGTTCTTAAAAGGCTGAAATCACTTGTCATAATTCTTTGTGCTATCTCTATTTGTAGTTCTCCAGGGCATGTTTGGAGTAGCCTGTTGCAATCAAGTATCCTTGCTGTTTAAAGCAAGGTAAGTGGTTAATGGTCTAATCAATACACAAAGATAAGTCAGCCTTCTAATAAACCTCTGCTGAGTCCCTCTCCTTAAAGGAAAACAAGAGTCATTCTAGTTTGGACTGTTTATTTATCAAATTATATCCTTTTATTATTCAGGTCAGTTATAAAAAAGGTTCTTTACATTGTAGAAAGCCAAGGAGACAGAAGGCTTCTCTACTTTTTAACATCTTTTACATAGATGTTAAATATCTAATATTAGCCCATTGAAGTCAATGAGCTTAGGCATGCCTAACTGCAGCCAGAGGACTGAAACTTGTACACACAAATATGTTTGAACAGCTGGTGAAAATGTTATGTCACTGATAATTTTTATCCAAGTGCCATGCAGAAACTGAAATACATTTGCTTACCGTATTTTTCTGTGTATAACACGGCCCCATGTATAAGACAACCCCTATTTTGGGGGAGTCCAATTTAAGAAAATGGGGGGAGGATTGTCCAGAATTGTTGAGCTTTTTTTGGGGGGGGATGCCAAAAATCACTGACAACGCATGCATTGCCAAAACAGCCAAGCGTCTGCCCACTCGCAACTAGCAGTCGGTAATCGCATGCACAATTGTTGCAGTGGCAGCCAATCCAAAGCAGCCCTTGCCGCAGCCACCATTCACCCACCCAATCACCGCTGACATGCTCCTGCTCACATCTGCAACCAATCGCCCACCCCCCTCAGCACTATCCATGTATAAGACAACCCCCAATTTTGAACATTATTTTACAGTAAAAAAAGCCTCGTATTATACACTGAAATGTATGGTAATTGTTTCTTTAAAATCCACAATTACACCAAGGATTCCCTCTCCCTTAATTTGTTTGGTCATACTAAATGATAAGAGATCAGATGCTTCTGCATCATTTGGATGCTTCCGCACCAGCAAGACCAATTATTCCCTTGTACCATCACAAAACTCTTTCTGCCTGATCCTATGAATATTGTTCAGGTGGTCCATAAGCATTATCTGAAGGTAAGGTAAAGGACCCCTGCATGGTTAAGTCCAGTCAAAGGCTGTGGGGTTGTGGTGCTCATCTTGCTTTCAGATTGTGGGAGCCGGCGTTTGTCCACAGGCATCTTTCCTGGTCATGTGGCCAGCATGACTAAACTGCTTCTGGCGCAACGGAACTCCATGACAGAAACTAGAGCATCCAGAAACACTGTTTACCTTCCCGCCACAGCAGTACTTATTTATCTACTTGCACTGGTGTGCTTTTGAACTGCAAGTTGGCAGGAGCTGGGACAGAGCAACAGGAGCTCACTCTGTTGCAGGGATTCGAACCACCTATCGTCTGATTGGCAAGCCCAAGAGGCTCAGTGGTTTAGACCACAGCGCCACCTGCATTATATAAGCAAATGTGGTAACGTCTTTCCCCCCCTCTCACTCCCTTCTTTTTCTCTAAAATACATGTTTTATATCTGAACAGGCAAAGCAGCCTTCTATACATTTCAAGCTGCTAAGTACCAGTAAGAGAAAAAAGACCATGCTTCCAGAAGGTATTGAAATTCTAGTTTTGTGAGCTGCCAGCAAACAATGATCCTGAAATCAGGAGCTGCCAGAATGCTTTCCCTTCTGTCCTCATCATTTACATGAGATGTCAGAAGAACACTATTAAGAAACATGACTTGGTGGAATGCATCCCGTCTATGTGAGCTGACTTGGCTACCTATGCTATAATCAGATTAATGTAACCCTGCATAGATAATGCACACCTTTGGGTACAGAAAGCTGAACTTCATATAAGCTATACATCAGAACAAAATAGCTCATACATAAATATGCAAACTCAGAGTGAATCCTCCATCCCAGAGTATTCCGCTAATCCAATTATCAGGAAGCCAATTGCCAGTGTGACTCAAGTATGTGATGATGACTGCCTCATTAAATCTAATGGCTCCCTGAGGCAGGAAAGGAAATGGATTAATAGATTTGGTAGTCCAATCAAACCTGGGAACCATCAGGCTATCTATGTCAAAAAGTATTAAACATCAGAATACGGAGGGAAAAAATTAATCTAAGGCTGCTGGAGAAAAATAGTTTATAAATTGAAAAGTGGCTCTAAGACTTGAGTGTGGATGAAATCTCAAGCTGCCAAAAATTATTCTGTAACAAGTGATCTGTATGGAAAATACATTTCTCCTTGTTCAATCCAAACAAGGTATCAGTGTTAAATGAGAAAGTAGTACAAAGTGAGTTTTGACTTTGTTCTTAGTGATTTGTTTTATTGTGCACTGCTGAGTCTGAAAATGTGTATCAGTTAATTATAGTACAGTACTTGCCCCCTTCTTCACTGAAAAATTACACTGGAAGCTCTTGAGGGGAAACTGTCAACTGGTGCCTTTTGAAAAGTCAAAGCTTTACTTGAATGCGACGATCTACTCCATTTTCTCCAATGTAATTTTTGGTATACATCTATTAAAAACAATAGTTTATCCAATTTTGAAGATGATATAGTCCTAATTTTGCAGATTCAAAAATACTCACCCCGTGTTAAAATTAGCTGCATTTGGAAAATCCCAGATGTGGAGTTTGCCAAGTAACAATTATACTATAAAATGGGGGGAGGTCTTTGCTCCATAACGTTAAATTAGAGTCTACTACTACTTGCAAAGTAGTAGTGTGGTTGCCAACCTTGAGCCAGACATCCTGGAGAGTGAAGTCAAATGGACCTTAGAAAGCACTGCTAATAACAAGGCCAGTGGAAGTGATGATATTCCAGCTGAACTATTTAAAATTTTAAAAGATGATGCTGTTAAGGTGCTACACTCAATATGCCAGCAAATTTGGAAAACTCAGCAGTGGCCAGAGGATTGGAGAAGATCAGTCTACATCCCAATCCCAAAGAAGGGCAGTGCCAAAGAATGCTCCAACTACCGTACAATTGCACTCATTTCACATGCTAGCAAGGTTATGCTTAAAATTCTACAAGGCAGGCTTAAGCAGCATGTGGACCGAGAACTCCAAGAAGTGCAAGCTGGATTTCGAAGGGGCAGAGGAACCAGAGACCAAATTGCAAACATGTGCTGGATCATGGAGAAAGCTAGAGAGTTCCAGAAAGACATCTACTTCTGCTTCATTGACTATGCAAAAGCCTTTGACTGTGTCGACCACAGCAAACTATGGCAAGTTCTTAAAGAAATGGGAGTGCCTGATCACCTCATCTGTCTCCTGAGAAATCTCTATGTGGGACAAGAAGCTACAGTTAGAACTGGATATGGAACAACTGATTGGTTCAAAATTGGGAAAGGAGTACGGCAAGGCTGTATATTGTCTCCCTGCTTATTTAACTTATATGCAGAATTCATCATGCGAAAGGCTGGGCTGAATGAATCCCAAGCCGGAATTAAGATCGCTGGAAGAAATATCAACAACCTCAGATATGCAGATGACACAACCTTGATGGCAGAAAGTGAGGAGGAATTAAAGAACCTTTTAATGAGGGTGAAAGAGGAGAGCGCAAAATATGGTCTGAAGCTCAACATTAAAAAAACGAAGATCATGGCCACTGGGCCCATCAACTCCTGGCAAATAGAAGGGGAAGACATGGAGGCAGTGAGAGATTTTACTTTCTTAGGCTCCATGATCACTGCAGATGGTGACAGCAGTCACGAAATTAAAAGACGCCTGCTCCTTGGGAGAAAGGCGATGGCAAACCTAGACAACAGCTTAAAAAGCAGAGACATCACCTTGCCAACAAAGGTCCGTATAGTCAAAGCCATGGTTTTCCCAGTAGTGATGTATGGAAGTAAGAGCTGGACCATAAAGAAGGCTGTTCGCCGAAGAATTGATGCTTTTGAATTATGGTGCTGGAGGAGACTCTTGAGAGTCCCATGGACTGCAAGAAGATCAAATGTATCCATTCTTAAGGAAATCAGACCTGAGTGCTCACTGGAAGGACAGATCATGAAGCTGAGGCTCCAATACTTTGGCCACCTCATGAGAAGAGAAGACTCCCTGGAAAAGACCCTGATGCTGGGAAAGATGGAGGGCACAAGGAGAAGGGGACGGCAGAGAATAAGATGGTTGGACAGTGTTCTCGAAGCTACAAACATGAGTCTGACCAAACTGCGGGAGGCAGTGGAAGACAGGAGTGCCTGGCGTGCTCTGGTCCATGGGGTCACGAAGAGTCAGACACGACTAAATGACTACTTGCAAATAAATTATATAAATGTACTAAATGTCTGCTTTGTTCTGTTGGGAGAGGGTTTTTTTCTGACTTTGTATGTGTGTGCTCTTTGTCTTTTATTGTAGAACTTAATAAAACTTTGAATTTAAATAAATCAATCATTACAGTGAATTCACTTTTTTCAGAAGTGTGTGTTTAGTAAAGGATAGGTGTAGGTTGATTCTATAAGTGAAGCCTTTGTAAAGGGACTCTATAGTACTTTTTTCATTTGCAGACATAAAGTCCAAGACATTCTTTTAAATTGTACACTAAAAAACGATTCATTTGCGCTTTACCTTGTATCTTGTGAAACACTGGGAGATCTAATGATGAAGGGTGGTAAAAAGGCAAAAAAATAAATAAAGTAAAAAATATGCAAGTTACTTTTAAGCAATATTAACCTTCAGGTAATGGTAGCTATCTAGAAACAACAACAACAACAACAAAACTTTATTAGCAAAGCCAACAGGCCACAGCTGTACAAGAGTTAAAAGTAAAAATAGAGATAAAAGGAGGAAAAGAACAGGCAAAAGATGGTCCGTCGGATGAACAAGTCTGTCACTCAGATGGTGGCCCTCAATTTCGCAGCTCTCTCGATGTACCTCGCGACCTTCTCTGTTATCTGACTTTCCGTATCAGATAATAGAAAATACAGTGTAATGTCTGATGAACGGCCGGGGTTGGAGAGAATGAGTGGAGTAATAATCTCATTCCTTAGGTCTTTGTAGAGGGGGCAAGAAAGAAGGACGTGAGACACTGTTTCCGTGTTACCATCTCCACATGGGCAGAGTCGTTTTTCAAATGGAGTCTTTTGGTAACGACCTTCGAGTACAGCAGAGGGAAGAACATCCCATCTAGCCAATGTAAAGGCACGTCTGTATTTCGGGATGGTTAGTTTAGACAAGTATGAAGCTGGAGAGTCAAAATGAGAAGGGGGAAAGTAGGTATACCATGGGCACAGTTTCTTTAAGATGGTCAGGTTGTTTTGTCGTTCGATGTCTTTCAGGCGCTGGCCTATTAGACTCTTTGCTTTGATGAGGCCCATTGATAATAGGGACTGTGAGTGCAGACCGCATGTAAGGAGTTTTTGATGCACGGTTTTGAACCACTTGCTTTTGTGAGAGTCTTGCATTACTAAAGGCAGTAGACCAGGTGGATTCAGATTAAGACGAAGCCAATAGTTGAATGTTCTCTGCCAAGTCCGAGTTTCCACAGATGGAAGGCAGGCCTCGAGTCTTAATGCTGCGTTGGGAACACAGGGGGGGACACCGAGAATCTGCCTTAGAAATTTAGACTGGACAGACTCAAGACTGGAGCAGTGGTTCCCCGTCCAGATTTGGGCCCCATACAGTAACTGCGCCAGAGGTTTTGCTTGATAAACTTCAAGGGCTGCTGGGATGTATCTGCCCCCCTTCGTGTAGAAGAAGCGGGACAGCATCTTGATACTTTGAGCTGCTTTTTCTTTGGCACATTTTTGATGGACATCCCAGGACCCAGTCGACTGGAAAACGATACCCAGATATTTGAAGGCTTTGACTTGTTCAATTGTCTGGTTATCCATCCTCCAGCTATACTGTCTGTGTTTCCTTGCAAAAACCATAGTTTTGGTTTTCTGATAGTTTATTGCAAGTTGCTCTCTCCTACAGTATGCTGAGAATTCACCTATGAGCCTATTTAAGCCTATTCTTGTTCGGGATAGGAGTATCGCATCGTCAGCGTACAAAAGCACTGATATTGCTTTGTCAGCCAGTTTGGGGGCGTGGAAGTCCGGAGATGACAAACAGTTAACCATATCGTTGATGTAGATGTTGAATAGAGCTGGGGCCAGGATGCAACCTTGCTTGACCCCCTTACTGACAGAAACTGGTCCTATAAGATGGCCGTTTAACGAAGTTCTTACATGCAGCACCGTGTCTTTATACAAACAGCTCATCAGAAATAATAGTCTTTTGTCTATACTTGATGTGCTCAATTTATCCCAGAGTCTTACACGTGGAATTGAATCGAAAGCAGCCTTTAGATCGATAAAGGCTGCATATAGCACCCCACGGGATTTTTTGGCATATTTGTCAATTAGATAGGCTAAGATGAAGCAATGGTCTATGGTGGATCTGCCTTGCCTGAAACCCGCTTGCTCTTCCGCTAGAATGGCTTCAGTTTCCAGCCAGCTAGTTAGCTTGGTATAAAGATGTTTGGCATATAGTTTGCTCGGTATAGGCAGAAGGCTGATTGGTCTATAACTTGCCGGGTCTGTCATGGGTCCTTTTTTATAGATTGGGATAATTATTGCCTCAGACCAACCATCTGGGAGTAAACCCGTTGAGTCGATCCAAGAAAATAAAGACGCCAGCAGGGGGGCCCACCAGCCAATGTTGGACTTCAGAAGTTCAGCAGGGATGTAATCATTCCCTGGGGCCTTGTTGTTCTTTAGTTGTGCGATTAAATTCTCAACTTCCTTCGCAGTTACTGGTGGCCAATGAGGTAGGTCCTCCAATTGGATGCATAGTTTGTAATGTTGGGCTTCCTGGTCATAGAACAAAGATTGAAAATGGCGCAACCACTCCATTGGTTCCACTGTACAGATGGAATTAGTACGCTCCTGGTCCAGTAGACCAGATATGGTTCGCCAAAAACAAGTAGTATCTTTCTCGTGCGATGCCTTAACCAAACTGTGCCAAGCGGCTCTTTCAGCTTCCAATTTCTTTCTCCTTAGTAATTGTTTGTAAGACCGTCTCAGATAAATATAAGCGTTAAGTAGGGGGGCAGTCCCTGATTTCCTGTATCTCCAGTAGGCTGTTCTCGTTTGTCTCCTTGTTTGCCTGCACTCCAGGTCAAACCAGCTAGCTCCGTCCTTTGCCCTCTTTGTAGCGGAGCAATGTATCACTGTTGTTAAATGGGGTTTCAATCTTTCCAAAAGTAATTTAAAGCGTTCCATGATCGCAGCTACTGAATTGCCTGATACGATAGCGGAGCGAATACGCTTTAACTCCACTGACTGAAGAAGGAGGGTTAGATTTTCATTCAGTATTGGGGACCATTTAAGTCTTTTGGGGGCAGGTATAACCAAATTTGCAGAAGGTATATATTGTGGCTCGGCAATAGAATAGTCAAAAGGCCGACCTGCAAGCTCTAAAATTAGAGGCAGGTGATCACTCAGAATATTGTGGCCCACTTGGAACTTCCTTACAAAGCTGTGAGCAAATCTTGAGATTAAGATATAATCTATAACGCTTCCCCCAGCCTTGGAGAAATGGGTATATTCCCCGGGGCGGTCCCCCTCTATATTGCCGTTTAATATCAGCAGTTCCCTCCGTCTGGCAGCCTGCACCAAGCAGAGACCTGAGAAATTACTTCTGCTATCTTTGGACAGTCGTGTCGCGCCAATATCCGTCAGTTCTTCGGGGTCCATAAATTGGTTGAAATGAGTGTATAGACTGTTGTCATCTGTTCCTATGCGAGCGTTGAAGTCTCCGCACACAATGGTCAGGGCAGACGGGTAAGTAGATTCGAGAGGCTCTAAAAACGCCTCTAGCTCAGCCCATGTAGCCTTGACAACGGGGTTTTTTTGGCCTGGGGGAATATAGACATTGACCAGCAAGAGAGTAGTTCTCTTGAAGCTAAGTAGAGCGGCTGTTGCTACAGAATTGCAGCTAGGTAGGGCTGTTAGAGAATGCGCCAGCTCCGTGGAAATGAAGCAAGCTAAGCCACCACTAGATCTGCCGCCCCTCAGAGATGGAGAGGCAGGCAGGTAGTGGCAGTTATACCCATTAAGAAATATAGGGTCATTCTGCCATGTCTCCTGAAAGAAGATGATGTCAAATTGCTTAAGGTAACACAAAAATTGTTGGTTATTTTTCTTGGCGTGCCAACCCGCGATGTTCCAAGACAGCACTTTTAGGCCCCGGGCCCTTCGGGGAGCTGGATCTATGACACCACCATGTCCAGCAATTCTTTGGTGTCTAAAAAAACACACCCGTTGGCTCTTTTCGGGGCTGACTGCTTGGAGAGAGTGTAGTGGTCCTCTTTTCTTGGTGATTTGGGGCTAGTTTTTGGAGTTGAAGGGGAAGCTAATTCACTCGGAGACAATTTAAGATTAGCTATCTAGAAAGATGACCATGGACATCTGTGCACAGTAATGAGTCTAATCAACCAGAGCAGACTGTGATGAAAAAAGAGCAATGTTGTAGCAGCCCCGCAGAAAGAGATGAGTGCTGGAATCAGCGTGTTTATGTCACCAAGAAGAGAGAAAAACAACAACCGGGAGTTCCCTTGTAGGGTCTGTAAAAGGAGGGAAGGAATAATAAGCATTTCAGATGAAATTTGTATGATGCCCTACATCTTAAAGTGAGAAATAGGTGCCATCCACATGCACTCAAAGCAACATGGAAGCTTCTGTCCCTCAATGCATTCCCAAGCAGCTGAGGGCAATGTGCGAATGATGCAGACTTAGGGGTGTACGATACTGGACTGTGATGTGAAGTTTGAAAGGGGCAAATCTTGAAATGAATTGAAATGGTGGAGAAGTTTGTTTGTTTTAATAAGAACCTACCTAATTTGTATATCCTGAACCAACCAGCAAACTGAAACTCCATTCTTCAAAATTCACACTTGCTGGTGTTCAGCAAGGTTTAAAAATAAGCCATTTCTGAGGAGCAAGCATTTGAAATTAAATTCCCAAAACAAATAATAGAAAACAAAACCAGCATATTTGAAGAAAATACATTGTGTTTCCTTTTGAACAGCATTGTTATTATTAGGCTCAGAATTCAAACAGTTATCCTTTCCCTTTTAAGCATATATATGCTTACTTTTGGCACAGATACTTTATACATAGGGCCTATTCAACTATCTAGTGTAAAATATTTGGGTTAAGCCAGTATGTTGACTAGAAATTTCTTGAAAACTAAACAAATGTGGTTCAAAACACAGAAAGTCAATCTCCTCCTCTTCAAAAAAGCCCTGTTGGAACAAGGATTCAATGTTATGTTGTCAGTGATGCTCACGTTATTCCACATTGCATGGTACTTGTGATACAAGTGTCATTAAGTTTCAGTATGTATCCATAGTCAGTATGCAGAGTTTGATACAGTGGTACCTCGGGTTAAGTACTTAATTCGTTCCAGAGGTCCGTTCTTGACCTGAAACTGCTCTTAACCTGAAGCACCACTTTAGCTAATGGGGCCTCCTGCCGCTGCCGCGCCACAGGAGCACGATTTCTGTTCTCATCCTGAAGCAAGGTTCTTAACCCGAGGTACTATTTCTGGGTTAGTGGAGTCTGTAACCTGAAGCGTATGTAACCCAAGGTGCCCCTGTAATGAGCTAGCAGGAGCTTGGCACACGTCACACTGCTGCTTTTATACTTTCCCCCACAATCACCCTTCAAAATGATTGGGCAATAGCCCTGGTTGATTGTGGTGCCACCCTGGTGATAGCTCCACCCACGCCAGGTTGTGAGGGGAAAACCAGTTTGAGGGCCTGCCTGCAACCAGGACCATCTATTAAGATGATCCCATTTCTCACATATGCTCTGTCTATGAAGTGCTTGTGCCGACAGTAATTGAGGGCAAGGGTGAAAAATTCTGTCAAATTCAGAATTTGATGGGGAGTAAAATATTTTCCTGAGAAGTTTCCTTATACACAGCACTACGATTGTCAAGATGAGTAAGATCTCGTGGCAGATCTATTTTTAATGCTCAAGTCTAATGTGCATTCTGCTATTGAGTCATATTTAATTAAATAGCATTTCAGCACATCTTTAAATAATATAATGTGGATGAATTTGCACAATAAAACATTCTTTGTTATCATTTTGATCTTTTATGAGCACATTTCTGTGTGCCCTCAACTGAAGACTTCTCACACATCCACACAAAGGCCCAAACAGACGATCTTGACTCACAACACTTAACTAAAAAGTAACTTGTCAAACTAGTTAATACTTGTTCAGGATGAGAAAAAATATTTATATATATATATAAAAAATGGGAGCTTATGACCTGAACACCTGTTTCACATTAAAAAAGGGAGGGGGGGGAGATTGCTAATTTGCTGTGCATGGCAGCACTTGGAACAGATGCAGTCAGGCAGAAGTTAGGAGAATCTGTTTGCTCTGATTGTTGGCCAGAGGGCAATCTAGCACTACACAGGCATGGCTGAGGGCAAATCAACAGTGCTTCAGCAGCTTCTCCTGACAGATCAACCTATGGCAAATATAGGGGGGGTATATGGGTGGGGAAGGGAAAATCAGTAGTTCAATAGTTTCCAAATGGATTTAAGTGAGATTTGGTATGTAAAAGAAATGAAAAAGATGAAATGTTGTGCATGAAATTTTTTAAAAAAGAATGCATTTCTTTTTTAAAAACAACAATTGTATTTCTAGTCGTTGTTTGAACCTTTACCTAATGCCAGCTCTTTTGCTGATGCTTGCAAGTGATTTAAAAGAGTCCTACATTTGAGCATACAGTTATAAACTGGGTCAAAGAGTTCAGTCCCCAGCTATGAGGTAGAATCACCTGTATTTTATGCATTCCCAAGAGATGCCTGACCAGAATTTCTTTTTTTAAAAAAATCCAGCAAAGGAAAGTCTACAATTCCACTTAAATCAATGTCTCTGAAACAGTGGACCTGGATGAGGGAGAAATTCAGTTCATTTCTAATTGAAAAATGAGCCTACCTAATCCACACTTTCTAAAACAATACAAGAATCGAAACATAGCCATCCTTTGAAATTTGGTACATAGCTTGAGGAAAGCCAAGCTAAGAAACTCCTTGCCACAAAAGCTACTGTGACAAAAATGTAGCAATATCCAGAAATGGAATATCAGTAGGAATGGTGTGAGTAATTGCCAGCTGATTATGTCAAACTCTGCCTCCATCTGCCACCATTTTGTGACTGATCGACCTCAGTAATTTCAGATAGCTTAATTTGGCCACGGGAATAGAAAGTTAGAGAACCCCTGCCCTAGATAGCTTGTTATTTTACTAACCTGCTCTTGGAGTTAGGAACAAAAGTTAACCCTATACCTGTCTACTCAGAAGTCATTGCCATTGGGGTTTACTCACGAGCAAGTCAGTACAGTGGTACCTCGGGTTACATACACTTCAGGTTACATACGCTTCAGTTTACAGCCTCCGCTAACCCTGAAATATTACCTCAGGTTAAGAACTTTGCTTCAGGATGAGAACAGAAATTGTGCTCCAGCGTCGCAGCAGCAGCAGGAGGCCCCATTTGCTAAAGTGGTGCTTCAGGTTAAGAACAGTTTCAGGTTAAGAACGGACCTCCGGAACGAATTAAGTACTTAACCTGAGGTACCACTGTATAGGATTGCAGCCTCAGGGTGCAAACCTAATGTTCACCAGCCAGTTGTAAAAAGATTTTAGGAAGCAATGTTAAGTGCCCATCAACTGGCGAGGCAGCACTTATGACCCCAGGCAACCTGCTGGTACACCCACAGACAGCCTCACAGGAGTAGACATACCAGCTGTGTTGTGTCATCAGTCATCAGTCACTGGGCTTGCACGGGATAGTGTGGGGAGTTGATTTCTGGTGGCCTTGGGTCCAAGGCTCCCTCATTCCTCACAACATGCCCCTGTCCTGGAGATGGCAAAGTAATTTTAATGCCAATGGGAGGGAAACATTATTAAAAAGCTAAGTGGAGAGAAAAATAATAATGAAAAAGAACCAGGTTTCAGAGTTTAAGAAGTGGTGGCTTCTCTCAGTATCTTACCACTCCCACATTAGGATTCGCTCAGAGAATCTGCTTTTACTACTTTAATATTATTGCTTTAAGTGCACTTAAACTCGTATCCCATTTCAGACATTATGTGAAACGGTGATTTCATAAGTCGGGCATGCAGGAATAAGTTGGAATGGGAGATATGAGGAGAATCTGGTATACAGCTTGTTCTCAGGCCATGATCATTGTATGTGATCCAGGCAACAGTTTTTGCTGCTTGGAAATTCCTAACAGATATTGATCTTTAATTCTCTTTTCTCTGAGCAAAACTGGCCCAATTTCTTTATTCTTTTTGACATATGACCTGCCTCCTAGATCCCATAGCATGGAAGCTCTCCTCTCACTCTTTTCCAACTTGGCAAGACCATTTATTTTTATTGCCAAGAACACTGGATTTCAAATGAAGTCCTATCAGTACTGTGTGGAATATTATGGTTACAGATGTCAGTGTGTCCTTCAGAATGCAAAGCACTCTCAGATTTGTCAGAGGGGGAGAAGGCAACATTAAGCACATTCATGATAAATAAATACTTCTGGACAGAGCACCGGCTGCCTTCTATCCAGAATACCTTTATGTATTCACATTTCTTGTGAGCTGCCACTTGTGCATTTTGTTCTGTTGCACACAATGAAGGTGCCTGCTGAAATGAGCCCCGTACATTCATGAGAGAGCTTTCTGGTCTCAGGAACACCTTGGTAGTTTTCTGCTTTGCATCTCCATAGCAATTATATTCAACAGCTTTTTTTGTTATTGCACCACACTACAAGGGAGAAACTGGCCTGGTTAATAATCACCTCTCTAAATAGCATTTGTGGAGCTATAGTGCTCTATTGGGGTGGGGGTTAATGCAAGCTCATGTCCCGTACAGCAAAAGCAGCAGCTGTCCGGCACACCTATAATTGTTACAGTGGTACCTCCGGTTATGAACTTAATTTGTTTCAGAGCTCCATTCTTAACCCGAAACCGTTCTTAACCTGAGGTGCGCTTTCGATAATGGGCCCTTCTGCTGCCACTGCACCGCCGGCACGCGACTTCCGCTCGCATCCCAGGGTAAGGTTTCGCAACCAGGAGCATCTACTTCTGGATTAGCGGAGCTCATCGGTCCTGGAGGTTTTGCTTAATATGATTAGGAGGGACCAGTTGGTTAAAGGGATTCAGGTCGGAGCTAAACAATACAAACTGAGAGCATTTGCAGATGACCTAGTACTTACATTGCAAGAGCCAGAAGCTAGTACGAAAAGAGTATTGGAAATAATCCAAGAGTTTGGTCAATTGGCAGGATTCAAATTGAATAAATCAAAAACAAAGGTATTGGAGAAAAATCTAACACAGGTTGAAAAAGAAAGGTTTCAGAATGAGACAGGGTTGACTGTGGTTAAAAAAGTGAAATACTTGGGTATAAACATGACAGCTAAGAATGTGAATTTATTTAAAGATAATTATGAAAAAACTTGGACAGAAGTGAAAAAAGACTTGGAGATTTGGTCAAATTTAAAGCTTTCCTTGTTAGGTCGAATTGCAGTCATAAAGATGAATGTATTGCCAAGAATGTTGTTTTTGTTTCAAGCATTGCAAATAATGGACAAAATGGACTGTTTCAAGAAGTGGCAAAAAGACATATCTAAATTTGTCTGGCAGGGCAAAAAGCCCAGAATTAAATTTAAGATATTAACGGATACAAAGGAAAGAGGGGGGTTTGCCCTGCCAGACTTCAAACTGTACTATGAAGCGGCAGCTTTCTGCTGGCTGAAAGAATGGCTGCTTCTTGAAAACACAGACATTTTGGATTTGGAAGGTTTTAACAATATTTTTGGGTGGCATGCATATTTGTGGTATGACAAGGTTAAAGCACATAAAAGTTTTAAAAACCATATTGTCAGAAAAGCACTATTAAATGTCTGGGTCAGATATAAAGACTTGCTGGAAAATAAAACTCCAAGGTGGCTATCGCCAATGGAAGCAAAGGCTGTTAAAAAATCTAATATGGAGTCAAAGTGGCCAAGATACTGGGAAATCTTGGAAAAGGAAGGGGACAAATTGAGATTGCAGAGTTTTGAAAAATTAAAAGGGAAGGTGAGAGATTGGTTGCACTATCATCAAATAAACGAAGTGTTTAAATTGGACAGTAAAATTGGCTTCCAGGTGGAAAAATCAAAATTAGAGACTGAATTGTTAGAATCCAGTACTAAGAACTTGTCAAAAATGTACAATTTGCTGCTGAAATGGAACACACAAGATGAAATGGTTAAATCAACTATGATTAAATGGGCGCAGGACATTGGTCATAATATTTTGTTTGCTGACTGGGAAAAGTTGTGGACCACCGGGATGAAATTTACGGCATGCAATGCCTTAAGAGAAAATATTATGAAAATGATCTATAGGTGGTACATAACCCCAGTCAAGCTTGCAAAGATTTACCATTTGCCTGATAATAAATGTTGGAAATGTAAAGAAAAGGAAGGTACATTCTTTCACCTTTGGTGGACGTGCCCGAAGATTAAGGCATTCTGGGAAATGATCTATAATGAACTTAAAAAGGTATTTAAATATACTTTCACCAAGAAACCAGAGGCCTTTCTCTTGGGTATTGTCGGCCAAGGGGTGTTAAAGACAGATATAACTTTTTTCATGTATGCTACAACAGCAGCTAGAATACTTATTGCGAAGTACTGGAAGACGCAAGATTTACCCACACTGGAAGAATGGCAGATGAAGGTGATAGACTACATGGGCTTGGCAGAAATGACGAGCAGAATCCGAAACCAGGGAAGAGAAGCAGCGCAAGAAGATTGGAAAAAGTTTAAGGACTATTTAAAGAGATATTACAAAATTAATGAGAGTTAGAATGATGTTGGATTGGAAAGGAAATGGTTACTATTAGTAATGGTTAAGACAAGGAGAATAAGGAAGATTAGCTTGAATTTTTATTAAAATAAGGGAAGATTTGCTGAGTAAATGATAAGAACTTGGAATACAGAGAAGGGAGGCATGAGGAAGTCGGGGAAGAAAGGTGTAAGAAACTAAGATATGAAATGGTACATGTTTTTTGTTTTGATTGTGTTGTTTTTTTTTGTTTGTTTGTTTATGTATTTGTTATATGTTTGTGTTGTTATAAAAATCTGTAATAAAAAATTATTAAAAAAAATAAAATGGATTAGCGGAGCTCATTACCTGAAGCGTTCGTATGGAGTACGGTAAGTAACCCGAGGTTCCACTGTATTGATGAGTTTTTTTTCCTGCCACCCTTCCATCTGAATTAACACTTTTTTTTTGGTCTCTCTGAGAATGGCACAGTTAGCCTAAAATGCTAGAAGCAATGAAGCTCCAATAGCTTAATCTGTATTATTATTGTTATTGTTATTGTTGTTGTTGTTATTAAAGCATTCCTTCTGTTTGCAAAACCTGGTGAACTGAACAATTATGATATTGGGTGCCCATCTTTTGTCCTGATTCCACACTTGATCTTCAGTGACGGGTTAAAGTGTCCCCACTTAGATCCTTGTTTACAACCACTAATTCTTCTTCTTCTTCTTCATTTCATTTCTATACCACTTTATATTTTTAAGAAAAATCTCAAAGCAGTTTACAGCATATAAAAACATCAGTAAAACAATCCAGAATCAAACATTTCTGAAGAAAGTCAAATATAGAGTATACAGTCAAAGCAACATAATTAACAGAAAACTATAATATATAAAATAAAACATTACAAAGGAGGTCAACTGCAGAATACATATTTAACACAATCAAAGTAAACAAAAAATTCTTCAACATTTCAAAAAACAAAAACCATTGCTAAGTGAAGTCAAATATAAAATGCACATTTAAAACAGCATAATTAACAAGAGAATAAAATATTATGGCTGTCTGGCAGGCATAAAAAGATGGGGCAAAAGAATCCAATAGTTGGGTTTTTTTGTCAGGCATAGCGATATCCCTCTGGTCTCCCAGGAGCCTCTTCAGTAGGGCTAGTGAGTCTGACCAGGTGGAAAGGGCCTTGCAGGGAGCGGCCTTCATGACTCACAGCTGGGCAATGTCTTCCTTCCCAGGTTACCAAGTAGCAAGGGAATTGCTTCCATGTGGTGTATATTTCAGTAACCTGGGCCTGGTCTGTACATGCAGCAGAACAAGATTGAGAGGAAATGATTCAGCCATGAGGTGGTAGAATGGACTGTACCACTTTAAGCTTCAGATGGAGAATCACATTTCAAATGTTCCCCTATGTGAGCATAAAAGTACTTGGCAGGGGATGGCTAATCTACCACTGGTCTCTGTGCTGCGCTTGATTGTAATCTGCAGGAAACATAATTCATGGGGGAGCTTTCAAAAATGGCACCAGCACCACCCCACCTGCAGGCTGAAGTGGCGCAGTTCACTTCCACCTCAGAATTCCATTCCCCCGTTCTGTTGCATGTGTAGGGCTGATAATATGGGCTCTTGTTTCTTACCTAGTCAGCACCCACTCTTCTGAGGGACTGAAATTAAGGAAATGAAGACTTGTGCAAACTCAGTCCATGCATGGGGCTTTCGCCTCCTAATTTCAGTGCCTCAGAAGGGAGATTGCTGATTAGCCCTCATCACTTGGTTAGAATATTCACTCTCTCACACACAAACAACAGAAGCAGGGGGATCACACAACTGGTAAGCTCTGTGTGTGTGTGTGTGAGAGAGAGAGAGAGAGAGAGAGAGGAGGAGGAGGAGGAGGAGGAGGAGGAGGAGGAGGAGGAGGAGAAGGCTGACTGCAGATCAGAATCCACTATTTGTCCATTAGCACTGGAGTAAAATGTGGAAAGAATCTCTTACATTTGCCCAGCTTCCAAGTTCAAAAAGAATACGCTATCTGGTAAATAATCAATGTTAATCCAACTGCCATTTTCCCTTCAAAGGGATTTTTCATTTAACAAAAGTCTAGCTCTGCAAACATGAGCAAAAAAATCCTTTCTGAGAGTATGCTGAAGAAAGACTGAACTACCTTGTCATGGGTCGAGAGGTTTTCTTAATAGGAACAAAACAAAATTAAGTGAAGTGGGAGAGCTTCCACGGCTGCCATTGGTACCACGGTGTGCCCGGGTTGGAGATTGATATATTCTATTAATCAGTAAAGCGAATTCAATCTACTACCCCTCATGAGCACCAATCTGTTTAGAGAGCTAGGAGACAAATCCAAGGAATGAGGAATATACATGGTAATTCTTTGTGACTTCCAGACACCAATGTGCAATGCTATCTGTGAAAATCTAGCTTTATATATCCGTGTTTCATGGGTGTGATTCCTTCTCCCCTTTTAACACGAGGATGTCTTTCATATTTATTCATATATAATCCATTCAGTGCCAAAACCATCTCTTTAGCTGTACAAGGCTGAATGCAAGGAAACCCCTGCTCCAATGATTCAAAGTAAATGATTCTGCTAAATTGGAAAGTAGCTCTAAAACAGAAAAATGCCAGAAATGCTCAAAAACTGCACAAGTGGCAGGCAAACTATGCCGGTAGCGATAATGTAAATCCAAACTAGTTGATGGCCAAAGTCCAGTTGGCAATATAATGGATGGAATGTAGTAAGAGGCTAAGTAGAACTGCTGGATGAAGTAATTAGAGGTGACAAGAGCATAAATTGACCTAAAACCACCTTGTTTTTGTCCGCTCATATAGTCAAATGCTGTGTTTTTCCTCTCTTCTGGTTCTCAAGATGATTGTTATGGGTAAAAACTTGCTCTGACAACTCCAAGGGTTATCCCTTTCTCAGAAAGTCTGAGGTTTCTTTCTTTCTTTCTTTCTTTCTTTCTTTCTTTCTTTCATGCCACTTGTATGCCACCTTTCATGTGCCTAGACTTACATAAAATCAGTAAAAATACCAAACTGAAATTGGGATGCCACATTAGAGGTGAAGTGCATTTTGGAAGTGGGGGTGAACAAACATTTGTCCCACACGTTTGATTTTTCAAAAAAGAAATGATACATATTGCATTTAATGATTATGCCCTAAGTGTATTTTCTTTTGCACTATTTTTATGGAGTAATGTTCCAGGAAGCAAGCTTAGTATTCTAGTCTTGCTTTAATTTCTAGTGTATGATTAATTATCATTTATTATCAGTGTCCTTCATGCTCAGCATTGGATTTAGGCTATGTAAACTCGCACTTAAGTCTCATTAAATTCAGTGGCCCCTAAGTTAGTTCACAATTAACTTGTCCCATTGGTTTCAGTTGGACCCAAGGTCAAATATCTTTATCTGGCTCCAGCCCTGAGTTTGTCCTATTCCCCCCGTTCTCATTTTTACTGTTCTCTTACTTTTTGACCCTATCATCTTTCCCTACATATTGCTTGCAAACAGTGGCGTAGCGTGGGTTGTCAGCACCCGGGGCAAGGCAAGTAATTTGCGCCCCCTAACCCGTGGATTTTAGCACTCGAGTCTCTTCCGCGCCCCCCCAGATGTTGCGCCCGGTGCGGCCGGCCCCCCCTGCACCCCCCACGCTATGCCACTGCTTGCAAATGAGAAAAAAACCAAAGAGTGTTTCAAAAGTGTTAAATCTGAAGCATTTCAAGTCATAAATACACTTCCTCAGAGATTATACATTTTATCCTATTTCAATAGTAAATACATATTTCAGGTCAGAGGCCATTGAAGTCTTACTGTTTCTTGATTACGCACTGTCAGATATTACCCCTTATTGCTCACTGCCCAGTTTGGTTTCCATGCAGGATTCATCTGACACGTACAGTGAGTTTGAGATGCTAACCAAATATATATATATATAGAAGTGTTTTCAAAAGTAAAGTATGGAACACAAAATCAAATAAGAACAGCAGATCTTTGCATGGGGAGTGGTAAATCATTCCATCAACCAAAGCTGAATGCCCAGTTCTAGCCAGAATTCATCCATGATTCAGCTCCTTCCCAACCAGATTGTCCTCTCTCTTTAGTGGCTACTAGAAACTATGTATGTATGTATTACTTTTATAAGGCATCCTCCCTCTAAGATGCTCAGGTTGGTATAGATGGTTATCTCGTCGCCACCACTCATTATTTTCTCAACTGAAGAACAATAACTAGTCCAAGGTCACCTGCTGAACTTCATGACTGAGTGGAGATTTAAATCTGGATTTCTCTAGTCCAAGTTCAACACTCTAGCTGGTAAACCATCCTGGTTCTAAGAACTAACACCCATGGCATGGAAAAAAATGTGAATATTTTCAAATGAAAATAGGAATGCTCAAGGATTTCATGCAGTTCACATTTTTAAGAACGTCAACCTGATTCACACTTCCCAGACTAATTTATGGATCAGGATGCAGTTAACCTTCAGTTTTCACACTTCAAAAAAAATTGTAATATAGCTCCTGGCTTAAAAAAAACAAAACACTAAAATGCATGTAAATGCTTTTTTAAAAAGAAGAGGATGCAGATTGATGATGGATGGTCTTAAGAACATACACATGTGAAGCGAGCATGGTCTGGAAATAGACTGATCTGCTCAAGCTTAGCTGAAAATGCATCTGAAAGTGTTTTCACTCTAGAAGACATTAAGCTAAAAACTGAACCCACTCAAAACTCTCTAATAAAACTCATTGCTTTATGCATTAAGTTTTAAAAGTCTCCATAGCTGAATAAATACTAGATGTATTCTTTTACAATGCCAGGTACTGTGTGTGCTTCATCTTTAATAGCCACTAACTCATTTCGCTGCAGGGTAACATCAGGCTAATCAAAGGTCACCCAAGTCTTGTTTGATGTTGAATGGGAGTTGACAGCTTACCGGTCTCTCTAGCACACTATACATAGGGATATTTTCTTTCTTTCTGCAGAAGCAGTGGCCATCAGAGACTGACACATTGTGCTGACTTTCAAAATGATCAGTTTAAGTCCTTTAAAACTTGTGGGGAAATGAGACAACTTTCAGAGTCCCATTCTAGAGATTTAGCGACCCAAGACAGAAGTGTGTGGTCTCTCTGACAATTTGTACACAGTAAGGCTACCACCTGGCAAATTTGAACTGATTTCACAGTGGGGTCTTGCTGTTGGTATTGCATCAAACAACATCACCTCTGTCTTAAGAAATTAAGGCAAAGTAGTTTTGGCAAAGTAGTTTGTAAAATTGTTTAACTTCATTCAGAAGAGAACCTTTGCCAGCAAGTCCATTGAGGGCAGGAACTGACCTCTTTGCCCTAGATCTAGTCACCATAGTTCCTCAAAAGTCCTGACAAGATACTGATAAATGTGCAGAAGGAAGACTGAGACACCAGGTAGCCCCACTTCCAACCACTGATAGGCTGAAATTAAATGTCACGCTCTTCCATTGGTGCAGCATTCCAGCTTGCCCAACAGAACAATGCTCTCTCCTGTTCCTCCCCACAATTATGGGGGTTATCCTGATCAGGCAGTGCTCAGGGAGAGGAGAGGGAGAGATACCCCCTTGTGAAAGCAAAAGTCCTTGCACAGGGCTTCTGCTGATGGAGCTGGTTAGCTGGCTATGAGAGGTTGAGGCTTCCAGGCATACAGGCTAGAGTCTGATGAAGGCTGGTCAGAGTCAGATCAGCATCAGATAAGATCAGGACCTTGGACAGATCCAAGGGATCTCCACTGGCTGAAGCATGCTTCTTCTAAAGCAACAACAGGGAGATGCTGTCTCTGCAATGACCTAAAGCTGGCAAGACCTACAGTGTGATATGTTTTGCCTCCCTGGAAGAGCGGGCTGAGTAGTTAAAATATACTTCGTCTTATTTTCAGTCTTTGATTTTGATGAGACTGGGGACTCATCATTTTGAGTCAGAGGGTGATGATATGTTTGTGGTTCCTGGCTTGGAGGGCACCAGATAAGGAACAGACACTTCTCTGAACTCTGTCCTCATAAGAACACTTCATTGCACACTGCAAGGTCCTTGTGTTGCAAGTCAAAATGGGGTGAGGTTCTCCATGGCGGGGAAGCTTGTATTTGGAGCACCTCACTGACAATTTGCCCCTGGTGCCAATGATAAAACGCTGGTTTTTTACCTTAATTCATATGATCTAATCCAAGCATCTATTCCTTATATTGAAACCTTTTCACCCTGCCTGTCTTTTTTCATATTCCCTCTACTGCACTGACTCAGCTGCTGGTTTGTGCATTTGCCTTGTCTTCCACTCCATCACTGCTTCTCATCCTGTGCTACCTCTTATCACTAAAAGAGCAACCCTATCAGGCTACTTCTCTCACCTCTTCCATATTCGTCCCCAAAGCCACTTCTTTCATCCAGTGCTTTTTGAATCTCTCTAGCCTCATTGTTCCTGCTCCTTTACCGTTACCTCCGTACCAGTTGCTGGAAAGGTATAAATTTTCTGTTGCTAACTGCAGAAAGGCACCATACGTGACAAACAAAATGTAAATCTGCAACAAAGCCAAGAAGAAAGCTGAAGATCAAATTACTATAAAGAATAAAAAAATAATTGATTCTTGAAATATACACGAAGCTGGATGAATTGAAAAGTAGTAAAGCTTGTATAGGGAGAACAAAGAAAGATGTTGCAGAGAAAGTAACCAAATTATTTGCTTTGTCTTCACTGCAGAAGATGCTAGGGAGATATCCACACCCAAACCAATTTATTCAGGCAATATATTACACATACAATTCCCAACAGAGGTGACAAAGAAGGTTGCAGAACCAATCAGCAATAGCAGCCTGAATAGTGTCAATTCAACGGATCCAGAGAGTTCTTAAAGGACTCAAGTGTGAAATCACAGACCAATCAACCCAAAAAAGTGCAACATATTATTAACATCAGTCTTTATACAAGGTAACTGAATAGCAGCTAATGTAAAACCAAAAAGAAGCACAGAAACTATAGGTCTTGGGACATTTTTTGTTACCCTTTTAAAGAACACCGCATCCTGTTGTTCTGTCTGATTAGATGTCTTCTAGCCGACTCTCTCATAAGACACTCTTTGGAAGCACTTTTCAGACTGAACGCATGAACTCAAGAGTATGGCGTGACCACTGCTTCATTTTCCCATTTTTTATATATATATTTTTAAAAAGATCCAGTTTTAACCGAAAGGGAAATGTAGCAACATGCTTGTGCAGAGAAACATTTCCGCAATCATGAGATACCTCTTTGGAGTAAAACTTATTAGACCCATGCTCTCCTAGTCAATTTTGCTCCCAGCAGGTGTCTTGCATTCTAGGTTAGAATGTTGCATTTCTTTTTCTCTGGTGGCACATAGTAAAATTGCATTTTAAAAATGGCTAAAGAAGCTGAATCACTACATCTATGTATATAGCTATTGATACATGTAATTAGAAATGGATGAATCAGTCTTTTATTGAGCCATATCAATTCTACATGTGTTTCTGCAGAAGTCTGCTATTTTAAAAAATCCATGAAAATCCATATTTAATTCCATATTTAATTTTTGAACAACCCAAACAGTTCTGTCAGTTCTCAGTGGTTTTTGCTGCAATCAACTATGGTATTATTTTAATGTACAGTGGTACATCGGTTTAAGAACAGCCCTGTTTACAAACAATTCGGTTTACGAACTCCGCAAAACCGGAAGTAGTGTCCCGGTTTGCAAACTTTACCTCGGTCTAAGAACAGAATCCGAGTGGTTGAAGGGCACCGGCGGCGGAAGGCCTCATTAGGGAAAGCACGTCTCAGTTTAAGAACGGTTTTGGTTTAAGAACAGACTTGCAGAATGGATTAAGTTTGTAAACCAAGGTACCACTATAATACACTCTGCATGGGGCTGTCGATGAAGATGATCCAGATACTTGAACTGGTGCATGAGCTCACTGGGGAAAGAGAGCCAGAACATATTGCACTCATCATGTACCAGTTGCACTGGTCAGTGGTGTATTTCCAAGCCCCTTAAGTTTTGGGGCCACGTTATTTGAAGGACAGTCTGCACCAGTAGGAACTTGTTCACCTTTTAAGATCAGCATTGAAGAACTTGCTCATCAGCCTGTTAATCTGGTCCTTGCTAGGCCTGCATATCCACGATACCCAGAAGTTGTGATAAGTTTAATGCACATAGTAGAGCAGCCATGATAGATCAAGATAAGGGGTGCCATCTGGGGGAGGGGCTGAGTGTCCATGTCTATGGTGGGTCTACCCAAGGCTTCACGCTGTTGCAATGGGCCTCGCTGAATGGGGCAGAGGAGGCTGAGCATAGACCTGTGGCTTCTGTAGCCAGCTTCTTCTCCACCTGCTGCTGTGACTGCAGCTGCTGGGGAAAGAGGCCCCAGCTCTTCCTGACGTTGCTCGTAGTAACTTTGTTGTTGTTGCTGAGCATGGAAATGCAACACCAAATTCAGAGAATTGGGAAACTCAAAAGATGACTATATTCCAATCCACACTTTGTTCCAAGAACTGCCAAGCAGGTTGAGTTTGTATTAGAATTTACAGAAATTGAATGTTTCAAGAATCCTTACAAATCAATACTAGCCTCCGCCCAACCTGCTATCCTCTGGATGTTGCTGGACTAGAACTCCTATCTGCCCTGATCATTGGCCATGATGGCTGGGGCTGATGGGAGCTGGAGTCCAACAAGGTCTGGAGAGCACCACATTGGAGAAGGCTTCAATATGCTATTGTTACGACATCTTCTTCTCATGAGCAGAAAGTAGCACAGGTTTACGGAATTCAGTGTGAAATTATGCATTATCCAAATCCCTGTAAAGCAAAGAGCTAACATACAGGATTGCAAAACATGTGTCAAGACCAATTATGATTCATAACTAATGAATTAATGCCAAGTCTCATTCTACCATCTGCTGAAGGTAGCAGTTAGATAAGAGCATAATCCCCAATATGGCAATAGTGTCAGGAGTTTGCATGCATTTCATGCAAGAAACAACCTTTCACACAACAGTTAAGTTCAGCAAAGGGAAGGGAAGGAAAAGACAACAGACTAAGCTGATACTGCTTAGGATCTACACAAGCCGCTAATTTAGTTGGACTACCACCCAGTACAACAATTAGCAGCACAATACTAGGCATTTCTATTCAGAAGTAAATCCCACTGAATTAAATGAGAATTGGTCCAAAGTAAGGGTATATAGGATTGTAATGTATATCACAGTGGGCTGAATTAGGGAGAGTTGCATAGACTTATTGAGGACAGTACAGGGAAACAAAAATTGTAGACAAAGCACCTGAGCTATCATGTTACATTTGGCTCCTAGATTTTCCATAGTCATTGGCCTTGCACAAACCAATTATTTATCTATGTTGCTGTGGGTCCCGATATCATTTTCCATCTTGTAAGTGCTTCAAGCAAAGTATTTTAACATGCATGATGTAAAAGAATGGGTTCATTACAACTATGGCTGATTTGGATTTACTTATTTATTATCTAAAATGTGTAGGTCGCATTCTCTCCCAAGTGGTGCAAGAGGCAGTAAAAATATTAATCAAACAGTTAAGAGGAAGAATAAATAATAGAACAGTGTGTGTGTGTGTGTGTGTGTGTGTGTATGTGTGTGTGTGTGTTTTAAAAAAACCCTAATAACCCAATGTAAAGAAAACCACCCTTTAAAATACAACACATGAAGTTGTAGGGAAACTAGTGAAGTAAATAAAAGAAGGCTAAAGAGACACAAAATAGAAAAGGAGGGGGTGCAGATTTGTTATGGTGCATGGAGAGAAGATAGAGGCCTCTGCAAAATGTAGAAAAGGAAGGAGGGTTAATGGAGAAAAGGAGTGGTTCAGAAGGACCACTGGTGGTTCGGTGGGAAGAGAAAGGACATGATGGAGCAGGGGGGAAAGAGATGGTTTTAAGAGAGTGGATTTAAAAGGGAGGAAATAACAGTTAAAATGGTAAGTTCCATGCTTTTCCATAGCTAATGCAGTGATGTGGCCCACTTGAGCAAACAGCACTGTAAAAAATCACCATGAATAATTTCAGATGTACCCCTGTGGTTCGCTCCTCCTTTCATTCTCTGTAGGGGAAGTCCTGTAGCTTTGGGCACATGCTTTGCAATCCCTGGCATCTCTGGGTAGGCCTGGCAAAGATTCCTACTTAAAACCTGGGAAAGCCACTGCCAGTTAATACAGAGCTAGACAGGCCCATGGTGGGACTCAGCGTAAAGGAAGCTCCCCATGTTTGACAGTGCCTTCACAATGTGATAATTAACATGCTGAAAGCCTTCCAAACCAATTCTAGGAATATGAGCTCCACTTTGTTCATTGGCTCTTCCAAACAAGAGTGCACAAATTTGCAGCCAAACATCCAAAAGTAATCTTATCAAGCCTCAAGTAGGGACTCTATCAAATGTAAAATGTCTCTATAACCAGTTTTTCCTGCTTCACTTGTTACTCAGAGATTAATCCAGAGCAAAAGTATTTTTTTAAGATGTAAGTGAATTAAAGGACGTAACTTAATATTTTCCACAATCATTTTTTTTAAAAAAACCCATTCAACCTAGTTATCTTGCTAGGCTAAGGATATTTGTAAATGGGGACCCAGTTTATGGTGTGCATTTATTTTACTGCTTAATGCAGATAATTTTTAAACCCTAAAGAGATGAGTCAGCAAACTATGATGTGTAAAGGAAGTAATGTTCATTATTATTGTTCACTGTCAGAAAATATGAAGACTAAATATGAAAAAGCTAGATGCTGTTTGTAGCTCCTATTGCAATCAGTGGAACTGAATGTGCCACTAAAGGCTTAAGGCTTATTGATTCGAATGGAAATTGGCTGTGACTTGTTTCTCCCTGTATTCCACTTTCCAAAGTGGAACCACGTGTATCTCCCGCAAAAGGGAAATGCATGTGTTTTTCCTGCATCAGCAGCAGACATCTCTACCCATGCAGGAGGTGTGCAATACCCTGTTGGGGGCACTATGATGGGCAGTACAAGAAATCTGATTCACGGAAACTATTTTCAGGTATACCATTAATGTCCAAAGCATCCTCGTATGCCAGGTAAGGTTATCAGTGGCTGCTAACCTCCACTGTTAAGAGGCAGCATATGCGCCTGAATACTGGTTGCTGGGTATAACAAATGGGGAGAGGGTTGTGGTGCTCATGTCCTGTTTTTAGGTTTCCCATAGGAATCTGGTGATCCACTATGAGAACAGGATTCTGGACTAGATGGGCATTTGGCCTGACCCACCAGGGTTCTTCATATTTTCATCCTCAGGCACTGTGCAAGGCAACTTTCAGTCTGATTCTGTACATGTTTACTCAGAAATAAATCCCACTGTTTAATGAGGCTTGCCCCTAAGTAAGCATGTGCAGAAATGCAGCCACACAACCCAGTCCTTTGCATGCTTAACCCTCAACATTTCACAGGTGAAAATGGGAGGCACAGACTCCTGTACCTATGCAGAAGCAGCTAGGGATTCAGGTTTGGAAGCATAGAAGGACAGCCTAGCAGACAGTGGCAGGGGGATTCAAATACATCTAAGTGACAGACTGATAGCAAGACATTCAAAGAGGAAATAGAATCATAGAATTGGACAGGACCATTAGGGTCATCTAGTCCAACCCCCTGCAATGCGAGAATCTTTTGCCCAAGGCAGGGCTTGAACCTACAACCTCTCATGCTCTTAGATGGGCAGGGTATAAATATGTTATTATTATTGATTGAGCTATTCCAGAGGACTCAAAGACTTAGAGCTCGTCAGGGAAAATACCATCCTGATTCAAATCAGGCACTGAAGATTTCCCAGGGCCTATCACTCTTCTAAACATTGTCTTTTTGTGGTGTTCACTTTCTTAGCCTATTATAATGACAGTAACTGCAGCTTCCTGCCTTTCTATAATTGTAAATGTAGCAGCATGTTCTTATGGGGATCATGACCTAGTCAGTGACTGCTGAGACAAGGTCGCACACATGACCAAGGGCTTATGGCTGAGCTTTAGGCCACAGGAGGGGCAGAGGGGTCATCTTCGGTTTGGAGCTACTATTTTAGCAGTTTGGACAGGAAATGGATACAGCAGAAGCAATTAAAGAAGATTTCCGAAATTGGCTATCAAGCTAAAGTGACTTGCTTTCAGCACAGGTCTATGTATACTTAACCTTAAGTGTCTTCATGCTTTATTCCCCAAATTAAGCATTGTTGGAGCAGTATGCATAATAGCCTGACAGCTCCAATACCACGTATCTAAAGCTCCCTGCTCTCCTCCTGCCACCAAAAATCCATTTTCACACCAGTGTTTGAAAATGTTCCTTGAGAAAAAAGAATCTCTTGAGGTCTAATTAGCATCTTGAAATACTTGAAGTTCCAGACGCAAAGGTGATGAAAACTGCTTTGGCTGAGGAGAAATATAAGTCCAGGCTCTATAATTGGTTCTAACCTTGTTCATGAATGGCCTATGGGCTTCTATCCGTTCAACTATTCTCTAAGGAATGTCCACTTATACAGCCTACACCTATGGAGATTGCAGTGCACATCGTAAATTGGAACACTCGGAATAACCTTCACTTTTATGTTTTACATGTGTCTCCAAGCCCTTAAGTTCACTGCCTTCTTGTGCATCATATCTGGCTCATGCTTCTGCTAACAAGGAAAAGTTGCAAAGGAAATGAAGGGGCAAGTTTCCCTCGAGATTATATGTATGAGATTTGTTTCTGAGAATTCCTCCAGAGCTGGAAAGTTTTGCTTGCAAGCCAACAGTAAATTCAGATGTTAGGAAAGCATCAGTCATTATGGATTATGATCACAGTTGGGGACCCTGAAGTAATATGTTTACTGATTTGTGTTGCACTAAGAAAATCCCCCCGCAACATTTCATATACTGTGACAGAGATCTAACTGCAGGAGAAATGATCTATATGACCGAGTAGGAAACTAAACCTATACATTGCAATGTCAAAGAACAACTTTGAACTGAAATAAACTATTGCTAATAACACTAAACAGACTTTCAAACATCTTCAGGCTACAAAGCCTTTTAGTTGCAGCATTGTATTTACTAGAAAGCTGCCACAGAATAATTTGGGTGTAAGAAATGTTTTATATGGCTCTGATAATAATGATGATGATGTTGATCTTGCTTGGAAAAGGCTTTTGAGAATTTAAAATGCATCACTGAAAACTTACAATTACAAGAAATATGATCATAAAACTACAGGATGGGTCCTGAAAATATATCTCTAAGCTCTCTAAGGCCAGGATAAAGAGGTGTGTCTTCAGCATTCACTGAAACCTGTATAATGAAGTTCCCAGATGCACCTCTTTGGGGAGTTCCACAACTTAGGGATGCCACAGGGAATGCCCTCACCTAGTCCACCATCTCCAAGCTTCTGAGGGCAGTGGAACTACTAAGAGGAACCCCTCTGCCTATCTTAGCACCTGATAGGGTATGTAGAGAAAGAGGTGGTCTTTCAAATATCTGGAACCTGAGTTGCTTACAGCTATAAAGACTAATATGAGCACCTGTAATTGGGCCTTGAAATGATATGGCAACCAGGGCAGCTGTTTCAAAACAGGGGTTATGTGTGATATAAATGGAACCCCAGCCAGTAATCTGGCTGCTGCATTTTGAATCAATGAAAGTTTCCGAGCCCCATGTAGAGCACAAATGCATATATTAGTTAGATTTATATTATAAAAATACACTTTGAAAAATGTGCAAATGGGGAGAAATGTTATACCAAAATGGGCACTAAAATGCTGATGAATTTTCATGAGAACTTAAAAAAAAATTGTGAACTGATCTGGAAATATTGAGGACTAAACTTAATATTTGAAAAATGAGAAACTGAGAGAAACTGAAATCGACATGTTCACCCATCTCTAGTTTGGTTTGTGGCTTTTGTGTCGCTTGTGACTGAAGTACAATTTGCTTCTCTGCTTTTTAGAAGGACTAGACCCAGATAATACATACTTTGGAAGCCTTAGCGGCAGTAAGAAGAAAACACACTATTGGCGTGCATTCAAAATTATTTCATGCCACTGTGTTTTCACAAATCTATTGGCCCAGCTGTTGGAACTCAACAATCTGACAGAAACCACGACGCAAAAACCTTTCAGACTTTTGTTTTTTAAAAGCAGAAAATGAGACTCCGTATCTTCCCTAACCAGCTCCACAGCCATGTGCTTTGCAAACAGATATTTGCTGACAGAGGTTAGATAAGTTTTTCTTTCTTCCATTTTGGGGAGGGTCAGTGGGTCCTCTCTCCATGTCTGACTTTATTCTGAACGTTTTCTTCAGGCAGTTTCTCCAGGAGCTTTTTCTTCACCTGCCTCACAAATAAATGAATAAATGTGGGAAACTGATTATACTGGTGGTGCTGCAATACTAATAGCTCCCCGTCCTGCTAGCCTAGCATTTTGATGATAGCCATACTATCTAGCTTGCACCCAGGGGCTGCCAGAGGCACAGATTACTTGAAAGCTCTTTGGTGCTCGCGACCACAGTTCTAAGGCAGTTGATAAGGAGCAGTAGGTTATGGGTTTTATTCCTCCTCTGAGTAATTAAAATATTCTTTTGGGTATAAGAATGGGATTTATCGGGGAAGGCAAATGTCACTAGAAAGAAGCAGGATCATTACAGAAGCAGACCAGGGGCTTGTGATGTGGGACAGAATGAAGGAGCCGCACAATTTCAGTGCATCAATGAACATGAGCTGTGGAAGATACCGAGTAGGAACTTTCTCTGCAGGATCAAGCGTCCCTGTAGATACCTACGCTGTTATCCACAGCTAGAGCTTCATCATGGGCTATCAGTGCTTTGAACTGTAACCGCCTGGTCTACTTTCTTTTGCTTGCTGTACTGCCTAGAAACTGCAGTAGAGGGACAACAGTAGATCAACAGGCAGTTAAACATAGAGTTAATTAGATATGCTCCAGTTTCCTTCTTCAATAAAGTTATTTTGCAGCTGCATCAGATATGATATGTGCTAGATGCTCATTTGCAAATAACACAAAAGCTTTTTACATGCCGGTCATTCATTTCCCTTATTCCTCTTTCCCCACACCTATACACAAATTAATTAGGCTAGGATCCTAATTAGAGTTAGCTGATTCACTTTCAGCAATGGTGAAATATGGCTTCCTTGTGGATCATTGCTCAGAAATGGTTGCCACAGAGGCACACACACAAACAAACAAACACACACACACACACACACACACACAGAGTACTTGTGCACTTCTGTAAATGGATGGTCCCATTGCCTAAGACAACTCACATGACCAGTCTAAGAAGCAGTCCTTTCCTTCTTCATCACTTTCATCTGTTTCAGATATCTTCACACAGTCAAATCCGGCTGAATATATATAGATTCATGAAGGTTGAGGATTATGAAGAGCAAGAGAAAAGAAACAAAGGAGTTGAAATGGCACCAAATTTGGGAATTGGGTGGGCAGCAATGGATGTGAGCAGGTACAAAATTATGGATGTTCTGAAATGTATGAAGGTCTATAAGGGAACATTTCAATGCCTCTGAAGATATTGTCTTTGCCTACAAACTGCTGTACATTTGGAACAGCTCCATCACAAATGTCATTGAGATCTTTCCTAGAATTTTTTAATGCTTGGTGGTGTCTGTATTGATAAAGCATAGGTGATAAGTCTTTTAAATAATTTTTACAATAACAAATGCATGTGTTTTCATGAAAACATGGCTTAGTGACAGCTTTATAAAGAAACTGTATGTACTAAGCTGATAGATTCAAAGCTAGCATTCACAACAGGCTTACAGGGTAGGTTTAGTGTCTTTATGGAGGCTTAATTTAATTTCCAACTAAATAGTAACAGACAAAGGCATGAAATGGCTAATTGTTCCAACTGATAACCAGAGCATCCAAGTGGAGATTTACGTTTGTGGAAAGTGCTTCTGCAAGTCAGGAGAGCAGAGTTTTGCTGATCACCCTCCTCCACTTTGTAATTTCCCCTTCCAAAAAGCTGGGGTGTTTTATTATTTGGTACATTTAATAGCTTCTGTTTTTAATTAGTTGATATGTGGTTACGAATATTTGGTAGTGATCTGATCTTAATTGTTGCAGTTGTGTTACCAGAAGTCAGAATGTGAATTACAGCAACCTGGAAAATAGTAACAGTTCCAAAATTAGGCTGCTGTGAACTGCTATTTTTTATTGTTGGCCTCTAGAGAGAGAGTGCCCTAACAACAGATACCAGGTTTGGTTACAATTTGGTTATATTTTGTTGAAAACAAGGAAGAACTGATACAAACTAACTTGATTTTTGGATTTGAACTGGAAGGAAGATAAAGTAACCAAAATCCCTCTAGAGGGGATTTTGGGACATTACAAGAATGGCTGAAGGAGGAAAAATTCAAGCTAAATTGGACAGAGTGTTTCTTCTCTTGGGAAAGTTACAAGGCCAAATTGATTTTTTGGCTACAAATGTTGCAATTCTGGACTTAACAGTAAACAAATCCATTGAATTTGATAAGGACTTGACTCATGAAGTCCATGCAGCTGGACAAGAAGAGAAACTTGAAAGATTTGAGAGTGTGGAGAAAGAGATATATGTTGTTTCTGAAGAAAAGGAAGGAGGAGATGTAATGTTGCAGATGACGAAGGAGAGCCAGAGGCCTGACATGATGGCTACAAAGGAAAATAAGTACTGGATGATGAAAATCTGTTTTGAATTGAAGATTGAAGAATGGAGAGATCTCCTTATGTGGAGATCTGAAGACCTATGGATTACAAATTTGATTAAGGTGAAAGTTGGAGCTTTTGGGACATTTGGACTTAAAAGGAGTAAGCAACAAGATTCAGGCTCCACTTTTAAGTATGGAGGTCTGGCTGGAAGAAATATGGACCCTATTGGGACAGAGCTTCTCCGAGATCTGGTGTTTAATATTAAGGACTACCAAAAAAAAAACGGCAGAGAGGAATTGAGAGAGAATTAAGAGCCTCCAGGCTGATAGTAGACTAAGACTGATGGACATTTGTTGGGGATTGAAACTGGGAAGGGGGGGTGGGGTTTGGGAATCCACAGGGTGCAGAATAATAATCTGGTTTTTTGGGGGGTTTTTTGTTATTGGTATGAAAATTGGGGAATTCGTGGAAGGGAATTTGGGTCGACTTTAGAAAAAAGTTTTAAGAATGAGCACTGATGTTTAAATACTGATGTTTATAAGTTAAAATTGGGTTTTTTAAAAAATGAATTAAATATAAAAAGGTCAAAAATTGGGGACAAGAACTTGTTGAATTAACAATTTGAATTTGACAATTTGAATTGGAACAATTTGAATTGGAATATAAGAAGGGGAGGTGTGGGGAAGTCAGGGAAATATGTTATTGAAAATAAGGATTGTAAACTTTATGTGTTTTTAACTTTTTTGCTTTTTGATTTTTTAATGTTTTTAATGTTTTTTAATGTTTTTAATGTATAAAGGTGGAAAAACTCAATAAATATCTTTTTAAAAAAACAAAACAATAGATACCAGGAAGAATAAAAGCTAAAAATAAATGCTTTACTAAATATAATGTCAGTAAAAACAGAGGATAGTTCTGTGGGGAAATAGAAAAGAGGTCAGTTAACATATCCTAGCCATCTCATCTCCAGTTTTCATACAGTAGAGACATAGCTGACAATTAAGCCACAGGTAAGTATTATAAAGGCCATATGGCATAATATAAAGGCAAAAAAATAAAGTAAGGGAAATAAATAAAAGCAAGAGTATGGGAACGTTTTATTAGGGCTGGTGTACTAGTTAAGTTTAGAATGCAGAGATCACTAGGACTGGATTTCCCTTTGTGTTGGTGCAAGGGAGCAATGAAAGAATAAACTCTTGTGTTCATTATTTTTAAGAGTAGAATTTGAGGGATGATAGAGGGCAGTTTAACAGAGAATGTGAGGGATGTTCATCAAGACAATATCTGGATATATAGCAAACCAGAATAAACATGTATCTCCCACTCCTGTGATCAATAGAGGTTTTTCAAGGAAGTACTTAGGTACTTAAGTTCATTTTGCATATTACTGGTAAATCTGGATCCATTTCACTCGGGGTTTTGGCCCGGTTTTGGCACAGAGACTGCTTTGGTCATCCTGTATGATTACCTCTGCCAAGAGAGAGAGACAAGGGAAACATGTCCCTGTTAAATCTCCTTGATCTCTCTGCGGCTTTCGACACCATCGACCATAGTAGCCTTCTGGAGCAATTGTCTGAACTAGGGGTAGGTGGCACCGCTTTGCAGTGGTTCCAGTCCTACTTGGATGGTCATTCCCAGAAGGTGTTGCTTGGGCAATGCTTTTCAGCCCCATGGAACCTTCAATGTGGGGTTCCTCAGGACATGGAACCTTCAATGTGGGGTTCCTCAGGACACACTCCTATCCCCTACATTGTTTAGCATCTACATGAAACCGCTGGGTGGGGTTATCCGGAAGTTTGGAGTACATTGTCAGCAGTATGCTGATGACACTCAGCTCTATTTCTCCTTTACACCTGCAGGTGAGGCAGTGGAAATGCTGGACCAGTGTCTTGCCTCGGTAATGGACTGGATGAGAGCCAACAAACTGAAACTCAATCCAGATAAGACTGAGGCACTGTTAGTGGGTGGTTCCGTAGACCAGATGGGTGGGAGGTTGCCTGCTCTTGATGGGGTTACACCTCCCCTGAAGAAGTGGGTTCATAGCTTGGGGGTACTCCTGGATCCTTTGCTGTCGCTCAAGGCTCAGGTGGCCTCAGTGGCCCAGAGTGCCTTCCATCAGCTTTGGCTCGTGGCCCAGCTATGCTCCTATCTGGACAGGGATAGCCTAACTACTGTTGCCTATGCTCTGGTAACCTCCAGGTTAGATTACTGTGGAATGCTCTCCCCAGTGAGGTTCGCCTGACACCTTCATTATACACCTTTAGACTCCAGGCAAAAACATTCCTTTTTAACCAGGCCTTTTGTTGATTCGATTGACATCCTAGGCCCTTTTAAAATGTGGGGTTTTGGGGTGAGTATTGGGTTGTTGTTACTTTTATTTTGATTATGTATTTTGCGGTTTTATACTTTGATTTTATTTTGTGAACCACCCTGAGACCTGTGGGTGTACAGCAGTATATAAATTCAATCCATCAATCCATCAATCAATCAAATCTCAGGAAGATGGGGAATGTATTTGATGCTGAGTAGCCTATAATCTGTAACTGGAGAATGCTCTAAAACATATATGATTGGGCACTAATAGAAAAGTGCCGCTTTTTTATATCATCTCAAATAACTTCATATTTACCATGTGTGCACAGTAACCATACGGATATGTTTGATCATATCACCTTATCTATATAGACAAGTGACTAACCTTTGGTGAAAAAATATATGATAAAAATTATTTGACCACTGTGGAAGACCTCTTGGGGGACAAAATGCATTTGGTCTCTAGTTTAAATCCATTCTGTTTTTCACATCAGCTTGATGCTTGGAGTGTAGATGCAATCATATGTCATGGGGTTTTTTAATAGTAATTTTATCCATATCTTCATTGTATGTTCATGCTGTATTACCTTAAATAAGCCACATATATCTTCAAGTGTTCCAGTTCTAGGACAGTACACATGAGGAAAACCTCGCAAGCCCATCTTACAAAGCTTACTGAAACTGAAGGGCTGGGGGAAGGAAGAAAATGGATCATCAACCAGCTGCCTTGCTTCTGTCTTCTGAAGCATCTGGCATTAATCACTATCAGCAGCATCATGCTAACCTAGATGAACAATTCATTTGATTCATTACGACATATCTTATGGTTTTTACATTAGTAAGATGTTGGGGAGACCTAGTATATAATTGTGGTTTTTTTTACTCATTCATCACATTTGTATCTGATGCTTAGGTCAAGTGCAGTTTGGACTAAGTATCCAAACATGCAGCAGGACCAGTGAAAAACTTAGACTGGCCTGCATAGATTTCTAAGGTCTGTTCAAAGGCTGCTTAGATCTTTATGAGTCGGTTGAAACTAATATGAGCTGTGCATTGATTCACTGCATCCCACACATGAACACATCTCAGGGAGCAAATGACAAACCAAGTGATTACAACGAGTGTGTTACAAGCTATTGAAGGAGGTCAGCCCTTCTGATTTTGTCAGGGGGGCAGGATATCTGGGGCGCAGTCTGTTCATTGTTCATTTATTGTTGTGGATCACCAATCTGTTTTTAAATATTAACTGCAGCACTGGTTAAATCAGGACAAAGAAAATATTCTAGGCTTCTTGCTGAGTGCCTTGCCTTGAGCAAGTTGGTTGAGCTTAAAAGCAATCAAGGGAAGGAACAGATGTCAATACCATCTGGACATCCATCCTAAGACAATGTACACTGTAGGGGAACTGAAGTACATAAGCTTTTCTTAAGTGATACTTGACAGTAACCAAGTTATATTAGCCTTCTGTGGTCTGAGCACTGTGAAGGCTGGTAAATTGAGTGCATAAAGAAAAGTAAGCCTTGTTCTAGATACGATGGGTATCTCAGTGTTAAATGTTTGTACATGAGGATAACTCCTTATGATTTCATGGAGATAAGGAAGAGCTCTTCTCACATGCAAAATTATGATCCTGCCTGGTAAAGTTATTCAGAACAAAACTAACTTTTCACTAAAGTGCCACGGTTTATAACCACTGGACTGGTGCCTAAAACCAACACAGAATTAAGTTTGGTTATGCACATTGAAATCAATGGGCACAAACATGTCTAACTGTGCTGAGCAGACCTGGGTCTTTAGCTCTTAAACAGGGATCACTAGCCCATGATTCTCCATTTGCTTCAAAACTCTAAACGTTGCTAAACATTTCCTCTCTGTCTGTAAACCACATTGGCTGGGGTTGATGGAGTAGCAGTTCAGCAACATGTGGAAGGCCACAGGTTGGAACAAAGGCCACTATCTTGGAACAAAGAAAGTGGCAACAAATTGAGTATATCAGGCAATTCTGTCTTGTTCACAAGTAATTCTTTAATTTCTGAAGAAATTCAGCAACAGCAGCATATAAGAACTTCCAGTTAAGATATTTCTCTGTTTCTACAGCCATGGTTTTTTATTTCTTTTTTTTTTCAACTGCTCCTAGTGCCAGGATCCCAAATTTGTTTAAACTTATCACCAAATAACTTAATTGTTTAGATTCCCCCTCCCCCTCCATGTATCCTACCTTTTTAGCTTCATAGCTTTGTATTTTTTGTTATGGGCAGTTACATGCCCATTTATCTGTATGGACAGAGTAAGTAGTTGTATAACGCAAAGGCCACCAAAAAGAGTCAAAAGAGAAAACAGACTTGCATACAGCTGATTGGTAAAGTGGGGTTTTTTAAAGCTAAAAATGTACGGTAAATTATTTTACTTTCCTGAGAGAATGCAGAAGGCAACGATATAGTGTAAGTCACAATCATATGCCTGGCTGATTTTAGGTCAGTATTGGAAGGAGGGCTGCTAGTTAGGCCATTTCATTATCTAGGTATAAATAGCATTTTACAAAATTAGAATTGCACCACAGTACTTCTGTTAGTCATGTTAACCTCCCACACGATTGATACATTTCTACCCACCATATCTTCCTTTAGAAGTATGAGTCCTAATACATTCTTCTTAAGTCTTCACAGTTAGTTGTAACATGGTAGAATACTAATTGGGCTGAAGATAGATAACTGAGATTTATTTGAAAATACACACACACAATCACATTACTTCTGAATAGTCTCATTAACAGTTTTATCTTTGTTTATATTTAAATTTGCCCCATTAAAATTCATGAATTCCATTTATATACTAATCCACTTTTTAGTTTATTTCAGTTTGAGGTTTTTGCAACCTCCATAAACATCAGGAGCTAAAATATTTATTCATTTAAGAAGCTTCTGCCCCACCTAATTAATTACACATCCTCAAGGTGGCCTATAACAATAATTAAAAGGAAGGCCTTGGATTCTATATCCCAGTGAGCAGAATTCCACTCATTTGAATAGACCACTGATGGAAGGTTACCTGTAGCCTCAGAAGAATCGAAGAAGAGCCTGCAGGATCAGACCAATGGCCCATCTAGTCCAGCATCCTGTTCTGGATTCAGAAGGATTTCTGCCTCTGACTATGGAGGCAGAGCATAGCCATCATGGCTAACAGCCATTGAAAGCCTTACCTTCAATGGATTTGTCCAATCCTCTTTTAAAGCCTTCCAGGTGAGTGGCTAGCCCCGTCTCCTGGAGGAAGAAGTGCCATAGTTTAGCTGTGCACTGTGTGAAAACGTCCTTTATTTAGTTTGTCCTGAATCTTCTGACGTTTGTCTTCACTGGAGGTCCACGAGTTCTAGTGTCAAATTGCTTCAGTGGGCAAGGCAAAGCTCTGGCACAATCGGGATAGGGGCTGAGTGGGAAATGGGGAAAACTGCCTTTCCCTCACTTCTGTAAGCAGAAGCCTCCACTGGATCAGAATCCATTACATGAATCGAAGGAACCCTTCCATTTGCAAAAGGGCAAATCAGGATCCAAGGCATTTTATATAAAGTATAAAAGTATTGTAACTTAAACCTATTGAAGGCAGGAGTTCTAGACAGCAGGCGGAAACGCTTCTAACTGGAAATCAATCAAAGAAAACATGGGTAGGATTAGGCTGCAAATATGGATAGGATTTGGCTGCAAATATAACACTATAATGGGAGGTATAACAACTCAGTTGTTAGCAAGAGAACAGACATTGCATTGTGAGATGATGTTTAGCCATGTGACTGAAATCAGTAGGCTTAATGTATTGAACAGTGCCTAGGTGTCTATAGTCTAAAAGTATACAGTAGTCAGTGCTATTTTTCTAGAATTCACCATGAACATCGCCCTTGTTCTCTTATAATGGCAATGGCACCTACCTATATCTGGCTAGACTTGCTGAAATAAATATGGGTTTGACATGCCTGACTAATACGAATGGTCAAGGAGTTTCAAAGCATATGGGCTGCCATGTGAAAAGACTGACTCCTCACAAGTGTAGAACCAACATTATATGGGACTTGTAAAAGTGCACGTTCTGTCTTGGCTACTAAGCAGGCTGACTTTACAGGGGCGTGGAGTGTTATTTGCAACTCTGCCTCAGCAAAATGTCCTGCTTCAGCCCTGTAGAAATGGGAGTGGCAGGCTGTGTGTACTGATTTTGCATTGCTAAAATTCCCCCTATAATTCATTGTCCCATTGGCCTATGCCAGATGGTTCCAAAGAGTGTGAAAAATAAGCTGAGTAGGGGTTATGAAGCAGCATCACAAGGGGAAATGATTCCTCTCAGGCGCCGTGAGATTGGCATAAACCTTGAAGCATGATGTTCAACCACCTGAGATTTCTGAAGTTTTTGAATCTTTCTCAGTCCCTCTACACACTCTAGTCAACAACTCTAATTTCGTTTGGCATAGGCTAGCACAAAATCTCCAAGTAGGCTTCAGTTTATTATCGGTTACTCCAGGAGGCCTCATCAGTAACCGCACTGGAACAGAGCGCCTGTGGTGAAATCATTCCCCCATTCAGCTTCGCTTTTAGGCTTGTTGTGTTCCATAATGCTATAGTGGAATGACTTGAAGACTTTCCGCTGTATTTTTAGACTTCATTGAACTAAACAACGGGATAAGAGTGAGATGTGAAACGCACAGACCGAACATTTTTTAACATGACAATAAGGGGTCTAGTGAACTCTGGAAAACAAATGTTATGTTCTGGTAGCAGGAAAGCAATGCCTTTAAATTCTAAATGCAAGTTTGATGCCTTCATCCCAACAGACTGAATTTCAGTTTTGCTTATACTGAGAAGCAAGAGGACTGAAAGTGTTGGCTAGAAATCAAACAGGTAAATTCCTTCCTGTTCACATAGCCTAAGCATCTCCAGCAACTGGCCTTTACTTATCCAGAGCAATAGTTTGGACTGAGCTGTGCTGGAGACTGGAAACAGAGAATAAATATTTCTACCTCCTCCAGTAACTTGCTGGCAATTCAGGCAGTGTAAGTTAGTTGAATGGCTTCCCTTGTGGAACCTTTTGCCTATGGGTCAGCATCCATTCTTGGCTGAAATATTGAACAGCATTCCTTTCCATTTTTTGAAAGAAGCAAAACTGCTGAGGGCTAGGTTCCAATGCTGAACTACCTTTTAACCTATTAGCAGCAATCAATTGCTGCCAACAGCTACATGCAAATTGCACAAAAAAGAAGACAACGTTCCATACTTGTGATTTGTCTTTTGTTGGTTTTTATCTTATTCTTGTTGTTGTTTTATCTTATTCTTGTTCTAATACCATTGTTCTGTTGCGTATTGCCTAGGCTTCCTATAATATTTATTACATGTTTAATTATTAGAAAGATTTCTAACTTCCCTTTCCATATAATGGTCATGGTGAAATATCATCCTTGTTAGAATAATAGAATTTTAGAGTTAGAAGGAACCACAAGGGTCATCTAGAGTCAGTGTGGTGTAGTGGTTAAGAGTGCTGGACTCATAATCTGGTGAACCAGGTTCGCGTCTCCGCTCCTCCACATGCAGCTGCTGGGTGACCTTGGGCTAGTCACACTTCTCTGAAGTCTCTCAGCCCCACTCACCTCACAGAGTGTTTGTTGTGGGGGAGGAAGGGATAAGGACATTGTTAGCCACTTTGAGACTCCTTAGGGTAGTGATAAAGCAGGATATCAAATCCAAAACTGTTCTTCTTCTTCATCTAGTCCAACGCCCTGTAATGCAGAAATCACAGCTAAAGCATCCATGATAGATGGCCACCCAACCTCTGCTTATAAACTTCCATGGAAGGCGAGTCAACCACTTCCCAAGAGAGTCTGTTCCACTGTCAAACAGCTCTTACTGTCAGAAAGGTCTTCCTGATGTTTAATTGGAAGCTCCTTTCTTGTAACTTGAATTCATTGGTTCAAGTTCTAGTGTCAGATACTGGCAGGGTGATGGGGAGGAGGAAGAGGAGGAAGAGAATTCCAGCAAGGGCTGTAGCCAGGACTGGGAAACAGTGGGGCAAGCAGGGGATGGGGAAGGAAATACTCACAGAGGAAGAAGCATCACATTTGAAGAGCATCACCTTAGCCAACCCTAGCCTAGAGCAACAGGTGTTGGCAGGAAAAACCAACTTACTTCCTTCGTCATTCTCTGGCAGGTTCCAAATCTATACATACACTCTTCCTCGACCTCCATGGGTGAAGGCACAAAACACTTTGTGCAGGTCAGCACCAGCGACAATGGCGGATTTCCCCTGATCTCTCAGGGGAACCGCTCCGGGGATTTAGGGTCTGCCGCTGCGGCGAAAGCGGAGACCCGCTAGAAACCACAGGCAGGTGAAGCCTGTGGACCTGGGATCCGGCGTGCACCTTTTGCGCCTCCCTTGCTCGCGAGGAGACCTCTTTTTGAGGCTCCGTCGCGAGGCGGGGTGAGCAGCGCGGTGCTTCGGATTGACCGCTTAGTCCCCGGAGTGAAGCCGCACAGCTGTTGTCGGAGAGCACTGATTTCTTTCTGGACAATTCGGCTCTAAAAGTAACTACCCGTGAGTAGAACCGATTAGAAGATTTAAGATAAGGACTGAGGCTTAAAGAAATTAAACTCTAATTGGAAATTTTTAAAGAGGAAGAGTTAATCTGGATTTAATAGCGGGAAGGTCTAAACAGGAAGTCCACCTTCCGCTTTTGTATATAGCCTGAAGCAAAGACACTACAAGCAAAAATCCTGCAATTTTATTTTGCAAGTCTAAATATCCACTGTTTAAGGTACTTACCCCCTTTGGAGGAAGTAGGGGGAAACTTTGATTTGGACAATATTAGGACTTAAAACCATCTCAGCACTGACCTGGGAACAGGCTGCCTGAATGCTAAGAAATGATTTTAAAAATTACTTCTTTTTTCTGACAAATGGATGTTGACAGCTGTCTAAAAGATACAGTTTCCTCTACCCCCTTTTGCATTCAAAATGGAGATCTGCAACATTGTTTACTTCTTCTTGAAATTGAACTGGCACTCGGGAAATAGTTAAATTGTATCCCTCTAGTGGGGAAACTTTGAAACTGCTACAGGAACAAGTGCCAGCTGCAGATAAAAGTCTGGGAATTGACCTTGAGCATTTAAAATGCAGACCTCTGAAGTAATAATAAATGCAATACACAAAATAAACTTTCTGTTGGAAGGGCTCCACAAGAAATTGGATGACATGATTGGATTGGACAGTGGGGAACAGGAAAAGAATGGTGAACTGGCGGAAGGAAAGGAAGAAGAGACTAAAGTAATACATGAGGAACTTTCGACTCCACAGATGCAAACTGAGGTTTACAAACCGAGGACATGTGGCAAGGACTTTGCTGAGGGACAGATTGTTATAACAGGATGCCAGTTCAGATTGGTAAAATGGAAGGATCCCATTTCACAGGGATCTATGGACTGTGTGAATATGGACATGGACTTGGGTTTGGAAGACTCAGATGGTCTGGGGGCCTACGGGTTTGGAGGTACTTGGATATACCTCCTGAAAGATTACTTAAATTACAATTATAACCTTGGAAACCTAACTGAATTGCATAAAGGATGTAACTTTAATGTCAGGATGGAATACTTCAGAGATGAGTCAGTTGGTATCAAAGAGTATGAACAAAATCTGCAGAAGGGGCCTGGAGGGGACTTAAGAGCCTCTGATATCAGATTTCCAGATTGAGAGACATCAGGGAATGGACGGAAAGGACAGGCAGTTTTTGGGACCAGGGGGTGCTGAGGGGGAAAATTTGGGAAATTCAAAAGTGTATAAAATATATATTAAGCTCAAAGTTTAATGTAAAACAAAGTAAAATATTTGTGAGATTGAACAACGGTGGATAGACACTTCCTGGACTTTGTGTAAATGATGTGAGAGTTTATGTAATTATATGTGGTTAACTTAAAGTTCAAACAAGGCTGAGGAAAGTATGTTAAGTATACAGACAAAATTTCTGGTAAAATGGGAGGGATTTGCTGAAATAATAATCTGAAGCGGAATACAAAAAAGGGAGGTGTGAGGAAGTCAAAGAAACAAGCAAACGAAAGTATGACTATGGATGTATTATTTTGTTTTTATGTATTGTTTACTGTTGGATTTTTCTTTTTGTTTTTCCATTTTTGTGTTCTTATTTGTTGTTATTGTTTGTGTTTTATCTTTAAAAACTTAATAAATATTACTTTTAAAAAAAACACTTTGTACAAAATATTGTTATTCCATACTTTCCATTCCAGACAACCTGCAAAATATAAATATTCCATGTACATAAAAATTACAGAACAAAGCTACACAATAATGGCAAGATAATATTAAGCAGTGCAGTAAGATGTCAAACAAATCTTACCCTCCGTTTCTTATTATTTACATACGATTTGACAAGACCCAGGCTGTTTATAAAAGTCATATGGGGGGGACAGGGACTTATGGAGTGCAAAATTACCACATGGAAAAGGAAGGTCAAATGAGTTTTTCCATCATGTGATCACAGTCCAACAGATGGAGAAAACAGCTGAAGACAGAGGGACTAGAAATATCATTTGCAATGCAAAAAGGACTCTGTTGGAGAAGAAAAGGGAGCCACAAAGTATTTAAGGCTGCAAAACACATATTTGGTAATAGGCCCTATTGAACACATAGGAATTAACTACTGAGTAAATATTTATTGCATTGCATTGCATGGCACCTAAAAGAAACCAACCTCTTTTTTTCTTTTCCTCTTTGTCCTCCATAAATATTCATAGTCTACTCATTTTAAACATTATTTTGTGGAACTAAAAGTATTTGATGTTGTTAGTCTCCTTTCCCCATCTGTAATTACAGTCACGATTTTTAAAATCACTCTTCTGTGTATTATTAAATTAACAGAGAATTCTGCATATATGACACTTAAAAAAAAAAGTGCTGGCTTTTTTTCAGTGCCTGAAAAGTTGTTATGCTCCCTAACAAAAAGTGTTTGAAATTAATTGTTGCACTCTGATGAAATACATATTTCTGGATTTTCAGCCATACATTGCAAATATATATGGCACCTCTTTGCTAGATAATTTTATTGATGTAAGAAAGATATGCAGCTATGTGGTGGCTGGTGCTCATTGGGACTGATAGGGCAAAAGGCAGAGAGACAAACAGCAGGTAGAATAAGAGCCAATGAGAGGCAGAGTGATCTTCCTCTTCTGAGTTTTACAAGGGCAATCCTGAGACAAAGTAGGAAAAAGGTGGCCAGTGTTACCCCCTAGACTGGTTGTAAATAAAATTTGCTTGTAGGGTATTTATACATTTTCCCATTAGACATTCATTTCCCCTTCACTTTTCGATACATTTCCCCATCACTTTCTAATCCACAAAAAGTCTGATTCATTTTAAAAGTGGATTTGTTGCACTGGGGCCACAGAACCTTATAATCCACTTTAAGGGATGCAGATGGCGCTGTGGTCTAAACCACTGAGCCTCTTGGGCTTGCTGATCGGAAGGTTGGCGGTTCGAATCCCCGCAATGGGGTGAGCTCCCGTTGCTCTGTCTCAGCTCCTGCCAACCTAGCAGTTCTAAAGCATGCCAATGCAAGTAGATGAATAGGTACTGCTGTGGCAGGAAGATGTTTCAGTGCACTCTTGTTTCCGTCATGGTGTTCCATTGCGCCAGAAGCAGTTTAGTCATGCTGGTGACATGAGCTGGAAAGCTGTCTATGGAAAAACGCCAGCTCCCTTGGCCTGAAAGCGAGATGAGCGCCACAACCCCATAGTCGCCTTTGACTGGACTTGTCTGTCCAGTGGTCCTTTACCTTTTTCCTTTACCTGATTACCTATAATCCACTTTAACTGAATAAAGCTAACATTCTAGTATACACCTGCATCCCTCCTGCAAAATTGCGACTGTCTGCAGGCACAGTCTGTGGTGCTGTTTACTACTACTATTCTTACCACTACTCCAACATGCAAGTACAAAATAGAGATTGATGGCACCTTAAAGAATCTCAGAATCTTTCTCTTCCTGTATTTGGAATTCAGTTCATATATTTTGGTGAGTTATGATATCGAACACGGAAATCAATAGGATGGTGAACTTAAATTGGAAAGCAATTTGATGAATTTCTTTGTGCACAGTGATCCTAGTAAACCATGGTGCCAGAGTTAACTCACTTGCCATTTTAGACCAATGACAGGGTCTTTTGTTCTTATGCCGAAGCTCACATACTTCGAGAGAGAGAAAATCCGCAACATCTGTCACCTGGAATTTTTAAAGACAAGCAAGACTGGTACCAAATTTGTTTGGTTGTCTGGTTCATGATGAAGTGTGCTTTGTGAGTGTCAGATAAAAATAACAGAATACTTCAGTTGTTTGTCAAGACACATTCTTTTAAAGTATTTTTCTTTCAGCGTTACTATTCTTTCCACATTTCAAGGAGAAACCCAACAGTAATAGCTTATATATATACCTGCATTTAAACACACACACACACACACACACACACACACACGTAAAAATGAAATGAAAGAACTTCAGGCCATGATATTGTAACATTTATTTAGTTTACATGATTTTCACAGGAAAGGACTTCTCAACTGTGGTCTATATAGGGACACAAAGGAACGTCATGGCATTCATATTATAGAAGTATGCTTAAATAATATGGAATAATCACTTAGTGGATGTTTTTATTTTAAATGTCATTTGATACACTTGTTTTGTCATCCTTCTATTCTTTCTTCTATATCCTTCCTGTCCTCATGGAATAATGCTGGGTTCTACTGCCAGCATACTGGCATCATTATGCCTTTTCATAAGTAAATAAATAAAATTTGAACGTCTGATACAATATAGCCCTGGTCCCTGAATCTTGCGCAGGGAGCACAATAACAGAATCTGAAGAATCCAGAGGGGTAGCTGTGTCTGTTGCAGTAAGAATGAGGAAGATTCTTGTCCAATTTAAAGGCTAATAGATTTAGAGCGAATGCCTATACATGCTTACTCAGAAGTCCCATTGAGTTCAGTGGGGCTTACTCTCAGGTAAGAGAGCAGAGGATTTCACCCTTATTGTGACATAATCTTTCATGAACTAGAACCAGAGGCATGGGGTGTTATTCCTGCTTTACACACACACACACACACACACACACACACACATATAGTCAGATAAAAGCAATAACTAAGTCAAAAGGCCATGAAATACATAAAATCTCACTATTTGTGATGTGTCCTATTTTTTATCATTTATATTCTGATAACCAAAGTCCTGACTATGGTACAAAACTATAGAATATGTTCAAATAAAAATCCACTGTTTCTAATAGGATGGAAATACATTCTGGACAACACTTCACAGTACGAGATAAGGCAGTGAAGCCCTGCAAGCTTATATACAGTTGATTTCCCAGTCAAGTGGTGGGACCAAAAAGTTGTGGAGAAAGAGGTAGAAATTCTAACTCTATTTTGAGTAATGCTTTGTTCTATTCTTTATTGTATTGATGGGCAAACAACCCAATCTGGAGTAGATAGGCCTGAATAAGTCTCATTGAAATCCATGTATTTTCAGGTGAGATTTATGCATGTTTACTTGCAAGTTGGCGCACAAGTCCCATTTATTTTATTGTGACTAGTGCCCTATAGAATACTGGGGTAGAATACTGTTTCCTTTTTCACTAGAAGCTCTCATGTTTTTGTATAGTACATAGTTAACCCAGTAATACCACCAATACCACATCTGCAACATAAAAATATGCTTCAAACTCCCAGCATTTTGAAGAGCAGGTTATATAACTTTTTCTGATAATGGAATTGAGTGAAATGCATGCTGGATGACAGTTGTTTGCTGGTGGCATGGTTTGCCTCCTGAATTGTGACATACTTCAGTCAAGAAGCCATTGTGTGGCATGCTTTTGTATTCATCAAGAGGCAGGCCCCATGCCATGAAGTAAAAGCAGCCTTCTCTTAAATTTCCTAGGAGCAATTTTCATACTGTTGTGTTCTTTCCTTCATGGGGTTTGGCTAGTATGAAAAGAAAAACTACACCCAATTTGTTTAGCCCAGCAGCCTGACAGTTCAAAGGACATGACGCAGTTTCCTCAAGATGAATGCCATGGGGAAAATGTATCCTCCCACTATTTCTTTTTTGTAACAGAAAGTAAGTTTAAATGACAATTGCTGAACAGCCCTAGTTATTACAGCGGTTTTGAAGTGCTTGATTGAAACATGGAAAATGGATTGTATTTGCTGCATATGAAAATGCCATATTTATGTCGCATTGTCATATACTGCTCAATGCTCTGAAACTCAAAGCCAGTGCAGAGCAACTTGGGGTAAGCACTGCTGAATCTGGTAGAGTTTACTTCTGTGAAAATATACTTCAGGTTGTGTGCCCAGGAAATGCAAACACACACTGTGAAGGAAGACCAGGAAGATCAAACTAAGCTGTATGGTCTCATTCCTAGCCTGGAGGAGGGAGGGTCCCAAAGCCCTCATCCTCAAAGGGAGGGAGGGAGTCCTCATGTAGCTTTCTACATGAGCTAAGCCCTTCCCTGAAGGACACTCTCCCACATTTGGAGCAGTGTAGCCTTTTGCTAGTCACCACATGGGTCTTAGTAGGATTTTGGGGGGATCTCTCTGATTGCCCTTGTTCACCTACTCTGCCCTACCTTTAATTCAATTGGTTTTTGGTGGGTTGGATTTAATCTGACTGGTACCATGTAGTGTGGGCAGGTACATGGCTTTTAACATGGCCCTTCAGCCATAGTGCCTAAGGGTGCTGACCATCACCATCAGGTTTTGCTTCTGGAATGGAAGTTTTGCTGAAAACCTCCAGGTTTGGAAGGATGAGAAGCCATTAACGTATTTTTGAAACCCCTATAATCTTGAATCCCATCCCCAAATTTCCTCCTATTGTTGTCTGGCTTGGGGGGGGCAACTTGGTTTAGCGCTCTCGGGATCTCTGTGTGCCATCTGTTAAGCAGTGGGGGTAGCTAGCACATATCAGGTGGCACACCCATGACTGCCATTTAGGGGAAGGTGCTAGTTCTACCACCATACCTCCATGGGTGATGAAGTTCATCTGGCTCCCAGAAGCAGGCAGGCAGATTTCCTACCTACTTGTGCAGATTATACCTTGTTTAGCTTGATTGACACAATTTCTTCTTTGTTATGCTAATAAATACAGCCTTTTAGCAAATGCTTGATTTGTCAAGTCTTTGTTGTGTGGGGTAAAAAAACAAAACGTGTAAAACAATCACATGTGATTTATCCTGAGAATTCCAATACTGATTCCACCCCTCCAAAGGCTGACTCAGTAGCAAACATCCAAAACATAAAGCTGTTTTCCCCAACAGCTTGAATTCCTGCAAGGATCTGAAGCTGTCAGAATTATTCATTCATTCAGCGTGCCTGGCACTGGCCAATTGACAGCCCCACGGGAGCACACAAAGCCATCATAACAACAGGGGTCATGCAGATCTCAGAATCTGCCTGGAAGCAGGAGGAGATTAAAATCGCTTCAGATATCTAGGGCAGGAGGCCTTCTGCCAACACCTCAAATGCAATTTGCAATTCACTGCACATTGCACAAAAAGCATACGACCCTTAGCATTTGGACCTAATTTTTACTTTGGGACACTAAATTGCCTCATTATCACATTAACATTTAATGCCGCCACACAAGTTTGAAACACAAGTTTAAAACCTTGTCACTGTCACAATTTCATTTAAGTCCCATCAGCTCTTGCCATTACGTTTCTCTCACTCTACTGCCAAAAATTAAATATAGAGTCTAATTTTTCTTATTTGCTTGTGCAGTATTCCAGAGAGGTAAATTAATAAGAAACCCTTATGTATTTAAAAGTAATGATGGAATCTCGTTATAAAATAAGGATATTAATGATCTGCATGACAAAACATTGCATATTCGATTGCATTTCTGAGATCCAATGTCCAGTGAGAGAGAACTGAATTTGGATCTGGGTGATCTGGGTTTAAGTCTCACTTCTATCATGGGAGTCATGATGATCTGGCCACATACTACTTTTGACCACATGAGCTCTGGGGTGTATACAGAAACCCCACATCTTCAAGGGCTGTCCCATTCATCTCAGTTGAGGAATCAGACTGCCCCCTCCCAGCAAACATATTGTTACTGGCCACCCCAATCTCTGCCGAGCCATGCATAGGATTCCAGGGGTCTTGGTCCTCAACCAGGGTCCTTTGGAGAATTGAAGACACAGCGGAGTCTGTGATAGCTTTGAGAAAGATGCTTTATTCACATATTTACACCTGAATCTAGTAGATAGAGGGAGTCCAGATTTTACAACATGGTCATCTTAAGAGAAGCTTGTTCCCCACAGCAGTACAGTACTAGAGTCTTAAGGCATCTCTCCCAGCCTGCCTTCAACAAGTGTGCCCAAGATGGATCTCTGTCTTTGTTCTTCCCTATCTCCTTCCCAGCACACCTTGCTAAAGACTCTTTTCCTATCACCTCTCTCACACACGCCATCACCTTGGTGACCTCTGTCTGCTCAGCCCAAGGATTCCTCTTAGATGGGTCATCAACACCTTTTGTCATGTCAACACCTCTATCCCAGGTAAGGCACTGGCTTGGAAAGAAAGCTTAGCTTGTATTATTCCACTGGCCTGCAATCTTCCCTTCAATGCTCCAAATAATCAAAATCCTACCATTTATTAATTTCTAGGGTTTAGGGGTGGGTCCCCAACTTATAACAATATTATTATTTTTTATTTGTGGGGAAATTGTGCCTGTAGCTGTGGCAGTCTGGACGTTCTTGTGGCCCATGTTCAAATGTTGTTTTAGATAGTGTGAATTCAGAGTCACCTTTAAATATGACTTTTGTTAAATCCCAGTGCTCATTCCTACTAACAGCCCTTATTTTTTGAAAATAAGTGCTCTCTCTTTCCCTGAGTCCCAAATGACTTCTCTCATTCCCTAAGTCCCATACACTTATTGCATTTTTCAGTTTTGCATTTCAAAGAGGCATCCAATGAGAGAAGATTCTAAGTCTCTCTGAACAAGAGCCCATGAGAAACTCAGGGGCTGGAGTGCAGGGAACCTACTGGCATCTTGCCCAATGTGAAGCCCTTGCAGAAACCCAAGGCCCAGTTTTGCAAGAGCCCTCTAATAAGCGTAGCTCTTCATTTAACTAAAAAGATGCTTTTGGTTTTTATGTGTTTTACACAACCCATGCGGTGGGCCACTACTGTGTTAATGTAACCATGCATAATAATTTAATGTGGTTTTGAAAAGAAGAAGAAAAAAAGACTTCCACAAATATATGAATGTATTACACACCATATGGTTAGATTCCCCAACAGGCAAGGCTTTCCATTAAAAGCAATGAAGCACAGGAAGAAAACCTTGCGGGTAATTTTCAGTTAGCATTTAATATTTAGGGATATATTTGATACACGTGATGCAGCCATCTTTCCTTCCAAACTGCAGATAGTTTCACTGTTCAGAAATCTAGGTGGATAATATGTGTTTGTGAGAAAGAGAGAGCGAGCAAAAAAACCTATCAATTTTAATTGAAGAATTTTTTCTCTTGTCAGTGTGAAAGATTCCTCCCAAAACTGGAGGAAGCGTCTACTAATTCTTTATAATGAGTGTGTTTCACATCACTCACACAACACACTTCTGAAAAGAGAGTTTAGGTGACAAACTCATACTCAACAAGGCTGTCATTTCTCATCCATCACCTCAAATATAGATGAATATAATTTTGAAAACCTGCTTGCTCTCTCCCTCTCCCTTGCGTTTTTAATTCCCTAAAGTTGAGAAAGGAATTCAGTGATGTTCTGAAATATTCCTTTCCTCACTACTCAATACTAACCCTCTCAAACACCCTCCCATCCATGATCCTGCAGCTCAGTCTGTAAAATGTGCAGAACCTGATTCAAGCACGCTTAGATATCATGCCTCCCAATAGGGAAGCATGTCATTAATGTTTCTGCTTCCTCACGCCTGTCATTCTGTGAGTTGTGTGAGTATTCATATATAGTCGTAAATAGAATGTAATTCTCTAGAACAGTAGGAGATGAGCGATCCTCACTATGTCCTGTGGAGGAAGGAATGCCTGCTCCTTTCATTTGTTTTCAACTGCTGGGTGAAGGGAGGATGTCATATCTTCCCATTCTGTGAGGAGAATGGGTTTGGGTTTTTTGTTTGTTTTTTTAAAAGTATGGGTTCTTCTTTTTCATTCTTTTTTAAAGAACATAAGAAGAACCCTGCTGTGTGAGTCCAATAGCCCATCTCATTCAGGATCCTGTTTTCCCTGTTGCAAAGCAGATGCCCAGGGGAAACCCACAAGCAGAATCTGAACACAACAGCACTTACCCCACTTGTAATTCCCAGCCACTGGTTTTCAGAGGCATACTAACAAGCTAGACAAATTGCAGGAAAGTAGCGGAAAATTCTCTCTCTCTCTCTCTCTCTCTCTCTCACACACACACACACACACACACACACGGATAAGATGTCTCAGGATGCAGGTATATGATCTGTGCTGAGGTAGGCCTCTAGGGATGGCACCCTGATCAGGTATGAATATGCCGCATTGACTTATAATATGTATTATTTGTTGTTTGGCAGATGTCTTCTTTCATCACTCTTCCTTATAAAGGAACATCCTTTTCTGATTATGAAAGCTGATTATAAACCTGTCAAGGAATAAGGAGTGCTTGTGATGGCCAAATGGTTGGAGGAAGCAGAACCGCCATATAAGGTGTTAGGTTGAGGTATGAAATTAAATATTCACTTTTCCATTGGCCTTACGCAGTCCCTGCCTGGCTTCCAATCTAAGAAGACACAGAAAGAAAAAGGAATGGAGAGCGAGGAGGACACAATCAGACTCTGATTTTACCATTTCTTATAATCTTGAGGTGTTAGAATGCAGCTGGTTAGTGGTATTGCAGCCAGGCAGTAAATCTGTTGTAATTCTTGCACCAGCTGCAATTTCGGAGCTGTTTTTGAAGGCAGCTCCACACATAGCGCATTGCAGTAATCTAACCTAGAATTTACCAGAGCTTAGATAAGTCAAGTTATCCCTGTTCAGATAAAGGGGCAGCTAGTAGGAGGCCACTGCGCTACAGAGACCACCTGTGCCTCTAGTAACAGTGCAAGATCCTGGAGAATCCCCAACCTATGGATCTGCTCCTTCTGAGGGAGTGTGACTCTATCTAGAACACCACTCATCTGGTCAGAGAAACCTTCAGCTAATATCACCGCAATGAGGCTCATCCACCACTAAGGGTCTTTCATGTGTTGAATGGTTTGCAAGCAAAAGGGCAATGCCTCAGGATGCAGAGTGGTAATGAACAAATCGCAAGGAACAAGGATTTCTCAGCAACTCCATCTCCTTTCAATGTTTGTTTGTTTGTTGACTATGATTGTCAAGATCAGATGAGCATCATATTCCTTTACAGGCTTATGCTGGAGCCTACAGCCACATGAAGAACATCAGTGTGCCCCCCACATGGTAAAAGGAAAGACCTAAATTGAGCCCACTGTCTGATTACTAGGATGAATTCTGGGCCTGTGGGATATAACAGTTGGGACAATCTTGTGATTTGCAGTCATCAGGGATTCCTGCTGTTGCCGTGGGAGAAGGAGAAGGAAGTCTCCTTAAGAATTCTGACAAGGCTGGCAGTTTCTTCCTGAATGAATAGAAGCATAGCTGGGACTGTTTTATTACAGAGCGGATAAGTGAACTGCCTAATGATTTTGAGCATAGAGTCTTGACTCAGATATTATAGCAAGGTAGAGGTGCTGTTAGAAACCTTCTAAATGTGGTACAGGCCCTCTGCTGCAGTTGGGAAGCTCAGTAGCACAGCATCGCTTTGCATGCAGGAAGTCACATGTTCAATCCTCAGCATCTCCAGATAAGGCTGAGACCGTCACTGTGGACAATACTGAGCTAAACAGACCAACTGTCTGATAAGGCAGCATTGTACTGTCTGAAATGGGCTTCCTACATGGCAAGATCATGTACTAGGTGCCCTCATACAGTGGGGTTTGTGGGGTCATGATCCAGAGACCCACCTTACAGGAATCTGATTCTAGGTGTTATTTATTTGAAAGTGTGGTGATCACACAGGGTCCCCGGACGTTTAATGGTCTATTGATCCCTGTGCCACCACTGTGTTCGCTTCCCCACTGCCACCAACCCGTTAACCTCGGGTAAAACACTGAGTCCAGACAGTTGTTAAAAGTGAACCAAATAAACAAGTTTATTTTATAAATATTAACTAGTTTATGATTTCTCGGATAATATTCCTGTCAGTATCTTAACTTTAGTTTCTTTACTGGCCTATACCTTCCTAATACTTTTTGACTAATTATCTCAACTGTTTGACTGACACCTCTTAACAAATTCTCTCACCCTCTCACATCAGACTAGCCCAACCCACAGTCTTCTCTGTCTCTTCTAACTCCAGACTGTCTTCTCAACCACCCTAACTCTAACTCTAACTCCTCCCAAAACCCCTGTGCTTAAACCTTATATGCTGTTAACTCTGCCCCCGGGGTTCCCATTGGTTAGTCATTTTATGATAAGTTAACCCTTTCCTTATGAACCCAGTATGATGTCATACACCTAGGAGGGCAAACACCACAGAAAGCATTTATCAAGGCAAAATATTTTTGTGTACAATATCTTTTAGAAACAATATAATTACAAATTCAGCCTAAAGCCAATAAAACAGCAGTATAAAAGCAGATCAACTGGAATGATGAGATTCAAACGCATAAAACAGGGCTCAACCTTATGGGTCAGGGAAGGGCATTCTGCAGCATAGAGACTAACAGCAGAAAATCCTCCTTATCAGGTCACTGCTCTATGATATTCTGCAGGGAGCGATGGCACAAGTAGACCCCAGGTGATGTAAGTGAGCTTACATGTGGGCTCTCAGGTAAAGTGGTCCTGAGTGTGGCAGGATGAGGCCTTCACAACTTGGAAGCAAATTATGTGCAACATGATGCTGCTATAGCAGCATTTTTAATCTGACCAGGTTGCAATATTAAAACACTGAGAGCATGGAGGGATAGTTGCATTGTGGAAAGGCTGTGTTGCCCAGTGTCTGTGGTAAACAGATAATTAACGTTACAGATAGGTAGCCGTGTTGGTCTGCCATAGTCAAAACAAAAAAATTTTTTTCTTTCCAGTAGCACCTTAAAGACCAACTAAGTTAGTTCTTGGTATGAGCTTTCGTGTGCATGCACACTGAAGAAGTGTGCATGCACACGAAAGCTCATACCAAGAACTAACTTAGTTGGTCTTTAAGGTGCTACTGGAAAGAAAAAAATTTTTTTGTTTAGATAATTAACGGATATGTTTCTGTTCTTTGTTTTTCCCTTTTTGGAAGGGTCTGCTGCATTCTTCACATCTATGTGCTTCAAAAAAAAGAGAGAATTATTTATAAGTCTATCACCTAGAAATTTTATAAATAAAAAATAAATAAGGACTTAAACCAGACTCTGGGTAGGGCTTGACACTACCTTAGGGATGTGTGAATGTCCCTGAGAGGTGCTATTTGTTTTATCAAAACACCCTTAGTTTCCTTTGAAATTCCTAAAATAGTTTGCTTATGCAGCCATTGCTATTCACCTCATATCTCACAGTAGACATAACTCTATGGCAACCTAGAGAAACGGGAAGGCCTGCTGAGAAATGTTGTTTGTTTAATCAACATTCTTTTAATTTCTATTGAAATTCCTGGGAAGCTTTTGGCTAAGCAGGAACCTCCATCCCACCAAAAGCAAAACAGCTGCCTGGTTGCTTTGTTTTGAGAGTTGGGAGTGTTTTAATAGGTAAGAGGGCAGCCAACAGGAATTTACTAATCCCTCACTACTTCAGGGTTGTAGAATGACTCTTCGCTGAAGCAATTCTGGCAAAGAATATTACCTGTGGATGGTTATTGTATTTATAAAGCTCCTCAGCACTAGGTGCTATAACACCAGGCATTAAAGGGAATAACCGTGAGTGCGGGTTTATAATTCAGAACAGTCCATTGCATTTCCCTATCACCTTCCTTACTGCAAGAGTATGTGTGTTTCCCTCCCTCTTTTTTTTTTTGGAAGTAGAGCTGTTGCTCAAAATAAACAAATCCACTTTAATTGTGCAGTATATGACTGAACCACACCTGCAAAACAGCAATAGTTAAGCACCTGAAAAATAGCAATAGTTAAGTGCCCTAAGATTTCAAATTACATTAGGTGTACTATTATTATTATTATTATTATTATTATTATTATTATTATTATTATTATTGAATCCTGCCTTTTTTGTTATATGTGTTTTGGAAAACATCAATGTATGATAAATCTAAAAAGCAAGTTTTTACTTATATCTCACAGCCTTATTACACACAGCATATGCACTGGCATAGTCTGCCCAAAGATACCAAAATGGAAATGGCTTGTAGCAAAGCCATTGAACTCTGTGCTACAAAGACCGTGAATCCCTTAGTGGAAGATGCAAATTGCTGCTTTCCTTTTCTTTCCTGGTTTCCTGTATCATTCTGAAAACACATTTTCATGTAAAAAGTTCAGCTGCAGCTTGGACTCAATCTAATCTCTGCATACGATTTGTTGTCTGTAGCTTTCTGTATGCAGCATTTGAATATCAAGGATTTTTTTTGAACGTCATCCCTTAAATGCTCTTTATCTATCGAGCAATTCAGAATACTGCAAACATATCTAAGGGCACATTTGCATCTTCTATGGAATTATCTTACCCTCCCCCCGGGTTGCTGGTTTTCAAGCACTAACATAATTAAATATTAACATAAAAGAAGCTTATTTATTTGCTTACAATCAATAAATTCATCCAGTATTCAAATAGAAAGCCTGTACAATAGGAATACTGAAGATGTTTCAGTGCCCTTCTTAGCATTTCTGCACAATTCATCACTATCAAGAAGCCATTACAGCGTTGTTGTTTTTACACTGGAGCTTTATGAGAGTTGGAGACTTGTGTACAAAAAGCATATTTCATAAACCTACATATTTTTAATATATTGCAAACCTTTAAATAGTATTTTAGGGACACGGGTGGCGCTGTGGGTTAAACCACAGAGCCTAGGACTTGCCGATCAGAAGGTTGGCGTTTCAAATCCCCGTAACAGGGTGAGCTCCCATTGCTCAGTCCCTGCTCCTGCCAACCTAGCAGTTTGAAAGCATGTCAAAGTGCAAGTAGATAAATAGGTACCACTCCAGTGGGAAGGTAAACGGCGTTTCCGTGCGCTGCTCTGGTTCACCAGAAGTGGCTTAGTCATGCTGGCCACATGACCCAGAAGCTGTCTGCGGACAAACGCTGGGTCCCTTGGCCTCTAAAGCGAGATGAGCGCTGCAACTCCAGAGTTGTCTGTGACTAGACCTAATGGTCAGGGGTCCCTTTACCTTTAAATAGTATTTTAGACAAGCCATACTATCCAGACTTTTGTGCAGTGTCTGAGCTATGTGTGGAGCTCTTTTACCAAGCAGGCTTTTGTGCTAACCAATGGTACAGCTCCATTTGTATGTGGGCCCCCAGCCAATTGTCTGCATGAATGAAGAATTTGCAGCAAGTGAAAGACTCCCTTTAAACTACATGAAACTACATGTAGTCCCTGAAACTACATAGAACTACTTGACTGAGGTTTACTACAGAGCATATTTTATGCTATAAATTGGGTCAAGGAACTTAGGCCTCCCACATAATGCTAGACTACAATGCCCTCATCCCTGACCATCAGCCATGTTGGCTGGGGGTGATAGGAGTTGACATCCAACATCTGGATGGCAATAGGTCAGCTATCCTGGTTTCAATACTAGGACAAAACCTAACCCCTGCCCCACTCCTGACAGAACTGTATGCTTAGGAGAGGATGAGCTCTGCATAAGGCTCAACGGAGCCCTCTTCATTCAATTCCTGGCTCCATTCCTCAGACATATGGGCACATGATTACAGTATACCAGTCATTACTTGCAACAGGAAGCCAGTGAGTGATCTTTGCTGACACATAAGTTTGGCTCTCTTTTATCCAAGTCCACATGTACCTTGTGCTACAGGTTTCCATCAACCTTAATATGGTCCTGCATATTTTTTTGTGGGTGGTTTATCAATGTCCACAATTGTGACCACACATTGCTAAATATTCACAATCATATAAAGACTCTTTTTAGCAGTGTTCATCAATGTGTATATACACATCGGTAATATGGAAGGTGGAAAGGCAGGAAGGAGCTGCAGGACTAAACACTGTGGTAAACTATGCAAACACAATTTCTATAGTCTGTACACAGTTCAGGGTTTTTTTTGGGGGGGGGACACACAGAGCAATGGAGGATTACTAAAGTATTGATTCCACACTGGAATGACAACCATTTAATTTTGGACATCAGACTATGTGCAGAAAAAGGGGATAAGGGAAATTCCAGAAGCATACCAAAATGAGGGTAGTAATGGTTTCTGTGTTTTGGAGGGACTTGACTGTAACCAGTATTAAGTGGTTATAGTATTGCACTTTAAAAACCATTACCCATTATATCAGTTTCTTAAAGGTCAGACAAGATCGAAGTCAATCTCTATATGACATGTTATTGCAGTGCTTACCTATTATGTGAATGTTGCTACTTGCCTATTCCTTTACATTCTTCTGCCTCATAAAGCAAATAATAATACTAATAGAATTCAGATAATTGTCAAATGCATGGACTGAGATACAGAAATCCTGTTCTGCCTGCTGAAATGGCTTTTCCATGGGAACACCAATTTTAGAACAAGAATCATGGGCAAGGAAAGCTGCCTCTGGCATAAACCTGAAGCTTATTTTGCACAGCTTATCATGGACATAGAATCATAGAATTGTAGAGCTGGAAGAGACCACGAGGGTTAACGCCCTGCAATGCAGGAATCTTTTGCCTAACGTGGAGCTTCAACTCTTGACTCTGAGATTAAGTGTCTTGTGCTCTCCCAACTGAGCTATCCCAGCTACTATGAAAAGTCTTTCCCCCACATTTCAACAGAAAACTTCAAAAGGACTACTGAAAAAAATATAAAATGCTAAGGGGTCAGCGCAGCCCAATGAACAGAGCTTTACTCCCCTTTCCTGCAGTTGATGGGGTCAAAAGTGGGAAATCTGGATGGCCATTTGGCCAGGCAGGCCCATGGAAGACCTTTCTTCCTTTCAAGCTGCAATATGGCTGTCCACCAAAGAAGTGGGAACGAGTCTGGTGACAATCAGGACAGAAAGGCCAAATGAAAGCACCTCACTTTCTATTCCCTTTCCACCTACTGAGCTGCAGAACAGCTAGCCAATTAATATAATTTAGGTATATGCTATATGCATGGAGAAATGTGCAAGGCTGCATTTTTTCCTCCACTCACACTCCAGTGAATCCTGGCCATAGTGTGTGACTATACACAATCTTAGCTATAAGATATAACTCAGACGTCCCATGCAGATGTTGGTATTCTACATATGGAGACTTGAAAATGTGTCCATATGTTGGGTGTTTGCATAGGAGGTTAGATTCCTTGAGATAGTAGGCTCAGATTGCCATCTGAACCAGCGGTGGAGCAAGCCAGTTGGGGGACAGGGTGAGCCAGGGCAAGACGCTCTGAGGGGCCTCTGATGAGCCTGCCTGCCTCCTCCCACTCAACCGCCCTACAGCTGAGGAGGAGGCAGCGGGAGGACCATTTGGGGCAGCACGGAACCTGCAGGTGCCCAAGCCACCGCGTCACTCCCAGGAGAGACGTGTGGCTTGGATGCGCTGCAGGCCCCGTGGTGAGTGCCCCCTGGCATTTTGTCACACACACACATCCCCTCAGTGGTGACACCCGGGGCAACCCACCCCCACCACACACCCCTTCCTCCACCCCTGATCGGAACACCACAATATGACTTTATCATGTTGACTGCACATGCAATTTGGATGCATATAGTGTCCAATGCAAACATGCATTGATGTTAGGAACACCAAAGATCATGATCTTCACTTCTCTTTCTTTCTACTTCTCTCTCTCTCATTCTAATATCTCCAGAGGTCTGGGAGCTATCATTAATGAGACTTTACAAAAATGCAATTAACTTCAGGGGCCAGGATGTGAAAATATTTACATGAGATTTTATCGTCTGCCTAAAAGTTGTATTGGCCATTAAAAGAATTCAGCGGGGTTTATTAGAAATGCAAAGGAATTTCTTACATTTCAGGAAAGGCAGGAAAGCCTTTGGCTAGGATGAAAGTGAATATAATGGAAACGCAGACACATTATCCATATGCAAGAGTTAACAAAAGCACTTATGAAAAATGGTAATTGCCAACCAGTGACATAATTAAAATGTTATGTATGTTCTCACCTTAAAAAAATGTGATTTTTAAATGTTATAAGCACATTCGATGCTATGCAGGCAACATGCATATAAAATATGATCAAAGAGTACAAAGCCACGAGACAGTGTTGCAATTACTATAATTTAAACATCTAAAGATGACACTGCACCATTGAACAGCGTCATGTTAATGTGGATGCTGAAAACTATGGTAAGGGTTTTCTTGAAAAGAAAGAATTAACATTGGACTTCCATTGGGTATTCAAATGGAATGTCCTCATAATGACCCCCCACCCCCAAAAAAATATGTAGTTCCTTTAATTATATAGTAGAAAAGCATCCTTTGAAAAGCTTTGAAATTTAAAGGCCATTTTGCTGTCATCATAACCCAGTCATTTAACTTGTGCTGCAATCTGAAGAACCTTGCCGTACTGAAATGTCTGCACACCTTAGAGCTGATGGACAGCCAAAAATAAGACAAAGATTTGACGAAACGCACAGAGATGTAGAAACATCTCAGATCAATTTCCTGAAAAAAGTAAGGCAGAAAAGTGCAAATAGATGTGCGTGACTTCTCTATGCTTCTGCCAATTTATAGCTCTTCAGAACCTCCTACAGCGTTAACTTGATAAACAGAGAGTGCTAATGGGACATTCAGAAACCTGATGCTGCGTAATATGCAATCTGTAACTTCTTGTGGGTGACTGGAAACTGCAGGTGAGACGGAAACCACATGGGTACAATCTACAAGGAGCACTTTCAGTAAGGATGTCTCCCAGTATGTGTTCTATATTACTCCTCAACAGCACATTTTGTCCCCAAGGAACCCGCTATTGATTTCAAGAGGACCTTTCCAGGAGATCTCCCTGATACTCATTTTCTCAACCAGCTGCTTGCCTCACAACAACTCTTTGAAATGACTGGAGGGCAGAAGAAAACTCCATAAAGGTTAAAGGTTAAGTCCATTCCATTCTACAACTTGATAATAATTCTTTCTGTACTTTTCTGTTGTGTAGCACTTGCATGAGTTAAGCAAATGCAGCAGAGTTCTTGTGTTTACATAGGGTAAATTGAGCTGGAAGGTTTTATTCAGATAGTGGCTGCTACTGATGGACTCCCTCAAGAACACCAGCAAGCTAACTATGCATGTACTGGACAGGGTACATTCTCTCTTGCAAAATGCTTGTATTTACATTTTTAGAGTATGCATGATAAAAGCCTAACAATAGATGCTGATGCAAATCTGGTTGTGGCAATACAGCTCAGGATTGGGTAAAGTCAAAAAGCCTGAAACCAAATCCAGAAGAAAAGTAATTATAAATGACAGAACCTATGACTTGAAGAAAGTGTTTATGACTATCACTGATGGGTGATAGTCTACATGGGTCATAGAGGTTAAGTTTTCAGCCTGCAGGTTCGCATAGCCTTAGTAGCATGACTGACAGTTTACATCGCAAAAATTGCCAGAAGTGCTTAAGTTTTCTGTTGAGAATAATAGTATGATGTTAAGGCCAGATTTCTCCAGAGATGTGGCAGGTGCCACAGACGGGAAAGCTATACCATTATTTATTTGTTTATTTATTTGTTTATTTATTTATTTATTTATTTATTCTTTTAAAAATAATAAAGAACAATAAAGTGATGCCACAGAAATTAACTTCATTAAGAAAATTTAATATATCTGAAGCTCCTGGGATTCACTTCCAGAGGAATGATAAGCTAGTTTTTAGCATCCATGCGTACAAGTGTATCCTGGCCATTGTTTTTATTCTTTGCCAAATCTGACAGGATTTGGTGTCCCTTCAAGAGCTGGCTAAATATGGAATGTGCTTTTAAATATGCACCAGCAAATTCAGTCACACCAGTTTAGCTTTAGTTGCAGACAGCAGGTCTGGATGAAGGGTGGAGGTGCAAGAGGGGAAGCTACACCTACCCCAAGTGGCAGGTTTAGGGGGGCAGTGAATTGCGTTCTGCTCCAACGATAACTCAGTGAATGGGAGAGAGAAGAGAGTGGAATGTCATGACTTCCCAGTGCGGCGGCAGCCAATCACTGCTTCTAGTAAGTGGAACCGTTCCATAGTGGTGTTGAACAAGGAGTCTGCAATGCAGCTGGTGTTGGGCTCCTCTTATGAGTAGTATGGGGTGGGCCATAGTCCACCCTGCACACCACAGCATCATCAGAACTTGGCTCCTCCTTTACACTCCTGCCATATTTTATGCTTTAATCTGTGTAGTATTAGCCATGAAAAAGTATTGAAAGGCACAGGACTGGGTAGAAACATATTAATGAGATGTTTATAATAAAGTCGACAAAACGTAATTACAACTGCAAAGTGTGCATTTTAGCAAGGCTTACGAAGAACCATATCTTTCTTCTTTGGCAATACCTCATAGCTGAGTGAGATTGTCTTCCAAAACAGGATTGTAGCAGTGAGTCCGTAAGTGACTGTGGAGGCCAATTCTGGATCCACACGTCCTTCCACAGTGGGGACATAGGTTTCTGGGAGAGTGTTGATCACGGTGAGGGTTTGCCAAGTGTGCCTTCCTCTTAGCACGTTTCTCCCTTTCATCCTGAGTTCAAGTGTCTTCAAAGCCCATGACACCTTTGGTAAAGGCTGTTCTCCAGTTGGAGCGCTCACAGGCCAGTGTTTCCCAGTTGTCAGTGTTTATATTACATTATTTAAGATTTGCCTTGAGAGAGTCTTTAATCCTCTTTTGTTCACCACCAACATTCCACTTTCCATTTTAAAGTTTGGAATAGCGTAGTTGCACAAAACTAATTTTGATCATGTTGAAGAGCAGCTGACAGCAGATAGGCTTCTGAATAAAGTCCTGTTTCTAAGATCTTCCCCCAACGATAACACCTCAAAAACGTTTCAAACTGATTGCCATTTTCACAGCTGAGAGGACCTAAGGAATGTTTATCTCCCTAAAGAAGTTACTTGATTCCAAGGGTCCAAACAAAATTGTTGTCTTTTTTTATCTGCTTATGCAGCAGAACAACCCTTTCATCTCCTTTATATGCATAGTTCAATATCTGAAATGATATATGCGGTATGAAAAACAATGCACCTTCTTTGGTGTGATACTCAATACAGGTGATTCTTTTACTCTCTGCTTACTTTGTGGAAGGAAAGCAAGGCAGCTACTTTCTTTGACCTGTTCTCTTTTCCCATTTTGCATCAACGTCCTTACATAACTGTCCAAAGATGAGGCATGCTAAAGATGAAGAAACAAAAAGCATCTCATCATATTTATGAGGGGGGAAAGAGAGTTCACAAGAGTGCTTAAGCAATGAATAGAGGTGCCAGGGCCACAATCTGAGAAAATTAAACCATCGAGGTGGAAGTGAAAAGTAAAATTACAGATCAGGAGACTGGACAAAATGGGTAGCTTTTTTTTTTTAAATCTGGCTGTGATGCATGCTGGTATAAGCAATTATCTTGGAAGGTCTGGAGAATCTAGTCAGCATTGATAGTTGTATTCTAAAGGTTTCAGAGAGCATAGCCAAATTGATTCAGTGAGAAGCGTGGAAAATTAATTCTGCAAGTGCAAAGGAAGGAGGTCAGGATCAAACTTTCTTCCTTGTGAAAATGGAGAACTGGTTTTGCCCATTCTATTACATTAAACAAAGAGACTGCTTCTCATGAATAATATGAACATAATGAAATAATATTCAGTTTTAATATTTGTGATGAGATTAATATTCCTACTAACAACTGCCCAAAGAAGCATGGAATCAAAGCACCAAAAGGTTGGAAGTGAAGATTAGTTAAAAGAAAACCCTTTTCCTGAGGGCATTTCATATTCTATGCATGTAAGGCACAAACAGGAGAATGTAGAAAACCATTGGCACTGACACCATACTTTAAATACTCAGGGCACAATCAAAACAAACACTTTTAAGTGGGACTGTTGTGCTTAATTCTGGGCCACAATAAGCATAGACTCAATTCTGTTCCACTGAAATCAATTGGACTTGAAAGTATTTAACTTTACAGGAACCTCACAGCAAAAATATTGGTAAATGGTCCAATGACTTGTGAATTACTGCTAAGGAGGGGCACAAAACAAGGTTGCCCTCGTTGGTGGCAAGGGAAAAAATAGATATAAGAAGAGAATTCCCTGGATGCCAAGATCCAGGTTGGGGGCAAGTACTTTTTGGTGGGAGAACCCCAGCAGAGATTTAAAATCACAAAAGTAATTCATGGAAATTTAAGCTGTTACACCTTTTGAATACACCTTGCGAGTTCCAAAATAATCCCCTCTTCCTCAACATAGGAAAAGACCATGTTTCATAAGTTTAAATTGGTTTACTTACAAACCCTCCAAAGGTCAGATGAGACAGAAGGGAGTTATGTCTAGAACCAGATGTGGAAGGAGGCTGGAATATGATGGAGCAACTTTGGAGATTGGTGTGAAACCAAGTAGACAAGTTGTCATTTAGCCTGTCTATAAAAGAAATGTCATATAAATTGCTTCCAATGTAGTAGTTAACGCTGGCAAGATTAAACAGAATCTACAGGGTTTGATATTTCAGTGTTGGAAGTGTCAGGCAGGCTAGGTACATCTTCACATGTGGTGGGACTGTCTGCCTGCTACAAATTATTGGAGAACAATTTTACAATGCATCTCAGATATAATGGGCACTGTTGTAAGTTCTACTGTTTTGTTGATTCTGTTTAATGTCGTCAGAAACAAAACAAAGGAAAGATTAACATCTCTAGTCACTTATCTTTTTAATGGCTGCTAAAATTGCCTGGTCCAGAAACTGGAAGGGCCAGAACTTACCATCTGTTTGGGAATGGCTAATTAAATGTGTTGAACTGGCACTATTGGACAAACTGGCAGACACAAATCAGAAGAGGGAAGGTATAAAATGAAATACCATTTAAACAGAGAGATGGAGCTACTTTGTGGATTGTTAGAATGAACAACATGGAGATGAAATATTAGGGGAAAATGTGTTTATTTAGATTTTTCTTGGACACTTGGACACTCTGTTCATTTCAAAGTTCAGAGGTTTGGCTTCTGGCCACTGTAAGCCAATCTGCAGTATTTAATGCACATTTCATGTAGTACCATTTTACATTAACCACATAGATTTTTTATTATTATTAAGCAATATACACATCTTGTTAAGTAATAAATACATAAATAAATGGCTGTGTTTTCCCATTCACATTTCACTATTATTATTTTTTGGTATGGTTTGTTTGTTTGTTTAGGCACACAGGAGTATAAGCTGAATTGGTAAGGGCTGTGCCTGTATTATATATTTTATCCAACATCTAACAATACTAAACAATGGCCTTCCCGATAACATGCCATGAATTTTTTATTTAGAGATGCAGTGTGAACAAACATATATCAGGAACTTTTAAAAATACTATCATTTTGAAGTACAGAACAAGGGCGCAATGTTAGCTTTATAAGGAGGCGGTGTCAAAATGGTTAATGCAATTCACCAGTTCAATAAGCTTGATTACATTTACTAGGACAAAAGATCACAGAAACCCTATTTATATTCATCGGTGAAAGCTGGAATGATAACTACCTAATGCTTCCCCATCTTTAGGCTCATTAGCTGTGGCTATTAGATTTGTTAGATACCATAACATCCAGATGTTTTTGGACAGCTTGCTTGACATTTTACCCAGATGTAGCATAACTATTAATGGACTACAGGTGAAGAAATGAATTGGCTGCTGTGCTTTGGACACTTTTCAAAATTGTCAATATTTTCCTTGCCCATGTGTTGCTCTTCTGATGCATTAAAAAACAAAGAAGGCAAACGGATTGCCCTGTCTCAAGAGCTCAGTCACCTGCTTATATCTGTGCAGGGTTCACGTGTGAAGAGAGTTCATACGCCATACAAGCAATTCCTTAATGTGCTGCCCAAACCATTTCTAGATCACTTCGTGGAAAAGATCCCCTTTTGAAACCAGGCATTTTTGAACTGCACAACTGTGTTGTCAGTTTTCTTTGGCAGGTATATTGTATTCCATTTATTTGTTTGATTTCTAGCCTGCCTTTCAGTCTAGACGGCTCACTACCCGACCCCCGCCAGGCCAGGCAGCTTACATGAAACAATACAAAATATATAGTAACACTAGGAGGATTGTCACATGACATTGCTTAGTATATAGCATGTCTTCCCCTCCCCCTCCCAGGACTGTATTCTATTTTACTGCTTTAAGGGCAGAGAAGAATGAACCAGGGAGGAACAGCAAGAATTTGGCCAAAAATGACATTTCTCCCTGAAAGCAACATAGTCTACATTATCCTAAGAATCCATAACCAAGGGGGAGTAAGAGACTAGTGGCAGCAACTATTGCAGATATTAATATTGTGCAGGTTGAAGTGACTGGGTGTAAATAAAACATTGTCAAGGCCCATAAATTTAATGACAGCTTTACTTACAGAACTTTCTTCAAGAGAACAAAACATGATACATCCAAAATATCCATAAGATCATGTGCAAATACAGCACAGGCTCAGCTTCTTATAACATATTAAATACTCCAAACAGATATAAAACAAGGCTCTGTCTCTTCTCACAGTCTCCTTTTTGATTGGAGCTGTATTCACTCACTGAGAACAAAGACTTCAGCCACCAATTTTCCAGTTTTCCAAGGTGACGATTTGCAATTCAATACCTTTATCACATGTTCAAAAGACAAACAATGTTAGAGCAGAAAATTTTCTACAGTTAATTATCACCTCAGTTAGAGCTCAGAGTCCTATTCTTGACTTTCGATATAGTCCCATGAAAAATCACACATTCCCACCGAAATTTTGCTTTCCATATGAAGCGGGTGCAGTGGCGTCACAAGGGGGGGGGCTGGTGCCATGTCTGGGAAGGGTGACAAGAAGGCACCCCACGGCGGTGCGAGTGGCCATCGCTCTGCCGTAGCCGCATGTGGAGGATCCTTCGTTCACAGCTACAGCCACGAGCAGAGCATCCGGTGCTGGCAGCAAACCGCTATGTACAGTGCATGTGCGGCGTCGAACACATGTGCTATACATAGCGCCGCCGCACATGTGCTGTACATAGTGGTTTGCTGCCAGCGCCGCTTGAGCTTCATACGGTGGGATCCCTCCGTCACCGCTACAGCAGAGGATCCCGGCATCATCCGTATGCACTGGAGTGCCAGCGCCGGCAAACTGCTATGTACAGCGCATGTGCAGCGTTGCATGCATGTGCTGTACGTAATGACATCGCACATGCGCTGTAAATAGTGGTTTGCTGGTGGCGCCACTCCAGCGCTGTACAGACGCCGGTGGGATCCCTCTGTCACCACTCCAGCTGCATGTAGAGGATCCTCCATTTGTGGCTGCAGCCACGAGCAGAGGATCCCAGCACCGTCCATACGGCGCTGGAATGCCAGCGCCAGCAAACCGTTATGTACAGCGCATGTGCGGCATTGCTACATACGGCACATACGTCGTATGTAGTGATGCCGCACATGCACCCTACATAGCGACACCCTGCCCCGGGTGTCACAACGCCTTCGTTCACCCCTGAGCAGGTGGGGAGAATTATACCGCTGCTTTCCAGGTTTTCTCCACAGAAGAGATGTTCCAGGCTTGATGGATCTTCTGGGCTGGGTCTTCAGTAATACACATTCAGGCATCCTCCATTTCAGTGTCAAGTAAACAATTATACTTAACAGCCACAGTATGTACCATGGAGTGAAATCTGATAAATTTTGCTCCTACATATGAGAAGTCACTCCCAGCTTAGAGTGCTTCCAGATTCCTGCTATTTTCCAAGTGGGATTCAGTCACATACAAGCAAATTCAAGTTACAGGAGTATAGTTGATGGGGAGGTCTTGCATAACACACCCACTTGCCCACTAAATGGGACTTTTTGAGAAATGGGATGTGTTGGGGAAAACGTACTGCTCTTAACCTCCCTGCAAATTAATCATGATGAATGCTCAAACAGGTTTTCTGGAAGCTCTCTTGCTTAAAGAGTAGTTTAGTCTAACCAATGATATCACTGAAGCTTCTTCAAGTGTAGAGAACAACATATCAGAAACTGATGCTTAGCAGTTAAAAACCACTGCACATTGCTGGAGACAGTTGTTTTTTACACTTTGGTACTCTGATTAAGCGTGCAATCCACAATCATTGACAAAAAGAGATTGTTGCTACTGCCTAGTAATTCACTGGCAAATCTGAGCAAGGGAGGGGAAACAAAATGTTCAGCCCAAAATCAATGTCCCTGAATTTGAACACATCTGGCTAAAAGTGTGTTCTGGTTTTGTAAGCTTTAAGTGAAAAATCTAACGATGAATTTTGCCAGATAATTCGGGCAATTGGCAGTACTACCACAATAATGTAATATTTACTTAGCACCGGTAAGTTGCTATAGGCATAAACAAATAACAGATCCCTATCATATGCAAATATAATACTGTCTGCCTCGGTACTGTCAGAGGTTCGCTTTGCATATAACAATGGCAGTCAAACAAAAGAGGTTAGGTGTAGAATATTACTCTGAGCTGCCTTCCACCTTCAGGGATCAGCAACCTTTTCTGTAGACGGCTCTTGTCTCTCTTTCTCCACCACGGTCCCTCCTCCCTACTTGGCATTCTGCCACCTTTGCTCTTGGTTGGCTGCTGAGAATTTTAACCAATAGGAATGGGATCTGGAGCATCCCCCCAAATCCAGACACCTCTTCAGACCCAGTAACGGAAGGAGGATCATGTTCAAGTCAGTTGTGAGTAGAGAGTTGAAAGAAAGTCAATTCAAGAAATTAGCAGAACTCAAAAATATGTTTCCACTTACGTTTAGAGGAGTCTATTTATTAAGAGCTATCTGATGAATGCTAAGGTTAAGGTTAGCTCAGAGCTCAGCTTCGTCCTCCTCCTTTGACGAAGTACAACCTGAAGTGACTTATTTACAAGAGGATGGCTCTCCTCAGCTTGCAGCAATAGTGGCATCAGATAAGCATGCTCCCAGCCATAAGAAAGATTGCACAGACCAAATAGCTCTTGTTTGAAAGGATGCTTACTCACAGCTCTTAGCTAAAAAAAAAGGAACTATAGTTATGTATGTCCTCACCTCTATTCAAGGGCAGCCGTCCCTCTAAGATACTAAGCTAAAGAAGACCTGGGCTTGAGGAGCACCTGTCATAGATTAACTTTGCTTAGTCATCCACTCAGAAGCTGAAATAAATAGCACAATCACTTCACTGTAACTTATAAAGCTGGCTGTCCTTTAGGCGCCAGGTAAAAACATTCCTTTATAACCAGGCCTTTGGTTGATCCGATTTACACCGTATGCCCTTTTAAAATGTGTTTTGTTGTTGTTGTTGTGGGGGAGCTATTGAATTGTTGTTTTTATTTTTATTAGGTATTTTATGGTTTTATATCTTGATTTTATTCTGTGAACCACCTTGAAACCCCCCAAGGTATAGGGCGGTATATAAATCCAATAAACAACAGCAACAACCTTATAATAATAATAGCCTGCATTGTGTTAACTGCTGGGTTGGGTGGTTGGTACTACTGCTGCTTGTGTTGTTTTAATTAGCAGGGCAATTTAAAGCATCATATACAACAGGGTCATGCATGAAATCATGTACCAGATTTGTGAACCGCAGGTTGAAATGCAATTTCGACAACAGAGGAGAAAGAGAAAGATAGAGAGATAAGGAACCCTAGAAGGAAGAATATATTGTGTGGGTGGTGTGCATTCAAATTCTGTTGGAAAGAAAGTGTGTTGAACCTATATAATCTTAAAGTTGAGGATATGAACTGGTGCTTTTTAAAATACCTGTATAGTCTCTTGAGTCTGCATTCACCCAGCATATTAGGTAAAAAAGGGGACTCCAGAATTTTCTGCATTTACTTTCCATTTCCTTCTAAACAAAGAATTATTCATACTTCAAAAGCAGACCACATAACAATCCAAAACTGTAAGGAAGATTCACTTAATTTATTGGAATTCACACAGCTTTAATTAGTAAATTTGCATATGCTTCCTGTCTCAGTTTGCTTTCTCAGCTCTAGGAGTCAGGGGAGTCAGCTTTATTGTACTGATGAATGCTGCCTCTCTCTAGCACTTGAGATTTACAAGAATGCATGTATCAGAGAGAAACTCCAGGGGCTTGAGAGCTTATAGGATGTCCATTGCCTTCAGTGTTCACAGTTAATGTCACTCAGCTGTCTGTTTTAAATGACAGCATAAATCCAAAGCTGATCCAAAAATAACTGCCTTGAAACTGGGCTACAGCTGTGGAGCTGTGGGGGGAGCAGGCAGGAGAGAAAAAAGTGAATATACTGAAATTTCCGAATATATGCTTCCTTAAGGAGTTTAGAATTATCTACCTCAGTCAAGACCAACAGATTAATTTTGAAGGCTGAAAGTACTCCATCAACTAAAAACAAACACCCAGAGATGGCCAATTTCATCTTGCTGTGCTGTGGAAATATTCTTGAACGCTGTAGTTTTGGCATTTCACCTCAGGGGCTATCATTAAGGATTTACAATCTGCCTGGCAGTGAACTTGCATATGTAATAGAAGAGATAAAGCGATAAAAGTGGGGTTAAAATTCAGGAGTTGGAGTGCAGCTTTAAAATAGAGAGAGGGGGTTTGAGAGTGGGTGGAGAGAGATCAGAGTTGGGGATGAGAGAAGAAAATAATAGTCAATGTTTTGTCAGCAGCCAATTGCTGAGAGGCACTATTTTGAGGCATTATTTTGTGCCTAACTAGAATAACTGACCCATGAACCCAAATACACACATTTTCAGCTGACACTAATACCATAAATAAACGGCCTAACCTGGGACAAAATTACAAGTTTAACAGCTTTTAGATTATCATAGCTGAAGAAAATGCAGCCTATCACGCTTCATAAAGCTCGCTATACAAAATGAGGGGGCAAGCAGTGTTAAGGAAAGTCTATTTTAAAGTATGTGGGCCACCTCCAAAATGCATTGTACAATATGGTACATTTTTATCCTCCTCCTTTCACTTGACCCATTTAGAAGAACACCCCCCCACACACACCTTGCTATTCTAAAATCCTGTTCATGTTCTTCAGCATATCTTAAATCTTAAAGCTTTGAAAAAAGATGATAAAGCCTGACAAAATTCATTAAACCATATTAGCCATGTAAATGTTTAATTAGGCCCATTATTTATGATGAGATGCAAAATCTTTGGCATCCTGATAACTGATAACTACTAGAGCACAAGGGACTGTTAAGACCAGTTCCAGGTACTGTGGTTTCTTACTCCTTTTATAGTTTTCAGCTGTATTCAGCTGTCTCCATGAATACTATCTCCTCGTAACCATGGGAACAATGTCCACTGCGACTTCTTAAAGTGGAAGCATTGGCAATGCCTAAAGTAATCTCATCCATGGGAATATATATGAACGTAATTACTTTCTAATTGTTATATACAACATCTCACGTTGCATTTTTATATTTTTATGTTCTCGGGGCTGAATGAAGAATGAGTTTAGTGACCTTTTCTCCACTTGTGATGGTGGTAGTTTTAAGAATGCATGTAGTTTCCAGAGAGTTTCCTTTTCTTGAGAAATGGAAAGCATTTTACACAATAAAGCTCATTTAATCAAAAACCAAGATGGCATTTCTGAATATCAAACCATTTCCCTCTCCCTGCCAAAAGAATTGTGTTCCATGTGTGTATCTATCCATTTGTTGTTGTTTAGTTGTGTCCGACTCTTCATGACCCCATGGACCAGAGCACGCCAGGCACTCCTGTCTTCCACTGCCTCCCGCAGTTTGGTCAAACTCATGCCGGTAGCTTCGAGAACACTGTCCAACCATCTCACCCTCTGTCATCCCCTTCTCCTTGTGCCCTCCATCTTTCCCAACATCAGGGTCTTTTCATAGAATCATAGAATCATAGAATCATAGAGTTGGAAGAGACCACAAGGGCCATCGAGTCCAACCCCCTGCCAAGCAGGAAACACCATCAGAGCACTCCTGACATATGGTTGTCAAGCCTCTGCTTAAAGACCTCCAAAGAAGGAGACTCCACCACACTCCTTGGCAGCAAATTCCACTGTCGAACACTGTCGAAGACTCCTTTTCCAAGGAGTCTTCTCTTGTCATGAGGTGGCCAAAGTATTGGAGCCTCAGCTTCAAGACCTGTCCTTCCAGTGAGCACTCAGGGCTGATTTCCTTCAGAATGGATAGGTTTGATCTTCTTGCAGTCCGTGGGACTCTCAAGAGTCTCCTCCAGCACCATAATTCAAAAGCATCAATTCTTTGGCGATCAGCCTTCTTTATGGTCCAGCTCTCACTTCCATATATCACTACTGGGAAAATCAGAGCTTTAACTATACAGACCTTTGTTGGCAAGGTGATGTCTTTGCTTTTTAAGATGCTGTCTAGGTTTGTCATTGCTTTTCTCCCAAGAAGCAGGCGTCTTCATAAAGGCGTCTATCCATTTAATAAAGTGAATTCTTGAAACCTAGTGGTTATTTCATTTTTGTATTTATCAAGTACATTGGGATCCTGCCTCTCCTCCAAGGAGCCCAAAGTAGCATTCATGGTTCCTCCCTTCTCAACTTTGTCCTTGTAGCAAACCTACTGTAAACTACTCTGTGCTCTTTGAATGAAGGGCAGTATAGAAATTCTATTATTATTATTATTTAAGCCTGTGAAGAAGGTCAGGCTGAGAGATGACCGACCCAAGGTCACCTAGTGAGCTTTATGGCTATGTTGGGATTTGAACGTAGGTTTCCCTATCCTTAATTCAGCCAAAAGAATTGCCAGGCCCAAATGTGGGGTGTGGAGGGTATGCAAAAGCAGGGCCTCCAAATCCGCTGCTATAATCCATTCACCAGTTTTCCTCTTGCACCTATTAGAGTGACCCGCAGAGCAGAGGCATATGAGGCTAGTACATGTTGCTTTACTGAGTCCCATTGAGCTTCTAGATATTAACAGAGGCAGATTTAGGGGCATGCGACTGGTTCAGTCTCACTGGGTGCCACAACTATGCAATAGAATGGAAGGTGAGAGGTGGGGGGGCACAGAATTTTGGCACCACACAGGGTGCCGCTGATATTTGAGACCCCAACATCTGCCACTGATATTATAGGATTGCAATATAAAGCTACTGCTTATGTACAGTAATTCACCATCTCTGCAGGACAAAGACTAACAAGACATGACAATAATGCTGTCTTAATTTTGTACTGCTGCATAAGCAACAGCTACCTTAAGAGCCGAGTCTGGTTGAATTCTAAGTACGGATCAGTAGCTGCTTATGGAACAGGAAGCGGAGAGCAGAAATTAATGGACGAAATAAATGGACTGTGAAAAATACCAATTCCATGTTAGGGATTACTAGGAAAGGGTTGAAAATAAAACTGCCAATATTCTAATGCCATTATACAAATGCATGGTGGAAGCCTACTTGGAATATTGTGCATACTTCTGGTCCTCCCTTCTCAAGGGTATTGTAGAACTGAAAAAGCGTTCAGAAAGGGGCGACCAAAATAATCAGTAGGCTGCAGCAACTTCCATAGTGATGGGAGAAGTTAACAACTTTCGGGCCTTTTTTGTTTAGAAAAAAAGCAAGTAAGGGGCAATGTGATAGAGTTGTATAAGATTCTGCATGGGTTGGAGAAAGTGGATAGGGACAGAGGCGTACCTAGGGTCCCTTGCACCCTTGGCAAAGAGCTGTATTGGTGCTGCCACCCCCAAATCACTTTACCACAATAGTCGCAGCCCAGGGGCGCCAACAGGGATGTATGTGTGTAGGGGGAACCCCTAGGTATGCCCCTGGATAGGGTGGACATTTTTTTCTCCCTCTCTCATAATATTAAAACCTGGGTACATCCAGTGAATGTTGGAAGATCCAGGATAGACAAAAGAGAGTACTGCTTACAGAGTGCATAGACTATGGAATTCCCTCCTAATTAAATGTAGTGATGTCCACCAACTTGGATGACTTTAAAAGAGAATTAGACAAATTCATGGAGGTTAAGGCTAGTCATGATGGCTACATTGAACCTCCCCAGCCGGAGGCAGCCTGCCACTGGACACCAGTTGCAAGGCATCGCAAATGGGGAGAGTGTTGTTAACATGCAAGTCATGCTCACAGACATGTTGGACTCTACTCCCATCAGACAATAGTCATCAATGATAACTGTAGTCCAGCAATGTTTGGTGGACCTTGAGTTAGCTACCCCTGCCCTAAGGTCTCAGAAGAGTTTACTATGCCAGAAATTGAACCATGAACCTTCTGCAAGCAAATAATGAATTCTGCCATTGAGTTACGGTCCCTGTCTACAGAATGTTGTATGCCTCTGAATGCCAGTTGCCGAGAAACACATCTGTGGAGTGTGCTCGCATTCGGTTTTGGGTTGCTGGACATTTTGGTAAATGGACTATTTAGAAGTGTCCACCTATTCAGAAATCATTGCCTCACTCTGAACCGACTTTGCCCTCTGTGATAGCAGCGTGTAACCAAGTCTGTTTGACTGTGTGGCAGTTGTGAAATCACCTTTGCTGTGTGATCTTTGATTGCCTATCATCATCAAGACAGCATTGCCCTCACTATGACTGTGTTTGCCTCAGTGACAGCCGCAACATTAACCAGACCAAATTCGCTGCTGAACTTCATGAAAATACAATATGGATGTTTCAGCACAAACATTCTGCATTGTTTCCAAATGAGCAGCAAATCTGTCCTCATGTAGCATCATGATCCTGTTTGTCTCCTGTGGCAACACTTGAAAGGGACGCAGCAGTCCTGTTTACAGTTATGAACAATTAAACTCATTGATTCCTCTGCTCATTGGCAGAACACAAGGACAACAGGAAGGATAATAAAAACTGAACATGCTGTTCAATTTGGCTAACACAAACCAATATCTGTTGAAGCCATTAGTGATTTTAAAATGGAAAACTGTACTCAGAAAATATAAATCTTCAGACATGTACTCCCCTGTCAAAATGACTGTGTGCAGATAAGTACTGTCCTTAGAGTTAGGGAATCAAGCTGGTTTTTTTGGTCTATTTCTGTTTGAATTTTTCTCCCAAATAGATTCAAACACATAAGAGATACTGCACTGAAAATCTATGAACACAGAAGTGAGAAAGAAGATGCTAAGCATTTAGAAAGGCACAAAGAAAAATGGAACTTTTTTAAAAAAAGGTGTAGCTCATTTTTGTGCTCTTTCTCATGTCTTCAGATATGTCAGTAGTTCCATGGCTTCACGTGTATGATAGCCTAATGAACCCACTGGTATTTTGTTTTCAACCTGTGTCTGTTAGATTTCAGTTTGGAAAGTGCATGCAGAAGGAAGCGGGGAAGCTATTTGTGATTTTATAATAGTTGTGATTGTTCAAGGGTTTGTTTTCATGTTCTTTCTGTCAGGGTCCCTTCATTTTCATGCGCACAGCTTCTCTCGCAACCATTCTGATATTTGCAGTTGTTCTTTGATGTGTGTATAAATCCAGAAATGTGTCATTCTGAGAAAAATGCACACTGCATGGCTTTGTATGCATGTACCTTAAGCAATGAAGACGGCTTTCAATTCCTTGCTGTTCCCTTGTAGGTCGTTTAATCAGGAGAGCACCTACGTTTTGCAACTATACATATTCCTAGCTTGCTGCTTTTCTTTCAATGACAAAAAAGTTTTGTCTGCATAGAATTCTCATTCTTTGTTCCTCATCTTATATTATATTTCCAACCTGAGAGTGTGCAAAACCACCTTGAAATATTCTGCTAGGACTTCTTTTCTCCTTTTAGCCCCTGTCAGATATGAATATACATCTTCTTTGGTGGTCACTCGTAGCTGAGTAAGATTGTCTTCCATGAACATGATCTTAACAGTGAGTCCGTAAGTGACTGTGAAAGCCAATTCTGGATCCACACTTCCTTCCACAGTGGGACACAGGTTTCCAGGCGGGAGTTGATCATGGTGAGGGTTTGCCAAGTATGCCTTCCTCTTAGCACGTTTCTCCCTTTTGTCCCAAGTTTGAGCATTTTCAAAGTCCATGACACCTTTGGTAAAGGCTGTTCTCCAATTGGAGCGCTCGCAGGCCAGTGTTTCCCAGTTGTCAGTGTTTATACTACCTTTTTTATATTTGCCTTGAGAGAGTCTTTAAACCTCTTTTGTTGACCACCAGCATTATGCTTTCCATTTTTAAGTTTGGAATAGAGTAGTTGCGTTGGAAGACAATAATCAGGCATCTGAACAACATGACCAGTCCAATGAAGCTGATGTTGAAGAATCATTGCTTCTACACTGGTGATCTTTGCATCTTCCAGTACACTGACATTAGTTCACCTGCCTTCCCAAGTGATGTGTAAAATTATTCAGAGACCCCATTGATGGAATCTTTCAAGGAGTTGGAGATGGCATTTATAAGTGGCCCATGTTTCAGAAGCATACAGTAGGGTTGGTAGTACAATAGTTTTGTAAACGAGCATTTTGGTCTCCCTGTGAATGTTCTGTTAGTCATGTCAGTCATACTGTTTGAGTGACTTTGCCATCACCTCCTCACCTGAATTCTTTCAAAATAGCCCAACCTTGATTTGAGCATGAAGATTATTCTATGAGACCCTAGAAGTCCCAATGAGACCCTAACCATGAAAGCAAAACCCTATCCTCTGGGCCTCCCTACATTTTTGCTGATCCTTTAACATGGAGGGACCTTATACCAAGTCTAACTATTGGTCCATCTAGCTTATGACTATCTATACTGCTTGGCATTGGCTCCCCTGGGCTTCAGACAGGAATCTGTCCCGGCTCTACCTGAAGATGCTGGGGGAGGGCTGAACCTGTGCACAAAGCAGATGCTTTATATCACTGAGCTACATCTAGATACCTATACCATTCAGACTTCCATTTTTAGCAGACAGTCAAAGAAGCCAAGCAAACCGGCAGTGCAGGAAGCAAGCTGTTTCTGTATGAAGGGTCAGGGCAGAAAGAAACAGCTGAGAAAAATGGAGATGATGTATCCTTGGAGGGGACATGGCTATCCTTGGAGAAGGAAGAGGGAGGAGTTGAGGACAGGCATAGTGAGCTGCATCCTGGATCCTTTCCTTGTTTTAACTTAAACCAGGTGTGGTGCAATATGACACAAGAAGCAAGTCCCACAGAGTTCAAGAGGGCTTTCTCCTACATAAGTGTTCATCCTTAACTTGTGGGATGATAGAATTTGTAATCTGTTAACGCAATTTTCTAGTAGAGGGTATTAGTTCTTGTTCTCCAGGCAGGCGCATTATGTGACCCATGAGAGCAGCAAAATAACCAGACCACACAACACTGATGGGATAAAATCAATCCAAATCTTTATTGGCAGCATCAGGCAGGGTAAGGGTTGGCGAGACATTAGGGCCGGGATCAGTTCATCATTTCACAAGCCTCCATTGATGGAATTGGTCTGTCAGGTTTGGACCACTCCAAACCGTTTCCATGAGAGTTGCCCGGTGTTAAACCTTGCCATGGGTGACTAGGGTGCAGATTCCAACCTGGCAGATACCCCAACCCAAGCTTTGGGGTGCTATGGTCAATTTCCCCTCAGACCTCTTATGCCCACCCCCCTGTTGATCTTGCCCTGTGCTATTTCTTCAAACAACATTCTTCCACCTAACAAAGAAAGGCCATAATTTCGCTGAGGGAAAGGGGCGAACCCAACCAAGTGCCAATCAGATTGAGAGAGAGAATTCATTTCTGGCCCTGTCAACCAACGACCCAATATTGCTCAGTGAAGCCTCTAACCCAAGGGTGGGTGGGCAGGAAGCTCTTGAGGCTAAATTGCCCTGAGCTAGAGGGGAAACAGCCTTATATAGGCTTTCCCCTACCCTTTGCTCATAGGACAACTTTTTCTCATGAGCCCATCACACAGACAAGATATAGGGCTAAACCCTACCCAGTATTTTGCTCCAATCTATGGGCCCCTGCTCTGCCGAGCAAAGGCGTCTCATGCTTATTGGACAAAGAATGAGGCATATTAAACTGTTCCTCACTCCTGGTGCCTGTTCTTTTACCCAGAAACATGACAATCTGTTTCAGTGCTTTTGTTTCCTCCCTGAACAAATGCAAAACTGTTATGGAATAAGCAAAGTTACACAAGGTGTTTTTTTACACTCTCTATTTTAAACAATGTTTTGTGAAGATTTCCCACTAGATGTCTCATGGGATAGCAGAGAATATCTGCTTCTTGTAACACTCAATATTTTTGTAAAGTAGGATACAAAGGCCGTTGACCCTGACAGTGGGACTTGGCTAATGTGTACAAGCAAACAAGCTGACAGCCTTTGACCTGATTCTGTGTATTTCAAAAATCCTTTTTGACTTTAGAAAACTTGTCCTAGGTACGGAAATATTAAAAAATAAAATAAGGAAAACTATTGTGGGCAGTGCTACCTGAGTATAAAGTGTATATATAGACTCTACCCAACTCAGTCTGAGACAGATTTGCGGAAGAAATCTCAGAGGTGGAAATGGAGTCTGGGGAGGGAGGTAAAAAAAATAGAGGCTTGTCGGAGAAAGCCAGCAAGATGTCCTCACTTCTAAATGCTTTGACCTGAATGTTTTGACAGTTGAAATCTCAATTGTAGATTTGCATCTGTGCTTTCAGTATCAAACCCACTAAGTTTTAGAAAGGTTAACATATGCTGTGAGACAGCTGCTCCTCCTTAGTGAAATGAGTAAACTTGGGTATGTAAATACGAAGCAACCGTAAAAGGAGGAACATCTAAAAAGGGCTAAAGGAATTGGAAGGGCTGTATAGAAGACAAGACAAAAGCAAAATAAGCTTTTCTCAAGTGGAGCTTTGAGCTGCATATTCAGACTAGAGCTAAGCATAAGAACTTGCATTGTGGCCCAAGACTAAACTGATGCTATTGAAAATATCAGGACTGCTTTCCTAAGGTTTCTGAATAGAGATGAGAAAGCAATTTGCGTCATATTGTATTTGAAGGCAAACTTGCATAAGTCACACTTCCTGAAGCAATATGCAAGCCAAAATGTAGCTATACTTCCAAAGTTGCACACTTCTCTGAATTTTGCAAAGCTGCTACTTGGGTAATTAGTATTTGATTACAAATGCCTACATATATTTGTGAAAATAACAAACAAAAATCCGTTACTTTAGGGGAAATTGCTTGCAAAAATTTGCATGAAAGTGCTAATGGGTTTTTATTTATTTTTAATTGCAAATGGATGTGAAAATGTGGAGAATCAAACTGGAGAAACTGAAATTCATAGCTTTGCCTGTCCCCAGACTCCAATCAACCGAGCTACAAACTATAGGGAAAATAACTGATGGGTGTATACACTCCTGTGGACTGGGGTTCTTTGGACCCCCCCCCCCAGTGTTTTATTTTTGGAGGGGGCCCGGGGTCTCCAATTATTCAAGGCATATATGAAGCTGGGCATGAAGTGACGTCAGGACGTCACATTGCGCCCCCTCAATGGTATTTAGAAGATGCCGCCTCTGAATGAGTGGGCTTATATGTCATTCATAAACCCATAAATATATGTCTATATTTTTAATATCGTAAAGAATAGCACTTTTCTGTCTTTTACACGTGGCATAAATATATTCATACAGCCAAATGGGCCAGACTTTGTCAAAACACAAACACAACCGAATAATGCATTAAAACATAAATATTTCAATAGTGGCTAAAGTTGGGAGAATCTTAAAATGCATTTTTCCCCCTCACAGATGCTGAGCAATCATTCTGGTTTCTTCTCTCCCCCCCCCCCATCCCCGCTTACTGCAGTGAAACTGGAGTCCCCAGGGAATGCTCCGCTTTGCTCTGTTGGCAGTTCTTGATCCTTACACACACAAGTCTGAAATCCTGATCCCCTGAACTACAAGCTCTTCTGGGTATAAATGTTGACAGGCCTGCAGGAAATATGTTACTATCCCACTCTCCAGAACAGAAGATACCCAACTATTCCTGTCCAGCTGGTTTAGCATCCCTTTCTTCCTCTTATGCCTTTCAGTGGCTGGGTGTGTGGACACCCAGTTTCCATACCTATAAGGGCGCCAGCCTTCTTTGTCTAATTCTGTCATCCCAGTGCTGTCTCTAACACTGGTGCCAAAATTAATGGGGTCTTGAGGGGCCAAAATTACATTGCATGCCCAGGCAGAGATCCCGACCCCGAGAGACCGCCAGAAGAAATGAATAACTCACGACAACGTGTTAATGGAATTAAAATTGGCCACAACTTTATTAACCCTTTCAGATGTAGGAAGACCTTGGCTTAGGCATTGGGCGTGTTTCCCTCCCAGCCGGGGGGCTGAGAAACATTAGGGTTAATAGGATCTGGGGAGGGGGCACTGCAAGACGTCTGTTTATGGAGCTAGCTAGCTCCTTTTTCCGTGCAACACAGGGGAATTCACTGGCAACCTTTCAGTGTATGGCCAGTGACTCCCTTCACACAAATCCCTTCAACAGGGAACCCTGGAATCACTGTCGTGTGTGTAGGGGGGTTGTTAGTAACCACTTCACACACACCCCAATTAGGGAAGATAGACTAAAGGATTCTGCCCAAGGCCTAAAACTGCCAAAGTTGTGACAATAGCTACGGGGGTGGCAAAATATGTGGAGCAGGGGAAATTCCTTCCCAGCTCTTCAACAGCAACAAGCAATAAGACCGTACCAACGCCCACTGACCAGGAAGGAAAATGGTTAACCTGCAATCAAGCATTAGCCAAAGGGAGGGTTGGGAGGGTGAAGCTCCGGAGCTGACTGCATGCTTTGCTGCTGGCTCCGCCCCCTTAAATTCACCTCGAGCAGACCAGAGTGAAGCCTTCTCACTCATGGTCCACTAGGCTGGCCCCGCCACCACCAAAGCTGCTGATTAGATTGATCTGGGGTTTGGTGGGAGCCCCCAATGACTGCAACATCAGAGAGGTGGACCAGCACAACCAGCTGGTAAGCCTGATGTGGCTTGGGGGTGCTGCATGTGGTCCCACAAAGGGCGCCCACAATCGGAGGTGTGAGTGTTCATTGGGAGGCACGGAGGTAGAGCAGGTTCCTGGAGCAGGAATTAGCCACCTCTGGTTTAGTAGCTTACCTGTAATATCCCTCTCTCATTCAACAAGCTGCAGCAGTGCCTTCCATACAGAAAGCAACTGGTATGGCTGCCTTATTCTTAAAAGGGGTTCTTTTCCCAACAATTCTTCACATGCAGGGGCCACTGCAGGTCTCTTGTGGAGCTTGGAAGAACTGGAGCTCCCCACTTTACCTCTATTTCCCAACTCAAGCTTACAAAAATAATAACATATTTTGAAAACTCAAAAGTGACAATCTGAATTGGCTCTCACATTGTAATCACCTCCTCGCCTGAATGCAGAGAAGATGCCTGTTTGGGGGGTACAGGAAGAAGAAACCCCAATTTAGATGTTGGGGATATTGTGTGTGTGTGTGTGTGTGTGTGTGTGTGTGTGTACTTGGCCTCGGCCCTGTATACCTGAAGGAGCATCTCCACTCCCATCATTCAACCCAGACACTGAGGTCCAACGCCAAAGGTCTTCCGGCGGTTCCCTCATGGTGAGACGAAAGCTACAGGGAACCAGGCAAAGGGCCTGTGGAACACCCTCCCATCAGATGTCAAAGAGATAAACAACCATATGACATTTAGAAGACATCTGAAGGCAGCCCTATTTAGGGAAGTTTTTTAATGACTGATGTTTTAATGTATTTTTAATCTTTTGTTGGAAGCTGCCCATAGTGGCTGGGGAAACCCAGCCAGATGGGTGGGGTATAAATAAATTATTATTATTATTATTATTATTATTATTATTATTATTATTATTATTATTATTTTATTTGTGTGTGTGTGTGTGTTTATTTGTGACCAATTTCTAATTTGAAAAAGCAAACTGCTTGACTGAGAAATCCATAGGAGACTGTTGACAAGTCTTTAACACTTCTAGTAATAATTCAGAAATCTTATATGGCAGATGCAGTTCCAAATAGATAGAAAAGGAATAATTTTCATTCAACACTAAATTCTGTCATTATACATATACTGCCTTCCATGCATTTCATTTCTCCTTCACAACTATCAGACTACTCCCTGAGAGCAGTTTCAACACTAATTAAAGTTGTGTCCATATAGTGAGGCAGAGAAGCAGATCTATGTAAATATCATTAATGTGCATAACAGGAGCCAACTTTGCATTTTCTGATTATTGGCTTTTGGGGTTGTTAGCACATTAATCTAGCCTCCTTTTTATGTTTCTATGAATCCAGTTCACTGTTATTTGCATCTATGCAAGTATGATTAATTAACTAATGTGTTTGTATAAAGAAATCAAGTCCAAATTAAACACTTACGACCAAATTGCATTTTCAGCTATGAGTTCATCCAGCAGGAATTAAACATTTCTAACACAGGGTAGAATATTTGTACTTCCATAAGCAAAGCAAAGCAAAATCAGATTATATATGGGTACTCACGTTAATTTTGTTAATTACTTTAAATTTTCTTAAGCATTATTTAACAAGATTTAAAAAATACAGGACATAGAATGTTTTTCAGTGAATCTGTCGATATTTATTGATGGCTCAAAGATGGTGCCATTTTAAAATCTCTCAAAAATGATGGATCCATTTTTGGCAAAAGGCAGTATGCTATAATTTTAGCTCTTTACTTAGGAAATCATTTACGGAAAGCAACCTTTAAATCAAATTTATCCATTTAGCCCAGCACAGTATAATCTTGAATGACTAGAAGCAGATTATTCACTGGTATTGGTGCCTCATTCCTATTATTAATAATTACACTCCCCTGCTTGCTGGTTTGGCACCATTTTGTTCTGTTTTTCAAAACGGGATTCTTCTCATACTGGAAACAGTAAAATAGCCAAACCTCTGTGTTTACACAGACATGATTTGGCCTTAAATTCCAAGGCGCTCCATATCCTGTTGGTTAGCAACAGCAGAAACAAACTTTGCGCGCTTGTCCTTTGCTTGCTTCTGTCCTTTTGATGATTTATAGGCACTGTATTCAACCTCATCAGCCTCTTTTTCTCCCCCTTGGAGTCTTAAGTGGCAGTCTTTTTTCATATGTCCCAACTTCCCACAACGATAACATGCATTCTTCCTGCAGTCTAGAAGCTGTGGCACATGATCTGCTGTTTAGCAACAGTATACATTCATCCAGCCTTTGGCACAATTTTGCACTGGAAAATAGGTTATTTTACACAAATATGAAATCGTGTTATCCCCTTATATATGATATTAATTGGAATGATGCACTTCTCTGTATAGTGAACCGGTGTGTTTAAATCAGAACTGGAGTGCTACAGCTTTGAACATTAAAATCCATGTTATTAGCAGGCATTGAAAATACTACCTGAGGCAAAACTTAGATTCTCAGTATTTTGCAAGGGTTAAATAAAACACACAAGCCAATAAAATATGTGGAAGAGTGGGAGTCATAGTTTGAGTGTTGGTGTGGGGAGGAGCTGCCTCTGACAGCTGGTGGCACAACACATTTGTACTTTGGACGAGATGGCTCGGATCTCCATGAAACCTATTGTCAAAATGAAAGGGTTGGTGTTGATAGAGGTTGTCCATCATGTTTAACCCAGCAGGGGGTTAGAGTTTTCCAAGGCAGAGAGCCAACTGGAACCAAAATTCAACATAGAAAACAATAATCAATTTCCCAAAACCCCTTATCACGGCAGGCTGTGAAGGATGTAGGCTCTTATTTGTTTCCACCTTCCAGAGGAATCTGGTTGGTGTAGCAGGAGACAGAATTCCACAGCAAGGCTGTCAAGTTCATATAGGTCTGCTTACAAGCAAGCAGTACATTGCATGATAGGCTGATGTGCTGATCTGTTTGTGCCTAACAAGACCATCTTTCAACCTCTTCTTCTTTATGCCTTGAAGGTTTTCCGTCAGAGAGCTTTGAGCCAGTTTTGTCCTAGGAGTGAATGGAAGAGCTCCAAATTAGGCAGAGTTTTGTTCATTTAACTTATAACAAAGGCATTATGGGGCCCATTTAATTAATGCCATCTATGCTTCCTTCACACAAAAAGGCAATTTCATATTGTCATACCCAGTTGACCAGGATGATACAGTGTTGCCCTGAATTGACTTCGCCACCACCCTGTCCCAATACCTGCCCTGTCCCAGTAATCAATGCCAGTTTCAAAAGGGTGACACTGCAACTCTACCATCAAAAGGGGGGGATTATATAAATCCACCACAGCTTGCATTTTATTTTGTTTTCCTACAGAATCTCTTTCTTCACCTGACATGAAAGCCAATATTTTTTTTAGCATGAAAAATATCTTGTACATCAGTGAAATATACAACTCGTTTTTGAACTCCTGCAAGAGCCAATTCAGACAGAAGGCGAGGTGGACTGCTTGGGAGCAGAGCATTCGTATGGCTCACAGAATTCTGCATTAGCTACAGCCAACTCTCATGCCTCAAACGGTTAAAAAAAAGAGAGAGAGGACTCTCCGGTAATCATAAGACACGCTTCCTGATCTGGACAGCATCGTTTCCTTGGAATAAGGCAAGGCCAGTCACAGCCTTGGCAACTCAAAGGAAATGCTTCATTGGAGATATTCTATTCTCTACAAAATAGAACAGGGAAAGAATTTTGAAAATATCTCCCAAGCCAAAATGTCAGTCGCAAACATTAATACCAATGTGCTTCATCCAAACTAGGTCTGGACACATTATATCCTGATTTCACTTTTGTGACTCCATGAATGTGCGGCTGTGGTTTGGGGCTGGCTAGCTGTTCTAATTTGTGTTCAACTGACCATAGCCTTAAGGGATTTTCTGATAGATGGAGGTTGCTGGAGCACAGAATCTCCATTTATTTCCCCCTCTTGCCTTGCCAAGCAGCCTATAAAGGAGGGGATGGCAAAGAGCTGGTTGCGTCATTCAAAATACTCTGGTGCGACACAAGCTACTTGAAGCGTTTCCCATGAGCGTGCAGGTTAAAAAAGAAAAAGTCTTTCTACTGCTGTCAAGGATTCTGCTCCTTATTTACTTTGTAGTATAATAATAATAATACTAAAGTTCAAACTGTTTAGGTCTCTTCAGACTACAAGACCTATATAGCCTCCTGCTGCCTCATTTGTTTTTGCCTCAGGTCTACTGAACTGGAAAACAGGCATCAGCACAGCGCAAGAGAAGCAAGGAGCAGGTTGAGCTCCTCTCCAGGCATGCCAGAAAACCTACAGCCTTTGCCACCTTTTCTTCAAGTGTTTGTTTCCAGCACAGTGAAATTCTAATACCTGGATGTCCCCTATCAACAGATATTCTAGAGAATGTTTCATGTGCTGCTCTCAGTGTCTGTTGCCATTCACACCATACATCCCAAGCACATGATTTCCCCCAAAGAATCGTGGGAACTGTAGTTTACCGCTCAGAGCTAAAATCCACAGCACTCTTAAGAACCTACACTTCCCAATGTCTGTTTTTGAAAACTGTTGTGTCCCTGAGTATATTTCTACTTCAGAGAAAATGTTCATCCAAGTCCCTCAAGTCTATTATATTGTTATAGCTGTGTTTAGCATAGATAGATGATCGTTAGATATTATATAGATATATTTTATATAAATGGAAACCATCATATTAGCTAACAAGTCCTGATATGCTACTCCTACTACTAGGTATTGTTTATGAAAACCCTGTTTCAAATTTATATTTATTTATTTATATGAATATTTACCACCCTTCACCTCATGGCTGCAGGGCTGGGTACAGAAATAAAACAAGCTTAATTCAGAAAAATGCCAAATTAAAGTTGTAACTGCATAAAAAAGCAACATCACAAAACAACAGTACTGTTCATTTATTTAATACTGCTAGTAATTAAGTGTTGCAATCCAGCACTCTATGCTGGGGCAGAGGACAGTGTCCTTTTATACTCAAGGAGAGATAAATGCTTCTTCTCCTTAAAATATAAGGAGAGATAAATGTTCCAGTTCCATAATGGCATTTTCCATTGTATGCAATGAGCTTTCCCTTTCCTGAGGAATATACTAGGAACAGCCAAGGACGACTATTAAAAGCTGTTGGATTGCAAAGAGAGCTAACATTCTATTTAAGTCCTCCCTCAAAGTTTCCTGTAGAGAATTAAATGGGGTCAATAAATGATTAGGCAACTTGTGGATGCCTAGAAGCAGATAACTGTTCAGGCTGAGATGCAATGCCCATCACCCCCGACCAGTACTGGCCATGCTGGCTGGAGCTGCTGGGAATTAGAGCCCACAATACACATTTTGCATCCCTGCCATACGCAGTGGAAAAACCCGTTCATGGCCACTGGTTTATCTGTATTGGTCCATGATTTGTTATGGTTTCAGCTTGTATTGAGGGGCTAGAAACTTGATAAATAGAAAGCCAGTTGGGACCAGTCCCATGGGTGTGGGGCTGTGAGTGTGAGACATGCCTAGAGACCTTCCGGTCTGACAATGGTAATGTTCCCATGATAAATAGTGGCACAGAGTTAGACCTTGCCATTGGTATCTGGGCTTGGGCACATGCCTGCCCGTTGTAACTGATACCCATTTGAAAGCTACTTTGAATTCCTTAAAATGTGCATTATGTGGGGGCAAATCACTCCATTCGCACTGCTGATTGCCCTTCTGCCTTGCTATCCCTAGGATTAAGAGGCGGGGGAGGCAGGCTTTAAATACATTTCTAAAGTGTCCACAGGACATCTGCATGTCACCACTGATGGCACTTTGGTCAGTTTGGTTTACATCCAGTTAGGCAAGCCAAGCCAGCGAGGTGCCAGAGATTTGCAAGTGTGTGGTTCCCAAACAAATATTTCAACACATTCTGCAAAAACTATTGTACAGTGTACAGGATGAGAATATAAATTCAGCATTGCACAGTGATGGTGATTCATTACAGTGTTGCTTTCTCTTTTTTGTACAAAAAGAGTTACATTTTGCAAAACCACAACAGCATACAGAACATATTATCTAGACCTCTACAGTCTATGCCTAATGTTCGTGCATTGTTGAGAAGTTTAGAAGACTGTATTATGCATGCAGATGTGACACAGCTCATTAAAGATCAAAAGGTTTTGGCTTATTAAGTCAATTTGCTGGTACGAAAACTACCAGGCAGTTTTGCATTCAGAACTGAACTTTTGCAATACACTATTTGGAAGCAAGAGGTGAGACTAGTTGCTGCCTATAAATAGTTGAGCTTGGCAGTCTTACAACACTGCTCTCTTGTGTGCTGCCAGCACAATCGTGTACATCCAAGCACTGATTAACATGAGCAACCTGACTAGAACATGCCTATATATTAGGAAATGTGGGTGCCAAGCATCAGTGCTTAATTCTGATTTTATTCAGGTTGAAATTTCCATTTAAAGCCTATCTGGGACAGATAATTTAACATGATTTATAAATATTGCCCAATATATATGTGCAAATTCTATATTTTACTGCAACACTCAACCCTGCATTTTTATTTTTTAAAAAAAGGTTTTAGGGAATGAAATTGGGGGAGTGAAGGGAGGTAAAAAATTCCTATTAAACAGGTAGTAGCAGATAGATTTAGCAACCTTTTGTAAAGTGCATAAAGCACATTTCTAAAATGCATTTCACAGGACATCTTTAGACTTTCCAATGAAAAATTCATGGAATTGGTAGATGAATGAATACTGCACTTCACCGCCAGACATTCAAGAATTACAATTATGGGGCATGTATACAAAACTATGTAGTTACTGTAGGTAAGTTACTTACATTCTCTATGCGCCTTTTGACAAATGAACGGTTGGGACCTAATTCACACTTAAATCCAGCAACGTTTAGGTTCTTAACTGGTATTTACGTCTTTGAAAGCACAGCAAATACTCTATTATCTGACATTTGCTTATCTAGATGTTGGCATTAAGCAGCAGCAATTGCACACCAAAATTCTTTAGGTATTACTGGATATGACTAAACATAAATACTAGCTCTCTGTATACCCCAAATCAGGGTTATTGGGGGAAGGTTCTCACATTTCCAAGTTGAATTACACTATGAACAAGCGTCCGAGACTCCTTGCACTTCTCAGTGGCTCTGTAGCCAAATGTAACTGATTACTTCTTCTGAGAAATGAAACCAAGCTGACAACAGAAATGCCTAGAGCTCATGAGGTGAGGTATCTTTTATTTTGACAGACAGGTCCCATCACAATTATTTTCCTAATACTGGGTGTGCTCAGGTATCTATGCCTCCCCTATGCAATGACCTTAGGACTACAGGGTCCTTTGCAAGCTGCAACTGCAAGTCAGGTGGGTATCAGATGTTCTATATTACAATGGTTCCATCACAAACTACCAGGCCATGTCCAGACAGCATCACTGGTGGAGTGTTCTTTGAGCCATTGGCCCCTGAACTACAGGGATCCACAGGGCACTGTTCTGTCAACAATGTTATTTAGCAACTATATGAAACCTTTGGGAGCGGTCTTCAGGAGTTTTGGAGTGAGGTGTCATCAGGACAAACCATCTAAATGGGGAGTGGCTGTTCCCAGTCACAGTGGTGAACTGGATGAGAGCTAAGCCTGGGTGATTTAGTGATATATCACTCAGAACCTTTTTGAAAGCCACATTGTGATAACCAGTTCAAAATATCTGCCCCAGCAATAAACTGCACAAAGCCAATGCTTTTGTCTGTTGCCCTGCTGCTCAGCTGTCTCCTGTCTCCTGCAGGGGGCAGAAAACCACAGAGCAGGTGCAGACTGGAAACTTTTCTCTGTCAACACTGCTATGCAGGTGGTGGCAAAAATCACACATGAGAAAAACCGTGAAGCCAGCTGATGCCTGGCACGGGGTGGGGTGGGAGAAGCAAGGAGGAAAAAGAGAGTGGTAGAGCCTGCGGGGCTGATTTAAAGGGACATTCATTGCATCTCGATGGATTAGGAAGAGGAAGAGGAGGCTGGGAGGGCATGAAAAAATGGCAAAGGACCCCTGGACAAATTTGACTATGGGGTGAGGCACTCATCTTCACTTTCAGGCCAAGGGAGCTGGCATTTGTCCACAGACAGCTTTTCTGGGTCATGTGGCGAGCATGACTAAACTGCTTCAGGTGCAAGGGGACACTGTGACGAGTGCCAGAGTGCATAGAAACACTGTTTACCTTCCCGTCGCAGCGGTACCTATTTATCTATTTGCACTGGAGTGCTTTTGAACTGCTAGGCTGGCAGAAGCTGGGACAGAACAATGGGAGCTCACCCCCTCGCATGGATTCGAACTGCTGACTTTACAATTGGCAAACCCAAGAGGCTCAGTGGTTTAGACCACAGCGCCCCCCTGCCGTCGACTATTTGCCGCTGTGGCTAGCTATTTAAATGCATTTTCTTTTGCTGAACGAAAGAAAGGCATCCATGCACATTTAACTGGAGTTTTATTCTCCCTGGAAGAGGGGAGAAGTGAAAGGCAATGCTTGATCTGACGTGGCGATTAGGGAGGTTCATTCAGGGATTCATTAACAGAAAAAGAGGAGGGAGTTCCTAGTAGCCCGGGTGCTAGGAAGCGGAGGAGGAACAGAGCCCACCTTCCATGCCTTGCGCAGGCGGGAGCCAATACTTCGGAGGGTGGCTCCTCATAGTTTGCATGACAAGAGGCAATCGTCAATGTGAGCTGGAGCTGGTGGCTTTCAGAAGGCCGCAGTGCCCCAGGCCTCCTTGTTTGCATTTGTTTGTTGCTGTTTGGTGCATTTCTCCTCAAAACAGAATTCGACCAATTCAAAAACATACACTTATGCTTAAGTGTGTGTGCATGTGATATAACCATTCAACAGGTGAATATGGCAAGAGTTGTCCACATGAATGTCCTGACCTGCATTACTGGCTGAACTTGAGCTCTCTGGAGAAATGACAGAGTCCTTTGGGAAGACGGGCATGATACAAATACAATAAGCAAACAAATGGATGTAACAAATGAGTAAAACAAGAAAATAAGTAAATATAACCATTTAAAGAAGTGGTCCTTAAATCAGGGCTTTTTTGTATGCGTTATTGGCAGCATTGACTGAAATATGCATATGTTTCAAGATGCTTGTCTTCCACTTTCTGTTGCATATGAACCTTCATAAAAGATGCAATTCCAGACAATATCTCAGTGTCACTAATGAAAATACTCTGAATATCTGGGGGTTTTTTTCCTAATGCCATGCTGCTAAACAACTATTATAAGTCCAAACAGAATTTTAGTACTAAACTTCTGTTTGTCTTGCAGTCAGGACTGAACACAATTGAATCTAGTTGCAGTATTCCCCAAAGCTCTCTCTGGAGGCTGCTACAATTTCTACTCCCCCCTTTTTATTATCAAAAGCCTCTTTAAACTGAACATTTCGTTGATAATACAAGAGTCAGACATGTATTGTTAGGTCAGAATTGGGCTGATTTTGCCATTCCATGCTGCACAGATATCCTTACTAATTAAGGAAGTCTCAAGTGGTTCCAATTGGAAAGTATTGTGATTCTCAATTAAAGCAGAAGAAAAGCAAATAACTCTTCACTCACTGAGGGATGAAATGGGTCCTGGGAAAATTAAAATTTCAGAATTGCAATATCCTGTCACTCATGAAGAAAGCTAATTCTCCTATCAGTTGTATTTTATTGTGGCTCTCATCTGAAACGAGGAAAGAATGCATTTTTGATAATAACTAATATCAATCAGGAATAATTACAAAGAAGTATGAGTACATTAGCATTGCCTCCTGCCAGCACTGAAGTGAGAAATTGCTACATAGGAAAGGGTGAAGGGAAAAAAGGATGACGTTTATGTGTCTGTGTGAGTACAACAGTAGCAAGCTTGATATGTACAGGGGAACAAGACTGCAGGGAAAGTTTTAAAAAATCAATTTGCTTTTGTTTCCAGTTCCAAACTGTTCTTCTGCTGGCAAACATGAAGGAACAAACATGTCCTTTAGGAGGAAACTTCATTTACACTTGACAATGTGAGTTCGGCAAAACACCACTCGGTTTAAGTCTTTGCTACTGGTTTATAGAAGTTGGCTCTGGGGACTCAAATAAAAGGACTTCAACTTGCTTCATATCTTTAGGCAGTTGGCTAAAGTAACTCTCTTTTTCAGGGAACCTTTGGGGCTCTCTGATTGTTGTTTGGGGAAGCGTTCACCGCAGTCTCAGCTGTATTTTTCAGCTCATTTTTATTTGATGCACTGTATTGTTTCTTCAGGCTTTATATTACTGTTTTCACTTGTATTTTTAAATGCAGATTGCAAGCTGCCTTGTAGATCTGCCAGGACAAAAGGTGGTGTGAATAATATCCAGTGCTTGAATCCCCTAACAAGAACACATATACAAAATTGGCACTTCTTTATCCAGCAGTGAAGCAATATAGGAGGACTGTTGTCTTTTGTAAAAATAAATAAAAGCTTCTCCTGCCACTGTGATTATGCCCAGTTATCTGCAGGCAAACATCTTTATCAGGCATCTAGGTTTGCTGCTACCAAAAACAAACACTGGATCTACTCCTGTGCCTTTAATAGCAACCTGTTGGTGTTTAGTCATTTAGTCGTGTCCGACTCTTCGTGACCCCATAGACCAGAGCACGCCAGGCACTCCTATCTTCCACTGCATCCCACAGTTTGGTCAAACTCATGTTGGTAGCTTCGAGAAGAATATCCAACCATCTCGTCCTCTGTCATCCCCTTCTCCTTGTGCCCTTCATCTTTCCCAACATCAGGGTCTTTTCCAGGGAGTCTTCTCATGAGGTGGCCAAAGTACTGGAGCCTCAGCTTCAGGATCTGTCCTTCCACTGAGTGCTCAGGGCTGGTTTCCTTCAGAATGGATAGGTTTGATCTTCTTGCAGTCCATGGGACTCTCAAGAGTCTCCTCCAGCACCATAATTCAAAAGCCTCAATTTTTTGGTGATCAGCCTTCTTTATGGTCCAGCTCTCACTTCCATGCATCACTGCTGGGAAAGCCATAGCTTTAACTATACGGACCTTTGTTGGCAAGGTGATGTCTCTGCTTTTTAAGATGCTGTCTAGGTTTGTCACTGCTTTTCTCCCAAGAAGCAGGCGTCTTTTAATTTCTGATTGGTGTCACCATCTGCAGTGATCATGGAGCCCAACCTAACACAGATAAATTCAATGGGCAATTGTTTTCTGGCATGGAAAGAAAATGGTAAGAAAAGCTTCACCTGCTGGAGTTGTTTGTGTTGTGCTGCTGCTAAAGAGGAAGGTCAGGAAAAATCTGGACAGCCCTACACAACACACACCAGTTGACTGGAGTTATCATTACTATGAATCATAGCCACAATCTTACCCGCAGTGTGAAATGCATTGTCTTTGTGATGGCCTGGGACTCGGGCTCGGACTCTGTACCAGAGGAGTCTCAGTCTGCACTGGATCCTTTGCCTCAGGCATCATCTGAACCAAGTCTGGGGCTTGATCCTGAAGAGTCCCAGTCTGCACAGGTTCCCCTGCAACAAACACCAGCTGGGCCAAGTCAGGGGCCTGAGCCTGCCCTGGCTCCAGATGCGGGGATTACCTCGTTGCCTTCAGCTGGGTCATCACTTACAGCTGCTCCACTACCAGTTGGGTCAAGGGAGGCTGAGGCAGCCCCTGGGTCTAGTAACCCACCGACATCTCCTGAGCTGCAGAGACTAAGGTCTGAGAGAAGGAGAGACCTGAGTACTCGCAGGAGGAGTGCTCGCCTTCAGGTAAAACAGGGAGGTGAGTCGCCGGGGGATCAGGACCGGCCGCTAGCCCAAGAAAGATAAAAGGCTGACAGACCCCGCCCCAGGTTGTGGGAGCAACATTACTGTATGCTAGATCCTGCACCTGTCCTTGCCCTTGCCTGGTTTCCTGCCTCGTGTCCTGCCTTGGCCCTATCAGACTGACTCCTAGCAGAACCTCTGGATTCTGGACCAGTCCTGGACCCCAGGTCCAGCAAAGTCTTCCTATTTAAAATATAGTATTTTTTCTGAATTTGCATCTGTAAGTATAAATTAGCATAGGCAATTTTTGCCCCGATAGGCGGTACCATTTTGTGCTCTTTTTTGTGTGATGTGTTTCTTCTTTTTTTGGAATTGCTTAAGTAGTGACCTTAGTGAGAAGGTGCTTAAGAGAGCCACGATGTCTGCTACCCATGGCAGTGAAGCTGTGGTTCAACCAACAGATATCGCAGGGAACAGTGGAGAACTTACTTTACATCTAGCTCCCTCCATACGACGAAGGGATAACTCAGCTCCTAGGTGATCTGATTGTCCCAAATGACTGCCCCATGCAGATTTCCATGTAATCAGTTATGACCATTACTGGTCTTAATCACTAGCATGTTTTGCAATTTGATTTAAATAAAGTTGTCATCTGTTTAATCACAGTTATTGAAGACAGCCTCTATATTTATTTCTGCTTTCAACTTGATCTTGTAAAACTGAGTAGGCAGGTCATGAGTCAGTGACAGAATCATTTGCATCATTTCTTCTGCTTGCACCTCCAAACCTGCAAAATTGTCTTTATGTGGTTGTCGGGGCTTGATGGACTCTGGAAATCATAAAATGTGAACATTTTATCCTACCATTTTCACTGCAAAGCAAAATGTAAGCAGGAAACTGCATTAAAGTAGGAAAACATCACACAGACTAAATATTTGGCAAGAATGAAGAATAGCAGAAGGAGAAACAGGCTGGAGTGTGACTGTGGGAATCCAAGTATTCAAGCATGTATGTGATATTCATGGATTACACAAGAGCAAACATTTTTAAAAAATGAAACAGGAAAGGTAAGCAACTTATAATTATTCTTTGGCGCAATGGTGACATCTCCAACCAGTCAAAGTGCCATGCTCCTTGTTAATTATGCTGTCATTGGAGCCCCTATCAACGTATTTATAGCTTTGCACTTTACTGTCACTGTACTGATGAATTATTCATTGCACCTTGAACATATTGTTCTTAGATTCATCAGACTGTGCTAAAAAGGTGCAAGAGTCAAACACAAGTCTGGGTTTTCCCAGATTTCACTCACCTGGTGGCACTAACAGAGCTCACTTCCCAAAGAAGCAGGTGGTTGTTCACCCTGCAAAATGGCATGAGCTCTGGAGGCCAAGACTGATCACCTTTTGCCTCTTGAATACTTTCTCTGTAAAGTCGCACAATATTCTATTCTAGAATCAATGGAAACTGAATACTTTTGGGCCATCGTCCCCCTCATGTACACACAAGGTAGAACTATTGCATATATATTTTTGCACCTGAAAACTTTCTTGAGAAACTGGTTTCACTCCAAAAATAAAATCTCATTGAAGATTTACTCCACAGTGCGTTTGTTCATTTGAAAACAGATGTAGGTGCTTGCTGCTAAGTGATGTTGTGGGTGGGCATTTAACCAAGGTTGCAATCACTACTTCCTTCTTCATTCACCTAGGACATGTGCAAGGAGAAAAATGTATGGATGACCCAATCAAGGGGAGGGTTTTCACATGTGTATCAAGTGATCACCCTTGTATATAGCAGGATCTAGACTCAATCAACATTGACAGCCGCTTGTTGAGATTGAAAATGAAGGCTTCTGGATCAAGAAAAACTACATTTTTGTGCTACAAATGGATTGGAGTGTGTTCTCCACCCCCATTGTTCAGCCCGGACACTGAAATCCAGTGCCGAGGGCCTTCTGGTGGTTCCCTCATTGCGAAAAGTGAGGTTACAGGGAACCAGACAGAGGGCCTTCTCGGTAGTGGCACCTGCCCTGTGGAACACCCTCCCTTCAGACATGAAGGAAATAAGCAGCTATCCTATCTTTAAAAGACATCTGAAGGTAGCCCTGTTTAGGGAAGTTTTTAAATATTTAATGCTGTATTGTTTTTAACACTTGATTGGGAGCCGCCCAGAGTGGCTGGGGAAACTCAGCCAGATGGGCGGGGTATAAATAATAAATTATTATTATTATTCAGCCTATGTCTGTTGTATCAGATATAGGAGTACCCAGCATGGCTGAAGGTAAATAGATTGAACCTGATCACTGCCTGCATGGGAGGCTATTGGGAGGGTGTCACACATATATTCCCCTTTCCTTTTGAAAAGGAACCTAAGTGCAATAAATAAAATAAACACAATAACTAAACCTCTTGGCTCGCCTGTCATTTTCCAAATATTTGAAAGCCTGCTGAGTCAGAGGGCCTGCTTTGCAAAATTGTTGCGTCTCTGAGGTAAAGTTTTTATGTTAAAAATGTATAAAGGGATTTATACATGGCTGGATGTAAAGGGTTAACTGTCTGTAAACTGTCATGAGTGTCTGCTGGGATTATGGTGGGTCAGCGGTGGGGCCTGCGTGATAGTTAAGCTGTCACTGTTTCCAATGTGTCATGCTAGAGAGAGGTTTCTTTCTACTTCAGTAGGAACCAAGGCTTCAGAAACTGGTAGACTGGAATTAGTCAGGGTGAAGCAGGATGTTCACTAACTATTGGATCATAATTATTGGTCAATGTGGAGGCAGAATTCCATGCAAATTAAAATTATTGGGCTCCATATTGAATGGGAGTTTGTGTGGCTGTGACACTCTAATTCAAAGCAACTGTAACAAAGTCAAGCATACCTACAAACATCACCATCTGTTTATATGTACATTTAGATCAATAACTTTTAAATAAACTATGATTATTTTGTTCTTGCCTTCTGTCTGGATCTCGTTTTGTTTTGTCCTGTGCTTAACCATAGCTACTGGTGGATAGACTGAAATAGAAAATAGATGGTTTTTAGAATCATAGTAGCAGCAGTAACAAATTAATAAGAAAAAGTAATAGGTCATAGATAAGGAAAAGCTTAAGTGTGAGACACTCCTCCATAACAATAAATAAAGAAGTAGTGGAAGGGTTCTTCACAGACTGTCATGAAAACAGATATTCATGTAATATAAAGCAAAACAGTGCAGATCATATACTCATGAACAATTCTTATCTGCATAATATACTAAAATAAAATTTGGTACAGTTGTGACCTATAACATCCAACTCATGTGCCATGATATGAATTGCCTTTAATGCTTTAATTCCAAATATCAGTTTGTTGTTTGTTACAAAGCGTGTGAAGGGCAAATGCTTGTTTCCATTCAGTTTAATCAATCCCTGACCCCAAAGAATGCAATCGCTTCACTAGATTAAACATTTCAAATGATTTGCTCTGCAGACATGAGCAGAAAAGAGATTGCTTGCATCACATTGAATTTCCATGGCACAATGTTGAGATTATCTTCTTTATCTGTCTCTATGTACAATGGAAATTCAGTAAGGACACTATTACGTTCTCTGTAAACATGAAGCTATTCGTTTAGGAAAGAGCTGAGGAGAAAATTAAGAGGGTGACATTTGTCAACATACCAGTCTTGAGTTATTAAATTTCAGTGTAGGTACGTTCTATTTTTTATTTTGTAATAAAACTCAATCTCATGATGCAAGTAACCACAAATAGTCATTATCATTGTACATTGATGTGCATCCAAGAAACTTTGATATTTCCTTTTCCTTGCGTGTAGCAATGAGCTGCAAAAGGATTGACCAAGTGAAATTTAGCAGTGCCTGCATTGAGCAGATTCACATTCATCCTCCAGCCTAGTCAGCATTACAAATGGGATGGCATCACTCCTGTTGGAAAGGTAATGTGTGTGGCAGATGACACCATCTGGTTGTATGAACCCTGCCCAATATACTGGACCAAAGCCCTTTCTGAACAGTAAACCAAGAAGAAACTGAACCTGCGTGGATATCATTGTGGTGGCCAGGTCCACCACAACCTACATTAATTGAGTAGTGCAACTGAAATCAGTGGGTTTAAGTTAGTCATGGTGAACTTGAGGGCATTGATTATAATGGGTCTCTTCTACTAGTATGACTTCATTGAATGCAACTCATTTGTTTTAAGGTTGCAATAGAGGCTATGCATCCAGCACAGGCACTCTTCTCATAATCAGGAACTCTTCCCTGGCTTTGCAGACCTAGCAATTGAATGTGGAGAACCTATGCATATATACTTGTCTGTACACAAACTCTCTTAATAAGCTGATGCCAAGTTGCATAGGCTACACATATGCTATGATGCCACCCGTCTGCCCTGTACACATTTGTTTCCTTCAGGTATAACATTTGAAAAGGGTGTTGAAAAAGGACAATTGAAACAATGCACACACTTGGAGGGCAGATTAGAATTACAGCTCCAAATTTCAGCCAAGCCCCTGTGTAAATGGTAATTTCCAGTTAACAGATGAAAAGATTTATATTATGAATTCATTTTAGTTCCTTTGCATATTGTCTTAGGCAGTATATATTTGATAGGCTATCAATATGCACATAGCAAGAACTATGCAAGAAGCATTTAAATCACCATTGTATCCATCTGCTGTGTCCTGACATATCCCCTAAAGAGAAAAAAATGTCTAGGCCTCAGACACAGCAGTGGGAATAAGGTAGCTATGAAGATATGAAGAGCCTCCAATTTGGTCACGGGAGTGATGTGAGGAACTTTAAATCAGCTCCTTAAATTAGATGAAATAGACTAGCATAAGATAGGAGAGGTGCCATGGAGACTGTAGGTGGGTTTTTTGTTGTTGTTTTTTGTTTAACCAAGTCCCTCTATGGAACCAACCCTTGGTAATTTCGATAAATAATGAGCTGTGAATTTATGGAAGAAAATGCAGGCTGAAGAGCCATAAGGTATCCTGATATCATAAGATATTCCATAAATCTGTTCAACTGCCTTCATGCTTTTCTCATAAAGCTTCAAATTTATGACTCTCCCTTTTGCTCCAGAGGACTCCTACCCTCAAGCCCTGCAGCGGGGAAAATGCTTTGAAAACAGAAATGGTTCTTTACAACGACTTTACTAGGGTGCACAAATCTGAATGCATGCAAAGTACTCCTCGGGATACAATAACTTGAAGTATCTAATTTTTCCTAATCTTAATGAATCCCCTAGATGTCAAGGTGTCCGTTGTTAAATTAGCAAGACATTTTTATCTAATGTGTAAATATGACTGTGTGTGATATCCAGCAATTAACTCATTTGGTGGCCTTGGGAAACTCATAATTTCATTCACCTGGTTAGGTTTATTGTCTCGTTTCAGCTGCAAAGGCCCTCAAAGCAGTTTACTATAAAAGCATCATAAAAATAATAAAAAGTGTATCATAGCCACCCCCAACCTGCCTGTAATACAATAATTAATAGGCCTACCTCATGAGAGGTGAGCAGAAGCAAAATACACTTCAAACTGAAGAATCCAAGTCTGTGCTCTGGAATGCAGAGCATTAAATCAGACCAGGAAGTCTAACTTCACATTGCAGCAGCCATGAAAGAAGAAGAAGAGTTTGGATTTGATATCCCACCTTTCACTCCCTTTAAGGAGTCTCAAAGCAGCTAACATTCTCCTTTCCCTTCCTCCCCCACAACAAACACTCTGTGAGGTGAGTGGGGCTGAGAGACCTCAGAGAAGTGTGACTGGCCCAAGGTCACCCAGCAGCTGCATGTGGAGGAGCGGAGACACGAACCCGGTTCCCCAGATTACGAGACTACCGCTCTTAACCACTACACCACACTGGCTCTCCATAATGAAAGCCATTAAGTGGATTGCAACAAGGCTCCCCAAAACACATTCTTCTCCTCGCTGGACAATACATTTGCTCCTGTTAAATGAAGTGAAGTGGGCAGCTACCATGAAGAGGGCCTTTTTGGTAGTGGCATCCCGGTTATGGAATGACTTTCCCTGAGAAGCTTCCCTGGTGCTGTGTGGTCTTTTGGGTGCCACTCAAAGTCTTTTTGTTTACCCAAATCTTATAACCAGAATATGTAGTCTGAGTATCTGTTTTTTGCAAATTGGTTTTTAATTTTGGGGATGCAGTGAGTTCTCTCCTTTTTGGTGTGTATATGTTGATAGATGATTGATCGATCGATAGATAGATAGATATAGATAGATATAGATGATGATAGATAGATAGATAGATAGATAGATAGATAGATAGATGATAGATAGATAGATGATAGAGATATATAGATATAGATAGATGCACACACACACACACACACACAGTATAAAGTCTTTTTTTAATTGTACACCACACAAAGAACTTTGTTATGGGGCAGGACAGACATGCTATAAATATACAAACACTTATCTGATGAAGTGGACTTTATACCATAATAAATGTTAGCCGAGCTTGGAAAGATCCATTTTAAAAAGGAACTAGTTCTCATGTCCAAAAAGGAAAAAACCTCAAGTTCTTGTTTGTCTATTTGCAAAGAAAATTAGTTTGGTTCATGTTCAGCTCAGTTCAAGTTCATCCAAATAATCCTCTGTCATACAAAATGTACTTAAGAAGACCAGGAAACATAACAACACACACAGTGGAATGTGAATTATTTATTTATTCCCCCCAACACTTGTGATCTTTAAGCTTAAACCACCAAGAATTTAGACACTTTGTAAAGAGAAAGAACCTGAAGATCACCTAGAAATCAAATTTCTTCCCCAAAATGAACTTAATTCATGTTCAGTTCGCTCGGCAATTATGGGAAATACTTTGAGGTATAGTTCAGAGATTTTTGAATTAATTCAGTGAGATTAGGTAAACTAAACTAGTTCAAGTAGGTAACATACTCTTTGTTGCTTTTGCTACAATGGACTGACTCAGCTTCCCCTCTGAAACTGAATAAATAATGTTTTTGCCTCAGTATAAAAAGGAAGCCCTTATAAAGTTCAAGAGTAAAAGGCTCTAGTGATTTCTGTTTGCTTTTAAAGTCAAGTGGGGTGAAGCCACCCAGCTCTGCTCTGTTCTCTACTGCACAAGAATATTATTGTAGGCAGCACAAGTCAAAGCTTTTACTGAAACAGTCACAGAAAGGTATAGGATCAGGATATAAAAGTGCTCTATAAATGGTTTGTATTTGCACAAGTTAAACATGCTTAAGTGGTGAGTTGACTGTACCATGGAACCATAGGACACTTTCATTGGTCTATGGGGACCCTGACCACATGCGCTTTTCAAACAGCAACACCCCTTGCCCCCATGCCTCTGTCAGGGACTGGACAGAGGAGGAATGGTGGAGACCATCTCCTCAGCCTGACCCTCCCAGAGAAGAAGAAGACAGTTCTGAATTACAACAGGGGTTTGAGGGAGGTCACAGCTCAGAGGAAGGAGAGGGGAAAGTTGGGAAATAATGGGAGAGGAGGAAGAGACAGAGACAGAGCAGCTGGCTGACACACTAGAAACCATTCTGGCCCCACCATCTCCCAGAACCCGGCAAACCTTAAAATAAGGTTACCAGATATCTTTCAATGAATCCGGGGACACTTTTCAACTTCAGTAGGAATGATAGGATTTTGTCAGGGGACTGATTTGTAGATCTGGGGACAGTCCCCGGAAAACAGAGACGTCTGGTAACCTTACCTTAAAAGTAAGATAGCAAAGGGCTCAGAGGCAGATGACTCTAAGCGGCAACTTGGGCTTTAGACTTCCCATCACTACAAATGTACTGTGGACTTTGACTAGGACTTTTCAGACAAAGCATTTATTTGTTTTTTGTTTGTTTATTACATCACTTCCCATAAAATATCCCAAAGCAGTTTTACAATTTAAAAACAAAATTCAGGTCCAATACATAGGCAGACTGGGACAAAAAAAACCTCAATTTAGAAGAAAAAGGAAAGGTCTTCAACAGATACCGAAAAGAAAACAGAGTTGGCACCCCACTTACCTGTGATGGGAATGATTTTCAAGAGGCAGGTGCTATCACACCAAAGTCCCAATTTCTGTATTCTACCAAATGGTTGTCCTAATAAGATGTTGCTCCCTGTTCATTAATATTAGGCATGTGACTTCACTGTATTGCTTTCTGCACCTGCTAAAAACTTTTATTACAGTTGTTTATTAAATCTGTATACCACCCTTCATCCGAAGATCGCAGGGCGGTTCACAACATAAAAATACAAAGTAAGAACACAAAATACATTCATCCAGAGCTTCCACAGGAAAGCCAACAAGCAATAAACGCTGTTGATTACAGTTAGCTACACAGCTACACGGTCTTCTGTCTTCTGTTTGCTGCTTTTCCAAGATGCAAAAATGGTTTGATTTAAAACCCAATAAAAGGGTAAAACTAAATTTAAAAGCTTAAAAAGCTACTGAGCTGTAAATCTAGCTGCTGATTCTGTCCTCAACTAGAACCGTCATCTGGTCCAGCCCTGTGATACAGGAAGCCATGATTGTTTAAACTGCTCTACCTGTAATATTGTTTTAAATGTGTAGCGCGGTTGGGGCTTCAGAGCAGACAATTCCGGAACAAATATTTTACAGCGGATTCATATCTTCCTACACCACTTTCAGCAATACTGTAGAAATTCTATAGCCAGAATAGATTTTATTTGCCCTCTCATGCAATGTTCCTTTGGGATGAGCCCTGAGGCATATAACATTCATCTCATGAATTCTACAGGTGCTTACATATTGTGACGGGGGAGAAAATGTAAGGATTTGGTACTCAGTTGAATAAACAAGTTCTTGTTTTCTTTCCTTCTTTAATGTGGCACATCAATACCTTATTTTACCCTTTCCCTGCTACTGAATGTGTTATTGCAGCATTTAGAATAAACTTGGAAGTATTTCTGGAATGATTAAGAGAGAAAAACATGACTGAATGTTCACATTTTCTAGAGCCTTTTCCCTCTTCTACGTGGCCGCCAGAGATACCTTTTTTCTCACTCCTAATAGAAACAATGGTTCTTAGAAACACAGATTATGCCTTCAGAATGCTGCTCAGGCATTAGGTGAAGACATTTTTTTTAAAAAGTCACATGGAATTTTTCAGAGAGGCATCAAAGCTATTTCACAGCAAAGACTTCCGAAAAAGCTTTTGATTAAGGTATGATGCTCATTGTCACAGGGGCAGAAGTGTATGAATAGAGATCTGCCTGATATAAATGTGATATACTGTCCCCTCTCCCCCAGTCCTGAGCACACAATAAGTTTGCTTCCAAGATCATGGTGCTAGGCTGCACTTACAAAAAGATCCATGCAAAGTTTAATTTATTGCAGCTGTGTGAAAGATCGCATAGATTATAATTATTATCTTTTCACATCCTTTCATGTGGCTGTGATGATTCGCAACCTTTCAGGTAAGCATTTATTTCAACAAATGTCACTTGGTTCAAACGACAAAGATGCTAAACTCTCAAGAGGAATGATCCAGTCTACCCTCCTGCCTTTATGGGGATAGATTTTCATTTAGTTACAGATACAGTGAATAAACTTCTGTTTTCATCTCCACGTAACATTTACCAGGAGACCGCCAATGTACAAAAACTATGAACTATGAGCCACTGGTGGAGGAAGAGGGGGGCAGGGGGAGCGCATCGCCCCCGGCACCACGATCCCGATGGGATGCCATCACAGATGGGCCCCCCGCGCTAGGCGCCATCCCCCCACAGGCAGTGTGCCACACCCACCCCCCGGGACGCACGCCATCTCCGCCCCTGGTGCTAGAGCATGAAGCTCTACCACTGCTATGAGCAATATGTCATGGAACTGACATTATCATAGGACAACAAAATAAAGTGTTTTGGCTAAGAAATCAAGTTGCACTTTGCATACAGGCAAGGACATGAATGGACATTCTGTTTTAACAGATAGTAGCAGCCTGGCTATACATTTAAAGCACATGGCTTTACCACTCACAGAGCTATGATTCTTAGAACCCTTAACAAACTACAGTTCCCAGTTTGGAGGGAAGCAAAGTGTGTTAAATGTACTTTAAAGATATGGCATGGATGTGATCAAAGTGTCATCCACATCCAACAAGGCTTCTTAGGCTGCCATTCTATATTCAGTTGTCTATATTCAGTTGTCTAAGAGTAATTTGCATTGGACCCAGTGGGACTCATTTTTGAGTACACGTGTATAGAGTGCACAGAGTGAATTACTTGTGGATATGAAACAGGGATCCACAGACAGGGAGCAGACTTCTCCAACCCCACCCCACTGCTTTCAGGTTGAGGGAACTGGCATTTGTCCACAGACAGCTTTCCAGGTCATGTGGCCCACATGGCAAAACCACTTCTGGTGCAACGGAACACCGTGATGGAAACCAGAGTGCACAGAAAAGCCATTTACCTTCCCGCCACAGTGATACTTGCACTGGTATGCTTTCGAACTGCTAGGTTGGCAGGAGCTGGGACAGAGCAATGGGAACTCACCCTGTTGTGTGGATTCAAACCACCGACCTTCTGTTCGGCAAGCCCAAGAGGCTCAGTGGTTTAAACCACAGCGCCACCCGTGTCCCTAACCACAATGGTAGACAATGGAGATATAGATGCCAGGTAGTAGAGATTGCTCACTATCACAATAGAACAACTTTATCCAATGCTGGATACGAGGATGCAAGCCACATTATGGTGGCAGCAGCCTTATCCTGGATTGGCTATGATTTCTTCTCAAAAGCAAGTTAGTCTTGGAGTTAGACATTTGTTTGCAAGTGAGAGCCGGGGCCTCAGACGCCAATCAGCTTTTGCAAACTAGAATCTAGATAGTGATATAAAGTGAATTTTGTAGATAAGGTGGAAAACAAGATGGGCTTGTTTGCATTATTTTGTAAATCATATCAAATGACAAAGTTCTCAATCACTAATTATATAACAAATTAAAGATTATGGAAGGATGAAGGAGTTTAAACTAAATTACAACTAATCCATCTGGTCATTATGGGATTTGGAATACCAAAAGATTTTCAGATTAGACTGTAAAGGCAATATATTTGTAAAGAGACAAAAGCAGGTATTAAATACTTAGAAATAAGTGTATTACTATTGCTAGGGATTTAGTAGTAAGCCAACTGTACACCATTGCTTATAATACACAAATCGGCTTTGTCACCCCAGAATAAGATACCAATCTTTTATGAAGGTAGAATGCCATGTATTAAATAATATTGTTCTAAGCAGTCAAATATTTATTTGCCAACGTATCATTTAAATTATCCAAACAAGCATTTTGAAAGCTAAGAGACCTGTGGCAATATATGCAGAGTTCATAAGAAGGGAAGGTTCTACAGAAGTTTGAAAGCAAACACTGGTTTAGCCATCAAAATATTCTAAACAAATCAGGTAGCTGCAGGGTGGAGAATCATAAACTTGCAAAGCTTAGAGGAAGCCAAAGAAGATCTTAGCCACAGAACATACTGTTACACACCATCCCAATCTCTGAGTGGTATGAGGTTCCAGGCAGTTTGCTTTCTTCAGAAGGAGAGACAGTGGAAACCGTAGTGTCTTTATGATATATGGTTTATTTACACATATATACAACCTGAGCCTATGATGGAAGTGCTTACAGAAGGTCTTGTTTCTCCCATAGTCACAGCCTTGGAATCAAGCAGAAATCAAGCATGATGCTCACTTCCTGGCTTCTGCCTGCTTCTAGCCCAGTTCACACAACTCTGCTTTTTGTCTTTCTCACTACAAGCCAGGGGAGGGGAGGACCCCCACCCATTTGCCCTCTGGCACGGAGCATCTTCTTTTGTCAGACCACAACCATACTTAGGCGGTAACTTTTATCCCTGCATGGCTAATTCAAAAATTGAGTCCTCCATTGGATTTTAACCCTTGCTGGATCCAGGACCCAAAGGGTTAAAAGGGACTCAGGCATCATACAGAATAAACCCTCCCCCCCCCAAAAAAAGGGAAAAAAATCTCACATCACAACATAGCTTTCCACATGTTTTAAGTGAATCATGTAGCTACCAGGGAAAATCATAAACTTGCAAAGCTAGAGGAGTTGTAAAAGAAAGTCTTGCCCCCAGAACATACTTTTGTTCTGTTGAATTGCATTTTGTCCTTTTTTTTTAAAGCAATATAGGCACTTGCTTCAGTAAACTGTGAAATCAAAATCAGTGTAAACCTGTTACTAGCAACCAGCCTGAATCAATGAATTGGCTGTAGTACCACAGCAGAAGCAGCAGTCTCTTCTGAGCCAAGAAAAAACCATGTTCTAATTCTGGCAGGTAGAACAGAGAGCAATATCTTTTCCTAATCCAAGGTACTTCAGAGTTATCACTGGGACAAAATTGCTTCCCATGGCTGCATAGTAATATTCTGGGAACCTAAAATAACCACATGGCTGAGCCAACAGCACTCTTCCTTGCATTTTTGTGTGTGTGTACCTTTATATTGTTTACTGTTCTTGACAGCTGCCTTGAGCATTCTTTGAAAAAATGTGTGCAATGGGGATTCCTTCCTTCCTTCCTTCCTTCCTTCCTTCCTTCCTTCCTTCCTTCCTTTCTTTCTTTCTTTCTTTCTTTCTTTCTTTCTTTCTCTCCCCCCCCCCGGCACTATCAAAATCAGCTCCATGGGGTTGGGAGACCCTTTGGAGAAGATTTTGTGTGTGAACAATAGAGGAAATGGAAGTTCCATTGCACCAGTGGAGCTATGTGTGCAGAGTATTGAATACAATCCAATGGCTATGATCCTCCCAGACAGGAAGGTCCTTCACAACTGTATTTAGTCACATAGGTTTGACTTCCAACTCTGAATGGCATGATGTAGGAAGAAACCACGGGGACTCAGTTCCCATACTATTGTGGCAAGTTACCTAGGAGCCCCAAAATGCATTTAAATGTATTGCTAGTAAGGGAAAGTCTTCATGCTAAAAAATATTCTGAACAGCCACAGAGCTCAGCTTAAAAAACCAACACTGCCAGTCTCTGAAAAGGGCCTTTGCATTACCCAGGAAATGTGGAATTCTCAAGTGTTGATAGAACCATTCCAATGTAGCCTGAATAATAATAATAATAATAATAATAATAATAATAATAATAATTTATTTATACCCCACCCTCCCCAGCCAAGACTGGGCTCAGGGTGGCTAACACCCGATATAAAACAAATTGCTTGAAATATAACTTAAAAACAAGATTAAAATACAACATTAAAATATTAAAATACAGCCTCATTCAATGGAAACTCAAATCAAAAACTTTTTGGGGGGATGAAAACATCAAGGCTTCACCAAGGCTAACTTTCCAAACTGGTCCTACATGGGCCAGAAAAAGCCAGGGAAGTCCCCAAATAGGAGTTCCATCACAGTTTGAAGAACATGATGTGACTGTCCCCTTTACATCTGCTTTGGGTCTTCTCTGCCCAGTGAGCCATTCAGCTTCATAGTTTTCATTTCCATTTTCATTTTGACTTTCCATGTAAATTGTTCTTCATGACATTCCCTGCTCCTTTTCCCTAAAGAGTTTAGCTCCTGTTTGTTAGCTAAGCATATCCACCAAGTCAGGTCACATTCCTCAGGAATTTAATTAGCACCTTAATAAAGATAAATGAAATCATTTTAAGGCATTGGTCCAAGGAAGTGAATCTTTGCCCTTTATTTCACTCCCTCTTCTCTCTCTGATTTCCAATCAGGTACAAGTTACTGATTTATGTAATATTTTATCTCCCATTGCCTTTTAAACAATGTCAGAACAAATAAGGATTAGCAACTACATTAATTTTAGGTACATCTGAAATGTCCATCAAAATGACAGTCCAATCACAGTCTAATCAATGAGAAATACTTGAATAATTATAAAGCAGGGAATAGTGTCACCAAGTCTAAACTTGTAGCCAAAATGCCCTGCCAATATCTGAATGAAGTTCAGAATGGTAGATGCACAGCAGACATTTTGGTTTTTAGGCAACCTGTGTTATTTCTTAGCCAGATTGTTATATGCTGAGCTTAAGGTAAAGGTAAAGGTAAAGGGACCCCTGACCATTAGGTCCAGTCGTGGCCGACTCTGGGGTTGAGGCGCTCATCTCGCTCTATAGGCCGAGGGAGCCAGCGTTTGTCCACAGACAACTTCCGGGTCATGTGGCCAGCATGACTAAGCCGCTTCTGGCGAACCAGAACAGTGCAGGGAAACGCCGTTTACCTTCCCACCAGAGTGGTACCTATTTATCTACTTGTACTTTTTGGCATGCTTTCAAACTGCTAGGTGAGCAGGAGATGGGACTGAGCAATGGGAGCTTACCCTGAGCTTAGTGAATGCCTAATGAGCCTCTACACACACACACACACACACACACACACACACACACACAATTAAAAGCAAAAACAAAAAGATGCACTCATCCGAGAGTTGGGATTGGTTATGGTTCTTAGTCAACTGTACACTCAATAATATACCAAGGTGAGTGTGTGAAACATGTCATGAAGTCTTGTGCTCAAATGAACACCATTGTGCTGTAGCCATAGTGAGGGAAACACTTTCTGCCTCACTCTGGGAAGAATCAATGACCATCTGCTGCCAAGACCCTGGAAAGTATATTTACCATGAGATATACATGGGCTAATCCATTAATTTCAATTTCTCTCAGTTTCTCATTTTTCCAAACATACGTTTGCCCCATTTCTGCATCAGTTTGTGGATTTCTTTCAAATTCATATGCCGTTTTCCATAGTATAAGGTAGTTTTACATATTGTTTTCATGCATTTTTAAAAGCATTTTTACCCAAGTACTTTCACTTCATATTATGTTGTGCTTCAAAAAACAATAGAGAACACAATTCAATGAAAAGCTACAATGCAGTACATGCCTTTCCCCTGTCTGGATATACTTCAGAAAAGAGGAGCACTTTTCCTGGAGAATTGTATCACAAAATGCAGAGAAGTGACTAAATCAAATTCCCCCCATCTTTACCACTAGGATCTTGAAACAGGCAGTAACAAGGAGTGGAGTGTTGGTGACTAAACCGTAGTGGGAAGCTATTTCTATTTTTTTCTAAAATACAGAGAACCTCAGACATACTTCACTCTTGAAGCACTGCACAAGTGAGGTGATATCTTTTATTAGACTATAAGAGTGGGAAAGAGGTTTTAAGTTACATAGAATTTTTCTTCAGGGAAAGGAGTTCAAAGCAAAAGTAAGATGTGTTTGTGTGTTTTTGGTAACGTCTTGACAGATGTTAACCTGGTGAAATTGTGTGTTCTTAAAAACAAAGAACAGAAAGTTTGATCAGATCGCAAATGGTCTGATTTTCCAAAAGAGAACAGGTAATATAATTTAAAATGAACAGTCTGAGACAGTAAATAGAAGCAAAACATCACACTTGCCCAAACTGGCATCCGCATGCAGAGTAAGGGAAAGTCATTTTTTAAAGGAACTGGTTCTAGTTCTAGTTCAGCATGTCCAAAAAGGAACTAATTCCATTTCACATTTATCCTTTTACAAAACAATCTAGTTTGGTTCACATTCAGTTCACAGCTCACAGTTCAATTCAAGTTCATCCAAAGGACCCTCAGTAAAGTTTTCTCAGCATTCAGAATATTAAAAGCTGCTGTTACAAGTACAAAATATACTTAAGAAGAAAGCATCAAAACATGCACACAGTGGAATGTTACTATTTGATATATTGCATGCAAAATTTCATACAATTTTTTTTATATGTTGTGGTCTTGTTTGTGAACCGCCCTGAGACCTCTGGGTATAGGGAGGTGTATAAATTGAATAAATAATAATAATATATTTATTATTAAGAGAAATGCACACCTAAAATGCTCATAAATTATCATGAGGCCTTTCTTCTTTTTCTTTTAAAGCAAACTGATGAAGGAACACTTGCTTTTAGGGCCAAACTAGACATGACATTAAATGCACCTTCACATTTAACATTAAAAAAAATAATTGCATAGCAGTCAGGGGCTGATAGTTACTGAGATCTCAGCAGTTAAGGTGGTTAAAAGCTCCTCCAAAGCTGCTGTTTGCTTTGCTGCGGTTAAAATAACTCCCCAAAAGCTGCTATTTGCTTTGCAAGGAAATCTTCCACTGGCCCCAAGGGGATCTTTTCCTACAAGTCAAACAGAAGCTGGAAGGAACTTTTCGCAAACTGTTGCTTCGTACTCCGTCTCCTACTTTGATGTGATTTCTGCTTTATATGAACACGCCTCTCCATAACCTCTAGCACACTCTGCCCTATATATGTAAAGATCAAACAGATTATGTGAAAAATATGGTTAAAAACACGTATCATCCATCAGCTTAAGCCTTCAGTGTATTATGTTCCTTCCCCTTCTCAATCAAAGGTGATAAATCATTTCCCTCTACTAACAAATGGAAATTAGTATCTCCTAAATCTCCATGCACGGATATGATTAATATTAACATAATCATGCTGCGCTGTTCTCCTTACCAGGTATTAGACCTGTAGCATTTATATTAATATTAAATGCAGAGTCTTTTAATATATGACAAGATGAGTGTGTTAGCCTTCAAAAAAAAAAATGTTGTCATAACCAAGCACCTTTCTATTCTTAAGGATTTAATTAACATGTCTTCAAATATTGCACTTTCTGCAAAAGTTTTACACGCAGGCAGGCTTTCTCAGTGGTTTTCTTCAGTTCACAGAGAACTTGGAGAAGAGGTGGAGAGCCTTCTTCTCGCTGTTGAAGGTGGAAACATCACTGAACATTGCAGTGCAGAAGCAGACAAAGCAACTCTTCCTTTTCCTTGAGATCTACATTATGCACTTGTGCTAGCAGACACCAAAAACCAAGATGATGATGGTGATGATGATGATGATGAGAAGAAGAAGAAGAAGAAGAAGAAGAAGAAGAAGAAGAAGAAGAAGAAGAAGAAGAAGTGGACTCCTGGAAATCACTAAAGAAATTCCATGGAATATGAAGAAAAACTTAATGGAAGAATAAGAAATCAAGATAACAAACTTTTTACAAAAGAATGGAAATGGGTTATTGAATATTTACAGGTAAATTGCAAACAGATAAAAGCATTGGCAAGATTATTGTAATAACCTAAAGTTTCATAAGAATATATTTTTGAAGTAGATAATTAAATGAGCAAATTAAATGAATTTGGATATGCAGAAGATATTAAAAAATAAATTTAAGGAACCGCAGAAAGGGGGAAAGGAATTCAAACTCTGAAATGTTAAAATGATTGTAAAATTAATGAAATGTATAAATTTGAAAACTATAATTAAAAACTTAAAAAAAGAAAAGGAAGAAATTCAAACAATTCTGAGTGATTCACTAAAGGTATGCAAATGAAAAGTCCTGGCTCATCTTAATGAACTAAAACCAGGTCTGGATTAAGACCTTTAGATGCCTCAAGCACTTAAAAGATGTTGGTGTCCCCATATACAGTATATCCAATTCAAAATATAAAGAATAATAAACTGTCAAATAAAAAATTATTTTTCGAAATGGAAAAAACCCCTACAGTAAGATTGAAAATAATGTATAGATAATGTTTATTTTTGTTCAGCTGCACCATGGTCCATGGTAAATCGAGCAATGGAAAATTTCTGTGGTGCCCCCGTTGATGCACTGAGCATGTGTTTATTTTGCTTAATGGTTCATCCAGCCCTGATGAGAACATGAAGCCTCAATATTTAAATTTGCAAACACAAATCAGTGCACAGCACAAAGGGCAATTCTGACCGAGCACATAGCCATATCTGCATGTCGTTGTTGTTGCTGCTTCACTCTAAGGTCGTTTTAAGTTTCATGATGATTTGATAGTAAGCTACTTTGAGGGCCTTCATAAATGAAAAGAGCTGTTAAATGGTCAAAGCAAATGAGGCTCTTTTATAGCCACATGCTTTAACTTTATTGATAACACAAATTGGAGGGAACACGGCAGGTCTCCACGCTTAGTGAACATGCAGCTATGGATATTGTAGATTTCTTTGTTTCTCGCCCTGCATGTTTTTCTTAATAGTTACCTGCAAAATCTTGTCGAGTGTCATGTTTTCCTGTCAATAAGTGACATACGGCTGTAGTTAGTGACAGACTTGTCATTGCTTTATAACTCTGCAGCCCCCCCTCATGGTTTCCTTTATTTTATGTGTGTTAAGTTATGTCAGGGTGTGTGTGAGTGGTTGGTTATATAACAACCTGAAATCCTAATTTAAAAATATTGTTACTATTGCTGGATAACAGGGACCCTGAGATCTCCATCCAGGTATGGTTGTAGCTGTCATGACAGCCAAAGCTGATAAAAAGACAGACAAGTCACAGAATTCATTTTACAATGCTGGAGCACAAAGTCTTCAAACTTCATCTTTCAGGAGGAGCGGAACATCATATAGAACAGGCTGAATATCTTCATCTGAGTGGATGAACAACCAGCCAACAGTACTTCAGACAAGGCAAACTTATCCTGAAATATGTATGTATATTTTTATTAAACACAGGAAGAACCAGCCTCACAAATTTAAAATGGGAGGCACCTGGATTGCCAGAAGTACATGTGAAAAGGATCCAGGGGTCTTAGTAGACCACAAGTTTAACATGAGTCAACAGTGTGGTGCAAAAAAAAGCTAATCCTATTCTAGGTTGTATCAAGAAGCATAGAGTCCAGGTGAAGGGAAAGAATAGTACTGCTCTATTCCACCATACTCAGACTGCACCTGATGTAGTGTGCCCAGTTCTTGGCACCATAATTTAAGAAGGATATTGACAAACAGAGGAGGGCAGCCAAGATGCTCAAGGGTCTGGAAAGCCAGCCTTATGAGGAATGGTTCAGGGAATTGGGTATGTTTAGCCTGAAAAAGAGGAGATGGAAAGGTGATATGACAGCCATCTTCAAATATCTATAAGGCTGTCACATGGAAGATGGAGCAAGCTTGTTTTCTCCTTCTCCGGAGCCATAACTAAGGGCTTCAAATGACAAGAAAAGATATTCCAGCTAAGCATCAAGAATAACTTTCTGACAGTAAGATCTGTTTGGCAGTGGAACAGACTCCCTGGGGAAATGGTGGACTCTCATTCCTTGGAGGTTTTTAAGCGGAGGTTGGATGGCCATCTGCCATGGATGGTTTAGTTGAAATTCCTGCATTACTGAGGGTTGGACTACATGATCCGCAGGGTCCCTTTCAATTCTACAGTTCTACGATTCTATAACACAGAGATGCCATGCACACACAGAGGCATACCTAGAGGATGGCAAAACCTGGCCCCACATCTGCTTTGCCCAAATAAGGATCCACTATGATCTCAGTCAGGAAAAGCTGCCGCTGCTGCTACAGGAGGGAACAGAAAGGGGTCTTCAGAGCAGCTTCCAGAGAGCAGGATAGGGGTTCTGCCCAGCTCCAAGGAGGTGCATTCTTCCTGTCCAGGCAACCTCACCTGCTTCTCAGAATTTTCAGGGGAACGGTCACCCATACAGCTCCTTGCCAAGGGCTCATGATGGAACATTCAATGAGACTTTGTGTTTGATTGTCACCAGCTGTTAAGTGGTAGAATGGATTAAGAACAGAAATGAAAGATGAGATATGATGCAGGCAAGGGAGAACCAGGTTCTCAAAAAAGTGCCATTTTTTGTATTTCTTAATTATTATTTTTTTGAGCCTGAGTGGTGCTTTTGGACAATGTTTATTACGACAGTGCTGCCATCTGTTGTTCTCTTTCTGAAAGCTCATTGCCCATACTTAAGACTCGTAAATAGATGGAGGGTGATTTATCCCAAGAGGAGAGGGGCATTCCTGATTCACTCCTATTTTTGTGTGCCCCTATTGAAAGAGCCGTGGGATCAGGCATTTCATCTTTGGATTGGAGAGAGCGGTGTATAACAACTCATCTCTGCAGGCTATCAGAAGCCATTGCACAAGGTGAGAAAGAATTGCTGATTATTCAAATGTCTCCTATTCCACCCCCAAGTTATTTCTAGCTGATTTCTAGATCACCCTCAGAACTGCATGTCCCTGTATGTTTCTCAGTCAGAAGATCTCAAGGACAGGAGTTCACCCCTCAAAAAAAATATTGAGATCAATGGGATACTATATGTTTTAACTGGTGCAGGATTGAACTTTTTAATTTTTCTCCATACTGTCATTACCTTAATTTTTTAAAGTAATTCTTAAATTAGGAAGGCCAAAGATAAGACTTTCTGATTATAATAAAAATGTTACAATAACAAGGAACTACTGTACTTTGGGAATTAGGTAATGGGCACCAATGCCATGTAGGACAGCATTATTATTGCCAGCCACAAATTCCCTTTAAAATGGATCTTGACTGTTCCTTAAATTTACTCATGCCAAGCCACAATACCACCTTCCCTAGCAAAACGTGCATCAGCATCCACTTTGACTTACAAGGTCTCTACACCTTCTTATCTTTCACAGAGTCTCCTGATTTACCTGTAGTCTTCTTCATTTGAGCCACAACATGCTGCCCTTTCCCTCTTCCTTAACTTCTTCAAAGAGCATTGCTGAGCAAAACAGTCTATTTCCAAGTGTAGGCACATATGTTAATTCAGACTGCATGCTGTCAAGTCTTTGTTTTCAAGCATGGTACATTGAGCTTACATATGGCACATGCAGGAGCCTGGGGTTTCATGGCACATGATCATTCCTGTAGTCCAGGAAACCATCACTTCACGTGAATTTATTTCCCCTGCCTATTCAATCTGCACCCTACCAGAAACAGTCAGATCTGTTTATTCACTTGTCTATGTTTTGGCCAGCGGGATTGTAACCAAATGGATATCCAATTTGGAAGATGCTCATTAAAAGAAAAAGAATAAAGCACAGCTATTTATTTTGCCTCTTGCTTGAAATGCCTTGACACAATGAATATTTTATTTACATTCCATTATAGCTTACAGATAAACTGGACAAACTATATCTTTGTATTTGCTTCCCATTAGACTCCACTCCACTCGATTAGCTGAGTGAAGCTGTATTGTTTGCTTGCCACAACAGCAGAAACTGCAGAAGGCATGTCAATTAACTTTAATGGGGGAAAATTAAAAGCCCAGTCAGCTTCCAATAGAGAAATGGCAACACTGTGATGTGCAGCAAATGTTAACTGTGGTGAAGAGTTACTACAAATGGACACAAGTGTTTCAACCTCAAATCAAATCTACTGAAGAGAGCTTACTGACCTCTATTAAATGTTTTGAGGGATCTGTTTCCTTTTTATCCAAGTTAACTTTTAGAGCTTGCCGTGGTACCCAACCTTTGCTTAAATTGAACTGGATATAGATAGATATATACAGTATACCTGCTGGGTGCAATGGCAATTGAACTCAAACCTTAAATCAGTGTTTGAACTATTAAAATATATTCCATACATTTTGTTAAGAGTAAGATGGCTATGGTAAGATGACAAAGATGGACTTTATGTAGGTCGCCTCTGGACTGGCAGTGCTTCGCAGGAGGAATTCAAGGCCGTGCTAGAAATTTAAGTTTGCGCTATGAAAGTGGATTAAAGAGTTTCTGACAGCCTAGCACACCCACATTTCCAAATGAAATGTCCTTTTTTGCGGTTAGGAGAACAGAAGGGAACTGTGCTGAAAAGTGTGGGGTGAACAAATGATTAATGTGAAGATGTCTAACCACCACAGGAGAAAATCAGGATGGATTTAGGGTGAATGTTTATTGTTCTGTGACCTCTTGAGATAACCTTGCCAAATTTGGCACGAGAGTTTGCATCAGTGTTAATGAGAAGTTAGGGGTTTTCCATTTCTTTCAATTGAATTGCATCTGCCACTTTGTTTTCCATTTGCCCAGTTTGAAAATACACTTTTGGAAATTCTTCACAGTCTCTTTTATTTTCATCTGTAGAATTGTGTAGCACCCACAATGACTATCAGGTATTCTATATTTTGAACCGTACAGCTAAATTCTGGCACAGTTTTGGAAAATGTCAGCTGGACTGCTTTAGTTGAGATTCCTGCATTGCAGGCATACTAAACATAGCTTTGATTCAATTTACTATCTTCAGGATATTGGAAAGTGTGTACTGTTCCCTCGTAACCACCACTATGTTCTAATAGTTTTGCCTTTGCAGAAAAGATGGGTTTCATTTGCATCAGCAAAAACGCTGAGAAGCCAGAATGAGGTTTGGGAGCCCATAGGATGATGGTTCACGAGACGGCAGAGCCTCAAATTCCACTGGGGTTCATGTCATCCATCTACTGCCGCATACCTTTCAGATGGCCAGGCACAAATCTCATCACCACCATTTTGCTACATGACATTTCAGATATAATATGCCGCAAGTAAACGTGCACTGCTGACTTCGAGGGTTTGCAACCGAGTACCTCAGAGCATAAACAGATTATTCTGAAGTGCTGCACTGAATTAATTTTGCTTACACTGATCTTGCTCTGGAATCCCTAATTTACAGTTTGCTAGAAGGTGCTAATTCCCTAATCTAACTAAATAAGAATGTATCACTGCAAATAAATTAGAGCCCAAAATGAAGAACATGGTCTTTTGACTTAAAATTAGAATATCTCAGCATTTTTGTTTGTTCATGACTTTAAGGTTACATATTCCTAAGTGACTGCCGCAGACAATAGCTCAGATCTGGAATACACAACCGAAATGAGCTGGCTCTTTAAAAAGTGATTGGCAGGGAGAATATGTAGCTTTGAATAGGCAATACCTGTTACATTGGTACCAAGAGAATGAATGATAAGATACAATGTAATTATTTTAATTGGACCAACTTCTGTTGACTACAGGTTTTTGTGTATGAAGAAATTTGAATACTCCTACATCAGGTCTTATTATAATTATTGTTATTATGAATCATTTATTATGCGGTTCCTAGAAATATAGTCGGTACTTTGCAGAAATAAAACAAAAAGATCCCAGATCAAAAGACCCTACAGCTGAAAACACAAACACAGAAGAATAGCAAATAAAAAATGGGGAACTAGATCACTGCATGGTTATATCAGAACGTATCATCACGTATTTAAATATTATATATATTTTCTGTATAGGTAAAGCAAGTGGTAAAGGCAAAATATAAAGCAATTTAAGCTATGTATTACTCCTGAGTAAAAGCATGTAATTTGCTTTACAACCTTTGCCTGGCTTACCACCCTCGCAACAGTTCTGTAAAGTAGGCAGGTCACTGGAAACCTACTTTTATAGATGGGTAGAGTTGAAGCAGGCGGATAGATAGATAGATAGATAGATAGATAGATAGATAGATCTACCCAAGGTTAGGCTGAGCCTATTGCTAAAATTGGATTGAATCACATCCACTAGACAAAACATATGACCTCTCTTGCATGTGCTGTTATACAAATAAGAACCCTTTCTGTTAAGTCAGTAGTTTTCACCCAGTGTGCTGTGGCACCCTAGGGTGCCTTGAATGACGGTCAGCGGTGCCGCGGGCAACACTGGCCTCCCTCCCTCTTCCTTCCCTCCCTCCTCTGATGCTTTCTTGCATCTCTGCCTCCCAAAGGCTTGCACAGCTGTTTGTTGCAGCAGCCCTGGCTATAAGCTCCCCAGGCGAAGGATGCATCTGGGGCTGACCAGGGGTTTCTTCCCAGGCCCTGTGGGGCACCTCTCTTGGGGGCAGGGGGGCAGCTCAGAGACCAGAGGTGGCAGCTGCAGCTGCATGGAGGACCCCCCAAGGAGAGGGAAGAGGAGAGGAGGCTGAGGGAATGCTCCACAAGGGATGGTGTTTGAAAAAGGGGGAGAGGCTGCCAGCTCTGCAGGCAAGGGGTGACATAACTGGGCTCCTGAGCCCCACGGGGGTGTCACAGAAAGAATGTAGCTGCGTCAAGGGAGCTGTGGACTCAAAAATGTTGAAAACCTCTGTGTTAAGTAAAAACAAACAAACCTAGCCAAGAATAGCTTCTCCATTGCCCTTGTGGCTCTAAGGTTTTTTCTTGGACAAGTGCACATCTCTCATATTTCTATTTCTTCCATCAAGCTATAGGAATGTCAGATGTCCTTTTCTGCATGCTTATTTTTCAGATACTCTGTTGGGGGGGGCGTTGTGTGAGAGGGATAATTCTGTCTGCATCACTTAGCACCTGCCTTTTTGTCACGTTTTGAGACCCTTCTGCCTGCCTGCCTGCCTGCCTGGGCATCAGACTTCCAGTTCAGGCTCCAGTGCAGAATGTCTTAGCAAATAAACTAATTTTTCATGCAGTATCACAGGCAAGCAGGACATGCAAATGTCAGTCTCTAGATGCCGGTGATTCAGACCTAGAGGAAATTACATCTGTTTAAGCCTTTGTAGATTCTCAAATTCTCTTTGAACGCTGTTCCTCAGAGCACATTTATTCTCACAACATTCCAACGTTTCACTGAAGGCTGAGAAAGAAAAGCAACCTTTCCTCCAGATCATTTGTATTTAGAGTTTCAAAATAGCAGAAATCAAATGCTTAAAATTAATAGAATTATATGCCTCCCCTCCCCCTTCCGCACACACAATATTCAGATTTATTTATTTTGTTTCCTTCTGCCACTGGCTGTTCTTTCCTCCTCCATTTGTTTTTGGATATTTTATACATATACATACATACATATACATACATATATATATATATATATATATATATATATATATATATATATAAAAAAAACACCTTTCCAATTCCTCCAGATCAAAGCGGAGACAGTACTTGAGCTGCTGGCATCAACTTCTCTTTCTGTGATTTGTACTTGTGCTCCACTGCTGGCAGCAAGCTGAAATTGCTGTCTCCATTTCCTTTAAGTCCACCAGTCCCCCCCCCCCGGGTGATTCCCTACAGTGCTGAACTGCTGATGTCAATCCCAGCTTTTGCAGGAGCCTCCCGCACAGACTGCCAGGTCTGCTCCATTCAAAGTCTTAACAAGCTTGAAACATTTGGGTAAACTTTATGGGGAATTTTGATGGAACAGCTGCATGGGGACCGAGCAGATAGCACTCATTAGGAGCAAGGCGAGGTGGCCAGCAGCCAGCTGGCTGAGTTCTCATTTTACAGGCTGCCGCTTGGACAGCTAGATCTGGAGGAACTGCTATCCTGTGCCCCACCAAAAGCCGACTAGCTTTTCAAGGCCTGATCCTAATCCCACTGATATCATTTGGCATTTTGGCATTCGCTTCCTTGTGCTTTGGAACAGGTCCTTTCAACAGAGTTCTGTGATTTGCTTGTGTTTATAGCTTGTTTCAGATAACAGGTCTTCCACAAGATAGCAACTATTTTAAAAAATATCACTACACATGCTGAGATTCTTACTAAGCTCCTGTTAATTTGGAAGCACAATCAGATGTTTTTTAAAAATAAATAGAGCCATTTGTGTATGTTTGGATGGCTTTTTCGTGGTTGACAAAACACCTTAAAAAACCCCTCTGCGATTTTGAAATATATATATATATATATATATATATATATATATATATATACACATGTAGAATTATTAAACAGAACTCCTTGAAAGTTACATTCAAATCTACAGGCTGTGAAAGGTGATTATTGTTATGGCTTTGCTGAGCCACCTTCTCCTGGAGAAAGAACACAACAGCTTTTGATGCTCACCAAACAGTCTGATGAGGAAGCCTGGCAAAGAACTCTTTGCAGAATCGACAGGGATTTTTCAGCGATGGAACTTGAGCAAATGAAAGGCATCAATCAGCTTTTGCCTGGTCTGTAGCCTTCCTTTCCCCCTCAGTTTCAATCTCTGTGAGGAAGACATTTGCTCTCCCAGTGCTTGTTTGTGAAACACGGGCTCTGTTCTTGCTGAACGCATTGTTGTCTGACTTGTGTGGGTTCATCAGTGGTGAGGCTTCTGGGAATGTAGTACTGCCTTTGAACCAGCTTTTTGACTGTATTATTGTGTCTGAGGCAAACTCAGACACAATAAAACTATACCAAAACAATTACTTTTAAAAGGTCAGCTAAAATAGGAGCAAAGAGAGGAGCAGGCCTGTGCTCAGCCTGTGCATATTAACCTCTTTCATAGAAATTTAAGGGTAGTCTCTTATCATCTCATCCATAGGCAATGCGTATGGCCGGCTTTGATTCCTGAGAAAGACATTCATTAGCACCAGGACAAAGTTAACACGATTGGTTTAATGTAGGAAGTTGCCTACACTGTCTAAGACCTGGGAAAAGTATAATACGAATCAACCTTTTGCAACCTATACATTTCTGGACTAATTTGGAGGCCTAAGTAGAAGCATTTTCAATCTGGAGCAATTGTGTTTCCCATGGAACAGAGGAAATGCAGGATGTTTGTTAAAATAAAACGGGGGAAACGGTCACGGCAAAATTCTTACAAAAATAATTTTCTGCTGCCACCTTGTGGTATTGATGATTTATGAAGTTTTAGAAATTGAATTCTTGTTATCATAGATCAAAATAAAGTAACAACCTATAGCATCAGTAGCTATTATCTTTTGAGGATGGCTGGGATTCTTGCTTAATCTTCGGTCTTCATATATATTTGAAATATGTCTCTTAGGCATTTTTGAATCTTATCATTTAGAGAAGAGTCCTCTGGATGCCTGCTAGACAAGAACTCCTGTAATTGCTAACCATGGGCAATGTTGCTGGGGCTGATGAGAACTGGAGCCCAATGACCTCTGGAGGGTACCATGTTGACTACTCCTGATTTAGAGGGGTCATATACATCGTACACTGGATGACAGATGAAGGTTAATGGGCATTCCAAGCTGCTGACCCTTCCATAAAGGTAAAGGGTCCCCTGACCATTAGGTCCAGTCATGGACGACTCTGGGGTTGCAGCACTCATCTTGCTCTATAGGCTGAGGAGCCAGCGTTTGTCCGCAGACAGCTTCCGGGTCATGTGGCCAGCATGAATAAGCTGCTTCTGGCAAACCAGAGCAGCGCACGGAAATGCCATTTACCTTCCCACCAGAGCGGTACCTATTTATCTACTTGCACTTTGACGTGCTTCCGAACTGCTAGGTTGGCAGGAGCAGGGACCGAGCAATGGGAGCTCACCCCGTCGTGGGGATTCGAACCACCGATACCTTCTGGTCTGCAAGCCCTAGGCTCTGGCATCAAAGAAGCATAAGCACAACGGGATCCTTCACTGGTTTGCTATCAGAATAGTAAATGCTCTTAACTGAATGAAGTGAAAACACCTGGTGTTGCTGTAGAACGTGGAGCTGCTAATCTGTGATCCTTCATAAACTGATGGATAGCAGCTCTCATCCTCCTTGCCCATTGGCCATACTGGGCTGGGGCTGGTGGGAGTTGGGAGTCCAACAATATTTGGCAAGCCAAAGTTTCCTGTAGAACTTCCATATAGCAAAGGGGGGAAATGCATGATTGTTTTTTTAAAAAATAAAGCATGCTTGTAAAAAGAATGGGAAATTGTTATTTCTAAATCCCCGTTCTGCTTCCCTACTTTCTGCTTCCGCAAGAAGCTCATTGCACCGCAAACATTCTCAGAAGTCACTTCTAAATATATATGAAATTGTAGCACAGCAGCAAATTGAAAGCTGTTATGTGACAGCCACTTGGCAAGCTATTTCCCCACACCATTGCCACCGATTCCTTTTTATGGAACAAAGCATCCCTCCATCACAGCATGCCCAAGACAGGAGAAGGCTGGGATGGCAAGAGACTTTGGAATCAGCCACAGTGAGAGAGTTCCTTGTGCACAAGGGGAGGGGTGGACCAGTCTATTGGTGTGTGGGGTGGTGTCCTGCATTCTCACTATTATCACTGCCAGCTCCTGCTGCTGAGAAAGAAAAGCGTCTCAAAAATTTGAGGTTGTAAGCTCCTCAGGACAGGGATCTGCCTTTTTCTTTGCGAAGCCTTGTGCACGTTGAGAGCAATGTGGTGGTGGTAGTAGTAAATTAAAAAATGATAACATGTCAAGGTAAAGCCATTATCGTGAATGGAAAGTTAAAACATTATTTCTATGGTCCTTCCTGTTTTGGGTTAGCTGCAGATTCTTTAAGTCTGCATTGTCTAAACAACATACTCTGAAGTTTCACATAGTAATTGGCTGCTGTGGGAGTGAGCTTAGAGTGAGGCATGTGCCTGAGGAATTGTAGACTTGTGCTGTTGGAATAACTTAATCTAGGGCTTTACAGAGATCATAAAGCATTTCAGATGACTGAAACTCTCCATGATATTTCAGACAAGTCATGTTTGCTTTTGCCTCTGGCACATTTTGCTCAACTTTTGTCATTAGAACTAACAAGTACATCTTGCACAACTCCGCAGTGCCTGGGAGGGGGAATCGGTACTTGGTGTTCTCATATTATTGAACTATGGTCATTTTCTCAGGTTACAAATCTGAATTCAAATCCTATTAAGTGATCAGCGGTGTCCAGCCCTGCAACAGTTCACTGTTACGGTTTTCTTTTCAGGAAGAAGACCAAGGTGAATAGCCTATCCTGGTGGGATGAATGCTTCTTTCTTGGTTTATATCAGGTGTGATAAAGTTTTTGGCTGAATGGGCCCAATCACCCTTGGCCAACCTTCTGGAGGTCATAGGCCAGAAGGCTGTGGCCAAAAGTGGACCAAAATACTCACAGAGACATAGCTAGCACTCCTCCCTGTTCATCAAATGACCGGTCTGATGACCAAGGACATTGGGCACTGAGCTGGGCCACAGAGACGCTTAAACTTATTTAAAATGTCTATTTTGTTTCTTTTTGCAACAGTCGCCAAAACTGGTGGATTCTTGGGGGGGGCAGGAGTCAGTTCAGTCATTTGTGCAGTGGATTAGCCCCCCACCTGTTTTGTATTATTGTGCCCCATCGCCACTGGCTTAAAAGATCTCACAGGGCTCTGTATTGTCCCCTGGGCTATTTGCAGTCTACATGAAACTGACTCTGAATTGGGCTCAGATGTAAATAGGCAGCCAGCATAGCTGTAGAATCTGGCAGTCTCATCCAACAGAACCAGTTAACGTCTCTTGTCAGGAGTAAACAGTCTTCACCTCTTCTGCCCCGTCTAGGTAAGTTTCACTTTGCTCATCTTCATTCATATTAAAACTGTTTCCAAACACCCTTTCAAGAGTTCCACAGCCTCTCTGGGATTAGAAGGTGCAAACGTGAGTTGTGTGTCATCCCTATACAGTTGACATTGCAATCTAAAGCTCTGAATGACTTCACCCAGCGGCTCCCAAGAAATCACCCTGTGATTTCACATGCATCTGTTGCAGTGGGCTCTAATCCACGAAAGTTTGCACCATAATAAAATGTGTCAGTCTTTTTGGGTGCAACCAGGCTTTTTTTTTGTTGCTGTTAAATATTCAGTATGATTTAAATGTTTAATTACTGGGCTCTTGGGGTCATTATGATTTTCTTATTCATCAATAATGTATTATAAATGGTCATATAATACACTGACGGTTTTGTGATTAGAATATCTACAGGATAAATTTGCTATGCTAATCCTTGGCAGGCTTTTCCAACAAGTGATGAGCCTTACCGTTGAAGTGTGTGGCTTTTTCTAATCCTTCACATTTGTCTTCTCTACAGCTTGGCCTTAAGCCATTTTTCAAATGCCTATTCCATTTGTGTCCCTCATTTACAATATTATGATCATCATAGGATCTATTCTTTAACTCGTGGTGAACGCTACGCAAGCTTTGGTCTGCTGTTCCCAAGCATTTGGGTGAATGCATGACGGTTTAAACTGAGTAGGGGCTGTGAGGGGGGCACACATGTCCCACATCCCCATTGTACCACAGTACCAGCCCTTCCCCCTCCTGATCATTGTACGTGTGGCAAAGGTCTGAAGGAGTATTTCCTTGGAATCCTCTTTGCAACGAGAACTCTGTGCCATCAGGGTTTCCACCTCAAGGGAGTGTTCTAATCCCGTTTAGCTGAACACAGTTAGAATTGCTTCATGCGCAATACGTTAAGGTCAGGAAAAGAGGCAGCAGGGCTGTTACAAATGTATACCTGCACTCACATGTGTGCACCCAGCATTCATCTAAGTTCATATAAAAGGTAAAGGTAAAGGACCCCTGGACAGTTATTTCCAGTCAAAGGTGACTACGGGGTTGCAGCGCTCATCTCACTTTCAGGCCGAGGGAGCCAGCATTTGTCCACAGACAGCTTTCCGGGTCATGTGGCCAGCATGACTAAACCGCTTCTGGCACAACGGAACACAGTGATGGAAAACAGAGCGCACGGAAACACCGTTTACCTTCCCGCCACAGTGGTACCTATTTATCTACTTGCACTGGCCTGCTTTCAAACTGCTAGGTTGGCAGGAACTGGGACAGAGCAATGGGAGTTCACCCCGTCGCAGGGATTCGAACCACCTTCTGATCGGCAAGCCCAGGAGGCTCAGTGGTTTAGATCACAGCGCCACCCAGTTCATATACGCACTGCTGAGAAGCTTAGGATCTTTTGCTGGAGTTAGAACATACACTTGTCTAGGAGTATGTGTTAACCTTATGCCCACAAGAACTTCTCACACCAAAGGAAAAAGGAAAACTTAGTTTATTATATGAAATAGAAGTGACAGTATATATTCCCCACCTCACTTCTCCTCCCACCTTATGGTGTATACAACATTAAAGTCTCACATCGAATATTAAATAAATCTACAAATAAATAATGCTTCAGATAACAAAAATGCAAAGTAAACAGGGAGAAGCTCCTACAACACACACACAGCCCTTGATCTGAATAGTGAAATACTATTTTTTAAAGCCTACAGAAACATGGACCTGACAATTTTGGCATAAACCCACACTAGAAGTGGAGGGGAGAGGAAGTGTATTTGTCCTTAAAGCAAAGCAGAAGTGTGCTGAGTCCTGAGGGGCTCTGGGTAAGTTCTGTTCTGTTGAAACTAGAAGAGCTACTGACTTTAGGATCTGAGGGTTTTTTACTCCTTGTTTTCAAGGCATGCCAGTGGAGATTGGAGGGGTGTGTGAACTGAGTCGCTACTACAGTTTCCATAGTTCCTCACAGAATTTCCTGTCCAGCTCTCACTTCACCCATCTTGCTTAACAAGATTAAAGACTGCTAGGATCACAATCTTATGAAGCCATCAACTGAACCTGGCCTTGCTCTTTTTTTGGTCTGCTACCATTGTGTGAAGGAGAAGGAATGGAGGCAGTGAGAGATTTTACTTTCTTGGGCTCCATGATCACTGCAGAAAGTGACAGCAGCCACAAAATTAAAAGGCGCCTGCTTCTTGGGAGAAAAGCAACGACAAACCTAGACAGCATCTTAAAAAGCAGAGACATCACCTTGCCAACAAAGGTCCGTATAGTAAAAGCTATGGTTTTCCCAGTAGTGATGTATGGAAGTGAGAGCTGGACCATAAAGAAGGCTGATTGCAGAAGAATTGATGCTTTTGAATTATGGTGCTGGAGGAGACTCTTGAGAGTCCCATGGACTGCAAGAAGATCAAACCTATCCATTCTTAAGGAAATCAGCCCTGAGTGCTCACTGGAAGGACAGATCGTGAAGCTGAGACTCCAATACTTTGGCCACCTCAGGAGAAGAGAAGACTCCCTGGAAAAGACCCTGATGTTGGGAAAGATGGAGGGCACAAGGAGAAGGGGACGACAGAGATGGCTGGAGAGTGTTCTCTAAGCTACCAGCATGAGTTTGACCAAACTGCGGGACGCAGTGGAAGATAGGAGTGCCTGGTGTGCTCTGGTCCATGGGGTCATGAAGAGTCGGACACGACTGAACAACAACAACACCATTGTGTGAATGGCTCCCATTGAGGAGTTGAGTTTCCTGCACTTGGCAACTAAATTTACATGTGTTGATCTTTAGGTCAGGTATAGATGGTCAGGTATAGGATATCCCTGAACGCCTTACAGGAGGTGAGGCTGCACTCAGGCTTGTCCCATGGTTACCCAACTTCATCATGGAGGGTCTCCTGTCGTATTAGAGTTATATCAACCTTATTATTTATGCTGTGACCTACAGTGATAAATGTTCAGATTGATGCAAACCTATTACAGGTCTGTCACATATGACTTCCTCAAATGAGCCCTGGGAACTGTAGGTTTTTGTTTTTAAAGGATGCTGGGAATGAGGACTAAGGGTGCTGTGAGGGATAAACTACAGGATTATTTGGGGGAAGACATGTGCTTTAAATATATGGTGTGTATGCCGTCTGAGACACATTATTTTAGGTAAAGGTAAAGGTACCCCTGCCTGTACGGGCCAGTCGTGTCCGACTCTAGGGTTGTGCGCCCATCTCACTTAAGAGGCCGGGGGCCAGCGCTGTCCGGAGACACTTCCGGGTCACGTGGCCAGCGTGACATCGCTGCTCTGGCGAACTGGCACCAGCGCAGCACACGGAAAGGCTGTTTACCTTCCCGCTATAAAGCGGTACCTATTTATCTACTGGGACCAAAAGACGGGAGCTCACCCCGCCACAGGGATTTGAACCGCCGACCATACGATCGGCAAGCCCTAGGCACTGAGGTTTTATCCACAGTGCCACCCACGTCCCACTCACATTATTTTAATGACCCATTAATTTTCTCCCATTCTTTGTATAATCTTGGCTAATGTGGAGCTAATCATTCATTTTGTGTTTGCTTTAACCGATTGCAAAAAGAAAAATATCCCCATTTATGGAGCAACTGGTCTGGGAAAATTAATGAGCAGACGCTTAGACTTTATTTCATCGGAACTGTCGAAATGGCACCTGCTGCTCGAATAGGACTTTTGGATCAGCGTAAAAGTCCACACAGAAACATAATAATGCTTGCTTCAACTCGCCTGTAGAAACAACTCAGAGCTTATTAAGAAGAAAAACGATAGCAACAAGAATATTGGAAGATGGGACTTGAGAACATCAAAGCAGCAGAAATATGAGATGATTGGATCCTTACTGAACTCGAAGCATGGGTACCCCCAACAAAAATTTAAAAAATTCGGCAAAATATTTGGATTTTATGATATGTATTGGTATAATTCGGTTTAACTAATGTGATATGATTGGATTGTTAAATGGAAAACTTAATAAAAATTATTTTTTTAAAAAAGAGAGTGAAATATCCCCAAAACATTCAATATAGATAGCTATTCTGCATACAGTAGAAATGGAGCTCACTGCATTTCCAGTCATCCGTGTCACAAGGACATGCAATGCTACTATGGAAATTGTGCTGCTTTTTTAAAATGGAAAGCATTAAAACTCAGAGCAAACATTTTAAATGTGATTTCTTCTTTTAATGGAACACTCTAAAAGGAGCTATTTTGTTTTCTGGGTGTTAACTCCACTGCTAGCCTTTACTTGGATCAAGCAAAGAGTTGTCATGGTGTAGAGTTGCTGAAGGCAAATTTGAAGATTACATAGGAACAGTATCTATTAAATGATGATGACCCCCTAAGATCACTCATGGTTGCCAGATTCTTGATCAGCGTCCTATCCCTAAAGAAGAGAAACGGACTCCTGTGCGGCTCGGATAATCTCTTTAAACTATGATCTATGTTTTAGGATGTAATTAGGTGATTTCACCATTGATGTCTTCTACTAATTTATGAGTAGAGGGCGATGTTTATGTTACAAATTTATTGTAATGTATGATGTTGGTCTTTTGTTTTTGTTTTGCTTTGGTTCTTGTCTGTTTTTTGTAAGTCTTGGCGGTTTTAAATTTGGAGGTTTAAGTATATTATGTTGGTATGGGAAACTGTCGTGTGATGGGCCAATGGCCGTAATAAAGATCAATACCAATAGGAACAGGAATAGAAAAAGCAGGAATTGCATCACATTTCCGAATTCCTGCTTCTAATGTAACATGTGGGAAAAGGACATGGATCTTACTAACATTGAAACCCCGTGCTCCAGAAATCATCTTGAATATGCAGAAATCCGCTGGTGTGAGACTGCGTGCTCAGGGTTGGCCTTAGGGGTGGGTGAGATGGGCAGGAGCCCAGGGCGCCAAGCTGAGGAGAGCACCAAGCTGAGTTCAGTGGCTGTTGTTTTTTAATGTAGTGTCTGCTGTGTGCTTTGGTGACAAAAAGCAAGTGTCTGTAACCTCCCTCCCCGGCCGCCCCAGGTTCTGTGTTTGGGTACTAACTAGGAAAATGATTGTCCTTCATTAGCTTTAAAGTATGTTCCCTTTTCAATTTTCCCTTTGATGTCCTTTGTGCTAGGTAAAAATCAATGAACATAGCTCTACTTTGAGAAGCATTACCCAGCACTTAACACTTCAAATACTATTTTAAAAAAACCTATAAGCATTATATAAATAATAATAAAATAAAGCCACGAACTTTTCTTTCTTTCTTGTTAAGATTAAAAATATGGTTATTCTAAAATAAAGAAGGCTTATTAAGTGACAGCAACTACTGCAAAACAAAACATATTAAAAGTAAAGCCTGTGATAGTTTTGCTGTGTCACCTAGTGCCACTGCTCAGAATGTGGCTTTTCAAGCTTTGCCTTCTGCAAACTTTGACGGAAAAATGAAGGTTTTGTGCAACGTCATTCTCAGTGGGTAAGGCAAGCAGTGATGTGAGCCTCTCATCCATCATGGTAGATCGCAAGTACATTTTGATGAGCCTCAATTTTGAGAAGTTCCACTAGGCAGTAGGAACTGGAGCTGGAAATGCCAGAAGAATTTGTAATGCTGCCCAGACATTTGGAAAGACATCGGCAATTTGGGTATTGTGAATGTATTGCAGGGCATCTCGTGGTGAGCCTTTTTCAGAAGGTAGCATGTGGTGGAGATGGCCTAAGTCAACACAAAGATCTGCACCATCTATGTCAAGGTGGTTGCCATCATTGAGGGATCTGTGTAGATCCATACAGTGGATGACGAGTGTCTTTTCCAGTAGCTTTTCAAGGTTGTCAAGAAATCCCCATGAGATTCGAGCTACTCAAATTGCTCTTCAGTTTGAACACAGTGTTGAGAAAAGTGTATAATTTTTTTAAAAAAAAAAATTGGACTGCCACACTTGTCATCAAGAGTCAGACCCTCATTTTCAAACTGCCTCTTCTTGCAACACTTACATGAGTGCTCCTTGAAAGTGGCATCAGCATCAAGGGCTTCTGAGAGCTCTTTAGTTGCAATAACCACCTCTGCAAAACCACTTACCCTATATGAGGCAATGAACTCCACACATTTCTTCATGAGGGGAGGCAGTAGTTACTATGTCAGGCATAGGCAAACTCGGCCCTCCAGATGTTTTGGGACTACAACTCCCATCAACCCTTACCACTGGTCATGTTAGCTAGGGATGATGGGAGTTGTAGTCCAAATAAATATGGAGGGCCGAGTTTGCCTATACCTGTACTATGTCCTTTGTATAGCCTTACTTACAATATTCACATGGAATAGACCGTCATACCATAATATGATTGATATCAAGAACTTGAAGGTCTGTTATTTGGTCCGCTGGGCATTGTGCTTCATAGCAAAGATCTGCATTTTGTTAACCGGGGTGCCCAAACTTTTTTGAAAGAGGGCCAGGTTTGATGAAGTGAACATGAGTGAGGGCTGACCAAAGTTGTTGAGCTTTATTTAGGATTGGAGTTATTGAAGTTTTTTTAGGATTTTAGCCCAGGACATATACTGCCATGGGGGCCAGATTAAATTGACTGGCAGGCTGGATTATGCCCCCGAAACAGACTTTGGACATGCCATCGAAGCCACATAACCTTATTTTGTTCGATATTGAATAGGCTTCACACTGCCTACACAACTTTCCCAGTGGCTTCATGGTGAGGTTGAAGTCATTGTCTTTTAGAATCTGCCACTATTGAACAGAGGCAGAGAATAGCATAAACATGCACTGCAGCATGCCAAAAGGGGTAATGGATTATTTAATTATGAAGCTGCATCTGAAACTACCAGATTGAGAGAATCACAGCCACAGGGAATGAACGAAGCTTATCAGTTCAGCGTAAGGAGGCCTCGCCTTGACATTACCCCTCCCTGCTCTCTGCTGGCACCATTATCATAGCCTTTGCCATGCCAGACTTAGTGTTAATATTGTTTTCCCTCAAGGTCTTCAGCAAGAGTTTATGAACTGTGCTGAATCTGACGAAACGTTTCTTTACACAAATCTTTCCCCTGTCTTCATCAACACATCTCACTGTGAGCGACATCTTCTCAGAGTAACTTACATCAGGCATGCAATCCAGTATGACACAGTAATACTTAGCTTTGTCCAACCTGCTCTGTATGTTTTTATGAATGTATTAATGTAATATTTTTGTATGCAACTGTATACCGTATTTCCGTATTTTTCGCTCTATAGGACGCACTTTTTCCCTCCTAAAAAGCAAGGGAAAATGTGTGTGCATCCTATGGAGCGAATGCAGGGGGGAGGCAGGCGGGAAAAGCCCCCAAGAGCTGCACACAAGCTCCGTGCGCTCTTGCGGGCTTTTCCCCAGGAGGGAGAAAGGACTGACTGGCCTTCTCCCGCCTTGTAGAAAAGCCTACAGGAGCCACGCGCCTTTTAAAGAGCGCGCGGCTTCTGCGGGCTTTTGCGAGAGGTAAGGGAATCCCCCCACCTCCCAGAAAAGCCAGGAGAAGCCGTGCAGCCCTTTTAAAGAGCACGCAGCTTCTGCCGGTTTTGCGGGAGATGGGGGAATTTCCCCACCTCCTAGAAAAGCCAGCAGAAGCCGCGCAGCCCCTTTAAAGAGTGCACGGCTTCTGCGGGCTTCTGCAGGAGGTAGGGGAATTCCCCCACCTCACGCAAAAGCAGGGAAAAGGTCTGGGAGAAGCACACAGGCTGCCTGCAGCCTGGCCGCTGCTCCCAGAGCTGGGGGGGGGGAATCATATTTTTTCCCCTTGATTTCCCCCTCTGAAAACTAGGTGCACCCTATGGTCAGGTGCACCCTATGGAGCGAAAAATATGGTATTTTTTGTAATGTTTTGTTGAAGTTGTCTGATGTATACCTGAAGGAGCAACTCCACTCCCTTCGTTCAGCCTGGAAACTGAGGTTCAGCTCCGAGGGCCTTCTGGCGGTTCCCTCACTGCGAGAAGTGAGGTTGCAGGGAACCAGGCAGAGGGCCTTCTCAGTAGTGGCGCCCGCCCTGTGGAAGTTAAGGAAATAAACTATCTGACTTTTAGAAGACATCTGAACGCAGCCCTGTTTAGGGAAATTTTTAATGTTTGATGTTTTATTGTATTTTTAATATTTTGTTGGAAGTCGCCCACCCAGCCAGATGGGTGAAGTATAAATAAATTGTTGCTGCTGCTGCTGTTATTTTGCTTCAGTTTTCTGTATACCGCTTAGAGATATTTTTCATATATTTAGCAGTACTGTATAGAAAATCATTAATCAATGTTCTATAATACAGTACTTCCTTGGCCATGAAGTCTATCAGTTCATTCTGAATGGTTTTCCCACAGTAGGGAGAATTACATTGCTCCCCCATTACTTCATCATAATCTTCAAGCAGCTGTACAAGTACCAGAAAATGTCCATTGTTGTCTGTAGATTCACAGAATGCTGAGTTCTGGGCCACCAGGAGCAGTGCCATATCCATTAGGTGTTTCGGCACGCCCCTCCGATGCTGATTTTTTCCGCTGATGTTCTGCATCAATGCACTCGAAACCTATATTCTGTTTCTATCCACTTGCAGTATGCAGTGAAATGCCTGGGTGACTTTTCATGCCTTTTCAGAATATCCAACAAATGTTTCCAGTCATTGGTCCTGGTACTCTCAAGTGCAAACTGGCAATGGCAGAGCCACCACTTGGAAATGTTTTTCAGAAGAAACAAAAAAACTTGTTGGTACTCTTAGAACCTGAAGTGTGAATAATAGGAACTTTTAAAATACCATGCAAAGAAATAACTGATTTGCTGATTTCCACATCATTCTGATGGGACGCGGGTGGTGCTGTGGATTAAACCACAGAGCCTAGGACTTGCCGATCAGAAGGTCGGTGGTTCGAATCCCCACGATGCGGTGAGCTCCTGTTGCTCGGTGCCTGCTCCTGCCCACCTAGCAGTTCGAAAGCACATCGAAGTCCAAGTAGATAAATAGGTACCGTTCTGGCGGGAAGGTAAACGGCCGTTCCATGCACTGCTCTGGTTCGCCAGAAGTGGCTTAGTCATACTGGTCACATGACCCGGAAGCTGTATGCCAGCTCCCTCGGCCAATAAAGCGAGATGAGTGCCGCAACCCCAGAGTCGGTCACGACTGGACCTAATGGTCAGGGGTCCCTTTACCTTTACATCATTCTGAACTTCAGTATCCCACCCCAGGGAAGTGTACAAGTCCTCTGTGTACAAGTTCAGAGGCTTACAACTCACTGCACGCAGCAACAGCATTGTGCTGAGGGTTTGCTTTTGCTGATACTGTGCAGAATCCATGCAAGAAAATTACTTAGGGTCAGAGGAAACTTTCCCCTAGATCACAAGAGCAGCAAAAGCTAGCACAAAGGTGTGGCAACCATAAGTCACAGGAAATGAAGGACTAGGTTTTCTTCAGTACTGGGTCAAACACACATTGTTCTGCACTATGTTTCAGAAATCTGAAACAGGCTCAGTGTTCAGAGACCATGGTGTAAGTTTGATTTGTGCCACTGCATTTTAAGCCAACCTATAGAATTGGGCTGTCAGAAACAATATCCTGTCTAACTACAGACCTGTTCTAGCATACTATAAAGCAACCTGGAGCTACTGATTATCATGACGGACAATATCTCAGAAGACATGATATCAGGAAGATGGATATGTGAAGGGTCTAGGAAAGTCAAATATAATATTTTTTTTAAAATGCAGGACAAAATATACGTAACAATCCTAAAGATATATATATATTTAAGAACATGACTGAAATATAGAAAACAGTGTAAACCAAACACCATGCATTACACCGGTGAAGTGAAAGTGAGCAGGGGGTGAAATCTGTAAAGGTTCCAACATGTTTGTGCTGCCAAAATGAAATTATTGCAGTTTGAACCCTAATGCCTTGGCCATCAGCAAATGTACTGTGAAAGGGAACAATAAAGTGCTCGCAATGTGAATGTACATCTGTTGTGCCAGGCAGATTCAAAAGCGTCTGAAGCAAGAGGGGAAGCGCCATGACACTCACCCACATTTATTCATTTAGTTAAATGGAAAAGTGTTGGACTGTGAAGCAACGCTGCAGACAATTTCAGTGCCTGTCAGCGTATATTAGAGAGACATTTACAAATTTGACAAAAATGAATATACTTCAGTTTGGGTCAGCCATAACTCACAGGCAGACAAGTCAGTCACTAGGATTTTGAATGACAGTTTGCTCTGCTTCTTCTAAATAGAAAACCAGATGGCAGAGGGAAAGCCATGCACTTATTCTGCTTTCTCAAAGAGACAAATTACAAGTCTCTTCTCTTGAGTCACATTAGTTTTTTTGTTTTTTAATGGTAAGAGCCCCGTCTTTCTGATATTATGTCCAGTCATATGGGTGATCAGCATTGGCAGGTGGGATTGCCAAGATACATCACTTGGTGCAGGACAGTGGAGTTTTTCTTGGTCCAGATGTAATATAATCCTGTGTATGAATGGGAATGTGTGAAACAAATTGTGTTGTGGCCAGATGGTATGCATCTGACTCTGGGATATAGAAGGAGCAGAGGTTTATTGGAAGGCTGAACATGAGTCCTTAATGTGTATATTGTGACACAGGGGTAGGAACCTCTGGCCTTCCAGATGTTCCTGGCAACTCCCATTAGGAACATCATCTGTGCTGGCAGGGGCTGATGGAAACAGGAGTCCAACAATATCTGGAAGGCCATAGATTGCCCACCCAAACTTCAAATGCACAGGGTTTCCATGCTTGATCTAATGTGTGAAAAGCCCTCTTCATGCAGTACATAGTTAAACTATGAGAGTCACTGCCACAGCAAGTAGTGATGACCACCAACCTGGAAGGTTTTAAAAGAGGATTAGATTATTTCATTAGAGTAGTCTTTCTCAGCCTTGGGTACCTAGATGTTGTTGTTCTTCATCTCCCATCATCTCTAGCTGGCCGTGGACAGGGACGTTTTCAACTGGTGCCAGCCGAACCTCCCTGGGGAGAACATTCCACAAACAGGGAGCCTCTGCAGAAAAGGCCCATTCTCGTGTTGCCACCATCTGGAGCTCTCATGGAGGAGACACACAAAAAAGGGCCTCAGAGGATGATCTTAGGGTTTGGGTAGGTTCATATGGAGAGAGGGGGTCCTTTAATTACCGCGGTCCTGATGGTAGACAAAGCCATGGGGTTAAGGCTATCAATGGCTACTTGATGGCCATTTACTTCCTTCAGAAGCAGAATTGACATGCCTCCGAATACTAGTTATTGGAGAACTTACAATCTTATGGGCCTTGGGTCTGACCCAGCAGGAGTCATGTTCTTGTGAGAAGGAGAAGAAGAGGCCTGAAAATAAAGGAGTAATAATAGTGGCCTAAATTACAGTACTCCAGTAAGGATTGCTGAGATAATATATGTGAAGTACTTTGAACACTTGAAATGTGCTATATAAATGCTAAGTATTATTATTATCACTCCTGCAACTGCACAAATAATCCCATGAATATTCACAGCAAAGCAATTTTAAAAAAAAAAGCCACTCCAAGAATAACGTTGCTCTATCTGCAAGCTTCTGAAATGTTTGTGTTTGTGATGACCTGTAATTTCCCACTGCATTAATCTGGAAGGCCACCACATTTTGAGTAGCCTGTTCTTAATCAGGACAGGGAGATGTATCATGTCTAAAATAAACTTTATATATTCTTCCACACTCAGTAGATGGAGATGAATTATCCCATGGCTACAATATCTTTCTCTACTTGGCACTTAAGCATCTTGAATATATGATGGATGGAAAAATAAATGTAAAACTGTTATTTCCAAAATAGATTATTCTAACTAACGTAGCTAACAGTCTTCTGTGTGCGTTTTAATGAACATTTCCTTTACATTCAGGATGATAATTACATTTTCCCCCCTAATATATTATGGAAAACCCGCCGTTTCAAGAAGCTTGGTCTCTCTGGCATATACGTGACAGAATTTTAATTGGTACTAAGAGCATGCTTGAGTTTCCCATTTACTAAGCTATATTCACATTGCTTCACTTTCAAGTGTGCTATTCTGTGTAAGAGAAAATAATTTCCATTCAGCTTCACTGGTATGTTATTAATGAAAATATAACAGTGCTTTCTCTTAGAAGATAAAGTGAAACTGACCCAAAAAAGTGAAATGTGTTTGCAGTAATTCTGCATCTTACATTTTTGTCAGGTGAAGAATGTAATATTAGGTTGTAAATCAATGTGATGGGCTGTTCGTTACACTTTGATGCTTAGTGATTAAGTGTTTTACATGTTGCTAAATAGCCCTAAGAACATTAACATTGATAATGCAACAATTTGGTCCAATTAATGTTTGTGGAAATCTTCAATGATGGCTCCATTTTCTAGCTGAGCTAAGAGGGAGGTGTTATCATTTATTACAAACATTTTCAGCAACATCAAAAAGCACCAAGGCTCTTTGGATGTGTGTGGGTGTTTGTTACAGTGATTGCTGTGAAAGGGCTTGAAAGTATTTGCCAGTTCAGGAAACTTAGTTTTCACCCTATATTGGCTTCCATGGTGATGTTTTCATGTAGCTAAAACTTATTGGCTAAGAACCATAGTGTTAATGGTAAACCTTGTCACTTGAGGTGTGCATGAACCCAAATATTCACCTCATGCCTGTGTTTGTGCTTTGGTAAAATAAAAAGTCTGTATCAGTTTCTAGGTTGCTCTGTGCTCTCTCTGTGCTTCAATCTGTGTTGCAGGTGGTTAGGGATCAGTGAATCTGTCAATTTCAGTTTCTCATTTTTCCAGTCTTCCATTTACACATCAATTTGCAATTTTTTATTTTTGAAAGTCCTCATGAAAATCCACCAGCAATTTAGTGCAAGTTTATCCCGATACACACATTATTTTACCCAATATACACATTTTGGCAAAACATACTTTCCCTAGCATGCCTCCATGCCATTTTCAGTGAAATCTGCTGAACGCCAGTGATTGTTAAAGTTTCAGGCAAAATTATGAATGAGTCAACAAAAGCATACCTACAGAGGCACTCCTATAAAACAATAGTAAGTTATAGTGGGGTGTGTGTGTTTTCCCCCATTACAGTGGTACCTTGGGTTACATACGCTTCAGGTTACATACGCTTCCGGTTACATACGCTTCAGGTTACAGACTCCGCTAACCCAGAAATAGTGCTTCAGGTTAAGAACTTTGCTTCAGGATGAGAACAGAAATCGTGCTCTGGCGGCGCGGCGGCAGCAGGAGGCCCCATTAGCTAAAGTGGTGCTTCAGGTTAAGAACAGTTTCAGGTTAAGTACAGACCTCCGGAACGAATTAAGTACTTAACCTGAGGTACCACTGTAGTAGTTTTAAACCACTACAGAGTTGCTGTTTTCTATAACCTCAGAGGTCTCACTCTTCCGTTACACTAAAAACTGGACCATCTAGTCGTAACTGAATAAACTTTACCCATGTAATAGTGAGTGATTTGGCAGTGGCGATTTTTTTCTTCTTCTTCCCACGATGGCATTTTATCAATTGCTGTCTGGCTATCCTGCATCTTCAGATACAGAAAGGTAGTAGAGAGCACTGAAGTGATGCATGTGGTGGATGCTCTGCAACATTGATTAAGGAGCTCATCCAAGTCAATGTCTTTCCACCCACACAGTTAATCTCTGTAGTGGATTTTGAAGGGAAATTTTTCTTCCCACTTGAATGTTTCTTAAATATCACCTCCGTTATCTCCCCAGTATGGCAAGCGGTATTTGAAGCACCCTGCCATTAAAACGTGATTGTGCATATGCACTTACTTTCTTTGGTATGCACCAAAATATGTGTAGTATTAATTACTGCTGATTTTTAAGTATGTGCCAAATGATTTTCATAGGAACGTTATGCTATAGGAAAAAGTCACTCCAGGAGCGGAGGCAGATGTTACAACGGCACAGGCACAAGCCATTAATTTACACCTGAGAGAATTCTCTTCTAGCAACATTTGGCCTCAAATTAAGAACCAGCGAGATGGTCAGAGATAATGACAAAACAAGACTGAACAGAGACAAGGAGCAGAGGCTGTGGTCATCCATCAACCCTTTAGCTGCTTCTGGTGTTTTGCTGCAAGGTCCATGGACATTGCTAACGGAAGGCAGGCCAATAAGGTTGAGACCTACTGGTTCCTGCGAGGAATTGATGCTCTGAGATCAGCTGAATATGAGGGCTGAGATTCATCATGGTAAGGTACAATAGAAGCAGAATGACTGTTGTTTCTATAATCAAACCACTTCCTTTTTTTTAAAAAAAGGTAAAAGGTAAAGGACCCCTAGACCAGGCATGGCCAAACTTGGCCTCCCAGCTGCTTTTGGACTACAGTTCCCATCATCCCTGACCATTGGTCCTATTAGCTAGGGATGATGGGAGTTGTAGTCCCAAAACAGCTGGAGGGCCAAGTTTGGCCATGCCTGCCCCTACCTATTTATCTACTTGCACTGGTGTTCTTTTGAACTGCTAGGTTGGCAGGAGCTGGGACAGAGCAATGGGAACTCACCCCGCCTTGGGGATTCGAACCACCGACCTTCTGATCTGCAAGCCCAAGAGGCTTAGTGATTTAGATCACAGTGCCTTCAAGGTTACTCCACCAGTATGTCCATTCCCATGCCCTCAGATTGGCAGTGCTTGTCCGTGTCCCATCTTTAAGGGATAAGACTACCATTTGTGTTTTGAATCATACCTCCTCTGTGGTTACTTCCTCTGCATAATCTTCTGGTAATAGAAATGCACATGTGGTTTCTTTGCTGCCGAATGGGTTAGTGGCCAACAGTGCCGAATTTATGTATAGGCTAAGTAGGCTGAAGCCTAGGGCCTCTAAATCTAGGGGGCCTCGCTGTCCCGCCCGCTCCCCAGCAGGCAGACTCCCCTCTCCCAGGATTGCAAACCGAAGACTTCATTCGAAGTCAGGGCAACTTGGGCCTCTAAATCTGTGGGGCCTCACCAGCCTGCCTGTTCCCCAGTGCCACAATCTCCCCTCTCCCAAAATTGAAAACCCAAGAAATCATGCGAGGGCAGGGCAACTCAGGCCCAGCTACGATGAGACTCAGAGCTAGCCAGTGGGGCCCAATTTGAAGAAGTGGGGTGCAACTTGATTTTTTTTTTGTAGGGCCCCAGTTCACAGCCAAAGTCTGCAAAATCTTACGGATATAAATAAAATCCAACTAGATTGTCCTGGTGCGGGGGGGGCATAGTAGTGGCATGGGGGTGCTTAGTTTTAGCATGGTGTGATGACTTCAGAATGGCACTACACAGATAATATCTGGGTCAAATAAATAAAGTATAAATAAATAAATAAATAAATAAATAAATAATTTTGGAAGAATTACAACATAAGGCCTCAACTTCATTTTTAATAGCATTTCCAATGCAGTTGCCATGTCCTGAATATGTAAATCAATGTACATTGTGCCACGTCAGGAATGTGAAGAGGCAGTAATTGAGTTCGTAAATGCTAGACCATAATTGCTTAGCATTTAAGTGACCTTTTTAAGTAACAGAAGCTCCCCTACTGTTATTTAAATTTCTCAGGTTTGGGGGGGTTTGACATATTTATTGTAAAAGAAATCTTTGACTTGGTTCCTTTTATTAATGATGTCAACCGGGCCCCATGTGCATTCTGAAGCACTATCTGAGGAAATGCTATCAGCAGATTTAAAAGCAAACAAAAGCATTGTGCTCAAATTTAAGAAGAAAAATGACCCATCATTATGACTGTACCAGAAGAAACAAGAGGTTATTTATTTCATAACAGACTATGAAGAAGATAAGTTTTAGAACTTAACCAGATGTCCTTGGGGAGGGTTATAGCACAATATAGCAAAGTTTACATATATATGATCAGTTATTTGACTGCCCCTTGGATTGATACATAGGTTTGGATTAAATATTATTTGGGCTAAAGTTGGGCCAAATTTCACTTGCTTTTTCGGATGAACATCCCCTCTGCAAAAAAATGGGCAAGCAATTTTTCTGCACTTTAAACTGCATGTGGCCGCCCCACACCTCTCTCTATACCTCCCAGCTGCTTTTTTTGATCACAGAAAGAAGCACTGACAGAGGAAGAGGAGGGCGGGGGGAGCACACCGTCCCCGGCAGACCAATCCTGGTGGTGTGCAATCGTGGTTGCCCCCCACCCGCACTGGGAGCCACGCCCTTGCAGGCAGCACATCACAGCTCCACCACTGGAAAGAAGTACAGGCAGGTGACTGCAACATGAACTGTGAGGCCACTGCTTGAGGGCTTTAAGAAAACAGCTCAGCTGAATGACCAAGAAATTTGCAGCAACTGTACAATAGTGGTGAAGTCATTACCCTCAGCCATCTCATTGCCTGAAAATTACTTAAGGCTGTCTCATCCTGATACCTTCAATGAAAATCACCTCCCCTTGCACGTCCTCATTTTCATGAGGTTTCAGTTCACACATACCCCTTTGTGAGCAGCTCAAAAAATGTGATGAACATCCTGATTTGCACTGTCACTAGGGATGGGAAAGAAATTCAATCCAGATTGTTTTTAAAGGCAAATCTACTTAAGTCACACTTTCTCAAACAGTATGTGAACTGAGACACAGCAATCCATTGAAATGTGCACTCGAGACAAGTAATATATACAATAGGGCATATATTAGGATAAGGTGTGCGTAAGAATGGCCAAATGTCAGTGACAACAACATATAAAAATGTGTTGTACTAGGAAACATTGCTTTCCAAGAATGTGGATATCAGGCAAATTTGTATTCAAGCGTGTGTATATTAAGGAAGAAATTGGACTAAAATACTGGTGAATTTCTTGAGGACTTTAAAACAGAGAGGTTGCAAATTAAAAATGAGAAACTGAGAAAAAACAAAATTTAAAAATTTGCTCATCTCTAACGGGTGGCGCTGTGGTCTAAACCACTGAGCCTTGGGCTTGTCAATCAGAAGGTTGGCGGCTCAAATCCCCACGACAGGGTGAGCTCCCGTTGCTCGTTCCCTGCTCCTGCCCACCTAGCAGTTTGAAAGCACATCAAAGTCCAAGTAGATAAATAGGTACTGCTCCGGTGGGAAGGTTAGGGTGCGCTGCTCTGATTCGCCAAAAGCGGCTTAGTCATGCTGGCCACATGACACAGAAGTTGTATGCTGGATCCCTCGGCCAGTAAAGCTAGATGAGTGCCACAACCCCAGAGTCGGCCATGACTGGACTTAACTGTCAGGGGTCCCTTTATCTTTACCTAACAGTCCCATAGTTCTAGGAATACATAAATCGTCCGCTCCAAGTGATTAGGGTTTATGGTGTGTCGCCTGCTATAAATGGAACACAAAATTGGGGAGGGAGGCCAGGCATTTGTTTTTCTTTCGGATGGTCCATGGTATTAAAACTACTTGCCCTGAGGAAGAGATGGTTCTGTCTCCTCATATGATGCAATGAGTGTTTGGAAAGCCCCTAAATCTTGATTCCACCTCACAGATGGCATTGTGTGTGTTTTTCATCCCTCCTCCTGGGTTATCAAGGAGGTATTAGAACTACAAATCCCAGTGCTGACCTCTCTGCTGTCCCTTGCCCCAGACTCTCCTGCTACCAATTTTCCTTGCCCTTTTCACAAAACAAGCTTGGGAAAGGAGATAGAGCAGGAAATGGTGGCAGGGAAGGCTGTAGAATGGATGGCTGCAACACAAGTTGATTGCGAACCAAACCAAATCTTCAAAGCGAAGCTCCCCCACCCCCCACCCCGTATTTAATCAGTATGTCATTTCCAAACTGGGAAACTTCTGTTCTGAACCCCCACAATTCCAATATTTGGCACCAGCCTACTTAAAAGAAAGGGCCCTTAATTGTAATGAGGCATTACACTATCCATAAAAAAGGTATTGCCTAAAGAGGATTGCATCACAAATTGAAAAGCCACGGATAATAACTGCAGGCAGGAAGGAAACAGGAAGTCAGTAAACATTAAATCAATAGAAAGACAGCTGCTAGATTATTTCAAATGAAACCATTTACTTCTGGCGGGCATTTGCACCATCCTGTGCATACCAATAGTCACTATTCATGCTCATTCATATTCTTGAGTCTGTACAGAAACTAAATGATGTCCACAAAGTAGAGATAGTCTGATTTTAAAGAGTAGCAATAGGTGAGGAACACAGGAAACTGCCTTTCACTGAGTCAAACCTTTGGTTCGTTTTAGCTCGGTATTGTCAACACTCACTGGCAACAGAGATGCCACAGATGTCTTACATGTGCAGTACAACTGAGCTCTGGCCTAAAACAGGGGTGCCAACTTGAATAAAATATTGTGGGAGCCCAGCTATGCCCCACCCCACTTAATCGATCGCATGACACAGTGCATGCAAACTATATGAATGGCAATGCCCATCAATTGGGGGCGCGGCCGTCTCAAATATTTTATTACTCCACATACTATTCCATGCTGGGATATTATCTTGGCTCAAATGAAACTGGCCCTCACAAAAAGTAAATAAATAAATAGCCTTGAAATTTATACATCTCCTTTCTTTAGGACAGAAATGGGGAACCTCTATCCCTGTCACCTGATTCCAACTTCCCTCAGGCCCAGCCAACATGGCCAATAGTCAGGGATGATGGGAGTTGTAGTTCAGCAACATCTAGGATTCTCCATCCCTTCTTTAGTAAACTGGTTGCCAGAGTTATTCCCCAAGCAAGCCTGTGATAAGCTGCTCCACTTTTCAAGCGTGCCTAAAGTTTTCAACCCAGCTTCCACTTTGTCAGCATTGTTATGGAAATTGGCCTAAAGACACACACTCATTATTTTCTTATATTTTGTATTTGGATGTATCATAAACATTCAGCTTTTTGGTAAAATATATGGAAAATGAATTAAAACCTGAGGAAGAAATTCACGTATATTCCACCCATGTAGCTGAGTGGTTTTAAAATTTAAAACACCTGTGAGAAATAGCAAAAGTCATATAGATTAGGATGAAAGTCCAGTCTGAGGTCTGTCTGCCAGTCTAGATCCATCTACGGTTTTTCTCCCCCTGGTATCTTGCAATCACTGGTGATTTTTTATCCACAAAGCTTCGCTGTCAGATTGTGAAGTGCTATTATCCTCATGGTCCGCTTGCAGACCTGAAGCATACAGTCAGTGAAGCAATTTAATTAATGCCACACACACTTGATGCTCATTCCATGGAGTCAAGCCAAATCTGTCATCTGATCCCAAGTCAAGCATCTTATCCACTAATGCATTCTTGTATGCCATACTGAGACACTCACCTACGTATTCAAGTCTCCTGACTTCCACTGACATTCTATTAATTTGAACAGGAGCTCTGCACATACCTATACTATGGAATTAAAGCAAAGCTCTGTTTGCGTTAGGTGATTGATTATAATTAGTAGATGGCTCACAAATATGGAGCAGGACAGTACCTAAGTAGGAGACAGGGAGATTTCCTGAGTGTTGAAGTTATTTGTTTGCTTGAGTTCTTTTATTTATTTATTTTGACATGCCAAATAGAAATCTGTCTGTACCTGTGCAATATATCTTAGCTTCTACCTGGAGCCAAAGGTGGCAGCCGAGAAGATGGATGGCAGTTCCACACAAGTATAAACTGACTCTCGCAGCCCCCCAGTTTAACAGATTTAGATGAAATTTTGAGCATGAGCTAATATTAGGAATGATACTTATCCCGCTGCTTTTTAGAATATTAAGTTGAGAAACCACAAAATGGTGGCCAAACAACATTTGATTTGACAACAGTGCAAAATGTGTTGAAAATGCATTATAAAACCAATTGTATTAGTTAAAGGACACTGAACGCTGCTTCATGTGAATTATGAACCAAGATTCTTCAACATTGTGCTGTTGAGAAAATAGAAAAATAAAAAACGCCTACCAAAATCACTTACCTCTCAATTAAGATAGAAATATGTGCATAATTCCATAATCAGAACAATCCAAGGTTTAGAACTACATAAAGTGATTCCAATGTTACTTTAGAACTACTCTTTACTAATTTTATTTGTTTTTATAATTGCTTTTATATCGCCATGTTAAGTATTTCTGTTTAAGATACAGTACAGGCATGAAAACAGGATTAAAATGTGACCATTGTACAGAGGAAAAAACATTTAAAAACTCTTTATTTCCATGAAGTTTTAATAGAATCTAAACCGACAGAAGGAAAAACTGGAGGTGTGTTATTGGTGTGGAACAAATGGACAGCAAACAGATGGAAATTGCACATCAAAGGAAAATCTTTAAACTGATGTGACTCAACCATTTCTTTCTGAAATGCAGCCAGAGGCATCCCATCTCTTTCCTGCCATTTGATTGCAGGTTTGCGAGACTCTCCCTCAACGCCCTCAGTTTCTCCTGTAGCACCCAAGCCCCTATCTCTAATGCTTTCATTTGTGTTTCACTTTGGGCTATTGTCACCATCTTCCAAATAATTTTGTTTAAAGCCCACTTAAACAGCCTCACCAAGCTTCAGCCAAACATGTTCCTCCCAGTCCATCTCTGGCCAGCAGTTCTTCATTAGAGGAGCTAAGACCACAGACACAGAAAGTGAACCTGTTTCATGGACCCCATCTGAGTAACGATTCTTCTGAAGTATTCTTCTCTCTCTTCATAGTCTTCTGTGCTATCTTTTACAGGAAGAATGGATGAGAACCGAAACTGATCCCCAAGAGCAGGCATAGGCAAACTTGGCCCTCCAGATGTTTTGGGACTGCAACTCCCATCATTCCTGACCACTGGTCCTGTTAGCTAGGGATAGTGGGAGTTGTAGTCCCAAAACATCTGGAGGGCCGAGTTTGCCTATGCCTGCCCAAGAACATGTCTCTTCCTCCCCAAAGTTTCAAATGCAGAGGTAGATGAGCAATAAGTAGGCTTGATAAGATTTGGTAAGCTGTTGCTATTGCATGCTTATGTTATTGCCATTCTATGACTTGAAAGCTGCTGTGAGAGCATTATGAAGTTGCATGAGATAAACAACTTTGGATAGTCTTTCCTTGCCCAAACAATCGACTCTGTTATGCATGGAGACAACAGCAACCTAATTTGGGATGAGGGGGTTGAGAGAGAAAATAAAATAAAAAGGCTCTTTAGAAATTCAAATGTAGTATTAAAATTATAATGGGTCTTGTCTTAAAACTACAACTGACATTTATTAGTGTAAAAAAAAAAAGGTAATAGCAAGTGGCTTTGCTAAATGAAAAAGTCTTATATTCGAGATTATAGCCATTGTTGAAAGCAGCAAATGCATTAAAATGACATTTATGTTTCAGACTTGTTGTGTAGGAGTGTAAGGTTAATGAAAGAACTACAAGATCGCATTTGTAAGAAATATTTCTTTTGGTAGGAGTAATGTGCAGCTACCTGGTGCTGTTAATATTCTTTGCCAACAGTCAGTAGACTCTAAGGTCTGACATGTTATTTATTTGATAAAGTGCTTTATTCCAAAGCTCCATTTTTTTGGTATGTCATTTATTTCCACTATGTTTTCAAAGTAAATTCAATAAGCCATCCTATTTGTTAAACAGAACTTAACCAATCAGCTATTTCCAAAATCTTGGGGATGTGTAGAACTCCTTCAAGTTATGAACTTAGTGGGTCAGGGATAGGATGATGGATGATTTCTTAGTAACCTTTCTCTAAATAACCTAAGGCAACTTGCAGAGAACTGCCATAGCCATCTTCATGTTAAAATATGAGTTCCTTTCCTTCAACAATGTCTCACTTTTAAAGACTTTTAAAGCCTCAGTGACCCCAGAAGATCATATTACACTAGTCAAATCTCCACTAGTCAAAAGATATTTAGTTATCTGTATTAGTGTTGAATTGCTGTGTTACAATAAATCAAGCTATGTCTCATATAAAGCATGAGTGTGTCATAGACAAACATAAAAGAGCAGAAATCAAGAGGCAGCAATCAGGAAAGACAAATGCTTCCTTAAATACATTCATCCCTGTGCAATTCAATGGTTAAACAGCAGAAAATCAAGAGCATTGTTTCACAACCGGAGGTAACTATACTAAGGACAAAGATTCTAAATTACATCTCTGAAGGAACTTGTAAAATAAAATGCACTCATCTTAGAACTGAGTTGGCTGTTGAAAGAATTTCATATAGAAACAGAATCACCGATGTTCTATTTCAGCTTACTGCTGTAGCCTTAGGGGGAATCTAGTGCTCTTTTTGAGTTTTCTAGCTCCTGTCACAAAATGGTAATTGTATTTTGCATTAGGTAGAATAAATTAAGAATAAACCATTTACTAAGTTGGGCTGGTCTGAGCCTGAACGACTGTACAGTGGACGTTTGGGTTGCGAATGTGATCTGTGTGGGAGGCACATTCGCAACCCGCAGCATTCGCAACCCGCAATCACGGGTTGCAATTCGGCGCTTCTGCACATGCTCAATCGCCGAAACCCTGAAGTAACCCATTCCAGTACTTCTGGGTTTGGGCGTGTCCGTAACCCAAAAAAAACGCAACCTGAAGCGTCTGTAACCCGACGTATGACTGTACTGATAAGATGGACAGGTGTTGGATCCAACGATACTTTTCCCGCAACCCAGCCTGTCATATGGTAGGAAAGAAGCAAGCAAGCAAGCTGGCACATTTCCTGGCTCACACACAGCCTGTGGGGTTGACAACTTGCAACAAAATATGGAACGGGTTCTGAAGAAGGTGACAACGGTCAGCAGTACGGTGAGCAACTCCTATGAGGAATAGTCCTGTTTAGCATGGAGAAGGCTGTAGGGGGAGATGAAAACAGTCTTCAAATACCTGAAGGTCTGTCACAGAGAAGATAGTGAGGACATGCCTTCTGGGGCAGCGGAGAAAATAACTAGATCCCTACAGACCTCCAGTTTTAAGATCAGCAGAGACGGTCCTCTTGGTAGATCTGCCACCCTCAGAAACTTGGGGGGGGGTGGCAGCCCAGCAGAGGCCCCTGTCTGAGGCAGCTCCTGACTTGTCAAGCTCCCTTCCCACAGAGGTGTGTTTGGCACTTTCACTATACAGTTTTTATCAAATGCTTGAAGGCAGACCTCTTTTCCCTAGCCTTCGAAACCCGAGATGGATATTTCCCTTTTTTGTGACTGTAAATTGTATAAAGCTATTTTGAATGTTGCATTTTAAATTGTTGTAACATACCCTGAGGCTTTAAGGGTGAGGGTCTGGCAATGAAATCATCATTATCATCATTTTTGTTCATAGAATCATAGAGTTGTACAGGTGGAAGGGACCGTGAGAGTCATTTAGTCCAGCGCCCTGCAATGCAGGAATCTTTTTGCACGGCGTGGGGCTCGTACCCGTGATCCTGAGATGAAGAGTCTTAAGTGCTACTAACCGAGCTATGCTGCACGCTTTAAGTTAAGTTACAAGACAGTAGACTTCAGCTCAACATAGGAGAAACCTCTTGATGGTAAGACTAGTTTGACTATAGAAACAAATACCTGGAGGAATGTTGAACTCTGTGGGTGGTATTCAGTGCTAGCCCAAGTTAGAGTAGACTATTGAAGTTAATGGACAGGGCAAACTTATATTCAGGCATAGGCAAACTCGGCCCTCCAGGTGTTTGGGGACTATAACTCCCATCATCCCAAGTTAGAGTAGACTATTGAAGTTAATGGACAGGGCAAACTTATATTCATTAATTTCAATGGATCTAACCCAGGCATAGGCAAACTCGGCCCTCCAGGTGTTTTGGGACTACAACTCCCATCATCCCTGACCACTGGTCCTGTTAGCTATGGATGATGGGAGTTGTAGTCCCAAAACATCTGGAGGGCCCAGTTTGCCTATGCCTGATCTAACCAATAATTTGCATGCAACTCTCTCTCTTGCTAGAAGCTGGGCAGAGAGCCCTTGGAGATGCTTTTGCTCTGGATTTCCTGCCCTCAGTAGGGGAAGGCACCCTCCAAATCTATGACTGTATTTGGAGAGCCATGCACATGATTATTCAGCTAGCTGGTGGTCCATCTGATTAACCTGAAAGACCAATTGCTAGGGCACAAAGGACAAATGATGAAAGCTCAACCCTCAGAAAAGGTGCATACCTAGTGACATTTATTTATTTCAAAGTTATGCTTCCATTTGCATAGTGCCAGAAAGGATATCTGCTACTGAAATCATTCAGGTTTCTGGCTATGTAAAGCAATCATCATAAATGCAGTATTTCAGCAACCTTTTATGAAAATCTCATGTTGTTGTTATTCAAACAGGGCAAATGTTACTGAGTAATCAATCTATTTATAAAGCTGCTTTCAAGAACATCACCCCCTAACAGAACTGCGAAATGAAACTTTTACAAGTAGGTAATAAAAGACACATCTGCTGCAAGAGAAGGAGCTATTTCTGGCTATAAAGTAGGTCTAGAGGAGGCCTGCATGACTTGCGACCCACCAAGCAAAATGCAACCCACACATCGGAGCCTGCAAGCTGCTTGTTGAAAGACACCCTCTTGTCTTTGCCATGATGGCAGGGAAGGCAGGAGACTTCAGAGCCTCTTGTAGGTCATGCATAGGTGGTAGGCTGTGTGCCTAATGGCAGGCATCTCACCGCCACCAGTTCTCCTTGGAACAGAAACAAAATCAAGAAATAGCATGGGACAGCTCAGCTTATTCTAGCAAAACTGAGTTAAACTGAAAGCCAATGCCAGGAGACTAGCGACAACTGTGTTTGCCAATGCTCACAACACCTGGCGGGGGAAGAGAGAGAAGGTGTGTTCTCTCACTTTCTCTCTCCTGCTGCTGCTAAGATCAGCAGCCAAGTAGGCCGGCAGGAGGGTAGGGATCAGAGACAGGGAAGGAAAAATCTCTCAAATTGGGTTTCTCTCAGCTTCTTAATTTTTTTCCCAGTCTTAAATTCTGTTCTCCATATTTCTGCAGCAATTCTTAATCCTCACGAAATTTTGTTAGCATTTTAGTGTGAATTTCTCCTAATAAAACACAGTTTGTATGCAGTTTTGACTAAGCAACATTCCCTAATGTAATGCATTATGTAGATTTTCACAGGTGTATGCATTTTTAATGCACATTTTCCCCATATCTGCATTACTTAGTTAGCCAAGTGAGTCTGAAAATTTGGAGTAGTACAAAGTTAGAAGGCTAGCTGTGTTGTTTTTGTTCACATATTGGTTCAATAATATGAATTTTGCATTTTTTTCTTTTAAACGCAAACAAAAACCTATCAGAGACACACACGTTGTTGGAGTAGTAATGGAGACAAGTGTTTGAGACAGATGGAGACTCAGAGAAAAATCCATAAGTCATAATGCTCATCTTACATTTGAGGTGAACATTAAGAGCAGCTGAACTGTATTTTCCAAGCAAGATATTATGAAGAGTCTATGATATCTGTAGCTGAGTTCACTTGGTTGGTCACAAACTGCATGGATGCTCTGGAGTGTCCTATTATGATATAAAAGTATTGGAAGAAAAACTTCTCATATAAATAACGTTTGGGTTCCTTATAGGAGAGCAAAACTATATGAAAACCATATATATATATATATATATATATATATATATATATATATATATATATATAAAATTTTTCATTAATAACAATCCAATATAGACCACATTAATAAATTACCAAATCATAATTCAATTAAAAAAGCCAATTGTCAGATTCCAATTTAAACATTTTAGTTGGCTTCCTATGTTCTGATTTTAGGAGATTTTTAGGAGATGTTGATTCCTTGTTCCCACTCCAATCCGCTTATTTAATCCAAATAATAAAGTTCCGATGTTGATCTTTTATTTTAACAGCCACTGATGCGTTGACTTTCGTTTGTATTAAACTATTCCAAATCCTTTAATTTGCAAGAGGAGTTTATATCTGGCAACTTTCTGTATGGAGTGGTTTTTTTAACGTTCAATCTTCCTTTCTTGTTGCAATCAATCATTTTCAGCATTCCCCCCCACACACACACACTCCAAGGACTCAATTTTACTGCGTAGTGACCTTTCGCCATCTTGTTTTTCTTAAAACCGAAAATGGTCTGGCATCCGGTATCTGGCCATTACTCCAGGCAGACTTCCAGTGTTTTCTTTGAAATTTTTCCCATCTGATAACAAGCTGATATCTCACCAACACCATAATAAATCAGTCTTCCGTGGGGGGGTATTGCCACAGAACATCCCAATATTTTCCACACAGTTCCATTATTTCAATTAATCCATAAGCATTATAAAGTTCTTGTTGATTCCCTTTTGCAGTCCATTAATAATTGCAATCCATTAATAATTACAATCCATTACTAGCTTATTTTTTCTTCTTCGGTGAAGAGCTGCCAAATCATAAAAGAGCAAAGTAAATATATGAAGAGAAAATGAAAGCTTCTCTCCACCACATACTAATTCAATTACGACGAAAATCTTCTCCAGATTAAGACCTTGGCACTCAGTGGCTGATTCATTTAGCAGGTTAACTTGTCTCCTTCTTCCAGAACATGCCTGTTTCTTAAGTCCGAATTCTGATATATCTTAAAAAACAGAAGAATCTCCACTCATGGTTGGAGAGTTTCCGAAGCGTGCAGTGCTTTGCACTCAGCATCCCCTCCCCCCTGCATTCCATAGGAGCAGGAGGCAGGTACCGGACAAATGAGAGCTCTCCCTCCCCCGACCCGGGGGGGGGCTTGCAAGGATAATTACTCTCAAATTAGCCTTAATTGGCTGCATGCCCAGGGTCTGCTATCATGGGAACCACTGTTCACCGAGGCAGCAAAACCAGGAGTCATGAAATACTATTCTCAGGTGGGTGGGGATCATGAGCTAGGTCTCTGAATGGCACTTGGGTACTCAGATGCAAAAGAGGACAGGACTCCTGCATCTTTCATAATTATGCAGATAAGGGCAATTCAGTAGGCGTAGCTTGTGGATCGAGGGCCCGACCCCCGCTATGTGAAATAAACACACAAGGACACGTGATATAAGGTTAATGGGCAAGAAAAGGCCACAACTTTATTGATTACAGCAGTGAAAAGGTATTGGCTTAGGCATTGGATGACTATAGGAGGTGGGTTTATTCACCAGTAGGTGGAGCCTGTTGATGCTAATCCAACTATAGGCTCACCCCTGATGTCACCGAGGGTCGTGCCATGGCCTCCCGCCAAGCAGGCATCGGACGGATACACGACCGCCAGATTCCTTTAACGGAATAACCCACGGTAGATAGCATAGGCGATGGCCACACCTAGCCCTTGACACACATGAATCCAATGCCTAACCTACCCACCAATACCACAAAAGTTGTGACGATTGCTACGAGGTAGGCGAAAAAACCAAAAAGCCTAATGCCAAATGGAAAAATTCCTACCAGGCCCCCCAGACAACCGGGGCGACCAACCTAAGGTCCATAGCAAGGCCAAAAAACCTAGACCCTGAGCTAAATGGGAGTGGAGGGTGGGTGACTCGCTGCGGGACGACGACGACTGAGGAGGAGGCGGAGCTGGAGCCGCAGCATTAAGCTGCTAAACACGCCCCCCGGAGACACCTGGTTGGCTGCCTCCGGTGGGCGTGGGCACCAGCCAGGTGAGGAGGGGCGGGGGCTAAGGCCCCCGGCCAGGGGCGGAGCTCGGGCTCCCGCCCACAACCACTCCCCTCTCTTCCAGGGAGGAGAGTCTTTCTCAGAAAAGCTACACCTCTCCTCCTTTTTGCCTGCACACACTACCTGTGCCACAACTCTGATGGAGAATCCACAGAACACATGTCCAGAAATGCTCACACATTGGTAAATACAGCTATATCTATCTATGGTTCTTGTCCTTTGCAAAATTCACTTTGGACATTTCATCAGGTTCATATAAAGGCAAGTAACTCAGAAGTTATCTAGTACACCAAGCCAGCCCCTTGGACAAAAGACACTTAATTTGGTTTGGTTCAGTGGCACATCTTCATTAACCTTCAGACTGTAGACCTCTTCCAGGAAAATCTTTTACCCTTGAACATCCCCAATGATCAGATAGTTTTTAATTAATTGAGAGTGAAATGAGCTTCTTATTCTTCTTTGTAACACCAGCTTGTATGATTTTGCATCTGAATGACTGTTCTGCGATCTAGTGTACAGAAACCCACTGATCAAAATAGCTTTCTGTATTCTCTAAGTCTTGCCTTTCTCCTCTTGGATGCGACTTCATGCCACACACTTTGACTCACCCCTCATATTGCTCATTCTTAAATCACATGTTGCCTGGTTAAAAGTTTGAGGGGAAATGATCTGGGGAACTAGTCTTCTGCTTGACCAGATACTCAGTGAAAAACAAGAGGGAACTTTCAACTTCTCATATGAAGGATGAAAAGTATAATTACGAATGATGTTTTGAGGACTCCTGAGTCCTCACCAAGGTCTTATTCAATACAGCTTTGGAAATATTTCAGTGAAGCTTATTCCTCAGGATGGTTTATGAGCTGTACTTTAGACTGCTTGCTGATCAGAATGACATTTTTTAAGCTAAAATATTTTTTTATGTTAAAAGCTATGGGGATACTTTATGTTGTTAATACTCTGGTGATATGCATGGAGTGCTCACAACACTTTATATTTCTTCAATCAGACGCAATCCTGTGTGGCTATAAATCTCTCCAACATTCAATATTAATGCAAATCTTACAGTGCTTTTAAGAAATGCATCCCACAAACCCAAGTTAGTTAGCCTGCAGTCTTTTCTTGGAAAGTAGATTAGTGCTATTTACAAGAGGCTGGAATGCAGATACTTCGAGTCTTGATGATGCAAATTACTTTGCTCTGTCATTAATGTGTTGTAATCTGCAGCTGCCACAGTATCTATCAGCCAGACAGGCAAAGAGGCATCATCCACAAGTGATGTCTGGGCAATTTAAATTATATTAGCTAGGGAAATATTCCAGAGGAGGAGAGGAAGTAAAGTATATAGCCAGGAATATTTTTAGAGTCTCATGATATCTGTGGTCGCAAAGCCTCAAATAGCCAGAGCAAGGATCCTCTTCATCTCATGTTATTTGAATTTTTCAATGTTCGGGAGTATCTCCAATCTCTGACAAATATACTTCGTGGGTAATTGCTTTGGAATATCACAGTTGTGCTGTTCCTTCGATGAATGACAGGAAGTGGCGGTAGAATCAAACTTCCACCCGCATGATGTGAGAACCTTTGTGTTTGTTGGGGAGCTAAAGCAAAGGAACGAACCAAACAGGAAGAAACATTCAGGGAGGGACAAAGTATGAGCTTTGGTTCCTTGTTTTTCCAATCTTAAATTCAGTTCTCCACATTTGCGCATCAATTTGGTGGTGTGTGTGTCCCCATGAAACTTCATCAACAGTTTATTGTAAATCTCTCCTTATGTCTATGTTTTGTATACAATTTTGCCTAATACAGTGGAACCTCAGTTGTCAAACGCTTTGGAAGTCAAACAATATTCTGGAACAGATTAGGTTTCACAACCTAGGTTCCACTGTACACACATTTCTGCAAAGAAATTTCCACTAAAATACTGCATTTTCTATGTTATTTTCACTAATATTTTCATGGACACTTGCATCTCAGTGTATGTATTTTTCTACACATTACTTGGCTGGAGAACTGCATTGCAAAATTCAGAAAGTGCAAATTTTGAGGGCTGACTGCTTTTTAGTTCTCATATTGCTTTGGAAAATGTGAACTGGGGTAAATCTGCCTTTAAATGAGAAAGTTGAGGTAGGTTTGCCTTTAAATGGGTATCTAGAAATTCCGTTTTGAAATATGCTTGCAATAGCCCACCAGAGCTTAGCAGAAAGAAACACGCCAAACCTACATTTCTAGTGGCAATGCAAAGCTGCCAAAAGTTTGAGTTACAAACTGGAATAATAGTGAATGACGATTAAATGCCTCAATGGGTGTCAAACTTCATCATCCTGGTTATTTTAGCTTCCAAGCAGTGAGTGTTATGATTTTCTGGCACACCAATTCCTTCCAACTTAGGTGTTGGTGGCGAAAGCAAACTAGGGTAAGTAGATCAGAAGCGGTGGGAATGAAAATCAGAGGTAGGCTCTACCCAACATGCTGAACATGCTTGAAATGACAGCCAATGTCAAGGGATAAAAAGATTGGCAAACCTGATCTACCAGGAACACAGAAGGGCAACAGAGGTCTTTAGACAAGCCAATGTGCAAGCATGCTGGTGCCTGGGCTGGATATATAAGTGTGGTGTGACTTAGGCTAAGTGGTTCCCCAGAGCAGGTAGTATATGAACCAGTAGAGGTCTGCTCGACATTGCAGAAAGACAAAATGAACACAAAATGAATGCCAGAGTAGCGCATGCTCTAGTTATCTCCTCTTGGACTACTGCAATACGCTCTACATGGAGCTACCTTTGAAGGTGACCCGGAAACTACAACTAATCCAGAATGCAGCAGCCAGACTGGGAGCGGCCGCTGAGACCACATAACACTAAAAGACCTACATTGACTCCCAGTACATTTCCGAGCACAATTCAAAGTGTTCGCGCTGACCTTTAAAGCCCTAAATGGCCTCGGCCCAGTATACCTGAAGGAGCGTCTCCACCCCCATCGTTTTGCTCAAGGGCCTTCTGGCAGTTCCCTCACTGTGAGAAGCGAAGTTACAGGGAACCAGGCAGAGGGCCTTCTCAGTAGTGGCAAGGAAATAAACAACTACTTGAGTTTTAGAAGACATCTGAAGGCAGCACTGCTTAGGGAAGTTTTTAATGTTTGATGTTTTATTCTGTTTTTAATATTTTGTTGGGAGCCGCCCAGAGTGGCTGGGGAAACCAAGCCAGATGGGCAGGATATAAATAATAAATAATTCTTCTTCTTCTTCTTCTTCTTCTTCTTCTTCTTCTTCTTCTTCTTCTTCTTCTTCTTCTTCTTCTTCTTCCTCCTCCTCCTCCTCCTCCTCCTCCTCCTCCTCCTCTTCCCTCAAGTATCGGCATTCCAACTTGCAGATGTATCTTGCATATTTCAATGTAAGCCTTCATGAGTCATTGCTCAAAATAAGTCAGCTGATTCAGGCCTTTTAATTCTCCAGCTAAGGATCTGACAATATTTCAAACGTACAGTAATTATAGAAGTTGCAGAGGTCCAAATTGCCAAGGAAATTCAGTTCAGGAAGCCGTAAATGGCCAACTGCATGCAACTGTTTTGAATGCCAAATGAAGCTAATTACAGTACTCTACTGGTCTCCGGCAAATGAAGACTCTTAACTGTTGGCTTTTCATCTGCCAGATGGAGTGAGTCAGAATAATCTGTACCAGGCAATTACTAATGGGCAAATCTCAAAATGTGAAATTCCAGATCCTGAAAGTTTGTATTTATGAACCATACAGTGCTTCTATCAGGTACAGTACACTGCACTGATTAATGTAGTATCTGTGATCCATTCAAAGCCCAGAAATCACTTTCACTCTTATCAGCTCCAGGTTTTTTGTTTTGTTGTTTTTTATTTAAAAAAAGATGTTGGTTTAAATGCTTTAATCTAATAATATTGTACCTTTCAGACCACTTTTTGCTTTTGCTGATTGCTTGGTTAAAAGATGTGCACAGCTCTTTCTTTTGTTTCCATCGTGATATCAATGGAAATTAAGTTGTAGTTGCTTTTTACAATGGGGAATCTTTTAGGGCCAGTGTAGATCTTTGAGAATGGTGATATGTAATATGGTCCAGTCAGCCTCTCCCAGTCACCAGTCTAGCTGCCACATTCTGGATTAGTTGTAGTTTCCGGGTCACCTTCAAAGGTGTTGCATAGAGCGTATTGCAGTAGTCCAAGCATGAGATAACTAGAGCATGCACCACTCTGGCGAGACAATCCCTGGGCAGATAGGGTCTCAGCCTGCATATCCGATGGAGCTGATAAGCAGCTGCCCTGGACACAGAACTGACCTGCACCTCCATGGACAGCTGTGAGTCCAAAATGACTCCCAGGCTGCACACTTGGTCCTTCAAGGCCACAGTTACCCCATTCAGGACCAGGGAGTTCCCAACACCTGCCCACCCCTTGTCCTCCAGAAACAATACTTGTCAGGATTCAACCTCAATCCGCTAGCTGCCATCCATTCTCCAATGGCTGTTGAAATATTATATTTGTTGCCGTTGTAGATAAACACAGAATAGATGTGCCTAGTATAGAAATGAGCTCCGTTCAGTACTTGTCCAGTCAGCCAAAGTGCTACTTCAGGTGAAACATAGCTGTTTCATTTAATGTGTTCCAGTCTTATTGACTTCAATGGGATCAAGTCTACTATTATGATTTCACTAAGCCATTGATTCAGCTGCTGGACTTTTCATTGATGCAAAAAGTTAACTGCTATAGGGACATTTGATTCATTCAGTATATCTTAGACCTGACACTTTCCTTCCTACTCATTTCTCAAGATAAGCTGGATGTACTTGAAATTTGTTTGTTTCTGCCACCTAGTGGCTACTATTTGTAAATGCATCACAACTGTGAAAGAGTTGATGCACTTAATTTAAAATTCTTATCAGTTCCACTTTATGTCAAATTTCCTTGAAGGACAATGGATTCTTTGGAGAAGACTAGCAGAGTGAATAGTCTATCTATTATGGAGCTGGGGAATATAATATTCAATTCACACATGCAAATTTGTCTGAACTGAACTGAAATATTTACTGAAAGCATTTATACCCTGCCCAAAAGACTCCCAGGGTGCCTTACGAAAATCAGTAGTAAGACAGCCCCTGCCCTCTGGCTTGCAGTCAAAAAAGACAGGACACACAAAGAAAAATGGATGGGAGGGAAGAGGGAAAATGCAATCTCAGACACCAGTTCTTTGATTTATTGCTCTTGTCATATAGATCTTTAACATATAGTATCTAGGAGAGCAAAGACTCCCTAGAAAAACACCCCGCTTAATTCCCAGACCAAGAAGACAAGGCTGCTCTATGGTGACAGCCTTTCAAATAGAGAACTCTCTGTAAAGTATTCTGTCCAACTATTGACTACTGGATGAACTCAGCACAGGGTTTCTAGACACATATTGACACACTTCACCAAGATTCCCCACATTGGATCCACTTGGCCTGGCTTGTTGATGTTTCAGAACACAGTCAGCGGCAAACATCTTCCTGATAACATTTTAGATTTTATAAGGTGTTATAGTACGAATGGCGAACCTCAGCCAAGGAGTGAAATGTGCCTCTCAATGCCTCTTTGTCTGCCTCCTGAGAATGTCTGCAGCCACACCCCTTCTCCCAGGCCACACCTCTTGCCGGTCCAGCATTGCACCCTCATTGAGGTACAACATCTATATCAAGGATCAGCAAACTTTTTCATCAGGGGGTCGGTCCATTGTCCCTCAGACCTTGTGGGGGGCCAGACTATATTTTGGAAAATATAAATACCCTGCAAGCCGGTCCCGCAGTTGCCTCTGGACCTGGAAGAGGAACGCACTCTGCATGCGCTCAGGAGTGTGTCTCGGCGCTGCCCACTCAGCAGCATTGTTGACAAGCAGCAGCTGCTCCATCGGCCCATCTCCGTGGAGCTCCCACCATGTGCTGTGGTCCATCGTCCAAGGCCAGGTCAGCAGGCAGGCGGCGCATGCAGAGTGCCGGGCAGGCAGCACACAGCTCGCCCTCCAGCTACTCCAGCGCGGCCGCCAAGCACGCAACCAGCAGCAGCGCTGAGCCAGGCACCAGGCATGGGGCCAGCAGGCGCACCAAGCTCCAGCTGAAGCCCCGCAACACGCCCATCATGATGCCCATGGCGTGGCCCAGACCCACTGCCCACCCACCGGCCTCTCCATCCATGGCCGTGCCGGGTTTACCTCAGCGCACAGGCAGCAAGGCTTCAGATTGGCTGCAGGAGCTTCCTGCAGCCAATCCGAAGCCACACCACCATCGCCGCCCACCCAGAAGCCATGCCAGCATCGCGGAAGTCAGTTCCCGCGCGGTGAGGTGTCCACAGTGCAAGGGGACTGACCAAGCGAGCGGCAGGGTCTGCAGGCCAGATTTACAAGCCTGGGGGGCTGCATCCAGCCCCCAGGCTTTAGTTTGCCAACCCCTGATCAATATGAAGCTGCTGGGGGTTTGGGCTGGGTGTTCACCAGTATGCGGATGATCCCCAGCTATACCTCTCGTTTGACTCAGAACCAGTGAAGGCAGTGAAATATTTTACTTTTAGAAGACATCTAAAGGTAGCCCTGCATAGGGAAGTTTTTAATGTTTGATGTATTATTGCATTTTTAATATTCTGTTGGGAGCCGTCCAGAGTGGTTGGAACAACCCAGTCAGAAGGGTGTCTTCTTCTTCTTCTTCTTCTTCTTCGGCTGGAATATGTCATTGAACTCTGATAATGCTACCTGCTTGCCCAGGTGGAGAATAGCGAAGGTTGTGTCAGTGTGTATAGAAAATAGCTTAATGTATGAAGGTAAAAGTCACATTTGTTAGTCTATCCACTTTTACCTCAGGCTTTGTCAGCCACTTGCACATGACCCCTAAATGGTTGACCAGAACAGGCAACTCTTTGTCAAACCTTGTGTCCTCAAAGATTTCCCACCCCTGTGTTACAGATTTTATTACTCTATAAATGGGATCCACAACAAAGTAAAATGTTTGTATTCAATGAAGGGTTTCATTGATCATTCTGAAATTTTGGCTTAGGCCACCTTACCTATGGTTATTGGTGGTTTTTCTGCATATGCTTGAGATATATATCTATATTGCCTTGTTCATTTGGGGCTTATGAGAGAGCTACTGCAGCTCCATGTGGCCCATTTCCTAAGCTGCATAAAGTTCCCAGTACAAAACAATCCAGGTTTAATGGCTTTCTCAGCATAAGGAACGAAATATCTCCATCTTATTTATATCATGGCACTTTCTTCTTCAAACTGGAACTCCTAATACTGACGCAGATGAGAATTCCTAGGACCTAAATCTCATTGAATTTAATTATTTTCCATTAAACTTAGTTTTATTACTTTTAATGATAGTTGGAAACAAACATCTGCTTAGAGACAGAATTAAAAGCCATCTTCATTACACACAGTGTGGTCTCCCTGTCATGAAGATTTATATCATAGTTCTGATTTAACTCAGTTCTTATCGCCCCTGTTACTAATATTACCAGAATATTGCTTAAAATTTCTTACCAACTTGATTTTTTTAAAGTACAACATTTTTTCAAAAACAATATATTCCCTTTCCTTTTCCTTAAAAAGGGAGCTAAGATACATAAAAGTAGTTCCTCAATCCTGCCTGCCAATATCTGCTTTTACAATAAAGTAATCAAGAATTACTTTGCCAACTGTGCCCAATTAACTTTTTTACGCTTAATTTGTACAACTGAATTACAAACAGATGGAATCTGGGTAGTAAAGTGATCATAAATTAGTATTATATATTAAAGGGAGTCTGGTAAACTTGTAAAGGGCAGCTGGAATCATCTGGGTGTATGCTATATACTTTAAAGGGGGGAAAAGTTAATAGAATAGTTCCCAGTCTTGAAAAGCTACTTAAAAACTCAACCATCCCATTAATCGCTAAAAAATTACAAAATCAGATAAGCTTTCAGAACCAAAGCTAGGATGCATGAACAACTCTTGCATTATAAAACTCATTGCATTATTTCAAACTGTTCTGTGGTGTTATACTGTTTTGTTTTAATATTGTTTGGTATACTGAATGGTTCTAATACTGGGGTCTCCCCCCCACACACATTGAAATGTAAGCCAATTGAAAAGACATGGTATAAAATGTTTAAAATCAAATCACCATGAAGTGGGGTCACTGTGAAAATAAGTTGTCTGAAGGAGGCCAAAATGCAATATTGGCCACTGATACCAGTTCTGTGGCTTAAAGCTCATGGTTGGCATAACTACATATATTTGATTCATTGCTAACCAGCTGGCGTGAAGAGCAGTTTATTTTGATTTAAGAAGAAATGCAAATCTTATATGATGATGACATAACCTTAAAACACACAGGCAAAATGAAAATTCAAAGTCATAAACAACAGAGCATAATTTAATCATTGCCATTTCCATCTATGTTACCACAGCAGCACTTTCTCTTCTTTAGAGGGTTTTTTAGTCCAACAACTTGTCTTCAACAAAAGCACAAAGCAGTGGTAAGACTTGTTACTCTTACAGAAATACTGTTCTTTACGGGCCTCCTTGACTTCATGATCTGAGATGACCTATGGTATTGTCAGTATTCCAAGTAGCTCTCCCTGTAGACTCTCAAAAGAGCACTTCTGTGGTCTACTGATGTACATCTTCTAGCAGTCATAGCTTTCAAGCCATGGTGACCTGTTATCTAAGCCGTCAAGGAATACTTTAGTCATTCAGCCTGTCAAGAATGCATTAAGTACAGGGGTGTAGCTGCATTGGGACTTCCTGTGATGTTTGCTCTGCCCTTTGGTCAAAAATAGGAGATGCAACAGGCCGTAACTCTAAAAACAGACAGCACCTATAAAAACAGACAGCGAGACCAAGCTAACTACACACCAAGAGGGCTTCATTTCTCACTACAGTGTGCAGATTCCCATGTGTTCTATGTGAACAGAACCCCTACACAAATCAGGGGTTCCCTATACTGTCCAAAATGGGTTCATGGGCTGCATTCAGAAGTGTGGTGGGCCTGAGAAACTGCGGAGATCAGAGGTTCTCTGCTGCTGGTCTACAGTCACTGGAAGTCACTCTCCAGGGCTTCAAGACAGAAGTCTTCCCTGGCCTTACTGAGAGATACAGTTGTACCTTGGAAGTCAAATGGAATCCGTTCGACTTCCCAATTGTGGCTTCTTATTGGCTGCAGGAAGCTCCTGCAGTCAATCAGAAGCTGGGGAAGCCCTGTCAGATGTTCAGTTTCCAAAAGAACGTTCGAAAACCAGAACAGTCACTTCTGGGTTTTGATCATTCAGGAGCCAAAACGTTTGAGAACTAGGCTGTTTGAAAACCAAGGTACAACTGTACCAAGAATTTCACCTTTATGTCTTGCAATTGCCACTCTTAATGTCTTCTCCCTGAAACAGTTTTGAATAAACCCCCACTTCAATGTTGAGTTGTTTTATATCTAGACACGAGACCTGTCTGAGATAGTTCACTGGACAAGCACACTCACCAATTCCTGGGAGTAAATACATAACCCTACCTGACTAATCGCCTAAAAGTGGCCTGTTTGATCTTTAACATCCAAATGTTGCTAAAAGCTCCCCCACCCCCACCCCTGGCCCTTAGAGACACTAGCCTGTGAGTTATGTATGAGAGCAGCCCATTCTAACACTAAAGTAAGCATTCCTTTTTATAGAACTTTTGGAGTTATTTTTTGTTTTTGCTTCTCAGACGTTGCTCATTCCTTTGATTCTTATAGAGTGAGAAGTGCTATTGCTCCTAAAACCTTAATGGGCTGTATTCAATAGACCCCAAAAACACAATAACCCTAGAATTGCTGGTATGTGTCATAACGCTGCTACCAACTTTGGTGATAAATATGTAAAGAAAAAAGATGAGCTATTTGGAAGACAGACCATTTTTCTGAAATGTACCATAACATGCTTCTATTACTTTCAAACAGCTGGAGGGTGCTTCATATTCCTGCTATAACACAGCAATGGATTTTTGCATTTAACCATCAGCTTAGTGAACTTGCTCACAATATAGTCTTCCATTGGGACTTCCCTGCTGCTATAAATGTAAACAATAAAGGCGGTAGAAATACACACTTCTTGCAAAACGTGGGATTTTGGTATGCTTATTAATGTCTTCTACTAAATCAGCCTCAACCACTTACCCAAGGCTTCCTAGGGAACATAATTGTTTCCCCCCCCCCTTTGATTTCAATGGTCTAAAATCAGTGTGGGTGCAACCCAGCCAAAGTTAAATACCTTAGGGTGAAATCCTATCCTCAAGTCTCAGCAGATGAGGGCTCCAGAATTTGGTAGATGCCCTGTTGTGCTGACAGCCTGCTGCTGCCATGACAGCAGAACACCTCAGGCACGCTGACAGAATGGTAAAATGTTCCTGAGTCAAGGGTGGACAGGGGTGGAAAGCGCCAACATACACCGTATCCTAGCCCCCCACTCCACCCCTGGTATCCATAAGGTGCCCTTGTCAATTGTCAAACTTTAAACCAGCTGGGGAGAAGGTGTAAAGAAATTCCCACCCATTGATTTCAATGGGACATAGAAATGGAAAAAAAATCCTGTCAATAACTACACTGACCACAGAGTGTGTGATGTGCTATAGATAGGCTATAGTATGTGGGCTTCAGCTTCCTGTATTTATTTCACATACACTTAGAGCTGACCAGGTGGGGATTTTGTAATGGGAAACACAAAGGGATCCCTTTGCACAAACAGAGTGTCCCCAGAAAATTCCTAGAAACTGGAGTACAGTTCTAACAGTTCCATGCCTAGATTACTGCAATCAGTCTGTGGCTTCCCTTGTTACCTGTCCTAGCCTTAGCTGTTTGGTGAAAGGGTCTGAAACCTTGTTTACTAAAATCATGCTTCAACTAAGGGAGGAAAGAAACACCCTTTGCCTTCTTATTTTGCCCACACACAAAACCACTGAACGTTCCTAATATTTGACTATTCTCTCTCTCTCTCTCTCTCTCTCTCTCTCTCTCTCTCTCTCTCTCTCTCTCTCACACACACACACACACACACACACACACACACACATCTTCAAGCCTTCTAAACCAAGGCAATAGCAGTGTTTTAGCAAGAAAAGCAGTACTTTAACAACAGGAATACTGAATCAAGGGAATTTGAACCAGATTGGGTATATTTCTTGCAGGTAATTGCATCATAATATTCTTTTAACTAGCACTATTAAGTTAAAGCAGCACCCGCAGATAAAATCACATTTTTTCCCTTTTTTAAAAAAACATATTTTTATTAAAGATTTTTGGTTTACAAAACTATGTGTGGTGTCTCTTTTTTCAAGTTACATTTTCTACAGATCAGTTTCATTTGTTGAGACATTAGTGTTACATCACCTTTTTATTATAGAAAACAACCGTTCAGACACACAGTAGAAATTCATTGTGTTAGATATACTGCCATCTGCTGGAAACTATATGTTCCAAAAATAGTTCTGGAAGAATAATGTTGTACCTTCTAAATTCTGATAAAGTATGTTTCCAGGGGCAGTCCAGCCAGTGAGGCCAACGAGGCAATTATCTGAGGTGCCTCAGTTGTGCAAACCTCTTTGAAAGAGGTATCCTTTGGAGATGGCACACTTTGGCTGGGAAGCATTTCCAGGGCCTTCTGATCTTCACTACCTTCCCAGGGCCTGGACAGTTTTAACTGAAGAAGTGGCAGGTGTTCAATATGAAAATAATAATAATAATAATAATAATAATAATAATAATAATAATAATAATAAAAAAATTATTTATATCCCGCCCTCCCCAGCTGAAGCCGGGCTCAGGGCGGCTAACAACAATAAAATAATACAACATTCTAAATTCATTTAATTATAAAATTAATTCAAATCAAATAAGGAAATGAGACTGTGGTTGACTCGTAACCATCTCAGTGTATGATAAGGCATAAAGGAAGGCGGAGGGAGAAAACCAGAAACATTTCAAACTACCTAGCAAAAACAAGCAAACAAAACATTGGGCCACATATTACACATTTTGCACAAGTGTAAGCTTTCTAAAAAGATTTCTAAAAGTGGTAGTTAAAAATTATACACAATGGCCCATCCACTTTCCGCTGTAAATGAAAATAACTATCTTGTTGTTTCTTACAATAGATGACATGCTTGTATTTATGTCTGATGCAGATTTGTTTCTTTTTCTATTATTTCTGGCTCTTTATGTCTAATTTGATCACAATTTATCAAAATAAAAGAAAACTGGACACCATGACTTGTACAAGTCAAGCTATTGTTATACACAAGCCAAAACCTAACCCAGTTAATGGATTGACTCTGGCTCCCCCTCCCACGCTTATTCTGAACGCGCCTTGCTTTTCTTTCTATTCATATGGTTAGGCAGTGACTCCCTTTGGTACCCTGGCTCCCTTGGAGAAATGGTGAATAGCAAGCTCGCTTCCATACCAGTGGGAGAATTTTGTACATAGTTTTACATAATATATTCTCAGTGGAAGAATTGTCAAGTGGAAGCACTGTCAAGACCCACCCATAGATATGAATTTCAGAAGCACAACAGAGTCCCTCTGAAACTTTAGAAAGCTCCCCTGATAGTTCTGTAGGATGAGGCATTATAAACAATATCTGGTGAACTGTACTCCCTCTCTTTCTTCCTAACTACTGGATAAATTATGGAGAGATTTTGGAAGACATTCACCATGGATCACTTATCCCTGCCTGCATGAGATCTCTGGCCTCTGCCTTTTTAATCTTGGGGTACAAATACCTATCCTTCGGGGCAGGGGGTGGTGCAATAAGCCTGCTGTTACAAACCTACCTTTTATTTAAGGCATGAGGAACTTGTGGCCTTGCAGATATGGCTCTATTTCAACTTGGAACGATGGAAGAAGTTGGGTATGTTTAGCCGGGAAAAGAGGAGACTGAAAATACCCATCATCAAATATCTAAAGGGCTGTCACATGGAAGATGGAGCAAGCTTGTTTTCTCCTGCTCTGGAGGGTAGAACCTGAACAAATGGATTCAAGTTACAAAAAGGAGATTCCGACTAAACATCAGGATGGACTTTCTGACAGTAAGAGCTGTTTGGCATTGGAACAGACTTCTTTGGGCAGTGGTGGACTGTCCTTCATTGGAGGTTTTTAAGCAGATGTTGGGTGGCCACCTGTCATGAATGCTTTAGTTGAGATTCCTGCAGTGCAGGGGGTTAAACTATATGACCCTCAGAGTCTCTTCCAACTGTATAACTGTATGATTGTATGAACTTCCATCACTCCCAGCTTGCCCAGTGAATGGGCAGGAGTAATAAGAAGTCCAACAAGGTCTAGAGCAGGCATGTCCAACCAGCCAATCGCAACCTACTGGTCGATCGCAGGGCGTCGCTGGTCAATCCTGGTTGATCGTGTGAACCTGATCGATCACCAAAAACAAAGCTAATCAACTTTGGGTCTTCCTCCCTCCAAAAAACTCAACAACTTTGGTCAATCCAATGGGCAGATCACTGCCAGGTTTTTTTATATATATAGTGGGAGTAGATTGCAGTCTCTTGGGAGTTGGACATATCTGGTCTAGAGGGTCACAAGATATGGGTTACTCAACCCTGCTCTAAGGAAAATTGAGCCTTCCTTTTCCCTTGTAAATACACTGAGATAGAAAGGGAGTGGTGAAGCTTGAGTGGTGAAGGTCTGGCCTTGGAGCCATCTTGCCACATTGTGATGTGTGCAATGTTTTAGGCATGCACTTTGAATAAGAGTAGAATCAGCCTTTGGGATAAAAAGATGCCCTGAATGGAGAATGCTGAGTAGAGCGGGAGAATAATTTATACACTTCAGAGCATGTTTGGGACAAAGAGGGATGTTTTCTGCAATGATCCTTCTTCCAAATACCATAGCAACCAAGCTTGCCGAAGAATAGTGAATAGCTTTCTACTGCATTTGGCTGAACCTGGCAGTTTCTTATTAGTACAGTGTTAGAGCTTGTGTTTACTGACTGCAGTGGAGCAAATAATTCATCAGCACATTCAATCACTTTTAAGAAATTCAGTCAAAGTGACAACGAAAATCATATTATATATATATAATATATATATATATATATATATATATATATATATATTCCACTAAGGCTGAAGTTATTACAGCACAAGAGACTGAAATACAGAGAATGCACTTGATCTGTGGGTCTTGAGCTGACATTTATAAACTTAAGTTTGATGTAAATAGACATATGATATAGATTCATAAGGTAAGAGGGGTTTAACATGAAAGACCCCTTTTGAAATTTTCATTGAAGCCTTCTAAACCAGGGGTTCCCAGCTGTAGCCAAGGGAGCTGTGATTCATTCAAGTGGTTTGCAATGAGCCTGTGGATTTGTGGCCAAAGATGGGAGACTGCGCATCTATCACATTGAATATTCACATTGATTTTTAATTGTATTTGATTGCTTTTTATTTCTTATATTGTATTTTATTGAATTACAGCTTGAAAAACAACTACCAGACTTTTAGAAGACATCTGAAGGCAGCCCTGTTTAGGGAAGCTTTTAATATCTGAAGGGCTGTTGTATTTTAATATTTTGTTGGAAGCTGCCCAGAGTGGCTGGGGAAACCCAGCCACATGGGTGGGGCATAAATATGTTGTTGTTGTTGTTTGAAATTACAATTGTGATTTCAATTACAGAAAAAACATTGAGTGGTCTGCCAAAACCCTGAGAAATTTCCAAGTGGCCCGGAGGGGGTGGGGTGTTGGGGAACTGCTGTTCTAAACCATTCCCTCCCCCCCCCCTTTTTTTTCCTTTTGAGGACTAAAATTGTTCCACCCTTATGCTTTAAGGCTTTGAGTGAACCCAATGGCAAAAAAATTGTCATTAGTTTTGAACAGCAAGGGCAAAATTTGCAAAGCTTTCGGTTATTTGTTTATTGCTGAATCAACTTAGCTCACAATGACAAGCCTTTCTCTGATACAAATCAAGTAGGTTGAAAATGCTGGCTGGGTAGTCTTTTCTTCTCTTATTTGTGCAGCTACCAGATTCTTTTGAATAGTTCCTCCTATCTCAGCCACGCAGCAGATAAAGTGTCCGATTAGAGCATAACCTTGGAGGCGGAAAAAGTGAAATAGGCAGCATTTATCAAAATAAGATTTGGCAGTTTTCAATACTTGTGAAGCAGGAGGAAGGACACTATAGTTTTTTTTTAAAGTGAGCCTTCCGTATAACTTCAGTCTAAGTCATATTTTGATTGTGCTTTGCCCCTGGAAGTCATTCTAGCTGTTATTTAGGATTTAGTTCCTCAAATATGCACTCCTATCTGCCCCATAATTTAGAAGAGATCATCTTCACAGACAAGCAGGTTGATGTGAGAGAAGACAGTTGTTACCTTAGACTCAGCTATACAGCTGCAAATAAACATTTAAAATGTGTTGTAAAGTGCAATATACAAATGTGACACCAGATGGCGACAGTGAGCTATGCAAAATTCAATGCATTTTTCAAAACTTTTTTTTAAAAGCATTTTTACAGCATTTTTTAATATGTGTGTAGATTCCACGCTTGTTTCGTCAGGCAGGCATTTCCAGATGCATCTACAGGAGGTGGCTGTGTTCACTTTATTGGCTTATACTTCTGCTAGGTTGCAGATTCTGGATGCAGATTAAAGTGGTTCAGGGAGTAAGTCCTACTTACCTGGGTTTGGGGAGTAGCAACTGCCCTCTGGGTAGAAACTGAGGTGGCAAACTGAACATGTAAACATATCTCTCCCAATATTATACTCAAAGGCCCTTAGAGGTCACAAAAGTAGCAATGACCATGGTGAATGAATCCACATTGCCAATAAGGGCCTTTGGAGCTCTCCTTGCTGCTATTCTTCCTGAGCTCCAAAGTTTGATGGATACAGCAGCTTATCTTCCTGCTTCATGGGCAAGGAAGGTCTGATGAACCACAGGTCTGGAACCAGTGGAGGGGGCGATGGGCAAGAATGTCGTTGACTTTCATCAGGAAGAAGTAACTTTATCCCTTGGTAGCTTTCCCCCAGCTACACAATACACACTTCTTTTTCCCAATGCACACACCCACACCACATACACACAAATATACACATGGAAAATGAGGGCCAAACAACAGACAAAATAGCCACTTTATTTTCCTGATATATTGTGTAGCTAGCGAGCAATGAATGATGGGGGGGGGGGAATTACAGCAGAAACAACAAAGATAATAAGTCACTCACCGAAATGTACAAATCATTATAATGGAGGCCAATGCGTTCAACCACAGGCATCATCGTTTGCAAGTGCATTTATTTGCTCTTAGGATGGTGAAAGAAAGAAAATGACACTTGTACATTCATATGTGATTTCTTGTACATTCATGTGTGATTTCGAATGATGTGAAATATCCCATTGTGTCAGTATGCATTGTACTCAAACATTCTGTAATAATGTAAAAGATTTTAAATACTTTATGACACCAACACTTTCCAAAGTCAATTAACTATAGTCAACAATTCATAGTTGCTTGTATTTCACCTTCAGTTTACCCTGTTTCTTAATTTCCCCCAGTGATTTTCATGACATGTCTCCCCCCCCCCACTGACACTTCATACAATACATTTCTGCCCATAGAAACAAGGCTAACTGTTCTCAGATTCATACTTTTGTGGGAGCAAAGATATCACTCCAGTCTGAGAGACATGTGCACATGAGAACAAGTTTTCTGTGTGTAGATGGATGCCACACCTAGGATTTCCAAGTCTGATTGCACAGTCGAGGTGCAATGCGCATACCTGACTCTCTCAAATAAGCTGCCAACTGACTAAGTGTTAAGGATGGAAATGGAGGTCAAATTAGTTCCTCCATCCCCCAAGTTGGCCACTGGAGCAATTTTAATCTTATTTGACAGAAGGCCCATCTGCACAATACTTTTAAAGTAGTATCATGCCACTTTAAACAGTCCGAGTTTCCTGGGAACAGTGGTGTTGTGTTGAAGGTGCAGTTGTTAGAAGAGCCCAATTTCCCTCACAGATCTACAGTTCTCAGAGTTCCCTGAGAAGAGGGACTGACTGTTAAACCACTCTGAGAATTTTAGTTCTGTGAGGAGAATAGGGGTCTCTTCATAACTCTCAACACCCTTAACAAACCACAATTCTCAGGATTCTTTGGGAAAAGCCATGACTGTTTAGGGTGGCACGATGATCAGTGTGCAAATCTGAGCTTGTATCTGATTTTTTAAAAGAAGTGCTGTGATGCTAACAGGACTATGTTGACTATAGCCAGCATTACTACACATAGTTGTACGTTACATTTCTCTCTGTGAGCATAGACTGTAAGGCAATCAAGACAGTTTTATGCAGCCAAAAGATAAATTGTGTGAACTCTTAGTCAACTCCTATTACACTTCTAGGCCTCTTAAATTGTTTTGAGGTGATCTTTATCTATTTCTTTGCCAAACTTTTAATAAGGATATTTTCATTCTGCTAACAGAACATCCCTTTGAGCCAGGTCTCCTCAGGATCTCCTTGTGAATTCCATTTTTAAAAAAAATCTATTTCAGTTACCCCAAGGTGCTTGTTTTCTCCTTGTTAATCAATCATGCTTCCTTTTATATATTTGTCTTCTGTACTTCATCTGAACCAGATTTTCTATTAACACTGGTTCAGTTAGTGCATCTTATCATTCTGCATATCTAATTCACCACCAGGAGCCCATTAGATCTCTGAAGTACCACAAAGTCAAGTGATACACCCAAAGTCACTGTGCAGACTTGGAAAAGACTCTACACTGGGACGGGTATGAATCGTGTTGTCTATCCAGGAAAGAAACATTGGAACTATTTGCAGCAGTTGGGGGAAGGGGCACTTCTTATTCATTCATTCATTTATTTATTTTAACAAGGGTCATTACTTATTAGCCCCACACCCCGCCTAAATTCTAGTGTCTTTAGCCGCAATTCTATACACACTTCATGGGAGTAAGTGCCATTGGACTCGGTGAGACTTCCTTCTTGAGTAGATATAATTTGGATTGTGCTGTTAAGAGTTGCCACAAACAACTGGGAACAGTTGTGGACCACCGGGATTAAATTTACGGCATGCAATGCCTTAAGAGAGAATATTATGAAAATGATATACAGGTGGTACATGACCCCAGCCAAGCTTGCAAAAATCTATCATTTTCCCGATAATAAGTGTTGGAAATGTAAGGAAAATGAAGGTACATTCTTTCACCTTTGGTGGACGTGTCCCAGGATTAAGGCTTTCTGGGAAATGATATATAATGAATTGAAAAAGGTATTTAAATATACCTTCTTGAAGAAACCAGAGGCCTTTCTCTTGGGCATGGCCGGCCAAGTGGTGCCAAAGAAGGACAGAACTTTTTTCATGTATGCTACAACAGCAGCAAGAATACTCATTGCAAAGTATTGGAAGACGCAAGATCTACCCACTCTGGAAGAATGGCAGATGAAACTGATTGACTGTATGGGACTGGCAGAGATGACGAGCAGAATCCGTGACCAGGGAGAAGAGTCGGCAGAAGAAGATTGGGAAAAATTTAAGGACTATTTACAGAAATATTGCAAAATTAAGGAAAGTTGAATGGTGTAGGATTGAAATTGAGAGGTTTCTAGCTGTAATGATATAAAGGAACATAGATGGGGGGAAAAGGGTTTGGAAAATAAGGTGATATTATAAGCTGTAATGCTTTAAGTGAAGGATTTGCTGAACAAATAATTTTAAATGGAATACAAGAAGGGGAGGTATGAGGAGGTCTGAGAAATTTGTTATTGAAAAGTATGTTTTATGAACTATATGTTTTTTTAAAAAAAATTGTTTGCTCTTTTTCGTTTGTTTAAAAAAAATTGGAAAATTTAATAAATATCTTTTTTAAAAAAAAAAAAGAGTTGCCACGAACCATCTAAGGTTATTGACTTAGATTGCTGCTGCCCACCATCTAATGTCATAAACAAGAGAAAGGAATTATTTTTTCATTACTGATTACTCTTTGTAAACTGAAGTAAGCAGCATACAAATCGTGTTACCTAAATATATAACAAGAGCACACTTTGCTATTACACTGCTTTTACAATTTGGTTTTGATGCTTTCGGACGCACTTGCCATCAAGGAACCAATTTAACTGCATTGCTTAAATAACTGAAATTGCGTCAGTGTCTCAAGAGGAAAAATCCTTTTCTTTGCATAGTATTATCAGATGCTATTTGCTGAGGAATCGAGCTCTGGAGCTGTACTAATAAAGAATAAGATAGCTAAAAAGGCTTTGGGTTTCTATCTGTTAGTGAGAGTTACATTGCTGGAAAGACTTCAGGTTTTTCTGAACAATAATTAACCAATAGAAAACTATATTTTTTACATGTATGTCTCATAATGCAGGGTAAAAAGTTTAAATCAAGCCATTTTCACGGGGCTTTCACTTAGTTAAACATCCAACTGCCTATGTCGGCTTTATAGACACTGGGGATCAATTCCACTTTAGGCTCTTGCTCAAGCATCAAATATCCCATTTATGATGATCTAGCTAGCTACATTAGGAGGACCTGTCATTTTATATTTTATTATTCATAAATGTTGGGCCCTGCTTGGCATTAATTAGTGCCATTCACCAATTGTCTGAAATGCAGAAGCTCACTCACAGCACAACATCTAGGGCAAGGATGATGGGGCCCTGCTGATATTATTGATCTCCAGTTCCCATCAGCCTCAGCTACCATGGCCCTGATCAAAGACAATTGGAGATGGTCTCCAGTGAGAGTTGGAGGGCCACATGTTTCCCATCCCTAATCAAGAGGAAAGAATAAATGTAACCAGAGATTCATAGTGGAGCAGCACATTTTTAATTCAAGTTTTCTGTTGCAAACTGTGTGTTCTTATCCTGGGATATATTTTTTCCCAGTTCTTGTAGTCAAATCAGAATCAAGGAAATTTTTTATTTAGTATATTGCTAAAAAATACCCCCTTAATTTCCATGTTTATATAAATCTGCTGTACTGGAATATGCAGAAGACCTTTGTTGTTTCAGATTCCTGCAATTGCCCTGGTATTGTGCCTCAAAACAGACCTGGATTTAGCTTTGCTATTATCTTATTGTAACCTAACCTTGCAGCAGTAAATGCAGTTTCTCTTCAGTCAGCTTTTATTTAATACAAATGAGTGATAGGCTAAAAGGGAGGATCAAAACCTGAAACTATCTGGCTGGTTATCTTTTACAGATAAGCCAAGACAGTTTCTCACACTGTTGCTTTTAGTGTCAGGTGCTCCCTCTTTTCTCCTAGAATGCATAAGGAATATTAGTGTCAATCACATGTATACATTTCATTCATCAAGTTGTCTTCTCAGTGTAAGGTTAAAGTATAAATGCAAGAGATGAAAGCACCATTAAAGAAAGAAAGAAATCAGGAGAAGACCAGAGTTCCCAGGACGGTGTTATGCATTATTCTGCTCCTGCTTTGAGGGTGTCCTAACTGCTGCCATGTCTACAGGTTCCACAGCAACAGAAGGGGCTTGATATATGCAATGGCAGGCTTTTATTTGTGCTTAACTTTACAGTAATGTGCCTTATTTAATTTTCTTAAGGTTTGATTAGAATTATGTGTGTATTGTTTCAGTTGTATGCTTGCTGTGCATTAACAGAACTTGTGATCCTCATCCATAAACATGCTCCCTGCTCCCAAAAAGCAGATTTCTGGCAGAAAACCTGCCAACGCAGGATGGCACTTAATGTATCTGAGGAAGCGGACTTAGTCCACTAAATTTAACGCCACAATTATTAAGTCTTGAATGTCAAGACTTTGGACCTCTCTGAGCATTTTTCATAGCTACTCTGTAGCCTCGAGAACCTCCCTGAACATCCAGTTACCATCAACTGCAGAAGTGAATGGATAGCATTTGCCAGAATTAGCAAAAGTAATCATTATAGTTTAGTGGCATGCCACACACAAGTCAGTGCAAAAGGAGGGCCATTTCTGCTTTCTTTTTCGCATTCACCAATAATTCAGTGGTGAAAAGATGGCTTGGCTTTCCTTATCTGTTCCCTTGATGAACTGAAAGCCACCAGCAGTGGGAATAAAGTGGCTCTACAAGATGTTTTGGCAATTTGGATATTGACATTGAGAGAGGCCAGGGGCCCTGGCCCACTGAAAGCAAAATCAACCACATCTGATGCCACCAACCACTCCAGCCACTTTGGGACAGTCCTTCCAATACAACCAAGTATAAATAGAAGTGTTGCCCTGCAAGCAAGGCAATTAGCTATTGTGAATATGAGTGATCATCTTCCACTTCTATCATGGCCCTGGCTATCTCACAGAGGGAACTCCAGAGAAGGATTTGCTGGAAACAACTTCCAGAGTAGACTTCGTGCTTGGGCCACTCTAAACAAAAGGACCACTCACATTCTCCATTTTGGGGTGCAGCAATTGCAGCCTGGCACAACCTGTGGCCAAGGCAGGGCAACCATCTGGGTGGACCCTACACGGCCGTCTGTGGACACCATTTCCTCTTATGCTGGCTGCAGGAGCTGCTGGGGCTCACTCAAGGTTTCAGCCAATCACTACCAAGCCAGGGGCATGGCTTTGGATGAGGACCAGGGAAAGACTGGTCTTCCCTCTGATCTCTTGCGTGGTGGATAAAGCATTGAGTTGGATCCTTACTCAACGCAAAGGGTGGTTCAAGGGATTGGAGTACCCACTTAGGGGTCTAGGTGTAGGACTTCTGTCTGAATGCCCATAGCACCCTCCCAAAATGGCAGTTGAGGTTGCTCCAATTTGATATACGTCATAGGGTGATCCTTAACCCGGGTTCAACCCTGCCAAACAAACAAGTATTCAGGAAAGAAGATATCAGTACCTGTACCAACCTACCAGAAATAATCCACAGAAAGACATATTTCACTAAAATGGACCCAAATTAATGATGTAGCAAGGAAACCACAGTTTGGCTAAGCTGGCAAACAGATTACTGACTCAAGACACAGAAATCGAGAATCTGTGTCATCAATACTTAAATGCTGTCAAAAGCACTGAACCATCCACAATAAAGCCTCCTGCTCTCTGAATTCCCACCGGGTTATTTTAAGCTGCAACTGACATTGTTTCGCCTGTCTTTCACCTGCTTATCAGTCACATTCAGGCATCAATCTGAATTTCCTGAATCATTTTCCTATTTAAGTGTCATTCATGTTTCTCCCCATGCTATCTTGACAAGATTTCTCAAAGGCTTTTTACGCTTCCTGTACCAGACCTGATCATGTTAATGATATTTAAAGAATGTCGAGTATATCTTAAAAAGGGGGGGGGGGAATCACCACCTGATCAGTTTTTTTCTCTCGATGCCAGTTATAGACCTCTGAAACTTCTCGGAAAGAAAGGAACTGCACTCCCAAACTGGCAAGGGCACAGGGAGAACCAAGAAGCAGAACTGCAGATCAATTGCGGTATAATTAATTACAATCATGAGACTTGCACTTCAGACTGGTGATCGTTCAATTACACTTGCAGAAGACAGGGCACAAATTGATTCTGCCCCAAAGAACAAAGGAAGAGAGGTCACTGTGTCTTTCTTTTCCTGTCCCCAAAGGAAGCAGATTGAAGGTGTGTGAGAGAGGAGGTACGTCTTTAAGAAATTTGATGAAAATGAATCTAAAATGTTTGTTATATTTAAAATAGTTTGTTTGTTTGTTTGTTTGTTTGTTTATATATTTGATTCCTTACCTGCCCTTCATGCACCTCTTTTTACTTTTGACATTTGAGAGGTACCGTATTTTTGTAGGAACCACTTTGTTTTTGTAACGTTGCGTTGTTTAAAACTCTTTTTAATATTTTGTTTTAATAATAATGTTGTGTTTTGATGGTTGTAAACTGGCCTGGGATCCTAGGGTAAAGGCTGGGTGATAAACTCTGATAGCAACATCAACAACACCATCATCAATAACAACAAACAACAACAACAACAACAACAACAACAACATTAAGGTCCCAGCCAGCGCATATTTGAACAGTGCAGTATAATCAGCAGTGGGGGGCCAGTGTGGCACAGGTGGGGCTGTATTGCTGACCTGACTTTCTGAGAGCAGTTACTGGGAGGGCATGGGGGAGTGACAAGGCAGTGGGGAGCTCAGAATGGTGCAGGTACACTGATGGGAGCACTGGATTGGCTATGCCGCCATGCACAGCATGCCAAGCTCCCCAGCGCTTTGCTTCTCAGTAAAAGCATTGCAATTTGAAAACAAGTAGAGCAACTGGAAGTGGAATAAAACACCGGAAATTTGTGGTGGGCCTCACAAAACAAAATACTTAAACTGCCAAAGGCCAGGTTAAAGAGGTGTGTCCACTGGCAGAAGAACAGGGGCAGCTGGGGGAGTGCACCGTCCCCGCCACAATCGGGGAGGGGGTACCATTGCGGCTAACCCCCAGACATGGGGGGCCCAGGACATGGCCCCCTCAGACATGGGGGCACCACGCCCCTGGGATGCACAGCACGCCCCTGCGGCATGCCACACCCCCCAGGATGCACGCCATGCCCCTGAGATGCGTGCCAGCCATGCCCCCGCCTGCTCACCGCTCCCGGTGCCAGAGCATGCAGCTTTGCCACTGGGTGTGTCTTGAGGAAGTGTTGCTTTTGAATAACAGTTGCTGGAAACCACAGGAAGGGAGAGTGCTCTTCTCCTCAAATTCTTCCTGGTTCTCCACAGGCATCTGGTTGGCCACTGTGAGAACAGGATGCTGAACTAAACTGGGCGGATCCAGCAGATTCTTCTTACATTCTTAAGCAGCAAAAGCTGAAGATGTGAGACACCGCAGTTTAGGGGCAGCCACAACGAAAACTGTCTGCCAGCCTGCCATTCCCCACACTTCTGAGGATGGAGGACCTAAACACCTGAGAACGTTGTTGGGGTGGAGGCGGTTGTTCAGATACCAAACCATAGCTATAGGATCCATATGATGGATGCTCATAGCTATAAGATGTGCATGGTGCCCTTACAGCGCAGAAGGGGAAAACTCACAAGTTAAACAAATGAACTTTAAATTAGCAAGTTAGAGCAAGTAACTTTGGATCAGTATTAAAGCTGGTGTTTTGCCAGTACTATTTACTATGGCTATTGACATTTAGTAGCCCTTGAAGCTACATTTCCCAGGTCTGTAGGTAGTTCTTCTTCCCTCCCTCTTGCTGCCTCTGGACAGCAGCAGCCAGGGAAGTGAATGGAGGGAAGAGAGGCTTGGAGAATTGTAGTAGGCTGTGAATATTATTTAAGATGGTAAGAACAGAGAGAGATTGTGAGGAGCCGAGTCTATAGTGCAACCACACTTGGAATACTGTGTACTTTTCTGGTCACTGCAACTCAAGAAGTATATGGTCAAGCTGCGAAAGCTGCAGAAAAGGGCAACCAAAATGATTATGGGAGACCTTGACCATGCATGGTGCCCAGAACGTGGGTGGATATAGGTTTGTCTCCGTTTTTCATAATACTAGAACTTGGGGTTCTTCAATGAAGTTGAATATGGGAAGATTTAGGACAGACAAAAGGAATTACTTCTTCAAATAGCACTAGGGATGTGGGAGAAATCCAATTCAAACTTCATTCAAAGGCAAACCTGCCTAATTCACACTTTATGAAAGAGTAGGCGAACTGAAATGCAGCCATCCTTTGAAGACTGCACGTCTCTGAATTTTGCAAGGCACTTCTCCAGGCAATGTGCACAAACATGCACATACTGAGGTAAATTATGCATCTTTATTTCATACAATATATATACTGATTGATTGTAGAAAACCTCAAGGCAGTCAAACTATCAAGTGGGTGACTATTACTACATATTGTGATAGAAAAGTCTATAGTTTATGTGCTGTGTAGGGTTGGGCAACCTTGTTAATTTCAGTTTTTTTCTGTTTCTCATTTTTTTCCCGTTTTCTCCAGTTTAGCTCTCCATGTTTCCATATCAAATTGTGATTTTAAAAAACGTCCTCATAAAAAAATCACCAGCATTTCAGTGTGAATTTCTTCCAGTGCTCATATTTCTGCGTGCAATTATCCCCCAACAGACACGATTTTTTGTAAATAAATATTCCCTAATATTTTGTATGCTATTTTCACTAATATATGTTTTTTTAAAAAAAATGTGAACAAACATAGTAATAAAAACAGCATCAGATTCAAAAGATATATAGCCAGTCAGCAGTCAAATCAATAAAAAGCCTGATTTATTCTGAAGTCTTTACCGGTTATTTCTAGCAGAGTCAGGGAGCCTGTGACCCTCCAGATAACATTGGACTACAACTCCCATCATCTCCAGATATGACCATAAGCCGTTCTGACTGGGGCTGATGAGAGTACCTTGAGAGATACCTAGAGAGATGCAAGTTCTCAAATTCAGACTTAGAAGAAACTGGGTAAGTGGTAGAATCAGACATCAGTGATAGTGGGCAGATGAGGAATTTCTAATTTTAATTAAATCAGCATATTGATGATAGCAGCCAAATTTCTCTTAATTCAATTAAAAACCTGAGATCAAGAGAATGAACGAGGAGCAGGAAGAACAAGGACTACCTGGATCCTTTGTTTGTTTCTTTTTAAACCCTAGCACCATAAATTTCCAGGAGTTTCTCAGGACTTCATTAGGACAAATCAAAAAGTACGTACTTAACTGAGTTCTTGTGCGTTGGCAGTTATGGAACTCATTTGCTGCCAGAGCACAAAGAAATCAAACAACGTATGAATCATCTGTTTGTGGCCTGCCAAAGCCTTGCCAAGAAAGTGGCTTATTTAAATCTTAATAGATTGATCTATGGCTCCAAAGTGACAAGGGCATTTGAAATAATTGTAATGGTTACAAGGCAGCTTTGCCTAGCATATCAAAGTTTTACTCTGATAGAGCAGCATTGTATTTAGAAAAAACTATGTTTCCATGTTAGGTCACCCAATTTTGTGACATTTAATTTTTTTTAATGCGTTTGTTTGGCAATGAATGTCATAGCTGACTAAATAATCATCTTTAGATCTAAGCCTTTTTGCATCAACCCTTAAAATGTCATACATTTCTAGTCCAGAAAATAATTGTTTTGACCATAACTCCCTTCCCTTTAGGGACACGGGTGGCGCTGTGGGTTAAACCACAGAGTCTAGGACTTGCCGATCAGAAGGTCGCGGTTCGAATCCCCGTGACAGGGTGAGCTGCCGTTGCTCGGTCCCTGCTCCTGCCAACCTAGCAGTTCAAAAGCACGTCAAAGTGCAAGTAGATAAATAGGTACCGCTCCAGCGGGAAGTTAAACGGCGTTTCAGTGCGCTGCTCTGAAGCTGTATGCCGGCTCCCTTGGCCAACAAAGCGAGATGAGCGCCGCAACCCCAGAGTCAGCCACAACTGGACCTAATGGTCAGGGGTCCCTTTACCTTTTACCCTTCCCTTTACACATAAGGCAATCCCACGTGAATCATAAGCCTACACTTCATGACAACTGTCTCACCTGAGCAATACTCTCTTTCTTTAGGAGTCTCTTTATTATCTTCCCAAATAGCCCTCAGGGTACATTTCCATGTTAATTCAACTGGAGGAACCCTTAGGATCATACGAAACTACGGAATCAGATCATCGGTCCATTTAGCTCAGCACTGAGTGACAATGCATCTCTAGGGTACAGTTGGGAGTCTCCTCAATTTGCCTGCAGACACAAGAGATTGGACCTGAGGCGTTTTGCATAGAAAGCCTGCTTATATTGTATATTGCCTTATCCCATATTTTCTCACTTTGGACTCCAATAAAATTACAGGGGATTCTGAGATATGTTTTATGATGCAGTTTAAATTTAAACTTAGGGCAGTGGTCAGGACCACATGAACTGTGATCTAAAATCCATCCAAATCCATTAGTTTCTCTTCTGCCCTGACCAACCCAACTTCAGGTGTAGTAGTGAAGCTGCCACTCAGTTTTATACTCCTGGGCGGGGCTTAAAACTGTTCTTCTGGTGTGAATTTTTTAGCACTAGCAGCTTCAAGAGATAGCTGAAAGAAAGAAAGAAAAAAGTGATGAACTGATCATTTTTATTACGGTTATTCAATAATCATTTGGAACATGAATGGAAAATCAGAAATTCCACAAGGGGGAAATAGATACTTAGTAATAACCCAGCCAGTGCCTGTTATTGAAATCAGCAGAGGAAAGAGCATTCGTGACATTATAAAGCATTGCATACCCACTAAAAACAATCTCTATTTGATTTTATTTGTGACCTTGAGGCTGTCAATGGTTTAAGTTATCGCTAGTCATTCTGCCATACCCCAGAGCTGCCTTGTAGGATTGTAGAATCAGAGACTGGTTCCCTCCTTCTTATATTTCTGCTAACTTGTAGTTTATGTTGTGAACTGCCCTGAGATCTACAGATGAGGGAAGGTATACAAATTCTATCTATCTATCATCTATCTGTCATCATCTATCATCATCTATCTGCAAATATAACAAAAGAAAAGGGGAGAGTGGCAAGGGGTGGGGTCAGCTCCCATTAACAATAAGAAGAACCGCCACTACACCAAGAAAGTTTAGAATAATCCATTAAACCATGTGGACAGGCTAGTAAGATCCTCAGACTGACGTGTAAAGATGTTGGTGTTCTTTATTCTTCCAACCTTGAAGTATCTCTCTTTGCAACCATAAGGGCTCAGAGGATCATTTTTTGTTGTCCATCTATTCATCCCCACACCACTGGAATATAATTTGGCACTTCTAAACTTCTATTTCCTTGCACTGATTTTTGAGTCCTGCTAACTCCTCTGCTATTGCAGTTTCAGGATGCTGCCTCTGCTTATGTCTCCTATGGGGAAATGAGTAGAGAGCATTGTCTGTGAAGGTGCACAAGAACTGTGTTTGCTAATGAAATATGAACAATTCAGATGTTAACATCAAAATGTGCTCTTTCTGCTAGATATTTGCCCAGCTATCCCAAGATCTGGGGGGCTTTCTGAATGGGGAGAATGCTATAGGTGCAGGAACTTTGTCACTACTTGAAGTCACAGAGAAGCACTATTTAGAACAGGGGTATCCAACATGGTTCCCTCCAGATGTTCTTGGTCTCCAGCCAGTATGGATGATAGTTAGGGATGACAGGAGCTGTAGTCCAGCAGCAAATGAAGGGTACCACATTGGCCACCTCTGATTTACAACAGTTACTTATGCTGCCTCCTATTCTGCTTAGGCAGAGTTGAGGAACCTGTGCACTCCAGATGTTGTAGGATTATGATTCCCATCTTTCCTGACCATTGGCTATGCTGGCTGAGTCTAATGGAAGTTGGAGCCCAACATTTTGGAGAGCCACAGTTTTCCCATCCTTGTGCTAGGGCTAGAATGGGAACTTGTGACTCTCCAAATATAGTTGAACTCCAGCTCCTACCACCCAATGGCCAGGAAAGCTGGCCGTTGTTGTGCAATATCTGAGGTCCTATAGCCCTGTGCTAGGGCATTGGCAATATGCTTCCCAACCTTGAACAGAAAGACAAATACCAGCTCAGAAACTTATGGAACATGATGTCTATCTCTAAATAATCTGCAGTGATTAAGTGCTAGCTCAGGTTAAAACAATGACTATATTTAGAGAACACTAGGAGAGGGGACAGGAAGAAAAAGTGTCCTAGATGTTTATTCTTCTAAAACTATCCTCAATGCTGTAAGTTAATTTGAAATTATATCTTGCATAGTCCAGTGGATCATATTGCTTGTGACATTTATGATTTTTGTTTTGTATTCATATGAATAAAGCTTGGCTATTAACCCCTCTGTTTTTAATTTAAATATATTGTTATATAGGAGATTTTTAACAATCAGCTCTAGCTGCCTCCGCCATCCTTAGTTGTGCAAATGAGATGTTGGTCAAGAATCTTATTTTTTATTGCCAGCTTGCCTTTTCTTTTCCTGATCTGTAAAATCTATAGCCAGTATCTCCTCTGCGTACTTTTTAAATAGCAAAGTCGTGACAAACTCTGACTCATTATAGATATTGTTCTTTTGTGAATATGTAGCATGCAGCTGAATAATTAAATGCCACTAGTAAAATTAAATGTTTCCTTTGTTTTGCTCCAGTTTAGTGAAAAGGCTTCTTGAATTAAAAAGAAATTCATGTTCACACACACACACACACACACACACACACTCATACATGCACACACATATATATTGAATTAGATAGAAAAACTTTCAATTGATAGTGGAGTAGCTATAATATTTGAATTTCTCCCATTTTAGTTTGCAGTTTTTGTCCTCTTAGTGGATTATTGCCCTCATAAAAGTCCATTAAGTAGTATAAACACTTCGCTTTCAAATTACTTCATTTAACAGCCTAATCAAGTATATTTTAGCTAGAAAGGAGCAGTGTTCAAAACTTAAATATGTAAAATATTTAAATATACAGGATATCTAATCAATGGGGCTTGGGTGTCACAAACAGATGGACCCGTCTGTAGCAAAACTTCAGTTATCTTTGGTATATTTGCATGATCACTTATTTTTTCCAACCATTCTCCAGTCCCTTTCTGAAAGTCCGGTTATTTTGTACATGTATTTCATCTGCTGTATTTCATCTGTACATGTATTTCTAAGGAAGAAAGTTGTATTGCCTCTTCCTGGTTGGTGGCAGTAAGCTGAATTCAGCCTTTCATTACTATGAGCCTAAAAGGGAAACCCAGTGATATTTGATTTTTGCTTCCTGTTGTTTTAGGGTACAAGAATGTAGCTCCCTCCATTATTATTTTTTAAAGTTGCTTGTGCAAATCCTGCATCACCTTAATATTGGTGCCCTCATATTGTATAAAAGTGTGGTCCTTTATCCTGGACTATACTTCCTCTTTCTTTTTGTAGTGAGCAAAGTACACTACAATGTCCTAGGAGGGATTCCGTGAAGCAATGCACTCCATGCACACACACCAAATCTGTTTTCCAAATCCATTAGTTCATTTCTCATTTTCAGCTGTCAGACGGGGAAGTTCTTCCTCACGTGCCTGGGTCTGTAAATTTGTCATTGTTGTAGATTCCGTCAGGGCTTCAAGCTTTGTATTAAATCCCTGAAGTTGTTTCTCCATAGGGCACAGCAGGGTTTTAATTAAGTCCTTAAGAGTTTCCCGTTGAGTTGCTAATAGAGTTGTAAATTCTGCCTTTGTCATGTCCGCTACAGAGTCTCTTACTAATGTCTGCTATTGTCTTTCAATTGTCTCTGTATTCTGCAGAGTCTCCATTTTAGGTTCCTCTCATCACGTTAGGCTTTGACTTTGTTACTGATGCTGAAAAAAGTTTGTAAGATCATTTTGGGGATTTTTTTTAAAAAACCACTCATTAATTTGCAAATTTGGAGATGTTTTTGCTAGCCTGGGTTTATACCAAAGCCGGCCTTGCGGGTGGCTATATTCCAAGCAGCCATCTTAGATCTATGGCCACGCTGTAAGGAATCCCAGTGTTGTTGGATTCCAGCCCCCATCAGCCTCAGCTAGCATAGCCAATGATTGGGAGTGATGGGAGCTGCAGGCCCACAACATCTGTAAAGCTGCATGTTCCCCACCCCTGACCTGCAGTTGTTGGCCTAAATTTAACAAAGAGCTAGACTTGTTTAAGAAATATTAAGTCTGCCTTGGGTTTAGGTCTTTAAAGACTACAATCCTTTATACTGAACTCAGTGATGTATACATGGATAAGACTGCTTTCCAAACTGGCTATTTACATCAGAACATAAGAAGAGCTTGCTAGATTAGGCCAATGGCCCATCTAGTCCAGCGTCCTGTTTTCATGGATGCCTTTGAGGAGCCCGCATGCTGGACCTGAGACAAGAGCATTCTCCCCTCCTGCAGTTTCCATCAACTAGGATAGTACAGTGGTACCTCGGGTTAAGAACCTAATTCGTTCTGGAGGTCCGTTTTTAACGTGAAACTGTTCTTAACCTGAAGCACCACTTTAGCTAATGGGGCCTCCCGCTGCCGCCACACTGCTGCCACGCGATTTCTGTTCTAATCCTGAGGTAAAGTTCTTAACCCAAGGTAATATTTCTGGGTTAGCGGAGTCTGTAACCTGAAGCATCTGTAACCTGAAGCGTATGTAACACGAGGTACCACTGTATGTACAGAAGCATACTGCCTCCAGCAGATGGAAACATTGGCAGGATTTTTATTTCACTTGTAGTGTAGTAATTACTATGGATAATATAGTCTGATATAAAAATTGGAGTAGGGAAGAATATGCAGTAGTAAATGTTTAAAATGGGACCCCATGGAGGGGATGAGGGGAGGGAGTCCTGAGATTTGGAGGAATCTCTTTATATGGATATACTTTTTGATTCTGTTTATAACTTTGTATTTGTAAAACTAATAAGCATGATTTCAGAAAAGAAAAGAAAAGAAAAGGAGAGGCATACTACCTACAAAAGTGGAGAAATAGTAGTTCGGAAGTAATGTATGTGTTCAAACAGATGTGTTGGGATTTTGTGGTACAAACAAGAGAATCTGAACCCAATTTGTAATGAAGTGAATGGATTTATTTTAAATGTCAAAGATGATCTCAACTTCTCCCACCCTAAATTGTCTATTCTCCATTGAAAGAGACTCATTGAAAGGTGTCTCCTTGAATTATTTTGAAACTGCCCAATGCCTTCCAAGTCTCCAGGTTATTGTGAGTCTCTTTTTTGTGTGAAGAATGCATTCTCTGCAACAGATTCATTATAGAAAAGCATTAGTAACCATATATTACAGAGTTAACATCATCTAATTGCACTGAGTTAGAAATCAGACAGTATTATCAAAGACACTTCAAAAATATTAGCAATCAGTCAGCATAAAGAAAAAATACTTAAGATTATTCAGGTCCCACGCTTTAATTTTAGCCAGACTTCACCAGGGCTCCAGAACCTACTTCAGATATGGGGAACATGTGGTCCTCCTGATGTTGTGGGACTCCAGCTATCAACAGCACCAGCCAGCAATATCTGGAGTTATTTGAATGTCAGGTGCTTTAAGTACTTAAGCAAAGCATTACATTGAGAGCTAATGTCATGAAGTCAAGGTAAAAGGGGAAATGCAACAGTGTTCAAAATATGAAAACCAACGCTGCTAACAATGGGAAGAGCATAATATAAATCCAGGCATACAACACTGAGCTTCTTCTGCTGCTGTTTATAAACCATATTTCGAGATCAAGGCTTACACATCCTGCTCCTAGGAAGGACATCAACACACATGAATTGAGTCACCTGTTTTGTAGTAAAGTGCATTTCATCATTAGTATTCAATACAGAGTAAATTGCAAATAATATAAATGCAAAAATAATACACAGCACATTGCATGTAGAATATTTAAGAGGTTTAAGTGGGATAATTTATCTTTTCCTAATTACACAAGATTTTATAAGCAGCCCTATTTCTCATCCTAGGGGAATATTAATGTGTTTTAGTGAAAGAAGTAGACAAATACGAAAAGTAGACAGAGAAGTCTTTGAGAAGAATTGCTTTACTGTACTGCAATCACCAAAGCAATGGAAATGTTTTACAAAGTACTATAGTACTATAGTAAATGTTCTTATTATGTGAACATTTCTGGTGTATAAAGGGAGCTTTGCGGAGAAGCCAAAGTGTTTCCTTAAGGACTGAGAAACAAAACAGGCTGTTATCAGTGCTTTTTCTGGGGGGAAAGGTGGGGGAACTCATCATGAAGTTTGTTTGTTTGTTTGTTTGTTTGTTACAGTGACAGTGCTACACACCCACCCCAGGCAGTAGCTAAATGTAAGATGTGATTAATGAACTCAAGGAGGCAACGATCTGGATTAGAAATGGCCACAACTATATTGATTACAGATATAGGCAGATTTTTAGCTCTGGCATTGGGTGTATATGCATTTCAGTTCCTTCAGAGAGAGAGAGAAACTATTTAATTTAAAACAATGTAAGGGAACTCAGTTCCCCTGAGTTCCTGCTAAAAAAAACCCCCAAACCCTGGATTGTTATTGTTTGCAAATTACTGTTGTTCACTGCTGGGCTGAGCAGCTGGTGCATCTTTTATAAAACTAAAATAACCACTGAGACTTTGTCCTTTCCACAATATGACCCAAGCCAATTAGAGACCGTGTTGTGAACAAGCTGGCATCACAGTGCCAAATACCCAGTTTAACTTGGCATTGTGATAATGTCAGTAAGAACATATGAAGCCACTTCAGAGTGAGCTCACTGCTTCCTATATATCACATAACCCTCATTCTGGACACATAGGGAAAGGGACCTGCTTGCCCTGAATACATGCTTATTTGCATTTGTTCGATATCTCCAAGTGGAGTTCACCAAACTAAAACAGCCAAATGCATCCTAAGTTGCATCCTAAGATGATACAGGATCTACAGCTGCTGGGTGTTACAGAAATCTGGGTCCTAGCCCCAAACAAACAAGCCCATCAATATATATATTGATATATTGAATATATATAAAATATTTTTAAGTCTCCCTGATGCATTGCTTTGATGTTATGTGATAAAGAAAGTGCCATAAAGTTCTTAGTGATGAGGGAATGGAGTAAATCCATTTTCAACTCAGATAATTGTTCTACAGCAGCAGCCTTCATCCTATTATATAAAATACATAGCCCAATAGCCAATTTGGTCCTGGAAAGAAAGGCTTATCTGAGTCCATATGTGTGCCTCAACCTCTTCCATATTTCATCTGGCCATGGTGGGGTCCTCTACATCTTAAGTCTTATGTTCTGCTGAATACACTTTAGCAAGATACTAAATCCTGGTTTAACTTCCCAGATTACACGATATATATACAATCTTGGACATTGCTGATCACATAAAACAGCCGGCAAGATATTCAGATATCTAAATGTATCCCTGTGTGAATACCCGCCCCTCCCATCAGATTCTTTCTAACTTATTTTTAAATTCTGTGTTGAAATCCAAAGACAAACGCTCAAGGTACTAGGTATATTTAAATAATCTTGCCCCAAGAGATGAAACACGTTTTCAACAGTAGTGCATGTTCCAGAACTACTTTGTTTGAATTTTATATACAGAAAATATCACTCAAGAAAATTACTTCAGGCTGAATAGATCTGCCAGTTATAATGTCACAATGTTTCTTCTACAAGACTCTTAAGATTAATTCAACTCTTCAAGTAAAGTTACTTTAACAGCTCTTATCATTAGAATTTTGTGTCAGTCTGACTTATGTAACTTGCTTCCATTTGATGGCCTACTTGAATTCTTGAATATCTTTCTCCCTCCTCAATAGAAGCTTCCATGTATCCAGATAAAGCTAACAAGATGGCAGCATGGCCCAACAAAACAATAGTTCTATTTGCGCATCACACTAAATCATGGTTTGGAGTGGCATGCACAAGGTGCGATGAACCTGAATGAGCTCCAAACTTCTCTTTCCCCTATCCTCCTCCAGCAGAGGATAAGCACAACCAGGAGAATGGCCCATGGGCTTAAAGAAGTTGGCAAACCTTATGTTCTAATGCTTTTAATCCTGTGGTAAGCAAGCACCTGAATCTGTGATACCTACTTGTATGAGCTTTACTAATCCAAATGAGAAAGGATTTTGATGTGTGACGCTATGGACAGCTGGTTCATTGAGTTATATATGGATGTCAAACTTTAGCACAGGTGCCAAATGGCTCGTATGTATCTATGCCAACCATGCCTCAGATAAAGAGGTTTGCATCCAATGTGTTCCATTGTATCACAGAAAGGATCATTTTTCAGGGCATTTCACTTTGAAGCAAATAAGGATTTCCAAGATTCTGGTTGAGTCTTGTGCCAAAATGGAGCCAAAAGTGATCTTTGTGTCTGCCACTGTTATTGGCAAAAGGTCCAGACGTTTATTCACTCTCAGAACTTCATAAACCTGTTCAGTCCAAAGTCACTTTTACTTGCAAAATATGACCTTCATGTCACAAATCTGGCTGTTTGTTGAAACGTCTCTCTCTCTCTCTCTCTCTCTCTCTCTCTCTCTCTCTCTCTCTCTGGATTTATCCTGGGCCCTGCAAAAATAACACCTAGAAGAAGATAAGGAGTGCTTCACTGATGAGCTTTCTGCTAGCTCTGTAACCACTCCAAAATTCCTACCATGGGGAAGGCAGATTAGTGAGTCTGGCACAAACAGAGCAAATTAGTTGCCTTTCATCATGCTTTCAGAGCAAGAAGCATTTCCGTTCTATTGATTTTCATCCTTCATTCTGCCCAAGCTTTCATTTCAGAGAGAGAAAATGCTAAGCTGTTTGCGTGTTCCTTTCAAATTAGGTATGGAATTTGATTACAAACTATATTGAAGCTGCCCCAAGAATACAATGTCTATCTAGGAGGACGGGAGAAAATGACAAATGCAGATTACAATCAATCTTTAACTGCTGCCTGCATTTAGTGGGAGGAGAAAGACTTGTGTTTTTGTAGGTTTTTTTAAGCGGCAGCTGTGTCACAAGCATCGATGCAAGGAAAGTTCTGCACCAAGAAAGTGGTATGGTACCCCCAAGCAAGGGGATAGAATTGTATCTTCAAAAAGGTTTCCATACAAAAAACCTCCCACCAATTCTTGCAAACACTATACCCTCACCTGAGCAGCCTCCCTTCCACTTCTGACACACCCTCCTCCGCCTCTGATGCTTGGACCTTTCCCCTTCATCCCACCCCAACTCCTGCCTCTCAGGTAGCACCAGACCCCATGTTGCTGGCCCCCTCTCCTGGGTTAGCCTCTGTTCCCCACCCTGCTGCTTCGGCCACACACTCATGAGAACCCCGCCAGTCCCTGACATTTGAGGGCTGCTTCAAAGAGTAACACTAGGAGGGAGAAGTGGTTTCCATCAAAAGGAAGCTGCTTCTGACTCCTTGAACAAGGTGGGAACACACCTTGTCCCAGCAAATAACTACTGGGAGCTCACTTTAAGACCTTAATTATTCATTTGAAGCCCTGCCCTTACCCAACCCACACTTCCTGTCATGCATGACAGCAGATATGGGGTGGGTGGGCATAGCTTCCCCAGAAAAGACTCGGGCGGCCTGACAACAAGCCACGTTTGGCCCCTTGGGATGGAGGTTCCTCACCCCTGCCTTTGGTAATAGAGTAACTGAATTTCAGGCAGTTTAGCCCTATTAATGTCAATGGTGAAAATCTTCTCTGGTTTGACAGATTTGGGGATCTGGCCAGTGTGGCTTAGTGGTTAAGAGCGGTGGACTCATAATCTGGTGAACCGGGTTCGCTTCCCCGCTCCTCCACATGCAGCTGCTGGGTGACCTTGGGCTAGTCACACTTCTCTGAAGTCTCTCAGCCCCACTCACCTCACAGAGTGTTTGTTGTGGGGGAGGAAGGGAAAGGAGAATGTTAGCCGCTTTGAGACTCCTTAGGTAGTGATAAAGTGGGATATCAAATCCAAACTACTACTACTCTTCTTCTTCTTCTTCTTCTTCTTCTTCTTCTCCTTCTCCTTCTCCTTCTCCTTCTTCTTCTTTTTCAAGTGACTTCTGCAACAATAGATTTACAATAAATGTCCGGGATAAGGTTCATGTTTAAGTACTGAAGTGGTGCTAGACACAAAAATTGTTCCTACCCTTTACATATTATTCTAGTTCTTTACAACTGCTAATCACAACTTAAAGCTCATGTTTAACATTTGCTCGAAAATGATGATAACTACCGTAGCCAGACTGTAGATAATGCAAGCTTCAAAAGTATGATTTTCATTAGATAATTATGCTTTTAAATGTGTCCTGCAGAGCGTCAGAAAGTTCTAACAATATGTCTGAAGCTTAACAAATGTAATCTTATGGATGAAAGTGCTCAGTTTATCAGTGGCAAATGAGAATCCTTTGGAAAGAAGGAAGGGATAATTCCAATAAAGAAACAGATAAATCAGACTGAGTGAAGTCTTTAAAATTATGACAACAACAACAACAACAACTATTTTCAAAGAGGATGTTTTAACTGTTTTTCAGAGGGGCATAGTCGTTGTAACATTGTGCATAGCTTGAATCAGCACAGGCTTAAATTGTTCACCATTGGAGTGTAAATGGAAACACGAGCATATTTTAGATGAATGCTTAAAACAGCAATTTTATTACTACCTCCCAGCAGCATTATCAACTAAAGTGTGATAGAAAGAAGAACTCTATGATAAAAGGTAGCATGTGAGCTAGCAGACTTTATGTGAAGATTACTAACAACCAATATGTCAGGGAACTGCCATCGGAACTAGAGGAGGAGGAGGTGAGGCTCCACAGCGATGCTGGAGAGTGGCCAAGCAGGGAGAGAGGCAGGTCTCCTGTCGGGGAAGAAAATCAGCGCAACACCAGGGATAGAGGGGGGCCAATGGGGGAAGCAGAGAGCAGGCTCCGGGACTCTTCACTGGACACCAGCGGGGAGAGCACAGGTCCTCCGCTACCCATGCCCTCCCTGCGCAGAAGACTTCCGCGCAGGGAGAGTAGGAGGAGACTGGGCGTCAAACAACTTTTATGTTGGAAAAGGTTTAAGAAAGCCCACTGACGGATTCTGACAGTGACTGAACAGCCACGGAGTGGATGGCTGTCCAGCGAGAAATGGTTTAACCAGCCAACCTAGCCCAGAGCGGCGGCTATTTACGCACAAGCAACCCCTAAAGCCATTACACAATACTTCTTTTTCTGGGGGTACTCAAGGGTCTGCAATACCGGCACCCTAATTTCTAGAAGAAACGTCCTGCTAACATCTGAGGTTCTGCTAGGCATTTTAGGGACACAAGCAGAAACCTGAGGTCAAGGATATTTAACACAATGTCTTGAATCCCATTGTGAGAAAAGTAATTCTCTGGTGGACCATGTGAAAAGTTTATAGAATGTGGTCAGTGCTGGGCACCATTTCTTTAAAGGCTGAAATGATATTTTCCTCATTTAAATGTCTTTTCTCTGCATTATTATACAGCATGGGCATAGCCAGGGCAGCAGGGGTGGTGGTGGCTGTTCCCCCCCTCATCAAGTAAATAAATAAAAACACTTGACTAAGAATAGAAATGATTGAAATATTTGAAACTGAAATGTTCGCTGAGGTCACTTGGATGATGTTGTGGCGCATTCTAGCGACACACCTAGCAACCCGATGGAGGCGTGGCTTCTGTGAACTGATGAAGTGTGTCACAGGTGGCTTGGACAGAGCCAGACAGAGGATGATGACAGGTGGGTGTCTTGCTCTCCCCCAAAAACATATATCCTGTCTATGCCCATGTCACACAGGGATGCTTGCCTTCACCTAGCTGTCTGCCTTCACCCATTCACTGCCATGAGGATGTGAATCTGGGTATTAAAACCTTCTTCTTGGCTTCTTTATTGGATAAATTGACATGAAAGAGGTCATTTATTTCCATACCAGTGGATGACAAAACAGAAGAAAGGCTCGTGCAAAATAACAAGCCTCACCTTCTGAGTGTGCAGCTTGCTAGTGAAAGGGTCAGTATCCTCTGGCATGGCTATTGGCTCCTTCTAGGATCAGTGCCTGCAGGGACTGACTTTTTGAAATATGGTGCCCTGTGCAAGGCCAAATGGATCTTCTCAATTGCGGATTTTGTAATTTTTTCACTCCTTCAGCTCAGCTCCCTGTGTAGAGACTTGATCCATGAATGCTCAGCAAGGCTTTATAAATCCTTGTGGTAATCTGTAGTCCACAGTCAAAGGTACATCACCAAGTTTTGGAGTGCTAGTTGTGGGATATAATGCCAGTGGGCCTACTCAGGCTGAGCCAGGAAGTGGGTCCATCTCCCACTGCTACTACTGCTCAAGGAGCTGGGCACTTGTCTGCAATGGTTCTACTTTTGCACCACTTGTTAACAGCCTTGCTACCAAATGAGTTTTACAGAAATTCCAAAAACGGTAGGGAAAAAACAGTTCCCGAACATGATAAATTACTCTCCCAAACTGGGTATGGTTATGTAAATTACCTTAGGCCAGAAAAAAAATAAAATGGAAAAGAACAATCACTTCTTTTCTGGCCTTTCCATTTTTGAAAGAGGTTGATTTATTTGCTACTCTAAATAAATAGAGAGCTATTAGCCCTGCATTATTTTTTTTATAAACTCAGCCAAATAATCTAGACTATCAACTCTTGGGTGCATTGTGACTTATGATAAATGCTGTTATGCATTTGTCAGGTGATGCATTGGGGCAGCATTATCATACTGCAAATTCTCCTTCCACAGAAAACTCAAAACATAAGTTTAATTGTCCATGGTTTTTGACAGCAATTTAAATTAGGAAACACCAAAATCATACCGACTATCGCTACTTATAAAATAGTATTTATTTTATAGCCTCAAGTAATGGGAAGGGCATCATTGCTGTACTTGGACCATTTCCTATCTTTAACTATAAAATGTTAAAACTATGTAAAAATTAGAAAAATGAATCTGTCAAAACTAATCAGCCATGTTATTTATTTATTACTTAAATATAATATAAAGTACTTCAACAATAAAATCTCTTTTGAATATTTAGGTGTTCAAAATTTGAAGTGAACTGCTTGTTTGAAATACAAAAAAAATTATTTGAGCATTTCATAGTGGATCTATTTCTCATTGATCTACTGTTGTCAAGATCTTACTCCAAAGTCATGGGCTAAAGTTTCTGTTTCAAAAAATAAAAAAAGGAATTATTTGACAATGGATTGAACTCAGAGCTCCTTCTGCTCGAGGAAGAAGTATTTCCATGAGTAGTATGTTCCTTTCATAAAGTAGACTTGTTGGTATAACTGTTTTCTATCCTCATCAATCCTGGATTACAGAAATTCACTACATGGACTATTTTGTCAACACAAGCCATGAATTGCATATACCAACACAAGCATTCTTACTAACATTGTTCCCTATCCTCCATCTTCCTTTTTTTGCTGGCCATTCTTTAGCAAGATGCAACATTCCTGCTGCAAACCTGTGAATGGGGTTTAATTTGTTAAAATGATTTATAACTGAACTGAATAAATAGATGAGAGTATTTCACACCCATATAGAATTCTACTGCAATAGCAGAGGGTATTGGGAAATATGAATCATCTGCTATCTTCAGAATATCCCAGTGTGTAGAATTTATGAATACAGAGCCTTTTATTTATACTGTAGGTGCCTATTATAGATAGCAGCTTGCAATGTACAAAAATAGGTAACCATCTGCAACAGGTTGCAATAATTAACTCTAGCTTTTTTATAGTTCATTTTGGAGAATATGAGTGGACACCAAAGCACTCAAGAAGACCAAGGCATTGTAGATATGTGACATATGTTACCCAATTAATACCGTCCGGATTACTCTAATTTTCTAGTCCCTTCACAAAATACGGTGTTTAGAATGGATACTTTAGTTCAATAATGTGTAGTCACCTTCTTTACACCATGGTTTGGGGAAGGGCAAAACATTTTGCTGCCTGAGGCAGAACCACATTCACTTCTTTGTGTAGTGCCATATGCTTCTTCCTTTGTTTACACAGCATAGATGTGCTGAGGCTCTCCAGGCCCGACCATTTGACAATGCCTTTCTTATTAAGTGCAAGTAGATAAATAGGAAGCGCTGCGGCGGGAAGGTAAACGGCGTTTCCGTGCACTGCTCTGATTCGCCAGAAGCGGCTTAGTCATGCTGGCCACATGACCCAGAAGCTGTACGCCGGCTCCCTCGGCCTATAGAGCGAGATGAGCGCCGCAACCCCAGAGTCGGCCACGACTCGACCTAATGGTCAGGGGTCCCTTTACCTTTACCTTTTTATGCCAAGGGAAATAGGATGTCATTGTGAGCAAAGGGGCCCTGTTAGTCACCCACTGCCATTTATCGTTCTAGGAGAATCACTGCAACTTTGCTGCTGTAGCAAAGCAATTAGTGGTGTTCCTTGCTATCTCTCCAGCAGCAGCAAGGCCAGGCCAGGCTCCGGGACCCAGAGACCCCTGGCGGCAGGCAGTGCAGGATGGGGGATTCCTGTGTGGGGGCACCTGATTCACACACACACACACACACACACACCCCACACACACTGCACCCCTGCTCTCTGGAGGTGTCCACACCAGAATGAGTCACTCTGAGGGCAGGCTGTTCCCCAGAGTGAGGCATTGTGGGTGAGATGGCTCCCAAGAGGACTGTGTTGCTTTCAGCTGGCTTCAGTATGTGCAAATACTATTTAAGGTTTAAGAGTAAAGATTAAGGAAAAGGTACCGCTGACCATTAGGTCCAGTCAAGAACGACTCTGGGGTTGCACGCTCATCTTGCTCTATAGGCTGAAGGAGCCGGCATTTGTCTGCAGACAACTTCCAGGTCATGTGGCCAGCATGACTAAGCCGCTTCTGGCGAACCAGAGCAGCGCACGAAAATGCTGTTTACCTTCCCGCCGGAGCGGTACCTATTTATCTACTTGCACTTTGATGTGCTTTCGAACTGCTAGGTGGGCAGGAGCTGGGACTGAACAACAGGAGCTCACCCCGTCGCGGGGATTCAAACTGCTGACCTTCTGATCGGCAAGCCCTAGGCTCTGTGGTTTAGACCACAGCGCCACCCGCGTTTAAGAGTAGCAAGTTTAAACAGTTTACTACTGTTAAATGTAAACAGTAGTCGCTGTGGCAAAGCAGCAGCACAGGTGATCAACATGACCACCTTTCCCATAATGCCTCACTCCAAGGAAGGACGCTTCATCACAGTGAGCTCCACTTCGGCTGCAACAACAGTGTTCCTGGAGCAGTAAATGTTAGCAGGTGGGTGGCTGGGCAAGGGTGTGTAAACTCATTGCCCTCTCCCTTGTACCACATAAGATGTGACTAAGAGGCACACCAACCTTCCTGCTGCATCTTGAGCAGCAGCGTGACATGCAGAACATTAGCAAGTTTTGCTTTTTGTACCACTTATGTTCCTGCTAGGATGTAGTTTCCTCTGCTACATTTCTGTGCGCCGGGCTGATTCTACAGGCAATGGATCATGGTCAATGAAAAGGCAGCTACTCTAATAGGGTGGTAAAGAAAGCTTATGATTATTAAAAACAAAGGCCACAGTCCAGCACTGACTAATGCATGCTTAAGCCTATTGATTTCAATTTACTTAAGTATGCTTAACTCTGAGCTATATGCGGCCAATGCATTTTGGATTTTGGCCAGAACTGAACGAAGAGGCTTTTCAAACAAATACTTGAATATCCATTATATAAGAATAACACAGAAGGGACAATAGGTCTGTACTCCATTCTGAAGGCCACTTTACAATGGGCATTTGAGCCGATTAATCGCGTCACTAATTATTTGGATGAAAGCTGTTGCATACAAATATGAATATGCCTGATAGATCTCACTGTTGACTATGTGAACTGCAATGGCTTCCCAGAAGCATATGTGTAGATAGGGCCATTATATTGTTTAGTCACCAGGTGGCATTTGAATTAATTGTATTTGGGTGGAGTCAGGTGTTACCAGTTGCTCCTCTGCTATTGTCCTCTGAGCTGCCCATAAGAACTCCTCACTTTCCTTTGTAGCTGGAAGAAGACTGGGACTGTTGCCTATGTATTTTCTTCCATTTATGCCCAGATCTTCCCTTCAGCCTATGTCCACTCTTTCTCTTTATACAGAGTAATCTTGTAAAAAAAACACAACCCTGAACCTTTGGGGAAGTACAGATTTCAGAAAGCGCCACTTAGGTGCAGTTCAGCAGACATTTGGTGTGTGCATTCCAATATTTTCTCTAGAATCATGGTCAGAAACATTTTAAATACATATTAGGAGTCAAAAAAGGCCCTCTCTTTTGTTCAGCAGAAAGGCAGTTACTCAGCAGCATTTGATTTATACCACCAGCAATCATAGAACTTCACCATCTGCCTGTTTGTCATAACCCTTCACGGAGAATGATTTTGTCCATCTGAAAAAGGAGTAGGCTAATCTGGCCTAATCACCATCATCACTCACTGGCATTGTTACGTCATAAAGCAGCTGTAATCAATTTTCTTTATCTTCAACCCTGGAACTACAAAAAGGCTTTCAGTTACTGGAAACCTTTTTGTCTTATGCATTAAATGGAGAAAAAAATATAATGTTGTAATCTAGGGTGACCAGTTATGTATGTCCAGAAAAAAGAGGATTTGATTCACCAAAGAAGAGAGCCCCAGATTGCGTAAAATTTGCATACATAGGCAGAGGCATAAATTTAAAAAAATTATTAGAATTTAAATGGAAATACAATAACCTCACCAAAGTGGACAAGACATCAGGATACTTGCAGGGCTTTTTTCCAGCCAGAGCTCACCAGAGCTTAGCTCCATCATCTTTCAGGTGGGTGCCATTGCTATTCTAAGAAAACAAGGTAGACGTTCATGGTGAACTCTGGCATCTCTTTTTCTAGAAAAACAGCATTGGTTATTGGGGTGCCTACTCAGCCTGCTATGTGTAGAGGTTCCTGTCTGCATCTTTTGACTGCCATGAACACATCTGGTGACCTCAGACTAGCCCAGGCATCCCCAACCTGTGGCCCTCCAGATGTTTGGGCCTACAACTCCCATAATCCCTAGCTAACAGGACCAGTGGTCAGGGATGATAGGAATTATATTCCAAAACATCTGGCAGGCCGAAGGTTGGATGCCTGGACTAGCCACTCTTTCCAGTCTTAGACTTCCATCCTCAATATATAGATATAATCCATACATACATGAGAAGTGCTTTGAACCCACTCAACTTCTAGGGGTAGGTGGTATGATTCATTTCATAATTTATTTTCATAAAATTTATATACTGCTTGATTGTAAATAAAATAAAAGTGATATGATGCTGTTATATTGTGAAATATAATCAGGTTTGATAGCCTAGTTAGTCCCTGGCTTTAAGATTGAGAACTTTTTGTAAGTTGCTCAGATCTTTCCCAAAGAAGAGTGGAACATGAGCATTTCTTCCCCTCCCAAGCCAAGAAATGAGCAGCAAGTCATTTTACTGGCAGATTTCCACCCAGCCTATCTTTAGACATTTACATATTTCAGTAGCTTATCTCTCAATATTACTCACCCTGAGCCTTTTGGGATGGGGGAAAGGAAATGCACAGATAAAGGAGCCAACAAAAATGCAATGGGGAATTCATAGTTTGTGTTGTGGTGTGACATCTTTTCCCAGTGCTTTTTTTTTCTGGGGGTACACAGGGGTATGCATACCCCTAAACATTTTGTGAATCTAAGTTTGGCCTCATTGAGGGGCAGTATTTCAATATAAGCAGGGAAATGAGAGTACCCCTAAACATTTTTTAAAGAAAAAAGCACTATATTTTCCCTACTGAAAGGCATATTATGTTATGTAACATAGAGCTCAACGAAGCACATAAAGCAGCATTTCATGAAAGCCTATTTAAAAATCTCTTACGACGTGTTTCTCTCCTAAAGCTTTACAGACCAACGGTATCGTTTTAAAAGAAGAAGAAAAAGTCCATGCTCCATAATGCTCACCTTGTAAATTACCTATTTTGCAAACGCTAATATATAGCATTTCTCTAGCATGTATTTAAAATGGTACCTCATTAGGCTAGGACTGATTAGGTCCAACAGTGACTCATCGGTGATTTAAAACACAAAGGTTAAGAAATGCTGTACAAGCACAGAGAACAAAAGATATCAAACTGTGGATATGCAGGTACATGTTCACTTTAGATAAAATAATGCCAGCAAGAAACAAATCAACTGTACCACTAGGGGAGCTGCACACTTGTAGCAAATAACACAAGTACAGTGGTACCTCGGGTTATGTACGCTTCAGGTTACATACGCTTCAGGCTACAGACTCCACTAACCCAGAAAGAGTGCTTCAGGTTAAGAACTTTGCTTCAGGATGAGAACAGAAATCGTGCTCCATTAGCTAAAGTGGTGCTTCAGGTTAAGAACAGTTTCAGGTTAATTACGGACCTCCAGAACGAATTAAGTACTTAACCTGAGGTCCCACTGTACTGGAGTCTTTTTAATTAGAGAAAAGGTGAGTAAGAAGCAACATGACCGACATTTAATGACAGGACTTGGATGATGCTTTCTTAGAGCAGATTACCAAACATTCAAAAAGGAGAGATGTTGCAGTCATGGGAGACTTCAGCTACCTTGATATCTGTTGGCACTCAAACTGTGCCAAGAATGTAAGCTCCAAAAAATTCCTCACTTGCCTTTCTGACCATTTTATTTCTCAGAAGATAGAAGCAGCAACAAGAGGGAATGTCTCTCTTGGACCTGGTTCTCACCAATAGGGAGGAACTGATCAATGAAGTGAATATACAAGGGACCTTGGGATGATGCGATCCCATCCTCTTGGGTCCTCAGCTCAGGACCTCAATACATTAAGTACTGTTTCTTCCCATATGAACCAACCCAGAGCCTGCACTTGTCATCCTAGGCCCTTCTCTAGGCCCCCCTCTCCCAGAGAAGTTCAGGGGGTGACAACATGAGAACGAGCCTTTTCCGTGGTGCTGCCTGTCTGTGGAATGTTCTTGCCTAGTGTCACTATTACACATCTTTAGGTTCTAGGAGAAAACATTTCTCTTGTCCCAGGCCTTCAGCCATTAAATAATCTATAGTCTGTTAAAGGGGGTGGGCTGTTATTATGATTAGTGGTCCAGTTTTCCTATGCTTACGTTATGCTGGGCTATTTGTTGTTTGTGTTTATTACAAGGTAGGCATTTTGAATTATTTTAGATTATTGTTTACTGGTTGTGTTTGATGTGTATTTTGCAAGTAATTCATGAATAAAGTCTCTTAACATTGCTCTGATTCTGAGAACTTGTTCAGCTTGGATAGAAAATAAAACTTGGGCACATTACACAAAGGAAATATAAAGTGGGAAAGTTTTCATTCAACCCTTGTGTTTCTCTCTATCAGAGTATCTTTGTCTTGGAAATCAGTTTTCTTACCCAGAGTGTGATCTTCTTCAGATCAAAACTTGAACTTTTAAATCAATTCACTTTCACTTAAGGCATAAACTCGCTGTGTGAACCACTGCATTGCTGTACTGAGGAAAGAATGACTCTGCCTTCATTTTCCTTATGCTTAATTCAGCTGCTGGATCTAAACAGAAATTTAAGAATGTGATTATACTTATGATTGCTCCTTGAACAGATAAGACTTAATATTGCCTTTGATTATACGGTCTTAACTTAATCAATATTCATTTCATACATTCACTTTGGAAACTAAGGCTCATTTGTCATTCAGCAAAATATTTAATTCATTCTTAACTGTGTGTCTTGTAGAATTAACACATGAACAGAAACTTATTTAAACTGATACTATCATATTTCAGTGTTTTGTCATTACGAAGGCTCTTTCTCTTTCATCACCCGCCTTACTTCTGATGGTAATTACAAGTTAATTAAAGTGAGGGACCATGCCCAGGAGGACTGATTTTCAATAAATGTCTCATATCTCCTATATCAGGTGGCACTGTGGGTTAAACCACAGAGCCTAGGACTTGCCGATCAGAAGGTCGGCAGTTCAAATCCCCACGAGGGAGTGAGCTCCTGTTGCTCGGTCCCTGCTCCTGCCAACCTAGCAGTTCGAAAGCACGTCAAAGTGCAAGTAGATAAATAGGTACCGCTCCGGCGGGAAGGTAAAAGGCGTTTCCGTGCACTGCTCTGGTTCACCAGAAGTGGCTTAGCCATGCTGGCCACATGACCTGGAAGCTGTACACTGGCTCCCTCGGCCAATAAAGCGAGATGAGCGCTGCAACCCCAGAGTTGGTCACGACTGGACCTAATGGTCAGGGGTCCCTTTACCTTTACTTTAACACTTTTCCAATATGTGCCATGCAGGAGCATCCCTCTAGAGATTTGCAGATGGCCAACAACCATTACTTACATCACTACTGAGAAAATGTGGTCAGTGCCTTGCCAATACAGCCATACCTTGGTTGACAAATGCCTTGCAACTCGAACATTTTGGCTCCCGAATGCCGCAAACTCGGAAGTGAGTGTTCCAGTTTACGAATGTTCTTTGGAACCTAAACGTCCGATGCAGCTTCCATGGCTTCCATTGGCTGCAGGAGCTTCCTGCAGCCAATCGGAAGCCACGCCTTGGTTTCTGAACGTTTTGGAAGTCGAACAGACTTTCGGAATGGATTCCATTTGACTTCCAAGGCACCACTGTATAGGTCTACGATTACCAGGTTTTTCAGGTCAGTAGGCATAGCGTCAAGACAGATTCGAACTGATATTTTTCCTTTCACAGGTTCACCTGAAAGAAGCTGAAACCTCCATATATATACACATACTTCTTTGAGGTTATCTATATTGTGCACCATAATGAAGATAATGTTATTGAAGTCCTCCCCTTCTACCTTAAGGGCAACCAAGACATGGAAACTGCTTACACACTAATGTCCTCAGACTCGGTTGTGCATGAACTGAAAGTAGAAGTTTCCTAATTCTATGCAATTTCTGGGCTTGTCATGGTCACAATAGCTTTTTTGTTTTTAGACACCACAGTTGTAGAGGATGCACAGCATTCATATTGATTGAGTTTGTTCAATTCTTCCTTTGTACAAATGTAGTCCAAGACAAGTGCAACTCTAAGGAAGTCTTCAAGGTGGAAATTTGGCAGCAGCTCTGCTACCCTACCCTAGAACTTCAGTTAAAGCAAGGTTAATAGGTAGGATGGTTACATTAGTGTTCTGTCAACTGTGCAAATCAAGACCTACCTGTACTCAGTTGAGAGCGATCCAGCTCTGCAATGTGCTTGCAAAATTTTAGTGAATACTGAGAGAAGAATTAGGGCTGTCCCAGCTCCTATAGCATCTGCAAAGATGATCAGATAAATTAAGCTTGTGACAGATGTTTGTGTGTGATCAATAACCTTAGGCTCAACTTGGCATGAGTGTTTCCCCTATACATCACATTCTTCTCCCAGCATTCACTAATATTTTAAATGACTGTGGCATTATTTCACGCTAGAAAGAAACCATTAATTTCCATACCATTTATACTACCCTTTGCACCAGCAGCTAAGCTAATGAGCTCTGAGCTGATGTTAACCGTGGCTGTGCCCTATATTAAGATAGTAAGTAGCATTTCAGTTACTCCCAACCAAAAAGCACAGTAAACTGCCTGAACTTATTTCCAGTACAAATCACGGCACTGAAAGACAAATTATTTGGCTATATAGTAAACGAGGGCCACATGTTTCGGATTTAACAACTAAAATATGTTGAAACAACACTGTAATAAGGAAAAATAGTAAAATATATTACGGTATTCCATAGGCATGTGTGTAAGTCCCAAGATTTACTTTCTATCTGGATCGGGGGAGGGGTGTTTGTTTTAATTAAAAAACCCAAAGCCTTTTAAAGTTTTGAGCACATCTGCCCTGACCATTTTTAGCCTAAAGATGTAAAAGTATAGTTCTCTACACAAAAGGAATCCAAAAGCAACATATTTCCCTTTGTAGGAGGAACCTTTGGGAAGTGTAGGCAAGCTTTCTCCTGCATTTCTGAACAATAAGGTGATTCCTTAGATAACAAATTGATGTGCTCTGCTGTACAGTAATTTGGTATCAGAAGAACCCCAACAGCGAATATTAATAGCCTTGAAAAGTCTTCACTTTTTTGTGGCAAGACAGGTCTGAATTATCATGTCAAAGATTTAAAATAATGGCTGTCTAGAAAGTTAGGAATCATAGTAATTAACCACCTGCTAGTGCTGCCTTTTAGACTGTCATTTGAAATAGGCATGTATAGGAACTCCTAAGTTTTGTGTTGTTGTTATTGTTTTTAAATAAAAACCGACATTGAGTTTTGGAGCATCATGAATCCACAACATCTGTTCATCTCTGCCTAAATTTAGGGCATAATTAGGAATTATGTTCTGGCAAGAACTGTTCTAACCTAAAATGCCTTCCAGGTGGCCAAGCCATTCACATTACACTATATTATGCTACCAGGCCCCAATTTAAGCTTTCATTATTTGTATCTAAAGTTCTCAACATGTTGGGATCAGATTACCTCCAGGAATACCTCACCTTGTATTCCCCTCTCTAGTCACTTCAATCCTCAGGAAAGACACTCTGAATGGTGTTCCATGCTGTTGAGGTTTGTCTTATGTTCCCTGGAATCAGGGTCTTTAGTATGGTGGCACCTGCCTGTTGGAATGCCCTGCGAATGAACCAAGCAGACACCTACAGCACTGGCACTTAAAACTTACCTTTTCCAGTTGTGTTTATGTATTAAGCTAATCTACTAATTTGTGGTGCATTTTGTGCTTATTTATGAATGTGTTTTTTATTGTTAATGTTAAGCTATTTACAATCATGATACAAATGTAAATTTTTGCAAATAAGTAATATTAGGGACAAGGTAATCAATGAATTGGGTGGCATGGTATTTTTGTGAACACAGAATCTCCTTGGCCATCAAGTTTAACTGCTTCAGTTGGCTGTTGACTGTTTCCTAAAACAGGTTGTGTTGTTAGGGTCATCCCTGTCCAATACACATAATACTGCCTGTTACTTTGCCCTCACGGTGAAAGAAAAGCAATGGCCTAAGTCCCATTCTATTTCAATAACTGTCTACAAAACAGGTCTTTTACCGAATATCTATTGAACTTCAACCACACGCATGCACCAAACAAATGGATGGCCATGGTGTGACCAACCCAAACAGGGGGGAAAGCTATTTTACATACATCGATTTGAAGGTCACAAGTGAAATATCAGAGTCCACCATGTTTATTTTTAGCTTTCCAGTACAGTTTGAATTAGTAAGACTTTTTTTACACAGATATTTCACAGAGCCCCAAAACTCACAATTAGCTCAGCTTGGTGGTTAATAGACTTCTAGTTTTGGGATTTTACTGCATTAACTAGAAATGAACATCAGATTTGAATGAATCCTAAATCCCAGGGTGAGGCGGGATGCCTCAGAGGTACTGAGGGATTATCAGAAGCAAAGCAGAATCCCTATCATGTGGTGAGAATCCAAGCAGAGACCCCTGAAGCTCTTCATGGCACTTTGGCAATCCAGACACTTAAGAAATGCGGTGGACGAGTGTCTGCTGAAAGTGAAAGTGACGTCTCTCAGCCGAAGTTGGGTGATCGGGGAAGGGAGAGCAATCATCAGGGTGGAGATAGGGCACAGAAGAAGACCTCTGTTGTAAATGGCAGGTTTAGCTTTTGTAATGAGTTTTTCAGCGCTCTTCAATCCCAGTGCTTCAGAGGAGGGAACAGCAATGGAAGGACAAACTGTATGTCTCTAAGATGCCAACATGGATAGAGGGTGCTCCTTCATGACTGACAGATCTAGCTTGTAATTAGAGGGAATGGTTTCACCTAGGAAAATGAATCCCATGTAGTTCTTTCCATTCCAAAAGCAACTTCAGATGTGCCTAATAAAAAAAGCCCTTGAACCTATTTGTCTGAATCCATAAAAGAGGCATCTATCGACATGGTCCTCAATTTTCTGGCCAATTGCCCACAACATACAAGTAGAAATTAAGTGATTCATTTTTCATCCACTCCAAAACTATAACTGCTGCCTTTAAAATGGCAGCTATACTTCTTAAATTTGGTAGAATTCATGAAATATAAGGGTTGCCTTACATTTAAATTTTCTCCAAAAGAAAGTAACATATGATATGTGGTTACAGATAGGTAGCCGTGTTGGTCTGCCATAGTCAAAACAAAAAAACAAAAGAAGCTGCTGAATTGCAACTCATTACCAAACTTAAAACCATGGAGAGACCTGGTCTGAACAAAGACATTGGATTCTTATCTCATTATACATGACAAAGCCATTTTTCACCTTCTCACCCCTTGCTTTTTCCTGTAAGACCTATTGCAGTCGTTAAGAGTCCTCAACAGGCTCATCACAGCTATCTGCCAATCACCCATTCCCACCACCCTTCTGAGTAATACCCCTCCCCACCTTCTCACTATATAGAAGAATCTGGCAACTTCTGTTTCAGTGTATCTGAAGAAGTGTGCATGCAAACGAAAGCTCATACCAAGAACTAACTTAGTTGGTCTTTAAGGTGCTACTGGAAGGAAAAAATTTTTTTGTTTTGACTATATTATATGTGGTTCCTTTTAGAGGGGATTACATTTAAAAGTATCCCAGACATACTTGCCTATAATTTGGCAGTCTTTAGGCATTCTGGACTGTTATTCCCACTTCTGTCAAAAGGGGGAAAGATTATAGCCAGAGATGGGGAAAACAAAATGGGATTCGACCCCTGAGCTCTATTCATCAGCCTCCAAGTCAGTCTGTGCCAAAATGGGCTGTTTTACAAAGTGGTGAATTGGGATGTGGTTCATCTGAACAAAATCTTGTGGTCTTTTAACATATACCAGAGTAATGTTGTGACTATTACTACTGTTGACTTACCTTCAGGTATCTACCTAATTGCATAAATCATTGGACTGAGTAACAATTACATACAATTAAAGTAAAATTCAAGCAGACTGAATTCATAGAAGCAAACCAGTGCTTGAACCATTTTGCCACCACAATAAATCCACCATGTTATAGCAGATTTCATTCTAACACACAATTTAATATATAGCCAAACACACAATTTAATATATATTATCTAGATAATATATATTATCTAGAAATGGTATATACTGTGATAATCTGTGGTTTGCAAAAGTTTGTTTACTTTTGCTGCTTCATCATTACAAGCTTTAAGCATTTCAGTATCAATTTGGAAAGTGGCCATGTTACAGAACCTCAACATGGGCTCAAGCCCAAAGGGCAAAGGAAGAGAGGTTAAATTATGCTATCAGCACTGTCCAGTAGTATATTTCCCCTTATTATAAGCCATCCCACAGGATGGAACATTATGTCTCCAATTTATTTACAGTGTTTCCAAGGGAACAGCTGTGTATTTGATCTTTCAACAAAGGTTTGTTCTGGACCAGAGTTTTTTTCTTTCGGGCAGCTGTGCAACTGTAATTCATCTGCAGAAACAGATTAATTAGGGGCTTCAATTTTCAATTATGATACTGTTCTGAATTATGCCACATCAAACCCTGGACTCTATCCAGCAAAATGAAAAGGAACAATTGGAAATGGGAACAGTGAACAGGAACTGTCCCCCAAAAATGCTTATTCCAGTCATTCGGCACTCCATAACGTTAATCCAGGGTTATTACAAAATTGCAAATGTATATATCACTGAAAAATGAAGTTATAATTGAGACAGCTGAAGCTTGGGCAGCCTGTTTTTAGAATCCCACTCTGCCACCAGCAGCTATGCCACATCATGCCAGTGTTATGCCAGAGTAACACACCGTAGCTATAAATCTATGGTTGCTATAAGGGTTGCCACCACATAAAAGAGCACTTTAGTATTCTACATGGAGAAATAAGTGTTTACATTATCACTTATACTAAACATAGTATAAGCGTCTGATTCATCCATTATGAGTATATTTCTATGTTTCCATAACGCATTGTGCAAAGTTTGTATTTCTGCTCCCGCAACATGGATATGCTATGTGCCAATTTCCACCCTGCAAATCTGGAGAGTTCTCTGCTTGCATAGAATAAATATCTTACCATCATTATACATATGACTCAGCAGCAAATGCTAGTCATGGATAATGCCTGGAAGTGGCATTCCCTTTCATTTGTTTTACAAATCTTGTTTGGATTTCATCTAATTCTTGCCCTGCCATTGTGGTCAAAAATCCACTTCAATCAAAGCTCACTGATGTTTACCCACATAGAATCATAGAACTGTAGAGCTGGAAGAGATCCTGAGGATTATCTAGTCCAACCCCCTGCAATGCCTTCTCGGTGGTGGTGCCCACGCTGTGGAACGCCCTCCCATCAGATGTCAAGGATATGAGTAACTATATAACAGTTAGAAGACATCTGAAGGCAGCCCTGTATAGAGAAGCTTTTTAATGTTTTACTATGTTTTTATATATGTTGGAAGCTGCCCAGAGTGGCAACGCAGTCAGATGGGCAGGGCACAAATAAATTGTTGTTGTCATTGTTTTTCAGGAATATACAGGGATCGAACTTATAACCTTAGCATTATCAGCACCATGCTCTAACCAACTGAGCTATCCACACAGTTCATGATTTCACTTGTGCTTACTTGTGTAGTTTGTAGTTATTATCATGAACAGGTTATGTTGGTATGACAAGACTAATAACATCTGGAGAGCCACCAGGCCACCTCTGGATTACAACTCAAGTCTGCTATCCCTGCTCCCTTTGCACACAGCGGGACTTAATTCTGAGTAAACATGCATAGGAAATATCTAGAAAATATTCAGAACTGGAACTTATGCTCATTAGTTGATGCAGACCTCTTTTTTCATTCCTAAAGATTTAAGAAGCATTCCTGACATCTTATTCCCCAGTCATCCATATTAATAGGATCATTATCTCCCAGAAACATTAGTGCTATATCCTGCATTATGTCAGCCATAATGTCATGGTTTGCAACACTGAACCAGGGCAGGAATTGGCAGGCATCGTCTAAGCACTTTATTTGCTGCCAAAGAAGATCTCAGCCTCAGACTAAAGATGTTATACACTGCGTAAAGATCTGCTAGTGCCGCTTGTGCATACGAAAACGGTAGAATAGCCGTCCTAGGAGACTTTGCAGGTGAAGGAAACCTACAAAAAGCTTTGCAATGCCATTACTTGAAATTGCCTCTCTTCCATATTCCGTCATAGAATTAAGCAGGTGTTTGGTTTCCAACGTACCTGAGATGCTTTCTGCTGTCTTCGTCGTTCTTAACGTGGCATCCTGTAGCTGAGGCATTTCCAAGAGTTCATTTACATGCTCCTGTTTGAAAAGAGAAGTGGGATATTTCTGATGCTTTGCTCTCTCTTCAGCATTGCATCACAAAGTGAGGAATGCCCATGCTGACATTTATTTGTCATGGCCTGAACAGATTCCCTTCCACTGCAGTTCAGCATCCAATGCTATTCATCTTGCTGTCCACTGTGGCAGAATCATTTGTATTTCTGGTCACTGTTTAGACATCTGAATGTGATTCACACTATTTATTTCAGTGCATTCATGTGTGTGTTTTTAATTGCAGTGGAATTATATGTATTTTTGTTGTACAGTAATTGCTGTTGTGGTCTACAGCTAGACCCCTTTCTATGTGATTTTTACAGTATTTCAGCGGATTCGTCTCCACACACCTTGGACCCTTCCCCCATCCAAGTAACTAATTCCATTTAGGCTCTTGCAATGCATTAAGGCCTCTGCTGTCTTTGAAAGTAATTTGTGCTTTTGGAAGTTGCTTTGTCAGTGTGTGCGTGCGTGTGTTTAATTTGGATTAGAGCAACTCACAGTCTTACGTACAATGAGGTCCAATTAGCAACGATGTTGCTAATAATGATTAAGTGCAGGTGGCAATACACGAGTTGAAAAGCAAAAGGGTACTTGTTGTCATACCAGTCCAGGCTCAAAGGCCAGAGGATGGGGGAAATCACTGTAGTTCACAAAAGTTTTACGCAGGCAAAACAGGTGAGGGAAGAGGACCTGAGACCCCCCTGGTGATCTCCATCCAACCATTTAAGAACTATTGGTGAATACCAAAGTAGATAGACCAATGGTATGACTTGGTATAAAATAGTACCTTACGTTCCTGCAATGTATTGTGTTCAATTACTCTTTTCTTTTGATATTCTTGTTAGAGATTTCCCCCCACCATTATTGTACTGGAGTAGCAGTAAACACACACCCCTAGCATCTTGTCTTGGACACAACCCAAATTTTTCAATAAAGAATTCGTATCAGATGCTGAAGGTGAATACGTAATTTCTAAAGGCTTCTACATTCAGCTGTTGGAGAATGCAAATCCTCATCACCGGAAAAAGATTTCCGAGTTAGGCTATAAAAATTGCCAAAGTGTTATCAAATAATGAAAATGCCAGAAATGAAGGATGTTTCGTGATTATAAACCAAAAATTTAATTAAGGAAACTCTGTTAGCATGCATGTTAACTCAATCAGACCAAAGGAAGTCATTGTAAAACGATTCCCATAAACAGATACATCTTACATCTGGCCTTTACAATGAATTTAAAGCATAGCATCTATTTGGAAAGACTATTTGTTTCTATCATTGGCAAGAGATAGCACATTCTCTCTTGCCTCTGCTCACTTTATCCTTCCTCAGATGATTTACAAGAGGAGCTCTTAGCCTCACTTGTATTATATCATATCTCTTTACAAAAAGATCTACAATTCCAAAAAAATGCCTGCATACTCAAAACTTAACTGCTAGAGAGAGAGCTATTTTATTTCAGTAAATAGCTCAGCTTAAAAGGAACTACTCCATATAACTTGTTTTCTCCGTCACCTCTCTAGTATTCATTTGATAGAAAAACATCTTGATATACATTGAGGAGGGGGCCTGTAGCCAATCATGCTTACCTTTCAGGTCAGATGCTATTTGCGGGATAGCAGCAATGCCAGCCCAGGATCTGGCAATCACCCCAGAGGCAAAGAGATTTTCTGGGCCTGGGTAAACCGTCTTTGGCTTCACCCAGGGACAAGAAGTGGCTAGCAGCCTGCTTGCCTTATTGCCTAATGGCAGGCCAGCTACAGTGTGGGCCCCACCCCAGGGATGGAGCAGATCAGGCCAGCAGGCTTTGCTCTGGTCCGCCCCAAGGGGATTTAAACCTGTTGTCTAGTCTACCTCTTCATCCAATTCTGGGGGCACATATGGCTGATATAATTTGTGTGGTTAGTTCTGTATCACATTCTCTATTTACCAATCTTCCAAAACACATCTGTGTTACCAAAGAGCAAGTGTAATGCTTCATGGGGCAGGCAAGAAGATGTTCAACAAAAACATTGGTTTCAGGCTTTAGAAATTCATTGCAGCTCCTTGGAGAGTCTATACAGCCAAGCTTTTAGTATAGCAGCAGATTTGAATATCCAAAGATGAATGAAGACAAGGCACTGTGGATGAGGAGTGTGAACAGTTCCAGGATTTTTTTAAAAAAAATAATGTTCTCTCACACACACTTCCATTGTTGCCTAGGATACATCATCCAAAGAGCAGCTTGTATGATTGACCCTATTTCTTCAAATACTTTTCTGAGAGGATTAAAAAAAAAAAAAAAAATCTGTACTGCATTCATTCATGTGACCCCTGGTATTCTTCCACAACAGCTGCAATGTGAATTGGTGGGTTGTACTATATCAAAAGAACGAGTCACAGGCTGTTGTAAGTTTCCATTACAGTGGTACCTCAGGTTAAGAACTTAATTCATTCTGGAGCTCTGTTCTTAACCTGAAACTGTTCTTAACCTGAGGTATCACATTAGCTAATGTGTCGCTGCCACAGTGTCGCTGCCGCCACTGCGCAATTTCTGTTCTCATCCTGAAGTAAAGTTCTTAACCCGAGGTACTATTTCTGGGTTAGCAGAGTCTGTAACCTGAAGCATCTGTGACCTGAAGCGTCTGTAACCCGAGGTACCACTGTATATTTTTCCTTAATTGCAAAAAAAAAAAATGTCCTTGGTGTCTGTTCAACTTTCATAATCCTATCAAGCTGTTTTTGAAGTTCATAATTCTCTGGAGACTCCCCCCCCCCCAAGTTTTATTATGACTGTTCGGCAGCTAATGGTTTCTCATCACTTTTGATGTTCCTGCGTTGGTTCAGTGCACTCGGCACAATTGACCAAACAAAGCTTGTATACTGCTGGGCTGTATTTGCTGCCTGGAGATTCATGGTCAAATCTATGTTCCCTGCATGAGGCTAAAGTAAATATATATAGACTCTTTGAAGGTTAGATCTCTGTCATCAGGGAAGGGAAGGTAAACTTCTCAGAACAGCAGATGGGAGCTAAAAACCTGTCTGCTTCTATCCTGGCAACTGATGCCCCAGCACTGCAGAAAACTTGCACTTCTTTACTATCGATGAAGCAGGGGTCCTCGCTTGTGGGAGCAGCCCTCATCAAAATACTGGAAGCAGAATTGAAGGGCGCAAGCCCACAGCCAGCAGGCCCTTGCCTCCATTCCACATGTATCTAAAACACCATACTGTGTGCCTACCCTTTCTCATGGGTTAAAAAAAAGAACAATCCCCTAAATTTGGGGAAGGTGATGAGGTACTTGGCTGGAGAGACCAGATTAAATGGAGTGCAGGAGGATACAGTATTTTATTCTGGTGCCAATGACATCATGTGAAAAACATACATGCATATGAAGCACCTATCCCACAATAGTCACTGGGAAGCACACCAGTTGCATCAAGAAAGCTTATCAATACCCAGTTGGTGAAGGTGAGGCAAGTTCTCTCATCACTCATAATGTGTAAATTGATGCAAAATAGATCCTGCTACCTTCAGAATCCTTTCTTTATCTCTTCCATTATGCTGTACACTTCTGTATCTCCCTGCCTGAGTTTTATCTCTTTCACTTCTGAGAGGATTATCATTTATCTCCTGAGTTAGGTAAAGCCTGACAGTTGTGTACTTAGGAAATGCCATCTTTGCAGATCCTTTGCAGATCTATTGCCCTGCTTCCATTTCCAACAAGCATGGCATGGCTATTATTCAGACAGAAGGACGCATTCAGACACAGCTGTACCCTTCTTTATAAATAAACCCTGATACCTCTTACAAGATCTAACCAATAAGGTGACAGTGTGTATAAAGAGGAGTGCTGGCAGAGTAATTTCTATTGAAAGGGGGGTTTATTTCATTATCAACAAGTCATCTGACTAAATATCAGCACAAAAGGAATGCAACAGGGATGAGGGACTTCAAGCCTGTGCACAAGATTTGGTAAAGGACCAAGGCAAATCAGGTCTATACGGAGGGCTTTAGGCCTAAGGTGAGTGGGGTACCACAGCCCCCGATCACTGTGAACCAGGTTGGTTTGGCGCAGACCAATCCATGGCTGTTGGGGGTGGGGAATCAGGAAGGGAGCAAAAAGGCTGAGACCTACCAGACAGGCAGCTGCATCTTCCCAGGGGAAAGCAGACTCAAGCCAGGGCTCTCCTCTCTTCCTAACACCACACAGGATCAACACATGCACTCAACAGCTGCACTCAACAGAAGGATCTGGTCCTGTGCAGTGCTGTGCATGCCCCCCAACCTACTTAAAGAGTTCTTAAGGGTTTAAAAACACTTTTAAAAAAGCCTTAGCCCCCTCCCCCCAATCTGCAAATTGTTTCAGAGATGGCTCTGAGGCTGAGCAGGTGGCCCTCTGGGCAAGATAGGTTGAATCACCCAGATGTGGGGGCCACAGATGTGGGGTCTATAGAGTAGATTAAGGGGTCCACAAATAGCCCCACCAAATGCACCACTTCAGGCCTCTGGCTCCTAGGATTCCCCCAGGCCACACACCTCTCAAGCCATAGCTCTCACCAGCCCTGCTTTGTACCCTATTTGAATGTTCCTGCTGGGCTAGAATGTGGCCTTGAACTCTTGCTTGCCTGGACGGAACATAGAAAGTGGTTTCTGCTAGCCTATCATACAAAGGTACGGTTCACATATTTCACCCACCAGTGACATGTGGCTCCCATAAGGTTGTTTCAAGAGAAATGTAGCCCTTGGGCTGGAAAACTTTCCCCACTCATGAAATGAAACATTAGAATCAGTATAGGGCCACCCATCGATGAGCATTTCCTCTCTGTGGTTGATTGCTTCTCAAAGGATTCAAGGCAAGTCACATAGAACAGCAATTGCTAACCTAAAAGGACTGTTTATCTGGTGAATCAGGCCAAACCAATGGAGCAGGAAGAGCAGGTATGGATCGTACTCATAAACAGTATTTACAAGATTTTTAGACCAAAAGCTTTACAAAGAATGATTGAGTTTGCTCAAGAACACCCATCTCTGGCCAAGTCACAGGCTTCCCATTGAGTGAGAAGTTATAAACAGCTGCATATGCCTGTGTAGTTGGTGTTTGGCTGCCCGACACAAATTCATTTGCTTACGAATAGGGGTGAATGTTTGGTCTGTGTTGATGACATTTCCACAGTTATGAAGTATTAGCAGATCAATGAACTTTGCTAGGAATGTCTTCCCCTTCTTGCCCCTAAGATGTAATCTGAAATGGCAACCTCTGCTTGGATTCCTAGACTTTGAGAGCACTGTGAAATATTAGCAAACAAGATGATTTCCAATTATTTTTGTGTTGCGTTTCTATGACACATGAATGCACCATTAATTGTTTCTGGAGACTGGAGTAATGTTTCCTAGTTTAAATTTCATTTGAACAAAAGCAAATCTCTGGCTACGTACTTAATTGGTTACAGGGCCTCAAGTCATAATTTAGTTTGTTCCTGGTTTTTTTAAAAAATAGGTTAAAAATGAATTAGGGAGGCTAATTCAGTTAACAGCCTCCTGAAAAGTTACTTGTATTTTGACCTTTGTATAACAGACTGGTCATGGACTATTGACCTACAAGGGACTCCTTTTTCTTTGAAAAAATAGATTTCAACCAATGTTTGGACAATACTACATTTTTATATTGCCCCATAGACCACAGTCTGGTGGGTTTGTCTTTCAATCTCATGAGGCTTTCATGTTCAAGTCTGCAATGGCTTGAGAAGGATGGGGGTGCGGGAGAGATTCTGGTACCTTTAGATGCACAAGCCAAATGTACTTTATGTCTGTGTTGCTGCATTAATGCAAATGAAAGTCAGCATAAACTGTTACCAGAATCCATCCCTTTATCAGCAGAATAAACTGGTGCAACGTATTCCATATGTGGTCATTTCAGAAGGAGTATAATAACAGAATACAGTCTAAGGAAAAATGTTGTTGAATTTAGGCTTATTTTGCTAAACTCACAAGGTGGCAGCATTTCAGCACAGTCATTGAAGCCTTATAGCCCACCTTTAGTGTTAGAGAACTAGGAGTGATAAGGCAAAAACAATTTCTTGCTCCAAAAAGTAAGGATCCTTTGGCTATTGAAATTGCTGCCTGTATTCCTAGCAAATTCAAAATTCCCCAAATATTCCTGTTTAGAACCCAAGAATACTGTTGGGACCTGCCAACGTATTGGGACCTATTCCATCGCAAACGTAGGGAGCTTGTCAGGCACAGTCTCTCCACTGTAGAAACAGGAGAGCAACAATCACCTACAATGTCATCAGCATCAATTGTTGGTAGTGCATACATTCTTCAGTTTGTTTGTGGACTTTTCCAAGGAAGCACCCAAGCAGAGTGATGAGAGAAGCATTATCAGGAGCAGCTCATTCTAGTCCTTCTTGAGGAGAAAAGCATACTAGCCTTACAACTGGTGGTGGAATCCATAGTCACCACACATTTAAATTAGCCTAAGAAGCCCAGCTTGCTAGATTGCTGAGGAGACCACGGTGGACTAGATGCCTTCAGAAAACTTGCCTGAGTCTCATTGTGCAGAAATGCTATCAAAAAGGGAGTAGGGAGTGCTGGCAATTATGTTCTCAGAAAAGTCAAAACGCTTCTGAGTCTTGAGAATACTGAGCATCATCTGCTATGAACTAATTGGGTGTCCGTATGAAAGGAACAAGGGGCACGGGTAGTGCTGTGGGTTAAACCACAGAGTCTAGGACTTGCCGATCAGAAGGTCGGCGGTTCGAATCCCCGCGACGGGGTGAGCTCCTGTTGCTCGGTCCCAGCTCCTGCAAACCTAACAGTTTGAAAGCACGTCAAAGTGCAGGTAGATAAATAGGTAACGCTCCGGCGGGAAGGTAAATGGCGTTTCCGTGCACTGCTCTGGTCCACCAGAAGCGGCTTAGTCATGCTGGCCACATGACCCAGAAGCTGTACGCCAGCTCCCTCAGCCAGTAAAGCAAGATGAGTGCCACAACCCCAGAGTCATTTGTGACTGGACCTAATGGTTGGGGTCCCTTTACCGTTACCTTATGAAAGAAACATAGGATTCCTCCCCAAAATGTGTCATGTTGTGGCATTACCCAAGATTCACCCTGTGTGCACGTCTGCAAAAATATAGGGGGCTTTCCTATGATGAAATCCCACATTGGTGGCAAGCATCTGTGAATGCGATGGACAAATGGCCTGATTGGGAGAACACTGTGATTGGCTCCCTGATGCTCATGCTTCCTTCCATATAGTGCAGGATTATCCTGTAGGACTGAAGCTGAAAGAATTTGTAAATGTCATACTATAGAAAATACAACACTAAAATGAACTACAATACAATACAGTTGTACCTTGGTCGCCGAACGCCTTGGAACTCATTCATTTCGGCTCCCAAACAATCAAAAACTGGAAGTGAGTGTTGCAGTTTCTGAACAATTTTCAGAAGCCGAACAGACTCCCAGAACGCATTATGTTCGAGAACCAAGGTACGACTGTACAATACAATAATACAATACAATACAATACAATACAATACAATACAATACAACTATAGGGCTGTGCCCCATAGTTTGGATCCAGGCCCCAAATCAATTCAGAGACCAATCCTAATGTTTAATTAGGGTTTTAAATCCTAATTAAACTTGTAGTGAAGAAGAGGGAAGAAGGAGACACTGCACTTCCTTTCCCCTCCTCCCAAATGCATGCTTAATAGGGGTTTTAAATCCTAATTAAATCTGCAGTCAGGAGCGGGAGGGGGAAGAAGGAAATGTTGCATCTCCCCACCCCACCTTACATTTAATCAGAGTTTAAAAACTGTTTTAAACCACATGTTTAGACTCTCTTTAAAACTGCATATTTAATCAGCGTTTGCAGCCGGGAGCAGGTGGGGAAGAAGAAAAGATGTTGCTTTTAGATCTTAGGCACTAATATAGACCCTGCCATTATTTAAGACCTTATGGATCAAGTTGTGCATTATTTCCCTTTGGATGTAGTGTAAATTTTGAGTTCAGTACCATGGACAGCAGTGGCAAGGCCCCCTACCGTGTGTGATCAAACCTGCTTTATTATATAGTAAAAGTCCATGCCTTTGCAAGTTGTATTGCCATTTCCTTCCCTTTCAGTGTGCTTTGCCAATGCAAGAGAGTAGGATCTGAAAGCTGAGGAGGAGATAATGAGCTATACTTAGGAGTGTGTTGCAGTTCTCCTTGAAGAGCCAGTATGGTGTAGTGGTTAAGAGCGGTAGACTCGTAATCTGGGGAACCAGATTCGCGTCTCCGCTCCTCCACATGCAGCTGCTGGGTGACCTTGGGCTAGTCACACTTCTCTGAAGTCTCTCAGTCCCACTCACCTCACAGAGTGTTTGTTGTGGGGGAGGAAGGGAAAGGAGAATGTTAGCTGCTTTGAGACTCCTGAAGGGGAGTGATAAAGCGGGATATCAAATCCAAACTCTTCTTGAAGAAAGCTTTCCCAATGCCCTTTTGCCTAGAAAATGCTTATGGGATAGCCAGATAGAATATGGGATGCAGAAAACACATATGGGATATCTGTGGATTATCCCTATCCCAACTTAAAGGTGTAAGGAACGCTTTTTTGGTAGGCTGATCAACAATTGCAGTTGCTGCATATCATAGGGAGCAGTTCAGTCTTGTCCCCTCTGACTGGAAATAACTCTACAGTTTTCAGACTAGAATCTTTTGCCAGCTGAACCTGGAGATGTCAGAAACTGAACCTGGGACCTTCTGCATGTGAAGCATGTTCTCTACCATTGACACCACATGTCTTCCTTTCTTCTGTTGTTTAGTAACCTTTGGACTGCTTTCTCAGATTTGACTCTTCACTTGACCTTGATTTTCTGCATATATGAGTTATGGATTCAGGTGGCCAATTACGGCACGCTTGCACATACTCATTTCCACAGCTGGTAGACAATTTGGTGACCATTCTGCTGCTTAAATACGATTTAATTGTTCAGCGTAAGCATCACTTCTACTATATCTGAGAGGCATGCATCTTTTCAGCACAGCGAAATATTATACAAGTAACAAAAATCCGAGTAGCATCCCGCCATGTGTTTCTCCTAAATGCACCTTAATTTACATTTTTAACGTTCTTCATCTTCATCCTGCAAATGAAACACTATTTCTCATCCATTACCCCTGTTAAAGCCAACTCCAATGCCTTGCATAGTTCTACGATTTATGAAAGCCTCTTTGACAAATGGCTCTGCTTTGATAAACCTTGGGGAATGCTAATTAAAAAGCAATAACTTCTTACAGCTCTCAGCCAGCAGGGGTACGTACAGTAATAGCGAACTCCATGTTTGCTCAAATAATTGTAGCCGTCTCATCTAGTAATTTTCCTAATCAAAGCACAATGTATGTTAAATAGTATGGAGTCTGCTTCCTGGGAAAGGGCACAGTGCTTCAGACACATCCATCATAAAAAACATTTTGATCTCCTTGAGCATAGTAAACAGCTTGAATTCAGCAGGAAGCTCCGTGTGCTCCTTTCCTTCCTTAAAAATGCATGAAGTGCTTGATTAATGGTTCTGTTTCACAGATGAGCAGGAAGCAAGTTTTTCTTTGGGATCAATGTGGCAAAGATGTTGACAATCCTGTAACACTGTTAGCCCTGCTTACTAAAATATAACTGCATCAAATAGGCATTCTACAGTATAGTAACTACAGTGGAACCTCGGTTTTCAAACATAATCCATTCTGGACGACCGTTCGACTTCCAAAATGTTCAAAAACCGAGGCGTAATGGGCGGTCAGCAAAATCAATTGAGAAAAATGAAAAGCTGTTTGACTTCTAAGGCATGTTCGAAAATGGAAGTATTTCCTTCCAGGTTTTCAGCATTCAGCTTCCGAAACATTCAGCAACCAAGATGTTTGAAAACCGAGGTTCTACTGTATTAACATTTGTACAACATTCTACATACGAGAATTATAACTTACCTGGTTTAAGGCTGAAACAAGTTGAAAACATTGTATTGTACTGTATTATATCTATATTCTGAAAATATATTCTGCTGACTAAGATAAAATATAAAAACCCTCAAACTTAAGGCTGATTAAAGCATAGCTGCTGAGATGGTATAGTCCTCACACACAATTGTGCTAAGTTAAATGTTGCCGATTGGGAGAATGCACAATTTTAATGTGAGCTTGCAAAAATGCAACTGGCGCACAAGAAATCTGAAGTCGCAGAGCCATGTGACAGAAGTGTATCACCTCAGAAGCTGCATGGCCATCAGTTGGGAAGAAAGACATTGTGTGTATTCAGAATTAATATATTAGTGAAAGCATAATACAAAACGTATTATATGAGGAACAACTGCAAAAAAATGAGTACAATTAGTCAAAACTGCCGACAAAAATATGTTCAGTAGAAGAAATTGGCACCCAAATGTTGGTGGATTTTCATGTGCTTTTAAAATATGCAAATTACTGTAGAAATCTGGAAAACTGAATTTAAGATTGGAAAAATGAAGAACTGAGAGAACCAAAATCACAGTTCCTGCCACCCCTATCACATGACAGCTTTCTCAGTTCAAATGTCCATGCCAGCAGATGGGCACCCAGAGGTGGAGGGTAGAGGTGGGGCCAGTAGCATGCCTGACACTAGGGGCAGAGATAGAAGCACAGCTCATCTTTCCTGTGGTGCCTCTTTTATAAGAAGCTACTTTATACTGTATTGAGTCAGACCTTTGCTCCATCTAGTTCAGTATTTTCTATGCTGATTGGCAGTGGCTCCCCAGGGTTTCAGCCAGGGGAGATTCCCAGCCTTATCTGGAGATTCTTGGGGACAGAACCTTGGACCTTCTCATGCAAAGCAGATGCTCTACCATTGAACTACAACTCTTCCCCTTCGTGCAGCTCGTATGTGAAAGGGGCACATGTGTCAGTACTCAGGGTCTCTTCTAGGCAGGTAACTGGAGGAAGAGGGCAGAGAGAAGGGTGTGGTCCATTGCAGGTGAAGTGAAGAGTAAGACTCAAGAGCAGAGGCAGGTAAGCAGTCCCAGTGAAGCCGCAGGCCATGGTCCTAAGCAGGCAAACATCAGAAGGGTCAGAGGCAGGAGAAAAGTTTTACAGGAGTCATGATCTCCTAGACATCAAGAACCGAGAGCAGGTGTGTAAGCAGAGGCCTCATATTCAAACCACAGAAAGAAGAGGAAGCAATTAGGATCAGGAGCCCAATGCATAAAGTTTTAACCCTGCACCAAGGTAGCAACAGAAATTCCCTCCCAAAGCTGTGATTCCTCAAGAAGAGAAGCTCCCTTGATGGCACTAGATACAGCAATTCTACCTCATGGCAGAGTACAAATCATGATGTTGGGAGTGGCTGCCTGGCACTGTTTCGCCAGTTTGGGGTTTTTAAAGGTTTTAATGCATTTGCTTTTTGCTCAACATTTGACAAGCTGATTTTTTGAATATATAATACAATTGCTGATGACAGGCAACAATGTTCTCATTGCAAATGATTTAAGCATCAGAGCTGTAAGTTTTGCCATATGCCACCAGGTAGCCTCAACAAGCTACACTACTTTATTCTTAGAGGTGATTACCGTGTCAACAACACAGCAGTTTGTATCAGCCCATGTGGCTGTGAACAATAGCCTCCTACTGCTCCCAGTAGGGAACTCCTTGTAAGTTTCATAGCACTTAAACCATTCTGTACACATACAGTTGACTTCACTTGTCTCCATTTCCCTTTCATTTACTTCCCTTGTGTAGTTCCCACAGAGCTGGAAGGCTTTAACTATACTCAAACAGATTTATGGATGATAGCTTATATTAGCTTACTGCCCATGAATGAATAGACTTACAGTGGAGATCCAAATCATAAAAACCAAGAAAGCCTGGAAATGTTTGTTACAAACTACTCTTTAAATGAAAAACAAACAATGGGTACTTAGCAATATGTTATATGGTCTGGAAGACAGGATGGAAACTGTCCAGACTGTTCAGTTCTGAGCAGATAATGCGACAAGATCAGCTGAAGTGAGAGAGTGCAAGACCAAGCAGGTCCAGAAACTGGGAGTGGTTCCACAATCATGGAAAGGGGATAGGAAGAAAGGGGGCAGGATATGGCAAATATGGCTATTAAAAAACTCCTAAAGAGTCAGAGGTAGCAGGTAAAAGAAAGGCCGCTCCTTCCAGGCAGGTGGCAAGCAAAACATATATGGATGTGTTTGAAGATCATGCTGCAGACTGCGGGTGTAACACAGCTTGTGTTCTTCCCAAGGTCATGGAGCCTTCTTAAGCCAGCTAAGGAGGTTGAGGCCTTAGGACTTACAGGTGACAAGAGGATACCACATATGGCATGGATACTTTACTGAAAAGAGAAGAATCCACACTGAAATATATTTATTATTATAGGTTTGTGGGGGGTGGGGTTCAGTGTGTGAGCCCGTTCCAAGCCTGTGATCCTGTGACTATGAGTTAGAATCATCAAATGGAAACCAGGGGAACTATTCATACTAGGTTTTTTTTAGTATGGCCTTGGTTTGCCAGTTAAGTACTGGCATTTACATTAGAAAGATGTTGTCCTGTTGCCATAGAGACAAATGGGAGTATTCCCCCCCCCCATTGGTAGCAACATCACTTTGTAAGGAAGAACAGTAGCCAGAGGTTTTTGTGTGTGTGAAGGTTTTTGGCTGATTCTGGAAGCTGGAGGCACAGGGACATGTCTTAGCATCAAAGAATTGTAGAGTTGGAAGGGACCATAAGGGTCATCTAGTCCAAGTCCCTGCAATACAGATTTTTTTTTGCCCAGCGTGGGTCTCAAACCCCCAACCCTGAGATTAAGAGTCTCATGCTCCACCCGACTGAGCTGTGGCTAGATCATTCCATTTGTTTTGTGTTTATGCTGTTGGGAGGGGAGCAAAATGTGCGGGTTCCACATTTTACTAGCTTAGCCCAACTGTGATGTGAGCACAAATGACATGCTGGGTCACTGCTTCCCTTCAAAAAGGACCAAAAAAATTGAAACCAGGACCTATTTAAGCCACTGTTCATTTTACCTTTCAAATATCCTCTTTTCCTGCCTGACATCTTCTCTGTGTGAATGTAGCCTTTGGCCTAGTACCATCTGCAGGGAAGACTGATATTATTAGACAGCTCAGCAGGGGATGGCAACACTTTCTACAGGGGCATTTGCTGTGAAATTTGTTCCACCAACAAAATGATGCATTTATTTTCCCTGGCATCGGTCTTATTTTCTTTTGTGTTCTGGGGAATATTCCCAGGGAACATTCCCTTTAAGGGGAAGTCATTGACTTTTACTGAGAGGCCATACGTGTGATTGTGCTTAAGCATGCCACTTCTCCAATATCTGCCTTATGGTCTGGGTTATCATTTATCTCTGCTTCTGCCCTCCAGCACAACAATCTCTCAAAATACCATAATGTTAAGGACGGCAGCAATGCCTGTGGTTTCAAATGGCTGACACATTCTCAAGATATTTGCAGGGTTAGCCAAAGTGGTACATTGCAAGTGTTTCTAGGCTCTTTGCAGCCCAACCAGCACGGCCAGTGGTCAGGGATGATTGACATTATAGTCATATAACATCTGAAGGGCCTTGTGCTAGATCTGCTTTTAGGGAATCCACTGGTGCCCTAATGAATTTTTCATTTACCCTAGAAGCATATAGTAGATGCTCTGAGCAGCTTTTCAGCGTTAAAGCAAGGAGTGGGAAGGGAGCTGTGTGCCTGTTTGCTTTTTGGTAACAGTTTTTCGGTGGATTTTGTTAAGAGTCTTTTAAATTCTGCACAAGAATGTGGTAGGACATAGAGAGCTGCAGACAAGCAGGATGGGATGGAGTAGGGTAGATTCATTCACCCCTACCCACCACTGAAGTCCTGTGGAAAATCACTCTTCTGAAGCAGCTATTTGCATTGGTGCCAATGGAGGATGCCCTCCCCATACCTCAGGACCACAGGTGGAGTTAAATCACATTCCATGACTGCTGAAGTAGCCATAATAATCAGCCCCCACTGCCAGTAGCTGGTGCTATTTGTCTTTGGAAAAACTGATATATTAAATGCAAAAACTAAGTTGACCCTGACTAAGTTGACCCTGAATTTGACTGCTTAATGATGCATCTTTGCACTTGCATTAAACAGATGTACAACAAATTGTGTCTATTCAACTTCATTCCTGAGATATTAGATAATTTAAGTATGGGGCCTAAATTAATGCAATGGCTCTTTAATGAATGATACAGTGACGGGCTAATCTAAAGATGATATTGCAGGATCAGGCCTAGGGCTATGAATATCCATATTAGAACTCTAGTATCAAAACAGAATTACCTTTCTAATTCAAGCTAGTAAACTCTTTTAATGGAAACATCACAGCGCTAAAGTTTGCTAATGATAGCGTCTTTCATTTATTGTATATCATCTGCCCTTTGGTTTAACAAGCCTAGATGGTATCTGTCAGTCACAAGTATGACCTCAGTAAGGACAGGTTTCTAAATCTAGTAATGTCAGATAGCGATGGCAGTTAGCTAGAGGCGCTTCACTCTGAAGAAGCAAATGCACTTTCTCCACATCAGGGACTTCTAAAGCTGTCTCTGTATAATTAATTTTAAAAGCAATGCCAGTCATCAGCAAAGCTGTAACAATATTTTTAAAGGCCTAGTTTCTGGTTGACAAGAAGAAATTAAATGAAAGCACCGTCTTGCCACAGCTGCACTAATTTGGTCGCAGTGGCTACATATGCACCTTACAAACACACTAATTTGGAAACAGAATTATTGGGAGGTAATACTTGAGCTAGAGTCATTGAAATCAATGAACTTAAGTTAGCCCATGGTATCATCTGCTACAAAATGTTTTACTTCTTACATTGCTTCAATCAAGCCACAAACCAGCAAAAGACCTAAAATTATGACACCACTGAAACACCAAAGTAGACACTGTTTTAAAATTTTCTTACTGGCTTTTCAAGACAGTGAGCATTATCAATTATGAATTCCCTGAAATTAAATAAAATTATATATTTATCTACAAAGGCAGCCACACTTCAGTATGCATTTTTGATAAATACATTCATTTGGATTGGATTGGATTGAGACTGTTGTGTAAACCATCTCGGGAGAGCTTTATTGAAGGGTGGAATATAAATCAAATAGAAGCCAAAAATAAAACCCCCAAAGTTCAAATGGCTTATTTAATGTAGGAACCTTTCAGTGAATAAGAGATAAATCTACCTGTGGCAGCAGGTAGGTCACCAGGACTACAGCTCTCATCCTCCCTGATCATTGGCCACGCTGGTTGGGGCTGATGGAAATTCAACACCATCCAGAGGGACACAGGTTAGACATTCCTGGTCTATGAGATATGGGCCAAGTGTTAAGGCTGTAATTCTATACCCAGTAACCTGGGAGAATCTCACTGAAACTCATGTGAGAAGACCTGCACAGGATCAGTGGCAGCTCCACCTGTGCTAGGTGTCCTCACTAGGCAGTCTTCTGTGGCTGCTGGCCATTTGCTTGCCTCCAACCCACATGCCCAGAGGTAAGGTAAGTCTGGACAACTGCTCATTTCCCTTGTTCCCAACACTGCTTACTTGGAGACGACAGACAAACAAGCAAAATTTAGGAGGTTGGCAGCGGGGGCCCTGCTAATACTTGAGTCTTGAGTCTTGTCATTGCAGCCTTTGTATTGCAATTGAATGTGATGGATTTCATTTTACATTATTGCCAGCTGATGAAGAATTATCATTGAAACAGTTCATTATCCTGGAAGAACTGTTCTGTCTGCTGCTGTGCTTGGAGCACCCTATTGCTACATTTGGAGCACCCATCATTTCATGTTTGCAGGATATTGACTCTGGAAAGGCTTTCTGCCTCCATTTCACTGATCTTTAACAGTCACTTGCCACTCTTACTATCCCTGTTCATGGAACATTTATTTGTTGTTTATTAGGTTGTGACTCCATGCACATATTGTATACCTTCTGTTTATGATTTTTGACGCAATATAGTGTTATAAAAATATTGTGAGTATATTATTAGCTGACATGTTGCTTGCTGTTGTTTAGAATGTTCTGTTTTGCAACACAGGGGATTTTCTTTGTTGTGTAATACTTGAGTCTTCGCAAGTACCTGGTAATACCAACCCCTGGTGCCAGCACTGGATTGTGCTGTGAATGAACTAACATCTAAAGGCAGGTTTTAACGTCACTGAGGCAACTGACACATTGTGGGAAATCATTGAAGAAAATGTTTCTGAAGTACAAACATATACTCAATTGGCCCGAATATAAGCCGCACCCGCAAATAAGCCACACCTTTAAAATTCAAGGAGGTGGAGGAGACAATACCCAAATATAATCCACTTCCTTAAAATTGGGTTACAGGCTGAAAATGACTGCAGTTGGTAGAGTTTTAACTCAGAGCCAGTGTAAGCCTTTGATCTTGCAAGCCCACAAAAGTTACCATACATTTGCTAAAATCGCAAATCACTATTAAATTGCTACAATTCCGCAGGCACTCAAGCTCGCAAATCAGCAATAAAACATTTTTTTGTTCTGTATGTAAAAGTGTGGCTTTTATTCGGGCCAATGTGGTACTTCCTACACTAAACTAGCCAATGACCACAGTAAATTGCCATATTTTTCCATCTATAAGACGCCCCCATGTATAAGACGCCCCTATTTTGGGAGAGTCAGATTTAAGAAAATGGAGGGATGTATCCATGTATAAGACGCCCATCAATTTTTGACATTATTTTTAGGGGGGAAACCTAGTCTTATACACAGAAAAATACGGTAATTAATTCCTTTGTTTGTTTGTTCACTCATCCTACCTGCAGTTCCTACAATGAGAACTTAACTGTTCATTCTTTGAATGCTTTGATTCCCTTGCCTTTCCCTTCCACCTCTGTCTTGTCCTTGCTCAATGCTCTGTCAAAATCTAGAAATTGTAGGAATCTATATTTGTTCTACTCAGTCAAGTGTCACATACAATGATGGCACTGTATTAAAAATATATTATTCTATTTGTGTTTTCTCAGTACTGTGGAATGGCTTATTTAGGTGATGCTGGAATGATCAGAAACCACAAGTGACAGTCTACCAAGAGAAAAGTAATAATCATAAATATGCATGTGTATCACTGAATTTGCCTCTGACTAAAGAATACATATGTTTGCTCTCCAAATTACTCAGCAAAATAGTCAGCCATTTGGGGATTTTGCAAGGTAAGAGAAAAAATATATTGTCCTTTTAAAATAAAATAAAAAGTCCCTAGTGCCCCAAAGCAATAACTTGTTTGAATCAAAATATAAGAAGAATGTTTTAGAATGTGACTATAGACCCCATGCATAGCAGGCAGATTGAAATGACAGATTAGAGCAGCTCCGAAGGGTTATTATTGCACATAATCTCAGTGATCCATGAAATGAAAGGCATTTATACAAAAGACCCATCAATCCCATAGGAAATAATGTAGCTCCGTAGCAAGTCAGTTATCAGCTACACAGAAAAGGCTAGAAAACCCTAATTAACTGAAGGTCAGAGGGAATATTCCAAATCTTATTGATAAGATGGGGTTGTGGAGGAACTGCACATTATACACGGATGTGTATAACCTTCTCCCCCATTTGTACTAAGGAGAATCAGCTTTGAGAGATGCCAATTTGGGGGAGAAAAGCAATGAGCTGCTTCATCCTTTCCTGGAATGAGAATCTTCCCCTGTAATTTTGTCGCCCTGTAGCTTTCCCTCTGTGGAGTTCTAGATACATGTTTATCCTTGGTAGCACACATCTGGAACCCCACAATGGAAAATTTTTGAAAGGGTACTTGCCAAAAAATGGCAAGTAGGGAAAGGGTTAAGCAGCCCTTGGTCAACCATTGCCACCTCTATTGCAAATTCCCCTCCCCAAAATACTTTTGCCATAGGTCAATGGTGGAGAACCTCAGGTCCTCCAGATGCTGTTGTTCTCCAGTTCCCATCAACCCCAGATTGTATGGCCAGGGGTGACAGAAACAACATCTGGAAGGCTGCAGGTACCCCACCCCTGCCAGAGGAGGAGCAGTCTTGAGGGAGTTTGGCCCACACACATCCATGATCCTTGATCCATGATCAAGGAAACTTGGATTAGGATATTGATATTTCCTGCCTTTCTTGTTACAACCATGTGCTGCTTTCTCTCTGGTTGAAGACAGTCTTTTAGACGCATTTAAAGACATTGCTAGAAAACCATTTTGCTTCTCAGTCACACCTGAACTGTTCCTGCTACTTTCAGGTCAGGTGAAGTTCATTTATGAAAATGGGTTAATACAACCCATACTCGCTGACTTTCTCTCACACACTTCAGGCATTCAGCATTAGGTTAGGAATGTGGAACTAGTGGAATCCTCCAAATGCTGGACTACTCCCTTAGTCGATGACAACTGGCTATGCTAACTGGGGGTGATGGGAGTTGTAGTCCAACATCATCTGGAGGGCCATGGGTCCCTCATCCTTGGGTTAAAATATGCAGGCAAGGGACAGCAGTGATGATATGCATGCTAGCTGTAACTTCCCACTATTTTACATACTTCTTTTCAGGTAACTGCTATCACCCTTTGACCCAAAGTATGAAGTTTGAAGGTACTGTTAGGTAAGAGCTCTCTGCTGTCTCTCTGTTGGAAACATGTGATGATATTATCCTCTAGGGAAGATCTAGGGCTATTCCAAGACTCATGGTAACATCTCAGCTGTAAAATAAACAAGCTACTCAGGCTTCTTCTACCATGAAATGCCATCTTATTTTGTGGCACCGATAACTATTTGGCTAAGGAATTCATATTAACGGTCCACATGTTGCCTTTGCCTTTCCTATTCTAGGGTGACTTTTTAAAACCTACAGACTTGACCAGCCTGATTAGTTGCTGGAACATAACTCTAGCTCAGAGCTTTCTCAACTGTGTGTCATGACACGTTAGTGTGTCAGCTGCAGTGTGTAGGTGTGTCACACAAATGCTCCCCACACTCCTCCTGGGGCTAGAAGCCTAACCTCTGGTTTGCTGGTAAAACTGAATTACTGTGTCATGAAATGATACATGTCTAAAAAGTGTGTCACCAACATCGGGAGTTTGGAAAGCTCTGCTCCAGCTCCTACCACAACCCCACCCTTAGCATACCATAAGCCCATTTACACATTTGTACATGTTCTCCAAGGGACACGGGTGGTGCTGTGATCTAAACCAACCACAGAGCCTAGGGCTTGCCAATTGGAAGGTCGGCAGTTCGAATCCCCGCGACGGGGTGAGCTTCCATTGTTCAGTCCTAGCTCCTGCCCACCTAGCAGTTCAAAAGCACACCAAAAAGTGCAAGTAGTTAAATAGGTACCGCTCCGGTGGGAAGATAAACAGCGTTTCTGTGCACTGCTCTGGTTCACCAGAAGCGGCTTAGTCATGCTGGCCACATGACCCGGAAGCTGTCTGCAGACAAACGCCAGCTCCCTTGGCCTATAGAGCGAGATGAGCGCGCAACCCCAGAGTCGTTCGGGACTGGACCTAATGGTCAGGGGTAAGTTTACCTTCACATGTGCTCCAGGTTCAATTTGCCCTCTGTTTGATATGATGGGTGGGGTATTCCTTTTCTCAATGTCCCACCCTCTCTCACACATGCACCAAAAATCAGAGAGATGTATTTGACGTGGGTCCTTTTATACATGTTCTGAGAGGTATGTTTCTGTGGTGGGTATGGATATGCTCATAGTTTTAAAATGTAAGGAAGAAGGGATTTGTGAAGCAGCTCAGCTATTGATGCAGTTTGCGCATAGCATTTGCGAATGTGTCACCCCCCCACCCCTCCACCTTAATGGAAGTATTCATCAGATGACAACTTTCATGTCTGAGTGGATGTGCTCAGCCTCTAAAGATCCAAAGATTTAGAAACCTGAAGGTACCGAAAATGTTGCAAATCATGAACGATCCCTCTTCACAGAAGCATGTGGCTGTCATCTGTAACATGCCTCATTAATCATTTTTCAGAAGGGAATCACTAGCTGGGAGGAAAGAAGAAGATCCTTATATTTTCCCAGACACCAAACATTGCTGTTTTGCTAGAGAAAGGGGTTGCCCCTCACCCACTCAATATAATAGGAGTTCTACCTTCAAGGAAGGTATCTAGAGAGATCCCTTCTCAAGTTATCGCCTGTTCTCTTGGAATACGTGGGTGAATGTCCCTATTTCCATTGCCCAGGTAAGTTATATAATGCTTAAAGAAAAACAAGCTCTCCTGTCATTCGCTGTGCTACTTCAAGCACACTAGATATCTCAGCTTTGCCTCTAGTTTATCACTCCATTTCCAAGAAAAGGAATTTTGACTTATTTCTTTGTTCTTTCATTTCAGAGGCATTAATTAAAAATGATTGATTGATTTGTTTACCATTCTTTGAAGTTTTTACTTTAGTCGGGCCTAACCCATTAGCATTTTCATGCTTTGTACTTTTTTAACTTCTTTCTTTTTTATTATCTATTTATCACAATGCGTAACTTTAAAGGTGTCCCCCCACCCAAGCCTCATTGCAGCTTTATCAATTTATTATTAACCATCACAAGATCACCACAGTTCTTCAGGTATGTTTTATATTGTTCTGGAAGCTTCCTGGAGGATTCCACTGAACCTTAAGGCCAGGCATGCATACTTTGTTGTTGCTGTTGTTGGCCTGAGGGTGGCATGGCCTCATTGTGGATGCATGCCAGTGCTGGGCATGTCATCCAGGTGGGCATGAATGCCCCCAACTCCCACCCATGCATGCACATCAGAGCATACGCAAACAATCTCTCACACAGTGCAGAGCCACCCTGCTCCTCAGCTGATCCATGCACATCACGAGAGGAGCAGGAAGGGCATTTTCCTCTCTATCATAGCATTGGACAGGGCACCTGAACTCAGAGGAAGCCAATGAAACTGAATGTTGGAAAATTCAGAACAGACAACAGAAAAACTTCACACAGACCCTTCAAGTGTCCCTATTTTCCAGGGGCAGTCCCAGATTTACAAAAGCCCTCCCGGTTTCTGATTTGATCCCGGAATGTCCCGCTTTTCCTTAGCACCTTCCAATTTTCATCGGAGAAATATTGGAGGGTAGGGAGTTATGTGACACCCTGAGCCAAGGAGATAAGTAACTATACAACCTTTGGAAGACATCTGAAGGCAGCCCTGTATAGGGAAGTTAAAAAAAAAATAACATTTTTATATATGTTGGAAGCTGCCCAGAATGGCTGGGGCAACCCAGTCAGATGGACAAGGTATTATTATTATTATTATTATTATTATTATTATTATTATACAGGACATCCCTATTTCCATCGGTGAAATGTTGGAGGGTGTGAAGTTATGGAATTCACTCCCACAAGAGGCAGTGATTGCCACCATCTTGGATGGCTTTAAAGGAGGATTAGACAAATTCATGGAGGAGAGGGCTATCAGTGGCTACTAACTCTGACGACGATGCTGTGCCTCCACTGTCAGAGGCAACATGCTTCTGAATGCCAGTTGCCAGGATGCTACAGGAGAGGAGAGAGCTGTTGCATTCAGGTCCTGCTTGTGGGCTTCACCCATAAGCTACGGCTTGGATGCTGTGAGAACAGGATGCTGGACTAGATGGGCCACTGGCCTGATCCATATTGATCTGGGGGTGGGGGTGTTGCCATTTACTGTTCCACCTCTGTGAAATGTCTTGGGTCATCCTCAACACAAGGAGTGTTTTAGCGATGGCCTACTTTATTATCTCAACCTTGGTCATCAAGCCAGTCACATGGATTCTTTCTACTTTTTTCTTTCTTCCATCCAGCAGCCCTTCCATTTGCTTATTATACAAACAGCATTGTTCATTTGTACCCTGAACTTGCCTGATAAGCTATTTTAAGGAGCCCAATCTGTTAGGATATCTGCTGGCCTCCATATGTGAATAGCTGAATGGATTATATCCAAGATAAGCGGGAGAAATACACAAAGCTGCAATCACGACATAATTATATTTAATCAGCTTAAACAGCAGGCTAGAGGGGATTCTCGGAGAAGGAAACCATTGCTTATTGGCACAGAAGGTGCCTGGCCAAGAAAGTGTTTGAAGGGCAGTGAATCTTTGTGATCACGGTGTCTGTGCTTTGAAGCTGTTGCCATGGTACATCTTACCTACGTGGGAAAGCATCAGTCCTCAAGATAGTCAGTCACAAACGATGCTGCTGTGTCCTGTGCTTCACCTGGAAATTAGATAAAGCAACTGAAGGAAGAATTTCCAGATAAAGCATAGTTTCATATAGTGCTTCTGGCAAGCTGCCTAGTTCAACCACAAAACCTTTCCACTGCCATTTTTGCCAGTATTCTGGGCAAGGGAGGCTGGAGAGGCAGCAATAGGCGCTTCCCAACACTATCTGACAACCCTCAAGCCTCACATCACACATGAATGTCTCAAAGGTGAGTAAAAGAAAAAAAGTGCACAAACGTTTTCAGAAGATGGGATACCGCTTTCCTTTTAAGGGTAAGATTTAGTGACCAAAAGCACTTTATTGACCCACACTCACCCCAAAATAGGCGCCAGTGGAGGGTAGTGGTTTAAAGTGTCAACTGAGAAGCTCCTCCTTCAGACCACACCTAGTTAGGAATGTTATGCCTGTATTTATTTATTTTCATATGATACATTTAGTTCTTCCATTGTGGAACTCAAGGAGGCATGCACAGGGTACTCGTGTGGTCTCCCATCCCATACCCAGACTGACCATACCCAGACTTGCTTAGCTAGGTGACCGGCCTCATCTGTCTTCAAAGGCCATGGCCTGCAACCTTTTTTCATGCAGTGCGGTTTGGGACTGATTTTTCAACAGTGCAACAATAAGGCTTGGGTCTGGAATACTTCTTACCGCTTAATAGCATTCTGCCTTAGGTTAGATCTAAGTGGCAAATCTGAAGCATGAGAACTGGCCTTGCTTTGCAGTTAAAAGTATAAGCTCTGAGCTGGGAAGTTACTGATTTAAATTTCCTAACAGGTCAGGCTTTAAAAATCATGTTCTAAGGGAAGAGGCTCTGCTTGGCAGGAACATCTCACTCCCAAACTGTTGTAAAAACAACCTATTTTGCTGAACTACCCATGGCCTGGCAGAGGAGAAGCCTTTCCTCTGTGTAACTAATATCCCAAGGAAGAAGATTACTACTGTAGGTCCTTGCCTCCATATATGGATGGACTGCAACTGCCATCATTCATGACTGTCAGCCATGCTGGCTGGGGCTGATAGGAGCTGGAATCCAACATCATCTGGAAGGGCTCTGAGGCCTCTGGCTCTCTATATCCCAGCAGAGGAAACCCGTCCTGTAAGTCTCCTCTGGGCTATCTCCTCTACCTCTAGCCTAGCCTCCCCACACCATGATAAAGGGGCTCTTCTTCCCTTCATCCAGAGTAGATAGGGGTCAAATGAAGGACTTCTAACATGCATGTATTCTTGACAATCTGCTTGTCTGAAAAAGAGCTCACCTACTTAAGCCAATTCAGGAATAAATGAGGTAGCCATGCTACCTAACCTGAGAAGGGGTTAGTGGACCACTTAACAGAACCTCATAGGTGCCAATTTCATGCCTGTTTGCCTATTCTTCACCCTAAAAAAAGAGAGATCCCTATCAGAGTTTGCTCTCCTTGCAGATGTAAGTAGCAGCTTCAAGAGAGCAACTTTCATCAGGACAAAATTAGAGGGAAAAGGCATAAACTGCCCCTTTCGAGATGCTGTGATTCCGATAGTTATCAGCCAGCATCCATAGTGGCTACTAACCTCCTTTTAAAATGTATATTAAATGCAAAGATGCATTTAACATCCTGTCCTGTTTGGCCCTTTGACTATAGGTCAGGCATTTTGTAACACTGAAAGTTGCCTGGTAGTTTCCAGTTTCAACAACCACATCCCTTGGACCTAAATGCAAATGGTTACATGTGATGCCTGGATCCATTCCAATTCATCTCCATCTCCACTTAATTATCTGAGTTGCTTTAACAATCATATCTCTTGGCCAGGAGAACACAAGAGGAATAGAAAACCAGAGTTTTGGTGCTTCCCAGAAAATATTATAAGACCTTGGGAATTGCAGCTACTGCAGAAGACCCCTTACCAGGTAAATGGGGGGGGGGGGGGAACCAGCACAATTCTTTAAAAATAAAGACCCTTAGAAAGAAGAGGCTTGAACATATGAGCATATGAGAGCTATGTATGCTTGAGCGTGTTTGTGGACAAAAATGAGCAACAGGGCGTCCAGTTAGGCCAGCCAAGTTGGGAATGATGGGAGCTGGAGTCCAGGAGCACCTGAAGGACAGCATTCCTACTGCAGCATGTGAATGATAGTGAAATTGCCTTCACGACAGCTTTAACCCTGAAACGTGTTGCTTCAGGAAAAATTGACTAAATTATGGATACATTGTGACCTACTCAGTGTTTTCTTTTCCTCCTTCACTGACAGACCAGGAAACAAAAAACAAATCTGGCAGAGTGACCAAATGCAGGAGAGGTCCAAGCTTTCATCTTTACCAGCTGTATAGAAGACATTTAGATGCTCCTCTTCCTCTGGCACTAAAACACAGTAAACGGCATTTACTGCAATTGCAGGATACACAGACCCCTAATGTGCCGTGGTGACATCGAGCATCAACAGCTGAGGTCAGTGGAGGAGCAATGGCTTTTCCTTGAAAAGAGTGGCCTCTGATTGTGCTCTATAAAGGAACAATACCCTTAAAACGTTCTACCCATTCCAAAAATAGCAATGCTTTTATCCCAGAGTTGCTATCTAATATACACTGAAAGCTCACTGCTCCTTCTTGAATCTGCCAGACAACGCCCTATGTTCCCCAGTGAGATCTCAGGCTTTCTCACATCCAGTAAGGGCCTGACCATTTTTCTTTCTTCACGCACTGTGCCCTTCTGATTATTATTTTTCTGGAAACTGATTGCCAGCCATTCTCTGAGTATGGATGAGTGAGGGCTGTTCCAGACTTTTGGAAAAAGTATCTGTACTTTCTGTTCACATGAATCCACCCACATACCATTTAAAAGCAGGAATTCCCGTTGGGTGGGGGATATGAATATGCTTGCATTTGACATTCTTTCAAGGAGAACAACAGCAAGAAAACCCTGCTATTACATCAGTGACACACACACACCTGCCCCAAATCTCAATGATCCACTTTGTGACTTGGGCAATGATGGCAATAAACAATGTTACAAAGAAGCAATCTCAGGTTTTTCCCCCCTTTGTGTTTTCACTTTACATTTAGTGTAAGGGAGAGAGTCCACGAGCCATTACTTAAATTATTCAGAAACTACTGATATGAATTCTAAGTACAATTAAAATCCAGTCCCCTGCTTTTCATAGAGCGGCCGCTGCCACCCACCAAGGAGAGGGGGAGGATGAGGAAGGTGGGAAAGCACCGCCAGAGCCATGTGCATTGTCCAGAGTGCCTCACTGCAAGGACAGGAGGGCGAGGTGACACAGTGGAGTTTCCGAAGGGAAGGTGGCCACAATGTTGGTAATTATGGTAAGGGCAGCGAGGCCACCTCCCATTCATGAAAAACTGTGGTTGAAATGTCACACATGTGCAAATGGCTCCTTTGTCAATTGCTTTGCTGGGAGATTGTCTTCTCTTGCTTGTCTTTCCCAGAAACTGTGTCCTCCATCATAGAAGGCACGTGTTGCGTTGAGATCAGCATAAACTGCCTCCCTGTGGTGGGGCGGGACTGTTTGGATGGCTGCAACACCCCATTGGTTGCCCCCTCAGTTGCTAGGGCAGAGATTTGGCTAATTGGGATGGCTATTGGCTGCTGAGGGGCTATATGTTGCTGGAGAGTTTCACTTTCTTGCGACGTGCAGCGGATCACCAGTCCTCCCCTCCCTTTAGTTAGGTTTGTTCTTTGGACTTTGCTATGCCTGTCTAGGGGTCGTCTGTTTTTGGAGCAGGGTCCCAGTAGGAATTTTGCCATTTGGCCGATTGGCTGGTGCCACTTGGTTTTTGCCATGTAGCAAATCATCACAACTTTGTAAGGTTGGTGGTTAGGCATTGGTTCAGTGTTGTTCGGAGGGGACGTGGTTGGCTGTGCCTGCCCCTCCATTGCTGCTGCTAGGGAATTCTGTTAAAGGAATCCAGGGGCTCGCCTTGCTTTTGTCTGAACCCTGCCAAGGGGCTAGGGCCACACCAGATCCCCTGGGAGCATCTGGGGTGAGCTGTGAGATCGAAGGAGTTCTCACTCCCCCAGGATGCTTTCCCTTACTGACATATTGTGGTGCCCAGTGTCAGTCCTGTTCCTGCCACCATGCAGATTCAAGTAGTCTGGAACCAATGCCTAAGCAACCACTCACATGCTGTAATCAATAAAGCTGTGGCCTAAATTAATGACAAAAACCTTAAAACTAAATTCTGTGTTTATTGTCTTTATGGGGGGGGTTGGGGGTCTTCACACACAACAATTTTTTTCTGTGCAAAGCCTGGACAGTTCGTTGCAAACAGCCCCTGCAGCTGAAATTCCTTCCAGGCTCAATTCCTTCCTTCCTTCCTTCCTTCCTTCCTTCCTTCCTTCCTTCCTTCCTTCCCTCTCACTGCCTTGAACACCCTTTCCCCTTCTCTGCCTTATCTCTGCTCCCAGGTTTGGGCTAGTTTGCAAGGAGGGACTCCCTTGATTAGATGCTGACTGGCGAAGGGACTGACCATTGCCCAGTCTACCAGGGCAGCACAACACTTGCCTCACTGGGCACCGGCAACCCATGCTATGTCCCTGCTTAGTAGTATTGCATTCAAAATCTGTCCAAATTCTTGTAATCAAATTATATCTTAATGAAATTTTTATCTAAATTAAGAACCCATAAATAGGTAGATACTAAACAGTCCCTGAACTAGAGCACCTGTAAGTAATATAAATGTCACTGTTCAGTTGTTTTGTACTTTTGAACTACCCCTTAAATACTTGTACGCACCCCGAGTAGCTTGACTCTAAATTGCCTGGGATAGAGGCAGCCAATGGGAATATGCAGCCACATTTGCCACAGACAGTGCTTTATAGACTGCCAGAAAAGATACATGGTCATCTCTCGGCACATAGTAAGTGTTCTCCTTCATCACTGTCACCATGGTATTTTCAAGCCATGGACAAAACAATGTAAGAGGCAGAAACAACACAGTTCATTTTGAAGGCACCAGTTTTAAGTACAGCATTCCAAATACAATGCTTATAACATATGCAGGAAGGTTACAATGCACTCACAGATCCTCATAAAAGCAAAGGTTGCCCACTGACATCAATGACAATGCTAAGCTTTTCCTTGTTTCATGCTACCTGGGTAACTTGCAAAGCAGATCACACATTTCCCTGCTAGGGCAATGGAGAAGTTTCACACAAATATGATATGTTCACATCTCTCTGCAAGGCCGATGCATGAGTCTCCATTTTGTATGTTGCACAAGGAGTGTTTGTGATTCAAGGACCCACCACCCACTTGAGGATAAGAAAGACACATGGACACGGTATATTAGGTTAATGGGCTAAAAAAGGCCACACCTTTATTGATTACAGCATGTGAGAGGTATTGGCTTAGGCATTGGATAAAACAACAGAGCGTGACTCCACCCCCTCAGGGAGGGATGAGTCTAACAAGGGTTAACCACCAGTGGGAGGAACCTGTTGATGCAATTACAACTGAAAGCTCCCCCTGATGTCACCGGGGGTCGTGCCATGGCCCTAGCCACGAGCAAGGGCGTTGGACAGGATCCACGACCACCAGATTCCTTTACTGGAATACCCATAAAGTGGAGGGGTAGGCAAAAACCAGCAGTGCAATGAAAGGGAAGCACTGCCGAGGCCGCATTTGAGCAGCTAAACCCCGCCCCCAAGCCTCCACCTGATTGGTTGGTTCCCTGGGGCACAGCGCGGCAGCCAGGACAGCTGGGCAGGGGCCGGAATATCACCTGCCAACGCGGGAAATGGCTCCCACTCACAACTCCTCCCCTCTGTAAGGAGGAGAGGCTTTGTCGCCTACATTTTCTAAGCCACTGTTTTTGCATACTCTATGAAGCAGCCCTGCAGAAATCCCTCCAAACACCGTATATATTCTCTAGTCAAGAACAACTCAGCCCTGAGAGCTGGATATTCACAGTATAGGATGTCACCTACAGCTGAGTTGAAATCTTAACCTCAGTGTAGTTTTGTATAAACCAAATAAATGGCATGGGAATTTTACCACTCCAACCAAGGACAAAGCATAGTCCTTGAACTGCAGCTGATGTAAAACTGAAAGCAGGGGCATGCTAATAGAAAACGTTGAGTCTAAAATGCTTCCAATTTTTAAAAAAAGAGCAGCTCAAGAAGCCCAGGGCTAGATCTGATTCTACCAACAGGAAAAAAACAACAACTATATTTTATTCTGGTTCATACTACTTAACTTTCCTTTTGGAGGAAGCAGGTGAGGTCCAAGGGAAAACCAACCCGGATTTCATTTTCATTTCATCTTTACATTTTGCCAGCATGTGCTGAATAGTTTCTAAGCTTTTGAGAGCAAAGGGAAAACATCACCACAGATCACTGATATATTTTTGCATGAATGATTTATCAACCCTGAAATTAAAACAACCTTTAATTCAAAGGAACACGTCAGGCAGCAGAATGGGGTGTGTGGTTCGTGTAAAGTTATATTTATTGTGAGAAGCCATAAATGAATTCAAAGCTTGGTGCCCTACTTATTTTCTGAGAGACATGGTATGCAGGAGCCCAGAATGGTTATTATTCAGCAACTTACATTGGTAAGCTATGGGTATTGATTGCACTGTGTTCTGTATTGATCCTAACCATTGCAGAGGGTTGCTTTAGATGACCCTCAGGGTCCCTACGATTCTACAATTTACTTTTGGTCTGAGCTGAAACTGGAAGTCTGAAAACAGTGGCCATTTGTTTCGTGTAGCTGTTAAATATGAGTGTTTTTATGATGGCACTGTTAGGATCGTCCTACTCGCGTGTAGGACCCTGGCAGAGACACATGACCGACTGGCATGTTCTCTCCCTCCTGGTCAATCGTTCGGGAGCTTCAAAAGCTTTCTCCAGCCCGAACATCACAGCTTCTGATACCAAGTGGCAGTAGCACGCTTAGGAACCTGCAGAGTGTTAGCAGTTTGCGTAACAGAACTCAGTAGCACAGCATTTTGGCTAATCTACTTTATTTACGTATAATACACTCGAAGCATTCTGACTTAGCTCCTTCCTCGTTCTCATCAGACAGCAAAGAGAAAGGACAAAGGACAATAGTCCCACAGCATGGAGCAAGAATCCTAGCAGGCACCAGTCCAATCCTATCCATGCTTACTTGACATTAGGTCCAGCTGAGTTCAAGGCAGACTTGCGTCCCCCGTCCATGTGCTTCGAATTGTAAGGCTCAGCCACTTAAAGTTACATAGCCTCAATTCATATATTCAGGGAGGGAGGGGTGCTGAAATGCTTGGGAAGTCATTCAGAAAAGGAAACAACAAACTGCTGTAACTCATATGTTTGTCAGAGGTCGGGAGCAGAAATCATGCAAGCAGTATTTTCTACCATTTTTTCCCCTCTTTAGTTTGAAAAAGCTGTGTAAATAACTACATTGCTTTCTGCACCTGACACTTGAATTCCGTTAAAATGCATTGAAATTAATTATGGAAATCATATTGGCTTTAGCCAAAGCAGATAGCAAGACAAACAGCACAGGTCTTAGTGGGAGCTGAAATGTAGTGTAATGGAAACAGTGTTGATTGTGATAAAAACAGGATGGGAGAGATATTGCTGCTTCTTTACATCCCTAGCAAGAACAGAGATCTAAAGCATCCGGCAAGTATATTAGTGACCTCAGAATTCAGCTAGGAACAAATTAGTTGCCATGTGTCTAAGTTAAGTCAGTAAGAATGCAATCCTTATGTAAATAATAATATCGTGGGGGTTATTGTTTCTGTTTGCTACTATATTCTGTATTTTTTATTTTTGTGTTTTTATGTTGTAAACTGACCTGTGATCCTTGGATTATGGGTAGTGATAATTATTATTATTATTATTATTATTATTATTATTATTATTATTATTTACCTGGGAGTAAGCTCCACTGAACCCAGTGGGGCTAACGTCTCAGGAGACATGTATACAGCTCATGGGGGATGAATTGTGAAAGCACACAGCATTCTTCCAGTAAGCACAGAGTTTCTCCCTCAAACCACATGGTTCTCTTTCATCCTCCTCAGTGATTTCTCACTGCAAGAGCAAAACAGTCTGCAGTGGAGGACAGTCTTTCAGCTTTCAGTAGGGTGTAATTATTTTCGAAGCCATGGACAGCATTATGTTCTGCAGGGCTGAGATTATATGGCTAGCAATTCTGTTTCTCTTTCTGCTGCTAAAGACTAACGTTGCTATTCTTCTGGAAACACATGATTATTCGTCTGGAAAGAATTCAATAAACTGTGAATTCAGTGTGTGTGTGTGTGTGTGTGTGTGTGTGTGTGTGTGTGTGTGTATTTGAAGCATCTCCTAAGTAGCTTTGAGAGGTGACAGAATCTATTTTCCCCCAGCACCTCCCAATATATTGAATCTTATGACCACATGCTGTACAATATGTACACTGGCGTTATAAAATGAGAGGTAGCCTCTGAACATTGGGTTCTTTCAACTTATGCAATCGAATAGCATCAGGCACACAAGCAATCTGTATATAGCCCAATATCTAAAAAAAGAAAAATGAAAACGGACCATGTTTCCATCTGAATGATTGATTTGCCCACCAAGAGGTGAGGCCAGCATAATGTCAGACCTTAACATCTATAGGGAAATATGCTACAGTGATTTGTTTCTCTCTTTTTTTATCATGGAGAATTTAAGAAGGCTAGATCTGATGACGGCATCACAAAAAATGCTAGCTGTGTAAGAAGCTGTAATTCTCCCTTCTCATTCTCTGTTGGCTTCAATGAATTCATTTCAGATGATTGCAAAGGAAGCATTTTGCAGTATAATCCTATACATGTCTATTTAGAAGTTAGTCCCACTGCTAATTTTTAAAGTCTTCATAATTCAATATAAGAATACTGTAAAGGTAAAGGTAAAGGGACCCCTGACCATTAGGTCCAGTCGTGACCGACTCTGGGGTTGCGGCGCTCATCTCGCTTTATTGGCCAAGGGAGCCGGCGTACAGCTTCCGGGTCATGTGGCCAGCATGACTAAGCCGCTTCTGGAGAACCAGAGCAGCGCACGGAAACGCCGTTTACCTTCCCGCCGGAGCGGTACCTATTTATCTACTTGCACTTTGATGTGCTTTCGAACTGCTAGGTAGGCAAGAGCAGGGACCGAGCAACGGGAGCTCACCCCGTCACGGGGATTCAAACCACCAACCTTCTGATCGGCAAGTCCTAGGCTCTGTGGTTTAACCCACAGCGCCACCCGCGTCCCTTTTAAGAATACTGTGGACGTTAAAAAAACCAAAACCAAAACCAGACCTATGACTCCAGTGAGTTTTCTGCATGTAAGGGGAATCTGAACATTAATTAGCACAAAGTCCCTTAAATTCCAATTTCAAGAGATAGTGAACATCCACTCATTTGATGACGTGACCACATTTCACTCTGTATCTTCTGCCTTACTGAGAATTGTTTGCTTTTGTTTGTATGTAACCAAGGCATCAAGGTGCCAGAATCCATTTCACTGTTCATCATATCAGTATGATACTAAGAGTGGGATGTACAGAGAAGAAATTCAGAAATCGAAAGTGGAGATGCCACCAAGACCTCCATGTTTAAGCTCAAATCAAGTATGAGATGAGCATTACAGCTCCCAAATCCCTCTCTTCAGATGCTGGAATTCTAGAACAGCACTGGGAAGCCTCCATTCCATGGGCCTATGGGGCCCACTAGGCCTCCAAGTTTGGCACATGAGGTTGTTTTGGCAAATCCACAGCCCCCTTTGTGTGGCAGGTAAAGATGGGGCTTCACCAAAGATGAGGCTTTCAGGTACCAACAACTAGGTGGCTGTTAGTAGAGTTCCTTTGCCAGCACAATATGAAATTCAACTGTGAAAGCAAAGGAAAATGCTCGCCTGTCAAACTTCATCCATGAGATCAGGCCCACTAGAGTGATCCAATTCCCCACCATTGTTCTAAAAGATAACTAATGTTTGCCTAGTGATATTGTTGCTGCCGTTAAAAAAATTCAAGAATTATATCCATATCTAACTTGACCACCTAACATATCCAGATATAGGACCTAATGTCGACTTATAAGAGCCCCCATTTTATTTTATATCAAAATGCTTTTAATAATGGGCACTTCCACCAGCTATGGAGGAAAGAAACAGAAGTTAATCTAAAATAATCCATCCCAGTTTTTAACTGCATGCTGGGGCAGAGAAATAAACACAGGGGACAATGCTATGCACCTCAAAATATAAAGCTATTTGAGATTGGCTATTGTCTATCTAAAGCCACTCATTTATTTTACATTAAAATTTTAAATTGTAATTAAGCCAGTTCCTTCTTGGCCATTGCTGCCAAACCTGCAGGGTACATTTCTTATCTCACCTACAGAATATGGAATTCACTTTTTCAATATAATTAAGTCTTTGGAACTGGCTTTTAGAGTGCACACTGATGCCGTTTCACATGGGCTTGAAAAGATCTCCTCAAATTATACATGACAGCCCAGTTGCATTCCCATCAAAATGTTCCAATCTTATGGATTAATTCAAAGAGAGGCATTGCTCAGTCTTTCAACTGTTGGCTCCGGGCAGGTGTTTCTGTTCCTTCCAGCTGAAGCACAGATGAATGGAGTTTGACAGGGTTTCCCCTTCAGTGACATTCTAAGGAAAATGAGTTAGACTTGTCTTTTGGCTAAGGCAGAGGTGAGTGACAAACAACTGTCAGTCAACGGCTTCCCTCCAACTGCAACTCTATGGCACTTTCTTAGACAAGCCAGGTGATGAAGAAATAAGCTCTACTTGGAGCATTATTATTTTTAAAATCTGAATTTTTAATCTTAGTTCTTTTATAACTAGTTGGAAAAGTTTTCAGCACTATTGGTACCCAAGGAGATTGTAATAACGGGAAACTTCACAGGATCTATCCAGATTTTTTAAATATACTTTTCCAATGGTCAAAGTGGACATTGGGGGAGGGGGGAGGAATCAGTTGCAGTTGCATTAGTGACATTTTCACAAGGCTATAGCATTATGATGAACTGGAGTTACTAGTAAAAGCTCTTGGCATTCCTATGAAGCTTGCCAGAGTTAGGCCTAGAAATGAGTTTCAGGATCTCTGCAAGTCTTTCTTTTGTTGTTGTCTGTGTAAAACTGTTAGAACACTAATAATAATAATAATAATAATAATAATAATAATAATAATAATACCCAACCCACCTGGCTGGGTTTCCCCAGCAACTCTGGGCGGCTTCCAACCGAATATTAAAAACAATACAGTGTCAGACAAAGAACAGGCAGGTATAATTCCTTCATGTCACATCTTATATTGCCTAATAAGTTTATAATCTGTGGCAGGGTTTCCCAAGCTTGGGTCTCCAGCTGTTTTTGGACTACAACTCCCAACATCTCTTGCTAGCAGGATCAGTGGCCAGAGATGATAGGAACTGAAGTCCAAAAACAGGTGGAGACCCAAACTTGGGAAACACTGATCTAGGGTTACCTAACTACTGAGAGGATGAAACTCTTCTAGGAAGGGCAAAAACATGGCAAAATCTTCACTATTTTATGCCATTTTATTTGGTTCTAATTGTTGGGAAAGGCTTAGGGCACAAGGAGAAGGGGATGACAGAGGACGAGATGGTTGGACAGTATTCTCGAAGTTACGAACATGAGTTTGATCAAACTGCGGGAGGCAGTGGAAGACAGGAGTGCCTGGCGTGCTCTGGTCCATGGGGTCACGAAGAGTCGGACACGACTAAACCACTAAACAACAACAACAACAAAAAGGGCTACAACATTTAATTGCTCATTCAGTTACAATTATCAAATTAAAAATATTTTATTGACTAAAAAGGGCTTATTGATTCATCAGGCAACAGTTTAATGAATGAGTATATGAACACTGTTTTTAATATAAATCCTTCGGGCGGGGGGGAATGCAGGTGGCATGCACAAACTTAGAAAAGGCATTCTCTCCTGTGAGCAGAGATAGGGTGCAATGGTGAACCTACCTTATTCACGCTTTCTGATACAATATGCAATCCCACTTTTGCAATGCAATTCTCCAGCCAAGTAATGGGTACAAAATGCATATGCTGTGGTTTGTTGTTGTTTAGTCGTTTAGTCGTGTCCGATTCTTCGTGACCCCATGGACCAGAGCATGCCAGGCACTCCTGTCTTCTACTGCCTCCCGCAGTTTGGTCAGACTCATGTTTGTAGCTTCAAGAACACTGTCCAACCATCTCGTCCTCTGTCGTCCCCTTCTCCTTGTGCCCTCCATCTTTCCCAACATCAGGGTCTTTTCCAGAGAATCTTCTCTTCTCATGAGGTGGCCAAAGTATTGGAGCCTCAGCTTCACAATCTGTCCTTCCAGTGAGCACTCAGGGCTGATTTCCTTAAGAATGGAGAGGTTTGATCTTCTTGCAGTCCATGGGACTCTCAAGAGTCTCCTCCAACACCATAATTCAAAAGCATCAATTCTTCGGTGATCAGCCTTTTTTACGGTCCAGTTCTCACTTCCATACATCACTACTGGGAAAACCATGGCTTTAACTATACGGACCTTTGTTGGCAAAGTGATGTCTCTGCTTTTTAAGATGCTGTCTAGGTTTGCCATTGCCTTTCTCCCAAGGAGCAGTCGTCTTTTAATTTCGTGACTGCTGTCACCATCTGCGGTGATCATGGAGCCCAAGAAAGTAAAATCTCTCACTGCCTCCATTTCTTCCCCTTCTAATTGCCAGGAGGTGATGGGCCCAGTGGCCATGATCTTCGTTTTTTTGATGTTGAGCTTCAGACCATATTTTGCACTCTCCTCTTTCACCCTCATTAAAAGGTTCTTTAATTCCTCCTCACTTTCTGCCATCAAGGTTGTGTCATCTGCATATCTGAGGTTGTTGATATTTCTTCCAGTGATCTTAATTCCGGCTTGGGATTCCTCCAACCCAGCCTTTCGCATGATGAGTTCTGCATATAAGTTAAATAAGCAGGGAGACAAAATACAGCCTTGTCGTACTCCTTTCCCAATTTTGAACCAATCAGTTGTTCCATGTCCAGTTCTAACTGTAGCTTCTTGTCCCACATAGAGATTTCTCAGGAGACAGATGAGGTGATCAGGCACTCCCATTTCTTTAAGAACTTGCCATAGTTTGCTGTGGTCGACACAGTCAAAGGCTTTTGCATAGTCAATGAAGCAGAAGTAGATGTCTTTCTGGAACTCTCTAGCTTTCTCCATAATCCAGCGCATGTTTGCAATTTGGTCTCTGGTTCCTCTGCCCCTTCGAAATCCAGCTTGCACTTCTGGGAGTTCTCGGTTCACATACTGCTTAAGCCTGCCTTGTAGAATTTTAAGCATAACCTTGCTAGCGTGTGAAATGAGTGCAATTGTGCGGTAGTTGGAGCATTCTTTGGCACTGCACTTCTTTGGAATTGGGATGTAGACTGATCTTCTCCAATCCTCTGGCCACTGCTGAGTTTTCCAAATTTGCTGCCATATTGTGTGTAGCACCTTGACAGCATCATCGTTTAAAATTTTTAATAGTTCAGCTGGAATATCATCACTTCCACTGGCCTTGTTATTAGCAGTGCTTTCTAAGGCCCATTTGATTTCACTCTCCAGGATGTCTGGCTCAAGGTCAGCAACCACACTACCTGGGGTGTACGAGACATCCATTTCTTTCTGGTATAGTTCCTCTGTGTATTCTTGCCACCTCTTCTTGATGTCTTCTGCTTCTGTTAGGTCCTTTCCACTTTTGTCTTTTATTATGGTAATCTTTGTACGAAATGTTCCTTTCATATCTCCAATTTTCTTGAACAGATCTCTGGTTTTTCCCATTCTATTGTTTTCCTCTATTTCTTTGCATTGCTCGTTTAAGAAGGCCTTCTTGTCTCTCCTTGCTTTTTTTTTGGAAACCTGCATTCAATTTCCTGTATCTTTCACTATCTGCCTCGCATTTTGCTTGCCTTCTCTCCCCCGCTATTTGTAAGGCCTCGTTGGACAGCCACTTTGCTTTCTTGCATTTCCTTTTCATTGGGATGGTTTTAGTTGCTGCCTCCTGTATAATGTTACGAGCCTCCATCCATAGTTCTTCAGGCACTCTGTCCACCAAATCTAAATCCTTAAACCTGTTCCTCACTTCCACTGTGTATTCATAAGGGATTTGACTTAGATTGTATCTTACCGGCCCAGTGGTTTTTCCTACTTTCTTCAGTTTAAGCTTGAATTTTGCTATAAAAAGCTGATGATCTGAGCCACAGTCAGCTCCAGGTCTTGTTTTTGCTGACTGTATAGAGCTTCTCCATCTCTGACTGCAGAGACTATAATCAATCTGATTTCGATGTTGCCCATCTGGTGATGTCCATGTGTAGAGTCGTCTCTTGTGTTGTTGGAAAAGAGTGTTTGTGATGACCAGCTTGTTCTTTTGGCAGAACTCTATTAGCCTTTGCCCTGCTTCGTTTTGAATTCCAAGGCCAAATTTGCCAGTTGTTCCTTTTATCTCTTGACTCCCTACTTTAGTATTCCAATCCCCTATAATGAGAAGAACATCCTTCTTTGGTGTCATTTCTATAAGGTGTTGTAAGTCTTCATAGAATTGGTCAATTTCAGTTTCTTCAGCACCAGTGGTTGGTGCATAAACTTGGATTACTGTGATGTTAAAAGGTCTGCCTTGGATTCTTATCAAGATCATTCTATCATTTTTGAGATTGCATCCCAGTACAGCTTTCGCCACTCTTTTGTTGACTATGAGGGCCACTCCATTTCTTTTACGGGATTCTTGCCCACAGTAGTAGATATGATGGTCATCCAAACTGAATTCGCCCATTCCCGTCCATTTTAGTTCACTGATGCCCAGGATGTCAATATTTATTCTTGCCATCTCATTTTTGACCACATCCAACTTACCCAGGTTCATGGTTCTTACATTCCAGGTTCCTATGCAATATTTTTCTTTACAGCATTGGACTTTCCTTTTGCTTCCAGGCATATCCGCAACTGAGCGTCCTTTCGGCTTTGGCCCAGCCGCTTCATCAGCTCTGGATCTACTTGTACTTGTCCTCCGCTCTTCCTCTTGCTGAGGTTAAGTCTGCACAAAAATAAATATATTAGTAAAAAAATAACACACCAAGGTGCATTATATTAGGGAAACTTGCTTTGCAAAAAAAATAATAATTGTTTTTTAAGGCATAATTCAATACAGCAATGTGTGTATTTAGAGAAATTTGCACTTAACTGCTGGTGAATTTTCATAAGGACTTTCTTTTTTTTTCTTTTTTAATTGCAACCTGATGTGGAAATCTGGAGATTGGAAAAATGGGAAGCAGAGAGAAACCAACATTTACAAATCCACACATCCCTACCAGTAAAAAAAGAGGGAGATGGGAACTGACTCTTTTAATCTTAGGCCAGATGCAACACACATGCATCAGTTAAAAGGCATCAAATAAAAAGTATGCTCTTTGCTTTGGAACTATTGCTTTTGCTCATGCGCAAACTAATAAATTAATTAATCAGCTAAAATTAAATAGACAAATCAACTGAAAAAATTAATTGACTACAAACCTTTATTCTAAATAAAGGTATTGTGCTACTTTCTCCTGTGGGCTTTCCTTTTTAGTCTGACCAACACAGAGCTGCCTGCTATTTTTGTCTATATTACAAATGTGAATTTACTGCAAGAATGACTATCTTTCGCAGCACATGAAGGCCCAGGAATGCCTCAGGAATATTTCCTCCTACACTGATTCATATGCCAAAAAAAAAATATCCTTCAGTAGAAAAGTATATTTTGCAGAAAATACTAAACTGAAATCAAATGCCAACGAGATCGAAAGCTGACCAGGTAAGAATATATTTTTTCTATTAGCAATAGCATGCTCTGTGGTTTATCAGATAAATGCATAGAACCATGAGACACTTTTCCAAAGCCACATTAATTTACCATAGTAACTTCCATTAGAAGTTCTGTCTTAGAAACAGGCATGTGCCTCTTTACATATAATACCAATGAGAAAAGAAATGAGAATCTTTCCCCTCAGTGCACTGAGCTGGAGTTTGTAATTGATATCAATGGGTCCAAAACTGGCTTACATTCAACTAAAAAGGTAAAGGACCCCTGACAGTTAAGTCCAGTTGCAGATGACTCTGGGGTTGTGGCGCTCATCTCGCTTTACAGGCCGAGGAAGCCGGCGTTTGTCCACAGACAGTTTTTCCGGGTCCTGTGGCCAGCATAACTAAGCCGCTTCTGGCGAAACCAAAGCAGCACACGGAAATGCTGTTTACCTTCCCGCCGGAGCGGTACCTATTTATCTACTTGCATTTTGGGGGCGTGCTTTCGAACTGCTAGGTTGACAGGAGCTGGGACCAAGCAATGGGAGCTCACTCCGTCATGTGGATTTGAACCGCCGACCTTCCGATTGGCAAGCCCAAGGCTCAGTGGTTTAGTCCACAGTGCCACCTGTGTCCCTACATTCAACACTTCTAACTAATTTTGTATTCAGAGCAAGGCCAGCTCCAGTTTTTAGGAGGTACTTGGGCAAGATGCTCTCTTTGCCCCTCCTCTGAGTGTCACTTACATTGAGTGTCACTTCACTTACACTCTCCCTCTGGGCCCATTCTACACAACTACTCAGGGGGGAAAGATAAGCAAGATCACAAGTGGAGAGGCCTGCTACACCTTCTCATTCTGAGCTTGTCTGCTCCAAGAGCACAAGTGGATATGCAGCAACAGCAATGACCGCTCCCCGCTTAAAAACAGGGGGCGCCCTTTGCATGGACGCGTGCAGCCCCTGGATCTGGAGCGGCTCCAATAACTTAGGCTTGGCCTTGCCTTCCCTCAGGTGGGATACGTGGGGTCTCCGCCTACCTCAGTCATTTGCCCAATCCCACCTGGGGGAAGCGTTGCCAAGGAGACCAGTCCAGGTAGGGGAGGGATTACCTGCCCACACAATAGAGGGAGGATCTTACCTGGGAATCCTCACTTGGCTCCAGAGCTTCTCCCACCCTACCCACCCTCAGTTAATGTCTTATTTTGAAGGTTAACTTTTCTTCACAGGTTTCGCAGGTTAACTTTTCTTCACAGGTATGCGGGCGCTGCTACGTAAGGTCGCTGTTAAAGGGCCGGAAAGGAATTTCCCTGCATTGGCAGGTTTCGCCTTTCCCGTAGCAAAACGTCACAACTTTGGCGGTATCAGGCCTTGGGCGGAATCCTTTAGTCCATCTTCCTCTTTGCGGCAGCGATACCAGGGTTCCCCGTTAAAGGGGTTTCTGAAGGGAGGCTTTGGCCGTGCGCCGAAAGGTTGTCATTGCTCTCCCCTGCGGCGGCGGCGTAACGGGGGCGGCTGTCTCTGCTTGAACATATGTTCTCCAGAGCCGTCCCATCCCCCCCCACACACACTGGATAACCCTGATGCTCCCTAGGTCCCCGGCTGGGGACTGGGGAGGGAGAATGCCCAATGCCTGAGCCAAGGTCTACCCACATTTGAAATTCAATAAAGTTGTGGCCAATTTAATCCTATAGCACGTTGTCTCGAGTCGTTATTCCGCATGACGGGGGGACCGCGGGTGATCTGGGGGACCGCGGGTGATCTGGGGACTCCACCTGTCCACGCAAAGAGAAAGACAAGGAGCCTCCTTCACTCACATCACTATCTCTCTCCAGAGATAGATGGTTCTGGAGATCAGTAGTGGTCCCAATGCAGTGTGAGAGCCCTGGCAAACGGCCAGCAATGCCGATCTCTGATACCAAACCTTCCTAGAGGGATCAAGGGTACTGAAATTAAGTTCACTAGAATAAGCAGTTAAAAACTGCTGAAATAGATAGAGACCTATCTAAGCAGGAAGATGCAATCAATCAACACAGCATTCCTGGCATCTCCAGAACAGGTGGATATTACATAGAATCATAGAGTTGGAAGGAACCCCAAGGGCCCACAACCATCCCTGGATGGGCTCAAACTGCCAATCTTCTGGTTAACAGCCAGAATGGTGCAGTTCAGCAGTTCACAGTAGGTGGTTAGGGTTGCAGCCTTAATCATGCTTTGGATTGGAAAGCAGTCTGGAAGTTTGGGCAGCTTGTAAAGTAAGAGGGTTTCTTTCATTAGTGTGGTTCTGGACAATAGAAGCAGTTGCCAAATGCCCTAAGATGTGAGACACAATAAAAGAAGCATAATTTATTTACAGGTTTGATCTGCAACACCCTTAGCTACTCAACTGCCACATCTCTCTACTTCAGCACAGGTAGGCTTGCTGCCCAGATAATAGCAAATAACCATACTTTTCTGCCACCCACTGTGTTAGGACAACCCCACCCTACCCCCATGCATTGGATCAGTAACATAATTGTCTTTCCCTTCAGCACCTTACAGAGCATTGAAGGGCACTGGAAGTGACATCGGCCTCCCACTCAATGATCCTCTCTGTGGTTTGTTGCAAACAATGGTATTACCCTGTGTTCCAAACTGCTGTACGCTTTTATTCTGCTCAAAGAGCCGATCGTTACTGAAAGCGAAATGAGTCTTAGGGGTAGGTAAGTTCAAAATACGTTGCCATAGCTTGCAAAAACTGTCCTAGAGTGGGAGCCCAGATGCTGACGACATGATGTATCAGAGCTGACATTTGCCAGGGCCGCCCTTGCTGGGAAATTCCAGACTCTGCCCACACACTGTTCACACTTTTCTCCATAGCCATAAGGGCTAAAAAAACAGGCTGTCACATTTTGTAAGGAAGGCTGAGATTCAGAGGACTCTTTCTGTGCCAGGTGCTGTGCCTAGATAGGAAGCTCACAGCCACATGCAATGCACACTGGTGTCTGGCAAAGGTATCGTGGGCTTGGAGACACCACCCAAGCACTCACCACTATTCTGCTTTCATTAAGATACGACCACACAGCAATTTTTCAACACAGCAGCAGTTTAGGAATTCTTCTTAGGAAATAGGAAGCTGCCCTGTAACAAGTCAAGTTAGCATAGTGGGTGCTGAATAACAGGCATGAGTTTTCTCCAGCCCTACTTGGAAATGCCAGGGATTGAACCTGGGACATTTTGCAGGCAAACCGTGTGTTCTGCAATGGAGTTACAGTCCTTTCCCAAACTTCCAGGTCTATTGCAGTGCAGTAAATTCCAGTACATAAATAATACTGGCTGAGATTACCAGAGGCAACAACATTTGCTTTGAGGCTTCCGTCTATACCGCTGAAAGTTGGATTGCGACCCAGAGACCACATTCAGGGATCTCGCTGGTTGGTGGTGGTCTTGTTGTTAGCAGATCCTTGGCTTTATTTCAGAATTCTGCTCCTGCAGAGGCACCTGACTTTTATGCTATATAAATTATTTATTGTTATTTGCTCTTCAGCCCTTGTTTCACATCCATCTCTTCTCCTCTCCTCTCCCGGTTCCCAGGATTTAACTGATCTTTAAAATCATGTCTCTGTGAAAAGGTATTAGGAAGACCTTTGAAATCAGCCAGGAGACTTTGTGGTGTTCACAAAAAGACAGGTGGAAAGGTAGGCAACATCCTTCACTTCGCAGTTTTTGATGTTTGTGTCTTACCAGAAGCACAAAGCTAATGTAGTCATTGTCAATCTGCCAGGATGTGGCGGGGGGGGGCACTCTTCTGTTCTAAACATAATAATAAATAAAAAATACTTGGGTTCTCTTTTGTGGGACTTATTAAAACAAAAATATTCAACTTTAAATGATTATTTAAATGTATTGGGTGTTTATCCCTCCCAGTCCCCCACTGAGGATCTGGGGAACATCAGCGTTTTCCAGAGTAGTGGGGTGGGGGAGGGGTGGACTGGCTCTGGAGAACATATGTTCAAGCAGAGAGCCCGCCCCCGTTACGCCGCCGCCGCCGCAGGGGAGAGCAATGACAACCTCTTGGCGTACGGCCAAAGCCTCCCCTCAAAACAACCCCTTTAACGGGGAACCCTGGTATCACCGCCGCAAAGAGAAGGGGAGCGTCACCGCTACATGCCCTCCCCCAATTTAGGGAAGATAGACTAAAGGATTCCGCCCAAGGCCTGATACCACCAAAGCTGTGACATTCTGCTATAGGGAAGGCAAACCTGCCAATGCAGGATAATTCCTTTCTGGCCCTTCAACAGTGACCTTGACGTAGCAGCGTCTGCGTACCTGCGGAGAAAAGGTTAGCCTGCAAAAGAAGTCTTAACTGAGGGTGGGTAGGGTGGGAGAAACTCTGGAGCCAACTGATGATTGCCAGGTAAGATCCTCCCCCAATTGTGTAGGCAGGGTGGTCCCTCCCCCTACCTGGCCTGATCACCTTTGCAATGCCTCCCCAGGTGAGATTGGGTAGGCGGAGACCTCCAGGTATCCCACCTGCGGAAGGCGAAGCCAAGCCTGTGCCAATGGTGCCGCATAGGGTCCAGGGGGCTGTGCGTGACCACACAAAGAGCGCCCCCTATTTAATGTGGGGAGCGGTCATTGTATGTGGGGAAGATGGAACAGTGTTGGTTTCTTCACAGTGCTTCCATAAAGCTTGAAGTTATACAGAACAGGGTTGGTGTTGTTGCTTCTTCAAATTTAGACATTCAGAGAAAAGCCCCCCTCCTAAGCCTACGTTGCAATGGCAGGCTTTTACGTTTACCTAATCTAATGCTTTGTTGCAATATTTCTGGAAGTGACTCCAAAAATACAATCTTATCTTGCATTCTAGGCAAACAGCTGTGCTGTAAATTTTAAAAAAGCACACACCTAAACTGAAGAGGGAATATCAGATTATTCCATCATCATCTTTTTGACATAAACAACGGATCCATCTGTAAAAGTTCCCTTCCGGCTGTATCCCCTTTAGTATGTTCTGCATGATATGATTAGCTGGCACAGGAGACCAAGGAGATACCTTATGCTCTTTCCCTCCTTTGAAGTAATATGGAAAGAAGGTTTAATCTAGGTTTAATTAACTACCATGAACAATAGGTACATTTCCTTTTAACCTACTGTAACTAGCTTTGAAGAAAAGTCCCTTTTTTAAAGAGGACTTTTTATTTGCACTCCCTCAAATTTCCACTAAAAAAAAAGATGGCTATTTTTACCTGTCCTGTCTCGACCTTCCGTAGGAGCTCATTGGCACACCAGGTCACCTGAGGGCAATATACACAAGCAGGTAAGCTTGCTTGGCATGTTGTACATGTCTCTCCTCATTTGCTGCCACACAATATGCCAGTTGTGGTTTGTCCCCCACAGTAGCTCAGTGTGATGTGTCGCTTCCAGTTGTAAGAACACTACAGTGGTACCTCAGGTTAAGAACTTAATTCGTTCTGGAGGTCCGTTCTTAACCTGAAACTGTTCTTAACCTGAGGTACCACTTTAGGTAATGGGGTCTCCCGCTGTGGTGCCACCGCCGCCACGTGATTTCTGTTCTCATCCTGAAGCAAAGTTCTTAACCCGAGGTACTATTTCTGGGTTAGCGGAGTCTGTAACCTGAAGCGTCTGTAACCCAAGGTACCACTGTACCTTACTCTGTTGCTTGGTATCACAGAGTGCTTCCTAACCCTAGCTAAAGACAAATTACTGGATCAGCGCTGGATGTGTAAATGCTGGTGTAGCAGTTCACAGAATCAGTCTGTAAGTCGCATCAGCTGTACATACCTTTACCATTTTGTCCTCAGAATAAAGGAGGCTAGGGGAGAAATTTACTGGCCTAATGCTTCGCGTTGAACTACATGGCTAGTAGAAAGGGGGGATTAAAAAGTGTGAAATTAAAGAAATATGTAATGCCTGATTGTGCTTAGATATGCCTTTTTAACATGATAGACTTTTTTTTGCTATTTGCAAAAATTGTTTTGTTTTAGTGACTTCTCTGCCTCTGTTTTGACAATGATCTTCATAGGACTTTTCCCTTCTTCAGAGGACAAGGTATGAAGTAGACAGTTTTTGTTGAGGATGCTTATCATAAAGCTCAGGAGCCCGTGGCCCTCCAGATATTTGCTGAGCTCCATTTCCCACCAGCCCTTGCCAGCATGGCCCACTGATATAAGAAGGTAGAATCCGAATTGTGTTCCGACAACATCCAGAGGGCACCAGGCTTTCTGTCCCTGCTCTGTATGTTCTGACATGCACACAGAGCTTTGGACAAGTTGGGACAGTTCTGTGTTGCATAGTACCAGGGATTGCTCTCCATGCACAAGTGATTCAGATTTCCATGCACACTGAAGCCACCAGATCAAATGAGATATGCTTCATGTAGCCAACTAAGTCCCTGTTTAATTGGGTAATGGGTTCTTCCTAGCTCAGGTAGCTCAACTATGAATTATTTAGAAACAAAAAGCTCCCTTGTGCTCTTGTTTTTCTTACTTTATGAAGCAGTCTGCCGAATAAGTACCTCAGTAACTGAACTGCTTCTTCCTTTCCCTTCGCATAATCCTAAACCCAACAGGCTCATGTGATTAAAATTAAATGGAGCAAGAGACTCCTAAAATAGCAGCAGGGACAAGAAGCAATAATCTTAAGTTTGCGGTGATCACTCAAAAGCATTGTAGTGGCTAATGTGGCTGATTCTTCTGTAAAGTAAAAGCCATGGAATTTGCTCACTTGAACTGATAAGACACCCCAAATACTATATCTGTTTTGCTCACATACAGCAAGTGGCTTTCATTTAAAATCTGGCCAGTAATGTGGATCAGTTTCAAAATGAAGGACGAATGCAGTAACTAATGCCGATGAAGAAAATAGGAGGCAAAGAAAGAACCACTTTCTCAGAGCTTACCGTAATTTCTAAAAATAGCCAACAAAATACAGACAGTGTAGCATAGTGTAGTGGTTAGAGAGTTGGACTAAGAACAAAAGGGTTCAAATCCTCACTCAGCCATCAAGCTCTTTTTTTAAAAATAATATTTATTAAAAGTTTAAAGATTACAGAAAGAAGACAGAAAAAAGAAAAGTCAAACAAAACAAATCAATACATTACAATACATAGAAAAAAAACAAAAAACAATACAGCAAAACAAAAAAGCAAAAACAATTAAAAACACATCCAATATTTCCATATCTTTGTCTTTCATTTACTTGTTTCATCGACCTCCTCACACCTCCCTTTTTTGTATTCTAGTTCAGTTAGCTATTTCAGCAAATCCTTTCCATCTTTCTCAATTGTTGTTCTATAATTTATCTTAACACAGTCTAACCTTAATTTTTCCACTTTGGCCCATTAACAATCTATTTTTACTTAATTCTTTATAACATTTCTGCTAAAGCCATATATTCACTCAGCCATCAAGCTCAATGGGTGACCTTCGGCCAGTCACCGTCTCTCAAACTTACCTACTTTGCAGGGTTGTTTTGAGGATAAAATGGAGGAAGGGAGAACGATGTACACTCCCTCCATTCAACTTTACAGGTTCCAGTAGCATACCTTGATGTTCACTAATCTGAATCCGACTTCTGAGCAGAGAGGTTGTTACCTGTTTTTTTCTCCTCTCCCTCCGGTATAGCTTTCGCAGATCACAGAATGAGGGACTGAAATCCATCCATCCATCCATCCATCTCTCTCTCTCTCTCTCTCTCTCTCTCTCTCTCTCTCTTGGGCCTGAGGCTGGAGGATGAGATGCAATCCAAAGAGCCGTATTTTCAAGGCTGAGATGTGCTGGGCCTATTTCAAAGCCCCCCAGCCCCCGATGTGTGGGATTTACCAGTTACTCAGCAGGAGGGAAATGTCACTCTGATACATGCTTCAAAACTTTTTGATTTTTTTATTGGCTAAATGTTCTGGTAAGCCAGATTCTGACAGCAAATATTGCTATATCCTGCCTTAAATTAATTTCAGGTATGTAAGATTTACTGGTTAGTAAGCAGTGGGGCAGGGAATACTCTGCATATGCCTGAAAGGTCTTTTTTTTACGCTTTATTATTGCTCTGAATGTTCTAGTAAACATGTGCCATAGAAACCAGGTTCTTATAATAATGGTAAACCCTTCCTCAAATTAAGCTCTATCTCAGACCAACAAGGATTCTAATGAGAGGCTAGTCTGGTACATAATGGGTGGAGAGAAAGGGAGTTCAATTTCTCCCAAACATTTCTCCCATGGACTCAAGCAATGGGTTGAGCACTGCCTAAAGATGGTGTTATATTGCAGGAAGAGGTTTCAGATTTGGAACTCAAGTATGGAGATAGCTCTTCAAACAAGATTGCAAGGGAATGTCAGTTCTTTCTTTGATCTCAACTTTAACAAGCAATCTAAACACACACCACTTTTTTTTTCTTACAAGAAAGCTTTCAAAAGTTTACATTCTCAAAAATATCAGTAAGTTGAAGACATACTTTTCCTTCTTTCTTGTTTCTGAAATACACGTGCTCCTTTTTCTATAATGAACATGGCTGCACTTCTAAACACATCTGGGAATTAGTCCCATGGAACTAAATGAGGTTTACTTCCAAGCAGACATGTAGTGAACCACACTGTAAATGTTCTATACTTGAAAATGCAAGCCTTACCATTCCATAAAAGCTATTCTCATCACAACAGGAAGAAGAGGGTTTCCAGATACATATCTATATTCATATGCTGTGCACTGGAACACTACAGCATTTCTCAAATGCCTCTAACAATCCATCTGTTTGCTCAGGGCTTCTGATCTGAGAGGCAATACAGAGATACAGAGCACTTAAAGAGATAGAAACCCCAGATTGAGCCTCTTGTCCTCATTCTGTCCATGCACTTCAAAGAGAGTGAATTCTGAGGTGTCGAATTTAAACAGACTTTCATGTGAATTAGAGGTCATCAGAAGTTCTCCTTTGAGCCTCCCAAGTTTGCACATATTGTTTTATTGCTAGATTAAAGAATCCTGAAGCTGGGACCAGGACTCATTCTGAACTACTTCACTTCATGACTTGTTTTTCATTCCCCCCCCCCAATAATTATGCCTATAAAAAGATGCCAGTAAAGGGGAACGTGTGATCAGCCCCAGCCAGCATAATGAGGAGCTGGCCTAATGTGAGTTGTAGGTCAGCAAAATCTGGAAAGTCACACCTTCCTCACCTCTTCTCCAAACCTTCTTAGCTCCACAGAGAGCTATGTTGAATAAAGTTAGGAGAGAAGCCCAGAAGGAAAGTTTCTCAGTAGGAAAGCAGCCCAAAGTCTGGGATAAGGACCACAAGGAATTCAAAACATTGACAAGCCTTAGTGATGGCCTCAAGAGATTGCTGTGCCGTGGAGATGGGAGTGCAGTTAAGAATTTATGAAGCCTGAATGCTCAATAGATGGGAAACCAAAGATCTAAACGATGGTTTGCCTATTGTATGCTTGGCAATTTCAAAAGCATTGTGCTAGAGTTTTCACTATGCTTAGCACAGATCATGTTTTGGTATGATGTTCTGTGAGGTTCAATGTTCTGCATTGAGATCATAAATTGTTACCTGTGCATAATGTACAATGCTCTCAAGTTAATAATAGATAGAAAGAGATGGGTCCTTTAAGAATTGGGTTTTTCTATTCAGCACTAGAACAAAGGTTATAGGTACTGCAGCAAATGCTGCTACAGAGGCTCAGGTTGAAGAGAGCTACCAGGTCCTGGTGTTCACTGTTCCCTCAGGTTTAGCCAAGGATGGTGATGTAGATGATGATTTAAATTTGTATGCCACCCTTCATCTGAAGATCATCCATGAAGTTATGCTGGCTGGGGCTGATGGGAGTCAAAGTCCACAACATCTGGAGGTCAGCATTAGCTACCCTTGAAACAGACTATGAGGACCTGTTCACTGAGACTCTGCAAGGGATAGGTTTCTTGATGCTATACCACACCTGATTTCCACAAGAGAGGGGACAACTTAAAAACATGCCTTCTACTGGAAGCCCTTGACCTCTGTCCTCAGATGTGTAGCTTGAATTGTTGTTGATCACATGATCTGAGGCACTCTCTGCATTATTCTTCCACAGCTCCATCAAGGAATAAGCCATCGGGTCATATATTAGGCTGTGATTGAGTCTACTGTCTCCAACAACCTATGTATAACAAGGCATGCTTAACTCGCATTGAAATCAGTGCTATTAGGGCCTGTCAGGATTGTGTACATATGGCACCCAAGCCTATGGCAGCACTGTTGTTTATCGATTTGAAATGTCTTGTTTTGCATGGTTTCTTCCAGTTCTATTAGCAAATTCCCTGTTGTTCTAAAACTGTGATTTGAGATGGCATGCCTAGGCCATTAGAGATCTAGATGAAAGCATCACCTTTCACGCTTTAAACTATGGAGAAGGAAATGTAGCTATTGGTGTTGATTAAGGTTTTATCTGTCACCATGATGTTCCTTTTCTATGAAAGAGAAATGTTTTCATGCTCCATCGGAGCATGTCAATGGAGCCTTCAACCACTAGCAAATGCCACGATGCAGAATGTAACGTTCCTGCCCAGTCTGTTCAGAATGCAGCAATAGGAGAGAGAACACAAGCCTAGCCTCTAGCCATTGAAAAGGCAAAGTTCATGATGAAGCAGTTTCCAGAGGGGAGGCTATGTTTGATGTTTTTGTGGCAAGTCTAAGAGTCCAGTGGCACCTTAAAGACTAAAGGAGTTGATCTTAAAAGTGCCACAAGATTCTTGGTTGTTTTTCCATTAAACAGGTTAGGCTAGACTCTTGCAACAGATGTACTTGCTATCAGTAAGTTAACATATGGTGAGGATTCATTCATTACTGACATCATCATTATTAATAGTAGTAGTTGTAGTAGTAATTCAATTTCTTACCTATCCTTCAGCATAAAGTCTGATAGTGGGTTACAGAAATTTAAAAATACAATATTAAAAACAGTTCAGTACAAATCACAGTCACGTGGTTATAGTGTGGCTTAAAAATATACGTCTCAAGAGGTGTGTCTTGAGCATATAATGGAAACTATGTAATGAAGGTGTTCCATCTTATCAATGCATGAGCCATGCCTTTGCTCATGCAAACAAAGTTATATTATTTTCAAGTATTTTTTTAGTTGTGCATCACAATTGTTGTGGTCACTGACCATAAGCAGTGACTGGGCATTTCTAAACCTCATTCCCACGCTGTGCATGCTAAGAATGGAATAGACATGTTGTAATCCTTATATCATTCAAACAATTTAAAAGAAATCCTGAAAATGACATGAAATTTTAAAGTTTTCCTGCCTACTAAGATATTAAGGGAAAGACAGCTAATGTATTACTGAAACATAATGGAAAAATCAAGCCATCACTGCTCATTTAATCTGAGTGATCAAAAGACTTGCACCTTGCCTTCAGTCTAATCAGTCCTCCTTGATTCCAGTTATTTTAAAACACTATTTACAAAAATAGCACCATAATTGAGTCTAATTATGGTTTTTAAGAATCTAGGCTTAGGATGATGTTCCCAAAGCTCTTTAGGTTTACTCTCGTTTGCCTTTTTTATTTCCTTCCCAAACTTCTAGAGTTAGCATGGGGTAACTGGAAAACTCATCTGATTCTTATCACAGTATTTGCTTCTACACAAGGCAATAGATTGACTATTTAGCACTGAACATAAGATGATCTCAGAGAACTGAAAGTGTAGACAGGGCAATCTCAGAGAAGTGGACAAAGTGAAAAGGCAAATGCCAGGCAATTGAAAAATAGCAGTTTAAGTATCAGCAGACTAGGGAGAAGAAAAAGGTGTGATAAGACCTAAAAAGGCCTTTGCAATAGGTATAGAACATCACAAGCAAATTCCAGGAAGTGATATGAAAGGTCGGAAATGTGATGGGACAAGCATGTTTCCTACTTCTGTGCTGTTGCCAAAGAAAAATCCAAGGGTCATAGCCAATGTTGGTGCTACTCAAAATAAACCCATTGAAATTAATGGACATGACTAACTCAGGTCCACTAATTACAATGGGTGTACTTTGAGTTGTTGACAACAACCCCAAATTCATCAGAAGAAGTTGTGGTCATATATATATATATATATATATATATATATATATATATATATCCCATTTTTTTCTTCAAAATTACATTATAACATATGTCAAAATTCACCAAACCCAATTATCCCTCCCTCCCTCCCCCAACTTCCCTCAACCTCATTTTCTGGTTTATTTTAACACAATGTCAATTCCTGCTTATTTCCTTTCCATTCATTTTTTCTATTTAATCTTATAACTTATATAAATTTTATTATTTGTAAATGTTTACTCAAAACCTGCTAATGAGTCCAATTCCTTGCGTTATTTCTGTAAATAAGCCATAAATGGTTCCCAGTCTTCTTTAAAGGATTTTTTGTCCTTATTTCATAATCTGTCAGTTAGTTTGCCATTTCAGTATATTCTGTAAGTTTTTCTTGCCATTCTTATTTCGTTGGTATTTTATTGCTTTTCCATCTTTGTGCCAACAACATCCTTGCCACCATTCATACATAAAAAGTCTGTGTTTTCCCCTTAGTAAATCTTCACCTAATATTCCTAACAAAAAGGCTTCTGGGGTTTTTTACAAAAGTTATCTTAAACATTTTTTTCATTTCATTATATATCTTTTTCCAATACAGTAATTTTAACTACTTTACAATTCCACCATAAATGATAAAAAGTGCCTTCCTTCTCTTTACATTTCCAGCACTTATTGGAGCTTGATCTGTACATTTTTGCTATTTTCACTGGTGTGATATACCACCAGTACATCATTTTCATATAATTCTCTTTTAATAGTATACAATTGGTAAATTTCAAATTTACTCTCCATAATTTTATCCATAAGGTGTTGTCTTCATCAGCTTGGATAGCTTTAAAATATAATAGGACAAATTCATGGAGGATCAGGCTGCCAGTGGCTACTGGCCAAAATGGATATGTTCAACTTCCACTGTGAGAGACAAGTGACCCACCAGTTGCCAGGAATTGCAGATGGAGAGATCAAGAGGTCTTGCTTGTGGGTTTTCCATAAGCATCTGACTGGCACCTATGATAACTGGATTAGATGGGGCTTTAGGCTGACCCAGCAAGACTCTTTCAAAGGACTATTTCCAAGAGTAATGCATGAGATTGTTGTTGCTGTTCAGTCGTTTAGTCATGTCCGACTCTTCATGACCCCATGGACCAGAGCATGCCAGGCACTCCTGTCTTCCACTGCCTCCTGCAGTTTGGTCAAACTCATGCTGGTAGCTTCGAGAATACAGTCCAACCATCTCGTCCTCTGTCCTCCCCTTCTCCTTGTGCCCTCCATCTTTCCCAACATCAGGGTCTTTTCCAGGGAGTCTTCTCTTCTCATGAGGTGGCCAGGGTATTGGAGTCTCAGCTTCAGGATCTGTCCTTCCAGTGAGCACTCAGGGCTGATTTCCTTAAGAATGGATAGGTTTGATCCTCTTGCAGTCCATGGGACTCTCAAGAGTCTCTTATGCATGAGATAAGTGACCCCAAATCTAGGGAGGACCCCCAATACATCGTTGTTGTGCTGCGGAACTTTTCCACTGACACCTGCACAATAGTTAATGGAATAGCCTTCATGTGTTCTCTTCTCCCAGTCACAATTCTTTGGCTCTGAGCCAAAGTTTTGATTGTCTGCACCAAAGAATGATAGGGGGTGGGATATTCCTTAATTTTCACCACTTCAAACCAATTTTAATTGCATGGCTCTTATCTAATACCCGAGAGTCCTATAATCAAATTTTACAGAGTTATCTTTAGAACATATTTTTGCAACTTGGGCATTTGGACAAGTTTTCAAGTACATAGATTCAGTACTAGAGGGACACACCATCTTGATTACTGACACGTCGGTATAAGCTTATCACCAAAAGGCTTTATTAATAATATGCAGCATTTCTACAACATTTTGGAGTGTTTATTTTCTCAGTAACTGTGACAACAAACCTGTAGGGTGGGGCACCACTACAGTGGTACCTCTGGTTACATACTTAATTCATTCTGGAGGTCCATTCTTAACCTGAAACTGTTCTTAACATGAAGCACCACTTTAGCTAATGGGGCCTCCCACTGCTGCCACGCTGCCGCCGCGCGATTTCTGTTCTCATCCTGAAGCAAAGTTCTTAACCCGAGGTACTATTTCTGGGTTATCGGAGTCCGTAACCTGAAGCATATGTAACCTGAAGCATATGTAACCCAAGGTACCACTGTATTATATCCAGACTGCAAATAGGGAGAGAGCTGAGAGAACAGTGACTTGCTTGATGATGAGAGTGAACCCAGATTTTGGTTTACAGCTGAGAATGTCATCCACAATTTTATCGAAGCTCACATAACCTTATTGCATTACAATAAATCATAATGATGCAATTTTCTTGTCAGTAACACAATTTCCAAAAAAATATGTTTTCATTCCAGAGCATTCCTACCCATTGGAGAGTTCTAAGAGGTTTGTTGGGTTATTATGTTATGAGTAGACATAATTACTTATAGTATGAAAGTCAGTCAAATGAAAAATGTGAGCTTGAACACCACCATTTGTGGCGGGGGAGGAATCTCAGTCATCCAATGAAGCCAAATGGTGGGAGATTCAGGACAGACGAAAAGAAGTTCTTCTTCACATAGCACATGCTTCAACTATGGAACTCACTTCCACAAGATATGTTGGTAGTCACCAACTGCAACAGATTAAAAGGGGGCTTAGTCAAATTAATGACGGAGAAAGCTATCAATGGCTACTAGTCATGATATGTATATACTGCTTCCAGGATCAGAGGCAACATATTATTGGGGAACAAAAGCAGAAGATGACTATAGCCCTCAAGTTCTGCTTGAGGACTTATCATAGGCATCTGACTGACCACTGTGGAAAAGAAGATGCTGGACTAGATAAGCCTTTGATCCAGCAGGGCTCTTGTTATGTTCTTACCGCCATCTCATTTATGCGCTGGTTGCCCATGACCCTTGCCCTCCTCTACTCCCACACAGACGCTAACTCATATTCATTCCTTCTCTTTGCCATGGCAACCATCTTCTTTCTGCAGGCTGTCATACACTCCGGTGATAGCTCGAAACAGCCCAAACTTTCCTTTCATGTCACCAAATATCATTTTGCCCGTGCTGCACTCTTGCTTTAATCATGTTATCTCTCTTCTAGTCTGCTCGGCGTGATGTCGTTTCAAACGATTCTGCTCCTTCTCTCCTGTTTTGATGTGTGTGTGTTTTTTTCTGGTACAACCTTTCAAGCTATAAATAGGTCAACGTAACTCCTTCTTGGAGACTGATATTGGTCTTACTTGATGGGCGTTTTATATAGAAGGCAAAATATTCTTATGAACATTTTACCTGGGGAGACCTTTTCATTTAGTGGTAATAAAGCACTGCCAGGTTCTTTAGGGCACCATTCCTGCTATTGGCCTGAATAATGTGCTGGTCTATTAGAATACATGTAGAACAAAAAAAAAGAGAGATCCCACTTCAACAGAGCTGAAATTTGCGAGGTAGCTATCCATCACAGCCAACACTTATTTTTTAATTTTTCTAAAGACACTTTAGGGAAACCACTGAAGGGAAATACTTGAGCTCTCATTAAAGAAAGACAAATATCAGATTCACACAAAGGGTAGCACAGGTGGCTGGTTGCAATTGTAGCCAAATTGCTGTGTATGGAACAGTGTCATAATTCCCCAACCTAATGCCCTCCATATTGTGCTGGACACACACACACACACAAAATCATTCCTTATCGTGGGCCTTGGTGGCTGCAGCTGAGGGGATTTGGAGTCCAAAAACACCTGGAAGGCATCAGGCTGGGAAGGCTGTCATAAAACTTTTTTTAAAAAAAGAGTTGACATATTTGACAAGAACTGAATGTCACAGGAAACTACTTCTCATGTGATGCAGACCCCCTCATGGATTTGTTAGAAGCAGCCATGCATATGGGTCACTGTTGTTGTGACTCTGGCCACACAGCACGCATGAGGATGCCTTCAGAATGAGGATTTCTGGAGTGTCAGATTTGTTGTTGTAATAAATGCATACATATTTAATGAATAGTCATTGTTACGAGCAATGTATGTAATCCTGGAAATCATAGAATTGTAGAGTTGTAAGGGACCTCAAGAGTCATTAAAAAAACTTTATTGAATAAAACAATATATATATAATTACAAAGTTTCTTTAAAAAAAAATCTGCAGAGAGGTCAGTCTTTTCCCTCTGTCACAATAAGAGAAGAGAAGAAACTACCCCAGGTTAGCTTACTTCACAACCCACAGCTATTATTCTGGCATCTGTGGAAATTTTCAAATCTAAATGAGTTGTTTGTTATAGTTTTTAGGCTAGGACTGACTAACCACTGGTCTAGAAGACTGGAATAGACCCCAAGCGATTTCTGCACCCTCCTGTAACCCCAGGCAGGGTGGCAAAAGTAGATTGAAGGGCTGCAGGAGAAGCAACAGTCTTTCCCAAAGTGAAATGACATATTTTGACAGCACACCAGTTCAGATCATCCAATGAAACATTTTTAAATTATAGTAGGTTTCTCTGGGGCACGTTCTTTTAAGACTCCACTTACATAAGCTACTGTGCTCAATCAAAAATGATTTCTTTATTCCTAAACTTCAAGGCAAGGAGGATTTCTATATGTGCTGTCTCTGACCTGATTTTAGCTCTTCGTCTCCAGTTCCTTGCTCTTTCTTCCTCTGTCTCCTCCTGCATTATTCTGTCTGATTTTCCTCTGTGTCGCTTCCTAATTGTAAGACACTTCGGGGTTTGCGATAGCACTTTTGTTTAGCACATGGAAGGCACTGACCTTTCTGCCTAGTGTTTTTTTTGTGTGGGAAATCTCCACATGCATTTGCCACAAAAGCTTTAAAAGGGCAGAGACTCATTCACACGTTCAGTTTTCGTTTGTTGAAAAGCTGCTATCCACGATTTACATTTATCCAATACAGAGACCCATATAATATGAAAAGTTTTTATTTGTTGAGAATTTTCAGGGGTTAAGGGTTTGTCAAGGGAGTAGCAGACTTATTGAGGTGGATTTAGCATTCCTTTCTAGAGAACTGGCGGAGGGGAGCTATGGAGGATGAAGAAAGCCCTGCTTGCCAACGCCTTCCTCTCACTTTCACATTGAGCCTATGTGGTATAGTGGTTAAGAGTGATGGATTCGTAATCTGGTGAACCGGGTTCGCTTCCCCGCTCCTCCACATGCAGCTGCTGGGTGACCTTGGGCCAGTCACACTTCTCTGAAGTCTCTCAGCCCCACTCACCTCACAGAGTGTTTGTTGTGGGGGAGGAAGGGAAAGGAGAATGTTAGCCGCTTTGAGACTCCTTCGGGTAGTGATAAAGCGGGATATCAAATCCAAACTCTTCTTTTTCTTCTTCTTCCTATGAAGCTGCTCTATACTGAGTCAAATTATGGATCCATCTAGCAAAACATTGTCTACAGAGCTGGCTCGATCATGATTCACACTGAGCCAGGTGGCTGAGGTGGTGGATTAGAGCTGGGGTGGACTTTTGGAGAAACAAAATCTGTTCAACAAACTTCTTTGCCAATGAATTCAGGATATTGTGATTAATAGTTCTCCCCTCCACCCCAAAAAAACCCCTATTTTCATTACACAATGTGTACTTAGCTCAATGTGTTAAAATACGCTTGGATTTCTTTCCTATATATTGCCTGTGTCTTGTTTTATTAGGCAACAGCTGCAAAGAGAAGGAAAGGTCTGTGGAAAGAGCCCTCCAACTCCCTGTCAATCGTTCCTCCCTGGAATGGAAAGAACCAACCACAGCTTGCTGATGAGCCAAATAACTGCTACATTAGAGACTGCCTTGCATCCTTGCAATTAGATTGATTGTGCGAAGTAGCAAGCATCTGAGCGCAAGCCCAGGAAGGGAGATGAAACCAAAATCCGTTAACGTGAAGTTTTCTGATGTTGAAAACAGCAGCAGCTGCAAGAGTCTGGAGATAGTCGTGTCTGTATGAACCTTTATTCTCCCCCTTCCAACATTTGAAAGGAAGTCTAATGATGAATCATACACTGCTCTATAAATAAAACATGACGATGGATTGCCAGACTCAGAAACATTCTCATTAAAGCCTGTTGTTTTTAAATCCAAAGAGCCTCATTTATTATTTTAATCTCTGAATCATTTGGGGACAATTGCACCATAATGTCAAATACACTTCAGTTGTGCAGTGAAATTTAACTATGTTACATGCAATAGAAATTCATGCCCAGTTTAGAATTCTGAATAAGTAGCTGCCACTGTAGGATGACTCACTGATATGATATATATCCACAAATTTCCGTCTACAGAGTCAGGAGCAAGAACAAGGACCTGCCAGATTTCCATCTTCATTCCAAAAAAGCACTTGCTAAGTGGCTATTGAGTTTCCGATACTACTCTTAAAAGAGATCACATTGCTCATTTTCTTCTTGAATTAAAAACAAAAACTAGCACATGGTGACGAGTGGGAAGCTCACAGTTATGAAAATCTTCTCTTCACTGTTAATGAGTTAGAATAGTCCACAGTGTCTCTCTAGATACATAAATAATAGAAAGCTGCATAAATTGTTAAGAGACACTTGGCCCCAATAGTGATCATTCTTCTTCTTCTAAATAGGACCTGATTAATACTACGTACAAGCACCTGTGATTACCACTGAAGCAGTTCAGCAGATTGCAGTTGTTACATCATTGCTTCCAGAGCAGCTCTTCAGAACTCAGAGAGGATTATTCCAGCATCAGAAGAGCAGAGCCTAAAAGGAAGATCCACAAATAATTTAAATGAGAGTGCTTCTTTGTATGTACAGACAACCCACAAAGAAGCCAATTCAGTCTTGAGTGTAAGCCTGAGGGTCCATGACGCATTGTCTCAATATTCATAAAATATATTTTTGTCAAGCAATATCTTGGCGAAAAAAGAAAATAAAAAACCCAACAACACATAGGTGTAAAGGTCAATTCCCTTTTCTCTCATGAATATGGAGGCTAGAGGAAAATGCTATATCTCTTATCATATTGGAGAAGAATTTTAGATAAGGCAATCTGCTGTGTGCAAAACCTTACATTAGCCCTTACTTTGTCCCTTTGGGCACTTTATTACCACCTTCAGCTAATGGGCTGTCAGTGGGATTGTTCCAACATGGGTATTAAATAGGTCTCTGTTTTATTCTCTATTACAAGTTTGCAGTAGTTATTTTGGCATTAATTCCCTTGTTTTATTCATCTTGTTCAACTTATTCTGCATTGGTTGTTTTGCCCACCATCCTTTCTCCTAAGTACAGAGTAACTCGAGCTGTTATTTCTTTATTTGCTTATTCATTTGTTGCCTTCTTTTTATACTATCCTGCCTTCATTTTATGTAATGGGTCTGGTGCCAGAATAAAGCCTTAAATTCATTTCAGTTACATAACTGGTTCTGTGGTCACTTTTGTTGCTTAAGCTTTGTCCATGGGAGAGTGATTGTAGTTCACCCCCCTGTGGAAATATGTGAGTTGCAATATGGCCACAACATTTATCCTTAGCCCCATTTATCACTGGGATAAAACCAGCCCAAGTGCATGTCTGCCAATAAGAATATGTTCCCAGGCACTGGTATATCTATTCCCACCAGAAATTTCTACTAGTGTGTATAATGTGTGGACCTCCACCTTCCAACTAATTGCAGTCAATGTTCCTTGTAAGTATGAAGTATGCCTTCTCTCTCTTTTTCTTCATTCAGGCAACTTTATATATTCATGTTTCATTACTTCTCTTCATTATGCTTTTTGAGTCATCTTCAAATACTTATACCATTACCTTAAAGGACAAATAAATACCCTCTGAACTATGTGTTTGCAGTATGAGTTAAATTGTTCTGGTTTTCCTTTACAGGGAGCTCATATAGCATCCAGAAGTTTATCTAGTTGCTTGCCATATGGATAACCCTGCTTAAAGATGGGCCATCTGCCTTGCAGTTCCCTAACATGTGTTCCTATTTTCTATTTTGAGCAGTGTCTCCGGTTTATGAATGTTGTGTCTGTTTAGCTCTTTGGCTGGTCACCTGACATTACTATATTTATGAATTAGTCTCTCTCGCTCTCACATACACACACTACCAATTTTTCTGGTTTCAGATAATGGTGGAAATTTAGTCTTTATGGCATTGACCCTCTCTTTACAAGTCTTCATGAACGTTCCAATTATTCTATGCTATGTGCGTCCATGTGAAATCCTGGCAACTTTCTGCTTAAAAAAAGAATACTGTTGCTGAGTTTGCTGAGAGGTTGCAACTCCAAGTCACAATTATCTCCATTAAGATTTGACATCTTTTAGGCAACAACCAGTGCTATTGTTCTCTTATAACGGCAATAGTGTCCAACTTGGAGGTGCTGGAACTGAGTTCTGGTGACTTCCGGCTGAATAAAAGCCCTGGCAATAATATTCAGTCACTCGACTGATTGAAATTATCAGCAGTTCTCCTAGTAATGTATTTATTAAATGCATATTCTGCCTTTCATTTGAGGATCATAGGGTAGTTTACAGTACAGGAATACCTCCATAAACGTCCGCCTTGTCTAGTGTCCATTCCGGCGAACATCTGTGGCAATCCCAGAAGTACCGGAACGGGTTACTTCTGGGTTTGCCACTCGCACATGCGCATGCGCAGAAGTGTAAACCGTTCCATGTGCGTGTGCAGATGTGGCGCTTTGTGCTGCGTCCTTTTTGGCTAGCAGCCGAGGCTCCGGAACAGATCCCTGCTACAAAACGAGGTACGGCTGTATAAAAACACAAACATGCAAAACAATACCACACCCAGCTTAGAAGGGCAAAGATTGTTTAATTAAACGAAGGCCTAGGAAAAGAGGAATGTTTTAGCATGGCACCTAAAGATCTGTAACTAAGGCACCAGGTGAGCCTCCCTAGGAAGAATATTCTGCAAGTTCCACTGCAGAAAAGGTCCATTCTCATGAGCTTTCATGGAGGGGGCACATGAAGAAGGTCCTCAGATGATGATTTCAGGGTCTGGGGTCCTTGAAGTACTGTGGACCTGAGCCATTTAAGGCTTTATAGGTCAAAACCAGCACTTTGAATTGGGCCCAGAAACTAATTGGCAGCCAGTGCAGTCGGGCCAGGATCAGTGTAATATGCTCAAACCATCTTGCCCTGGCAAGCAACCTGACTACTGAATTCTGCACCAGCTGAAGTTTCGTAACCGTCTTCAGAGACAGCCCCATGTATAACTGGTTGCAGCAATCTAACCCAGAGGTTACCAGAGCACAGACAGCCCTCAGTCCTACTAGTGATTTCAGTTGTCAAAAAGCTTCTAAGGGCCAAACTGTATCCTATGCTTAAGGTGTAGCACGCAGCTACATCTCCATCCAAGTTCAAGAAATGTAGGAGGGAAGAGAGAAAGGGGAGAGGAGGGGATTGAGGAAACTCAAGTCACCTTACAGATAAAAATAAAAACCACTAAAAGCAGAGGGGGAAGTAGCTTAAAAAACATTGGTAGAATTAAAACTATATGAAATTGATTAAAACCATACAAATAATGGCAATAAAAACAGCATGGGATTTAAGGTATCTTCTTTAAAAAAATTATAAAAATAATTATTTGCAGTAGTTACATACATAAATGTCTAAAAATGGGAGAGTTTAAAGCTCCACAAAGTTATTCTGGAAGTTACTTTGTCTCATCTCTGAGGCCTTTATATAATATCGATTTAAAATAGGGTTAATGAAGGACCACACATATCTGCTATTTGGGTCCCTGAAGCACAGATTCACACAAAGCGGCAAAACGCTCTTGCAGGTTACTAACAGGATTTTAATTTGAAGTGCATATGCAGAACAAAGGCACAGGGGAATCAGTACGCAACCTGTACACAGTAGGCAGGGTGCGCCCCTTTATATAGATTTGCAAAATAGAATACCACCTGATCTCTTGCAAGTCACCTGGTTTCTTGTAAGTCACCTGATTTCTGGGAAATCGAAACTTATAATAAGTTCCTATATTACCATATAAGATCTTGGTCTTCTCTCCCTCCTTCCTGCAACCTCCCTCATCCTGGTGTGACAATAAATCCTTGTTCTTTATCTCTATCTGCCCAGGCTAGACATTCTGAGGGGCCCATTTGCAATGTAACATTTAAGCATGTCCTTCAATAATAAAACAATTATATTGTAATATGCTCCTTCATTAGGGTTCTCATTGCAATATTACCCCAAATCATAGCCCCTCGAACCGAACAAGCAGTTCCAAGATGTATGTGCATTACTGCTTTGCCTGCTTGAGTTCTTTGCCATTTCCATAGCAGTTTGGATTTCACGCATCAGTGATAACAAATCTCTTTAAAAACAACAGCATACAATCCCCTTATCCTGGATGAAGCAGAGGTAAATCAAGGCCTGATGTTCCTTCCCAGAGGTTATTCCCTGCCTTCCCGTCTGTGATTCAACCCTGAAACTAACTCAGGGAAGATAATGAATCGAGGGGGATGTTATTGTGGAAGAACTGTGTGTAATTTATCCTGCTGGAAGATAGACACGTATCCTCTTCTCCATATTACATTTTAATGCGGCTTAAGTTATGGGCATGATTTCCAAGAGCACATCAGGGCCTTCTTACAATGACACAAATATGACTCTCTTTTTCTAATACACTTGGTAGTCTTTGCCTTGCATTAATACCCAGCATTGATTCCAGCAGCTGCATAAGAACAGATCGCAACAACAGAATCCAGTATGTGTTTCATCTTTCTGGAGCAGCATGTAAAGTGCCCAAGTTCCTGATGAATGTATTACACAACTTCTTTGATATATGAATCAGCTAGATGTTATGCTCTCAAAATTCATTAAAAGTCCTCAGGCAGTTAAGCTTCACGCTTATTATAAATTATTCTGCCCAGCTGGGCTAATCATAACTTTTTACCCAGCCAAGTCATAATGTAATCAGTTACCTTCCTGAAATGTAACCGGCAGCATGCAGTCTTCCGGATGTTCAGAATCTCCAGGTTAGCTAGGTGATAATCTTTCCCGGTATGTTCAAAAATGATACAGAAGGGGACTCCTAATAAATTATAAGCTTAAATGCAAAACGTAAGTTGACAATAACAGCATAATTCATATGCCTTACATCAAGCCTAACCTAATTCTCACCAATTCAGTTCTGTCCTAATCTGTCCCGCATCACTCTTCTAAAGGCAGGGAATTCTTTCTTCAGATTGCAATACACACACATAAACAAAGTTGTTTCCATTTTCACAGATTAAACTTCATTGTGGGACTCGGTATCAAAACAAGGGACTTGTTAATTTAAGTAGCATATATTGGCATATTGTAAAAAGAAAGGGACTTTCAGTTTTTCCACAATTAAAGTCAATATTGATTTAGTTTTTAAAGTGAGTTTAACGTTTGTGTAACCCAATATAATTTTAATTTTCATCAGGCTATTGATTTAAAGAAAAATACTTTTAAATGATTAAATCAGATTTTTAGAAATCCAGTTGATAAAAAAATCTATTTATTTAATCTACCCTGAATGCCATATTAAAACCAATACTCACAATCATATATGAATGCAATGCAGTACATTAATATGTACTGATTCATGCATGTCCCACCCATTTGTCAACATACAGTATGTGTACATCTGCAATGGCTGTGAAGTACATATCTTGTTGGATCCTAAGCAGAGTGTGGAATGAAAGTGAAATGTATTTCTGGAGCTGAATTGGTCAGCTACAGTACTGATACGCTTTGACTTGAAGTAGACATATAATTATCACATGTGTACATTAAGATGTCAAATCTACTGCGATACCTCAAGGACCTTCTTCATCGCATATGAACCGACCTGGACCCTGTGATCATCACCTGAGGCCCTTCTTGTGCCTCTTCAAGAGGTCTGGAGGGTGGCAACACAAGAACCGGTCTTTTCTCTGGGGGCTTCTCCCTTGTGGAATGGGGAGACCCAATGAGCCTCATTTGGTGTCTTCATTACATACCTTTAGGCACCAGGCAGAACATTCCTCTTCTGCCAGACATTTGGCTAACTAAACAATCTATGACCTGTTGGGGGTGCATTGGTTTTATTTGTTATTATGGTATGTATTTTGGTGTTTTTATATTGTAAACTGCCCTGTGATCTTCAGATGAAGGACAGTATAGAAGTTTTAATCATCATACATTCAACAGATTGAACAGTTGTGAACTTACCAGAATTTCACACCAAGAGCATCTATTTCAGTGGGTCTTGTCTGCTGAGAAGTCAAGACTGCTTAGACTTATTAGAATATGAGCTATAAATGATTCACATTGATTCAAAGATGAATATTCTAATGACAGAGATAACCTCCTATCATGAAGGAGATGGAGATTAAGAAAGGGTTGACAGAGGCAATATCCTCTCTCTAGCTCCCTTGCATAGGATCCTATAAGCTTCTTTGGCCTTCTACTCTGTGAGTGGCAGTACAATTTGGCACACTCTCAATCAGAAACCAACACATATACAGAACGAATGTTCTATCACTTCCTGGATGTCTGAATGAGAAAAGCTTCCAGTTATCCTCAGTCAATCTGCACCATTGGTGCCCAAAGTAGCTGAGCATGAGCGACACACTCGGACAGGAACTATAGAATTTGCTGCCACAGGAAGATGTGGTGGCCACTAGCTCAGATGAATTTAAAAGGGGATGAGACAGATTTCTGGAGAATAAAGTTGTCAATGGCTACTATTTGTGGTGGCTATGTATCTCCAGGGTCAGAGGCAGCAAGTCTCTGAATACTTGTTGCTGAGGAACAACAGCAGGCGTGTCCTCTGGCACTCATGGTCTGCTTGTGAGCTTCTCATAGGCATCCAGTTGGGGAAAAGGATGCTGGACGAGACAGGTGTTTTTTTAATCTGAGCCAGCAGGACTCTCCTTATGTTTAGATGATGATGATAGATGATAGATGATAGATAGATGATAGATGATAGATAGATAGATGAGAGATAGATAGATAGATAGATAGATAGATAGATAGATGATAGATAGATAGATAGATAGATAGATAGATAGATAGATAGATAGACAGACAGATAGATGATGATGATAGATAGATAGATAGATAGATAGATGATAGATAGATAGATGATAGATAGATAGATAGATATAGATGATAGATAGATAGATGATAGATAGATATAGATGATAGCAATTGAAACTGTAAGTGCAGGATGTTTAAGGTGGTGGTGGTGGCAGCAATCATGGAAGCAACCCAAACTGGATTTGTTCATAAATTTGTTGGAAAGGTTCCCCTTTAATAAAGCTAAGGAAGTTAGCCATGCCACCCCAAAACTTTATCTACTGTTATGCATAAATATATACATTACGGTTACATCATTTTTTGAACAAAACCCATGATAGGATACACCACCCCTTGGCATACTGGAGAAACTCATGTCATGTAGCATCGGAATCCCTGTCACAAACAGTCATGCTTCAGGGCTTTGTCAGGCTTATTTGGTAGAATAGGCACCTTCTAAGTGACAGCTCTTAAAAAGACAGAACTTTGCTGATGCTTTTCGCATTAAAACATCTGTAATAAATTGCAACATGTCTGCTTGTCAACAGGCTGGCTCCATTTTTGTGATAGCCAGGCAACTCCTATAACAAACACGCTGAATTTATCCAACTTGGGCAGGGTGGAAAGTGTCTCTAACGTGTGTGTGTGTGTGTGTGTGTGTGTGTGTAGATGATAGATAGATGATAGATAGATAGATGATTGATAGATAGATAGATAGATAGATGATAGATAGATAGATGATAGATAGATAGATATAGATGATAGATAGATGAGATAGATGATAGATAGATACCGTATTTTTCGCCCCATAGGATGCACTTTTTCCCCTCCAAAAATGAAGGGGAAATGTGTGTGCGTCCTATGGTGCTAATGCAGGCTTTCGCTGAAGCCTGGAGAGCGAGAGGCATCGGTGCGCACCGACCCCTCTCGCTCTCCAGGCTTCAGGAAGCTATCCGCAAGCCTTGCAAGCCCGGCAGGATTTCCCGTGGGCTCACAAGGCTTGCGGGCAGCAGCCTGCAGCCCTCCGAAGGGCTCCCCGTGCTTGGGGCGGGTGTCCGCAAGCCTTGCGCGCCTGGCGGGAGGTCCCTGTGCTTGGGGCGGGTGTCTGCAAGCCTTGCGCGCCTGGCGGGAGGTCCCGCCGGACACGCGAGGCTTGGGGCGGCAGCCTGCCGCCCAAAGCACGGGGAGCCCTCCGGAGGGCTCCCCATGCTTCGGGCGGGTGTCCGCAAGGCTTGGGGCGGCAGCCACGGCTGGGGGGGGGAATAAAATTTTTTTATTCATTTCCCCCCCCAAAAAACGAGGTGCGTCCTATGGGTCGGTGCGCCCTTTAGGACGAAAAATACGGTAGATGATAGATGATAGATAGATGATAGATAGATGATAGATAGATAGATAGATAGATGATAGATGATAGATAGATAGATAGATAGATAGATAGATAGATAGATGATAGATAGATAGATAGATAGATGATAGATAGTTAGATAGATAGATGATAGATAGATAGATGATAGATAGATAGATGATAGATAGATAGATAGATGATAGATAGATAGATAGATAGATAGATAGATAGATAGATGATAGATAGATAGATAGATAGATAGATAGATAGATAGATGATAGATAGATGATAGATAGATGATAGATGATATAGATAGAGATAGAAACTGGGTATTGAATAATGCCACTGAGCATAATTTTGTTATGCAATTTAAACGGCATCTTTCAGAAGTCCTTCGGTATTGCCAAGGAGAGATTAATCAGCTTTAATCAGACTTAGTCTACCTATCTTCCACACTGGAGTTCCACTTCAGATCATGCTCGTCCTGTGCCTGCAGTTTAATTTAATAGTCCATTCAGGCAATTGCTAATTGTGGAAATGGTGTTCCTAGGCGGGCTGCAAGCTTTGATAACCAAAATCAGGATTTTCACAGGTATGATATAATGAAATTACAAAACATCAGACTGTAATGATGAGGGTTTTATTATTTTCTCCCATTCAAAGAATACCATTTCTTGTTTCTGAATTTAAACCATCTTCATGACCTGGCAAGAAGGGGTACGTACCCCCTCCCACCCAAAAAAAACCCTCATCAACAAATGGTAGATATGTATATAGAAGGGAGCATTGCTGTTCACAAGAGGCTGGTTAAAGCAGGATACTTTCATTTCAACAAGTCACTGCAAGTTTAGGACTCCTTCAATGTCTTGGTGTTTTTGTATTGTTTTGTTTTGTTACATATGGGATCCTCCTAAATTGAGGGTCCTGGTTGCACTCGAGCCCCTTAAGCCACCCCCACGGGGTGAGTTGTTACTAGGCATGGCCCAAGCCTTGTCAGTTGGGCCCTGGGATCGTGCCTGGCTGTTTGGGCCAATTGGGGCAGGTGGCGTGATCCCGGGGTCCTATAAATGTGGCAGCGCGACGTGGGTGGGGCACTTGCTTCACGCTGCCGAACACCCACACTCCCCCCCCCTAATTTGGTGCTGCTGCTTTGGCCTTGCTTTGGATTGGGTCGCCTGCTTTGGAGCAGGGGCTGGGTAGGAATTTTTCCATTTGGCAGATTGGCTTTGGCCACTTGGTTTTCGCCTACCCCCTTAGCAATCGTCACAACTTTGTAAGGTTAGGCGGTTAGGCATTGGTTTATAGAAATGTGTGGCCATCACCTGCCCCTCCAGAATTAGGGTATTCCGGGAAAGGAATCTGGGGGTCCCGGATCTCGTCCGAAGTCCACTTGAGGGGCTAGAGCCATGCCAGGACCACAGGAACCCCGGGGTGAGTTTCAATCGATCTTCACCGATGTTGCTCCCTCGTTTGGTGTTTACCCTTTCAGACTGGCAGCCAGAGAGGCTGGAGTCAGTTATAGTCTCTGACCAATGCCTAGGCCAATACTGCTCAATTTGTTTTGTAATCAATAAAGTTGTGGCCAAATATTGCCCAAAAACTTAAACTAAAATTATGTGTCTGTTTGAATTTATTTACTGGGGATGGGCTTGGGGGCCTTGGGGCATAAACTGCTAATGGTTTCAACATTTTACAAGTCAGCAATTGGCCATCCTTGGACAGTCTGGGGCAAACTTTCAAAAATGGAAAGTGGTTCAATATTAACAATCAGTATCACTCAAATAAATTTCTAGAATTACTTGAGAATAATTCTAAGGGCGTTCCGTTCTCACTTCTAAGTCTGTCCAGAAGCAATGACCTCTTACATGTCCCAGTCAATATGTTGGAGAGCCACTGGTCTCCACAAAATCTTGCTGGAAAAGTTGATAGAACCTTTTCTCATTTTGTAGAATCCCCGGGTTCCAAACCGTTATCCTGTAATTGATCTGAGGGCTCTCAATTGCTTCCCTGCAGCTTGCCATACATTTGCCACCCCTGAAAGCTTTTCCATGTTAGAAGTCTTACACTGGTGTCTGAGTTTACAAGTTAAATTTAAGAAGAATGAAAAATGGTGTTCTGATTGCATAATGGCTGGTGAGAAGTATGAGTGTACATAATATTAAACTCTATGCAGGGCATTCAGTTGCACTTTATGTTCCAGTAGCTGACATAATGAGTGCATGTCCAATCTAATTTCTCTTAGTTGTAAAATACAAAGAGCTGTTATTTGAAACTAGGGTAAGATAGCAGGAGGTTTAATTTATACCAGGGCTGCTAGTATTATTCAATTTAATCATGAGCTTATTTAACTAAAGCTTTAGTTGCCGATTAAAATTTGCTCCAATTTTGTTAATTACTGAAATTTAAGGGCACAGAGCTACGAAGGCTACACCACCTCCCTTCGCTCTGACAAACTTGTGAGAAAGAGATCTAAATATGGATTTTCCTTCTGTTTATTAATAAAATTGTAAAGTCATCAGGCAGACTCCAGCTTTTTAATGTGTTAAGTGCAAGATCTAGGTTTTTTTCAGCTGTTTGCAAATAAATAAGTATTGCATATTATCAGATGTTTTTGCATTTCAGGGAGAAACCAATAGGAGTCGTCTTCTTCTAGAACCGGGGTGAGAACCCATTTCAACCAAAATGGCCACGTGATGGTGGAGGGGAGGCCAGAGACAAAAACAGATGGAGCAACGAATCCCAATTTTACCTTTCTACAGTAGTCTAATTTCTATACCTGCAGGCCCCTCCTCTAGGAAAGCAAGAGGTATTATGGAGAACACATTCCTACTAGGCTAAAGCACTCAAGAAGGGTGGCTTGTCTGGAAACCATTGTTTAAGTAAGCATGGTTACCTCAGTTTGACCATCACATGGAACTGTGGATTGTTTAAGACTGGAAGTGTTCGGCATCAAAGTGAAAGCTTTCAATCTCCTCCTTGTGAAGAATAAATGATGCATATTCTGAACTGGTTCAATTACTGTTACAGCAGGGAATGACTTTTGTGTGTGTCAGTGATCACCAAGTGGTATCCATGCATTTGTGAACCAACCAGTCACCAAACAAATCTTTCTGTCTTCTCCCCTTGCATTCTTCAACAATAAGATTCCATTTTATGACCACATTACCGCATTTTCAAGTAACAAATGGTTACATTTTGCAATGGATACACAGAAAGAAGCTGCCCAGTTTCACAACTAGCTTCCATTGTAGAGAGACAAAGAACACCACATTCATTCCAGCCTACACTTAAATATTATTGAACTAAATCTGGTCATTGCTATTCTACATGAAATCTGAATGAAATATTTAAAAGTCCATTTTATAGAGGTCATGTTTTACTGAGAAGGCCATTGTTCAATGCCCCGTGCAAAAACTGCATAATTTGTGGTTACTGTGGAGATTTTTGAGGTGTAAAATATGGAATTCATTAGGAGAAGAAAAGTGAGCAAAGCTGAACTATTTTAACTTGTTTATTTTGAAGGTCAAATTTTGCACTGCATATCAAAACAAAACAAATGTGCTCCTCTTCTCTACCAAACTACTATGATTGTCAGGAAGTAATTATAACGGGAATAAAACTCATTAATGGATAAGTACCAATGGTACCAATGGTACTGTACCATTCCTTTCTAACGATCTGCATGGAAAACTCCACAAAAGTCCTGTTGATTGTGGTTGAAAAGTAGCAGTGTCTGGAAGATTGTGCTCAATATAAACTACTCACATTGCAATAGTTTTCTGAAATTTTTATCTTCTGCCAACAAATCAATCATCAGTAATTACTTTTTTGTTTCTATCTCTTATGTGCTTTTGTTTTCCCTGTCTCTCTCTTTTTTTTTTTTTTTTTTTGGAACAAGAAATGAAAAGGTCACAGAACTGACTGAATGGCAAGAACAATAAAACAAAAGGGCAATTTCTAAATATTGACTTGATTCTTCAAAATAGCAACCTGAATTCAACTGACAGCTTAAGGGGGAAATATGCTTGGCTAAATTTACTGTTTCACTTAAAAGTCCCTCTCATACTGTGTATGTACAATTTCACAAAACAACTTTGGTAAAAACTAAATTGACTTTTATTTTAATCTTTAAGATAAATACAGTTCCCCAAAATTTATTTAGATTTATGTTGATTAAATGCATAGAGATTTTACCAATGGAATTGGATTTTTTGACATTACTTTCAGGCCTGCTACTTTTAAGAAAACAATGCTAAGAACAGAAAAGTACTGCTGCTCTATTGAACACCCATTTCTACTGCTCTGCTTTCTTGAATTTTTCTCTCTTTGATTTCCTCGGCTCTCTTTGAAATTTTTTAGTTTGATCTCTGACTGTTCTTTTGATCTTTCATATTGATCGCCATAGCCTAGATCCTGTTTCTTCAGCAGAGAATGGAAATTTTGCTGTTATCTCAGTGAGTTCAAATTCAGGCTCATCTCTGTTTGAATATTTCCCCCTGTTTATCTCTTCCTTTTGTTTTTCCTCTGTGGCACAATTCAGCTCTGCTTCTGCTGGGGGAAGCCTTGTGCAATCAAAAGGACGGACCTTACTGGTTTAGCAACTATTGGCACCTTTGGCCTTGGGGGTGGGTTGGGAGGACTTTGGCTCAATTGTAATTCCCAGACTGGAGTACTTGGGAGTAAAAAGATTATACAAATGTAATCACCTAAGCCTAAAGCCAGGAAGGTGCTGAAGATGAACTCTTCATGAACTGTGGCTTCTGTGGAAGTGGTTTCACTTGCAGTTGGGCTCCACACTCCTTATCACCAAATGAGTGGGTCTTCCTGTTAGTAGTTATCTATAGCAGGGACATCCAACTCCCAAGAGACTGTGATCTACTCACAGAATAAAAAACTGGCAGTGTTGAGTTTTTTTAGAAGTGCAGGTCAAAAATGTTAAGCTTTATTTAGGGGGAAAAGGAAAAAGTCGCTCACCAAAAGATCGATCAGGAAACAAACAGCCTCACAGCGAAAACTCCGTCTTCCATTCTAGCGATGATGCACGAATGGAGGACGGGGCAAGGGAGCAGGGACGGATCCTCTTTTTTTATATATAAAATTTTTATTGGCTTTTCAACATACATTATAAGACATTACAAACAACAAACACAAACAAACAAACATAGAAACATGTATAATTTCATGAATTTTTTCATGTACCCAATTTCAACGACTTCCCCATGCCTCCCTTTTCTGCATCCCTATTTTAAACTTTTTCAGCAACCCCTGATCTAAATTACTTATAAATTCCTTTCTTTAACCCTTTTCTTTCCTCTTGTCCAATCATTTATCTCTGCAAATCTGCTATGCTTTACCCATGACATTTTGACACTCACTAATTTTACAACAATTTTTAAGATAAAATTTAAATTTCTTCCAATCTTCTTCCACCGTCTCTCTCCCTTGGTCACGGATTCTGCCCGTCATCTCTGCCAGTCCCATATAGTCAATCACCTTCGTCTGCCACTCTTCCAGCGTGGGTAGTTCTTGTGTCTTCCAATACTTTGCTAGTAAAACTCTTGCTGCTGTTGTAGCATACATAAAAAACGTCCTATCTTTCTTTGACACCAATTGGCCTACCATGCCCAGGAGAAAAGCCTCTGGTTTCTTATGAAAGGTACACTTAAGCACCTTCTTAATTTCATTATAAATCATTTCCCAGAAGGCCTTAATCCTTGGGCACGTCCACCAAAGGTGATAGAAAGTACCTTCAGTTTCATTACATTTCCAGCATTTGTTATTGGGCAAATGATAAATTTTTGCAAGCTTGACTGGGCGGATCCTCTTTTTTCCACACAAAGGAAAAGGAGCCCACAATCGACCATGATTGACCCAAACCTCCCAGGGATCGATTGTGGTTGACCGGTTGGACACCCCGATCTATAGGATCTTTGTGGGATTCACCAATGCCTTTGGGGTACTGCAGAGCAGGACATGAAAGCAACAGCCCTCCCCTTCTGTCCATCTACTGGTATCACTGGTCTTTTCATGTTCCTTATCAAGAGCAGTTGGTACCACTGAAGAACAACCTTGAAAATTCCTATCCAGTTTCTCAGCTAAGTCATGAACGATCAACACCATCAAAGACTGCTGGAAGGTCTTTGGGGGCGAATAAGTGACAGAACTGTTGGGAGGTTTTTAAGCCGTAGTTGAACTACAGTAGATCTGAAGCTATTCTGCACTCTGGTTTCCCTAATAGAAGCATTTATTGATCCATTCAGAAAAGGAGACTTAGGCTGCATTTAGACATTGGGATTACTGCATTATGTCTTCCTGGTTATGATGATAGCACTTCTGTCCTGGATTCTAACATTCCCCTTTACATGGCATTGGCTGCTACACTGTGGAACTGTAGCCTTCTGAGTGATATACCACCCCATGTCACACTAAATTTTATTTACACCAATGGGCGTTGTGTGACATCATTGGAACATGCCACCATCCTTTACGCGCGTGTTTCTGTTTCCCCATGATAACCAATGAAAATGGAAGGAAAGAACTGTACTCCCCAAATTTCATCACACACCATCATTCATGAAAACGGCAGGAAAATTGCAGTGCAAAACTCTTGTAATTGTCTAGGTTAACAATGGTGCAAACAGTTGTGTGGTGGTTGCTTTTCTGGAAGCAATTGACATGGAAATGAGTGCGAAACATCTGCTAGATTTGCAGAAGTGGCGTTTACACCATTTGAAAGATTCCATAAAATGTGAAAATTATCAGGTAAGCAAACACTGGGGAAACAGAATAAAAGGGGGTCTGAATGCACCCTCAACTTCTCCCAGCTGGTATGTGACCAACAAGGCTCGACGCAAAAGCAGAGGACTGCTAGCAATAAATTGAATGGGTAATCTTTACCAAGGAAACAGCATGTGGAAAGATGGTCAAACACCCTATAGTAAAATAACCACTCACTTTCCAATCAATAGTTCCAGCTGGAATTTTATGGTGCGACATTTTTATTTCACTCTGAGGTAAGCGTACACAATAATACAGTAGTGAACTGTAATGGATCACTTCATATACTTAAAAGTGGACCAGGGAATTCAGCATTGTGCTATGATAGTTTTATCAGAACAAGCATTTCTGCTTGCCAGATGGAACAATCTCCCTTCTTGGCCCTCCACCCCACCGTTCTGGAGTTTCTCCCAAACCTCTAGAGTGGATCTAGGGGAGGCACAAGGGGGAGAGAAGAAGGAAAGCCAATTGCACTAGAGGGAGTCAATACTCTGGCTTATGCTAGCACACCAGGATAGTTGAATCTGGCTCAAGGAAGCAGTAGGTCTCTCAAAATTGTAGCAAACATTTCTGGGTTTTACACAGCAAGCACTAACCTATCGGTTTTAGATCAAAAGTCTTCAGCAAGAATGTTTCAGCTAATTGCTATTCATTAATTTTGATACTGGCTGCTGATTAAAAACACGTCTTTTTAAGTGGTTGAACAATTCGAACTTAATTAAAGCAAAATAAGCCCATTAAATAGCGAGACTTTTGTAGAGAAATAATGCAAATTGTGCAATATCAAAGAAATGCAATGTGAATTTAAGAGTCTCTCTGTTCAACCACCAAGGGAAATATCAAAATACCTTAAGTATTTACACTCTCCTTTTAAATCATTGCTCTGATTTGAGATACAAAACCATTAGAGATTGCTGACTAAAGAACATTCATAGCTGCAACCCTCCACCCTGCTTTATTTATGGCACACTTCATGCTTATCCACTAATACTAAACACAGAAGTAACAAGTCTTGGAATCAGCGACTTGCTTCCTTTCTGCCTTTAATTCAAAGCATGAATGGAGACTGCCAAGCAATTTTGCAACGGAAATCCAGTTGGAGTGTTGCTTTCATTTCTCTCCTTTTGTATCTTCTTTTAAAAATGCCCTAAAAGCTGATCTACCCATGTAGCTAAATCACATGAGGCAGGTTTTTATGTCTATATATTTTATGTCTATATCTGAAGGCAGCCCTGTTTAGGGAAGTTTAATGACTGATGTTTTAATGTATTTTTAATCTCTTGTTGGAAGCTGCCCAGAGTGGCTGGGGAAACCCAGTCAGATGGGCGGGGTATAAGTAAATAATAATAATAATAATAATAATAATAATAATAATAATAATATTTTAGATTGTATGGATTTCTTGCACGAATGATTCCACCGTTAAAACAATTCCCTGCAATGAGAAAATCATATTTAATATTGAAATAAGGGTGTAGTATATCTTCTCATTAGTGTGCTAGTTCCCTGTGCCCTGGAGGTTTTTTGGGGGGGCATTCAAACATTATACCCATCTACAGTAGAAAGTGAAACAGTCTAGGGAACATTATGCTATTAAGATGTTTGTATTTATCACTGGTGGTCTAAAACATGATTCAATGGAAGTTGAAGCAACCGCAAAATAATAATAGGTGTGCCTAATAGGAGAGGATGTTTAGGTAATGGGATTACATAGTGGTCTCTGTAGAACCCTGATTTATTCCCATATTATTGTACAAGCCAATAGCCTAGCTTCAAAACATTCTTGTTCTCACTTCTTTAAAAGTCCTTGATAACATAGATTCTCTGTCCAACATGGACCCACTCACCAAATCATGGCTTCATGCCAACTGCATAAATTATACCACACCAAGGGAAATGATGGGTATCTCAGGCATCATCATCCTAATCTGAGCACATGTAATGCAACTTGAACTCTCTTCTGCTTAACAATGAAATCAAGTACTAACCTTAGGAGGAAATCTTAAAAGGTCAAATGGCTGGAACATAAACATCAAAAGATTATTTCAGATAAATACTCCAAGCAGAAATAACTGCCGTGGAAAATTATCCCCACAGCTTCAACCTCTAGGACAGTCAGGAGGAAAAATAGCGGCATCTCTCAGACACTTGAAAATAATGGCCTCAGGCTTACACAAATGACTAGAAAATGTAAATGGAGATCTTTAAAGGACACCAGTGCCTGATGGGCATTTAACCTAACAAAACTGAATATTTCAGTGATAAAGACTGCCAACAAATGAGAAATATTTATAGACCAGTCACATGAAATCCTGTCTGCTTTCTGAAGGGAACCCTCTTTCACATCCATTGTGCATAATAAGGAGTTTCCTGTAGAGAAACTGAAATGAAAATGCTGTATTCTAAACAAAAAATTGTGACAACAGTTTTATTAGTCCTAAACACAACTCATTAAGTGTTTCACATAGGTTTGATATAAGAATATAATAGTGTAATGCTGAATTATGCTACTGACCAAATCATCTCTCTCTAAGGATGTCTAGAAAGCATTATTCAGAATGCTATCTTTAGAATTGTAGGGATTGAAGAGATGGGAATTTTCATTAGCAATCCCCCACATTAGCAATTGCTCCAGTTCGCCAGAAGTGGCTTAGAACTGGCCACATGACCTGGAAGCTGTCTGCAGACAAATGCCAGCTTCCTCGGCCTATAGAGCGAGATGAGCGTGCAACCCCAGTGTCGTCCGCGACTGGACCTAATGGTCAGGGGTACCTTTACCTATGCCATGGTGTAGGCCTGTGGCAGGGTATAAATATTAAAATAAATGAATAACAAATAAAGTAGTGGTCCTATGAAAACATTCTCTAGCAGGGATGTCCAACCGGTCAATCGCGAGGTGTTCCTGGTCGATCTCGTGATCCTGATTGATCGCCAAAAAAAAAGTGCTCAACAACTTTGCTGAAGCTCCCCCGAAGTAGATCAACAACTGTGACTGTTCCTCCCCAAAAGAAGCTCAACAACTTTGGTCTATCCAATGGGTAGATCACTGCCAGTGTTTTTATATTGGGAGTAGATTGCAGTCTCTTGGAAGTTGGACATCCCTGTTCTCTAGCATTCTTAGGGGTGAATGAACAGGCATGAATTCTTACACTTTAGAAAATCAAACATTGCCAGCAGGAAGGAAGCATCAACAACACCATATGAGATTGTTTAGAGCTATGACAATCAAGCTCTGGAATTGACCAATGGCAGAAGTCATAGGCAACTTCTGCTGGTGTTGCGCTACATTTCAATAATTATGAATTTAGCTTACCTTTTTCTCCCCTCCTTTTTTCTGCAAAGATGTTCTCGCTTCCAGTTTCGTTTTCCAGCAGAGCTGATGCCTTCTTCCAAATGTGTGTAACAAAGGAGACTAGCCCTCAGCGAGCATGAACACATAGCTTGCTGCAATCATTTTAAACCTTTGGGAATGTCACCATTTTCTGAAGGCTCAAGAGAACTTGATGAATTATATTCCCAGCCTGATGATATTTCTAAAGCTCAATTTTAAGGACTGTTAGCTCTTCAAAATGTGTTTTATACTGCTCCATTCAGAGCTGCAGTTCAATTCCAGTGTGTTCAAAAGCGTTAGTCTCCTTCATTTAACGTTTTCCCATCTCTTAGCTTTATGAGACTTGGAGGTTTGATGCAATTTACACTCCAAGAGGGCAAGAATGAAGGTGCTGATACACCATTTCCTAGAGGAACCAGGAAACCTAGGTAGAGAAATAGGGAAACGTCTCTTGGATACACAATGCTTCCAAAGCAGTATGGCTTCCTTTCTTGTAGTGTGTATAAAAATATACTGTATAGAGCGTGAGGCACAGAAACAGGCACATCACTAGTGAAGGAATAGGTAATGCGGTGACTTGAGAATCACAGAGGTAATTGGTGGTAGAGTTGACAGAAATACGAACTGTTATTTGTCCCATGACAAATACTCTAAAACATTAAGTCCTAAATATTAGTTTTAAGTTTTCATATGGAATTCAATTATCTCCAAAACAACAAGGCTTCTCAAGGGTTTCTGCACATAGCTATCAACTTTTCCCTTTTATTACGAGGAATCCTATTCAGAATAAGGGGATTTCCCTTAAAAAAGGGGAAACGTTGGCAGCTATGTTTCTGTGGCTTGTCTAGGCCAGTATGGTCAAAGGGGACACAAGCTTTTATTTCCCTCCTCAAACTGCCCCCATGTGTTTCTAATATTTCCTAATTTTCATTTAGAAATCCTTGATGTTCTTCCCTTGGGGTCTATTAGTATTAATGAAATCACTTGCACTATTGCTTTGTAATCAAGCATATTAAGCAACCCATTTTTCCTTCCCTAGTTTCCGTATTCTTTTCCTATTTTCATTAATGGAATCATTATTGAAAATAGGTGCTGCATGATTTATTTAGATAATAACATGCTTTCTCAATCTAATCCATTTGAGACTTGTAAATTCACATCTCTGCATTACAAAACAAAGCCAATTATTTTCAGATCTAATTGTTTTATCCAGCTTTTGCTTTAAAAACCTCAGGAATATTATTTTATTTTTCAAAAAAACTTTAAAATAATATTTTTTAAAAAATAATTTTAATTCCACCCATCTATTTTTGAACCTAAATTGATAGCTATACAATTAGAGTCCATTTTCACACTTGGAAAGGCACCTGCGGTTCAGCTGGACATTATTCTACAGTGTTTCTTGGCTATACCAGCTCTCCTACTTTTAGCCTAAGGCTTTTTAATTATATAGAAAATAAAAGTATTTTCTCCTCATTCTTCTTCCCTCCAAAGCCACCATTGTGTGTCAGGCCACTGGGCTTGTAGGATGTCTTTTGAAAGTCATCATAGGATCTCATAACTTTGGGGGAAATTATATCAGGATTAATGATGTACATGACTTTTTCATGTTAAGAACCCTTAAGCAAGGCTTATGCAGAGTCAAATTTCTCATAGGTTCAGCAGAGTGAAGTTTCACCAGAAGTAGAATACCAGCACTAGAGTAAAGGGATGAAACAGGCTTACGCAGCCAAGGGCCCGATAGGTATGAAGAAGGAAATGACGGGAGGACGTAAGGCTGAGGTTTGGAAGTGGCGGAACCATGTCTGAGATTGGCCAGCAAGACTTTGCTGAGGACTCTGAAGCAGGAATGAGGCTGACTGAAATAGAATGTGGAAATCAGTGATCTATAGACAGGTTCTGCATCTTCCTTGCTCACTATGACTGCAGACGAGGTCAAAATGAGCTAGTACAACCTGGCATTAAAAGTGTACACAGCATTTATGTGAAGTTCCTCTTGCTTTTCTGTAAAACTGCTGCCACACATCCATCTATTCAAAGTCCAAAAGCATATTTGTGGGAAAGTGAGCCTTAGGCTTTGGCCAGCTACAAATGAAGCCAAATCACTTCCACTGCAGTGGTAGTCCATGTCCCCATGCTTCACATAGACTGACACTTTAATTTAACATCCCAATCCTAAACATACTTCTATATGTTCTATGCGGACACCATGTTTGCCTAAAGATGCATGCATAGTGGTGAGTTATTCCTGGTCCCTCTGTCTCATCACACCTGAGTTTAAAGGAAAGTCCAAAGGGGCTTATTTTCAGGCAAGTGTGTACAAAATTTAGTCTGAGGAACACAGTTTGGGGAGCAGAAGGTGAGACAGCTTCCAGAAGAATCATTTGCAAAGGCAGAAGAGCTCAAAACCTAGTAGGAAAGGATATATGATGTGAAACAGCATTCTGTTATAAAAATATAGTGTTCTCTTGTGGACATTTCAAAGTTTCAGTAAGAAGGCACTGTTTCAAAAAAAAAGAAAAGATGTAATATAGCTTGGAACAAACTTTTTAGCTTATGTTGTGACAGCAAGGGCATGCACAGAGATATCCTTGGTGTGAATGTGAGCGGTCCTACAAGAGTAAATGCTTATCACATGTCCACCTCCTGCTTAACAGCAGATGGGAAGCTCATTCTGCTTGATATGTTGCTACTTTCTGCAACTACTTGGAAAAGGGAATGTGGGAACCCATCCAAAAAAATTATGTGGGCCCAAAGAGTGTTGTGTAGAATGGGTAAGATTTGCTGTTGGATAAAGGGGGAGCTGTCTATGTATAATAGATGGTTGTAAGTAACTTCTAGACATCTATGAATAACTTGAGTAATATCTTGGTTAATGTGTGGCAACTAATTACTAAACTGTTCAAGTAGGAAAAATGAATTATATTCCTTGCTTTTAAAGCATGAAAAATGCTGTCAAAAATGTACAGAACTTCTCAATAGCACTAACCTCCTAACCCCTCGCTTGTTTGAGATCCAGTTTCAAATAACTGAGGAAGCCTTCAAGGTCCCATTCTGAAGAGCTGAGCTGCCTTGGACTTCCACAGCTAAGAATTTGAAAATGCTACATACAGTCGTACCTTGGAAGTCGAACAGAATCCGTTCCCGAAGTCCGTTTGACTTCCAAAATGTTCAGAAACCCAAGTGCAGCTTCCGATTGGCTGCAGGAAGGTCCTGCAGCCAAGTAGAAGCCGCAGAAACCCCATCAGATGTTCAACTTCCAAACAGTCACTTCCAGGTTTGTGGCATTCAGGAGCTAAAATGTTTGAGAACTAAGCTGTTCAAAAGCCAAGTATGATTGTATATATGAGAATTACAAGTGAACAGTATAAAACAGGGCTAAAAGTTAGAGGTGGGCATTAATTTGTTTAAGGGGTATCAATTAGGAGAGGGATGAGCTTCACCCCTCTTCCCCCTTCCATCCGTCTCTCCCCTTTCATTAAACCAGGGGACATTGGTTTACTCCCGAAATAATTTGTGATGCAAGCAACAGTTAGAATGGCCAAGCACTCTTGAACTAGACAGAAGGAATGAGAAAACAGGAAACTAAAGAAAGATGATAAGCCACATTGTAAGGTATGTTCCAACCTCCTCCCTGGATCTTTTGAATTTTATTCTCCATTTCTGTTAGTTACATGGCCACTGGCTTCTACCAGGCTTGTGCATGCACCTTGACATGTTCACAAAAATGTCTACAATACAGAATTTCAGAGGTGGGAAAGGTCCTTACATTCAAAATACCAGGGTGACACACAGTTTCTGGAGAAGGTCTTATTGAACAGGATGGAGAGAATGTAATTTATTACACAGTACCCGGCTACAAAGTATCATAGACATAGAATAGACTTGAACAATTTACCACAAAAATCACAAAAAGGTAAAGAATATCTCTCTTATGCAAAATATACATTTTTAGGATCTATTTTATATTTTATATTTACTGATGTTGTTTCTGTGATAGTTTCAATAAAAAACCTATAATATTTTTACTGCCAGTATTTTATTTCTCTCAATACCTAAAGTCTGAGGTAACAATGAACTAAAAAAACACACACGCTTCTATAGAACTCTAGACAGACTGTGGTCTCTCTCTCTCTCTCTCTCTCTCTCTCTCTCTCTCTCTCTCTTTCTCTATTTTTACTGTTTATGTCTGCAGTCACATATTTCTTATCCATTTCAAAAGTAAACCAAAACGTTGGCATGTTCACTAGTATTCATAAAAATATAGATATGGCGAACCGAGAGCATAAAGACTTGTAGCAAAATCCCATGCCAGTAACGTTCATGAGTTACAAACTTTGCAAAAATACAGTTGTTATGAGGAAACCTATGACAGACAGCGTTTACATCACTATTGTTAAACATGTGTGCCTCTGTATGATCCACAGCATAACCTACTGTAGGGACCAGGAAGAATACACAAAGAGGTGTGTCGGCCTTTTTTTTTTTCCCCGTGGAGTCTCAGAGATGATGTCTTTGAATTCAGCATCTCTTGGCATAGATGACTAAAGCTGATATTCCATGCACACACAACCTATGTACAGCTGATTCATCAATAGTGACTAATAATTGTGTCTGCTGGCGGCAGCAGCAGCAGTTGGAATTGGTCCTTAATCCCCATAACAAGCTCCACTTCCATAGGAAATTGGAAGGATCTCTTCAAGGCGGCAGGTGATTATCAGGACCCATTCAGGAGGAGCAGTCTCTTTCCAGTACAGTCCTTGGTATGGCTAAATTCCATTGTCCCTTTTTCAGCAGTCAAAAATCCATGATAAATTCTGTATAACACTGTAGCCAATAACAGCAGCACCAGATATTAATTCCTTTGCTAGAAGCTGTTTGCATATTAAGTATATACATTACATTAATCTATATCTGCCAGCGCTCTTTACCAAAACTAAATCAATGTACATCTCTATGTATCAGAAAGGTAAGTACTGATAAATACATTCTTGTACAAGAAATTTTCACATGCAGTTCATGCTAGGCTATATACAGAATAATATGTTACATGGTCAAATAGACTTCTTTTCCTAACAAAAATAAACATACAAAAATCAGGGATTTTTCAACAATCTCAAGGATTTCTTATGACACTGTTTGATTTTCTTTCTCCCCACCCCCCTTATATTTCTAAGGCTTTTACGTTGCTGGGTGTTTTCCTCACCAGCCCAAAACGTCGTAGTTGCGACTGCATTCATGATGCTGCATAAACAAGGCTGTCTTGTTTTATTGTAAAGAAAAAGCTGATGTAGGGGATAAAGTCTCAACACAAGAATGAATGCAGATTGCTAAGGGTGTGGGATTGAAGCAGGAACCCTATTGAAATGGCAGAACCGTTGCTAAATCCCACACTCGGGGGAAATGTCAAAGAAGTGCTCACTAAAAGGATATCAGCTTACACTTGAGATATGCATAGATACATATATCAAAAAGTGGGGGGGAAGAAGGAAATGCATTTAGCAGCTAATCTTATATGAAGGGAGCATTTTTGAAAAAGGCAACTGTGCTTTATGGAGACAGATGAAAAATACAGTCAGACAGTCAGCCAGACAGACAAACAGAAACAACATATAAGACAAAGCATCTTTAAAAAAATATATGACAGAAACAAAATTGTGAAAGCTTGGGAGTTAGAGGTTTAAGGCTGGTCAAAAAACCCTTTTGAAAACTATTGCCCTCCTATACCTATAGCAAAAAAAATTTAAAACTCCAGTATACTTCTTGCTTTTACATGGCACTCAGCCTCTGAAAATGTTGAAGAACCCTGCAGAAGAGAAATCACTATAGGGCCAAGCAGAACTTGCTATCTTAAAATTGCAAGCCTGGATGGTGTTTACCTTTCTTTCATGTTTTGTGCCTTCCCCAAGCCATTAAGAAAGAGATCTGGCTTCTGCTTGCGTGTAACCAGTAATGACAACCTCTTTGCAGTTATCTGTGTGCAAACAACCGAAAACATTCAGAACTCTGATACATCACTCCAGTACCAAAATTAATCAATCAAGAAATAGACATTATTGGGGGGAAAGTTATAAATTAATAAAAAGAACTAAAAAGCAGCACAATAAAAACAGCCCAATCCCACATGCGGACCTGTTGGTCATGGTTTTTTTTTTTCTGATTTCAGCAAGATGGTACAATGAATAAAACAACAAACCCACACAATCCAGAGCCATCTGTGGTCTTGGTTAGTCTGCAAGACGGATTTCAAGTGATGGAGACAGTATGGTCCATGCAAATGATCAGACTGAAGTCACATTCTATGCAATCAAGACAAGATTCCAGACATCTTCGAGATGGGTTAGAGTCACAAGAAATGGTCCAATGGAATGGTTATCAATTGGAAGCACATTGGTTTTACTGTATCTCCCTGAAAATATGCTTATTTATTGGTACTGGCCAGTGAAGTCCACTAACTGTCCTTTTATTGCTGTGGTAAGATAGGACAAAATCAGGTAAAAGGTGAGGGGGGAATCTACTTTAGAGGATCTTATAAGCAAAATTGGGGTCTTCAGCTACCCAAGTGGCATTGCTTGCTGCTGACAGTTATATCGCACAAGATTTATACTTGTATTAGTGGAAACCACAGCTAATGCTACACTTATTTCCATTAGGTGATAAACAGCACTTCAGTTAAAGCTATGTAGCCAGCTGATGCCAACTGGTTTACAAAATAGATGGGATGGGAGACCGAGAGCGTCTCAGAGGACAAGGTGAGCTGTAGGGTGATGTTACTGGAGACAGTCTCAGGGCAGTGCCTGCCATGCCAGCTATGTTGTTTAAACTTCGGGATTTTTCGTAGCCTTTCACGAGAAAATGCACAGAAATCAGTTGAGTTCAGCCAGAAAGTAGACAAACAATACAATGCAATGCAATGTAATCGTTCTTGCTCATTGGGTTCTAAGAGAGTAGGGTGCTAAGACTGTTTACAACAACAGAGAAAAACATAAAATGGTGCTATTCTTACTAATGACATTAAATGAATTCAGACCAACTACGTACTTAATTTTGTTAAGGCCAATGAGCTGGGGGTGTATACTTAGTACAAGCCCAGTGGTTTCAGTAGAACTGCAATGATAGCACATAGAGCATGTTGTAGTACAATTCAGGGTGATAAGCAAGACAGATGAAGAAAGCATTTGATATATACAGGTATATAGATATAGATATATTTGGTGTCAATGCCAGTTCTTAATATTTCAAACCACAATCATTTCTTACCTAATTTTATGAAGTTATTTTGCAATCATAAATGCAGAGGAATAAATTATGTATTGTTAAAAAAGCTCCATCTCCAGAAGCGCTTTGATTTTGACGCTCTGTCTAATACTATTTAAAGTGTGTCTTGTTTGCAATATTTAACTGATTTGCAATTCATTAAAATGTGTTATTTATATGTAGGTTTTTAGTGATCTGTGCAGTACATACTATTTGCAATCCAACTGATATTATAGGAACAAAGCATGACTTCTTTTAAGCCTAAAATAACCAGAATTTACATATTATAGAACAACATTCACCACTAGTGTAGAATTCTGCACCCCCAGACATTTTCATTTCACAGATACTGTACTGTGAAAGTGTCTACTTTTAAAGCAAGATATGGGTGCTTTATTTAAGCAACAGAACGGCATTACTATTTAATGTCACAGAGTGTTGTGCATGGAAAGAGGACCACGGTTCTTACAGCACACTGAAAAGCCAAAACTGTGTATTGGCCTTAATCTAAACAAGTTTACCTGAGAGTGAAGTCCCATTTATCTTCATGGGGCTTCCCCATACACACAAATCTCTGCTTGACAGAAAAGAGATAGAAGCACATCTTGTTTAGGCTAGTCGTCCTCAAACAGGGGAGCCAACCCCATGTGGAAAGACATCCACAATTTAAGCACACAATTGCTGCAACCACCACCAGTGTTTCCCAAAACAAATACAAGAAAGATGACTGATAAAGCTATATTTTTTAAAACTCATGTATACACAGCTGGTAGGCCTGATTGGACTGAAACTCAATAATGCATGTATGCCGTTGTTTCAATAGGCAAATATGCCATTGACCTTTCCATAGCTTGCCATGGGAAACAATTGTTTAACACTGGCCTACTGCAGCAATATTGTGCTGGGTAAGTGGGTTCACCTTTAGCCTATTAGCCTATGGCATCAAAGCCTCACATTTCTATGTCAATGTTTTCCAAAATACTAAGTGTATTGCACAACAGGGCTCTGGCATTTAGAACTACAGTGGTACCTTGGTTCTCAAACTTAATCCATTCCAGGAGTCTGTTCGACTCCCCAAACCGTTCAAAAACTAAGGCGCAGCTTCCAATTGGCTGCAGGAGTTTCCTGCACTCAAGCGGAAGCTGCGTCAGAAGTTTGGCTTCCGAAAAACGTTTGCAAACTGGAACACTTACTTCCAGGTTTGTGGCATTCAGGAGCCAATTTGTTCAGGAACCAAGCCATTTGAGTACCAAGGTACCACTGTACAATGCATTCTTAACTGAACCATCCTTCTAAAATATTACTAAATTAAACTAATGAGTCCTTAACTGGAATTTAAGATATCCCAAAGCAATTTCTAAAGAACTGTTATGAAAGTGATTTAATGAACATGACCTAAATTACATTTATCTATGCACAGGACAGACAAATGAAACCATGAATGATACACCTATCAGAAACAATGCGGACATATCTCTGGATGGATTGATGAGCCAAGACCGTTATTTAAGAGGAAGCAAGAAAGGGACAACTGAAGAAGAAGTAGAAGAAGAAGAAGAAGAAGAAATGCATTAGTCTGCATACAATGTTTCCTATATAGCATTTGTTCGCATCTCCTTCATTCCAGGTTTGTTTACTCAGAAGAACAGTGCTGGATGAACTTTTATAGTCTAATGAAAGAGTCCATACCTTTCCTGATCCCTCCATCAGTAGCACACGCGTAATCACCTGCTGTCAGTAGGAAACATGTTCCCCCTCTTCTGTTTTTGTCTCTGGTACTAGAGCGTCTGATTGGTGGGAGCCTTTCCACAGGTGACAGTGGCTGCTCACTTTCTGTACTGTCTTCACCTGATAACACTGGTTAAAGCACCATGCCCATTTACATAATATAGCCAGAGAGGAAACGAAACATCACAAACAACTTGCCTGACAGCCTGTTACTTACGTTAATATTTATTTATTTATTTATTTATTTATTTATTTATTTTTTAAAAAACTACTAGTTCTTGAATTGGGGCGGGGAAAAGAGATGGCCATTCATGGTCATTCATTAATATAGAAATAGAACAAAGTTGCACATCTGTATTATTTGGTTAAGGAAAAAATATTCTGATGTTGATTTTTGCCATCTTCAATATTATACTCATTGCCTCAGTGTCTTCAGTACTTAAAAACAAGTCAGATTTTGCTGCCAAATAATAATAGTAAGTACTAAATCTTGAAATACAGATGGCACACTCATATCCACTACTAAAATAAATTCACATATAACCATAGAATAGCTTATTTGGGTCTACTGCTAACTAATATATTGGGCGCTTACTCAAGAGTAAGAGACCGTGCTTGAGTTGTGACTTCACATCAGGCAAGCCCAACTTGAACGCAGGTGACAAACCATGTCCTATGGCCTGCCAAAAGCTCGATAAACCTCTTTTTTCTGTCTTCCTGGGACTGTTTTGCAAACTATAGTACACAGCTTGCTGTGTCACAAGTCGTGCAGGTCTGCTGAACATTATTACATGAGTATCACATGACTAAGTGGTCCTTCACTAAGAAGCACACAGGGTGCCATGTTGGGTTAAGGGTAAAGACAATGGCTCTCCCTTCCACATGGCACCAAGTTTAGGAAGGAATCTTGTTGCTTCTCTAATAGCGCGTGCACACACAGAGGTAAGCATGGATCAGTCTGTCAATTTTGGGTTCTCTCGGTTTCTCCTTTTTCCCGTTTTAAAGTTCTCCACATTTCTGCAGCCATTTGCATTTTTAAAACACAAAATCCTCATGGAAATTCATCAGCCTTTTAGCACACATTTCTACTAAAATGCACAAAACACAGCTTTGACTAAAGCGCCAATTTTTGCAAGCAGATTCCCCTTATATAATGCATTTAGGTATGCTGTTTTATGTGTGCAATTTTATGCACAATTCCCCCTAATAAAACCATGCTTGTACATTGTTTGGTAGGAGAACTGAGCTGCAAAAGTGGGAGAGGTCTGATTGATTGATTGATTGATTGATTGATTGATTACTAAATTTATATCCCACTTTTCCTTCAAAGAGCTCAATATGGCACACATGCTTCCCACCCACCCCTCTCTTTTACCCTCATAATAGCCCAGTGAAGCAGAGAGGCAGTGACTGGCCCAAGGTCACCCAGCGAGCTTCATGGCTGAGTGGGGATTTTAACCCTGGCCTCTTCCAGATATTAGCCCAGCACTCTAACCACTACACCACACTGAATCTTTGGAAGGGTAATTGTGCTGTGGGCTGTGTATTGGTTTGAGGGTGTATTGGTTTGAGGGTGATCTGAACAGCCCTAATCCCTTCATGTGGTCTGGCTGGCTGCAGCCTAGGCAAGAATTAGCAAACCAAACATGGTGTGTTTTACTTTCCCTTTAGTTACACTCATGGTGCTTAGGCACATACCTGTGTCCGTCTTAAAAGCTAACTGTGGCAATACCTAATAAAGCTTGGGGAGAGGGAAGTAAAAGGCCCTGCCGTAGAGCAGTTAATAGTTATTAAAATGCCTAATCCCTCTTTAAACACCTGCAGTTTTTGATTAATAGGCTCTTTTATCATGATAATAGGGCTTTTAATATTTCAGAACAGTGATCTATTTTATTACTTTTAAAATGCTAACCATAATAATTCTAGAATTTAAAATGGGGTTGGGAAACCTGTGGCCCTCCAGACACTTCTGTCATCTGTGGCCATTAGTTATGCAAACTGGGGCTGCTGGGAATTGGTCTGTCAACATCTGGAGAGCCAGATGTTAAAGGCACTGGAAAGGGAAAAGACACATTTTATTACCTTATTTTGTATATTTTTTCCCCTTCTCAAGATTTCTCTTTTTATAACCTTTCCCTACTACTGCCATGTAATTGAACACTGTGGACTTCATCTTGACCTGTAAACAGAGTGGCCCTTATCACTTTGGGGGTAGCTTACGTAAGTACCAATCAAGTACAGCATATTCCAACCACTGTATCTAATCTCTTCCAAGATTTTTCCATACTTTCCCAAATGTTCAAATTTAGTATCCCCACCCCAAACCCCAGGAAAACCCCCAAAATAAACACTTTTGATTCATTCTCTCCAAGGGAGTTTGAAATTAGCTGTGATAGCTATGGAGTCATAAGAACACCTATTTTCATTGATATCCTTAAAAGATAAATCACTGGGACCATAAATCCAGAAGGCAGCAGTTTTCTCTCTCTCTGCATCTCCATTATTACTTTGATTTATTTATTTTTAGGTGGGGGGAGAAGCATTGTGAATCATTACAGTAATTGATCATTTAAACGGCTGGCAACCAAAATGATCAAGGAGGGTGATGCAACTCTTCTATGGAGGGTTACAATATTTGAGGATCCTTAGTTTGGGGGGGAAATGCAGGTAAAAAAGGGGGAAACCACAGAGATTATATACAATTATGCATCCTACAGAGAAAGTAGGAAAAGATGGGGTTTTCTCTGTTTCATAATACTAGAATGTGGGGCCATCTAATGAGGCTGAATGCTGAAAGATTCGGGACAGAAAAAAAGCATTTCTTCACAATGTGCATAGTTAAATTCTGGGATTCACTACCACAACCTGTAGTAATGGCTTTACAAGGAATTAAAACAGATTAATGGAAGGTACGTCTATCAATGGCAACCAGCCATGATGGAGACATACTATCTCCAGGGTTGGAGGCAGTATACATCTCAACACTAGTTACAGTCGTACCTTGGAAGCTGAACGGAATCCGTTCCGGAAGTCTGTTCAACTTCCAAAACGTTTGAAAACCAAATAGTGGCTTCTGATTGGCTACAGGAAGATCCTGCAGCCAATCAGAAGCCACGGTAGCCCCATTGGACGTTCGGGTTCCAAAAGAACATTCATAAACCGGAACAATCACTTCTGGGTTTGCAGCGTTCAGGAGCCAAAACATCCGAGTTCCAGGGCGTTCGTACGACTGTACTGGGAATCACAAGGGGAACATGTCTGCTGTGTTCATGCCCTGCTTGTGCACTTCCCATTTGCATCTGGCTGAACAGGACACTGGATTAGAAGAGCCTTTGGTCTGATCCAGGAGAAATTTTATGCTTCGATGTATTAAATATAATTATGAAAAGTCTCTAAGAGTACAGCACCATGGCTGCAATGCTATACGTACTTACCTGGGAATAAGCTCCACTGAACTCAGTGGGACTTACTTCTTAGTAGGCATTTATAGAATTGCATGGTTAGTTAAAATCTTGTCCATGTTGTAACCTCTGCCTACAAGATGTGAGGTTCTAAGTATCCTAACAGGGGGAAAGCTTCAAATGAAATTAAGTGGACCTCTTGTTTCTAAGTAAGAAAATTTGAGTCTAAGCTTAAATGTAATTTCATGAGCATCACCTGTTCATCCCTTAGGTCGGGGGGGGGGGGTCATTCCAATCTATGAAAAAAGAAATACTCTCCTTGAAATCTAGAGAACACCCTTCTGTGTTACTTGTTGCACTGAATGTAGGCCCAGATTAATCATCCATGTTTAAATGAATGTTTCTTTATACCACTTCTAGTATTTCATGCCACCAGTGTGGCACAGGCAAAGCAAACAAAAGAGACAAAGCAGACAGAAGAGACAAACACCACGCAAAACTCCATGAAGTTCAACAAAATGGAGGCACAGCTGTACAGGAACAGGCATGCAGGAAACAAAACAAAACATTGTACAGTGCAACAGGCAAAAGAAACAGTAGATGCCGCCAGTAAAACAAAAGAATTATGAAGAAAGAAGGAAAATTAAAGGAAGCTCAGCATTCACAATCAGTGCTTTTTTGGGGGAATAAATAAATAAATAAATAAAAATGAGGTGTTGGTACTTCTATCTTGATAAAAGTGCTGTGGGTGCCAGCACAAAATGGCTGCTATGGGCAGCAAAGAAAAGAGGTGATTGTACTCGGTACCATTGAGTACTGTCACAAAAAAGCACTGTTCACGAAACACCTAGCGAACACTACAGATCAGCAATGCACAGATCTGGGAACATCATCTTATGCTGTAACTATTTTGCCATCTACAAGACTGACATATACAAACAGTGAGTGAAGGGAGAGGTGTGTCAACTACCTCCTCTAGCTGCAGAAAGATTCGATGCTTTCTGACGCCTTGTACTGCCAAACATACCAGACATGCGTTTCGGACGGTGTCCTACCTGATTTATTGTGTTCCATCAGCCGGTTGTCTCTGCCCAGACAGACTTCCCCCTGTGTGCTATTGCAGGCTGTGTTCAAGTCTGTCTTGCAAAATGTAGGGGAGCTTGCCTGAGGCGCAGGTGGGATGTGCTTCTTTCTCTTTCTCGGAAGCTTCTGTTTCGCCATGGCCAGAGAATAGTACATTCCAAAGTTGTTGACAATAACAGGCACAGGCATGGCTATGGTCAGCACCCCAGCTAAAGCACACAGAGCACCCACTAGCATCCCTGACCATGTCTTTGGATACATGTCTCCATACCCAAGAGTGGTCATGGTGACCACAGCCCACCAGAAACCAATGGGGATGTTTTTGAACTCTGTGTGTTCGCTAGCAGAAGGGTCGTTGGGTCTGGCTCCTATTCGCTCAGCATAGTAGATCATGGTGGCAAATATCAATACTCCTAATGCCAAAAATATTATCAGCAGCAAAAACTCGTTGGTGCTTGCTCGGAGCGTGTGACCCAGCACCCTGAGGCCCACAAAATGTCGGGTGAGCTTGAAGATTCGCAGGATTCTCACAAACCTCACTACCCTGAGGAAACCAAGCACATCCTTAGCAGCTTTGGAGGACAGCCCACTGAGGCCCACCTCGAGATAGAAGGGCAAAATCGCCACAAAGTCAATGATATTCAAGAGGTTTTTGATGAATTCAAGTTTGTTGGGTGAAAAAACTACGCGGACTAAAAATTCAAATGTAAACCACACCACGCATACTCCTTCAACATACGTCAGAGCAGGGTCCGTCTCTATTTCATACTGCAGAACCACCTCAGAACCATTGATGGTCGGCTCTGTTTTGTTTTTGATGGTGTTGAATGCTTCGTGGGTTTCCAGGCAAAAGGTTGTGATTGAAAGTAGGATGAAGAATAAAGAGGCAAACGCAATGAACTGCAAAGAAAAATAAATTAGACACTTATCAGAATCAGAGAGTTTAAAAAAACACCAACATAATGAGAAGTATCATATAGCTTAACTTATAGCACGCTTGAGTGCAAAGACTCCCCATGGGGTTGCTTCCAATAAGATTGATATCAAGAATTCACCTGCTGGTCTCCCCAGCTGGAACTACAAAACAGGCATTGTGGGTAGTGATCTAAACAAATAGACTTTTTAGAAGTAGTTTTTATTGAGAAACTATAGTCAAGGCTTAAATTAAGCCAGAAGTACTGACTCCATTCATAAACTCTCTAGGAAGTAACTGAAAATTATTGCCAATGTCAAGGCTCATCCATATTATGTCTAGTTTGCACAGTGTCCCCACAAACACCCTCCATGTATGGCAGTGGCGTAGCGTGGGGGGTGCAGGGGGGGCCGGCCGCACCGGGCGCAACATCTGGGGGGTAGGGCAAATCCACGGGTTAGGGGGCGCAAATTACTTGCCTTGCCCCGGGTGCTGACAACCCACGCTACGCCACTGATGTATGGGACTAGAAGAAATAACTTCTGGGACAGAGGATGTGACAACTATTAGTCATAACTGATAAGCAAAATGAAGGTTCCTGAATAAAATGTAACATTGTTTATGTAAATCCTCTGGATTATGTTCATTTTGGCTCTTGTGTATGCAGTATAGAGTCCTTATAAGGTTTCCGGAATGGTCTAATGAAGCATCAGTAAGGAAAGTTGCTGTTTTGGCTTCATCTTCTCAGAAAAAATATATTAAAACCTTTTTAGTGAACTAAAACACATCTAGCATTCCTGCAACAGGGATGGCAGCTAAGAAACATGTTGTATCATGTGCTCAGCTTCTACCACATACCTTAGCCAGCATTGATTTTATGAGCTTCAGGATGCTATGAACTGCCTGAAGGGCTTAATTACAGATGGCAATTAGACCAAAGGCCTATCTAGTCCAGCATATAGCTGCCACAGCTGCCAACCAGATGCTTATGTCAATCCACAGGATGTCAGCAATCAAATATTATTTCTAAAGTATCCTGAAGGCTCATGTTTCTTTATAATATGCATATAACACTCTGGAGAACTCTAGTAAATGTAGAGATGTCCTGAATTTGAATAATGCATGTTGGTGAGATTCTCAGCAGACTGCAGGTACTTTTACCACGATGCTAAGCCTTTCATTCGTTACGACTTTTTCACTGAAGCTGTGTATTTCTTCACACACTGCACATCTGCAGTGACAGTGGATGGCAGTGCTCACTTGGCCTCCTACATCACCTCAGGGCATGAAAATGTCCTTAATCCCTAATTAAATAAAGATGTGTAGGGCAATATCCAGTGAAATAGTGCCAGAACAAGGATTTCCACTGTGCAAAGGAACGTCCCTTCCCTTCCCTTCCCCCGTGCATCTGCTCCAGAGGTTTGGGAGAAAACCCATCACAGATTTCGTGATGTACAGGGAATGAAGAGCAAGAGGAAGTTGGGTTGGTTGACCCAAAGTCCTTATGATAGTGGAACAAGTTCATGGGATACCACCCATAGACTATGTTGGGACAGCAGAAAGTTAATTCTGCAGTGAACCCATTTGCATTGTTACCCCTCCAGGTAATATAAAAAAGGAAGCACCTTGGAAGAGACAGCTGTCTGAAGAATATTGGCCTGGTTATTTATTGTAGGTTATTCCACCTTTCAGATGGACGCAGGTGGCGCTGTGGTCTAAATCACTGAGCCTCTTGGGTTTGCCAATCAGAAAGTCAGTGGTTCGAATCCGCACAGTGGGGTGAGCTCCTGTTGCTCTGTCCCAGCTCCTGCCAACCTAGCAGTTTGAAAGCATGCCAGTGCAAGTAGATAAATAGGTACCGCTGTGGCAGGAAGGTAAACAGCATTTCCGTGCACTCTGGTTTATGTCATGATGTTCTGTTACGCCAGTTTAGTCATGCTGGCTACATGACCTGGAAAGCTGTCTGTCGACAAATGCCGGCTCCCTCGGCCTGAAAGCGAGATGAGCGCCATAACCCCATAGTCACCTTTGACTGGACTTAACCATCCAGGAGTCATTTCCTTTTCCTTTTTACCTATTCCACCCTTATATAGACAAAGTCCTAGGCTGTAAAATGTTTCCCAGGACCAGCTTCACAGAACAGATTGATGTAAACCCTTCAAAGCTCACCTGTCACCTGTACCTGGACTAAACCTCAACCTGGAAGTCAGAGACAACTATGACTTGTTTTTAATTTCAAAGACTTGGCAGATAAAGAACTATAACAATGACAGACTATAAACTTCATATATAATTAGATTGCACAAGAAGAGAAATAGTAATATTACTATTTCTGTACAACATCTTAAAGGATGCATTTATCTCTGTTTCTTTAAATACATTTTTGACATTTCATTTTAATTATTGCAGAATGCAGACCTAAAATTAGCTTGCTTAAGCTGTTATCACAAAGGGCACAGAGTAATAGATAATCACTATAAAATCCACAGAGCATTATTAGTAATTACATTAAAAACCCTCCCCAAAATCTGCTTAGAGCACTCCTAATTTTAACACAATCAAGTAATCACAACCGTAAATCCAGGCCACACTTCATAAATGCTTAAAATAAAACTAAAACTCCAGAGCATTTCTTTATTTCTAATTTTCATCTCAGGGTGTTTCAAAATTCAAAGGGTCTCTTAGTCCCTGCTGAACTGGGACCGTTGCATTCAAGTGCTGCAAAATACTGAACTGGTCAATGCAGGAAGCTCATAAAGATCAAGTCACAATTAAGTTGCAGGAAATGAGAGCCTCACTGCTTATTTGGAAAGTCTTTTCTGTATAGTTAGCTGCTTTCTTGAAAATATACTGCTGTGATCTTGGCAGAACAACAGACTATAAAAGTGTATATGGAAGGAACAATGCAACGCTTTGTAATATTGAAAGGACATCAGTGTAATCAACATTCCACATACTTTGCTGAACTAAAATGGAATCCAATGTGTATTTTAGTTCACCCTGGTGAAACTGGGCTATTAGGGGCAAAGGCGCAAAATATGTAAACTTCCACAAATTGCAGGCTGATCCCATGGTTCCGCTAGATTCTTCTGGCATAATGCCAATGTTGCCACAATCCTGTTCACTCCTGACAGCAAAGCAGAAAAACACCAAAAGAAGCAAGAGAAAATGTAAATCATCAACAGACTGCTTTTAGGGATCCCCTATTCCCCACACCGAGCCACAGGGACCTCCTAACAACTCCCAGCACCCTTAATGAGCTACAGTTCCCAGGATTCTTTGGCCTAAGCCATGAATTTAGCATCATATGATACTCCTTTAAGAGTACAGAACAAGCGAGGTCTATATCTGTTGCCCTTGCAAAAGAAATTCAAAGGAGCCCAGTATATCACTATCACCATCACCATCAAAGTGACTGCACTTCCTGTTCCACAGTCTACCAAGTGACATCCTGAGAACAGAAGGAAGAAAGCAGTGGCGTAAGCGTGGGTTGTCAGCACCCGGGGCAAGGCAAGTAATTTGCGCCCCCTAACACGTGAATTTGCGCCCCCTAACCCGTGGATTTGCGCCCCCTAACCCTAACCCCCAGGTGTTGCGCCCGGTGCGGCCGGCCCCCCCTGCACCCCCCACGCTACGCCACTGGAAGAAAGGAAGGCCATAGGGATGAGATGTTCCTAATTTTGGTAACAGAACAGTCGATAACCTTGCAATCTTATCCAAACCAAGCTATGTTCTTGGCATGCATATATGGGATAGGAAGGGAGGAAGACACAGTTTCTTATTAGAAGCAAATATACACATTATGTTTGTAAGCCCTTCATTCTGGCATCACAAAAGCGCTAATATTTTATTGGAACTTCCTAATTTATTATTTTTCTGTTTATTGATGTTTTTTTATTGTACTGTGAACTGCTTTGGTATCCTCTGAATGAAACCTGGTATACAAATGATTTCAATAAATAAGCAATCACAATTACAGGAAAGATCATACAAATTATAATCACGCCAACAAAATGAGATTTATCCTTGCTTATATTGCATTGTGTCTTGGGGCTCATTCTCACGAACCTTTTATACAGCTGTAATTTTGAGCCAACCTGTACTACTTTTCTGCAACATAAGCAAAACTCAACATGAATAATAAGGTTATTATGTGCTATTAAGGACATGTTACATGTGTCTTTTCCCTGGTTCCCTCCCACCCCCTTTTGGAAAAGCAGCCTTGGAGGCTACTATCAGGAGTGGAAATACAGCAAGAAAAACTGCATCTCCCCCCCCCCCAACAAAAAACCTAACCCAATATGTTTTTCTCCTGTGGGTAGAAAAGTGATGGCAATTCCATTTCTCTTCCCCATGGGTGTGAAAGCAGCTTTGGGTATGTGGTAATGAACACAAAAGAGCAGAAAAGAAAGGTGTAAGGGTTAAGCAAGCCCATCCCTCTTGCACACTTAATTGCAGCCTCTGAGAATGCTTTTCAGCTATTTAAACACACACACTAGGGGAAAGAGGCGTGAGTAGCTTTTCAGGTAAGCATAGCCAGCTTGGGGGGGGGGGATGGCAGCTCAATTTCAAACTGCTCCTGGAAGTCAACATAAAGGTAAAGGTAAAGGAACCCCTGACCATTAGGTCCAGTCGTGACCGACTCTGGGGTTGCGGTGCTCATCTCGCTTTATTGGCCGAGGGAGCCGTACAGCTTCCGGGTCATTTGGCCAGCATGACTAAGCCACTTCTGGTGAACCAGAGCTGTGCACGGAAACACCATTTACCTTCCAGCCAGAGTGGTACCTATTTATCTACTTGCACTTTGACGTGCTTTCGAACTGCTAGGTTGGCAGGAGCAGGGACCAAGCAACAGGAGCTCACCCCGTCGCGGGGATTCAGATCACCGACCTTCTGATCGGCAAGTCCTAGGCTCTGTGGTTTAACCCACAGCGCCACCTGCGTCCCTAGGAAGTCAACATAGATGGACTAAAAACTAAAACGGCCACATGCTGAGAAAGTAGTAAGAATGTGGCCACATGTGCACTCGAGCGGCTTCTGTTGTGCTCATACTGGGATGGAATCTACAAACATATATAAAACGCTGTGAAAATGCTTTTTAAAAAAGTTTTGAAAAATACATTGAAATTGCCATAGCTCACTGTCGCCATCCAGTGTCACGTTTGTACACTGCACTGCACAACACACTTAAAATGTTCTATTTGCAGCTGTATAGCTGAGTACTGGATCAAAGCAAAGTCACTTTGTTAATTTAACTGGGATGCGTGTCGTGCGACATTGCAACCATCACCTTCCATCACCTTTTCGTTCTGAAATGTGTGCCACTTCAATCGACTCAATAAGATGTTTTTTATCAAGGAGGAAAATAAGGGCGATGATTTAGGTTGGATGACACATTGTCTTTCATTTGGGTCATTCATCCAGTGTGATGCTGCTTACCCATCTATTCCCATCTGTGCCTGTTCTGAAAGCAATGAACCTTGAGCATGAGTCATCCATGTTTGTTTGCATCATTCAGCAATAGGGCACAGGTGGAGTTGGTGCAGCTGCTTGCCCATTGTTCGCAGATACTCACAAATAATCCTCTTGTTTCAGTCTACAAATGATAGCACTCCTCAACAATAGTAACGGTAGCAGAAATAACTACTTGGGATTTATTTATACTCCTACATAGGATCTCCATGAACCCTAGAACAACCTTGCAAGGTTGTATTGTAACCCTGAATGCAGATGCAGGGCTTACGCAAGGCCATCCATGAAGGTTATGGCTCCGGTGAAATCTGAACAAGAGACTACTGGAATCACGCCTCATAGCCTTGCACAGCCTTGCCTCCCAGAATAACTCCCAACAGAAACTGGAATGATATTTCCAAGAAACATTTAAATGCTAGACAAAAACTTATTTTTAGTTACAAGCAGATATATTTTAACTGACATGTACAATGTCCCTATGCAATTTACCCTGACCATTTATGAAGACATTGGCAGAAACCCAAACTGCTCTATGGAAATCAATATAGCTAGCTTTTATAGCAGAGGTCTGACTGGTGAGATATAGAATCCAACAGCTTTCTTAATACAGGAACAAAAGTCATGTAAATTCCAGTGGCAAAAATTATTCTACCATTATGGGGGGTGGGGGGGGGTTGAGAACAGCATGAGAGGAAATACAGGGGCCTGCTGGGTTATAGGGGATTCAGCAAAAACTGACTCCTTTTCCTTCCACTGGTAGGATCCTGCACTGAATCAGGATCCCTTCTATCAACAGGTAAGAGTTTTTCTGCTTGCAGATGCTTAGCTATAAGCAAGCCTGTATAAATAATATATAAACTCTGAAGTGCAAAAGCCTTGTGGGCTACATGACAATTGCTATTCGGTTATTCTCCTGCATGACCATTGGTTTTAGATTGTTATATAGCAATTAGAAAGCAGACTTTTTCAATAAATATGAGAATTTAAAAATTAGAGCATTGATTTAAACCTGGAAAGTATAAACCGTATGAGATCCGATGATGAATTAAGTGTATTTTAACAGATCTGCAAATTGACCTGTTGACACCTTTCTGTAATACCAGTAATAGCGTTTCCAAAGGCTGCTTACCATTTTTGGCGGCAGCAGTGTGTTGGATCCCTTACAAGGCAATGGTAATGATGAACTAACAGCTGATCTAAACTCCTTGTCTCCTTACGTACTATGAATATTCTGTTTAGTATCCTACCAAAAAAAAGTGAAGCTGAATTATCGTAGGGTATACAAGCGTAGAGTCTCAGAATCTCATATTTTGTTCTACATATGATGGGGATGTGTCAGCAAGGCTCAAAACACAAACCTCAAAAAGTGTTCCAAGAAAATTGCTTCATTTATTTGCAAAGCACCCTAGCTTCTTGCCATGCCTCACACATTTTTAGTCCCTGCACGGCAAATAGCCCAAAATGCTATCCTTCATCTCACCATTTATGGGCCATCTGTGAACTGCTCCCAATTCCCCCAACTACTTGGATTCACTGACTGCAGTGTTGAAAAATCCCTGGTTACCGAGAAATGTGATGCTGACAATCAGAAGTGTGATATATTCTTCTAGCCCTTATTCACTATTTCCCACATATCCCCATCCCAACCAAATCTAGGTAAATCTTCCCTGTTTGTATCTGATTACTCATTCATTTTAGCTACCCCAGAGTATTAATAAAACTTCATTGCTTGTTCAAGAAATTATCAGTTTTAATATTCTGAAGGGACACAGTGGGGCTAGCAAAAGTTTACTCCTATTTGTTTCATGCTGCTATAAAAATGTCTTCCTTACCTTGGCAGCAACCTTTGAAAAATATGCTGCTTTTTATTCTCATCACCTACTTTACCACTTCCCCTTGCTATGTAATATAATGCTATGTAAAGTACAGCGTCTAACCAGAGGGTTCAATAGCAGATTTTAAGGTTCAGTTAGCTTATTTGCATTGATTTCAGGACTTACAAGACTGCCCTTGATACAGTGACTACAGAAAAAGGCTTAAATATTTAATAGGCTTTGAAAATACAACATTTAATATTCTCTGATAAGAGGCCCAAGATGGACATAAAAAGAAAACAGAAGCATCTCTTAAAAAACAAAACAAAACTGGAAGCACATTGTTTGCAAGGACACCGAAAACCAAAAATGTAGGTGTCATAGGTAAGAAATTCACTGTCTCAAGTTCAGTCAAATGCAGATTGTTGTTGTTTAGTCATTTAGTCGTGTCCAACTCTTCGTGACCCCATGGATCAGAGAATGCCAGGCACTCCTGTCTTCCACTGCCTCCCACAACTTGATCAAACTCATGTTCATAGCTTCAAGAACCATCTCGTCCTCTGTCGTCCCCTTCTCCTTGTGCCCTCAATCTTTCCCAACATCAGGGTCTTTTCCAGGGAGTCTTCTCTTCTCATGAGGTGGCCAGGGTATTGGAGTCTCAGCTTCAGGATCTGTCCTTCCAGTGAGCACTCACGGTTGATTTCCCTAAGAATGGATAGGTTTGATGTTCTTGCAGTCCTCTCAAGAGTCTCCTCCAGCACCATAATTCAAAAGCATCAATTCTTTGGCGATCAGTCTTCTTTATGGTCCAGCTCTCACTTCCTTACATCACTACTGGGGAAACCATAGCTTTAACTATACGGACCTTTGTCGGCAAGGTGATGTCTCTGCTTTTTAAGATGCTGTCTAGGTTTGTCATCGCTTTTCTCCCAAGAAGCAGGTGTCTTTTAATTTCGTGACTGCTGTCACCATCTGCAGTGGTCATGGAGCCCCAGAAGGTAAAATCTGTCACTGCCTCCATTTCTTCCCCTTCTATTTGCCAGGATGTGATGGGACCAGTGGCCTTCGGTTTTTTGATGTTGAGCTTCAGACCATATTTTGTACTCTCCTCTTTCACTCTCATTAAGAGTTTCTTTAATTCCTCCTCACTTTCTGCCATAAAAGTTGTGTCATCTGCATATCTGAGGTTGTTGATATTTCTTCCGGCAATCTTAATTCTGGCTTGGGATTCATCCAGCCCAGCCTTTCGCATGATGAATTCTGCATATAAGTTAAATAAACAGGGAGACAATATACAGCCTTGTTGTACTCCTTTCCCAATTTTGAACCAATCGGTTGTTCCATATCCAGTTCTAACTGTAGCTTCTTGTCCCACATAGAGATTTCTCAGGAGACAGATAAGGTGACCAGGCACTCCTATTTCTTTAAGAACTTGCCATAGTTTGCTATGGTCAACACAGTCAATGCATAGTCAATGAAGTAGAAGTAGATGTTTTTCTAGAACTCTCTAGCTTTCTCCATAATCCAGCGCATGTTTGCAATTTGGTCTCTGGTTCCTCTGCCCCTTTGAAATCCAGCTTGCACTTCTCGGTCCACATATTGCTTTAGCCTGCCTTGTAGAATTTTGAGCATAACCTTGCTAGCGTGTGAAATGAGTGCAAATGTGCAGTAGTTGGAGCATTCTTTGGCACTGCCCTTCTTTGGGATTGGGATGTAGACTGATCTTCTCCAATCCTCTGGCCACTGCTGAGTTTTCCAAACTTGCTGGCATCTTGAGTGGCATACTACATATTGCTGGCATATTCAAGCCCCTTTGCCACAACAAGGCAGTGATCCATGAAGGAGCAAATGCAGCTTAGTGGACATAAATTGTGACCAGTTGCTTGACAATCACCATATTTGCAGTCTCAGGAAGGCAACAAAGCCAAGACAATGAGACAGTGATGGGCAACCACTTGTGGCTTGATGACTATGTCATGGCAAAGGATGCAACTTGGGTAGATTCGCTCTCCAAACACATTCAATCTGCAGGTTACTCTAAAAAGTGATAGGAACTGTTTGTAGCCAATGAGAGGCCAAAGGGGAAAGCAATTCTGGACAGATCCACACCAGGATTCTTCAGCTGGGTGGGTGGGTGTGCTCTAAATGTGTGTTGGATGCACTTATTTAATATGGTGTGGCTCTGCCCCCAATCTCACCTAGCTTCAAACGCACCAGGACCATCCACTGTTCCCACATCAGTCTCAGATCCTCAGGCTGTACTTGCCTCCACGGCTGAGCCACAAGACAATGCACACAAACTTGGTTGTTTTGAGCAAGCCAAGCTTCTGGCATCCCTGAGACAAAACCATTAGCAGGAATCAGGGGAACAAGCAGCATTGACCCTCACATTTCCTAGGAGATTCCTAAGGTCTTCTGTGATTGTTTGGCAGTCCATAGTTATAGCACCACACATCGTTTACATTTTTAAACATTTTTTGGAATGAGTTTGTTGGAAGCATCCTTCCATTATCAGAATGTAGCTTAAGGTATTGTTTTAATTATCTTATTTTTACCTAAACTAGTATTTTAACAAGAAAACAAGTCCTGGATAGAACTAAAAACCTAAAAGCTGAGTTTCTTTTTGTTTTTGAAACAGACCAGATTACTATAGTTTATGCATCCCTAGATTAAAGATGGTCTAGACTGTAATTGATCCTTTTCCCCAAGGTAACATTAAATAAGTTCTTATTAAACAGAGCCAGGAGAAATTTATGTAACCTTATTTAAATGCATAATGATTATCCTTTTAAATCGAAATTCTGAAACACAGTCATATAGCTCTCAACTTCAGTTACAGAGTAATCAGTATCTTCTAACCAACCAATTTGTTTAAAATAATAATAATAATAATAATAATAATAATAATAATAATAGGTGTCTCCTATGGATGAACACCTGTTCTGCAACTGTAAAGGGGATCTTTACTGTATCTACTGAACTTCAGCAAAACAAAAAGAGTAAGGAGGGCCAAGTCTCTGATTTTTAGAAGTGAATCTCCCATACTGAATTTCTGGTAACTGAGATTACTTTTGATGTCCCTCTGACAGAGAAGTTAGTTTGACTCAGTAGTTTTGTCAGGTATTTTGGTCAGGGAAAGTTTGACAAAGTGACTACCCAGAGCACAACAAGCTAAAGAAATTCTCTGCTGCATGACAACAGACAAGGTTGGAAAGAAACAAAACATATATCCAATCATATGCATAAATAGCACTTTTGGGGTGGACATCACAAAGCACTTCTGCAGTAGCCTCAGGTATCAAGGAGAGTATTTCATAAAGATTAACCCCCTCAAAAAAGAAGAGAAAGATTAAAACTGAACTACAGGAATCTACACATTTGGCCCATAAGTTCAGCAGTCGCATGCTATTATGATAGAGATTTCCTTATTGTTCATCCCATCCTTTACTTTCCATTGTGCACCCAAACTATGTGTTCTAAAAGTGAAATTGGTGACCATGCTTATAAGCAGGGCAGCTAAACAGAGCCATCCAGTCAAAAATGGAATTTCTGCACACTTGGGGGACTCCTCAGATGGCCCAAAAATATGTTGTTGTTGTTGTTAATGATGATGATGATGACGATGATGATGATGATTTATTATTTCTACCCTGCCCATTTGGCTAGGTTTCCCCAGCCACTCTGGGCGGCTTCCAACGAAAGCTTAAAGGTAAAGGTACCCCTGCCCATACGGGCCAGTCGTGTCCGACTCTAGGGTTGTGCGCCCATCTCACTTAAGAGGCCAGGGGCCAGCACTGTCCGGAGACACTTCCGGGTCATGTGGCCAGCGTGACGAAGCTGCTCTGGCGAGCCAGCACCAGCGCAGCACACGGAAACGCCATTTACCTTCCCGCTATAAAGCGGTACCTATTTATCTACTTGCACTTAGGGGTGCTTTCGAACTGCTAGGTGGGCAGGAACTGGGACCGAAGGATGGGAGCTCACCCCGCCGTGGGGATTTGAACTGCCAACCATACGATCGGCAAGTCCTAGGCACTGAGGTTTTACCCACAGCACCACCCGCGTCCCAATGAAAGCTTACAAATACATTAAAACATCAGTCATAAAAAACTTCCCTAAACAGGGCTGCCTTCAGGTTTCTTCTAAATGTCATATAGTTGTTTATTTCCATGACATCTGATGGAAGGGTGTTGCACAGGGCAGGCACCATTACCAAGAAGGTCCTCTGCCTGGTTCCCTGTAACTTAGCTTCTCACAGTGAGGGAACCACCAGAAGGCCCTCAGCGCAGGACCTCAGTGTCCGGGCAGAATGATGGGGGTGGAGATTTCAGGTCTACTGGGCCGAGGTAGTCAATCACTGGGTTCATATGGAATGTATGAAGTGCCCTCTCATAAGTCTTTCATTTGACTGTATGATTGTGTGGTGACAGTACTGTATAGTTCTGTAGCACAGACTCCTGTGTTCTAGGCCTGCTGCTTCTCCTTTTTCTCCAAACTCAGTGCTGCTGGTGGGACACCTCTTGTGGTGTCAATAAACCATACCTCAGTGGAGGGACTCAAGTCCACATATTCTACTTCCCATTGCCTTGCACCTTTCCTCTGAGAAACCAGACACCTCACAAGGTTACATCCTATGAGCTCACTGTTGCAATTGCTGTTCTTCCTTGTCTTTAGATTCATGAAACAAACATTGACATTTCAACTGACATCTCTAGTTATGAGTATCATTATTTGTGGAAGTGACTGGATGGTTTCCATCTTTAAAAAAATTTATTTTCAGACTGCTTGTGAGCCAAGAAAAGTGATGTTGTTAAAGTTCTTCAAGATGCAGAGGTCAGAAACATTTCTTTCATGAAAACTTTAGAGTATGGGCTATAATTATCCCAGCTGTAAATGCTGTGAAAAATCCAGCCGTTGCATAATTGGTTGATAAATATGAGCAAAGAGTGCTGCTGTTTATTATGCAAAGCCATGCAGAGAACCTTTGGAGTATGATATTATAATCAACCCCAGAAACAGCCATATTGTACACATTAAAGATGCATCATCAGCTTACCCTTCAAAGGCAGAAATGTGCGATATTGTGCAAAGTACTAAAGAAATTACAATATTTCATTTCATTTCTGAGTAGTGTATGCTGAAATTGTTGGGCTGTATACAAAAGAGTTGTCCCACTTGCACAAGGACTTCCATTTGTGCAACAGAACCTCCCTTCCTCTCAACTCCCTACACTCTCCCAAGTCTGTTTTGGGGTTCCCCAACTTTCCAGAGCATTTTGTGGGGACTTCTGTTGTGCCACCATAAGTCCTTGCACAGACAGAACAACTTCAGAGGGCATAGCTCACTGTATTCAGAAATAGAATGCATGTTCATGTTTAAACCTGTATGTAGAAAAGGAGGTCTATATTAGCATTATTGTACCTGCAATGTGAACGGCACAGACCAAAAAAGGCAAAAATAGGTTTCTAGATGTGGTTGTCCTCCCTACCATATGAAAAGAAGCAACTGATCTATGTGGGAGAAAAAATAATTTCCCAGAACAAGACTCTTGGGTTATATAGGATTTTTTTTAAAAAAAAAGCACATATCGTTTCTGTGAACTGCCCTGAGACTCCAGGTACAGGATGGTATATAAATTCTATAAAAAACATACATACATACATACATACATACATACATACATACATAAACACATTTTTCTACTACTAAACTGTGAATGGACAAGTAGTTTGTTTTAGTCACAGGTTTATTTGGGAATTATACTGTGTAGAATGAACATGCATGGGGAGGTGTTGTCCAGTGCTGGAATTAGGCACAAGCTAAGTAGGCTTATAATGAAATAATGAATTTCAAGACTTTAGTCTCAGATAACAATGCAAGTGTTTTGCACTTTATGTTATGGCTCTCTCTCACACACACAGTGCATGTTGCATTGCTTCTTCTTCTTTAGTAAGTGCTAAACTGTACATAGGGACACGGGTGGTGCTGTGGGTTAAACCACAGAGCCTAGGACTTGCTGTGTCCTGGATTATATGTTAGTATCTCATGACATATTCCCCAAATTTTCCCACTTTAAAGTTGAAAATATTCAACTGAGCGACCACCTACCGTTGGTCGCCACAATGACTATAGACTGGACCCCAGATGGAGACAGACACCCAACACATTTGATTACGAACTCAGCATTGCAAATCAAAAGTATAAAATGGTGCGAACTACAGGCCCAAAAATACTCAGCATATTTCCAACAAGGACTAAAACAAGCATACTCAGGCTTAATCGAGGATTATTATGATTATGACCAAACTCTAAGACTATTCTCGAACCTGTCGGAAGATCTAACGTCTTTTTTCTCTGTCCCGACGCATAAAATAAATCGAACACAAAGGAAGATAGGTGCATTGTGGTTCAATAGTGCTTGTAAACAGGCTAGACAACTTCTTGGTAACATATACAAAGAGTATAAAGCCTCCGGGGCAACGGTCCTGCCAAAAGAATATTTCCAAGCAAAATCGGCCTACAAGCAAATTCAAAAGGGAGCCAGGCAGGAATGGCAAGTGAATCAATGGCAGGCAATCATAGAAGCCTCCTCATCACGGAACTCCAGACAATTTTGGCTCCTGGTAAATAAAAGATACCCTTTAACTATTATTCCTGCCCCGGTTTGGGAATCTTACTTAAAAAACTACTTTGCCACAACTGACTGTATTGTTAACACAAGAGATGAATCTCAAGATCAGCTTCCCCTCTGGCCCCCCACCGATCCGGAAGACATCCATGACTTGATCGTTAAACTCAAAACAGGGAAAGCACCTGGACCAGACTTGATCCCGGCTGAAGCTATAAAATACCACGCGGACTGGTGGGCCAAAGCCCTGGCAACCATCTTCGATGCCGTTAACAACTCTGGGATGACCCCGGAAGTATGGAAGGACGCTGTTATCGTTCCAATCCACAAAAAGGGCTCACCAGATGACCCAGGGAATTACAGAAATATCAGTCTGCTCTCAATAGTGGGGAAACTGTATGCCCGCTTCCTGTTGAACAGACTTATTCAATGGGCCGAAGAGAAAAAATTAATTGGGCCCGAACAAGCTGGATTCCGCCCAAAACAGTCAACAATTAATCATATTCTAATTTTACAGCATCTTGCCTGGAAATATTCCACCCCAAAGGGTGGCCAACTCTGTGTGGCATTCATTGACCTAAAGGCAGCATTTGATAGTATCTCCAGGAGCATCCTCTGGGAAAAACTCACTCGCTGGGGCATCGACAGAAGGCTTCTCTGGCTAATAATCAAACTCCATGAGAACTCAGCGGCTAGAGTGAGACTCACCCCGGAGGGTGATCTCACCAATTCAATTCCCATTAACAGAGGTGTCCGACAGGGTTGTATATTGGCTCCATTCCTGTTTAATTTGTTCATAAGCGACATGAGGACTCCCCTAATAGAGGCTCAAGAAAGGATTCGTGCACCCCGCCTAGCACCTTATCGCTGCCCTTTGTTACTATATGCGGATGACGCAGCCATCCTTTCTTTTTCTAGAGTAGGTCTTATGAGGGCCTTAAAATTTTTTGGATCATATTGTAACGCAAATTCCCTTACAATTAATTATGAAAAATCTAAAATCCTAATTTTCTCAAAGAGCCGGAAACTCCATAATTGGAGAATTGATGGGAGAGTCATCGAACAAGTCTATAGATTCCAATACTTGGGAGTTTGGTTACAACATAACCTTAGATGGAAGGCCCATGTAGCCTATGTTACAAATAGAGCCAAAGCTATCTCCTTGGCGATCTTGCGATTTTTCTTCACTGATGGGGCCCTTCATATCCCATCGGCGTTGAAAGTCTTCAAGGCCAAGGTGATCCCGACAATTGCTTATGCCATCTCAATTTGGGGGACTTCTGTCAACCTATCTCACCTAGAGGTTATTCAAAATCAGTTTTTAAGAGGGATATTGAAACTGCCCAACTGTGTAAGTAATACAGCGCTACGCATGGAACTTAATATTGTATCCCTGGAAAACGCTCTGTGGAAGCACATACTTTGTTACTGGTTATCTCTATGGCACAATCTCCCAAACTTGTACTTGATACAATGTATGTGGAGAGATGATTTCCAGAGCCCATGGGTAAAAAATTTACAACTGAAAATTACGGCAATGGGAATCTCCCCATCCAAATTACTAGAGCAGGATATAGTTCCAGCTAAAAGAACAGTAACCTGTAAACTAGAGGAGATGGACTTGCAGCAGAAAATGGTCTTGGGCAATGGTACCTGCTCACCTCTAAACCTTGGTTTATTACCCCTCTTAAGGCTCCCAAACTATTTGAATTCCTTAACTTCTTCGGCTCATAGATATGCCTTTGTAAAGGCAAGATTCAACACCTTCCCATCGAACGTGCTGAGAAATAGATTCTCCAATGGACAGATATCGCTCTTATGTGATTGTAATTGTGGGGCACCAGAATCGTTGCATCACATAATTTTTTATTGTGCTTTTCACTCATCGGCCAGGAGCAAGTTTCTTGCTCAATATCTAAAGGGAATTGCCGATGATACGAATGAAGCCAAACTGAGATATCTATTAAATGATGATGACCCCCTAAGATCACTCATGGTTGCCAGATTCTTGATCAGCGTCCTATCCCTAAAGAAGAGAAACGGACTCCTGTGCGGCTCGGATAATCCCTTTAAACTATGATCTATGTTTTAGGATGTAATTAGGTGATATCACCATTGATGTCTTCTACTAATTTATGAGTAGAGGGCGATGTTTATGTTACAAATTTATTGTAATGTATGATGTTGGTCTTTTGTTTTTGTTTTGCTTTGGTTCTTGTCTGTTTTTTGTAAGTTTTGGCGGTTTTAAATTTGGAGGTTTAAGTACATTATGTTGGCATGGGAAACTGTCGTGTGATGGCCGTAATAAAGATCAATACAATACAATACAATAGGACTTGCTGATCAGAAGGTTGGCAGTTCGAATCCCCGTGACAGGGTGAGCTCCTGTTGCTCGGTCCCTGCTCCTGCCAACCTAGCAGTTCAAAAGCACGTCAAACTGCAAGTAGATAAATAGGTACCGCTCCAGCGGGAAGGTAAATGGTGTTTCCATGTGCTGCTCTGGTTCGCCAGAAGCGGCTTTGTCATGCTGGCCACATGACCTGGAAGCTGTCTGCGGACAAACGCTGGCTCCCTCGGCCAATAAAGTGAGATGAGCGATGCAACCCCAGAGTCGGTCACGACTGGACCTAATGGTCAGGGGTCCCTTTACCTTTACCTTTAAACTGTACATACTCCTTTGTTGCTAGACATTAAGTTTTCTTACATCCTAAGAAATCATACAGTATTTTCATTTAAAGGTATTTCATATGCAAACAGACATATTGCTATATTTATGCTTTAGTTAGATTGTTAGCCTTTAGTTGCATCCTTGCCTATGTACCAGTATATATGCAAATATAAAACTTTATTAGCTCTCTCTTTTTTTGTCCTTTCTTTTAGAATACTACACATTTTTTTTTTTGTAATGCTGTGGGGGCCTCTAAAACCTGACATAGTTTAGGGCCTCAGCATGTCTTAATCTGGAGGTGGTGTAGAGGCAGCAGGCTCCATCCCCAGAAACCAGCTGAGAGATTAAAAATACAAAACATGTACCTAAGAAGCACACCTTGAAGCTTGGTCAAGTCTCAGCATCCATCTCTTTACCTCATCAGCACAATGGGAATGTGAGCAATGAGTACATGCAAAAAAATGCAGCCAGACAGTTTGCAACTTTTAAGAAACATATGAAGCAATAAATAGCACCAGACTTGCAGCCAAATGTTCTACTCCACACTACTGTGTTGGCTCTAATGGCCACTGTGGCTCCTTGCCTTACTGTTTCTCAGACTCCAAAGCTCTTAGGTCTACAACAACCCAATGCCTGGGTTTATATTTTTGTCTAAATCCTCTTTTTCCTTGGCTCTCTCTTTTCCTCTTCTCATCAACCCATTCCTTCCCGCAAGTTTCTGGTTCTAGTTGTCCAGTGCCTACTCTATCCTTTTCTGACTTCTATCCTTTCTGACTTCTTGCCTCTGTCCTTCCTCGTAGTACATATTTCCTCTTATTCTTCCTCTGGAGAAGTATTCAGCTAAGTTTTAATCAGAGGAGATCCACTGAAATTAATGCACATTACAAAGTTACTAACATTACCCCCCCCTTGGTTCCCAAGCCAATGTGTCTCTCTATCCCTACAAAAGCTGCTGTTTTTCAACATTGCGCTCCTGATATTTTCACCCTGGGCATTAAGAACGTTTATGAGCATTCCATATATCACCGCAGTCAAGTCAATGGCCGGAACAGGAAATAGGCAAGTGGCAAATACAGTTTAACTCAGTGGTTTGGAGGAATTCTACGGAGACATTGGCATATTTTATCTTCCTCTGGCAATTACTCATTTCAGGTTTCATATTGCATTCAGTATCAGACTGTTCATCAGTGAACCAATTATATGCACATATTTTCCTCTCAATACCCTGTTGACCTTGGTGAAATTCTCAACTAGAGTCTCCTCTCCTCAATAAACTTGCTTATTTCTCGATCACATTGTCATGCTGGGCAATATGCCACACTTGGTGTCTCTAAGTGTGTGTTTTCCAGACTACACTTAAAGGTCCTCATGCTCACTGTATCTTTGCAGAAGGGATACTGACAAGCTGAAAGCATCCAAAATATGGCAGAAGCCCTTCCAGTGTAGGATGTTCATCCTTGAGCTACAGTAGGTTTGCTCAGGAAGAAGAGAGTATGGCATGGAAGATGAGGCATGAAGCATATTCTGAGAATTCTATGAGAAAAGCTGGGGGAGTTTGCCCATCATCAATGGCATACCTCATCAGCATATAGAGAAAGTTAATGTTGATATCAATGTATGTTTGAAGGGGATTGTATGCAATGCAATGAATGAGTCCTGCTCTTAAAACTCAGCTGGGGGAGAAAGTGATTGTGTAACTCAACCCCTGTGCTCTACCAAGGATAGGCTTAAGCAGTAGCAATAACTGCACAAACATTTCATGTTTGGCAATCAGGAACCATCTCCATATTAGCAATATTCCTAAAGGGACACGGGTGGCGCTGTGGTCTAAACCACTGAGCCTCTTGGGCTTGCCGATCAGAAGGTCGGTGGTCCGAATCCCTGTGACAGGGTGAGCTCCCGTTCCTCTGTCCCTGCTCCTGCCAACCTAGCAGTTTGAAAGCATGCCAGTGCAAGTAGTTAAATAGGTGCCGCTGTGGCAGGAAGGTAAACGGTGTTTCTGTGCATCAGTAGCAGTTTAGTCATGCTGGCCACATGACCCAGAAAACTGTCTGTGGACAAGTGCCGGCTCCCTCGGTCTGAAAGAAAGATGAGTGCCGCAACCCCATAGTTGCCTTTGACTGGACCTAAGCATCCAGGGTTCCTTTATCTTTACCTTTTATCTTTAATATTCATAAAGAGAAAGTGCAGCAAAGTTAACATCATGTTAGGAAAATAGGAAATATGGACCTAAAGAAAAGTGCAATCAATAAGAACGGGCGTCAAGTCTGCCTTGATAGATTAACCTAATCACATTCTGAAATAAGAAAATAGCTTTGGTTGGGTTTCTAGCATTTAAAAAATGCAACAAGAGGAAAGATGAAAAAATTAAATAAGTCAATGGAAATTTAGAGCAGATGCCACAAATGTGCATAACATTTCTTAAACAATAACTGCTCAGAAAAATATCGGTACAGAAGGTATTTTATTTGAAGTTAAGTATCTGGGAAAGTCATGTATTAGGATGGGCAAGAAAGTGGCTGCTTTAATGTGCTGCACTGGATAGCAAGAGTCTTGGAATTTAAGACTAGGTGGGTATAATTTCAAGCAAAATTTCAGTCTGCTTCATCATTAAATTTAAATAGCATTCACAGCAGTACAAAAAGCAAGGTATGGTCTCCAATTTCATAGCTGACATTCTCACCCAGAAAGCACATTTTTCAAATTAGGTCACCTTAAAATCAACAATACTTAAACGTGTGATTAAGCTAGATTCTATAAGCTTCGCTCAAAAGTTTCTAACTAGCCTATTATGTCAAAACGCCACAGTCGCTTAAGCTTTTAAAATTTCCATAACAGCAAGACGCCCTCTTGATCTCACCATAATTTTCAAATGTCTTGCACTGTAGGATATATTGGAACGATTCTGCATTTTCAGTATAAAACGAAGTTATTATTACACGTATGCAAAGGTGACAGAGAATATACTGTAACTGATTTATGAATAGGGTTGAGGTTTCTCAGTACCTGCTCATTTAGTGATCATGGCATTTGTAACTCAAGCTCAGATCATACCAGTTCACAGTTGGTAACATCTGTATGGACCTAAGACGCAAAAATATCATAACTGATCTTGACTGTCCTGCCCCAAGCCTGTCTATTTAGAAGAAAACTCCATTTAATTAAATGCAGCTTACTCCCAGGCAAGTAGTATAAAACAAATAGGCATATTTGTTTAATAACAGAGATACTCTGAGTCTTGACCAGATTTTTAAAACAGAAGAAGAAGAAGAAGAAGAGGAGGAGGAGGAGGAGTTTGGATTTGATATCCCACTTTATTGCTGCCCGAAGGAGTCTCAAAACAGCTAACATTCTCCTTTTCCTTCCTCCCCCACAACCAACACTCTGTGAGGTGAGTGGGGCTGACAGACTTCAGAGAAGTGTGACTAGCCCAAGGTCACCCAGCAGCTGCATGTGGAGGAGCAGGGAATCGAACCCAGTTCACCAGATTACGAGTCCACCGCTCTTAACCACTACACCACACTGGCTCTCAAGGTTTGGGATTCTTTTCTTTTCTTGTTTTGGAACAGCAAAACATGCTCTAAACACTTTCCCGCCCCTCCCCCCATATAATACAAATGGGTTGCACTCCTAGACAAAATGAATTCATTGGGTTTTATTTCTGAATAGACATGTATAGGAATGCACTGTGCCATAATATGAGAACAGGGACTTCATATCATCAATCCTACCATGCAATGAAGGTTTTCTTCCTAAAACTTTGGCTGACAATTGTAATCCTTACTGTTTTATTCAAAATTAGTACAGAGTATGATTAGAGATGAGTAATTTTTTCCCGGCCCACCAGTGGCGTAGCGTGGGTTGTCAGCACCCGGGGCAAGGCAAGTAATTTGCGCCCCCTAACCCGTGGATTTGCGCCCCCTAACCCTAACCCCCAGATGTTGCGCCCGGTGCGGCCGGGCCCCCCTGCACCCCCCACGCTACGCCACTGCTGCCCACACACCAGAACCACAGACTAACACAAATATAGCCAGCTGCCAGCAACTTCTGCTGCTTGGATCCTTGAAGTTCATCCCAGTTCACATAGCTTTTTATTATTCCAATCTTAAATTCAGTTTTCCTAGCTCAACGATTTTGGAGTCTTCCTAAAAAAAAAAGCTCAACCCTAGTTTTCCACATTTTGCTGCAAACTGTATTCAGGGGGGGAAACATCAATAATTTAGTGTGAATTTCTCATAATAAACACTTTTTAATATGAGGTTTTGACTAACGTACACATTTTAGCAAGCAATGTCCTCTGGTAGAATGCATATTTGAGTGTTATTTCACCAATATATTCATTTTTGTGCACACTTTCCCCTAATATATGCATTTTGTAAACATTAGCTGGTGAATCACATGGCAAAAAAATGCAGTTACCGGGTAAGTGCAAATTTAGAAAGATAAGTGTGTTTCAGTTGGCATATTGATTCAGAAAGTGCAAATTTTGATAGATTCGGCTTCAAATAAGATTTGAACTGAATATCTCCTCCACCCTTACCTAAAAGACCTGTCCCAGAATTGCTTAATAATTTGGGTCATTTTGTCCATTATCACCAAAGGAACAAAAACAAATTTCTTGGGTCAAGAAAAAACTATGCAGTAGAATTCTGACCATATTCTATAGAATAACTGGGCACATCTGCGTCCTTGTCAATATAGATGAAAAGACCTTCAGAACACAAAAAGAGCAGAGCAAAACGGTATAACAATACATTAAAGAATAAGATCCTCCAGGGGGCGGGGAGTCCAACACCACTGTCGTCATTATCAAACATTGCAAAAGCAATACTATTCTTGCTGAAAACTTGAGGAACACTGGAGGGGAAATAAGAGAGTTCATCCTTAAAAATCTAAGTATAGAGTTTCTGTAAGATTCATGGCATATGAATGCCAAAGCTCTTGCCAAAGCTGCCAGCTTTCTTTTTATAGCACTTGGCTTGAAATCATTTTATAGATCATCTCACGGAAGTCTAAAACATGGCAGATGATTGTTTCATTCAGGGGTGGATGTGGCTTGGCTGCAACCAGGCCACAAACATCTTTCAGGCATCATTATTGATCCCATTAGAATCTGCCCATGGAATGAGACAAAAAGTAAGAACCACTTTCTCAACATAGGCTAAAGCTTTCTATACTCCTCAGTCACATGAAAAGTGGTCCTGTTCAGGATGTGATGCGCAGATTGGGTCAAATCCTGCTTCATGTTCATTACATGAATAAGTATTGGATCAACACTTATTTAACAATTGTACATGGCTGAATATAAAATAAAAGGGTTGAATCCAGATTGGTTTAATTAGTGGCACTTAATAAACCAATGGGTTGCATTCAATGTTAGTCATACCCACTGCAGATTCATTTAAATCACTGTAATTAAGTCTAATGGTTTCAGTATGTCTAGTCTGAATACAATTGTACGCACCAATGGGATTTAAGTTAGGATTGATTTGTCCCACTGATGTAAACACCATTTAAGTTAGTATGGATCTACCCCATCACCAACTTATATGCCACCCCCCCCAAAAAAAATGGAATGTTTTCATGTTTTACACAGCATAGGGATTTAAAAACACACGGGTGGAGTAGGAATAAATCAAGGATGTTTCAGAAAGTAAAGTTTTCACTTCTATAAAAACTGGATTATTCCAGTAATACATAAGATGTGGGATTCTAAACGATTTATTTATGTAGGGGTTCTGCAACACACTGCATTACAATGTTCTCCAGAATGCAAAAAAATAATAATTGACTATTATGGTAAGGAAGCTTCCTGCCAACAACTGCAAAACAGAGGAGGCTGTCAAGTATCTGGCAGACCAGAAATAATGTCTGGTAAGCAGAGTTCCTCTTAGAAGGTCACAATTTGTGGAGGTCTGGTTTTCATTGTTCTGAAAATGCAAAATGAACATTTTGGGGGGAAACACAACCACCCGATACATTTTAAATACATAAATAGTCAGTCACAAATTATTACACAGCCAAATAACAACTTCATTAAATTGATGTACAAAGAATAATAGCAAATCTTTCAAAATAGATTGTCTGGTAAAGTGACAGGAAGAGTGATATGTCTAATAAGTCAAACTAACCTTAAAATGGACTTTTATTGTGGTTTATTCTTACAAGGCATACTGTTAATTTAATTATGCTAATATAATTCATTTCAATTAGGTGAGATGACAGTTCATTTGTTAAAAGGATGATCTATAGCACCAATGTATATTCAAGAAAGAAGTCATTTGGCTGAATTCAGAATTATAATAGCCAATTATATCCATTCTAGAAAGCAGGCATATTTCAGTGCTGTTTAATTTTCCTTTGAATGGTCAAAGCATTTTAGAGGACAGATTTACTGACAGGTTCTGATTTGACTCAGCTAACCCGGAAGAGGCCTTCATATCTATTGCCTCAAAATGTCATATGGAAATACTTCTGACACCGGTCACATCTGGAGCACCTCACATTTACGAGGCTGCAACCTAGCAGAATGCTTTTATGGGTATGCAATTTATGTATCTGTCGCTCTTCTCTCCATTCAGACAGGTGCTAAAGATGGGCACTATTGATGCAAATATCTAACATCAAACTCAACTCTATAAGCAACCCCGTCTTTTTTATAACGCTGTCTCAATGGATTAACTGAAAATTATTATGAAGTACTGTAAAAAAAAGCATGTGCTTCCATTCTACTCTAAAGTTTCATTCAGAGGGGATGCCCTTTAAAGGCTTGCAAGGTCCCAGGATAAAAACCACAGCTGTCCTCTGCTACTTTGCCTCATTATGTTCTGCCAACATACCCTCCCTCTCTGCCTATTTACAAAGAAAGCAAAGAGAGAATGCTGGGGAGGTTCTCTCTTATATCAATGTCTTAAAGGTAAAGGGACCCCTGACCATTAGGTCCAGTTGTGACCGACTCTGGGGTTGCGCACTTATCTCGCTCTATAGGCTGAGGGAGCCGGCATTTGTCTGCAGACAGCTTCCATGTCATGTGGCCAGCATGACTAAGCCGCTTCTGGCAAACCAGAACAGCACACGGAAACGCCGTTTACCTTCCCGCTGGAGCGGTCCCTATTTATCTACTTGCACTTTGACGTGCTTTCGAACTACTAGGTTGGCAGGAGCTGGGACCGAGCAATGGGAGCTCACCCCGTCGCTGGGAATGTCTTAGGCCATCTTTTTAATTTATTCATTTATTAAATTTATATCCTGCCACTCTTCACAAAGGACATCAAAATAATGTGAGGAGGAGGTATGGTAGAATGGTTTAAGGTAACCAGCCCCTCACCACCAACACATATGGCTCATAAATAGTCAGGATTACTTTATATGCCAAAAGGTGAGAGACTACACCCAACTCCAGCTTCTGAGCATAAGCCTCTGTATAATATACAATGTTGCAATCATTCACTTTTTCTAGATACATGTGAAAACGTTAATGTGTCAAATGTCTAGAAAAATGCTGCAATTCACAGAGAAAAGAATCTGCAGAAAGACTCCATGTGCTAATATACACTGAAACTACCCATTGCGGAAGCTGAACAACAAAATGGCAGCTATCAAGGTGATATGATGGCACAACCCCTCCCCTTCCTACTTCCAATTGAACTGCTGAGGTGATAATACCCTATTAGAGGCCATAAGGACCATCTGGGGCCATCTGGCAATGCAGATGGTTCTACCTAGCATCAATGAGCCGCATGCGCCTTCAAATGGTGTAGAATTCTCGTGACAAAACTGTTTAAACAGGAGCTACTGATGGCAAGGTGAGTTTCCCCAGCTAGACTTAGGAGTGGCTCCAAGTCAAAAGAGTAACATTCAAATATTTCTAATCCAGGAAAACAGAAAAGGAAACTTTTTTGCAACTCAATATTTTGACAGCTTATTACGTATCTAACGAATGACTTTCATCAGCCCTCTTCATGGGTTCCTTGTGTTTAGAGAGAAAGTGGAAGGCATTTGGAGGCTGCACATTTAACCACCCCCACCCCCCAAGTTGCTGACATTTTCCCCACTGAGGATAATGTCTGCAATGGGGAGTCATCTCTGTATGCAGACTTAGAACCCTGGTCGCCCAGGACAGGATTCTGAATCACCTAGGGTTCTGCAAGGCGAGGTATTTTTGGCTTTCTTGTAGAAAAAAACCTCAACAACTTTCAGGGTGTCCTGGTTTTTACTTTTTGAAATATGGCAACCCTAGTATGTCCCTGCAGTGGACAATAGTTTCAACACAACAATGGCAAGAAGTGTCAGGTGGGAATAGGGCTAAACATACAACCCCAGGCTCATTTGGACACACTTTCCCTCTACATGTGAGTAATGTGTAAAGAGGGAAACTGACACCAAGAGTCTATCAATTTAATTTATGTATGGTCCTAGTCACTGTGCATCTAAATATATAGGTAGCTTATAATTTACATGCATTTAACATCCATGCAGGGACGCGAGTGGTGCTGTGGTCTAAACCACAGAGCCTAGGGCTTGCCGATCAGAAGGTCAGCAGTTTGAATCCCCGCAACAGGCTGAGCTCCCGTTGCTCGGTCCCATGCTCCTGTCAACCTAGCAGTTTGAAAGCATATCAAAGTGCAAGTAGATAAATAGGTACCACTCCGGTGGGAAGGTAAACGGTGTTTCCGTGAGCTGCTCTGGTTCACCAGAAGCGGCTTAGTCATGCTGGCCACATGACCTGGAAGCTGTCTGCGGACAAACGCCGGCTCCCTCGGCCTATAGAGTGAGATGAGTGCACAACTCCAGAGTCATCTGAGACTGGACCTAATGGTCAGGGGTACCTATACCTTTACCTTTTTAACATCCATGCATTAAACAGTTGAAGAAGAAGAAGAAGAAGAAGAAGAAGAAGAAGAAGAAGAAGAAGAAGAAGAAGAAGAGTAGTAGTAGTAGTAGTAGTAGTAGTTTGGATTTGATATCCCGCTTTATCACTACCCTAAGGAGTCTCAAAGCGGCTAACAATCTCCTTTCCCTTCCTCGCTGTAATGGCTTTAGGGGTTGCTCGTGCATAAGTTACCGCCGCTCTGGGCTAGGTTGCCTGGTTAAACCGTTTCTGTCTGGACAGCCATCCACTCCGTGGCTGTTCAGTCGCTAGCAGAATCCGTCAGTGGGCGTTTCTTGAACCTCTTCCAGCAAAGAAGTTCTTTGACGCCAAGTCGCCGCCTACTTTCCCTGCGCGGAAGTCTTCTGCGCAGGGTGGGTGTGGGCAGCGGAGGACCTGTGCTCTCCTCGCTGGTCTCCTGCGAAGAGTCCTGGAGCCTCCTCTCTGCTTCCCCCATCGACCCCCCTCTATCCCTGGTGTTGCACTGATTTTCTTCCCCAGCCGGAGACCTGCCTCTCTCCCTGCTTGGCCCCTCTCCAGCATCGCTGTGGAGCCTCGCCTCCTCCTCTAGTTCCGATGGCAGTTCCCTGACACTCCCCCACAACAAACACTCTGTGAGGTGAGTGGGGCTGAGAGACTTCAAAGAAGTGTAATTAGCCCAAGGTCACCCAGCAGCTGCATGTGGAGGAGCGGAGACTACCAGTCTTAACCACTACACCACACTGGCTCCAATCAGTTGAAATAAAAAAAAATGAAATGCACAGAAATCAAAGTGATTAAAAGCTCTTTTTGCAAAGGGTTTTCCCAGCACGGAAAGAGCTTTTAACCTCTCTTGCTTGCTTACTGGGCTCTGGAAGGCTCTTGCGAAATCTCATGGGAACTTGGAAGGCCCTGTGAGACCCTAATAAAACAACCACTAACTCTTCAGTAGCCCTCCAGACCCATTCAGAACAACTATGGGCTACCATCGCTCCTCCTAAGAGGACAGTAGACATAGAAGACCCCAGGTGATAGCATGTTGTGCAATAAAACAGAGAGAAATAGCACACAGATGCTGAAATGTTACAAGTTTAAAAATATACAAACCAATAGCTGCAACAGAAGTAGAACAAACCATTCATGCCTAGGGCTACCTGACTCTCTAAAAGCACCCAATAAATCTACAAGGCATAAACTTTCATACATGAATGCACTTGCAAATAACAGGGCATTCTGTGAAAAAGTTGATTATTATTTCCTCTAGTAATATTGTTTCTTTAGATCTCTTGGTAGATTCATGATCATCTTTCATTCCATTCAGGGGTATGCAAAGCTGCATGTTAACATTGATGAAAAGGTGGTACAACAAGTTTATCGCACATCTGTTCCTGAGGGAAGGCTGGTGCAGGCTCCCAGAAGTTGCTCTATTGATCAGGCTTCTTGTCCAAAGAACAAACGTTTCTCACGTTTTTAACCAGCTTTCTGCTTCCTGGGCCCCAGTGATAAGCATAGTTAATAGCTATACATGCAAAGGCAAACAAACAATGATCGTGCATTTTCTTTTGAAAGAACACTGAAAAGCTGTTTGATTTAAAAAGAAACCCAAATAACTCTACCAAATCATCCTGCATTTTGAGAGGCACTGCAGCCTAATATTATGCTACTAGCACTCCTACTATTTCCACAACTACTACTACACTGCTCCTCATATCATCCATTTTCCTCAGTGCTAACATGTGATATGTTCTAGGAACAAACCATTACATTAAGTTTCTCTGTTCTAGACGGCTACACCATTTTTTTTCCATTTGCTGGTCTGGTAGTGATATTCTTCAAAGCGGGTGCCCCCCCAAATAGGTAGCCACGACAATGGAACTGCAATTGTCTCCATTAATATAACTTTTGCCATGGGCTGTAAAATATTTATTCATGTATTTAGCATATTCATATTGGGCTGGATCCGGACAGACAGGGCAGTCTTAAACCATATACAACATGCATGTCTATTCAGAAGTAGCCCTGTTGCATTTAATGCAATTTACTCTCAGGTAAGTGGGTATAGGGTTGTATCCTAAGTTAAATCATTTAAATCAACAGGACTTAAGTCATGAACTTATCCCATTGATTTAAATGGGAATTGAGTTCAGTTTCAAAGGCAAACAATATAGAAATGCAACTCAGTTTTCAAACAAGTGCTTTCAGTGCCATCTTGAACCTCCTTTTGACCATCACATAACTTATGAAGTGGCCTTGAGTAATATTCAGTTCCTTCTGCTGTGTTTTAAACTTTGGATAGTGCTTTCTAATACTGTATGAAGAAACTGTAGGAGTTGGTTTGAATTTTAGATGTTAACCGGACTGGACAGCCAAAGACTCAAAATTGCCCTTTCGTCCACATTCACAATGTCCAAGAAACACAGCCAGGCCCCACTGTGAACTCTTCCATCCTTAGTTGCCAATCTTTAGTTCCAGTGCCGGAGACAGGTGAGGGGAAAGCAGAAAATTGCTTTCATTTGCCACTCAAATTCAATAAGCTTTGAAATCACACTAGTACAACATTTCACTTTGGAAGAAATAAGGCAATATTTCTAAAGAAAAATAATCGAGTTCAAATTGCTCATTCCTACAATGGAAAGTGACAGCATATGCACACACATAATCACATGGGAAGTAATAATAGTACGTTCCGATACACTGCAGAGCCCCAGAAATCCTGCTGCCCAAGGGATGTGTCGAGAGTGATTTATTTGTATACAGTTTTCTTTCCCCCGTGTGTCACTAGCTGATTTCATCAATAGAAATCTCTACAGCCTCTGCTGAAACAGAGCTATATTTTGCACCTCTGCCTTTCAGTTGACCCTGTTACTCAGCAACTGAGTGAATTTCCTCTGGAAAGCGGTTCCTTTCCCTAATAGTATTTCAGAAAATTATCAGGGCTAAAATTCCTACAGAGCTCCTATTTCAGCAGCTAAAGGATTCAGAATCAAACAGAAGCATCAGAAGATGTTAATACATCAAGATATGCTAGATACAAACAAAGTAAGTTGTCCTAAGGAAAGTCTTGCTGAGGAGGCAATCCATTCTGCCCTTGGGCAGAGAGTTGAACCACAACACCATTTTTCTTCCAAGTTCTATAATTTTATGATCAAATTATCTGTGTGGGAACAGCTAAATCCTAAATATATTAATCCCTTGTTGTTGAGCTACAGTGTGCTGAATTATAAACTTATAAAAGGTACGGTACTTTGAACTCTCCAACAATGTCCAGTATGTGACACTTTTAAAAAAACAACAAAGTGTCCTAGATCTTATCAGCTGAATGAAATTACCTTGAGATGAACTGAATTCTTCGCAAGAACTGGGTTCTTACTGCTGCAGAAGCTTTGTGACTGTGTCATCATGTTTTAAATGCAAAAATCTTAGAACTAGTTATTCACACACACAACATTTTGTGGTTCACTAAACAGGGCATGGAAATCACAGCTTCTTTGTTTAGCTCCAAGACTCAGCTTCCAGGCAGATTTCCAGAAATAAATATCATTGTTCTGCCAATCCTTGTTTCCTCCTCAGCAAGGCGATTTTCTAGCTTGCTACAATAGAGGACACTTAAATGAAATGCTTTTACATAAGCCCAGATGTTCACATGTGGTGTGCGGCTTTCTTCAGCCAAGAGTTAGGTTCTGTGCCAGTCTTCCACTTCACAGCAGTAGTGCCACTGACAACTGGTTCCCTTCAGGTTATTTTTCTCATCAAAAATGGACAATTGGGTCACTGCTTCAGGGTATTTTAGCAAAGGCATGTTTGGTTGCCCTGCTTCTTAACTGGTTGTCTTGCATGAATCATTACTATCTAACAGAAAAATATAGGCATCCTCTTTCTTTCTCTAGTTAGGAGTTGAATGTTATTATCTGCAGGTGTGCATTAGGTGTGCAAACAATAGCAGGCTTCCCAGTGCTCCATTTCCAGGCCTAAGTCAAGGTGAAGGTGCTTAGGACCAAGATATCTGACAGGCTATCTCCTTCTATTTTTTTTTTTTATAAAATTTTTATTGGTTTTTCAACATACAATATAAAACAATACAAAAGACAAACACAAACAAACAAACATATAAACATGTATAATTTCATAAATTTTTTCATGTACCCAATTTCAGCGACTTCCCCATGCCCCCCTTTTCTGCATCCCTGTTTTGAACTTTTTTTTCCAGCAACCCCTGGTCCAAATTACTTAATTCCTTTCTTTAACCTCTTTCTTTCCTCTTATCCAATCATTTATCGCTGCAAATCTGTTATGCTTTGCCCATGACATTTTAACACTCAATAATTTTACAAGAATTTTTAAGATAAAGTTTAAATTTCTTCCAATCTTCTTCCGCCGTCTCTTTCCCTTGGTCACGGATTCTGCTCGTCATCTCTGCTAGTCCCATATACTCGATCACCTTCGTCTGCCACTCTTCCAGTGTGGGTAGTTCTTGTGTCTTCCAATACTTTGCTAGTAGAACTCTCGCTGCTGTTGTAGCATACATAAAAAACATCCTATCTTTCTTTGACACCAATTGGCCTACCATGCCCAGGAGAAAAGCCTCTGGTTTTTTGTGAAAGGTACACTTAAGCACCTTCTTAATTTCATTATATATCATTTCCCAGAAGGCCTTAATCCTTGGGCACGTCCACCAAAGGTGATAGAAAGTACCTTCAGTTTCATTACATTTCCAACATTTATTATTGGGCAAATGGTAAATTTTTGCAAGCTTGACTGGGGTCATGTACCACCTATAAATCATTTTCATAATATTCTCTCTTAAGGCATTACATGCCGTAAATTTTATACCGGTGGTCCATAACTGTTCCCAGTCAGCAAACATAATGTCATGACCAATGTCCTGTGCCCATTTAATCATAGCTGATTTAACCATTTCATCCTGTGTATTCCATTTCAGCAGCAAGTTGTACATTCTAGACAGGTTCTTCGTATTGGGTTCTAACAATTCTGTTTCTAACTTTGACTTCTCCACCTGGAAGCCGATTTTCCTGTCCTGTTTGAAGACTTCATTTATCTGGTAATAATGTAGCCAATCTCTTACTTTAAACTTCAGTTTCTCATAACTCTGTAATTTCACATTTCCACCTTCTTGTTCTACAATTTCCCAATATTTTGGCCATTTAGATTCCATATTAAGTTTTTTAACTTCCTTAGCCTCCATTGGTGACAGCCACCTAGGGGTTTTATTTTCCAACAAATCTTTATAACGAATCCGAACATTATATAATGCTTTCCTAACAATATGGTTTTTGAAGCTTTTATGGATTTTTACCTTGTCATACCATATATATGCATGCCAACCAAATCTATTATTGAACCCTTCTAGGTCCAAAATGTCTGTGTTCTCAAGAAGTAGCCAGTCTTTCAACCAGCAAAAAGCTGCTGCTTCATAGTAAAGTTTTAAGTCCGGCAGGGCAAACCCCCCCTCTTTCTTTTGCATCAGTTAATATCTTAAATTTTATTCTGGGCTTTTTGCCCTGCCAGACAAATTTCGATATATCTTTCTGCCACTTCTTGAAACAGTCCATTCTGTCCACAATCTGCAATGTTTGAAACAAAAACAACATTCTTGGCAAAACGTTCATCTTAATAACAGCAATTCGGCCTAACAAGGAAAGTCTCAAATTTGACCATATTTCCAAATCTTTCTTAATTTCTGTCCAGCATTTCTCATAATTGTCTTTAAATAAGTTCACATTCTTAGTTGTTAAATTGACCCCTAGATATTTCACCTTATTTGCTACCATTAATCCAGTTTCACTCTGGAACTTCTCTCTTTCCTCCACTGTTAAATTCTTTCCCAATACCTTTGTTCAGGCTATCTCCTTCTAAATGAACCTGCCCATAGGTTAAGATGATCTTCCAAGGCCCTGTTGCATGCCATACCATGAAAAGAGATACACCTGATGGAGACATGAGACAGGGCCTTTTCTGTGGCAGCCCTTCTTATGGAATTTTCTCTCCTGGAAGCTTAGCTTGGCATGTCCTGATAACCTTTAGGTGGGCAGTAAAAGCATTTTTATTTTACTTGGTTTTTAGTGATTGTTATGCAAGATTAAGATCAGAGGTTTTAACTGCTCTTTTTGGTTTTGTGCATTTTTCTCTGTGTGTGTGTGTGTGTGTGTGTGTGTGTGTGTGTGTAAACCACTTTGGAGTTTTTATAAGGGCTGAAAGGTGATACAACAATCTTTTTAATACACAAAATGCATAAATAAAATTTAGCTCCACTTCTAGTTTGGCAGTTGGAAAGCAGAGAGATGCCTAGTTTCTTTCTCAGATCTCAAAAACTCAGCACAGGCTTCATTAATTAAAAATGCATTTAATTAAAAATGCATTGGCCAGCAACAAGCTGGCAAACACATTTGTGGACTCCAGCAAAAGATGAAGAGAAATGTCTACACATTTTCAGTAGTATATCCATAAAAGCACCTAAACAGACATTTTTGGCAGACATCCCATCTGGGGGTTATCCTGAGAGGATTTGCATCTGAAACTGAATGTGATACTTGGAGAAGATTTTGTATATACAAAATATGAACAAATATGTATGTTTTTATTTAAGTAACTCAAATATGTATATGGCACTTCAGCTGAGCTTCCAGGGCACTAAATACATATGTATTTACATTCATAGCGGAACAGAGTAATTCAATCCGATATGGTGATGACGACAGGTTTATTTATATATATTTACTTGGCATACAACACAACACATTTTCTTATCATAACTCAAATAATGTACCATAATTAAATATCAACGTGGCACATAAATTTATAAATGTTGGAATATTTTCTTGAGAACTCGTGTTTGTGCAGTGGGTGGGAGAAATGGAGCAGAGCAGAATGGTGTCTGCAGAATCAGGGCCCTCCCGAGGGCCCAGAAGTTCAGAAGGACCCATTGCCACCTTGCTACCATCTGGCTCCCCACCATCTGCCAACCTGGTGACCCCACTGCCACATGTCACTGCACTGCTGCTGCTTGTCACTGCCAGTCACTTACCGCCCGCTCCTCACAGGAGATGACATCCCTGTGGGAGACAGCAGCTGTCCCATAGTGTCATGAACTGGCAGGACAATGGGGAGGAGGAAGAGGAGGATATCCACCATACCCTGTATTCACCCAAACTGGCGGAGCACTTATAAAATCATGTTCTTCCACAAATTGCTCGTATTTATCATATTGCCATCTTTTTTATCTTTCATCATTCTAAGAGAAATCCCCCAGCGTGCCGTTAAGTGTTGCAAAGTAAGGGGCTGCAAAACACTGTGAATGCTTTGTGAATTATGAAATAACTCAAGAGGCATCCTGCTTCCATCCAGATTTCAACAATGTATAAAAAGTGTGGCATGGCCCAAGGAAACAGATAATAAAATGGTTTTAATTTAGCACCTAAAAGGCAGATTAGGTGCTAAACAAATGAACTGGAGAAGGCTTTTCATAATCAAGAGTGCCACCTCAGTAGTCTGAGATGATGGGGGTGCCAAGAGTATGGCCTCAGGTAATTACCTCAAAGAACACACAGGTTCGTAAGTAAATCAGTCTTTCAGATTTCCTCAGCTTTCTGAGTCTCAGCTATTTAGATCATTTTAGGTCAAAACCAGCTCTTTGCAAGCGAGTTCAGATCTTTAAGCGATGACACTTTTAACCAATCCTAGTTCACAACCAAGCACCGCACTTTGAACTAGTTGAAGTTTCCAAATGCTCCTCAAACATAATCCCGCATATAATTTTATACATTTATTTATTATTAAATGTATATAGTGCCCTTCATCTGAAGATCGCAGGGTGGTTCACAACATACTACTGCATTGCATTAATCCAACCTGGCTGTTACCCGAAGCAGGGATAATGGAAAAAGTTATCCCTTTCCAAGGAGGATGGACTTAAAGCACCAATCACAGTTAGTGAATGACTCTCCATGTCTTAGATGCCACAGGTGCCCATAGGCAGGGACGGATCCAAACCATGGGGCTGATTATTAATGGGAAATGCAACCTCCATCCCTTAATAGGGACGCGGGTGGTGCTGTGGGTTAAACCACAAAGCCTAGGACTTGCCGATCAGAAGGTCGGCAGTTCAAATCCCTGCGACGGGTTGAGCTCCTGTTGCTCAGTCCCTGCTCCTGCCAAACTAGCAGCTAGAAAGCACGTCAAAGTGCAAGTAGATAAATAGGTACCGCTCTTTTCCGTGCGCTGCTCTGGTTCGCCAGAAGCGGCTTAGTCATGCTGGCCACATGACTCTCATATTATTCGGCTATTACCAATAAAAGCTACTTATAACGATCGATGCACAGAGCCTAGTATGGTCTGGTCTTCATTCAGAAAGCACAGCACATGTATTAAAAGCCAACACCTAATATATCTAAAAATACTTTTTGACACATGCATCTTCTTCATAGACTGACAACAGCCAGAAATGTGGAAATTTATGGGGCCTCAGAAAGACAAATTGGCTGTTTAACAGAGGAAAATGGAACACTATGCCTGGAATGTAAGGCTGAAGAATCAGAAAATAAACAAAGGGCAGGGAAAGTGAGAGGATAAATGATAAGACTGAAATCAACTAGATGAATATCTAGATGAATTGTATTTTAATATTCTGCTGGAAGCTGCCCAGAGCGGCTGGGGAAACCCAGCCAAATGGGCAGGGTATAAATAAAATTATTATTATTATTATTATTATTATTATTATTATTATTAATTATTATAATATATGGGGGGGGTGCATTCTACTTGCCTATTGAAACAACCAACATGACTTACAGTAAAAATATATATTTTTAAAAAACATTAAAACCAATACTTCCATTAAAACAATAAAACAATTGCAGCTGAAACATTAAAATACAGCAGTGGTAAAACTTCCAGGAAATAGCCAATTTAAAATAATAAAACAGCAGACTATACATTAAAAGTAATCTGGAATAACTCTTAATGCCAACCCTCTGAATGCTGAAAGACGGATACCTGAGATTCTCGCCAGAAGGGAGTTTCATTATATCAGCAGCACCAGCCATCTCTCATACCCACCCACCTGATCTCGTAGATGGGTGGGACAGAAAACAAGGACTCCGGAACTGATGTTTCGGAGGCTGCACAAGTCCATATGCGTTCAGGCAGTTTCTGAGGTCATCTGGTGCTAAGCAGTTTGGGGCTTTAGAATTAAAGGTACAGCCTGATTTTCAACAGTGGCCGGCTTTTAAATCCATAAACGTGTGTTTTCATTCCCACCATCATTTACAACATTATTATTCACTGTGGCAAAGTTAAGCACACATATTAGTGTTTAGAGGATCTAGCCCATAAAAACCTGGTACAGTGGTACCTCAGGTTAAGTACTTAATTCATTCCAGAGGTCCGTACTTAACCTGAAACTGTTCTTAACCTGAAGCACCACTTTAGCTAATGGGGCCTCCTGCTGCTGCCGTGCTGCCAGAGCACGATTTCTGTTCTCATCCTGAAGCAAAGTTCTTAACCTGAAGCACTATTTCTGGGTTAGCGGAGTCTGTAACCTGAAGCGTATGTAACCTGAAGCGTATGTAACCCGAGGTACCACTGTAATTCTCTAGAGAACACTGAAATGTCTGCTTCAGCCTGTAGATAACATTATGTTTCCCAGTACTGCTTCATAATTGATTAAGTCAATTGCATATGACAAGTAGATGTTAAATTCCTAAAGTACCTTATGAAGGACTCACTGACTGATAGTTTTACATAACACATCATAATGAATTCCACTAGACAGATACATGCATTTTTTTCTATTCATGTTTCAGGGGAGACTTTTTTCTAAAGATGTCTGCTGATGCAGGAAGCTCATTTGGGTCGTTTACTACAGTCCCAATACACCAACTGATATTGACACACATACGTTTTTACTAATCAGATACCTGCCGACACAATTATCCTTACTGTTGTAGGACGATTATATCATGCACTGAAAATCAAATCTAGAAAGCTGAACTGATGGGAATTCAGGATGGGTAAGAAGATACATAATTTGGAGCAAACTATGTAAGTACATATAACTGTTCCCTTGTTTTCAAATAAAGAGATTAAGCCCAATAGTTGCCTAATTTAACTTCCGTAAGTCATTATTTTAAATGTGTTCAGAACTTAGCACAGATGGTTGGTGTTTTACACAGGACTGTTCCACTGTTAAGTTTCTTCCTGACAGACTGTATTTTACATAATGATGACAAATGCAAGTAAGCAGATGTCAGCAGTGTTCAATACGACAATATCGTTCAATCTGGTAGTAACATATTTGCCCTTACAGGGGACAAAATGTTTTCAAACCGCCACCATCAGTGTCTTAAACAAACATCCAGCACCAGTTAATGGCTACAGCTAGACATTAGGCAGCATTAATATCTGAGAGCAGGGTTTGCTTGTGAATTATCTGTTGGGAAACCAAAATCCACTGTCCATGGAAAGACAGCACAGCTGCCCTGTAGTAATATTAACAGCAAAATCCTAAACAAAATCACTTAGAATGTCCTAACTCTCATGATAAGTGTGCACAGAATTGCAGCATTATAGCCTTAGTCATACCATAGGCTCAAAGCAAAAGGGTAGGAAGAGGAATATAAAAAAATCAGAAACCTTCATTAAGCCATAACCAAATTAAGCCACTGAAGAATTCTCTAAATTCTGATGTGTATTCCCAAATTCCTAGACTTGCTCTATAAATAACTGTCTTTGCTGTGGACCCAGGTGGCGCTGTGGGTTAAACCACAGAGCCTAGAACTTGCTGATCAGAAGGTCGGCGGTTTGAATCTCTGCTACAGGGTGAGCTCCTGTTGCTTGGTCCCTGCTCCTGCCAACGTAGCAGTTTAAAAGCACAAAGTGCAAGTAGATAAACAGGTACCACTCCAGCGGGAAGGTAAACAGCGTTTCCGTGCCCTGCTCTGGTTGGCCGGAAGCGGCTTAGTCATGCTGGCCACATGACCCGGAAGCTGTACATCGGCTTCCTCGGCCAATAAAGTGAGATGAGCGCTGCAACGAGTGGACCTAATGGTCAGGGGTCCCCTATGAAATAATAGGTTCTGTTTTTAAAAAAGCAATGGCTTTAAAGACAAAACACCAACAGATGTGTTCCTCTTGTCAGAAGCAACTAATTTCAGTGATCTTTCTCCAAGTATTTAATGGAAAGGTCAATATGTAAATGAATGACAGGTTGACTATAAGTTCTTGGTTTTGCCTTACATTCTGGCTACTTTCTCTGAAAGTTGGTTAAATGTCCATTTTGACACATTCAGAAAAACCAGTTGGTATGGGAGCTGATTATAAAAGCAAAGAAAAATAACAGGAGCCCACTCCAACCATTGAAACTTGAACAGACACAGGAAACAAGAGGACTGGGCAAATAGGCATTAGGCTACAGGTAGCAAGGAGATTTAACATGACTACAGGCATGGCATTTCCACAACCTATTATTCAATTAGTTAGTAGATTTGTATCAATCTTCTGCAGAACTTGATGAGTTTCTAAACCTTTGCACCGCCTCTTTCCCTATCCCAAAAACAGTTGAGACATCAGATGATTTGGATAGCTCTGAGAGTTAAAAAGCACAGCTCAGGAGATGCACACAATGGATGGGGAGAAAGTAGATAGGAATCTACTAGTAGATCTGTAAATCATCAAAAGTTCACTCCCAGTTCTTTAGGAATAGCAACATCAAACACCTGTCACACATAGGAATACGGAGGGGCTATTCTATGAAAATGAATTCCTAGTCTCCAAACATATAGTTCGCTGCTATTTAATTCTAAGTATAGATATTTTGCTTATTGGTGGGTCTTGAGATTCTTGTAAAATAATTAGGAATAACAAGCATGAACTCTGCCCCCTCCTGATGCACAGTTTTCTGAAATGATAAAGTTAAACTGTCCCTGGTTCTAAAGAGAGTGAGATGGTTAACTGGCAGTGCACTGCATAGCTATGTTCAGTGACAAAAATAGTGAACATCAGTAAAAAGTCAACACTGGATTCAAGCCATAACTATTCAGTCTTAACACTGGGTGGGTGATGTAACAATTATCCTCTTTCTGTACTTCTGGAAGGAAACCTACAAGTCACTCCTTCCTGTATTACTGTGGAACTGAACAAATTATAATCAATGAGTGAAAAAGAAAAAGGAAACCTAATATTTTGAACTACAGGGAGTCAACAAGTGTGACAGACAGAATGTAAGAGCCACAGACTTTACAACAACCCAAACTGGGAGTCTTTATCAATATGTTCTTTATCAGTTTAGCACAATTTGCATACATAAACACCATGCACCATTATTTTGGTGCCAGTTCTTATGCACTGTCAATGCAGAACTTTGATACCAGGCACACATTAGAGATGCCTGAAATCAGCCCAGATCTGTGGAAAACTACTATTTCAGGCAAGAAATCACCAGCTACACTATTTTCAAAGGAACTGCTACTACAAAATGATGACAATTGTTTAAGGATCAGAGTCAAGCATTCTGTGATATGCCACCTAACAAATGTGGGCTTGTCTGTTTCTGATTTCAAAAGACAGATACCCAACCCAACATTTTGCTAATGGCCAGGCTGGTGGTGAGTTTAACAATGCCTGTTCCATGCAGATGTAGGACTCTTTGAACCACTTCTTCCTGGACCAAGTAGGAAGTAAACACATTAGCATGACCGGCATCCAATGAAGTAGAACACAGCTGTAGTTTTCCAATTTGATATTGCATACCACATGCGACTGAGATTTTTATGCTCTCTTATCCCATCCAACACAATAGTAGGCCCCAACATGTGGGTGCATGTGGAATCATAGAATTGCAGAGATGGAAGGTATCTGGTGGGTTATCTAGTCCAAGCCCCTGAAATGCAGGAATCTCAACTCTGCAATGTCCATGTTACTAACAGATGGTTTGTGCTGTGTCTACTTTTTTCATAAAGAGGAACAGGTAAGCCAACATAGATATTGTCAGGTGGAATGTACTGCCATCCACTGGTTCATTCCTTGGTTCTTTAGCACCTTACCATCTTTTTTCTGCAATGTTCCTCTCTTTTGGCCCTCACTTTAAAAGCTGGGGGAGGGAAGAGAGGGTTAGCTGAGAAGCCATCAGAAAATTCAACTTAAAGCATTTAGCCGACGTACTTATTTTCAGCCATATGAAATTAGATCGCCCTTATTTGTCTGCTGATTTTTCTTTCTAAGCAAAGTTTTTTTGTCATTTGATTCCTTGCAGAAACAGACTAGTCCTTCATTAGCTGAAAAAGCCTATTTTAACCTAAATTTAAATCCATTCATTCCCCCTCCCATTTCAAAGGGCTCGTGCCAATCCAGATGGTAGCTTCTCCAGCTGAAAATCACAGATGGAGACCAGGTGTACATTAAAGCAGAGATAAAGAATCAAAGCAATCACAGCCCATCTTTAGCATACAGCCTACACACATGGATATTAGCTCAATTGCAAATCAAAACGAAGAAACATAATAAGTTATCAATCTGTGTAATTGAAGCCTTAGATTAGCAGTACCCGGAGGTCCAGCGGTCTGCCAACCCCGTGGCCAGAGGGGAAAAACAATTCCAGAGACTTCTTGGTCAGAGAAAAGAGATTTATTGAGATCTGCGCAGAGGCAGCCAGTGGAGTCCTCTCCAAAGACTGGCTACGCCCAATTTCACATTTGCAAACTTTCTTATACCTTGAAAACACCCTTCCCTCCCCCAAGCTTCCCCAAAACCTTCTCCAATCAGCTGGCAAGTTTTAGCTTACTCCCTAATATGGCATATGGCTAGCTAAGCCCCCTCCCTCCCTTGTTTGTGTGCTCCTTGTCTCTTGCGTTTCTGCAGCTCCCTGCTAGCCGGCAGAAAGAGGAAGTAGCTCCCAGCTTGCAATTGCGGTTTTTTGCTAGCTGCTTAACCACAACTGCAGAAGTTAGCTTAGGTGCAGATAGTATTGAGATTAACCCTTTCAATTCCCTCCTCTTCTTTTGGACAACCTATCTCCTAGGTTCGTCCTGGTCTCTTGGGTTTATAATCCTGGGGGAGAACAATAAGGGCCATGATATTTTTATTTTTTTTGCATCACACCTTGTAAGCATTGCACGAAGCAGGGTATACAGAGGCAAAGAAGCAGAAGGATTAACAGCGGCCCTGCTAATAATACCACAATATGCCTGAGCCAACTGCCATGAGGCAGCCAGGAATATAACCAACCCCATAGATCACCTCCTGTAGTTTTCAGCGGGTTTCCAGCTATCATTGTTTCCATGTGGTCAATGGTGGCTGAAATATTATCTGGGACATATCTATTTTATTGCTGAAGGGCCCACTGATACTCGTGCTCTATCAGCTGCCTTGCTTCTTGGGAGGTTGTGTCCCACCTCTCTAAGGAGGAGCCTATTATCTTAACCAATTTTCCCACCTGTCCTTGTGGATGCTTAATACTCTCATGATTTCTTCCCAACATACTGTATCCGAAAGGGGCTTCTCCCTCTACATATATTAACATATACCCACAGGAATATATATCCACCCTTGCAGAGGCCTGACACACGGAGTGACCATATCAAAGAGTTCTGGCCCCAATATCAAAAGTCCTGGCGGTGCCTTAAAATTTGCTGGGGGGAAAAAGTCTCTACGTTGGGGACGCTGCCCGCGGGCGTCCCTCCCATCCACTTGTCCAGTCGTCTGGCGCTCTTCTGGAGATGGTTAGCTTCAGAGGATCATCAGGATTTGGTGTAACTGTCCAGTCTAAAATAGCCTTCTTCACTTAAGTGTGGTGGACCCAAGGGGTGAGGTCAGCAACTTCAACAGCAGTGGGCCTGGGTCCACCTGTTAAAAAAGAGAGAAAATCTCGGGAGAATAACTGCACATAATTATCAAACTGCACATTTTGACTAGCATGGGGGGTTATTGCAAAACTGAGTGGACAAAGGCTGGTCCATTGTCAGATCCTATTGACCTAGGTAGCCCATAGCGGGGAATGATCTCCCTAAGCAGGCACCTGGTTACCTCGGACGCCCCCTCAGTTCTGGTAGGCCAGGCTTCAACCCATCCTGTATACGTGCAGATCGCCACGAACAGGTAGCGGTATAGTCCACAGTGGGGCAATTCAGTGAAATCCACAACAAGGTCTTCCAAGGCTACCACTGCATAGCCTGCCTTCCGCTGTCCAGCCTTAACAAAGCTGCTTCCATCCACAAACCATGAAGGCCAGTGGGGGTTTGCTTCATCTTTGAGGTCTGGTCGGCTGGAATATTCTTCATCCATTACTTCAATGCAATCGTGCATCTGCTCCTCACCTTCTCCTACTGGCAACAGGGTAGCTGGGTTGAGGGCGGTGGTGACCTGAAACTTCAAACGCGGATGCAGCAGTAACATCTGGCACTTTCTCATCTTCGCTTGGGAGAGAAAATAGGTACCCTTCATGTCAAGCAGAGCTGGGACTGCATGCGGGGTCACACAAACAGTGTCTTGGCCAAAAGTAAATTTGTCTGCTTTGTTCAGTAGGGTGGCTACTGCCACAACTGCTCTCATGCACGGCGGTAAGCCTTGTTCTGTAGGCGTCAGGCGCTCAGATAGGTATGCCACTGGCTGTTGCCAGCTTCCCAATTTTGGCACAAAACCCCTTTCGCTGTCCCTTGGTCCTCATCCACGAATAGAATAAAGGGTTTCTCAGGGTTTGGGATGCCAAGCGCTGGGGCTTGCTGCAGTGCCCTCTTCAAATTCACGAAGGCTTGCTGTTGTTCTGTGCCTCAAACAAAGGGGTCTCTCTCAGTTCCTCTGGTTGACTCATGTAGAGGCTTGGCAATGATGCTGTAATTAAATATCCATATCCTACAAAATCCTGCAGACCCCAGAAAGCCACGGAGTTCTCTGCAGTTCTTTGGCTCTGGTATCAGGATAATAGCCTGCTTCCTTTCTTCACTGGTAACAAAGGGGTGTTTCACTGTGATTGGCATTGCCTCAAGATCCTATGTTGGAGCAGTCGCTCTAGATGCACCCACACTCCTTCAGTCGCCCTTCGTGGGATGGGATACTTATTTACTGCAACAGGATTGACAAATGGCTTGGGCTTCACAATTATTGGTGGGATATTCTTTGCCATTCCTGGGGGGTTGCCTTCAGCCCATACTGCGGGGTTCACTTGTTCCAGAATACTGGCGGGGATGGGTCCCTCCTCTTCTTTTACCATCATGAGGCGCCAGTACTCTCTCAGGGGTGCCTCCACAACCAGTTCCCCAAGTGACATAGTGGACAATGTGGCTTCTCCCGATGGCTTAAAAGTAATTTGGGCTTGCAACTTTACCAACAAATCTCTTCCTAATAATAGAATAGGGCATTCTCTCTTCTAGTGCCCTTCCTGTCGGCAGATGGCGCACTGATTCCTTCCAAGACGGCTTCGCCCTCCTCCCCGGGCACTTCCTCTTTCCTGAGGGGTGGGTGTGGTAGCCTGTAATGCCATCAACTTCCTTGTTTGATACTTCTCCTTTTTTCTCTGGGCTTCCTCATCTCTCTGATTGTAAGTGGTTTGAGCTAACTTCAACATCCATTGCAGCCCATGGTCAATGCACCCCTCATGCTTCTGGATTTTTTTTTTTTTTTTTTTTGGCGAATATCGGACGCTGCCTGAGCTACAAAGGCAGCCTTTATAATGGGGCGTTGGCAATATCATCTGGGTTCTCCTCAAAGGTAGGGTTCTAATTTCTCCAATTGCACACATCAGCACTTGAAAAAGGCACATGTTGGACTGTATAAGTGCGTGGTGGTGCTTCCCCACCCTGTCCTGGGGGGGGGGCCTGGTGGGTCATACACTCTGCGTAGAGGCATCATTGCAGTCCCACCTTTTTCTGTGCCTTATGGGACTTATGGAGGGACGCCCTGGTTGCTGCTTCTATTCATTCCTTCTGCCATTTCTTCCCTTGTGTTGGGGAACATCCTGCTGTTGCCAACAAATGGGAACTAACATCCACTTCTTTCGCATAGGGTTGTACATACTGTTGCAATCTCAATGTCCACCTTTTTTCCTTTCTTTGCTAACTCAATTAGTCCCTTCATAAACTCCTCATCATTCTCTTCCTCTTTGCTCTCTAATTCATCAACCTTGGAGGGTTCTGGCTGAGGGCCGGCTCCTCCCTGGTCCTGGGGCCCTGGGCCTCGGGGATTCGCTAGAGGGGCAGTTGGTGGAGCATAGGGTGGCGGCGGTTTAATGACTTCCCCCTCTTCTCCTTCTGGCTCTGGTATCACCGGGGGGGGGGCCTTTCTGACTTCCCTGCCGGTCAGACTGCACAAATTGTATTTTGTGGGGCGTCGCCTCGGCAGGCTTTCAGCCACGGTGGATTATTTTCTACATTGATTTTCCAGGTAGAAATATAAGGGATCTGGTCTGGGTGAACGTTCAAGATATTTTGATATAGTGGGTTGATTAGTTGCAAATTAAATCTGCCCTCCGAGGGCCAATTAGTTCCTTGGGTGGGCCAATCAACCTCACATAATGTCCTCATCCTCTCTCTTCTCAATTTGAACCCAATCATCATGCTTCGTAGCTGCTTTCCAGTTGGTTAAAAAGCATTTCAGAGGACTACGTTGGCTTGCCCCAGACCCCATTTTTTTTTTTTTCCAGATACTCCGCTCCTAACCGGGCTTAAGATCCTTTCACACACCAACCACTACAGACTGTGACTTGGCAAACTCGCGTTGCCAAGAAATGCACAGCCCTGCAATCGCTCGGCCAAGGGGACGCTAAGCCCCGGCCCACACTTGACAATTCAGCCACTGGAGTATCTGACATGCAACATACAAAACACACCCTAATATAATTCCAACATGCAACACACAAAACACACCAAAATAATTTTCCCTCTGTTTCCCCTTTCCCCAACCTTACTGGCGGCACTCTACTGCTCACAGCCAGGGGAAGCTGATCAGGCTTCCTACCACGCCCTTTCCCTTGGGCTTACCTGTTCCGCTGCGGACCCCTCCTTCGGCCGTCCTCTTTTCTCTCCCGACTGGGTGTCTCGGCTCAGGCACAGCGTGGCGATCTCCCCCTACAAACTGGCAGGGTGCGCGCTGGAGATTGCGAGCGCTGGTCCTGGTTGCTCACCCGGTCGAGTCTGGCCCCTCGGTCCACCTTTCGTGGGGTGGGGACCCATCCCGGACACGAGCCCCCAAAATGAAGCCTTAGATTAGCAGTACCCGGAGGTCCAGCGGTCCGCCAACCCCGTGGCCAGAGGGGAAAAACAATTCCAGAGACTTCTTGGTCAGAGAAAAGAGATTTATTGAGATCTGCGCAGAGGCAGCCAGTGGAGTCCTCTCCAAAGACTGGCTACGCCCAATTTCACATTTGCAAACTTTCTTATACCTTGAAAACACCCTTCCCTCCCCCAAGCTTCCCCAAAACCTTCTCCAATCAGCTGGCAAGTTTTAGCTTACTCCCTAATATGGCATATGGCTAGCTAAGCCCCCTCCCTCCCTTGTTTGTGTGCTCCTTGTCTCTTGCGTTTCTGCAGCTCCCTGCTAGCCGGCAGAAAGAGGAAGTAGCTCCCAGCTTGCAATTGCGGTTTTTTGCTAGCTGCTTAACCACAACTGCAGAAGTTAGCTTAGGTGCAGATAGTATTGAGATTAACCCTTTCATAATAAGCATACAAGTAAATTCCGTGCCTTTAACATTGCAATTTAGTGTTGATTAGAGGGGCACAAAAGCAAAATGCAAAGCATATTCTGTGGTATTGTATTAGTATAAGCAAGTGGGGAAGACCATCAGGAACATTAAGAGCTGTTTTAAAGATTACAGTTAAATCCTAATAGATAACAGGTGTTAAATAGTAACAAGTCAAAGACTAAATGTAAGACAGGGCAGAGGTCCTGTATCTTAAAATTTTGATTTTGTTCAAAGGTTTTGCATGGTTGCAATGCAGCGGTTGTTGAGGTCAGAAATGCATTCCAATCAGATTCACCTGTTCTTCAAAATTGGGGTGCTCGTTAGGAAATGAGGGTCTCGGATCACAGAGAATCGAAAGGCTATTTTAGCACTTTGGTTGCATTTTTACTGCTGTATTCCAATATCCAAAAATTTTAGAGGCTTTCCTATACACTGCTGCCAATTTAAACCAAGGGCCAAGCTGGTAAGTTTTCTGGAGATACTGTTGGGTGATTCAGCTGAGCATTCTGGTCTTAGAAAACTGAGCGGTAGTACTGTGTCCATTCTTGGGGTTCAACAATACAAATTGGCCTACTACGCTCATGCTCCAGTAGGCCTGATATGGTACGCCAGAAACAGGATGTGTCCTTGTTGTGCAAGGCCTTTATTAAGCTGTACCAGGCGTTTCTTTCAGCTCTCTGTCTTTTCCATTTAAGGGAATAATTTCCTCCCCATTTAGCTATGTAAAATCCCATTTAAATTACCTTTTCTCGCCTCTATAGATAGTGAGTAGACTCCTCCAATCATACAGAAATTGAAAAACAAAACAAAAAATCCAGACGTTAACAGAAAGTTTGTGAGATTTAGGAAGGGAATGAATTTTATTCTTGGTTAGCTCTAGTAATATTTTGAATGGCAGGTATTTTTAAAAAAGCTAAGTGAAATTACAAATTGTTCTTAACCTATGAATTCACTTCCTAGGTCAGGCAAGAGGCACATTATATAGCCTCTCAACAGTCTGGCTCCAGCAATGACCAGAAACCTCCGAAAAGCTCACAAGCCAGGCATGATGCATAAAGACAATCCAAGGCTTGGCTTGTTTGTTTTTTTTGCCAGCATTTGATAATCTGTAGGTATGAAGGTTACATTGTCAGTGGAAAGCCAGTAGAGAAAAAACAACAATATTTAGACACAGAAATATTTTGTTCACAAAAAAATGATGCTGGGCGACCTTACAGGCCAGTTATACAAAAGTTTGAAGGTCATAGTTTTGTTGTGTTCATAGTTAACTTGTCTTTTTCGTATAGCCCTTCCCATGGAATACACCTTGCCCATTCTTGTTCCTTTGTGATCACTTGCAATATGGTAAATTCTTCTGCTCACATCCCTTTATAAAGAAATACTTGACTACAGGGGCTCTCCTCCCATTACAAACACAGTGGAACCTCAGTTTTCGACCTTAATCCATTCCGGAAGACCGTTCGGCTTCCGAAAAGTTTGAAAACCGAAAATCAGTGGGTTGTCAGCAAAGTCAATGGAGGGGGAATGAAAAACGCAGCTTGGAAGTTATTTGGCTTCCAAAAATCATTTGAAAACCAAAGCAGTTACTTCTGGGTTTTCAGCGTTTGGGAGCCAAAACGTTCCAAAACTGAGGCGTTCGGGAACTGAGGTTTGACTGTAGCAAGTATGTGGGCAGAATTCCCATAATGACACAGGGCTAAAACCCCTCTTCTCCCTTTTCATGGCATTGTCCTGATCCAGGTTTTCCACCCCCACTTTCTTTTTAACAGCTTCACAAGAGCAAATCATGTGACAACCATTGTGTCAGGTTTGACCAACAGGTTATCACTGGAAGATTCTAATGTCACTGTGCTCCACTCTTGGCAGAAGTGTTAGCGATAGCTTGATCTGATGCAGAGTAAGGCATACAAATGGGCTCGGTGAAGCCTAAATCTGCATTCGACTCGGCTGCAAATCAATGATAATAATTTCAGAAAGTTCAAAAGAGATAAACAGCTGATTCATCTAGACAAAAACTGAAAAGCAAAAAAAAAAAGGTGGGGGTAGAATAAGCAAAATAAAAAATGCAGGAGGTTGTATTTTTGCCACACTGTTACTTTTCATATCCACTAATGAAATATTCATGATTTTTGCAGCTTGGAACTGTTCGGTGACTTAAAAAAAATGGTGAACTCTGTAGCAGGATGATGTGCTATGTGGGTTTTATGCATTTGGAGATTCAATTTTTCATGTGGCACTTTTAGGATTTTAATGTATTTCACAGTTTTATGAATTCAACAGTTCACCGCAAAAGCCTTTCGAGAAAGGCTCAGCATCACAAGGGAACAGGCCAAACAGATCTGGAGAATATTCTTCTGTGTCAACCCACTCAGAGCCAAACTGCATGCTATGCTGGCAGGTGCATGACTGATTTCCAGTGTTTGTTACCAAAGCCAGGGCTCAGGCTCCTAAGCCGAAACAATGCTGGGTGGGGAAGATCCCTTTCTCTCAATCTAAACTGTTCCTCACAAGCTGCTATATATTTTAAAAACAAAGCGCGAGATTCTTTTTGTAAACTGCTTTGAGTTTCTTTTTTCTACAACCAAGCGGTATATAATTTTTAGAAGATATTACACTGCAACATATAGTTTGGCCTGCCAAAGAACTACTAGGAAGTTTGATCTGGCATGTTGTCCAAATCCAAGGTCATGGGTTTGGTTCTCTCCAGACTAATCACAATCTCTAACCGTGGTTTGTTCTTAGTTTGCGGCTAGTGGTTAGTCTGGAGAGAGTTAAACCACAACCCTGGGTTTGGATGGCATGCTAAGCAAATCTTTGACTTAGGTGCAGCCTATGTTTCAGTCTAAATATTGTGTTATAAGAAATGCTGTTGTAATGCAACAAATAAAGAAATAGGGCTCAACATTTTTGCTACAAGCTACATACCTATAGAGTAGGGGTCTCAAAACTGGAAAATGAGAATTCATTTACAAGAGAGAGGGCAAATTCCCCTAACTCTATTCATGTGCATACCTAATGTCACTTTCTAGGCCGTTTTTCCGACCTTCCACACTGTATCGCTGAAAATCTAGAACTATCTTTGAGCACTGAACAGAGAGGAGGGCACATCAGGAATGGGTGGGTGGTAGTTGCATATGCTCCTCAACCACAACCTACCTTTCCCCTTCACACACAGTTCTCAGAATCACAATTTCCTAGTTACCATGGCTCAAGAGAAAGTTTCATGACTATTGATATGCTTTTTGGCTTCTGTAAGGTCACCAGTGTATAAAGCATCAATCTTTAGCCTACCTGTCTGGGAGCTTCACAATGTCTGCAGGCTTTGAAGGGAATGAAGAGGCTACAGTACTACTTCGGAGGGAAAATCTCCTTACGAGCTTAGAATATGTTAGAGCAGGGTGTGCCACTGTTGAGCTGGCAGACACACATGTGCTCACAAAGGCCTTCCCTGGTGGCCACAGACTGAAATTAGACATGGAAGAGGGATTCTCTTGTAGCCAATGGAATAGGTTGGGGGTGCTTGATATTGGGGTGGGGTGCCTATGACAGTTTTTCCCATTTGCAGATGGGCCCATGGGCCCCAAAAGGTGGGAGCCTATGTGGGAAACTGCCTAGTAGGATTTCAGTTGAGATACAGACAGATGGGCAGGGCTTCTATTCCTGGCTGTGATGGAAGAGATGGTCTCAATCATCTTCCTCTATCATGTTTGCACTCTACTGAAGGCCCACCATGGAAGAAAAAAAGAACTGCAATTCCCACAGCCTTTTCAACATAATGGGGATAAAGTCTTGTTTAACTTAATAGATTTTTAATGTGAAATATGTACTCAAGCAACATTTAAAACATCAGAGGATACATAGTAGAATTAAGAAACAGAATTCCATTGTTATGCTTCTCTGAAATCTACTGTGTTCTGCATAATTCAAAACACCACTGACATTTTCTCTGGGTTAAGAAAATTGCCTTAAGATTCAAGGAACTGGAAATAAAAGCTCCAGATCAATGTATACTTGATTCCTCTCACCTGTAAGCAGGTTGATTCATGCGTTTTAACACAGAGAGAAATGTATTGACATTTCAGGTCCATTTCACACACAAAAATTGAAGCAATTATGCAGGAATAAAAGTTGCATAGACATTAACTTGAATTTTGTTCCACTGGAGCACCATACGAATCTGTCTTTTATGGCATAGGAAACATTGGAATATTTTCTAGGATAAAAATTCTTCCTGCCTGAGAACTGAAAAATCCAAAACAAAAACAACTCATTGATGGAGAACTGGAGCCAAGTGTCTGTCTTGGAAGACCCATGAGTTAAAATTATTAGCTAATGGCTAAAATGTACACTTATCACAATGCACGCTGCCAAGGGGCCAATAGAAATCCTGACTTTATCATCAACATACCACAGTGGCTAGTGGAGTGCCACTACGGGATCCTACATTAATGATGCCTCTGTCGTTTATAAATTAAAGAGGTCTGTTATTCAGCTACAGAGAAGTTAAGCTCCATCAGATTTTGCTAACCTGTTATTTCAAAAGATGCTCACTTAAATATACTCACTTTAAACAGATTTATTGTCTATTATTCAACAGAAACTAATGAAGCACCTCTTAGATCTCTGCACTTTCCTCCTGTTGGGATCTACTTCCCTGACACAAAGAATGTTGGCTGAAGTGCAAGCATGTCAGAGATATGCACACACCCATTTAACAAACTGACTCTCAGAGTGAACTGCTCAAAAATACACAGCTCCCTGTGTGACATACTCCCACAAGAACTGCATTACAAATTCCAGGGATCCTTCATTCCAGCTGGCATTTTCCATGGATGAGAAGAGCCAACAAGGGAGGGGAGAGTGGTTCATTAGGGCAAGTGGAGCACTGCCCCAACAACCTCATTCTGCCCTCAACCAGCCCCCAGCTGCCTACCTCCTGACTTACAACTAGTCCAAGGGATAGCACTATTTGTCTGCTTCATCCCCTCCTTCGTCTCAGTGTTGCCCTTGTAGAATTCAGCAGAAAGGTGTGTTGGAATGAAGTTATATGGCTTTAGCAGAAAGGTTATAAGGAATTAAGTATAAATAGATTTTTAATGTATTAAAGGGGAAAAAATAAGGTTAAAATAAGTTAAGATAAAATACAGGACAGAAAACTGAGGAAGATGGAAAGGATTTGCTGAAACAATTAATTGAGGTGGAATACAAAAAGGGAGGTGTGAGGAAGTCGTGGAAATAAGTGAATGAAAGATAAGATACTGAAATTATGGATGTGTTTTAAATTGTGTTTGTTGTATTTTGTTAATTTAATGTTTTTAGTGTCAGTGTTATGTAGTGTTTTTGTTTTTGTATTGTATTGTATTGTTTTGTTGAATTATTTTACTTTCTTTTATACTCTTTAAACTGTTAATAAATATTATTTTTTTAAAAAAGAATTCAGCAGAAAGGTGGATGGGGACAAAACTAGATCTTAGTTGGCTCTGCCTGACAGTGGCTCTGGCCTCGCATACTATTGGGCTTCCTGCCTTCTCCCCTACCAGTCACAATGGGCACAACCAGGCAAACACCATCATAACAAGGATGCTGAGGTGTTTTACAAATGCCAGAACATATTTCAGTAAATGAACCTGACACTAGATCATAGGAAACAGTTCTATAGCACATTTCTTATGTTACTGACACACAAAATGCCATATTTCCAGCTATAAACACAAATCAGGTAGCCAGGTTTGCAAGAAGCTTAGACGAAAGCAAGCAAAAACAAAAACTGAAGAATTACCCATCAATGGACCAATTTTTCAAAACTGTCTAGGCAATCTGTGCAGGGTGTGTGTGCATCTTTGTGACAGATCTGAGCGGGGCCCAGAAAGAGTATGCTTCTGCCCTGTAAGGGCGGCTGTTGAAGACAGGAAGATGATATCTTAACATCTTCCAGAATGAAGCAGAAGATTCAAATGATGCTTAGGTCTGAAATGCCACTTTTAAGAAGCTACATAAATCTGCTGCTTTCACAAGCAGCAACATGACGTCATTCTTTTAGTCGTACCTTGGTTCTCGAATAGAATGCATTCCGCGAGTCCGTTCGATTCTGGGCATGAACTATAGCACACACTTTTTCCATTTCCATCTACTGTAATTGCAGAAAAACACTGTATCAGCTGTACTAAAGGAAACACCATAGACTTGATGAAGCTCAGCTGTCCTACTTACAATGGGAGTGCACTCTTGGAAGAACGTCAAAATTTACCAGTGGCTAAAAATTGCAGAGCAAGGCTAGTAGAAGTGAGATATCCACCATTACTTACCTTCTTACTGAGTAACCCCTGAAACATTTCCATTGAAACCCCAAGATTCCCCAGAACCACTTGCTCATTCTCTCTACAGGGTTCCGAAAGGCAAATCTCTGTTCTGGATCAGTTTTCAATACTACCTGCCCTAAAGTCAGCTGTCATTAAAAAGAATGTTCCAGCTAAAATGATCAGTCCATATCTAAGCAATAGAAGCCATCATATGAGAAATGGGGCATCACATTGAAGTATTAATTGGGATGATAAAGCACAAGTCCAAAAATACAGCACATACTCTAGCAGCAGTATTCAAACAAGAGGCATCAAGCCAGCAAGAAGCTTACATAATTGGAAACCTAATCAGGTCAAGGGAATGTTTTCATCATGTATTGAACTGACCTTTGATGGAAGCTCTGCATGCAGCTTACAGTATCGTTCACAGTTGTGCTGAATATGCTTGCACATCCACAGTCATTCCAAACTAAATTAATTTTGCAGGTTTCACAAACCTACTAATCCATCCTTATTGCCAAACTATCAAGCACTTTCCTGTAATTGAGAATGATAGAACTGTGGTAGAGTAATCTGAAATAGTTTAAGAAATGACACGTCTAAATTTGCCAGGTAGTACACAACTTCTACCACTTATTCCTCGGGGATGTAAAATGTTCTCTGCTGCCAAGACAAAACATAAAACAGATATGGAAATTTTCCACTGAAAGGTTGGGAGGAAGCAATTACCTGCAATATTCTGATTCATGCTTAAGGAAATGAATGAGATAATAAAATGGGGTAAAATTTTTTGACAAGAATAGCAGGATTTCCTTCTCAATGTAGGCACGGCCATGGAAAACAAACCGAACTACTGCATTGTGGACAATTTCCCATTGAATTAGGCAGTTTTGATCCAGATTGATCAATTTCTGTCTTCCCTATTTAACCCTAGAGCTGCTTCAGTTGATGGGCCATTGGCCATGGTCACCCAAAAGTGTAGATCATACCATTGCCATTCATGTAACATGAATTCCAGTTAAGCTTGGCCCCTTCAAACCTCCCACTCACGCCATCAACATTCAACTTTGCTATCAGGATAGAAAGATGTGACTATAAAACCTGGAACATTCTGCAACTTAAAAGGGCAGCAATAAACAAATAGAGCAGAAGGAATGTACTCAACCACCACATGAGCACCCTAATGCTGGTGACAGGTTTTCAGAAACCCATTTTTGAATTAATGTTATAAATACCAACATGTGAAGCTCAGGAATTTTTCCAACCAACCAACTCTTTGTCCACCTTTGCTCCACTGAGGGTGATATCCAGGCTTGAGGGGATTCCAGTATCTTTATACAATACATAAGCAGGAGGTTTTATGAAATGGGCCTTTCAGAGAGTGCTACACTCAAAGAAGATGCATTCAACTTACTTTTCCCTTCTCTGCATTCTAAAAGATATATGACTTCTTCCATAGACTGAATTTGGAAACCCAATCCCTAAACCCATTTGGCTCACAGAGCCAGTGTTAGAAAAGGAAATATGAAAGCTAGGAGTTAAATGGCACCTTAATCCGAGGTTATGGGCACAACAGAATGTCTAGGCGCAATTTTTAAATAACAAGAATACAAAGCTAAAAATGAATAAACTGCAGCTAAAATACTATGTTCATTTTTCACATGGTCTACTCCTTTCCCTGCCCACCCCCCTAATATTCTTAATAGGGTCTCATAAGTCAGTAGCTGGACGTGGGGAGGCAGAAAAAGCTCCTCCTTTCCTTCCACTCTGAAATCTGAAATCTTAGGCGCAGTACTGTGCTCAGAGCTCAGAAGCCACTCGTGCTAATGAAATTCCCTGTAGCAAAATGCGCCTAGAACAATGGGAGTTTCGAACACTGCACAGAGCAACTCAGATTTCAGAAGTTCCTTTTGCTTGTTCGCTCCTTTCCTTTCAACCATTTCAACTCTGTTTTTCCCTCTAGGCTTTCCCCATCAAAAGCATATAGTATTTGTCCCTGCGCCATATGCCAACCATTTTAAAGCATTGACACGAAGAGTAAATGTTTATCTTACTGAGATTTGTGTGACTGTGGTGAAGTCTTTCTTCAGGTACAGGCAATGCTGGCACACCAGCGTAATTAGAAGTGTTGCTGGATACAATTGCTGTCTGGACATCCATTTCACACAGTGCACCTGCTTTTTCAAGAGGAGTACAACTAACAACAGCTAGCATAAAATGCAGCAACTACTTATCAGTCTTGACTGGATCTGGTTACTTGTAGCATATGACTTCAGTATTGTACAACCCTGGTTTCACTGCCCAATTCAGAGTGCTGGTTATTATCTATAAAGCCCAATAAGGTCCCAAAGGACCATAAGATTACATCCTTGACATCTTATTTAATTTTAAACTTTCTAAAATGCCCTTCACCCAAATGGATTCTGGAGCAGGGTACAATACTAAATATGCAAAATAACAGCATAATAGCATTTATGCAAGCAATAAAACAAAACTGCAGAACTATTGAGCAAGCAAATCTGTTATCAGCCATGGACATCTAAGATACGGGATGGAAATCAGGACATAAATAAAGGCATTTTTGTAGGATAGATGTATACATGCCCACCCATTGTACTATACCCAGTGTAATGTAAGAACGTTCCTCTACTAGAAAACCACATGACTGCCACTATTTTACTAATTTGGGAAGAAATGAAGAGGGTGACTGTGCATACAATCTGCCCTAATAGCGAACTCTTTTATTATTATTCTCAAATAGTTAACATTATCTAGTTCAACTTTCCCTTAAAACAAAGCCATCTGGAAAATCTTAGCAAATCTCTGTTGTGATAGAAGATTAATAGAAAACTAATGTGAAAATGGGAGTAAAAATCTTTCTATAGTTCATTTAGATATAATCCATCTAATGAACAAAATGGCAAATTAAGTGATGCAATTATCACTGGAGAATTTTTTTTTTACTGCAATTCATAAAGACGTGTACTGACAACGCATTAGTAACTATAATAGTTATCGGTCTGGTATATATTAAGATTGCCGATAAAGCTGTGTTAGCATAAAATAAGAGAACCTTATAGATATAAAAGCCACAGGAACCAATTACAATTTGGACATTGCAGTTCTTCTTATCGGTCATCAGTTTGCTTTCATGCCAGCCAGCCCTGCAAAAAAAAAAATTAAAAAGGAAAGATAAAAGCAGCACAATGTTGTCCTTCTCAGGACCATAGAATACTAACTAAGCTACCTGGGCTGCTAAATTTGAATATATTCCTATGTCAGAAACTCCACACCAGTGTAACACCAGAGTTACACCAGCATAACAAATGCCAGAATCTGCTAACTCGGGGTGCAGAAATGGGCAGCACTGAGGCAAATCAGTAGAGGAGCAGGATTTAGCTGAGATCCTAAGCTCCATCAGACCTGAGTTTCACCTCCCGCGGCAGCATAAGGAAATTAGGGGCTAAGCAGGATAAAGGAGGAGTTCTGGTGCTGAAAAGGCAGTTTACACTCTTGTAGCAACAACCCCACCCATTATACCCTGAATTAAGAGAGTATCAGTGCTCTGAGGAGATTCTGGGAGTTGGCAGCTGGTAGATAAACACGAGAGTAAATATAAAATACTGTTATATAAAATTCTGGTGAATGTGCAGATCAAAAGGTAAGTAAGGACAAATCTAGCAATGAAGTTAGACAGTGGAAAGTTGGGGTATGGCTTTTTATTTGCTGGAGAGAAAAACTAGGTAATGGGAAGGAAAACTAGGGGAGGAGAATCAAATTGACCGGCTGGGGGGCGGGGAATGCTGTACAGCACAATGGAAGGGACTCTACTGCCCAAGTGATGATTGAAGCAAAGATGATGGCAGCATCCAAAACAGAGCTACAGTGACCTGCCTCCTAAATATGTGGAATGCCTCTCCCGATAGGAACATACCCAAACCATTAGCTCTTCTTCTGAGGCCCTTCTCCAGGTCCTCCCTCTGAAGGAGGCTCAAACAGTCGTGGCAAGAAAGAAGGCCTTTCCAGTTGTGGCTCCCCATCTGTGGGATGCTCTCCCCAGCCAGGTCCACCTGACACTGTCATTGACATCTTTTCAGTGCTGCCAAAGCTTTTCTGTAGCTGCTTTCATTCTGTTTTTATGGTACAATGTATTTATATTTAACATGTGTTGTGAGTCACTTGGAAACCTTTGGGTAACAAGCTAACAAGTCTAATAAATCATCATTATCACCTATCCCATTCTCTGTACGGAGAGTGCCCTATACCGAAGGGATTCTTTTTCAAAACAGGGTGTCCTGAATAGGCCATATACCAGAGTCATCTTCCATGTTACTCCTATTCTTCCAAGACCTTTGCATTGCTCTCGCCAGCTTCTTACCTACCAACCTGTAACTTTCAGCTTTAGCCATGTAATTTTCCTATTAGGTTGCCCTATCTCAGCTTCCTAAATACAGGAAATATATGCAAATATGAGTGTGAGTTTTAATCATGCATATTAAGTAAACTAAAATTAGAACACCTCACGTGTATGACTTTCAGTATGTGCTGCATCTAAAATATCAGTGTGTGGAAACTGCCAAGGACGCACCTCTTTCACATTAAAGATTTGGTTTCCAGAACCTGTCTTGAGACAGGTTTTTGTTTCCTTATTTCTAACCAGTGCTGGTTTTCGGGGGGGGGGGATGCCGGTACTCACCGTGAAGTTGTTACAGTAAATGCCATACTTTTAACATTTTTGTGGGGTGCCAGTACTGCGTACTCTCGAGTACCCCCAGAAAAAAGCACTGTTTCTAACCTAAGAGAACAGCAGCATCTGTGGTTCCTTGAAAAGAATCTTGATGGAAGAAATATTTAGTCACATTCTCCTGAACAGTAGTATAGAAAAGAGGCAAATGGTTTCCTTTTGGGAGCTGAGTGACAATCATCTTAGAGAAAACACATCCATCTCTAATTCCTAAATATACAGCCATTTCATTGTAGGCTTACAGTTGGCTTGGTGGTCCACTGCTGCAGCTAGAATTATCACCTGACCTGGGTCAGGGAAAATAAATCTGGAAGGCTCCTTCTCACAGAGTTATACAAAAACTTGGTCACGCAAAGTACAGGGTGTGCTTTACCTGATTGCATCAGAGAACTGCAGGAACACAGCTTTTAACCTGCACTTCATTACAGAGGTATGAATGGGGAAGGTGGAAGGAAGGGAACATAGCAAAAAGAGTGTGATGGACTGTTTAAATGTGCGGAAGTTAGCTGATCACATTGATGTGAAAACACCTGCTTTCAGTATAACAGGCTATAATAAAATTGGCAGTTCTAAAAATAAGGAAATTGTGAGAAACTCTAATGAGTGGTTTCTACGTTCAACCGATCCTTTCCTTGCAAAATGACATTCATGTGTGCTTTTCACTTTCTCAGCACAAGTCACTTCAGTTCACAACCCTCAGCCTTCAAGATTATATGCTTTCATTATTTCGTCATTTTCTGTCCATTTATAGCAAGGTCACTTATTTGTTCTAAGTGGGGAAAGTGTCCTGTGACATTTGGAATGCCAGGGAAAAATACGCAGTGGCAAGCTGCAAGATCAAGCTTTCACTCATCAGGAATTTAACACTCCTGCTGAAATATCTGCTACAGCCAGTTAACCTTGACAGTGCTCTGGGCAAGACTTTAATAAGAAAACAACCCCTACACGACGGGCAGATGACTTCCCTGATTGTTCCTTTCCAAAAGGCTCTCACCTGTCTCTTTCAATATTCATTTACTTTTTCAGTATCGAGCAGGCAACCAAAATGAGTCAGCAAAATTTTAGCTCTTTATTTTAGCACTCTGAGGACAGTAATAATAGTGCAGCTGCCATTTCAGATGAATATTCATCTGGTATTTTGATAACATCGGAGGGAGATTGCACTCTACCCACACCCACAAAATGTGTCAAGGTTGAAAAGACAAGTTTTCTGTAGGGAAATAACAGATCTTGAGAGTTTACTTTGCTCAGCATCCACGCCAGGAGGTTCCCAAGTGAAATAGCAGAAAGCTTCACCACCATTGCTGAGCCATGTTGGGAAGGCCACAAATCCTAAACCCTCCTCATTCTGCCATCACCTCCTCAAAAAAACAGACCCTATTTGACTCAGTGGGAGGAGGTCATGACTAAAAGAAGGTGGAAACCCCATCCCACCTTCCAACCTGGCAGAATTTAAGAAATGGCATCTCCTCCAATCACAGATTTTCAACGCCTTAGGAATGCTCAGTTAGTCTCAAAGGGCCATAGAAATAACTTTTGCGGCTGGGGGAAAAAAAACCGAATTCAAATTGTAAAATTACACTCCATTACTTCTTCCTAATTTTGAGACATAATAATAGCTGCAGAAAAAGGGGCTTTTGGAAATCATCTAAAAGATGAAAAGGGGATGTTATCTATGGCTTATTTGAACTGCGAAATGCTAGCCATAAGCCTATATATAAGGCAAACCAGACAGTGTGCTTGTGCTGTCAGGTTGGATAAATTGATTTTGACATAATACATTTAATTCTAGGTTTTAAAGTGTACCGATCACTACAAGGAAGGGTCAGTATGTACTTTGGGGCCAAAAATAGGAGACTGAAAATAACTCTTCTTCACGCCTGTTTATTTGGTCGAAATGGCAAACAAAGGTCAGCTGCTCACAAGACAGTAGACAGGTCAAAGCAGGTTGCACTTATTTTTATCTCTCCTTGCTCTACTGTCTCTCTATACATGAAGGTCCTGTAACAGACTGGTCCTTTTGCAGAACCAGGGTGCTGCAATAGATCATCTAGGGGTGCTGGCATAGGCAAACCCCTCTGTTCTGAAACCTGTCTGTGCACCTGCCTGAACACCAAACAAGACACAAAGACAGAGAAAGCAACATTGGGATTGCTGTCAGGTTGCAGCATCCAATGCTTGCTTTAACTCGGCCTGGCCCAAGGGAAGCTTTTGGTAACTGCTTTCCAAATAAAATAGTGTCCAGTGCTCCTCCCCATCTAGTCTTTCAAAAGGGAAAGGCTGAGTGGAGGAGAGCGTGCACTTTTGGACTGTTGGACACCACTTACTAAAGTGGTGGAGCTGCCAGAGCTGGCTGATGTCACAGGCTGGGTGATATTCAGGCATGCGCTGAATGTAGACCAACCCAGGTCTACATTGATTGCCAGCAGTTCTTCAGGGCTTTAGTCTTTTCCAGACCTATCTGGAAATGGCAGAGAGTAAACCTGAAGCTTTGGCAAGCGAAGTACGTGCTCTGTCAGTGAACTAATATCCTGTCCTCCAAGGCTGCTTAATAGTCTCCCTGCTTGAGGCAACTGGGGTTGTCTGAGGTACAATGTTAAAGTCCGCTGGCCTAATTGTTCTGGGTGCCTTCAACATTTGTGCTATGGCCCCCCACATGTGGTGCAGCTCAGGATCTGATGGTCTTCACGATAACCATGGATTTGTCTCAATTTATATCAAGGCCCACTCATTTGACAGATCATGTGTCTATCTTTAACATTTACTTTGAGACTTCAAAGCACATACATTTCAGTAATCCTTGAGTGTCAGCCAGGTGCAAAAAATGGTACCCAGGTTTTTGGAGGTTCTCGCAAATGAAGAATCTTTAGGGGCGAAATGCACCTGGCGCCCTGCTAATTTCAAACCCTGGCGGCAAGATGGTAGCAGTCTGAAGGTAGTCTTATGAGTTTGGGGTAGTACCTTTGTAATCATGTTGTTAAAAGGTTGAGGCTTATGGGAATCTCTAAGCTCTGCTGGGCTGGAAGGATATATCAGAATATCCCATCCATAATATTTAAAAACTTTGTGTGCTTACAGTCTGAAAAGTAAGCTGATACCACTTTATCCAAGTGACAACATTCAAGAAGTAGGTCTGAAGACAATTTAATGAGAATAAACAACAAACCTTGTGTTCTGAACCTGAACACTTTTCATCTGTAGGTAGTTTATATCACTCTCTCTGTATGCCTTATGCAACTAAGAAATCAAACTACACAATTCTTTTTATATTCCCTGTTGAAGAGCGTTTGGACTTGAAATGTGCCAGGATTTGGCTTTTTTTTACACTCATTAAATTTCTTTCATATCCACTTCTAGAATGTCTGCTGTGTGATAAAAGAATAAATATTTAGTAACAAATCAGTATATATTTGCTTTAGTAAGATGGCTGAAATAGTACTATTAATTAAATTTATATCCTGCTGTTCCTCCAAAAGGAGACCAAGGTAACAAACAAGTTATAAAACAATAAAAACATCTCCAAACAATTCCAGTACAGATGCAGACTGGGAAAGATGTCTACTTAAAAGCCACCGAAAAGACATGTTGGATCCTCCTAACAGAGTGTCCATGTTGGGCGCAGCCCTGGGACTCCCCCTAACCGGCTTGGATGCGGGGCTTTGCCCCACTCCAGCCGGTGGTGCCATAATCATGCCACTGGCCTTTAGCCAATCGGCGACTTGGCAGGGGGCTGGGGGTTTGGGGGTACTTAATTGGCAGCGCAACATAGGGACCTCCCCTTGCTTCGTGCTGCCGAACACCCGCACACCCACCTGTTGGTTAGGTCCTGTCTGACCTTGCTTTGGACTTCTGTTGGTCGCCTGTTTTGGAACGGGGGCTGGGTAGGAATTTTTCCCAATGTGGCAAATTGGCAGTGGCCACTTGGTTTTTGCCTACCCCTTAGCAATCATCACAACTTTGTAAGGTTTGGCGGTTAGGCACTGGTTTTAGGGGGATGCAGGGAGGGGAGGTGTGGTGATCACCTGCCCCTCCATTTGATAGTGTATTCTGTTAAAGGAATCCAAGGTCTGGATCTCATCCGAAGCCCAGGAAGGGGCTAGGGCCATGCCAGGACCCAGGGGTGAGCTCCAGTTAATATGCATTGATGGAGCTCCCTCTGCTGGTAGTTTACCCTTGCAGGCTCCCTGCTGGGCGGGCAGGAGCCAGTATAGTCATTAGATACCAATGCCTAAGCCAATACCAGTCACACTTGTGTATTCAATAGAGTTGTGGCCTAAATTTGCCCATTAACCTTTAAACTAAAATTCTGTCTCCACTGTGTCTTATTTCCATGGGGTGGGTTTCAGGGCTTGACGTGCAACTGAGACAACATCTACCTATTATCCAAGGGGAGGGAATTAAAAAAGGGAGGTGCCATCACACTGAAAGCCCGATTTCTATACGGGGCACAACACACCTCCTAAAAAGATGGTATTTGCCAGACGTCATCATGTACACAATGCAGTGACAAACTGGGTATATAAGAGACGAGACAATCTTTCAGGTATCCTGGTCGCCAGCTGTATAGGACTTTAGAAACCAAAACTAGCACCTTGAGTTTAGCCCAGTACCAAGTGTATTTGAACACTGGCACTTAACACATTTGCAAATACACTTCTCAGTCAACATCCCCTTAAGATTAACGGGAAAGTTCTTGACACTGTTTTCTATCCCTTTGGATTCAAGTTCCATGATATCATCTTATTGTATCTGTGGTCCTTACTCACTTGGGAAAAGATCAGTCTTTCATGCCACCCAACATTTTGGAAGGGCAAAGCAAGACTCAAACACCATCCTGCATGGCTGCTGCATTGTTTGAGAGATGTTCAGTTATTTTCTCTTTTGTTTTGTTAGGGATGACTCAATAAAACCTCAACAAAATCTACTTCTTCAGTTTCCTGCATATCCTTCTCTGAGGCTAAAAAAACAAAGATCCTGAAGAGACATACCGGTACATATTTAAAAATGTATGATAATATTGATAGACTGATAACTGATTAAATGTAAAGAGCTACTGGATATAAGAAAACCTATCCAATTAGGATGCACGTCTGTGATTGACAGAGAAGATATAACCTTCATGCTATTTCTTATCTGACAATGAATATTGTTATAGGTCAAAATTAAATAACTCCAAATTTATCAACATCTTTACATGATGTGTCCTTGGACAGATTCTTCACTAGCATGACCTGCTGCTTTGAAATCTAAATCAAGTTATTTTCAACTTTATGACATTTCCTGCGGCATTTAGTCAACCAATCAATCTGGTTCTGAAGCTCTGGAAACAGTATCCATAAACAGAGAGAGCTGTTATGTTCAGTCAAGCAAGCAGAGTTAGCTTATGGCTTCAATGAAGGTCTTTGGGGGTGGTAGAATAAATAGGGGCAGCTTCTCTCATGAAGCAAAAGGATGCTGCTCTTCATTTTCCATTTCCTCCCCCTCCTCCCCATGATGTCTTTGTGAAGGAGTGTGGCTAACAATGCACATAAATTTTATCTGTTCTCCTTGGCAGCTCACTGTATATCACTTCTCATTTTAGTGCACCGCCCAAGCATGTGCAACAGGAAAACCATGTGCTAAAATTCCTATATCCAAGAAAGCAGAACAGGATTCAAGGCAGCAAAATATTATTGAAACAATGAAGCGTTCATCGCACCACAAACCCAAGTAAAACCATGGTGAGTCTTAACTATGGTTTATTAGTACAAGTGACCTCCCAACTTATAGTTCGCAAAGTTTATTTTACTAAACCACAGGTAAGTTCAAATTTCAGATGTAACACTAAACTGTGATTAATCAAATACAGAAGCTACCAATCTGTTCCTTGTTGCTGTACTGGAGAAAAGACCGGGGGTGGGGTGGTATACAAGCCTGAACTTTGCACAAGCTCATCCTTATGATGCTAAATAAAGGATGGGAAACTATGGCCCTCCAAAGGGTGTTGGATTCCAACTCCAATCAGCCCTAGTCAGCATGGGCAATGCAAAATCTGGAAGACCACAGTTTCCCTATCCCTGTGCTAAACTATGGTTTAGCACTGTGTATGGACACAGCCCATCACTTTTGCTTTTATCCTCTGCTACCTTTATTCCTTTTGTACTATTTTTCCTATTGCTATCGTTATTATTCAGAAGATTTATAAACTGCTTTAACCATGCTAGCTAGCAATGCAGCGTACACAAAAATTAAAGAGTGTCATAAGAGGGCAGTGTGGAGGCATGAGGCTCCAACTTCAGCATTGCACCAGGCACTGACAGTATCATCCAGCAGTTGTATTATTGTTGTTAGCATCTTCGGGGGGTTGAGATGGTGGCCCTGAAAAACAGCACAACTGAATGACAGATGAAATATGACATCCGAAAAGATTGGCTGGAAAGATCAGGAACATACAATTAGGGGAAAGAAAAGCAATATGTGACCAGACTAAGGATGACAAGGAAATGAGAAGTTCACAAAATGTCACAGAAACAAATGAGGGAAGAACAATAAATGGTAAACTAAAATTGATCTAACTAGAATCAGTTAACGAATTGATTTTTGTATAGCCAGACAGATTTACATTTTTAAACAATAAACAGCAAAGTCTCTCCAGAACACAGCTCTCAATAAAGGTGCTATTAAATCACCATCACTTATGACCTCAGGCTTTTATCTTTGCACCTCTTCAGTTCTCAAAAGACTTCCATTTTTACAATATGGTTTAACAGTGAGTGAGAGAGAGAGATTTTAAATTGTGTATGACAGTTTTAATATATATCACTAAGATTATTAGAATGTAAAGGGGTATTTTAAAACTCAGGCTTCAGTTGCAATGGTGCCTTTTCTCTGTATTACATCTGTATTACATATATTTTCAGATATGTCTTCTCAATTGGAACCAAATCACACAACCTAATATGAAAAATAATCTATAGAGCAGCTAGTCAACATATGTCCATTACTTCAGCCAATCATTCTTTTTCCAATTCTGTGTATCTGCTTCTATAACAAATTCAGTTACTGCTGAAGCTGTGCTCTTTGAAGAAGAATGAAGGCTCCTTTAAGAAGATAGTCGTGACAGTTGAGGGCAAAAATCCTGCTTTTGCTTTATACTTGTATTTCATAACAGAAATAATTCTCTGTGGAATTCCCTTTTTTAAAATCAAGGAGTCCACAGCTACAACTACTCAGCTCACATATGGATATGACTCATTCAAACAGTCATTTGATTTATGGAGAGTTAAATGGCCCTGTGGTTAAAACAAGGATGCTATTTTAAGGGAGATTTTTCTTTTCACATTGCTAGATTTCACAAGACTTTATTTGCAGTTCTTAACTTTAGCACACTAAACTCAGGACACTCTGGCTCAGGTGGTATAGAAAAGGACAGTTTTCATGTTTTCAGATGGTTCAGTGGTTCTTAAGTTGCCACTTTAAAAAAAACAGTGCACAAGAGACTGGACCGTATTTCTGGAATTTATGGGTTCAGGTCCCAGTTTTTAAAAAGTAGAAGAAATTGAAATGAAATTGTGGTACTCTTGAAGTAATCTTTTCCATGTTAAGACATTTATAGCTTTTTAGTGGTTTTCTTCTAAGAAGTTATTTTCTGTCCCTTACTAAATCTCAATCCCTTACTTACAGCTTGTGGAAGTGATTTCTCCAGACTGGGATCTCTAGCAGATAGCCTGCATTACTGGAGTCAACAGAGTCTGCAGGCGAGGATAAAATGAGGAAATTCTTGTAAACTGAATGGGTTTCTCCCCTGAATTTAGGAGTTGTGGTTCGAGGACCCGATCCCCGCAAAGTGGAATGAATACACAAGGACACGTGATATAAGGTTAATGGGCAAGAAAAGGCCACAACTTTATTGATTACAGCAAGTGAAAAGGTATTGGCTTAGGCATTGGATTACATCAGCTGACTCCACCCCCTCAGAGAGGGGTGAGTCTAAAACAAGGGGGTTTATTCACCAGTAGGTGGAGCCTGTTGATGCTAATTCAACTATAGGCTCTCCCCTGATGTCACCGAGGGTCGTGCCATGGCCTCCCGCCAAGCAGGCATCGGACAGAATACACGACCGCCAGATTCCTTTAACGGAATATCCAAAAATTGAAGGCATAGGCGATGGCCACACTTAGCCCTTCGATACACCACAACACATTATTCCAATGCCTAACCTACCCACCAATACCATGAAAGTTGTGACGATTGCTACGAGGTAGGCGAAAAAACCAAAAAGCCTAATGCCAAATGGAAAAATTCCTACCAGGCCCCCCAGACAACCAGGGCGACCAACCTAAGGTCCATAGCAAGACCAAAGAAAACTAAGACCCTGAGCTAAAAGGGAGTAGAGGGTGGGTGACTCGCGATGGGACGACAAAGAGTGAGGCCGAGGAGGGGCTGGCGCCGCAGCATTTAGGCTGCTGTACACGCCCCCCCGGAGGCACCTGGGAGCTCGGCTCCCGCCAACAACCACTCCCCTCTCTTCCAGGAGGAGAGTCTTTGTTGCACTAAACTCTACAGTCCCACCAGTCAATTATGATGAGTCCATTGTGACATGAGTTCTGGCTGTTCTCTGAAATGAGGAAATGGGCCAGACAGTTGACACTCTCACTCCCAAGTACCCTCTATCAATCAGTGTACCTCAGGCTCCTAGGTTTTCTGAGGTGATTTGAGGTGATGAAACAAGTGGATAGACAGCTAAAGTGATGGTGGAGACAGACTCAGGATGAAGCCACCTAAGCACATACCAAACTGGGCGCCACTGAAATTTGAAAAGCCAAAGTCCACCACTGCGTCCTGAACACTGTTTGATGGGACATAGGGGCTGCTGCTGGAAGGGTGAAACTTCTGAAAATCAGTCTGAGAAAGGGTGATCCCTTCCTCTCCCAGAAACCTCCTCACCCCATTCCATTTTGTTCAGGGAGGGTCACAGTCCTCCAAGATGCTTTTCAGTGGGTGTTGTTGTCTAGTGAGGTACACTAGACTTTCCTTTCATTAACTTCTTTCCACTCAATTACCACAGGATCCAAACCATTATCTTAAAATATTTTAAAATACAGTGGTACCTCAGGTTAAGAACTTAATTCATTGTGGAGGTCCGTTCTTAACCTGAAACTGTTCTTAACCTGAGATACCACTTTAGCTAATGGGGCCTCCCACGGCCGCCGCACCGCCACCACCGCCACACAATTTCTGTTCTCACCCTGAGGTAAAGTTCTTAACCCGAGGTGCTATTTCTGGGTTAGCGGAGTCTGTAACCTGAAGCGTCTGTAACCTGAAGTATCTGTAACCCGAGGTACCACTGTATTGTAAACAGAAAAAAGATGAATATAATTGGCTAACTCGTTCAGTTCAGCGCCACAGTTATTAAGTGAATAAAAGATTTTTGTGAGGTTTTTGCCTGTTCTTTTTATAGTTCATTTAGTTTCCAGGAAGTAATAATCATATTACAATTGATGTGCTTAGTTGTCACTGCAGACTTACCAATCAAACATTTATCTAATTAGCCTCTTCGTTATGTTTAAAATGGCCTATTTTTCAATTGCTTGTTTGCTACAAACAGGTTGTGAAAAATCTGTCTGGAACTTGTATTCTTGAAAATGTCTCTTTCTCTGAATAAATCAATATACTGAACATTTAGTGTATCTAAATGTGGGGTTGAGGGCAGCATATAAACTAATCATCATCATCATTATTGGCCCAGGCTTTATTAATACAACCACACATTGATATTTCTACATAGTAAAGTGGTTACTAAATGTCTTATAAAATAAAAAGAATTTGTTTCTCATTAGCACCCTATGAATTAAGAACATAAGAAGAACCTGCTGAATCAGGCAAACTGCCCATCCATTCCAGTGACTAGTTCTCACAGTGGCTAACTGGATGCCCATGGGATGCCCAGAAGCAGGACCCAAGTGCCATAGCACTCTCTGCACCTGTGATTCCCAGCAACTGGGATTCAATGGCATACCGCCTCTGGCAGTAGCAGCAGAACCTAACCCATGGCTGGCAGTCATTGATAGCCTTCTCCTCTGTAAATCTGCCTAATCCTCTTTAACCGTCATCCAAGTTGGCGGCCATCTTGTGGGAGAGAATTCTATAGCTTAACAATGCACCAATGTAAAAATAAGTACTTTCTTTTGTGTGTCTTGAATCTTCCAACATTCAGTTTCATTGAATGGCGCCAATAGCTATCAAGGTGAGATCAAGGTGGGAGATCAGGTATGGTTGTCCTCCAAGGACTTGCCTCAAAAAGAGAGGTGCAGGAAGTTGGGGCCACGAAGGTTGGGGCCGTTTGAGGTAGTGGAATAAATTAACCCTGTGTCGTTCAAGCTCAAGCTACCAGATTCTATGAAGATACTTACGGTATTTCATAGGGCTCTCCTATCACCAGTCACACCACCCTATAGGTATCAGGAACCGAGGCAACCTCCTCCACCCCTGGTAATGGTTGAGGAAGAGGAGGAATTTGAGATAGAAGCAATATTGGATTCTAGGCTATGCAGGAGGAAGCTACAGTATTTAGTTTCATGGAAAGGGTATGGGCCTGAGGAGAAGTCTTAGCAGAAGGCTAAGGATGTGCATGCCCCATTATTGCAGAGGGATTTCCATCGCCGTTTCTCACACAAGCCCAAACCAAGAGGGTGGAGGGAGGAGGTTACTAGTAGCGAGGAAGCAAATGAAGAGACTGAGGAGTGGTGGCGACCAGCCCAAGAAAGGTCCTTCTTCACCAGCAGCGAGTCTGAAGGGGAGGGGGGCTTAGAGAGGGGGTGATGTCAGAGACATGGCCCACAGAGAGGAATCAGCAGAGGGGGAGGAAGAGGCAGAGGAAAACAGAAGGCTGCCTATCACTTCTCAAAGCAGCCCTGAGATGCAGGAGCAGGAGGCAGGTGGTAGTAGCGGGTTGGATTCAACTCCAGAGGAGGAGGAATTGGCTGCACCTGACTCTCCAGAAGCAGGAGGTGGAGCAAGCGATTATAGCAAAGGAAGACCAGCTGGAAGTGGGGGTGGGGTCGGCATATATCTGGCCTTGGAAGGGGCCGGAGGCCAGTCGAGTCAACTGACTATGATAGTGAAGAATGAGCTGTGGGAGGCTCTGTTTGCTCTAAGCCTGTAATTGCCAAATAAAGCTAAAGGAGTTAAACTGCCAGCTTGCTGTGTCGTGTGTGAGAGATGTACTAAACCTAACAGGCTAATATTTTGATCCACTTCCTCCACAACGTGCATAATTTTCTACATATCTATCATGTCTACTCTTCCTCAACACTGAATGGAAGAGGTAAGCTCACTAGTTAGTATGTGTATTAGAGGTGCTATATACGCCAGTACATAAAGGCTGTTTTAAATGTTACAAGAACAAGATTATTCAAGAAATTATCTAAGTCATTCCTCCATTTTGGGAAAGGATTGACTCTTTTGAGGAGGGTAGGGTCTGGTTCATGTAGCAGGCTATAAATTAAATGTACACGCACATATGCATACATATACCTAATGTTCTGCAAAATGCTATCCTTGTGGTCTTCTTTAGGGATCATGCATTAGATTAGGACCTCCATACACAATGCCCAGGTTTGTGCCCCAAGGAGGTCACTTTGGGGCTGCTAACACAGGAATTTGACTTCACCTCCAGAAGTGCCCTCTGTAGTCCCTTGAGACAGATGAACACCAAAAACCAAACATTTGATGTAGCAGATTGTCAGATATTGTGGTCTAGGGTCAGACAGGTGGCCACGAATGGACAATCTAAACAACACCTCAGGCGAAGGAACAAGCCAGATTTGGCAGCTTTATAGGGCCAGGTAGAATCTATTGACCAATTGATTAACTGCTGGCTGGAAGCAGGTAGTTATCACTCTCAACCCTTTGTAGTAGTAACATTTCAGCGCAAAGATGCCAAGGCAGCAGCTCCTTCTTCTTTCAAGCTGTCTTAGTGGCATGCAAAGAAAGGAAAGAAATTAAGATTTCTGCTTAATGTAAAACTCCACTAACAAAGCAATTCGGAAAGTCCATTGCAGGCAGCCGAATCCTCTTTACTGAGTCACAAGCCTACAAAGGATAAAAAGCACAAAGCCCCCCTCTCTCTCTTTCCATGTACATAATTATGTCCAAGAACACTTTACGGATCTAAGATCAGTATGAATTAAATATCCACCCCCCTTATTGCCACACAATAATCAGTTCAAGAATTCCCAAGGTCTGTGATAAATGCAAATAATTTTACTCTACAAAATTGTTAACATGCATTTTCTCTTCCCTAGGCAGCAAAATAAAAGGGATCAAGAAGACACTACAACCAAATGCAGCCTGTATTTCAAGGCAATGGCATTATCTAGTTCTCCCAGTCTGCCTCCTGCCTTTCTGTCTTCCAAAGCTTTTGCCCACAATCTTTTCCAGCGGTTTTATTTCCTGGCCTTTCATCCTAATTAACTGTCATTTCATGGGCATCAGCTTTTTTCTGGCAGCTCCCAGGTTATCCATCCACAAGGTCTTAATATGTTTTTCACATTGATATCCTAACTGTAGCTATTTATAGACACTTTAGAAGCTCTAGCGTGCCAGTCCGTCAGTAAGTGTGTCAGCTCACTTGCCTTGGATTCCCTGCATGTTACAATAAATCCACAGCCAATTTAGAAAACCCTCACAACCATGCAGGAAGCAGGAAAGAGGGAGATACCAGGGAGTTTCCCAAGACACACATATTCAATTAATTTTACCAACACAGTGATTTTCGAAAATACCCTTTTAGGATCCCATGTTCAGATACATTGCTAATCCATGATATGGGAATGAGGGTGCATGAACCTTGGGTTCATGTCCTCTTTCTCTTCATTTCAATGTATGAGATCTACCCACAATTCCCCCATGACATAAAACTCTAAAACTCTGGTTTGTTCTAACTACGGCTACTTAAAACAAACCAGAGTTTGATAGCCTTGTTTGTTACTTAATTTTAATTAGGGAGGGGGAAATATGTCAGTCTAGACTTGCGCAAGCTCATTCCTACAATTCGAAACAATGTTTTATAGTATTATTTATTTATAAAAGTATTTATAAACTGAAATATCACGGCAGTACACAGCAATAACACATCGTTAAAAACAGGGGGTTGTATTCAACTAAGTGCAACGCAGTGCAGACCCATTGAAATTAATTAACCTAAGGTTGTCATGGCAATAGGTCTATTCTGAAAAGGACAAATGTTGAAAACCACCCAACACAATCAATAAAATGACTGGCCAGCATAGGTGCTGGTTCCAGGGGGCCGAGGCACTATGGGTCCCTCAATATATTTTTATAGGGATCTGGGACCCCCTATTGTTGGAGCTGGGCACAGAGCAACACTGCGCAACATCGCATGTTTGTGGTGTCAGGACATCACATTGGGGCCCCTCAATGTGCTTCAGAAGATGGTGCCTCTGTTGACCAGTCAAAAGAAGTTTCAAACAGCTACGCACGCCTGTCAGCATAAAAAAAAAAGTCCTGAAGAGATTCTGAAAATAAAAAGCAATTATGACTTCCGAATCACTGCTAGAAGTGTATTCTGTAGCATGGGACCAATGGCAATAAATGCCCAACTTCTAGTGGATGCCTGTTGTGCTTCTGTAACACTAGCTGGGAGACAACGAACACTGTTCCTTTGGTTGGTCTCAGTGAACAAGCTGGGATATAAAGGCTTCTGTGGGCTTTAAGGCATCCTGAGCCCATGTTGTTCAGGACTTTGTATATCAGGCTTGAGCCTAGATAAGTAGCATATGGGCACCCAATGTTTTAGCCGATGTGTTGCATTGGCCATCTGCTCCAATTAGTCATTTAGCACTGCATTCCGCTGTTGGTGCCAAAGGACAGCATCAAGAGGTGTATCGTCAGTCAAAAGCTGTATAGTGAAGAAGCCAAGCGTGTACCTCTGTGGGGAAGGAATTCCACAACTTAGGGGCTTCCACAGAGTATGCCCTGAGAAGGCAACCGCCACTCAAACTTCTGAGATGGCACTATCAAGAGAACCCCCTTTGCTGATCTTGACACCTAGGAGGGTTGGTAGGGAAGGAAGCAGTCTTTCAGATATTTGGGGCCTAAGTTGTTTGGGGCTTCAAACATTACCATGAGCGCCTTGACTTGGGCCCAGAAATGAACTGGCAGCCAACACAGTTGGGTTTAAAGCAGGTTATACAAATTCTAAAGTCAACCCAAGACAGTAATAGAGACCAGTTGAAGTTCCCAAGTTGGCTTCAAGGCCAGCCTCATGCAGTTTACATTGCAGTAATCCAATCTGGAAGTCACCAGAGCATGGAGTACCATGCCAAGTCATCTCTGTCCAAAAAGGGCCATACGAACTGGTAAATAAGCCATAGCTAGAAACAGACATGCCTAGCCACCAAGGCAACCTGGGCTTCAAGTGACAATGTTGGACCCCGGAGTACCTGAAAGCTATGAGCCTGTTCCAGCCGTGATGAGCAGGGATCAAGAGGGCACACTGTCAGACTCACTGCCACAAGCATCCTGTCTACATTCACAGGCTGCAACAACCAAAAGTGATCTTACAAGGTGTAATTCAATGGTGTTCAAGGAGCCTCCAATGGACCATAACCAATTGTAGCATCAACAATATATGGCACTTTGAAGACAATACCCCGGTCAGCAGCTTTAAAAATACAGTGGTCCTGCAACTTATGCATAATTCACTTAGGCGACTGCAGCTTTAGGTGGATGGTGGGGAAATGGAGAATGGGAGGGGAGCCAGAAGGGGCTGTCTGAGATCTCTTGCGACCTTCCCAGAGCCCAGTGAACAAGGTAGAGGGCTTAAAATCTCTTTCTGTGGCAGTTTGTGCTTTCTGAGGCCCCCGCCTTGCTTACTAGGCTCTGGGAAAGCCATGCAAGGAGCCCTGGGAGCATCTCAGGACCTTCGCACGACCTTCCCAGAGCCCATTAAGCAAAGCAGAGGCCAAGGCCCACTCCAGACAGGAGCTGCATGGAGGGGCAGCTCCAAAGGTTTCCTGGCTTTACTTGATTTTGCTTTGTGCATGAACCTCCAGAACTGAACCTTCACATAGGCTGGGGACCCACTGTACACATAAACTGGAAGTATTCACAACAGCAGAAGAATAAGGATAATTTCTAGAGAGCTGTATCCACCCCCACCCCTTTTATAATTACAGTCAACTTGATTATTAGCGTGCATTCAAAAGGAAAGATGTGAATGACATACATACTGTTTTTGTAGAACCATGTATGCTTCATTTCAACTACTTGGAGGAAAGGCAGGAAGGTATGATAAATTTAAAAAACACATTTTCACTTCTGGTATACTAGGTTTTGCAGAAGTGGTAGAAAAAGCAATGAATCATAATGAAAAGCTATATGTTTTTCCCCCCCAATTCAAATGACAGCAGTTTAATGCATGTAATATCTGCCTTATACACAAAAACAAGTCAGAGTGTTATTATTTATTATTAGAATTCTAGAAGTAACTGACTCTTTCAATTATATTTTTACTTGGCACATCATTTCATATGAATCCTATCCTTAAAATGCTTAACGAAAACTAAAGCAAACCAAGCGACAAAAGCGAGTGTTTCTGTGGCAATCACCAAGTTTGATCTCGGAGACAGATATTATTGTGCTGGTTCAGGCAACTATTTCAGACTACCTGCTTCTTCCCAATTTAAGGAGAATATAGATATATATATTGGCAGCTAGGTGTGCCAGCTCCTTTCCATGCTGCTCAGGGAAAAGAAATATTGGGCAGATAGCTGTGCAGCATATTGTACAAACATGAGAGAAAGATGTACAAAGTCCGCACAGTAAAATGATGACACTGTCAGCTTCTTCCTAACCCCACCCCTCCTTAGATAAGTCTGGAGACACTTATTCACTGTAGTTGTCACTGCCAAGGAGTTTTAAACTGTTCATCTGAATCTACCCAGGAGCCCACAACCCTAGGCATTCTGAGGGAGATGGCGAATCAGCGCCCTTGATAGCAAAAACATTGAGCAAGGACCCCTGGATTTGACCAAGTGCAAAGGCTTTCAGTGGAAGGAACAAAGAAATAGCCAAGCCATGCCATCCATCCATCTACTGTGATTAGTCTGTCTACATAAATAATCAAACATGCCTGAAGACAAATGTTCCCAGCTGTCTAAGATCATGACTTGGCTCACATGGACTGTAATGCGAGGTGAGGAAGAACTTCCACTCCACAGCCAATTCTGCATGTGTGTGTTGAACTTCTACAGGTGCCCACATCCTTACAGCTTCCCTTGCCTTTTGCTTCTGCTAGCTCTTGGCATCTGCTTTTTCTTCATCTGTGGAGCTCTTAGGACAGCCATTTGTTAGAAATGAATATCTTAGCCTTTCTGCCATGCAGATATGGAGCCCTATGAATTTCAGCATGGAAAAGAGATACCCTTCACCAATTAGCATTACAACATGGTGGACACATTTTTTATAGCACCGACCACCATGATTGTGAGGGCAGAATTATAATGGCTGCAGAGGACTGTAGAATACATCAGACAAAACACCAGAAAACAGGAAAGAAGAAATTGAAAGATAAATCAAACATTTATCCATTGCTTGAAATCAGTAGCTTTCATGGTCTCCCATGATGAAGCTTATGAGAACTGTAGGAATTACAGTAAAGCAGGAGATATTAAAAAAAATGACTTCATATTTTCCCAGCTCCTTTGGGTCAATTTTTTGTTTTGTGTAAACACCGTTTACTGTGTTCAGCAACACAGACACATAGCCTTCCATGCTGAAAGCTAGATATGATCCTGCTGCTTTGAAAGCCCCAAGGATGATTGCAAACAGGCTAATTAGAATGCTCAAAGGATAGTGCTTCCCAAGAATAATGACTTCCAGCAGTAATGTAAAAGGAATGATAAACTTCCTAAGGACTGTAAGCATTGGCAAACTTATCCTTGCTTGTGCTTGATAATCCACTTAAATGATTTCCAACCTAAATCAGAGGAAGTAGAAACAGCTTCATGGGGGTAACCTTACCAAAATCAGGGAAGTGAATGATTTTATTTTATTTTTTACATTAGAATAGTGCTGTCCTGCTCCACGTTGCACTGGAGATGGGAATCTGCAATCAATCAGCCCCTCCTTGTTTACCAGAAGGATGAAGGGCAGATTCCAAAGAAGAGGGCAGAAAGTAGCTTGAACAGAGAGGAAGGGGTGGCAGTGGCAGCAGAAGTGAGTGACTCCTCTTCCTCTTGTCTGCCTTTCATCTCTTGGCATGTGCGGCAACAAGCCCCAATCTGTTGGCCATACTAGATGGCATCCCCGCCACTCTGGCAAGCCACCACAGCCCCTCCTCACCGAAGGGGCTGATTAACATTTCTGCTTAACAGAGAAAGTTCTCAAAACCTGAGGCATGTCACCTGAAGATCTACAAGAGGGGTTGTAGGAGAAGAAAAACCAAGACCGAGAATCAAAAACAACATGAAATCAAGGGAGCATGACTTCCATGGAATTCCATTTAATATGGAACCAACAAAATACTTCAGATCCTTGAATGGGCTGGACTCATCATACAACCTGTTTCCAGCAGATGTGTAGTCCCCCTTGAAGAACCAGGCAGGGTTGCATCCTGCGTTTACTGTTCCTGGATCTTCCAATGGTGGTTGTCACTAGGGACACTTTTGCATGCACCTTTTCCTGGTAAAGGACACTACACACGCCTGATTAACATCCTGGTTGGAATGCTACAGTATGCTCTACACTGGGCTGCCACAAGCTGGTACACAGTGCCTCAGCAAGAATTTTGACTGGTGCATGCATATGCAACTCCAATATTACAGCATCTTCACTGACGCCCGGCCTGTTTCCAAACCCAGTTCAAATGGTCTAAGAGGAACAAGATATTTAAATGACCATCTACTCCCACAACATCCTGACTGCCTAGTCAGGTCTTCTAAACTTTCTCGCCTCATGCAGAAATAAGGAGAAAAGGGGAGAGCTCAAGGTTTGATACAGCACATCTTTGGTTTGTTGTGACAGCTGGACCAGACTAAATAGTTGAGTGTGTGGTCATCATGTTATGAATCCTTTGATATTTGTTGCTTAAATGGCTTACAAATTGGCTCATCTTGCAATTAGTGTTCATTAAGGAACAAAATGAGGTTAATAGTCAGATCCTGTCCTCTGCTGTATTTGTATTTGAGCAAAAAGGCATGTAGCATTTGGAAATGTTCAGCAGAATTCAACTGAATCAATGCACAAACAGTACGACTTCCACTTGCACAACATACTTTTTCACCCTCTCCTTCCCCTTTGCATGCCCCCCACAGTGCCCAAAACTACTCCAGAGGGTTGGAAGGAAACACAGCATGGATTTTTGAGGATCGCAGTGGGGGAATGATAGCAGAGCACATTGGCAGAGCACAGAGGTCCCAGATTCCATTCACCGTCACTCAGAGCAGGCAATAGTTGGCTAGATAAATAGTCTGATCTAGTAAAAGGCAATTTCCCATGAAGCTGCTATTTGCCCCACTGGAGAAAACAAATAGGTACCAATACTGTCCTCATCTCTCCCCCCTGCACCTAATAGAAACTTGAGGTAGGGGAATGTCATCTGGGGAAAGAGCAAATAGGTGAAGATGACACACCTTCTCCCCCAAGGCTATTTACCTTAATCCAATATTCTTCTTTCCCTTCCACCCCAGACTCCCAGCTGCTTATTTTTTTAAAAAATGTTGAGATTCAAGTGTTGGGTACACTATGTTGAAAATTCTGTAGCTTTATGTTCTCCTCAATGCATATGTGTAGTCAGCAGAAACCCTACATTGCCTGATCTCAGCAAGACATGGGAGTGAAAGGAATCGTAACCATACACAAGCCTATAAAAAGTCATATGTTTTTAAACAGAATTGCTAGCTAAAGCCACCTCCTTCAGCCAAAGTCACTTGCATGTCTTCCAGTCATAAAATTGCGAATTTGGCCATTCACCTCATCTGGCATGTCCACCTTCCAGCTGGAAAATGGTTCTCTCAGGGCAGGTTTCCTCAGAGAACATCCTAGGTATCTCTTGGTGGGCAAGTCTATCTTATAAAGAAGTTGAGGTGACTCCACTCTAGACATGGCCAGTAGCAGCACTGATTTAAAGAGCAGTTCCCACTCCTGTCTAGCCCTGGGAACAGATTATAAGTATGGCAGTAATTATAACATGCCCCATAGTTTCCAGAATCATTCCCCAAAAACTAAGCAGTAGATTTATATGATTGGAGAGGAATCCCTGTTGAGAGCATGCAGAAGTTTCTGCCAGCGAAAAGACAAGGCAGTGAATTAACCTGTCAATCTGAAAACTAAATGCAGAGAGATACTGTGGAGTAGAAAAGGGGGAAACATGCAGTAACAGTGCCTAGGTTGAGAATCTGGCTACCACACAGAATGTACAATCATGTTTTTTATTTTACATGACTATAGCTTTTGTCAAAAGTAGCTCACCAAAACAAGAAGTAAATAGCTTCACTATTATTGTTGTTGTTGTTGTTTAGTCGTGTCCGACTTGTCGTGACCCCGTGGACCAGAGCATGCCAGGCATTCCTGTCTTCCACTGCCTCCCGCAGTTTGGTCAAACTCATGTTAGTAGCTTCGAGAACACTGTCCAACCATCTTGTCCTCTGTCGTCTCCTTCTCCTTGTGCCCTCCATCTTTTCCAACATCAGGGTCTTTCCCAGGGAGTCTTCTCTTCTCATGAGGTGGCCAAAGTATTGGAGCCTCAGCTTCACGATCTGTCCTTCCAGTGAGCACTCAGGGCTTATTTCCTTCACCATAGAAGTGTTCTATTCTGGATTATTGAGAAACCTGAGGGTGGCAGCTTACTATATAAACATAGCTTTCAATATGCTGGTTATAAAAGCTGGGAAAATATTCAGAATTCTAGGTCCCAGAATTACCCTTCTACACACCTGAGCAATGAAGCAGGTAGAATTTTTCCAGCCCCTGCATCATCTCCTCTTTGCTGTATGTATCCCAATATTCCAAGTCAGTGCAATATCAAGATATTTGGCAACAGACTGGAATTTCTCCAAGCAATCTTCGTAGCCATCCATTTCAGAGACCCCATTTCCAGACATGCATTCTTATTTATTTATTTTTTTAAAAAAATATTTAAGTATAAACAAGTTGAAACATGAACAGTGAAAGTATAAACAGTGTTGAAAGATTAAAAAAAAGCAGAACATAATGTTGTTGGTGAAGCTTTCCAAACGAGAAGGAAGCCCACACTTTATTTATCAGTTGCTGCATATGTGAGCATTACAATTTGGAGCCAACTTCCGCTCCCAGCTACACTAATGCAGATTATGACTGAATAGTGACTTTGAAGGTGTTCTCTGGGTTATTCCACCACAGCAGAATGTGCATATATGTACATGCATTCACACGCAACCATCATCTGAAATGACAGCATGCATTGTCTATGTGATGTTTATGTCAGAACAATGCGGAAATGTTTAAATAAATGGCAGAGGGATGCTGTTTTCAATTAAAAAGAAGAAGCCAGAAGCTGACCTGTTTCCATGGAAACAAGAGGAGGACTAGACAGTGCTGCTCTAGAAGGGAGAATTGCAGATGCTGGGCGGGGGGGCGGGGACTGAAATATCTCTTATGTTACCTTTTTCACATATCTTTTCCACACAGTTACCATCAAAATATTAGGTCGACTGACTCCATTTTTCTTGCATTTCTAAACTTATTAAGCAACAGGTGTCAGCCAGTCCTCCAGCTGCCATCCTCTCACACTACTGCAGGATTGCTCCAAAAGGCAACTATTACAGTCCTCTCACAATGATTCATACCACCTTTGGAAAACGGATGAAACAGAATAGAAATGTCAGCAAAAGAGCTTTATTGCCATGCTTGATGTTTAATCAAAAACCTTTTCACTTCTCTTTCATGTAGCAAACTGTCCCTAAAGAGCCATTATTTTCAAATAGCGTGGCTGGAACTTGATAGCTTATGCTAATATATTGTTTTCTAAATAAGTAGAGCAGGCTTCTCTTACTATAGTGACAAAGTAGTTCTCCATATTTATTTACTGGAGGCAGTTTAGTAATAAGTTCCTGATAGAAGACATCTGTATCATCAATAGCTGAGGACACACTGAGGGCTCTGCATCCCAGTAGCAAACATAGCCTGGTTTATTTCCGTCCATTCATCCATGTGTGCAGACAGGCAAACACAGAGGTCACACAACAGGATGTTAGAGGGAAAGGGAGGTCTGTGTGTGCTGTCCGTAGCCTCATGCAGCTGGAGCACTTACAAGGCACAGAGAGAGATGGCCAGATGGGAATGCAAGAGGCACATATGTATCTCCTACTCAGCCTAACATCCTGTTGCACTTGTGAGCATACGTAGTGGTGGGAGGGGAACTGGGTCCTATTGAGTCCTATCAAGAACTCTTGAGCATGGGTGCTGTACTCATGGTGCAAGAAAGTGGATCATGCTTCTTGTACAGGTGAAATAAAGTAACTAAATAGTAATATGCTGAGGGGTTTGCTTTAAAAAAAACTTAAGAGGTGGCTGGGTGTTACCAATGCAACCAACTATGTCCTGGCCAGATGAAACCAGTAGTATTGTGCTTGCTGCCATAGGAGGAAGTGATTCTGAAAGTCCTGCTTTCAACAGCGGTTCTTTTTTACTTATTTCCGTCTATAAAAGGCACACAGACACATAGTGTGGGTTGCCAGAGCCTGGGACCGCATGGAGGGAGAGGTGGGAGGGAAACAGACAGAGTATACATGTGCATTCAACTGCCTGATGGCATCAGTATCACCCAGGGAATCACAACCACAGTGATAGGCAAAGAAGAGTTGTTCCGTTGTCTGGAGAGATCACTTCCTGGTTCACATGGAGAAACCATTTTCAACCAAGCCTAGCAATGGAAGCATCCAGCTGTATTGAGGCACCACGAGGTGTGGAAATTTTGTGTCCCTAACAATTTTTTGCCTGGGACAACCACCCCGTGCCCCCCACACACACAATGTTACATCACTGTAGGCCCATAACCATCTTTATAAAATGTAAAGGTAACCCTGCCCGTATGGGCCAGTCTTGACAGACTCTAGGGTTGTGCGCCCATCTCACTCTATAGGCCGGGGGCCAGCGCTGTCCGAAGACACTTCCGGGTCACGTGGCCAGCGTGACAAGCTGCATCTGGTGAGCCAGCGCAGCACACAGAACACCGTTTACCTTCCCGCTAGTAAGCGGTCCCTATTTATCTACTTGCACCCGGGGGTGCTTTCGAACTGCTAGGTTGGCAGGCGCTGGGACCGAGCAGCGGGAGCGCACCCCGCCGCGGGGATTCGAACTGCCGACCTTTCGATCGGCAAGCCCTAGGCGCTGAGGCTTTTACCCACAGCGCCACCCGCTTTATAGGATGCCCCTAAAAGGCTACTGTAAGTCAAACACAGAACTGGGACTTTGTGCTGTCATTTTGCTACTACTTTTATCTTCCTGTAGCAACTGCCCACAATTCACCAACATCCATTCAAACAGCTGATCCATTTGAGGTCCAGCTGCCTGCATATATTGCTCTTTGGAAACCTTATGTATTATAACAAAAGGACTATTTTTGTTGTTGTTGTTGTTGTTGTTGTTGTTGTTGTTGTTGTTGTTGTTGTTATGCTTCCTACCCAGTAAACCTACAGGTGAGGAGACAGTAACTGAAGCCATGTGAAAAACCAGCAATGATGAAACACTAAAAGACTTTAGACCTAGATAATTCTATCAGGCTATCCATGGACTAAAACAACACAGATTGTGTAACACAGTATGCAGTTCTGAGTTTACTCTACTAACCTACTTTCTCATATTTCTAGACTTCTCATACTGCCAAGCACCATACTGACAGCTCTTTAGGACAACCATCTCAGGATAAGAACCTCCTTCTAAAGTACTTGAGCTTTTCTCCTGAAAATGTGTTAGTGAGAAAATTGCTATTGGGAGTGGGGCCCTGAGAAAGAAAGAGTAAGAAACGTTTCAGCCTGAAATTTTATTTACATCAATCCCACTATTGATGCATTTCACAGCTTACAATGCGGGCAATACCCAGTACAAAAGCAATACTCTCCAAATGTTGTTGGATTCCAGTTCTGACCAGGCTCAGCCAGCATGGCCAATGGTCACAGATTATGGGAGTTGTATTCCAACATCTGGAAAGCACCATAAGAAAAGCAGCGTTGCTATACATGTTTACTCAGAAATATGTCACACTGTGTTCAACATGGTTTCCTTTCAGGTAAGAGGTACAAGACTTTTTACCTAAATCTGGTTTATGGAATGGGACCTTAATGTGAAAAGTCCTTCACAATTCTTATTTCTAACAGTCCTCTGAATATTTTTAATACTCTGCTTTTTCCTTGCTTGGTGCTCCAGGTAACTATCAATAACATAGTAATGCAATACAAAAAGAAATGTGATAAATATCAGATAAATGCATCCTGTCTCTCCTCCAAGGGCCTCAGATACACTTTCTACTATTGCAACAACCCTCTGAGAAAGGTCAGGCAAAGAGACTGCAGCAAGGTCACCCACAGAACTTTGTGTCTGCGGAGATATTAAACCTTCATCTCAGCAGCCCAAATCCAATGCTACCCATTCCTTTATGCCACCACATCATTTTAAAGATGGAGAATAAGCTTTCCAATACACAGTTCGATGCAGGATAAATGGACAAACCCTGCATTTCAATATGAGGTACTATAGACTGAGTTAACATTCAAGCAAACAACCATACAGCAGAATGAAGAGCATGATTTCAAAGATACATGCTGATCAAGTGAAGAACAAGTCAACATATATAGTCTCGGTCTCAAGGGCTGCATGCATTCCTATTCTTCTTTGGCCATGATCAAAAGACAAGCAGTCTGACTGTGTTACAGATACCTGTACTGCTCATGTCACCAAATAACAGCATATATATTCCCCACTAGACAAAGATGTCCAAGCATCTATTCTTTAACAGAAATATGTTTGTTATACTCTATATATACACTACACTGTGTATATATACACTGGGTGGCATTCAACTAAGTTAAATAAATAAATAAAAACATGGCTAGGTTAGGTCCATTAATTTCTGTAGATCAACTCTTGAGTAAAACTTCATTGAATACCACCCACTATATCCTCCTTGTACATGTGGACAAGGATATATAAAATATCATTTTCCTCCACAGAAGAAAGAGCAGCATGGATGGGGAAACATCCATTTTGAGTGAAAATTTTGAGTGGGAAAACAGCCTGAAGAGAAAGGGTTAAAGAGCTCTTCTTCTTTCCCCTGCTGTTTGCCCACTAAAATGGGCTGCTTTTGGTTTAACAAATGTGTTCTTGAAAATTGGGAAATGTACTGTTATGGACAATGGCCTCGTTCACAAAGCATAGCAAGCCAAGCTATGGTTTACTGTAAGGTTACCAGACATCTCCGTTTCTGGGGAACAGTCTCCAGATTTACAAATCAGTCCCCTGACAAAATCCATCTATTTAGTAGGAAGTTGAAAAGTGTCCCCGGATTCATTGAAAAAAAATCTGGTAACCTTAGTACTGGGAACGCATAAAGGTGCTGGCTGCTGGAGAGTAGCTTGTAGCTGCTTGACTCCCTCCTGGTTCTTTCTGCTTCTTGGTTACAGTGCATGGCTATTGAGGAGAAATTAACCACAAGTCCTCCTAGTTCAGATGACATGCTAAGACCAACCTTGGGTTAACTCACTGTGGTGCAACAGTAAATGGGACCAGGGAAGAGGAAAGCAGCTGCAAGCTCATCTTCAGGAGCCCCCATGGTCCCAATAAACCATACTTTGCTTGACTGTGTCAGATGAATCAGGCCATTAAGCAGAGCAGCATGTATCCTGCTGTAAAAATTCCAGCTCCGTACAGGTGTCATTGTTTTTCACTACCTATCAGCCTCAGTTTCTTATCTACGAAACAGACAAATTAAGACACAGGAGCTGTAAAATAACTTTGCAGTTAAAAATGTAGTAAAAAATGACACAAGCATTGAATAAAACTAATGAAAGCCTACTCGTATTGCAGAGAAGCTATGCAAATGTAACCTCAGACATTTATTCTACATTCATTCAAACAAGGCCAGATCCAAAACAGATTTTTTAAATGGACCCCAAAGAACCGACAGGTATCTATATATACTTTGTCCCCAAGGCACACCCTGACGGCCTTAGTTTTGGGAACTGAGAACACTGTTTCAGTATTTCCAGTCCTTGCTGTTCGGTGGTCTGGTGTACTTCCTTCTGCCTTGAGCTCCACTGATCCACACAGCAGACAATGACCAAGCCAAGACCAATGTAGGCAACCCTGACTCTCTGTACCAAAATCAGGACTTGCTATCTGCTTTTTCAGGAGGCTTTCCCCAAGCAAACCCTGTAAGCTAAAGTGTCCTGCTTCATTGATACGGCTTGTTGGATCACAGAAACACAAGGCAACTTCAGACATGCACATAGCATCCTGTTGCTTCCATACAGCTGCTCTTAAATGGTGTACTATCTTTCAGATGGGCATTTCAAGAGTGTGCCCATGCATAATAGAAAGAATCACACAATAGGGGGAGGCAGATTTAGCATTAAGCTGGCAATTATATTCAACCAAGGTTAGTTTTTATGAGAAAGTTGGATAGAAACTCTATTCTGATTAAACTTTTCTCACTGGTGTATCAGCGCCATTCAGGATACCATCTTATAGATGACAAATCTACAGATATGAACAGAAAACTGGGGAGAACTGACCCCCATTTTCATGCCTCTCCCTTTGAGGCTGCTAAGGCCTGTTGGTGTTGGAGACAGTAGTGGCTGCGTGCTCTCAGTTTGTGTGGAAGACCTGCCTTCTAGGCTCCCTTCCTGCTTTGTCAGTTACTACAAGACATTCTTCCATCCAAGATCACCATCAAGCCCATTCAGCTGGTGAACCATGAGCAGGCCTTCCATGTGGAAGTCTTGGGTTCACATCTCATGGTACTGACAGAGCCCCAGGGCCTTCAATAAGTAAAGGACTGGGGGAAGATGTGACACACTCTATGGATAAAGGATTCATGCACCAGCCCTTACGATATAGTGTTAACAGGGCAACTGATGCCATTCACCACTAGCATGCTAACACTCCATACTAATACGCTGCTGCCCATGGCAAGTACATCTATTTATGTCAATTATTGCTCTCCACGGACCAATTCTCTCCGCCCCCCCCCCATATGAGGGAGTTCACCTAAAACACTTGCTTGAGAAGGCCCCTTACCCGTGGCCTGTGACCCGCCTCATTTCAGCCCCCTTAATGCCACTGTGTGAAATGGGAACAATAAGGCATCTCACATGGTTAAGAGCACTAAGAAAGGTGACAGTCTCACACACACCTGGGAATGTGTGAGAACCCAATGGGACCCACCTACACATAACTGCTCTTAAAAAAATAACAATGAAAAAGTTACAAGAACAGGAGTAGCAACAACAAGTATTCAATCCTATGCATGTTTACCCTGAAGGAAGCTCTCCCCCGGTTACTGATAGGAAGAGGAGCCAACTTCTAGGGGCCAAGGTTCCCATTAAAATATATGAGGGGATGGGGCACCCCAAAGTTGATGGGCATTGCCATTCAAATGGTGCAATTGCACCCCATCATGTGATTGATTATGGGGGGGGACTTACCTCCCCCCCAATATTTTATTCAAGTTGGCAACCCTACTCCCAGGTCACTGGTTGCAAGTTGGGACTCCCTTGGTTTCTGTCACCCCCTTCCTCTCACAGCAGCCTCCTTCGAAGGGTTGGTGGGTGAGTTTTTAAGGTGGGGCACCCGGGGGCAGAGAGGTTGGACCTTCCCCTCCCCTCCCTCCACCTCCCCCCCCCCGCCTCAGCCCCGCTCTCCTTACCCTGGCGGCGCGGGAAGAGTAGGGGTCCTCGAAGAGCGCCCACATGCGCGGCTGGAGCCTCTTCCAGCGGCCGCCCTTGACGTCGAGCGGGGCTCCGAGGGCGGCGGCGGCGGCGCCCACGTCGTCGATGCCCAGTCGCTTGGCGGCCAGCTCGTCGTCGTCGGGCTCTGCTGGCGGCTCCCCGGTGATGAGGTCGGGCGCCTCAAAGATGTCGAGCGCCTCCTCGGCGTCGCGGTGCTGCCGGTAGGTCATCCAGCAGCAGGGCTCCACGTCGGTCTCGTCGATACCCCAGAAGGCCAGCTCCTCCTCGAAGAGCGGCCCGCACACGTCGGCGGGGCAGTGCAGCTTGCCCGTGCGGTAGTAGTTGAGCACGTAGGCGAAGACGCCCGGGTGCCGGTCGAAGAAGAACTCGCAGCACGTGGCGCCATTGCTGCGCGGGCTCCAGGCACTGCCGCCCGCGCCGTCCAGGGGGCCGCCCGCGCCGCCGCCGCCGCTGCCTCCGCCCGGGTTGGGTCCCGGGTTGGGGGCGGGCAGGGGCGGCGGGGGAGCCGGCAGGGGCGGCGCTTGGTGCTCTTCCCCGCCGCCGGGGGACTCGCAGGCCAGCAGAGCCAGGCGGGTGCCCGGCAGCGTCTTGAGGGTGCTCCGGTAGGTCTCGTGCCTCGTGCCCCCGACGTTGAGGATCACCCTCTCGTGGTCCTCGAGCTTCCCCATCTCTGTGGCTCAGACATGACTGCGGGAGAGAAAAGGAGAAGAAGGAGGAGAGAGGCGCCCAGAGGCAACAGAGCCGGGTGGCTATTTTTAGGCCGCCTGGGGAAAGGAAGACGTCGATTGCCGTGGGAGAGTGGGGGAGGGGCCACGGCCACCACCACGTGATAATTGCCCCCAAATATGAATGTGAGGTAGCAGGGAGGGGTAGCAGCTTCCTAGAGGTTGCACCGTGCATGGAAGGGAAGGGTAGCTAGTTGCATCTTCAGAGGAAGGTGCGAAGCCCTTCGAGAAGAGACGTAGAACCAGGCGTCGCGTACCCGTCCTGAGCCTACATCCCCCTGCTGGTCTTGTCCAAGAGAGGGCGCTCTTCCCAACCTATACTGTTTCCTGCTGGAACCCAGAGCCAGGTCACCAAAGGGACTTCCCCATGTTGCTGTCTCCGTTTCCCTTGTCCCGCGTTTGCCTCCCCCATTCCCCATATCCGCCGTTCTCCTTAACAAAACCCAACCCCATGTCCCATCCCTTTTGGCCGCCCTAGACTCTGAACCCTCAAGTTTCCCGTCTAAGTTCCTCGCAAGCAGTGGCAAAGAACGCAGCTCAAGGGAAAAGTTGCTCCGCCAACGACCCTGGAACCAACCTGGCGCTCCTTCCAGCTCTTTCCTGGGCACAATCCAGAGCAGCCCCCTTGCCCCACACTCCTTCCGCCTTCGCCTCTCCTGCTTTCAGATGGCTGCTCTTCCTCATCCTTCCATCTCCTCGCCCTCCCTCCGCTTGAGATGATCCGGACTCTGCCTCAAAGCGCCCCCTCCCTCCACACACACACAAACACCCCAATACAGCCAAGGCTCACACCGGAATAGAGCCGCTTCTCCTTGCTAGCAATCAGTAGTCACCTTCGTCAACCCTCTTCATCTCTCCTCTCTGAATTCTTTCGTTCAAGTTGTCTGGACAAACATGAGGAATTAAAACGAGGTGCCCTCCCTTTGTCCATCTTCTATCTATTAGGAGAGAAATCTACAGGATACATCTGGGGTTGACTAGTGATAACCAAACACTCTTTGCACCCCCCCCTTCCCAAATCCAGCAGCGGGCACACCCTATAGGATCTGTTGTCGTGTAACCTTAGCAGCAGATTTCTGCGTTCCTCATCCTCGCCAGATTATACGTGCAGGTTAATTTCAGAACCGAGAAGCAGATGTAATCAGAAATGCTCTGCTATGGTTAGCCCCCTCCCCATGCCATCCATCCCCATACCTTGGTGACACGAGAGAAAGAGGCTGCTCTTCACATTGCAAACGCTCTTTCCTTCGCAGCTGCCTCCAGACTCGGTTGTGTTGGTGTCAAACGAAGAACTACTTGTTGTAGCCGGGAGGGGGGCGCGCTCCTCCCATCTTCAGGTGGCCATGCCAGCGCCCTTGACTGCCAACCCCGAAAGCAAGGGAAGCAGCCCCCACCTGCTGCTAGGAAACCTCTCTTCAGTCATTGTGCCAGATCGAGGAGACGCTTTAGCTTCGCGGAGGAGAAAAAAGCATCACAAAAACATGGGGGGGGGGGTAGGCGAGGGTGTCCTCGGCAGGGTGGGCTCAAAGCGTCTGAAGGAGTCGGCGCTGCTCCATCCAAGCGCCTCTCCACTCGCTCCAGCTCCAAGGTGAAAGGAGCGCTGCTGCCAAGGCTTCCCCTGCCTTTCAAGAGAGGCGAGGTGGGAGCTGTCCCTTCAGCACCATTCTCCAGCAATTACGTGGCAGGCGACCCCATTAGCCTTGTTTTCTCGGGTTGCGCGATTGCTTCGATCGCTGAAAACAGACCAAACGCGACGCAAAAGCCATCTCTGAGGAATGCACCTCCGCTCCTTTCACACGCTGATTTCACTTCGGGGGAAACGGAGCATCCGGCTGGGGAAGAGTTGTTTACCTGACAGGAGCAGTGAGGATGGCACCTAGCTACAGGTGAAAATGACACGGAGTAGGCTTTAGAAGAAGAATTCTGGATGTAGGAAGTGCAATGGCAGTCAACAGCAAGGATAAGGGGAAAGACACAAGGATGTGGCTGAACGTTGTTGTTTCGTGTCTATGGACCTCTGTTTCTAGTCCTGCCTCCTTACTCACTGCACTCACAGGAACATTTTTAAGGTTTGCTGTGTGTGTCACTACTATACCCCATCTCCACAGAATGTTCCTTCACAACCTCACCACAACCTCTGGGAGCTCAGCATGAACAGAATGGTTCCAAAATCTTTCTTTATAAACAACAACAACAAGACATTGAAAAGTACCTGGAACAGGAGGATATAGTGGCTAGCTCTGCTTCCCATTAGGTAGCCATTGTGTCACCATGATCCACGAAAAAAATGAATCTGTTCAAGGGTTATGAGACTGCTTTCAGATGTAATCACAAATACACTTGCACACATCCCATCCCACTGATCCTGTAGTCCTTTCCTTGGTGGTAGAAAAGCTCACCTATATCATCTGACATCAGGAAGAGCCACTATCCAGAAAGCAGAGGACCAACCCCGCATTACCTAATACGATGTTTTGCCCTAAGGGTCCAAGGAGGCTGAAGGACAACAAAGAGGTGTGATTGTTCATTTAGCGTAAAAACAGGTAGAGATCACTTGATAATAACAGTCAGAATCAAGTAGGGAATCTGAAGTCCCTTCTCAGTGCAAGTAAGCCTGAAAATCTTTAAATCCACTGTTACAAATGCATACACAAGATTTCAAAAGCAAATGCAATTTTTCACTGGATTGCTCTACATACAATTGTAGGCAGACTACATCCCAAGAGAAGCAGCCACATATTCCTGACATCTATAAAGAATGCTAGCCCTCAACAAGACCTAAGACCATAACTGCATTGCAGGTTACAGCTTATCTGCATGTTTTTGTATTTCTGTGCATCTTCACTCCTCCCAATTTGCTAGTATTAGAAACACCTCCTGTGTTTCTGTGTAAGAAAGTTTTAAGCTTTTGGAGTGCAACCAATCTGCTCCTAGAAATATATAGCTATAGTTTTATCTCTATGATCTTGCAGGTCCTTGTCTTTTTAAAATCTCCCTTATGAGAATTTCACAATTATGCTTATACACTATAATCACACTTACTGGTAAAGTATCTTTGTCTTATTATGGCCAGGATAGGGAAGATGCTGATTGTTCACCAAGAAACAAAAGAAATCTCAGTGATCAGCTTGAACTATCCTTGAAGAGTTACCAAACAAAGAAGTACAAGAAGACAAAACATAGGAAGCTCCATTGACAGATAACCGGGGGGGGGGGGGAATCAATGATGAAATGTCTGCCTACATTTCTTGTAGCAAGGAAACTGAAATATGGAGACTAGCAGCTCCTAAAAGTTTTTAGATGATGGTGAGCTGCTTCTACATGAAACCAATATTGACCAGGTTAACTTTTATGTATAGTCATACTCAGTCCATCTTCCTTTGCAGGACAATCTACATGCTAAGGAATGAATGCAGGCAAGAGAAGATAGTTGAGTAGAAAAGAAGTCAAAAGGCAATGTGTGCAAATACCACGGGCATGCCTTAAGATGTTACACAGCCTGAACTTCACATTATTTCTTGAGCTCTGTTTTGTACATTTGAAGGAGATCATCTGCTAGGGATAAAGTGTCAGCATGCAGAGGGTCGAAAGGCCAGCTGCTAGCCCCAGCCGGGTCGTTTCCTTCCAGCCGTCCCACTGCGAAGACCCATCGGCCTCTGCTCCGACGTAAATAAGCGACCCAGGCTTCAAAGCCGGGGCACACTATATCAGCAGAGCAAACTGCGCACACAGAATAGGGTGAGGCTTGTGGAAGCATACTACAACTACGGATTTATTAATCATAAATCAGGACAAAAAACATGTTGTCTCTCTCTTTGTCGTCTCGGCGAGAGAGGCAAAAGCAAAAGCAATAACACAGCGGAAGTTCCGCTAACACCAGCAAAACAGTGCTGGAATGTAAACAGACACGTGACACGTAACAGTTCCATGTCTGCTCCTTAAGGTGTAATGGAAATTTCCCAACATAAAGAACCGCTCCCCCCCCCATAGAACGCCATTGACACATCACAAAAGTCAACCAGGAGACTCAGTCAATGGTGGGAGAATTAAGATCCAAAAGCTGGCAGAGATTGTAGCATTACCTAGCTATTCCTCTGTGCCACCGTCTCTTTTCTCTACCTCACATATACACATGGGGCATAAGAGGAATCAATTGCAATCTGGTAAGCAAGAACAGGCCTGCAGCACCCGCTGAGTTGGATGGTGGTTCAAGCTGTGTGTCATCAGGCCAATAGCCACAAGTTTCCCATTCCAGCGCTAGAACATCAAAGATTCAAGAATACCTTGGATATTAGGTCTCCTTGTGATCAATGCTGGTAATTGTCCGTAAGAAGGGGCTGTCTGTCTCAATGCCTTCCAGTGTCTGTGCCACAGCTGCTGAATCCATTAAAAACTATCTGCAACATCTGAAGCATGGCACAAGGTATTATTTTGTACCATTGCCCAATTGGTGTGCTCATAGCAAAAATAAAGTTGCTTATCTAAAAGCTGTATTTGTTTTGTATCTTTGTGCAAGAACACAGTAACATATAGTGACCTTTAAATGGGTCACCATTCCCCTAATTAATTTCATTAGTGTCTACAGCTTTCTTTTTTTGGTTCCCGCTTCTGGGAGAAACTCTGGCTTTTTGTAGGCCTTTGACTTCATTATATCCCTCTTCTAGGGACATTTAAACATATTTTTGGTCCATTTGGCCTTATTCTTTCCTTCCCTTTTGTTGTGATTTGCTTCTCTCCAAGCTAAGGGATCCACTTGTGTTTTTAATTCAGGCTAGCTTGAACAGCATTTGACTTCAGAGGTCATCTATGCCTATTATCAAGATCCTACACACATCAAACATAGTCAAGGAGTCAAAATCATTTAGATTCGGCACCCCCCCTCCCAATCCTGCAGAGCTCTCTAAATAATCTAACCTGTTCTTTCCACTTTTATTTTCTTAAGTGGCTTTAAGGACATTTATAACTTTTCCCTCTGGCAACAATTTTAAGTTACTTAAGTATTAGAAGTATGGCAACATATATGCTTTTCTGCTAAAAGAAAAACAAAAATACTATTTCCCCTTGTTTTTAGAAGTATTTGCACATTTATTTTGTCCAAATTTGTTTCTGTGTAGTAGAATGCAATATAGATTGGATAAATATTATAACATCTCCTTAAATCAGTCCCAACTGAATTTCACATACAGTGTGATAACATCTTAAATTCATTTAACTTGTGTGATTTCAAACTTACATGGTTGAAGACTGACTGGTTGAAAACACACAAATTAAATGCATGGAAGGTGGAGGGCTTAAAAGCGCTTTGCCTTGCTTGGGGGACAAGGCCTGCTCAGTGCACCATCCAGAAAAGTAAGAATGCATGCACAGGAGCTATTCCAAGTGGGTGGTTCAAGCATACACATTTTTGTGTATATGTGCCATCTCTGGAATATACTCCCCATGCATGATGTGATCATACTGCATATTGTTCAGTGGAAACTGGTATATAGTTGAGGTTTTGTTGAAGCAGACATTCTCAGCTTTAAACAAATCTCCTTTAGAAAGGAAATTTAAAAGAAAGATTCATTTGAAATCAGCAGAAAGTAACTGTCTTGAAGAGATACCTTCCTAGAAGACAACAAACACTTTCTTGCAAGCTCTCTTAAATATGTAACACTTTAATGAAAAGATTTTTGACATGATGTGAAACCAATGATACTGGCAACTGCAAACAAACAGAAAAAAGGAGAAACACAACCAATGAGTGACATGAGAAGGAAGCATAGTCTGAGGGAAGTCCAAAGGGAAAGATAGAGAGACCTAGAGGGCCACATTCAGCCCCTAGACCTGAGGTTCTCCACTTCCATATTAAACCAATTTGTATTTTTGAAAGAGCATAAAAGTGTTTGAGGGGAACAGGATTTTTTTTTTTTGCACTGGGCTAAACATAAAAAAACTATTCTCAAGGAAACATGAAACCAACTTATTTACTAGTGCAAATAGCTTTAATCATCTCAGAGATATAGTGATCCATATAAGCAGCCAGGGAGGAGATCGCAACTGCAGCAACATGCTGAATTAGGAAGCCATAGCTTGGTGTGGTGTCTGAACCTGGGTCTATGGTTTAGCTCTGTCCAGGCTAACCATGAGTTGTAGACCAATAACAAACCTTAGTAACAGCTTGTGGTGAGACTCTGGAGAGTTTACCTCGAGTCTTGTGTTTGGATGACACACTAAGCCAAGGATAGGGAACACGTGGTATCCAGATGGTAACTCTGTACCTCCCATCATCTCTGACCTTGGCTATGCTGGCTGGGGCTGATGGGATCGTAATCCAACACATCTGGAGGATTACAGGTTCCCCATCCCTGCACTAAGCCAAGCCAGGCTTCGCTGAGCATAGCAAAGATGCAAAACAACTAGAGATGCAAATCAGCTTCTATCTGCTCTCCAGGATATCACACCCCCATGTTAGCATGATGTGTGAAAGGGCCAAAGAGAATAGAAAGTATAAAACAAGTTAAACCACAGACCTTTTGAGAAAGTTGTTAGAAATTTCTTCCTGCCTCTCATTTGTATGAGTTTCAAGTGGATTGAACTGGGCTTTCATTCTCGCCCACAAGTAAGAGCACCTACATGCAGTGAGCAAGATACTGGTGTGTTGAAACAACTAAGTGATGCTGCTAGTGTGGATCCCTGTGTGGCAGTGAAAGCTTCTCTCTCTTTTCAAGAATCATGGGGCAGGGAAAGGGATCAGCAAGTCCTGGAAGTAGCTGCTGCTGGAGACACCCTATTGCTTTCTTCTAGATTCCAAGTCAGGCAGAGGGATACAATAATAAACATATTTCTTTTAAGAGGCTAATGTGTAAATCAACTACAATGGATGCCATTCTCAAAGTTGCAGCCACATATGTGGAGTCAGAAAAAACTTTCTTATTCCCATTTCAGAATTTACAAAAGATCACAGTAGAAGTGATATGCTTACTTGTAGATCAGATGCTTTCCACCTTCATTTGGGTTGCGTTTTCCCCTCCCCCATGTAACTTTTGCAGATAAAACTGCTTCTGTTTGGATGGAGCTGTCTACTGCCATGGAAACAGAACAATCTTCTGCAAAGGACCAATGCTGAGATTGCTCTGCCTATTTTCTGGCAGCATTTCCCACTAAAGTCTCTATGAAGAGCTTCAGTAGCTTCCTGTTATAGCTTGTAAATTGAATGTGTTGCTTCCCTACATAGAAAGGGCTAATGATCAAGTACTATTATTAATTGTTTCTATCTATATAGTAAAAAAGTGGGAATATCACTGTGCAGCCTCCATTCAGGATTCATAGTGCCACATCATATTCCTGGATTTGCACATGAAACCAGTCACTCAAACCAATATTTGCTTCCTGGATCAAATTGTATGATGGATAGTAAGACTCCTCCAAGTCAAGTATGCTTTAAATCAGGAATAGGCAAACTCAGCCCTCCAAATGTTTTGGGACTACAACTCCCATCATCCCTAGCTAACAGAGCCAGTGGTCAGGGATGATGGGAGTTGTAGTCCCAAAACATCTGGAGGGGCGAGTTTGCCTATGCCTGCTTTAAATGCTTCTGGTCTTCTTCCTCGTTACCTTGTAGCTTTGAAGCATAGAAGTTCAATAATCCGGGCTCTCACTTCTGCTGTCTGTTGTTTCTCTTTTCAATCTACAAAGATAAATGACACTCTAAAATAACTAACACAGGGTGACATTGAGCCATAATAAATATAGGGACCAGCCATTCTAGCAGAGTAGACCCAAAGGCACATGAAGCCACTATGCTGTAGTAGATTACATAACTGTTCTTAGGTTATGGAATAATTTGCATATTTCTGACTTAGTGTGCTAATTAAAAAGAAGCCAATAGTTTGTCCCTGTAGCAATTCTAAACCTTTTAACTCCAAGATTCATTTGTAAACCTTGAATAACCAGCCAAATAGCTTTAGTGCAGAAGACATCTGGCTTGGTAGCCCTTTAATGCTTTCATTTAATCCTATTTGGAGTACCTTTAATTTATACCATGAAAAATAAGTATTATATTTTGTCTCCATTGTAAGGTTATGCTACAACTGTCCATATCCTTGTTTCTTTGCGACTGAATGTCATCCTAAGAGACTGAAAAGTCTAAAGCTTATGCAGAATGTCATGCTTTGCAGATTAATTAGAGCACCAGTTCAGGAGCATGTTGCAGGATCTGAATTAGCTTCTGATAAGTTTCCAGCTGGAATTCAAAGTGGTGGTTTTATAGCTTTCTCAGTTGTAAATGACATGGGATTAGTCAGATGGAAAGCCACCTCAATCTTATTTTCCTCTCTGGGTGCAGCTGCAGTAGGGGATGGATTTGCAGTTGATACAAACTGAAGGGGGCTGTTTTGTGTCACAAGGCTTTTTCCTCCTGAAAGAAGATTCATTAGTTTCCTTTTAAGACAACTGCAAATATATGTTAAGACAGGCTTTACAACACAATCACATGTCCCTCCCCCCCTCCCGAGTTGTATAGATTGAAGGCTTTCAGGCCATTCCAAAATGTTATTTTTAAAAGAGTGAAATTGGAGCACTGGCTTGACATTCAAGCACCTTAAATCCTCTTATCCTTAGAACACTACGTGAAATCAGCCATTTAAGCTTCAAGTTTCCAAATCTCAGGTACTTTTTTCTGGTTTCTGAAACACTGTGGGAAGGGGTAGGGATTAATTGAACCCCAGTGCGGGCATGTTTACTGGATTCACATATACCACATGCAGTTGTCTCTAGTGCTCCTATGTAAACATAGTCACAAAACAAAAATAATTCAGTAGCAAAAACCTTTGTATCAGCTTGATTACAGGATTTAATTTGTGTCGAGGAAAATAGCAGGATCTCGGAATTAGATTGAGCTCTAAAGAGTATTAAGGATTCACTTAATAAAGTTTGAAACAGAATAAAATATCGCTGCCTCAGCCAATTAAGTACAGCTATTTAACTCATACTTTACTACAATGGAATCTTCTCCTCACATCACAATGGATATTTGTTGAAAAGTGACTAAGCTGTGCCATGTGATGGGGTCCTTCAGATAGTCCTTATCGCTCTCTGTACCGTTCCACACCCTATGGGTCACAAGGTAAGAAAATTAGCACATGTCTTCACCATTTTCACTGGAATTAAACCAAACATGGATTGGCAGCTGCCATCACCCACTGATTTCTGAGTAGCAAGACCGTCCAATATTGCTGGGAGGAAAGAAAACATCTGAATAGAAAACAGAGTCACAGAATCATAGAATCTTAGGAGTTGGAAGGGACCACGAAAGTCATCTAGTTCAACCCCCTGCAATGCAGGAATCTCAACGAAAGTATCCATGACAGATGGCCATTCAACCTCTGCTTGAAAACCTCCAAGGAAGGACAGTCCACAACCTTGGTTCCATGGTCAAACAGCTCTTACTGTCAGAAAGTTCTTCCTGATGTTTAGTCGGAATCTCATTTCTTGCAACTTGAATCCATTGCTTTGAGCCATACTCCCCAGAGCAGGAGAAAACAGGCTTGCTCCATCTTCTATGTGTCAGCCCTTTAGATATTTGAAGGTGGCTATCATAGCTCCTCTCATCAGTCTCCTCTTTTCCAGCTAAACATACCCAGCTCTCTCAACCGTTTCTTATAAGGCTTGGTTTCCAGACCCTTTATCATCTTGGTTGCTCTCCTCTGCAAAATGCTGGAGGGGCTGCACTTCAATTGGAACACATTTCCACATGTGGTGGGACTGTAAGAAACCAGAGGATTTCTGAAACATAACCTTCTTGGAAATTGAAAAAAAACGTAATTTGTTTATGGACCAAAATGTGGATTTACTGAATGAGGACCTAATAAGATATTTTATCACTGCAGTTGGGGTAATCATAGCCAGGATCTCGAAAGAGTTCTCAGGAGGCACATTAGAGGCATGGTACCACCAAGTGTGGCGTATAGTGTTTAGGAAAATATTTCCCAGATCTCCTGAATTGAATATCCTGCTTTCATTTTAGTTTTAATGGTTTTTAACTGTTATGCTGTTTTAATGAGCTTCCGTATTTTATATTTTAATTATGGATATTTTAATGTAGTTGTATTTTAATTACAGGTAACTGTATTCTTGGTTTTATTCTTGTTATTTTGTTCTTGGATTTTATTTGTTTGTGAACCGCCCTGGTATTTGTTCTTGAAATGAAAGATGGGATAACATAATAAAACAGGCCAACACTTGCATGCAGAGTAAACATCCATAGTTTAATGCTATAGTTTAATATATAACAGTTTAATACTACATAATTAAAAATGAAATTTGGTTAAGAAAAGTCTCTAACATTAAATTGCATATTTCACATAACAAGCTTACCAAGGTTTTTTACTGAATAAAAATAATAAATCTCTTCAGCATCAATATAATCTGTATTTCAAAGGCACAATTTAAAGACATAATATTAGTGGGATGATAAAAAAGTAAGCATTAAGATCAAATAAGCTGTTCTCTACCTTTTTAGTAAAAGCAAACCAACACCCAACCAAAATAATGGCAGATCATAACAATGGAATATATGCAAACCATATACCCGTCAACCAAGGCATTTATTTATTTATTTTAAAGCATTTTTATAACCTCTCTCTCTCTCTCTCTCTTTCTCTCTTTCTTTCTTTCTCTCTCTCTCTCTCTCTCTCTCTCTCTCTCTCTATATATATATATATATATATATATAAAATCTCAAAGTGGTATACAACTGAGTTAAAACATAACAGATGAGATCATATAAAATTACAACCATTTCCAGTAATCACAATAAAACAAATCTTCAGTAGGTGTTGTCATGTGCTGTCAATGTAACAACCACTACCACAATCAGGAAAGCACACGGGTGAAGAAGTAAAATATACAATGAGTTCTAGAAAAAGCTAAGAAATCGATGTGTTTTCAAAACGTCATTTTATAAAAGTACAATGCTTCATTTAGAACTCACTTTTCAGATAAAATTTGCAGTTAACAAGAAATGTAGCTACTGCTATGAGATGCATGCCAGTCTTACCATGGGCAACTTCTAAAATGTCATGAGAGCACATCTGCATATAACTTTCCATGCTATTGAGTTTGTACTTAAGAAAAAACATAGGAAGCACCTGGGAAAACCACTGAAAGAGTTGTTGATACATTTTGTAGTGTGATCTGTCAGAAACTGGTAGGGAATTGCAACAGTATCAGCCTTTCTGGTAATAAGCCTTTAAAAGCACTTCTAAATCTATAGAGACTTACTAGAAGCAGTCTTTGTATAGTGGTTGCATACAATCACTTAAAAAAATTAACTATGTTGATCAAACCTGTAACTTCCTCTCTCATATCTCCTTTTACTCAGTTCCCATTTAACAAAACACACAGTTTCCTTATCTAGGATGTAGTCTTAATAAGAGTTTTCAGAGGCAGGAAAATATTCTGAATTTGTACCAAAACACAGCTTTCATATTAAGAATATTCAGAGTATAAAAGTGTAAAGTTCAAAAGAGATGAACAAACAACATTCTAAAAAATTACTGAAATATCTTCAGGCTAATTTGAGACACTTTCATGCAAGACGTTAACATGTTTCAAATTCTGGTAGTGCTTCCCACCTAGACGTTTACACTAAATACCCCAGGGGTTCCTTAATGTGTTAACAAAATCTTCATCATCCAAAATTCCAATACTTAATCCTTCATAATAGTCCTCAAACTCACAGAATGACACTTCATTAGCATTGCTGCAGGCATCCTCCAGAGTTTCCAGAAATGAAGATCTAATTTCTTCTTCTGTTGCATCACCTGTTAAAATATTGCTTATTATTAAAGACGTTGGCAGGGATGCCAAGAGAACAGAAAAATAGACAAAATCAAAATCCATGTGTCATTGTTATTAAAAGTACGATAAGAATTTAACATAAAGGGATTTCTTAAGTGAAAATTGCAGGAGGCAAACCAAGGCAGGAAAAGGTCAAAGGGAATTTTATCTCAGATTTTTTAGTCTTTCATTATCCCAATCTATAGATATGAATGAGGAAATTAAACAAAGCAATCTTGTTCTATAGTATGGATTTGAACAATTATTAATAAATATACACAGAATAGTGGCTTGGAAGTTACCAGCCATCATTGCTATGTCCATGATATAACCATTTTTCAAACCCATTTTTACACCATATTTTTTCTAAATTAAATAAACCAAGAAAGTAAGAAAGAATCACTACCTTGTTTTCAGTATCACAATGATTATAATCAATACTCATATTCATATTTCAGACAATATTTTCAAGTTCAATTATGACAAATTAAACCTTAGTTGCTGTTAAAAGAACTGGAGCAGGATAGTCCATTTTTTGAGTCAGTTGGTAACTTTATTATCAAAATGTAAGGCAAGCCATTCAAATAAGTTGTGAATTGTTGACAAGAAGATGCTAGCTCCCTTCTTTCCCACATTCCCAAAGTGTGACTAAAATGGGTCAGAAAGCAATGTGCAAGGCATCTACTCCTTTCAATCACTATCAACCAAAAGCAAAAAGCTTTGAGCCCTTCTCCCTGAGTTGTTACATCAGTATTGAGGGGGCTGGGAATTCGATCACAGTTTCTGTATACTTTGTGAGCCTTCTTCATACCTTTTCAGACTATACGATTGACACAGCATTGACCACTCGCCTTGGGATGAATGAGCACATGTTAATTTTTTGTCACGTGTTCAGCAGAGTTCATTACAGCTTATTGTGGTACCAAAAGGTTGTAATGGTATCTGTTCAAAGATATGTACGTGGAAATCTGGTACTTAATCAAAACAAATATTTTTTTCCCCTAATGGACAAACTTAAGGTAAAGGTAAAGGGACCCCTGACCATTAGGTCCAGTTGTAACCGACTCTGGGGTTGCGGTGCTCATCTCGCTTTCTTGGCCGAGGGAGCCGGCGTACAGCTTCCGGGTCATGTGGCCAGCATGACTAAGCTGCTTCTGGCAAACCAGAGCAGCGCACAGAAACACCGTTTACCTTCCCGCCGGAGCAGTACCTATTTATCTACTTGCATTTTGACGTGCTTTCAAACTGCTAGGTTGGCAGGAGCAGGGACCAAGCAACGGAAGCTCACCCCATCGCGGGGATTCGAACCACTGACCTTCTGATCGGCAAGTCCTAGGCTCTGTGGTTTACCCCACAGCGCCACCCACGTCCCAATGGACAAACTTAGGCATCCACAAATAGCCTTTGTGACCAGTCATTAATTGTTGTAACCTCAGTCCCTCCCATCCTGTAGCACATCTTAGAAGTCCTAAGGGAGCACCAGCCTCTTATTCCAGTTAGGCCAAGAGAATGCAGTTGTGGCCAAAAAAAACAACAAAAAAACCAACAGCCATCTTTTGCCATTTACACCAAAACAGGGCACACAATATGAGTGACTCACCCTGCCTTCCCCACAAGTTCAGAGAAGTCAGAATAGACATCGTCCTTTCACTTTGTGTTGTTGGGCTAGTCAGAAGAAGTGGGATAGATAATATGATGTTGATAACAAGACAAATCAACAATTACTTTCTTGTACATTAATTACCTGCTACGACTTGAGGATGTTTTATAGCACAATAACATTTCTTGATATCTGTCATAGGAACACTGCCAGTTTTGTTATAATCCAGCTTCATATAAGCCTGAAACAAAGACAACGGTCAGAAAAGAGCAAGGAAGAGAAACACAGATTATGCTCACATACACCTGGCATCTTGAATGATAAGAATTAATTGGTTGGTTTGACCTTAAAAAGACAGAGTATTCATTTTTTAAAAAAAACAAAAACCCATAAGTAAAGAAATCATCTTAGTTGTGAACCTACACCCCCACGTTGGGTATGGAGAAAGATAAAAAATGGAATAGTAAAGTAAATAGCTGGGTGTGCTTAACTACACACACTTCGCTGGAAGCAAGCATTTTATTTTATTTATTTATTAAAATATTTTTATACCACTTTTAAAAAAATGTATGGAAGTGGCATACAATTTAAAACAGTAACTTTTGTAACTGGTATCAGGAAAGCAGGCTGTTTAATGACTTTTAGGTCAAAATATAAATTGTCTCCAATGTTATTCCTACTCAAAGACTAAGCCCATTGAAATTAATAGACCTGACTAACTTAAGTACATCAGTGTAACTTACTTGGATCCAAGTCAGGTATTTCATGCCCACAAGTCTGTTTAGGGTGAAGGGTTTTGTTTTGTTTTTTAGATTTTTTTTGGTCAACACTGCCAATTCATTAACACTTTTTTCTGCCTGATGCATAAAGCATTTTCTCACTGACTCACTCATTTTCTCACCAACTGACAAATTTTATTCAAATGACCTAGAAAGAAAATTCCTCTCTCCTTCACATCCGTTGCCAAAGAAAAGAAAAAAAGATTGGTACTGTTCAAAACAGTTCTATTTTCACAAAGTGAAATGCCTAACGGATTCAAGGACCATAGGATTAAATACCAGGAATGATACCTTTATTCTAGCATGCAAAACTGACGGGCAGGTGAAAGACTATTTTGCAGTGCATGCCTTTAATTTGTTTTGATATTTGCAGTGCATTATTGTGGCACACGTAACCAATTTCTGGCCTTAAGGAGTCACATTTTGTGGGGTTATGCATGCAAAAAGTGCAAAAGAGAGGAAGAGAGACTGAAAGAGAGCAAAGACAGAGAAACAAATTACAAACTGAAATGCTTGTCAGGGAACTGCCATCAGCTCAGGGGCGAGAGAGGAAAAGCCGGATGGATTACAGAGAGCCCCCAAAGATCATGGGAAGCAGCACCTCCTCAGCGGAGGAGAGTAACCACGCCTCCAGTGGAGAGGAGCTGCAGGGCTCGGGGGAGGCGAGGCGGTGCCAGGACACCTTGCCAGAGCAAAGCGGGGAGGAGAGAGGTCCTCCGTTACCCATGCCCTCCTTGCGCAGTAGGCTTCCACGCAGAGAGGGGAAGCACAGACTGGGCGTCAAGAAACTACTCTGCTGGGGAAGGTTTAAGGACCGCCCACTCTCAGATTCTGCCAGTGAATGAGCAAGCCATGGAAGAGTGGCACTCTGCATGGTGAAGGTTTTTTGGCACCAATAACAAGGCTTTACAGCTGACCAGGGAGGAATTTGCCTGATTGCTCTCAAGTAACCCCCTGATAACATTACAATGCTTATAATAAATATTAAGAAGGGTGGTATAGAAATGCTTTAAGTAAATGAAATCATGATTAGTTTTTTAATAATGACACAATCTGGAAATATTTATCAGAAAACTTATACGGTATTCCTCTTTTACAGATGGTAAGAAACAAATTTTAGTAACTTGTCCAGTCTCAACCCATCCCTGCCCCCAAAAGGAGTACAGAATAAAATCATATGAGTAAAATTTGTATCAACACTTGCAGAATTCTGGTTGTAGTTTCAAAGGTATTGATTTGTTGTTCCAGAAAAGTCAACGGGGCAAGTCAATTATTATAAAGGTAACAAGAACTGTTAAATGACAAACCAGAGGAAGCAAACTTTTCTTCAAAACATATAGTGATTAATGATCTTAAAGTATATATATTGGATAGGTAAAGGTACCCCTGCCCGTACGGGCCAGTCTTGACAGACTCTAGGGTTGTGTGCTCATCTCACTCTATAGGCCGGGAGCCAGCGCTGTCCGCAGACACTTCCAGGTCACGTGGCCAGCGTGACAAGCTGCATCTGGCGAGCCAGCGCAGCACACGGAACGCCGTTTACCTTCCCGCTGGTAGGCGGTCCCAATTTATCTACTTGCACCCGGGGGTGCTTTCGAACTGCTAGGTTGGCAGGCGCTGGGACCGAATGACGGGAGCGCACCCCGCCGCGGGGATTCGAACCGCCGACCATGCGATCGGCAAGTCCTAGGCGCTGAGGTTTTACCCACAGCGCCACCCGTGTCCCTCTAGATAGCATTTAACCATAAAGCAATAAGCAAATCAGTAATTCTTAGTTATCTGTAGATAAACTTGTTGTTGTTTAGTCGTTTAGTCGTGTCCGATTCTTTGTGACTCCATGGACCAGAGCACGCCAGGCACTCCTGTCTTCCACTGCCTCCCGGAGTTTCTGCAAATTCATGTTGGTAGTTTCAAGAACACTGTCCAACCATCTCATCCTCTGTTTTCCCCTTCTCCTTGTGCCCTCAATCTTTCCCAACATCAGGGTCTTTTCCAGGGAGTCCTCTCTTCTCATGAGGTGGCCAAAGTACTAGAGCCTCAGCTTCAGGATCTATCCTTCCAGTGAGCACTCAGGGCTGATTTCCTTCAGGATGGATAGGTTTGATCTTCTTGCAGTCCATGGGACTCTCAAGAGTCTCCTCCAGCACTACAATTCAAAAGCATCAATTCTTCGGCGATCAGCCTTCTTTATGGTCCAGCTCTCACTTCCATACATAACTACTGGGAAAACCATAGCTTTAACTATACAGACCTTTGTCGCAAGGTGATGTCTCGGCTTTTTAGCTGTCTAGGTTTTTCATTGCTTTTCTCCCAAGAAGCAGGCGTCTTTTAATTTCGTGGCTGCTGTCATCAACTGCAATGATCATGGAGCCCAAGAAGGTAAAATCTCTCACTACTTCCATTTCTTCCCCTTCTATTTGCCAGGATGTAATGGGACCAGTGGCCATGATCTTAGTTTTTTTGATGTTGAGCTTCAGACCATATTTTGCACTCTTCTCTTTCACTGTCATTAAGAGGTTCTTTAATTCCTCCTCACTTTCTGCCATCAAAGTTGTGTCATCTGCATATCTGAGGTTGTTGATATTTCTTCCAGCAATCTTAATTCTGGCTTGGGATTCATCCAGTCCAGCCTTTCGTATGATGTATTCTGCATATAAGTTAAATTAGCAGGGAGACAATATACAGCCTTGTCGTACCCTATTCCCAATTTTGAACCAATCAGTTGTTCCATATCCAGTTCTAACTGTTGCTTCTTGTCCCACATAGAGATTTCTCAGAAGACAGATAAGGTGGTCAGGCATTCCCATTTCTTTAAGAACCCCCCATAGTCTGCTGTGATCCACACAGATATGTAGATAAACTACATATATGTATATATTTAAAACCCACTTACTTTTCTCACAAATGCTTTCCTATATTCATTCATTTCACCAAGGATGGCACGAGTAAACTCAGCATAATCAACTTCATCATTTCTGTTGTCATTAAGCATTAACCACAAAGATTCAAACTCCTAAAATTAAAGAATTTTGTGTCAAATAAGTTGCAATTCAGCACATAGCCTAACACTAACACATAACGCAACAATGGCAGAGGCCAAGTTTTTATTTATTAAACTTCTATCCTACTCCTCATCCCAAAGAAGTACAGGGCAGCAAACAGGTGACAAAACAATAAAAAATATATTTAAAACAATTTCAATATAGATGCAGACTTCAAGATTAAGTGTTTTAATTTTAACATGGCACAGTAGAAGCAAATTGTATTTTCCAAGTAAACCAGATGTAAGGTGCAGACTATTTGTCCTAGGTTATAATGGAAGATATATTTTCACCTTAACATGCATGGTGAAAAAGCCCTTTTGGCTGCAATTTTGTTAACCTAATGGTATTTAAATTAAAATCTGACCCCAAGTTTGCCATGAGAGCAAGCTAACATAATCTCATGTCAGGAAATAGTAAATGGTATTTTAGGAAGAGATCTCACAACTATTGCCTATGACATCCCTAGGAAATGTCTTTCTCAAGTGACAGCCACTTTCCTAAAAAAAAATAGGTCTTTGATTAAGTACCACAACCTCTAGATAATGATAATATTAATTTCTAAATCACATCTGCTTTCAGCCAGTATCTCCACCATGGAAGGTATACATCAGAATACTATTTTCCCATTGTCTGGTCTAGTCCAAATTTACAAGTGGCAACTAATGACCTACAGCAATGTTCCAGTTATCAGTGACCTGGAGAAATGTAGTTTCCCCACGGTGCTTATGTCTTTCTTAGTACAGCTATCAGGCCCTTGGAAACTAAAATGTTCAAAGTTCCTGGCACCAGAAATTCTGAGATATGTGTTTTCCTTGGAATCTGGCATCCACATTAATGGTGTCAAGCATATTAATGATGTCCAGGCAACAGCACTTGGGGTGGGAGAGAGAAGAGACCAACCAGTCTCTCTGTCACCTTAGAAGCCTCTACAGTAGCAATGAGGGAAGTGGGTGGGAGGGAGATTGTCTCTGACTTGTCTTGAGCTAGATAAACTATGAGGTTTGGAATAGATTACTACTGACAACCAGCCTGACCTCTCATACTTGCTTGAAACAAGAATTCCACAAGAACTCTGCCTCCCAGAAGTAAAATTTGAAAAGGAGGGTGTGTATGTCAGCATAAAAATCGAAGTCCATGTTCCATAAAAATATGTTAAATGTTGATTCCAAGCAACTTATTTTATACAGAGCTAGAGAAGGCAAGCTTTTATATTTTCCTTTTGCTTTCTAAGTTACCTGTTCTGCTGATGCCAACTCCATGTTCTCTAAATAAAAATACATTTAACTGTTCTAGACTGGTACAGGGAAGCTGCTTTCTACCCTGGGAAAGAAACAATCCATAGAGGGTTGGTGGCAGCAATTTACCTCTGAGATATACCCAGCGTAGTTTTTTAGATGGAACATACTAGGCTGTTTGCAGATGGGGATCAGTAGATTCCCTCAGAAGAGTGGGTTCATGACAGCATACCTTTTCAGAAATGTCTAAATGAAACACTTTCAGTGCTTGTTTGAAGTCTGCTTTTGTAAGAATTCCATGTTGTTTCTTTTCTAGCTCCCGGAAGTACTTTCCTAATCTTGTAATTGTACGAACTCCTCTTTTACTTAGTTTTTCTCTTAGCCTGTCTGGAAAAAAAAGGTAAAAGCAGGGAACATTTTAATATTGTCTATTCTGACTTATAATTCTTTTCCAAGGTCTTAGGCAGAGGACTTTGAAAGTCCTGCTACATGAGATATTTTTCCCGTATTTAACCCCAGACCTTGCGCATGCAAAAATATTTTCTTCCACTGTGCTAAGAGATAACCTTAAATAAACAAATAAATGGATACATAACGGTTTTGCTTTGCATCAGTAAATAACTATATTTCTTAGTAACAACCTAAAGTCCATTTCTTCTGGACATGTAATAATGTTAATAAACTATTAACATTATTACATCTCGCAGAATAAAAGGACTTTAGGTTGTAACTAAGAATTATAGTTATTCACTGACACAAATGGAATAAAATGGAATATCACCAGAAACATTTTTTTAAAAATCCAAGAACATGGAGAACATTATGAAATGAAAGTTACATAAGTTAATGTCGTTATGTTATGTTATAAAAACTGTTTGAATTGTAAATAGTTTGCTGAATGTGATGGTCAATTTACTTCTAACAGAGGCCTGGCAGATATAATGTATACAAAACCAATGGACAGCTATGTTTGTATAGTTACTAAAGAGGTGATTGTGTCTTGTGAAATTTTCCACTATGTCTGCTAGCACCAGAAACTGTTACATTTACATGGGTCAACAGAATCAAAAAGGCCAAGCTGTAACAGACCATTTAATGGACGTTCCATTTGAACTCACTGGTCCTTAATTAAAGGCCAATGGCATGTCAGAGAGACCCTTTTGATTGGTTAAAGGAGTCTGACAGGAAAGAATAAAAGGGCAGACACAGCACTACTGTGGAAGAGTCTGGAATCAGAGTCTGAGAGAAGACAAAAAAGAGAGTATGAAAAGAATGGGAGCTGAAGAAGCCCCTGCTGTCAAGAGGAAGCAGCTGGAGGCGTGAGAGGTCCTAGTGGCAGCATGTAGTTGTCCAGGGAGAAGCAGCCAGGACACCATGGCTGAAATTCTTAGAAAGTCTGCAGAGAAAGAAAGAGTAAAACAGCAGTGCTCTAAAATAACAGTACCCAGATTTGTCAGCTGTTGACAAGTGTCCATGTTGGATACACTGGGTTTCCACAGCTTCACTTGTATATAAACACAGAGGTTTAGCTATCAACGCCTTTAAAAACTGAATGCCACCCATTCAGTCAGAATGCTTTCAAAATCTTCTAAGAGCATGTACTGTAAGGTTAGGCATGAGAAGGGACAGCACTACTAGATGAACTTTAAACTAAGATTGTTGGTTTATTCAAGGGATGCTATTTACAGAAAGAGATACACTGGGGTCTTAAAGGCATTTGTTAACAGTTCTGTTAACAGTTTCTGAAGACTCAAGAGAGGCTGTTGTTGACAACAACCTCCAAGTGCCTTTCACTGGAGATAAAATTCCTTAAGATTCCACCCCAATCAAATACGCACACAACCCAGGCCAGGTATTGGGAACAATCTACATCTACAACCAAAAGTTCCTCTGGTTGTACAGTCAACTAGCAATTTATGCACATTTAACTTGTGCAAATTCATCTTTATGTGCTTGGCTGAAAAAAAATTAAAGGGTATGGACATCTGGGTGGAGAAAAACGTTGGCAATCGTACCCACCATTGCACTCACCTTGGGAGAGCGTTTGGCAGTGTAGAGAGAGAGTGTTTTGGCTAAACATGATTTTGGCTTTATGCACCAACCCCAGAATATAATCCCAGCACAAATTGTATTTCTAGCTGCTTGGACAGTTTGGCTAACTTTACAAATTCACCTGTGCAACCTTCCTTTGGTAAAATCTATATACAGGACAGCGTCTTAGAACAACTCAGCACCTGGCTTACTACTGCTGATCCTTATTGGATAAGCATAACAACACACTTGAGTATTACATTATGGGCCTCAGTTTCCCCTCTTTATTGTCTGGTCTTATACCTCACACTGCCCTCATCAAATCACTATCGCCCCACTCCTCAACTGTCAAAACCTAGTTAACACCCATATGAATGGAACCTCAATCATTCTGCTGTCACCTAGATCAATCAGACTGGATTTACCTGATCCTGGCCCCACTTAATAAAATCTTAGAAGCAATAGGTCTCTTATCTCCTCTGCCAGAATCTGTCACCAAGATCTACTGTTACACAGGCTTACAACATCGTAACAGTACAAAGCCTCAAATCGGCTACAAACTATTTTCATTTCAAAACATGAACATAAACAAACATATATACAGCTTTTCTCCACAGTGCTCAGGACACAGTGATTCCTGACCAGGTTGAATCCTTTATAAAGCCCTTGAGTTAACTGAGGAAAAGAACCTTGACCAAAGAGAAGACTTCAGGCGAAGTCCTCTGTAAAGCCTGAGTTAGCTAGAGAGAAAGGAAGATAAGGGTAATTGGCTACTGGCTTAGAATACAGAAGAGAACCAGAACAAGAAAAGAGATACCTCTTTAAAGCTAATATCTTTTAAATCTAGCATCTGACCTACAAATAATGCGGTTATATAATACTATAAACAAGTTTTAATAAGTAATTGCTTGACTTTTAAAATTAAGTCTCCGGCCTTTTCATCCCATGACTAAATCCAGTATTGTGTGTTATATGAATAGGAACTTTTTTATAATTTAATGGTGGCAGACAGTGCTTCCCCCCCCCCAGGGGTACTCAAGGGTACGCGGTACCGGCACCTCTTTTGTTGCTGTTGTTAAAAAGTGTGGCACTTACTATTACAACTTCATGGCGAGTACCGGCATGTTTTCCTAGAAAAAAATCACTGGTGGCAGCATAAATAAAAGGGATAAGATAAGCAGGTACATTCAGTTTATATGTAAAACCAGAAGTGATTCTAGCTGGCATTCTGCTCTTAATTGCTGTTTCCACTTTGGTTGGGTGGGGTAGTATGTATCCTTTTTATGTTATTGCAGGATGAGCACTTTAAGTCAATAACTTTTTGATATATTTTAATTTGGAATTATATGCTTTTTGAAAGAAATTGTAAGTTGCTATGAGACACGTTTTTTGTAGCAAGCAGCAAATAAATATTAATAATCAGGGCTTTTTCTGTGAAAGCACTCACTGGTACAAAGTACCAGACCTTCTTTTTTAATGGAAAACATAATAATAGTAATAGTAATAATAATAATAATAATAATAATAATAATAGTAATAGTAATAAAGGTGGGATTTTATGCCTAGATATGTTAATATAGTTAAAAAGCAAAAACCATCCTTCCATGAAGGCACATGGTATGGGATATACAAACCTTGAACATTCCGTAAAATAATATTGTCTTCACCTTCTTGTTTGATAGCATGTTCCTCATTTTCCACATTAAAATTCCTATAATATATTAATTCATTAGAACCACGCTACACATAACAGAAGTTAACTTTCATAGATCTACTCAAATTATCACCTACAGGTATGCTAGGAAAAGGCAGTTATTTGTAATTTATAAAATGCTTTATAGTAACTGATCAAAATTCAGTATTTCTTGAAACCAATTTATTTAAATGCCACAAAGCACCCTTTCTTAGGTTGGCAAACCAGCCAAAGCTAGTATAAGTGCTCTTAAGTTACCTACACAACCTGGTCAACCAGAGCTTGATTCTTCAGAGGGAGTTCAACCCAATTCAAAATAAGTTGCATATTTCCACCCAGTTTAGAAGATTATCCAGCCACCACCCATCTTGTCATTTTAGCATCTTTACAATCCTTGCTTCTAATTACTACCTCTCTTCTAATTTGTCTTGCTAAAGAGTTCTTTCCCTCACTCACCTCCCAAAAATCCCACTATGATTTTACTGATGATCTCTAAACCTTAGGCCTGCTATGCTATCAGGGAAGTGCTAGAAGTACAGATCAAGGATTACAGGAATGCAAGTGGCATTTGTGGCAGCAGAAACCCTGGGTGGATCTACATTTGTGGTTTATAACATTAATAATGTGTTATTAAAATGTGACACCAGAGGGCACTGCAGAGCAACGAGCCACCAGCCATAGGGAAACAGTATGTTAAAGGTAAGGTGACGTTTTATAACAATGTATCTAATATTGTTACAATAACGTTTAAAAGATCAATGTAGATCCAGCCCCTAATAGTTTCTCCGTTCTTGTTCTGCTCCCTACTTCAGGGTTCCCTTTATCTTCAACAGAATAACTGCTGATTAATTCCCACCTTTTGAGGATATAACGCATTGCTTTTTTTTTTTTACAGAAAGTGTTTTGTTTTATAAAATGGATATGCTACAGCTGCAGTTTGAAGAGAAATTTGTGCTGTTTCTTTTCTCTTGCAGGGTCCAAGCAGCTAAAGGAGGGAAATGGCCTGAGGAGAAAGTATTAAGGAGCCCCTCACCACCCACAACACCAGATTCCCCCTTCAGATAAAATTTCACAGTTGCATTTTCTGAAAGAAAACATAATAATGTATTCATGTAATATTATAGTGTTGCCTGTATGTTTCCTCCATTTATCTGGAGCTTCATAAAGGGAAGGATTATGACCCTCCCACTTCCCCATCTTAGTAATTTCAGCTTCACAGTATCTGTCTAATCAGATACAACACTTATGCCCATCGAGATCCAGCAAAAACCCCAAATCTCCCAAGTCAACATAAACCTTTATTTGTGAACATATTTTCAAGACAAGAAATAAAATCTGACCCGTTAGACTAAAGTCACTTACTTTAGAAAAGCTCTAGCAGTTTCATCAATATTTGTGACACGGATTGTAAATACTGGTTTCTGTTTCATACTTTCTGGAAGGGCAGGGTGTTGCACACTCAAAAAAGTTAGGTCTGCTCCCTGTCAGCAATAAAAGTGATTTACAATATTCCATATAATATAACTCACTCATCACTACTATCTTCATAAAAATGAACAATTTCACATATGTTTGTCTTATGCAAGCACAGACACCAGTATTTTCTTCTTTCTTCTAAGCAGTTTATCTAATGTTCTCTAGCAATACTAGCAACAATAGCTACTATTCAGTTAGAACTCTCAATCCTCAGCTGTCCTTGCTCATTCTGCCAACCAGCCACGCACAAGCTCCATTCCACCCAAATACCTTGTCTATTCCCACAATGCCCCAAGTGCCTGCAGTAAGTTAGCTCTATTTCCTAACAATGCCCTCATTTAGTAACATGATTTTATCTGCTCCCTGCCTTTGTTGATTGCTCCCATTGTCATAGAACCTCTCTACTTGCATAGCCTGGAAAAGTTCTAGTCACTAGAACAATTACAAGTACAGTGACATGAACAAATGCATTCAAAGTGGTGCACTCAATTAAAGACATGTCTAGTTATGGGAATTGGACGGGGGAAGAGAAAAGCAGTATTTAGTGATTCATAGCAATATGAATTAAGAGTGTTCACCTGTTCAAGGTGATGCGCCCCCCCATGATGTGACATCTTTAACAATGACTAGTTACGAAGAATCTATCTAAACTTAAGAGCTTCAATTGTTTATTTCCAAAATATAATACTACAGAAGTCTCTTTCAATACATGTACTGAGGAACAGAGGAGCAGCTAACAAAACTATCCTGACTGCTGTGATAGCCCAATGACCACGGAAGAAATACAGAGGAGCTTGCAATACCCTTTTATCCAGCTAGAAACTTGTTACTAGAGACTCAATTGTGGCAGAATCAAAGACTGCTCCAAATAATTTGGGTCACAGATTCTCAAAAGCCCAAGTTTGCTTTATCCCTCTGTTCACAGAATAATTGCAAAAGCCTCACAATAGGAGTATTCTCTTTGTTTTAACTGCCCGGTATAATTTGGCACCTCTTCAAATTAATTTACACATTTAGTTCACACCCAAGGTTCTGGACCATCTAATAAAAAGTGAACACAATTCTTCTGTCACCTATTATTCAGCAATTAGTTGTTTTCCTTGAATGCTAAAAAGAATAGCAATATCTAAAACAATACACCTAAAAATGACAGCTGTGGTGTCTTAAAATTTTGCAATAAATCCTTTTAGATTCTAATAAATTATGATCAATTTGCAAAAAGCATGCCATTGCATTTTGTAGTTAGTCAATAAAAGGAAATGCCCATTAAGAAACAAAGCTGTTGTAATTTGATTATAAATGTTAGCAATTAATAACCCCTTCCTGACTGCTACTGAGTGCCCTCTTGTGGGAAAAGTAAGACATGCAGTCTTATTCCACTAATACAGTACTATTTACAATTGATATACTGTATTCAACAGAATAATTCATAAAACCAAGATTTAGGCACAGAATGCAAATCCACTGACATGTGACAGGTGGAGGGTCACACTCCCAAGTCCGCACTCTGGAAAGTGCCTACACAAATGTCTTTGTTAAAACTATCCTTATTATTAATGAGGGAAGGAATAGCTTTACCTTTCTTGTACGATGAACAGACACTGCACCACTTTCCCCCAGTTGAGTCCCTTATGGTAGTGTGGTGTTCCTGAGAAGGGACACTCCTACTTTGCTCCAGACTGCCGTGGATAACCAGTCCTGTTCCCCAACACTGCTTCGTTCTGTCTCTACCCCCACAGCTGCTTTCAGCACTTGATCATTCTCCCCTCACCAGATGCTCACAACACTTTTTCCTTCCTCACTAGCCCTCCATTCCTTCTCTTCCTCTCCCTAGTCTAACAGTTCAAACAGCTACTTTCCCAATATTCTGATTCCTTTAGCAGCAGTTGCCAAGCTGGCCCAGGCTGCTGCAGCATCCCCCATTTCTCACATTAGTACTCATCCCTGTTTTTCCTAGGCAACTGGCCTTATGAAATATATTAAAACCAAAATAGGAACATTAAACTAACATCTCATCACAAAACTACACAAATATGCATATATCATCTGCCACATTACATACCCTCCAGTTTTCTTTAGTCAATCTTCAGGTGCTTCTCCTGATTAAGTAGATTTTTACCGCTTACTTATGCTTTTGCACTGAGGTGTTATGGAAGCCCCACCTCCACCCATGAATTCAACAACAGACTTCAGATTATTCAGTTTGCAAATGTGTCTCCTTTCCATAATACTCCCAGATTAACATTCTTCAAACCAACTTTGTAGTGACACAGCTTTGTTTCAACTTAGAGAAATTTACTGTGCTTGTGGAACCAATATTTTATCCAACCAACTTTGGATAAAATTCAATTCATAGGACTGCTGAGCAGTCTTCATCCCTGCTTGCCAACTTGTGCCGCTATCTTCCAACCTCTGAGCCCAATCTTGCAAAACTTCCTGTGGTACACATTCAGTCTTTCTCCAACCTGTCAAAACACCTCCCTGCAAATTTGGCAGCTCCCATTGTGCCCACTAAATAACACACACACCCCTGATGCCGCCCCAATTTTGAGATGTTGTTCCTGGCTCATTTTTCCTTGGCCACAGAAATCAAGATAACTTAATTTGTCTAGTTTAGTACTGAGGAACTAGAGTAAAATATTATACCAAGATCAAATCACCACACCTAACAAATGCAGATCCACAAGCCCTTAGGTAAGCATTGTCACAGAGGTTCACCATACTTACAACATAGACATCACTTAGACAGTATTGCTTTCCTTTTCTCTGTCCACGCTGATGAGTATAAACTCCCTTCTGAATGAAAGGTAGAGCATTTGTTCTGTGCAAAATTAAAAAGCAAAACCAAACCTTTAAGTTCATTTCCTGAGCAGTAATGATTTGATAAAATTCTGAAGTTATTCCTTGTTCTACGTACCTATTTTTACCAAATTGCCGATATTCGTATACAGTTAGAGATTTGTCATATGCAAAGAAAAATCCAATCAGTTCTCGACAAGCATCGCGACCATTTCTATAATGGTAACAGAAGCTATCGTAAGTTTTTTTAAAAAATAGTGGAAACCCTATCAACCAAACAGACAAGAACTTGGCACGTTAGGTACATCAACATCTACCATAAGAATAATTTTCTAGATACAAAGTAAATGAACAAATGAATTACTTCCTATGCTTGCAGGCAAATCCCTACCTCTTACCTCCTCTAAGCAAATGAAAGAGTTTTGTCAACAATTTGGGGCTACATTCACAAAACTCTTATTTATGAATGGAGCTTTTCAATCCATTAAAATGTGCATACAGCAGCCCCCTGTTTTGTTCATGCAATGTTAGACTAAGACCACAGTACACAGGTTGTGCAATATTTCACACGTAGCTTTTTTAGTTTATTATCCTGTCCTTCCTTCGAACTGCAGCTCAGGGTGGTTAACAACCAACAGATAAACAATCATACAAAGTAACACATAAGTCATCAGCAACAATTCAACAGTGAATAACCTCAATAAAAGAGCATCTAAAGATAATTACCCCATTACGCCAACACCAGGGCAGTGTGATATATATATAGCCTCCTTGCAAAAAATAGTATTCTGTGCCTCCTCTCCTCTATCTACCACTGCCCAGATGCATATTGTCTCAAGTAAACAATTGAAACCTTACAAAGCACAATACTTAATATGTCAAACAATAATTTTTAACCAATCAGTAATGGTCTAGCTAGCTAGCTGGATCCTCAGACAATAACAAAGCAGTAAAATAAAAACTAATAAAAACCACAAAAGACAGTATCATACCTGACCCTCTTCTCTTTCCTTCAATAGCAGCAGCAGTTTGATTTTACACAGAGAGAGCGTGCAAAGGAGCTAAACTATCACCATTTCCACAGTGGCTTATGGTGACTCCAATCTTACCCACTGTATCTCAGTGATCAGATAATCTTCCAGTGACACCAAGGGCTGCCCTTCCTTCCAACCCTCCCAGCTCTTATACAGAAGGATTCCTCACCTAGTCTGCCACCCTGGGTTGCCTTTCTTCCAAGACTTCCTCAGGGAAAAACATGCAATGTTATTTCATTATCTTATTAGAAACTATTGGAGTAAGATACAGACATGAAAGGAGCATCCTCAGTTAAAACATACTTGCATTACAAAATACTTAAAAAGTTTTAGACATACCTTGACAGTATTCTACCATCAAAGCGTAATTTGTTGGAAAGCACATTTTCAGTTAATGCTGACCTTGTCCTTATTCTGTAAAAATAATTCACAGTATTAGTTAAGATCTACACAAGCAAAATTAAACATTCCTCATGCAAGCTACTTTTGAACCTAAAAACGCTCATGAATTGCGAGGAGAACAAATCATGAAAGCAGTGGGCAAAGTCAACGTGTGAATTCCAATTGCTAACAAACCAACAACAAATACAACAGGAAATATGTTCTCACTATTTATGCTATCAGCCACATTCCTTTTTCACAGCTCTCTAGTGGAGATCAACACTGTGAAGAAATTCCTTAATGATCTAAACTGCCCACTTCAGTTCAGCGTTACAATGATGTAGGTAACACTATTTATTTATCAAAATATTTATATCCCATTGTTCTGCAAAACACTTGAGGCAGCTTACAATTACGTAAATGGAAACTATGTAATAAATAAAAAAATCAATTGTAACATTGATTGATGTTCAACCAAGTCATACACAGGGTAGGCCCAATGAGTAGAGAGTGGAGCTGCACCGCTGGCCCTGGCATCAGGCACACAGCTGGGTCACCCCAGGTGTTCAAGAGTTGGCATGGATGTCTCCACTAAAAAGGCCTAGGGATGAATAGCTGCTGCTTGTGCACAGGCTTCCATGCATTAGGCTTCCACATGGTTAGTAATCCCTATGTGTGAGCACACATACAGACTTCTTAAGTGCAGATAGGGCCCACAGTCACTGGCAGAGGAAGGGGGGTGCGGTGGGTACGGTCCGTCCCAGGTGTCATCCCTGAGGGGGGTGACATCGCCACGCTGCCGCCCCCCGGGACACTCACCCCGCCCCTGCGCATGGCTAGCCCCTTCCCTATGCGGCTAGCCCAACCCCCTGGTGCACAGCATGTACACCGCTCCAGGTGTTGGAGCAGCTAGCTCCACCTCTGCCCACTGCATGTAAGACACTGGTCTTTCCATGATGCCTCCATGAGATTTACACATGAAAGGGGCTACAATTTCCATTTTATCTAGATTATTGACATATGGTAAGACACACTAAGCACTAGATAGGACAACTCCGGGGATATTACCAAACTGGCTGACGGTTATGAAACTGTAGTAAAATGTTATTATGCACCCTTTACTCTAAGGCCCCAGTATGGTTTTCATACTGAAACACAATTTAAAGCAGTTTTTAAAAACTTAAAATAAAAAATACAATTAAAAATAAGGTGGGTCCTAAAAATATATATCTCGTTTGCCAATGGGCAGGTCAAAGAGGCACATCTTCAGCATTCATCAAGGACTGTATAATAAGGTTGCCAGATGCGCCTCTGTGGAGCAGGAGTTCCACACAATTTAGGGACTGCCATAGAGCATGCCCTCTCCTGGGCTGCCACTCCTTAGCTTCTGAACAACCAAGAGGGCCCCCTCTGCTGATATTAGCATCCTAGAGGGTCTGTAGGGAAAGAGGCGGTCTTTCAGATATTTGGGGCTAAGTGATTTCTGGCTTTAAACACTAAAGTGAACACCTTGAATTGGACCTGCAGATAAATTAGCAACTAATGCAGATATTTTAAAACTAGAGTTATATGTGATCCAAAGGGAACCACAGTTAGTAATCTTACTACTGTATACTGGACCAACTGAAGTTTCCAAGTCATCTTCAATGGCAACCCCACATTGCAATAATCCCAGGAAAGGCCCAGGGAAGAACAGTTGCCACATGAGGTCCAACAGGCTCTGCTCCAGTTCAATAGCTTTGTTTACTAGAATGAAATCAACCAGAATACTGCTGTCTGGTTGGACACCTAATAATGAACGGTATGTTTATGTTCATTAATTTTAATGGGTCTAGTCTTAGAAAAATTTAGTTGAATATCACCCTTAGTCTCAATCTATAGTGAAGATTGTTGGGTTGGTCCCATCAAAATATATAGGCATATAATATGTTCCTGTCAAAATATACTGATGAAATCTTTTAGGGTCCTGTCTCCAAAGCAGAGTTTTTGTAAGGAGCATAGTACAACTGATCAGTGATCTGTTTTGAATAATCTTATTTAAAAGTGTAATTAGAAATGTTCATCCAAGGGTGTATATTGCATTTGTTGATCTTTCATCTGCTTAATTCCATTTGTGGAAAAAAGCTAGCTGTTACTTTGTTACAAAAAATAACTCATGTTTCTTATACCTGGGCTCTTTCAGATTTAATGATCCAGTTAAAACATCACAATAAGCCACAGTTTGTCTTAAACCCTAACTAAATTGTGAATATGAAGAAAAAAGCAAAACATTTATTTCAAAGACAAAACAGGTCTGAGTGATTGGCTCTCTATTAGATGAAACACAGAAACGCAGATACACTGTCTTAGATCAACCAAAGCTTCATCTTGAAATAATTTTAAGGCTATATTCAGTAAGACAAGCAAACACAACAGCATATACTTACCTTGTTTCATGTAATGTTCTTTTTCTAAAGCGCAGAGGTGCTGTCCTTAATCCTGGAAGCATAAGATCCTTCTCATAAGTATCAGCATTCCCATTTTGTTCTGGATCACTTATCACAGCTCTAACAAACAAACAAACAAAACCCCAAAAACCCCACATGATTTCATGGAACTAGTTTTATAGAATTAAAATATAAAGTCAAATTCTTACACTGGAACTAGCTACTACATAGAAGACATCAAGAGACAGCTGCAGAATCTATGCATTCAAATTTATGCATACAATTTTAAAATAATGAATGTTTTATCTAAATTACACAGTATAACTAAGTTAGCAATGCTTTAACCATTTAACCCTATTCACAACAAAAGATTTGGTCACAATTCTGTCGCAGAGGCAGGATGCACTGGAAACAAGCACAGGGACTGATGAGCGGAGGGGGAAGTGGGAGAGAAAAAGGACAGGCACACCTGGTGTAGTCTACCTCCTCCCTAAACTCTTTCTCCCATCCTTCTTGCCACTCAGCTCACAGTGCCTCACAACATGATTCTCTTCTGGGTTCTTTTAAATACATGCAACTCCCCATTTACACAGGGACTATGTTCCGAGGCACCTTGTGTTTAAGTGAAATTGCGTATATTGGGAACACCATTGCAAAAACCCCTAAACTTCTGGCAACCCTTGAAAAACACTTTTTAAAAAACCAAAAATCCACCAAACTCCACCACAATTGTTCCCTCCAAACATCCTTGCTCAAACTCCAACTCTTCACAGGCCTCAAAGGTGACTGCAAAGGATTCTGGGATTTCACTTGCAAAGCTTCATGGGATTGCTAGACACTATTTTCACACCATTTTTGCCGTTTTCATACTCTTTTAGGGCTGGTTTTGCACTGTTTTGTGCCACTTACGGGTTTGTAGAAATGCATGTGTGTGTGGTTGCACATGCCTGGAATATGTGTAAATGGGGAGTTGCCTGTCCTCCTTCCCTAACACCAGGAATAGGAATACTGTAGCTCCATGTGCAGACCTGAGATGATGGATGTGAACAAGAAAGGAGTATTCTGTCAGCCACAAAGAGGAAAAGTAAGGTGGCAGTCCTATCTTGTTCCACATTAGACCTTGCTTGCCAGATTCTTTTACATTTGTTCTACATCCTGTTCAGAGGTACTAAATAATGACCATTGCATATTTACAAAATCAATTTCGATAGATCTTATGCACAAATCAGTATGCCTAACATAATAATCTTACGGCGTAATCTTATATTTACTCAGCAGTATGCCACTGAACATAAGGAGACCTTCTAAGTATGCATGCTTAATAAGAGTAGGTTAAGTTTATCATTATCAATATCTTTTGTTTTCATGTTTTATGATGCAAATTACTATGTGGATATAGGAAAGTTGGGTTATAGAATCAATAATAAACAGTGACATAATCCAATTGAATTTAGAAATTTCGGCTGCAATCCTGATCCCATTTACTTGGGAATAACCTCATTGAATTCAATACGACTTAATTCACAGTAGACATGGTTAGCATTGGAACCTTAGGCACATTTTTTCTGGGAAAAATAGATTTATCTACATTGTATTTATTATCTTTTATATACATCAACATTTGTATATCAACATTTGTATTTATTATCTTACCTAGATAACTGATCTATCATTACTTGTTCCACTACAGTTTGTTTTTTTCTTTCTGCTGCTACATCCTCCTGCAAGCAAACATTAAAGAGAAAAATATATAATTACAGCAGTTAAGAAAATATTGTTAAAATGTTAGGATCATTTGGATCTCTTAAAAATTAACAGTGGATTTGGGTTGTAAAACTAGGACACACATAAAATGTCACCCACTAAAAAGCTTACACAGATTATTCATAAACTCAGTTATGGTTATTAGAGACACATTTTTATTCAACTAGATAAGAAAAGATAATTTGAGTGTCTGTCATATGTGCAAATTTCATTCTAACAGAAAGAAAAACTGTTTCCATTACTTCTGCTTCCATTCAGAGCATCACAGCATAATAGACTAGTTGAAGCTATGTGACTACAGTGATATGAATTAATTTTAATACGTTTTTTACGCTGCTCAGAAATGAAACACAGTCAATCATATGAATCTTGGATCCTATGTCACTGAGATAAAGCTAAACCCAAGGTTTTGGGTAAGTAGGAAAGCCTCATTTAAAAATACTTGGAACAGAAACTAGTATATAGAGAATTTTATAACACGTTAACATTTCCCAGAAGACTTACAGCTTCCAATTTTCTTATGCTGTGCTGTATTGTGTAGGGTTTGCTTGTATAGCATTGCTGCAGAAGGGCCTTTTCATCAAAAACTGTCAATTCATCATATGTTTTGTTTTCAGGCTGTAAATCCTATGTGGGAATAAAACACGTTATCTAGATATTATCACTGATAATCAGTGGCCAAGACCAGCACTCTTGTTGCATTTGATTTGTGTTCCTCACCATCCAGAATGTGCAAGAAACATTTGTAGGTTCTAACCTATGCTAGTGTCCTGCACATAACTCTTTTTTTTTTAACTTTCCAGAATTATGAGCTGGTTTAAACTTGCACTGTTCACCTATATATATGCTGATAAATTGAAATGATGTAGATTTTGAGCACCTGGTGATCCACGTATGAGAACTTATTTCTGCAGTGCTAATTCTATTCTCTGAATCAAGGCAGTATGCAACTTATAAAAATAGTATGTTATATGAATCCTACATGCATAAATTCTATATACCACCACTTGTCTGAGCACAGTACTTTCACATAAAGGTTAGTAGAGTTCCCAGTGTCAAATGAAGTATGAATGTTACCTTTTCCTCAGCCATTCTTTCTGGAGGTTTGTGTTGTTGGTTATCCTTTGCTTTTTTTTCTGCAACTCTCTGAGAATACTGTTTATATCCCTCTTTCATTTCTGCTTCATACTGCTGATACTTGAGTTTGTATTTATCTGTTGGGGGTGGCAGATTTTCTGGTACTGTCTTTTGCTCCCACAAAGAAAGCTGAAAATGAATCATTGGGAGCAGTCAAAACAGCAACTGCAATTGTGAAAGTTTAATAGCGAACACTTCGTTTTTTTAAAGTTGCCAAAAACTATCATGGTACAATTGTAAAATGAAAGTTGAGTTATTTGTCAATAGGGCAGTTTATTATTGTACCAATTAACTACACAATGGGTGAAATGGACAAAGATTTCTACAAACTTCCATTATTATCTTGAATATAGCAATCCACATTTCACATGCAAATCATAAATGGGAAATATGAAAATATAAACTGGCAAACTTTTTCTAAAATAGTTGGAGGGTTTTCAGCATCTGGATGCTTTATTTTTCTATTATTGAACCGAAGCAGAAATATTAATGATTTCATTATTATTTTGAAACACACACACACAAAGTTTTGTTTAATATGTTTCTTTAACTATATTACCTCAGCTTTCTCCAGCTCTGTTTTTCTTGCTGTCTGGGTAAGAGAAAGAGCAGAAACATAAGTGAAATATTTTTTTTAAAGATTTATAGTTAATCAATATAATTCAAACAGAAATTAATTTCAGATATGACTTTAGGGGGAAATTAAATGAGTTATAAATATTTAAGTGCAACCCAATGCTTAATCAGAAGTTGCCTCTAATGAACTCTGTAAGTCTTACTCCCATCTACACCAACAGTTCTTATACATAACCCAGAGCCACACATGCATATTCCATACACTTTGGTGTTATCAGACAGGACATGCATGAAAGGGTCTACTACAGACCCTTTAATCATGGCCATTCAGTTGAATGTTCCACTGAAACAACTGACTACCATAATTAGTAATGTCATGCAAATGGCTGTTGCAGCTACATGAATGAATAAGACTCTTTTCGTCTATAAATGGGTACGGTAGAGCCATACAGAATACAATCATGACCAGTGTATTTCGGGTGGTGATGCATGTTAAACAGTGAATAAGATCACAACATAAAAATGTAATATGTATTTAAAAGTAGAAGTCAAACAGTTACCCTTTTACACTTTTCCAGCACATTTTATGTGCTATAAAATATTTAATTTCTTTTGACAAATATGGGCATTTGCTAAAGTACAAATATCATTTTTCCAAAATTAGGGCATTGAAATATATGCTATCAATACCCTAAAAATAAACATTATTTCTTCAAAATGTTAGACACCAGCAAGGTTGTACTGTACCTAATGACCAGAGTAATCCTACTGGGGGCGGGAAGAGAGGAGTGTCCATGATAAACGAACTGCCACATCCAATCCATCCTGAGCTTGCACCATTTGGGACAGAAGCTGGGTAGGAGCAGCTCTTTTCCTGGTAATTCTGGTGCTTTTCCACCCCTCCAGTTTCCCTCCCATTGGTTCCCATGGAAGGGCAATTCACTAAAGCAGCTTCAGGACTGGCATAGTTTTATTTCTGGTTTGGGGGTTTAACAAGAGAAAAATTTGGATCATGGGGATTCAATGCCTCCCTCTGTCTGCTCTGGCACTCCCTGCTGCAGCACTCACCTATCCAATGCATCTCTGAATTCAGTTGCAGTACATTGGCCCTCATTCAGTCCACCACTTGGTCATGCACCGCTTATGAATGATCATGCCATGGATGAGTGATGTTTTATTATGGACTGGCATGGCATTCACCAGAAGCAGCAGGTGAGTAGGTCCACATAGCCACCCTAGCCTTGCTGGATGAGAAGAGCAGGCTTTGCTTATACTTTATGTTCTTCCTTCCAAGATAGTACACCCCACTCCTTGTGCCTCATCTCCTATAACCCTGAAGATGATATAGCTTGAAAATATTCCTGTTAACAAACTAACCTGTTGAATATCATAATGTTGTGCATAAGGGCTCTGTAATGGAGTACCCCAGCTGATATTCGAAGATGAAAGTAGTAGACCAGTATGAGGCTGTCCACCACTGTATGGAGTGTAGGGATCACCATCCTAAAATAAAAGGACTTTTTAAATGGCAAAGTGTTATGCTTTGTTAAACTGTTGCAGAATATCAATTGCCCAAGAATTCAGGAAGCAAATTCATAAAATTTATGGACACTGGAACTACACAAGGATGAGCTATCTGACCACATTAGTCAGCCACAAGTATCATGTGTGTTGTGGCAAGGGTTTTATCACACACAAGTAACAATACGAATTTCAGAGAGAAGTGTTGTTTTTTACATAAACCTAATTCAAATAATGCCAATTAGGAGCTGCAAAACAGTTTTCTATCCTGAAATATCACACATAGGTGCATATTCTGCCCAACTTATTAAAAGAATGTTCTAATGAATTCAGAAAATTAGTTAAGATGACTGGTAAGTGACAACTAGGGCAGCATATTCAAGCTAGCACTATGAGATCTAGATATTATATTGTTTTTTACTTCCAGCAACTGCCACATCTAAATGTTGGTTAATTTTCTGAAATTAATAGATAATTGTTACCTCATCCTCTGAATCTCCCAGCTTTCCCAAATCAAGGCATGGAACTCTGTAGAAAATCAGAAATTAGAAAATGTAGCAAGCTTTCAAAACTTCCTTTGGTTTTCAGATGCCACAATGCTTTCTTTTCAAGAAGTTTCATTGATTTCTAAAGGGGTCTAATTAAAAAGTTCCAACCCTCCTTTTCCTTATGGAATCAGGTAAAAGAAGAAAATAAAGAAAATAAATGCACTTCGGACTATTTCCATCCCCATTTGCAAAGGACCCTTGAAGTTCTGTGAGGAAGTTCTGGAAGGCAATTTGTTGTTACCATCTCATAAAGCTTGAGCCAGTGAAGATTAATTCTTTTTCACTCTCCACTCAGCTAAGTAGCAATTCAACATTGCATTTCTATTACCTTTCTTAATAAATTTATTCTAATTATTTCTCTTATTACCATCCAGTAATCAAGTGAGATATTAATCGTAGTGAAAGTGGGTAATGCATTTGTGAATATTTATGATTTAGAAAGAGGCATTCGGTCTGCTATTAATATTTAGCATCTGAGACCACTCTAGTTCTCAGTGAAATAATTGAAATGTTGAAATGTGTAAAGATTTGCAAGAAGAAAACAGTGCTCCGCAAGGCTCCACTGCCACTAAACGTTATCTATAATAACACTTCTACTTACTTTACCCAGTGTACATAGATGCATGCTCAGCAGCAATCCCTATCTTTCTGCCTTCATAGCCTTCCTAAATCGTCTCTAGCTCACAAAGTCTTGATGTCCCCAAACATTCCTTTCACATCAGTAGGCTAGTTTTTCTCCTTTGTCTACATCTTTCATTCCTGAACCCAACAGCCCTCTGTACCTAGATAACTCTAATCCCTATGTAAAAATTAATTTTCAAGTACAAAACTTGTTTAAAAAGCACATGAAACTCTGGAATAATTGTAGTAAAAAGAATGATACATTTCTCTCTACATAGTTTTCTTCAACGTATGAACTTGTTCATTGAGAAATACATGAAAGCAAAGTAACAAAGTAACATATAAAAAACAAGAACATGGACCCTATAGATACATACACACATGCACACACACACACAATAAATAAAATTTGATGAGAATTACTATTTCTCTTTGTAGAATTATGTAGGAAAAGCCTGGTACTAAGCAATTCTTATTTTCAGAGAGTTAGAGCTAGAGATCCTAAGGCTGAAGTTCTACTCACGAAAGCAGAACGTAGGATTTTCAGGGGATTCCCCCTTCCCTTGCAAATCTGCTCTGGAGGACTGGAATGCCCTCAAAAACAATGTGGGAGGTGGGGAAGGAAGAGACAGGAGGAATCTGAGAAAATAGCCATTATCCTTCCAAGAGGAACAGCATCCACTGGACCAGCTGACCTTCCATTAACAGAAGGAAGGACTGCTTTGGATTCATATGAAATGAAAAACGTGACAGTGCTGTGAAAGGGTAGTGGGGGGGGGAGACAGTAAACAAGACATAGGCAGTAAAAAAATATATGAAAACATTGACTTACTCAGCTGGTCGAGGGCCATGTTTTGTTTTTGTATGTGGCCTCCATCCCTAAGGGAAGAAAAAAATAGAACCATGTTTAATTCCAGGGTTTTTTCCATATTTCTAAACCCTAAGATTTGAAATCTTTTAAATGAGTATCAATCAGGATCAAAATACATTTAAATGATGGGCACAGTAGTGGAGAAACCAAGGTTCTTGGGTTTACAGCATGTGATTTGTCTGGAGGAGACAAACCATAGCCCCAGGATTGGATGACACATTAAACCTTGCAGCAGCGCAGCAGCAGGAAGACCAGGGTTAGAGTATTTAGTAACATGTCAGTTTAGTGACATGGTATTTTTCATACCACAACAGGATAGGACAGATGTGGTGTCTGATAGTATGTTGTAACAAGGGATTGTTTTGAAAAATTATAACATTAGCAATGAGAGACAAATATGAAAGAGGATCCAGTACTGAACTTCACCAACCGTATGTACCAAGGACTTTCCAGAGAATGGTTAATGATTATATATATATATATATATATATCCTTAATATGCTCAACTTACTTGAGCAAGTTTGTAGTTCCTTGAGGACAGGGCTGCTTGCTTTCTTGGAGATGCAGCAACTCCTTTAATCTCTAAATCCATTTGAATTCAGGTATTAACTACCTATAAAAAAGAAAGAAAGGAAAAAAAGGTTATTCTTTGTATTATTCTTTTGTGTGCATGCACGCTTCTTCAGATACGAAAGGTCATACCAAGAACAAACTTAATTGGTCTCTTACGTGCTACTGGACAATTTTTATTTTTTATATATTTCTACTGCATCAGACCAACATGGCTACCTACCTGAGTCAAAAGTGTGACTGAGTTGTTTCAACTATGATGTAGTGTGCTTGCAAGCATGCCTATAACAGAAGGCACGAGGGAGTATGACATGAAAATAAGAAATATTGTATGGGGAGGTGCCAAATATTGTCCTCTCTTAGGGCACCATACTGTATTACCAAAGTCCACCCCTAAGCATAGTTTCCATGATGGATAGTAGCCACTGATTCACTTGGAAGATTCAGTTAGGGTCAGAGTTGTGATGTCCTTTGAGGACAATGATTCATCTCTCATTACTGGTGGCAGAGCCAATAACTATGGGAGGGATAGCCTGGCTTTTTGTCCCGGGGTTAAGCTTCCCGAGGGGCACCATTGAGGCTCCCAGCCTCTGTGTATGTGTGTATATACACGTGTACGCAAAAGAGCATTTGCACGCAGGGGGGTGCCAAACTGGTCTTTGACTGGGGTGAAATAAAGCCTAGTTTTGCCCCTGCTGGTGGGAAACGCTGTAACCCTGCCTGAGTCCATAGAACAGGGCGGGTAATAAAATATTTTGACTAAATCATTGATTTAAACCAGCAGACCTGTTTACAGAACCACAGAATGGCAGAGTTGGAAGGGACCCTCCTCTGATAATCTACTCCCCTCCCGCAACATTAATATCTGCAAATAAATGTATTGGGGGGGGGCTGCCCTGCAGGACAGTTTTTAAAGTAACTTGGGAGTTAAAAGTGATCTAAAGCTATGGTTTTCCCAGTAGTGATGTATGGAAGTGAGAGCTGGACCATAAAGAAGGCTGATCGCCGAAGAATTGATGCTTTTGAATTATGGTGCTGGAGGAGACTCTTGAGAGTCCCATGGACTGCAAGAAGATCAAACCTATCCATTCTGAAGGAAATCAGCCCTGATTGCTCACTGGAAGGACAGATCCTGAAGCTGAGGCTCCAATACTTTGGCCACATAATGAGAAGAGAAGACTCCCTGGAAAAGACCCTGATGTTGGGAAAGATGGCGGGCACAAGAAGAAGGGGACGACAGAGGACGAGATGGTTGGACAGTGTTCTCCAAGCTACCAGCATGAGTTTGACCAAACTGCGGGAGGCAGTGGAAGACAGGAATGCCTGGCATGCTCTGGTCCATGGGGTCACAAAGAGTCGGACACGACTAAACGACTAAACAACAACAACAAAGGCAGGTGAGCCCCCTGGGACTTCCTTTGGGCTCTGCTACATATTTAGCTAGCCTCGATGGCGGCGCCTTCGGGCACTTCGCCCCCTTGCGCGCAAGGGATCCCTCGGGACTCCTTCGCGCACGGTCCCGTTTCCTCGCCACCAGAAGCGCGCGCGGCCGCGGAGCTCTCACCGCCGCCTGTCGCCGGGCTGGGGATTCGCGGCCAAGCGCGACGGCCGCCTCTCGGTTAACGCGACTCCGTCCATGGCTCCTAGTTCTCCCTCTTGGGGCGGCGAAGGCGGCCCGTCAACAAATCTTTTCTCTCACACACGCACGCGCGCGCACTCTGTGGAGGTCCGACTTTGAAGCTAAGCGCGGCAGAGAAACGGCGGTTGGAATTTGAAAGGCCCCGCTAGTTTCTCCGTTAACGGCTCCCGGGAGGGATGCGTTGGGCGCGCGCGGTTGCCTAGGCGACCGGTAAACAAGACGGAACGCCTCCCGCTCCCTTCAACCGCCACTTGGGCGCGTTAAGTTCAAAAGACGCCCCGAGAGGCGAACGGGGAGGCCGGGCGAGCGCCCCGATGGTCTGCGGCTCTCACCTCAGGGACAACGTCCTTTCCTTCCTCGGCCTATTCCCGCCTGGGCGCTTCCTTGTCCAGCCTCCTTCCCAGCCCCACCTCTGCTCTCTCTTCTGGGCTTGTTCCGAGGGAACAGTCCGCGAGCTCCTCCCTAGGAAGCGAGCCTAGAGCTGCTGGTGCTGCCCTAGGAGGGGCGCATAGAGACCGGGGGGGGGATATAGGGAAGCGGGCACCCACCCACCTTACCCTAAAATCGCAGACAGCGTTGCATTTGTCAAAATGCGGCAGCTCCTCACCTGGAGCTTGCGCACTTTTTTTTTACCAGGCATACCTACAAGCGGGAAGGAGGGGCGACTACTAAAGGCCACCGTTGCAACAACCTCTCTACTCCATACGCTGCTACCATAACAACATCGCGGTGCCCGGGACAAGTTCCAGGGGGCAATTCCACAAATCGGATTACGAGGTATATATGAGCCAACTTTTGCTACTATGATCGCCTTTAGCTGCCCACCTGTTTCAGCGAGCAGCCCTGGTTTGTGTGTTTTTATAAAGTTCCTGCACTGGCTAGTTTCTCCTAATGCAAGAAACCACTATTTGGCTCATGAACCCAAGCAAGCATGGTGTTGTAAGATGGAACCATTTTTTTTTTCGACACCCAGGCTGCAGGGCAATCCGTGTCAGGTTTTTCTATCCTGACAAAAGTTTTCCCCCTCATAATGTATTTTATGCTGCTCTCAGTAATGGATAGTATTTTGAAATTAAGTTTACTGTATGTAGAATACCCAAGTGTGAATTCAAAGATAGCTTTATTTCTGTTAAATAAATCATGACACAGTGTAATATATCATGTTTGGTTGCTCATCTATGGATGCATTTACCTGATTTTAAGACCTGCTAAGGAAAAGATTATTATTATGTCCTCATATGTAAAACCACCTATGATTAATACTTCTTCAAGCCTACTGAAGCCCTATTTAAAAACATTTGTCATAGAATTCTGTCTTCATAGTATTTGCAGGGATCAAATAAGAAAGAAATATTTGTCCTCAAATTTCAAACTTAGGGAACATTTTTCATCTGTTTTTGTCCACTTACACCTAATATGGGTTATATGACACCCCATCAGGTAAGTTATTACATTTCACTATTGTTAGCTAGTCAGTTTTTCAATACTTCTGCTGCTCTATACAATTTTCAGGAAGGCTGGAAAAATTATTAAGATTGGGGTAACAGAATCATAGAATTATACAGTTGGAAGGGACCAACTCCCTGCAATGCAGGAATCTTTCACCCAACATGAGGCTCATGCTCTACCAACTAAGTTATCCCAGTACAGTACCTTTCCACAGTGAATTGTATAAACTTTCCAGAGTATTTCAGTTGTTTCAGAACAAAAGTAAAAAAACAAAAAAAACAGGACTCACTGCTTATCAGTACACAGTATTTGCTCCAAATCCTTTCTGTGGAGACATTCATGTGAAACATGTAGACTTGGAAAGTAAGAAATTGGGGGGGGGGAATGTATACAACATAATCTGTTACCATTCCTTGATTTTAATAGTTGTAAAAAATACATTGCATCTTTACAGTGTAGTGGAATACTATATAGAGCTTTTAGGGTAATATATACAGAAATACCTTTATATAGAATAAATAGAAAAGTTTCATAAATATATTGTTTCAATGCATATTGCAGCAAATGTGAATCTGTTCCATAATAATTTAAAAGTGCATTATAATATGTGCAATAATTCATCACAAGTTATTAAATATAACTTATCTTATCTACCTAATTCATTTTTAATACGTCGTCTTAACCCAGTCTCTGGTTCTGCTGTTTCTTGCTCAATTACTTCATCATCTTCCATCTTCTTTGGGTCTTCCGGTGGTCTAAGCAAGAACTCATGATCATAGTGCTTATGCACCTCTTCATCACAGTGTTCCTCAATATCTTCAAACAGCTCTTTATGCCCACAGTTTTCATTATCACCCTCACCCATCTCTGCCTCAGGATGTGAACTGAATGACTGAATAAGATCTTCAAGCCTCTCTTGGCACGTGTGGCTAACATCTGAATTTTTTTTAAAAAAAAGAGGGGAGGAAAGAAAATGGGAGATTTAAAATTATAATTAAGTCCACTGTCTGTATAATAATTAAAACAAAGCTGCTATCAGAAAATTGCAAATGAGCGACCAGCTTTATTATAGATGGCAGTATACACTACATTAAAGTATACAGTTCTGTAACTTGTCTATTAAATCATAAGTAATGCTTCTTTTGTTCTGTAGCTTAAACAAATATATAGATAATTCACAGGCCCACCTTCCTCTATAAAAATGAGTGGGGAACCCCATAGAAGCCGCAGATCTGCATCTACTAATAATGTAATGAAAGGGTGGGCAACCTTTGGCCTGGTCTCCTGTTTTCCCCAAACCACACCTATCTGCCCTACACCTTATGTCAGAGCTTTCCAAACTTTTCATGTTGGTGACACACTTTTTAGACATGCATCATTTCATGACAGTAATTCAGTTTTACTAGCAAACCAGAGGTTAAACTAACCTCTTTCCAGCGCTGGGAGGAGCGCAGGGAGTGTTCACGCAACACCCCTACACATGACAGCTAACACACATGTCGTGACACAGTTTGGAAAGTTCTGCCTTGTGTCATATATGGTCAGGTAGCGGTGCAGCTGGTTCAGCTGCATGCCTAAGTATTCCATGGCAAACTCAATAGCACCACTGATTCATGCAGAAAGCAGGTTTGAAGTCACAGCCTATCAGCCAATGGGCAGTGAGTTCAAGCCTGTTAGATTAGCTATGACTGTGCTCCCAGCCCTATGCTCAGCACTGTGGTTCCCAAGTGTCCAACAAACAGCTGAGTGTTAGACACTTGGAAACTACTGGACGAGGACTTGGGACAGGTTGGCAGGACAGCCTGCCTGTTGAAGTTGTCCAACATAGGTGGAGACAATTAGCAATCTGGCCTGCTGGGCTAAAAGGTTTCTCCACCCGTGTTCTAATGGGAAGGTATGCTGTGCCCTCTAATTGCTTAGAAAGAACAATACTACACTATACCACCAAGTCATACAAATATGTCAAGACCAGCAAAATCGTATGCAAAACTTTCAGCCAGAGTCTCAAGCCAGGGTTATTACAGTGTGATTTTAATGTATTAAAGATGTAAGTACCTTCTGGTTTCATTGTCGATTTGTCCAATCCACTTTCTTTCATCAGCTTCCTAATGGACTCAAGCTGTACCATAATTTCATCTTTTTGTTCCGAAGCCAAGGCATTAATGCTGACATGAAATTAATTGAAAAGTCAGCAGGTAGTAATAGAGAGCAGCTGTTAATATGCTACCAAAATACTTTTTCTAGCCCTCTTATAAGAAAACTCTCAGTGATATATTCTTATGACAGCACTTAAGAATCAGACAGGTTGTGGAACAATCTTTCAACTATGCCAGTCACTAGGGACCACCTTTCATCACATCAAGGAAGCAATAGGAATTCACCTCTGTCAGGATTCTGCAATCCAGATTAAAACTACAGGACACAAACTGGCAAGTGCAAAGAAGCAAACAACACTGTATTGATAATACAGGCACAAAACCTAATCTGCCACGATGTGGGCAGAAGCCGATAAATGGACCTATGTAATATGAAGAAAATTTAATATTGGCACCTTGAAATCTGAATTACTCATCCAGTCTTGTGTAGCCTACATTACCAAAATGCTATTTAGGGTCTAGGAAGGGAGTGTTAAAATTGTTCCAGTAATTTTTTAATTTAATTTCAATTATTGTTAATGCAGAAAATATGGAGACAGCAAAACAATTCACATGCTAATATTCTTGTTATGTTTAATCACATTTACCAACTCACAATTGTCTCAAGAGCTGAAATATTACTAAATCAAATCCCCACCAAAATACTCACCAGCTTGAAAGCGGATCTAACTGATTCAATAAAGAATTTAACATTTTCTCTGTCTGTGCTAGATGTTGCTCCAACTCCATAAGCTGGCGTTCTACAAGTGAGAACAAATACTTTTAAAGCAGTGTTGCTAATAGATATTTAAAAACCAATAATCTATTTTTCTACTTTTCCGGAGGAGCTATGGAACTGAACTAAAGCATTCAAGGGCTATAATCCTAAACCTATTTTTATATTTAAAAAACCAAATTTTACTGAATTTACTTCAGGATAAACATGATTGGGATTGCATTATAAATAATACAATGCAGAGAAAATTTGAAAAGGTAATTTTACCAGCAAAATGGCTAGGAAAAAACAGCTTCACTTATTTGATTAAATGAGCAGCATTTGATGTGACAGACATTTTTTCCTAAAAACCAAATACATAATCAATACTCGCAAGAATTCTGTTTCCCAAAGTAGATTGCTGTAGTCTGTGCTAAGGAATAATGATACAAAGTAGCTTTGCCATAACTATCAGTAAGCAGTGAGTGGAATGCATTTTCATGAATGCACTCGACTCATAAAACAGCAGCCAAAAAAAGCAATTAAGATTATACAATTCCACCAATTTGATTGCTGCTCACATAAACAGAGGAACAGAAGGGCTGTAGAAAAAAATATATCAAGCTTCTTAAGCTGAGGTGTGATTGCCTGAACTACTATGTGCAAACTGTATGATAAAGATCTCTAGGCCAGAGATTTCTGAATCGACTTTTACCTGTTTCTTTTGTCTTAACTTCTGTAGTTTTTTCTTGCTTGGATAAGCTTTCCTCTTGAGATTTCATCTATGAAAGAGTAAACAAAATTTACCCCAAAAGCTTTTAATATTGAAAATAACTAAACCTCAAGAAAACGTTTCACTCGTTTGGATTAATGTGAAGACACGAGGCAGGTAATAATACTTTATCTTGGAAATATAGTGTAATCCAAAACATATTTCCCCATCTGCTTAATTTATGTTTCAGCCTCTTTCTTCTCACTGACTTCACGATGACAAAACCAGCATCAATCCAAAATTTCCAGTTGAACTAGGCTGAAAACTAGCCCCTTCCTAGTCATAATGCTTCAACTTACAGTTCAGTTTTCCTGATTTAGTCATACCGATTTTAGTGTAATTTATTTCAGATACAATCCTAAGAACGATTAAAATTCCCACTACTGCCTTTTGTCATCTGAATTCTGTATACAACACAGATATTTCTGTAACATCACAAAAACCTTTCTAATAGAAGAACCTTTGGGAGACACAATTGTTGCTTATACTCCTAACGACATTTATTGGACTATAAAAGCATTTACAAGTCCAGCCTAAGGCATTTATATTTCATTCTTTCCTGAGAAAGCAAAGGTCTCCAATACTGGAAATACATATATTTATGACCAGGTTGCAAACTTGTTGTGGAGAACCTAGTATGCCAATGCATATTTCAAGTGTTGCTGGAGAAATACACTTCTCCACTTGGTTATCATTTTCACTTCCACTATCAGACTAGGTGACTGCCTATCCGTAGACACCCTTTCCTGCGATGCAGGCCCAACCACCTCCAACTCCAATTGGCTTTGCTGTTGACTTCTCCTCTCCTTTTTGGAGTCAATCATTTGTCTAGGCAGGGGTTGTGTTTGCTGCTGTGTTTGTTTTGCTGCCTGTTGGAGCATAGAGCAGAAAGCTACTTGAGGGTCTCAGCTGAATATGATGGTGAGGGGAGGATGTGGCATAATAATAATAATAATAATAATAATAATAATAATAAATAATAATTTATTTCTACCCTGCCCATCTGGCTGGGGTTCCCCAGCCACTCTGGGTGGCTTCCAACAAAAGATTAAAAATACATTAAAACATCAGTCATTAAAAACTTCCCTAAACAGGGCTGCCTTCAGATGTCTTCTAAATGTCAGATAGTTGTTAATTCCTTTGACATCTGATGGGAGGACGTTCCACAGGGCGGCCGCCACTACCGAGAGGGCCCTCTGCCTGGTTCCTGTAACTTCACCTCTCGCAGTGAGCGAATCTTGTCTTGTTTCTGCTTTGAGTCAGAACAGAGACTGTTCTAAACGCTATGTGCAGAGGCATCATTATCATCACCTTTTACTGCATTGTTCCAAAGTTGTTTGGGAGTGGGGCATGGTAGCGGCATTATCATTACGCACATGACTGAAGAAATCCCAGTTCTGTACAACTACGTGGATCATAAATTCTCTTGCTTACTAATAGTTACCTTTAAGAACTTGTATAAAGCAAATACACCCACACCAACAGCATACAAGGGCATGAGTGTTAAAGCAAATTCTTTGCCATTCCCTCTAGTCCGCTCAGTCTTCATCTCCTTCTCCATTGCATTTCTCATTTGTTGGATGCTTTGGTATGTTTTGCTTTCAGAACCCTCTGAATTCATCTGTGACTGCAAGATTCTCTCAGATCCACCTGAAAAACAAATAATACATACATACATGTAATACATACATGCACATACAAACAGACTGAAATAAAAAAAATGAGAAGCACTCAAGTCTGTGAAGAAGAGATTTGTTCTGCAGCATGGAGAAATCAGCTTCACTGTGGAAAGCAATTCCAGGTATAGTCTCAATGCGATAGTGTGAGATTAGCTGATGCTAATGAACATGCCAAGAGGCTTCTCCACTCCACACTTAAAATTAGCCCCTTTTAAAAACTCTTATGAGTCTCCTCTTTGCAGATGGAGCTCTGCAGTCAAAGTCACATCAGAAACAGGAATTGGCTGGGAATGTTTTAATTTTATTTTGTGCTATATGTTGACATTTTGTTTGATTTTATGTCATGCTGGAGCTTGAAAGACTGCTATATTTTAGCCATCTTACAATGGAAAAGCAACATTAAAGTATAAACAAATAAAGCAAGTTAGGAGCAACATTCAGTTAAAGCACAAAACACATCTCCCATTCCCCACAGCTTTGACACACTGGCAGAGTGACAAGAGAAGTATGGAGCCTACTAGTATATTAAAGGGGGGGGATTAGGATAGCTTAAATCTCAACTAAGGAGACATACCTAATGCTGCTACAGGAATGGCTGAATTTTTAATTTCTAATTTTCTTGATGGGTTTTAGGCCAAAAGGAAGTTAGCCAGGTTTCCCCCTTGAAAATACTGATCTTCCAAGACTATCAATTTTAAGAACATAGAAACAAAAGTGGGTTTTTCTTCATTCTTTCCTAGAAGTTGTCTTTCCCAGTATGCATAAAAGACAGAAAACGCAAGTTTTTCACCTTTCTTGGGACTAATTCAATACTACAACTCAAAATATTATTATTCAAAAAATAAAAATAAAAAAGAATTAATGAGTTAAAGGGGGAAGGCAACACCCAAAAGTTGGAACTGTTTCGTAGCACACTAATAACATAAGTGACACCGATAACGGTTAATGGCCAGCATCACCTTTCTCCTCCAGTATCACCCATACCTTTGCGGCAAAAAATAAATTTGAAAATGGGGGCGGGACTTAAGGAAGATTGCTTGGAAAAAGGATCCTCTTGAAAGAAAAACACAGTTCGCTAACTAGTCTAATGAAGCTCCCTCGTTTCCCTCTATAACCGGACTGCAGGGATGGGAAGGGGAAGGTGGCCGACACCATATACCGTGGCGCTGCTGATGGGGATCGTGGCGACCAGGGGAGGCCTTGGTCCCCCGCGGGGACCTGCCGCTTCCGCTGAACATCCTCGGCATCACCACGAAAACGCAGAGCACCAGCAAGACGGAGATGAACACCTGCTGCACCGACGACAGCACCATGGCGGCAGCGGGGAAAGGAACAGCAAGAACGGCAGCAGCGGAGGAAACGACCAAAAGGAGAAGCGGAGGGCGGCAAAAGGCCCTTGGCCAGCCGGGAATCGTCGAACGGCTCGTGTAACGGTGGCAAGACGCCTGGGGAGAGCGAGAGTCAGCAGCGCAGGAGAGAGGGAAGTTGGGAGAGGAAACCATTAACGTGGGAAGGGCGACTTCCGGCCCCGCGACGCCTCCGCTTTTCCTTTCTAGCGCCCCCTTTCGGGCTCCAGGCGACACGGGAAACCGAAGCGCCTTTTGCCTTCGTGACGCTCTTCATAGGAAATTAGAGAGCGATGTTAGCTAGTTGAACTCGGGCTAGACCCATTGACGCTAATGGGCCTATCGGCTCTCTGAGGAAAACTTAGCGGAGGGAAAACCCGCGCGGCTTCGGCCGGTTGCCTATATAGAAACGGCGCCCCGAAGTGGCCAGAGCCTCCGCCTCCTCCTCCTCCTCCTGAGGGCGGGAATACATCGTCCCGAGGCGGCTTGGGGGGCGGAGCCAGGAGGCGGAGACCGTTAGGGCAACGGTCGCTGCGCGCTCCGCCCGGCCCGCGCGTTCCTGTCAGGGCGCGGCGGCCATGAGGCGGTTGTGGCCGTGGCTCGTCTTGGGGCTGGTCGTCCCCGAGGAGGAGCCCGTCAAGCAGAACTTCCAAGCCTACCCCCAGATTACTAACCAGAACTTTATCCGTCAGTACGTGGACGCCCACAACAACTTCCGCACCAAAGTCCAGCCCACCGCTTCCAACATGTTGTACATGGTGTGTCCCCGGCGCGGGGTGGAAGGAGGAAAGGGAGCCGTGGGCCTAGCCGGGGTGTGGGTGTGCAGGTAGCGGGCAGTGCCGGATCTACCTATAAGCTAAACAAGCTATAGCAAGCATAGGCAAGCTCGGACCTCGAGATGTTCTGGGACTACAACTCCCATCATCCCTAGCTAACAGGACCAGTGGCCAGGGATGATGGGAGTTGTAGTTCCAAAACATATGGAGGGCCGAGTTTGCCTATGCCTGAGCTATAGCTTAGGGCCCCACTCTCTCTTAAAAAAATTTAAAGGGGGGAAAAAACTGGATGTACATTTCCAAAATGGATGATAAAAAACAAATAAAATAAAACCTACATACAGCAACAGTGTTTTGTGTTGTGTAGGCTCCTATGATGTAAGTAATGCACCTGCTAGCCTGCTCCCTAAAATATCACTGGCTTTAGATACCTATTAGGTCCATAAATTACCATATAGCATATACCGGTATTCAACACAAAAAAACAGCGACAATTTGTTGTTGACAAAGGACAGCTGGACATATAAAGGGCCCCATTACCTTCAGTAGGTTAGGGCCTCATCAAACCTAAATCCGGCCCTGGGGAAATAAATGTGAATACTTCACTCTGACCAATTGTGTCACAGATAGCTCGGTTCTGTTCCCCACCACCACCCCAAAAAAATAAAGGCTGCCCCTCCCAAAAAATAATTCCTGGCTACACCCATGAAGGGAGCTGAGACAATTTGCGGTGCCACCGGAGAGGCAAACCCCTCCCCCTGGCTTCCTCTTGGGCCCTGAAAGGGAGAAACTCCCACTGTAATCCACTACATCTTAAGGACAGTCAATGAACATTGGACATTTTTGAAAAGCAAACCATGGCTGCCCTACAAGTGGGGTAGTGGAGGTGCCTGCCTCGGGCAGCCAGTGTTGGCTGCTATTGAGGGCGGTGAGAAGACCAGACAAGTGTTTAACCATGAGTAGCAGAGATGGGTAGAACACAGAAGTGAATAATATCACTGTACTCAAACCTTGGTTTCAACTGCTAATTTCCCACCTGAGCAGAGTCATTGTTTAAAACTGCCATTTTCCTTCCCTCCATCCCTGCATTATTCAAATCTCTGTCGTTTTTAAAACTATTTTCCTCTCAGTTCTCTCCATCTCCACTTCACTTTAACTTCTGCTGTTTTAAACCACCAGTTTTCCCATGCCAGGTCATTCATTGGTGGGTGTGCTCCACCTACCTCACTTTGATTTTCATGCAAATCCAGGATTGTGCTAAGGCACTACAAATCCACCAATGAGGGCTGTGCCATGTGTCCTTTTTTATGTGTAAAGGAAGACATTGTTTGAGAGCTGGGTGGAAAAGATATTGAAAGTGAAATATACTCGGAGTCGAGCGTGAATTTTATGCTCTTTATTCAGCTCATAGTAGCAATGAATGAAACTTTCCCCAAAACGTCTAGCTATATATACATTATTTACACTATGGGCCCTGTGTGATTGGCTAATTCTGGGCTGCTCCTGTAGGCCAATCAGGTTGCAGATTCACTTCTTCCAGAAGGCTGATTGGCTGCTCCTGCAGGCCAATCAGGTCGCAGATTCACTTCCACCTGGAGCTGGATTGGGTGGCTCCTGCAGACCAATCAGACTGCTACATTCTGGATCCTATTGTTCTAGTATTCAGCTCAGTACATAACAGAAAGAAATACTTGTAATCTGAATTTTTACTGAAATGAAAATGTGACATCGTTACATTTACTAGAGCCGTATAACAAAAATAATTAATAGCTGTGTGTGATACTTTTGTATTTTGCAGACATTTGATCTCGCCTTAGCTAAAATAGCCAGAGAATGGGGAAAGAAATGCATATTTGAATATAACCCAGTTAAGAATATTCACCCTGAATATGTATTTAGGCCATTTGGAGAAAATATGTACAGGACACCTGCCAGAAGTAAACCATTTGATCCTGCTATTCCTATTTCAGTATTTCATGACGAAGTAAGATACTACAACTACAGCACCAACACATGTGAAATGATATGTAGACATTATCTTCAGGTAAGTTGTATTTTTCACTGGTCAGATTGTCAACCACTTTTCTATCTTCAGAAACAGAAGCACCTTAACGTTCGACATTTTCCTGGCACATGCAAATAATGAATACAGCTCTTAATCAGACACCAAAGATTTAACAGTTATCACCCCCAAATTAACAGAAATAGTATTCCATTTACATGTCAACCAGGATGATTGAATACTAACATAAAACATAAAGGTACCTTTAGCCAAATGACAATAAAGAGGAGTCTGAAGAGAAACTGAATATTACATAACGTAGTTTATATTATATAATCTACTTTTTTCCAGGTTGTTTGGGCTAATACTTATAAAGTTGGCTGTGCTGTTATCCTCTGTCATCGATCACAAGATGGAAGGAGGAATAGTGCGACATTTGTGTGCAATTATGGTCCATCGTAAGTTAATGAATGTTAAAGAGATCCAAACTTGTGTTTACACAAAGTGTTCTAACTTGCAGAATTGCATGAGTATTCACAGTTGAATTAAGGAGCAATCTTAACTGCTCTTTACAGAGCTATAGAACCATTGGTGCATTTGCAGTTCTGCCATGCACAATGACTGGGACAGAAAGTACAGGACAGGCATATCACTGTGCCAGCCTCTGCCAGTGTGTAGGTGGCAGCTCAGTCCCTCCCCACCCATTTAAAATTGCTATCAGTGGGAACCCCACAGGCATCACCCCACTGGCAGCAATCAGAAGGAAGCTGACAGGCCTGTAGGGCTGGGCAAAAGTACACCCTTTCCTAATCCAAACCTCCCTAGCCTGGTGTAAAGGAGGTTGGATTGCTTTCTTACTGTATGTATGTATTGCGTCTTTTACTGTTGATTGCAAAGCAAACAGAATACTCAACTGCTGTTTTCGAGCCATTTCTATGATTAACAATTATTTCTGTTATCCAAATGGTTAGACATACAAAATGTGATTAATAAGACATTCACAATTTTAGTTCTGTTACAACTGTAGTTTAAAATTTTATTGTATTGTAAGTACCGTACTCTTCCATGTATAAGACAAAGTTTTTTTACTCTAAAGTTATGTTCAAAAACTTGCCTCGTCTTATAGAAGTGAATGGGGTGGACGGGTGATTGGCTGCAGCTGCAAGCAGGAGCATGTCAGCGACAATTGTTGGCTGCTAGAAGGGCTGCTTTGGATTGGCTGCTGCTTCTCTAATTGGGTTGGTGATTGGCTTCTGCAGCAAACACTGCTGTTGATTGGCTGTCGCTGCCATGATTGGTGGCTGCTGTTCTGGGACACGTGTGATTGCCAGTGGACAGCTTTTCTCAGTCGGGTAAGAAATTTTTTGCTGGGGAAGGGTCTGTTTGCAATTGGCTGTCACTCAACAACTCTGAGCCATCTCCCCCCCCCCATTTTCTTAAATTTGAGTCCCCAAAAATGGGGGAGTCTTATAGACGGAAAAGTAGTGTGTTGTCTCCTTAGCAGGGAGGAGCCATCAGTCATAAAATGCATCCTTCTATGAAGAAGCTTCTTGGTTCAGTCCTCAGTATCTCCGCTTAAATAATCATGTACCAGGTGCTGGCGAAATACCTGACATTCCAGGAGAATCACCAAATCAGCTTCTTGCACCCAAGAAGTGGGCTCTGGTCCATGAAAACTTAGATTAAAATAATCTTTTTACAATGGCACTTTTTGTAGTTTTGACTACTACAGGAGACCATTTTTTGTGTTTTTAACATTATTGCAAGTCACTTGGAGACCTTTAGGTAACAAGCAACTAAAGTTAATAAATAATAATACCACAGATACCCTTTTGCAACTTTACTACACAAACCTTGTAGGTCACCAATCCAACCCCCTACATGAGGGCTGCACTCGCTCACAGGTGAACTTCTGGGGCATTATACCTACAGTGAGTGGGGCCAGAGGCAAAAGAGGGCATGGCAGTAGATGAAACATTTACCTTTGCACAGTAGGCCATGTTCCAGTGACCAAGAGAGACCCAAGCAAATAGATCAGTGTTGCAGAGCCAATACTGGTGACACTGGCACTTTGACAGGGCAGCAGCAAGATTTTGGTTAAATGGGTGCACCAGCAAAACCAACGGATTTACTCCACTGCTGTTCCCTCACAACCCAATCTTGCCTTTGCTTCATCCTCTTAAGCGGCAGTGATGTCAGTACTGTATCAGAAGGGTAGGTCTGCAGCACAATACTGGTCACTCCTGCCAGCCATGAAAAGCCAGAGGTCTCTATAACCTGTTCATATCCACATTTCTTAGTCTTTCGGCCAGTGCAAAGCTGGAAGGGAGTGTGGCCCAGGCAGAATTGTAAAGCCAGGAAAGGATTAGAGGGATGCATTCAGCACCCAGGACTGAGGTTGTCCACTCTTCACAGTTTGTTAGCATCTGTAACTTTTATTATATTTATCATAGCCTTCGTTTTAATTTTCAGTAACTTTGTGTACTTAATTTGTTATTACTTTAATAAACTTTTGTTCTTTAGGATGGAAGTTGGAATTCAACCATATAAACCAGGAAGGCCATGTAGTAACTGCCCAGGAGACAGGTGTCAAAACAGACTCTGTAGTAAGTATAGTGAATGATGCAAATGTTCATGATAAAGATTATTTAAACCATCAGATATGTTGGTTTTTGAGTTCCATTTGTATCACCTCTAGAAGGACATTCTAATATGCTTAAGGCATGGAACGCAGGAAAGGCGAGTAGTGTTCTGGTATTCACCTCTTTGCTTTGTCTCATGTCAGTCAATCCTTTGGGAAAAGTGGAATAATTGTGCTTTGGTGCACTGTTGCAGTAGAGAGACAACAGTTGCTTCCTTCCTTAATATAGGTGACCTAGGTTCTTTTGAGAGGGATCTCATAGGAAGTCAGTGTCTCTGGGTGCTATAGAGTACAAAGCTGCATTTTCAGTCATTCCTGAAAAGTGGTCCTTAAAATATTGTTGTCAATACTAGTACTGAGCTAGTGTAGAGAAACAAAAGGGAACATTCCATTATACCTATTAGTAGTTCTGTTCATGATTCAAGAAATCACATTCAGATATTTTACTGATTAATTGGTGTTCAGGTTTAAAGCTTTACACATGACTATATCTTATAAAAGTATGTGATTGCAAGGATACATAGAGTGCCTTTTGATTAGAGCAAAAGATAAGTGAGAAAACACAGTGCTCCCTGTTGCTAGCTCATCAAAAATTATTACGTATCTGTTGGTTACTGCATACACAAATTATTGCCTGTTATTACCTGTACTTTGCCCATGTCTCTGTGGTTTTGAAAGGTGTCTAATGATTGTGGTGGTAGCCATCACTGTGTACCTCTGGACAAGGTATTACTGAAAACCAAATAAAATACAGTGGTACCTCGGAATGCGAACGGGATCCGTTCCGGAGCCCCATTCGCATCCCGAATGGAATGCAAGATGCAACGGCGCGCATGTGCGGGTCACATTTTGCCGCTTCCGCACATGCACGTGACGTCATTTTGAGCGTCTGCGCATGCGCGAGCGGTGAAACCCGGAAGTAACACACTCCGTTACTTCCGGGTTGCTGTGGAGCGCAACTCGAACGGGCTCAACCAGAAGCACATTTAACTCGAGGTATGACTGTACCTTCTTCCTTTCAGCTTCCAGATTATAGAAAAAAGGTTATAGGCAGGACAGCAGATAGACTACAGTCTGAGCCTTCAAGTCATCAGTATTGGCAGGCAGTGGTGCTGGCAGAATTTCACTGTAATTTTGTTATTAAAATTGGTTACTCACCTTACTCTTAACTTAAAACCTACCGTATTTTTCGCTCTATAACACGCACCAGACCATAACACGCACATAGTTTTTAGAGGAGGAAAACAAGAAAAAAAAATTCTGAATGAAACAGTGGATGTATCATTTTTGTGCTTCATGCTGCGGCCACAGACATGTGATTTGACGGTGAGTTTGGGGTAGCCCAATGCAAAGATCCTGAGGATCCATGTGGATCCATGCTTTGTAACCACGTTTTTGCACCATTGCAGCCCCAGACAACAGTGGGTGCGTGATTTTTTTGGTGCAGGCTGTAGCCATGGACATGCTATGTGATCTGATGGTGAATTTGGGGTGACCCAATGCAAAGATCCTGAGGATCCATGTGGATCCATGCTTTGTAACCACGTTTTTGCACCATTGCAGCCCCAGGCAACAGTGGGTGCGTGATTTTTTTGGTGCAGGCTGTAGCCATGGACATGCTATGTGATCTGATGGTGAATTTGGGGTGACCCAATGCAAAGATCCTGAGGATCCATGTGGATCCATGCTTTGTAACCACGTTTTTGTACCATTGCAGCCCCAGGCAACAGTGGGTGCGTGATTTTTTTGGTGCAGGCTGTAGCCATGGACATGCTATGTGATCTGATGGTGAATTTGGGGTGACCCATTGCAAAGATCCTGAGGATCCATGTGGATCCGTGCTTTGTAACCATGTTTTTGCACCATTGCAGCCCTGTTTTTGCATCAGATCATTGCTATGTGATCTGATGGTGAATTTGGGGTGACTCAATGCAAAGATCCTGAGGATCCATGTGGATCCGTGATTGGAACCACGTTTTAAGTAGGGAGGGAAGGAAAAACATAGAAGCGACAAGGAGAGGGGTGTGCAGAGAAGCAGCTGGCTAAGAATGCAGGAGAGGGGTTTTACCGGAGGGAGGAAAGGCAGGCAAAAGTCGTCCCCCCCCCCCACAAGCCAGCCAGCTCTCTCTCTTTCTCTCCCCCCCCCCAACCTGCATGTTGCCTTCGAGTCCCAGACGCACGGAGAGGAATTAGACGCTCTGCTTGCCTGGAGGGGAGGGGTTTTCTCTGCTCTTTGTTCCGTTTGAGCAAACACAGTAAGGAAACAGAAGCGGGTGGGCAGTAAGACCCTGAGGCAGAATGCAGGAAAGCAGCAGCTTTCCTCCCTTCTCCGGACGATTTGATATTTGCCTGATTTTTGCCTTCACTCGCGTTTGTCAGCTCCAGGGACCACACATTCGCTCAATAACACTCACAGACATTTCCCCTTACTTTTTAGGAGAAAAAATCTGCGTGTAATAGAGGGAAAAATACGGTAATAGACTTGGGGTAAGGAGGGGGGCTTTCAACTTACCAGGTATTTATCAAATAAATCACTGTACATTTTGGATGCTGAAATTTAATGGAAATGCTTTCACGTTTCCTGTCATATGGCTGAAAATAAAAACTCATAGCAAAATGCTAACATTTTAAAAGCCTTTTTTCACTTGTTACAACTATTTCCCTTTTGCAGGAAATTCTGAACGCGAAAAAGTAAACAACCGTATGTATTACATTTGTTTTATACTTTAATTTACTTAAAGAACAAAATTCAAATTCAGTGAAACTTTTTTATTTTTTAAAAAAATAGGCTATTCACGATGGCATCCAACCTCTAAAATCAAGTTTATATGTGATGACTTCTGCATCGCTGTTGCAGTTTTAAGGCCATTATTAATGTTTGTAGCATTTGTAGCTGTTTACATCTTAAAACTCCATTATCCAGGTTTAGTTTTGAATACTAGGGTAGGTTACTGAGCATATTTACATGAATGATAAAGATTATATTCCTGCATTTTATATTAAAGTAGATTTGCTTTGCTGCATTGTTTCACATGTTGTTTTGTGTTTTCTCAAACTGTATAAATTTACCTGTTACATATTAATGTAATATTAAATATTTTTAAACTGGAAAGATAAATTTAAAATAAAATATATGGTTATCTTGAATATTTTGTACAAATAAAAATTAAGCGTATTAAATTGGTTGGCATCTGTCTGTCTCAGGAGACAATGAAGCAGTGTGCCTTTGGGGGTGAGGTCAAGCTGTTGGAAGGTTGCATCACCTGCTGTGGCTGTAAAGACCTATGTGGGAAAGACCAATTTTGTTGCAGCTGGGGCAAATTAAGGCGTTCAGTTGTGCTGCTGCAGATGCACATACATTTCTCCACTCACTCTTACCTCCAGTTCTATTCAATATGTATTACACTATATGAGGGAGTATTCTGTGGTGGCTTCCCATCTTTGGAATGTTGTCCCCAAGGAAGCCTGCCTGGAAATTGCATTTACTACCATTTCAGCAACAGGGAAAATATTTGTTTTCCCAGGCTTTCAAAAACTGCTAGTATAAACATTTTAACTTAAAAGAGTTTGATTTTACTGTCTATTTGAATGGGCTGTGGCTGCTTTAGTTTATTAACTTTATTATTATCAGTTGTTAAATTGAAGGGTTTTTAAAAATAGTTTTTTAGTACTGTTAGCTGCCCTGGGGCCATGAATTTATGTTGAAAGTGCAGGATATAAATTATGTAAAAAAATTATTCTGTATATAATATCCATAACAAGATGTAAGTCCTTCCACTTAGATCTCCTTATAACAGCACAATTTTGGATGTATATTAAGGTAGATCAAAAATGCTTTCTCTCTTTTAGCAATGTCTCTTTTCAAAGTCTAGTTTTAAACTTTTAATTTATTTGAATGTGTTTCTCTTGGGGAGGAGTGGAGAGAGAGTGGAGCACTGGCTATCTTCTAGTCCAGGGTTTCCCAAACTTGGGTCCCCAGCTGTTGTTGGACTACAACTCCCATCATCCTTCCCTACCAGGACCTGTCCTCAGGGGTAATGGGAGTTGTACATGTTGCACATGTTGACTGAACAACAAATGCTCCCCACACCAAGAGCATGAGTATTAAAGCAAAGGATTTGCCATTCTACTGCACTGAGTCTTCAAGTTGAACTCCTCCATTGCAATCCTTTTTTGGATGCTTTGGCAGGTTTTGCTGTCCGAACTCTCTGAATTCATCTGCGACTGCAGCATTCTGTCATAGCCACCTGAAAAACACTTAAAGATATATATATTAAGACTTGATAAGAGTCCAGCTGATGAAGACCAGCACTGAAAGCATGACTTAGGCTCAAGTAGCTTCTGAATGGAATTGCTTGGGATTCTCCAGTCAAGAGTACCCACTTCCTCCGCAGCATTTCAGCTAAACCACAGTTCAGATGGATTTAACACAACCACAGTAGCCAATTCGCATATGTATGGACTGAAATGGCAGGGGAAACAGAGAGCGGGAAGAGGCCCAGTGCACAAACCGGGAAAGAGAATCGTTCCGGAGATGGAGGTACAGCCTCGAGACTGGGTGGTGCTGTTTAAAGCAGCAAGAGGTTTCTGAGCTCCGCACTTAACATCTCGGTGCGAGTCTCGTCCGTGCAGGTGGAGCTCTGCAGCTGGTGGGGTCACAACCAAGCAAAGGAACGGCAGAAGCGTTCTAAGTGGAGGGCGGGGGTTCGGCACGGGGGCGGGAGGCAGTAGCGCCGCCTGAGGCCGTCAGGGAGCAACGGTCTCTCCGCGCGCGTCCCTAACTCCTCGCCGCAGCCATGAGGCGCTTCTGGCCGTGCGCCGTCGTGCTGGGGCTGCTCGCCGTCGAGGGCGTGCGCGGCGCACAGAAATTCGCCACCTATCCCAAAATCACCAACAAGACCTTCATAGACGAGTATATCAACGCGCACAACGAGCACCGCAGCAAAGTCCAGCCTTCCGCTTCCAACATGCTGTTCATGGTGGGTGTCCCGGGCGCGGGGTGGGAGGAGGAAAGGAGAGCCCTCGTTTCCAGCTGGGCGCTTAGGAGAAGGAACTTCCCATTGAACCCGCCGCCACCTTTTCTTTCGGAGGGCTCCTTGCCTGCGGTTTAAAAAGGCAAATCCTTCAGGTCACGCCTTTGGGCATTGTAAGATGACGGTCTCAGGCAGAACAGCAACAAAAAAGTTCCTTTCAGTAGCACCTTAAAAGGTAAAGGGACCCCTGACCATTAGGTCCACTCATGGCCGACTCTGGGTTTGCGGCGCTCATCTCGCTTTACTGGCCGAGGGAGCCGGCGTACAGCTTCTGGGTCATGTGGCCAGCATGACTGAGCCGCTTCTGGTGAACCAGAGCAGCGCACAAAAACGCTGTTTACTTTCCCGTCGGAGTGGTACCTATTTATCTACTTGCACTTTGACGTGCTTTCGAACTGCTAGGCTGGCAGGAGCTGGGACCGAACAACGGGAGCTCACCCCGTCGCGGGGATTTGAACCGCCAAACTTCTGATCAGCAAGCCCTAGGCTCTGTGGTTTAACCCACAGCACCACCCGCCAACTAAGTTTGTTCTTGGTATAAGCTTCCATGTGCGTGCACACTTCTTCAGTAACCAGGTCTCAGGCAGCTCATTGTGGTGGTTATATCTGGGAAGGGATGAAGGACCCTGGTGAGATTTTCTGCTTCAGATTGCGAAGTAACCACAGCAGCTCAAGGCTGAGAATAGTCATTGGTGGTTTTCTTTTGGCGTTAACGCCCTTTGACCCGCCTCTGAAAGCTGTATGCGTAATTCACATGGTAGAATGAGAATAGATAGCTGGCTCTTTAAAAGCCTGGCAGGTATTATACTTACTGGTGCCGGTGAGTAATATTTAAGTAAAGGATCTACCAGTGTGAGAGAGAAGATCATAAAGGGAAGGCAAAGTGACTAATATTAAAACCAATTAAGCACATTCAATAAAACCATCTAAAAACATAACTAAACAATTAAAAGGGGGCAGAACTTGTTTGTTTTAGTGAGACTGAAGACGTGTTATCCATTAGAAGTGGGAAATGTTATTAAAAGCTGTGTGCATGATACTTTTCTGTTTTGCAGAGTTTTGATCTAGGTTTAGCTAAAATAGCGAGAGCATGGGGACGGAAATGCATTTTTGGACATAATCCAAACAGAAAAGTCCACCCTGAAACTAAATATCAGCCATTTGGAGAAAATATATGGCGGGGATCTGCCTCCAGCCAACCATTTAATGCTGCTGCTGCCATTAATGCATTTAACAGTGAAGTACAATACTATACCTACGATGCCCACACATGTTCCAAAGTATGTGGTCATTATACTCAGGTAAGTTTCATCCTCATCTGCTTAGAAAACTTTAATCAAAACTTAAAGAACTTGAGTAATTTGAGACTCTGGATGCTTCCAGACTGTCATATTTTGATGTGATTCAGTCACATCCTGGCAAATTCAAGCTGTGCAATTAAAGTTAATTTGGAGCTCTTGCAAAAAAAACCTGCTTCCCCAAAAGACTGGACTTTTTGCAGTCAGAAAAGTGATGGGGAAATGCCCTGGAAAGTGAGGCATAACATTTGCTTCACACAATGCTGTCTAATAATCTCTCCACAAATAAATCAGGATGGATGCTAATTAAATAGCCAACACTATCAAATCTTCAAACAAATTAGGTTGAACATTCATTAAACAGGCCGTCTGGAAGTGACCTCTGTAATCATACTTTGTGAAATAATCATATTCCTACCATCACAATAGAAACTGCTTACTTATAAAATGCATTGAATGCTTGAAGTTAATTGACAACTTTCAGAAAAAGGTCCCCACTTCAGTTTCAGTTCTGTAGGGTTTTTTGAATTGCTAGAAGTTCTAACATCTATAAAAACTCTGAGCTACTAGCAATGGGCCAGCACTAAGTGTTGTAGGGCTTATGCATGGCAAGTTCTTACCATGAGAATTAAAGGCAAATTGTCTTAAGACAACCCTTCTTTTAATGTCCTGTTCTGCTCTTTGCAGGTGTGTAGTTTACCCATGCAAAAAGCAACAAAGGTATAATTTACAAAGAAATGACCCCCTTGGTCATGACACACAGCAGACAAACAACTCCAAAATAAATATTAAACTTTTGTTTGTAGTACTTTTGTAACCCTTGTTTGTTAAAGTTGCACAAAGCAGTTTGATAATACTGATTAACAACTGTAACAACCCAAATTCAGTAGAAATAATTGCTAAGCTATCAGCACAAATTACTGACAAATAGGCCAGGAAGCCCAAAGGTGTTTTATTCAATAGCCATGCTATTATTCTAAAACAAAGCATTAAAAGTTAGTGTGTGGATCTGTTGAAGTTTGGTAGGGCATGATATTTCCTAACAAATGTCTCTTTGTAACACAACATACTGAGTTTGTAGCATCCTTCTCTATCAATTGCATCAAAATCAATAATAATTAAATATGCAATTGGGGATAGTGTTCTGTTGCTTTATATTGGAGAACCATTATTTTATCCTCACAAATATTTTGGTTACATATTTCCCTGGCACAGGCAATGATCAACACAGTTGCTCACCTTGAGCAATGAATGAGCAATGAATATTTACCGTAATTTTAGATACTATATTTCCATCGCTCAAGATGAGCAGAAATCATACGCCATTTTACATCATAACTGTCAACTTTTCCCTTTTCTTGTGAGGAATCCTATTTGGAATATGTTTTACATATATATTTTAAGAACATAAGACAAACACCCGTGGTCCATCTAGTTAAGCATTTTCACAGTGACCAACCAGATTAGGGTACTTGAATATAAGCTTTGAATTCTTATATAATATAAAGATGCCTGTAGCCAAATGCCAAGTGAGGGCAGGAATGTGGAGAGAAGCGGATTGCTAGAAATGGTAACTATTAACACAACTTGTACCTTTATCTTATATAATAAAACATATCATTTCCAGGTTGTTTGGGCTGATTCTTACAAGGTTGGCTGTGCTATTGTTTACTGCTCTCGAGCAACAGATGGAGAGATGAATGTTTTGCATTTCGTGTGCAATTATGCTCCAGCGTAAGTAACAAATGCTAAAGAGATTGTGTTGACACTTAGCAGTCTAAAATTCATGTGATGGGCAGCTACAGGTGATTTGGAGGAAATCAGGCCTGTTAGGTGGAGCTTCCCCTCTGCTGCCATCACAGGACAGTACATATGACATCAAACATCTTTATAAGCTTTTTTTTTGGGGGGGGACTTTTCACCAGGGGTTTCAAATCATCTGCGAACAACAAATGTGAAACCAAATGCAAGGGTTATCCTTGCAAGGGTTGTTTTTGTGACTTCAGTAACTCCTACTTCATGGACCCTTTGCCAATATATATATAATGAATGGTCAGATTCTGCAAAAGACCCTCTTTTTACCCTTTTTGAGGGTAAAAAGGTGGTGGTGGAGAAACCATTACTGCTGCCACTACTATCATGGCAGCAAAGAATGCTTTTAAACACTAAAAAAATAGAACAGCTGGTAGGAGGAGTGTAGGAGAAATGGGGCCTGCAGGTGAAAAGAAGACAGGAGTAGCACTGCTACCACAAATAGGAGGTTGGGACATAAAATTCAGCAGGCGTCATTGTGCGGGACATCAGCTAGATTGTGCTGACAGCCCTCTGAAGTCAGAGCCTTCCAGCATTAGCATATACATACTTTATACATGGTGTCTCTCTACAAATGTCTTTGACATCTGCATTTTGCCCTAATGTTCTTTGGCCTCTGAATTGCTGTCATGTTCTCCTGTACTTCCCCTGTACAATTCCTAGCTCCAGTCCATTCCCATTTGGACATTCATAAAGTTTTTAATCATTCCTGGGAGGTGAGCTGTCCTGAACTGGATATTCCTTATAAAAACTGGTCAGTCAGCCTTTTGATTTTAAATGCCAACTGCCTGCTTCCATTCTGGTTAGAGTGGTCCCTTTTTAATCATGTCTGACTTGTCCTGAAACATTAACAAATCCACCACTGCAAATCCACCTGTCTAGCTGGCCCTGTGCAAGGAATAAGAAGCATTTGAAAGAAATCTATCTTGAAGGGCCTGGTTTTCCCACCTAGCAATAAAAATTTTGCTGCCAGGACCTCATGACTACATTTTGCCACATCATTTGTGCCAACGTGCACCACACACTCCTTTCCAGCACTATCTTATCAGGATATCTAAATGATGTTTGCCACCCACAACCTTTCCACCATTGTTTACAGATGTATATGTCTTGCTTTTATTTATTGCTACTGTTGATTTTTATAACACAAAAGTACAATTTTGAGACATGTCTGTTTGTCAGGACATTTACAGCATCGAACACAAGTCATTTGTATCTCTGATCAAATGAAAGATTCGATCCCTTACGTCTGTTTCCTTAAGATTATTTCGGAAAGCTTTAACCTTTGTTCAAGCACAGGTGTTTCTATAGCTGGCTGACCCTTGCAAGAGTGTTCAAGTGAATAGTGTGAAAGGTGATAAGGTAACTTAAATAACTTCACAATGTAAGACCACTCATTTGAGCATTGTTACCAGGGTGACTTGGACCACTTCAGTATTCTCTGTATGAGATCCAGATTGTAGTGACCAAAGGCAATGGTGTGTCTGAACTAGGCATAATACCTAAATATATTTGGCAGCTCTATTCTGTGTAAGTCAGTTTTTATATCCATTCCTTCACATTCAAAGACTTGTCACCTCTTCCAGCTCAACATACTCCACTGTGATATTTGGTCTTGTGTGTTGATGCCTTTATACCTAGGATTGCATTCCCTCTCAGACAATTTTACAGGAACTGCATGACAGTGATGGGTAGGGCCAGAGACAAAAATAGGAAGAATAATGGATGTGACTTTTACCTTTGTACAGTAGGCTTCCATCCAGACAAAAGCCAGACAAACACCCATCACCATAAGTAAGAGGCATGATCACAGTTCAAGGACTCATTACAGCCAGAAAAATCATTCAAGAGTGCAGAGGTAGGGCTGATGAGGCCCTTGGAAAAATTCAAGGACCAGATGGAGAGGCCTGGAAGGCTGCATTTGGCCCCCAGACCTAGACAACTTACTCGTTACATCTAAAATCTTTAATTATATGACCAGTAGCTTGCATTTTAATTTTCAGTTTATCTTTGTGTACTGAATACATAATGTTACATAATATTTTGTTCTTTAGGGGCAATTACCGGGGCGTTCGTCCTTATAAAAAAGGATCTCCATGTAGCGAGTGCCCAGAAGGAGACACTTGTCAAAATCAACTCTGTAGTAAGTGTGATGATAAACTATCATATTTTTTTAAAATGTATTTATTTAGATAATTTCTATATTGCTTAACACATCGGGGGGGGGGGAATAAGTGACTTGCAGCGTACCTTTACAAACTACAAATACAGTATAGTGGTACCTCGGGTTAAGTACTTAATTCGTTCTGGAGGTCTGTTCTTAACCTGAAACACCACTTTAGCTAATGGGGCCTCCTGCTGCTGCTGCGTCACCACTGCACGATTTCTTTTCTCATCCTGAAGCAAAGTACTTAACCCATGGTACTATTTCTGGGTTAGCGGAGTCTGTAACCTGAAGTGTTTGTAAGCTGAAGCATATGTAACCTGAGGAAATACTCTTCCATTATATGACAGAAAATAAAATAAACCCAAGGTAAAATAGTAACATTTTTAAAGCTTTCTTTTGCTTGTTATATGTATTTTCTCTCTTTCCCAGGAAATTCTGAACGTGATAAAGAAAGGAGTGAGAGTATGTATGACATTTTTATTTTGTTGTTTAAATTTAGAGCAAAATTCACATTCAGTAAAAATTACCTTCTTTTTTTAAAATATAGATTATAAACGATGGAATCCACCGTATGATTTCCACATTACCTGTGATGAATCCTGTATTGCTGTTGCAGTTTTAAGGCCATTATTAATGTTTGTAGCATTTGCAGTTGTTTACTACTTAAAATTACGTTATCCAGGTTTAAATTTAAAACATTAATCTCCAATATGCACATAAAACACACAACCATTTTCTTTGAGTATCTTAGCTAACAGAGCACATTAACACAAATGCTAATATTATTTTCTTGTGTTGTATATTGTAACACTAAATTTGGCTTGTTTTATTGCTTCATATCATTTTTTTTTCAAAATTGTAAAAAGTTCTGTTTCATATTGATTCATTGTGAACATTTTTAAATCTGTAAGATATTAATATAATATAAAATATATGATCATATCTTGTATGTTAAATACCATGTAAAAAATAAAGATCAAGCATATTAAAATAAGCTTAATTATTTGACATGATTAAGCTATACACGAGTCCTTTTTTCTTCCAAAATCATGACCCGACAATTTTTAGTGTTCTACTTTAGTTTTATACATGCTTTTATAAATTTAATATTTTTAAAAATGCTGTGGAATAGAAGCTTGAGACAGTTATTATTGCTAAGTAGCTGAGTCCTGTGATTGTTAGCTAGCCAGGTTTTGTTTCTGCTAAAATAAGTTAATGATAAAATTACACAATGGAATGGGTGCACACTAAGATAAAGTTTGTTTCATTCTTAAGCTATTAATGCTTTTTAAGAAAGGTATTTATTATTGAAGAGATTTATACAAAAAAGAAAAATTAAGTGGTTCTAACAACAAAATATGAAACTTTCACAAACTTTCGCAGTAAGGCTTACATGGTTCCATGGATCTCTCTGACTTTAGTATTATGATTCTGCATCCAGACTGCTGGCTGTCTTAGGTTAGGGTTACCAGACGTCCCCGGATTTGCAAATCTGTCCTGGACAGATTCCGTCCCTGGAATGTCCCCAGATTTGCAAATCTGTCCCCGGGAAACGTGGCAGCAGCAGCAGCCTGGAGCCAGTCTGGTAGTGCAGTTGGCTCTGGCTGGCTTCAGGAGCTGCTCGCTGCCACCGCCACTGCCAAAGGTGAACCGGGGACGTCTGGTGGTACAGATCTCCTGCCCCCTTCCCCCTTTGTTTTGACAGATTGGGGGAGGCTCAGGAGTCGCGGGCGGACCGCCGTTCCCAGGAGGGGCGCAAGGCGAAGTAATAGTGCCACTGTATTCTGCTCTGGTCAGACCTCACCTGGAGTACTGTGTCCAGTTCTGGGCACCACAGTTCAAGAAGGACACTGACAAACTGGAACGTGTCCAGAGGAGGGCAACCAAAATGGTCAAAGGCCTGGAAACAATGCCTTATGAGGAACGGCTAAGGGAGCTGGGCATGTTTAGCCTGGAGAAGAGGAGGTTAAGGGGTGATATGAAAGCCATGTTCAAATATATAAAAGGATGTCACATAGAGGAGGGAGAAAGGTTGTTTTCTGCTGCTCCAGAGAAGCGGACACGGAGCAATGGATCCAAACTACAAGAAAGAAGATTCCACCTAAACATTAGGAAGAACTTCCTGACAGTAAGAGCTGTTCGGCAGTGGAATTTGCTGCCAAGGAGTGTGGTGGAGTCTCCTTCTTTGGAGGTCTTTAAGCAGAGGCTTGACAACCATATGTCAGGAGTGCTCTGATGGTGTTTTCTGCTTGGCAGGGGGTTGGACTCGATGGCCCTTGTGGTCTCTTCCAACTCTATGATTCTATTATTCTAAGGTGCACGGTTTCTCTGCCAGGCAAGGTGCAAAGCCCTTCTTTTGCACCCTGCGAAGCATAAATGTACAGTTTTTTAAAAACTGGGCAACAGCCGTCTGCCCACAACTCCTGAGCCTCCCCTGATCTGTCAAAACAAAGGGGGAAGGGGGCAGGAGATCAGGGAAGGCTTGGGAGTCATGGGCAGGCGGCATGCCATTGCCCCACTACTGATTCCCTGTTGCTATTCAGCTTCAAAAAAAAAAAAAAAAGTGTCCCCGGATTCATTGAAAGAAATCTGGTAACCATATCTTAGGTTGTAATTCTTAAATTCTTTTTATGAGAAGAGCAATCATTTTTAGGTCAGTGGAACTGAGTATATAGTAGTTTCAGAACTGCAGGTATGTTTTGAAAGAGCTATACAAAATCAGGCATGTATAAAAAGTGAAGTGAAAGCGTGAAAGATCTTTGAACTGTTCCATGTTGTCCTTCCTCTTTAAAAATATTTTATTATGCATTTCCCTGGTGGAGAAAACAGTTCACCAACAGACACTGAACAAGTGGCTGGATGCTCAGACTCTAGAGACTGAGTAAGCAGCTTTAAAAAGAAGGCTGTGCACAGAAATTTGCAGAAAGTTTTCCACATGGAAATGTGCATGAGGTTCTCTGTGTGATACTGATTACTAGATGTGGTCTTTTCCTCCCATCCAGTAGGATTTTGAAAATCTGGTATAGCTGATCCACCTATGAGAATTTGTGTCCACTGTGTTGATTTTGTTCTTTGAATCAAGGCAGTATGCTATTTATGAAAGCAGTATACAGTCCAGATAGTGCTGCGTTCTATATCTCTTGCTTTCTCCAGTAGGCCTTGTCTTAGCATAGTAGTTTCAGGAAGTAGAATTGGTATAGATTCCAATTCGTTATCTTTTCCTCAGCCATTTTTCCTGGACACTTGTGAGGTTGACTGCTGTTTGCTATCTTTTCTGCAGCTTTTTGAGAATCCTTGCATAACCCTCTTTCATTTCTACTTCACACTGCTAATACTGTAGTTTGTATCTGTTGGGGTAGCGCATTTTCTGGTACTGTCTTTTTGTTCCCACAAAGAAAGCCAGAAGTTGATAATCCAGAGCAATCAAGGTATCACCTATTGCAAAACAGAATTTTAGATTTGATAAAAACTGTATACTTGAACAGTTTTAAAGTTAATATTTTGACACAGTTATAAAAATTACCTGGCACATTTGAAATATTTGTAAATAGGCAAGTGCAGTTTGCTGTACCAATTAACCAGATTTTAGAAGTTTGTTTCATACATCTTGAATTAAAACAATCTACACTTCAATTGCAAATCAGAAAGAGTAAATATGAAAATGCAAGTTGCTATTGTTTTTGTAAAACGTAGGCTTTTGGGTTGGGAGACTTTATTTTCTATTATTGGAGAGAAATAGAAATATTTATTATTTCATTTTTTTCAAGCTCATTTTGGTGCACAAAAACACACAAAACATGCTTTTGCAGCTACTTTGCTTCAGCTTTCTGCAAACCAGTTTTAATGTTATAATTTATAAATTATTTAAATCATTGTTTTACTCTTCGCCAAAAAGGCTCCCAGAATGGCTTACATATGTCAATAAGACAGTCCCTGGCCTCAGGCTTACAATCTAAAATGCATGTCACAAAAGGAAATTTGATACAGGAAATCAGGAGAAAACAGAAGTAAGAAAATTCGGCCTAGAAATAGTAAAAAAAGTCAAATGCTTGGGAATAGAAATTACAATGAAAAATATAAATCTATTTGAGGATAATTACAAAAAAATGGACTGCAGTAAAAAGAGATATGGAAATTTGGACAAAACTGAAATTAACATAATGGGGCAGAATATCATTAATAAAAATGAATATCTTACCAAAATTACTGTTTCTGTTTCAAATGATTCCCATAATAGGCAAAGTAGAATGCTTCAACAAATGGAAATCGGACTTGACGAAATTTATATGGCAAGGCAGAAAGCCACTTATTAAATACAAATTATTAACAGATAAGGGACGCGGGTGGCGCTGTGGGTAAAACCTCAGTGCCTAGGACTTGACGATCGCATGGTCGGCGGTTCGAATCCCCGCGGCGGGGTGAGCTCCCGTCGTTCGGTCCCAGCTCCTGCCCACCTAGCAGTTCGAAAGCACCCTTAAGTGCAAGTAGATAAATAGGTACCACTTTATAGTGGGAAGGTAAACAGCATTTCCGTGTGCTGCTCTGGTGCCAGTTCGCCAGAGCAGCTTCGTCACACTGGCCACGTGACCCGGAAGTGTCTGCGGACAGCGCTGGCTCCCGGCCTCTAGAGTGAGATGAGCGCACAACCCTAGAGTCTGTCAAGACTGGCCCATACGGGCAGGGGTACCTTTATTAACAGATAAGAAAGGAAGAGGTAAGTTTGGGCTCCCTGATTTGAGAACTTATTATGAAGCTGCATGTTTGTGCTGGATCAGAGAATGGATCATGCTAGAAAACATTGATGTTTTGGATCTGGAGGGATGGAACAATAGATTCGGCTGGCATGCCTGTTTAGCATACCATAAAGAATTTTTAAATCATGTTATCAGAAGGTCGTTATATAAAGCCTGGGAAAGACATCGGAGATTGTTAGAGCCCAAAACACCATGGTGGATATCACCATTAGAGGTATTAGCTGTTAAAAAGAAAAATACATTTTCAGAGATCCTCTCCACTTTGGTATCATTTCATAGCCCAGGGTTGGATTCTGACTCAAATGAAGCCTTCGCTGTCTTGACCTGCCTCCCGGGTTTGGTTTAACAATAATAATAAATAATAATAGCAGCAGCAGCACTGAGGAGATGTCCAACTGCGCTTTTCCCAACGGTAAGGGTTTTATAAAAAATAAAAATGCTCATCGCAGGCCCCCGCTTCTCCTCAGACTGCTTGCCAAAGTGACTGGGAACCAAGCGGAGCTCCTCCCCTAAACAAAGTTAGATGTCGCTGCACCCAAACGGGCATTGCAGGGGGTTGGACCCCTAAGGATCCCTTCCACTTCATCCTCTACAATCCTACGATTCTATGACCTCATAGCCTCCTTCCTGTGTTTCCCGAACGCTTCCTAGTGGGGCTGCCCCAGCTTGTGGCGCTGATGCAAGTGAGCGCGCGCTGGATTTGGCAGGGATGCATACAGTAACGGACTTAGAACGGGCGGGGGAGGAGGAAGAACCGTGCGCCACGCGCGCACTAAAAGTGGCGCGAGAACGCAGGCAGTGTGCGCGCAAAGTTCTAGCCGTTTAACCATCCATTCTCCAGACCGTCCCCTGCAGTTTGAGCGGCCCGCTGCGCAGGGAGCAGGAGGCGGCGGCGGCGGAGACCGTTAGAGGGCAGCTATGCTCGCTGCGCGCGCCGCCGCCCGACGCGCGCTTTTTTTCCAAGCAAGCCATGGGTTTGCTGTGGTGGCCGCGGGTGGCGCTGGCGCTCGTCGCCTTGGAGGCCGCGAGCGGGCGCAGCTTCCCCAGCATCAGGAACAGGACCTTCATCAACCAGTATCTCGACACCCACAACAACTACCGCAGAGGGGTCAATCCCCCCGCTTCCAACATGCTGTACATGGTGTGTGTCCGCGGGGTGGAAGGAGGAAAGGGAGCCGAGGGTGGGGAGTGTTGGGGGAGAAGCTGGCGCTGTCATATGCCCCTGCCTCAGGCAGTCAGTGTTGACTGCTATGGGGGTGCTGGGAGAAGGTTTCGCCAAGGGGGGCAAGGGGAAGCTGCCCCTCTAAATCAAGTACAGTGGTACCTCAGGTTAAGTACTTAATTCGTTCTGGAGGTCCGTTCTTAACCTGAAACTGTTCTTAACCTGAAGCACCACTTTAGCTAATGGAGCACGATTTCTGTTCTCATCCTGAAGCAAAGTTATTAACCTGAAGCACTATTTCTGGGTTAGCGGAGTCTGTAACCTGAAGCGTATGTAACCCGAGGTACCACTGTAAATCAATAAAAATAGTTGACTAGCTGAGGTTCTGTCCCCCATATTATTATTATTATTATTATTATTATTATTATGAGTTTATATGCCGCCCTATATATACCCAGAGGTCTCAGGGCGCTTCATAGAAAAGATCACAACATATATAATCAGAATAAAAACAACAACCTAATAACACCCTGCCTCAGAAAAGAGCCATATTTTAAAAGGGTATATGAAACCTCTCTCTCTCCCCCCCACCCCCCATAAATCCTGGCTACTCCCATGGGAGAAGCCTTTGTGAATGGCTGGGGGTTTTTTGCCACAGATTACAGAATAACAGACCAGCCTTGGTTTACTACATACCTTCATGCGTTGTTGCCAGCAGCAACAACAATCTTTTCTCTTTTTAAGGGTTTTCTGTCCATTTAGAGTTACACCTCATGTCTTGCTTCTGAACCATAGACATAATTTTTACATAGGCGAATGAGGAAAACTTGTTGGCTCTTAAAAGACCTAGCATTTATATTTACGGCTGCTAAGTGTGTAATGCTTTATTTAAAATAATATTTAAGTATAGAAGTACCAGGGCTCAGGCCCCAATTCTCTATGAGGTGGGTCATGGCATGCCTTCCTTAAATAAATAAATATTGCCTTCAGGTTCCTGGGTGATGATTACATTTTCCAGGGTTTAATTGATTCCAGAACTCAATCCCTTCATAAATTGAACCCTGACTAGTGGCTTTTTTAGGTTGAGCCAAGACTGACTATCACCTGTCCTGCATCCAAGTTAGCTTGTTACCCACAGGGGGGTTACCCACAGAAACCAAGAATAATAGGTTGCTTACTTGTAACTGATTAAGTCATCTTGTTAGTATTTCAAATAACTGTTTATGTAACAAAAAGAGTGAAGATCAGAGAAGAAGAAGAAACCTATCCTTTTTATAATTCTTTAATAGAATGCTATGATTTTTACTATAACTGCAACCCTCTCTTTTATTGCACCAAATATGAGTTTAGTTCTAGATGCTTTTCTTTGCCTTTCTTTATATGCATTTCTTTCAAACAATATATATGCTTTTTCTTATATCAATAAATTTACATATTTTTCCTTCTGTAAAGAAAGTCCAGACTGTTCATTAAGTGGAATATAAAATTCATTCATTATTTTATTGTTTTAAAATGACCAAAACAAAACAAAAAAAATAGTCTGAATCCCTTCCACCTTTGGGAGTATTTGTTTAAATTGTTGATTATCTAAGGCAGCCACTTGTTTTGCATCTCTTGGTTGTTTTTACCCAGACCTATTCATTATTAATATAGATTTTTAATTTGAATGACACACTCCAGTTGTAGAGGATCCCATATTTGCAGTTTCTCTAGTAAGAACTGAAAATCATTTTTTCTTGACAGTATTTCAGCATGAACATAAAGACTAAGATTTCTGTAGTTTCAACAATCAGTTTCCTTTTGGCCACACATTCCTCTAAATAACAGCATGAAAGTAATGAAAATGTATTTTAATTCATTCAGTTTCTTTGACATTTTAGTTCCTATACAATTCGCTGTCCCCCCAATCAAGAAAAGCAATAAAATACTTAACTGAGGCTCTGCCCCCCAACATGAAGCCTGTCCCAACACAAATTCTGGCTATACCCATGCCTGTGGGTAGATTCCCTTGAACTCAATAGGGCTTTCTTCTGAGTAGACGTATAGAATTTCATCATTCGACAGCTTGATGCAAGTACGGTAAATATTTCTGAAGAAATACTTGCTAGAACTCAAGATGTATTATCAGCACGTTTACTATACATGTATAATGTTGTGATAATGTCATAATTTTTATATTTTGCAGACATTTGATCTAGCTTTGGCTAGAATAGCTAGAGCATGGGCACAAAAATGCATTGTTATGCATAATCCAACTGATATGGTCCACCCTGATCCTAAATTTAGGCCTTTTGGAGAAAATATATGGGCTGTAACTGGCTATAAATACCCATTTGATCCTGCTGGCCCTATTGAAGATTTTTATGACGAGGTAAAATACTACACCTACAATACCCACAAATGTACACGTGTTTGTGGTCATTATACTCAGGTAAGTTCTTCACTTCTCTGCTTACATAGTCCACAGAATTTGAAGCAAAATGCAATAACTTTAATTATTTCAGACAATAAAAGTATGAAGTAAATATTGTAGTTGCTCTGTGATCATAAACTGTGAAGGAATAATCTATATTCTGTTATTATCAAGGATACTTAGTTATAAAGTATATGGAGTGTTTACAATTAATTTAGAGGCAACTGACAAAACAAACCTCTACTTTATTTCAGTTCCAATATTAAGTTAACATGTATTGCTGATGGTTGTAAGATTCGTAAAAACTGAGCTACTAGCACCTGGCCAGCACTAAATGTTACAGGGCATATACATAACAGCAGAGTTCTTACTAAGAAAAGGAAGGGCATTGAGTTTTGTTTGTAGCCCACTTCTGTTTAGTTTCAATTATGTCAGATACAATAAGACTTAAATATGGGACAAAAAGTTGGGATACTTATTGGGGAGAATCTGGTGTTTTTCTATCTTTTTTTTGTTATTTGTGGGGGCTGGCATGTCTTTTATTGTGGAAAATTTCAACACACACACATGCATATACAGTGGTACCTTGGTTTACAACCATAATCCGTTCGGGAGGTCCGGTTGTAAACCAAAACAGGTTGTAACCCAAGGCTAGCAATTTCGCCAATGGGGCCTCCCCCCCCAAAATTGGTTGTAATCCAAAAAAAGGGATACGCACTTCCGGGTTTGACGTGGTTGTAATCCAAAACGGTTATAATCCAAAACGGTTGCAAACCAAGGTACCACTGTATATAACATGCATCACCTTGGCCCCGTGATTGAGGGACCCTAGGGCCCTATTTGATCAGTGTGGTGTGTGCCCTGTGGTGTGTGTGCATGACATCATCGTGCCCCGCGGCATGCTAACATCATATGCCGCAGGGCATGCTGTCGCACACACCACAGTGCATGCTGATGCGTCATTTGGATGCCCTGCGGCATGCGCCTGCTGCCACTGTCAAAGTTGGGGGGGCACGGCCCTCTGATTTGGAATATATGAATGACTGAAAATACTTGTAGTCCTCAGCAGAATGCTAGCTCTGTCTTCAAAAACTGAATCACCATGAATTTATACATTTTCCTGACAGGAAAAATAATCAGTGAAGCTTGAAATAAGACATCTAAGACAGATCATTCATCAGCCAGGATTAGCAGAAATACTACTCCATTTACATGGTTCAGTGGTAGAGCACTTGCTTTGCATGCAGAAGTTCTCAGGTTCAGTCCCCAGCATCTCCAGGTAGTGCTGGGAGATGCCTTTCTGAAAACTTTAGGAGTACAGAATAGGATACTTGAATATTAATCTAAGGTATAAATGTGCCTTTAGCTAAATGCCAATAAAAGTGGAGGGAGGGAGAGCAAAATCTGGAGAGAAAAATGAATGTAAGAAATGATACTGTTGAACGAAGCTTGGACTTTATATTGTATAATCAAACATGTTTTTTTCAGGTTGTTTGGGCTAATACTTATAAGATTGGCTGCGCTATTGTTCACTGTCCTGCGTCAACTAATAGCAAAGGAGCCAAGACCAAGAATTTTTCATATTTCGTTTGTACTTATGGTCCACCGTAAGTTAACAAATCTTACAGCGATCTAAACTTGTGTTACACTTAGTAATCATAAAACACCAAACTGTATGCCTGTTTGAAACTGAATGTATTAATTTTGGATTTTGTAAGCTAATTTACATTTCAATTATTTTTTAATTAAAAAGCAACCAGAAAACTTAACAACTATGCTTTTCAGCCTTTACAATTTTAAACATATTCTGTGAACTAAAATATCAAGAACTGTAAAAGAACTGTAAAAAGTTCTCAGAACAGTTAGGAAAACAAGAAAATGATCAGAAATAGCTTTAGTTCTGTCCCACCTGTATCTTGAACTTAAATAATGTACAGTTGTATACAATAAACAATATTGCAAATTACGGTAGGCTGCATGATAGGCGGCATTATACTCAATTTACCGTATTTTTCTAAGACTTGGTTTTTTTACCCAAAAATTAGGTTTAAAATTGGGGGTTGTCTTATACATGGGTAGTGCTGAAGGGTGTTTTCTAAATTTGGAGTCCCCAAAAATACCTGGCATCTTATACAAGGGGGTGGGAGAGAGAGAGAGGCAGCGACCATTTTGCACAGGGGTTCTGTTCCTGGCCCCCATGCACTTTGGTGGAGCATGTATAAGCCTGCTTCGCCCTTTTCCTGATCCAAAAGGACCCACGCATTGGCGATCGTGCATCAATTGGTTGCGCACAAAATTGTCACCGTGTGTGTGTGTGTGTGTGTGTGTGTACACACACACACACACTTTTTACTTTGTAACACTGAATTTGTCTTTCCTTCCAGAGTTGCCTCAGCTAGTTAGCCCTCATTAACTTTATGAAGCTACAACAGTTTAGTCCTGTTAGTTAGAATAGTTTAGTCCTGATGCAGCACTTTATTCTTACATAGAATCTTATATAACTTCATGCTCCAGCACCAGGGGTGGAGAGCAGGCGGGGGCGGGGCTGGAGATGTCTTGTATATATATCTTAACGGTGATGTCTTGTATATTAGAAGTACAGACATCTTCTCAAGATCTCAGTATTAGAATATGAATACAAAGAGCTGCCATTACCCCACTTTTTAAAGTGTTGGGGACCCTCTTGTAAAAACACCTCAATTATTATGGAGAAAAAACAAAATTCTAAACACTTGAGGAGTGGTCAAAACAGTGGAGCATGTAGGACTTCGGTTTAAAATTAAATTTCTTCAAAAACACTTATTGTACAAAAAAGTAAAATTAGATGTAGTAAGAGTATCATTTTACACGCATAAAAGCTAAAAACTAAAGGTGGGGGAAACAGAATGTTGTAATAAAGCACCAGTATATTGACATGACTAAACCACTAAACAACAACAAATATTTAAAAAACCTCTACCTGAGCTAGGAGCTATCAGTTCTTAGTTGCAGAACAGTTTCAAAAATTATCAGTATAAATTTGTTAACTGACTGAAGAGCCAAGGCCGTAGCTAGGGGGTGGTGAGGTGGGCTCTCACCAGGGGCACAGGTGAGGGGGGGTGCAAATTGTCTAAAATATGTCTATAAATTAAAATATTGATTATTGCCTCATACGAAAAGGTTTTACATAGAGGGTGAATAGAATGGGCGGGGGGGGGGTTGGAGGAGAGGTGGAAAGAAGATCTAATTTGTCCGTGGCTAGGGGGCGCAATCTGAACAGTTCTGCCAGGGGCGCAAGATCACCTAGCTACGGCTCTGTGATTCCCTAAACAAAGGCTTCTATAGACAAAATATTGTATGTTAGTAACATAGAAAGTAAATGTTCTCCAGTTAACAGAAATACAGTGGTACCTCTGGATACAAACGCTTCTGGTTGCACACGTGTTGGGTTACGAGCTGTGCTCATCTGGAAGTAGTTGCTCCCAGATGCAAACTTTGCCCCGGGATGCGAGCGGAAATCGTGCGCCAGAGGCGCACGTGCGCACGCAGGAGACACACTTTCACTAATGGAGCCTCATGTTAAGAACAGTTTCAGGATAAGAACGGACCTCCGGAACGAATTAAGTTCGTATCCAGACGTACCACTGTATAAATAATATTAATTTGAAAACAAATAATTACAGGGGTCAGGTAGCTGCAGGACATAAAATACCAGTACAGTGGTACCTCGGGTTAAGAACTTTATTTGTTCTGGAGGTCCGTTCTTAACCTGAAACTGTTCTTAACTGAGGTACCACTTTAGTTAATGGGGCCTCCCGCTGATGCTGTGCCAACACTACGCGATTTCTGTTCTCATCCTGAAGCAAAGTTCTTAACCCAAGGTACTATTTCTGGGTTAGTGGAATCTGTAACCTGAAGCATCTGTAACCTGAAGCGTCTGTAACCCGAGGTACCACTGTACAAGGTCAGTTCCATGGATTATCATGATGATACACAGACTAGCATTGCCTGGATAATAGCACCTGGAATGAATTGCAACTTGCTGGAACCAACAGAAAGCACAAAACATTTTGATCTTCAGTTTAATTTATGTACTGAATACATTATTACATCCTGAAACTGTTTTTCAGGGGCAACTAGGAAATAGGAAGAAGAATGGATGTGACCGTTGTGCCACACAGGCTTCCATCCATAACAAAAGTCAGATTTCTGTGCTCTGTACACACACACCCTTCACCATCCAGATAAATAAGAAGCATGATCATAGTTCATGAACACATTAAAGGTAAAGGTACCCCTGCCCGTACGGGCCAGTCTTGACAGACTCTAGGGTTGTGCGCTCATCTCACTCTAGAGGCCGGGAGCCAGCGCTGTCCGCAGACACTTCCAGGTCACGTGGCCAGCGTGACAAGCTGCATCTGGCGAGCCAGCGCACCACACGGAACACTGTTTACCTTCCCGCTGGTAGGTGGTCCCTATTTATCTACTTGCACCCGGGGGTGCTTTCGAACTGCTAGGTTGGCAGGCGCTGGGACCGAGCGACGGGAGCGCACCCCGCCGCAGGGATTCGAACCGCCGACCATGCGATCGGCAAGTCCTAGGTGCTGAGGTTTTACCCACAGCGCCACCCGTGTCATGAACACATTACAGACAGGCAAAAACATTTGAGAGTGCAGTGCAGGGCTGGTGAGAAGAGAGAATGCAACGTTGGGGGAGTTCCAAGTACCAGATAGGCCTGGAGGTCTGCATTTAGCCCCCAGACCTAGACAACTGATTCATTACATCTAAAACCTTTTATTACATATCCAGTAGCTTGCATTTTCATTTTTAGTTTTGTGCACTTTGTGTACTGAATACATAACGTTATGTAATATTTTGTTCTTTAGGGGCAACTACGCGGGAGTTCGTCCTTATAAAGCGGGAGCTCCATGTAGCCAGTGCCCAAAAGGAGACACTTGTCAAAAGAAACTCTGCAGTAAGTATAGAATTAAATGATGCAAACAGTCATGGAAAAGATGATGATATCAACCATCACATACAGTGAGGGGGGAAAGTATTTGATCCCCTTCTAAGTTTGCCCTCTGACGAAGAAATGACGAGTCCATAATTTTAATGGTAGGTTTATTGTAGCTGTGAGAGACAGAATAACAACAGCAGAAACCCAGAAGACAAAAGTCATGTGCAAAGGCATGTGAGTCCTTTCCATGGGAGGTAGGCAGCAGGTCAGTCCAGTTATGTAGTGCTGAGGAAAGGTGATCAGGGCAAAGCTAGTCTCTCCTTGTGTGGGGCCAGTTGTCCTTTACCAATTGCATGGGTCCTTGGCAGTGGTAGTGCTTCTCCAGGACAGGGCCCAGACTCCTTCTGCCATTTGGGGTCCTAAGCAGTTACAGGTCAAAGCCAACAGTATAAATTGAGCTTCAAAACGTAAGGTAGCCAATGTGGCCCTGTCAGAACCAGTGTTATATGACTGGTTTGTCTTAGGCCTACCAATAATCAGGCTGCTGAATTCTGAAGTAGCTTCAGTTTCTGAACAGTCTTCAATAGTCTTCAAAGGCATTTGCAGAACAAGTGCATTACAGTTATCCTATTTTAAAGTCTTTCTTCATTTGTTATAACTATTCTCTCTTCCAGGAAATCCTGAACGTGAGAAAGAAAACAGCATACGTATGTATTATATATCTGTATTATAGTTTAAATTTACTTCAAGAACAAAACTCACATTTCATAAGAATGCTTTTATCTTTTTTAAAATAGGCTATTCACGATGGTATCCACCCTTTGAATCCCGGATTATATGTGATGAATCCTGCATTGCAGTTGCAATTTTAAGACCGTTATTAATGTTTCTAGCTTTTGCAGCTGTTTATTACTTAAAACTCTGTTATCCAGGTTTAGGTTATAAAGCATAATTTTTGATAGGCGTATATAACTTGAATATAACTAACAATAATATTTATAAGAATATTTTCCTGCATTTTATATTTTAAAAGTAGATTTGGTTTGTTTCTACGATACTTAATTTTTTCTGAACTTGTAAAAAGTTACTTGTTGCATATTAATGAGTTGTAAATACTTTTAAAGCTAGAATACATTAGTGTAAGTAGAATATATGGAGTGGTGTTCAACTGTGTTTTACTCAGAGTAGACTCATTTAAGTTAGTTTCATTAATTTTAATGGATTTATTCTGAGTAAAGCTTAGCTGAATGCTATCCATGGCCATATCTAGTATGCCATGTTCAACATTAAGTGAAAATAAAGGCTAAGCATATTAAAAGAAGTTTATTTATTTATTGTATTATTTATTTTGCATGATTAACAGGATGCAATGAATGAATGAATATTGATGTGATACAATGTCACAAAGTGGTCCATCTGGCTTAACATGTTCCATATTAAGTTTTTCCCAACTTTTTACGTTCTTATCCTGTGAGCACTTTCCACTGCACTGTCCCGTGTCATTCCTTTATTTATCACAAAGGTTAGGTGATTAAAGTTGATTTTCTGGGAAGACCATCAAATCAACTTTAATCACCTAACCTGATTTTTCTGGTATGTGATTAGATCCCACTGAAAAATAGCAACAGTTTGAAAGAGCCCTTCATTTCTCTCTTTATGAGGTTTAGTGTGTGTGATTAGCCTAAGATTAGCCATCTATATGGCAGAGAATCGTCCACAGTTTTTATATGAGTACCAGCCTTACGTCCTATGTCTGGGGAAAATTAAGGCTTCAGAGATACTACAACCTGCTCATGTATCAGGAAACTGTGCATATGACTATATCCTTTTTATGAACCCATCTTACAACTACAGTCAGAAAATGAGCCTCCGTGTCCATGTGTTTACTCAGATGTGAGTTGTGCTAACTTAATCAAGATTTACTCTCAAGTAATTGTGTACAAACTGTAGCTTTACAGAGCAATCCTTACTAGGTAGATTTGCTAGTGTATCTCCTGTGTATGTTCAGCTGTATCCTAACTGCTTCTGACCAGAATGTATGTGGCCAGGGAGGCAAGGTGAACTTTCATCTTCTACCCTTCTATTTACTCCTGTAGTGAATTTAGTTAAACCTGGTGGTGTATTTTATAGCAAGCTGTGTAGACGAGACCAGTGAACTCAGGGAGTTCGGAAGCAGTGCAACTTTGTTCGGCCCTCTCCCTGACTTGGCATAACCACTCCCCACCTTTGCAATGGCCCTTTTTTGCCATCTACACCAATGTTACTTACACTGGCTTAGTTTACACCAACTAGGCTTTCCCCCAGTCAGTGTAAGAAGATACTCTGGGGCTATCTCAAATGGTGTATCTGGGGGCTGGGATTGCACTGTAAGCAAAGTGAACACAGTGAATATTCAAAGGAATGGATTTGTGCTGAAAAGAAAAAGAAAAGACAGCAGAGTGGTGTCATTGTTAATAAGAATGCCTCCCCCCCCCCCACCTGCCTGCCACTGTCCCTCTGTCCTTATCTGCCTGGTAAATCAGGGGAACTTCCACAATAAAAAAGCCAAGCCTATCTGGACAAGAGATTTTATTAACTAACATGTATCTTACAGTTCCCATCTGTGCTCTGATGCCTAATTGCAGAAAGAACTACTATCTTCCAATGCCCCAATCCCAGGAGGAGGCCATTACCTCCTTCAGTGTAACCAATTCTCTCCTCAAATTAGTCTCTGGCTGGTCTGGTGCCAGTAAGCCAGTAACATTCCTGTGTTGTTCTCTCTTGGTGGGCTTCATTGCTATTGCTGAACTCATCTCCTTCTCTCCCCTTCCCAATGGCGTTTGAAATGGCCCAGTGGAGCCGATGGGAAGCAACAGCACCACCACCATTGCTTCTGCTATCGATTTCAGTTTCTTGAGTGCTCTGCCCGTTGCTTTCAGTGCCTCCAGGGCTGACCATGAGGTCTCAAAGGCAGCGTACCGGACAAAAGGAACACCGTGGTTTCATAGCTGTCAACGTTTCCCTTTTCTTGCGAGGAGTCCTATTCGGAAAAAGGGAATTTCCCATAAAAAAACGGAAACGTTGACAGCCATGCGTGGTTTAGACCATGCACCACTGTTCAGACGCTAGGAGCAACAGACTGCGAGCCACAGGACACTTGGAACGACCACCATCTTACTCCGCAAGAGTAAACTCGGTTAGAATGGCAGTGCACGGCAGCGATGAGTTGGAGGCAAGTCTAGGAGAAATTCTCTTCCAATTGAACTGCAGACGCGCGCACAGCATCAGACCAACACGCGTGGAGAGCGGGGCAGGCTAGGGCTTGATTTGAGCCAAAGCTCGCGAGAGATAAACCCTTGAAGCTGAGGAACAGCAAAAGATCAGAGAACAGAGTAAGGCTAAAATCCTGCACTGTACACGCCTGGTTAGAAATAAGCCCCGCAGAACGCAATGGGGTCGACTTCGGATGAAGCGTGCAGCAGACCCCGCGCGCCGACCGTTGAAGGAGAGCAGCCGCGCATGCGCACCCTCCCGCACGCACGCCGGACTGGCGCTTCCGACGTGCGAGGGCGCTCCCGCCATGCCGAGGCTGTGGCCGTGGGTCCTGCTTGGGCTCGTCGCCCTCGAAGGCGCGCGCGGGAGGAAGAGGTTTCGGCCGCTGACTTACCCCGGAATTACCAACAAGACCTTTATCGGTCAGTACGTCGACATCCACAATAGGCTTCGCTCCGAAGTGCAGCCCCAGGCCGCCGACATGCTTTACATGGTGTGTGTGCCCGGAATGCGGCCGGGGGGCGGGCGGGGGAAGGCGCTCGAAGGGGAGCTCGCCGCTCGCTCCGCCGCCCTTTCCTCAGGTGCGGAGGAAGGGAAGGCGAGGCAAGCGCTGCTCCGCGTTGCCCACCGCTTTTAAAAATGCGAAAGTCAAAGGCGAAAGTCAAATGCGAAAGTCAAAGGGGGGGCTAACCAAGTCTGCTCTTGCGGGGCTTCATTGAACCCCTCTGAAGCGGCTGCTGTGCCTAATTCGCAGGCTGTTGCTGATTTCGGGATTTCGCTGCGGGTATGTTTTCACTACAGTAGGAAGGTACTGGCGTGCTCAGGCCCCCGAACTTCGTGAGAGCGAGCTGTGAGGTAACTCGAGGGCCGCAGCCTTCTATTGTTCATATGCATTTGCATTTTCCAGGGCTTAGTCCTGGCACGGAAAACATAACAGCGCTAAAACCTATTAGACAAATGCGCTGGCCTAGGCAGGTCCACAAAATGGAAGATAGCAGGGTCCCCATAGACGTGCTCTGCGGGGAGCTGGCTTCTGGCACCAGGCTACTTGGCAGACCATCTCTGAGCTACAAAGATGGCTGCAAAGGTGACATGAAGGCCGGAAGCATCGACCTTGCCATGAGGGAATCCCTTGCAGACGACCACAGTGCCTGGACACAGGCAGCCTAAGATACAATCAAAAATACATTAAATTTAGAACGAAAACGTAGTAGACAACCTCCTAATTATTTTGTCCTCTGCTTGTTTATTTTAAAGCATTTATGAATCACTTTAATATTTTAAGCTCTCCCAACTGTATACAGAAATACGACATAAAAACAATATCATAAAAACAGTAATTCAGCAGTAAAAGGATGCAAGATTACACTTTGTATATGATGGCAGAAGGAAAGACAGAGAGTGTAAAGGCAATGATGGAAAATGTCTGCTCTTGGGTCACCACCTTGTTAAAGTCTGTTGGGTGCGTTGCCAAGAATAATATTTCCCCAGATCATCTAAGTGAACTTACAGGTCATATACAGTACAGTGGTACCTCGGGTTAAGAACTTAATTCATTCCGGAGGTCCATTCTTAACCTGAAACTGTTCTTAACCTGAAGCACCACTTTAGCTAATGGGGCCTCCCGCTGCTGCCGTGCTGCCGCTGCACAATTTCTGTTCTCATCCTGAAGCAAAGTTCTTAACCCGAGGTTCTGTTTCTGGGTTAGAGGAGTCTGTAACCTGAAGCGTCTGTAACCCGAGATACCACTGTATAGGGGCAAATGATCTTTAAGGGAACTTGGCCCAAAGCTGTTCAGGATTTAACTTAAATGTTAGTAACAAGATCTTGAAAATAGCCGAGTAGTTCTCAGCTGCCACTACTGTTCTAGGGACTAGGCAGGTATCCTGGTTCTAGACAGTTTAGGGCTTTTGAAATTCTGTATCTTTTAGGCATTTCGAAACAGGTAATATCTATTTATAAACATCTATTACTTTGAAGCAAGCCACTTTCAGAACTCCTGTCAGTGGAATAATCTCTAGGGTCTAGACCAGGCTTCCTCAAACTCGGCCCTCCAGATGTTTTTAGCCTACAACTCCCACGATCCCTAGCTAGCAGGACCAGTGGTCAGGAATGATGGGAATTGTAGTCTCAAACCATCTGGAGGGCCGAGTTTGAGGAAGCCTGGTCTAGACTGCTTCCTTTACTACATGCTGCCTTTGGAGCAGTGTACTCAAGGTGATTTACAGTTTAGAACAGAGCATTAAATCTAATAGTTGTGATTCAAAAAGTGGGGGGGTGGGATGGAGAAGGAATAAGAAAATAAGCAGATTCAAATATTAATTCTTGCATAATGTTACATAATATTCTAATAACACTGTATAGTTAATACAAGAAGCAGTTGCCAGTTGTTTCAGGCCTTTCAACTGTCCTCCTTAGAGAAACCTGTCCGGTCTCATCACTTTTTACATTTTGCTAGCTTGTTGAGGCTGCAGTTCTAAACCCACTTACCTGGGAGTTGGTTGGCATCCATTTGGGATATAATGGAAGAGTGTGCCTTGCATTGTAGGATATACAGTGGTACCTCCTGTTATGAACTTAATTCGTTCTGGAGATCCATTCGTAACCAGAAACCGTTCTTATCCCGAGGCACGCTTTCACGAGTGGGGCCTTCTGCTGTGCGTACGCCTCTGGCGTGCAATTTCCACTTGCATCCCAGGGCAAAGTTTGCTTCTGGGAGCAGCTACTTCTGGGTTAGCAGAGCTCGTAATCTAAAGCGTTTGCAAGGAGGACAGTTTGCAACCGGAGGTATTACTGTACTTCTGAGTAGATTGTGCTGAAGAACAGAGTTTTTCCAGGAAGGCTGGCTGAGACCTCCTACTGTTCTTTTTAGTAATTTTTCTGCTGCTTTGTTTTATTTTTCATTGTGTTATTTTTATTGATGATTGTTTTAAGCCTCTAGTGTTAGACAATTTGGGATAAGTGGGATGTACATTTTTGAAAGAAAAAACCTTAATACTATACTTTCATCTTTAAAAGTTAAGCTCCTGAAAATTTAACTCTTATGTAGTGCAGCTCTAGTTAGCAAATCCCATTGGGGCTTTGGCTGTTAGGGCTCTCTTCAAGCAATGATAATCATCTGATCATCAGAGCTTCAGAGTGCCTTGTAAAGAGCTTTGTAGATCCTGCTGATCAGTGGTAAGTACAAATGGTTTTTGGGTTCAGGTACAACTCTCCCTGCCTGAACCCAAATGCCATAAATGAGCATGGCTTAGCTGGTTTTGGCTGATCAAATGGGGAGGCCTGGAGGACCTCATTAGCCCTGTTCTAAATTAATATGCATAAATGCTTGGGTTGCTATGATACTGTTGACTAGATAATGCCAAGTTTCAGGATGAAACCAACTTAGACTGCAATCTATACCTACTTGTCTTGGCATATGCCCCATTGAACTCAACAGGACTCACTTCTGAGGATATTATGTACAGTATAAGATTGTTCTGCTTTAAGTGCTTGATGCAAATAAATATTTGCATAATGTTTGCAGTTCTGTTGAAATGTGGATGTGGAAACCTAGCCAGATGGGTGAGGCATAATAATAATAATAAATTTATAGTCACTCGTGGGAGCTAGCTAATGAAAATGTGATTTTAAAAAATGCATTATGTATTTCTTGTATCCTGCAGACATGGGATCTAGCTTTAGCTAGAACTGCTAGAGCATGGGGACAGAAATGTATTTTTCAACATAACCATTTTATGAAGGAAAAAGGAGCTGGCCATCCTGATCCTAAACTTCATCCTGTGGGAGAAAATATATGGTTTGGACCTGCCCGCAGAGTGCCATTTAATTCTTCTAATGCCATCTATTCATGGTACTCGGATAAAGATTTCTATGATTACCAGGACAATTCGTGTTCACAAGTATGCAGACATTATAAACAGGTAACTTCTGTTCTCAGTTAAGATAATCTTAAAACATCAAGAAACATTGATCACTTAAGACAGCAAGTACATAAAGTGACTTATAATGCTGCTATATCATACTTTTTAAAGTAATCTGAAGGCTATCACATTTAGTTATAAACATCCATTTAGTTATAAATGACATTGGATATTGAATTTATAACTAATGTCATGATGTCAGGATCCCAATACCTCAGGGATCACCTCTCCCCATATGAATCAACCAGGACCCTGTGATCATCATCTGAAGCTCTTCTTCATGTGCCTCCTCCACAAGAGGTCTGGAGGGTGGCAACATATGAACAGGCCTTTTCTGCATTGGCTCCCCATTTATGGAATGCTCTTTCCAGGGAAGCTCGGTTGGCACCTTCTTTGCATATCTTTAGGCGCCAGGCAAAAATGTTTCTCTGTAACCAGGCCTTCAGCTGGTTAATATGCTATGGCCTTTTAAATGTGTTTGTGGGAGTTGGGGTTTGTTCTGGTTTTGGTTTTATGGTGTATTTTGTGTTCTCATTGTGTATTTTTATCTTGTGAACCACCCTGTTATCTTCGGATGAAGGGCAGTACACAAATTTAAATCATCAACATCATCATCCAAAGAAGCACTACCTGAAGAGAAGAGGTAGAACGGGATTTTTCCATCCCCTTTGCACCTAAGCCACCTGAAAAACCTCTACCGAAGTGGGTCGATAAATCCTACTGAATGGAGTGGACTGTGGCACAGGGGAAGAGGAGATCACTAAAAATCACCTTCCACGAGAGAAATTCTCATTCACAGAATATTTCTCTGCCTGGTTTTCAGCACCTTGCCTACTAGAGCCCCTTTCAGTTCCCCATGCCATAGCCCACCCTACTCAGTAGGGTCCCCCAACCCCTCCAAAGAGGCTTTGAGGAAATTGCGACCTGGTGATGATTGTTGCTGGGAGAAAGACTGGTGGAAATCACCTTGTCCTGGCTCTAGTCTGCTTCCAAGTCATAGAATGGTAGAAATTAATGTAGAGATCATTTCTAAAATTTCTGAATATATTTTTGTCAACTTCAGTTTTAATGAGATTATATAATTTTAATGAGATTATATAAATTGCAAGAATTATAGCTTTAATCAAATTATAGCTTTAATCAAACTTGGGATCTTCCCCTTTCCAAGCCCCATGGGCACCCAAGGAAGTTATTTATTCATGAATGAATGAATGATGCTTTTGTACCACTTTTCTGTTGGAATACACAAAGCAGCATACAATATTAAATAATAAAACAACATCAAGCGGCAGCAAAGGACCCTTGCTTACAGGAGATATAGGATAGCTACACGTGGAGTCACTGTGCTGTGCCAGTACCTGCCTTTGGTGCAGCAATGTGGTGGCTTGGATCTGTACCTGATTTGTGTATTGGAAGGATTAGTTTGCTTTAATCACTCAGGCTTTGCACCTGCAAGGCATGAATGATGATTGAAGGTTAGCCCTGTATATCCTAAAATGCTCTCTCATCCCTTATATACCCAACCAATCACTGCACTCTGCAGGAGAGGGCTTTATGTATACGCTGCCTCATGAGGAGATCTACTCCATATGATGTAGGAATTGGGCCTTTAGTGTGGTGTCACCTATCCATTGGAACTTCCTTCTGCTGCATATGAGACGTGCCATTTCTGTTATCTTTTCTGAATCTATGCTGCACAAATATTCAAGGTTTGGTTTAGCCAGCACTCTGTACAAGTTGGATCCACTCTAAAGGTGAATGGTAATGTACATTCTTGCAAACAGGACAGAAGAAGCAAAGCTTGGTTTAAGCTTGCTGCTTTCAAGCAATGCACATGGGATGGAGAGGAACGCATAATAATGCACCTGCACCGTTTGCCACTTCTGAGAAGCATATACTTTCATTCGGTCATTAATCAGCCTCCATCTGAATAAAATGGTCCATCATTTTTAAAATCATCTTATCATTAACATTTAGTACAAGTCAGTTACCTCTGGTCACCTGAGCACCTTGTTTTGATTGGCTCAAGTCACTCCTGAGACCTCCCAGTCAGGCAGAAACCTGTTCTCTCTGCTGTAACTCAGTACCTGTGCCTATTGGCATGCCATATCTATTCTGTCTTGCTTCATCTTCAGTCTTAATCCTTTGTCTCTTGGGAACCCTCTCTCTTCAGGAAACCTAGTCTTTAAAATACCATTTCGTTCAGTCTTCCCTATGGAGGCTGCTCCACAATCCTTGGCACCCAAACTTCTCCCTGAAAACAGAAATGTCCAGTTGTAGCTATTTTCTGCCTTATATCCTCTTCACTGTACTCTTTCATCTTATCTGTGTTTGCTTTATTTGTCGTGGTTACTGCCTCTTGAGGTGGAGAGAAGAATCTTTTTCAGCCTAAGGCCCACATTCTGGATGCCACATACTACACACCAGTGCTGGGTGGGACCAGAGGCAAAAATGGGCAGAGCAAAGGCTATGAATTTTACCTTCATACAATAAACCACATTCCAGCCACACAAACGCCTGAGATTTGTGCACTCCCATATCTCCGCCCTCAGTCGTGGCAAGCAAGAGGCATTATCAAAGTTCACAAATACATTTCAGCCTGGCAAAAGCACTAGAGGAGGGAGCGGAGCAGGGTTTAGTGGTGTGGCCTAGGGAGAGGGGATGTGGCATATGGAGGGCCCTCCTGTAAATCTTGATATCCTTCTGTCTTTGTATGGTCCAGACCCAGTTTTTTGTTTTGTTTTTAGTTTTGCCCAAAGCTGTTGAGCTTTTTTTGTAAGATCTTGAAGAGGAAGTAGTTTCTAAGCTATTTTTAAGGAAATTCGCCAAAATCTACACTTCCAACATGTGTTGCCATATGTCCGGATTTCCCCAAACATTAAAGCGATTTTCACCCAGACACTGTTTCCGATGGCTGAATCCCAGCAGTGTCCGGGAAATTCTGAACGTATGACAACCCTAGTCTGTATAATAGAAGTATAATCTGTTGGTCAAGGGAATGTGGATTTAGATGCCCCGTGTATAATCTTGTGATAACTAACAATATTTTTCATGGGTGTAGCCAGGATTTTTGTTTTTTTTGGGGGGGAGGGGGGCAGAACTGACATGATTGGTCATTTAGTTAAGTATTTCTATTGTTTTACTTGAGGGGGGGGAGCAGCTGTCCACCCCCACCCCCCTTGGCTAGGCCCATGATCTTTTTATCCTGTAATTTTTGTTCAAGCCACAACACAGTATTACTTACTGACTGCAATTTTGGCAGTGTAAATAAATAAATATTACTCTGTATTAACCCAAATTGGGAATTGGCTGCCTCTGTGGCAGGTAACAATCCCTAGATTGAAGGTCATCAATAATACATACACCTGTGTAGGCAGATCCCATATGTAACTTAGGGGACACAGATAGGCTGATAAGGTTCAGCTGGTGAAGGCTGATCCATTGCAGGATGTTGCTGTAGCCTAAGAGAAGTTCCTTTCCACCAGCGAAGGCACTTCTGCCACATCCTGACCCCAAAGAGGAAAACCATTCACAGTTCTTTGTTCTGAAAACTGGAGGATTTGTACTAAATCTCAAAAGCCTAAATATCTGGACTTGGTAACTATTAACACAAATTGTACCTTTCTTTGTAAAATAAAATCTGCTCTCCCCCCCCCCCAGGTTGTTCGGGCTTCTACTTATAAGGTTGGCTGTGCTGTTGTTTTCTGTCGTAGACTTGATCGACATAGAAATACTGAATATTTCGTTTGCAATTATGGTCCGACGTAAGTTAACAAATGTTTAAGAGAATAAGAGATAAAACCAGCCAGTGACCTAAGAAGTGTAGGATTTTAGGTGATTTTTTTCATTGACCGTGCACAAAGTGGCTGTGTAAATTTTCTAAGGCTTTGGTATTTTATTTAGCTTAAGTACTGTAAATATTTAAGGAGGGAGTCCTATGAATAGATAGCTGAGTATAAGTTTTATTGGACCTAATAGGGCTCACTTCTTCATAGACATGTATAGGATTTGGCTGTAAGTGTCCAATTTTTTTTCATAAAGGAGTGCTGGTAGATATTAAGCAAATAAGTGTTTCTGAAGTACATAGAATTAAATGTACATGTTATTTGTCTTGCACTTAATTAAAATTTAATTTTAAATCGGTGATGGCTTCTTAAAAGAATCACACTGCAAAAAGAAGAAGAGGCTCAGAAGTTTACATTGCAGACCCCTCACATAAGCAATTACTCATAGGGGTTGAAGTTCATGTAGTCATTACTGAACTGATCAAGGTTGCAGTGCAGTGGTTGGCCTCTTTGCTGTAACTTTAAAGGTCACATTTGGAGGTCCTAAATATTCTCTTCACAGATTTATTAATTGTGTATATATCACAGTCTATATCTAATCCACAGCATAGGACTGTTCAACTATTCTAACTCAGGAAAATCCATTGTATAACCTAATTTTTTTTAGTCGATGCCTCAACGCATAGGCAGTTTATTTGTTACAACTAAATAATTAACCGTATTTTCCGCTCTATAAGACGCACCAGACCACAAGAGCACCTAGTTTTTGGAGAAGGAAAACAAGAAAAAAAATATTCTGAATCTCAGAAGCCAGAACAGCAAGAGGGATTGCTGCGCAGTGAAAGCAGCAATCCCTCTTGCTGTTCTGGCTTCTGGGATAGCTGCGCAGCCTGCATTCGCTCCATAAGACGCACACACATTTCCCCTTACTTTTTAGGAGGGAAAAAGTCTTATAGAGCAAAAAATACAGTATATTCAGAATAGCTTGTCATTTAGTCTTCAGTTTAGCTTGTGAATTGAGTACCTTATTACATTCTGGAAATTATGCTCCTTAGTGACACCTACCCTTCAAGACCTTACAAAACAGGACAGCCCTGTAGTGCATGCCCAGAAGGAGACACTTGTCAAGACCATCTCTGTAGTAAGTACAGATCTGAGTAAAATGAACATTCACGAAAGGCTTTCTCACGCACATATGTATATATTTCTATTAACTTTAAAGCAATACAAGCTTCTCTTGTGTGTATATATGTATATGCATGTGTCTATGTGTGTGTATGCACACGCATATATATTTCTGTTAAGTTCAAGTCATGGAACTTAGAGCAAGGCAGGTTTGGTTGTCAAAGCAAACAATCTGCAAGACCTGGAAGGAAACCCGATCTTTTAAATACATTGTAGTAAATGGCTGCAATTTCACAACACTGTGAAAAAGTAAAGTGCTGCACCATTCCAATGGGAAGAAAGCCTGTCTCCCAATCTAATACTGTATGTCTTAGATTCTGCTAGGAAGAACTCAAAGGGGGGGGGGGATTCCCACTCCCTTCCCCAAAAAAATCCATGTATTTTTACACCTCATATCATAATGATAGAATTGTGCTACACAATTGTACAAAATCCAGCTTCAAGGTGGATAGGGCGCACTTATTTGGGGGGGGGGATAAAGAAAAAAAAATATCCCCCCCCCCGAGCCCCAAAGAGCAAAGAAGCCATGACAGCGAGCGGGACCTCGCCATTGCTTGTGCAACCTCACCATCGCTTGCGGGGCTGGGGGCGGGGGAAGCCTGAGCTTCCCCAGCCCCCAGAACAGGTCCGGGAGCGAAGGCGAGGTTGCGCAACCTCGCCATTGCTCCCGGAGCTTGCGGGGCTGGGGGCAAGGGAAGCCCAAGCTTCCCCAGCCCCCAGAACGGATCCGAGAACGGTTGCTCCCGGAGCTTGCCGGGCTGGGGGGATAGCTTCCTGAAGCCTGGAGAGCTTTCTTGGTGTGCACCGACCCCTCTTGCTCTCCAGGCTTCAGCGAAAGCCTGCATTCGCCCCATAGGACGCACACACATTTCCCCTTCATTTTTGGAGGGGAAAAAGTACGTCCTATAGGGCGAAAAATACGGTAAATGATTGTGTCATACACTGATGATTGCACATTCTGGATGCTGAAATTCTGTAGAAATGCTATGAGTTACCTGCCGCGCTCTGACTGAAAACAAGTAAAACCCATTGATAATATTAATATTGTGAAACAGGTTTCTCCTCTAGTTATAATGCTACTTTTCTCCTTGTGCAGGAAATTCAAGTCGTGAGAAAATATACATCAAGCGTATGTATTACAATTAAATTATATAGCTCAAGTTTACATTTAAAATGACATTCTTGCCTAGTAAAAATATGTTTGTTTGTTTTAAATAGGCTATTCACGATGGTATCCTCCATGGGAACACAAGCTTATATGTGATGACTCCTGTATTGTACTTGCAGTTTTAAGGCCATCACTAACACTTCTAGCATTTGTTACTGTTTACTGTTTACAGAAATGTTATCCAGATTTAATGCTGCAAACAGAAACTGTATGAGATGCATATAACACAAAACATTATCCTTAATATCTAAGACTCATATGTACATGGATGTTTATGTTTTTAAAAATAGATTTGGTTAATTACATTGTTTTATATATTTTCAATTTAATAAAATTATTAAAAAGTTTATTGTTTCATTTTAATGACTTGGGGATATTTTTAAAAGCAGAAAAATGAATACTAATATTGTGTGTGTGTCAGTGTGCAATATTATGGATTTTACTGATCCATAGAAACCTGTCTCTGGAATTGCCATTCTTTTATTGCTCACTTTTTCTGGAGCAGTCCAGTTCTTTTCATGTTATCCTCCGAAGTTCTTTGCAGGTTTTTTTCTTCATGTAATTGTAACAGCAGTATGTCTGTTTTGGCACACAAAACACTACAAGGGTTTTTCTGAAGACTTGTGCCTTTAAATTAAACACTTCTTTACAAATTCAGCCCACTTTATTGCTACGTTTTGTTTCTAGCTGGGATATTAAGTATAGGCTACCTGTTGATTACCCTGTGGATCAACTCACATTGTTTTCAACATAAATGAAAAGAGGAACTTGGTAACTAATCCTCACTTCATCAACCTTGGCTGGAGTACATTTTGGTTCCCAAACACCGCAAACCTAGAAGTGATTGTACCCGGTTTACAAACTTTTTTTGGAACCCAAACGTCCAATGGGGCTTCCATGGCTTCTGATTGGCTGCAGGAGCTTCCTGCACCCAATCAGAAGCCACCATTTGGTTTGCGAACGTTTTGGAAGTTGAACGGACTTCCAGAACGGATTCCGTTTAACTTCCAAGGTATGACTGTAGAGGATTCCTACGCATGCACAGAAGTGTACCAGAAACTCCTACTGGGCAATTCAAAGTGGTTATTCAAAGGGTAATTAACAGGCTATTCATCTGCAGGGATGAACAGGAAACAATAAAACTAGCTACATTTTTAAACCATATACTTTAAATTGAAGTTACCACAGATCTTTGCTTAATGGGATTCTACTTTTAAGTAAATATCATAAGAAAAACTTGTCTATGGAAGAGTGCATTGCGTTAATTAGTGTACTGTTTTAATTCCATTTCCAGTTAATTGTGAGAAAGCAATACCTTAGAACCAAAGTGTAGAAGCAACCCAGGGCTTGAACAGTAAAATCTGCAGGGTTAATCAAGTGAGCCCCTGCACGTGCAGAAGACTCTTCAGGTGCAGAAAGAAACAAAAATGTACACCTTCAACCCCTGCAACTGACAGGTAGTAGGAAGACTGCAGAGTAGCCAGGCCTGGTATACACGTGTTTCCCTAGCCTGCTGAGCAGTGTCTCCTGCTTACTGTACTTCGTATGCTGGTTCAAGGCGCTGAACTCAGGAGCCTTCAGCCGAGGAACACACATCAGATACGGGAACAGCTCCTCCTAGTCCTTACACAATGGCCAGTGCAAGCCCACACTGAATAAATATAGTTACCATGGGACAAAAATGTCTATAATTGGGGTAGGGTCTAAACCGGGTTGTATGCACTCCTAGTACTGACAAGATGACTGACAAGAGCTTTTTCAGCAACTCAGCCATTGTGTTCATCTTATTTGACTACTACAATGCTGAGTTGGGGAATATCAGTGAATTTGTGACCTCACAAATGTGAAGCCTTGGTCACAGCCTTCAGTAAGCCAGCAGTAACTTCTTTGGGGTGGGGGGAGGAAGATATAGTCTCACTCCATTGGCGTCTTAAGTCTGAGTCCTCTTTAGAACTAGGCCAAATGTTCTTCTAAATAAGTCACGTTTCTCTTTCTGTCTGGCAGGAGTGCTGGCCAAACAGCTTCCCCATCCTGTAGAAGGGCCTGAATATGGGAAAGTGCTTCTTCAAAGGAAGAATCTAATGTAGGATTTAAACAATATTTTACTTGTGTATTCTTCTATGAGCAGAATCCACTTCATATTTTGTTTGGAGGAAGTCCTATTCAAATGAGTGAGATCTATATAGCCAGAGTGCTTTAGGGCCACTTCACACAAGAATGGTTCTAAATTCAGCCCACAATCTTAAAAACCAAACAACCAATTCAGTGTGTCTCCTTTAAGTTCTACAATTCCCAAAACATTGCATGTGGGCATTTGGAGCTCCAACAGGGTCACAGGGTTTAAGAAAATTAAAGGTGGCTTGACAAACCACCACTGTCTTGCTCAGTTGGTAGAACATGATACCATTATTGTTGTTGTGGTTGTGGTTGTTGTTATTATTATTCCTGTTAATCTCAGGGTTGTGGGTTCAAACCCCATGTTGAGCAAAAGATTCCTGCATTGCAGGCAGTTGGGCTAGATTACAGATTCTATGAAACATACCTCCATCTTCTCTGGATAAGCCCTTAATTAATTGCACCCTATCTCAGAATTGGTCCTAGCTTGCTATACACCAGAAACATTTTTTTATTCATCAGATTAAAATGCTGTATCTGGGCTTCCCTGTTTTGGTTTTGTTTCAACACGCATGTTAAAGAAACCACTTCCTGTACACTTGTTTCAGAATACTGATGCAACTCTTTCCTGCTGTTTTTAAAAAATATGTTTGAAGTACAAGTGATCAGTTTTCCAAAATATACACCTTGTATTTAATTAGTTTCACTAATCTGGAATTTAATCTTTTGCCCATGAATGTATTGTTGTGGTTGTATTACTGCCAGACACATATTTGGGACTGGTGTGCAAATGCCTAGACAGTATGTGATCACTATCTTTCTTGTATTTCTGTCTGTCTATATTAATGTGGTCTGGGGATCCTATGCTAAGATACTAGTTGATACCTCAGCTTTCTACACTTCATAATACTTGAACACTAATAATTGTAAACAAACTTCCCAACAATATTAACAATGATGCCAGTGGAGGCTCTTCCACACTAGAGCTGGTGTAGCACAGCTCTGCCAAGAAGAGTGCCAGACATTAACTACCCCCCCTCCAAAAAAAACCCCAACAAATCCACACGCTCCATTGTTAGCAGACCTCTATTAATCTCAGAAAGCTACAATTGTTAAACCATTCTGTGTAGCTCTATAGGGTGAATAGAGGTCTCCCTAATATCTCTCAGCACCCTTAACAAACTACATCTGTCATGCTTCTTTGCAGGGAAGCCATGACTGTGATATGATAATGCTTTAAAGGTATAGTGCAGATGGGCCCTTAGTTGTGTCCTAAGTATCCATAAACCTGCTGCTTAAGTGTCCATTGTTTGTTTGCATGGAAGAGAATGGGGAGAAAACCTGAACAAGTTGCCATGCCTCTGTGATCCCATGGGCCACTCCTACATGACTTACTAGCAGTTCTGGCAGGTCCAGTGGGCATCAACTGTCATACATTAAATTGTATTAATAGTCTAGCTGTCAAGGGGAAATGTGCAATCCCCCCCAAAATTGGGAATTTCTTATTGAGATCCATAGGCCCACTCAAAATTACCAGGGGGCTACATATCCAACTATATATTGTAAAATCTGTTGATGCTGCTTAACTTCCACTTCACATATTGTTCATATATATTTCGGGTCCAATTCAATCAATACAGAATTGCATGCTTAGAACATCACACTTTTGAAAATGCAGTGGTGTCTACCATGGGTGTAGCCAGGATTTATGTTTGGGGGGGCAAAACCGAGCTATCTGTGACATGATTGGTCAGTTAAGTATTTTTTTTTATTTACTTGATTGGGGGAGGGCAGCTGCCCCCCACCCCTTTGTCTACCCACGGCACCTGCTTTGTGTATTATTTTGTGTCACAAATGGATCATTACTTGTACATCTGGCATTCTCACATTCATTTAAAAAAACATAGCTGAAACACATGAATTTGCACATTGACCCTGGAATGAGGAGATTCATAAATTCTTCCAGTCTCTATGTGGTTAGTCATTATTTTCTATAATAGTGAAATATATGGTGGCCACATGGTTTTTCTACTAGGACAAACAGAAAATATAAAATATGGGAAAATGCTGTATATATGTCTATGTTTTTTGAAAGAAAAATATATATTCTGCGACTGTAAAGGTTTGGGGCTTGCAGTGTTGCAGGCCTGTGGCAGTAGATCTTGGTGGCAAGGTTCTGTAGGGTGGGGAGAGAGACACGATCGCTTTGTGAATTTACTAGGTGGGGCCAGGATCAGGTAAATTCTCTCTGATCTGGGTGAAAGCAGAATCCAACTGAATGGAAGTTCCAGTCAGTTGGGAGTTAACCATCAATACGGGAAACAGTTGAGTTTAGTCAGTTGAGTTGAAGGGGAGAAAGAGAGTTGATGAGGAGGGGGTGACGAATAGACCAAAGAAAAACAGAAGAAAAAACAGGCATGGGTATTTATACCCATTGAATTATTTTTTTCCTTCTGGCGAAGATCAAGGGAAGGGAGCTGGTGACTGAGTTGGTCTGAGATGCTGATCTATTTTAAAAGTCTTACCAGAGGATGGTTACACAGGCAGGTTTTTTAAAGTTGACTAAACTGTCCAAGCAAGCCAGAAATACAACCAGAGGAGACTTGGGGTAAAGAGGCAGATTGTATCCAGAAGCAGGACTAGGATATTGGCGGTACGTATTTGGCTAGGGTGAGAGGTATAAAGAATATTGCCAGAGGTAAAAGCTGCTTAGAGGCTACTGTCTATTGAGTCCTCATAAATTGTCAACTACTGTACTGCCTTTGAGGTCCCCAATATAAGTGTCAGTATCCTGTTACATGACACAGTATCAGCAATCTTAATTTCAAGTTCATTCTGTCTATAGTGTAGGTGCCCATCTCACACCTAAATTTTATATACATGCCATTAGGAGGTTTTGAAAGCCTTCTGAGGGAAACTGGTGGCAGCAGGAAATTAAATAAGCGCAGGTACCTAAACCTGTGTTTATAGAAAGTGCTGCTGAGAGAACTGTATATTCTGGACTGGATAGTTTACTGTTGTGTGTAGTACTGTAATTCCCCCCCCAAAGAGTCCTGAAATCACAAACCACTTCAAAATGTGGCTAGGACTGGTGTACAAGCCAAAATGGGGGGGTTGAAGAGGTTTTAAAATTATTGCACATCTTATACATGCAATTCTGGAATATGGACAGATCTGCAGACATGGCAACTATCAATATTTTGACATTGTGAACTATTATTACTTAAATTACTATATTATTTGTAGTGATTCAATTTTTTCTGTATATGGACACTGCAATTCCAATATTCTGTTGTACAAGTAATCAGTTGTCCATTTTTTAAAGTTTACTTGCTTTTTATATTTCATATTTGTTTTAATTATTTACTTTGTGGTGGTGGTGTTGTTATTTCCTGCCCTTCTCCAGCAAACAAATTAGTGACAAGAATAGAGTGGATCCGGAAAACATATCTCCAGTGCCAAAGAGGTGCTTTTATGAAGTTTATTTATTTCATTAAAAAAAATATTGCATCAAGAAGCTACTGAGAAAGGATTATTGTACATTCTCACATGAGACATTTTATAATGCTCATTACAGTTCTTAAATAGTAAAGGACTTATACCATACAAAGAGATGTTAGAGAAGCATATAAGGAAGTATAAGAAAAGGAACAGTTCAGATGCAAAATTGACTCATGGTCTCCGCCTTCTACTGAAACGCCTTCCGATGATTAATTTCCTGTAGTCTTTATGCTTATAAAGCAGAACAAGTGAGATTAAAGGCAGCCTGATGTTTTCAAGCTAAATATCAAATGCACAACAAAGAGGATTTTTTAAAAAGCTAATACATTTTGGCACTCTAAGAAATCAACACAGTGACTGGAGAATGCCAGAAATCCATTTTTTCTTTGGTGTTTTGCTTTTCCTGAATCTCTCTCTTTCCTGCTACTTTTATGAGTCAAATACTTTGCCAGACATTGGAAATGCACAGTTTATTGAGGAATGTGTCAGAGTGCATAACAAATTCCGATCCAACGTGAATCCACCAGCTACCAACATGAAACGAATGGTAAGCGATGCTTCATTCTGTAGCTATGGAAAATGTGAACATTGCTTTATGTGTCTTGAAGATTTAAAATTACTTACTGGCAGGTGTTTTTAATTAAGGTATTAGATGCTACAGGTGTGTGTGTAACCCTAAATTATCACATTTCCTAATGAAACGTATGTTGTGTTTTATTAGCCATGGCCTCTAAAGTTCTTTCGAATGCATTTCTGCATTTTTGTTTTTTGTTTTTAACTTATTTCCTTTACTTGTTTTTAACTTATTTCCTTTACTTGATTCCTACAAGCCAAATAGCACCAATGCTGCTTTCATAGCATCATCTGATGCAAACTATCGGAATTAAGGGGCTCAACCTGGGTAGCAAAGTCCAAATGAATACACTGGTGCCTTGCAAAACGGGTGCCTTTTTCATGATAATGTTTGGATTGATTTGGGACCTTGAAAAGCACACAGCACTAACTATGGGTAAATCCTGACAGGATAAGAATTCAGTACCTTTATTAGGAACAGCTATGGATCAGAACAAAAAGTCATTGCTTTTGAGTTTTAAAGAACTCTAACACCACCACTATTATTTTTATTATTATTTTATTAATTAAGCTTATTGTTTGCCTTTTGTTGCCAATGCAACCCAAAGCAATGTACAGTACAAAAATAAATTATTCTTTAGAGAAAGGATTATGAGGAAATGATACATTGTTGATAGTGGAAGGCTTGTCTTCATGCTTACAGTTTTAAGATTGTGATTCAAAACTTTGCAATGTGCCCCTTAGATGCAACTGTAGATGGCTTTAATGCATATTGAGATAACTATTGAAAATTATAAAATCTGCATTTATTTGGATTGCTCTCTAAGACAAATTGGATCTTACAGTTTCATTTTAAGGTTACTACTGGACTAACCAGCACTAATTAGTGTCAATAGCTAAACTAGGATCCGCTCTGTTTTTATGCTTATGCTTCTATCAGCAATTTCCCCTAATTTTCTTTAAAACTTCAGGGATGGTGATCAGGCATATATCCAACTTCCTTTTGAAGGTCAAACTACACATTACATTAAACGGATGTTGGAATTTTATTTTATTTTTTAGTTAAATTGCTGCTGTGGGGAGAGATCAGGACAGTGTAGGGTAGCTAACCATTTCCTTCAAAAACAAAAGCCTCCAGCAGCTGTGAGCTATGGGAGAGAATCTGCTATTAACACAGAACATTATTTGTTCATTTACCTTACCCACCCTTCCCCATAAGATATTGGATGACTTCCAGCTTCCATGTCCATTGCCAACACAATTCCCCCACTCCTGCCTGCCCCACATAACCAACTCTGCAATAGCTCACTCGGTTAGCACCTGAGGAGAGCAAGGAATCATTAAGCAGCTAGCAGGTGCTCACTGTTTCCTATATTGGCCTTAATTTCAGTGTTGCCACTCCCTAGCTTGCAGAAGAGAGTGTGGGCTGAAGTATGGATGCATAAAGCCTATACTAAATTAGAACTGTATGTAGCACTCTTATCATTTTTATTTCTAAGGTAAAGATTTTGTTTTAAATGAATATATAGTTCCTCTTTCAGGAAGCTTTTATGTTTGATGTTTCATTGTGTTCCATTATATTTTGTTGGAAGCTGCCGAGTGGCTGGGGAAACCCAGTTAGATGGGTGGGGTACAAGAAAGTTGGTGTTGGTGTTAGTTCACACTGTTGAATGAAGATGGCTAACTGTAGGTAAACTATTTTGACTTTCTGTTAAGAGTTGTGGAGATAATAAGGTAGTTTGGCTGTTTAACTGCCAGTTAAATTCTTTCAGAACAAGGATAGGTTTGGGAGCAAAGTTTCTGTCTTTATATACAGGCACAGTACATTCAAAACTGGTGGGCTCTAACTAGTCAGTCAGTGTATATTCTTCAGCCCATTAGACCATAGTCACAACCTGATTTGCGGGGACGCGCTGAAATTTGAAATGATTGGCTGGAAAGAGACCTTGTCTCAAAATAAAAGGGTTGTTTAAGACTTCAATCATGCTTAGTCAGAGGAAACATGAAGAAGACGACAGAATATCAGTTGCAGGAAGAACTAGGAGCTGGAGGCAGGCAGGGGGCACTGGGGCTTAGAGGTTTGGGAAGTCTAAGAAAATCCAAGAGCAGAAATCCCTGCAGACCTCCTTGGATCCAACCATTGAAGAACATACGTCCCAAGAGGCAGCCTTCAAGAGAGTTCTATAGGCAAGTCAGTCAGATGCTGAATGCCTGAGGTAGCAGAGAGTGCTGGACCAGGATGAAGACTGCATCAGAAGTTTTGGGAAAAACCTAGAGGACTCTAGAGCCAGAGAGCTGCAAGTAAGGAGGTACTGGGCTTAGGGAAGGAAATATGAGGGCTCTGAGTCCTAGAGTCCTCCCACCTCCTTCCCAAAGCCTAGTTAGCGCTTTCCCAGCTTTGGGAAGGAGGTGGTAGGACCCTGCCAGAGACTTGTACCTCCTTCCCAAAGCCTGGCGCCCCACTTGGCTGACTTTGAGAAGGCAGTGCAGGGGCTGAGGGGTGTCACTGTAACAAGGCAGTGTGTGGCCCACGGGTTCCATGTTGAAGTACTATTGTGGCCTACTTGGTATGAAAATTTGGACCATCCTGCTCTATAGGGAAGAGGTGGTGGACCTGAGTGAAGAGTGCAAGCCCTCAGTGCCTAGCTGAGTGTTACCTGGGTATGCATGGTTTAGGGGAATTGGCTATAAAGCTGGATGGAACTGAATCTCCCATCTTCCTTTTGAAACACAACAATAGCCTTATAGTGTAACAATTCTGATTTAAACAAAAAACAGTAGCAAAGTAAACTTCAACATACAGTAACCATACAAACTAATATCTGTTTATAACAGCAATTATTTAAAATTAAAGTGAAAATGAAGCAAATTATATTTTGAGTTGATACTGTGCTATTTTGTCCTACATTTATAGCTGCTGGGAGGTAAACATAGGGCATAAATTGGTACGTGGATATATGGTGGCAACAGTAAAAGGGTTAGAAAAATAAGTAAAAAATTATAACTTAAGAAAATAAAATCTAAAGGTGCAAGGTACCTTTACATAACAAGTAGTGGAGGAGTGGGATCAGCACAGTATGGTGGCGGTGGTTTGCGATCTCCACCCATGCATTCAAGTTAACACAGAAGACTTAATTTGACAGTTATTTCCATGTTTTGGGGGAGGGGTGGTGACTAAATTTGTAAGAGCCTTAATTCTTCTAAATTTTAGGATTTTAAAAATTATATTGTAAATGAAATAATTTGTCTTTTCTGTAGAGCTGGGACCACAAACTAGCAGAGATTGCCAAAGGCTGGGCAAAGAGGTGCCTATTTCAACATAATTCTGACATCAAAATACCAGGGAAGGTACACCCCAACTTCACAACAGCTGGAGAAAATATTTGGACTGGCTCCTTTCAGATTTTTAATGTGACTTCGGCCCTCACTGATTGGTACAATGAAGTCATGCATTACAACTATGATACCAGATACTGCAGTGATGTATGTGGACATTACACTCAGGTAAGCCAATGCTTACATCTTGACAGCTGATCTTGTATGCTTTCTAACATGTGCTGTGAGTCAGAAAATCTCTGCTTCGGATTTTGCCCTAATCAGTAAGCAATAACAGTATCCCACAGATGCAGATACGAGTAGTAACCTACTTACAGATGTTTTAAACTGTTTATGTATTTTTAAATAGCAGTAATCTGTCCTGGAACTTTGTGAAGGGTAAGTAAGAAACTGAATTGATGATGATAACAGGGTTATTCTAAAGATAACTCATATATGTGAAGCATTGAACATTCTGAAGCTCAGTATAAGTGCTCCACGTTACATTTTTCCATCTAAATCTCAAGGTTTTTCACTGAAACATCAATAGTGTTATGATTATTTTCTGGACAGAGGGAAAGCAGCACTGAAATCTTAGTTGCACACACTTAATTGCAGAGAAAGAAGTAGTCTAGTTTACAGTTCCGACTCTGAAAGGGGGAGGGAGCCCTCAATATCCCTTAATCTGCTTTGCTTTGAAAAACAAAGCAGCTGGGTAAGTTAGCTGTTACTCTAGATCAGAGGTTTTCAACCTTTTTGAGTCCACTGCTCCCTTGACCAACTACATTCTTTCTGCGGCACCCCTGTGGGGCTCAGGAGCCCAGTTATGTCACACCTAGCCTGCAGAACTGGCAGCCTCTCACCCTTTTTTTTTTTTTTTTTTTGAACATGCTCCCTTTTGAACAGCCTCCTCTCGTTCAGAGTCCTCTGGGCAGCCGCAGCTGCTGCCCCTGGTCTCTGAACTGCCCTCCCTCAAAGAGAGGTGCCTCCTCACACTGCCCACAGGGGTCTGGGACTTCATGTCTGTTCCCAACAGCAAGGGCTGGCGGATTGGCTGGCTGGGCTCCCTTGCTTGCTTGCTTACTTACTTACTCCAAGGCCGCCTCAGCTCCTGGCAACCAGCACCTGAGACACCATTCGCCTGGGGAGCTGCTGCAACAAATAGCTGTGCAAGCCTTTGGGAGGCAGAGTTGAGAGGGGGCATCAGAGAGGGGAGGGAACGAGAAGGCCAGTGTTGCCTGCAGCACCGCTGACCAATTAAGGCACCCCAGGGTGCCATGGCACACTGCTCTAGAGAAGTCTTAATACTAAATAATCTTCACAATCTACCCATTTAATTTCAGATGGTTTGGGCAACAACATACAAAGTTGGTTGTGCCGTTCTCTTCTGTCGTCAAGTAACAGGCGTTACGTCGAATGCTGCACATTTCATTTGTAACTATGGGCCTAGGTAAGTGTCAAGGAAGAATGAGTTACCGCAAGGGGTATGTGGTGGAGTTGGAGAGGGTCAGTTGAGAAGCACAGTTGGACAATTAGAGGAGCTTAATGGGATTAGGCAGAGGAGAGGAGGTTGGTTGTTCTGTTCATTAAAGGTTGATAGTCCTTATAGTAAACAGAGGAAAGTCAAGTATGGTAGGATAGTAGACAGAATTGATGATGATGATTTATTTTATTTATAAAATCACAGCTTGTGCTTCTCTTGCTTGCTTTTTTAAAATTATGAATGATTTGTTCTGGTCTGAAGAATTCTAAGAAAAATACCGGTATATCTCATCCCATGTGTTAGCTTTGATATGCAGAGTACACCAAACAGCAGGAGAATAATGTGGTGGCAGCTGTTTATTTTGGTTAAGGCTGCAGGGAGTCTGGACCCAGTGATCTTGAGCGCTCAGGGCATGGTACGGAACTCCTGCAACATTACAGGGAGCTTTTTGATTTATAATTAATGCAAGAAGTTTTCTTGTGAAGGAAATACTCTTGCATCTTCCAGAATCAAGAAGCTGGCAACTCTGGGTTAAGGCCAGCAAGTCCTTTCTGATCATGGTAAGAATTAAAGTTCAGTTTCAAGATGAACAGCATATCCAGCAATAGACCTAGTCTGGCGAATGTAGACATAGTCTTCATTACACATATACACTGATTTCATCCATAATAATAATAATTTCATTATTTATACCCAGCCCGTCTGGATGGGTTTCCTCAGTCACTCAGCATATATAAAAGCGTAATTAAAGGTCAAACATTTAAAAAAATCTTGATACAGGGCTGCCTTCAGATGTCTTCTAAAAGTTGGGAGGGCATCCCACAGGGAGGGTGCCACTGCCAAGAAGAGTAGTTTACTGTAAAGCTCTCTACACAGGACTGCTTTTAAATACAATGTTAATTGAAGACACCATTAACAGGATGTTGGAGGAGCAAGGCAGCATGTAACACACAAATCACATGGGTTACCAGTTTCTATCCAGGCTTAAAGTGAATATGTTAACCTCATAGAGCTCTGAATTGTTCAAGATCAGGTTATCTTAAGAACCGATGCTGCACATATGAACCATTCTAAGCCTGCTCTCTGGTCCATCATAAAATAGTTACTGATCCCTGGGTGGGGGATATATTTTTCAGTGCTAATACAGGTAGGTGGAATAGCTGGGGACAGAAAGTTCCAGGAGAGGAAGGGTCAATGGAAGTTGGTCCTAGACAGGATGATGGAGGCGGCCTGTCTCTACCATTTGTTGTTTAGCTGTGTCCAACTCTTCGTGACCCCATGGACCAGAGCTCTCCTGTCTTCCACTGCCTCCCGCAGTTTGGTCAAACTCAATTTGGTAGCTTTGAGAACACTGTCCAACCATCTTGTCCTCTGTCGTCCCCTTCTCCTTGTGCTTCTACCATACTCCTTATGAATATGGTGAGGGAGGCAAAACGTTCCTGAAGACTGGAGTTCAAGACTCTCACAAACTATTTACCATTGTAAGCAGTGGCCTGGCTCAGTGTGCTATAAATACCAGAGCTTTTGTGTAATATTGCAGATTATCACACTCTGGCATTCCTTAAACCAGTAATGGGGGAAACCCATGCTCTTCCTGATATTCTTGGACTACAGCTTCCATCAGTGGCTATACTGGCTGGGGCTGTTGGGAGTAGAAAGAACATCTGGAGGGCCACAGCTTCCCCATTCCTACCTTAAACAATAAGAAATGGTATGCATTCATTAAACATGGGAGGTTTGCAGTAAACAGATTCTAGTGTACAGTATTGGTATAAAAACAACACATGGTATTGTTTATATGCCTAGGAACATTATGTTCAGGCAATGTAGGTAAGATTCTGATGGCATGTGCTTTGGTTTGAGAGTTCATAGAGGCAAATATTTCCCCAAAACATCTTAATTAAAACAAGTTGACATGGAAACAAATGTATTCCATTGTACATTAAGAACATTAATATTTATTTAGTTTGCTAATTCCCAGTCTCCAGGTTTCAGCAAATGTAAATACATAAACAAAAGGGGGAAGTAGAACTCAACAGAAAATCATTAAATGTTAAAATCTTGCCCTTTCTCTTTTTGTTTCCCTAGCCTCGTACATTGATGTCCCTACCTGGTCTCAAATTAAATCTCCAAATGTATGGTTCCTATCTTAAATTGGAGGAGAGGGTTTGAATTCCCAGTTAATCATTGGGATGGCTAGACCAATATCAGCACTATCAATATAAAACAATTCCTTTCAGCTATTGCATCACCTCTCCGTTTATGTTAATTTTCAAAATAGTTAAATGAGTGTGTAGAAGAAAGGGATCATGATACATCGGTACCTTGGGTGGAGTTGAAAGCTCGTGTGCCACTTTCAGCAGTTGTCGAATAGAAAACAGCAAGAATCCAAACTGTGGTTTAACCTATCATTAAACTCAGGCACATAGCTGGGAATTGATACTTGATGAGTGTAGTAGGTTCAGTCTTGATTTCGAAAAGGTGGCTGCATCACCAGTTTAATGCCCTGAAATGTCCCTTCTTATGTCTGGCTGAGAAACTATCTAATTATTCCTACTCTCTATTATTAAGAATTTACACAGACAGCAAGCAGTTTGAATGTAACTGGAATAAGAATCTTTAAATCACATTCTGTACCCCCCTCTTTCCACAAAGTGATCTGACAAAGCTGTTCTTTTACAGTGGCAATTTTCCAACATGGCCATACAAAAGAGGAACACCCTGCAGCGAGTGTGACGAAGAACCGTGTGTAGACAAACTATGTGGTAAGTGAAAAGGAATTGGACTTGCATGGCAAAAACAAAGTGTGACGATCGATTGAACATTTGTTACAAGGTATTATATTTAGAACTTGCCATAGTAGATTCCTCTCCTAGTTCTAATGTTAAGTCCCACCTCCTCTTGGAAAAATAGGGACATCCTACGTCACACCATCTTAGCCAGAGATGGCTGTAAATATTCAAGGTCCTGAAGCTGGAAATGTAAAGTTTGCAGGAGAAGCTCATATGAGAACAGATGACTTAAGCACATTACTGTCTATTGGATCATGTGGAGGTGATACTTTATAAAAGTTCAGTGTGGAGCAGACAATCAGCACACATTTTCAGGCTTTTTTTCAGTGGTGGTATGTCTGTTGTGGAACTCCACCCCTTCACAATGGACCACAAAGCAAATTTATGGTGAAGTATCTATTTGCTTGGAAGGAAGTATAATCCTGGGGAGTGCTCTTATGTCCATTTTTGTGCCTGTACAATGGTTTTTAATTGCAATTATGTAGTTGGTTGTGTGTTGCCACCTGCCACCAATAATTGCTGTACTTGTAGCAGCTTTGCAAAGTAGTGCTGGAACTGGGCTGTTAGTGTACAGCTTTGTTCATACTGAAGTTTCTCCATGCAGAATATTCACATGGGGAAAAAGTTCCCCATTATTTTAGGTGAGCTAGAACATAGTGAGAGCTGGAACCTCTTTGCTAGTTTTCCAGCAGCAGCCAATATCCAGCCATATACATTCCACAATGCACCTTGTAGTGAGAAATGTGGTTTCTAGAACGTGATTTGTTTTTCAGAGACAACATATGTATAACCCCCAGTCTATAAGATCTTGATAGAATTTAGGCTACACCAGATTAAATGTTGTTTCAGATATCTAGACAGCTGTGAATGCAGACTCCCTTGCAAATCTGATGCATGCTGTAGAATTACAGTGGTGCCTCGCAAGACGAAATTCGTTCCGCAAGTTTTTTCTTCTTGCGAGTTATTTGTCTTGCAAAGCACGGTTTCCCATAGGAATGCATTGAAAATCAATTAATGCGTTCCTATGGAGACCGCTTGCCAGGCTGGCGGTGCGGAGAAGGGCTTTTCTCCCCACCGCAAGTCTTCAGGACAGCCTTCCGAAGGCTGGCGTGGGGAGAAGGTCTCTCCGCCCCACCGCCAGCCTTCGGAGGAGGTCCGAGGACAGTGGGGAAGACGCGCTGCGCTTCCCCGCTGTCCCGGAGATTTCCCTATGGGCTTTCGTCTTGCGAAGGAAGCCCATAGGGAAATTCGTTTTGCGAAGCGCCTCCAAAACGGAAAACCCTTTCGTCTAGCGGGTTTTCCGTCTTGCGAGGCGTTTGTCTTACGGGGCACCACTGTAGATACATGCAGAAAACTAATTAGTTGACTAATATTTTCAGCACACTCCAGGGACTTTTGACTTTGTAGAGGCACAGAAGATGCATTTGCTCTACACATGGAAGAAGCAGGGAGGGAGTCACAGATTTATTTCATAAACAGCAGGCTGCCTAGGGTCCTAGAATGAAGACCATGAACTTTGGCTTTTTACATAGACCCCAAGAAGTTTTGTCAGCTTTAGAATGATTCATAATTTACAAGCCTAATAATCGAGGAAGTTTCAAACTTGAACTACTCTTAATGTCTTTTTACTTTTATTTATAGGTAAAGTCCAGGAGGAGTCAATTTCTGACCAGGATGACTCAATTCGTAACCAGAAGGAGTCAATTTGTGACCAGTACTGTATCACCATTCTAATACTGAGACCATCTTTTGCTTTAGGGACTTTAGCAGCAGTCTTCTTTGTGAAGCAACGTTATCCCACAATATTTTTTTATGAATAAACTAGCAATGGAGATAAAGAGCTGGTGGATTAAGCATAGTTAGCTGGTATATGGCATTAACGATTAAATGTCAAGTCCAAAGTCTGCTTTAGAGCAGGCTAGTCAACAAATCCCATGAACTGTAGTCAGACATCTGCAGGACACCACACTAGCTATCCCTGCCTGCTTTGTTTAAAAATTGATAGCAGAAAACAATGCACCCTTTAGTTCATGGTTCAAAAGTGATGTCTGTTTCTGGGGTGGGTTATTTCTTTACTTACCTGATTTTAATGCATTTGTTATGTGTTCATGTACATCAATAAAGCATAACGGAGGCATAATTTATGACATCTTGACAACAATATTAATAAAATGTTGTATTATTTTAAAAATGAGCAGTGATAATGTAAATTGTTGGAAGGGTCTAAAATGTAAACAGCACTTGGGGAAAATAAGATTTAACATTTTCTCAGACTCTGCCTTCTTTCCATAAGTCACACATCACAATACCACAAATAAATGCCAAGTACAGGTGTGCAGGTAGCTGGATAGAGTGGGCATGCAAACAAGTCTTGCTTTGCTATCCTCACAACTACTGCATCCCCACCCCAAATTCCTCTGTTACAGAGGAAAGGCCTGCAAGAGATATGAATACTCTATACCATAAGGGAGACCTGATAAAACAGGACTTGTGACGGCACAGATTCAACAAAACCAAGTAGAAGCCCCCTGGCAGACTTTCCCCACAGAGGTCAGGGATTGAAAGGTGTGCAACACGTATAAGGCTGTGGTAAGTGTTTCCATTCATTCTGACAAATGACACCACAATATACTGTACAAAATAATATCTGGTAATATTGTGTATGCTAAAAACCTTCATACCAAAAACTTTCAATGCAAAGAACAAGCTGCCAATTTTACTTTCTGCAAACCTTGAAATCACTGAGGGGGTTTTCCAGGCCACAGAGAAAGCAAAATTTGCAAGTAGTTTGATGTGCACTACGACAATGCATCTAGTCAGTTATAAATCTGCAGTTTATGAAAACTTCCTCCAGGGAAAAAAAATGGAGCACTACAACCTTAAGGAAAGATCATTTCTTTTTCTTTGCATCTGCTGCAATTTTTAACTTTACTTCTTCCTCTGGAAGTGCTCCCAACTTCTTCTTCTTTGCCTTTTTAACCTTTTCTTTAATAGCTTGGATATCAATTTTTGTTTCAGCCAAAGCTACATAAAAAAAAGATAAAATATGGGTTATGTATTTGTAGGTAAACAAATTGGACCCAATGTATATTCAAAACTTTTACACACATCCACTGAACCAAGTAACATGACATCAAGTTGTGCTTAGCAAACTGTCCTGATTCACATGTCATGATCGGCTAGAGTGAATTACCATGACCATGTGAATGTACTGCCTCCCAGAGAAGAGATGGCACCAACTTTGCTCCTCCTCAGGCTCTTTTAGGGCAGCACAGGATGGCAGTTAAGCAAAGATTTGGGTTTAGTGTGTCATCGGAACCTGTGATGGTGGTTAAAGGCTCTCTTCCTTAACCACAGGACTAACTTTGACTACAGTGTTGACCCTGTGTGTTGCAGCTGTGAAAAGCAATTTACATTAGCAGTCATTAAGAAAGGGATTAAAAAAATACAACTGCCAATACAGTGCCATTAAACAAATATATAGTGCAACTGCATCTGAAATACTGTGAACAGTTCTGGTCCTCTCACCTCAAAATTATACTGTAGCGCTGGAAAAGGTTCAAAAATAAGCAACCAAAATGATCAAGTAGTTTGAAGCAACTCCCCAGAACTATGGCACTACTTGTTACTTGGTGTTATCCTTCATTAATGTTAAAGCCATCAATGACTACTAGCCATACTGGCTATGTTTTCCCTCCCCTGGCGGTAGCAAAACTGTATGCTTCCATACACAAGCTGCTAGGAATCACAAGTGGGACAGGCAGCATGGATGCAGCACTCAGGGTGGGCTCATGGCCTTGCAGCAGGCCTGTTTGGCCTCTGTGAGAACAGGATGCTAGACGAGATGAGCCTTTGGTGTGATACATCACTAACCAGAAACATAATTCTTCACTTTTCTCTTCCTCAGAAGACTTGTTACTATGTCAACATAGAAGACCAATGTTAATTCATTACACAGAAAGGCCAAAATAATTTCCCTTCATCATGTCAATACTGAAAAGAGAACTCAATTATAAAAGGTGTTGTTTTTTACAACAAACAATAATTTGAACTCATCTTACCTTTCTTTGGTTTTACAACTGTTTTTTCCTTGGGTGGAATAAAAGCTTTGTTTCTCTCTTCTTGACTCCGACTGATTGCTTCTGCTTGTTTTGCCTAAGTTTAAAAAGGTCATACATTTCAGACAGAGCACATACAATTAACATGCATATTTTAAAACAACTTCAAAAGACACCAGAGTGGCCGTACCTTTATCTCCTCTACCCTCTTACGCTTCTTTTGACTTTCTTTCAAGAAATATTCACCACTTGCCAATTCCTTATCAATCTGTAAAAATAAAAATTATGATTAGCATGTTCCATACTGAATATTTTTTTAAAAAACTATAAAATAATAATCAGAAAGCATTTTTTAAAAAAATTCATTAAATCTGTATTCTTTCCTTTCTCCCAAAAGTACATATTGAAATGAAGCTCCAGCAAATTCAAGGTTTTATGTATGAGCACACAATACACAAAGGATCATAAATGGATTAAGTACTACCATAACTTAGACTGCAGTTCTAATACCCATATACTGTACAGTATTATGAATAAAATCCACTTAACTCAATGGGACTTATTTCTGAGTGAAGCATGCAGAGTCAAGCAATCAGCAAATTTCTTTTGTATGGCAAATAATTTTATATGAATGGTCGTGTGAGTTTTAAAACTGAATGGTAGCTTAAACTGTTTTACTTAAACTGTTTAATAAAAACTAAAATGTCTTTATAAATAATACTAAATAATATTTAATCACCAATACCAAATAAATATGCAACTGTGCAGTCATTTGTACATATGAGGAAACATTTATTAAACACTACAACTCACTAAACCCATCAACAGTGATCATGGAAATTTCAGCAGGGGGTTAACTTAACATGTAAGCAACCCCTGCTGAAATTTCCCGTTACATGACTATTAAGAATGCAGAAGCCCTGTTTTCCTTTCTCAACTGCCCACCCTAAAGCCAGCATAATTTTCACTCACAGCTAAGTGAAACAAAATAAATTCAAAACAGCCTGCATACATTTGCTATCGTTCTGGTAGGAAATTGTCAACTGCAATACAGAGCAATCCAAACCCCTGATCCACCAAACTAGAGGTGGTCTTGAGTGAAGCAGAAGAGTTATGTCTGCCTCTGTCAGCAAGAAGCAGCCCTGGTTCCTAAGCTGCTTCAGCTTCCAGCAAACTATAGCAAGGGGCTTCATTTAGGCTGGTTTGCTGTGACAACCTAGAGCTGGCACAGGAAACATATAGACTTTTTCAAGCCACTGGCTGGCACAAGCAGTGGAGCTCTAGATGCTGTGAACACTGCACAGCTCTGTCAAGTGTTAGGACTGCAACACTTTTATATAGATTGTAGATAGCATTCTACTCTTCTGAATATTAATTCTTCTTTGCCACTGCCTTGAGATTTCCTTTGTTGGGACAGAAAGGCAAGCAAATTCCCTTTTAAATGTATATTTGGATTCCTTGACGTGCAATCAATTTAATTCAAACTCATCAATGTTCTGCAGTAAAATTCAAGTGAGATATAACAGACCTGACTCTCTGGTTGTGGAGGTGGGAAGGGAGTATATTCCTTCTTGACATTTTTCTTCTGTGGTTCTTTGCGTTTGTTTAAATTCTTGTGTTTGAATTTAGGCAAAAACCGTTCCCAGTTCTGCAATCGTAATTCGGGGTCTTTTGACAATTCCCTTTTAATCATCAGAGTCTTCAATCACATTAAAACAACAAGAAATTAGAACATAGTATTTGCTCTGCTCCTTTTAAAAAAATACATTCAGAGACAGGGAAAACGAGGTTATAGTAGATAAAAACAACATAATTTAATTATAGCAGATAACATAAGGTATCAAATGTGAGAATGATCAAATTTATAAACTAAGTAACCAAGCCTAATTATGCCATGTTCTTTTCATGTTTTTTAACATGACCAATGACAAAAGAATTTTGTTATAGGAGAATGTTTAAAAGGTAACCAGCACCTCAACTGAAAATTGTTACAGTAAGGAAAGAGTGATACTTACATAAAACATCTTATACAATAAAGAAAACTGCACTCACCTTGATATTGTATATGGGATGAATATTCTTCATTGTATCAAGAACAACTTTCCTAACCTAGATTTTTTTTAAGAATGCAAATGGAGTAGTTTTAATGGCTAAATTTATAAACCACTGTATTTTAAAAGATAATACTAAGAACAAGCCTATTTCAATAAGCAAAGCTTATTAATCTTATATTTAATTGATCTTTTCAGAACCATTCACTAAGATTCAGAAGAAGCAGACTGACAAACTGATCCTTTAGTTTACACAAAAGCTTGCATGCTATGGACAATTTAAGCCAGGCTTCCTCAACCTCGGCCCTCCAGATGTTTTGAGACTACAGTTCCCATCATCCGTGACCACTGGTCCTGGTAGCTAGGGATCATGGGAACTGTAGGCCAAAAACATCTGGAGGGCCGAGGCTGAGGAAGCCTGGTTTAAGCAATAGTAAGATTTTTGGTACTTGTACCCTGAAGCAATACTGCACCCATGTAAGGAAATTTGTGTGTAGCAAAAACTTTGTCATCATGTTTTCCACTTGTCCTAGTGCACTTCCACTACTTTGCAGCTTGCATGGATGCAAATACTTGGTGCTTAAAGCACTTTTTGTCTAATACAGGGTGAGCCTTTTAAAAAAGGCCCCATGGAACATGTGTACTCTGTATCCACGGGGCCTCTTTTAAAGGACTCGCCCTGTACAAAAGGACCACAGAACTTAGCTGCATGATAAAAGTTCTATGCCAGCGACCAACAGTGTAATAACAAAGTGAATTCCTTGGACAAAAACTGAACATTTAAATAAGGTATAATTACCAGATTTGGGGGGAGGGGGTTAAATGCATGGAACTTCTAAAACATTATTTCCTGTGGAAAAGAGATCTTACCTCTTTTAAGCCATTAAAAGGTCCAAGAGCTGAAACAGTATTTCCCTGAACCATAATGTAGCAGTTTGTTAGCAGTTCCAGGGCCTATGTCAGAAAAAGATATGGGAAATATTTCAGGACTCAAATCATGTAAGCAGCTTTCTTAACAAACGCTAAGGCTTCAGTCTTAAATTCACGCACAGGAAGTAAAACCCACTGCACAGACTTTGACTTATTTCTAAGTAAACATGCATATGATTGATCAGTAAGTATGTAAGACCAACCTTGAGAGTAGATCCATTGGGACCAATAAGTCTTTGTCTTCTTTTTATAAATCTTTCTCTGTTTCTGACCAAGGACCCAATTTTAATGATGTCACATGCAACGTCATCTTCAAGGATACGTACAGCCTAAATGGAACAGCAGAGACAGTTAAACAGACACAAATATAGGCAGAAAGATATTTAATATCACTTCACTCTGAGAAACTATTCTGCAAAACGATTCTATATTCAAGTTAGACTGCCACTTCCAGTAAATGACTATTCTAATAAATCCAGGATATCTATCAGATTATTAATTCACAGATTTGTGGGGGTTTTTTCCTGACAATATTAATCGACAATTTAATAGAAATGTAGCAATGGCAGACCACAATTATTTTATCACTGAACAAACCTGCTCAAATGGAACACTTCTTGCTAAAAGCTTTATTAAGTCTCTGGCTCTGATGATTATATATGGGTCAAAGGTCTTCTTTGTTGTGCTGACAGTCATGCTTCCTTCTATTAAGTCTAAAGCTGCATTGATGTGCTGTAAGACAAAGATGGAAGTAACAGGCTATATAGAAACTTTACTGTTTAACAGCCTCAGAATTTTAAATTGAAAAACAAATTTTACAGTCAGAATATATATGAATACCAAACGAACAAAAAAGAAGTTATTTCGATAATTTTCATGACATAGGAATTGTAAAGAAAATGTATTTTTTAAATTAACAGGACTTTCAGGACTGGTTTCATGCTCCAGTAGGAAGATCATTCTTGGTCTTGTTACTGCTGTTCCTCCTTGCTTTTGCAGCTTATTTACCTACTCTCTCTGAGTGAAAGAACAAAGAGAGGAGCAAAGAAGAACAGTAATCTGCACATGGCTTGTCCTCTCCCTCTGAAAAGAGGTCAGAATGGGCCCAGAGAGGCAGCCAAATGAACTTGCAACAATGAGGAGGAAGTGGACACATGCAGATAAAAAATCCCATTGAGAACATATTGGCCAAAGGACCCTCCAAACAAAATGTGCAACCTGCATTAAGGATTCCCCAATAATTATTCCTGCTAACTGCAAAAATGTCCATTAACATCACATAGATCTCATGTTACTTCAAACATCTGCTGCAGAGACACATGTGATTTATTTCCAATGGATCTTGCAGGCTGCTCCAACTTCTAAACAGTAGCTAGATGCTCACAGAGTAATGTAAAATGCTGTGAAAACAGTCATTTATTATTTTAAGTAGCTTGAAACCTGTGCCCATTTCCATTCATGGAAGCAGAAATAAGAACACAACCTGGGCCATCAGCAATCTAGACTCTTAAGTAGAAAGTTAACACACTCCATTTAAGAATAGAAAGTATTCTTACATGTTCCGTCAAAGTTTTCTGCACCAGTGGCCAGCATTCTTTCAGATAAGCTTCTCTGTATTTTGGGAACAGAGTGGCAAAGCTGCTTTCTTCCAGGAGACCTCTAGGATTATCTTCTCTTGCAAATGCTGGCTCTTTCCACCCATCAGGAACAGTGAGAAGTTCAGAATCGTCCACTGCTAGCAATAAAGAAACATATTAGTTTTCCCTAAATGAAAAAGTGGGAAGGGTGTTATGCAGGAGAGACCAAGGAAGGTGCCACAACTATCGCTCTAGACTTTTTCTGAACTCTGAAGTGAGAAAAACACGTGAGGTGCAGTACAACAGCTGTAAAAAAAATAAATCAGGGTACAAAAATGCCCTGCAATATTCCAAACCACAACCTTAAAGAAACATATGCAACTTGGCTTCTAGGAAATCATTCCCATGCAAAACATTACTATTACAAGTTTGTTCACACTCGTGTTATCCGTCTCGGCCTCGATTTAGTCCTCTACCCACCGGGCACCACTTTTCTGCATGCCAGGAAAGCTCACACCACCAGAAAATAGCGCAATCTCTATATGTTTCCCAAGAAGCAGACATCAGATGTCAAAGAAATAAACAACTACCTGAGAAGACATCTGAAGGCAGCCTTGTTTAGCGAAGTTTTTAATGAAGTTTTTAATGTATTTTTAATCTTTTGTTGAAAGCTGCCCAGAGTGGCTGGGGAAACCCAGCCAGATGGGTAGGGTATAAAAAATAAATATTATTATTATTGAAAAACACAAACAAGAAGTTTTTTAAATACTCATTCCTAATCCTTCTTCCCTCTCCCCCAAAGGAAACAAGGCACTAACAACAACAACAAAAGCAGCCAAGGCGTGCCAAGACCAAGGCGGGTTTCACGGGGGTCTATAGAAGACGAAGCGACCAAAACAGACCCAAGCCTGAAAAGGCGCCACACGTGGCGGGAGGAACCCACGTGAAACGCCTTCGCGTGGGGTGGGGATATGACGTTACCTTTGCTCGCTTTCTTGGCCTTGGGGGTCCTCCCCCCCGCGGCTCCCTCCCCACTCTCAGCCTCCTTGGGGGTCGCCATGGTGCCCCTCGCTCCACCCGGCAAACGCTCCACACGGGCGATCCGGAAGCGCAGCACGAAAGAGGAAGAGCGCGATGCCTCCTGGGAGCCGCCATCTTGCCTCTAGGATTTGTCATGTAGAGATAGGAAAATAGAGAACAGGCTGAAAGCTTGACGGAACCAAAAAGCGAAAAGCCGCCACAGGTTTTCTAGGACTATCGTGCCATTGCGCCAACTCATCCCATAGCAAGGTGGTTGTTGTTTTAAAAAAAGCACTTTACTCTGCGTTGGAAGTGGAAACCTCATTCTATTTTTAGGATTGAGATGGGGCGCGACTCTTGTTCTTTCCACCTCTATGGCCTCTTACTGCTCCCAGCCCCGCCCAGCAGCCATGCTTTCTGGGCTTTGCAGTTTTCAGCATTAGCTCCTGGACGCATATAAACCGCGGTGCACGCGGGTTTCTTTTTTGTGTGTGTTGCCGCTGCCAAGGCAACCCGCAACAGATTCAGAGCGCGATTGCAGTTTTGCTGTTTCGGAACTTTGCACGCTCGTTTTACCAAAAGAAATAGGTCTCTCCTAAAATGTATTACAAGGGATGCGGGTGGCGCTGTGGGTAAAACCTCAGCGCCTAGGACTTGCCGATCGCATGGTCGGCGGTTCGAATCCCACGGCGGGGTGCGCTCCCGTCGTTCGGTCCCAGCGCCTGCCAACCTAGCAGTTCGAAAACACCCCTGGGTGCAAGTAGATAAATAGGGACCGCTTACCAGCGGGAAGGTAAACGGCGTTCAGTGTGGTGCGCTGGCTCGCCAGATGCAGCTTGTCACACTGGCCACGTGACCCGGAAGTGTCTTCGGACAGCGCTGGCTCCCGGCCTCTAGAGTGAGATGAGCGCACAACCCTAGAGTCTGTCAAGACTGGCCCGTATGGGCAGGGGTACCTTTACCTTTAAAATGTATTACCTTTTAAATCTCCTCCTTTGGTACCGACTCTCAGGATCAGACCATTGCACCAAGTCATGCATAGTGATTAGACAAAGGAGCCAACTCCTAGGGCCCCCCATAAAATATTTGGGGGGCTGCCCTGCCCCCCAAAAGTTGCCATTCAAATAGTATGCGTACCCCACATCTTGTGATCGATTGTGTGGGGCAGGGTTTAGGTAAAAGGTAAAGGTACCCCTGCCCGTGCGGGCCAGTCGTGTCCGACTCTAGGGTTGTGTGCCCATCTCACTTAAGAGGCCGGGGGCCAGCACTGTCTGGAGACACTTCCGGGTCACGTGGCCAGTGTGACGAAGCTGCTCTGGCGAGCCGGCACCAGCGCAGCACACGGAAACACCGTTTACCTTCCCACTATAAAGCGGTACCTATTTATCTACTTGCACTTAGGGGTGCTTTCGAACTGCTAGGTGGGCAGGAGCTGGGACCGAAAGACGGGAGCTCATCCCGCCGCGGGGATTCGAACCGCTGACCATGCGATTGGCAAGCCCTAGGCTCTGAGGTTTTACCCACTGCGCCACCCGCGTCCCTGGGGCAGGGTTTACCTCCCCAATATTTTATTCAAGTCGGCACCCCTGTTAGATATGCAGCATGTATGAATCTCAAAAGTAATTCATACTGAAACGGCAGTCTGAAACCCGATAGTCGTTTACAACGGAATAAATCCGTTTGAACTCAGTAGCAATCAGTTTCAGGTAAATATGCAGCGGAACAAAGTACTTTTATCCCTAACTTCAAAGCAGGCACTGAAACCTTGATGTACCCCCTCCCCGCCCCCAAAAGGAAAGGATTGTACTGATACATGTATTCAATACATGTAGCTACTGATTGTATTTCTCACTAATGTTACATTTTACATACACATCTCTGTACTGCTAGCATATTTTACTTCATCAAAGCCCAAGATTTACCATGCATGTCCCACAACAATAAAAAGAATGTGATATCCTTCCAAACATGGAAATAAATCTTACTGAGTTTGGGCAATCATTTGAGGTCAGTTTCAGCAAGCGAGGACCTAAACTTTTAAAGAACTCCATGTTCTCAGACTAGAATTCACTGTTCATTTGGTGAAAATTTACTTAGCAAAAATGGCTTCAACTCACAATGCATATCCAAGCCTTAGTTATTCAAATCCTCTGGTTACAACCAGACTTTTTAGTGTCTTTTTAGGTAGCTAACTACCTATATGACACTTCAGTACTCCTATTTGTAAAAAAGAAGGAAAAAAAAGAATGTGGTTATTCAAATGTTCAGGACATCTTTATTCCTCAAAAAGGAATTTTTTTGGCAGTCATGTGCACATATGGATGTGGATATAAAAGGTTTGGGGGGTGACTCAGGAGCTTACTCTCAGCTTCATTTAGAATGGCTTTTCAATGTGAAGCACTTCACATCTGCAAATATCCATTTTCATTCCACCCTTCTTTCCTTAGGCTAAGGGTGGCATACATTGAGTGAATGATCCATAGTATCCCTACAACATGCCTAAGAGAGGTATGTGAGGCCGAGAAACTCTGATTTCCCCAAAGTCACCTGGAGCAGAGATTCAAACACAGGCCTTCTCAGTCCAATGCTCTAGCAACTATACAACAATTGCTCTCTTACTGCAATTCTCAGTCTAAGAATAAAGGAAATAAAAATAATAATAAAAGAAATTCCAATTAAGACTCTGATTTCCCTGTGTTCTATATATCATAAGTTCTAACCATTCAAGGCGGGAGTTGGATAAATGCAGTGATTGTATCTGTACATGAATAGACCACTCAGTATATATCAGAACAGAAATACCTAGAATCATAGAGTTGAAAGTCCCACCCCCTGCAGCCATCCTCTAAGGGGATCAAACCGGCATCCTTGGCATTATCAGCACCATGCTCTAACCAACTGAGCTATCTGGGCAGTCTTCGTCATCTTGTTTCCTCGAGAAGGACAACACGGGGGTGGGAATGCTTCTATAAATGCTACACTAAATCACTTTCAAACAATCACAAAGCCTGCTTTCTCAGTAACCTTATGATCGAACCATAATGAAATGCCATATGCAAATGAGCATATTATGCAAACCTCATGAAGCTTCTCTGAGTCTCAGATGGTGAGCCCTTGGATTCCTGGCTGGGTGGGGGGAGGGATTTAGTAGGTCAGCAGCTTGAACTGAGCTAGCAACATGGCCTTCTCCTTGAAGCATTACCAGTAGCAGCCACTGCAACTTTTTCCAACCTTGAAACTCAGCGGCAGCAAGACAGATAGAGTGGTGAACCTTTGAGTGCAGTTCCTTGTTCTATTGGTTTCCTTTTCGTGTGGCACTTTACTGTACCACTTATTATATACCCCCGAGAAATTTACATTTCTCTCCTTGCTAAGAGACATTATGATTATTTCACACATAGCCAGTTTTCTGGAAATAGGGTCTTTAATGTCCTAGGTGATCGGATTGCTTTCGTTCGTTACACTGTCCTGTAAAATTCAATTACTTGGAGCCTGAGAGAGATGCTTTTGTCTGGCACGCTTCGGTTGTGTGCCCTGTATAGATTATCTTCACCATTACAATTGCCTAGTGCCCAATGAATCATATAGAAGCTTTCATAGCTTTGTAATTGAGAAAAGGTTACAACTCCACTATATTAGATTCAACTATAACCTAGAGAGCTTTTAAAGAACACACATGAATATTCAATATGATCCGTGAAGTACAAAATATGCTGATCTTGCTGATAGTTTGGTGGCGAGTTCTTGTATGCATGCCAAGCAGGTATTCCGTCTCATCCCCCCCCCCCCGGCATATTAAACAGGAAGAATCCTTGAAGTCTGTTGGAAAACAAGTCAGCAACATGCCCTCTTAAAAATTGCTGGGGCCCTTTGCAAAAATATATTGTTGCACACCACACCAGTCTCTGAGCACTGCAAGATTCCAGGGGTGCCAGGTGCTTACCCAGGGTTTGTGTTTCCTTCGGAATGAGGGACAGCAGAGACTGTGGTGTTTTTATGATATATGGTTTGTTCACACATATGTACGACCTGAACGATGGAGGGGCTCACAGCATTAACACCCCAAGGGGGCCTTGCTTCCCCCATAGCTGCAGCCTTGGATTCCAACAGAAATCAGGCATCACTCTGCCTCTCCAGCTTTGCAGCCTGGTGCTTCCTGCATCTAGCTTCTAGCTCAAATCCCTCAGCTTTTCTTTTGGTCTTTATCTTTCTAATTGCCAGTGAGTTGAGGGAGAGGGCCCATCCCTTTGTTCTCTGGCACTGAGCCACTTCCTTTGTTTTCTTAATGGCCCATTACCTAGACTATCACCTCATTGGGTAGCTAGCTAGGTATTCCAGGAATATATAGTTTACCCCGCCTCCGAATTCATAACAATATATTGCAAACAAATGTTCATCAATTAATACAGGGGTGGGGGGGACATGACACACTGCATTCCCACATTCTGATGATTTAGTAAACCGCTCTTAAATTGAACATTTAAAATATTAATTCATAATAATAATTCACAATAAAATCATATCGTATATAAAAAAACAGTACCATATGGCCCCCAAGCTGTGGCAGCAACAAAGAGAATCTGTCCAGTCCTTCAGGTTTTCCTGCTGCCTCTACTGCTCTGAACTCATTACATCAAAGATTTCCCACTGATTAAAAATGTCCACAGTTAATTGGCAATCACTTCCAGAAACGGATACCTTAACCCTTCTCTCTCTCACAGAACATTCCTCTTTCAGAATGTGAGCAAAATATGAGGCTTTTCAAATATGAGCAAAAATAAACCAAAAGCAAATGAAGTGTGATTTTAGAGCTATTGCTTTTATTCATAGGAATGAATTAAAGCTTACTCTGAGAAGCTTCACTGAACACAGTTCGACTTTAGTACAAATATACATTTATAGGATTGCACTGAGTCTCATACTACTGCCAGATTCTTGACAGAGTGTGATAGTCCTATAATAATGTTAAAAAGGTAAAGCGACCATTGATCATTAGGTCCAGTCATGGCCGACTCTGGGGTTGCGGCGCTCATCTCTCTTTATTGGCCGAGGGAGCCGGCGTACAGCTTCCGGGTCATGTGGCCAGCATGACTAAGCCGCTTCTGGAGAACCAGAGCAGCGCACGGAAACGCCGTTTACCCTTCCGCTGGAGCAGTACCTATTTATCTACTTGCACTTTGATGTGCTTTCAAACTGCTAGGTGGGCAGGAGCAGGGACCAACCAATGGGAGCTCACCCCGTCGCAGGATTCGAACCTTCTGATCGGCAAGTCCTAGGCTCTGTTGTTTAACCCACAGCACCACCTGCGTCCCTATAATAATGTTAGGCTGTATTTTATTACATTTTAAATAACAACAACAACAACAACAACAACACATTTATAATCTGGAGATGTTGAGAACAATAATCTGGGCATTCTATAGTTAAAGAGGGTTAGTGCAATAAATCCTCAGCAACCCAGGGAACATGTGAGAAGATGTAGGATGCAAAGGGAGAGTTTAATGGGTCAGGAAGGATTTGGGACTGTTTCATTTGCAGTTCCTTCTTCTTGCATGACCTTGTCCTGAAACCACATAATGCTCTGAAAAGATAGGGCAGAGTGTATTGAGAAATTAAACAGCCGGTATAGGAAAACAAACACTGATAACAGTCTTCTTTTCCAACACCGACTATTTAATTTCCCAATGTGAACTGAATATTGTAGGCAAATGTATAGTGTGTGCAGGTAAAGCTCTACTAACATCTCTTGGAACAACTGTCTTTTGGAAAGCCCCCCCCCCAAAAAAAAACCCCACACATATAAAGTTGATGCAGATGAGAATTGATTCTAACAGTTTTGTATGTGCAAAGTGGAAGAGACAAAGGGTGGGAGAAGAGAGGAATGTCTTGTAACATTTTTTTGTTGGTAGGGCTTTTGTTAAATCCCTACCACTAGGTGGGAGTCTTTTCCATTTATTTGAAGCTGGGTTAGTATTTGTTCTTTTCCTTTCATTATGACTTCTGTACTTTTTGCAGGTTGATGATTTTTGTTTGGCTTGCAAGAGAGTCAAGAGGAGAAGATGACTGCTGGTTAAACCTGCCACTAATCTAAAAGTGTTAAGTAAAATAATCAGCTAGACAGAAATTCTGAAACCCTCTAATAAATGCTAAACTCTGGGTGTCTATAGCATCCTCCTTTGATAGTAATTAAATTTCCCTATTGCCGTAAGATTTACCCAATCAATGAAAAAGTTTACTGACTGAAATTAAAAACACATACACACATATTTGTTTGTGCATGCACACCCACATACACACAAAACTCAAACACTGGGTAGACATAAAATCATTTACACAACTAGTAATGTTTAACTTTAAAATGCACACTCAGAAAACGACAATAAACACCACAGATGCATTTATCAACTCCTCTCCCAAGCCAAATATGAACTCTCGCCTCTCATTTTTTAAGGATATTTGAGTCACAAAAATCACTTCGTATTTGTTTCAGACCAGATTCCAGAGAAGCACAGCACTTGGGAGTGCCTGAAATGGTGCTTTCAAATGTACCAAAGCAGCAGAAAGGGTACAGGGACACAGAGGGAACTTGATGTGTCAGTGTTGCTGTTTTGCCGAACATCGTATCTTCCATACCCCACACCTATCTAGCTCCATTGATAACCAAAAATGCCGCCACACAAAGACAATTTGAAAGTCAGCATGTGGAAATCCCCCAAAATCTGGTGCTCTCTACAGTGCTTCTCCCCTTGATTTTTATCTCTGGTTTATCCCCCCTCCCCTTTTACACACTAAATGTCCAGAAGCTTTTCAAATAGATTGGTTAAAATGTATACTATGTACTTCTGTATTATTTCCATCACCTTCCTAAGCCCCAAATACTTTGCTTGCCTTCCAGTGCTCCAGAAAATTAGCTACAATGATTCTAATATACTTTGTGTGGTAATAATTCCAAAAGACAACAGCAGCATATTTCCCCCATCCAGCCATTAAATAAAAATTGAATCACATGTTTATTATTTCTACACAGGGGCTAATGATTGTTCAGACTTTAATAACTTAAGAGGTAAGCAAGTCACTCTTTCTAAATTGTTATTACTCCCTAGTACATGTTTTGCACCTTGATCGATAGCACAGAATTGACTGGCCATTATTATCTTCTAATCATGTAATTTATAGATTTGAAATATGTTCAAATTGTCCTAACTATGCTTGACTGTTATTGTTTAAAGTAGATGAAGGGAGGAAGTAATAACATCTGCCACCTTTTTCTGCTCTGTTCTTCTGTATTCTGTTTCTGTGCAGCAGGCGGAAGTTCAACAAGTGTGGCTTTCCGCAAGATAGCCAAGCGGAGATGGAAAGCCCACCTGTTGCATTTCTCCCTGCCATCCACCTGTTATGACACAGCAGTCTGCCAAAGGTTGCCATCAAAGGAAGACACCCCTACCTGAATAATTCATAGCTACTACACAAAGAGTGAAAGCATCGATGTCTTGTTTCCTTTATTACAACATTATGGCAGAATAAATAGCTCCCATCGACAGTGAAAGCGAATTCCATAACTCCAGCACCAATACTCCTTACACATCTTCGCTATTCAAGAGGCAGGAAATAACTTGCATAAAATATTATACTTTGTACTATACAAACTGCTAGTTTCACCACTCATTGAATACATTTGGCAGCTGGTACTTATTTTCTGACTTCAATGAGCCAAGAAAACAACAGCTGTTCATTAAGCAGAGGACATTTTAGAAGTATGTATATTATATTCTGTAAGTAGCTAAAGGGGCATCTCTCTGAAGGATTTCAGGGAACAGATTAGATTTATCAGGTTGCTTTTACATTAGGTCGTGATAGTTAATTCGGTTAGTTCAAGATCAGTATTACCCAATAATTTTGTAAATATGGCCAATTATTTTCGTGTAAAGTTATGATTTCCCCCTTGCTGTTCTAGAGAGGAGGAGATGGTTTTTCACACAGTGGTCTGGTTCACATGCTACGCTATCTCAAACCATGGCATTGCAATCATGCTGGCTCCTGGAGAGGAGATTGTACCCTGCTCTTAAGAAGTGGTGGCAGTGGCAGACTTTGAGTTTTCACAGTCCAGCAGCGCCAAATATCAGCACCCTGTGCCTCTCACCTTCCATTGTTGCCCTCTCAGCTCGGTGCCCAGTGCGGGCAAACTGGTTGCGCTCCCTCTGGTAGAGGTCAACACCAGCACTTTGAGGCCAGAAATGGACCAAGAGGAAAGCACAAATGACAAAGCACTGACAATGATTTCAACACCCAGTACCAGTTAGTCTATTCTGAGTCATAACTGTAAAGAAGTTTCCAAACCGTTTTAAAAGGCCTTCTGATGCATAGTGCGCTTGTCTATATGTGTACAATATCTGTACATCAACAATGTACACAGATCCTTTTCCTTGCAAGGTTCCTATTCCCATTAATGCAAGTTGTGCACCACCAACTGAACATTTCCTTTAAAACCACAGAAGCAGACATTAAAATAAGTAGCCTTGCCAAATCATTAGTTACCAGACAGCAAAGGCATCTTCCCAAAAGCTCTGCAGAATGCAGCCCCAGAATGTTCACAGGCTTATGAATAGATCCGCTCCTGATAAAACAACGTAGTCGACAACACAGCTGTTGTCAGTGGACAGAGTTGTAACCTGAGATTCCAAGGAAGGAGAATAATCAACAGGTGGTGTTTACAGCTTGTTCAGTAGTCACTTGAACTACTGATGGCTTTTCAATGCAAGGAAGCTCCATGGCAGTCTCCAATCCAAGTTCCGCAAAGCATTTAAAGTAAAGGCTTAAAGTTAAGTTGATGAGTACTGCTTGTTAAATCAATGGGATATCTCACGTACTTAGTGAAAGGAGATATTGGTGTTTAGAAAAGACTAGAGTTTTCCATGTGTGAAGTCCCGGGATTCAGCCTGTTTTGTGTAAAGTAGCAAGGCTCTGGAATATTACCCTGAATTTTGTTGGTCATCACAGCTATGTGATCAATGGAGCTCTCCGTCTTGGTTTTCTCTGTTTTTCCAATCTTAAATTCAGTTCTTCACCTTTCTGCAGCAATTTGTCTCTCCTTTTAAATCCTCATGAAAAATCACGAGCATTTTAGTGTGAATTTCTCCTGATGAACACACCTTTGTATGCAATTTTGCCTAATGCACATTTTTGCAAAGAATGTCAGTTCATCCAAAGAATTCTAGGAGCTGTAGTTTGCCCCTACAGAGTTACAACTCCCAGCCCCCTTTACAGTTCCCAAGATTCTTTGAGGAAAGTTGTGTACCTTAAATATGCATTGGATGAGCGTTAAATGTACGGTGTGTGGCTCTGCCTTTTGTTCTTAGGGAGGGAGAAATTGCCCCTGTTAAAGAAATGATACTGATCAGGAGGATACAAAATATGTTTAGCTGTACAATATTTAGGGCTTCTCCAGATGACATTTTTATTCAGTATTTATCCTGATTGGTTTGCACTTAGCTGACATGGTGGTTTGACTATGTCTGATCTTTATTCAGCCGGTTATATGACAATGAACATTCATCCTGATTTGCTTATGGAGTGTTTACACACCTTCCATTTAACCATTTATTCATCCCATGCTTTTCAATGCATTTCCTTGTCACTTTCCAAACTGCAAAAAGTCAGGTGTTTGTTTTGTTTTTTTAAAAAGTGTATTTGTTGCACCAGGACAACAGAACAGTCTAATCAATTTTAATTGCTCTAACCTAAATTTATAGTATGTGTCATAAAATAGTGACAGTCTGTAGGCACCCTTAGAGTGAATGGCTGCAATGAGGGTACAGTTCTATACCTTTATGCCCAAATGCTGCTAACACAGTGGTTTCACTTCACCCCCAGAGGCACACTCCATTGTGTCTCAAGACAGACTGATGCCAACAAATGCCCAAGTAGAAGAGGGAGCCAAATTCTCTCTTCTCTACAGCTATTGAAGGTACAGAATTCTCATTTCCTTTGCATCCGACAATACTGTAACATGATAAAGGGCAAAAGTTCATGCATTTGTAGAATGCATAGCAAGAGGACGGCAAAGCAGAAGTACCAGCGACATCTACTTTCGGAAAATAAAATCAAACATTCAGTCCACACTTGCACAAACAGCAGATTCTTTTTTAAAGAAAAAAACAGCACAGCACAAAAATTATTTTGTTTTCAAGGCCTCAAGCTGGCTTTATTTCAAACTTCTTAACTCCCACTGTTTGCAGCATATGTGGCAAAGGGATGTGGTTATTTTCTGAGAACTATTTGGCAGCAGCATTAAATCCAAGAGGATGAGAGAAAATGGAAAAACAAACTATTTGCAGTCATTTTTAAAGGTAGCTCAGGGAACTCTTATCTGCTATAGTTGGCACAAACAGCCTTTCTAATCAGCTTTGGGACATTTCTATGAGGTACAGCTAGTTTCCTAGGTGAGAAATAATTGCCCTCTCATTGGTCTCATTGGCTGTGGCTTCTAGAAAGCCCAAATTCATGTGGTGTTAATCACATGGTTTGCCCTTGAAAAAGGCACAACTCTTCTTGAAGAAATAATTAGCTTAGGGGGCCCATTCCAGATTAGAATGAGGGACCGGAACTTTAGCCTTTTGATTCCTACAGTGGTCTTATTCTGTATAAAGAAGATTTCACCTGCAATCTGGAAGTGTTGTGGAAGCTCCCATTTCAACCTGGAAAAGGCCAACTCACACGAGAGTTGAGCCACTGCCAGACTTTCCGTAAACGGCAGAAGGGATTCACTCGCATACCAGAAATTTAGGCTTGTGCAATTAAAGCAGATTTAAGTGCTCTGGTGCAGCAAACCCACTGTAACAAACACACAAAGACCTTTTGCAGTTAGGAAAGTGACAGGGGAATGCACTAAATGCATCCTGTCTCTCATTATGCAAGCAGTCACCCAGGGAACTTTCAACAGTTGACATGGAGAAGGGCCATAGCTCATGGCAAGAACTTCTGCCTTGCATGCAGAAGGTTCCAGGTTCAATCCCTGGCATCTCCAGGTAGGGCTGTGAGAGATGGTTTTTGCTATATACATTCTCCATGAGCCAGGAAATCTCTGGCGAAGCCTTTGACTTTTTACACAGCCTTATTTCTGCCCGATTTATAGGCTATTGTCTATATTGTCACCAATCTGCTGCCTGCACACCAGAGTGCAAGTGACATATTCAGCCTGCGCTGTCTTCCCTCACTGTGAGAAGCAAAGTTACAAGGAACCAGGCAGAGGGCCTTCTTGGTAGTGGCGCCCATCCTGTCGAATGCCCTCCCATCAGATGTCAAGGCAATAAACAACTATCTGATGTTTAGAAGACATCTGAAGGCAGCCCTGTTTGGGGAAGTTTTTAATGACTGATACTTCAATGAATTTTTAATCTTTTGTTGGAAGCCACCCAGAGTGGCTGGGGAAACCCAGCCAGATGGGCGGGGTATAAATCATGATGATGATGATGATGATGATGAAAGTTAAAACTACAATAGCATAGACAAAAAATAATTAAAACGTGTCAGGGAACTGCCATCGGCTCAGGGGCAAGAGGGGAAAAGCCGAATGGATTACAGAGAGACCTCAAAGATTGTGGGAAGCAGCACTTCCTCAGCGGAGGAAGGTAGCCACGCCTCTAGTGGAGAGGAGATGCAGGGCTCGGAGGATGCAAGGCAGTGCCAGGACACCTTGCCTGAGCAAAGAGGGGAGGAGAGGTCCCCCGTTACCCACGCCTTCCTTGCGCAGTAGGCTTCCGCGCAGAGAGGGGAGGCGCAGACTGGGCATCAAGAAACTACACTTCTGGGGAAGGTTTAAGGACCGCCCACTCTCAGATTCTTCCAGTGAATGAGCAAGACACGGAATAGAGGCGCTCTGCTTTCCAAAGGTTTTTATCACCGATAAGAAAGCTTTAAAACAGACTATTGCAGCATATTGCCTGATTGCTCTCGAGCAACCAACCTATACCTCTAACAAAACTTATACAAGCTTTCTAAACATATAGGCTCACTTTGGCAGCATGAGTAGTACACATAATAATGTATTCAGCAGGTGCTGAAAAGAATACAGTGAATGATATCAACAGGCAGGGAGTTCCAAAATTCATGTTACACAGCAGTGTTTTATGAATGGCTGCAGTCTGAGGTTCCCATTGTTTCAAGACGTATGTGAACAACCCATTCTAGCATAATTTTCCAATGTGTTCATAAATGTTCATGTGATCTTCTCCAGAATCATCACTGGAGCAGACACTGTTATGCCATAATTGATCACATTTATATTCCCTTTTGTCAGTCTGCAAATGTTTGGGTTTTCCCCCTCCTTCAACATTACGATCCCTGAAGGATCAGACTGTTGAGCACAGCTGCACATTCCTACCCTCTCCATAGGAGCAGCTAATACTAATCAGTTTCGGAAAGACCTCGTATATTTTTGGACAGGATATAAATACAGAACTTCCTGTGTGGTAGTTCATCTTCTTGGTTGGGGAAGTCCGCTGTGTAAATTGGCTGTTTCCCCCTTTCCAGTTCTTAATTGCAATCTCCTGTTAACTCATGGTATTTCAGACATGTGCTTTGCAGATGAAGAGTTGTCAGCAAGGACAACAATGTGCCTATGCAGGCATTGGCTCTCTCTCTCACACACACACCCCACCCCTCACACAGAAAAGCAGGAAGTTTCCTATGATCATAATTGTTCAGCGGTTGTAAATGTTAAACCTCGGTGCTTAAAGAGCCTCAGAACTTTGTCATGGGCAAATAAATTTCAAAAAGCTATGGCCTATGCAACTCTCAGCACTGGTGAAAATGTCCACTTGCTGATGTGCATAGAACAACTAGGAATATTCGAGCAATGAAGGATCTGTCGTGCCAGTAAAGCAGTAAGTGGCATTTGATGAACTTAGGGGCTCCTTTTCCAGTCCCACAAGACTCTATGAACAGATTTGGAAGAAAAATATAGTACATTTTAATAGGAAGAAAATAATCACACTACACCTTTTATTTAATTGGCTTTCTGTGAACTAAACAAGTAATGACTCTTTTATATCATTAAGTCATTTCCCATAATTAAACAAGATATTAATGGTATTGCTCTATCAACACATCCAATTAAAATGTACTGTATAAATATAATTTCTTTTACCCCACGTATAGAATACATCTTGCGGGGGTGGGGGATATAAAAAAAATATAACAGGCAGACAATATGTTCCAGACAGTTTTTTTTAAAAAAAATATTATTCCTATGGTATTTTCATTTAAAAGTGTAATCTGTTTCTTTTAGCATCTTCCCTTTGATAACCCAAAGGGCTCATAAATGTTTTAATACCATTTTCTATGGGCATTTACTTGGCTGGATATGCTTGCTCCCAATGCAACATTTGATGTTTTCAAATGTAGGTCACACTTCTCTGCTAAGAAAAGAAAAAAGGCCGCATGGCTTCAAAGCAATCCAGAAATTGGTTCATTGGCACTTACCATGATGGTGCCTTCTCTGGTTGGCGGAAGGAGCCGGCCATTGCTGGGTTAATGCCTCCAACTAGCCTGAGACAAGAAACTTCTCATGTGATTTGCACATGCTCCTCCTCCTCTCTGCCAGGAGACCTCAGTCTAACTTCTTGGCCCAGCTTTGGAAGACATACCCTCCAAGCGCCCCTATTTTCCAGGGACAGTCCTAGAATTACGAAAGCCATACTGGCTTATGATTTGATCCTGGAACGTCCCTATTTCCTCTGCTGATGCTGCTGCCACCATGCTCAAGAAGGAGGATGAGTTGGTGCAATGGTAATCCCACAATTTATGCACATTTAACTTGCGTGTGACGCCGGTGGCACTGTGGTCTAAACCACAGAGCCTAGGGCTTGCCGATCAGAAGGTCAGCCATTCGAATCCCCACAACGGGGTGAGCTCCCGTTGCTCGGGCCCTGCTCCTGCCAACCTAGCAGTTCGAAAGCACGTCAAAGTGCAAATAGATAAATAGGTACCGCTCTGGCGGGAAGGTAAACGGCATTTCGTGTGTTGCTCTGGTTTGCCAGAAGCAGCTTAGTCATGCTGGCCACATGACCCGGAAGCTGTACGCTGGCTCCCTCGGCCAATAAAGTGAGATGAGCGCCGCAACCCCAGAGTTGGCCACGACTGGACCCAATGGTCAGGAGTCCCTTTACCTTTACCTTTAATTTACGTGCATTCAGCTTTACACGCTTGACAATTATTATTTTTTAAGGAGTCTGGAGAGGGTGCAAGTGTCATTGCACCCTGTGTGTTTTGACTATACACAGTTTGGCTTTGGACACAATCCCCAGAATGTAACCCCTGTGTACATTGCAGGCTTACTATACTGTATGCTGAGCGCATACAATAGTAGAAAGCTGACGTCTTCCTGCCTTGATTGTATACTTCCCAGAAGCATCTCTCTAGCCATTGTTGGAAACGTGATGCTAGGTCAAACGGCTCTTTTGTCTGATCAAAGAGGGCTATTTTTCCTGTTAAACTCATTTGGCGGTTGTAGCTATCATCACGTTTAAATGACACTGCAAAAAGAAAAATGCAGGGACTCAAACTGCAGCGAAGCCTATATAGAAGGAGTCAGCAGGAGGTGAAGGTAATGACTCCATAGAACTCAGCACTGCCTCCTATTCTGCCAAGCCCAAACAAACTGGTGGCTATTTTTACGTTTGGGATTTACTCCAGCCATGAGCACATAACCTCCACATATTTCCAGATGGGATTCTTGTCCTTTAACAGCCGCATTTGATACTTCTAAAATGGCTTGCTGACTGATCTGCTAGAATGGCATTGTGCCAGCTCATCAGCTTTCCCTCCTCTTTCAATTGCTATGCAGAGATAAATTTAGATGGGCAGCCTATAACACTAGGGCCATATCTTCCTTCAGGAAGTGCGAGAGCACCAGCTCTAAAACCTGAATGCCTCATGCGCCACTTTATACTTGACATCTGCGAATGCTCGAAGTATGTGACAAAAGGAATAGCTCAACGAAAGCGGAAAGGAAGCTTTGCTGTTTATATAACGGTGGCTAGCTGTCCATGCTGGCGATACTCAGTATCTTGAGCCTGGGAAGCCCCATAAAGAATTGCTGAGGGGAGAATACAGCATTTAAGATAAGGGAGCTGGCTGCAGTTATTCACTTCTGAGGCAATGCTACAGCATATCACAACTGTGAGAGCACTGCATCAGGGGTTGTCAACATGCGTGGGCCTGTGAGGACATTCATAAACCAGAGAACCTGTGGTGGCACCACACACACATTTGCAGCCAAACACATCACAACCTATTCTACTGACTGCAATACAATGGTACCTTGGGTTACATATGCTTCAGGTTACATATGCTTCAGGTTACAGACTCCGCTAACCCAGAAATAGTACCTCGGGTTAAGAACTTTGTTTCTTTTTTTTTTATAAAATATTTATTAAAGTTTTAAACACACACATAGGATTACACAACAAGGTTTACAAAAATCCTAAGTTTACAAAATAGAAAGGTTAACAAACTAGAAAAAAGAGAAAAGGAGAAAAGAAAAAAAACACACATAGGAAAAATATATATAGAAAAGAAAAATCATAATAGCTAAATATAAAAAGAAGACAGAAAAAGTTTAAAATTAACTCCATCTTTCAATAATCCTTAATCTCATTACCTTAATTCTTTGACCTCCTCACACCTCCCCTTTTGTATTCCCGTTTAAAAGAAATCCTTTCAGCAAATCCTTACCCTCTGTCAATTTTCATAGCTCAATATCATCACCTGAAGTGGTGCTTCAGGTTAAGAACAGTTTCAGGTTAAGAATGGACCTCCGGAATGAATTAAGTACTTAACCCGAGGTACCACTGTACTTTAGTTCTCAAACGGCTTAGTTGTCGAACAAATCGGCTCCCAAACGCTGCAAACCCAGAAGTCAGTCTTCTGATTTGCAAACATTTTTCAGATGCCGAAAGTCCGATGCCAATCGGAAGCTGCACCTTGGTTTTCAAATAGTTTTGGGAGTCAAATCGACTCCCGAAATGGATTAAGTCCGAGAACCAAGGTACCACTGTAGAATGCTTCTTTCAAGCCCAAATTCAGGGCCCCAAGTTTTTCTGCCAGCTAAGCAGGAACTATCTACAAAATGTGACCATATGCCTTCTGTATTTGCTACTGTAACAAAAGTAAGCCATTTAGAAGACAAAATAGCCTCTTATAGTTTTAATATACTTACAAACAAGCACCAAACAAGGGCCAAACGGAACATGCTAAGGATGTCACTGGAGGTCAAAACAACCAAAAGGGCATCTAACTTTTGGAAAACAAAAGAATGACATTTAAAAATGGACAGGTTGCTACTTGCACCCTGTGGGATTTTAAGACGTTTGGGCACAGTTAGCTTCCCCTCTTTTAGGGAAAAGGGAATAACAACATGTGCTTGTTTTCCTCATTCTCCTCCTTCTTTATTTTCTACCCTTTGCTCTTTATCAAAGCCTTGCCGGGTTTCATCTTGCTGTTGGAAACAAGCCACAACAGACTAGGTTGGTTAGAACTACATATCCAAGTGCATCACAGAAATATTCTCCAGAGTGCAGGTAACCATTTTTAGTGAAAAACAATGAATCTCAAAGTATTTCAAGCAGCATCTGCTTTTTATCCAAGACAGACAACTTATTGCAGGATGCAGTTATTATACAATTACATTTGGTGTGTGAAAAAGGAGATTTAAAACTAGTCAGTGCTTTCTTGATGAAGAACTGGCAAAGAGCTTTACAAACTTCTTGGGACTCACTGCGTTGTCCTCCCCCACCCAATATTTCTGAATTTGCTATATATTGATGAAATCAAACACACGGTTAGAATATAATTGGTAAAGCAACTGTAATCTGGCTGAAAGGTTGAGAAAGGCAGAACCAACAACACCACCTTATAGGAAATGAGTCCCATTGAATGCAGTGGAAGCTACTTTTGAATATATATGGGTTGGTTGAGATGGCATGTGTGCCCATGTAAAATGCTATTTCATCTCTGCCTGTACACATCCAACAGATCTCAAATAATTTATTTGAATCCTGTGTTGTAAATGCATTGTAGGGTTACAGCCATTTTTTTAAAAAGTAGTACATGAAACTCTGAAAGTCATGTAATGCAGTTGTATGTTTAGAGCTGTGTATTTTGGGGTCACAAAAGCCTTGACCAGCACCATCTAGGTTATATGGTCTCCTCCAGAACCTTTCTCCACATTTTAAATGTTTTTACAACCATGAGTGAATGCTGTGATTCTCAAAGTGATGAATATCAGCTTATAGACTCAGGCGATGGGCTAGTTTCTACTTACAATGAACAAGCTGACCCTCACCCTGATAGAGGTCCAGTGTAATATTGAAGTTCCCTGTTTTTAACTATGTGATACTGTGTGAGGAAGATATGACAGCTAAAGTATGGTAGTTTATTCCTCTGTTGCAGAAAGCTTTGTTCACTATAGCAATTTTTAAAATCCCCAATCTTTTCATTTTCAGGTCTTTTCTTTGGTAGAACTTTGACACACCTGGGTAGAAACAGCAGCAAGTTAAACCTGTGTGACAGTTTTTAATATTACATAACTTCAGAAAGAAAAGTCCTAAAGGTTTTAGGAGAAGTACATAACTCCTGTTTTTAGCAGGATTTTACTGGTGGTTTATCAAGCAAAAACATGTTTTTCATCCATCATCCTTGAGAGGATGTCAGCAGCACCAAAGAGTAAAAGAATAAAAAAGAAAAACATATTCTGAACTGTCTCCAAAACCAGAGTATCTTTCTTTCCAGGGTCCAGATTTCTTCCCTATATGACATATCCACTTGCATTTTAGTCTTGTACTTGACTTTCTCTGAGCCTCATAAACTGGAGGAAAGCTTGAGCAGAATTAAATGGTGCTCTGTAAATCTTTTCAAATGTTTAGCCCAAAAGACTAGAGACCTTAAAATTCAACCAAGGGAAGTTATTAGGTATTCAGAGCTCATTTATGGGAAGGATGCGTACTGGCAAATTTTATTCAGTGATTATAAGTGTCCTCACACAGAAAGAAACAATATTTGTAAACAAATATTTTAAACTTAAATGCAAAATGGCACCGTTAGATATCAAATATGCTATCTCGCATGAAGAGTTTAGCCATTTTTGCTTAAGCATAGTTTGTTGTTTTGTTTGTGCTGAAAAACCAATTCCAAATCCCATGGTGATCAGGATGACATCTCAATGTCAAATGAGCACTCAGATTCACTTATGGGATCCACATGATGAAATCATTGAGAGATGAAATCAGTTCAGGGAGCAAGACAGGGATATTATGAGAACGAATAGATAAACATTTTCTCAAGGACTCCCGGATTCCCTCCGCCTCGATATTGCTGCAACTATTTGTGAAAACCCGTTTCATCATTTTGGTTCAGCCCTAAATTTATATAATGCAGCCATTTTTTATCATTTCATTTTTCTTTGGCGCATTGAGATCAGTCTATTTCAAAGCAAGGGAGTCTGTTTCTCCCAGATGACTCATGAGAAACAAGAACTGCAGCTTCCATTTGACAATGACAGAGCTTGAGGCACTCACTTGAGGAAATGGGAGAGATAGGTTGCCTACAATCTCTGCCATCACTCTTCCTTTGCTCTGACAAGAACTACATTCTCTTCATTAAAGGTCACGGAGCTCAGACAGATATGTTATTGCATGCTAGGCAGACCAAACCATTCAAAGCTGAAGTAACCATACAGAAATCAGCGTTGGTGCCGATGATTGACTCAGAGACCTGAGTCATATGCTCACTTTAAAAGCTATGTATAGTATGGTGATGTTAGACTGGGTCCTTATATTATTTTACTACAAATAAAAATACAGGTTTTATTCAGTGCTAATCCTACTCAGAGTAGGCTGAATAGCAATTGCTAACAGGTAAAACTTAATTAGATACAACTCACTGACCCCAAGGGTACACATAGCCTACATGTTCTTCAGAAAGTTCGTCCAAGTTCTGTTTGTGTGAAGTTTTATATCGACAGGGCAGTCAACGATTCAGACCAGAGAGAGAGTGTATGTTCAGAATCTTTTAGCTGGACACTGTTGTTGAATGCCCACACACAATAGTGAGTTCTTGGGCTGGGCAGCAGATCGGGGCCCCTGAGAAGCACACCACTCACCACCCCCTGAGCTTATCATCCGCAGCCGCCGCCTGGGAATAGCAGGGCCACCAATGCCTGCTCCTCTCAGGCCTCTTTTTCTCTCTCATGCCACCTTCAGGGCCACCCTGGGCTGCTTCCAGTCACCTCAAGTGGTGGTGGGGGTGACAGAGGATTAGGTGGAGGGCGCCATTTTCTGTTTTGCCTCAGGTGGCAAAATGACTTGGGCAGGCCACTGCTAAGGATGAGATCTACCAGTGACAAACTGTTGGAGAACTTCTCCTCCCCTGGAGAAACTTGATGAATTTGTTTCCCCAATTTCTATGTCCAGAAATAGGGTGGAGAATTTTAAGAGGCTGTTTGTGCACTGTTCCAGTTCCCTCATCTAACTAGTGTGCTTTGGTAGTATGGGAAGGTGGGAGTCTTTCTCGAGCTGCAGTTTTGTTTTTTTGAGCTAGAGGAGAGTCACATTACATATCAGCAGCTTCCTTTTGTAAATGCAATGCTTGCTCAAGCAGGCATCTGGTTACTTTCATTCTCTGAAGCACTCTTTCTCAGCTTTCAGACTGAAGGGGGAAATCCCAAGGAAAAAATGCATGCGGCCACCTTTCAGGCTTTACCAGGACAACTCTTAGGTTCCTTGCCGGTGACTTTCTAAGTATGCAATTGTGCACAATCTTCTGTTGCAGCAGAAAACCAATTTCTGGAACAAAAATCTACACATATGCAGCCTATACAAAAAAGGGAGGTTTACAGTGGTAGGTGACAAAGAACAGGCCTTTTAGCCGATGGTATTTACTCAAGGAATAGCAAAATATTCCAACAATGTGGTCTGTGTGATATAGTGGAAATGGTGGAATGCTCTGCCAATTCAGCAGGTGCCTTCTGCTTCATGCAGGGAATTTGAGATACATCTTTCCACAGCAGTTATCTGATTTCTGATTTTAACGTTTTAATATGGTTTTTATTATACTGATTTATGTTCAATTGTTGTAAACTGCTCATATATTTATAAATAGCAGTATATAAATATGTTTTTATCAAGCTTTCTATTGCATTGGACCTATTTATAAGAGATTTATCTCTAAGATGACTGGGTTGCTTTATTACCAGTCTTTCTGCCCAGTAGCTTCAATATACTAGAAGCATCAGATTTAGACGGCGGCAGAGAGGCAGGGACTTTCAGTAATAGCAACTGATTTCATGGAGGAAGACCCACAGAGGATGGGCTGCTGTGCTTATTAGGCCTAACGCTCAGCTGAGTCTGTGGAAATTGTGTTTTTTGCTAATAAAGAGTTAACTCCAACTTTGAACTATGTGTGATTTACTAACCAGCATGGTCTGTGACACTACCAAAGAAGAAACCTTTTGTCAATGCTGTCCACAAATGCCTTGCATAGTATGATCGTTGTGGTTAACTTTTCCTTTTATACAGTATTGTGTTTCCAAAGAAGTGCAGAACCACCTTAAAACAGTGACTCTTAATTTTTCCTGCTGTGTAATAGTAGAATAAATTTTGCACTAAGTACTCAGCCAGCCAAATAGCAATTTCTTTGGCTTGTGTGATTAATTCATGCTGTTTTTCAAGTTTTACCATTCTGTTCCTTACTCTTAAACAATGTGAACTTGCAATGAGGAAATGAACTGTGTACAATATTTTCAATAACCTGTGTATAATATTTTCTCATGTTTGGAGTGTTCAAACTAATACATTACAAAATTAAGACATATACCGTATTTTTCGCTCTATAACACGCATCTGACCATAACACGCACGTAGTTTTTAGAGGAAGAAAACAAGGAAAAAATATTCTAAACGAAAAGTGGATGTATGATTTTTATAGTTCATGCTATGGCCACAGACATGTGATCTGACAGTGAGTTTGGGGTAGCCCAATGCAAAAATCCTGAGGATCCATGTGGATCCGTGCTTTGTAACCACGTTTTAAGTGGGGAGGGAAGGAAAAGAACTCAAGGGACAAGGAGCACGCGTGGGGGGTGTGGAGGAGCTTTTCCGCGAGCTGAGCGGGGAGGAGGGAGGGAAAGAGCACTGTTGCTTTATTTATTTTTTTAAAAGATATTTATTGAGTTTTTCCACCTTTATACATTAAAAAATCAAAAAGAAAAAACAAAAAAGTTAAAAACACATAAAGTTTACAATCCTTATTTTCAATAACATATTTCCCTGACTTCCCCACACCTCCCCTTCTTATATTCCAATTCAAATTGTTAATTCAACAAGTTCTTGTCCCCAATTTTTGACCTTTTTATATTTAATTCATTTTTAAAAAAACAATTTTAACTTATAAACATCAGTATTTAAACATCAGTGCTCATTCTTAAAACTTTTTTTCTAAAGTCGACCCAAATTCCCTTCCACGAATTCCCCAATTTTCATACTAATAACAAAACAAAATTAAAAAAAAGATTATAATTCTGCACCCTTTGGATTCCCAAACCCCACCCCACCCTTTCCCGGTTTCAATCCCCAACAAATGTCCATCAGTCTTAGTCTACTATCAGCCTGGAGACCTCACGTCCGAGGCTCTTAATTCTCTCTCAATTCCTCTCTGCCGGTTTTTTTTTGTAGTCCTTAATATTAAACACCAGATCTCGGAGAAGCTCTGTCCCGATAGGGTCCATATTTCTTCCAGCCAGACCTCCATACTTAAAAGTGGAGCCCGAATCTTGTTTCTTACTCCTTTTAAGTCCAAATGTCCCAAAAGCTCCAACTTTCACCTTAATCAAATTTGTAATCCATAGGTCTTCAGATCTCCACATAAGGAGATCTCTCCATTCTTCAATCTTCAATTCAAAACAGATTTTCATCATCCAGTACTTATTTTCCTTTGTAGCCATCATGTCAGGCCTCTGGCTCTCCTTTGTCATCTGCAACATTACACCTCCTCCTTCCTTTTCCTCAGAAACAACATATATCTCTTTCTCCACACTCTCAAATATTTCAAGTTTCTCTTCTTGTCCAGCTGCATGGACTTCATGAGTCAAGTCCTTATCAAATTCAATGAATTTGTTTACTGTTAAGTCCAGAGTTGCAACATTTGTAGCCAAAACATCAATTTGGCCTTGTAACTTTCCCAAGAGAAGAAACACTCTGTCCAATTTAGCTTGAATTTTTCCTCCTTCAGCCATTCTTGTAATGTCCCAAAATCCCCTCTAGAGGGATTTTGGTTACTTTATCTTCCTTCCAGTTCAAATCCAAAAATCAAGTTAGTTTGTATCAGTTCTTCCTTGTTTTCAACAAAATATAACCAAATTGTAGCAAATATATCCAGCAGAGACAGCAGAAACAAAGTTCTCTTTTTCCTTCTTGACAGCTAATTTGACAGCTGTCAAACTCTTCTATATCTCCTCAACAGGCTCTCTCGCGGATCACTCCCAGGTCCGGGGGGGGTGGCACTTCAGCTCTCAAAATTAGCTCTTATCCTCCAGTGAAATTACTTATACTGCCAAATCGTCTTTTACCCAATAAAGAAGAAGAAATTCTCTCGATCTTAGTTAGCTAGTCCTTGCTTTAGATTATTTATAAGACGGGGAGACGGACTTCCTGTTTGCGCCTTCCCCGATCGTGCCTAATTCAAAAAAAAATTTTTCTTTACAAATCCAATTTCCGTATTACTCACGGGTTGTTGCTTTTAGAGTCCAATTGTTCACAAGAAGAAGTCAGCGCTCTCCGACCATGGCATGCGGCTTCACTCCGCAGGGGAAGCAGTCGACTCTCAGCACCGCGCTGCTCACCCCGTCCCCCGTTCCAAAGCCTTTAAAAAGGCTCCTTCGCGGGTCGGGGGGCGCAAATGGTGCCCGCCGAGTCACCAGGTTCACAGGCTTCAGCGCCTGTGATTTCTGAGGGTCCCCGCGTCGCCGCAGCGGCAAGACCCGGATCCTGCGGAGCCGATTCCCTTTGCTAGCGTCTGTCCCTCCTCCCGTGTAAGCGGCTGCTGCCGGCTTTGCTGCCATGGCTCTCCTTCCCTCCCTCCTCCCCGGCTCCAGGTCACTTTAAAGCAAGCAAAGTGAGAGCCTCGTGTAAGCGGCTCCCGCTTTGCTTGACTGACGGCAGCCATGGCTCCGATCTGTGCATTCGCTCCGTAACACGCACAGGCATTTTCCCTTACTTTCTAGGAGCAAAAAAGTGTGTGTTTTGGAGCGAAAATTACGGTAATAAGGACATTTGAAAGCGTTTACAATACACTTACAGCAAAAAGTACCGCACCAGCTCCAAATTATTAAAAAATTATTTAAGTGGGTTGCTCTTTATATTGTAGCTCATTATAAATTGTACCTCCACTTGTCTGAAATTCCAGAGAACCAAACATTTAATCTGAAGCACACCCATTCAGATAAAGGATTTGACACTGTACTTCCTTTACTTTTTACCTTTTTCAACTTAGATGTCAACTATCCACAGACAAACAGTTCATATAAATGCAAAGCTGGAAGTCAAATTCTATAATTATCCTTCCAATATCAAAATACTGCTGGTTCAGCACTAATACTGGGAAAAGCAAAATAGTCTCTGCTCTGGTACAACGTTTAGTATGACCTTGGGTAAGTCATTTGATTAGTCTGCTTGTCATTGCCTGCCTGTTCTGTGGACATAACATTTCTTTATTTGCACTGTCTACATAAATAGCTAACTCTTCCTTACAGAGCTGGTTCTTAATGTGTTGGTACATGTCAGATGCCTAGCACAATGTGATCCTAATCTGCACTCGAGCCTCTAGGTACCATAGCGCAACTAAAAGGTTATCAGTATGGACAACCAAGTTTGGAAAACTGTAGATCACTTTATGCTGAACTAAGTAACCACTCTGTTTCCTTTCCAAATAATGTTCAGAAATGTCGCTAAACACAAACGTTGGAAATAGCAATGCCCTTGAATAATATAACATTTGTAGTAAGCATACAGAAAAGCTTCTCACTTTTTCCTCCTTTTTCCCTTGGGTTGTACAAAGGCTTTCATAATGGATGTTATTCCTGGCACAGGGTTTACATGCTACCCAATCATCAAGAATACTCTTTTGAAGTTTGACCAGGGCAAATGCAGTTTAACAGTATGGATGGGACTAAAAGAAAAGAAAAAGCCCCAATTCCTGAAAGCAGGCACTAAGGCAAGCAACATGGAATGAGCTCAAAGGGTGACCAGTTTGGCTGGAATTATTTTGCACTCATGTCTCCCCTTCTCTGTTAACAGAAATTTGCACTTTAGGCAAATTAGGAAGGTTACAAACTTCAGAAGACAACCGGTCTTTCAATAGAAGGGTTTGAATGTCACAATAAGCCATAGTTAATGGTTCACTGTGCATGAGCCAATCACAACCACTTTGCTCCTCACCACTATCACAGTTCCTGACTTAGTGCAGTGGCGGACTTTGGGCTTTCAAATTTCACCAGCGACCTGTGCGACAATAAGATTTGTCGCCCCCCCTCCCCGCCTCTTGCACTCTGTTCTACAGTATTGTTGTGACACCCCTCCATTGCCATGCCCAATGTGGCCACACTGGTTGCGCTACCCTAAAACCGCCTCTGCTTGGTGTCATGTACAAACCAAGAATTGTGGTTTCTTTTGCTCAAGCAAAACATGATCAGTAAGCCAAGAACTACCAAACTAGGCTAGCAACTGTGTTTTTTATGGAGTAAAACACTGCTCCTTGTTCGGATGCAGTGCTAAATCAAGGATTATGATTTTACAAAACAGGCACTCTCTGGAAAATATGGTTCACTGTGAGCTATGGAAAACTAGGATTTACTGTGCTGTCCAAGCATACCTACCGTAAGTACTTTAGTTTTATTTTATTTTTCTTTGAAATAATCTACTTTACATGATATACTATCAATAAAAATAAACACACATTTCTTCAACCTTATTTTTGGCCCAGTAAGACAAAGCAGAAATAAGCAAAATAATGTCCTCTTAAGTGTTGTGGAAAATTATTATTTTACTATTATTAAATTTGTATACTGCCCTATACCTGTAGATCTCAGGGTGGTTCACAACTACAGCTCCCATCAGCCCCAGCTGGTCTCGCCAAAGGTTAGGGATGATGGGAATTGTAGTCCACAACATCTGAAGGCCACACCATTGGCTACAGGATATCGGTGCTCACAACTCTCTAGAGAACATACTTGGTAAATATCAGCAAATAACAGGCAAGGGCAGTTAGATCATATGTTTATTATGCAACCCACATCAGGTGCTACCTCGCTTGATCATGGAAAAAAATACCTCTCTCCGACTCACACACGTTCCAGTCAGACAGTCTCCTCAGCCTCCAGACATTTCAACTGCCCCTTTCTAATCTCCAAACAATAAAACACAAACTGTTCCAACTTCCTTGGAATGGATTCTATGCAAATGAACCTGCCGCTTTGCTCATGACCGTAAAACGTTTCTGTCTCCTCATGCTATAACTGCAGGGCTCAACAGTGAAACAAGGAATATCTATTTCAGAAGCCCCTATGTTGCCCCTGCCTTAAAGTATTTAGGGATATGTGAAAGGGTTCACTAAGACAAGGCAACAACTTTGGTTAATAGTACAGACACCTTGTAGGTTAATGGTATAGACACTGGCTTGTAGACCTACCCAAAATAGCAAAGAAATCTGATTCCCCATACCAGAGGTTTTCAACCTTTTTGAGTCCACTGCTCCCTTGACCAACAACATTCTTTCTGCGGCACCCCTGTGGGGCTCAGGAGCCCAGTTATGTCACCCCTTGCCTGCAGAGCTGGCAGCCTCTCACCTTTTTTTGAATACCCTCCTTTGTGGAGTGTTCCCTCAGCCTCCTCTCCCCTCTCCTTGGGAGTCCTCTGGGCAGTTGCTGCTGCTGCCCCAGTCTCTGAGCTGCCCTCCCACTCCCTCAAAGAGAGATGCCTCCTCACCCTGCCCCACAGGTGTCTGGAACTTGTCTGTCCATTCCCAACATCAAGGGCTGGCAGACTGGCTGGCTAGGCTCCCTCACCTGCTTGCTTGCTTACTCCAAGGCGACCTCAGCTCCTGGCAACCAGCACCCCCTGGTCAGCCCCAGAGACAACATTTGCCTGTGGAGCTTGTAGCCAGGGATGCTGCAAAAACGGCTGTGCAAGCCTCTGGGAGGCAGAGATGTGAGAGGGCATTAGAGGAGGGAAGGAAGGAAGGAGAGACAGAGGCCACCCCAGGGTGCCATGGCATACTGGTTGAAAACCCCTGCCCCATGTTATTACTTCCAAAATGGCCGCTCACTACTAAATATGCCAAAGGCCATGGAGCGTCAACGTCATGCTCCCTCACAGCCGCCACTGTCACCACTCAGGACAAGCGCTGGCTCATCCTCCTCACCGGCGCTGCTGCTGCTGGGGGAAATCAGAAGCCAGAGTGGCTTTTGTAATTCTGGGACTGTCCCTGGAAAACAAGGACACTTGGAGGGTATGCAATCCTGAGCTAGATAGATGAACGATCTGACTCAGTATAGGACAGCTTTTTGTATTCTTAGACATACGTCTAACATGCATGTGACGTGCTAGACAATAGCCTGATTCTGGGGGAAATGGTTCTAGGAAGAACATGTCTAAAGAGGAAATGGGTAGCCTCCGCCCTCTTCCTGAACACCCCATAATTCCCGTATCTGCTTCCTCCATGGCCAAACAAGGCAAAGTGCAGTTGTTGGCTACTGCTGATAAAATACATTTCTGCCTCAGGCTTGTTTGACAGCTTTTGGCAACAGCAGTGCTAGTTCCAGAATCCTTCTATGCATTACTCTTTGGGGCCAACTAGCAGATAGATCCAGAAGAGGCAAATCATGTGGGATAGCAAAAGAGGAGTCTCCTTCCCCCTGCACCACTTCTCCACTCCCCCCAAGGGAAATTCAGTGCATGTCCTTAATAATAATAATATACATTCTACCACTGTAGCATGCCATGTGCTATATACTATAGTGGAAAGGGAGTAGTGCAATGTATTAATACAGGAATGTTCAGATTCAAAAAGAATGCAGTGAAATATGTAATTTCCCAAGTAGCTATCCAAAGCTGAAAAGGGTCAGCCAAAGAATTCACAACAGGGTAGAGATCTGAGCACCGTTCTCCCCAATCCACACTCACTAGATCATACTAAGCAATGTGTTTGTAAGCTTGGAGGTAAATGAAATGTGTGCATTATGAGCCGTGCCTTCTGGCATTGCCATCAGGGTGACATTTGCTGTTCCTTTCCAATATAAACATCCGACTACACTAAGAATGTATTCTACGTGTCAAAATCTTATGGTTAACTATTTGTGTGGCATTGTGTAAAAAATACGATGTTTGGCCCCAGCATTATCCTTTTAATTCTTACTGCAACCAGATGAGGGAGTCATAATAACATTCACATTCCAAATGAGCACCTAACCTGTGAGACAATAACTTGCCTGAGGCATCCTAGCAACCCACAGCTGAGCAGGACATTTGAACTCGGATTTCACAAATGCAAAATCAGCACCTTATCTGCTGAACCATACAGGCTCGAATTTAAGCAAAACAGATGGGAGTACAGTAATTATTATTATTATTATTATTATTATTATTATTATTATTATTATTTAACTTTCCATATTTGCTAAGTATCACATATTTGCTAAGTATCAGACTAACCCAGATGCATTCATTGAAATATTAGGAAGTGATATATTGCTGGAGGTGAGATTGCACTTCAGGACAAGACTGAGCCAATAAAACTCATCTTGAGTAGGATGCAACAGATCACTGTGCTGTCAAGTCTAGGGAAACTGTAGAGGCAAAATTTAACAAGCTGGCAAAGAGGAAACATGGGAAAGGGGAAATTACCTAGCCCCTACAGATCTAAAATTGCTCTCTAATCTATACATACTTGGGAGTAAGTCCCGCTAAAACCAGTAAACTTAGTTCTGAGTGAACATGCCCTGGATCTGAATATTAGAGAACTAAATGTAGTGCTTGAAGCAGGAGAAAAAAGGGATCTCTAAGCCATTCAGTGCAGCCAGCTGTAGATATTTCCTGCTGTAGCTGCCAAGAGCTCTGAGGTTTTCTGGCTTCTATTCTGATGAAGGGGAGAAGAGATAAATCCTTGTTTCCTTCTTCATTGTGGGGTATAAAAGATGCTTCCCCTCTCTGCCTATATACACCTTCCATTTTTAGAAATGGTTTTGGAGGGGCCCTACCCTGCAAAGTAGGACATCACAGTACTTATTGATCAGAGAGAATGAGAAGCACAAGCAAACAAACTCCATAGGATCCACTGGTCACTTCTAAAGTGCTTCCAAACCCTTTACAGAGCATTCACAACTGTTAGGGGATTTCTCTTTTAAAATTAGGGACCCTCTTTGGTGCCGGAGGTAATAATGAAGCATGGGAATTCAATAAGCACTTTGCAAGGATAGCAATACTTAAATAAAATACTAAAACACACGCAGCCCGGGCAACTGCAATCAGTCTTCTGAAGCAGTAAAAGGAATGCAGAAACAAAGGCTTAAATCCCACTAGCAGGTGGGAGAACAGATTTTGTGGTCAGCAAAAATATTTGATGGCCATTTAATCAACCACCCACGCTAACAAACTATTGGGCTTAGTGGCACAGTTGCTAAATACCAGGCTAGTTCATATTAAGATGCTGAAACAGGGCCCTTTGACCCAAATACAATTCTAGGGTGTCAACTGGGATGAATGTATCTGTCTCAATGCAGTAGCAACATAGCCTCATGGTTGGGAAGGGACGCAACAATTACATCTCCTTCGCCAGTTCTTCTGTCCAGCTGAGAGCTAATTCTGAACATTTGGATCTGGTATATCTGATACCAGGCATTGTGTCAGCAAAATCACTGTATCAGGGAGAAGCTCTGATACAGTTCTACACTATTTTAGGGTAGTATAAAAATAGGCTACCATTCTTCATAGTATGAGGATAGGCCCGCTTATGGCTTGGATAGTTACTTCTGCTGCATAGATTAATGTGCTCTATATGAATTCATTAATGAGCTGTGAAATGCTTTCCAGACAGAGATGGAGCCATAAAAAACAATCTTACAGTAGGTTAGCTTTGCACCCCAAACCTTTGTCCTAATCCTGAAAACGCATACTTTTGTGATCTGTTTTTTCCACTGTAAGTTAAACATATGCTCTTAACATTTGCACAAACCAAACCTTTTTTTCCCATTAAGACCATCTGCCAAGTGTCAGACCAAAAAACTGCACACATGAGAAATGTGAGGCTGTCCTGATTAATTTTTAAAGCCCGCAGGTGCAGCGGTAATGGTGGCCTTTTAATAAACCAGAATGACAGGAACATAATAAATAAGAGCATTAGACAAAGGCACTGCAAGGCTAGCCAAAAGAAGAAACTACACAAAAGAACTTGTTTTCTAAGACAAAGCTGCCACAATCAAAATGCTCCTAACTAGCTGTGGAGCGCATAGCCAATAATCTATCACAAATAGGCAGTTAAAAGTAATCCATTAATAAATTCCAGATATGCACATAATATATGAGCATGCCGGAGGAGCCTCTGTAACATTGTCATGTTTTATTTCCAGGATGATGAGATTCCGCTCATTTTATTTAATCATAAAACTTACATTACTGCCTCTAAAAGTGTTTTAGAGGACTATTAAAATTGCCCCTCTATCGTTAGAATTGTGCGGAGGCTAGTAAATGTCTTTTAGGGGGGAAGGCAGGGCATATAATCTCTTGCCCATGCATGTCATGGTCTTTACACTTAGTATCTGTTTGTTAAAACCTCCATCCATTTAACAACGTACCTGTTTCTCCCTGTCCAGCTGCTGCTCAGAGGCTCGCACCACAGTAAATAAATCTGCATCCTGCTCAGCTTTTTGCCAACTTGGTTAAGACATAAGATGATCCCTGCTGGATTGTTCTCAATCATGGTCAGCCAAATGCCTATGGAAAGCATGACATGAGTGCAGTGGCATACAGGCAACTCTCAGTTTACATGGGGGTTATGTTCCAGAACAGCACGTAAAGCCAAAATCGCATATAGTCAAAACACATTGGGTTCAGTGGTGGGTGGGGTAGTCAAAGTCTTTTGTCCCAGATGCCTGTCCACTTTACACACAAGTTAAAGGCATGTAAGTTGTGAGCTCCCTGTGCTCCCATATACTGACTCTGATACTGTAGGCAATGCATAGCCATCATGTTTATGAGACAGCGAGAGCCTTAGCCTCCTTGAATCTGATGCAGACCAAGTATCCAATGGAGCTCCAGTCTCAAAGAATTGGAGCAGTAGCTACAGCAGAAGGAAGATGCACAACAGAGCTGAGGATGAGGCATTTCTGAAGGCATGGGAAAGCACACAGCAGGATGCTTAGCTTTGGTCAAGATGATCTGCAGGTTCACTGAGCAGGAATGCCACATGTGGAGATGGGACACCCGACTGAAATAAAATTGTACCAAAGAGTTAAGAAAAGGTTATTGCTGAAGGCTCTGCAGTAGATTAATTTTGCTTTTACCCTCTGGACTTAGTTGAGGAGCTCTACAGTATTTGTCGGGGAGGATTTCCTCCCCCCTCATGGTAAGATTGTCTAATGACCAACTTCTTGTGTCTTACCCTGTGATGTGTTGGGTGGAAAGGTGTGTCCGCTGCTGTGCGTATTTGCAGACTTGCACAAATAGGAATACAGGCAACTTAGAAACTGGGATCAGGCTGGGATGAGGAGGGAAACAGAACTGCTTAAACATCACATCTAGATAGCTTATAAACACTATGTACAAAACCTATGCCTCCTCAGGATCCCAGACAGAGCTTCAGCCAACCTTCTTTAATTAGAGGAAATTATTTAGTTCCTTCTATCCCAACAAGGATATCAGTAGAAATACTTTTCCCAGCCAACCTCAGAGACCAAGAGAAGCCCAGATGTGTAGAAACCTGGCAAGGGTGGGACATTTTCAGGCACAAGGTCAAGAAGAATTAAGCACTCCCATTCTCTCCTAGTCACCAAATTCCCATTAATTAACCAGGAGATGCAGGTTGCACATATTTTCTAGTATAATATATAAGCTAGTCCTATGATCTGCATATTTTATACTAGTCTCACCATTCCCTATTATAGGTCCAAGGAAAAACACAGTAGACCTTTACTGTTATCTACAGTATTTCATTATGCTCTCTTTTCACATTTACAGCTGAGAAATGTTCTCCCCAGTTTGCTACTCTCCTTTGCCAATATGTTCTGTGCAGGAGCGTGGTTTGCTCTCCCTTGCGCTACCTCAAGCCAAATTAAACAGCTGTAATGAGGACAATTCCCTGTTGTTATGCTTAACGAGTCTGAGGAACACTTTCCCTCTGCGGTGGTGAACTGATTAATCAGCCTACAAAGTTGCACACCCAGGCACCAAAGGTGGTTTTATCTTTCCAGTAATGGAAAAGGTGTGTCAAGATTCAAAATGCTTTGGAACTGGTTATATAAAATAGTAATGTACCCTATAAATTTTAGGTAGAAAACAGGAACATGCTGTTTTCGATAGTGGTACTTACACTACTTATCTTGGCAACACCACTAGGTGGATCAGACTCAAATGTTAGAAGCAGAAGCTGCCAATTTCGCATGCAGCCAGGTAGTTTTTGTAACAGAACGTTTCCATTCAGTGCACTGAATGAATCCGATTAGTATCTTGACATGATATACTGTAGGCGGAAAAAAGGTAGCAGTGACTTAAAAAAAATTGTGTATAGATATCTGGGTGTTGTTGGTAACACTGTAAAGCAATCACACAGTTATCACTGTGTGTTCCAAACTCTTCTTGGATCATGCCACAAATGCTCTTCCATGTGCCAAGTGATGCTGTGAATTGGTGCCTCCTAACCTTGAAGATTCATTGACATATCTGCAAGTGTAGCATTGCTAATTTCTCAGGCCACAGAGATTGCCCTCAATTTGTTTATGTTCCATTCAGGAAATAAAAATCTGAGCTCTGTGGCAGCCGCTCAACCTGGTAGCATAAATTGCAGCAGTATTTTTTAAAAAACAAAAGCTGTCTCTCTCCCCCCCCACTTTAATGGTGAAAACTGCTCCTTAAAATGAAATGGAAACAAGCCAAAGGCTGCCCTTGTTATCTGTGTTTATATTCACCGGCTCCATTCATTCAATCAATCCATGCATGCTGACAGAATGTCTGCACCTGAGGAAAGAACTGAGCATTATTGCTTTAAATCTTGCTATTATACTAACGCATGTTTTTTTGCTGCAGCAGAAATAAAGCGGTGGAAATTCTGACAAACAGAAGAGTGTAAATTCAAGAGCTGGAAGACGTTGAAGGGACAGCAGGTGCATCCACATCAAAGCTTTTCTCCATGCAGCTGTAACTTTCACGACTATCATTGACATGGCTGATAAATCAAAGATGTGTTGACCTTGGACAGCATTGCACAAGCAATTCCCTTTATTCAACTAGGCTTTTTGCTAGGATATATAGTTGGCCCAATTGGCTACCATATATAAGGGACAAACAGGCTTTTCTTGAGCTTCCTCAATTTCTTTCCCAGCAGTTTTGTTGCAGATGTCATTTGTCGTCAGCCATGAAAAGAAAACAAGCCCTGCTTACATCTGAATATCCTCATGTTCTCTTCGCAATAACAATTTAAGGTATTCATGCTGCATAGAAGGCACAGTACATCCTTGCATCTTTGTTCCTGGCAAAGCACTGCAGTTGTTTATCAGCTGGAAGTCTTTGATAACACACTCTGCCTGGAACTCTGGAATCTCAGAAGTTGCTTAATAAAAATGTAAGTATGTTAAGACTGCAGTCCTATGCATGCTTAACTTGGAGGAAATCTCACTGAACTCAAAGGAGCTTACTTCTGAGTAGATATGCATAGGATTGCACTGTAAGTATACCTCTCAAAATGCATTAAGAATGAATTTATATTATTTTGTTTAATAGTATTGAAACACAGATCAAGATGGCGGATGTGGCCAGAGGCTCACAATGCATATGTATAGAATGTCATGTGGCCTTTCCTTCCTCCTTCTTCTGTACAACTAAAAGAAGCCAGGATGACCCCAACCATGAAGAACTGAGTGAATGGATGGGGAAATAGGAGGCGGTAGAGGTACAACGTACTGTAATTTGAACATACTTTTAAATTGTAAATTGCCCAGAAACCTCATAGTGAAGAGCAGTTAAGAAAGCTAAGTAACAAGAACAACATAGTGACCCTTCTCTCTTAGCCCAAAATATTACTCGGGAGGAATGCAAGAGGAATTGGATCTGAAATATACCAATTTTTGATAAAACAGCTAAGACTGCTAGATTTTAAGCCATCCTTTTCCACTAGGCTCACAAGAAATGACATAATGGCAAAAGCATAAAGTATACCATTACATTAAATCTATAACTAAAAGCAGATACCAGGCTCAAAATCAGCCACATATGATCCAATCCTTATTCTAGTCACTTCCTCCTACATAACAAAATATGCACAGAGAAATAAGTCTTGGAGGACACCAGAATTTATATGTTGTTTTTGCAATTACGTTTGCATCCTGCAGAAGATGCTGATTTAGGAAGCTGAGGCCCACCTCCTCAGCAAAAGGTGAAGGTATTTTGTCAAATTATCTGCTATCTAATTAAATTCAGGGTGTCCATTAATTTAGCGCAACTAACTACGTATCTAGCAATTACATTAAGGCTTCCCAAACTTTCCAGGGCAGGCTAATAATAATTGAACGCTGCACATTGATTCTGAAGAGCTATGTCCTGCCAGCTGCCATGAAAACAAATAGAGTTCATCTAAGGTCATATCTTCAGCCAGTGCTTGCAACTACTGTTGAGATTTTTGTTTGTTTGGCAAAATTCTTTCCCTCTATTAAAAGGTTTAAAATGCAAAACGGCTTTAGTCGTGAAGTGGCATGCAAATCAAGCCACCTTATTATTTAAAGAAAATGGGAATTTTCTTTAAGCAGTTGTTCCTCAACAAATACATGGCATGTGCATGATTACGGTCACCTCCAGATTGTCAGTAATTTATAGGAGGAATTCAAGCCCATACTGAAGTCCAATGGCAGTGAATTAAAGCGCTCTGCTACCCTAGCGCAACAAATCCATTTTTTTAAAAAAATGGACTTTTTGCAGTTAGGTAAGTGACTGGGAAATGCACTGAAATGGTGGGATGAACCATTGAAGGGATTGAAGGGAAGACAGATAAACAACACACAAGCAAATCAGGGTGAGTGTTCACTGTTGTGTAACCTCCCTGCAAGCAAATCAGAATGAAAGCTCAATAAAGACTACTCATAAGTCTAACCTTAGTGTTAAAAAGGTCATTTGGAGGAGTCCTGTGTGTGTGGATGGATCTCATCTATTTCATCTGCCTCTATAGTCCATATATCATAAAATTAATATACAGGGACATGTAGGGAGAAGCTATATTGAAGTTACTCCATGAAGGTTAAATGCCTTCCTCTTTGAAACTTGCCAAAGCCTGAAAGCCTGAAGAGCAGTCTTGATCATGAATGGGAAACTGGAAATAACCTCCATCTATTGGATTCTCCATGGCAGCACTGCAAAAAACGATTCTTCTCCCTGGCATGCCCAGAGCAGCCTGCCCTTAAATAAACTGCCTCTTAACAACTAGCTCAGCAGAACTGCAGCCCTTCTCTTTGTTCTTGTAATGCAAAGCCTTTTCTCTAGATTTCAAGTAATAGTTGGGCTGAAAACAACATTTTGGTTTGGAACATGAAAAGGGGAAATTATGCATTCTTGGGATATGAACTAACTTTTACCCAAATGCAGGACTTGGGGGAGAAAATGGAGACATGATTCACATGATTCTGAAATTGGAACAATAGAGCACAGCTTATTTCCTGCTTGCTCCAACACAGCACAGTATTTTGATGCTGAAATAAAGGCTTCAGATATCAGTTTCAAGGGTTGGATTTTATGTGTTGTTGTTTTTTTAATTGCTTCTCCAGATATTTGCCATCAGCAGTCCATTGGGGCAGATTCAGCGTGGGCTTGGGATACACAATTCTCTTGTGCAAGAGAATATATTCATAGCAATTTTTATAATATTTTCTTAATCAGGAAAGCTAATAAATACCATGATGGTGTTGCAAAGCATTTTCAGACATTGTTATTCACTAGAGGAAAGTAGGATTCTAATAAGCACAAAAGCTCCCACATTTCATCACCCGCAAATTTCTCTTTTATTGCTCTAAACACATTAAACTGTTTTTGTTTTCTTAAGGACAACTGAAATTGCTTCCTTGCCTGTGGGGATGCTAATATGTATCTGTGATAAGAAAGGAAACCATATACAAAAAGAGAAAGCTATACTGTGTATGTGCTGAAGATTTAGGCAATAACGAGGAAACCAAAATATTTTCTTTTTCTTGGAATCATTTCCCCTTTGGCTACTCAGGTTTGATAAAACCAAAGCAAGATTAATGTTCAGCTCACTCCAGGAGATGAATGATCATATTTCAAAGTCAAGGAATTCCCAAGCTCAGGCACATTACGACTTCAGAATATATCCACCAGAGTGCAGAGGAAAACTAATTTGTAACCCCAGATAATTTGGACAGTTCCTTTTAGCGGATTTGCACCTTGGAGTTACCAAGTGTTTACTCGGAAATAAATCTCATTTGTACCTTCAAAGGAGGGCCAATTTCATGCCCATAACACCCAAAATTCTGATCAAAAGCCCTTATATTCTGTGCTCAAAATAAATGATGCAGATCGTTATTCCTTATGCGCATTTATTCAGTTTGCATCTTTTAATCAAATACAGGAACCCTGGACACAAGATGGCCAAGATGAGATGGAACTGTCTCTCCATCTTCACTTGGAAGAAGTGAATTAAAGAATACCCACTTATATAATCTGACAGAGGGTTCTTCACCTGCTCATCCACTATGGAACAGCAGCAGAGTGTATTCCAAGCCTCCCATCTGGTACTTAAAAGCCAAAAATGTAGAGGTTTCCCCCCACCACTCAAGCGTGATTGACTCACATGTGATCATGTATATGTGCAGTACTGGAGAAAGTTCCACAAGAAGTGGTCCTTAGTGTAATAAGCAATCAGATACAGTTATGGTTAACAATCACAAACTATGCCTTCACCGGGCAAGTCTCTTCATACTGAACCTGTCCTTCTTCCCGATTTGCAGTTTAAACTTATACACACACAATATATTGCACTGCAGTTTAAATGACTGCAAGTTTAATGCTATATTGCTAGGCAAACACCCACGTGTGCTTCCTATGTGTGATTCAGTGCACTGAAGGCTGTTTTTCACCCTTGTATAACCATTGCAACACGTGTATGCAGTGAGCTGAAGCTCTGAAATTTTTATAAGGTTAGTATTCCTAGAGTGCAAAGAAGGCGAGCATGTTCATCAAATATTAATTTGCATGGTTTGTAAACTGCAAGATGCTAACATTTCATTTTGGACCTTCACACACAAAAAATCTTCAAAAGGCACAACTCTTGTTTTGATCTTCCAAGATAACCGATTCCTTTGGGCTTTGACCTTTCTGCCTGTCATCTTACTGACAGCGTCCTAATTTCTGAACTCTGGCTACACTGCTGTGAGACAGGCAGGTGAGCTGGCTCGCAGGGGATGGATATGCTGAAAGACCACTCAGAGCTCTAAAAGAAGCAAAGGCTACTTTCCTTTGGAGTGTGTTCTCCTTCCATACCTGGTTACAACAACAGAGCTGCAGCCAAATGAACATGTCTACCTTTGCTATTGCCAGTTTGGGTTTGTAGGAACATTATTGCTTCAACAAGTGATCTCTATTCTCCTCCGCTCCCACCCTGACAAGATGCTTCCCATATTGCTCTCTCTCCCCATAAATACATATACATTGTGATTAGTACTAGTGAACTTGCCCTGACCTATTATTGAAATGGACTGAGCTGAACTCGAATGAATTTGGGCCCAATTTGAATTAAGAATGGGAGCAGGAGGCACAGAGAGCTTTCCATCTCTATTACAAGATTAGTGCTGAAGACCTGTGCTGCCCCAAGACCTCTCAAAGTATGTTTGGGGAAGGGAGGGGCTGGAGTTGGAAACTCGTTGGGCGCAGAGGAATTGTGGAAGGAACCAGCTGGGGAACCCCCAAGAGAGGAGGCTCAGAGCCCAAGGATGAGTGGCGGGACAGTAATGAGTAGTCAAAGGGAGAAGACTGGGCAGAGAAGCTGTGTCGGAAGCTGAAGAGGCAACAGGGCTTGGTGAGCTGGGAGAGTCTGTGGGAGAGAGAAGTGCAGAAGCTGAACTAGGAAAGTGGGATGAGGGAGGCCAAGAGGCAGAGATGAGTCAGTCACAGGTGACTCCTCTTCCTGCTACAACAAGCTCCCTTCCTTCCTGGTCTCCCAGAACCAGAAGAGGCATGAAAAGGGCAGAGGAGAGGTTGGCTGCATGCAGACACAGTCTCCAATTGCTTGAGAACCCATGGAACAAGATCTACCAGGGATGAGCTGCTGTGCTCATTAGGCTGATACTATTGCCAGATCTATGCAGATCATGCTATTGCTAATAAAAAGTTAACTCCAACTTGAGTGGTGTGATTTACTGCTGGCTTGCTCCTATCAACTGGTGGTACATATCTGGACTTAATTTGCTCAGGATCAGGGACTAGAATAGATGGTTGGTGCCAACACTACTTTTAATTTTTTTTAATACCAAAGCATCAAACAGCTGGGTGAAAATACAGATATGCCATGTTGTGGCAGTAACCTCTAACAGAATTATATGGATGTCACCAATATTTGTTCCGAGAAACAGCTGATTCTTGAGGTCTGCCCCTTCATATCTGAGAGCGGATCCTTGTGGGACTTTGGAAATGGTTTGGAAAGGATCTCCCCATGCGAAACTTCATGAGGCCTGAACAAATCAGGCACCATACCAGGCCTGTGCCCTGTCATTGCTGCTCACCACCTGCTCAATCATTTTTCAGGTGGCCCATTAAGAAGCAGAGTGCTGGAGCCGAAATCGTTTCAAAGCATCAGGCAGCCTTAGAGAGTTGAGACTGATAACACAATCAGGAAGGCAGGAATGCGCTGTTATCTTTTCTTAAAAGAAAGCCACAGACTTTTATATCAGGGATGGGAAACCTGTGACTCTCCAGATGTTGGTGGATTAATGCTCCCATCATTCTTTATTAGTCATCACATTGACTGGAGCTGATGGGGCTGTATTCCACAAACATCTGTAGGGCTACAGGTTTCCATCCCCATTTTATATGAAACAATTGTTTCATTTAGGATCCCTAAAGTTACTATTTACTGCATAGAAACTTCAGTAGGTCTGGTTGATTGACTGATTGCAAAACAAAGTACACTAATCTCATTCACATACACTACAGAACAATATACATTCAAGTTGCATTTGCTCCTGGGTTGTTTTTTTAAAGAAGATCCTTCCCCCCATTCCCCCCATTGACATTTTTATTAAAGCTTTTCATGACACAATAAGATGTAGAAAACTAATATACAAAACAAAGAACTACAAAAAATAAAAATAGAGTACGGAGTCCTCTCTTAAAGGTAGTTCTTAACCCTTACCACCCACAGAAGGAAGCCCCTTCCCAGCTCTCACCTGGGATCTTTCCTTTCTCCTCCCAGCTTCTCACCCTTGGGAGACCAACATTTCTCTGTCTCCCGCCCGGGTCCCTCCATCAAGCATCTACCACCCCCCATGAGTGTACAATCCCTGGATCCTAATAAAGGCCCTGAGCAGAGGACACTGAAGAAGAAAACGAAAATGAAAAAGAAGAGGGGGGAAAGTGAAAAAACAAAAAGAATAAAGGAAAGAGTGAAAAGAAAAGAGAAACAATGAAGAAAAATAAAAAGGACTTCCATTTTTCCATCTGCCAATTGCATTAAAGCTAAAGTTATTTAAGAAATTCATTCCCTGAAAACAGGGAATGCAAGCGTGGTTCCCAAATTATTATTATTGCTAGTAAATGTCAACCTTGATAAGAGAAGATACTTAAATACCAGCAAAAAACTGTTTTGGTAGAACATGATATCTGCTCCAAGCCCATTCATATGGGAGTCTGAAAGGACTCCAAGGCTACAACCCTATACACATTTACCTGGGAATAAGCCCTATTAAACCAAGAGGTTTAACATCCTGTCTGAATAGGCATGAATAGGCTTGCACTCTTAATCTTCCTGTGATTTACATGTCAGGCTCAGGTATTCCAATAAGAGTTTGGGATATGCATACTGGGATTAAGATTAGAGGTCTATATCAAATCTCCGACAATTGGGTGGGTCTCATAATCTGGTGTCTGCTTATTGTAAACGGAACACCACAGCAGTGTTAAGAGATCATATAAGAAAGCATTAAAACCACCATAAAGGATTCAATCACAAAAGCCCTCTTTAACATTTTACTGTTTTTCAAGTATTATTTTACACTACATTTAGTTTTAGGTGTAAGGCATGCTGCTAATGGGGAACGATCAGGTTCCTGCAATTTGCTGGCGGAAGCCAAAGCTCATTAGACCACAGGTATCACTGAACCTTGCATAAATGTGGGGGGAAACTTGTAGATTGCTGTAACTATCTCAGGTTTTACCATCTTCCTTCACATGGACTCCAGGGTCCTTGGCAAGTCATAATACAGTGGTACCTCGGTACAGCAAGTCATAATACAGTGGTACCTAGACAGCATATTAAAAAGCAGAGACATCACCTTGCCGACAAAGGTCCATATAGTTAAAGCTATGGTTTTCCCAGTAGTGTTGTATGGAAGTGAGAGCTGGACCATAAAGAAGCCTGATCTTCGTAGAATTGATGCTTTTTAATTATGGTGCTGGAGGAGACTCTTGAGAGTCCCATGAACTGCAAGAAGATCAAACGTATCCATTCTTAAGGGAATCAACCCTGCTCACTGGAAGGACAGATCCTGAAGCTGAGGCTCCAATACTTTGGCCACCTCATGAAAAGAGAAGACTCCCTGGAAAAGACCCTGATGTTGGGAAAGATGGAGGGCACAAGGAGAAGGGGACGACAGAGGACAAGATGGCTGGACAGTGTTCTCGAAGCTACCAGCATGAGTTTGACCAAACTGCAGGAGGAAGTGGAAGACAGGAGTGCCTGGCGTGCTCTGGTCCATGGGGTCACAAAGAGTCGGACACGATTAAACGACTAAATAACAACCTCGGTTTACGAACTTAATCCACTCCGGAAGTCCATTCTTAAACCAAAACTGTTCTTAAACCGAGGCATGCTTTCCCTAATGAGGCCTCCTGCCGCCAGTACCCTTCCACTGTTCGGCTTCCATTCTTAGACCAAGGTAAATTTCGCAAACCGGAACAGTACTTCTGGTTTTGCAGAGTTCATAAACCGAATAGTTCATAAACAGGGCTGTTCTTAAACCAAGGTACCACTGTACAAAGAAGGCAATATACTGGGATTTTCCCTGGTTGCACTTGTAGAGAGCCTTTATTAAGACCAATGAAAATATCACCAAAAAATCAATAGTGCTATTTTCAATTATGTGGGTTTTCTGGAAAATTTTAAAGATATATTCTGGTCCTAAACACTGTATTGGTACATTGCTTAGGAATAATGTCCCTACAATGACTTATGAAGGTGGTCTGCAGGAATACTTTTTAAAACTGCAATATGATATTTTAAGCTATTCTTAATTTCTGTGACAGTGAAACAGGCCTTCAGCTCAGGTAAACTGGAAATCATTTTGTCGCTTGATATGAGTACATATCACTCTCTTTTTTACCCCTATGAAGCTTTGGAGTCACTTAAACCGAAGGAGAAGCAGCAGCAGCAAGGAAAATGGATAAAAATCAATTGTAATAAAAATACCGCAACTGTACCAGCTCAGGGACGGCACATTCTCGCTCTCAATAAGTAGAACACACTCAGGTATGTCGCCGCCTCATAAAATCAATCATTAGAGCAAGAAGAACAAGCCACTTGGTTATGTATTTTAAACTGGCATTCAGGCTATTTTGTTATAGCAAAGACAATCCTTTCCCCTGAACTAATCTAAATCATATTCTAGCTTTAGGAGACAGACACTCTTCTGGTATTTTCCTCACTTTCATCCTAATAACAAGATGGTCAAAGAAGCAACTTGTTTAGTAGAATTAGTTTTACACTGCAAACCCATGTCCTCCAACATTTCTCTGATGATTTTATTATTTGTACCCAACCCATCTGACTCGATTGCCAGATATGGCTTCCAACATATATAAAAACATAATAAAACGAAACGTTAAAGAAACTTCCCTATACAGTGGTACCTCGGGTTACAGACACTTCAGGTTACAGACTCCGCTAACCCAGAAATAGTACCTCGGGTTAAGATCTTTGCTTCAGGATGAGAACAGAAATCGTGCTCTGGCGGCGCGGTGGCAGCGGGAGGCCCCATTAGCTAAAGTGGTACCTCAGATTAAGAACAGTTTCAGGTTTCAGGACCTCCAGAACGAATTAAGTACATAACCAGAGGTACCACTGTACAGGGCTGCCTTCTAAAGATTATATAGTTACTTATCTCCTTGGCTCAGGGATCACATAACTCCATACTCTCCAACATTTCACTGTTGAAAAGAGGGACATCCTGCAATATTTCTCCAATGAAAATAGGGCCGTCCTAAGGAAAAGCAGGACATTCCAGGTTCAAATCAGAAACCAGGATGGCTTCTGTAGATCAGGACTATCTCTGGAAAATAGGGATACTTGGAGGGTCTAAGTTTCTTAAAGCCCTTGAGATTGGAGCAAAGAGAGAGAGAATGCAAACCCCTTGCTCCATGGAGCGGGTTCACAGCTGTGCTAGCACGAGAAAGGAAGCAGACCCTGGTTGCTTATCAGTTTTAGAAATTAAACCAGGACTCCTCTCAATTAAATGCCTCCCAGACTTGCAATTTCAACCACGTAAGACATGCTGTAAGAGCCCGGGCTGTAGTTAGGGATCATGGGAGTTGTAGTCCAATAACATCTGGAGAACTACAGATTCCCTATTCCTTGTGATAACTGAAGCAGAAAAATTGAGTTTCCTTGGAGAGAATACAGTACCGAGGAGGAAATGTCAGTATCTTCAAAGCCTATGGCAAGAGCAACATCCAACATCACATCTTAAGGTGAGGAAGTAACTTGACAAGGTACGGAACCAAACAGAGAACAAAGATAAGATGGAACAGATATACAACCTGCCACCCACCGACAGAAACCCAGAAAGCACATTCTTGGATATTGAAGTTGAAATGTACTCAAGGCCAAAAACTGATCATTACTGCTCTGCTACCATCTGCTTTGGGGAAATGAGACTGCCGGGGTATTTTAAATGTTGTATGTATATACTCTCCAGATCTGTGTGCAGTGGTACCTTGGTTTACAAACTTAATCCTTTCTGGAAGTCCGTTCTTAAACCAAAACTGTTCTTAAACCAAAACTGTTCTTAAACCAAAACTGTTCTTAAACGGTTTTGCAGAGTTCATAAACCAAATTGTTCTTAAACCGGACTGTTCTTAAACCGAGGTACCACTGTACTTCCTTTCTTCTGCAAGAATGATCAAAACCTAAGTTTCTTCTTATAAATACAGAGCAACTACCACCGACGTTTGAAGAGTTTTGTCAGTGAGGGACAGGAAGTGTTTAAGTTTTAATAAAAGAAATGTCTGTCAACTCTGTTCAGGTCTGTCTGAAGGCAACACAATCTGATCTGGCAGCTCTTCCCCAAGTCCTTAAGGTGTGGATAGTCTGCTTATTTAAAAAATTGTATTTTCATTCTAATTAAAGTTATATAATTTGTTTCTTTGATCTGAAGAAAAGCAGGATTTGATCATTCTTAAGATTATAGACCAACTTTCTGTATGCGCCCCAAACCCTCTCCTCCACTTTGAACCAGTTCAGGGGAAATTTTATCAGTTATTGTTTTATATACTCCAAAGTTAAGCCCTAGGACTGAAAACAGATGCTGTGGGTGACTCCTGTTAATTTCTGGCAAAAAATAAACCTTGGAATGAGGTAGGGGGGAGGGCATAGCACAGCTGCCATAACTGAGAAACACTTGCAGTACCATAAGGATTAAATATAAACCTGACTGTATGAGGATGCATTAATAAGAAATGCTTTCCATATTATAGTAAGTGGGCAAAGTCTCCACACACTGCCTTTTCTGGTCATAAATTGAACTTCCATAACTAACCATGAAATCCCTAGCTGGGCTGTCATGGAGTATGGTAAGGATATGGTTTGCAAGTTTACATACATAACTTAAATTGTCCATAGAGGACTCTAACAAAGACATGCATTTGGGGGCTTTGGAAATTCCATGTGTGAGGACACTTTGTTTGCATGCGTGCATAATGCTTGGTGCCATTCATACAACTGCATTCATAGACTTGTCCTGATTCACAAAGAGAGCATTCCCTTCATCCAAATGAACACAAATACTCTTGTGGGCCGGGGTACTCTAGCGCATGCGCATTACAACTCCCACACTTGTAATCATATCCTGGCTTGGAACAGTTGCTCTGCTTTGCCCAATCTGCATTTCAAGTTTTCCAAGACACCAAGCATTATAATTAAAATAAACACATTTATTAGTCATGTGATAATCATCACCATCTGTTCAGGGGGTTGCTTCTTAATAAAGAAAGCACACAGGATACAGAGGTGGAACATCCAAAATGTGAGCCATTCTGGAACTATGAACAACTGGCATTCCCTTGGGTCTGTAGACAGGATTGCCCTGATAAGCACCCAAATTCATTTCTGCATTTTCTTCTCCATCTAACAAAGCACAAACCAGATGGATAACAATATGTTTACAATATGATTTATACTGGTTGTCTAATAATTTTTTTAATATATAGGTGTTGCGAGCAAGGAACTTGCTTCCTAAAAGTCTAGTTACAAATAGGACGGTGTTGTTGTTGTTTAAATTAAGCTTTTAGTTATTGTATATATCATCAACATCAGTGCTTTTTTCTGGGGGGTACGCAGGGGTACGCATACCCATAAACATTTTGTGAATCTAATGGGAGAAGAAACTAAATTTTAAAAACATTTTTAGTTTTCAGAGACTTCCGGGTTGGCGCCTCCGGCAATGGCGGAGCTCCTCCGATCGGGAGGAACTTGCTCCGTGGAAAGCAGGGTCTGACCGCCACGGCGAAGGTGGAGACCCTCTGAAATCACAAGCGGGAGAAGCTTGTGAACCTGGGATTCGGCTGGCACCTTCTGCGCCTCCCCTACTCATGGGGAAACCCTGTTTTGGGGATCCGGAGCGATGTGGGGTGAGTGGCGCGGTGCTTCGAATTGACTGCTTCTTTCACGGAGTGAAGCCGCATTGCTGTTGCCGGAGAGCGCTGACTTTTTCCCATGGACAATTGGATCTTTAAATACCTTAATTTGGCACCGAAACGGGGAAGGTCTTAAACAGGAAGTCCGCCTTCCCCTTTTGTAAATAGATTGAAGCAAAGACGTTATAAGCTAAAGTCTTTGAAAGCTTTTGGCAAAGGATTAAATTTCCATCGATTAAAACTACAAAACCCCCCTTGGAAGCAGGAGAAGAGGGGGGAAATTTGGACTTAGCGAGCCTGCAGGAGAGAGTGAAAAACCAAATTACCACTGCTCTGAACCTGGAAAAGGGCTGCCAGAAAGAGTGAAGTTTTGGGAGAGTTCATTGACTGCGAACAGAACATTTTTGACAGCTAGTTAAATAAGAGAAAGATACTGTTTCCATTGTCCTCTTCTGCGTTTAAAAAGGAGAAAAAGTAACTGGAAATTGAAACTATCTTTACGGCTTGAGTTGTGTTTGAAAGGATTGATACAAGTGGAGACTGTTTCCCTCTAGAGGGAGTCTTTGAAACTGTTACAGGAGTGTAACTGGGGAATCGCCAGCTGCAAGATAAGAAATTGTGAGAACCAGAGATTGACCTTGGACCATTTAAAATGTTGACAGGAGAAGCCATTGTGACGGTATTATGTAAGATAAGCTATTCGCTGGAACAGCTTCATAAGAAGACGGATGACATGTCTTTTAAAATTGACAACTTGGAACAAAAAGTGACTAATTGGAGACAAAAAGTGAGCACCAACATAGAAATAATTCAGGACTTGGTACAAGAATCTACTTTGGCAGGACAAATTGTGGAGGAGAAAGAGAAAGCTGTGGTTGTTGAGCCTAAAGTAATACAAGCGGGATCCTCAGTCTTACAGAAGCAAATTGAGGATTACAAATTGAGGCCTTCTATGATTGAATCTAGAAAAAGCCAGATTTTGAGGATTGGATCCCGGCTTGGACGGAAGAAGGAAAGTTGGAAAGATCCCTCTATGCAGAGATTAACTGACTTTTGGGACATGGACTTGGGTCTGGAGGAGATTGGAGTTCTGGGGGCCTTTGGATTTCGAGGAATTTTGAAACATGTCATGAAACACCTTATAGACCTCAGCTTCAACTATGGAAATTTGGCTGACCTGTCCAGAAGGAATAAAAGCATTGTTAGGTTGGAGTCTTCCCGAGATCTGCTCTTTGGCATTAAAGAATATGAAGAAGACCTGCAGAAGGGACCTGGAAAAGAGTTAAGAGCCTCGGACATAAGATCTCCAGGTTGATGGACTATATGGAATTGATGGAAAGGACTGGCAGAATCCAAAACCAGGGAGAGGAGATGGTGGAAGAAGATTGGAGAATTTAAAGTTTATATATAGAAATACTGTAAAATTAATGAGTGATAGAAAAATGGTGGAAAGAAATTTTATGGCCTTAGCAGAAATGTTATAAGGAGTTAAGCATATATAAGTATTTTAGTTTTAATGAAAAATAAGGATAAAAAATATGTTAAGATATTTATAATATGACAGAAAATAGAGAAAGATGGAAAGGATTTGCTGAAACAATTAATAGAAGTGGAATACAAAAAGGGAGGTGAGAGGAAGTCGAGGAAATAAGGGAATGAAAGATAGACTATGGAAAAGGTGTGATGTATGTTTTTAAATGGTTTTTGTTTTGTTTTGTTTTGTTTAGGGTTAGGGTGGGTTAGGGTTTTGTTTAGTTTAGTTTAATGTGTTTAGTTTAATGTGTTTAGGTTGTGTTTTGTATTGTTTATATATTGTATTGTATTGTTTCTTTTCTTTTTTGTTTTTCTCTCATCTTTTTCTTTTCCTTTTCTGTAATCTTTAAAAGTAATAAATATTATTTTTTTTAAAAAAATAAAAACATTTTTATTTTCTTCTCTAGCACAGTGAATCGTCACTTCCATTGCTACCTCCAATGGCAGCCACATTTCCTGTCACAGTGTTTCCGGAGTCTCAGACAGAATGAGAGTGCCCCTAAACATTTTTTTAGAAAGAAAGCACTGATCAACATGGTGTACCTACGCTGATGGCTGTATACACAGGGAAAGCCAGTCAGATGGGCAGGGTATAAATAATAAAAAATATTAATTATTATTATTATCATTATTGTTTGGTGTATTTAGTGGTGAAAGAGAAGGGGTGCAGAGGAAAAGTGGCAGGTAGCGGAAGGACTAAACTGATTCATCAACTATATTTCATGTGACAAACTAATGTTTATTAACTGGATGAAAGCCCTAAAAACAGCACCTTACTATTTTTAGGCATGGAAACTCATCTATCACAGAAAAAGCCTCAGCATCATGAGTGAGAAGCCACTGAAGGGATGCTAAATGTTTGATGACTTATTATGCTTTTATATCTGTTGGAAGCTGCAAAGAGTGGCTAGCATAACCCTGCCAGATGGGTGGGGTATTATTAGTAGTAGTAGTAGTAGTAGTAGTAGTAGTAGTAGTAGTAGATGATTCTTTGTCCCACATTTAATTTTAGTGCTGAATAAGTTTGTCGACATAAGATATACTGTCTGCGTCTGGCTTTTTTGTTTTTTGCTTTTGACCAGTTTCCAGAATTCTGGAGCTGGCTAGGGAAAACAAAATATAGAATGACTCAGCTGCAGCAGCCTCCGTTCTATAAATAAAAACTCCATGTCTTCAGAAGGGAATTCCAATAAATGGCCATTTCAGTTAATCCGTTTTTCTCGTAAGTTACAGACTTAATAAGGTCAAGGCCTTTGGGTCGAAGTCAGTATAATTACATCAGGTTCAGCCCATTAATGTTAAGGAAAACCAAGCCCTTAAGCAGAAGTAATCGTGTATGTGTTCACATGGCTGCAGGAACGACAACTTGAGGACCCAAGGAGAAATAACAAAATGGCTTGCGTGAATCTCTGAAATGAGTTTGGATGAGAACAAATAAAGAAAAGCACATTAGAGTTAAGAGATTCCTCCACTGGGAGAAACCCCCTCCCCCTCCACAATGCATTGCGCTAAGTTAGCGCGCATCCACATTTCCCACAGCAGCCAATCCGCACTGATTGATGTGGGACACATTGATGTGGATTGTTTGTTTTTTATTATACCCAGCTTCTCCAGTCAAAAGAGGCCACAGAGTTTGGTCCTTTTCATTTGGAAATATTTGTTCCTGCACTTCCAGTTAAGGACTAAACAGCTCGGACAAAGAAGTGCATGAAACTTCTTCAGCATCACCATCAAGGACAACACAATCCAGCAGAAACCACACGATGCCTGCTTTTTAAAAAGCTCTTGTCATGCGGCAGATGGAACATCTGGCAACGCAGCTGCCTGGTAGGTCTTTGATGAGTAATGCAGCAGCAGCCCAAGTCGGCGAGATAGCAATTATTTGAATGCAATCCCAGCAACTGCTAGGAAGCCTAAGCAGAAGTTGGGGTGGTTGGTGTGAAAGAGGGGAGTTGAACTCTCTCCCCTCTCATGTCCCAACAAAGAAATGCATCTCTGAAGATGCTATTTGCCTTTCAGAGGAAGGATCCATTGGAATCAGTAGGAGATTTTTGTAAAATATGTATCAGTTGCATCTATGTGATTAACATCATGCTGACCCTAAGCCCCACGCTGCCATCCATTTAAAATAAGGTTTCCAGATTTTCTTCAAAGAATCCGGGGACACATTTTTTTTTGAAAAGAGAAAAGAAAGTTATTTTTTTAAAAAAACACCCACACACTAATATCTTCTCTTCTGTTGTCTCCTCTGTTGCACGACCTTTCTATGAGCCCTGGCCTGCTCTTTTGGAGCGCTAGCCACCGTGGAGTAGGCTCAGGTCAGGCCTGGGCTCAGCCATGTGTCCTTGCCCTCCTGGTGCTCTCCTACCTCTCCTCCTCAGCATTGGCAGTGGCACAGCAAGGTTGGGGCTCCCCTCTTTTTTCTCCTTCCTCTTTCTCTCTATCCCTTCTCCTCCTCCCTGCGTTGGCTCTGGGGTTTTCTTGCCCCCAGAGCGCCACTGGGCAGTTGGCCCGGTGGCTGGGTGCTCTTGCTCCCGACCCGATTTGGGTCGCGGGGGTCAGCGGTTCCCCCAGTTGACGCACTGGGCATCCCCAGTTCCCCCTTGGCAGTGGCGGTGGTGGTGGCAGCGGCAGTCTCAACAGCCCGGAGCCAGCCTGGTAGCGCAGTTGGCTCTGACTGGCTTCAGGAGCTGCTCGTTGCTGTGGTGCCCACCATTTTGCCTCACCAGAAGTCCCCATATGATGTGTCTTGTGCTGTTGAACCAATCATGCAACATTCATTCCCTACTAATAAATCTACAACATTTAAAATATATATCCGGGGACATTAAATGAAATCCAGTGACATTCTGGGGACGGATTTTGTCCAGGGACAGATTTGTAAATCCGGGGACTGTCCCTGGGAAATGGGGACGTCTGGTAACCATAATTTAAGAGGCATGGCACTGGATATTTCTACAACACAAACATCTCTAATAACACCTCAGCTTTAGACGCAGTGTAGTCTGTTTAGCTCCCCAGAACACGAAAGAAGTCAGAATGGAAATGAAGGAATGGGAAATAAAGAGAAGTAATAAGGGGGGAGAAGGAAAAGCATTGCAAGAGGAAAGAGACAAAAAAAAATTTAAAAAGTGAAATTAAAAGACCTAAGCAAGCATAGCACATGCCCTCCCTAAAGCAGCAACTTTCAAAATGTAGACTGAGTGCACAGAAAGAATAAATGATAATGGAGCAAGATAGGGAACAACAAACAATACTGCAAAGCTGACTTCCTAGCCCTGCATAAAAATTAGAACATTTTCGCCTCTCCCTATAGGACTGGGGCTGAAAGTCAATTTTCTTTCATCTGCTTCAGTGAAGCAGACAGACTCTGAGGGAATGTATCAATTAATGAAATATTGAAATACAGTGTTTTATATATCTCGGGTTACAGAAAAGGAAGATGTAGCTGAAGACATGTGAACCTATATTAACTCTAGAACAATGCAGTGAAAATTTATGCAGAGTGGGAGCGGATTTAAGAAAGCAGTTTCCCACTGAATATGGCCTACAGGGATGTGTTTGTTATAACCAGACTAATACGTGTGCCTTTGGTTGCTAGCCATGTTGAATTATAAATATTTAGATTCAGCTGTCTATTCTCCATCAGTGTGAATAGGCTGCTGTTTTCATTTTTAGTGTTCCATTTATGCCCTTTTATTTACTACTATGTACTAAATTTCATTTATGAGTTTAGAGTTACCAAATTTTAGTGAACACAGAAGTGAAATGTTTCTCTCACCCTGGTTGTCCTTGTTACTTTCTGTGCCTGACTCTTTTGCAGAATAAGCTGCAAGACCGTGCATATTTACTCGGAAGCTAAGTTCCACTGTGCCCAGTAAGGCTTGCTCCCAAGTAACAGCTTTATGGATTGCTATCTAAAATTGTGGCAATTCTGATCCCCGTTTTTTTCAGGGGGCGGGGAAGCCATAACTGCTTAAAGTGGTATGATATTTCTTTAAATGTAAAGTGCAGATGGGGGCTATGTCTAATAGTACTCCTGAAAGTACATCTAATAGTAATCCTGGTCTGACTGAACTGGCTACCAGTTAGCTTCCGGGCCCAATTCAAAGTGCTGGTTTTGACCTATAAAGCCTTAAATGGCTCAGGACTGAAATATCTCAAGGACCGCCTCTTTCCATATGAACCTATCCAGTCCCTGAGATCATCTTCTAAGGCCCTCCTTCGTGTGCCACCTCATTGAGAGGTTTGGAGGGTGGCAACACGAGAATGGGCCTTCTCTGCAGTGGCTCCCATCTGTGGAATGCTCTCCCCAGGAAAGTTTGCCTGGTGCCTTCATTAACTACCTTTAGGCGCCAGTCAAAAAAGTTCCTTTTTAAACAGGCCTTTGGTTGATCATATGCCCTTTTAAAATGTGGGGTTTTTTTAGGGGGGGGGGGCTATTGGGTTGTTTTTGTTTTTATTACGTATTTTGTGATATTTTTTTCTGTGAACCGCCCTGAGAGCCCCAGATATAGGGTGGTATATAAATAAAATTCAATAAATAAAATAAAATAATGAATAGAATAGTAGGCATTTACCTCCTGGCTTGCTCTTTGCTCATTTTCTACCCAAAGTGATGTAGCTGCTGTTCTCAGATATCGCCATCATATAGTGTTAGCCCAGCCTGTCTGCCTGAGTTCACCCACTTTCTAACTGTACACACGGGGAATAGATGTGCCTTTTTGTTGCATGTTTGCGCAGGACCCTATTGTCACGTAGCCCTGATCCATGACCGAACCAGCATTGTCATGATAATCATCAAAGCTGATGGCTATTTGGTGTACAGGTGTGTGGCAGGCATTATAATGGCTCCCTGCATGTTTGGCTTGGGCTTTGTGGGGGGAAAGGACAACTTGTACATAAAACTATGCTATCAAGGAAAGGTTGTCCAAGGCACAGCCAAGTGACGCAACAGGAGTCTCTGTCACAGAGCAAATAAAATGCAACAATGAGATAAGGGAGTGTTTCTCCACTGCCATTTGTTTCCCAGACCTGAATAGATTTTCTTTGATGCTATTAAGAGTTTGGCCACATACAGTTGGCACAGACATTTCTTAAAATAAATCTAGCTGCCATAAAGGTGGGCCACTTCTTGGAGGGGAACTAGTAACCTGATTGCCCACTTCCAAAACCTTCACAATTTGCTGCCAAAAAAGTGCTAAGTTCTGTGTGTATTCTCTTGGGAATAAAACTCTTTTGATTCTACCCTTTCCCTCAAGTCAGTGCCATGCAGAGATTCCAATCTGATTCACTGTAATTTCCATGGTTTCCCCCCAAATGTATATCTTTCCTCTGATACATACACAAGACAAAGGGTGATATTCGACTATGTTTTACTTACTGAAATCAATGAAGATGAGTAAAGTCCATCAATTTCAATTGGTCTACTTAGTTGAACACCACCCAAACTCCACATCGCTATCTCAATGTATAAAGCTTCCTCCACAAGGCATTTCTTAGAGAAACCTCAATGGGAAGTGGACTATTAAATGACTATTGCCTGCTGTGAGGCTTCCGGTTCCTCTCTGCCTTAATGGAGGCAGCCCCCATGACAGCAGGAGATCATTGGCAAAGGAAAAACAAGGATGATTGAGGGTAATCACCCTTGCAAATTCCCCCCAGGGAAGGGGGGGAATGGGCTTCACTTGCAGTTCATCTTAGTAGCTGGTTCTCACTCTGGCATGGAATGTGGGTGAGCACGGAGGCGCTGAGTGCAAAAGCACTTCACCTGCCGGAAACCCTCCAACGCCGCCATTAAGAAGCAGAGGTTTTCTTATTAATTAGAGCTTAATTGGACCAAAGTACAGGCGCGTGCTAGAAGAGATGAGATCACAAAATATGGAACAAAACCAACTGCAAGAATTTTAAGGTTTGAACTTGAGATAAGACTTCATTTGGTGCGAAAGACGTGGGGGGGGAGCCTTCGGTTTCTTTATATAAAGTTTTCTTCTCTACATTTATGATTCAGCAACCCTTCTGTGAATGTTAGTTCAAATTATATTTGTACAAGCAAGGATGGAAGAAATTGGATTATAAATATGGAATATAACATCAAACGGAACTGCATGTGTAAAAAGGGGGGAAAGTGAGGAAAGCTCTATTTTGCAAAAGGTTTACGATGGAAACAGAGCCGACTCTTCCCCATCCTTTATTATTTACAAAGTGAACTGAATAACGCTAAAAGAACTTGGAATTTAATTTAATTGGAAGTATAATTGCTCGTATATCTTCAGCTGGAAGGAAGGATGAAAAGAGTCTGAACTGCCAAGGAACTGATAAGGTTCTTTATTGAGTTATCTGCAGTTAGACAAACCACTCTTCTTCCCAGGCTGAGAGGGAAAATGGTGACAACAGTTTATTTACTGGGACAGAGCAACTTTTACAGTTGTTAAAGTTCTCAGTGCAAAAACAATGAAGCACGGGATGGAGTGATGGAGAAATTTCTGGAACAATGGGATATCAGCTTTGCCCAAGGCATGACAGATAACTGCAAGAATCGGGGGAAAGAAAGACATAACATCTTACAAGAACAGGAAGAAACACCACGGACAGAATAATTGCCACACACAGGAAGAACAAGGATATTGTTTAAGTTCCACACTTGCAGTTTCATAAATCATTTGATGTGTCAACGCAAACAGAAGTTATTAATATTGCACTTGTTGGATAAGGGATTATTATTACAACTGGAATGAACCGGTAATTGAAACTAATAAGATTTTTGAATGTAGAAATAAAGAAAATCATCAAACCATCAAATCTAGCATGTGGGGGCTGCTTTATCTGAATTATATAATTCAGTATTTGAATGATTGCTATTAATAACTGTATTATAAATTGGTGTTGTTATTACTGGACTAACTGAAAACTAATAAAAATTATTTTTAAAAAAATGCCTGCTGAAATATCCTCAATCACAAAAGTACTTTCTGCAGCTACTGCTACCACAGACTTCAAGTTCTGTGTATAGCTCTGTTCACCTACAAGATGATATACAAGAGAAGAACTATGAAGAGAAACAAAGAAAAAACAAACACCAGCCAGTTTTGCATGTATGAACTGGGCCATATTGTTCCTATAATCCTATAGAAAGTCTTTCACAGGAAAGGGGAAATGGCACAGTGCAGTTTTCTAGTGCCACATTTAGAGGCCCTTTGCTGCTATCATTTATAATATTGCTTTTCAATTTATTCTTTCACAGCAGTTGAAAAATAGAAAACAAAAATGAAACGCTAGCAGACAAGAGATCAAGCAGAGCAAGGAAAACAAATAAAAGACAACAGTCCCATGCTTGTTTACTCAAAAGTATGGTAAGTTCAACTGCATCCAACAGGACTTACTGCCTACTAAGTAATTTGGATTGCTCCCTAAATGATACAGAACAAGCTCCCAGCCACTTGCAAACTAGTTCATTAGTTTAATTTATGGTATAACTGAAACCAATGACACAACTAATGGTCTGAACAAATAATGACAGAGGTTGGATGACCATCTGTCATGGATGCTTTAGCTGAGATTCCTGCATTGCAGAGGCTTGGACTCAATGACCCTTGGGGTCCCTTTCCAACTCTATGGTTCTTTGAAAATCAATTCTGAAACTAATTACTTGAGTGAAAAGGGTAGCTGGCAAATATAAATCTGACCCACTCTTGTTCCGGCACCAACTTAACTTAACAAGCCTAAAAAAAACAAGAACTGGCCTACTTTTGCAAACGGGTACTCTTCAGTTGCAAGAGTAAATATATTTGCACAGACCAGAGAGACTACCGCTTGCAGGTGTCTCTGAGACAAAATTACAAAGAACTTGGCAAAGCCTTACAATACAGTGTGTGTTCACAGTAGGGCAGGTGTCCTTAGTAGCTCATAGTGCTAGACTACCAACCAGCTTTCAGGAACGAAACTCTAAAATATGATAAGCATAGTGAGGACTAGTCATACCATCATCTTCCACAGACAACCAGACTAGATGGTGACTGGAAGGGAGCTTCTACTGTACTTAAGTCTTATGACATCCATGTTAAGTTAATTGAGGGTTCTGAGCTCTGTTTGAGCAGCTGAATTCTTTTGACTTAGAGTATCATGTTATTGTTAAGTCATACAAAAAGTAAAAGGTAGCTTCCTGGCCCATAAGGGGGGGGGGAATCCAAAATCTAAATTAGGACATTGCTTTGATGAGGCCAACCAAAATGTTACAAAATAGTGTGCAAGCTCGCAACTTCTCTAGAATTCTTCATTAGACTTACTTGAACACCTGCTTCTTCCTTCTCGCATTCCATCACAAAACTGTGGCCAGATGCAGACGCCATGGTGTCAGCATTAGTAAACGTCCCTCTCCACTTGTTTTCTTTACCATCTAGCTTGAGTAAGAGTTCTGGAGAACTTGAAAGCTTGCTCACTAAATTGCGGCATTTTTTGTTTGCCTAAAAAATGGTGTTACCCTAATAGGCATTTTGAGATGTTACTGTTCGTAATCTGTGTGCTAATACTATAATACCCATCTCCACATAATTGACGCTACCTGCTGATGTCCTTCTCTAGGTGACCCCACCATCCAAAGTGAGGCAGATGGCAACAAGATGCATTATTGCTTGTGGCACCCAGTTTGTGGAACTCAACACCCAAGGAGGTTAAATTGGATTTTCCTTTGTTTAGGCTTCAAGTCATGATTATTATTTGGTTCGCTCTGGCTTTTTAAGGTATGGTGGGAACTCTGCATTCTGTTTTATTTTAGCTTTACTGAAGATGACTTATTTTTGTGTGTTTTCATGAAATTGCTAACCACCCTGAGATGAGTGGGTTGCATGCTGAAGAGCACAGAATATGCAGCACTTATATTCTTGCATTCATTCCCACTGTGCCATTTTCAATGTATAAATTAGCTGTATAAAAGGGCATGGTTCAAAAACTTTTGAAGGCAATTAAAAAAAAATCTAACAGACCTAACTGGATTTGCCTTAGTCCCAATTAATCGGCATTGCTGCATCTCTTAATGTACAGTTCTATGAAATGTTTGGCAATGTTCCTGTTTATGTCTCAGGTACATTGACAGGGACCTGCTTGTTTAAATTACCACTATAAGACATCAGTACAGATGACTTCTGAAAATTTGGAGGGTTCTGGAAATTTCATCTCCACCTCTGGTATCAGTAAAAGCAATGACTCATTCACAGTGTCCTCATATATAATTATTTTCTCACGGTGAATAAATCACACCAGGAGCATTGATTGGTGTGAAAAATTATAACACAAGGACAGCTGACTCTTTAAAGACAAACTGTTGCTTTTTCTTTTTTGCTGTCCAGACTGGTTTGTCCTGCTGCATAAAATTTAGATCTTGATTTCCACAAGCTGAGGGTTTTGTTTTGGTTTTTCCCTCATTGTACTCATTTTTAAAATCTTCCAGAGTAGAAACCTCATCTACAAGCTGCCAAGCAAGAAAAGAGGCACATTTTCCTAATGCAAGAGATTACATTTTCCTAGTATGAACCAGGAGCCATTTTAAAGCCCAGAAGATCTACTATTACAAACCAGCCAAAGTGGGTTCATTGGGGGGGGGGGACCTTGTAGATGAATTGTATGAGACACTGTTCATATCCTAGCCTCCAAGATCACAACCCCTCAATTTACTTCTGATTTGTTTGGACACAGAAGGGATTAATCAGAGACTGACTGTGGCTGAAGTAGAGTCAGCAACTCCTGGCAAAACGCAAGGCTCTTGGTCCAGATGATTATATAAAGAAGAGCAGACTTGGTGACTTGGTAACTATGTACGTGTTGCATGCAACCCTTGGGGTTGTGATTTTGAGAGGAGGAATGGCAATGGGGGAGCAATCCCCGCCCCCCCTGGCTGTTCGTCAACTCAAAGGCACTCCTAAGCTGCTGACACACACACAAATGTGCACACACACATGCACACGGTTCCAGATGTGTAATTAGCCCTATAAACAGTTAATCTGCATTAACTTCAATTCTTAGCTGGCATAAGGTCATGTTTTGTGACATTAGAGCAATGGCTGGAAGGAATCCCTCAGCCAACCACGAAGACAGGATGCCAGCTTCTTCGAATCAACAGAGCAGCTCAGTACAACAGCTTTATAATCTTTGTTGCCAGGATAGCCAGTATTTTAGGAAGTTGCTAATCGCTCGTGTCATAAGATATACTAATTAGGAACCCTCATTCTTTATCCCCCACACCCAGTGCTATTTTTTCTGGGGGGACACAGGGCTACGCATACCCCTAAACATTTTGTGAATCTAACTTTGACCTCATTGAGGGGCAGTATTTCAATATGAGTAGGAAAATGAAAGTGCCCCTAAACATTTTTTAGAGGGGAGAAAAAAGCACTGCCCATAGCTAACATTTTACTTCTATGTAATATTGCATAGCAGCACCAACATGTTTTGTTTGTTGGTCAATAAAATGCAGTGTGAAGTAACCCAGACAGTTTGGAGAGCTGACAACAACATGCTGTAGAAGGCAGAGAGTCTTCCCCATCAGATTTCTCTCTCAGCTGTCATCATCATCAACCATTAAATCAGGCTGAGGACAAGAAGAGAAAGGAGACTACAAAGCCTATCTACTAAAAGACTAGAAACTTTTGGCTCCTCCTCTGCTTGAAATAGTCCCATTCCAGCTGGACATTACAAGAGCTCTACAAGGAGTTACCAGCTCATTCTTCCCTTTCAACTCAAAGTACCTATATTAAGGTTTAAAGCCCTACATGACTTTGCCCTCAGATATCTAAAATACGTCCTCCATCCCTAAAGACCTTCTGGTCATTAATATTGGCAAAGGAAGTAAGAAATTTGAGGAGTGGTGGCCCACACAGGAGGGGGCTTTCTCTAGGTTGCTTCAAAATTGTGGAATTTCCCTGCTGTGGTGCTAATGACGTTCCTCCTACCTCATAGGCTTTGACAGCTGAAAAATATTTTCGTGACCTACTTGAAAACTATAAATTAACCTGCTGATGGTTGCATATATAGTTCATTAGCTTTATTTTGTTTTGAATGTTGTAACCCCCCCTCCAACCGCCGTCCCGGTGAAGAACAGCTAAGAAATCTAATAAAGAAGGAGAAACGGTGTCTGAATTTTATTTTTTCTGCCTCCCTCCCAAATGCTTTTCCTTCTATGGCATATATTTAAGATTGAAAGCATAAAGATGAGGATTAGCTTATTAACATTTGTAAACATCTGTGGGAGCCTTTTTTGGTTGAAGAACAGGATAAAAATGATTTAAATAAATAAAGTTGCTTATGCCCTGGGTGGATAAACTCTTGTCCTCTACTCCAATTAAAAGCAAGCCCTAGCCACACATTAAATGAATGTTTAATTAACTTCCATGTTGTTATTTGGCTTTCACACTGAAATGGCTGAGCAGTATCTGGCAAGACACAAAGGCTGGCCACATTGCTGCCAAGTAGACTTGGCACAAAATAGGTCAATTCATCTTCACAGGCCCCTGTTATTTAATGCCCCAGTGTAGACTACATCTTCTCAAATTGCTAAACACAACGGCATTTCTTATCCCCAAGTACGGTTTAATATGGAAAATAAAGATTCTTATGTTTTTGTTATCTCCAGGAGCAGAAATTATATGTCTCTGAATACCAGTTGAAAGGGAACTATAGGAGAGGGTTATTGCCCTCATATTGGGCTTCTTATATGCATCTGGACTACACAGACCTCTGGCCTGATCCGACAAAGCTCCTCTTCTGTTCTTATGGCTACAAGAGGGTAGGTTTCAATTCAAGACGGGGAACTTTTGTAGCCCTCCAAATGTTGTTGAACTCCAAATCCCATCGATGCCAGCCAGCAAAGCTAACCATCGGGGGGGGGGATGGGAATCAAACAATAAAACATTAGGAAACATCTTCACAACCAATGTTTACCTAACAATAGCTACGCTGCCACCAGTCATTACCAGGTGGTGGACTTCAGAACTGCACCCTTCCAGATACACTGCAACCTTGCAGAAAAATGTGAGGATTTGTCAAGAGAACTATTAAAAGGGAAACATGTTGTTGTTGTTGTTGTTGTTGCTTAGTCGTTTAGTCGTGTCCGACTCTTCGTGACCCCATGGACCAGAGCACGCCAGGCACTTCTGTCTTCCACTGCCTCCCGCAGTTTAGTCAAATTCATGCTGGTAGCTTCGAGAACACTATCCAACCATCTCGTCCTCTGTCGTCCCCTTCTCCTTGTGCCCTCCATCTTTCCCAACATCAGGGTCTTTTCCAGGGAGTCTTCTCTTCTCATGAGGTGGCCAAAGTATTGGAGTCTCAGCTTCACGATCTGTCCTTCCAGTGAGCAGGGAAACATAGTATGTGCTTAATGGGGCAGTAGTATTTCTTTCACAACCTCCTACTTTGCTTTTTAAACTTAGAAGAGCTGCTGCATGTGCATGATTCTGGATTCGTAAGAACGGGAAAACCTAACTAGGTTGGCTTCTGCAGAGAAGCCAAATGCTCCCCTGGGGGTTCTTCAGAAATCTTGTCTTAGAGCAGGAAGTTGGAGCCAAAAATGTCCCCCTCAAGTCTATGAAAACAGCAGTGGGTACAGTTCAGCTGAAATTCTCTTGAGTGAGCCTCACTGAAATGAAGATTTTATTTATCTCAGAGAGGAAATCCTTTTCTTTATACTTCAGAAAGGTATTGTGAGAACGGCTTCCCTTGGGGTCGAAATGGTAATATCCCAGGCCGACAAGAGCAGGTGCGGTGAGGGGAAGGATTGTAAATTGAAAAAAAGATGGGGAGGGTTACTACTGAGAGGTATTCCTGTAAAAGAAGCAGGTCTGGACCATCGACACCCTGCTTTTCACTTGAATGTAATTTTATCCAAGCTGTGTAGTGTGAGTGGCCTCATGTACATTTTCCCACCCGTTTTAATGCAAAGAGGGCATTAGTTGCTGAGCTTTCTAGCAGCTCCCTTTTGTTATTCACATATCATCTAAGCCTCAGAATGTAACCTAATAACCAAAGAGGTCTGTAACTGGACCTTCACTGATTGTTCAGGTGGAGCTGGGCATGACATGCATTCTTCTGTCTTGATAGGTATTGTGCAAATGATGTGCTCTGAGCAGACATTATCTTTATACTTACAATCAGCAGTGTTAATGGCACAGGTAATTATACCACTTAGCACCACCTTGGGGCAAACTCGATTCCTCTACAAATAATTCTCCAAAGCAACCACTAGCATCTCAGTTCTTTCTCCCAGTTCGGTTCAGAGTCAGAACATATGTGTTAGAGGCCATGGCGGAAATGCAAACCCTCTCCTTTAAATCCATGGAAGAGAAGCGGGTGTTCTGGCTATATCAGGCACAATTTATGGTTCTGTTGGCCAACTGTACTAAAACAAACCAAAAATGGAATGCAGGTTCAAGTTGACAAGGGCTACTCCACAAAATTCCTCAACCACTTCACTTCATCAATTTGGCACAGGAAATGTTTCATTTGAACACATGCCCACACCGTGAATTTTCATGGTAAGAGCAGGCAAAGGTGAACTCTTGCTTTCAGAGGATTCCTTTCATAGGATGAATACCAGATTGCACTGTGCCTTCAAATACAATATTCATCACATCAGACTAATGCTGCAAGGTCATCTCAGGAAACAGACTGGGCAAGGTTCCTGGTGAAGATGAGCAATGAAGAATGCTTGCCTTGTGCCTTTGTCATTCATATTTGGGGTAAATGTAGATTCTACATGAACAGCAATATATTATGCTGGTAACTTATGAAAGTTGGAGCACAGGCTTCTGCTGAAATAAGTTATCTTCTCCCCAAGCTGTTGCTTAAATATGCTGTAGCTTAATTCTTGTGATGGTTCTTATGCATTTTTGCTAGGCTGTACATTAATACTGTTTCTGCATGCAGTCAGCATTACTTCATAGAACAAATAAAGAGATTTCCCTCACAAATAGTCTTTCTACTTTCATTGTGTATGAAAGGGGAGTAGAAATCTGTGGGAATTTGTACTTCCTTAATAGACAAGACTACAAGAGAAAACTCGACCTGATCACCTAAGAGAGAAGATAGAATATTTGAAGTGTGAAATAGGCATTTCCACTGATGTTGGGCTGTAACATGTGTGTGTGTGGTCGAAACAGAGAACCACACAGGAGGATACAGATAATGGAAGTTACCTGACATGGCATTTAAGTCATATGTTCCAGGGTGTACCTTGGTGTTGGCCAGGTTGGCACCTGCCAAGGACACAGGTCCTGAGGGATGAAAAAAATGCTCCTCTCCACTCTAGTTCAGCTCTTCTGGCAAAGGCAGAAGGAGAGGGTCTGGCCAAGGGTACAAGGGAGCCTAGGTATATGCTTCTGAATGTTTCCAATCTTCAAAACACTAATTGTTTGGGAACAGGATTCAGGTAGGTAGCCATGTTGGTCTGACGCAGTAGAAATATATTTTAAAAATAATAAATTATCCAGTAGCACATTTGTTGTTGTTTAGTCTTTTAGTCGTGTCCAACTCTTTGTGACCCCATGGACCAGAGCACGCCAGGCACTCCTGTCTTCCACTGCCTCCCGCAGTTTGGTCAGGCTCATGTTTGTCGCTTCGAGAACACTGCCCAACCATCTCGTCCTCTGTCGTCCCCTTCTCCTTGTGCCCTCCATCTTTCCCAACATCAGGGTCTTTTCCAGGGAGTCTTCTCTTCTCATGAGGTGGCCCAAGTATTGGAGTCTCAGCTTCACGATCTGTCCTTCCAGTGAGCACTCAGGGCTAATTTCCTTAAGAATCGATACGTTTGATCTTCTTGCAGTCCATGGGACTCTCAAGAGTCTCCTCCAGCACCATAATTCAAAAGCATCAATTCTTAGGCGATCAGCCTTCTTGATGGTCCAGGTCTCACTTCCATACATCACTACTGGGAAAACCACGGCTTTAACTATACGGACCTTTGTTGGCAAGGTGATGTCTCTGCTTTTTAAGTAGCACCTTAGAGACCACCTAAGTTTGTTCTTGGTATGAGCTTTCCTTAAGGAAGCCTTTTCGTCACAGGAGCCTGCTTGGATACAAAGGCCTTTCTCAAAAGCCCTGCTCAGGATCTCGCTGCCTGTGGAAGGTGGGCATCTGCTGGCCCACAAAAGGGCCTTCTCCGAGTAAGCTTACTCTGCTAAGTGATGTTGAGACCTATTTTGTAGGTGCTAATTTGAGTACTAGAAGGGTACAATGGGAGGAGACAGTGCAACATGCAAAAGACACCTGCTATGAAGAAAAAGAACAGAATATATAAAACAAAGTACATTAAAAACATATCCTGGTATTGCTTCAGCACAGTTTCAAAACTTGCTCCATTTTATTCATACTGCAGAGTAACTGATAATGAAGAACAGGGAATGCTCAGCGTGAAATGTCATTTTGTTAGCACACCCTTATTTAAAAAAAGGAAAAGGAAACTGTTCTGTAGATTTCTCTCACTTTGCCTCTTGGCCCTTTTTATGAGACCCATCATATGTGTATGATGTGTCAACTTGCTGAATAAGCAGAAATGGGTGTAGCAGTAGCGTGGAAAACAGATAGTTTAGGAGCCTATTCCACCTAATGAATAATGCATCCATTTACAGAAGAAGAGACCTCATTCCCTTTTGTGTGCAATGTTAACAGCTTTCATTTGAAATGATCTTCATGAACCCGGTGAAATTCCGCTTTATTCTACAAGCAAGAGTTTTGCTAGCAATCAGTTCCTTTTAAAGGCTTTTGTTTAGCAGTAAGGCATAGACAGAGACTGATAACACATATTCACCCACAGCAGCACCAAAAGATATTAATATTTCCCCTGAAACAGCATTTAAAACAGCCTGCAAGCTTGGGGAGGGGGGTGTGCTCACTGCAATCTGAAGTGAGAGTGGAAAAATACTGTGGAAAAATGTTCTGCTGATTTCCAGATAGCTATTTACACTCCTTTCAGAAAATGACTTGTATGTTGCCACAAACACACACACACACACACACACACACAGAGAGAGAGAGAGAGAGAGAGAGAGAGAGAGAGAGAAATATGGAGCAGGGTACAGCAAACACAAGGACATCCAACTAGTTGGAGGGGGGGGATGGACCCGTAGGCCAGCAGTAATTTGGCCTTTCTCATGTCTACCAGACAAATAGCCCTCCCAATGAAAGTGGTAAGTCATTTGTGACACATCAAAATTCCAATTTCCCTTCCAACAGTTTACAAATTATCTTCACAATACCAGTTTCTTACCTCACCATAGGCAAAAATTGGCTATTTATGATAAGGTTACCAGATTTTTTTTCAGTGAATCTAGGGACACTTTTCAGCTTCAATGGATTTTGTATGGAGACTGTCCCCGGGAAACGGGGACGTCTGGTAACCTTAATGTGTAAGCCTGTAACAATTATTTATTGGTTTATATCCCTCTCTCATGTTGCAGATAGGGTTCCCAAGCAACCTCCCACCCTGGGATTGAGCAGCCCCCCCCCATGCAGTTTCTGTAAAATTTACTTTCAGACCACGAGTAAGTAGACAGTGAATTTACCAGATTTGCCAATAATAATAAGTGAAAACATTGCAAATATTTTACACACACACACACACATGGAACTTGCAATGCTTTCAAAATGATCTACTTTATCTGCATTATTAAACCTGCTGGCTTTTAAAATACCCATTATGAAGAAAGCAGTTTGAAAGGAAAGAGTTAATCACGTAAATAAAAAATGCAATTCTCAGGACTCAGCTACACAGCTGCAAAGAAAACATTTTAAACGTGTTGTAAAGTGCAATATACAAAGGTGACACCAGGTGGCGACAGTGAGCTATGCAAAATTGAATGTATTTTTCAAAACGTTTTAAAATGAAGCATTTTCACAGCGAATTTTTTATACGTGTGTAGATTCCACCTCATTTTCTATTCTAATAAAGGGTTGGCTCATATTACCTTGTCTTCAGTATTATGATCCTGTCAGAGATTCTGTTGCTTCACTCTAATTAAATCGTGAGCATGAAGAGTGATCTGTAGGGGGAAGCATCAGAGACATCTGTAAATACGTTTGTCCTCAAACTGACAGGCAACTCCAGTTCCAAAAAATGTAGCAGATGTGCAAGCGTGCCAACCACCTACAACGCACAGCATGTCTTTTTAAACAAGGAGATGGCTTGGTGCTGTGCTATTTTTAATAGAGAACCAGCATGCTTAGTGTGTCAGAGTAGAATTAAGTAGTCTCCCACTCTAATCCCACCTCAGAGGATTGTTGCAAGGAAAGAATGGGAGGTAGGAACATAAATGCTGCCTTGAGCTCCACGGAATAAAGCATAAAATATGTCCCAAGCCTCCTTGGTGTTTTCTACAGGTATTGTTTCAGTTTAGCTAGAAGGGCATAGGATCATGATGCCATTATGCCAGCCATAGATGTGGTGGCACAGTAGAAGCACAAAACTCAGCACTCAGTCACAGCTGCAGTCCTACACATACTTACTTGGGAGTAAGCCCTATGGACTTGCATTGGTATTCAAAGGAAACATGGTTAGGCTCAGACTGTATGTGCCATTTGTATGCGTAACTTTCTCTGGCAATTACTGTATGTTTATTTTTCAATACACTCTGAAAACTAGCAGCTCTGCTGTGATAAAAGTGCTGGAGCAGTGCCCTTGTCTGTTTCGAAAGCTGAGGCTTGCAGAGTAAGAGACCCTAATTTTTTGGATTAACAATTTCTTGGGTGGAAGTTTCTCAAAGGCAAAGTCAGTCAGGCAAGCTGGCCATTACATTCTGCACTGTGAAATTTGGTCCATCTGCTTTGCTTGTAATGAGCTTGCTTGCCTCATCAGGCGTAGTTTTGCATTGCCCCAGCTGTTGCTCAACATACATTAAAAGGTTCCAATCAGCTGGAACCTTTCACCAGAGTTACAGCAACTTATTTTATTATTTTTTTTAAAAAAATTAGTGGGCCTTAAGACCAAGTTAAAATTGTAAAATTAGCGCACAGTTGGTACTTTCTACAGAGGGAATCGGAAGTTCTATTTATTCTGAATTAAATTCTACAGAGAACGGTGCAACGTGAAGAGCAGATGTTTGGAAACATAACTTGAAAAGGACAAATACACACGAGCAGATGGAAATAGTCCAATGGGTACTCAACGATTGCAGAAGCAGCCTGGCCACTTTGATTTGACAATACTGGCAGGATTTGAATCGTGGAAGTTCTCCTATTTTCAATTTATTTCTCACATTCCACCTTTCATACAGGGTTCTGTCCCCTGCTCCCCCCAAAAAAAACCCCCCAAACCCCTTTGAGATGGGTGAAGCTGAAAGAAAGTGAATACACCCAAAGTTGCATAGAGAACTAAATAGTTCCTGGTTTTCTGGTCCTAATTCAACACTCTTAACTTATTACAGCATCCTGGCTCTCACAGATACAATTAGAAAACAAAAAACACCACTCTGTCTAATAGCAACTCAGGTGGTAAGTGTCAAGATTCTAGCTAAAATGGAGTCACCGAGTGGAGGGAAATATATTCACACATTTTGGGGGGGAAGCCAAAGGAAGGTAGGGAAACCTTAAAACACATTCCCCCCCTCAAAGGCTAGACATTTGTCCCCACCCCCACCTGCATATAGTCCTAAATCAGCCCTATGCATGTGGCTATTCTTATTCTTTCACAGGTGGCAAACATGCTGACACATAATGAACTGTTGAAAACTACACAGTGGGTTCAAGTTGAATCTGTCCTGTACTTTTGCCTAATCTTACAATAAAACAATGCTACCTGCTATAGCTTATTGTCAACAATACACTGATAACATTTCAGTGGCAATTTAACACCAACACATATTTCAGTGACTTCACACTTTAAAAAAAAAAGCAAATAAAAGTTATTTGAAGAGTGAGGAATTGACATCAAAGATGGGATTGGAAAAGGAAGAACAACTGCCCAATTGCCTCACTCCAAACCGTACCGCCTAGTGTTGCCTGCGGCACCCCTGACCGTCAATCAAGGCAGCCCAGGGTGCCATGGCACACTGGTAGAAAACCACTGCCCTAGTGGTTTCTATTCCTGCTATGGTGTTTCAAATGTGCAAGAGTCAGAAAATGGCAGACAGGGAATGTGTTAAATGCCTGTCCCTCACCTGCTCGTTGTCCCACTAAATTCCCTCCTTCCAGAGCTGGCCCTTATTGTGGAGAAACAATAAATAACTTGAACATTTGCTAAACAACTACTAAGAAATTGCTGCACTGTGAAATATGAACATACAATGAAATACAACTATTTGTTGACGTGAGAGAACAGTCCATAATACTCTTCCGAACTATGAGAAATGAAACCAAATGTTAATGAGATCCACTTTTGTGGTTTCTTACCACCCTTTGTCAGGCCAATGCTTATGCCACTGTTACTGTGGAAGGCATGCTCCCATTTCAAATATTTGCTTGTTTAGCAGACTGTAGAAATTCTGCGTTTAACTAACTTCGTAAATGTGTGAAAGCACAAAACAGTAAAATGCAGGTGGGTGTGGGTGTGTAACACACACACACACACACACACACACACACACACATACACACAGCTAAAACATAAAGGGCATATTTTGTTAAATCTGCCCTTATTTAGAGTCAGATTCTAATTGCAGTTTAATTGCAAAGGGCTGTATGTTTGCAATTGGGATGCTATCTTTGGGTTTAGTCTCTGTGGTTGCAAACAACTTTCAATTAGATTCTTCTTTGCCTTTCTAGCTCAGGGATATTTTTTTTATGGATAATCTCATTTAACTGTGGAAATGAGAAAATGACATGTGCATACAATAGCAGGACCTAAATTACATAAACATGAAGATCATTAACAAGGTTATTCCTTTGTTCGTATTCCTTTCAGGAGATTGAAGCAGAAGATTTTAAGTAGACTGTTTCTTTTGCAATTACATCATTTCTGGCATTTTCGCTGATACTATTGACAGTCTGTGCTGAACTATTATAATACGAACTTACGTATAATTGTAAAATATATAGTGGGCGATATCTAATATTAGTCAATTAATAATTGCAACAGATCCACTCTAAGTATAAGTTAGTTGGACATCATTAAAAATAGATCTAGCAGTCAGATAAAAAGGTCTGCCAGATTAATAATTTCTATGATGCCAAAAAATGTATTTCATGAGATACATCATAAAATAATATAATTAGGCAATTGTTTTTAAGAAATTATTTTTAATAAAAGTAGTTGCCAAAAAACAACAGCCCTCCAGCTGGCAAATACCATCTTTAGCAAGTTATTATCTGCTACGAGACATGTGTAAGAAATGCTTTTTTCTCATATGTAGATTGAGGCTGTAATTCTATACACACTTTGTGAAGTCAGTGAGCTTACTTCTGAATAGACTTACATAGGTTTGCACTATTAATTATCTAATTAAGTAATTAAGCCCCACAAGCCTAGAATAATATAGTTAGCAGTACCTTCATTTTAATAGTGTTCAGTTTTTTTAAAGTACAGTTGAACAACTAGGCTAGGCAATAAATATACTGTATAGCAAATGAGGTAATAACTTTCATTGCTCAAAAATAATAATTACCTTGTAAGCATTTGGATTCTACTGAACTCTTTATTGGAACAGAATGGGAAGATAATTTCAGCCATGCAGAGGCTAAGATTATTTGCAAATGCTAATAATTGTAATAATTATTGGGCTAACTAGAAAATGTGAGCCATATCAAATATGTATAATCTGCTTATAAGCAGCAGTTACAGAAAGCTAGGATGACCTCCAAATCAAAGACTTCTATTTAGACTGCTGTTTTCTATGTTAGGAATGCACAATTCCCAAGTATTTTTCCAGTTTTTCCTTAAACTGTATACAAATACTAATGCCAGTGTACACTTCTGAATGCTTCAGCAAAAATGCATCAGTACATTTACTGAGAAAACAATGTTTTAAACAAATGGATTTTTTTTAGAACAAAATCCCATGCTCTAGGAAAATAGTACTGAAGAGATGAGCTCCTGCACTGAAATTCAGATAAATCAATAAAATGAAAGGATTTGTTTGTACCGCCTATACAGTATGACTCACTACAGTATCAGAGATGAAGAAGCTTTGGAATACACTAGAGATTGCCCTGTGCTAATATGTGGGAAATAAGAAATTTCCTCTAAGGTCACTTCTAAGCAGCCTGTTTTGTTTGCACAAAGTCTGCAAGGGGGGATGGGGGTTAGATGAGGTCAGTTATTTCACCCCCCCTCTTCTTCCTTCTTTTCTTTCCAATCCCCGGCGATGTCAGACAGTTATTGAACATTCATTCTGATTTGTTGGCAGGGACGTTATACAATGTTGCATCAAATAAATGTTATTCCACACTTCCCAGTGAATGTTCCTGTCCCTTTCCTTATTGTAAAAAGTTTTAGGGTGCTATGGAAGTTTGGTGAGGTTTGCATTTACAGGCAAACGTATCCAATGTTCACTTTGCCAAACAATATTCAGACTGAAGCGGAGCCACTCTTTAAAAGCTGCACGTAGTCAGATTTTGCAATGCAGTTCTCCAGCCAAGGATTGCATAAAAGAATGCATCTATTAGGGTAAAATGTTCATACAAATGCTTATATCAGTGAAAATACCATAGAAGAAAACAATCACAGAACCATAAAACCATAGAGCTGGAAGGGACCCCAGGGGTCATCGAATCTAACCTCCTGCAATGCAGGAATCTTTTGCCCAAAGTGGGGCTCAAACCCACGACCCTGAGGTTAAAAGCCTTGCATACAAATATGTATATCAAAGAAATTTAAACTAAAATGCTGGTGAATTTTTATGATGCCTTTTAAAAAAAACCACTGATGTAGAAATGTGGAGAACTGAATTTAAAATTGGAGTACAGTGGTACCTCGGGTTACGCACACTTCAGGTTACATACACTTCAGGTTACACACTCTGCTAACCTAGAAATAGTGCTTCAGGTTAAGAACTTTGCTTCAGGATAAGAACAGAAATCGGGCTCTGGCGGCGCGGCGGCAGCAGGAGGCCCCATTAGCTAAAGTGGTGCCTCAGGTTAAGAACAGTTTCAGGTTAAGAACAGACCTCCGGAACAAATTAAGTACTTAACCCGAGGTACCACTGTAATGAGAAACAGAGAGAATGGATTCTGACAGATTTGCCCATCCATAGTGTCCTGAACCCCTGGCCTACCTGGCAGCAAGTCACTATGTCAAGTCTGAAGTCCAAGTCCAGGGGTGTAGCAACACAAGCAAAGTCCAAAGGTCAGGAAACGCAGTCCAGGGTCAATTCAAGTAGCCAAATCTGAAGCCCGGCAGTCAGAATACAGCCCAGAGTCAAACCCACAGTCCCATAGAGGTCCAGGAGCATCCAAGCCAAGGTCCATCAACATGGACAGTTGAGCAAACACAGCACCTCAGCTCTGCTTCCCTTTTGCTTTTTGCATGCTGATTGCAGCATCTGTGCTTGATGAGGCAGGTGATCCTCACCTGTTCTGAGCCTACTCCAGCTGAGGAATCACACACCTCCTCCCAGAGCTAGCAATCTCCACCTGGCCAGCTAGGGAGCTGGGCTGTGGGCCCTTGCCTGCCTCAGCCTCCTAGAGTGTCCCTCTCGCTGCTCCCTCTGCCTCCTAGAGCCCACGGTGTTTGTGGAGACAGGGGCCCCTCTGGCTTTGGGTCCTGCTGCTCTGGTTCCTGTGCACTGACCCCCATTCCCTTGCCATCATCTATCACCCTTGCTGGTATCCTCTTCTTCCTCTTCCTTCTCCCCATCATCCTGCTAGGTCATGACACAGACAGGAAACCGTTCTAGAGAGCCAGCAAAATCCTGTGGAGAGAACGTTGGTCATGAGCAATGCAAGCTGCTCTAAATCCAGTCACAGGCCTGGATTTACTGGATTCTGCTGCAAAAATGTCATTATGCCATAATTTCCAGCAATAAAGTAAAGAGGAGCAGCGACCTGTCTCACATGGTTGTCATGGGTGATATATATGAGCTATAATGCATTCACTGGTGCTTGCATACTAAGCTTGCAATCAAGCTTACTTGAGAGTAAGCCATGTTGAACCTAGTGGGACTTACTTCTGAGCAGGCATTCCTTGGGCTGTGCTGTTTAAAAAAATGCTACAGAAATTATGAATATTCGTACGAATTCATGACCCAAGCTCCAAGTGATATATATTCATCACCGCGATCATCCAAAGTCACAAATGCACCCAGATCTTTCTTTGTTAGAGCGCATTTATTGAGTGCCACCAGCAGTGCGTCCCGTTTCACTGCTTGAGGCAAAACAGGAAGTGCTGTCTCGCCCTGCTGCCTCCGCCACTGGCCTTGGGCACTGATTTCACAAAATCTTTGTTTGTAAAAAGCTTGGTTCTGATTTATTTACTGGGCAACTGTACAACAATGAACATGCATCTTGATTTGCTTCTGGGTGCTTACATGTCTTCCCTTTCATCCCACACTCTCTGGGGTGTTTCCCCATCACTTTTCTAACTGCAGACAGTCTGTTTTTCTGTTTGCTTGTTTTACGTGTGTTTGGTTAACTTTAACTGTGCACATCTGAAGTATATGCTTGAATTCCTCCTGCAGTCAGAGCATAGCGCCTTCAGGGCGAAAAACACAGGGAGTGGAAGAATTCAGGTCTCATCTCCCATCCCGTTCATGCTTTCACTCTAAGCCCACCCTCTGTTTGCACTGAATCATCAGGGCCCATGTGAGGCCCATCTAGTTTGACTCTGCTTTAGAATAAGTGAGCAATTGTTTATAGGAGGAAGCAAGCAAACTTCTGGCAGCGGCAGATCACTGACATTTCTAAGACCCAATTAAAATTATGTTTCTACCCCGTGGACCCCACAAGAGAAATTATGAGGCCATTTGGGTTCCTGTCTGCTTTTGCACCCTCTTTCTGCATGACTAAAGGAGAACACATGGAATGCCACATTTTCTGTGCCTTAGGAAGACTCCTTTCCCATCAACTCCTTTCTAATTCCACAAAGTTGGAAGGAGCTGCTGCCACATTCCCACCACTTCTATGAAATCGCCTACTAGGCATTAGTGAGGGGTGTGTTTTCTGAAACCCTTGCCTGCATGCCTGCATAACTCTATCGCTAATTTGATGACCTACTAACACTTAGGCCATGCGTACTTGATTTGGAGCCATCTGTGTAACAAGTATTGTAAGACTTTTTCCTCCCTCTTCCTTTCCCTCCCATTTGCTTGTTTTATTTGTTCTGTGCTGAAAAGGGAATTACTCAGTGAAGAACAGGCGTCAGGCTCGATAAGGACTTTTTGTAAGTTTATTTCAACAACCTACAGAATGGGGGATACTGCTCACACAGACACCCCCTGGATGAGAGGAGGGTTTGCTGAGATTGATTCTAGGCTAAGGGACCATCCCCACTTCCATTGGTCCTGGGATTTCCAGTATTTTGTATAGATCTATTATTATGGGCAGTGCTATTTTTCTAGAAAAAGAGGTGCCAGAACTCACCATGAATGCCTCCCTTGTTCTGTTATAATGGCAATGGCGCCCATCTGGGAGGTGCCAGAACTGAGTTCTGGTGAGTTCCAGCTGGGGGGGGGGGAAAGCCCTGATTACGGGTCTGAGCTTTTCCCAGGAAAACTTGCTGTTTACTGCTGAATTGGAGCGACCATCAGCTTGAAGAAAAATTTGGTCTGCTTCTGAACCAGTCCTAAAATAGATTCTGAATGGGATTTCATGTGCTTTCCCAGGAACTGTGTTGCGGGCTGTCTGCTCCCACCTTCTTTCCTCCTTTTCCAGGCGATTCCACTGCATAATTTTTCCTGCTGTTTCTCTTTCTCCAGCTTTGAGGAACACACTTCTGGCTTCCTCAGCATACTTAATTCCCCCCCCCTCACTTTTCCCTGTGAAGCACTTTGAGGTGCTGTGCTGCTGAATGCCGGGTACAGGGGGACACAAACGGGGTGAGTGCTGTGGGACTCCTGTCCTACTTGAGCGATTCCCATAGTCCACTGACGCACCTGGCAGCCATACCTGCGCCAGACAATATATATGGCTGGTTAAACCACAGAGCCTAGGGCTTGCCGATCAGAAGGTCAGCAGTTCGAATCCCCGTAACGGGGTGAGCTCCCGTTGCTCGGTCCCTGCTCCTGCTAACCTAGCAGTTCGAAAGCACGTCAAAGTGCAAGTAGATAAATAGGTACCACTCCAGTGGGAAGGTAAACGGCGTTTACTTTCTTAGTGCTAAAAACCATGAGTGTAGACCTGCCCTGTGTATGTATGACCTCTGACTTTTGCTGAAATGTAACCTACTATATAATATTTGTTGCTCTGCTCATTTTTGCCGTGGGCCTCACCCACTGCTTATATGTGGCCCCTGAATTGTTGCCCATGACAGAATGTGGCCCTCAGGATGAAAAGGGTTCTGCACCTGGGAACTGCACCATAATTTGTTTTAAAACTACACTTCATAACTAAATGCACAGAAAGGCAGTGATCTGCAGCTGCTGGCTGTAAAATTTTCAACCCTTCTTCCTCCCCCTTCTTAAAAATCTAGGGCGTTTTCTGAATGTTTGCAGGATTGTGCTAATGGTTGGCTTGCCATGTGACTGTCAGCTATAGATCACCATCTCTCCATGTGGTTAGACCCACCATGAAGAGAGTTCAAGCAGCTGCTATGTACTTATTGGTCGACTGCTTCCCCCTGTTTATGACTAAACTGTACAATGATATAAACAATAAAGAGAATAACATTTTTTTTTCTTTCAGTGTTCACGATCATGATTAACTTTAAAGTATTGTACATGACTGCTCACTAGCATCACAGCTGACATTTTCCATGCTCAACTATGTGTTTAACATTTATAGGTAATTTTATCCTCATCTGCATTGCAATTTTGTTTCGCATCATAAATACAAAATGAGTTTTACTGCTTTTCTGTGACTCTGCATTTACATAAAGACATCTCCGTGTGTGTGTGTGTGTGTGTGTGTGTGTGTGTGTTGTTTTTTAAAAAAGCTTTATTAAATGAAATTGTCTAACTGCCAAGGAGATGCTGTTGCCATGGTAACAAGGGTATGTCTCCAAGCCTATTTTCTGGTATCTTTGGTCTCTGTGAAGTAGAAAATTTGTCATATGATACTCACAGGCCCACTAATGCACAACCAACACTGTGGCAGTAACATCACAATGGAAATAATACTCAAAGCATACTAATTGAAACAATAAAAATAAATGTATTGGGGCTATTGAAAGGTGTGGGTGCATGGGTAGCACATTGTTTATGCAAAGCGGAGAGAAAAATTACCTCAGAACCTGTGTTTGTCTTCTGGGACAAAATATCCATTAAAGCTGCCCATGACAGATCTAAATTATATTTGCATCCTCTCCTTCCCCTCCCCCACCCCCACTCTCTCATCCTTCACAACCTGAATCTTTTCTCTGAAGCTATGTGTTCTTGTCAGAAACTTTTTCTGCTCTGGTGATTTAAGTTTGTATCCCAGCCCTCGGGCGCCTGTTGATATTCCTGCATGTCACAAGCTATATTATCAGAGGACTTCCAGCGCAGCAGAAAGTCTGGGTTTAGGCTCACCAAATGACTTCAAAAAGCTTCCTGTCTACCTGTTTAACAGAGAATGACAAAGGAAATTCCAGAAATCGCAAGCGGTGATAGATCCCAGAGAGTTTGGAGAAGCAAAGCCGTTCTAATAATTATACGCTTGAAGTATTTACCAGCACATAGGGCATAAGCGTGTAGAATGTGGAGCAAGGCCTCACTTTTAACCCCACCATCTTATTTCAACACCTACAAGTTGCACAGAATCATTTGTAAAGGACAGTCACCATGTAAGCTGCTGTTTACAAGTAGGACCCACACGTGATCAGGCAACCATTGGTTCTGTGGAGCCACAACACAAAGAAGGAGGTCACACGTGGGTATTTCTTTACAGACATGGTTCTTGCAGGAAGCAAACATATGTGATGTTGGGTCACCCCACTCCCAAGTCAACATACCATTGCCTTACATGCAAGTAACATGCGCAAAAGCTCCTTGTCTTAAAATGTCAAGTACCAAACAACTCAAGTCCTAGTATACCTGGGACTTCCTTTTCCTGTATATGTTGTCCACACATCTAAAGTCCTGCTTTGGGTCACCCTTTCATCTGAGGTTTGGCAGGTGGGCACAAGTAGCAAGGCCCATTGGGCTGTAATACCAATGGTTTGGAGTGCCCATGATGAGATGCATTTTCAGACATCCTAGAAACAGTCCAGAGCAAGTCTGTGTTTAGAAAGCAGGAAACCAGCTTGCCATATAATCCAGGGAATGGTTTGAAGGCACATGATGCAGGCTTCAAGCCTGTTGAAGCAAAGCAGGCCTAGGTCTGGCCAGTGCCTGGCACAGAGACCACCTGGTAACCTTGGATAATCTGCCTTTGGTTCAATAACGTCCTAAATAAAGCAAGAGTTTTGTTTAAGATGGCTTTTGTAACGGCTGAAAACATCTAAAAATATCCCCAAACGCTTTAGAACCATTTTTGCATATCAAATTGCTTATAAGTTAAATGTTTCTCCCTTCTATTTATTTAGATTAGTCCAGTGAATTAATTACCCTCTGTTTATAGTAAAAAATGGGGGGAGAGGAAGCCAGACCATTATCCTTTCTCATCAATCTTTCCACTGCCGGTAATTGTACTATTTACTGCATTTGAAATTCTACTTAAATAACAACCAGTCATCTCTCAAGCAAATTCAAATGAGGAATGTTCCCATGGACTCTTTTATAGCAGTGACTATTTTTTAATGGAGAAAAATATCTCTGGTGATGGATGGCTAGCCCAGCCAATGTTAATTTTTTAAAAAATAAATAAATGTGAACATATTCAGCAGATATTGGTGGAAAATTAACCCTAGAGTTTGTATGGTTCTGAAGAGAGTAATTTTAAGGCACTCTATTTAAAAATAATAATAATAGCAGTTATAAGTGTAAGTATAACTATAATTATTTTATTATTTATACCCTGCCCATCATGTTGAAGTGTGCCAAACAGAAAGCTGATATATTGAATCCTTGGAAATGAGAGTAGGTGTTTGACAGTTTTTCAGCCTGGAAAAAATGTACTATAAGATATACTAGCTTAAATTTAAGATAATAGGGCTAGATCTACACAGCTATAAAAAAAAATGCTGTGGGGGGGGAAAACCCGTTGTAAAGCTCGCAATGGAAAATATCACCAAGTTGCAATTTCAGCTCTACAGCGCCATCTGGTGTCACAGTGTTATGACACATTTATAACATTGTACAGTAATTTGACTAATGCAGCTGAGTCCTAGGTCAGCTCTTCAGCACAACTAGCTAGGTCAGGGCTGGGCTTGCTAACCTTTTTGGGCCTCTGGTTATGTTTGCAACCAAACACACAGACCACAAGCAAGTACATGCCACAAACTAGTCTACAGGCTACAATGCAATGTACAATTCAAAGCAATGTAATTCAAGTCAGAGAAGAAGAGAAGAAGAAGAGTTTGGATTTGATATTCCGCCTTTCACTCCCTTTAAGGAGTCTCAAAGCGGCTAACATTCTCCTTTCCCTTCCTCCCCGACAACAAACACTCTGTGAGGTGAGTGGGGCTGAGAGACTTCAAAGAAGTGTGACAAGCCCAAGGTCACCCAGCAGCTGCATGTGGAGGAGCGGAGACGCAAACCCGGTTCACCAGATCACAACACTGCCGCTCTTAACCACTACACCACACTGGCGAGAGAGGAACCTGCAGGCCCCAAGGAAATCCTTTTTGGGTGCATTTGTGGATGTGTGACTAACTTAGATCTATTAATTCAGTGGTTCTACACTGAGTAGGACTTAACTGGATACAACCCAAGATTCTTACTCCAGCAAGTGTGTCCATCGCATATGCTAATAGGCTGCTGGTGTCATAGGCACCTTTTTGATAATAATGCGCATAACATCATTACAAAGGCAGACCAATTGCTCTGTCTGTTTAAGCGGTCACAGAATAGACCTTATTTTGGGGGGGGGGGACTCAAGCTCAGGGATTTTTTATTTATTTATTTGTGCGCCTGGCTCCTACGGTGAGGAAAACCTCCAGCTGTTCTCTTGAGGAAGTTCTCACTGCAACAAAGCTAGTTTCACTCCTTTCTTCCTTATCTATGGGAAGAGGTGAACATCACAAAATGAACTGAGCCCTAGTAAAGCACTATGAGGCAGTTAACACAGCTTTTCATCAGGCAAAGCACAGCTAGCTCTACATCACACAATGCCAATCAGCTTTCTAACCACTTAACACTCAGAAAACCCTCGGTGATGCACAATAAGGATCACTTAAGCTGCATTCCTGTAAACATACCTGAATTCAATGGGATGTGCTCCTGCAGACATGCACAGAACTGCACTGTTAATGATCTATTATTGTCATTATGACCGTGATGATGGTGATGATGATTTTATTATTAGGCTGTCCGTCAGCATGTATTTTTACTATGTTTTTATTATGTTTTATCCTTGATGTTCTGTAATGTGTTTTTAAAGTTGTGCACTGCCCTGGGATCTTTTGATGAAGGGGGTTATATAAATTGAATTAATAATAATAATTTTTTTAGTACTATCATATTAGTGCTTATTAGTGTTTAAACTAATTTTAAAAATGTAGAATAGTCCTTTGGAATTACATGTTCTCCAAGAAACCCAAGTACATGTTTAATCAATTTTTTGTGCATCTCTTATATCAGGAGTGTATTTTTCCCCACAATATTTGTGGAAATACTTTTCCACAATATTTGTGGGGCCTGCCTGGTGTTTTTACATGAGTAGAATGTGTGTTTTTATTTAAAATGCATCTCTGGGTTATTTCTGGGGTATAGGAATTCATTTATTAAGAGAGCCAGTGTTGTGTAGTGGTTAAGAGCGGTAGACTCGTAATCTGGGGAACCGGGTTCGTGTCCCTGCTCCTCCACATGCAGCTGCTGGGTGACCTTGGGCTAGTCACACTTCTCTGAAGTCTCTCAGCCCCACTCACCTCACAGAGTGTTTGTTTTGGGGGAAGAAAGGAAAGGAGACTGTTAGCCACTTTGAGACTCCTTCGGGTAGTGATAAAGCAGGATATCAAATCCAAACTCTTCTTCTTCTTATTCCCCCCCACCCCCAAAAAAAATTATAGTCTGGCCCACCACAAGGTCTGAGGAACAGTGGACCAGCTCCCTGCTGAAAAAAGTTTGCTGACCCCTGCCCTAGCTCATACTGGGGAAGAAAGCAATGGCTTGGGAGAGAAGCACCAGATTGCACAGTGGGGGGGGGGATATTTTCCCCTTTGGGTGGTAAGGCCAACTTGGTGGTGACAATATTGAACAAATGATAGGCAAAGAAAACACACTCTCCTCCCCCCTTCCCCGCAATCTTCTGCTTGCTCAAACTGAATCTAAACCAGCTGTTGCTGCTTTGTATGAAGAAAGAAAAAAGGCAGGGGAAAGACGGGGAGAGACAATAACAGAACTACTTGTATCATATAGCTTGGCCTGCATACTCAGCAGCAAAGCTGCGAGGAGGGGGAACCAGCCGGTTTATGGGTCCTGGTAAAAGGTAAAGGGACCCCTGACCGTTAAGTCCAATTGCAGATGACTCTTGGATTGCGGCACTCATCTCGCTTTACTGGCCGAGGGAGCAGGCATTTGTCCACAGACAGCTTCTGGGTCATGTGGCCAGCATGACTAAGCTGCTTCTGGTGAACCAGAGCAGCGCACGGAAACACCATTTACCTTCCCGCCGGAGCGGTACCTATTTATCTACTTGCACTTTGACGTGCTTTCGAACTTCTAGGCTGGCAGGAGCTGGGACCGAGAAATGGGAGCTCACCCCGTCACAGGGATTCAAACCGCCAACCTTCTGATCGGCAAGCCCTAGGCTCTGTGGTTTAGACCACAGAGCCACCCGCGTCCTTGTAGGTCCTGGATGTTTGCACAAAATCTGTTATAGATTTCTTGGGCATACCTCAGTAATAAGCGCTATCAATCATACTTATTCTTATTACAATTATGTTTAGACCAGTTTTTGGTCACACCTAGACTGAACACAAAGTTATTCACAACCATTTCAATGAAGTTATCCTGAATGAACCCCAGTGCAGACTCCAGATACTAGAACTTGATATTAGATTAAAACTACATCAGAGCAATTTCTTTTTTTAAAAAAAGGATTCAGTCAGAGTAATGGAATGTGGATTAATTACAGTTTATTTGCTGAATGGTCACAATAAATGGAAGCAACACAGAACTGTTTATAGATATTCTGACGTTTTATAAACATCATGTGTCATTAAACTAATGGGAGCTAGTGCATCTGGGAGGCAAGAAGTTTTAGTACTTGAAAATCACTGGGCAGACACGTCTGCTTTGCAATTATTTTAGTCCGTTTCTAGCATACAGTGTCACACCACAGTCCCAAATAGCCAGTTACATCCCCTTTATGAACCCTGAATGCAAGTCACTCCCTTTGTGTGTTTATAAAAGCTCTGCAGCATGTAATTGAATTTATTTCTCTTGGTGGGCCTGCCTTATGTAGAGGAATTTGACAAGCTTCAAACTTTGTGCAGATACTCCCTTTAATTAAAATGTTTAGATTCATGCTCTTTTACACTGACATTTATTAACTGCATCCTTAGCTTTTGTCCAGGCTAGAGGGGAAGGAGCCCCCCCACTGCCTGCCGGGCAGACTGTGTCTGCTAGGAGTCCTAATTTGACCCACGAAGCCATTTTCTCCTAGCCACGCCATGTGCCCCACACCTGTTGTTGTATGATATCAGGTGTGGGGTAAGTAAATCTGCGGCTGCAAATAAACAGTGAGGAGCCTCCTGAGCATCCCTCTGTAAACCGGTCTTGCATTTGACACCTTTTAAATTTTGTGCAAAATGGAGGCTCTGCGACTGCAGGGATTGATTCTGCTTCAGTGTTTCACCAGGCAGTGGTCAGCAGCGGAGCTTCAAGCTCCGGCAGGGGGGGCAGAGAGCAGGCAGGGGCGTGGCTGGCACACGTCCTGGGGGCGTGGCACATTGTCCTGGGGGCGTGGTGTGCATGCTGGGGGCTTGGCGTGCATCCTGGGGGCGTGGCGTGTGTCCTGGGGGCATGGTGCCCAGCGCGAGCGGGGGCAGCCGCAACGGCACCCCACCAGAATCGTGCCACTGGTGGCAATGCACTCCCCCCACACCCCTGTTCCTCCATCAGTGGCAGTGGTCTGTCCACGACAATGGAGTTAATTTATGTACACATCAGTCCATCTTATTGCAAAAAGAAGATTGACCTGTAACATGAGCTAGATTCACAGTGTACTGAGACAGACCCATGGTTGTGGTAGCGACCTTAAAGTCCGGAGCTTGCCCTGAGGAGGTTGCGTCGACATGGACATTGCAGTCCCCCAGTATGACTGCCAAGACCATCTTGGTCAACTTAGTGGGAGAAGTTCTTAGGCAGCTGGTGGATGATACATCTGTCTCTCTAGCCCAGCTGTCAACTGCAGTTAATAAATAACCACACTTCCCATCACTAGTAGCCTTTAACTTGAAAACAGCCGGACTATGCAGTACAGATCACATCAGTGAACCCGTGGGAGACCATTTTGCTTCAATTAACTTCAAGACAGAAGAGTTTGCATTATGCTGACAAGATTGTTTGACCTGCACTTCTGTTTGACAATGTAACTGTTGGTAATTGGTACTTTATTGTATTTGATAGTTAATATCCTTAGAAAGTACAATAAATATGTAAGTAAGAGAGAAACTTTCTGTCTTTTATAAGTGAGCATTTGATCACAATCCACAAGTTTCTCTAGAATTAATATTTTTCCTTGCTGCTTAATTTATTGCAGCTAGGTGTGACACGAAAATACGTTCGATTCACTTCTATTACCCCAAGGTCAGATTGTACATAAATAAGCCTGTTACCATTTCACTGAACTTAGAGACATCTCAGGGTTGTAGCTTCAAGTTCCAGATGTAGTTCAGTAACTATAGTATTATTAATGTACAACATCACTGTCATTGCTGTGATGCGTAAAAAGAAAGAAAGCTATTTTACTCTTCCTGAATTAAATACATGAACACACAGGAACCGTCACTGTAAATGTACACTGTAGGCTAGTAGAAATTAATGAAGAACATAAGCACAAGGTGCCAATAAAAGCCGAGAAGAATGGATAGTGTTTTGGTGAAGTTGCTATGGAATACAAAACATGCATATCTAATGAAGACATAACAGATAAACAAAGGTGAGTCCCAGTGTAGTAATGAGAGTCATAATTATGCTTAAGCAGCATTGTTTCCAGCCTAATTAATCTTCCTTAAAAACACTATTACCAACCTGCTACGTCAGCACATCAATAATGGTTTGGTTTTTTTTTATATCTAATAACCATCTGGAAAGTTGTTGAAATAAACCAGTACCAGAAGTGCACCGATTAGAGTGAAATTTATATGTTACAGTATGGGGATCTGTTAATGCAGAGGTCGCCAACTTCTTTTTCAGACCAGTGGGCGCATATTGAATTTTGAGAGTGCCAGGGGTACCTGTCACAAAATAGCTGCTCGGGGATGGGAGGGAGACCTGGCATAACACGAAATAGCTGCCACAGAGCGTATGACATAACACAAAATTTGAGAGACAGCCATCCCTGGCAACCTTATGCTGTATCCTGCTGGTTCTTACTGTGGAGATCACACAATATTGATTTCACACACACACACACACACACACGCAAACACTGTTGCTGTTTAATAGTAGCAGAGAGCATTCCTCAGTTCCAGGGGGGAAACTTCAAAGTGGCTACACTACATTCCTTCTCCTTTCACAGAAATCACTTAGAAGGTTCCTGCACATTTTGCTTCATAAATTTATTTCTCAGAAGGCTAACTTACAAAAGAAAGTTATCTGAAGAAGTGTGCATGCACACGAAAGCTCATACCAATAACAAACTTAGTTGGTCTCTAAGGTGCTACCGGAATGAATTTTTTAAAATTTTATTTTGTTTCGATTACGAAAGAAAAAATGACCCAGTCACCAGCTCATGGGCACCAGTGAAAGCCTTCGCAAGCACTATAGTACCCGTAAGTGCCAAGCTGGCAACCCTGTGCTAATGCAATCCTGCTCCACTAAAAACAAAGGGATTGAGGTTCCATCTTAAAAGTACTTTTGAGGAAACATGCATAGTATGCCTTACAGAGTTTAGTTGGTATTACACAAACATAATTCTGCATAGGTTTGCACCCCCGGCTTGCAATTATAGCATCTTAATTAATAAAATACATTTAATGAATTTTCCAAAAATACATTGAAATTTTATTAAATTCATAGGTGTCCCTCGCAATAAGGGCACTTGGCTTATTATGGATGGGGAGAGGGTGGATCAGGATATGGTGGTAGATCTCTGAGAGAATTGTAGCATATTGGCAAAGATTTCTGATTTCCAGTTGTCTAGCAATACCAGCTACTAAAATGCTGCCTTCCCCATTAGGTTGCTTGGGCACATATTCTTGGACTGACCATGTGCTCAGAGGCACCCTATTCCTTAATGTCTGCCTGTCCCCTGTATTTTGCACCTGGCTTTTGTTGGTGAAACTAGCAAAAAGCAAAGTAGATCCTGAAACAGCCCTGCTATACACGCTGCCCAGTAGTAAAGGAGAAGAGTCCGCAGTCTGTCATTTTTCCTTGAGCAGGTTTTAAAAATTCTTTATCCTTTTGTTCACATTAGTGTGAAAAGTCAGCAACTGAATAGGATTAACATAAATGAAGAGAAAAGCTCTCTGTTTATATTACAGTCAATTTGGAGAGTTTGTTTAATGTAACAGGATTATGTTGCCATAAGAAAGCATCTACGAGGAAAATCGCTGCGATAGCCTCAACTTTTTTCTGTTTATTTAAGGAGTTTTATAGGTTTTAACCAGGGCATGAGTACATCCTGCCATCCCAGCAGATCAAGAGGATTTTTTTTTATTACTGGCTTGAGAAATAATGCTTATATGATTCTCTGTAAATGGAGCCAATGAAGGCCTAGATGGAATATTTGGCGATAGCCATAGTTACCATCAGTCCTAGAAAGTTCCAGTCGATGCAATATTCTGTTACTGAAAAAAGTATGAAAAGCTCTATGATCAAACCACCATAAGATTCCATTGATTCTCCAGTAGTGGCTACACCACACCATGATTTACTCCACAAGACTGCTTGCAGGGATCCTCTTATGTTTAATCCTGACTAATGCCACTCTGCCCAAAGTCATGCCGCACGTTTATGGACACCTAACAAAAGTTATGAAGATCAGGGAGGGAAACCTCCCAGCCCAGAGTCAATTGAGATAGGGAGTAAAATTCCTTTCCAGCCTTGTCAACCACCAACCCAAGGGCCCAGTGAAGCACTAGTACCAAGGGTGGGTGGGAAGTTCACAAGCCAAAATGGCCCCAACCATCAGGTGGCCAAGACTCTTGTGCTGGCAGCTTTCCCACCTGCATAAAGTTCTCAAGAGATCTCACATCCTGCCATGAAAACCCCTCTTCCCACATCCCAGAGCTGTCGTGCTCCTAAACAAATGGTGCTTCTTACATGCACTCCAGTCTCCACATGAAAAAATATGTCAGGGATGCCAATGCATACCTTGGTTTGGGTTTCCTTAGAATGAAGGCCACTAAAAGCCACTGGCTTTTCCTCTGACATAAGGTTTATTTATACATATGTGCAGGCCTGAGAATAAGGTGGAAGGTTTCCATTGTTAATATTCCCACAGATCTGGCTGCCATGTTAGTTTTTTAAAGGGGCTCCATGGTGCTATAGCAAAGAATCACACAGAGAGAGCAAGTCAGGTCTCTCGGTTTGTTTTTCAGCATCAGTTCCAAGGTTGACTGTCTCCCCGCCCCCACCTTAATGGCAGCATTTTCAGGCATGGCAGGAGGGTGAAGACACCCCTCCCCCTGCAATGCACATCCCCCTGAGCATTGGTTACTTCCCAGTAAATGTTGATTTGTTTGCTCAGATTAGAAAATCTGTCTCAGCCTATTCATCTCAGTTTTGCTTTTTCTCTACTGCCTTTAACCATTTCAGGGGAGCATCAACATGGCCTAGTTTGGTTTTGTCTAAATAGTCATGTTTCTAGTTTTCAGGCCCTTGTGACATCTTAAAATTCTCGCTGTTGCAGCACACAGACAAAGTTTCAGAAAGAACTCGCTAGTTCTTGCCTCATGCATCAACTTTCATTTTGGTTCTGTTGCTATAGGGGCTAGAGAACTTCTGGAGCCAAGCCTAGTTAGCCAATCAAGGATCAGTGGGTGAAAAAGATGCTCTGATGTGCTTCCAGCCCTCCAAATAGGTGCCAACATGGCCACACTGCAACTGGGATGTCAATAAAACGACTGTCAGACTAAGACTACAGCAATCCCATGGACACAAATTTGGGAGCAAGTTCTCACTAAACTCAGAGGGACTTTACTTTTGAGCAAATTTGGATAGGATTGGGTTCTAAGGTTCCAGTTCATGTTTCTGGAAGCACCAGCTCCTAATGGTCTTTTAGCAGTTATAAAAACAGAGCAAATACTGATGCTAGAATATCCCAAGTGGCAGGTTCCTTCTCTTGTAACACCACCACCCTATTATTTGCAGTCCGGCAGCTCAGCATTGTGTGGGAGAGAAATCAAAACAAACCACAGTGGTACAGTAAGCAAAACACAGCACCAACACAGGATCTGGAGAATACCAGATCTGGGAACCCATCCTCATGCATCGCTTAATCCCTCAGGCTCTAAGCAAAGCTTTTGGTCTCCATCCAAGTAACACTGCATGGAGAGTTCAGATTCAGCACAAGCAAGCAAGCAAGTCAGGCACTGGCCAAGGGCTATAGAGTGGTCTGACCCAACTGTGCTGTCATTCACTATGGGAGCCTCAGATATTTTTTTCCCCAGGAGAGAATGTCACATTCTAGTAGGACCAAGCTCAGCTGTGCCCTGCCCTGCTCTAGTTGGGAGGGAGGGCCCATTATCAGCTCTGTGCCTTGAAGTCCAGCACCCATCCCAAGAGAGATAGCTGCTACATTCCTGGATGGCTTCACCCTCGTGCAGTTCACACATTTTGGGGTGGCTTGAATCCAGAAGCCTGTTGAGCACCAATCAGACAGGCAGCCTATTAATGTTCCACAGGCTTTCCTCTCCAGATCTTCCTCCAGCATGAGGTACAGCCAGAAGGGAATGGAACAACAGAGTGGGCTCTTGCTCCTGGTCCTATTATGTCTCCACATGATGTTACACATATGGAGAGAAAAGCACCCTATTAGGGCTACTCTTTCTGTGTAATGTTCATATGCATGCATGCAAAAAACCAAACCCAACAACAATGGAATATCACATGGAAGTTGGAAAGGGTCGAAGTACAAGAAATTGGTTCTGGCTTTCTAAATAAGTTGTATGGTTTTCATTAGAATATTTGGAGCATCTGGGAAGCTAGCCAAGCGGTGCCTCATTCAACCTCTATGTATGTTAAAATATAGGTCTTCCATGCCTGCCCCACCCTCCTCGGCAAGATACTATTGTTTTTGTTTTTCTTTCTTTGAATGGGTTTGACGCTTGCTTCTATTATGTCGGAGAGACAGTTGCTCATGTCTGCTCCAAGAGGAGCAGATGGTAGTTTGTGCTCCAAGCAAAAGCTTTGATTGACATTGACATCACAGCCAAACAACTCCAGTTACAGCTCATTAAGGGAACAAGCCCCACTACTTTAAAAAAACCAGTAAAAAAAACCCCAGCCTTTATTCATAACTTTTATTCTTAGATTGAAGAGGGGGTGAAATCCCATTTCTGTCCGTTTTCATTAGACGATACCATGTTATATCACACCAAACTGGCAATCGTTCTTCCGGCAATAGTAATTATCTCTCAAGTCAGCAGATAAATTATATGAATAATTCAGTGTGCTACAATTTATTTGATTTTCTGCTTCAGTGAATAACTGCTTACTCTAACAACACATCAAATGTGTCAGATCCATTTGCCACTGATATCTAAATAAGTAACATAGAAACAAGCAAAATACTAAAAGTATACACTTTTAAATAGCTTAATGAACAAAGGCAGTCAGGTTGCTCTTCAGATGACAGAAATAAGAGCAGTTTTATCCTCTTCAGGGGAACAGTAATTCTAGGTTATGTCCTAACACAATCCTAACCCTGTCTACTGTGAAGTAAGTCCCATAGAATTACTGGATTTATTCAAATCTAATGCTCACCTTTTTTTGGCCAAATTACTTTGCAAAAATTAAGGTGTGCGTTAGATTTGGTGACACATTTACATTCATCAGCAAATACATTTTTGGTCTCAAGGTTCTGAAAATTGAGGTGCGCATTAGATTCAATGATGCATTAGACTCGAGTAAATACGGTACTTCCAGGCAAGCAGGGTTAGGATTGCAACCTAAGCTAGTAAAACAGCCTTCATCAATCACCTTCCAGATGTTTTGGATAACAATTCCCATCAGCACCATCCAGAGTGCACAAGGTTGGCAAAGTGATGTAATACTGATACACTATTATATAATAAATTCAATAAAATTATTTTCAAAAAGAAAAAGCAATTCTAACATTGTCTTCAGAATTCCTTCTGTTAAATACTATACAAAATGTTCTATATTTTTTTTAAAAAGGTGGTGGGAGAAATAAAATTGTACTACAGACTTTCTCAAGACCAGATACAAGACTATCACATATGTTCTTATTACAATATGCTTGTTTCAGGATAGAAGGATTTTCTCCAGTACAGTTGTCTATTAATCCAAAAGCCCAACCATACAATTAATTCAATTAAATGTGAATTTAACAGAAAACCAACACAGGCAAGATACAAACCTTGCTTTTTTAAAATAGGGAATAAAGAGGTCTCTCCAGAGAAACCAGGGAAATTGTTTGTATTTCTAAGTTAATTGGGCACATGATATACCATTTATAATGTGCAGCTCTGGTTTGAAGGTATTTGCATGAATCTTTCTGACTACAAAGTTAATAGCGCCATTATGTATAATAAACATATCTGTGTCTGGTGATACAACACTGGTTATTACGTAATCAGATCAGGCCCAATAAGCCTCCAAGCAACCAAAGAGGTAATTCTTGAAACAGTGTGTTTGAAATATGGCGTGTTGCACTGGACAAAGATTTGGCTTGCTTGATGGCAGAACCAAGGTCAAGTCGCTCTTTAGCTATGAAGCACCCCAAATGGTTTTGAACAAGTCACTAGCCCACAGGCTCATCTCTCACACAGGCTTTTGTTGAAAGGAGTAATTAAGAACTGTAATGAACCATATTATTAACAGTGTAGAAGAGTTTGGGGGTGCAAGGGGACCCATAACTGCTAGAGTTAGGGAATGTTAGATATTAATGAATGGAAGAATTCGGATAATACTTAGAGTATTGAAGGGAAGATGCTGGATATTAAATTTAACATGCAAGCGAAACTAATAAATTGTCTGTGGAGAAGAGCCGTCAAGGTGCAGTTACCGGACAATGGCCAGTCATTGGCCCTCTGCCTGAGGGTAAATAGAAGAGTTGGGAGGCAGAGGTTATTGGAGGCATGATGTCACACAGGAAAAATGTGACCTTTTAAAATTTAGAGGAGGGGGGAAGGGGGATATCTTCATGAGCTGCTGTGAAGGCCAGAACCATCTTGGAAGTCTGACTGAAGGGACAGAGATGTCTGGGAATCCATTGCTGGGGTGGTGTGAAGGATAGGCTCCTCATGAGATGCAGATACTGTGAAATCTCTCTCATGGAAAATTTCCAGTGTAAATTAATCATATTTCAAAGTCGCTGCAGAGTCTGCCATGCCTTGTTTTACCCAGAGGAAGACAGTGTGAAGACCCCTTGGAATCTCATGCACCAACTCAGCAGATACTGATGTGGCAACTAACAATAGGCTGAGAATTGCTATAGCAACAGTAATGTAGGACAGCCAGTTCTTGGGTGCTGTCACCCTGTGGTATGGCTGAGAGATGAACTCCAGGATGGAGCTATACAGATAAAGAACGGAGCTATCCTGACCAAGGGTCTATGCAGGTAAGTTGGAAAGGCAGATTGGGCTGGCTGGGTTCTCATGGGATCCCATTTAGTTCTATTGAGCAAAGTAAATGTATTGCTCATCATCACCCTCATTGTTCTCCCCAGACACTGAGGTCCAACGCCAAGGGCCTTCTGGCAGTTCCCTCACTGCGAGAAGCCAAGTTACAGGGAACCAGGCAGAGGGCCTTCTCGGTAGTGGTGCCCGCCCTGTGGAATGCCCTCCCACCAGATGTGAAAGAGAAAAACAACTACCAGACTTTTAGAAGACGTCTGAAGGCAGCCCTGTTTAGGGAAGCTTTTAATGTTTAACAGACTACTGTATTTTAATATTTTGTTGAAAGCTGACCAGAGTGGCTGGGGAAACCCAGCCAGATGGGTGGGGTATAAATAATAAATGATGATGATGACTGGTATATTCATTAATAGGAAATAATTTTTTTAAAAATCAAGACCCAGTTTCGCATATCTGGGGCAGTGGTAAAGAAACCAGCATAATTATCTCTTTTTTACTTATAATTTTATTGTTTTAAATTTAAATGGCATTGCCATTTAGTATTCCACCTTGTTATCTCTCAAGGAGAGACGTACATGACATGTTGCTTTGCCAAAGATGGCATAGTACTGACCTACTGCAAACCTGTATTTTGTAATGTGGTATCAACAAGAAATGAGATCATATGCTTGATTTAGTTCTCTTTAGTTCCACAGTTAGGCAAACTCTGTTCCAAGAAAAACAGCTCTTTATCTGCTTTTCCCTTGTGGCTTCTCTCACCTTCCTCTCTGCCCACTTCTCTTCTGTTGGATACTTGGGCTTATTAAACAGCTGATGTCAGTCACATCATTCTTTATGAGTCAGCCGATAGCCAAGTTAGCCTGGACAATATATGCTGTATCTGTAGCTGATTACCTCACTTGCAATAGCAGAACATCTCTGAAGTGCAATCCATTTTTCCATTACAAGAACGATATGAGAGTTGCGTGTAATACAGCTTTAACCTGACAGATATTCTCTAATGCCTGCAACGTCTTGCTCTTGATTTAATTATTTAATTATTAATTATTTTATAAACACCTCCTACAACCAGATTCTTTTCTCAGGATCTATGCAACAGTGCACACATGTACTCTGTTAGGTGCCCTCCTTTAAAAACAAAAAAACAAAATGTTTTTATTGAGAAATGAATTTTTAAAGGTACAAAAACAAAACATAAACAATAAATGTAATAGAAAAGGAAGAAGACCACATTCTCAAAGATAATAAACTATAATACTGGCTTTGTAGAGCTAATGTGGAGACACACGTCACCCTGATCTTAAGTAGTGTTTAGTGTATGGTCTCTGATTAGGAAGTACCTCTTTTACTGGATTATCCTAGCAATAGATTAGGAACTCTGAAGGATGAAAATCTGTGATCACTGCACAAACATAGAATTTGATATCAAAAGAACTAACTAGAGCATATAAAGGGTGCATGAAGGCCATCTTTGACAGGGAACAAGAGAGAGTATCAACAGAGGCCTTATGAAATGCACCTTGAGGATCATCTAAGACAAAGTTTGAAAGCGTCATTCCAGGATCTACTGCTGTGGTTTAGTTAGTAATCTTGGATATTTCCCAGTGGAAATCAGATGCCAAAATATGAAGCAACAACATTGCATGTCCACCACATATAACACAATTAACCCCAGAACATCACGGACTCTCCAGCACCTACTAGGCAGCTTTCGGAACATCCATAATTTCTAATTCTAATTTACAGGAAGTACCATCCATGTAGCACTTTAAACATAACCTCCTTAGTTTTAGCACATATTGTCTCACACAACACATTCTGATCAATATTTGTTTCTAGCTCTCTGACACCAAGCTAATGTCTGTTTCCCAGGAAACTCAAATATTTTCCACATCTCTTATAAATCTGAGACATTGCTCCCTTGGAAACAGGTAAATATGTATAGCCCAAAAGCAGATAAAAAGAGGGTTGTCTGAATTAGTGAGTCAGAGTTAATGATAAAATTATCATAATTGGTGTCCTTAACTGATCTTGAAGTAATTTTGATTTGTTCATCCAAGCAAATTTCCTCTATCTATAAAGCCTACCTGATTCAAGCTGCAACTTCACAAAATATGTATTTTTATATTAAAAAAAAACAGGGAGGGGGGAATAAAAATAAGTGAGAGAGGGAGACTGCAGGTGATAGTTTCAATTCCAGTCACTTCCACAGTAAATGGATTGCTGATGTTCTCCAAATTGCATAAACTCCACGTGAGGAATGATAGAGAAGCCAGAGGTGGAACTATACCTGGTATATATTTGAAGTAGAATCTACATATATCATCCATATTCAGTGCTTAAGCTGAAATATCACATAATGAAACTGAAACTCAAGAAGCTACCCAAAGCACCTTATTTGAAACAAAGAGGGTTTATTTTAAATGTTTCATGAGAAAACCAATAGTTCCTTCGGGCTTTTGTTTAAGAAGGCTTAGGGAATAGTGTGGGCCTTTTAAAAAAAACAATTATTTTGTAGATGCTGTTGGTCTTGGGATTTGATTAGACAAAGTTTGACTTTGGTGTAATTGATACACGGACCAGTTACTGCTCCATTTTCTGCTGGTTTTGTGTGGGTGATTGAGGCTGTCTTTGCAGAGCCCTTTTGTAAATACTTGCAAAAAAATGCCCTGTTAATAATTAACCTTAGAAGTGTTGCTTATTGTCACACTCTTAATTAAAGCATTGGTTTAAATTACCTGGGCAAAAAATTACACAGAAATTCTGAGTATAAAAGAGGAAGGCAGGAAATGTATTTGCTTGGCTCCTCTGCAAAGAGAAATAAAGTGTAATTGTGCATTTGGATGAATGGATGCCTTCATTGGCGTAGCACAGTTCTACTTGTTATCATTTTTAACGAGTGGAAAGGTATATGTGCCCATCTTAGATCATAACGAAAAGAAGACCATTTGATGGAAAGCATCATGAGCATTAAGGGATGTTATTACAGGTGGCTGTTAAGATTTGGTGCTACTGTGAGCTTTTCTTTTTTAAGGGCAAGAAGTGGAATCTGAAATTTGTCAAGAAGACAAATACCCAGTTTAGTATTCATGCTATTACAGTATTTGACTTAACCTGGCAACCAGGATTACCACAAATATTTCTGTATCCTGAATCAGTAATGCCATGGAGCAATATAAAATGCCTCACTTAAATCCTTTTGAGGTTTGGAGATGACAATAATGTGCACTTCTTTGCCAAAATTAGTAGCAACCCCTAAATCTAATATACTATAAATGGCACTAAAGGATGCTTAAAATCTTAGAGAGTTCCCCAGTATTAGTGCAAGCGCTGTGGGTTAAACCACAGAGCCTAGGGCTTGCAGATCAGAAGGTCGGCGGTTCAAATCCCCGCAAGGGGGTGAGCTCCCATCACTCGGTCCCTGCTCCTGCCAACCTAGCAGTTCGAAAGCACGTCAAAGTCCAAGTAGATAAATAGGTACCACTCCAGTGGGAAGGTAAATGGCATTTCCGTGTGCTGCTCTGGTTCGCCAGAAGCAGCTTAGTCATGCTGGCCACATGACCCTGAAGCTGTACGCCGGCTCCCTTGGCCAATAAAGCGAGATGAGCGCCGCAAACCCAGAGTCATCCACGACTGGACCTAATGGTCAGGGGTCCCTTTACCTTTAAACATGCTTATTCAGAAGTAAGTCCTGCTGAGTTCAAGGAGATCTACTTCTGTGTAATACTTACTCCTAGAGTGCAATGCAAGGGTGAAATCGTAAAAATAGGATGCCTGAGGCAGCTGCCTTGTCTCACCTTGTCTGTGGCTGGGTCCACAACAATATATTTTGCAGTTAAATCTAGAATCAGAGTTGAAAGGGACCCTGAGGATCATCTAGTCCAACCCCCTGCAATGCAGGAAAATGCAGCTGTCCCTCATGGTGATCGAACCTCCAACCCTGGTGTTATCAGCACCATGCTCTAACCAACTGAGCTGCCTGTGGTGGAACAGAATTGCAGTCTGATTCTGAATAACTTGAGGAGTGGAGTGCTTTTGCAGTGTACATACTACATCCCCTTTGGTTATTACATCCCACTGAAGCACGGCTTGCGCTATGAAGAGCAGAAAGGACAGAGACTGTCACAGGTAGTAACACAGACAGAACCTGTGTTCTATCTGCAGTACAAAGCTGCATGCCCCAAGACTTATCTTTGGCATGCCATGCCATAGTATAGTGATGGTTCATCACACAGAAAAATTACCTGGCAGGGAGGACTTCTCATCCACTGATTAGGAGTCAATATTCCTGCATCTGCTCTGATTACTGCCAGCAAATTAATCAAATAAAGCACTGATTCTAGCTCATATGCAGAAAACAAAAAAGGCTGTGCCCCCAATACTCTCTTCTTTTAGATGTAAACACATTTTTAAGACATAGGATCAATTCAGACATCATGCCAAATCATGATTCATTCAAACAATAATTACGAACCCACAGCACGATACGAGCATCCAACATAAACAAATCATGGCTGCTCGGCCTGCTGTTATTTTCCATCGACTCAGCATTAACCTTCACAAGTTCTCGCACACTCCTTTCTCTGTGGTGTAACAGCCTCCTAGAGCCAAACTATGTCCATAACAGAGGCTTGTCAATGGCTTGTGAAGTCAGACACAACAGCCAACTGCATTCACCAAAAATGCAGTTTGCAAACCATAACTGGGTATTCTTGAATTGTCAGCACATCATAAAACATGGATACATATGCATGTACATAGCCATACAGTTCGAGCCTAAGTATGTCTACTCAGAAGTCAGTCCTATTGAATTCAGTGGGGATTGCTCCTGGGTAAGTGGGGTTAGGATTGCAGCCTTAAGAGCACGAACACAGGATGTTTCTAGACTGTTAACATTTTCGGCTGGGCTTCAGTCATGTACCAGTAAATTAAGATTGCACAATTATAGTTGATTTGGCACTATTGCACAATTTACCATTCCCCCCACCCCAAAATAATAATAATAATCCAAGGATGCTATCTACTTTATATCAGTTGCTATGATAAAAACAGGTCAGAAGTGTCATAATGACATGTACACCATTTATATAGTGACCTTACATAAGCAGAAAGAACTTCTGCTCATGTAAAGCAGGACTCATTTTTTTCTGGCAATCCTCCCATTTTTCTGCAGATCCCTGCACATCCCAAAAACTCCATGAGAACTTGAGCAGTATTGGATATGGTGCAGATGGTTGCAGTAAGTAAGTGAGAATCAATGAAAACTGGTTCCTCATCATCCTGGGAAAGAGTGTTCTGTTCTGTTCTAGGCCCATCGTTGTTCAATGAACTTGGACAAAGAAATTGAAGGGATGCACATCAAATTAGCAGATGGCACCAAAATTGGAAGAGGTAGCTAATGCTGCAGTAAAAGAACTGAAATTCAAGATGACCTTGATAGATTAGAGAACTGGGCCCAAACTATCAAAATGAATTTCAATAGGGACAAATATAAGGTTCTACACTTAGGCCAGGCATGTCCAAAGTCCAGCTCGGGGGCCTAATCCGGCCTGCTGGTCTATTTAATCCAGCCCCTTTGGCAGTTTATTTCCTGGGGTAAAATCCTAAAAGAAGGTCAACAACTTCAATCCTAAAAAAAAGGTCAGCAATTTAGGGGGGAAATCCCCAAAAAAGTTTTAATCCAAAGTTCAAAAACTTTGGTTGGCTCTCGACACATGTTCACTTCATCAACTCTGGCTCTCTTTGAAAAAAGTTTGGACACCCCTGATTTAGGCATAAATAACCAGCTCATTTGCACTATTACTTGCAATTAGCAATATTAAAGATCCATAATTCAACCATGCAAGTTATTTTTCTGTGGGTTCTGCACAGACATGAAGCCTGTACAGAATTGTTTGGGGCAACAAGACCTTAAACAGTGAACATGTTTTTGTTTTTATTTATTTATTTTGTTTTTTAAATCTAGAATTCTGAGAAAAAACATTAGTCAGACCTTGGCTCTGATTTATCAACAAAGAACTGTAGCTTCCTGGAGATGAAGTTCCCTCCCTGAACTTTATTAGCGCTTCTTGAGTGCAATTGTTTCCTAGCTGGCTTTTTCAGAACATTTTCTGGTGATACTTCATATCTGCTACATCAAGCAGTCACTTTCCACTAGCAATAACAGTCTGGACAGGTTTCTGTTGGGCCTGGTGTCTCTGCTGCTGCCTGGGGTATTACACAGCCACATTTAAATGTGTGGGAAGGATTTCTCAAAACAGATGATAACAGTATTTATACAAGCACAGGAAGCAAAAGGTTACGATGAAAGACGAAAGGCAGGAACTGATTATACCAGGAAGGATAACAATGATCCTTCATTCCTACTCCGTGTAGGTGACAGCTTTGGGATTTCGCCTGTTGTCTGTTTTTCATTCATAGGTTGCTTCCAGATAGGCTTTTATTGTGGGACTGGTGCTGCTCATGCATGCAAGATTTTGCAGAATACACACATTGCAAGCATCAAAATGCCAGCTCACATTTTTCTCCCTTTTAATCCAGATTTACCTTTACCACAATAAAAGCCAATAAGCTGGGGAGCGACTGCTGCCAGATACCTAGAATCATAGAATCATAGAGTTGGAAGAGACCACAAGGGCCATCGAGTCCAACCCCCTGCCAAGCAGGAAACACCATCAGAGCACTCCTGACATATGGTTGTCAAGCCTCTGCTTAAAGACCTCCAAAGAAGGAGACCTGTTTGTGATGTCTGAACAACCCGCCTGCAGTATTACGCTCCCATTCAGAAGCACTCACAGTCTATGTACTGTGAATGTTTGAAGTCGGGAAACTTGAACAGATTGGCAAGTGGTGTCCTGTGGGAAAGAATTTGGGAGACTTCTAAAACTTCAATTAATGATACAGGGGTCCCTTCCAACTCTATGACTCTATTATAGTTCCTGGCATTTCATCAGTTAATAGAGAAGGATGCTGAAAGCAATAACATTGAACGGACTGGTTCAGAATAATGAAGCCTGCTTCAAACGGCATCTGTTTAATATTAATATGAGCCACAGTTACCTCTGTATTGAACTTTGCTGGCTAGAATCCAGCTGTTTGAAAATATTCGTTCCCTCCAGCAGTGTATGTTGCAAACATAAATACATGCACAGCTTTCTCTTATTTTCTTTTCTATACATTTTTACCGTCTTCGCAACCCCCAAGAGGAGCTTGATATGCCTCTCGCAGACTTGCTCTATCAGTTTGCAAGTCTCTTCCTAAGCAGTTTCTGGAAAACATGGTCTGCAGTTATTTTAAAACTGATGCACTGCCCATGGAAGGTATCTGATGCTTATCTCTGGTGAGAGAAAAACTTTGTCCATTTTCAGAACAAATACAATATGATGAGTATGAGAAAGGATTTGGCATAGTCACAGCCTTGGATTCCAGCAGAAATCAGACACAGCTCTGTCATTTGTCATCTGGCAGGAAGCCACTTCCTTTGTTACCTTAATGGACCAGACGCAGAGGGCCGTTACCTCACCAGGAAGCTAGCCTGGCTATTCCAGTAATTGAATCCATGCTAGATCCAGGAATTAGAAAGGGGTTCAAACATACAGCCTACACCCCTCACCCAAACAAAACTCAATTATACGGTATGAACTTTGTATTTCAGTTCTAGGGGAAAAAAGGGTTTTGCGAGAGTATACAAAATTGTGTATACCCCCCCCCTTTGCTACATTTTGCAATTTTTTCCTTGATTATGGGTGGCAGAGCTCTGTGTCTGTGTAAATGCCAAAGTTTCTGTAAAAAGATCACTGAATCAAGGCATCAAGTCAATAACATGGATTAGGAAAATGCCCAGTATATAGAAAGGGTTTTGCATACCCCTAGTAAAAGGTATCTAATAAAGTAGGCTATTGCCTACAAATGTTTGTGGGGGGAAAACATTCCCACAGCAAGAAGCAAGAGGCAGCCCAGAAATAGAACCTAACAAGATATAACATGCCAGATGACCCAGTGGCATGCATTTACAATGTCATTTCAAAAAGAATCTTGTGTAAACAAGAGATGTCTCATAAGGACAATGAACTCAACTCCACACAGAAGGATTTCAGACTGATTGGTGCCAATAGCGCTTTCCCAGAGAGTTTATCTAAATAGGACCAAGCTAGACCATGAGCCATGCAATTTATATTGCATCAAAATCTAGGAACTAGATCTAGGAGCATCAAAATCTAGGAACTAGATCTAGGAGCATCAGAATCTAGAAACTATCTCTATAAAGAAATGAGATTAATCATATATATTTTCCTCTTACTGCACAATCCTGAGCATCTATTCAGGAGTTTGGTGGTCTTGCCTTCAGATAAGTCCCTGCATGACATAACACTTCAGGTAGTCTTATGGAGCCACTTTCCTCCTCCCATCACAGTATGTCACAATTAACACATTAAGTCTTCAATTAAACACAGCTTCCCGTTATGTCCAGGAAACTGTGTCTGCCTATGGTGCCACTGTGAATTGATACTGACCCAGCACAGAACTGCAGCAACTCAATGACTCCAACAGTCACATTATGCTGTGAGATCTATGGATCAAGTGTACAATACAATAATAATGCCTGAAAAATGTAGGGGATGTTACATAAGAGGCCTCTGTCCTAGTTTTATACTTTCACGTCACTGTAAAGGTAAAAGACCCCTGGACAGTTAAGTCCAGTCAAACGCGACTATCAGGTGCAACACTAATCTCCACTTTCAAGCTGAGGGAGCCGGCATTTGTCCACAGACAGCTTTCCAGGTCTTGTGGGCAGCATAACTAAACCACTACTGGTGCACAGAGGACCATGACAAGTGCCAGAGCACATGGAAACGCGATTTTCCTTCCCGCCGCAGCGGCACCTATTTATCTACTTGCACTGATACGCTTTTGAAGGTTGGCAGAAGCTGGGACAGAGCAACGGGAGCTCACCCCGCCGTGCAGATTTGAACCGCTGATCTTCCAATCAGCAAGCCCAAGAGACTCAGTAGTTTAGATCACAGCGCCACCCGCATCCCTGTAACACCAGTGCAGTCAATGTTTTATCATATAATGCTCTTAGTTAATTTGATCTATGAGAAATAGCTCCTGGAATCAGGAGGCCTCTGTAAGGTAAAGGTCTCTTTAATATAAACTTCAGCCTTTGCCAACCTGGTGCTCTCCAGATGTTTTGGACTACAACTCCCATCAGCCCCAGCCAGCATGGCTGTCCTGTCTGAAACTGAGGCAAGTTATAGGACAAATCATCTGAAGCGCACCAGGTTGGCAAAGCCTCATAATCCATGTCAATTATTTCTTCAGTCATTACCTTTGGTGTGTGTGTTGTTATACATTTGGGGGTGTTAAAGAAAAGTCACTACTCAACAGCCCAGCTCGTTGGGGCACAAGTCTTCTGCGGCTCCATGCGGTCAGTAAAAGAAGGAAATTCCTGCCAAGTAATTTGGAGCAAAACAGCAGTCAGTAGACTTAGATCCTTTATTGCTGCGCAGCAGGTTCAAACAGCAGTAAGAACCCTGAGCATGGGGCGACATTCACTTTTAAAACTTTCCCACCGTATCCCAGAATACAGTTCGTACAGTATCATGGCTACATCACTGAAATGTCACAAAAGGGGAGGGGCAGACAGGGGTTACACTAGTTCAACTTTGGCAAACATGTCCAGACAAGTCCTTGGTACAAGATTAGCATAAGCAGACATGTCAGGGCAAAACCCAGATATAAGATTGGCATAGGCCAGGGATGTCCAACTCCCAATAGACTGCAATCTACTCACAGTATAACAAAACTGGCAGTGATCTACCCATTGTTGTTAGAAGACTGGCAGTGATCCACCCAAAGTTGTGGAGCTTTTTTTAGTAAGCCAAAGTTGGGGGGGTTTGCTTTTTTGTAAGGAGATCACTGAGGGGCCAGAGATCAACCAGGATCTACTAGGGACCCCCCCAATCTACCAGTAGATCACGAACTACCTGTTGGTCATGCCTGGCATAAGCAAACACCTCTGAAGTCCCATCACCCAAAGTACAATAGAACGTCCTTTGCATGTCTGGACCCCTGGGACAAGTCTGCTGATGGGATTAGGCTTTCCTTGGCCAACAATCAGCTCAGCAATTGTCACCTCTAGGCACTTCCTGGAGTCCTTTTTTCAAGGGCAAAATAACATTGGAATGGAGGAAACTGGCAAAGGAGTTGATTTTATATGATTTATAAAGCTAGGTATCTTCCCATAGCTGTCAAGTCGAAAGGATACATTCAGGCATAATATTTGTAACACTGAACAACTTTAAAGATGTGCCCCCCCTGTAATTTCTGTAACAGGGGGGGATCCCCTAAACCCTAGAAATTAATAAATGGTAGGATTCTGATTCATTGGGATATGGATGAAAGTACAAGGTGCAGAGCTATGCTAGACATGGAATCCCTTGGCTGGCTTCTGCAAACCAGCCTGGCTGGCCAAGTGAAGAGTAAATCTGTTGATGGGCCATCTGAGAGGAATCCTTTGGCCTGGGGAGACAGATGTTACCAAGGTGATGAGGTGTGTGTTTGAAGTGAAAGGGAAAGGAAGTTTTTGAGCAAGATGTTCTTGGAAGGAGGGAGAAACAAGACTGGGATCCATCTTGGGCAGACTGGCTGAAGGCTGGCTGGGTGAGATGCGTCTGGCTCCATGGCTGTGGGGGACAAGCCTCTCTTGAAATGACCGTGCAGTAAGATCTGAACTCCATGCGGACTGAAGGTGTAAATAGGTGAATAAGCCATATTTCTTAAAGCTACGACAGTCCATGCCGTGTCTCAATTCTCTAAAGCAGCATTTCTCAACCGAGAGCCCTCAGGATATTCCAAGGGGGCCACAGGTGAAAATTGTGTAAATGAGGGGGGCATGGCATGAGACTGGGGGGCACAGAAGGAAGGGAGAAGTGAAGAAAACAGAGAAGTGACCAAGAAAAGACAAAAGAAAATAGAGAAGTGAAGGAAAGAGAAAATAGAAGTAGAGTGAACAGAGAAGTGACCATGGATCACCACACACACTTTGTGGTAATGTCGCTTCTGTTTCCTCCCCCCTGCCCCACTGGGGACACTAAGCTGTCTGCCTCTCGTTCATCATGGGCAAGGTGTGTGGCTGCAGCAGTGTTAGTGTGTGGGGTGCTGTTTCTTCATGCAAGTATTACTGAGAAAGGAGATACAGCTATATGTTGCTGCAGACCATTTTTGGATAAAGAGTACAATATCTAAAAAGTTTCCACATCTGTGGGATAAAGCAAAAGTGCTTTTCATGGCATTTCCTACTTCGTATTTGGTAAAATCAGGTTTCAGTTGTGTGAATTATTTACTCAGCCTAACGCGGAATCGCCTTAACATAATGGACTGAGGTGATCTTTAGTTTTCTCTCACAGCAATAGAATTGGATATATAAAACAAAGCTTGTTTCTGGTCATCAAGCACAAGGGTCGCATTGATCGAGAAATACTTAAAGTATAATTTTTTATGTAATTGTATTTTATAGAAATTATGTTTAAAATGATAAATAAAACATGTTCTGCTTACAAACAAAACATTAAAATAGCTACCTTTCTACCGGTAGGGCGGGGGAGGGGGGACACACAGGAAGGAAACAAGATCAGAAGGGGGCCACAGTTGGGGGGAAAGGTTGAGAAACACTGTTCCAAAGGAACACAGACCCTGGCTGAGTGCCTGGACCCCCCTGGGATCTTCCTATCACTTGGCAGAGTGGGGGTGGCACCCAACTTTTGTGACAGTATGTTTGCAATTACTATTTCTAGTGCATCTCCCAGTGAACAAACTGACTTCTCTCTCTCTCTGAACATAACCACAAGCAAAGAAGCTGAATTGTATGGATCTTCAGTAATGTCAGTACTTTGTTTTAACATCCTGACATTGCAGTAGTCAGCTGCAACATCACAAGGGAAGCAATTTGACTCAGAATAGGTTAACAGTCCTATGGTGCTTAGAATCTTTATTTTCTTTTTATCTCTGCATGGCGGCTGCTGTTGATAATTACTTCCTGTCTCACACCTGCACAGAGCCCAGCAGTTTGCTCTGGCTGTTAGGAAAGAAGGTAATTCCAGCATCTTCAGTCGAAAAAGAATATTGATTTTTGAGTAAATCAGAAACTCTACCCGTCATACAGTTTTATTTACCGGAACCACAGAGAGCACTTCTTCTTTAAAAAATAATGAAACCCAAATCCCATATTTAAGAAGAACCTGTCAGCTTGTCCTGACAAAGCCCTTTTCCTTAGAACAAAATGCAATCAAAAGAAAACATACGCACAAATCTCTACCATGGGAAGCAGGCCTGGCCCTGCCTGCCTCCACCTGCTTTTTTCTTATACTCCTTGAAAGTATCAGATGTTGAACTCACCTGCCTTTTTCACATGCTCTTGAATTAACCAGGCTGTTCTCTAATGCAATGGATGTGCAATTGTCTTGTCAACATGCTACAACACTTTCCAGACAACCTGTTTGAGCATTCATCCTGATCTGTTTGCAGACAGATTGGATGCATGTTATTTCATTAGCATTCTTTCACCTTTGATAGCAGGGAGGTTAGACAATGCCAAGTCAATAATAATAATAATAATAATAATAATAATAATAATAATAATAATTTATTATTTATACCCTACCCATCTGGCTGGGTCCCCCCAGCCACTCTGGGCGGTTTCCAACAAAACACTAAAATACAATAACCTATTAAACATTAAAACTTCCCTAAACAGGGCTGCCTTTAGATGTCTTCTAAAAGTTTGGTAGTTATTTTTCTCTTTGACAACTGGTGGGAGGGCGTTCCATAGGGCGGGTGCCACTACCGCGAAGCCCCTCTTCCTAGTTCCCTGTAACTTGGCTTCTCGCAGCGAGGGAACCGCCAGAAGGCCCTCGGAGCTGGACCTCAGTGTCCGGGCAGAACGATGGAGGTGGAGACGCTCCTTCAGGTATACTAGACCGAGGCCGTTTAGGGCTTTAAAGGTCAGCACCAACACTTTGAATTGTGCTCGGAAACGTACTGGGAGCCAGTGTAGGTCTTTCAAGACCGGTGTTATATGGTCTCAGTGGCCACTCTCAGTCACCAGTCTAGCTGCCGCATTCTGGATTAGTTGTAGTTTCCGGGTCACCTTCACAGGTAGCCCCACATAGAGCGCATTGCAGTAGTCCAAGCGAGAGATAACAAGCAAGCATTATCCCACAATTTCCTTATTGCACTTTCCTTATTGAAAAAAGTCTGATCATTTTGGGAAGCCGGTTCCTTGTGTAAGGTCTCCAAGTGAACTTTAATTGTACAACCTGAATTTGCCGGCATGTCACCGAATCCCACTCAGAAGTAGACACCATCTCCTCTCACTCTGGCTGGCATTGAGAAATAAAAGGATGATGTCCAATCAGAGGCACAGTGGGTGTGATTAGACTCTATGCAAAGGCCAGAGGGCAAGGAGGAAGTGCTCTGACCATGGAGAGTAGCAGGTGGGGGAAAAGGCTTTCGGAAACCCATATTTTGTTTCAATGGTTCAGGTCCTCTTGCAGCTGCCAAGGAAAACCTTGGTGAGCACAGATGCCTACAGGGGCCACACTGTGGACCCCAGATTTATTAGAACTCCTCAGTACTGAAAATGGGGGGGGGGGCTTTCTGCCTTAAAAGGCACAAATTTAGGGCAGCCTGCACTAATTCTCTGCCAGCTTAAAAACATATTGTACCTTCCAGGAAGAACAGCATAATATAAATGGAATAAAATAATAAAATAGTACTGAAATAGCCATAGGAAGACAGCAAGAATCCAATCTGAGCTCCAAGTTGGAGCTTTAGGGGATTTCTGTTCTTTTAGTATCAGTCAAATTTCTGTCACAAAGCAGAACACAGCAGAAAATAATTCTCTGGAACACTGTCCCTGAGAAACCATTTCATACTTGCTGACTTGGCAAAATTTGCCTCCTGCTAAAGGTGTCTGAGTTCCTACTAAATGTGAGGCTTATCTTCATCAGCCAAAGTGAATGATTACTTACTTTATTAAAATGATTTGTTATGCTCTGAAGGCTTATGTTTGACTTTAATAATTAATATTGCCTATCTTCTGCGGAGACTTATAATATGTTGTTGCAAACGCATGCTAACAGTCGACTTACTAGGGGCAGAAGGATTAAAAGTAAGTCAGGAGTTATGAGCTTCAACAAGAGCACAGAGGCTTTTTGGAGACAAATGCCTTGCTACATACAATTATGCCATGCATAATTATGCCGCAATAAAAACTGGCTAAGCTTTGTGATTGTTCTGTCCATGGGGAAAAAAACCTATTCAGGTGGCAAATCAGCTAATACAATTTGCTGCTTCTCGGTGGTTCCTTTCTTTGAATAATTGCTTTCTGAATCAACTGACCTGTGTGATCTGCGTTCTGCAATGGGTCAGTTATAGTCAGATGCTCACCAATGTGCAAATAAGCCATGGCATCCGCAAGGCAAAATAGCATGACCATTGTGTGGGCCTCTTTGTGGAGTCTAGCAATGCCAGTATTGAGTTACTGGAGCAATCCCTGATTTTATCACATCTAAGGCTGTGCTAAGAAAGGGGTGTTCACAAAAATGCATTCAACGTACGCATGAGGGGGTGGCAGAAAGATACACAGTAGTCATGCCCTTCATATACCAATGTGAACAACTGGACATAGCCTCCAGCAGCAACAAGTTCAGTCTTAGTGAGAAAAGGATCCTGCAAATATAGAGGTGTGTGTGCATAGGACTCCTCCATCCAACTGCGATCCCTGACTGGCCAAGGTTCCAAATGACGCAGCCCTATCTGTATGCAGATGTACTTCCATAAAGTCTTTTTCCCACGAAACACGTGGTCACCTGTGGACGTGGCCAACAACCATTCAGCAAGGGAGGAATGTGGCAAGTGGATGAGATATAACCCTAAGGCACTAAAACAATAATATTTTAAGGAATGTGATGAAGTGTTACCTGTCTGAAAATGAAGTGGGACAAAAACAAAAGCTGTTTTAATATGGTTTGGGCAGTATAAGTAGGGAAATTGCGCACATTCTACCCATATCTATGTATACAGTCAAACCTTGGAACTCGGAGGTTTGACCGTATATTGTATATGCATTTAAGTGCATGATTGATTGATTGATTGTTTCTAGCCCTTCCTCACAAATGAGTTCAAGGCAGCAAAGAACAAGCAATTAAAGAATAAAAACATCTTCAAAACAATTCCAGGATAGATGCAGCCTAGGAGAGACCTCTTCTTACAAATAAACACATGCACCCAACCAGTGCTTTTTTTCTGAGGGGATGCAGGGGTATGCATACCCCTAAACATTTTGTGAATCTAAGTTTGGCCTCATTGAGGGGCAGCATTTCAATATGAGTAGGAAAATGAGAGCACCCCTAAACATTTTTTTTAGGAAAAAAAAGCACCGCACCTAACTGTTCCAGTCCTTCCCCCTTTTTCTAACTGCACATTTTGTGTTCAAATGCACATCAAAGCAAATGTACAGCCCGTTGCTACTCATATTTCCTTGCGAGTAACCCTCACTAAGTTCAATCCATTTACTCCCAAATAGGATTCCGATAGGATTATGATGCGTTTGCATAAGTCATCAGTATCACAAAGCAAACAGAGTTGTACAGAGCTTTGGTAAATCCTGGGGTGTCTCTGGGGTCCTCTGCTGAGTCCTCATCCAGACACCTCAGATGGTCACTTCATAAAGAGAATTAGACAGGTGGTCATGGTATAAGGTGGCCTCCAGGGAAGGGTGCAGGCCTCAAATAAAGAGAGTGTACCCTGAGTTCACACATATAACAAAAATTAGGAAATGCATAAGTTTACAAGTTGATTCTCACAACTCTTCCAGACTGAGAAGGAGTGGGTTACTCTGCATCTGTTGCTGTTTGAATGATTCATTGACCAATGGCTTCATATGAACAGAGACTGCCAACGAGCCTAGGATGTACTAAGAACATTTCATCACTTGGCTGGCCTCACTGCATTACCAAATTGGCCCAGTTTTTAAAACTACTGTGTTCAAGGTGAAGCTACTCTGATAGAACCAGAGCTAGCTGGCTCTGGCTCATGTTATCTGGTACAGTATGTTGAAACAGCTTCACAGAATCAAGCTGTGCATGTGAGAAGAATCATGGCTTACTATATACTTATAATCTGGGGCAGAGACACAACCCAAAACAAAGCAATACAGCACAGTTGCCCTACTCCAGTTAAAAGATTTTCCAAATAGTTACAAGTTTGGTTGGATGAAATATTTTTTGAGACTTTAAAAGAAATTAAGTGGGTGTTTACAATTTAGGTATATAATTTGGATATTGCAGGTATATTGCAGAATGTCATATGAATTTTTACATCACTATGAGTCAGGACAGACTGAACATGCTGGTCATGCTGTAGAAAAGCTCTGGTCCATGGGGTCACGAAGAGTCGGACACGACTAAACGACTAAACAACAACAAAAGATTGTAATGAAAGAATCCTATTTGTATCACACATGCAAAGAGGCAGGTAAATTTATTTATATCCTATACTTTCCCCTACACAGGTGGCACTGTGGTCTAAACCACTGCGCCTCTTGACCTTGCCGATCAGAAAGTCAGCGGTTCGAATCCCTGTGACGGGGTGAGCTTCCGTTGTTCTGTCCCAGCTCCTGGCAACCTAGCGGTTCAAAAGCAGGCCAGTGCAAGTAAATAAATAGGTACTGCTGTGGCAAGAAGGTAAACAACATTTCCATGCGCTCTGGTTTCCATTATGCCAGAAGCTGTTTAGTCATGCTGGCCACATGACCCAGAAAGCTCTCTGTGGACAAACGCTGGCTCCCTCGGCCTGAAAGCAAGATGAGCCCTAAAACCCCAAAGTCACCTTTGACTGGACTTAACCATCCTGGGGTCTTTTACCTTTACCTACACTGGATGGATGGGAAAGTCCCCAGGACCTCATGTAAGTCATCTGCTCTGAGTTTTCCACAAGCTTTTTTTTGGGGGGGGGGTAAAAACAGTGTATTCATGTACAGTGATACCTTGGTTCTTGAACTTAATCTGTTCCAGGAGTCCATTTCGGCTTCCAAAAAACATTCGCAAACCAGAACAGTCACTTCCGGGTTTGTAGCGTTCGGGAGCCGATTTGTTCAGGAGCCGAGCCGTTCAGGTACCAAGGTACCACCGTATTGATAAAGGTACTGTGGATGTTAGCACAAAATGGCTGCCATTGGCAGCAAAAAATAGTGAGCTGGTCATCTGCAGCAGTGAGTACTGCCACCCCACACTCCACACAAACCCTGGTCAGGACAACAAGGTCGGAGTGAGGTTAATGGGACCAGATGCTAACTATTAAACTTCTGCTGAAGTGCACCTTAGATGGTAACAAGCTAGTAAATTGCTTTCTGCAATGAATGCCGGATGGTGTTCACACAATATTTAAGGATATCTGGGAAGAAAAGCCTAGCATCAATAAAAACTGCATCATGGACAACTCATGAGGCATGTTGTAAGAGCTGCAACACAGTGCCTGATAAATACTGAAGTAATTTGGGAATGCCCTTGAAATGTCTCAGACAATAAAATGCTGGCAACCATATTTAGCTGGACAGATGATTTTTGTTGTTTTGTGCAATATGCTTGCAGTTTGTCATCCTGCAAGAATTTGGTGAGGAAAAGGCAGCTCACTGGCTAAAAGCTGTCTGTTCCTGTCCTTTGGCTTTTCACAGTTCTTGCTCACAGCAATATTGGGAAGCGGGTTGGTGGGAAGAAAATAGAAATAGAAAATACAAAAACATCTGTGCGATCTCCTACTGGGGATGTGGAAATGTGCAGCTCCCAGTCACTTAAATTGAAAGGATCCGAGTTAACTAGAGACCTTATCCACTGGAAAAACTAAGCTTTGAAAGTTTGCCGCTTTACTACTCCCTCCAATCAAATATTCCTTGCCTCATTTTTCACATGATTAATTTTTATTCTTCTAAATCATACAGTTGATGCCATTGCCTTTGAGTTGTGTTTCCAAGTGGTTTCAAAGGGCTGTCTCTCAGTGCTCATCAGCTGATGGGAGCTGAGAGACTTTGCCTTTTAAGTGTGTTTTCAAGCAGTTTCTTCTGAAGTGAAGGCCTGTACAGTGGTACCTCTGGTTACATACTTAATTCGTTCTGGAGGTCCGTTCTTAACCTGAAGCACCACTTTAGCTAATGGGGCCTCCCACTGCTGCCGTGCCGCCGCCGTGCGATTTCTGTTCTCATCCTGAAGCAAAGTTCTTAACCCGAGGTACTATTTCTGGGTTAGTGGAGTCTGTAACCTGAAGCATATGTAACCTGAAGTGTATGTAACCCGAGGTACCACAGTATATGATGCAGAGAGTGGGACAGGTGAATGTGTACTGGGAGCTATGGTCTTGTGGACCAAATTTGGCCCCCTTTGGGCCTAACAGGACACCTGGGCTCAATGATGTTTTAGAAGGTGGGGGCACTGTCTTTAATTAGACCACTGCAACTCCTGTTGTTGGAACTATTGGAGAGAGATCCTTTCACTCTCTCATAGCAGAGTTAAGCATAATGGTGATTGATCCAAACACACTGAAACATGGTTAAATTTGCATTTGCCCACATCCAACTATAAACAAACATTCCTCACAAAAAATACTTAGGCTAGAATAAATCACAGACACTTAGCTTTGCAAATAAGTGAACGTTTTACTCACAGTTTCCAGAAGTTACCGCAAGCAAGTCTCCATCTTCTGGCAGTAAAATAAAGATGAAAAAGGTTCCAAGTGACTTTAAAAGAAAAGTACTTTGCTTACAAAAAGAATCATGTGATCTTTGAGTTACCAAAAGACATAGATTTTAAAATCTCATTTTAGAGAGATTCTTCAGTCATGTGCAGTAGAACTTCATTCAGTTCTACACACTGAACACGTGAACAGAATAAGATTGGGGCTGGCACACACAAGGACAGGGCCTGCGCATGCCCTTTATACAGTTTGAGCCCCCCTTCTTCTCAATGCTTGAGTGTGAGTGAGTGAGTGAGTGAGTGAGTGAGTATTCATGTAGCCCAATATTTTTTCCATAATGAATACATTCTTTGGTACCTTGCCATTGCCATGTCTTCAGCAATGACATAGAAATATCAGACAAGCCAGTAGTTGACAAAAAGTGTAGATTAAGAACGCTTATAAATATAAGGTTTATCTTGTTATAGGACCTGCCACAGCGGTTTTCTACTGCTTCAGAAGTCATTTTGTTAGCTTTTGCTGTAATTCTACATCTTGTTCCTCAGCAATCTGAAGATCTACCAAGACTATATGCATTTAGATAAGCATTTAGGAATTGCTGATTTTCATAACGGTATGCTCCTTGCCAAAATGCTACTTCTCATCTGTAGCACATACAAACTGAGAAATTCATATTATATGGTTCGTTCCAGGGTCAGTGAGAATTAGCCACATAATCTAGGCAATGCTAGCCTGTGATAAAACTGTGATACGAAGCTCAGCCAGTGGAAGTAGTATTTTTAGTAGTAGTTACATGGTGACATATGAAAACAGCTCAATAATACAATGTAGATGACTATGGAGTGTGAGATAACATAGTAATTGTTACCTTGAAGAATATACAATGTTGAAACAATACAACTGAAAAAAAATATTTATATGGTTTATTGCAACACCGCTGGCTTGATGACCCATGTCCTCAGTGTGGCAGTACCACTGACCTCAATAAGAGTACTTTCCTGATGAAATCAACAGAGTTGCTCAAACATTGCAACAGTACTCTGTATGAATTATTATTTCTCAATCTGGAGAGAAATAAAAAGAGCTCTTTAGAATGGCCTAGATTGCTAAAATCTAAAATAAGAAAAACTGAAACACTGACCCAATGTGCAGAAGCTGCAAAAAAAAGGTGGATTGGATTATCTGCTAGATATATTAGGAAAGGAATAAAAAAATTAAAACACTGGTCCAGTGTATGCCAGCTATAAAAAGCTGAATTCCATCAGTCCCTCTTCACATCAAAACTGGTTTGTGAGGCTGTGTGCACACTACAGTTTAGTGTGTATTTAGTGTGCACTGGTGGTGGTGTTTTCTATATTAACCTGGATCCAGACATATCCAGTTTCTTTCTATGAGTTAATGTGTTTTTTCCACAAACCAGCTTTGATAAACAAGCTCAAATATGAATAAACATCTCTCAGACATATAGATTTCAAGCTTCTAAGGTCTTTAAAAGAGAAGCACCAGCACCTTATAGTCATATGAGAAAGGCCAAATCTGTGCCATATTCTGAACGTCTCTGCGGTGCTGTCAGCCTAGTCAACCATGAAGCATGAAAAATATTCACTAATGCACGAATAGATTAATATGCTGTAGATGGGTGTGTTTTCATTTTTTTAAAAAAATATGTATATATTGCGCAATCATTTCTAGGAACTAGCAATTACTGTGGTTTGTCATGAGCACTGTAGAATGATGCACTGGGAAAGGAATGCGATACTGTTTTCAAAATAGCCCATGACACTTTTTCAAATCAGCTATCAGTGCGGTAATACAATGAGTAATGTCTCTATAATGCTGGGTTTCATCTTTTATGTGTGCCAGTTAGAATGGTAATATTCTACCATGCACTAATATACTTTAAAAAAAATAATAATGCTGTTTTCTCCTATAGATTAACAAATACCATGTATCAGAAAAAGCTGGCATAGGGGGTCAGAGGCTGGCCTAAGTTTCTGCTACAAAATGCAACTGTGGTGAGATTCTTTTCGAGTACACCTTGCTCTGCTTATGTCACCTGTGCTCTTACTGTGAATGGACCCAGATAGGACCCAGTCAGTGACTGATGTTGGGTGCAACAATTTTTTGCGCTCAGTTTTCCCACTTGCAGTGCTTTTTTGTCATTTCCGTAGAGGGACTAACACACACACACACACCCCTTTATCAGTATGGCTCAAGGTAGATACTGAACTTAGAATCCATATGAAGAAATTCAGCAACATTTAATTTATATTGAATTAATCATTCGCAATACCTAACCACCCATGTTCACTTGGCAATAAGGCCCAAGCCACACACCACCAGCTTCCTATAGGATTTCTACAGAAGGCATGTCAAAAGTACCGTATTTTTCGCTTTATAGGATGCACTTTTTCCCTCCAAAAATGAAGGGGAAATGTGTGTGCATCTATGGAGCGAATGTAGGCTTTCGCTGAAGCCTGGGGAGTGAGAGGGGTCGGTGCGCACCGACCCCTCTCGCTCTCCAGGCTTCAGGCAGCTATCCGCAAGCCTTTGGAGCCCGAAGGCTTGCGGAAAGCAGCCTGCAGCCTGGGGGCACAGTGCCAACTGCCGCTGCACTCCCCGGGCTTCAGGCAGCTATCCACAAGCCTTCTGAGTGCGGCGGGAGTTCCCGCTGCGCTCGGAAGGCTTGCGGATAGCTGCCTGTTCTGGGGGCTGGGGTCGGGGGAAGCTTGGGCTTCCCCTGCCCCCAGCCCCACAAGCTCCAGGAGCGGCGGCAAGATTGCGTGCAATCTTGCTGCTGCTCCTGGACCTGTTCTGGGGTTGGGGGAAGCTCGGGCTTCCCCTGCCCCAGCCCCACGGCTAAAAACGAAGCCCCGCGCAGCCTCCCCCGGCTGGAGAGGTTGCGCATGGCTAAAGAGGAAGCCAAGACAGCCAGCGGGATGGATCCTGCTGGCTGTCTTGGCTTCTTTGCTCTTTGGGGCTGGGGGGGGAATAATTTTTTTCCTTTATTCCCCCCCCCCTAAAAACTAAGTGCGCCCTATGGTCCGGTGTGCCCTATGGAGCGAAAAATACGGTAATTAACTTGAATCCCTTATCTGCCATGGATGCTTTCGTCAAGATTCCTGCACCGCAGGGGGTTGGACTAGATGACCCTTGAGGTCCCTTCCAACTCTAAAATTCTATGTTTCTATGATCTTAAATGTTCTTGAATCATAGAGTTGGAAGGGACGCTGAGGATCATCTAGTCCAATGATTACAAAAAGTCTATTCATTTGCTACCAAAGGTGGTCATGACATGAACTGTGGGACTTAAGCTGCAGTGTTGTTGTTGCTGCTGCTGCTGCTGTTGTTAATGTGCAACAGTTCTTGATTTTATCTGTAAGTTGCCTTGAGTCCCATCAGCGGGGAAAGTGATGTGTGTGTGGGTGTGAATAGTTCTTTAAAAAAAAAAAGACAATCCCATAAAGTTTCTCTGCATTTGGGGGCAAATGCTGGCTTGCCTGACTAATGATCCCACTGAGGCCAGGATAGTCTGGTACTTGGGCAGCAGGTGGGAAGGATTTGTCTGTGCACAAGGCAATCCTTGTCCACTGTGCCAAAATTCCTCAGCAATTTCTATGGTCCCGGCTCGTTAAATATTCTCAAGTTGTAACATAACGGGTAGGTTAATTAGCATGTCCCAGATTGAACAGACCAGCTGTCCATTTCAGAAATGTGCGATCTCTTCGGAAACCTTATAAGACAGACTAGGTTTTTTTCTCTGAGGTGCAAAACGTATACTTACTCTCCATTGAACTACCATTTATTTTAGCACGTGAATCTTCACAAGAGATCATTCCAGTCTGGGGTTCCCAAACGATCAGTGTCTCAGATTTCTAATGCTTGGCTTGTAGACTCTTCATAGAGGCTGAAAGTGCCCCAAACCATATGTGGCGTCCCTCACACTTTTCATAATTTAAAGGGGTGCAAAGTTTCCCCTTTTCTGTGTTCTTGAAACCTCTCCTCCTCAAAAAAACCAAAAACCCTTCAGTGTTCTCCTCCAGTGGCATTGCCAGAGGAAATCAAGCTGCATCACACAAGCCTCTTGTGTGTGTTCCCTTCACACAATTATTCAGTGCAGTAGATCATGTAAATAAATATGCAAAATACATTAGTATTTCCAATTTGCTATCGAGGAACTAAAGCAAATGGATTTATTCCAACTTGTTTCCCCCCCCTCCTCCTGTTACTCTACACAATCCAGTTTTATCGTACTCAGAGACGACCCACTGAAATCAAATTGATTACCTGTATGCTCAACGTATGACTTGGTTGAATATCACCCTAAGAGCCTATCCAAAGAGGTAGTAAACTCCATGACTCAAGGGAATGTTGTGGACGCAGTGTATCTTGATTTCAGTAAGGCTTTTGACAGAGTCCCCCGGCTCCATGACATTCTTGTGGATAAGCTGTTAAAATGTGGGCCGGACAAGGTAACAGGTAGATTTTTTTAGCTGGTTGACTGACCAGACCCCAAGAGTGCTAAATAATGGTTCCTCATTATTATGAAAAGAAGTTACAAAGTGGGTGCTTCAGGGTTCTGTCCAGGGACTGTTGTTGTTCAACCTCTTTATAAACGACTTGGACAAAGGAATTGAGGGGATGCTCATCCAATTTGCAGATGACACCAAACTGGGAGGGGTAGCTAATGTCACAAAAGACAGAATCGGGATTCAAGATCACCTTAACAGATTGGGAAACTGGGGCCAAACAAACAAAATGAATTTGAGCAGGGGTGGAAATGTCATATGTCTCCGGTGACCTTATTATAAGGAAACTAAAGCCAGGTAAACAGCAGAATCGCTGAAATTCCTCACCCTCAGGGAGTTGGGGTGCATGTCTCACACTATTAATTGAGCTGTTTTCCTTTCCTTTCTCATGCGCTATTTTAAAGCACTTCTTTAGCAAAACTACTGCCTCACCATCCCTTCTTCTCCATATCCACAACTTCCTGATTCTCCTCCACAACCATTCCTTTTCAACCCTGAACTGTCCTTTTACGTTGTATAACAGATTGTAAAACCTCTGTGCAAGGACTGTGTCAGTTATGCACAGCCATCAATCACACCATTGGGCTGTGTACAAAATGCAATAGTTAGAAGTAGAGATTTGCATGATGACTATGATTCTTAGTTGCGGCCACCTTAGGGTACACATCTCCTGAATTTTGTAGCCACCCATTTCCTCAGCATTCTTACATAACATTTTATAGTGCAGGAGAGTATTTTAGATAGCTAGAAGATTAAAGGGCATCCTTGTTTACATTGTCTAGGCCTCAGGGCCTGGGGACTTGCCTTCAGAGAAGATTGCAGCCATGAGCTGTTCCTTGGTGATTCATTCTGTAAACCTTTTTCTGGAGCTGTAGGAGGAAATGATTCATAATTACTGACCTTTACCCTTGCAAAGCAAAGCACATATGTGAGGATTAAGAGAGCTGGGACCATAGCATTCAACCACTAAACAGATCATTTGGTTAAAATGAAAATCAGATAATGTATCATAAAGGTTACCTATGCTGTGCTATCAATTTGATATTTTAAAAATGGCCACAGTAGGAAGCACTGATTCTTGGAAATGCTTGACTTGGAAGAAGGTGGGATGAGTGGGAGAGAGAGTAGAGAAGGGAAATGGTCCTGTTTTGGAAAGAATTCTATGAAACTGATTCATCTAATTTCTACGTTTGGGAAATGCAACACAAACAGCAGATTCATTTCAAGAAAGAAAAGACAGATGCAAAAGCAAAACAGGTTTATGTAAATGAAAAGACTTTCCATAATTTGAGTAAGTGGCTGCTGCTTGCCACCAATTTGTTAGTCTGACTTTTTGTAGAGCTATAAACACATAATGAAGAATACAATAAATAAATTATTATTATTATTATTATTATTATTATTAATTAAATGTCTATACTCCTCTTCATCTGAGTATTACAGAGCAGTTTACAATATAAAAATACAAAAATACACAACATAGTGACAAATAAAAACAATAACCCACTACACACACACACAGTTTAAAAGGCCATAGATTATTTAATTAACCAAAGGTTTGGGAAAACTGGAAAGAAAGACAGCCTGGTCTTTTAAAAAAAATACTGAATTCCAGAGGGTGCTGCACTGGTCAGGGATAGACTGGGAAGAAGCTGATACTGCACCTGGCTACCTATAACCAGAAAGACTTTATAGCATCACAAGGAGTGGAAAGTGAAGGCATTACCACAGCTCCAGTTCACTACCAACTTGCACAATCATAATCCCATTATCTGCAGTGGTGTGCAAGAGTTGCATTCACTAGCTCCCTCAGGTAAGTGAGCTAGAAGCTTTTCTGACATTCAGACTGGACAATTATCATTCATGCATTTGAAGCCTCAAATACTAGACTCCACCAAGGTGTTTTATGCAGAACTGCCTTTGAAAGCTTTGTAGCAATTGGAAGGGGCAAAAAAAGAAGAAGTGTCAAGTTGTAATGGTGTGTTCTTTTTGGATACTTTAAATCCTGGGTGCTGTGGACAGAGCATCTTTTATTTTAGGGAAGGATAAATAGCACCTGCTTTAGGGTTCTTTGCAGAATTCACAATTTGACTACCTCTAAATAATTAGTTGATGGATGTTTGCACTCCTGTCTCAGGGATGTTGACAGTGGCTTGTTCATGTCCGCAGAATGAAAGATGGCAGGATCCACAAAGACATACTCTGCAGGGAGCTGGCTTCAGGCACTAGACCTGCTGGCAGACCAACTCTTGTGTTATAAAGATGTCCGCAAACATGTAATGAAGGCTGGCAACATTAACCCCGCCATGTGGGAATCCCTTGCAGACAACCTCAGTGCCTGGAGACAGGCAGTCAAGTTGTGTATCCACAGCAATGACCAGAGGAGGAATGACCACTGGGAGGAGTGCAGAAAGAAGAAACACCATGGTGTCCCTGCAGCAGCACAACTGGATGCCTTCATCTGCCCCAGCTGCAACAAAACATGTCTCTCCCGTATTGGCATCCACAGCCACAGCAGGCGCTGTAACTCTTCAATGGTTTGACTTCACCCCCAAAGGCACACTCCTTCATTGTCTCTCAAGACAGACAAATGCCAACAAAATCATGTTAGAAGCCTGAGCTAAAGAACTGAACAAAGGAAACATAATCAATACAGTTTCTAGTAAGTTCTCATGAAAAATGTGTGTGTGTGGAGCAGGGTGGGATACTATTTATTAAATTACAGTTAATGCTGCAAAACCCAAATGTCAGTCCTTCCTTTATATACAATTTATTTTGTATATAAAATTCACTGTAGTGGTGAATTTTCAGGTTGCCCATTAAAACCTTAATAGGAAATATCTCATTAAACAGACAGGGATGTCCACAGACAGTTAACAATAAGCTATGGCTATTCTATTTAATTTTCTATACGTTTCCTCTGACCTATTGCTGCAGTAAAGAATGGTAATGTCAAACTACTGGCTCTGTATCAAATGCAAATATATGCAAAACAAGTTTTCAACTGGTGACTAAACACAATATTATTTATCTTCTTACGAGACTACTATGATGTTGTGTTGTTGATCTCTATGAATGGGAGAGATCAACATTCATTAAAAGTAAAGGTAGTTATGTCAGTCCACAATAAACAATTAAAAATCCATACTGGGGCATTATTAGGCTAAGCCAAAAATGTTGCAAAATAGCATGCAAGTTTTCGAGTTCTCTATAACTCTTCAGCAGGCTAGATGGTAAAAAAAACAGGTGTGTGTGAGGGACCACAGCTCAGTGGTAGAGCATCTGCTTTTGAACACAGAAGGTACCGTGTTAAACCCGTGGCTGTAATAAAGAGAAACTGGGTAGTGTTTTTATTAACAAAACTAGATATTAATTGTAGGTGGTGTCCTAAATGATAGAAGACAAACTGAGCAGATTTGCTTAGCGGTTGGAGTGAATGTTTCCTCAGAGAATAAAGTACATTTTAAAGTGGTATAACATCCTCTTTCTCGAGTTTAGGATCCCACTGTTGGTCATCTCTTTTGCTGAATTAATTCAGACACCGTGTCTGAATTACTGGTTGCTGAATTATGGGCTGCTGGTTTGCTTTGGTTTTTTTAAAAAGAATTTGTGGGAATCCTTATTTTCTGGAGGAATTAACATTGCCAACCTGCCCAAGTTTCGATGTCAGTGTTTTTCCTTTAATTAAAAATCCACGTTCCCTCTGAAGTGTACTTATTTAGGCAGACTAGCTGTCCAGCGCTTTTGGCTAGATTAGAGTACACAAATACACACCCCCCGTTTTCTTACGGGACTCATGCCGAGAAAGTGGGAATGGGGCCACTAGAAGGTTACTCACATAACTGCAGCTCAGCAAGACATTTGTGCGGAGCAATTGCCGTGTGGAGAACTTGGCACTTGTTTACATCCTCAATGTGGATTTGCAGCAGCGCATTAAACAATCCAATGTAGTACTGCACACAAAGGACTCTCCACAAGCTGAGAATCGCTGCGCAAATTGGGTTGAAGCAACTGCCATGTCTAGCCTCCCCTCCTAAAAGCTGGGTTGCCTGCATCAGAAGTGGATTTTGGTAATCTTTCATAATATGGCACCTTGTGTAAGGCTCATATTTGGTGCGCCCAAGTGGATCTTTCTCAATATGGATCTTCTCAATGTTGCACGCCTTGTGTGAAGAAACCACCCACCCCACACCCCACATTGGCTTTCCAGGCTGATTCACACAGTTGATTCTTGCATGCATATGAACTATCAATGTACTATGGAACCAAAAAAGGAGAAGTGCAGAAGTTGTATTAATTAGGTGGGATGTACCTGGTAAAATATAGGGACGCGGGTGGTGCTGTGGGTTAAACCACAGAGCCTAGGACTTGCCAATCAGAAGGTCGGCGGTTCGAATCCCTGCAGTGGGGTGAGTTCCCATTGCTCGGTCCCAGCTCCTGCCAACCTAGCAGTTCAAAAGCACGTCAAAGTGCAAGTAGATAAATAGGTACCGCTCCGGAGGGAAGGTTAACAGCGTTTCCATGCGCTGCTCTGGTTCACCAGAAGCGACTTAGTCATGCTGGCCACATGGCCCGGAAAAACTGTCTGCGGACAAACGTCGGCTCCCTCGGCCAGTAAAGTGAGATGAGCGTGCAACCCCAGAGTCGGTCACGACTAGACCTAATGGTCAGGGGTCCCTTTACCTTTACCTGGTGAAACAGAGGAATCTGCACTCTCGTACCATATAAAAATCTGTTGAAGGCATTGACACAATCTAGGAGACAAAGGCATAGGGAAGTGGAAGTGGGAGATAAAAACCAAACTCTGTGTTTCCCTGGGTCTCCTGGACTGTTTTCTCTGATACTTGGTCAAAGGCCCTTTACCCTGCAGTCTTGATATTAATTACAATGAACATGTCACTCCGATTCCGGTGAGATGGCTCCAAGTATGTGCTTTTTGGAGTGCAGCCAAGATTTCTACTTACATTAATTGCAGTTGGGCAAAAGAGATCCAAAGGTCCTGTAAGCTGCAGTCCCGTGAGGCTTTTTCTACATTACAATTTTCCTGCATGTTCAAATACATCTGGCCTCAACTTCTCTGTACTGGGAATACCTTGGGAACATGTGTTACCCTGGTTCATCTTACTCCACTTCCAATAGTCACTTTTGCTGAGGGAGTATTGCCTTTCTGAAAGTTAGATGTAGTTGGAATTTCTGTGTGTAAAACAGAGCAATCTGTATTCCAGAAACAGCTGAAACACTTCTCCGGTCTTTAAAGGCGTAAGTAGCCATTAGAATAGCCATTAGAAAGGGAGCCAGGTGCTTTATATGATGTAGATTAAAACCTACAATTAAAACTGAAAGGCTGGAAAGAAAACTGGATTGGGGAAAAGACCAAAGCTATCAAAAGGAGATGTTTATTTATGTGAATGTACAATTTATGACTGGAATTCTGGAGGGTGATTTTTTTAAAAAAAATAAAATTGCAAATTGTTACTATGATTATTTCCATCATTTTTTGTATAAATATCTTTATTGCCAGCCAAATACCATTACAACCACCTGTTTAGTGAATATCATAAAATAGTCAACCATTTGGTTAGGACGATTAAAGTATATATAGCCAGCCTTTTAAGGCATAACACCCACAAGGACATGTACCCAATGAGATGCAAAACATTAAGCTATATTTTTATCCTGTATTTTTATCTTGTGAACTGCCCTGAGCTCTTTGGATGAAGGGTGATATATAAATTTAAAAATAAATAAATAAGATTTGAAGTGTCAAATCATAAGAATACACAATTGTAAGGCAGCTCAAAGTCTCAAGAAACACAGTTAAGGAAAAGCAACATGGAACAGACATGTTTTTAAGACCCAGTTGAACCAGGTGGGGGGGAGATGAGCAAGCACCGTCCAGAAAGGGAGTTCTATAACAACAGAGCCACCATCAAGAAGGATCTGTCTTTCATGCCACCAGCCTAATAGATTTTACTGGCAAGCATACAAGCTGGACCTTTGTAGCTGTTCTTAATATATGGGCAGGATTATACAGGGATTGGTGGTTCTTTAGTTATCCTGGCCCAAACCAATTTAGGAATTTAAGGGTTATTAACACTGTACTTTTAATTCTGCCTGGGAACACGCCACTATCGCATGCAACTGGTGCAAAATTGGTGCTATGAGCTGAGGGAAACACACCCCCCCGCCACCCTGTTGGCTCCCATCAACATCTGGACAGTTACATTTTGCATAAAGTGGAGCTTTTGAACCCTCCTCAAAACCAGTCCTCCGTAGAGTAGTTTACAGTAGTCATCTTTGAAAGCAACTAGTGCATGAATAACTGAATCAGGTCCAACCACTGACACCGGTCACAGATGGCGTATCAACCTAAGCTGGTAAACAGAGCTCTCTTTACCACTGATACACTTATATTAATTCATCATTTATAAGTTGTGTTAAAATGGTACTCAGAAACTATATTGTTAAAGATTCTGTTGAGAATAGTATTGCATAAAAAGCGTGGGATAAGATTGAAGCTATGATCATACATATGAAAGGAAGAGGTCTTGGAAATACCGCAGGGTAAATCGTTGCTATTTCGCTTCTTTCTTCCCTTTATCATTGTTGCTTGAGGCTATGGATATTTTAAAAAATAAAGGGAACTTAGGAAGCAGACAGCTGCAAATTCAAATCAGATTACACCTTAATGAGTACCATTCAGTTTGCAGCTGTGAAAGGGGATGAACAATCCAGACTCGCTACTTACTTCTAATTGCTTTTAAGAACTGTGGAAAGGAGTCTTGAAGGCCATGAAGCATAATTGTCATTGAATGATCTCTCTCTCTCTCTCTCTCTCTCTCTCTCTCTCTCTCTCTCTCATATGTCACTTGCAGCAGAGTTTTAATTATTTTCAAAGCTTTTAGCTGTACGTGAAATAATTGCTCCTGGAAGAGTTGCAAAATAAGCAATTCAAAACCCACCTCCATATTTCCCAACCACAAGCAAAGTGACGGTAATGCTGGACGATAATATAGTCTATCTATGGGCATAGACTAAGCACAGTTGTGTTGACAATTCAGTTTTCAAAGGTCTAACCTTACAACTAGGTCACCGTTCCTCATACTTTTTAAATTCAGGGCTCTCCTAAAGTTACTATCGCCTGCCAATGCAACCACAACCATCAGTTACAAGAACCTTGCATCTAACCACACTGCCTTCTGAAAGAAACTCCATGTGGTATTTCTATCCATCATGGTGATTATTTCTTACCCTTTCCAGTAAGTAGCCTGCCCCATGAGAAATAAAACACACGATCCAATCTTGTATAAAGGCAAGATGAAAATGACAAGTAGGACTCCCTGACTGCCTGTATGAAAATGTTACTCTGTTCAGAGGTGAGACAAGTCCCTTTGTCACATGAAGGTACAGTGGTACCTCGGGTTAAGTACTTAATTCGTTCTGGAGGTCCGTTCTTAACCTGAAACTGTTCTTAACCTGAAGCACCACTTTAGCTAATGGGGCCTCCTGCTGCTGCCACGCCGCCAGAGCACAATTTCTGTTCTCATCGTGAAGCAAAGTTCTTAACCTGAAGCACTATTTCTGGGTTAGCGGAGTCTGTAACCTGAAGTGTATGTAACCTGAAGCGTATGTAACCCGAAGTACCACTGTATTGTTTGCAGTATCATAGCATGCAGCAGAGCCGTAGCTAGGTGATCTTGCGCCTCTGGCAGAACCGTCCAGATTGCGCCCCCTAGCCACAGACTAATTAGCTCTTCTTTCTGCCTCTTGTCCAACATCCCCCCCCCCCATTCAATTCACCCTCTATTTAAAACCATTTCTTCTGAGGCAATAATCAATATTTATATTTATGGACATATTTTTAGCTGATTTTGCACCCCTCTGTCGCCTGTGCCCCTGGCGGGGGCCCGCCTCACCAGCCCCTAGCTATGGCCCTGGCATGCAGTATGGCATTGTCTTTTCTGAAGCCCATAATGTCACATTACCTTGGCAACTACACATTTACCTTCATAAGACAAGGAGATCAAAGGTAAAATGTACACGCTGAAGATACAATAAAACCTCAAAATACATTTAGAAAGCCATCCACAACTTTAATGCCATCTTCATTACGGAGAAGCCAGTAGAAAAATGTTCACATGAAAATCTTGTTCAAATTGGATATTGCTGTGTGGCAAAGGCTCTCGGGCAGTTTTTCACCATTTTGCTCTTATTTTCATAGGGGAAAGAGCAAGATACACATTTATTTTAAATGAAAGCATATGTCTTACCAGTCTTCTGGCAGAACTTAAAGGTCATTCTACACCCTAGGGACCTTTTACATTCCTTAACTGAGAGCGAACAACTTCTTAAGTTTGCCTTTTGCTTCCCATAACAGTCCTGTGAAGCACATTTCGCACAATCTTTTTATGGAACCATTTGTAAATATGACAAATGCAACATTGTGCTAATGAGAAAGTAGGTGCTGCCACACGACCTTAAGGAGTCATCTGCACAACAGCTTCTCAGGTGACTTGAAATGGCCTTGGCTGAAATGAAGTTTGGTGCAATGTGGAGTTTGCACATGGACTGCTGCAATACCAATATCCATCCCATTCTTCCCTCTGTTTGGCATGTGCATAGGCATGTAATTGACATAATACATGTAAAGGGACCAAATGGCTTGCTAAAGTGCATTCGTTGAATAAACTCATCAGACACCTTAAAAACAGCATTGCAATTCCCCCTTCCCCTTTTACCAAAGTGCTTTTATTAGCTGTGTGACAGACAGAAATTAAGTAAGTGTAGTAGCTTCTGGCATGAAGATAAACATGTTGAAATGCAAGAACACAGAAAACTCAGCAAAAATTGAAAGAAAACTGAAGGGGGGGAATAAATGTTGGCTAAAGGGCAGTACTGGGAAGCTCAAAAACTTGTACTGAGTTTACATTTCCCAAAGATATCAAAGCCTCCGATTTTTAGCACAATCACAGCAATGAGACCTTGATCTAAACATTTCCAAGCAAACTTATCTTTAACTTTTTACTGTCGGGCCCAGAATAGAATCAGAAACATTTCTTGACTCTCTGCAAGTCATTTAGACTGTGGGAAATGCACGTTAGCTTGTCTTTCATAATACGATTAATGGTGTACAGTGCACTGCATTATGATAAACCTTAGTTCAGGAAAGCAAGCGCCGATCTGTTCCAAAAAATGCATCGTAATTCAGAAGATTGCTTGGAAATTATTACATACTTCGTCTCATAAGTGTTTTTATTTAAATATTTACAAACTGTACTTTCATGGATACTGTAAGTATACAGGCTAAAAACAAAGTATTAACAATAAAAACATTGAACACACCAATAAGAGCTGGATGTCAAAAACCTCACGTGTGAAAGGTTTGTGAATAATGTGACTTTTAGAAGATGCCTAAAACTGAGCAGCGTTTGCCACAGTAAAGGCTCAATCCTTTGTAAAGTCCAGCTGAACCTTCAGGGGCATTTGGGACCACTGAAATTGCTCAATCCAAAGACCTTAGCAACTAAGGGGTGGGTAGCATAAGGATTCAGGTGGTCCTTAAGGTACTTCGAGTCCAAGTTGTTTAGGGAACTAACGAAAACCTCATATTTGGCCCAGAAACAGATTGGTAACCAATGCAGCCCTCTCAGCAGTGGAGTGCAAGTAGCCCATGGTTTCTAGGGAGGCCCCCAAAGCTTTGGAGCTAGCAGAGAGTGTGTTTTCCCAGCTCCAGGCAAGACTAGCCCAGACTAGACCCTGAGGCTCTAGGATGAGGTGTCCTCCAGCCAGGTGAGAAACGGTTTGACCACTTCAGCAGTTCCTTCTACTACATATCTCCACTTGACAGATACAAAACCACAGACCTGGAGGGGACCAAAATACATCATTCAAACCAGCCCTCCAATCCCATAAGAGTTTTCTGGAATAAAGCATCATCAAACTCCATGGGGCTTACCTCTCGGTAGATAAAGGACTGCACTGTACACCTATCCCTTCAATGTCTCACTTCCTGGGGTCGCCCACCCACTAACAATTATCCAATAACTGATGCAACATATGAACTGAGAGTCAAGTTGTTGGCATCCGTCTTTCTCGGGAGACAATAGAAGAATGCGCCTGCAGGGGTAAAGTCAAACCACTGGAGAGTTGCAGCGCCTGCAGTGGCTGTAGAGACCAATATGGGAGAGACATGTTTTATTGCAAGTGGGGCAGATGAAGGCATCTGGTTTTGCTGCTACAGGTGCACCATTGTATTTCTTCTCTCTGTGCTCCTCCCAGCAGTCATTCCTTCTCTGGTCACTGTTGCAGATACACAATCTGTCTGTCTGTCTCCAGGTACTGTGATCACCTGCAAGGGATTCCCACATGGCAGGGGTTAGTGTTGCCAGCCTTCATTACATGTTTGCAGACATCTTTGTAACACAAGAGTTGGTCTGCCAGCAGTCTAGTGCCTGAAGCCAGCTCCCCATCGAGCATGTCCTTGGGGAACCTGCCATCTTCCATTCTGTGATCATGACCAAGCCAGCGCACACATCACTGAAACAGAAGTGCAAACATGCTGGGAACGTGGGCTTGGGAAAGCACATATTAGCTTGAGGTTTTGTCCTGCTATGCAATGCCCAAAATGTTCCTGACGTACCGCATACAGAAGGCATTGAGGCATCGTTCTTGGGGGTGTCAGTTGCCCATGACTCACTTCCATAAAGCAGCATGCTCAACATGCAAACCTGGTAGACCTTCGTCTTGGTATTGGCTATTAGCATCACATGATTCCATACCTCTTCAAAGAGGCAAGAATTTGCTGTAGCCGCTTTACCAATATGCTTCTCCAGCTCAGCATCAATGGAAAAGTTGCTGGATTTCAGGACCGTGCTGAGGAGGGCTGCACTGAGGAGGAATGGTGGGAGCCACCCTCTCCTTCTGCTCCTGCATCTTCCCAGAAGCAGGAGGACAGTATAGATTTGGAACAGTGGTTTACAGAGGGACACAGTTCAGAAGGCAGAAGCTGGGAAATGCAGGATGGGGAACAGCCAGGAGAAGAAACACTGGAAGAGCAAGGGCTAACAGATTCACAGTCTCTGGACAGCATTCCTCCACTCAGCCCAAGATCAAGAAGAGCTCAGAAAGTCTCAGAACAGAAAGCACAAAGGGTACAAGCTCAGATTACAAGACATAGGAGTGACGTAGAATAATAGGGACGGAAGGAGGTGTGATCCTTAATTGGGAGCACCACCATTTCTAGGAGAAGTGTTCTTTGTTCGCTCGCTGTGATTATTAAAGTTTCTAACTGGTAAGACATTCCTTTATTTGATCTTCTGATCTACTGCCACAGGGGGAGGAATCAGATTCCCCGAAGCCTGACACTAGTTATAGCGGAGCCCAGGTAGACAAAAATATCTACTACCTCAAGCATGTATTCACCAATACCGGTGATGTACTGACCCAGCATGTTGGTCTTTGTCAGGCTGATGGTAAGGCTGAACTCCATGCAGGCTTGGGCAAAATGACCGATGAGTCTGTAGGGTGCGCTGTCCAGGCTGCATCATCTGCAAACAATATCTCTTGGATATTGTTTTGTCTGGGTGTGGAGATGGGCCGGGTTAAACAGACCCCGGTCACTCCTTTAATGTAAGTACACATTGTCTTCAGTCAAGCTGAAGGTAAAGGAGAGCAACAAGGAGAAGAATGAGCCGAAGAGAGTTTGAGTGAGACTCTCTCTCTCTCTTTTTAATGGAAAAAGGGTGGCATGTTTCGAAATAATGTCATCTGCCTTACTGTTATCAGAAAAGAAACCAACATTTATAGAATGGATTAGGGACTTGTTTTCAGCAAAGGAAAAAGAAACCGTTCCGGAGTCACCATTCAGTCATCCAAGACGACTATGATGTATTCCTCCCACTGATTTACAGAACTGCTGTGTGATGACTAAGCAAATCCTTTTGCAATTCCCTTGGGTAATAGGGAGGTCACAATGTTTTGGTGCTGGCTGAATGCATGCCAGGCGCTCGAGTGCTGAAAATTGCCATGCATGGACAGACAAGGCCTTGTTTCAAAACATACAGTATTTTCAGTGTCTTCCCCTCCCTCCTTACTGGAAATGAGCTAACTTGTGATGTGATGGCTCCTAGTCACATAATAACACATACTTTAGTGAACTACTAAATTCCCTCTTTTTATATGAACATCATATTCAGCCTGGACCTTTGGAAATATGGCATCGAATTCTGGCTCAGTCATGAACCTGTTGGGTGGTCTTGTGCAATCGCTACCTCTATTACTCTTTTGTAAAATGGAAATATTAAAAAGTCAACCTGAAAGGAAAGCTTATAGCCTGTGGCAAGCACAATTTTCTCCAAAAGGACCATGCTGTGAAGGAGGAAAGGAACAGAGGCTACAGATGAAGGTTGTCCTGTTGAGCAGAGTGTTATTGATGTACCTTGCATTCAAGTGAGTCATAAAGGGGGGAAACCCTTCTTGAAAATATCCACTGTAATTATTAGTTTTTTGTCACCTAGCCTCTCTCTTAGGAGGCCTCTCTCTAATGAAAACCAATTATAAATTTTCTTTAAAAACAAGCTACCTTCTATGTCGTGACCTCAAAATGGCTGAATCAATGAAAATGATATTCCACAGATGTAAGATTTACAGCAGTCTATTGATTATGTCCAGAAAATTTGTTTCCATCTTCCTTTGAAGATGTAGTCTTTTCATACCATATCAAGGGAACATTTCAATGAATATTTCTTTATTTGAAATGGAATGCATATTGAAAAATAAATCACATCTCTCAGAAATCATTTGCATCATATTTACACATATTTTGTTTGATAACACTTGTTTCAGCTCACAATGTGCCAGAAAACATTTGGTACATCACTGCAGCTACTTTGCAAAAGCCAGTAATTGAAAACAATGAACTAAAAAAGAAAAGGGTGGGGAGTTTTTTACTTCCAAAATGTAACAGAAAAACCACAGGGGTGATTTCCTTTCTTCTGAAAACTGAAAACAGGTGTCTCCTACTGAGAAACAAATGTCCAGTTTGCACGTCATTATAAAGTTTATAATGAATGTGGAGATTGCTCCAGCTTCTCTCCTCCCCTAGGATGAGTAAACAAACCATGACCCCTGACTTTGTGATAAATCCAAGCCGGTGATTTTGTTTTGTTTTGCTCAAACAAACCACAATTAGTAAGCCAATACGAAATTGTGGCTTCATACAGTAGTTTGTTTGGCATGCAAGAAACCCTGATCCCTAGTTCCAGTGTAATTCTAAGTCAGGGACCGTGGTTGGTTACTCCTGCTTTGGTTCAGGAAGGAGCGAAGTACGAAAAACCTCTGCAGTTCATAGGTTTACCATGAGGCGGAAATTTGTTTGTTTTATTAAAGTTCTATCTTCATCCGAGGAGAATCACAGGTGGCCTACCTGTTACTCCCCCCCACCACCATTAATTTGCAACACTAATGTAAAACTTTTCACTGGGACCTTATTTGGAGACAGGCTGGTAGTGAAGCCACTGTAACAGGCTCCATTAGTGGGGTCTCTGCATCATGCAGAACATCACACAGAGGGAAGAGAAGCTCAAAAAAGCACATGTGCAAAACCATCCATTATTACTAAGTAACTATACCCTGAATTTCCTTGGTAAAACTTGTCCTTTCCTCATGAAACTTGTAATATTATTGAGGTTCATTAATTAAAATGGGTGTGTTCTGAGTAAAGCATAGTTAGAGACAACCCTAAAGTTGTTGCCCTCTGTCATAGTCTCAAACAGTCTAAGAATGACCTCTGTTTCATACACTGCAAAGACATTTCTTAGCAACAGAGACGCAGCGGAGCAATTTCTGTGGATATTTCTTCTAAGTCTTAAAGGTAATACAAAATAAAGCAATCCTAAAGAAGCACAAAGCCACAGCCAACTTGATCATACAAGTCACATATTCTCAGTACAAAAAAATGATCTTGGGATGGGAAGGAAGTTTGTCCTTAAGATACGCCCAACAGGAGGCCACAAAAAGTGAAGATGTTTATTCCTCATATCAGAGAATAAGCATGATTCCTTCACACTTCTCATATTTTTCATACAATTTGTTCTGTGGTGACTGGGGCTAATGTCTGTGGGCCTTTAGCCTAGTCAGTCATGCATTAAAGGCAGTAGCATCAGCTGAATCCACCATTACAAGGCTTAAAGGTAAAGGTAAAGGAACCACTGACCGTTAGGTCCAGTCGCGGACAACTCTGGGGTTGCGGCACTCATCTCTCTTTATTAGCCAAGGGAGCCGGCGTACAGCTTCCAGGTCATGTGGCCATGGCACATGGCAAACCAGAGAAGCACAGAAATGCCATTTACCTTCCCGCCAGAGCTTACAAGGCTTAGCTAGCATCAAAGTTTTCCAAGACATTGTGAAAAATAACAAAAGTTGGCATGACTGAAGACTTCTGCCACCGTTTTTCAAAAAACACAGCATACAGTGGTACCTCGGGTTACAAACACCTCGAGTTACAGACTCCGCTAACCCGGAAGTAGTACCTCGGGTTAAGAACTTTACCTCAGGATGAGAACAAAATTGCGCGGCAGCGGCATGGGGGCAGTAGGATGCCCCATTAGCTAAAGTGGTACCTCAGGTTAAGAACGGTTTCAGGTTAAAAACAGACCTCCGGAACAAATTAAGTTCATAACCAGAGGTACCACTGTATTGAGAAGTTATGACAACATCAGTTAACCTCAAGAAATTGAGCATGGAATTTAATATTTTGGTCCAATTCCCCATTCCATAACATTAAACAGTGGAAGTGGAGGTAGACACAGAGAGAGGCTCTCAATGATTTGGTTGGGAAAAGGAGACTGGCAAAACTAATCATGTTAAGTCCTGTTTCTGAAACCACTGGTGTTTCGGAGTAATCTATTTTACAAATATTTAAACACTATTTAGATAATGTTGAGGAAAGAAGCCAGGAATACTGTCAACAGACATGAAGATTAGACCCACTGAAATCAATAGACTTAAGCCTGTTGATTTCAATAGGTCTACTCAGGGTATGACGAACACTGGGTATCACCAAAGCCTAAGACAGGCCATTCATAACTTGTCTGAATTAGTATGTATAGGCCTGCATTCTTAACAGAGTGTGCTCTGCAGTACTAATCTGTTGCTAATGGGGGCAGAGTAAGTTCTCATTATTTGTTGTTGGCAGACTTGGACTAACTTGGAAATGCTAAAAGGAACCACAAGGTACCCTTTATAAAGGGTTGGCTTTTGGGAAGCCTTTGGGCAAGGCATGCTTCATAAGGTTCCTTGCTGAATGACTTCAATGGTTGCTGCTGCAATCTATTCACTTGCCCAATCCACATATCTACCTAGAGTGCTTGCATGCTCAGGTAAACAGGTTTTAACAGCGAAGAGGAGAACAGTCTTGGATACTCAGAGGAACCTATGCTTTCGGTATCAGCAGGTGCCCAACAATGTCTTCTCCTGATGCAGGACTGGTTAAGTTTGGATTTAAGTTCAACACATGCTTGCAAGACCCAAGGCCTTCCGTTATCCAATTAACTACGTTAGGCTCCTTGTAACTGAATGAACCAATTTATAAATAACTTTTGAAAAGAAACAATGTTATTAGAAGCCTTACTTGTTCCATATTAAGACTGTAAATAGAAACAAACAACAAAAGCAGGATCTTTGCTTAGTTTTTTAAAAAAATTAATAAGTGCTGCTCCCTGACTGAAATGTCCTATGTTCTTAGAGGCTATGGCAGGGGGCAATGGAAAATGTTGCACTGAGGCTCATCTAGGGAACTCAATTACAGGAATTCTGGGAAAGTTCCTCAGTTAAACAGTAAGACATTTACTGGATGGGATGATTAGTGTAGCATTTGAAGAGGTTTTAGAATGATTTGAACAGAATCAAGTAACAGCTCTGAGAAACATTACAAACAGGGTCCCAAACTTAAACAAAGAAGTGCAATGAACAGTTCTCTGCATGGTTCTATTATCTGAATAAAAGAACATAGCATGATTGTATTTTTAAATCGATTATCCTTGATCATGAAGTCAGATTTCCTTAGCCTCTTCACGAAGCAGGAATACATACAAGTGGCATACCCAAATGCATTTACTACTGAATACAAAATATAATACTCTCCAAATGAACATATAATAAAAATTAAAGCAACCTAGAAATCAGGTTCCAAGTCATTGCTTTCCTTATTCCAGGACATATTTCACACGTTTGTTTCATAATAGTCTCTCACTTGTGGCAACGGAAAACGGATGTAAAAAGTGACATGGGGGGGGGGGACTAGTTGTAAAGTCCATATTCTGGTACATCTCTTCATTTCTCCAACATCACCTTCTCTCCTATGCCTTCCTCCTCCCTTCAAGTGTAGCAATATAGCCAATGCAACTATATTCTGTGTGTGATTCCTTTCTAAATGGCCTACATTCAGAAATACCTTGCAAAAGTCTCCACTAATAAATTAACATAAAAAAGAAAACAGATTTGGGGGGGGGTGTGGAATATGGCAGCAACAATCTTATATTTTTTGAGGCCCGGCAGACCAAATAATCCTTTCAAATCTTCATAAGCAGTAGTCAAAGTTACAAGAGTTGAAACGCTTCTCTGGAGTAATCATGGGCAGTATCAAAAGTGGAAAGGCTCCAGCAGCAGAACTGATGCTCTCCCTTGTGTCTGCAGTTCCTTTGTTTGCCAAGGTTGTGATCGATGGAGAGGGTCCACCTTGCTTCCAGAAGCATTGCTTGAATTCCATCTATAACAACACAGGACAGTGATCTGAATAACTGAGCAGCATTCTTCTTTTACAGCCACAGACACACTTCCTACCTAAAACAGCGACAATACAAAGAACAGGGTCTCTTGCGAAGTGTCCTTCCAAGAGGCAACAACCTGAGGCTCTGGCAGCTATTTCCACAACTAGGCTTCAGTACCAGGAAGACGCTAGCTCTAACCACCACCACCACCCATTCCTTTTACAGTTACATGCAAAGGGTCACTAACTGTTCTCAGCCCCATTGCTTGGAAGGAGAAGCATGACATGTGAACTGAATGATTTGCAGATACGGGCAGGGATTTTAATAAAAAAAAATGGTGTTTGCTAAAGCACAGCAATCATGGTTGCAAATTCACCTGATTGACTTTGGGTGCTCTTCACCTTGACTTGCGGAGGAGAGCATTTCTTGCTCTGTCTCCGGTGGCAAAGCACTTGGGCCAGCCTTGATCTAGCAGCTGCACAAGAATCCATCATGCCACAGCAGACTGCAAGCACATGCTGTTTGAGAAGGGCTGGAAAAGCTATCCAGCGAGCAAGACAAACAACATGCTCTAGGGTTGCTAGAGGGATCCGATCAAGCGCTTCAAGCCTTACTCTTAATTACAGAAGAGGATTTCTGTGCAGGGAAAGGAATGAAAGTCACCCAGTGACTCTCTCTTTTACACACACAGCTAATGAAACATACACACGTGCACGAACCACAGGAGAGCATTTGCGCGTGTTTTTCATGCTTGAGCCTCATGCACAACTTCTCTCAGCCGGTTACAGACTGGTGCTGATAACCGCCAAGGTTGCAAGTTCGACCCCATGCATGGGGCAGCTGCAGATTCCTGCAGTGCAGAGTGGGGGGGAGACCCAGCCAGATGGGCAGGGTATAAAGAATAAATTAATTATTATTATTAGACTAGATGATCCTCAGGGTCCCTTCCAACTCTCTGATTCCAAGCAAAACATCGCGCGCGTGAAGCGGGCTGCCCATCCAAACGCGCGCTTCAGGAAAGCAACACGAGTTTGCAACCCCACACGGCACTTTTCGCCGGGCAAAACTAAGACGGCAGAGAGATATGATTGTCAGGGAATCCGCCTGGAAAGGCTTTTTCCAGAGAGACGCTGGGGAAGGGCTGCAAGGGGAGCGGGGCGATCGGCGGCAGGAGAGCTGCCCTCTCCCCGCCTGGCTCCTACCTGCCCTGGCTGGGGCCCGGCTAGGCGGAGTTGGAGGCGCTCCGCAGGCGCGGCCCGTGCTGCTGGACGAGGTGCTGCTGCTTCTGCCGCGTGGACTTGACGGCCAGGATGGCCTGGCGGTTCTTGTACTGCACCAGCTGCAGCGTGATCTCGGCGTTCCAGCCCTGCTCCTGCGGGCACCGAAAGTCGATCTCTTTGCCCTCGGCCATCACGACCGTGAAGTACACGTACTTGCCTTTGCGCTCCACGCAGTCCACCGTCTTCATGGTGGAGAAGGGCAGCTCCTTGATCTTGGCGACCACGGAGGGCGCCGCGCTCGTCGTCGTCGTCTCCAGGCCGGGGAGAGGAGCAGCAGGCGGCGGAGCAGGAGCCGCCGCCGCCGCCGCCAGCTCCGGCTGCTTGGGCGGGATGAGCAGGAGCCCTTCCTCGGTGAGGATGCAGCGCTTCTTCTTCCACAGCTGCAGCAAGCCGTCGCTGCGCTTCTCCAGCACGCCCTCCTTCACGGCTTTGCAGCCGCCCTCCAGCATCCTCCCGGCGGCGCCGCCGGAACAAAGTTCCCGCAAGACCCGGGCAAGGAGAGGAGCCTTCGGGGTCCCGGGAGCCTTTTCTCCGCCTCCGACGACGCCCGGGCGTCCGCCGCAGCCACTGAGGGAAGCTGCTGGGCTCGCGCTGCTTTTGAACGCGGTTCCTCCACCCCAGCCGGGCGCGTCAAGGGGGCCGAGGGCGCTCGGGGAAGAAGAGGCTGGCCGAGGAGGGAAGCCCCGCCGCGCTCTCGCTCGCACACCCTTCGCCTCAGGGCCGGCGCGCCTCCCCGCTTCTCCGTCTCCTGCCCTCCTGCCAGAGAGGCCTGTAGCGCCTCACGCGAACCGCCGCGCCGCCGCCAAAGAACAAAGCGCTTCTCCCGCGCTGGCCATTTCCGCTCCTCAAACTCGAGGAGGCGAGGAACCCGGCGCGCTCGGGGCTGGAGCACTTTTTAAATGGCATCGGCAGGCAGGCAGGCTGCAGTCCTGGCGCCCCCTGGAGAATGCGCCACCCACAGGAGCTGATTCACCGGGGGGGGGGCGGAGGGCCGCCCTCCCGACGCCTCCCTGCCCGCCCAACTTCTCCTCCCGACGGAAGGCAACAGTTCTGCTGAGGAGCTGCTTGTGTCACGACGCGGGGCTTCCTTTAAAAAAAAAAAAAAAAGGTGCCTCACGAATCATCCATAACAGTTTTGTTTGTTTCTGCAACGGCGGAACTCCTCCGCAGTGCGATCGTTATATTGGATCGAGGGCGGCACGCACGGTGTGAAAAAACGCCCCGAGGCATTTATATGATACTTGTGCTGATGTGGAGGCTAAAACTCCTAGGGGCCCGAACGCACAAATACGCAGTCTCAAGACTGAACATATAGAGGAGTGTCATAGTCACTATCCAATGCACCTTCTCATAGGATCACCAAATAACACTATCATTTCTTGTAAGGCAACTGGACAGCCTACATTGTTGGCTAGCAAAGTGAGAGCCCACACTGCAGATCCCCAGTCTTTTAGGAGACATTTGAAAATCGATGAAATGCTCTTTGCACAGACAAATGAGTGATGCTCAGGCACTTGTCCCCAATAAAGCAGGTAACATACACCTTCCCCAAACAATACATACACTGAAGCAGGCAACTTCCTAACAATACAAAGCACCCAAACTCCTCACTTTGAAGTAAAAAAATGAGAAGGGCAGGGAGGGCTTAGTAGGCAGGCGGTTTGATGCTGAGGGCACGAGTGGGGACCCAAGATACACACCAACTTATTGTGGTCTAAACTGGGTATGGGGAACCTATGGCCCTCTAGATGCTGGAGAACTCCAACTCCCATCAGCCCACAGCCACCATGGCTCATGGCCAGGGATTATAGGCACTGCTCCAAATAGTAAGAGTTTGAGTTGTTTTAGCACAGGGTAGGCAACCTGTGGCCCAATCGCCTTCTCAGGAATGTGTGTTTTTACGTGAGTAGAATGTGTGCTTTTATTTAAAATGCATCTCTGAGTTATTTGTGGGGCATAGGAATTCGTTTTGGTTTGTTTTTCTTCCAAAATATAGTCTGGCCCACCACATGGTCTGAAGGGCGGTGGACCGGCCCACAGCTGAAAAAGGTTGCTGACCCCTGTTTTAGCAGGAGTGCTGGAGAAAGCCTTTTAGAGGTATCTTTTTCAGGGACTCTAAAGACAGTGGAAGTAGTCAAGATTCCTCTGAATCTATTTCAGAGGAAGGTTGCATTCCTCGACTTTGTACCAAGTGACTGACAACAGGAAAATCAATGAAAGAATCGTATACAAGCCAGCACTTTGTGACTGAAAAAATACGGAAGAAAAATAAACAGAATTGTTGCTTGCACCCAAGTTATATCTGTCAACGGTCAAGGAAGTGTACAAATCTACGTAATCATGTGAACACAGCAGCTGAGACTTGGATCAAAACACCCTGAGCGCAACTCATGCTTTCTGAAGCCCTCTATAAATACCTTCGCTAAAATAGCTCTAAAATATATGTTGAAGGAAGCTACAGCACAATCCTTGCTAGTGAAGGAAAGGAAGCTATTTCATAATGCCTTCTTAAAAATATACCAGGGTTTCCAAATGCATCAAATCCCTTTGCAGACCCTTTTTATAACTTGAGAGCCTACATCGTTTATAAGCAGCAAAGCTTTTTAGTTAAAATTGTAAAACCCGCTCAAATTTACCCTCTCCCTCTCTGCCCATCTCATAGCTCACCCCTTCTTTCCACTCCCATTTCTCTTTTTAGTCCACAGATCTTTCTGATCTTAAAGCGTGGTTAAATCCCCTTTTCCTCTGGCATCTTATGTCAGCCTCCATTTTTGCTGTTCTGCTTATCTTACATAGCCTTGTTTCTATTACTTATAGCAGAGTTCAGCAGCAACATCTGGCTGCAAAAATGGGTGTCAACTCCCTCATACACTTCTGAATGCATGTATTAGCATTCTGCCACTCCAAGCTATCAACGTTTATTTAGATTTCCTCTGTGGGGGAAGGCTTTATGATATGCAGGTCTAATATAATGAATTCTTCCTGTATTAGGAAACAGCACTGCTCTAGCTACCATGGCAGTCCTATATAAAATGTCTTAACATTCATACAAGCAGAATACATTTGGTAGGGATACTTATTCAATACCATCTTAAAATTCAACACATCCATGAGCATAGCATATATTCCAAAGATTATGTTCAGGTTCCATGATAATGGAAGTAAATGATGTTTAGATACACAGATACCTCATTATTTGAATTAGTGTGACTGGACCTAACATTCAGGGGTCTCTTTACCTTTAAGTTCTGCTAGATTAGCACTTTCAAAAACCATAGTTCAACCAGCTTTGTCTGCATCTTCATATCAGATGCGTTACCAAAACAAGCAGCAAGCCTAATTTGGCCTTGTATACTGTAACACACGGACGCCCTCTAGTGTCAAACTAAATTTTGTCTTTATGCTCAACATAAAAATGTGGTACACCTATAGCTCTCACTTGACCTGTTGAGTCTGCCATAGTAAAAGTGTTTCCCCTCCACCTCCCCAAAAGTCTTCTGTACTCAATGTACATATATATAACCCAGACATCAAATCAAGTTGTTTTGGCCAATGAAGGCTTATGCTAAAATAATTTACTTTTCAAAGAGAAACATAATTTAGCTGTTTTTCCTGCAGCAGATACAGCCACTTGTCTGAAAACTAAACATGGCACCAACAAACCCTAACAATCTCTAAAGGTAAAGGTAAAGGGACCCCTGACCATTAGGTCAAGTCGCGGACGACTCTGGGGTTGCGGCGCTCATCTCGCTTTATTGGCCGAGGGAGCTGGCGTACAGTTTCCGGGTCGAGGCCAGCATGACTAAGCCGCTTCTGGCAAACCAGAGCAGCGCACGGAAACGCCGTTTACCTTCCTGCCGGAGTGGTACCAATTTATCTACTTGCACGTTGACGTGCTTTCGAACTGCTAGGTTGGAAGGAGCTGGGACCGAGCAACAGGAGCTCACCCCATCGTGGGGATTCGAACCGACCTTCTGACTGGCAATCCCTAGGCTCCGTGGTCTAGACCACAGCATCACCCGCATCCCTAACCATCTCTAGGATCCTGTAAAAGCCCCTGCTTCAGTAGTATGCAAAGTGTGATACTTACTGCACTTTCCATTCACTTGTCAGGTAACCCAAAGGTGGGCTCATTGTCAGTGGTCAAATACGAGCGGTATGTACAAAACATTCTTAAATGTCACACTTGAAATATTTCATCCATTAGGAATGTTGCAAAATGTAATTGCTCATATTACTCTGTGCAAAATAAATTCCTTTAAAAGCAACTCAACGTGCATGGAAGTTGCCAAACTAGTGTTGGGAAATGCTGAACTTAAAACGAACTGCAATTTTAAAGGCGTTGGCTGCCTGTCTTTATCCTTTCCTACAAACTTGCCAAATTTGTTCCTTGTGGAAAAGCATAGCTACCAGAAATACACAAACAGAACATGTTACTGGAACATATTTACCTTGGGCCAGATGTACAGGGAATGGAGCCTTGATGAATGCTGCTACATGGAGTTAAAACTGAATGTGTTCAGTTAAGAGCCTTTTCAGTGACTGCAGTTGAACTTGTGCCTACAATCTGTTGCACTGCATCAGACCACCCCAGCAGCCACCCTGTAACCAGCTGAAAGTTATTTAGTTATTGGGTTCACAGCTGGTACTTGAGGGAGTACTAACAGAAGGCACCTCCCACCCTCCTTTAAAAGAGGTAGCATTTCTAAGGAAGCTGCAGGTTCTGAGACTCGTTTCTTCCACTGAATCTGCTTTGACACAGGATCAATATGCTCTCTAATAAGAATCTAAAACTCATCTAAACAGTGAAGCTATGGCCTTTGAATAAGCAATGTTTCAATCTTTTCCACACACAAACTGTACAGAGCCTTTGTAGAATCCCGCCCCCCATGCTTGTTTGCTTCACACATACTCCCCCCGCCCCCACCAATGAAGGGCAATATATAGTTGGGAGCTTTTGTAGGGATTTTCATGCTTTTAAGAGTTTGGCTCCTGCACCCACTGTTCTTTATGCTGCATTTCTTCTTGGGAGCCCAAGGTCTATTTCTGGAATTCTTGTATTAAGAGTAGGCCTCCCAATAAACAGGAAAAGATATATATTCAGCAGTGTGGGGGTAATATATGTATGTAGTATGAAAATACCTTAAGTGGTGAAATATAACTTGCTGTTCCGGCAATTGTGGTATTGGTGTGAAAAAACCTGCCATGTACTAAAGACAGGGCTGGCCCAAGACAGTTTGGCACCTGAGGCAAACCGCAAAATGGTGGCTCCCTCCCTGCCAGGGAAGAAGGGGTGAGCAAAGATCTACATCAGGAAGGTGGGGGGGGGGGAGGGAAGAGAAAGTTTAATATCAGGATCTGCTGCCCCTGTGGACCCTGCTGCCTGAAGCAGTTGCTTCATCTTGCCTCATAGGTGGGCTGGCCCTGGCTAAATATATCCTTGTTTTGCAGAAAGAATTCTGTTGTAAGGCTTAGGACTCCTATTCAGTTTCTCCTGACTGTGGTTCCTCATGCTGTATCAGGTGCCAGGCAAAAGGGTTTTTCCATCTTTCAGAAGCATCTTTTCAGGTGGCACTAGAATTACAATAGAAAGTAGGGCATCAATAGCCTCGGAGCATTCACCAAAACTCTGCATCTCTGAGTTTGCCCAATTATCCTGAGTCTGAATAGTTTTGACACACTACTTCTAAAAAAAGTAGTAGTCCTGGACAAATTGTAAAGTTGGGAAAGTTTCAAGCTGACTGAATGTTTATTTTTTGGGGGGTGTGATAGTTTACTTCTCCCCAACGCATATCCAGATGTAAGGAAGTAGTGAAGGAAAAAGCAAATGGCATACCTAAATTGGCCAACCTTCCAGGTGGATGTTCTGATAAAGACTGGTTAGTAGTTTACAACCGAGAAGTTTGTCAGACAATCACCAGCTTAACTCAAAACTGGACGTACAAAATTTATTCTTTTTTGTTGGCTGGAGCACACTGGAGATTTAGATAGGATGAATCTCAATTCAGCTACAAGTAAAAACCATGTTAAAGGAGTAATTGAAGATGCCTACCCTCTGTGAAACATGTCCGAGAAGTACCTAATCCTATAACCTTATTTGAAGAAACCGGGAATGGGGAACCCATAGCCTTCCAGATGTTCAACTACGATTCCCATCATTCTTGACCACTGATCATGCTGGTTGGGATAGGAGTCCAAAAACATGGATGGTCAGAGGTTCTCCTGTCCTACTTTTAAGGGGATAAGGCAGTTAAAAAGTTATATTATTACTGGATCTTCAAAGTTGCTAGGCAGGAAAGTGCTACAGTTGTAGTGCAAAAGTCCTTTGAAATAGTTTATGCAAGCCTACTGAAACAAACTTGTGCAGGAGTACAACCCTGAAGGCATTTCAATGGTGCTTGTGCACATAACCCTCAAGGGCTGGTCCTGTTCAGCAAAAACATCCTACAGTGATATACTTGTAAGATTTTTTTTTTAATGTACACAGGCACACAACTAATTTCTGAAAATACTAGGTTTATTCACACCCCAGTGGTAAACAACCTTAATATGATGTCTCTAGTTTTTTTTTCTGTAGGTCACCATCACAAAATACAAAAACCTAGAGCATAAACAAGCAGACAGTTATGAACGTCCAATGTGGTCTTGATGGAAATTGACAGATTTGGTTGGTTCTTCAGGAAAGGAGGCAAAGATTGGTCTCCGTCAACAGTTCTGGTATCTTCACAGCTGCAGTCTAATAGCTACATGACAACAGACTTCACAAGAACCAAACTATATATAGCAATGAATTAACTATTCATGCTTTAGGGATTTACTGCATTCTACATTTTGGCAGAAAAGTACTATTAAAATGCTAGGTACAAGGAACCTACATTTTAAACTGGTTCTGTCAGTTTGTTTTAACAAATTGTTTACTTAATTCTACCAAGATACAAAACATAAGGCTGTAAGTAACTAATAGTTGTGTTTAGGCTATTACAGTGCAGATAATCCTCAAGGCCACATACACACTGTTTCACTGCTGCTTGCATTCTGCTGGGTTTTGATCCTTCTGTTGAAGAAAAAACACACCAACATATCAGTGTGAAGACCACAGCTGTGCTACAGGACTTTGATAACTTTATTGGAGGGAAATGATTTACAAAGATCATATGCATCAATTACTGACCTTGGGGTCATAATCTGGATCATTTTCCTCATCCGCTTCTTCTTCCCCTTCCTGAAATATACAGGACATACATTGAATGCGCACTTGGGGTCATAAAGAGCAAAGCTGAGAGTCTGACATTCCAGGATTCGTAAGCACCTTTGTGCTACGTTTTAACTACTGAAACCAGTTAAGCCCCCATGAAACTCACCTCATCATCGGCCTCCTCACCCTCTTCGTCATACTAGGGGGAGAAGGAGGGAGACAAAAATTAAGATAAGAGGACAGTAGTACTTTAAGGACATTACTCTGCAAATTAGAGCTTTTGAGTTGCAGTTATTTCCAGACATACAATGTTAATTTACATTGCACAGGAGCACTTTGCAAAGCGTGGGAACTTTTTAGCAAAAACCCAATTAATGCCACAATTCTACATACACTTAAACCTTAGCATGAAAATGAAATCTACACTCTAAACCCAAATTGCTTTGACATCTAATTATTGCGCCTGCTTAGGGGGGAAACTCATTCTGATTGTATCCCAATTCATACTTTATGTGTTCTAAAAACAAGCTCTAGCATGAAGAACATAAAGCACACAGCCTGAAATTCAGCCCTATGTGTAACCGTACAATCTAGCACTGTAACGTAACATGCACTTCCATCTATGTCTAATTCTATTATAATTAATGAAGTCTGTGTGGTACGTTATAGCTCCGTTTAGGCCCTGGGGTACAGCTACTATTCCAAGGTAATTTTGGCACAGCTGAAAACAAGCACCACTTACATCATCATCATCATCCTCAATGGCTTCTCCTGTGAAATACAATACTGATCGTGGAACTATGCGCTCCCGTAGAAAGTGACCGATTTCAAAATCAGCTGCCAGAATTGCTTCAGCATCATCATCCTGCACAGGTAATATGAATTCAAAGCTATATGACTTTGCATTTAGGGGGGAAAATGATACCACTCGATAACACAAAATTTGTCTAAAGCCATATTCTCCCCAATTATTTATAACAGATTGCAAAATTATCTAAAAAAAAAAAATCTTTATTTGTGCCCCGACTGAGTGCTGAATTCTCAATCTGTCACCAAAAATAACACATTTAATTTGGGTCTGAAAACTTGAAATTCTGCTTAAATCATTTCAAATTATCTTAAAGAAGCCCAAAATTTATCTCTTGCTACTGCTTTTATCTTAAATATTCTCCGAGTTATATTTATTAGGAAATTAAACTAGAGGGACTTACCAAGTCTCCACTTTCAGGAACTGCAAAGGAAAAGTAGTAAGATATAGGATTATACTTATATTTTAAAATCCACAATATTCAGATTTTACTGTAATAAAAAGAACATCAGAAACCATTTACCTTCAGGAGGACAGAAAAAATTGAAGAAAGAATCGTTGGAAACTGTTTTTGTCACTGTTCTAACTGTTCCACGCCCCTTGTGCTTCTGTTTCTTTTTGATAGTTTTCAAAGTAACATTTTTTCCCTTTTTCCAATCTATTTGGCACCTATGAGAAAATTAAATTAATAAATCAAGGGTATCCTTATATAAGTATTTCAGCTAGTTTAGAACACTGGCAGTTAAGTACTTGTGATGTTGGAGTCCAATTCAATCCTATGAATAACAAGCCAGTGTCAGGCTATTTTTTCCAGAGCTGTCTAGTACGAGGAAGAAAGTAACACCTGAATTAAATGAATCAATTACATTTTTCTTTCCCTCTGAACAGTATTAATATTTATTGAATTTATATACCCCCTATACCTGCAGGTCTCAGGGCGGTTCACCGGGGGGGGGGTCATAAAACCGCAAAATACATGGTTTGAAAATGAGTTCTCTCATCATACAGTATTTCAACACATATCCCACCTGCAATACAGCTAAGCTGAAAGGCTGCAGGGTCTCTCTTGTTCTAGGACATTCAGTACTCCAACAGGCTGTCCTGATCCCTTGCCCTTAAACCCCCTATTTGAATCTTCTCCATAAAGCCTCTCAAGTGTATTGTAGGCAGCACTGTAGTATCAAAGGTGTTACCATCACTTTGAAACTCTGACACTAATTACTTCAAGTAATGCTGAACATGCTGGGGGTGGGGGGGAATTCCTCTGCCTATGCAGAGAAGGTCTGGATGTTTTAAAGTAACCATCTTTGAACATCCAGATGTTTTTAAGTAACTTCCCTTGAACATGTTGCAATAGAAGTTAGTTTTGTCTTTAGGTTGGCAAGACAAAGCTGGGTGGATTAGTATCTAGGCACTCGTGATGATCGTGCACAGGCAGGATAACAAGCACCATTCAACTACGAGAAACTAGGTTCATAACTCTGGTTCAAATACCAGGATCAGAAGAACCTGACTTCAAAGCAATGCACAAGGCCCTAAATCAAAAAGTGAGCAATCTCAAGCTAAACCCCAGCAACCTTTCCATCATGCATATTACACAAGGAATTCAGCATATAGGCAAGGCATTAATGTTCCTGGAGGTTAGGAGAGATAAAATTGCTAATTAAAATGTAATGGTGAATATTGCAAGGCCTTCAATTTGGGCTGGACTTTGGTCATGAGTAAGAGTCAGGAAATATCTGTGAATTTAATTACACTTTAGTGAAATGGTTTGTACCAGGTTTAAATGTTTGTCATTTTCTGCACTGCGATTGCTGGGTGTAGAGAATGCACATATAATTTATATTTAACTTATCTATATCTCTTTAGAGTAAGGGGTATATCACTCACAAGTTAAAACATTTTGTGTCCATTAAAATATGATCTATTGTACTAAAGCAAATTTACATTATGAAGTAAGCAGGCACACATTCATAAATACCCATACTGACTTCAACAGAGGCCCTGACTTGGATACCGCCACCTTCAGAGGCAAGGTGGGCAACAACAAGTGAAAGTTCTTTTCATGTGATAGCACATTGCCTATGTAAAACTCTATGTTTATTTGTCAGGCACCTACTTGCTAGCCTTTAGGTTGACAGGTAAAAAAACTCTTCTTTTACTTGAGAACTTAATAGCAGCTGCTATTAGTGGAATTTATGTTACTCTTTGTTTTTCTTTGCCTCACTTTTTTAATTTACTGGATTGTCAGTTAACTTGTATATATTCTTACAATATATTACAGATTTTGTCCTCATTTGCAAACGTGCTGGTAAACCAAGCAGGTAAACTTTGGTTATAGCTCTTGGTTTGCCTGGAGAGAGCTAAACTATGAATGTGAATTTGAACAGGATGCTAAGCAAAACCACAGCTTGGCTCAGCATAGTAGCAAAATGACTGGACTGGTATCTCCTTTTGAGGAGCCTGCAAAGAGTTTGGCTTAGAATTACATGCAAACTGGGCCATTCTCATGTTATGGAAGACTGTCAACCACTTATTTTAAGAGAACATCACACTTACCCTGTGCAACCCATAATTTCTGGTCCATCGAAGGAGAAAGGATCTGAATCATCAGGTTCTGACCTCATTCTGTATGTTTTTGTCACCACGTCATTTGTGAAATATTCATTGGGTTCAAAGTGGAACTCTAATGTGAAAGTCTTTTAAAAAAAATAGAAAGACTGTGTTAGAAAGAAGTGAATGATGCATCATTAAGCACCGCAGGTCAGCTATCCAATATGTCAAAACAATGGAATTACTTTAGTACAATGAAGCAGCAAACAGTGCTGCTTAAGTTCTATTTCTTGCTCAAACGTATACATTGGATAGAGCAGCCTTCTACACCTTCAATGTCCTCCAGATGTTTTGGACACATCAGCTGAATGGCTCAGTTGGTCAGAGTGTGGTGCTGATAATGCCAAGGTTGCAGGTTCAGTCCCCGTAAGGGACGGCTGCATATTCCTGAACTACAGGGGGCTGGACTAGAGAATTTTCAGGGTTCCTTCCAACTCTATGATTCTATGACTGTAACTTCCATCAGTCTCTGCCAGCAGGGAGTTGGCTGGGTTAGAGTTAGGAGTTGGAGTCTAAAACATCAGGAGGGTATCAAGTTGGGGAAAGCAGGTCTACACAATGTTTTGTTATACTTCAAAAGTATAACAGAACTGTTATACTTCAATTTTGCAAAACAAACACGTAAATGTACATTTCATTTTCTGTATAGCATTCATTTGTGTTCCCCATTTTTTCAGGGAACTTACACTGGTGGGATCCCATTTTCAGTAAAGCTCTCATTTAGCAATGCCCAACTGGAAACACAGATCTTTATAAAGTTCTTATGGAATCTTCACATATCCATATTCATAATATATCCTTTTCAAATGGAGCCAGTCCACACATTCAGCTGAAAATCAGAGATAAGTCTTTGCATGATTAAGTATCAAAATCCTACATATGTAACTCAACCCTTATTTTCAGCTAACAAGTCATGTGGACCATAAAGTTTATGACTCCTACAAGCGTAGAATAGATTGCAAAATTTTCAAGTGTTGCAGTTGATTACTGAACGGTACTGAACAGAAGCATAGTTTATGTATCTCAATATTCAATGCACTCTCATCAAGAACTTACCATAGGCTGCCCAGCCTCTGAAAACTTCACTTTAATATCTTTCAAGTGTTTCAGAATTGGTTCATCATGTTCCTACAAAAAACATGACAATTATCATGTAGCTACAAGAAGAAAAAGCAGTGTAACATAGCAAAAGGAAGCAAATACAAATAATCTGGGGTGAGCATTTGATTCATAAATCCATATTTCAATCAAAGCTAGACTCATGTGAGAGCAATGACAGCTGAATAACATTCATCATAGGTGGTAAAAGTTCAGAAAATTAAGAGGAATTCACTGCCATAGAATGTAACCAGGACCACTACTTTAAAAAGCTTTTAGATTAGCACTTGATGTCCATGAAATTAACTGGGTCATCCATGTTCTGAGGCAGTATGCCACCAAATATGAGATACTGGGGACCAACTTTAAATGGCTGCACCCTTCACCCCCTAACTTGTGGGTTTCCCAAAAGGCACTGCTGAAACACTTAGGAACAAAATATTGGACGAGATTCCACTGTAGATTGATCTAAGACAACTATGTCATGTTCTTACGGTGTAGAATTTTGAGTTCATAAAGACAAATGATCTATTCTTTCTGAATGTTTCTCAGAAAAAAATGGATTACTAGAAACTAAAGCTGAATTCCAGAAAAAAAACCAGGCTCCTTAGAGTCTGGAACTAAATTCTACTCTAAGTTGACCCACTTAAATCAGTGAACCTAGGAAAGTCACGCCCATAATTTTCAGTGGGTCTACTCTAAGCAAGACAACACTGGATGCAACCCTTAGCTTACCAGCAAAATTGCAAGAAATTAAAAGTCATTCTTTTACCTGAACCATATCACTGAGTAAGTCAACATTCTTGAACACAGTCAGCCAAAATTCAGGAATTCCTTTAGGGTCATCTTTTTCTTCATCTTTTTTCTCTTCTTCAAGCTTGGCTTTCTCTTTCATTTCCTCCTTGTTAAAATTAAGAAGTTACTCTTTCTAAAAATTGAGTGCTGCACACTAACCAAGAAATCTAGTGTTATACTAGTAACCACAACAAACAGGAAAACCTTCAGTCAACTACTATCAGATTAGCAGCTGTATACTCCAATATTTATGTAAGACAGGCATCTTACTATTTAAAGCTACACAGAACCTCTCAAGGCACACATAGGATCAGAACATTTTAACTCTTTTAAATATGAGTTGTAAAATGTTTTGTGCTGTTTTATGCTGCATCTGTACAGGAAGATTTTTGGCTGTCTTGTTTAAATTACTTTTATATATATTGGTTCAGTATGCATATAATAGTAAGCCTAATCATGGCTTAGTGTGAATGCGCTCTCCACTGGTCCTTCTGCTACTGTACTGGTGTGAGGTAAACCATGGTACGATGTGCTGTCTGAACCGAGACTCTTTGTTTGTCTCATCCCAGACATACCATGAGTTATAAACTCCCAAACAAAATTTGGTTACAAGCACATGGTTTCTCTGGAGGAGGCAAACCATGAATCCTGGTTCACACAGAACACTAAGTGTTTCAGACCTCTTGGCAGCAGGAGGACCAGGGAAGAGTGCAGCAGCTGCAATCTGCTCTTTGGAAATCCACATGTTTGCACTAAGCCATGTCTTATCTTAGAGCCACATGAGAACGGGGTCACTGTGTTTAATTGTTATAAGACACACAGGCAATGTTTATTGGTGGGCTGCTATATGAATCCAATACAAAACAACATCAACCCGATCAAAATGTTTACTAGCCATCAAGGGGGCAAACAATTTGCAGTTATAAATTAAATGATTTGTCTGCATTTACTACTAGAATAAGTCTACAGTACTTCAAACTTGTAAAGCACGAATACACAATTAATCCCACCCACAATCATATTTAAGTACTCACTGAAATTTCTTCTTCAACATCTGTTTTCCATTCACATTCTTCTTCAGTAGGTTCATAAACTGCATTGATGATTTCACTCCTCTGGAAGAGTAAATTGTTTGTTTATTCAGGTTACCAGAATTTAGTTTGACCCAATACCCAACAAAAGCAACAAACAAGTATTATTATTAATTTTTTTTGCAAATAAAAGGTTACAGAATTACTGAACCGGTGGGAATTTGGTCCCATTTGACTCTGCACAATTAAACTCTCATCCCTAGAGGTAAAAATATAAAGAGTACCTTGTCAAACAAGGGCTGATAAAGAGCAGCATATTTCCTTTCCAATTCATGAACTTCTTCATAGAACTTTGCTTCTATCTGTGCACATTTAACTTGAAGATTCTTGAGTGCATTTACGCGTCTCTTAACTACTTTAGGCAAGCTGAGGGAGGAAAATAATACTGCATTGTTACATCAATGACAATCATGTGGATTCATTCTCCTAATAAAGTTTTCTTTAAACAGGTTGGATTATGCTGTTAACTTTTATTTCCAAGAGCAACAGCAGAGCAAAATTGTGATATTAACACAAGAGTGATTTTTATTTTTGAAGGTTTTATGGATATTAACATATACAATATCAATTCTGAATCACTTACATATAGAACAAGATAAACCCCGTAATCTCCCCTCCCAGGAAATTCCTTAAGTGTTTCAGACCATATTTCTTTGTGGAAAATATTGTTCAATTTGAGCACAATTCTTAATATCAATTATCAACTGAAATTTCAGAATTCAAGGTGTATATATGTTTTAGAAACTAACTTTTTAAATAACTTAATTTAGCACCTGAAAAGACAGATTAAACAACTATCTGTGACTTCTTTGCAAGTAGTATATTAGGTGCACTCCATGCAGTTCAAAAGTTAAAGTGACATGACACTAACAACTGAAAAGTTGAGTAAACACATTAAAAATGCTGCTCAGGTCAGCTGATTTTAGGATAAAGGACTGAGTGCTGAACATTGAGAGAATTTTTGAATTCTCTGGCTTCTAAGAACCCATTGTTTTCTTTAATAATTCAGCACATACTGAAGTAAAAGTGAATTCTGGCAACAACTAGGCACAGACAACAAAGACCTATTACAGTATTCTGAGCTGGTAATTTTAATTCGTGACAAGGATAACAATTTAAGAGAGTCCAGCCTGAGCCACCTTTACCTGACTCATCATGCCCCCTAGCCTTACACTGTTTAAGCAACTTCAGGTGTGCTTTGCACATGTCAACTTTCCAAAGATCACCAGTCAAGACTTAAGCATGCCTCTGGCACCTCGTCATATACAAGCAGAAGACAAGGGAGTAGTACAGCATGGTAAGTTCCTTAAGTTCCCCAATACTGCTGTCTCACCAAGCATGTCCAATAGCAAATTGCTTAAACCCTGCAGCACCAATGCTTAGGACAAAACTTGCCATTTCTTGAATAGATGAGACTTGTTTAAAATGAACATCTATACATACATGCACACACACACATATGCAACGATACTGATAGAAGTTCCTGCACTGATATTTCACTCAAAATATTAACATTATACACCTACTTTTTTCTTCATCCCCCCCTTTTCATATTTTAAGTTAGTCTTGGGTGGACTTAAGGACAGTTAGTAAGCAAAAGCTCCAAATTCAAAGCTCTATCTAGTATTTATTTATATAGTGTTTTCTGTAGTCAGAGTTAGATAAAAACAATGTGTTACATGATCCCCAGGACTGATACACCAGCACACAACTGCTTTACATTACAAGCTATGTCAGTATTAGGTATGCTTTGTAATAAATAGCATGGCGACACCTTTCAGGTAGAATTTGTAAGCAAAACCTAATAAAGCTACAAGTCAGTAAAATTCAAGGTTAATTTTATATTGTTGTATCTGTTCACACCAAGTTGAAAAATAGTATGAAAGTTGCATATTTCAATACTGAGGCCAAAACGACAGCTTCTTACAGAAACCCATTCAGATAACTTCATTTCAGTAATGAATGTGAGTGGACGTGCCTTCTTTCAGATTCAGGCCACTACCCACCTTCCTGGATGCCCAACACGGGACATTCAGGAGAGGGCTCCAGTTCTTACTGAGACAAGGTGGTCAATGGGTGGAGAATTTTAGATAGGCAATTATTTGGCTCAGAAGTCTATGAAATTGAAATTCTAGTAATTATTTCTAAATTTGATCACCATATATAACCTAGCGTTTGAATATTATCCTTGCTTTCAGTTATTCATATCCTATTTTTGGTAATGTGAAAATGTTCTGAAACACGACCAAAACCAGAAAAGAAAAAAAGATTGCAACACATTACTAAAGCAATTTTACAAGCTGCAGAAGCGAGACCCAGGTTTACTGTGAAGGCTATTTAAAAAAGGGGTAAGCAATATTCTTCCAGAAACCTTGGGGGGGGGGGAGAACCCCAAGTGAATGCTTCTTAAGTACAGCAACACTCCAAAAAAATACCACATGGCGATATACCCCGCTGCAATCAATGGGACACTCTACTGTGTCTTTTTTCAAAATTGGGAAACTTTGCTGCCTACTCTGTTTGGGATAATGTGGCCTATACTGGTCAATCACAAAAGCAGGGGGAATTAGTAAACACACACAAAAAGGAGGAAATACAACAATTCCTCTTTACATAACAAGAAATCAGGTTCTTAATAACCGCTCCATATTAAATCATACAAAAATAGGGCTCTATTGATGGGCATTTTTTATCTAAATGTGTATGCGAAACTCATTTCCAGAAATCCAATATCAATCATTTTTGCTTCTGAGGCACTGTGGAGTAATTAAACTACTGAAGAGCCTTTTTTACAACAGGGATTCCAAAGCAGCAACACACAGCTGGTCATAGGATGGGTTTAGGGAGGGGGAGCACCCAGATTTTGCTGGACTTTAACTTTCATCAGACATGATTTGCAGCCAAACAACACCTGGAGGTCACAATATTTGTTACCTTTAGTTTATGGTCAAGAGAAAAACATTTAAATATTTGTAAAGAGTATTAAAAGCAGAAGCTGTGTTTCCCCACAATTTTTTAATGAGATACCTGTTTTTGTTTGGCTTCAGTAAAATTTCTTTATGTTGGGTTGAAAAAACAGAGACCAACAAATAATGACATAGAGAACTTCTTGTTCCTTTGCATTTTTGCACACCCACCAAGAGCCCCTGTTTGCATGAGTAAGCTGTTACATATCAAAGGTAAGTGGCATTTGTCCTCTGCAGATTCTTTACAGACAGGTTTGCAGTGGGGGGAAATGTCCTGTCTCCAGACATGGTTTGAATCCAAACACTGCCTGTAAATGGACCAAATGGGGTTCACTGTCAGTGCCAATAAGCTAACCAATGCTGATAGTGAGCCCATTTTATGCTGTCATCTGATGGCTTAATGACAACAGGTGATTGACAGGTGGGTGCCTCAGTAACTGAGTAGCAGTTGGGCCAGCCTAAGGGTAGTTAACACTGTGCCCTCAGATGCTTGTACTACAGCTATCACCAGTCCTAGCCAGTATGGTAAATGGTCAGGGATTATGGGGCACCAGCCAGTTATATCAGTTGGCCAGGGGACAGTGGCTGACTACTTACAAACAGGAAATGATATAGCTGAGCAGTATTTCTTTAGCTTGATATGGGAGACTATATTTCAGTGCACTAGATCAAGTTAAAAATTGACAAAGGAGTAAAAGTTACAGTAATAAATAAGGGCTCCAAATTCTCCATCTGTCAGTTTGTGTAACAGAGAGTAGCTTCTCTTGAATCAATTTAGGCAAGGAATACATTGCATATTTTATAGATAAGTAGTCCAAACCTGCCCTTCTAGTTCATATTCAGAGGTGATATCAAGTATGAAATGCAAAAGACATCTACAAAACATTTTAAGATCAAGCAAACGTGCAAGTATTAGACAAAGCTCAAACACAGTACTCCTGTTAATTTATTTTGCTTCAAATGCTTTAGTTGACATGCTATATAAGCTTTAGGGATGAGCTACTGTACTTGAAGTGATGAAGAGCTGGCTTTTTGGAAACTCTCAAAAAGGTATAGTATCTCAGTGAAAGCACAGCATGAAACTCAGTAAGGACTTGCTGATCTTGGATCAAGGACCTTGCAGGTTACTTAAATATGCTACGAGAGAAAAGAAAGCAAGTTCACAGCAGATGTGAGATCAATTGTGGCCAGCGATTAGATGGTGTGGGGACTTTTTTATTCAGAGCAGCAGCTCTAGGGTGCTTGACCTTTTCCTTGCTTGCCATTTCTGCTCCAAACTGATTGCCCAGTTGCTTCCTTCCTACAGAATTCCACTTCTACGCTTGAATAGAAATAAAATGCTTATGTGGCACCTCAGGATGGGACACCTAAGAGGCTTTTTGGAACAGAAAAAGCCTGGAGGTAACAAACCAAACATGCCTCCTTCTGTGGTCAAAATTGCAGCTTCCCATTACATTTTTTATTCAGATAAACAGTTATCAGGGAATCATTATAGACACTTGCATGTAAAAAGGAAAAGAAACGGGGGGAATTGCAGGTGCTTCTTGGGGACAACACTTGTACAGATGTCTTCACAAAAAGTGAGAAACTTACTTTATTGAAGCTCTATTCAAATGCATACCTGCTTTTTCCTTTTTTAAAAGTAATTCTCACATTTTGGATTTATCTAAAGGACATATCATTTGAAACTTGTTTCCTTCTTCCAACCTAAAAGCAGTATATTCTACCCAGCATCCATCAGTTCAATCTTGCAGATGATCTGAAGGTAGTTGTACTACATTAATACTTTTCTGAAGTAGCCCACAAAATGCTAGTGATGGAGATCACTGCCCACTCAGCCGTGAGGATTGTTACTACTTGTACTACCTACCTACCAAAAACTTGTGGCTCTCCATTGTGTGGAAAGCAGTGGACTTGGGGCCTATTACACTGGCACAACATTCACTTTTATACCTGAAGCCTGAAATAGTACATGGGTTGTGAATTTTCAGCAGTATGGTCAATCTTCCATCCCCACACTTACGAAATGCATACCAAGAAAATTTTATCCTTTTATTACAATGATTTTTTTTCAGGAGTCAGTGTAACCTGAGATAAATCAGAAGTTACTCAAGAGGGGCAGAATGTGCAATATGGAGAGCACACATATGCTCTGCAAATTTCAAAGGAAGCAAACTCTGTATATGTCTCAAAAATGAAATACCTGTATAGACTGCTCAAACATACAACACCCACAAAAGAGATATGTGGTTCAGCAACCACATTCTGATCTTCAATACTAAAACTGCAATTGTTTCCATGCCCAACTGAGTTCAGTTATACTTATTCTCAAGCAGTGTGTGTGTGTGTGTGTGTGTGTGTGTGTGTGTGTGTGTAACTGCAGCCTTAATTACTTAAGTTTTCTGAAGTAGCAGTCACTATTACTCTCTCAAGCAGATTGTTATGTCCTGATTTTAGACTACCTTCCAACATCACTATTTCTAACCTGTAGGTCGTACTTCTGTACTTAATATTGCAGAACAAAGACCATTTAACATAACACAAACAATTTTATCTATTAAAGAGGTAAGAACAAATAAAGAGGAATTAATATATGTAACTGCAGAACACTCTACCTCTCTATATATCCTGTAGGTGTTCCAACCAGACCGTCAAGTCTTTCCTGAAGGGCTGCAAGAATTTGAGGATTCTGCATCATTTGTACAGTCAGCTGGCGTGCTTAACAAAACAAAAGAAGTTTTAAAAACCACTATTATACTCCCCCATTATGAAATTTTAGCCCAGTGCTTGCAATTCAGATTTTACCAAATGATATAACATAAAATGTCAAGATTTCGCATTACTTATTGTCTAGAAGTCAAGCGTCAAAAGAAACCTGCCTCAACAGATCTACTGTTATAGCAGAAGGATGACTATGTTTAAATGTCTACCTCCCATGTTAAGTAACCAAAAGAGGTAGCAGATATAATTAGGATACATAAGGTCTAACACACACCTCAAGAGTCGCAAAATTAAATGCTAAATATCTATGTTTATAAAGACAGCAATCCTATAGACATTACTTGGGCAGCAATACTTGCCTCCAAGTAAGCATGCACAGGAAAAGCTAGATTATGAGATGGGAAACAAAAATCACACTAGTATTTAATACAAGGACAATTTTGCCTAAAGCATTTAAGGTAAGCATTGCACTAAACAATCAATTTGTTTTTCCTCTGAATGGCAAGATTTGCTGAAGGTGAATATTTAACCAGCAGGTATCAGACTAAGCCAAGAAAAGCACTTCTTCCATTATGCCTACAGAAGAAAACCTTTGCCTGGGCTCATTTTCCCCTTACCTTTACTGTTAGCATCCTCTCCAGTTTCTTCCTCTTCTACCTCTTCAACATCTTCCATATCTTGCTGGTCCAGCTCAGCCTGTTCTTTGCTATTAAATTCCAAGTCAAAACAGGAATTTGAATCTCTTTAACCCCCAAAATGTAGATGAAAGTACATCTAGCAAGTTACCAATTCAGATTTAATCTAGCATATTAAAGTTCAGAAAATGCCCAGAAGCTAGTGTCTTTCAAACCATTTCTCTAATGCACATCCCATATGTTATCTCTAAGTTGGCAGGGACTTGAGCTTTTTAAGGCTCTCATTGCAAAAGCACATGCAACATGCAAAAAGCCAGTATAATCAGAGACAAACACTGTTCTATTAAGGTTATATTCATGATCCATAAAAGGCACTGTGCATGACAGATAAAGCCAATGATTTCCTCTCATCCGCAATATCCTAACTTTCCCTCCAGTTTGATTTAAAAAGCAATTATCACTGGAGGAAGAGGAGAGATGCACACTTACTCCAGCTATACAGAGAACCTTTGGATAGTTTGCAATTGCACGTATGTTATTGGAAGGTGTTAGGTGCAGTGTAAAGCAGATAAAATATGTGACCTTTTGCAAACAGAAAAATCTAGTGAAAAGTATTGTAAGATATTATTTACACCAGAAATCCATCACAAGTAGAAGGAAGGATATAACTTGTCAAACCCTTTGGCATCAGGAGATTGAGCATAACTATACTCTGTAATGGTCACATCCTGATAATAAGCCACATTAATACTTCTGAGAGCCACAGCACTGCTTAACTGGTGGGCAACAGAACAAAGGTTTGATAAGACCCTCCAAGAGTGATAAATGATTATTAGAATCAGACTTCTACAAGCTGACTGTTTGATTTTTTAACTTTATTGAGGGAGGGGATGAAGTAAAATTTGTATTCACAACTTGCAACCCATGTTCTACATAGACATACTGAAAATTAACTGATGTTCTACCTTCCTTGCATAAATGTTTCTACTTGCATCTTTCCCCAACTGTGCACTACCTTGCCTTTAGCATCAAAAGCAACTGTAATTGACATTTTCAGGAGGAGGTAAGACAACACTGTCTTTCTGATTTAACATTATTATCCTAACTGAAGAGAAAACACCCTGTCCTCACTGTGACAGGACTGAAGGCATGCAATGTTCTCTAGTTTGCACCTGATATGTACGTCTATTGGGTAAACCACAAGCCTGCTTCCAAATAGCTACATAAGAAATGACCAGTACACACCTCTTTCTGAGTCCATGTATGTGGTTTATAATTACTGCCAACCCTTTAAGGCAGTGTTCCCCAACCTTGGGCCTCCAGCTGTTTTTTTGGACTACAATTCCCATCATCCTTGACCACTGGTCTTGCTAGCGAGGGATGATGGGAGTTGTAGTCCAAAAACAGCTGGAGGCCCAAGGTTGGGGAACACTGCTTTAAGGGACCAGGATCCATATATACAATTAAATTGCTATTACTCAGTCGAACCTGCTGGATATGTCCCTAAGTCCCAAGTAAAGTTTACTATGAATACAGTATAGACTTTGCATAAATGTACAATAACATTTAATATGTTTTGATATGGGAAAAGCACCAAAAGAGCCCTTACATGAAGGCCTGATACACACAAAAAATTGAGTGGGAAGAACACATTGTATCATGTGCATGGTCAAAGTAAGTGGTATTTGCTTCTCCAACATAAACACTGCTGGGCTTTGGGCTAAGTATCTGAACTAAGTCTAGGATTAAAAAGTATTGCCTATAAATTTACAAATTTATATCAAGAACTGGAAAATCTAGAACACTGTTTGCTACTAACTATATATGCCCTTGTAAGAAAGAACACAATTGCAGATTTCACACAATAGAAGCTTTTAAAGATAGAACGACACATTAGCCAAAATTTAGCATGCTTACTTGTCAATGTCTGCCATTTTCCCAGACCTCAGAAAACCCCTAGAAAAGAACAGAAAACATTATTTTACATTAAGTTGCAGCTTAAACAATAAAATAAACAGAACAATAAAATAATAAAACAGGATAGGACCCTTTTATAACGCCTTTGGGAAACAGATATTCAGTCTGAAGTTTTGTCATACCGTCAATCATTTCATATTCTAACATTACAACTAATGTCGGAGACTGGTTGAAAAAGCTAATGATTGTACGACATTACGACTACTGAAGTCCAATGTGTCTAAACTTTGTATTCCCACCCCAAAATCATATACAAAAGGTTTTAGCATTGCTAGGTTTGTGCACATTCTGAATTACAGGATTATTTGTCAGTCAAGAGACGGTGCTATTTAAGGCAAATTCTTCCACTGCAAGCCATCGGATGGGAGACCACTTAAAAGGCTTCTGCATGGAAGACTTAACATAGTGGTCTCACCAGGGCTGATCACTCAACCAGCCACCATTTATTTTAAGATCTCCAATTTCCAGCCGTTTTCGGCTATGTGAGGCATGTCCCATTTCAATTCCTTCTCTGATGTCCATTTCCTTCTTTTCATGAACCCCTCTCACGCATATCACCTATTTGGTCACATCCTTTCATACTCATATGAAATAATCCTGTACCTAGTGTCACAGGCCTAAGATTCAGCAGATGAAGATACAAGATTTGAAGGCTTCTGCATGATACAAAACCTTTACATATGGCAGTATTTCATGTTATCTGGAAGCACAACTTTAAATACTATGTGTAAATACTATTTTGATGTCATAATCTTAGGGTGTTTCTTCTCACAACTCATGATATATACATTTTGGGGATAAATTGCAGCATTGTGCATTGTCAGCATGAGAAAAATTATGGTGACTAAGAAATTCAGGTGTGAACTGCATGGATATAACTGCAGGATCCCTGTGACTATGCTGGCAAAAGAAAAATGTATTGTTAAGGAAGTGGCTATCAGCAATTCCCATCTACAACTTGATAAAATGCTTTCTTACAGCAGAAGTGTGGAAACGTTCTGGGTCCGTGGACCAAAATAAGTGGTGTCAAAAATTATGTCAGGTGATTTGATGTTTGGTGCTTTGAGGTCCTGAAGTTGGACTTCAAAGCACCTTGCAGACAAGCAACACACTGATAAAAGGAAAAGTTCCAATCTCCCAGCACATTGCTGACTTCAGGACTCCAATGCCCAGCATAACCTTTTTTTCCTTAATGAATGGTGACACGGACCATTCATAACGTAGGGATATTCTTCACAACTGTAAGCAGGGCAATGGGGTGGAGTAAGCTACAACATTTAACTAAGATTGTTCACTGCTCCTGCTCAAGCTGCACATAAAAAGCATTTTGGTTCCTGAAATTTATTTCAACTGTGCAGATAAATTAGAACTGATAGAATTCTACAGGATGTGGCAGAAGTGTGTTAAAACAGTCCAGATCCAATGAAGTCTAGGCATGGACTTCCAGATGGTGAAGATGTCAGTCAGCCCAGGCATCTTCATGTGGTTGCAAGTGGCCGATGGCCATTTGCAAAATGAGCTTGGTGAATTTCAAACACTGCTCTTCACTCTGAGTAGATACTCTGCAGGCCAAGCCATCAGATGCATCTTAAATGGGAGTAACAAAGGCCATGGAAGAACTTCAACTGAGCCTCCTTGAGCACAGGAGTAACTGTTCTTATGGTTGGAGTGCAAATATAGCAGCAACAGTGGCATGGCATAGGATTTATCAAGAGTGCCTGAGTCTTCACTACGTGATCAATGATTGCATCCCAGAGATGAGTTGCAACCAGCAACTTCCATTTTCTTTTAAAAATAAAAATATGTAAGGATAAAAAAAGAAGAGTAAGAGATGGGAAAGAGTAGATTCATGATGTACAACCGAGCCTAGCATGCTGGGGGTTAAAAGAATGTGGAAATTATTGAAAGTTCTCATTTATTCTTGACAAACTTATGTATCCGCAAGGATGTGATCTTACCACATTTTCAACAGTGGTATTCAATAAATGATTCTGCCCCTCATCAAAAACCCTAATATCCACAAATCTTCCAGAACTACAGTTTCTCCATCATTCATTCCTTCTGCACTGCAGAGCAAGTCATTTAATCTCTCATTGGAATTCTCTATCAGAATTTTCTATCAAGTATTTTCACCCCAGCACTAGGACAGAAGCAGCAGTGATATTCAAGAGACCTTCAACTGAGATTCCAGAACAGTTTTCTGCCTTGCCAGAGTTGCTGGCACAAAGTAGCAAGACATGCTGACAATGCCAGGGCTCACTCTGAAGCCTTGCTTAGTAGTGTCATCAGGCTTTACCAATGATGATCAGAACAGCTGCTTATAAAGACCAAACCCAAAGTTCAAACTCTCATTTCTTAAGCACAGTTAAGTACACTTAAGTTAAACTTGGAGGACAACTAAAATATTGATATGAGGAATTAAGTTACAAAAGCACTTCTATATTAATGGAGTAAGTGAAAATAGATGTAATACAATAGAAGCAGGTTCTCAGCCAAATGAACAGCCCGTTTCATCCTGAAATGTCAGAATATGTGCACTTGCTAACAAAAAGTTGGGTTAGGCATGAGTCCTGTCACTTCCTGCATATTTCATGCATGCAGGATGTCCATTTTTTTATTTTAAAAAAAGACCATGACATATACATAAACTTTTTAAAGTGCAAAACCATGGCTAGATTTTTCTTGGGGGTAAAATCAATCTGCACAATGCTCAAGTCTGCAAAGACTTGGGGTAAAGGAAGACATAACATTGATTTTCCCCTCCCCTCCCTTGAAATTCTCCTCACAGCCTTCAACTGGACTGTACGTTTCCTCATTCAACTCTTGGGTGGATGGGGAGTAAATTTCAAGTTTGTGACAGCAGCTGTCTTACTTAGTGAATACATTGTAGTTGGATGGCCTTCTATAAAACTATTCCTGGTACAAGTTTATTCTTTAGAAAGCAATCTGCAGAAGTTAATGTATTTCAAACAAAAGTCAAACAATAACATTCATACTTTGTCATTGCTTTGTTAGCTTCAACCTGCTAGAAAAGGATAATTAACCTAAGCATGGTATCTTCTCTTTAGCTTTGAAGCAAATCTTATCGGAGATGTTCTTGGGCAGAGAGGGAGAAAAAGTATTGTTATATATACCTTATGGTTTGAAGTCTAAAGGCAGCTTCAGAAATGAAAATGAAGCTGAATGCAAGACAGCCTATTCGGCTAAACACAAAGGATCGCCAGATCCAAAGTTGCTTCAAATGCTAATTCTATCTACTCTTTTCATATGATTTTTTTTAAAAGTAAACACGTACATATTTGACAGGGCAATTTGCTAAGATGGTATGTCAACCGAAATGTACTAAAGAACACACCTAAACATTAAATGGTATAGAAATATTATTTTCTGAAACCATGGGGGTGGGGGGATAAAATGTATTTCCTAAAAGAGACTTTCTACAGTCCCCTACTATCCTCCCATCAGCTCTTCAGGGTCACCCAACATCCAGAGCAGGTTTTGGGGGCACATTGGGTCTGCAGGGGACCAAAAGGAAGGGTAAGTCCCACCTGCATGAGCAGAAGTCAATTTACAAGCATGCTGATGCTACTAGATTCATATCTAGTTTATGTATAAAATAGTACTTGGATATACTTATGAAAAAAATACTGAAAATTACTACAACATGCCAGAGATAAGATTTGTATGCTGCTGTACCCTAGCATGAACAAGACTAAAATTCCCAGTTAGTAAATAGAAAATAAATCAATAAAGTGAAAATAAAAACCATCAGTACTGTGAGCAACTAAAATATGTATTATTGAGAAACAGAAATAGTATGCAGACCTCAAGATAAAATGCCCTGAAAATTAATATTTCTATGATGTAACAAACAGGTCCTATTAAAAAAAACATCAGTAATGATCCAGACTTTATTACTGCCATTACACCCTTTAAGATAACAGTAACTCACACAGAAAATTATTTCAGTGGATGCCCCATAGAATACTCAGCTCATATACTACGCTACCTAAAATCCAAAACTTGTACAGTAGTACCTCGGGTTACGAACTTAATTCGTTCCGCAAGTCCATTCTTAACCCAAGGCGCACATTCCCTACATAGGCCCTGGAAGCGGATTACGTTCGTATCCAGAGGCAAAGTTCGCAACCCGGAACACCTACTTCCGAGTTTGCGGAGTTCGTAACCCGAAGCATTCGTAAGCAGGATGGTTCGTAACCCAAGATACCACTGTATTTCAATTCACTTGCACCAGGAAATCAAAATGACCATAACTTTGTTTTTTCACCTAGGTGCATGAAATCTGGAGATAGAATAGCTGCCCAAAAGGAGATCAACCCTGCCAGATTTAAGACTAGTAGCTCTAGGGTTTTTGTGCTAGCCATCTTTGAAGTTTGCTTTTTTGAAAAAAATTTAAAATGCTGATGTATGTGCTATTATACTATGTGTGCTCCTTGTGCACTGACTGCACACAATGTACTTACAAGACTTACCGACACAAAAGCACAAATAAAGAGACACAGAAAACAGAACACCGATGTAAATAAAATGCAAACCTAACCTTAAAAAACTAGGGTCCAAATGGGAGGGGTGTGTGACACTGCTTAAGTAGCTAAGACAAAGACAAATATGTTTATGTTATTGTGTAGGTATGGGACTAGGATTGATCAATAAAGAATGGAAAACGAATAAGCCTAAGGATAGGTAGAGTACTGTGCAGGAAAAAGAACATAAATGCCACCAAACTACTTCTAAGAGTCAGAACTCCTAAGAGACAATGCTGGATGAGAGTCTGACCCTTAATGAACAATGTCCTGCTCCTCTCACGCTCCTACCTCACTTGGATGTTCTCCTTATATGATGTTGCAATAATTGCACAACTTTGGAGGCAGTCTATCTGGAGTTTTGAGAGACTGTTTTGAGCTCTAGATCAGCACATATCACTACAAATCAATCTGGGTCTACCTGACATGTTCTATAGCTGCCTTGACCCTATCCTGATTCAGCACAAATCAGTCTGATTCAGTGTGGGATTCAAACAAGTCTGTTGTTCAATCCTAGCTGGGAATGTTACAAGTTGCAGTCCATATATCTGACAACTATGTTTGCTACCACTGTTAAGAACTACAGTCATACCTCGGGTTACAGACGCTTCAGGTAGCGGAACGGGTTACTTCCAAGTTTCGGCGGTCGCACATGCGCAGAAGCACTGAATCGCAACCCGTGCATGCGCATGCACGGGGCTGCGGACGTGCCTCCCGCATGGATCACGTTCGCAACACGAGCATCCACTGTATTTCCTAGAGCTTCCAAACGGAACAAGGGACTGCTGCCAATCATTTAGAAGTAACAAAGTATATTCAAGAACAGTACACTAGAACCCTCTCAGATCCATTCAATCAACATGCAGTCGGTTAAATGTTCCAACAGGCATTTCAATGTAAAGGGGGATAGGCTCTAGAAGTGGACAAAGGCAAAGGACAACTTGAGGAGCAGTATGCACCTAATTCCTCCACCTCAAACTTTCACACATTATATTCCCTTCTTGGTATTCAAGGGAACTGAAAGACAAAGGCATCTAAGTGCCCCCTCCTTACTTGTTTTCTGAGACTTTCCCCAAACATTTTGGTCACAGTTCACACAATCCTTACAACATAAAAATAGAATTCCTGCCAATATAATCAATAGAGAAGGATTGAGTTGTAAAGGAAATAATTTTATACCTAATTGAACTATGAAAACAAACTCGTATCAGGAGACCTTACTGGTGAATAGAACAAGCTGTGACATTGTACAGTGGTGCCTCGCAAGAGGAAAAACTCGCAAGACGAAAGAGTTTTCCGTTTTTGAGTCGTTCCGCAAGATGAATTTCCCTATGGGCTTGCTTCGCAAGAAGAAAGCCCATAGGGAAATCTCCGGGGACCTCTTTTAAATGCTGGCGGTGGGCGAAAGGCTTTGCTCCCCACCGCCAGCATTTTAAAAGCAGTCCGGGATAGCAGGGAAGCGCACTGCGCTTTCCCGCTATCCCGGACCGCTTTTAAAATGCTGGCCATCGGGAGCAAAGACTTTCGCCCACCGCCGGCCTTCACAAGAGGTCCTGGACCTCTTCTGAAGGCCGGCGGGGGGCAAAAGTCTTTGCTCCCCCCCGCCTGCCTTCCCGGGATAGCGGAGAAGCGCAGCGCGTTTCTCCGCTATCCCGACGGCTTCGCTGCCGCCCGCCAGCATTTTAAAATCTCCCCGGGACAGCGGAGAAGTCTCCACTGTCCTGGGGGCTTTTAAAATGCTGGCAGTCGGGAGGAAAGCCCTCCTGTCCCCGGAGCTTGCGGGGTGGGAGGTGGGGAGAAGGGCTTTTCTTCCCACCGCCAGCCTTCAGAACAGCCTTCTGAAGGCTGGCGGTGGGAAGAAAAGCCCTTGTCCCCCCCCCCAGCCTTCAGAAGAGGTCAGGGGACAGACTGTCCCCGGACCTGGTCTGAAGGCGGTTTCCATAGGAACGCATTGATTGATTTTCAATGCATTCCTATGGGAAACCGTGCTTCGCAAGACGAAAAACTCACAAGAAGAAAAAACTTGCGGAACGAATTAATTTCGTCTTGCGAGGCACCACTGTACTGTGCTACCAGTATATTAAAAAGACTAGCAGAAATACATACACTAGTCATCAAAGTGTAAAAAGTGCTGCTTTCAAGATGGTAAAAAGAGACCTGGAATTACTTTGTCAACAAAAAAGAACTGCTAAAGAACAAATAAAAGAGTTTGGACATAGAAGAGTCATATGAACTAAAGGCAGAACAGCTTCATAGCAGGTGTGGCTGTATTTTGGTCTCAGTGTTTGGCCAGTTCTCTCTGACTAGTTTGCTGCTAGTCTACCTAGTGTCACCTTCTTTCAACAATTTTTACCCATATTAAGCAGTTTTATAGTAGATAGGGATGCACTAGAGCCAGTGTGGTGTAGTGGTTAAGAGTGGTAGACTCATAATCTGATGAACCAGGTTCGCTCTCCGCTCCTCCACATGCAGCTGCTGTGTGACCTTGGGTTAGTCACATTTCTTTGAAGTCCCAGCCCCACTCACCTCACAGAGTGTTTGTTGTGGGGGAGGAAGGGAAAGGAGAATGTTAGCCGCTTTGAGACACCTTCGGGTAGTGATAAAGCGGGATATCAAATCCAAACTCCTCCCCTTCTTTTTTTCTCTACTGGGTTGGATAAAATTATTACATCCCTGTACTATAATTCCAAAATGCAGTCTAACTTCCATGCATTGACCCTGATACACAAGTTTCATTAAGTATCACTTCTGTTGATGCTATGAGTCTGGTGAAGTCACTGTACTAAGGTAAACTAGGATTGTCATTCATTTAAAGGCACATGCACGGTGCCATTTGCAACCTTCCGAGACAAGGTAAGATAGAAACCTCAAAGCAGACCACAAGCACATGCAGGGATCCCCCCCCCCATGCACAAGTGCCCTGCATCCTCATGGCACACATGCATGGGAACACAGAAAATGGAGGTCTGTGCAGAACTCCAATACTCCTGTTCAGCTCCCCTCACGTGAATGTTTATTATTTACTTTATTAAATCATAGTTTATTAAATCCTGAATCACTGGAACACCTGAAGGGTCACTTTTGCAATTCTTATTTGAACTACACAGTGGTAAGTAATATCAATTGTATACCCCTTCCAATTTTGAGCCTTATGAGATATGCAAGCCAAGCATGGTTAATCCTATGCACACCTATGTGGAATTAAGCCACAATGCATTCACTAACAGCACAATCCTATATATGTCTACTCAGAAGTAAGTCCCACCAAGTTCACCAGGGCTTGCTCCTAATTAACTGCTAAAAGAATTCCAGTTTTAGACCTCTATTAAAACACACACAATGGGAATCTGTTAAACTGAGACTTTGTTATTCTGAATGTTTTATCACTGTCTGCTATGAATATCTGAATAACATGGGGAACAAAGTGCTTTACAATTCTGCGAATCCACCCTCAAACACCTTAATATTCCCAACTTACAGAAGAGTAACTGAAGCAGAGACTGGTGACTTGCTTGAGGTTACCAACAAATCTATAGCATGTTTTTACACTGCCTATACTGCTGCAGCAAATATACTAAGGCCACAAAAATTGACATTAGCGTCCATACACAAAATTTAATATTAGGTCAGACACACAACATGGAGCCTAGAAGGGTCACTTTTGATCTTTAAAATCCCTGTTTGTGAAAAACTCAACATCCATTGTTCAATGAGATCTTCAAGGTAAATATGAACCTTGAAACCTACTGTTTGAAATCCAAGCCAATTTTAAAGCCTGATTTGCTTGGTATTTACAATTTAAGAAAAGCCACCAACTCCAGCGAGTGTCAGGCCTTGTCAGCACTTATCTGACCATCTACAGGCTGTTGCTGGATGTTAAACAAAGCCTACAGAAAACAGCCATGTCTTGAAGGTCTTCGTTCCACAACAAGCTTTTCCACTTAACCAGCCTATCATTACAGAGACAAATCCGTCTTTTGCTGCCTTTTCAGACCCACTTTTAACCTAACCCACAACACGGACCCTTCTTTTAATATTTTACATGGCACGTCTCTCGGTACCCGTAATCCACCGCTTCAAGAAGAGACCCACCTTGGATCAGACGCAACCCACGTGCGATGATCCATCTGCCAGTTGAAAACCAAGGCGGCAGTGGGCAGTACCTTCAAGACCATAAGCCTCCCTGCCTCCGCCCAGCGTCATTCCCCGTGCCCTCGTCTTCAGTGCAACCCACCCAGGCGACTGTAAACTAACCATATAAAAAGAAAACCTCGGGTTTTGTGGCACCTTAAAAAAACAACCCAATAAAGGACGTTTGGAATAATTTAAAGGCAGCGCAACTACCCCCCGAGCCAGAAACGGCCGGTTATTTGTTACACTTAGTTGACACCTCAAAAAGAGCAAAACGCCCATTTTTATTCACACGCACTCACCCTGCAGCCTTTCAATCTCCAAGAGCGACAAGAAGGGCACACAAAATGCGGGAAACCGAGGCCAGCGGTTGTTTGCTACCTGGCGAATGCAGCCCGGCCAGGCTCCGCCGGGGGGAAGCCTTTCCTCGAGCAGCACCCAGCCCTCCCGGAGCTGCTTTGGCCGGTCTCGCCTCTCCTCCGAAGAGAAGGAAGCGTGGAGGGACTCTCAACCTTCCCGCCACAAGCGCCCCCCCCCCCTCCAAGCCCTGCCCAGGCGCGGTGCTTCCCCTTCCCCATCGGGCCCTCCGCTTCCCTCCCGCTCCTCCGCCCTCCCAACCCGCCACAGTCGCCGCGAGGCTTATTTACGTTTCGGCACCACAGCGCCGCGGCTCCTTTCTCCTCAACATGCCCGAGGCGGGCGGGCGGGCGAGAGGGGAGGCCGCCCAGCCAGAGCCCCGTCTCGTCCCCACGTGCTCGCCTGTGGCTCAGCCGGCCAGACTAGGCCAAGCCGGGGCGGCCCGCTTGACCGCAGCCTCGCCCCGAGGGAGAAGCGGAGACGGGCGGGCGGGCGGCCCTTTTCCCGCCCGCACTGCCCCCCACGGCGCCCCATCGAGAACGGCCACGGTGGGGCTTCGTTCCCCGCCTGCGGAGGGGCCGCCAGAGAAGGGGGCCACCTCTGCTCCCTCCCTATTTTCTCCCTCTCCCTCCGCCTCAGAGCAGAGCGCGAGATCCCCTGCAAGCCAGGGCAGAGGCTCCCCCTCCCTCCCTCCCCCGCCACCAACCGCCTCCTATTGTAACAGGCGGCCCCCACCCTCCGAGCCCACGCGCCCCGCTTACCTATCTGCGCGAGGCCGGGTCTCGCAGTGACTCAGGAGCGAGGGAGAAGCGCCGCGCGGCTGGCGGTAAAAAGACCCGAGCTCCCGCCGCTCGCGCTCATATAGAATTAACGTCACCACGTAACATCCCCCCTCCTCCTCCTCTCCCTCCTCCTCTGTCCTTCCCCTCCCCTTCCTCTTCCCGCGCGCCCCTGTCTCCAGGCAACCCCGTGCGTGCGCGCGCCTTGGAACGGCGAGCCTTGCTGCCTAGTGACAAGCAAGGGGCTCTTCTTTCCTCTCGCCTCTCTTTCTCTCTCTCTCGCCCGCCAATCAGCCCGCCAACCAAAGTCCCAGCCAACCACCTCGGCCCGGGCGCGAGCCAGGCCTTGGGCACGCCAGAGGCAAGGCCACGTGGTCCCGGGTTCCCTGGGACAAACAACAGAGCGCGAGCGCGCTTGGGTGTGTGGAGCGTGTACGTGGAGTTGGGGGGGGGAGTGAAAGGGGAGGGAGGATTGCAGCCCCGCCAGCCCGGGCTGACGGGCAGTTGGCAAGGAAAGGGAGAGCTGAGAGCTTGGGGCGCGCCTTGGGTGGTTCCCTCCGGCCCTGCGTGACGGCCAGCCTGGCTAATCCTGGCCACAGACTGAGCAGCGCTGCCTGCGTCTCTTCTGTGCGCTTGCAGCCATCGTGTGTACAGAGAGGAGGTGGGAAGGGGCCACACTCAAGCACATGCACAAGCGCTGTACACAGTACTGTGTGTGTGTATATATATATATATATATATATATATATATATATATATATATATATATATATAGTGTGTGTGTGTGTGTGTGTGTTAGAGAGAGAGATCCCATCTTCCATTTTGGCGCTGACTTGGTCAATATTGCCATGTTGACCTGTTCACCATCATCATTGGTACCATCCACAAACACGGTGCATTACAAAGTGTAAGAAGACAGATCTCTGCCCTGAAGAGTTTCCAGTTTGATACAGGGCAGGCAGCAGAGGAAGATGGAGCCAGGAGAATAAAATGTGTTTATTTCAGTACTTAAGCTTGATTTCAGGTCAGTGTGAAATAAATTGTCCAGTCTTCGCTCAAAAATGTGGGGTTTGAGAGAGATTTCAAGGAAATAACACAGGTGTCCTGGGTGTAAGTTCTAGGCCAAAGGGTCAGCTAGGGACAAAGGATGGACTCATTTGAGGAAGCTGGAGACTTGGGACAATTGAGGATTATGGAGATGGACGAGTGAAGGTCATAGGGCGCCATTTTATCGCCAATGCTTTTAAATAGCTATATAAATCTGTTGGAAGCTTCATTAGGAATTTTCAGGTGGGAAATCATCAGTATGCCAATGACACTCAGCTCTACTTCTCTATTACATCTGAATCAGGTGAGACTGTGCAAGCCCTGGACCAATGCCAGGATGCAGTAGTGGGATGGATGGGGGCCAATAAACAAAGTTTGAGTCCTAGTAAGATGGAGGCACAGTGTGTGAGTGGTTTCTGTGTTTAGGAGACAGGTAAAGTGCCTGTCCTCGATGGGCTTATGCTAAGGAAACAGGTCTGAAGTATGGAGGTCCTTCTGCATCCATCTTTATCACTAGAGGCCCAAGTGGTCTCAGTGGCTAGGAGCACCTTCTATAAACTTCATCTGGTAAGACAACTGCAGCCATTCCTGGATCAAGATAGCTTGGTCTCTGTGCTTCATGCATTGGTAATCTCAAAATTACACTACTACTTTATGTGGGACTTCCCTTCTGTTTGGTTGAGAAGCCACAAATTGTGTAAAATGCAACTGCCTGGCTGCTGGTGGGGGGGGGGTTCCCATCAACAGTTTAATAGCACTTCTGCATAAGGATCTGCATTGGTTGTCTAAATGTTAATGGACCAAATTCCAGGTATTGCTAGAAGTATATAAAACCCTGAACAGGTTGGGACCAGTTAACTGAGGCACTGCCTTGCCCCATATAAATTTGCTCCATCATTACATTCAGCCAGGGAGGCACGGCTAAGGGTGCCACGTGATGTTTGCCTTGCTTCTACAAAGCAGAGGACATTTAGTGTCTGCACACACTAAACTTCTTGCCTATTACTCTTTAGCAAGAATCATTTCGTTTCAGATGGCTACTTAAGTCTACTTAAGGATTTTTAAGATGTATAGCTCAACCATCAGTTATTGTGCATCATTGTCCAGGTATTGGCTAAGTATATTTGCAGCTTTATGGATATGTTATGTTCACCTAGATATTTTGTCCTGGACTTAAGTAAATAAATAGGCAGGGATGTACAGGATTCAAAAGCAGAGCAATCAGAAAGGGGCGAGGCTATGAAGATTCTAAGCAGAGGTGTTGCATGTCAAAGCAGAGTGCTGAATAGACAGGAGGGGACCAAGGTGAGAACAGAAGACAGGAGAAATTTGCAGTGCTCAGACTTAACATCTTGATTTTTTAGTGTTAGGTATTGTGGGGATTCTCATATTCAGACTTTCTTCTGATCAGTTTCCTGAACTGCATATGTACTGTGTCCAGCTTTTTATCTGTTGTAGAAATGCCTTAACAATGCTGATACCACCATTACAGAGTGCTTGTGAGCCCAAAGAGTGCATTCCCTTCACCCCCTTGAACAGCCACAGCCTAATTCACATCTGGTGAATCAGGAGCAATAACCAGATGGTTTCAAAGCAAGCTTGAGCCCTACTGCTTTCTACTACTGAGCAGTTAGGCTCAAAATACTCCTGACATCAAGCCTTAATTTGCAGTAGGACTCAGCACCAGCATTGACTTTGTTTCAGGATCAGGAATGGCACACACCTTTGTGAATTTTAAGTATTTACGTCTGCTGTATCCTGTCCACATCAGTGCATGACTCAGTGTGCCTGTTTTGCATATGTAGGCCCTCCCCCTTTCTTAATGCTTCCCACTGACTATCTGCTTCACCTCATTGAGCGTATGTACAAATCACAAAGTACAGCAGGGATTTTGGAATTGTATGCCCATATGAAGTTCACTGTTGTACAGTTGTCACTGTCTGCCCACACTTATAACTCATGCAGCACCTATAGTAGCGGATGGAGGTGACGGCTGGAGCTGAATGTTTTTTTTCATGGTGGAGTAGGACTTATGCTTCATTGAAAAGCCTGGCATGCCTCTATTATTGGTGGCACAATAACTCACACAGGACTGTGTGTGTGTGTGTGTGTGTGTGTGTGTGTGAGAGAGAGAGAGAGAGAGAGAGAGAGAGAGAGAGAGACAGCTGCACCTGAATTATCCAAAGATCACAGAGCGATTTACAACAATATGAAATAATTTCACTTTGAATTGTCTAGTTTTTGTGATTTTACTGGTCTTATACCCCCCCTTAGGTAAAGCTATATAATATGTTAGGTGGAGGAGGGGTTTTAATCAATACATGCTCAATTCCAGCATGACGTCATGTGGAAATATACCTAAAAACGAGTGCCTGGGACACTACAAGCATGAAGTAAATGGCTAGCATGGAAGCACCCAAAAATGAAGAATGCTGTGCACTCTTGAAACAAAAACCTGCTTTTTCTGCAGTGGACCAGCAAGTATCCACCAAATTCTATGCATTTTAACTCAGAAGTAAATAACGTTTTGTTCAATGAGTCTTATACTTTCCAGGTAGGATTGCAGTCTTACAGGAGACCTTTACCAGAATAAAGTGAGTATTAATAGGACTGAATATATTACAGAACTCATAATTGAACTGACTGCAGAGAGTCACACGCTTTCACAACTGCAACATACAATACCTTCCCAGTTTTAGTTAAATTGTAGCAAAAAAGGATAAGGAGTCTTGTGGCACCTGAAAGACTTACCAACTTAATATTGGCATGAGTGGATACAGTGGATAAACAACTATCATGGGCGTGACTTCTTCCATCACTGCAGCTTTGTGATGGGAAAAGCTGTGCCACTTAGTGAATTTTGCCACTAACAAAATTCTTAAAGCTGCAGGATCAGAGCATGTTCATTCATTGAGCTTGGTGACATTAGCATATGGATTATTTAGGGTTTCTTTGGATCTTACATTGTAATTTGTAATAAATAGCGCCAGCATTGTGCTAGAGAAATTGATGGCTCAGTAAATAGTCTGTTTGGAAGATGTATTTTTCTATGGCAGTTGTGGGGCATCAAACATGAAATGCTCACTTTTTCTTGGCAATGAAAATGTTGCATATATAATCAAGATAGTAATTCAGTGAAGGACTCACAGTACCTTCCCTATTGTTCTTTACTTCCTGACTGATATTTTTAGAGCAGAGGCAGATTAGTGATTCATCAGGAAACGAGTTAGATTATAGTTTAATAGAGCCCCAGTGATGCTATCACATTGCAGGGGATTCAGTTCCCCATGTAAGTTTAAACAAGATTCCCACCCATCTTTCTGTTTTCACTTGTTTCTTTTCGTTAGTGAAAAAAGAGTAGTTTTCCACCCAGGGGACACAACAGTCAAGTAGAGAAATATAGGTAGAACCTCTTGGAACATCATGAGAAGAAAAGAAAAGAGAACAAGAATGTGGTATGGGGTAGAATGAAAAGTTGAAATGTGATTATACATTTTTTTTGACATAAATATGAGTTTCTTTAAAGTATCTATTCTTCACTAGTTTTTCAACTCTTCAGGGACAAGCCGTGATTCTTGCCTTAACACCACAAGGATTAATTATGCACACAGGGAGTACAGTGCATAGAGAAAATCAGAAAGTGGCATAAGATGCAAAACAGTGCGTTTTAGTAGCTTTGGATAACAATGCTAAAGTGTGACACAGTCCTCTTCTGGGTCAAACTGCATGTTTTATGCAAATACCTCTGATGAAGCTTGACAGGGTTTGTTTGTTTCTTTAATGAAAGGAAGCATTGGAAGGATGCATTTTTTAATGAAGGCGTGGGGGTAGCCAGCGAGCCTGGCACTAGCATGGTCTCTGGGTGTTAGCGAAAACCAAGTCGAAGCAGATTTGCCTTGGGATGATCACAGGGCTACAAGCGACTGTTCTAGTCAGGTTTTGGGGTAGTAATAGGAGGATGAAGGGTAACTGGAGAGATACAGTAGATGTTAGAGAAACAGAGCCTGAACAATTATTTACAAGAAGCTACAGTATAAAGCGGCTTAGTCATGCTGGCCACATGACCTGTCTCACATGAGCTGTCTGCGGACAAACACCAGCTCCCTCAGCCTATAGAGCGAGATGAGCGCGCAACCCCAGAGTTGGTCACAACTGGACCTAATGGTCAGGGGTCCCTTTACCTTACAGTGTAAATTGGTAGCAGACATCATAGAAATAGGACTGGGAGACTTCCATGTCAGACTGAGCTGAAGGTCATGGGTTAGATATGAGTCAGTTCTAGATGACAAAGTATTGATTGAAAGAAAATTGCTGCATAAATTTGTTTTCTCAGTGTATACAGTGCTATTCAGTCTGAGTAAAACAGACTCATCTAAATCATATGATACAAAATATTTACTGTGTTTCAGGATCAATACCTATATCATCCCAGTACTGTCCAAATTACTGCAATTGGAACTGAAGATATTACACAATAAACTGAAAGTGATTCATAAAAAAAAAAATAAGATCAATGTGCTGGTGAGGCATGTATAATATAGAAACATGCTTGGTGTTTATGTGTACAGTTTAAATGCTAGAGAGCAAGGGAAAGGGGTAACGCCTTACATTTTGTCACAAGCTGTTAAGAATCTGACATATAAGATGAACTGACATGCAGTAACTTACCCACAACAATTGTTTCACATATTTCCATTTGCAAGTTCTGCTGCAGTTGCGCAGAAACATGAATTTATCAAACTGAACATTTTTGTAACAATTAGCGTTACATTTTGTCAGGTTTTCAAATTCATAGTCTAATGGACTGAGTTCTGGGACTGGGTTGCAATATTCTTCTCCTTAGTAAACTTACTTTATGATGAACGGCAGGTGTGGGAAAAATTTGGACCTCCGGATGTTGTTGAAGACGCTAATGGCATGGGATGTTGGGAGTTATAGTTCAGCAACAACTGGGAGCCCAAAGATTCCCACACCTGGTGTACAGCTTGCAGCTAGTTAGAAAAGAAAGCTCAGATGATGATAAGCAGCACCTTGTAACGTTCCCTTGGCTGTAAACTTTTCCAGATATCATTCAGCGTTATGTCATCATAGACAGTATTAGTTAAATGGCATGCCAATTGTGCAACAGCATTCTAGCGATGGTTGCCCTGTCTAAGGAAAGCATCCCATTTCATCAGGTACGAAATACAGCTCATCTGTCGTTCAGAAAATGCAGTATCTCTGCAACAGAAGAATGACCTCAAGATAGAAGGCACTAGACTATGCACAGCAAATGAGTAAGCAAATTTGCATTTGTTGTGCCAATTAATAATGCTTCGATAAATATCTACAAAAGACAGACGTATCCTTGTGCACGAACCTCCACATGCTTGCATTGACCTTGTCTCAATTATGTTGGATTCAGTGGTGATATTAGTGGTGGGTGGGGTGAATGTGATATGATGTCATAAAGCTCTTTTCATGTCAAATAGGTTTTTACAGTCACCAAACCTTGCCACTTGCAGCATGTCTCAGAAGAAAGAGGTGGAAAGCAGATATGGCTTGTTGGCTCAATCAGCAGCTGTGGTTCCTGCTTTGGCCATCTGCTACCAATAGGGTGTTTTTCCCCCAGCAGAATGGGAAGAAGGGGGGCATTTTTAGAGGAGACACATGCCCACCTTCACTCTCTAGTAACACCTAAGTTTGGATGAACAGGTTCAAGACTTGAATGCTTATTGGCAGACAATAAACTCTGCGGCTTCAAATACACTGAAAGAAGTACAGTAGCTACATTTTCATATACGTACTCCTGTGGAGTCCTGAAAACAGATTGAACAGGAGCAGTGGGTGAGCTCTTTCTTTCACTGTCTTCAAAACATCCCACCTTCTCTTGGCTGCAGACAACTAAGAAGCCACTGGCTGAACTTAGATCCTTAAGATTTCCTCAGGAAGAAAGCTCAGTTGGCTGTGCGGCTCTTACTCGGCAAAAAAACCCCAAACAACCCTACTTGATATTGTGTGGAAAGTTCACCTTTTAAAACTTGCTGGATCAGTTTCTATCTTTATCCAAAGCTTATCAAATGCCTCTTCTTTTTGTTGGTCTCTCTGATCTGGGAACTGTCGTATCGTGTGCTGCTATCATAAATTATTAATTGGTGTTATAATTCAGTAGGCTCTATTTTTGAAGTTTGATTAATTCACTGCCTTTTTGCTTTATTATTTTAACTGCAGTGAGCCATGCTCAGATTAATATTTAGCATTGAAATCTCAGCCCTCTGGCATCACATCTCAAACTGAGTTCAAAGATTTATTGTTTATTTAAAAGATTTATATCCCATCTTTTCATTGAAGTGGTCCTTAAGGTGGCTTACAACCGAAGAAACTACACAATGGAATAAAAAGCTTTTAAACTCCTCTCTTGGTGGTAGAAAAATTGTTTTGTAGTCTTACAGAACGGTACATAAGTTAAAGGCAATCTGGAGGGTTTCCTAAAATAGTTCACCGTCCAAAATTTAAATGCTAATTTTCTCTGAATATTAGAGAATATTCAGAGTATTCAGAGTATTCAGTTTGAAATAGTGGAGTCTTTCATATTGAAGTTTATTCTCAAATGGAGCTTTGTATTAAAGTCAAATTTCATTTTACATAGTTAAGAATAAAAAGATTATATTTCTATGTATGATTGCCCACTTCATATCATTGACTGCTGAGGCCAAGAGATACACAACATTATATGTCTTACTCCATAAAGTTCAGAAGTGAGGGACCTTTGGCCTTCCAAATGTTGCTGAATTAGAACTCTTATCGGCCCCAGAAAGTATGACCAGTGGCCAGAGATGAGGGGAGCTGTAATTCATCAACATCTGGAGGGCAAAAGGTTCCCCACACATTGCATACATGGTTCTCTCTAGCCCTTTTTTAGCACAACAATCTATGTGGTTGGTTAAGCTGAGATAGGGTAGGTTAGTTAGAGTCTTCCCAGAAGTGCTCACTTAGTAAGTTATTATCATCCTATGCATACCCCAGGGACGCGGGTGGCGCTGTGGGTTAAACCACAGAGCCTAGGGCTTGCCAATCAGAAGGTCGGCGGTTCGAATCCCCGCAACGGGGTGAGTTTCAATTGCTCGGTCCCTGCTCCTGCCAATCTAGCAGCTTGAAAGCACGTCAAAGTGCAAGTAGATAAATAGGTACTGCTCCGGCGGGAAGGTAAACGGCGTTTCTGTGCGCTGCTCTGGTTCGCCAGAAGTGGCTTAGTCGTGCTGGCCACATGACCCGGAAGCTACACGCTGGCTCCCTCGGCCAATAAAGTGAGATGAGCGCTGCAACCCCAGAGTCGGTCACGACTGAACCTAATGGTCAGGGGTCCCTTTACCTTTATGCATACCCCAAGTTCCATTCAGAAGGGGTGCAGGAGAATGACTGCGCAACAGTTCAACAGCAGCAATCCAGTGAGACACCCAAACTCGTAGCTGAACAGGATCTATGCCATATACACCTTGCACCTGAAGCAGTGGTCTCCTTTGTGTACATTAGTATACTTGAATAAAATAGCTGTTACATTAAGATTCACCTTATCCTAATGCATTTTTAAGGTGTATCGTCTGCCTGTAATAAAGCTAATTGATGTTACTCAGCATCCTTATGCGGTGTATCAGAAATGTCAAGGATGGCAATTCTTTCTGACTCACTCTGGCTATCAGATACCTATGCTGATAGAAAATAACCCTGCAGGAATCTATTTTTGTAGCCATGGAGAGAAGCAAAATAAGCTGAAAGGGGCCAAGCTAGTACACACCATAGAAGAGCCTTCCTCACCCTCACGCACTCAAGATGTGCTGGACTACAACTGTAGTCCTAACTGCTGTGCAAGCTATTGTGACCACACATATAGAGAGCCAGGGAGGCTGTTTGGCAGGACAAAATCAAAGTGAGGGGTTCATTCACTTAACTTCTAGTCCACACAATATTTTCTCTGCAAATGTATTATTGTGGGATGGATGTGTGAACCCTATTGGTTCCAGTCTATCATCAATTTGGATTTGCCAGTTACTTTTTCTGGACCTCTACTGGTCCTCAGTTTGTTATTATGGATCTACATATGTATTCTGCAAGGGTGAATGGGTGGGGGGAAGTAAGGAGAAACCGATATTACTTTATTGACCCATATGATTAAAATAACAAACTACAACTCACATTTTAAGTGTTTGGAGGTTTCAGAAATCGCCAAAGACAAAAGCAAGCAAACTCTGGGATCATTTACACTAGGAAGAATATTGGGTAGAATTCAACGTAAGGAGATTGTTCCATCAGTGAAAGCATTTCTGCTTGCCCAATGGACAAAGAATATATTTGAAATAAGATGCTTAAATCATTACTGAAATAAATACCTGAATGTGTTGGGTTCTGTCCTGGCTGTGAGCTTCCTTTGCTCCCATTCCCTTCCTTTGCTACAGAGGAGGAAGGTGCAAATTGAGGGGAAAGGGAGGAGCCAGAGCTGACCAAGGTATTTTGCTGCCTGAGGCAGAGTAGCAAATGGTACCATGTCTCCCCAACAAATGAAGGTGCATAGTACCTCAGCCCAGACCAAGTTATTTGGGGACCTGAGACAGAAAACCCCACAAGCATCTCTCCTACTCCCTGGCAATAAAGTACAATGATTACAGTTTAAAGAGCTTGACAATTTGCTACCCTTTCATGTCCAAAATCTGCTAACTAAGGTGGATGCCTCACCTTACCTCATAGTAGGGCCAGTCAGGATTACATACCAGTATGCCTATTTGGTCCTTCCTTGCAACTTTCTTAGGGGAAAGCCTCAATTTTCTCCCTCAAAAGAGCTTCCAAGGCAGCCATTTAAATAAATGAATGTTTTCCAGGCAAGTCGAAATGGGTTCACTATCACCGTTCACCAGTCAGCTTGCAAATTGTGGACTTATGTTTCTTTTTGACAAATATCTGATAATGAGAAGAAAGAAGGTGTTTTGTTTTCTGAGAATTATCTTAAAAAGAGCTGAGATCCCACAGAGTGTGTGAAGAGAAAGCTTACGCTGAAAATAGTATTTAGAGACAGTGGTTGTGTGTAACCAATCAACGATGCACACACAGTCCCTGGCCTGGGAAATGTTTCTCTTCTCCCACCCCTGCATGTACAGTACCACACAGCCTTAAGGTTTTTAGAAGACCTAGTGATATTCCAGTATGGGTTAAAATTGGATGGGAGAGGGAGAGCGATGGTACTGTAGGGCCCCCTCTGCTGCAAGACCAGCAATTTTTGGCTTAGCGCCTTAAAATCACTTAGTTCTACCTGGTCAAACTTTGAAACATATGGAACAGTGTCTTGAGTTTGCCTATTTTCTCCTCCTGCTCAATCCCTTTTCCTTTTGTGCCATGTCTTTTAGATTGTCACTCTGAGGGCAGGGACTGTCTCATGACTGTCATTTATGAACTGCTTTGGGAGTCCGTATTCCAGAATAAATAGATAAACAAATGCATAAATACAATCTGACAGACCACTGAGACAAAGCCACAAAGCAGGGCATTACATCTGCATGGTCTCAGTGCCAATGTAAAAGGCAGATTTTTTATTTGTTTGTTTTACAGACAGTGCCTCTGGAGGTATTCTGTGCATTGGGCTACCTAACCCACAGGTTGCAAGGAGTTTGCACATCTGGGGAGACAATTTATAAGTGATATAACAGAAGACTATGCAATTAATGCCTTCAGTAAAGCTATGCTATTATGTCTACTAAAATCATCAAATGGCCTATAAGGGAAATCAAGCATCTGTCAAATGGCCATATTTTAAAATCCAGGTATGGTCTTACAACAACCAAGGAAGTAACGGATGGATGAAAGGCTTGACTTTCCCGCACAGTTGTATTATAAAAAGCTTGAATTCTTAGTGATAGGACTCAAGAATAGGCATATTTGCATTTGGCATAGCTTTTGCATTTAAATATGAAAGAATGATGGTCCTATACAGTGGTACCTTGGGTTAAGAACTTAATTCATTCTGGAGGTCTGTTCTTAACCTGAAACTGTTCCTAACCTGAAGCACCACTTTAGCTAATGGGGCCTCCTGCTGCTGCCGCGCCACCGGAGCACGATTTCTGTTCTCACCCTGAAGCAAAGTTCTTAACCCGAGGTACTATTTCTGGGTTAGCGGAGTCTGTAACCTGAAGCATATGTAACCTGAAACTTATGTAACCCGAGGTACCACTGTAGTAATATGCTATCATCCAGCTGTGATACTAGCTTCTGAAATGAATTCATAGTGTGGTGGCAAAATGTAACTGTGTTCCTTTTGAATGCATTACTAATAATTATGAGAGAGAAGAACTTACTATTAGGATCTCGCACAACAATGCATGCACTTTATTTAAAAAATGAGTTCACAGTAATACAATCATGTTATTATATGTTTTTCCTATAGTTTTATAGCAGTTATTTGCTGATTGCATTAAATACACACACACACACACACACACACACACACACACACACACACCCCTTTTGTTTCTTCTTTTACAGATAACCCCAATTATAAAACACTCTTTTTAGACAAGAATATACAGAATACATTACTTTAGCATTCCTCTGTCTTGGCCTACTTAGCAGGCATATGAATAATAGCTGCCTTTCTCTCTAGAACTATTCTTTGTTACTGGGTATTCTGGGAACTAGTATTAAACTTAGCAATCCACAAGCACCCTAAAAGCCTTGCACGCCGCAACAGATACATCACTCTCTGAAACTGGGTGCATCAAACAATCTTAACAACTACGGTTGCTTCCCCACGGATTCTTTCTGAAAAGTTGCCATGTTTAGCAACTTCGCTTTTTATGGAGTATGCAAACATTGCTATCAAACCATTACAATTCCAGTGTTTTCTGTGTTGCACTCCTGTGTTATTTGTGTGTGCAATAAAACACAATTGCAGCATCAGCCTGTCCAGTGCAGGCAGCAAGCTGTTAGTTTCAGAGCTCCTGTACCTTTCAGAGCTTCTGTACCTTGGATTAGAAGTCTCCTGTTTGCAGGTTCAGCCCATTCTATTGAACAAAGAATCAAATTATTGGCGATGGCTGGTGGATTACTGATGAATAGTCTTTTTCTTGTCAACTGAATAATTTCTCTTAATTGTTGTAGTGTAAAAACCTAGGGTCATCCCAAGGAAGCTGAATGGTGTTGAATAGTGTGAGTTTCAGGACAGCCAGAATTGAGTACTTTTTCTCACAGCACATAGACTCAGTGGCGTAGCGTGGGTTGTCAGCACCCGGGGCAAGGCAAGTAATTTGCGCCCCCTAACCCGTGGATTTTAGCAGGGGGCAGAGAGCTGCGAGTGCGAGCGCCCCCCCAGATGTTGCGCCTGGTGCTGCCGGCCCCCCTGCACCCCCCACGCTACGCCACTGCATAGACTGTGAAATTCACTACCACATGATGTGCTGAGTGCAATCGCCTTAGATAGCTATAAAGGTGGATTAGGGCAATTAAAAGGCTATATATTGCTGCTATATGCTATATATCACTACCCTAACCATGATCAAGAGAAATAAAAACAGAATAGGCAAGAACTGCACAGAGAAAACTTTGAAATGATTGTTAGAAAGGACTTTTGCTGAATGGGACTTACTTTATTTTAGAAAGCTCTTGAACATGGGGAAATGAATCATTAGATAATACCGTCTTTATTAAGTGCTGTGTTGAATGCTCATATTATGTATTTATAATATTTCTAACCTGCCTTTCAAGATCCTTATAGCATAGGCCATTCCAGCTAATTCAAGCAAAGCAATGCTTCAGCAGTGCTAAAGGTCTCCAGTGTGGAAGAACAATCTAGTTCTATCACTTCTGATCAGGAGAAACCTGATAAGAAAAATGCCCAGTCATCTGAAACAGCTGAGAAATAAAATAATACGTGGGTGTACTTCTAGCAAGCATTATATAAACTGCTCGTGCACCTACAGTCATATTAGGTAAAGAAGAGGGATCCAAGCATAAAATAAAACAGTTACTATGATTACAGCACAGTTCTCTCTACAGGGTTGTCGCACACTGGTGAGGTAATATCAGGAGGGGCTATGGAGCAAGCAAGTGATGCCTTCAGGTTTTGGGGAGCACAACTCCCACCAGCCCCAGCCAAGATGGTGAATAGTCAGGGATAACAGGGGAGCTGTAGCACAACAGCATCTGAAGGGCAGCACATTGATTATCACATCACTGGAATCTCGCCATCACTTCAGAGGACAAATCCTCTTTGGAGCAGTGGTAAATTCTGAAGCACCGTTGCTCTTCATGGCAATCCCCACAGCTACACCCTTCCAAAAATACACAACAAAAAACGAACTTTTGACCAATGCAGACATGCTGGCTTCAATACCAAGTAAGATGTCTTCTTGGTTATAGGTTTTATAGCCCGCCCGCCCACCATTCCACACACATGGGCTCTTGTAGCAGGTCAGCACAAAGGCAATGAACAGATATAAGAAATACATTTTAAAAGCAATAGTCACAAAACATTACAATCGTTCATTCTGAGCACACTGTTTCCCAAAGGCCTGCTAAGACAGAGGCCTTCAGTTGCCACCTAAAAATATTCAGAGTCGGGGACAACCAAAGCTTACAGGGGGAAGTTTTCCAGATCTGGAGTGTTATTGCTAAGAAGGCAGTAGAAGGGGTTGGGGAAGGAATGAGTTATTGTAGCACCCTGCTTGTGGTTAACGCTTAGCTGGAATGAAATATTCAACGCAGCAATAGAGAAATTAAAATAATAATTTATTTGTCAGACAAATAAATGAGAGGCACAGTGGTATATGGTTACCAAGCTCTGGCCTGCCTTCCTGCCCTTATGGCCAGCACTTATATTCCCTCAGCTCAGCCCCCTTGCTCCTCCTTTGGCTGCCTCTGTCCAATCAGCCTGGTTAAAATTCCTATTGGCTGTTTGCTAGAACCAATCATAAAAGATACACCCATTTCCTATTACCTTTTATGGGAGACAAAGAGCTATATTTCCTTCTATTTATAATTGGCAAATAAATAGCCATTAACCTCTACAAGGCACCTTAATTACCAAATAACCTTTTGCCCTAGACTAGGCGCCTTAACTAACATTTCATCTTTTGCCCTATTGCCCTATTCACTCCAAAACAGATGGTGGCTAATTTTATCTTTGGAGGTCATTAAGCAGAGGCTTGACAACCATATGTCAGGAGTGCTCCGATGGCGTCTCTCTGTCTGGCAGGGGTCCGGACTCAATGGCCCTCATGGTCTATTCCAACTTCTTCTATGATTCTATGATTCTATGAAATAAGAATCTTACTTTCTAAATCCTTTGCATAATTACATTTAAGCCAATATTTCATACATATAACATATATAGATTTTTAGAAGCAAAGATCTTGTTTAAGTAAAAAGGAACTTAGTAAAAGCTAAGTTCTATAAGTTTTCTAAATTCTCTGAAGCTTCAAAGCAGTTTCACAGAGAGAGAGAGAGAGGCCTCTTCCCTTGGCCAGCTGCTGTTTGTATTAGCTCTTGCCCTTTTAACCTTAGGAAGATGTGGCTCAAGTTTAATGGGAGGCACTATTTGTTTTTGCAACCTTGATTGTCTTCTATCATTTGTATGGTCAGTGTGACCTTTTGTTCCCAGCCTGTTTTATGACCGCAATAAACCAAAGGGGCCTCTGACAAAGACCTTGCCTGCTGGTGTCCTGTCTCGAAAGAAACATTTGTGAATTTAAGCTCATTTTTGGAATACAGGAATCTGATCAAAATATAAGCCTTGATTAAAAATGCAGGCTATGATCAGATGCCTCATTCCCCCCTTTCAAGCTCAAGGACCTTCCCAAGTGTCCTTGATAGCTTGACCTTCATCATATTCCTGAGGTAAAGCTCTGTATAGGGCCATGATATGAGGTAAAGTTTCATTTGAAATCATCTTGCTAATTGTACTTCTAAAACATGAAATGATACATGGCACCATACACAAAACCATTACTACTACCGTCAAGAAAAACAAGCAAGACAATAGTATCCCTTTGAGTCCTGCGACATTTGGTAACCAGTTGGTGAGCCATCCCATATCCCATCCTTCCCATGTTTGTACTGGGACATGTGCTATATTCTCCATCTTTGTGGCCAACACACGGATTGCCTCACCATTATCAGAAATGTTAAAGCAACAGGCATTCCCTGTCAAGTTCAAGACTCCACATAGGCCTCCCTGCCTGGCAAGTACATAATCCATTCCCATTTTCAGCTGCAAAATGGCGGCTCTACTTTCATCCAACTGTTGTGCAATAAGTCTCAAACTCTGGGCCGTTGCATTGGTTACAAGTTCCACTACTGCTTGCAATCGAATTATTCTGTTTAGATTATAAATAGGATCTCGAGCCCCTTGTATGAGCTCATCAGGATTCCAGGAGGCAGGTTCATAATAGGCTATAATGCGCTCTGGTGGCCAATCATCAGTATCGCTCCAACTTTGGGTACTTCCTCCTGCTATATGAGAAATATCAGCGTTTCTTCGTGTACGCTTGGCTGAACTAGTGGGCATAATCCACATTGGTGGTAATACCCATCCCAGGAAACAAGTCCCACTCCATTTGGAAGGGAGTTTCTTGTATGCCCATTCTCCACATATCCACCACAACCATCGGGTCTGAGGTTTTTGGTACGTGGAGTGCATAAGGCGAAATATCAAAAGGGGCATAGAGCTCACAGTGCAGTATGTTAGATTGCCTTTTTCTGTCATAGTTATGTTCCACACCATTTTCCATGCATGAATAAAAGGAGGTGCACAGGGCAAGGTATTCCGAGTTCGATAGGTAGTACCGTTTGCCCAGGTTTGACTATTCTTAATATAATCCCAAGTATAGTGGCAATGAGAAGAGCCTATCATGGTAGAATCAGCTGCCTCTGATGATTTATGTACACAGAATTCCCCTTGTACAGGTATAACTCGTATTGGTTTAGTTGAGTTCCATCCGGGGAAATTCTGTACTTCTGTTTGGTGTGGCATTTCGCTTACCATACCAATGGCATTTAATGGTATTGGTAATAAGGGCATACCTCCCTCTGAATCATCTGGCCCAAGAGAGCAAACAAGGCAATTGGTCCTATTTGTAACATTGGCTACCATCTCAGCTAAGCCTACCCACATATTGTGGTCATGGCGGAATCCATATTTAGCAAATTTGCTCAAATTCAAGGACCCTTCCCCTTCCCAAGGGATCAGGATTAATAATAAAATCATGTTGATGTCTAGTATATGCATTCCTTCCACAAAAGATTACCTTATTGTGATAACAAAAAAATATTAGTCCCAATATAATTCCCCCAGTGACAGAAATGGGGAACCACCAAGACCAAAACATATGTCCCAAGGATCCCCAATGAGTAATATCTCTGATAATTGTTCCACAGGGGGGGGCAGTCAATCAATTGTATAAGAGAATCTTCCCGTTCACAATCGCTGGTTCAGACGCTCCTCAAGCTTCAGGCGTGCGCAGGTCAGCCAGCTTCCAGGTTGTGGCTGCAGCAGGCCGGTCGTCTGATGTTGCCCGTGACCTAGCCCGTTCCCCGTAGGGCTAGATACAGGGGTTTTTGGAGAGAGTCAGTTTTAAAGGATTAGAGGGGTCACCTTTGCACGTCCAACTGCCTTCGGACTTCTTCAAACGGGAGTGATGAATCCAGGGGGTCACCTCAGCTACCTTCACCGCTGTTGGAGTAGAGAGCAAGATGGTGTAAGGTCCACGCCACTTAGGTGCAAGTGGATCGCGTTTCCACTCTTTCACCCATACGCTATCGCCAGCCTGGAACTGATGAATCGGCTCGGCAATGCTGCACGGCGTGCGCTCGAGGGCCCACCTGTTAAGAGAAACAAAAACACGGGAGAGAGATTGCACTTGTCCCTGTGTCACATAGTCTCCTATTTGTTTGAGGTCAGCTGGAATATCCTGAACAAAGGAGGGCGGCCTCCCATACAGGAGCTCAAAAGGTGACAACTTAAGTCTTTTTGTGGGTGCGCACCGAACACGAAACAGTGTTATGGGTAACACATCTACCCATCCCAATCCTGTTTCCTGGGTTAATTTTGCCAATTGGGTTTTCAGAGTCCGATTCATTCTTTCAGTTTTCCCTGAACTCTGAGGCCTATATGCTGCATGCAGTCTCCACTTCACTTGTAGGACTCGACATACTTCTTGTACTACTTGATCAATGAACGCTGGCCCATTATCACTTCCAATGCATCTAGGTAATCCAAACCTTGGGATCAATTCAGTGAGGAGTCTCTTAGTTACCTCTCGCGCCTTTTCAGTTCTGGTGGGAAAAGCTTCAACCCATCCGGTAAGAGTATCTACAAACACAAGGAGATACTTGAATCCCTTAGAAGGGACCAGCTCTGTGAAGTCCACAATTAGGCTTTCCATGGGGACGTATCCCACATGTTGGATTCCAGGAGGTTGTACCGGTCCCTGCCTGGGATTGTTTTTAGCACAAAGAACACATTTCTGGGAAATGCAAGTTGCTAATTGTGATAGGTTAATAATATACAACTTCCGACTGAGACTCTCTCTGGTTGCAGTACCGCCAAGGTGAGTAGATTCATGATAATTTCTTACAATTGTACCTGCTAGGTGATGAGGTACATAAATCCTATTGTCTGGCAGGATCATCCAACCGTCCTTCACAATCGCCCCTTCCTGTTCAGCCCACTTCCTCTCTTCTGGGGTATAGTGAGGTTTAACTTCTTCTGGAACTACCTCTGGTATGAGGGCTGCTATAAATCCTCCCACAGGCTTTTGGGCTGCCTCTCGGGCTGCTTTGTCAGCAGCATGATTTCCTCTGGTTATTGGATCCCTTCCACGTCCATGACCTTTGCAGTGCATTACAGCAATCTGTTCTGGAGCCCATACTGCTTCCAACAGGATTTCTACTTCAGGTCCATATTTCAAGGCCTTCCCGTGGGCTCCTATTAGACCTCTTTCTTTCCATAGAGCTCCATGTGCATGCAGGGTTAAGAAGGCATATTTAGAATCAGTATAGATGTTTGCCTTACATCCGGCTGCCAATTGCAGAGCTCTAGTTAAACCTATAAGTTCAGCCTTTTGTGCTGAGGTGCCAGCAGGCAAAGCTTCAGCTTCCACAACTTCCTCATTGGTGACCACAGCATATCCTGCTCGTCTGGCACCCTCATGCAGGTAACTGCTACCATCAGTATAATATACAACATCTGGATTTTTCAATGGTTCATCTTTCAGATCGGGTCTACTGGAATAAACTTCATCCATTATTTGGAGACAATCATGTGATTCTTCATCATCTACCTCTGGTAGGGGCAGCAAAGTTGCTGGATTGAGCATATTCACTACTCGTAGATGAATCCTGGGATTTTCACACAATAGGCCTTGGTATCTAGCCATCCTTGGGTTTGTTAGCCAATAACTACCCTTATATTCCATAAGTGTCAGAACAGCATGAGGTACATTCACATACATCGTCTGGCCAAAGGTAAATTTATCAGCTTCTTTGACAAGGCTTGCAGTGGCCGCTACTGCCCTTAGGCATGGAGGCCATCCTTTTGCTACTGAGTCCAATTGTTTTGACAAATAAGCTACTGGACGGTTCCAACTTCCTAATCTCTGGGTCAGGACTGCCGCTGCAATCCCATTCTGTTCATGTACATACAGCTGAAAGGGTTTTTCCGAATTAGGCAGTCCAAGGGCTGGGGCCTCCATAAGTCGTTGTTTGATAGCTAAAAAGGCTTGTTGCTGCTCAGGTCCCCATACGAATGGGTCCTTTTCTGCACCTCGAGTGCTTTCATGTAAGGGCTTGGCCAGACTGCTGAAATCAGGTATCCATAGTCTACAAAACCCTGCTGTTCCCAGGAATCCTCTGAGTTGTTTCCTTGTGGTAGGTTCCTTAATAAGGCAAATAGCTTCTTTCCTCTCTGGTCTCAATGCTCGTTGTTGGTGTGAGATGTCAAAGCCCAAATATTTGACCTTTTCTAAACATAACTGTGCCTTTTTCTGGGAAACTCGGTAGCCAGCTTCCCAGAGCAAGTGGAGCAGTTCCTCTGTCCCTTCTTTACAGGTATCAAAATCCTTTGCCGCTAGTATAAGGTCATCTACATATTGCAGAACCACCTTTTCTCCAGGTATTGAGGGGTATCTTGTTAAATCTTTCGCCAAGGCAGTACCAAATAAAGTTGGGGAATTTTTGAATCCCTGGGGCAATCTTGTCCAGGTTAGCTGGCCTTTTGTTCCTGTCAAAGGGTCTTCCCACTGGAAGGCAAATATAGGTTGGCTCTGTGGTGCCAGCCGGCAACAGAAGAATGCATCTTTCAAATCCAATACAGTAAAAAATGTTGCTTCTGGTGGGATCAAACTCAGCAGGGTATATGGGTTTGGTACATTTGGGTGCAAGGTCTCGATAGCCTGGTTTACGAGCCTCAAGTCCTGTACTGGCCTGTATTCATCTGTCCCAGGTTTCCGAACAGGCAAAAGGGGTGTGTTCCATTCTGATTGGCAGGGCTTAAGCAGACCATATTTTAATAGGCGGTCCAAATGTTTCTGGATGCCCTCTGCTGCTCGCCGGGGTAAAGGATATTGCTTTACAGATACAGGGGTAGCCATAGGTTTTAGGGTTACTACAATTGGAGCTATATTCTTAGCCATTCCTGGTGGGCTATTTTCGGCCCATACTCCTGGTGGCACCTGTAGGGTTTGGAGGAGCTTGTTTAATTCTGTATCCAATGTGGGTTGGACTTGCAGGGCTGACATTAGGCGCCATGATTGTTCCTTAGGTACTGAGAGGGTAATTATTCCTGCTGCCTTTGATGGCAGTTTCATTTCTGGACCTTGAGGAGTGAAGGTGATTTGGGCCTGCAATTTGGACAGCATATCTCTACCTAAGAGAGGTATTGGACACTCAGGTATATACAAAAACTGATGGGTTAAACGATGTCCCCCAATCTGGCATTCCAAAGGTTGAAGGAAAGACCTCTTAGCTGACTGACCAGTGGCACTTTTAATGACTACACTTTTGGATGCCTTTTTCTGCAATAGTTCTGGGAGTACTGAGTATTCAGCCCCAGTATCAATCATAAAGTCTATTAAATGGCTCCCTAATTGAATCGTGACCGTGGGCTCCTGGAAGCCTAACTTTATGGAGTCCGGTCGTTCCTAGTCTTGGGTAAAATCCTCCTCTGCCAGTCCAATGAAATTGTCTCTACTCTGTCCTTGTCCAGGTCTCTGATATCTTCCATTTCGGATCATTCCCCGTCCCCGTCCCTGGTTTCTTGGGCCGGAGCCTGGGCCTGGGCCTGGGCGTACTTCTTCCAACCTCAGGGGTTCAGGACACTCCCGCTTCCAATGACCCTCCTTCTTGCAATTCGCACATTGATTCCTTCCCAGTGGTGGATTCCTTCCCCGCCCTCTCCCTCCATTTAAAGGGCGGTAGTCTTGCTTCACTGCTGTGGCTAGCATCACCATCTTTTCCTTCTGCCACTTCTTCTTCTCTTGTTTCTCAGCCTCATCCCTATTCCGATAAACTCGGCGTGCAATGGCCATAATTTGGCTCATCAGCATCCCTTCCCATCCTTCTGATTTCTGAATTTTCTTACGAATATCAGAAGCACACTGGGCCACAAATGTAGCAGTAATCATTCTGCTGTTTTCAGGGGCTTCAGGGTCAAAAGGAGTCCATATACGATAGGCTTCCTGCAGCCTCTCTAAAAAGTCTCCCGGACTCTCATTTGGTTTCTGTTCTACTTCTGAGACTTTAGACATATTAGTGGGCTTCTGGCATGCCCTGCGGATACCTTGCACAAGCGTCTGGCGGTAGGTGGTAAGCCTGGCCAGGTGAATTGCATTGTTTGGATCCCAATTAGGATCTTCCAAAGGAAAGTTATCCTGGAGATGACGGTCAATATTAAAAATATTTCCCACTCTGGCCTGCTCACGCAAATATATCTGTGCCTTTTCAATTATGTCTCTTCTTTCCTCAGTGGTGAACAGAGTATTCAGGAGTTGGCGGCAATCTGTCCAAGTAGGACTATGAGTATTTACTATTGAAGTCACCAAGTCCATCATAGCCTGAGGTTTTTCTGCGAAAGATGGGGTGTGTGTTTTCCAATTCATCAGATCCGTAGTTGTGAATGGAATGTACTGGAGGGTCGAAGTTCGACGTGGCCGTGGTCCGGGTTGCCCGTTAACCAGCACAGGCTCCTCAAGTGCATCAAATACTCTTCTAAGAGGGGCTACTACGTGACCTTTCTCTTCGCTTTGCTCTAGGGGCCTCAAATCATAGGGGATGGTATCTGTCCCAAGGCGTTCTTTTAGCAGCTTTATACGCCTTGCTGTATTGCTTGCTGACCGATCAAGGTCTCCCTGTAACTCCTGTAATAGTTCTCTAGGATTTGGATGTACAGGGGTTTGGGGTGGGCAATTGGTTGTTCCACTAAAGGAGACTGTAGATGGAGTTCTACTGGGACTCACAGGTGGAATAACCACTTCTGCTTGGGCTTTATTATAGGACTCCAAGGCCTCCTGAAGATATTTATCATAATCTATCAAGGAATCAAGTTCTGTGACTCCACCCCCATTATTCGTTCCACTTTCTTGCCTTGGGGTTACAACTGGTGGAGTATTTGGATTAGGCTCCCTTCGATGTGGAGCATAGGGTGGAGGTGGAAGCACCTCTTCCTCTGGTCCCTCAAAAATGGGTTTGAGTTTATTTGGCAAGATTCCTTTCCTAGCTTCGGCTTTTACAGCCAATAATTTGCATCGTTGGACTTTGCATTCCCTTATCCATGGAGGATTTTTATTTAATGTGCTCAGCCAAGAATCTATATATGAAAATTGTTCTGGGCACCCTCCAGTTTCTTTGGCGATATTAGTCCAAAGTTTGCTTACTAAATTTATATCAAAGGTTCCCTGAGATGGCCATTCAGTATTTTGTTTCGGCCACTCTAATTCACATAACGTTCTCAAGCGCTCTGGCGTCATTTTGACTCCATATGCCCCTGAGAAGGCTTTCTTAAAATTATTTAACATACATTCAAGAGGTGTATTTTCCCCCTTTGAACCTCCAACTCCCATTGTATGGCCCTGTGAAGTATCCACTCAGTCACTTACACACTCGCTTCGTGGGGTTCCTTGCCCAGTGAAGTCGCCTTACTGGGAACCGAAGTACTACCCACTCCACACTCAGGTTGTACTTTCTCACACATACAATGCGCTGGATACTTCACCACACTCTACCTCCCAACCTTTCCCTTTTCCCTACACCAGATCACCATCTGATGTACCCAGTCATGTAGCGTACTCAGTTTCCCCCTTACTGAGACGCAGAAGTTTGATCAAGACTTCTCTTCCTCCCAATTAATTGGAGGGCCAAAACCCCTTTGTGCACTTACCCTTAGCGGATCCCTCTTTATTTCTCTGGTTCCCCCCGGTCCGTCGCCGTCGGTGAGCAGGGTATCAGACAGACGAGACTTCTGCGTTCCCCTGGAAAAAATGTTCCAGTGCACGCTGGGTAAGCAGTTAGTGGTCCTCCCTCTTGTACCCTGCCCAGTAAGGCGAAGGGGCTGCGTTCCAGCAGACCACTTATCCGAGTCACAGAGGCACCATAAAATGTAGCACCCTGCTTGTGGTTAACGCTTAGCTGGAATGAAATATTCAACGCAGCAATAGAGAAATTAAAATAATAATTTATTTGTCAGACAAATAAATGAGAGGCACAGTGGTATATGGTTACCAAGCTCTGGCCTGCCTTCCTGCCCTTATGGCCAGCACTTATATTCCCTCAGCTCAGCCCCCTTGCTCCTCCTTTGGCTGCCTCTGTCCAATCAGCCTGGTTAAAATTCCTATTGGCTGTTTGCTAGAACCAATCATAAAAGATACACCCATTTCCTATTACCTTTTATGGGAGACAAAGAGCTATATTTCCTTCTATTTATAATTGGCAAATAAATAGCCATTAACCTCTACAAGGCACCTTAATTACCAAATAACCTTTTGCCCTAGACTAGGCGCCTTAACTAACATTTCATCTTTTGCCCTATTGCCCTATTCACTCCAAAACAGATGGTGGCTAATTTTATCTTTGGAGGTCATTAAGCAGAGGCTTGACAACCATATGTCAGGAGTGCTCCGATGGCGTCTCTCTGTCTGGCAGGGGTCCGGACTCAATGGCCCTCATGGTCTATTCCAACTTCTTCTATGATTCTATGATTCTATGAAATAAGAATCTTACTTTCTAAATCCTTTGCATAATTACATTTAAGCCAATATTTCATACATATAACATATATAGATTTTTAGAAGCAAAGATCTTGTTTAAGTAAAAAGGAACTTAGTAAAAGCTAAGTTCTATAAGTTTTCTAAATTCTCTGAAGCTTCAAAGCAGTTTCACAGAGAGAGAGAGAGAGGCCTCTTCCCTTGGCCAGCTGCTGTTTGTATTAGCTCTTGCCCTTTTAACCTTAGGAAGATGTGGCTCAAGTTTAATGGGAGGCACTATTTGTTTTTGCAACCTTGATTGTCTTCTATCATTTGTATGGTCAGTGTGACCTTTTGTTCCCAGCCTGTTTTATGACCGCAATAAACCAAAGGGGCCTCTGACAAAGACCTTGCCTGCTGGTGTCCTGTCTCGAAAGAAACATTTGTGAATTTAAGCTCATTTTTGGAATACAGGAATCTGATCAAAATATAAGCCTTGATTAAAAATGCAGGCTATGATCAGATGCCTCATTATTTGAGCAATGTTGTTCAACAGCAATAGACACCAACGAAGAAACAGGAGTATGCTGAACCCCATTTGTCTTGAGACACATTTTCAGATACTTTCCTGCTTTTTGTTAGGCATCCAGCCCTTTTCAGTTATGATGAACATGAAGTAGCTGACTGTATTGAACACTTCACTGGCTAGTTAAGCATGCAGATAATTGTGGGATTTTAAACACCGCCATCCCATATGTGCTGCAGGTAAATCCTACGAAAGCCCATTTAATTAAGTGATTGTAGCAAATCATGTAGAAGACTTTTTGCTGTATTTTAAGCAAACATTACATCCTTAATGCTTAAGAACTGAACATGTAATCTCTCATTACACAAACACTGCCTTTAGTTACTCAGATATTAAAATTTAATTTCCGTATAAAATCCTTCATTATTCATTTGCAAAGAGGCATTTGCTTAATTAGAGCGAGTTGGTTCAGTCACAGCAAGTGTAAGGATTCAGTTGAAGATCTTCAGAATATTCAGCTATTGCTGAATCTCCCTCCCTTGGATTAGAGCAATAGAGGCAAAATTAATTTCTTTATGCTGCATGCAAAGCTTTTACAATCTCTATTTAAAAAGCAATATACAGAGATACTGTACAGGGAAAAGTAGTACAGTGGTACCTCAGGTTACATATGCTTCAGGTTACAGACTCCGCTAACCCAGAAATAGTGCTTCAGGTTAAGAACTTTGCTTCAGGATGAGAACAGAAATTGGGCTCCGGTGGTGCGGCAGCAGCAGGAGGCACCACTTAGCTAAAGTGGTGCTTCAAGTTAAAAACAGTTTCAGATTAAGTACGGACCTCCGGAATGAATTAAGTACTTAACCTGAGGTACTACTGTACAGGGCATTTACGTAAGTCTACAATAGTGGCTGAAACCTGAGACCTAAACTAGATTTTATAAGGTCTGAACTAGTGCCCTAAAACTAGAGGTTAAGAGAACAATAGCTCCTTATCTTCTACCCATATTTCCCCAATAATGCTTAGTTGAAGACGATTCATGTTATGGTGACATCATTGCACTCAGAGCTCCCTGTACAAGTAGCAGCCAGTGAGGTGGAGTGGGAGAATTTTGAATGTAATGACATGCTATGTTAATGGGGAAGCATTCTATCAGGCTGTGTAGCAAGGGAGAGAATGGAAGCAGAGCTATTCCATCAACTTGGGGCTTGGCTTTTTCTCAATGGTCACCTGGCTACAGACATTCCATCAGGCTGCAGAGCAGGGGGAGATATTGACATTTTGTACACATTTCTTGGCTGGAGAACTGAATTGCAGAATTCATATAAGAATGAATTTTGAAAAGTGGTTGTGTTTTGGTTCTTGTATTGTTTCCGAAAATGAGAATTGGATAGATTTGCCTTTATATGTTAACTGAATGGAATTTCTCATCCCTAAGTGTACACCTGAAAAAATACCATATACGGTATATGCTGAAGAATTATCTTCTCATACTTTGAATGTAGAGCAGCTGATGTTTGATCCCAGCTTCCCTTCCCCAACATATCCCTGCTTAATTGAGAAGCAGAAACTCACACAAGCTGAGCAAAAGGAGAGGATTGTGGGGAGCAGAAATGCAGTAGGACACTCTGCACACCCAAGTGAGCAATGAAAAAGCCAATGGAGCATTTTGGGCAGACTTTTGGATGTGAGTGTATTGCCATTAGCATTTAGTTCCTGTTTTTGTTTTTAAGTTCAGAATATTTACAGAGTATCATGGTGACTTAGGGGGAACTGCCACGAGGGCTTATTAAACCAATCATCTGGGAATCCCTCTGATGAGTTCCATTTAGGAGGAACATGGCCTACTTTTCTAGCAGGATAGCCAAGGATTTTGGGAGCTGGGTGGGCAAAAAGTAAGATGAACCCAGATCTTCTATTACAAACAGGGGTGGGGGGTAAATTGGATTCAATTAGCATTTAAAGGTGAATGTATTTAATTTGCCTTTCTCAAAACAATATGTGGACTGAAAAAAAGCTATCTTTCCAGCGTTGTACTTGTCTGAATTTCTTAAGTTCTCCTGCCAATGGGTTCAAAAATGCACATACTAAGGCAAAGTGTGCGTAAAAATGCATGTATTAGTGAAAATGATTTGCAAAAATGTGTATATTAGGCCAAGTCACATACAAATATGAGTATATTAGAAATTTGCATAGTGAGTATTTTTTTAAACAAAAAAAAATGACAATTGGATGTGTAAACATGGAGAGCCAAAATTTCAGATTGGAAAAGTGAGAAACAAAGAGAAACCAAAATTGACAGATTCATCCATCCTTAACTACCAATCACCCATAGGGTGCCTTCATCATGAAACCTGTAGCCCAAAGTTTGAGAACCATTGTTCTAATGCAATCTAATGAATTTCACAGGGGAAACTAAGCTCACATCTCCTCTCACTAGGATTACTCTCATGGGTTGCTGAAATGGTTGTTGCCGTATGTGGAAAATTGCTGGGTTATTTGTGTTCTAAGAAGCCTCTTCTTACAATTCCAGAATTATGAGGAGCTTTGCAAAATCATCATACATTAATCTTACTTTTATCTCATTGAAAATGCATTTAGCATGAAAGGCTTTACCAGCTGCACAGTTCCCCTTCCAACTGTTAACATTAAAAGATTTTGACAGAGCCCTGTCATGGACACAGTTCAGCCTGAAGCATCTTTCAGCAGCCACATCCTCTATGGACTCCTGTTAAACATTTGCATAGCTTTTTTTGGTAGAGGAAAAATCAGTGTTGCTCCATCAACACTGGAAGCAGCAGCACAGCTAGGTAGTTTTAGACCCTGGATTTACTTGGCCTTGAAGGGGAGGCCCCTTAGACAGCCATCTATATGACCGGTTCTGAAGTGCACGGTTAATGTTAGTTTTGTCCCATTGTTGCCCAACAAAGAAGAGTTGGGCCCAAGAATTAGGCATTCTTCTTTCCTTCTTTATTCAGATATCAATTAACAGACCATCAGGTGTGAGCAACATAGCACAGCATTTATTTATAAATGCTTGGTGTTGGGTTTTTTTTTTAAAAAAGCATACAAGTATGTGTATTTTTTTCAAGTATAAACAACCATGTACAACCATGGAAAATGGCAACAAAACTTGTCCTCTTGTCAATACAGTGGTACCTCGGCTTACATACGCTTCAGGTTACAGTTTCCGCTAACCCAGAAATATTACCTTGGGTTAAGAACTTTGCTTCAGGATGAGAACAGAAATCATGCTCCGGCAGCGCGGTGGCAGCTGGAGGCCCCATTAGCTAAAGTGGTGCTTCAGGTTAAGAACAGTTTCAGGTTAAGAACGGACCTCCGGAATGAATTAAGTACTTAACCAGAGGTACCACTGTAGTATCCATTACACTCCACCCCAATCTTCCTAGTGAGAGAATCCAGAAGTTCCAGGTGCTTTACCCAGCATTCAGCTTCCTTGGAATGAAGGTCAGTGGAGACTGTGGTGTCTTCAGGATATATGGTTTTATTTACACCTATATACAAAGTGAGCATCAGATGGGAGTATTAACACAGCATTAACACCCCAAAGGATCTTGCTTCTCCATTCGTCACAGCTTTGGACCCAGCACAGAGCAAGGCATGTCTCTTATGTATGCAGCTCCTAGCACTCAGCTTTTCAAGTGAATGCTGAGAAAAGAAGGAGCTGTAGACCTCTAGAGCACCTGAGAAGGAATTATACGACTACAAGGTCCTTTGTTTAAGCCTTTGTTAGACTGCAGGAATAATTCAGCCAGAGAGTAAAATTAAAGACTTCCTTAACTGGAGTGTCACACTTGCACAACAAGTCTGCTTCCCCAAAAGAATTGGGCATTTTCAGGTGGGGAAAGGGGTGGGAAAATACACTGAACAAAGTGTGCACAACACTTGCTTGACACCATGTCATCTAACCTTCCTGCAGACAGGAATAAACAACTCATCTGGACATGACCAGAAAGAGAGATAGAGATTCCTGATATGTGGGCCATTAACAAAAAGCTGCTTATGGGATGCTTTTGCCTTTGCAGCTGTCATAGAAAGATCCTGGAATTCATGCTTTTAATTTTGACTTCACATGTTGTGAATAAAGCCGACGGGGTGTGTGTGTGTGTGTGTGTGTGTGTGTGTGTGTAGAGAGAGAGAGCACTATCCTGGACCATAGTTCAGTTTCTCTTGTTTTAAATGTCAGGACTTAGTAATAAAAATGTATAAATAGAATTCACCAGGATAGATCATAGAGGAGAGCAAAGAGATGGTTTCTATTTGCTTAAATTCTCACATTCAGTTGAGTGATACTGCTGTCAGTACGCCTTTCAACCGATGTCAGCGACTGGGCTCAATAAAGCCTCTCCTCTTACAAGAGGGGAGGGGTTGTGGGCGGGACACGATTTCTGCGTCACACAGGGGGTGTTATGCCCCCTGCCCACTCACCTGGCTGGCGCACCACGCCCATAGGTAAGCGCCCAACCGGGCAGCTTGGAGGGAGCGTGGTTTGCAGTTTAAGATACTGCTGCGCCAGCCATTCTGCCTCATTTTTCACCTTCAGCGGGGATCGGGTCCTCGAACCACAACTGATTCTGCCCCAACTGGGCTAGGCGACTGGAGCACTTTTAGAGACCTTCCAATCCTGGAAAACAGGTCCCAGTGCACTGGACCCACAATTGTGCATTGTGAGCACCAGACTCATGCAGACTATAAATAATGCGGAAGCTAGCTGTGAAGCATAACTCCTTTTATTTCTAATAGCTACTACAAACTAAAGAACTACTGGCTTGCATGAGTGTTACATCTCCCACACAGCCATCTAGTCACTACATAGATAAGACTCTCTCCACACACAGAGTCAGGCAGTCAGGCAGGAGTGAAAGAGTAGAAGAGCAGTTCCCGCCCCCTCCTTTCTCAAAACATCAGATCAGGAGATTCTGTCAATGGGAGGGGTGGAAATATCAACAATTGCTAGCACCTGCCATTCACTCCCAAGACATCCAGAAGGCAGCACAATCCCATATTATATTTCCATACATGTTGAATATTCACTGCCCAACAGAACAAATCCCAAATGGGCAAGACCATACATTGTTCTGATCATCATGATGGAACCAAGAGTGGAAATCTCTTGCCATCTAACAGTCCTGATCACTGTGAGGTTATACAGCTCTATTTAGAGAAGGAGTGACTGGTTACATATTGCATAAGCAACCCCTGATGCAGAGCAATAGCCTTGGAAATTAATGCTCAGTGTGGGTGGCGTGTCATGACAACAGCTGCATGGATCACTAGGTCTCACCTTCGGTGTATTAGCATATCCACAGATCTCAGGGACAAAGTGCCTTTTGCACACACACCACAATGCATGTTTCTGGTTTTGTTTAAATGGAAAAGCAGCTTTGGTAAGGTGCCTTTCTTGAATAAAGGAAGAGAAGGGAAACAGTAGAGTGTAACCCTTTCCCTACCAATCATTGATCAAACCATTCTAAGTTGCCCAAGTGTTTTTGCCAGAATAATCACACTTTGGGGGCTCTGCATTTGGTGACAAGACTCTGCCAGATCCAAAATTTTGAATTGCTTCTCTCTGGCAAAATGAAAGGGGAAAGTCCTCAATGTGAGGTAAGCAATATACTGTACTTTCTTCTCAGTACTGTTATTATCATCTTGAAAACACCACAGATCCACTTTTTCTTCATAACAGGAATAATAAAAAGGTATAGGTACCCCTAACCGATAGGTCCAGTCGTGTTGCCCAATCACTTCTATCAATCTTTGTTGTCAATCCAGTTCCTTAGTCACTGCCACTCTGAGAGCAAGATCTACCTGTCAGGTTTTCAAAAACTTGAGTTTTTGCTCTGATTGTCAAAGTGATGCTAGCTTAATCTCCTTAAGGTGTCTAAATGCCCCTTTGAAAAACTGGTGCAGCTCCAGATAAAAAGCTATTTCAGCTGCTTTGTGAACTGACTTCCCAGTGAAACTGGAAATCCTTGATACAAGGTGAGTCCAAACTACAGTGGTACCTCGGGTTACATATGCTTCAGGTTACATACGCTTCAGGTTACAGACTCCGCTAACCCAGAAATAGTACCTCGGGTTAGGAACTTTGCATCAGGATGAGAACAGAAATCGTGCTCCGGCGGCGCGGCGGCAGCAGGAGGCCCCATTAGCTAAAGTGGTGCTTCAGGTTAAGAACAGTTTCAGGTTAAGAACGGACCTCCGGAACGAATTAAGTACTCAGCCCGAGGTACCACTGTAATATAATATTTAACCAGTTTTGTCCAGCACTAGAGATCTTAATTGTTACTACAGGTGCTTTCAAATGAGTGCCAATTATGGGACTGGTGTTTTTCACACATGAAAGGTTTTTTGTTTTTGTTTTTGTTTTTTGCAGAGTCCACACAATGTCATTGACATCAAAATGCCAGCCACTATTTCTCTCCATTTAATTCGGATTAACTCTTTTCAAGAAAAATCCATGCAATGGGAGGAGGAAACAGAAGGGGTGAAAGAGGAATGTGTGGTCATGGTGCTTGTTTGCGAAGCCATAATTTGGGAAACCATAGACAACTGTTTGTATGGAGAGACAAACGGGAACCCTCTTGAGGCTTGTCAACCACTGGTGGTCAGAAAGGAAGGTCATATTTCATCACTTATTTTTAATGAGGGTTGGGTTTTTTTTTTTTTTTGCCATTGCACCCCTCAGCAAAAATGGCTTGGAAGGTGGGAAGTTCAAAGCTCATTGGTTTGCATTGTCACCATTCTGAACATGAGTTCATGTAAGAGATTGTGTCAACAGTTGATGACTCTAATTAAAACTGATTATAATCAGAGCATGTTTGATGGGCTTATAATGTCCAGCATGTATGTACATCTCTGAAATCATATACCAATGAAAAAGAAAAAATGTCACTTGTGCCATTCAATTAGTCTTAGTATCAGTTGCATTTAGTTATGTATTCTCTCACCTACAACTTGAATCTGAGACTATTAATGTAGAGGCTGAGCAATAAAGTAGGACATATCTGCAATCATGACTCTGCTTTTTGTTGTCAAAGTGGTTGTTTTGCTCTCTACTTGATGGATGGGAAAGTAGATCAAACTTTACTGATTCATCTTCCTGGGAGCATTAAGACTGCTGGGCCAAGTTGTTTGCCGATACTTAACTGATTAGCCTACTTTCTCCTCCATGCTGGAAACAGTTCCTTTGATTTAAAAATGCAGTCTTCTTTTATTTGACATCTGCCAAAAAAAACCTCTCCTTGCTACAAAAGCTGAAAGCACTCGCCGCAGAGTTGTCTTCCTAAAAGCATGAGCAATAATAGTGCTTTGAAGTCAACTCACACAGTTCATCCTCTGTAACAGTATAGATCAAATGCTAAATCCAAGTGCTTGGCTGAGGTCTGTTTTAAAGTGTCCTGTGCCTTTGGATCAATTGCGTTTTCTCTAAGAGCACCCCTTCCCTCTCTGATCCATTTTTAGCCCAATTAAGGATATGGACTAGGCAAAAGTTAGCATTCATTCAGTACTTTGAATATTCATAGCATTTCACGTGTATCATCTACGTAATCCTTTCAACAACCTTGTATGGTGGGTCAATATTATGCTCCCCATATTGCAGTGGCGTAGCGTGGGTTGTCAGCACCCGGGGCAAGGCAAGTAATTTGCGCCCCCTAACCCATGGATTTGCGCCCCCTAACCCAGATGTTGCGCCAGGTGCCCCCCAGATGTTGTGCCAGGTGCGGCCGACCCCCCTGCACCCCCCACGCTACGCCACTGCTCCCATCCTCTCATAGCTGGAGGTGCCGGCGACTCAACCTGGGGGCCTTTTGCAAGGAAAGCAGTGCTCTCCCATGCAGCCACGAACTGTAGTAGACCGGCTCTTTTGAGAAGCAAGGCGGCCTCAGCTGAGGGACGTGGCTGGTCTCTGCAGGGGAAGGAAAGGAAGAGACCCCGGGGTCTTTTTCTTCCAGGCATCCGTCCAAGAAGGAGCGCCTGCCTCTGGTTTAAACCTCGCTCACCAGAAGAGTTGCAGATCCAGCGGGAAAGCAAATGCGGGAGAAAGTCTCCTGAGAGGCGCCCTCCCTGCTCTCAGAATGGCGGGATGATGAGAGGCGCCCTCTAAGGGACAAGAGACCCGGGAAATCCACCTCCCACTGAACTGAGCTGGGGGGGGGGACTTAATTGGAAAGAGGATCGCAGCTTCCTCGAAGGTAGCCTTTGACCTTGGAGCTTGCTGCTGGCAGAGTGGCTTTTTGCGGTTGCCCCAATTTGGGGCGCAAATACCCGGCGGCTTCGCCCCCAACCCCCGCGAAGATGCGGCTTGGGGGGCGCGCGCGCGTTTCCACCTGACTCTCTCCCTCGCCCCCTCCCCGGAGCGTTGCAGTGAGAAAGGGAGAGTCTTCCGCTTGGCTGTCGCTGTTTCTCTCCACGTGTCCGCCGCCAGAGGCAGCAGCGTCGGCGTCGGGCGGCTGTGCCTGTGCGAGCAAGTCTGGCGGCGGAATGGTGGCGAGGTGCTGCGGCTGCCGCCGGGCCCTGGCGGTGGTGCCTCCCGGCGCGCTCTGCCTGGGCGCGGCGCTCAGCGGGCTCTTCAGCTTCGGCTTCTTGGCCTGCGCCCGAGGCTCCTCGGAGACTCCGGAGGCGGCGAGCGCGCCCCCCCAGATGTTGCGCCCGGTGCGGCCGGCCCCCCCTGCACCCCCCACGCTACGCCACTGCCATATTGCAGGTTCAGTGGTGGGATTCTGAGGCTGAGATGGTGAATTGCATATGGCTACTTCCTCGTCCAAGCTTTGAACTGGGAACTCCTCAGCTCATACTTTTAAATACTTCTTAAGCCCATTTAATACACCAGATGTGTGATGGAGTACAGGATGAGTCCTAGTTGCATGGAAGTCTCCAGGCAGCATGGCCCTACCACCTGGTCATCACATGAGCACTCCTTTAAGCAGGTACTTGAGGTGTTCATTTCTTTCAAACTGCTTCTCTTCTCTGTAAGAAACTGCTTGCTATTCACTAACAAAACCACGAGGCACATCGGTGTTGAAAACATTACTAGAAGGTGCATATACCAGCACTTGTACAGTGAACCTAGAGAATGGGCAAATACTGAGAATTTGGGATATGGTAACTTAACATGAATCTGACACAGGTGGTGCTGTAGTCTAAACCACAGAGCCCTAGGGCTTGCCGATCAGAAGGTAGGCGGTTCGAATCCCCACGACAGAGTGAGCTCCTGTTGTTTGGTCCCAGCTCCTGCCCACCTAGCAGTTCGAAAGCACGTCAAAGTGCAAGTAGATAAATAGGTACCACTCTGGCAGGAAGGTAAACAGTGTTTCTGTGTGCTGCTCTGGTTCACCAGAAGTGGCTTAGTCATGCTGGCCACATGACCCGGATGCTGCCTGCGGACAAACGCTGGCTCCCTCCACGACTGGAGTACCTTTACCTTTACCTAACTTAACGTGATGCATGCATACCTTGGTAAACTCTATTGGTCATATGTCACTGTTATCATTATGCCTTCTGCTTTGGGATTTGGGGAAGAAGAAGCAGGAAGTGGGCAGATCTCCATGAGGGCTGGCAGGGAGAGGCTGTACCCAGGGACCAGGGAGCATGGCTGGCTTCTCCTCTGAACCCAAGCTTGCTGAAGCTATGGGAGACGCAACAAGAGACACTATTGGGGTGCAGTATTCTGAACACTCTCCATCAAAGCTAAGGTGTATATATGTGTTAATAATACTATAAAATCTTAAAGACACTGTAGTCTCTGCTGTGCCTCATTTCTCCCAAAGGAAACACAAAACCTGGTGAAGTGCCAAGACCCCTGGAATCTGACACCGCTTGGAGATTGGTGTGGCCCATAACAATACTAAACCTTTTGGGAAAAGGCTGCATGTATGTATGCTCTTTATACAATCTAGCACATTCCTGCCATGAAACTGGAGGGTGACAGAAGAGTGAGGGTTGAACTAGCACACTCAGCAATTGGCACCTTGCCTCCTACACTACCAGTACTCTGCCTTTCCTACAAACCTATATACTGCAGGGAAAGAGGATCACCTAGGCAGCAGTAATCATCAGGTGACATCCCCACCCTCAAACAGGCCAATCTTGACTCACCTTAGCCTATGAAGCCCTGGCTTCAGGCGTTGGTCCATCAGTCCCACAGCAACTTATTGTTATGAATAATTTCATACTCCTAGTGCCCTGCCTCATTTGGGACTCAGCTTTTGACTATGCCTGTTTGGATTACACCTGCCTTTGTCCTTTGGCCCCTGTCTTGCTGGTTCCAGCCTCAGCCTTGCCTTTCTGGACTGCACCCATGTCTTGACATCTGACAAGCAGAAGCATACTCTTGATGAGGCCTGACAGAAATGTTATGACCGCATAACAGAAGTTGCCCATTGTGCTTCCTCAGCCATCTTGACCATCTGAAAGCAGCAGTAGATAAAAGCACCACAGAGTCAACTCAGAGAGAAAGTCAGGATATTGGCTTTCAATTTTTAATGACCTTGCTATCAGAATCCTTCATGCCTTTAGATTCTCCAGAAATTATTGCGGCTAGAGGTGTGGTTGCCCTCGAAATCTGTTCAGAGACTTCAACTAGTGTGCCAATCCAATTTTTAACAAGGCAGATTTAAGAGGCATATTACTTTGCAGTAGCGTTCCAGTCACCGTTCTGATTTTACCTTATAGATTCCCAGATGGCTTCTCCACTCTGCAACACTGAGATTGCTCCCTTTCCTTTCTCTCAGTGTCATGCCTGCAGTTAGTGGAGGGTAGCTTCACAATGGTACCTTCTGTGTGCTCACTCTCAACTGAGAATCGAGGTGCCGCCGCCACCCACACATCTCTCCTTTAGAATCACCTTCAAAAGCCAGGCAAAATGAGGCAGCACAGTACCACTTGAGGGTTCCTTGTCTTTTGCATGCATGTATGCTTTACAGTGAAGATATTTAAATGCTAGTATACTTTTCGAATTGTTAGCCTTCTCTGTAGTTTTGAGAGATAGCATGGGTAAAACAAAAACAAGATCAAGAAAGAGAATATATGGTTCTAGGGCCATATGTACCACACACATCATTACATGAAATTTGGCAGTTTTAGTTAGAGTGGTGGACTAAGGGCAGCTGTGCCTCTAGATCAGCCTTGGCCAGCTTGCTGCCATCCATATATTTTTCAGCTGCAACTCCCATCAGTCATTGCCTGCACAGCCATGCTGGTTGGGGCTGATGGGTACTGCAATCATAAACATCTGGAGGGCATCTGGAAGGCTTAGCCAGATCCTGAAATCTGAAATATAGTAGTGCCTGGGTCGGCTTGTGAGCCATGAGGCTCACGCCTTGAGAAATGCTGCTCTAGAACAATAAATGAATTTTATTGCATATTCAAGCCTACTGGTTTCAGAAATCCTTTCCAGACTTCAGAGTTGGCGCAGATTATGTCATCACTGCTAAATTAGGTATTTTCTTTGTTGCAGGCTGGAAACAGGAATCATCTTTCTGCTGGGTCAGGCAAGTGAGGCAAGTCCAATTACATTTATCTTGCTGAAAAGTTTCCTTTGTCCTCAGGAGCAACAAGGTGACAAGAAACTAAAGCTGAAGAAGTCATAGGAATATACTTGACATAACAGTAATAATATATTCGTGGGTTGAAGAAACAACGCATGATAGCACAATATTCACGATTCCTACCAGGCTAATGCACAACCAGTATGGCCTTTTAAGTAAGAGAATAGTCAGGAAAAAGATAAATGCATGCTTATTGAGAATGAAGTCCTTGCAAACAAAACTGCCAGCACCATCAGTTTCTTGAGAATTGGGACGCTTTCTCTAATGCCTCAATGCAAAGCAATGTTCTCTTTCCAAAGCACTTCAACATGAATATTTTAACAGTAGCTGGCTGGATAGGAAAATAAACCATGAAGTTCCCACCTCCAGTTTTGTGCTTCCCCTTTCCTCTGTACCACCTGGATTCTCTACAGCCCAGACAAGCCCGGATTGGACACTCTCAAACAACCCAAGGTACTTGACCTTCTGGATAACCTGAGCCTGTTAATCCTTATTATTCCATGCTATTATACCACCACATACCCAAATCTCTGTACCCTGGTCAAAGAAAGGCAGGAACATAAAATGTACCATAAAATGGAGAGCATTCTGTTAAAACAGGCACGCTGCTACCTAACTAAATAAATAAATAGAAGACCTTTAAAACTATCAATACAGAGACAAATGACAGTAAGCTAGTCAGTAAGCTTTAATCATCTCAGTTGCATTTGGGAAGAAGCTGAAATAGAATATTAGCTGTGCATGTAAAAAGCTATTGTACTAGAGCCCATTTTAGGTTGGATTCCGAATTAATCAGAACAGATCCACTGATAACTATGGGACATAAGCTAGTTGTGATTAGCCTAAATCCTGTTGATTTCAATAGGTCCACTCTAAACAGGACTAGGCATGAATCCAACCCATTGTCTATGTGGTTTGCCTTTGGGGCGAGGGTAGCAGAAGTGGTTCCCTTCAGATGTTGCTGGACTACAACTCCCATCACCCCCGATCCTTGGCTGGGGCTGGTGGGTGCTGGGGGTCAGCAACATCTGGAAGGCACAACATTGGCCACTCCTGCTCTAGAGGGTTGCTAGAGCTTTGCATGGCAGTGGCAACAGGAGCTGTCTACAGTCTCCATCTTTAGCTCAGGAGGTACACTTGCCTGAAAATGCAGAAGCCCCACCCTCATTTGTATTAGCCAGCACGGGGCTCAAATACACAAGCTTTGGTACTCTGATCACCACATTCTGAGCCAGTCAGCTACAGGAGGGAAGAAAGTGGGGGGGGGGGAGAGAGAGAGAGACAGCATTGCAAAAAGTTCTATTATCTATCGCTACTGTTTCCAGATAAGGATGAGAAAAACGCCTGTCTGTCCTGGAGAGCTGTTTCCAGTCAATATCAATACTGAGCTAGATAGCTCAATAGCATAAGGCAGCTTCCTGTCTTGGACTTCTTGTGCTTATATTCAAATAGGCCTGAGCAGCTTTATAGGATCAAATGGGACCTGCTTGACTCAGTGTCTATCCTAGTTGAGCTGGTAGATGCAATTGCACCCTCTTGCCACCTGCAGTGGCAGCACTGAAACATGGAAAAGAGCAGACCAACAGCTCCCTCCATTGGCAAACTAGCATTGTTGCGGAGATTAAGGCTCCTGTATAGGAATGGACTAACCTATGTTTCTATTTTTCATGGTTCCTCATTTTTCCAAAATGAAGTTCAGTTCTCTACATCTGTTTGTTATCTTTTCAGAAAGTCATAATGAAAATGCATTTGAATTTTAGTGTGAATCTCTCTTAATATACGCTTTGGAGTGCAATTTTGCCTAATACACAGTTTTGCAAGCAATTTACCTAAAGCGATGCATTTTGTATGTTTTTTTTATCCAATGTGCACATTTTTATGCACACTTCCCTAGTAAATTCATTTTTCTACATATAACTTGCCTGCAGAACCGCATTGCAAAATTTGGAGAAGCGTGAATTTTAAAGAGCAGTTGCATTTTGTTTGGCATCATGTTTCAGGAAGAGCAGGTGAATTCAGTTTTATTTTAAATGCAAACTGAATTGAGTTTCTTGTCCCTCCCTACTCCTGTTTCTGTGTGGAACAAAAATGTGAGGACGTCTTGTTCATTGCAGCACTCTGAACCAGCACTCTGTGGCCAACCACAAACGCATCACCGTGTACCATACAGAGTTTTCATTTATTTTGAGAGACATGCAAAACAATTTCTACTTCCACAAAATGAAATTGTGAGGCATTAGAGGAAACAGTTTCACAACCCGCTATTTTATTTATTTTGGCAGGCAATGTTCCTAAAGCATTTCCAATATAGAAATTTTCTAATTTATATCTGCATAAACAAATTGGTCATAATGGAAACTTATGAAAAACATTTTAAAAATCTCCCAGGGGCTGGCTAGTCCTGTACTTTTCTCCTTCATGTCCTGTTCTTATCATCTGATCAACCTCATTGTGGTGGTCATATACACTTTTATATTCTGGAAACTTCATAGCAGAAATAGCATTACTAGTTTCATTCAGTTAAACTCATATCTCTCACAGCCCTTCTTTTTTATGCTTCTGGCCTAAACTTGTTATTCTAGGGGACTTGAAATCATACCAGCGAGAGCGCACCCCTGCGCTAACCAAAGGTTTTTTTTTGGGGGGGGGAGCAGAATCAACACTTTAGAGCATTTTCTTCCCCTGTGGATATTGTTGAGGGCAATTATTGTAAGCACTGAATAATATTTAGGATTCAGTAATAATGACAAAATAACATAGAACATGGCTTCAGTTTCATTTATATTTTTCAATTTAAGCTGTACCAGACATGAATTCTTTCTCTCAGCAAATTAGCCAAAAAAGAATGCTTAGCTGGTGAAATTGGTGCCTCATAAATTTATTAAGCAATATAAAATCAGATCATGCTCGATGGCTTTAGAGATGCATTCCCCTGGAACTTGTCTTACATCCTATCCAATTATTAGCATTTCAAAGCTCCCGATCTCCCTTTTGAGCTTCGTAGGAGAGGTTTTTATCTGTATATTAACTTTCTCTACTTTGTAGCTGTGGGATCTCTCTATTTTAGCTGCTAGAAACAGCAACACTGTGTCCTAAACTGGGGTTGGAAAGCAGGCTTGCTCTTTCAAAATGGCTCCATGACCTAACAGATATTATTAAACCTAAACTGTGCAGGGAAATGAAAACCCCACATGAGGGATACATATTCAATGTGCTTCGCTTAATTTGGGCTTGGGGGATTTCCTTGGGCTGTGCACTGGATTTGGCTGAAGCCAAATCCTGAATCTGGGGCTGCTGGGAGATGGGGTATCAAGTGGGGAAGTGCTTGAGAAGGGCACCCTACAAGACTGAATATAGCTGAATATAGCCTGCACATATCAGACTTATTCCCCATCAGCTGATGTCAGTGTTGCATTTCATATGGAACCTGCTGGATTGTAGTTTCATCCATCCTACTGCTGTAATGGTTAAAGGCCACACCTGCCAATGACCTGGGGCCTTTCTAGCCAATGGTTGCCTCCAATCCAGGTTGAGTGATAGTTGTATGGCTCATATGACTACAGCTGCCAAGGTGGTGCAGCCTGAAACCTTGTGGAAACACCATGGAATGAATCCATGGCTAAGCGAGTCCCATGTCATAACAAAGTCCAGTTCTCAAATATCAAGGGGCTCAGAGGGTCCCTTGACCCCTTTACATTTGCTGTGGTTCCCTTGGCTACTCTTGCTAAAAGGTTGTGAGGAGCACGATCCAAAGCTACTCTCCGTGAACATTTTTGCAGGTGGGAACGGAACCGCTAAAGTTCAGTGCCACCAATTCCCATCCTACAGAGTCAGTCCAGGAGAACGTTGGTATTGAACACCACCGAGAAGTCAAGCGTCATCCACAGAGTTGCAGTACCCCTCTCTTGATAAAAGCCATTCATCACAGTGACCAAGACTGATTGGGTCCCAAAGCCAGACCTGAATTTGGACTGAAATGGTTCAAGATCATCGGTGTTTTCCAAGAATGTCTGTGGTTGTGCTGCCACCATCACTGTTAGCAGCTGGCTGATAATTGTCCAGCACAGTTTTTCAATTGTCCAGCACAGTTTTTCTTCTTTAAGTACAGTTGTATAACAGCTTCTTTTACAGTTGTTTAGAGAAAAGATCCTGTCTACTGTATCAAGGGCTGCCAGTTATAGTTTACTTCTGTCAGCCTCTCTGTATCTAATAGTGGGATGGGAGAGCTGAAAAAAATAATCTACCTATGTACTATCTGAAACCAAAGCGGTGCATTGGTTGCCTGCCAGATGCGAAATATATTGGCATTATTTTCAGCAATCTCACCCCACTATAAGGAATGTGACTAAATAAACATGTGGTTAACTCTGATAACAGCCACAGGGTGATTATAACAAGCAATTGGAAGATACATATCTAGTTTCAGTGCTTCTCAAACAGTTTAGATCAGTAGTTCCCAAGCTTTTTTTGGCCATGCCCCACCTAAGCATCTCTAAAATCCTGATGCCCTCCCCCTGTGACATATAATTCTTATTATTCAAAAAGTGAACTCCTATTCACATGAAGGAAGCCCAAAAGGCCATTAACTTGGTCTAACTCATTCTCGAATTGCCCCTCTTAAAAATCAAATTGCCCCGCTGTGGCAGACTGTCACTATTTTACAAAAACAGTGACAGACTGTCACTATTTTACAAAAGCAATGAAAGAAAATTCAGGTATTAAATTCAAGTATTAAAGTGGGATGAATTAATTAGAGTGGATTTTGTATGAAGGTAGGTGGCAGGAAACTAGGGATGCAGGTGACGCTGTGGGTTAAACCACAGAGCCTAGGACTTGCCGATCAGAAGGTCAGCGGTTCGAATCCCCGCAACGGGGTGAGCTCCCATTGCTCGGTCCTGCTCCTGCCAACCTAGCAGTTTGAAAGCATGTCAAAGTGCAAGTAGATAAATAGGTACTGCTCTGGCGGGAAGGTAAACGGCATTTCCGTGTGCTCCTCTGGTTCACCAGAAGCGGCATAGTCCTGCTGGCCACATGACCCAGAAGCTGTTTGCGGACAAATGCCGGCTCCCTCGGCCAGTAAAGCGAGATGAGTGCCGCAACCCCAGAGTCGGTCACGACTGGACCTAATGGTCAGGGGTTCCTTTACCTTTACCTTTAGGTGGCAGGAAAATGCAGGATAAAAATTGCTTGATGTGACACTGTATAACCTCCCCACAAACAAATCAGATTGCATGCTGAATAAACAGCTGGAAAGAACTAGCTGCTCAATAACCTCCCTGAAAACTTTGGACAAATACATCAGGATGAGTGCTGAGTAAACAGGTTGTCTAGAAGTGAGTTTCATCTATACACCTTCAAGAAAACACAAATATATACTGTATATTGAAAGGACTTTGGATCTTCTTCTTTCTTACTGGAAGCATGACTTAATCAAGATGAATAGGTTACTTTAGAGTGCTATCATACTACAGCCATCTATTAAACAGATGTTGTTGTGACTCTGCTGTCAGATTTATTTATTTTTTAATGTAGCTAAGGAGATAAATACTGCGTTGTTGTGCTGGAGTGGGATTGCTATTAAAAAATCTGGATCAGAGCAGAACTTAGGCACAGACTGCTCAAGAGAGGTCACTAGGAGGACTCCAGTGATCATTAGCAAAATTAGGCCATAGCTTTTTCATTGCTCACCATTCTTTTACGGTAGCCTTGCTGCATAGCAACAAGAAAGATCACACCATTAAGTTTGGTGGGAGGGAGGGATTTGAAAGCATTGCTCTTAGCAAATCACAGCATCGTTACATAACCTGATTTCACTTTCAGCTGCTGCAACCAATCCTTTTACGATCGCTCCTTCCACAATCATCATTCAATTTAATGCCTAGCAAATATTGAGCCTTTTCATCTCTGTTCTCAAAACCGTAATGGATATTTGTATTTGTATTCCGCGTTCGGTCTTTGTTCCTCCCTTGTTTGAATTGCGAAGACTTGCCTGGATAATTTTTTTGTTTTTCTTTGCCATACTATTATGAATTCCATGTCTCAAGCTGGTTATTGGAGTGCACACATTAGTGAATTGCTAATAATTCCCCTCTGATGCATATTTTGCATTGAATTCAAAATATTATTAATCCCTAGAATAAAAAGTCAGTACAGTACAGTAAATAGAGAAAATAACATAAGAAGAAGCTGCTGGATCAGGCCAATGGCCCATCTAGTCCTGCATCCCGTATCACAGTGGTCAACCAGATGCGTAAGGAAACCTGCAAGCAGGACTTGAACACAAGACCACTCTTCCTGCTCCAAGTAGTACAGTGACACCTCAGGTTACAAACACCTTGGGTTACAAACACTTCAGGTTACAGACTCCGCTAACCCAGAAGTAGTACCTCGGGCTAAGAACTTTACCTCAGGATGAGAACAGAAATCGTGTGGCGGCAGCATGGCCCCATTAGCTAAAGTGGTACCTAAGGTTAAGAATGGTTTCAGGTTAAGAACGGACCTCCGGAACAAAGTAAGTTCGTAACCAGAGGTACTACTGTATAAGTAAACATGCAATGATGGAGGAGAACAGGCGCCATGTTATGGGATGGTCTAGTGCTCTCAAAACCCAGATCTTTTTTGCTGGACCTGAGGTCTCCAGACCCTTCCTGTTTTCCAACTCCCTCCCCCTGAAAAAGAAAATTGCTTATAGGGAATCTGAGTGCACTACTAACTGCAATGTCAGTGAAACGACAGCCACTCTCCATCTTAATTGACCCAGAAGCCTTTGCTTTAGTTCTAACATGTGCATTAGCAGCAGTTCTTGCTAATAGACTGAAAGGTCATGTGGAGGGCTCAATCCACTACATGCAGGGCATTTCCAGACTTGTCACTATTTGTGGGTGGGATCCAATCACACAGAAGGAAATTCAGGTTGCAAAATTAGAATGGATTTGAAGCTCTTGTGCAACAAACCAACTTTCCCCAAAGAGCTGGCTTCTTGTGGTAAGGAAAATGAGGGGGAAATGCACTGGGAAGTGTGGGATAACACTCGCTCTGACATAACATCACCTAACATCTGTTAAATCAAGTAAAAATAATGCTCAATAAATAGATTGCCTGGAAACACCCAAAGTGTACCAGGCCCAGAAAAACCTGCAGATACTCATAGCTCTGAGTACATCCTAACAGGTGGACTCCCCTGCCACCCACTCAGAAAATCAGCTTACATTCGCATCTATACATACAAATGGATACATGCAAATTTATGTCATGATCTGTGCCCCAAATATTTTAACTACTGTATCTAGGAATATCCCCGGAGAGGGAGCTATTCCCTCCCCCCTCAGTTATCTCTTTTAATTTTTTTTCTTAATCCCATGTGATGTCAGATCTAGAGCTGGAGAGGAGGTATACACTCTAAGTTGAAACGGTTTTTAATATGTAAGTATTGGTAGCCTTGCATTCTTCCTTTTTCTTCTTCTAGATATGGTGAAACTTGACCTATGAAGCACCACGTTCTTAAGGGAATGTGATTGTGAAAAGGAATCCCCCATCATCCATCAACAGATGTGTCGGCAGAATAAAAACATTTTTGGAGAAATTAAGAACATCTATAACATGCCATCTGACTTGATATGTGTTGTTTTGAACAGACGGAATTGGATATTCATTGAAGTTGTCTGTCTTCTGCTGATTAGTTGTTCTATATGTACCCAAGAAGGCAGTCAAACTTTTCTTTCCCGGGACTGATTCGAGTAATTTCAAAGGAGAAAACTGTTTTTGATCCTACTGTGTGATGGAAAGCAGACTTACTTGCATCCTTGTTTTGTTCCCATCTTATGATTCTGCTAGCATGAAGCTCATAGAATTTTGATTATATCCACATTGTTGGAGTTTCCTATATCGGTGTGCAATGGTCCCCTGACTTATACTGCTCATTTCAGAACTGAGGCAGAAGATTTAACACCGCGACGGTTTCCACTTCAAAACAATTGTGAATGCAGATGATAACAGATGGGAGTGTTCCTCCCGAGTGCATGTTTGTGCCAGATATCCTCGTTACAGCTTGTTCTGAATTGCCTAGATTTCAAGAGCTGCTTAATTCCAGTGAAGGTGAAGAAACAAATAGGATGCTACATGAAAGGCAGACTCTGTGCATCCTAATGAATTTGCTCTGCTTATGTAGAGAAGAAGGATAAGTGACAGCTCAGATGGGCAGGCAAAGAGGCTGCTCGGTAAGTAGAATGAAAATTTTCGAAAGGCTGCTCTTCTCCTGAGATTAATAAAGAAAACAGAGGGGCAGCAGAATTTAATGAGAGGCTTCCCTTCTTAGATCTGATACCTGGGAGGAAGGGATGTAACACATTTGCTAACCCAGCCAGTGAAGAAGGCATGGCCTATGTGGGGCTAACACCCATTTGCTTCAAAAGCCAGGCGATTCAGGTGCAGAATGGCATTTGCTGGGACACTGGCAAACGGGAACCCTTAAACATTTTGTGAACCTAGGTTTGGCCTCATTGAAGGGCAGTATTTCAGTATGAGTAGGAAAATGAGAGTACCCCTAAACATCTTTTTTTTTAGAAAAAAAAAGCACTGCATAAACCTTTGCCCTGCTGTGGTGACTACTGTTCAGTTGTCTGTTTTATTGTGTATTAAATATATGGTAAGCTGCCTCAAAGGACGCGGGTGGCGCTGTGGGTTAAAGCCTCAGCACCTAGGACTTGCTGATCGAAAGGTCGGCGGTTCGAATCCCCGCGGCGGGGTGCGCTCCCATCGCTCGGTCCCAGCGCCTGCCAACCTAGCAGTTCGAAAGCACCCTTGGGTGCAAGTAGATAAATAGGGACCGCTTACCAGCGGGAAGGTAAACAGCGTTCCGTGTGCTGCGCTGGCTCGCCAGATGCAGCTTGTCACGCTGGCCACGTGACCCGGAAGTGTCTGCGGACAGCGCTGGCTCCCGGCCTATAGAGTGAGATGAGCGCACAACCCTAGAGTCTGTCAAGACTGGCCCGTACGGGCAGGGGTACCTTTACCTTTACCTTTAAGCTGCCTCAAAAAAATTTTAGTTAGTAGGCGGGGCATAAATACAGCAAAATTTTAAATTTAGGTTTTTATTGTATAGTTTTACTTTTTTATTGCTGAGAACTGCTTTGATTATATTTTAATGGCGTAGCAGTATACAATTTTTAAAGATGAATAAATAATAAACTACTGCTGAATCTTCATTGTTCAGCTCCATAGGCCACCAATATGTTGGGATACTGCCAGGGAGACAAAGCCCATCACTGCCTCCACGTCGACTCCGGACGTCCACCAATCTCCCGTAGATACAGTATCAGCAATTAGTGACATGAGCTCCAGAAAATAGCTTCCCACATTCCTGGGCTGATGCACGCTCTATCAGCAGAATTCACACAGCGAAAGATGCACAGCAGGAGAGCATTTTTCCAAGTTTATTCAGCGTTGGTCAGAACAAAGAAAAACATGACTGCCTGCTTGCGTGTTCAAGCACAGAGAGAAACGAAAGCAATAGAAAACATAAACATCCTGTGAACAGGAAATACGCAGACTCTGTGACTCACATAGCCTGCTCCCTTTTAAGGTGGAATGGAAATATCCTAACACAATACACACACACACACACACACACACACACACACACACACACAAATAGATGGGGAAATCCAAATCAATTTAGCATATTTCATCAAATAACATGCCTTCAAAAAGGAAATAAATAATGTCCCCTCTCCTGAACAAAAGGGGCACTGATGCCTGCCATTAATTAGCAGATAGGGGTCCCCCCCCTTTAATGCCTGTCAGAGACTGGCAGGATACTGAGGAGTGGGCACCGGGAGAAGGGAGGTTGGATCCTGACTTGGAAGAAAGGATCAGTGATCTGGGGGAGCCTGTGACAGCCAAGGGACAAGAGCCAGAGGCAAGAGAAGCTGCAGGACTGGAGAGTGAAGAATGGGCACAGAAGTAGGGAAAGATAGGTCAGGCTGGTGTAAAGGCTTCCACACCTCCTCCTGCTGCTGCCGCCGCCGCCGTCCCCACCTCCACTGCTCCACTGTCTCCTAGGACCAGGCGAGAACTGAAGAGGGAGAAGCAGTAGCAGGTTACACGCAGGCGTAGTCTTTGCCTGCTTGCGCACAGCTCGGGTGAGGGAAATACATAAGCTAAATAAAGTAAAAAAGGTACAGTATTTATAAAATGTGTCCTGATCTGTTGATTATTTTCCAAGAGCACCACTGACTTTGAGGCAAAGCTAACTAAGTGTTCCTTTTCTGCACCCTCTAGATGTTTTTCAAATGTTTAGCGGCATATCAGCAGTTGCCAGTGCTTGGTAACCGGCACTGCTTTGCATAGCAAGACAGACAGCAATGTTAACAGCAACTCAGAGATACCCCCTACTGGCAAAACGGAGCTTCCTTGTGGAAATATAAAATATATAAAAATATATTATATAAATATATATATAAATATAAAAGCTCTGGATATTGCTTTTATAATTAACTTCTTATTTTTAAGTGCATGTGCACGGATGTTTCCATTCCAGCTATTTTTCTGGGGAGTGGCTGCTGTGAGTTTGGAACTGGCATCTTTTGTTACTACTGCTGTATAAGGATGCATGTACAAATGGTTCATTCTCATCCATTCCTGCTAAATATTCACACTTCGATATAGCTTGGTAAGCTTTCCAGACACAGCCATTTTCAGTTATTTTAGCACTGAGTACATAGGATCATGTTGTAAATCTGCTAAGGACAGAGCAATAGAAAACTTCTGATTATCTGTGTATGCACATACTATTTTCCTAGCAGATTTAACTCTCCTAGTTTTGTTTTGTTTTCTGTTAACACAAGAATGTCTCACTGCAGAATATGTGCTTGAACACTAATTAGAGGCATTGCGTATCTCACTAAATGCTGCTGCGCAACCCTCATGCGTACCTTGCGATTTTCAGACTTTCTCCTTACAGCCCTGAGTCATATCTAGCATTCTCACCATTTTCTGTAGCATTTTCAGTGCTCTGGAAAGCACAAGCACTTTGCTCAAGAACACGAAATACCAACCCAAAGCAAGTAACAGAGTGCTGCTGAAGAGCAGGCCGCTTCATCAAACCAACCCAAACACTTCTCTTAGCAGCAGGCAGTAGAAGCTGGCAAAATCCTGAGGTAGTTCCATAGTAAACATTGCCTAATAATAATAATATTTGCACCCCTACCATCTGAGTTGCCCCAGCCACTAAGTAGCCTAGGAAGGCCTGAACAATTACTTTCCTGTGACTTGCAAAAAGCTCTCCTCTACTGACAAACACTCTAAAATGGATAAACTGTTCTTTTCTTTTCTTTTACACAGTCATTAACATTTTCCTGTCGTTTCACACCTCATAGTACTATTTTGATGTTATTGTTCTTTGTTCTATTGTTTCATTGGTTTCTGCAGTCCAGATTCGAAAAGCCTAAGACTGATTTTAAGGGGGGCAAATCTCTCCCACAAAGAGCAGGCTGGATAAGGTTTTGCTCAAGTGTGCACATTTTCATCAGTTGGACTGACTAGAGAAACTAGGGTTCAAATCCCAATGAAACTCACTGGGTAACCCTGGGCCAGTCATTGCCTCTCAGCCTAACCTACCTTGTTGTTGTTGATTATTAGATTTCTGTACCACCCTTTATCAAAAGCTCCCAGGGCAGTAGACAACATTAAAAACATCTTTCAAGGAACATAATAATAATAGCATAATAATAAAGAGCATAATAATAAAATAATCATAACAGTCGTCGTCCCCTTAAATAGACCATAGATTATTTAATGGCTGAAGGTCTGGGTAAAGAGGAATGTGTTTTCCTGGCGCATAAAGACATGTAATGGAGCCAGGCGATTCTCTCTGCAAAGAGCATTCCACAGATAGGGAGCCACCACACAAAAGGCCCGTTCTCATGTTGCCACCCTCCAAAATACCAGGCAGGGTTCAAGGATCCTTTCAATTGCAGCAAATTAAATTAATGCCACCTGCCCTCCACAATGAGGGGTGGGGATGGAAAGAAAGGCAAACATGGAACTTTACCTCATGCCCTTTTGCAGGATTCCTGTACCTTTAAAAGCCTGATAATGACAAGACTCCCATCCTGACAATGTGGAGTCTCTTCAGGATTTGCACCCCAGGCCTTTGCTTTGAAAGCCTGCTGGTTGGATAGCAGCACTGCAGCACTTGGGTTGAAAAATGGTGGGAGCACTGGTGATTTATTGTAAATATTATTATTATTTCTTAGTATTATATATGCAGTGCTTTTTTCTAAAAAAATAATGTTTAGGGGTACTTTCATTTTGACTCAAGAAAACCACCATTTTATAGTTCAAATCAGGGAAAATAAATACAGTAAATGGGCAAAAGTACAAAGAACATGCATTACTCATATTGAAATATTGCCCTCAATGAGGCCAAACTTTCATCAATAAATCACCACACATCCACATTCCACACTGCTTCACACATTAAATGCTTGCTTCCGTCTGAGACTCAGGAAACACCATGACAGGGAATGAGGCGGTCATCGGGGGTAGCAATGGAAGTGACGATTCACTGTGCTAAAGAAACGAAAATTTCAAGAGTTTCTTCTCCTGTTAAGTCACAAAACGTTTAGAGGTATGCACCCCTCTGTGTCCCCCCAGGAAAAAGCACTGTATATGTTTCTCTGACCATTATTGTTTTAATATTATGTAAAATGACGCTATAATCAAATGCTATGGGTTTGTTTTCGGAGGCTGTATTAAATTTTACATAATTTAAAAAATGATTAGTATTATATGTTTCTCATCATATAACAGCAAGCAAAGAGGTGTTTCCAATGTTAGTAATGATTTACTTTCTTGTATAAGATAGCATGACTTTTTTGGCAGAGTACTCCTCAGGGATCCAATTTGTCACAAAGGTTGGTTGTTATTATTTAATGTACTGCTGTTATAAAAACTGAATAAAAATAATTACTTAAAAAAAAAAAGCAGCAGCAGCCAGGTCGGAGTACTACATTTCCTAATTGCCTATCCTTCAACCTTTTTACAACAAACCAGGCTCTTGAGCTTCCACGCTGTCGTCTTCCAGCCCAGTTAATTTCTGTTCCAGGGGCCGCTGAGGAGGTGGGCAAGATGGCGCCATTATCTCCAAGCACTGCACTGAAGAACTGGAACTTCTAACGCTGGCCTTTTGTTTTCCCCTCGACCCCTCGAGGTACCTATTGCATCCACGTTGGGAGGCTTTGAAATGGTTCTGCTGAAAAATTAAAAAGCATATAATGGGCCAGAATGGTCTTATTTGCAATGGGGGGCCATTTGCTTTGGAACAGGTATGGGCCAGCTTTTGGGGGCTAGTGGGGACATTTCAAGTTTTGAGACTGTTGTGGGCTCCAGTCACAAAATGGCATGGCTCGATGCAACATGGCTGCCCAGAAGGAAGGCATGGCGCAACGTAGAATGAGAGAGTATGTGGCTGAAGCTTCACCGATAATTGTGCTTCCATATCAGAAAAGGCTTAATCTGTTGAATTTCTGCCTGGCACACAGCTCTTAAAGGCACGAGAACCCCGTTTTCACCAATTATCAACCCTAAACTAAAGCGTGGCTTAGTGACTAATTCATGTAGGGGTGCACAAAGAGGAGAGGTCTAATGAAGAGAAATATTTCACTGTAGCTTTTCAGTTTTTATATGAATGTGCAGTAGCAGGGTTTTTTTAACTCAATATTTTAACTTTGAATTATAAATGAGTCTTCTCAAGAGTAGCAACGACTTTTAGGTGCTGGTTTCAGCCATACAAAACAACTCAAGTGTACTGTTCTTGATCACAGCTCTTTATTTTATTTTTTCAAGTGTACAAAACTATTGACCAATGGTAGAGCTTTAAATTTACAAATGGCCTCTTAAACAAGTTGGAACTCAGCTGTACATTTAAGCATGCAGCACACAATTTCCACTTCTTTTAAAGGAATTACTTGCTTCTCTTATCACACTGCATGCAGCATGATTTTTTTTAAAAGAAAACAGTGCAATAATAATGCTACTTTACATGATATGTAGAAACAAAAAACTTTCATGAATAGGGTTTTCTTCTCTCTATATATATAAAATATGTGCATTAACATTCACATTGTCTGACATAACTTCTTACTTTTCCTTACATATATTGTATGCACTGGATTAACCACTGGTCTGTACAGCTTTAGTAAAACAGCCCATTTTCAGTTAAAAAAGTGTAACAGTATAAAAATCCAAGCAATGTGTTAAAGTAAAAAAAAAAAAATGTGGTGGGAACTGTGTGAAGCTCAAAAACTAAAGAATGTGAACAAGAGTTCAAGAATAGCAGAATGCTTTATATTTAAAAGTGCTTTCCAGATTTGAGCCAAAGTTTAAATCCACTAAAAGTGTTTTTTGGTTCACACAAGGAAGCTATTTGATTAGAAGTGTTCTTTTCCACAAGCTCCATCAAGAATTGGAGACCTAGTTTTCTTTCAATTCTTAGTAATTTTCCTCCTCACATCCCACACACACTTTTGTTCACAAAAGTTTATTTTCTCAGAATGTTTTGACCCATGAAAACCAAAGTGAAGCCAAAATAATCTGTCTGTGATGTTATGATTTTTATTATGGCTATTTTTGTAGTATCACAAACAAAGCATTGCAGCTTCATTGTACAAGAAGACACACTCCAAAATCTGGAGATCTTGTTGGGTCCTAGTCATTACTAGTTATTCAAAGAAAAAAAATTTGATGTGTTCTTCAATAAATGTACCATATCTTTTTCAAATTGTTTGTCTGATAGTTAATATTGGAAATATAGCAACTTCCAAGTTTAATGAATAGATATGGCACAACCTTGACAACATTGTTATCATAAACACACCTCATCTCTGTGTGAATTCCATCAAGGCACTATTACAATACTCAAGTTTCTGATGGCCTGCTCTCAAAAGATGCCCAAAAATTGAGGATACAGTAGAAACATAGCAGTCACAAGAGTTTAGCAGTTAAGTATTCTATTTACAACAGGATAAAAACCATGAAGAAAGTAGTTGTTAAAGCAAGTAACTACCATCGTGGTAGATGAGATGAATGTATTTAACTCTCATTCCATTTCATTAACATTGAATTGGCAAGAAGTTTTTCCCCAAAGGCACAGGAGGGCAGTGAACTGTAACATCCTTTGATACATACAGATTAGCTGTTAGAATGAACTTTTCATGAAAAGGAAGCATGCTGTACTCCTATAAGGGATGCTTAATAGTTAAAAACTAACCTAACACGTGAGTCACAAGTTTTTGTGTATTGCCAGAACTCTATTTACTACTTTACACCCAACACATTTAGTTTCTTTTTAGGTATGTTAATGGTTACATGGCATATTAAAGGCTTATAGTGCATTTCTTTTAAACAAACAGCCATAAATATGGCAGTAACAAGCAATTCTGAATATTTTCTACTTCTGTACATAAAATATACACAACTGAGTGAGAAATCAAGTGCTCTGCTTTAAATACTAAAAATTAACAGGGACGTCATTGCCTTCAGAGTTCTACAAACTGTACAATCAGGGTTTTTAGAACTATGTGCAGAAAACAGTTGGTCTGAAGGAATTTAAGGTCGTATACACATAGCTAAATATTATATATGAACAAACTAGGCCTATAATCAACCACATTGTATAAAAAAATTAATCAGGCAATAAATTCCTTTGCTTTGCTCAGCCAAGGAATTCTGTAAAGGAGCAAAGCAGGAATTTAAATTTTAAGAGCTGTGCTTTTTATATTTGAGACAGGAGAAGACAGGACTCTTGTGACGTAAATTTGCCACAGAAAGTTTTCTTAAAAGCAAATAAATAATGAAATGCCCCAAAGAATAAAGCAATTGAATACGTTTTCCAGCTCTACAAAAAAAATGCACAAACAGAACATATGTGCAAGCAGGCAGACATAGAATATATTAGCTATGCACATTAAGCAGACAGGGGCGAAAGTCCAGTGAAAGCAAGTTAACATAACAGTTTTGACCACTGGGTATTGCAGTGTATGAACAGCTAGTTGTCCCAAATGCTCACGAATACATATAGATCATCAACCTCAGCATAAATATTTGGTGGTGCTACTGTCACTGGAGTTCTTTTACCAACTTGTATTTGTAACTATGACAGCATCCCAGACAATCTGTAAAGCATCCAGCTATGCAGACTAAACTGCCTGCTACAACCACATTAAATCTTAACTTTTGATTTGCAGCACTAGAAACCTGTTAATACACTGTTATGGAATTGTGTGTTAAATGTGCACTATTTGATGCGTATTTAAAGATGATTTTAAAAATTTGGATTTGGCAAAAAGTCCACAAGGCAGAACAAAAGGGAAAGACCTGAAAGACAGGCAAGACCAGGATGGGAAGCCTGTCCAAATATTGCTGGACTCTTCACTCTTCACTTTTAGAGCCAGTAATGATGGGAGTGAAGAGTTCAACAATATCTGGAGGGCCACAGGTTCTCCATCTTGGGCTGGACATATGCAAATATTAAACCAGAAAGATTTGAATCCAGGATATCTTACTCTGCTTAAGTTGTTTTAGACTACATAACAAAAGTAGTAAATTGACAGCTTCTTATATAACATTTGACTGCTAAATTGATCGACAGCGTGCCACATACGCTTGTCTTACTGAAAAAATTTATATTTGCTGTAAAATAAGATCACTGAAAATTGGGACATCCTACTTTTCTGCATGTTGCCTTGCATCTTAAATTCATACTATATATGTCATGTAAACAAGCAGAATAGCAGGACTAAAAATTGGTTTTGAACAGATTTGTCTTTTGGAAATTTGAAAGCATCCAGTAAGATCTGAAGACTGGGTTTTTTTTCATTTACAGTGAGCGCTAGGATCTAGGCCCCCTCAAAGCAAATGTTTATAAACAGCACTGTGTGGGAATTACCTGGCTCCTGGGATTTATTCTTGAAACGCTGAGGTTGCTACCCAAGACTGTATATTATAGCATAACTGTTCAGACACAATTACATTCAAATGGCTCCATTAAACCCAATGTTTGTTGAAAACCATGCTGATGCTTCATTACCCTAGAAAGTCTTTTCTGGTATCAAACAGAACCCTTTTTCTACCCCAACAGTAACCACGGCTTCCACTGTCTACATCTCAACATAATGAGTTTCTGAAACTGTTCACTGTATAATACAGCACCTTGCAATTTGCCAACAGACGATGCTGTTTGGGAAGAAATGAACTGAATGTGGCTGAGCACACAAATCTCTCTCTTTGGACTGTTGTAATGGTATTTCTCCTAAATTCACTAATGTGATCAATGGTATTCCATTTTCATAAACTAAGGAAAACTGCAGACAATCACAGAAATGTGCGATTAATGAAATGTTGGACTAATTGCGTAAACATCTTTTAATGGCAATGAACAACTGAGTAGTTTAATCTTTTTACCACTATTAAGTTTCCAAATGAGTATCACTGGATATAATTTTCCTAATGAATGTATGAAGACCATAATTCCCACTAAACTCTGAAGACGTTTTAGGTTAGAATTCACTTGTTTTGTTAATATGACCACTGGAGATTATATGATTACAGTGAAGAAAGATATGTGTTTTTGAATTCCCAGACTGCTATATTCTGTACTGGTATTTATCAGAGCAGTCTACAACACTTTAGAATATGCAAGGCAGTTATCCAGCGTTTTAAAGATGTAAAGAGAAAGGTACTGGTATGTAAGCATTGTTCATGTCATCTGGATAGGACGGAATATAACAGACATTGCTCCATGTGAGCACAGCCTTTTAAGGCCAAGACTTAAATCTTCTGTGTCCCTATGTTTTAGATAATATTGCCTTATTTGACGCCAAACCAAGATGAAAATATGGTCCCACGAAGAACATGATATTTCCACTTCATATATTCATCTGTCCAGTCATTCTATTTAAACCAGTAATTGATTGCAAGCTGCAGGAGAATCATCAGTAAAATGAAGACATAGTGCTTGAAGTTAAAGAAGTTATTATCTGGAGTCTGTGAGTTTGAAGTCATTCTGGTTCTTAGAGCTGTGATGTCTCTGCAAAAATGTATGAACAAAAGAGGTGAATTCAAAAGGTTGCTAATTCTGAAATCAGCACCACAGAAATTATTAAAATATCACATACTAAATACATAGCAATTAGATTAGGATTTGTTTCAGCTATTTTAGAAATTCCTACAGTACTGGTTTTCACCAGCATCAGAGGCCACAATTAGAGCCTTGGGATGAAACCCCAAGTTCTAAAAATGGGAGACCAAAGGGGGTGGGGTTCACTTTAGAGCTGGCACAAATATGTGGGCCCAACTTCTACAAGCTCCAATAGTGAAATATTTGGAAATTTCTGCTCCAAAGTAACTTTTGCAAAAGCATATATTTGGCTATTTGGGGCATGAGTAAAGCAAAAGACAACTGTTTTAGGGATGGTAAAAACTGAACAAAAAGAAATACCATATGACTATCCTCTAAGCAATGCTCCTATACAGTTGCCATTAATTTCAAAGGGTTTTGGCGAGAAACACACATTAGATCGACTCCTTATTTAGAAAGCTAAAACAGAATCACATTTTTGGTCTGTGAAGCTTTAATGAGTTTCAGTAGTAGATTTATCAACTAAAGTTTTAGTTAATCTACCATAATAATAATATAGAAATTTCTGGTAATCCACTTCTTCAATGTGGAAGATTAGACCTAGATATTAACTCTCATGCCATAGACAAAAATGCCTGATAACTATTCTTAAGAACATAAGAGATCTTATGATCGAATGTTGTCTTGTTTTGGCCAAGACAAACACAAGAAACAAAACAGAGGATGAATATTGTGCAGATCTAAAGGATGCACTGAGGCACCTGAGACAAGTACTCCATGAAACAAACATGGAATTTTCCTACTACTGAACAAAACACGGGTAGACACACAATAAAACTAGTGAATTCCTGGTCCACCCCACAAGTACAAAGAAACTGGCCTCAGAGATTATATTGCGTTCATTTAAGAAACTGGTCATGCCTCACTAAAGAAGTCTGATTTACACCTTTGAGAACTGATGACCTATGAGGATGATTTGATATAATGTATTTATTTAGCAGTTGATTCATGTATAAATAAATGGCGTTTTTTATTCTGAACAAAGCACTCGCAGTAAAAACAGACAGAAAAACTTTCAAAAATACACACCTTCTAATGTCTTCTTGCGTCTCTCTTATAGATTCAATGGCACTTTGCAGTTCACCAAGGTCTAGTGTCTTCTTTCGGATTCTTGCACTGTGTTTGTGTTGCCCTTCAGAAGTAATTCAAATAATGCAAGATAGGTTAAAGAATGGAAATCTTTAAAGGCGGCAAATGCTTTTAGTTCACCAAATAAAATCACGCAACTTTTCTCTTTTTCTGCCTTTCATAACAGGACAAAAAAACTGTTCCCAATCCTAAAATAAATGCACCGTTTTACAACACAACCTCTTTAGTCTAAAGGAGAACGAAGTAAAGGCATGTAACTACTACTGCATTCTATCCGAAAAGAAAAAAGGATAGTGTGAACTTACCTTCACTACCAGAGGAGTCCTGATTATCAGGTTCTGGCGATGAGAAGCCACTCTCCCCTTTCTTCGATTTTGCAGACCTCTTTATTTTTGCAACACTAACCTGCAATTCATAAGACTTATCTGCTCAGTAACAAGACAGATAAAACACTTGCTGTGACAACCTGCTTTGATATTAGAAAGAGGGCAGTCTGTTCATCATTTTGACGAGGAATTGTGCACTTTAGAGTGGTCTCTGTAAGGCTGGAGGGATTGACTCTGGTTGTTGTGAACATTGTGGGGTGGAAGAAACATCTGACCATGTTATATGAGACTGTTTGAGGTATATGGAAGAAAGAGAGCCTCTGCTTCATAGAATTTGTGAACTGGGTACTGCTAATCTGTTCTTAAGGGCTGCTCTTTGAGACCAAAACCTCTGGGGCTTGGTGTTGGAGATTCTATGGATGTTTTTGAGAGATACAAGGATTTATAAAAGACTGTAAATGAAGTGAAATAATACTGTTTCCAGTAATGGGGCCTTTCCTTTTGGCCTTGCAACACCATTAAACCCAGGAAAAAGGAGAAGAAATGAACAACCAGCTTTCATGTTTGAAATGCAAGGTAGGGATGGGAAGGAGTTATGCTGACTGTCATTTAGCTTCTTCAGTTCTGCTAACAGTGAACTTTCCTTGCTTATCATCAGGTAAGAAGGAAGGATTTCATTAGAGTTTTAATCTCTCCAAGGCAACTGGCCATGAGACAAATATTGGACTCTGCATTCTAAAGGATAATCTACTGTTTTTTACTTGCCCACTTAATATCATACAAGAGCTTACCATTGGTGTCCGATGTCTGACTTTTGTTTGGATAGCACAATCTTTTTCAAACTGTATCATATCATTCAGTGGATCCCAAGGTCTTGTGCTGTGGGCAACAGAGAATGGACACAGTACAAGTTAAGTAAGTCTATTCAAAAAGAGAAAAAAATAATAATCCTGTTTCTTTTCAAAATGCAAGGTACTAGCATTTCATGAAGAAGATCAAGACTGGAATATGCATCTTGTCTGATCTGGAGGGTCATTACATCTAAAGGAAAGCATTATCTGATATATCTGCATGAAGGATCATATTACCAGTCAGACTATAGACCACAGCCAAGTATGTAGTATGTGACAAGCTGTTTCAAAATTGTTTGCTAGTATCCCAAGTAGAAAGGGAAAGCAAACCAAAACTTACTCTGCAAATCTGTAGTTCCATTCCCCTGTGAGTGGATCTGGCTCAAACAGTTTGCATACCCACTCTTCATCTGCAAGTTTCCTTTCTTTGGCAGCCTTTCTCTGTGCTTCTTCAAGAATACATTTCTCCTGAGTTGCTTCTGATTGGTCTTTGTTATTTATAGCTCGGGTCACATGTTGCCAAAGTCTAGCACATACAAGTAATACAACTGTTAAGGATCAGACACTGGTCCAAATATATTCATTGCAAGTTTATTTCTGCTGTATCATCTGAACAAACAATTACCACATAAGCTTGATTTCAATTTGTTACCTATTTTAGAAATTATTTCTCCAATTTACTCCAACTCAAGTTCCTGTATTTTTTGCTGTACTATGTTTTTCACCCTCCACCCTTCCTGCTTCCAGCCATTAGCTGCATGATGCTTGCTATGTATTAATCTATAAGAAAACAGGTTTAATATGAACTTACTTCTCTGACTCAAAGTCACCTTGCTCCTCAAACTTCACTGTGTATCTTCTTAATCTGCGCTGTCTGATCTCAGGTGTTGGATTCCAGAATGTCTCTGAAACATCTGTCTTTTTGTCCCTAATAATAACTTCACTGTCCTGTAATGTTTAACATATTAGATTACTTTGTAGTCAAAGAGTAAACAATCTTACAAAGTCAATAAGAACAAAGACTTCCTTCAGAAAGTCACTTTTTGCAACCATGAGGTTTGTTCTGCCAGTTTGGCATACGTGGTTGGGGACAATTTAAAGTCAAATCTGAAAATAGATCTCTTATTTCAGCAAGAGGAACTTGATTTAAGGGAACCTGAATTACTTTCAGTCAGGTTTTGACCTCAGATGCAGTACTTCTGCAAAACTTTTTGCTACCAATGGAATCTAGAAAACAAAGAATCTGAGGTGGAAGTTCAAATTCTTGAAAGGCCTCTGAAAAGGTACAATAAATATTTGATCTGAACGGCAATTAGGGTAATCAAAGGGGGATTGGAGGGGGGAATGTGCTATTCTTAACAGCATTATGTGCCAATAATTCAATGAATGTAAGAGAAATTTTAAAGGGCTACCCAACAATTGAAAATAAACATGCTACTCACCCAGTGGCCTTCCAGAGTAGCTAGCACTTCTTTTCCAAGCTTAATTTTCCCCATTATCTGATTAACACTGTCATTGCTGCCCAAAAATGGCTATTAAAGAAAAAATATTAGATGCTTGATAATGCTGTGTAGAACTTTATAAGATAATGTCTCAGTTAACACATTGCATTATGCCAATATTTTAAAACAAACGATGGGTTTAACGTTAAAGTTCCCATAGTGCTCCTTCCTTACACCTATTGTGCTGCAGATGAAGTAAGCCAAAGGGAGGCTTGCCATGTCTTCTGACCCAGGCACGTGGTTTGTTTATTCCCAAATCATGAGCGGAAACCAATATTTGTTCTACTGCTTGTGGTTTGTTTGGTGAGAAACCAAAAGCTGATGTTCAGAGGACACAACAAGTCAGATTCTGGCATGTTTGGTCTGCAGAAAATGACAGCAGTAGGAGAGAAGTTCTTTGGGAACTTCTGAGCAGTGTGCACCAGCATGCTGCTCATTCACATCAATGTACTATTTATTTAAAGTAGGGTTTTGTGTGACAAGCAAATTAGGCTACTAAAAGCTGCTAAGAGGTTTCTGAAATGTCAGCCTAATGTATTTCAAAGATAATGTCTGTCATCATTCCCCCAGAACTAAGTAGAATCAAATACTGAACTCTTCTTTCATTCCTTGAAAGATATCTGAAGAAAATTATCCACAAAGAAAAATTACCGTATCTTTTGCTCTACAGGACGCACCCGACCATAGGACGCATCTTGTTTTAGAGGGGGAGAACAAGGGAAAAAAATTCTCCCCCTCTCTGCTCAGCGCCCCTTCAGCGAAGCGGCAGGAGAAACGGAGCCCCTTCCATTTCTCCTCCCGCTTCGCTGAAGGGGTGCTGCGCAGCTCTCCCTCTCTGCTGAAGCCAGGAGAGTCTTCCAAGTTCCCGCTGGGCTCCAAAGGCTTCAGGCGGCTATCCCTGAAGCCTGGAGAGCGAGAGGGGTTGGTGCGCACTGACCCCTCTCGCTCTCCAGGCTTCAGCGAAAGCAACACGTAGCCTCCAGAGCGCGGAGGGAGTGCTCCCTCTGCGCTTTGGAGGCTTCGCATTGCTATCGCTGAAGCTAAGGATCCTGCATTCGCTCCATAGGACGCACACACATTTCCCCTTAATTTTTGGAGGGGAAAAAGTGCGTCCTATAGAGCGAAAAATACGGTATGCTGGAAGTGCACAGAACACATCATGACTAGAGCAACTAATAACTATGGCACTATATCTGAGCTACAGAAGTATTAAATTTACTACTTTATTTTTATTTAAATCAGTGCTGGGGGGAAATCTATGGCCTCTGGATGCTGCTGGACTACGATTCCCATAATCCCTAGTGTCCAACACCATTTGGGAGGCAGCAGGATCCCCATCTCTGGGTAAAATGAATGGATTAATATAAAAGTCTTGTTTTTCTGCATAGTTTCTAAATAAATGTTATGAACTATTCTACTGATTAATAAATACAGCTAACTTTGGGTCAGATTTTTTTTAAAAAAACAGAGAGTGATTTTTTTGTCCAAAACTGTAATATGCTTAAGGTTGTGCTGTTTACTGAGAAATACGTCTCACTGAGTTCAATAGGTAAGTGTGAAAAGAATTACAAGGTACTGGAGGGTTTATCATGATGATTATCACCATCACCACTAATATTCAAAGGTTGCTTCCAGCATTTCAAAAATAAACTAGGCCAGTAAAAGAGGTCTCATTTCCTCTGCAGAACCAAAAGAATGAATGCACTACTCTGTATTTTCTAACGCTAAATCCTCTTGTGCCTATAAACAGGTTTAACTAACCTTTAGCTTGAATTCAAGTGCTGCACTGTATCCAGTTTTTTCACATGTGATGCTAACAGTTCCTCCAAGCTCTAAAGTCATTGTGCCATACAGAATTCCTGTTAAGAAAGAACTCATTTTAATTCTAATTCTGTTACAAAGTTACCTCCATTTTGTACTTCCATTTCTACCTACAGTATAATGAAAGATGGTATATTAAAGCCCATGCCTTTTGTTACATTCCAAGAAAAATTAACTGATGGCAAGATGAATAACAAGAGGAAAAATTCACCAATATGGCTAATCCTTTTCTTTAAAAAGCCACTGTCTATCAAAGGCTCATAAGCCCTCAAGCAACAAACAAAGTCAGCAGAAATCTTCAGCTGGTTAAATTCAAAAATACTAAAATCCTCACCGGAAGACATTACTTATTGGAAGTAATTATTTAGAAGACATTATTTATTTGACTGCTTTATCTTCACTGCAGAAATTCAGATTGTTTATAAGTTCAAATATGCATAACTACTGTGTGATAACCAACAGCACCATATACGGAGTAACTCTGCTGATTTTAATGAGTCTGCTCTGAGTGTGACCAATGTTTGCTATCATTCACTGTATGTAGCACTGTGTCCTTCATTGTCCTGTTCTTAGGTATACAGAGAACGCCCTCCAAATGTCCCAGCGCTGTGCAAAGCTCAGTTATGACCTACAGCTATCAATTTCTCTCCCCTTGGAGACTCACAACCCTAATCTTCTTTTAGAAATGATGCAAACTATCTGGACTGTTCTTTCACAGAGAGGGCTCACTTTTGCATTGAGTAGGAGGGTTTTAGCATATTTTAAGTTCCATCTATCATGTATACCCCATTATTCAATCTTACATGAAATAAAGGACACCGCTGAATGAAGAAGTGGCCTTTGTGCAGCACAACTAAATATTTATTGAAGGATTTTTGCAGACAGAATGTGTCTGCCAAATTAGGGAAGGACGAAATTCCCACAAAAAAATGATTTTTTGTGTGAAAATTGGGTCATACTCTAGTCCATGATTTCTCACGGGCCAAAACAAGCAACAGTTACTTTTTAGCAATCCTTTTTCTCCCTGAGTTATGGTTATGAGCAAAAGAAGAAACAGTAGTCATTTCTTCTCCAGTTTCTTCACTTAATCACACCTCCATACAAGTCGGCCCAGACTTTGTCTCATTCTCAAGCTACCTGTGCTTGCCAGAAGTAAGTACCGTAGGCTGGATTGGCCAAACTGGTATTTTTACCTTTACAATGTGCATATGGCATGGTCATTACATATTCCTCTCCTCTGTTTAGGAACAGCAGCCGTCCTTCACCATCAAGAATGGCTGATAATGAATTTCCTGAAAGACAATAAAATGTTAAGATTCAAAGAAGCACATCCAGAGAGTGTACAAGACTAAATAGTGTCCTCACAGAAAATTCTGTAGACTAATATTAATTTAAAAGAACTATGGCACTCTTTTTTGTGGAGAGAAAGCTATTTCAATTCATTTTTATCACTGCATTCATCAAATTCTTATTATTTAACACACTTTCATCATTAAAAATAGGCACATTTTTGTAGACACTGAAAAAACTAACCCAAGATCTTACCATAAAATTTGGATTTGGCCAAGATATTACCACTAAGGCAAAATCCATCCTTTCGATTGCTTACATAGAAGGCAGATATTGGAGGATGATGAGATACCTGTTGAAAGCAACATAATTCAATATAAGCAGGTGAGTTGCTCTGAAAATCTGTGGCAACAAGCAAAGGGTGCAGAAGAATTATTTTTTGGAATCCTAATCACTAGGCAAGTGGATGTAATTCACCAAATATGCAGCTACACACCAAGTATTATTGAAGATACTTGTGCAAAAACATGACATCAACATAATTAAACTAACGAACTAACCAGAAACCTGCAGTAGTTATGACTGCTGATAATTGGCTTATTGTTAAAGAGAAAGTAATAGTTACAAATGAGTCAAACTGAGATACACATGTACATACCTCACTATTGCATTTCAGGCACCAGTTTTACTACTAGACAGAGCCACCATCTTTTCTTAAAAATTACTTATTATTTTGCCCTTAAATTAGCATTCCACTCATAAACTCTAGTCTGTTGTGGAGAACCCATCAAACTTGAGATACTCAAACATATATCCCAAAAGAATATTTACACATGGGCTAGAAAATTTGAGAACTGTAACATGTTATTCTTAATTAAGGTGGGAAGTACAAACAAGTCATATCCAAATATAGAGAACCGTTCTCAAACTTCACAAGTCAGTTCTCAAGTGAGTTGATTGCGCATGTCCTGCATATAGACACATATATCACCACAACGCTTGCCTTCAGATTATCAAACTTTGTGAAACAAGTTTACGGGTTTCAAAACATCACCTAGCATATCAGAAAGAACCTCAAATTTTGTTAGAATTCCCGGCTCCATGATTGCAGTCATGGGATTTTTGTCTTTCACATGACAGTATATGTTTTGACTCCACAGAGTGGGAAGTGACGGAGACAGGATGTTTGTGTTACTGTGTTCCATGAAGTGGGACTATTGCCCTTTGTTCTTTTTCTCTTTGTTGTCTGATGCTAGAGAGAGAGGGAGCCATGTTGCAGTCCTCCGTGTGTGTTGATATGTAAATAAAGTAGATTAGCCAACATGCTGAGTTGCTGAGGTCTGTCACACGCATGATGCGCAAACTCTGCGGATCCCTAAGTGCGCTGGTTGGCATCGGTCGCTGTGATGTTCGGGCAGAAGAAAGCTTTTGAAGCTCCCAAACGATGGACCAGGAGGGAGGGAACATGCCAGTCGGGCATGTGTCTCTGCCAGGGTCCTACTCGAGTGTAGGCTGAACTCCTGACAACTCCTCAACAAAGACTTAGGATGATGTTGGCTAAGAGATTCCTGCTGACATTTGAAGGAGATCTCCACAGTGTCACATGGAGTATTTTGGAATCAATGCCATCAGCAATGGAATCTGTCTAATCTGTGCAGTTAAGATTCTTTTGGAAAATATGTTTAATGTATATCCCAAGTCTTATGGGTCTTCCACCCTAAAAATTGCAGTCCTGTACACCTTTGTATGAAAGATTTATATGATCTGAAGAGAAACCAGTCACTTGTCCTTTTGGTGTTTCCTTCAACATAGGAAAGAGCCCTAGGCCTAAAATAATAAGAACCGTAATCTAACCAATATCCCTAAAACAGGAAAGGAAAGAAGGGAAAATGAAACATGCTAAAATAGAAGTGTTATGGTTCTATTATGCCAAGCTCTCCTCTGGTCATCTTCATTTATTTGATGACACTGTAAAGAAATACAAAACTTGAAGAAATGCTGTTAGTTATAAAAAAAAATAATTGTTACATCTTTGGTAATACCTGTTCAGCTATATAGTAAGTCTTGCTATTTGTTCTTGGATGAACCCACAAGCAACGGAAGGTCTCACCAAGGATAGGGTTGTAGGGTTTTTTAAGTCCCTGAAAAGAGAGACAATTTTTGCTAAGAAAATACATTCCAACTGTAAAAAGAAGGGCCTAATAGTTTTCAATTTGTAAGTATTTATAGGAAAGCCCTATGGTGACATTCTCTCTCAGGATAAGCTAAGGTAAATTTCATATTTGTAGGGCATATAGAGGCACAGCAACTATGGAAATGTATTTCTGTGACTCACATTACATTTTATTAAACCAGTCCAGTAGTCAAATCACTAGACAACACTGCCTGCCAACTTTGCACTGTAGTACCGCAGTGCTCACATCAAAAGCAGAAGAGACAGCACTGTGTGTTTATTTGACCAAATACTAGTTAAGTATTGGATTGACTGCATTTTTAATCCACATTTCCTCCAAGGAGCTCGAAGTGGTATGCATGGTCCCTCTCCCCATATTATTATCACAACATCCCTGTGAAGTAGGTTAGGCAAAGACACTGTGGCTGGCCCAAGGTCACCAGTGAGCTTCATGGCTGAGTGGAGCTTTGAATCCTGGTCTCCCATGTCTCATTTCAACACAGTGCCATGCCAACTCTCCATATGGCATGTATTTCACAGGGACCTTTGCCATAGCTGCTATTTGGTGTCTGAGGAGTCAGTCAACCAGACATAGAGATGACTGATTACGAGTGTTTAGGGAGAAAAAATAATGTGCAAAAAGTATGCCTTTCTTAACATAGAGGACTATATGTACTGATTGGTGTATATTAGTTGTGCTAGCAGAATGGTTTGTGCAGGAGGATAGAAAGCCAGGATGGTTCTCGAAGGTAGTTGTGCAACAGACTGCTGAAGCCCTGATACTTTTTGATGTACAACTTGCTGCATAACAAGCTACTGCTAACACAACTATTGTGCTAGATTTTACACTGCACAACCATTATTCTCACCCTTAAGCTCCCACAAGAGCTGTCACTATTTTGGGGCTGAGGGTAAAACTGACCAACGGCCCATCCTCCAGAAGCCACATGGCATAGTGAGCCAAAAGTGTTTATGGTCACAGAAGACCTTTATAATTAAATAAAAATTTTAATTCAGGAAGGTATAGAGTGGCAGAAAAGGGCCCTCTTTAACCCACCCTGCCTGCTACAGATATAACCAACAAACACCATGATTAAAGCCACCACCCTACCATCCTACAGGCTTATTATACTAGTATCCAGAAATATCCTTCATGAGTATATAGGCAAATTTTGATCTGCACCAAAGTGTATGGGGGTGGGGGCAAGGAAAAAGAGTGAAAGGGGAAGGGATCTGCTACCATAAAAAGTGTTCGGAAAGTGTTACCTTTGGCTTTTTGTAGAATCCTGACAAATACCATTTCACAACTTGTTTCATACGATTGTAAGCATTCTCTTCAAGGGCAGCTCTAGAAAACAAGATTTGTTAGGCAAATCTAAGTACTTTTTTGGACACAGTCTTTATTTTAATTAAATAAAAATGTACAATAAAATTTGAAACTATTAACATGTGAATAGAGTAAAAAGCAGATCTTGTCTGCACACAATAAAGAGCAGTGTACAAAAGTGTGAATAAGAACTAATTCAAATGCAAGATGGAAATACAATTAAAGCCAGTAAATATATATAACAAGGCAGAAGACAAAACAAATTAAAACTAAAAAAAAATCTCGTGTACAAACTAGAAATAATAACAACGCTAAAATGCCTGAGCAAATAAGAAAGCCTTCTCAAAACACTGAAAAACTTGCTGTTTGAAGTCCTTTAGAAAGAAATTCTAAAGTCAGGGCAAAGTCTAGAGCATAAAAGGCCCTCTACCTTGTAAAAACCATAATGAACCCCTAACTAAAGGCAGTACTTGGATCAGCACCTTTCTTGCTGCTCTCAAGACATGGGCAGGTTGGTGTGGGAACAGACACTCCTTCAGATACATGAATCCCAAGGTGCTTAGGACTTTAAAGGTAAGCCCCACAAAAGGAGGGAAAATTCCAGGGGCTAGAAGTATGATTTATTGCAGGCCTGACATGTTTTACAACTTATTAAGAAAGCAATGTTAAAAAATGCTTCTGAAAACAAAATACTGAGCGGATACATCAAGTTAGTTTTTATTGTAGAGGAATGAAATCAACTCACTCAGATAAGAAGTCTGCATGATAGTAGTAATCAGAGAGTTTATCCAAGAAAGAACGAGTTTCCAAAATAAACGTGGGCAGCACCACCTTGGAGAGGTCCATTCCTGGGCGTACTTGTTTTAGTAATGTCCATATCAAGCTTTTGTTCTCTTCTGATACTGTTTCTGTTTGGGAAGCTTCTCCTGCCTTCAACAACAACAAAGCAGAATAGAACATAAACATGATACTAATTGAAAGAGCACATTTGCAGAAGGTATTTGGTTTCAGTCACTGTGGTTCAAAACTGCCAATGCCTTCTCTATGACGTGGGGTGAATTCATATTTATTTTGCATTGGTCAGAGCCCATGTTTGTTAGTAAACTTGCTTTACCCACCCATCAAAAATACATAATGCTGCAAAGGACAACTTAAGAGAAAGCACTCCAATTGACTCAACTTTGGGCAATTTATTCCTAAGCAGTTTTGTTTTTTTAAATTAAAACCCGGAGCCTGCAACCCTGAATGAGCAAGGGCCAAAATATAACATGTGAAGCAATTCACATGCTGCACTTGGGAAACATGAACTATTTTTTTAAAAACACCGAACAGCTATTTATCAAACCAAGGCTAGATAACCTGCAACACACTACAACTTCCAACTCAACCATGAGATTCAAAATTTGTGTTTCACCTTGATTAATGCCCTTGGGCATGTCCTCGCTGCTGTTATCCGTTGTCAATCTAGAATAATCTCTGTTTACCTTTGGGTCGGTTCAGGTGAATGGCTGGCTCTTAGTGTTTTGATTTGTCAAGTTATTTCTAAATCTGCATCAACTTTAGCCAGCCATAGTCCCTTGGCCAAATCCTACCAGTTTCTTTTGCTTTTTATGGTGGCCTCTTATGCTTAGATATGCTTTAAAAATTAAGCAACCAAAGCAATTAATCTACCAATGGTCTGAAAATTGACCTACAGCTAGAGGGACATTAGACAAGAAAGTGCGTGTTAAAAAGGCAAAGGAAACCATTTTGCAATTCAAATGTTGCCAAACTGACTGCCTTTCCAAGGTACAATTTTAGTTTCAAAACCTTAAAACCAAAACATTACTACTGCATAAAAACACTTTTTTTTAACCTCTCCAAGCTCTTCATGAACTTCTTCCAAATACGTTGTTTCCTTGATATGATCAGGTTCAGGGTCAATGTACGAGTCATCCTGCCGCTCAGATGTGTCAGTGTCACTTTCTCCCAAGCCATCATTATCCGATTCATCGCGATCATGATCATTTTCCCTATCTGATTTATCAGAATACAGATCTGGATCTTTGAAGTGATGCCTTTCAATTTCACTATCATTTAGCCTAAAAAAAGAAGAGATAGGTTTCAATCCTTTATACAATTTAGCAACTTAACTCAACTTATGGCTTTTGAGTGGTCAGTTCAGTAAACATTAGGCACAATAAAGTCAAATTTAAGCACTTTTTAGTCTCACTTAATGGAAAAATTAAAAGCATATTTAAATGAGTGGGACATAGGAACACTTACATCTGGCTGGGATCTATCCTAAGTTTTAATTTATGCAACTTCAATTCCTAACCTTTTTCATATGGTTTTACCTCTGTTTATACTATAGCATCAATACTTTATCACTAACCAAGTAACTATGCTTAGAAAAAGAACTGCAATTACTACAGCTTAGACTGCAATTGTATGTTTTTCCTTAGGTTTTATAACAGACCTTACCCCATAGACTCAGAGAAACAATCCATACTTTCCATTTTAGCTGTTTAAAATACATTTACACATACATAGGTAGTGATCAAATTAAGAATGTACTAAGCTTGCCAATTAAAATTGTAGATAACATTTTAGTATTAAAATATATGGCTTTTCTTGCAAAATACATCAATATGAGTTAATACAGAAATGTTTGTACAGCTACAACACTGTAATTAAAGAAATCATTGCAATAATTTATCTTTGAATTGAGTGCTACAGTCACAGTGTGGGGTCTTCTAGCAGTTCAAGCCAGTGGTAAGTACCAGCATTGTGACTCACAGCTAACTCAACCAATCACCGCTCTGTAGTTTGTTGCTCCTGCAGTTGTATTGAGTGACTGAAACATAACAAGTGAGCTAAAGAGGAGTAGTAGGTGTGTGGCAATAGTTTCTATTTGTAGCTGTTTCATAACTTCTGGCAAAACAATAACAAACCAGTTCCATATCATAATGAATGTTTACTACAGGTGCAAACCCTATTCCAGAACTGGTGGTACTCAGCTATTTAAATGTCTTTGGGAGGGAGAAGATTACAAGCAGCTCCCCATTTATGCACGTTCAATATGTGTCCAACTGTGTATATGGAAGTGTATATGGAACTGTGTATATGGAAGTGACCAGGAAACGTCATAAAGACATCACTGAAATTTCACTAAAAAAGCAGGGCAGGGGGCAGAATGGGGTGTTTGCAGGCTTTTCCAATGGCTTTCAAATATACACAACTTCACCAACGTGTGTGATGCCTCAGAACGTAACCCCTGTGTAAACTGGGGGCTACCTGTGTAGCCTCAAGGTATGGTGGAAATGGCCAGGAAATTCTATTTCCTAGGTCCCTCTACAAGTCAGCTCTATAATATTGATAATTGGGGGTTTTGGGGTTGTTTTTTTAAGGAAATCATTATTGTGTTAGCAGGGAACAGTAAAAAAGAATTGTAACATTGGTGAAGGGTGCAGGGCCGGAGGCGGCTTTTAAGTCATTCATTTGCCCATTTACCTTGTCTACATGGACCCTCTAGCAGTGTTAGAAACTGAGATATGGAAGCACCTTAAACCTAGCTTATGGGCGCAACAACGGAATGTCTAGGCACATTTTTAAAAAATTAAAATACAAAGCTGAAAATGAATGAACTGCAGCTAAAATATTGTGTTCATTTTTCACATGGTCTTGTCCTTCCCCTGCCCCTAATATTCTTAAGAGGATCTCTTCTCCAGTCTTCAGAGGGTAGCTGGAAGTGGGCCCTCCTTTCCTATCACTCTGCAGTTTTAATCCGAAATCTTAGGCGCAGTACTGCACCCAGAGCTCAGAAACTGCTTGCGCATTAATGAACTTCCCCGTCACAAAATGTGCCCAGAACAATGGGAGTTGCGAACACTGCCCTCTAGGATAGGTCTTCACCAGCCTATGAGAAGAATATGAGGCGGGTGTAAAAGAAAAAGGGAAGGATGAAAACGTCTCTTCCCTCCATCTTATGTCCTTCCACAACCATAAACTAGCACATATATTAACACAATTGCATCCTTAAGCATATCTGTACTCAACAGGTTAACATGTGAATATATAAAGAAACTAAAAAGTTACTTTTAGATACCATTATTTTCATACAATGTGCCTTTTGTGTGCTTATTTAAAAATTCTAGTGATATTTTCAGTAAGTATAGCAAGCAGCAGTTTTGCCAAGACAGTGAAAAAAGTAACCAATAAAAGGACCAATAAAAGAAAACATTGGAAAACTATTTAAACGACAGTAAGAATTTAACCTTGGAATAGGCTTCATGACCCCCCCACCACCACAATAAAGGTTGTAAATCTGAACAACTTACGGGAAGCTTTCACTACTATGCACGTTGTTTGCACGTAGCAGACCATAGAAAGACACGTGTGCACCATCTGTTAAGGTCACTTCATGCTCTTTACCTTCTCTAATCATTGTGCGCTTGAGCAAACCTGAACACTTCAAAGCCAGCTCCAATGCATCCATCCAACACCTACCTAAAAATACATATTTTGGTTAGTATAATACCCCATGTAATTGAGTACACCATTTGAACGGTATGCTAGATCTGCATTTCATATGGATGTACCTTTAAAGCACAGAACTAGGATTTTATATCTGACCTCTTAAGACCAGAAATGATTATCTGTGCTCTTTCAACACATAGCCAGATTCCAACTACCGTATTTTTCGCCCTATAGGGTGCACCGGCTCATAGAGCGCACCTAGTTTTTTGGGGGAGGGATAGAGAAAACAAATTTCCCCCCCAGGCGTGGGGCTGGGGCGGGGGAAGCCCGAGCTTCCCCCGACCCCTGCCCCCAGAACAGGCTGCTATCCGCAAGCCTAGGGAGCCCGGTGGGAAGTCGCGCCGGTCTCCCCAGGCTTGCGGATATCTGCCCGAAGCCCGGGGCATGCTCTGCTGTGCTTCCCGGGTTTCGGGCTGCAGGCTGCTGTCCGCAAGCCTTGGGAGCCCGGCGGGAAGTCGCGCTGGGCTCCCAAGGCTTGCGGATAACTTTCTGAAGCCTGGAGAGCGAGAGGGGTTGGTGCGCACCGACCCCTCCGGTTCTCCAGGCTTCAGCGAAAGCCTGCATTCACCCCATAGGACGCACACACATTTCCCCTTCATTTTTGGAGGGGAAAAAGTGCGTCCTATAGGGCGAAAAATACGGTATATTTTTGGTTAAGTCTCATTTACTTCAATAGGACATGTTTTTATTCACGTATGTTTGGGACTGCAGCACTAGTAGCTTCTGATATACTGGGGGGGGGGGAGGCACTGAACTTCGGTCTGTATCCAAAAAAGTCTTCCCTCGTTAGCACAAGGAGTTCCTCTCCCTCTTCTCTTTCTGCACATCCCCCCATCTGTTCTCAAGGTTCCCCCCCCCCAAAAAAAAACCCCTATGGAGCAGAGGCGGGGAAGAGGAAGTCTCATTGCAAAGGCAGGAGTCTGAATATATAGCCACAGAATCAATGAGTCATGTACATTCGACCAGCTGTGCCTTATAAGTCTTATAAGGCTGAAGTCTTCTGCAGGGAAGCCGTACCTATATTGCACTATCTTTGTATTACCTAGCTCTGGTTTTCATTTTTTTTAATTTTATCTTACTGTGAATATTTTGAGAAAAAGAAATCTGGGGACAAAAAACATCTGGGCTACACACGGTGTTGCTGGTAAAAAAATATTTCCTGAAACTGTTTAATCACATTAGGATTTACTGTGTTGCCCTTCGCAGAAAATGTTATTGACAGAATGTGCTTTTATTTACCATCTGATTCTGAAGCTGCTCGGATGATCAAGTAGCTGCTGGGTAATGGTTGTGTTATGGATCCAACAGCTTCACCTTTAGGACCCTTAAAATACAAACAATATAGATACAAGAGATTTAGATTAATTTGAAGGCACAATTTTAATAAAATATCTAGGATTCTCTGTCAATCAGCAATTGCTATTGCAATAACTATGTGACCAATGGTCATACTTCACTGGAATCTGCTCTTCAGATTAATTTTAAAAATATCTCCTATTTTGGATCCCCCTCCTCCTCTTAAAAGATCTTTAGAACTAAAATTTCCAGGTGCTTCTCCCACTCACTCCTGTATTATTATTTTTCTAAGGAAAAAACATTATAGAGGCCAAAATATTGGTGGCATTAAAAACTCTGATTACTCATTCATGTTGGGGTGGGAAGCAAGAAAGAAATGACAGCAAGAATACATTTAAGCAGAACATGCAGCTGGCGAAGAAGAAAGGCACAGCCAACACCATCTGTACGCTTTCTTTCTTCAATCACTGTTGAGAAATTGGAAGGTAGCTCAGCTACAAGAAAAACGTCACACATTTCGGTCTGGAGAGTTGGAATGATCCTCATTTGAAGCTCATGGACTCCCAAATGTGTGTAGATAAACAGGAGGGGGTGGACAGAGGACACTACAACTTAGTACATAAGAAGAGTCTGCTGGATCTCCCAACAACTGCTCGTCTGGCAGTGGAGGTGGAACACAGCCATCATGTAGCTATTGACAGTCTTCTCCTCAATTAATTAATTTATTTAATCTTCATTAGAAACCATCTAAATTGATGACCATCACTTCCTCCTGTAGTAGCGAGTTCCATAGTTAACGATACGCTGTGTGAAGAAGTCAACCTTTCCTCATAAGGGAGCTGCCCCATACAACCGCCCAAACATTTTGGTTGGGTTTACTGGTTAGCATGCAGAATATTCAGTAGCAGAGCCAAAAGGCATAGAAGTTATACTGCCTCATGTATCAAGAGATCCAAACATCATTAAGTGTAATTATGGATTATCACAAGAGATCCATCCACAAATGGACTGGGCCCTTTTTGGCTGCCTTGGGGATGAAAGTACATGTAATTCAGGTGATGCCTTTGTTCCTAATGTCCAGGGCTGATTTCTGCTGCTAACCCATTTTAAGTGGACTCTAGGCACTACATAAGACCAATAAAAAGTAACAAACAGGAACTTAAAACAGCAAAGTAAAAATGTGGCAATTTTTGATGTTTTAAAAGAGAATCTTCCCAATACGATTTTAAAGCACAAATCATTAAAAAGCCTGAGAGAATGAAAAAATATTATCCTAATGCCTACAAGATAATAAAATAGGTACCATTAGGGATTCAGGCGCTGTTACACAGCATTACTGTGCACATTTTGTATGGGCAAAGATTATGATTAGTGGCTGCTTTCACAATAAAGACCACACAGGATTATGCAGAGGGCCAATACTTCTCCAATGCAACCACACTGCTCAGGGCTTTGGTATGTCAGAAAATCAAGCAAATTTAGCAAAGGGATAGCTGAGCTGACAACTGAAAGCACACTGAGATCATTAATATTTAACAGTGCAGATAGGTTTAATGTGTCATTGGTGTAATGTTCTATTCAACGCCACCTGCATTAAGAATACATATTCACTTACCTTAACAGCCCAGATGGATTGCTCCAAAGGATGGAAAAGTTTGAAACAAAATCCATCCTTTTTTGAAGGCCGCTCAATGAGTTCACAAGCGTTCAGAAGTACTGTTCCCACCCACTGGCCGTTTTTGGGAGTTTTGTAAATAAGCAGTACTCCAGGTTTCAACACACACCAAAGTTTGGTCCAGCTTTTCAGTGTACCTCGAATCTTAACAGAAAAAAGAGACTTTTAATTGTAAGTACATTTTAAGTACATTTCAGTCCCAATCCCTCCTGGCCAAGCAGTAAGACCCTTCTTACAACATACACAACCAGTTCAGAATTGCAAAAATGAAGAAGAGTTATTCAAATCTCACACAAATACTTATAGGCACAACACATCTTAATGTTTGTATACTGGTAATTGAGTGTAACTAGTAAATCAAATTACCAAAGGATATCAACTGCACCATGCAGACAGTATTCCTTTAAAATGAAAACTAATTTACTATGTCAGACGTTATTTTACATATGTAAATAAATACAGAAACTTGAGATGATTCCCATGCCTGCAGAATATGTCTCAACTGACACCAGTAGAACCTACTGGTTAGGGAATGTACTTGAAATATGAAATGCAAGTTCAAATCCCTAATCAGAAACAAAGATCACTTTGTAGCCTTGAACAAATCACACTCTCTCAACCTAATTTAACTTTCATGGGTTTGTGAGGATAAAACATTGCCTTTGAGAAGAGCAGGATACAAATGTAATCAATCAATGAAAAAAAGTAGTATGTTAACAGCCCTTACACTTTAGCCAATACAGGAAAACAAGGTACAAACAACAAGTTCAGGTGGAATATTTTATTGATCAGCAGAAGTAATTTAATTCTCCTGTGACGTGCAAGAAACACACTGACATTAAGCAGCTTAGATTATTTGATACCCGTGCTACTTTTACGTCCTCTTCCTGGAGCTATTCATATCATCATTGAAATTCACACATTTGAAACTCCCAGAGCTTTAGGCTATCATGTATGAAATGTGGCTTGGTGAGTCTGCAAGAAGGAATCTGTTTTAAAGTAACAGTTTCCTGTTTCCAGAGGAATCACTCATAATTCACATTGTATTGAATATAAAGTGATCACCAATTCAATTAGTCACTGCAGACAGATGTAGCCATGGCAACCACTGTAAAGCAGTGGCAAGGTGTCCCCGATGGTTCCCTATGCATCAAGTACTGAGCCTCTGGGATATAATTAATGGAGTTTTTTCTAGTGGTAAACATCAATCAGCAACCAACTAGGATCTGAATTCTTTTACATTCTGACAAATAAACAACAGCTACAACTTTCACTCAATATTACACATAATTCCTGACCTTCAGCCAGTCAGCCATAACAATGACTGATGGGTCTGTGATTGTGCTAAGTAGTTCTTTTGTGGCTCTTTTCTTCTCTTCCCTGTAATTTTTCTTTTGAACCTGTAAATAATGAACGAACAATAAATGCAGAGGGTAAGAAATTTAAGAAAATGGAAGTCGTGGAGCCATAAATGCAAAGGTCAAAACAAACTGCAACATGCTTAGTTCAATCCATAGTAGTATGAAGAAAACGAAACAGTGGCATTACATAATATTGCCTTCAAACCAATTTCATATAAAGCAGGAATGGGGAACCTGAGACCCTTCAGATATTAACTCTACAGCCCCCATCAGCCCCAGCCAGCATGGCCAGTGGTCAGGGATGATGGGAGTTCAGCAACATCTGGAGACTTGAAGTAGGGGTGGGTTATGATATATTGATATTTTGTCTCTTACTGCTATGAACTCCAGACCGCAATAAATGTTTCATATTTTTTTACCCTGTAATATATTGAGAATGCACTGCCCAGCTTGCAGGCAGGAAGCAACACTTTACTGCAAAGTAAAGGCCAGGTTTTTTGCCTGCCCAATCTGCAAGGCATAAGCCCATGCCGCCTCCCAGCTGGCGTTGCAGAGTAAAAGGCTTTACTTTGAAGTAAAAGCTGCAAATATCCACGTGGCTTTGCTCTTGCTTTTGTTATGCAGGTTGGTTTAAGGCACACACCTCACTTCTTGCTAGGCAGAATAGAGACCCAGCTTCCTGGCTGATCTGATAAGCAAACAATGTTTCTTTCCCCCTCATAAGATCCACATGGCAGAATAGACACCCAGCATATTATCAGGCTAAGCAGACATTAGAGTCTCTACAAGAGCCTTGTGGATCTTATTTGCTTGCTTATAGGAATCTTTGGTCCTCAGCAGTGCTGTGGACAGAGAATCGGCAAACAAAGTTTCTTCTTCCTGATACGATCAGTTTGGCTTGGCTTGGCTCCTGCTTCTGTACAGGCAAGGAAGCAACAATTTACTTTTGCAGTAAAGGCTCTATGCATTTGGAAACTAAGATGCGGACAATGCTGATGACTGGGCTGCTGCCGCCAGTTCAAATTTTAATTGCTGGTTTTAGATATATAGTGGTGCATTTTAAGTATTGTTTTTTAAGCAGTTTGTTTTTATTATTCTTTGTTCTATGACTGGTGTTTTTAAATGTTGTAAGCCGCCTTGAATTTCAGCTTGGCAGGATATAAATATGTTATATAATAAATAAATAAAATAATATGAGAGGCAGTGGGGTGGAAGAACCCATGGAACGCCTTTCACTCAGCAAAGTAGTAATGGGCTGGTAACACATTTAATATTTCCAGCAGAAACAAGTCATGCCACATTCAAAGTGGTGGACAGCTTCTGTGCATCCCTAGCAGCAGCAGCCAGCACACCATATATACTTTTATCTGTAGCCTAGTTTTTACAAAGGTGATGAAGTCATGTCTGGGCTACACCATTTTAGACCACAGGTGGGAGTTAATAAGGCTGAATAATACCTGCATGAAAGTGAGCCCATAAACAGGTTTACAAACTCAAATGAGAACCAGATCTGCAGAGGGCAAAAAGTAATTTAGCTTCTTCTGTGTCCTCTCCCACACTCTAGAACTAGAGGGCTATGTTCAGGCTAGAAAAACACAGTGAATTCTAGAGAAAATTATGACATTGGTTGAAGAAACAGCAGCACATCTTGGAATGTTCTAGCATTTCTTTAAAGTTATTGTGTATCTCACATTTATCTTCTGAGGCCACTTAGAGGTGTCGTATTCTATAGCCAAAAGGCTGGAGATGGTAGGTTTTCTATTCTGGAAAGCAACTCACCTTAAGAGACTCCTTCTTTGTGAGCTTGGTAGTAGAGGAGCTGGGGGAGGAGGCAGTGATGTCCTTCTCAGAGCCATTATAAAGCTTAGATTCTGACTGAAAATATACATAACACAAGGAAATAATTAATGAAGGATTAGAGCAGTTGCTGTTCAGTCAAACTTCAAGCGAAACATAGAAGCTACAAGTTTTTCAGATTGCTGCTTGCTCCCTTTATGTCGCTTCATTTAATCAAGGCATAGAAAGAGCTTGTAAATGAATCCTTCGTGTGGTACTTCAAAACATTGGCTTCTTCTGTCATATCATTTAACAATAACCCAGTTTGAAGAAAGGAGTCAAAAACTTGACATTGTCCACTGAGCTTTACACATGCAAACACAAATAGCTTTTCTTGTCCAGTGCCACCTACACACTTACTTACCCCCTGGCCCCTCAAGGAAAACATGGAATTTCTCCAGACTAAGATCTGCTCCCTGAATCTGTTATATCAGTGTTATTCAAATACATTATTACAGCCTGCTTTCCCCAAAACACCCTCATTCTAGAGATCCATAACTTCACCTCACTTAAGTGCCTTTAAATATTTCTTTATTAAACATGCTGCTGTGGCATCACATGGCTTTTATTTATCCTGCCTTGAAAGTTCTAAAAATGGTTTCTCTGCATGTGCCACCCAATAGCTTGGGGGGGGGGGAGCTGGTTGAGAATGACAGATGAACCCTGCAGAGTTGCAGAGCTATTCTAGCAGTCTATCATCACTCAACATTGGTTGATAATGTAACCAAGTTAACTCATTAGGAACGTCTCAGCATCTTGTACTGACTAAAAATAAACTTTGGATGAGTTACAAGGCATTTGTTACCCTGTATAGGAAAACACGTTTTATTGACACAAATTGTTTAACACTGAGATGCCCAGGAGCCAGCCAAATCTGCTGGCTAAAATTAAGGCTATTCCCCCCCCCAAAAAAAACTATTTTACTAAGTTTTCAGAGACAGACAGAGGAAGGGAGGGAGGGAGGGAGGGAGGGAGGGAAAGTGAGAGAGCACACACATAAACACCCACCAATCTCAAGAAAATGAGACAAAAACTCTAATCTACCAAGCTCAGTCACATGTACACATACGAAAGTACATACTTTCTTAACCTGGATTTGGCACAGTGAAAGCTTTGGTCACCTTGGCTTTTTATTTGTATGAGGAGAGGAACTCCAACGTTGTTGCTTCTCCTTGAGCTCTCAATGGCTCTTCATACCATTGACCATGGTATCCTCATGGACTGGCTCCATTAAACAGAAGTTGGAGGCAGTGTATTACTGTGGTTCTGTCCCTATTTGATGGCCCAAGTTTAGAGAACCGCTCTGGGAGATTTCTGTTTGTTCTCATGGCAATTATATTCTGGGGATCAATTCTGTCTTCCATGCTGTTTAACACCTAAGTGAAGTCATTGGGTGCCATCATCAAAGAATTCTGGATGAGTCATCATCAAGGCACTCTGATCTATATCTTTTCCAACAGAAGCAGATGAAGCTGTTCAGAAGCTGAACTTGTGCCTGGGGTGGGGACGAGTGGGTGGTCTGGATGGGAGCCAAAAACCAAGCCTGAACCCTGAGAAGCATTCTATGGCTTGGTAGTTTGTATCTTGTTCAAGTGTGAGTTGCACTCACCATAAAACATATAGCATGTAGTACAGTAGAACCCGCAACTTACCTGGGGGCTATGTTCTGGGGATTGCGCCTAAAACCAAAATCATGTATAGTCAAAATTCATTGGATTCAACGGCAGAGAGGATTGCCAAAGTCATTTTCCCCAGAACCCCACCCCCTTTCTATTTTTTAATTGACATGCATGTAAAGCTGAATGTGCACAAGTGAAATGCACATAAACTGGAGGCTCCAATGCCTATTGCCAGCTATGGCTAGTTCATCTAAAATAATATGCCTCATACTTAACCAAGTAGCTAATAGAATTCACCAAAGGCCCACTGCATCTCCTGAGCAGCCCTCACTTTTTTTTCACAAACTGGCTTTAAAAGCAAATATTAGTGCTTGCTTTTGTGCTATAACCAAAGATTACACATAAACATAATTCACCTTACGATTTAAAATAAGCCACAAATGTGATGCGATTAAATTAATTGCAGCTACATACCCAAGCTCACTTAGATGCATCAAACTGAACTATGTTCTCTGAAGGTTAAGGTGCTCACCTTGCTTTTTGACATTGATTGTGTGGAATCATCTTTACTTTGTGAGGCATCATCCTTCCCTCTGTCAAAACCTTGAAGAGAAATTGAAATGGTTTCAAAAAATCAGTGTATCCCATATGCCATTAAGGTTGAAATCCTAAATAAGACAAAGCTATTAAAACTCTGACCAAATATACTTAGGGACATGGTGTATATGTCACCATTTGTTCACCAAATGTTTTTGTAATTCCTTTACAACTAGGATTTTTTTTCTTTAATATTAAAGCCATGTTGTGTGAGACCTAGGGTCCAAAAGTGGTTATGTTCCCAGCCTACAAAGTTGGTAGTTATCAACCCTGTCCCAATTTAATGCATTTGTATTTTACCTTCCAGGCATTCAGAGGTACCTCAATTACTCAGTTATATGAAAATATCCAACTACAGTACTAGTAGCACGTAGCACAACATAGATAAGCACAGAGAGTTTCAGTCCACAGGAGAACTGGCTTGCCAGCCCAGCCCCAGGTTACAGCAGTTCCAACAATGCAAAGCCTTCTCATCAGGCATCAGAAAAATAAGATGGAAGTGGAATCTAACAATAAATTCATGATCGAGTAAGCCGCTAGGATTAGGCATTATCATATTCACACCATACCACCACACACATCCAGGGATGTGAACTAATCAATGGAGCATAAAACAGAATGAAGCAGAGCTTGTGCAAAGCCAAGTATGGAGAGTAGTGCTAACAAGCCGTTTCTACTCCTTGTGTTAATAAAGGCAGATCGGAGTAACCACAAAGCGGCAAGTGAATTCACTTATCTTAATCAGAAATTCTTCAGCAAAGTATTAGCTGCAAATGTTATCTTCCTGGTAAACTTACCAGGAGCTTGGGAAATTCCCTAGAACAATTTGGGATTAACTGAGATTTGGCAGCAACTTCTACATGCACAGCCTTTCTTTGGACATTTGTAGGGCCAAGGGGCAAGGGCCAGTGCGCAACATCTTACTGCTTCAAGCATTCATGTACCTTGTGATATGTCTAGAGAATGGGGCTCATGACACCACAATTAATGTCTAGGGTGCTCTACTCTTCATACAAAGTCAGTGAGCAAGTTACACGCACATAAACTGGTTTTAAAAAAGAAAGAAGGAATGTGAATCAAATGCCAACTACTGACATATTTAACAGCATGAAATTCATAATAACATATTGTGTTTCCCTCGCCCAGATAATTCATGTAAAAGACTATAATTAAGGTAAGGTTGCAGTACCTAAGTTACACTGCCTTGCATTTGAGATCTAGCACACATACATCTCACTTTGTCATCTGTGAGTATTAAACCACTCTAAATGCCAAACTGGACTTTTAGTAAGATATGGCAAAAACTCAGTAAAAATAACAACATACTTCCTTACAAGAGTTGTTATGCAACTTACTGGCTTGGTTCAGATATCCTGAAAACCAAACTATGAAAAGGAAACATGCAATGTTGTGGTTACATTCAGAACTCTGCAATAAGTGACTGAAGCTGCAGTTATACAAGTACAGCAAATCTGCTTGTCCTTTGTTTTGTTGTATAAACGTTTATTACTTACACAAAAAAACATGAAAAGAGGGAGCATTATTTTTAGTTTCCAGGGGATTCACATCATGTTTGTGTTGAAACTACTAACCACAAAAGAAGAGGTAGACAACTAATAGGTACATTAAAATGAAATTAGCTTGAAGGTTGCAACTGTCTTAAATAAATAAATTTTTACAGTAGTACTAACTCACACATTTACAGTAACCTTGCAATTGTGCATTTTCAAGACTGATCAAGTCCATTAGAACCAATGCAAACTAGATATACAACATTATGAGTATTTCCAAGTTATTATTTACATTATTAAGGAATGTAAGGATTAAAGGACACAACACTGATTAACATGGCCTCAAATTTTACATTTTAAGATTACTTCTAACAGTCAAAAGTCCTGCTATGTTGTCTACTCCAGATTTCAAAAGGACCTGCACCTAATTAGAAGCCATGTTCCGTTTACTTGAAAATCATTTGGTTGCAGATTCCAGTATGTTGAAAATTCTCTTAAATTGCAGGTAAGAAAGACACCACCCATATTCAGTCAAGTATCATTCTCATTATATAATATCATCATCATCATCATGTACAATCACACGCAATCTACAATGAAGCACTTCGTTCTTAATGCTGAACTTAAAGAAAGCGCTGCCCGAGAACACATGCCAACCATGAATCATTATTTCCAAATCTCATTTTATTTTATTCAACGTGAATCCAGGTGCTTTTTCAGCTTAGAAAATTAGTATTTGTAGAAGCTTTTACAATAAATATTTTCATGAGAACATTAAAAAGTGAGACAAAACAAACCTCGGAAGACTGGTGAAAGTGCATTGTATCCTCCGAATGAAGCATTCCGGACAAGTTTCCGACCATCAGCCCGTGGAGGCAGCGAAACTCCAGCACATGAAGAAAACCTACGTCGCTGTGGACCTTCTGCCTTCATGAGTTAGATGCTCTGTATAATGATTATTTTCATTCAGAAGGATGACGGGAATAAGAACGTTGCAGAAAGTCTTTTCCCTTCACATTCAGATTAGCAGCATGCAAGACCCACAAAGATCAAGTGCCATGTGCACACTTTGAACAAGGAGAGATGCCAGAGGCTGTTGAACTTTGTAACCAAGCTAAGAGATGTTTATGAATTCAATCCAAGCTGCTACCATTCCTCCATCAATAACATGTCATATTTCAGTCAGCATGCCCCGAGACAAGCTGTTACTCTTCATTGTTTTGCAGGCACCAGACAACTGTCATGACAAAGTACATCAGAATGGAGGAGTTATTAAAGAAATTCCTTTGCTGCCTAATCATTCAAGTTCTATTTTATTGCACACAGAACAATTATGAGTATACTTCTAAAATTCACGCAAGAAAATTAAGAGTACTACTGAGAATCAGAGAAGGAATTTCCATTAAATGGAAACCCATTTATTTTCAGTACTTTTTATTGTGGATTAAATAGCATTTGCCAGCAAGGACTCACATAAATGACCCTGAAAGAAAAAGCACTGCTTCTGAATGCAGTATTAGGGTACATTTTAGAAGGCAGGCACTAACTCATATCATTTAAGCAATACCACCAAACAGACCCTTGCCAAAATAATTTCTGATACAGGAGTCAGAACTTCCGTCAGCAATTTCCAGAATTTAGCACAGAGTAACAAGTATCAAAAAAGTGTAAAAATGTTTATTGATGACTTTGCTTTTTAACATAATTAACAACTCCAGAGAAAGGGGGTCACTTTTTCATTAAATAGTTTGACATGTTTTCAACGTGTTGAAATACAAGCTATGGTATTTGCTCAACACTATACAACAACAATACTCAATAAATATAAGTAAAAATGTTATCTTTAGAAACCACAGGCTAACTCTTTTAATGGAAACAACTGAAACAGAATTTAAGCTTAAAATTTCATTCAAAATTTTGCAAGCATTTGAATGCTTCATTTGCTCATCGTGCAAATTAGTTAGGTGGTCAGTTTTGCCTGCTTTCCATTCGAAATGTCTAACTTTACACAACATTTTTTATTTTAAAAAACCCTTTCAAGTCAATTTCCCCTTGCTTTGATGAGTCATTAAAAAACAACAACAGATATTCTATAGCTGAGATCCAAGGTTGTTTTTTAAGCCATCATTTTGCCTGAATTCATGAAATGAAATATAGCAAGAAATCTAAAAGCTTGTACAGTGGGGGGGGGGGGAATTAAACCAATAAAATACTTTTCTTATATCAGATGATGATCAAGAAAATTCTTAAGATTTCAAACTATTTAATCTCAATGACTAACAAAACAGAAATGACTTGGATCCAACTATTTGTACCATATAAATCTGGCAAATGTCAGGTTTAAGCTATACAATAAAAATATATTAATTTACTATATTTTTATCCTGCTTTTCAGACAATTACTGTCTCCCAAAATGGCAAAGAGAGAGAGTGAGTATGCGTGTATGTAAAAGAAGGGCCCACCATCATTCTATTCATATTCTTTTGGATCTCATGCTTTTCATTACTAGATACCAAATGTTCTCGCCCATTAACAGAACATAAACCACTAATATATCCCTCCCTGACCTGATGGGAATCCTCATCCTCTGAGCTCACACAGAAGGTCACACACATCCTATTAGACTCCTTTCCCTCCTGCCTGCTTTTCCAGTATAGAAGCAAGACAGTGCCAACATTCCAAAGTAAGATATTCTGCTTTGGATACCCTTCATGCATCTCACTCTCAATTTCTCACGCTGTATGTGAAATCCATATAACCCTACATATGGACACAGCTTAGATCCCCTTAACAGCTAGAAAACTGTTAACTGAAAGCTATGGCAGAGCTTAGTTCTCATAGGTACAATCTGTTATAACCTTTGCACCACAAAGGCTCGCTTTATATTTTGTCACTTTAATAATGGGAAATGTCATGCTATTTAAAAAGAAAAAAGTGCAGTTTCACTATTTATTATAATGATACGTATTATAATATTAACACACCCACAGAACCTGCTCTTGAGCATAGGGGTCTAAGAACGGAACTTGAGGTTACAAGAGAAACAATGGTTTCCTTAGCAACACCAAAGTGGGAAAGGGAGGCACCTGAAGGAGAAAATCAGTGGGGTGGGGGAATAATAGTATTTAATCCGTTCTCTATCCACGAGTTCTACCCTACAAATCCACACACACACACACCAACTGGCTATTTAAAATTTGTATCTCCCCAGCCAGGCCATGAAACAGGAAATAAGCTCAACGGAGAGAAAACCAAGAACATTTGTGAAAATAAATCACCCTGCATGGGAGGATTAAGCACCCCCTCCCCTCCCTCTTGCCCCTGACCCTCCTTGGTAAGTGCCTTTTACCCTATAATATGCTTGTTAGCCATGAAAACACTAATGGACAGTAAACATTCAAAAAGGAGTGCACCCCAAATCTGTCATATGGTTTAACTACTCAAAAAAAAAACAGGGTCTCCACCCCCATTGTTCAGCCCAGACACTTAGGTCCAGGCTCCGAGGGCCTTCTGGCGGTTCCCTCATTGCGAGAAGTGAAGTTACAGGGAACCAGGCAGAGGGCCTTCTTGGTATTGGCACCCAACCTATGGAATGCCCTCCTATCAGATGTCAAAGAGATAACAAATTGTACAACCTCCTATAGATAGCCTGAAGGCAGCCCTCTATCAGGAAGCTTTTCATGTCTGGTGTATCGTGTATGTTTTATATTCTATTGGAAGCTGCCCAGAGTGGCTGGGGCAACCCAGTCAAGATGGGTGGGGTACAAGTAATAAATTATTATTATTACAGATAAACATGGATCAGAAGACATCTAGTGAGAAAGCATCATCGTTATTAAGTAATGTAATTTTGATTCAATATTCTGAAGCAGAGGGTTGTTGTGGTTTGGGGTGTTTTTTTTACATCTATGCTACAGCACCAATATTTTCTACAGATTTTTCCGCAGGCATCACATGTTGAACACTCATACTAATCCCTATTACTGGAGCTTATTTCTGCTTAAAGAGGTCTCTAATCACCTGGTGATTTGGCATGCCTGCTTGGAAAGGCAGTTCGCACTCGGACCTAGTTTTGCCGAGATATATACATGCCTGTGATGTTCTGCTTTTAGCTGTAGAAACAGACTTACTTGCAAGATGGAATGTTCCATTATGACAAAAAATTCTGACACACAGAAAGGCACCATACCAGGGGCAAAGCTACACTGTAATCCTTCTTTGCAACATCTAGCTTTCTATAGGCAAGGTGTGTGTGCTGTTTTCAAACTTGAGCAACTTCCCATCAGGTGAGCCCTCACTTGCAGTCTGAAACAGTTCAACAAAGACACAAATTTGCCACTTTTAAATCTCCAGGCCAAAGCTGATAGGGGAACACTACTGCCCAAACTTAGTTTTTATTTATTTATTAAATAAATAAATAAATTTGTCAGGTATAAAGGGTGAACTTTTACATATATCCTCCTTGTATCAATTTCCATTGTCAAGTCTTTTTAATATCAGCCTTATATCAGCTTTACCTCTAAATCCTACATATCTTTCTCCCTTATATCCCTGCTCCAAATTCCCAGGCCTAACTTCCTCACTATCTATCTTTTTCTTCTTCCTGATATCTTTATTGATCTCTTTATTGATCTCTATCTCCCCTTCCGCTTTTGCTGCCCCACCCTCCTGAGCACTTTCTACATCAGGAAGGCAGCAGGAACAAAGTGCAATGTGATTTGTTTCCGCTGCGTATTCCTATGTCAATATGATGGTTCTCTTTCCAGACTGTTTTTTTACACTGTGGAAATACATTTCAGTGCCAACAATATTCTATTATTCTTTTCCATAACCCACAACAAACAGCTTTTGGCAAACATCCATTCTTGGGATTTTTTGATATTATTTTTGCTACTTCCTCTGTTAATTCATATTTCTTACTCATGCATGGTGCATTGAAAGGCATAAGAACCTCACAGCAGTCATAAGATTCTAGAGGAGAAAACGGGCTCAGCACTCTTTCACAACAAAACTTATTTCATTCTTTGACATTTATATGCTGCCTATTCAATGCAATTAAATATAATGTTATAGGGAAAGGGTTAGTATTTTGAAAAATCTTCATTACAAATAGTAAAGATAAAGCATCCTCCATCTTGTGGTCTGGCAGGGGACAAAATGAAGAAAGAGCCAGAAGAACAGCAATTTGAGACAGAGATGCATGCAGAGCAGCAAAAATAACCATTGATGCTCCTCCAAGGTAAATTCAAGAAGGTAATCAACAATGATAGCTACTCAACAATTTTTATTTTATTTGTTACATTTATATGTGCACCAGTTTACTCCAGTAAAAGTACAAGATTTAAATACTGAAACATGGCGACTTAAGCAATGCAAAGTTTCAGGACCCAAAAAACAAGTTATCTTACCATTGGATCATTTAAGGCTGCAATCCTAACTACACTTATCTGGGAGTAAGCCCCCTTCAATTCAATAGGACATACTTTTAAGTAGACATGGTTAGGATTGTGCTGTAAGAAAATAGGCTACTGTTCAAAACCTCATTAAAATACAACTGAGGCATGGTTAAACTCCACAGAAAACACAATTAACAGTATAGTTTCTGCACAGGATATTGGAAAAAATAAATGGGTGTCAATTATTGTATGCACAGAAATAATCTGTTTCAAGTAAAAAACATTTGCAGTGGTTGTTGGTAAAAGAATAAAGGGGAGGGGGAACCCTTCAACCACTCCTGTGACTGATACCTTGAAAATTCAGGTTCACTATTAAGATGGTATTGTTCAGCCAGTGAGACAAAACCATACAAGATTCTCTGTCTAATGAAGCCCAAAGAGCAAAGAAATTGTAAGGATTGCAGGGTCATTAAGACTATGAATACAGAAGGCGATCAGTGAAAATAATCAAAATGTGTTAGCCATTACTTTCAAAGCCTTATACCAGGGTTCTCTAATCATTTTTGGGCCTGAGGACACATTCAGAATTTTGAAAAACTGACAAGGGCACAACCACAAAATCACTGCCATTGAGGCATAACCATTCACAAAATGACTGCCTCCCACTTAAGATCACCCTCTCCAGATTAACTCCCCCCCCAAAAAAAACCTCTCAGAATCTTCCCCATCAACTCTATCATGACTGTACCAATCATGGTCACTCCTTTCCCTCCTCCAACTTTCCCTCCCCTCCCCCTCATTACTTTCACCTACCTCTACCCCCATGTCCTAACCCGCTGCCCCCATGTCCTTGCCAGAGCAGGTGGAAGTGGCATTTCTGTATGGGAGCCACAATGAATTTGGGGGATTCTATAATGCCCACTTTGAAAGGATATGGGAGCTAAGCAGCCCCCATACAGAAGTACCACCACTCACTTGGGTGAGGAGTTATGTGACTGGGAGACAGCCTTTGCAGGTAACCAGGGCATGGAACTGCAGACCCTGATGTCTGCAAGTCCTGCTTTGGGAATGCCCACCCAACACTGCCTGGTACTTGCACAAAGATTGAACTGATGGAGATTCTTCGCTACAAGACTGCAGCTAACAAGATCAAGAACAAGAGTCTTGGCTATGGGGGTGAGCAACACTGATGCAGAATACCTAACAAGCAGCGTCATTTTGGTGTCATATACAAAGTAAGGTTATTACAAAGGTATTTAGCATTGCCAAGTCACTCTCTTGGCAAGAGCTTTGCCACAAAAATCACTTTAACCATTTGGCTAGAACACTAAGCTTAAGTAACTGATAATCTTTTTTTGTCCTTTTGTTTCTCCCTTTAAGTATTACAAAAATCAGTGTAGCGGAAAATATTGAGAGTTTCTGATGTATTTATATACTTTTTTGTAACAATGACATGCCTATGGTTTTCAGTTATGCAGAAATAACATTCACATATTATTGTTCATTGCTTATTTGCATCTAAAAGAACAGCTTCCAAAAATGATTCCCTAGGGGGTCATTACTGAACATTACGAGTTTTGATATTCAGCATGGTTTTAGTCATTATTATTATTATTGAAATAATTAAAGAGCCTTGTTGGAACAAATCAAAAGTCTACCTAGTCCAGTATTCTGTTCTCACAGCGGCTGACTAGAAGTCTGCAAACAAATCATGAGTACAACAACTCTTCCTCCTAGTTGTTTCCCAATAACTGATGCTTTTAAACTATTGAAATTAAACATCATTGCTCATTTTCAAAATATATTTGGTGCTCTGTTCCCAACAGCTATTCAGATGAGTTTGAATTCCATCAGTACTAGTTATTTTAACATATAGCCCTAATTGTACTGTAACATGGCATATTGCTATACATATGCTGCACTCATTAATTTGGCTATCAATGAATTTTAATCTAGAAATACATTAAAGTTCAATTGCATGTTAAAAATGCACATTTTCTACTTCAAAATAATAAACATGAGCTGAAATAAGAGCAAAATAGGACATAACCTTGACATATGTTCAACTTGAAATATAAGGGCTTTTTGAAACCGGCCCCCCAAAATTAATTCTTTTGCTGCTGTAACAGCAACAGATACTAGAATGTGTTACATATCCAAGACAGCTCACAAAATCAATTTGTGACTCTGTGCTCATCCTGAGGTGGTGGAGTTGTGGAGAGTCAGCTGATTAGTCCCAGTACTGTCAAGCCACTTTTCCGGTTAATATGATTAAACACTACAACACACAAACTTATTACATCAACAAACCTACCATAAGAAAGAAACCTGTGATTAAATCTGCATTACCTACATCTATGTGCAACATGTGACCTTCCTCATGCAATGAGTTTGTTTGGAAAACAAAGTCAGCTGCTAGTAGCTATCAGGCTACTGCTGTATAATATGCAATCCAACTTAAAAGATATTTAAGAGATATACTTGCCTTTAGAGATGTGTCTCCAACTCACACGAATGGAAATCCAAAACACAAAACAACTGTATATTACAAGAATGGCAAACTGTTTTACAACCCAAAAACTAGTATTCCCAAGGTTGACAGAGTCAATGCAATCTGAATTTCTCCTGAAGCAGTTCCTCTCAGTACACCAGGTTACAGCTCAGGCACTTTTTATAAAAGCAGCTTGCTTGGCCATAGACTTGCATCTCAAACTGCTCTGTTCCACAACTCCTCCCACACACTTGTTGACTACTCAGGTTTCAGTTATTTTATCCCAAGCAAGACCTCTGAATTACAAGGACAACAGATTAGGCTCAAATGGGTCAAACTGGCCAAATTTAATTCCTAAAGAAAGATTTGTTGACAAGTCCTTTCTTTACAACAAGAGAACAATAAGCCAAGACAAAAAGCTCTATTCTAATTATATATCCAGGGTGAACAAATACATATAGAGAGGAAAACGGGATCTCAGCAGCAGCCTTGCCACTGCTCTATGCTAGTCAGATGCCTTTTAAACACACAGGGTTCCTCTGCTAATACCCAATCAAAATGGTTGGACACAGCACACACAATTCTGCTCAATGCATTCTGGTAGATACTTTAAAACTAGTTTAGACAGTTTCAGCAAAACAGACAATCCCCAAATAACCCACAGAGAGCTTGCTTCTCATGAAGGGGAGGTTAGATAAAATATGAGGCATGGTATAAGAACGTAAGAAGAGCCTGCTGGATTAGGCCAATGGCATTATGTTCTCACAGCAGCCAACCAGATGCCCGTGGGAAACTTGCAAGCAGGATTCTCCCCTCCGGTGGTTTCCAGCAACTGGTACTCAGAAACATTACTGCCTCCAACTGTGGAGGCAAAGCGTAGCCATAATAGCTAGCAGCTATTAATAGCCCTCTTCTCCATGAATCTGTCTAATCTTCTTTTAGGTTGGTGTCCATCACTGCCTCCTGTAGGGGCTAGTTCCATAGTGTGCTGCAAAAAGTACTTTCTTTTATCTGTCCCAAATCTTCCAACATTCAGCTTCACTGAATGTCCATGAGTTCTAGAGTAATGAGAAAAACTTTTCTCTATCTACTTCCTCCAAACCATGTGTAATTCTATAAACTTGTGTTTGACTCAGTTTAGACTTTTGTTACAATGTGCTTACTCTGTTTTTTCTCATCTACCATTGTGTTGCCCTGTCACCCAGTGGGGCAAGGAAAACTGCAGCCTGATTTGATTTGATTCATATATGGTACTATTGCTACTTGCTACCAAGTGCAGATCTTGGTGACCTTAATTACAAAATTAAGAAAAAGCTGAAATTCAGGATCCTTGCTGTGCCGTGTCTGAAATGCTCCATTCTGTATTGCACAGCGTCTAAATGACTACTCTGTAACTTGGTTCCACTCCCAGTCATTATCAACAAAAAAACCCATAAGGTGGCAATCTTTTAAAGAGCCGTATATGAAAGGGATCCCATCTGAGAAGAATGGAATAGTTAGAGCTGCAGAAAGCTTATGAAATATACATGTCACAGGACGTGTGGATACCACCTTCACATATTTTAGTGGTAAATGGATTTTACACTGTGCAAGCATAGAAACATGTACTGGTACAATACAGGGATGTCCCCCTCCCCCAATCAAAGTAAGATATAATGGTTTGAAAGGAAAATGAAACATATTCTAGTCCAATGCTTTGCCCCAATGTTCTGGGGTTTGAGGAAATAAAAGATCAAGTTGAAAGGAAAGAAGAAGGTATTTAAAATAGTTTTCACACTTTTCTAGGAACTGATGAAAATCTTTGAATTGCATGTGATTTGGGCTTTATGTGCTATCCCTGAAACATGACCCCCCATGCAAGTTGAGAGTTGCCTGTACAAAGCCCTTAAAGAATTGGGTCCAGTGTACCTTCAGAACCACTGAAATCATCTGGAGGAGCACTGTTAATTGTCCCCAATGTTACAAAGGACTAACTGACTATAATTAGAAGTTGGGCATTTAGTGTTGCTAGTCCATGGAACACTCTTGCAACAGAGATGTTTTGTGCCTACAGTCGTTTAATTTTTTATTAGTCTGTCACCTGAATGATTATCTGCATATGTATTTTAATTTCTGAATGATCTTCTATGTTTTAGAGTGTAGAGCACCTGATATTTTTAATGAAATGGTGGCATAAAAGTCCTTGAATAAAATTTCCCCAAATACCTACATTTGACAAAAAACACATTCCATTTCATTCTCCTATAGTACTGTTAGACAGATTGGCCCAAAACTACAATACTGTAATAATTCCTTAGGTCTATTGTTCTTCCCTCTTGGGATGCGGGTGGTGCTGTGGGTAAAACCTCAGTGCCTAGGACTTGCCGATCGTATGGTCGGCGGTTCGAATCCCCAGGGCGGTCCCAGCTCCTGCCCACTTAGCACCCCTAAGTGCAAGTAGATAAATAGGTACCGCTTTATAGCGGGAAGGTAAACGGCGTTTCCGTGTGCTGCGCTGGTGCTGGCTCGCCAGAGCAGCTTCGTCACGCTGGCCACGTGACCCGGAAGTGTCCTCAGACAGCGCTGGCTCCCGGCCTCTTAAGTGAGATGAGCGCACAAACCCTAGAGTCAGACACGACTGGCTCGTACGGGCAGGGGTACCTTTACCTTTACCTTTTATTGTTCTTCCCAGTTAAATGACCATTCCCTTATCCCTTGGCACCCACAATTCTACTCACAATAAAATCATTTTCTTCACTTAGAATGCAGAATACATTTTAGTCAATGAGTTGCTGTGTTACATTATAGACCAGCCAGATATGTATGTACAGAGGTTGTTGAGATTGCAAATGCGGCAACATGTATGATAATGACTCAAAGGCATTGTACTACATTCAAAGACATGTGAATCAACTATAAACTGTTCTTAATTTCCATAAAGTAGATGGAGCTGGCTTTCTGCTAGCTTGATAAATGTTAACCAATTTAAAAATAGCAATATATAAGCAGGCATTTTACAAACATAGTTGTCTAAAATGTTGGACATTAGCTGTACAGTAGCAATATGAATGTTCCTGCCAACTTAATGTATTAGAGAAGGTCAAAATGGTTAGTTGAGCAGCCACAATCTCTAAGAAAAACTTAAACAGGAGACCAACAGAAATTAACATTTTAGAATGTAGGTTTATTGTCATATTTATTTCCAATATTTTTATAAAACAAACAGGACACAAATAAACAAAGCCAGTAAAAAGGAAGGAAGAAAAGAAGAGTAAGAATTCACTTATCAGGGGAAAGGAGCCAAAAATAGTTACAACAAGAAAAAAAACTGTTCACAGAATTGAAGAGGTACCTATGAGACAATGGGTGGTGGTATGCCATGCACTCAAAAGGGTGCAGCACTCAAGACTTCTACTCTTTGGTAAGCAGATGCAGAGGATTTGTTCTTCAAGTATTGGAGTGCTAGCCATTTTAACAATAGAAGGCATAAACATCTACCTCTTGTGGGCTTCTCAATATTTTAGAGAGAGGTTCATGTAGGAGAATCTTAGACCAGTTTTCACATGATTTATCTGAAAGCACATCTCTTCTAAGAAGAAAGCCACTGCTGGCCATTGCCACATCATGTGTAACAATAAGTCAGGGTTGAATCCACATTGCCAGCTTTTAACTTCAAGTTGTTTATTGTTCTGAAGAAACAGAATTGTGTCAAGTCGGTTCCAAACATCAGTTTTTGTTGTATTAAATGCAATCAAAAGGTCCAATGCTGAAAAGCAGATAGTGGCAAGAGTTGATGTAAAAGTCCTCAAACTGTGGCCTATAAATCACAAACTCAATTCAGGTGATCCATAAAAGGTTGCAGAACAGTGCTTGGTCCTGCACTTGATTATTATTTTTCTGATGGAGATCAAGGTTGTTTTGACTTAGCTGGATTATCAGATAGGGAAATCCATGATTTTCACAATATGATGCTGATTTGATTATGCTGGTGCTAAAGAAAAAGTGCTCTTAAAATATGAGTTGTGGTATGTGCTTTGATTTGATTAATAATAATAAAGTAGTCAGAGGAAAAAAAGCTTGCGAACAAGAACCAATGAACATCAGCTATATTTTTCTCTTACAAGACTACATTCAGCCTTCCTTCCACAGTAAGCTAGCAATACTTGAATTTGCAAAAGTATGGTACTGCCTCAGAGTCTGTAACAATCCTGGAGGACTTGATCAGTCTTTCTTGTACTTAACAAATCAAAAATACCTATGCACAAATGACACTTGTGAGTGTCTAGATACCAAACCCTCTTGAGAGGAATATAACAGAAAATGAAAACTTCCAGCACATAAACACCAATACAGCTGTTCTCAGTAAACCCAGTTGTCCTGCTATCTGTAAACATGGATTACACCAAAGCATAAGCTTAGCATGGTTGAAGGAACTGAAATGAAACTACCCTCTGAGAACACAGCATGCCCCTTTGGCTACCACTACTGTGGGGAGGAACAAAGTTAGTTCATCCATAATGTATGGATCCAAAAATGACCTATTCTGAGGGCAGTGGCAAATAAAAAGCTTATAGGATAGCCCATGAAAGTACCGTGGATAGAGGGGAGGGGGGGCCCTGCCATTTTGGGTAGGAGAACGTAATTGGTCTCACAAGTGAATTTGCAATCTAAAGAGGGAAACACAGGGAGGGTGGTTAAAAAAATGAGACATGTCACTGGGTCTGGGAATGTTACAATGCAGTGGAAGGTGAGTAGATGTAATCTTCCCTTGGACTGTACCACTTGGAAAGTTGTATGACATTGAGGATACAATTCTGCAAAATTGGCAGATGTTTACTTCATCTCTAAGCTGTGAGAGCCTGTTAATAAAAGCAACCATATGAACCATATGAACTTGAGTATCCATATGTATATGGCTGTGTGTCTTTCCTACGGCTCTAAGTCAGTCCCAGAGGATCCAGGGACCAAAAGCAGGGGGAATAAAAATCAATGATTAGTATTTTTTCAATGAATTTTTTAAAAAATTATGTCAGAATGACATTTTCACAAAATGTTGTGAATACTAAATTTCCTTTAATTAAGTATGGTAATATTAAATTTTGGTATCATATGGTATAAGGATGTTAACACTATAGTTTACACCTCAACTGATCAATACCTCTGCCAGAGACATAGTTTAAGGAGGCGTCTGTATGTAAGTGATGAACCAATTTGATCACTTCTCAAATGTTAATATTTACACAGGCATTTCATTTTCATCTCATGAAAACAAATTGCTCTGGTTTGCTCAGTAAATATCAAGCCCTACTTCGACCTATCACTCACAGGCATTTCATTTTTGTTTGATACTCTGTTTTTGTGAGGATGGGGCTGTGCCAAGGCAGAGTGAAGAAGAAAGAAACAGCTTTGAAAAGAAGAATCATGGAATTGTAGACTTGGAAGGGTCACCTGAAAATGGCAGCAGACTGGAAGTGTCCTCACTCAGGAAATGCTTAAACAACACAATGAGTTTCAGACCAGGTTGCTGGGACAAAACAGTTGTCGTTATTTAAGAATAATGAACCATGATGAACGCTACAAATAAATTATAATACAGGTCAGGGATGCCAACATGGAACCCTCCAGATGTTGTTTGACTACAACACTCATCATCCCTGTCTACTGGTCATGCTGGCTGCTGCTTTTGGGAGTTGGAGTCTAACAATCTCTGGAGAGCACAATGTTGACTATCGCTGTTCTAAGTAATCTGAAATGTTACAGGAAGAAACAACTTGCAACTTTCTATATACCAAATTCAGCTTGCTTTACCTACCCATTCTCTTCAACTTTTGCCCAAAAAGGCTGCATAAGTTTACAACAATATGCACACACACATTACAGACAACCTGCCATAAAAAGCCACGGGTAACTAGCCATAGGGGCTAGTAGTGACAACTGATAAAAGGAAGAAAGGGCAAGTAATGGCACCAAACAGACACATTCAAGCTAAATATTCTCTAAAATTGTCATAATGCCGCTTTACAACCCATCTCACTATGATTTTGAAAAGAAACAAAAACTATAGTAATTGGAATTAGAAAATTTGAAATATTTCCATTTTCTTGGTAGTTTATTCAGCTTGCATTTGGCCTGGGAACCTGGCAAGCATAATCCCTGCTACAAAAAATGAGCAGCACAACAGCACAAGTTAAGGTTTCTCTCTTTATCAATCTGTGCATCAGAAAGCTGAAAAGATTCCCCAAAAGTAGAATTGCTCTTCCTCAATTCAAAGAAGAGTTCTGAGGCAACTGGAAGCAGCTAAACATTTACAGCCCAAATCCTTAGCATTTTCTCAGAAGTGTTATTTTGGGCAGTGAGGCTTGTTCCTAGGTAAGTGTGCACAGAATAGCAGCCTTACAGCCTACAGTATGTTTACTCTGACAGAGATCATGCAAGCATGAACAGGAGAACACTATTTAGCAAAGGGCAGACTAATTTGCAAGCCTCCAAATGTTACTGGATGACATTTCCCATCACCCCAGTCAATGGTATGGTAGTTCAATGGTAAGGAATGAGTATATTTGTAATCCACCAATATCTGGTCCCACCCCCTAATTTATGTAGAGGGTATTAATTCAACCAATTGGTGTTCTCTGTTATTAAGAATCATTCTAATCAATTCAAATCTGAATCGCAAGAGTGGAAACTATTCACAAACTGCAAGGAATTTCAGGCAGTACAAAGCACAAATTCCAATTTTTAACCTTTCGACTCTTCATTCTATTTTTAAAAATCAGAAATCTGAATAGCCATTAATGGTGTACAAAACTGTCTTACAAATGCTTTTAACATGCATACAAATGCAGCCTTAAACAGCAGACTGAAAAGGGAAGACATAAACTTACACATTTATTAAGGTAAGAAATTATTTTCTGAACCAGATGAGAGGCAAAGAACAGAGAACAATTTTCAGCTCATCCAAAGGATTCCACATTTTTAAACAGTTTTTACTGACATGTAGATGAACACATTTGCTGCAAGTGCTGCAGTAACTATTGAAGACATTATGGGCTGTGGAAGCCTGTGGAAGGGCTCCCATTGGTACAATGAAGCTTTCCTCCCTCCTCTTATCCCTGATCTGCTCTGGAAGGTTGGGAGAACTCCCAGAATAGCGTGGGACGATGGGAGAGGAGGGGATTATTCAATCAGACAAGCAGAAATGCTTCTGCTGATGAAACAATCTATTTAGGACTAGGTTGAATTCCACCCTTTATCCAGTTTGACATTCCAGTCATCTAATGAAATGCTTCTTACCATGGCCATGGACTGTTCCTGGACTAAATGATGGCTGCTGCAGATCTTTGGTTGGAGTAAGATAGCCTTCTTTTCCTTGACGCTGGCTCATCTTTCCTGGACTCAGAACATGAGCTTCATCGTTGTTTGTTACCACACCTGAAAAACAAAGAGGATTATTAATTAATTATTCACTGCACACAGTGTTTTACAGAGTACAGGTCCATGCACAAGGAGAAGCAAAGGAGGGGGATAAACTGAAGGCAGGGTATATAGGAGGCCCATCCAGCTCCCAAGAGACTGTGATCTACTTCCAGTTAAAAAAAACTGACAGTGGTCTACCAGAGTTGAGGTGTTTTGGGGGGAGGATGCCCTGGAGTTGTTGAGCTTAGACCAAGTTACAGCATGGCACGGGAATGAGAGGCTTACACCAATGGCTTCACACAAATGGTGGGATTTGAGGGAGGATTTAAAGGAAAGTAAGAACGCACAGTTGTTCTGGGAAATGGTTGCAAATATGGGAGGAAAGGGTGGCATCTTTTGAGAAAGCAGGATTTCTTCAGGGGCTGGAGCTGGACGAGGTAAAATTATGGGCAGGGATGTACTGGATATAAGAACAGGAAGATCAGGGTGGACACATGAGTAAAGACAAATGAATGTCTTCCAGTGTTACTAAGAGTAAAAAGGAATTTGCTGCCCCATGTGGTCATCCCATGCCACTCTGATAACTTTAAAATAGCATTTCAGGCACAAGCCTATGAACACAGCTGCTTCCCAATCCAGAGGTCTATAAAACTTCTTCCTATATCAATTTCAGAATTTTTTGTGTGCAGCATTTTCGGTCCTACCTATACTATTAATCACATCTGTTTAGACCAAACATTCCCAATATTAAATTTCTAAAGCTAACCAAATAGTGGTACCAACAAATTGGACAGATCCTTCCATGTTCAAAAAATGAAAAAGTTATGTCTTAGAGTTGTACACGTTTTAATTAACAGCTTAAGTAATACCCAAAGCATCATAACACCCATTCATAGATTCAATCCCAAAAGAGCATAGCTTTTATAGAGGATTAACTTCCAATCTAATAAAACATACCTGTTTATTTTTGAGATACTGCTGTCTTTTTGTTAATAAGAATTGCACATTCTGATGTCATGTCATGTTGCTTCAAAGCCCCCACTTTTTAAATCTTTCAATACTGCTACATTGCCCTCTAGAGACTTCACTATGGAAGTGCAAATTTCTTAAATTTTTCTACCAGTAGTGATTCTGTTCTGCTCTTGGAAAATACTGCACTCTCAATATTAAAATATTCACCATAAATTTATTGTGGTTAACAGACCAGAGACAAGACCAAAAATACAATGTACCATACTCTTAAGTATAGGGCAAAATGCAAAGCAAAAGCTTGGGTAAAGCAAATTCTAAGGGATATTTATTTTCCAGACCTTTTGACTTACTCATCTGCAAACTGCTCATCTTGTTCCTTAGACTTTTTTTATTATGCTCCTTTTCAGTTAGCTGCTTATTTTATGAGCATTTTAGGAGTATGCATGTATTTAAACACAGTGTGGCTTTTACTCATAATAACCAAGAGGTAGAATCTGTGGAACATGTTCCTTTTCTTTTTGTGATGTTTATGCTGGAGCTTATTGGCAAAAGATTGCCCTGAACTACCTAGAAGGTCAGCTCCATTTTATATAAAATACTTGCTGGGATATAAAATCCCAAAGGCTTCAACCATATAGGTATACAACCATACAGGCTGGATCTTCCAGAAGCCCACCAAAGGGTTGTGTATGTACAAAATATCTAATTAAATTACTCCAACATACAGCTATCCAACACACGTAAGCATGAAAGCATCCTAGTTCTCAAAGCGTTAGTAGAATATCTGAGATGTACCACTTCCAAGTGGAAACTCACATGTTGAATATTTTAGGATACAAATACATCCCATCCACATAGAAAGGCAGGTATCAGGGAGAAAGTTGCATGGGGTTTTAAATATTTTTCAGATGGAGGAACATTTGATTCTGCAATTCGCCACATGCACTTAGAAGCAGAACATCTCAGAGATTTTAACCCCTCAATGATAATTAGGGCGTAATTACCAAGTCTACTCTATCGTAGAGAAGATCCTGACATGACAGGTTAAGCCACTGATTTATCTGCAAAATTTAAAAAAGAATCCTCAGAGCTCCCTTTGCCAGAACCTCCTAGTCTTCCTGAAGATTGAGCAAAATCTCTTTTCCTCAGCCTCTTTTTACATACAGCAACCATCTATCCTTTGCTTCCCACTCAGTTCAACCTCTTTCCTTTGGGAAAGCAGGGGGTCAGTAGAGATTTATCTTGCCTAGGTTGACTTGAGCTGGTCTTGCATAGCTGTTCTCTTCTTACTAAACTACCAAACCCTGTCCCAGTTATAAACACAGCAATATAAACCCACTGCATCCCCTAGTGGCAGTTGCCACTCTGTATATATGACACAAACTACACTTTTCTTCATTGATTCAACGTGGCAAGTGAAAAACATTATAACACTGAGCACACAAGACTTTAGGGAAGGGAAATAAATTAACATATATACCTGATTTTTCATTCTGAATTTTGAAAGGCTTGCAGCCCACCCCCCTCCCTGAATCCTCCATTTCAAATTTCATATGGGTAATATGAGTCATATTGATTTTTATAAAGGAACAGAATTTGTGGTTTTAATAGATTGTCTCACACCTTAATTACAGAATGACGCCTATGGGTCTTTAATATAAGCGTAATGTGGGCAGTAATTATAATAAGAAATACACATAGTTTAGTCTCATACTTAAAAGGTGAAGGCTTAGCCCGCTAGAAGGATTAAGCATTTAGTTATGAGGTAAAGTCTTGGATAGGAGTTCCTTCGGAGATGTTATTAAGCAACCATAAAAGCTTTTAGTTGCTTGAAGCCCACTTGCGTTCAAAGAACAAGTGAGCTGAGCTACCGCATTGGTAGGGAATCTGTGGCCTTCAGATGTTGCTAGACTATACAACTGCCATCATACCTGACCACTGGCTATGCTTGCTGGGGTTGATGGGAGTTGGTGTTTAACAGGTTCCCCATTCCTTGAGGTACAATCTGCTAGGCAAGGAAGGGAAATCCTCTTCTCAACTTGCAGTCACACACACTGAATGTGGATACTGAGAAGAGATCCCAGACACTAACATAAACCAGAAAAACAGGAATCCAAACTCTCACCATTCAGTTCCAGTAACATGATTACTGAAGAGGCACCTTTCAGTGATGGTGGAACTTCCAGGTGAGACAGAACTGCTGCTCCTATATAGGGCTCAGTCTAAGACTAACTGCTGCTGAAGCAATATCCGAGCAGGGCACACTTTGAAAATATGGCACCCTATGCAAGGCTAAAATTTGTGTAACTGCCCCACCCGGTTGTGACTAGACACTATCCAACAGGAGCCCCACAATGCACTTATGACTGGATTCCACTCAGCACTTCCCTGGCAATCTCAACTGAGAAGCTGGGATTGGGCGAGAACAAGTGACAAAATATTGGTGTTTGAATGTTGAGTAAATGCAACATTCACACAGCAGAAATTCAGTTAAGAGCAGATATATTGATAGTCGCAACTATACATTTTTCTTTTTTAAAATGACTACAGAGTGCCTAAACTGTTTAAGAAGTACAAATTCAAAACAGAAATTCACACAATGGAACTAGTTGTGTGAAACTTTGGATCTCAGTCTCTACACATGATGTCTCAAGACTTTTCCAGTACAAAAAGGAGCTTGTCAACCTTGCTCACTATAGTAGTGTGTTACAATTAGTTAAGAGAAGAGCTCTTCAAAAGAATGGTGTCAGCTATCTGAGAAGACTTTAGCAGGCAGTTCCTTTTAATTGTATTCCAACAGGAGTAGTGCTAAATATTGCTTATTTATAGTCCCAAGAGAAACATTTGATAGCTGCCTATATATTTTTCATTTATCTCTCCAATACTGGGTTCTAGCAAGAACCCCTGGCTGGATTAGGAACACGGTACTGAATCAAGGCCTCTCAGCTGCTCTCTCTTCAAAATAGGAGCAGCAGCATTATGCACACTTTTAAAAAAGCTTAAAACAAGTAACACACTGTTTAGCCCCCGCCAAAACGCCATGATTCTTTGCATTACACAGTAAGCTAATTAGAGCTTACCAGGAATGCATAGGCTCCTGAAGAGGAGCTCATCCCTCTTTGCTTCTCTCTCTAGTCCTTCTTTATTGCACTGAGCTAATCCACGGTTTGGCAAAGTGTGGTGTTCAAACCTGGGCTCACAGTTAAGCTCTCATCTTGTTAATTTTGAGTTGTAGACAAGAATAAACCCTGGCTACAGCTCATGGCTAGTTAAGAGAGAACTTCACCACACACTTGGGTTTCGGTGGCATGCTAAACATGGGAATAAAAAAGGCTTGAAGAAGCAAAGCATCTGTGACTTCTCCAAAAGCCTGTGCAGTCCCACAGCCATAGTTCGGCTTACTGGGTCATGCGAACTAGGCCAATGAAATATTCTTCAGAACTATTGCATTATTCACATGCAAACTTAGGCAGATTTAAAGCAAAACTCAGATGATTAATTGAATAAGATTTCCTTCATCAAGCAACAGCACTGCTGTAATAAAATCAAAATACTGAGATATAACCCCACAAGAGAACCTTAGTAAATTTAAATAATTAAAAAATAGCTAAAGATATTTAAGACAGCAAGTCAATATAGAAACAACACAATTCTGTGCTTTATCTATTTGCAAGATCTTTTATTTGTTTACTATCACATGGATGGCTACTAGCTTCCACTTTTCTATTAAAACAGGGAGATTATCGCCAACAGAACAAGGTTACTAGTCACTATAGTACAGACTAAATTATACTCTAATCAACCGAGCCATATATACGTGTTCCATTTTGAGAATGATTTAAATTTAGTTTTCCAACTTTAAAAAAACCTAAGGCCCCTACTATTTTCACATTCTTGTTTATTTTCTTAAGTCACAGCAGACTTAAGCTTGTGCGCATGTACACACACATGTGCTTGCACACAAATGCGCAGTTTCTGTAGTTCAGCTATTCCACCTCCCTCTGGTACTCTTGTGTCTGATCATTCATTAAAAGCTCGGCACTTGACAGTGTCTAGTGGAAGAACCTAATCATGTCACGATCTGGGAATATGATAATATAGCTCTTTACATGTTGTAGCAGAAATCATTTACTTACTTGAGGATCCCTGGCAGTCTTTGATCTCATCATGATGCTTGAGGTGACGTGCAATTGAGTACGCAGAACAGCAGACAAAAGCAGCAAGGCCAAAAATGGAGAGGGAGAATATAGCAGAGGAGGCAGCCACAATTAAAGGCAAGAGAGAGAAAGGGAAACAGCATGTTAGTTTAAAACTAAAAATAAAAAATGCACATCAGTCCTGATTAATTTTCTTAAGAACAACACAGCACAAAAAAAGAGAGAAAACAAAACAAGTGTGCTTAGCAACAGGCCATTATTAGCTTTGCTACAGTTAATGAATGACTAATTTCTCCAGAAGGACAAATACTTTTCAAAATTATTTTTCACTCATCCAATCACATAACACACCAACTTCCACTGTAAAAGGGATGCCTTTTACAATAAAGGAAGTTTAATTTTCATTCAATCTATTAATAGTAGAAAGTAGCTGCAGAACTTAAAATCAAGTCTTTACCTTCAGTTGACAACAGCTAACTAAATTCTACTGTATAATACTACATCAAATATAGTGAGTTAGAATGAAATCTTGCTCTGAGGGAGATGCATACAATATTGTCAAGTATATTATTAAAAATATGGATTTCAACTAGGCATAGTAATTTCTTCCAATAGCAAACTGTGGTAATTGAATGAGTATCAATTTGGAAGCAAAACAGGGTAACCCAAAAAAAGGTGGGGGGGGGTGAAGTGGGGGGGGGGTTAGTCCATAGGCAGCCTTGGGGAAGTGGGTGAGAAAAACGTTTGATGAATAGTATGAAGGTTAAAAATACTTCCTTCCTTCAACTACAGTGAGATAAGTCAACCCTAACATTAGGCAAAGTGAGGCAACTGCTCCAAGCAGAAGCACCACCATCACCAAATGTTCATTCTGTGCAACTCCCATTTCCATTTGTTGCTACACAACCTCTCCTGGGTACCCCTAAACTGGCATGTTTTCTTAGCATGATGAAGAAAGCAACCTGAACATCATGAGAAGATTCCCATTTCCATTCAGCTAAAGCTCTGAATAGAACCTCTCATAGACGGGATGTTCTACAACTCTTTGGGTTCCCACTTGAATGATATAAAATTACATACTGAAAGAATTATACAATATCCTTTGTTATTATTAAGCATTGTTTTAAAATTGCACCATGCATTTAAATTATTTAAAACCTGACCGGCACAAACAACTACTAATAGTACATCAAAACTGTTATCAAGAGTTGCTGTAAAAGGCTGTCAGTCTAAGCAGAGGAAGAGATGCTTGGCCTTCTTCATTTTCGTCTCTCCTCCCCTTGTTCAAACATGTCTCCCCCAGCTGCTTTTCCACTGGGGGGGGGGGTTAGAGATGAGTACAGGGGTAGGGGGAGTTCTTCCTTAGGGAAGAAAATTAGCTGTGGGGGATTTTGAACAATACATTCTGAAGGGAGGGTAGTGTAGTCTTTCTTCCATGGTTACTTTTAATATAAAAAGAAACACAGACCATCACACACATCTCTTTTGGCCCTTACAGATATGGGAAAGCCAGAAACACATGTGTCTAACAGTTCTTTGTCATTCAGCACTTTAGTGGAGAAAGAAAAAAAAATCATGATAAAATCAGAAATGTATGATTTTTAAAATAGTATCCTTTTGGAGGTGTTCTTTTGTTAAAAGTGAAAGATCTGCTATGTAGTCTAAACTTGATTCGTACCTACCTTAATAAGCAACTGTCTAAATAGTTGCATGGCTGAATATTTACATGTTCATTACTATAATAATAATAATATTCAGTATGCATCTGAAATTCATTATGCTTAAACTATGGTGTTAACTAAAAACCTTACCTCAAATCTATTAAAATACTTCCTTCTCTGTTTAAAGATTCCTGTCTGTTATCTCTACTAAAGGAAAAGAAAATGTACCATATTAAATCAAGTTTGGGGGGGGGCTAGCATAGCTCAGTGGTAGACTATGTGGTCTCAGGATCAATCCCTAAAACCTCCAGAGAGGGATGAGAAACATCTCTGTCTGGAATCCTAGAAAGCTATTGTCTGTCAGTGCAGACAATAGTGCGCTAGATCAGGGGTAGCCTTCCAGTTTTTGGTGAGGGCTTGTGGGAGTGGGGAGTTGTAGGTCAACATCTAAAGGACACCACACTGGTTACTCCTGAGCTATGTGGTTCTTAGTCAGGCTGTATAAGGCAGCTCCCCATGTTTCAAAAACATGGGGAGTGGATCATGACACACTCTGAAGTAGGTTAAACTAGCAACACTTTTGCTAAGAAAAGTAGGAAGATCTGCACACAGTCAAAAATAAAAATAACAATCAGGACTGTGTCCCGTATTGCAGATAAAAGGTTATAAGCGAGTTCAGTATCTGAAAAGTTTGAAAAACAACTTGCTACAAGAGAACTTTTGCCTTGCATTGGCGGTAACATAATTAAATAATGTTCAAGATTATGGAATATGTTTGCACTGATAATGTTATGGAGGCACTTTGGGACTGTTTGAAGTTAGCATAACACATCTGAGAGCAATGCTACACATTTTAACGGACTTTTATTTTAGTTATAGATTTAAATAATAATAATGGTAAGTCAAACTGTCATGAAACAATAGATCGAGTGTTGCAAATCAACTAGAATAATCACTTGCTAAATGAATGTCTTCCAAGCTCATTGTGAAAACTACATGTCATCTCTCATGCAATGCTTTGAAGAAAAGAGGAGGAGAAAGACAGAAATAGCATCTTAAGCATAAATGACTCAGATGAGTCTTACAATGGAGCAACTATATTATCAGTACTTACATGATAAAATAGAGCAGAGGATAGTCTAGCCACTAAGACCTCCACAAGCCTGTACAACTGAGCAAATGCCAACAAGAGAAGCACTGAAATGGGAAAGCTGAGTGAAGCAGATAAAAGCTGATCGTCCAAGATTATTGTAATGGCCAGTATGTAAATATTTCAGCACTGCATAGCTAATTACTTTCAAGGAGCTCCTAAGCAACAGGCTAACACACAAGTCTACTGAGATCTGCTACTGCTATATTGTACTTGTGAAAAAAATCCCTATATATACTGTACTGCCGCAAACTAATTAAAAGAGCTAAACTACAATTTGACATATAAAAATCACAGCTCATATTATGTAGGAAATAAGCAAGAATTTAGTTTTTCAAACTCTTACAATGTAGTAGTTTACTTGTTGAATATAACAATTTATATAGAAGAAAATGACTTTTTCAAAAACTGGGATTCAACATTTTCTATCATGTTGCTTACCTAATTAGAGATATAGTTATTTCTTTCACTTGTTCATTTAAACATTTTTCTAAATCTCAAGCTGATTCTGGTGAGCCTAGAATACAGGCACATCCATTAGAGACAGGAAAAATGAATAATTTCACTAGTCAATGGCATCTATTTGCCTTTGATTTTTTTGTCCTGGCCACAATATCATTAAATTGAAGCTTTAAATTAAGAAGTATATTCCAATTTGGTTGTGTTATCTCACACTTTTACCTTCCACATAGTTCAGGAAAAGCAGCCCAATTTTCAGAATGGCGTTTTGTTTAACACTGAGATCTTCTATGCTTCTTCTATGCTTTTTCTGTTCTAACAATATTCCAAATCTTTGCAAACTACCACATGATGGAAGGCGGTTGCTTTCACAATTCTTTAGCTACCACTACCATTTCCTGTTGCAGTTGCTATATATTCTGCTTCTTGTGTAACCCTGTTATTTCTTATTTCCTACCAGGTTCAACGTGAGTTTTCTACTGGACCAGTTTAAACCAGCTGTCACCAACCTGGGGCCCACCAGAAGTTTGGGACTACAGCTCTTGCCAGCCCACCCATGCTGATGAGAGTTTTAGTCCAAGAGATCTGGAGGGCACCAGGTTGGTGGCGGCTGGTTTAAATTAAATCAGAAGTGTGAAAAGGGAAAAAGCAAGCAAACTGCAAGAGTTTATAAAAAGTATATTTGATATTCAATTTGTTGGGAAGTTTTTACATTGTAGACACGCAAGTTATGAAACACTGCAAGGTTCTACTCTACACTTTCTACTAAAATTCATCTGCTTTTGTGGTTTAAATTAGGTGCTACCAAAAGAACAAACCCACCAAAGCATTTCCCTCTTTTTTTCTTTTTTGGGGGTAGGGAATTCTTCTGACGATATGTGCTCAAACCTCAAATAACTCTCTTTTACTCACCTTCCCAGTGGGGAAAATTGTTGATGTTTATTGTAAATGGGAAGGGGCGCTCCTATTCCCACTTACCTGAGATTAAGTCCTCCTGAACTCAATGGAATTACTTCTGAGTAGACATGTTTAGGATTGCAGTGTTAGTTGGTTGTGAAGCTAAATGGCTGTCTGAGGAAATGCCCTTTGTTTAGGATTTAACCATTGCCAGTCACTATGTACAAAATTACTTACCGAAGTTCTATCCGGCTCCCCTTCAAAGCTAGTTGTCTCCATAATGAAGCAGAACTTGTCTTTCACTTAAAGTCCTTCCATTCTGTATCTATCAAGAAAAAACACACCTAAAATTAACTGTGAATATAGGTAACATATTGCAACTGAACGAATTACGTTTGATGAGTAACACAGCAGGACACATTCTTCACCACCAATACTATTTATTTCTAAAAATAAACAAGAAAGCAGTATTTGTAGATGATATACTGCTGACTTTGTTAGAAAATAAAGAAAAGGTAGATAGGTGAGCAAATTTTGTTCTCCAAAGTATTTACACGATAGCTAACTGGATACAGATCGCTATTCAGTAATAGGCTATGTGAAGATTACTTGACTCTCAATTTAAATCAGTAAGTTGATGAAAATAAGCTGACGATACAATGAACAAGCTAGAATCGATTTCATAGTTCTTTGCAGTTCAGTGGTTGTCAAAGAGTGTGGCAAGCCACACTGGTGTGGCAGGAGGGGATGGCAAGTGTGGCAGGAAAATTCAAGGACAGTCTAAGAAATATTTAAACATTTCAGTGTAATATAGCATATAGTATCAAAATAGTTGTTGTTTTTTAATTTGCAGAATATGGATAGATATCTTTTCAAAATGAGAGCAAGAACGTCAAGTGTAGGGCTGCCATACATTTGGGATTCATCCTCCGAAAATAGCGTCCGGGCAGATTTCTCAGAAAGCAATTAAAATGTCCAGGAAAATCTGGGCATATGGCAGCCCTTTTTGGGGGATGAATTTCCTAAAAAATAACTCAAAAAAACCTCAGCAACTTTTGTGCCTGGATTTGAACTTTTTGAAATATGGCAACCCTAACCAAGTGATACTACAAGCTCACATCGCTCATTGAGTTTGTATAAATACTTAAGGTACAAATGTAAGAGGCTCATTTATAATTATATTTTGGGAATGATTCATGTTTTATACTTTCTGGGTGTCCCAGGATCATATTACAAAGTAATTGTGTCCCGTGTTATAAATCACGCACTATTAGGAGCTCTTTCTTTTTGCTTTCCAATGTATTTCTTATCCATAAAAAAGTTGGTGTTGCAAGAGCAATTTTTTTTTCTGAGAGTGTGGCCCAGAGAAAAAAGTTTGAAAACCACTATTGTAGTTGATGTTATTAGCTTTTGGGAAATCATGAAAGGACTTCCCCTCAAGACATTATATGAGCAAAAACACAGAAAGCTGTTTTAAGCATAATTGGTGCACTGGGAAGTTGGGGGTTACAACTGAGGAAGGAAAGGTCAACACTTTTTCATCTGATGCAATCTCCATGAAAATAACACAGTCCTCCAGCAATTATGGTTTTTTAAAAAAGCTAAAGTTCCATGTGGTGTGGTAAGTGAAAGAGAGGAGGGGTGAGTGGGTGCTATGTGTGGGGTTGTATGAATGCATGTGTGTGTGTGTGTGTGTGTATACAAGAGAGGGAATGACCCCATCGACTTTTTGCATTGGGTGCGTCTAAAACAGGCATGTGGCCCCCATAAGGTTAGCTATAAGGGGATGTGCCCCTCAGGCTGAAAAAGGTTTCCCATACCTACTGTAACCAATTTGCATATAAATCACTTCTGTTTAAGAAGTTTTGAAGTACCATTTCATCATCATTATCAATGCCAATTAAATTCCCAGAATCCTGTGTATACCATCCTCAACAACTGGTCTACAGTATCTGCAGCCATGATGTGAACTGCTCGCAGAAATTGTGGTTTCCACTAAATTTTCTGTATTGAATATAAACAGTACTATCCAATAGTACTGAAAGCACAACACACAGAAATTTTTTGCCGTTGTACAAGAACTACTGACAGTGACTAGTGCTGGAAAAAGTTTATAAATCCACCCTTCCCCTATAAAAGAAGCCAAAATAATTTTGTTATTGATGTTAGCAACAACAGAAATGCCATAACAGAAAGAAGAGTCTTTAAATCCTTAAAATCAAAGCAGCAAGATGGTGAAAGAAACACATCCCAGCAGGAAATGTTTCTTTCATTCTCTCTAATAACACACAAACTTCTAGATAGAGACAGATATCAAAAGCTTGTTTGCATCAATGTATTTGAGCAATGCCAGGACAAAAACAAATCAATAAAAATCTACGCAACTAACAACCCAATCATATGCATATTTACTCTGAAGTAATTTACTTCCGAGGTGCCAGTGCACATAGCATTGCAGATTGAGGTCCAGTTGAAGTATAAAGATCCCACTCCAATGAACCACTGTTTATCAATTCAGGAACAAGCCTTGTACCTTTCTAGTTATTCCTTCCCACCTTCCATCATACACTCAACATTGATTAAGATACCTGGTTTGTGAAGCCACAGCTTCTTGTGTTGTCTGAACCATGAAACAGTAGTTTTAAGGCTTCCCCCAAATCAAGACCTGAAAGTAGAATCAGATCCTGGTTTGAAATGAGGTGGGGTTTTTTTTGTTCAAACTTCCTAGAAAACTGTGGATTAAAGAAACCATGAAAATTCCATCAAAGGTGGACACACAAAGGGAGAGGGAAGCGTTAGGAAAAATATGTGAACACTATCATTATCAGATGAAGATACTAATGTCTGCACTGGGCCTAAAGAAAACTTCAGCTGAATTTAACTTTTAGAGGTAAGGCCTCATACTTACTGCACAGAACAGGCAAACCCCTGATTATTTTGTTCCGAACAGCAGTGGAAGCCATGGTAATGTTAGCAACTCCCCCACCCCACCCAGCAATGTGTAAGGCTACAAGTTCATGCATCCATGCATTTTGCTGTAACTCCACCACAGTATCTACCCCCATAGGTTATCTATGCAAAAGAAGAAGGAAGGGGTGAATTTGATACTGCCTTCTGGAATATACCAACTCTACATGGCCACCAAAATGAAATTTGAATTAAAATATACATACTAAAATAGAATGGCCAAATTGCATGTTATTTCAAAGTTTTAAGTTTAGTCATTTGCTTAGGACACAGGACTTACACATTTGGGGACAGCAAAGGGTAGGGATTCATTGGTTTATTCCAGCCTCACATTTAAACCACAAAATCTATACGAAAATATGTATTTTAAAATGTATTTAATCTCAATGTATGCATTCTAAACATATTTTATCCTAAAACATGCATTTATAAAATATGTTTACACTTTATAAAGCTGAGAACTGTATCACAAAATTTAAAGAAGTGCAAAACCTGAAGATACTTATATTCCAATCAGTGTATTATTCCAGGGGCTGTGATTTAAGTCAATTTGCTTAAAATGTGGGTCAAATGAAGTCTCCACCATCCCCAGCAAAGGACTTCAAAATAGTCACTGCTTGGTCATGTAACACATATTTCTTCTCCAATCAGTTACAGAGAGAAGTTTCTGCAGGCAAAAATTTTGGCTGTATATTCTAAAAATAAAGACAATTCTAAACAATGATACATGTTCTCTTAGCCAAAGATATTTATGCTTAACATCACTTAGACAGAAATGTAAAATTCAAATTTATAAATGGGGAAAAAATACTACACTCACTAATCCAACAGATGGGCATTTACAAGTATTTTCCTCATTCAGCAATTAAGGCTTAAGTGAGAAGAAAATGAAGTAACACCTCCAACGCTTTCAACATGCAACTGCCACCTATTTCTATATACTGTTTACAATTAACCTGCATAATCATTCAGTCCCAAAACATGAAAATGCAAATTGTCATATTGTATCTTCAGAAGCAGAGGAACAGATATTTGAATTCTTTCCCTATTCGGCCCATACCTAACCATTAGGCAAATTCCTAACACCATAGTAAAAACACCTTTTGTCAACCAGAAGTTGCAATATGTAGCAATATGTATTTACTGTGAATCCCATGGCTTACCACATTTATGAAACTTGCATGGTCATTTTATCCATTTAGTACTACGAAGTCTACATAATTACAATGTTTCTCATTCACTCAGATGAGACGTATAAGCTCATTTACTCAGAGTAGTTTTCAAGCAAAAGTTTCTTCTCTATTCACAATCTTCCATTTTTAAAATGCTTTTTACTGAGCTTTTAAACAACACATACGAGAAACAGAAATCTAAAAATGATATCCAACAGTCTCACACAAAGGAAAGTTACCATAATATAACCTTCCCTGTTACGTGGCAATAATGTTACTTCCCTTTCCTTAAAAATCACAAATTCTGTGTCAAAGTACTCTTGCAGTCCACTTGGTATGAAAAGTTGGGCCAACCTGTTACAGATCACTGGGCAACAATTTTTTACTTTTTGAATGTTGTCTAGATTGCTACAACTGATTTAGGGTATTTTTGCACTGCTGAATCAGGAAATGGCATCCGTTTCTCTCCATCAGGTCAGGTTTACTGTAAACTGAATGGTGGGCATTGATAAAGGTAAGTACACGTAAATTGCATGTTGCTTCACCATTTTTTAAACTTCAGGGCTTGAACTTCCGTTTCTTGGAACTCCTGGAATGCTCAGCGGCAGGGAGGCCTCTCTTCAGAGTCCAACAGTAGTCGGCCATCATGACTGCGTCCCAGCAACCCTGATACCTGGTGTCCATCTCTTTCATGTCCTGATGGAATCTCTCCCCCTGCTCATCAGTCATTGAACCCAGGTTCTCAGGAAACCGGTCCATATGTGAAAATAGGTAGTGCATCTTCAGGCTCATGTTGCAGCCCAGGTTTCTGAAAGCAGTCAGCATGTTGTTGACAAGTTCTGCGTAGTTTCTGGCCTTATTGTTGCCAAGAAAGTTCTTCACTACCAGAACAAATGCCTTCCACGCTTCCAGTTCCACTTCGTTCACTGAGTTTCCAAACTCTGGATCTCTGATGAGCTGACGGATCTGAGGACCATCAAAGATGCCAGGTTTCAACTTATCCATGGTCAATCCTGGAAAAGCCTGGCACAAGTAAGTAAAGCAGTCACCATCCTTGTCCAGAGCCTTGGTGAACTGCTTGATTAAGCCGAGCTTGATGTGCAGCGGTGGGAAGAGTATTCTGTCTCTGTCCACCAGGGGGTCGTTGATGACGTTCCTTTCTTTGCAAGGCACCCATTCCTCCCGCACAGGCCAGTCCTTCTTCGTGTAATGCTGAACACGGTCCCTACTATCCCACATGCACAGAAAACATGGGTACTTGGTGAAGCCAGACTGTTGTCCCAACAAAAAGTTCACCATCTTCAGGTGAACACAAATAAACCACTTATGCTGATCATAACCAATTTTCTCCAGCACATACTTCACCGCTTCATAGTTCTCCTTCAGTGTAGTCGAGTGAGCCAGGGGTATAGAGGCAAACTGGTTGCCATTGTGTAGCAGAACACATTTCAGTGATCGCTTGCTGCTGTCAATGAACAGTCTCCAATCTTTGGGTTCGTACTGTGGCACTCCAAGCTTGAGCAGAAGCTGCGCAATATCTGCACAGTACACCAAGTCCTTCTCTTCCGAGAAAAAACGGAGGTACTCTTGATGCCTGTTGCGGAAGAAGCTGATGCGAGCACTGTCAGAGAGGAGGTTTTTTTCCTTCAATCTGGATGCCAACAGTTCAGCAGAGTCCTTTGACAAGCTGAGGTCGTGAACTAGATCATTCAACTCCTTTTGGGAAAATGGATATGGAGCATCATCTTCAAGAACCACTTCTTCTTCTTCATGTCCTTCAATACTGGAGGCATCTTCGTCACTAATGTCAGGAAGTTCTCCAAAGATAGGCACTGGAATTTCATCACAATGAGCTACAGGACGATGTGCTGATTGAAGATCAGGATACTTCGTGGGGCGACTGCCCCATTAACTTAGTTTTGATCCCCCAACTTTATGCTTTGCTGCACCAATTTATGGAAGATTTCGAGGTTTTATGACTTCAAACTGATCCCTTTTCGACATAATCATCCAGAACTATCGGACCTGAATACTTCTTGTCATTAAAGTAATCATATCCAATCAAAACAATTATTTGACATGGCATTTTACCCCCACCAACTTCTTCTAAAATGCTCCACACAAGTGTACATGTGAACAAAAACGTAAAAAAAGACATGTGGCCATAGCTCAAAAACTTGACCTGATTGAGCAAAACCAATGTGATTTTTGGATTCAGTGCATCAGATTCATCCTAAATCAACTGAAAAAACGCAGACAACAAATTTGTTGTTGACCAGTGAATTCATGAAATAAGCTGCCCTAGTGGTCAAATAATTTCAGTAAAGAAGACATGGCTGCTTGTTTTTCTCACTACTATAGTTTATTTAAAGTCAGTCCCTTATGGGCTTCAAAATGACCCAAGGAACTACAATGAGCAAACTTGATTTAAGTGCCGCAAACAAGTTAAATACATGATTAAACATGGTGTCTTTGGAATCGTACCCCACAAATCCATTCAAACTGTTATAATGGAAGCAGTAACAATGTGAGTAAATGTGGGAAAGTCAGAAAGTAGTTATTTCTGACAAAATTTTTACATTGTGGCTATAGTATGCAGCATAGCTTCCACTGCATTTTCAACACAATTACCTGCTGAAATATTAGATGTTAAATTTTTCACACTATCACAGATCAAAGTCAGCAATGCTTCATAAATGAGCAATTCAATTTATTACTGTAATTAATGAAAAAAATATTACTGATCAGAAGAAGAAGGTAAGACTATAAACAGTTACTAGCTTTAAGGAAGATAATATTACCAATAAACGATATCACCCCTTTGGATAAACTCCTGGAAAGGCTACTAATTAAGGTAGCCCTGTTACAGCCTTGGGCTTCTTTGGAATTACTGAAAATCAAGCTTTCCAGTTTATCAAGACAAATAGAAAGGTAAGAATGAGAGGCTGTCATGTGTTAATTGGGCAATGAATCAGAGTACCAAATCACAGAGATACTTTGTGACAATAATGTTAAGCAGTCATTCCAAAAAGGCATCCCATATGCTATGTGCAAGGAAGTACTTTGTATACATGTCACACATTCACGATATCCCATTTCTAGGAGCTCCACTACCCTGTCATGAAGGTGGAGAGCAGAATTCCTATGCCCATAAAGATGATCACTTAGCAACCAAGTGGCAAAGGGAAATTCCAGGGGGACATTTACATCTCCTTTGCCAAACAGTAAACTGACTCTTCATAACAACTCCAGCATGGCATGCAGCAGCTCCCACAATAAGCTGAGAGACCAGGAGGCTTGTAGCAATATGCAGCTTCTATGTTCAGGCCAAATCATTTAGCAGATAAATGTTTGAACAGAAAAGAGACAATGCCAAACTTAATGTCTCAGGATTGCTCAGCTGCAAAGCACACTGCTTTGAATCCCATAGCTCATAATCATACGCTTTGAGAGGGGTTTTTTAATAAAAAAAATACAACCAAGCAGTATATAATGTTGTGAACCAGATAAATAGGTTTTACCCCATTAAGTAGCCATTTTGCTTGGGTTAAACAAAAATGAGTGCCTCTCATATTTCAGAGTTCAGGACAAATCACACTGCTTTTTACTCTTTACCATACAGAGATACTATGGAGGAGTAAGGGACACGGGTGATGCTGTGATTTAAACCACTGAGCCTCTTGGGCTTGCTGAATGGAAGTCGGCAGTTTGAATCCATGCGAGGGGGTGAGCTCCCGTTGCTATGTCCCAGCTTCTGCCAACCTAGCAGTTTGAAAGAACACCGGTGCAAGTAGATAAACAGGTACCACTGCAGTGGGAAGGCCACTCCCCGCAAGGCCCCTTCCACCTGGCCTAGGGGGCGGGGCCCACACCTACCAGCCCCACAAAAGAGGCTCCTCATGAGGCCAGAGGAACATCACCCAGCTATTGTTTTATTGATTTATTGATTTAGTATGCTGTAAACCGCTTTGAGATTTTTATTAAAAATATAAAGCGGCATAGAAATTTAAAAAATGTAATAAAATTAAGTAAACGGCATTTCCGCGTGCTCTAGCTTCCATCACGGTGTTCCGTTGCGCCAGAAGCAGTTTAGTCATGCTGGCCACATGACCCGGAAAGCTGTCTGTGGACAAACACTGGCTCCCTTGGCCTGATAGCGGAGATTAGTGCCGCATCCCAGTCGCCTTTGGGTGGACTTAACTGTCCAGGGGTCATTTACCTTTACCTTACTATGGAGTAAAGTCCAAGCTGTGGACATGATGAGCAGGCTACCAGAGATATAATGGCAACAAGACAGCACAAGAACTGCCTAAGTGAGTCTCCATTTTTTAATTGTATTGTTTAATTTCACTGCACACAGGTGGTGTAGTGACATTAAAGGTTTATTATTATTATTATTATTATTATGCTGAAAAGTTTCACTAACAACAAAAAAGAACATGGAAGTCTCTTGCAGTGAACTGGAGACTTTCTGCAAAGAAGAAACAACCATACCTCTAGGCAGTTTCTTGAGCAACCTGCGAACATTTTAGACAAATTCAAATAATCTGTATAACCTTTGATCCTGCTTGTTCCTGAAAATACATAGCTGTGGGCAAACTAGTGAGCAACTCACAAAGTCGTTCCTAGCAGAAACTGAATACCACTGACAAAATATTGCACTATGTTAGTGAGGTATTGACACAGCCTTTCTCTTAGCCATTGAGGATTTTAATAATAGATAAATAAAACCATCAGCAGATAGCAGAATTGTAAGAATTAAAGATTTTTAAAGATCAAGATAAATAAAAGATCTTTAGTACCAAAAGGTCATTAAATTTGACATCAGATTAGCATATCCAGGGAGAGAATGCCCCACACAGCACCTCTGCTGCAAAAGCCTTCAGATAAAGGGCAGCTGGGGAAAAGAAGGGGGAATTAATGTGTAGGATTAGGAGATCACTATTACCACAAATGCTACAAATTATAGATTTATTCTACTCTGCCTCCAATAATACACACCAAGATCCTTTAAATGGCCAGTAACCACTTTCTTTCACTTCTCTAACAAGTGGGCAAAGACAGTAAAATAAAAGCAGAGTCAAGATGAAAACGAGAGAATGGAAATGAAACAAGAGCAGCTAACATATGCAGAACAAGACACCATAGCAGAAACAGGATAGTAGGAAGCAAAAGGTAGTCACCACTGCCTTCAACTTTACAAATCCTTAGTCAACAACTAGCTTTATACAATTTTAAACAGAGGAACAGAACCACATAACAATGACTTCACTAGAAGGAGAACCTCCAAGACATACTTTTAAGATTGTCTAAAAGCTTTGGAGCACTTTTTCTGGAGTGCAGCTATATATCCTGATCCCCATCATTGGACTTGGAACTCACACTGTCACCACAAGCAGGTTGTTTAAAGCTTTTATTTAGCAATTCAGTACGGCGCACAAACGTGAGCCTACAGGTTACAATGTCATAAAGCACAGAAGACCTCTAAGGTGCATGACTAGGTATTGCTAAGACGTTTATCCAACAAGTGACACATATCCTAGACTCTGCTTTTGAATGCATGGGCATGACTATTTGTGCAGCAAGCAGCCCAAGTCTGAAGACTGGCCAAGCACGCCTCTGAGCAGACTGGGCATGCAGCACTGGCATGAGTGAAGATGAAGATGAAGGCATCAAAGCTGGCTCACTACCCATTTTCTACCCAGGTGCCTCTCTCAAAGCAGACAGCCACTCCCTCACAGGAAAAGGGACTCAAGGCAGCTCACTTGCAAGTACTGAAGCCTTCAGAAGGCCCACAGGCAATTCACTTGCAAGTACTGAAGCCTTCAGAAGGCCCACAGGCAATTCACAGATCCCTCCTGTGGATCTGAACCTCTTCATCCCCCCCACTTCCTGTGAACCACCCACTTCTTGGGTTCCTGAATCATCAATCCCCAACCCACAAGAGCCCTTGTCCAGATTGGATTCCTCCAGGTCCCTGAGCTCCTCCCATTCTTCCTCTGAATGATACCACCTTCTCCAGGAATTCTCCAGATGACTCAAAACACCATATGGACTTGGGCCTTCTTTGTGGTAGCTTCCTCAATTGTGAGATCCACTTGCCTTACTTCTCTTACCTCTCACACACCGTCACACGCCTTTTTTCCGCTTTCCACACTTAAAACTAATGTTTTTAAACTGACAACAAGCCTCCTTACTGCTATATGAATCTGCAGTTTGAACAACAGTGCTGCAGAATCTTTGATAAGATATCATAACAAGTGTAAATTTTTCTAAGTAATCTATGCAAGTCAGCCAAGGCAACCATTTCCCAAATTATTTCCAAAGGCGGCAAAAGCAGAATAAGATCTTGAAGACCTGATAGAGTAAAGTAAGTTTACAGACAGTCCTCAAAGCACTTGTACAGATAGAATCCCCAAAGGAAAAACCATTTGAGAATTGTAAGCATACACTGAGAAATTTGAAACTAAATCAACACTTTAAAGGATGGGAGGAAAGTAGAGGAATACAAAATAATATTAAGACAAGGAATGCATGGTTCCAAAGGCACTCATACACTCTAGTTTGAAGAAAATTTGCCTGGTAACTCTGCATAAGAAAAAGAGTACACAATAGAACACTGGTGCTATATGTGGCACACTAATTTATCTCTGACCGCTAGAGAAAACTATTATGCAAAAATATTATGTGAAAACAATCATATTTAGGGAATAAGGAACAAATCTGGGCAACTACATATTTTTTAATGAAATGTTACATTTTATATCAGATAGTAATCTGATCTATGTAATTCAGTGAAAGGGGTTTTTTTTAATGCATATTTGAATTGCACACTAGACGACTGAGCTGCAGTCTAAAATTAAACTAGCATATTGTTCTGTTGGCTGCTACAGATATTTGCACAGCAGTGAAACCAACCAATATTTGTTTTTGGTTTAGAGTTCTGTTCTTCAGAGAGCCAAGATCCAGTTGCATCCTTTTGGGGATTCACAAAAATGCCAGCAAGGTAAAGAAAGAAAACAAATTACTTGTAGTATATGTGCAACATATGTGAAATGGCTAGTTTTCATGAGATTTTTTAGGACTGAGGGCCCTTGAAGAAATGTAAAAGTAAAATTACTCCACAGGAAACAAAAATAATGTTTGCAAAATTTCTAATGGAATTAGAATCATTTTACAGTGAAAAAGATTTTTTAAAAGCCCTGCATCTGTCAAGACTCCCAGATATATTAAAGGTAGTGTGCAATAGAAAAGCAAATGTCAGCAGACAAACTTTCCAATCATAAGCTGATTCCGACATGCTTGAAAAAGTAGAACTTGGAAAAAGGATACTGGAGGTAGAGTCACAGATTAAATCATACTCAAACTGAATTTGTACAAGGAAATCCTGTCTGCTCTCAAATGGGAAAGAAACATTTTTGCTATATGGAAGCAAAATCACTGAGATTTCTGAGAAAGGCAGCCCAGTGGGGAAATATATACCGTATTTTTCGCCCTATAAGACGCACTTTTTCCCCTCCAAAAATGAAGGGGAAATGTGTGTGCGTCTTATGGGGCGAATGCAGGCCCCCTGGCTTCAGCGATAGCAACGCGAAGCCTCCAAAGCCTGCGCTCCGGAGGCTTCGCGTTGCTTCCGCTGAAGCCAGGGGAGTCTGCTCTTTGAGGCTGGCGGTGGGGAAAGCAGCGCTTCCCCCATCGCCCGCCCCAGAGGATGGGGGCAGCAGGAAGGCACGCGACGCCTTCCCGCTACTCTCCAACCCAGCTTCAAGGCTGGCGGTGGGGAAAGCAGCGCTTCCCCCATCGCCAGCCCCAGAGGATGGGGGGCAGCAGGAAGGCGTGCGACGCCTTCCCGCTACTCTCCAACCCTCCTGTGGGCTTTTGTGGGAGATGGGGGAATTCCTCCACCTCCCGCAAAAGCAGGCAAAAGCCGTGCGCTCTTTAAAGGGGCTCCGCGGCTTCTGCTGGCTTTTCTACGAGGGGGGGGAATTCCCCCACCTTCTAGAAAAGCCCGTAGGAGCCGCGCACCCTTTAAAGAGCGCGCCGCTCTTGGGGGCTTTTCCTCGAGGAGGGAGAAGGGACTGACTGGCCATTTCAGTCCCTTCTCCCTCCTGGTCAAAAAGCCCGCAGGAGTCACGCTGGGCTCCTGTGGGCTTTTGCGGGAGGTGGGGGAATTCCACCACCTCCCACAAAAGCAGGGAGAAGGTCTTGGAGTAGCACACAGGCTGCGTGCAGCCTGTCCACTGCTCCCAGAGCTGCGGGGGGGGGGGATCATATTTTTTTACTTGATTCCCCCCCCCCTGAAAACTAGGTGCGTCCTATGGCCCGGTGCGTCCTATAGGGCAAAAAATATGGTACCTCAGAAAGACATCCAATAAAGAACGAAAAAATCTTTACTGCAATCACTGTTACTAAAGAAATGAGGCAGCAGGGAGACTGGAAGGAATACAGTAAACGCGGGGCAAAGGAGATAAATGCACATATTACTGAAGGACGTATAGCTTTTTCCAACAGTCAGCCCTCAAGCACCTGGGCAATCACAGAAACAGAACTATACACTTGCATGCACGCACTCAAAATCCTGTCTCTTGTACAATGATTTATAAGACAACCACATTTATTATAAACGTCTATGCTGAAGTATTCTTCCACAGCTGTGTGGTCTCTGTAGTTACAAAAAACAAAACAGACGAAGCAGTCTCCTTATTAAATTCAATAAACTTGTGTTGGCATGGAAATGTGCAAGTTTTTTAGTTACACAGAACCATGAAGCAGAAGTGATCTAGATCACAAGTTCACAAAAATCAGGATTAAGGTTTTAATCACTTTAAACTGGCCTCTTCACAAAACAGTATTAGTTGACCAGACTAAAGAGATTTGTGTATGTAAATAAGCTCTATTTTTTACTGCCCAATTCAAGGTGCTGGTATTTACCACTGAAACCCTAAACAGGGCTAAATATTTGAAACACTCCCTTCTTCCATATGAACCTGCCTGTCGGATAAAATAATAATCCAAGACACTGCTGTATACCCTACCACCAACAAAGGGTTAGTTAGCAGAAATATGGGACAGGGCCTTTTCTGTGGCAGCACATTGCTATGGAATTCTCTTACTAGGGAAGTTAGACGGTCTCCATCACTGGCCCCCATGACAATTTGAGACTGAAAGTTTAACTCTGCTCTTTTTGGATTTTGATATTCTAATCCTGATATTGTTTAAATTGGTTTTTATTTCATTTTAACTTTTGTAACCTGTCTTGGAGCCATTATTAGGGAAAAAGGTGATATATCCACAAATAAATAAATGTTTGGTGTTATATACATCCTAGATGTTGTAACAGAAGAATTCACTGGGTCATGGACACAATACAGTAATCAATGCTGTTTAATTTATAAAAGGTGAGCCAGTGGCAATGAGCCACCAGAAACTAGAGCTAGCCTCATTTCCAGAGTCAAGCATGAGCAGTCGGCAATGTGGAAAATGGGATTTAAAAGATCCCACTACTCCTTACCTGCTATCATCACTGCTGATAATTCTCTTTTCCCCACCCCTATTAAATTTCCTTTTGTCTTTTTCCTTTCCTGTGCCCCACTGCATTTTTTATGTTATTTTTTAACAGCAAAGTATCCAGAAGCTAGATTCTGGTGAGGTTCCCGAATAAAAGGCTGTAAAACTCTTGTACTTGCAACCTACCTCAACTTGGTGACACTGCTGGTAAAAACAGCCCTGCCTCTACAGATTCATGCAAACAGAGACCTGTTCATTGCCACGACAACTGGCAAATTATGTATGCATGCATCATGCTGGATTCACCACAAAAATATATCCTCCTGCACCTGCAGTGAGTGCAAAAGACATGTTGATGTTTGCTAGGATAGAGGCAGCATCAGCACAGGGGAGGCTGTTTTAAACAGTCAAACCAACTATAGAGTATTCTTAAACCTGGCTTGGTACTAAAAAATTGCCCAATCTTGCCAAACACAACTGCAGGCCATATACAGAAAGTCTAGCTGGTCCTCTGACCTTGCAACAACTCATCCTTTCCTCAGATGTTTTACAACACATTTTTTCCATTATTTTCTGTAGCTGCAGAATTTCTGAATGGTGCAAGGATGCACCACAGAACTGAGGGAGAGCTTCTATTGATTCAACTCTATGTTACAACACCAGTCACAAAATCTAAAGTGTGAACAGAATCATGGTCTAGTTAGAAACATGTTGTTGGCATCTGTCTCCAGAGACAAAGCAGTGCACCTCCGGGGTTAAAGTCAAACCGCTGCGTTAGCAGCACCTGAGTGACCTCCCTGGGATGCAAGCCTGAACAGTGTGTATGGAGGTCCTGGGCTGTCCAGAAGAAAAGATCCCTCCTCTTGGCTTTGATGATGTGGTCCAAAGGAAAGAAAAGCAATACGTTTGGCACCAGCTTGGCTGCAGGAGTTGATAGAAGGAGGCGTACAAGGCGCCATCCAATTGTCTTAGGGACTCCAGATTTGTGTAGGATTTACTCCTTAGCCTTTTCATCTCCCAAAGATATCCCGCAAAGCAGCAGAAGTTTAGAATCATAGTTTTCCTTCTCCTAGATGGGTTACCTTCCCTTCCCTTACCTTGACAAGCCCCATTTGTCCCTCACTTCCCTCTGCAGCACATGAAGAAACCGCTTTCTTGACCGCTGGACCCGTTATTGGTCTCATCCTCTTAATCTGCTGGATCCTATCTTTGAATGCAGGGGAAGTCCCTAACTCACTGAGGGTTTGAGACACATCAGTTATACTCACCTGGTTTAGCAGGCCAGTTGAAGATGTTCCCTGGGTGTGGCCACTGTCACATGCTGACAGCTTCTAGGAGCCACAGGTGAGAACTGAGTGCAGGGTGGGGACAAAGGGCACAACATGTCCCACTAGAGGTAGTATTTCCCACCACAACACCCCATATACCCCTTCAGAAACAAGCACTATATAAATTAGAGGGATATGCTGGCAGATAAATTTGCATAGAACCAACTAGAAATTGCATTCATAATTATTTAGGAGCACATAATACATACCTATCCTCAGAATAAATAACCCAGCTGCTGTCATACACTCAGACTCCTAGTAAACAACTGACCAACCCACTTGCACAGGGTTGACTAATTGGAGGAAGGAAAGCAAGTACTGAAAAATTCATGTCAAGTTGTGGGACCTGCCAATTATTGGCAATGACAACAACAAGGTAGGGTGTGATTACTTTGCAACTTATATGGCACCACCGTATTGCCTGGTTTTCTTGCTTAAGCCTCTTGCAGCACCTTTCAATTCCCCTCCGCCCGCAAATTGGTTATATATATATATATATATCCCTTAGCAGCTCTGCAGAGGGGCAGGGTAACTGGCACCCTTAGTTATAGGTGGAGGAAGCAAGAGAAAAATTGCCTGATTGCCCTCTATTTACAGGAAGTTACAGAAAACTGAAAACACGTGTTATAAACCGAATATATAAATATGATGAATTCAAGTAGAGTACGGCACATTAAAATGTGCCTTGTCAGGAACCTTTATTCACCTGACCTATTGTTACAGAGATAAAACCCACGTGGGCAAGACCAGAGAGCAGGTATAAGAATTAGGACTCACTCCCAGTAGTTACCAGTTTCCATCGCTTCCACCCCCGCTCCCTTGGGCCACAACAGCTCTTTAACTTTTTTTTATGACAGCAGCACCGGAGTCCCCTCTCGCCTCCGTGGCTGCTGTCAAAACCGCCAGGGCTGGGAGACGTGCCCAAGGTCACGCCGCGCCAGCGCCCAACCCGGGACCCCCCTCCCACAGACTCTCGTCTGAATGCGCAGGGGCCCCACCCCCGCGTCTTCCCCACCGCCGCGCATCCTCACTCTGGGCCAGCAAACGCCCAGTGGGACAAGGGCGCCCCACGGCTCGCTAGGACAACGCCCCCACACCACCCCAGTCCCGTCCTTCTTACCTCGGTTCCCAGGGGTCCCCGGGCGAAGGGGCGGAGTGACCCCCTCCGTCCCCCGGACCCGCTACCCCCGGAGAGAGGGGCCGGGCCAGAGCGACCAGAGATGGCTTGAGGAGGAGAAAAGCGGGACGCCGCTGAGGGAAGCGCTGCCTCCGCCGCCCCCCCCCTCACGCCGCCGCTCGCGCTGACTGGAGCCGGTCGGCCGCGCGCCCGCCTGCTCGCTCTTCTCCCCCTCCCCTCCTCACTCTCCCTCGCGGACTCGCTGCCGTTGCAGGTTCGGAGTCGCCGCTTGATGCTCTCATCAACGGCCGCCGCGCTACCTCTCTATCTCCTCCTGCGCACAGACCCTGCTGTGGAAGGGGACCGGCGCGCGGAGGGCGGGAGGGTGAACCTTTCGCGCGCAACCACGCCCTTCTCTGGGATCACGTGATAGGGGATCCTGGGCACGGCGCTGAGGTAACAGGCGGAGACGCCGCCCTCTGGGGTTTTAATTTTTTTTAATCCGCTGGTTCTGCAGAGCTACATGCAGGCCTCGCGCTGTGGGCCCGCCCTTTTTGTCTCGCGGTGTCCCTGCGCAGAACAGCCTGGCGAGAGAATACGTACTTGGCCCCAGTTCACACGCACGCATATAAACACACGCGCGCTCTCTTCTTTCCCCAGGGCCAAGCAGCTCAGGACTTAGGGGGGCCGGTGCGCGTTCAGGGCGCCACCCCATAGACAGAAAAGGCAATTTTTTGAACTTTTGCTGCAGTCGTCGCAGCAGGATATTTAGCCCAGATCATCACACCCCCGTCTCCCTCCCATCAGGTTTGCAACCTCTGGAACTTCATTACTAGGGATTACTAGGGAAGATGTGGAATAAGCTCAAATAATCGTAATCTTTTTTCCATTAGTTTTCTTCCATTAAAACAATGTTTTATGTAAGATCTGAACTGTTGCTAAAAGCAAATTTTCGCTCATTCATCCGGGACCTGAAATTATGTTAACATTTTAACCTTCTGGTTCTGCAATTATCCAGCTAGCTGCTGCTTCCTATACATAGCTGAAATCATTATCGGAGTTCTTCGTGTTTGATCTTGCAGCCCCCTCTCTAGAAACTTCTTAAAACACTCTGCATCTTTCGGACAAGCCGCACTAATTTGGAAGCATACTTTTTGGATGTGTGATTCTCTACACTGCCCCCCACGCCTACTTTTATATGTAGCTTAATAGCTAAATATACTTGTGTAATGGACATGGATGGCTTAGTGATGGCTGCTTAAGACTAAAAGCTTGAGAAGAGTTATGTGTGCTTAAGCCTATTGAGTTCAGCGGGTTTAGGCACGCCTCTCTTGATAGGATAGGCTTGGATTGTACACCATAGTTGGTGACTGACTGATTGATGGTTGTTAGTTACTGGACACCCACCTACTGTGGTGCAGTTTAAAGTTTTACAGAGTTTTCCTTCGAAATGGGCTACCAAGTTGAGTTTTTGTAGAAGGCTTCCAGAAAGGGGTGGGGAGAGCTCCAAGAGAATTTGCTTTCTTACCACTTTTATTGGGCTAACTTATACAGTGGTACCTCAGGTTAAGTACTTAATTCGTTCCGGAGGTCCATACTTAACCTGAAACTGTTCTTAACCTGAAGCACCACTTTAGCTAATGGGGCCTCCTGCTGCTGTCGCGCCACCGGAGCACGATTTCTGTTCTCATCCTGAAGCAAAGTTCTTAACTTGAAGCACTATTTATGGGTTAGCAGAGTCTGTAACCTATAGCGTATGTAACCTGAAGCGTATGTAACCCGAGGAACCACTGTACTGTTGAGAGCAGCTATATAGAATTGAGATATAGAGAGACAAGGAAGTGCCAGCTGATCGTAAAGCATATAAGGTGAGTGGGTGTTTTTAGTGTTTCAACTAATACGTGAAGGGAAAGAATTAAGAAACTGCTCCTTCCCTGCTCACAAGCACTAGCTTAAGTGTGGCTGGCTTTACATAACATGTAGAAGAGAGGCTGGATCTAAATGCAGTGGTAGGAGGTGGTAAAATGAACTACCATGCCAGGTTGCAGTTAGAGCAGCATCCCCAACCAGGTACCCTCCAGATGTTTTGGACTACAACTGGCATCAGCCCCAGCCAGCATGGCTAATCGTCAGGGCAATGGAAATTGTCCAAAATATATGGAGGGTCCCTGTTGAATAAGGATGAGATAGAAAATTACATCCTGGGCAGCTGAATAGGATGGGTTGTCACTGCTTTTACTGTGAACTAAAATGTTGCTTGACTCATAATTCAGAAAACTGTTCTGCATTTTTGGCCTTTATAACAAGCTTTGCAGCTCAGCAACCTTTTCAGTAAGCATTTTTCTGTTTTTCCTTTGTGATATGACTGCAGCACAAAAGCTGCATTATCTGATTCTAATGTTTATTTACATCACAGTTCTGTTCCTTGAAGACAGGTTTTGCTGTCTTCGGTGTATTTTATTAATAATTCTTCCCCTAGAGCAAACCTCTATAAATAAAACTCCTACATAACAGAAATATTCCCAAGAGTCAAACATTAAATGCTCTCCAAGTGTAAGATTTCAATAGATTTGCTAACTCCCTATCTTTAGACGGCTTTGGCTTGTGAGCTATGGAGGGGAAGAAGATGGTCAATGAATCTACCTTCCCTGTCCCAGTTATCTTGTCTTCTAGATGGAAGTGGAATACAGTAGAACCTTGGTTCTCAAATGGCTTAGTTGATGAACAAATTGGAAGCCAAACGCCGCAAACCCAGAAAGAGATGCTTTGGTTTGCAAACTTTTTTCGGAAGCCAAACGTGCTACGCTTCTGTTCTGAGTGCTTCTGCTGAGGTCTGTCGGCTGGCGAGTCCCGAGCACCCACGCAACACAGAGTTGATACAGTATTTGGAGCTTATATTTGGTGATTTTGTTTTTGCGACTTATTCGGTTTATTTGTTTTTGTGACTGTGGAACCCAGTTCAGCTACAGTATTTTCAGAAGCACTCTTGCAATTTGATTGTGTGACTGTGCGGAAATGGACAAAAGCTGCAAAACCAAGAGAACCACTAACAGAACAACAAGTCCATGGGCTTGCAAGTGAGTAGTGATGATGTGGAGGAGTTAGTGAAGGACCACAAAACTGAGCTCATCACAGAAGAACTTCAAAACATTATGATGGAGCAGCAACAGACAGCAACTGAGGAAATATCTTCAGAGCAGGAGGAGAGCAGAAAAAGTGTATCTACTGCAATGATGAAAGAAATGCTTGCAAAATGGGCTGACATGCAAACTTTTGTTGAAAAATATCACCCTGATAAAGCTGCTGTAATTCATGCCACTTACACTTTCAATGAAAATGTTATGTCTCACTTTAGACAATTTTTAAAACATCGGAAAAAGCAACTTTCCTTTTTAGTGAGGAAAAGAATTAGCGGGTCTGAACCAGATGTCAGTGGTTTAAAAAAAGCAAGGGAAGGAATGGTAGGAGAGGAGTCACCGATTGTGATTCTGGAAGAGGACCCCGACCCTCCATCCAAACAACTATCATCAGTGCAGGAAAGAAAAAATTACATTTTCATTTTTATCATGTACAATACCGTTTTATTTATTTTACAGTACAATACATTGTTTATTGCTTTCATTTTATGGATCATTGGTCTCGTTAGATAGTAAAATTCATGTTAAATTGCTGTTTTAGGGGTTGTTTTTAATCGTCTGGAACCGATTAATCCATTTTGCATTACTTTCTTTGGGAAACACACTTTGGTTGTCGAACGTTTTGGAAACTGAACGGACATCCGGAACGGATTTAGTTCGAGAACCAAGGTACCACTCTACTGTTTTCTCAAGAGGGTGTGAGACAAGGATGGACTATTTGATGCACAAGTAGAAATTGCTAAATATATTCACTTGTGAGCTTTTAAAGGGCTTTTGAGAAAATAGTTGGGCAGGGCTCACTTTGTTGTGCTGGATGCCATTTAGATGTTGTTTATACTGTATCAGTTCAACCTAAGGAGAAAATTGGACAGCCCAGCAACCACTATATTTGGAATTCATTCAGATCCTGTTCCTTAGGAGACATTACAAGCAAGTTTTAAAATAAATTGTACATAATATATTGAAATTAAAAGGCTGTTAAAAATAGCTCCATGATGTGTAGCTTTGGCTAACCTATTTACATTTAAGTAAGTTGTAGAGGAGTTGCTGAGAAACATCTGCATGGGTGTTCTGCTCTCATCTAGTAGCTCAAGTGATGCAATGCTAATCTTCTAATTGAGAATAATAATGTTTATGAAACTTCATTAGAGACCTAAATACTTAAGCATACTACTTAAGTGAAACCGATCAGAACAAAAGCAAGCAAGAAACCGGACAGAGCAATTCTCTTCTAACGTTGCACCAGAACCAGACATACACTAAGCACAATGCCAGATGAGCAGCTCTTACATTCAATGCATGCCAAGTCTGGGAGAGGAGGATGAAAACACATCAACCAGAAAATCAAACATTTCCACAGCCCACCAGTCAGGGACTGTTCCAGCAACATAGCCCACATGCAACACTGAAACGAACTCTTAACAGTGGGAACATGTCCCCTTTGTCATAACACACAGCAAGCAAATATTGCCAGAGCACCCACAATTCATCAACCCTAGTGGCAATGCCAACAATACTGCTTCCAATTCCAAAGCACCCTTACAAGTATTCCAATCTTCATGCTTCTCACAATCACAACTTTGGAGCAAAAGAGAATAAGAGAGGAATATCTCCCATTGCACTGAATGCAATGATTTGGAATCGAATTTTTTTCTCCTAGGTCTGGGGCTAGTGTAAAGTTGTACTTTTGATGAGGGTGTGGCTGAAGACTGAACGTTTGTGGGTCCCATGTTAGTGTACTCCTCCCTTGTGCCACTCGGTGTTATGTTTGCCAGGGGATCCTGTGTTTCATTGTAATGCTTTTTGAATCTCTTTAGCTCCTGTGCTTTGCAAGCCTCAGAGCTCCAAGGTGAGGCCCTTTTCGCAGTCTCATTTTATAGCACTAAATGACAGTTGTGTTTAAGAGGCCTGCTACTTCATCATGACACACTCATGAGTCCATTTTCTGCCAGCTGAGTGTTCCAGCTGTAATCTCTTAGCCAACAGATCTTCAGTACTGTATAAGATTGATTAACAAAAGTAGAAGGGACTGTTGCTGAGTTGGGCACATTCATTTATTCTATCACAAAGTAGATTCCATTCTCTTAACATTGCTGGGTTGAGTGGATTAAAAAACATGAGTCTTAGAGCAACTGTTAAAACAGTTACTCATAATGAAGGAAGAGCAAAATTTAGTTCACATGACTTAATAAAGAAATCACATCAGACCTTAGTGGTGTGATTTCATCTCTTTATTTCATCAGCATGAGTTACACTTCTAACAAAAGCACAATATAATTATTTCATTTATAGTCCCTGGCAACACAGAACTGAGAAGTCAAGAACCTCAGCCTTTCAGATCCTGAAATGTCGAAGTCTAATACATAGAATTTTTCAAAGTAGTTAGATTTTGTGGATAAGGATCAGTGGGAAGAAGACAACCAGCAGCCACAACTACTTAGAAATACAGCTGGAAACCACCCTATTAGTCAATCCATGAAACAAATAGACCTACACAATATAAATAACAGATTTCCCTAAAAGTGGGGAAAATATGCTTTTGACTGGCAACAAATACATACATAATCCCCCTGTTCGCCTTTTCCACTGAAAAAGCTATGCTAAAGTTGCCTGTTTGGGGAGGAGAAATCTCCTGTGACTTTGAAAAACACAAGGCAAGCAGAATATAACAAGTGAGTTTTTGTCCCCACTGCATTTTTACACCAGTAAAACCTTTGCCTGCTCTAATTTTGGTTTGGTGTGGCTAATAAAGGCAGAGGGAAGGCCACTGGCTGCCCTCATTCCAGGAATATCCCAGTGGTGAGTGGACACAGCTTTTACAACCCAATTCTGTGTATGCTTACTCAGAAACAAGTTCCACTATGTTCAACTAGGCCTATTCCCAGGTCACTTTCATTGGATTGCAGCCACAGGAAAGGGAGAAAGCCCTTGAGTGCAGAGTCTCCCTCGCTAAGACTTAATGCTCCCTTCTGTAAAGCTTTCAGTAGCTCACTGAAGGAAAATACATTATTTAGGCACTTCCAATGTGGCAGTTAATATTTGCTAGCTAACCCTGAACTTTTACAAAATCCAGAATTAGCACTAATACAGCAGCATACTCTTTGATGTGGGACAACCACACTCAAATCCCTTTACTTGGCAATGTGTTGAAACTCTTTGTACTAATAAAACAGGGATTGATGGACCCCAAACCATCATGAGGTCTAGTGACAAAGTAGAAAAAAATTGTAAATAAATACTTTTTGGGCTCAAGCTTCATTCTCTGCTGTGCTTTTGTGTTCTTTTATCTCCCTTGTTGTACTAATTTGCCGCTATGAAAGTCCTGCTTACCTTTCTCCAGTCATGGATATTTAGTCTTACTGCATTGGAAGAAGCTCACTTCTGAACGTTTCTACTCGTCCTTGCCTTTCTGAATTCAGTAGAATTCCTTCGGGATATTTTATACACAAGAGGAAAAGACAAATTTCAAAAGTGAAGGCACTGAAAAGCTGAGATTGCTGGCTTCTCAGCTGTAACCAGGGAACATGGAGGCCATTTATTACTGTACTGTGTTTTTGATGAAGCAAGCACACAAATGAATCTTGGAACACTTCAGATATGAAGTGGTTTGTGACAGGAGTGGGAAAACTTTGTCAGCCCAAGGTTTTTATTACATTGTGGAGGCTGCATGCCACAAGTAGGCAGGGTCAGAGACAAAAAGTGGGCAGAGTAACTCCTACCTTTGTGCAGAAAACTACATTCCAGTTATGCAAGTGTTAGCAGTTTCTATACACTCACCGCTCACGTGCACATCTTTCACCCAGGCAAGCAAGAAGCATTATTGCAGTTCAAGGACACATTAGAGCCAGGCAAAAATACTTGAGAAGAATGTAGAGCAGATCTGAGATTCCTCAGCCCTTGTTTACTGGGACACGAGCTTTTATATACTCAAGTCTACTGCATCAGATGTATGATGAAAATGGACATCTTTACATTGGGGGTGAGGGACCGTGAAGGATTGAACAAATTAAAAAGATGAGAATGAATGATAACATGAATGAAAAATTACTTCCTAGCTAAGAAGTAGCTCTATCTGAGCCATTTTTTAAAATTTCCATTTTGTATTCCGCAGGCAATCTCTTCTATCATCCCTGACAGAAGAATTGCTGAAGAAGAGAGGTAAATTAAGAAGCTCTACTGGGAAAGACTTCTGCCTAGGACAAAAATAATAATAGTACTTACTTTAACCACTGCCTTTTTCTGGACAAAAAAATTGGAAGAGGTTGGCAGCAGTGAGCTCTCTCAGGTCTGCTTCATATACTGCATTTGTAAGGTAAAACAATTTTGCATGTACATGTGAAAATGTAAAGGATAAACATGACAAGCTTGTTTGAACTTGTGTATTATACAAATACACCTGCCAAAAGCCCCGGCTTGGGTGTCTGATTAGCTTACACCCATTGGCAAACACAGGTGTGTTTTAAGTAACTATCATTTGACTGAACCCAGTATCTTTTCTCATAAACCTGATTTTATACGTACCTAGGTTGGTAAACAGCTTCATGCCATGGAGGAGAAGCATAGGCACACCAACCCTCCATAAGCAGATAATGTCACCTGGGAGCTGGGCATTCATGTGAAAGACTGATTGCATGAAAGTCCTAATTGTGTGATTCTTCTCCCCACCTTACATTTATTGGAAAGGTCTCTTTTGAGAGAGGAGTGGAAAACCTCATGAATAGGCTCTCTACATGGTCAGTGCTTGGAGCACCCAGGTTGCAAGTGATAATATTTGTGTGGGAGATTGGAGACACAACCATTCTATCTCTCCATAATAAAAAGCCAAGTATTAGCTAAAGTATGTGTGAGCCAGGCTGCAGTTCTATGCACACCTGGGAGTACGCCCCAGTTAACACACTTTGGATAGCTACTTAAGCATCACCAAAGAAAAAGAGAGGTAATGCACCAAACCTCTCCCCCCGGCCAAAAATAGAGGACACAGATTTGCAAAATATCTGCATGGGCCAATGTATATGTATTGATGGAAATTTAGAAATAATTACTGCAATTTAAATAGAAATGCAACAACTTCACCACCATGGGGAAGACACCGAACAGATGACTGAATGCCGTCTCAGTGTGTTGTCCAAGTGCTTAAGTGATGATGAGTAACGACAAGCCCCTTTTTAATGGTACTTTGTCTGTATACTGGACTCAGACTTGACAGCCTTTAAACAGGGAACTGTCATTATGAACTAGGACATATGGCTACACTAGAATTACTTTTGACTCATTACTCACACAGGATGGTCCTGGAGCTTATGCTGGCAATCGGTTAGGCTTCCTTCAGTCTATTTATGAGTGAATCGGATGCTCTAAATAAGAATAGGACATGGTCCCAGGTTGAATCTTTTCTGAGCTAGACTCTAGTTCTTGTTTTGACTTAAAACAGTGCTGGATTTAAAAGCTGTGGTTATGTTATCAGTAGTTTTGATACAGAACACATACTCTCTGAAGTTTCCAGTTGACCTCTACAAGGCATTTAAAGAATTACTTCCAGAATAAATTAAGCCAGAATTATAGAGGGTGGTATTCAACTAAGTTTTATTCAGAGCAGACCCACTGAAATTAATGAACATGAATTAGGTCCATTAATTTAAGTCAGTCTACTCTTGAGAAAAACTTAGTTGAATACCACCCACAATATTTACTGTAATGTCATTTAAGCATATTTGACTTAAGTAATTTTTCTGGATTGCATCAAGGGTCAGCAGTCCTTACAGGGATCTAAATAATTATTTGATTTGGTATTATCACCATCCCACAATGTTTAGTTTATTTCTCTTTTTCAAGATACTTTTAAAAGAGGGAAAGAAACGGTGTGAGGTTGTGATGATCTCGAGAGAGAAAGAGGGTTGGGTGGGTCTGGCCTCAACCTCCACTGGCTCCGTCCTTAGCCCTGCCAATAGCTATCATATCTTCCCCAACCTATTTCCTCTTAGGGAAATGCAGACCTTAGTGGTAAGATTTCCCAATCCTTGTTTAAACTAACCTCAGTTTCAGAGTTCAACATAATGACAATCTGCAGTTAGTTTGAACCAGGAAGCAGATGTTTCCAACCTCCATCTTTTCTCACCAAAGGAGATAAACATGGGGTTATGCTCAAGGCTCAGGCACGTTCATTCCCAGATCACTCAACTATGGCTTAACATTATGTCTGAACCAGGCCAGAAAATAATGAACAGCACAGTTAGGGCCACACGGGGCATGGAGCTGCAAAATCTAGGTCCTAGTGTTTTTCTGGACACTTCATTATGTTCCATTCTAGAGAATTCTAGAGAACATGACCTAATTCATGAATTAGGTCATGCCATAATCATTAGAACAGGAACTCGAGAAAGATTCTGTGTGAGCATGCCTTATGGAGAAGGCTTATGCAGGAACACAAATCTTTTGTTTTTGTTGACATGGGACCTTGATATTTCCACCATTAAATACACAATATATCTCATTACTAAGGTCTTTTGTATGCTGGCTTGGTACTATACAAAAATTTCTGAAACAATTTCACATGGCTAAGAAAATGGATACAAATTCATCATTGTTTAGCTGTGTTTTGATTGAGTGATTAACTTCACCAGTAGATGCTAAATATCTAAATATCCTTGACCTTTAACATATCCTATCTTAGGTCTTTGTTCTGTTTAGCTGCTATAAACACAACCTCTTTTCATAATAAAAAAATTATTATAGAGCCTTGTTTTAATTCTATCTGCTTCTGAAAGCTGAATATAAGATTATTACATTGGTGTATTTTTGTAAAAGGAGCTCCACGGCTCTCATATGAATTATATGATGGACATTATCTGATTTCAGCACAGTTATCATTTCTGACAATTCAGCAAGATAATTCTAGTTTTCCACTATCCAGTACCAAAAGGAGGTCCTTTCCTCCAAAACAATCTATTTTAGCTGTAGCTAAAACAAAACATTTTTTTCTCACCAACATTTATCATGCCACATTCCCCATTTCCCACATTTTGACTGTTTCCCCAGTCAAATATAGTCACCTCTACCTGCACAAAGACTTACTTGCTCATAGCACATGACATTTCCATCATATTATATTTAGCTGTTGCAGCAGATTATTAATTTGAGAGCCGTGATGAGATGAATTGCTTGGTAGCAAAAGCACAGAGTACACCTGCTTCTCCTCCTGTTCCAACTGCTGGACTCCAGTATCTGTTTTTTTAAATCTGTTTTATCATAATTTAGCTGTGTTGAAAATGAGTTTGTCATGTTTTCGCATATTAAATATTTGTATCCTTACTTACCTGTAGCATACTCATCTTGATAGCAAAGAGCTGTGGCTTTGAGTTAGTAATATCCTGTGTTTGTTTGATAATGGATTAAGCTTGTTGGGATGCCAAGCACAGTCACTATTAGAGCTGTAGCTGTGTCAGTGAAATTACATATTTCAAAAGCCAATTAATCAGTGACATTGGCCTCAGAGTACTGCTATTTTTGCCTCATCTCATATGGGATAAACATGGAAACTGTTATGAGTATTTCACTGTTGGCCTCCATTTTGTGCTCAGGGGTGAACCAAAGATGGGTTTGACCTTATTTATAATCTTGCCATTGATTTATCTGTGCTTGACCTTCTTGCCAGTAAGATCATGAGGATCCAGAAAGTTCATTTGACTCACTAGAAAGCTATGTTGCAATAATGGTAATAAGGTACTGGTGAACTAAAGATCACTTTCATATGCAAGGCACAAGCTTCCTCTACCACACAGAAATTCGGTAGAAATGTAGACCAGATAAAACAGTAGCATGTGCAAGGCAACAAGAAGTCACTTGCCATAATCATTGTTCTTGATAGGCAAATCCATTCAGGAGGACTATACACAAGGTAAAACCTTCCAGATGAGCCATCCTTGCTTGTTTATATGCCACAGTCTACCACTTACCAGAACCTTCCCTATTACATTACTAGGGTTTTCCATCCTGAAACCCCACCTGGATTTTACCCAGTCCCCTTTAATTCCCTTATTTTGATTGCTTCTTATCAGTCATCATGCCAGCTCATGATGCATTAATTTTTACTAGAAAGCTTATGCTTTGGGTACCTGCCTTGAGTCATCTGGATAGGTCAGGCTATCCATTTAGATAAATAGTATTCTGGAGTAGCAATAGGAAGACTTGATTTCTCTTCACCCCACGTTCATATCATTGACATTGTAAATGAAAACATATTCTCCAATACAATACACGTGTCTGTGATTGTTTTGGGTTCCGCAAGAGGAGTAAAGTAAGAAAATTCAGAATAGAGATAAGATATTATGCTTTCCCTGCTAAATCCCAAGGCACAATGCTCTGTTCCCCCTTGCTCTCTAAGTTTGCAATTAAGTTTGTGCCAATGCATATATCAGCTTTCCTGATAATGCGAGTGAGTGGATGAGGGTTTTTTTTACAACTTGGCGTCACTAAGCCCAGACTTTCTCTCAGATTTTATCCAACAAGAACCTTACAGCAATCTGATAGGAATTAGTAGAAGTCAATTAGAAAATAGCCCATCAGCACTGCAGAACATCTGCTTGGAGACTGCTACGTTTTCATGCAGGTTCACAAAGTAATTTGCTGATAGCTTTCCATTTTAAAAATGGTGTGGGTTTTCACAAAAGGGTAGTCAACCATGTTGCTGCTATCGCAGAGCTCAGCAACTCACTTTTAAACGTTGTTTATTTTAAAAGAGGTCCCTTTGTGGTTTTTCTCAACAACACCCTTTATTGATGCTATGAATTGGCAGCTGCTGCTTCATTCTTTTATACTACTCTTGACTGCTGTGCCGCAGTTGTGTGAGATTTGATTTTCAATCTGAAAGTTGCCAATTCAACATGGTGAAAAGGTCCACAAAAGTAAGTGCTGCTGTTTGCACTCATTTTTCATGACTGTTCAAAGCCCCTTGATTTGCTGCTGCTTCAGCGCCATTTTTTTTTTTAAGAGGGAGTATTCCATTATTTGTTGCATTACTGCATATATTCACATCTCTGGACCAGGTAACAATTGATGGCCATATTGTTGGTTCAATTAAGGCAGTGACATCTCTTTTCTTCTTTTACTACAGTGGTACCTCAGGTTAAGTACTTAATTCGTTCTGGAGGTCCGTACTTAACCTGAAACTGTTCTTAACCTGAAGCACCACTTTAGCTAGTGGGGCCTCCTGCTGCTGCGCCGCCGGAGCACGATTTCTGTTCTCATCCTAAAGCAAAGTTCTTAACCTGAAGCACTATTTCTGGGTTAGTGGAGTCTGTAGCCTGAAGCGTATGTAACCTGAAGCATATGTAACCTGAGGTACCACTGTATTTAGATTTTCTGCTGATGATCTGCAGAACTTTGCAAATGAGCCATGACCCTTTTATATAAAGGTATTTATAAAGGTATGACTGTATTGTCATTTCATAAAAGATTGGGGTGGTGTACAACAGAAAACACCATTAAAAACAATACAGAGAATCATTAAAGTGACTGGCTAATAAAATAAAAATAAGAAGCAGCATTGGCCTATGGGCATCAAAAGGTCTTCCAAGAGACATTGAAACTGTCAGTGATTCAGTTGACTATTATGTTTATATCACTACTGGAAATAAAATTGTTTGAATTTTTTGCAGGCTGTCTCTAGTATGATGTTCTCTTGAGCATGCTTTCTATGTGTTATAAAGCAGCAGGGAAACCCAACCCAGATTTCAAGCAACTGTCACTACTCCAATTACCAGCGTGTTGCTTGGATCAGCATTCTGCTTCTTTTTTCACTACAGAGGGAAGGATATATTTGTTGTTGTTGCCCTCTGCATTTTGCATGTTTCAGCCAGGTGGAAGAATTAATCTTCTCTTTGCAGCTGGATGGAGATGATAACAAGCAGCCTCTGACAGTCTTTTTCACTTACAGCTCCCCCCCCCCCTTTGGGGGCATACTATCTGTAGTACTTGCTTACATAAACAAAATATTGCTAGGTACAGAAGGTGCATCTCTATTGATTCGATGTTTTTAGTAGTGAGGTTTTCCCACACTATGCTCGATGCATTTCCAATATTGTTGGCACCAATGTCTGTCAGAATCTATAATAATTTCTACAAATATAATGGGCTATATTAGGAATTCCTTTTGTTCAGAAGAATGTTTTATTTTTCAGTTAGCCATGGAGTTCAACCAACTAAATTGTTTGGAACATTATCACTCCAACAAAAAGGAGAATCTCTAACCCATTTAAGTAGCTAGCAGCATCACTGCAATGAGACAGCTGGAATTTCAATCGGGGTTTGGAAAAACCCAATGCCCAATGGAGGAATGAAAATTGGGGTAAGTGAGACCATTAAATTGTTCAACAGCACAGTCTATTCAGAAGTTCCATTGACTTCAATGGGATTTACTCCCAGGTAGGTTTCTACACACTATAGGATCGCAACCTAAGAGTCTAAAAATTGACCGCAGTTAGCTTATAGTATATGGCTTATTGAGTAGTAAGAGAGACTAAACAAGTAACTGTGGTTTTGCTGTTATAAGAACAAGCTAGTATAAGCCTTGGACTTGCATGCTGTTCCTTGTCCATCATGTGCAGGAGGAAGAGATCTAAATAGTGGTTTGTTGAAGTCACAATTTGTTGACAAGTCAGGACAGCAACTTGATCCTGGTCAAGACTAGGACCAGTGTGACCTGTGTTTGGGGGTGGGGGGAGATCTCTACTCAGCCATGAAGCTCGCTTCATCCAGTTCCTCATCCCTGCTATTGTCCAGAAGTTTCAGAGAGAAAGTATTTCTCTATTCCACAGTCCAGCAGGTGGCAGGCTATTCTCAGTAACATTGACAGACACAATGAAGGATTCTCTTAATAATTTATGGAGGGTATAATCTTTCCTTACATTGCTTTGAACCTTGAATCCATCTCCTTAAATATTCAAGAAGACATGCCAGGATTCTTGATACATGCCAGATGGGTAGGGTAAAAATAATAAAAAAAAATATTATTTATTTTGGAAATGTCTACCTTTCACACTACACACATTTACTGAGAGGAGATGCTGGTGCAAAACCTGTGTAGCTGTGGCAAACACAATTTCTTGTGTGAAGCAAACCTCACTCCTTGCATTCATAGCTGTGATGGATTGTGACAAGCTTCCTTTACAAACACAGGATTTCCTTCAACAGAGAACAGGAAGAAATGGATATCGAAACATGGTGTTGCAAGTATAATCTTTAGATGGCAAACAGTAAACAGATATATGTTCAACAGGAGATTGTACCCTGTCCAAAGAAAAATAACACCTTACATTTCATTTATTTAAATGAATTACCACTTTCTGGCTAACAATGAGGCTTTGTGCCTGAATAGAGCATGGGCTGGACCACAGCACACACTGGCTAGCCCCTGCCTGTCATTGCCTGGAGCGGCTGTAGTGATGCTGGCCTAATTACTGGGAATGGAAAAGAAGCAGATCATAAAGGTTGTAAAGTGACATTTTTTAAAAGATTAAAAGGGATGCTCCTACCATTAGGCAGAATGAGACAGTCGCCTCAGGTAGCTGTTTTTGGGTGTCAAAAAGGATAGCAAATTGCTATCTATAATATTATTGTTACAGACACTTTTCTGCCTCGGGTGCCAAAATTACTTGACCAGCTTTGGATACTGCACCTTGACTTGAGGTAGGTGGGCTTCGTTGCTTGATGTGCCACAGGCAACAAATTGTCTTGTGTCAACTCTGTTGTCTTTATTTACTGATGTGCTCCAAACTGGCCTTCTCTGAATATGGTAAGCTACTGAAATGCATACAATTTAAGTGCTATAATCCACAATTTGCATTGGCAGCCAGTCAGCAATTGGGCTACATTCAAAGTATTGGGCTTGGTGTACAAAATTATACAACTTGAGACCAGAATACCTGAAAGATGCTCTCATCCCTTATACACTCAACTGATACTCAACTTGAGGGCAGTGGAATAGCTCAGTTGGTAAGAGCATGAGACTCATAATCTCAGGGTTGTGGGTCTGAGTCCCATGTTGGGCAAAAGATTCCCGTATTGCAGGGGCTTGGACTAGATGTCCTTCATGGTCCCTTCCAACTCTGCAGGAGAGAGCATCTTCCAGATACCATCTTATCAAGAGGTCGATTCCACACAATATGGAATATGCACAATATGGAAATCTGGCATCTACTCCTTGGAACTCTTCCATTACATAGCAGACTGGTGGTGTGGTGAGTGGTTTGGGCAAGGCAGCAGCACCATGAAGATGTCCGAGTGAGCAACTTAACTCTTAACAGAGGTGGACCAAGGCCTTCTGCCTCCAGTCCATCTCTTGGGCTCCACCCACTTTATGAGAACTCCAATCCTTAAGGGCCAACCCTAGATGGGCATGTCTGTGTTCCTCAGCCTTCTACCTGCTCTACTCTCTGTTCCATTGGACTAGTGTAGTAGGATGGGTGGTACTCAGTTCCTTTGGCCAGGGGAAGGTGACTGAGAGTCCTGGCTTTTTTGTTTTGTTTGTTTAATATTTTTGAACTTCAGTGGAGTTTAATGTGTCTGCTATGTTTTATAAATGCTGTTAGCCACTTTGAGGACTCAAGTAAAAAAGCAGGCTATAACTCTCCTAAACAAACAAACAAACAACCTTTTAAAATGACTTTCCATTTTAAAATAATCTTTCCATTTTCAATTTCATATTATTGATAGGAGTGATGCTCTGGAAACAGAAAGTTCTTGGTGCTACTTCTAAAAATGCCCTTGGTATACATTGTGGAAACCCTGATTTAAAATCTAAATTTGCCTGTACATCTTGACACCTGTAATCGTCACAAGTAAAGTGAGAAAATATTGATTGCATGTATACTGTGTGTTAGCAAAGCATCCAGACACTAACAAAAACATTAAAAGTAAATACCTATCAGCCTTCCTATATAGACAGAAAATGTTTAGCCAGAGATGCAATATATTCATTTTTTAATTTTAAGGACTCTCTTGTAATTTTACAGCCTGTAGTACCCAGGTTATGAAGACAGTTTCCAATTCAAATAATGGAAATCACAGCTGTAAAATGCAGACATACGAGAAGGGAGCTTTCAGCTGTCATGACTTCAGCAAAGGCTTTGACATATATTTGATAAGATCTGCTATGGAAGGTGCTGAAACAAAGCTGGCTGTTAGACAGATCTTCCTCCCATTGGATGAAAGAGATGGGTAAAAAGAGTTTAAAACATTATTCAAATCCCATGGGACTAGTATGGGGCTTGTCAGATACCATTTGGAGTGAAATTGACAAAGGAACTCCACCAAGAAAAAGACACAGATTCCACTTTCAAGATTTATAGTTTCTTAAATTTATATGCTTCCCAGACACATAAAATGCACCGAGTTGTTAACATAATCATAATAAGATTACAACTGAACACAGCAGCTAAAATACAATGGCAACCGACATATCAAATAACATTGTTAAATATGAGATCTCTAAAAACCTAACAGTGCAATCCTTTCTTCGACTTACACTTACTAGAAGAGAACAGGATTGTGGTAAAAAAAATTCTCTTGCTGGGTGCAACACAAAGATATAATGGGGTTGTAGATGTAGACTGCTGTTGCAATTCTTTTGCGTAGGCATTACATAATGCCAGCATGACTGTAAACTCCACTGTTACGTTAGTGGTTCAACAGGAAAATCTGAAGAGGGCTGGGGCTTGGTGGGGAAGGAACAAGCCTGGCTTTAAACCCTAGGCTTATTTAGAGGTTGATCCCATGCATTCCTCTCCACCTGGCATCATGTTACACCTTCAAACGAAGTGATGCAAGTTAAAACATTCCCTTGAAGTTAGCAGAGATCTCAAGACATCTGTACTGGCACCTCCTCCTTCCCATCCCCACAGTCACAATGCAAAGGAAGATGTTCTTGATTCTTCCTTGGAATCACCTACAGTGGTACCTCGGGTTACATACGCTTCAGGTTACATACGCTTCAGGTTACAGACTCCGCTAACCCAGAAATATTGCTTCAGGTTAAGAACTTTGCTTCAGGATGAGAACAGAAATTGTGCTCCGGCAGCACGGAAGCAGCAGGAGGCCCCATTAGCTAAAGTGGTGCTTCAGGTTAAGAACAGTTTCAGGTTAAGTACGGACCTCCGGTACGAATTAAGTACTTAACCCAAGGTACCACTGTACTTTAATTCAAGCCTGCAGTGCAAAGGATCTCGAGCTGCATCCACAAAGGGAAAAAATATTCCTTTGTGATTGACAGGTCCGTAGCCCCACCGACTTCTCAAAATGACTCTTGTGGGTGGGGTGGACAGATTCTGTTCCGCACCTTTGGCCTATGGGAAGTGTACAAGCAAGTCGTGCCCAGCCTATTACCACCACCTCACTCCTCACAAAGCAGAGAATGGTCCAGCAGCTCAGAGTTTCTTGAACGAGTAACATGCCAGTGGCTATAGGGTGTGCATCCAGGTCTTTGATTGCTGATTGCCCCAAAGGGTGAAGACGCAGAGGGCTTTGGGTAGCTGCTGTGCGTTCACTGAATCAATATGAATTATAGGGAAATGCTTGCACTTCAGAGGCAGGGATGGTGAGGCTTAGCCTGCTGCCTTTGTTCACAAGTACAGTGGTACCTCAGGTTAAGAACTTAATCTGTTCTGGAGGTCCGTTCTTAACCTGAAACTGTTCTTAACCTGAGGTACCACTTTAGCTAAGGGGGCCTCCCGCTGCCGCCATGCGATTTCTGTTCTCATCCTGAAGCAAAGTTCTTAACCTGAGGTACTATTTCTGGGTTAGCGGAGTCTGTAACCTGAAGCGTCTGTAACCCAAGGTACCACTGTAATCTACTGGCAAATAGAGTTGCCTACTTCTGCTTAACAATTTCTTCAATGTTATTATAGTTACATATATATATATATATATATATATATATATATATATTTACACCTACAGCTTTGGCATTCTATATCTTTCTCTCCCCCACCCCACCCCCGTGCTCTTACATTAGATTCAATGTGAGATAAACAGTGAGTAATAAAGAGGTGGATCATCCGGGTTACTTTTTAAGCTCATAAGCATAATGCATTATAGCATAATACAAATTATGTAAGAACCCACTCTTCACAAATGTGGAGGAAAACAGCATAGAAAATGAGGAGGAAGGCCCCCCAAACTCCAATGCAATTAATGAAAAAGCACTGTGATTATTATTATTTCAAAAATGTGTTTTAGAGCACTTAGCTAATCAGCAGCTTAAACTGAACAAGTCGGTCAGAACAATGCAGCTCTTCATTACTTAATTCCATCACACTCTTACTACACTAGAACAGCATACTGTAAATGTGACAGTTCTGGTGGTCCTTGGGACACTGGACAAGTGCTGACCCCTGGAACTGTTGCTCTGTCCCAGAATATCTTCTCACATCCCACCTGGTTTTACAAATCAAAATTGCAGCTGTAAAAACCTCCAGTCATTCAGTTGGCATAGAGGCTGTAAATATGGGTGCTCAGTCAGCATCCCACCACAGGCAGTACCTTGGATAAATGTTCAATTTGTCCTACAGGTGAGCTTGCAATATTAAGCTGCATTGGTAAGGCAGATTCCCTATAGCCATGGCAGGGTAGAAAGCAAAGGCTCCCAACTTTTGGGGGGCACAAAACTATTTTAAAAGAATAATTGTGAGGGATAGGCAGTCTTGGTAGATGCCGAGGGCAGTGTCTGAGAGTGTAATGATGCCCATAGGTTCCATGTTGGAGGTCCCAGGTACAAAATAAAAAGTACAAAATTGTACTGTCCTATTGGGCATCTCTGGGCAGGTGCATTTCTACTGCTGACATCTTCCTTATACAAGTAGTCACAGCCACAAAGTATATAGAACTCAAAAGCTACTAGGTATAGCAGCACACTCTAAATACCGCAGTTTATACCACTGATCACATTCAAGAGCTGTCCTGCAAGCAGTAAGCCTTACTATACTTATTCAAGCAAGGCAGTTTTTCTCCTGGCAGCTCAGACTCAGCATTTTTCTGGAATGGGCACAAAGAAGGGGAAATCTTTCTTTTTTTCCATTCCAGATTTTCCCCACACTGCTACGTAAGTAAATACTGAGGTAAAAGGGTCTACATAATGAGATCTGCTTCCCTGTCTACACTTACCTCCTTCAGAGACTCTGGATGGCTCCTTTCTTTACCCAAAGACTGCAGTTCATTGGGCACCCAGGTTCTTCCAGTTCCTCCTCCTCCTGGAGTTTTCTGGACTCCAGCTTGCCTCTCTGCCTTTTCTGAATTCAGCATCAGTTTATTTGCTCACACCCAGCCCATCATCACTTCCAAACACTTAGTTGGAGTTAGGAAAGTGTTGGTGAACTGCACTGAAAAGGGTAGGATGCACAAGTGGGACATATAAATCAGGATGAATTTGGGATAAATGTGCATTGCTGTATACCTGGCAAGCAAATCAGGATGAATGCTCAATAAACAGGTTGTCTGGAGGAGTCCCAAGTTTTCATTAATAAATTTAAAGCATACCGGGCACCTAGAAGAAATTTTATCCAAGGACAGACACAAGTTTGTTATTAGAATTTTGCATCTTATCCAACATGTGAGACAGGGCCAGGGGTCAGCAAACTTTTTCAGCAGGGGGCCGGTCCACTGTCTTTCAGACCTTGTGGGGGACTGGACAATATTTGGGGGGGGGGAATGAATGCATTCCTATGCCCCACAAATAACCCAGAGATGCATTTTAAATAAAAGCACACATTCTACTCATGTAAGAACACGCTTATTCCTGGACTGTCCACAGGCTGGATTTAGAAGGCGATTGGGCCAGATCCGGGCCCCAGGCCTTAGTTTGCCTACCCATGGGCTAGGCTGAAGAAGAGTGATTGGCTCAGAGTTGCCCAGTAAGCATATTGACTCAAAGTGGATGTGAACCTGGGTTTCCACAAACCTAGTCCAATATACTAAACATGCATCACATTGGCTCTTTGCCTATAACAGGGGTAAGGGAATTTCAGGACAGATTAAAGGAAGTTCTTCACGCTGTCCAAAGCCAACTATAGAACTTGTTGGAAGCCACCCAGAATGGTTGGAGCAACGCAGCTGGGTGGGCAGGGCATAAATAATAAAATAATAAAAACAATCCTAATTTGAGTGGCTTTAAAAGAGGATTGGACAAATTCTTGGAGGTTCAGGCTATCAATGACTACTAGCCGTGATAGATGTTTTTTGCCTTCAGAATAGGAGGTAGAATGCTTCTAAATACCAGTTGCTGAAAACCACAGGAAGGGCGAGTACTCTAGGTCCTGTTTGCTGGTTTCCCACAGGCATCTGAGTGGCCACTGTGAGAACAGGATGCTAGAATTGAGATACATAGGTCTGATTCAGCAGGCTCTTACTATGTTTTTATATGTTCTTAGGGAATCTTCCTGTAATCCTTCAGGTGTTGGTGGACTCCAATTCCCATAAGCCCCAGCCAGCATGGTTGTAGATGATGGGTGTTCTAGCCCAACATCCGGACAGCAGCAGCTTAGCCTCCCTTGGTCTGTAGGGAGCAGCAACTCCCATGGCACTTGAAGCATATAACACAATGGTTGTGTGATGCATTGCACTCATATATTTGACAAGTGTTTTCTTCCCCCCCATGTCTTGAATCCGAGGCAGAATTTCTCTTGTGCACTAGAAATGGCCTGGCTATCCTCCTGACTCAAGCATTTATGGGCAAAAGCCTATTCAGGAACACAGCTGTGTATGAGGACAGAAGACAAGGCAACGAAATGTTTCAGATCTGGTTTGTCCAGTGAATTAACTAGGCTATAGAAGCAGAGGAGTTTTACATAAAGGATTTTGCCTAGCCCTAGTTCGGGGGCTGGGGGAGGCAGAAAAAGAGGCAACTGGGGGCAAAACCTTACAAGGATAAGTCTAGAGATGGCCCACAGAGAACCTGCCAGATGGAGAAAAGAAGGGAAAAGTGCCAGAGCAGGTCTGCATATTACAGCTGTTGGGGGGCGAGGTGTGGAGTTGCGAAGTGAGACTGCCAAGTAAATGGAACTGTGAGTAGAGGTTTTAATGGAAGAAGTGGGTCTCAGCTGATATCGGGATAACACTTATTAACTTCTAGGCAGTACGTGATCGTGACTGACTGTAACAGCACTTGTGTCAGTAGTCACTAACACCAAAGAAACGCACACATTCTTTAAATGCAGAATTAAAACGGAAGGTCGGACATTTCTAAACACCTTAAAAAGTGCAAAAACTTGCTTTTGGGTCAACAGCATGTTGGAAGCCTCGATTCTTTGCTGCCACTGACATGGCTTGACTCGCTTGCATGACCTGTGCGTGGGACATCCTGGCTTCGCGGGTACCGGCCCACGCAAGGCACTTTTCTGAAGTCTACCTTTCCCCCCTCTACTTATGGGCCGCTGTCATTTGCTTTGGGTGACGTGGGTGGACCTAGGCGACCTCCCCCCCCCCATCTAAGGCCCTATCTGGGATCCACGCGCAGCAAAAGCACAGGCGTGAGCGGCGGGGCCCAGCGGCTACTGCTGGAGAGCGTTCGCTTCCTCTCTCGCGCCTCGGCTCTCCCCGTCTGGCGGCCCATCCGCTCTCTCCCCCCCCCCCCCGGCTTCCACCGGCGTAGAGCGCGAGAGAGCAGGAGCGAGGTCGCGAGGGAGCGCGTTACCCGGCATGCAGCGGGAGGCGCGTTCGCACCAAGATGGCGGCGCCTCTGGAGGAGTACGAGAAAGAAGCGGGCTGCGTCCCTATCCTGCACCCTGAGGTGAGGCCCTGCTGGCTTTAAGGCCTCCCTCGCAACCCCGTCAGCCTGGAGAAGAAGCTGGGTGGCGGCGAGAGGGAGGAGGAGGAGCGGGAAGTGGCGGCGGCAGCGGAGGCCTCCGCCCTCCTCTTGGCACTCCTTTCCCAGGCGGGGGCGGAGGTTGGCCCGGAGGCGCGGGCAGGATTGTCTGGGAGGGAGAAGCGGCGGCGGCGGGTGCGCCCTGGCTGGGCTGCGGGGAGGGGAAGGGAACAGGCTGGGCAGGCAAGCTCCCCAGTGCCCAGCAGGGGTGGGTAGGTAGAGGACGAGGCTTTGCCCTGTCGCCCCGCTTTCGTTAATTCTGATTCCCTCACAAGGATATTTGGGGTGTCCTCCTGGGCAATCCGTACCCAATGAACCGCTTTCCCTTAATCACACATAAAGGAGCGAGGAACTGCAGGTGCCCTGAGTTTACTTGGAAAAAAAAGGGGGGTGTCCTGAGTCTCAAAAACCTCAAGAGAGAAGTGTCACACTCCTCTAGTTAAACGCTGAAAAAGGCTTTTGAACCTGCTAATGGCCCAAGCGCGCAATTGCACAATTTAGGGGCCCGCAGGGCAGCTTTCTGGTTTGGCTGTTCTCTGCCTGTTTGGGTAAAAGGATTCAGAGCTAGATTTAAACAAGAGCAATACTCTCTCTGGTCTTGTGGGGTCATTGATCTCCTTTCTCCCTTTTCGCTGTAGAGTTTGGGGCCTATTGTGGCTTACAGCTTGGTCCTATAAATTAGGGGAACAACAAAGAGTGTGGTAGCTCTCTGAGGATGGGCATATTTATTATGGGATAAACTTTTGTTCATTTTTTAAAGGCGTAATGTATTTGTTGATTTTTAGGACATAATACAGGGTGATTGTTTTAAAAGAGGCCCGGTGGAACATGTGTACTCTATATCCACGGTGCCTCTTTTAAAGCACTCACCCTGTATATTTGTTAGTTTTTAAAGATTTTACAAAGTTATGTTTTTCTCTCTGACAGATTAACACAGTTTCTGGAAGTTGCATTAGTTACAGACTAATTAGTTACAGACTTACAGAGAATAGACTTCTTTGTAAGATTTACTGGCTTCCAGGCAATCAGTTGCTGGGAAACACCAATTTCTTTTCTACTCCCATAAGCGTGACTATCAGAAAGATGACTGCAGTGGTGTTATGGGCACCTAATGAATAGTGCTCTGTGTTGTCATTAATAGGTGCCTTAGTTGTTTCTCAGTTACCTGCCAGTGTACTTAAAAATGCCAGTGCACTTAAAAACAAAAAACAAATTCCAACTGTTTCTCTGTCCATTGTGCTTATCTTTCTTTTGAAGATTTATAAGTCTTCTACATTTTAAAAATCAAGTCTTTCCTGCCCCAGAAAGACTAGTCCAGTATAGCAGGGACATATTATATTTTGCTCTTTAGATGCTGGTGGTGGAACAGTAGCAGAGATAACCTGTGCCAAGAAAATCCCTTGGTAGTCATCTTATTTTGAAACGTTAACTTGTCAATATTCTAGAACTCAAAATCTGATCACTTTATAGGGCTGCAATCCTATAATAAATGGTCTTGAAGGCCATTTTTGTAGTTTTATAGCTGCTTCCTGCATACTATAATGAAGGACATGCTTGGGTTAATTATGAAATATTATGTCACTAAAAGGTGTGCCAAATATCGGGGGGTGTTTGGGTTTGTTTTTTTACTGAGCAGATGGTATTTTTCTTAGTCAACTTATTGAGGATTTGTCTAAGACTGTATCTTAAATTTGATAATCCTTTTCCTTCCTTTTGATTTCATCAGTGAAAATAATGTAATTGAAGGTATACAATAAAATATTTATGGTAAAAACAAGTAAAATAGTAGCAAGACATGGCTAAGAAAATGTCATGCACTTGGGAGTATTTTACATAGCAATCCTATACTCCAATTGGGGAGGGGAGCTGGGGAGATCACCACTGTGCTAGTGTAATCACCCCCGTAGTCTGTTTATAGTCAGCCCTGGAAGCGGGTGGGTGAAACACAATCAGAAAATTTAAAAATGGCATATAAATAGCAGATATGTGCCCAGCACCTCTAGAAACATCAATACAATCCACTAGTTGGGAACTTTGCCAGTGAGAGTGCCAACATGAAAATGAGCCAATGAACTGTGTTGGATGTTAGCTTGTTTCAGACAAAGAGTTAACATTAATCACTGTTCGTTAGTTTGTACACTACAACAAACTGTGGTTAAATAAAAAAAGAAGCAAAAGCTTCCAAACTTGATGCAGCTATACCAGAGGAAGAATGCGAATGATGGAACATGTAAGCACATAAGAAGACTCTGGTGGATCAGGCCAATGGCCCATCTAGTTCAGTATCCTGTTCTCATAGTGACTGCCTGTGGGAAACCTGCAATCAGGATTCAAGTACAAGAGCACTCTCCCCTTTTGTGGTTTCCAGCAGCTGATATTCAGAAGCATTGCTGCCTTGAGTCTAAGGCTCACTGCAGCTCATTCCCATGATGCTAAACTGTGGTTTAGCATGATCCCCGAACACATTCACTGAATGTCAAAAAAGAAAAGGGGAAAAAGAAGACAATTTTTGATTGTTGTATCTGGGCCTGTGTTCTCAGCGATGTCCATGCATGGTGTAGTTAAGTCTCTACAATTAATGAAAGCCATAATACTTTTTCTGTGTATTTATTTTCATGCTCCACTACAAGTAGTCTTTTGTTGAGAAAGCCACATATGATACATTTAAAGGCTATTCGGTCATTGAATGTTGATTAACCTTTTAATGATAGCTAAATCATTTTAATGATGGATATATAATAAGGAAATGTTAAAGGGAAACTAAGATAATGGGGAAGCAGGTGGAGAGAGGAGGGGCTGGATCTGAACATTCTCAACAATTCCTGGTCTTTTTTAGATCAAACTAAAACTTAATAGAGATGGCAGAGCTGGAAGACTGATGGTTGATTTAAGTAGTCTTCTTATAGTGTGTGGTTCTGATTCTAAGTTGAGACTGATCAAGAGTGTGATTGAGTTCGTGAGATGTTTTAACATTCTCTAGATTGCTGTTGTAAGTTAAAGTGTATATCCTCAGCTTTTTCCAAAACATGGTTTCTTAAGGTATTTTCTTTATGTAGGAGAGATGCTGCTGGTGGCCAACCAAGAAAAGCTGAATGTTGAAAGATTCAGCACAGACAAAAGAAAATATTTTCACTTTGCACATAGTTTACTTCTAGATCTTGCTTCCCAAAGATTAAGTGATGGCCATCAACTTGAATGGATTTAATAAAGGATTAGACAAATTCATGGTGGATTGATCTATTAATAACTGTTAGTCATGATGGCTGTGTTCTACCTCCACAGTCAGAGGCACTGTACCTGATGCCATTTGCTGGGCATCACAAGTGGGGAGAGTACTGCTCCACTTGGGTCTTGCTTGCAGGCTTCCCATAGTTGGCACCTGTAAAAACAGAGTGTTGGACTGGTTGGGTGTTTGGTTTGATCCAGCAGGGCTCTTTCATTGCTTTTTTCTGGTATGAGACCTGGCAGAGGCAGATAAGAATATTTTGTTCCAGTCTCACAACTTCAGAGGTAATTATAGAGATGGAGCATATGGTCTGTAGACACAGAGATGGTGTGAGACTGCCAAGTAAATGGAACTGTGAGGAGAGGTTTTAATGGAAGGAGTGGGTCTCAGCTGATATCAGCATAACACTTTTTATTAACATGCAGGTGGTACGTGACCATGATTGACTGTAGTAGCACTTGTGTCAGTAGTAACTGACACGAAATAAATGCACACATTCTTAAATGCAGAATTAAAACGTAAGTTTGGACATTTTTAAACACCCTAAAAAGTGCAAAATTGAGTGACTCTTACTTTTGAGTCGGTAACATGGAAGCCCTAACTCTGTGCTGTTGATGAATGGTGATTAGCTAGAATGTAAAAGTCTCACACCATTAATTAATTCTTGACATTAAACATCAGAGGAGCCTTGAGTGTGCAGGTGTATTTTTAGGAAATACAGAAATATCCTTAGCATTTTGTGCTTATTGGAGCTCCATAAATAAGTAATTCTATAGGAAGTGGGCAGCTATGGTGGACACTAAAGGTAAAGGTAAAGGGACCCCTGACCATTAGGTCCAGTCGTGACCGACTCTGGGGTTGCAGCGCTCATCTCACTTTATTGGCCGAGGGAGCCGGCGTACAGCTTCCGGGTCATGTGGCCAGCATGAATAAGCCGCTTCTGGCGAACCAGAGCAGCACACAGAAACGCTGTTTACCTTCCCGCCGGAGCGGTCCCTATTTATCTACTTGCACTTTGACGTGCTTTCGAACTGCTAGGTTGGCAGGAGCAGGGACCGAGCAACGGGAGCTCACCCCGTCGCGGGGATTCGAACCGCCGACCTTCTGATCAGCAAGTCCTAGGCTCTGTGGTTTAACCCACAGCGCCACCCGCATCCCTTGATGGCGGACACTAGTTGTCACTAGACAAGATTGTGGCACAACAAAGGGGGGCTCTGAAATCCATATACGCCTCAGTGTTTTTGGGTGTGCGTGGAGTATACTCCTACTATCTCCTTTGCAAATGGGCTCCATCACCTAGCGCCCCCCCCCCCAAGCCAGGTCACCTGTGGTCTGAAACGGCTAGGATTTTGCTGAGCTCAGCGTTAAGTCTTAAAGGGTTTACAACTTGCACAAGAACAAAGAAACATGGCAGCAGTACCGCCAAGCGGCTGCCTTGTGGCAACCCACGACTGCTACCAAAGGCGTCTGTGTTCCACTTCTAGCAACAGCTCCTGTGGAAGTGCTGAATATGGGGAAGACATCCCTCACCATCCAGGTTTCCCCAAGTCTGACCCTGGGCACAGTAGGGTGCTCCACCAAGTAACCTCACTGCAGCATCCTGCACCAACTGGAGCTTCCAAACCAACCTCAAAGGGAACTTTGCATTGAGGGCATTATAGTAATCCAGTCTAGAAGTTACCAGTGCATAGGTCACAGAAGCCAGGCTGTCCTGGTCCAAGACTTGGAGCATTTGATATATCAGCCAATCCAGTAGAAGGCGCTCCTAGTCACCATAGCCACCTGGACTCCTATGAACAAAGAAGAGTCACAGTGGACTCTCAAATGGCATATACAGTCCTTTGCAGGAAGCGCAACTCCATCTAAAATAGATTGGTTTCATCACCCAACTCCTGGATTGGAATCCACCCACCCATAGTCTTGCCAGGATCCAGTCCATTTCTGCATCTGGACCCTGAGATACGACGGAACTGACTATCATTAGCACATATGATATTCATACTGTTTTGTTATACAAACAACTTCAAACATGGTTCATGAGATAGTAAGTAGTCTTGATAAATACCAGTATTTATTTAACAAATGTGACTAAGATCCTCTGTCTAAACTTGGTAGCTCCAGCCCATGTCTGTAGTGTAAGAACTATCCCTGCAAGGTACTGTTTAATTCCGTTAAGAGTTACTGTGCCTCATCTCTAGTGTATATTTTCTGAAGCAGAAATTATTAAGAGTTGGCTTGTAAGACATTCATTAGCCTATGTGCACAAAACATTGGTGCATGCCATGAAGTTTTTCAGTGGTCTCCTTTCCATTGTTCCCTGCTGGACAGTTGCTTTTATGTCAAAATAGGCTGCACTGATTTAAAGAAAATGTGACGAATGCTAGAATAGCAGTCAGGTTTTCTATTGCAACGAAAACAACAGAGGGTTGGATCCAAAACTGTTCCTGTGTGTTGAACTAGAAAAGTGAAACTAAAACCCAAATAGGTTTTTCCATGTGTGCAGGCTGCTGCTCAAGTGGAATCAAAAGAATTGCTGGATAATTTACCTGCATGAATGTACCAGGAACTCTTTGTGTGCAAATGGCTGTGAAACAGCACTAGCAGCTGTTCTAATTCTTCACATAGCTCTTTGTGTTCAACACAGGGTTTCCTGTGGCATATTAAAGACTGTCTGATACTGCTTGTAATTTTGTGTGGTGTATGTAGAGATGGAAGAACCCTGCTCTTTTATCCACGTGTCTCTTCCATGTCCCTCAATTTCCTTTTCTAGTTGTGTAGCTGCTTCATAACTTTTCCCGCTTTCCAACCCCACTGCCTCCCATTTCTGAAGACCTACAGTAGAGACTGGGATGGTTCTGGTGGGGCAATGGAATAGGACAATGTTTCTCAAACTTGGATCTCCACTCCACTTGTAGTTGGGTCTCCACTCCACTCTCCCTGACCACTGGTCTTACTAGCTAGGGATGATGGGAGTTGTAGTTCAACAGTAGCTAAAGACTCAAGTTTGAGAATGGTAATAATACACTACATAGTTGAGCACATGTAAATCTTACTGAAATCAACAGGATTTAAGCATGCTTAACTGTAGATTCTATTATACCCAGGGTTTTTTTGTAAAGTCTTTGTTACATTTCCCCCATTTAAATTTATGCTACATGAACAAATGCTATTCTTAGAAATTTAACTAAATCCATATGCTGTTAAAGAGGTGTTCTCAGTAAACAAATGTTTGAAGATGTTATGTAAGAATAGAAGAACAGTTTGACAAGAATACTTGACCCTTTTAATACTTCTTAAAAAAACATAGATTGACACAGCAGATTCTATGGACTGGTGAAGTCAATAGAGGAAAATCTCCCATTGATTTTAATGCATGTGTATTTCAGCTTGAATGAGTAAAATTTAACTAATCTGAATGGTCCATTAAAAAAAAAAGTGACAGCTTATTCCATGCCAGCTGTGCATGAAATCACATGATCTTTCTGACCTCCAAATGCAGTGTTTGGATTAAAAGCTCTGGTCATGCATCTGTCCATCCCTTTGTTATGTAAAAACAGCATAAGCATATTGGAGAATGCAGGATTAATCAGTTAGTTAAATGACTGATTCTTGCTGAATAAAATTCCCCTGTTGTTTTCTATTAGTTTATGAGAACTATTTTTGAATATTTTTGAAAAAATGCGATTTGTTAGGGCTGTTTGCTTTCATAAATTGTTTCAAACATTGTGCTTCTTGTTTCTGCAGTTAGCGATTTAGTTTTTATATTTATAATGGCACACACTTTCTCCTGCAGAAAAAACAGCCTAAGGATCTCTAGCATATTCTCTTCTCTATGCAAAGCTAGCACTCACAGAATATCAGTCTGAAGTCCTTTTGCCCATGTTACACGCATGTAGTCAGTTATTTTTTAATAGCATATTCCATCTTTCAAAATAATTGGCCAAGTTTGTAAACTAATAAATAACTGAAACCAAACTGAAAACAATTGTTAGTTAAACAAAGATAATTGGTAGCAAGAGTAATAATTTGTGCACAACCACAGCAAAGCATTGGAGTACATTGTTCGAGTCAGTATACTGGGTTTGGGATATAAGAAGCTGCCTTATACCAAGTCAGACCACTGGTCCATCGGACAGAAATATTTCCCCAACCTTACATGGAGATTCTAGGCCATGGATTAAACCTGAGTGAGACCTTTTGCTTGCAAAGCATGTGATTGGCCACTGAACTGTAGCCAATTGGGTTACATCCATTGTGGCTTTGCACTAGTGGAAATTGCTTATGCAGTGCATGCCATCCAATTTTCACTGATCTCTGCCTCCACTGCCACCACTGGCCACATCTACTGCACCTTTCTCTACTGTATTCCATATTGTTGAAGAGTGTGTCTCAGTTTTTATGAAAAGCTTTTTTCTGGTGCAGCGTAGTCTGCAGTTAATAAGGGGAATTGGGGGGAAAACAGGTGCCCTGACTTGCCCAAGCTGAAGTGCTTTCTAGTAGTAACCTTATTTGTATCTTACCCAATAACCAAATAGGCCTCAGTACATTTCTAATAGAACATTGACTAACAGTAACCCCCCCCACCAAATAAATAATTATAATTAAAAGTCTTTGAAAGTCTTAACGCAGGCTTCCTCGGCCCTCCAAATGTTTTGAGACTACAATTCCCATCATCCCTGACAACTGGTCCTGCTAGCTAGGGATCATGGGAGTTGTAGGTCAAAAACATCTGGAGGGCCGAGGTTGAGGAAGCCTGTCTTAACATGAACTTTGTAAGCTAAAACAAAACTCTTAACTACTGGCTTTGTTCAAATGTCACATTAAACTGTAGTTGTGTTAAAAAAGAAGTTTGTGGATTTTATTAAATACGCAAGAAATTATTATTTGAGCAAAACAAGCCACAATCTTTGAATCAGATGTAATACTAAGCCAAAAATTGTGGTTTGTTTGTCATGCTAGTGAGGAGGAGCAAAGCAGGTGAAATCAGTGCGTTCCTAATAAATGATTAACTTTATTTCATAATGACGTGCAAACTGAGCCACTGTTTCCTGCTTGCAGTCTGGCTGACTTTTCCACATATTTGCATGCAACTACCTTCCATTTTGATTGATGTACATATCAGTTTTGATTCCACCTCACTCTTTTTGGACTATGGGAAGATACAGTCATACCTTGGTTGACAAATGCCTTAGCAGTTAAACGTTTTGGCTCCTGAACTCCACAAACCCGAAAGTGAGTGTTCCGGTTTGCGAACATTCTTTTGGAAGCCGAATGTCCGGTGGGGCTTCTGCGGCTTCCAATCAGAAGCCGTGCCTTGGAAATTGAATGTTTTGGAAGTCAAATGGACTTCCGGAACAGATTCCGTTCAGCTTCCAAGGTACGACTACAAGAAGACAGAGGGTGCTTGCATGCTTAGCAGCTTCCTAGCAGTAGCTGGCCAGGGCAAGCCTTTCCTTCCTCTTCTTTCCACTTCTACTCCAACACACATTGATGGTGACTGTGAGAGCTCCTCAGCTCAGTGTGCTCTGTACTCTTTCCCGACTTTGTTGGAAGAGTTTGGGATGTGCTAGTTATGGTAGCTCTTCTCTGGGCATCTGATGCACTGGAAGAGGAGGATGAGTTTACATACACAGCTGCTATACTGTTAGAAAGGTAGTAGCCACAACTCTGCCTAGTGGCGCCTCATCTTTAATAGACTGAATGCAATAATATATTGATTAGTGTCACTTTATGTGGTCACCAGCAAGGGAAAGAAGATCTTGGAATTATAGTAGATTGAGTTATTCTTGGTGCTCTGGATAGAAAAATAAAAGCAATGATGCAGTGTTTTTCCATTTCCTTAGGAGGTGGAATCAAGATGTTCCTTTAGTACTTGCAATATACTGTCTGCTGTACATTTTGCAGCTTCTCCCAACTGAATTTGAATATTTGTTACTAGACATTAGATGGATTTCTTATCCTGAAGGATTGGTTATCATCTATAATTGGGTTTGAAATGAAGAGATTCTTGCCAAATAATTCAACTGCCAGGCACCCTTCTAAATTATCCAGCAGCAGAAGCTGGGTTATCTTACTGAAGCATGCATATAAGGGAAGCAGTGGCTCGTACTAAATCTCCATTATATGTAGGGATTGGCCCATTTTACTGTTCACAACTTTCCCTAAATTAGGGGTGGTTAATAGAATGCTGTAGAATCTTTTCCATCAGTCCATTTTGTGAATTCATCACTGGCATTGGTTGTGGTTTCCAAATTTGATGAAGGGTTCCATTACGTAGAAAGCTTGGAAGTTTGGAAAGCTTTGGCACAAGGCAAAAGATGAAGCTATTCTGTGTCTGCTGTGTAACGTGTATTTCCTTCCTCCTAATAGTAGGTGTTTTAAACTAGTTATCAATTATTTCAAGCAAACCAAAATGGTTTCCTAAAATCTACATTGAAAAATTAAAGCTAGTTGTGTTGGTCCATGAGAATAAATTCCAAAATCTAGAGTTAGACAGTATCTTTATTAGGACAAACTGAAAAGTCACACACGTGTGACAAGCTTTTAACTTGCCATACTCCCTGCTTTGTGTGACATCTAGCCTGATGGAAGAGTTCACAGAGAACTTGAAAACTTGCCATACTTTTGTGACATTTCCCAACTGTGGATTTTTTTGATTTCCCGCCCCCTAGAGGCTAGTGCATCTGTTAAATCTAAATCCACTTTCTGTTAAATGTCAACACTTGCAGGTTGTTCATATATACCTTATTTACTCTCTCGTAATTAGCACAGGTTGCTATTTAGAAACAAATGCTTTAAATAGTATAAACTGCACTGAAATCAACATAGAATTGTTGAAATAATTCTTTTTAAATCAGGGGTTGTCTGGGGCCCACTAGAGGTGGCTGAAAATTGCTGATGCCCTCCAGTCACAAAATGGTGGTTCAGTGACACAGCCAGTCTCAACGTAACGGCAGATAGAAGCAGAATGTGGCACAATCAGTTGAGAATTACTGGCACCATTTTGTACTGATATCTAATCTATCTTTGGATATTGCTTTGTCATAGTGTTTTCCTCATGGCAAGGAGTTCCATAGCTCAGCTTTTCTCCATTCAGTAAAAAGGGGATAGAGAAAGAGAAGAATCCCAAATCAGTTGGAGGGGTGTGGTGGTCTGTTATACTGCTAGAGAAGCCTCAGGAGTGTGATTTAAAGAAGATTGGGAAACTCACATAAAGAACCACCTTGTTTTGGAACCCAAGTATTAGGAGTAACACCTATATAATTAGCTGAAGAAACACTTTATGTTTTACCAGTTTTGTTCTAAAACAAAATCTTTTTCTTGCTTAACTTCCCCAAGTCTCCAAGTGCCAGACTTTAAATAACTATAAATTAGCCTGTAGTTAAGAGGGGGTTCGCTGCAACCACTCTGGGGAAACAGCATGCTGGAATGGGTGGACCAATTGCCTGATGCAGCTGAGCTTTTCTTCTGTTTTAGAAATCTTAAAATGAATCTAATAGTGTAATGAACTTCTTTTTGTAGGAAATCAAGCCCCAAGCACATTATACCCATGGATACAGTGAATCTCTTGGGCGCAAAAGTCACATTGATGATTATAGCACATGGGATATCGTCAAAGCTACACAGTAAGTGGGTTTATTTGACAGCTTGTCTATTTTGGCACCATGTGGAAAACAATCCTCTGAAAGTGTCTGCATAAAGATTTTGAGGAACGGAACAGCAATTTTGGACTGGTACTTCTTGAAAAGTCTGTGGAGGAAAGAATGCGTATGCAAACACACTTCAGTCTTGTTTGTCTGTAGCTTCAGTTTAAGAATCCAATAATGTGAGTGTTAAAATAATTAGAATAAGAGCATCACAGAGTATATTTGCCCAGTTACATTTCACCAGTCCTCTGTTCGCCAGCCCTACTACCCTCTTCCTGCCAGCTACTTAACACTGCAAAGACAGCAGCCATTACTACAATATATGCTTTTGCCCTGTTACTCTCCTAATGCTGCAGCTGTTGCTACCAACTGTTAAAGTGTGAAAGTAGGAAGATGGGAGGGTGGGTGTCCAATCCTGGTATCCACTGAAATGTGGACATGTTTAAGGGGCTGTGTTCAGTGTAGGAGAGACTAACCCAGCACAAGTGGAAACAAAGGAAGAGCAAACAGTCACTTGTGCATTGTGGAGTTTTGAGAGGACATTTACTGAGACCTTTTGCAGACATAGGAAGTATTGGCAGACACACTGGTGCTTGTAGGTGATGCATTGGTGACCCTTGCACTACACCATGGAAACAGTACACCTTGATTGATGTAGCTATTTTTCTGCCTTCTCTCATTTCTCAGATGTGATTATACTTAACTTGAATCATATCTCTTCATTCAAGCAGGTACCTATGCAGAGAGCCACCAACAGCAGTTTTAATAATGGAAGTGCCAAGAGAAGAGGAATTTGTATTTAATCTCTTCTATATTTCCCCCCTCTTCACAGTCTAGTGTTAAGATTTACTTAATAGAATCACGGTCATGCAGAGTATGCATTGTTCTTCCCGTAGCTGTAATACTAGAATAAAGGTGTTTGTCTTACAAATGTGATAACTTAGAGAGCAAGATGAGATAAAATTGAAGATGAATTATCTCCCTTCTGTTCCCAAGATCCAGTTAAGGTTGTAAGTTAAACTGGATAACAGCTGGAAGAAGATTTCATGCAAATATAAATGGTGATGATAGTGTTTTATCTTAAGATATTAGTAAAAGCTGTTTTATACTTAAGAGAAATGTGGAAGTGAGCACCATCTAATGTTTTGCCTAAAAATAGCAACAGTGTTTTAATATCTGAACACTAATTTTCTTCTCTGCTGTCCCTGAACAAGCTAAGATTGTGCATTTAGTTAATAATAAAGCCCAAAATTAATGGTTTATAGTAGATTGAAGGTTTATGTTACTTTTGCTTTAGTTATGCAAAGTAAACCTCAATTTTGCATTTGTATGTGTAAAAGTAAACCTGAAAACCATTTTGTCTAAACTGTGGAAGTACAGTGGTACCTCAGGTTACAGACGCTTCAGGTTACAGATGCTTCAGGTTACAGACTCCGCTAACCCAGAAATAGTACCTCGGGTTAAGAACTTTGCTTCAGGATGAGAACAGAAATCGTGCGGCAGCAGTGGGAGGCCTCATTAGCTAAAGTGGTGCTTCAGGTTAAGAACAGTTTCAGGTTAAGAACGGACCTCCAGAACGAATTAAGTTCTTAACCCGAGGTACCACTGTAGTATGGAGTCGTACAAGACACTGTAATAAGTTAGAATACTTAAAGTGTGGTACAGTAAGCCTGCAGCTTGCATGCATTTAACTTGTGCACATTCAACGTTATCTGAGTGGCAAAAAAAGAAGAAAAGAAAAAGGGTGGGGTTTGGGGAAAAATGACTTTGGCAATCCCACCTGCCATTGAATCAAATGGGTTTTGACAATACACAATTTTGGCATAACTGCCACGTAAGTTGCAGATCTACTGTATATTCAGCTGAAGAGCCTTTTTTCTTTTCATTCTATGGAGTACTGATGCTTTTGCTGTTGTGAACTCCTGTATTTGGGAATTACATGCACTGTACTTTAACATAGTTGCAGTGGAATACGTTTATGTGTTCAGATATTTATGTCTCTCTTTCTGTACATATACACATTTATAGAAAAACGTACTTGAAGAGCAGAAATGTAGTTGAGGGTAATTAAGCATGGGTGATATCCAATGTTTGTCCTACTTGGAGTAGAACTATTGAAATCAATGGGCAGGTAAATTTTCACTTATTTCAGTAGGCTTACTCCAGGTATGACTTAATTAGATCTTGCTCCATTTGCTTAAGTATTTAGAAACAGTAAAATGTAAGGCTTGCAACAGTATCATAAAGTATACATTCTTACTGTGATTAATCTAATATGACCAACAAATTTGGCCTCACCTTGGTTTCAGTACTGAAAATGTATTCAGTTTTTATTGAAGTAATTGATTGTGAAGGGCAAGCACAACTTGACATCTGGGACCTTGGAAGTATGTGAAGGGTAGATTGTGAATAAACTACAGCTCGCATCAAGGAACACCTGAGGAAGGAAAATAAAGTAACTGAGCTCCATGGGGACACACTGGTATTTTTTATAGATCGTGTCCTGTTTTTAAAATCACAGACGCAGTATATATAAAATAAGATATTAGGATTCAAATCTGCTTTGTCTTTATTTGTCGAAAATATCTGATTATCATAATGGAATCTTTTGTCTAGGTATGGAATTTATGAACGTTGTCGAGAGTTGGTGGAAGCGGGCTACGATGTACGGCAACCAGATAAAGAAAATGTTACACTTCTTCACTGGGCTGCAATCAACAATAGATTAGATTTAGTGAAGTAAGTAGTACTCTGCTACCAAAATGAATTCATCATTAGAAGCATACATCAATAAAACCCTGCTATATTAGAATAAATGAGTGCATCAAAGCAAAGTAATTTAAATAGCTATTACTTTTTATACTGCGTGGTTTTGTGTCACTCCCCAAAGCTTCATTCTACCAACTTCTGCAGGTATAAGAGTTTGACCCTTCTTGGCCACATTGGTTCCTTCAAGGTTGCATTACTACAATGCACTTTTATGTGGAGCTTGCCTTGTGGCTGATCTGGAAACTGCAGTTAGTGCAGAACGCTGCATCGTGATTACTGATGGGAATGAGATTCTGTAAACATATTATACATGTGCTCAAAGATTTGCACTGGCTGCCAGTTTGTTTCTGGTCCAAATTCAAGGTTTTACTAATTGTATATAAAGGCCATAACAACTTAGGGCCAGTTTACTTCAAGAATCACATTGCCTACACATGCCTAGTTGACTGCTTATATCTGCAGAACTTGCACTTTTACAAGTGCCACATAGTATTTGTTCTGCATTTGCAAGGAGTCGCTGTTTTAGTGTAGCAGTACATGTCCTTTGCAACTCCTTGCCTATTGATTTTATCTGTGTGGTAATGATAATTATTTCATGTATATTGTTTTTAAATAGTTTTGAAGGTGTTAGGTGTGTTTTAACTACAATTTTATGATGCATACTGCTCTGATTAATAGCTTATATATATTTCCAAATAAATAAATATAGATGATACCAAAAATGAAGTCAACATTACTTATGGCTTTTGGTTGTCATTTTTTTAACAGTATATTTCAATTTTCCTGTGCAGTGATGTTCCATTACATGTGTTAACTGATCTGAAAAGGATCTGCTGTTAGGCAGGTCATCAGAGAATCACAGGAACACTGCTTAGTGCGGAGGGGAGGCGGACCATCAACAGGCTTCTTATTCAGCCTCCTAATAGCTATGGATTTCACTAGAACTGTAGATATCAGTTTGCTCATATTGATGAGCTCTATAGAAATGCAACTTCTGAGATTTTATTCATAAGATTATATATATTCTGTGAACAATAACAAAAAACTTCAAGAAAGCAGAATAGGGAGACCATTTTTTTAAAAATAAGATAAATGTAGAAAAACCATCAAATGAAAAACATTGCTTTTAAGGCCCCGAAGAATAGAAAGGTGTTGTTTTGTCACTGAAGAGATAGATGCATAGGCATCAGGCAAGCATTCTTGGGGGAGAAATTCCATAAATGGTGTGTCACAACTGAAAATATCCTTTCTCCAGTCATCATCCACCTCATCAGTGAGGGGCACTCAAAAGAAAGCATTGCAGATGACCTCAGTGTACAAGGAGGTTGATGTTGGACACTGGCTTTACACTGCCCGTAAGACTTCTGAGGATGCGCCTTGAGTTGTGATGTTTTAAATTGCAGTGTTTACTCTCTACAGTGGATATGGACTTGTGTGTGGTGTGATTTTCTTTCCTCAGTCAAAAAGTAATGCTGACAGCATGGATACTCTCCCATGTCAAAACTTTTTTCATTAGTTAATTGCTGTATATTAAAATAAATGATAATTATAAATATGTTATTTAAACTCTAGTCACTAAAAGTACCTGGTTTCTCCTTAATCTTAAGCCACTGTTATAAAGGAGAACATAATTACTGGGCAAGCTGTGAAATTATATTCATTTCCATAGTTGCTCTTAATGTGTTACACCTCTTTATACCCTTGTCTTTAATTACTATCTTGCATTACTACATTTGCACCTGTTTTATGACTGCAGGTACTACATATCAAAAGGTGCTATTGTTGACCAGCTAGGAGGGGACCTGAACTCCACACCACTTCACTGGGCAACAAGGTGGGGAAGATTTCAGCGTTTTTCTCTTCTGTGTTGTCAGAGGAAATTTGTTGATTATTAATCACTGCATCTCAGAGAGGACATTGAAGAGCTGGAAATGATGCAGCCAATGCAACCAAAATTATCAAGGGGCTGGAGAAATGTCCTCATGTAGAAAGGTTACAAGTTTGGGGTTTCTTAGTTGGGGGGGGGAGATAAGGGGTAGGGGCAGGCATGATATGTGCAAATAAAATTATGCAGGGTATGGAGAAAATGGATATGAAGATGTTTTTTTGTTCTGTCATCATGCTAGAATCTGGGTCATCCAGTGATGTTGAATGGTAGGTGAGTACTTCTTTTTGTCTGCCCTGACTCACCTACCATTCAACATGGTAGGTGCAACATGACAGTACATAGTTAAACTAAGGCTTTTATTACCAAAAGATGCAGTAATGGCCACCAACTTGGATAGCTTTAAAAGGGGATTAAGTGAATTAATGGAGGATAAGGCTGTCAATGGCTAATATTAATGATGATTATATATTGCCTTTAGGCTTGGAGGCAGCATGCTGCTGAACAGTGACAGAAAGGCACTTTCACTCATGTCCTTCTCTTGATTTTATTTATAGTCTGTTTATAGATAGTATGAATATATTTGTATACTGCTATTCAGAACGAAATATTTAAAAATCTTTCATGAGCATAGACAATAAAAACCATGTAGAAGTTTTAAAAACAGATTGGTTAAGTTACAGAAAGATAGAACTCCCAGGTGCTTGGCTGTCCAAATTCTTAATGACTAGAAATACCCCAAATAAAATTCTAATCTTCTGTGTGGTTTTGACAACAGGACAAGTTGACTTAAGTATATTTAAAGTAGCTTATTCTTGAGCAGTTAAAAAAATTGGGGTGGGAGGATGTTTTTGAGTCCTTGGAACAAAACCCAAAAGTAGAGTGCTATCCACGCAGGATTGTGTGACTCGAATAAACCGCTGGCACAGATGGGCTCCAAACACATCTATTGTATTGTGTGGCTTATTCAGGTCACATCCTCGCCATACATTTAAAACACCCTTATACCACTTTGGCAGTCATGGCTTGCCCTGCCATAAAACTCCTGGGAGCTGTAGTTTGTTAGGAGTGCTGAGAGTTGTTTGGAGGCACCTCCCAGAACTACAATTCCCAGCACCCGCAACAAACTGCAGTTCTCAGGATTCTTAGAGTGAAGTCATGGCTGTTATAAGATTGCTTTAAATTTATGGTGTCGAAATGACCTCACTCTTAAGAGTTTGCACTATTTTTTTCCATTGCATCTTCTTTCTACTTGTGGAACCTTGTTGTCTTCCTTAACTTAGGACAAAGTGTCTAGTGGATAGATGACCCTGCCAGATATCAGGGGATCAGATTCATGTTTGCTTCCTTCTATATGTGCATTTTTTTGTACCAAAATAAAAATGAACCTATGTTGCTTAACTAGGATTCAAAATACATTGCAAACGCTGTTTTTGAGTTCTTGATTTGTTGAACCTTAATGTTTGTCAATGTAAAGTTCTTAATGTGGTTTACTACAGTCTAAAGCTTTTTCAATCTTATATTCTTATTATTTCAGACAGGGTCATTTATCAATGGTTGTACAGCTAATGAAATATGGTGCAGATCCATCATTAATTGATGGGGAAGGATGTAGTTGTATTCACTTGGCAGCTCAGTTTGGACATACCTCGATAGTTGCTTATTTAATAGCCAAGGGGCAGGTATGTATGTACTTAACTTTCTGTAGTTTTTAGTGGTGGTAGAATCTAAAGACCCAGTCTTCCTGGGTTTTTAAAACACATCTTTATATATCACAAAATGAAGTTGTTCTCCAGATTAATAAGCTACTATTAGAGCTGTAATTCTTTGCACACTTACCTCACAGTAAATCCTGTTTAACTCAGTAAAAGTTGTTTCTGAATTAATCATGCTTAGGATTGCACCATCAATTTTGCATTGTTTGAATAAAAGCCCTTGATCAGTTGTACCATACCTATGCAGTAGGACCTCCACATTTTACTCCACGTTTCTCTCTGAGCTCTTCATTATTCAAGGATCACATACAGTAGCACCTTAGCTTACATTACCCTTGGGTAACGTAAACTTCGGTTTGTGAAAGCGGCAAACCTGGAAGTGTTTCGCCGCATGCGCAGAAGTGCTCTACCGCGCCGCACGCATTCGCGGAAGCGATCCCTCCGGTTGTGGAGGGATTGCTGCTGATTGCTGGCTGTATATTTTTCTTAGATTTGTATTCTAGATAGTGCATCTGCTTAATAAAATGTATGTATGAAATATAAGGTCTGTGCAGATGCAGCACCATGGTCTAGCAGAGTTGAGGTCTAGCAGAATCAACAAGGACATAAGCCCAGTTCAGTTCCCTGTTGTAAGTCATCCATCAAGGTGACCAAAGCTGTCTGTTTCCCATAACTAGGCCTGAAACCATATTGAAATGGATCTAGATAATCCACCTCATCAAGAAACCCATGGAGCTGAGATACCACCACACATTCCAGTACCTTCCCCATACAGTAAATGGGATATTGGAAACTTGCCAATAATTATCCAATATGGTGGGATTCAGGGAGCGCTTTTCCAATTCGTATAGGTCTTATAAATGCTAAGACCCTGCCTTGTGTTAAGCAAGGCATTGATCACTCCCTTTATCCACTCAACCCATGACCCACTGGCCCTTTAATAAGCCAGGAAGGGCACGGTTCTGGCACAGATGTGGTAAGTCTCAGATTTCCAAAGATCCTCTCCATGTCCTTGAGCTGCACAAGTTGAAAAGCATTCATTATCATGGGACAAGCAGGGCTCAAAGTTACATCTAATGGACCTGTATCAAATCTTCATGGTTTTCAAGTTTGCAGATTATTTCTGAAGCATCTGTGACTCTTAAAAGGATTGAACTGTAGATTAACTTTAACCAATATGATATTGTTAAACACGAGGAATTTTAAATTATTGTTCGCATCCAAAGATTCCTTTAGTCAAACTGCCAAAGTCTTGTACCTATAGAGTGGAATATTCTTGATTCTTAACTTTCTTACATTGCACAAAACTCTGTGATGTATAACAAGGTTCCCTTCTCTTTGAAAGCTGTTTAAAACGTGGCATAGAAGCCATCTGTTCAAGAAACAAAAGTAGGTCCACAGAACCAGTTGAACATTTCTTTGGATCCTGCCCAGTGTGATTATTTCATTCTTCCTACTTCATTGTTAATTCTGATTGGAAGATGTACATATTATTATTTGCGTAGTTGATTTGCAAAAATGGCAGAGTTGTAACAGCAGATGGTGCTGTAGCATATATTATGATGTTTGATCTCTTATATTACATGCATACAATGTGGTTTATTATGCATTTTGCAGTGTGTGAAAACCTCACTATTTAAAATATTTGCTTATTTACATCACTGTACCATTTAACACCATTTAACAGAGATGGGAAACATGTGGTCCTCCAGATGTTCCTGGACTACAGTTCACTTCATCTGGGGCCATTGGCTACGGTGACTGGGGCTTATGTAAGTTGGGAGTCCAACAACATCCAAAGGACCACAGGTTCCTACCCCTGGTTTATAATGATTTATTGACCCCTTCCAGACTAGACATCTGGAAGTTTGTCCTTGATATTTTTTCTTCAACTTCAATAAATGTGCATGTCTGATTACTGTTGCTCTTTTCATCAGGATGTAGATATGATGGATCAAAATGGAATGACTCCTTTGATGTGGGCAGCTTATAGAACACACAGGTAATTTGCTCATTCAAAACTAAACCAATCTGAAGCTTTTTGTACTAATCAAATAGAATAATGAACTATACAAAATGTGTAATATATTTTTACCTTAGAGGTGATTAATTTTTTTTTGTTATTTTAGTAAAGGGAGCTTTATTTCTAAGAATTCATGAGCAGGAAAACTGATTCAGCATTACAGGAATGTCACATTGGGACCAACATTCCTAGCATGTTATGTTGACATATGTTGAAAATATTTGTCTTTGTGGCATTTACACAAAGTGGATTTTTTACACACTTTCCTTCTTGTTATCATCTTCAGAGACAGACACAAGGTATTTTCTAGGTTCAGCGCACCTCCCTCATTTTCAAAATTTGATTCTGTCCCAACTTTAGGTTATTAGGGAGAAGAAGAGTCAAAATATTCTGACTACATCCAACATTAAACCTACTCACAATAAAGCCCTTTTGAAATGAGTGGACATAACCAGTTCTATTTTTCTAGAAAAAGAGGTACCGTAACTCACCACGAACACCTCCCTTGTTCTCTTATGGCAATGGCACCCACCTGAAAGGTGCTGTAACTGTGTTCTGGTGAGCTCTGGCTGAAAAAAAGTCTTGAACATGACTAACCTAACCCTGCAAAATTTCAGTAGTCTACTCTGAGCAGAAGCTGGCTATTTTTTGTGTGTTTTCTGAGTAGGCAAATATTCTTCAGATTGAACTGTCACCAGTATTGTCTGTGTTAAGAAAAATAAAACTTTTGGAAAGGGGCTAAATAGTAATACTGTTTTCGAAAGAAGGAACATCACATTTTGAAGGCAGGTCCAATTGTATGTCTAAACCAGGTTGGGTGTTTTCATACTATGGTCTGTGGCTGTGAAGAACACACAATTTTAATTCTATGGAATTCAAATTATAATACAATGAAATAAAATACAATACAAGAAATAAAAGAAGCAATACAATACATTTAGGAATCATACGGCATCTAGCACATAGCAATTTGGGGACCACTGAACTATGTGTTCTCCCTCCCTCTGTTAATATCCTAGATATAAGCTGAAATGACATTTTTGTGATTTCATGTTGAAATTGACCCCTGGGCATCTGAGATAAGGAGGGGGAAGAATATTAATTCATGCAATGCAGATCAAATATCTAGTCTTGTCTTAAAATTGCTAATGATTTTTTTTTTTACCGCTTCTGGGAATTGGGGCTCTCTGTATAAAATGCTGCCTCAGAGAGTAAAAAACCCCAACCCTAATCATTAACTCTTATTTCATAGAGTATTTTATAGAGTTCCATGGAAGAAAATCCCCTCCCCCTGCTCATTAGTGCTTTTAATACTGGAGAAAGAAATCTGATTAGTATTGATCAAATAAATTATCTCCAAGGGGATCTGATCCCTGGATTAATATGAAGATAATGATAAGTACATGTTTTTATGGATTTAATTTTGCTTTTATTTTGCAGTGTGGACCCCACTCGGTTGCTACTTACTTTTAACGTTTCAGTGAATCTGGGAGACAAATATCATAAGAACACAGCACTACATTGGGCAGTGCTAGCAGGAAATACCACAGTGATTAGTCTTCTTCTAGAAGCTGGAGCAAATGTTGATGCCCAAAATATCAAGGTAAATCTATGTTTGTTCTAACAGAAACCTGCACATTCGGTTGGTTGGTTCTGAGCCATGTGAAAATCAGGTACTCCTGTTCATACAACTATGGGAGGTTCTCCCACTTGCATCCTGTACATCCATGAACCCTCTTTCCTCTTACTCTAAACCCATGCTCACTGCTATGCTTTTCTACCCTCAGTCCCTACCATTTCATGCACATCCTCCCGTCCCTCCCACCCACACTCATGGTTTTAGTACTCCACCTTTGTTCTTTGAGCTGCCATGACTTGGATTGGGCTAGTTTAACTCCCTTATCTCCTTGAGCCCTTTCCCACTTAGCTTCCTGCCACCCCAGTTGTATCCAACATTGGTTATTCTCAGAATAAACCATGTTAAATTAATGACCAACTTAAATCCAGTTGGATACAACCCAGTGTTTATAACATTGCTTTCATACAAAGCAATTTTCACTTAAAATTTTCTACTGTCAATATGTTTTCGTTTACTTCTAGATCTCCCTAAATACAGCTCCTCTAGTCTGGAACATTTGTGTTTTCTCTTCAGTTAATGGCAAGCAGCAGTATGCCATGGTACCTTTCTGCAGACATACTTTTTCATACGAAGCAATGGGATACCAATAAAAAGAAACAACATATAAGAACATGTAACCACATACATAAATAAAGTACCATATTAATACGTTATAGAGAAAACACAGGAAGCTCTCTCCATCTTGGCAGATAAGAGTTGCAGGGAGAATATTTTATTTAGTCTTTAAAATGTTTGGAAGAGAGAATAAACAAAAGTGGTCAGATACTTGAACTGAAAGCTCCTATTCATAATATTAGTAAAATGCTGCAGGTTAATACTTCTCAAAAATTTGAAGCCGGTATCTCTTGGAAGCCACCAGCAGGCCACTTACACTTGATTGCACCAGGAAGCTAAATAATCCCTCCCTTCCAGTCAGTACAGTAGAAGAAATTATGTATCTTTGTGCCTTTTGTTGACTCTGTATTAGGGATTAAAAGCTTTCTCTCTCTTTGTTTGCAAGTATTGTGCAAAATCGTAGGTATTATGCCATATTTTGCCGGCCCATGCTGTTTTGTTCCTTTTACCTGTTTTTTTTTTACTTTTCTTTATCCTTAATAGACCCAGGGTAGAGTAGACGTATGTCTGTGTTGTCTCTGCACCCTAATCTGTGCACAGTGGACAGTACACATTGGTTCTGCTACACTGCCTGTTGGTAAAAATATTGATGGATTGATACAAAATATTGCCACCTATTAAGAATACACAACTGTTGTAATCTAAATGCATCTAGGACAGCAGGTAGGCTTGCCATATTTCAAAAAGTAAAATTCCCGACACTCCCAAAAGGAAAAAAACAGGGGGAAGAGTCATTGGCATGGCCTCCTCCCCAAAAAACAAAAAGACCAACACTCCCCCCCCCCAGCATCTCCAAGAGCTAATTCTTCTTCTTCTAGCAGGGAAAGAAAGGGAGATTCCTTGTTGAGAGTCCCCACCCCTTGCTTTGGGAGAGGGGGACTGAGGAGATAAGTTCCTTTGGACCTGCTCCAGAGCAAGTAGCCACAGGTGCCCTGTTCTCTTTTAGATGGACTCCTTGCTTCCTGCTCTGCATCCTGAAAAGGGGAGTGATTGTCTTCCTCGAGGCAGCAGCCATGGCAGCTTCGAGAAGGTAACGCAGTGGCTCTCGGGGAGGAGGAAGTTGGGAGCAGCATAATGGAGTCATCCCTCTGCTGATGGTTGGTGGGTGCTTGGGACTGCTCTTGCCCTCTTTCCACTGTCCTCCGCGCTCCCCTCCTCCTCCTCCTCCTCAGTTAGGGCTGCTGCTTGTGGCTGGGGTCACAAGCGTGCTTTGGGTCTCCCACATAAGAGGGGACATTCCTTCCACTACTCAGTGGGGCGTGGGGGTGGGGGACAGAAAACAGAAATAAAAAACTGGGTTTCCATACATACAGGAAATTTCAGACATTTCTTAAAATTCAAAAAATTTCCCCAGGACTCCATTTTAGGCGTCCAATTTCCTGGTATGTCAGAATTTTCCAGACATATAGCAGGCCTGCCTGTAGGGTACAGGCGCGTACTAGTTGCAGCCAGCAAAATTCAGACTCCTGAGGTGACCTGTTGCTGTAGTTTGCTTTGTGCTCCTTGAAATTGCAAAGCAAGTGTTGCAAGAGTAAAGAATATACACCTTTACTCATTTTTTCTTCCCTATCCTAATCTTTAGAACTCTTGCACAAAGTCTCATCCCATGTTACCTCAAATGGCCCAGGTTGAGGGAAGGAGAAAGGAGGTTGCAAAAGTTTGAAAGTGGCCTTATTCCTCTCTCTCCCTCTGGGCCGTATAAAGAAGGCTGGGAAGAGAAGCAAAGAAGGCAATGGAGAAGTATTCATCATTGCCTTTCCCTGGCTGAGCTGCCTGCAGAGCTAGTTGCTGAATTACTTTTTTAGGATGTCTAAAAAGTATACCGATCCTACTCTCAGTAAAACACTGATGTATATTAATGCAGAATTGGATTTATGCAATATGAAAAAAGGTGACTCCTTGAACTGTTAGCTGTTGCGAACTATGTGTTGTGAGCTGCTTTTGACTTCTAAGGGCATTGTGTCTTCAAAAAGAGTAATTCAGTTGAAGTGACACAGTGACCATCTTTGATTGTATCTGAGGTCTGAATGAACTTTTTACTTCAAATCTCCCTGTATGATGTGAGCAAACAAATCAGGAAACCTCTAACTAACCATAGCTCCCCATTTTGCCCAGACTGGGAAAGTGTTGTCAAGATGTTACACCAACTTGAGTGTGTGCTTCCAGAGTCTGCCTGATTCAGAGCAGGGTCTGAGGCTGAACCCACTTCATTGTTAAAGGAAAATGTAAAAAAATGATGGTACCTTTCTTTTCTCCCCTTTTGACAGAACTGGATGTAAAATTTGCAGGTGTTGTAGCCTATTCAGAGTGGATAAAGCCTGCAAATAGGTCCAGGAGATTTAGTGCTGCGCTCCTTTAAATTATATTTATAGATAATCTTCAGTGTTATTTTTTTAAGAGAATTGGATAAAATTTGTTCCTTACTGAGCGGATGACTCTTCCTGCAAAGGGTAGCCTTTTGGGAAATGGCTAAAAGAAAAAGATTCCCTCTGTTTCCCCATGTGTTTTGTCAGCAATTGTTATAAAAAGGGGAGGTATGTGGCCCCCTAGGTTTAGAACCTGCCAAATTTTAGACAAGAAGGTTTTTGTACTAGCCGCCTTTAAAGTTGATTTTTTGCGGGTTGGGTGGCTGAAGAGATTCAGTTTTCTCCTAGTGGTTTTGTTTATGGGCACCCAGGTAGCAGTGCACACAAAGCGGCAAGAAAAGTGATTTGAGTAGTAGGTTGGCATAGGAATTGGAAGCATTCATCTGGTGGATCCATACTTCCCTACCGCGTATCCTGCATTGTTACTGCCTGAGCTGCTGCTTTTTTGGGTGTTTGTGGGGGCGGGGGGCAGCTTGAGAGTCATTCTGCCGTGTGCACCTCTTGCCCTTCCTGATTGACTTGTTGGGCTCTGCCTTTTCCCTAATCAAGAGGACTGGTGCTGCCTGTGCAAGTACATTATAAAGTTGCTGGTGATGCAATGCCTTGGAACCTTCCTCCTACTCAGCTGCTTCCTGCAGTGCAGGCAGATGGCATAGTTTGGGTCCACTGCCAGCTCAAAGTAATCCCATCTCATGTGCTTGGTGTGATGGGCTGGTGGCTTTTCACAGGATGAGTGGTGGTAGTATAGGAGAGAGAATTGCTGGTTGCTGTTCCTTTTCCTCCCCAGCGCCCACCACTGCCATGCTGCTGCCTCTCTTGAGGAAAGGATACTGAAGATCATCATTATTATTAAGAGGATTTGTAGCTCGCTTTTCAGCTAAAAAGGCTTCTAGAGTGGCATACATGAAATCAATTAAAATAAGGCTGCAGGCTTGCAATCTACAAAAATATGGTGCACAAGGAAAAGGGGAAGGAAAAGGGGGGGGGGAATCAAAGTCCAACATTAATTCTTAAGCAGTTGTTCTTTAAATGACCAAGCAGCACACTTCAGTGGTAGGAGGTGACTGATCAAGCTGGTTGTTGGGAGTGATCCGTGTTTCCCATCTGTCCCACTGAGGCAGTCTGGCTACTCCCAGGTGACAGGTGAGATATACACTGCATCTGACATCTCCTCTGGGATACCCTGCTCAAGTTCCACACCTTACAAGCTGACCTTGCCAGTATTAGCCAGTGGCACAGCCTTGCCTCCTGCTTAACAATAAGAGAACTCTTGGTGGTTCTGGTAGTAAGACTGGCCTTGCTCCCAATGGTAGTTGTGCTGCCAGCCTCTGGTGTGAGTCAACTCATCACTGCTGCTGCAGTGAAGATGTGTTTGAGTTTGGTGGTGGGAGAACTCAGTATGGCCAGTGCTGCCACCATACACCTCTGCCACTGCTGACATAGAGGCAGACATACCATGTAGCTCCACACCAAGTCCAAATACACCAACTAAGGAAAGCCTGTTATCTAGCAGGGAAGTTGGCTAAATCTGGCAGTCATTAAGGTCGTATCAGCCCCATCTCCCAACTTCCCAAAGGTGGTAACACCTTTCTTGGCTGTGTGCCACTTATCTGATCGGCTGTTTAAAGCCATCTGTCAATCAAATCTTACTTGGGTTGAGAACCCTAAAAACTGGAATGTTACCAACATTCTGTCATCCATTACCCTCCCCTCTGACCACCCAAGATGCTGCATTATTTATGATGAAGGCCCTAGCTTTGTGAGTATACAGATCATAGACTTAGCCTGTTTTTCTAAAAGGTTTTCCTTATTTCCTAAATCACCATTCTCCCTTTCCCCTTTGTTCTCTTACCACCATCCTTCGTAAACTTCTTAAAATGGACTGTTAGGTTTCTTGTGTGTGTTTCACACTACATGTGGTTATCAGAGGGATTTGACAGAGAAAAGCAAACTTCCCCAGGCTGTGGTGAGAAATGAGTGAAAAGTTGGATGTTCCCTCTGCCTGAATTTGCCTTTTAAGCTGTCAGGAACGTCATTTCGATTTGATTGGGTTGAAATCAAATAGCTGTTTTTAATTTTAGCATGGAGTTTCTAGGCATATGGCTGGGTACCTTGGCCAGTGTATAATAGAAGTATGTAATGAAATAGTCAAGTGAGTAGTAGGGTACTTTGGCAAGCTTCTTCCCTGTAGGTTATCTCAGTTTTTTCATGAGTATCATCTTGGCTTTCTGCCTGTCCTAGGGCCTCGGGGTGGGTTTAAGTATTTTCTCTTTCTTTTCCCCTCTCTGAATTGTAAGAGATACAAACATGTTGCTGGTTGTTTGTAACAAGAGGAAGCCTGTAGAATCTTAAGCCCTGCAACAGGGTGGCAGATCATACCCCTTGAATTGTGGTATACCCTTTGAGGGGAGTAATAACGTTTTTTTTAAACTGTTGCTTTATTTCTGGCTGTATCTTCTGACACTCAGCTGAAATTGTAGGGATAAAGTTACTGTCATTCTTTAGCCTTTTAAGGGTTTTTTCCCCCCTTGATCCTTGAAAGGTGTGATAAGTCTTATAATAAATTATGCCCTTAACTTGCAGAATTCTTTGCTTTTACTGGAACATCTCCTCTGAGACACTTTTAAACCCAATACTTAAAAAGAAAAAGAAAAGCCTGCCTTTTTGATTGGATAGCAAGTACATAATGACTTCAGTAACATAAATTTATTTTTGAACAGGCAGTGTTGTGCCTTTGTTAGACATCAGGGCACCGAAGTGAGCAAAAGCATGCTCCCTCTTTTTTTTAAAAAAAAACTAATATGAGAGGTATCTTGGTGTGATCTAATTTAGGGCCTGAGTATGGATATAATTTTACTTTTTTTTATCTTGGATATTGTGATTATGGGGGAGGGGGGACCAGGAAAAATAATAGGAAAGTATGCATACTAATAGTGAATGTGCTACAGGAGTGGCTTTAAAGAACTTGCTAGGTAAAAATACAAATATACACTAGAAGCTTATGTTAGGAAGTTTTTTTGGTGATTCAGATCTCATTTGCTATGATATAGAACATGGTACATATTCGTAATTAATATATAGTGGTCTTTTCCTGCCATATATTTGAAAGAAAAGCATACATATCTACTTTTAACTTTGGTTTTGCAACTCTAGTTATTCCTCTAAAAGTAACCTGTAATTCTACTTTTAAGAGTCACCTATTGTATCTATTCCCACAGCTGACAATAAGGCTTCTGTCAGCAGAACTGGGAGGGAGGGAATTTTCGTCAGTCCTCCATTGCCTGCCCCTCTCCCCCCATCTGCTCTGGAGGGTTCCCCATCCATGGCTTCATATTACTGAGAGAAGCCTCAAATTTGGTTAGTTGATTTGTATGGTGTCTCTCTCCTATCTATCATATCTATCATCTATCTATCTATCATCTATCTATCTATCTATCTATCTATCATCATCTCTATCTATCTATCATCTATCTATCTATCTATCTATCTATCTACAGGGTGAGTCCTTTAAAAGAGGCCCTGTGAATACAGAGTACACATGTTCCATGGGGCCTCTTTTAAAAAACTCACCCTGTATCATTGATAATTGTTTCCGAAGCTGTGCAAATATAGGAAATGAGTGGATGTACTGACTAGCAGGGCATTGGTGCTTTTGAGCTCATTTCTTTTGCTTCTGCTGGGGAAAGTCCTGTTTGGTAAATTGATATCTTTGTGGCCTAAGCTTTTTCAATACACTGTTCAAGTGGAAGGAAACTCTCCCTTTGGAGACCAATAAATATTGTTGCCTGGTTTTTGCTGCTTTCGGGATCATCATTGGGCTAAATTTCCAAGTCACCCATAAGGTTTTGGTGCACAAATCCTATCAATAGAAATTAAATGCCTAACTCTGATTAGGTGTCTAGTCTCTACTGATGCTGGAATTTAAACGTGTACTCCTTGGCATTTATACTCTTGTCTCAAAGGCTATTTGCCTTTCCTTGGGTGATTTTTCAGTTTCTGGTACCTGTCTCGTTTTTTTTTAGGCGGGGGCCGAACGATGGAGGATTCAGCCATTTTTCAAGCCTCCATGAATGCTTTGTTTAGGAGGGGAGTTACCTTCAGTAGAAGAGTGGAGGAGTGCAAAACTGGAGCTGGAGGTACCTTCAGTTGGTTGTTTTTTGCCTCCTCTATACTACAAGAACAGTCACAACCTTTTCTTTCTTTCTTGAGGCAGTACGGTTCTGTAAGAAATCACTGTGATAGATTTAGGGTACAACCCCATATATTGTGAGGCAATTTTCATTTTGGGGTTTTCTTTTGCTTTTTAGATAGGGAGGATTTCTACAGTAGAGTGATCTAAAGGAATTACCTTGCTCTGAACTCATGCAATTGGAGTCATAACTTCACATATCTTTGTCCTTTGACATTGTTATTTTACGCAAAGTGGGTGGGGCTTGCTCAGGGAAGCAACCACGAATTGTTAGCAGTGCATGCACTGGGGGGGTGGGGAGGAAGAATGGAGAATCACATTTGCCTAAAATAGCTGTAGATGGGTACCTATTATAGGGCATTTTGTTCAACCTTCTGAATTGGGGAAGAGATTATAATAATTAGTCATTGCTTGGCTAGTAAAGGTATTTCTGAATGCTCGGTGAATAATACAAGCTGCCAATCAGGTATCCGCAATCAATACATTAGTTTGTTTCATTTTTTAGACTTTTAGTGGTGGTTGTTTAGAGTACTAGTGAATTGTGAAAAACCTATCAGTTTCCATGTGCTTTTAATGTGTGTACCAGATCCACGCATGCAGATGTTCCATCTGCATACAGGTGGACTGCTTCACCTACATGTCAAAATCCCTTGCTGTAGCAATGTTTAAAGGAGGGCAAGAGGAGCTTCAGAGAATGCTTCAGAAATCACTCTCTGAAGCACATCCCACCCTGCTTTTAACAGTGTTCTAGGACAGTGTTCTAGGACACCAGGGAGGGGGCACTCAGAGAGTGGTTTGCCAACCTTCTCTCTGAAGTATCTCCACCCTCATTAAACCTGGAACAATGCTAAAATAATGGGGCCAGCAGTAAGCAGGACCACCTGTTTAGTTGCTGAGTTCGGGCAAGCCAGAGAGCATATCTGAACTCAAAAGGAACACTCTCTTCACATTTGTGTAATCCTCATTAGCTCTGGGTCCCCACGAAAGGCTTCTAACAACCACATGCTTTAGGGCTTACATACATAGAATCCTACAAATATGTAATCTGTACACAGTAAAAGATATATAGAACATTCTGGTAGAACCTAGGTGTGTGTGACTCTACCCATCAAAGTGTTAAATCCAAAATGTGAAAATCTCGTAGGAGTAGGGTAAGCAAGTATAGTTTTGATTTTTCACTGCATGTAAGTGCATCAGAACAACAACCTAATACACACCTACACGTGCAGTCCACAAGAGGTAGAGATTGAACATCTGTACCAACTGAATGTACATGGCATTAATAACTAAGCAATAAGCATTGTTCACTGTTTGTGAAATTCCATGAATGGATATTGCTGCTTGTTAATATTTGAGGGAGAACCAATTATTCCAAACTAGAGAGCTAAGCAACTTTTAAACTCCCATTAATTATTACATGTGCACACTAAGGATAATGAATGAACTCATTGTTTCAATACACAGAAATAGCAAAGATGTTATTTCATTTGATGAAACTGATTAAACTGAGAAAAGATTGGAAGAAAGTAACTCTCCATAGCATAAAATAAATTAGCAACCAAAATAATGCTTTATAAGAACAACAACATAGTAATATTACATGTTTTAAAACTTTTAAGTAGTTTTAAATGCTTAAGTTACTATTTCTAAAAGTGAAATTGTTGTGCTTTTTTCCTTTTTAAAATTGTTAATCTTTCATACTCTTGACAGGGTGAATCACCACTTGATTTAGCAAAGCAAAGAAAAAATGTTTGGATGATAAATCATCTACAGGAGGCAAGGCAGGCAAAGGGGTATGACAATCCATCATTTCTCAGAAAGCTGAGGGCTGATAAGGTGAGAAGAATCTTTAAGTGATGACTCATGTAATGTGTTCTTTTAAAAATAATTTCTGACCCTGCTTAGATGACACCCCACTACAGTTTATACCAGGAGGTATTGGGAGTCTTGGGTTTACGCGTCTTTCTCATCCCCAAATTTGCCATTCTCCTCTCACTGCAGTGAGAAATGATTGACCAATCCTAGGCATCTTCCATTTTTCTGAATCTAGGATCCTTCCTAGTCTTGCAGATAAACCCCTCTTTGTACATATTAAACTTGCTATGAAGTATCTGAGTGTTAAAATGAAGCACTAACTTTTTATACAGTTCATAAATATCCAGGTTAATTAATTGTTGTTTGTCTTTTTATGTAGGAATTTCGTCAGAAAGTGATGCTGGGAACACCTTTCCTAGTTATTTGGCTAGTTGGGTTTATAGCCGACCTTGATATTGATTCTTGGCTCATTAAAGGACTAATGTATGGTGGTGTTTGGGCTATGGTTCAATTTCTTTCCAAGTAAGTATTTAATTTGGGAATATGTTGGAGTAGATAGTTTGGTTTTACATAAAATACTGACAGATGTATAAAAGCCCCACTCTTGGGGGGAAATATTTTACCTAATTCACTCTTCCATTAAATGATTGTTCAGGATAAGTAAAGAAAATTGTGTTTTGATGCCTTTCCATCCTGTCTTCCAGTTAGTTTATAGGAGACCTACTGTGCTAGATTGAAGTGGCATTCATATTTTAGCTCTGAGCAAAAAGAACCTTAAATACCACATCAGTCACATTATGAATCATCAACTAGTTGTGTTGTATGAAAATGTGTCTGCCTGCCCAACATTAATGTTTTCTCTTTCACAAACCAAATATTGAAATCCCTCAATAAAATGATTAGCTTATTTTCTATAGAAATGAAAATACCCTACTCTTTTATTTCCATAATGTAATGGTCTGTAATAAGCAGACTTCTTTAAGGAGGATATTTTTGGATTTTTTAAAAGGGATCTTAGTATTCATTGAGTGGATAAAAAAGGACAAGAATTATTACAGGCAATGCCCAGTTTAGGCATGTTCAAATGATACTTGATTGTGCATATGTGCATGGCTCTGAACCTGGAAGGAGCCCAAAAACATCACAAAAGGGGTGGGGTGGGCTTACACGGGCTCCACTGACAAGCACAGGGTTTCGGAGCAGAAACCCTGTGCAACACAATGATAGCCTGTATATGCCTCTTAATTTTTATGACTCTAATTTTAATGGCAAAGAGAAATCCATTCGTAGTAAGAACATTGTTAAACAAAGAAAGTTTGCAATTTTTTTATTGCCAGTGTAATATAGCACATGTCAGATAAATATTTTAAACACTGGAATCTCTTGTGTAAGTATAAGAGATTATATTACTACAGCTCATGTTCTGGGTTTGGCTTTTTCTTCAAAGTCTGTTAAAATAACTATCATTTTGAGTTTTGTTGAGTGTGCTGTTCAGCCTTATTTTTAACTGCTGTCAAAATGTGGCTTTAGAAGAAAACTTTATTTCCAAATCTACTTTGACAAAACACGTGCAAGCAGGAGTATGAAACTGTTTTAGACCTGGTTAGGGGACAGGATATGTAATATGTATGCAAGTAACAATTGGGGAAATTGACCTAAAAAGCAAAAATTACAAACAAACAAAAAAATAGAATCTGTCTGTTCAGGTGGTCACGTAATTTAAATTAATAATTTAATGTAGTGGTTAACAACATTTGTGAACATGCTTACAAAGCAGCCTGGTCATCCTGAACTCTGATCATGCATATGTAAAATCTTCTTCATTTGAACATTACAAACTGAACAGATTCATGTTCTGAACCTTGTAATTATGAACTCTTGCAACATTCTGAGGTCTAAAAAAGTGCTTGCTGGTTGTTGAGTAATTTAGATTATTAAGACCTTTTGTAGCAAACGGACAGGTTATTTAAAGCTCTAGTGTTTGTTTCTTTGTTTTTTAAAAATAAGGCTATATTTACTTGTTTGTGAATGAGCTAGCACACCCATATTTGAATATGTAATAACCTATTATGTTCTTTGTTTCACAGATCATTCTTTGATCACTCAATGCATAGTGCATTGCCCCTTGGAATCTACCTAGCAACAAAATTCTGGATGTATGTGACATGGTTTTTCTGGTTTTGGAACGATATCCTTTATATTGTGCTCAGCATTTGAATTTTTTCATTTTAGTGGGTTATATTCCAGTGCTCACATTCAAGAAAATTAAGAGGCTAGAATTTTAAGAAATTGAAGTTTTAGCAAGAGGATGTGCAAGTTTTATGGTTCAGACTGGTCATGGAAAAGAGTTAAGGGACTTCAGTGAAGCTGAAGCAGGAGACAAGCGAACACGAGAGGGAGTGAAGCATGACAGTAAGTAAAAGGGGACTGGGCCAGATGGAACAAGTAAAAGCAGATAGTAGGACATACAGATTGAAGGGGACAGACTTAATTACATAAGGCAGGGATGGGGAATCTGTTGTTGGATTCCCATTATCCCCAGACAACATGGTTAATTGTGTGTGTGTATACCCATTAGTTAAATTACTCAAAACACAAGCTCACAGGTTTTACTGATTTGTGGCAAAATAAGTTAAAATAAGAAGTTTTTGAACAAGTCCTTAAACCTAGCAATATTTAGTCCTAGTCTTCTACCCCCTTGCTTTCAGTCTCTTCCTTTTTTTTGGCTCTACATAAGTGTTTCCTTCTTGCTCATGTTGACTTTGCTTTCTCAGTAGCTGTGCTGATTGTCATATCCTGATTACTGGCTCCTTCTGAAGTTAATATTTATGAACATTTAATGACATTATAGCAGAGTACAAGTAGATACTACGTTTGCGATGTGGGTGCTGCCAGAACAGTCCCCTCTAAATCCTACATGTCAGTTTACTTTAACTGATTAATGTTGCCAGCCTCAATTATTAGTTCTTCTAGCCATTCAAGTTCTGCTGTCAGTCAGCTTGTCTGCAACTTGTTAGAAAAAAATATATGACATGTGCTCTGTTTTATAGAATGAAGTAGAAAAATTGTGGTCAGGGTAAGAATTTATTCCCATATGTCTTACAGTTTGATGAAATCAATTGCATCAGAGAACAGTGCCTTCTTTCTTCTCAGTAGGAAGAATAATGTGATATCTGACTAAATGTCTCTGTGGCAGCTTTTTATAAATCTGTTTCTGGAATATGTTTTGATCAGAAATAAAAGGGCATCCAGATTGATTAATTTAAATATCTAGAATTGACTTTTAACTTGTCACTAGAATTATGATGAAAAGTAATATTTTGTATTTACTCACTGCATTCCACTTGGGACTCTTGAGGTCTGTTTAGTTATTTCTGTGCTGTCTAGGGTTCCCTTCTAACCTTGCATCAAAACAGGCTTTGATACTGTTTTATAAACCTTAACATAAGAGGGAATCTGGTTAGCTTCAATAATAGCCTATAACAGCAGGAAAGACAACCTATAAAAGAGAGAAATTTGTGTTGGATGATACCATGCAATCCCCCTCAGTACTCTTACGTACTTTCCTCACCGTTATTAGGATAAAGGATATGTTGTCCTCTATTCCTGTTAAAGCAAGTGCTTTTCAAGATGTCTGCATTTCATGTAGCAACGTCTTCTTAACTTTCCCCACTTATATAAGTTCAGAGGCCCAACCACAGGGGTAGTTCTGTTAGCACATTGTGTAGAGCACTAAAAGCAGGCAAATGTGACCATACAAGGGTAGGGGGGAACCATCTAATCTCTTCCTTTGGCTTGGACCTATCTCTTGCTTCTTAGTCACAGGAACATACTGTCCAGTTTTGAAAGCATCTCTCTGTCAGAGGTTTAATGCCAGACAGACAATTAAGGGCATCTCCTTTTTCATAGTAGAACATAATACAGTTTTCTCTGCTAGCTTCTTTTTAGTGGTCTAAACATGTGGTTTAGTTATTGAAATGAATGCTGGTACTTATTAAAACATGTAGTCATACCTTGGTTTTCAAACAGCTTAGTTCTCGAACGTTTTGGCTCCCGAATCCACAAACCCGTAAGTGACAGGACTTCCGCGGCTTCCAGTTGGCTGCAGGAGCTTCCTGCAGCCAATCAGAAGCCACACTTTGGTTTTGGAAGTCGAACAGACTTCCAGAACAGATTCCTTTCGACTTCCAAGGTATGACTGTACCGTATTCTTTTGGGAGCTTTAACTGCATGAGACTTAGACTCAAAAGCCCTGTTATAATGACATTTTTCTACACAAAGGTGATGAAGTCCAATTGAAATTTGTGTCTTGGCTAAATGGGCTTAAGTGACCATGGTTTTCTTTGCATATAACATTAAATCAAGTATGGTTTAATGTGAACACGCAGTGTGCTCCTCCTACCAGACTGCTGAGAAACAAGCGCATGGTTTGACTTGGTGTTTTGTCTACAGAGCCGTCTTTCCCATAGGGCTTAGTGGTGCATCGCGCCAGGGCGCCGGTCTCTCAGGGGCGCCCCAGCGAGTGGGGGAGCTGCGCGGCTTTGCCGGCGGCCTCCCCTTTCCCTGCCCGCCCACCAGCTGCGCCCCGCCAACCATATGGCTGGCGGGCATGCAGCTTCCCTCCCAAGCCTCTGCGGGAATTGCTCTCAGAAACAAACCATGAGTCTGGATCTGGACATAGCGCTTAGCAGCATGGCAGGAACAAGCAGGGAATGAAGCACCCACAGTTTCAGCCGTGTTGCACCAACATGCTGTGTGTTGGCACTAATGTGCAAACCAGGCTTGTAAGTTTAAGGCTCATTGTTTTCTTGTTGATGATCTGCAACAACACAGTGGTTTTTCAGGCTTTCTAACTTCAGGGAACTCTTTCCCACATTGATTTCAGTGCTATGGAACCCCTTTACATATGCTAAAAATATTTTCCAATGTGTCATATTTGTACTTGAAACTGATGGGTCAACCATTGAAATTTGTGATGTTAGCTAAATAGGTTTTAAGTGTGTGTGTTTAGAGCTTGCCATTCCCTTGGCAATGGAGTGTATAAATGCTGAGGCACTGAAGCAGAAAAGGTGCTACTGGGGCCATTTGTAATTTCATGGTAGAAAATATTTGTTAAAATATAATTAGCTTTTACTATGTGCAAATTAATGTGAAGAAAATACAGATACCTAGGTATTAACAAAGTTCATTTCAAATTGTGAAGCAGCTGGAATTCAAATACTGGGGGGAAAATCCAAGGGTCTGCAATTTATTCCAACACTTTCATTTCCAGATAAAGTACATGTTCCTTTTTTCAGTAAATTATTAAGAGGGGAAGAAGAGGAGGAATCTTTAACATGAATGTAATCCTCCCCCCAAAAGAGATTATTATTGTATTCATCATTCCCTGTATAATCTCTTTTATTGTAGAGTGTTTTTTGTGATTTAGCTGGAATTTCAGGCCACTAATAGGCATAAACAGTAAAAAATATATTAAAAAATGGTTGACCATTTGAATGTTTTCTGTCAGAAAATGATTTAAAGAGATACAAAAGCTGCAATCCTAAACACATTGACTAGGAAATAAGCTCAACTGAATTCAGACTTTTGAGAGAACATTTATAATGTTGCACTGTTAATTTTGGAGCTATCAAACTAATTAAGACAAGATGATACACTTGAACAGCATATAATGACAAAAAAGGATTATTAGATGTCTTGACATGCATCTAGTACATTCCCTGTGAAATGCATTAGCAACAAAAAAAGTGTATTGCAGAATTCTATTATTTTCAGATAATAATTATTTTTAACAGGAAAGAAAACATATTTAAATTCCTTAACATTTAATACATCTAAATTTTGTGTTCATCCACCTTCCATTTCTTGCTAATAGTGTTGCACTTTTCTACAATTTTGGGAAATCTTGGAAATCAGACCCAGGAATAATTAAAGCCACAGAAGAACAAAAGAAAAAGGTAAAAAGCAAAACAGTCCATTCTTGTTAGTGGTTGAAGATGTTGTTTAGATTTTCTGTGTACACACTCAAAGTGTTTTCTAATCAAAGCAATTACAGGAAAGTGTCCCCCACCCAGCCTCCCGCAGAGGGGCACAGGGGGCTGCAGAGGCGACAGAGAGTTGCTGAAAATTGTTTCTGTCTCTGTTTTGCCAAGTTGTTCCATTTAAGAACATCAGAGGTAATTGTAGTCTAAGCAGAGTGAATGCTTTGCTACTGAGAAATCTGCTGAGGTCATCCAGATATTTCTGGTGTTTGTTTAAAACTTGTGTGTGTGTGTGTGTGTGTGTGTGTGTGTGTGTGTGTGTGTAGATACACACACACACATTCTCTCTCTCTCTCTCTCTCTCTCTCTCTCTCTCACACACACACACACACACACACACACACACACACAATCCCTCAAGTATGCATCTTAACTTCCAAGAAATAATTGTGGAAAGAGTTGTGGCACCTTGAAGGTTAAGCCCAGACAGATTACTCATCACATGGTGTAATTGTTTTTGAACCAGTTGAAAATGAAGGTGAAGATGTCATCCTTGAAAGGAAACCAGCACGTCCAGAAAAAAGACTAGGCTGTATACTCTCCTTCCCGATATAGTGTTCTGTGTATTGGGAGATTTTAATGTATCCCAGCTATCCTCTTCATGTCACCACAGCAGAACATAGGGTGGTAGTAACGGCTTCAAACTGAATGCAAGGGGATACATTTTTGAGGTTGGGAAGGATATGCCTGTTACGGGAGTGACCCAACAGCCCTAATGCTGGTGCAATCTTGAGAAGCAGCCAGAAACTACCGATCTTGCTGCTGGATAGAGTCCCCTTGTATCTTAGAGGCAAGTGGGGCAGAACCAATTACACATGTGTTTATGTAGGCTCTAGTGGTGCCGAATTTCTTTGATGTGAATAAAATGGCATTAAGATTAAGATGGACGCGGGTGGCGCTGTGGGTAAAAGCCTCAGCGCCTAGGGCTTGCCGATCGAAAGGTCGGCGGTTCGAATCCCCGCGGCGGGGTGCGCTCCCGTCGTTCGGTCCCAGCGCCTGCCAACCTAGCAGTTTGAAAGCACCCCCGGGTGCAAGTAGATAAATAGGGACCACTTACAAGCGGGAAGGTAAACAGCGTTTTCGTGTGCGGCTCTGGCTCGCCAGAGCAGCGATGTCACACTGGCCACGTGACCCGGAAGTGTCTTCAGACAGCGCTGGCCCCCGGCCTCTTGAGTGAGATGGGCGCACAACCCTAGAGTCTGGCAAGACTGGCCCGTACGGGCAGGGGTACCTTTACCTTTAAGATCTTTTTGCCCAAGCTTGAGATGGTGTTAAACTAATCTGAGTGTGTTAATAGAAGTTTGGATTTCTAGTGGGGTAGCTTTTGCAGTAAAAACAACCAAGAATCTCCTGGCACCTTGAAGGCTAACAAATTGTTTTATGACATAAGTTTGTCGACTTATGAAGCATGTATGAATATGGTTCTTAAATGATTAAATATTCTTCATTTTGCTTTTCTGCAGACAATAGTGGAACTTGCAGAGACAGGAAGTCTGGACCTTAGTATATTCTGCAGTACCTGTTTGGTAGTATGCTTTTTTGCTTACATGTAATTAAATTACCAATTTTAACATCACGTCTGTTTAGAAAATGTGTGTATTCTTTGACCTTGCGATATTCATACAGGGTATAAGTGAGCCTCTGCCAACTAAAATACTAAGCAAGTATTTGGGCATATGAATGCCACGCTTCCTAGGGATAGGAAAAGGCAAGTCCATAGTGTGGTTGTGATGGATCCAGAAGAAAGCAGGATATCAAAATTCCTTACTGGAGTCCCTGTCCCACTGTGTTAGGACTCTGTATTCCAGTGGGATGTCCTTGACACAAGTTCAGATGGATTTGGGTAGAAGCTTAACTTAAAACACCCACAGGTTTTTATATCAAAATACAGTGGCTCTCTTAAGTCAGTATAGAAATCTGGGCAGCAGACCGTTCCAGAGCTTCAAATAGAAAAAGATATGTTCTAGTACACTAGGTGTGCTACGGTATCTGTTGCCACTCCCTGTGGTAAGACTTTCCACTACCAAAGTATTTAGCAGGAGCAATACAAGAGTTCCTAGTAATTCTTAAAGTTATTGTTGTTCCTATGTATCATAATGACAACCCTGGATTAGAATGACAACCCTGGATTAGAATCCTAAAAATAGGAGAGAGAACAGGACTACTTCAGATTGTGACTAAATCAAACAAGTGCATAGATCTCCGAGTATAGAGCAAAACCATGAAAATACTTCCATTAACAACTTCAGATTAAATTTACAGTGCCATTTTAGATACACACACATCTTATACTGGATATTTTGTAGGAAATTTAGTTGTTCAGTTTGTGGTGTGTATAAAGTAAATATCAACATTAGTTATTATCAACTGGCACTTCAGTAAAAGTTTTGCCTTATCTAAAACATCTGTAATGAAGTAAGCAGAATGTGCTTTATATAATAATGTTCTCAAAATATACAGGAATTGTGAGATTGTTATGATACATTTATATTCCTATCCAGAATCTAAATACATGCAACTCTGGACTCTTTAATATAAAACCTTTAAAACTAAATACCATATATCATGTTGCATAAATTATTTGATACTATAATGGTACTTAAAAACTTGTTGCTCTGTATGAAAATCTTTTAAGAACTTGAGATATGGTGAAACATAAGTGTTCTCTTACTTTGGGACATTGATAAGATAGTCTTGACTACAGATCTGAGTATTTTGTATTTCAGACAAATTGTTTATTACTTGATACATACACTATTTTTAAAATAAAAATGTTAAGTGTTGTAGGTGTAAGATAAAATGTATTTTGTGCGCTAACATTTGTTTTGATGAAATGTTTTCACCGACAGCATTACAGCAGTGTTATGCTCAGTTTTTTCTATATGGAATACAAATTATTTATGCATCGTCCCATAAGTAACTGATCTAACTGCAGATGATAAAAATCACCAAAATACTTAATCTTTTGTAAACTCTGCAAGCTTTTCCATCAGTATCGTCATCAGTTTCTTTGATCTCTAATTCAGAGTTTCAGTGTCGGCAGTAAATAGAACGGTGGGAAATTCTGTTTCGCAATGGAAAGGAGAATTTTCTTGTTTCAATTTAATTTAGATTGGCGATTGCAAATGCTGTAAGACTTGTGTATAGTATATAAGACTTGTCTAGTGGGTGTAGGTGACAAATACAAAGCTTCCGTTTAGAGGAAAGTTAAAGTAAGGGAGGTATGTTTTTGCTAGGTGAAGCTAGAACTACAGGCTCCACGTGGTTACATTCTTAAATTCTTGGTATCATGACATGCATGAGTAGTAGAAGCAACAATAGCAACATTGTGTTCAAAATTCATATTAAAGATTGATAATATGAAAAGCGGGTTACATTGTATGCATATAAAAATCTGTTGAACAGATACGGAAACCGGTGAGGTCCAAACACTGTGGTGTGTGCAATCGATGTATAGCCAAGTTTGATCATCACTGCCCCTGGGTTGGTAACTGCGTAGGTAAGTACTGATAAGGAATAGAAAATTTCCATCATGTTTAGCTTTCAATCTCAAATAGTATGTGCATTTAGCATAGTACAGTTTCTTAGTATTCATGTATTCACCACTGCTATCAGACCAAGAAGATGCCAAACATTTTTTATTCTATAGTTTAGAAGCATAAACAAGCTCAGCCTGCCTCTTGACCTCCAACGGTCTTTGTCACTGGGAGCTAAAGCAGTATAGCAAATGAATACAGCAGAGAGCAGGGTTGCTTTTTTGTGGGAACACAGGTTTTTCATGTGAATGTTTGGTAGGTGATCTTGAAGCAAGTATGGTCACAAATCTTAGTGACTGTGAAGCTAAGACACAGTCTTTAAGCTTTGCATTTGAAGCACTTCCAAATGGATTCATCTCAACAGAATGCCTGAGCATTTTTAGAGAACTGATTTGATATAGTGTTGGTCTTTTTTTCTTTTACAATTTTATGATGCATTAATAGTTTTATTGTGTACCACTTTCTTTTTTTTGAGTATGTGGTTTATAAATATTCAAATAAATAAATAAATTTCAGGGTAATATTAGTATTCATAAACAAATGAAATAGTTTTATTTTGGAGAAGAAAATGTTACTGGGCTGAAGGTCAGCTTTGTATTGTATATTTGCATATTGCATATTTATGCTCACTTATTCATTTACTTCTTGAATACTTCCCAATTCTTTCCCCAGGGGAGCTTGTGCTTTATTTGCAAAACACGTGATGAACTGCATTGCCGTGCTGAAATAAGATTCTTCTAGACTCTCCTAGTCTTGTGGCAGGGAAAGCTATGCTTTATATATTATGTATTACTAGAAGACCCTTTCTGGTCTCTTGTTAAAACAGCATTAAAAACAAATACATTTACTTCCATTCTTTCTTCTCAGGAGCTGGCAACCATCGTTACTTCATGGGCTATCTATTCTTTTTACTATTCATGATTTGCTGGATGATTTATGGGTGTATCTCTTGTGAGTATTGTTTCCTGAACCATTTTCTTAATGCCTAGTTTAAGTCCTACTGTGACTGCAATGTTCTGTGTGAACGTTAACCTATACCTTGATTGTTCCCTGGTAGGGTTTTTCTTTTCTCATAAAAAATGCTTTTGGAAATGTTCCCCATGCAACATGCCCTGTATTCTGCAGGCTCATGTTCAGGAACATTTTCTAATCCAATGATATCATATTCTAATCCAATGATACGTATTTTTTAATTCCAGATTGGGGAATCCACTGTCACACTACTTACACAGCAGATGGATTTTGGACATATATTACACAAATCGCCACCTGTTCACCTTGGATGTTCTGGATGTTTTTGAATAGCGTGTTTCACTTCATGTGGGTGGCTGTGCTGCTAATGTGTCAGATGTATCAGGTAGGAGAAAGCACTTAATATGCAAACAAGCAGGGTTGCATTCAGCAGTGTTGCTCACTGACAGTAAAGCAGTAAGGCCAGTTGAATAGGGACAAGAGAACTTTCCCCACCCTTCCCCTTGCACCCAGCCTCCTAAATCTGCTTCAGAGGGATGGGAGATTCTCCAGAGCAGATTTGGGGTTGAGGGAGGGCTGCAGAGGAGATGGGAAATCACTGAAAAGTGCTTACTTCCTCATTCTGCTGACAGAAACCTTCCTGAGAATCCGGGGGTTAATTCCATTGCATATGTGAGGATCTGAATGCATATTGAAGCCCTTGGCTGTTTCTCTCTTTAATGCAAAGCATCAAACTTGAAATGCACTTATTTCCCAAGCCTTTGGGTGCCACCAGGTTTGATTGCCAGCACTATGGGACTTGGTTGGGTTTGGTATACAAAAATGTTGAAAAAAATAAGTGGCTAGTTTCAAATCTGTTTTCATGTATCTCTTATCATAAATGATCATGAGTGACAGAAACACACAGGAGAATAGAAAAGACTTGGAGTCAAGTACATATTGGATGCAGCTGTTCTGCTGGCAAGGAATTTGCATCACTGAAACGCAATTGACTGTTTTTACACAGTCAATAAAGACTTTACCCAGGCAAGTTCAGAACATGCAAAGTCTCACTAAAGAAATTGGTCCAAGTAGCCATTAGTGTTTGGGGGTGAGGGTTTGCTTAGATAATGATGGTCAGCAATTAAGACACAAAAAGAAACTATTGTTAACTGGGACATCCTGGCATGTTCCCTCACTTGCAGAAACGGAGGCGCTAAGCTCTTTCTTATCTTGGATTATTAAGATGTACTATGATAATCCAAGCACAGCCTATTTGTGTCAGTGTCTCAAAATAATAGGCAAAGTAATATAACACTAACAATGTTTCGTCGGGTAGGGAAAGGAAAATGTTAACATGACAAACTTTCTCTTTAGCAGGCCCAAGGTTACTGCTTGACTGTTTTTGAAAATAAATCATTGAACCTGTTAACTCACAGTTATTATTAAGTTCATCATGGTTCAGAGCAACCATCAGTATATATCCAGTGTATCAAAGAAGTTTTTTTGTGCATTAACAGCAAACTCCATTAGCATGCAATACAGAAAAAGTATTCCATTTAGCTATAACTTGTTTCATCTTTGTACTAAGCTGTCAAAGGTGGTCTTGAAGTTACCATATTTTTCACTCCATAGGACGCACCTGACCAAAAGACGCACCAAGTTTTTAGATCAGGAAAACAAGAAAAAAAATATCTGACTCAAATGTTGTACTAAACTATTTAAAACAGCAAAGTGTGTGGCTCCTGTCCACTTTGCTACTTTAAAGCGAGCCACGGTATATATTGAAGAGAATGGGAAAAGGACAGACATTCCATTATAATGTAGCTGTTTTCATTATCACTGGGAAGTCAGTATTGCAGCAGTCACAAAAACTAAAATTTGAGCATTTTACTGTTATTAATCAATAATATTAATAGTCAGGGAGAGAAACCAGGGCTGTGCAAATGAGAAGTGCTTGGAGTATGGAGGAACAGCAAAGAGATCAAATGATTGCGCTCCAGTTCCTAAATCTGGGAAGTTTTCTCAAAACAGGCATGGTTGTTTTGAAAGGAAGATTCAAAATGGGGTGACTCAGCAAAGAACAGAGGAGGAAAAGAGGGCAGATAAATAGCTTCCATTCAATAACAAGAGAACACAATGTTTTGGTTTGGTATAGGTGGACTGTACTTGTAAGAATTTGTATAATGAATTATAGATTTGGAGTGGAATATCAGTGCCTCTTTTCAGCAATAAAGATTAGCTGCTAGGAACATGTTCCACACACAAACACACAGGATGTCTGGTTATAGTTGTGCAGTTTAAACTGTTCCTGAGCCAGATGCCTGCTCAGTTTTAGCTGAGCTCACTATTACTGGTTTGTGGAGATGCTTTGCATGTATTTATGACTATTTCTGCAAAACTGCTACTTGAAGAAATCCCCAAACTTAATATTTTTAAACTTCAAATGGAGCTCAGAATCCAGTTAGGCAATCCTTTGCAGTTGAATTAGGAGGCAATTTGCTAATCCCCACGAGCATCCCAGGAACACACAGCCTTCCCTCTGCTTGCAAACCTTGTCGGAGCTTCAGGGGAAAGCAAAGGCTATAGGCAGAGCAGTGTGGCTTCCCCCCCCCAAAGAGCACCCCAGGAGTGTGGGGCAAAGGCGCACAGCCTTCCCTCTGCTTGCAAACCTTGTCGGGGCTTCAGGGGAAAGCAAAGGCTATAGGCAGAGCAGTGTGGCTTCCCCCCCCCCACCCCCAAAGAGCACCCCAGGAGTGTGGGGCAAAGGCGCACAGCCTTCCCTCTGCTTGCAAACCTTGTCGGGGCTTCAGGGGAAAGCATAGGCTGCCAGCAGAGCCGCGTGGCTCCTCCCCCCACCCCCAAAGAGCAGCCCAGCAGCGCAGGGCAATAGCGATTTGGCTCCAGGGACCACACATTCGCTCCATAAGACGCACAGACATTTTCCCTTCCTTTTTAAGAGGGAAAAAGTGCGTCCAATGGAGCGAAAAATACGGTACATCAGAACAGTTCTGGCTTCAACCTCCACTTTGCAGGGATTGCCTATGCTACAGATTTCCCTATAGGGGTTTTGATAGTGCATCTTATTCCAGTGGGCTTCACGTCACTACCTGTCAGCTGATAGGTTCTCACTTCAAGGCCATTTGGATTCGCTGCACTATCGAGTTCAACAGGCAGTTTGCTGTGCTGTGGAGTGCCCCATGAGAAGCTGCATAGCACAATCTATACCAGCAGGCCTGCTGATCCCAGTAGACAGTCGATTGGTGGTGATAGTAAGTCTCCCTTGCTAATTAGCAGTTGGGAAAGTGCTTAAAGGCTCCCTGTTGTATATTGGCAGCTGCATCTTTCCCTACCCCACGCCTGATGTGTATATGATATCAGATGTGGGCAGATGGACATGGTGGAACCACCTTGTGGACCAAATTGGGACCTGTTCCAGGCCTAATAAGAATTAGGGGCTGGAAGTTCCCCATGCCTCCTTTAGCGGGTTTATATGCTACATCTTCAAAGACTCTGAATACTTCCCCTCCTCCCTTTCTCCCAGATCTCTTGTTTAGGTATTACTACAAATGAAAGGATGAATGCAAGACGATATAAGCACTTTAAAGTTACGACAACATCTATCGAAAGCCCATTTAAGTAAGTACATAGATAAAGAAACATGGAAATGTGTTTATACAAACATGCGGGTGGTATTCACAAGTTAGGTAAAGCTTAAATAGCGCATGTGAATGGATTCTGTGTACTGGGTTGTTTCCCCCCCTTTCCTAAAAGGTAGCCACAGAAATGTGAATCTCTTTCCACTTGTTCCCAGGAAAGCAGCTGAGCTAGGGTTGTGATCTTGATTGGGGAAACTGTTTGAAGGGTATCAAAAGTATTTTTTGTCGTATAGTTTACCTGCTCTGGGAATTTTATACAAATTGAAATGTGGACTACAACTTCCTTAAACAAATAACTGGAACATGAGCAGAAACACATTTCTCTTTTAGCACCCTCAAATTCAAAACTAAAACTAAAAAGCATACACTTCATTTTCTCTCTCCCTCATGCATATGCATGCATATGCAAATATTTACCATTTCATATTGTTCACATACTTGGATTCTCTTGGAAGCAATTACGCCATTAGTACTGACGTGCACAAAAAATCCTAGCTACCTAGTAACATTCAAAATAAACATTATCATAAATGAAAGATTATTCCTTAAAAAAAAAAATACTTTAGAGTACACAGACATCTGCTTTCTCTTTCTCTAATTTGGTCCCGTTTTCTCTTCTCTACGATCCCATTAATAATTGACAAAGACTCCTACATTTTCTTCTTTCCCCAAACCTCTTTATCCCGTTCACCCTGCCTTATTCTTCCTCTTGTGTATCTTTCTTCCTTTGGAATTAAGGGCACCAATAGTATGATCAAACAGCAGCAATCTAATAACATCAAAAAGTAAAAGTCTAATCAGCAGTCTGGTTGCACAGGCTGCAGTTTCTGGACTGTCTTCAAAGGCAGCCCTACATATAACAGTTTTCAAGTAGTTGTCTAAATAAGGTTAACAAGGAGGAAGCCACTGAAGTCGGATTATCCATAAGGAGTGGGCCATCAGACAAAGCTATAAAGGCACTCAAGCCATTGAGACCACTTTTGTCTCTGGCGATAGTAATTGATCCATGAGAACCCACAAACCACAGACCTGAACTTTTAGGGCAGAGCTTTCCAAACCGTGTGTCGCGACACATTAGTGTGTCAGCTGCAGTGTGTAGGTGTGCCATGCAAACACTCCCTACGCTCCTCCTGGGGAAATGGGTTAGTTTAACCTCCAGTTTGCTAATAAAACTGAATTACTGTGCCGCAAAATAATGCATGTCTAAAAAGTATGTCACCAACATAAAAAGTTTGGAAAGCTGTTTTAGGGGGAACATGATCATATCCAGAGCTGTTGAAAGCAGCATCCAGAGACTTATAGAATATCTGATGAAATAGTGATCATACTCTCACTTGTGGGAGTGGCCAGACTGTGCAACCACATTAGATATGTGAATTGTGTTCCATCAGAACCATGAATTCACTCAGTTCTAGCCAATTTAAATGGGTATTTGTAATATCTCACATGTGCTATGTAATCAGTCCTTCCCCAAACCCAATACACTAGGTCAGAAGTATTATCCCCATTATAAAGGGGGCAGATAAACTGAAGCCAAGAAATCATAGCTTTCCTAAAGCTTCCTATTGAGAGTTTACAACCCTGTGTGGCTTCTTGGTTGATAGCTGACGCTTTTCACTCCTCCATAGCAGTGAATGTTTCTGTAAGTATCAACAAGCACAGTTATACGTAAGGGGGGGGGGTGAGTCCTCATTAATGTTGACTAACATCGTTGCACTTGCTGAACTAACATATATTTATGTAACCGTTTCTGTTTGTATTTTTTAGCCATGGATGCATAAGAAACATTATAGACTTCTTTGAATTCAGATGCTGCGGTCTTTTTCGTCCTGTTATTGTGGACTGGACAAGGCAGTATACAATAGAATATGACCAAACAACTGGAAGTGGCTACCAGCTAGTGTAACACCCACCTCCAAACCTGTGAGCATATCGTATCTGAGTGGTGCCTGAAAATTTGTTTCTCTCAAATCCACATCCCTTGAACAGTAGCATGCTATGAATAGAGCTAACAGTGAATCTAATGGTACCTTCTCTACATCAGTTTTATTAACAGATGTAATCAAAGGACAGAATAAACTGCCAATCCTGACAATGAGGAGGAAGATAAGAAAGGGATTTTAACTGTCCTTACCGTGGGAATGATTCACAAAGACATATTCACGCCATTTTCTTTCCTTTTAACTGCTTTCACAATGGAGCATGAGATTGTTAAAATACAAACATACTAAAGTCATGCTGTGCTGAACATGAAATATTTATTTCATAATTTGAACAATTTCATTGGAATTAAAGTCAAATTTTACAAAGCAGCCAGACTTTGAGATCAATGTATTATATTTCCTGTAATGGAATTTTTGTACAGATTTGCTATAGTATTATGTGCATTGAAAATGTGCATTCAGTACTCCGAAGAATCATGTGGTCTTATTGGGCATCTACCATAAAGCGTGAAGTTGTTGGAAGCAGGACGCAGAAGGATGTTAGTCACGAAACTGTTACGTAAATGTAATGGCTGTTGGCTGTTAAAGCTGTCTTGTTTCCGATATATTGAGTTACTCGTAATAAGCCTTGTGTGAAGATGTATATTCGGGGAGGGTGGGTGAAGTTGCACAAAATTACATCTCTCTCGTCCAGTATAAAGCCCTACTTAGGTGCATGATACGACTTTTGAAAATTAGACCACAAAACAAAATATAGCATAATAATCTGCAAAAACTAAATAAATACGTATAATATATGCAGTCAGTGAAATGCTGGTACCTAAGTAGTAGGTACAGTTCTGCATGAGGTAGTCTACAGTCATTGGAGCGTTGGAAGATGTGCAAAGTCATGTAGGTGGAACCAAAGAGTGAAAGGGCCAACTCTCAGTAATAGGAGAGCGGGGAAGGATATGACTGCAGTTAAATTGAATGTGGCTGCTGGAGAAGTAAAAACTGATTAACAAATAACTCTTTTGCTTTACATAAAATGATGGAATTCAAGCTAAAGAAAGTTATAATTCCTTTGTAGCAGATTTAAGTGGGGGGGGGGGAAATTACATGGCTTCTTGAAGAATATGGTAATGACAAGTGAGAAAACACCCTTAACTTTTGTTTGTCTCAAAGTTACCAGAACCAGGTATATTTGAAAGGTAAGAAGTGGTATGAAGTTGCATTCCAGAAGAGTTTTATGTTGTTGAATGTGATGCACTGATTTTATGTTACAGCATTTTTATATATTCCTTGTGAATTATTCACTGCTTCCTTAACTATTGTTTACAGAGAGACTTGAAAAATCGGTTAAGTTCTCTTTTTAAGTGCTGTAGCAACATAGTGGTTCGAGAATCCTGTGAGGGGGATTTGGGGAGGGGACCTTAATACAGATGATCGAGACCAGTGTAAAGAATGTTTATCTGTATATACATAATTTATCAAATAGTTTTCTCTTTGTGAGTGTGTGTGTGCGTGTGTGTGTGTTAGTATATTTAAAAGCTGCTCATTTCATTTTATCCAACCAAAAATGTAGGAAGATATCTAATGGGCTTGTTAGTAATGATCAATATTGCTGTTAATAGGCACTGTACCCTGCAACTTCACTGCATGTTTGATGCTTGGCAAAACTAGCATTTCCTGTAATATGCAGATTACAGGTATTAAAGCAATCTAGTGGTATTCCCGCCCCTTGCCTTAGTAAGAGGAGCAGTGAAACTGTAAATAGTCGATGTTCAGTATTTTCAAGTAGGCATTTTCCCTCTAGCTGTTTCTTTGATCACCAGGTGTGCATAGTTTGCAAGTACCAGATATCAAGATTTACAGAAGTGCAACATTAGTGTACTTGAATGTTTAATACTGGAAAAATTCAACCTTGTCTTTGACACACTATTTTTGAGGGAAAGAGAATGAAGTTGGGTGCAGGGATGGCAAAAGAGGCCTGTGCCATTTTGTCAGATACAACTTAGAACTATAATAAGAATATATTATTCTTACAACACTACTTGTAAACTTTAGTTTCAAGCTGAAGATGTTTGAGCAGAGCCATCTATTTCTTATTTTACATTACATGGAGTTGACTCCCTTTTGGAGAAAGTGTAGCTCTGCAGAATCTCATTTGATGTTGAAAGCCCTCCATATTCTATTTGCTAAATATATTTCATAGCTCCAGAAAAATCTGTGTAACATACATCTATGTTTCTTTTGCAAGTTACAGTAATGTGCACCATATGGATTCCTTGTACAAATAATTCTGTCCTTGATAGTGAAAATAAATCCTACTTCATTTGAGCCAAAATACTTGGGTGTAAATTTTGCTTAACTCTATGCTGCAAAAAGAAAATATAATGGAGTTAGAATTGCCCAGAAGAAGGTTCTACATCTGAGGCAGCTAGAATAATTCTAGTAGTCTGAAATACTGAACGGTTTTTTTTTCTGAAATCTGGCAGTTTTTTGGGGGGTAGTATCTATGCAGCATTTTTTCTACCAAGAACTCTGTTATTTATTGCAGCAGACCACACCATTCTAGAGGGCTGCATGAAAGCGATCCAAATATACTGGATAGATATTCATTGATCTATTCAGAACAAGCAAATGAAAAATTTGTTTCTGCCCTAGATAAGCTATTTTCTTTTTGCAGGTTTTAAGTTTCTCAATGCTCTCCTAAGTTGTTTTAACAGGTAATATGCATAAGAGCATCATTGTTTAAAACTGAGTATTTTTTTAATTTACCTTATTTATAACTGTGCCAAGCATTATTTTACTACTGTCAAAATGTTGATGTATTAAATGGTGAACAAAATCTGTAAAATGTTTAATAAAAATAGCACTCCTTACATAAATTAAAATTGTCATTTTTTGTAAGTTATTAATCAAATAAATACTTGTCTCCTAGATGCTAGCATTTGTCTTTACTTCAGCAAGAGTTTCTTGTTCTCCTGCTCAGAACACTCAGGAACTTACTCCTCTTAAGAGATCGGCTCCTTTTTCTGCTAATTAGGAGGTTACTCCAAAGAGCCCATTGCTACCTCAGTAAGTAGACTAGCGGAGCATTTTTTTTCAGCATTGGAGTTAAACTTTGCATGTTGGTGACACTTTGTAGACATGCATCATTTCACCGCACAGTTCTTCGGTTTTCCAGCCTCTGGAGAAGTGTGGGGAGCGTTCATGCGACACACTTAACATGTTGCGAGAAACCGTTTGGGGAGCTCTGATCCACAGGTTATTCTTAAACCAACTTTGTACTTTCCCTCTCCCACCTGCCCCCCAGCCTTTGAAAGCCAAGATCATGCAGGAAGGCTTTAATAGCAATTATGCTCTATAGCGGGGGTGGGCTAGTTGAATCAAGAACTGGTCCAGGCCCAGCCCTGCACTGCACCCACCTGATATCACGGGGAGAAGAGGTGATGCAAAGTTAAAGCCATGTCTCTCCTTTTGCACCCCCAACCTGAACTGAAAGCTGGGGAGGCAAAAGAATAATTTCTGAGGTGGGTGACAGAGCTGCTTTTTGCTATGAAAGAATAGTAACACTTACTGTGGTGCTTAGATTGGGAACAGCAGATCTCTAGTTTGTCAGGTAGCTGCAGTTTGGCCAAAATGACTGGTTAAGTAGTGAAAATAACTTTTAACTGTTGTTATTGCATAAGCATTTCTTGCTCTTATTGTATATGCCCTTGGCCTTGATTTGTTAATTATATGGTTGTAAGAACACAGAGTTAAAGAATAATTAGTACTCTGATTTGGGGATCCTTGTTCAGAATTGTGCTGTGCACACAGATGACGTTGAAAGGAGATATGAAGTCATTTCTTTGGCAGCCTAACCATTTATTGTTGAGACATGCATACTTTGTCCTTGCTTCAAAAATTTCAAAATGACCCACATGTACATAAGCATACCAAGCAAACTTGCATGATTAACAAAAGCAAAATAGCATCTTGGCTTGAAATAAGATGTCCATTATCCCAGTTCATACTGCAAAAATAGCAAAGCCCATAGTTCATATATACTTAGATGTCTAAAATCTCTGTAGTGAAGTCTACTATGGAGTAGGGATATGGGAACAAGTTACCAAATGAATAAAATCTGACAAAAATTGTTTTTGTCTATAACACAAGAAACTGTTTAACAAGTGAAACCTTAGTTTCCCTACGCTTTCTAGTTACTGTCCTGTCTGCTTCTTCCCCTGTCCCCAGAAATTAGTGCCTTGGTGAACTGCCTCATCCACAATGTTGAAGATACCCTAGTAAGTGGTTAGAAGTACTGGTCCCTTTGCAGAAGTCTGAATCACAAATGACATTTTTGTTACTGTGTATATTCCAAAATGTCATAACCCTGGCCAATTATGGATAGAGTAGCAATAGTTGTAGGGCTAACTCTACAAGCAATTCAGAACATCAGTATTCAAAGAGTAATAACAAGATTTGAGGCTTTCTAGAAGTTACTCCAGACTCTTAATGTTCTCATAACTGCATTATATATCATAGACTTGGATCTTATAGTAAACTTGAGTTCATAGAGTTCCCCCTGTGCTCCATCCAACCTCTTCCCAAACAGCATGTGCAGCTGAAATGGGAGTAGGGAAGGAGAGAGGAGGGAACTTCCTTGTGAGTCAAGCTATGGTCCTGTCCCCCCCAGTCTCTCTTTAGGATACCATGAATTAGAATAGCCAGAGCAGAGATCTACTGCAGAAGATACCTCAGTTGCATTTTTAGAAGTTGCTGCCTTTCTGACATCAAGGTAACCTCACATATGTTGTCTGTGAAACTACTGAGATGGACAGTTAACATAGTGCTATGATGGCCATTTTGCACTAGCCCTGTTCAGGTGTTCATCCCCTATAAAAGGGGCAGAGCAAGGGATGGGTGGTTGTCAGCTTATTGGCCTTAACTCTGCCATTATCCCATCATTCCCTAGAAGGGAACCTGCTATACTTAGTGGAGTAACACCAGGATTCTAAATTATGGACTCCATGAGTAGAGCAGGTTCCTGTTTTAGAAGTGGAGTAGGCAAGAACAGTGAGCATAATTGGGAAGGTTAATGCCTGAGCAGAGCTACTGCAAATCTACAATGACAGACTTGGCTATAATGGATTAACATGCTTTTTACTCCCAGTCTTCCCATTACCTGATGAAGTGCTTGTTTAGGCAGCAAGCAACTCATACCATGCTTTAAATGTTGCAGGCAAAGCAATATATAGATGCAGATCTGTAGGCAGTAGAAACAGAACAATTTTCTCCAGGGGGCCTTTCAACACACTAATCTTCTAAGCAAAAAAGATTTACTGAACCCAATTGACAGTGCATGTAAAAAGTGTGCTTTTAAGGCTTGAGAAAATGCAATACTTTAAGACAAGCAACGGCATAGGACACTAGTTATCAGTTTCACAGTAATTAGTGGCATTTAAGTTGTAACTATAGAACCATTTCAGTGCAATGGCACTAACGAATCATTGAGCGTGAACCAGAGCACCAGCTCCCTGCCCATAGCCAAATCCTTTGGGGCCAAAGTTCTTCGCATAACAACCTGCAAGGATAAATAGTAGAGTATCAGTTCAATTCTAGCAGTTGTTTTGGTGAAATAATAAAATCAGGTACTCGAGCAGATTTACAGAACATTTTTTTAAATGAGTTTATATTGTTTTCCAGGGCAAAACTATTCCTTATACCTATAGAGCTGTCACTTCTGAAAGAAGGAAACTGCTATACAAATCCTTTTGGCTGGTGTAAAATAGTTGTCCCTACACCATCCACAGCAATGATTTAAGATTACTTCCTTTGCTGAAAACCTGATACCTTCATTATTCTCCAACTATCACTTAAATTGAGAAACTATTTATCCACTTAAAGAACAGTTGCAGAATAGATTCCTTTGACCTATTGGCCACACCTTCCTGGAATCAAACCATACAACTCTTCACCGGAACAAGCAATTTTTATGCCATTTGCCTTAGCCTCTTACCTTTGCAATAGATTTCACCGTCCTTCTCTGTCAGAGTTGTTGATTCAAGACTTTTCCCACACTTGGCACAGCGAAAGCAGTTTTTGTGCCAAGGCTAGATAGAAAGAGAGCACATTTATTTTAGGCTTCTGTATTGCACCATTAAAAAAATTCCAAATCTTTATTTTCAAAAAAAAGTTGTCTTCTTAGAGTTATCTTGCTATTCATATGAGCTTGATCTATTAGTAAAAAGCACTTAAGTACAAATGTTTGAGAAACTGGATTCAGCTGGCCACTGTCTCAAGACTGCAAATCTCTTCCTCCTCAAAGAGATCTACTTGCTCACCTCTTGTAAGAGAGCAAGCTACCCCACTCTTAACAAGCCAAGTTTTTATCTACAATTAATGAATCTGAAGAATGTCAGTGTTGCTTGGCAAGGTATCTGAAACATTATGCCACCTTACCTTTCCAGCTCCTATTACTTTCTCGGCTGCATACACAGAATCACCACACCTGGAACATTTCTCTGCTCCTCCAAATTTTTGGGCAAACTTTGAAGTATTTGGACTTGTTGTAGGTCGGTGAGAAGGTGCGCTAAAATAAAGTAAAGTTGCCCTCGCGTGAATATCCAATTTCAGTGGAATCCATTATTTATTATTATTAAATTTGTGTCCTGCCCTTCATCCATAGATCAAAGGACGGTTCACAACATAAAAATACAAAATAAAAACACAAAATACATAATAAAAACAACAGGGGGAAACACCACAAACCAATAACCTGGTTTAGATGCATACTAGCCCATAGTTATACTTCTCTATGCTGATTCACTGAACTCTCACAATGCTGTTGTAATGATTTTCCCTCAATTCGCACCTGTAATATGAAAGGTTTTTAAAGACAGCCATGTTCGCAAATTATCCCTTAGTTTGAACAATGGCTAGGTTTACAAATATGCACTGCTAAAAATGTTCTTATTTAAGACTGCCTCACATCAGGATTTTTGCTCTAAAGTTTACTGGAATTTATAAAAACAACTTTTATCAAAAGCCCACATCAATACAGCCTCATTTGTGCCTGAAGTTCTGGCTATGATAAAGACTGCCCTGTATTCTTTAAAATGCAGCCGTTCTACTGATCTGAGTTTCTTTTTGCCTTGTGGCTTGTTTGTCTTTAAAACAAATCCCCTGTCATTTGGGGAGGTGCCCTCACCAGCCAAGTATTCTTATCCATTTAGAGGGCCCTGAAAATCCTACTACAATCAATGAGGTTATGGTGGACTACATCATGGCTTTTCATTTTACAGTGAAGGTGCTCTATAGCCTTGAGAATTATAAATTCATCTGAGGCATAATATCAAGGCTTTGAAGCCTTCACCTGAACAGAATGAATTGCTCAGCATCCAACATGTTGAGACTGTTCAAATGAAATACCAAGCCTTGCTCGCAATTACTACCCGCCCCCAATGCTCCTGGCTTACTGAAGCCACAACTGCTGCTGCTGCACAAGCCAATGTGCACTGGTTTTGATTCAAGAGGAAGCAACTGAAGCTGAGTGCATAAAGAGAGGAGGAAGTGCAAGCAAGCACAATTCTCATTGTGCCCAAACCATGGTTTGGTGTCACAAGTGAATTAGGCATTGGTTTACCCCATTATATATATATTAGGCTGGATATTCATGAGATTCTAAAGTAACATAACATGATTTAAGAGGTGGACCCTTAATTATAAAACACTTGCCAGCAGAGCCTAGCTGCGTCACTTCCATAATAAACAGCTTTCTGAGAAAACTGAATCACTATTACACACAGAGAGCAAACCAGGGTTGACTCATTTCCAGAGATGTTTGTTCCCTGGACAGCTGCTAATAACGAAGGCTTAGTTATATAATCAGAGTGAACTTTACCATTCCACCATTGCTTAGGGACAATACACAATACAGACATGACAAAAGCATGGCTGCAGGCTGTTTCATGTAGGGTCACACAGCCAGCTGCAGTTACAAGTAGCTCAAGTAGAATGCAAGTTACACTTACTTGTCATGCTTGATGCCCAGCCTCTCCCCTCTGTCCATATTAAGAGTGCCTGCTCCTTGGCCATAGCCATAGCCTTTTGGACCATACTTCTTTCCATAGCATGATTTGCAGTAGACCTCTTCGTCATGGATGGCTACTGTTGTGCTGTCTAAGTTTTTCCGGCAGACCACTGGAAAAGAAAGAAAGAAATAATTTACTTCTTCAAAAAACGGATGCCTATTTATTAACAGAAAGGAACATTAAGTGCCAGGGGGGAGGAAGTGCCTCTGGTATTTCTTAAACCTTAGCGGACTACTGGAAAATGAAAAGAGGGGAATGTTTTTGAATTGCTGGATTATATTTTGCTCTGCTGAGGGACTTGTCCCTCCTTCCCATTCTTAATTGTGACATTTACAGAATGGAAGCTTGATGCAGTTTAATTAACAAGGCTACAAAAGAAGCCAGGAACTGAGGTCAGCAATTTTCCCTCCTGCTTTTTTTAAAACCACACAACATGTTTAATTATGCAACAGTTCCCACTTTTACTTTACAAAGTATCCATAACTAGAGGCATTAAAAAAAATAATTAGTGCACCTTCTATGGGTACTCCATTTGAGAGACTTACTGGGAATACTGACCCAACTTAAATCCATGTCCTGAAATACCTTTAGTAACCTATTTCTGCTTTTACAATTTTAAGTTGCTTGTTCTGTTTCCTGGGAATGAGGCCAGAATTTCTCTGTTAATGAGAAAATATGGGCAGTTCTATATGAGCACTCAGCACAACAGAGTCCATGTGCTCTCTACCATTCACATTCAAGAAGTTTACTTCAGGGCAACATGCTTTAGTTAACACCACTACGACTTCAAAATTCAGTATTTTGCATATCACCAGAAACAGGCAGTTCAGAACTCACCTAGTAAGAAAAATATATATATTGATCCATAAGACTGCAAGAGCTTTTGCATTTAATGGTCTGTATCAGGACAAAATGTGACATAACAATAGGTGCACAAATGTATCTCCACTCTATAATTTTTTGCACACTGCAGCCACAGGGGAGTGGCAGTCAAGATCACAGCACAGAGGATTGACACCAGCACTAGCCATTCCTCACGCCCAATGAAAATACAGTACCCACTTTTTAACTGGCATTGCAAAGGTTACGAAGATACAAATGCATTTCTGCTCATGTCTCGTCTGCCCATCACTATTCCACATCAAATGTGAGTCAAGATGCATTGCAGAACTCGATTCTATTGTGTGCGTTTTTGCTTCCTTTTGAAGCAGAGCAGTGCCACAATTTGGGTTTTGACTCCTGTAGTCGAATTGTATAGTGTACAATGTGTTCCATTATTATCTCACAAGACACTGTTTAGTTTCATGAAAAAAGTTGTCCGGAAAAGTCATACCTTCTGACTAGGAGGGCTCTCGCCTTTAATCCTATATTTGTAGAGGCCAAATGAGATAACCAATTCCTTCACAGCTGAATTCTTTATGCATCCTCAGAAACTTATTCCTTCATATTTTCCATGTCTAAGCCTAAACAGGAAGAAGCAATCCTGAACCTAAACTGCAAATAGTTTGAGCTTATTCTGTTACCTTCCCAGCCTTGCTGCTTAGCTCACTGACTTTCTTGCTACCATGAGGTTTGACAGCTGTTATCAACTGCCCTGCTTTTCCTGAAGTGCAGCTACTGAAAATTCCAGGCCCTGCCTCCCCCACCCAAATTGCTTGTTGCTCTTACTAATTTCATGACATGAGCTTGGGTAAACTACAATCCACATTTAATGTCACAACAATATTGCTCTTCTTTGTGGCAGCTGCATCACAAGGCAGTTATTTGATGCAATCCTTTGCTTAGTATCTAATGAACATGCTTTTTAGTACAAAAATGCAATTCTTCAATAAGCTGTTGGCCTGAAACATAATCGCATAGACTCTGCTCATTTAAGACAATCAACAGCCTCCTGTGCCAAAGCCCAACAGAATTTTGGCTCCACTGTGCTGAAATAGAAAATCAACCAGATCATTCAATTAACTTATTTGGTATGGATGAGGAAGAGAGCCAACTAATGAATTCTCACAAAATGATCTTTAAAATGTAAACTACTGGAACAACTTACAGTGTGAAACAGGCATTTTTATGGATTAAACTTGGTATTTTGTTAACATGCTTAATCTTAGAATATAAATTCAGCTCAGAGCCAACTGAAATGGTGGCTTTGATTTGAAGTGACCAACGTGTAGCAAAGTGAAAACCTAAACCAGGCATGGGGGACCTGTGGCCCTCCAGATGTTCTGAGACTACAACTCCATTGACCATGCTTGCTGAGGCCAATAGAAGTTGCAGCCCCCACACAACTGGAGGACCATAACCGGCCAACCACTGACCTAAGCCTTTCATTTGCAAAGATGGTGATATAGCTCAGTCTTGAATCCCGCTAATTCTAGTCCTTTTAATACTCTCAGTACTAGACAGAGCTGGTCCACTTCTCTTCCAAAGAACAGCTAGAGCAGCTTCTTATTGTTTATGTGCTCAGTTATATGAGACATTCAAGTAGGTCCACTTCCTGTGGTGGTAATGCAGTGTCTGAAAATGCTCTCCTGACAAAGACTACTGCATTCCTCTGCTGAAGATACAGTCCTCTCGAGTCATCCTGAGAAGAAAGGAACTCAAGATTGCTCAAGGCAGCATAGATAGTGCTTGGTATTTTACACAGTTTGTTCCTCGAGGCCATAAGATGTCTGTCTTTGGAGCTGAATAGCAAAAATTATGGTCCTGCTGCTCACGACTTGCACTGCCCATTCACTGTTTCAGCTGAAAAAAGTACTTACTACAAAGAAAGCAGCATCTGTGGAAGCTTCTCCCATCACACTGAACTTCTTCTGCATGGTACACTGTTCTGCCACAGGCCCCACACTTGTTGCCACCTCCCCAGTTTGGCATTTTGAGTCTGCAAAAGAGATGCTAGCAATTAGCAACAAGGTAAAGGTTGTGTTTCCATAGCAGGAGCTTTGCTAACATTTGTAGAAAATAACAATAACTTTTCTAGAACAATCTTAATTTTTCCCTCCAACTCCCACTCCACCAGTTTTTGTTTTAAGTTTTATTAAGGATTTTTGTGTGTGTGTTACAAAACAAATGAACAGGGAAGGGTACGTCTATCGTCTCCATTTTCAATTCCTAAGAGTCTTTTTCACAATTCGTTTACATTTAGAGAGAGACACTTTTGTCATAGATATCTTGCTGCTGGGGGGAAGGCGGGGGGGAGAGTTGGGAGTTACAGCCTGGAGTAACTGCAGGCTGAGGTAAGTTTTCATACATTTCTCAAACAGTAAAGCCTTCATACTAGGTTTAAGGGAACAAATCATTTGTCATGCATAGATTTCTTACAACATCGTAAGAGCATTCCATAGATATTCCGTGTAAGAGAATGATTATAGCAATGTGATGAAAGCAGAGTTGGGAGTATCCACTGGAGTGCAGCAATTGTTCCAGACAACTCCATCATGCTCAGAAAGCAGGGGAGTAACCTCACCCTCATTCACACAACTGGAACCAGAAACAGCATGCCCCAGTGCATGTTCTCTCTCATACACACCTATTTTCCAATCAGCAGAGGAAGTGAACATGTGCAGCACCATACCCCACTGGAGGGGTGCAAGGGACAATAGCAAATGGCTCATTCTCCTAAATGTCTCTGGTGCAGTCTCCCTAATCCAACATCAGTAAACTCTTCACAGCTCCCTCTTCCATAGAAGAGAGAAGGATGCAAGCTGGAACCATGAGCAGATCCTGAAGGCTCAAAAGAAAATATATTTTGGGGTGGAAAGGAGCAAGGAACGTTATTAAACTCTACTGACCAAGGACACAGATTAGTTTTGAGAGAAATGCCTCAAAAACACAAAGCCAGTTTCTATCCTCCAGTGGGGGTTAGCACACAACTAGAAAGTGTAAAAAGGAAAACAAATATTTTAAAATATTGCCTGGAGTGGGTATTTGCTTAGAAAGGTGTATCCAAACTTTTAAAATTGGTAAATGGAACATCTCTATGTGGCGAAAAGGTGACCTTTGTTTTCCATTTTAACATGCAGCCCAAGAACAAACAAGGAAAAACTAATAAAAGGTGCTTTTAAAAATCTTTTAATATGCCTGTTGAAACACAAGTTTCTGCTTGCTTAGTGGGGGCGATGTGGGGCAGCGAGAACATCTGTCCCACTAGGTGAGAGACAACTAGAAGAGTCTAAGTCAAGTGAAATCCACATTGGAAGCAGCAATTGCCCCAAGATATCCTGGCCTCAAACTATTGATACTCAATGAAGCTAAACTCCCTCTGAGCTGCTGATAAGGCAATCTTGTTTGCCCGTCTTCCATGGGCCATTAATTTTTGAATGGGAAGTTTTTCAATTTCACTCAACTACAGTCGTACCTTGGTTGTCAAACGGAATCCATTCCAGAAGTCCATTCAACTTCTGAAAACGTTCGAACAACCAAGGCACGGCTTCCGATTGGCTGCAGGAGTTTCCTGCACTCAATCAGAATCTGCGGAAGCCATGTAAGACATTCGGGTTCCAAAGAACGTTCTCAAACCAGAGCACTCCCTTCCGGGTTTGTGGCATTCGGGAGCCAAAATGTTCAAGTTGCAAGGCATTTGGGATCCAAGGTACGACTGTGCTAGATTTTGAAGCTGATTGTGAGGTCTGTTATAATATCATTTTTCCTCTATTAGGAATCTTATTTTATTTAATCATTAATTTAACAACTAACCGGTTTAAATCACCTTTTCTCAAATTAACCTCTCAGTTAGTAAAGTTTCAAGGGGCACAGCATTCCAGTCACCAGAAAATAATGATACCTATCCATACATCCTTATCTAACAGCTCTTTTTGCTGACAAATAGCCCTTTGGACAAACCAGACAATGTAAGACAGAAGTTCACAGATGAAATAGCAACTGCAACCACTTCCGTTGACGCTGATGCTTCAAGAACACATATTGTGTAGCTGAAATACTGGAGCTGCTGCCTTGCAGACAAGGTCGCTCTGATACACAGTTCCGTGTGTGTGTGTTGGGTCGGGTCACATTGTCAACCTGGCCCAACTCCTAATGATTTTGGATAAACAGCGAAAAACAACAGCAGCCAACTCCTTTAAGTGTACAAATAAAAGAATCTTTCTATAAATCACTGCTGTTCTATTAGCTTTTTCAGATAGCTTGAACCCAAGTTCAGCTTAGTCGTTATGGAGAGAGTGACCCAGAAAATCTTACAAAGCAGAGCTGCACAGCTAAGTGACCATTGTATAGAGTAAACCATTCTTGGAATGTAGGAAAAGAAGATTAATGATTAATCCAGATCAGGACATTTTAGTGCATTCCCTACCCAGCGATTACAAGTCTTCTTCTGCATGACCCTAGTAGCTCCATTTTAGGTAGCAACATTAATTTTAACTACTTAGCACATCCCTTTAAGAGTCCTCAAGAGTTTAATACTGCTTTTCCAGGATTTGGCATTATATAATGGTCAAGATGAGGTTGAAACTGTTACTTATGACATATACTATTATTTTGTCATTCTTGGCACCACTGGAATCTAAAATGTCGGGATTCCATTACATTTATCCAAGGGTTTGGCTGCACTACTATGTAGCAGCTGATATCAATCATAGCAAACAGGACCCTAAGACGGATATAAGCTGCATTCCTTTCTCCAGAACTTTGCAGTATAAGATTCCTTCCCACTTTATAGCATCTCCTAAAGAGTAAACCCACTAGGAACTTAATTTTAACTGGGGTTCTGTTGTTCCTTTGTTGGCAACCAACTTTAATGTGTATGTATAAGTTCATTTCCTTCCACTTTGAAGACCACATACTCTAAAGAATTCACCTTGGCACTGGTAACCTCAAGACTGGATTATTGCTATGTGTTCTACGTGGGGCTTCACTTGGTCTAAACCTGGAAGCTGCAGCTGGTGCAGAATGCAGCAGCTAGACTGGGATACCCCATCAACATCACAGATCCTCTGCTGAAGGAGCTGCACTAGCTGCCAAAATGCTACCAGGCACAATTCAAGGTCTTGTTTTTACTATTTAGTGCCCTAAACTTGAAACGAGAATATCTAAGGCATCGTCTTGCCCAAGACACTCCCACCCAGCAACTGTGCTCCTCAGATAGGATACTGCTGAGAATACCATATGTCTGAGACAGAGGTTCAATTAGTCTGCACTGGGCTTTTAGCCCCAACTCTCCGGATTCATTTTTCAGCCACAATCAGACAGGCATGTAGCATCATGATATTTAGGCACCTACTGAATACATTTTTTGTTTAGAAAAGCTTTCCTTGAGGTGTCACCCAGTTATTTAGGAAAGATCAATTCTCCATTTTCATGAAAAAAAATTTTAAGAGTTTGTTGAATTCGTTTTATTGTGCTTCTGTATTTTATTCTGTATTTTACCCTATATGTTGCTTCAATGGTTTTATGCCATAAAGTGGTGTACAAATGTGTACAATAATAGTAACAATAATGGACAAAGAAATGGCAACTGCCTGGTCTGGCTATTTCTCTTTCCCATAAAAACAATTCTCCATGAGTAGGCTGGCCCTGCTTTTGGTACTCATTCCACAAACAAGTCATCAGAACAAGATTGCACTGGGAAACTTTTGCATTTATATTTGCATGCATATAAGCACATGCGGCAAGTGTAGCATCATTTGATGCACAGACGCAGCCTCTCAGAACTGCACAACTGCCATACGATATGTCTGCGCTAATGTAAATACTCATTTTGGTACAGAAGAGGAAATAATGGCGTTGAACCAATTTTATCAACAGATGTCAGGAGAGTTGACTTCTAATAAGCAGCTGAGGGCACTTGGTCAACATTCATTATTAACACCAATATCTGTACTTGGGCTTTATATTCAAGATGAATGTGCTTAATATACATCCAGATTTGGTTTACTATAGTAATTGTTTCCACTTCTGATGTGCCCTCAGCTAGTAATGGCATGCCCATAACATATTTAAGAACACTGCAGTAAACCTTTGCATGATGTGGAGCCAATTGTGCTCTGCAGCATAGAGTTCTAAGCTACCATTCTTCAAATCCTTTCCCTAACAATACAGTGCTTTGATACATCTGTCAAGCAGTATTCAATTAACGCCACCTACCTCGCTGCCTAGCAGTCTCCCTGCCTGAACTGACGGAACTGGTCTCAGAGGCGATGTTGAGGACTCCCAGACTGCTAGTTTTGGAGGACTTCAACATCCATGCCAAGGTGGCTGACTCTGGGGTGGCTGCCATGATGACCATGGGGCTGTCCCAACATGCCATTGGCCACTGCATGTAGCAGGCAACACTCTGGACCTTGTTTTCTCTGCTGGGCAGAAAGAGGGTGCTATTGATATCACAATCCCTTGTCATGGTCACATCACTTCCTGTTGAGATTTAGGCTTCCAGCACCTTTTCCCTTCTTCATAGGCCTAATGTGATGGTCCACCCTTCAGAGGCTGATGGATCCAATGGGTTTCCAGACAGCTCTGGGGAATTTTCTGGCTGCTATGATTTGCACTCCTGTCAAAGTGCTGGCTGATCTCTGGTACATTCAAATGGCTTGGGCTGTTGACATGATCACTCCTGAGTAACCTCTCCTGCTTCGTAGAGCCCTTTTGGCTCCTTAGTATACTTCACAGCTTCAGGCAATGAGACAAGCTGGAAGATAGCTTGAACACAGATGGAGGAAAACTCCAGTCAAATGCAATCTAACACTGGTGTGGACTCATCATCAAACCTACTTAGTTGCAGTGAAGGCAGCAAACTATGCCGCCCACCAGAGCTTTTCCAGATAGTATGGGGCCTTTTATAGTCTGGTCCGAAGGAGGTGGTAGAACAGATGGTAGTTCGCCGTCACTTGTTTGCAAAGCATTTTAAGGATAAAATCACTTGCATCCGCCTGGACCTTGACTCCAATGTTACAACAGGTGAATCTCAAGAGGTGTCCAGAGCACTGTCTAGTTTGGTTATGTTGGATGAGTTTCAGTAAGGATGGATAAGCCACTTGGCTGATAAAAACTAGCAGGGAGGAGACAGCTGACTAGGCCAAGGAGATTATTAATGCTTCCTGGTGAGACAAGGGATCCTTGCCTGCTTGAAGGAGGCAGTGGTAAAAGCAGTCCTCAAAAAACCCTCTCTCACTTTGGAAAATCTAATTACTAGCCAATTGCCAACCTCCTCTTCTTGCAACGCTTTCCCATTTGTGGAATGCTCTCCCCAGGGAGGCTTGGCTGGTACCTTAGCTACGTATTTTTAGCTACCAGGCAAAAGCATTCTTCTTCTCTCCTGTCTTTGGCTAATTAAGCAACCTATGGCTTTTTAAACTGGGCGGGTATTATTTCTGTTTGTCAGTATGTTTTATATTTTTGTGTTTTTATATTGTAAACCACCCTATGATCCTCGGATGAGGGTTGGTACAGGCAGTTAACTAAATAATAAATAATAATACAGGTCTACAAGAAGGCGACACTCACGAACCACTTGCAGGAGAGACTTCGGAAACCACCAAGCAGTCCATCTTGGAACACAACTTGCTCCATTTGAAAAATCTCTCTCTACAGAAGAGATCTATTGTGGATTACAACTCTAGAACTATTCTGAAATTCCTAGTGAGCAGAAAGTGCCTGCTAGTGCAGTTGGATTCAGCAGTACATATGATTTGGGAATAAGAAATCAGCTTTGGCAAAGAGTTTATAGTAGGAGATCTTCAGCAAGTTGGCATTTCTCAGGGCTAAACTAGATGCAACCTTACTTGAACAACTGCAATTAACACGCATATTTAACAGAAAGATAAGTAGCAGCTGCAAGATCAGGACCAAGATTACAGGATGCATTTTTTTTAAAAAAACAACAACCTCGCTTTATGCTGTCATTCTGAGGAATACCTCCCTGTCCTCATGAAGCTACTGTTTTTTTTTTCCACCAAGGAGGAAGCTTCCATTGCTAATTTCAGAAGGGGAAACCAGCATAGCTAGTGGTATTTGAGAGCTTTATTCTCAATGAATTTGTCTTATGTATTTACCATTCCAATGCCAGTTCTCCCAGCTTGGAGGGATATACTATTTGCTGTGCTAGAAAAGAAAGACCCTGTCTAACTCCTTACAGATTCTAGATCTCAGTAATTCTAGTAGTCCCCACACATTTGATTCTGTTTGTCCATACAATATTGTGGTGCTACTATGTCTGTTTTTGTTATTTTAATTTGTGGCATCTAATTTTGCATTGTAAACTGCCTTGAGTGTGACAGAAGGCAAGGTAAAAATGCTTTAAAAAACAACAACAAAATATGTAAATATATTAATTGTTAAACTTTAAAAGTGTTAGAGTAACTTTAAGAGTGCTAATCCAACAGCAACCACAGAGAAGGCATTCTAGGCTAGAAAATAATCTACACTGTTCTACAGGATAGTATCCAGGCTGTTAAACAAGTCTGAAGAATCAGGCATGACAGAGCCAAGGAATTATGCAACTACCTTCAAGGGCCAATGGGATTCAGTTTTCCATTTCCATCCTCCTGACTCTTGCAGTTCATGACAGAACCTGTTTTAGGTGTTGAAGAAATAAAAATCTGTTGCAAAAAAATGGGGAGTCCCCCCCGTAAGCAATTATGGGGTTATAAACCCAAAAGCCATAACTCTTGCATCTATTATCTGTTACAATATTTTGTACCACCGCTCTTCAGTCAAAAAGCAATTTGGCGCTGCTTACAACAATTTCAAACAAAACCCAAAGAAAATGGTTTAAAAGTGTGGAAGAAGGGGTATTGCATGAAGTTTACCAAATCCTTGCAGTGAGGGAGACAGTTATGCATTTTGTCTCTCATAAAAGGGCTTCTTGAAAAGCAGAATACCGTATACTGGCCAAGATTACTACTACAATGGCATATAGCCAATAAACATTTATACATTCTAAATTCTATATATCCAGACACTGGAATAAAAAGTCTCCAGAGTCACCTACTTTAAATGGATTTTGCAGCAATTCTGTTCTACTTCTTATGTCAACAGCTGCACACTCATTTTTAGAAGACTAAAAACCTGCCACTAGCCTATCTTCAACCTGGCAGTAGCTAATTTTGGGGTCAAGACAATTAACAAGCAGGTGACTTGAACTTGCTGTCAGGGCATGTGACTTGCAACTAAATCCCATTACCTACAGCATTTAGCTTTCCACTAAGGGGTTTATGACACGTAGCTGGTCTTTTCCTAATTAATCCATGCCTATTAAAAGAGCCATTTCACAAACTTGGAAAAACAAACTGCCCAAAGATTGTTCAACAGGATCTATAAATGAAGCAGAATACCTACAGCGTAACATGGATATTTACCAAGCAGTAGTTTCTTCCATTATAGATTAGTATGCAGGGCCAACCTGAATAAGCTTTTAAGAATTGGTTTATTAACAGGATAGCAGTCAACTATCCATAGGTAGCTGTATGTCCCCAAGAGACTCTACCCAATGCACGTTAAAGGGAACCCGTTTCCAGACACACTGCTCGCTCACATCACTAGACGTAGCATCATTTAGAAACAAGAAGTGCGCCGAGTAGCTTTCCTGCTTTCTCACCAATAAGCCAAACTTTACAACTGAGCACAGGGAGCTGGGAAACAGAGCAGCTTCCAGGCAAGAGTTAAACAAATTCCTTTAACCTCATTATCTCACCCCACCCGAAGTTCCCACTGAAACTTTTCCAAAAGGTGCTCAGAAGCAGAAGAAAAAGCTGCCATAGGGTTCAATTCTGAAACGTTCACCTTTCCAGAAACACTGGGCCCTGCTGGGCGCTATATGCAAAGCTTTGAGAGAAGCACAGCTTACAGCTGGGTTCACACCCGGCTTCCATGAACTGCGATGGCCGCGCAAAGTGGGGGGAGAAGTGGCAGGAGAAGGGAGAAGATAAAATTGCCTGTGACTAGGGTTAGGACCCGTCCATTCCAAGAGAGCCCACGAAAACACGGGAATACCCTGAACCCAACTCGCTTCTCCGAGCATGTGCAGAGATTTATACTCCTCTTCTTCCTCGCAGAAGAGCAGCAGGAGCATCCACACGCGCGGAGCAACACAGCCGGGCGTCCCAGCTCCAGGGGTCGTGGATATGCCCACCGCCAGGAGATTTCAAGCCGCTTTGGAAGCCCGGTTCCGAAAGAGGTGGCACAAGGTAACCCAGAGGCGCCAGCCCAGCGTGGCCCGCGCCCCCGTTAAAAACCTAGGCAAGCGAAGCGCCCAGCCTGTGCAGAAGGAAGGACGAAGGACTGTGGAGGACGAACACAGAAGGGGAACAAAATCAAGCCAGCCGCTGAGGAAGCGCCGCCGCCGCCGCGTCTTACCTGGGCGCGCGGCCACCAGCTGCTTCGGAAGCTCTTTCTCCCAGGTCTCCCCACCAACTCCGCCACAAGTGCGACAAGCGCGCGCCCCGCAAAAGCCAGCCGGGTTTCCCTTGCAGCTGTTTATAGCGTCCCACAAGGGGGCGGTGCTGCGACGGAGCGTAGCCGGGCAAGCCCCTTCCCTCTGGGCCGCCCTTTCCCTTTCCGCGGCCCGCGAGGCCCCGCCCTGCGCGCTCCAGCGGCCGACGCCTAGGAGCTCGGCGCACCCTTGCCCAAAAGGGCTGCCTTCCCTCGCTCGCTCCCGTTTCGCTTTCACCCGCCCGCGAGCGTCCTGACGGCCCGCAACTGTTCACACGTTCCAGCGGCGCCGCCCATTAGAAATAGGCCTTTGATGTTTTCCCCTTTTACAGTACAGACTTGAGGGGGAGGGCTGAGGAAGCTCGACATGCATTGCTTTCCAAAGCAGAGCCTTTCCTGAAGATCCAGACTTCTCTATATTATAGAGGTCCCCATGAAATTTAAAAAAAATGTATTGTGTCTAGTAGTCGGAATTTGTGGTGGGGGGTGTTTTTCCTGCTGGACAAGGAAAATAAAGCTCTCTTCTCCATTTGAGTGTTGACTGCCCGCTGGAAATAAAGATTCAAATTTGTGGCTCAGCTTGGAATGTCTTTTTTCTTTGGAGAAATATATTGCCTTCTGAGCCCTGCTTGTGGCCTTCCTGAAAGGACCTGGTTGGCCATTGTGGCAAGCACTGTGCTGGACTATTGTTCTTATTATCGTATATTTACGTAACAGTTGAATTGCAAAACAAATGTAACTACATGAGACCTAGGAAGATGCCTTATGGCTTATGCCAAGACAGACCATTGTCCCATTGGGCCAGCTTCGCCTACACTGACTGGCAGCAGCTCTCCAACTTCTCTCGTAGTCCTGTGAAGATGCTTGGGATTGAACCTGAGATCTTCTGCAGGCAAAGTGGATTCTCTACTGAGCCGCAGCCTTTGCCTTTGGTCTGAGATGGCAGATTGTTATGTCCCTGTTTCAGTATAGCAGTGTTCTTTATGCTTGTGCTCTCTAAACAATTTGGACTATAACTTCCCTCACTCCCTGTCAGCTTGACCACAGTTCAAAATCTGGATGGCACCAGGTTGGAAAAGGTTTCTTTAGAGTCTAGCACCCGTTCTGAAAAGCAAGATTTGGGAGACAGAGAAAAAACCTTACACCCCAGAGAGCTACTGCTGACTGAAGTATATATTCCAGGGCAAGGTGGATGTGGACCAATAACGATGCACCAGAAGTGGTGGGCTTTACAAACCCTGTGCTTGGGAAATGCCAGTGTGGTATAGTGGTTAAGAGCAGTGGACTCGTAATCTGGTGAACCGGGTTCGCGTCTCCGCTCCTCCACATGCAGCTGCTGGGTAACCTTGGGCTAGTCACACTTCTTTGAAGTCTCTCAGCCCTACTCACCTCACAGAGTGTTTGTTGTGGGGGAGGAAGGGAAAGGAGAATGTTAGCCACGTTGAGACTCCTTCAGGTAGTGATAAAGCGGGATATCAAATCCAAACTCTTCTTTTTCTTCAAGCACAGCACTTCCAAAGCACCTCACAAACAGCTGGTTGTCAGGTGTTTGAGAAGTGCTCTGCAGCACCAAGCACAGTGCTTTCCAAAGTGCCCAACAATCAGCACTTAGGAAGTAGGGTCTGCAAAGACCCTTTCAACCAAACCACAGGCCCTTACCTGCCCCACACCTGATAGCATATGTCAGGTTTAGGGCAGGTAGGTATGGTTTGGTCAAAATGGCCATGCAAGCTAAATGGAGAGACCCGGTGGGCCACGGGCTGTTCCCCACCTGTAGTTTAGAGGTTGAATTTCCTTAGTTGTAATATCCAAGTTGAGTGTTCATCCAGCCCTTTCAAAAGCATAAAGATAAAAATTGTTGTCCATTCCCCAAGAACAATGCCCTACCATTTTGTGAACATTTTCTTTTTGAAATTTCTATGTAGGCTGGGTCTTTGCACAGCAGCAAATTAATGTAAGAATTAATTGAATAATAAGAATTAGATCAGGAATGTGGCCCCTCCTTCCGTGCCACACACAGTAACACTAGCTGCCCTGCAGCTAGACTTATCTTCTTGATATACTAAAAAGCCCTAATTCAGTCTGTACAACAGAACTTCTGAGGATCAGTCTTTGTATCAGCTGAGTATTTCTAAAGACAAAGCTCTTTTTGTTTTATTTTGTCACACAGGCATAACTTCTGAATAATGCCGCAATAGAAAACTATTATCTTCCGTTGAAGGTAAGTATTTTCATACAAAAATGTAATTGCTCTAAGTGAAGGATTATTATTTATTGGGGGAGGGGGAGTTGAATTGCAGAGACCAAAGTAATCACATTTATATAAACAATGAATGGATTCGTGTATAAAAGGCATATGGATAATAAGGATGAACGCTAATATGCTTTTCACTCTAAATTATTTGTGTGTGTGTGTGTGTTCTATGCAGTTGGGAAGCTGCTGAACAAGCTGTTTTGTTTCCTATTCGTGATACATTTATGGGACATGTACAAAATTAATGGCAGTATTTGAGTATAAATCTCAAGTCAGGGTAAAATCCACATCACTTGTCCTGCTGTGGAAAGATGAAAATATCAAGAACCCTGGTAAATTTATACCTGCAGCCTCTTTGGTTTCCCACCTAGGAGCAACTGTTGCTGGCCTGCCCACTTCCATTGCAGAATTTTGCAGAATAGACCTATTTTCGTAGGATGATGAGTTGCTGGCCATGTACACACTGTACCTTTAAAGCACATCCCCCCCCCCAAAAAAAATAATTCTGGGCACTGTAGCTTACCCTTCACAGAGTTACAATTCCAAGCAACCCTTAACTACAGTGCACATAATCATTTGAGGGAAGTAATGTGTTTTTTATATGCTTTTAAAGCTACAGTGCACACACAGCCACTGAAAGTTACCCCAACCATCTAGCAAAGGGAAGAGGAGCACAATCACTTGCCTTTTTGTGACCACCAGCTTGGTGTGCTCCAGGCACTGTTTGGTGCATCTGTAGCTGTAAGTCAAGTTCCTCAGCTGGTATCACCACAGCTCTAGGCTCAGCGGTCTCCTACTCCTACTCTCAGCTTAAGACCAAGGCCATGGCAAGTAAACATCATAAAAGCCTCTAAATTCTGGGACAGTGCTGTGAAGAAACTCTTGTTTTAATTTCACATCTAGGTGACTAAGAAAAGGCAATGCCTAAAGGTCTCTAGCATGGACACAACCTTGTTAAAACCGAGGCAATTATATGTATTGGAGTAATTTCAAATCTGTTATCGGCTCTGGAGTTCTCCAGGTTGATTTACAAACTTGTTTCAATTAATATGGTGCTCTTTATATCCTAGCATCCATCACACAGAGTACAGTAAAATGCTAAATGTGGCAAAAGAAGACTGGCCAGTAGACTGGGCTAAATAACAATCTTAAAGCTGAATGATTCTGTAGGTAATAAAACTTACCGTATTTTTCGCTCCATAGGACGCACTTTTTCCCTCTTAAAAACTAAGGGGGGAAGTCTGTGCGTCCTATGGCGCGAATGCAGGGGGGAGGCAGGCAGGAAAAGCCCCCAAGAGGCCAGTCAGTCCCTTCTCCCTCCTTGTAGAAAAGCCCGCAGGAGCCGTGCACTCCTTAAAGGGTGCGCGGCTCCTGTGGGCTTTTGCAGGAGCTGGGGGAATTGCCATAGCAGCCTCTCCAGCCGGGGGAGGTTGCGCAAGGCTAAAGAGGAAGCCAAGGCAGCGAGCGGGATGGATCATGCTCGCTGCCTTGGCTTCTTTAGCCACACTTCTTTAGCCGCGCTGGAGAGGTTTAGCTCCCAGCTGGAGAGGTTGCGTGGCTGTAGCCAAGACAGCGAGCGGGATGGATCCCGCTTGCTGTCTTGGCTTCTTTGCTCTTTGGGGCTGGGGGGGGGGGAACCCGGGTTTCCCCCGCAGCCCCGAGAAGCTCTGGGAGAAGCGGACAGGCTGCGCGCAGCTCTTTGGGGCTGGGGAGGGGAAATAATATTTTTTTTCTTGATTTCCCCCTCTAAAAACTAGGTGCGTCTTGTAGTCCGGTGCATCCTATAGAGCGAAAAATATGGTACATCCTCATGAAGAACAGAGCTGCTTGTTAAATGTATTGAGTACAAAGTTAAAGAAAAAATATTTCAGCAACTTAGGAAGCATGTTTAGAGAGATGATATCTTTTTTAAATTCTTTTTTTAAAAAAATTGCCCGTAGTTTAAACTCCACTTGAGATGCTAGTAGGTTTATCTAAGAAGGTGAGAGCAGCATGCAATTTATATGTAATCCTAAATGCAATTAGAGAAACAATGTGTAGTGCAGACCGCAGGTACAGATGCTATCATGGCACCTGGATGTGATAAGCACAGCAAAATAAGGAGGTTATTAAATTAAAGATCTGAGAACCCTGGACGGAACTCTTTGAATAGCTTAGCCCAACACAAGCTCCATTGAAGGAACCTGTTCCATAGAATTTCAATATCTCCAGTAATCATTCGCAGTAGGGAATATAATTTAGGACAAGGTATTTCTCTAAAAAGTTGAGCTTGTTTTATTATATCATTGTAATATTGTACTGTGAAGAATTCTGTTAGCTAAAACAGTGATGAATAACCTTTTGGGTGGGGGAGTCTCCAGGGTGTGACTGTTTTGTGGAAGGTATTCAAGCACATGCTGGAACTTTAGGTGAGTATGGTTGACGTTTATTAAAGGTCTGTGACATCCTAATGCAACAAACCCACTTTGTTGAAAGTGATGGGGAAATGCATTTTTTAAAATGTGGGATGAATGAATTTTATTATTTATACCCTGCACATCTGGCTGGGTTTCCCCAGCCACTCTGGGCAGCTTACAGGATATATAAAAACATTATAAAAACATCAAACATTAAAAAGGAGCATCTCCACTCCCATCATTCAGCTCGGACACTGAGGTCCAGCGCTGAGGGTCTTCTGGCAGTTCCCTCACTGTGAGAAGCGAAGTTACAGGGAACCAGGCAGAGGGCCTTCTTGGTAGTGGCGCCTGTCCTGTGGAACACCCTACCATCAGATGTCAAGGAAATAAACAACTGACTTTTAGAAGACATCTGAAGGCAGCCCTCTTTAGGGAAGTTTTTAATGACTGGTGTTTTAATGTATTTTTAATATTTTGTTGGAAGCCGCCCAGAGTGGCTGGGGAAACCCAGCCAGATGGGCAGGGAATGAATGAATATTATTATTAAAAACCTCCTGATACAGGGCTGCCTTCAGATATCTTCTAAAAGTTGTGTAATTCTTTATCTCCTTGACATCGGAAGGGCGGGGGGAGTTCCACAGGGAGGGCGCCACTACTGAGAAGGCCCTCTGCCTGTTCATTGTCATATAACTGCCCCACAAACGAATTGGAACTGATGTGAAATAAAGACTGGATATAATTTAACCTCTGTGTAAGCTCTGTACAAGCAAACCAGGATGAATGATCAATAAACAGGTTGTCTGGGGAGGACCTTAGTCTAAGACTGCATTAGCTTATAACACTGTTAGAAGCTGGATGCAAGGCAAAAGTCAGCAGCCAGAACTGGGCAGAGCCATCTTTTCTCTCTCTCAACCGTTTTCTCTTGCCTCTCATCCACTCAGCAGGCTTTTGGGGTGGGTATAGATTGCTCTCGTCAGAGGTCTGATTGACTGTTTAGAGAATGGCCCCTCCATCTGTTATAGGCCTCCCCCTGTCCCAATGTTTCTCTGCTTGCTCTTCTCTCCCTCCAGGCTAAAGGTTGCTAGCTCCTGGGCTAAAACTTAATCTCTCTGAAATTGCCCAATTCTGCTGCTGATTTTGATAACTTAGTGCAGTTCAACTAGCTTAAAGAGCTTCAGCCAGATTGTTGTCTGGGGCGAGTTATAGGGAGCATGCAACTCCCTTGTTACCACAGCTCCACAGCCTATCAGTCTGTTTCCAGGCAGAATTCAAAGTGCTGCTGATGACCTATAAAACCCTATAAGGCTTAGGTACAAGCTATCTGAAAAACTGCATTCCCTAATACAAACCTGCCTGGGTTCTGAGATTTATTGGTCCTTCTCTTGGTCCTGCCACCCTCACAGGAATGCTTGGCAGGAATGTAGGGCCTTCTCAGTGGTTGCACCCAAACTTTGGAACTCTCTCTTTGCCCTTTTGCCAGCAGGTGAAGACCTTTTTATTCCAACAGGCTTGGTGGAAATGACTGCTATTAATGAAAGGCTGGTACTGTGCTGTCTTTATTGTAATTAGCTGTATGTTTTGAACAGATTTTTATATGTGTGTTCAATTATTTTTAATGACAAATCCCAAGTTTTTAGCTGTTATTATTTCATATGTAAGTCACCTTGAGCCCCTGTCAGGGAAAGAGGTGGGATAATAATAATAATAATAATAATAATAATAATAGGGACCTATTAAGATTGATTCCACTGCCCAGCTTAAATTCTTTCTTTCTTTTAAGCAAAATATCTGTAACTTTAGAGAATAGAAACGATGTCATGGGTATTAGGCGAGTTGGACCAGATGACCCATGTGGCCCGTTCTAACTCTACAATTCTATGATTATATAATATCTAGTTTTCCTCAGATATTTCCGACATGCATGTTGGCCTTATGGCGGGCATATGGGGACTCTGGCATTTCCTGATACCAGGAAGATATAGTTCAAAATCCCTTTGCAACATAATTCAACACTTGCTAATCTTAACCACTGCTTTGAAGGGGAAGGGGAAATAGCACCACTGATTTCTAAAAGGCAGTTATACTTATTCTGATGGTGTACACGTTAACAGCTTTAATCTTGTTTAGGAAGGTCATGGCTAAATTACCTGTTTATATCGGCTTCTATACTTTCAGTATACCCTGGGAAAGTAACATGTATGCCTCTTCAGCAGGAAAAATATTGTGTGGAGTAGAGGCAAACATACTCCGCTCTACATTAATGTGGCCTGTCAGGTCTTGAATTATGGGCGAATTATGGTGGCATCATTAAAAGAAACCCACAAGTGTCAATCCTTGACTCCACTTTTAGTTAATCATGCTGCCTTCCCCCAGTAGCCTTCTAAAAAGCTGTGATTTGAGCACCAGTGGCTGCCACCCACTGATTTAAGGAAAGTGGGTCTACTGTCTATATTAGTCAACAGGCGGCATAACAGAACAGATGGCTGCTCACCAGCGCTGGGCCATTTAAATTGCCTTAGGAGCCAGAGGGAGCGAGGTGGAGCAGGTGGAGAGGAAAGAAGGAGAGAAGAGACCAAGCTTTTTCTGGAGGCTGCAGAGGGGACACGGTGGGGTGCTTTGGGATGCAGGTACACAGCCCTATCTGGAGATCTGGGAGGATAAAACTCTACCCCAAGGGGTCAATAGGACTACTACCAGCAGCTTAAGTGCTTGATCATGCAGGAGGATGGGGGTGCAGGAACTACTGGTGTGCAGCTGGGGCAAGACCTGTTGCTCAAAGACAGGCGTGCCAACTTGGTCCCATGAGTGTGGGTGCCTGGGGCCATGGGTGCCATGCAGAGTTCATGGGTGCTCAGCCTCTTCATGGGAAATTGTTGTGTGTGCTCAGGCACCCAGGGCCCCAGGGAGTTGGCACCTATGCTCAAAGTCTTAGTTTGGCCTCAAGTGAGGAGGCTGCCCAGTGAAATAACTCAGGAGCTAGTGGAAGCTGGTAGTACTACTGACTTAAACTGACTTCTGTTTCACCACCTAGTGATAGAAGGAGCAGCAGGTTGATGTTCCTTTGCTGGCGAGCCAGATGGCAACTTGTCTTCTTCCAAGGTGTTCAGGATCGTGTACATGGTTTCCCACCCCTCATTTTAACCTACTGCAGAGAAAGACAGGCAGACGCAGACAGACTCAAAGTGAGTTTCATGAATGAGTGGAGATTTGAATCTAGGGCTCCTGGTCCCACATACAAGCCACTACACCCCACGGAAACTTCTGTTTCCTGCAGTTTATACAATGCTCTACTTCTTGACTCAGCTACTGAGGTAAAACAGCTTTGTACCCAAAAGAGGACTTGTCAAAGCACCACCTTGGCAACAATTCCCCCTTACTGTGAAGAGAACTGGAGTAGCCGAAGAGTGAAAAGGACAGTGAGAGCTTCTTTTGTGTACTGATGATAATCTGTTTTCAACACTTTGCTCGGTAATTGTCCTCCAGCAACGCCATCCACTTAGAAAAGGGAATAGTTATGTAACACTTACTCCTATAATGCTGTACAAAGGCAGCTTTCTGTGGCTGATCAGAGCATGTACAGTGCATTTCTCTGTAGTTGGAAAAACTAGTATGGAGACTGCTCAGAAGAAAATAGAGCAAATGCAGTTTCTGTGGAAATAATTTCTAATTGTATAAATGTTCAGTAGGCTAAACAACAAAAGGGATAGGACAGAACAATATTGTAAGATACACTTGCACTGCTATTTGGTCATGCTGCTGTTTCCTTGTTGGAGAGATGGAAAGTCTTTGCGGTATTAAACAACAGAAACTGTCACGGGTCAGTGTTTGTACCTCTCAGTCAGGACAGGGAGTAACCAAATTATTAAATGCAGTCCTTGAACTGCCCTGGGCAGCTACTGATTTACTTTGTGAGCACCTGCCAAAAGCTAGACCTTACTTCTGAATCTCCCAACTCAGGGTTGTGCAGTTATATCATTCTAGAATGCTTTCACTCAGAATCTGGATTGATTGGTCTGGGAAATTTCATGCTTTGCATGAAGGGGTTAAGATAGTAGAGTATGCTGTTTTGGCTAGACTTGACTAGGCCACACCCCCTCATCTTGGGTGCTGATTTCTTTGTTCACTCTCTCTCCCGCCATGGCAACCCTACCAGATAGGATGTCTGAGCTTGATCGCTTCAAACTCATAAACCTTTTTATCATATTTTCTAAACACATTTATTTTGGAAGGCATTTGGCTTGAGCACTTGACTGTATGCTAGCTTTGGTGTCTGGACATTATCCGATGCTATCTTTTCCCAGCTGCCTGCATGTGTGTTACCTTCATTGTCACCTAAAAGGTTTAATAAATAGCTGAGTGATCTATAGACTTTCTATTACCATCACCTGTAAGAAGTGTATTCCCTGAAAGCAAAATAAATTTGTGCAAATGTAAAGTTTATGGAAGCTGATGTTGCAGGAAGAACATTGAATAGCCTTTGATATATGCATAATAAAGTCTCATTTACTCGAAATCCCCAGGTGTGCAGAGTATTGCAGGCTTTCTGCTGAAGCTCTTGGTCGAAATAAATGCTGACAGTTTAAATAAAAGTTCTTTTGCTCACCACTCCTTTGGAAATATGGCTTACATTCCCTGGAAATGTTTTTGAGCTATTATTCTCCCTATTCTGTTTTTTCTGCTTTAGGCTACAATCCAAAACAACAGTCCACAATATTTCTTCTGTTGCTCTTCATCCTATTTTCCAGCAGCAGTCCTTTTCACACTTACCTGGGAGTAGCCCTAATGAACGCAGTGGGACTTATTTTTGAGTAATAGAGCCACCACACTAGCGGCAATTCTAAGAACTCTCCATAGATTTTTCTAATTACTTCCTTTCTATTGTTTCTTTCCCTGTCTCCTTTTCCTCCCTTGAAACTATCTTAAGCAATATTTGGAAAACAAACAAATCCAGATGTTTTAGACAATCACATTCTAACCATCCCACTGGACACACAATACAGGGTCATAGACTTTTCAGCTACAGTTCTGTTTTACAGGTGTGCTGGAGAATGAATTTTTGTTTTAGAGAATATTGATTCTAGCACATCTTGCTGAACTGAGGATCAGGCCCCAAGATAAGCAAGCTAATGATTCATTTTAAGAAGGTAGAAGCATGGAACAGTACAGCCCTGCCATATCAGATTAAGACCCATCTAATCTAGCATCCACAGTGGCCAACCAGATGTCTCTGGGAAGCCCAGAAGGCAGAACATACATGCATATCTTATTTTAGGATGTTCTAGTGTAAAAGGTATATATACACTTTATGAGCTTCATTGTATTGCTTTTCATACGTGGGATAATATGTACTGCTTTCTTTGCTCCTCCTCAATAGCTCCCTTCACTTTCTATTTGTCTGTATCCCGTATGACCCATTGTTCCATTTTAGTTCTTCGTTGGATATACACACACATAAACTGTTCCCTCCTTTGGTGTCGTTTATCCTTTTCTTCGTGGTTTATGGCATTATTCCCCTATTTCCTAATATAAAACAAGCTTTATTTAATTTGTAAATCCTGTTGCTCTCACTGCTTCTCCAGTGAGAGTCTGTATTTGCTGCTGCGCTTTGTACATTCCAAGTTCAATTACCTACCTTAGCCAGATCAATTTTCAAGTGTGTAGTTAGAGAGCTTCTAGCCAGGTTCAGTTGGAGGTTGTTCCCAATGAATACTAGACACCCCCTTTCCCCCCAATTAGTTTGGAAGAAGAATTTCCCCCCTCATTTCCTGGACAGAAAAAAAAATCCTGATTGTCTACAAGATTCAGTGGTTAAGTTGACACTTATTGTTTAAGATGTTTTTGTATGAGAGTAAACATTACACACAGGTGGCACTGTGGTCTAAACCACTGAGCCTAGGGCTTGCCGATCAGAAGGTCGACGGTTCGAATCCCCACAATGGGGTGAGCTCCCATTGCTTAGTCCCAGCTCCTGCCAATTTAGCAGTTCGAAAGAACACCCAAAATGCAAGTAGATAAATAGGTATCGCTCTGGCAGGAAGGTAAACGGTGTTTCCGCGTGCTGCTCTGGTTTCGCCAGAAGCGGCTTAGTCATGCTGGCCACATGACCCGGAAGCTGTCTGCGGACAAACACCGGCTCCCTCGGCCTGAAAGCGAGATGAATGCAGCAACCCCAGAGTCGTTCGCAACTGGACTTAACTGTCAGAGGTCCTTTACCTGTACCTTTTTAAAATCATAACTGTACCCTTTGTAACAACTACCTGAAGCACTTGATACTCACTCGTCTCACTGTGCAAGATGGAGTAAGGCTAACCATTTGGAAGGGCACTCACAGAAACCAAAGTATATCAGTAGCCAGGCCTTAATGCTCCTGTTACTCAAAACTGGAGAGGGGGACATTGCCAAGGTAGACCTGCCCTTTAGCCGTTGTATGAAGAGCTTGATGGTTTTAGTGACACGCTTGCTGCGTACAGTTGTATGTGTGAAGGCATCAATGTGACCCAGAACTCCAGATGCACATGCTTTCCGTTTATGTAAAAGCCTTTGCTACCTATAGCAGTCTGCATTGAAGCCCCGTCGAAACAGATGGTTGCACTCTTCACACAAAGGATGGGGGTCAGGGTTACTCAGCAACTCCTTGCTCCTGTGTTGAGTAACGCAGGAGCATTAATGTCCACATAGGACTATGAACCCCAGATCTAGCACATAGGTTATAAATGACACTTCTAGTAATGATAGTCACAAACCCCAAGGTCAGTGCAGTGATAACCTATGAGGACCTGTGGCAATTTCCATTCTGAATGCAATTCAGCCTTTGTTCCAATGTTTTTTTTCCCCTCAGAGCTGGGAACTATTCTTACCTTAGGTTCATGTCCTCTTATTCCTCTGCTGAATGCTGACTCAGTTCACCATGTAGCCCATATCCTTTTTCTTCTCTTTCACAGTTTTGAATGACTCTCTTTTTTCTAAGGAACTGAAAGAGAAAGAGATTCATTTACAATTTCAAATATTTCAGAGCAAGTCGGTGCATTGTTCACATCTGCTTGCAACAGTTCATTTCCCTCCCCTGCTTCTTTAAAGCACAACGTACTGATGGACTAAAAGTCCCTGTTTCCATTTCAGTTATAAAAAAAATACCGAAGACTATCTGGACAAATAAATGTATAATGGAAAACACAGACGAAGCATAATCATGAATTATTATGTTTTAAATATGACTATATAGGTAATTAATGTTATAGAATGCCTGCTGTATTTTGTCTTAAGTAGCCATATGTCATAAGTCATAGGGAAGGGATTATATTTGATTAAAGGTGTCTATTATTGTTGGCAAAAATGAGATACTTTCCAGAGCTGCTCAAAATACAGAGCACTGTACTTTTGGGAAAATAGATAAAGTCTTCCATTTAATTTTTTTTGGCACTAGACGCAGCTATTTATGAATTTCCTTTGTTCTGTTTCTGACTTTTTGTTGACTTTAGATTTGCTATGATACGCCAGGGCTTTGACTATTCTGAACACTCCCTCCCACAGACAGTATTAGGTGTACTTTTATTAGCTGGGGTCTCAGAGGGTTTATGTGCACGGTGTCTTCAGAACCCATGTAATAATGTACCAGTTTCCTTGCAATGCCAGTATTCATTATTTCGGGAGTAGCAACTGTCAATCTTGCTACTGTCTTTCAGTATCAGATACACATTTAAGTTATTTCCAGACATCTCAGAAACTATTGCTCTAGGCCAGAAGGAAATTTTATAGCTTTTGTTTCCCATGGACAGGACTCCGTATACAATTTGCAAAGCAAGTAGTGAAAGAGGGTGGTGAAGAAGATTCTGCAGGGACCTTGAATCAATCGTAGCCAGAAAGATAATAAAACAATATACAAACGTCATATAAAACACAAACACACAATAATTAGGAATAAGTCTATTCCAGTAAACTCTACTGCATTGCAAAATGTGGCTGATGCTCAATGTTAGTCCTACTCTAACAGGACCACTGAAATCAATGGGCTTAATTTAAGCTCATTATTTTCAGTGCATATAGTCTGAGTCTGACTTAAGTTTCCTGAACAGATATTAATCCTAATTGCCAATGGAGATGTGAAATAGGTTTGGAAGTGCCACCGGGAACGCAGCTTCCTGATCCCTAGTACAGTTTGCATATCCCAAGCACTTCTGCCATGTGAATTGACCTAGAAACTATTTCCACTCCTAAACTGAGCATGTGGTGCAGGGATAGCCCAACCTACTTTTTTGTATTCTTCACTGGTGCAGCAACTGTTGCTGTTTGCCTCAAGTTGTCATTTCAGGACCGTCAGCTTTATTTAGTTTTCACAAAGCAGACTCCAATTAAGCTCATTGTCTTGAACTTTATCCCAGTGATCAATCTGGATGTCACTCTATGCATTTCGGCTATATTCCAAGCTTGGTGCTGCTTCCTGATATTGAGGGAATTGTGTGTGACTTCCAGTTTAGTGATGATCTGTTTACATTTTCTTGAGTTGATCCCTCCCATTCCCGCTGAACAGACTCTGAAAATGAAAGTTGGAAAAATAGTGGGATTTCTTCAAAGTTCTGTCTTCTTTAGATACAATTTTTCTACAACTTTTTTTTAAAAAAGAAAATATATAATACAAATTAAGAAGGCAACAGTTTCGAATGAGGGAACGGTTATCTTAGTGCAAATATATTGTTCAAAATTACAAAAACAATCAAATATTTGAGTTGATGCATACACAAAAGTAAATGTCCAGTGTTATTTACTGAAGTTCTCACCCTGGGCCAGCAGGGGGATACTGTAGATAGTTTTCACTCAGGTCCACATATGCAAATAAGGGATTGAAAGTGACGTTCAGTGATTGGATAGTTACAGAAAATGGTTACTGTTGCGTTCTAGTGGAGCTCTATATAAGCAGGCTGGCTGAAGCCTTCAGTCAGTTCTGTTCTAGCCTGTGAATAAACAAGAGCTGTTTGAAGAATCGCTGTGTCGTCTGATATGTTCACCCACAACTTAACATCCAGGCTATGTCAGCCAAGTGAATAATGAAGCAAGGAGTGGGGAGAACTGAGCTAGGAAAACAGAGCAGAGGAAATGGAATGATGCTGTATGTTAAGCAGACACGCCTATACTTGGAAAGAGCATGGTAATAAACGGGAATCGAGCCGACATTGGGCTTAATTTTCGGGTGGCTTCCAGCTTACTGCACTCATCAGCTGAGTATATTCAGTAATCACATCCCTCCTCCTCCTTGTACAGCCACTGCTGTTCCTTGGCTGGAGGTGGGAGGATTTTTTAAAATCTGCAGCGTACAGCTGATGAAACAGATCTTTATGGAGGGAGACAGGGAAATGTTGACCCAACGTGTGGCAGTGAATACTATGCTAGGAAAAGTGTTATGGATTGCGCAAGACGGCATGCAAGCCTGAAGTTCCCACGTACAACCCTGACACCCCTTCTGGTCTCTTTCAACATTGAGACCTGGGCATGTCCCCAACACTTTTTTTTTTAAAAATATATTTATTAAAATTTTCAAAGAATATAAGAAAAAAACAGAAAAGAAAAAAGAGAGAAGAAAGAGAAAGAAAAAACAACAGTTAAAAAAGTTTACATTACTTACTTTCCATACCCAATTTCCTTGACTTCCCCACACCTGCCCTTCTTGTATTCCAATTCCAATTTTTAGCTCAGCAAGTTTTTGTCACCACACTTTACCTTATTTCCTCTGATTCATTTTAATTACCCAATTTTAACTTATAAACCTCCATCTTTATATTCCAAAACTTATTCTTCAAATACTTTTCCTAAATTCCCCCCATCAATTTAATTAACCCATTTTAACTTAAAAACCTTAATCTTTATACTTCAAACTTATTCTTAACAATATTTTTCTAAGGTCGACCCCAAATGCCTTCCCCAAAATCCCCATTTTTCTGTTAGTGGCAAAACCAACTTAATTAAAACAAAATATATTTGTACCCCCTTTGGATTCCCGAAGCCCTACCACCCCCTTTCCCGGTTTCGAACTGCAACCAAAGTCCATCAGTCCATCTACAATTAGCCTGGCGACCTCACATCCGAGGCACTTAACTCTCTCTCAATTTCTCTCTGCCGGTTTTTTTTATAGTCCTTTATTTTAAATTCCGAATCTCGAAGAGGCTCTGTTCCAATAAGGTCCATATTTCTTCCAGCCAGACCTCCATATTTAACAGTGGAGCCAAAATCTTGTTTCTTACTTCTCACTAGCACTTTAAGCAATCAAAGAATAAAGTAAAGGGTAAAGGGACCCCTGACCATTAGGTTCAGACGTGACCGACTCTGGGGTTGCGGCGCTCATCTTGCTTTATTGGCTGAGGGAGCTGGCGTACAGCTACGGGGCATGTGGCCAGCATGACTAAGCCGCTTCTGGCGAACCAGAGCAGCGCACAGAAACGCCATTTACCTTCCCGCCAAAGCGGTACCTATTTATTTGCACTTTGACATGCTTTCGAACTGCTAGGTTGGCAGGAGCAGGGACCGAGCAACGGGAGCTCACCCCGTCGCAGGGATTCGAACCGCCGACCTTCTGATCAGCAAGCCCTAGGCTCTGTGGTTTAACCCACAGCACCACCCGCGTCCCTAATCAAATAATACCTCCTGTTAATAATTCAAGCATGCTTATTGTAATAAGAGAGTATTAGCAACAGTGTGATCTTGTGAACAGGTCCATAGGGGCAGCAACCACTACAGAAAAGGATATTTTTTCCTCACTTTAAGGAAGGGTCAGGGATTATGGGAGCTGTAGTTCAGCAGCATTTTAGAGGGGCAAAAGTTCCCCACTCCTTGCCTAGAAGTTTGCATTTGCTGTGATTTAATATGAATCTGTTCCATTCGCTACCTTATCCATCCAACTGCACTTCTGTAATAAACTATATTTATTTGCAATTAGACATGGGTTATACGGTAATTTGGCCTAGAGCTAGGGAATTCGCACAAACTAGTTAGCTTTTGTGATCTTCTGTTTTTATGGAGGCATTTTTTTCTGATTCCTCCTGCACACCTTGATGGGCTCCAGGTCAGAGATAGAACTTACCATCACATGGCAAGCATTGACTTGAGGCAAGGTTGGACTCAGACTGGGCATAAGGCAAGGAGTAGGCAAGAGACAAGATGCTGCACCATATTATGAAACATGCGAAAGCAGAGCTCCAGCAAGCAGCAAGCTGAAACTGACCCCGTATAAGATAAGTAGCAGTAGGTGCAGCCTAACTGTTCGCACCACCTTTCCTGCAACATTCTGCTTTTCAGCCTTCGCTGTCATCAGCTACTGTGACAGGGCAGGAGAAACTCTGGTCTGACTGGGCCTTTGGCACTGGAGTCTTCCACGTCTGAGGAATACAGTGGTACCTCGGGTTACATACGCTTCAGGTTACAGACTCCGCTAACCCAGAAATAGTACCTCAGGTTAAGAACTTTGCTTCAGGATGAGAACAGAAATCCTGCTCCGGCGGCGCAGCAGCAGTGGGAGGCCCCATTAGCTAAAGTGGTGCTTCAGGTTAAGAACAGTTTCAGGTTAAGTACAGACCTCCGGAGCGAGTTAAGTACTTAACCTGAGGTACCACTGTACAATACTGTATCAGGCCCATGAGAACAGCACCAATGGCTCTTCTGGTGGACATATTTCTGGGGCTGACCTCTCCCTTCTGCTTCGGAGTCCTTGCCCTCATCCCCTGAAGATGAGGAATCTGACTCCAGGGTCACAATGCCTACAGCTAATTCTGGAGTTCGGTAGAAAGTAAGGCAGTGTGGTTATTATTTATTATTAATTGGTATGCTGCTTAATGCCAAAACAGGCTTCTAAGCTGTTTAGTGATGTAGCAGTTGGAGTGCTGGATTAGGACAGGAGACATCCAAGGAACTTACTGGGTGCCCTTGGAGCAATCATCATCAGTCTAACCAAACCCAAAGGGTTGTGGTGGGGATAAAATTAGGGTGGTGTGGGAGAACCATATATCCCACTGAGCTCCTTGGATAAAATAATAACAATAGAACTCAAAAGGGCCTACTTCAGAGCAGAATTGTTGCCCTGCCATCCACAAATTAAATGTGGATAGGATTGCAGCATAAATTAGTTCCTCAGCTGATCAGTGTTTAAAAGTTCAGTTAAGTTCAGTTTCTTTAAACTGTGATTCGTTTTCATATGCCTTTTATTCACTTCCAGCAAGTTTCGCTTGAAGCTCTTATAAATACCAGAGCCAGGCAGCCTTTGCTAAAACTACAGCTGACATGTTTTAACAATGCTTGCTGGAAGTGGTGGAATAATCTGAAGATTTCCCCCCCAGTGTGACTCACCTTTCAGTTCAGGAACCGATTTTGCTAAACAAGATCCAATTGCATGACGAAAACCTTTATATGTTTCTTCTTATTTTGGATTTACATATTAAAGTTTTTTATATTTCTTAATTTTTCTCCAATTTATGTAGCACTTTAGATAATATTTCGGTATTTATTTTCATTTATTAAAATATGTTTAGTCTGCTACCATGGGACCACCAAGGGTGGTTCATGACATTAAAAGCCAAAGGAAAGGAAAGAAATATAGTATGTAAAATAGAAACATTGCCATCTCCCCCCCACCTCTTTCCCCCTTTTCTTCCTAATGTCTCAACAAATGAAACTGATTTGTAAAAATGTTACATGGGGGGGGGGGAATACGAGAGAGAGACATTGCAAACACTTTTGTAAATCAAGAAAATATTTAATAAAAAATAAATAAATAAAAGCCAAAGGAAAGTTGACAAACATAAAAAAACATAGCACCTTTCCATACATGTTTACTCAGAAAGAAGTCTAGCTTCAGTGGACTTACTCCCAGGTAAGTCTGCACAAGGTTGTATATTGTTGTGGAACAGCAGCACGAGTGACAGTAGCAAATATTAAAAACAACAAGTGAACATCATAACTAAAAATACAAATAGTTGCTTTCATCACAGAAAGGAACATCTAAAAAAGCACAAGTTGCACTTGAGGACTTATCGAGAAGAGGCTAGTGAATTCTCATAGTCAGGTGTTCCACAAGCTGGGTGCAACTACCACAAAGACCCTGTCCCTCATGCCCATCAGTGGCACCTGAGATGGAGGTGGAACACACAGCTGGGCCTCCAGTGCAGACAGACATGTGCAGGCGGGTTTAGGCAGCCTTCTAAGCTACCAATGTTCTGCTAGCCCTTACATATTTCAACATCTAGATGGGGGGAAAACATTCTGCCAGCACTCATCATGGACCAGTTCATTACATGTAATGGAAGCTGAACATCTAAAATGGCAATAACCCACTCCAATCTCAGAGCTGCGTGAAATTCCAGGGGTTCCAGGCACTTACCCAAGGTCTGTGTTTCATTTTGGGAATAAGGCACAGCGGAGAGTGTGGTGTTTTTATGATACATGGCTTATTTACACACACACACACACACACACACACACATATATATATACATCACGCGGGTGGCGCTGTGGTCTAAACCATGGAGCCTAGGGCTTGCCGGTCAGCAGTTCGAATCCCTGCGATGAGGTGAGCTCCTGTTCTTTGGTCCCAGCTCCTGCCCACCTAACAGTTCAAAAGCACATCAAGTACAAGTAGATAAAGAGGTACTGCTCTGGTGGGAAGGTAAACGGCGTTTCCGTGCGCTGCTCTGGTTCACCAGAAGCGGCTTAGTCATGCTGGCCACATTACCTCGAAGCTGTCTGCGGACAAACGCCGGCTCTCTCGGCCTATAGCACAAGATGAGCGCGCAACCCCAGAGTCATCAGCAACTGGACCTAACGGTCAGTGTTACCTTTACCTTTACCTTTATATATAACTATATTATATATTATATAATTATATAATTATATATATATTATATGATATATTATATAATTATATATAACATATATAGTCTATGATGGAGGGGTTTAAAGCATTAACACCCCACAAGGTTCCTGCTTTTCCCAGTTCATTCTTCCTTTGATTCAAGCAGAAATCAGCCATGGCTCTCTGATCATCCGCTTGTTGTCGGTCCCCCGCCCTCCCAGCTTCTAGCTCACATTGCAGCAAACTCTGGCCTTTTGTCTTTCTAACTGACAGACAGTTGAGGGATGGAGACCCATTCATTTGCCCTCTGGCACAGAGTCATTCCTTTGTTTCCCTTAATGATCCAACTTTAGCAGGCTATTACCAGGCTGGCCTGACTATTCCAGCAATTGAATCAGTGCTGGATCCAGGATTTAGAAGGGTGGGGGGAGGCATTCAGCCTGACGCCCTGTCCCCCAAACTCATAGCAATATGTAGAGAACACAGCAATCCAGACAATAGACTTTGATCTTTGTGCAGCACTGTTGCTTAATATTTAGGCAAAAACAACCTGATGAATAGCTCATCCCATTCTTTAGTTTTTATTAGAGCAGAAATATTCTTTTTAAAGTGCCCCTGCAATTATGCATCTTGTCCTGACATCTGCCAGGTAGCATGAAAAGACTATTCTCTCCTAGTCAGGAGACGGACGCGAGCTAAACTGATGGCCTTCATCAGATGTTGCTCTACATAATGCTGCCTTTCATGGCTGTTACATGGGTCTGTTCCAGAAGCACAAAATGAAAGGTAAACAAGATCACAAGTTCCAGGAGTCATTAGTTCTGGTAATGGTTATGCTGCTTTTTCCTGTGCAATTTACATCTCTAAATGTACACTTGGGGAATCAATTATCTGATGTGCCACAGCATAGTAATTTCCTATATAATTTCATCCAATTGCTAGAGGAACTCATTTTGGGGTTGGAACAATTGTTAATAAATCATTAACAATCATTAACTTTGAGGTAGCAAGTGACAGCTAATAAAGATTTCCGGACTACATTGTTGCCTTTGTAGGTTCCACATTAATCAAATTACTGACAGGAGCGATTGACATCAGGAGTGTTCGAGGGGAATTCCCCCCTCCCTCCTGTATCTAGAAATGTTAAAATTCCTCCTCTATTGCAGTGATAAAGCAAATACCATTCCTCCTCTGTTCAGTGAAGAATTAGATCGCTTTGGGGTTTGTTGGTTTGTTTTAACAGAGAGAGACTTCAGCTTAATTCAAAAGAGAAGTGCTAATTGCATAATTCCCCCTGAATGTCCACTCTCAACTTCTTGTGTGAAGCAATAAAGGCAAGATAGACAGAAACCCCTGGTTTGTGAAATTATTTCCACCCCAGTCTAAAGTAGTCTGACATCTACCAAGTGCAGCTTCCCGGATAATAGTGCTTTAAAAGCTGCATGGAAAGCGGGAAGAGGAGACCCAAGTGGCTTCTGCATCTGTTTTCCTTCTTTTCAAACATAATGCCTAAAACAAGTGTCACATAATGTTCATTCCACACTTGCAAGGAATCAATCCTTCAGCGTGGCCACACCTGCTCTCTTGAGCTCCTTGCCTATGAATATTAGGCAGGCAGCTTGTCTGTTTTGTTTTTTGGCTTCCACTGACAAATGCTTTGTTTAGGCAAGTAAAGTTCAGCAGAAATGTTTGCTTTTCATGTTTGCTTTTATTGGTATTTTTAATGAATATTTTATATTGTTTTATTTAAGCTGCTTAGAGGTATTTGTTGATTAAATTGCATATAATCCCATTAAGTAAATAAAATAAAACAAGTAAAACTTGTGTGCCAACCATAATCTATCCCAACCACGTATAAATCCCATTTATTTTAATGGGACATTTACGGACACAGTTATATAGGGCATTAAAACTGTTTAATATTGGCTGGATCATGTTGCCGATATGTAGTTCTTAAAACCAAAATGTTACCCATCAGGATATTTCATAGTAAGTTGCCTTATACCAGGTTAGACTGGAATAAGTGTTAGTGTTGAACCAATCAGGGGAGTGAGAGATACTACAAATAATAGAAAGGAACAATACAAATAACAAATGAAATACAACAAAACATTGTGAGGTTTTCAAGTAACTCATCCCATCAGCCAAGGACATTTGGCTGCATAAGGGAACTTCTTCTCCTCTCCCATGTTAATCTGTTCTGGGTTCCTCCCAAGCTTCAACAGCAGAACACAGGAAGAGTAGGGGGGAGTTCCACTGCACAATCTAAAAAAATGTAGTATAAGCACTGATTACTTGAAAACACTGGCCTGCAAGTGCTCCAATTGGAGAACAGCCTTTACCCAAAGGTGTTGCAGACTTTGAAGAAGCACGAACTCAGAACGAAAAGAAGAACGAGCTAAGAGGAAGGCACATCTGGCAAACCCTCACCGTGATCAACTCCCACCCGGAAACCTATGATCCCACTGTGGAATCTAGAATTGGCCTCCACAGTCAAGGACTCATGGTTAAGATTGTTTTCATGGAAGACAATCTTACTCGGCTACAAGCGATCGCCAAAGAAGAAGAAGGAAGTATCTTCATCATAGAGTGACCGAGAAACTCATACTTAACATTTACATTTGCTTAGATAACATGTAGATTATACACACCTGATGCCTGAAAGATATAATAAAATAATGCAAGAGTTCCTAGACAACATTTGTTCTTATCTCACCATTCTGGAACCCTGTCTTCCCTTTGGTATTCACCAGTATTGAATCCAAGGCCTGTGCTTGCTGCCAGCTTGGAAGCCCTGCCTAACTGCTAATACTCTTTGGCTCTGGAGCCCTGCTCCCTTCCCTCAAGAATCTCTGCATGTAAGGATCCTTTCCAAGCCCCTGCAGGCAATATTGAATCTGTCCGCTGATGTGCCAGTAATACTGGTGTTGGGTTGGAGAGCAATGTGCTTAGCAGAGAATGACTGGCGAGCACCAGGATTAACAGATTAGCCACTGGGATTAATTTACTTAGAGAGCTAAACTGCTTATAGATGTACCTCACAGGGTAAAGGGACGTTTAATTGGTTCACATTTGCCAAGTTCCGAAATGCTACAGCCCTATTGCCGCACAGCACTGCCTTTTGTTAACACTGTTGCTTGCCATGCAAACACTGGCTTTTCACAGATTTCCCCTATGACATCACTGCCACATGCATAATACCAGACTTTATTAATAGTACTGCTGTTAATAATGGAGCGAAGGAGAATTTGCCTCTAATGGTCATGTTGCCTAGATAAAGGCTCCAAGTAAATGGATTCCCAAAGGCACACGTTTTCCACAGCCTAAATGGTAAAATTTAGTAATAACTATAACAACCATTAACAGTAATGTCAAATGCCATCTACAGTTACTCACATCCACACCACAGCTGTGCTTTTATTCTGATTTTTCATAAATCTGTGGTGCTTGAGTTTGCACAGTGGAACTTTGGAGACAATCCAGCATGTGAACGGCCTCAGGAGATGTGATTAGCTTTCAGAGCTATAAGAATTCCTTACTAGACTTCCTTTGGGAAAGCATGAAGAAACCTTGGTGTCTTGGGGTTCTTCTGTCAATTGGAAACTTGACTGCAGCTCCACAAAAACTGCCACCTGTAGACACTTGGGGAGCCCGCTGGCTGATATTCTAACTGCACTGCATAAGCCTACGCATGGTTACACAGGAGTAAGTGTAAATCCCAATCCATTCAATGGAATTTACTTCCAAGTGTTCCAAAGGTTGCAGGCTCAATGTGTGGCTGGGGCAATCGAGTCAGATGGGTGGGGTACAAATAATAAAATTACTGCTACTACCACCACCACCACCATCTCATTATTGGGCATAAAGGCCCGAAAAACGAAGAAATGAAAATAACATTTGTTAAAACTTCATTCATTATTTGTACATTATTAGTTCTGTGGAATAGCATTTCTGTTGAGATACAACAGGCGCAATGGTTTCTGAAAACAACTGAAGACATTTTGGTTCTGATGGGCTTTCCCAGCTGAATGAATGGGTCTCTGCCACATGTTTTGACTTTGTATTGTTTTTAGAAATATATATCTGCTGTTCTCTGTGTTGTGTTTAACACACATAGAACACTAGAGCAGCCTTGCAATTATTCACTTATAAAGAAATTCTTGTGTATGTAAGAAATATTATTCAAATATGACAATTCTGTTTGTTTTGGTGGTAATCAAAGGAACAGCATTGTCTAATGCCAAATTGGCAAATGTGCAATGGCACATCATGACGACAACAAAGTAAGCAAAGAAAAATTACTGATGGGTTGCAAACTTACTGCAGTTCCTGTTGCATATTTCACTCTCCTGAAGAGATTAGCAGATGTCATTGAAAGTGCAGTCCTCCGTCTGTCTACAATCCCATAACCAGTTCAAGTGGTTCTGCAAAGAATAAAATCATGTGGCTCCTCCTCGGAGCATGAACCGTTTACTCTGGTTTGGCAGTCATCGGTTCCTGCTTGCCTTTGGCCTTCCTTGACCTTCTGTGGACGGCACTTAATGGAAATAACCGAGAAAGGAATAGAACGGAGGTGGATGTGAAACAAAGGGAGCAGCAGAAGGGAAAGCCCTTTGAAACGCACGTCAAAACTCAGCATGGAGTAAAAGCCAGCGGTTGGAGATGTAAAAGGTTGACAGTGATTCCCTGCCCAGATGAAGGCAGTTTGCTCTTGCGGTGAGTCTCTCTTGTTTTGGCTCTACCTTCTAGCTGTGTACTCGGTTCAACATTCATGTACACACCCCACCAAACACGCAAATCCTGACGCAAGGTTGCCACTCTTGGGCTCCTTTGGGAGGGAAGGGTGGGATAGACATTTAATAATAAATCAGTGTGCATGTGTACTTTTTACCAGGTAGGGATTCTGCATCTTTAGTGCCTATATCACAAGAAGCAGTTCGGCAAATGATGCCTTTCTTGGCACAACTGGGAAATGGCTTGCTGAATTTCTGCAGGAAAGGACACAGGAGCCTTACCATAAATAAAAGTGGATGATCTATATATGTGTACCTATGACTTCTTTGACTCAGTCATTCCTTAAACTAGCCAGATGTTACAGATCCATATTTAATGCAATTTTCTTTTCCTGGAATAAATTTTTCGCCTGGAGGAAGTGCTCGTAGCAGAGTTTGGAAAATGACCTCTATTCATTATTTACGTCACAAACTGCTAAATTTTCCAGAACTTCCTACTACTCAAATGCTAAAACAATGTTAATTACGCAGTTGGGGAACTTTTATCCCTTTACAACAAGATTACCAGATAACGTACATAAAGTGGGCTGAATGATCATACTGTAAAAATTTCCAAGTATTAAGTATGATTATAATATTTATAAACCAGACTTGACACAGCAAAGTCCTTGTAACAAAGTCGCTTTACATTTCCACAACTGAACTACTATTCTTCGCTTAACACACACATCCCACACATTCCCTTTTAAGAAGAAATAAAATACTGCTTCTGTTCTAATTTACATAAGTTTTGGACCTTTTCAGAATACCCTTCATTTTCTTATTAGATCCCCCACTGCATGTATAATTAAAGACAAATCAGATTAAGGTGATTAACATAAATTATAAGCCATTTTACTAATTTCTAAGGGCATATTCCTGCAAGGAATAACAGATACATTAGAGGGCTAATTAGGCCAAAATTACCTTTGCTAATGAATCTTAGCAGTCATTAAATCCTCTAATGAAAGGGACCTTTTTGTGTGTGAAATAGAGGTTGAAGGTGTAATTCGTCAAATAACCTGCTGTAAATCCTCAAAATCCTTTAAAAAGATTATTCAAGAAGGTCCATCCTTGAAAAGCACCATTTCTGTTAAATTCTTTTCGCCATTTGTCCTTACAGTATTAAGTTGCGTATTTTGATCACTTTTCCCATCAAAGGCAGGTAGGTCATTCCTCCAGCGCCACAGTACAAAAACTCCAATCAAACAAATGTGTTTGGGATGCCAAGAAATGCTGGAATCCCAAATAACCACAGTTTTAAATATTTATTCCTAATCATCTGTTTGACATCCATACCAACAGGCAGAACTTGACAAAATGTATCTGGAAGTGTTTTCCCTTCTCCCATTCCCTCAATTATTGACCCTTCACTATCCTTTTCTGTCCTGGATATGCATGCAGGTATTTATGTACTTTTTGAAAAAAAACACCCGAATGGTTCAAGAGCAAATGTTACCAGCCCTTAGTTATCATAACAGACAAAATAGAGGCTTGTGCTTTTTACAGGTGTGAAGGCTGTTAATACCCATCTCCAGGTTGTTGGGTTTTTTTAAAATAACTAAATCAAAACTGAGGTCTTAATATGATGTTATAAATGTGCACATCAGTACTTTTGACCATGGGATTATGAATGGTGTGGCTTGTTGTTTCACTGCAGTTTACAGAAATCTTCCATTAGTGCAGAATATCTAATGAAAATTACATCATTAACATAACAGATTCATATACAAACAACTCCCTACTGTTCCTACGGTATATGAATAGAAAGAGCCTTTCAAATGAACTGCATATGTGCAAAACAAGGAATCCCTGAAACAGCCAAAGAGATTGTGAATATATATATATATATATATATATATATATATATATATATATATATATATGAGAGAGAGAGAGAGAAAGAAACTGAACTGCAGCTATCATTTCTGCTTTAAGGCCTGTTTAATTTGTTCATAATTTCTTGAAATGTCCCCCACATTCCAAAGCTGAAATTTTCCAGCCTTTTTCTTCCTGGGGGCCAAAATCCAAATGGTTGGAGTGTGTAAATGAAGAATTATCAATTTATCAATATAGATATACACATGCACATAAACATGCATGCAAACCAGTGGGGGCTGGCAATCAGACGTGGCAGTGCTCTAGGATCTCACAGAGATGTGGCCCAGTTATTCTGGTTTTCTCCCCAACCTCCTCCCTTGCAAAGATACTGTAGTCACCTAAGCAGTTGCAGTTGTACTCAGCACCTAATTAAACTGCAAGGTGTCTTACTTGGGTTCAGAAGCTGTCTCTGCTGTCACAGTTGCTTGTCTCCTGGCAGAAAAAATTATGTGGCCTCCCGCTGTTCTGGTTCTCGCCCTGTCCTCCAGCTGTTCAAAGAAAGGCTAGTAAACACTTCAACATTTCAGTCGTATAAATACCTAATAGTTTACAACAGATGTCACAATTTCTAGAGACATCACAATAAACATACGTTACTCAGAAGTAGGTCTTGCTGAATTCCAGTGCATACGTACAGGATTGCAAGATGGCTTGTTCAGACTTGCTGGGAGTTGTAGTTCTGTGAGGGGTAAACAACGGTGCCCAGAATTCTTAAAGGGGGAGGCACTGGATTCGTCCAAATCCTGAACCAAATTGGGTTGATTTGGATGGAACTGGGCTTTGACCAAGTGAAGACAGACTGCTCCAGTTTGAACAGGTACACCTCCTGGAGCTGTCAGGTGGTGGCATGTTGTGCAGAAAGAGCGAGCTTTGGCTGCATGTGCCTGTTCCCAGCAGGAGAACACACACCACACACAACATCAAATTCAGCAGGATTGAACCCTCTGCTCATCATCTGGGTGCAATCCTTCAGGCATCGTTCCCTCCACCCTCTCAGAATAAGGCTTTTCCAATTCCATCAGCATCAATCGGAAGTAAACTACTGCAGGATTGGCAGACACATGTTTAAAAACAGTTTAAGTCCTTTCAGTCTCCATTCTTAAAACAAAAACGATTTAAGTAAAAAAAAATAAATTCTACAAACAAGTGATTTTTCTGCCTGGAGATGGATGGGAGGGACCATCTTGGCCTTAGCAATATCGTTTTGGATTCAGTTTGCCTGAGTGGTGCAGAGAGCAAATTGGCCAGAGAACAGGAGGTTGATGGAAATATCTCCAGGAGTCTCTTTAAGTACAAATGGAAGAAATACAAGTTTGTGGGGGACAGGAAAGGGTGTGGATTTGAGCTGTGGACGGTGGAGAATTTAACCAACTTTCCTTGAATTTTCACTTGGGAGAGCAGTGTTGCAGGGGGCAGGCCTCTACTGATGCAGATGGCACACACACAATTTGTAGGAATTTTTGAGCAGCTCTTTAGTATTAAAATATGGTGGGTGGAAAGTAAGAGGAGCATAGTCTGCTCGGAGGAGAAGTACCTTTCAGCATTATTCCAGTAAAGGTAGCCAAATAGTGGGAAGGTTTGCAGTGATGGTTTCCACATGTACGATTCTTTCACACACACCTCTTCTTCAAAACGCTTAATTATTATTCACTAATGCCCTAGAGGATATCTGGCTATGCTGCATGTGAATGGTAAGCTGTACAACAAACAGAGCGGAAGGCACAGCCCTCTGTTTCTGGAGAACATCAGAAACATTGAGGTAGAAAAATGTGTCGATAATTGCAGTGTAAAACAAAAGCAGTTGGCTCCAGGTCTGAGGGAGTCCTAGGCAAAGTGTCCTCTCATGGGGCCTCCTCCAGCATTCCAGAGTTAGGCTTTGGTGGAGATACTTGGCAGTGATGGTAGGTGGCAACAGCTGGATCTGGCCACCCCTTACATTTTCCAAATAGCCCTGGAGAACTGTTTTTACCATTCACCAGCCAAGGGGGTTGAATTATGCCATATTTTTCCAGGGTACTTGCCTCCATTGTTGAACTTTTCGAGTCCTGTTAGATATGTGAAACACATTGAATATGTTATACTAGTTAGCTTGGTAATGTACATACTAATATGCCGTTCATGTGTAATATGTAATACGCAATTCTCCATCTCCTACTAAAGGTCGAGGAGTAGAAATGTAAATCACTGTGAGTAGTAGCAGCATTGTACTTACTATTTTTATGTGTGTAATGGCTGTTTGCTAGACACAATTAACCGAACTGACTAACTGAATCCTCCATCTCCCCAAACATCTCTTTAACTTTATAATAGTAAACATGGTGAAACAGGTAGAAGTTTTGATTAACACAGATTCCCACAATATATTAAAAACCATGATAGGGAATATATAGTGGGATTATAGCACCCATTATCCAAACATTTGGAATATTTTGCTTGGACCCATAAACTTTTCATGTAGGAAGCAATCTTTATGTATTCAGACTATAGACTAGATAATGAAAGGATTTATTTTTTATCTTAACAGCAACTGCAATTTAACTATATTTGCCAGGTTTTTACTGGCCCTGTTCCTGGGCATTTAATAGCGGCCAGAAACAGAGAAAGTTAGTTGATGAAGCTTTCTGCATAGTTTCATTCTCTTCTTAATTTTTGTATGTTAGGGTGCTGTTAAAGATATGGGAGCAATATAAAAAAAAGAGCTACCCTCCTTTAAAGAAAATGTTATCACTGGAGACAGTATCATCAGTACTTATCCTTCAGCAATTTAAACAAGCAGTACTGCCATTAAGTTTGTCTCTTTATAAAATTGCAGTAAAAAACCCTATTTATTTTCAAGTTTTTTTTCATTTTAGGGTCTTTCTAATTATGGGTTTTGTTCTGATTTGATACTTGTGATAAATCTTAAAATGAAGTTTGCTTGTTTTGTGAAATGCTCAGAAAATTTTGTGGTTTTTTCTGATAGAGGAAAGTCTTTTTTCAGAAATGAAATCTTAAGCTCTACTTAGCTGTATGGCTGGCTGTTCTCAATATACAACTTGAGAAATCAATATCCATATTGGATTCCCAGTGCATGGTGGGAGTGAAACAGATGATTGTGGGGCTTTTTTCAAGGAACATTTCACATGGTGCTTTTAATGAGGTGAACGTTAATCTCAGCGTTGGAAAAAAGTGACCTATGAATTGGCTTCAAGTTAATAAATGTCAAAAGTATATAACCATGAAACAGCTCCCTATGAGCTTTTCTTGAAGAGGGCATTTCACTGTGCTTAAAATAAAATTGAATGAGTTGAAGCTGTGCTGTGCTGACCGATCAGCGTAAAGTAGAGAAGTCCTCTTTATAACTGGGTCATCAATCATGCAGAATTACAAACTGACACAATCCTGGAAGTGGTTTTCACTTATCAGTCTAGCAAGTTCATTGTCATATAACATACTGAACTCTGTATGTGTGTGCATGTATATGCCTATATTTGCATATACATGTATCCTAGTACATCATATTTTAGTTGAAATAAGTTTGGTTCATATTAAAGTGTTCATCTTGGAAATATTATTGTTTTCTGTGTAGAAATAATTCCAGCTGCAATCCTGCTCAGATTTATGTGACTGATTTATGATTTATGTGTGTTGCTTATGCCATGGGCTTCAGACATGACTTTAAATCACGATATTCAAATACTGAGCCATAATGAACAGCAACATTGGTGCAAATGAGTTCCTAAGTCTGTTTCTGGCTAGTACAGGGTTCTGGATAGCAGTAATGAGAAAAATGTGGCTGTCCAGATGTTCTTGGACTCCAGGTCCTCTCAGGCTCAGCCAGCATGGCCTATGGGAGTTGTAGTCCAACAACAGCTTGAGAGAGACAGGTTCCACATCCTTGCTCTACAGGCCTGGTCTATAATCCTTATCCAAGGATCACCGTAAGTGCAAAACAACCTTCACGTGCCATGGTTCTTGTACTTCCATGTCCTGTCGGCATCTTCATGAGGATCCACAGATACAGCAGGAGTGAGGAGATTGTACCCCTAAAAGGCAGCTTTTGCTATATTTATTGTTAAATTTCTATACTGCTCTTTATTTGAGGATTTCAGGGCAGTTTACGATACAAACACACAGAAATACATACTATTATAACAAATAAAAATAATACTCTCTCGCTCTCCTTCCCCCAGTTCAAAAGGCCATAAGTTGTTTAATTGGCCAAAGGCCTGGGAGTTGACGAATGTTTTTGCTTGGTGCCTAAAGATATGTAACGAAGGTACCAGGTAAGAATGGTAGCCTACACCTAAGAAGGAAGCTCCGTTTCAGGTTGAAGAGGCGACAAAAAGGCCTCTGTTATGGAAGCCAGGAAGTCAGCTCTTGCTAAATCTATTGAATGCTGTCTCATTTGTGTAAAATGTGCACGGTACAACATTGTCGTTCTTTCCTGTTATTACTTTTTGAATTTATACTTAATCAAACAAACAAAAAGCACCAGACAGAGGACTTCTTTTGAAAGCCAGGAAATAAAATGTTAATGAAACATCTCTCCTGCCTTCTCTTCCCCCCCTACAGCTACCAGACAAGAAGTTGGAATGCCTTGGGGCTCCTGCCAGAGAGGCCCCCAAGACAGGCTAATCTCTCTCCTCACTTACCTGCCTGGATAGCAGGAAGAAGATCCACATTTTAGATAACAAATTCTCTCTTGCTATCACAACCTTGAAAACTTTCAGTACCCCAACAGCTATCAGACGGCAATAACATACAGTGGTAGCTTGGGTTACATATGCTTCAGGTTACATACACTTCAGGTTACAGACTCTGCTAACCCAGAAATAGTGCTTCAGGTTAAGAACTTTGCTTCAGGATGAGAACAGAAATCGTGCTGTGGTGGCGCGGCAGCAGCAGGAGGCCCCATTAGCTAAAGTGGTGCTTCAGGTTAAGAACAGTTTCAGGTTAAGTACAGACCTCTGGAACGAATTAAGTACTTAACCCGAGGTACCACTGTATTCCTGTTGTGCTGATTATTAAGTTCAGATTTGCCCATAAAAATGCTACTAGCCAATTTAGGAATTGGGACTCTTCTCTCTCCCTCAGTCCTCATCGAGAAGCTGAAAGTTGTGACTCTCAGATGCCTCCTTCTCCCTCCTCTGCTCCTTTTTTAAACCTTGCTCTGTTAGGCTGTATGTGTATGGCTATAAGGGGGCATTAGAGTAGTTGTGTGAATTGGGCTGTTAGCCCCTGTGGGCTTATTTACATGGCTGTTTTGTTTTTGTTTTTTATTGCTGTGGTAAAATAAAAATACCAGCAAGGTGATTTAAGATGGAAACTCTTTTGAAAAACAAGCCTGCTGGTTAAAATGAGGCCAGAGCGTCCAGGGAGACAGGTGTGAGCAGAATTGCTCAGGTGCCAGCCTGACTGAAAAGATTCCTTGAACTGTGTGGCAGAAGGCAAGTGGAGGTGAAGGGAACGCCAGCATTCTTTTTGGTACAAGAAACACCCAGTTCTGTTGATGGAGGTAGAGAATACCTGTGCGTGAGTAAGATAAGGAAAGAAGCCAACAAAGGCAGCTCTGTTAAAATCATGCTGCCAGATATAAAAGGCAGGAAGGAGGCCTTAAAAACCTTTCAAGCTGCAGGAAGCATTACATATGATGGTAACAGGTTTCTGACTTACTGAGTGGAGCTCTGTGAGGCAGACAAGACAAAAAGGAGGGCTTGTCCTTTCTTCCAAAATAAAAATAAAAATGGAACAAGTGGCGGAAAGAGACCCGAAGCAGGCTTTCAGTCTTGTAAAACTCCATGGCCACAATCCAGAAAGCTGCTTTAGCTGCAGTCGAAAAGCCTGGGAGCACTCAGTGGGATTTAGGCTTGATTCCTTGAACAGCAGCCCCACCACCCACAATAAATTTTAAATTCCCCCTCAGTTTCAAAAGTGCTTTGCCATGTGGTGGTATTAATGGTGGGTTACTCTCAAGAAATGCACACATGATACTGTATATGCCCCACTGGGTAGATTGTGAGCCTTGATTTGCAATTGCAGAATATTTTCCCCCAATGCCTATATTCTGACAAAACTGCTTTTGACATTACTGTTCCTACCCCTTGCTTGAAAAGTAGAATAGCACCACAATTCTAAACATATTTTGTTGAAACTCCCATTGATTTCAGTGGAATTTAGGATAAGTGTGTGTGTACACAAACACACTTGTCCTGAATGTGTGTGTGTGTGTGAATTTCATTCCACAGTTACATCTCCCTGAAATCCTACCTTGGTTTCTCATTCCCCACACGTATACAAAACGGTGGTGATATCTGAGATATCATCACATAGAATTCATCTATTTCAAATTAGCATAGCTCATTTGTAAGTGTAATCCTGTTTGGTGCAGCCTCTCTGTGGGATAACTATAGCAGAAACCTTTTCTACCCTTTTCCAGCTGCCCAGAAGGGATGGGTCTGAGGAGACTGGGAGGTGATTCCCAGGAGAGTTGAATATTAGCATAGACAGAGAGAATAAGGAGGTTACAGAAAAAGGGGAACCATGGAGAGAACAGCAGTCACCTTTTGCTTGTATACAACCAGGGTTCATGTGACAGAGCCTGAGGCATAGAACTGCACATCCCAGGACGGTGTAGCGAGAGGCACATCAAAGAGACTTTTAATGCTGTTACTAAGTCTAATGCCATTACTGGATCCTGTTCATTCCTGTTCTGTGGCTTAACTTTACATTGTATACCTACCTGAGTTGGCCTTCTTGCTTCCTCCTGTCTCTGAAATAAATCCTAGCGTCTGTCTATTCCTCTCCTGCATTCCCACTGGTTCTTTTCCCTACACACTGTAGCATTACTACAATGCATAGTCCATTAAGACACCACCCACAGGCCAAAGTTGCTTTCACATGACTAGTTTGTTTTACAGTCCAGATAGAAAACCTACGCATATATTGGTTTAGAATGTGCACTTTGGTCTCTCCCGCAGCAACAACATTGTCAGAAGGTAGTGCGGGGACAGCCAACATGGTGCCCTACAGCTGTGGTTTGTTTGTTTCATAAATTTTATATACCACTTGATTGTAGAGAACCTCAAAGCGCTTGATAAAAAAGATAACGTTATCACTTAAAAAAAATTGCAAATGTAATCTAAAACATGTTGTGGGACCACAACTCCCCAAATCCCTGACTTACTGGGGTCATATGGGGGCTGATGGGAGTTCTGGTTCAGCAATATGGACTCCATGTTAGCTACTTAATTGGAGGAATGGTGGGATAGAAATGAAAATAAATAAAAAATGTTTGAACCAAGTATTTAAAGAACAAAGTGAGCAGAGCTTGCAAGAGACAACAGAGTTGTAAATTCGCCTATGCAGATAATGTGCATTTGCAATACAGATTGGTTGTTACAGAAGAAATTACATAATATAAATATAATACAGACCAGCTCTATAACCCTCCAAAGACAAACCACTTCTACATTTCTGAAGGCTTTCATGTCAGTGTTCATAAGTGTAGTGAGGAGCGTGCGGGTGGCTTTCAGATTGTTTGTTTGAATTGTTATCATTTGCAGGATATATGGGACTTCTCTGTTCTGATATCAACTTTCACACTAGCCCAGAAGTTTACAGAATGTACAAAATACGCATTTCCTTCTTTTCTTACCAGATGTATATTTTTACTATTTAAAATGGCTCTTTGGTGATAGGATATGCTTCCTTTCTAGGTCTCTTTTATCTGTTTGTTTAACTAGCTTGTGAAGTCTTGAAAAACTATTGAAAAATAACACTTTTATTCCTTTTAACGCTCTCCTTGCCTTTTTACAAACTGTGTTCAGTGTTTTGCTTGTACTGTACCATTGGATGCCATGATGTATTTAAATCCCATGGCACACGTGTAATTAATGTGTCTTGATATCAAATCCTTAACTGTATCTCTTTGGGCTTATATATATATATATATATATATATATATATATATATATATATATATATATTCTGTTCCAGGATTTATCCCCTAAGCAGCTTTCAACACATCAGAAAATGGTCATGATTTATTTCATTATTTCATTTACTATATTTATAGAAGGCCGCTCAATAACAACTCAGAAGCATAACATGATAAAATACAATTAAAAACCCCACCAATATAATAAAACAGCCTGCAGCCTAAACATTCCCAGCAGAGAGAAAAATAAAGAGAGGTTCAAAACAGTAAACTCACAGCTTATTGTTTTTAAACCTGGGAGATTAAAAAAGTGTTCATCTGGCGCTGGAATGCCCAGCGAGTCTCTCCGAAGTCATATCACAACAGAGAAAGCCTTCTCACTTGGAAATCGACACATATAAGAGCATCTGATGCTTTAAAGAGATAAGAACATACGAATAATTCTGCTAGATCAAGCTAGACACCCACCAAGCCCCAGCATCCTGTTTTCACAGTGGCCAACCAGATGCCTATTGCAAGTCCAGAAGGACTTGAGTTTAATAGTACCTGCTCCACTTGTGATTCCCAGCACTGGCCTCTGAGAACTGAAGGAAACCATAGCCACTTTGAATAGTAGCCATTGATAGCTAATTCTGCCTTCTCGCTTCCTTCTCCTGTATCTCTCATGAAACAGTCTCCTCCATTCCCCAGGTGTGTTTTTGTTCCATTTCTGAGGTGGAATGTGATTTACTATAATTAAATATTCTTAGGAGACAGAATTTGCCTCCATGCCAATGTCTAATGTAATTGAGATGTTTTAGATTACATTTTAAAATTGAATTGCGTTTCAGCGAAGTGTGATACATTTAAAATTCGATAATGTTTTCTGTCAAATGGAAACTCAGCACCATGTTGTTTAAAATCAGGTGCCTGGTATATTATTTATAGCTAAGAATTCTTTATCTATGACGTTTAGAAAGTATTTTGTTTAAAAAAATATAAAAACATCAATAGCTATAGATATAGATTTACACTGTAATACATGATTATCTAATTAATGCATATGTTTTTGGTAACTGTGTTAGTATTGCTAGATAGTTTTTCACATGACTTGATAGATGATCAAGAAGGTTCGTTTCTCCAAAAATATAACCACCGCAAGAGAGTAAAAATCTAAACTTAAGGAAAATGGATAGTGTTATGTACTGAGTCTAAACTTAAGGAAAATGGATAGTGTTATGTACTGAGTTGAATAGGATCCAAAAGGCAGCAGTCTGATTGGTCCTAGAACAATAGGATTCAGAATGCAGCAGTCTGATTGGTCCTAGAACAATAGGATACAGAATGCAGCAGTCTGATTGGTCCACAGGAGCCACCCAACCCAGCTCCAGGAGGAAGTGAATCTGCAACCTGATTGGCCTACAGGTGAATCCCGGAATTAGCCAATCTCATGGGGCCAATTGTGTAAATAATGTATATAAAGCAGACATTCCTCCTCACCACAAATGAGCTGAATGAAGAGCATGAAATCCACTCTCAACTCTGAGTATATTTCAGATAGTTAATTTCATAGTCGTGGCATTAATTTCATCTGCAGAGTCCCTCCTCTGAGAATCCCCTCTTGTTGCATTTTGGAGCATACATGGAGAGGGCTTTTCCGGTGATGACCCCCCCAGCTGCAAGAAGCTCTTCCCAGGGAAGTTCCTCTGGAGAACTTTGCTATTTTTACAGTGATAGACTTATTTTCTCCCCAGCTTTTAAACAGATTTGAGCATTTTTGCCTGTTTATAGTCTTTTGTCAGCCATCATTTTAGTTTATAATTTATAAAGTTTGTTAAATCTCAGGCAGGGATTTGTGTTGCACATAATGCAGTTATCTGCTGATTTTTGAATACAGTGGTACCTCTGGTTACGTACTTAATTCGTTCCGGAGGTCCGTTCTTAACCTGAAACCGTTCTTAACCTGAGGTACCACTTTAGCTAATGTGGCCTCCTGCTGCTGCTGTGCCGCCACCGCACAATTTCTGTTCTTATCCTGAGGTAAAGTTCTTAACCTGAGGTACTACTTCCGGGTTAGTGGAGTCTGTAACCTGAGGTGTTTGTAACCCGAGGTACCACTGTATTTGTTTTATATGTTAGTGTTTGTACTTGAAGGCATTATATGCTGTTTATTCATTTTAACTCACCGAGAGGCTTTTTAGGAACAGAGGAAGCTGCCTAATAGAGAGGCAGACTTTTGGTCACACTGACTGCCAGTGTCTCTGCCTACCTGGAGAGGCTGAGGATTGAAATTGGGAGCCTATGTGCATGGATAGCAGATGCTTTACCACTGAGCTCTGGCCTTTCCCCACTGACTTTTTGTGTACAGTGGTACCTCGGGTTAAGCACTTAATTCGTTCTGGAGGTCTGTTCTTAACCTGAAACTGTTCTTAACCTGAAGCACCACTTTAGCTAATGGGGCCTCCCGCTGCTGCCGCGTCACCAAAGCACAATTTCTGTTCTCATCCTGAAGCAAAGTTCTTAACCTGAAGCACTATTTCTGGGTTAGTGGAGTCTGTAACCTGAAGCGTATGTAACCTGAGGTACCACTGTACATGATTTAAAATTTTAAAAAAATTCTTATTATTGGCATGTAGGTCACTTGGGGGACCTGGGCCACCTGCTACCAACATGCCTGGCTTGTGCTATTTTTCTAGAAAAAGGTGCTGGAACTCACCACGAATGCCTCCCTTATTCTCTTATACAGTCAAAATTCTGCTGTCGAATGTAATCCGTTCCAGAAGCCCATTCGGCTTCTGAAATGTTCAACAACCGAGGTGCAGCTTCTGATTGGCTGCAGAAGCCTCCTGCGCTCAAGTGGAAGCTGCGTCGGATGTTCGTCTTCCAAAAAACGTTTGAAAACCGGAGCTGGGTTTCTGTCATTCGGGAGCTGAAACGGAGCCATTTGGGAGCCGAGGTTTGACTGTAATGGCAATAGTGCCCACTTGAGAGGAACTGAGTTCTGGTGAGTTTCTGCTGAAAAAAAGCCCTTGACGAATGCTGGATTTGGATCACAGAGACCCAGGCTTCAACTCCCATAACCTTGCACCACTCACTGCTTCTCAGTCCAATGTGCCTCATAGAGTTGTGGGGAGGATAAAATGGAGGTGGGAAGACCAGTGTTTGTTACCTTGAGCATCCAAAAATATGTGCTATAAGAAGTACAAAATAACAAACTTTAATTTGTCTTCTCGCCATGCCGAAGCCATTTTAAAGGATCAGGTTTGCAAGGCTGCTCCCCTCACTGTAATACACATAGCCTCTGAATGATAAAGAAAAGACATTTAACTTCTCTGCTAGCGCACAAGCAAAGCTGCACAGCAAGTGAGTACCACGTTCAGTCCCCTGGTGGTGCTACGAGGACCCAGAGGACAATGCCACCAAGGAAAAAAAATGCGTTTGTAGGATGTGTTTGCCTGTAGCTCCGGCGGCAAAAGGGTGGTTGTGCTCAACATCCATGAATTAAGGATGGATTATCATGTCAGAAGCCTGTCGGGGAAGCAGAGCTAAGCAGTGTAACTCTTTGTTGTAACTATCCATGCCAGTGGCTCCCAATGACACCAGAGGCTTGTTTTACCGGCCTTTCTCTCTCTGTGTGTGGTTCATTATTTTTTTTAGCCCCTGTTTGTTTTGCCTGACAGCAGGGGGAAGAACACCACAGTTAACAGCCACATAAATGCAGCCAGATCAATCTTCACCACTGCCTGAGGCACTTTACATAACAAAGTAATGCTGATGAATATCCTCCTGGTGACAAAAGAGCTTGTTTTGATTTTATAGCTTTGTGATTAAAGTTCCAGGAACAGTCTGCATTTAGGAGGCTGCAACACCAGGGGGAAAAAGCAAAAGCCTGATTCCAGTTGGTGACTTCATTTGTCTTTTCTGTCGCTCAGCTCATCAGCAGACTTTGGTTTTCATAACTGGTTTGGTGTGGAAGGTTTTGGCCACATCCTGCAAGAGATGGATACAGGGTACCATCATTTACAGGTTGTGCCAGGGGGTCTTGCTGCCATCATTCATGCCTTTTTACCCAGAGTGTGAACTGCTCCAGCTACTGAGGATCTCTCTGTCTGCTAAGCCCATCAATATGAGACTGAAAATTATTTGGGTGATGCAAGTTGGTTCAAAAGTGGCTTTTCTGCAGTGGCTCCCCCAGAGAGGTTCGCCTGGCACCTTCATTATACACCTTTAAGTGCCAAGCAAAGACATGCATCTTTAACAGGCACTGTGGGTTAAACCACAGAGCCTAGGACTTGCTGATCAGAAGGTTGGCGGTTTGAATCCCCGCGACGGAGTGAGCTCCCGTTGCTTGGTCCCTGCTCCTGCCTACCTAGCAGTTTGAAAGCATGTCAAAGTGCAAGTAGATAAATAGGTACCGCTCCTGCGGGAAGGTAAATGGTGTTTCCATGTGCTGCTCTGGTTCGCCAGAAGCAGCTTAGTCATGCTGGCCACATGACCTGGAAGCTGTACATCGGCTCTCTTGGCCAATAAAGCAAGATGAGCGCCGCAACCCCAGAGTCGGCCACGACTGGACCTAATGGTCAGGGGTCCCTTTACCTTTACCTTTGGCTAACTGACACCCAATGCCCTTTTAAATGGGTTGTGGACAGGGCGTTTTTTCAGCTGGAGTTCACCAGAACTCAGTTCTGGCTCCTCACAGGGGGTGCCATTGTCATTATAAGAAAACAAGGGATGCATTCATGGTGACACCTCTTTTTCTAGAAGAATAGCACTTGGTTGTAGAAGGAGGGATTACAGTGGTACCTTGGTTCTCAAATGCCTTGGTACTCAAACACCTTGGCTCCCAAACACTGAAAAAAACGGAAGTAAGTGTTCTGGTTTTCGAACGTTTTTCAAAAGCCGAATGTCTGATGCAGCTGTCGGCTATTGTTTCTGGGGTGCCTGCACCAATCAGAAGCTGCTCCTTGGTTTCCGAACATTTTGGAAGTCAAACGGACTTCTGGAACAGATTAAGTTTGGCGCTTTTGTTTTTGTTATTTGTGTGTTTGTTTTTGAGGCTTTTTCGGTTAATTTGTTTTTGTGACTGTGTGGAACCCAGTTCAGCTACTGATTGATTGATTGTGTGACTGTGGAAATGGATAAAGCCCCCATCCAAACAATGACTATCATCAGTGCAGATAAGGAAATTTTTTTAAAAAATTTTTGATCATCTACAATACTGTCTTATTTATTTTATAGTACAGTACATTGATTATTGCTTTCATTTTATGGATCAATGGTCTTGTTAGATAGTAAAATTCATGCTAAATTGCTGTTTTAGGGGTTGTTTTTAAAAGTCTGGAATGGATTAATCCATTTTGCATTACTTTCTATGGGAAAGCGCGCCTTGGTTTTGGAACACTTTGGTTTTAGAACAGACTTCCGGAACAGATTAAGTTTGAGAACCAAGGTACCACTGTGTTGGTTTGTTTTTGTTCATATTTCTATTATGTATTTTGTGTTTTTTATATTTAAATTTTATGTTGTGAACGGCCCTGATATCAATGGGTATAGGGTGGTATAGAAATCATTGTCGTCGTCATCATCGTCATCATAACAGGTAAGAAGACAGTGATAACATATCCAGCCTGCTGCCACCTTCATTCTGACTTTGCTTTTGTGATTACAGCAGCCTGATCCAAAGGCATGAAGAATTCTTTCCCTTCCCCCTTGCCCCCCAGGAAGAAAAAGCAATTGGAAATGTTTCAGCTGCTTTATGTCTTTAGGTCAGGGCTGCTGTGAAAGGCCACCTTTGTGGCAACTGCAGTGGTTACTGATTATCTGCTCGGCACGATTTGTGGTGCTAGTTTTGATTTATAAAGCCCTTTATGGCCTGGCTCCAGGATATTTTAGCTAGCACTTCTCTCCATATGAACTTTCACAAGCTATATAAAATATATATTGGAAAGTTCCCACCTGCCCCTTATCTGTAGAGAAATGTGGATGTCAGCTTTTAGGCACAATTCAAGGTGTGGGTGATAACCCTAAAAATGTCCAGGCAAAGTTATGGTGGTCAGCCAGTCATGCTTTTTCTTAGCAAGGGAGATGTGCTGATTAGGTGTGAGTAGATATCTCCATACCCCTCCTATGGCCTGGAGGCTAGTTACAGTGCAATTCCTAGCCTCCAGGCCATAGGAGGGGCATAGGATATGCTGAGAATGACTCTATACTGGCAAGGAATGTTGAGACCCCAAAATTTGGGATCCCACTCCAAACCTGTGCCAAAGTTTTTGGAGTGAATTGGACAACACTGGATTTTTGGCTGATACCTATGATCCATAACTTGAGTGTCAATTACTCAGTTTGGGGGCACTGCAAAATGGCGGCGGTTAGTTTTGCTGCAAAATGACTATAAAACTTTGGCACAGGTTTGGAGGAGATCCCAAGATTTGGGGTTCGTAGTTAATGAAGCTTACGCAGGCTGCACCAAGCAGAAAACCCTCAGAACGCAGAAGGGCACCATTGGCTCTGGGTCAGTTGCATCTCTGCGCTTTATGCTACTTGCTCCACCAATCTGTTGCATGTTCCCATATTTTATCCTAATTCCGTTAGTAATTGCAGCCATTAATTAAAACAATCAATTACCTGGATCTTTTAAAAGAAAAATACAGGACACAAGGGAAAAGTCATCTTCTCCAAGCCTCAACATGATTTGCTAGAAATCATTTCTATAAGGAATGATTCATGCATCCTGCAGCATTTAATTTCCCTGGCTAGCAGCAAAATCCCATTTAGAACCAGGAACAACCATTAAAACAAAATAAGTTTAAAATGTGTGCCTTTATCTAGTGCTGAATCTGTGAGAATATTGGCAAGAATTGTTTTAAAAGTCAGCTGTTGGACTTTGGCCTTGACGTTTCAGCATGATTTAGTTTAATATGCTGCTAGTAGACTGTTTCAGCACAAGGAAGCAATAAGAAATATCGTTGAGAGCTATTAAAATCTTGTTGAGAGCTATTGTTTCATACTCCCTAAGCTCAATGAGCAAGACTGTGATTGCATTTACTCCACATTTGTGCTAAAGGAAGTGAGCAGAAGACACTCACATGCTTGTGGTGCTCAAAGCTAGCCCTACTCTCAACAAACGGAAGGCCCTTCGACACTGAAGAATTTCCAGAATAAGTAAGATTCCTAGTGGGCTAGGTGACCAGAGATAGGAGGTGATGAATACCTTGCAATTATGCTAAGAAGTGTTAGGGTGGTATAGTGGTTGGAGAGTTGAATTAGGACTGAGGCGACCCAAGCTCCAGTCCATATTAAGGTCAGAAAAGTCACTGAGTGATCCTAAGCCAGTCATCATCTTTTAACCTAGCCTACCTCTCACGAGTTGTTGTGAAGGTAAAAGCGGTAGGAGAGAAACAGGTGGGGGAAAGGTGTGATTAATGCCAGCTGAAAATTGTTTGATCCAACAGGCATTCTCTGTGGACACACAGGGTTATGAGAAAGGTGGGTTAGAGCTGGCAATGTCTCATTTCTAAACCTTCAAATGGATTTTTTAATGTTCATGTTAAGAAATTGCAGAGTGCACCATTGTACATCTCTGGAACTACCATTTCCAATCAGCTTTCATTTTTAGAGGTATTTTGGGTGGGCCATAATCCATACAATATGTAGAAAAGATTTTTTAATAGGAATGCTGAGGTCATCTGACATTCTTTACTTAATATGTTTTATATTCAGAGCAAACAGTTGAAAGAAACCAGCTCCCACTCCTCTACGTTTGCAGAGCCAACATACCTCAAGGCAGTATGAAAACATTTGATGTACAAGATCCATTGAAATGAATGGGCTGAGTATAAACAGAGGAGTTCTCCTCCACAGATCTGGTCCTCTTCAAACCTGCCCACTGAGGATATGTTCTCAGTGGGTGATGTCCCCCAATGAGTAGAACCCCTTCATTGATTTGAATTGAATATAAGTTTGGTGCCAAAGTAGTCAGGGGGAAACACATCCGTGTACTGGCAGAAGACCATCATAACCCAAATCTGAGCATAGCACATGATTTCGTTTGCCCATAGCTGACTTATTATGATAAATAATGTGCTCTGGCTCTGATACTCAACTATAGGTGTTGAAGACCTGTGGGGCTCTATTTATTGCTAGACAACAACTAGGTACAACTAGTTGGGTGAAACTCTTCACTATTCCCAAACATTCTATAAGTCAGAACTGCCAGGGAAGCAGAATTTTATTCTTCTGTGATCTTTTCATACAGTAAGCAGCACCAACTGATCATTGTTTAACTTGGTCTGTTGTAGCTGCCCTGTTTGATGGTCCATTTTATACGTAGTGTTACATTTTATGAATCAGTGGGTTATTTTTCTGTTATGTTTTGTACCCTGCCCTGGTCTTCATATAGATGAAAAGTGGGTCATAAACATTTGCTACAAACCAACCAACCAACCAACCAACCAACCAACCAACCAACCATAGGGTGGCGCTGTGGGTTAAACCACAGAGCCTAGGACTTGCTGATCAGAAGGTCGTTTCTGTGTGCTGGTCTGGTTCGCCAGAAGGGGCTTAGTCATGCCGGCCACATGACCCGGAAGCTGTACGCTGGCTCCCTCGGCCAATAAAGCGAGATGAGCGCCGCAACCCCAGAGTCGGTCACGATTGGACCTAATGGTCAGGGTTCCCTTTACCTTTACCTTAACCAACCAACCAACCAACCAACCTCTGAAGCATTCAACTTTTCATTCAGAGGAAAAGCTTATGGCTCTAACTGCTTGATTATTGCGCATCACATTATTAAACAACTAAAATTGGATCAGTGGACCTGATAAATAATTGCAGCTTTAAGCAGAGAGGACAGAAACTTGGCCCACGCTTGTAGCACAAATACATTCCAAACCTTCTCTATATTCTCCTTGTAACCCAACCCCCAAAATGCTCTGGGGAAACTATGATAAATCTTTACACATTTGGAAGCCTGAATGCATTATCTTATGGCTGCTCCAAATTCTAAACACAAATCGGCTGCTCCATACTGAGCCTATTTATTTCAGTCCTTTGGAGACTGATAGTCTCATAGAATATATGTCAGGAGAAAGTTTTTTATTTTTTATTTTAAGCATATTGAATTTTGAATTGTTCACAAAACATGAAAAATTGCAAGTTTCTTACAGAGTGGAACAATGAGAAGTAATCATTTGTGGCCTGTTCTTGCTGCTGGTATGTTCGCAGTCAGAGAAACTGAAGCTTGTTGGAATATTTTAGCATGGCGGAGACAGAATTTATGCTGCAAGGGTTTAGAGATATGGTAACACTGTGACATTCACATTAGTTCACCTATTTGTTCAGAATCTGGAAAAATGCCTGAGTGGAATTTGCTCGATTTCTCCGTTTACACTGCTTGGAGATGTGCATTCCAATCTGTATTCCACTGCCTCTGAAAATGTGTGTCCCCCTCTCCTTGTATTTTATTGCATAAATGGGGACTGCATTGATGACTCAACTCCAAACGCACCTTGCAATGCAGATGAGCATCTGGACATGCATATGCATCCCACAACAAAGGAATCAGCATACAAAAGCTATTTTTGTAGCTTTAGCTAACTGGGAGAGGAACCAGAAATCAGTGCCCTGTGTAGACAATGCTAAGTGAGATGGTCTGACTCAGTATAAGGCAGGTGTTTTATTCATTCCTCCTTTGCTGGATTAGAGCATTGGAATGCATCTTCCACATTAGCTATGACAGCCAAGTGATCCTCTAGTACAGCAGAATTTGAGACATCTGGATGTATGGATGTGATTCAAACCAGCACTGGGCTCAGAATATTTAGAAAAATAATCCTCAAGAAATCATAACCCTCCATAATTGCAAACACAAGAAAGCCCAACATTGCAGAGGGCAAGCTTACTGCGATTCTGGAGAGGCATAATATGCATGTAATAAATTGTATGTAGGATCCCCACAGTGGAGGAAGGAAATACAGGGCATTCTTTGTGGTAGCCTCTTCCCTGTTGTTGTTTTAGAGATAGCTGAACAGTGTTTCAAGGGCTTTGACTTTTTTTTTAATTGTTTATATAAAGGCTGGTTGCCTTTGTCCTGTTGGTTGTGCTAATTCTACTGCAGTTTACTGTGGCTGGTTTATTGATTTGATTTGTCAGATTTATTGGATGCTTTTTTATTGTTGTATTTTGTAAACCCCAATATATATATTTGACTATCAGCATAAAATACTTAAATTAATTAATATATTTACTGCAGCATAGAACTTTAGCAAGCAATCTCAAGTTCTTCTACATATGTAAAGACTTAGAAATCCTTTCTTACAGTTTATTTTTCTTGGGTGCTTTCATCATGTTTGAAGGAAGGACATGCTGATAAAGAAGGGACTCAGGCATATTTACGATCAAAGTTCTTATGTGAAATGTACTTTCTAACATTTTCCAACATTTTGCAATTTATGCAAAAGGAAACAGTTGACTATTAAGTTGGTGCTTAATTATAGCCATTCAAGTTTTGATTCCTGTGTGAGCAGCTGCACTGCTTTATTATAAATTTGATGACCCTGTCATAATGTGTGGGACTTTAGAGGTTTCCAATGTCTTCATCAGTTCTCAGATTGATTTATGGGTTATTGCTGACGCAGCCCATGGCTTCACCTACAGCACCAAGGAATGTTATTATATAGAATCAATGGGCCAATAAAATGGGGAATGAAAATAAGAGATGCAGAAGCATTCTGCTACATTCAGTTCGTTTGAACGAAATTAGCTGAAACGTTTCCAAGCACAGGCAAGCACGAATATGCTACTTTCTGTACAGATTGCACAAATGTTCTCCTGGAAATTGCATTAGGAGAAGCAATTTGGTGCTGCTAAAGTCCAGACTAGACTATTAAGTAGTTCCCCCATCCCCACGTCACAAAAATCTCTTGGTTTCAGATTTCTTTGTGGGAGCAGTTTCAAGCAAACTATGTTTTGGTGGGTTAGAGAAATGATAATCTCGCACTGGCTTTTACTACAGCGGAATTCAAACCATTGCAAGCACTCTAGGTCACATAGCCTGTGCAAAACTGGAGGGGGTATACCCCCAGCTGTAGGAATGCCAAACCCATAGGAACTACCTCCCCAAAAAGTTGATGGGCATGGCAATTCAAATAGCGTGCATGCAGTGTCATGTGATTTGATTATGCAAGGCGGGGCTTACCTTCCCCTCCATATTGTATTCAAGTTGGCACCCCTAGCAAAAACAGTACAGAAGTTCTATTGATGTCACCTGGCATGTTGTCATTGCAACAAAAACTCAGCCCATAAAGTAGACGGGATGTTTTGAGAGAATTTAAGAAAACAAGCGGACAGCATGTTCCACACAACATTGGCTGTGTGATAATGCTAATGTTAATACAGTGGTACCTTGGGTTACAAACACCTCGGGTTACAAATGCTTTGGGTTACAAACTCCGCTAACCCAGAAGTAGTACCTTGGGTTACGAACTTTGCCCCAGGATGAGAATGGAAATCGCGAGCCAGGCCCCATTAGCGAAAACACACCTCAGGTGAATAACAGTTTCGGGTTAAGAACGGACCTCTGGAACGAATTAAGTTCATAACCTGAGGTACCACTGTACCCATATCTGCTACTGTTAACCTGTATCTTACTAGTCACCATATCTGTTTGTTTTAAAAGAGAGCTCAAAAGCTTGTTCCAATTTTGTGACATTTTGGTTGGCATTTATTTGCTGTTCAATGCCAAGATTGGCTTCTAAGTGGTTTTCAAAGTACGATACAAACAAAGTTCTTCCCCCAATTTTGGATTTTAGAGGCTTCCCCCCCTTATGGACCAGCATGGGCTACATTTGCTTTTCATTTTATTATTAATAAAAAATATTTTTATTATTATCAGGAAATAAAGCATGCACAAAGAAATGATTGCAACTGGTCTGAGGCTTAGAGCTGCAGGATAGCCAAAGGAGATGTTGCTAAAAATTATAGAGGGTCACCCAGAAATACCCAAACTCTGCCCTTTTAAAAATATGAATGGTTAGTTTTCTAGTTTGTCACATAAGCACTACTGCCATCGTGTGGTGAACCAAGACAAATTCTTTGAATCGGGAGTGGTACAACAAAAAGAGAACACAGAACTCTTGGAAGCCTCATGTCTCATTTGATCAAAATACTCATGCCCAATATCTAGAACATACACACACAATTAACACAGGCCTCAAAACAATGGCGATGTTGCAGTTTCACACTTCAGGGAGCTTTTCTTGTCAGGTATTAGGTAAACCAAATGTTTACAGCACATGACTTCTCCCAAGGAATCATGGGGACTGTAGTTTGTTAAGGGTGCTGAGACTTGTAACTCTGTGAGAGTAAAACTACAGTACCCAAGATTCTTTGGAGGAAGTAATGTGCTTTAAATATAATGTGAGTATGCAGCCTATGGGTTAAGAAACATTGTTCAAAGAAAATGGGCTGCACTTCTTTGACAAGTCTTATGTGTCCTTTCCCTAGGTTTCTTTTAGGATCATTATGTAACTCAGCCTACGCTGCTGGCAAAAACTTGACTGTCCGTAGATATATATTCTTATAAGACTTGTAGATGCTAGAATTTAATTAAGGCTTGTGTGTTAAAGCTGTGTATCAGACCCCCAAGTCTTAGAATGTAATCAAAGCTAGTGTGTACTAGACACTTCTAATCCTTAAATTAGCATGTGAGAAAAACTAATTCCATAGGCAAGCTTCCTAAATTGTGTATTAGACACTTCTAGGCCTAGGAAATTAACACGTATGATTATTTCCTTTGATGAGTTAGCCTGGGGTAATGAGTAGTTAACAAAAGAGGATTAAAGGGGAATCTGGCCTCTCCCAGTGTTACAAAAAGCAGGGGAATAGGTTAGCAAGAGATGTGGCATGAGGGGGCAACGTAAGTGGCTGGGCAAGGACGCTGCTGTCCGTATGGAAGAATCAGGGGCCCTCTTGGGTTGTATATACAGTCATATCTCATAACTCATGTTGCGATAGGTTCATGTTGCGTTTTTGGGTTGCGAACCCAGCAAACCCGGAAGTGTATACTTCTGGGTTTCACCATGCGCGCTTCGCACATGTGCAGAAGTGCTTTCGTGCTTGCACAGAAGCGCCGCTCTAGTTACGGACTTTTCGGAGTGTGAACGGCACCTGGGAACGGATCGAGTCCATAACTAGAGGTAGTACCACTGTACATGTAAACAAACCATATACTGTATCACAAAAACAAACCATATATCATAAAGACACCGCAGTCTCCGCTGTGCCTCATTGTCCAAAAGGAAACACAGACTTGCTGTCAAGTGTGCCTGAAACTCCCTGGAATCTCACACTGCTGTGGAGCTTGGGGGTGGCATGTAGCAGTGTATTTCCAGGCACAATTCAAAGGGCTGGTTATGAAGCCATCTGGCTTAGGCCCAGGCTATCTGAAAGACCATATTATCACATATGAACCTGCCTGGGCTGAGAGATCTTCAGAAGAGGCCCTTTTCTCTGCCCTTTCACCATCACAGGTGCAGATATGGGAGAGGGCCTTCTCAGTGGCTGCTCCCAGGCTTTGGAATGCCCTTCCTCGAGAGGCCAGACTAGCTCCCTCATCGCTGGCAAGTGAATTTTTTTAATTTCAACAGTCAGGCGTCCCTTTACCTTTACAGTTTAGGCCAATAAAATAGCCTGGGGTTAAATGTCCCTCCTCTACTGCAGCTGCAACCCAAAGTGGTTGCCCATGTAAGATGCTTTTAATAAAAAGTGGTTGTGGTGGGGAGAAATGTCAGGAGCCCTTATAATGTACATGTTGAACTGCATCTCATTTGGCCCCGTCAGAGGAAAGAGATGCATGGGATCGCTGTGATCAACTGCGTTCAGAGCTGAGGAATTATTAAATGCATGGTGGAAGGTGTTTTTGCAAGAAACAAAAAGCAGCAGTCCCTTTTACTTTTGGCTTTATGTTTATTATTTTACAAAGATTAGGAGTTATCTAATTTAAGTATAAAAATATGCCCCCCTCCCCCGTTCAAATAGTGTGTGCTCTTAATAGTTTTGAATGCAGAGTGTAGCAAAGAACCTAAGACAGGCAGAGAGCAATTTCTAACCAGTGAAGGCCCACAAGCAATTGAGACGTTAATACAAAGATAATAAACTAGCAGTGCAATGTTATAAACATGAAGCAGCTTTACATTATCAAAAACAATACAGCTTTTTAAATACAGAAATAGCACCTTTTACAAAAGGAACTGAGATATGTAAACGTGGTATATTATATTATTCAAGTATTAAGTTATACACACACTCTCCCCCCTGCAAACGGGTTAGTGCCATAGTACCAGAGTTAAGGTTTTTCACAAGCCCTGAAATCCTGCACAAGTCAGTGCATGAGCACTTGCATCAGTGCAAATGAATGCTTGCCTCTGTTGAAGCAGTTTTGCCACAGGTTCTGTGAAACAGGAGTCGTAAGACAAAACACCACATTCTGGGTCGGTCACCAGACCTGCAGGCTCCTGCTTTCACCACCAAAAGCTGCAGTTTCACACTTGCTTCTGTTTACAACCAGTCTTTTAATAGTAAAAAGGTCGGCCCCAGAAGCAAACCTTGGCCTGTTCACACCACCGCTTTGGCTGCCACCAAATCTGATTCCCCTCTTGCTAGCTATATGCAACAGGTCTCACTTCATGCTGGTGCACAGAAAATTTGAATCTAGCCGATTCTCCAGTTCACGCAACCCGAGTATCTTTAACTACACTCTCCTCCCCACACCTTGCTTGCAAATACAGCTGACAGAGGTAGCGGCAAGCCTAGCGCAGCTAGTCTTAAACTTCCAGCCTAGGGATAAAGTGGCAGCGGTTTGCAGATGTTTGTGCCTTACAGATAGCTTTTTTGCCCTGGTAGTTCTGTGATGCTGGATGTTCAAACAATCACTTCACCACTTCCTATCCTGTCACCAACACAGCTAAAATATGCCCAAGAAAGCAAGTACAGTCGTACCTCGGAAGTCGAACGGAATCCGTTCCGGAAGTCTGTTCAACTTCCAAAATATTCGGAAACCAAGGCACAGGTTCTGCAACCCAAAAGTTGCAGAACCAATGCTGGACGTTTGGGTTCCAAAGAACGTTCACAAACGGGAACACTCACTTCCGGGTTTGCGGCGCTCGGGAGCCAAAACCTTCAAGTCACATGGTGTTCGACTTCCAAGGTACTACTGTATTTGGTTACTGAATGTATAGTTCTATTGATCATGAAAAAACAAGACATACCGTCTTTTAATGTTTTAGAATCAAGAGTTTTTCCATCGGCCTTAATTGCTGAGAACCACCCCTTTATTGCCACATGTAATGCATATGGAGGAGGGATTACTAATTAAGAGCAGGCACATCAGCTATCTTTCTGTTAAGAGAAACAGTATCCTTTGAGCAAAAGAGGTACAGACTTGAGTACACCAGTAAATCAGGCACCTGCCGCAATTATGCTTGGCAACAGTTGTTACTAAACAGAAGATTACACTTCATGTGGGAAAACTTGAATGTGGGTGAATAAAACAATGCATTGGGTAAAAGTCACAAAAACGTGAAAATTCTGTAGTGTAAAAAGTTTTGTTTTAAGGTCCTCTTCCTTCATGTTCTTCAATCTCCTATTGTGATTGAACTAAAGAGATTTAAGAAACATTCAGTTGCACTACACTCCTTGTAAGGCTGTTATTGGTCTATTCTAACATAAAAATACAATATTCCCAAATTATTTTGCAGCTCTAAAATTAATTACTTAATTTTCATAACACATTCATTATTCAAAACTAAATGAACCAAAATATCTTGTCACACAAAACCATTGTTCTTTCTTAAACCTGGTGAAATGAAAGTTCAGAAAACTTTTCTGACCTCAAGAAACGTACATTATGGCTACAAAGTCATCCCTAGGTTAAAAAGAAGAAGAGAGAGCCAGCCACACTATCTATTAACTTGATTTAAAAATGAAAAATATCATGATGAATTTTCTTTTAAAATCAGCAATGAGTGACATGTTAGTCTAGGAAACTGGTGAAATAAATGCAAAAGTATGCACTGCTCAGTTAATTTGTAAAAAGTTAACCCATTTCCAGCAGCAGACTCTAAACTGACTTGTTTCCTTTCTATGGTGTAAGTAAATGAAGAGTGGCCCATAAATTAATGCAACCCTTTCACTGATCACTCCATAATTTTTGTATTTCCATGCCGGGATACAGATCCTCTATTTCTTTCTGTCATAAATCCAATCTTTCCTCAGCAGCCACTCATGCCATAAATACCGTGCTCAAAGGATTATCTTGATGAAAACTAGACCTGTTATTGTGTAATTCATACAAGTCCACATTATAGGCAAATCTGCCCAACTAACGACAATTTCTTTCAAGCTTCAGAGCCAGTGGCAGAATTACAGAACATGCTTTGCCGTATATTGAACCTTGGCTCAGTAAGAAAAACACAGTGGTACCTTGGTTGTCGAATGTAATCCGTTCCGGAAGACTGTTGAAACGTTAGACAACCGAGGCACAAAGGGCGGTCAGCAAAGTCAATGGAGGAAAAAAAAAATGCAGCGGAAGCCATTCGACTTCCGAAGCAATTACTTCTGGGTTTTCGGTGTTCGGCTTCCGAGATGCTTGAAAACCGAGGTACCACTGTATATGGGATTGTCACTGCAATCCTTTACACTTACCTGGCAGTAAACCCCATTCTATTCAATGGGGCATATTTCCAAGTAGATAAGTATAGAATTACACTACAGTGGTACCTTGGTTCTCAAATGGCTTGGCTCCTGAACAAATTGGCTCCCAAATGCCGCAAACCTGAAAGTAAGTGTTCTGGTTTGCGAACGTTTTTTGGAAGCTGAACGTCCGACGCAGCTTCCGCTTGACTGCAGGAAACTCCTGCAACCAATCAGAAGCCGCAGCTTGGTTTTCGAACGGTTTCGGGAGTCGAACGGACTCCCGGAATGGATTAAGTTCGAGAACCAAGGTACCACTGTATATTTAAACTAGGGATGAATTTCTACCATACACACTTCAGAGACTCCTTATTCTTGAAGCAACCTATTACACCCCCTATAGTGTTGGGGACAGGCCTTTTTATCAATTGATAATTGGCTGGTATGTTTTGTGCAGAAAACAAGGACACAGAGAAACTACGAAGTTCACTAATACAAACCCCACTGAAATATTTTAAACTTCACAGTTGTTTTGGTCTTAAAGTATTTCACATGAATACATTCACTCCTACTGTAAGTTATCAGACGTCTCCGCTTTTAACAAGTGCAGGGGAAACTGTACATCAATAACATTCAAGTACTCCACAAAAGTCTGTTTTTCTGAAGTTGCAATACTTCAATGTTGTAGCAAAGAAGCACCGGCTCCTACACTTCTTTTTTTACTTAGAGGTCCCCCTTGGCCTATCCTGCATACTTAAGCAGGATAGTGTGTTTGTAAAAGAGCATTTCCCCTATATAAGTGCTAGCCAGCTTCCCCCAGTTTTGGACTTCGGAACAGACCCTGGTAAACCTGCTCACATAACTGATCACTAATGCAATTTTATAAACTTCCCAAAGAGAACCTGATGCTCCCTTGTATCAGCATGCACATAATTCAGATTTTAACGGGTATTAATATTTCCACAGCTGGGGTGATTCACGAGGAAGAATGTCAATAGGGTAGTGGGCAAATGTGCCTGTTTTCAAAACCTCTTCTCTCCTTTTTATGTAATAACTGATTATTTCTGTAAAAAAAGTTTAAGGCTCTGCATCCTAAGCTGCCCACACCTCTGCTGTGAGCAGGATTAGTCAGAGCTGTTGCTGGAGATCTCTAATCTTCTTTGAACAGAGCTTGCTGTTCTGCTCTGGTTGCCTTCGCTTTTCCGCCATGCCACAGGGTCTTCAAGGCTGCCAGGGGTCTTGAAAAACACTTCTTGGGGTGTGGAATGCATGTTCTTAGGAGTCAGCGGGGCTGCAGAAGACTATTCATAGGGAGAGACAAAAGGAATTCAGTAGCTGTTCTCTTTCAAATCCAATTCATCTAGCTCAGAGGTGGGGGGAACCTGTGGCCCTTTAGATACTGCGAGGTTACAACTCTCATAATCTCTGACCCTTGGCTATTCCGGCTGAGGCTGTAAAGAGTTCAGCATCATTTTGAGGTTCCCTGCCTCTGCAATCACTAAAATGAGTTGCAGATTGAGGTTGAATGGAGCGAGTAATTTCTAGATGGTAGCCATGGTCTTATAACCGGTTTCTTCCCCCATTAAAACTGTTTTGGTTGAAAAACCATGGGTGCAAGGAAGTTAGTCCCTCAGCCTATTTGAATTTGACCACCACACAGAACAGAAACCATTCAAATCTAGTATGAATGAATGTATGCCACTATGAACAGTTCAGGACAACCCCTGTATTAGCAGCACTTACCCAAATATCTAATTATCCCAGCCTTTAAGAGGCTCCAGTCAAAAAACAAAGCTGGACTCTACTCACAAGAGCTCCAGAGAATGATGGTGTTTAACATTAAAACAAGAGTGCTTAACTTTTAAGCATGCACTCAGTTGTATAGGATTGCATTAATTCGCCCTAGTTGCATGGTTCCTGATTGGGTGACACTCAATATAAGGAATTTCTTTACTGAAATCAACAAGAGAGTTACTGTGGTCTAGGGGTTAGTGTCGGGTTAAGACTTGGGAGACCAGAGACCAAATCCCCACTCAGCCATGAAACTCAATGGGTGGCCTCGGGCCAGTCACAGCCTAAACCACCTTGCAGGGTTGTGGAGATGAAAGAAAGAAGGGGAAAACCTTGAGCAACTTGGAGAAAAATATGGGATAGAAATACAATAAATACATAAAACCTGCGTAGGTCGTAAGTCCATATATGTGCTGGAGCTTATTATAAAGATGAGTGACTTTGCCCTGTGTGAGTGAGCGGAGGAGAATCCTAAATCCTAGCTTCATTTATAAATAAGCACCTGGCTGATTTCATAAATAGGAACTGCTGTTTACAAAATAATAAAATAAAACGTTTAGCAATTTTATGATCTTCAGCTGCCACAAAAGCGCCAGAGTTTTGAAACATAAGGTGATTTGGTTTAAACAGATGCATTTTACGCGCTCCCAATCTGAGCTTCATTCACACCCTATCTTTGCATTCTCACCTGCTGGAATTTCAGGAGGGTGACTGGGTGCCCCATGCAAACCGGCGAGTCTGCTTTAACGGAGCCGCAGGCAGACCCGAGGACAGGGCTCAGGTGTACAGCTGGCTGAATCTGCTGGTGTGGCTCCAGGGTTGGTAGCTGTGATGAATTTGGAGTGACGACTGCTGCTGGGGTCCCAATGAAAACAGGTGTTGTAGGTGCCAGGCCAGGCATTCTGAAATTCATGCACGTGACATTTGAGAAGGAGCCGGCAGGAGCGGAAGAAAGTTGGCTTGTGACCGCCGGGGAATAGATGAGAGGGAACGGTGCCAAGGCCGTAGATGGAACCATCATACAGGGAACGTTAAGCGAAGGCAAACGGCTTGAAGACAGGTTGACGGGACCAGGAGCTTGGTTGGCAGGAAACAGGAAATTAAACCCATTCAGTCCTAAACAAGAGAGAGAAGAACAGAGGCAGACATTTGCAGTTAGATGAGACAGTAACTGGCGGGATTCGCCTAGTTGGCCCCACCAGTGTAAACCCTGTTTGACTTCTGCTTGCACAATGGGGTTCTCCTCCCCCAAACTGACGTGTGTGTGTGATGAGAACCTCCAGACCAAAATACTGGGGAAATGCGACATTGAATTCCACCCACTGTATATCCTTCTCTCTTGAGAAAGGGCCAAGGTTGGTTCATGGGCTAGGGGTTCTCCAGCTCTGCTGTAGATTACGTTGGCAAACTACTGGCCCGGTGGCCATAGTAGCTGGGGCTGATGAGAGTTGGGGGGCACAGCACCTGGGGCACTACCTTGCCTGCTACTCTTTCTACAGGGCATGAGTGTTAAGCTTGAAAAATAAAAAAATCTGGACAGCTTCTGCTAAGCTTTACGAAGTAGAGATGATCTAGTAGATAGATAGCACGACTTCTCCATGCCACCCCAGACTTGGGGCAAGTTTGCTACAACAAAGGGGATAGGTAACAGTGAAAAGATTTCGATTTGGAAACTCCACCTCCCTACCTAGTAATCGGTCGTCATTTTGCATGAACCTAGTTTAAAGTATGTTCTGGCTAGATGCTACATCAGTACCTAGCTCCTAAGAGTAGCCTTACCAGCTGCAGGCTGCACATAGAGATACTGTGGCAAGAAGGACTGCTTGCCATTTTCTTGAGAGGCCTGTTCATTTTCCTTTGCATTTTCTTTCGAACACTTATTCCTAAATGGCTTTTCTTGCTCCCAAGTTTCCAAAGATTTAGCAGCTTCTGTAGCAGCAGGCACCCCTGCTTCGGGCTGAAGTTGGTCAATGGGACTGCAGTTACGATCTGAGGCAGATTCTGCATCTGTTGGCTTAGCGTTCTTCTAAGAAAAACAAAAGCACAATTCATTTCATTAAAGAAATGCAAAACAAAAGAGGTGCAGCTCTATTATGGGACTAGGACCCTAGCACAAATTATGTCTAGCTTTGAAAGGTTAAAAATAGTTGATCAAGGGATAAATTTATCATAAAATAGCTTTTTTTATTAGGGTCCTCCCCTACCCACCAAACCCAAAAACGAAATGAAGCTTTGATTTCCAATGGAGAACTGGCAGGAGTTAATTCATGCAACTGGCAAAAAATGACAAAGTAGTAAGAACCAATTATTTGTTTCTGAATGAGATACAGCAAGGACTGCTACAATCTTGAACAGGAAGCTGGGTGGGCAATGACTTAGTGATAGCATTTTGCCCTTGCTCAGTCTGACTGATAACTTGGGAGCGATTTTGCATCCAAATCCACTCATTAGGGAATCCTTCTGCTACAATGTCTGATTTGATTCACTGGAATGACTCATCCAGGCTTATTTGCATGGCATGTGGCACATTGCGGAGGTGTTGGTGGACCGGTGCTTCTGAGCAAATGGCGGGGGCCAAATGGCATTTTGACTTCTTCAAACTCTAGGAGACGTTTCGTTTATTTGCTTTCCTCTTCCAATACTGGAGGGATTGAACACAGAATCATGGAGTTGGAAGGGACCCTAAGGAAGAGATTCCTTCAATGCAGGAATACACAGCTGCCCCATATAGGGACTGAACCTGCAACCTCGGTGTTCTCAACACCACGCTCTTAACAAGCTGCGCTAGCCAAAAAAACATTCCTTGCCATTTATCACATGTCTCTATGATGACTTCTGCAGCACAGAGGGGAAGCAAATACCTCATGCTTTACAGCAAACACGTCAGGGGCAATGAATGCTGCCTAGTTCTCTGCAGTATGCTAATTCGTCTAGGTGAGGGTCATTTCAGTACAGCCTTCCATTTCTCCTGCTGCAATCAAAACCTGGATATTGGTCCAATGTATTTCTCTTACCTTAGATACCACCAGTGAAATGGGACCATCGCTCTGCTCCAGACTCTGCCTTTTTGCCGTTGGTTCCCCTTCAGTGGGAGGAACACGCCATTGGGAACTCCGCTTCTGACCTTTAACTGGAGACTCGGCCCCTTCTGATGGGCAGGGTGAAGCCTGGCCCTTGAGGTCCCAATTTCTCTTTTCTGGAGGACTTCCCCTCGAGAGACTCTCATGAAGACTGCCGCACAGCATGTACAGAGAGGGAGATGGCAAGTAAACAAAAGGTTGGTTGGAGAGCACAGTGGTTTTGCCAGCCTCTGACTTGGAAGCCGATAATCCTTGGTCATTTATCCCATTTGGCAGAGACGGCTGTGACGTGTCTGAGCTTGCATTTGAGGAGTGGGGAGGGAAGGTGTTAAGACAATAGTCTGAGTCTCCAGGGAGAACAGAGAAAGGGGGAATGATGCCCAGGTTTCCTGCTGCTTCGAGACCTTTGCTATAAAGACAAAGGGAGAGATAGTTAGCCTAGAACCATGGAACACGCTATTCTTGCTCTACTAAGAAAAACCTGATTTATTCTACTGGCTTAGGGAAAGAACTAAATCACCAAAAGGTTTGCATGCATGTGTCTATTTATTCCAGTTTAGGATGGGAAAATCCAATGAACAAGATTAGGCCTGAGGAAGGCTTGTTGCAATTTTCTGACGTGCACTGAAGGCCTTCACACCAGAAGGGCGAGATATAAATGTTTCAATGAAAAACAAATTAAAATAAACAATTTGCTCGGTCACAAAATGGCAGTGCCATATAAAAAACACACACCCTCCTACCGTCATTGCCACCCTTTTTAATGGCTTCACCTAGATTTAGACACTAACTAGAACATTATGTGATAAGTCACCATGTTATTACATGAGCAATTTTCTATGCAAAAGGTAAAAGGGGTTTAAAATTTATGCTAGACTTGTAAAAGAATAGGAGAATTGACACTCTATAAAGAGCTGTGTGGCCGAGGTGCTAGCTGATCAGTGCTATTCATGACAACACTCACAATGATGAGTACTCATTTCAGGAATTTTTATTTGCCTTATGAAATGAGCACTGGCGGCCAAACAAGATTCTCAGCAAGCTGTCTCTGCCGTGTTTAAGTTTAAGATGGTCCCATGCACATTTTACTCAACTTTAAATTCATATAAAGGACCACATCCTTGGATTTAATCCATCGCAATATTAGAACACCTGTGTTATCAGGATAAAATGGCCACTGGGTAACACAAGCTTTATTTAAATCCAGCTTCCTCTTTAGATTTGTTATTCAGTCTCTCCATGGTAGCACAGATAATTTTCGGAGGTGCCATTCATTATATTTTAGTGCAACCAAAGCTTCAAATTAGAGAGCTTCAAAATGTCTACCTTTGCTAAAACGTTAGATAGTTATTTACTTCACTTAGTGGGATGCATATTTTCACAACTATCAAGGAAACATCACACCCTGAGTTCACTTTATTCTGTGTGCTGCACCTTGTGCAAAGCCAAAATTTGTTCAAGTCTAATGAGCAATCCAACTGGAGCAGCTGCTGTACCCCATGAAACTCTTTGTGAAACACGCAAAGGCACAAACTGTTACTGAACCATGGCCTGTTCTCATAACATATGGATGTTGCACAACAGCTAAACTTGGAAGACTGAAGCTCGTTTTAATACAGACCAAAGCTTTTGCAGAATATCAAGCTTTAAAATCCACAACATACCTTGCGTCATCTTCCATCTTCTGGCAGCAAACAGATGCTAGATTTATCATTTTGGAGCAGCAGTCATCTGAAGAATGAAGGAAAAGCAGAACGCTGAATTAATTACCAACGGGTGACGGTTATGTTTGTACCGTATGAGAAACAGCCATGCAAACACCCAATCATGTCTTCTCTTGAGAAACAACTAAAATTCACAGAGAGACTTAGGAAGACAGGCAGCACCGTTGATGAGTACTGTTTCAGGGACCATGTATATAGGATCTGGTAATTATGCATTTTCTAGGCTCTGTCTCAGATGGGGCTGCAATGGAAGTATTGAGAGCATTCTTCGCTACGCTCCCAGTTCTTCCTTTGAAGTCACACCCTGAAGTTTCAATCACTTGACATCAGATTTCAGATGACTGTCACCCTCAAAGTGATTTGCAGTAGGCTGGACACTGCAGGTCCCTTCTCTAGCCTATATGAAAATACAGGTGTCCACAAATTTTGGCTGGTCATTGTCGACAGCTAAAACATCTGGTTGCCAGGATGCTTCCCCACTCGCCGCTGAGCTTGGGAATGCGTATGACTGTGAGAACGATCATCTTCCCACTCACCCCACAGCTCTCTAGCATGTTCACGTTGAGCTCCTCTTCCAAAGCTAAGCATGATACAAAATCAAAGAATCATAGAATTGTGGAGTTGGAAGGGACCAGGAGGGTTATCTCATCCAACCCCCTGCAATGCAGGAATCTTTTGCCCAATGTGGGACTCAGCCCCCTGACCCTGAGGTTAAGAGTCTCATTCTCTACCAACTGAGCTATCCCAGGTCTAGCCCAGCCCTTCTCTTGAGCCCAGAGTTCCCGCAATTGTGCTGCACTTCAGAGATCCTTGAAGAGGCCCTGAAGAACATCACAATATAGATACACATTTCTTTTGAGCTGGGAGGGGGGCCCTGTGTAGGATTGTTCTTGAAGCTGTACCCTCCAAGTGTCTCTGAGGTTCAGTGGAATTGCAGAAACTGTTTCCTCCTTCCTATCCCAGGAATTTATGGACCCCCCGGTGAAAATGGTGGCCTGGAATTCAGATTGATTTTTTAAACATATTCTATAGCTCAGCCCCGATACCTCCAACTTACACTCAAGCACAGTTTGTTTGCAGTTGGAGAGAGGCAACTCTATTGTTCCATAGGCCAAGGTAACACAGTACTTTCTGAGCTGGGCACCGTGCACCAGGCAGAGATGGGCCAATTGCCATTCTAGTAAAACCTTCAAATCACTTTATAAAGCCTGACAGTGCTGAAGTGTGAAAGTACTATAAACAGGATTGTTCCAGCCAGCTCCATCTTACCAGCAACCATAAAATAATATGTTCTCTTTCCATTTAAAGGGCTTTAATCTGCCTGTGCCAAATTCTAACAAAAGGAGCGCGCTCTAAGTTTAAGCTTGTGGAAAGGGAGCCGCTTTACCCGAAAAGAGATGCACAGACGCACGGCTGTTAGCTGGAAGCTTGTTAGCAGAGCTGGTGGGTTGGAGGAGCACAAGCCCTCCCCAGGTTACCTTGTTTTCCCCTGCGTGGGCTGCTGGGTTCTGAGCTGGCCTTCCTCTTGGCCACTTCGGAAGGCTGAGCCGCGCCAAAAGAAGCATGTCGCGAGAGCCGCTCTTTCCTACCGGCACAGGATTGATGGGGGACACGTGCCGCCCCTTTCGCTTTCGTCAAAGCAGCACAGGTCGGAATCTCCATCTTTATGCCACCTAAACAGATGTGTTCTTCGTTAAAATCAGCTCGCCAAAGGATGACCCGCAAGCCACGCTCAACATGAAGAAGCCCTGGAGCATCACTTGGGCAATAAACCAGTTCCATTGACAAAGCAAGACACTTCGCAGGTGAAGTGGAACAGCTATAATCGGAAGATGCCTACTGAGGCCCCTTGAATGGCGCCCTTGCAATGTTAAGGGTTGGGCTTTCTATTCTTCACATTACTCGAGTCTCCTTTACAAAAATACGAGAAACCATTTGAGCCAACCTGGGGTGGGTTGGTGCTGTTAAGGCTGTAAGAAATGCATAAGAAGAGATAATGACATAATATAAAGAATATTACCATTGTCTCCAGTGAACTCCACCGGCCCAATCCATTTGAAGGCTGGCTTACGACCTCTTTCCTCTGTTACATGCACTTTCTCGATGAGCCCAAGGCTTGTCAGGACATTGGCAATATCGTACAATCTCCGTACCTTTGCTAAAAGAAAACAAGTTTAATTATTGAACAAATGCATTATGTTACATTAAGATGTAACTAACCAGGCTGAAGAACTGCTACCAGAGAACCCAGAAGTCAAATCATGAAGAAGAGTTTGTATTTGATATCCCGCTTTATCACTACCCGAAGGAGTCTCAAAGCGGCTAACATTCTCCTTTCCCTTCCTCCCCCACAACAAACACTCTGTGAGGTGAGTGAGGCTGAGAGACTTCAGAGAAGTGTGACTGGCCCAAGGTCACCCAGCAGCTGCATGTGGAGGAGCGGAGATGTGAACCCGGTTCACCAGATTACGAGTCTACCGCTCTTAACCACACCACCACACTAGCTCCCCATGAGGACTGGGTACAAAAAATATAATATATTTTAGGTCTTTGGGGTGGGTGGATGTGGTCTGAACTATTACTCTTGACCGGTGGATGAATGTCCTAGCAAAATTACTATGCATAAAGATTTATATCTGGAACATGAATACGCCATATTCAATAAGAAAAAAAACCATAAAACTAATTGTTTTATATTATAGTCCTTGAGTTCAAACCTTGGTCCTACATAAATCAATGAATTGATTTTAATCCAGCAGGATTGCAGCCTCTTTAAAATACATTCATAACCCAATCTAGGATAATAAATTTCGTTTCAGAGCTTTGTGTGCTGTTTTCATTTTAGGCAGGACCACAGGGGATCATTTTATCGTTTAGTTTTAAAAATCTGTTTTCAGTGCACAGTGGCCAAGTAATCATTTAATATTCGTGTACACGCATGCACACACTTTGCATCCTGCACAGGCTAAGGTTTGAACTAGGCTCCTGTATCACCTGCATGACATGATGCAGGGCCATCGTGTTCCATATGAATCCCACCCCCCTAAAAAAATCTGAAAAACCAAGTATGTTCCCTTGTGATGTCAGTATGACTGTTATTCTCTGCAGTGACTAAATGATAATTCATCCCAGAAACAATCTTACTTTTAAACTTGCTGTGATCTGCTGTATCCTGGCTTTCTTCTATCAATATTTTCGCTGCTATGTCGAGAGTAACTATCTTGGTCTTCGAGACGAGGAACAGCATGACAAATTTTTGGCTCATAATCCTCAACGACTTGTCCTTTCTGCTGTTTGCAGACGCTGTATTACAAACACAACCCAAGTCTCAGCATGCTACATCTATCACAGCCAAGAAAGCGTTTTGAAGGCTTCTCAAGCAGAAAAAAAGAAAAACATTTCCTTGTTGGGAAGCAGGTTTCTTTAATGAGCAGAAAATAATTGCCTATAGCAGATGGGCAGTTGCACTTTAACTCTCTTAAGGAAAGAAGGAAGGTCATAGCAAAGTATCTTGAAGGAGTATGTGGAAAGCAGGACAATCTGAGGATTTTATTCTGCGTATAATATAGGAGCAAAGAAGAGTGAAATCAGAAGTTAGAAGGAAGCACCAGAAGAAAAAGGATATGTCGGATAACTTATTTTATCTATTTATAAAAGCATTTATATAGCACCATTTATAAACGGCCTTGGCCTCGTATACTTGAGGGAGCGTCTCTACCCCCATCGTTCTGTCCAGACACTGAGATAAGCGCCGAGGGCCTTCTGATGGTTCCCTCACTGTGAGAAGCGAAGTTACAGGGAACCAGGCAGAGGGCCTTTTCGGTAGTGGCGCCCGCCCTGTAGATTGTCCTGCCATCAGATGTCAAGGAAATAAACAACTATCTGACTTTTAGAAGACATCTGAAGGCAGCCCTGTTTAGGGAAGTTTTTAATGTTTTATGTTTTATTGTGTTTTTAGTATTCTGTTGGGAGCTGCCCAGAGTGGCTGAGGAGACCCAGCCAGATGGGCGGGGTATGAATATATTATATTATTATTATTATTATTATTATTATTATTAACTGCAATATCAGGGCAGCGTTTGGGGCAACAAGAGATGGCAATGACGCAAGAGCTGACCCTGATATAGTTCCACCATTTGGACGAAAAGAAGTCTTGTCCCCCCAAAAGATACAATCATGTTTCAATGCAGTAATTTACTTCAAAAATAAAAATCGAACACCTGTCACATGTTGATGATGGCAAGGACCTCTCTCTTATTCTGCCAGTAGCCTTTGCTAACTTACCAGACGGACAATCTGTCTCCGAGAAGTCAAGCAACTGCCGGTCTTGGAAATCTAGAAAAGTCTCTTTTTTGTGTTCTCCAAATTTACAGTCAAGGTCTAGCTCTTTATGCTGGAAAGAAGCCATAAGTTCTTCGTATTTCTGCAGCTCTCCTATTTCCTGGAGGTTTTTGAGCGTTTGACTCAAGCTGTGACGACCGTGCCAACAGTACTGATTCTTAGCTACTCGGCTAACGAGATCAAGAGACTCCAAGACATTCACTATGTCATAAATTCGTCTACGCTCAACCCCTAGATGTGGAACGAAAAGCAAGACAAAGAGAATAAAAGCAAAACATCGCAAAATACACCAAACAAAACAAAACTCCCTTTCCCAGGCACATTACAAGACAAGTCATGGTGGTATTCTACTCCCAAAACAAGGAACACAATTATGGACTCGTGTTCTACTGTTTAGCAACCAGACAAGATACAGACACAACAGCTGTCAAAAGAGCAAAACTTTTCAGTGGCTCGTTAGAGATGTGCTGTAAAGTTATATAACAGGAGAAAACTGGTCTCTTCGGGGCTACTTTCCATATTATACAAGCCATAGAGACTTTCACATAATTCTAGCTGAAGCATTCGCATCACAGCGATGTCTCATGGTCTGCCTAGCTTGGCCTGGCCTGGTGTGTGTGTGTGTGTTTGTGTGTTAGGTAACACCAAAGGGTTAATATGGTGTCTCTGGCTTAAAAACAGTTCCCAAGCATATTGTCTCCCCCTCAGCCTCAACAACTTGTTTTTGAGGGAGGCGCCCTGGATACCGCTTCTGAGCAGGCCTGCATAGGACTGTGTGTTCAAAGTAACCTGTCCAGGTCCTTTGGCTCAGAGTTATCCTATAGGAGGGCTTTTATGGCTTGATCACAATTTGGATTGTAGCCCACATAGCTACTTCTGTTAAAATGATTTATCTTTGTTTGGGTGCCTCAAGGTGGAAGCATTCAGCTTGAGAAGTGCTACATGAATAGTCAATCCCTACATCATCCTTTCATGTCTAGACACTCTCGTTATCATTTGAAAACGCCAATCCCGGAATGAAAAGCTCTATGTGAGAAGTAGCTCATGATTGTCTATACCTAGACATTTAATTTAATTTAAAATATCAATTAGGCAGTTATTAGTTTGTCACACAGAACAAGAGAGAACAGGTTGCTGACTACCATCCCAGTGTTAAACTAAGCGGCCTTTGCCACTGCTAAAGGGACAAACAAAAGTACCAGAGTTCCTAATAACACCGCCTTCTGAGGAATTAGTGTGGCGGTGATAGGAAATCTTCACGTAGTTAGAATCTCTGTCTCTCCCCCACCCCCAATAAAAGAGTAAATAATGTATAGTTACTTAGTCAAAAACAGCATGTGGCTTTGTGGCGCTTGTTACAGCATTAAAATCTATGCAACGATCCTTAAATTTGCATGGCAACATCCATAAATTATCCCCGTTAACAGAAGAAATGCTACTAAACTGTAAACTGCAGTCAAGTCCTCAGAGAGAAAGAAAGTTATTCCGGCGGTAGCCAATGTGGTACCCTCCAGGTGTTATGGGCATACACGAGGCACCCCCAACCTTCAGCCCTCCAGATGTTTTGGACTACAATTCCCACCATCCCTGACCACTGGTCCTCTTAGCTAGGGATCATGGGAGTTGTAGGCCAAAACATCTGGAGGGCCGTAGGTTGGGGATGCCTGGCATACATCATCCCCAAACAACACAGCCTATGGTCAGGGATGATTGGACTTGTAGTCCGTAAGATCTGATGGGCACTACATTGGCTGCTCTTTAGGGTTATTCGGAGTGGACGGCAGTGCAGCGGTATGCTGATGGGGCAAGAGAAGGCAGCCTACTTTGTATTAAAACACAGTTGCCACCCACCTCCTTCAAGTATTTATTACTACTATTCTAGGATGGACAGGCAGAAGATTTGAAACTGTTGGGCTCTGGGTGTAGTTGAGTTGTTGCTGTGATGTAGAGCTCCCTTGAATTACAATGTCGACGTCCGCTTCAACAAGGCTTGGAATTCACCTGGGAAAGGGGATGGTACCGCGAACTTGTGGTAGAGTCATCCACCCATTTATTCATGCTCCAGGTGAAGATTTACAGCTGGGACCAAGCAGTGTCCCTGCATCATCACTCACAGGCTAAGCCACAGATGACACTATTAATTGGAGTTTAGGGAACTATGAAAATGGTGCTCAAGTGGAAGCGGAGAGGTGCCCCCCCCTTCAGCAGCAGATCTGGGGCGGTGAGCCTATAGTGAAAATGACTTAGCGCCCTGCTCAATATTTCTTGACGCTGTCACATCTCATTACATCTTCCATTAAACTTCCTTTAGCAAAAGGCTACACAAATCTGCCCTAACAACACCATGTCAAAAATCTATTTTAAGAAAATATGCTATGCAAACAGAAAGATGAAAAATAACTTTATACATATTTATGTGAAACTTCCTTCTGTGCCAGATCAGACTATTGAGCCCAATACTGCTTTACTCTTACTGGAACATAAAAAAGCTGCTTTGCCTTATACAAGATATCCCAGTGTTGCCTCTTGTGACTAGCAGTGGCTATCCAAGCTCTCCGACAGAGGTCTTCCCTATTATCTGCAACCTGCTCCTTTTAACTCGAAATTACAGGAGTTGAACTTAGCAACTTCTGCCCCCAAAGCAGTTTTCTATTTCAGTCCTAAAACAATTTGCTTAGAAACAAGACCTAGCAGTTACAATTCTTGGAAGAAATGTGCTCTTCCAAATACTTGTGTGCAAGCCATTTATTAATTAATGTAATTTATAGGCCACAGAATTTTCAGGGCAGCTCACAACAAGAAATGCATAGAATGTCACAGCCCAAATCTAGTTAAATAAAACATATTTGGGTCCATCTGATTTTCCACCTCAGGTTTACATCTAGTAAGAAACTGCTGTATATATTAAATATCCTGTTTCAGATAATTGATAAGTAGCATCGGGGGGAATATTTTCAATTTCAGTCATTGAGTTTTCATGCCAAAAAACCCCCTGGACCTTCTCCCATGGAAACACCACTGAAATGCATGGGAAATTTCACGAGAGGATAGTTAATTTAAATGGGGTTTGTAAGGAGAACTGCTTGCCTTAAAGGGGCTACTATCTAGTTCAACCGGAGCATTCATTCCTGCAGTCAGTATTCCTTCCTTGCATACGTACCAAGACTAGAAGCCACTTCGTCCAAAGAAATTGTTGTTTTTTCTGCTGATAAAGGATAACTGGGGTAGCGGGCTAAGAACTTTTGGCACAGCAGCCCTAAGCTTTTCTGCTTTCTGCTGGGTCTCTGCTTTTCATATTCATCCACTGTTCCATCATCTACGGTGCCACACTAGAAACAAATAAAATGGGTTGTAGTTGCCTGGTTTTTGAAATAACACTTTGTTATATGGCACGGCACCAGCAATACATGTTGTATTTTTAATATGTAAGACCTGGACTTTCAGCAGGAAAACGAAATACATGCATAAGGTATTAAGCAAGTCTAGAAAGTGGAGTTGTAGATCAAGGATAGCCAAGTAACCTCCGGACGTTGCTTGACTACAACTCCCATCTCCCCTGACCATTGGGCCAAGACAGCAGCATGGCGGACAGGTCTTGGACACTGGTAGCTCCTCTGACAAGCAGGACAGTACTGGGAATGTCGTGGTTTGCAAGGCGGCAAGGATAAAACTGGTCTGCTGTTGAACGTAATGAGCAACACTGCATATTAGTTTTGATTGGGAGCCTTTCCACCTATCTCTAGAGGGATAGACCATTTCAACTTCACGAAGCACCCCATACCAATTAAAAACAATTGGCCTAGGGGCATAGGAAGCTGCCTTTTACTAAGCCAAGTAGCTGGTCCATCTAGCTTTTGCCCACACTGACTGGCAGCAGCTCTCCAGGGTTTCAGAAGGGACATTCCCATCCCTACCTGTAGATGCTTCTGCATGCCAAGCAAATACTCTGCCACTAAGCTGTAGCCCTTCTGCTGCCTGCAGGCTTACAGCCCCAAAGGCACAACACAAGGAAAACTGGATGCAGAAGAAAGAGGGCAATTTTGAGAGAAAGCTCTTTAGCAACCCCGAAGGCCAGGTTTCATACCACAAAAGAAAATGTCTGAAGCCTCTTACACTATAGTGAGTTTAATTGGCCTCTGCACCTAAGAGAAATCTTAAAAGATGCTGGAATGGCTCCAGTAAATAACTTTGGGGGCTACTGCAGTGCAACAAGTGGTCCTTAAAAGGAACATTTGTTAAAACAGCCTCAAATGCTGAAAGAAACTGCAGCTTACATTCCCCCACCACCTGAAGTTGTATTTTAAACAAGAATGTATGAAAGCGGTTCTCACTAGATTGGTTCTGGGAGTGACCATTCTCAGGAAGATTTCGGCTGCCTTAGGTAGCACTATGTTTTATGGTGCATGGTGGGGGCAGATTTCGGCCTTTGTATTTTAAAGAATTTGCAGAAAGCGTTTCTAAACAGGAACTGCTGATTTTATCCAAGGGGAGCAAGATTAATATGGCCAGTGAGTACAAGTAATCATGCTTTGAACAGGGAGCAGCCAGCATTATTTGGAGAAGTTCACCAGAGGCACAATACAGCAGCTGGATCGGAGTGTACTTTAAACCACAAAGGGGTAGCGTAAGGCTCACTGGACCTCCTTTGCTATTTATTAGAACCCAGCAGCAGCCAGCAGGGTGGGGCCACATTGCTACCCTGACTTCCCAATGCTGCAATTCGCAGGGGCTCACTGAGGGAGTTCCAAGGAGCTCAGGGTGGCGTGTGTGCAGCAGCAAGTGTATTGGCTCTGCTACCACCCAGAGCTCCCTGCGCCTCGCCCCTCTCATTCTCCGTAAGCAGCAGAAACACACAGCGTGGGCAGGTTGGGGCAGCAGCCAGTGCCCCACCCACACTGCTCCTCTGGCTCCTGCTGCTGGAACCCGAGGATGTACCAAGCAGCCTGGTGTAAAAGACACACAGTGAGCCAAGGAATCCCTTTTCAGTACAAAAACCGAGCTCAAAGTCTAACTCATGCTAATGAGCTTTCTTTATTTCGGCAGCCTAATTTCAGAGGGGAAAGTTGTACAGGCTGTCATGATGATTGTTTTATTATTATGCTGTATGTTGTTATTTATTATTATGCTCCATAAAGTATGTTTAATGTTGCACACCACCCTGGGAGCTTTTGATGAAGGGTGGTATATAAATAAAATAAATTAAAAAAACATTGTTACTGCTTTTGTAAAACAATTGGGAGCCAGAAATCACTGCTCTGCTGCAAACTATCTAGAGATCTACCAGTGGATCCCAATCTACTACCTACGCCCCCCACTTTGAACCAGGGAGGGGTCAACTCATTGACATGAGGATTTCTGAAAAACAGGAGAAGAGTAAATTTTTTTCATATTTTATGTATACATAATTACATCTTTTTAATTCATGATTCCAGTGACACAACAGCTGGTAGTCATTTATTGTGCAATATATTTGTAATGGCAGTGAAATTTTTTTTATTTTTTTTTTTTTGGGGGGGGGAGGTTTAGAAAATTAAGTGTCTTGCTCATGTCACTTGGAAAGCACAAAGAGTCTGCCTGCTCCCCCATGCATTCTTGTTTCTAAGGAAAGTTCACACTCTCTAAATCTTCCATGCTGGTGGCCCCATGAAGCAGCTGTGCAGAGGAAGTAATATGTGACAGTACAGCTCAAAATGGCAGGCGAAGAGACAACAAAGGAAGTGGCACTTTGGTTATGTGAGCAGAAATAGGAGAACGGCTGCTAAAAGTCAAATCAGAAAAAATTGGGAGAGCTGTCCACAAATCAGATAAATGAAGAAGGCTACAAATGAAATATTATTTAGTTCAAACAGATAATAAATGACTAATTCAAAACAAATGTGCTATGGAAAGTCTCTCTTACCTGCAAGGAATCGGGAAAAGCGTCATTAAATTCATTGTTCTCAATTGGCCTGAAGAGCTCCTTCTTCTTTTCTCTGTCCCGCATGTCAGGGCTAGCAGCACTAATAAGCATCTTTAGGTTAGCTGTCGGGGTCCATGGATCTGCCAGGGGCCTATCCGTCAGCTTAACAGGTGTAATTGGACTTCTCTCGGGGGTGCAGGTTTTTTGCTTTGACAAATCAATGGGTTCATTTTTCATAGGAGTCTTTGGGGTCATTCTGGGTCGATCAAATATGTTTTCCTATTAGAAAGAAAAGATAGCTTTGGAGATAACTGGAAGGCAGAGAAGCAGCCAATCAATGCTGTGGTCCAATCGTACCAGGAAACAGTGGCCTGCTTAGTTACAAATGGCTCCCATAGAGATCTACAGGGAAAGGTACACAGGCTAAAATTTAGGATGGAGTTGAGAGGGAACCTCATCCCAGACCCTTGTGTCTCAAAGGAAGGAGACAAGTTTATATCCAGTGCATTGCTTTACCTTAGCCATATAGGCAGGGAAATAAAGCTCCCCCATTTTAGAAGAACTCTACTACTATACAGTCATACCTTAGTTCTTGAATGCCCCGGAGCTCGTACGTTTCGGCTCCGGAACAATCGAAAACCGGACATGAGTGTTCCAGTTTTTGAACGTTCTTTTGGAAGCCAAACATCCAATGGGGCTTCCACGGCTTCTGATTGGCTGCATGAGCTTCCTGCAGCCAATCAGAAGCTGCATTTTGGAAGTCCAATGTTTCGGAGGTGGAATGGAGTTCCAAAACGGATTCCATTCGACTTCCGAGGTACGACTATATTTTACTTCCTACATGCCCACTCAACTGCTTCAGTCTGGGGAACTGGCACCATTACAGCTGCCACATAATATTATTCCACAACTGAAAGAAAGTGATATTTTAATACCTGCATATTAGAACTCCCTGCCTACTGACAGCAGACAAGAACCTCTGCTGGCTCTTTTCGGGACCTGCTCAAAACAGGTTTTGTTTAGGCAGGTCCATCCCAACATGTAGAAGTTGGGGTGTTTCAGTCTCTTGTACTGTTAATTTTTCTATCATTTTAAAATCTTTTTAATTGTAAATTTTAATATTTCATGTAAGCCACTTAGAGGCTCTATTACACCCAAGCAGTATGTAAATTTTGTTAAATAAAAATAAATGAAATAAATATCTGTGACCCCCCTCACATCCCAGCCCCCACCAACGGACACTACCCTGAGGTGCTAGGATGTTTTAAGAGCAAGTTATCACACAGCCACATAGGCCCTCCCTCTAAACACGCTTCACCCAATACAATGACAGGCATTTTGTTCAAACATATTGTGCCTGAGCTAAATACCTGTCAGTCCAGTAGCAAAGACCAAAATACAGTTTTATGGTCAGGGAACAATGCTCAAGGTTAGCATTGTTCCTAAGATTAGCGATTTAATTTTTGCCATAGGATTAAACGCCCTTCATGTAAATGGGTGAAAAGTGGACTGAAACCAGACAGTGGATTGGAACAACCCCGGGGGGGAGGGGGGGGATACAACTTTTTGTCCCAGGCTCTGATGACCACAATATGTGGGGAGAGTCCAGTTATGTCAAATTTAAGCCTATTTACCCTGTTCATAGAACGCAGTGGAAGCCATTCACCAGCATAGGCCCTTGACATTTTCATAAACCTATCCAGATTCATAGCTGTCAACTTTTCCCTTTTCTTGCGAGGAATCCTATTCGGAATAAGGGAATTTACCTTAAAAAAAGGGAAACGTTGACAGCTATGTCCAGGATACTATTTCTTGGTCACAGAAGAACATGACAGAACCTATGGAAATTACTTCTGTACATTCTGAAATCTTATATTGGTTACCAATACTTAAAATACAGGGAAAACCCAGTTTTTAAATTGTGCAATGCTTTCACTCTTTTCTGGAAGGGATAACAAAAATACATACACACAATTCTCTTTAAAAAAATCTCAATTAAAATCAAATTAACTGGGTTAAAAATAGTTGCTAAGTTGATGAATGCACTTGGAGAAAATTTCACATTGAAACTATACATTTCTATCTGTGGGAATTGCCAAGGTATGATTGTACAAATCTCTGAAGAAAACTGTCTATTGAACAAGTATCTCATCCCTGTTCTGTGTGATACATCATACTGACTCATGTATTCTTTAACCAGTGATTAAGTTCATTTGGCAGGGATTTAACAGACTCACTAATCTGGTCTATTGCATATTTTGCTTGACTTAAATGCCAGAGACGCAGGCCTGGTTCACACACTGTGGTAAAGGTTCCGTGCAAGTGGGCTCCTGAGAAAGCCCACAAGTCACTTTGGCTGCAAAGTCTGACTTAGCATCCCACACAAATGCAGGTTCATGTTTCAGTTCCCTCTTCACTAACCATGTGCTGTATGGTGTCATTCAAACCCAGGCTTGTAGTTAAGGACTCTTCTCACTAAACACAAGTTGTAGTGAGGAAAAGCATAACCATGGACCCAGGTATCAATGACATGCTAAGCCAACCTTGGCTGAGCTCAGGAGTAAAAATAGACTGGGGCTGCAAGGTCCCAATAAACCAGAGTTTGGCTTACTGTGACATGCAAATGAAGCCACAGAATTCCCTCTCAGCTGTGGCCCAAACTTTAGTCTGCTTATTCCATCCTATAGAACTCACTTTGTGAGGGCCAAATTGAGTTTTCTTTCGTACTGCGTTTCTCCTGCAAGACACCTTAGTTTTCTGCTACTTCAGATTTAATACATCTTACCAATATGGTCATGCCAATGCACGCTGCTGTACCAGTACCATGTTTCTTACTTAAACCTCCTGCTTTTGGAAACTTTACAAGGCTGAAAAACAATTGTACTGCCCTCACTGGGACATCTATCTAGCTTTTCTGGTGGGAATATAACCACAGCAGTCAACAGTCATATAGACTTGCATTGCCTGTTTGGTTAGCTAGTGTTAGAGATCTACTATAGATAACCGACAATGTCAAAAGAGCCAAAAGTGATTGCAGAACTTGAACTGATTAATACCTACAATGGCAGCAAACTGAGACAAGCATTTTTTAAAAATTTTTTTAATGCTTTAAAACTATTGTACCAGAGAGCAAGATTATTTGTATACTTAATTGAGCTTTCTTCTGGCTTCTTCACTTTTACACACACATTGCTTGTAAATTTCCAGGCCTATTGTTCCACTAGCAGCTAGTCACTGCTTTTGCAGATTAAAAAGTGCTATTTTGAGGTGAAGGTTGTGCTTCCCCCCTTAGATAAAATCTATAATGTGAGGCTCCAGTCAACATAGAATGTAGCATCTCAGGAGAAACCAATCCATTACATTGACTTGTACGCCTCATTGATACAGGAGATCTCTTGATGTATTCTGTTTTTGCTTTAATGCAACTGCCAAGTGTGTGTGTCCCAGTTTGAACGGAACAGCCCTTTCCTGGAAGGAAAGCTCATCTCTGAAGCTGCAGCGGAGCATATAACTCCACTCCTCTCATTTGGTTAACAGCAGCTTCAGAATGGTTGGAAGATAAAGGGTTAAGTACCCCTCCCCCAATGCCACTGCTCCATTCAAATCCAGACCACTGCATTAAAGTAAAAACACTTGACACTGGAGACATCTTTCTTGCTGTGCTTTCTGTTTAATCAGGAGCACCTCTTCAGGTTTACTGTTTCATATCTGAAACCAGGTATCGATCCATTTTGCTCAGTGAGAGCACTAGTAGGATACAGTACTGCATCAGCTTCAACCCTTTCACAGGTCTGCCACAAACATCCAATCAGGAATGACAGGATTGTCCATAATCCCATGCCCATATGGCAAATGTCTTGCACAAAATCTCATTAATAGAAAAAAATGACTCCTCATTTCCTTTAAAGGGCAGGGGTGGAGAAACTGGCTTTCTGTGAAATTAGAACCAAGGGGAAGATCTTTCAGTGCCCAACTGAAAGAGTGATTAAATATGTAAATTATTACAATTTTATTTTTAAATTTTATGGAGCTACTAACTATAATCATACTTAAAATGGTTTTGTTTTTTTGAGTTGGACATTACAGGTAGGTTTTACTACTTTGGAATATTGTAAGTTTCACCATGATTTTAATAAATGAGAACACAGTTTAGAACAAAGCCTGACGGCCGTGAGCAGTTTTGAAAATACAGAACTGGGTGTTTAGGCACCTGCTTACCTTTTGAGCACTTTCCCCATCTTCATCTATAAAATCCCTTTTTCCATGTCTCAAGCTGATCAGGTCTTTTAGCGTTAAGCAGTTAACCTCCATCTGTAAAATTGAAAGTTGCACAAGAGGGTCAGCACTTTACATCATCTCCCACCTAAAAAAAAAAATCAGCTTTCAGGTCCTCTTCAAACCCCAAAATAATTCAGGCAAAGCTTATGAAGTTCAGTGTTTTCTAAACTATCGGGTATTAAATTAAAAAAACAGAACAAACTCAAAATAATAGAAGGATCAGATTGGAGGCCAAGGCGGCGGTGAAGAAACGTATTACAGTATTAAAATATCTTCAGATTCAGTAGAATAGGTAGAAATTGGCCTGGGAGAGGAGGTGGGTGTCCCCGAAAAGTGGGGATCTTCTGAGGGCGAATCTGTCATTTGGGAGCTCAGGGTGTTCGCCCCGGGATCAGTTACTTTTGGCGCAAAGAACCTGGAAGTGAAATCCCAGCTTTGAAACTGAAGCGGGACAGAAACTGCCCACCTCGCAGCCCAAGGCGGTTGAGCGAGACTCGCGCCCTGAGAGCGGGAGAGACCCCGGCCCCCCTCCCCAAAAGGTGGTCTCCCGCCCCCGCCATGAAGCCTCTGGCTCGGCCGCCCCCTCGGTGCAGCCGTAGGGAAGAAGACGGCGGCACAAGCGCGGGAGACCCACCTCCCATTTTTCCCGCCCCGCAAGAAAAGTTCAAGAAACTTACATTTTTTTTCTCGAGTTTCCTTCCTGTCCTCTCAAAGGGAGCCCTTCGCGTCAGCGCCTCCGGGCCCGCTCAAGCCGCAGCCGGGCTTGAGGCTCATGGGGGTGCCTCCGAAGGGGAAGAAAAAGAGCCCCCCGCCCCAATTCGGCGTTGACCTCCCGCGCCCTTCCTCCCTCGCTTGCGCTTGCGACGTGCCTGCACTGGCCGCTTCCCCGCAGCCCCGAGATTCCACTAGGCGCTAAAGCTTCTATTCTGGCGCCCTGCAACATATTTTTACAATCCGGCCAATCAGGCTCTCTCCGACGGGGCGTCCCCCTGGCGTTCCCGCCAATCAGATCGAAGCCCTGGCTCGGCGAGTTTGGCGCGGCATTCGGCGCGCTCTTGTCCCAAGGTCCCGCGCCGACGCGGTGGGGAGCCTTGCGGCTGTTTCCCCGCCGCCTCTGCCGCCCTCCTCCCACCTTGCGCCACCTGGGCCGCCCCGCTGCCGCCGCTGTCGCTAGGCAGGAGGAGCGGGCAGCTGCGGATAATAAGAGGCGGCGCAAGGGAACAGATGGGGAAAGCTGGGCGGGAGGGGGGAAAGCTGGGCGGGGGGGGGGGAACCTGATCCTCGGCGACGCTGCGAAGGGTGGCGGGACCCCTCGGCTTCCTCCCTCCCTTGCAAGTCTGCCGTTGGCAGCTTGGGCCCCGCCTGGAATCGCTAGCGATGACAGGAAGTACGGAGCTTTCCCAGAGGGAAATACAGAATAAAACGAAGCGCCCTTTTGTTTTCCTGGCAGACAAGCGTTTCTGGAAAATAGGCACATTCAGACGTGCAGTTTGATAAATAATTTAAATGCGCCCAGTTTGCCTGGCTGGCAGAATTTTCACGTGATTCCCACCTTTTAATGCACCAGGTCAGATTAAAGCCAGGCGCCCTGTGGCTAGAAATGCGGCACAAAAGGAAGCCTGGATGAACCCTTCATTCAGAGTTGCTTCTTCACACGTTAGGGATTTCCTACACGTAAAAAAGTGCTCATCTGTAAGCTGGGGAGGCTTGTGAGGAGGTTGCGCTGCTGTGAGTACGTTCTCTAGCTGAAAGCTATGACTAGCTGCACACCTGTAGCAAGAAACCTGTTGGATCGTCCCATATTGATATGTGTGCTTATGTAGCAGCTTTGGACCAGAAAACAATTTTATTAGTTTCCAGATGTCCCTACCAAGTACAGCAGAATGCCCATATTTAAAAAGAGAGAGTGAAATCAAAGTTATATGAAGTATTCAAAAAGCTTGCATCTCTTTGGGGATTTTTTTTTAATGTAGCCCCCTGTCCATGCCCAAATCTATGTGTTCCCTAAGCCTTAAACCTTAAAAATCTAAGTGGTAGTGACTTAGTTATAGAGCCTGACTGCCTGTTAAAGATTGAGCTGCATAACGAAGTACACTTCTGACACCCAAACGAGTAACTGGGGAACAGCATGACCCATAAGACAAGCTGGCTGTGCCAGATATAGAAGCAGTTTCACACACTTTGGAAACTAAGGTGCTTTTCAGTGTTGGATAGACAGCAATCTTTTTCTTGACTTTGACCCAGATAATGGCAAAGTATCAAGTTTGGACAAGGCAGGTTCCAAGGTTGACTTGATGCAACTGTGAACATGGAGCTGTCTTGAGAAGATGTCACCTGGGCCCAACTCAGCCTCACTAACATCAGGGACACCCAGTGACAACAGGCAGACTCATTTGTCTAAATCTTGGTCTGCCCTAACCATGTATGAAATGACTTTTGAGTAATCTGACATTGAGAGCAAAAGAGGCACACACCACCAACACTTACATTCCTGTCTCCAAGCATTTCCAGTGGAATTTACTTCCAGTATGGGAGCTTGGTGTAGGAGAAAGATATACAGGATATGGACTCTGAGGAGGTACAGGGAGATGTTAGAATCCTCACCCATGCGCTTGTTTTGCTCTAAATGTAGCTTTATACAGAGCCAGTCCAATACATTTTGCTACCTGAGAATAACAACATGGCACCTACTCATCCCCAAAGCTAACTGCACTGGCAGCTGAATCTTCACTCCTGATGACATGACTAGGCCTAGGTGATATATTGCCCAGGACCGGTATGAGGAGCAAATTGTGATGTCAGTTTCACTCAGTGGTATAGTGCTGGTGAAACCACCACCGCACCTGAGTCCCTCTGCTAGCAGCGTCCCCTGGAGGGAGTCAAGAGTTCCTTCCTCCAGTGGGCGATGCTAGCATAGGGACTCAGGAGCGGTGGTGGTTTCACCAGCAATGTATCGCTGGGTGAAACCTCCATCCCCAGGGCCGGATTTGGATGAAGAGAAGTGCTAGGCTACTCCACTTGTGAGGCCCCTCCCCCTCCCCCACCCACACAACTAGAAGAAAGTGGAAGAGCGTTATAAACAAAATTCAGTGAAGCCAAGGATGATGACGGGTATTTAAAATTCTGCAATTCACAATTTCTCTTTTAAATAACGTAAGATATTATTGTTAAATACCATGGTGATTTTTTTAAAAAATGCATAAAATTAACACTGAAAAACTTTTGCAATAACTGAACTACCGCAGGCCGCAGGCCTGGCTGGGTCTTCCTGTTATATACCTGCTGGGATTGACAAGGCATCTGACCCTCACCTGAATCTCCTAGCTCTCCTGATGAGTGCTTTGGTCCAGGACATAGGTGTCCTGACTGTGACAAAGGTGACCTGTGTGCTTGCTTGCTTGCTTAACAGCTGTTGGAAACTTCAAGGTCCCTGCTCTCCCTTCTAATGACCTTTGTACTGGACCTGGAGACTCCAATCGAGAGCATTCTATGAGGGCAAGTGGGCACCCTATCAAATGACAGGGCAGGAATTACACAGAGCAGGGCCTTTTCACTGGTGGTGCCCATTGTATGCCTCGCTCTTCCCAGACCTGCTCTCTTTTGGCCTGTATTTTGGAGCTTTATAATTTAGGAAGACTTTGGAAGAACTGGTTGACAAGTCTGATCAGTCGCTGACGTATGAGCGAATTTTATTTGCTGCTATTCTGGGCTTCTGGTGCACCAGGGTTTACACCAGCGTAATAGAGTTGGCCAGGATGCCAGAAGGGATACAATTTATGAGCTTTCTCCATTATCTGCACTGCAGGGGGTTTTCAATTTTGGGAAAGGAGACTGCAGCACTGGGGAGTGAGCAGGCTGGAGAGGCCCCATAGATTTAGAGGCCCAAGTTGTCCTGCCCTCGAATGAAGTCTTGTGTTTGCAATTTTGGGAGAGGGAAGACTGCCCGCTGCGGAGTGGGTGGGCTGGCGAGGCACCCTAGATTTAGAGGCCCTAGGCTTCAGCCTACTTATCCTATACATAAATCTGGCACTGGCCATCCCACTCTGCCATCATACTATAGAGAGGGAGAAACAAGCTGTATCAGTGAGGCGTCAATACAGCTTGTTCCCCCCTCTGCTCAACTGAGGAGTGTGCAGCTGCCCTTGCCTCAGTCAAGCAGTTAAAGGAGCCCCCAGCCCGGCGCTGGCTCCTGCAAGCTGGCAGTGGGGTGGAGGGTCTGTGAAACTGCTCAGCTGAGGGGAGCGCAGTTGCCTGTCTTGGCTGGGTGGGGGGGGGGAGTGGACAAGCTGCATTGTCCCAGCCTGCAAGCCTGGGTGAAACCGCCTCTGCTCTCAAGGGTGAGAGCTGGGGCAGTTTCACCCGGTGTCTCATGAGCAGAGGCAAGTGCATCTTGTTTTTTCAGCATCATGGTATATTGCCAAACTGTGATGTTTGCCTGGTAATGCACTGCGATGTTGAAAGCTGATATTGCCCAGCGCTAGACAAGACGGCATCTTCCACTACACCCAAGGAAACCAGGCTGGCTTAGAGGGTGCAGGGCAGGCCACCTGGCACATAACACTTTCCCAGTGCCTCACCACTTGCTCCTGGCTCTTGGCACAGATAGGGCCCTCTGTAAAGGTACAGGTAAAGGGACCCCTGACCATTAGGTCCAGTCATGGTTGCGGCGCTCATCTCGCTTTATTGGCCGAGGGAGCCGGTGTACAGCTTCCGGGTCATGTGGCCAGCATGACTAAGCCACTTCTGGTGAACCAGAGCAACGCATGGAAATGCCGTTTACCTTCCCGCCGGAGCGGTACCTATTTATCTACTTGCACTTTGACGTGCTTTCGAACTGCTAGGTTGGCAGGAGCAGGGACCGAGCAACGGGAGCTCACCCCGTCGCGGGGATTCGAACTGCCGACCTTCTGATCGGCAAGTCCTAGGCTCTGTGGTTTAACCCACAGCACCACCCGCATCCCTAGGGCCCTCTGTGGCACTCGCCAAATCAGACACAAGTTTGCATAAAATTTTCATACACTTAATGTAACATGAAGATATCTACCCTTTTTTGCACATGACCCAAACATAAAATGGGTCACACACAAGTAATAAGATGTCCGACAGACAGACTATCAAACTGGCAATTCTTTCCCCATAATTGTAGATCCATAGTACAAAAGACTTACTTTGTATAACATCTACCTGCCACATATCTATTAAAGACATGAGAGCCCTGCTCTCCTCTAATGCCAGCTCTCAGTCTTGGGAGAACCCAAGTTTCACAAATTGTAAGTGAGTCATGTTAACTGTAAATCTTTCATCAGCTGATCTTAGGGCGGCAATACTACGTTCAGGGCAAGATCAGACCTGGCAGGGGAGCAAAGGTGGTTTAAGATTTACACCAATTCAGTTCAGATGCTCATGCTCGGATAAATTAAAGATTTAAATAGTTAAAAAGCAAGCACCTTATTCATTTGCTGTGGTTATGTATTAATGTCTCATAATAGCAGCAGTGTTTTCTTTCTTTTTCATTTCTGGAGCAAAAGGGATTTGAAATCCTCACTCAGTCATAAAGCTCATTTGGTGCCATTCACTGTCTCTCAGTACAAACCTACATCACAAGGTTGTTGTGAGGATAAAATGCCCATTTAAGTGTTTGTACCAGCAGTGGCACCAACCCACCCGCCTCAAGAATCCCAATATCCCTTCACGGGTGAGATAGCCACCCCTCCTTGTATATTGTTGCTACAATCAACCAGCCGCTCTCCCTGCCCCACTGCTGCATTTACATTGATGGGGGGACGACCATGACGGCCCACTATCAGATTGGATAACAACACTCTCTGTCTTTTTCCAGCTCCCAACTTCATACCAATTAAACAAAGAATATCTCATGGACTGTTCTCCTGCCTACAAGATGATGCAGCCCCCAGTCAGGTGAGGTGGGGGATGCCTACCCCCCCAATAAAATAACAACAACAACAATTTATTATTTATAGCCCTCCCATAAGAGATCACCAGCCAGTTGTCTCTATGGCAAGACATCTGTACTTTACCAGCTCTTTAGGCACATACAGTGGTACCTCGGGTTAAGTACCTAATTCGTTCTGGAGGTCCGTACTTAACCTGAAACTGTTCTTAACCTGAAGCACCACTTTAGCTAATGGGGCCTCCTGCTGCTGCCGCGCCGCCGGAGCCTGATTTCTGTTCTTATCCTGAAGCAAAGTTCTTAACCTGAAGCACTATTTCTAGGTTAGCGGATTGTGTCTAGACTGAAGCGTATGTAACCTGAAGCGTATGTAACCTGAAGCATATGTAACCCGAGGTACCACTGTAAATGGTCGCCTAACAGACTTGGCCAGGCCCATTATTTTAACAAAGAGGTTGGTTTGACCAGTTCAGCAGCCACTTCTACTACAAACTCCTTTCTTACAGATACAAGATTACAGACCTAGTGGGAAACCAGAGGCATCATCCAAACCATCCCATCCCATAACAGTACTTTTTCTTTTCTTTTCTTGAGAGCCATTAGTATATTCCTATGTAGATTTGATCAGTTAATCTATTAAGACTCACAGGATTGGTCGACTGAATTTCCTTTAATTGGATATGAGATTTACAAGTAATAGTAGTACCCATGATTCCGTGTAATTGCTTAATATTGGCCGTTATTTTCACAACACACATTAAAAAACGCCATAAAGTCATTCAGGGAAGTAAATGCCAGTGCAGCCAAACTGCTGAACTGAAGTTCTAATGTGAGACCCTTTGGGGGAGGAAAACATCCAAGCGATACTGAACATATAAGCTGTGTTGCTAAGGATATTAGTGTTCTGTGTTTTGCTTTTTGTCGCCTAGATGGAAGTCTGCTGATTCAGCATTCCTTTTTTGTTCGGCTGGTTACTTCTATTGCCTTCTCAGGTTGCTTGTGACTTTTACTTAAGTCAGTTTCAGGCTGACAAGTCTTAACTACCGGTAATTGATAAAATATTGATTTATTTCTTCTTCTTTTAGTTTCAGTTTCAAAGTGATCAAACACATACTTCAAATTTAGCTTAATTGAACAGCTCTGATCACTGGGAGATGGGGAAATTAATAACCACAACAGGAAACTGTTAGGTTTTTTTTTAGCGTAGTCATTCCTTTCAAGAAAGTCAAACATTTCTCCTTTCAAAGTTGCTTACTAAGGTTTCCAGTATGTTGTAACTTGCTAGAAAGACAGTCATTCTTTTTTTTAAAAAAACCAAAAACATTATTTGTGTTTTTAAAATTATTTTAATGGATTTCTAAAATGTTTAATTTAATCTTTTTAAATTATTTGATTAGAAATCTGTATCTATACCAGACGTTTTCAGTCACAATAACACCATGTACATTTTTTTTGGGGGGGGAACCCTCAAACAATTGAACAAACAATGATCTATGACGGGTTATAAATAGATTGGACTGTCCCCAACATTTCTGGGAGTTCAACATGCAGAAGTATATCCTTAAATTCCCAATGATGGTGCAGATTATGAAGCATTCTGTCATCCAAGCACCATTTACATCTGCTGCCTTCAGGCTAGCCAACAGAGCAAGCTCGGATCATCTCAAGCTCTTTTTTCTGCATTACTCACCGTGTCCTAATCTGCAATTTCACCATTGCCAAAACGCCCACAGAAACCTCATGCTATTCTATGGTGATACTCACTTTCTGCCACACTGACACAATAGATACACTGGATATTTGCCCTAGCTCTGTGAACTTTCACCATGGCTAATAACATATTGCTGTTAAACGATGGATTTAATTGATCTGTAATTAAACAACCAGAATGTGACACTGATTTGACATAATTTCGATGCTAAAGTAAACTATTGCATGAGCTGTGGTGTGTGTATGTGTGTTCTTAGCAGAGTGTGACTATATATTGATTGCAATTGCAAATCTCTGGTTAGTGAAAGACGGGGAGGCAGAGGTCCAAGCACTTGTCAGCATCCACTAGTGATCATAAATATGATGTATCTTGCTGATTTAAATGCTATTCCATCTCTTTGCTGGACAGCTGGAAAGAGCCCGATACTGTTTTGAATAACCTGGTGCATTGGCTGGTTTTGCTCTTGGTTAAAAATGCCTCTGAATATAAATTGCTTTTTATCCCCTGAAAATATTTATAGAAGTACTTATTCAAATTAAATTTGGCATTTTTACGTATTTAATGCTTAAACATGAGCTAACCATGAGACTTATATATATATATGTGCAGTGAACATTTGTGTAGAGATCAGCTATCATCGCATAAAAACTCACTTGCTTGTCATAGAACACTGTATCAAGAGCTCAGGCTTCCATTAAGCACCCACGCTGAATTTTTGCTAACATTTTGGCAAAAGTTGCAATACAGTCCACAGTTGCTGATACTCTAGCCTTTGCAGGATCGCAGCCGAAATGTTTTTATCCTCTCTCAAGACTTTATAATGGAAGTTGGATAAGAGTAGACAACTTTGGTTAATTAAAGAAATTTATTGACTGAATATAATTATAATGTATGCAATGTCTGCAATCCTATACCAACCTACCTGAAAGTAGTCCCTGTTGAACTCAATGAGGCTTACTTTTAGGTTTACTAAGGATGCAGGTGGTGCTGTCGTCTAAACCACTGAGCCTCTTGGGCTTGCTGATCAGAAGATGGGTGGTTCGAATCCATGCAACTAAGTGAGCTCCCGTTGCTCTGTTCCAGCTCCTGCCAACCTAGCAGTTAGAAAGCATGCCAGTACAAGTAGATAAATAGGTACCGTTGCGGTGGGAAGGTAAATGGCATTTCCATGTGCTCTGGTTTCTGTCACAGTGTCCCGTTGCACCAGAAGCGGTTTAGTCATGCTAGCCACATGAACCGGAAAGCTGTCTGTGGTCAAACACTGGCTCCCTTGACCTGAAAGTGAGATGAGTGCCGCAACCCCATAGTCGTCTTTGACTGGTCTTAACCGTCCAGGGGTCCTTTATCTTTACCTTTTTTTACTTCTGAGTAGAACAACACTCTCAATGAGGCAATGAAATTGGTGTAGGGCCATTTGTGACACTTAATCTACATGGTTTAACCATATAGGGGGAAAGGGCTGTGCAAAAAGATCATATTGTGAAAATATTGAAATTGTCTATTTTATTGTGATTACCTTTGCCTGGGAGCCATTCTTCCAATAAATACCACGATATAACTTTTTATTTCCCCCCCAATCCCTTCCAATAGCCAGTCTCTGCAGTGGACCAACTGAATGTAGGGCATGGTGGCTTTTAAATAAATTGCAGGGAAGGAATATTTTCTTGGAAATTAAAGCAGTAACTACTGTTCCAAACTGTGTGCCTTTTCCCTGAGCATTTTCTGAAAATTAGTAACTCTTTTCTCATTCATGCCTCTAGCTTGAATGCTAATATGTACGATCAGCCAACATCTGACACTCTCCATACCAACAATTCTGGAGTTCATTTACAGAGAAAGTCATAACTCGGTTGTGTGCTTAAATGTGCAGTTCTGTTTTAGAGTGTATTTCTGAAGCATTCAAAAATATGATGAAAGGTAATTTGGAGGAATGCAGGAAAGGTGATTTGGACAAAGATAAATCCTAAGGATTGGAGCACAAGAAATGGATCTGAACAGTGTAGTTTCTATAAGTGAATATGGGAAGGACATGTCTAGTACGTTCTCAAGACAAAATTTTATTCTTGGCATATCTGCAATGGATTTTGCTCCATGATTCACCTGTCATTTACTTGGTTAAATCTCTGGTAAAGCTTCCTACAAATATAGGTGAAACGAACCTCTGAGTAATGTATTCTTCTTGTTGAAGAACTTGTATTCTTCTTCTGCACTTTTCTAAGAAATATGGTGGCCATAATTTTCCAGGTAGAAATAATTTATTGACATATGTCCAGATTCTACAGTGAGGTACCCTTAATTTCATTCAACAGGTTAAGGTTGGGAGGAATTTCATTTAATAATGGGCAAAACACAGTATTCTAAAACAACATCACTGCATGCTAGGGATATCCTTAACTAAAACAGAAATAGACAGTTGTCAGGCTCCATCTACTGGTAAACGACATGTAAAGTAGGCTCACCTCACCCACTGTCAGCCCTTGGGCCAAATGTGAATTTAAAGTTGTCAAACGAGTTGTGGAAGGCAGGGCGCAGAGGGCTGTCGCAACATAACTTCACTTGCAGGTTATGCTGGAGGGTGGAGCTGTCCCCACCTTCCTTTTCAAAGTGGTTGCTAGAAACATGTGAGTGAAGTCACTCCTTCAGGCTGAGTGGCCAAACACATGATCTGGGGATAAACGAAGAAGTCCCTGCTCCGAATGCCACCCTTTATGGATTTCTGGGTGTCATCTAAAAGGAGCAGGGTCTTATCTGTAGTGGCTCCCAATTTACAGAAGGCTCTCAATAGGTCCATTGATCCCCTTCTCTTGTTTTCTTTCAGAAGCAAGTAAAGCACTCCCATTCTTCCAAGCTTTTGGAAACTGAATTGTCTTTTGCTATTTGTTTCTAATGTTGTTGTTGTTTAAAAAGTTTTTATGATGTAACTCACCTTGGAAACTGTGTTGAAAGGCGCTATATATACGGTGTATAGAAATAAGTGTGGGTCCACCAGCAAAAGTAGTTGCTGAGCAGGTTTGTAAAGCAAGGTCTGGCATTCACACTGGGAATCTGTAGCAAATGTAATAAATAAATGAAATAATTCACTTCAGGTATCACTTTCCTCAGGACAGTGATGCCTTCTAGATGTTCCATGTTGGGAATCCCAGTACTAGGTCTTAGTATCTGGCCCTATGGATGCAATCTAACCATATTCAAAAGCTTCACGTGGATCACTCCCTGTGATTTATTAATGTATTATTATTCACCACCCCAAAGCTTTGGGGCAGGATAAAAACCCACATAAGCACAGACTGCTCATTGTAAAGAGCTTGGGCTATTTGTTTATAAGCCAAATATCAGTGGTACAAAGACTTCGTCATTAGCCAGAAGAGACTGCTAGTCAGCCTGATTTAAATGTTGTGCTTCATAGGTTTTCTGGCAAGGGAAGCTTTTTAACTATTGACCCTGTACACAAATCTAATCCTATTATAAAGTGATAGCTGTCATAAGGACGGCTAGCCAGATTCATTTTAAATGGCTGTTGAGTGTTCATCTTTAATGAAACCTTGAAACATCTGTTTGTGGTCAGCTGTGAAGCATTTCTGTAGCTCACGGTCATTCTGTCTTGTATGTTTTTTTGTAGTTAGGTTAAAAAAAAATTAAGAGCCCATGTCTGGAATCTTGATCTAGGATTTAGCCTCTGGGGTGCTAATGCTACCATTGGCATTGCAGACATAAACTGCGTAATTATGCTGCAGTGATGTTGTCTCCAGCCTGAGTGGATGAGCTGCAGCCTGTGCAATCCGATGCTCCCCATACCTCTGGGAATTCACTCATAGCTTGAAATTAATCTCTTACAGCTGCTTTGGTAAAGCAGGTGAAAAGTGAAAATAATTATCAAAGCTCTGTGACCTCTTATAATTGTGTGAAATCCGCAGAATATGGGCTGACAGAGGTCGCTAACGTAGCTTGCAGTTTGCTGAAATGACATGCTGCTTAAAATAGATAGCACTGGGGTTTTTTCTTCTTCTTCCCCTTTTTCTTTTCTTGAAAGGGTAGGTAATCAATTCTGCAGGCTTGGGAACAGTCCCCTCTTTTCAAGCCGTCCCGTGAATCAATGGCTCGTGCCGCAAATTCAAAGGCCTAAAAACACACAATCAGTGATCCACAGGGGCGCATGCCCTAGATCTGCATGAACACTGAGGTTTTCTGCTTGTTTTGTCTCCGATCCTGTCAAACCCATAAATTGCTTTTTAAAATTATGCCAGGTTTTAAAGAAAGCAGTTACAGTTCTTCATGGTTAAAGAACAAATGGGTGTGGGTGTGTGGGTGCGTGTGTATTGAGTGCATGTGTATGAGGCTATGCATGCCAACAGATCACCTATGCAAATTATGCTCATGTTCCCTCCCTCCTCCACTTACAGTTTTGTTATTGCAGGCATTTCTGATTCATGTGCCCCAACCTCTGTCCAGTATCGGCAATTATATTTCACCATTTCATGTAATTCATTGTCTTCATCTTGACCAAGCATAGAAACATGCTTTTATAGACATTATAATGGGCATTGTTTATATATTTTTTTCCTGGATGAAGCTGATTATTTGGATCCCTTTCAGTCTAGCTTCCATCCTGGTTTGATACCGAAACTGCCTTGAGCTGTGCACACACTATGCCATTAAAGCACATTCAAAGCACATTCTTTCCCTCAAAGAATTCTGGGTACTGTAGTTTGTTAGTGGTTGCTGGGAACTGCAACTCTGATAGGGGTAAACTACAACACCCAGAATCCTTTGTGAGGAAGAATGTGCTTGGATACTCTGGATGACCTGCACCGGGAGATTGGTGGGGCAGTTCATCCCTTTGGATTCTCAGTAGCATTCAGTACCATGCATGATGTCTTCTGGGTTATCTCTCATGAGTGGAGTTGGGGAACACTACAACTAGCATTGGTCAATTGTGTGTTCAGACCTTTAAACCTCCCCTTAAATAAATTCAGACAAGACTCAGATTTTGGTTTGGTTTTTGGCAGAATTTAGGCCACAACTTTATTGATTACAGCAAGTGAGTGCTTGCATAGGTTTTGGTTCGACTAGCTCCCTGCCATGCAGGTAGCGCTGACCCAGGGCACCAGCATAGGTCAGCCTAGGGTGAAAACCTGGATAAGCGGAAAGCTGGGAACAGGCTATCTCCGCCACCCAAGTGCCCCCCTAGACTCAGGCACAGGCACAACTCCCTCACAGGGGTTGACCAAACCATTAAGTCCCTGGATTCCTTTAACGGAATACCCTTCACATAGGGATGGCAAGAGCGTTTTCCCATCCACTTCTTTATTAAAGCAAACAAGACTGAGAACTGAGGAGGGGAGAGCTACATTTATAGGGACAGGGAACTAGCTAGAAGGGATACATTTTGGAGGGAACAATATCAGGCAATCACAGTCCTGCCTTTTGGAGGAAACCAATAAGACAGAGGATCCAAATACAGCAGCTTAAATGAACCAATAGTAGCTGTACCCTCTGGAACCAAAAGGCAGTTACTATACCCTAATGCACATACAGACAATAATAATACAGATATAAAATCCTTTGACTCAATACACAACACTTACAAGTTGTGACGATTTGCTACGCAGCAGGCGAAACCCAAATGGCACCTGCCAATCAGCCAAGTGAGGAAAATTCCTGCCGTGCCCCTGTCCCAACGACAGATGACACACGACAGCATAGCAAGGTCAAGCACACAGCCCTAAATATAGGGAGAGGTGGGCTGGTGTTCCGAATGCACGCGCTGAAAGAGGAAGCTCTGGGTCACGTGCATGGGCATAAATAGGTCCCTTGATCTGTTTAGCATGTGTCCCATTGGCCTGATTAAACCCAGCATCAAGGGACCTACCAATTGGGTGTTGTGGCTATCCAATCATATCCACCCACAAGACAGGGTTTGGTTGCCAGGTCTCACCGCCACACGTGCCCTCTTTAAGCGAGGGCCCGATTTCTAAGAGCCAGGAGCCAAAAAGTGGTTAAGAATTACTTCTGGCCATCCTCACAGCCATTGCCCTATGGGATACTGCAAGAGTCCATCTTGCCCCATGTGCTTTTTAACACCTGCATTAAATTATTGAGTGGGACCAGAGTGTTACCACCAGCATGCTAATGATACTCAGCTCCAGTGCTATTTTTCTAGAAAAAGAGGTGCTGGAACTCACCATGGTTCTCTTAGAATGGCAATGGCACCCACCTGAGAGGTGATGGAACTTAGTCCCTCCTGAAAAAAAGCCCTGTTCAGCTCTGTCTCTCACTTTTATCAGATGTTAAAGAGATAGTAGGGATGCGGGTAGCGCTGTGGGTTAAACCACAGAGCCTAAGACTTGCTGATCAGAAGGTCGGTGGTTCGAATCCCCGCAACGGGGTGAGCTCCCGTTGCTCGGTCCCAGCTCCTGCCAACCTAGCAGTTCGAATGCACGTCAAAGTGCAAGTAGATAAATAGGTACCGTTCCAGCGGGAAGGTGAATGGCATTTCCGTATGTTGCTCTGGTTCACCAGAAGTGGCTTAGTCATGCTGGCCACATGACCCGGAAGCTGTACACCGGCTCCCTCGGCCAATAAAGCGAGATGAGCGCCGCAACCCCAGAGTCGGTCACAACTGGACCTAATGGTCAGGGGCCCCTTTACCTTTAAGGAGATAGTGGAAATCATAAACTGAAATGTTGGGGCAGTAAAGAAATGGATGAAGGAGGACAAACTGACACTTCGTCCAGATAAGGTGGAAGTATTTTCCATAGTATTTTAGTTTAACCAGCAGCAGGAGTACAATGACCTGCCTTCGATGGCGTCGCACTGATAATAGGTTTGCGCCTTAGGAGTGCTACTTGATTCAGTCCTGCTTTTGAATACTGAAAAGCTAGTAGTGACTAGGGATGCTTTTTTTAGCAGCCTCGTCTGGCCTGGTGGCTATACCCCTTTCAAGAGAAGAAAGACTTGGACACCGAAATTCAAGTCTTAGCAGTGTTCCGACTATATTGCTTATAAGACACTTTATGTGAGGCTGTCCTTGAAAAGTGTGTAAAAAAAATCAGTGAGTCTAAAATGCTGTCACCTGCCTCTTACCTGGAGACTATTAGACAGTGCAAAAGACTCCAATATTAATTTATTTTCGTTGTCTACTTGTTACCGTATTTTTTGCTCCATAAGGCGCACCTAGTTTTTAGGGGGGGAAAGCAAGAAAAAAAATATTATTTCCCCCCCCCCCAGCCCCAAAGAGCTTCTGGGGCTGTCAGGGGGAGCCCAGGTTCCCCCCACCCAGCCCCAAAGAGCAAAGAAGCCAAGACAGCGAGCAGGATGGATCCCGCTCACTGCTTTGGCTTGGTTTTTGCCGTCCGCAACCTCTCCCGGCTGGAGAGGTTGCGCACGGCTTTTGGCACAGGTCCTCATGTAGCCCTTTTAATAATCGGAAGGGGTGATTGTAAGGCTGTTCCCTTTCTCATACCAATGTCCAGCATTCGAAACTTTTTCTGCTCCTGCGCCCCCCACACTTTGAAGGAGGTGTGTTTTTCCCTGCCAGCAATCCCACTGGCTGTTTGTTTATTTGGGGGAAGAGGTATCTTTCTCCCACTGAAGGGCTAGCTCCCTGCAGAAAGATTCTCTTCCTCCATTATGTCTGAACAGTTTTCATGCTGTCCCTGGAGAATCAGGGATAATACAAGCATAGTGTAGTGCAGGAAGCTGATGTCTGTGCTGCTAAAAAAAAAAGGTAAATAAATCAGCCCTTGTACAAGCTCTTGGTCTCAAGCAACAATCAGCTCATAGTGGGTAGAAAATCTTTGCTTTCTGTGTCTATGGTACATGTTTGCAATGCAGCTTTTGCACTGATACCAGTCAATTTGTGATAAAAAACTACCCCACCACTCAACACTTCATTTCAGAAAATTAGCCCAGATCTTCTGACTCCATGATTCCAATGTCTTTTACTTGCCTGAAGTGTGAACCATGATAGCTGCAATCAACAAGGGGATAACAAGCTGGCAAGCAGGAGATGGTTGAATTTCTTACCTGATTGAAAAAATCTGCAGTGCTTTGGAAATTCACAAAGCATTGAATGTGTACAGTAACTTTGAGAAATATTCAAAGATTATCTTACTAACTCAGTTTTTTTTAAAAAAAGAAATATTGCTCTACAGCATCTGGTAGAGTCATTGTTGGAAAGAGGATAATGAGCTAAATGTTTCATTTACTATGGTAATTCCTTCCTTTCTCTCAAAGTGAAGTTTATTCATTCATTTGGTGTATCCATCTAGAATTCTCAAGATAGTACATTTTTTTTGTAGCTTATATGTATGCAGTACACTAATTTGACTTGATCCTAGAATTTGATTAGAGTCTAAAAAACCTTGCAGTTGGATATAGAATCTAGGAACTTCTTCAAAAGCGTGACATTATAAAAAGCTACACTTATATTCTACCTTTGTCTCCTTTGTGCCTTTCAGGTCATTTTTACTGAGAGAAGATCTGTTTCTGGTGGTTCTGAAAAAACAGTGGATGACCCTATAAAGGCAACAGTAGATGCATAGGAAATGGAAAGATGTCCAGTAGCTCTTGGGTACCAATCTATTTCAACAGGAACGCATTCATTCTTTCACATGAAGGGGGAAAGTGGCAGGTATCAATCAAGATGAGATCATCAAGATGCCAAGCAAGCAATATAGAAGAACAACAGGACAACAGCAGCGATGGTTCCGAAATTTCAGTTGCTCTCTGATGCAGCTGTAGGCAAAAGTAGCATAATGTAGGGGTCATGGGTGCAGGTGTGCTTCTGAATGCATATCCAGTTTAAAATAATGTACTGTAGATAGGCCATTTCCACATTTGGATCCATGTTCAGATCCACATGCATATTTAGCATCTGTACACATCAAAGGTAAATGTATAGTTCTTGATTTAGCAAGGGATACACATGTATGGATCTCCTTATCAGGACTGGAGTGATAATCCCAGTTTCCTAAGGTAATAAGCATGATCCAGTTCACTCAAACACACATATGTGCATCTTGCATTGAACTGGGCTACTGTAGCATGAGGTTCAATCTCTCTAAGCTATAGTTAAGAAATCAAAGACTGCTCCCTTGCTCTGAACCCACTTCCATCTGCAGTGAATTCTCCCCTCCTTCATCCTTAACAAGGAGCAATGTCCTGTGGTATATTCAGTAAGTATTGAGATAACTGATCTTTGGGAAACAGTACAAATTCCGTAGGTATGTGGGAATTCCTCAAATCGGTTTATTGTAAACTGGGCGGGGCAAGGGGCTTTTGTGCAAACTTAAGTGAGAGTAACGAAAGCTGCACAGTGACTCGGCCTGTTGGATTGCACCTTATGCTATCAAATTTCACCATCCACTTTGTGCTGAGCAAAATTAAAGGAAGGCATGAGAAACCATTTCAGCCTCTTGAAGTCGTCTCAACAGAACTGCCAAGGACTTGTACAAGGGAGGTCTTTAACGTAACCCTGAAAATTAAATATGAGAGTCCATTGTGAGGAGAAGAAACATATTTTTTATTTTTGAGGATCAAATTTTGATCCAAACATAATTGCATCCAACAATTCCAACCCCACCCCCAACACACACACACACACACACACACACACACACACAGAGAGAGAGACTTAAAGGCAGAACTTTGACTGAAGAGCCGTTAGCTTCTTCCTGTTTGCCTGAATGCCTTTGTGTCTTGAAGGAGGAAAAAGAAGTTCTCTTTTCCATGTAGTGAAATAATGTATTTATATTCCAGTTATTAGTTCTGATTTGTTTACTCCTTCAGTCTAGTTGTAGACACACAGCAGCAGTTTAAAAGGCAGAGAAGAACCTGTATCCAACTTGCTTTAAGATCAGTGGAGGAAACTTTCAAAAAAGAGAGAGGGAGGGAGAGGCTAATACCCATATTGGCTGCAATCGCTCACAAAGCTTAATTTGGCCTCATAGAATTTTAATAGTAGGCTTAGCAAAATTTCCCAGTTCTTCATTTCTCTTGAACAACACCATTCTCTATCATTAAAACCCCACCTGAGGCCTTTAAAAAGAAACGTATTAAAACTACAGGGGCAGTTATGGAAAGATCTAACCTGTAATTTACTCCCTATATTTAACACTGAGGGGTTTAGGGTCACCTTGAGCAGGAAAGTATATCTCTAAACTATCCCACTTAATAGATGCCCTATTGAGACTCACTATCCTCCCACTTAATCTCGTTTTGTAATGCATTCCTAACCATAAGAATCACTCTCAGGTGCCTCATAAATAGCCTTTTGGGAAGTATTGATGAGTTTGCTGAACACAACCGAGGATTTGAAATAATCTTCACACTAATGAAGCAGAAGAAGTGGGAGGACAAGACCCAATGGACCAGCTGTAGAGGAAAATGCTTATTTATATTTAAACTTGTGTGGAATCTTCATTAGGCAGGGATGTCCTATTTCATCATCATCATCATCACTATCATTTTATTATTTATACCCCACCCATCTGACTGGGTTGCCCCAGCCACTCAGCATATATAAAATCATAATAAATCATCGAACACTTAAAAAAAATCTTCCCTACACAAGGCTGCCTTCAGATGTCTTCTAAAGGTTGTATAGTTACTTATCTCCTCGGCTTGTGGGTCACAAAACTCCATACCCTCCAACATTTCTCCATTTAAAATAGGGACATCCTAAGGAAAAGTGGAACATTCCAGGATCAAATCAGAAACCAGGACTGCTTCTGTAAATCCAGGGCTGTCCCTGGAAAATATGGACACTTGGAAGGTCTGGCTCAGTGCAAGATGGCAGCAGGCCTCTCCTTGTTGGTAGTTGCCAGGTTAACAGCTCACACTCTGGTCTTCTGAGTTAAGTGTTGGGGATGAGCAGCTAGAACTCACTCAGCCCATGACAGAAGCAACAGGCCTCTTCTGCTTCAGATCGTGGACGATTAGAAGCCATTGACAAACATTTATTCTATGAATTTGTCTAATCCAGTTTAATCCATCCTGTAGCAGTGAATTTCATAACAGAATGTAATCCTTTCCCTTTCCTGCTGCTGCTGAGTAATTTGAACCATAGCCCATACATCTGGGAATAAATGAAATAATTTCCAGACCAAAGGGCTTTACTTATAAGTGGGCTTGAGATCTGGCTCCTCATCTCTAAGAAATTAAGCACCATTTCTATAGTAAATCTATATGGTGTAGACACACTGCACTGTAAAGCGGAATTCTCTACATCACTTATTTCTCACATTTTTTTTCCTAAGTACATCTTTCTGACCCAATGAAATTATTCAGTGCCAGAACATCTCATCTCATTGTTTTCTTATGTGGCTGTAAAATCAGCAAGGAAATGGTTTGATGTAGCCAATTTAATTTTACATCTTATCTTAGGTAGGGCATAGGGAGAGGGCAGCCTTTCTTTTTGTACTTTGTGATGTTCTTTTTTATCCTTACAGCTTTGATGAAACTGTGAAAGAGGATGGCTGTAAATTGAAGGATGATGTAAATACCATCCTTCAGACCAAAGCGCTGGACTAGGGAATAATGCCATTCATTTCATCTCAGCTGTTTCAGTTGTATTTCACTCACTGATTTGTCGTACATCTATAAATTTATATTCACAGGGCATAACAAATGGTTCACAGAATTGGGGATGAGCTGCAGAGCCTCTACTCTCCAGTCACCAGCCCGAAGCTCACTTGGACTCTTGTAGTTAGCAAAACTAATTGAAATTTGAGGAATGTTTAACCAAGGTAACATTGAAGGGGTCAGTGTAATTGCCATGCTTGATGGCTGCTTCAGCAAGATCCAAGAATTTAAACGAGGGTGACTTTTCAAAGATGGTGCCTCCAAATGAATTCAAAATACAGTATTATTGAGATTTTTTGTTCTTTAGCAATGATAACTTTACTCCCACTGTCACCCTCTATCCTCCCAATTTTATATTTTGGTTTGATTTTGACATTAACATTTTTAGTGTATGTTACTATTGTAATAGGTTACTTTTAATATGAGTGATAATTTCAAACCCAATATTGTGTTTTATCCCCACAACCCTGTGAAGTAAGGTCAGGGTTATTTCACTTCCACTCAAGAGAGCGCACGGCTGCGAAATAAACAAATCAGCCAACACAGCCATATCCATTCATTACTGAGGTGGGATTTGAACCCATTTCCAAATCTAGTTTTCTATCCAACAAGATCAGAGGTAGTGCTCAAGGACTTTCAGATCTTGCAGAGGTCAATATGCCTGTCTGAATACAAGACATCTCCTTCTCCTTCCATATATTTATATCAAGGTGATGTATGAAATTTAAAAAAAGCAATTAAAAGCAGTTCAAAACAACACAAAAATAAAGATGGATCTTTTACAATAATACAAAATGGACATCCACAGCAGATACCTATTTATCCAGCTGGGAAAGCTTGTTTGAACAAAAATGTTTTCTATTGTTTCCAGAAAGCGCAGAGAGCAAGTTCCTGTCATATCTCAACAGGAAAGCCCTGCTCCAAGTTACTGTGGCGCTTCCATCCGTACAGTACCAGGTATATGCACTTCATTGCTAATATTATCAATAATAATGAGATCCTGTGATGTCTACGAAGGACGGTTGCTACACTAGCAATTACACTGATGCAAACAATTCAGCATTTTCTATGGAGGTCTTTATTTAGTCTGTCCCTTTCCCTTTGTGAGATTGTGACTGATGAACATTCACTGTATGTGCCTGTGGCATGCTCCCACATTTAGATAGTGTGGGCAGTGTGCGGCATGTCACTGTGTGTCTACCTGTGCTCCTGTGGGAGGAGTTTGATTTCGTTTCCTTTGAAAGGAGGCCTTAGGGAAATTGTGGTATTTTGTATTTATGCACAAATACAAGGCTGCGCATAGGTGAAGGCATAGTTTAAGCCAGTGGCCCTCCAAATTATATTGGACTACAACTCCCATCATCCCTCATTAGGGCTGACTAGAGTTGGTGTTCAACAACACCTGGACGGCTACACTTCATATGTGGGCTAAACATTCAAGCAGACACTCAGAGACCACTTCTTCCAGGGAGACAGCTAGTAGCCCAAAATGTTGTTAGCTTTTCATAGCCCAGTGCTTGGTTCTCGGACTCTTTACAGATCCACACCATACATTCAAAGCACATCCAATTCACATTTAAAGTACATGACTTCCCCCAAAGAATCCTGGATACTGCAGTTTCCCCCTCACAGAGCTACAATTCCCTGTCCCCTTAACAAGTCACAATACCCAGGATATTTTTTTGGGGGTGTGTGTGAAGTAATCTGCTTTAAATTTATGGTTTTGTAACAGATCTATTCTCAGGCTGCCTCAAAATTTTGCTTTTGTTTCCTTCTTGAGGCTCAGAAAACTTGATGACAGCCAAGGGATGGAGGAAGGTGAGCTTCCTTCTACAAAATGGCTCTCCCACTTCGGAAGAGTCTCTGGCTATTTCTTAATTGATCCGAAAGATGGTGTAACAGTTAGTTCCCATGGCAACATATCACCCTGTTTTACTAACAAAAGAACATGCCAGGCTAGGCCTGGCTCACTGGTTTTACCACTTTAGCAATCTTCCTTTTGTTCAGATTCCAGTATCAGAACAACAGAATCATAGTGTGAAAAGGCACCTTTGAAATGATCTGTTCCAACCCCCAATTTCATAACAATTCTCATCTTTTATGGTCTACATCTTACAGTTTTTGCCATGCAGCTGGCTTCTATTTTCTGTTGAGAATTTGGGTGTTGTCGTGGGGCCACCATTCCTCTCTGATCTATTCCCATTATGCCTGTTCCCCCAAATCCTGCAAACTTTGCAGGCATCAGCATATAAATTCCTGTATATTGATAACATTATATTGAGGCCATCAATGAACCTATATTATTAAATCAGCAGTAACAATCTGTATTGAATACAGGGGATTTACTCTGTTACAATACAGTGGTAACTTGGTTTGTGAACTTAATCTGTTCTGGAAGACCCTTCTTAAACCAAAGCGTTCTTAAACCAAGGCGTGCTTTCCCATAGCAGCAGGGGACTCAATTTACAAATGGAACACACTCAACAGGAAGCAAAACATGTTCTTATTCCAAGGCAAAGTTAATAAACCAAAACACCTACTTCCAGGTTTGCAGCGTTCTTAATCCAAGTTGTTCATAAACTAAGCTGTTCTTAAACCAAGGTACCACTGTACTTTGAGATTTTGATTGGTATTATTCATACAGGGTTCACAGTGATGAATAATAGTTATTTATACATCATCTTTAGAGTGTTCAAAGCATTGCACATACAAATATAATGTATATGTGAATAATAGTCCTCACAATAAAACCCTATGATGTAAGTGTCATAGAAGGCAGCAACACAACCCTCCAGATACAACTAGGTCCAGTGCTTTCTACTGGCTAAACTATATAGTCATACCTTGGCTCCTGAACACCTTGGGAGTCGAACGTTCTGGCTCCCGAATGATAAAAAACTGGAGGTGAGTGTTCCAGTATTCAAACTTTTTTTGGAAGCCGAACGTCTGGCGCGGCTTCCGCTATTGTTTCCGACACGCCTGAGCAATTGGAAGCCGCACCTTGGTTTCCGAATGTTTTGGAAGTCAAACGTACTTCCGGAATGGATTCCGTTCAACTTCCGAGGTATGACTGTAATGATGCTATCCATAGAATCATTATTAGGATGCCTATACTGCAGTTGCACCATTGTGATGAGACTAGTGTCTTATCAGATGAAATTCAATCCAGGGTCTCCCTGCTTCATAGTTCAGTCTCTTAATCCCATTTTGCACACTTTTCTGACCCTGTTGTCTGAACACGTACACAAACACTGAACACGAACACCATGTTGTCTGAACAGGGAGCAAGATCCTGTTAGTGGTCCAGCCCTGATCTCTGCAGCTTTCTTGGTGCCTGTATATGTTATGTCAAGCAGCAGAACTGTGAGTTAAGTCCAAGCAAGGTGTGTTTTTATAAGCAGAACCTGCACAACTGCTACAGCAATCAGTAAGGAATTCAAGAAGCAGGCCAAATATCTTCCCATACCTTCCCTTGTCTCCAGGATTCTTAGGCTGCAGAATAATTCAGACAAATGCTTTTAAAAGCACATGTAAGGGAGCAGTAGGGCTGTATGGGTTAGTCCCACACCCACAACTGCCCCTTGACAGTTGGGTATATCAGAGGTGGAGGGACAGAGTCATTAAGGTTGCAGAGTCATTAAGGTTGCAGAGTCATTAAGGTTGCAGAGTCATTAAGGTTGCCCCACATTGGGTGAAAGATTGGTGCGTTCCTTCCAACTCTACAGCTCTGATTCTATGATTCTAGGAACAATGGGGAGCCAAGTACTGAGCCCTTAGGGGTCACTGGCAATGCAGAAGAACTGTCCCCACCCCCCTCTGAGGTGTGTGCTACTTTACTTTGCCAAACCTTTATTAGGCATTACAAATGAAAGCAATCATAAAAATTTATATATAAAATTTTGAAATGCAGTGGTACCTCGGGTTAAGTACTTAATTCTTTCTGGAGGTCCGTTCTTAACCTGAAACTGTTCTTAACCTGAAGCACCACTTTAGCTAATGGGGCCTCCTGCTGCCACTGCGCCCCCATAGCACGATTTCTGTTCTCATCCTGAAGCAAAGTTCTTAACCTGAGGTACTATTTCTGGGTTAGCGGAGTCTGTAACCTGAAGTGTATGTAACCTGAAATGTATGTAACCCGAGGTACCACTGTATATACAAAAACAACCACGTAAAATATGTAATAATGAGGATTTTCATTGGAGTTTCTTCCTGCTAAATAGTGCTAAATAGTGACAAAAACTCAGCCACCTTTGCAGTTACTTCCGGGTTAATGTCAGGCAGATAGAATCTGATATTTTCATTGTGACGTGATGTTAGACTACCCAAAAAAGGGGATAACACGCGTTTGTACAATGGATAGTAGAAAAGAATATGTTCTACAGTGTCCGGCACATTCAAAGAACATCAACAATGTCTATTGCTTCTGGAGATGTTTAAATATCTGCCCTTGACAAAAGCTGAAGGGAAAAATGTTCAGTCGGGTTAACATAAAGGCCCTGTATTGGACTGGAATTATTGATTTTGAAATACAAGTGACCCTGTTATCTGTTGTATTTAAACCATCAAACTTGGGGGAGCACATTTTATTTACAGCTGACTCAATGTTTTGTTTTTCAATGTCCCTTAATCTGGTTTGAATGTTGCGATAAATATATTGCTCACTTGAATTATACAAGAGTTCCAAGTCGATACCGATAGATCTAATTTTGCTATGTAAGAGTTGGAACCATCTGGATTTATAAGAGTCTTTAAGTAAGCCAGAAAGCAGACTCGAAGGTTAGCAATGAAAATGGCAATGCAACCAGTATTCTATAGCGCTAGCCCAGACCCAATATTCCATTGTGTATATACCTAGTTCTGCACACATCGTCTCATACTTGATTGAAGTTGGGATCCTGAGGAGTGGACAGGAGATTGCCAGGATGACAGGGGGTGTGATGTCATGGGAAAATGTGTTCTTTTTGAAATCTACAGGGGTTCTGGGAACAAGAAGGAGGAAGTAGGCAGAAGCATCTTGGCAACAGCTGGAGGAGGCTGCACTGCAGAACCAGGATGTTATGTACTGAAGTTCTCACCCTGGGCCAGCAGGGGGATACTGTAGATAGTTCGGGCCCACATATGCAAATAAGGGATCGAAAGTGACGTTCAGTGATTGCATAGTTACAGAAAATGGTTACTGTTGCGTTCTAGTGGAACTCTATATAAGCAGGCTGGCTGAACCCTTCAGTTCTGTTCTGTTCTGGCCTGTGAATAAACAAGAGCTGTTTGAAGAATCGCTGTGTCGTCTGATATGTTCACCCACAACTTAACACAGGAGCCATGACTGACTGCTGCTTTGGACCCACACTTGCTGAAGCTATGAGAGGGGCAATGAGAGATATTCTTGGGTTGGACTTGTAAAAGGGTAAAAGAGTATTGGGAAATGATCCACAATGAATTGAAAAAAATGTTCAAAAGTACCTTCCCCCAAAAAACCACAATCCTTTTTGTTAGGGATAATTCAGACGGAAATTCCCAGGTCTCAAAAAAGGTTATTTATGTATGGCACTACTGCAGCCCGTGTTTTGTTAGCCCCAAAATGGAAAATGAGCGAGGTCCCAACTAAAGAAGAATGCCAACTTAAGCTGATGGAATATGCACAGCTTGCGGACGTAACATATAGAATAAGAGAACAAGAAGAACATACGTTTAAAGAAGACTGGAAAATGTTTATTGAATATATGGGGGGGGGGAATTGTGTACACTTGAAAACGTTGGCAGCATTAAGATAAATTCAACAGTGTTAGTAAATTTTGATGGATGTAATAATGGAATACTGAATGGTTTAGTTCAGGGGTCAGCAAACTTTTTCAGCAGGGGGCTGGTCCACTGTCCCTCAGACCTTGTGGGGGGCCAGACTATATATTTTTTTGGGGGGGGGAATGAATGAATTCCTATGCCCCACAAATAACCCAGAGATGCATTTTAAGTAAAAGCACACATTCAACACATGTAAAAACACCAGGCAGGCCCCACAAATAACCCAGAGATGCATTTTAAATAAAAGGAAACATTCTACTCATGTAAAAACACGCTGATTCCTGGACCGTCCGCTGGCCGGATTAAGAAGGTGATTGGGCCAGATCTGGCCCCCGGGGCCTTAGTTTGCCTACCCATGGTTTAGTTTATGTAAAATATGCAGGGATTTATGGTATGCAAAATGAACCATGGAAAGAGAAGAAAGGAAGTCATTGATATTGTAAGGATGTTTAAATGAGTATTTAACAGAAGATCTACCGTATATCTATCTCTCTATCATCTATGACACTCTTGGGGTATAATGTTCTGCACCTTCTCTACTGAAGACTCTAGGTGTAAATATGTGTACAATAAACCATATGTCTTAAAAACACTAGTTTCTGCTATGCCTCAATTTTTCCCAACAGAAACACACCCCTGGGTGAGAGCCTGGAGGCCCCTTGGGGTCTTGTTCCTGCTTGGCAGAGATTGGGGGTGCTGCACAGCCTTCGTAACAGGTATGCAGCCCTACAATCCCCGTGTGTGTTTTCTCTGAACCACCCTTAGATCTCCTCCCAGCAAGTGGTGCTTTGTTGTTTACAGGCACTACTGTATGCAAGAGCGCAGCAGGGTTCACAAAACCTACACACTTGCCAGTTGTATACATATGAGCTGCCTCTACACTGCTTTTTTGCATGCATCAGAACACACAACGGCTTAGCACACACTGAGCCAATGAAAGTGTAGAGCTGGGTGTAGGAACAGTGGCAGAATCTTGCTTTTCTGTATGCATTCAGCCTCCACAGTTGGAAAGAGTCACACCAGTTGCTATGGCATCTCTAAGGAGATGCTCAAGTGGGGTGGCGGGTGTGTGTGTGGAACAGGAGTGGGGGAGAGAAATTACTTTTCACCAGTAGAACAGGAAAGAAAATGTACCACTTACCACTATTGCACTTTGAAACGCTCCAGTAGGAAAAGGATATATCGCATACCAAATCTGCATCAATTCTCTCTTCACGTCTTTTCAAATCAGGTGCACTACTGGCTAATCAAAATGTATGTCAGTGAAAACAGCATAGTGATGTTAAGCTGGAAAAGGGAGGAAAGATCATTGTAGAAGTGGAGTTATCCAAAATCCATATCTACGCATTGATGTGTGTGTGTAAGAGAGAGAATTAAATTAACTGTGCAGTGTAGAGGACGCATGATAAGAAGCGAAAAACCAGTGAATATGAATGAATCTGCTGCTGTAAGGAGAATAATAAATCACCAAAGTTATGCTAATTTGTAGGTTCACCATTTAATTCTATTTTTTCCTTTGTTAATCTTTTTTTAAAAATAAATTAACTTGTTAGGTTGCTAAATATGGATGAGGTGAAAATGTTGGGTATGCAGTCATGATACTCTGCCTAAAACCATTCATTACATTTGCATTCCCGGCGCTACTCTGTGACAAGCGTCATTAAACAGCTAGACAAGTCAGTTTATAGTGACTTCTGAAAGTTTTTCGTTCTTAGCATTTCTAGAGAAGTCAGTAACCTAAGCAGGAGATGACACAGAACCACCTTTATTGTACTTTCTTGAAGTGCCTGAGTGGCACATGGTTGCAAAATAATAATAATAATAATAATAATTATTATTATTATTATTATTATTATTATTATTATTTATTATTTGTACCTCGCCCATCAGGCTGGACTTCCCCAGCCACTCTTGGCAGCTTCCACAGAGACCAAAAATACACTAAAATGTCACACATTAAAAACTTCCCTGAACAGGGCTGCCTTAAGATGTCTTCTGAATGTCGGGTAGTTGTTTATCACTTTGGACCAGTCCAGCTAAAGGTGTCACAGGATGTTGGACATCACTTCGTAGCAAATGTTCTTTTCATTGATGTTGTAGTAGAAGAGCAGTGAATGTTTAATAACAAACAGCAGTATCTTGCATCACTCCAAATTGCATGAGGTAAGGGAAAGCACTGCATGAAATATTTTAAATTATTTGTGCTTGTGGTCTTCAATTGCTTGTCACTTGATTAAATAATATTGATTTAGTATATGATTTTAGTTTATTAAAACATCAATAAATGTAGATTAATTTGTATGTTAATATAAATTCATTGTGCCGACTCTATGCACCTTCATATCTAAATAAAACACTTCTGAAGAACAAAGCATTATTCCTTTTTAATAGGCACATGTCATGTGAGGCAACATTGAAGAAGAGGCATTTTCTTCAAACTAGCACAAAGCAAAAATTGGTCAAACCCAACACATTTTCCTCCTTTGGTACGTTTGCCTATTTATTTGTGTGAATTAAGCATAGATTTAATTCTCTTACATTGGTAGTAATAATTGCTTCCCCAAATTGTTTTAGATACGTGCATTATACCTTCAGGCACGCTTCTTATCCAGCACAGGGCATCTTTAAGAATAAACAAATTGCAGAGGTTTGCAAACATTTTGACAGTAATAACAAGACACCACATCGTTATAGCAACACTGAAATAGTAAACAAGAATTAGCATAGAACACAATAGTAAACATAATGAGATTCAATCATTGTCGAGTCATTTGTCTCCTCCCTATGGAGTCCAGTCCAGGACTGGCAAATACAAGCATCAGCTCGTCTGAGTTTTCCCAATTGGTTCAAGGCCTTCAGTAGCTGCGGAAATTTGATGCACCCACATAGCAATATGGTATTGTATTCAGGTCCGCTCAAACCCAATATTACAAAGTGTTTGCGTACAAGATGGACAAGTTAGGATGGAAGAATCTAGGGGACATAACCAAGTTGCAGCTGTGGCATGAGAGCCATTCTTCCATAACTTCATCCCATGGTGATGCTGTTACATTTGAAGGTCCAGGAGAATGTGACCAAGGCCAAGCATATGGATCCTTCCCATGCAATCATTGCTCAGGGGCAAGCAGGTGGAAAGGACCCATAAGATTGTCCCTGTGGATTCAAGCCCCGTGTGAAGTAGCTCCTACTTCACAACCGTAATACAGTCAAACAGCTTACTTCCCGAAGGTTTTGGCTCCCAAACGTCGCAAACCCAGAAGTGACTGTTCTGGTTTGTGAACTATTTTTGGAAGCCAAATGTCCGATGGGGCTTCCGTGGCTTCTGATTGGCTGCAGGAACTTCCTGCAGCCAATCAGAAGCCACGCTTTGGCTTTCAAATGTTTTGGAAGTCAAACAGACTTCTGGAACAGATTCTGTTCAACTTCCTGGTATGGCTGTATAGAAAAGGCCTCCCATTCTTTTTATTCTGTGTCAGTGGTGTACTCCCCAGCTGGATCAATTTCTTGCATCAGGACACAGACTGAGGCTACCTGACAAACATTATTAGCTCCCAGTCATATCAAAAAAGGAGTAGATTATTAAGAGAACCAGACTTTAGGGAGCAAATGAATTCAAGAGAGCATGAACCAATGAAGCTATAGCAGACATTCCTTGGCTGTAATAGGTCATGTTCAAATAGTTCTCTGAGCCTTGCTGATTATAAGGGGACACATTCACTCCATTTGACATACTGGGAAAAGCCACGACCACGTCACCATTTCTACCTGCAAGAGAAAACTGTTTACCTTTACATAATCAGAGGAAACTTCCATGGACAGAAATCAAGAGGATTTCCTTTTATGATGTCATGCCTATGTCATGTGTCCATTTCAATTGCAGGAATAGATGTCCACAGGTATATATTTATTGCATCATAGTACTGTAGAAGCACATTTAACTGTTCAGTCCTATACATATCTAATTAGAAGTACAGGTAATCCACAGCTTACGTATATTTAATGTGTGCACATTCAGCTTTCTGCACTTCGCAAAAATGAAATAAAAAGGGGGCAGAAAGGGGGTGGGTGCCCAAGAAAAAAGGCTTTGGCAATCCCACCCACCATTGAACCCATTGGACTTTTCTTAATTTTGGCTTTACGGACTATCCCTGGAATGTATCCTCCCCCTTAATTCAAGAATCACCTGTAAATCCCACTGAATTCAATGGTGTTTAGTCCCCGATAAATGTATATAGGTTTCAGCTCAAATCATTTCAGCACCTGATATTTCATTGTGCATTTTATTTCACCAGTTTTATAACGGTGTTCTAAGTGCTGCAACCCTCTCTTTTGAACACCCAAGATGGAGCTGGCTAGTGTGGAATTACGCATTGCATAGAATTCTTGCATAGAAATGCATTTGGGGTTTGTGATTGTTTTTTTTTATGTAGCGCAAATGCATCTGTTGGGGCTATAATATAAACAGAACGTTTCAGTGAAATAATATGGCAACATGGTGCCCTCCAAATGTTGGACTACAACTCCCATCATCCCTGACCACTTGCCATGGCAGTTTTAGGACTGCGTGTTGGCTACCCCAGCCTATTTTTGCTGGAAATCACAGACTCCCCAAGCTCACGATCTCCCCACTGATTAAAATTTATCTATATGCTTTTCCAATGGGATGAAACAGAAGAGGTGATTTTCTGTAAGGAAGTGGTGCAAGGAGAAAGGGTTAAGAAGCCTCTCCCTCCCTGCACTTCAAATTTCAGTCACACTAGAACAATAAACAACGGTTAGTTCTGGCTTAGTAACTAAAACTAAATTCTAATGAATGTATTTTCTTAGAGGAGATAATTTAATGCAAGAAACCAGCACCAACTGACTTCACAAAATTAAAGCAAGGCAGCTGTCTACTGCATACTGTACACAGTTTGTGGATGTGACAATATAAGACTGAACATTGTTTAAGAAAAAGTAACATTTCATTTTTTTTTAATAAATTTTTTATTAATTTTCCAACACATATTAAAAGACAATACAAAACACTACAAAAACAAACAAACATATAAACACGTATAATTTCTTAACCTTCTTTTCCTTAAACCTTCTTTCAACGACTTCCCCATACCTCCTTTTTCTGCATCCCTGTTTTAAATTTTTCCAGCAACCCCTAATTTTAATTACTTATGGCACTTCCTTTAAATCTTTTTTCTCATGTCCAATTGTTTATCGCTGCAATTCTATTTTGCATTACTCAAAACATTTTAACACTCATTAATTTTACAACAGTTCTTAAGATAAACTTTAAATTTCTTCCAATCTTCTTCCACCGTCTCTTTCCCTTGGTCGCGGATTCTGCCGGTCATCTCAGCCAGTCCCATGTAGTCAATCACCTTCGTCTGCCATTCTTCCAGTGTGGGTAATTCTTGTGTCTTCCAGTACTTTGCTAAAAGTACTCTTGCTGCTGTTGTCGCATACATAAAAAACGTCCTGTCTTTCTTTGACACCAATTGGCCTACCATGCCCAAGAGGAAGGCTTCTGGTTTCTTCACAAAAGTGCATTTAAGCACCTTTTTCATTTCATTATAAATCCTTTCCCAGAAAGCCTTAATCTTTGGGCATGTCCACCAAAGGTGATAAAAGGTACCTTCAGTTTCATTACATTTCCAGCATTTGTTATTGGGCAAATGGTAAATTTTTGCAAGCTTGACTGGAGTCATGTACCACCTATAAATCATTTTCATAATATTCTCTCTTAAGGCATTACATGCCGTGAACTTTATACTGGTGGTCCATAACTGTTCCCAGTCAGCCAACATAATGTCATGTCCAATGTCTTGTGCCCATTTAATCATAGCTGATTTAACCATCTCATCCTGTGTGTTCCATTTCAACAGCAAGTTATACATTCTTGACAAATGAAAAAGTAACATTTCAAGCAGTCCTTAGATGATGGTAGTTGGGGTGCTTACGATACTAAACTGGCTAAAGTGATTGCTATTACTTACTGGCTCACAATGATCAAACAGTTGTAGAATCCATATGAGGAGTCTGACTGAGAGAACTAAGTCCAACAGACTTAATTGCTTTCTTCTTCCACTCTGTCTTGGCCCAGGATCTGGACTCTGACATTTCTATCTCAGACCTTTCCAAGCAACAGTCATTTCTCAGACAAAAAAAGAGAGACTTCCTTCCAGATTGCATTTTGCTTTGATCAGAGCAGGCGCCAATGAGGGATTCCTCCCACCACTAGCAAATACTAGCTTCCCTGTTTAAGGACATTTTTAAGGATTGATGTTTTTATTATGTTTTAAGATATGTTGTAACTGCCCAGAGTGGCTGGGGAAACCCAACCAGATGGACGGGGTATAATTGTTGTTGTTGTTGTTGTTGTTGTTGTTGTTGTTGTTGTTGTCACATGTAGTTTGACCCACAGAATACTCACTGCCTTACCATCCACTTCTGGGCAGCGGCTCCTCTGTGAGCTTCAGTCATAAGCAAGAGACATTTCTGTTAACTTGCATATCACTTTATGGCATCTGGCTGTCTAGCTAACAGCATAACTTTCCAAGCACGACTGGTTTATGGTTCCTTCCTGCACAAGCAGCACTGTGTGATAAGTAAATATTGCTTAGGAGGATATTCCTTTTCACCAACAAATGTCAGAACTAAATCGCCATTTCAAGCTGATGTTTACAGCAGCAGATGTACAATAGCAACTTAATTTGTCCAGAACTATAAATGGACTTTGGTATATAGAAAGAGGGAGAAGAAAACGGAAAAAAAACCCCTACTATCTTTCAGGTGCTGTGAGATTTGTTGTAACTCAGTGGAAGAAAACAACACATTGTAGAAAAATTAGCTCTATAACTGAGGTAGCTAACCTGTGGCCTCCTAGATGTTGTTTGACTGCAACTCTCATCAGTCCAGGCCAGCGTGGTCGATGGTCAGGAATGAGGGACATTTTAGCCCAACAACATGTTCCCCATCCCAGCTCCATAGGAACTAGATGTGCTGTCAGACTTTAAATCCAGTACTTTGGCATTGAGTGATATATATTTGTTTTAATATAAAGGGAATTAGTTGATACATTTTTTGTGTGGATTGGGACCCTGATAACTCTGGCAGGTGAAATCCACAACTTTGGTTTTCTCAGATTTTCAGCATGGTAGTTCAACAGCATTTCTTTTTATGTTGTCAGATTTGCAAAACTAGCTGTAAACAGATTTTTTTTAAAAAGATGTTGGAATAGTAAGGATAATCCTAGCTATTTCTGTTTTGCCGTGTTTCGTTTGGGTCTTGTATACTGTTCCTTTCTCCCTTGTTTTGCTTGCTTGTTCTGTCATTGTGACACTTCGTGAAACTAACAAGAAATGATCTGATCTTCAAGCAATGCTGCCCAACCAGGAGGCAATGTTATCAAGTGCCGAATCCCATTCTGTTTGCAGCACTTCTTAAAGTCTTTTTGGGTTGTGTATTGATGGGGGAGAGAAAAACAGTATAAAAGGCTGGAGGGCTTGTCTGCAGAGCTGAAGAACAACTGACCCACATCTGGAAATTGGTGTTGGCATTTCAGGTTACACCATTTGGAGAAGGGCAGATGTTCCTGATAAAGCTTGAGCAAGTTACAAAAAAAAAATTGTGTGGAGATGGATATGAGAGATAATCTCCTGGTTGCCATGGGTTACTTAAGTTGATCTGTCCCTTTGCTACCTTTGTCCATTATGGTTGGCCTAAAAAAGTGTAGGAGAATTGCAAGCTGCTTGGGAGTAATTGCTGTGGCGGCGGAAGAAGTATGAATGTACCTGAAGAGAGGAAGTTACCAAGGCAATTAAGGAACTTACTAGTGTAAATGCATCCTCAGAAATGAAAAATGAATGTCTGTTCACTGCAGAAGCAATTGGGGAGTTGAATAGGTTACTCAAGAAAGCTGTGGATTTTTGTAACTGGAGCTCTCTCTCTCTCTGTGTACGTATCTCTGCCTCTCTGAACCTAAATAAGTATTTGGCAAGCAGGAGTTCCAGAAATCATACCTATAAATGGCAGGAGGGATTCAATTAAAGGTCATCTAAAGCACAGGAAATTCACTTTTTTAAAAAATGACTTTTTGCAGTTTGGAAAGTGATGGGGAAATCCATTGAAAAATGTGTAATGGGAAGATGCCTTAACTCAGAATGAGTGCTGATTGTTGTATAACTGCCCTGTGCGCAAATCAGAACAAATGCTCCATAAAAACAGGACATAGTTTTACCGTACATTTTGTGCAAGCAAATCAGGATGAATACTGAATAGAAAGGTCATCTGGAGCAGCCCACCATTGGCACTAAGCATTGCATTGGCACTAAGGTACTATTAAAGAAAACAAGCAAAATAGACTCATAGACTTGTAGAAGGGACCCCGAGGATCATCTAGTCCAACCCCCTGCAGTGCAGGAATATGCAGCTGTCCCATATAGGGATTGAACCTACAACCTTGGTGTTATCAGCACGATGCTCTAACCAACTGAGCTATCCTAAAAATAGCTTGGCAGCAAAATCCTAGAGACAATGTGGAACATACAGGAGCCTCTATGCAAGCAATATGGCAGATAAATAGAATCTGGGCCTGGCTTATTTTGTTTCGTGCTGAAGAGCCTTTGGCTGTTTGAACATCACTCTTACTGCAGATAAATTAACCAAAAAAATTCCTCTGGTCTCAGATGAAAAGAGCCGGGAGGAATGGTATTATGTAGAACTGAGGCCAGCAAGGGAAAGATTGAGTCCTGGATCCCAGATGTTTACATATATTCCATGCAACAAGATAGTTATATTCAAATGTAGCTTAATGTCAACCAGAATTGTATTAGGCAAAAAGAGGTGCATATCTAAGTAACATTCCTGTCCCCTCTCTGCTGTTGTTTAAAATATATGTTAAATCCATGGGAGATATTTTTTCCTCTGTCACGGGAGGCATTCCTTTGGCGTTAATCTGTCAGGTGGCATGCCGGCAGTGGCCAGAGGTGGGTGGGGCTCAAGCTAAAAATGGGAGGCATATCCCTCTTCCTTTCTCTCTGTCATCCTTCCCTTAATTTTTCCTCCTTGCCACCCACATGGAATTATGCTGAGGGCTGCATTGAGCTCTCGGGCCGCAGGTTTCACAGGCTGCAGTGTCTATCAGGAGAAGTGCTTTCAATAGCACCCTCCCACCCCATGCAGATAGCTAAGAAACGCACTCAGGGGAAACAATATCTTGGAAACAAAGCTTATTATGTATTTTTAACTTTGTGAAACTCATGACAGGTTTTGCACATTCCATGAATAGAAGAGGAGGAAAAAGGTCTCTTGCTTAGTATTGAAACAAGGGGTGTTTTTTTGGCACTACACCGCTGAACAGCTTGCACCACCAATCAATTTGACAAAAGGCTCTTCCCTCTAAATGCAGATAAGTGCATCATGTTTGCAAGGCCCATCTATTCCCTGGCTTAATAAATGAGTCAGTCTCTGTTAATGCACAATATTCTTAAGTTTCAATCTGATTTTTTTTCCCCAAGAGAGAAGTCTAACCATTTAAATAGGTTAGCATTTGGGGCTGAGAACACAGCTTGTTTTCCTTTGACAATACCCCTAATAGGATACTAGCCTGCTAGAATAGCAATTCAAAAGTTTCAGCTTAAGAAACTTTCAGTAAGCTCTTGGAGTATTCCCATTATTTCCCCAGATAGATTTCCGGTGGAATTTCTCCCACCTGCCATCTACATGACTGGTTTTTTGTTTTTTGTTTTATACTATCAATATGGCTTATGGCTTCAAAAAACCATTTAGAGGCCTGGAACTCAGACTCTTCAGTACATAATTCTTTTACACTGCAGCTGTATATCCAAGAAGCTGAGTTGATTCCCAGTGTTTCAGTCCAATATATTTATAATCTTGCCATGTGCTAAAGGAATACAGATGCAGCGATGCATCCATTAACTTGATCATAAATCATCCCATGATAGCCCAACACTGCACTGTCTGCTTCCACACTAGCATGAAAATGTCCTTATAATAAAAAATATCTCCAGAAATGTTTAAGTTCATGCAAATGAGATATGAGTAATGGACTGTTTACTCTGCATTTTACCAAGTGATAGGAGACCATGAACTCGATTATATACATAATCCCAGGATGTTCTGAGACTGCAATATGGGAGCAGACACCATTGAACTAAACATATATGTAGACATTCGTAGGATTGCCCTGTGAAAAGATTGACTCAGAAGCAAGTAAGATATCTCGACGACTCAAGATGAGCAAGTGTTTTAAGTTTTACTAGCTCTAGCAGATATAAATTCACGATTCTCCCTCTTTTTGTAAACCGCTTTGAGGTTTCTTACGATCAAGCGGCATACAATTTTTTATGAAATAAATATATAAAGAAATGGGGCAAGCTGTGCGTGATCTAAGAAACCTAGCGGGGAACGGCCTCGGTCCAGTATACCTGAAGGAGCGTCTCCACCCCCATCATTCTGCCCAGACACTGAGGTCCAGTGCTGAGGGCCTTCTGGCAGTTCCCTCACTGTGAGAAGCCAAGTTACAGGGAACCAGGCAGAGGGCCTTCTCGGTAGTGGCACCCGCCCTGTGGAACACCCTCCCACCAGATGTCAAAGACAAAAACAACTACCAGACTTTTAGAAGACATCTGAAGGCAGCCCTGTTCAGGGAAGCTTTTAATGTTTAATAGATTATTGTATTTTAATATTCTGTTGGAAGCTGCCCAGAGTGGCTGGGGAAACCCAGCCAGATGGGTGGGGTATAAATAATAAATTATTATTATTATTATTATTATTATTATTATTATTATTATTACAATGGCAAAAACATTATGCAATTACATAGACAGAGGGGTTTGTTACATCACGCTAGCAATACAAAGGCAACAGCCTCCGATTCTTGATGGCGTGAAAAAAGCCTCAGATGTAGTCCAAATATCAAATCTCTCCCCCGATATAAATTTTGCAGTCTGACATCTAGGCTGGTTCAACGCCACAAATGAAAGTGTCACAGCTAGAGATATTGCCAGTTGTCTCCTTTCCGCAGCATTTCAGTGGCAGCCGTTTCCTAGCTAAAGGGTAAGGCAGAAGGGTAAATCAGGCTGCTTTAACAAGAGCTTTAAGCATCAGCACGATTCAGATTGCTCTGAAGGAAAGCACAAAATTAATCTTCTTGTAGCTCTGTAAGCGACGCACCAGCATGCAAGGCTATGCTCAAAAGCTTTGTCTTGACAGACTATAGATGTTGTGTCACATAAAACACACAAGATTTGGTGGCTGTTGTGGCAGAGAGCGCAGAAGCTCCCTCTCTGGGGAGCAGTAAGCTGGACAATGCCCTTTCTGGCATCCGGCCATGGCAGGAGACATGCAACAATGTAGGAATGTAAATTGGCTCTTCTTAGGCAGTGTCTGAAATGCCAGGGCTGGTACTGAGCTTGTACATAACAAAAAAAGGGGGGATGACAATCCTCTTACACTCTCAGTATTATTATTTGTCTTTCCCTCCCTTTCCACACAGGATGTCTATTGTGATGCTTTCATTACACATACATACTCGCTAGGCCATTCCTTCATGTAACGTAGTATGAAAGCAAAAATCTAAGCATTTGAGACTATTGTAAAATTGGTATTTGTCGCAATACTTTATCCTTGCTAAGAAGGTGTACATTGATTGTCTCATTGTTTCATTTAAAAAACAGACAAACTGTTTTGAAAGTAGGGCAGATATAAAAGCACAAATAAAATAAAAGAGCAAAAATAACAGTGATGCACAGATTTATTTGCTAATTGTTCGGAGAAAGAATCAAAATATGATTAGTATTTTGTGGTGTTATTCAGAGAATGAATGCTAAGGGATAATTTGCATGGGGATTTTTTTTAATTGGGCTGATTGGTGGTGTGGAACGATGTTACACTTCTACAGATAAGTTTTTTCTTAATTAAAGAAAAAAGGCTTTCTGGTGTTTATATATGCAAACACGGAGCACAATCTACTATTGTTTAGGGTTTTCTTAGTTCTCCCACTGAAAACAGTGAATCATGATGTGTTCTGCCTATTCTCTTCTCTTATCTTGCTTAAAAAGATCACACAGCCTGTTCCACTGAGGCAGTTCCTATCCTGCTGCCATTTCCACCATCCATCCTTGGTTTCTTATTTCCAACATCCTTTACCGGTCCACTAAATCCATGCTCTGTGGTTGAATTTACCTGATTCATTTGGATACCAAATAGGGACGGGAAAATCTGCCAGTTTTGATTTCTCTTATATTCTTGTTTTCAAATCTTCAGGTCTCCACATTTCCACATCCATTTACATTATTTTATTTTTTAAAAGTCCTTATGAAAATTCACCAACATTTTAGCGATGATTTTTACTCTGCTTGGATAGCTTTACCAAATATACACATTCTTGCAAAGCAATGCTCCTTTGTATAATGCACATGTATGCTAGTTTCCTTGTTATATGCATTTCCATGCACACCTCACCCTAGCATACGCATTTTTGCATGTATTACTCCGCCAGAGAACTGCAAAGCAAAATTCGGCCATGTGTAGATTTTGAAAGGTGGCTGTGATTCGGTTCACATATTGCTTCATAGACTGCAAATTAGATAAATTCCCCTTTACATGCAAACTGGATCAAATTTCTCCTCCATTCCTGATACCAACCTGAGGCAACATTCTACCATCACCATCCTATAAGTGTCAATTTGTTCCAAGGGACCTGCTGTGCTTTCAAATGCTGCTCAGCCATATTCTCTGAAATGTTAGTTCCTGTGGAATAGTTAATATTAATTTTTCTATTTCAAGGTGCCTCTAGAAAAAAAATAATGCTGTAGGAGAATGGTAACGCACACACAATTCATGAACCAATAGGATGACAAGGTGGACATGGACTGTAGGCCTTCATTTTGGTGAGAAGAGAGATGGATGGAGCGTTGGAGCATGGAATTAAAACTTAAGTAAGCACAACTCTACAATATATCTGGATTTAAAATGGGATTCATCAGAAAGTAAAAAAAGAAGAAGTTATGTAACATTTTAAGAGCTGATTACATGTTGTAAATCAGCCCTGATTGATACAAACAGTGGCATTTATAGAAGTTGATTTATAAGAGGAGTGAGGTCAGAGTACTTATGGGAGAAACAGTGGATACTTTGGATACTTTCTGGGTAATAGGCTGCAGTTCTCCGTTCCCTTTCATATGGGGCAGTTGCTCCCATGAATCTGGGTCATTTCATAAAATAGGAACTAGCTCTATGAGTCGGCATAGAGGGGAGGGGGGAATCAAGGTTCTTTTCTACAGGCTTAACGTCATAATAATGAAGGTTAGTATTCCTGTTTGCACTGGCGGAGGAAGAGGGGGGTGGAGGAAGCGCACTGCCCCCGGCACCACGATCCCAGTGGGGCACCATCGTGGCTGGCCCCCCTGGGCGCCACGCCCCCGCAGACGGCACGTTACGCCCCAGGATGCGCACCACGCCCCGTGCAGGCAGCGTGCCACATTCCCGGGACATGCACCACACCTCCGGGACATGCCATGCCCCTGCGGGTGGGGTGCCATGCCCCCGGGACGCGTGCCACACCCCTGCCTGCTCTCCGCCCCCTGTGCCAGAGCATGAAGCTCTGCCACTGCGTTTGGAAAAGATATATTTGACAACTGCTTTCTAAGGTACTGTCTTTAAAAGACAAGGCATTTCTTATATGCTTTAGGAGGAAAGGGAGCCAGAAGAGCTTGAGAAAAATTATGAAAGGAACACACTTAACATTAACTGAAGGATTTTGAATGGAAAAAAGGGACCAGACTAGGATTTTTTCAAGGTGAAAGAAGAGCATGAGACTCTTAAACTCAGGGACATGGATTGGAGCCCCATGTTGGGCAAAAGATTTTTGCGTTGCAAGGGGTTGGACCAGATGACACTTGTGGTCTCTTCCAACTCTACAATTCTATGATTCTAATACTTTCCTTGTTTAGGGGAAAGAGGATAAAAATCTAGAAAAAGTCACTTATTCCCACCCCCACCGCAACACATGGCTGTACAGTCGTTCCTTGGTTTTCAAACAGCTTAGTTCTCGAACATTTTGGCTCCTGAACACCGCAAACCCGGAAGTGACTGTTCCAGTTTGCAAACTATTTTGGGAAGCTGAACGTCTGATGGGGCTTCTGAGGCTTCTGATTGGCTGCAGGAGCTTCCTGCAGCCAATCAGAAGCCACACTTTGGTTTCCGAACGATTTGGAAGTCGAAAGAACTTCCAGAATGGATTCTGTTCAACTTCCAAGGTACAATTGTACAAGGCTGGTTCCACTGCACTGGGCGCTGAGCTTAGGGGGGGTGCTGCAGGGTGCCACAACTATGACAGAGTAAATTGAGCAGAACAGAAGGGAAGAGGCAGGGGGAGGTGGTCTCAAATTTTGGCTTTGCACAGGAGACACTGCTGAAATTTGAAAGTACGGTATTCCATATTTCTCTGTTAATTATGGAGCAGCCCATTCTGAGAGGGCAGAGTGGGGATACTCTAGGGGAGGGACTGCAGAGAGTCCTGCTGGCTGCATGGATGAAACACTAAACTTGACATTTGATTGATTTCCAGAGTATCACACTTTTTCTTCATGGATTCCTAGGTCATTGAACAGAGCACACAACAAACGATGTCTGATGATGGATGCTGCATACATTGAGGCAGGGCTTTTTTCAGCTGGAACTCATTGGAACACAGTTTTGGCACCTCTCAGGTGGGTGCCATTACCATTATAAGAGAAGAAGGCATGCATTCATGGTGAGTTCAGGCACCTCCTTTCCTCAAAAAATAGCACTGCATCCAGGTGCTTATTGTGTGTTCTCAACATGCTGAGCATGAGAACCACTGCAGCTATACAATTATTCTTAGATTAGTCACTGTAAGTTGTTTTTCAAGAGCATGATTTCAGCCTAACATCCCCATCTTAAGAACAGATGAGCCACAGTTGTTCCGAAGCACACCACTTCATTGCAAAAACGTAAAACTAGATGGCTTTTGCAATGATGCTGCACTGTTGCATTGTATCAGTCCTTGCTGCAAAGAAGGGCTATTTATTCGGCATCGCAGATCAATTTACACAATCCAGACATTGTGCCAGATGAGCAAGGTAAAAAGCACTTTAGAAAGCAAAGCAGGTCAAGCTACAATAAACTGAAGGGGACAGCAAAATATGTAGCCAGATGTACTGTGGCAAATGTTTAGGATAATGATGCCATTCTTTAAACTCTTCAGATGCTTTAAAAGTAAGTAACAGCTCTATTACGCCCAATTTGGATACATTGGAACTATTAAGAAACATCAGCATTTCTTTGTACGTGCTGCTTTGCAGCTGAAATAGTGAACTTCGTTTTCCACTGTAAAATCTGTCCACTGAAATATAGCTTAATGGAACTCAGATTTTGTTACACTCCAGGAAACTTAATTTAGATTATCTTCAGATATTATGAGTACAGTATGGTTGCCACTGAAAACCTGCTTCTTTATGGTAGGAGCTAAAGCCATAATACGTGCAATGATATTGTTAGCCATTCCTATGCCTCTTGGGCACCTGGTTGGCATAATGACTTAACTTGAATCTGGTGGCAACCATTCCAAACTCATAATATCTAGAGTCAAACACAGTGTTTCAAAATGCAGAGTTTCCATCCTTATCATTCAATCAGGGTGTCAGTATTCTAGATATCACACTTTTTTCTTTTGAGATTTATTGCCTTGGACACAGTGCATTATCCCACCATACTTTTTCAGTATACTTTGGCTTCTTGTAGTTGACCTCTGGCTTGAGTTCAGGGGTGGATGCCGAAACATCCTTGATAATGACATCAACGAGTTGATAGCTTTTGCTTGATTTGATTACTTCATATGCAAGAAAGTATGGTTATTGCACTGTAAGCATGATTTTGCAAGCTTCTGAACAGTTTTTTTTTTACCAAATTGAAAGACATAGTCACAACAGGGCTCTTAGCTTTTTATGTTTTTAGATTAGCTTGGGTGGTGTACGCCACAACTCCCTATGTCAAAGGTTTTCAACCTTTTTGAATCCATGGCTCCCTTGGCCAACTACAGTGGTACCTCGGGTTAAGTACTTAATTCGTTCCTGAGGTCCGTTCTTAACCTGAAACTGTTCTTAACCTGAAGCACCACTTTAGCTAATGGGGCCTCCCGCTGCCGCCATGCTGCCGGAGCACAATTTCTGTTCTCATCCTGAAGCAAAGTTCTAAACCTGAAGCACTATTTCTGGGTTAGCGGAGTCTGTAACCTGAAGCATATGTAACCTGAGGTACCACTGTACATTCTTTCTGTGGCACCCCTGTGGGGCTCAGGAGCCCAGTTATGTCACCCCTTGACTACAAAGCTGGTAGCCTCTCAACCCTTTCTTGAACACCCTCCCTTGTGGAGTGTTCTCTCAGCCTCCTCTCCCCTCTCATTGGGAGTCCTCTGGGCAACAGCTGCTGCTACTCCTGATCTGTGAACTTCCTCCTGCCGCCCTGCCACCCCAAAGAGAGGTTCCTCCTCACACTGCCCCACAGGAGCCTGGGACTTATCTGTCCATTCCCAACAGCAAGGGCTGGCAGAGTGTCTTGCTGGGCTCCCTTGCCCGCTTGCTTGCTTGCTTGCTTGCTTACTCTGAGGCCACTTCAGCTCCTGGCAACCAGCACCCCCTGGTCAGCCCCAGAGGCATAAAAGGACGGAGGGAAGGAAAGAAGGACAGAAGCCAGTGTTGCCCGCAGCACACTGGTTGAAAAACACTGCCCTATGTATTCCCTCCTTCTGCCACCTGAGACAATTCAGTTTAACAGTTGCTCTTTACTTCCTATATCACAATCAGTTGACAAAATTATTTGTGTTGTCATTACCCCAAAGCTTAAACATATTTACTCTGCATGGTTAGAATTTATAACGGAATATGCTTAGGATCATAGCCAAAAGAAAGGATTATTGCCATTTGGTGCAAGACAATAAAGAAGTAAAATATAAGCACACTATTGCTGGCATTAAATTCCAAATATAATTGCAACTGGGGTTGTGTGGAGAGTTTAAGGGATGTGCTGGAAATATTGATTGAATTGAATGTGCTTAAAACATGACTTGTTCAAAACAGATTCCCCTTTTTTCTGTGAACTTCTCTGAAATGAACAGTGTATATACAGTACTCTAGTTCAACATCCATTCATTTCAGTGGGGCCTCCATAAGACCAATCCCCAATGGATTTTGTCCAAGAAAGAAAACCGAGTTGTTTATATATTCCAGAGCGCAGCAGTGAACAAAAGAGGCATCCTGCAAGAATCCTCCAGTGGCATCTAAGACCCAGAATGTCTGGAAGGATTACAAACAGATTAATAGTTCCAATTATTTACCCATCCAGAAAGATCCTATTTGTCCTTACAAATGAAGTATGAAGAGAAGCTGATAATTTGCAAATGCTGCATATTAGGGCACATGTGAATAGCCTACAGAATAAGTTAAGATATAAATCTGAGAGATAGAGAAAACCACAAATACAAAACGCCACGCAGCAGCCTATCTGAAGAAGAAGCAGTAACATCTATGAAAAACAATTATTCTCATGTAAGAAGCAACTTATCTTCCTAAGATCTGCTATGTCAGCAGATAGGCAATCAGAAGGGATGTATAAGCTGATGTTTTAACTCAGTCTCACAGCACGCACTATTTCACTAGCTTTTCAGGCAGCTATACTTTGCACTGGGGTTTGATACTGCAGCTGAAAAAAAAGTTGAGGCTGCTGAAGAGCCCAGAGACCATATTGCCTGTGAGTCCTAGAAGACCTGCTCCCTGCTCCAGACCAGGCCCAGGGGCAGCCCCACAAAGATTGCATTGCAGTAATCTAGTTTAGAGTGCATGAGCTGCAGCGGTGGGCAGGGCATTTGAAGTTCTCTTTTAGAAGAGCTCATTTTACTCAAACCCCAGAAAAAAATCTGATGTGAATGCAGGGTTATAACCATGCTATTACATATATCAGAGATGTATGAGAAGCATACAAGGAGAAGGGGAAGACAGAGGACGAGATGGTTGGATAGTGTTCTTGAAGCTACCAGTATGACCAGTCTGACCACACTGCGGGGGGCAGTGGAAGACAGGAGTGCCTGGCGTGCTCTGGTCCATGGGGTCACGAAGAGTCGGACACGACTAAACGACTAAACAACAACAATGAGAAGCATACCCAAAGAACTGAAGCTATGATTCAAGAGCAAACGGGTTAGAGATAGATAGATTATTTTGTTGCCAGCAAGTTCTTCACAATGTGCTTACATGAGATGAAAGAATGAGAACTTGATCGTTTTAAGGAACAGATGGGGTTTTGTAATGGTCTGCACAAGTGCCAGCAGAATCAGACACAAGGCACTGGCTGGATCTAAGTAGTGCTTGGCTGTAGTCACAATATAAGCAGCCTGGACTGCATAATTTTAGAGACTGTATCTTGAGGGGGAAAAAAACCCCATTCAGATACTCCACAGAAGTGGCAACCTAGCTAACTAAAAGGCCCTGAAAGGTATTTAAAATATGTACAGAGCTGTGTATGCTGGGTAAATGTGAGGAGAAAACAACAAGAAACCAAATCCAAATTGTTGTTCATCTGTTATTAAACTTCATACACGATGGAGGTTCTCAAGGGAAAATGGTCCCATTAGACATGTGATACATAAGGGAGAAAACACACCAGATTATTGTATATTTGACAGCAAAGCCTGGGTAAGAGATTATACTAAGTTGGAGAAGACTTTGCAGAATCTCTTATGATCCTTGTGGAAATAAGTCCACAAACAATCCTCACTCCGCTGCCTTTTATCCTATTCATCTCTTTTTATGGTTCCTAAGGTTTGAGTGATGGACCACTGTAGGATAATCTTCCTACTGAAGCATAAGGAACATGTGCTAAGCATGATGGGTGGGGTGGATCACCATAAAAAGTGGCAATGGTGATGGCAATTCCATACGAAGTGTCCAGTATGGAAGTATCCCTCAAAGACTGGAACTGGAGCAAAACCAGTGCTTGTGGGCAAAATAAATAAAATCAAAAAATTGTCCAGTAGCACCTTAGAGACCAACTAAGTTTGTTCTGGGTATAAGCTTTCGTGTGCATGCACACTTCTTCAGATACCTTCACACGAGCTGCAATACTCATCAGTGCTGACCATTGACTATGATGGATGAGAACAATGGAGGTTGGAGTCTAAGAACATCTGGAGGGCCGAAGGCTTTCCCCATCCCTGCCTTAAAGTAGACCTTCATATTCATTTAAATGCTGGGTGCGGGGGGAAGGTAACCTTACAGTTGTTTGTTCACTATCTATTTAAAATATTTCTGTATTGGTTTCCCCTCACTCCAAGCAGGTTATGCAAGGCAATTAATTACAAATCATTAACACTATTCTTTATGTTTTGATGTGATAATGATCATTACAATGATAAATACAATGAACAACAATCAATTAATTAAAACAGAACCATTAAAAATGGCAGCTGAGCATCATCAAAACAGTTTGTAATCAAATTGACAGCTCAGAAGCCTTCCAAAACAGTTAGATTAGACAACCCTCTTGAAAGGGCATGATGAGAGAAAACAATGGTTGACTTCACTACGGACATCATTCCAAAGCAATGACATTTTTACCTCACATAATGAGAATATACAGAGCAGGCCCCAGTCTAATGACTGCAATTGGTGCTGAGGCATGAAGAGGCAGAAATGCTCTCAGATGCATTTTTGTTCCAGATCATAAAAGGCTCAAAGGCAAGCACTAGAATCTTAAACTGGGCTTGGAGTTTACAGGTGGATTTACAGCCAGTGTGGGTACCAAAAAGAGAATACACTTTTGTTTCCCAGAATTTTCCAGGAGATGAGCCATGGCAACCTGCTCTACCTTCTGAGTTATCACCAATGACAACACCACACAGAACACAGTACAGCAGTCAATTATAGAGGTTATGAAAGCATGGATAAGTGTGGCAAGATCCTTTGTGTTCAAAATGGGGTGCAGACTTTGCAACAAAAGAAAGAGCTGATAAAAGGTCCCACTGACCTTGTGTTGTGAATGAAGAAAATCTAATTTTATTTATAGCATTTGTGGTGGAATATTATGAACCAATGAATCATTATTGTTTTGTTACATATAGTGTAATAGTAATGTGCGTATAAATTTATTTTTCTGTAAAGCTGTGTCAGACTACCCTGCAGATAATGACTTGGGAGCAAGACAGAAGCTATGTACCTTTAAAACATATTACCCCAAATAATTCTGGGGGACTGTAGGTGCTGGGAACTGTAGCTTTGTGAGGGGTAAACTACAGTTCCCTGGATTTATTTATTTGTGTGTGCCCAAATGCTTTAAATGTATTTTTAATGAATGATGTGTACACAGCCTCAGAGACCAGGGAGCAGAAATGTAATAGAGTTTCTTTAGAGTTGAAAATCATGAGGCAGAATCTCATACAAACATAGCTTTTAAGGGAAAAACCAAACTGATAGTGCATATTACCCTGAGCTGCCAGGTATAAGAGGAATACTTACTATCTGTTTCACCTGGGGGAAGCGTTTATCCTAGATTTGCTGAAGTATTTGCATATCCATAATTCTCCATGGCAATTTCCAGAATCCCTGTCAAAGATACCTGAAGTATAGCCTTCCTGTTGTCATTGGCACCTACTTATTTCCTCCCACATTCAGGCAGGGCATTTCAACATCACTGAGAGAAATACACCCACAATTTATATATCTGTTTATTAAAATACTTAGATACTGCCTGCTATGCAGTTATCTCAGTGCACAATAACAATGTCATAAAGTAAATCCAACTGAAATTATTAAAATACAGTGAAAGAAACAATCTGGCAGGAACTATCTCCTTAAATTTCATAATGGCTTCCATGAGTAGTCAGCAAAAGCTTCCGAACCAATATTAAGGGCAGCCCCACACAGAATGCATTAAAGTGATTGGTAATCAAGATGACCAATGTGTCAGCCGCTGTAGCAAGGCTGTCCTTGTCCAGGAATGGTGCTTCGCACACCTGTGGCGATGTGGGCCTCCAGCAACAAGGGCTTTAGTAGCATCCCACAAGACTAAGTCCTAACTGTTGTGAAATAGCATTCAGGAATCTCTAAAATTCCATAAGTCTCTGGGCATGGAGATTCCTAATGGTTCTCCTTCCACTACCGGGGCATGCTAAGAGGCTTATCGGAAGTCCTCCTACATTCAGGTCATCCCTCCCAAACCCTGGGATAATAGCCAAATCCAGGGCATGTCCTGCCCTGTGAATGGGCCCCATAACAAGCTGGGACACCTCCATGGTTGAAATTGAAGCCACAAAATCCTGAGATGAGCAGAACCGGTTGTCCTGGAACTCTCCAAGACCTAAGACTTCATCTGCCGAAGCTGCTGTGCAGCCGGCTGGGTGGTAGACCAACAGCAGCCTCCATCTGACCCTTTAGATGTAGGTCCTTCAATGCCACCCCAGAAGTAAGAGATGGAATCTTCATCAACCACAATGACCCCCGTCCCCCCTTCCAGCTTGTGCCAGTGCTTCTTCAAGAACCTTAGTGGGCACAGCTGAATCAGGTCTGCCCCACCTAGCTCGCTTGCTTGTTCATCCAGGTCTTGGGTACAGTGGCAGAGCCACCAGATTCCCAAGGAATGGTGGGAGGGCTATAAAAGGGAAGAGACCCTGTGTACTTCTAATTCACTTTATCCTCCTACCTGTAAACACTGTTAGATGGCACCTCCTCCCACATTCCAAGCACACAGGCCGAAATCCTGTGCATGCTTCCTTTGGAGTAAGCCCCACCAGGGTTTACTCCTGAGTAAGCATGCACAGGATTGCGCAAGGCAAATGGCAACCATGTGACCTGCTGTTCTCAGGTGTTGCTTGCTTGCTTTTCACTTCTAATGCAGATATGTCTTTTTGACGCCTATTTGGACAGGCAGTGCTGTCAGAATCAATTAAGCGCCTGTGTTCCAGACCACTTGCCCCTTCTGAATGAAGAGAAGGTTAGTTAAATCGATGTGATGACTGAAAACAGAAAAAATTATATTTTGTCAAGTCAAAAAAGCCTCATATCTTGTACAGAGAGAAGGACATCGCCATTCCTGCTCCCCTAAGCCAAGATCACAGATATGTGCCTATGTACTGAAGGTGATATGAACATGCCTCTTTTTCTGGAGGGCAGGAAGCATAAGAGTGAGTGCAAGCGATACAGTGAAGCTCCAGGGGAAACCGTTCCAATTGCTTTCCCCGTCAAACCTCACTGTCAGACGCTGAAATGAATATGATGATAGGTGGATGGTTGAACCCATCTTGGCCTGAGGTTAACTGAAGCTGAATTGGGAAAGTTGGAGGAAGAGATGTGACTAATTATCAGATCCGCGGAAGCAATTGTTTGTGCAGCCTAGTCTGGGAAGGGAAATTGCACATCACATGAAAGGCCGAGTTTAAGGGGAGCGGGAATCCCTTGAGGGCTGAAGGCAAGCTTACAAGTCGTGCTCGGCGCCTGAACCATCCAGAATTAACATTCTGAGGCAGCCTATCTCTGTCAGGAGCTGTGCCTTTAGCAAGGACTGTCTTGCGATTCAATCCTTAGTGTACCTGCCTGAAGGTGGATGTCACATTAGTAAAGCGAAATTTAGACTCCCGCAAGGTAATACAGGTTGCATTATAGGGAATAAAAGGAAGAGAGAAAAAGAACACAAAAACACATTTTCCAGGATCATCTAAGAATATGGCAGAAGCCCCCTACCATTTCTCTCTTAATATCTCTCATAACGTAGGTGCAGTAGACAACATTTTCACTACACGACACCATGCTCTACATTTAAAGAACATTAAAAGCATCCCTTCCCAACAGAATCTTGGAAAATGTAGTTTATCCCACACAATTTTTCACTTCATGTTGTTTAGTCATTTAGTCGTGTCCGACTCTTCGTGACCCCATGGACCAGAGCACGCCAGGCACTCCTGTCTTCCACTGCCTCCCACAGCTTGGTCAAACTCATGCTGGTGGCTTTGAGAACACTATCCACCCATCTCGTCCTCTGTCATCCCCTTCTCTTTGTGCCCTCAGTCTGTCCCAACATCAGGGTCTTTTCCAGGGAGTCTTCTCTTCTTCACTTGAGCTCTCTTCTTCACTTCATAGCTCCTTAAAAACTACAGTTCCCAGGTTTCTTTGGCCTGGGTGGGTGGAATAAGCTTTAAATGTGCTTTAAATGTATGGTGTGTACACAGCCTGATTCACTCTTTCTAGCTGCTTTATTTCGGTTACAGCTGCTTCCAGTTGTGTGCCTGCCAACGGGCTATAAATGGAAACGATAGTTGCAAACCCTCCTGTTTGGCACCAAAGCAGAACAAAAAACCCACCTTGTATATAACATATACAAGGTGAGGGAGCTGAGCTGGGGGTGTATGGGATCTCCGCTCCAAAAGAACTTTGTATAGGGATTTTATTCCCTTGGACAATTTATGCAATCTTAAATTACCTTCCTCTAAATCTGTGGATAACTGGAGGATGTGAAATAGATTATTATTTTTTCCTGAGCAAAAGAATATTGCTGATGCATGGTGATATGAAACCTATAGATTTCTCGGGTTACAGCAGGCACAATTTTACAACTTGGAAGTAGGATTATTTGGGTAACCGAGTATAAACAAGACAGAAGGAAGCAAAGATTATCTGCTTAAACGTGCACAAAATTTTGGAACTGTTCCACCAGGCAGAGAGAATGTCCACCCATGTGTCTGATTCTGTGTTTCTCTGAAATAATTTTGTCACTATAGATCATTAAGAAATCATTGCCTCTTTAAAAAACTGAAGCAAATCTGTGGATTTTCTTATATTATGAAGAGCTATCTGGTCAAAGTAAGTTGTGAAGATAAAGAACCACAACAAGGAAGAGAGCCTTGAAGTTGCCCATCAGCAGTTAGGACTTTGGCAGCAGACCATTCAGGCACACGGGCCAATTGGCCAGTCTTACCTACTGAAATGTATTATATTTCTATTTAAATTACAGCAATTATTTCTAAATTTGTATCAATACAATAGCATATGCAAATTATAGGCAATTCAGTGTCCTGATCTCTCTCTCTCTCTCTCTCTCTTTTTTTTTGGTGATGCATTTCAATGTTTGACAACACATAAGTCCTGCTAAGGGGATGTCCTATCCCAGAACTCCCCGTTTATTTATTTATATGGTTGCTCACTTATGTGGATCCCACATCAGAGGCTCCGGCCCCTGTGATACTAGGGTTGCCATATTTAAAAATCAAAATTCCTGACAACCGCAAAATTGTTGATCTTCCATTCCCAGGTGTGGAAGCTGTTTTCGCTGCTTTTTCCATTGTGTTGCCATACAACTGGGTTTTCCCTGACATTTTTACATTTTAGCAAAATCCCCCCACCCCCGACGCCATTTTTACACGTGAGAACCAGGACATGTCAGGAATTTTCCTGACGTATGCCAAGCCTAGTGAACCTAAAGGCAATTCCGAACTCAATGTACGCTTGCATGGAGAACTATCCATTTATTACTTACGTCAGAGTAGTGAATTGGATAGAATGTAGGTTTTAAATCAGGCTGACCTGGGTTCAAATCTCTGCTCAGCTATAAAGCTTCACCCAATAATTGTCTCTCAGCCAAATCCACCTCCCAGGATGTTTTATTGCAGGTACAGCCTGCAACATGCTCTTAACAAAATGGTAGCTCTTTGTGCTGGACTTTTTCCGCTTTAGTTTCTCCTGCAGTGCTTCTCCAATGCTATCACAATATTGTTGTCTGGTGGGGAAGCACTCTTATATGTGAGGATAAATGGAGGACAAATCCAGGTATGCTTTCCTGAGTGCGTAAAGGAAACTGTGGGATATACATGTAGGAAATAAAACTTTGTGCTTTGGTGCTTATACTCTTTGGGAGGAAAATGCTTTCAGAAAGAAAGAATGGGACAGGGAGATTCGGTAAACAATGTCTTTGCTGTGAAAAAGAAAAGAAAAGAAACAGGCTGCAGATTTTCAGCCAACGCATATACCTGCAACCCTTGTACTAGGTTTGTTGGAAGCACCCTGGCTTTTCAAACGTACCTTCTCGACATTCAGTGAGATACAATACAATTCCAGGAGGAAACATGGCTAAATAATGCCCTGAGAAAGGAAAGCTTGTTCTGCAACTGCCAGTACGTGAAGAGGAATCCTTTCGCCATGTACCAAATGCCTTTCATAAAGGTGAACATCTGCAATGAATATGCCAACCACCTTTGATGAATGTGTCATTCAGAGCTTTGCCACACTACAGAGAAAAGCTCTGAGGCCCCGTTTAATATAATGGCCTTTTCTTTATGGATGAAGAAGGCTGCCTATAGCACAGCATCTTATTCAGTGGGGGGCCAAGACAATGCCGAAATCAAGATGTTCATCATGCTCTGTCTTTATTACTTTCTTTTAACGTGCATTAGGTTAGGTCCCTCTCTAAATAAAGAGCCCCAGTTTAAATGAGTGAAGGGGTGGTTTTTTAAAGTAGTATTACTATTCATAATTATGAAATTCCCCAGCTGATTGGCACTCAGAAACACTTCATATAAAAATTAATGAATATAAAGTCAGTGCTTTTTTCCCCAGGGGGTACTCAAGGGGATGGGGTACTGGCACCTCTTTTTGTTGTTGTTAAAATGTGTGGCACTTATTGTAACAGCTTCATGGTGAGTACCGGCACCTATTTTTACAGGGGGAAAAGCACTATATAAAGCCATAATGAATTTCAAAACCCTTTGTTTGGGAGGGGGGAGCTGAAAGGGAACAAAGTGCCAGGATATTTCATACAGAGAAATGTCTTTCAGGAGGGTTGATGGCGGATTCAAATGCGACGGAGACACCTCACAAGGCAAAAATTTCTCCCAAGAAGCTTCTGTGGCCCAAAAATTTCTGTTTTCCTTCCAGCAACAGTGTCAGCTTTTATAAATCCATTCAGCCTGATTAAACATGACTTTGAACAGTGGGTGTTTCTGTGCTTGTCTTTATAGGTAGAATTAAACGTTGGTGCAGTCGATGTAGCGCCAGGTATTTGTAGGCTACGTGTGTGAAATTACATCGTGCGCACACCCAGCACAAGTATATGGTGCAAACCTGGCTAGATTTATCAGCTCTGTATAAGCAGCAGCAAGAAAACCTAAATTAGAGGTTGCTAAGTTACAAACCAGATAAGGCTAAGGCGTGTTTCCAAATTTATATAAATACTCTGTCTTAATTTCAGCAGAAGGGTCTCATGTAGTCTTGGCTGAAGATGGTACTAGCATGGAATAGGTTAGCTTATAAAATGGATTTATCTCTTGCTCTCTGCAGGGCCTTACTTCCAGCTATATTTCAAAGAGGCATTACTGCATTCAGATCCTATTACAACATATAATGTAGGAGAGAAATAATGTCTAATACCCAGCATGGGAGCTTTCTAATGGTAATACACTTTATCCCACATGCCACCCCCAAAGATACGCTGTGCTGCCCTGGAGTAGGAGCTCCTGGCAAATAACACACAAATCTGTATATCCTGACAACACGAGGAAAACAGGCCCCCCCTTTTTTACAAAGCCCGGAGAACAGAGATGCCTTCATACACACAGATAATGTAGACATTAATCCACTGACTGAGGGAATGGGATTTGAGCTGTGCAAATTCTAGTTCAAAGGAGAAAGCCTTCTTAGTCGTGATGTCTTTGTTATCAATGTTTAGCTAATAAATGACTTAATATGAACTACACGGCTCTGATTGGCTTACCGAATGGATTTGGATTCCTCTAAAATTACAGCTGGCACCCTGTTAAGAGTGATCAGGAAGAGGACTTGTGCTCAAGACCTAAAGGGGCAAGGTCTTTAACAGAGGCACCCTTATCCCAATTTGCCATTTAGACAAGTAACCTTGACACTTGTGTGGAGATATTAGCTCCAGCTAGCTATTAAAGAGGTGGTGGTCTTGGTATGGGTGCAAGGCTGTTGATCTTTAGAGTAACTACTGACCTCCTGATGGTGAAGAATATATATATATATATATATATATATATATATATATATATATATAGTGCAAGTTTCTGCAGTTTTTGTTTAAAAGCTTGAAGCTTGAAAATATGTATCTTCAACCTGTGTTGGGGAAATCTGTGCTGTGTGCTCTGCCATAGTGATGTCGATGGGGCAACTGCTGATGCAGGGCAGGTTTTAAAATATTTTCCCATTGGGATGGAAATTATTTCCACTACATCCAAGACTGCTGTAAAATTGAACCAGTGGCAAGGAAGTGGTCACAATCTGGGGTAGCATAAGATTTGGCATGAGTGTGCCTTCCCTCGGACCACCCATAATTCTGCTGCTTCATTCTGCCAATGTATTTTCACCAGCTGGTTATTTTCATTGGTTGGCATATCTTTTTGTGCTGGTGGTTTGTCTCAATTTTTGCCAGTGTTTGTCACCAAATCCTGCAGACCTTCACCTGACAGACCCTGGGTATAGGAATTTCATTCTCTTATTGTTTTAAATAAGCGTTAAGATTTTTTTTTTTTTTGCAAATCAGTTGAAAATATGGCTTTTATATTAGCCATGAAAACTAAATGGCGCCTACATGATTAGAGGCAGTGTTCCATTCCTGGATGCGGGAGACAAAAAACCAGGGGAACTGGTAAGCTTTTGAAAACGTATGGCTGGCCACAATGCTAGATTTCCTTTGATCAGATAAAAAACTGCACTTTTTGTATCTTGTAAACACAACATTACAAATGGATATTTCAGAATCATAGAAACTCAAGTTAAACTTCCAGAAACATTCACCAGCACCAAATCTGTATTGAAACAAATGGACAATATTATAAGATAGTCCACTTTAGTGACTTGCCTCGTCTTCCAACATTTTAACATTCTGAATTTCTTTGTAATAACAGGACTTATTACAATATAAAAGCAAGAAAATGCACACAGAAACACACACAAAAATCCCACAACCTTTGGTAATGTCTCTCTTTTCCTGTGAGTAGAATGCATCTTAACTTTAAAAGTCTCCTCAGACATATTCCACTACCAAGAATACACTAAAGCTGCTTTTGCGTTTGTTGTGATATTGCTAGTGCCTCCATGCTGAGCTACTCGAGAGAATCTGAAGAGAGATCCTCTGTAATGCAAATCCCCCTTCCCCGGTTCTTAGTATAGTACAGCTGTTACAGGCAAGAGGCGTGCTTTGAATACATGATTTTTCTCCCACCCCCACCCAATAACGCACACCTTCATTTTCCCTTTCAAACCAGTCCTTTACCTTGCCTTGATATCTGGTTGTAGGATTATCTCCCGACTCAGCCTTTTAGTCACTAGCCACACGTGAGCAGCCACTTGGTGGTTACTTTGTGCAACTGACGAGGAATTAACTTTGCTACCTGTCAGCTGTTAGCTGCTGGTTATAAACGTTCTTCTCATGTCACACCAACAGCAATGTGTGTGTTCAGATTGACCAAGGGCCTTTACTTGTGGCAGAGCTCCTGATTTGAATGCATAAGGTCTCAGGTTTAGGCCTTGACACCCTCAGGTGGGTCTGGGAGACACCCCTGCATGAAACCTGGAGACCAACAGTCATGCAACATGCAATCAGAACTGTCTCTGCCACCATTGCCATTGAAAGTCTGATACTAGTATTATTTCCAGCAGACTGAAAAATTAGAAATTGGAAGCTCAGCATGGTTGTGGTATCTGGATTTTGCTAAGCAAAGCTGCTGGATTTGATGTTATTTGTATGACCTCCCCCTCCTCACGACTAATTCTTAACATTAAGAAGCTTTTTAAATATGAATTTTGCTCTATTCAATCAGTTTCCTACCGATCAACAGCTCTTTGTTTTATAAATACAAATTTTTCCTCATTATGGGAACTGGCCTTAAAAATATGGTTTTTCTACTTACACACACATGGAAGCTCATTTTGCTGCGTAACCACTGGTCCACTCTTTGAGGGTTTACTAGAAAAATTAGGTCATCCTGTCGGACAGAACGGTACTAGGAAGACAATGACCCTACTTCTATCAAAGTGAGGATAACAAGCAAACCCTACCTGAGATACTGTAAAATGTAGAAAGATTAAACATTTAGAAGTACAGTGGTATCTCGGGTTACAGACACTTCAGGTTACAGACGCTTCAGGTTACAGACTCCGCTAACCCAGAAATAGTACCTCAGGTTAAGAACTTTGCTTCAGGATGAGAACAGAAATTGTGTGGCGGCAGTGGGAGGCCCCATTAGCTAAAGTGGTACCTCAGGTTAAGAACAGTTTCAGGTGAAGAATGGACCTCCAGAATGAATTAAGTTATTAACCTGAGGTACCACTGTAGATGGTTTTGGGATATGAATGATTAGACATTTGCTCTAAGCAGCAGGAACCCACTCACTTAAGGACAAATCACACCCTAAGTTGGTGCAAATAACCCACGGTCCACTCTTGACCCACAATGCTTTTGGAGTTCCCAAGACTCCTTCCAATTTGTTACCTTAACTTTTTAAAATTGCTCCTATTGTTTCCCCAAATGATGCCATGATGCCAAAAGCTTTATTTCTGTAGCCCCCAACCCCACAAAGTTTTTTCATTCTATTACCCTGCCCCCATGGGGCCTATGTTGAACATGCAAGCTCGTGTTGAAGGGAGCAAGCTCATGCACACTGATCCAGTCCCCTATGAAAAAATGGTGCATGTACAAATTGTATTTGTACAGATGCTGTATGTGCAACAATGGAACCTGCCCATTGAAGAGCTCCCAGTTTTCTGCCCATGCTGATTGAAACTGTTTTATTCTTCTCTCCCCACTGGATTTTATCATGAGCCCTGTGCTATTCTCTCACTGCAGAATTTGATTAGCTAATATCACACATCGCCATCTTGGCTGCTGTTATGCAGATGTGACATGGGCGATGACCGTCTTCCCTACAGGACTGATTATGCGTGATTGTCAGAGGGAGTCTCTGTGCTATGGATATATTATATCTAGCAACCTCCTATGTCTCTCAGGAACAGCTCGCTTTCATACAAAAATGATATTGTGACTGTCATGCCGCCAGAAAATGTACATCACTGTAACGCAATTGTGTGAAAACTTGCTTTACATGGCAAATTACCCAGAACATGAGAAGACATCTAGGTGGGAGTTCTTTTCCTCATTGAAATGTATACCTCCTGGAATCTTGACACATTTGTGTTAATTTATGCTTTAGCAATGAGTGATCTAAGTTACTGGAATTGCCAGTGAAGTCTTTTAAAATATCAGTTTTAAGATCTCAGCTCTTTTTTTAAAAAAACCCTCTTGTTGCTAATGGCAGTACTATACGTGATCTCATCAGGGTTGGCGAAGGGGACAGAGGAGAGGCATACCTATCGCTCTGTAACCGAACTTGGTTAGTGCTGAAATGATTCATACTGATTCCTGGCCCTCCTCTGCAAATCATGCTGCCTCTTCAATTTTGTTCTGCATTTCCAGTAATCAATTCAAATCTCTTTGGAAGTCGCAGTGTTTACGTGTAAGCATACACAGTACAGCCTCCCTGGTATAATGAGCAAACCACTGTGTGCATTTCAAAAGATGAAATACATTGTAAATAAAGCCTCAGTAGGGGTTGGATATTATATATCTGAATAAAGGTATGGAGCGGGGGGTGGGGCAGATCTAGAGAGATTATCTGTTTCCTTTCCTCATTGTAAGCGTTTCAGAGAGAAAGTGCGTGTGTGAAGTAATTTTACATCCTCACAGAAATTATTTTAACAGCTCAGGAAGGACTAGGAATGCACGTTAATTATATTACCTCAAGCTTAGAACAATCAGCAATTTCGCCTTTGGGATAATCCCTGCAGGGCTAGTAGCACACCAACAGCATTTTATGCTCTGCAGGGCTGCAGGTTTCATGCAGAGCTTACGGTAAGATCTAGGTCCGAAATCACCACACTAGCACGCAGTGTGCTTAAACTCCTTGCAAGATTGATTAGGAATTGTTGCTGCTGTTTCAAATGTAAGGTATTGGCACAGCAGAGTGGTCCCTTGCTTTAGTCCATGGGACATGACCCTGCTAAAATGAAAAATGTCAAATAAAGGTTGTAATTGTTCCCCACCATTGTGGATAATCACAAATATTGCCTCCCCTCCCTTATAATTGGACATCTAGGCATCTGGAGGCACCTCATTGTGTTTCTAGATAGATCCAACTTTAAAAACAGAGTCATGACAGATTTTTTCCCCTGAGGGAAGCCCAGCATCTTCCTGTCTCTGCAATATTAAGTGACAGACCAACAAATCAGCACGTTGAACAGTGCTTCACTTCTAAGTTTTGTTCTACCAACAGTGGTTCATTATCCACTTTGTCTTTATATATTTTTAAGTGTTTTTATTCTGTTAGATATTCATGCAAAACTTATCCAGAGATGGAGAGGACATGAGTTTACGTAGGGTGGGCTAGATGTCAAATTTTGCAGAGCGCAGTCCTATATTTTGAAGGGCTGCCCAGTCTAAGTCTGGTTTGAAGATCTACAGTGGTACCTCGGGTTAAGTACTTAATTCGTTCTGGAGGTCCGTTCTTAACCTGAAACTGTTCTTAACCTGAAGACCACTTTAGCTAATAGGGCCTCCTGCTGCTGCCACGCCGCCAGAGCACGATTTCTGTTCTCATCCTGAAGCAAAGTTCTTAACCCGAGGTACTATTTCTGGGTTAGCGGAGTCTGTAACATGAAGTGTATGTAACCTGAAGCATATGTAACCTGAGGTACCACTGTACAACCGTAAAGAGGATGTCAGGAGTGTGTGCAGGAGCCAGGCCCTGTGACCAGTAGAGCTTCGCAGGACTGGGGTCTTCCTAAGTTTGTTCTGGAGAGGCAAGGCACGGCTGCACAGGTGAGGCCGGTTGGTAACTCACTGCACCTGGTGGCAAGAGCCGGGAAGGGATATAAGGTCAGCATTTCCCTTTGGCTCTTTGCCACAGCAACACGTTTCCTGCCTTGCTGCGTTTGGCTCCTTGCTTCCTGATCCTCGGACCTCGGCTCCTTGCTTCTCAACCCTCGGACCCTTGACTTCATGACTCCCTGCTTCCTGACCCTCGGACCCCTGGCTTTTGGATTCTCATTCCTGCTCCATTCCTTGCCCCTGGTCCTGATGTCCTCAGCCAGGACTTTGATCGCCTGTAGACCAGAAGAGGACTGCGGAGGGAGCGCACCGCCCCTGGCAGCGCGATCCCGGTGGGGTGCCATCACGGATGCCCCTGGGATGCACACCAGCCCTGCCCCTGCCTGCTCTCCGCCCCGCCCCCCCGGTGCCGGAGCATGAAGCTCCGCCACTGGTTGGACCATGAAGTTTGTTTGTTGATCACATCTATATCCCACCTTTGTCTCCAAGGAGCTTAAGGTGGCATACATGGTTCTCCTCCTCCTCATTTATTTTGCACAACAGGTATGGTTTTCCAGATCCTAGTCTGGCACTCTAATCAGTACAACATGCTGGCTCATCAACAGGTAGAAAAACACCTGGGCAGCAGACTGAACACGTGCACAGGCAACCTATCCACAATCTTCTCCGCTAGAATGAGATGTACTTTCATTCTTATGTGTTATTATAAATTATATTTCTATTTAAATTATATTAATTCATAAATGTGCATGTGTAAAATTAATATAAATTAAATTAAGATATGGAAACATTATGCGACTATGTCATCATTTTGGTAAAGTGTGCCCGTCTTTCTTTGGCAATGCATAATTGGCCACCCCAGAGATCAGTGAATCAGTACTGCATACAGCTGGCTTCTGCCGCAAATTTACCAAACTGTGTTTCCCTACCACCACCCTTCGCTTGATATTGGTGAGAAAATGGCTTGTTTGAACAGAACGTGATCCCGGGTGACCCTATTGCTCAAATAATGCTACATTAGTATGCATTCCAGTTTCTCCAAAATAAAACCAAAGTATCCTTCTAACCGTCGCATATAACAAGACAAGAGCACCGGTAAGTGCAGGAGGTTTAGATTCAGAGGAAATTTGGAATACAATTGATAGAAATAGGTTTGCTTTCAGGAAATCGGTTCACTTAGAATTCAAAACACACCCAAATGTTTTGCCATCAGAACCATCAGAGACCCTTTTCTGCGTCTTCCCATCATTTGATGTTAAGCAGAGGATGACTGGAGAGAAGGCCCATCACTTATGGAATGCCCTCTTCATCTCCCATGTCATTCTGGCACCAGGTGAGTTTGTTTTCTTAAAAGTTACACTCTAGCATGTGGTGTAAGCTGCTTTTAACCGTGGCTTTATCCGCTCTGCTAAATTTTATTGTCTACTGTGACTGCTATTCTTCTATTTTTATGGTTTGCAGAAGTCTGTCACACTTAATCAGAAAGTATTCTTAGAGCCGAAGCTTCTTTTATTAAATATTTTTGAAGATCCAAACAAGGAACTACTGCTCAAAGAGTTGAACATGCTTTTATTAATGGCAGGGAAAGTGTGCTGCATAAAGAATATTAGGACTGGTATTAATGGGAAAAGTCACAATATTAGTCAAGGCTGTAACATGGCCAGACTCATTTAATTGCATGTGGCTCCATATATTTCCTCTGTAAATATCAATGTCTGCAATACAACAAGCAGCCATATGCAATAATAGCCATCGTTGTGTTGTTTTGACGCCTGCTAAAAAGCATTTTGTTTAGGCAAGCCTATGCAGACGTGTACCGTAATTTTATTATACGTACTTTTTCTCAAACTGTTTGTTTTATCTATATTCTATTTGTTTTAAAAGTTATCAATTTTATCAGTATTTTCTCATGAATATACTATTTTATGTAAGTCCTTTACCCAAGACTTATTATTATTATTAAGCAGACTGTAAATCTTGTTAAAGAAATAATAAGTACATATTGTATGTCTTTTTTGATAGGTTAGCTGAGACATCTAGGGGAATTTAACGGAGCAGGATCAGAACTTGCTACCTTCCTTATTTTCTGTATTGGTTTGTGCTGTGCCTGTCTGCTGACTGCTTAGCATGCATTCCTATTACCTGAGAGTAAGCTTCACTGAACGAAACTGATTAAGTTCTGAGTAGACATTTGTAGGATTTCACTGTAAGTTGTTACAATTTGATTTATTTTGGAGTACAGTGGTACCTCAGGTTACATACGCTTCAGGTTACAGACTCCGCTAACCCAGAAATAGTGCTTCAGGTTAAGAACTTTGCTTCAGGATGAGAACAGAAATCGTGCTTCGGCGGCGCAGCGGCAGCAGGAGGCCTCATTAGCTAAAGTGGTGCTTCAGGTTAAGAACAGTTTCAGCTTAAGAACGGACCCCCGGAATGAATTAAATACTTAACCTGAGGTACCACTGTATTTAAAGCCTGGCTGTCAACTATAGTTCTTGAGGTGGCTTGCTATATATTTAAAACACAATAATAATAATAAAAACAAAGTAAGAGACTTGCCTCTTATTTTGTAATTTGAATCTTTGTTATATTTGTTGTTCTTTTAAAATATTGTGAGCTGTCCTGAGGGTTGTTTACTATGGAATGGCTAAATAAAATTATTTTGAATGAATGAATGGATGAATGCAAAAACAAACTTGATGTGCCAAAATAACATCATGGGAATTCTTAGGAATTATTAGTTCACTTTCAACACTGAATATATAAATAGCTATAGTAATAATAATTGTGGGCCTGATAATACTCTGAAGTGGAAAACATGTATCATTTGAATAGGCCCTGTCCGTTGTGAACTGAGGTTGCATTATGAAAGCCAGTTTAGGAATTCTTTGGCCTTGATTCATGCTCAGAAAAATCCCCTGAGCTGAACTTGCTTGCCAGTGGTTAGGTATCAGTTTCAAAACAAAACAGTGTGTAAGTGTTTACCCTCTGTGAGGAGAGGCTTAAATTATGTTTTTCCTCCATTTGTTTTTACCAGAAATTATCAACTAACAATGCAAATCCCCGCTCTGTTGGAATGGCTGGAAGAGAACAGGGTAAGATCAGTACAGTATACAAGTGACGTACAATATTGTGAGGGGGAAAATAATAAGAAAACAATGTTTTTGCCCATTGTTGGGCTGAATAGAATTCAGGAAACGTGGGCTAACAGCTGGATGCAGGTGTGCCCAGTCTACAAACAACATTGTCTGCAACTTGATGAGAGTTTCCAGCAACATCTAGAAATAGTTGTTTGTGCCTCTTTTCAAAGTGTTGGGTTTCATTAATTAAAATATACCCCACATAAAGAGAAATAAGATTGTTTAAAGACATCAATTGAATCCCTTCCTTTGCCCTTACTTTAAGTAAAAAATATTTATTAAAGGTTGGATACATAGAAACACAAAACGTTCCAGACCATGATACATATGTTCGACTGGGCTTTCTATAGTATTTGTGCCATAATAATATACACCACACAAGCTCTGTGTGGAATAGAGCCAATGGAGGATAAGCAGTGCTTGGGATTCTCCAGAGCCATAAATCGTCTCTTCAGGTCATATCCCTCACCCAGCCCTGCTGTGGCCTCTTTGGATGCTTTCACATGGCCAGAATGTGATAATAGCATTTTGCTCACCTAGATGACTGGAGAGAGGTGTGTGGGTATGCATAGACACCTCTGGCTTTTGCCTGGCTGGAATATAGCCTGCTAGAAGGGTAAGAGCCACATCCATTGCCCCACCCACTTTTGCTTCTTCCCCTGCCCACTTTTCTCTCTGGCCGCAATGTCTACAGCTACATTAGTAAAGAAACAGTGATTTGTATGCGCTATAAACATGCAACACCAGATGGTGCCAGAGAGCAGGAAATGTTAAAACGCAATTTTCCGTTAGAGGTTTTTTCTTTCTTTCGTTAGAACAATCTAATTTCTTATTTATAGCATTTTTTCCTGTGTTTAGATCCACCCCAGTTCCAGAGGGCAGCCTACATGGGAATCTCACCCTCAAGAGGGAAATGACTTAAAACGTGGTTTGGGTGTTCAGTTCTCACGGTACAAATGTATTTTTGGATCATGGCAGAGAGGTTAATTTACTTGATTATGACCAGCGTTTGGCACCATCGGAGAAAGAACCCAGAACTTCCTCTGCGTTTTTGTGAAGAAGATAATCAACATGTTGTGTGGTGATCATCGAAGCACCATATTGGGAATGTGAGGTGGAAGAATTGGCAGCATTTGTACTGGTTTCAGGGATTTTAATTGTTAGGCCCAGAACACCTCAACTTTTGTCATAATGGGGCATGTGCTATTCAGACACCCAGGCTCACCTGGAGTCTATTGTTCTCAGCGAAAACCACAAGCACGTAATGCTGTGTATTTCAGATGTCCTCTAGCTTCCCACTTAGCCAGGTCTGCTAAGTGTCTGCTTTGTAATGTAGGCTAGGACAATGGTTCTTCTGGAAGATTAGCAGAAGGGAGCGTGTCTCTCTTCCTCCCCTTCCCCTGGCTGGAGATGTCACTGGGGGTGTATGAAAGAGAACAGTCTTGGTAATAGACATGAAAAAAGAGAGACAGAGGCCTGTCTTGCTGTCTGCATAATCTAAAACTATTGCTTTGGTGGCTCCCTCCTAATGGGGGACCGTGATCTGTTGGAGAGTTAATACTATGAGCCCATCCATCTTATGCTCAGCCTGCATATATAATGTGTGTAAATAAATCTTAACATTGCAGAAAATGCCCTCACTCTCCAGTTACCTTTGTTCAAGGAAACCAAAACCAACTATGTTCTGGGCACCCCGCTTGGAGGTTGGGGTGTGCATAACACCATTATTTCAGTTGTATGTGTCTAGGCTTATAGTAGGAACTGGGACTAGGATTGTGCCAAAGAATGAAATCATGTCAATGTAAAGCACAGTTTTGGGTGTTAGCTTTGGGATTAATAAAGAAAACTGAACACATTTGATTCAGAATAGTGTTTTGAGAGATCACACAGCGAGAAAACATTCTCACCTACCGCATTGCCCTGCCCTGGAACCTTCTATCAACAGCAACTTTCTACTATCTCAAATACACTGTGATGCTTAATATGTGATGGAAAGACAAGGTCACGTCGACAATGAGCAGCGCTACAGCACTCTATGCTCACAATGTCTTTGGCATAATTGGCCCATTTCCACCAGGTCATTCCCTTGCATTAATTATTTTAGCTGAAGCATGAAATATCTATTTTTCTTTTGGATAATATGCTGCAATGGAGGCAATTTGCTACTTCTGATAAGGCATGAGAGATGCTGATAAAGAGGCCTGCCAGTCATGAGGATTAATTTTCCATTTCAACCTCCTGCCTTGGACTCGGGTCACATCTTGTCAGGCCTTAACCAGACTCTGCTCTTGGTCACCAAGCTCTGAGGCAAGGGCATAGTCTGGACAGGCACTGTCTAGGTCAGAGCAAGCAGATTAGGATCTCAGGGGCCAGGTCAGGCTTCAGGAAAGCAGATCACAGTCCAAGGGGCCAGAGGCAGCAGCACAGTCAAAACTGAGCCAAAGGCTGAGTTCCAGAGAAGGCAGTGGGGCTGCTGCTGCTCCTAATGGAAGTTGGATGTGTGAGCTTTGAGGCTGTAGCTTTTTAGGGCTAGATGAACAACAAGTGACAAGGTGTGATGGTGTCAGCAGACAATTACTGCTGCCTGACCTGGTATCCTTGTGCTGCAATGCTTAGTCATTCAGGTATGAGGAGAAAGCAGAGTATTAGGAAGTGGCTTCTGGTGCCCCCAATTTGAGGCACACATATATTATGGCACCTTACAACTGTACTGTTGTTTTATATCTTTGACTTAGGTGTAAGTCTGAGTTGTTTCCTTGTCTTGTACTGGTTCATATATGCTTGTACTGATGCTGAACAGGTGTGTTGGTTCCAGTTTTTACATCCTGTCTCACGTGCTACCTAAGTGCAAGGCGGGGAGTGGGGAGCAACTTAAAGGAACTAAACAAAGGGGAGAATGGGCTTTGTGCATCGGTGAGCACTGGTGCCTGTTCATCTTTTTATTTTATCCAGGTGGCACCTAGCCTGACCTTGCACAAATTGATTTGTTTTCTTTATTACATCCACCTTAAGTAGTTCTTGTTGATATTTGTTTTTACCTTGCAATTTTACTAACAGGGTTCTTCATTGTTCCAGTTTTCACATGTAAGCCCATCACCGGATAACTGTACAGTGGTACCTCAGGTTAAGTACTTAATTCATTCCGGAGGTACGTACTTAACCTGAAACTGTTCTTAACCTGAAGCACCATTTTAGCTAATGGGGTTTCCCACTGCTGCCGCGCCGCCGGAGCACAATTTCTGTTCTCATCCTGAAGCAAAGTTCTTAACCTGAGGTACTATTTCTGGGTTAGCGGAGTTTGTAATCTGAAGCGTATGTAACCTGAAGTGTATGTAACCCGAGGTACCACTGTAGTTTCAACTGATAATTTCCAACAAATACAAATATAATGTGTGTGTGTGTGTGTGTGTGTGTGTGTGTGTGTGTGTGTAGAGGCTTAATGAAATCCAGAAACCCCACCCTTGGACTCACTAAAGTTTAGCCAAATCATGTCCTCTGTTGCTTTGTAAAAATAAGAAGGTTCCATCTCCCCCCCCACTGTAATTTAAGCATTGGATTTTTTTTTTAAAAAATAAAATCTCTCATTACCTCAAACGTATTTTTCTTGTCCGGCCTGCAGTTCTAAGGGATGGTTCACACATGCATATACATCACTTCAATACTTGATTACTCGGTACTTGAGAAGATTTGTAGCTAAATATGTGAACTGACACCAGTAATTCTTTTTTACTCTGGCATCCCGTGTTAGAACAGACTGAAATGGAAAGATTAATTTGTAGTGAAATCCTTTAGCTAAGAAGGGTTCCCTCCATCTCATCACTTACTCCATGCTACTGTCTGCTAAATCAAGTACCTCCTACCATCTATCAAAGCTTTGGAAAGGGCTAGAATGGCCACCTTGTCAGGTACTGTTCCAGCCTGTTCAAAGCTATTCATTGTCTAGGCCAGCTGAGTAGGCCAGGCATCCATCCTATTCTGCCTAAGAGAGTTGCTGCTGCCTGTTAAGGACAGCAGTAAGGTTTATCCTGCAACATGTTCTTGACACAATAACAGTGCACCAGTGGTGAATTGATTCCGCTTTATTAGTTGTCATGTGATGCTCCCCTCACATTAGTGCTATCCGACAAAATCCTGTGATTCAACAAAAGTGGAACAAAGATAAAACATTTGGGGTATTTAAAAAGCTATGGGATTCCAGGAGGAACTTTCAGGATAGGTGCCGAGTGCAAAGGAAGCAGCGTGCAAGGTTCAAAATGTTTAAGTGCAAACAGTACTGAGAGTGGAATTGTGTGTGACCCACCCCCATAGCAAAAGCAACACAAATTATCAGGAATGCACCATAAAAATGGTAACTGGAGGGCCCCGAGGGAGGGCACCAGGTTGTGGCCCCTCTGTTCCAACAGGTGATCAGTATTATCAGTGGGTGGTAGACAATGCTGCCTTTAGAGTCAGGTGCTGCTGGTGTTGAATTGGGAGCTCAGGAGAGTCATGTAGTGATCCCCCCCCCCCCGTTCAGGGAAGGGAACTTCAGGCACTTTGAGCTGGGGCTCTGCAGCCAGGCTGATAGCGGAAATCTAGTGTGAGCCAATTCCCTGCTAATGTCTACGCTGAAGCTTTCAGACCTTTTCTCTGTTTAGCCGACTTGTTAGCGGGAGAGGCCACTGAACACGGCCAGACTACTCTCCCTCTGGTATTTGTCTGGCCTTGGATCTGAGCCATTAAGGGGGTTCAGGTGGGGGACAAGCTGGGCAGAATACAATAGCCTCTTTCAACTTATTTGATTCTATAATTAAAAGGAGATCGGAATATTTCAACAATGATGAATATTTTACCAACAGGCCCATTTCATTTGCTTTGAATAGCCACATTACCAGGCAAAAATAATCCTTATCAGCTTGACCTATGTCCATTACAGTCCCATTTCCATGAAACATATATGTAGGTCCTACGAAACCATTTGGATAATCAGAAGTTCAAACAATTGCTAGTTACCGTATTTTCCCGTGTATAAGACATCCCCATGTATAAGACACCCCCTATTTTGGGGGACTCCAAATTAAGTAAACATCCCTCAGCACTACCCATGTATAAGATGAGCCCCAATTTTAAACCAATTTTTTGGTTAGAAAACCTAGTCTTATACATGGAAAAATACGGTACATTTGGGCGTGCAGTACACTTAACATATTTATCTGTACAACAAGTATTCACGAGGATTCAGTATTTGGATGGTGGGTTTTATTAGCAGGATGTAGCTGTGCTTGTGTTTGTGTGGGTGTTAATGAAATCTACAGACTGATGCACCAGCCAGTTCAGCCAGTGAGATGTTTTAATTCCTTTACTATGTGGCATTAATTTCCAAACTCTAGCAGTGCTCCAAATAATTTCAATTTGCATTCATTTCTTAAACTGATTTTAGCTCGATTAAACATATTTCTTCCTGCTAAGCGCCTCTTTCACCCGGAGTGTAAAACAATAATCCCATTGTAATGCTTATTGGCAGTGACCCTCAACAAAAGAATGATGAAGAAACTGGAATTAATGAGGCAATTTGGTGGGCACCTGGATTCAGCACACCTGGGAGGCTGCTGTTGGGGTGGCAATGTTGATTAAGGGCTCAGCTGAGCATTAGACGGCTAACACTGCAGAGGTCTCAACTGAGCAATTTTGCTGAAACCAACATTGACTGCAACAGCACTCAGATTTTTGGCAGAGCCATGCATTTATGCTTCTAGAATTATCTTCAGTGGAGAAAACCATGCCCAGAATTAGGCCTGCTGATTCCAAGAGGTAAATTCAGCAACCATGCTGAAATTGCAGATTGAAATTGAAATTGGGAAATTGCAGATTGTGCCCAAGTCCTAAACTGGCAACTGTGGAAGCCACTGTGTTGTAGTGGTAAACCTGCTAAATTAGGACTGGTTCAGATTCCCACACAGTCATGACACTAGCATATCCTCCAGCATTTATCCAATGAAAATAGGGATGTCCTATTCAATAATAATAATAATAATAATAATAATAATAATAATAATAATAATAATAATTTTATTTTTTATGCCCCAGCCACTCTGGGCGGCTTCCAACATATATAAAAACATGACAAAACATTGAACATTAAAAAACTTCCCTATACAGGGCTGCCTTCAGATGTCTTCTAAAAGTTCTATAGTTACTTATCTCCTTGGCTCGGGGGTCGCATAACTCCATACCCTCCAACATTTCTCCAATGAAAATAGGGACATCCTAAGGTAAAGTGAGATATTCCGGAAACTGGGATGACTTCTGTAAATCTGAGACTGTTCCTGGAAAATAGGGACACTTGGACAGTCTGAGCTAGCTGTGCTCAACATCAGCCTAAGGTAGAAAAATCAAGTTATAGTATGCTTCAATCACGGGGCATCAGTTGTTGCTGGACTACGACTATCATCATTCTTGACCATTGGCTAAGATGGCTGGGGATGAAATGGAATTTTTCACTTTCCAAATGTGCACACAGGCCTGAAAAGGTTGGCAACCTCTGATTTCTACCAAAAAAATTTAACAGCGCAATCCTATGGCATTTATTCAGAAGTACGTCCCATTGTGTCTGATGATGCTCCTCCCTGGCCTAGTAAATGTGTTGAGCATTGTAGCTCTGGTCTGTGAAAAATATTATCTGAACAAAGCCAAGAACACGCAGACAAAACCCCCATGCAGTATTTGATTGATTTTGAAATGTGCACATCTAATAATGTTGCACAGGCAAGGATCAAATGTTATATTTCCCCCCTCCTGAAATTAGTGTATTCAACAACAATAATTTACAGCAACAACACTTTGGGTGCCCTGGGAGCAAGTTAAAGAGGAGCCTAGCTGATATATGGTTAGAGAAAGAGGCAGGCAGAACAGAGAATGAGGGTGAAGATGCTGAAAAATGAACTTCTAGCATTAAAGAACTCAGTATAGCATTCAAATTTAATTTGTAATTTAATATTAGACCCCTTGAGGACCCCTTAAAAACACCATTGGGATCCTTGGTCTTTACTGAGATATTATGCTGGTCAAAACCACTCAGTTTCGAATCAGATAACCTTATGTTTTGTTGGTCCACAATTCTCTGGCTTCCTAAGTTTCTTTGCTTCTAGAAAGTCCCCACCCCTTCACAGCTGGTCCTGTGCATGTAACAGAAGTTGACACAAAGAAATGAACAGGTGAAGCTTTCAGCATCAGTTTATTTAGCTTGGGGGGGAGGGGAATCATCTGTCTAATCTCTGTGTCAGACAGCTGTCAAGGCAAGGATAAAATATGGTAAACTATCCTATTTGCTCAACCACAACTCCAGGCGTTCTGGACACTGGGACCCAATCCACATGGGCAACCTCCATCCCAGGACTGCTTCTTGCTTGCTCATGGGGTGCCTGGCACAAGAACCAACCTGTAGGCACTCCTTTACTTTTGCCCCTTTATTATGGGATTTCCAGTGACTCCCCCCATACTTATTATGTTGTTTTTGCACCGTGCTTTCCATCTGAAGCAGCTATGTAGTTGCCGTATTATTGATAGAAACCCCATGGAGGCTTCTTGGCAGAGCTAGTGATAGTGGGAGGAGGAATGAGATGATTATGGAAACCGATTTGGGGGTTGGGCCCCGTTGCTTAGGAGATATACCAGTGACAGCGGATGAGATGTCGGTTGCGGCAGCACAAACAGACTTGCTGGTTTTGTTGTAGGTCTTTTGTTGTAGTTTTATACTCTTATATTTTGAGATTATTTTAACGTTGTTCTGTACATTATCAGTTTGCCAGCCATCATGAAATTAGAATGTAGCTTAAAAGCAACTGCATGCAACTTGAGGGTGACTTAAAGGAGATATGATAGCCACCTTCAAATATCTAAAGGGCTGTCACATGGAGGATGGAGCAAGCTTGTTTACTCCTGTTTTGGAGGCTAGGACCCGAGCCAATGGCTTCAAGTTACAAGAAAGGAGATTCTGACTAAACATCAGGAAGAGTTTCCTGACAGTAAAAGTTGTTCGACAGTGGAATGGACTCCCTTGGGAGTCCAGTGGTGGACTCTCCTACCTTGGGGGTTTTTAAGCAGAGGTTGGATGGCCATCTGTCATGCATGATCTAGTTGAGATTCCTGCATTGTGGGGGGGTTGAACGAGGTGACCCTCTTGGTACCTTCCAGCTCTGCAGTTCTATGATACCTCTCTCTATGCCAGTTTGCTGGCATGCACTGAAAGCAGCAGAAGCAAAAACACCAGCTTTTCTTGATACACAGGGCCTTGAAGGTGCTGTGAAGGCACATATGCCAGGAGAACAGGGTGTGTAATCCATTGGTATGGCCCTTCATACTCAGCCCCTGTTCTTAAATGTTCCGTGTATTGCATTTACAAGAAACAGCACATTTTGTTTCTACACCTCAGAGCGCTGCTAATAGATGTTTTAATGCTTCAGGATAGAGCACAGAGCTTAGGCCTTCCTGTCAGATCTGGCTGCCACAAGTCACAAGCCACTGTTGCAGTCCAGGTAAAGTTCCAGTTTGAAGAGGAAGTCTTCCATAGTCCTTCCAGGTTGGGGTGGGTGGGTGGCGAGAGGCAGTGGCCAATCTGGGCAACCCCAGCCACTCCTGAGAGGCAGGTTGCTTCCAGATGGTCTCTTTACTGAGCATTCATCCTGATCTATTTGCACAAAGTTTGCGGGGCAGACAGTTAGATGATATTGGATATTGAGCGTTCATTGGACTTTGCCTGTGGGAAGGTTATATGGCACCACGTCAAAAAAAAATGCAACCCCACATCTTCCAGTGTGCTTTCCCCCAGAAGTGGGTTTGTTGTGCAAGAACAGCAAATCAACTTCAATTACTTTAATTTAAATTTGCCAGTCTTTCACAAGTTCTACTGAATATGCATCAGGGCCAAGTCTGCTCCTGGGCTATACCTGTTTACATATGTGTATACTGTCCTACAGCCTACAAATAATAAGAGACAGAGATACTAGCAGGGATGCAACAGATAATAAGGGCAATGATAAACGACACTTATTTAGTACGGACACTGCTGAGAACTGTACAAACTGCACAGACGCCACCTGTAGCTATCTTGGTCAGGTGCAGGCAATTTTGCCTACTCTGAAATATGTAGGCTAAACTGTGGTGATTGATATACTGATAGCCTTTCCACACTTGCCATTTATAGTGGCATAGTTTCTGTCTGAGCCGACGTTATTAAGAGGTCGTTTGAAGATGATTGTCTGCTCTGTTGGTGCATGCCACTGTTATTAGAGAGTGAATGCAGGGTTTTTCCTGTGCACACTGATGGTAGGTTGTGCCCAAACTGAGAAAAGTTCCATGGCTGTGATCCTCAAGTTTGAGCCAGTAAATGTTGGAGTTACCACCATGCACACGGAGATAGACATTTTGCAGTTTTTGTGTGTGTATATTTAATACCTAGGGTTCTGGAGTTCTAATCTTGTGGAAGTGTAGAAGATCAGAAGAGGAACTACATGTCTGCTTGAGATACAGCCAGCCTGGTTATTGTGACAAAATTTTGTCTACAGCTAATGATTGCTGTCATGGGTAGTACTTTGACTCAGTGCCATCATCTTTATCTGCCATATCTCTTCTCTGACGGGACTTCACATATGGACAACTTGTGTTAGTCAAGAGAAAAATGGGACAAAACATGTCTCTCCAAAACCATGCCCACCATCCCCCAACCCTTCCATTCGAAAAATACAGGATGATGCTTGTACATATGCCACACAAATGAAAACATTGAAGATTTAGTCTGGACCTTCCGCAAAATAGAAAGCACTGTTTTAGTGCATTATTCCAGAATACTAGCTGAATAATGACAAAGCTTTGTGGCTGCATGCCAAAAATCCTGAAAAAGTAACAACTACACCACTAAAAATGGTTAGTGCAGAAAGACCCTGAGTGGTCATCCTCAGGGTAAAGGATTGGACCTCATTGACCTCCTCTAGACCCATGATTATATGGGGTGGCAACATGTTATTGTAATTGTTGTTGTTGTTTAGTCGTTTAGTCGTGTCCGACTCTTCGTGACCCCATGGACCAGAGCACGCCAGGCACCTCTGTCCTCCACTACCTCCCGCAGTTTGGTCAAACTCATGCTGGTAACCTCGAAAACACTATCCAACCATCTCGTCCTCTGTCGCCCCCTTCTCCTTGTGCCCTCCATCTTTCCCAGCATCAATGTCTTCTCCAGGGAGTCTTCTCTTCTCATGAGGTGGCCAAAGTACTGGAGCCTCAGCTTCACGATCTGTCCTTCCAGTGAGCACTCAGGGCTGATTTCCTTAAGAATGGATGCGTTTGATCTTCTTGCAGTCCATGGGACTCTCAAGAGTCTTCTCCAGCACCATAATTCAAAAGCATCAATTCTTCTGCGATCAGCCTTCTTTATGGTCCAGCTCTCACTTCCATACATCACTACTGGGAAAACCCATGGCTTTATTGTAATTAGAATAAACTAATTTTATTAAGTTTTCCTAATCTGGTTAGCAAGGCTAAGTATAGGAGGGATGTGTAAAATTACATTAATTTTAATTGCTTATGGAAAAATTAAGCCAGTAGTGATTCATATTGCTGGCTTTTTGGCAGAAGGTGTGAAGAAGATCCTGAAATAGAAGTGAATGCAAGGTGATAATCTGCCTTTTCAAATGTGCAATAAACATTGAGCCTTGATTGAAAAAGGTGCTATTGCGAATACCAGAATTGCTTTGCTCTGAAATGCTATTTATTCCTAGCACCTGAATAGGAGGAATGAGTCAACTTCTAAGCAAAATGACCTATCGCCGTAGTTGTAAAATACAAGGTTAGGTTATGCTTCAACTGCAGAGAAAAAGAAAAGGAGGATTTTATTTCATGCATTTTGTTGGAAATAGTGGCATTTTCTTCATGTTTCTCTCTGCTTTACAGGTCTCTTCCCGATGACTTGTTCAATGAGCATTCAACTTGATTGTTTGCACAAAGTTTGCAGGGAGATTAGCCAACACTATGTATTTAGCATTCATTCTGGATTTTTTGTGAGGTGGTTAGATGTTGTTGCACGTGTCTGTCAAATTCTAGTGCATTTTCCCATCCCTTTCCTTATCACAAGAAGTTGGGTTTTTTGGGGGGGGCGGTTGTTGCGCAGGAGCTCCAAATCAATATTAGTTGTATAACCTGAATTTGCTATTCTGTGATTGAAACCCACCCAAAAGAGTGAGAGCCTGTAAATGTGCTCATTCTTTTTAAAGAAATCCAAACAGCTGGAAGGGACCAAAATGGTATGCAGTTTAGCTCTTCCCTACTTTCATGGCAGCCTTATAAGATTCTCAGTTCAGGACTACTTGGCCAAGCATGCCACTGTCTTTCTGGCATGACATCTCCCAACTCAGGTTATTACTCATATGGCCATCCACTGAGTGACTAAGTCTAATCTGAACAAATATTTCTAATATATAAAGTAAGTACACTCTAATATTATAGCTCATCACAATGACTGGATATGTCCATATTTATTTTTGTAGGGTCATGCCCACACCATATATTTAAAGCACATTTAAAGCACATGACTTTACCCAAAGAGTTCTGGGAACTGTAGTCTCACAGAACTACAATTTCCAGTGCCCTTAACAAACTACAGTTGCGAGCAATCTTGCAGATTGCCTTCGGCACCGCCAAAAACTTTCCTCTTGTTTGTAGCTGGGTCTGTCAACCCCCCCCCAACACTGCTTGGTATAGGGCCACCAACTTTGCTTTAGAAAGAAATGAATAATAAAAAAAATAGAACTCTGTTTTATTTCAGCATTTATTTTTTTTGGAATATTGGATAGGATACACTTAGCTCAGAGGGGATATTATTGACAAATGCGTTAGCGAGCGTGATATGCTGCAATTATTGACTTAGGTTCAAGTTCTACTTCCCACCGTGAATTATTCTCTGTTACATAATAATCTGGCTCTGCCGTAAAGATTTTGCACTTCATCTTTCTCTCCTTTAAGCTTTCTCCTCACTAGCATGGGGTTAATGCCAGCATAAAACAGTGTGAGGGAAGGCAAGGTAAATTGTAAAGGCGGAAGCAAAACAGGAGATGTTCATAGATGCCATTCCTTTTCTGTAACACAGCAACTGTTGCTGTTGCTCAGTAACAGTCAGGGATTGATTTCCGGACATAATTTTATAGAAATCTACACATAAAAAGGCAGCCCTGCATCACAAAGATTGCACTGTATGAATGATAACGCATATTACCACAGTGCAGTTGGTGACTAAGAAAACATTTTGTCGTGGGTAGTGCTCCTGTACCCTGTAGATTACGTGCCAGAGATTCCATTAGAATGGTGTAATGAACACCTGAACTCTGTAATGTGTGGGTGATCTCCATCTGTGCTTTAAACCTTATTGATCTGTGAACAATGGAGACAAGATTAAATGGTGAACCTTAAGCCTCATGCAATCTGCTATTTAGGCAAATAGAAACGGCATTTTCAAAAAGCACAAAAAGCCTTAAACCACAACCTGCAACCACATGACAAGCCATATTCTGGCTTACCATGTGGCGCGAACCAGGCCTTTGTGCTTGTCCAACAGTCAGCATTTTCACCATTTTCCTGCCATTACTTTGCTTGTTTCTTCTTTCTTCTTACCCATTTCCTCTCAGTTTTCTGGGTGAAGCTCTTACTCACCCACCTTCCTTCTTGAGGAGGGTTGCCATCCTATTTGAGAGAAAACAAAATACAGTGGCTATTCATATTTTCATGACATGTTACTGGTAGGGATGTTGGAGAATTCCAAGGGAAATGGGAGAGGAAATTGCCAATGCAGTGGTACCTTGGTTTTTGAACGCTGACAAACATTTAGGAACTCGAACGCCATAAACCCAGAAGTAAATGCTTCGGTTTTTGAACATGCCTTGGAAGTTGAACATGCTATGCGGCTTCCGCTGAGTGCAATACCTGAAGTCTGGCTGTCAGCTATTGAGTTTCAGTTTCTGAATGTTTTGGAACTTGAACCGTCTTCTGGAATGGATTACGTTCAAAAACTGAGGTACCACTGTAGTATTTGTTCCACGCCCAGAACAGAAACAAATCCAGTGAATACATTCGGTCTTTTCAGTTGTTGTTGCTTTCTGTCTGCAAATGATACATACTGTATCTGTATTTCCTTTGCACTGAAATTAATGGGGTGGGATAACACAATCAGAAGTTACATAATTTTGCCACAATGGAAGGTTTTGGTGGAAGGTGAATTGGAGTGGAATGGAAACAGCGCTGCATGCAATGAATACAGACCAGAACAGAAAATGGCGCCATCTTACATCTCAGATTATTGATAAATTACTACTTATCTCCATGCCAGAAAAAGTTTCACTTGCTGAATTTCTGGATATCAGAATATAAGAAAAAAAACAGCAATGCTTTTCATTCTATTGTTAATATAAGAGATCCTACATGTGTTAATTCATGTGTATATTTAAAGTTTAAAATTTCTAATGGCATACCATCTGAGGTCAAAATAAAAACAATAACAATAATCTGCTTAGGTTTGGCTAAAGCCATCTAAGTAGCAAGCCCTAAAGGGATTTGTTTTTAATATCTCATTTCTTTTAACTTTCTGCTCTCACTCAATTTAGGATAAAATAGATGGCTTTGTGCCTTGGAGAATACAATACAAATGCACACACACTCCATTCACCACATTCAGTTCTTGATTTTTACAAGCCTCTTATCTTTTGTGCGACTTCTTTTTCTGCAGCAGAATTAGCAGGTGGACTAATATGCATATGAGGGGAAAAGGACCCAAAAGAAATATTTGAAATTCAAAATCCATTGCTGGAGTTCTGAGGGGTTCCTTCTATACCCAAGATGCCAAAGGCCTTTTCCAAATGCTATTTTATATGCACCAAGCACCACTATTGTGAGGTGTTTTAATTCCCTCAGCTAATTTATATTTACCTATTCTTGTCTCTTCCTCGAACACTGACATCACAGCTTTCTAATAATTTATGAAAATGTGAGGAAAACGCATATGTGTGTGTAACGAGGATAACTTTCCCAGGGCTTTCAATTAACATATGCCTTCAAATAGGGATATCCCTTGGTTTTGCCGTTTGTAATAAGAGGACAATGTTGTTGCTTTATTTTGCTATAAAATCCGCTTTAGCCTCCACGCTCATATAAAAGCTCTTGCCCCAAAATGCTAGTTATTGATAGGTTTCATAAAATATAAATATTTATTGATAGATTCCTGTGTGCATTAGACATTTTTCAAATATATTCTTGAAAGGAATGACAGTATTTAAGTCCCACAAAATTTGTTCTACCACCTGAGGAGGGTAGACAATTATTTAGTATTTTATTAGTATGTAACAAGAGCTTATAGTGACTGGTGTGATAACAGCTAAAATCTTGCATCGCAACAGCCCCTCTTTTGTGGGTGGGGTGGCTGCTCCTGCCTTGGCTGGCTTACTAGCAAGGTGCTTTAGTTAAATATTGTAGGGGCATTTTGCTATATTCTACACTCTCAAAGGACTATTATATTTGAAGCACAATGCTTTCATAGTGGTTGTGTGTATGGACTGTAAAATTTAAAATGGAGAAAATTTACCCATGATAAGAATTTTATTTTCCATAGAAACACTTTGGGCAGGGGGAAAACATCTTTGGCAGCCCTGGCTGCATTCTTAAATGATTGCTCATCATTTGCTCAGGTGTCATTTGATCTTGTCTGACTAGGCAAAATCATGAGGCAGGCTAGCCTTCTATACCATTGCTCATGATAAAGTAAATTTGCCGCTGCCTGGAAATTTGACTTGAAGATAGAGAGATATAAAAATACCTACAATAAATAAATCTCTACATTCTTGCCAGTTGGTGCATAGTCTCTGGGATAAATAACAAGCACTCTAGAGCTTAATTTTAGTAATATTCAATTCAATAGCTTTGAAAAAACAAGGCTACCTGTGTTTATTTGTATGTTCTTTCAATGATTGCATGCTCCATTACACCCCCCTGTGACAAGGTTTCTAGTTATGGGGTCCGGACAGAACTCAGAACTTCTCCTAACCTGATGGCTGTTCAGAAAACAGGATAATGGAAGTATCCACCAGAGGAGAACTCTCATCCACATACTGAGAATGTGTGAACAGAGCCTTACTTGCTTATTTTCTAATAGAAGGTAGATTCCCGTTTAAATATTAGGACCAGCTTCTTAAATGTATGAGTAATTCAAGAATGGAACAAGCTGCCTCAGGAATTTGTGGGCTGTTTTTCTTTGGAGGTCTTCAAAAGGTCAGGCACCAGAGGTACTTTAGTACAGGCCATATGATATCCTGTCGTGAGATATAAGAGGGATCATATGGTTTATTTCCCAGTGCTGTTGGTCTCCAACTTATTATCCCAAGCCAATTGCCAGGGATGTTGGGAGTCGTAGTTCAACAACATTTGGAGGGCCACGGAATCCTCATCTCTGGTTTATTTTAGTTCATTTAATACTCGTGGCTTAAATTTAATCCTATACTGTTTAATCCTGTACATGTCTACTCAGAAGTCAGCCCCACTGAGTTCAATGGGACTTGTCCCCAGATAAGCAAGTACAGAATTGTAGCCTCAATCAATTAGTGTCATTTCATCCAAAGAAGCCCTGGATCTGGTTAGACTAGTATAAGAAGTTAAGCTCTGTCATATTGTACATGGATTCTTCACACTCTTCTGTCAAAGCAAATAGCCCTTCTCTGATGCTTAGCATTTGAAACTTAATGTGAGGTAGATATAGGGCATTTAGAAGGCAATCAATTTCCTGTCACTATTTTTCATATTCCAGGAATACATATCCTGAGAGCCAGTTTTGCACTTAGAACGTTTTTTGTGTGGTGTTTTATTATTCCTGTATACTTATGACAAATGCTTGAAACGATTCTTTCCATTTTTATTTATTGGCTGATCAGAGCATTTGAGGCTGTAAAGAAAAAACCCATTGGCAGCAAAACAGTGTGAGCAATCTATTTCAGCTCAAACTTTGTACATTTCTTTGCCCATTGCTTTTTTAAAAAAGCTGATTCCAGCAAACCAAGACCTATGGACCTTGATTTCAGAATTCCTGCCAGGTGTAGCTTATATTTTTTTTACCAAACAGAATACATAGCAACTATTTAAACTGAGCAGTAAAGGCCACTAACTTTTGTCAGCTGTAGGCAAATAAATATTGAGGAAAGTATAAGTTGGGCATTCAGATTTGTAAAATTTCCATTATGGAAGACTAGGTTTACTTCAGACACCAGGGGAAATGCTTAAACAAGTCCATGCTTAAACACACATATCAGTATATATTGAGAGTGAGTCCCTTTTTGGTCTGGAATTAAATGTTGCTCCTGGTTAATCAATGAATGATTTAATAACATCATCAGTACTGTAGGATATTGGAAAAAGACCCCTGAACCATAGTACACAATCCTACAGGATTAGCTCTGCAGAGAGAATTTGGATATGCTACCCTCGTAATGCAAGATGTTTAGGCTCCAATGTATACTAGCTAGCCTGGAAGTAAGCCCCACTGAACTCAGTGGGACTTGAATTTGGGTAGACATGTACAGTATAGGATTGCACTGTAATGCTCCAGAATTGTGCAGACTTAGATCCCATTGACTTCAGTGGGATTTAAACAGCCTTACCTTTATAAAAAATTGCAGTCATAGCTATGAGTGACAACATGAAGTATCTAGTGCATGAGGGAATGAAAAATAATGTTTAAACCTGCCTTATCTAGCTCAGCATTATCTACACCAGCATTCCCCCAAGTTGCTGTGTCCAGATTTTTGTTCAATTTCTTTCATCCCTGAATATTCGTCATGGTTGCTGAGGCTGATGGAAGTTCTTATCTAAAGCATCTGGAGGGCAACAGGTTGGGAAAGACTGGCCTGCCTTTGCTAGCAGTATTTTAGACAGGTGTGTTTCCTTGAAGGAAGAAGAGGAGGAGGAGTTTGGATTTGATATCCCACTTTATCACTTTGCATGTGGAGGAGCGGAGACGCGAACCCGGTTCCCCAGATTACGAGACTACTGCTCTTAACCACTACACCACACTGGCCCTACATTGAGAGGCATGGAGCCTTTCACAGGTAAAACCACCCTGGGATCATCAAGTTTAATGAAGGGAGTCCTCTGTCCCTGAGCTTTTGCCTTTCCTGAACGAGCAGTCTTTCTTCTGTTGGCTCTTGGAATAAAGTTCTTGCTGGGGGCGGGGGAAAGCAGCTGCTAAAAAGAAGGGGAGAAATTGAAAAGAAAGGAAAAACCCATTTGTACAGTCTGCTTTCTCACTTACAAAAAAGGGGACCATTTCACTAGGGACAGTCTGAAGTGCTAGTCTGAAGTTTATTGCTTTGTTACTCTTACTTTACTATCTGGGCTCCTTCTTGATGACATAGCTTTCGAGTTATTATTACTGAACCCTCCAGGGAACCTACATATTTTCCATTTATCATGGTATCTGGAAGAGACACACTAAGGGTTTCTCTACCTATGAATTAATAGGAGGCTTCCATTCACTCTAGCTACTGTGAAGGGAAAATGTAGCTGCACTGGATGAAATTGCAGACAGATTTTAGAGCAATCAACCCGTCTCTCCAAGTGTACTGGCTTGGTGCTTCCAGTTTGATCAAAATGACTTTAATTAAACTGGCTGAGATCATTTGTGAACTTTGGGAGCACTATGTGGGAAAGGTGGGAGGGCAACCTTATTTATTTATTTGGCAAGCATCTGAGTGGTTTACATAAAAAAACCCCAACAAAATCAACATACTTTATAAACAAGCAGACTTAATAAAATTATCAAAATATAGATAAAAATCAATAAATCATATGTACACACACTCACTTGCAAGGGACAAAAGCACCCCACAAAATTTAGTGGAACTTGATTTCAAGGGACCATACATATAATTAGTGCCTTTTTTCCAGGGGGTACTCAAGGGCACACAGTACCAGCACCTCTTTTTCTAGAAAAAAAGCACTACCTGCAGGCATCTACTACTTCCATTTCCAGTGCTACACTGCATCATTTTGTACTAATTTTGCCATATTGTAACATGTGCCATTTAGGTCTCTTGGGAGGCGAGATGGAAATGTGTGGGGTTTTTTTTTGCAATATAATCAGTAACGGGAAAAAGTTTGACAATACCTGTGGGGGTGTGCATATTCAGAATTATATGTCAGTTGAAAGTCATGTGGGGGTGTCATTTATTTAGCAAAGTTTCTCTCTTAGCTTGCATTTAAAAGTGAATAGTTTTAAGGCACAGTTAATTGTTGTTAACTGCCCAGAGGACAATGTTAATTGGGTGGTATACAGATACACACACACACACACACACACACACACACACACACAATAAATTAATCAAAATCAAGAGGCTTTGTGAGCATCAAAGCATGGCTAAAACATTGTGAAAAGGACTGTGATAGCTGCTGACATGTCAGTCTTGAAAACATGCAGGTAGAGACTTTAAAGCATGGATTGTTGAAGGTATTGATGCTATTACTGCTATTTATTTAGACAATATTTAAAGAGGATAATGCTTTTTGCCAAAGATGTAGATTTTTGTACTACACAGGACTTTGCATTCCCAAAAATGATGCAAGCCATTCAAGGCAAAGAACTTGTGTAAATTGGTGGCATGGCCATCATAGGTACTCCCAGATCCACAGTGTTGGGGAGAATCTGTATGGAAAGTGCAGGGAGCTCCTGCCAAAGGAAATTTTTGCCATTCCCGATTGATTATGCCACTCAAATGTTAAGATGTGTGAATTATTTTATACAGATATGTTATTTGTTTTATTTATTTTTATTTAGAATGATGTAGATATGATTTAATCAGAAAACTGCCCAAGTGGTATATATAGTAAAATTATCTGTAAAACACAGATCAAAATTATCAAAATGTTTTAAAACAAATATACACTTTACAATAACAGATGTATTATATGTATGGGTAGGCTTGCTGAAATCAAAAGTGATAGGCAGGGAGTTTCAAAACATAAGTGCTGTCGCACTGAAATATCAATGCTCTGCAAATGCAAACATTATATGGCACTTGTAAAAGTGTGAATTTTGCAGATCAAAATGGTCAAATATGTGTATTCCTTTGCAATGGGATCGCCCCAGCCCTTAGGAATTTTTCGTTATTAGTGTACTGTCATTGTTTTACATCAGGGATGTAGAACCATTTCTATCCAGTGGCTTGGATCAAAAACAGGCCAACTCTCAATGGGCCACATTTGACTGGTGGGCAGGTCTGCCTACCTGTGAATCACCTGACATCATATGATAGCATCAATTCGATCTGGAGGAGTGTCTCTGAGCTCTGCCAGAAAGCAGCAGGTTTGCATTTGGTGCTGCATTTAAGCAGCACAGATCTCAAAATCCCTTCCAATAAGTTTGATCTCATGTCCATAAAACCAACTGCTTGACTGGAGGTTACATTTCTTAGAAAGGAAAGCCTTTGTTTGATGCTCAAGATCCCTGAGCAGTTTTTCATACTTAATAATTATAAGTCAGTGGGAGCTGTGTGCGCCTATTGCAGAGTAGACTTTGACCCACAGGCTATTTGTTTAAAAATCTAAAAGCTAAACAACTGTTTTCATTGAGCAATACACACATCACATCCATTGTCAAATTTAGATCAAAGCAACTCAAGCCGAGGAAGAACAAAAGCCTCTTAACTTAGCAAACTCTTGCTTTTTCTCTCTAGGGAACTGCTAGACTCTTTGAAGAGCAGCCCCAGAGGCCAGTCTTTCACTATCTTTGCAGAATGACTGACCCATGTCATCCTTCTATAGTCTCAATTTTGACTGCAACCCCTGGCATCAACCTGTAACTTTTGCAGACTTCCTTCAAACTAGCTGAAAGGGTAGGCAATTGTCTGCCTTTCACCTTAAGAGCCCAAGAGTAGACTGATGTAACATTAAAAACAGAACCCACAGCTCATACTTCAGATTTTTGCTTTGCAGATGAAAGGAGAGAAGTGCATTCAAGGAAACCAAGCGTTGCTGTCCTTCCTCACTCACCTGCCTGTTCCTTGCTATTGCTGCTGCTTTGACTTTCTCCAGCTGGGGAAAGCAAACAGGGTGCCTGAGAGCTGGGTATCTCAGGTGAGAGGAAGCAACCTCAGTGGGATTAGGCTTCCCACACCATATCCCCTCTGATTTGTTCCACAAGTTTGAGGGAGCAGGTCATCCAATTTGAGCAGCACACCGCTATATACATCTGCAAAAATCTCAGTCAACACCCCCCCTCTCCAGTTTTGCTCCCAAACTGATCAGCATGAGCCACTGACTTTGCTATTAGAGACACAGCCAGATTCACATGCAATAGGGCTTTGGGTTAGAGTGGGCCCAATGGACTGAGCTCCAAACCAGTTTACCTGGCGGTGGTGTTGCAGTTCTCCGAGGGTTAGCATCCAGTGGTGCTGACTACAGCACAAATCTTGTGTGCTTCTTCCTCATTTTAATTTCCCCATATTGCAGTGCTGTTCATACGTATGGCATTGCTAGCTAGACATGGTGGTGTGGTGGACCCAGCACTGCTGGATACCCAGTGCACATTGTCCCACCCTTACCATGGCAGGGTCAGCTGCTGGTCCTCGTGCTTCTGTCTGTAATGGCCAACAGGCCAATAAAAAGCAGGTCTGGCTGGACCCAGCATCAGCACTGGTGGGCCCTGCTGATGCGATAAGGCCAACCCAAACATTAGGCAGAATGAGGTAACTGCCTCAGGCAGCATACTGGAAGGTAGTGGCAGTAGCCCTCCAACTGTTAGAGGACAAAATTGTGTCCCACATGCCCAGCCTTGCACCCCCCAAGTTATCTACAGCTACAGCTCTGATAATCTCTGGTCATTGGCCATGTTACCGGGGCTGATGGGATCCAGAGTCCAACATGGAACTGGTGAAGGGCGGGATATAAATTTAATAAAATAAATATAACACTTGGAGTGCCACAGGTGTCCCATCACTGGTATTTGAAGCCAGGTTATTTTTAGAGGGTTTTCCCCCTGTAGGGTTTCAGAAGCCTATGACATAAGCTTTAACGTGATTATCCTTCGAAGGAGAAATTTCTGACTGACATTTAATACATTTTGTTATGATGTCTGACAACTGTATTTCGCGAGCTTTGCCGCAATGAAATAGTTGAGGTGATGTTTGTGTGTGCTTAAAAAGAAAGTAAAGACTAGTTGCGATTATGCAGTCCTGACAAAGACATTGACTACCTTAAAACCTGGAGGAGGAGAATAGGATTGTTTCTCAAATGCTAATAAATACTAGCAGCATTATGGTAGGACTGAGTCTTGCCTTAAGAAGATAAGCTCCCTCTCCCTTTCTTTCCATGCTAAGAGGATAAATGCTTCAGCTGCAATTCAAATCTCTGTCAAGACCAATATTTCCCTAATATTCCAAAGGAAGTTGTTATGAGAAGCATGAAATGAAGAGCCGGTGTATATAGACCTCATGGGGCGCTGCTGGAAACAACTTGCTTTTAGTGCGTGATCCCTGCCCTACCCATAAGATTTAGAGATGCTTACTTTCAGTGCTGGGTTACCCTACTGACGAGCTAAGCACGTGTTTGGGGCACCTACAAAGCAGGGGCAAAATAAAGGAATATGACATTTGATACATAAAAAAGCATAAAAGTAATCATCTAGAAAATATAGAAAGAATATATTTTAATTTCAGTATACCTGTAAGTTTCATTTTTTAATGAAAAATCAACCTTTTATTTTATTGTTTTTATTTTGAATTACATATACAGGTAGCACAATAATCTTTTTGGTGCTTAGGACCTCTAAAGGTTTCAATTCGGCCTGGCTTACTTTGGGATCTACTATCATTGCACTGAGATTTTCCATGCAATGTGCAGACTCTTGTTGTAATAAAGTGTGTGTCTTGTTTCTCCATTTAGAGCGGGTGTAGAGAACCTCTGGCTCTGCAGATGCTGCATTACTACATCTTCCATCATTCCCAGCCAATGGCCATGCTTGCTGGGGCTGAGTTGTGGCTCAGTAACATTGGGGGGGGCAGGTTCCCCACCCTTGATTTGGAGGCTAATGTGTGTTGTTTAACTTGCTTCAAAACGTGGTGAGCTGGCCGGCTGCATTTGGATACCCTTCTGCTCATTCTGCTTAGTGGGGGTCCTGGATAGCATCACTCGTTCCAGGAAATGTATGATATCAGAAGATCCAGTTGTGTGGTTCATCTTCTCAGGCTTGATGCCAATGATCCTTCAAGGAATGACTCGGATTAAACACCAGATTCACTTTGCCTGGATCTGCTTCCCCAGTAGCAAATTCTACTTTACTCTGCAGGGAATAGACTCCTGTGTATTATGCCTTCTGTAGTATTCTGATACTTTGCTTCAAGGTAGAAATGGGATTGACAAATAGCCTTACGTATCTTTTTCTACTAATGTTCAGACCTTCAGGTCCTTATTGACCTTTTGTACCTCAACAGAAAATGACTTACTACTTATAGCTTTGACTGCCAGTCTACAAGATATTTCTAGCCGTTTCTCAGGTACCTAAAAGAAACTTACAAGACTTTTAAAAAGGAGAGCTTTTTAGAAGCTTTTTTTTTTTAAAAAAAGTAAATATGAAAAGGTGACCCAGAACATAAAACGGACACCACCTCTACCTTTTTTTTGGTGTGTAAAGGGATGGTTGATAGTTTTGTTGTTTCCAAAATATAGTACGATTCCTTGAAATTAATACATTCCACTGCCCCTTTCCCCACTTAACGGTTGCATTAAAAAAAAAACAATAGTCAAGCCTGCTAGTGAATTATAGACCACTAGTTGCCTTATTTGATAGGGTGGGAGAGTGCTTATGAAAAGCCAGTCCTACTTCAGAGGCAAAAACTATACAAAACATAAGGCTGAAGTAGACATGGTTTTTTAAAAAATACAATATTGTGCTTCTAGAAAGGAATTGTAATATGAGACTTGAAGATTCAACTGCTTCCTAGCAGGGCCCCCTCATGTGGTGAAAATGTGTTGACACTGTTCTGTGTTTTCCTGGGCTTTTTCACCTGGAACGCAGTTCTGGCATCTCTCAGGTGGGCACCATTGCCCTTCTAACAGAACAAGGGAGGCATTCATGCACCTCTTTTTCTAGAAAAATAGACACTGGTGTCATCCTAAGACCAACTTGTCTCATGTGATATTTGGGAATCAGGACTTTCAGGGCCTCTGCGCATAATCTCTCAAAATTGCCAAGTGAAAAAAACCCAGTATTTTGTGGTTGCTTTACCCATCAAATACATTTTTTTTGTCCTGTACAATAGAATAGTAAATGGTAAAGAGCCTATGTCAGTGACTTTTGCTACTTAGGCTTAATGCTGTATATGCTGGTCCTATATGAACAAACTATTGCAACAACTGTTATGAGCACACAGACAGAAAACAAAGTTGTTTTGAGGAGGGACCTGCTTCTTTAACATATTTTAAGGCCCCATTTGTTTAGGGGATTATGGCATGGTATGACTCTCTGAGCCCTGCTGCTTAACATCTGAAATTATTAGTGGAACATATGGATAGCTGTAAAAGGAGATGTCTTGAAAACACAACGCATGAGATGTACTCTCTGCTTTTCTTAGTTGCAGCTGCCAGGATCCAAAATCAGTGAGCCGTTTTCAGTGTATTTCAGTACAAATACACTAGCACAGACTCTGATCCTGGTAATTAACAAGATTTGCCTTATAGAAATAGCTCCATTTTCAACTTTTAAGGTCTGCTAATATGATGGTGATTGAACACCTGGCTTTTTTTTACTTTTAAAACAGATTTTTAACTTGCCTGGTAAGCCTGCACTGTCAATTCCATGTTCAACTATTTTATTTATTCCTTTCTGATTTCGCCCCCTAAGACCCAAGAGCAGGATATAACAATAACAAATTAAACAATGAAAATTAAAAGAAAAAGGAAATTATTAACAATATGCTTTCTTAACTGCAAAAAGTCCTTTTAAAAAAGAGGTGGATTTGTTGCACTAAATCAACATCAATCTAAATTTATGGATGTGGTCAAATCCTTCCCACAGAATACAGTGGTACCTCGGGTTACAGACGCTTCAGGTTACAGACACTTCAGGTTACAGACTCCGCTAACCCAGAAATAGTAGCTCGGGTTAAGAACTTTGCTTCAGGATGAGAACAGAAATCATGCTCCGGTGGTGCGTCGGCAGCAGGAAGCCCCATTAGCTAAAGTGGTGCTTCAGGTTAAGAACAGTTTCAGGTTAGGAACGGACCTCCAGAACGAATTAAGTTCTTAACCTGAGGTACCACTGTACTGACAGACTGGAGGCACCCCAGAATTGTCGCTGTAGAGAAACAAAGTTGCTCTACAGTTAAAAGAAAATGGTGGGCGGGGGGGGGAGAAAAATAGCCCTGTCCCCTGAGTAGCCTTAGGACTGGAGACAAGTGAGGTGAAGCATCTTGCTTGAGACTGTCCTTTGCAAATGCTTAATAATAATAATAATAATAATTTTTATTTATACCCTGCCCGCCCTGGCAAAGACCGGGCTCAGGGCGGCTAACATCAAAGTATGATACATTATAAACATAAATCAAACAATCCATTAAAATACAGCTTAAAATCAAATTTGGAGCAGAATAAAATCAGATGGCAACCCATGGATTATAACTATAGGGGATGGGAACATTGAGTGCTCACTAGGCCCAACTGTTTCATATATGTCTTATATGAGCCGGTGGAAAGCGTTAGGGAAGCCACTTACTTATTGGGTCTTATAACAAAAGGGGGGGGGGCAGACTGGGCCCCGACCAAAGGCCTGTCAGAACAGCTCCGTATTTCAGGCCCTGCGCAAAGATGTCAAATCTTAGGCGAAACAAGGGCATTTTTTTTGCCATTTATACAGCCCTCTTCAGGTGTTATGATGGGGTAATAAGTCTTGATTATTATTTTTTTAATGCTTTGTCCATCCATGTCTAGTTTTGTGACTTTCTGAAATTTGTTTAGTAGTGTGTGCTTTTCTTTTTGTAAATCTACCTAATAAACAAAAACAAAAACAATTCTGATTTTATTTTTAAGGGGTTTTCTCAGGACGGTGGAAGGTGTCTGTGCTGTGTTAGCGGTGACACTCACCCGTCTTCTGATAGGAAATGTTCGTGGGGGTGGAAATGGAGGGTCAGTGAGGGGAAGGGGGAGAAATGTCCCCATCTTCATCTGAAGAATGTTGGAGAGTATGTTTCCCCCCTGACTCACAGCTTTCCCTGCAAAAATCTGCTCTTTAAAGTTGAAGTGCAACAAATAGCATAGAATTGTAGGGTTGGAAGGGACCCAAGGGTCATGCCTACGATGCTGGAATCTCAGATAAAGCATCCATGAAATTTGGCCATCCAACCTCTGCTTAAAAACATCCAAAGAAGGAGAATCCACCACTTCTCGTGGGAGAAGTTTTTCTGTATGTTTAGTTGGAAACTCCTTTCTTATAACTTGAAGCGATTGGTTTGAGTCCTACCCTACACAGAAGGAAAACAAGCTTGTTCCAATTTGTAATTTCCGTGGTAAGTGTGGATAAGCCCTTAGTTTTTGTTTCCTGCCACAGAGTTGAGAAATATTGTTACATCCTTTCTAATTCTACAATCCGGAATTAGGAACCTCCCACTGACACTAGAATTTCATGTCTTACAGGAGGAATCAGAAGCCCCTTTAAGCCTGAGGCTGCATTCCCTCCTTTGTGGGCAGCCTACTGAAGGCCTCATAAGATGGTAGGTCAGCCCAGAGACAAAAGTTGGGTAAACAAACAAATATAAACCAATGTTTGTGTTGTAGTACCCTATCCTCCATTCAGATAAACAATAGGCATTGTCAGAGATGAAGGACACATTCTAGCTAGATGCAAAGCAGGGCAAGTGAGGGCTGTGACATGGGGAGTTTTTGAGAGACTAGGTGGAGGGTTGCATTTGGTCCCTAGGTCTGAGGTTTCCCACCCCTCTCTTAGTGAAATAAAAACCATGCATTTCAACTGCAAATATGTGGTCTTTCTAGGGAAATGTACATGCCAGATGACTCAGTCTCTCTGGAAAGGATGTGGTCTGCTTTCTTCGTTTTCGAAACAAACATGATCTTCGTAGTATATTGCCTGGGTTCAAAACCTTCCAAGATAAAGACAATAAATCTGTTTCAATAAACAATATATAAATGCCTAACCATAGTCTCCTTAAATTATTGGTACTCCCATTTTTTCTCTCCACACAGCTGAACAAAAACTTTCAGTAGAGCAAAAAAAGGGGACAGAATGTAGATCTTATCAGCATGTGAAAAACCATAAGAAAACAAGGGCAAGTTCATACATCCATTTTAAGTGGTAGACTCAAGATGGGTGATAGCCAATTTACCTCCCGCCTTGACTTCCATTATTGAACAATGGTGTGAAATGATAACAACCAATGATTTATGCAGAGGCTGATTACAGAAGCTTCACATGTTCCTGTTATCAAGTGCTGATGGCAGATAAAACCTGAATAATGTAACATGTGAATTCACCTTTAGCTTATTTATCTGAAACTCCTTATCTACACCAAATGGAATCCCAAAGAAAAAAAATCTGTAAGAATAACACCAAATGCTGCAACTGTACATTTATTCTAAAAGGGAAAAGTTTTTACATGAAATATAATCTGAAAATTTCTAAAAATTATTATGCTATTGGCAAATCATAACACTAGTGTACAACATAATGCCTATACCAGAATTTTTTGGGGAGGTATTCAACATTAGTCCCATTCAGAGTAGCTTTATGGAAGTTAATGGACATAACTAACTTGGATCCATTAATTTCACTGGGTCTACTTTGAGTAGGATTTAGTTACATACAACCCGTAATCTATATTGTCAACCCATATTGAAACACATTATTTGGTGAACCTACAGATATTTACAATTTGAGTTATACAAAATTTAGAAACCTTTGTATAAGTTATATAAGGGGAAAGGGGGTGGGTGTGAATCAAAGAGAACTACAGATTGGGCTAGAAAATTGGATGGTATTTGCTTTGGTTCCCTTTTGATTCCAGTTTAGACAGGGTTGATCCTGCCAGTAATTATTGCTTCTAGATTCATGAGAAAATCTAAATGTGTCATATGCATGAATTAATTTCCCCACAGCCTGCCCAATTTAACTCAGTTCAGCTTAGAGTTGTTAGCTGCCACTGAATTGTGGTAGTTTCATAAATTATTGAAGTAATTTTGCTCCTAGTGTTATTGATCCAATGCATTTCACAAGTGTCTGTTTCATTTACTAGAAATAAACACAAAAGCAAAATGAACCTGTGTTTGTGATATTGCCTCAATTCAGAACTGGGGGAACCTGTAGCAAGAACATATGCCGTTTGGAACTTTCAAGCTAATCACATGTCTATGGCAAACCTCTATAAAGATCAGGCTCAGTTCATAATTAAGTTGTGATTGCTTTTTCTCCTTTCCTTCTGAAACTTAGCTGGAGGTAGTGGTGACATCAATAAGAAGAGATGTTGCTATGGCCTTCATTCACCCTGCAGCTATATTATGGCTGCCAAGACCCTGGGAAATGCATTTTCTGAAACAAATGCACTTGTGTTAGGATGAACTAGTAACATATAATCCGAAATATATGTCCTTCCTTCCAGTGTTGTCTTCAGCAATTTCAAAAGTTGCTGATGTTTCTGAAATATATGTACGAATGCAATACATAATTTGTCCTCATTTTCAGTTTATATGCAGCGTAGGAATAGGCAAGCAGCAGGCTGTTCACCCTGAAAATGAATCAAGCCCTCTTGAACATCAGTTCTTGTGACTGATTCTTTCCTTAATTCCACCCACCCTCCTTTCCTCCTCCTCTTTGCGAGCCTATCTTTGCTCTTAGGCAAAAGCTAACTTGGAAGCAGGCAGGTAGCAGTGGAGGCTCTAGCCAGCGTGGTTACTCCTTGGGTGAAAAAGGCCTATCTCACCTCCCACTCCTTTCTCTGCAAAATTGAGAGGAGGCACAGCCAGTGTCCTGACACAGCAAGTTTCCTTCTGCTTGGGGATCATGGGAGTTGAACTACAATTCCCACAATCCCTGTCAATTGCAATTTTCTGCCAGCGATTATGCAAGTTGTAGGAAACCAAGCTTCGTCAAACTTGGCCCTCTAGATGTTTTGAGACTACAGTTCCCATCATCCCTGACCACTGGCTCTGCTAGCTAGGGATCATGGGAGTTTTAGGCCAAAAACATCTGGAGGGCCAGGGTTGAGGAAGCCTTTGGTAAACTGATGACAGAAGTTTTAGGTTAGCTTTTGCCCCTAGGAGATGAATTGGAAGGGTATGTACATAAATTGAATTGGGTAAGGCAGTTTGATCAAGGCAATCTGTCCTTCCCGTTCCAATCAATTAAAGGGGTTCATCCTTTTTTTAAGGGCCACCACTCTCTCACTCTCTCTCTTTTTAGTGCTGCATATTTTTTGCCTTGAAAGAAACTGAAAAAGTTTCCACTTTTCACATCTACTCTGGGGGCTATTTTCTTTGCTAGTTCTTAAAAATGCAACAGCTGACTTTCATGTTTACAAATGTACATTAATTAATAAGACACATTGGGTTTGCTGAAAGTTGAGTGTGTGATCTATTTTGCTAGAGGTTTATGATGCTGTCATAATAATTCATCAAAGAGATGACATTTTGCGGACAATGCCGGTCAACCATTACAAGACACAATTGGGCCACCTGTGGTGGACCTTATGGACCAGCCTGTAGTTCTTATGCCTCTGGTGTGGCAAAGCTGAAATACCGCAGGCACAAAACATGCGGCTTGAGCCCAGCCTTGAAGAGACAAGCGCATTGATTCAGAGCCTGATGATAAAGGCAGGAAATGTGACTTACAGTTTTGCCCATGCAACCTCTTATGCTTAGTTTGCCATGGCTGTTAAGCAAAGAACTGGCACAGTCAAACAATCATGTTGCAAGACATTGAAAAGGTCAAGTTATCATAGGGTTGTGCATTACGTAAGACTATTTGAAATACCTAGATACATACAGTATGCTTCTTTCTTTGGAAAGTAAAATAATGGTTAAATCTATGTATAGATTTAACCATTAACTCCTCCCAATTGTAAACACATTCTAATTCAATATAAATAGACATTATTTCAGAGTACAGTCAGTGCCTCTTCGGTAAGTATCAAAGCTGATCATCTTTCTTCTTTTTCAAATTTTTATTAGGGCAATTTAGGTCAGTGGCTGGGCCATGGGGGGTGGGGGGGGGCTCTAACAAGGCTAGGGAACTTTTTAGGTATTGTGGTTCAAATGACATCTCTTCTTTCCCTTCTATTTGGCTCTGATCTGCTGCTGTTTGGACAAATTCAGATAGGTCTGGACTGAGATCCCTGGAGTGACAATAGGCATCGATTGCTGCCACACTGTATGTTATATGATGGGGAAAGTGCTGTTGCCTCTTTCTAGCTGTCAAACTATGTGCTGTTTATGGAGGGCATGTGTGCACCAGAATGGGTGATGCAATGTTTTCCTTGCATGCACGACTAACATAGTAAGAAGCATCCCTGGTGGTCTAGAGTTGGTGAAGTTTGTAAGAATGTTGTGTCTTGTCAGTACCATAGAATCATAGAATTGTAGAGTTGGAAAGGGCCACAAGGGTTATCTAGTCCAACCTCCTGCAATGCATGAATCTTTTTGTCCAATGAGGGGCTCAAACCCCACAACAATGAGATTAGGAGTCTCATACTCTATTGACTGAGCCATGTTGGCTACTGTTCTGTAACTACTGTGCCTCTGACTCTCTTGCTAGTTGTGCGTAGGGCTGTGATTGCATTATACTAGTAATAGCCTTGGCATAACACTGACCACAGGGCACCACAGGATTGCCTTGCCTATTCTGGTATTCTAAAAAATGTTCTGGGGCTGGACACTGACACCAACTAAGCTCCGGTTGCCTGCCCTCAGGAGCTGTCAGATGAACCATTGAGTTGTTATGAATTTAATTGTGAATGTCAAAAGAAAGGAATCTCATACCATGGCTCCAATCCCTCTCTCCAAGTGGATAATGGCCTAAAGCTGTCACGAGTCCTCACATCCTCACTCCCTCTTCCACAACACTTGATGTGTTCCACTTCCTTCTTGATGTGTCCTGTGGGGGTCTGTCAGCTTAGGTGCCCCTGCTGAATGCAGTTGCTGTTCCAGAAACATGGAAATTTCAAAGAGACTAATCATATGAACTGCAGAAATGGTTTGGTGTGGCTTTTTCCTAATGCCCTCCACACTTCTGGCTCTGCAGAAGACAGATACTCTGAAGATCGCTGATCCATGAGAGGAGATTGTATGAAAAACACCTTTAAAAAGTGTGTGTGTAAGGAGATTCCTGATTGTGCCAGGCACTCCTCCTGTAAGGCTGATTGTTGAAATGGTGCTGCCCCTAAGCTTCAGAGTCCAAGCGAGACAGCATAGTCACAGCAGTAATAATCTGTTCTGAAGGAGGGAGGGGAGGGAAAGAAGTGCCCATTGCACTTGATCTATGTGTGCCCAACCACTACATTTTATATAAAAGACCATCACTGTGACAGTGCTGATCTTCAGGAGTCTCCAGCGGCACTCATCTGTAGGACTCATCTGTAGGATAGGAGGAGGCACCTAACTGATCCAAGCAAGTGTGGTTTGCTTGGGCTGTCATAGGAAAGTGTAAGTCTTCTAGTGTGGAAGCATCATTTTTAACTTTTGCTTAAGCTGCAAAGACATTCTGAAGCTATCACGGGTTTTTCCTCCTTAGTAGCAGATCCCTGCAGAGAGCAGGCTTGCATTCACCAACTATCAGCTGATAGGTGGCAACCCCAAGCCAGCTGCATAACTGAGCTCACTGTAGGGAGCTCATTTGTGCAACCAGTTCCTATAGAAAGCAGGTTTGGTGTCACTGCCTGGCAGCAGATGGACAGTGACTTCAGACCTGCTGATCAGTGGTGCTCCAAAGCACTTTTCAAGCCTTGCACGATGCTTTAAAGTCCCAAGAATCATCACCCAACATCAGGTGGTTGGCAAGTAGGTGGCCTCATCTAGCTGTCAGATTTGCTCCACATGGCATAGGCGAGATAAGGATCTCACCCACTGTCCAGATCAGTTTCCCCACGTCCTCTATACTATGGCTGTGGTCTTCTTTCAGGATTGCAGGACATTATTTCTTCCCCACTGCAGATAGCACCCCCCACTCTTAGCATGTAGGGATATAATCCAGGGACAGCTCCAGATGGTGGAAAATTGGGGTATTTGCCAGCAGAGAACCCAGAGGTCTAACAGTGTTCTATTTAAACTTTATTTATTTAATGAAAATAATTTGTACACTGCTACTCCTGAAAGTGAGTTTGCAGCAAACATCCACATATACAGTAAGAGCCATGTAAAAATTTACCACTGGAGATTAACTATTATGGAAATAAGCTTTGCACAGATTATTTTAAAAATTTGCATGCAGCCTTAGATTATTTTCAGTTTACATGTCTGGCCACTTCTGGATAAAGGGGGACATTGTGGATGGTATGACTAAGGGTTCTCAAAATCCAGGAGCCTGTGCCAATTGAATCCCTTCACCTTGTTACTTTGTATTGTTACTTTGGCTCGGAAGAGATAGTCTTGATGAAGTTGTCAAGATCCTATTGCTGCATCTTATACATAGAGACAAGAGCTCATATAAAGACGATGGCACAAGATATAAAATGCATCTTCAGTATCCAAAGTAGGCCTGATTGCTTATGTAAGCTCTAGCAGGTTAAAGAGTAAGATACTAAACACACTTTACTTAGGAGTGAACCCCACTGAACTGAATTAGGATTTGCTTATGAGTAAACATATGCAGAAGTCAGCTGCAGAGCTGCAATCCTTTGCACACTTACTTGGGAACAAGTCCAATCCTAGCCATTTTGGCGAGTAAGTGGTATGTAAATTAATAAATAGTAATAAAATAATTCCATGAGGACCTACATATGAGTAAACATGCATAGGCTGAACCAACAGGAACATTCAGGTTTTAAACTGTGCAAGTCGTATTTTTATGCTTGAAGGTGAGTTTAGCATTTTAGTGCATGGAGGGATCTTAAGAGTGCTTTGGGATGGATAGATTTGAAAGTGACAAGCATACTGAATCAGCACACCTGACACTCACAATCCACATGGGTCCATCTGTGCTGATCCTTGTGCTGATTGCTGCTAGTCCAAACAGACTAGCAGGGTCAGCACAAGTCACACAGCAGCCACTGAAGAAACTCATGCTCTAGCTGGTAAATCTTTCTAGACATGACCCTTAGCCTCCTGTCTTTATACTACTGTGTTGAGTAGTCCCACTCACCCACCCCCCCCCAATATTCCTCCAGAGAGTGTGGTTTGAAGGCTGCAGCTATTAATATTTGGGGGCAGCAGAAGAAATTCTATGTTGCAGGGAAAGATCTTAATTTGTTCTCCCTGTCTCCTTCATATTTCTCATTTGCAGGTCCACAGCCAAAAGAGGGGAAGACAGAAAGGAATAACCCTTACTCATTTATACTATTCTACTGAGCACTTATAGAGGTTAGTTTCACTGATATTGGTGGGACTGCCCTGTGAAAGTGTTTAAGAGTTCGTGACTTTTCCCATCTATTTTTGTTCTACGGTAGTCAGATTAATAGCAGGAGTTTTACTGAAATATTTGTATGATACCCATTATATCCCAAGATAGTAGAGGTGTGCAGCAGATTTGGACAAATCCTGCACTGAAGCAGGATGTTTCAGAAGCATTCTGGGCTTGACAAAGGTGAAGTGGGCTCTATATGAAGTGCCCTGAACCAAAGTTAGTGATTCAAACCATGGGGGATTCGAACAGCACCTTGGTGATTCATGTGTTAAAAAACCAATGCAGACAACTTGTCTGCTAAAAGTGTAGCTAATGGTACAATTAAGGAAAATGCCAGGGCAAGGTGAGGAAGAACTCCATTGTGCTGGACAGGTCACACTTGCATTGAGAAGGAATGACTTAACCCAGACTGAAATGTTGCATGAAACATTGCATGATTCACCGTCAGAAGTATCTACTGTGTCGGCAAATTCCATCAAATTCTGCCCAAAATGAACAAAAACGGTAAATGTTTCCTTTAAAAAATGCTTTAAAAAACTTGTTTTTAAGTCACAACAAGATATTTGACCCATTTTCCTGTAATGTGACAGATATTATTCACTGTGAAGGGGCTACAATGTCTGCAAATTTCACCAATTTCTGTTGTTTTGTTCCCCTATAGAGAAAAGAAGGGGGATATGAAGCCTGGTCTTTTCCAAAGTAGACCAAAGCTTGGATTCTGAGTTGAATTGGGCAGCCTCTGAAGTGCTTCAGACCAAGATGTGCTATTTTCTAAAGCACCAGTGTGTTGTCTCAACCAAATCTTGTGGCTGGTGCACACCCCTACAGGGTAGCATTTCAGTGTCATCATAAAATCCTTAGCACAGAAGAAAGACATTACAAATTAATGACATTGGGGAAAATACTCCATATCCCATTCCTCCTTCCGCTCTTCTGCCTCCTGAGTGATAATTCTTAACAGTAATGATGCTTCTTCAATTCCAGATAGTGTGGTTGAATTAAAAACAAACTAGCAGGCATTCTTTCCCCTTGGAACTCTCCTTTTTTAAAAAAAAACACCTTTGTTTTACGTTTACACGTGTTGTGGAAATGGAGAAAACAAGACCTTTTAACCCTAGGTTTAGTTTAATAAGATGACTTTCAGCAGCTGAGGGAGGGTTGTGTTAATATACATAGAAAGTGATGCTAATCTGTCCTTTATGCTTGGTGATAGACTCCTCTAGGATTTGTGAACAAGGTCACATGTCTAACTAAGATGATGTCATTTCAAATCAGTTGAATGTATCTACCCCAGTGGGATGCATTTATTATTTTGCAGTTGTAAGATTTTTCTTTGTTTTGCCATTCTAGTTACACAATTGTACATAATATAAGATAATTGAGCTCGTTTAGATACACAAGGCAAAACACTACAATTTTAAATTAATGCATCACTTCTACTTGTCCTAAATATTGTAGAAATACATTTCCATGTGAACAAGTTCCTGCTTTGCATGAAACATGTGCATTTTTTTATCTCATGAGGACAAAACTGCATTGTGAATCAGCCAACATTCTCCTATTCAGATTTTAGGGGGGTGGGAATGATTTACAAACATCTCAAGAGGACCTGAGAGTTATCTTCCCCTCTTTCTCCCATGTTCTGTCAGGCAATTTTTATTTGTTAAGGATGAACAGTTACAAATCAGAACATCTTTAAGACTGCCTATTTCTCACTATCTCTTTTCTAATCCCTTCCATAAAATGTTTTAATTGCATACAGTTAATATGAAATAATCAAAACATATATCTCATTTAAAAATTAATATAAAAAACTGCAAACAGATACTCAACAAAGAGTTAATATCTTGGCAAATGTTATTTGACAGCCATTTGACAGAACAATCTCCTAGGAAAAAGGAAGTCTATCTATAAAAATGAGATGGAATCGTTTGTATGTGGTTTCTGCTCTGACAACTATAATCTTTTTACAAATAAAGAAGGTCTCCCACACCAAACTTTTATTTGCTGTGGAACTGAAATTCATATAACATATGAATTAGTGGAAAAATATTTGTGAAACTTAACCAAGTTATATATCATTTGTGTACATGTTTTTAATATGGCTCTTCAAGATCACTTAGTGTGGATTAGTTTCCCCTTAACCAGTTTTTGTAGTCACAAACAGGATAATTAAGAAATGGATTTTTCACCACTGCATGCTTGTGCATAAGGGGGACTTTGTAATGTGCAGTGCTGAATTATGTATTGGATTTGGATTAACATGTAGTACAAGGTTTGTGTGTAGGACATACTATTTCAGGGCCAAACTATATGTGATTACATGCATCTTTAGATTTAACCTACATAGTTCCTCCCCCTCATTTAAGTCGCCTCAAGTGAGGGAGGGGGGAGCATAATTATCATATTTGCAGCTGGGAGGGAGGGGGGTATAATCCTTTTCTCCCCTGCTTCAGTTCTGGGGGAATTCCTTCCTCTGAAGCCAGTATTTGCATTGGAAAGGAATCCCCCATTGGCACCAATTGTTGAAAAGCCAAAATAGATAGACCAATATCTTAAAGGGCAGAATACAAAATACCTTGGAAAATAAAGGAAACCTTATAATTGCTAAGTCTCTGTCATGATTTGAATCATCATGGTTTATATCTGAAGCGAAACATTGATTTGAGGCTTGGCACCTACATATTTGTGACCATAATAGGCAAAGGGCATTGACTAGCCTGAATATAATGTGCTAATAGCTACTTTACAGCTAGTGAGACTTCAACATGGCCACATGTGCCAAACAATTTGTTCACTTATGTATTTTTTGTCTTGCCGTTTGAAGCCTTTCCTTCCCTCTGCCCAAGTTGTTTGGATTATTAAAGTTTTCAAGGGCTGTGTTTTATAACCCAATAAATCAGTACAGCTCATATAGCTAGGTGCAGTCCAATTAAATTTTATTGGATTTGGCTACTATCAAGTACACAAACCATTTTAGGCAGTATCATTGATGTGAAACAGTTAACACCCAGAAATTAGTAATTGATCATTTGGCCTACCAGCATATGAGCATCTGTTTCTTGTTGCATCTTGTTAAATACAGTTACTTTTCTATTTCTAACCATTTAATCTTTTTAACCATTTCATCTCCAAACTACTTACTGTGGCACAGAACTTCAGGAGCAGCCTTACCCCCCAGATATTTTGGACTACAGCCACACTGGGACTGATGAGTGTTGTGGTGTAAAACATCTGAAGGATGCAAGATTGCTGAAAGCTGCTCTAGAGTTGCAGTCTCCAAGTCGCCTGCTCCAAGTAGTTTGGAGATGAAAAGGTTGTGCCAGTGGCGCTTTGCTGGGATGGTGACAACTTAGTTTAACATTTCCTTAAGACATTCCTTCCTCCTGCTCAGCCACCTGTTTCTTTTTTAAAAATATTTTTAATTAATATTTCATTAATAACAATCTAATGGAGGCCACATTAATACAATACCAAATCATAATACAATCAAAAAAGCCAATTAATCAGTTCTGAATTCAATATTTTTGGATGACTTCCCGTGTTCCAGCTATCAGAAGTTGGTTATTCCTTGGTCCTGCTTCATTAGTCCAAATACCATGATTCCGATCTTAATCCTTTGTTTTAGCAGCCATGTGTGATGACTTTCGTTTGTATTTAATAAATCCATATCCATTAACTTGCAGAGGGAATTTATATCCTGTAATTTTCTGTGTGAAATATTTGTTTAACTTCTTCTTTTCCTTCATGTTGTAGTCAATCAATTCTCTTCAACATTGCCCCTCCTTTGAGAACTCATTTCTTATTATGCTACAACTTCTCCATTTTGCTTCTCCAAAACCGAAAGCACTCCAGCGTCCGGCTGTGACTCCTGGCTTACTTCCAGCATTTGTCTCTTTTGATCCTTTCCAACCTTCTAACAAGCTGGTGTTTTTGCCAAAACCATAATAAATCAGAATTAGAGCCCTTTTGAGTAGGCAATGTCATAAGTCATCACAGTATTTCACACAGTCTATTCTTTCAAGTACTCTGAAAAGAAAATTATAAGTTCTTGTTGAATCCCTCTTGCATTCCATATATAGTTGTAATCCATTCAGTGAAGGCTTGTCGAATCATAGCACAGCAAATATAATGTAAATATAATATAAAAAGAGAACAAAGGCTCCCCTTCACTTATGTAGCATTCTAACGACGAGAGTCCTCTCCAGATCAAAACCTTGGCACTCAGTGGCTGATTCATTTTGCACGTTATCTTTCTGCTTCATCCAGAACACGTCTGTTTCTTAAGTCCAAATTCAGATCCATCTTAAAAGAAACAGAAGTACTTCCACTCATGGTGACTGTATTAGGGAGTTTAAAATACATACAGTGCTATGCACTCTGCGTCCCTGTCCCTGCATTCCATTGGAGAGAGAGGCAGTTATTGGACGATCTGGAGGGAAAGCTCTCCCCACCCTGACTCGGGGTGGGGTGGGGGGCTTGCAAGGATAATTACTTCCAGATTGTCCTTAACTGCATGGCTGGCATGTGCTACCGTGGGATCCGCTGTTCACGATGGCAGCAGTGCCGGAAGTTGCTCAGCCACCTATTTCATCCAACATAACAACAGTGGCACAGTGCCCTATGTCTCACTTGAAAGTTTCTGTCAGCAGCAAGCTGGCAATGACATGGGCATAAGAGAATGAATTACTGAAAGAGGATGGTATAGGCTAGTTCTCAAAAACAGAATAATGTTTGTACAATTTATTTCATACCTCAGGTTGTACAATTGCTATAAGCTCACCCTTTATTTTAAAATAGAATCTGGAAATCTGGGGAACATTTAACCCTGGGCCAACTAACTGCCCTTGAGGCCTTCTCCCCCAGACACCCATGGGCAATGAAGATGGAGTGTTGGCTTATATCAGGTGGTACAATATCTTTTGCTGGCCCTGACATTTGATAAAAGTGTTACGAAAAAGGAGCAATGCAGCAGCGAGCTCCAGATGGCTGGAAAGCCAAACAGGATGTTGATGCTTGGGACTATACTGTGGGAACAAAGGAACAGTCTATTCACTGTACTGAGCACCGGATGTTAGCTCAGAGTGTCATCTGACCTGTACTGGAAGTACAGGGGAGGAGTTTTTTTCACTCTCTGCTGTTGATGTTAAGAGAGTGCAGACACGTTTCTCTGTACTGCTGGAAAGACAGAAATAAAGGCATGTAAATACATTTCTGTCTGTCTCTTTCCCCTCCCTGGGGATGGCAGGGAAGAGGGGAGGAGTGGTGTGTTCTTCTCACGTTAGAGGAGGATCGCCGATTGAGATCTCGCCTGATCTTGCCGGGAGTCGCAGACGGGGAGGTCAACAAGGAACTTAAGCCGGGTGCCTGGAGAGTGGCCAATTCCTCTGACTAGGCTTGATTCCTACAAAAAGTGCAGGAGCCCTGACCTCTTTTCCCATCTGGGACCCTAGCTGATGAGGATATTGCTTGTTGCTACCTGAAATGCTTCCCCTGATAATTTCTGAAAGTACTGTACAACAGCTAAAACTATGGGATTAAACCATACTTTCTCCCTTAGTCGAAGTCAGTGTGCAACCTTATTGTGCATGGCAGGATTGTGAGAAACACAGCAAATATATGCTTTCCTCTTGGCATCTGATTCTCTCCTGCTACTCATGTTTAAAGGAGGAGCAAAGTTCAGGTAGAATCAAGAGTCATTTTAGACTTGGGTGTAGCCTCATTCAAAAACATAACCCATGGCATGGATAGTCGCTCAGAAACATAGCCATGTGAAGCATCCATGTGGCAGGCCATGAATATGTTTACTTCATGTAGTACCAGAACGGCAAGGGAATTGAACAGAGAACACAAAGGGCTAAAAAAAGAAAGTATGACTAGGAAAAACCTGATCCAGAGTAAGAACAGAGAAAAAATATTGAGAATGAAGCCCATGATGAGCAACCAGAGATTTGGATGTTGTGATGCCTGAACAGAATAAATATATGTGTTTATCCTTGTGTGACAATATCTAGACGCTCATTACAATGCCATATGGACACCTTAGTTTTGCATAGATAACAAAGCTGCAAAGGAAAATAAGATCATAATGATATCTATTCGCCTGTACCACTAACATATTTTAGGGGTAGGGGAGATATTGATTGTTTTCTAACTCTGTAACAACAGATGCTGATCCATTTGGGCACTACCACACCAAGCTTCGTTTGCCATCCACCAAACCTCACCTAGGTGCTTTCTTACTTACAACCAGTCTAGTCAGTTTCCTTGCCCTTTGTCTGTGTTGCACCTCACAGAATCCAACATAAAGGAGGATGGGAACAAAACTAAAATTACCTGACTCTGCCTGTCATTGGCTTTGTCTCCACCTGCTGGAGTGTGTCTGTCATCTGCCCCAATGGGCACAAGATAAAGCTTAGCAGAATAGCTCTTTAAGAAACAGAGAGGGAAACGGAACCAGCTTCAGGGCCTTTAATACAAGAGCCATTGTCAGACTACTTCATCTCCTTCAGCCAACTGTCACGGGGTTACCTGCTCCTCTGCTTCCCCACTTTCTCTGTCCTTTGCAAAAAAGTGTCCTTGCATTCAGGTTGCTCTCCCCCTCCTTTCACTTCAGAGCAGCTGTATAATTCCCCCACCCCATCGTTTTAGCCCTCACACCTGTCTGCCCAACAGTGAAAATGTTGTGAACTCGATATCACAGCAGCTTGGCTAATGCCTGTGGGAAGGGTTTATAAGTGACGGTGTGCAGCAGGCAGCTGTTGACAGGTGACAGTCAGGTTTGAGCATATTATGTTCCAGATTACAGGCATCCATTTAGCTAAGTTCCCCCTGTGATTTCTGATATAAAATGGGTACTTTTATGCTGTTGGAAAAAATCTGTTCCTTATTCAACAAATAATTATTGTCTTCCCTGATACTATCTAAAAAAGGGAGGAGGGTAAAATAAGGCATGGCAGTTAATTATTATCATAGTACTTTCCCTGTTTAGAATGACTAATATGGTGTTGCATTCATCTAACACTAATCCTTTGAGGCAAGACACTATTATTCCAAGTTTACAGATTGGGAACTGAGGTGACTTTGTTGGTTGTCAACCAGGAAATTCCTGAAGGGTTTTGAACAAAGATCTTCCACAGTAAAGAAAAGGTTTCAGGAGAGAACGCTAATTTAATTTATAACCTCTCCCTGACAAGGAGAGGCACCTATGTGCTGCTTCTTCTTCTTCTTCTTCTTCTTCTTCTTCTTCTTCTTCTTCTTCTTCTTCTTCTGCTTCTGCTTCTGCTTCTTCTGCTTCTGCTTCTGCTTCAAATTCCACTATTGTTTTCAAATGAGCCCAAAGCAGCAAACACATAAATAAGAAAACAGTAAAATATCTAAGAACAATTGCAATACAGATGCAGACTGGGGAAGATCAAAAGGTTTGTTGGAAGAGGAATGTCTTCAGTAGCCAAAAAGACAGTAGAGGGGGTATCTGTCTAATATTTCAAAGGCTGGGTGTCACAACACTAAAGGTGCAGTTCCTACATTGTGCAGAATGGACTTCCTGATAAGATGGTATATTCTGGAGGATCTCACTTGCAGAGTGCAGTGATCAGTTGGATATATAAAGAATGAGATGATACTGTAGGTTTATACTGTACACCTTTACACACCAAAGCCAAATCAACACAAACTTTTAACAATTCTTAGCAATCCTGTGATGCAGGTTGGGTTGAGACAATGACCGGCCCAAGGTGACTCAGTGAACCTCACACAGTTTTGTGCCTTATTTGTACCTCAGTAAAAGATGGACCACACTCAAAGGGTAAGGTGGCCAGATACAAAAGCAGACAGGTCTCCTTCCCCTTTAATATTTGTGTGCAGAAGGGGAATACCAGCAGGTTCTGTTTGCATGATAAAGTAAATTCCCTCAGCAACACAACAGCTAAAGGGAGCCTTGTTGTCTTCTGAACCTGGCCACCTTATCAGAGGCTGGAAATCTACCAAGCAGAACCGTTGAAAAGGCACATCTGTGTATATATATTTTTTGTTTGGCTTCCCCCGCCCTTTCCTCGAGCAGCCGTGAAGGTTTTGCTTTGAACGGTGTCAGTCCTGGGAACTTGATAGTCTGGGCACCTGATGGGCTTTTCATTCTCTTCTTTGTGTCTAGTTGGGAGCAGGTGTGCACGCAGCTTCTTGCAACAATGTCTGCACAGGCAGCCCAATTATATTCCGGAGTTAAATGTGTCTAAGTAATAATGGGGTGGCAAGGGGAAGAATCCCGTGCCCCCTGCTTTCCACCCACCAATCAATAACACTGCTTGCCATGGGTGAGAAGTGAACATTTGGATTGCATCTTCCTAGTTAAGATGGGCCGCTTTGGAAAAGTGACCCTGGGCCTTCTTTTTAACAGCAGTTTCTGCCAAGCAGAGATTAAGCAGGTGGTGCTTTTCCCACCACTCATCTCTGTGCTGGGAAAACTCTCACCTGCTACGTATTAGGTTGATGGCAAGGCTGTAAGAGCAGGACTAATAATGATACTAGAACCTTCTACATGAAGGCTAGGGTGGTGAGGTGGAAAAGACGACAGGGCACCTGAACTTTCAGTAGTTTTGGAGAAGAGATTTTAGCTGTTTGTACAACAACAAAGGCACAGGAGCCCTCTTGGAGCCAGGAGTTAGTAACATGGCTTGTCCCCACAAATCCTGAGAAATGTATTTGGTTAAGTGTGCTAGGAATTGTAGCTCTGTGAGGAGTAAACTACAGTTCCCAAATTTCGGTGGGGGTGGGGGTGTCATGGAGCCATGGCTGCTAAAGTGGCTACTAAATGTGTTTTAAAGGCACAGTGTGGATGTGAGCTTATACAGTAGTCTGCATCAAACTCGGAACCCAACTTTGTGCTCTCTACAAGGAAGAAAGACCAACTTGAATTCAATGAGCCTCATTCGCAAGTAAGTGTGCATCCTCAGACCACTTATACAACATATATATTCTCCCATATTTGAGTGTAAATCATTGGGATAGAATGTATACTGTATTTGATTTCACAAGCTTTCTGTAATCCATTAACCTGCACAAGCAAAAAATATGCTTAAAAGAGTCTGTACACATATACATAGAATCATACAATTAATTGTAGAGTTGGAAGAGATGACAAGGGTCATCTATTCCAATTCCCTGCAATGCCGGAATCATAGCTAAAAAATCCTTGATAGATGACCATCTAATGTCAGTTTAAAACCCCCAATGAAGGAGAGCCCACCACCTTCCAAGGTAATACTACTACTACTACTACTACTTTTATTATTTATACCCTGCCCATCTGGCTGGGTTTCCCCAGCCACTTTGGGTGGCTTACAGCATATAGAAAACATAGTAAAATAGCAAACATTAAAAACTTTCTGAAACAGGGCTGCCTTCAGATGTCTTCTGCAACTTATGTAGTTCTTTATCTCCTTGACATCTGAAGGGAGGGTGCCACTACCGAGAAGGCCCTCTGCCTGATTCCATGGTTGAACAGCTCTTATCCTCAGGAAGTTCTTCCTAACATTTAGTCCGAATCTCCTCTCTTGTAATTTGAATCCATTGGTTTGGGTCCTATCCTCTGGAGCAGCAGAAAACAAGTTTGCTACCTTACGAAAAAGAAAAAAGGGGGTTGGGACCAAGCTTGCTCCATCTTCCATGCGGCAGCCCTTCAGATATTCGAAGATGACTATCATATCACCTCTCATTCCCGCCTTTTCCAGGTTAAACATACCCAGCTCCTTCAACCGTTCCTCATAAGGTTTGGTTCCCAGACCCTTGATGTTCCAGCTTGTCAATACCCTTCTTAAACAGTGGTGCCCACATCCAGACACAGGATTTGAGGTGTGGTCTGACCAAGGCTGAATAGGGCAGTACTATTACTTACCTTGGTCTGGACACTAAAGCAGTCAAGAATTGCATGTCATCCCATGGAGCCCAATTTAGGTATTTTACTTTCCCAGTATACTTTGGGTGTAAACTCTTTCTTTGGCCTTCTTGGCTCAGTTTTGAAAAAACAGCCTTGATTCCTACCCTCACACCATTTTGATTCAGGGTAAGTTTGCAAATCGCTGTGTTGTTGTTGTTGTTTTAAAAACCCAACCCTTAACTTGGCTCCATAGTTGTCAACTTTTCCCTTTTCTTGCGAGGAATCCTATTCGGAATAAGGGAATTTCCCTTTAAAAAAAGGAAAACGTTGACAGCTATGCTTGGCTCCAACCATTGGATGCTGCTGCGCTGCTGGATGCGCATTCCTAATGTAGAAGCATTGAATATAAACAATAGAATCGAAACCTGCGTAGAAACCTCGGCTTTCCGCACGCGCTTTGCATTGTTCCTGCCGGAAACTTTCCTCTGCGCGACCACCCTCCTTCCTCTTCTTCTTCTTCTTCTTCTTCCTCCTCCTCCTCGTCCCCTCCCGACCCCCTGCTGATATTTCCTTCTTTTTTCTTCTTTTTAGGTGATTGAAGGGGGAGCCGGCACAGGCGCTTCCCCTTTAAATTCCAGCTGTGTGGCTAGGAAACAGCTCTTCTCGTTGCAAAGCGCTGGGCTGGGGCTGCTGGTGTGAGACTGTCCTTCCACTTCCTGGCTCCGGCAGCCGGGAGAAGATCTGATCGCCCCGCCGAGTCCTCGGGGGAGAGAGAGAGGAAGGAAGGGGGCAGGCGGCGCGACTCCTCCAGACAGAGGGAGAGAGAGAGAGAGAGAGAGAGGGGCAGCCACACAGCCGGGGGTACCTTTTGGCTCCGGTTTCTCGGCTGCCCTGGGATCGGTAGCCTTCGCGGCATGTGCAAGAGAAGGATGGAGGTGGCTGGTTTCTAAATCATCCTGAAGACTATTTCCATAGTAACCTGCCGAAGTGGTGCAATTTGAGCGGACTGAGGCTTTCTCTCCGCACTTCCAGGATGCTATCTGACAGGTAAGGCTTCCGGAGGACCTTTGGACCGCTGGTCGAGGGTCTATAAATATCCATATGTCTGTGTCTCGATTATCCTATGTTTCCAAAGTTGTCTTTAGGGAAAAAAATCGCCTTTTTCCAATTTGATTTATTTACCTGTATTAAAGAAATGATGTAATTTCTGGGCTCCTAACCCTTCCTACATTTTTTTTTTTTTAAATAAAGACAGCTGTGGGGGGTGGGAATGGTTGTGTTTTGTTTTTTTTAATGCTTCTGTTCTCCCGTTATTGTCTTATAAAGAGAGGGATGTTGGTAAGCCTGAACGCACAGTCTTACTGAACGTTTTATTCTGTGGCGTCGGCGGCAGCGGCGTAGATTGTGGACTAGTGACTTTAGGGAGCCGGCTCTGCTTGCTGGCTGCTCCAGAGGCGGGTGCCGAGTAGCAGCACCTTTGGCCCAGGGCAGCCTTTGCAGGCGCCGGATTGATGGGCTGCGAGGGGCTTTTTGGCAGATGAGAGAGGGATGACGCTTCCTTACCTTCTTTGTTTGTCCCCTTACTACATATTCTTTCCTCCGCCCCATTTTCCAGTTCCTCTTCTCCCACCCCCTCTGTTTGTTTGCCGGTTTCTCCCCCCCCCGTTTTTGCTTCTTTTATTGGGGTGGGGGCGGGCGAAGGCATAGGAGAGAGAAGCTGGAGGAAAAATGCGTGATGTACTGTGCCTTAAAACCTGAAATCCGGAGAACACCCAAAAGCAAAGGCCAATATTGTCATCCCTTCTCCCGCCCTGGCTGGCCTAAAGCAGGCGATCAGCACGTTTTCGGTACTTTATTGATCTTTTTTCTTTCTCGGGGATTGTAGGTGCAGATGCATGTTGTGTCCCTCCAGCAGTGCAAGGCAGGCTGCCGCCCCGCTTTGAGAGGCGAGACACTATTGTGGTGATCAGCGTTTTCTCTGGGAGATGGATGGCACCTTGATCTCTCCCCAAAGCAGTCATTTAAAAGGAGTTAACGCTGAACATCCATTCTCCCCTGTAAGACAAGAGGTTGGCAGCATTAGGGGTGTGTGGGCTGGAGAGACGGAGGAGGGAGGGTGAGGCTTGCTAGTGGCTGAATTTGAAGTGGGGAGATTCAAAGCAGAAGCTGACAGTTTGGGTGTTAAAGTGTGTGTGTCTGCGCGCGCGTGCGTGTGTGTGTGAGAGAGAAATGCTGGCTCTGTGCACGCGTGTGTGAGAGAGGGAGGGAAGGAAGGAAAGCGGGGAGGGGAGGGGGCGAAAGTAGAAGAAAGCAGCCTGTTGTTAATTGCCTAGGTTACAGTTCCTGCATCCAAGACTGCCTGGACTCTTCCAAGTCCTAGTGCCTTCCCTGTTTCCAGGTTGTATGCATCAGGTACAGCTGGAGAGTTCTGTGGTCCTGGGTGGGTGTGTGGCAACAATCTGATTCTGAAAGGGAGTCTAGCACTCAGTTAAATTCAGATGTGGGCAAAACGTATCTCAATCAAGCATTGAGTATAGAATTTGACTAACTTCCTCTCTGGCAAAGGTATTGTGCTATTAATGGTTGCCCAAAAGGAAGAAGGTGGATCTTTACCCAACAATCCATTCCAGGCTTGGGATCTGGACATTTTCTGCTAATTTCTGCCTGTCACGTTTCTGTTAAAGGTACAGGAATCCTACCATTAGAATGCTGACAAACCAGTGTGAATATGGTGGACCCTCATAACGTTGTTGGAAGCCCGACTTCCTCTATGATTTATATTATTTGGACTATTACTGGTGGAACTTTGAACACAACTTATATAGCTTGGCCTAAAGTATTCTGATTTGGGGTTGGGAGTAATGCACAAGCAGAAGTATTTCTGGGTTGAGATGTGAGCACTCGGACTATTGTATTCTCATGTGACTTTCTCCAACTAGCAGGGGTGGCCAGTACATTTTGCATTGGGGACTGGTAAAGCAGAAGGCAGGGAGGTCAACTGTAGGTGGAACCAGAGCCAACTAATTCTTGTCTTGTCCCCATCTTCCTCCCTGCTGAGTTCTATAAGGGCAACACTGAGACTAAGAAGGAGGAAGCTAACAACATAAGAAGAGTCTGCTTGATCAGGCCAATGGCCCAACTCATTATCCACTTCTTACAGTGGCCAACCAGATGACTGAGAAAAGTATGAAGGCAGGACAAGTGACTGGTGGCTGAGGGCAGGCTGAAGTTGGTGGGGCATTGGCCCATTTGCCTTAATAGACGATCCTCCATTGCCAACTAGAAATGACAAGCTGTTAAAAAATAGATGGTAATCTATGAGAGATATGGATGGGTGTGTAAATTATATATTAACACCCCACACCTGCCAAGCAGTAGCAAGGATCTAGGTTCTGTTTCCATTGGAAAATCAAGGCACAGCCGAGCTGGCAGAAATACAGTTTATTCACACATATTTACACCAGAAGCCTTCAGTAGAGGGGCGTACAGAACATTACACCCCCAAGCGTCTCTCTCATTGCTCCTCTTATAGTTTCAGCAAGGTTGGGTCCAATGCAGCAGCCAGACATGGCCACTGGTCTCTCAGTGCAGCTTCGTAGAGCCAGCACTGTATGGGGTTCTCCCTACTCCCTACTTTCTCGTGCTTGTTTGCTTGCCAAAAAAGGACAACTTCTTTTCTGTGTGACTCCATGCCCATGTTTCCCAGGCAACCTCCCCCTCTACCTTTGCCTTGTAGATGGCAGGGCCGTCATCTTTGTCTGGCTGAAAAAAAAGCTCAGCCAGTCAGCTTTGATTAAATTCCAGTACCCCAGAATCTAGAGGGGGAAATCTTGCATCCATGGATCTGGGCATCCCTGTTTCCACACTAACCCATAACACTTTATTGATTGATTGATTTGATTTAATTTATATACCACTCTTCATCAAAAGATCTCAGGTTGGTTCACAAGATAAAACCATGAGATAAAGGCACAAATAAATAGTTAAAACAGAAACAACTAAACAATACCTCCTACAAACACACTTAAAAGGCTGTAGAATATTAATTGACCAAAGACCTGGTTGAAGAGGAAGGTTTTTGCCTGGTGCCTAAAGGTGTATAATGAAGGTACCAGGCAAACCTCCCTGGGGAGAGCATCCCACAAAAGGGGAGCCACTACAGAAAAGGCCTGTTCCCATCCTCCAGACCTCACATGGAGGAGGCACATGAAGAAAGGCCTCAGAGTCCATATATATATCAAATCTAGCCTTGCTCACCCTGGTAACCGTGATGTCTGGGGCTGATGTGGTCCAGAAACATCTGGAGGACCGCAGGGTGGTGAAAGCTGCTATAATGGATGGCAGAGTGGACTGATTGAAAATGCCCCAACTGTTGTATTGATGGTGACAGGAAAAAGAGAAGTGCTTGTTTAAGGGGACCAATATATTGACCATAAACCTGTATTTGGAAGTTCATATCAAGTGCAGGTACCTAGAATGAAGTGCATTTACTTGATTAGCAACTAAGCCCGTGTCAACACTGTTCAGTGCTGATGCATTCCAATGTGACTTTGTGTGGCTTATTCCTGCTGCTGAAACACAGGGCTAGTTACGATTCTACTTAGTACTACTGCACAGAAACCATTTCTACAAGGCTCCATGATGCACTGGAATGTGAGGTAGGTTTTTTTGCAGGAAAATATGAAGCCAGGTCAGACTATTGGTGCATCTGGCTGAGTACTAGCTACTCTCCAGGTCAGAAGTCTTTGACTCTCTTACTTCCTGGGACCCTTAATAGGAAAATGCAATGAATGAACTTTGGACCTTCTGCAGGCAAAGCAGGTGATTTATAAATGGACCTATGGTCCATTTCCCACTTGTTTCAGTATCCTTGTAATAAGGAAGTGATAATTTCTATGTCACTAATTCATGCTTTTGTGTTTGGGAAAAACAATATATGAATGGGTGTTGGTGTAAAGGCAACAATCTATTTGCAGAATTGTTGCATAAATAGATGTCAAATTTCTGAAAAAGAGCCCTGGGGCTCTTTAAGAAGCTTGCTTGACAAAGTGCTCAGATGCCAGTAACATAACAAATAACATAATTTGTAATCATGATAATATTTACTGGAGAATGAATGGTGCAAGTGAATTTTTAACATTCCACAGAAGAACCCCATAGCCTACTCGTACCTATATGCAGCTATGAAAAAAAGGGCAATTTTTGGTGGCAGAAGCTGTCTTGGGCTAGAGTTTGCATCACCAGATGAATCATTCTTGGCAATCCATGGAAATTTATGCAATAATACATTTGCATAATGTGGTGGACTATTGTTTCATTTCACCTGCAAGCCATGGCTGGTTGGCTACCCCTGGCCGCTGCAGAATCTCTGTATTTAATAAGATGATTCCATAATAGTAACTTCAGGCTGCAATATCTCATTGCCATTCAGCCACATGATACATAGAATCACAGCTATTCTTTAACCAAAATGCCAAGGAAACGAGAAGTAAGCGGCTGTTGCATCAAGGAGATAGTCATCACTGCTAATGGACTCCAGTGAGAGACTAGAGCAGTTCTAGGCGGGTTTTACTAAAATAATAATTTAAAAAGACTTGCAGGATCCAAAAAGGAAATACATACCTCAGCATGCATTTGGATAAGGTCATTTATCACTTCCTTCTTAGCATAATTAATTATCCAGTTTATTTTATCAGCTTTTAATGAGGGTGAACTGCTGAAGGATTAGAAAACATGCTTTCAAAAAGTAGTAATTTTATGCCTCCCTTCTCCATTCAATAAACAAAAATGTGTGTGTGTGTGTGTGTGTGTAGTACAAATAAGAGACTCATCATTATCTATTTTTAATGGCTTATCTCATGGGCTCTCTAAAGAAAAAAACACAATGAAATGTAAGCATTACTGTCAGGAGTCTAGTATACCTGTTACATCTTGGAACTGGTCTTCGTAAACTCCAGAAGAGCTCAGAGCCACCATCCCTGCCAAGTCCATGGGGTTTGAATCTTTTCAGCAATACTGATTCCTAAAGCTAACTTAATGAGTTTTATGCCATTGCCCTGATAATAAGGGTGTGTGTGTGGATGGACTGATAATCTGTCTACATTGTGAAGTTAGCTAATTCTGATGATATTAAGGTAATCACTGATTGTTACTGGAGATACACTGAGGAACTTCTAGGCATTCATAATAGAAACTGTTACTCTTTGGTCCCTATCAAGGGCCAGACAAATGCACAATTATTTCATTAAAAAATTATTTCCTGCCAGATACCATCGTACTGAAGCTTTTCTCAAAGCAGGCAGAAGACTGATTAGTCATCTAACGAGTGAAAATAGTTTAGTTAAAAAACCACACAAAAAACCCACATGGACGGCTCTTAAACATGTAAAATCTGCAGGAGATTAATTTTGCTTATAAGCAAATTGTATGCGCAAGTGAGGCGCATGGCATAAGCACTGCTAAGCTATTTTAGAGAGAATGCTGTTTTTCAGCTGATAGAACCTTCACTGTCCTCCCATGTAAACAGACACAATTCCTTACCAGATGTATCTAAATCTGTACTCCTATTGGGTGCGGGGCTGTAATATTAGAATAAATGTTCTAACAGTAGGATATGTTTGATTGGAACAGGCTGCCTTGGGCAGTGGGTACTCCTTGGATATCTTTTAAAAAGAGGCAAACACAGCTGTATGTCCGGGGTGCTGTAGTTGCTGTGTTCTTGGTCTCCAAGTTTCCATTCAAGCCTAAAAGGTAAAGGTAAAGGTACCCCTGCCCGTACGGGCCAGTCGTATCCGACTCTAGGGTTGTGCGCCCATCTCACTTAAGAGGCCGGGGGCCAGCGCTGTCCGGAGACACTTCCGGTTCACGTGGCTAGCGTGACGAAGCTGCTCTGGCAAGCCAGCACCAGCGCAGCACACGGAAACGCCGTTTACCTTCCCGCTATAAAGCGGTACCTATTTATTTACTTGCACTTAGGGGTGCTTTCGAACTGCTGGGTGGGCAGGAGCTGGGACCGAAAGACGAGAGCTCACCCCGCCGCGGGGATTCGAACTGCCGACCATGCGATCGGCAAGCCCTAGGCGCTGAGGTTTTACCCACAGCGCCACCCACATCCCTTCCATTCAAGCCTAATACCCTATAAATACTACTATGGGGTTGAATAGGATTGTGAATAATGGCTGTATTCAACTAATTTCCCCCCATTAAAATGAATGAGCATGATTGCTAGATCCATTAATTTCAATAGGTCTACTCTGAGCAAAACTTAGTTGAATACCACACTTTAGGCCTTAAAGTCCTTCAGAGGACATCTGCTTGGAATGTACCAGAACTTGAGCCACAGTGGGAAACCTAAAGTGTGTGGGAGACTCTCTATTTGGTGGTAATAGAAATGCACTCTGAACTTGTTCGTGGGCCTTTTCCCTTCTCTCTCTTTTACTTCACACATTCAAAGGTTGAGCCTTGACTTATTAAAAACATGCTAAAGCTACTGGTAAGTCCTGGTGAACCTTGGCGCAAGCTGAGCCTTGAACATGACAACTGCAATTCCACTGTTTGACCGTTTGTAGTGTTATGAATAATACTGTATACCAGTATTACGGCATGCTCTCATGAACAGTGGCATAATGCATATTTCTGTCATCTTCCACAGATCAATTGCATCTTTCAGCCAAGTCTGAAAGTATAGAATGTGCTTGGAGACTGTAGGCATTCCCTGCCCCCCCCCAAGCTGGTAGAGAACATTTACATTTATGTTGCCATACTTGTCCTTTTAAGTCAGCCTCCAAGGCAATGTTGTGGTTCTTGTATCATTGCAATTTAAAGTTAATGATCCTGAGCTTCCTGTTGAAATGATGAAAATATTGTGACATAGCAACACAGGGGATAATTTTCAACCCTGAGGTTTTTTCCAGCTCTGGTTTGAAATGCAGCAGGAAGCCTTAGGTTTATCTTCAGAACAGAAACAGCAGTGACTTACCAGAAATGTATAATCAGATATATTTTAATGTTTCGGTATTAAGAGCATTGCATTTATAGAGCTGCTGTGAGAAAGCAGGGGCGGCTTGATAATAAGAATACCAAAAATAACCATTCTGTGCCTTTTTATTGTAATGTTCCTATCCTCCTCTTAAAAAAATATGGCATGCTGTCTAGGGCAGAAGAGCAATATTAAGACTGGTGTTTTCATCCCACCCTCTGAAACTACACTATGTGATCTGAAGGGAGAGCTTAAAAATGCTATAAATAAGCCATGTGCAGTGATGTTATGTATTATCCCATGGTTCTTCCAGCCCTCCAGCCCAAGACACTTTGCTGCTTACTGCGAATAGCAAGATGGTGTCCCACCCATTTCCATGCACAGAAACCATGATGGGGCAGTGTTCTCATTCCACTTCACCTGAGGGTAGTGGACTACCTTAAGCGGCACAGGGCAAGCTGCATGACATATCTAGCACTGTCCTCCAGGACCTTGCTGCTTCTCTGTGTTCCCCTGCACCTGCTGTCTGAGGTAGCTTTCTCACTCTAAAGGTAATGCCAGCCCTCAGTTGAATGCAGCTATACTCTAGCAGCAGATACGTTTGTATACATAGGCTGCGTGCTGAGGGAGACCTGGTATTGCAGGGGAAACTATTTTATAAAGTTGCCATGCCAACAGCTGTGCTTTGTTTTACCAAAGAATCCCGTTGATCTGGGTTTTTTTAGTCGAAAATATGTGCCAGTATTTTTAATATGTGTCACGTGAAACATGATCCTAAGTAGGCTAGTGAAGGAATAAGTTCAGAAGGACTTGCTCCCAAACAAAGTGTTCACATGTTTACTTGGCGTGCCTACTTGGAAGTCAAGTCCCTTTGTGTTCAGTGGAATCTATTCCAGAGTAGAATGTGTAGGAATACATATCTTCTGCCTTGCAATAGCTTCTACAGAGTAAGGCTGTCACAATCTTGTTCAGTTAAGACTTGCATTGGTAAAACAGGGAGGTATGAGCACGAGAACAATTAAGAACCACATCATCTGGTTCATGGGCTAATTTCTGTGGCAAGAGAGGCTAATGCATGCAAGTTTCCTTCTGTTGTTTTTCTGCCTTTTTATTTTTTAAAAAAGAAGGCAGCAGAAGAGCATCCCCCCTCCCCCTGAAGGGTGCTGCTGATTCTCTTCCAGTGCTAGGCCAAATATTTGGCCATAGTGTGAAAGATTAAATGGGGATTAGCCATGCTTCTGACAAACCCATCTGCATTGGTGCCCAATTCCTTTCAGCAAATCTGGCTTATGGACTGGAATAGTAACTACAGAGCTCGGTGTTACTTCATTATTTCATTTAATGATCAACACATTTTAAAAATAACTATTGATTAATTGATTTACAAGACTTGATTCACGGTGTACGATGCCTTTCTCAAATCTTTGTCTGCCCAGCTTTGTTTTGAATCCACTCCAGTGTTTGATCCTTTTAATGTGTTTTCTTGAGAGTTGACATTTATCCACAGTGGCTTATTTGTTGCTTTCACATTTTTGTTTTACGTCTTTATATCCCACTAGTAACCATCAAGAGATTGGGGCACCTTTCTTAGATTAGGGAGGAAAAACAAGAGTATAATAGTGTATAAAACTTAGAACAGTGGTGACTGAGAACAACTTTTCTCCTTTCATAACTCTCGGGCTTGGAGTCACCCACTGAAACAGGTTCAAAGGGTGAATATCCTCACAATGTGTAATTTAGGAAGCATTCACCTTAGGTCAGAAGTGAGTTTTCAGCCAAAGGGCTGCATTCCCTCATGAGTCGCTTTCTAGGGGTTGCATACCACTGGTGGGCGGGGTCGGAGACAAAGGCGGGAGGAGCAACGGATGTTACTCCCATCTTTGTTCAGCCTACATCCTCACCGCAGGAAAGCTACCCTCCTCTCATCTCTCCATCCAGGCAACCATGAAACTTAATCAAAATTCCAACCAAGCTAAAGCACTCAAGGAGGGTGTATAGCGCATGCCCTCAAACATTTCTCTGATGAAAATAGGGATGTCCCATTCCATAATGATAATTTTACTATTTATACCCCGCCCATCTGACTGGGTTGCCCCAGCCACTCTGGGCAGCTTCAAACATACATAAAAAAATAATAAAACATTATTTTTTTAAAATAAAAAACTTTTCCTATACAGTGGTACCTCAGGTTACATACGCTTCAGGTTACAGACACTTCAGGTTACAGACTCTGCTAACCCAGAAATAATACCTCAGGTTAAGAACTTTGCTTCAGGATGAGAACAGAAATTGTGCTCCGGCAGCACGGCAGCAGCAGGAGGCCCCATTAGCTAAAGTGGTGCTTCAGGTTAAGAACAGTTTCACGTTAAGTACGGACCTCCAGAACGAATTAAGTACTTAACCCGAGGTACCACTGTACTGTATAGGATTGCCTTCAGACAGCTCAGGGGTCAGATAATTCCATACACTCCAACATTTCTTCGTTGAAAATAGGGACATCCTGAGGAAAAATGGGACATTCCAGGATCAGATTAGAAGCTCGGACAGCTTCTCTAAATCAGGGACATCCCTGGAAAATAGGGACACTTGGAGGTTGTGATAGAAGGCCCAGTGTGGTGTTCCAAGAGTCAAGTAGCAACCTGGAGGGGTCTTGCTTGGTCCTGGAATTCTCCACTCATATATTAGATGGTTTAAAAAAAGAGTTAGTTGTTTTTCCATTAGATGTGACTGCAACATGGAATCTTTATCTTCTGCACAAGAACACGTCTGCATACAAGGGCCCGAAGGCATACAATTGGGATGGGCTTTTAGCCTTCAGGACCTGCATATGTGACTTTCCATAGGCATCTGGCTGTCCATGTTGGAAAAGAACTGGACTTGATGGCCCTCTCATTCAGCAGGGCTGAATTTAAATTAGCTGTTTCAGTTTTATTTGGAGGGTTTGATTCTATCTTGCATATGTGAATTTTTCATAGGACCAACTTGGTTCCGTAGCCTGGATGTGGCTGCTTTTCAGCCTCATTCTACTGGTTCTCATTTTCTTATTAAATGGAGGAACACTTTCTATGTGCAGAAGTGCAAATAGAAAGAAAGCAATCTGGGATACAGAAAAAATACTGCTGGGTTTTTAATTTTATTTCAGCAATGCTACAATTTGAGGAGATCTGAGCTATGAAAAGTAGAAAAGTCTATTCTAACAATAGCTATGAGGACTAAAAAAAAAATCCCCTTATTTACCTTTTATAAATGTAATCTGGGGTGCAAAGACCTATTTTAGACAAGTCCTGGATTTTAGAAAGTAACCTGCTTGGTTATTGACTTTCCCTCTATCCCTGGTTAATGACAAAGCCATACCACATTGCTTTTGATATCTGCCTCTGTTTGATTTTTCTAACTGCTTTGTTGTCGTGTGTGGGAGGGGTGGTGTGGAAGTCTAAGGTTGCTTTGGGGAACATAGAGTTAGTTTCATTTTCTTAACGTGGTACCCACCCTATGTGAAAAATAGTAACAAGCTATCCATTGTTTATATTAAACAAGCAAACAAAAAACCCAGGTGTCAAAAGTACCTTCAAATTTAGCAAGATCTGTAGTGATCCCAAAGCGCACTTGTTATAAGCATTGAACACCTTATTCTTTGAGCTTGCATTGCACCAGTGCCTTTCCCCACGTTGTTTTATTCCCAACTGCACAGGCAAAAGGGGGACACCTAATATTATTGGGACATCAGATTACTGATAGGTGAGCATCCCACCCACCTACCAAACTTGTCTGCACCCAATAGTTAGATGGAGACAGTGGAGTCTTTTTATGTATTGTGTTAAAGGAGGAATGTATTGTGTGGAGGTTTGCCGTGCTAATACATGCTTATCAAAAGCATACTTTACAAGCATAATTGGCACAATAACAATCTGAATAATTTCTCTGTTCTTTACATTTCTTTGGCCTAGCTTCCTTTGCTTAGCCTCTCCGTTACCACTGTTCTTCATTCATGAGATGCAAAGTAAAGCAGATGCTGTGCTGAACACAAATACGTTATCAGTTCAGATGTCTACAAATAATGACATCAACTCACATTTTGTACATGCATCATTTAAACGATGCTACTGCTGTTATTGTCATGCAGCCATGATTGTTGTCATTATTATTATTGCTTTGAGTTGATCTTGTTCTGCAGAAGCCTCAAGAATAAGTCAGTTTTGATTAAGGTTATGTAATTTGATTTTAAAAGGTGTCTTATGTTGGGCACAAGATGTAAATTACTTTTCCCATTTAGATAGATTTAGTTTCTTGTTTATGCTGTTACCTTAGGACTGTCTTTCCATGATCTTGCCCTTAAGATGTGACTTGATTAAGAACAAATTTTCATTTAGCATTTGCTTTACATACATGGAAAAGTAATTGCTAAAAGCTGATTTTTTTATGTAGATAAAAGTTTCAACAGAAAAATTACTCAAGTGACTTCATGCTGTGAAGTGTGTACTACATTTTTATGGGCTATTCCTCTGCTAAAGTGAGTAATATCAGTCGTTTCTGTCCTTTTAATGCTGACACTTGCTTTCTGAGCTGGCATTTAATTCATACAAGTGTCACTGAACAATTTTTCCTCCTTAGAGTTGATGGGTACAGCCCACGAAAGATCAATGGTGTGCATGTTATATTGAAATTTAATGGGAATTTCATATGACCTTACCAAGGTAGGCGTCTCTGTTCTGCAGTAATGGTGGGGTCTACTAATGGTGGTCTGTTTTTAGTATCAAGTTTTTATTAAAGCTTTTTTTAAAATAATACAATAAGATGAAAGAAACTAATCTAAATAATAACAAAAAACAGAGGAAGATACGGATGGGGTGAAAGACTCCTCTTCTGAAGGTAGATCTTGACCCTTGTCTCATACAGAAAATGATGGGCCTTCCCACCTCTCACCTGGGAACCCTCATCCTGGGAGTTCTTTCATTCCCTGCCTCTCACTCAGGGTCTTTCCACCACCCACCCACCACCTTCCTGCTACAGATCTAACAGAGCTGAATTGTACATTTCCCTTAGTTCAGATTTCATGTTGGCACCTCCATCATGCCTAATACTAGTGAATACTAATGAACCAGCCCATCAAAGTTTAGAGAAACTTGATTAATATCAACAATGCTTAAAAGTTGTAAACTGTGCCTATTGCCTCTCGCTTTCATTTTTAAAGATAATGCTTAATTTTGTATCAGGCCAAAGGTACTCATTTTATTTTCACTTCACCCTGCAGTGTTTTGTGTGACTTTGTATTTTCTCACTCTGATCCATTTTCTATTAATGGTGGAATTTACTGTTTGGTAAAAGAGTCATGAATTCTGTCATGCGGCTAACTTAAGGCTATGATCTTTTGGATCAGGGGGGAAAACACAGGTGCTTGAAGAATGGTTTCACTGTTGCTCTCTTTGGGTTCTGACAGTACTTGCATGGTATGCTGTGTCTTATCCCTGGTGAACTTTATTCCTGTTTTATAAGACATATACCCCTCCCCGCTCTCTGTACACAGTCATGAAGTCAACTAAGGAAAAGTGAAAACAGCAGCAAGGGTGTCTTCTCTGTTGTTGCATGGTAGTATTTCTCACTCGACCACATCACAATCCAAAGTTCTTTCTGTTACTCTGAGCAGGTCCACGCCATACCTTTAAAGCACATGACTTCTCCCAAAGGATCCTGGGACCTGTAGTTTCCCTCTCACAGACCTACAGCTCCAGCATCCCTAGCAAATTATAGTTCCCAGGATTCTTTGGAGGAAAGCCATGTCCTTAAATGTGCATTGTATGTATTATGAATGTACGATGTGGATCTGCTGTTACATATAATTACCCGGTGAATTTCTTTTAACATCACAATGTAAAAACAATTTCCTTTGCTCGGATTCACCAGAATATGTATGCAACAATGTCTATCCAGAACTGATATTTGTGTGGTTGTTTTACACCTTAAAAGCTATAAAGTTCTATGCATCAGTTAAGTATACTATGTCAAGATTTTCTCAGCTTTCCTTGTCTACTTAATTTAGCTGGAAATCTGTGGCCAAACTTAATCCTTCATAGTAGGGCTTCCTTTGGTTAGCCTGTTAGCCATGTAGTGGTTAAGAGCGGTGGACTCGTAATCTGGGGAACCGGGTTCGTGTCTCCGCTCCTCCACATACAGCTGCTGGGTGACCTTGGGCTAGTCACACTTCTCTGAAGTCTCTCAGCCCCACTCACCTCACAGAGTGTTTGTTGTGGGGGAGGAAGGGAAAGGAGATTGTTAGCCGCTTTGAGACTCCTTCGGGTAGTGATAAAGCGGGATATCAAATCCAAACTCTTCTTCTTCTTCTTCTAATTGTGGGTCTGCTGTGAAGCTTTTGCCTATCGTGATGCTACTTTGCTTTAGTGGTAGAGGCCAGCTGCCTTTAAATAAATGTGCAATTCTGCAAAATAACTGCGAAAGGCTGCCAATTAATATAGAGTGTTCAAGATTGGTGTTGTCACAGTTTACTTTTGTGTGTGTATATTCAAGAATAATATTTAGGTACAGAATAATAAAAATGTACAGATATTTGTCATTCTTGAGTCAGTAACAGTTACTGCAAAGCTTGATGAGTGTAATAGACTAAGTAACAATAGAACAAATAACGATTTACCCCCCACAAGACCCTTTCAAAATAATATTCTTTTGTTTTGTTTTGTTAGCAATGCACATGGTGCATCTTCCAGAATAACATTTCAGCAAAACAGTCACAGCTTATTAAATACTGTATGCATATTCTTTTGCGGGCTGTTGTATGCAGCCCAGCAACAGCAAACTTCTCCATTGTAACAGTTTATTTGGATTTTGACCATTAGCCAGTGATAGATCTTTACTATTGCAAAGATGCCTTGATTGGAAATCATACCAATATCAATGTGTTGGGCTTTTCCTCTGTGTTGGCCAAGATCAATGCTTGACAAGCTACAGAATAAGATTTTATTTTCATTATCTCTACATATGCATAACAATTCTTCATTGATTTATAGATCAAAATAATGGTATTTTGCTGTTTGTTTGTTTTTTGCCATACTGAGTTTCACTGGGAAGGACAGGGTAGAAATTTAATAAATAAATAATATTTGGGTCAATGGGTATCTCATTAATCTCAGTAGTCCTTTGCATACTAACCCCCCCCCCCAATCTTATTAGCTAGTTTTCTATAGGGATGATTTCCCTATAGAATTTCCCTATATATAATTTTTGCAATGGACAAAAAAGTGTACTTTTAATAGTTTAGAGTGCTAAAATTGTGGTAGATCTGCAAAACAGGGAGTGCTGTTTCTATTTAACCTGAAACAAACAATACAGGGAAATGTATTGCTACAGGAAAAATGCTGTTGGTTAATATTCCTTCCCACCTATTGAATGAATCAGCTGGAACTTGGGGACGGTGGCAAAACAATAGGCCTGGAGAAGAACATTAACTTAGTCTTCCTTGTTTGCAGTCAAACAATGCATTGAATTTTACAAGAACCTTCCTGCTCCCTTTCTCAAAGAAATGTTTTCCACTAAAGGCTTTATTGGCACAAAATAACTGCTAGTGCTCAGTGAGTAAAACTGGCTAGTCCCTCTTTGGAAGAAATGGGTTTGCTTTTCTATTCCTCTAGTGTGAAAATTTGAGTGTGTGCCTTAAATTGTTGTCTGAAGATGCACAATTAGGTGCTGAAGCATTAGAGGTTTTTGAGGCAGAGCAAAAGTAATAGTATCACCTGAGGTGGCGTTAAACTTTGAATCTCTGAAATATATGCATATTTCAGCAAAGCATTTCTCAGACTTTCTGGTGGTTCGTTTTAACAAAGTCCTAAAGAAGTTAAAATGCAGGGGTGGGGATATATTCAGCCAGTACCGAAAACTGTTTCTGTATGGAACAAGGTTCTACTTCCTTTAATCATACTGATTTGGGGCATTCTAAAAATATGAGTCCAGCATACAGCCTAAGCATTTTTTCGCTCCTTGGAATCCACCAGTGCATCTACATGCCACCAGGGGGTGCTCACATGGCAACTTTATAGTCACCCCCTCCCAAAAAAAAGAAGAAGAAGAAAAGATTGGAACCTTACAAGGATAAGAAGGGAGACCTCAAGAAAATTCTTTGTGCCACCTTCTATTATAGTGAATGCTGAAGGAAGTGACTGTTGGGAACTGTGAAGGAGAGGGTGAGAAGGAAACAGTGAGGTGGGGATTTTGCCATGGTGCTAAGAAAGGGCAAAGGCTTTGAGACCCCACTGATAATTTTTTTCACATGAAACTAGGTGAGTGGATTTTAGGTACCTTCTTGTGTGAATATAATAGACTATTTCAAGCTGACAAATTTCCACAGCATTCATATAACTGCTTGGTAATCTGAGCTATTTGGTCAAATGAGGAAAACTTCTACCTTACTTCAACATTTTAGAAGCAATTGAGGGAAGCGGGGGAACGACTAAAATTCTGCCCATTACTTGGCAAGGCAGATCTGTTGACTAACACCGTAGGTGTATATGGAATCACTTGGTATAAACTGCTACTTGGGAAATCTGTAGGCTGTGGCAGATTTGCACATAAATACTCAAGGACCAGAGTGCATTGTTTAATATGACAACTTCCGATGAGCTTTCCAAAGTTCTCATGTTGGTGACACACTTTTTAGACACGTGTCATTTTTGTGACGCAGTAGTTTAGTTTTACTAGCAAAATGGAGGTTAAACTAACCCCTTTCCAGCCCTGGGAGGAGTGCAGAGGAGAGTTCGCGCCTACACACTGCAGCCGACACACTTAACGTGTCGTGACACACAGTTTGGAAAGCTCCATTCTGATTACTAGATGGTGTGTAGTGCCTGATTGCTCTTCCCACGAGGTGCAGGATATTTAGCAATATTGCCTATTTCAAATCGTTGTTCCTTTGCCATTATAAAATCAAGGGAATAGTACTTTTTTAGATGGATTGACTATATAGTGAATCCATCCAAAGGGGCTAGCCGAGTTCACTTATTTACTAGTCTGTGGAAGAAAAGTATAATGAAAAAGTAACTTCACACATGATCGTATGGCCCACCTGTGTGTAAATGAATGAATATAAGCATTACTTCTGCTGACAATGGAGGCAGAACATCGCCATAATGGCCGGCAGCCACTGATAGCCTTTTCCTCCATGAATTTGTCCAACCCTCTTTTAAAGTCATCCAAGTGGGTGGCAATCACTGCCTCCTGTGGGAGCAAGCTCCATCCTTTAACAATGCATGGTGTGAAGAAGATGATAACAGGTGTTTCCAAAAGACAAGGCTTTGTAGAAGCAGTATGGGCGGATGTCAGAGCCCACCTGGCCCTGCAGAGCCCACTGCTGCAGACATCTGCCCTGGATCCCACGTGTAGGGTGGCTACAAGCTACTGTTGAATATTTCTTTTGGAGGCTTGGAACTTGAGACTAGGCAACAAAGTCGATCTAAGATAGCAGCTGCCTTGCACAGAGCTGCCACCTCATTGGCTCCCATCAGAAGAACACTAGCACAGGTAAGCCTGCCAAGGCAGGGACCCTACCATTGGTGCTGGCCCTTGTATTAGGAAAGTTGCATGGGATGGTGCCTGAAAAGATGTGGGTGATAATAATGCATTTGAGCACATAGACAAATTAGCCCCCGACATCTCTATTCATGCTCAGTATGGCATTTTAACCAATATTTGGGGAAGACCTCTCTTGGCCCAGCAGTATTGTTCGAATGTTTCTTGTGTGGTTTGTTTGCTTACAAAAAGGGGGAAGATGAAAAGGCAGTGTTTAAACTGACAGTCATTTGATTTGCATTTGTAGCAGGCGCTGCCTCTCTTGTTTAGAGGCTATACAATTTTCATTTACAGCACGACACATGCTGCATTCATCAAGAGGATTAGCTGTATTCTGTGAATTAGGAGGACAACCTTGCAGAGAATAATGCATTTGACTACATGAAATGCTTTCAGCCTGTTTCCTCCTATTTTTAATGCCCTCCCCTGAAGTTAGCATGTTTGTCCAGATCCTCCTTATTTCTGTCCTTCAAAATGTGTTTTCTTTAAAAGATATTGGATCTAGTTCAGGCTTGCATTGAAGTCTTATTGGCAGTGGTTTGGAGTTGTGTAGGACTAGGGCCAGTGAGACAATAAGACAGAGTTGCTCTCAGTTAATTTGTTTGGGTTGAATCTATTTTTAAATAGTGGTGGTACATTTCTTCCCATTGTAACGTCCAGACTCAGATTACTTTCATATGTGATTGACCGTATTATCGTTCCAAGAAACAGCAGTTTAATTCCATGCAATTTATTGAGTACTTTGTCTTTTATAAATCAGACTTTGAAAAACTGAAGTAGGAATATTAATGCTAAGATTTTAAAGATGTCTGGAGAATTTGGATGTCTATCGCAATTAGTTCTAAGAGGAAGTGTCTGTCCAAATCTTGGAGGAGGGTTTTTGGAAGATGCTTTTGTATAACGATGTTGAAAAAGCATGCCTTATGTCTTTAGTCTGAATTTCAAGGATTTACACCCCCATGAATGTGAAATAGAGAATAATAATGTAGGCTGGATTCCTTTTCTTTTTTTCCAATCCTCTCCTCCCCACTTCCTTTCATGATTAACATTCTATCCTATATTTCATTATATTTGATTAAAAATAGACATTAGGTAAAATTTGCAGGTGGAGGATAACATCATAAAAAAAACCATAACTGTTGTTTCATTTTTGTTTTGATTCTGATCAGTGAAAAAATCTATTGACATTCTATGACATTGATATCCTGGATTGTAATTGGATATTAAACCACAGTTCACAGTTTGTAATTACCAGGGAACTGCAGTATAATAAACCTCAGAAATATTGCATTCTGATGTATGCAGCAGAAGCTGGTCCAATAGGACTGAATCCCATCAATTTGTCCTCAGCCAGCGCCCACCTGCCTTCCTTCTTGATTGCATCCAGCCCTTTGCCTGTCACTTCCTCTTCCTCAGTCTTTGTGTTGCCCTTGTAGGACTCAACAGGCAAGAAGATTGGCAGCAAAACTATAATTAGTTGGCTCTGCCTGTTATCTGCTGCAGCTCCACCTACCCTTGGTTATGGTTGTTGCTCTCCCAGCTGCCACTGGATGCATGATAAAAAGGAGGATGGAAGGCGATGATGGGAGTGCTTGATGGCCAGGCTTGTTCTCTACTGCCCATTTATGGTGGTCTGGTCTTCCTGGACCACTAGAAATTTCTCTTGACAAATCCCAGATTCTGATCAGGCATAGCTACAGAAAAAAATTGTAAGGATGGGTTTGTTCATAATTGTTAAGATCCACAATATTTAATGTTTATTGTATGTCTGCTTCATTTTAGGAGTTAGAAATAATGGTGTGTGTGTGCTTCAAGGGACCAGGGGTTTGTGATTCATTACTAGTACTGAAATCAATGCTCATAGTGATGAATGCACAGGAAGAAAAAATACTGGCTGGGTCATGTGCTTCAACATTACTTCTCTTCACAGTATTTGCCTTAACGTTTACCTGGGAATGAACTGCTGGGTGCAGCAGCTATCTAAGGAAATGCACTGGCATTTTCACCATCTATGGCCTTTTTTCTTTTCTTTTTTTTAAGTTGCAGAAGTGAAGGCAAGTAGATCCTTCAGGGCAACTGAAAGTAACACAGTTGGTGAGGCAAAATCTGTTAATTCATTCCAGTTTTATGTAACTTCTGATCTAGGTCAAAATGACAGCACTGCAAGATGTATGTGAGGTGAAAGCCAGTGCAGCAACTCTCAAGTATATAAATGAAGCAGCATGCCTCTTTGAGCAAGAACAATCCTCAAGAGCATATCACACCCAAGCTCAGCACACTCCACCGGTTCTCTACTTGCTTGAGGATATACTTCAGAGTCTTGATCTTAATCTCTGAAGCCAATAATAGGCCAGCTTCATTTCTATTTGAGTCTGTCTTGCATCAGCAAAAGTAGATAAGGTCGGCTGCCAAGACCTTTTCCCCAACATACATATTTCAGTTTGCAATATTTGCAGCTTTTTCAGTTTAGAAAAAGGCAGGTAAGGGGGTGGGGAGGAGGACACACACATGATAGAGGTGTATTACTGTTTGCAAGGTGGGGAGAAAGTGGATAAGGGCAAAAACTTCTCATATATTAGAGAATTCAGCACCGTGCAATGAAGCTCAATTCAGGACAATTAAAAAAAAAATACTTCTTCACACAGCATATAGTTAAAATGATGGCATTAATAGCAATGGCCATCTATCAGGATAGATTTAAAAGGGCATTAGACAAAATAATGGGGGGTGTCTATGCTCTGCCTCCCGCTTTGAGAGGCAGCATGTCTCTGTATATACCACTTGCTGGGAATTGTAAGTGAGGAGAGCATTGTTGCATGTAGGTCCTGCTTGTGGACCACTGTGAAAAGACTAGATGGGTGGACTAGGTGGGCCTTTGGCCTGACACAGCATGGCTCTTCTTATGTTCTTACTTGAATATAGCTCTGTTTAAAAGGTAAAGGTACCCCTGCCCGTACGGGCCAGTCGTGTCCGACTCTAGGGTTGTGCGCCCATCTCACTTAAGAGGCCGGGGGCCAGCGCTGTCCGGAGACACTTCCGGGTCACGTGGCCAGCGTGATGAAGCTGCTCTGGTGAGCCAGCACCAGCGCAGCACACGGACATGCCGTTTACCTTCCCGCTATAAAGCGGTACCTATTTATCTACTTGCACTTAGGGGTGTTTTCGAACTGCTAGGTGGGCAGGAGCTGGGACCGAAAGATGGGAGCTCACCCCACCGCGGGGATTCGAACCGCCGACCTTGCGATCGGCAAGTCCTAGGCACTGAGGTTTTACTCACAGCGCCACCTGCATCCCTCTGTATAGCTCTGTATACGTTTCTCCAAAAAGGAGTCGAAGTATCACCCAAAGGCTAGACTAGGAAGGGTAGTGTTTAATGCTGCTAACTTGATTCTTGGCTCATTTGTAGTGGACATAGAAGCTGTGTCCAGAGCATCTAGGACTAAAGAAAAACTGTCCAAACTCCCTTGTTGTCTTGGCTGTTTCCAGTATTGCTACATTTAAAGTATTGAAATGCAGTTTTTTGCTCATGATTTTGTAACGCAACACTGCATCGCCCACAAGAGGGAGGGATTGGCAGGCTTGGAGTTAGGACAAAAAGTGAAGAAGTCAAAATTATATTCAGAACAAATTCTATGTCACCACCAGCACCCCGTACCAAAGCAGCACAATTAAGCATTGCTTTAAACAACCAGAATGAAGATAATTGGAGAGAGAGAGAGAGAGAGAGAGAGAGAGAGAGAGAGAGAGACATTTTGTTGTTTGGATAGGTTACTTCCTGTTTTGCTCCAAGAAGCTGTTTTTTAAATGCCCCCGGACTTGGAATTGAGAACTGCCTCTAGGAATCAGTGGAGAAATATAAGAAATCGAAGCTGCTTAAATTAGGGAACTGTTTGCCCACCTTTGAAAAGATAAGCCCAATGAGGAGTGAGTATGCTCAGTGAGCATAGAATACACACAGGCACAGAGGAGGGGAGACGCAATGCAACTTCTGGAGTCCTACCCCACTCATAATGAATACTGGTCAATTTGGAGGGGAAAAAGCCTTAACATTTAAAATTGCAATGCTTTTCATGTCAACAGGACATACCATTATTCCCCACTCTTCCTTCTTAAAATCAGAACTATCCAGATATTCATCACGAGTGGACTAATATAGTCTGGTTTAAATGCAATTTGCTAATATGTATTGTGGGATGTGGGTTTCTGTATTTTTTACCTATCCGCCTTCCAGCCTCACTTCTTATTTTCATGGCCTGAAATTTTTCTGCCTTGCATTTCTGAATTCCCCACGCTTTCTTCCTTCAAAATTGGTAAAGTTGAAAAAAAAAGTCCACCCCATGTTGTGTTACATCTTTCTGATTCTCTTCTGTTGGCTTGGGGCTGATAGCATAGCCATTAATTGTCTGCTTTAATTATTGCTGTTTTTACAGTAGATGCATGCTGCTTTCATGTAAACTGTAAATACTGCAACACTTAGAACATCCAGATTCTTCAGATGCAGCTGGGCATGTTAGTTATAGTCCTGCAGCAACTTTTAATTGAAGTCCAGCAGCTCTTTCAGGGAGCTGGCTAAGAAGAATGTTTATGCGTTTGATTGATGGATGTTGGGAATTAATTTCTGCCGATGAATATGTCTGAAAGCATGTATCCACGCACCATGCTGTGGACATTTGAAAATCTGCACCTTTGGCCAAAATTAATTTACCGCAGAGTATTCAAAAACATCATTTACTGGATAATAGAACTGAGAGGTTTTAGAGGAAATGAATGTGTTATTGTTGTGACAGAAATGAGAGAACAGACAACACCTTCCAACAGAGACATAATATTTTTTTTTTTTTTTATAATATTTTTTATTACGTTTCTTTCCAAATTTTATACATTACAAACAAATAAGGAGTTTACAAGAAACCATTTTTTTTTTTTTAACAAAAATCCCAACTTGGACTTCCCCACCCCTTCCGATTCTGCGTTCTTTATATTAACAATGTCAGCAATTTGTTACCTTATGTCATACCTTATTGTAACTTTTACATGTTATGTATCTATATTCAATGTATTATGTCACAATTTTTATACCTTTAAAATAAACGTAACATGTTCAATTTCATATTATCTCCTTTTCTCTTTTATCACTTAGTTTACTATTTACTTAATCATAATTGCTAAAGCGTATCATTTCCAAATCATGCACCGTCTTAAGATTCATACAGTTTGTAATACTTTTGCAAGTAGTCTTTAAACTTTTTCCAGTCCACCTCAATTGTTTCTACATCCAAATCTCGGATTCTGCCGGTCAGTTCAGCTATCTCCATGTAGTCCATCAACTGCATCTGCCATTCCTCCAGCGTGGGTAAATCTTGTGTCTTCCAGTTCTTTGCGATGAGTATTCTTGCTGCTGTACTAGCATACATAAACAAAGTTCTGTCCTTCTTTAACACTTTCTGGTCTACCATGCCCAACAGGAAGGCCTCTGGTTTCTTGGGAAAGGTATACCTAAATACCTTTTTCAACTCATTGTAAATCATTTCCCAGAAAGCCTTAACCTTTGGGCATGTCCACCAGAGGTGAAAGAAAGTCCCCTCTGCTTCCTTACACTTCCAACATTTATTGTCAGACAGGTGATGTATCTTAGCTAACTTGACTGGGCCAACAGAGACATAATAGAGACAATGTTAAATAAAAAGACAAATCTGTCTAACAAGATGGATTTGGGAAGAAATGGTAACAAAATTGCAACAATATGGGAAGTATATTTGCTGATAAGCATTGTTGCAAGTGACTCTGTGCTGGTAAGGGAATTATTCCCCTAATGTTAAGGTAAACATTACCTTTCTGAGTGAGCGGATATTCAGAATTGTCTTGGAAGAGAAGTGAATTCACTTGCACACCCCCCATGTTTCAAACAAAGATTTTATTGCTTCAGTAAGAAAGGAGACCTTGCCACCACTCAAGCTTGACTACTTGTGGAGAGGAAGGTTTAAGCTTGCCAGCTCTGCAAGAAATTCTTCCTAGAAAATAAATGGAAAAATGCAAGCAATATTTAAAAGAAGTGGTCATGAGAGGATTGGATTTGTCACGAACATGTCATCAGAGGTGTTGGTAGTAAACTGGTTAGCTGGTTAGTGCCTGACATGCTAAGCCAAACCTTGGTACTGAGACCATGAGGAAGGGCTGGCTTCCAAAGAGGAGCTCACAGATTCGTGGATCTTTCCTGGTCCTTTTTGCTGCCACGCTAAGCCAAGCCCCAAGGGACAGGAAACTGGGTTTGGCCAGGGGATCATGTTCCAAATTTCCTCACCTCCAGTGGGACAACTTTGACAAGTGTTGACAAGAGGTGATTGGTGGTAACCACAGCCTCCTTTGAACTTAGACAGGCGCCAATCACCTGAGTGGAGCTGGGAGCACCTTTAATGATGCTTGCTATGGAGAGAAAATATACCTTCATCTTTAAATGAGGAAGCAGTTTGCAATTAAAGCTCTTCTTCCAGCACCAGCTTCCAAACCACTTCCTTTGAAGAGGGGGAAACGATTTGTTTTTAAAACAAAGCATTTACTCCTCTGCAGAGAAAGCAGTTTGGAACTCCCTAGTGCAGCTGATCAGTGCTGGCAGGGGGTCCCACTTGCAAAAGGAATGACCAGGAGCTCCATTTTAAGCTCCCATTTCCCCCTTTCTTCCTGTGTTTATTTTTGCCCCACTGCTGATATCACATATGCCGTCAGGTGTGGGGCAGTTTTGTGTGGTGTGTGGGAAATGGCCTTATGAGACAAATTGGGACTTATAAGCTTTGCATGTTTTCTGAACTGGAATTCATGGTCAAGCTCTCTCCTTGCTAATTGCAGCTGTAGCCAAGAAAGCTTGTTCGGCAAAGAAGCATGTTCATTTTTCTCCTTGGTCAGCAGGAATAGTTTTGTGGGAAGACAGAAAGACAATCTTCAATAGCAGTACCTTTTCCCTTCCGCTGCAACAGAATGCATTACTGAACAAGGAAATGGTTAAAGAATGAATGGAAATGTTATCTACCTGATAGGAAACCAGGCTTACACCAAGGTTTCTTAACAATCCTAACATTTGCTGACTGCAACAGATAACTCTGCTGAAATTGTGTTACCCAAGATATTTTGACTAGTCGGCAACATGATACCCTAAGACTTGCTGTTCTGCTGATCTTGACAATTCTGGCCTATAGAGGAAGACGCTTACTACTTTATACATTTGGAATAGATCTTGTGACGTGCAAAATGAATAAAATGTTATATGCAGCGTGCTGCTTAAATTAAAGCATATCAAATGTTACAGTAGATTCAGTAAAAATATACACATAGCATCCATGGGATGACAGACCTATGGACAAGAAGATGGCTTAAATCCCAGTTTGCTTTCACTACACCCTATTGCCTAAAATAAAATAAAAAATCTAGCCGATATCAGTCTTGTGAATGCAGAACCAGAGCCTTGCATGAACTTTGAGAATCTGAAGGCATCAGCACTGTGTGTGTGTGTTTTCTCCTCGCTGGTGGTATTTGCATAAATAAGGATTTCAGAAATGCATCTGCAAGACAGCTTTATTGACTCAAATCCCTTGGTGGGAGCAGTGCTACTTACTAGCATGGATGCATAAGGCAAATAGGATTTTGCTGATTACTGTTGCTACCTGCAATAAATTGTCATCCACAATTGATGTGGGAATTTAAAATTCCAGTTTATCCTGCACTTTTCTCAAAGCTCTTAGGAACCCATTGTCTTTGTGAGGGATGGGAAGAAATGTAGTTCTGGCTAACTGGCTGTTGTTTCAGGGTGAAGGATTTTGCATAACAGTGATTTTTTTTTTAAGAGATGTGCAAACTAATTTTGAAATCACAATCACTTTAGGGCACTCCTGCAGTCTATAAATAAGAAGATAGTCATGGGAATTGAATCATTCAGAACTTATGCCATGCTTTGTTAAAATAACTAGCATGCTTTAGAATCAAGCTTGAAGAAGGGCTGTTAATACTGTGCATACCAATGGCCAGCCTTTATTGGAAGTGTGAGATCCCAAAGTAAGAGCTTTTTATGTTGGTAGGTAAGATATTACTTGGTAGGTAAGATATTTTATGTTGGTAGGTAAGACTATTAGGATAGCTCAGCTGGTAGAGCATGCGACTCATAATCGCAGGGTTATGCGTTCGAGCCCCACAGAGCCTAGGACTTGCCGATCAGAAGGTCGGCGGTTCGAATCCCCGCGACGAGGTGAGCTCCCATTGCTCTGTCCCAGCTCCTGCCAACCTAGCAGTTCGAAAGCACGTCAAAGTGCAAGTAGATAAATAGGTACTGCTCCGGCGGGAAGGTAAACGGAGTTTCCGTGCGCTGTTCTGGTTCGGCTTAGTCATGCTGGCCACATGACCTGGAAGCTGTACGCCGGCTCCCTCAGCCTATAAAGCGAGATGAGCGCCGCAACCCCAGAGTCGGCCACGACTGGACCTAATGGTCAGGGGTCCCTTTACATTTTACCTTTTTAGGTAAGATACTCCCAGGATGAAAGCATTGTTCAGTATCCAACAGGGATAGGCAGAGAGTAGATCAGAACCTACTGGCAAATCACTGGGTGACTTATACATAGTAGATCAGCAAGGATTTTCTGTCTCCCTGTTGTTTAACAATAGCAGCAACAAAATGACCACCCCTCCTCAATTATATGGCTGAAATGAAGAAAGCATTGGATGACCAGTGGGGGATTTTTGTGTGGATGTGAACACAATCAGTTCTGATACTCAAAACGAAAGCATGTGCTTGTAATTCTTTTAATTCTTTTGTGCCAGGCTCTGGATAATTAATCTTGGGTTTCTAGTAAAACACACAATGGACCCCACAGGCCTGAATCTGCCCACTTCTGGTGTAGAATGAACCAAGCAGGGAAAAGCCTTGTTATACACAAACCGTGTAATAGATAGCTATAAAGTGGGCTTGATAACCATTGTGGCCCATCTCTGGTTTTTTAGGTTGTTTCTGGAAATGATTCCTTAACGTTAGCCACAATAAATGGGAGAAGTGTGATCAAATGCCTATTCACTTTTGAGCATTCATCCTCTTTAATTAGACGATTCACTGAAGTGGCTCCATTCCTCTGACTTCTCAAAGCACCACTGCAATTCTTTTAAAGTTTGCCTCCATGTGTGTCTGATTTAAAGCCAATAGTCTCTTCCATTAGGGGGCCTCATGGGACATACCCATGAACTCCCAGTAGTCAAGACAGATTCAATTAAGTAGGACAGAGTGCTTGCTCATGTGTAACTGCCTTGCTGCTGGGAGCAGTCTAAACATGCCTTTTTATTAATTTGGATAAAACCATAATCTCTACTTTCTCAAAATGTGTGTGTGTATTTAAATCAAATAACCTCTGTGCTCTTTGCTTCATACAGAAACCAGTCCTTAAACTGGTTTTGCCACATAAAGGGTGTCTGGCTGTGACTTTCGAAACAATTCTCATGTGAGACCCTTAATTCAAAATAGTTATCAGATTAGTGAGTACTTTTAGGAACCATAATGTATAGGTGAAGCATACTTTCTCTCTCTAAATGGTGGTATTTCATTAACTGACCGCCAGCTGTAAGGCACAATTCGATATTAAGGCATTTAAAAAGTAGCTTGGTAATTTATCAATAAGCATTGTACAAAATGGATGACAATTAGGTGTATAAACTGTGCCAAGTAGATTCCCCTCTTTGCTTTTAATTCAAAGCTTATGAAAAGCTTTTGAAATATACAGGTAGATAACCAATGCTTTAACAGTAATGCTCAGAGGAGATCATTTTATTAAACCTATACACAGTTTCCTTCCTGTCAAACTGTAGAATGTAGATGGCAGAATCAATAATGTGTTGCCCACTTGGGATTTGCTAATACACAAATTAGTGTGCGGAGCTCCTGTGCTTGATAAGCACAAAACCTGTTTTCTTTCAGCCTTTTTATTGCTGTGCAAATGAAAAGAATTATGAGCAGGAACAATCCCAATAAATTTAAAACGTAATATTTCAGAAACAAAAGGGCTTACAAAGAAATATTTCCTCAAAGGAACTGCTCTGTCCATCATGTGTGGACTTCAGTTTAATAATGGTCGGATGTGGAAGGATAAAGGAATGGCGACATGCTTATTTTGTGCTGAGCTCCAGTTAATTCTAATTTTAAGGGTTGTGTTCAGTAACATGTATACACATGTATAGTCAAATATGACAAAGCTGGGCATTTGAAAACCCCCAAAATAATGCTTATTGTTGTCAAACGGTAATTAAAAAAGCTTTAAAATATGTACAGCTAAGTGATTTGACTCCCCTGATTATTAGTTGCAAGCATGCTTACTTTTGTAATCAATGCATTATGACTCAGGCTATCTTTAGTGAAATTTATTACCTCATTTTTTATTTTAGCCTACTTAAATATTCAGTAGCCAGTCCCACAGAAAATTACGATCTCTGCAGAAAAGAATCATGGTGTCAGAGGTCGGAGCTCATCTTCTTCATGTGTTTTTAATGTTCTTGGAAGGGCAAAAAAGCACACAATTTGCATTTAAAGCACTGCTCTCGGATGTTGCATTCCACTGAGTACAGCTTTCAGATGGCTGACATTTATCATGGTATTGCTTTCGAATCTCGAAACGCCGCAGAAGGTAGCCTGAGAACCTTTACAATCATGCAGTACAAGGTAATAAATCAGAAGCTGTCACATGATTACTATGGTAACCATCAAGCCTGCTGTGTTGCAAGCTCTGCAGATGCCTAGGTACAATTCTCAGCTCATCAAGTGTTCAGTGATTTACTTGTTGACACTGTACACTTGATGCAATGGGTGTTAATTCTCTCTTGAATCATGAGGGGCTAACCCCACCCCCCATCTCCCCATTTCATAAAACAATATGGCACAATGACCTCAGGGAATAATTTAAAATGGGAAGATTGCATCTTTGTCAGCAAAAATGTGCAAAGTGCATAAATTGCTGGGCTTGAAATGCTCTGTTATAAGTAGTTAGCAACTTCAGTAGATTTATTCTTATCCGCAATTCCAGATTTTTTTTTTAAAGTATTGGGTTGTAGTATGGAAAGTCTTTGCTTGATTTTTTGACAGCAAAAGCTACATCTGTATTCCTTTAAGGACATGCATCCATTTGTTTTTATGACCTAGTCCAATTTTTTGTTGGAGGGCTTACTGCACTTTAATATGCAGTACTCTGAGAATGTATTTCGTATGAAATTGACTTGGCTAACTTTTTATTAGTATTGCATTCTGTGGGGTTTTTATTTTTGCACCTTAAGTATCTTTTCAGACTTGGATTCTTCTTTTCACCCTACACCATGTGCGCTTGATTCTTATATCCATCATGGCTAAAACTGAAGAGCGATGAGAAAATACTGACTTTTTAGGGCTTTTGAAAAAAGGAGCCATTGAAGCTTGTTCGCAAGAAGCAGAAGTAAGACTGCTGTTGAAAGAACCGTCCTTGGAGAAATATATAATGGTTTCTAGTCTCTCTTTTTTTGATCAAGGTGATTGAGTAGGTTGTGCTTGAGTACTTCTGGATGATCCCAAGACATTATTTCAATCTGGGTTCCAGATGGGGTTCTTTGGAAGGTTACCTTTAAGTTTTGCTTTGCTTTGTGATGGTGAATTATTATTATACTTTTCTGTGTGTCTATCACTCTATAATGTTAATTTAAAATTGAAAGGTGGGTTATGAAATCTTGAAACGTGTTTAACAGGACAATCTTACACATTTCTATTAGCAAGTCCTAGTAAGTTCAGTGATAGTTACCTTGGACTAAAAACCTTGTCCAGGTGTTGTTAACACACTTGTGTAGGAGGCATGGGGTTATACATGTCAGCTTGGAGTCCCAAATCTTCCCACATTGAGTGGGTAAGGTCTGAAGGCTTAAATGCGAGTATTTATTTATTTTTGATATTTATAGGTTTTCACTGTAAAAGGTAAAGGGTCCCCTGACCATTAGGTCCAGTCGTGACCAACTCTGGGGTTGCGGCGCTCATCTCGCTTTATTGGCCAAGGGAGCCGGCGTACAGCTTCTGGGTCATGTGGCCAGCATGACTAAGCCGCTTCTGGCGAACCAAAGCTGTGCACGGAAACGCTGTTTACCTTTCCCCCGGATGTGCTTTTGAACTGCTAGGTTGGCAGGAGCTGGGACCGAGCAACGGGAGCTCACCCAGTCGCAGGCATTCGAACCGCCAACCTTCTGATTGGCAAGTCCTAGGCCCTGTGGTTTAACCCACAGCGCCACCCACGTCCCAGGCTTTCACTGTATATGGCCACAAAGTGGTTTGCACTATGGTCAATAAAATAAAGTAGTGTTTAAAACAAAAATCACAGGCAATGGTGGCTAATGCCCATTGAGACCCAACAGTAGGTGGAACTAGTGCCAATGACAGGTAGAGCCAACTTATTTAATTCTGTCTCCCCTCCTTCTTCAAGATCTACAAGATCAGGCTTCCTCAACCTCGGCCCTCCAGAGTTTTGAGACTACAATTGCCATCATCCCTGACTACTGGTCCTGCTAGCTAGGGATCATGGGAGTTGTAGGCCAAAAAACATCTGGAGGCCCGAGGTTGAGGAAGCCTGTACAAGAGCAACACTGAAACTAAAGAGGGGGAAACTGCTGATAGGCAGGGCCAGCCATTGAACTGGTTGCAAATAAGACGGTATGCAGGTGGAGGCTGACTGAGGTTTCTGGAGCAGTGCCCCCTTCCCTAGTAGATCAGCCTCCACTGACCACAGATAAACACATATTAAACAAGGCATAGTACGACATACTTATAAAGCCTGCTGCAGTAGAAAAGTCACAATTATAACAAATAAAGGCTTGACATATCTCGCTTTGCATGTCATGAGTATTAGTTTCACCTTTTAAGTTGAATTACTGAAATAAACGAACTTTTCCACAATATTCTAATTTTTCGAGTTTCACCTGTATGGCTGCTCTAAGCCAGGGTTTCTGAAACTTAGGTCTCCAGCTATTTCTCGACTATAACTCCTATCATTGCTAGCCAGCAGGACCAGTAGTCAGGGATGATGGAAGTTGTAGTCCAAAAACAGCTGGAGACCAAAGTTAGGGAAACCCTGTTCTAAGCAATTAGGGGGCCTGCTTTGCTAGGGCTCTACTCACACTGAAGTGTTCCCTTTTTACCCTTGATAATATTACTAGATACCTTTTTCAGAAACATAACCTTCATCATTGTGATGGTTTGGTGTAGGTTTTAAAATCCTTTTTTTAAAAAATTATCAGATAAACTGGATCTCTTGATGAACAACAGCAAATGGGACTTATTTATTTATTTGCAATAAACATCGCTTTCTAATGACGGAAAGAGCCTATGAACACATGGGGGTGGGCAAAGGAACACATTGTGTGTGGTGGTGGGGTATAACTTAAGAGGGTACCTCTTTAGTACCTCAGTGTGCTAATTAGTAGAAAGATCTAATGCCCCCAAATGATAGCTTGCAGAAACATGTAAAGCTGATATTTCTCAGGGGATTCATATAGAACGTAGTGAGGGAAGACTCATGGGAACAAAAGCTGTTTCTGGCTGATAGATACTATGTAGGAGTTAACTGCTCTGAGAACAGGCAGATGGCTTGTGGGTGCATGCATACTTCAGTGATAACTGTAAGGAGTTGGACTGTGTGAGAGAATGTTATATATTACATGTGCATATTTTGTACATGAAGAATTATAAAATTAGGGGTGTGCATCAGCTCTGTGTTCACCTGGAATAATGGGGTTATTCAAGTCATGATATCACATTCCTGTGCCATTAACAAGGAATTTCAAGATGGAATCTCAAGACCACTTTCTTGGCTTCTAACTCACTTTGTAGCCTTAGCTTTCCCAAGAAATTAATGTAAAACTTTCTCCGTCACCCTCCTCTTTTCTGAGAAACTGAACCAAGCTGACTGGAGAAATGCTTATTGCTCAAGAGGAGAAGAGGAGGGGAGGTGCAGTGGGCAGGGTGGGGGGAGATCTTCCATGTCAACAGGCAAGTTTAGCTTTTAATCAAACTGATTTCCCCCCCAATGCCATTTCAGTCACAGAAATTTGTGTAAGGGATGTTGGAAGTAGATTGGAAGTTGACTACCCCCGTGAAGTGGGTAGTCAAGTTGTGGACTTGAGAGCAGGGTATAAGCAGAAGAGTTAGACTGTTGAACTGTAGTTCCCTCAGTTTACTGACTGCCCACCTTTATGCTTGGAACCTAATGTTAGATTCCATGCATTTAGGATTAGATTATACAGATTATACAGCACGATTGTTTGGCAGATATATGCCCCTTTGCTTTCCTTGCTCCTCCAAATTAAGAACCTAAGTACCCAAACGTGTAAGAAGAGCCCTGCTGGATCAATTCAAAGGCCTATATAATTTACTTTTTGGCTGTGAATCCTGGAAGACTTGCTCTCTGCCGTGCAGGCCTTTCTCTACCTGGCCTGGAAGGTTGGGCCCTGGACTGACTCCAGCTACAAAATCTGAAGCTGCTGAACAGACTCTTGGCCTTGGGTATTGTTTAGAGGTTTTGGGGTGGAGTGGGGCGGGCATAGCTATTTGCTGTTATTTACATTATTATTTTTGAATCTTTTAGATCTTGTTATGATTTATATGGAAATTGTTCAGTTTGGTTGCATATTTAATTTATTGTTAATGACTTCTTTTGCTATGTTGTAATTGTGTATTTTTTTCCTGCTGTAAGCAGCCTTGAGCATGGTTTGAACTATGGAAAGATAGCATACAAATAAAATTATGTATGTATGTATTCCTGCAGTGGGCAATCAGATGCCACAAGCAGAGCGTAAGCACGGTTGCCCTCACTTGTAACCAAGAACCTGTCAGTTTAGCTCAGTTGGTTAGAACATGGTGCTGATAATGCCGAGGTTGCAGGTTTGATCCCTATATAGGACAGCTGCATATTCCTGCATTGCAGGGGGTTGGACTAGATGACCCTCATGGTCCCTTCCAACTCTGTAATTATACATTTCCTCCTACTTAAGGTATATAGTACTGCACAGAACTTAAAAAGCACTACTATACCACTATTTCTGGTAGAAACTCAGAGCAATTTACTATTCTGCCTTGATCAGTAAATATTGCATTAAAATAACACCTCATCTTGAGCAGACCTGTACTGTGTGACCGGCTTCATATATCTTGTGATTTTGAAACCATCAAGTTTGCAACATATTTCAACCACAAATCAAGATGCTGAAGTTTCATTTAATATAGGCGCTGAGCTCTTGAGCAGCAAAAAACAAAATAAAAATAAAAATTAGTTTAAGGATCCAGGTAGATAGCAACACAATTCATGGAGACACAGGTCACTTTTCATTCTGCCAAGCCTAAATAGGGGAGAGAAGGCCATAATGAGACAGCCAGGAAAGAAATAGAGAGGCATGGCTTTGCATTAAAAGGAGGATGGTGAAGTGATTAGCTTGTCTTTTGAAAGACAAAGGGGAAGATCTCTCCAAAACAAGAGAGCCCTGCAGAGAATGGGATTGTGGTTAATCACGTTTATGGTAGGATGTAAGTGAAAATAATATGGAAAAATGTCTTGTTCTGGCATTAGAGCAAAGGTAGCCCTTCCTAACATACAATATTTATTGTTCCAGGCATTTATTTATCCCATCATTAAGCAATATCTTTTGTTTCTATGGATTTGGGTTTTGAAGGACAGGATTTAAAAATACTTCATTTATTATTAAATTTACATCCCTCCCTCCCAAATGTGCTGGATTAATTGTTGCAGCCCATATTGATTTATGTCGCTTCTGGGAAAAGGAGGGGAGATAAAATGCAACAGGAATTGAGAAGCTGAGGGTTTGGGGAGTGAAGAGAAAGCACTATTCTGCTGCCATTTTGTGTCCCCTCTCACAAGCCCTTTGGCTCAGAAGAAGGGTGCACTGCTAAAGATCTAGTAAACTAGGACAAAGTGCACTTGAATGTTCTCCCAAAGCCCTCTGTGGAAATGGGCAAAGTGCCAGCAGCCTTTACACCATTGCTAGATAATGGTCTGAATTCAGCCACAATGTAAAAATGTAGACTACTCTAGCTGACAGTTTTACAGTATTTTTAAGATTATTTGGGATTATTATTATTTACTTACCAATCACTAATACTCTTAAATGCTTGGCAGCTCTCTCGGATGGTTGATTTTAATATGAGAAATTCTATCCAGGATATTTAAACAAAGTTATTTTCCTTTCTGTCTTTCATAACTGCTATAAAACTTTCAAAATATCTCACCAGGTTTCAGGTAGCTCCAGGATGTTGATGCTTCCAAATATTTCCATTCCCTTTTCCATGCTACTTTGGTCTGAGTGTACAGCACATATGAAATGCCCTCTGTGTGACCTTTCCACTTATTATAGTCTTCAATATAAAATTATATTATAAACCATCCTGTGATCCTTGGATAAAGCGGTAGTATAGAAATTTAATAAAATAAAATAAATAAATAAGTAAATAAAGAGCTGTTTTCTTTTTGCTCTTCGATCTTTACAGTATCCATTTCACGTCCTGCTATTCTTTCTTCCTGTCTGCCAGCGCTCTCCCCTCCTCCTCCTCCCTTTGCTATACTCAAGATTTCTTTTTTAGAAACTTGAAGCCAATGCAGTAGTTTGAAATGTCAGACATTTACAGTATTCAGAGTGTTTGCTTTATGATTATATAAACTGCCTTGTATGGGCTAGGCCCTAAAACACAACTTATAAACAAAAGTACAGTGGTACCTCGGGTTTACATACGCTTCAGGTTACATACGCTTCAGGTTACAGACTCTGCTAACCCAGAAATAGTGCTTCAGGTTAAGAACTTTGCTTCAGGATGAGAACATAAATTGTGCTCCGGCAGCTCGGCAGCAGCAGGAGGCCACATTAGCTAAAGTGGTGCTTCAGGTTAAGAACAGTTTCAGGTTAAGAACAGACCTCCGGAACGAATTAAGTACTTAACCAGAGGTACCACTGTACATCTATATTAATATGAACATGCAATTGTGCTGTATCAAGCAAATAAATGGCAATGTCTCCCAAGCATTTGCGTAACTTGCTTAATAGCCTTTACTGTGGATAGCTATAAAAAGGGAGAACAGTGGGTTAGATGGACCAATGGTCTAAGGACAAGACAGCTTTTGATGTCCTATGTCCAGCAAGCCCCATTTGTATAGGAATCTGATCCCATTCACATGTGTTCTGGAAAGCTTACCAGAAGACATCCACTGTGGCTTAGTGATTCGTGTTAGACTAAATCTGGGGAAACCGGAATTTAAAACCCACCTGAACCTGAAACTTACTGGATGATCTAGGGCAGGTTGCTATCTCTCAGCCTAATCAATCTTGCAGAGTCATTGTGAGGATAAATTGGAGTGTGAGACCCCTATATACTGCCTTGAGCTCCTTGGTGAAAGGCAGATTATATAAAAGTTTTCATTATTTTGCGCATGCACTCAGTATAGTGTAGTGGTTAAGAGCGGTAGTCTAGTAATCTGGGGAACCGGGTTTGTGTCTCCGCTCCTCCACATGCAGCTGCTGGGTGACCTTGGGCCAGTCACACTTCTCTCAGCCCCACTCACCCCACAGAGTGTTTGTTGTGGGGGAGGAAGGGAAAGGAGAATGTTAGCCGCTTTGAGACTCCTTAAAGGGAGTGAAAGGCGGGATATCAAATCCAAACTCCTCCTCCTCCTCCTCTTCTTCTTCTTCTTCTTCTTCTTCTTCTTCTTCTTCTTTTTCATTCTTTTTTGGCACACTCAGCATTTCAGACTCTGTAAATATTACTTAGTTGTCTTCGGTGTGGTGTTTTTTTTTAATCTTTTAATTTTTTTCTTCTCTTCAGTACTATTATTATTTATCTCTTTCAAGTTATAGGCACAGGAGGGTTGAATACTTCAGTATGTTGTTCATTCTCTTATTCGCGGGTTGCTGGCACCAGTCATTCTGATGAAGAGCTGTGATAAAAGCGAAGTGGTTTAAAATTACTCCAAGTTCAAAGTAGATGCAGTACGTCATTCACAGTAACTTTGGGCAAAGAGATGAGATTGGTGAACCTTGATTGATCGTTTGTTAATCACACCAGTGATCTTGAATGGACACAACAGCCTCGCCTTACAAGATATTGTGCCATCAATTGTTACCATTGCTGTCTCATGCTTCCCCCCGCCCTTAACAAAAATTACATTGTTAACTAGAAATAAATAATAAAGGAGGGGATCTAACAAATTGCGCTGTTATGGGAGAAGAAGTGTTAATGCCATTCTTGCTTGAAATAGGCATCAGTAGGTATGTGCTCTCTCTCTCTCTCTCTCTCTCTCTCTCTCTCTCTCTCTCTCTCCCATTCCATTCTGCTTCTTAAATCCCCTTATGATGCTTTGCTTGCTTGCTTGCTTAAAAAAGAACCATTGCCCTTGATGTCTAATGGAAGACCAATCAGGTACTAAGAGTAGGCTCTCTTTGCCCGTTTAGAACTCCCTCTACATTGTGGCAGCCAACAGTCTCTTTTTACTTGGATGTGCCATGTTGGATGTTACTTCTTCCAGGCACTGGTGTCCACAAGGCTCTCTGAGCAGAGGAACTTCAAATGTGTATTGCTATGATGAAATATTGTACAGGATCTCAACATGTGCTTTTCCCAGAACCTTGTGCAAGTCTTTCTTTTTCTTGTAGTCTTTATTTCTGCCTACGATGCACATGTATACTCAGTGAAGTGTCTTGTACACAGATCATGAAATTATACTCTCTGCTCTAGTTTGTTTTGTAGCTATAGGACAAGTTTCATTTTGCACAATTGAGTAATGGCCACAAACACAAGAAAACATGGAAGATGTTTTGGACTTCTGCTTCAAAATGGTTTTGTGTGATATTTTCTATTATAATTAGTGGGTTATATCATCATGTTTTATGAAAGATGGATCTGGTTATCCTTGATCTATTCTGGAACATTATTTTTGTGTGCTGGGTGTTTCATAATTCCCAATTACCATCAGTTCCAGTTATTATTCAGTAAGAGGCTGTAAGTAACTCATAGGATGATTTTCTGAAAAATGACTGGCAGAATTTATGAATGAGAAGATAGAAGGGATTTTTTTTAAAAAAATATGGATATGTTAAAACTGCTGATGACTTTGATAATATCCAGTACATTTCAAACAATTGTGCTTTATCTGAGATGAGTGATTAAATTCTTCAGATACCTTTGCAATCCACATAAGCTAATGCATTTTTTGTTTCCCTTTTTACTCTTATGTTACTGCTATGTTAAGTTTAACTATGGCTAACTAAGTTTTAAGAAGCTCTTCACCTAGAACAATGTCAGCTTAAAAAAACCCACAACCTTGGCAAGTTCACATCTATTACATAAAACTGTTTTTTAAGAATTGGAAAACGACTTTCATTTTGGCTACAAGTTTGTGGGAAATCTTGTAAACTCTTACAGAGTTTAGTAAGCAAACTAATTGTTATGCTCAAAGGGACCAATTACACAGTTCTTTGCTATATACGGTATCCCCAAATTTTATATGGCACAACTTTAAATCTCTGTTTTGGAATCTTGCCAAAGCAGTGTTGCTTTAATATCTGAATATAGCTTGAGCAAACAATCCAAATGTTTGAAAGAGCCAGGTAGGGAAGAGGTATTAATTTTCACGATGGAGATGTTCGCTCTGTGTGATTGTGTTCACAAAGGGAATGTCTGATCCTCTGCTGTCCTTTCACCCTAGAAACTAAACAAGGCTAAGCTTGCCAGAAAGCAGTTGTAATGCCTGGGGCTTCTATTGCAAAGCTTTTGGCTGCAGTGGGGAATTGCTGTTCTGCAAACAGAAACAGATTTGCAAGTGGGATGTGATGCAGCACAGCAGTGTAAGGCGGGAGATATATATGGTAAATGGGAGATTAAGACATGGGACTTTATTTGGAAGCTTAACTGGGAAAATGTTGCCATTTGGGCCTAATAGTTATGCCTGTCAGTAATGGTGAAGAGTTCTTTTATGCACCAGCAGTTCATTGATACAAGGAAACAAGTTACATTATCAGAGCCCCATGCCTCCTATTAAGAATTATGGTATGGATCTATACAACTCTGTAACATGCAGAAAATAGCATTATTGGAGAAACCAAAGACTGGAACTGAGGGAAGTCGGGGGGTGGGGTGGGGTGGATGGGTTTTATGGGGGGAGGAAAAATGGGGGGGGAAAATAAGGATATGTTTTTGGAAAATATGTTTTGTTATAATTTTGAATAAAATTAAATTAAAAAAAAGAATTATGGTATGTTGCAGTTATAGTCTAAATTTATAGCTCACCTGTGATGATTAGCAGTTGCCCCTGCAGTAGTGGCATCATGGCAGCATTTGAGACAGGCAGCCAGGGCCGCCCTCAGCAGAATGAGCACCAGGACTGCCACATTCTGAAGTAATACATGTTAACTGTCAAAAGGGGGATCCAGGCCTTAAAACCACCTAGTCAACAGTCTGAAATTACCCAACCACACCATTGTGCCCCTAGCCAAAGAGACATGTGTCAAACTGTAACACATATAACATGTAACATAAACAAACCTTTTTGTTTGTACGGTCACATTAGACAAAGTGCCTGTGCTGGCTGTTTAAATATGGATTTTTGAAATTTGGCAAACAAGCAGAAATTTTGGAATGAACAGGGCTGAGCCTACGACCATGAGCAGGAACTGACAACTGCCTGATGTATGTAGTAAGGCTTTAAAAAGGTCATAATTGGGGGAGACGGACCATTGGGGCTCCATGTTCAACAGCAAAATGTGTTGGACTGGGAATGGTGTACAGCAAAGCCTGTTCGCAACTTTTCAAGTCAAATTATGCAGAAGGCCATGCAAATGTTTTAACTCTAAAATTGGGATATGGCAGTTGCATCAGCAGGTTGCCACCTAGCCTTTAGCATGTGCATTCTTTAAAATTAAAATCCAGATAATTGCTTTGCAGTCACGATTTAAAATTAGCCTCTTTTTTGCCACAAATGGTTTTTTAAAATTATTATTACGGTACCCTGCATTCATCTTTTCCCCTCAGCTAGTTGTAGGTTTTTCCCTAACCTACATATAGAGTCTTGCTGTGCCTTTATCATGGATTGTTACTCTTCACAGCTGTTTAGAGATAAAAGCAATGCTTTTCTTAAGGATGCTCTTCCCTTAGAATTTTATTTTGTGCACATGGGCTTCTGTCATTTCTTGCTAATGTGCTCAAATCTATACCAAGCATGCTGCTCTCATAGTTACAAGAGTTACAAGTGTGGTGTAGTGGTTAAGAGCGGTAGTCACGTAATCTGGGGAACCGGGTTCGCGTCTCCGCTCCTCCACATGCAGCTGCTGGGTGACCTTGGGCTAGTCACACTTCTTTGAAGTCTCTCAGCCCCACTCACCTCACAGAGTGTTTGTTGTGGGGGAGGAAGGGAAAGGAGATTGTTAGCCGCTTTGAGACTCCTGAAGGGGAGTGAAAGGCAGGATATCAAATCCAAACTCTTCTTCTTCTTCTTCTTCTTCTTCTTCTTCTTCTTCTTCTTCTTCTTCTACTTCTTCTTCTTCTTCTTCTTCCTGAAGGATATGTATGTTTTAGCTGTGTGCGAGCTAATGTTCCAGGGTCTGATTGCTTTAGAGCTTTATAACATCTTTCATTCTAAAAGTTTATATTTTTAGTATATGCCAATTAGATATAACACATTGTTTTATATACTTGGCTTTAGTGAGCAGTTAGTTGTCCTAGAGTGTCCAAATCTTCTACCTTTTATTGGTTGTATGTCCCCCACTCCGTTTCCCCACCCTTTGTGTGCTGTAGTACTTTGCACCATAGGGAAGTAGTGTTGGTAAATGAGGCTGCAGTCTTCTTTATAATTGAGCCCTGTCAGTGCTGCCTATTTAGTCTGCAGTGTGTGTGGTGCCTCATTAGTAAAAGCCACTCTAATTTTCTTTTATACCTTGGTCTCCTCCTCCCAATGTAACTTTTTTTTCCAGATTGTAAATTGTGACACTATCTGCTAAAATGCAGGAATTAGTTACTAATTGCTCTTCCTAGCTTGGCTGGCAACATACTTGTTCTCAGAGAGGCATGTGATAAAGTTCATCTTTAAGATGGGGGCAGAGAGAATGTCACCTTTTCCTCTCTAGAGGAAACCCACCTATCTGGAACCATAATGAGTTAAGTGTTCATGTGTTTGCTTTACAGTGGAACCTTGGTTCGCGAATTGCTTAGTTGACAAACAAATCGGCTCCTGAATGCCGAAAACCCGAAAGTAAGTGTTCTGGTTTTTGAATGTTTTTCGGAAGCCGAATATCCGATGCGGCTGTCAGCTATTGTTTCTGGGCTGCCTGCGCCAATCAGAAGCTTCACCTTAGTTTTCAAACATTTCGGAAGTCGAATGGACTTCCGGAACAGATTACATTCGAGAACCAAGGTACCATTGTACAATTCTTTTTAAGCTCCTTTTCCACTTTGTTTGGTCCTATTAATTCTATGCAAACTCTCTGGTTTCCTTAAGTAAATTCTGTTTTACTTTTTATTCAAACTGTGCACCAGGGATTCATTTATACCTGTCCTCCCATCCCCTCCTCTCTAGTTATGGGTTGGAGGGCTGTTTTATGAGAGGTGATGCCAATGATGTTGTCATCCAAGTTTGAGTTAATATTTATGTTGTTTGCATTGGCAACTTAGTTACATGAAGACGAGGGAGGGCCCTACACCTCTTGTTTGAGTTGGATCTTCTGCAGAAGGCTATTAGATTACAGTATGTTTGTTGAACATGCTTAAGGATTCAGCTAGCATCCTTGTAGAGCTGGAAGAAGACCACTGCTGGCCATCTTTGACAGTGCAGCACAGTGTGATATACATAAAGCAGCTTCTTGTAACTATTAGGTCTAATACACCAATTGTGCCAATTAATGTACAGACTAGAGGTGGCTGTTATTCTTTCCAGTTATTGAACATGAGATTGAAACAGAGTTTAGCTATAAACCCACATTTTATTATTTTTTTATAGTGATGAAAATACTGTTTGTTGTTTGGATTACCTTTGGCTTGTGTGTGATCCATAGGCTGTGTATACACTGTACCTTCCAAGCACATTTGAAACGCTTCCTTTCATTCAAAGAATTCTGGGAACTGTGGTTTGATAAGCATTGCTGGAAATTGTAACTCCATGAGGGTTAAGCTACAGTGACTAGTACATTATTCTTTGAGACAAATAATGTGCTTCAAATGTGCTTTAAAGGTATGCTGTGTACATAGCCACGGTGCCAACAGCTATGCACTTTGGATCAGTGCCAGCCCAAAACATTTTGGCAATTGAGGTGAATCACAAAATGGTCCATTATCCCCACCAGGGAAGAAGAACGGGGTGAAGAAAGACATCAGGATCAAAGGAGGAATAAAGAGCCACCCCTGTGGATCCTGCTGCCTGAGGCAGCCACCTCATCTGGCCTCATGTATGGACTGGCCCTGTTTTGGATGATTGGATACCTATTATTGTCACAAAACATGATAGTCTCCTGCCATTGCTCATATTTCTGACATTTACTAGCTGGAAGAACATTAGGGTACATTAGGGGTGTCACTATAGACATGGAACTTTTCTCAGCTTGCCATTAGTGTGGAAAGGAAAACCCCACACCCACTCTGTAATAATAATAAGTGACCAGAAATGCAGACAATCGGTACAAGTTCACTCTTTAAAATGTTGGCTTGAACAGCAATTATTCCATGATAATTGGTAAGCGTGAAAAGGCCGAAAAGGTCTGTGGAGCACTGCTGTGCATATGTGCAGGAGCTCCCTGCTGATACCATAATGTAAGCCTTTGCCAACCTGGAATCCTCCAGATGTTTTGGAGTACCGCTCCCAAACTGGCTGGGGCTGATGGGATTTGTAGTCCAAAACATCTGGATTTGTAAATACTCTTCCAATGAATGTGCATTGGTTGTGGGTAGATGCAGCCAGCACAACGCCACTCCATTCCTTCCACATCGACATGCATTTGTTTAACCACTAATGAACATCTGTATAGGACTGTCTTTCCAAGATGGATATAGACAGATGTGAATTACTGTTGAAAGAAAGATGCTGCTGATTGCCATGGTAGCCTGCTTGTTCTAATGGATATGGAAATTTCTTCCTCCTATAATGTATGGAAACATAATTGGCTGTTGTTTGACAATAGACTCTGCATTTATTTATTTTAAAGTCTTGCTTCAAAGTTATTTTTTACTGTTTTGCTGGGTGTTCTTTTTCTTTCCCCGCAGCTTAAATGAAGAATATTTTTCTCAATCTCTGCATAGTACAGAGTGCTGTGTATTTGCATAATGTGCAGAAAAGCATTAGAATGTAAATTTGAATAACTGGTTGCAGTATAGTAAAGTTCATTGCAAAAGGTTAATAAACAACAGCTGTGCATTTCCTGTCCAAAACATTATGATACTTTCCAGCAAACAGGCACCCGGTTTACCTTAATAAAAATGGAATCTGAACCCTTAAAATAATTTACATGTGTCAGATTCTTCTTCAGAACGGATTTATCTCTTAAGCTAATCAATTTAAAACAACATTATGCAATCTTCAGAAGCATTTTCCCTCCTCATGGTCAGAGAAGATAGTGATCCATGCAAATTTAGAGACAAAGAAAAAGGAGACTTGTTCCTTTACCTTTCAGCATTCTGCTTTTTTAAAGCCTTAATGCAGAGATGAGGGTGAAAGCTGCAGAGCTGCACCCTGAGGGTGCAGCAGCAAATCTCTGAAATCGGCAGGCAGAGGTTTTGAATTGGATTCTGCTGAACAAATTTGATCCTTAAGAAACTCCTTTTTGTAAGTGGGAAGCTAATACCCTCTTTTCAAAATAGTGGTGTGTTGTTTATGCAACGTGGCTAACATGTACCCAGGCTTATGTGTAAGTGATTACATCTATAGTCATACTAAATATATAATCCTCTCTATACTTCCTGTAGGGGAGGCAAAAGCCTTAAAATGGCCTTAAAAGAATAAAAAACCTGGTAGCTGAGGCAAAATGCTTTGGATTACTGTTGCTGCCATGGGCTGCCATACGTCTGGATTTTCCTGGACGTTTGACCAATTTCTGCCTGGACACTGCTGCTGGCTGCAGTATTCCAGAAATGTCCAGGAAATTCCGGAAGTATGGCAACCATATGCAGGTTTACTTGTGGTGAAGGTAAGACAGTCCTTTGAAGTGATACCTTGGGAAAGCACGATTCTTGTTAAAACGATGATGCTTTGTATTGTGTTTATTGTGCTTGCTGTTTATTCCAGTGCTTTGTGTTTCAGTGGCCACTGTTGGTATTCTTATTTCCTTGGCATATGCCAATAAGAATGTGATATCATGTTCCTGTGCTGAAATAGCATTTTTTGCAAACCTCAATGTACTTCTCCAGCGTCTCTTGCTGTGTGTGTGTGTGAAGCTGATTTATTATAATGCTTAAGGCCTAAAAGTCTTTCTTGTGCTCTGGAATAACTTTTTTTTTTACATTAACGTGACTGAATAACACATTCGATTTATGAGGTACTATTTGCTGGTCTGGCTATTGAAGAAATATATACATGTATATATATTTGCATATATTGCAACCACAGAGGCAGGTTTTAATTACTCCCTTTTTGCTCCTTGAATCCTTGAAGGAATCTGCATTGCCCCCTGAAAGTTAGAATAAACGGAGGCTATTCTGATTTTCATTAGTTGCTCATGGCCTAGCCTTTGGCTGGCTGTTCTGTATTAGCCAGAAATTGTCCTGTGCTTGATAGCTTACTTAGTTTCACATAGGTGAGCAGGTGCAATATATCCTCAACGGCAGCAGCTCCATCCCCCTGCTCCTTGCAAATCAAACTAGTATAATGTGTCTGCAGCTGGGATTGGGGGAGCTCAAGTGTAATAAAAAAGAAAGAAAGAAAGATGGCACCCTAATTGTAACAGCGAAAAGAACGCTGGAACCATCTGGTGACAAAAACTGGACAGTGCCCAATTGTGTACCACAGGGAAGGGATTTTGTTTAGCACAGAGGCCTACATTAGGAACACACAATTAGCTGGAAGGCTGTGGCAAATTTGCATGTTTTATTTACACATAATTAACACAATTTGCATAACATTTGTAAGGACATTGTGAATTCAGGCCACAGCTGGTGGACATGTTGCACTTCCTCTGTGATGACATTTGAGCTTTTCCCATTGTGAGATCAGAGGCAATAGATTTTAGGATGTCTCTCTTAGAGAGCCTCATCAATGGATGCAGACACTATAATGCTCTTATTTTCTACCAGTTGCTACATTTGAGATACAGCAATTAATCAAAATGCTTGTTTACAAATGCACCCTGCAGAACCACTGTCCAAAGTAAGCAGTTAAACCCCACATCTCTATAGAGCCCCACTGTTAGTGTCCCCTTCCAAGTCTTCAAGTCACCTGGCTCTGCTCCTTCTCCTGATTTCACTGGCAGGTCACCAGCTCTTACTTTTGCTGCTGCTTACATACTGCTTGTTTATTGTTATTGTTTTGACTATCATGGTCATATCAACCACAGGAAAAGGAATATGAGTAATACACACTGATGCAATATTGAAGAACATTAAAATGATTCATGCTCAGAGAGAAGATGGAGCAGAAGCTTCCATTTACTGTTTGTGCTTCCTCCAGTCAGTTGTACCTGGAGGGAGAGGCCTATTATGGAGCAGCAGCAGCAACCACACCAAAGCTCGTGTCTTTTCGTCTGCCCAGATGACAGTGGCAGAGATTCACTACTTGTGACTCCTTAACAAATATCAGCAACTCCCTCTAGAGTTGTGGCATAACCTGTTTAGTTATAAAACAGGCTCCCTCAGCATAATCAATATATAGCTGATAAGAATATATGTTAAACAATAAAAAGGTCAAGGTAAAGGGACCCCTGACCGTTAGGTCCAGTCGCAAACAATTTGGGGTTGCACGCTCATCTCGCTTTACTGGCCAAGGGAGCCGGCATACAGCTTCCAGGTCATGTGGCCAGCATGACTAAGCCGCTTCTGGCGAACCAAAGCACCGCAAGGAAACACCCTTTACCTTCCCGCTGGAGCGGTACCTATTTATCTACTTGCACTTTGAAGTGCTTTCAAACTGCTAGGTTGGCAGGAATGTTAAACAGTAAATAGTGGCTAATGATGCTTCTTTTAAAGTTAGCAACAACTACTTTTAACTTTATTTGCTGCATGATACATAAACACACACACACACTGCAGAAATTTGCATTATTTCCTTCTATCAACTCTGTTGATCCAGGAAGTCATTTGTTCTTCTGTTTATTATTGTACAGTGGTACCTTGGTTCTCCAACTTAATCCATTCCAGAAGTCCGTTCCAAAACCAAGGTGCGCTTTCCCATAGAAAGTAATGCAAAATGGATTAATTCGTTCCAGACTTTTAAAAACAACTCCTAAAACAGCAATTCAACATGAATTTTACTATCTAATGAGACCATTGATCCATTAAATGAAAGCAATAAAAATGTACTGCAGTCACACAATCAATGAAACAGTAGCTGAACTGGGTTCCACACAGTCACCAAAAAAGAGCCACAAAAACGCCAAATAAATAGCAAAAACAGACAGACCTCATCATAACACTCAAATCAGAAGTGTGGCACTCAAATCGGAAATGTTATATCTCAAATCGGAAGTGTAACACTCAAAATAGAAGTGTAACACTCAAATCAGAAGCTTAACACTCAAAATGGAGCACGTTCGGTTTCTGAAAAAGGTTTGCAAACTGGAAAACTTACTTCTGGGTTTGCAGTGTTTGCGCTCCAAGTTGTTTGAGTACCAAGGCATTTGAGAACCAAGGTACCACTGTAATGTGTTCTTTACCAGTCTTTCTTCTCCATTTCTTCAGCCTATCCTCCATTACATTCACTTTTATATAATTCTTTTCTCTACCATTAAATTTCTTCATGCTCTAGTAGTTATCTGTGCTTGCTAGGGACAAGCAGCATAACGTGTTTTTAAAAGTGTGTTTTAAGCCTGCCGTTTTTTATTTTGAAAAGAGCCAAGCAAGGCTCTGATTCAGATTGGGAGTTTACATTAGTTTCCCACCAGAAACTGCCATGGTTGCTATTGCCCCAAAGGTGCTCTTTGTAGTAAATAACTGGGGGGCGGGGGGGGGGTTGGCCCAAAAAGGTGATTTGGGCTCCTGATCTAGAACGTTACTTAAAAAGAAACTGCTCTCTAACTTGTGTCCCATCCTATCAGATTCTCATATGGTGCATGTGTAAAAGTACTGTTAGTATCTAGTTAAAGGTTCTCCTATCCTTAAGAATTTTCTCAACCATTAACTAAAGCCCTCTGTTCTACTTGGTAACCCCTCCTCGCAAATCCAGGGGTTATAAAATAATAATTTCCATAGTAAAAAATAAAACATTATGCAAGAGGATCTTTGTTAGTCAATTTTATGTCTTGAGCCTCATTGCTATTTACAGTAAGAGTATAACTGAAAATCAGTTATCTAAAATTAAATTGCAAATGAAGCTCATTATGTAATGTTTTATGGTAATGTGATAATGTATTTCAGTTTCTTATCACAATGTCACTGGTAGGTTGTGGACAAAATTGAGCCCTAGTTTCCAGTGCAGGCATTAACTACAAAACATTGTTTTGGCATTTAAAGCATTCAAAACCTAAATAACCTTTTGAAAATAAAACCTTGCTGAATGATAAAGACATCTAGAATTATTTATACCCCAGGCTATCTTTTTAATTAACACTTAACAGTTTTCCACTACTAGCCCAGAAAAATGTAAAGCTCCAAGACTTGTTCTCGAACAATGCAGAAAGAACAAGTCTTGATGATCCCTTGAGCTGTTGAGATGAAGGGGAACTGTACAAATATGTATATTTTGTTTTCAAAGTGTGGGCATTCAGGGCTTTGGCAGCAATTCAGGGAACAGTTGCTTGCACATGTGACACAGCTGAATGCATGTTTATTCAAAAATGCTTTCCCTTGTTCAGTGGGGCTCATTCCATTAAAAAATGCATATAGGTGTATATAGGATTCAATTGTCATGGACAGTACACCTAACTTTTTGCTGGACTTGTACCTTCTTAATTTTCATATGCCGTGACTATGTGTTCCCAAGCCCTTTGATCACTATTCCATCCCCCACCCCACCTCCATTTTAGAATCTGAACTGTGCTCTCTAGAATGTGAGGAGTTCCTTCTAAATCTAACCAGTTACTCCCTTCTAAATCTAATTCTCATCTAAAGTTAGCCATCTCTGTGCCCAGTGGTCGTGTCACGGTCAGCCAGATCCCATGGTCCCACTTACCTTTGTTCTGAAGATACCTTAGGTTAAGGTCTGCTTCATGAAAATGTTCATTTTGTACTGGCAATGGATCCTGAAAATATAAGTTCAATTCAGATAAGAGCTACTACATATTTGGCGTGTTCTTAGGATGCAAATGTAAGTACAGTCATACCTCGGGTTGCAAACGTGATCCGTGTGGGAGGGACGTTCACAACCTGCAGCATTCACAGCCTGAAGTGCTGTGTCTGCGCACATGCGTGATTCAGTGCTTCTGCGCATGCTTCTGCGCATGTGCTAGCGCCGAAACCTAGAAGTTACCCGTTCTGGTACTTCCGGGTTTGGCGCGGTCCACAACCCGAAAACACTCAACCCGCAGCATTCGTAACCCAAGGTATGACTATAGTTTGAAACAAACAGGTAGCACTAGGTAAAGCAGAAGGGACGGAATAATTTTACCTGTTCCAATTAATTACCCCAGTTTATCTCTGCTCACCCTCTCCTTGCATCCTGTTTGCCTCTACCCACAGTAACTGGAGTCAGTAATGTAAATGTGTTTGCGTACCCTCCAACATTTATCCGATGAAAATAGGGATGTCCCATTCCAGACTGATAATTTTACTATTTATTCCCCACACATCTTATTGGGTTGCCCCAGCACTCTGGGAAGCTTCCAGCATATATAAAAACATAATAGAACATTAAACAGTTTTTTTAAAAAAACCACAGGATTGCCTTCAGATGGCTTGCGGGTTGGATAACTCCATACCTTCCAACATTTCTCCACTGAAAATATGGACATCCTAAGGAAAAGCGGGACATTCCAGGATCAAATCAGAAACTGGGACAGCTTCTCTAAATCAGGGATGTCCCTGGAAAATAGGGACACTTGGAGGGTCTGTGTTCGTTGAGTATAAGACCCAATAAATTGTGATCCTTAACGTGTTCCACTTTAGGATTGTATATTCTCTGATCTAGTTATTTATTTATTTAGATTTGTATACTGCCCTTCATCATCCATAGATCTCATAGTCGTTCCCAACATAAAAATACAATATAAAAGCTCAAAATACACAATAAAAACAAGAACAGAAAACAGCATACAAGCCAATAAACTCACCTCCCCACACCCTTTCCCTAGACATATTGTGTATATCTCTTGTGTTATTTACAACATGTGAAATGAGATGGGCCTCAGAATGGGATGGATATGTGATATGCCAATGGAACATCTCTTCTGGCTCGACACGTTTCTTAGACATGCTTTGTCAAGCAAAAATGTCATGATGTTAACAGTGACATAGTATTTTCCTTTTCTTTGTGTGTGTGGAAGAAATGCATTTTTGCTTGCAGATATTTTTGTTCTTTTATTACAATATTATGACATCCACTGCTTGAAGTGAAATAAAAACTTGGCTTATGATTTTAAGAGGGTTATTGGCACTAGTTGCACTTCTAATGTTAGAGGTTGATAAAATAAAGTGTATCGTACAACATCAGAATATTAAAGATTCCAGAGTTAATGTTTGAATTATCTTGTGTAGAGCAGCAGCCGTTCTTGATGATGTGCCATTCACTAAATATAGAAAATAAGCACATCAACGAAGTTACACAAAAATGTTTATCCTTTACACATTGTTTTTCCATGTGCTGGTAGTTAATTGTTGGGTGATTTTTAAAAATAATAATAATGGGGGAGCATTAGAAATATCTTGATGTCTCAGCCTGTGGTTTATGGAAATTATGAGACAGCATCCACTAGATGTAATTTCCATAGACTGCAAGCTGAGAGAGCAGACTTTTTGCATGCTCCCTCATATTGATCCATTTAACTGGTCTCTAAGCATCATGGTCCTTGTTCTTTCTGATTTTCATTTATGTATAACTGTCCCAGGCCTGTACCCATTCTTTGGCTCTTTGAAGAATTTTAAAATGACTCTCTCTGCATATTTTCAGTGTATGGCTAATACATTTGCCTCCTGATGACCTCTACAATCTTGAAGAAATGAAATCGGTGACTTTGTACATTGTGAAATGCCCCATCACTTCCATAACACATATGTGTAGATGCAGTGGTCGTTTCAACTTGTAGTTGCTTTTTCATTAGTCCTTGTCTCTCCACATCCTGAGTATTTCCAGCAAAGAATTCTAGAAAAAAGTGAGTCTGAACCAATTTACCTTTGATGCCAAAATAATAATAATAATAATTTAAACAGTGCTCTAATGGGCTGATTTAATCTTTTCTCTGTCATGCTTTAAGTAATGTTGTAGGCACGGCGACACAAACAGCTTTTATTACCCTCCAAGCACCTCTGCTACACATGGCTGTTTTAATTGCTCTGTCGTGAACAATATCCCTGAAAAAGAAGCTGGCAGGGACTGTTCTGAGTCATCAAGAACTTCCGCAACAGGATTATTAAACAATTAGTCTTGATAGGTCATGTTTTCCTGGGCTATTAACATATGTCTCAAGTGTGCTATGAGACAGACTGCTTTGGTCACAAAAAAGGTATGCAAGTGCCATCTCTACCTACTGAAGATGCTGTGCTTAAGATCTGATCCGTTTGGCTCCTGTGTTTTGAAGTTGAGCCTTGCAAGACTGTGAAAGCTCTACACAAGAAGTGGGGAACCTTTGACCTGCTAGATGTTGCTGAACAACAACTCCATCAACCCCTGAAAGCATAGACAATGGTTAGGAATGATGGCAGCTGCAGTTGAGCAACATCTGGAGGACCAAACACTCCCCAACCTGTCCTACTCAAAACATGGGTGAAACTGGTGTGGCATGGGAGTTTTATTATTGGACTTTCCAGCATCCTTTTCTTTACAAAAAAAAACCAGGCTGTTTGGCACCCCAAACTAGAGTGAGACCACAATATTGGGGGTGGGAGGGTTGTTCTGCCATTCTCCATTGAAATTACCTCCCTGTGGCAAAATATATTTACACAAGGTTCCACCTTTCCACTCCTATACTAGTATTAAATTGCATTGTCAGTTGTTAATGGTTCCCCATTGGCTAAGTTTGAGTTTATCCAGAAAATTATACCATGGCAAGTGTAGACAGTAAAGAGCTGATATTATTTGTATTTGGTAGAAATGCCTGACGACCAATCTTTTCTGGAAGGAAATTGTATATGTGAGTTTTATCATCATTCATTAGTCATTTTATTAGATCCATTAGTAATTTTATTAGGACATGTTAATAACCACGTAGATTCTAAGAAGAGAGAGTTTATACCGAATTTGCTAATGGCAGTCAAATTTTAGTAGCTAAGAGATGGAAAGATCACCCCCTTTTTAAAAAAAAAATATGGCTGAGATTTGGAAAACAGCTGGGATGAAAACACTACTGAATACATACTGGCAGATAAACATGCAATTGGTCATTATTTATCCATCCCTTAGGGGGAAGGGCTGCATGTAGTTCCACGCTGGAACACCTGCATTGCACATGCAAAAGGTTCTAGGTTCAAACTGCACAATCTCTAGGGAGGCCAGGGAGAGACTCTTGCCTGATATCCTGGAGAGCCATTGCCAGTCAGTGTAGGCAATACTAGGTCAGATGGCTAAATGGTCTGACTCTGCATAAGGCAGTTTCCTGTGTTTCATTTTATGAAAACATAATTGTGATAGCATTAGTATGATTCCCAAAATTTTACTTGCCATATTGTAGATGCATTCTATGTTGTTGTTGTTTTTTTTAAAAAATGTACTTGGTTTATTTGTATTTCTACTTCCTGGTAGGGGACAAACACACCTTGCAAGTTTAGCCTTGCACTGTCAAGGCACCCCAAGCACCTTCACCATGCAAAACAACCAGTTTTGGAGGTGGGGAGTTGGCAGCGATAACCATGCAACTGCTATTGCTATGGCCTTTATGATGTTTCAGTCGTTGGATCTGAGCTTGCCTGGAGAAGGGAATTTAACAATAGAATGATAAAGGATAATGGAAGGGTTTTTTTTTTAAATATTGCCTCTTGCTTCTGGCACAGGCAACATTTTGCTAACTTAAATAGATTTAGAGTATCATATTGTCGCATACCACCCCTATCTCAGAGCAGTGTGAAATTTCAGGGGTTCCAGGACCTTTACCCAGGGTTCCTGTTTACTTTTGGAATAAGAAACGTAAATATGGTTTATTTATGTATTCATACACAGCATCAGCCCCACAAACAGACGTCAAACGTTGATTTCTGACTCTCTCTCCAGCTTGCTGGTTTTTCGTTTAGGTCACATCATTGCAAACTCTAAACTTAGGTTTGTCCTTGTAACTGTCTCTGAGTTGAGGGAGCCATTTGCTATCTCACACAGAGCCATATTGTTTTGTTCTCTTAATGGCCTATTGCTCGGGCCATCACCTCAACACAGGAAACCAGCCCGGCTTATATTTTAACATTTGCTGGATCCAGGGGTTAGAAGGATCCTTACTTCCTCCCTCCTAAACTCATAATACTTTCCAGTGGGATCACAGCAAGACATGTATAATGGAAATCTGAATTAAAACGCCACTTTTATAAAGGACTCCAGTTCAAACATCGTTAGTCACTATGGCTATAAAAATGAACAATTTTATCATGAAAAATCTACATAATTTATTATTGAAGGGAATATAATCTTAAATTATTCACAGGATTTTCATTGGCTGGATTTGTCTGTGTCCTTAAGATTAAATTTCACTCGAATTTACAGAAATTTGTCTTAAAATGTCTCTATTTGAAGTATTCATCTTTCCACTATCATAGCATAGTATTCCTCATAACCTGTAAGTTACAGATATAATTGTAAAATGAACATTGTGCTAATGTGAACTTTCACATTGTGACTCTGAACTCTTAGAAGATAGTTAATGAAAGATTAGGTTACATTTAAATCTGTTTTGACCTTCACAGGTTTAAGGGTAATGTAGCCTAGCAGTCATAGTAGATTCACATGGTGAAAGCCTGCCCTCCTTTTGCACAGTGGGTGATTATTTTTCTTCCCCTTCTCTCATGGAATTGTGATGATTAGCTTTTGTTACCAGCCCACAAAGTTCAATAAAAAAAAAATCAAACAAGAACATATTGATTTTTTGGGGCAACATTTGCAAAAAGGTGTAGGTGAAATAAGAGCCTTACCTTCATTGTAGCAAGTAGCTGAAAGTGCTTAGTAACCTAAGATTGATCAGAGAGCTGATGTTAGGGAAGCAGAATGCTTCAGATGTTTGACATTCTACTGCACTGTATGGTATCTAGACATGTGATGCTCAAATTTTGCAGCAGTATTGGGTCACTTGGTGAAAACTTTCTCTGAAGATTTATTGAAACATTGCTGAATGCACAACGAAAGAGAGGGAAAGAAATTGGAACTGTGGGAAAGGGGGAACTCTCTCTGCCTTTCATTGGCGCAAGCTTCATTCTTCTGAGGGTGAACTAGATGGGAGAGCGAATTGTTAGTTATACCATGCTTTTCTTTATTTATAAACCCAAGAAGCTTACAAAAATAATAAAATATGTAAAACACAATAAAGCTGTTCATAATGCTACAAATAATTTCAGAAAATTAAAAATGAAGATCAGGATTCAGTACTTCAGTTTTAAAATAAACACCACAGGAATACAGAATTTCAACACATGCTAAAAGCTCAGTGCCATTAGAGGGGAAAAAACTCTCAATAAAAGACAGATCAACTGAACCTCTCTAGGGAGGGAGTTCCACAACCTGGGTTCCATAACAGGGAAGGGAATGAGGAAGACCTTTCTTCCCATCGGAAGATGAAGCATCCTGCTTTTATCCATTTACACCAAACTACACAATACATCAATCAGCTTAGAGAAATCTTTGCAGTGGCCGCTGAGCCTTTGGGAGTTTGGGAGTTTGGTAACCTACACAAATGAGGCACTGAAATGATAGTATATCAATAAGAAATATTTGAAATTCAAGATGCTGACACAGAGGAAAATCTGTGTCTGTCATATTGTTTTCCTTCCTGCGGACCATCTGACATTCAACATAATTCAGTATGCCAATGAATGATTATTATTTTACTGCAGTGAGGGGCTGATGGCTATATATATATATATATATATATATATATATATATATATATATAACATATTTTTAATTAAATATTTCTTGGTTTATGAAAGTATGTGCAATGTCTCTTTTTTCAAGTTACATTTTCTACAGATCAGTTTCATTTGTTGAGACATTAGTATTACATTAGGAAGAAAAGGGGGAAAGAGGTGGAGGGGGGTATGGCGAGTGGGGTTGGGGTTGGGTGGCAATGTTTCTATTCTACTTAGTGTATGTTTGGGGTTTTGTGTCAGCATCGCTTGTGCGGGTTTTCTTTACTATTCGCTTGTATTCCTTTGGTGGTGAGAGAGGTCATAGCCAGGACATTGGAAAGACTTGTCAGGAGTAAGCAAGCATGGATCAATTGTATCAAATAGTATGGGAAACAGCCTTATTAGAAAAACTAACCAATAAACTGAAACTGACACGGGGACAAATAGAAGAAGATGCCTTCACTGTGTATGGCTCCCCTTTATCACATACACAGCCCAACAAGACAACGACAGGAACCTGCCAACAGCATACGAATCAATCTGGCTAACTTGATTCAAAAACACCCACTCACACATGTAAACAAAGTTCACCACAGCCAATCACAAACAAACAACCACACCCTAGGGCTAATGGCTTTCTGAGCGACAACACCAAAAATCCCACTATGAAAAGTAAAGAATGAGAAAGTTTTCTCCAGTGAAAACAAGTCTCTGTTAACCTATGGCTACATTGGATAAATGTTACAGAATACCCTTAAAATTAGACCAGGTTCTGTATTGTACCACGTCATCCCAGTATCCGAGCCAGTGGCATAGCAACTCTTGCCACCGCCTGGGGCGGAGCTTTTTTAAAGAGATTGCCCAAAGTTGTGGAGCTTTTCTTTTAGGAGACCTGCCAAAGCTGTTGGGGAACATCACCAAAAGTTGCTTAGCTGGTTTTTTGAGGACTGTACATGCCGCCCAGCAACCCTACAGCCCCTCAAAATGCCCGACAGCATTCCAGGTGCTCAGGGTTCATATTTGCTTCCTTAATGAGCCATTACCTTCCCTTTGTTCTCTTGATGACCCATCATCCAGGTACCTGCACATAGAAGCTAGCCTGGCTTATTTAGCTTTTACCACCTGCTGGGTCCAGGGACTCAGTGTCTGGCACCCAGTTTAACACCCCAAGCCTTGATTAAATTCTAACTCTTAAGGGATCTAGGAATTGAGAGGAGTCTGGTAAGCACATAACACTATCAAATATTCAGTACCTGTTTGCCAGCATGGTTCATGGTGTAGTTGCATCTTAATAATAATAGCTGTCAAGATGCTGTTTCTGGAAGTTACAGTAATGTGTTTACTGCTACATGCCTCTCTATTTGACAAATAATAGATACTGACATTCTGTGACCTAGATGACGTCAGTAACTCTTCAAATGAAATTCTCTTGTGTCTTGCATCCTTCTGTGGTAAGAATCTTAAAATCAATATGTCTTTTCATTGATCACTAGCGAGTGTGGGAGACTTGAAGAGTATTGGGCTTTTTAAAATCTGAACTTTACAACAATGTGCAACAAGACTTGACTCTGCTTAGGAAGAAATTTGTGTAGGTTTAGAGGTTGCTTCTGAAGGTTCTTTAACTTGACAGTTAATTGATAACTTGGTACTGTAATTTGATGTGAGTAGATGATTCCTCCTTCTTAACTGGAAATGAAAGAGAAATACTGTAGGTATGCCTTTTCTATTTTAAATAAAGGAATTTAAGTCCACAACACCTCACATTAACAATAACCAACACTTGCATATACCATCGTATTTTCATTATGGGGAAATAAGCAATTTGGATAACATGAACAAGAAAAACAGGGCTTTTGAATCAAATTATTGCTTGTATGTGAAATATTACACTGGAACAGTTAATGGAATGTATATTACATAAACTTGTGTTAATTGTTCAGTGGAACAATTAAGCTATCAGTTGAAACATGCATATGTGGAAGCAAATTCCAGTTAAATTAATGGAACTTACTGTTGACCTCATACCGCACAGACAGATGGCTATCAGTTCACTATAAAAAAGAACAGCAGTTAGAGTGAAAATTGTTAAGAATTGCTTTTATTTGTGATGGAACTGCATTTGATACTTTTTAGTGATGTAAATGGTGGTTAAAAGCAAGCTGATATAACACTCTCTGTCTTTAGTAGTAGACATCCAGCCCAGTAATGGAATGGTGGAGATAGAAAGTATGTTTCGGTTACCCTGGGGAAGAAACTATTTCTTAGTTTGGTGGTGGTGGTGGTTGTTTTTAAATTGCAGTCTGTGTTGCAACTTGTACTGAAGTTTTGAATCCGTAGGCTTTGGTTTCAATGGGCATGTTTTAATAGGAAATACACCCTGTGTTTATTCTGGCCAAGTTTCAAGTACTCCAGAGATGAATGGTCAGCTTTCCCATTCTGACTCCAGTGTCTCACACTAGTTATGTCTTCAGAAGTGGCATGAGTGGCTATAGGAAGTGGGAGTAAGGAATTCACAACACCTGGTGCACAAATGGAAAACCTTTCATGGCTCCTTTTGAGTACTACCTCTTGTTCTGAATCAAATATTCATAATAATCAATTACAGAGAAACTGCTTACCATCTTCAGGTGGTGGTGGCTTGGCATAGGGCTGCCATAGGGATGTGTGTGTGGGAGGAATTTGGTTGGATCCTTAGTCCAAAGCAACAGGGATCTGGTGCCTCACCCCTGGATCCATAACAAAAATTCAGGGTACCCCAGTAAAGGGGTCCAAAGGTAGGGTTCTGTCCAAAAGTCCAGACGAGGGCTCATGGACTGTTTCCAATAAGTATCAATGAAGCATCTAAACAATGGAAACTCCTCTCTTTGCTTCACACAATTGACATGGTAAATTATGACAATTGAGACTTTCCCCTTTTTAAATACCTTTTGGGAATATTAAATATATCTATAGTATAAAATACTATAGTACTGCCCTTCAAATCCCAAATAAAGTAAGTCTTGCTGACTTTAGTGGGACTTGCTTTCATGGAAGCATACTTCAGGCTTCAGTATTGTACTTTGCTTGCACAGTATTGCAGCCTTAATAGTGCAACCCTCTACACATAAGTAAACCCCATTTGAATTAAATGAGTCTTATTTCTTGGTAAGTGTGTATAAGATTGCAAGCTTCGACTTTGTAAGCTGATAGAATTTGACTGCCACCTCCATGTGGTAAACTAGAATTGAGAGATGGAATTCTTATTTACAAATGAACTTTAAATGACATTTAATCTAGGTAGCAAACTGCCTGCTTCAAGAAAAAAAACATTTTAAAAACTTTAAAGGGATCACGAAATACACTGTTTCTCCGAACTAGGTTTTTCTTTCCCCTTTACACCCAAATGTCTGTTACCTTGGGTTTTTTTTTAAAAAAGGTTAATGTAACCTTTAGAATGAGTAGAAGAAGAATTAAGCTTGCTTCTCTTATGCCTAATAGGTTCTTTCACTTGAAGCTGGGGGAGGCTGTGCAATTTATATCCAGGTGCCCAACCCAGTTATCACTTCAGTGTTTACCTGGGAACCCCTTCTGTCTTGCAGAAAGTCAATACCATGGGCATCTTTCTCAGGTGGTGAATATATTATCATAGGGTTATAACATTTAGAGAGTGGTAAACACCCACAGACTAACCTATGTACTTTATCATGTACTTTATCACCCATTTTCTTAAACCTGAATTGACTCAAAGTTGCCAATTTAAAAGCCCAAACAGGGGATATATAGGATTCATGGGAAGGGAACTAGGCAAGGATTATCGTAAATCTGGGAGATGTGTACAGGAAAGGGAGTAGAGACTATAGACATTGAGTAGAGACTAGGCAACAGGATTTACTTACCAGTAAAATGGAAGCTAGAAATAAATTGAGAAGGCAAGATACCTATGAGTTTGGAAGAGGGCAATAACTTAAAACCCTCTGCACCTTACTTTAATGATAAGCCACCAGCACCCACCAAATTATTAGAATTCAGTGTCTTCTCCTGGAAGTGTATCCAGAAACATCCCCCTCTTTCATGAGAATCTGATAGATCTAGGAAGGTGCTGGGGAGCATTTTCAGCCCAGCACTAGTCATTCTATCAAGATGGGCTTTCACCTGTTTTATAATAATGTTACATTCACATATTTTATGGTATTCAGAAATGCACTCACACCTTTATGCCAGAAGACATATTAAGCACAGAATGATTGCTATTTTGTTGTTGTGGTTGCTTTCTGCTTTGTAAAAATCATTTACAATGATGTATGTAAGCCATGAGGTTTCGTCTGGATATTTTAATTCTTTTTTTCATAGCTTTTTGTCATTCTTGGAACTATTATTTAATTTGTACATCATCACTGATGCTGAGGTTTTTCAAATTAAAACAAAATTGGTTAAACAATTAATTGTTTACTTTAATATTAGGGTTGTCCCCCGAAAAGGCAGTTTATTACATTCATATAGATTGCCATCAACCTTGTTGAGCTAGCGCAGAACGTATAAATTGCATATGGAACAGACAAGTCTGGTCTCATTATGGATGTTGGAGCTTGTCTTCATTAACTGACTATCTCTCTTTGTGTGTGTGTGTGTGTGTGTGTGTGTGTGTGTGCGGACATGTGCATATAAATATAATGATTGGTATGCCTGGCTGTAAAGTTAACTGCAGTGACAGTAAACACTGGCATTCAGATTGACTTTAGAGGTTATCGGAATCCAACATCTTGAGCATTGTCACGGCATACTGCTTGACTTTGATATATGTAGCTCATACTAAGAGGATGCTAAAGCAGTACTAAAATCATTGCTGTTCTTTATTTATGGTTTCATCTGATTGGTCTGATCACAAGCTTAGCATTCATCTTTGCATTCTGTTCAGCTACTGCCTGGTGCTAGTTCAAGAAAAATTGCTTGAATTTTTGGGTATGCTTGAATATGTCTAAAATGAGAACATTTTCAATGTCAGAGCATAATAGCTTAGGAATGATATCTTATTTAAATCCTGTATAGAATTAGCATAGAATGATGAAGTAAAGTAGAAGTGTGCATTGGAATTGCAGTAACAAAAGCCCAAGATGCTGAAAAGTACTTCTCTAAATAGCATAAGATCTACCTTCCTTATTCTTTGTGTGATATTTTGTATTAAATATCCATGCTATTAAGTTTTAATATTTTAATGGGGTCTGCATGTCCTTGTTTCCTTGGGACTGTAAATTATGCCTTTTAGAAAAATAAAATCCAATGACTATTTCTTTTTCGAAATTTACATTCAGAACCAGAGTAAGACCTTTACAGGCCCTAAACACTTAAAATATTATGGCGTCCTCTATATATAATTCAGAATAAAAACAGTACTAAACCTTAAAATACCCCCCCCGAAATGACACAAAATTTACATGTATGCTGAAATTTACATACGTGTGTGTTGTGTACAACACATGATAGATCAAAATCATGCAAGGAAAACAGATGCTATGTTAGCAAGACACCCTCTGGCTTAGGTGGGGGTAAGTACATGCAAATCAAACGTGCATGTCCATGCACATCCACACACATTTTTGGCACCACAGGGGGGCCAGACTTATGTGCGTCCAGCTGATGTGGGCGGCCACCAGGAACAGAATCCCCATGCAAGTGGGGAGTTGCCTATAATAAAAAGAGAACAGAGAAATGAAGGAAGCGTGTATAGTGAAGAAAGTCTAACAAAAATCCTGATTTCCCCCATGGTGCTTTTCCTCATCTGTGTCCCCCCCCAATATAGCAAATGTCAAATTCTCTCCCCCCCCCATAAACATCTTTCTGTGTGTTTGCTGGTGCCCTAAGCATATGCTTAGCTTGCTGATTGGTTAGTCCAGCTATTTAAACTGATCCATCTGTACTTAAGTAGGAATGAAAACAATAAAAAAGCTTATCCTCTGTGATTCCTGTTAAGCCATATTAAGTCATGTTCTCAATTACATGCACAGCAGTGCAGGAGGGGGAATTGCTACCTCCACCTCTTTCGTTGCTTTCCTGATAGCCCAACCCAGTAGCATCCCATGCAACAAGTTCACGATACTCATGTTGGCTTCCCATGCAATCTAGAATTTGAACTATCAGGGCTTTCAATTTTGCAGAGAGCATACATCAGTAGAGAAGACTCCCTGGAAGGAGTTTCACTGAAGATGCTCCCATTCTCTCTCCTCACATGATGAGAATTACTTGAGGGGGAAACAACTGAATTGGGCTGAAGTGTTTTCCAGTTTACAGCGTACAAGTAGACCATGTTGTGCTCAAATATTACAAAGAACTTTTTCCATTTGATGGTTTATTAATTAATATATGGTTCATATTTTTAGAAGCCTGGCATCTGTTGTACTTACCTTACTAGTTCTAGCCTTTGAATTCCAGAGGTATCTTCCAAATTACAAGTGATAGAATATTGTATATATTGATGGAATTAGAATGGGAACTACTTGTATCTAACAGTCTATGGGGATCATTTGCAGCTTATATTATAAGACAGCTGGCCGTTTGATTTCTATCCCAACTTTGCCCCCTTGAGCATGGCAGTAGAAGGAGAATCAAAACTGCACAGCTGCCACAAAAGAGATATAATTCTGTCTTTTAATAACAGTTCTGTAGTGACAATTCACAATAATCTGATGTACAAACTGATAGCTGATTTTGGCCCTGTTGCCTTTTGGTGACATTTCCTATGTTGCAATGATAGTAGCATTGGCAAATGGAGGGCTGGCTTTCTTAGGGTATCTCTGATGTAACAGGGCAGAATGATGCTGTTGGAGATAGTTGTTTCTCAGTATCTGTTCCCCATTCACAGCATATCCTCTATTAAATTGTCCATTATCTCTCATGTGTATATATGATAGACAATGGTTCCTCTTCATGAAAGGAACAAGGGTGAAGCTCTTTTATACTCTATAGCAAAAAAGGACAAGATTACATAGCACTTGGGCAAGAAAAGAGATGCTTTGTTAAAGGGGAATTGTTATATTTTCTCTTCCAGAAGTGCAGTAAAAACTCATAGATGACAGGGATGGATACAACAACGTAGAAAATGTGGTTGCTAGGACTGGGTACCCCACCCCTTTGCTCTTTACAAAAAACTGTCCTGCTAAAAGTGAGAAAAATGGGCAGGGTGCAGAACCTGTGAAGAGCTGTTTTTCTGTCCTATTCCCTATTATTTGGTTTGTGTGGAAAGAACTCATCATGTTGTTTTGATGCTGCTAAACCACTGCTTGTATCATGTCTGTTATGTTGGGTTTATGAATATCCTCCTCCCTTTGTGAGTTCTGGAATATTTTGTGTAAATCTTTAGATGTACAATTGAAGAAGTTCATTAACAAAGAACCAGCATCCTTTCAGTCCTGCAGAGAGAATAATTATTTATAGACTCCTGCTGATTGTACCACATCGCCCACAACCAGTTTCTGTTCTTCCATAAGTTCAGAGTTGATGGCACACTTTCCCATTCCATCACAAGTCTATTGTTCTAACACTAATTGATGCGTTTCATCATTGCATTGGTCCAGAAATCAGACCTGCCACAAAAGTTGTTTTGGTCTTTGATCTCAGTCTGTACGATGAGAAGTCCATCTGGTTTCTTGATGGTTGGACATGTTGATGGCCCATCTGTGCTTGGCATTATAGATGACTTGTATCACATCCATAACATTTCTGTGCTGTCATATTCATTTGGTATATGGGTGAAAGAGAGATTTTACACACCCATTGTTCAACAAAATTTTGAGTATTGGCTGCATTTTCTTTGGCAGCAAATCTTTGTCAAACTACTTTCCACCCTATACATCATAGTCAGTGTGACTATTGTGTTGCAAAGTTTTCGTGGTTTTTATTGACATGTTGCCATCAAGTAAAGTTACCTTTATTCTGCTAAAGCTGGCCCATGCTGTCTTTTTTATTGTCACAGTCTCCTTCAAAAATGTTGATTTAGCCATATTTGGCCATGGTAGATGTAGTGGACAAATGATTAAATTTGTCATTAATACTGAGTATGGTAGTTCTCAGCTGTACTCATTACACATTCATTTTGTTTTAAGATATTGGATGAGATCCAACTATGTATGCTTTCTTGAGCACAGGGAACTCTGTTAGGAACAATAGAATTCAACCCTCCAAGTCTGCTCTGTAAGTTTCGTAGCCACCCCCTGGCATGGGGCCTGGAGGGTGGGTGGGAAGGACAGGACAGAGAAGGCCTGTTGCACTGTTTAATGCATGGGTAGGCAAACTAAGGCCCGGGGGCCAGATCTGGCCCAATTGCCTTCTAAATCCAGCCCGCAGACGGCCCAGGAATCAGCATGTTTTTACATGAGTAGAATGTGTCCTTTTATTTAAAATGCATCTCTGGGTTATTTGTGGGGAATGGGAATTTGTTCATCCCCCCCAAAAAAAAATAGTCCGCCCCACCAGAAGGTCTGAGGGACAGTAGACTGGCCCCCTGCTGAAAAAGTTTGCTGACCCCTGGTTTAATGCCTTCCCCCATTAATTTCAGTCCAGTACAATATGTGTGAAAATGTCATATATTTCACATAGAACGGTAACATTATTACCTTTTTTTTGACATGATCTCCCTGTAGACTTGATCTTCTCCATCCAATTTTTCTTTTTTCCTTAATGTAGTCACACATCTCATGTCACAATACCAAACTAAATTTTTACCTATAGTGTTGCCGTATGGCTCATGCTGAGAGCATCAACATTGTTTCTTGCATAGACTCAGCTATGAATCACCACCCACAGCCTCTGATGACATAAAAGGGGTCTATAGTTCAGCTTTTTCATAAGAATTACTTATGAAAGAGAGAGGTGTGACTCTCTGGTTGCATTTGGCAAGCCCCTACTTCAGACTAGTCTGAAGAATACTGAAAAGAATTCAACAACCAGATGAATGAATTTTCTACAGATGTGCAAGACCAAATCTGCACAGATGCCATCACACACCTGTAGGTGCCCTACTCTTCCCTTTGTTTCCCTTAATGGTCTATCACTCAGGCTATTACCTAAACACAGGAAGCTAGCCTGGGTTATATTTTAACACTTGCTGGATCCAGAAGTTAGAAGGGTCTCACATACAGTCTACTTGCTCCCCATCACCAAACTCATGGCAATAGATTAGTTCTTGAGAAAAAGTTTTAAGAATTGTGTTTCATCAGGTGTTTTGTACTTGGGGACAAGAATGGCATGCTTTAAGATTTAAAAGATGGGGCTTTTAGGCTGCGTGCAAACCACATGTTTAAAGTACACGTGTTCCCCCAAAGAATCTTGGGGACTGTAGTTTGTTTTGGGTGCTGGAAATTGTAGCTGTGATGGGTAAATCTACAGTTCCAAGGATTCTTTGGGGTAAGTCATGTTATGGTTTTTATGCAGCCTTAGTGAACAGGGTGAGAACACCACATGTTGCAGTTTCACTAAACCTTAGCAGGTGTGGAGTTGATCAGAATTCGTAGCAGAAACCAACAGGAAACCAGTAAATAAATACTTTTTTAAAAAAATATAAGCTATCTTTTAAACAAACGCATACATGTATATTATTGAAACACACCAATACTTGAGTAGTACTGTAAAAAGTTTATGTCTGCCTCAAGTCTAATGGCCTTTATTCCTTGGTTTTATCCCTTGATCCAGTGCAAATTCCCTTATCTGGATTTGTGTGATTAACCTAAAAAATGTGATGTTTTCTATTTTAATTTGGTAGTTTTGCACAAAAGTTGTATGCCATTCTTCATGGTACAGAAGTAATTTGGGAATCATCTTAATAAATTAAAAATGTATATGTGAGAGTTAAGGATCCTACTACAGCTAATTATTCACCAAGGACTTGTGAAATTCCGTGTTAATGAGAGAAAGCATAAAAAGGACCAAATGTCTGAATAATAAAAAAGCTTGTGTAAGCAAATGTGAAAGAGATTTTAAATGGGACAAGCCCCTGGCCAATGTGCATGACTGAAATAATGAGTGAATATAGATAGCTGAAAGCATTAATTTGATAGGACCTTAAATGTCAAATGCTGAGGAGAAGCTTAAAATACTCAGGGATCCAAAATAATTGTGAGATAAAAGCCAGTGCTGTAATGAAGTAGTAGCTTTGTTTTATTTACTGGGGGCTAAACTAATGAAAGCACGAACCATTCTGGCAAATTGAGTAACACATTTTGAGGAACTGTTGAAATGGCACAGAGAATAATATGTACTGGGCAGCAAACTAAGCATGACAACTCTAAGGCTTGTATTCTAGAATGGCTTGTATTCTAGAATGTTAATTGTACCTGTATATTCCTGTACAGAATGAATGCTTGGGGGAATTTCCTATACAGATGCTTTGAAGCAGGGACATGTATGTGGAAATGCTGACTATTTCTCCTGTCCTGCTGCTCTCCTTCCAACCACCTACCTTCCTTGATCCCAGCCTTCCCCAGCCAGGTGTCCTCTAGATGTGTTAGACCTGATGTGGAGGGACCTGACTGGGGGAAGGCTGCGCTAACCATATTTAACTGGTTAGGTATCCAGACTAAACTTCTCTCCTGGGAGAGAAGCACCTAGATGAGGAGGTAGGGTTTGAGGGAAAACGGCTGAGGTGGAAAAAGGTTTGATCCTTCTTGTTCCTTTCTGTATAGCCTGGCCCCCAATATTCTCTTTTCATCCACAAAACTGCCACTGGTACCTGTCTTTCAACCTCCACTCGTCCTTACTTTTGTTTTGTTTTATAAGATTTATACAACACTTGATTGGGGGGAGAACCCCTCAAAGTGGTTTTAGACTTGGCTGCTTCCTGTAACCAGTCTTCTTTCAAAGCAGTCACAACATTGGCAAGAATGTAGTTAAGCTTGCAGTGGCCTTGGCTATCCAAAAGACATATGGCCAGTTTCTCCCTCCTGATGAAAAACTGACTGGAGTAACACGCAGAGCTCGTGATGGCAGGACTGGGTTATAAACCCAACACATACTTGCTGATACCACTTAGAGTGTGCCAGCAGGGGTGGAGTGGGGTAGGAGTTGCTTTCCTATCATCTCTTTCAATAATGCAATAACAACTTTATATAATGGCAGAGCCCTGGCATATTGGATTGAAGTGAATTAACAGAAAGCGGAACTGGTAGTATTTCTGATTATGGAATCCAAATGATGAAAAATGAATGAAAAGAAAAAAACATCAGTGTAACGCAATTATAATATGAGACTATGGGGATTTTAAACAAGATAATTAGACACAAGACATATGATGGGATTGTTGCACACATTAAGTAGATACTACTGGGAGAAGAGTCGGTCCACATAAGGATTGCAACTTCCATTAAGGGGCTAAATAGTAATAGAAACGCACACAATCACACAGAGGGCAGTTGTAAGTTCCCAGGGAGTGCCGCTATTAGATGCCGATGACTTCTTTTCCCATGGCAGAGAAGAGGTTTGCCATTAGTGATCTCACCATGGCGGTGGCAAACGCCACTGTCATGGGTACACTGCCAGTGGTGGGTTCAAAAATGATGCACCCTAAACGCCTTTGGTCCGTGGTCATTTCCCCAAATGGCCATACACTATGCCAGCTCTGGAGCTGACAATGAACTATGCTTCCCATTGGAATTAACAGAAAGGGGGGGAGATGCTCTATAAGAGCGGGGGTCCACATATACCACTCCAAGCAACTGTGAGCCAGAAGACATCTTGCCACAGTAATGGCTTGGGACGTATCTCCAGATGGGTCATTGGTGGCAGCAGCATTTGTACAATGGTACCTCAGGTTAAGTACTTAATTCGTTCCGGAGGTCCGTACTTAACCTGAAACTGTTCTTAACCTGAAGCACCACTTTAGCTAATGGGGCTTCCTGCTGCCGCCGCACCACCGGAGCATGATTTCTGTTCTCATCCTGAAGCAAAGTTCTTAACCTGAAGCACTATTTCTGGGTTAGCGGAGTCTGTAACCTGAAGTGTATGTAACCTGAGGTACCACTGTAATGTGTTCAGAGAGATTGACTAGGGCGGGTTCTCAGTGGAAGTGGCCAGGCAGTTACTGTCATTTCTCCACCCTCAACTTGTGCCACTGAAAGTAGGTACTTTGCTGTATCCAGTGCCAGGCTGGCTTAGTGGTGGTGTATTTTACCCCATTTTCTACTTTTAAAAAAATCACATTTCCAGTTACCAAAGTACGTCTGTACTCTTGCTTTTGTAATAAACATGTTAAGGTTATCTTATTGGCACCTTGGTTTCTGAAAATATAATTACCTTTCTAATGAACACAAATCATGAAGAAAAGCTTTATTACAGGGCTAAGTAAAAAAAAGAAAAGTGTGATGAAGGAGAAGACTGGGGACAAGATGGGGGACGGGTGAGGGAGATGCACATTTTCTTCTTTTTATAATGAAAATCCAACAAAAAGAAGGACAAGCCATAAAAAATTCTGGAAAGAATGGGCTGTAATTAGGGTTATGTACTCAGCCTATGCTTCAATGGCTTTTAGAGAAATATTATTTCTAAAGGATCTTCTTTGTGAATGAAATTATTATCATTTAGTTCAGAAGTTATATTCACCTCATTTATTTAATAAAATTAACTTATTATTCTCTTTAATATGTGCTCTCCTTATTTAATTTCTGATTGCTGTATCTTTCTTAATTTTCCATGTCCTCTGAATGTGCATAGTTCAGATGATTACATTAATAATACATAGATGTCAAAAATTAAAGTGCAGCCCACGCAACATGCCTAATATATTTAATGGATTTTCAACTTGTAAATAGGCTAGACATAAAAACCGGGGGGGGGGGAGTGACGATCTAAAACCTGTGCTTGAATGGCACCTCCAGTAAGATGATCGCTTTCCCCTGTCACCTGTTCATCAAAGATCTTTTCTACATACCTTTATGCATTGAAAATCTACTTTGTGCCTTGACTTCCTTTGCTTTGCCTTGTTATGTGATTAAAAATAATAATTTTGTAAACAGTTTTGTAAGCTATTCCCTTTTTGTTCTGTAAGTTTTTTTATAAAAATGAAATCCTGGAGAAGGTATGATTGAAGACTAAATGGGAATGCAGATATTAATTTCTCTCTTTGTGTGTGTGTGTGTGTGTGTGTGTGTGTTTAAAATAACCTGGAACAAAGGTGGACCTTTAGCTGCCTGAGATGCAAATAGTTCTGCCTGAGATGGAACAGCCCCCTGCCCCCTGCTGGTAGAGTTATTTTGGTACCCGAGGCAAAATATCCCACAAGCATCTCTCCCTTTTTGGCATCTGTCTGTTTTGAAAGACAGTGGAGTGTGCCTCCAGGGGTGAATTCAAACCATTGTAGAATCACAGTGCCTGCTATAGCTGCAGAGACCCGTAACTTGTAATTGCTGCCCCCCATGTTGTTTTTGCTGTGTTAGCAGCACCAAAGTTACCTCTTTGGGATGCAAGCCTGGGCAGTGTGTGTGGAGGTCCTGGGCTGCCCAGACAAGACCCTGTCTCTTGGCCTCACAGATATGGACCAAAGGAAAGTACATTTGGCACCAGCTTGACTGCAAGAGTTGCTGGAAAGAGGTGTTCAAGACGCCATCCAACCATCTTAGTGTAGGGTTTACTCCTTAGCCTTTTCTTCTCCCAAAGGCAACATATATGGATTTTTCCTCAGGGTTTACTCTTGAAGCCTTTCTCATGGATGAGTATAGTTGCAAAGAAGCAGAAGTTTAGGATCAGAGTTTTCCTTCTCCTAGACTGGCTACCTTCTTAGGTTGACATGCTCTATCTGCCCCTCACTTCCCTGCCCCGCACATGTAGTAAGTATCCTCATAACCACTGGACCCAGGGGTTTTTTTCAGCTGGAACTCAGTTCTGGCCTTTTTCAAGTGGGTGCAGTTGACATTATAAGAGGACAAGGGAGGTGTTCATCGTGAGTTCCGGCACCTCCTTTTCTAGAAAAATAGCACTGGCTGGACCCACTATTGGTCTCTGATCAATCTGCCAGAGCCTGCTTTCGCATGCAGGGGAAGTCCCTAATTCACCGAGGGTTTGAGACCCATTGGCTACCCATAGTCGGAGACCCATAGTTTAGCCGACCAATCAAAGCTGTCTCCCAGGGTGTGGCTGCTGTCACATGCTGACAGCTTCTAAAAGCTACAGGTGAGAGCTGAGTGCAGGGTGGGAACCAAAGGTGGACAAATTACCCCAGAAGGAGTATGACGTGTCCCCAACCAGAGGTACTACCCCTCCCCTGATACCCCCCTTCTCTCCCTACAATAATAATATATAAAATTATATACTCACTGCTTGATTTTCATTAAACTCAAAATTAGATGCCTCAGGCAGCCATCTCATTCTGCCTAGTGGGAGATCTGACTCAGTGGGTAACTGGAACCCTATACTGTATACTGTATACTTAAAGAGTTAACTGGGTTTTTTGTGGCATGAATTTTCATAGGCACTAGTCTACATTACATAAAATACATGAACATAGAGAAAAAAGTGAAGGGCATATATATATATACACATTAGTTTTAGGTAACAAGAAGAAAAAGGAGAAATTAGGATGAAATTTAAAGTAGACCTACAGAAAACACAAACCAGTAGTAGTTCCATAATGCATACTCTACATATTACCCAGAGCTATCATGACTGAGCCTTGAACTAATGAGCTCCTCTTCTCTGAATCTCTTTTGGTGCAGCCCATTACTCCAGCAAGCATCCTGTTGTCCCATGGGTCCTTATCAGGGGAAGGTGTTTAAAGCAGAGGGGAGATGCTTCAGAAAGCAATTTGGCTAGCGCCTCCCACTCTCCTTTAAAAGGGTGGGCTGTGAGGAGAAGGTAAAGGGCTTGGGGCAAACAGTGAGAAGAGGGGGGGGAGGTGAAGAAATAGGCACAGGGACATCAAGGTGTAAAGTGAGGAGGAGTTGCTCGGGTGTAAAGGAAGAGGGTTGGTGAATGGAGCAAGCAGGGGCATCAGCCCCTAGTTAAAAGCACACACAAATGTAGCAGGAAATAATGATCTTATATTTGGACATGGTTGATATACATGCAGATACTAAATAGCATATCATTTGTTAATGATAATAATATTGAACAGTGGGCAGAATTCATCAGTAAAAGAGAAGGAACCATAACTCGAGTAACTTTAGTCCATTTCTCCTGCTCATCAAATCTGAAAGGAGAAGGGACTGAGATGTAAACACACATTATCTTCTGTCTCTGGATGCTTTTGATTAACTTCTATTATAGTAGTTTCAATCACATCGCATTTGTGCCATGTTTCCCTCCCCTCCCCCGCTCCACTGATGTTGAAACAAAACATTGGCAACCCAGTCAGTTTTTCATGCAAAAGTTAATTGGAGGTAAGTTCAAGAGCATGAATTCTAGTCATGAATGCACTGTAATCAAATTATTCTCTTTTTCCTCCTGTTTATGATACAGTGTCAACAATGCATAACATTACTGGACTTCAGCAGTCCCTTCTTATTATCATTGCTGAAGTATTTAATTATGCTACTATTCATTACTGAGAGATGTGAGGTGTAGATTAAAAGAAAAATCTCTGGTGCTGAGCTGCCAATAACCACACTGCAGGTTTCAATTACGATATAATTATTTTAATTATTCTGCTTAACTCTTTGGAAGCAAAGGTTATAAGAATAGTTCTCTTTTCTGAATGAGCGTGAGAAAATTGTTTGAAGGAGTAGCAGAATGCCGTTAAGAGATGGTAGTGCATTTTAAGAACATGAGTTGAGTCTTGCTGGATCAGGCCAAAGGCCTACTGTCTGCATTCTGTTACCACCAACCATATGCCCATGGAAATCCAACAGGCAAGACATTATCACTGCAGTCCTATTCTGCTCATGTTCCTCAATAACTGGCATTCGGAGGCAGGTGTAACTGCTATTTAAAGGATATACAGTGTGTAGAAGTAATATCTCTCTCTCTCATGACCTCTCCATTAGAATAGTGAAAGGGAATAGACTGGAGCTTTGTCATGAGATGAGCACTTATAAACTTGAACAGTGTAGGAAAGGTTTTCATTTAGATGTGGCTCCTTTGGGGGTAAGAGTTTAATATTTCAAATCTGTACTTACTGTCTTAAACTCCCTGGTATAGGCTTGTGCCTGTTGCTATTTCTACCATGCTATCATTGTTCAAAATTTCTACCTCCCAACGGAACCCAGAGACAAAAACACCAAAATGGTAGCACAATACATTTGAGAATAAAATAAAACATATCACAAATATTAATAGCATCCAGAAACATGTAAACATATCCTTTCCTTGCTGCCACTGTAGTTTTCCCTTTCCTCCACCCTGCTGGCATTTGTGATTCCTTGAGAAAATGTTACAGTACAGTGCCTTTTTTCTCTTTTCCTGTTACTTTTTGTCTTTTTTGATCGACTTATTCCAGCCTTTAAGTTAGTGGGTTGTGAATGTTAGATATCCAAGTTATCCACTTCTACAAACTGATCAAATTACTTTGTGTTGAATGCCTGACTTCTTGGGTTCTTTAAATAGGGTTTTCACATTCAGTGTATATGGCAAGATACACCAAGCTCTGAGAAAGAAATGTCCAAGAAAAAAAGGCAGGATGGAAACAGTTAAACTGAAAAATAACTGGGATGTATGTTCTACTAGGAAGGGTGTTGTTTCCCATACTGTTTTCAGATAGTAGCTCAAGACACAATTGCTGCTTATCAGACTGGTATACCTCTGTCCCATTCAGTGTAACTTTACACTGTTTTGCCCTAACAGCTGCACCCATTCTGCATTTCACTCCCAGAGGTATACATGAGATTTGTGTTACATGTAGTAAAACTACCAGAAAATATTCCCCCTATCTATCATCTATCTATCTATCTATCTATCATCTATCTATCTATCATCTATCTATCATCTATCTATCTATCTATCTATCAATCATCTATCATCTATCTATCTATCATCTATCTATTATCTATCTATCTATCTATCTATCTATCTATCTATCTATCTATCTATCATCTATCTATCTATCTATCTATCTAATCTATCATCTATCTATCATCTATCTATCATCTATCTATATCTATCTATCTATCTATCTATCATCTATCTATCTATCATCTATCTATATATCTATCATCATCTATCTATATCTATCTATCTATCTATCTATCATCATCTATCTATCTATCTATCTATCTATCAATCATCTATCTATCTATCTATCTATCATCTATCTATCTATCTATCTATCTATCTATCTATCTATCTATCATCTATCTATCTATCACTCTTCCATCCTACAAATGAAAGTGACTTTTAAGAATGCTCTCCACAACCTAATGTACAGAAGCAAGTGAACATACAGGGAAGTTTCCTATTAACAATAGTTTCCTGCTTTATCCAGATTGTAAAACTGTGATTTAACAGCTTTGGAACACACCCAAGTTATGAGAGCACTGTTTGAAGGTGGTTTATTCAGTTGACTTACCCTGAAGTTGGCTTTTCCTGACCTATTAACCATTATTTCTTGGGTTGTATGAAATGGGACTGCATGAACACCCACAAGGCTAGTTTATATCTTGGCCTACTAAAATATGATCACCGGAACCAAATTATGAAACACAACCTGAGCACATGGCAAAGCAATAATTATGCTCTGATTATTCTTTTTTAAATAAAATAAAATAAAATCTTCTGTTTATAGCCCACATTTCTTCTATCACAGAACCCAGACCCCAGGAGTTAAGAAACTTTTAAATGAATAGTTTTATTGCTTTTTCTATGCCAGCCTGATTGAAATTACACTACCTAAAGGGGGAAGTATAAGGCACCTTTAGGAAGACATTGATGTTAATTCAATCTAATTTAAAATGTTCTGACATTTCAGATTCTTTTGATTGCATCCAGACATGCTGAATTTGATAGCACCACTTTACTAGGCCTACAGTTATAGAGTAACAATGTAAATTCAGTATAGAAAATAATAGGCTGTAGGTGCTGATAAAAATAAAATGATTCACAACGGTATTGTGGTCTGTTCTTTATTACTGCTTTCAGTAGTAGATTGATTTGGATACCATTTGTCAATGCCATTGAAATGCTTTTAAAATTAATACTTTTCATGATGTTGATCATAGAAACCCTGAAAATAGATGGTGAATTATTTTTAGAGTGACAGGTGAATGAAACATTAGCAAGAAGGGGGATTTTTAAATGCTGTTAAAAAGAAACTTATATAGTGGATTTCTTTCTTTTTTAAACCCTCTCTGTCTATTGAGCTTAACCTTAGATGCAGCACAGAGAAGAAGAATGGAGGTGAGGTATGAGTAGACTCATTTTCTTTACATCCAGTCAATAAAAAATGAGCTTTAATACCTGGCTTTGGCTATTTTCATTCACTACTTATAATGATCAGATAATTATTAGTCAGAATTTTCATGAGTTGGACTTGCCTTTGTTATGTTACAGATTAAGTAGACCTATTGCTGGCATGAGTTTATGTTTGCATATTTATGGCAGACTTATGATGGACTTACACATATCTGTGACTGACATCAGTTGGTCAGTGCAAAGTAGCTGCTTGATAGGAATCCAGAACTGAAGAATCTAGTGTATTTTGTAAATAGAAGTCTCTTTACACCAATACATCATCCCCTGATTGCATCCCACACTGGGCTACTTATCAGGATACTTCTTAGTTGTGGATAGTTGTATATATTTTACTGTATAGGAGAAGCTTTCTGTGACATCCGTTCTCAACTTATTGATGAACATGCTGCCTTGAAATCTAATAATTTTTTTAAGCACATGGGCATGCAATTTGTGCAGCTATGAGATATTGTGGAATAGATAGGCTTTGTAAAAACTTGCCAGTGTATTCTTCATTTCCAGTTATCAGGGATGAAGTCATCTTAATCAACCGACCAAATCTAAGAGCCATTCTGCATGCTTCCTCTTTGATGAGGAGAGGGTATGGTTATTGGCAGTCCTGGGTACTAGATCTAACATCACTATGCTAACAGGTGTGCTCTGCTAAGTTATAGCTTCTTACACTTAAGTGAGTAAGGCAAAAGTGCTTCTCACTGGGTTGATCCAGACGTACACTTCTACCTGGGGAAGGAGTATTCAAGTCACGAAAGGACTGTTTTACCCTTTACATCAGAGCATTGCACAAACTCAAAGACACACTTTTGCTTGTGCAAATTCTTATGCAAGCAGAACCCTAACAACTATTCTAGAACTTATTCTAGCCATGGATGGACTTGTCATCCAGTATTTGTCAGGCAAATTTTTGCAGAAGAGCACTGGCGGTTGTTTTTCTTCTGCTCACAGTTCCAGCTAACCCAACGCACTTTGAAAGATATTGCTCAGAAGTACTGCTAATACAAAGCAGAGTATAGAGATGTGATAGTCACACTTTGCCAATCAAGTAAATTTCATCACTGCCATTGGAACAGCTGTCAGGTTTGTGTAGATTTCAATTTGCTTCTGAAAAGTATTCAGTCATGAATGATTCATAATTTGAGAGGTGAATGCTCATGATTTGAACACTATCAAACTTACTTTGGAGAGAAGTTTTCAACGAGCCGAATAATGTTCTTGAAGGAAGAGAAATTGTCCCTGTTGAGTCAAGTTTACATTAGCAGTATATCTTTGTGTTATTTACTGCTTTGAGCACTTACATAGGAAGCCTGCTATGTAAATCCTAATGTATTCTCTTGTTTACCTGATCCATCTGAGAATTTGTTTTGAAAGTTATAAAGAGAAAAATCTAACAGTTCTCCAAGTCTAATTCTGTATAATGAATCAACTTATTTCCTATATCCCTTGCATTGGAAGCAGTGAAATTTCCATAGTGATATTTTCAAAATATTTCACTCTTTAGATAACGTTTGGATGGCTACCACACAGTGAATACTGGTAATTGCTGATTTCATGCAGTCATGCAGGACTTCACATGCAAGGATGGGACCACTGAAGTATTCTTGTCCACATGACTCCTTTTATAAACCACAAAAATGACCTTTTTAGTTATCCTCTGTCTACATGCACACTGTGCTACATCTGCCACCAATTTCTTGATCAACTGAAAACCTACTTGTTCCTCAGCAAGCATTATTTTTTCTTTTTAATACACCCCTTTCCAAAATCAGCCATCTAACTTATTTTCCCTCCTCTAGGAGGCACTGATGGCCACCAACTTGGATGGCTTTAAAAGAGGTTTAGACAAATTCATGAAGGAGAGGCCTATCAGTTGCTACAAGCCATGATGGCTGTGCTCTAAATCCACAGCTGGAGACAGCAATGGTGCCAAATGCCAGTCTCTAGAAGCCAAAAGAGGAGAGCGTGCTTTTGTGCTCATGCTCTACTCCCTGGTTTACCACAGGCTGGTTTCCCTAGTTGGCCACTGTGAGAACAGGATGCTGGACTAGATTGGCCATGGGACTCATCCAGCAGGCTATTCTTATGTTCTCATGAAATGGAATCTGTTACGTACTGAAGTTCTCACCCTGGGCCAGCAGGGGGATACTGTAGATAGTTATGCAAATAAGGGATCAAAAGTGACGTTCAGTGATTGGATAGTTATAGAAAATTGTTACAGTTACGTTGTACTGGAGCTCTATATAAACAGGCTGACTGAACCCTTCAGTTCAGTTCTTTTCTGGCCTGTGAATAAACAAGAGCTGTTTGAAGAATCGCTGCGTCGTCTGATATGTTCACCCATAACTTAACAGAATCCATTCAGTGAACTTAATTTAAGAGTGAGTTGCATGGTTTCCATGAGATGAAAGGGAAGCAACATGATACAGCACTGGGCACTTGTTTTATGATTTGTTGTTATACACATACCATTTTCTACAGTATTTACTTTGCCCTGGACATGCATTATTTACCTGAGAATCCATCAGGCTATATTTTTAGCTATTGTTCATTGATGGACTCCCCCACCCAATTTGATGGTTGTTGCATGAACATACATTCCCATTAAGGCATAGGCAGGCATACACAACAACAGTTTGCAAAAAGGTAGGCTATTACGTTAGGAAAAGAAATACCTCCTTTCTCTTTATGGATAAACACCATATTTAATTTTATCCTCAACTTTTTATCCTTCCAGATAAAATTATGAATTTCTCCTGTACATTCATTCCATGGGATTATTCTTTATGTATTTAACCATCTTGATTTTCACAGCAACGAGAATTTTGCTCCCTCATCTGTTACAAGGAGAGTATATAGTAGTTTAGTATCTCTTAAATCTCAACCCTAAATTGACTGATGACCATTTCTGCTTCTAGCCAGAGCTTTAAAAAAATCTAAATAATATATCTTCCTCTTCGGCATGATTCCCCTCTGATATATTTGTAGACTACTGCTTTATTGCTTCCTAAACTTCTTTTGCCCAAGCTCTTAATCTCTGCTCACAAATAGATTCTTCATTTCTGTGAACATCTTAGTTGCTCTCCTTTGTACCTATTCCATTTTGAATTCATTTTGCAACTTCAAATGACTGCAGATATAGCCCAGTTTCTCTTTGTTTTAGATAGGGTAAAAAGGAAAACAAGCAACCAAGTTTGGTTATATGGTTCATGGGATGTTCACAACACAACATTCTATTCATGGTTAAAGCTGGAAATACTGTACACATTCTAAACTCAGCTAACACATACTATCTATTGTAGTAAAGGGAACCCCTGCTGATTTGGTTGTAAATTTTCCCTTCTTTAGTTTTTCATTGTCCCTAAAACTGGCAGTAGCAATATTATCAGAAACAAGTGTCTGCAATTGAACACAGTTTAGTTTAGAAAATGAAAGAAACCAAGCTAAGAAGAATATTATAAGCAGTAATCTTTTCATGTTGTGACAGATAAGAAAGATAAGACTATCTTTCTAAGCCATGGAATGAAATGAATAATTACCACCCCTTATTCAAGAAACTGCATGTCCAGTTCATCCGCAGAGTTGCTAGTGCTGAGATGGTAGATTCTCAAGCACATGTCTCACAATAGAGTCAAATATCATGTCTTTTTCAGGGAATTTGAATTATATTTTTTAAAAATGCATGAAACTGATCAGCTACAATACCTCCCCATCCCAACATTCTTTTGCAGATTTGAGTTCACAATTTCTTTAGAAAATTTGTTGCCTTTCATCCCTTTCTATGCTGGGATGTCTGCATATCTGCAGGCTTAACTGTTTGAAATGTGGCTCCTGATTTATTAGATTATTGGAATGTGCCAAATAAAAGCTGTTCAGGGAAAGTTGCCCATAGTAAAGGTTAAACAACTGATAAGCATAAACGTAGATTTAACACATACATTTATGTAAACATCAAATTCATTAAACACAAGTGGGTTACCCACATTGAAATCAGAGATGAGGGAAGTGAAGCAAGGTTTTCCTGGCCATAGTAGAGTAGAAACTAAGCTCCTTCACCATAATCACCTTCTAGAAAATTCTGAAATAAAAAAGGGAATCTATTTGTAGGTGAATTGCATAAAGTGCAATGAATAATATTTTGTACACTTTCTTCAGTTTAACCTGTTCTGAATATAAAAAGATGGTCATATGTTGGACTATTACACCAAGCTGCAAAATTTTCTCAGGTTTTATTAGGGTCCTGAACATTATAAACCACAATTTAAAATAAAAATAGTGCCGTTCACTGCTACATAGAGTACCGGTAATATAGAATGGTGGCAACATTCTCAAGGGTAGTAAGATAGTATTGCACTTTGAGACCCCCCACCATCCCAAAAAGTAAAGACACAGTGACACGGAATTTTTGTTTAAGTTATTGGGCAAAATTTAGGCCACAACTTTATTAAACACAGAATGTGAGTGATATTGGCTTAGGCACTGGAAACTCCAAACTATATCAGACTCACACCTGCTTTCGTGGGGAATCTGATAAAGGGTGAAACACTGCCAGAGGGAGCCTGGCCGGTGGCAACCGACTCAAGCTCACCCCTGTTGTCCCCGTGGGGTCCTGGTATGGCCCTAGCTCCTACCACGGGGGTTCGGACAAAAATCAGGCCAAACCCTGGATTCCTTTAACGGACTACCTTTGACCTTCGAAGGGCAGGTGATGGCCGCACCTCCCCTCCGCACACGACGCTGATCCAATGCCTAACCGCCTAACCTTACAAAGTTGTGACGCTTGCTACGTGGTAGGTGAAAACCAAGCTTAAGGCAAACTTGTCTTAAAATGTCAGTGTATATAGGCAATAGGGCTGTTAAACTGAATCACAGAATAATGCTATTATCAGTGCTTTGTAACTTTTTATTTAATATTGTACCTATCTTGACAAAGATATGACATTCAACTATTAAGTCTTTCATAGATTTTAATTAACATGTATAAAATTTGCAAATTAGTGTGTAATTATCTGAGCTTATCTGGGAGACCAACCGAACTCTACTTAATAACACATTTCTAGCAATACTGCATATTAAAAAATTCTGGGTAAGAGCTCTCAAATCATGTATTTGGATTTAATACTTTTATTTCTCAGAGAACTGCCCTGTGATCTTCGGATGAAGGGCAGTAATATAATATAATATAATATAATATAATATAATATAATGCAATGCTATGCATATGTAGTCTGTACTCTGTTGTTGTGATAATAGCTATAAATATGCTCAGCTACATTGTGCCATTTGGGATTTTTTTTAATAATGGGCAAAGCAGAGAAGGAAGTACCAAATCAGATTTCAATAAAGTTGTCTTGAAGATGCAACTTCACTGACACTGGAAGAGATAAATGTTCACTTTCATTCTCCTTCTCATCCTGATTCTAGAATCTCCAGTCTAGTCATCCACAAGGAAACATTAGGCATATCTATTCAACCCGAAAAGCCTCGGGTTACAGTTCTGCTTAAAAGATGAGTTGGCAGGGAGCCACAAAATCAGGCATATGTTGTTTAGCCATTTCAGACCTTGTTATGTGAAACCTAAATGCCAAATCGGGCTTATTGTGCTGCACAGGTAAAATGCTGCAGTTTGTATTTTGTGTCTAGTGCTGAGGAACTGGATACCTTCTCCTGTTTCCTTTAGGAGGAGGAAGGATCCCATCTGGCAACTTTTTGAAGCATCCCATGGGTATTGGGGATTCATTCGACCTGCTGAAGCTCACACAATTATTTGCTGAGGCCTGGCAGTTGGAAGTGTTTTGGCAGAGGCAGAGAGATGGGCACCTTTTGATTTCTGTGAAAAGAGAGATGCCACTGCCACAACATAGCTCAGCAGAATCTGTCCCTAAGCCAATAAAAAATAGAAAACCCAACGAAAACAAAACAACCATGTTGGAATGTCTCCAGGGTATATCGAAGAGGAAATACATTTACAGATTCTTGTAGCCTGTGGCTATAATAGTTATATTTTGTGTTATAGCAAGTGGTAGGTAGCAATGCAGAAATTGTCACTTTTCACCTGAAATCTAAAGGGTCTGTGGTATATTGAAAGAAGATGAAATTTTGTAGGGTCAGGTTTGTTTGTGCACATGTTGGCCACAGAAAAGCCTTTGCTTGCAAAGGAGGACATTGCATTGCACTTGATTCTCATGAAATGTCATTGTTAAGGAAAAATGTAGACTTCTAGCAATAGATTAGTATACCGGTGTCATGTGCTATATATGCATAATAAATCTGTGGGTCAGAAAGTTCTCTTTACTGACTAAAACATGAGTTATTGGGGACTTTAAATGATACCATACTAATAATTTGCACTGAAAGAGCTATGCAGGCCGAGGGCCTTAAGACAAATTAATCAAATAGAAACCCTTAGATATACTTAGAGAAAGGAAAATAAGATTAGAGGTGACAGTTTACCCAGACAAAGGAAAATAAAGTGGCAGGTTTATTTAATGAAAAATAAAACAGGGATTCTTCATATTGGCAGAGCCAAGGAAAGAAATATAAGAAAGGAAGATTGTGGAGGATGGAGTGGTTATGCGGTTAAAGGGTTCAGGTTGTCTGAAAAAACCTGACAAATAGGGATTAGAGGGTAAAAGAATGAGTTTGTGCATCAAATTATGAAGAATATGATGTTAGTACAAAAGGGTAAAAGAAGATACAGGCCACTTGGGTGAGGATTATTACTGAGAAGTGATAATTGAGGTTGGAGGGAAGACAAAAAGGAATTTCAATTGAAAAGGGATAGACAAGTTTTTAAAATGAAGCAAAAACAGGGTTTAATGAGAGAGAGAGAATGTATGCCATTTAAATTTCTTTTTCATTTAATCCATTAGGTGAATAATACAAATGAATAATCCATGTCTGGTTTCAGGGTTCACCCGTATTCCTTGCATGCAATGCCTCATAAACTCTTTCATAGAGGACATAGAATGAAATCACGGCTACACATTCATGAAATGGATTTGGAGGGCATAACATTTCTTAGATTTTGCCTGGTATGCTTCTGGGGGTGAAAATGTTAAAACTAACAAAAGGCAGATAACCATGCAAGATTCAAGGTTTGCCTCAACTGAAATGAAATGATGTGTCTCAAGGAGAAAGTTGTTTGAGGTCAGAAAGCTTTTGAGGGCATGTTGTTACAGGATTCCAGTGAGGGTCCAGGGAACATTGCTTTCTGATCTTTGGTAATCTTCCTGAATATCTACAACCCACAATCTAGTGTGAGACTGCTTCTTATAGGGTTGTTGCTTTTAGTACATCGCAGAAGAAGTTGGCTTAACACATACAAATTCTGTTTTCTGGGCAATGACATCAGTACTTTCATTATATTCTGTTTAGCACAGGGAAGATTTTGTTGCAAGCAAAATGAAAACCCATTCTCTGTAAGTCCACAAGAGCATCTATGACTTGTGTGGCATGGCAGGTAGCTTAGGTACTTTACTCGGACAATCCTGGTCTAAATTGAGAGAAATAGCAAGAGCTATGAGTGAAGACTTTTAAGAAAGAATTATAAGGGTATATGCATTATAAAGATTGCAAAGGTAGCGTTTCTGATTGGCTACTAGACACAGTGGCCATGCTCTGCCTTCGAGGTTAGAGACATTATGTTTCTGAAAACTAGTTGCTGGAAACCACAGAAGGAGTGCTCTTGTGGGTTTCTGAATGTACCCAAAAGTTAAGGTGTTAATGATAACACAGTGTTAACAGTCTTCAGATGTACTCATTTAATCAAAGGCTGATATTTAATTACTATTATCAGTCCCTCATGTTATGGGAACCGAAGAACCGAAGAACTTTCTATGATCTTCCCCACAAAGGACAAAACAAAGTAAGAAAGAAAGAACAGAGCTGGTAGACTAAATTAAATCTTGTGCAATTCCACCGAGTAAGAATACGTAATACTTCTTTGGGCTGCTGAAAAGATGGAATATATTTTCAGCTGAGGAGTGCTTACAGGCTGTGAAGATGTTACTGATGCCGAAATGAAAGAGGGCTGCGGATCTGAAAAATGAATCTAAAGTGGATGTTGTACGTTGGAGTAAAGACTTGCAGTCAAATGCTAGCAGCAGAAACAGTGCTGGATCCACTGAGAACAAAGAAATGGGAGGTTAATAAACCATACCAAGAAGATTAGAGAAGACATTGTGCCGCAGAGGTTATGGAAAAGATTGAAGAATAGAAGCAAGATATTTACTTATAGCTTAAGGAAAGTCCTTGCTGCAAACAATCACCTCTAATACTAGCGTGTGTGTTTCTAAAGCATATTTTAGTAATGACCACTTTTATATCTTGCTGTAGTAGTAAGCCTTTGAAATGCCAGGGATAAAGAGAAATACCTTACATTGGTACCCCTAATAATCTTCATTAAATATTACAAACACCATGTTTTGGTTCAATTGGCATGCACCTCTTAATACTTTGCATGGTTTTTGCATGTTGTTTTTTAAAAAATTAACATAGGGTTTTGGGGTTTTTTTTAGTTGTCTTATTATAAGCAAAATGTTCTATGGACTTTATCAAGTTTAGCAACAATCCTGCTAGGTAGGTCAATATTATTATCTTCTTCTTCTTATCCATCTGTCATTGATGCTTTAGTCGAGATTCCTGCATTGCAGGGGCTTGGACTATATGACGCTTGGGGTCCCTTCTAGGCCTGGGCGATGTATCGATACATCACCCAGGACTGCTATGAGGGACAGACTGTGATGGCAGCTTCACTCCAGCAGTATATTGTGGGTGAAACTGATGCCACTCCTAGTCCCTCTGCTACCAGTGCCGCTTTCAACATCGGGCCACTGGTAGTAGAGCAAGATCTAGTTGCAGTAACGGGTGAACCTCTGACCCTCTAGATGCTGATGGGCTCCAACTTCCATTAGCCCTGGCCCATGTGGCCAATGGTCAGAGCTGATGGCCATTGTACATCTGGAGGGTCATACGTCCACAGAACTCCATTCTAGTGCAATGTTGGTTCTACATCCCTTTAATTCTTTACTATCTATGCCAGATCACTATGCTACAACAGTGAATGTGAGCATTTTAAAACTTGAGAATCTAATAGGTAGCAGATAATAGTACCCATCAACTATAAAAATTGGAGGTGTTATTTATACCTTGCTTTGTACTTCCCCCCACTGCTGTTCTACAAGACGATCCCAGTTGGTTGTAATGAGATATTAATGTTTCAACCATCAGGATTGAAATATGATTTTCTTTTAACCATGGAAAACTGTCAAGCCCATAGCTTGTGAAAAATGGCCTCTGTGATAAAAGCAAGGTTATTGGAAGCTTTGCCTCCCTCCACCCTTTATCCTCCACCAATAATGATTGATGTTTTCCTTTTACTCTTCTCAGGAATTCATTGAATTGCTTGGGCAACTCATAAGGATTTTAAAAATGGTTAGCATTTTATATCTCTACTCTGTTAGAGCAGGAATCTGCTTTTTTTAAAAAAAAAAACCAGTGGATCTGTGATCCTTGGCTAGAATGCTGTTTTAATCTCTTCAGGCAAATCAAACTGAACGATAAATTGTATGATTCATTGCTTAACCTCAGTAGTAAAGCAGTGATCTTAAAAAAATCCATGTGCAGCAATCTAGCTATCTAGAGAAGGCTGAGCAATAAGCATAACTATTATTGCCTAAAAATCAAAGAACAGTTGAGAGCACAATGTTAATACAGTGGTACCTCGGGTTAAATACTTAATTCGTTCTGGAGGTCCGTTCTTAACCTGAAACTGTTCTTAACCCAAAGCACCACTTTAGCTAATGGGGCCTCCTGCTGCTGCCGCGCCGCCGGAGCCCGATTTCTGTTCTCATCCTGAAGCAAAGTTCTTAACCCGAGGTATTATTTCTGGGTTAGCGGAGTCTGTAACCTGAAGTGTCTGTAACCTGAAGCGTATGTAACCCGAGGTACCACTGTAAATTGATGGCCTCACAGTTTTGAAACTTTCCTTCTAAGTGACCTGCACTTGGGCCGTTCAGTACAGGATTTTGAAGAGGACCTTGAAAACGTCACTGCTGCCTTTCATGTTAAAAACTTTATCATAGCAAATAACTTTATCAAAGCAAATTTATCACAGTAAGTGTACACCGACTGGTGTGTTTAATGTTTGTAGCACCATTCCTTTTAGGCACATTATTTAGGGAGGGCTTTGTCCTACAAACTGGTATAGAATTACTTACAAAAATAAAATAATAAACCTCTCACCTCTAATAACCAGTAACAAGTCACCAAGGTGGTGACAGAAAATAAGGCATTTTCTGACAAAGATTGTCTCCCTCTCTGTGTGTGCTTGTGATTTGCATCACTGTCCCATGCATTCAGGGCCAGCCCAAGACATTTTGACACCTGAGGCAAACCACACAATGGTACACACACTTCGCCAGGGAAGAAGGAGTCAGTGACTATCTACATCAGGAACAAAGCGGGGAATGACTACATTGGGAATGGGGGAGCTTGTGTGACACCCTGTAAATCACTGGTCCCCTCTCCTGGGTCACTCCCCTGGTCCCCTGCCTCTGCCACACACTCTTCAGAGCCGTGCCATTCTTCGACATCGAGGGGGAGAATGGGGCCATACAGATTCACATTGGCTATCTCTGCCCTGACTATCTTAAGAAAAACCAGTTGGGTTGGACCAAAGCAGAATATGCAATGCCACCCTCCTGCTTGGGATTTCCAGCAGCTGGTATAGAGACATACAGACTCTGATACTGGAAGTTTATATACTGTAGCTAACATGACCAGTAGTCATTGAGGGCCTTAATTTTCATGAATACACACAAACCTCTTTTAAATTAGCCCAAGTAAGTAGACATCACTATTACCAAATACCAAGGCACCATGTTTTATCTACCCTTAATTTCCCACCATTCATCTTCACTGGGCAACCCTGGGATACAAGAGAAGGGGGAGAAGATATTGCTTTCTCTCACCAGACATCATGTTACACACTTGGAAGGAAACCTTTCCTCATAGGGGAGTTTTTCCACATCCTTGGCTGCCCTTCTCTGAACATTTTTTGAACTTGACAGTGGTGACTTAATTCCCTGGAAGGATTTCAGAGGTGTTAGAATTTTGTGATATAAATAAAAGGAAACATTAAAGTGAATAACAAAAACAGTTCCAAATAATTTATAGAGTAGTGAGTACGCTGTTCATCCTGTTTACATTAAAGGACAGAAGTGACACCCAGTGATGGAAATTGCTTTAATAGGGGTTCTCACAGCTATATTGAATGCCACACTATAGTCACTGTAGGCCACAACTTTCCAATAAAATGATTCAGTTAAGTATAAAAAGGACCTTCAAAGTTCTTTAGGTATCAGGAGTCAAGATTCTTCTACGCTACATTGCATAATTGCCCCTTCCCACATTACTTTGTGGATATGTAATGGGGGGGGGTCTAAATTCTAACACAATTTCACATGTCTCTACTAAAATACTTATTGGCACACAATGAGGGGGGAACATTTTAAGTGCGTCTGTCTGTCTCTACATATAAGTGTGTGCCTAATTTCATAGAATCATAGAGTTGGAAGGGACTCTGACCAACCCCCTGCCCGGCAATGCAGGAATATGTAGCTGTCTCTTACAGGGTTCGAACTTGCAACCTTGGCATTATCAGCACCATGTTCTAGCCAACTGATTGCATATCATTGCGACTTGATTTGGAATACTACAATAAATATATATTTAATAATATAATATGATAATATAATATAATATAATATAATATAATATAATATAATGAAAGATTAAACAGCCGACCTACCTAAAAGTATGCTATCATGCTAACTACCTTACTTGATCTCAGTGTTCCCAAGGTCTGCCCTGTGGCACAATGGATTGCAGTGCACATGCATGTACACATACATACCCACACACACACACACAGAGGGAGAGAGAGAGAGAGAGAGAGAGAGAGAGAGAGAGAGAGAGAGAGACTGGTATTTAGTCATGGTAATAGTGTAATTTAAATAATTCTGCCGTGAAACACAATTGCTAAAGTTCATAAAGCAAATGACCATGTGCTGAGAAATACACACCTCATAATGTTGATTTAGGATTTGTGATATGCTGGAATGTGTGATTTTTGGCACTCAGTCATGTGCCCTTAATCTCCTCAGAGAAAAAATTAAGAAAACAAGGGTATATACATTACAAATGTAAGTAGAAGTTAACGAAAATTAAAAATGTGGATTAATGTGAAAGCAAAAAAGTTGCTGTCCTTGTGAAAATTTATTCTCTTAGCCTCTCTAGATCTAAACAAATTATGTTTTTTTTGGATTGGTCCCCCCCCCCCTGCTTCATGCTATTCTTATCCATAAATGTGTCCTGTACAGGAATTAATGTGTAACCGGTAAATAAATGACAGTTGCACAAGTGATTTTTTCACTCTGGCTATATATGGTTGGATGCAGCTTCCTGGCATGTGTATCTAGAACAACAACAAAAATGTGTATGTGCTGTCATTGCATATTAAATCCATCCAGGTTTTGTATGAAGATCTATAGAGAAGCGTTAAGAGGGAAAAGCCTTTCAATAGTATATTAGCTGTATTTGGATGCAACCGTAAACCATGGCTTGTCACTGTGTGAATGAGCCACAGTAAGCCTCACAACACCCCCCGCCCCCAAATTGCAGGGCCAGAAGGAGGACCTCAGTAGCATTGATTTTCAGTTTCTCTGAATCTTGGCTTCTTATTGCGTCCAATCTGAGGATCATGGTTTATTACTAACAATAGTTAGCTCATACATGTCAGCAACCGCCCTGAGACCTCCGGGTATAGGGCGGTATATAAATTCAATAAATCATCATAATCATAAACCATGCTTTGAAATTGGCTTGTTTTGAAACTGATCATAGCTATTGGTAAATCACAGTTCCTAGATTAAACTCTATAATAAGTTTGAGCTACAACAAAACTGAAAAGCAAAGCTTCCGAAGGCCATTTCCTGACCGTGGGACTCATTTCTCTAATTCTAAGCAATAGTGTATTATTATGTCTAAAAACAGCCTACATGTTCTAAATCTTATTTTCCCAGTGTGTTGCATGACGAGTCTATCTGTAAGTGATGGTTCAGAATATCCCAACCTCTACAAGATATAGCTGACTACTACTGGGAGCAGTGGGAGCAGTGAAATTCACATAATTATGTAAGAACTTGGAGTAACTTGAATTAGTCATATGTTACAGAGGTCAGAGCGCTGGTATTGGAGATGGGGGTCTGTATTTGGCACCAAGCCCACATTATTTGTAATCTATAGTTCTGCCCTGTGATCCCCAGTAGAGAATTTTAAATGTGGGATCTTTCTTTATTAGAAACAATTGCCTACCTTTTGATTTTCAGCATAACTGATACTGATAGTATATGATTTGCTGTGATAGAGCGAATCCAAGGTTAGGATGAAAACTTTGGATCGATAATAAGCAATTGTAACCAGTTTGATTTTTGCCTCTCTGTGTAATCTAAGTTACAACGAAAAAGTCAAACTGACAATTCAGCACAGAGTAAGGCTCTTTTACAGCATGCCTAAATCTACTGGGTTGTGATCAAATCTCAGTGTATCGTGTTTCCAAATTTGATTTCAGCAAACATAACTGTACGTTGGAAAATGGGAAACAAGATTTGTAAATGGGATATGCTGAGTTCAACTATAAGGCTTCATATTTCTTTGTTCAGCAGCTGGATTGCTTATGTAGCAAATCTTTGCATATTTCATCCATGTGTTCTGTCTATGGGAGATCAGCAGCATGTAACAGCAGATGCTTCCTCTTGTAGTTGTTTCTCAAATGATAAGAAACTTGGTATCTGTTACTGATGTATAATATGCCATATTGACAGCTTTGGGAGCTGGTTTGTTTGAAACTATATACCCCACTGACATATTTTTTCCTTGACGGCAGTAACACAACACAACTGACATTGCATTAAACACCCCTCAGTAAGGTAGCACAACCTAAATTTACTCCTGTGAATAGAAATGCTGTGTCATTTTCTTCTATTTTTTCTTCAGTGAACTTCCTTGCAAAGTTCTTCTTTTAATAACTGGCAAAGTTGTTTATAAATTCTAAGGTATATCAAGTGTGCCTCTCCTGAAACAATATTTGCTTCATTCATTTTTAAAATGATTTTTCTTTTTTGTATACTATAATTGTCAGAGGCTCAGGAGCAGAAGAGCAGGGGAGAGAGCAAATAGAGAGCGGAGGAGAGGAATCAGAGGGGAGCGTAGGGGAATATGACAGTGGCCCGAGAGATTCCATGAGCTTCTCCAGCGAATCAGTAGATTCCCAGGAGGGGGCGCCTATGGTAAGGGCGAGGGGAGTCCCAGGGGGGACGCTCCATAAACAAGGAACCAGAGGGGACTCCCAAAGGAGTAGCGGAGGATCAGGACCAGTTCTCCCACCAGAGCACAGTGGGGGGGAAGAGTCACATGAGTCAGGACCAGCTTCTCCTCCAGCGGGGAGAGAAGATGAGTCAGGGGTAACCACGCCCCCATCGGGGAGTGGGGAAACGGAGGGAAGGCCAGGTCCAGTTAGCCTCCCCGAAAGAGGGAGCAGTGACACAAGTGTAATGGTCAGAAGGAAAGTGGGAGGCTGCGCGCGCGCGCCAAGTTCAAATGTGGAGGAGCGCGGGACAGCAGAAAACCCGGATTGGGAGCCAGGTCCTAAAGCCCGAAGGAGGGGGGGAGAAGAGTCAGGGGACTCAGCGTCAGAAGAATCTAGGAGGGCTGAAACTCCGACTAGCAGGAGGATCCAGAGAAAGAAGGAACAGAGGAAGAGGTGGAGTAAGGCTAGAATCTTAAGCTGGTGTCAGGGGGGAGGAGATTCAGATGGGACTTCTACGGTCTAAGGTATAGACGTAGCGTTGCGCGCTGCGCGTCTGGAAATGAAACTGAACTTCAATAAAGACCTTTTTACTTGAGGAAGAAGCAGCGTTGGTCTTGTGTGAGCTGGGACCTTGGGCAGCGCTGACAATAATTATTATTAGTTTCCAGAAAATCACAGCTTGCTTCTGAGATAGTACTGTATTTTGAACTGGATGTGCAAAGTGTAGGTTTATGTTGCACAATGAGCCACCTGTTTGCAACTCATTTTTGGCGTTCATACCCAGTGGCTGATCACTCATTAAATAATGCATAAAATTGCAACCGAATATTATTTTTGACCCAAGCCACATACCATATATTAATGATAAAATACTTCTAGTTCATAATCTGGCAGCTGTATACATTTTCACTATTATTCTTTGATTTGTATATTACCAATTCACATTATTTTTGTTGGCTGCTGGCCACACCCAGCATGAGACAAGAAATGGAAAGGTGGCTACATTCATTAAAATATGAATTGGAGAAAATGCAGAACCAATTATCCAAATCTAGGTAGTATGGGAAGACAAGGATTTTAACTAACTCTGTAGGGGAAGCATCCCCCCCCAGACCCCTTGGGATGTAATGTAGTCTCCAGCTGTGACACCCCAACTAAGAATGGGGAGGAAATGCTAGATGAACCTTAGGTATCTAACCCACCTATGCAGGCCCCACTGTCCAGCGTTCACCCAAAATGGACATGTCACCCCAAGTCACCCCAGGTGTAGTCAGATGCCTGAAGTGTGGCCATACTAGAACAACTGAACTTAAAAGGGAGAGTGCACCATGAAGCTATTAATTACAATTCATCAAGAAGTTCAGTGCTATCATTTGTGAACTGAATTGTTATTAATGGTTTTTTGGGAATGGCCACTGAATTGTTGTCTGTACTTTTCTGTCTTTGTTTTTTAATTCTTTTAACCTGACTGTTTACAACCTCTGTCCCAAGCTACACACACACACTTTTGAAATGGCTGATAAATTTTCATACATATGACATAATAAATCTGTTATTATCTTTTTTGTTTGAATTGCTAGACATAATCTATTGAGCTTCATGGCTGACTCAGGCTCTGAAGCTGAATTCCTGCCAGTGTCTGGTATTGGGCTTGGATGTCAGAACCTGAAAGTGCAACATGTAGTGATCCTTGCATAAACAAGAGCTTTCAGCTTCCTCATCTGATGGCTTTTGAGTGCTGCCCCCAATATCCCCTGAAGGACAGAGATGACCTGTGGAGCATCACAGCATGAGGCAAAAGCAGCTGATGATGGAAAGAAAAATAGGCCACATATATCCCATGCACATAATGAAGTACTTTATGCATGCACATGAGCTTCTTTGAGCTCCAGCTACCATAATACAAACACTTTCAGTTGCCCTCTTTAGGAATGTCTGAAGATTTGTTTTAAAAAATACATGTATTTGGGGGCTCTTTATACTATGGACTAAAGTCTAGGATTGCTTTTTGTTCTAAAATATTGGCTGCATAGCATCTACTGATTGATTGCATCAGGCAGAAGATGATGGTTCTTTCTTTCTTTCTTTCTTTCTTTCTTTCTTTCTTTCTTTCTTTCTTTCTTTTACTGAAGTGGCCAAGCTCAAAAAGTTTGTGCAGTGCTTATAACTGTGATTTTATGAAGTAGAAACAATTCATCTCAGAGGTTACAGTGGAAAATGAAAAACACTTTTATTATGGCCAGCTGTTCTCCTTTTTCAGTGAAAGTATAACTGTGAATGGGTCTGTCGCCATGTTGTTGCCTTAAATGACTCTGGACTGGAGTTGGAGACTTCACACAAAATAACACTGATGTTCTGTGAAGGTTAGGGATGTTTCCCAAATGGACAATTCACCTGTAGGGGTGGGTTCTGAGACAGGAGTGCTTGGCATATTGCTTGAAACAGCACCTGGGAGATTTGAAGAGACAAAGGCACAAAGACAGGTGTTGGTTGGCTGAAGCATCTTGGGGAGCAGGATCCTTGTGGACTAGCAGATATGCTGCCTTCTAGAAGTGCCTGTTTGCCTCCTTTTATGCTGCTCTTCTATATCTTCACATAAAGCAGATTATGACCCACTTTGCATGCAACATTAAGCCACAGCATGGCTTAGCATAAATGAGGAAATGGATAGGTTCCTGAAGCAAAGTTCACAGCTGCTTCTGCACTACCAGATGTTATATCTGAACCAGGTTTGCCACTCATGTTTTGTATTGGGGAAACAAACCACTTGCCCATGTTCAGATGTAATGATGAGATGTAACGGTAAATGTGTTGGGATAAAAACACAAAATACATAATAAAAACGCAAGCAAAGCAAAACAAAGCAAAACAAAACAAAACAATAACCCTCCTTCCCCTTACCTTCCCACAAACATTGGCCTGGTGAACAGTTCTGGACAGCTCTGAAAGCTTCACATTATTTTGTGACATTTTTGTTGGTCTAATAAAAAAATTGCCTCAATGTGGGTTTTGTAATTTTCATTATTATAGTTAGTTTTAATAAATTACTTCATCCAATATACCTGATATATATTGGTGGATGACCCACTCATGTGATTTTCTCGAGAGTATAATTTCTTTATTTTTTGCTGTGTAGCAACATCCCCTAATAGCTATTCTCCCATCTTACTGGGTCTTACGCGTTGTGGTTGAATTCTAGTTAAGAAGCCTTAGGCTGGAGAAAACCAATTAAGAGAGAGTTAGGCACTTGACACAGTTGTACTGGTAAAGCTAAGCGTTAGTTTGGGGACTATCTGGGAACTATCTGCAAGGCACACTAAGTTGTTTGGAAGAAAAAGAAAGCTCTGATGATTGATGGGAAAGGAACATAGATTGGCTTACTTTAGATTATTTCATAATCAAATTGGGTGCAAAAGAAAGAGAATAAAGTAAATCTGTAGTTGAAATGCTCTTAAAATTAGCTTTTAGTGCAAAGCATATTATTAAGATAATTGGTAAGCATTGTTATTGTTGTCTTCAGAGACAATGGAGTGTGTCTCTGTGGCTGGAGCTAAACCACTGTGTTAGCAGCACCAAAGTGACACCCCCAGGCTGCAAGTCTGGGCAGCCTATGCAGAAATCACTGTTGAACCCACTATTGGTCTTTTATGTTCAATCTTCTAGAGCCTGTCTTCGCATGCAGAGAAAGTCCCTAACACACTGATGGGTTTGAGACCCATCGGCTACCCACACCTGGTTTAGCTGGCCAATCAAAGCCATTCCTGGAGTGTGCCTGCTGTTGTACGCTGTTGCTTGCTGACAGCTTCTAGGAGCCATAAGAGAGAGCTGTGTGCAGGGTGGGGACTGAAGGTGGACAAACTATCCCAGAAGTAGCATGACCTGTCCCCCGCCAGAGGTATTCCTTCTCCCCTGACACCCCATATACCCCTTGGTAAGGCTAAGAACCATTTGTTGAAAAGAAAGAGGTTGTAGTGGAAAGGGCGTGGAAATGACACATGGAAGAAATATGTGATGCTCCTGGCCTCTGTTTTTTGTCCTGAAATTTCCTATAACTATGCTCTTCAGGGCTGTGCTTCTGTTCTTCCCTTAAGCACTGATAACATTTGGGGCAGAAATAACAATGGTAATTGCAGGCAATCAGCTCCTTCTGCTCAGATAATGCTATTTATTGGTGTTACAAGCACCCAAGTTGCTTTAGTCTCAGCTTAGTGTCTCACAAGGAAATCATTTTTTTTAAAAAAGCTATTTGTCAGAAATTTGAGGGGACCCCCCCCCCAGCATTTCTCTAATGACTGCAAGTTGGTGAACTGAGATTTAAGTACTGGAATTGGAGCAGAGGCCCAGAATCCTTTTCATTCGCAAGAGGCAGCATATTCAGGCAGAGTACTTACTGAAAGCAGAAGTAGAAGGTGAGGCAACATTTGCTAGGCATGGTCCTAAGCAGAACACTGGGAGAGTATTACTGATCCTTCTTGTAATATTTAGAAATCCATTCCATGTGTTCTAGTAGTGACAGAGCCATTCAACAATTTTAAAACTCCCTGCGCTTGCTATTTTAGTTCAGTAGTTGCAGCAGTGGGTTGCTTGCTGTAGTACAGGGATGTGGAAACCTGTGGCCCAGCAAAAGTTACAGCTTCCATTATCACTGACCACTGGTCATAATGGTTGTGGCAGAGGAGAGTTGGGAGCCCGATGAGACACTGCAGGGTTTCCATCCCTGTTGTAGCTGGTTTTGAAATCAAAGTGCAATAAAGGGCTTGAGAGAACATGGGCTTTGGGACCAGGATGGAGGACAAAATGACCTTTTGGAGTCCCTCACTATAATTACCATGGGTCTCTTTATTCATTTCTCTCTGGTGCACACTTTACTCTGTTTTTTTTATCAAGTGTCAAGAGCAAATTTTAATTAGTGGCATTAAATTAATCAAATATATATCCATGAAGCCACACTTACAAGGCGAAGACGTATCTTTGTCCAGACTCTCACACTTGATCTACTACCACTCATCCTGTGAAAATGATTTGCAGAGATGACAACTGCCCTTGGAGAGCTGAAATTATTACTTTTAGTTCCACAATCTTTTCATCCCTCCAGCATTCCTGTTTGACTAGTCCTAACCACATTACTCTTCTGCTTTAATTAGTGTCTTCCGAAGCCTTTGTGTTGTTGGCAAACCCTGTCCAGGCTTCCCCTCCCCATTTTTACAATACTGATAATAAATGAAGTTGACACATGTCACAACAGTATCTGAAAGGCCTTCCCATTAGGTTTTGACTCTTTTTTTCTGAGCAAAAAGTGGGTTGGAGTTATGTATCAATGGTGCTTCTTTACTTTAAATTTTGAGGCAAAGTTTGCTAAATTCATAGCCACCTGCTTTTGCAGATTGTTTGTATTCATTCTTCTCAGGTGTAGGCTGACTCTGTAATAGCAGGGGCATTGCTAAGCCCTTAAAAGATTCTGGCCAGAAAATTTGCATATACTAATCTGCATATAGATGCAAATTTAGGCCAAATTTCAAAGGGGTAAAACCAAACTCTGGCTCTTGCTTTCAGGACTTACCTTGAGCCATGGGGGCATCAACAGGATTTTCTGGATATGCTGCTGCTAGATATAAACAGAGCTGTTGTATGTGTGCCATCTGTAAAGAGCTGGAAAAAAAAATATATATGCAAGTTTTAATTTGCTGTGGGAAAGGCATCAGATTTGGGAGGAACTTTGCATTTCTGGAATATGAAATCATGCCAGCAAGGAAGCAAATGCATTCCTTGTATGACACATCAGTTTTGACACGTGTTCCATTGTCTCTTACTCTTCTTGCCCCATATTGTGTTCTCTGTGATATGGAATTGGGTTTCTGTTGTTTATTTTTTCAGCTGGTTGGTAAGCATGCCTTTAGATGTGCCTGATGGCCAGAAGAGACATGGCATAGGCAATCTGATTAAAATCCCCTCTGAAGTTGTTTTACATTAAACTTCAAAGCAGCTGCACACGGTATGTGCACTTTGATTTTGATCTGAGCAGCAGTGCTGATGGAGGGGAGAATTGTAACCCTTTATCCCCTTGGCTCTTTTTCCAGTATAAATTGTGTCCATCTCTGAAGCAGCTATTAGCTCTGCTGGAGAAAGAATATGGGCACAATTCAGGTACCTGTAATTTTTCCTGCAGCAGGGCTAAATGGCAGCTTTGAGTATATATGTGTGTGTAATTTCAACTGGGAAATCTGGCTGAAAAGAGTTAATATCCTTCTTCCCCTGTACCACAGCTCTGATCAAATTCAGAGTTGCCATAGCTGCTTTTAAAGTGTGTGGATGTTTTTTTAATGGAAGGTCCGGTAAGAATTTCCTTGAGTCCTAAAGCTGTAAAGTTACGTACTCATAATAAGACTATAATCATTCTTTCATGTCACCTCCGATATCAAATGCATTTTAACCAAGGAATTAGACATACTACACCAAATAATCTTATTCTGTATTCCCTTTAAAATATAGATAGCGTTTTAAGTTGCTGTTATGACCTGATTAGTAGGAATGTAGTTTTACTCCTGATTTACAAGGAGAAAGATGGTTTGAGTATGTAGCATCAATCTTGGCCCGACTGCATTGGCTGTCAATTAGTTTCCAGGCAGAATTCAAAAGGACAACACTTAGAATGGTTGACAAATATTTCTATGTATTAAAAGTAATTTTAGCAAAATATGTCCAGATCATTGATATCTAATGAATGTATGTGAATTCTAAATCTGGAGGAGGGAAGGTGGGTCAACTTTCACTGTACATTTCCAGCTCCTTCTACTGATTGCTTAACACCATTTGAAGAATGTAGCATCCTCTGCTGAGACGAACAGGAATAACAAAAAAATCAATTGGTTTGTACATTCCTACTTTCGGATTGAGTTTTCTGAGATGGTTGCAGGACTTGCTTATAATTTGGTGGCTTTAAACAGCTGCTTGGGGCAGCATTTGCAGTGGGAACAGATGAAAGGGTCTTTCCCCAGCTACTATCACTTTTTATTGCTAAGGAATAATGTAGACTTTAAAGAGATCTGCCTTTACAGCTTAAGCATCAGTACTCAGGTCAGACTCCTTACCACAGAGAAGGCTTCCAGCAATAATAAGTCCAAGACCTGTCACTCCTTGCCTGGTTATACTACATCAAATAACTTCTGTAATCCGGTGATTGCAGTACCTGAAAGGTGTGGACAAGACTTTCAATTTTATACTTTGCATTCGGAAAGCTTGAACTTTACGATTTGCACCAAGCTAGCCATATTAGTCTCTTGCAGCAAAATATACTACTTATGTAGAGCACCAAATTGGCTACTCCTACAGAATTTACTATAATGAATTTGTCAGTCTTTAAAGTGCTGCAAAACTTCATCTGAACTCTGCAGTGTTTTCCATTACTTGAATATGTAGTCTTTCGGGGAGAAAATGTGTAGTGCAAGTGAACCCAGCAACAGCTATCAGTGACCTTTAACTACTAGATCCAGTGTTTGATGTTTGCAGAAGTAGTGACTTCTGCATATCGATTTCATCAGAGGGACCTGCTCTGTTCACCAAGTTCCTTTATGCCAGGGTGGCCCAACTGTTGGAAAAACCCTGGGGGTGCCTGCAAGCCCCTGAAACTCTGAGTGTCCTTCGGTACGTGCAGCTCTGAAAAGGGCATTTCCTCTCTTCTCCAGTGCGCTCAGCGACATATACCAGCTGGTATATGCACACTAATCTTCTGGCAAAATACAGAAAGAAGAGTGAGATACAATAGATCTCATCTACTATTTATTTACATAATATATACAGACAAAGGCATAATGACATCTGTTATCTCAAGGTCTGAGAGAATAAACAGAAATAAACAAAAGCGAAAGTACAGTGTAATAGGGACACGGGTGGTGCTGTGGGTTAAACCACAGAGCCTAGGACTTTGCCGATCAGAAGGTCGGCGGTTTGAATCCCTGAAACGGGGTGAGCTCCCGTTGCTCCGTCCCTGCTCCTGCCAACCTAGCAGTTCGAAAGCACGTCAAAGTGCAAGTAGATAAATAGGTACTGCTCCGGCGGGAAGGTAAACGGCGTTTCCGTGCGCTGCTCTGGTTCGCCAGAAGCTGTAGTCATGCCGGCCACATGACCCAGAAGCTGTCTGTGGACACAAGCCGGCTCCCTCGGCCAATAAAGCGAGATGAGCGCTGCAACCCCAGAGTTGGTCACGACTGGACCTAATGGTCAGGGGTCCCTTTACCTTTACAGTGTAATAGTACCTGCAGCAGAAGAGATAAGACTTCTTCCTTTCCCAGAGTCATCCCAGACAGGCATGTGATTTACAACAATCTCATCTGTAGCATCGGAGGAGTGAAACTGCTAACACCAACATGCAGCTGCCCCATAGACCTCGTACCACCTTTTGAAAGCTGGATGAGTGAGTCACTGGGCTTTGGAAAGGACCTGGGTGGACCTCTGAAGGGATCCTGGAGTCCTCCTGCCTCCTTCCCAAAGCCTAGTTAGTGTTTTCCAAGCTTTGGGAAGGAGGTGAGAGGGCTCCAGGACCCTGCCAGAGCCTCACACCCGCTTCCCAAAGCCCAGTGCCTTGCTCACCCAGCTTAGGGGAGACAGTGTGAGGGTTGGTGGGGCATAAAATCTATTGGGTTCTTTTGCTGAATGACTGGGGAAGTTCCTCCATGTCAAAGAGCTCCTTGGTCACATTAAGACACCTCTTACAGTAAGTGATTTGTGGTTCATAGCATTTTAGGGTGTGTTGATTCTGCCATTCCCCCCTGTTTTTTTACATGCGTTAAAACTATCTTATAAATTCTGATTTAAAATATTCACTTCAATTATTTGTTAAAACATGTTATTTATTTTTTATTTATTTAACAAAATGTATTGGCCACTTAATGATATCTCTGAGCAGTTTGCATAATATTGGATAAAAATATTTATAAGAAAATACCCATAAAACAAATATAACTTTAGATGTTTGACTCCTAAGCACATCAATAATATTGAGCTTTACTAGGGTAGAAAAACACATTAACCTTGCTATTACGGTGCCCAGAGAAAGATTAGCAAAATCAACAGCACTGACAAACCAACTGGTCAGCCGCAGAGAAGACCCCTAACTATTAAAAAAGCTATTAAAGAAAATGGCCTATTAGCCGTTAGTTTGGGAGACATCCATAAAACAATCTCTGAGGCTTTAGCAATATCTGACAACTTTCTAATCTCCCTCTCTCCCCCCCCCCCCGCTTCTCAGTAGATTTTGTTCTATAAACCTTCTCTGACCTCTTGTAACATAGCTAGAATATACTGATGCATTTAAAAGACATTTTGATGAACAGACTAGGCAGAAATTTTGGAAGAAATAAAACACTGTAGATCTTGTGGTTCAGTTTTTTGCTCAAGTTGTTAACGGTGTATGATTTTTTTCTTTTACATTTAAAGATTACTATAATACAAACATTTTTTCAAAAAGAGAAAATTAACAGTTAATATTTGAAAGTTCTTTGGTGGACTCTGTTAGAAGTGTCACGTGTCACTGTGTGTTCAAACAATATCAACATTTAACAGCACAATCCTAAGCATAACTACCTAGAATTATGCTCTATTGAATTCAATGGTGTTTACTTCTACTTAGGTAAGGTTAGGATTTCAGTGCAAGCTATTGCATCTGCCAGCAACATGCCCTCTGAAGTATATTGATTCTGGCTAGGTTCATATGGTTTATGATTATTTATTGTTTCATCTTAGCCCAAGTATATTAGTGGCACTTACTCTCAAGTCAAATGCTATTCTATTTTTTAGAGTACCTGTAAAGTTGGTCAGCAAGACATAACTGAATATAGTATAGTCAGCTAATTGAGATGTAAAGCGATGTAAGACTATTGTAAAGCAGCCAAAGGTTAGTAATCGGGGAAATAAAGTGTACCTGTCTTGAGAGGTAAGTAAATCAAACGGCGTAATGAGTTTAGTGGCAATGGAGAAAGGATAGCTTGGGCTAGATCTAAGTAAAAGGCAGTTGGATTAATGCAATCATTCTTATCTATGTCTTAGCCGTTTTTCTTAGGTACATTGGTTTCTGGCATCTTCTGTGCAAGACACCTGTGATGGGATGGTGAGCTGCTTGTGCGTAAAATCCTAGTCCCTCAGAGTTTGGCTAAGTCCACAAACCTCTGTCTGTGACGGAGCTCCTTAAGCATGGCTCCATCAGTCGCTCGTTGAATCGGACAGTGGGCGTTTACGGAACTTCTTCCAGCATAAAAGCTCCTTAACGGAAACGTGTCTTCTGGACTCTCGGCGTGACAGTTTCCGGCGAGGAGTGGGTGTCCCTATAGGAGGTCCTGAAACCTCCCCACTGTTCTCGCTTGAAGTGTCTCTGAGCCCTCCCTCCGACTCACTTTCCCTTGGAACTCCACTTCTCCCCCTGCTGGTTCCCTCCTCAGCTGAATGGTCTCTCTCACCCTCCGTGAGCCCTTTCACCTCCTGCGCCTCAGATGGCAGTTCCCTGACAACACCTTTGTGTGCTTTCTGTTTCTATAGGTCCTCAATTGTAATAGAAACAAATGCAGCATGGATGTAGAGCAGGGACTGTTTCCTCTTTGATATTTGAAAGCTGCTCTGAAAGCTGAAGAACAATATATGGACACAATACTGACTAGCATTAAAATAGACAATTGCCTGTTTAGATCTTTTTGTTGGCTTCAGTGAAGTCCAGGATCGTCCTGAACAGTGTGCATTTCAGTTTAACAGCACGTGGTGACTGTTGAAACTAGAGTAATGATTCAGGTTCCCTTAGTTAGTAAACAGGGTTTCTTGAAAAGGGTTTCTTAAACAGGGTTATATACAGCTTCTTGGCAGGGCTCTAAACACAGGCCTACAACGGGGTTTCTTTTAGTCCAAAGGAAGTATAGGAGGCTGGATTGTACCAGTGCACAGTTAATTCACTGTGGCCAAATTCACTTAATCAGTCTATCTAACAATACCTTTGATGGTCAATAGGAGGAGGGCAGCTGTCTCCTATTAAAAGGGACTTGGCCCTCTTCCTTTCTTTAAGTGTCAGTTAGCAACCCACCTATGTACCCTTTTCAGAATGCAGGATTAGCCAGTCACCATCAAGAACAGTAAGAATTATCAGCACCGTTCTCTAACCCGAATGGATTGCCCTTTTCACCTATTCCTGTGCTGTTCTGATCAGGGCTGTGTGGTTAATTTGGCTTAATTGGCTGCAAATCTGTCACATCTTGGCATTTTCAGCATTTAAGGTTAAGTACCTGAAGGCACCTTTTGCGAAGGCCATCTGACAAACCACCTTACATTGCAAGGTGGCTTGAGGCGTTTGCTTGGTTTGTGGACGTGCCCTGCTGGATGGCAAGGGTTAGGCTCCCCTTCAGCTCCCCTTTGGCAATGAAAACATCTCCATTTTAAAGATAGTGTTTAGGTTATGCAAGGTGGTGTTGTCCAAACTTTTTTTTTTGCATTCCTTTGCTCTCTTCCAAAATCCAACCTGCAGGTGTTTAGTCCCATGCTGCAGATTCTTTCGTACTGCTAATAAAGTTGTGTCCATTTAATCCCATCTTCTTGTGTGAGTCTCTATTCTAGGGTGTGGGGGCTAATACTCATATACTGTGTACCACTGTGGCTCATTGTTAAATTGGCAATGTTGCATTGTGCTGAAAAATGAAAAAAGGTAAGTATAACACTTCAAATAGACCTTATTCCCTCGCTCTAGTTTTGTAACCTCACAGTCATTGGTCAAATGAATTGACACAGGTTAAATTAAAACAAACAAATTATTCCTTAAACAATTCATGATAAGCACAAGGGTCAGAAGTCACTGCAGGTTTGAGTGCACTTTTAACACCCATTGATTTTGATGAGCTTCAAGTGTGCTTATGTTTGTTTGGGCTTGTTGTCATCATAGATTTTATTTCTCTAGGGTGCTCTGAGACCCACTAACTCCAGAAACAATTGACATAACTGTATGGTGGTCAGCCTTCATAGCCACTAGTGGCACATGCAGTGTCCTTATAAACGCTGTTTACCAGAATTGGGAACCAACTGTGGGGAAGGCTATGTTCATCATGCCCTGTTTGTAATCTTAGTCTGGGTATTTGGTTACCTCTGCTGAATATAGTTTGCTGTGTTCAGATGGATCTCTAATGTGATGCAATATAGCAACTGCTATGACCTTGTGTCCCACCTTTTGTTTTGTTTTGCATTAGAATAATAGCATCCAAAAGTGATGGTGTGCCATTCATTCTCCATGTATAGCATAACTATGTTTTGGGGAATGAAATATGAAGAAAGGGCTGCGTAGTTACTGATTGCTCCTCAGGGACATTGGGAGAAGCTTTAGTACCAGAGCTATGTTATAACCACTGCCTTGTTTATTATGTTTTCTGCAGCACCCATCTCCCACCTTATTACTAGAAACTATTGCCTGCCTTTCTCACTGGTACTCTTACAGCACACTTCTCTCTGCTTTACTGTACAACTTCCTGTCTGATTTTCTTGCTCTCCGTACCTTGTATTCCTTACCTGATCTGCATGGTCCTCACTGCTGCTGTCAGGATGATAGAGTGCTGTGAGTTAAACAGCATTTCTCTTTGCTGAGCTAAGCCAAAGATCATTCCTGTATCTGAGTTGCTCCGTTTATTACAGGGCACCACAATACCTGAGAATAGAATGAATACCAGAGAATATAATAAACACCCCTTATGTCTACTTTTTATACTTCTAAAATGGGTTGTATTCAACCAGGGATACCCGCTGAAACTAATGAACCTGAGTTCAGTAATTTTATTGAGTCTATACAGAGTGGCCAGACAGAGCCCAAAGTGGTGCACACACACCCCTCCATTCAGTCAATAAAAGAGGCATTATCACCGGCAGGGGGAGGGGGAGGGAACCTGAGGCCAAGGGCTGCAAATGACGCTCTGGGCCTCTCTGTCTAGTTGTTGGGACCCTCAGGCCACACCCCTCATTAGCCCAGCTTTGCACCCTGCTTGCGTGTTTTTGCCTGGCTGGAATTCATCCTTGAACTATGATGATAATGTCTCTTGCTTGCTTAGATGGAGGATAGAGGGTTTTGTGTGTGTGTGTGTGTATAAGCTAGCCTATTGTACAAAGGTAAAATTTTTGCTCTGGCCACTTTTGCCTCTGACCCTGCCCACCACTGGTTTGTGACCCAAGGAAGTTTGCTCAGAAGGGAACGCAGCCCTTGGACTGAAAAAGCTTCCTTAACTCCTGCATTAAAGGTAAAGGTAAAGGTACCCCTGCCCGTACGGGCCAATCTTGACAGACTCTAGGGTTGTGCGCTCATCTCACTCCATAGGCCGGGAGCCAGCGCTGTCCGAAGACACTTCCGGGTCACGTGGCCAGCGTGACAAGCTGCATCTGGCGAGCCAGCGCAGCACACGGAACGCCGTTTACCTTCCCGCTGGTAAGCGGTCCCTATTTATCTACTTGCACCCAGGGGTGTTTTCGAACTGCTAGGTTGGCAGGCGCTGGGACCGAACGATGGGAGCGCACCCCGCCGCGGGGATTCGAACCGCCGACCATGCGATCGGCAAGTCCTAGGCGCTGAGGTTTTACCCTCAGTGCCACCCGTGTCCCTAACTCCTGCGTTACCACAGTGCAATAATACATTGTAGCCAAACAGAAGCACTTGAAGAGGGAATGGAGCAAGGCCTGTGTGGATTGCTACACCTGTACTAGTGCATTCATCATGCTGCTGTCGTCCCAGCCTCAGATGTGAAACTTGCCTTTCCAAGAAAAGTCTTGCTCATGGTTGGTAGGAGTTTTTTCTCCAATTCTGAGCAAAATGTTTCTTTAATACTACATAATCAGTGCAATGCTTTGTTTTGTTTTACTATAAAATGGTTATATCTCTGATTTTTAATTATCAAAGAAAGAAAGGAAGGAAAGAAAGAAAAAGAAAAACTCATCCAGGGCATATGTGTCCCCAGCAATTTAGCTTTCAAGTAATATCCCTGTTTGTTTTCAAGACTGTCACTTACTCTTAGTCCATGGTGTAGGTTTTGTTGTGCCTTGGACACACCTATCTTGCACAATAAACCCATAGGAAAATTGCAATGAAAAGCAGGGTGAGAGTACATTGTTATTGACTACCTGTCTAGAGTATACCTTGGATATATTTTCTTTCTCTTCTGCTCGGTGACCAACAAATTGAATGATGGAGGAGATAAAAGCAAGGACATACTTGCTTGGCAGCCTTTCCAAGACTGAAATAAAATGATAAATAACGGAAGGTTTGGGGTCCTGTGCATGGCATCTCAATCTGTACAGGGAAGCTGCTATTTACTTGAAAATGAGGCAGGGAGAAGATAGAGGGCATATTCATTTGACTTTTTGACATGGGTAGAGCCAGAATCCAAGCCAATTTCAGAGAATGCTTTGTGTGGAAGTAACAAATTGCTGGGCCAGTGATAAGTGGCTCTGGGGGACTCTATGAATCAAGACAGACTCCAGCTTTTGGTAGACGATAAATGATAGGGGACTCCCCCGCCTTGAAAAACAGTGCCCCTCCCACAAGACACATCTCACAAAGCAATGGCATTAAAAGACCCCGAGGTGAAATGCTAATGTCAGTCCATTCTATAATTTTGTTTCTAACTTTGCAAACTTCTTTGACTATGCAGACATGAAATGTGACATTGGGGTTTTATAAGAATTTTTGCATTATTATTGAAGCATGCAGGCCATTATTAGCCTACCCAGTCTTCCTGAATTCTACAAGAAATATGGCAGAATTCTAACTTGACACCGAAAGTTTTACCTGATTAAAAGAAAAACAACAGCTCCAACCTACTGGAAAATCGTGGTCCAAGGACGAATGAAGAAAAATCATCTCAACTATGTTCCCCTACCTTTTCACAAGACAGTGCTGTTCTGAAAATATTATGCACTTAAAATGAATATTTAAAATCACAGAAACTTTCTTTTTAAAAAAAGTTAATACAAATTGAATTTAGTTTTTAATTGCACTAAGTAAATCAATATTTTACAGATTTTAGCATATACTTGAAAACAAGCATCAGCTGCTTTTCTTCTTCTTCTTCTTCTTCTTCTTCTTCTTCTTCTTCTTCTTCTTCTTCTTCTTGCACCCCGCCCCCAATGCATCATTTTTGCTTTCAGAACACATATCTGATTTATCAGTACAAACATGAGTTTGAATGGGTCTGTTGCTATCACATCTTGTTTTCTCCTTAAGATGCTGTTGCTGTCTTTTTTCTGTAGCTTTCTTGATTGTGGTAAGGGGCTCCAGATGTTTTTGGCCTACATCTCCCATGATCCCTAGCTAGCAGGACCAGTGGTCAGGGATGATGGGAATTGTAGTCTCAAAACGTCTGGAGGGCCGAGGTTGAGGAAGCCTGGGCTAGTCTGATTCACAAGGCAGTGACTAAAGGACTGATGGTGACCACGTATGGAAATAAGGAGGCAAGACACAAAGGTTAGGTGAACTGGGCCACATTCATTAAATTAGTGCAACACATTTACAGAAAGGAAGCAGGCTGTGTGATGCTAACTGCACACAACAAATTCTGTGAGCCAGCGCTGCCAAGGTAAGAAGGTAGTGTTTAAGGGAAGGTACTGCCTTCCCGTGAACATCACCCTTTTGGGTGAGTAGGGTGCTTCACCACCTCCCAGGGCTCCACAACTCCGAGTGGGTGTTTGCAGGTGGACCTCAAAGTGTTCGTCACTCTACCAGCAAGTCTTGAGACCCTTCATCCTTAAAGCTGCCTAGATCTGAACTGCCTGATAACTTCATGCACCTACCTGCCATGGAAGATGACAGGTCTAGCTTAGTCTAGCTTTGTGTTGCTCAAGGTGCTGTTGCTCTGTTGTTGGTTATGAGCCAGGGGTTAAAAGCTGCAATTTCACACTTTTTGAGGATTGGCCATAAGGTTGCAGTTTCATCCTTGGAAACTGCATTGAAACCAATGGGGCTTCCAATAAATGCATTTACTTTAAAGGCTGTTCAGTACGTTGTGTTGGGCAAAAGGGAAGACTGGGCAATCACACTTAGTTGGAAATAAGACCCACTGGACTCTTTGATGGGACATTTCTCAGTATATATGTTGAGGAAATGACTGAATAAACCTTTTGTGTATACTATATTTTTACTGATAATTTGCTTCTCAGTTAACCAGCTTCTTCCACATATAAAAAGAAAAATATAGTAATAATTAAATGTCTTTCCCCCCTCCTCAACAGATTCACAGACAGGATGTAACCTTTAAAAAATGGAAGCTTGTATAGGAAGCAACAGATAACAGTTGGAGCTTAAAGGAGCGGATGAACATTTCTCTTTGGATGTATTGTCTTTTAAGAACGATATGTTGATTCAGAAGGTCCGAAGAGAGAATCGTGAAATTTATTTCCTCTACCCAGTCACTGGATTTTTAAACCATTCCTTGGAGGTGGTGAATTTCCACTAAGGTGTGTGATGGAAAAAGCAGTGCATCTCTGTGTCCGTAGCCCATACATTGTGGATTAGTTTGCTGTTCCAAGGTACAAATTCCATTTTGAGGGACAAGGAACGGATGTGATGGATTTACCTTCAGAAATGAGCAGGCATGGAAGGAATCCGCTCAGCCACAAGCTAGAAGATCAGAAAAAGGTAAAAACTTACTTTTGACAATTGAATGTCTTTTAAAATTTGTATCCCCTTTCTCCACAAATATATTTTTTTGAATGCTCTAACCTTTACAAAACACTGTGTAAAATTAAATGTTTTCTTATATGTATCCTTATTGCTATCAGTCTGTTTCTGTGCAGCTGATTTTCATTGCTACCTGATAATCTGACTTCCAAAGGGTCTTGAAATTATCTGGCAAATTGGTTGTCAAAAACATTCACTTTCCTGCCGTTCCTGACTCTGTGCCAAATGTCTCCTGTAGTAAGCAATATTGTTAACTTTGTGCTGACCTTGTTTAAATACGTTCTTCCTCGCGATGGGAGTGACAATTTGCTCTTCCCAGACTCTTCCAATGGTAACTGTGAAAACTGCATTTCAATGTAATTAATGCTTGTTAGCATTATGTGTAGAACGATCAAATGTGTTGCATTTGCTTTTAAAAAATGGTCTTTAATTGAAGGAAATAGAATAATTAAGCTATTGGATAGCCACATCTTGTTTCATGTTTCCTGGGTTAATTTACAAACTTGATGAGGAAGAATACTTCCTGTTTTTAATAGGTGCCCTGTACAGCTGTTATTACGCTATGAGGGAATACAGGTGCAGCAGAGGTGTGTGTTTATCCCTGTCCCCAGTGTTGTGTGAATTCTCCTGTCTGCTTTGTGGGATGAAAGTTAACTTCTACAGCAGAGAACCTTTGTGTCTGTGGAGGCTCCCTCCATAATGGAGAACCTTGATTCTGACAGATCATTACACCGACCAGTTGAAAGTCAATTGATCTTCATTTTGTAAAAAACAAAAAGCAAACCACAAACACCAATTCTACGTGCGCTAAAAGAAAGCCTTTTTGGGTAGCTGTAGAGGAGACATTGTGTGGCAAAAGTAAGGTGTTCACCAGTGGATATTTTCGGAATATCCTTCTGCTGAGAAGGAGGTTGGCCTTGAATGGTTTCTTCTTGTCTTGTTTCTATATGTTCCATTTGCTGTTTGCAAAGCTATGAAGAAATGCAGTTACTACTGAAGCCTGGTTGCCTTCATGGATGTCTGAACAGCAAAATCTATCCCATTTAGTTTGTGTTGATGGTGTTAGGACATTTTATTGGCTGACTTCGGCTTCTCAGTATGTCATACTTGGCAGAAGATTGAATAACAGTGCAATCCTATACATATCTACTCAGAAGTAAGAACCATTGAGTTCAATGGGACTTACTTCCAGGTAAGAGGGTATATGTTTGTAACATAAGACTGCTATGTTTGCCATTGAGGCAAAGGGAAATGGATTTTCCTTCTAATGTCACCTGTGTTCAGTTTCATAGCCCTGTGGTGGGTTTTATGGCTGTCTGTATAACAATAGGTGTGGTTTGAACAATCTGCTGATTGTTGTGGTTGCACTGTATTTTGTCTATTGTGTATGAAGTAACTGATATGTATGAATCCAATTTCTAGTGTTTTACATCCCAAGTTTTCAGTCTTGAAATGCCAACACTTCAGTTATAGAACCACCATTTTCAGCTGGAGTCAGGTTGGTGAGAGCCATTGAAAACCTTATTTATCTATTTTGCTAGTGGTATTGAAGATATTGGTTACTATAACTGGTTGTTGAATTGAATTTTAATGTCTACATGTTCATTTCCAACAATAAAAAAAATCATAAGAAAATCAAGTGTTTCTCTGCTTGTCAAGCAACAGCTGCTAACAAATTAGACAGCACTTGGAAAAATTGCTCTTTTTTATGACTTGAGGAAATACTGCAATTCATGAGCACAGGGCACTGGTCAATGTTTCAGGAACTAACATTGCTGACCTTGTAATGAACTTAATATTTCACAATGTTTGTATTGTTTAGTTGAGTTGTTATATTTGGATTTTAAATGAAATTGTACCAGGCTGTCTATTGTAGTGATGCATTGATAGGTGTTAGTTTGTGTGTTATTCATCACTTAGGGCATAGTTATGTGGAAATGCAGCTTACAAATTAAGATAATATAACAACACTGACTCAGCTACAGTTCTACCAGAGTCCTTGAACTGATTCTTTCTGAGCCATCCCTAAACTGGTGGGCAGTATCCACTCATTTGGGCTGAAGAGATGATTTACATAGGCCTGGTTTGCATGTAATGCTAAGTCAAACTCACTCCAGACAAACCACCCACTGTATCAAAGGTTTTGTTCTTGGCTGACCAAGAGAGTGGATGAAATGCTAAGCCAAACCATGATATCTTTTCTCTGACAATGCTTCCTGTGACTCATGCATGCATCACCATGCAGCTCTGGAAAGCATCAGTGCCATCTCAGAAGAGGCATTCTCTCCTTTATGGTTATTTATTTAACATTGGTAAAAATATCACAAATGCAAAACATATAAACATAAAGGATAAGATTTTAGAGTCTTCTCCCTTTTCTGACTTTGAAGGTAAAACTACTTTCAGAAATCCTCAATGAATGCAGTATGTTTTTGCTTAAGTGCTCTACAGAACTAGTTTGCTGGATGCAAACTGCTCATATTGCTTACTATCTTCAAAGGACACCTGCTAGCACTGAACAGACAAAGGGGAATGCTTGAATGACTGCTGCAGCTGTAGCCTTGTCGGGCTCAGGAGTTGTGTATTTTATGTGTGTTCCCATTCCAGGAGGCACTTTTTACAAAACATGGTCTTGCCTTGCAATGTTGCATTTATTAGTTACTGCTATGCATTTCACCAGCAACAGGTTTGAAGCTCCTGTTGCTACCACATAGCTGATCGCAAATTAATTTCATTAAGGCATAGTAGCAGCTATACTGTTTTGCGTCTGTGCTCAAAACAGCTCAGCTATTTAGCAGTTGTTTGTGTTAGCAGGTTCTTGTGTTGCTGAAATGAACAGTGCTTCATATTTATTGATAAGCACTAGGTGAAGCGAGTTGCAGGGGAGGGGAGCAGGGAGGGGAAAGAGAGTTTGGTCTGATTACTTTCTTGGCTTGGGGTAATTGTATATTCAGTGCTAACTAGATTCTCTGTGAGTGGATTGATGTGGCATCATGGAGATCTTCCTGTACTCACACACTTGTGACATCATCGCAGTGCTTTTAAACATTTCCCCTCCAAAGCTCTTGCATCTGCAATCCTGAAGAACTCGGTTGTCAGTGTTTAAATTGTCTTCCACCTCTGAACGCCTTGGAGAATAACTTGACAAGATGACACTAATGTGTGAATGTATCTCATAAACCAAAATACAAAATGTGTGGGTTATTTTATTCAGGAAAAAAAACCCCTAATGATTAAGTGTTACAGTTTTGTATACCTGTGGGAATTAAATAGCATTTTTATATAAATATGAATTTACGTTAAAATTCAAATGACTTTTTTCTTCTTTAATTGAACAAGTTCATGACCATCATTTCCTTGTCTTTCCTTCCACACAATGTTGTCAGTTTTCCATGTGATGATGAGATCAGCTGATGGCATGTAAAATTGCCCTTCATCGTGTCCCTGCTTTCCCAACTAAGAGAGCTGTCTGGATCCTGCTCTTATTGTACACAGAATCATTAGCTTATAATGATAGCACACACCTAATCTGTGGATAACTGCTGTTGGTTTCACAGGCACCATCAGCCCCGGGTGAGTGTAGTGATGGTTAATGATGGGGAAAAACCTATATAAACAAATTACTAGGAATCTGTCACCTTCCGTGTGTTTTCAGGCAGGGATGGGAGTAGCCCTGGGTCTGCAGAACTGAAGGGGATATGCTTTGGCCCTTTCTATTGACCTGAGACCTAAGGGTTTGTTGGAGATTGCATCACTTGTCTTCTAGGAAGAACATTGCAGAAAGGGAAAAACCACGTTGGTCAAAGAAACAGTGGCTGTGGGAGTGCTTGATTCCACACTTCTTGCTTGAAAGAGCACTTCAGTCCAGCTACTGTTGCTGGGTAGATTTAGGCTTTAGTACCTTTTACCTCCTGCAGAGGCAGGGGATTTTTTAGGATGGTCCCTTCTTGGAGGATGATGGATCCAATTGTCTTCCAAGCAGCTCTAGAAGATTCTCTGGCTGATATGACTGGTGCTCCTGTTGAAACCCTGGCAAATTTGTAGAACATGAGAATGGCTTGGGCCATTGATGACATGATCACCCCTGAGCTTCATATAGGCTGCTTGGCTCCTTCATGTACTCCAGAACTCAGGGCATTGAAACAAGATGGGAGACGGCTTGAACACAAGTGGAGGAAAACTACAGACAAATGCAATCAAACACTGGCAAGTGCTTATTATCAAGTTTACTCAGTGACAGTGAAGGCAATAAAGAAGGCATACTTTGCTGCCTCCAGTGCATCCTCACCATGCTGTCTGGCAGTGATTTTCTGGGTAGTATGGGGCCTTTTACAATCTGGTCCAAAGTAGGTGGTAGAACCAGTGGTAGCTCTCTGTGACTCATTTGCAAAACATTTTGAGGATAAAATCACTTGCATCTGCCAGGACCTTGACACTGTTGTTACAGGAGATGAATCTCAAGAGCCATGCAGAGTCCAGTTATCTTAGCAAAGTTAGAAGATATGGACAAGGTGCCTGGTTTGGTCCAGGCTCTTGCTCCTTGCCCCTCATTGCTGATAAAAAGTAGCAGGGAGGGGACAGCTGATTGGGCCAGGGTAGTCATTAATACTTCCTTGTGAGAGGGGCTGGCTTTTAAATATTGCCTTGGTTACAAATATTATTGAAATCTGTTGAAAGTCACTTTGAGGCTAGTTCAGAAAAGAAGTTAAGTTAAGAAACCACACCCTTTTTATTGGCTGTATCTAGCATCTGGTTAATTAATTTCACTTAGTTATTTGTACTGCACAAATTTGTACTGTACATTTTATAAAAAGATGACAGCCCTGTAATTAACTTACTCCAAATTGGGGAAAATGAAGCCTGTGGCCCCACATATGTGGTTGGACTCCAACTGCCATCAGCTCTAGCCAACATGGCCAGTGGTCAGGGATGATGGGGCTTGCAGTCCAGCAACAACTACAGAACTACAGGTTCCTCATTCCTGCTCTAGTTCTAGCTTCACAGTTGCTGTTTGGTTTGTGAGCACTTACTGAAACAAAGGTGAACACCACAGTTTTTATTTTTTTAAAAACTGAGCACTATATTTCATTGTATACATATACAACAGATCTAGAATTGCTGCCAGCGTTCTGCTTACTTTAAAAATGTGTTGCCCAAGTGATGTAAGACTACTGTAACTATTTAGATTTAGAATCAAATAGAAGAACATAGAGGCTTTTTTGTTTTTAATGTAGCCAGGAATGTGCATTGCTTTAGTTGTCGTAATAAATAGTATACATGATCTTAAATTGTCCTGAAAGGCATTGCCATTCAGCAGCCCACTCATGAGAATTCACACTTTCTCGCTTCTTTCCCCTGGAAATCCCTGAGGTACTGAAGTATATCGCACAAGGTCAGTTGCATCCCTCCTGATTTCCTTTGGTTCAGCATCACACAGAAAACGCATTGCACTCTTATGTAATCAATTGACTTTGAAGTTTGCAATGAAAGGATGCAAACTTTGGTTTGTGACCAAAGGATGCTGTCAGTGCAGCTTGAAATCCATACCTACATGGCAAGAATGCCAATGAATTTGAAATCTGCTTACCCAAGCAATCAGCTGTTGAAGCAGCCTCTGGATTTGAAGTACCCTTGACTGCTGTATTCTGTGCCTGGAGCGGATGAGATAGATGAAGATGCTTTTTGATCATTTGTGCTGTGGAAAACCCTCTAGTACTCATGAGGATTTTCCTGCTTGAGGAACAGAAGTCAAGCGTATACATAGATAACTAATTCTCTGTATTATGCCAAAGAGCAGAGAAATATTTGTGACACATACCTCACTACTTTTAGTGAATGAGCAGCAAAAGAAGGTGACACTGCTGTTACACACACACACACACGAGAGAGAGAGAGAGAGAGAGAGAGAGAGAGAAAGAGAATTAAGGCAGTCTCATTTTTTGAATTAGTTTTAGAAAAACACGAGCATTGTCTATATTAAAATTAAATTGTGAAACTTAACATTTTAAGTTTGTTGACAACACTATTGCTTCCTTTATTTATTTAAAATATCTGAGATTTATCCAGCAGTGCAATTTGGGGTTCCAGAATTAGGGTCACAGGTTTCCCATTCCTGATGTAGGAAGTCAGGGTCAGTTTAGCACTCTGAGGAGTCATTTAAGATGGTTCAGGAGTTTAAAAGCATAGGAGAAAATATTTCCTTTTTAATGGTGTCTAATCAGCAGGCTCAGTCATCAATAACATCAGAGGGGTGATCCACCCATGAAGTGGGATAACTGTTCTTGATGTAAGCCTGCATGTAAGCAAGCAACATCCAAAAAATTAGGTGACAACCACTAGGAATAACCCTGAGAAATAGAAAGGATATAGCTATTCCTTTCCTGCCCGACAAAAGTGTGGATTTAAAGTAGGGATGGGGAACCTGTAGCCCTCCAGATGTTGTTGAACTACAACTTATATCGTCCCTCACCCTTGGCCATGCTGGGTTTTGCTGATGTGAGTTGGAGTACAACAGCATGTGGAGAGCCAAAGTTTAAAGATTTAAAATAATCTTGGAATTATGGGACATTGAGGAATGATGCCTCCTTATTCCAGCCAGTGTTTCTGAAATGTAAAAGCAATGGGTCTTCTCCATTCAGATGTCAGTTGCAATCATTCTCTTAAATTTAATTTGCCATTTAGTAAATGGTAGTATTTCTCTAAACCCAGACAACAATGAAAGCAAAATAAGTCGTTTGTGTTCCAACTAGTAGATGACTGCATAATAGAAGAGACTTACAACAGTAAAGAGAAGACTAAAAAGTTACCTGCCTGGCTTCTGATGTTCATTCTTTAAAAGTCTTGCTTTTATTCTTTGATTCCACTTGCCCTTTTCTTTTAAGGAGCCTTTAAGGTAGTTGACAAAATAATAAAATGCAACTTTTAATTGCTGCATGGGTTGGGCAGGAATTCATGGAGAATGCAGCTGGGGAGGGAAGCTACAATCCCCATAAAAGCCAACGCTCTCTGGCAGAGGTGGGGAACTGGATCTTTCAAGTCTAGTTGGTTTGTGTGTGTTTGTAAGTCCACTTGCAGGTTTCCTCAACGCTAGTCTGCATATTCATTAGAAATAAAGTTTCCCAGAGCCAGCTGTTTCAAGGTAACCCACCATAATGGGTTGCCTCCAAAATCTTCATGGAAAGTTCATATTTTGAATGTAGGGTGGGAAAGCCGGGGAACAGTTTGAACACAATACAACATTAGGAAATAGAACCTGCTGTATCAAAGGTGAAATGGGGTCTCCTAGAGTAGGTGATCCTGAAGTTGCAAGCTGAGTCCTGGAGCTAACCAGAGTGCTGAAATGACCAAGTTCCTCTGTGTTGTAAAGCAACACCTGAATTAGAATGAGACCTGCCTGCATAGCTCTAATGAACTGACAGTTAAATATGAGAGAGAGCAGTAAAGGCGTATGAATTTATTTGTTTCTGCTTACCTTATTTATTCATGTTCCTATAATTGCTGCATTTTTGTTCACATTTGTACATTTCTGCCCTGATTTCAGATGAGTAAATCTGACATTGCTTCCTCACCAAGAGGTTAATAATGCTTACTAATGCCAGCCCAACCTGTAACTTTCTTACGTAGTGGCCTAAACTAGAATGCAGGGCTTAAAATACCAGTGCTTACACAACAAGCAGTAGTTGTGAAGCTGTGTAAACACAGGTGACGTTCCTCTAACGTGAAACAGTATGTTCAGACTTTGTTGTCATGGTTACAAATTATTTGCAATAGTACTGTTGTCCTATATAAGCTACTACACTGTGCATCTCATTTAAAATACAGTGGTACCTCGGTTTAAGAACTTAATCCGTTCCGGAAGTCAGTTCTTAAACCAAAACCATTCTTAAACCAAGACGCGCTTTCCCTAATGAGGCCTCTCGCCGCTGGTGCCCTTCCACCATTTGGATTCCATTCTTAGACCAAGGTAAAGTTCTCAAACCAAGACCCTATTTCCGGTTTTGCAGAGTTCGTAAACTGAATAGTTCGTAAACAGGGCTGTTCTTAAACCGAGGTACCACTGTATTAGTATTTTTATTTACTCACCGTGTGGCTCTTTTGTGAAGAAGAGAGAAGGAAAAGTATATGATAAAAAGAAGACAGCAAGACAACTTAAGCTGATAATAGTACACACCTCAGGGGAGCAGGACATCAGGGAAGGAATGGAACGGACATATGCAACGGCCTTTTTAATTTCAAAATCCAATTTGGGAACAGTGCACACCAAATCCTGGTCAGTGCTCTAACATACATTGGATCCCCCAGTCGATGTTCAAATTTCCTCAGCAGCAACCCAGTGGAACAGGGAATAAAGCTTAACGCATAAAACCACACTCAGGGTTGTAACTGAGGGGTCATCCACACCTCTGGTTGCCCCACTGCTTTCCCTCAGGAAAACTGCTGAATCAGATCAAACATCAGTTGGGTTTTCTCCAGATTGATGTTTGCTCTGATTTTCTGCTAAAGTGTGGGCTTTCCAGGGGAAAGTGGTGGGACAAAAGCAAAACCTCTCTGACCCATGCCTAGAAAGCATGGGGCAAGTGGAAAACTGCTCAGACGTTTCCTGCTTGGCAGGGGGTTGGACTCGATGGCCCTTGTGGTCTCTTCCAACTCTATGATTCTATGATTCTATGATTCTGTGATTCATGCATTCTAGGCACAGGGCAAGTGGAAGTGTGGACAAGCCCTGAAACAAATCACTTGGTTTGTTAATTAACAAAGTCGAATAGTATTATTAAATTGTGAAATAGCATCAAAAATAAAAGAAGTTGCATAAAAAACAAACAAACAAACTTGCATATGATGAACTTTAAAGCAATTTGATCTATTTTGCATAAACTGATTAAAATGAAAATGGAAGATCTTCATAGGATTGGAACACCAAGAGGACATTTACTGCCTTATTTGGATAATTAAGAAACCCAGATAATGAAGTTTATATTATATTAAAAGAACAGTAATTTCAGGGAGTCTACTTTTGGTTTCAAATAGTTCCAAGTTTCTGTGGGACTTTGTAATCATGCATAACATTATGCTGTGGGTCACCTTAGTGCAATTAGTAATTTCTCCAAGCCACTGCAATGCCCCCCTCCCCGCACCCAAATAGCACATGTAATAAAATAGTTGATATAATGGGGTTCATCTCCAGATGCAATAAGCAGTCAAGCTAGGGCATCTACCATATTCATGTGAATTTAATGCGCCTTTGAATCTAATGCACACCCCAGTTTTCACAACGTAATTTGGCCAAAAAAGGTGCACATTACATTTGAGTAAATATGATAGTTTTGCTGTGATTGTTTCAGCATAATGCAGGTATTTTTTTACTGGGCTGTTTCCCCCAGCCAATTTTCTGTTTTATATATCTGCCTGTGCAGTGCAGCCTTGCTCTCCTCAGTGCATGATGGAGACTGGGCTGGCTATGCAAGAAGTAAGATTAATTATAGCACATATGGATGAAACCACTAATTACACACACTCTCACTGCATGCTTAGTAAAAATAGCTCAACTGTATTTGAGTTCAGTCAAATCAAATAGCACTTTCCTATTGAATTATTTGACCTATGCAGTGTACTCGATCAGAATTTCAAAAACAAGCAGCTTTTCAAAAGCCAAAACCAGTATGGGGGAGAGGGAGTAGTATTAGGCCCATGCAATACCTGTTGTTGAGAGTGCATGCACACACCCACACTGCATGTGCAATCTGTAAACAACCACATCTATTTCCTACTCATTTCCCCAAGCTATATTGTTTCTATTGAAACCATCATAGGCAATTCTATGGAATGTGGAGCTTAAATAATTGTTAATAGACCCCAGCTTGCTGAGTAGTCTGTCTGTTCCTTGATATTATTAATAAGTGACATTGAAAAGGCAGTTTTAAAGCACATGCTATATAAGGACAGTTTATATGCAAAGCCATCGCTGTGTGATTGACAAAGAAGAAATGAACCTCTAATTTGCAATCATTAAATCGAATGCTAAGTGTTTTGACTGAGATTACCAGTTCCTGGAAACCTCGGGATGTGCGAGTGCTCCTGTGCTCATGTCTTGCTTGCGCACTTCTCATAGGCATCTCATTGGCTCTGGTGAGAACAGGATGCTGGACTAGATGGGCCACTGGCCTGATGCAGCAGGCTCTTATCTTCTTATCTAGCCCAGTGCTATCTCTACAAACTGGCAGCAGCTCTCTGGGATTTCAGAGAAGGGTCTGTGCCAGGCCCACTTTGAGATGCTGGGGCTTGAACTTGGGGCCTTCTACATGCAAGGCAGGTGCTTTACCACTGAGCTGCAGGTAGGCAGCAAACTTTTCTTCATGTGCAGAAATGTGTCTTCAGCTCACTCACAAGTGGGAGCTTGGATGCAGAATTGCTGTTTATCCCTGTATTCTTTGTCACCATTTCAGAGAGACTATTCATACTGATATATAGGTAAAGGTAAAGGGACCCCTGACCATTAGGTCCAGTCATGGCTGACTCTGGGGTGGCGGTGCTCATCTTGCTTTATTGGCCAAGGGAGCCGGCGTACAGCTTCCAGGTCATGTGGCCAGCATGACTAAGCCGCTTCTGGCGAACCAGAGCAGTGCCGGAAACACCGTTTAACTTCCCGCTGGAGCAGTACCTATTTATCTACTTGCACTTTGGCGTGCTTTTGAACTGCTAGGTGGGCAGGAGCAGGGACCTAGCAATGGGAGCTCACCCCGTTGCAGGGATTCGAACTGCTGATCTTCCGATCGGCAAGTCCTAGGCTCTGTGGTTTAACCCACAGCACCACCCGCGTACCACATATATATAGATATAGATATATAGTCCCACAGTAAACAAATGGTATCAATGCAGCCTCATGCCAACTAGCTAAAATCTTGCTGCTTAGGAGAGCTTTTGAGCCATGAACACTTTTTGAAAGATGCTTTTAAAATTTGTTTTCAACTTGCTGCATTGTTTTTACTTGCTAGAAGATGCCAGATTGTTTTAATGGCTGCTTCATTGCTGTTTAAAATTTTGATGTACTTTGATGTTGGCTGCCTTGAGTAAAGGTAGGATTTTAATGTTTTAAATAGGTAGGTATTATTCACCTTGTACTGAAATCCAAACACGTGTCCCACATTATTCTATTATTTCTAAATCTGGAATGAAGCTCCTTAAGACATTGCAAAATATAGCTGCATCTTATTTGTGGTCCCAGTGGAACCCTGTAGATGTGGCATGAATGGACCAGAAAGGGATCTACTTTAGTCTAGCCGACTTGCTCAGGGGAGAATTTGTCGGACAAATAAAATTGTTGGGGACTTAATCCATTGCCTCATTTAAAACTTGCAATAATTAGTACACACACATTAAAAATGATGAACATCTCATCAGTTTGAAAAGGGCAGAGAAGATGGTTCATCTTAATTAAAATAAAATTGTGTTTTCTTCCTCATCAATATAAAGGGGAGTGATTTTTTTTTTGGGGGGGGGAGGAAGTGATTTGAGTAACTGTTTAATATTCCATAAAATTTTTGTGGTATTTTCATAGGCTTAACATTAAATCTTAATCATTGCACAAGGTTGCTATCGGCTTTGATCTCTTGTCCCAGTAGAAAGACTGTGCGCATGAGTCTGCAAGACCTTTTGGAACTGTGAAGTTCTAATTATCTTTTGTTCGCTGCTGCAGGGTTTTTGTGTCCTTGTGCCAGTCTCTTTAATTGCACAGAGGTTTGTGGACAGTGAAACTACCTGGAAAAGAACGTAGGAGATTAAGAGAAGAAAAACTGCCCTGGACCACTGAGAGCTGGAAAGTGTCTGGAGGCATGCTTTTAAAAGAGATGTTTCTGTGCCTCTTGAGAGCAAAAAGAAGCTGCTTAGAGACAGCAGACTAGATCCTTGTCTGCTCTGTCAGTCCTGGCTATATTGCACCATAAATTTAATAGAGACCTGGGGAGTGTGCAAATGCAAGGCATCGAATCCTGGGGAAGCCTGAAAGTGATTGTAAGGCAAGAGTTCTATATACTGTACTAGTTTTACTATGTCCTTTTTAAATTTAAAAATAAATTCAGAGAGATGCCAGAATAATCTCTGTCACTTGCCCTGTGGTGCACTGCCTTTATATGATGAGTGTGAAATCTTTTATTTATTTGAATATAACTCTATCTATCATCTATCTATCTATCTATATCTATCTATCTATCTATCTATCTATCTATCTATCTATCTATCATCTATCTATCTATCTATCTATCTATCTATCTATCTATCATCTATCATCTATCTGTCTAATGTATAACATGGATGATGACATTAGAACACCTGACTGGAAGAAACAATAGAACATGGCAGATGGTTTCCTATCAAATCAATAAGCATTCTTTATCGTAAATTATTATTATTTATTAAATCTATAAACTGCCCTTGATCCGAAGATCTCAGGGCAATTCACAAGATAAAGAAAGCACTGTTTATGCATCCAGCTTAGCAGTGGCCTACCATGAGGAATACTTTCTGAGGCAGCACTCTGGAAAGGGCAGTAGATTTGGATCTGGATGCCATGACCGCCTCCTTGCCACCTGCCTGCTTGCTTGAAGCAGCGGTGATACCTCCTCCCTGAGAAAGTTTCTTGATACTTGCATATTCCTTTCTATCCTCCATCCAGGCAAGTACTCATCTATCTCCCCCCCAACCCCAACCCCCAACATTCCTCCTCTTTCCATTCCATTGACCTCTTCCTCTGTCCCTTTTGCAGCATGGGTTACAGCTGGAGACTGAAGCTGTTCTCTTGCAAAGGCAGGAGCCTGCCCATCAAGAGATAGCTGTACATGCAGCACAGTACTTGAGCAGGACTGTGTGGGTTAGTGTTTTGATAGAGGTACAGAAAAGCAAGTTAAAATAGGACAAAGTGCAATGGGGAGGAAAACTGTTGTGAGTGAAGCAAGGGAGACAGAATGGAAAATGAAAATGGAAGGGCAGAAGGGCAGAAGGGGACAGGAAAAGCAAGGAAGGCTTTGCCTATCCTCCTCCTTTCTTCTTCTACATTTTGTTCGCCTTGTTTCACTAAACTCCCTCCCCTTATTTCTCTGTGTTTATAACTAAAGGCATGTTGGCGTAACCAGACATAAGAAGAGGTTAATTTCCTTCATGGAGTATAAATCACCATGGATGAGCTAATCGTAGGTGCAAGTTCAGCCAAGGCAGTTGTGATGATAATGGCCCAGTGCCTCGACTACATCTGTGATTAATGTACGTCAGCTCAGTTAGTTAGTATGTGAGTCATCAGTCTGTTGGTGTTATTTGTCCAGTGTTGTGCTTTGAATTCCTGGAGTTTATTTGGAGCAATGGAGATACTTTGTACTCGTATGTAGCTGTATATAACTGTATCTAAGTCCAGAACTGTTTTACTGAATGTTATCTTCCGTAACAGTAAACTATTTTTAAAATAAGATTTTATTAAAGCTTTTTAATAATACAATAAGTTAAAAGAAACCAATCTAAATATAAACAGAAAGAGAAAGAGAAAACACCAAATGAAAACCAAAAAAAAACGTAGAAAAGAATAAAAATAGCAAAATATTTAATCAGTTATTCAGGTGTCATGCTGCTATTGTGATTTCTTTCTTTCTTTCTTTCTTTCTTTCTTTCTTTCTTTCTTTCTTTCTTTCTTTCGTCTTATCAATTTGAATCAGGTAACTAAAACAGCACAAAATTTTACATAATTATATAAAAATCATGTTCAAAACATTCTTGCAATTCATGTGCATTATACCTTTCTATCTTTATGTCACTTGGAATATATATTAACAAAGGTGCCAAGAGGATTAGAAATAGTCAAGATCATTTTCATTTTTATCTTTCTGTAGCTGTAAACAGTAGAAAGGCCTCATCTGTCTGTGAGCTCATCAGCCTGCATCTTCTGCCAAGAGCTTTGTGGTGATAGTCCTTATTAGATCTAATCTCCGGTGTTGGCTGTGACATTGCTATGCACTGTACAAGTAATTTAATGAGACTGAGGAATCCATATGTTAAAATGTTTGTGGTTTATTTTAGTTTGGATGCTGGAATGTTTGACACAATGAGCTGCTGATGAAGGAAAAATTGGGAATTAAAATGTTGTTGTCTGCACCACGCAAGAGATCTGGGCTTCAAAATATCCGTTTAGAAATGTGCAAGCCAAGCAAGAGTAAGCTTAAAACTCTATACTGATAATCCTAAAACAGTCACTCTTGAACACTGGTAGAATGATAGGATATAAATCTATGTATATTAGTTTTGTTTTAGAAACAAAAGGTAGAGAATGGACTGTTTCTTGCTTTGCGTATTTAACTTGGTTAAATGAAAGTAACTTTTAACATTGCAGTATAGCTTCCCAAAGGTACCCAGAGTCCTATCATTAAGACAATAAGGTATTGTCGCACCAAAAAAAGGCTGCGTACAAAAATAATTTGAACTGTCAAAGTGCACTTGTGCTTTTTTCAAACAAATATTACTTTCTCCAGGATCTTAGGGAAAACCAACTGCGCATTTATAGCAGACGCTTCTGTGCACATCACTGATTGGCCAGTGATTGGGAGTTAATAAGCCCCCTGGTTTTCTGATGATTAAAAAAATTGATATTTTTTTTTTAGAGATAAGGAAACAACAAACATTTAGTTCAATAATCTTGCACGTATCACTTCCAAAAATAAAAAGGCAAACCTGAAGCATTCAGCATTCACATTACTGGCAAATTTCCATTAAACTTCTTATTAAAGTGAGGTGGAAAAAAACCATGATGAGTCCCCGTCCCCCCCATACACTTTTCTTCAGAGCATAATATATTACAACAGACAAGGAGAGAATAGTACAGTGGTACCTTGGGCTACAGACTCCGCTAACCCAGAAATAGTACCTCGGATTAAGAACTTTACTTCAGGATGAGAACAGAAATCGCGCGGCGGTGGCATGGTGACGGTGGGAGACCTCATTAGCTAAAGTGGTACCTCAGGTTAAGAACAGTTTCAGGTTAAGAACAGACCTCCAGAATGAAGTAAGTTCTTAACCTGAGGTACCACTGTATGATGAGAATAGCAATGATACAAGGCAAAACTAGAAGAGGATGGAGACATATTATATCTCAACAGGGAGGGCGCTCCGTAGCACTGGTGCCACCAGTGAAAAAGCCCACCTCTATGTTATCACAAGCAATGGGGATTCAGACTTACATAGTTATCAAGTGATTTGCATAATATGTAAAATAGGCTACCTAGATTTGGGGAACAGGATTTCCATATCCCAGCTTTTTCAGGTTCATTGCCCCTATCCACTTGAAGTACCATATATGAAGCCCATATATTTGCCATATTAGAAGTCCATTTGCCATATATGAATTCCATTGCACAAAGAGCAACATGGGAATAACTTGTGTGATTTGAAATGGCCCTCTGGGGAGCTTACAGTGAAGAAGGCTCTGATAACGGACAGGAATATTGACTTTAAGACATAATTATGAAGTAGCTGGATTTGTACTGGGTTAGAAAACACTCCCTGCAGCCCTCTTAAAATATGAAATTAGCACAAGAATTTAATGAGGTATGCATGATAAATGGATGTATTTCCACAAAATCAGTTAAAAGAGAACAGTTTGAGACAGCTTGAGATAGAATTGTGAAATACCCAATGTTATGCAAGTTCGAAAAAAGAATTAATTCTGAAGAGAAGTTATTAGGTGACGAATTGGCGTAGAACCAAGGTTTGAAAAATAAAAAAAGAGGGAAAGAGGTGGCAATGTTAGGGAATTAATATTGCCACCTCTTTCCCTCTTTTTAATTTTTCTAACCTTGGTAATTCTGTATTGATTTGATTTGTTTTGGATGTTGTAAGGTAAAGGGACCCCTGGCCATTAGGTCCGACTTTGGGGTTGCTGCGCTCATCTCGCTTTATTGGCCGAGGGAGCTGGCGTACAGCTTCCGGGTCATGTGGCCAGCATGACTAAACCGCTTCTGGCGAACCAGAGCAGTGCACGGAAACGCCCATTACGTTCCTGCCAGAGCGGTACCTATTTATCTACTTGCACTTTGATGTGCTTTCAAACTGCTAGGTGGGCAGGAACAGGGGCCGAGCAACGGGAGCGCACCCCATCACAGGGATTCGAACCGCCGACCTTCTGATCGGCAAGTCCTAGGCTCTGTGGTTTAACCCACAGCACCACCCGCATCCTTGGATGTTGTATGTGATGCCAATAAAAGGTTTTACAAATACGAATACAAAGGCAGGACAATATCCAATAAGAAGAATATAGTGCCACATTTTTACAGACTATGGGGACATTGTCATGGGGATGGGGTGGATAAAAGAAGAAGCACAAATTACCCACAACCTAAACATGGTGCAGTGAAGTTAGGACTGCATCAGCTTGTCACACTGACTGAGATCCAAAGACCTACTCTGAATATGTGTGTTCTTGAACACTGCCGCCCACCCCCATGCTATATACGTAACTATCTGCCTTAAAAGCCCTCTGTTTGCCATTTAACATGAGTAGCTTCTGTTTTAAAAAATGTACGTCCACTTGGTATGCGGAACTGGTTGTTCCATGCTTGGAGTTCCTTTTTTCAATTTTCAGTGATGGGTGCACTGGCAGAGGAAGAGGGGTGTGGGGGAGCGCACCGCCCCTGGTAGCGCGATCCCGGTGGGGTACCATCGCGGCTGCCCCCATGCCCCTGCAGGCGGCGCACCACACCCCCGGGATGTGCACCACGCCCCTGCCTGCTCTCCACCCCCAGGTGCTGGAGCATGAACCTGCGCCACTGGATGGGTGGTGTGAATATGAGCAGATATGGACATGCTATGTATAAGCTCTTTTTTTAAAAAAAGATGCTATGCATTGGTGAACTTTGTGGCCATTCATTAGCACAAAATTTGTCTTGCAGTGTTCAGAGTCAGAAGGTCAGCTTGAAGGGAAGATTAAGTATAGTTAAGGCCTTATATTTCTTTCTAATGAGCCTATTTTTAAAACTAATGGCTTTAATGCAGATTGCTCTAGAAAGTAAATATTGTTTCCTGTCAGTTTATGAGCAACAAAGAAAGCACAGTAAAAACCTCTCCATGTGCACGTAAATGTCTATCCCTTTCCTGCAGGAAGATAGTTGCCATCAGTGATTTCTCTTCTAAAGTAAGTGTTCAGATAATTTATTTTATGGGAGCTCTGTGGATTTGATGGATTGCAATTTTATTGCTATTTCCAGAAGATATAATGGAAGGTCTCTCTGGGAGGAGGAATTCGCTGGGGTTGTATAGTCAGGAGGCAATTGAAAATGAGTATGTGTTCATAAATTATCAGTATAGAAATGTATAGGCGGCAGAAAATAATTTGAATATTTTTTCCTTGGTATTTGGCTTGGTAAAGTACGGTAGTTGATAAAGTTGAAGCAATTTGTTTTGAAAGTTTGGAAAGTAAGACTATCAGTTCTGTGTTAGATTTTGTTTATTATTGTTGCACATCTTACTGTTTCCTGCCATCAATAGGTTTCTGAGAGTTCCATCATTCATGGCTGCAATCCTATGCTTGTTTATCTGGGGATATGCTGAGTTGAAAATACTGGGGTTTGCATCTGAATAAATACACATAGGATAGCGCTGTTCATTCTACTTTTTTTCCCCTGCATGGAGAAAAAAATATCTTGCCCATTATAGTTCTAAAAAATGTAATATATTAAACATAGAGCTTTTTTTAGGGAGGATAGATAACCAATAATATGACAGGCTTCTATTTATTTTATTCTTAATGTTTTGAGAAACAATAAAGGACGTTTAAGATCAAAGTGTCTGTTCTAATGATTTGTGGATCTGATATAAATCGCACAGCAGATAAACGAGAACCTCCTACAACAATTTAAATTTAACAGGAAAAGACCTTGGCCAGAATTTTCTTCTGTGTTGTGACAGTATAAGAATCTCATCCCAAGCTGTAAAAAGTGGTGCGAGTCATGTACTGCAGATTACTGATCTAAAACATACTACTTAAAGCTCCTTAACTTCTAGGGCAGCTTTGAATCTGTAAATTACACTATTTGGCTTCAAAAGGTGAAGAGACACTGTTCCTGCAAGCCTAGAGATTAAAAAGTTGAGTGGAAAAAGAGCATTGACAGCTCAAGCTCTGTGTAATAATCCCGGCAACTCAAAATTTGCACACCAAGTAATCATTGAGGGGAGAGGGAGACACACACACACAAAAACAGCTCCCTGTTCAGAAGCTCCTAAGAAAAGAATGGGAGGAGCTGGCCTGATTCTGGTTATACCAATTGGGTTTTTTATTTTTTAAAAAGTTTCTTCTTGTGCTGTCCAAGCAAATTTACATCTTTTCTTAATTCTGTACCAACTTAAATGCTTGCTTGCAAATGTTATGAGAAGCTCTAAATCAGCGCCTTTTAGAAATAGACTGACATGACTTACTACAACATACTTTGAATCATCATTCTGCCCTAGTACTTTTTTTGTATCATCAGACATATACCTCAGCTACATTTTGTGCAATTCAACCACAAATCCTGCAAGGCAAAAGCATGATGTGCCGTCTCTGTGTAATAGATAGTGCTGCATAGATCTTATAGGAAGAGCCATGGGGACCAAAAATGGCAAACCAGCAGCCCTACAGATATTGTTGGATTCTTATGGCTGATCATATAATACATACCATACCATATCATACCATAATGGTATGGTATGTATAATTAGTGGCATGCAGTGAAATTTGTCATAGGGGAACAAGTTAGAGCCAGAGGCGCCAGCTTGCAAGAATGATTGGGGGGGGGGAGCAGCTGACATTGCAACTTCCTGACATTGTGTGTTTAAGCATCACACCTCCATCCCTAAGCTGGGCAGAAGCTTCCCAGGCTTTGGGATGGAGGCACCAGGCTTTAATCCTCTAATTTACTGGGAAGGTTTAGGAGACTAGCCTAGTCCCCCTAGTCCACTGACCACACGCCACTGAATATAATATAATGCAATCCAACCAAATGTATACATTTTCACTGAAGGAGAACTGTGTACAGCACCTTCCAAAATTACAAATAAATGAAAGTAACGAAAGCTTCACAAAACAGGGAGGTATCCTTGGTGGGTTTTCTAGGAGGGAATCTTCACTGACGCTTCCAATTTCTGATGTTATTTTGTAAAAGTTGGCTAGTTATAAGCATTGGCTAAAGGCACAGCTGTGGTGGGATGGGAATAGAAATAGACGGAATTCATTTTGGGGGTCAGCCAGCAATGCAGTGCTGAGGTGTGTGTGTGTGGGGGGGGGGGTTTGGAAGTGGCTTGCCTGAGAGTGAAGCATTTACCCCCTTTTCCGTCCCTCTGGTGTGGTCTATGCATAGTTACCTAGGTCTTACGTAGGGCCAAGCTCAACAAAGTGATGAAAGTATTATGATTATATAAGCAGCACCAACCAACAGATGGTGCTGTTTAGTGTCCTTAGTACTAAAGATTTTGCATTTTGCCTTGTTTTGTTTTGCATGATGAAAAGAGCAGAGGCTTTGTGTTGTTGGTTCAACTTGCAAATCTTTAATATAAAGTCTATTTCTTTGAGTAAGTGTTACAACATAGATGAAGGAGTGGGGTGGGGGTGTGAGTTATTTGTAATCACATCACAAGCCATCTCCAATAGATTTCAATTTAGCTTGCAAAGCCACATTCTGCTCCATAATTGCAATAGCACTGAATGCGCTGTCTGGAGGAAGTATCTCATTTTCTCTGAAACAAAATGCAGTATTTTGCATGTGGGGAAGAAATAATAGCACTGCAACAGATGGGCAACTTCTACTAAGCACATGCAGACTCTGTGCAACTATGACAAACAAAGGTGCCTTTATGGTGCAGAATGCCACCTTTTTGTTTTCTGTCTCTTAAAGAAAACTTTCTGTGCAGTCTAACATGAATAGGATCTCATACCTTGAAAGCAGATTTCATAATTGTTTCATATCTAATTTTCTTTCCTCCTTCGAGTCAGTAATAAATTGGGGAAGATGAATATTTGTTCTGCTGCGTAAGGTGATGTCACATCTATTCACATCCTCCACTGGCTTCACTGCTGGATTTTGGAGTCATGTGGCAAATATAAATCTCAAGAACATGATATTTTGCACACACTACTTTTTTGTGTACAAGGGAGAATCCTGGCTTCCTCCCCCTTTTGAGGATGGTGGAGTGAAAGAGAAAACTGAGGGTTTCTGCCTCTGCTAGGAAGGTAGGGAGTTTCCTGCAAAGCACAGTGCTAGGTAGCTTCAGCTTTTTTCTTTTTCTTTTTAATTGACCCCTCTGTGGGGAAGGGGTTCTTTGGTATACTAGATTTTGGGGTGGGGGAGTGTTCCTTTTTTAATTAAAAAAAGACATTTAAAAGTCCTTCCTAGTACACTAACCAATCTCATCTCCCATGTGAATAAAATGTAAGTCCATTTTTGAATGTATATACACAATTAAATGAATACACTACACATACAGTAGCTTGGGAGGGGAAATTGCTGCTTTGTCCCTCCTATTTAGCCCCAAGTTAGAGGAGTTGGTCATATGTCTAATGCTGGCTTTAGCCTATTTTAGTTCATTTTTTTCATTGATAGCAATGGGATCTTATTGTTGTGAGGACTCTGAATGCTGTTTGTCCCAGCTGTAAGGAGAAGAGAGATAAGGCTAGTGAAACCACCTGCGTGTCTCTCCTCAGCAGCCTGAGGCCTGTGAGTGTCTTCAGGAATGGAAAGAGGACAGAAACAGCACCTGTGGCTTATTAATCCCCTCTTTTTCTGTTCTGCTGTGTCGCTTCCAAGGACAACGGGTGGGAGTTTCTTGCTGTGGATGCTTGTGAACAACTACTCAGGGTGAGAGACTGGCCAGGTTGGAGAATGTGAGTGAAATATGTTGACTTGTTTACTGGATTTTTTTTTTGGTAATTTTTCTATATCATTGTTTTCCTGTTTTTGTTTTTACTACTTTGTTACCTGCTCTGAAATTATAAATGCTCAATGCTAAGCAGGTTACTAATACTTAAATTAAACAAATATTTTGAGTATTGTTGATTTTCGTGACTGTAAACTACTTTATGAGATACTTGCTCTGAAAAAAAGGCATATAAACCTTTTAAATAATTTTTTTTATGACAGAAGCAGTCATTTCCAATAGATCTCAAAGAGTAGATTCATATGAAGAAATTGTTCTCTGAGGTGTGTTGGTGTCTTGAGATTTAAGGGTTTCAAAACAATAGTCAGGTCCTTGAATTAGATTCCAAAGCTAGTAAGTAGACATTGCCCAGCAGAATGCTGTAGTGGACCCCTTTCTAGAGTTTCCTCAGATTTAAAATTATTTTAATTAATGAATAAGACTGCTTCAATGAATCCTGTTTTCTTTGTATGGCATTATTAGCGGTTGCTAAATGAATAAGCTGAGTCACAGCGTGATGGAATACAAGGTGAAATTCATTCATATACCAAACTAATGAAAGAATAAGTATTAAGCTTTTTAATTCCCAAGACTTTACAGTTCACTGGTCTAATGCTCAACTAGATAAATAATCTCCCTTAGTGTTTTTGCCCATCTGCAGGTTTAGGAATTATTTCCATTAATTTATTAGCACCAACTAAAAAGTCACAAATGAATTTCAATATATCATCTCCCCCCCCTTCCCAGTTTCTTTAATCTTTCTAAAGAAAGAACAAGAAATGAATTTTAAAGGGGTAATGTGCTTATGTATCACAACCTGAGTTCCTCCATTTTACTTCGAAAAATCAAAGAAGGTTGTGTCTGTTCTGGAGACGTTTTACTGCACCTCCTGATGGTGTGCCTTGTCAGTTTAGGTCACACATGATATATTGTATTAATTGTCTGTGTGCTGTTGAAGGAATAGATGCCTTTAATATCCTAGAGAACTAGTTGGAAAGGTGGTTGTAATTATTTCTTTGTTCTCAATTCTCAACAGAAACCACTGTCATTGGAGTGGTGGTGCTGGGGGATGAGCTGCCCGTATATTTGGATACTTTTTTTGTTTTTACCCCATAGAACAAGAAATGCAAAGCCTGAGAGATGGTAACATATATATTTTTACCACAGTTATTCAGAATATAGGATGTACACTCTTGCTTTGGCCGACCTGAACACTGCCCCATGCCACTACAGTGGTACCTCGTGTTATGTACTTAATCCATTCCGGAGGTCTGTTCATAACCAGAAACAGCTCGTAACTTGAGGTGCGCTTTCGCTAATGGTGCCTCCCGCTGCTGCCGTGCTGCCGGAGTGTGACTTCCGCTTGCATCCTGGGGCAAAGTTTGCAACAAGGGGCATCTGCGTCCGGGTTAGTGGAGTGTGTAATCCGAAGCATTCATAAGGGGGACAGTACATACACTGGCAGAGGAAGAAGGGTGCGAGGGGAGCGTCCTGCCCCCGGCAGCATGATCCTGGTGGGGTGCCATCGCGGCACGCCACGCCTCTGCGGGCAGCGTGCCACACCCCCGGGATGTGCATCACGCCTCTGGGACATGCACCAGCTATCCCCCCTGCTCTCCGCCCCACGGTGCTGGAGCATGAAGCTCCACCACTGGGTACATAACACCGAGGTACCACTGTTTGCCAAGAAATGATAGTGCTCTGGCTAGTTTGTTCCGTGTATACTGGGTGGTTGTTTTTTTTAAGACCATTCAACATATTACTCAGATTGTGGTGGTGAAATTTTGGAGCCTTCCTCGGCAGACTTAAGAGTGTTTGTGTTGTAGCTTTGTGTACGTAGTAAACTAGCATATCAATAAGAGAGCTGGGTTAGCCTTTTCTCCCTGATGTGCTTTTTTTCTGTATGTAGGGAGGTTGTATTTTTTACCCATATTAAAAATCTATTTACATTGTAAAGGCAATTCATGTTCACACTGTATTTCTAAAATGAAGGGTGGAAGGTATTTTAGATGTTTTCATAGAAGAGCCCTGCTGGATCAGACCAAAGGCATATCTGGTCTAGGATCCTGTTTTCCATAGTGGCCAGCCAAGTGTCCTGGGAAGTCCACAAACAGAATACGAAGGCATTAAACTACCTTCTGCTGCTGCTGTGTACCAAGAACTACCAGTTTTCGGTGGCTTGCTATTTTTTGAAAGTGAAATTCAGGCAAAGTGGTAACACAAGCTTCTCTGTGCATGCAAATATATAGTGCCAGGAACAGTGCAAGCTATTTTGCCATCCTTGTAAGAGTTACTTTAGCTGAATTCCCTTTATGGTACTAATTTGAAGGGCCAGGTCTGCTTGACAGAGACTGTAATTAGAAAGAGATTTGTTTGATCGTGCATCAGAAGCCAAGCTGACCACTCTGCAAACTCATGCCAGAGCCGGTCAGTTTTAGACTTGTTTTCTTGATCTTGCACAGAGAACTGGCTTCTTAGGCTTTTAACTTCCGCTTTCTTCTCTAATTCTTTTTTTCTCTTCTTTGAAAGTTTTATTGCTGCTATGTTGGTTTTCTGCACATGTTTGCTTTTCTAAAAAAAAAATAATGTTTTTTGTTTTGATTCGCAAGGATGTAATGGTGCCATCTAACTTTCTGTCTTCAAAGTGGAAACACTGGCTATGTATAGAAAAACAAAGAATAACTGGGCATTTATCAGACCCATTGTAGGGGAATGAAAGGTAACATCACACCCAAAAGCACAATTTATCCTTCCCTATGAACTCTTGAATCACAGAAAGAAAGATAGAAGAGAGGAAGTATTTTGTCTATTTTTATATCATGGTGGTATAAAACCTTCCTGACAAGATATTGTTGAATTATAGGTCTTAAAATGACTATTTTTATTTTGGTAGACTTAGCATGAGGAACAATATCTCTTGAGAAACTGTATTGGTATTTCCTCCTTTCCTTTATCCCTTTTCACGTACCCATGGTGTGTTCTTTAATAATTATGTAGAATGGACAAAAAGAAGACATGCTGACTATAAGGTTTTGGGAAGAAAGTTGAGTTTTAAGAGGATTAATTTAAAGTGTTTTCTGCTATGAGGTATTTCATAATAAAATTGTAATGATGTTGTCTTGCTGCAGTTCTCTTGGCCACAAATAGGAGGCACTGTGAACTACAGTGTGATGAGAGGCTGGCACTGCTTCTGGCCATGTTCCTCCTTTCTGGCCAGACTGGCAAAAGAAGGTTTAATTCCCCCCTTCTACTGCTGTTGCTACTGGTGGGGAGAAGGCCAAGGGATTGGTGGCTGAAGTGAGCAGGAGTGGTAACATTAAATTATTGAATTATATAGCTTATAAATTGACTGTTTGCCCAGACAGTGTTGCTGTCAGAAAGTTCCAAAAGTCATTACTCTAATATAACAGACAACACAGTTCCCAAGTGAAAAATTGGGAAAATCTGTCTGTGTCACATTTGAATTGTACAGGTATGGATAGTTTCGCTACTTGTCTCTTGACTATACAATATTCCAATTGTGCTTCTGCTACACCTCAAGTCAGACTGTTGGAGAAGCTAATACAGTGGTACCTCGGTTTACAAACTTAATCCATTCTGGAAGTCCGTTCTTAAACTGAAATGGTTCTTAAACCAAGGCATGCTTTCCCTAATGAGAAAGCTGCCCTTCGACTGTTCAGCTTCTGTTCTTAGACCGAGGTAAAGTTCGCAAACCAGGACACTACTTCTGGTTTTGCGGAGTTCGTAAACTGAATACAGTGGTACCTCTGGTTGTGTACTTAATTCGTTCTGGAGGTCCGTTCTTAACCTGAAACTGTTCTTAACCTGAAGCACCACTTTAGCTAATGGGGCCTCCTGCTGCCACCGCACTGCTGGAGCACGATTTCTGTTCTCATCCTGAAGCAAAGTTCTTAATCCGAGGTACTATTTCTGGGTTAGTGGAGTCTGTAACCTGAAGCGTATGTAACCTGAGGTACCACTGTAGTTCGTAAACAGGGCTGTTCTTAAACTGATCTACCACTGTATTCAATCTCCCACTTGGAAGGCTGGTTGATTCTCATTTCCCTGCCTCCAAAATCTCCAGCTGCTCCAAAATCTCAACCAGGAGCAAGGCCATCCACAACCAATAATGTATTGGGAGTTCCCTCACCTCCATCATACCTTGAAGAAGCAACCCAAAGGGGTGACCCTCTGCTTCGGTGTCAGCCCCTTTGGGGCCATTCCATTGGAGCTGGCCCACTGGCAGTGACCTGTTGCCACCAGTGGCCTCCAAATAAACAGTCTTGGCCCTTGGAATCTAGCTACAGGTGTGGCAAAGTTCTTGCTCTTCAAGGGCAGGGTTCTTTTAACAGGCTGCTGATGTTCTTCGGGTGCAGCAGTAAAGAGCAGGAAAGACAGGTTTTCATCTCCCTCCCAGCCAGCAGTAGCCCTATTACTACTCTTTGCATATCACACCGGTAGGTGAACGAACCCTAGATGTTGTGGGTGACATTTATTAGGTTCCTGTTGCCAGGTAACACAGCACTGGCGAGGGGCGGGGAACCTGGCATTTGGGTCCACTATGGGATCAGGTGCCTGCATCTGTGTCTCTGTTATGTGGCCTGTTTTGTTGCTGGTAAGTAGCTGTTTGAGGCTACACAGCTGTCTATCAGCAAGGACAGGTGTACCACCCAGGTCCTGTGAGATGGCTGTTTCACTGTCCAGAATAGGCTGTAAATCACTGATATAAAGGCAGGGGTTTATGGTTGCTGTGACTTCTAGCTGCCTGTAGTAACAGCGAAAACTTTTACAGTGGAATCCTAAATGGTCCCTATTCACGATTCTTAAATTTTTAAGTGATGAGCTGTAAATAAATTGAAACAATTCTCTGAAAGTAAAAGATGGTCTCTCTCCCCCCCCCCCCCATTTTGAAAGTGATAGGTTTCACCCTAAGGTGGTGCTTGCCTCCACATTCTTTTGGAAATGCTAACATTGGAAAGGAATTTTAAGAGCATGTTGAAGCAATGCAAATCTTCATAAGGGTATAGTAAAGAGCTCTAGAGTTAGGTCAGGAACGGATTCTGTAGCCTGAGATTAATTGGCTCTTTTTAGCCTGGTATCTTGGTTATTATCCCTGAATTACTGATAAGTAAACTTAGGCCATTATGAGGATTAATAATGGTAAAAGTAGACTGTGTTCTGTGTTTGGGTAGTACAAAAATAGTAGCTGCATAAAAAATTTAAATAAGAGGTTTTATAGTCATCTTTTTGAATATAAACTTTGCACAAGGGCATACATCTGTTTGTGAAAAAGTTACACTCATTAATTGTCAGTTTAAGCTCAGACTCGGCAAAGCTAATTTTTTGGGCCTGATTTAGAACTAAAAGGGAGCAACACAAGTTCTAGGCTACCATGAAATTGAGTCTTGGAACAATTTGTAAATGTGTTACCAACTCAGCCTTATATGATGAACCCAATAATGTGTCATTGTTGCAATTAAATACATGATTGATTGAATGTATACATGCATTACCTTGAATAGGTGCATTTTTATTTTAAAAAAATCCTCTGGGTTTTATGTTGTGAATGTAAGTAACAAAAATGGATATGCTGTGTTTGCTATGATTAGTTCCATACATGAAAGGTAAAAAAAAAAGGCATTTGCTTAGAGTGGATTATGTGCTCACTTATTTTCTTCTTTTTAAGTGATAGAGCACATCACTGTTGCCATAGCAACCCCTGGCCTGTTCCATTAGCTGCCCTGTGCCAATTATGAATACAAGTTTTGACGGGTGAAAATAAAAACTTGAAATAGTATGATTCATCATTTTAAAAATATATTCAACCAAATATATTGGCTAATTAGGTCTTCATCATTATTTTAGAATGCTTCGTATAGTAAAATACGAATAATGCTTAAATGATAAAATAGTCACATACATATTTCTTGGTTCTCTTATTACACAGTGCTTTGAGAGGCTGTGGATAGTCCCTGTCATTCTCTGTCTATTGTGTCACATTTCTTATGCTGCTTTCTATGTTTGTTTTTAAATCTATTCTTGCACTGCAAAGTGCCTATCTTTACAATTCCATCATAAGCTGTGGTAGAGCACCTGCTTTGAACGCTTAAGTTCCTTGGTTCAATCCCTGGCATTTCCAGGTAGGGCGGGAAGAGAACTCTGCATTAAATTCTGGAGACCCACCGCTTATCTGTGTAGCCAGCACTGAATGAACGAGGTGGACTCAATGATCAGACCCTGGTATAAGGCCGCTTTCTGTGTTCATTATATGGTATACTAAGATAGTTCTTTGCAGTCTTTGGAGGGCCATTGGTCTGGATGACAGCTTTTGATCTAAGGCTTGGTAGCAGTCTGTATTAGATAGTTAATGCTATAGTTAAATTTCCCCTTTCTTTTTTATTCATCTCTTTATGGCTTTTCAGGTTTAAGTTTTATTTGGTAAAACATCTGTTAGCACTTTACGTACATGATCCAGCCATCCCCATCCCTTAGTACTTTAGCCATGAAATAGGGCCAGATTTGATTGTTCCTGCCAAACAATGGCAGTTCTTATAATTTAATTAGGAGTTATAATTCAGAAAGGGATTTACAGTTCTCATTTGTTGCCCCTTTTCTTTTCTTTTGTAAACCCATGTGGGCTAGCTTAGCAATATGGGGATGGGGAACTGAGACTGAGAGACAATGGTTCAAAGTTATCAGTGAGTTCACAGCACAGTGAACTCTGTGTTCGGAAGGATCTGACCAATTTGGTTCTCTCTGTTTCTCATTTTTCCAATCTGAAATTCAGTTCTCCATATTTTTGCAGCAATTTGTGTTTCGTTTTTTCAATTCTTCAGTCTTATAGTTCAAATTTATCCCAATAAAAGAGAAAGGAATAGTAGAAGAAAGGTTTGCTAGCAGTTGAATCAATCTTTGGTAATATCAATGCCCTCATTGCCAATCCTCTGGGGACCACATTGGCAAAAGTCAGCAGACCCGTTGCTGTGACTCTTAAGTTTATACAATGTGCTCCATTCCAGCCAAATCAGGAGTTTCTACACATGCACCTTCCCATCTTTCTGTCCCTCATACAAACAGGCAAGAAGCTTTATAACAATTAAAGGCACATTCCAGCTAAGCAAAAGCACTCAAGGAGGGGGCAGATGAATAGTAGTTGCAGACAAAGATGATGATGATTTTAATTTCTGTCCTACCATTCCAAGTACCATTCCAAGTAGGGACGCAGGTGGCGCTGTGGGTTAAACCACAGAGCCTAGGACTTGCCAATCAGAAGGGTTCGAATCAGCGGTTCGAATCCCCGCGGCGGGGTGAGCTCCTGTCGTTCGGTCCCAGCTCCTGCCCACCTAGCAGTTCGAAAGCACCCTTAAGTGCAAGTAGATAAATAGGTACCGCTTTATAGCGGGAAGGTAAACAGCGTTTCCGTGTGCTGCGCTGGTGCTGGCTCGCCAGAGTAGCTTCGTCACGCTGGCCACGTGACCCGGAAGTGTCTGCGTATAGCGCTGGCTCCCGGCCTCTAGAGTGAGATGAGCGCACAACCCTAGAGTCTGTCAAGACTGGCCCGTACGGGCAGGGGTACCTTTACCTTTACCATTCCAAAGGAGCCCAGGTGGCAAACAACAAAGCAGCATAAGAATGCAATTAAACAAAAAATAAAACATAAAGACCACCTAAAAACATTTGGCTTGCTCCATCTAGAAGTTGCTGGACCTAGGCATGTGAAAAGTAAAGCTCACCCAGGGTAGAGAATATACAGCAAAATCTAGGACTGGACACTGGAAGCTGTTCAGCAATAACGAAAAACGTATCTAATTCCACACTTAGGAAATCAATGCAAAAGAGTAGGCATTGACAGAGCAGGGTAGCATGAATATTGCACCAACATCAATGATGATCCATCAGATCAGTCATATTCTGAAGTTTCTAGAGAACTTTCTGCCTATAGTGCTGCATTAAGTATTCTGTGTGTTCATTTCTTCAGAAATGTAGGCGTTCTCTTTGCTAGATCTCTGTGCCTTGGGAACATCCTGAGGAATGCCTGGACTCCTGGAGATCACGTTAACTAGAGCTCCCTGCTTTGGGTTTTTTCCTGGTGTGAGGTCTGATTTTCAATAATGATGAGAACCAGGCAATAGGAGCAGGTCACTTGACATGGAAGCTTGTTCGCCATTGGCAGAACATAGTGGCCTGGCCACCTTGTTCTTTGACAGGAGGTGAGCTTGCGCAGGAAACCACTGCAAGCCGTTATGATGAGGTTGTGCCCTAATTACTCCACAGAGCTGTGTTGAAATTTCTCTGCCGTTTTCTTGAAAATAAATATTCTCTTGTGAAGAAAGCTTTCATTTTTATGCCTTATTCTGAGAGCACTTCAGAATTTATTTAAAATTTTGGTGGGTGGGTGGTTATTTTTATTCAGTTAATTAAGAGTATTTGTATCCCACCCTGCTATTACTGTATATAAAAAAGCAATGTTTAGAGGGGAGTTATGACATATTAAAAATAACAAGAAAGGCACATGAGTGTTGTGATATACATTGTGATTTCACAGAATACATGACAGTAGCATACTCAATTAATCATATGGCCATACAGAGCTTTTAAACTTACCTTATCATTGCAGAGTAGTTGTGGATAGTGTGTGGGGGTGTGGGTGTGGGGGTGTTTATTTTCCAGTATATATTTATCCAGCACTCTGCAGCCTCCCTGGCTGACCCACCCTTCTCAAAAAAGCTCCAGGAGAAGAGTTGCCTCCTGTCTTTCTTGGGACCTTAACCGAAATATGAGTGCTGACCACTGGGGAGATCATTTGTAGGATGCAAGAAAGGGCATTCACAAACACCACCCAGTCACCTCAGAAATAAGGTAAGCATAACAAAAAATCCCACACCCCATCCACGAGAATTTCACTGAAATTTCCCTTGCCCTTTAATAACATCCAGATGTAATTTCTTTTCAAAATAATAGTTGAGTATTGGTTGGTGGGGAAATGTGGGAGACATTTTTGGCACTATGCTAATTAAAGCCAGGGAAGGCATGGTTATATTCTTTCGCTTGAAAATTAATTTATGCTTTTAAAACTTTCCACTATAGCAGATAGAAAATTGTTTTGATACACGGAGTGAATATTCCAATTAGTTGGAGATAAAATTAATTTTAAAAATGGTCCTTTGAGAAGTTTAGAAACCTAGTTTGACCCTTTTGTTGTCTGGAGCTATCTTAATTATTCATCAAAATATATTGTACAGTCCTTCCTAAATAGCTAAAAGAGCTCAAATCCCTCTAGATCAGCTTCATTTGGAGATAGCAAAGGATTCATGGGTGATATTTAGCTCAATTATTTTTCATAAATGCAGGTCATGTTTTCATCAAGGGATTAAAAATAAAGCTGTTCTGTGAAAATTCCCACACAGGTGTGAGAATTAAATAATTAAACACCATAAACTCTTTCTTATAGTGGTCTCATGTGAGACACACACACACACAGGTATTATATCACATGTCTGTATTATTGCTGGTGATATATAGTGCATAAATATGTGTTCTTAATAATACTTAGTGGCTGCTCTGTTAAAACAGCAAAGCCAGAGACACTGCTGAATGTATGTTGCAGATTTCTCAAACTGCTTAGCCATTAGTTCCTGCAAGTGGGGATCATAGCCAGGTTATGCTCAGTGAATGTGCAGGTCCGACCAGATCAACAGTTCACATAACTTTGGATTTATTTATTTATTTTAGAACATTTTAAATTTATGGCAAATCAACTTGTGTTAAAAACAGCTTGTATTACTGTAGTGATAACTGGTAAAATTTGTAATGTTACAAATTCTCATTTACCTACCTGGCCAGCTTTGTTTACCAAACATTCCACTCTGTTTCAGTGTAGATTTCAAGAACGCTGCTGAATTTAAAATGTGCTATGTCTATGAATAAGATTATTATTTAGGCAATATTGATATGGCTGGGTACTTATCACATGTAGTGATAGCTTCAGTTGCATAGACTCCAAATGTTTATTCCAGTGTAGTAGCTGACCTACTACAAAGAGCCATCCAGCAAAAAGAGAGTGATGCATTTGGAGCTGACCACAGACCCATCACATTTTATCTAAGTAACACAGACGTCAGCAAACTTTTTCAGCAGGGTCCTCTGTCCCTCAGACCTTGTGGGGGCCCGGACTATATTTTGAAAGAAAAAAAAAAGGAACGAATTCCTATGCCCCACAAATAACTCAGAGATGCATTTTAAATTAAAACACACATTTTAAATAAAAGCACACATTCTACTCATGTAAAAACACGCTGATTCCCGGACTGTCCGCGGGCCAGATTTAGAAGGCGATTGGGCCGTATCTGGCCCCCAGGCATTAGTTTGCCTACCCATGCCTTAACAGATCCAATTTCTCAGCATTTTGGAGCTTTGGTGAACATGGAAACCCCATAACACAACATCGTAAATCAAAAGGTGTTTTGTTAATCAAAAAGAAATACAATCTCACCAAAGTGGGGAAAACACCAGCTGACTGGTGTGCTTGAGCAGTCTGATGGTTGAGTGCTGCTAAGTATTAATGGGCAAGAAGGCTCCTCTTGTCACTTTTTACTGTTTCTTTTCTTTAAACCAGACTTGCACTGGACAGCTCTCAAACAGAGGGCACAGTCCTTCAAAGGAGAGGGCTGGGTTCTGTAAAGTATAACACATGGCCCACCCTGAAGGCAAATAGGAAAAGGGCAAGGCATAGAGAAAAAATGGTGCCTCAGAAAGACAAGTAAGTTGGGGTGACAGATGGGACACAGGGATCTCTAGTTGTACAGACAAAGGTGAGAGTGGTATGGGGTGCAGAGAAAAAGAGGATTTTGTGATGTAATGCTTCTTTAAATCTTATGGTAGTGTGCAGTTTTGCTTCCTGTTTCATGATTTGATTCTCTCTTCATTAAAATGAAACTGCTAATCTCCTGTGAGCTACTGTAAGTCTGCACAGATAACTGAGCGATGAGAGGCAGAGAGGCTTGATGTGGTGGCGTAAAGGCATAGGCCATGGGATACAAAGAGAAAATTGGAGTTCACATAGAGTAAATGCAAACAGTGAGCTAAATATGTGGCTAAAATACTTTCCCAAGGTTAATGTACTAATGCAGTCCTAAAGTTAATAACAACGTGAATCTTTATTTCTGCCTTGTGTGTGCTCTGTGTCTGACATTATCAATCTTTAATAAATTCAAAACATATTACAGCTCTCTCTCTGACTCCATGTAGACAATTAATCTACATTAGAGCCGTTGTTCACCCAGTAGATGGGATATGTGTACTATTGTTCTACACACATAAAGTCTAGAAACGCTGTAGAATGTGTGGCCTCTCTCAAATTAGAACCCTAATGGTACTAGAATTTTTAAGTGATGCAAGATCTCTGAGATGCATGAAACTCTTTTGTAAGCATCCACAAGGCTGCAGCCTTGGGCAAATTCCCACTGTCCTGTAAAACCTGATAATGAGATGCTTATAAGACATTCTCTAATTCCAGAATTTAAAAGTCATATAGTCACTTGTATTTAGTTAATAACATGAAATCTCTGCAATGTGTATTCTGGCTAGAGTAACAAAAACTTTTGTATTCCATTGCCAATGAAAATTTATTGATTGTATTTCTCAATGTGATATTTAAAATTAGCTTAATGACTTAAGGTAGTTGCCTTTTTCTTTTAGTTTCTCCACTGTGTTGATGGTGGGCAGAATACAATCCTTACTTTGTAGAGTTTCATGAAGAACACAGTAACACAAAGAGTCTTATCAGGATCCAAATCACAGTGTAAGAAAGAAGCTATGTGTCTTTCGGATAACTATCTATTTTGGTTGAAAAATAATAGTGGTGGTTTAAATTGCATTTAGTCAATAAAAGCCTCTCACAAATAAAAGGTTTCCCCTTGATATTCCAAGGACAACCTTTGTCTCTCTATTTGTGCAGCTTTTGCCAAATTTATTTGTATAGTAGAACACTGGTAGAACAACTTCTGTTGAATTATTTTTCAAGTAGTCTCTTATATTTTTATAGAATCAGAAGTCCACAAAACTTTCATAAAGTTATAATTTTAAAAACTGCATTGGGCTCTGCGACAATACAAAGCCCCCAACATGGTATAAGTATTATATACTTTATAATTATATTAATATAAAACCAAAACCACCCTTCTAAAATATTGGCAGGAGATACTATTGAGGCACCTTAACAATGCAGTACAGTGGTACCTCGGGTTACATACGCTTCAGGTTACAGACTCCGCTAACCCAGAAATAGTACCTCGGGTTAAGAACTTTGCTTCAGGATGAGAACAGAAACTGTGCAGCAGCGGCACAGCAGCAGCAGGAAGCCCCATTAGCTAAAGTGGTGCATCAGGTTAAAAACAGTTTCAGGTTAAGAACGGACCTCCAGAACGAATTAAGTACTTAACCCGAGGTACCACTGTAATATTTTCAAAAACAGCACTTGAAATAAAGTTAATGTGTAAAGGCAGTCTTAGTAGCTTGAGTTCTGCTATACTTATATCTATGCAAGTAAAAGAATCTTGGTCACTTTCTATATGCTCATGAGCCCTATGAGTCGTGCATGCCATTCAAGGTGACAGAAAGAAATCCTGGCCTTTTCTGCCTCGTGTCCATTTCCCACAGATTGGAGCAAAGGTGTTTACATAGCTCAGTGGTACCAGAGGGGCTGCCTAGTTAGATGCTTGGTGAAGAATTTGGGTTGCATTCTGGTCTGCCAGCTAGCAGTAAATTGCAAATATCCTGAGGTGAGGAAACCCTAAATCTAGTATCATGTATGAAGGCAGAGTTCTGAACCACTAGTTTGGATTCAAGGCTACCAGCTTTTGCTCTTCATATTCATTTGACAAGAGGTGGCAACAGAAATATGCCTGGCATCAAATGAGTGCTGCATGTTCCTTCAGAAGTGGCACAGAAGTGAATTCTAAATTCCTTCGAGATAATTCCTTCGAGATAAAAAAAATATTGCACTTTTTAACAAGACATCAAAACAATCTTGCCAATATGCAATAACATCACTTAATATTTGATATGCCATCAGAAGACATTGGTTTGGGGTTTACCTACCGTAATTTAGAACCCATCTTTCCCCTTCTGGATTGCATCCTCACAGAGTAAGACAAGACTTCCTTGTCCCAAAGTTTAGGACTTGAAATTCTGCCTAGGGAAAGATCAAAACCATATTATAACTAAATGCACATTTGAGTCATATTCTGGAGGTTACTGCTGGGGACTTAAACATGGCTAATGTTGTACTTACTGCTGCTTTTCATTTAAAATGGAAATGTTTGCCTCCTTCCTCTTATATGAAAAATGTGCTGTAATTATCTTTCCTAATCAAATCTTGGGACAATGCAGTAGGAATGTCTTATGAGCAAGCTCCCGTCAAATGAATTGGATTTGCAGTATGGTAGCTGCATACCAAGGTGTCACTTGGGAAATGAAATTTGCTCCATTTGCTCTAGCAGCTGCAGTGCGTTTCTTAAGAGCTTCCAAATGATAAGGTATGGTTGAGAAAAGTCTTATTTTTGGCATCACTTAATTAGGGTTGAACTCCTAAATTCTCTACCCCATTAGTGAATTTGAGGACCACTTCTGCATTTTTGAAGGGAGAGTGAAGTCTTTGAAACTGGCTGAAACCTTTCTGGCAGCTTCATGCTATTATTATTATTATTATTATTCAAGTTGATCCCAGAGTTGTTTTTTTAAAAACCATTTCTTAATGAGTTGTTTTCATTAACTTGTTGTTTGATCATTAACTTTGTTGTTTGAGCAGTTTGTTAAGCTACTCAACAATCCTGTATAACAGTCAATAGTATTCCTCTTTATCAAGTGGTAAAATCCATCTGACTTCCCAAAGATTACCCTGTTTGAATTGGGATTTAGAACTATATGTCCCAAGTGTTTCATGACCCCCCCCCCATTCAGTGGGACACTATATGTTGTACTGTAATCGGTACCATTTATTGATGTACCCAGGCAACTTTCAGGGTGCTATATCCTGTTCTGCACAATAAGGAGCAATAAATTCCCTGAGTGCCATTAGGGAAAAAGGCAGTGTATAAATAAATATAATAATAACAATAATGTCTGGCATTTCATGATTTTAACATGCAGGGAGCCACTTGAATTGTTGGAACTTTGTATCCCTTTTATGTAAATGTTTGTAACATGCTATGCAGGAAGCTAACATTTATGTAATAGCCTTCTTTGAATTTTATGGAGGCTTTAAGCATTTGCAGAAAGCAGTTAATGTTGTAAAATGCAATGCATTGTGAATGCATCTTGTACATAACAATATTCAGCCATCATTTAGATCTGTGTCCTTATGTGAGTGAAACCCTGGTTTAAGGGTGACACTGTTGTTGTTTTTAAATTACTGTACAGTTTATTCTTTGTATCCACAAACAAATTAGGAAGCAACATTGTTAACTTTATCTTCAGGAAACAGGACTAGTAATCTTTGTGTGCAGCATGGAGCTTCTTTTGCTCATAAATGTAACCTGAATTTCCTGGAAAGTTTGAAACAATTTTCTTAATGATAATGAATGATGGTGTGCTTTATTTTTGTCCTGCATGTTGTTGTTGTTTTTAATTTCTGTTGTAATGTTGAGTGATTGATCCCTTTTTAGTTTCTTTTGATGTATGTAATGAAACAACTGCACACGAAATGCTGTGTAATTGAGACATTGTTCCTTTTCATCCAACATTTCAGCTGGAATACATTTTAGAAAAATGTTTCAATATGTAATTAATATTAAATTGTAGTAGCAACGGAAACTTGAAAAAAGTACTCGGAAATCATCTATTGTTTGGGGGGGACTTCCTTTTTTATTCCCCATCAACAGTTGAGTGTCTGTGTTTCTTTAAAAAAATACTGTACTTTGTGTCTCCTTCCCCCTATTTAAATTTTATTTACTATTACTATGTTGCACACATTAGAAGGAGTGACCACATATCTTGGGCTACAGCTTAGATGTGTCTGTGAAATGACTGGCTATGAAGTTGTTGTGTCCTGGCAGTGGCACTGGGGTGTAAGCACAGCCCTATCTTTCACTTTACTGGGTCACTAATGTGTGATACTTTTTACTGTTCATGTTCATGGCACTTATTAGATTATTTCTCAAATGAGTCTGTTTTGCCTTGGTAGTACTGCCAGCTTAATTTTGATGTGAATCTTAGAGTTCTGATGCTGTGGACCAGTATCTTTGATTTTCCGTATGTCCAACCTTATCATAATCACTAAAATTAAATCTACAAGTGGTTTCCTTGTAGTTGGAAATGGAATTCTTTGCTGAGTGGCACCCAGAATCAAGTGAAGTAGGAGAACATTCACATTCAGTGGAACTTGTATTTCTTTATTTCTCCCCTCCCCTTAATCAATATTAATATTACAGTTTTATTGTAGCTATATGTAGCTATATACCGTATTTTTCCATGTATAAGATGCCCCCTATTTTTGGGAACTCCAAATTAAGAAAACACCCCTCAGCACTACCCGTGTATAAGACAAGCCCCAATTTCAAACCTAATTTTTTGGTTAAAAAACCTAGTCTTATAAATGGAAAAATACGGTATTTTGTTTTAAATTGATTAGTGATCCCTATTGAACTAGCAGGTCTGAGGGCAACTTGTAGTATGTGATTTTCAGGAATTGCCACCTTGGGAGCCTTATTTAGATCAGGAACCTAATTGGGGGTGGAGTGTAGGAGGCTTGTGGTGCTGATCCAGACTGGGGACTCCCAATGTGGAAGAAACTCTTACTTAAATAGGAGCTTTTCTCTCTTGCTTGGAATCTGTAGGCATAAAGGGACCAAGACTTGGACTTGGATCTACAGCCAGGGGCAAAGGGCTAAATAGCAAGCAGCATGATTAATGTCACATGAAGTTTGGCCCAAATTAGAAGACAGAGGATTGGCATCCCTTAACATATTGGACAGGAGGTCACCCTGGAAGAATGAAGACAATTAACATTTTCCTAGAACACATTTCCTGAAGTGTTAGGTACATTAACCTGACATAAAATATCATATGATCAGTGTGTCCGTTCACCACAGAGGATAAATAAGTTGGCAGACATTAAAGGCTGCTTGTTTGGATGTTCTGAACACCCTCCATCACTTCTGTCTGTGCTGTTATAGCCATCCTTGAAGGTAACGCTGCCACCTTGGGTTGAGAAATTGTAAAAGCTAGGTTTAGTTCCAAAGATAGGGCCCAGTCTTTCTTGAGTTATCACCTGAGTACAAAGTTTAGCTTTTGTACGTTTAAAAAATAACTGAGCACATATATTTAGAACATGAACTGAATTATAGTACTGTCACGCTTAAAAAAATATGTATTTTTGGCTATTGCCTCTCTTAGTGTTTCAAGGGTGCTTCACTGTGACTTTAAAAGCAAATTCTGCAGTAGAACTTCGCATGGTTAATTCCTGCTCCTGTATTTTTGCAGAACCTTTCTATTTTTAATTAATTCTACATATGGATCAGCTTAACTGTTGCTGATTAAGGAATCTGCTCATCTTTGGTAGATGCCTAGAGAGCCCTCACACTTTCTTATTTGAAAACTGAAAGTTGTTTGAAGAAAGCTTATGTCAGGTAGTTGAATCTGCAATGTATGAACCTTGAGAATATGGTGAGAAAATGCTTGAGGATTTCCTTTCTACACACAAAGCTGTAAAAGAAATTGCAGCTGGTCAAGTCATCTGTTTTATTTGCTGTCTTTTGAAAATGTTGACAGATTATAAATCTATTTTTATTGAAGACCAAAGCTTTTATCATAAAACACGTACATAATACTCTAATAGATAATGACTACAACTACAGGCTGCTACCCTTAGGCTTACAGTCAAAGACACATTAGGAAGGAAAGAAGTGGGGAATGAGCTGGATAAATGACTGAGAGCAGCATGAAGGCTGAATGGTGTTGCCAAAAAAACAACAACCAGTAGACAGTTTTCCTAATCATTCATCATATCATTCTAATAGTTGGTGAACCCCCTTTCAACCACATGGACACATAACCACATAACTCTCTACCCTCATCTGCTCCACCATCTACTGGTATAGGACGCATCAAACTGGAACAGAAGTTACCATTTTAATTGTTTAGCACATTCTAATGGACGCGGGTGGCGCTGTGGGTTAAACCACAGAGCCTAGGACTTGCCGATCAGAAGGTCGGCGGTTCGAATCCCTGCAACAGGGTGAGCTCCTGTTGCTTGGTCCCTGCTCCTGCTCACCTAGCAGTTCGAAAGTACATCAAAGTGCAAGTAGATACCACTCTGGCGGGAAGGTAAACGGCGTTTTTGTGCGCTGCTCTGGTTCGCTAGAAGTGGCTTAGTCATGCTGGCCACATGAACCAGAAGCTGTACACTGGCTCCCTCGGCCAATAAAACGAGATGAGCGCCACAACCCCAGAGTCAGTCATGACTGGACCTAATGGTCAGGGGTCCCTTTACCCTTTACCTTTAATGGACCTGACACTAAAGTCCTATGTCCCTACTTTACCTGGGAATCTTTACTACTTTATTCCACCAGGGTTATGCTACTTCTATAAAGGCAACATGGTTGCTGTTGAAGATAGCCAAGGAAACTGAATATATGTTGTTAATGGGAGGTGAAGATGTCAGAGGTTTAGAGAGGGACTTAAAATATGTGCATAAGTTGCAGCAGTTATCAATGGCAAATACAGTGAGACTCATAATTCAAGAAAAAATAGTGACCATAAAATTGCATGAAATACAGTCATCATTGAATGAGATGACAGCTAGGAGCTTTTAAGAAATATTTAAGGGGTATATAGGAGACAGAAGTTGGGATATCAGTCACGATATGACTTCTTTTCTTAATTATTTTTAATCTGGATTAATTTATATATAAAAATAAATGTTATGTTCTTATAACTGCATTAGACAATTACATCTGTGCTTAACAAAACATTGGTCATTCAAGACAATAATAATTAATATTTTAAAGACTTTCAGATTACCAGAATGTATGGAGAGAAGTCAATACAAAAATGTAGCTGAAGGGAAACAAGACTTGAAAATACTGATTTGTCCATCTTGAATAGAAATGCTACTAGGTTAACTAGTTAAATATTGAGAAATACTACCTTGGAATGTGACTGGAAACATGGTCCATAACTGTGTTGCAATTGTAAAAGGGAAAGATGATTTAATAATTCGTACCATATATTTTGTTAAATATAAACATTTGTTATTTATACATAAAGTTGTCTCCAAAAACTATTTATAAGCAATTTAGTTGTACCTAAAATCAATTTAGTTTCTCGCAGTCACCAAGTTTCATTAGTTTTCAATTGGCTCTCGCTACTACAGGTTTAGTTAAATTTTCTGCTAAATAGATTCTTTCAAATAGACCCCATCACGTAACCTCAATATGTACAAATTGCTGAAGTTGATCCCTTATAGTATGGACTGCAGTTTGTATTTATTTCAACCACCAATCTTAAGAAAAGGCTATAATACGACTTCCTTCTAACAGTTCAAAACCCTTACCACATTTCTTGTATGAAATAAGTTGAAAAATATCTTGATTTTAATTAGGTTCATTTAGGGTATTTATGAGAGAACATTTCAGGATACTAAGTTATTTTTTATTACTACAGTGTAGTTTTATTTATGATCACACTTATCCATTTTATGTACTGGATGCAATTTTGTGTCATGCAGTTCTCCCCTTTATATTACCTTCCCTGGGCTGAGCAGCATAATTGGATATTTCATAACAATTGCTGTTAAATTTTGAAAAAGATTGCAGAAATGCTGTTTCAGGGTCTGCTGTGCTTGTGCTTCTCCAGCGTTTTTAAGAGGTTTTCTTGGCAAAAGCAACCAAGGGAAGAAAATGATACACCAGCTCACAAAAGCCAATCAAGCCATTAATTTTCTCCTACTCTACCTTTTATGAACTATTTTCTATATTTGCTATGCTTGGGAGCCTTTGATGGGATATGGAACATATAAACTCAGTAAATATGTAAAATAACTTTATACTGCATGTATCTTCTATGGCAGCGGGTTGTTTTTTTTTAATATATGCATATACAAATTCATATCCTACTCTGGATTATTGATTTGGGGTTGCAACCCCTCCCTCTCCAATTTGGAAACACTAGTGCCCCCTTTAGAATATATGTACTCACAGCCACCTGGGAGCTACTTTTCTAGGAGCTGATCCATCTCTGCTGGGTTATAACTGAGCTATTTGGGCATGACAGATCACACAATCTTTCACACAAAACTGGCACTTTGCCAGGAGAATGGGGGCCGATTTGATTTTAAAGACCCATGGCTGGTCATTAACATGCTGCCCATGTGGATCACTTTATAGATAAGTGGTTCCCACATACTAGTGAGTGCATCTAAATGCTGTTTTCTGGGTGATTGTATAGGGTTATTGGTGGGATGTATTACAGGGTAGTATTTGGAACTATGGGACGCGGGTGGCGCTGTGGGTAAAAGCCTCAGCGCCTAGGGCTTGCCGATCGAAAGGTCGGCGGTTCGAATCCCCGCGGCGGGGTGCGCTCCCGTTGCTCGGTCCCAGCGCCTGCCAACCTAGCAGTTCGAAAGCACCCCCAGGTGCAAGTAGATAAATAGGGACCGCTTACTGGCGGGAAGGTAAACGGCGTTTCCGTGTGCTGCGCTGGCTCGCCAGATGCAGCTTTGTCACGCTGGCCACGTGACCCGGAAGTGTCTCCGGACAGCGCTGGCCCTTGGCCTCTTAAGTGAGATGGGCGCACAACCCCAGAGTCTGTCAAGACTGGCCCGTACGGGCAGGGGTACCTTTACCTTTACCTTTATTTGGAACTATATTTTTAGCTACTGTTTTATTTTTATGGTGATGTACAGTTAAAACCTAGTCTGTACTCAGGCTTTGATGTTTGTTGTATGAATTACCAGGGTGGAGAGTGATTCCCCTGGCTACTCTCAGTTTGTGCTTGTCAGTTCTATGTGCAGCCTATGCAACTCAGTGGAGGAGGAGCTGGGGCAACCAGGGTGTGTTTAGTGTAAGAGTCATGAGCAGGAAGGAAGGGGCAGATGGGACTCATCAAACTGGAAAGGTAGCCCATTTAGGAGAAGAAAAGCCCAGATCCTGAACATCAGCTGCCTTGCAGAATATATCTGGAAGAGGACCTTGGTCGGGCAGTGCTGATAACAGTGGTTTGACTACATCCTTGGGGGTGGACACTATTGTCTTTCGAGACAGACAGATGACAACAACAACAAGGGCAACAGGGTATATGGCAGAGACTGCTAATCAAGCTAGCTAAGGAAAAGGGGCCACCAACATTGAAGCAAGTGGACGAGGGAGCAGACTTGCTATACCATATTAAGATATGCAAGGATAACTTCGGTAATCCAGATCTGGATCAGCTCTGTGCTTATAGCTATTGTCCAATGAGATTTGATCATTTTTTCTAGGAGACTAGTCTGCCTTGGATCCAGATCAGAGGCTCTGTATCTGCTGGTGGGCCAGAGAGACAGACCTGGGATTCTGCTAGTGTACAGTCCACCTGCCACCCAGCAGTTTAGTATGGACTAGAGTGCCTAGAAGTTTTTGTTGCTTTTGTCACAAGGACCCTTAAATTGTACATAAACTGCAAGAAATCAGTTTAGAAGAAACCGTCAAAATGGTTAAGCATTCTTGCTTATTTTGATGGGAGTTTTGATGTAATTTTTATATTAAAACTATAAAATAATTAATGGACACAAAGTATCATTGGCCCAAATCCCAGACAAAATGATCTTCTTTGAGTCTCACTGAAATCAATAGGACATGTTAGTTGTGACTAATTTATGACCACTAATTTTAATGGGACTTTAAGGTGACTTACATTTTTGGGATTGGGGCCAATATGTCAAAGTTATGAATAGAAATGTGCCAATGTAGACTGAATGTCTGAGGTGATAACTTAGAAGAAAGTCTAAGGAATTCACAGAGGATTATGTTTCTCCAAACATTTGGAAGTGTGTTCTGATTGCTGTTTTGCTTATCAGTGGATATTATTTACTAAGATGACATATTTTTCCACTGCAAGAGAGATTGTACCATACAGTACTGGTAATTTTGCTTGCTTCCAAGTTCATTATTATCTCTTCAGTTGTATTTTATTAGCAGTTATGTTGTTGTACTTGCTGTTGCTTTACTACACACTTCTGCCTCTTTAAACCAAAGAAACGCATGCTGCACAGCTGCTAACCATTGTATATTTTACACAGCCTCTTTATGACACTCAAAGCAGCCAATCTGTCCAAGGACTGCTGTAGATTACATGCACTTGTGCAAAAAGAACATCCCTGATTAGGAAAGAAGTCTGAACTGTTACGTGCGTAAGCCTAAAAACGTTTTAGAGAATTCACATCCAGGGGAAAGTGACTCTGTCGTAGGGCTATAGGACCATGCTCTGTTGGCTGATTGTATTTCTCCCTTGACGTTGAACTAGTTTGGACAGACACACATCACAATGAATGCACAGTGTTTTTCTGGAAAGAGGACTGGCAGGGCCAGCAGTACCATGCTAGCGGTCGTGACCCTCCCAGCAGCAACATTTCTGCTTGTCGGGATGGGACAGATTGGCAGAAAGATTGGGGGAGCTCCAGGTATATATTTCCTTTAATCTATATATGAAGCATATAACCATACTTGGCATATAGATCGACCAACGCAGTAGATGTATTATTCTAAAGATATACTTGTAAAAAACTTTTGACCTTAAGACTCTAAAAGTAAATCTGTAGGTCATAGTGTTGATCTGCTTGTCAGTGTAAATTCTCTATGTCGAAAACCCTAAGAATAAAATGGGCAGGAGAATCTCATTGATGGAAGATTCATTTGGAAAGTAAAGAAGATAAGGCAGTGTTTAAACTGTGTGTGTGTGATAAAGACATTCTCGTAAAGATGTTTGGCATAGTGTAGCCTGCAGAGAGAGTCAACATGTTCCCTCTTGTGCATTGTAGATATGTCCATGAAAATAAGCATGACTGAAAACAAAAACCAATGAAGGGAATACTATAATGGGTGCACAGAACAACCCAGTTTTGTTTGCTAAATGAGCTTAAGCATGAAAGGCAGAGCTGGGAGTATATTAAGATGTGGGACGTGCTTGAATTATCAAACAGTATTTCCACATGTAAATGAGAAAATAAGCAAAATCTCTTCAGACAATGTAAATTCCGCGAAACAGGCTCCTGTAAAGCATTCTGTAATGTAATTGAACAGTTTGCGCAGAATGATTCTAGGCAGTCCATTGGAGTGCTCATATGATGGTGGCTGTAATCTTGAACATACTTGGCAGGGAGTATGTCCCGCTGAACATAGTTATCTGAGTATACATGGATAGGTAGGATAGTAGTATCCTACCTACTGTAAAAAAATCACTTTTACAGTGATTACTGTAAATGAGAATATGTGGAATACTCTTGCTCTGCTACCCACAGTTTATTCTCTTTTATAAACTGTATTGTAAGAATGTCATTACAGATGTGCACAGACCAACAAACATGCATGTGTGAAGGAAAGCTATGTACATAGCTGGAGTTTTCTTTTAAATTCTCACCACAGTACATCCCTGTAACTTCAGATGATAGATTTTGTAGCATGACAAGGACCTTGTCCTTAACATGAGACTCTTCCTCTCAGGGTTGTGGGTTCAAGCTGCATGTTGAGCAACAGATTCCTTGGACTAGATCACCCTCATGGTCCATTCCAACTCTGCAATTCTATGATTCTATGAAATTGCACAACAAAAGTAAAGCCAAGTGAGGCTTGAAGTTGCCACCTATCAGCTAATGATGGTGACTTCAAGCTTGCTTTCTGCTGGGATTGGCTGCATGATCAAGTTATTCAACAACAACAACAACAACAACAACAACAACAACAACAACAACAGTTATCCTCGGTTGGCTTGCAGTTATGTGACTAACCTAGGAAGGAAGCAGAAGCATTTATTGAAGAATGGTACTAAACATTCCATTGTTTAAGGGTGGGAAATTGTTCCCCCACCAATATATTGAAGCCTTTTAAACTAGAGTAATTAAGAAGGAAACTATTTAATTTTTGACAGGTAAAAGCACAACATTTTTGGAGAGTTATCAAAATATTTTATGCTTATGCAAAAAATAAATCTTGGCAGTTTAATGTAAAGAAGTCCCTCCCTCCATCTCCGTCTCTGTCTTGGAGGATCTACAAGTGTATTTCACATAACTGAACTGCCACTTCCTCCCAGCGGAGCTTTCAGAGTGTCATGGAGCACAATGTGTGAGATGATTTGAGTCTGCAGTGGTGCTGACATGAATAGCTGAAGTGAAATTTGATTTCACAGTTGTGCATGTGAAAATAAGAGCTTCATCAAGTGATTATAGGGAGCAGGCAGGTTTATATAGACAATTATGGTTTTTGTCAGGCTTTTGTTGGACTGGAACACATTGATATCGGCGATGCTGGCTGAAGGTAGTGGGAATGCAAGGTTGGCATTGACCCTGCACCTTTGTAGTTCAGATTCAGGTGCTTGAAGCATTCTGAACAATTCAGTAAAGGCTTCAACCTTTTTTTGCCATCTTTTATGCATTGCCCTGTATCATTTGAATCTCTTGTTGGGTTTCCAACCTTATGCACTTCTTAAAAAGTCAAAAGACTGAAGTTCCATATATAAGTTGAACAAATAAAGTAAAGGAACCCTGTGTCTGAAGATAAAATGGTAGGCAAACGTTACTGTGTTTCTAGTACAAGGCTTGCTTGTGAGTAATTGGGTGCTGATGAGAGACAGGGTTTATGTATTCCCCGAGGGCTAAAAATGCTGACTCCTTCCCTGAATTATTTTGCTTCATGTTAAAGATTATTGGTGAACATCTGGTTGAAAGCAGTCACATTCTGGTAACACATTTTATTTAACAAAATTTATATATCAGTTGATTTTAAGAAAACCTCTTAAGTGGTTTGCAAAAATAAAACATTAAAATTATGAATAATTTTAAACACAAATGGGAAGTAATCTGAATTCCCTCTAATAATGAAGCCTCATGGTTGACTCCATGTGCTCATGAAAAGGTGGACTTGGGGATTTGCATGTATGTGGCAGATACAAATAGGGATGGATATAGGATAGGATATAGGATATATGCTTTGTTCACAGTAACGTTAATGGTCTTAACTATGTCTGTATTGCCAAACCCAGATACTAGTGAGTCTTGCATAGTATTTTGGCAACCATAGTTTAAAATTATTCTTCAAAGGTGATAATGAATTGTATCCACCATACCTCTTGTGCCTCGCCACCTAAGTGGTGATTGTTTGGACACTGTCTCACATTTGCCTAGGAGAAGTCAGAGAACATCAACCTGTGTTTTGTATTTCAGACGCAGCTAGTCTGCAAAGAGACAACACCTAGGCATTGCTTTTAGGGGTGTATTTGTAGCTTTGTATTTTTTACTTTGTTAGGACTCACCATCAGCAGCAATAGTCCTTTCTTTTCTTGTTCCCCTTCATCCCAGTTCTTCCTCCTGCCATGGTTGACAATAAAAGTTTGACATTGTCCTGCTCCTGCTGTGTGCAACAGCCAGTTATGCTGCTCCTGCTGCCACTGAAGCTCCCTTTCAATTCCTCATGAGAAGCACACCTAATAAACTTGGCTTGCTGAGTGCAGAGGGAGCTATGCTTGATCTGTGCCTGTTCAGGCCTTAGACATTTGGAGAAGGCATAAGTGCAGCAGCCCCTGAGAAATGTGAAGCCTGACCAATCAGCTTCTATTGATGGGCCCTTTAGATCCCAAGGGCCACTGGTTGGTGCCCTGCATTACCAACCTTTGCTGCCAGCTTAGGGGTTCTTAAAAAGAGTCTGTCCCTATCCTCACTTATCCACCTTGATGGAAGGAAGGCAAGTCAGAAAGCAAAATTTGTACAGATGTGGGTTCTGCATTTCATTGTAAAATGTTTCATGGGTATACATTGATGGATGTTAGAAGAAAATATTTATATGAATCAGTAAGACTTGGTAAGGTAGACACATTTTTAATAAACAGCTTTTATTAAAATAACAACTTTAGTATTCTGCACTTTCATATTTCTACAATCTACAGCTTCTGTTTAAATCCACAGTTTGGTATCAAAGCTTACAATGAATGTAAAAATTAAATATATTTTTAAAGCATTCTAATACATGAAGCCTTCTAGTACATGGTGCCAGACTATTACTGTATAAGAGAAAATGTCCTTCATACCGATTGAATAATGTGTATATACAGTATTTGTGCAAATTGCTCAGAATATCCAAAGGGGGGGGGAATGGCAGGCATTAATTTGTGGATTACAAACATACAGGTGATGGTTTGATGGGTTAAAATCAAAATGTATAAGAGTGGCACATCCTATTAAAATTGAAAGTTAAGAATTTTATACAAGTTCTCAATCAATAAAACAAATTGCAACACCCTGACTTTAAACATATGTTGCATTGCATATATACATATATAAAGGGACTCCTGACCGTTAGACTGTGAGAATTAATCCAATGTGATTGCAGCTTCATCAGTCTGTCCTGTTACAGTGAATCTTAGTTGTGATAACATTATAAAATATTATTCCCAATACTGGCAAGATTGTAACCATCAAGTTGGGCTCTGTGTTGGCCACCGTCCCTTAAATTTATCATGTAGGTGAATCATTCCAGCATGTCCAATCCATCCACTTTTGCAGCCAATCCTGCTGTAACACGTGGTCATATGGCTTTTAATGACAACTTAAATTGCTTCATGATTCCAGTTGCAATGTTCTTTTGGTTCAGCAATGCATCCTAATATATATTTTATCCATGTAGAAACTCCTAGGGTCAAGCTTTAGTTTTGTGGAATTTTCTAATCTTCATGTAGTTGAGAATTAATTACAACCAGGAAGAAAGGCAAGCAAAATCCTGAGTGTATAACTGCTATGGAACCTAAGTTGACTCCCAGGTTGATTCCCAAGACATGGAAGTGCCTTTGGCCACCTCTGCACTGAAATCAATTACATTTCAGTTGTTCGTCTGATTTTTCAAACAAGCAAACAAAAATAGTCCAAGCAATATTATTTAAGTAAAAACCATAACTTAAAGATTCAACCCATTGTTTGACTTAATGGATTTTAAATTATCTTTCCACCTATGGAGCTATCCATCTGAAAGACTTATTAAATTGTGTGTGTGTGTGTGTGTGTGTGTGTGTGTGTGTGTGGCAATTTTCCAATGTCTTGTTAAACTGAGGACTTTAATTAAACTGGCTGATTTATGTTCCATCTGGATACAAGCAGGATCATGCTGTAAAATGAGGGAAACAGCTGGAAGATATGGGGACATAATATAAATTGTATTCTGTAAGGAATTTCATCCATCTTATGGTAACCAGGTTCACAGGCTTATATTTTATACAGTGCATTTCAGTTCCCGTAGGCCTTATCTGTACTATGGTTTTATGTTCATCAGTACAGAAAACATCTGGAAATTTGTTTAGGTGTGGTATTAACCATGTAGAGAAACTGTCCCATTTTAGTAACGGCCCGACTACCATACTTTATCATTTAATATACCGGTAATTCTAAATATTGCCACGGATAGAAATGACAAAACATTTCTTACTTTTCTGTTTTGTCCTTTCTCTGTGGTTCCAAAGTTAAGTTTTTAATTTACTCACCCAGCAGTATTTGTGTAAAGTTTTGTACAATTGTACAAATTCGTAATGTGATTCAAAGGAGAAAATGAAAGGCCAAGATATCAAAAGCTATTTAGGCGCACATACTATATATTTTGGAAAGTGGTTTGTCTATTTGCTATGCATTTGGACACCTCTCAAGATACCATAACTGGATTTTGCATGATGGCTCCTAAGGATTAAGGAGCATGTTTTTGTCCATATTTGGATACATTTGGGCACCATTTTGAATCAAGATGGAACGTTTTAAAACTACTGATTTTAACTACTGATTTCCAAACAGCAGCAATGTTTGGTTTCTTATAATTCCCAAGCAGCACAGGGCATGAGGATGCTAGTACAATAGAAATATGGGCCTCTTTTGGTTTGCTTTTATTTCGAACATCTTATAAAATATATTGTCTTCAGTACCGATAGTGAATTTAGCAGAGCTTTACATGAAAGCATTGCCCAGAAATTCATGGGTCGGTATTGTACTTGTGTACCAGTATAAATAAACAGCAGTCAGGGAAAGTCTAGCAAAGGAGAACTAGCTAAGTCTCTTTGCGTTCCGAGGCCCCCAAGTCCTTCTCCCAAGTAAATAACTTCACAATGACATATATTTTTGGTTTAAGTTATTGGGCAAAATTTAGGCCACAACTTCATTGATTACAGCAAAGTGAGTGGTATTGGCTTAGGCATTGGCAACCGACTATAACTGACTCCTACCTCTCTGGCAGGTAGTCTGAAAGGGTAAACACCAAACAAGGGAGCAACATTGATGAAGACCAACCCTGTTGGTCTTCATCACCCTGGGGTTCCTGTGGTCCTGGCATGGCCCTTGCCCCTCAACCGGACTTCAGACGAGATCCAGGACCCTCAGATTCCTTTACTGGAATACCCTTATTCATGGAGAGGCAGGTGATGGCTGCACCTCCCCTCCCACACACTTCACTAAGCCAATGCCTAACTACCAAACCTTACAAAGTTGTGACAATTCCTACCCGGCCCCTGTTCCAAAACAGGCAGCCAACCAGCATCCGAAGCAAGGCCAATGCAGCAACCTATAAATAGGGACATGAGGGTGGGTGTTCAGCAGCGCGAAGCAAGTGCCTTGGCCACGTCGCGCTGCCACTTTTAAAGGCCCCCCCAATCACACCACCTGCCTCGGATTGGCTCAAACGGCCTGGTGTGATTGTGGGGCCAAAATGACAGGCCTGGGACACGCCCAGCACCTACCACCTAGCGGGGGGGGGTGTCTCAGGGGCCCGAACGCAACAAGGACCCTCATTAAGGAGGTTCCCATTTGTTAAAATTAAGGTATTCCTTCATTAGTGGAAAGAGACAAATGATGTCTTATAGTATACACTTTTGCACCTAAAGCTAAAAATCAAAGTGATACCTCACATTTGCTTTGCATTGTGTGTAAACAACACAGATAGATGAGGTTCAGGTCAGGAAAATTTTAAAACTCCCTCCTTACTTGAAGTGGCATGCATAGTTGATAGAGTAGCATCTGCTGAGCTTGAAATAAAGAACTGGTGAGGAAAATACTATTGTAGACAATTCTTTTATGAAACGACCATGTTTTTGGCAGCACAAGACAATGTCAACTTTCCAGTTTCATATAACTGTTTTTCAGTCTGAAATTTCCCCTCAAAACTGAATGGTAATTTTGTATATCCAAGAAAACAAAGGAATGTGGCATTCATATAATTAATTTGCTTCAGCCACACTAAATGGTGTTTTCAAATATGTCAGTATGGAAAGACATAACAATGTACTCTCCCATTTCAGAATTGTGTGAATTGTGAAGAATTTTTTATCAAATCTGTCAGAAACTGCTACTGTTGAGTGATTTATGAATTATTGCTTAATTTAAAAGGCAGGATACTGTTTTGTTAACCTAATGCCATTTTTATTCCAGTATCCCAAATAAGAATTAAATGAATGACTTCACTAGAGGACAGTTATGACACAGTTGCAGTTTAATATGGTCTTATAAATGAATTCTTGGACCATGGGATAATTAACTTGTCACTGTGTGAAAGTCCTTAACTTTTACTGCTCTGAATATTACCTTGAATTATGAAATGCAATCCTTCTCTTGTATTACAACAACCTTTTTTTTTTAAAAAAAATCATTGTTACGGACTGGGAAGAATTCAGACAGTATTGGATTACTCTGAAATGCAGAATTTTCAGGTCACAGATTAATTCAACCTCTCAAGAACAGTTGCTCAGATATTGAAAAGGGAAGGTCTTCTAGGGATGAGGATGAAATCTGTGCAATGGAATTTAACATACTCTTCTTATAGTAATTTTGATTTTTGAGCATCAACTAACTGCATGCATCTTGTGTACATGAACTATTCATGGGGCTTTTGAATTGATCTTTTGAAGCAAGCCCCTATTGAGAAACTGTCCTTTTGATTTATTCACTATGCATAGTCTTAAATGTTGGGAAAATCCATTTCAGAAGCACATGTGAGTGAAATTATCCATTTGGCAAATAATAAGATAAACAAATTCATTCCTGGTTCAAGAAGATGTCTTCATATTCAGATTAAGCTCTCTTTCATTTCCATACAACACTAGTTTTGGTTTAGTGAATGGCATCTAATTGTCAAAACTACATTTTTGGCTGATTGGATTTGGTTCATTTTCTTCCTTTTCATTCCCCACTACCCTCAATCCTCAGTTCAATTTTCCCTTTGCAAAGAATGAGCTTCTGGTCTTTTCAGTGGGAAGTTAAGCTTCAGTGATACTGAGTAATTGCCTTTACAGCTCACATGCACTTTGAATTTAAAATTTAATCTGTTCAAATCAGCTTGCATGACAAGCGGCTTGTGCTTAGCATGTTGCATGAATGATTCAGTAGATCGTAATAGCTACCTTAGTAATTTCTTATGAATGATTGGAAGTGATCGCATTACTAACACTACTGGTAAGCGTCTTTTCAAGAACTGGTATTCCACAGCAAAATTCTGTCAGACGGTCAGAGAAAAAGGCATGTACTCCCCCTCCCAGCATTTGAAAAAGGCACTTGAGTGTTTCCAGGCTGATGGAAGATATTTGCCTGTTACAGATTTACTAACCAGACAGATTGTTTGGGATACTGAACTGACAACCACATTACAGAGCAAAATAGCTGCCAGTTTGCATATATACCATTGCTCCAGGAAAGATGAGCCTTTCTAGCAGCTCTAGACCATGCTTTTCATCACCAAGATTGGATAAGTTCACACTGTCTAGATTCACTTGATTTCCAGCCACATGGTAATCGTACACATGGCAGTGAGGAACAAGGGATGATCAGATTCATTTCTCCTTTTTAATAGCACTTGGATTGGTTTATTTGTCCAACAGCAATAATATTTACAATCAGAGGTTTATGTCTCATATCCAATGCATTCCAAATATGTTTAAGTCATACAAAATGCAGGATGAAAAGAACACAGTTTATTTTCCTGTTATGTTAATCAAAGACTAAATAATGAATGGGGATATAATTAATCTCCTGGAGCCAAACAATTCCCCTCCAAAATCATTCCAGAAATTGTAAATAATCTTCCAAAGCACTGAAGTAACGAATGTATTCAAAATTCATTCTAATAGATTCCATGTTCCGTGTTGAATTTGCTCTCTGTTACCATATGAAAGAATGCTGCATTTTATAGTTGATGTTGTAAGACGATCTGAGTGATGCTCAGGTACTAAAAGGGCAGGACATATTCTTTCATAAAAATGAATAAATATATTGAACTTGGTTGAGTTCCTTGTCAAAAAAATGAATATAAAATACTGAGTCATATATTAAGTTCTGACACTTTCCCTTTTTCTTTTTATCTTATCACAGCAGTGATTTTCTGTTGTGTCCATCCATAGTTAGAACCAAGATAATCCTCTAATATGGGAGAAGACCTGCTGGCTGAATATATCCAAAATAACTTTTAAACTTTCCATAAACAATATGTATGGCCCAGCTTCTCACCTCCAGGAGTAGTAGAAAGAAAGCATGTGCTAACAAAAGCAATATGGGACAAAGGATAATTTCAACTTTATACTTCACATTACATTCAGTATTCTAGTAATCCTTAAAACCTTCAAAGGGAATGGAGCCTTAGTGGAATGCTTAAAACCTCTCAGGAATGTTTTATGCAGGTGCAAAGGTGCCAACAGCAACATGGTGGCGCAGAGAGGGCTGTGACCAAATTGCCCTACCAACAGCATATACAGTATTTTGTGCCTAGAGGCCTGGCTTCTGAGAGAGAAAGCAACAGGGCCAAAGGACCTTCCCCCCCTCTCCCTCCCCCTAATGAGATAGTTGCTTGGTGGTGGTGGTTTTTAAAAACTGTTTCCTTTCCCTGGAGACAGATTGACAGAAACCTTTCAGTCACTGAAAATGTATAGACAGGAGAAAGATTAGAACTCTGCCTTTGCAGGTTTGGGGTCTCCAGTATCTTGGCAGGCATATGCCTCATTTTGCCCATAAGAGAAGCCTCCCCTGACACAGAAAGGAATAAAGGTGGGCAACATTAGCTCCTTCACTTGGCAGGTGGTATGGCACTTCTGGACTGGGCAAGCCTGATGTAAATACTAGAAGCTGGGCCTTCTGTGCTTCCCTGATTAGCAGAAGGAGAGGTTCTGTCTTTTGTATTTCAGACTTCAGCACTGGCCTCATGGACCCACCGTGGGAAAATTATGCTCTACATCTGTTTTCAGATATGTTCACACAGAGGCCTGGCCATCCAGTGAGTTTATGGCATATCTGAGATTTGAATCAATGTCTTCTCAGTTTAACCACAGCATAAAACCAGTTCTGACATGCAGCTCTTTGCAACATGATGTCATTAATATACTTCTGTTATCTGAAGTAGGCAGCTACAGAAATGCCTGCTTGAGTGAGCCAGTTCCTTCTAAGGTGTCCTAGCATTTTGCCTTTATAATGGTACAGTTGTACCTTGGTTCTCAAACACCTTGGTACTCAAACGTTTTGGCTCCCGAATGCCGAAAACCTGGAGGTAAGTGTTCCAGTTTTCGAATGTTTCTTGAAAGCCAAATGTTCTATGCAGCTTCCGCTTGAGTGCAGGAAGCTCCTACAGCCAATTGGAAGCCACACCTTGGTTTTTTAATGGTTTTGGGAGTCAAACGGACTCCCGGAATGGATCAAGTTTGAGAACCAAGGTTCCACTGTAATGATAAAAATTATTTTTTATGTTTCCTACCATTTTTTATGTTTCCTACCATTTACTGGATTTTTAAATCTAATCTTTGAAAACTGTGTTGTGGGCTCTGATTCTTGTAGCCCATATGACCCTTGGTGTGCATTTTGTTTCAGGTCAAGCACATGCTTGAGGTTTCTATTGTAGGGTCAGATCCAGTGTTGTTTTACTAAAAAAAGAGGAGCTGGAACTCACCATGAACACCTCCCTCGTTCTCTTAGAATGGTAATGGCGCCCACCCAAGAGGTGCTGCTGGAACTGAGTTCTGGTGAGTTCTGGCTGAAAAAAAAAGCCCTGGTCAGATCTATTCAGCATACTTATATGATATAAAAAGCAAGCAGTGCTAATTTTAACAACACACAAATGATAATTATTTATGCATATATGCAGTAGGTTTGATTACTGTGTACATATCTAATCAGAAATGTAAGCCTTTAGTTTGGAGCTTGGGGTATTGCTATTTGGAATTGGCATAAAAGAGATGGAAATACAAATGGGGACTTTGAGGAACGTTGCTACTATTTCAACACATAGTCCTTTCAATATCTGTTTTTCTTTTACTACTGGAAAAGCCATTTTCACAGATGACAGGTTTACAGGTAAATTAGTCCTTTCCTATGGGTATATTCTCCTTCTTTTTGAAGGTATGTTCAAAGTACTATTTCTCATTTTGTTTGTACTTAGGAATACGTTTTAGCATATTTTCCCTTTTTTCATAGAAATTAACTAGGTGTGGTATGTATTGGAGTTTTCTTTTTAGTTGAGAGTGAGCCAGACATTGTGTATTTCAGTACACCATATTTGCACTTTACATACCATACCTTACGCAGACAGATGCTCTGGATTTATAAGTTTGAATTCAAAGTTTGCAGTACTCAAGTGTGTCATTTTGCATTAACTGAGTAATTATCTGAGAGAAGAGGAAGGGAAGGCTGGGAAAACTGTCAGCATCTTCATGACTGTTGATGATCCAGCTGGAGAGTGTATACTGCCCTTCGTCTGTGGTTTAGAGGCCAATTGTAGGGTTGGCAAGAAGGAAGGTATTTTGGGTACTTGGTACAAGGATCACAGACAGACCCAAGAAATCTTTGGGATGTTGTGTTATCCATTAGAGGTTGACACCCAATTCTTTTGCTCCTTCTACGTGTGTATCACATGAAGGAAATTAAAATGTGCAACAGGGCTGTGGGAAAGGATGGCATTACTTGCCTTACTCCTAATGTGTCTGAAAGGGGAATCCTACAAAGACTATTTGTGTGTGCCCACAGCATTAAGAATGGGTTAAGAATTCATGTATAGCCTTTTTCTTCCACACACTCACACCTTGTGAGTGCCAGTAGCACCATGTGACCTTGAGGCAGGACCAGGGATGTGTCCTGCAGCCACATTTTGTGCAAAATTCACCTTAATGAAATGCACTCATGAAGGTTGCTTAATTTTTCCTTTTTATCAAATTCAGGTAGTGCAGCTGCAGCCGAGGTGCTAAATCAATGTTTGGCCATAGTAATGGATGGGATGTGGGCCAATAAACTGAAGTATTAATAGGTATGTGGTTCAAATGCTGAAGAGAGTGGTGTGCTAAATAAGGTTGCTGCCCTTGAAATTGTTTTGCAGCTCATGTATGCTCCCTTCAATAATCTTCATTGTTATAGTGGCTGCTAGATTGCTAACAGGGATGGAGTGTTTTGATCATTCAGTTTATTATAGCCTCTGGCAGCTCATGAACAGAACTTGTAAACTTGGGTGTTTGTGAAGGCGTTTCGGAAGGAGTTTGAGGGGGAGGCCTGGAGTGCTGTCCCATGGTGTACATAGGACAGAGACAGAGAAGTTGAGGGAGCTGTTGCTGGTTACCTGAGCCATGTTTGTCTTCTACCTGAGAATGTGCTAAACTACACCTGCAGCAAATGCAAGCAGGTTCCTTGTGGGAAGAGAAAGTATAGCAACTTGAGGCCTGCCTATCCACATTTCAAGTAAGATGAGGAATTTCTCAATAGAGCAGAGTGGACTATCATTGAACAACAGCCTTCTGCAGGTATACCTCCTATCTAATGTGAGGTGGGAAAGAAGCAGCGAGAGTACCTTCTCAGGGGCGGTTCACCTGCTGCCTACTTGTCTGTCCCTTTGTTGCCAAGCAAATATCTCCCCTAATGAACTTTTTAGATACAATTTTAATTCTGCTGAATTTTATGCTTTATTTATAATTTTTTGGCTTTTAGCTTATTTTCTTTTTTGTGTTTACATTTTTATTATTTCATTCAAACCAGATTTCTAGATGTTTTCCTTACTGCAAGAGGCTCATTTTCGGTGCCTTGATCATAACCTTCAGCCACCAGGCAAAAACCTTTTTATTGGTATTGATTTGTTTTTCTCTGTACCTCTGTGTTTTAATCTCTGTTTTTACATTACTTAGGTTTCCAACTTTTGTTGTTGTTGTTGTTTAGTCGTTTAGTCGTGTCCGACTCTTCGTGACCCCATGGACCAGAGAACGCCAGGCACCTCTGTCCTCCACTGCCTCCCGCAGTTTGGTCAAACTCATGCTGGTAACCTCGAAAACACTATCCAACCATCTCGTCCTCTGTCGCCCCCTTCTCCTTGTGCCCTCCATCTTTCCCAACATCAGGGTCTTCTCCAGGGAGTCTTCTCTTCTCATGAGGTGGCCAAAGTACTGGAGCCTCAGCTTCACAATCTGTCCTTCCAGTGAGCACTCAGGGCTGATTTCCTTCAGAATGGAGAGGTTTGATCTTCTTGCAGTCCATGGGACTCTCAAGAGTCTCCTCCAGCACCATAATTCAAAAGCATCAATTCTTCGGCGATCAGCCTCCCTATGGTCCAGCTCTCACTTCCATACATCACTACTGGGAAAACCATAGCTTTAACTATACGAACCTTTGTTGGCAAGGTGATGTCTCTACTTCTCAAGATGCTGTCTAGGCCTGTCATTGCCCTTCTCCCAAGAAGCAAGCGTCTTTTAATTTCGTGACTGCTGTCACCATCTGCAGTGATCATGGAGTCCAAGAAAGTAAAATCTCTCACTGCCTCCATTTCTTCCCCTTCTATTTGCCAGGAGGTGATGGGACCAGTGGCCATGATCTTCGTTTTTTTGATGTTGAGCTTCAGACCATATTTTGCGCTCTCCTCTTTCACCCTCATTAAAAGGTTCTTTAATTCCTCCTCAACTGGCTGCATTTAAAAAACCCACACCTGTTCCTAGCTTATTTCAGTGTGGTTTAACTGTCATATTTATTGAGATATTGCTTATTATTATATATTGAACTATATGGTTAGACATCTTGGGTATATCTTTATGGAAGGTTGGAGTATAAATGTAACAAACAAATAAATAAATACTCTTTGTAAGCATACTTGGGAATGTGATTCAATGTGATCTGTCATGGAATAGTTGGACGTAGAGAAATGGTGGGAGGAACCAGCTGGGGAACCATCAAGGGAAGGAGAAGTGGTGGTGGGACAATGATGGAGAAGAGGGACAAGACTGGGAAGACAAGGTGTCAGAAGCTGAAGAGGTAACAGGGCTTAGTGAGCTGGGAGAGGCTGTGGCAGAGAAAAATCCAGAATCAGAGGTAGAAGGTGAAGCTGGCCAGTGGGATGAGGGAGGCCTGGCAGAGATTAGTCTGGCTGGTGAAAAGTCATAGATGTCTTCCCTTCCTGCTGTGACAAGCTCCCCTCTGCCCTGTTTACCAGAACTAGAAGTGGGCTGAAACAGATGGAGCAGCAAACAGGCGCTCAGTCTCCGATTGCTTGGAAAAAGCCCTGGAGTGGAGGGGACAGCTGTGGGGAGGTAGGGACTTTCAGTTTTGCCAACTAAATCATGGGATAAGACCTTCGGGGGTGAGAGCTGCTGTGCTTATTAGGCCTGACACTCAAATAATAATAATAATAATAATAATAATAATAATAATAATAATAATAATAGAACAGTCTTGATGGAAAAAATATTGATTTTTAATTTGTTATCTGATTATGTATTTAGTTTTGAAATACAACTTACTATGTTAATGGAACAACAAACTTAATAAAACACATAAAACTGCATAATTGGATTGGAGTACATAGAAACTGTATGAGAAATCTATTTTTGGATTTTATCTTTGCATATTAGTCTATGCTATGGCAATGATTTTTTTTTAAAACCCCCAACCCTGACTCATATATCTCCAGGAGAGTTGCTAAAACACCCTAGCAATGCATCTGGCCCAATGTTATGTTATGGCATGAGTAGTTCTTAAGTGCATTGCTCCACCCTAACAACAGCCAATGTACATTATACACAAATAATGAATTCTGAGTGTCCACCCCAAAGTAAGGTTTGGTTGGCCATAGATCATATACTCACATACTTACAAAAGAATGTCCTCTATGAGACTCTGTGCTATTGTACTCAGCCCACGCAGATGCTGATAACTGCCAATATAGGTAGGTATTTTGAATTCAATTACTAAATCTAAAATTGTTTTCTGTAAGAAAATATCTTTTCGGTTTCCAAGGGAGGACCCTCAGGAAAGTCTTAGACTGTAGCACAGGAGGAAGTACTGCTTGAGGAGACAGGATAATTGCTGAAAATATGCTTTCAACTACCCCCCCCCCCGACTGCAATCCCCACATCACATCAGTGACCTTTTCTGGGAGTTCCCTGACCTTCAGGAAAGAAATTTGGATGGAGCACAAGAAGCTGCAGTAAGCAGGAGGCAAGATATCTTTCTTGGAGACATCTGCTTGCTTAATGAAAGGTGCAACCCAGAGATTAAGACTTCTGTACAGTACATTGAATCCTTCTCCCTTCCTGATACCTTATAGACTTCTATTGCATATATTGTATAACTAACTGATCAGAAAACTTTTAAATAGGTTATTATCCTTTCCTGACTTTCCAATACATACAAAAACTCAAGTATTCTGTAGTGTCATGTACTAGGTGTCTCACATCTATAATTAGCGGGTACTTAGGTTGTAGTTCCATTTCCAGTCTTGAATGTAGTTCTTAAGCAACTGTCAGGCTTTCGCTAAACATTTTGACAGAAGCCTTTTGAGTTTTCAGTGAATTGATACTTCAGTGTCTTAAAGTGTGTGACACTTTGTGTCATAAAGCTGTAATTTATTATTTTTGCCTAATGCTATTAGAATGAAGAAACCTTCCTGTCTCAGAATGCTGATATAGTTGCTTATGCATAGTGTGCATGGCCTTCAGTAATCCAAATAGACTATACTTTTGTGAGCTATTGTACACAGCAGGAGCTTATTTTGAAATGCACTACAGTGATACCTTGGTTTACAACCATAATCTGTTCTGGAGGTCCGGTTGTAAACCAAAACAGGTTGTAACACAAGGTGCGCCAATGGGACCTCAAAAAATAAATTAAAAAAATTGATTGTAATCCCCCAAAAAGGGACATGTATTTCCAGGTTTGATGTGGTTGTAATCCAAAACAGTTGCAAACCAAGGTACCACTGTACTCAGGTTAATCATGGGCTATAAGTGATTCCCAACTGTAATGGTGCTATTTTATTGCTACAAGGGTGGTGGGCAACATATTCTATACTTTTTAGGAGTAGGATGACTAAATTCTTGCAGGAGAAAGGGGATGTAATGTTTGTAGCATCAGCAGGGAAGTCTGTTTTTACTTTTGAAATACTGCTTTTGCCACAATGGAGACAGCACTCATAGCAATGTTTAGGACCAATTCACCTCACAGAAGAACACTATGCTGGGATGTCTGGGGCTTCCAGATGCATCGTAGGTGGGGACGGGGGATGGGGGACTGGGGTGGATATGGCTGCATCCAGAAGGACAGTGGTGGCAGCCATAGTATCTTTCTGCAGAGGCACTGTGGGATAAAATGGCCCCAGACAACACTAGAGAAGTGCCTGCTGATATTCTATATGGAAGCCCACTGCCTCTGTTTTGCCAGACAAGTAAATATTGTAGGTACCCTCCTTTTTCATCCCCTCTCCCCTTACAAATGTATTAAAACATTCAACTGGGACTTTCAGCACAGTGTTAAACAAATAATTATATTTGCAGTGCTAACCTTCAGCTGCATTTCAGAAATTTCTTTGCCATTGAGCCAATAGTTGATGCCTTTCATAATTGACAGATGAGCTATAAGTAATAGCTACTGCAAGAGGACAGTGATTGGCAGGGCAGGGTGTGTGGCTTTTGTGTTACACTTTTACCAAACATATGGATCCAATATTCCATTAATTAATTTGTTTTATAGAAAGATAAAGAAATATTTTAAAAACTCCTTTCAATCAGGGTTTTGATTTCCCCATCCATCCGAAACATTTTCCTGGCAGAATGGTTGGAATTCTTTCCATGAGTGGCAGATTTTATATACTGAAGAGAGATGCTTCTATTCTGATAGCAGATCATTGTCTTGAGATCTATGAAGTATGTGTCTGTGTGCTCACACTCTCTCATGCACACATCTCCCCCTCCCAAGAGGCATTTCCATAGCAACTTGTGCATGATTTTGACTTGTCTCAAATGGAGCACATGCCATCTACTGGTGATTTTCAAGAGTTGTTGGTCGGCTAGAAAATAAAATGGTTCCTAAAATGCTGAGCTAGTGTTTTGTTGCCTCATTATGATGTGGTGGTGGGGAAAAAACATAATTGTAGCGAAGCTCACATTTTAAGGCAAACTAGATGTCTGATTAGTATGTAGCATGCAGTTCTGTATCATATTCCCCGCCCCAGCCATTCTTACTTGAAAGGCAGTGTGCAGGGAAGAATGCCTTATCTCTTCAAAAGTTCTCATTGGTTCCTAGCTGCACAGGTCTGGGAAATTTCTGATCCAACTGCAGTGGGAAAGTAAGGGGGAAAGCCTTCCTGCCCTGGGGTTGCGGTGCTCATCTCGCTTTATTGGCTGAGGGAGCCTGCGTACAGCTTCCGGGTCATGTGGCCAGCATGACTAAGCTGCTTCTGACGAACCAGAGCAGCGCACGGAAACACCATTTACCTTCCCGCTGGAGCAGTCCCTATTTATCTACTTGCACTTTGACGTGCTTTCGAACTGCTAGGTTGGCAGGAGCTGGGACCTCACCACCGACCTTCTGATCGGCAAGTCCTAGGTTCTGTGGTTTAACCCACAGCGCCACCCACATCCCTAAGTCAGCCTCATATAGTGATTGGCTAATCCTGTACTGTCCAAAGGGTGGATGGGCTGTTGCTGACACTGAAAAGGACGAGGGTGGAGTCTCTTTGCAGGAAACAACTACCCACCTCCCAGCCAGGAAAGCTATGCAAAATTTCTTCCTCACAGAGGCTGGGCTGGCTACACTTGCTGTGTTTGTAATAAATGGCAGCGTATTCTGATGTCTTAACAAGAGTGAGAAATGGGTTTTGCTTCTGAAAGGGCTTGGTGCTTTCTGACATCTACATTATTCCACTAAATTAGATTATCTAATGCGCTTTCCAGATTAATCCCTAATTTTAGATTTTGCAATGACAATTTTTGTCTGGCCTTGTTTAGCCTTTGCTTTACAAGCATTTTGCAAAAATAGAATAGAACTGGAGAGAGGGAAAGGGGTTTTAATGACATGTATGGTTATTTTCCTTTTAATAATACAGATTATTAGAGAAAGCAATGTGTTTGTTTTATATTCTATGCTGTTCTCCTTAATAAGATTAGAGGAATTAACATCATGTATCTGAAATATATGCAAAGCCCAGAAAGAATTGGTAATGATCTGCAAAGTCAGGTTGGATTAATACTGTGAGAAATAAAAACCTAGAGGTTTTGAAGATGTTGCTGGAGGCCACCCCAATCACGAGCTCTGTGAGATTTCAGGGGTTCAAGGCACTTACCCAGTGGTTGTACTTTTGTGAGTGGGGATTGTGGTGTTTTCATGATATATGGTTTATTTACACATATATACAACCTGAGCCTACAGTGGAGGGGTTCATAGCATCAACACCCCAAAAGGGTCTTGTTTTTCCATAGCCACAGCCTTGGATTCAAGAAGAGACCCAGCATGATGTTCTCTTCTCTCTCTCTCTCTCTCTCTCTCTCTCTCTCTCTCTCTCTCTCTCTGCTTTTCCTGCCTGCTGCTTTTGCATGCAGCTTCTAACTCACATAACTAATCTAAACTATAATTTGTTATTTTTTGGGGGGGATGCATTTGAGGTCTTGCACAAAGCCCCCTTGATCCTTCATTCTCTTAATGACCTATTATCCAGTGCTCACCTCAACTCAAGAAACTAGCCTGGCTTAATTAGCTTTTAAGAATTGCTGGATCCGGGGATTAGAAGTGTCTAACACCCCAAGCCTTGATTAAATTCTAACACTTGCTAGATTCATGAATTTATAGAGGTCTAGCACCCATGAACTCATAGCAATACTGTATTGGTTAGTAATGTCTCTTTTTTCTAAGTAGGTTTTTTTATATACCCTGTGTGATATACCCTTAGAAAAATGCTTTTCAGAGATGCTGCTTCTATATGTCTGGATTGATTCTATTCTATTTCTTTCTGACATGCCAATCCAAAGCAGAATTAGGCATATTTAATTGAGCTTAGGTGTTCCTCTATCTGCCCAGGTCATTAGTCCAACTAATGATTTTAGGGTTGTATTCTGACATAAGTAGAACTGCATCAGCATTTTCTCTTAACTGACTGGGTTTATTTTTAGAGAGAAAGAGACAGACCAAGAAATAAAGAAACAGAGTGGGGAGATGAAAAGGAGGAAGAGTTTCTTTATCTTTAATAGTTGTGCAGAAGTTATTTTCTTAGGTGTTTCCCCCCCCCCACCCTTGATTGACAAGCTGTATCTGTCCAAAGTGCATCCTGTATGCAACTCTTTAAAAGGCAGGGGTCTTCCTGTCCTTTAATATGACCACCCTAAACAGAGAAGGTGAAAAAAAGGCATAAATGGTAAAAAGAACATCAGAAGTGGATCTGTGATGCAGTTTCTGATGAGATATGGGTCCTGCTCTGAAAAGGCTGGCAAGGCATAGACTACCTTTTTCAAGAGAGAAGGTATCGGTGGCATGAACGTGCTGCCAAGTCCACATGACAGATGGCAAATTAATATTTTACAGCTTGTGAAAGCTGCTTCAGACAAGCAGAATTTTTTGTTCTTAGCTCCCTGATGAACAGTGTGTTTGCATCCCTGTTTTGGTGTGTAGAAGTGTTAGATTTGGCCTTACCCTCAGAGGCATTCCCCCCTCCCCTGCTGTGAATATTAAAAGAGAGGGAAATGAAAATATGAGCTGACATAATTTTGATTCTAGCAGATACGTTCACGCTAACTCATGCTGTAACTTTTCACCTAGAAACCTGCTGACTTTTTCATCCCTGTATTCTGCGCTTTGTCCTTATGTTTTGATTTAATGTATTGAAGTCAACAGCAAAGAAGATTAGAAGTGCCCACCTGTATCTCTTTCTCTCTGTTGAAGAAGCAGAACAATGGCTCAGGCCAAAACAGTCAGGACTTCTAGAGACAAGAGCTAGTGACTTCAAGAGACAGTAAAGGAAAGTTAAAACAGATTTTAATATTAGATCCACTGAATTTCAAAGCAAGGCAAATAAATACTCTTCTTGCATTATAACCTGAAATGTAATCCATTGTTGGAAATAGTTTAACTATGTGCTTTCTTCTATCTGTTCTGGATCTTCCAATGTCCAACTTCATTGGATGTCTACAAATTCTAGAGTTCTGAAGGATGGAGAAAAACTTTTCCATATCCACTTTCACAATGCCATGCATAATTTTCTAAACTTCTATCATGTGACCTCTTAACTCCCCTTTTCTCTGAACTAAAAGGTGTCAGATGCAGCAACCTTTTTCTGAACCTTTCTTAAAACTCTGTATCCTATTTGAGGTGAGGCAACCAGAACGGCACACAATATTCCAAATGCAGTTGCACCATACATTTATATAATGGCATTACGATACCAGCAGTTTTGTTTTCAGTTCCTTTCCTAGTGAACCCTAACATGAATTTTGCCTCTTTCACAGCAGCTGCACACACTGGGTCGACACATTCATCGAACTATCTATTACAACCCCAGGTCTCATTTCTGGTCAGTCAATATCAGTTCAGATAAATGAAATTGATTAGTTCTTGACCCAATATCCATCACTTTATGCTTGTTTACATTTAATTGCATTTGACATTTTACCGCCCATTCACTCAGTTTGGAGAGCTCGTCACAACCTCCTGCTGTTTTAACTATCGTAAATAATTTAGTAATTTAAATAATTTAGATGCATTATATTAGCTGCAACTGCATATAAATTTGCAGTAAAATACTGATGAATTTTCATGAGGACTTTAATAATAATAATAATAATAATAATAATAATAATAATAATAATAAAATAACTGATATGGAAATACGGAGAAATGAACTTAAGATTGTGAAACTGAGAGAAGTTGACATAGATTCACACTAAGTGCCATTAGGGAAAAAAATCCTAAATGATAGAAGTCTAGACAGGGGGAGACATTCTTTCTAAAACAAAATCCAGATTTACTGTTTCTTTGGAAAATCCAATAAACACAAAAACAAAACAAAACAGTGGAATGGGTAAATCTTGATTAAATGGGGAAATAATGTGGGACAACATTTTGAAGACAACATTGTGTAAGATCTTCTCAAAACTTGCATACATGGGCTACAGTAAACTGGCAATAAACACGACCACAGTAAACTGTCATGTGGAAGTGCTCTGGGTCTAAAATATCTAGATAATTAATAGGCAATTTGTCTGCAACCGTATTTCCAATTACCTGGGAGAAATGTCATTGAATCCAATGGGACATAGTCTCAGAAGAGATTAAAGGATTGAATTTAGCATTTTTATTGGTGTGAAAAGGAAGAACTGAGGGACAGTTGTTTTAAAATTATAATACTTCACATTGGATCTAATAGAAAAACAAGATCTAGTAGAAAACAAGATCACATTGGATCTAGTAGAAAACAAGTGGACTTCCCTGCTCTCTCTTTCTTCAGACCTCTTTTTAATTAACGATTTCTCTTTATTGCCTATGTGAACACACTCAGTCAAGGCTTATTTGTCATTTGGGAAGTACATTACACTATTTTCAGAATTTTCTTTTGCTTTCTATGAGATACTGTTGCCTTGGCTTGACTTTTCACTGTGTGTTAGAACTGTTCTAATGATTTGCTCTCAGCTTTAGCTGTAAGTTCTACTAATTCCATAAAACTGCAATTTGTTTAATAAAGATGACACTCTTGGTTTAATAGGCAGGTGCTTGCTGAAAATGCTGTAAGACCAACTGCCTAGGGCTGTCAATTTTTACAGGCTCATCTAAAACTATATAAAATCTATTCATCAGGTACGTACCGTCACAGTTTTCACATAATCACAAAGTTTTATGATTCATTGCAGTGAGCCATGAAGGTTGCTCAGAATACACACAGACACAAACACATAGGTCTCATATAGTTAATCGTGATAATTTCCAGATAAGCTTTGAATATAATTTGTGAACAAGTCTGAGTAGCCATATCTTGTGCTTTTCAAAGTGTTGGCAACTTTTTTAGCTGAAGCTGTAACTGAGAATACTCTGATAAACATAACAAATGTGATCAAGGCTTGTTATTACTACTATGAAAGAATCTGAAATAAAAAAATCAGGAAACCAAACACTGTAGATTTGTAAATTTGCATGAAGCAATTGTGAGAGTCATTAACAATCTCTGTAGTATACACAGTGCATATTTCATATTTTCCATTCTCAATCATAATTTAGTACAGGAAAAAATTACTGAAAAGAAACAAAAGAATGAATAGTAGGGAAAAGATAAATTATTAGAATTTTCTCAGTGGATTCACCACTTCTAGCTTTTGACACAGTAATGCCATTCACACATTTTGCTTGCTAATTCTATCTGCAGTTTTAGTAATGAGAAATGTATCTGTGCAGTTGCCCAAGTAATCTATTTTTTAAAAGGAATAAAAGATCTCAGAGCAATTTCATACTTGTCTACTTAGGTGTAGGTCCCAGCATGTGGCGCTGTGGGTTAAACCACAGAGCCTAGGACTTGCTGATCAGAAGGTTGGCGGTTTGAATCCCCGTGATGGGGTGAGCTCCCGTTGCTCGGTCCCTGCTCCTGCCAACCTAGCAGTTTGAAAGCACGTCAAAGTGCAAGTAGATAAATAGGTAGCACTCCAGTGGGAAGATAAACGGTGTTTCCGTGCGCTGCTCTGGTTCGCCAGAAGCGGCTTAGTCATACTGGCCACATGATCCGGAAGCTGTAAACTGGCTCCCTCGGCCAATAAATCGAGATGAGTGCCACAACCCTAGAGTAGGTCATGACTGGACCTAATAGTCAGGGGTCCCTTTACCTTTTACCCATTGACTTCAGTGGGACTTAAGGTGCTGGTTTTAACCTTTAAAACCCTATATGGCCTAGGACCCTCGTACTTACGGGACTGCCTCTCCTCATATGCCCCGCGGAGGATCTTACGGTCCATAAATAATAACACCTTGGAGCTCCTGGGCCTCAAGGAGGTTAGACTAGCCTCGAGCAGGTCCAGGGCCTTTTCGGCACTGGCCCCAGGGCCCTGCGTGATTTGACATCTTTCCACAGGGCCTGTAAGACAGAGCTGTTCCACCATGCCTTTGTTCGGGGCCCAGTCTGACCCCCTCCTTTTATAAGATACTTTTATAAGACCCTGCATGTAAGTGGCCTCCCAAACTCTTCCCACTGGCCCATATAAGGCCAGCACAAAGAGTTGGGCCTGGTGAGCACTTAATGTTCCCCACCCTTATAGTTATAATTCGTGGGTTGGCATCTGATTTTACTCAGACCTAAGCTTGATTTTAAGCTGTATTTTAATTGATTGCTTGATTCTATGTTTTTAGTGTATTATATACTCTGATGTTAGCCGCCCTGAGCCTGGTCCTGGCCGGGGAGGGCGAGGTAGAAATAAAAATTAATAATAATAATATTTCTCAGTAGAGCTGTATTACCATCCAGATGTTGCTGAAGCACAGCCCCTCCTTGAGCCCCAGCAAGCATGGCCAATGGCCAGGGATGTTGGGAGTTGCAGTTTAGCAACATCTGGAGAGCTGAAGGTTCGCCACACCTGATGTACGGGATTGCACTGTAAAGCTTGTTACAGTCTGGCATCCTACATTTGAAGTGGATGTTATATCATCAGGGAGACATCTAGACTTCACACACACTCTTCAGTTTCTCTTTGGGGTGTGTAATTTTATATAAATGTAAACAAGGCATTAATTCTGACATTTTCCAGGGAAAAGGATTGATTTAATCAAACATTGTCCTTGTGTATGTATTTGAATGAGACAAATCATCTGACTCCATCTGGTAGACATCAAGGCTGTCACAGAGCCATGACATTTCAAAGGAGATTGAAAGAAGCAACTTCTTCTGTTGCCCAGAAAAGCTCTTAATGGTGGGTCTGCCTGGAAATATTCCTGCAGTTAGGGAGGCTCCATAAAGGCTGACAGGATAGCAATGTAGTCTCTGCAGGCTGATCGGAACAACAAAAAGATAGTCAATTTCCTTATTTGCTGGTTGCACTTGTTGGATTAGTGCCAGAAGACGGCAATAATTGTTCCAAACAAAGTTCAACTATTGCAAGTGTATAAAGTATTTTTAAAACAAAACAAAAAATACTGTGGTCTTGCCCAAGAGCAGTGTTAGCTAAATTGATCTGCTATTTGTTTTGGAGCTTGTAGCACTGTAAAAAAATAACTAAACAAGAATAACCCATAAACCAGTGGGTGGGGAAGCTGAGTTGTCCGGCGGGCCAGATTCTTCTCTCCCACACCCTTTGTGGGCCAAATTTGTGGGCCCATGTCATAAGCCATATGACTCTTAGCAGAACAACCGTACTCACATACCTCACCCCAAAGAATACACCACAGCAATTAAATACTGACATTATGATAAACTGAAATTATGTTAAAGAGGTCTTCCACAAGATCACTGTATTGTCATTGCTTTAGAAAATATTCCAGTTTTTGCACTGTGATTACAGTCACTGAGGCAGGATTCCACATGTACTTTATGGAGAGAACTGCACCTCTGAACCGGGTTATTGAATTTCAGATGTCATTTCAGCATGCATCTATTGGTGAAAACTCTACAAAGCCTCCTTTTTCCTCACCTGATGACCATAAGTTATCAGGGCATGGTCAAAGAGACATCACCTGATGGGCTTGGGGCATTCTTCAAAAAGAAAAAACACACCAAAAACAGGAAGCATCCAAGAGTAAAGTGCAAAGAAAAAGAAATATCTCACAGATGCCAAGAAAAAGGGAGGAGTCTTTATTTTTGCAATATGCCCTATATGCGTCTGCCAAAAATGAGTTTGTCAGGTACTTGCTTCCCTGTTTCTGATTCAGTCTCAAAACCTTGTGTTGCCAAAGACTTGCAGGGCAAAATCTGGTGTCTCCTCCTTTGGGTTCAACTCCACTGCAGTGAACCCTATGCTTGTAGTCAGCTGCTTCTCCTTGAAGCTGAAGCTAAATTCTTCTCCATGCCCAAACGACTCCCCAATCCAGCTGCACACAAGCTGGCAGTGAAAACTGTTGGTCAAACTGCAAATGATCTGGTAAAAACATCTCACTGGCTAGCCAGCAATAAACGTGTTTATGTAGCTTTCTTATGTTATGTTGGTTGAGAGAAAGAAATAGTTTTATTAAGCGGTATATAAATTTGCTAAATAAAATGAATAACAATCTCAAGTGTATTTTAGCTGCAGCCCTTGTTCAGGGGCAAATATATTGTAGAGAACCTGGCTAAATATATATAGTGCAATACAAAGGTTTTGCAGATCAGCAAAATACAAGGTTTGATGGAATCAAATCCAGTGCACCACAAGACTATTGCAAGTGAGTTTTGATCCAGGGGGTGTAATGATTATAACCAGGGGTGGGGGAAATACTTAAAAGCAATCCTTTCCTTACTCATTTTTCTAACTTCATCTCGAACATCGTTTAATACTGTGGCAGAATTTCTGTCAGAAACATTTTTATTGGATTCTGCAGTACGTCTGTATTTCATCTCATGCCCATGTGTGTCTTGTGTACTTAATTTTATTGCTGAATGAAAGAGAAAAGTCAACCAATGTTATATTGTTACGTTAGATGATGTGAGAAATAGCATGTCTGCTATTTCAAGTGGTATGACCTAAACCTCATATATATATAAACCAATAGAAGTGAAGGTATATTTTTCTTTACATGTCATGTATAGTGTATACACTTCTCGACAAGTAGATTAAGATAGCTATGAATTCACCCAAATCCTTTCTCTTGCCAGGGTTAGCTTAACTACAGCAGTGCTGTAATCTACTGATCAGCAGGCTATCCTCATAATGCTCTGTGCCTAGGAATATTTTGTGTGTAAAAAGCTGAACCTGTGAACATAAGAGTCTTGCTGGATGAAACCAAAGGCCAGTCTAGTTCAGCATCCTGACCCCCCCCCCAGTGGCCAACCAGAGATCTATGGTAATCCCACAAGCAGTGGGTGAACTTAGTTTTAAAAGGTGAAATGCTTAAAAATGCTTGCAGTGGCTTTGAAATCTAACAGTATTTTGTTGTTGTTGTAGAATGCTATTCAAATTCTGTAAATTTGGGGATTAAATAACAAGACAAAATGCAGGTGGTGCAGGGGAAAGTTGTAGTGGCATTAAAATCCACCCAAAATATGAATGACAATTCACATAGTTCCCTTTCAATTAAACTCCACTCATGGTTGGATTACAAGCAGCTATCCATGTGAATCTTGCATGTATGAAATGGGGTCATGTCTGATTTAAGTGCACCATTTAAATCCAGCTGAATCAATGTATGTGCAGAATGACTTCTGTGACAGCAATGGAACCTCTTTTCCCTCATGCCCCACCTGTGTGCCCCCTGCACCACCCCAAATCTGCTCTGGAGGATTGGGGGTGCATGGGCAAGTAGAGGGAAGGGAAGTTTCACTGCACACACATTCACAGAAGTTGCGCCAGACATGCAATTATTTAGTTGGATACAACCCCATGATTCCAATGTTAATATAGGTTTATTGTTCAGTTCTTTGCACCTTGTGACTTAGATAAATTATTTGTCACATTTAGCATTAAATGTGGTATATTTATTGGATAAATTTAATATGGGGAAGGTGAAGGAAGGGGATTAAATAATAGACAAAATTAAGTTATACTAATGTCATTCTGTGTGAAATCAATTTCTTAAATAAGCACATATCTGATGAATTCTGAGCTAATTAGAAATATACTTTTCATATCTGACCTCTAATCTCTCAATGCATTTAATTGTTGAAAATGCTTTTTCTTAGCATTCAAATTAGTCATCTTCTGTACCACAAGATCAGTGATTTAAAATTGTCTTCTGTTCTATGACAACCATTATTTTAAATTGTCCTCATGCTTGGTTACTTAGTTCAAGTTTGAGGAAGAATATTGGAACTATTACATGTTTCATTGCGAATTAAATCATACATTGCCGGCAGACACACAAGCTTATCTTGTCCAAAAATACAAAATCTATGAGTCATTTTCTCTTTGCATTTCCACTATAAAGAATGGGTGTCAGCTTCCTATATAATTTTGATTTGTTTTTCCAGCAGTTTTGTTTGTCCATGCAGTTTTCTGTGTGCCAATTGTGGTCAATATTTGGTTTCCATGAAAGGTATGAGTTTGCTTTGAGGCTATCTTTTTTTCCACTGTTGCCAAATCCACAAACTGATGCACTATATAACTTTGACTTTTGTTCTTAATTTAAACTTGGCAGAGTGCTTCCCTCTGGTGTAAAACATGAAACAGCTTCCCTTACGACACTAAAACTAACCGGCAACTCCTCTGCCTGTGATGTGTTGCGGTTTGAGTCCCATGGAAAGGACTTTGGTGCTTTAGTGAGATTCCAGCGTAGTGGTAAATTATACTTGGCTCTACCTGAATTTCCCACTTGAAAGTCTTTTCTCCCCTGAGCTGTTGTTCAGTGGATAAACTTTTCTGTAGAAACTATTCAGAGAATTTTCTTCAGGAAAAGCCAAGGTAGCTGTGTTTGCTCATAAGAAAAATATATATCCCAAATCCAGAGTTGGACAACACCTTTATTATGACCAACCAAAGTATCACAAATCACCTCAACAACTCAGGTTTTATGACTTTTATAACAATGACCAAGGCTTTTATTCAGCTAGAACTCAGAATTCAGTTCCAGTACCTCTCAGGTGAGCACTTTTGCTATTATAAGAGAACAAGGGAGGCGTTCATGGTGAGTTCTGGCACCTATTTTTCTTGAGAAATAGTACTGACAATGATACTCCAATTTGTATTGAGCAAGTCAGGCTATCTGTAGAAGTGCCAGAGTTTAATTGGATGTGTATTTGCCAGTTCCAACATTTATTGACTGAAAGGTACTAGCTACTAGACCCCTTACTAAATTTGGAGTGATTTTATTACTTCTGGGTCATTGGGCAGAGGACTGGTATCTGTTATTCATAAGGAACTTGTTGATACTTCTATGGGTCTATTAAAAGGTCTTAAACTTACCTGGGAGAAGGACCTGCGGTTGAAAATATGGGTAAATGCAATATGGGTATCTAAGCACCATAAATCAACCTCAACTTTATAATAAAAATAAAAATATTTCATTAGGCTCAAAAGCTAAAGTTTTCAATATTTTCATATTACCTTCTCTCATAAAGCAAAGTTTTAATGGGCCAATAAGAGGCCCCTGCCTGTGGGCAGTGCCTTGCTGGCTGGCCGCGTACAGGCTGCTCCCATACTGGGTCAGCCAGTAATTCACAAAAGCCAGGTGTGCCTGACTCTCTCAATATCTCCCATACTTCTCAAAAAAACTTATTATTGCAATGAAGCCAAGCAACTGATACATACACATCTTAATAACAATGCAAGTAATAAGGTAATTATTACTGAGAAAGTTAATGGGAACTTCATCCTTGATGCTCTTCCTAGACTTGTGTGCCTGTTTTCTGTGAGGATTTTAGTCTACATTTAAGGTGCTTTAAGATTATTTAGTCATCTGGACTTAGTTGTTTAATAAAGTGAGAACTATCTCTGATTCAAATACATTTAATTCCGGGTTGGAGCTATTTTAAAAATCTGTTAATTGATATCGCATCCACCATATATGGATTGAAATATAAATGTAAATTTAAATAACAAACTGGCTTTTAGAGAATTTCTTCTTAAGTATTCTGTGTTGCGGACAATTTTCTTCTGCTTGCTCTAGCTTTCCAAAAATGTCACATTCTCATTTTAGTTCCTTGTATGATTTATTTTATATAAAAAAGCTGCTGCCATTGGATGGGATGTTGATGGTAACCAAGGATAAACTTCTGACAAAGCAAAATTACTACTAGCATGAATAGAAACTGAGCCTGGGTGAAGTTTAGACAAAGGTCATCAAATTGAGTTGGATTCTTCCAGGAAATGTCCACACAGAGTAGTAGATTATGCTAGGTTTTTATTTTAATTTATGGTTGCTTCTGACTACTGTTATTATGAGATTAGCGTTTGATGGATATATAGTAATTTGAGAAGTTAGGTTAAAGTTGAATTTCCCTTACTCAGTTCAAATAATCAGCAACAAATCTTACATTTTCACTGGGATTTAGGTTTGTTGTTGATGGATAAAATGGTCCTCTCTGACATCTAGATTAAGCAACATTATATGATAGCATTCTACCTTTGACCCTGCTCACTGGCTACAGTTCTTGCCTTCTGTGCCAGCTTTTATTGTTGTCATTTCATTGTCTTTCACATATGTCTAGGGGCCTCATTTGAGCATTTCAGCTGAATCAGTATTTTCTGAATGTTTTCTGCTCTGGAAAAATGTGCCCAATTTCTCCCAGATATCTTTTCTCACCAAGCTTTTTGCCCAAGTGAATGCTGAAGAGATAAGTAAAGTGTGCAACTCTGATGCACATTCAAATGCCTAGAGTTCCCTGTACATGGTATTCAGGCAATGCAGCACTGCTTCATTGTGGACACCGTAGGCCCTGTCATGCCATTTTGTTGCTTGGAAAATAGCTCTCATTCGTGCTAGTAACAGTTACATGACCACTCAGCCAATCAGCATTGTTTCTGAGAGCTAGTTCAGAGAAAGGGTGGCACATCCCGTATAGAAATTATCATCTTTTGAATTTATCACCCTAGCTTTATTTGCTTTACTTAATATCATGTGGCCAAATCTGACTGGCTTTGTCACTACTGTATGCCACCATATCAGCTGCAGCTGATCAGGTCTGTGAGACCAGTAAGCCTGCCTTAAAAAGATACATCTCTATTTCAGGAATCCTTTTAATTCTCCTAAACGCTCCCTCTATGTTTTATGCTGAAAATGTTTACTGGAAAGCCGTTTGCTCAGCCCTACATTAAGATGCAATCTTAGTTAACAATCTGTTTTATATTGTCTTAACTAGGTTAACGTGATAAAAAAATTCCGATTCAGTAAATGTGGAATATGTTTATTCATGTTAATGTACTGTGGTGCTACAATTACATGCATATGCAGAATTTGCCCAAATGAAAAGATTAACTAAAGATTAGGCTAAGGTGTGGCTTTTGCAAACCAGCAGGCACTGGAAATCTTAATTTTTGCTCTTCATATAGATGTTCCGGATTAAGAAATCAACAGATGTAAACATTTCTAAAACAATTAGCATTTCTCATAATTGCCTGGAGCTGTCAATCAAAATACTGATTCAGCTTTGAGGATATATAATACATATTAGTACATCCTCTGCATATACTTAATACAGTGGTACCTTGGGTTACATACGCTTCAGGTTACATACACTTCAGGTTACAGACTCCATTAACCCAGAAATATTACCTCAGGTTAAGAACTTTGCTTCAGGATGAGAACAGAAATCGTGCTCCGGCAGTGCGGTGGCAGCAGGGGGCCCCATTAGCTAAAGTGGTGCTTCAGGTTAAGAACAGTTTCAGGTTAAGTACGGACCACCGGAATGAATTAAGTACTTAACCCGAGGTACCACTGTAGTAACAAGATTGACATTTGCCAGGAAAGTTCCTGGTTGAGTTTAGTAGGTATCCATTTTTTTCAACTGCAGCCACTCTTGTTTTCTAAATTGCTGCTTAGAAGCAATGTCATTTACAAGCACTCAATGTTGCTCCGGAAATTCATCTGAAAATGAATCAGCTCATATTTAATTTGAGAGCAGATTGGACACTCAGGCCATATCAGAGTGATGCTAGACTCCTTCCTGCTCTACTCTCTGTGGCATGGGAGGTAATGAAGAGGACTGAAGGGATATTATGGCAGGGATTCACACCCTGGGTTGAAACCATGCTTGTCTAAAACAGAGTCCTGGCTGCAAGACATCATGGGAAATGTAGTTCTCATGGTTCCAGCATTTGTGGACATTGCAGTGAACCATGAACTTGGGAGCTGCATTTCCAGTGATTCTTAATTTCCTTGTATGATCCTGCCATTGCAGCATCTGTGCCCTCAATCCCGGCTACAGCATTCACCAGGTACCCATCCCGCCACATCCTGTACGTTGAGCAAAGCATAAGGGCATGGTGGACAGCACACCTCATAAGAACCATAGCAGAGACTGGTCAGTTCCGAAGAAATTTGGGGGAAGGGGTGGATTTGGAATTTGATGAGATGGTGGACTTCCAAATTCCCAGTTGCCCAATTACTAGTGTCAATTTGTCCAGAGAAATTCTATGATTCTTTGTCAAATCAAGAGCGTAACAAATTTGTCAGTATCTATTGAGCTTTGGAATCTTAAAATAAAAGAAACTAGATTGTATGGTTTAGTCATAGTAGTCATGTTTATGTATGGTTCATATGTGAAACTGTACAGCATCCTATATAATATAAACATCTGTTTTTCCCCAGGCAATTAAACAAACCCTGAAATGTAGCCCTAGCAAAGAAGATAGCTCCTTTCATGTTTGAGGTTTTTCCAGTTTCTTTTCTTCATGGAAGATAAATGCTGTAATGGGAGCAATATATGTATATGAATTCGAGTTCTTGGAAGAAATGGCAGTTGATCATTCAAGAATATGTTTCTGGAAGATGGTTGTATTCTCTCCCCCCGCCCCCCTCACTTCCTGTGCACTGCTTCTATAAGATTTTCTTCACTCTTTCTTACATTAATAGCATTTTACTTTCTCAAGACCAGGAGAAAAACTGTGAATTGATGCTTGCATTGTCTGCTAATACTTTTGGTCTTGTTCTTTAAATGTCCTTTACAAAAGAAAAAGACAGCTCTCCCAGTGCTCAAGTGTTCTTTGACATGGCAAAAGAGGAAACTAACTAGGGCCAGTGTAGATTGATGAGGGGGTTCTTCAATATTTGCTCAATTTTATTTCAGTGTTTGTATACATTCATTAATGTTAAGTAGCTGTGCTTTGTGGTTGCAAGCATTGTCAACTTGCTTCACTACCTTCTTACAGATATTACTAAATTTTACAAGGTGATAAGACCAAAGTTAAGCCCTGCACATAACCCCAATGATTTGTAACTGGAAAAGTTACTTGGTCAGAAAAGACCAATGAAACACTTCTAATGCTAAATAAAAAGTAATTAATTTTGAAATAATTTGGGCACTAGTATAGACCTTTCTGTTGTGGGAGCCAAGATATGACCTGTGTAATAGTAGCAATATTTGGAATTTCTATAAAACGTTTTCCTAAATGCCTGGAGCATTTTACTCATATTATTTCTGGAGTCCTTAGAACATTCCTGTTAGTTAAGCCTGTATTGTTGTGTCCTATGGGGAAGTAAGTTTAAGATAATGACCACCCAGTGAACTTACAGAATTAAGCTAAGATTTCAATCAGGGAAATCTAGGTTCATACTTCAGAATAGCAGACTAAAGCCCTGTAGAACTCATTTAGACTTCATTCTGAGTAGACATGTATAGGATTGCATTATAAATCACTTCTGTTTCAGCTCCATTTGAAAGCTCAAACAGTGACTTAGGCTCTACATAGCAAATGTGTCCCAGTTATGAATTGACTTGACATTAATGTCTCTTTCTATTTATTGGGAAAATGTTATCTGTTTCTTTGTTTTTATTTCTAATGGTTTTTGGCATCTTGTCCTGTTACTCTGCACCTTTGTCTCTCATTTGCTGTCTCAATAGGATTCTCATGTTTCTTATCAAACTGTAATTCCATATATTCTTAATTTCCAGATCATCCCTTCCAAAGCTCCTGTTCTATAGGGAACTTTGTTATAGGCAAGTGGATTTGTTGAGGAAACTTAAAAGAAAACTCAGACATTAGATAATATCTCTTGATAAGTCTCCACAGTTTAGCAATGTTAGCAGTCTTTTCTTTGGCACTGTGGTCTTGGAGTTTGGTTAGAACTGTCATTTTTCTATTTCTTCTGATCAGTTCAGCTATGAAAGTTGTAAAGGCTTTTCTGATGTTTGGTGCAGTTTTAATAATTCTCCACATTCCAGCAGCTTTAATACTTTAAGACATGTGAGTTTCTTCTGCGTCAGTTCTGAAACAGTGTTGGTGTTTCTCCTGATGTTATTAATGCTGTCATTTTCTCCTCATTGACTTTAGCTGCTGTTGTGTCTACATCTTTAGGTTATTTGCTTTAATCACTGCACCTCAGTGCGTTTTGAGTGGGAAATGAATAAAATGAATCAGTCTGCAACAATGATATATTAATTGCTTCCAGACCCAGATGAATAAGAAGACATGATGGTATTGGGATAACCATGACTGCAGCGTAATTAATTTAGTGAGTTGCAGAATGGAGCTATGTTTAAAGTGTGAGTCCAGCCTAAGACCACAAAGTGTGTGGTGCAGGGAAGCTTTCATTTCACTGGACTGACCTCAATGTCCCATTGTAAAGTATTTAACCAATGAGATGCAAAGAGCATGTTAATGCACCATTGCTACCCAAATGACCATGATGGAGAATCTTAGAGGTCTCATCACCCACTAACCACTTGTTACCTGTGCCCAACATCTTAATTGCATGCAAGTAGCCATTCTATCAGTACTTTTCTGACCTTTCCAACCCCTATTTTAGTTATGATATTAAAGAGAGCCAGTTAACCAAATGAATGTTTTCTTAAAATCTTCTAAATCCTAGGAAGCCACAACAGTTTAATAAAGAAAGCACCCCACGTTGCCAGTGCCATCAAATAGGGTGCCTGGGGACCTGACCATTGGTAGTGAAAGTGTCCAGTCAGCAGCACCCACCAAAGGATGGAACAGACAGGGTAGACATCAGTGCTGGGGAGTCCTTCAGGGTGTGTGAGCCCCAGCAGCAGCCCAAGTTTTACAGGACCTCAGATGTGAATTTGTTTGCTCTTTGCTATGAAATGTATGCCTGCAGGCTCACATTGCAACCGTAGCTGAAGGTATACTATTTTGCCACCACGTGTTTAAACTACTTTGCAAGACTGAAGGTTAGAAACATACTTTGAAAATAACCAAACTTAAGTTATTCAAGATTGAATAGAAGAGCCTTGAAGGATGCTGGTTCTGTTATCTTGGTTGTGCTGTCAACTCTCCAAATCAGAACACTACCCGTAAGCTGAACAACGATCATGTTGGTAATGCAAAAATAAAATAAACACAAAACTTTTTCGTCCAACTTGTGTTTTGTGGCTTTTCAGAGACAGAGCTTGTACAACCCCTCCTAACTTAAAAGTAGCCTTTGGTGAAGTTTTATGTTGATGTTAATAATGCACATATGGTATCGTTTCCTTTTTCATTGCCCCATTTTAAGACTATAAATAAAAATGAAATGCTAAGCGCACACACAAGACACTTTGTTCGGATCTAATTTTTCCACTGATGTCCAATAAGTCTAAAGAGGCTTGTGATTGTACTGATTATTTTATCCCCCAAACCACAGTCAGCAAGCAGCTATTTTGGGTTATACATGCTGTGGTTTGTTATGCTTCATAAGGAAACATAGCCTTATCTTTTACACTTGGGTACTATGGCCCCAGTTGCTGGGATCCATGTGTTTAAACAGCTATTCTATTTCACTGGTTTCAATCTTCTTGATTGAGGAGTGTTTTTGTCTGTGCTTCAAACAGTACTGCTTTTGTCTGTTTCTTGAATGGTTCCTGAAAGCACACATCTTACAAATTATATGTTATAAATTAATGATACATGTTTCAGGTCTATTCTTGTCATGAATGAAATGATTGGCAAGATGTATACCCAAGTTAGTGACATGATATATAACAACCCTTTGGTGCAAAAGACCTTCGTCAAACTGAAATGTTATTGACATTCTTCCACATGGTAATTTTTCCATATCTGCAATCTGGCAAATGTAGCTTTTCATTCTCCAAGTCAACTTCTTCCGGTTCTTATGAACCACATACACATGTAATTCTTTATATATGGTCATGACTGGTTCTGATATGCTTTGGTCAGACACTGTCTCTGGGGTTCAGCAAAATAAGTTAGCCATGAAAACCCTTTTAAAATGTTACTCCTGTGCACAGTCAGTAAATTATTCCCTCTGCACCCATTTTTAAATGAGGATTTATGCCATTTTACACCCCTCTTCCCTGAAGTACACCTGAAGGAGCGTCTCCACTCCCATTGTTTAGCCTGGACACTGAGGTCCAGCTCCAAGGGCCTTCTGACGGTTCCCTCATGGAGAGAAATGAGGTTACAGGGAACCTGGCAAACCTTTTAAGTATCTCCCTCCAGAGTAAGACATTGAAGTGAGCGCCAGTATATGTGTGAAAAGAAACAGGCCACCAAATGAAACGCCACATTGGACTAATAAAACCTGGTGCTAGCTGCAGCTGGGGGGGGGGGGAGAAAAGCAGATAGCATTTCCTGCTCCAAATTTCACCAAAACCCATTGTCTTGATGATGGAAAGGACTGTAAAATACTACAGTATGAAGCTATAGAACATACATTCCATGTAAGAATGTGTTTGTCAAATGGAAAAGATACTTGGGAAATAAACTATTCTATGCAGAAACAAACAAAAATCTCCACTCTTACCATAATTATTTACTGAATTTTTGTATTCAAGCAGTTCATAATAATAATAATAATAATAATAATAATAATAATAATAATAATTTATTATTTATACCCCGCCCATCTGGCTGGGCCTCCCCAGCCACTCTGGGCGGCTTCCATAAAAACCAAAAATACAGTAAAATATCACACGTTAAAAACTTCCCTGAACAGGGCTGCCTTAAGATGCTTGCCTTTACATGCTATGCTTGCCTTTACATGCTATGACCAGCTACCGGGTACTTGCATACACTTAAGATAGTAAGAAAACAAAAACACTTGTCAAAAAATGTGGAAACATAAATCAAAGTCTGGAACACTGTAGCAGTCATGTAATGGGCAACTGCTTAGTTAAATTTTAGCTGCTGCTACATTTTGTCTTCACAGCAGCTGTCCAAATGTATCTATTTCTTGATTAAACATCATGTATTTATTCAATGTCAAAAAATAGTTTTGCGGTATGTTGGGTTTTTGTTTTTTTTACATCCTCAGACTTAAAAAGAAAGTCTTCCTTAGGCATGAACTCAGTTGAGAGACTATATCAGGAAACTGGTTTTATGGAGTGAAGATAACGTGCTTTCTCATGATTATGTGCTGGAAATTGTAATTGTTAATATTATTAACTGAATTTCAGCGTAGCGAGAAATCTTGATGGGGGTAGTCAGTGTGTGTTTACTTTAAAGACCTTGCAGCTTTTCTTCAGCCAAACACACACTGACTACCCCCATTTTAACCTTATCTCTAACTATTATATACAGGCAACTCTTAACTTACGCAGGAATTACGTTCCGGGGAACATAAGCTAAAATCACATATAGTTAAAACACATTGGGTTCAGTGGTGAGTAGGATTATCATTTTCATTTTTTTCTAGAATCTGGCCACTTTCCGCCCCCTTAATTTTTTTTTAATGCACATAAGTTGTGAGTTATCCGTATTAAGTGTAATATTTCAGCCAAAGCTGTGATGCAGACAACAATGGCATGTAATTAGTACAAACAATGGTCTTAGTAAATCCTAGATAATTTAAGAATCCACTTTACTGTTGATACCATTTATGAACTGCGTCAATTTAATCTAAACATGTTTATACTAAATCTGCATTTTTATTCTGTGCTACTACTTGTAGTATTTTTTGTGCTACTACTTATAGTATTTGCTTAGGAATCCAATACAGTAGTGTCTTTTTAAACACCTGAATCATATGCTTTGTTCTCGCACCCAACACCAATATTTCCGCTATCGCCCGATATGGTTTGAAATATATCCATGCTATTATTTTCTATTAGCAAGTCCACAACAAAATAGGAGTTCTCTAGGTTTTTCTCTTGGAGATCAGTTTTATTTTCAAAGCTGGTAGAAAGTTGGGTTAGAATACTTCATCTCCCTTAATTTCGGTTCCTTATGTTCCACTGCAGCAGAAACTGAGTTGCCAGATATTTTTATTGGCTTGTCACTTTAAATGTTATAAAAACATTCAGTTGTGAATCTATTGAAACCAGATTCTAAAATGGGTTAAAAAAACCTTAAGTATATATTAGACTGTAGAGTACAGGACTAGCCTGATGAAGGTAGCATTCCCTACTTTGATCTTTAAAGAAATATACCCTGACTCATTCCAAAAAGTTTTTATTTATTTATTTATTGACCAGCATGAATCATGTGTATCTAGTTTTAAATTATTAGGGTGGTGGTTTTTTGTTTTTTTGTTTGATTGCTTCACAAGGAAATGGCAATTAGTTTTAAAGTGAGAACAATCCGATTGTCGCTTGAGATATCTGCAATGTAAATACCAGGTATTCCTTTCCCCCTGAATTAGAAGTATGGCCTAAAGTTTATAATTTGGATAGTATTGCAGCATATGTTGGCCAGTTTCCCTGGACGTTATCCCTTTCATAAGCAGGTGGGTTTCCCACTTCAACACTGGGGAGGGGGAAAAAATAACCACACTCCCTTTTTTCCAGAGCCAGCAATGACTTGATTTGGGTCCAGTAAGCTGTGAGGGTTGGGAGATGAATGGCGCGAGGCACCCTCTGGCCACTGGCATAATACTTATGCAATGTGCATTTTTTTTTACAAGACTTCTGATGTAGCATCATGTCGCTGTTCTCATATTGCTGTGGGAGGACCACTCTATGGATTGGCACAACTGCTCCTAGATTTGGGGGCTGGTTTGCCTTCATTCACTAACCATATGCTATAATATATAGCCAAAGCCAATGCAGAATATATAATATGGGTGCACCGGAAGCAATGACATATATAAGATACATTTTGGTTATATCGAAGCTGAGTTAGAACATTAGACTGTCTGGCCTGGAGTGGAATACCCTGACTTCCAGCTGCTCTCCAGGGTCTCCAGCAGATGTATTTCACATCACCTGCTACCTTGCCAGTTAACTGGAGATTGAATTTGGGATCTTCTGCTTGCAAAATATGTGCTCTGTCATTGAGGTGTAGCTCTTTTCTCAAAGGGTAATAGAACTGTGTTTTCTTATGATGGTTCTCTGTTGAAAAAAAGTTTAAAAAAAAGACATGGTTTTAGTTTGGACATCTGACTAATAAGTGGTCACTGATTGTGCTTTGTTTCTAGAAAAAATGGTGCTGGTACTCTGGGCAGAAGCCCTAGACAAAAAATTTCCCTGGGGCAAGAAGAAAAGTTATATGTACAATTATATGTTTTACTGGAACTTCATTAAGATTTTGGTATATAGTTATTACATGGTTTATCATAATTAAATTAAATTACTTGCTGCAACACCATACCTTTACTCTCAGGACCTGACTGTGCATGCTTGTTTCATACTGTCCAACGTTCGGCCAGGACATGGGCTCACGCCTACTTCCCCAAGCCTGGGAAGAGTTTGTCCACCTTAGGACAATGCTCTGACAGGGTCCGAGAGCCCTTCTGCCTCTTAATATATTATTATTATTATTATTATTATTATTATTATTATTATTATTATTTATTATTATTATTTGTTGTTGTTGTTGTTGTTTGTTGTTGTTGTTAATTCATACATACATACCCTGCCCCTGGGTTGGGTTTTCCCAGCCACTCTGGGCGGCTCCCAACAGAATATTAAAAACACGATAAAATACCAAACATTAAAAACTTCCCCAAACCTGGCTGCCTTCAGGTGTCTTCTAAAAGTCAGATAGTTGTTTATTTCCTTGACATCTGATAGGAGGGCGTTCCACAGGGCGGGTTCTGAGAAGACCCTCTGCCTGGTTCCCTGTAACCTCACTTCTTGCCGTGAGCGAACTGTCAGAAAGCCCTTGGAGGTGGACTTCATTGTCCAGGCTGAACGATGGGGGTGGAGACGCTCCTTCAGGTATACTGGTCCGAGGCCATTTACGGTTTTAAAGGTCAGCGCTAACACTTTGAATTGTGTCCTCCCCGCCTCCCAAAAACGGGTTGCATACCACCAGAGAAAAGCACTGGTGACTGGTTAGTTTTATTTTTTCAGAGATGCAGGAAACAATTAATTTTTATGGTTGGTTAAAAAGAAAAAGAAAAAAGTAAAGCAGTGCAGCTATGAAGAAATACTGTAGGATGGGGTTTCCTTTTGAAGGAATTTCAGACAGCTATTACGAACCAGCTAAGAACATCAGAACTATTGTCCCAGAACAAAGAAAGATAACTCTTTTCTAGGTAACTGTTAACTCACTTGTAGCACTTGTCTCTTGAGGGAAAAGAATAAATCAAAGAGGAAAATTCGTAATGCCGTTACATCACTGAGCCAAAAAACACTGAAAGGTCCATAGCCAACAAACTCCAGGGCAGATGTGTGGTTAAGTTAGTTTGCGGTGTTTGCCATGAGCCCCTGCCTTACCAGTCTAATGTGGAAGGAGCTGGGAACAATGAGAGTAAATGGCTAAAACAAAGCAATGAATGGGGAAAGCAGGCATTTGGCCGATTATTACGTTCTCATGTTACTTCTGTTAAATAGATAAAATGTATTATCACAGGAAATGTGGGTGTCCAGCTTTGCAGTTAATGGCATCTTCATATATTTCATCACTTTCCTACCTATGTATTTGAGCTTTATCAGTTAGAAGTTTCCGATGCAGATAAAGAGCAGCAATGTATTGTAATATGAAATGTAGTGAAAACCACTGTCCATTGCTGTTACACATGTGCTTTTAAAAGACTTTTTTTGTGGGGGGAGGAATCTAAAATACTTAGGCAACTGTTTCAGAAGTCTAGGATCCTGGATATAGGAACACTGCAGTTGTCCTGCCTTTGCCTGCTTTTCTGCTTCAATAGCAAAATTTGGGAATTACGCTTAAGATGTTACCATGCTTAAGAAGTTACTATTCAGAAAGTTCTTTATGAAAATCAGGCCCAGTGCTTATAGATGTATTAGATGTTAGCCATCCTGAGCATTGTTTGGTAGAAAGGTGGAATGCAAATTTAGTAAGCAAATAATATCTCAAGCCAGAAATGAGTAGCACTCCTCTTTTATGCTATTTGTTTTTATATTAATGGGAAACAGTGTTTCCTGGTAGGATTACCGGGGGGGGGGGTATTTGCGTGTCACCTGCTTTCATCAGAATCTGGTGCCTAGACTCCTCAGCCAGCTGGGAGCTATCGTCTGTCTTGAGGCTCCTTGAGGTAGGAGTGATCTTTGGGTCAAACACTGGAGTCATGTATCCCAAGTTTCTGCCGATCAGAAGGTCAGTGGTTTGAATCCCCGCGACGGGGTGAGCTCCCGTTGCTCAGTCCCTGCTCCTGCCCACCTAGCAGTTCGAAAGCATGTCAAAGTGCAAGTAGATAAATAGGTACCGCTCCGGTGGGAAGGTAAACGGCGTTTCCATCCGCTGCTCTGGTTTTGCCAGAAGCGGCTTAGTCATGGTGGCCACATGACCCGGAAGCTGTACGCCGGCTCCCTCGGCCAATAAAGCGAGATGAGCGCCGCAACCCCAGAGTCGGTCACGACTGGACCTAATAGTCAGGGACCCCTTTACCTTTACCTCACACACGCATATCTCTGCACATGTAATAAAAACAACAAAGTATTGTAATACTGGGATGTGCTGGGATAGCTAAGTTGGTGGCGCATGAGACCTAATCTTAGGATCATGGGTTTAAGCCCCATGTTGGGCAAAAGATTCCTGTTTTGCAGGGTGTTGGACTAGATGATCCTCATGGTCCCTTCTAACTCTACAATTCTATGATTCTAGGACTGTGGTGCTTATAGGATTCAAAGTCAGATTTGCATATTAGCATTTTTTTAAAAGTGCATGTTAAATGGCATCAGATGTAAGACATGTCATTGAGTATGTTTTCACGTTGGGGAACTCTTACCTTCAGTGTTTAGCAAACATTATTTTGTGCTAATAACGAGAAAGTTCCTAGTAACTCATTTCATTTCTATAGATAATCTGTTATTAATATATAGAAACTCCTATATCTGTATAATCAATGAAATTGTTGCAACATCACTATCCAGTTTCTCAAAAATAAGGAAAACTCAGCATATTATTACTGAAGCAGACAGAAAAGAAAATGAAACAACACAACTACACAAAAAATCCCTATAAAATTTAAGTTATAGGGTGTGCTCAAAGTCTATGTATTTAAGGGCTTTGGGTGGATTTGACTGGAGCTTTAGTCATAGGGTTCCCCAGTAATCACAATATTTTCCTAAGTTGAGCAAACGGTGACATCAGAGTGGTTGATGATACATATTCTTTGCAATCCAAAACATGATCCATAAATATCACTATATTATAAAGCTGTCTAGCATTTTATCCTTGCCAGTTCACAAGTATAGAGTTGTGTTCCTTTAGCTGTACCTCATTAGAGGATATATGGCAAATTCCTGTGATGACAGTTGTGGCCTTCTGTCCATATGGAGACCTCTCTGATTTGAGGATGCATCCTTTGTCGCCATCCCCTCCACCACACTGCGAGGGAGGAGATGGTAGGAGCAGCTGGTTGATGGAGACTATTTTCTTATTTCTGACAGCTGCCTTGCTCAGTTCTAGTTGTCAAAACAGTACAGCTAGGGATAGTAATGAGGAAGGGATAAGGTCTCTGGATCAGGAGGCTATAGCAGCACTTTGAAGTAGTTTGAGACATGCTGCATGGGTGATAATGGCAGTAAATGGAATCATTAGAGGTCCTAATAAAGAAATATCCTGGAGATCATGGATGAGGCTGAAGAAAAGGAGCAGTCACTAAGTGATGATTGTTATAAAAGTGTTGATTCATCAGATATTTCAAGATATAGAGCAACGGTCCTTCAACTGTATCATACTTTGACTCTTTATGTCAAGAAAATGTTTCTTCAAGACTACACAGGTATAGCTGAGATAAAATACACCTGTCCCAAACTTAGGTAAATAAAGAACAGGAGTGACATGATTGGCTTTAACTACAACATGCCATTAGTTGCAGAAAGAAATGTGTAGCAATCAGTGATGTTGATAAGTTGATAAGTATAAGGCAATAATACTGTCCCCAACTGCAACCTCCATCTCCTCTCCTCTTCATTCTTCTCAGTGGCAGCTGGTGTGGTGAGGCAGAACCATTAAACCACCCTCCTGACACCAGCACCACTGCAGCTTGCCTGGACAGGGCTGAGGTGGGGCAGCAGTGAGATTAAGGCTGAATATATCACTATTGGGAATGATGGACAGGTTTCGCTGGTGTGCCTGCACAACCACAGTCTCTCCCCCCCCCGCCATCCAGGTAAGCTGTAGCAACACCAGGGTCAAGAGGGCAGTCCTCCTCCTCCTCCCCCTCCTCCAGCTTTCCCGCCATATCTGTAGTTATATTTTCTTCACAGCTATTTCCTTATGCTTACTCAGTTTTGCTACCCAATATAAAGTCAACAACCCAGTCTTGTCCATGTGCCTGTATTTTTGCTAGTTGGTGTGTAATTTATGTGTGTAGTTGCCATGAGATATGCAACAGAGATATAATATTTGCGTGCAATTCAGAGTTGTAAGTACTTTGAAACTGTGTGAGATGACATACTGAAAAAGCCAAGACCTTTCACAGTGCTGTGAAAAACTAGTCTACTTACATAGAAAGGTTGGGGCGACATCTTGGAAGTTAATGAGATCCCACTGGAATAATATGTAACAGCACTGCTGGGTATTATGAGGGAAAATATAGTCTGGTATGCCATCTAATTGCTCCAGAGAAGGTTGCAATTTTCTCTTTCGTTTACAAAGGGTTGTGAAAATTGATCAATGACATTATTTCACAAAGGGTTGTGAAAATTGATCAGTGACATTATTTTCAAAGTCTCCTATATAAGAAAGATTCAGAGTCCACAAGAAGCTTTACAGTGAATATCTTTCCTTATCTGCAGTTGAATGAAGAAATCCCTTTTCAAAATATTGTGCCTTTAAGGACTGGCTAGAAGGTGCATATTGTTAAGAGGCAATTTGTATGTGAACTTCACAAAGGGAATATTCCAAAGAGACTGAGGAACTGAGGAAAACCTCAGAGAAACTTCAGGAGCAATAAGCATTCTTTTCTCATAGTGGCCAACTAGGTGCCTGTGGGAATCCCACAAATGGTATTCAGAAGCATACTGTCTTCAGCAGTGGAAGCAGTACACAGCCATCATGACTTACCCTCCATAAATTTGTCTAATCCTCTTTTGAAGCCATCTATGCAGTGGAACTCCAAAGGCATTTTAAAGAAGACGTATAAAACATTTAGATGTTTGCAAAGCAAAGCAAGAGACAATCTTTTGAAAGCAATAGGCCTATGTTATTGGTTCAGAATTGTATCCAACTTTCCTGCTATGTGCAGGCTAGAAGATGTATATTGCTGGAAATGCAGTACAATGAGACTCAATTTTTTACATTAAGAAATTCAAAAAATTCCAAACCATGGTAGGGAAATACAACTGTCCAATTTGAACAACACAGACAATGGTGAATAGCATAAAAGCAGCTGGACCTATTTGTATGTTTACCAAGGGGAACTCTTCTCATGTCTGCAGGTTCAGACCAATTGTCCGCTGTAAACCCAGTGCTATTAAGTTATATTCCCTTTTTAACCATCCCAAAGCAAAAACTGAAGCTATTCTGAAATATTGCGATATTCATGCCGTCAGAAGAGGTACTTGCAATTTTCATGCAATTATGCCTTCAAATAAGCAAGTTGTTCCCTTTAAAAAAGAATGCAGAAACACAAACAATGTAAAGATGCCCATTTGCCTGTAATTTAGCTAGCTGTATCCACCATGGGGACGCGGGTGGCGCTGTGGGTAAAAGCCTCAGCGCCTAGGACTTGCCGATCGAAAGGTTGGCGGTTCGAATCCCCGCGGCGGGGTGCGCTCCCGTCGCTTGGTTCCAGCGCCTGCCAACCTAGCAGTTCGAAAGCACCCTCGGGTGCAAGTAGATAAATAGGGACCGCTTACTAGCGGGAAGGTAAACGGCGTTCCGTGTGCTGCGCTGGCTCGCCAGATGCAGCTTGTCACGCTGGCCACGTGACCCGGAAGTGTCTGCGGACAGCGCTGGCCCCCGACCTCTTAAGCGAGATGGGCGCGCAACCCTAGAGTCTGTCAAGACTGGCCCGTATGGGCAGGGGTACCTTTACCTTTACCTTTTATCCACCATGGAGGGCTACTGTGTCTCCTCCATGTCTGTCACAAGGAAGAAAAAAGTTATAACTGTTTTTTTTTATTTCCCTATAATGATTGGGGGCGGGGAGGGTGTGTGTGGAAACGAAGCTGATAGATGGATTCCTGGCTGAATGAGGCAGCCTATGAAGTGCCTTGGACTGATATGATCTGTTTTCTCTGAGTGCTGGATTAGGGTTTGAACCAAATATTGTGGTCAGTGCACACCCTTAGTTATTGTGTATTTGAATGATGCTGCATGAATGATTTTCTTAGTAGTAGTTGGTTATATTGTCCTACTGCTCTGTACTATGTACTTATTTTACTTAATTCTATTACCTAAATGACAGTATACTTCCATGAACTTTGTTTGTCTGCATGCCTATATTTTTGGTACTGTGTGTAATCACTGCAGTATATCATTTGTTCTGTCTTCTACGTAATCATGGAATAGATACTAAATTGTCTTTTTTCAGCACTCTTCTCAACAAGCTTGTGTGAAATATACGGCAGCCTTAAGTTTATTCACACACACCTTCCTCTTCCTCTGTATTTGTCTCCCCCCCCTTTTTAACTGATTATTGTCTGACAAGGTTGTAAAATTTCAGTTCTCCTGATTCCACCTGCCTGAAATGGCTTGTTGCTCCATGAGAATCATGCCTGATTTCACTTAAAGTTTTATTACCTTTTATGTAATAAAACCTTCTAATGAAAAACAACAACAATCCTTGACCACCTCCAGATCAGGAAGTCTTCATTTCTTGGCTGCGTATCAAATAAAATCCCACAAAATCCCACTTTGTAATGGGCAAGGATAATAGCGCTAATTTACGCTTCAACACAAACAAAATGTGTCTTCTCTGTAGAGAGGCCCAGTTCATGCTCTGAAATGGATAGTTACAGAATAGGAATTTCTCCAAGACACAAGTCGTGCTTGATCCATAATGGCATTTTAATTTTTGCATTGCTCTTAAAATTCTCTAAAAGCCTTGTGTGGATAGCACAGAGCTCTCTATATGCTGGCTGACAACCTGGAAACGCTTCCTGGAACTTGCAAGTTTGTGATGCAACCACCACCACCTAAAAACACAACAACCCTTTCTCCAAACTTTGCACCCATCCCACCTATTTGAAGGCATCTGCTGCCGCCCTCCCTGCACACACATTTCAAACAGTTGGAAAAAAGACCTTGGAAGTTTCAGCAAAGCACACTAATTTATTGCCTCTAGCCTAAAAGAAGTTCATGATACAGTGTATGTGTATTTGTGGTATACAACATCATTAAAACAATGTTACATTGGGGCCCAGAATTTTGTTCAGAAGCTACCTCTCATACGCCCTTCTTTTCCTTTCACTTTCTTCTATTAGGTTTAGCAGGTTACATAAATTAGTTAGGTTACATGAAGTAGAGCAAAAATAACTTGCAGGATGTTAGTCAGGTCCCTGGAAATTCTCTGGGTGGACAACTTACAGTCGGTTCTAGACAGAAATATAAAAGGTCAAAGGGGCACAAAAGTTGCATGGGCAGGTGTCATTTTGAATATTTCAGAAAACAACAGGGCACAAAATAAAGGCTACAAAGGTTTACACGAGGGATGTAATCATGCCTCAGAAGATTATGGTAAAAATAGAGAATCCAGCAAGTTTCAGAATTTTCAAACCAAACTTTTAAACTACTAGAACTACTGCTGGCTGCATCCATCCAAAGTTACAAAAATACATTGATTTCATTGAAAGGGTTGAATCTTTCTCACTGAAAACTCTAGTACTTAAAAGGTCTTACTTTTTTTTAGCAAAGAGTTGTTGTTTTTTAATTTCATTGTTAATTTTCAGGGCATTGCATATGTCACTTCCAGCAGCAAACTAGTAATGTGAAATAAAATGGTGTTTAAAACATAGAAATCACAGTGAGATTAACATAGTCCACAGTTAGTCTATGCACTGTGTTGATAAGCCCCAAATTACAAAGGGAATGCTACCAAGCTTCTTAAGGCAGCTAAAGTCACTGCTTGAAGCAACAGCAAATATTCTTTTGATATCCTGTATTGTTAGTTGGTGTTGAGTTGATCATATTAATTGCAAATGAAACAAGAAATGTATCTTTCATATAAACACTGCCTTTACAATAGTCTACACCAGTTCTGAAAGCACAGACAATGGATGCAGGAAGATGGCTAATATAACCATTTGTCTCCTATTTTGCCCTTTAAGGCTAGATCAGTTTAATACATAAATAACTTTAGCATCATTTTCGTGCAAAGCACATCTGTAAGGTAATATTTCTGATTTTGAATGGAACACTCAGCAAAAGGAAGAAAATAACATCTGTAGGATCTGAAGTGCTCTTTCACAGCTGTGAGCTATTCTGATCTCTCCCATTTGCAGAAGATAAAACACAGAAGGTGAATTGCTAAGGAAGCGGTGATGAATTTTAAGCACACACATGGGAGCCAGACAGGCTAGTCCACAAGTTGATTAAGCAGAAACATGTACATTTCCCCCAATTCTGCTTCAACTTCAATAGAACCAAATTGACTATAAGCCAAATAATCTTACTGAACTGGGTTTCAGGAAGAGTGGAAGGAGACAGTGGCTCAGTTTGCATGTCCAAGTAAGTGGATTATGGTTTACCATGAGCACAGCAATTGCTCTCACTTTGCTCTTCTCCAGCCAGCGGGAGCAACACCTCGTGATCCCTAGCATAGCATTACATCAAACTGGAGGTTGCAGTTTGTTTTGTTCAACAAACCATAATCGGAGCAAAACAAACTGTGATTCCCAGTTTCAATACAACACTAAGGCACAGTTGCTTCTGCTAGCTAGAGGGTTGGAATGAAGTATGACCCTTTTGCAAGTTCACAGTAAACCATTAACCATGGTTTACCATGGGGTGGTCAATCCACAGGATATATGGAGGCAAACATGAGAGGCGTAGTGTGTGATCTGCGTGCACACGCGCATGCACGCACACACACACATGCACACACACACACACACACACACTTGTTGCTTACTGCTTCCTAGAATTCACTCAAAGAATGAAGAAGTATCTATTTTTCTCAGCTGTTTTGAACCGAATGCATCAAGGAGTTGCTGCTGATCTTAAAATTGTTATTAAAGCTGGTTAAAAGGTAAAGGTAAAGGGACCCCTGACCATTAGGTCCAGTTGTGACCGACTCTGGGGTTGCGGTGCTCATCTCGCTTTATTGCCCGAGGGAGCCGGCGTACAACTTCCAGGTCATGTGGCCAGCAGGACTAAGCCACTTCTGGCGAACCAGAGTAGCACACAGAAACACCGTTTACCTTCCCGCTGGAGCAGTACCTATTTATCTACTTGCACTGGCATGCTTTCGAACAGCTAGGTGGGCAGGAGCTGGGACCGAACAACGGGAGCTCACACCGTCGCGGGGATTCGAACCACCAACCTTCTGATCGGCAAGCCCTAGGCTCTGTGGTTTAACCCACAGCGCCAATGCTAATAATACGTCCACTGCCTTTAGATGCCTTGTTTCAGTTGTCAACATGATAAATAAATAATATACAGGCGCCCCGTCCCCCCCCACACATGTGGGGGTTATGTTCTGGGCCCCCGTGTGCATAAGTGAAATCATGTGAAGTTGGGAGGATCCCACTTTAATAGGGAAGGTGTGGGGGTAGGTGACACATCCTGGAAATTGCTTAGGCCGCTGCCTGTCCTGTCCTGAGCCTGCCTGCCTGCCTGCTTGAGGGGATGTAGTGTGTGCAGCAGTGGTAGCTGGCCATGGACGGTCAGGGCCAAAAAGGACACCCAGCAGAACTGATGCCAGGATAGGAGTGTGGATTCTTGTCAGAGCGTTGGAGATTGGGGAAAAGGTGTCTCCCACCCTGCGCCACTGGTCGATTGAAGGCCTCCCTCCCTTGCTTGGGTAGCAGCACCCAGCAAGGGAAGGCCAATCTATTTATTTTACTGCAACCCATGTAAACATGGTCATGCCTGAGTTGGATGTGCATACGCTGGGTGTGTGTGCCCGTTTATGTTTTATAAGATGTGACTGAGCTAACTGGCAAAAGTCTCAATTTACCTGCCTCCTACAGTGACTTTTTTTTATAAAAAAAGAACTAGGAAGTATTGGACTGTCTAATCCTATGTTTGTCTATTCAGAAGCAAGTCTCACTGTGTTCAATGCGGCTTGCTCCCAGGAAAGTCCACATATAAGATTAAAATGCGGACTAAAATGTGGCCCCAAGCAACACACCATATCATAGAAATAGTTGTTTGCTTCATTCAAAATAAAATGGAGCACCTGTGTTCAAGGAAACACTCACATATGCTTGGCAGAAGACAAGAGGCCAAGAGTTGATGGGAACATATGGATCTTCCCTACTTATTTGTGGATGGACTAAATGTAGGTTTTCCAACAAGGTAGAGAACAGTGGACTTTGATCTTTTTCTCTGTTGTGTTGCCAGAAAGGAGGGGAGTGAATCAAATGATTCTATAGCTCAACTCTTCTTACTGTTAGAATCTGGGCCATCTGATTGCTTATTTTTAAAGGTTATGTGAAAGGGTATGGCGCTATGGGGAGGACTTTCAGATATTTGTGGCTAACTGACAGTGTTGAAAGAGGACATGTAGAACAATTTAAGTTTGAGTTCAAGTGCATAAGCTTTGAATGTAGCACTGAGATTAGAAACGAACAATGAATGATACGTTTTGTTTCTGTATTTCACAGGCATAAATGTCTTTCCTAATGAAGAAAGCAGAAAAAGTAGGAGATAGAGTCTGAATATTATTAAACATAGATTAACCTCAAGAAAATAAAGACTGATTTGTCTGTTTTTGTGAAGATGTTGCTAAAGTAAAACCATGTGGGTTGCCTGAATTATGTGGATTTTTTTCCACACCAGAGTTGCTGGCTTCCAGGCAGGCCTGATGCTGAAGTAGGAAGGAATCACTTTTCTTTTGCAGGCATCATTGGAGTTGCAAGAGATCTGCCACATTCTACTCTAGCAAATGAGGTACTTACCAAAGGATTGTGCACTCTGTACAAACTCAGGTTCTTCTAGCAGCGGTTCTCAACCTGTGGGTCCCCAGATGTTGTTGGACTACAACTCCCATCATCCCTGAGCTCTGGCCTTGCTAGTTAGGGTTGATGGGAGTTGTAGTTCAACAACATCTGGGGACCCACAGGTTGAGAAAGGCTGTAAGGTTTCCCTTCTTATGGTAGCCTTCTATGCCTCCCTCCCAAGAAACTTCTCCCTAAAGATTGGGGTGTGTAAGGATAGCTCCCAGGATGGAAAACTATCATACCTGCCCAAGATGTGCCTGCAGAAGCAATATACATGCATGGAAGGACTTCTTTGAGTTCCTGTCCATCCTGTCCACACCCACCCACCCACCTTTCGGAATTTCCCCCTGCCTCCAATTTTAAGGGAGCAGCTTATAGTTGGGTATTGTCTCTCCCCCCCCCAATTGAATTTTAAAGGTGTGGCTTATATTTGGGTGTGGCTTGTATTCAGGCCAATACAGTACTTCTGAGTACTCTCAGCTTTCACACTGTTCCTTCTGCTCTGGGTTAGCCTAGTGTCACCATCAGAGCATAAATATTTTGCATGTCATTTTAGAAGAGCAAGTAACACTCCCTATTTTTATTGGGAGCTTGTCATCTAAGGGGCGGTTCGTATGATAATTTTTTGTTTTCTTTGTTGTAATAGTTTGCATACATATGCCTGCAACCATGCAGAGATAGATATGGACCAGTGGTAGATGGGTAATATTTTTACTGCAAAAAGGACAGAAACACAATGAACCCATGTGCTTCTGGGTTATAAGTGTTACCACTCTTGTCTATGCAAAGTCATGGAGACTCTATGTGTAAAAGGAACCCTCCCCTCCACAAAAGATAGCCATATGAACTAGTGCTACTTCTTCCAATCAAGATTCATTGTGGTATTCTTTATTTAACCCCATTTGTAACTCAGTGAAATCATACTTGCGTGTCTCCAAGGGTCATACTGCTACAGTAAGCTGAACTATTCTACATCTGTATTGGGCCATTAAACTGTCTCAATCCTTTCCCCATTTCAATAAGCACTAATAGCTCCCCTCACCTGTTGTTTGGGATGTAATTTTGTATGAGTTGTCTTGCAATCCTTCTGTGTAGGAATTTCCATTGACTGTAAGAAGATCTGTTGGTGATAGCAAAGTTGATTGACTTCAAAGTATCTCACTGCTGTTGCCAAACGGGGCCAAGACTTTGCTCATGACTGCAACAGATGTTTCTGCTTTTTTTTTTTAAAGAAGAAATCCGAATGGGAACCTTATGGAGCAATTTTCTGTACTCTAGTCCAGAAACAAATGCCAGCATAGCTGTGATTTTGAAACTCTCAACCTAACCCACAGTAACAAAAATTGGTCAGCATCAAAGAGCTCTGGACCAATATGAAGAGAAAAAAACCCTTTTCAAAAGATGAAAGTATTAATTTGCCAGCCTACCAGCTTCTTGGCAGATAACCAGCAAACTCCTATTCAGTTTCAGATCCCTTAAATTGGCAGGTAGGTTTTTTTGGAGGCGGAGGAAGCTGAAAGAGCTTAGAGTTCAGCAGAAAATTTTACAAATGCATTTCTTTTGCTATTTCAATTGACAGAGGCAGCTGGGTATGTGATAATTGGGTGCACACAAACTGGCCCCATCTTCATGGACGATCTGATGGCATGCCCTGTCCAAGAACTATTGAACTGTTGACGTATTTTCACAAGTCATCATGTTCTGCATCATGTTGTGCATGCCAGTGGCTGGGAATTGCAGGTAGGCAGAATGCTGTTGCGCTCATGTCCAGCTTGGAGACTTAAAACAGACAACTGGCTATCCCGAGAACAGAATGCTGGAACATAAAAATGTTAACATTTTTGAAAATAACAGCAGCAGCAGCAACAACAGCAGCAGGTAGAATTGTTCCTTCAGTGTGTAGAAGGGATACAACTAGATGGGTTATGGAATGCATACCCAGACCATCCTGTAATGGCCTAGTTCTGTAGTTGTGCGGGTGCACCACACATGGGGGAATGGACTCTGGTGCTGTTCTAGCTGAATTCTTCTTTGGTTTTCATGTTCATGAAATCTGTTGTTTTCATAAGCTTTGTGCGCTGTCTGCATTATCAAGCCAATATATAAATTTTGTCATTGTACGGGTGTTGGTCCTAACTCATTTCAATAGTTTCATTAATTTTTTTCCAGTTGTATTTTGTTAACACATGATGATTGGGTGTGTGTGTGTGTGTGTGGAACCTATTGGATGTTCATTAATTTATCTATCTCCATGCTCAGGTGCTCAATTCCCAGATCCTTTCCATAAGCCAAATCTACACACACACCCTCTCATACACACACTATCTAACTAATGGCTTCATTATGAGGCTTAACAAAGAGCACCACCTCTTTAATCAGTTTAACAGCGGCATGAAGCATCCTGACAGCTCCTTTATGTATAATAAAATGAGATAGATTTACAAACTGGCCCAAAACACCTATGGTTCTACACACTCACAGTCGGGCAATGATGTATAATGTACCTTCTAAACACAACATATATGAAGGTGATTTTTCTATGAAACACTTAGCACAATGATCTCATTACCTAGAATATTCCTACTCCTATTTAGCAAGCATTAGTTCACTCACACAACAGCCTTGCAAGGTAGGCTAGTACTTTACCCATGACACACCAAGGCAGAGAATAGTGATGTGGAGAAAGTCCCACAATGATTAATGGTAGAGATGGATATTGAACCTTTAGCTTCCCAAATCTCTGCCTAGTGGGCCATGCTAGCTGTCATAACTATTGTGAGTCTGCATAACGTATGTCTGCATAGAAATGCATTTGATTGCATTCCTGATCGTAGTTGTACTTAAGTCTTCTTTTGTGTCTGAGCAGGTGAAGTCTGAGGGAAGTCTGAGTTGGTGGGATTTCCTCAGCCATCTTCACAATGAGATAAGATTCAAAGTCAAGATGTTGCTCATTTTGCTTGATAAAGGCACTTTTCCACAGCTTTTTTTTACACACATAAGTAACATGAAGTTTTAGACATTGTTAGATGACTGAATTGTCAACTATTTTGACAACTGCCAAAATGAATATGATATTTTGAAAGGTGGCTAGGGCAAAACAACAACAAAAACTGCCATTAATGGAGATACTTCTCCCCTCCCCTTAATCTTTGTTCTTAAATGTGTTTAACATAGCAAAGGCAGACAGTATCTGAGATTCAGCATCCATTGCTAGCCTGCCTGTGTGAACTTAACCTGATTTCATGGGAGGAACAGTGAATGAAGTATTGTAGCTTATGGCTGTCAGCAGTGAAAAATAGTTGGGAATGGGACAAACAGCTTCTTAGCTGTGATTGTTTCCGGCTAAAACACTTCTAACAGCTGTTTGCTTTGGCCATGAGTTGGATTTCATTTTTCCCCCTCCTTCGAAATGATTTTTTAGACGTTGTGGGCTGGTTATTTATGTAATCAGGAAGAGGTCTGTGATTCCAGTGTTGTGGACTCACTGCTGTTTAGACAGTTGGGATACGAGGATGTTCCGCCTTCTGGCCTCTCTCTCTCTCTCTCTCTCTCTCTCTCTCTCTCTCTCTCTCTCTCTGTTTCTTTCCGCTAATGCACGGCAATGCAATGGTGTAGGGAGATGAAACAGCAAATTTATGAGTGCTTTAATCCCAGACAGGCGGCTTTGCAGCAGTTACCTTGAAGAAAAGTTCACGCCTCAAAGGAGTGTTTAGTCTTACACAGTCACTGACTTAACTAAATGCTGTTTGTGCGGGAGAGCAAGAGCAGAGATGAACGAAAAGATTTGCCTCTTTTTGAAAAAACCGTCATATTGTTTTTAAAACTTTCAAAAAATGACTGCAACTTTTGTTTAAAGCATTTGTTCTGGAACTCACTGAAGCTAAAATCTACCCGGCTGAGGTCAGAAGCAATTTTCTTTTTGGCAGAAAGTGGAGACGTTTATAAAAGCCATGCCTGTACTTGGTGTTGCCTCAAAGCTTAGACAGCCACCTATAGGGTCAAAGCCTGTTCATACTGCCCGTCCGATACCAAATCTTGGCACAAGCAGGTCACAGCAATATTCATCAAAGTCTCTGGAGCTTCCTAGGGCAGAGAGCTCAATGCTTTCTTGTCAGTTTACATTAAAGTCAGCCTGTGATTTTGGAGAAGTAAAAGCACTCCAAGGAAAAAACAAGGAGACAGAGGATAGCAAGGTTAGTTCTGAATTTTACCTGCAGATCTGAACTTTGGGGGGGGGGGAGTGACCTACTTATGCAATGCTTGTCTAATAGTGTGGTGGGTATGAGAATTGTATACAGTGAGCTAATTTTGGGAGTGAGTGTTTTTAATTTTTATTCTCTGTGTTATTTGCACTTCAGATCTTATCATCCCATGCAGAGGCTCAGAGAAGCAGAGTTGTGAAATGATGTTGGTTAAGGAAATATTGATGTTTGGCGGGTGTGCATGTACTGTATTTTAAGAAACACACTGTTCCCACGCTCATCCTGACTCCCAAAGGGAAGTTGCTTGCTAACTCAATAACAACAAACACTCTTGGTAGTTTGGGTTTTGTTTTGTTTTGTTTCCCAACCCTTACTGCTTTACGTAACTGAATATATACATCCTAGCATAAAAATTTGCCTGTGTGCAAAAAGGATTTCTATTTTGGCTACCTCTGTTTCTGATATTCCAGAGTGCTCTGATTTATAGTGACAAATCTAAGATTTCTCTCCAGCATAATGTAGTTTGGAGAACTGAAACAATTTTTGTTTGTTCAGTGAGAATCATTGCTATTTTTTTCCTGAGCTTTGTTATCTTAGAATAGTAGTACTGTGGTAGCTCGGGTTAAGTACTTAATTCATTCCGGAGGTCTGTTCTTAACCTGAAACGGTTCTTAACCTGAAGCACCACTTTAGCTAATGGGGCCTCCCGCTGCTGCTGCGCCGCCGGAGCACAATTTCTGTTCTTATCCTGAAGCAAAGTTCTTAACCCGAGGTACTGTTTCTGGGTTAGTGGAGTCTGTAACCTGAAGCGTATGTAACCTGAAGCATATGTAACCCGAGGTACCACTGTACCAGCAGAATTCCATTTTCTTTATCTGATGTATCTTGCTGCATGTTCTTAATTTAATAGTATAGGTTTATATTTCTTTTGGATTGCAGGCATTAGGCATATTCTATCAGGACATTATCATGGGAAAGCCTCATTAAAACAAAATCGGTGGGGGTGGGCAGCAAAGATCACCTGGCTTAGGTCCTGTTTGTCTCCACAAGGTGTAAACCAGAACACATCTTGGGAAAACGTGCTCATACAAATTATACACAATTCTGTGGCAGAACATCAGTGTTTTAAAATAAACCTTGTGATAAAAAACCAGCCAGATGTTGGTCACAGTATTCATACTTGCCTACTGTTAGCTAGGAGATGAAGTGATGACTTGGGAAGGTAGTATCCACTTTGCCACAAACTCTTTTTGGAACTTAGTATGTGTTACTAGCCTGTGTTGAAATGTGGTGTACAGGTTTTGCCACATTCACCAATGTGCAGTAAAGTTCAGAGAATGCTCTTTTCGAAGCCTCCCAGTGCTCCTTATTGATTTCAGCTTCTTTCCTGGCCAGAAACAACCAACTTTTTTCTTCTCCACCAAAAGTTTTAGTTGAGTATCACTATCACTAAACCTTTGCATGCAGTATAGAACATATGCTGCATTTTAGTTGTAATGGAGTCCTGCATATTTCTTTGCTCTTGATACATTTGAAGGAGTGTAAAAAAAATGTTTTCTTTAATATTATTCCTTCCCAAGTTACCATGGGGAAACTCTTTTCATTCTGAACATTATTATTTGGCAAGATGGAGAGAGCATTGAATTGAAAAGGTAACTTCCTGAGTCTTTTATTTAAACTTAATACAAGTTTGACTTGTTTTATTGCTGGTACATGAATTTTTTTTCTGATTTCTATAAGAAAAGCTGCTGATAGAAATGGTGAAAGTCATAAACAATCCAGAGACCTGTAAGCATACTTATGTCACATGTATCTTAATGGTGTGTGCGTTTTCTATATCTTGATTGTGTCCTTAGTCTGTACCTTGTTCTGGGGCTGGAGACATTGGGAGCATCTTGTTTCTTTGCACAGCATTTTATTGCTGGAACTTGTGACTGGGCTACAATGCTCCCTAAGGGGGACATTGATCTATAATACATGTTTTATAGAGTCCACAATGCATTGCTGTTCTACATTGTGAATGTATTTCAAAGAAACACACCGAAAGCCATTGAAATTATGCTTCTGTGCTTGGTTGATTATGCCCTTTAACACCTCTTAAATCAATGGTCCCTTTGACAAGCAGCTTCATAGACCCAGATCATGAATCATTGATGTTGCCTTGCACAGGCAAGCAGTGGGCTGGATGAAAAGGTGCCTTTCCAGTCATGGAAGGAGATCTTCCATTCACAGAAGGGCTCTTCTTTGACTTGGACCCAGTGGGGTTTCCATGAATGGAAGTTAGTGGAGTCCTTGCCAACCCTCACAGCAGATCTTCAACTGGCTGCAAGTGAAACCTAACAAGACCCAGTTCCACGAGTGTAAATTTGCTTATTAACTCTGAATTGAACTCAGTGGCTTCTGCTGCAAGCTATAGTAGAAGGAAGTGTCCAGGCACCTTAAGGGATTTCCCCATCATTTCCACAGGCAGAGTGGTTTGCCATATTAGCTGCAGGCTTGGCCTGAGGTTCAGTTTACTCCTGCACTTATAGGCATTTTCCTCTTTAGGTAATCATATAGTTCATTGTATTTAAGTTTACTAATGTGGCCTTTAGTTCAACCCAACCTACTGTGTCTGACTCCTTATTTGGCCATTGGGTCGTAAGCAGCCCTGGGTCAGGTCCTCAAGAGGTGCAGTGACAGGAGGGTGTGGAGAGCCACACTTTCCATGAGGGCTTTTCAAACAGCCCTACCCTGCCTGTGCCAAGATGTGCACATAGTCAGACTGAACAGGATTGCACCTTCCCCCTCACCAGGTGGTGAGCAGATAGTGCAATCCTGCTGGCTGCAGGAGTCTGCTTTGCCTGCATGTTTCCCACATGTAATGTGCTGGGAAAGCAGCATGTAGATGTATGTCTCCGCTCACCAGTGATGGTTATGCATACTTACAATAAGCAACTGATAAATAATTTGTCCTCAGATGGAAACGTGCAGCAACTAACATTGCCAGATGAGGCCAGACCTTACATATTTTTGTGCTGAGGAGATCTAGAATTGCAGGCCAATAAGGGTTACAAATCAATGAAGTAGCCCTTTTAAGTTAATTTGTGACACTAAGTGTATTTACTTGATGTATGCCATGTTGAAATTTGTGGGACTTCTATATAAAAAGGTTAAAGACTGAAGCATTGTCCTGTTTATTTTAGTGACAATGAAGTCAATTGAAGCAATGGCTGTAAATCAGCTCAAATTGAACACAAATTTAAATACTTGGTTAATCTATGTTGTGTTGTTGAATTGCAATTTGCATTTGAAATATCCGCCTCTGTTGTGATTGAATAATCTCTGTGTTTTTGCAATGGGGGTGGGGTGGGGGTGGATTTATTACTTTTGTTGCACTCAGTAGCTTTCCTGGCTATGGCTCCCATGAAGCGCCTACTTCAAACAAAATATATTTACTCCCAGTGCAATACCAGCTGTAGCACATGCTATACTCTAAAAATATATTGATTTTATTCTACGGCAGCTCTAGTTTGGTGAGGTGTTGAGTCTTGAATTTTCTGCTAGATATCCCTTCCCATACATGCAGAGAAGAGTGCTTCCAGAATACTCTAAAAAGTGCTGTTATTAAACCAGTTTAAGTCTGCAGTGCAGATATGCCCAGAGATAAAACGTCTGTTGCTTCTTTTTGCTTTATCCTTGTCAATATAAAAAAAAGTATGGCTAACTAAGGCCACATTCACACATGCCGTTATTGCCTTGGTTTTACTGGCTACGATACTAGTTCTTCTGTCCTGATTTCTAAAGTTCATTTGACACAGCAGTACCTTGTTGTGTCCTGGAATGGTAGCTTTATGATTAATTTACAACTTGTGGCACTAAATTTTAAATGACTGGAAAAAAAACTGTTTTGCAGGTATACCACCCCAGTTTTTGTCAATACAAAACTTCCATGCTTTTCCGAGTTAACAGTGTGGCAAATGGATATTTTCAGGAAATAAGAGAGACACGAATGCTAAATTTCACCTAGATTCCACTAGATTCCCAGATGTAGCTTTTATATCATGTAAATGATCACATAATATATGAAATTAAGCAGGCATGGAAATGTTGTGAAGATGGAATGAAGTGCCATCTGAAGGCAGCATAATTTACCATGCAGCAAGCATGAGATTTTGGGAGATGCTGTCTTTAACATTCCACTCATTAAATTCTGCTTAAGCCAACCAAAATGCTTACCCTGAATTTCAGAACCACTGTCCTTTTACTGTGGTTTCACTTTGGATGCTTGAAACTACAGTTAAATTGTTTGGTAGTTATTTAATACCGGTCTTCTGCTGATCAAGTGCAACCTTAGTAGTAGATGGGACACATACAGAAATTACTTCAGCAATAAATCAGTGGTAAATATTTAGTGTGGATGTTGAGTTGTCATTAGGGTTAATGCTCCTCCAAGTTATGCTATGCAGATGTGGACTCAGTGCTATTGCTCCCCAATGCTCCAGTCATTTTGTAGGTGAATTTCTTGGGAATTAGCAAATGCATTAAACATATGACATTCCAAGTGTATAGTGCTATACCTTTAGGAATGTTTCCATTGACACAGATCAGATAAAAGGCCTTTCACTCAAAGTGTAATGAATACCTTCTCAGAATTTCCGAATGCAAGAAAAATCTGCTTGTGTTTGGGCAATTATGGAATATAATTGGATATGTGGGAACTCCTATTTTTGAGGGGAAAATGATGACTCTATCTGTTAAAGATAATGGAAAGTATGAATTAATCATCTGGTTTACATTTATGCTTGGCTCCTGCTTCCAGGTTCCAGTTTGCTATTTTAAATGCATTGAAAATGCAACTCTAGCAATTGCTAGAGTTGTTAACCTTTCTTGTCAGAAAGGTGTAATGATTAACATGTAGGAAATCCTTGGTGCATTCCTTCTGTAGCTTGAAGTGCTCTGAATTCCAAAATAAATTTGAATTTTCTACATCTCAATAGAGTACATTATTTTGCCACCCAGCTGTTTCCCCCACAATCTTTGTGTACTGTCCTCCTGAATTGTAGAGACTTTTGACACCCCAGTTGGCTTCCAGACTTCATTATATTGCCAAGTCTGGCTTAGAGTACAGCTGCAGGAATCAGTTCATGGCTACCCAGAAGCTCCTCCTTCTTAGATATGCTGTGCTTGCAGTATTTTTAAGCTCCCAACTAATATGCAAGGTAGGACTGTCAATCATCTATCTATATATATCTTATATCTATCTATATCTGTCTGTCTTATCATTCATCTATCATCTATCTATCTATCTATCTATCTATCCATCTATCATCTATCTATATCTATCATCTTCTATCTATCTATCTATCTATCATTTACACAAGTAGTATATTCCTTCTGCTGCTATTTGGGCACACCATTTTGAAACTTGAGGAAACTTATTTTTTAAGGAAATGTAATATATATATATTCTCATAGCCAGCTACTGACTAACAGAGAGATTATCCACATTCCTGAAGTGCTACCCAGCTCCTTACTGCATCCTCGGGTTCCCCAGAGGTACCTGTTTTTTTTTGGGGGGGGCACACAAGTATAACCATCCCCTTCAAACTCTTCCCCCAGCTTATCACTTTCCTTCTCTTCCAAACCACTTTTTGGTCAGAAGGAAGAAGGCACAAGTTACATGTGGACAAACTTTGTTCCATCACATCTGCACAGTCTGTATATGAAACCACCTTTCTTCCATGGATCACTAAACAAAGATGAGTCTGTTTTCCTCTTCTTACAGCACTAACTTGCCATGTAGTTGTAGTCCTTGCTGCGGGAGTAGTTGCTACTTCTGTTCATAACAGTTGGTTACTTTCTATGAATTTTAAGTTTCTGGGCTGGTTTTTTTGTTCATTAGCCTCTTTTGCTTTTATTGGAATGAAAATTCGCTGAAAGATTGCATAACACATTGAAATTCTCAGTCAAGGAATTCACAATGTTTTGTCTGGTAAGTGCAAGCAGATAATCCCCTTGTGCGAAGTGTGCTGCTTTCTGGTGGCTCTTATGGAAGCACTGTGTAAACCAAGTGTAGAGGTTTTGGAAAATAAGCAAGTCAAATCAAAGGGAAGCTAATCCTCAAGTGGTTAAGGCAGGATCATACAGTTTGTGGGTATAAATACTGAGAAGCTGCCAGCTAATAACCACGTCTGCAAGTCTGCATGTATAAAACATGAGAGAAGCTATAACAAAGTGCAATATTGATCGTGATGCCTAGGAGATGACTTGCATGCTGTTTCGCTTGTAAATGGCTTGTTCTAATCTAATGGTTGGGCACGGGTGATTTCAAAATACAGTCATACCTTGGCAGTGGCGTAGCGTGGGTTGTCAGCACCCGGGGCAAGTAATTTGCGCCCCCTCTGCCCTAGGGGCAGAGAGCTGCGAGTGCGAGTGCACCCCCCCCAGATGTTGCGCCCGGTGCGGCCGGGCCCCCCTGCACCCCCCACGCTACGGCACTGTACCTTGGAAGTCGAATGGAATCTGTTCCAGAAGTCTGTTTGACTCCCCAAACATTCAAAAACCAAATCACAGCTTCTGATTGGCTGCAGGAAGCTCCTGCAGCCAATCAGAAGCTGTGGAAGCCCTGTAGGATGTTCGGGTTCCAAAAGAATGTTCACAATCACTTCTGGGTTTGTGGCATTTGGGAGCCAAAACGTCCGAGTTCCAGGGTGTTCAGGATCCAAGGTATGACCGTATATGGCCGTATGGGTGGAGCCCAGTAAAGATTAGGGATGAAGTTCCAATTGGAGCTCCAGAAGAGAATGAAGATAACAGCAAATTCTTTCTGTAGCTGATGTTGACAAACATGTACCAGCATGTGATTGTGTTCCAAAGTGGAGTAAAGGAATGACACAGGAAAATGAGTGTGAGAGCAATCCACACAGCTGCTTCTGCCAACTTGGTGCTACTGTGCTGCTGTCCATCTTGCCTGCTTCTGCTCAGCAGAATCTGTGTGGGACAGTGACAGAAAAAGACACTCGTGTGCTCTGCATTCCTTCCTATGCAACACCATGTGAAATAATGAGCTGGGGTTGAGTTTTGTAACCCGGCCTCTTAGGACACATGCATAATTTATCGCAGCTTAATTATGTTCACTAAATGGAAATGCTGTTACTTAATTTGCATGCATGCACACACAATTCTAACATTTCTCAAAATGCTATGGCAGCCCCAAATTTTGGCATCTCTACACACATATATTCCCACTTCTGCTTGAGCTGACCCCCCCCCCCCCGCTTGGTCAGCAATACTAGATCAGGGAATAAGGCTTCCTGATTTCCCCGCCACACAAAAAGAAATGCGTGGGCAGTTTTCCTGAACCTCCCTGACTACCTTTCTGCCCTGATCTTCTCAGATATTTCAGATAGCGTGGCTTGGTTTCTCATTAGGAAGATTCGCTTTCAACACTAGCTCAAAATCATTATTCAGCTGAAAATGTCCAATTAATACAGCTGCAGTTAATCTGGAAAAGGAGTTCAAGAAGAGGCAATGGAATCTCCTGAGCCCCAAATATTGTTCAGCAAAGCTGCATTCCACGTTTCTAGCACCTGGCCTAGCATCTTGATGATGCTGTGCTGGACTCCCAAGGACTTGGCAGCCTCTGCTTCCTGTTGTGCATCAGAGTTTGATTTATAGGACATCTGTAAAACCACCACATATTAGTAATCAGGATGGTCATGCATAGAAAGCTTGACTTCCTATCAAGTGTTGCTGAATGCTTTCATCCAGCAGGAAAGGTCTGTATGGCTCATACATGATTTAGGGTGAGTAAGACATAAATCAGCACACAGGACTTTTACTCACCACTAACAGCAACAATGGGATTTCCTGCCAAGGCATGCCAACCAGTAAACAGGATTTTCTTCTGTGAATATAGCTTGTCCATTTAAAATAATGTAAAAGAGTCTCCAGTGGATCATATCATTTATAAATAGTAATTGTTACCTTAAACAAAACAACAGTGTGACCATGTTGCAAGACTTTATAAGAGATGTGTAATTGAATTCAGAATCTGACTGCAACACAGTGCAAACTGAGTGAGGATTTTGTCTTACCCATTATAATGAACAAAAATCTTCATCTTGATTGGAAAACCAGTCAGTAGTTACATGCATTACTGGAGAATTCTTGAAAGAGGAGCAAGAAGCTTCCTTGAAGTCGTTTTGGGATGCATTTGCTTAGCTTTGCCCAGACTGTGATTAGTATTCAGGACTAGGAGTGGGGAAGAGTTAAATGAGTTAAACTAATAATTGTACATTCTGCACAGCTGCAGTGTCTCATTTTATGTTTCAAGTTGTAGAAGAATCTCTCAGAGAAACAATGCTCAATCTGTAATTTGCTAGGCAAATTCATATTCCAAGCCAGGAAACTGAAAACTGCAAGCTTCAAAGCACCAATGCTTCTTGGTTGTGCAAGAAAGAGCTAAAGGAGCTGTACTTTCTCTGTGGGTGCCATAGCAATAACGTGACATTTCAGAGTTGTAAATAGCTTTACTTAGAAAGAGCTTGGTTAAGGAGGAAGAGGAATGGCTGGTCAGAACAGAATCCAGGAAACCAGGCTTTGCAACTGACCCTGAATATTGTTACTATCAGCATTTCTTTAAACACAAAACAGGAATGATGTTTCCTTTTATGAAGTGCATCTCTAAGCTCATTGGTAGAGCCTGCGGTTTGCATGAATGAGGTTGCTGAAAGGAAAAGAGCTATTTCCAGCCCAAACTGACAGTGCTGATCTAGACAGACCATTTGCCTGAATAGGTATGGAACTGCTCCTTATTTAGAAGGGAACTTATTGATTGGCGGTAAATCAGTTCAATAGCATAGCTGCTTGTTTAAAATGAATGTGCCTCCATACCCCTGATTTATATAGCTTATTTCCCCACAGCAATTAACTTCCCAGATGTGAGGGTGATTTAGGTTATTTAATAGCACTGGGCAAGTCCAGTGTCTTTTTCTGTAGGAAGCAAGCAGAGGAAAGGTTGTGTGAATAATAAGTGTGCACTGTTATGCCCAATTCCAACCATCCACATGGGGTCACTCTGATCTCTGTGCTGAATGCTGTTACCCCAGACTAGCAGGGTCGGTAAGGGTAGCATTATTGTGGCACAGAACCAACAGCAGTGGCACTAAACTGCTGCACTAGCTGGTAACTTATTCTGTGAGGCATTTCCTTCCCTCCTTTCCTTCTCTCCCTCCCTCTTCCTATTTAGCAGCACTGTATTGAAGGAAGCAGCCTTATGGCAATAATCACCTCTATTTCTGGGCATGCTCCCAGACTAATTTATGCCATTGAAAATTAGTTGTAGTGTGCACCTTGACTTAGCCTTGAACTTAGATCAGATGCCTCTACCTGATAGTCCCTGAGGTTCACTTTTGTCAGGATTCCCAAGGAGACAGTGTGTAGGGGCTGGGCGGATCAGAATTGTGGGGAGGCGGGGGAATTGCCTGTTGATTCCCCTAAGGAGGGTCCAATGGGTCAGAGCCTCAATAGGTTTAAGAGTCATCTTGGGAGGGAGTTACAGATGACAAGCCAGATCCCAGGGAGCATCCCAGCAGTGTAACCACTCCCCCTTCTCTGCTCTGTCCTCTTACATCACCTAGGTGCACTGTGCTTACTTCAACCCCCGACTTCTGTGCTAGCCTTGCCTCTGATTCAGGCACCCTGTTTTGGAGGTGCCAGAGTACATCCCAACCCATCCTCTCAGGAGGAGTCTGTCTGTCAGTTTGTTTTGGAGTTGCTGCTGTCACCTCCTCTGTTTCGTAGGTCACAGAAACGCCAATGAAGGTCAGGTCCAGCTCAGGTCCAGCCAACCTGAATGAGTTCCTCTTTGCTTGCCCAGTCTAAAGAACAGTCCCACTTGCCATGCTGAAGTTGTGCCCACCTCTTTCCAACATAAAGGGACCCAAGGGGGCATGCCACAATGTCTTAGCTTGCTTAGCTTATAACCTTATTCTGCCTATGTATCGTACTGATTTGAGTGTTAAAGATTTGGGCAGAAACCATACTCTGAGTTTGAGTTATTCATTCTCCAGTGATAGCCAGGTCAACCTTCAACTCATACCCACATATTCACACCACCACACACCACTGACATTAGGTACAAAGAACCCAATAGAGTAGGCTGCCATTTGGTTGTGCTGTGTGTGAGGCGCCTACGACAGCTTCTCCTGTTTGCAAATGAGCCCCGGACCCCAAAAGGTTGGCAAACTATGACTTAGATTAACCTTGATTCTTCAGAATCTTAGCAGAAATCTCTTCTAACTTTGAATGCTTGGAAGAGTTCAGTTTGCTGGGAAATTTGAGGCAAATATGCAGTGGTCATTATTACCTTATAATTCTTGCTTTCACTCCATTTTCCCCACTTCTCTTTAGTAGATCTTGATTAGTCAGTCCTGGGATCATTTCCCTCACTTTTCAAAAGTAATAATAGTATACCAGCACATTACGACAAGGCACAATAATTGCATTGATCCAGAGATGCAGCAAAATGGGCTGGGACTGATAGCATAGTATTGTAAATAATTTCTCAAGCATACACTAAAAAGTATGATGGTAGTGGTAGTGAAAAGTACTTTCACACATCAGAAACTTGCTAAATTTATTCCAGATTTTCTTGGAACATATGCAGATTTCAGGATGTCAGCTTTACAGCTTTTCTGTGAAAGTGGTTTTCAAAGATAAGACAATTTAAAAAGCTTAGGAAGCAGTAGTGCAAAAGCAGTCCGTGTTATATAGATGAATTATAGGGTTGCCATGTGTCCCCTTTTTCCAGGACATGCCCTCTTTTTCAGGGGTAAAATGTCTGTCCAGGTGGATTTTTTAAATTTGCCAAATTGTCTCTGGATAGACTCTGGATGAGGCATTTGAGATTACTGGTGGTTGAAGACTTGCTTTCCTCTTCTCCTGCCCACCCCCTCAGCAATATATCACAACTATTCAAAGGTTTTTTGGATTGCACTTCCCTCCTTCAAATTAGACTCTCCACTTGGTTTTTTTGGGCTGACTCAGAGTACTTGGGTTTGTTCTAGATTTTCAAATTCTAAGTGAGGCCCTCCTGCCCCAGTTTGGTCAGGGATAATATTAAGCTCCGAAAAATCACAGTGATGTCAACACAACAATTAAACATGCCCATCACCCTGCAATCCTTGGGAGAAGGTCACACAGAACTCACTGGGCTTTGCTTCTGAGTAGATGTGTTCAAAGTTGTACTGTGAATTTTTTATGGTGCAGACAATTTTCTATGGTGTTTTTATTGCATATTTTCAATACTGGATTGCATATTATATATGATATGTTGTGATCTGCCTTGTGTTCCAGTTTTGCAGGAAGGGCAGAGTATAAACATTAATAAACAAACAAATGTGGCTGAAATGTGACATATATTCAAACAAACAAATTCTGCAAAACCCTTAGTGTGAATTTTTAAAATGTAGTATGTAAAAAAAGAACTTTTAAAGATAGAATCTGTGGATAGTATTCAGCACTAGTTCTATTCAAAGTAGACTCATTTAAGTTAATGAATATAACTATGGTAACTTAAATTCATTAATTTCAGTAGGCCTACTCTTTGTAGGATTAGCATTGAATATCATCCTAAGTGTAAGAACAATTATCCAATAGCTTACTCATAAAAAATAATGCAAACAAAACTTGTATTTGTATGTATATAATATATGACTGTGTTCCCCCAGTACATGAAATACCGCATGTAGATTTGCAGAAGGAAACAATTTTGAGCTTTCCCCCCACCCACACCTCAAAGGGAAGCAATTTGTGTATCAGGAACTGTGCTGAGTTGTTTTGTTACCGTGTGGAGTTAAAAAAAGGAAGTACCACAAAACTATAGCTGCTAGAATGCTGGATATTTAGATTGCTTTCTACTTTCATCTTTGGGAGCATATGTTTTTGTTACTGTGAACACTATATTATTGTGTTTTTCCTCAACCACTGGGAATAATCCAAATTGGCACACAACTGACCTTAGCTTCCTGACCACAATATGGTACAATGTGCAGTTTTGTGCCTGTCTGTTTCTGCAGTGCAAAATCCAACACATTTATGAACAAACAGCAGATGAGGAGAGGATATTGCATCTGACTGTGTGAAAACTCTGAGGAAATGCTGATAACTAAAACAGCCCTTAAGTTCCATCTTGAGGAACTGAATATGCCTTGAAATTTCATTCCCAGTTCTTGGCTGGAACAAATACTGGCTGTTTTTATTTTATTTTGAGGAATGTCAGAATTTAAATTCTAATTTCTGTGAAAGGTTTTAAATACTATGGTTGTTCTCACCAGGAAACAAATGTTTTAAGGGATATGTAATGCTAACATGTGGATAGATACATAATCAGTCTGGTAACACAACTTGAAGGCTTCCTTTGTTCCATAATAACCAGTGATGTAGAGATGAATTAACCATCATAGTAAACATTCTATAGAGTAAGGGCATAGGTAAATTTATAGTTCCTGCTGTGAAGATGGCTTCTGGTGATATGATGTGGGGGAAACCATTCAGCCATGTTGTCTAAGTAAACTTAATCTGAAGTATAGCTGAACCTTTAAAATATAGACCTTAACTATCTAACGTAGGTTTGGATCAGTGACCTTATCTATCTAACATAGACTTGGATCAATGAATGGTGGAATATAGTTCTAGCTAATTTTGACTGGATTGGGTCCATGAAGGGATAAGAAAAATAGATCCATATTTAGCAGTCCAAAGGCCTTCCTAAACAATCACTCAAAGATTATGAGGAAAATTTAAAAAGTTTGAAGTAAAATGTTATTAATTTGCTATGTAAATAGAGGATCAAGTGTTCTTTTTGTAATGTACTGCTGTCCTGTGAGTAGTAAAGCCTAACTGTCATTTTTGTACACTAAGTATACAGGTAACCCACAACTTATGCAGGGGTCAGGTACCCCCAGAACTGGGCCCCCTGCAAGATGGAGGGCTGCTTACTTAGCTTAGGGAAGGAGGCAGGACTTCCTTCTGGTCAGAGTGGCAACACAAGGCAGTTGTCCACAGGAAGCATGAGGACAGCAGGGGAAGCAATTGTGTAACATCTTTACTGTGGCTTGCTCATCAATATGCTCACCAGGAGTATCACCAGACTTCATGGAAACCTAAAGTAAGCCTGCCACATAAAGATAAGTTGTCTCAAGAAGCTGGAATACCAACATGAGGGACAGCTGAGAAAAACTGCTTAAACTTGTTGCCTTCAGGGAGACCCTGACCAGACGGGGTACTTCAAGTCTTGTTCTCTGAGTCATCCTTGGAGATCTAACTACTTCAGTTAGGAAATGGTAACTGGTAATTGAGGCCTTTATTGAGGAAAGAATAGAGAGCTTGATAATGAACCCTGATTCAGACAAACACTAAGCCACACCTTGGCTTAGCAGCATAATAGCAAAAAGGACCAGTGAGGATTGGTGTGGCTGTGAGCTCCGCTATAGGAGCACACAAGTTTGCAAGATCTGCTGTGCAAATCAGGCCATACTTTTTTTATTAGAAACCTAAGACAGTAGCAGATTTTTTTAAAAAAGATTAGTACCTAAGGTATATTTATAATATATGTGGAGGAAAAGTTGATAGCCAAATCTTCCACATTTGGGGAGGCTGGGCTGCTTCTAAAGGTCACCAACCCTCCACAGTTGGGTCATACTGATGGGATAAACTTTTTCACGTAGAAGAAAGCTGTCCAGGATAAACTGCACTGAGGAAGGAGTATCAGAACAAGAGAGGCACCACAGAGAAGCTCCAAGATCCCTTAACCCCTTTCTACACTTTGATTGAAGAGAGAATAGGGCTGTCTTTATCTTTTGCCATTGCTCTGTGGGAAAATCAGTTGGAAGGGATAGTGGTGCCTGTTTGAATGGCTGGTTTGTGGATAGAAGCCACAGTTATTGAAGGAGTTCTCCACCCAAAACAATTTCTTGTAAAGGACTAATCATAAAATGGTTTTAGATTCATACAATATGGGAGCAGGGGAATGTGTTCTCTATTGAAATTTGTTTAGATTATTATTGGCTTTGCTAAAATTGGTGGTTGTAGGTTTTCTTTGGAGCCAACATTGTATTCTTGATTAAAGCCTTAGAAACCCCTTGATCAGAAATTCTGGAAGCTGATGCTGTGCTAAAAAGAAAAAGGGAAGCCAAAATGTAATGCATCTCGTTTCATAGGTTATAGTTTACAAAACGTTCAATCACAGTATATGATTGGACTCTTCTTGGTGTCACTGCAAAACTCTTCTAGAATTAAGGCAGGTTGCTCCCTGCACAGTAATAAACATGGAGCACCCAAACGTATATGCCATTCTGGGATTCCTTTCTGTAATTATGAAGGATACATTGAGGTCAAATTCTGAAACGTGATTTTTAATCCATTCAGTTCAATAAACCATTAAGTTTCTCAACCCTAATTCACTCCTGTTTGTCCTGCTTGAGTTTAAAATACAATCTACAATTTACAGTCTGCCCTTCCAAGGGCAGCATGAGGTCAGTGACATGAGGTCAAGGAAGATTTGCCCCTTACAGAAAAGGAAGATCCCAAGATATTATAGGTTTTAATATGTTAGACATTGATAGCATACTACAGACACACATATTACTCCAGAAGGCTCAGCTGGAATTGACTCTGATGCCTAAAACTTGAGAACTTACTACTTCAACAATATCACCATTGTGGTTTTACACCACTATTGCAATACTCTGCCAGAAACGAAGGCTCGCTTCCATTGGCTTGGATGTGTTTCTGAAGGGAAAGTGCTGATCCAAAGCGTTTTGCATATTTAAAAAGCCAAGTTTTTAAAAATGCAAACTAAGTTATAGGAAGATACAATTTCTGTAACAGAATTCTCAGATGTTACTAAACTACAGACCACAATTTGAAGACCTCCCCACTTTTCATTCAGCATCTTACACAGCCATTCCCTTTCCATTTGTGACCAATTTGTTTTTCAGTGCCAGCTACAGAAATTGCTTACATTGATAAGCTGCATGAGGCAAGTGTTAATGTGACCAGCTGCTTTTGGTACAAGTTTCTAGGCATCTTTATACAGAGGAGATGAGAAGAACATTGCTATACTATGCCTTGAGATTTGTTCTTTTCATTCCCCACCTCTCAGCTGGAGCTGGCAAATCTGACATGCCAATGATCTTTTGATATAAAAAGAATATAATGGGATCTAATAACAGAATAGCAAAGTCACAATGAAAATATCAAATATGTGTCATACTGTTAAGGGTTAATATTCTGGGACCCAGAATATATTCTGTTCTGTTCTGTAAAAAAGGGAGAAAGGAGTGACTTAACATTACTAATGCTATCCTGGAGTATTTCCAGAAGCTGTCTAGCTTCTATTATTTTTTTTAAAGAATATTTATTAAATTTTCCAATTTTTTAAACAAACAAACAAACAAAACAAACAGAAACATTAAACACAGACATAAAATTCATAAACCATACTTTTAAATAACAAATTTCTCAGACCTCCTCATACTTCTCCTTCTTGTATCCCAATTAAGATTATTTGTTCAGCAAATCCTTCATTTAAAGCATTACAGCTTATAACATTACCTTATTTTTCAAACCCTTTCTTTTCCCCATCTATGTTCTTATATATTATTGCAGCTAGAAACCTCTCAGTTTCAATCCAACACCATCTAGCTTTCTTAAATTTTACAATGTTTCTGTAAATAGTCCTTAAATTTTTTCCAATCTTCTTCAGCCGACTCTTCTCCCTGGTCACGGATTCTGCTCGTCAATTCTGCCAGTCCCATACAGTCGATCATTTTCATCTGCCATTCTTCCAGAGTGGGTAGATCTTGCGTCTTCCAATACTTTGCGATGAGTATCCTTGCTGCTGTTGTAGCATACATAAAAAAAGTTCTGTCCTTCTTTGGCACCACTTGGCCGACCATGCCCAAGAGAAAGGCCTCTGGTTTCTTCAAGAAGGTATATTTAAATACCTTTTTCAGTTCATTATATATCATTTCCCAGAAAGCCTTAATCTTTGGGCACGTCCACCAAAGGTGAAAGAATGTACCTTCAGTCTCTTTACATTTCCAACATTTATTATCGGGCAAATGATAGATTTTTGCAAGCTTGACTGGGGTCATGTACCACCTATATATCATTTTCATAATATTCTCTCTTAAGGCATTGCATGCCGTGAATTTAATCCCGGTGGTCCACAACTGTTCCCAGTCAGCAAACATAATATTATGTCCAACGTCTTGTGCCCATTTAATCATTACAGATTTAACCGTCTCATCCTGAGTATTCCATTTCAGCAGCAAGTTATACATTTTTGACAAGGTCTTAGTTTTGGATTCTAGCAATTCTGTTTCCAATTTAGATTTTTCCACCTGGAAACCAACTTTCTTGTCCAAATTATAAACCTCCATTATTTGGTAATAATGAAGCCAATCTCGCACTTTATCTTTCAATTTCTCAAAACTCTGCAATTTCAATCTGTCCCCTTCTAGTTCCAAGATTTCCCAATATTTTGGCCATTTAGCCTCCATGTTAAGTTTTCTCTGAGCCTTAGCCTCCATTGGTGACAACCACCTTGGAGTTTTATTTTCCAATAAATCTTTATATCTAGTCCAAACATTAAACAGTGCTCTCCTGACAATATGATTTTTAAAAGCTTTGTGTGCTTTCACCTTGTCGTACCACAAATATGCATGCCACCCAAAAACATTGTTGAAACCTTCAAGATCCAAAATGTCTGTGTTCTCAAGAAGCAGCCAGTCTTTCAACCAGCAAAATGCTGCTGATTCATAATAAAGTTTCAGGTCTGGCAGGGCAAATCCACCTCTTTCCTTTGCATCAGTTAATATCTTAAATTTTATTCTAGGCTTCTTGCCCTGCCAGACAAATTTAGAAATGTCTTTCTGCCACTTCTTGAAACAATCCATTTTGTCCAAAATTTGCAAAGTTTGAAACAAAAACAACATCTTAGGCAATACATTCATCTTTATAGCTGCAATTCGACCCAACAAGGAAAGCTTCAAATTTGACCAAATTTCTAAATCTTTTTTCACTTCAGCCCAACATTTTTCATAATTATCTTTGAACAAATTCCCATTTTTAGCTGTCATATTAATCCCCAAATATTTCACTTTCTTAACCACAGTCAGGCCTGTTTCATTTTGGAACTTTTCTCTCTCTATCGGTGTTAAATTTTTCTCAAGTACTTTGGTTTTTAACTTGTTCAGTTTAAATCCTGCCACCTGACCAAATTCTTGAATTAGTTCTAAAACTCTTTTAGTACTAGATTCTGGCTCCTGTAGTGTCAAGACTAAATCATCTGCAAACGCTCTTAATTTAAACTGTTTGGCTCCGACCTGTATACCTTTAACCATCCGGTCCCTTCTAATCATGTTCAGCAAGACCTCCAGGACCGAAATAAAAAGCAGAGGGGAGATTGGGCATCCCTGTCGTGTCCCTTTTTCTATCTTAAACTGTTCTGTAACCACATTATTTACAATTAGTTTAGCCGTTTGTTCTGAATATATTGCACCAATACCATTCTCAAAACCATGGCCTACCCCCATACCCTGTAGGTTCTTCTTCATAAAGCTCCAAGAAATGTTATCAAAGGCTTTCTCCGCGTCCACAAATATCAAAACAGCCTTAGTGTTTATATTCACTTCCAACTTCTCCAAAATGTCAATTATATTCCTTAGGTTATCCGAAAGATGTCTACCCGGAAGAAAGCCCGCCTGGTCTTTATGAATCTCCTCAATCAATACTTTTTTCAATCTCTTAGCTAAAATGTCAGCCAGAAGCTGTCTAGCTTCTAGAGGTACAGCGTCAATTGCAATGGAATTTGCACATTGCCAGGGCTTTCGAAATTTTGGTGTGTGTATATTCTGCTGTGTTCCAAACAAATGGGTGTGAAATAGCTGCATGGGCAAGAAAGTTAAGTCTCCTTTCCCCTGCTTCCTTCCAAAAGAATGTTTGAGAAATACCTCCCCTCTCAAGATCTTTCTTTGTTTCTCTCTCAACACATGTGAAGCAAATTTCCAACTTACAGCACAAACACTGAGATGACTAGTTGGCAGTTCACTTATTCTGGGGGTGTAACAGCAGTTTCATGTGCTGTACAGTTGTGATGCTCTCTCCAAACCATCAGGACCCTGTATGCCTGGGGATTCCCTACAAACCTTCTAAGGAATGCATATAGGTCAAAGGCTGGAGCCCCCTGTCACCTGTTGTGCAGAATTAATTGCAGATTGAACTGCAATTCTGCTAAATCCAAATAGGGTATCAATAAACAGTAAACTTGGGCTGCTCCAGATGTCATAGGACTAGAATTCCCATCATCCCTGACTATTGACCATGATGGCTGGAGCTGATGGGAACTGAAAAGTCCAATAATGTTGGGCTAAAACCTGGGATAACAATGTTCAACCCTCCTAGCAATGAAGTTCACTTAGCCCTGTCACTATCTCTCAGCCAACCTACCTCCCAGGATTGATGTGAGAATGAAATGAAGAGGAAGACAACCACTGATAACATTTTGAGCTCCTCAAAGAAAAGTTGGGATATAAATGTAACAATAAAGAAAATTGTAGAGCTACAGGTTCCCCATCCCTGTCATAGATGCTTCACTTCTCATTCCTATTTACTATGTGAGTCGCAAGCACTGATATTATGCTGCTTGAACAAAGTTGTAAAGCCCAGTCAGATTTGAATATGAACTTCACAGCACACTAAAATGGCTCTACTGGTAGGGCAAATTGTTGACATTCTAAAAGATAAGAATTGCCTTTTACAACTGAGATGTTGCATTCGCTGCAGCTACTAAAGTGATAATAACACGAAAATATACCTTAACAGGGCAAACAACTATTGATTAGTATAATCACCAGTATGCCTTACAACCTCTGATATGCAAATGTTTCCTCCTTCTTTGCACTGCTATATTAACAGGAGGAATGAAACACAAAAGATGAGATTAAAAAGTAGATTACAGACAGATAGACAGAGCAAATGAATCTTTTTTCAATGACTCCATGAAATGACCTAATGCTACATCAGACTTTTTTTCTTTACCAGTGTCTATGGGTCTTTTGAGTCCTATGAGATCCACCAAGGCTTCCACAACAATAAAAATGGAAATTAATAAAAACACTAAAACCATTATAAAAAGCCCTTACAGCACAAAAACAGCAGCAGCCATAATATATATATGATTAAAGGTAAAGGTACCCCTGCCCGTACGGGCTAGTCGTGTCCTACTCTAGGGTTGCGCGCTCATCTTGCTCAAGAGGCCGGGAGCCAGCGCTGTCCGAAGACACTTTTGGGTCACGTGACCAGCATGACAAAGCTGCGCTGGCGAGCCAGCACCAGCGCAGCACACGGAAACGCCATTTACCTTCCCACTAGAAAGCGGTACCTATTTATCTACTTGCACTTAGGGGTGCTTTCGAACTGCTAGGTGGGCAGGAGCTGGGACCGAACGACGGGAGCTCACCCCACTGCGGGGATTCGAACCGCTGACCTTACGATCAGCAAGTCCTAGGCACTGAGGTTTTACCCACAGCGCCACCTGCGTCCCTATATATATGATTACAATCCATTTAAAGCCTACTGAAATGCCATGCTTGGTGGACATGTAAAAAGGCTAAAAAATATTGGATACAAATACATCCACTTTCCCCTCATTAGCTACTTTCAAGTGAATGGATGGTGGGTGGAATAAGTGCTGAGTGACTTCATCCATTGTTGATGCATACTTCCCACTTAGAAATAGGTGCATCTTTAGGGATCTAAGGCTGCAATTATATACCCATTTACTTAAAATGAACCCCATTAAACTTAATAAGTTGTTTCTAAGTATACATGTATTGGATTTTTACTCAAGATCATACTGTCATACTTATTTAGAAAGGAAAGGCACTCCTTTTCTGCAACCTGACAGAATGGTGACTGTAAAGTTGCCTCAGAATATAATACTAAATTGGGACCTACACCAGATGATCAAAGTAGTTACTGCGTCTGCAATAATTTTAAAATAAATCCCTCTTACTGCCAGTCCTGAAGTATTTCTTTGTTAATTCCCACATATGTGGACAAGGCTGCAGATAATTTTACTCCTTCCCCCTTGACTTTTCTCAGTGAAGGTTTAGGATTCCATAAAGGTTTTTTTTAATGGTTAAACTTGGCTTTCTGTAACTCCAAAAGGAATTTTCCAGATGTTCTTGGCTCATTGAAGATGAATTCTGCATGAGTTCGGAAAACTTTCTAGTAGTACTAAGGCATGTCCATTGATTTCTCCTTATATTAGACTAACTATTGGTTTCATTTCATATATTCAATAGTTTGGCAAGTAGAAATGTGTAGGTGTCAGCTCATTTTCCTAATATTTTGTCTGAAGGGGCAATGCATGTGCCATTCAACGTAGAAATTTTATGACCATCCACTAAATAAGGTTTTATTTCCTTCCTTCAGCTGTGTTGTTTGACCTGTTGTCCAACTGGACTGAACCCAATCTTCATAAAGAGATTTTCATCTAAAGATGATGTGTAACTCCAATCACCCTCTGCTGAATCTGTTCAATAAATGTGAAATGTTTGCTTTCTTTTATATCCAGGAGGGAAAGCAAGAATGACTTATATCCAGTTATAAACTACCCTAAATGTTAAAATGGAGAGATGTAAATAATAGTAAAACAGAATACATGTTTCATAATTTGCTTTTTAGAGAGCTTTTTAATTCAGGAATTTAGAAACAGAGGAAGTTGTCTTCTCCTGAGTAAGACTATTTAGCTCAGCCTTTAATATCCCCTTTTGGATATTACAGATATTTGGAATTTTATTTTGGTACTTGAGAAGGTGGTAGCATTTCAACTACAGTCATGTTTGCAGGAAACAATATCTAGACACATTTCAGTTCATCTTCAGGCTCAGGTTTGGCATTGTCACTACCTTGGTTGCCCTGACTGATTAACTTTGTTGGGAGAGAGGGAGCGTGATTTCAGTGGGTTTTGATACCACTAATCACAGTCACCTCTTTGAGCTAATGGGTAGTACTGTAGCTACATAGTCGCATATCAAGTGACAGGCTGAAGTGCTCTTTCTGGCAGGGAGTGGGAAAGCAATTTCCTCATAGGTTATTCTTCTTTAGCGAATGGTCGAAGCGCATCTTGGTTTTCCCTTTTTGCAGTGTTCTTCCTTGGAGACAGCTGACACAGTCTACAAACAGCCCTTAGTCCTCAGGTCAGTGGCAGAGTGTATTCCCTTCACTCTGCAGACCCATCTATGCCTAGAGACAAGGGGAAGGTGACAGATCCCTAGCAATTTCTGTTCCTCTAGCTTTGTTCCCATCATTGCCTATCACTACACTCAACCAGGGCTGATGGTCCTTGTGAAACCAACAGAAGCTACCACCTGCACTCTCATTAGAAGCTTTTGGGTGTGCATACTCGGGTCAGGGCTCAGCCCTGCCCAAGAATCTTCTCTGATGAAGAGGAAAGGGAGCAGGAACTTCTAGAAGATCTGAGGTGCCATGGGACTGCCCCAGTACCATCTTCTTAGGTTCCTAGATGGTTCTTTCACTCTCTCCACATCTTCCAAAGGGCTACAAGAACAGAGGAGATGGTGAGCCAGTCAGAAACTTCAGAGCTATCTCCAAAGAGTATGACTATCTGTACATGAGGCTTTTTCTGAGAGTGTAGTGCATGGATCAGGGCCTGAGTTAGAGCCAATAAGGGGTAGAGCCTCCACCGCTTAGAAGTTAAATACTTTGCACGCATAGCTCCTTTTTATAGTGTTGTTTAACCACAAAACATAATAAAATAAGGGAAGACAGCCCTCTCATTGGGAATGGATGGATTGGCTAGAGGATAATTCTACATGCCATTAGTTGATCTTATCATGTGGAAAACTGACAGGATGGTGGGGAAGGAACGAGGTCAGAAATATGTCAAATACATCAAAATTCAAATGGCTGTATATTTGTAAGACTTGTTTTTTGTTGTTGTTTTTGCTTCATGTTCCGAGAAGGATGTCATTTAACTCCCACAGCTATGCCAAGCTATAACACTTAGTCACAAAAAGTCACCAGGTCTCTTTAAAAAATAAAACAACCCACACAATTTGTATTTTGGTTTATGGGACACATTCACACATTAATGTCATCTTGTCAAGTTCTTCTCCAGGGTGTTCAGAGGTGGAAAACTGTTGAAGCACTGACAGCTAAATTCTTCAGAATTTGAAACACTAGGGCTTTGAGATCCTACAATTGCTGATTCTCTTCTACCACTTTTGAGCTTGTTTATAGACTTGGATTGCACTTCACAAGTCATTCATTCATCATGGGCTCCATTTGAAGTCCACGGCTTGGATCTAGAGTTTGTTCCTACTAGGTGGAAGCATCCCGTGAGTATCACAGAATGCTGCCCTGGCAAAAAGTGGGTGGTGAAGAGGCTGCAGGGGGAGGGGGAAGCAGCAGAAATGGCCTCATCCTCTTCAGTCAGTAGTATCCACTGGATCAAGCCTCTCCTGTGAAGTGAAGGTACTCTTCTAGTCATAGAAGGATGACTTAGAATCCAAGCCAATGGTACTGATGGTCCAGAATAAATACAAAGGCTTTATAAGCATTGGTATCACTGTCACATTGTGTGTGTGGCTGTATTGCTGCTCAGTTTCTCCTTTTTTTGGAGAAATAAAACATTAAAAATATTAAAGCTTTTGAGTTCCCTGTGAGAAGAATTTTTTAAAACTCACATTGAATTTAACCACATTGCACCTGTTTTTAATGGCTGGGTTAAATGGAAACAACAGTGAACAAGAAACAATATCAATAATTTGGGTAAATTCCTTCCTTCCACAAAACCTCTAAACTATCGTTGGAGATAAATCTAATATGAGCTATATGTGGAAACATTTTAATTGTAGCTATCAAAATATACATTAGACTGGTTTCGTTTTGTCTAGACACAATAATGAGACTAAAAAACAATCTGTTGTCTGCTTCTGTAGGTTACGCCTGGTCAAGCCAGTTGGCGTTTTCCATGGTTAATAAGAGATGGACTTGAGATGGAATTCCCAGGCAGAGTTATGCTAAAATCTGAGCCTAGTTAAATACTAGCCCACCTGTCTTCGTTTTCCATAACCACATCCAGGCATTGCCCTGGTGCATAAAATGTATGCATAAAATCAATATTCTGTGTTCACTGAAGTTTATAAACTTCTGGCATAGTCAGAAATTGTTAAAAAAAAACCATTTAATTTTAAAATATGTTTAAAATGTATTTAGCTTTTTGGAAAGAAGCAGCATGTCAGAGCTTCCTGCTCCACCTTAACATGCTTTGTTAATGGCACAATATAATTTGGGAACGGGAGAATTTGACCGAGCCCCAAAGCAAAATAGGAGGAGGCTACTCCTAAGTACGGGGAGCCCCCCACTTACGTGGAGTTACTTTCCAAGGCACCACACACTTCAGTGAAATAATGTATAACTAAACCCATTGAAAAAGCCTGCAAACACCCCACTCCACCCCCATCCTGTTCCGCCCTTTTAGTTTTGTTTCAGTGACATCTTTCTGATGTTTCCGGGTCACCTCCAGTTTCAGCGCGATGCGCATATTCATACAGGTGAAACTCGAAAAAATAGAATATCGTGGAAAAGTTCATTTATTTCAGTAATTCAACTTAAAAGGTGAAACTAATATATGAGATAAGACTTCTCAGAGGTCCAATATTGCTCTATTTGCAATCCTTGTTTTGCTGATTTCATTTAATATTCTCATTTTCTGAGATTGTACGCCATAATCATCACAATTATAACAAATAAAGGCTTGACATATCTTGCTTTGCATGTCATGAGTCTATCTCATATATTAGTTTCACCTTTTAAGTTGAATTACTGAAATAAATGAACTTTTCCATGATAGTCTAATTTTTCGAGTTTCACCTGTAGCTGCACACGTGTTGGACATGTGTAAACAGGACTGTCTGTAAGCCAGCCTGTGAAGACCCTCATTAACTATTAGGTTTGGATGTGTAGATTTGGACTAAGTGCTATGCTAAGAAAGACTAAGTTTAAGTCCTGTGCCACTAAAACCAAGTGGTTTGGAAGCATGTGGAATTTGCTGACATGTAATCAATTACTTATAATTAGTATTCCTTAAATGTTTAAAAATCAATAAAATGATGTAACCATCCATCCCTTAATTCAGATGTCTTGTTAATACTTTCTTGCTTGGACAGGACTTTGCAACATGAATGCCTTTTTTAATCCAATCAGTATTTATTTATTGTTCCCTCGGCCAGTAAAGCGAGCTGAGCGCCGCAACCCCAGAGTTGTTCGCGACTGGACCTAACGGTCAGGGGTCCCTTTACCTTTATACCACATTTATCTTCCAAGAAGCTCAAGGGGGTGTACATGGTTCTCCTCCTCCCCATTTCATCCTTAAAAACAATGACCCAGTGAGGTAGGTGGGTTAGTGGTAATTTAAACCCAGGTCATAGTCTAACACTCTAACCCTTATACCACACTGACTTGTTTTTTTCTGGATCTTTATTTTGTTTATACTGGGTATGTTGTATTCTGCCTTGTCATATTTTTTTAATGAAGGGTGGTATACAAATTTAATAAAATAACGAAAGAAACAAAACAACAACAACAACAAAAGTTCAGCTTATAATTTCACAAATAAATAAATAATCTAGAAATATGACATTACCCAATTTATTTACTTTCAGACTTGGTTCGGACTGCTTTGCATGTGTTGTTTGCCTCAGTTTTCCATTTACATCTTTTCACATTTGGAGGTTCTGACGTATTGGACTGTTTGTTCATTAGGTACATTTATTAAATCGTAGGGTAAAAAATAAACTTTGGTACCATCTGTGGTCTTGCAAATCAGCAACTTGTAATAGGAGAAATAACCATAAACTTAAAAATTGTCAAATTGCTCATGTGCCACTTCCAAAATTAAGAATTTCTCCAAATTAAAATGTAAAGCAGGTGAAATGTAAAGGGTGGAGTCGACCTCTGCAGTCGAATAGGATGTATCTATTTTCCCTTACTTGAAATGTAATGTTTCAAAATCAATAAAAAGAAAGTTTGTGTGAGAGAGGTTTCTTAAAACCACACATTTTATGTGTGTATTTTATGTTTTATTTGCTGAGTATCTTGAGATTTAACTTTTAATGAAAATCATACTTGAGGCTTTGAAAGCACACATAAGAAATAGTCTTTGTTCTAAGAGAGAACAAAGTTAGAGAGGAGAGGCTTTCTCAAGGCCTGTAGCATGAGGCTGCGGAGGATTAACTGCTAGCAGACACAGCTGAAAGGAAGAAATTCAAAGCCAAGTTTTATGGAAGAAGTATGTTTTAAGGATGGATCTGAAGGTGGAGAGGGAAGAGGCTTAACGAAAGACAGGAAGAATCTGTTCAAGGCATAGAGCACACCTTGCACTAGATTTGAAGACAGAACTGAGAAGGCAGCAAGCTTTTGTGGGACAGAGTTGAAACAATAGATTGAAACCTGGTTAGGGCAATGGTGGTTTCACATCTATAGATATTTTTATGACCAATCTGCTCTATCCAGGTATTTAAACAGCCTCTAGAAACCCACTTGCATTTTCTTGATGGTTTTGGAATGATGCTGTGGAAATAGTTTATATATCTTTTAGCTAGGTATAATTTTATCGGCTGTCATTTGTATTTGCTTTTTAATCTTTGTAAGCATTCTAAGCCACCTTGTGAATGTTTTTTGTGTATCCTGAAAGGCGGGCCTAAAATAAATAAAATAATATATTAAAATCTTTGCAGGCACTGAAATTGCTTTGTGCAAATCCATCTTCATGTGGCTGCTCTGGTGGGAATTGAACTTTAAATGACCTAGACATCATTATAGCAGAAAGGCAGTATAGAAAACTTAAAAATAAAAAAAAGTTGTGCTACCATGCAACTATAACTTACTACACATTATCCTTCAAAGAGAAAGTTAGGTCACTAAAGAAGGTCAAAATTGTAAGAGTCCATCTGAATTGATATCTAAATCTACTTCTACTATTCTTGTTATTCAGTAAGGTTTGTGAATTGTTCATATTTATTCTACACTACAGTTAAATTTCAGCTGGCCAGGATCACAGAAAAACTGCCTTATATCCAGGGCTTTTTTTCCAGCTGGAACTCAGCTCCCACCTTTTAGGTGGGCACCATTGCCATTCTAAGAGAATGAGGGAGGTGTTCATGGTGAGTTCCAGCACTTCTTTTCCTAGAAAAATAGTACTGCTTATAGCACTTCAGACGGTTTATCCATTTAACCTTTTTTCGTTTACTTTGACTTGGTATTGGAATCTTGGTATTGAATCTGGGAACTTCTACATGCAGTGCATGTGCTCTAGCATTCGTCCCCCAAGGATTAACTAGCTGGTTCAGACCAAGGTCCACATAGCCCAGAATTCTCTTTTCCACAAGTGTGTTCTTACTCTTTCTTTCCTCTACCACCAGATAGATAGATAGATAGATAGATAGATAGATCAAAAAGTTTATTATCTTCCACCTGTATCTGTGTTTGACCTAATCATGATAGATTAATAGTACAGTGGTACCGTGGTTTAAGAACAGCTTAGTTTATGAACAACTTGGATTAAGAATGCTGCAAACCTGGAAGTAGGTGTTTTGGTTTGTGAACTTTGCCTTGGAAGCAGAACATGTTTCGCTTCCTGTTGAGTGTGTTCCATTTGTAAATTGAGTCCCCCGCTGCTATGGGAAAGCATACCTTGGTTTAAGAATGCTTTGGTTTAAGAATGGACTTCCAGAATGGATTAAGTTTGTAAACCAAGGTACCATTGTACATTAACTTTATATTGTTTTGATGGCTTTCTGGGAAATGATCCATCACTATATAAAATAAGGTCTGGGGTTTTGTTTTGTCTTTTAAAACAAACTAAGGAAAATGTTTAAAAGCCAAAGATGTGACAATCAGCACACATACAGGAAGTGCACTCAACATTTAGGCCAGTCTTCAGGAAACTGTGAGAAATCTACCCAGTCATTATGAGAAGAAAAAAAAAGGTAGTGCAGGAAAAGCTGGAAAGTATGTATGTGCTAAGTAAGTATGGTTAAAGGAAAATGCAAAACCCATGACACATTTTACAGAAACTGTTCAGCAGGCATTTGAAAGCAGGCTGTAAGAATTTCCTTTTGGAGGAGAAAAGCTAACAGATTAGACAACTGTACACAACTGCTCTCATCCATAATGGTTTAGGTGAACCTAAGCTCCTACAGATAAATAGGTACTTTATATACACTGCTGACTGCTGGGTGAATAACTCAAACTAGACAGCATACACAGAGGGGAACAAGCAAAAAATAGAAGCCAACTAGACCATACTCTCTAAGTGTCCTGGTTTTCCACGGAGAGCCCTAGAATTACGAAAGCCACCCTGACTTGGCTGGGGACGTGATTGGCTAGTGTTGTTCTGGCTTCTCCCTTTATCTGAAGATGGCTATAGAATCATAGAATTGTAGAGTTGGAAGGGACCCCAAGGCAGAGGCGGAGCTAGCTGCTCCCACCCCTGGAGCGGCGCACATGCTGTACACCTGGGGACAGGACGAGTGCCCTAGGGCAGTGGCACAGCGATGTCACCCCCCCCCCCAGGGATGACACCCAGGGTGGACCGCAACCCCTGCCTCTGCCAGTGCTCATAGGACCATCTATTCCAACCCCTGCAATGTAGGAATATGTAGCTGTCCCATGTGAGGATCGAACCTACAACCTTGGCATTATCAGCACCTTGATGTAACCAACTGAGCTATCCGTGCACTGAATATAGATGGCCTCAGGAGAGAGAACTGTGAGTTTACTCAAGGATCCTTAAAGGTATACAGACCACTTTCTGGAAATATGTCATAGACCGAAAGATCTGCTGCCTTCTAGGATTGCCTGCTGTTTCCTCCATAGCCGTTTAAATATCAGGTGCCTGCTTTCATGTGCTATGTTTCTATGCCTTCTAGCAAGTGCTAAATCTGTCATTCAGTCACATTTCTGCATATGTGTGTGTGTGTGTGTGTGTGTGTGTGTAGCCATCACAAAAAATCATATACAAATAAGTGATTCTGTATTTTATCACAAAATGTGTATTTAAACACATATTTCATCCCAGTCTACTTATTTCTAAATGTGTTTTACCCCAGAATAAGCACTTGGTGCATTTTGAGAGCTAAGAACTGTAGGTTGTATCCAGTGTTAATCCAGAGCATACCCACTGAAATTAATCTGCATGATTTAGATTTATTACTTTTAAGTGGGCATATCTGCACATTAGGTGGGTATAGATGTAGATCAGGTAAGTTCACACTGCAATTCACAGAGATGAAATTCCTCAAGCATCCCTAGAAGTTAGTGTGAACAATTCCTATGGTTTGAAATAGTTCACCAGAGAGAGCATGTGAACAGAAGTGAATCTGTTCTGAGGAGGGGAATGTAGCTGTTTATATTGCTTGATTATTTACTGGTACTAAGAGGACTAACTACCCTGTTCCAGATTTATGAATGGCTTTTCTGCGTTCCACATGCAGATGCTTCAAAGCTTTGCTCAATGTTGTGAAAACAGCTGAGTTGTTTGAAGAGTTTGTGTCAAAAATTACCACCTATGGTTGGGATCCAAAGGGTCAAGACATGCTACGAGGAAGGAAGAAAGCTGTTTAAAGAACCTAACGCAAGAATAGCACACATTATTTGGATCATTGTCATGTTTAACACATATTTCTTAAAACAGCCGTGCCGCTATCATGAGATCCGTTGTTGTGCACCAAATCTGATTGTTGTCAGACAATTTTCAAACCACAATGCAAGTGGTGCTTCAGCTTCAATACTGAATGAAGCTGATGTGCAATCACAACAGTGCTGTTTTTTAATGGCTTGTTATTCTGTAACATAATCTGATGGAAAAGTATTCTCTTCATATACCTGCAAAAGACATTTTAGATTTTAAAGATCGCAATTACCACTTTTCATATCGAATTTTATAACCTTATTATAAAATACACACTTGTGATTTTAGATCTGACACAGCATAAGGCTAGGTCTGAGCCATGCATCTGCTTTGCTCATTAGCAAAAGCTCCAGTGTTTTGAAATGAATCCTGCTGGGTATCATATCATGAGATACATCAGTTTAACTTTATGTGTCTATTAGCCGGCTAGGTAACTTTTACTATCTGTGTTGACTGAACATGAGAGGGGATGCCTTGAGCGGCCACCCAAGAGACCAAGGCAAATCAGTTACCTAGCAGAGTTGCTGCAAGGTCAAAGCCCATGGAAGTGAATGAAAAGGTTCTCATGCACTCCAGTGGGCTTTTGGCTTTCTTCAAAACAATGAATGAAAATGAGCTCAGCCTGTGGGAGACTATCAATATGTCATTATGTGCAGTGGTTTTCATCCTACAGATGAACTTTCATCTGGATTTTGTTTGTTTAATACACAAGGGCTTGCATCCAGTCCACCAACTTGCATACGCAGAAGTGCTTCAGCTAACACATGGCAGGGTTTTGATGCAGCACCAAACCCTGCATTGTATGTTGCTGCTTAGTGTCCCTGACTCTATGGAGCAGCTGTGTTTATGTGGAGATAAGGGGCTGCAGACAAAGTTGTGGCAATCAGCACCCCCCAGTGTAGTGCTTCTGTTTCCAAACATATAAGCCACACATAAAAGGCACGTACCAGCAGTCTCAGCAGAGCCCCAAGGTTTGCAGAACCAATAAAAAAAAATTCACAACTTAACCCTAAATGGGAAGGGACCTCCGAAACAACACAACCAGGACTGAGTGTGCACAGTGGCCATAAGATGCTGATTGACTTGGGGGGGGGGGCAAAAGATGGGTGGATGGAGTGGAGCAAAGTAAGCATACTGGCAGTTTTCTGTGGTCCCACTCAACAGCTGCCTAGGAGTGCAGCATGCAGCCATCCACATTTTTAACTCAATAATTTCTGGCAAATTCATATTCCCAATGGGCAGAGCAGGAGGGCTAGATTCTTAACTCCTCCCATATTAATGCTCCCCACCACCCTTCAGCTGGACTTCTTCTTTTAGGACCAAGTTGGTAGAAAAATTTATCATAATAGGCAACCCTTCATAGGGCAGATTGTGTCCCCTTGGCCCTTCCTTAGTATTAGCAGAAAATGAAAAGCAGTGGCTATGTCTGCATATCACAGCAGGCCATTAACCACAGTTCACTGGGCATAAACAAATCTAAGCCTTTCCCTAACCCCAGTGTTTTTTCTGGGGGGGGGGAACGCAGGGGTACACATACCCGTAAACATTTTTTTAGTAAAAAAAACACTGCCTAACCCTAACCCTTTCCAACACTGGAAGAAAACAAACCACAATCCCTTGCAAAGCATTGCATCCTAACCAGGGATTGTTGTTTGTTTCATTTCCAACAAGTAGTAATCTGTAGCCAATATTTGTTTTTACTATCTCTGTGATGTGTGAATGTGGTCATAGTGGTAAAACTCAGTTTCCCATGCAAAGTACATTCTGCCTTAAATGAAACTTGTTGCAACTGCTTAGTTACAGGATTGCATTTACCAAACATGCAAGTTCTCAAAGCTTGGAGATGTTCTTTTCCTAGTCTCTCAATTTATGTGATCCTTACTGCCTCCCTGTATTAAGCTAAGATTGACTAGTAGTTGCACTTAGCAGTTCCTTTACCAGACAACCCTGATGGTTATTCCCCAAGCAGATGCATTCTCTGCTCTGTTCATACTGCTGCATTTCTTATCCTCTCATTTAAGAATTTGGCAAATCTTGTTATAATATATTGTGTTTATTTTTAATTATATCCCACCCTTCATCCCAGGGCTGTTATCAATACAAAATATGATTAAATGATCAATGTAATGCCATCTTATTTCAAATTATCAATTTCAAGATAAAACATGATTACAAAATAAAGCCTCACACAAAACCATTTTAGAAAAAATACATCAAACCAGCTCCTTACATAACTCTTGAAGAAGTGATAAACATTTTATATGGATTTCAGTGGTTTTGACACTTAGGTTTCAAAACAGAATATTTTCCCGTCAACTAAGTCTCTGAATACTGCATTTTGAGTCTGATTTTGATCAGTGTACTAAAATGTAACATATAAGCCAGCTGGTGTAAAATAAAGTTCTGATTCACTTAAGAGCACTGTTTGAACTCTATAAGCTCTATCAATCATGCAGTGGTATAGAAAGCATTTCTAATTCTCATATGTTTTGATCTCTGTTTAATGGACAAAACAAACAACTATTGTATTGATTAAGACATTATATGGGCATATTTTTGCTTTTCTACCAACTTTGTGGTTTGTGGTGACTTTTAAAAGGAATTTCTTCAAAAGGTGATAAGCAGTGAATAAAAAGAAAGAGGAAAGCATAATAGGAAAGTAATTTAAAATAATATGCAACCAAGTATATGTGCATATGTATAAAAAGTGGAGGGAAATGTCCAGTGTTTGAATCATATACATTTTTAAAGTATTGCTTAAGCTCAAGGCTAGATTTTTCCTGTGCAGAAGTGATCTTATTCAGGGAAAAGCTTGCTCATTTTCAGTTGTGAAGTGCACTGTGTTTATTTAGCCGTGAATATACAGGTCAGGAAATTGATATGACTGAGCCAAATGGATCTGAGTTGTTTTCAAATCTTTCTGATGACCTTTGGGTTTATCTTGTTGTCAAAATGTAGTTGAAATACTTCAACAGTTAATGTTGCTTTAAATGATGATGAACTAGTCCTGCATTGAATCAGTTACCATTGCTCAAACCAGACTCATTGTATTTATTGCTACTCTCTCCAAGGTGTTAAGCAGCATGGTTTTCCATCCCTTCCTTCTAACTTGAGATGTCAGGAATGGAACCTAAAACTTTCTACATGGAGAACATGTGCTTTCCTTCCTTCCTTCCTTCCTTCCTTCCTTCCTTCCTTCCTTCCTTCCTTCCTCCCTTTCCATATTTTTACTGCTTCATATAATCAAAATATCTATATGGTTTACACAAGAACAATACAACAGCATTCAATAAAAATTCATTAAAAACTAGATGAAAAAACAGAACTAAACAAGATTCAACTGTATCTCACAATAAAACTGAGCAGTGTGCAAAATAAAATAGAAAGTAAGAATCAGAGTCCAGGAAAGCTTGGGTAACACAACTGTCTGTGCCTCACAAAATACCTCAGGGAAGGTGTTCCAGAGGGTTAATGCTATCACCAAGAAGGACATTGTCACCAAGTGAGAATACATTGGGCAGGGAACAGCCAGCAATGTCTTCTCTGAGGCTTTTAAATATCAGTTTGCTTTATACCAGGGGAGGCAGTCTGCCAAGTATTCTGGTGTTTAGGGCTTGAAATGTCAACAACAAAACCATGAACTTGGCTCAGAAGCTAGGAACATAAGAAGAGCCTGCTGGACCAGGCCAGTGGCCCATCTAGTCCAAAATCTTGTTCCCACAGTGGCCACCCAGATACTTGTGGGAAGCTCATAGGCAGGACTTGAGCGCACAGAAGTTTGCCCACCTGTGATGCCCAGCAACTGGAATTCAGAGGCATACAGCCACTGACAGGGGAGGTAGAACATAGCCATTTGTCTGCCTTCTGTGGGAGCGAGTTCTATAGACCAGCTACACACTACATGAAGCTGAATGTTGGAAGATTTAAGGCAGATAAAATATAGTTATTCTTTCTGCAGCACATAGTCAATTTGGATGGCTTTAAAAGAAGATTAGACTAGCCATGATGCCTGTGCTCTACCTCCACAGCTGCTTCTGAATGCTAGTTGCTAGAAACCACTGGAGGGGAAAGTGCTCTTATGCTCATTTTCTGCTCTTTGGTTTCCTGCTCTTTGGTGATCTGGTTGGTCACTGTGAGAACAGGATGATGGGCTGTTGGCCTGACCCCACAGGCTATTCTTATGTTCTAAGAAGTACTTTTCTATCTGTCCTGGATATTCCAACATTCAACTTCATTGAATGCCCATGATTTCTAGTGGGGGGAAAACCTTGTCTTTATCCACTTTCTCCATCCATGCATAATATCACACTGCCTCTTACTCGCATTTTCTCTAAACTAAAAAGTCCTATATGCTACATATTGAGTTGTTTCATCCCTGTAATTGCATTGGTTGCCCTTTTCCAACCCTACAATATTTTCTTTGAGGTAAGACAACCAGAACTTGACACAGTTTTCCAATTCTGGTTGTGTCATAGGTTTGTAGAATGGGGTTATGAAAGTGGCAGTTTTATTTTCAGTTCCTCGCCTAAGGATCAATAGAATGGATCCTTATTTTCACAGCTGCCGAAAGCTGGTTTGAGCTAATAGACAGCAGATCTTTTAACACCTGTGTAATATGTGTAAAACTGGACATTCTCTGAGCACCCTAGAAGTTGCATTTTGTACAAGGCACAGCTTCTGAACCCAAGTACAAAGGTAGCCCCATATAAAGCACATTATGGTAATCTAATCATGAGGTTACCAATAGATGGACCACTGTGGCAAAGCTATTTTTGACACTGGTATACTCGAGGCATTTTTTTGTGGGCATAACACATGCATTGCATGCAGATGGTTCCAGGTTGAGTCCCTGGCATACTACTTCAATTCTGGATGTAGTACACAATCAGGCTCTTCAGGCACACCTTTGCTTTGCCATCCAATCATCTACCAAGACACTTTCATGCTGCTAATTTATTTAATTTTTTATTGTTACTCTTAATTTGTTTTTTCAGTAGCATGCTCCTTAAATTCTTTTGTGCATCCCTTATTATCTGCTTGTATTTCTTTTGCCAATGTGTGTGTTCAGCATTCGAAACTCCCATTGTTCTAGGCGCATTTTACGGCAGGGGGATTTCATTAATGCGAGCAGTTTCTGAACTCTGGGCCTAGTACTGAGCCTAAGATTGCCACTGCTGGAGGAAAAGGAGGATCTTTTTCTGCCTCCCCACTTCCAGCCGCTCTCTGAAGACTGGAGAAGGGAGCCTCATAAGAATATTAGGGTGGGCAGGGGAAGTATGACTTTGTTATTGCAGTCTTCAGATGAGGACTAGACCATGTGAAAACTGAACATAGGATTTTAGCTGCAGTTCATTCATTTTTAGCTTTGTATTCTTGTTATAAAAAGTGTGCCATTGCAGTGCCCATAACCTAGGTTTAAGGTACCATTTAACTCCTAGCTTTCATATCACAGTTTCTTCACATTTTCGTCATTTGTGGAAGACATACGTTTTCCAAAGGAAGCGTTCTTGCCTGTAATAGCTTCCTTGACTCCACTTATTAGCCACACTGGCATTCTCTTGGACTTGGTGATACCTTCCTTGGTTTGCAGCATACACTTTAAACCAAATTCACTGTGCATATAATTTTCCAGCAGCAGAAGGCCTTGAGTCCATTAATTAAATATGAATCTGGTTCACCAGGCTCTTGCTATATTAATACAGTAAATATTCTTGTGGTTCATTAAGCTTAGACATTTTATCTTCAACTTCCAGTATATTATAAAATGGTTCTCCCCCTTTTGTACATTAATTGCCTTCTCCAAAGCAAATAGCTTGCACGTGCAGTCTTCAGAGGCCAGTCTGTGTACCCAAGATATTGATTTCACAGCACTTTACAAATGACCTTTTTCTTTATTAGCCATTTCATGCCTTCATTGTTGTCATAATATATGGGTTTGCCTAATAATGCTGTAGTGTATATTCCTCTGGTATGATTTCTTACCCTACACAATATGTCTGCGTATAGACACACACACACACACACACACACACACACACGATGATGATAATTTGAGATTTCCTTTCTTAATCTCTACTTACTGCGCTAATACTGTCAACCCTGTGGCTTGTATTCACTTCATCAAACATCCAAAATCCTCATTGGCCATCTTTGAACAAATCATTGGCCCATCTGCTTAAGGAGAAAGCCATTGCAGATTAGCAGTTGCAACTATATCGCTGCACTATATAAGGGATAACAGAAATAAAAGTTTCTGCTGGAGACACAAACTTTAAAATGAAAGTTACTGGCTGTTGGTGATGCAAACTTCAATCAGTTAAAACACTTTGTAGATATGACAACTTCACACTAATTATGGAGTTATGAAAAAAAAAGTTTGATGTGTGTAACATCCCTAAATTTCTTCCAGTATAAGTTGATGGCTTTTTTTATTTGTGTTGTAATATGGATTGAAAATATATTTTAATATTTCTGTTCTTAATTTCAGTTTGTAATTTTGTTTATTACTTTTCTATCCCTGATATTTCAGGGTGAAAGGGAGACCGATTAAAAATGTCTAGATAAAAAAATTACTGCTCTTAGTCATAGAAAAACAGATACTCTACTGAATTGTAACAGTAATTTTAATTAGATTCTGCCTTCCTAATGCTTCATGGGAGGTAAGCAGATATATCTGTGTGTCATTTACATGTTAATCTTACAGAACGGAACTAGTAATCTCATTTCATGCTTGATTTTTGTCTGCTCTAAACCTGTAGCCTTGTTGCACAGTGGACAAAAATTGAATGTTGTTAAACTGTATAAACACTGAAAGATTTTTCTTCAAAAATCCTAATGTAAAACATGCATCTCAGTTTCTCTGACTTTTGCCACAGGCACCTATTTAAAATACATTGCTTCAGATTGGAATGGAGGCAAGATGTTTTGTTTGCATAACATGCATGAATAGTTTTGCTTTATTAGTTAAATCTCTCCAAAGTTTTGCAGTATCAGACCTCCCAAGTTAAGAAACAAAACAATGTTAAACCTCTAGTTGAGATTCCTGCATTGCAGGGGGTTGGACTAGATGACTGTTGGGGTACCTTCCAGCTCTACAATTCAATGATTCTCTGCATTTAGTTAAGAGCGCAATTAAAATGTTCACATGCAGATGATTTGTTTCCTACCTGATGCATGCATTAAAAAAATAAAATAAAGGACCCCTAACAGTTAAGTCCAGTCATGTATGACTCTGGGGTTGCAGCGCTCATCTTGCTTTACAGGCCAAGGGAGCCAATGTTTGTCCGCAGACAGTTTTTCTGGGTCATGTGGCCAGCATCACTAAGCCACTTCTGGTGAACCAGAGCAGAGCACGAAAACGCTGTTTACCTTCCCGCCAGAGCGGTACCTATTTATCTACTTGCACTGCATGCTTTCGAACTGCTAGGTTGGCAGGAGCTGGGACCGAGCAACGGGAGCTCACCCCATCGTGGGGATTCGAACCGCCGACCTTCTGATCGGCAAGCCCTAGGCTCTGTGGTTTAGACCACAGCACCACCCCTGTCCACCACACCTGGTTATATTTTATTTAGGGTTATTTTTTATCACTCCATCAAGTAGTAAGAAGAATTTTACAATGCAGTAGCTTGGATGGTTCAGGTGTAATGTCAGGAGCTTTGATCTCTAATCCTTGTATAGTTTTATACATTTTTTGCATGGTGATTCTTTCTATTCATCGTTGATTGCCTGGTTTGAGGTGATCTGGTTTCTGACCCTGGCTTGTCAGGCAAGCATTGACCACACGTTGCTGTTGGGAACAAAATGTGGAACTTGCTTTCCTAAATTAGTAAAGGGAAAAGCAGGCAACGCATTCACAACGAGAGAAGTGTTAAGGTCATTGACATCTTCTTTACATTATGCCAAATGGCAATTTGTCATAACATCTGAACACCCCATGTGACAAAGCACATAATGAAATAAAATGATTGTATGGACTATGTACTATCTCAGAATGTACATGGAATTTTGCTTGTATGGAAAAAGAAAAGTATATACCATATTTTTTTGCCCTATAGGACGCACTTTTCCCCTCCAAAAATGAAGGGGAAATCTGTGTGCGTCCTATGGGGCGAATACAGGCTTTCGCTGAAGCTTGGAGAGCGAGAGGGGTCGGTGTGCACCGACCCCTCTCACTCTCCAGGCTTCAGGAAGCTATCAGCAAGCCTAGGGAGTCCGCGGGAGTTCCCGCAGGGCTCCATAGGCTGCGGATAGCAGCTTGCTGCCCGACGCGCAGGGCGCCCTGAAGCAGAGTGCCCCGCGTGCTGGGCAGACATCCGCAGCCTGGGGAGCCCTGCGGGAGTTCCCGCAGGGCTCCCTAGGCTGTGGATAGCAGCCTGCCGCCTGGCGCACGGGGCCCCTTAAACAGAGCGCCCCGCGCGCCGGGTAGACATCCGCAGCCTGCGGCCCCGTGCGCAAGGTGCCCTGAAGCAGACATCCACAGCCTGGGGAGCCCTGTGGGAGCCCTGCGGGAGTTCCCGCAGGGCTCCCTAGGCTGCGGATAGCAGCCTGCTGCACAGAGTGCGGGGCGCACTGAAGCAGAGCGCCCCGCGCTTCGGGCAGACATCGGCCAGCCCCATAAGCTCGGGGGACAGCGGGGAGGTGCAGCGCCGCCATCCCACTGTTCCCTGACCTGGTTTTTGGGGGCAAATAAAGGGAAAAAAATTTCCTTTATCTCCCCCCCAAAAAAACTAGGTGCGTCGTATGGGACGAAAAATACGGTATATCAGGGACAAGATTCTCCATGTGAGGGAAGATTTGAAATTATCAAATGCACTCACCAGATGTGCAGCTACATGAAGCCCTATGCCCACATAAATGTTTATGTTTAAGTATCTTTTAGGGTGGATTATCATGCTCATTGGGAGGATGACTTTGCTTGATGTTTTATCATTGTAAGATTCAATATTTCTTTTAACCCACCGTTTGATTATTTTCCAAAAATGCTGTGGATGTTTTTCTACACAGTCGATTCACACTTTATGTATGTACAGGAGTATATTTCTGCATGAGAATGATGTCCAAAGAAGTTCTATGGAAAAAAACTAGAATATACATATTGATAGCAACATATCATAGGAGGAATTCACCAGTAGAAGTAGCAGGGCACTATGATTATGTTCTGAGGCCTTTTTTCTTACAATAGTTTTGCTTTATTTATTTTTTAAAAAATCAGGATCTGAACCACAGTGCCTTTGAAAAAAGTTCATTTTTAAACTGAAAAGGTAAATAAATAAATATAATTTTAGGTTGGAAATATGAGTATGTTACAATACTCTTAATAGTGTTGTCAAAACAAAGCTTGGGAGGTAGTAGGGATATTTATGCCAGTTCTTTGAAGGGATTTTTTAGTGCTGAAGCCCCATTGTTTTGAATAGGAAATTGAGGTTAAGAAAAGAGTCGTAGCCGTATTTCAGTAGAATTATGTCTGTGTCAGTAAGTTACTGTGTTGGGACTTTCAACTTTGTTCTAAGAAATAGCATTCTTAGAATTCAAAATGCTATCCCTAAGATAAATAAGATGGATTTATTTGGACTGAAATGGCTTAACAGTTTTTTTTGCCACTGTACGAAACACTAATTTATATGAAGTCCAGATTTTACCAGACAAAGCCTTCCAGAAGTTTCCTGCCAGAACTCAAAGCCAAAAGAGTAAATCCAAGCCTATACATTACAAGTTAATAGTGGCTTATAACATATCTCTTCTGTGGTGATGGAGCTTTAATAGAACTCAAAGTTAATTGTATTGTATTCAGGGTATCAAACAGCACTGGGGGCTTGTTATATAAGGGCATGGGAAGAAAAACCAGGTTTGCAGAGTTGGTTAGTAAGAGTACATTTTTATGTCTCGTTTTTAAAGAAGGGGATGTTCCTGGATGTTTAGGTTATAGGTTCAGGGCCATTACTACATTTTAGGATACAATGCCAACTATGGAAAAAATAACTGGTCACTATCAGCTATGCCCTAGTAACATTTACTATTAATTCATTTAAGATATTTCTACACAGCTTAATAACTGAATACTCTTAAGTGGGTGTGCATAAAAATTATAAAAACCAACTACAAATAGTTCAACATGCAGCTGCCAGAGTAATAGAATGTACTGTATGGAGCATATAATTAGGATGCTACATCTTGGTTTTCCACTGGCTTACAAATCAGAGTGCTGGTTTTGACCTTCAAGTCTTTAAATGAACTGGGAACAGGATATCTTTCCTCTTCTGATACAAACCTAAAAGTTGCCTCTGGCTCATGCTCTGGCTCATTGGCCTTTTCATGTGCTCCATGAATAGGTAGCAACCCTTCACAGTCACACACACACACACTTCCTGTGGCATAGCCAGGCTAACTTGGTGGAGGCAACATAAGAAGTTGCCATGTATAGTGTGGTTACCAGATGTCCCCGTTACCCGGGGAAAGTCCACCGTATTTACAAATCTGTCCCCGGACAAAATCCATCCCCGGATTTCATTTAATATCCCCGGATTTATATTTTAAGTGTTGTAGATTTATTGGTAGGGAATGAATGTTGCATGATTGGTTCAACAACACAAGACACATCATATGGAGACTACTGGCGAGGCAAAATGGCGGGCGCCACGGCAGCAAGCAGCTGCTGAAGCCAGCCAGAGCCAACTGCGGATTCTTTGAAAAACATCTGGTAACCTTAATGTATAGAATCAGAGCGTTGGCACAACTAGCTTTGTTTCATCAACACTATATTATATAGCAGTCCTTTGGGGTTTCAGGAAGATGTCTTTCGCAGCTATACCTGGTGATGCTGAGAGACTGAACCTGGGACCTTCTGTATGCAAAATTTCCCCCATGGTTCCTTCCCAAAGGAAAGTAACATCATAGGAGACCTTGATAGTTTGTGAGGGCCTCCCAAGAACATAGTGTGTGTGCGCACACACGCGCATGCAATAGGACATATGCTAGAGAGGTTACTGACAAAAATAGTGATTTCCTTTGTGATTTGTGTTGTATAAACTAGGAAGTGACTCATATATGAAAGACTTCCAGAGGCTAATAATTTCTGTTCCAATGCACTCACTATGGGGTAAATCACATAGCCAAGGGGGGACCATCACCTGAAAGTTAGACCTTGCTTCATAGACTGTATATTCATTCTCCTGTGGGCATGTTTGCTTTGCTTGGGTTTTGATACCAGAGTGGTATAATTACATTAAAGGAAGAAGAATCACAATGATATACCGGTAGGTTTTGAGCAACCACACCAGATTAATAAAAATGGATTTAATAGTTACAAAAATATTGAGTGAAACATCAGGAAACAATGGATTCCATCCAAAAGTTATCTTCTTGTAATGGAAAGATCCTCTCACAGGAAAGAAGTTTCCTCTTGTGGAAAAGCCTCCTCGTATCAAATCGCAATAATAATGGAGTGGGCCTTATAGGCCACCTGGTTTAGTGCTATGCTGAAACACACCATTCAGTTTCTCAAAAGATTTCCTCCCCTGTGAAAGAGGCCTCTACTTCCATCCTTCATTCTTAGGGGGCTTCCACATTTTTTTCGAATTTCTTCAGAATGTTGTGTAGACTTGAGCATTCTTTATTGTTGTGCAGTGACAATGAGTGATGTAGTTTTTCTTTTCTGTGAACATTTCTGTTGCCTTTCCAGCTGCCCAGTTTGAAAAAAAACCCACGGGAGGGGTTACCTCACCATGCTGTCTCCTGAGTTTCAGCTGAAGCACAGTAATCTGGGGAGGCTGGTTGCTGGGCATTTGAGATCAGTGAACGTACGTTATTTTCAAGAGGAATCCTTCCTTTTACCTTTTGAGAAAGTATTTCTGCTTTTGAAAAAAGGTGCACAGTAGGCTGCCTCCCTACCTTCTTTAAAGGAAAGATCACCTGAGGACTTCATGGTGTTTCAGGAAATGTGGGCACCCAGGAAGGCTGCAGAGTGCAGACCTCTGGAGAGTTGGTTGCAGAATCAAAGAAAGGACACTCACAATGTCTTTGTTACTTCGAATGGAAGGTGAGCACAACAGAAACCCTGCACCTCATCCATGAGAATTTATCCAAATTTTCTCTCCCCTTTGTTGAGTTTTGAATGCAAGTTTTGTCCATTAATTAAAAAGAAATGTGGGAGAAATATTTGGTATAGCATTGATCTAGTTCAACCTACTGCTTGATGCAGGAAATCCAGAGCTGGAGCACCCCCAAAAGATGACTGCCCAGTCTCTGCTAGAAGACCTTCGGTGAGTCAGGGTCTACAATCCTCTTGGGAAGTTCGTTCCATTGTCACAGTACAGTGGTACCTCGGGTTAAGTACTTAATTCATTCCGGAGGTCAGTTCTTAACCTGAAACTGTTCTTAACTTGAAGCACCACTTTAGCTTATGGGGCCTCCTGCTGCTGCCGCGCCGCCAGAGCACGATTTCTGTTCTCATCCTGAAGCAAAGTTCTTAACCTGAGGTACTATTTCTGGGTTAGCGGAGTCTGTAACCTGAAGCGTATGTAACCTGAAGCGTATGTAACCCGAGGTACTTCTACCATTTAGAAATTCAACCAAAATTTATCTTTCTAAAAGTCTTCTGGAATTAAATATTTTGAAACAACGTTGAGCTGTTGAGCTTTAATTAAAGAAGTATGGAATTTAATTGATGCAATAACTGAATAGCAATAACTGGAATATATACATAGAGAAACAATTAAGGAAACAGATATTTATATGTGTATATATCTATATCTATATCTGTTTCTCTTCTTGTCTCCAGTTTGTATACTTAACGATCCCTAATAGCAATTATAAGAGGTTGACTAATCAAAGACATTATTTTACAACAACAATAATAATAACGGCAACAAAATTATGAGTAGATGATATAGATAGATACTTGAATGTGTTTAGCTATCAGGGCGTAGGATCTCATTACTTGTGTGTTACAATTGTGTAATTATAAACCAATTAGTTCTGCAAAGGAAAATTGAAACATTATTTTCAGAGTCAGCTTGTGAAAAGAGGACTACAGTGAACTCATATCTCTACTAATTCTGTGAATTCAGACAAAAGCCAAATTCAAATAGATGAGTCTTGCAATGTGTGTAATACAAAACTCAAACTACATCAAAATTGCCTATGTTTTCAAGTAACAATTTCATCTGCAGGATCTGTGCCAAGGCTTTGTTGAACTGTTTCTTGCTTTCCACATCTTTTTTTCATCCCACCTACCGGCAATCTACAAACCACTTAAAACTTATGTATTTTACCTTATATTGATTTTTTAAGCCAATGTTAAAGTGCCCAATTGAATTAATTTGGCTTTGAATTGATGTGATGAAAATGATGTTAGTATTCAAAGTACTTAAACAATAAGGTTATTTGTCAATAGTGATGTGCAATTTATTTATTATGTGTATATGCCACCTTTTCTCCCTGGAGACCAAGGTCATGTACATGGTCCTCTTCCTCATTTTCTCCTCATAACAAACATGCAAAGTAGGTTAAGTTGACAGTTGACGATTTGCTCAAGGTCTGTCAGTGAACTACATCATTGAATGGCAATTTGAACCCAGGTCTCCCCAGACCTTGTCCAACATTTGTGCATTTGCCTAGAGAGTCCTGAAAGGGTGAGATAGAATTGATCCTAGGTGTCTCTATCCAACAACCTAGCCACTAGACCCAATTGAGTCTAGTTTGAATGATTAAACTGGATTTAAAAAAAAAATAGAGCAAAATACAGCTTGAATCTAATGTTTAATATACTGATGTTTGATGATGATCAAAATGATTTAGAGAAATGTAGCTTCGTGGGGGAAAGAGTGGTGTGGTCTAACACTAAAAGAGGTGCATATAGAAAAGAAGGTGGCTTTGGTAAGCAAAATAGTTATTCAGCAATGCCCTAGATTCTTGAGTAAGTTAGCTTTACTCATTAAGAATTGAAAATGTGTCATCAAAATAATTTCAGAATCAGGCAGTAAGCCTACAAGTGAATATGATAATTTTTTTTCAATCCACTTACCCATATAAATTAAACCACTACTAGAGTCAACAAGCATACTGCAAGGTAAATGTGTGGATTTTAATATAAATACCAGTAGGATCACATTACTAATGTTGTGCTTTGTCTGTGTCTGCGGAATTGAATTCAAAGGTAATGAATTGCCTTAAGTGTTGGCCTACTTTTTAGGTCATTATTTCTTTAGTACATCAAACAGAGTAAACACACCACAATTTGGTGTAGTATAATATGTTTTCTAAAAATCCAAACAAGGAACCATTTATTGAACAGTTGCTGAAGGCCAGCTGTGGATCCCTCATAATCACAGTAAAAAAAATAAAAATGGACACAGTGAATTAGCAAACATCTGTTTTATTTAGGAAAGCAAAATTGTATGCCATGAAAGTGGGCAGCTTGTATTTATATGTGAACTGTTTGGTAATTAAATGGTTACCACATTTGTGTTAAAATAAGTTTAGACAGTTGTTGCCTCAACTCCAACAAAAAGCTAATTAGATCTTCAAACTAAATAAAAATTAATCTGGTTGAGGTTAACCCAACCTGTTAATATTGTTGGGGAAGCATCGCTTTAAAAGTATCTGTGTCTGGATTTGTTTCAGTACAAAACCACAGAAGAAAGAAAGAGATGTAAATTGCAGAATGTAAGGGAAGGAGGGGTCAAAGAGAGACAGATGAATTTTAAACGTTAGATCAGATACCCAAAATATAGCATCACAAAATCTGGAAATGTGTGAATTTTGACGGATAGCAGCATGCTAGCGTGCTCTGGTCCATGGGGTCATGAAGAGTCAGAGATGACTAAATGACTAAACAACAGCAGCATTTTGTTTTAGGAAGTGTGAAGTAGGTAAGTTCACATTAAAATGTGAGCTGAACTAAATTTCCATCCCTAATTGTAACACACACACACACACACCAACCACAGGTATACGAATTGAATTGGTTTTCTGTTCTAGTTCAATGCTGGGTGCTCTGACACTCATGCTAAGTTCCATTGACCTGTAGCTTGGTGGACATCCTTCCCCCCACCTTCACAATAGCTTTCTTTCGCAAACTTTGCTGCTACACCTCCCAAGGTGGCTTCACTTTTTTTTTTGCCGCTTAACAACAGGCATACCAGAAAATAAACTATTCACTTCTCCCTCCCAAGTTACATCCTTTACCATTTCCTAGCTGAGAGGTTCTAGGAATTAAAGTTTCATCTCTTGGCAGCAAACATCAGAGGACTAACTTACTTCATACCTTTCCCAGTGGGCATGTTTTGTAATTAAATATGGCATATGTGAGTAAGACTTGTTTGCGAACTGCCATGTCCACTAACATCAGTACAATGAAGTATTTAGCATTTGCTGCCCAGTTGGATTATTTTCTTCCCACCTGTCAAGACTATACACTATGGTTTGCTTTATTATGTCTTGACTAACGGTGTAGCAAATATTTTCCCCTACAGTAGATTAACTGAAAGGATGTCTGTCTTACTTAATGTTCCCCTAATACAGAGGGGGCATAGAGGTTTCTGTACAATAACCTTAGCTGGAGGAGAATGGGTGCTATACATGCAGTTGTGGCCTGATTCAACTGGCAGGGTGTGCATGTAATATCACGGGTTAGTTGTTTAAGTGGCAGGAAGAAGGGACTGGATTTAGTCATTCTTTCCATCAATTAACTGACCACTGCAATTGCTAATTAATGTCATGGCTCATCCCAGATAAGGAAGACACGTGCCTAATAGTTAGCACTTTATTGGCAAGAGAAGAATTTACAGCAGCTTCCACATTGCTCCAGATACACACACATAAACATGCTTCCATCTTCTAGGCAGCTGTCCATAGGTCTGGGCCCCATGGAACAGTTGCAGCAACAGTTGGGCCCCTCCCCTCCCCTGGTTTATATCCCCTTCTCTTATGAATTGTGTGCCTGCAACCTGAGACTTCTGCACAGACGTCCACTGCTTTTCCCTTTCCAACCCCCTCCTGGTTCTAGGAGACAGTGAGGTGGGGGAAGATGGGGAATCTATGGACCCATCCCTTGCTGAACTCCCCTTTCTTCCTCTGTTATATGTTGTGCGCCTTCCTCTGCCTTGGACTGCCCCTGGTTCCTGCCTTGCAGGTGGTGTGACACCCCATAAATCACTAGTCCCCTTTCCTGCATCACTACCCTGGTCCCTTGCCTCCGCCCTGCACTCTTTGGAGCTGTGCCGGTCCCTGACAATCTGACTCGAGTTCAGGTGCCTTGGGACCTATGGGCTACTGTTTTTTTGAAGAATTCTCTCTTTTTGCCCTTCAGACAGCATCTGGCTGGAATGTCTCAATGACAAAACTATAATTAATTAATTAATTAATTAAATTTGTGAATTGCCTTCCATGTATGTGCCCCAGGGCATTTGATAGACATGTTCTTAAACATTATCATTAACGTGTCATTATAAACAGTAAAAGAGAACCTTTTAAGAGCAGCACAACTGAGTACAAGGAAAGCTGATCAAAGCAAAAATGCCTTCGAGTGTTTACGGAAAGCATAGATAGAAGCGACCTGTGGTATCTCAGTGGGAATATTGTTACACAAAACAGGGCCAGCCACAATGAAAGCCCTGTTCCAAGTTGCTGTGGAGTGGGTTTCTGTCATCTTAGTGAGTCTTCCTCTTCCACATTCAGAGAGAGAGAAAAAAAATAATGTCATGTATTCTAGACTCTTGCATGTTTGGTCACTTCTTATGTTTAGGTCTTACCATTACAATCAAAGGTACAAGTTATTCAGGTCATATGGTTACCCCCTGTGACAGATTTTTGCCCCTTCACTTTATTTGATTTGATTTGAGTTTCTACTGAAATGAGGCTGCATTTTAGTGTTGTATTTTAATCTTGTTTTTAAGTTGTATTTTAATCAATTGTTTTTATACCTGGTGTTAGCCGCCCTGAGCCTGGTCTTGGCTGGGGAGGGCGGGGTATAAATAAATTTATTGTTGTTGTTGTTGTTATTGTTGTTGTTGTTGTTAATTTAACAAATCAACAACCTATTGCCCAAGCCTCACTTTATGGAGACGAACACAGATTTCCACTGTGTGAATCTGCACATAATATACATCAGTAGGAGGAGGTTTTTATTGGAAGCCTCCTATAGTTATTGTTCAAAGGGACCACTGGATCTGAACTGAGATCTAAAGCTAATCTGTGGGGTTGGGTGAATGATGACTCAGTTTAAGCAATGCTTGTCTCTGGTTGGGATCATTTTGACAGCTAGTGTCGTTTTCTTTTTCTTCTGACACTCAACACCACAATTAACAGTTGTGTGATGTGTCACTGCCTGAACAGTGATTATTTGCAGTAACACACTGCTGGGAAGCATCAGCTGTCAAGCCTGCTGTTTTCTGCTGTTGCAGCATGATGTTCGAGCACCTTCCTGTGGTGTTCTGCCGGAACTGCAAGACAGACAGTTACCTGAGTCATCCTAAAATGGTGAATAGATTACGAAGAGCAGATCCTCTGAAGAGCAGAATAAAGAATTCATTCTACAAAATGGATGTACTTACTCTCCAGTTTTATGATATATTTCTCTGTAGCAAATCCTCAACAACACCTATTAAATGTCATTGTTTGTGTTGTATTTTGGTTGAGCGAGAGAGAGATGTCATCATCAGCATAAACATTCTTGGGGTGGCTTAAAAGGTAAAGGTACCCCTGCCCGTACGGGCCAGTCTTGACAGACTCTAGGGTTGTGCGCTCATCTCACTCTAGAGGCCGGGAGCCAGCGCTGTCCGCAGACACTTCCGGGTCACGTGGCCAGCGTGACAAGCTGCATCTGGCGAGCCAGCGCAGCACACAGAACGCCGTTTACTTTCCCGCTGGTAAGCGGTCCCTATTTATCTACTTGCACCCGGGGGTGCTTTTGAACTGCTAGGTTGGCAGGCGCTGGGACCGAGCAACGGGAGCGCACCCCGCCGCGGGGATTCGAACCGCCGACCATGCGATCGGCAAGTCCTAGGTGCTGAGGTTTTACCCACAGCGCCACCCTGTACTTACTGTACTACAAATGTAGCAAGATAGTGTTATTCGGCTGTAGTTTGGCTGTAAATATACTGATAGCATATTGGATGTAAAAATCCTTAAATGCCTGTCAGTAATTCATGAAAAGGAAAGCTGCGAGCTATCATAAATATTACTGCATTCACTGAGATCTCATTGTTTTCATACTGTATATTTGAGAAAATTTGGTCCCTGGTAGCCTTGCTGCTAGTAGTTGTGATTGTTAAATTCTGGCCAGGTTTATGGGATTATATTCAATATTAGTAGTACTCAGAGTTGACCCATTGAAATTAATTGGCAAGCTTTTCATGTCCATCAATTTCAAAGGGTCCTGTGAAGTAGGACTAACATTGCATGTGGCCCTAACACAACCTTGATGCCAGGTAGTTTAAAACATTCATTGATTTAAAGGATTCAGTACTTTTCTCCCTGTGGCTTGGAGAGAGATAGGGACTTCAAAGGTTGTTCATGATTGCTACACTGAAGATTTCAGCTACTTACTTTTTTAAAAAAAAAATATCACGACTGCTGAGAATCTATTTAATTATCTTGTATTTTAAGTGGAACTGCTGGGATCCTACATAATGTGAAAACTGGAGAGCAAAAGGCAAAATGAACTTGCCATTTGCTCAGCAAGGGTTTGAAAAGCAGAATTTATGAATTACAGTGTACAAAGTATTCTGTTAAATAACATGAACTGAGTCACAATTTGAAACAGATACTTTTTGTTGCCTGCCTGTGTCTTTTCCCCTCTTATGTGGCTGGCTTAACATCTCAAAAAGCTTTCGTGTTTCCTTAAGGATGAATGAAAAGTGAGACAGCCCCCCTTCTGTTTCCTGCAATTGGTTTATGCAGCTATATACCTGGGATGCATCTGATCTTATAATACAAGACTTCACTTAAGCAGTGCTCAGAGCTTTACACTTGCTTAGAGATTTTATTATTTTAATATGTGGCGCCAACCAAGGCATGTCTTACGAGAAGCCCCATGAGTAAGTGTGCATAGGTTGTAAACTTAATCTAATTTAAGTACAGTGGTACCTCGGGTTACAAACGCTTCAGGTTACATATGCTTCAGGTTACAAACTCCGCTAATCCAGAAATAGTGCTTCAGGTTAAGAACTTTGCTTCAGGATGAGAACAGAAATCATGCTCCGGTGGTGCAGCAGTAGCAGGAGGCCCCATTAGCTAAAGTGGTGCTTCAGGTTAAGAACAGTTTCACATTAAGAACAGACCTCCGGAACGAATTAAGTACTTAAGCCGAAGTACCACTGTGTGTGTGTGTGTATATGTATCTATTATATATTTTGGAAAGTTGCTTATATCTTCACTATGCATTTAGGCATCTCTTAAATGTTATGACCAAATTTTGCATGATGGTTTCAGAGATCAAGGAGCAAGTTTTCATCTGTGTCTGGCTACAGTTGGACATCATTTTGAATCAAGAAGGTGAATTGCACTTTTCAAAACTGCACTGATTTTAATCACTACTTTCTAAACTGCAGACAACCAGGCAAACAATAATTCCACAAGGCACTGGAAACTTGTCTTTAGTAAAAGCTTTCTAATGACGGCTCAAGGAGCAACTCTTTCCTTCGTCCTTTTCCCATTGCTGTTCTCGGAAGGCCTGTTTTGGGGAAACAGAAGGCTTGGACTTTCAGAATTGTGGGCTTGAAGGCTTCATCAAGGAAGGGGAAGCTTGAGTCAGAGCTGTAGAATACATGAAAATACCCCAGAGCCAGGTAGACTGCAGTTGCTTAGGCAAAGTCTCAGCCCAAATAGGAAGTCTTTTATGCCTCCTCCTGCCAAGTAGGGCCTAGTGGCCTGCCTAAGGAGGCAGCTATAGTCCTAAGCAGGAGAATACTCCTGTGCTGCCCGGTGATGTGCTCCAAACTGCAGTTCTGGGCCTCACCAGAGAGGGAACTGCACAGATAGCTGAGGTTTCCAGTTGGGAATCTTGGCACTATATGGTTGTTACAATCCTCTGAGAGATAAGTCACCATTATCCCCAATGTTCAAATTTTTAAGGTAGACACCAAAGGTATAGTGCACTGAGCTGGGATTTGGCTCCAAATTGCCCAAGCTGAAAGCTCAAACCAGTGTACCACTACAGAAACTGGCATGTTTGTTTCCAATAATAAAAGACTGACTTGAAGTGTCTGAATAATCCCATAAGGATTTAAGAGCTTGCCTTTTTAATCAATTCACTTCAAGCATGCATGTGAGTCCCCTGAGCTTGTACCAATCTTTCACTGGGAAGGGCATTGTGATAGATGGGAAGAAAATGAGTATATTGCCTGATGTGAATTGACTCAAAAAGTGCTACAAAAATGTTTAAACTTCTGCATGATATAAGCAGAAGCCAGTCTGTATAACAAAGAGGGCTTTTCAGAGTTGTATCATCAGGTAGCTTTCCGTTCCACTGTGATTTGGCAGGTCTCTCTTGTAAATAAGGTGGAAGAGGCCAGCTGTGAGACTGTAACGTATCTTTGCTTCCTGAACTTTATGGCTGGGGTGTGAGGGGGAGAGAAATCATCTCTGAGTTCTTATGAATGTGACTCTCAGAGGTTGTGGAAGGGTCAGAGCATCAGGCAGCCAAAGGTTGGTAGGTGTTTGGCAGCTAGGTCAGTCGAGCCTCTTGCTGGCTGCCAATGCTAATGGAACAGAAAGGAGATCCAAGCTTTGCTCGCTGTGGAAAATGAACAACTTTCTTGTATTCACGTAGCTCTGGAAGCTGGCTGAAGCTTATACTTGGCTGTACAATGTTGGAACAGCGGTGTAACAGCCCAATAAACTAGTTTGCCTCATGAAAGCTATCTTTGCATTAGCCAAGAATGGATGCTGTTGTAAAAATCAGAAAGTGTGGAGGTTTTCTTGTGTTGTCATTGGCTTAATACTCAAATTTAAGCTCACAGGTTTTTTATGCTGTCTGGTGTGCTGTGTGCTGTACCGGTGTGCCTGTAACCATTTACTTCTCCCTGCATATAGCCTACTATTGTACATACTGAGCATATCTCTACTGCATTGTTCCTTTCAATTTCAGGGGGGTGATCTTGAGCTACTAAGTTCATCAAACAAATGGGGAAGAAGTACGAAACCTATAGCCTCAAACACACACACACACACACACAATTAAGGTTCCCCCACCCCAGTGAGAAAGAAGCCCTGCTGAGAAATGGCTTCATTGCATACACTAAAAGCAAAGAAGAGGAAGCAGGAGCCCTGAACCCAATATTCTGGCCACAGTGGTCCCAGTCCCAAACCCCATGCTTTAGCAGAAGCACTTAAATGCACACAGCTGCATGGAGTCTGCAACTTCGCATGATTGACTTGGAGACCACGTGGAATGCCTATCTGTGTGTATGCAGCTGTATTCTCAGTCCTGTGACAGCAATTTGTAATTTAACTGTTTTTCATGCTGGATTTTAAAATGTTGTAACACGCTATGGAACCTGCTGGTGAAGCGTGGCTAATAAATTTAACAGCAGGAACTATGAGAATAATGCAGGCCTCCCTTTCAGACAGCCCAGCAAATGCTCCATGAACATGGAAACAACTTCTGAACATGGTTTCTGGTCCATTATTCATCAGGTACATCCTCTGTGTTGCCTAAGGCTCTATGGATCACATCATGACTTTCTAAGAGATTATTATCACTTTTAGGTAAAGGTAAAGGGACCCCTGACCATTAGGTCCAGTCACGGATGACTCTGGGGTTGCGGCGCTCATCTCGCTTTATTGGCCGAGGGAGCCGGCGTACAGCTTCCGGGTCATGTGGCCAGCATGACTAAGCCGCTTCTGGCAAACCAGAGCAGCGCACGGAAACGCCATTTACCTTCCCGCCGGAGCGGTACCTATTTATCTACTTGCACTTTGACGTGCTTTTGAACTGCTAGGTTGGCAGGAGCACGGACCGAGCAACGGGAGCTCACCCCGTCACAGGGATTTGAACTGCCGACATTCCGATCGGCAAGCCCTAGGCTCTGTGGTTTAACCCACAGCGCCACCCGCGTCTCGTTATCACTTTTAACAACTGAGAAATCAACAGTTTATTTATTCATTTAAATTTTTATACTGCCCTTTATCCACAGATCTCAGGGTGGTTCACCACATAAATTTAGAGGGATATGTGCTCTATGCATTAATGCAGCAGCCCTCAAACTGCCCATATTTTGGCAGATAAAGCTCATCGCTTGGGATCCTTCTATTTTTTATTTTTATTTTTGCTTCTTTGCATTCAAGGATTCCCCCCCCCCCCAGTGTTATTTCAAATCTTGTTCAGTTTTGCTATGTGTGAAATTTATATCTATATTTGGGCATTATAAAGTATAATATAATTTCCTTTGCTTGTCTGATGACAAGTACTTCAAGAATCCTAATACTAACATGAAGAATAGATAGATAATAACACAAGGAAGCTGCTTCCTTTCTCAAGTTGTCCTATCCTGTCTAGCGTTTTGCATTGCAAGCTGTTAAGCTGTCCTTCACAGACACACATTGGGACCACACAGATGCAGAATTTATTCTTTTACATCTTGTTGAGATTGTTCTGTTAAGGCTCAGATGATTCCAGCTCCTGGTATGTAGTGCATCCAGTTTGGGTTGAATGCAGTTGTTTTATATATATAAAAAACAAACAGTGGGCAAAGAGGGGGAACTTTTTAAGGAAATGAGTAAGTCTGCAGTTTGTTCCAGGGATCAGTTACTGAGAAGCATTAGCAAAATTGAGCGCAGTGACTAATGCTCTGCATGTTTTTCATTTAGATGTGACGCTTGACACAGTCTGTCAATGCAAACTTTCTAATAGCGAAAAATAATTGAAAGCTGAATGAACAAATAAACAAGACAACAAGTTTTGCATGTGACGATGCCTTCCCTACTTTTACTGACAAGACATGGTCTCTCACAAGATTCTCACAATTCTCACAAGAATTGCCACCCTGTCAAAATCAAAATGACTCTAATAAATGGCTGACTTGCTTCCTTTTTATGTCGTTTGCATGCTGGATGTGGGAGTGAAGAGTTGAGTTTATTTATGTGCTGACTTGCAAGGAATTTGTTTCAAAATAGAATAGTGCAAGAGCTGACTGGAAGAATGTACAAAGCCATGCTCTCTCTTTGGTTTGCCCTGTTGCTTCCTACAGCATAACTGGAAATTGAAACATAAAACTGTGCGGCTTAAAAGCATTAGATAATTATCAGCTGTTGTAGCTGTGATAGTTCTATTTTAAAACAGAAGCTCATAATGGAAAATGCAGATTAAACAAATACCACACATCTGGAATGCAAATGACAGAGGGAAGGGGAGTCAGCAGTAAAACATTAGAAATATGCACAAGAGGCATTGCAGAACTGCAAACAGGTGCTTTTTAAAACTGAAAATAATCTTTATATTGTAAACACTTTAAGAAAAGAAAACGTCTGGAATGAATATGTGAAGCATAAAAGTAAGCAGAAAGGATGTGTGCACTGACGTATTAGGCACGTGAACTTTTTGCGACTTTGTACACCTCTTTCCTTGTCTATTGCTCCATTCAGTGCCCATCACTTCGTTCTGTGAATGGCTGGTGAGAAAAGAAGTATCCAGCACTCATCTTTGTCTGCTCTTTCCTTGCAAGATCTGGGGACTATCCCTCTTTGGAGAATTTACTGTGCTTTTGAGTTAATTAGTTAAATGTGTGGCTACTGTTTCTGTGTCTGCTGACTCCAAATTCCTCTCAGCAACACGCCCCCCCCATGGCTTCAGTGGGAGCCACCTGCTGGAAGAAATCTGAGTTCCCAATGCATTGGCTGCCCACTGGCTTTGAAAGAGGATTAGAGAAACAGTTGAAGGAAGGGTTCTTATCTAGAACAAGACTTTGAACTGGTTATTCTTTTAAATTATGTGTTTTTTTTTTTTTTTTAGTTGTGCAACTTCCGCAGTTCAGTATTATGGATTTTGAAAGTGGAATTTATATTATACCAATTATACCGATTTCCTTTTGCTCGAACTTGTAGCCCACTTAGAGGTTTCTGTTGAAATATGAAGTGGTATATACATTAAATAAGCAAGCAATATAAATTTGTCAAAGTCCAGTTAGTCTGGAGGTACAAACCCTTTGTTTGGCTAACTATCAATCACGGTAGAAGAATAAGCTGCCCGGCGCATTATTTTTCACACTTTGAGAAAGAAGAGGAGAAGTGGCAGCTGTGGTCTTAAAAAAATTCTGCTTGTTTGTCTATCTGTTACGTTGCCTATATTCAGTGCTTTTCTTCTAGAAAAAGGGGGACATACTCACCATGAAGCTGTTACAATAAGTATCTTTAACCCATGCTGTTCTTCTAGAAAAAAGTTGCCGGTACTGTGTATACTTGAGTACCCCCAGAAAAATGTTATTCCAGCCTCATGGTCATCTTGAAGTGTGGATACTAGAACTGAGCACAATATTCCCAGTGCAGTCTCACTGTAGATTCATTTACCACCAGTCTAATAGTTGGCAGCTTTATTTCCAACCCCTTTCTTATTGACATAGATTTAACCGTTTTCACTCCTGCCACGGAGGTCAATATTTTTTGTTGCAGTGTCTACCATGACTCTAAAATCTATATCCTTGGCAAGTGCCACCAGTTCAAAACGTGTGAAGTTGGGATGTCCAGAAACTGATAACCTTATTCAGCAGTCTTTGGACTCAAAACCTTTTTGAAAATCTAAGCACACAATGTCAACCGGATCACCCCCTACTCATTTGCCTATTGACACTCATTGTCATTTCCTGTTCAGTCTCTCTCTTGTCCAACCTGCCAACTGACTTCCACTGTTGACATCTTTGGTTTAACTGTCAACACAGCATATTTTCAAAATATATGCAGTTCTTTCAACAATGTGACCTCTATGTACGTGTTGGTTTTGCAGCCCTATATGGGCATTTCAGCACATTTAAGCAAAGGTGACAGGACAAATGAAACTGTCTCACCGCAGCAAGCAATTGTATGACTGTTGCATCCAGTGAACAAGAAACATTGTCACCCACAGGTTTGCGACTGACAAACCCAATGAATTTGTACCAAGGGCACACATGCAACACAGTTTGCCCTTCGTTTCCTTTTCATTTGCTCCTGAATAAGGTGTACTCTTTATGTTATCATGGCTCTTTCAGTAAACTTTTCCAAGTTGTTGGGGTAGGTCTCCTTAAAGATGACTTGGTTGCCTAAACAGACCATGTGGTAATGATAACTTATTGCATTAATATACATCTGGAGTGCAGGAAGGTACTGGGAATATATCGATCTATTAAACAATGACACAGGGAAAATACACCACAGTGCTTAAAACAGCACCACTCAGCATAGTTTTCATTCTAAGTATTTTTAAGTGAATCAGATCAGACTAAGAGTAAATTTTGACATTAGTTTCCTTGGCATTCCTAAAGGGGCTTTTGCTTGGTCACAGTGACTGTGGCATTTTATTGTGCAATAAAATGATTCATTCATGGTTAAAAAAAAATGGCACGGGGACAGAATTTTTAAAAAGGTTTTAAAGGTTGTTTTTTTCTTCTGACTCCTTAAACTGGAATGTACTTTAGAGCTCTGCTCATCTGTAAGCCAACATTTGTCTTAAGAATTTTTATTGTCTCTCTTTCTCTCCCCATTTCTCCCACTCCCTCTATTCTGCAGATATACACTGACTGGGCAAATCACTATCTAGCAAAATCTGGCCACAAGCGGCTGATCAAGGACTTGCAACAGGACATTGCCGATGGAGTTCTGCTAGCAGAAATCATCCAGATCATTGGTAAGATCTGTGCTCTGAGCCACAGCATGATCTGACTTCTGGCTTAGGAAGGAAAAGGCAATAGAAGTAGAGCCAGCTTAACTGTAAGATGGGTACCAAATAGAGAGCCGTGACTTGGCCTCCAATTTCTCCCAGATTTTATATATATGTGTATGTGTGTGTGTGTGATAGATATGTTTGTGTCTGCTCCACCATTCTTTTAAGGGCCAGAAAACTGTTTCACACACTTGGCATTGTTTAAAATGAATGCTTCATTAAGCCATATGTCTCCAATGTGTGCATTTTATTAGCTGGAGTGGTTTATACTTTCTGAGATGCCTTGAAACTGTATCCTGATCCCACAAAGACAATTGTGGACGATTTCATGTCAGCAGTCATTTGGCAGGGGCTGGAGAACTGGTAGCAACCTCCTTTTGCACTTCCCCTTTGCATGATTTGTGCATGGGGAAGGAACTGCTGTTAACAAGGCAGATTGTTACTGTGTAGGGTTTCAGTGTGCTTAGAGCAAAGTTCAGGATCTACAAAATTCTTGTACGTCTGTTTACTTTCTTCTTTGTGGTCACATAGTTTACTCTGACTTTTTTTTTTAAACCCTCACTGTTTTCCTTCAGCAAATGAAAAGGTTGAAGATATCAATGGCTGTCCTCGAAGCCAGTCTCAAATGGTAAGAATAAACCAGATTTTTGTGTTATGATGTAACATCTGAGCTTTACTAGATTGTGTACTACTGGCTATTCATTTTGCTTTATGTTGATTATGCTATGCATATTTCCTTTGGCTTTTTGAAAACATAGTCTTGGTTTGTTATCTTTGGATAGAAGCAAGTTCAGGGTATAAGGGAGCTGAAAAACACCATTAGCGTTGACTATTAGATTAATTATGAATGTATTTATTTCAACTTATTTCTATGTTACTCAGATTTATATGGATAATTTCAATTCCAAAGCTGCTTTAAAGACAGAAAATAGCAGAACCAATTTTGAGTGGAGTCTTTGTGTCTGGACTACTGGTTTGAAATAAGGCGTTTGCCAACTCTTAATGAATATAAATAGCCTCTCTGCTTGTCCACAATGAAGTCCAGTTAAATCGTCTGAGAAGTATCTCTCGAGACATGTGTAACCTTCTGCTGGAAGAGGCTGAGCTAAAACCAGCAAGTACTTGAAAGTCAGGATATATCCCAAGGCAATTAGTTTCCTATCCAGAAGTGGGACTTAAATTTTGTACTCTTTATTGATTAGCAGTGTCTGTGGCTATAAAGAGAATTCATTGTAGAATGTTGTGGAAATAACACACGGAATCTCCCTTTCCCCACATCTCTCAGTTAATTTTCTCCCCACTTGTTTGTTTTTTTAATGACATTTGTAGACTCATATAGGATTGTTCTAATTGCTTAGCGGCATAATGACACTGTATGTTTTAGCTGCTAATCATATCTCTGCTAGATAGTTGAGAAAGGAGGCTGCTAACATTCAGTGTGACACAGGAAGCTGCAGATGCTAAAATTAACTCTTCATTGACAAGCTGCTTGCTGGGGCAAAACTAAGCAGCAGGTGTTGATCATCTTTAAGAGAAAGACGGCTAATTCAAGTTAAGATACCGTAATAACTTTTGTGTGTTTCTGCCAGTATGCCCATTAAGAAACAAAAACAAATAGTGAAACGATAAATTCAGGATCTTATTACATAAACATTGCAGTTAAGTTCACTCCTATATGGAAGTAGGCAGCTTACATTAAAAATGAAGAAATGCCTGGGAAATAGTGATACGGGGCAGTAAGGAAGGGGCAAGAAGGAAGACCATAATTTTCTAATTCCTGTACATGTCTGCTCAGAAGTCAGCTCCACTGAGTTCAGTGGGACATTCCCAGGCCAGTGTGTATAAGATTGCAGCCTAAGAGTAATCTGACCTATTCCAGGCAGCTCTTAGGGGCATCAACCAGTGTGAGTGTTGGTTGGTTCAGATTACTACTTCCACATAGTTTCACATGATATCTTGCTTATGTGACATCCCTGTGGTCCCAGAGCTTCCAAGGGACAAAAATGATCTCTGGATGGGTCAACGCCTCCGTCCAATGAGTGCAAGACTTTTTCTAGACAAGCTGCTAAATAGCCATTTGGCTTTACATGGGGCTGCTATTTAAGAGGGTTTCAAAGCTGCAACTAGGGCAGAATGCAGCAGTGAGCCTGCTTCTGGATGTACAGTCTTAAAAGACCTTTATTGGTTGCCAAATCACTACTAAGTGGAAGTTAAGGTGTTAACACTGACATATAATTCTTTAAATGGCTTGGATCCCAGGTATCTGAACCCCTCCTCCCACATTGAACCTGTTTGGGTGATCAGATCTGCAGGATAAGATCTCATGCATCATCTGTGGTTTGATGATGCATGAAAGGGCCTTCTCTGTGTTGACCTCCAGCTTGGGAAATGACATTCTTCTCATGATGCACCTTACACCATCACTGAGTGCTTTTTTAAACAATTGGTCAATACAGGCCTTTGTTCAAGTGAGTGTCTTCTCTTCTCCTGCATTGCTCTTCTGTACTCTTCTGCTTTGTTAAATTTGTTACTGGTCAGTTTTGTGGGTTTTAAAAAAAATATTTTTAAATGATGATTTATACCTGTTTTAACTGTGATATTTTTGTAACCTGTCATAGAACTATTTAGTGAAAGGAAGGCAATAAATAAATAAATGACTAGGTGTCCCCCCCTCCCCAAGCATATTGCAATGAGCAAATCTGTAGGATGAAGAACCTTGTGGGGAAATAAGAGAACCCCTGTGAGGCTCCTACATATAAAATAATTATGTCCATTATTTTCCTTTCTTCCTACCTCACCACTTTGTCTTGGCTTTCCACATGGCGAGACAACCATGGAGACCCAGGTTCTGATTCCCAGTCATCTGTGAACCTCACTGAGTGATTATGGTCTTGTCATGGTCTCTCAAGCCTACCTCACAGGGTGGTTATGATGTGAAGATAAAGGGTGTGTGAGAGAGACAGAGAGAACTATCTTAAAATGAAAAGAAACAGCTAATAGAGATGTTGTGAAAATGGGCAGCTTTCAATTATTTCCATATTGACTAAGCAAACACACCTTCTTATCGTGACAAAGAAACAACATGACTTTGTATGATAATATTTTAATGCTTTTTAACGGTTGCTCACAGAGTTGGCAAGAAGGGTAAAGGACCTTTGATTTTTGCCCAGAATCTGGCTAGACATGTGCAACTGTGAACAAAACATGGACAAAGTCAACATATAAAGTAAACATGGCCTAGAGAGATCAACAAAGTCATGCTTAATTTCAGGGAATTTCCCCCAACAAGAGGGAACTGGTTAAAGGGAAGCTGAAGGAGAGAAAGGGCATTCAGATCCTTTGGGAAAGCTTGTATGCAATTTCAAATTGAAGTACCTTGGATCAAATATTTGAGACAATGATCAGGAAGAACAGGGCCAGATGTGTAGTATGGTCCAACTTGCCCTGATCCTGCAAGTTGCATCTGCTGCTACCTTCTGTCCTTGTCCCTGCAATGTTCCTCAGAGCAGGATGAAGACAAAAGTGGTTCAGCTCTCCCAGTCCTAGTGACAGACCTTGGTATCTCAGGTTTCAGTGATGTCCTGTGCAGCCCCCAAAACCAGCACACCTCACCTCTGGCCTTCCATTGGATGTCATAGCCGTGGTGCCTGTTGCAGCGCCCCAGAAGCTCTGCTCTCCTACATCCACCTTTGCCAGTTCCCAGGAGAGTGCAACTCCCACAGTGAAGAGAGCCCCAGGAGCCTTCCCTCTTTGTGAGATTCATGCACACAACATCCTTTTTCTGCTGGGGAATGGACTGGGGCAACAAATTCCAGCATTCTCAGTGTCACATGGTTCCCAATGAAGCAGAGGCTCACTAATGGCCTTCTCCCTTGGTGGGAATAGCATGTGCAGCATCATTTTCATGTTGGGGATGCTGGGACTTGGAGTTGCAGTTGAATCCTCTTCAGTGGATGATACCTGAAAGCTACAATCTCCCTCTCTCTCTCTTTCTCGCTTTCTCTCTCTCTTTGCCTGACTAAAGGTAAGCTTTTTTCTCCCCTATCCCGAATGGAAAGGAGGATGCATAAATGGTGGTTTCAGGTATATTGTTGTTGTTGTTTGTTTTTATTAAGTTTAAAGGATCTCAGGGTGGCAAATACATATTTTTTAAGAAAATAAATACAGTTTTCAGAAAGCTGACTTTTATTGAACAGTTAAAAAATTGGAAAAGCATTCACCGCTAATACTTTCAAGATTGCCAGGAACAGTGCCTTTCAACCATCAAGTCTGGATAAAGAGGAATGTTATTAAATGAACAACAATAATGGGGAGGCAGATTCACCTCACCAGCGAAGGCCAACCCACAAACAGAACTACTAGTGAAAATATCCTGTTATGGATCAGTGCCAACAGGGCAGTGGCCAATGCTGGCACAACCAACAGGACAGGGGTGCCAACTTGAATGGTATAGTGGGGAGGGAGAGATAATACCAGCCCCACACAACTGATCACAAGATATGGCATGCACACACCACTTGAATGACAATGGCCACCAACTTTGTGGGAGCTGGCCCCTTCAGATATTTTGCTGGGAGGGGCAAACTCCTACGAGTTTGCTCCTATGCAGCAGGGCTTCTCCTGCCAATTATAAGGCATGAAGCAGTTTCTTAAGCACTTTTGAGGAATTTGTCTGTAGAATTATAGAATTGTAGAGTTGGAAGGGACCAATAATAATAATAATAATAATAATAATAATAATTTATTATTTGTACCCCAAAAATACACTAAAATGTCACACATTAAAAACTTCCCTGAACAGGGCTGCCTTAAGATGTCTTCTGAATGTCAGGTAGTTGTTTATCGCTTTGACATCTGATGGGAGGGTGTTCCACAGGGCGGGCGCCACTACCGAGAAGGCCCTCTGCCTGGTTCCCTGTAGCTTTGCTTCTTGCAATGAGGGAACTGCCAGAAGGCCCTCGGCACTGGACCTCAGCGTCCGGGCAGAACCATAGGGGTGGAGACGCTCCTTCAGGTATATCGGGCCGAGGCCATTTAGGGCTTTAAAGGTCAACACCAACACTTTGAATTGTGCTCGGAAATGTACTGGGAGCCAATGTAGGTCTTTCAAGTCTCGTTGGTCTCGGTGGCTGCCCCCAGTCACCTAGTCATCTAGTCTAACGTCCTGCAAAGCAGGAATCTCAACTAAAGCATCCATGACAGGTGGCTTGCAATGTGTCTTTTAACCTTGTCCCCTTTTCAGAGCAGCACTTGTTGATTCCTTCACTCTTATCTCAAAAAGGCTTTCTCAGCTCTGGAAATGGTTCACGAAAGAAAAGCAGCTAAAACGATATTGGGCTTAGGACAGAAGGATGAAGCTTATATGGCTTTTAGTTTATTAAGAAAGACCTTTGAGAGGATCATGAAACTGGCTTATGACATGATGAGTGGGGGAGAGAGCGAAAGATTTTTCTTCTTTGTACTAAAACCAGGAAACCCAATGAAATTGATTGTATGTATGTTCTGAATCTGGATAGACAAAAAGAAATTACTATTTCATGCAGTGCATAGCTTATGGAATTCACTGCCATAGAATGTGATGGTGGCTTAAAAATATTAAACCTATTTTTATTTTTATTTTATAAAGCAAGGGTTTAACCAGTATAGTTAGTGGGTTGCCACTTTTACAACTTTTTAAATACTTTGTAGAACTCAGTAATCTTTGGAGAACAGGTTCTTTTGCTTTTTCAGACCTTGCTGTAAAAGAAAGAAAGAAAATAAAGCATCTTTTCTGGGCTGTATATGTAAAAGAAAGAGAACTCCAAGGATTCTGGAATCTATCTGGAATCTATGATTCTGGGCCTCTCCAGACTGCAGGTGTATTCTGCAATATGTCCTTGATACAGTGCATTAGTGGTAGACTCTGGTTCTACAATGCTTCTCCAGTGCCACAACATTGTTGCAGTCCAGAACAATTATGATATAAAAAATTAAGGGATTTCAGCACGAAGTGATGGGATATGCACTGATTGGAAATGAAGCAGTATGACTACCCCAACACTTTGCAGGCACAAAGAGTATTGAAAGCTGGATTGCATGTGACTGCCCTAATAGCATAATGAGCACAAATCATAATGAATGTGCAATAAAAAGGATGTCTGGAAGGGTGCACTGCAGGAGAAGGTAGGATTTAGCTGTATCATTTATTATGAAATATCCTGTCCTTGTAGCCTGTCCCTATAGGCTGCAATTCCATACCCACCACCCAGAGGTATGTGAGCTCAATTTAACGCAATAGGACTTATTTCTCAACAGCAGGTGTGGAGAAGCTTTTTCAGCCCAAGAGCTGGATCCACAACTTAACTGTGCCCCATTTTCGACTGGTGGGTGGGATACTCACCTGTCAATCATGAGCAGGCACAGGCTTATGTCCAATCTTAGTACTGTAGTCCCACAGCACTGAGTCTGGAGATAAGCCTCTGATTGCTCTAAAATACAGTAGACGTAGCACTGTGGGGTCCTAGTGCTAAGATCAGAGATTAAAAGCTGTTGGCTTTTATCACCACAGAATAAGTCAGCAGAAAGACAAGGATGGTAAAAGGTAGCATGCCCCCAAAGTGATTAATATTGTGACCACCCATGAAAGTGAACGATCTCTTAAGTTTGGCCCAGTTAAATTTTAATGGGAAATTGTTTTGATTTACCGGTAATAGCTTTCAGGCAATGGGTTTGGAGGAGTGGGGGAGAAATGAGAAAACAAAAACGTATAGAGCAATTTAATATGCAATATTACTTTTAAATTCTTTATATTTTTAATGGTCAATAATTAGAATCTTAGTTTTCTGTGAAATATTTCAAAATCTGGAAATTGTTAAAAGTTCTAGCGAGGCCTCTAGGCAGCCAGTCTGCTTCTTATTAAAGGGATGTTGTCAAGGCTAGCAGTTAGGTTAGTCATAGTTGTACAACTTTGTTTTTAAAAGGAAATGTTTAGCTTCAGATTAGTCAAATCTTCAAAGCCCTGCAGATTAAATGTGAAATGACCAAATCTATAAACATTCTTATGATATTGACGGTGCCTTTCTGAAGAAGCTAATTTATACCAACAAAGAAATAAATTCTGAAGATTAAAATGCCTATTTTCCCTCATGGCAGGCAGGGGAGAAGCCCAAGGCATTTGCTGCATGGGTTAGAGGACAAGATGGCTCCCCTCAAATTTCGTGAACAAAAGCCAACAGGACTGGCATTTAAATCTTTCTTTAAAACTGTTGATGGGACATAATATTCCACTGTATCCGAGAACAGCAGGCTATCTTAGGTGGTAACAGATAGACCACATAGGCAGCGCTCTCCTCATTTTGTTGGCATCTGTCTTTCTCGGGAGACAATGGAGTGTACCTCTGGGGGTGAAGTCAAACTGCTAGAGAATCACAGTGGCTGGTAGCTCATTACTGCTGCCTACTGTGTTGCTTTTGCTGTGTTAGCAGCACCAAAGTGACCTCTCTGGGGCACAAGCCAGGGCAGTGTGTATGGACGTCCTGGGATGCCCATATGACAAGACCCCATCCCCAGTGTCACTGATGTGGTCCAGCGGAAAGCAGAGCAATATGTTTGGCATCAACTTGGCTGCAGGAGTTGCTGGAAGGAAGCGTACAAGGCACCATCTAACCATCTTAGGGACTCTAATCCAGATTTGTGTAGAGTTTACTCCTTAGCCTTTTCTTCTCCTAAAGATATCCCACAAGGCAGCAGAGGTTAAGGATCTGGCTTGACTGCACTGGCAACCAATTACAGTAGCTTAGGACTGCAGTACCTCAAGGACTACCTCTCTCCATATGAACTTACCCAAGAGCTCTGGAGGGTGACAACATGAGAATGGGCCTTTTCTGTGTTTGCTCCCCATTTGTGGGATGCTCTCTTCAGGGAGCTTTGGCTGGTGCCTTCATTACATATCTTTAGGTGAAGTATTTCTCTTTAACTGGGTGTACAACTGATCAACATTATATGACTTTTAATTGTGTTTGTGGAAGTGGGGGGTTATGGGTTTGTTTTTGCTTTATCATGTATATTTTGTATTCTCCTTTTGTGTTTTATTTTGTGAACTGCCTTGGCGTCTTTAGATGAAGGGCAGTATACAAATGTAATAAATAATAAAAATATAATTTACGTACATTGCTAGTGAATTGGGCCTGTATTGGTTGCATTGCATTCCGCTGTCAGTAATGTGATTTAGTAAAATTGGTGTGCCTTGTAACAAAAATACAGCAAACTATTCACAATTACACAGTTTGTTTTCCGAATGTGTTTATCTGAGCACAAAAGTATGCTATAATCAAACTCTGTTAGTTGGCCTTGTAAACATACCAAGACAGTAGTTGACTCTAAGAAATATTCTAGGCACACCTGTTTGTTGCAGGAATGAATAAATTTCTTTCAGGGTAATAGAAGGATTAGAAAAATATGTCGGATTCATCAAAGTCTATTTATATGATTGTTTGAAAGGAAACGTTTTAGCATGCTAAAGATACAAAGAATGTGCAGAATGCTACCCACCGCTTAAAATAACATCAATAGCAATATTATATAAACTCCCCCCCCCTTCAATGTGTATTATTAAACTGAAATTCAGAACCAAGTGTAAGCTGGACTTGGGATAAATGATACAATGATACAACTATGAAACAAATAGCTACCGTATTCCCAAGGAACAGAAACCAGGGTCTTGATTTGACTTGCAATTTATCTGCCTAGACCTTAAGAGGCCTGACTCATAAGAAACAAAATGCTTGAAGCAGCAGGCACCAAACAACTCAGGTTTATTCAAATAAGATATATTACTACATGAATGCTGACTTAAGCACTTCCACTTTCTCTGTTGGCAGTAGCAACAAACAGGAACAGACCACCATCAACAGCCTAGGAGAAAGAAGCTTAGAGGCTAAGCAGTCGGCGGTTCAAATCCCCGTGGCCGGGTGAGCTCCTGTTGCTCGGTCCCAGCTCCTGCCAACCTAGCAGTTCGAAAGCACATCAAAGTGCAAGTAGATAAATAGGTAGGGACGTGGGTGGCGCTGTGGGTTAAACCACAGAGCCTAGGACTTGCCGATCAGAAGGTCGGCGGTTCGAATCCCCGTGATGGGGTGAGCTCCCGTTGCTTGGTCCCTGCTCCTGCGAACCTAGCAGTTTGAAAGCATGTCAAAGTGCAAGTAGATAAATAGGTACCGCTCCAGCGGGAAGGTAAACAGCGTTTCCGTGCGCTGCTCTGGTTTGCCAGAAGCAGCTTAGTCATGCTGGCCACATGACCCGGAAGCTGTACGCTGGCTCCCTCAGCCGATAAAGCAAGATGAGCGCCACAACCCCAGAGTCATCCACGACTGGACTTAATGGTCAGGGGTCCCTTTACTTTTTAATGCATTCATGGCACAGCAACGTCCCATCATTCCACCCTCTTCTGCAGTTTCCTTTAGAGCACAGGCTTCTTAGTCAAGAAGACCACTGTTTCAATTCCTGGAATCTCCAGGTAGGGCTGGGAAAGTCTTCAGTCTGAAATCCTGTCTGTGTAGAATGGGGTAGTCAACCTTTTTATACTTACTGCCCACTAATGCATCTTTCTTGATGGTAAAATTTCCTTACCGCCCACCAGTGCTCAGTAGAAAGAGGATTCAGCTTGTGATGTAGAACCCCCTACCGCCCACCTAGAATCCTGAAACGCCCACTAGTAGGAACCAAGTTGACAACCCTTGGTGTAGAATATAAAGCTAGATAAACCAATTGTCTGCATGAGTATAAGGCAGTTTCTCATGCACCATATTGTGCTAACCTCTTGTTCCGGTGGAAGTCAGTGCAAGGATTCCTGCTGGTGCAATGAGAATTCCCCCTCCTCCCCTTGTATGCTCCCTGCTGTCCCCAGATTTGCTCTGGAGGATTGGGGGATTCCACTACCAGAAGAGATTTAGCGGATGCTTGAGATTGTTGAACCACATTGTCTAATTGTGAGTTAGACTGAGATGAAAGTTCCAAAACTGGACCCTAGTCTCACCCCCCCCCTTTTGCCACAATCGCTTATTTTTCAGTGGTGGTGTGTCAACCCCAGCAGCTGAAGACTGCAGTTTTTAAAACCACCAATTTTAAATGTTTCTCTGTCCTTCGACATATAACTCCTCACCACCACCACCAACAACAACAACTAATAGCCTTGGGCTTTCCATCAAGTAGGGCATTCTAAGTTCTGTTAGCAAACTGTGACATTTCACAGCAGTATCTATTCATCTTTGCTGCTGGCCTTGGGATAGCATTTAATCTCTTGTTCAGTATCATTTCCTCAAAAAAGCCTGCCCAGAAGGAGTTCTGCATACCTGGTGTTATTTGTTTCTAAGCAGAAATATTTCATCAACATATCATGCATAGCTGTCGTTTGTATACCTGCTTCCTTGTTACTTGGTCATGCTGAGTTTTAGGTTTATCTGCTGCAAATACTCAAAAATACTTAACCTTGTCTGGAAATCTGACTGACTTAGCAAACTTTATAAGCTGATAACATGCACCCAGGAGGTCTACATAACAATGGGGGGGGGGGAATCTCATTGATGTAGTGAGTGCTTAAGATGGTTGACTGCCTTGCTGATTTTCCTCCTAGGAAATTATAATTCTCTTCTGCATGTGTCTCACAGCTTCAGAAAGATATAAAGAGAAGCAGAAGACTGAAAAAGGTGAAGGAAAGGTGGGGGAATCACTTATATCCAAGGACAGAAAAGGTTACGCAAAGACAGGGGAAAGGTTTTTTGGTTAAATCAGTATGCTGGAGGCAAATGGGGTATAATCAGTCAGGCATACACAAGGGCAAGAACCCCAAGGAGTGTAAGGGAAGATATTTCATTTCACAAAGGACTTTAAAACAGGAGCCAGGGATAATGGGAGTTCAGCAACATCTGAAGTGCCACAGTTTAGCAAACCCTGTTGTAAAATAGCCAGTCTGAACAACAGTCACTTAAGGACATGCACACTGTTAAGATCATATTCATGGAAGACAATCTTAATTGGGTACAAGTGATCTGAATGGTGGAAGGGCACCAGCAGTGGAAGGCCTCATTAGGGAAATGATTTCAGTTTAAGAACAGACTTCCGGAAGAGATTAAGTTCATAAACTGAGGTACCACTGTACTTGAGTATTCACTTCAATTCACACACCTAGAGATGGAGGAATAATGGCTGCCATATGACACACAAAGGGATTAAGCATCGCTTTCCACATTAGCATTATGAAATAATGGAGCTTCATAACATGTACAGTGGTACCTCGGGTTAAGAACTTGATTCGTTCTGGAGGTCCGTTCTTAACCTGAAACTGTTCTTAACCTGAAGCACCACTTTAGCTAATGGGGCCTCCTGCCGCCACTGTGCCGCCGCTGCACGATTTCTGTTCTCATCCTGAAGCAAAGTTCTTAACCTGAAGCACTATTTCTGGGTTAGCGGAGTCTGTAACCTGAAGCATATGTAACCTGAAGCGTATGTAACCCGAGGTACCACTGTACTTCTGCCCTTTGGTACGATAGCTTGGATCCTAACTAGACTTACGCTTGCTGCAGTATCTCCCACCCCCATCCCCGGATGTTCACACTTGCAGAAGGAGGGTGGTTGATTCCCTTTGATTCCCTTTCCCCCAGCAGTCCCTTGTACACTCTGAAAATGTGCTTCAAAGTGTTGGGGACCTCTCCAGACAGGCATGAGAGGTGACACAGGTCACCTCCTGTTGAGTCAAAATAGCCTCCTGTGTTTTGCCAGTGGCATTTTCTGTTGGATCTCAGCCCCAGACCTCAGGACCATGAGTTAAGATTAGTCAAGAATCTCTTAAAAGTTGAATACGCAGAGAAACTGGAAAAGACAAGCAGGTAACAAAAGTGCATATGATCGATGGAAAGCCTTTATTTGTCTCTGTGAATATTTCATGTCAAATACCCTTTCTATCCAATTTGAGGATATTGTGCTTAGAATTCCCCAAGAAAAGACTGCACACTCCCCAAATGAGTTTAACAGACTCCATATCACAACTTCATAAATGAACGCTGATTTTTTAAAAAAGAAAAAAAGAAAGAAAGAAGCAGCATTATTGTAGGGTGGAAGTTGTGTGTGTGTGTGTGTGTGTGTGTGTGTGTGTGTGTGTGTGTGTGTACAGACATCTTGTCCAGCATCCAAGCTCTTCATCAATCTTTGGGGCTTTTAAATCTACTTTTGGCAATGGATGCAAAAACACAGAAACATAACAAATCTATCTTTTAATCGTTAATCGTTGTCACATTTCCTTAGAAGTGTCCCTCATTTCTTTAAATAAAATACTTCTCTAAGCATGCTTAGGATTCTGGGCTCTCACCAGTATAATTTCTTTAGTAAAGGCTTGAGAATCTGGCAGATTGTCATATTTATGGAACTGATTAATCTCAGGGAAAGGAAGGAATAATATATAGTTGTATTAGTCATCATTAATTATCCTATGTACATGCTATAATTCATTATGTTTGGAAGCAGAGAAGGTGCAATCTGCCAGAGGAAGGAGATGAAAGCAACTCTTAGTAATACGAAAATCAATGATAAAGAATATACATTTTTAATATAAGCCAGTGGTGAGTTTCTATCCAACAATTGAATTATTCATGTAAATTTATTTACTTGCAATTACTGGATAATGACATATGCTCAAACTAAATTTTGATTTGCAATTTTTCTTTTGTAAAATATTAAGATACTGTATGAAATACTCACCTTGTATTCCATTCAAGCACCTCAAAAGGGGGAAATTAACCTTTTGCTTCACAGGGATGAATTCGGAATGTGCATTGCTAATATTTTTACATAATGGGACAATCTGTAGGTAGTAAACAGCTTGTTGTCTTCCTAATTGCCTATTGTCTTTCTAATTACCTATTGGTAGGTTGGTGGTTCGAATCCCTGCAACAGGGGTGAGCTCCTGTTGTTCGGTCCCAGCTCCTGCCCACCTAGCAGTTCAAAAGCACATCAAGCGCAAGTAGATAAATAGGTACCGCTCCGGCGGAAAGGTAAACAGTGTTTCTGTGCGCTGCAGCTTAATCATGCTGGCCACATGACTCAGAAGCTGTCTGCGGACAAACACCAGCTCCCTCGGCCTATAGAGTGAGATGAACATGTAACCCCAGAGTCGTCCGTGACTGGACCTAACGGTCAGGGGTAGCTTTACCTTTATGGTCAGATTCAATATGGTTGCTGCATCTAATCTCTTCCAGCCATAGTCCTAATCCCTTGAACAACTATAACAATCTTCTATATTTATACTACAACTATTAAGTTCTTTTTTAAAAGAAATAAACTGGGTCCCAAAAGAATATTAAACCTTCAATCTAGATTCCAAATTCCTTCATATTTCTCTCAAAGTTTTAGACACATGGCACCCTCAGCTCTCACTAGTGAACTTAGTAGGAAAGAGCTGTGATGAACATAGTACTCCTGTCTCTCATAACAGGTACTTAACTGTTTTGTGAGTCTCAACCCTATTTGCCTTTTAAAATTTCCATTGGGTACATTGGACTTGCCTTTCTTTTTTATATTGTTTTAGTTTTTTGCTTTAGTTACAGCCCTTTCTGAACTTTTCACACACATCTTTTATTCAGTACTTGTAAGATTTGTTGCTTTAATATTGCATAAACCACAATTCTCGTAATATTTGCTTTGCTCACAGCAGTTTATCACAGAATTCAGTGAGATTACAGAGGATGGATTGGCCAATCCCAGGATAGAGATGCATACACTAGGTACATTGTACGACTTTTTTTTTTTTTTAATGGAGCATATTTGTTGTTTTGTGTTATGTTGACACAGTGACTATCCTGCCTTATGTAAAACCCAACAATATAGACAAGTATTACTAAGAAGTACTAGTAGGAAGTAAAACTGTACTGTATACTACATTAACCCTGAAATTTGCTTCTTTAGTAAACATTGATTTCAGAGACCCATTCTAGCTAGCTCTGATTGAAACAGTATGGAGAGCTTAGAAGCTGGATAAAGTCTATTCAGACTTCTGCAACTGCAAAATTTAAATTATTTTCATCTGTTTGTAAGTTTGAATAAAATGTGTTTAGGGCTGCTGGGGTCTGAGTTCAAAGAATAATTGTGGTTTGCCAAGGCAAAAGAGAAGGTAATTAAAGCACTGTTTATGTACACAATGAAAGCTTCAAAATGGTTAAACTTTGAAGTGTTTTTTTTTATTACTGAGTGGAAATGAAAGTGAAAAATAACCCCACTAATTTATTACCCAGTGTCATGTTGGATCTTCTAACAGCATTTATGTAGCACATTTCAAGCGTTCAGTGTAGTTCTTATACATTATCTTGGTGATCTTTGCAAGATACTGTTAGGGAAGGTCACTGTGGTTATCCTCATATTGCTAATGAGGCCTGAGAGCAAAAAGGATTAGTGGTTTGCTTTTGATGAAATAGTGAATTCATGGCTGGGGTGGGATTTGAACTACCTGTTAAGCCGCACTAGTTTGTTTTATTCAGCAAATGCAGATGTAATAACACCATGGACATGTGTAAGTCCTTATACTGATAACATGACTTCACACTCAAGAATCTAGAAACAGTAAACAAATTGTTCAAAAAGGATTAATTAATCTGCTTTTTTCTTGCCCCTTCTATTGTTGTGTCAGCAACCTGCTGCAAAAAAACCCCTGTATTATTCGGTAACCATATGTGCATTAAAAGGCAATTTTGTTTTTGAATAAATTGATGCTTAACACAGGAAATATGTTTACAGAAGTGTCCAAACTTCTTCACAGAACTTTCTTTTTCTTTGCAACCAGCTCTGCAAATAGCAATGATGCCATTAATTACTGTGTGGAAGTATTTCTTCATATAAATGAAGATATTCATAGCAAGTTCAGTTTTGATTTTTTTTATGTAAAAAAATACCAGTTTTGTGCTTATACAATTATCTCCAGTAAATATCATTTAACATTCTATCAAATGACACTTCAGACTTTGCAGGCAGCAGGGTAATTTTGAATTCTGCATATTTACTTCAGTGAAGTTAGTCCAGTTTTATATGAAAGTGTCATTAAAATATAGACCAATATGTTTAGTTTAATGTGTTAGCTATTATATTATTTACATTTTGTTGGTCTTAGCAAAACATACATGGAAGAGATGTTTTCACCCTTGCCCTAACAGATGATAGTTGTCCTTTGGACGCTGTTTCACATCCTACATGAAGAACTACTTTGATAAATGTTTGTTTTTCATTGCAGTAACTTAGTGTGTTCTTTCCAGCATATAATATAGCCTTCTAGACTTTTGGCATACAGTTTACTCTGAGCTGTTGGGGATGGAGGGAATAGCCCAAGTGTTTAAAGGAGCTTCTGGTGGAGGATTGGATTGATTGGGCGGGGGAATTCTATAATTAAAATAATACTTTTCAGAAGTCATTTGTTCCTTCATCATTTCCCTTTGAAATAGCTATGCTTCACAAATATGTAAGTTGATAAACTTTCACACAAGTGGTAGATAAGCCTAGAATGAACCTGGAACTTTATGAAAAATTGTGTCCTCTTCATGGAGGGCACGTGTTGCGGTAAAATCACTAAGACTGACCTCACCGTTTGTGTGGGTGGGACCGTTTGGATAGCCACTACAACCCGATTGGGTCCCTCGGTTGCTAGGGTAATTCTGGCCAATGGGGTTGCGAGAATTTGCAGCTGGGGGACCTATTTATACCACTGCACATTGCGTCAAGCTTCCTCTTAGCGCCTTGTGCACCAGTTCAATATTATATATTGAATATATATATTCAATATATATATTCAGGCGCCCTGAAGCAGAGCGTCCCTCGCGCTGGGCAGACATCCACACCGTGGGGAGCCCTGCAAGAGTTCCCCGCAGGGCTCCCCACGCTGCGGATGTCTGCCCGGCACGAGGGACGCTCTGCTTCAGGGCGCCCCTCACGCCGGGCGGCAGGCTGCGGATGTCTTCCTGAAGCCTGGAGAGTGAGAGGGGTCGGTGCGCACCGACTCCTCTCGCTCTCCAAGCTTCAGTGAAAGCCTGCATTCGCCCCATAGGACGCACCCAGATTTCCCCTTCATTGTTGGAGGGGAAAAAGTGCGTCCTATAGGGCGAAAAATACGGTAGTTTAAATAATAACACATACAAAGCTTGCTCACAAAGCTTAGTAAATAATGTGTTCTGATATCACACCTTATCCCATACGTTTTACAACCCATTTTATCCATTTTGCTCTTGACACATTGTCATTGAATCATCTGTTCACCCACGACTTTGTACACACGCTGCAGTATTGTCCATTGTTGCTTATTTTTGTGTACAGAATCCAGTTTTATGGTAAGTAGGTGGGTTGCTGATTTGTCAGTGTGCCATTCTGGATCAAGCTTTTATGAATTGTTTTTAAGCACCAAAGTGGACAATGAAAGCTTTTATAGCAGCTGACCAATTAACAGTAATCATTCTTGTTAAACTTTACTAAAGAACTGGAGTATGTGATGAATGCAAAGTATTCATTTCTCTCCCCCCTCCCTTTGCTGCATTCAAGTCCATCTTGCAAAATAGCCTTTAACTGCTTTGCTATTTCATGTTCATTTTGCAGATTGAGAATGTTGATGTCTGCCTTAACTTTCTGGCAGCCAGAGGAGTAAATGTCCAAGGTCTTTCTGCGGAAGGTAAGAAAAAGCCATCATCATCATCATCATCAGAGATAGTGAATTACCTTCTGGAAAGGTACTTCTTCAAACTTGATTTGCAGTATATTATTTTGGAAAAGATATTACCATATTTTTTGCTCTATAAGACTCATTTTTTCCCTCCTAAAAAGTAAGGGGAAATGTGTGTGCGTCTTATGGAGCGAATGCAGGCTGCGCAGCTATCCCAGAAGCCAGAAAGGCAGGAGGGATCACTGCACAGCAAAAGCAGAATATTTTTTTTCTTGTTTTCCTCCTCCAAAAACTAGGTGCATCTTATGGTCTAGTGCGTCTTATAGAGTTAAAAATACGGCAGTTGTCTTATGAAATACAGTTTTGGTTTGACATAATTCTTGGCATAAATTAAAACTCTTTAAAAAACCCATTTCCTATGGGAAATATTTATTTAAATTAGCACTTTCCCCTTCAATATCTTTGCCTCTATTTCTTCCTCTTCCTAAAGATACATAGCTAGAAATATGCTTTCTACAAGCACAAAATGAAAAATGCATATGTGACTTACTGTACTGTATAGTGCAGACAACTGAAGTCAGGAGCAAACCTCATTTTAGCAAAACTCCTCAGAATTTGCCAGATCAGAATTTGCCAGATCAGAAATTGCAAGCATTTGCTTCAGAATCTTCTCAAGTTGTGGAGTTTATTATTTACTGGGAATATCAGCCATTGTCTGATACTGTCAGTAAAACTACATAGATTTAGAATTACTATTTTTAATATTGGAAGTTAAAACACTTTTTGTGTGTGCAGGCTTACGTGCTGCACTTAATGACATAACATTATACTGAATCTTCCCAACTAATTCTAAAGTAGCATCATGTTCAGTGGCTCTTAAAAACTGAGAAATGGTGAGTAGTGTACATATAACCAAGTCAGAAAAATCATAGAATTGTAGAGTTGAAAGACATTTTTTTTTGCATAGATGACTAAACTGATAAATTTTGAATTATACTTTCTCTTTTATAGGAAACATAAGATGTAGTTGTTAGAACTATCTTAATAGTTCCCATCTCTTGAGAAGATTTAAGTAATTAGTTTTTTGACATATACCTGAGCAATGTTGAAAAGATCAAATGGATGAAATGTTTTTCTCTCTCAACTGTATTCAAAAGAAAACAGATTCTGTTAACTTCAGTGGGAAACTTTTTTTTTTTAGTATAATAGGTCCCTCTCATCCACATCAGAGAATATAGATTTGTTTGATGATCCTGGAAAAGGATCATACTTTTTTAAAGCCAGAAGTCACCGGAACTGAGTTCTGGCACCTCTTTTGCGCATTCCATCACTTACTGGTTGCATTCCAACACCTTTTTGGTATTGTGGTGCTGTTCCCTATCATGGCACTTGGGACTGTGTTTTGGAGGTGGTGGGCGGCACGGTGATTGGAGCAACGTGGCAGTCAGTGGCGTAAGGTGGCAGTTCATATTATTTTGCCTTGGTGGTGGGGCAAATTCAACAACTTTGGTTCTAGCACCTCTTTTTCTAGAAAAAAAAAAAGCCCTGTATGTACCGTATCTTCCCAGTGTTCCAAGTCTGTGTACTGAGCAAAGCTGATATACTGGTGTGAAATAGGGTGCAAATATTTAGAAACTTCCCACATGTATTTCTCCATTTTGAAATATAAATGTATATAATTATTCAAATTGCAATCTATTTAACTGCAGTTTATGTCACAAGTTTGTTTTTCTTTACGCTGCAGATGCAAAATATAAGTATCTGAAATTTCCCCCAAAGTTTTTCTTATTAATAAATTAATATAATAATTGCTCAATTTTATAAATGTTGTATTTTACAACATGAAGGTCTGTATTTTGTATTAAAAGTCACACTTCACAAACTCCGCACAACAAATTCAGCTTGAATGGGCCTATATGCGGTCAGTATCAAAAGAACAGCTATAGTATGTGAGTTTTCCATATTTGAAGGTAGTATTTGAGATCAGATAGGATCAAGCCCAGCCCAAAATGCCCGAGGAACAAAGGACAAGATGGCACCTATTCTGTTCCATGTACAGAAAGTGACTAGGCTGGCCATTGAATCTTACTTCAACATTGGCAATGGAGAAGTGAACATAACAGGCTAGTTTTGGGCATTCACAACATGTGTAGCACACACAGCTTTGTCTTCCAAGAGAGGGAAATGGCAAGCGAGCTCAGGAATAATGTCTGGTGCCCTGCTGCTGTCCCACCAGCATCTGCTTGCTGTGGGTTATTCAGCCTAATAGTAGGATTGGTCCTAGGAAGGCAATTTGCAGGATTTCTGTATAGTCAATATACTAGTATTGCTTTTGGTGTATAATTCTGTGGTTTTTATCCAATGCTTCTGTTCCGCCCATGCAACAGACTTGTGCAATGAAACTTTCACCTCCACAGCAGGTTTTGGGGCATGTCAGGAGAGGAGAGGAGATGAGAGGAAGCAAAAGTCCTATTGCATGAGAAGAACACCACTTACACAGTATTGGATACAATCCTGTGTATTTTGTACAAAACAGTCCATAACACTGCTCTCACCTGATCAATCCTCTTATGTTTCCTAAAACAGTCTGGCATTAATAAATGTTCTTAGAAGAACATCCAGTAAGCAGGTGTCCTTTAAGCAATCAATGATGCTATTTTGTTTGGAAACACTTAAAAAGCAGTGGCTAACCTTCCATAGAATGATATAATTTATTAGGGTTTTATCTAATTCTGTAATTAAAAAAAACAACAGAGAAGCTCCAAAAGCTATATGATACAGGATTGTGTTTCTCATTTATTCTGCCTTAAAAAAGTAATAGTTTTTCCTGTCACAGCTGGATTTTAAAAGTCTGTTGTTTGATAGTAGCTTCCTTGTAATCATAGCCTTAGGCTGCAGTCCTATGCAAACATGCTTGAGAGGGAAGCCTTGTTGGAGAGAACAGGATTTACTTGCCAGGAAACATGTTAAGAGTATATTTACAATTGCCTTTATTGTAAGCGAAGTGTGTGTGTGTGTGTTAAATGTTTTCCATCCATTTCAAAATAAAAAAATAAAAAAAATAAGCCACAATCCAGATTCCTATTTCGGCAACAGAGAACAGAAACTGGTTTGCAACAGTCTTGCCTTAGTGGCTTCTCTGAGTCCCTTGTTTTACTTTATAACACTGAAGGCCATGAGTGAAGCAGAGGATATAGGATAGTATGATACTAGCCATTTTTTCCTTGCTTATGCTGCCTTGAAGGGACACGGATGCGCTGTGGTCTAAACCACAAAACCTAGGACTTGCCGATCAGAAGGTCAGCTGTTTGAATCCCTGCAATGGGGTGAGCTCCCATTGCTTGGTCCCTGCTCCTGCCAACCTAGCAGTTCGAAAGCACGAAGTGCAAGTAGATAAGTAGGTACTGCTCCGGCGGGAAGGTAAACGGTGTTTCTGTGCACTGCTCTGGTTCGCTAGAAGCGGCTTAGTCATGCCACATGACCTGGAAGCTGTACGCCGGCTCCCTCAGCCAATAAAGCAAGATCAGTGCCACAACCCCAGAGTCGGCCACAACTGGACCTAATGGTCAGGGGTCCCTTTACCTTTACTATGCTGCCTTGAAGACCTAGGCATAATTTTTCAAGCACATTCTCTGCTTTATATATATTTATGTAGCTAGCAGCCAGACCTGTGCATGTAAAGCTTTGTCAGAATATTGGTGATCACAACAATCAGCTGTTTGTTAGGGAGGGAAGAACAAAGTGGAACGACACACAATTTTCCATCAGAAGTAACCGATTCAAAGTATTACTGCTTTGGTGACAGATGTCACATGTGGACACATCTAGGCTAGGTACCTGCTAGCTGGAATGAGGCAATTTGGTTTACTGAAAAGGCAGAAGATGAAACCGTTGACAGCATGGTAGTGAAGAAGGGTGTGACACTGCATAATTGATGGATGATCTGCTTTTGTTTCTCAGCTCTGTAGATAATTCGCAATCGTGTTCCCAACACTAAGAGTCTGTTGCTGATGTTTATGTGTGATCCTGAGTGCATGCCTTGTGCAGCTCTGTGTGTAGATTAATAAGCACTTGCACCAACTATGCTCAACTGTTGGGATAAATGCAAGATATGAAAGATATGAAATAATTAAATAAAAGTAAAAAAATACTGTGTTCAATTAGTAACTAAGCACACGTTAATGCATAGCATGCAGCTACATGCCATGCTTTTCTCTTATTAGCTGAGAACTGCAGCTAATGAATCTTGTTCTCTGGTGCTCCTTAACGGCACTTCATATTATGGAAGGGTCAGCTTCATACCTGTCTCCGAGTATAGGAAAGTATTTATGCTTGCTCATTTTAATGTGCTGTTTTCTGTGCTGTTAAGTGGATGATTCAACAAGATTCTAGTTAACAAATGGTTGGCGTTTGTGTGGAGCTGAAGCAATAGAGTCTGTTGTTCACGTTCTTTTGCGTAGGAACCTGCATAACAAGTATAGAGAGAGGCTGGTTCTCCCTCTATAAAGCACATTTTCAGGGAATTTTGAAAGCCACATTACTGCGGAGTTTGCAAAAAGATTGTATGTTGGCTGTTTGGGGGAGGTATTTTGATGTATTCATTTTAGAGCTTTATTTAGCTTTATGTTTCATTTTAACTAGCTGTATGTTTAATTTGTGTAATTTTATTGGTCTGCAGTCATAACAAACAGCAACAACTTTCATTGCCAGCGGGGGAGGCCAAATGGTTGTCTGGATTGCATTGTGTAGGGAGGGAAGTTTATCCCTAGTCTATTGAGCTATTCTCCCCTACCTACCCCAGATTCGCTCCCTGTGTAGCTCCGAGGCTTAGGAAAACAAAATCTGATTCATACCATTGGGAACTTTTTTCTAAGTTGTGTAGCTGCCTGGAAGATGATTGTCAGGGAGGTCACACCTGGGAAGGGGAGGAAGAGAGAAACCCCCCCTTCACTGCACATTACAATCCCAATAATGATCTGCCCCACATTAAAGGAAAAAAAGGAGGCACATGACCTTGCTGTGTTTCAAGTATAACATGTAGTTTGATTCATACTAATGTTTAAAACACTATATTATACAGTTTGGGCAGTATAAGAAAATGTAGGCAGCTGCCTTGTAATGCATTTTTCATGTAGGTCTGTTATTTATCCATTTTTGCAAACCACTTGAAATGTAGATGCTAATTATACTAATTGCATTACACTGTACTTTCTGCACTTTTTCCCACACCCCTTTTTTTCTTTGACCACTTTATTTACAAATGAAATTCTTCTAATAACATATTAATCATAAAAAATAAGAGGTTCATAATGTGGTTTCATACACTCATTTACTAGGAAAGGAGAACTGGTGACCTTCATAAATTTTAGAATGGGAGCACAGGTGGGGAAAGAAGGCTTCAGATTATCAAACAGATTAACAGCAGCTGCTTCTGTAGCAAAGGCTAATTTATAAAAGGAGAGAGACAGGGTTGCACCTCTAGAACTCAGCTTGCTTGCTTGCTATGTCTTTGGGTGCAAAAGTTGGCTGTAGAGGGGCAAGTTGAGCTGAGTGCTCATGTGTGGAGATAGGGAGACAGAGCTAAGGTTGAACAGCCAAGCCCAGCTCCTCACTGTGTAAGTGCTGGATGAGAGCACATAGGGTTGTGATGAAGCCAGGTACTGACTCTCCTTGCTCTTGCTTGCGGGAGTCGAATAGGGGGCCCTCAAAAATTGTATCATGGTAAAATAGGAATTGCTTATCTAGTTCTTCTTGGATTGGTGCAAACCATTTCAGACATCTAGGAGAACCTTTGGAATCTGCTTATCCAAAGTGTCCAGTCTTCAGACTGATAGAGATCAAATTCTGCTGGGGTGAAACTTGGAAATAGACTTGAGTGGTGGGGTGACTATGTCTACAATTCCAATGAGTTATAGATGGATCGGATTCACCTTTACAGATTCTTGTAGGCTTCCTCTGTTCCAGACGTCAGCTCTCCTCTGCCCCTTTCTGGAGTAGTAAGCTGTCTGTAGCTGCAGCAGCTGGGCCTTCCTGCAGGCACTCTCAGTTCCAGAGAGCCAGGACACCATGTGAGGAGTGATAAAACATGGCTAGCTTTACTAGCTTTACTTGCAACCTCTAACCTCCTTGCACATGAGAACCTGCATTTGGTAACTTCCTACAATGCATTGTCTGTGGGTCTGCTGTTGAAGAGGATGTGGAAACTTCAAAGCATGCAGAGCAGAAGTCTAATTCTTATATTTTCTTCATTTTTTCAGAAATAAGGAATGGAAATTTGAAAGCCATTTTAGGGCTGTTTTTCAGTTTGTCTCGTTATAAACAGCAGCAACACCAACAGCAACAGTACTATCAGTCTTTGGTAGAGCTACAGCAGCACGTCTCTCATTCTCCACCTCCTGCTGATATTGGCCAGCCCAAAACACAGCAAGATATGCAGTCCAGGTAGGTCAGATAAAATATGCAATTAAAGTGCTTCCATGTTGTAATGGTTTTCTTTAGAAACCAATTCTAAATACTTGTCTACTTGGAATTAAACCTAAATTCAATTTGACTGGGGAGTTAAGTGTGTATCGCACCCTTAGCTTGCATTCACACAAACAGTTACTTTAACTTCTCTGTTGTTCCCAATAACAGTGGCATGAATGATGTGGCGTGACGAGTTGGGGAAACTTGTTAATTATAAACAAATATCTTGCACATTGAGGGGATCAACTTGTGAAATGTGAAATGAGATACAGAGTAAAGAAATGAGTATGGATTCTTCTAACTCTTGTGTGTTGCAATGTTTGTTGTGAAAACATTACAGGGATAAGGCCTATCTTCCCCTTCCTAGAGTTATTTTTACTACACAGAATAGCATGATTATGGCATAAATAGTGTAATACGGAAGTACTCTGGGCTGTCACTACACCATGTAATTGAACATGATCTTCTCTGGTAGGGCAAGAAAGCACCCAGTTCTTAAAACACAACAGAGATTACTTTTCTGAATAATATGCACTGTTTGTTTACATTCTTATAAATGGAGTAATACACTCCTAAATTGCATTTATCTTTTAGTTTACTGAACATGGTTCGTAGAAGGTATAATAAATGGTAACTGGAAGTCTACTCACCTAGGCTTCTAAAGTACTCTGTTATATCACTGTTAGTGCTGTCTAGAAAATTCAAATCTGGATTATCAACAGGGGATAATCAACAGGATTTTATTTATACAGTGAAACATATTTCTTTAAATCATTCTGTAAGAATAGTAACACAACACACAGATGATTAGACTTTGGTAAGCATGAATAAAGAATGCACTTCATAACACTTATTTTAATAATTCATGGTTAGAACAAATCTGCACATTTTGTGATATATATTTAATTGAATACAACATGTTGCTTTGTGTAAATTTTTAACTCATCTTCTTTTCAGTGCTTTTGAAGAGTAAGGAGTTGAATTAAAAAGTGTTTCTCTCTCGTTCCTTTTTTCTGCTTTAGCTATTGAAATGCAATCTACAGTGGGATAGTTGGCAACAGGTGTGCACTGTTTTCCCAATGAAGCGTAAAGTCATTAGGAAAAGTGCCTTGTGGCTCATGACACTATAATATTGCAATAACTACATTGGGTAGTACTTACATTGCAGTCAATGTAGTTTCCCAAGGGTTGCAATGGGTTCTTTGCAAGAGGCTGGGGCCAAGTGGGAGGAAGAAACACTCCCCCCTTTTACTGTGGCTGGAGCAGCATTGCCACTTCTGGCCCAGCTGGTAAGCGTGTTTTAAAAGGAAGATGAAAGGGCTGCAGGGTGGGGTGATTGAGGGGAGCTGGGATGGGTTCAAGAGATACAGAGGAGGGAGGATAAGCAAGGCTAAATTGTGATTGGCTTGGAAATGAACTGAATCATTTCCCAAAAATCAAATTGTTTTCATTCATCCTAACATTTGCAGATAGTTTGTCTTAATTTGTATTTGAATGTGCATGTATAGTATCCATAGTGGACACTATATTGCTGAAAATAGTTGTAGTTGGTATATTACAATTAGAGTTGCATTGTTTAGGATGTATTCCCTGCCCCCCCCAAAAGATAAAAGGAACATTGAGATTCCTTATGTTACTTTGAATACCTTTCATCAGGTAGAATCATTTCATGTAATGACTGTAACTTTAAGAGTGCACAGTAAAAAGATGTCTCACACTGATCTTGATGTATTGGAATATGAAGATCTATTGAGCCATTCCTCGTGGTCCAATAAAATAGGGTAAAAATGTGGCCTGGCACTATGGTTATGTTTCTCTGTGAGGGAGTGTAGATTGTAAAAACATTAATCAGAGTAATTAGCCTTTGCTTGGCCCTTGATCAGTGTAGATGACAAGCATATGGGAAGTTCTCCACTGAGAAGAATGTGCATTTTCCAAAGGCTGGGGGTGGGGGGTTCACTTTGTCTGATGCACTAAGGAGAACTTGGATCAGGCATAGGCAAACTTGGCCCTCCAGATGTTTTGGGACTACAATTCCCATAATCCCTGGCCACTGGTCCTGTTAGCTAGGGATGATGGGAGTTGTAGTCTCAAAATATCTGGAGGGCCGAGTTTGCCTATGCCTGAGTCTTGGATGGTAAAACAAACAGAGAGGATGCATGAATTATTCAGTTTCCCCGTGAAATGTGCAAAGTAGGAGCTTATTTTTGTTCAGATGCCAGTGGAGCTAACATATGATGCTTCTTCAGAGATGTGTGAATACATTCACACTTTGCATGTTCAAAGAAGGTGCAATGAGAGGAAGTTAGCATATTAATCTGCATCTGAGTAGCTTTGTATCTTTCCAGTGAGGAACCTTCTTTATATCCAGGCTGTTAATATTGCTGTGGTTGTCAAGGAGCTGTTGCAGTACAACTCCCATCTTCCTTAGACTGCAAAGGATGCCAGGGAGTCAGGGATGATAGGAGTTGTAGTTTAGCAACGTCTGGAGGATATAATGTTGACTGCCCCAAATCCATCAAGATAAATATGAAAGGAAAGGGTGTTTTACAAGAGAGACATTTTGGCCATCAATAAGCCTTTGTTTCTGAGAAAGGAATGGAATGAAAATAGTTATATTGAACTGTTCTGCTGAATTCTGTTTTTCTACATTTCACTTGTGAGTTAGTCACGGATTCATTTTCGTTTTACACATACACAAAGGTCACAGCGCTGATGGCCTTATTTATACCTGTCAGCAGAAATGCATGGCAACAATGATTATATTATATTTTATGACATATTTTGCTAGTGTGTTTCATCATTGCAGCATATATCTAAGCTTGCCATGGCGATGATCTTTCAACCACCCAGATGCTAAGGGAAAACACATGTAGATGAAAGTTCTGTCCCATTTGTGGATTAGTCGGTAACTGATTTCAAGAAGCTGTCAGCAAAATTCCTAAACGCAGGCAAACCAACATTATCACATATAGAAATAGTGGTCGCAGCTTGACAGCCAGATGGATTTGCTTAATTCATTAAAGTTCACCCTGTGTTACTTTAGAAAAGCAAATATATTTGGCTGGTTGGTACTTAAGGCCATTTTTCACTATGACTGGTTTTCTGTGGGTAATGTTTTACTTTGCTCTTTCGCAGAAAAAGCAAAGGGAATAATGACTCTCACTGGACTAGCAGTTTTTGTGAGTTTTTTTGAAGCCAATCAACAGCTTGGTTCACATGTAACACTAGGACAAATCATGACTAAATGAGCGAACATACAACTGCATGGAGCAAAATTCACAGTTGTTTGCCCCTTCCTTGGTCTTCCTCCTGCTTCTCTTTTCAGAGCCAAGCCATAGTTTGGTTTAGCATTATGTCCAAGCCCAGTGTCACACCTTGGCTTGCTCCAGACAAGTCATAAACCATAGCTAAAGTTCATTTTTTATTTACTGCATGCTGTTTGTATTGGGAGGAACTACCAGTATCTCTGTTTCGTCTGGTATGAGCTTTTTTTTAATTGATTGATTGAGTGAATTGATCCTCATCCAGCCCATTATCACAGTGATTCAGCACATCTACCACCTCACCTGCTGGATAGTAAAAAGAAATAACAAATTTCCGTATTTATAGATTAGGTTCATTGAGTGAATTGCTTTTATCATGGGTGGACTACCTGTGGCTCTCCAGGTGTTGGAATCTAGCTCCCATCAGCCTCAGCCAGCATGGAGAGAGGTCAAAGATTAAGGGTGCTGGGTCCCCTCTGCCTACTGTTTGTTTCCTAATTTTGGTTATTAACTTTTAAGTTCTCAGTCAATAGGATAATCCATTTTCATTCTATCCCATGAGTTTCCCTAGGAGCCCTTTGTGGTGGACTTTGTCCAATATGTCTAACATATCCAAGTACATTGTACTGACCGGTTCTGATGTTGTAATCTTTAAGGAAGGAGTCGAATGCAGTAGGAAACCCAACCAGATGTTGACAGACTACAGCCCCCATTATCCATGACTGTTGTCAATGCTAGCTGGGGTTGATGAAAGCCTGGAACCTTTACATTTTTTTGGGTGGGGGCACAGGTTCCTACACCTCAACATGCACATATTAAATAAACAAAATAACTACTAGGATTACAGTTATGACTGGATGCATAAATACTGTTACAAACTTGACTGTTTGGAGGATGTTACTTGTAGACAAATTTATCCAGCAGGACAGAGGCTGTAGCCAATTCCTGGCTTCCCTAGGCAGGGGCTGGGAAGGGATGACTATTTGAAACCCTGAAGAGCCACTGCCAAGCAGTTGTGTAGACAATACAGAGCTAGGTAAAGTAATGGCCTTACAACAGAGGGCTCTTTTCCTCATGTCTTGGCTAGGCATTTAGTTGGTTGCTGTGAATACTGGACTGTGCTGAGATCAACAACTGTCATGTGCAAGATAAGCAAAGCAATTTTACTCTGTGCCCACCAGTTTGTGCATTTTGGCTCTTGCTAATTTTGCCAAGTAAGCAAGACAATGTTGGCATTTCTAGAGCATTCCTGTTTCTTGTGATAACCTCTGTGGCACTCAGTTGTCTCCAGTGTAATTGTTCTGTGAACATGAATGTAAGATACGAGTTCACATGCAGATCTGGTAATGGTATGCGTTCTTATTATTTTGTTTTGAATACTGTCTCTTGCCATATATTTTTCCCTTTGTGATATAACCATATCTAGGTTGGTGTAGTTTTTACAGTGCATAATATTTTCATATTCTATCACTTTTATATAAGCTATACATGAGAGATCTCATTAAAAGTGTTGGAAATTAAAAGAGAAAAATTGTATGCTTAAGTTTTTTTGAGCTTTATGGTTAGTTTGGGGATTTTCTTTCCATATAAGACAAAATTGCTCCTACAATTAACAACATATTTGACTTTTCAGATCATTGGCATATCTGCATTGCTTTGCAACCTGTTTTTAATCCAATAAAGGACTATACTATTTGCTTTATTACCCAAGGCTTCAATAATAAATCGCAGGCTTCACTATTAGCTTTAGTATTCACCACAGGCTAGTATTCTTCCCTTATGATTCTTGATGACATGAGTTTAGTGGTATCTGTTGATGAAATGAGTAGTCTATTGCACTGCAATCTAGACTTTTTCTCCCTTAAGTCACTTTTCAGTAAGCAGCTAGCTGCCTTTGTGAGTCACTCAAAGTACTTTTTCCATTTTCCACATAGAACCATTCTTGCTTCCAGGAAGAGGCTGGGGAATAATGCCAGCCTATCACATAGAAACTGATAGTCATCATTTTTATATTCATAATGCCAAGTGATTTGGTTTACACCAAAATTGCAGCCCTTTTTACTTGTTTCACTTTTCCAACAGGCAAGCATAGCCTCAAACTGAATGCTGTTCCAAGTTGTCAGCCTTGCCTCTCCTATTCACCCCTTATCTTCACTCCATATTACCATCTCACACTGCTGCTGGGGGAAATTAACAAAGTCCAGACAAAACTTTGACCATGCCCATTGATTTCTCTTTCTCTGACAGTTTCCAGAGTTCACCCCTCAATATTAGTGTGAAGGGTGAACTTGCTTAATCGAAAAGGGTAATTTTCTTGCCAAGTAACAAATCCAACATTACAACTTTGCCAAAAGTTCTTTTGATCAAAATGTTGAAGTATCTTCAAATTTAAACCTGCAGTAGTGTGAGGCCGTCTGAGTGCTTTAAAACCATTTTATTTAACTTCTTTAAATGTAGAAGCCCCCTTTAAGAGACTAGGGAGCACATTGTTTAAAAGTAGGCCCAGAAATGTCCCTGGAAATGGCACTTACGTCATAATGTAACATTTATTTCCTGATGCTTAATTGGGCTGTGTGTGTAAAAGTTGCCTCCATAGGTCCATGTGGACAGTCTTCTTTCTTCCTCTGCATGTTCCCTGAAAAATAAATAATGCTATTTGATCACATTGAGCCATTTCCAGGGGCATTTCTCGCCCTGCTTTGAAAGTGCGTGGCAAGAACCAGTAGCAGTTGGCAGGGTGGCACAGACTGGAATGGTTTGCTGATCTGACTTCCCAATGTTGCATGTTGAGGCCAGTTACTGAGAAAGGGATGAGCAGGCCATCGATGGGAAGTTCAGCACAGTGCAAGTGTAGTGGCAGGAGCATCAGAGTAGCTCCACTGCTGCTGCCATATCAAGCTTCCTGCTGCCTCCCTCTTGGTGATGACAGTGATGTGCAGCATTGGGAAGTGAAGTCAACAAAACTGTCCTACCCACAGTGCCTCGCCAGCCACTACTGGCAAGAAGTATGCTTCCTAGTCTGCCAGAGAGACTTTGACATGCAAGGAAGTTCAAGCTCTAATCTTTATTGGCAAGGAAGTTAAAATAAAAAAGAAATGGTTTGAAAGCCCTCAAATCACCCCATATCACTGTAAGTTCACTACTTTTCTTTCCAACTGCACAGGCACAGAAAATACAAACTAACTTGTAACCAAATTCAGCTTGAAATGTGAAAATATTAAAGTTCATTGGAATTACGTTACATTCAAGAATTACGAACTTACTAGATTTGACTTCCAAATGGACAAATGCTGAGTTTTAACAGCATCACTAATCAGTATATGTGAACTTGGTTCCAAATCCCTGGATTGCAGCAGTGTTTTCTCAGATGCTGTTAATACTAGCTGTGCAGTGCTAGGACAATCTAGATGAAGCCCAGCTCAGCACCACCTTATTGAGTTCTTCCCATTCTGCATTCCCTCCCGATTGTGTGTTCCTGCAAGCTCTCACTTGTGTAACAGGAAAAGTCAGGCACCTAACTTTCCATCACTTTGGGGGGCAGCAAGGGGTGGCGGCATGAAGGATTCAGTCATGTGATTCCCAGCTGTAATAAGTGATACAGTCCAGCAACAGTTTCACAAAGTTATAAGTGATCTAGTTACACCCCTTGTCATATATTCCTGGCCAAATCACATCACATCACTTCTCACTATCATCACCTCTTAGAATTAACCATGCTATGTTCTTTACTAACACCAGCACCTTCCTTTGATTTTCATTTTGTGCATCATTGCTATGCATGTTTCTAGCATAGGCTGTGCTTAAAGAACACATCATTGTATCCATGTTTCCCAGCCAGTAGTGTTGGATAATAACAGTGGGACGAATGTGTCATAATATAATGAAAAGGTAGATTTGTCTGCTACACAGTGTCATTCTGGTTAGTTCTTCTCACAAAAAAAGTTGATTTTAGTAAAACAGCCCTAAAATGCTGTATAAAATCTATAATGTGCTTTTTAATGAAGTTTGATGGTAACACATGGTCCCCATTAATACTTTTGGGTGTCCTGGTAAAGCAGGAATGGGCAAACTGCAGCCCACCAGATGTTGCTGGATTAAAGCTCCCATCATCCATAACTACTGGCCCTGCTGGTTGGAGCTGGTTGAGGTTGGAGTCCAACAACATCTGGAAGCCACAAGTTTCCCATCCCAATAAATAATGGCTTTCTTCAGCAAAGATGATACCCTCAATTAGTGTTGAAAGTGGATGCTTAGATAAAATTTTACGGCATCTACTGCAAAGTTCAGTGCCAGTATTTGTATCTGCAATAAGCACTGAGTTTGCTCAGCAATGATACATCTTGAGTTTTAACCCAGCTAGAATGTTGACAGTTTACCATGGTCAACATAAAGAACAATATTACAGAAACAAAAGTAGTATCTCCAGTCCCCCACTCACTCCCTTCTGCTCCTGAATCAAAAAAAGCAAGACTTAAACAAGAACATTCTGCCAGAGATTACCATGTGGGGCTGGCAGTTGTGAGTTTTACTTATTCTTATTCAACAAGCAATACATGCCTACCAAAACTCAATAAAATCATTGTCTTTTTCTCCATCTAAAGCTTGTTTGGTAAATCTCTCTATAGGAACAATTGACCAGATTTGTTGGCACCCACAGCCTTTAGATAAATTGTTCAAATTCTTCCAGTTGTGTGCAACTGAATGCCAATAGAAATGTTCCTGTTCTCCCCATCAAAAATGGCTAACAGAGCTGATTGGGTGCAAAGACTGTTGAGTAATCTCTTGTAAGAATGTCTTTTAAACCATGTGTATAGCTTCTAATAATCACCACATATGGTAGAAGGTTCCAGCCTAGCCACATTTCCTTCAACAGTGTGGTGAAAATAGAGAACTGTTTCTGTTGCACCTCTGGGGTGTCAAGTACCACCTGTGTAAGATCTTAAATGTTATTTCTTTAGTCTTAGGAAAAACAGATAATAGAGGTTTCTTAGTACACACATTGCACCAGTCTGCCCAGTCCAATTCCTTTCCCACATCTTACTCCCATAGGTTTCACCACACTGGGAATCTGTGGATGGGACAGTTTACAATGCCTTGCATTACAACATAGTCCGTACTTTGAAAACTCATGGTATAATCATTACATTTAATGCATTCTTTGATTAATTTGTTTTCTATCCATGTTCTATTTGCATAACATTAAGTCATCATTTGGTGGTAAGTTTTTGCTTTTTATGCATATTCAAAAAAAAAATTCGTTAATTCAATTTCTCTGTTTCTTCTCATACAGTCTGACAGCCAGATATGCAACTCAGTCTAATCACAGTGGAATTGCAACCAGTCAAAAAAAGCCTTCTAGGTCAGTTAACATCTCTAATTTATTGCTTGCTAGTGATACTTAATGGAGTCACTGCCCACTGGCATTTTATTCTTTAAACCACAGTAGACATTCAACTCTTTATCACCATAGCTTTTAAATGCAAGCTTTGCATAATTTTTAGTTGGCCAGTGGAAAAGCCTTGCCCAAGACTGCAAAAATAACAGCTTTGTATAATAGCTGTAGGGATATCTGTGTGTTGCAACTTAGCATACTGTATGTAAAATAATTGATTTAAATGAGCTGTCAAGTTTCTAGAGGGATTTTAGTGCTCTTATGCTTCTTGCTCAACACACAGACTAGAGACAGACTTGAAGCATATTATTTAGCTCTGCCACAGGGGAAACTTTGCATCTGAACTGTTGATAGAGAATCATACAATAATGAAATCCACACTGTCATTCCTACCCACATTGCCCCTTACTCTTTGCCAACTTCTGCTGTGCCTCCTCTACCTGTCTGGGGGAAAAAATAACAACCTATCATGCACTTGGGTGCCTGAGCTGGGAAGCATCCCATTTCAGGTACTTGGCTAAATAAAGCTTTGTTGCTTTTAATTGGCTGAAGAAGGCTAGCAGCGAGTGAATGATCCAAAGAGGGGTGTAGTAGTCAAGAACATATATTGGCTCAGTTGTGACATCACAGCACCACTGCAAGCTCTTTATTCAGGTTATGTCTGTCTGCTCCCATAATTTGGTTCACAAGTGAATATAAATTCTACTAATCAGTTTTTCAGTTTATTGGCCCAGCTCAATAGAGCAGAAATCGAACTGTATGATACTGTTTATCTTGGTAGAAAACAACTGTAAATTTTAAAATGTAAGCATGTTCAGGAGGGTTGTTAGTGTGGGAAAGGATTAGAACAATAATGCTCAAACTTCACCTTTTGGATCCCTTCTTTATTGCATTTATTAGACTGCCACTTAAAACATCCCATAAGTTATTGTCAGAATCTGTCTATTGCAGACCATTCTTGCCTATATTCCTCATTGCTAGTGTAGAGTTTGGGGTCTGCTGCTCATTTTATGTAAGTTGAACCCTAGAATGTGGATATCACATGCAGCCTGGGCACTGCAAGGGTAATATAGTAAGATCAGAAAAGCAGTGAATGAGTATTTATGCCTTTATCAGTCTTTTCATTGAGGGAGCTCTGACAGGAAGGGCTGTAACACAGTGGTAAAAGCACATAGAGTTTCCAAGCAGGGCTAGTAAATATTCTGAAGCTCTCAGCCATTGCTAGCCAGTGTAGATGATACTGAATTAAAAGATCTGACTCAGTGAGACAGCTTCCTATGAAAATAGTTTAAGAATCACTTGGGTAGAAGAATTAGCACTGATTCAGCCTGAAATGTATTTAATAAAGTATTGTGTGAAATCTCTACTGTTAGGGACAACTTTTGTTTGTGTGGAGCTGGGAATTAAATGAATTGAAACAATGAATTGTCTTTAAATGAAACAAAATCTTAGTCTTAGATGGCTTGCATGTTGATTGCCTGTTCTATCTCTGCCATTGATTGTGACTTCTCTATTATAAACACTAAAATCTGTCCATTTACTTCCTAAAGGAGGACTCCTAGCTCCTCTAGTTTTGTTCAGTCCGTGTTGATTATGTGTAGTTAAAAAATGAAACTGTTCACATTATTTGCTGTGCAGTTCATTGCTGACAATGAACTATCAGCTGTGTAATCCAATGTATGGCATCAGTTTTCTATTGTAAGATGAACTGCTGGTGATAGCCTGGAATGAGCTATACCAAAGCACAGTTGTTGTGCACCTGTGGTCATAGGTTTTCAGTCTGCATTTATTGTGGGCTCTCTTGTCTCCTTCACAATTCATCATGTCTGGGCTCTAACAACTGTTTCTTGTCTAATGATATAAATTTATAACAGTGTTTGTACATTTTTGACCAGAAGTATGTTCCTTGTGAATTACCTGTTCCTTTATACTTTGCATTTCCTTTGTTGCTTAAATGATTTTGTGGGAGAATAACTGGAAATGGAATGAATAGGTATGTAAGGAAAGTTTGGTGTGTGTTTGTGTGTGTGTGTGTGTGTGTGTGTGTGTGTGTGTGTGTGTCAATAGCCTTGAGATCTGTTTTCAAGTATTACAAAGGCCCTTTTGGGCTGTTTCCCGCCTCATTTTCTTAACTGGAATATAGGGAGGGAAGTACCTGAGAAATATGGTTATTAATACAGTAGTACCTCGGGTTGCAGACAATTCAGGTTACAGACACTTCAGGTTACAGACTCCGCTCACCCAGAAATGGTACGTCAAGTTAAGAACTTTGCTTCAGGATAAGAACAGAAATTGTGTGGCAGTGGTGGGAGGCCCCATTAGCTAAAGTGGTACCTCAGGTTAAGAACGGTTTCAGGTTAAGAACAGACCTCCAGAACGAATTAAGTTCTTAACCACTGTACAAGCAACTGAATTTTAACACGCATTTTTGTATATTTGTAAATTAACTGAATCAGTAGCCATAGATTTGTTGTTGTTTTTAATTGAATTTGTATACCACCCTTCATATGAGGAATGGGGACACCATTCCAAAGGGGGGGGGGCAACACAGAAAATGCTTGTTCTGGTGTTGCCACCCTCCATACCTCTCATGGAGGAGGCACACGAAGAAGGGCTTCAAATGATTATTACAGGGTTGGGTTGAGGTGGGTCATATGGGGACAGATGGTCCTTGAAATATTTCAGTCCTGAGCCGTGAACTCTTCATTGGTCAAAAGCAGCACTATGGATTGGGCCTGAATACTAACTGGCAGCTACTGCAGTTGGGCCAGGATCAGTGTAATTTAATCAAACTGTCTTCCCTTGATGAGCAATTTCACTGCCAACTTATGCACCAGTTGAAGTTTCCAAACCATTTTCAGAGGTAGCCCTTCATATCCAGTGCTAGTTTTCTATAAAAGGAGGTGCCAGAACTCACCATGAATGCCTCCCTTGTTCTCTTATAATGGCAATGACACCCACCTCAGAGGTGCTGGAACTGAGTGCCAGTGACTTCCAGCTGAAAAAAAGCCCTGTATATAAGGTGTTGCCATAATCTAACCTAGCGGTTACCTGAGCATAAACAACAGGTGTTAGGCTATCCCCGTCCAGATAGGGCCACAGCTGGGACACCAGTCAAAGCTGACGGCAAAGTACCCCTAAGTTATGCACCGGTGCCCTCAGAGGTCTAGGGAACCACTCACTAACAGTGCCCCAGTCTTACCTGGATTTTATAGGCCATGATAAAGTTTTGTAGGATTAGATTTGCTGACAGTGCAGACTCCAAAGGAGCAGGCCAACAGCCAAAATAAACTAAAAAGTAACATGGATTATTAGACATCTAACACCACAATTTTCCAGTTACCTACTTCACAAAGTGGTGACCTGCTTAGATAGAGATATAGTGGTTAAACAACTGCAGTTTTATATTGAAATATGCTCTCTTGATGTGCCACTATAAGTAAGCAAAGCCCTTTCTTAAACAAATGCCCCCTTTCATTTTCTTCTTTCATGTTCTCTCTTTTCTCCCCCTGTGGCAGCTATTAGCATTTCACAATGCAAATGTTTGAAATATCCTAAACTAGTAACACCTGCTTCTAGGTAACATTCACAATCCTGATTTAACCTGTCCTTAAGTCTGTTGAGGTACCAACTGTGTGCATTGAACTACAGCAAATTATTTTTATCGGCAGCTTGTAAGACAACGCAAGACTGCTTAATCTCCACACCAGACAATCAAATCAAAATAATTACAATGTGGGTCTGTACTTATTGCAGAGAGTGGCACCTTTATTGTTAACTCTGATACCCAGGATATTTCAGATGGTGGCAGCAAATACCAACAAGTGAAATATGTAGCCTGAGCAGATCTCTTTAATTCAAGAGTTTTCATTTGAAGTAATGAAGATGTGAGCAATGTAAAATGTTGAATTTCTCATCTTACCATCTAATGCCTTCTGCAGATATCTGAGTTTCTGGAACAAAAGAAGAAATAAAGCACTCGTGGAGTATAGTGCTTATTTTCAAAACTGTGTTTAGAGTATATATTTCCACTAAACTGTATTCCATGGGTTGTTTTAGCTTTGTTATATTTATCTTAGAAATATATGGAACTGAACTATTTGAATAAAACCGTTGTATGGCTCCTGGAAAAACATGGGTGAATCTTTTTTGAAGTGTAAATGGAAAATGCAAAGGATCCTTATATGTTTGTCTCTGACTGTATATATCATATTTTCCCTCTTTTGTACCATTTAAGGTGTTCCTTTTGTCCATGGTCTAACTAACCATTAATTATGTTAATGTTGTTCATTGTCATTACCTTCCTTAAAACCATTGTTGATCAGCTCTGTGAATTTATTCTGCAACTGAAAAGTTAACTGTCTCATATGCACTTGCAAGAAATTCATTTCTGACTGTGCTATTCTAGGCTTCCCGGGCCCTCAAGGGTGCCAGCTGCAGGCAGCAGTACCAAAGTCCAGGGAGCCTCAAATTTAAATCGGAGAAGTCAGAGCTTTAATAGCATTGACAAAAACAAGCCTCCACAATATGCAAATGGAAATGAAAAAGGTAAGTGTTTGAATGGATGCCAGGCTTACTGAGCATACAAATCTGTAAAGGTTCGACACAAGTCAGGAAAAAAAATGCAATGTTTAAAATACTAATTCTGAGATATAAGTAGAATATAATTGTTGAGTTTTCAATTGGGCTCTGAGGATCCTTCTATTTCTGGCAAAAGATGTCTAACGTTTTGAGCTGCAGTTCGATATATATAAATTTTCAGCAGCTGTTTTTTGGGGGTAGATTTCAATCCTAAGCAGTGGAAACTTTATAAAATCTGACACTCGGTGATGGCTCAGTGTTGAATGGAGTCTCAAAGCATCCTGCATCAAGGATGATACTTGTAGCATCTCTTCCGCACTTGTGGTAAATTATATACCTTCTGCCTTCAAGAATATCATTCTTGCATATATTCATTCACTGAAATATTCTTTTTTTTCCTATCTCAGGGGTCAGTAAAATAGAACATTTTTAAAAAGGAATGTGCAGCAGCTTTACCACAAGGTGGGAGTAGATGTCATTGAATGAGCACCAGTGTTCAGTTAGATGTGGGGGAGGAATTAATTCACACAGGCATTGCAAATTTCTGTACCAAGCAAGTTTTATTGTGGTATCTTTCTCTAAGGATGTTTCTTTAAGCAATATTAACATTTCATCTTCATTACTGTTCATCGCGTTCAATCTGTTATTATCTACCTATTTTGGGTAGTGGTAGGACTCAATATGGTTTATGATCCACCTCATAATTAAGAGAATTTGATGCCTATGGAGCATCGTTTAGACCAGGGGTAGTCAACATTTTTACACCTACTGCCCACTAATGCATCTTTCTTGATGGTAAAATTTCCTTACTGCCCACCAGTGCTCAATGGAAGGAGGATTCAGCTTGTGCCATAGAACCCCCTACCGCCCACCTAGAATCCCAAAACGCCCACTAGTGGGCGGTGGGGACCAGGTTGACAACTCCTGGTTTAGACAATGGAGAACCAATGGAGAATCATGTTTGTTAAGCTGCATAATAATTACTGTTGTAAAGCAATCTTAATAATACTTTAGAGGTAATGCATTTTGATTGCTAGGTTAATCGTGGGGTTTGAAAATAAACAGAAGCAAGATATATACTGGTAGTATATATCAGGAGAACAACAAAGGACTTAAAGGAAAACAGTTGGTTCTAATCTGCATGACTATCCATAATTTGATTGTTCCTTTATGCCATAAGAGAATCTTCAAAATATATGATTAAATGGGCACAAGATGTTGGACATAACATTATGTTTGCTGACTGGGAACAGTTGTGGACCACAGGTATGAAATTCACGGCATGTAATGCCTTAAGAGAGAATATTATGAAAATGATATACAGGTGGTACATGACCCCAGTCAAGCTTGCAAAAATCTACCATTTGCCCGATAATAAATGTTGGAAATGCAAAGAAACTGAAGGTACATTCTTTCACCTTTGGTGGATGTGCCCAAGAATTAAGGCTTTCTGGGAAATGATCTATAATGAAATGAAAAAGGTATTTAAATATACCTTCCTGAAGAAACCAGAGGCCTTTCTTCTGGGCATTGTCGGCCAATTGGTGCCAAAGAAGGACAGAACTTTTTTTATGTATGCCACAACAGCAGCAAGAATACTTATTGCAAAGTATTGGAAGACACAAGATCTACCCACTTTGGAAGAATGGCAGATGAAGGTGATGGACTATATGGGATTGGCAGAAATGACTGGCAGAATCCGAGACCAGGGAGAAGAGTCGGTGGAAGAAGATTGGAAGAAATTTAAAGACTATCTACAGAAATATTGTAAAATTAATGAATGTTAGAATGATGTTGGATTGAAATTAAGTGGTTACCAGCTGTAATGCTTTAAGAGAATATGAAAAAAAAGGATTATAAATAGGTAATAATATAATGGTAAGGATTTGCTGAATCAACAATTTGTGGTGGAATACAAAAAAGGGAGGTATGAGGAGGTCCGGGAAACAAGTTAAAGGAAAATAAGCAACTGAAAATTTATGTGTTTTTAATTTTCTTTATTCTGTATTTTTGTTATCTATCTGTTTTTTCTTCTTTTTTACTTTATTGTAATACTTTAAAAAATCTTAATAAATATCCTATAAAAAAAAGAGAATCTTCAAAATACTTCAGATCTCATGATAATGGGTTTCATATTTATAATCCATGCTGTTTGTGCTGATTAGCTGTACAATTAACCTTGCATCAAAAGTTTCCCTTAAAGGTTAATATTGTTATTTATTTATTTAAAAAATAAAAACTGGAGGGGGTTAGAATACCATATGCAGCACTACAGGGACACTTGGCTATTAAATTAGAGCAACCTGCAGACATTTTCCATAACCCAATCTGCAGAGTTGCTGAACCTGAAAAAGAAAACATTTTCCTGAACAAAGTGGATTCTAAAAAATGGTTTCAAATATAAGCGCTGCCCTAATTTCCCCCTTCAGCGAGGGCTTCTCTCAGAGCTTTGTGCATTGAATTAAAAAATTGAGAGAAGCTTCTGTGTGTGTTTGATGGAAGATGCTTAGAAACCTCCACACAACTGAAAATCCTGATGAGGCATGAATGTCTTACCACGTTTGTGGTGCTGGGGAATTGAAGATGGAGTTTCCTCGAATGCATACTCCTGCCCCTCTATGCAAGTCTAATATTTTGAAGACTGAATTGGGAGTCCTGGTAGGTTCTTGGTGAAGCTAGTCACTGATTCGCTAAGCCATATACAAATATTATTTAATGTGTAAAAGCAGAATGTTCCATAATCTCTGCTTTCAGGACATAAAAATGCTGCTACAATTTTTTTTCAAACTATTATTCTCAGATTATTTTATTGGGTCCTCAGGCTTGCTTTTCCATTTGTGTCACGGGCTCCAAATTGAAACCATTAGCTACATATACAGAAAGAGTATTTTCTTTGACATACTGTGGAACTAAATAGCATAAATCCATGCTATAAACCCCTTTTAGCTAACTGGAAAAGTGATCTAAATAATTAAATTATGTACAGTAGTTGGGCAAACATAACTGGTGGTTTTCTATGGAGTAATCACTATTTAACACTTCCTTTTCCCAAATCTTTGCTTTGTTTTCCAAATTAGCTTGGTTTATTCCAAACCAAATTACGTTCACATAGGAAACAATAAATGTATATTGCCTTTTGTACTTATTTTTTTCTACTTTAAATAGCAGCAATGGGGGGAGAGGGTGATCAGGATCAGGGCTATGATGAGCCGGGTAGGCTTTCTTTTTAACTCCTTGCACACTCCCACAGAAAATCTGTCCTCACCCAAAGGTTTTGTTTGCACTGGGAGAGAAGCTGCCACTGGTACCAATGCAGATGGACTTTGGCTTCCCTCTCAATGCAAAAAGCAGCTGTTCTGCAGGATTTTTCTGTAAGGGTAAGAAACATTTATGTGGATGCTACTTCCTGTAAGTCAGCCTTCATGTTTACCATAATGTACAGTTTGGTCTTCAGTCAAGGCCAGCAGCCTGTTAAGCCCAGGTTTGTGTATTCTTAAATAATAGGGGCTTCAGGCAGGAGTCTTTCCTAATTTTGGTACCAGAGAAGCTGGTTAAGGACCTTAGAGCCTTCTGGATGCAAAGCCTATGTCAGGCTTCCTCAAACTTGATCCTCCAGATGTTTTTGGCCTACAACTCCCATGATCCCTAGCTAGCAGGACCAGTGGTCAGGGATGATGGGAATTGTAGTCTCAAAACATCTGGAAGGCCAAGTTTGAGGAAGCCTGGCCTATGCTCTATCATTTGAATCTAAATCAGCTATCCTATACATTGTCACTGACATGTTCCTTTGCAGTGCTCTTTTGTAACATTTTGATGGCTATGTCACAAAACCGGGGGGGACGATGACCGAAAATGCACGCACACACACACACACACACACACACACCCAGATACAGATGAGATAACTTTCTGTATTAAGATCACACATGTGAGATCACAGCCAAAGTTCTACTCGAAAGCTTTAGTGTTAATATATTTTGCTCGGATACTAACACTGTCCTTGGCTTTATGGGGCAGTTGCTCCAGCCTTCCTAATTATTTAAAACATACTAAACTGAATGGGAAGCATGGATTGTATCCAGTGGTGTCGCTCAGTTGACTGTGAGGCTTCCACCTGCAGAATCGAGAGTGAAGCAATTTTTCACTTTCTCCTCCATTTGCCTCTGCATCTTCTCTGCAGGGTCTCCCAGCCCCCTAGACCACGTTATGGGGAGTCATTGGAGCTGCGGAAGGAAGGAGGGTGGGGGACGGTCCGCCCCATGTTCCATCATGGAGGGGGTGACAAATTATGAAGGAACAATTACTGCCCTACTAGGGCAGTTCATAAAAAACATTTTTTTTAAAAAAAAATGCCTACTCCAAAGGTCTTATCTTGCTACACTAGGGATTATATAGCTATATATGAAATTTCATGCATATCAGTTAATATCTTGAACCTCCTCCACGAAAATAGCTGTTTACTTGGCTGTTTTCCTATGTCGTGAAGGCTGAAATTTCAATTCAGTGGAGCACTTACTGTTCCCAACCCTAACCCTGCGGAAAGCAATCTAATTAGACTTTAATTTGATTTTGACATGTTTTTAGGAAGTAATTTAATTATTGTTTGATTTTATACCAATGTTATGTATCTGATGTTAGCTGCCCTGAGCCCGACTTCGGCCAGGGAGGGTGGGATATAACTAAAAGTTTATTATTATTATTTCTTTGTAAGAAAAAATGAAATAACGTAAAACCATTTTTGCAGGCAAATAAATAAATAAATAAATAAATAAATAAATAAATGGAGGGTGACAAGAAATTTTCCACACTGGGTACCACCTGACCTTCCTACGCCTCTGGTGGAAGGGAGGGTGGAATCATCAAAAATTACTTCCCTCCCTGTTCTGCTGACAGGAGTGTTACTGTCATCTTAGCAACACCATTGAACACCCTATGTTTTCCTGTATGTAGGACTGTCAATAATGTGTTCACTTATGTCTTCTTTGCACCATTTCTACATGAATCTGATAACGCTTTAAAATAATCTGCACAAAAATCTGTGTTTACACACATGCTTATAACACGTATATCATGACAAAATATGTAGATAAATGCATACTGTATCTCAGTGTCTGGAATCCTAAACATATTTTATTCTGAAGTGTGCATGGTCAAATGCATGTTGGCATGATTTTTGAGCAGAGAGCAACATTCAGCGGCTACTTACATTCCAATCTATGCATCAGTCCACATGGTGGAGATCAGGTCATGTCACATTCACAGGAAACTAATTTCTCAAGCTTCCCTAGTATTGTTAAGCACTTCAGTCTAGAAGCTTTTTGGCATGATCAGTATTATAAAGAAACATGGGAGTTAAATTATCTCAATCCTTTTCAAGCTTGAGGCCTGTGGAAATTTCAATCTTGTTCTGATTCAATTCAATTGTTCCCTTTATTTAATTTATAGTGATACCATCTGCTCAGGTAATTTCTAGCCCTGTCCTATTTTTATTACTAAGATTCAATTCCACCAATATATTTGTTGGGTAAACCACTGAAAACAACACCACCACCCTTGTATTGTTTCATCGCTGCTATTCCTTTACTTCCATACTGTGCTTGCTTCTATCAACTCAGCTTCATTTATTCCCCTTATCCTCTATCTTACAAATATTTCTGGTGTATCTCCTTTTGCATAGAAAATCCTACACCTGACCTTTCTGATATTTCCTTCATGTTGCCCATAGGAGCCCTTATGTCTTTAGTAGTCATGTCATAGAGCTAAAGCCCCGAGATAAAATGCACCTGCTCCATGCTGCTGTTAAGGTCACTGGGGTGAATTTTTTTAACCAGGTATTGGTAACCTTAATCTAACCAGGCCAGAGAGCATTCAGTGTCAGCCTTAATTTACCCCCGATTTGATGGATGTGACTGTGCAGGTGGAAATAGCTGGTCCCGACATAGCTAGAGGGACCCTACATGAGGCAAGTGGGGCAGACCTATCCTACTGTGCTGTCTGTCACTTTCAATCCTGTTAAACCAGATACATAGGCTTGTGTTGACCTTGGTGACTCTGTAGTGGCCAAAAGGGCCTCTAGTATGTCACAATAAGAATATTATTTCAGATCTTGATTCATTCCTCCTGTTACCCTTCTCACTGTTATCACCCTGGGTTTCTGTTCCAGGACAATATTCTGAATCTGTTTGCAGCATGCAATTATACAATTTCTCACTAGCACAGTGGCTTCTAGGACAAGGCTGTTAGTTTCATCCATTTATTTTTTTAAGGAAATAATTACAGTTTCATGTTCCTCTTCCTTTTACTCACCAGCCCAGTGCCATATCCTTTTGTAATCTGGAGCTCCTGTTAATAATACGTGGGTGGCTGAAGCTTCCTCCAGTCCAAAACGCTTTTTGCTGAGGATAAAACAGCAATTGTAATGCATGATTTGTGAGGAAAATAATTTAAGCAATGCAAAGGTATTTCTGTACTTAGGTTTCTGACAAGTTTGGAGAAACGATAAGAGGGTAGGCTTACGTATTTAAACTAGGTCAATGGGAACATGTTTTAGAAGGCTCAGTTCCCACAGTGCTTTCAGTTGTGCAACTAATTGAAAGTTTATTGGATTGTTTTTGTTTTTATTATGTATTGTGTGTTTTTATGTTAGAACTTCCCTGAGACCTGCAGGTATAGGGCAGTATACAAATTTAAATCATCATCACCATCATTTGGAATGCATAGTTTGGGGAGCTCTGCCATTTTAATGCCCTCGTGTTTTTCTCTTTCAAAACCAGAATCACCCAAAGGTCCTCATCCATCTGCAGGCATGAATGGAAATGTACAGCATCCCACCAGCACTGGGCAGCAGCCGGTCTCTGCCATCCCCTCTCCAAGTGCCAGCAAGCCTTGGCGCAGCAAATCCATGAATGTCAAACACAGTGCCACCTCTACCATGCTGTCTGTCAAGCAGCCCAGTCCCGCAACCTCTCCTACGCCACCTTCAGATAGGCTTAAGCCACCCCTTTCTGAAGGTCCCAAAACTCCTTCATCTGGGCAGAAATCCATGTTAGAGAAATTCAAGTTGGTTAACGCTAGGACTGTTTTGCGGCCTCCCTTGTCATCCAGTTCAGGTCCCAGTGACAGCGGGAGAGACGAAGAAGCCTTTTTAGATTGTGGCGAAATGGACGGCTTCAGCGGTGGTCTCAACAGTGGTGGCTCCACCACCAGCAGCAGCCCTAAAATATCACCTAAACTAACCCCTCCAAAAGCTGGAAGCAAAAATCTCAGCAATAAAAAGTCTTTGCTACAGCCAAAGGACAAAGAGGAAAAGAGCAGGGACAAAAACAAAGTTTGCACTGAGAAGACGGTGAAGGAAGAGAAGGACCAGGCCACGGAGACACCTGCAAAAAAGACCTCAAAAATTGCAAGCCTGATCCCCAAGGGGAACAAGGCTGCGTCAGCCAAGAAGGAAAGTCTAATACCTTCATCTAGTGGTATACCAAAACCTGGATTAAAAGTACCGACATCAAAGCAAAGTACTTCACCGGCATGTTCAGGAAGTAAAGAGGCGGAAAAATTGAGGAGTGCAAAGGGGAACCCACCCCAGTCAACAGCAAAATCGCAAGGTAATGAGAAAGCGTACACTCCTTGTGGTCTTCCCTCTTCTGAAGGAAAGGAATCTAGTACGGCTCTTACCCCTAGTTCGTCTGCTGCTCTTTCCATTGCTGCAACTAGTGGGCAAGCACCAGGAAGCAGCATTGTGCAACTTCCTCAGCAACAGCAATACAGCCACCCAAATACGGCCACAGTAGCACCATTTATTTATAGGTAAGATGAGTTTCTACTTTTTCTGTAACTAAGTGTGGCAAGCTAATTTTCAAAGAAGTGGTTTTATTTATTCAAAGAAGTGGATTTGAATATATTTAATTATTTTAGAAAATGCATTTGCTTAAAACAATGGCAAAAAACTGATCACAGAGCAATACCATCTTAAGAAAAGTTAATCATGGGAGATTCTCCCCTGGTCTATTCGATTCAGAACTATCTTTAGAAAGATTTTTAATAGACCAATCTTTTGGTAACAGTTACCAAAAGATTGGTCTATTAAAAATCTTTCTAAAGATAGTTTTCTATTTAAGTTACGTTATAGTCCAAAGGCTATTAATCAGGAAATAAGGATTTGTTTTAAGTTTTCCATGTGTGCTAAAACTCAGTCTAGTTGTTTAACCACATCAGTTAACAAACATGGATGCATATGCTATAATGTTATTGTTTTAGTTAAATAAATTGTTCCAATTGTTATTAAGGAAATGTACTTCCAATAAAGTACAGCAGAAAAGTTGTCAAAATATAATCAGTTAACTTATTAAACCTCACAATAATTTCATAATTATCTGTTTATGTATTTCTAATAGTATAACCAAATCAGTATTTTTTTTTATAGGACTGTAAAAGCTACTCTAGAAATTTATTATTCCGAAAATGAAACCTTCATCTGGTTGCAAATACTAAGATTATACCAGCAAGAATGAGTCTTTTTGTAAAAGATTTAAATCAAGTCTTACTTAAATCAAATCATATCCACCTTGACTAGAAGCCATGCTGTTTTGTTCTTAAATTAAAAACATTGAAAGTTTGGGATCTCAGGCCAGGATAGATATACTGTTGCAGTACCTCAGCAACAGATATGGAGGCAGATTTAAAAACAAACAGAAGTTGTAGCTAAGTATTTTAAAGTTAGATTTTCCGTGAAATGGAAACTCACAAGGATGAAGTTCTGTTTCAAGCTTTTTAAAGAAGCCAACACACAGTTATCATAGGATATATTTAAGTTGAATAACTGTTTTTGTCAGCAAAAAATTAACTTGTAGATTCTGTATGCTGGTATGCATATGAGTCTTTGATAGGTTATAGGTTTTGAAATAGTTAGCATAAATGGGTATGAAAATAATAGTGGTGACTATATTAATAGTAATAAATATATACATGACAATCAAGTGGGGCATCTTAGAAAATAGATAGGCGATTGCATTCTACTGTTATGTATTACCCTCCCTTTCCTCTAAGAAGCTCATGGCTTATATCAGTTTATCTTTCATTTTATCCTTGCACATTTTATCCTGCTTTACAGTTTGCCTATGGCTACGCAGTGAGCTATCCTCATGCTGACCACTGATTTGCACCTGAGATTTTCCCACACTGGCTTTATGTCTAAGGTCTCCCTACTACACCTGTTAACTGCTAAACTTGCATTTGGCTGCACTGAAAAAGTAAAGCCTGATTTCTGCAGGCTGATGCATGTGATTCTTTCTCACATTCTCTAAGACTGCAGTCCTTACCAGCAGCGGAGCAAGCCGATTGGGTGCCTGGGGTGGCGCATGTGCCTGGGGGCGGGGCCAGCCAGGGCAGGACGCTCCATCGGGCCTCCAAGGAGTCTACCTGCCTCCTCCTTTCAGCCGCCCTACAGCTGAGGGGGAGGTGGCAGGTGGACTGTTTGGGGCAGAGCAGAGACTGCAGGCACCCAACCCATTGCGTCACTCCCAGGAGAGACGTATGGCTTGGGTGTGCCACAGGCCCCGCAGTGAGTGCCAGCTGGCATTTTTTCACCCTCTTAGTTGTGAACCTGGTGCAGTTAGTCCCCACCACACACCCCTTCCTCCGCCTCTGGTCCTTACCCTCCACCCAACACTGGATCAGCCTCAATGCCATCAACCAAACTTTTGGTTTTTTTTTAAAAGATATTTTATTGAAGTTTTACAAAAAAAAAGAAAATTACAGAATAAAAAGAAAACTACAGAAAATACAAAAAATACAAAAGAAAAATACAAAAAATACAAAAATACGTAGAAAAAAAAATAAAATACAGAAAAAGTAGATAGAAAGAATTAAAAACAAATCAATTTTTTCATATCTTAAATTTCGTTTGCTTATTTCCCTGACCTCTTCACACCTCCCTTTTTTGTATTCCCATTCCCATGGTTAGTTCAGCAAATCCTTACCCTCTTTCATTTATCTTAACTCTATATCTCAACATATTATAACTATATATTTTCATCCGTTATCAATCCATTTTTACATATTCTTATTGATCTTATTGCTAAGGCCACTCAATTTCAACCCAACATCATTTTAACATTCATTAATTTTACAATGTTTCTGCAAATAGTCTTTGAATTTCTTCCAATCTTCTTCCACCGACTCTTCTCCCTGGTCTCGGATTCTGCCAGTCATTTCCGCCAGTTCCATATATTCCATCACCTTCATCTGCCACTCTTCCACGGTGGGTAAATCTTGTGTCTTCCAATACTTTGCAATGAGTATTCTTGCTGCTGTTGTAGCATACATAAAGAAAATTCTATCCTTCTTTGGCACCAGTTGGCCGACTATGCCCAGGAGGAAGGCCTCTGGTTTCTTCAGGAAGGTATATTTAAATACCTTTTTCATTTCATTATAGATCATCTCCCAGAAAGCCTTAATCTTTGGGCACGTCCACCAAAGGTGAAAGAATGTACCTTCATTTTCTTTACATTTCCAACATTTATTATTGGGCAAATGGTAGATTTTTGCAAGCTTGACTGGTGTCATGTACCACCTGTATATCATTTTCATAATATTCTCTCTTAAGGCATTACATGCCGTAAATTTCATACCTGTGGTCCACAACTGTTCCCAGTCAGCAAACATAATGTTATGTCCAACATCTTGTGCCCATTTAATCATAGCAGATTTAACCGTTTCATCCTGAGTATTCCATTTCAACAGCAAGTTATACATTCTTGAAAGTATCCTAGTTTTGGGATCTAACAGTTCTGTTTCCAATTTTGATTTTTCCACCTGGAAGCCAATTTTTTTGTCCAAATTATAAGCCTCTCTTATTTGATAATAATGAAGCCAGTCTCACACTTTATCTTTTAATTTCTCAAAACTCTGCAATTTCAATTTGTCTCCTTCTTGTTCCAAAATTTCCCAATATTTCGGCCATTTGGCCTCCATATTGAGCTTTTTCTGAGCCTTTGCTTCTGAGCCTTTTGGATTCAGTGGATCCCAGGTGCATTCAGCCCCACCCTTGGAGCTCCCCATGGGTCTACCACCTGCATGTTTAGCAAGTAGAACAGGGAGCTCAACCCTGATGGAATGATGCTTGTGTCATCTGGTGACAGCAACTAGCTCAGCCAGTAGAGCTGAATGGAATGGCATCTCCACTCACTTAAAACACACGTAGCCTGGTGGGGTGGAGAGGTTGGGTGGCTGGCTGGCTCTGCTCACCTAGATCCTTGTGACCAGTATCTTCAATTTTCCCAGGATAAAAATCAACAGATTTTTTATACATTTTTCGTTCAAAGCATTTAATATAAGAGAGTAGGCTGTTGGAGATATTCTGGGTACTAATATTTCATTCCCTGATCCCAGCAAACCGTTCGAAACTCTCTAAGGCTGAACATCAGCATGAGCCTCTCTTTTGCTGTTTATCTGAAAGGCTGATCGTTACTAATGCAGAAGAGATGCATTTGTAATTCAAATGAGAAGACTGATTGATATAAATTTCACATTTGCATTTCAAATTTATTTAAGCAAAAACTGCTTTAATACTCATATATACGGAACATCCTTAGTTCATGCTTGTAAACCACTATTTCGCTAGCAGCCTTTGGCAAGTAAAATATTTATTCTAGATGACAAGGCAGGGAACCTCTTATAAACAGCAAAAGAGTTGGTTCATTCCTTTTCCTTTTCCCCCCAGCCCTCTATATGTACCACACATGACTTTAGTATGCATGGACACATCTTAGTGGATTTGTAATGACTATACTGCCTTAGTCCAAGACTGCCTTAGTTTTTGGTGTATTTAATGCACTCTAAATCTACTTTTAAAAAAATAAATACATGAATGGGGCTTTAAAATAACTTTAGGATCTTGCCATGACATTTTGCACATATTTTTGAACTGAGAATAAGGTCACAAAGTTTGGAGAAGTGCAAGATTTAAAGAAGCTTGAGAGGTGTGAATTAAGTTAGTTCACCTTAAAATGTTGACCAGGCTATAGACTCATCCATCACTTGCATCTCCCCTTATTGATGTATTCTTCAGGCAACCGGTTTTCGATTAGACTGAAGCAATGAATCACACTGAAGGAAACAAATATTCTGTTTTGAATGGAAAGTTCTGGAGAGAGGAGTGTATTATTTTATAGTGCATATCGCTTTAGTGATTAGTGGGCTATGTGAGTGCAGTGCAGATGCTAGGTGCCAGTTTGAACCTTTTCTCCTTGAAAGCAGCTTCTCTTTTGTCTACACAAGTATTTGAATACCATTTTCAGTCCAGACCCGCTTCTTAGCAGCAGTTCTGGTATGCCTGTGAACATAGGAATTATAATGCTAAGCTTATTACAAGCTGCTCTGTCCTTAAAATGGCAAATCACAGGCACGAGCACAAGAGCGAATTAACAGTTTATGTCACTTACATTCATTGTTGCGAAATTGAAGTGGCAGCAGGCCAAACTCTGCCAGTCAAAGCTAGCACTAAGATTTCCAGCAACAGACAGTCCAAAGTATTTAACCTAGATATTTTCATGGTTGTATCTTTGGCTCAAGCAGAATTGCTGAAGTGGTGCATTTAATAATGGTCTGCCAAGTTTGAGCTAAAGTAAGTGGTAAAAATAAAAAAGAATATTTTCCCATTTTAGCTTTTGTACATTTCTTATTTCATTGTACAAAAGTGCGAATCTGGATTTTGTTTTCCCTAATATTTAACACTGTGATATATTGATACTATGCCCTAGTCTTAAAATCAAATAATCATTGGAATTCATTCAGGGCAACTGAAGCAGTGAAACCTGTCAAACCGTATAAGGCATATTAATTGTATGGCTTTTGGAATGTCAGAGAATAGCTAAGGAAATCTTTGATATCTGTGGGAAAGGTTGTTCAGACACAGAATAATGGCTCTTAACGATAGACATACAATGACTTGGTTTCTGTGCTCAGCTAAGTGCAGCCTCATTTAGCAAGAACAATCATTTAAGTTAGAGGGGTTAATTGAGGGCAGAATGCAGTACACAGACCAGAAAGATAACATAGCTGAAGGTAGTCTATTTTCTTATATAACTTAGCCAGTCAATTGGATAAATGGGCATTTTGAGTTTGATGGGTCAACTGGTTTAAAAATGAAATATGTTTGAAAAACATGGAGGCTTTTCCAACGTGATCAGAGTGAACATATTTCATAAGAAGCCACTGTAGTCTTCCCAACCCAGCAGGCTATCTCTGTACTCAGTATGCCGCTGTTAGTTTGAGTGCACTGCATCTCAGAAAGTTTATGCCTTTTAACGGCTAAAATAGACATCATGCAGAAGATGGTGATTAAGATCTATTGTGTTTGTTTAAATTAATAACAGCCAGGGAGGAGGTGAATCTGGTTGGGACTCCTGTGCCTTGGAAACATTTTCCCCATGAAAATTAACCTTTGAGAGCTTTTCATGAGTTCCATTGGGAAAGCTTAAGGTACCATATAGTTATCCATACACTATCCCCTGTGGAGCAAAGAGAATCATCAGAAGGAGGTTGAGATTTTAATTGGGAGAATATAGGATGGAAATAGTTCAACTCCTCACCCAATGTCACATTTCTAGTGAGGTTCAGCTTCTTGTGCAGCTGCTTTTTTTCTTTTTTCTAATGGAAGAGCATAATCATGGATCGCTTGCATCATGTCTAGTTTTCCTTAAGCTGAGGCTTTCTCACCTTAGAACATCTAACAGCGCACAGCTCTGCAGCTCCCTAGCGCAAGGTTGGATGTTGCTGGACTCTGTGTCCCATCATCCCTGACCATTGGCAATGCTGGCTCAAGCTAATGGGAATTGTTGACCAGCAGCATTTGGAGGGATACAGATATGTCACCCCATTCTAATCTATGAAACTAGATACTTTGAGTCTATGTTAACAAGAACTTGCAAGCTAAGAACTTTGAAATATAGAGGGCCAGTACAGACACAAAAAACATGGTTTGGTTTCCCAAAGATGTTCTGCAGTGAGCCTCAGGCTTGCTGTCTCTCTCTCCATCACTCCTGCTTATATGAGGGAAGAAGAATGCTCCCCCTTTCAGCTTTGAATAAAACAGTTTCCTGTTACGTTCAAACTCAGGAAAATGTGGTTTATTCTGATTTTGGTTAGTTAATAAACTAGAATCTGAAGCCACAGTTCGATTTGGGTTTGTTAAACTAGCCACAGTTTCCTGAATTCTGAGTTAATGAGATACTGTGATTTATTCAAAACTGAAGGTGGACTCTTTCAATCTCCTTACCACTGATTTGGAGATTAAGAAGTAGTAAAGCAGAGGCACAGAAATTCAAGTTTCTCCTTGGCTCATTCTCACAACATTAAGCCGTTGTTTAATATTAGAACTGCACTAGGCCATTTGCCTCAGGTCATGGCTGCCAAACCTTTGTTTACTGTAAATTAATAATTGCATTGGCCAAAGCCAAATATGAAAAACTACTTATCTGCCTTCACTATTTCTCAGAAACTTGAAAAAATAAATTCAAAAGTCAAGCGCAGTATATTTTATCAGATGTCATTTTCTGTTTATGATGCTCTTTTAAACATTTTTAAAATATTATCAGGAGCATGCATTCTGCTCTGCAGTGTGCTTCCTCATCCATTTCAGCATGCTTTTGAATAAACCCATTAGATAAGCAACTTGGAAGTAGTAAACATAGCAAAAGAGCTGACAGGTTGTTATTTTCTAAAAGACATGCTTTTAGAAAAGCATTCCAATGTGTGCTCTGTTTTTATCAGGTGCTAAAAAAGTGCCAGATACTCACAAAACAAGCTAGTTCTCTGAATCAGACTAAATGTACCGTAATCCTTGGGTTTTCAGAAGAAGCAAATATCAATGCCTTTCGATTGTCCGAGGTGTGAAATTATAATTTATTATTACACGTAACTTGCAGGGGACATGGAAAACAGTTTTGCTCTTTTCCCCCCTCCTCTCATGAAGTTCTTATTTCTTACCATTTTGCCTTTAAATACCTGTATGAGGACTGAGACATCAGTTAGGAAAAAAATATGTGTATTAACATCAACAGTATTTTTTAATGATATAATAAATATAATTTTAAAAATTACATGATTGTCTGGTGATTGTGAAACTCAAGAAATGAAAGCATTTTTTAGCTACATGGAGTGAGTCTGGCCTGGTTTGTACATCATGGTAAGGCAGCTGTAGTTTACCAGGACTGTGGAAGTGTGCTGACATCCGGGGAAGAGATTGCAGTTGCTTTACTCCCTCCATGTCCCTTGGGTTCAGTTCAGTGTAATGTAATGCATCAGCTAAGCCATGGTTTGACTTAGTGTATCTGCCAAACCTGGACTCATGATTAAGCTCTCACCACCTTAACCAGGAGCCATAGCCAAGGTTTGTTTATTTCCAGTGCTGGCCTTTGGCAGCAATGTTTTGCTTCTATCCTTTATAATTCTTTAGCTGAGACACAAAAGCAGCAGAACATTTAGAAATTTGCCATTCCCAGCATGTGCCTGGTTAACCAAGCACGTCCTAACCCATTCCCTTCCTACTAATCTTTCATCTTACAGGGGAAATTTGATAAGACATTTAGTCTTTGACACCTTGTCTGGTTATATGTGATATAAAAAGATGTAAACTTTCCTCCCTTGCAACATATGGATATAATCTTATCTGTCCTGATGAGGAGTTTAGCACTATGAAGTTATGCAAAAAGAAAAAAAAGAGAGGTGCTAATGACATTTCCAGAATCTGGCTTTTGATGAAATGTGTGCCACTCTGCCAGTCATGGACTTGGCAGTTAATGCTATGATTATTATAGGTGTTATGCAGTGAAACTCTTTGATTAATTTCAGAACTCATTCAGAAAATGACAGTACCTCTCTCCCACCTGCTGACTTCTGCACCAGTCCCACAAAAATGGATTTGGCATATAGCAAGACTGCCAAACAATGCCTAGAGGAAATATCTGGTGAGTAATGTGTATTTTATTTTGAAATTTGGATGAATCAATTTGGATGTGCTTTACATAAAATACTGTATACAAATATTCTAAAGATTGTTTTTAAAAATACAATTTGTGTATATATCTCTACATGGGTACCTGAATCAGTCTAGGCCAGGCTTCCTCAAACTCGGCCCTCCAGATGTTTTTGGCCTCCCATGATCCCTAGTTATCAGGACCAGTGGTCAGAGATGATGGGAACTGTAGTTCCAAAACATCTGGAGGGCCGAGTTTGAGAAGTCTGGTCTAGGCCCTAACCCTGAAGTCTTGGATTATCATAGGTAGATTGATTTACATTATTAATTCAATAAAATAAAATAATTTTAAGTCATGGTTTTTAGGTTTCTGCCAGATCTGTTTAGCATTGTGTTTCCTTGGTTAAGCGGAAGTGGAATTAAAATGCAGGTTCTGTGCAATGAGAGCTGAATTGTGATTCCCCTGTGACTCACATACCTCTATAAAGTTTACTCAGAAGTAAATCTTACTTAGCAAACAGACATTCTACAGTTAATTAGAAGTATTTTAACTGACATTTCTGGCTATTTTATTGCCTCCACTGTATGTGGCTAGATTAGAAGGTCATTGATGGACTTCCTTTTGAACAGTCTTTGCCCAATGCTAGCTTTTGGTTCAAGAGAAGCTTTAATTTGTACACCAGGGATGGCAAATACTCGGCCCAAGCGTCAGACTGCATACAGTCCCCTTTGCCCCCTTCTACCTACCAACTGTTCATCAGACAGCTGGTGAAGAGTGGGGGGAGGCGAAGATGTTGTACAAAATGTGCAATTGTACCCCTTCCTCACAAAGATCTGTTGCAGAGATCAAAACAGAAGGGGAAATGTCTCAGCAAAGTGCTAGGCTTGTGTTCCTTGCAAATATATAATAAGTATCCATTATTCTGCAATTATATGTATGTGGTTTTTGAAGCGCAGTTGCATTTCTCCCTCCCCCTTTTTTTGAGGTTTTGAATAGCTGTAAGGTAGGGCTTGCAGTTCAGCTGTGTGTCAATGTTATTTGTAATTTTCTGGAACTACTGGGTCTTTTTGCCTTTTGCACATCCAGGACAGATAGTCTGTGGAGAAAATGTAAGGTGAAACTTAATTGGACTTACTAAGAATTTAATATATTCCTCCCCTGAGTAATAGTTGTCTGTCTGTGTCTATGTAAGGTTTTTTTGGTGTGTGTGTGTGTGTGTGTGTGTGTGTGTGTGTGTGCCCCTTCCCACTGCTGAATGTGGTCCCCAACAGCCTTGCCATCTTCAGATTGAAAAAGGTTCTTCATCCTTGCTGTACTCTTCTGAGTGTAGAGTTGCAGCCCTATTATAGCAGAAACACATAAATTCAGAATGTTCCAAAAATATCGTGAATTATCTGAGTACCTTCCACCCGAAGAAAGGCTAAAGCATTTTGTTCCCTTAGAAAAGAAAGGACTGAGAAGGGCCATAATAGATGTGGAGAAGGTGGGTAGAAATGTTTTCCCCACTTTTGCTTATCATTAGATTTTGAAGCAGTTGAAAGGCCATAGATTCAGGAGAAAGAGGAAAATAAGATCTTGATTACCTAATGGAATTTGCTGACATGAGAAATGATGATGACCACGGACTACGATTGCTTCAAATGGTAATTAGACAAATGCATGGAGAATGGGTCCCTCAAAGGCATGATAACTAAATCTGATCTCCAGATTCAGGAGCAATATGAAAGGGATGGAGAACCAGTGGCTCTTCAGATGTTGTTGGACTACACCCTCCATCATTCCTAATCATTGACTTTGCTGGCTGAGGCTGAGTAGGAATCTAAAGGCATTTAGAAGGCAGCAGGTTCTCCTTCCCTGTAGTTTACTTTCAAATGTCATTTCCAGCTATTGTCTTCAATTTGCTTTTGTGGTTTCTTAGGCCATTGTCTTACTAAAAGAAACAAGTTGCTGGCCTCTTCTTAATACAAAAATTGAATGATAATAATTTGCTCTGGTGGCACTGTAGGACTTATACTCCTGAGTAAATATGCCTAGAATTGCCCTGTGTACACTGGCAGAAGAAGAGGGGGGCGTGGGGAGCCCCCAGCACCACGATCCCAGTGGGGTGACATGGCAATGTGCCACGCCACTGCCTGCTCCTCGCCACTGCCTGAGTACTATGATTGATCCGCAGAGCCAGTTCCTCTCCCCTAGTAGAACATTTTCCCATTTCCCCCTGCAATCCATGGATATGGTTGTCTTTTGAATAACACATGCAATACATGTTGATAATGCCTTCCAAAATCTAGTGTTTACTGGATGCCTGGTGGCTATAGCACAATGACAGTTATATTTATCTGCAAAGACTGTCATCTCAATATTCTCAGTAAAGACAGGACTATGGTTCTGTGGCTTAGATGAATCACACAAACTCACATGAGCCCTAGTAAAGCCCACATAGTGGCCTATCTGGAACTGATGTGTACCATCATGTAATCACAACTTAAACATCATAGGAACATAGGAAGTTGCCTTATGGCTGGCAGCATCTCTCCACGCTTTCAGGCAGTGTCTCTCCCATCCTTACCTGGAGATGCTGGGAATTGAACCTGGGACTTGTGCATGCAAAGCAGGTGCTGTAAAGTTTATGGTAGATTGCAGGTGACTTCCTTAGAATTTTAGAGAAGCAAACTCCCCTTCCTTTTCCCCCCTATTCCATCCATTGTATGAATGCTGACTTAGCATCTGTAGTTACCACGTTAGGGACATTTGGTGTGTGTGTGTATCTGGCTACGAGTTTTAGCTTTAAAGAACTGGTGTTCTGGATTTCAATAATGCTTTGCACCTACTTAAATGCTTTAATCTGTGAACCTTTTACTTTTAGATGCCTGCTAGAACCATTTTTATTTCAGCATCCATCTGGGCCACACTTCGATCTGGCTCCAGGTGACTCAGCCTTAGGGGAATGGTGCCTATCATAGGCAGCCATAAAGGGAGTCCAAGGACCTCATGCTTGCTCCCTCTGTTGTTGCTGGTCATTGTTCAACAAGACGATAACTCCCCAGGCCAATATCTGAACCCTCTTAAGCTGGCCAGCAATAAGAGATTGGAGAGTTAGCAACCCTTCACACTACCAGTGCCTCAAGGAGGTCACCAAATATTAAGCATTTGCCTATCTGGTATCTCACTATCCACTGTGAAAGCGATTAAAGCCAATCGGCCAAAACAGCACCACCTCCTTAGCACAACAGTGATGAGTGTGGGCCGAACAGTTAATTTAGGACTCATCAGCCCTCATTATGAGAAACTAGCTGCAACTAGACAAGAGGTGGGTGGGAAGGCATGCCACGGGGAGAGAGGAATAGTATTGGACAGGACTAGTTTATAAAGCAGACAGCCACACTCCCATCAGTTCTGCATGCTGTCCGCCCTGCGTACATCATTCCTTCCTGAAGGCGAGGTGGGGAGCAAACTCACCCTCCCCCCAGTAAAAGCTTGAGGAATAGCATTCTTTGAAAGCAGACATAATTTCAGGTAATTTTCTTCTGCAGGAAGAACATTTGATCGCACTAGTAGAAATGCTGCCTTGTGTACTCATTTGCACGGTGATTTAAATATTCTCAGAATATGAGTTAAACATTTGGCTGTTTAGGCCATTGGTGAGCTTTGTCTAAATGTCCAGAATTCAAATACTATTGTGTGTCTCCCGCCCTGCTCTGTGTCATTTTAATCCTAAACAGGTAGCCCTCCCGTTCCTCCCATTGTCTGATTCTCTGAACATGGTGCATGTTCACGTCAATTTCTCATGTCAATTTGCATACGCAAGCTCAAAATACCCAGGTAAAAATAAATGCGTACAAAACTGCTTCAGTAGGGCTGCCACAGATGGTATATGCTCCACATTGGAGTTAGCAGAAATAATCAGGCAGATGGACACATAGGTAAGCAAATAGCTAGTCTTTTTACCATAATGGGTTTTACATTTCTGCTCCAAAATGACACAGAAGAGTGAAATGGGCACAGGAGTGTGATCAGACAAGTTCCTGGCTCATTTTTCAGAATGTCACTGGTACTCGATTGAGGAGCTTATAGTGACAGTTCAGTTATCCTCTCATGGTATATTGGAAATACTAAAAAAGAAAAGAAAAGCAGATGTGTGTCACTCATAATTGCCTTACAGCAATGTGAGCAAGTGAGTGAGGAAAAAGGCTAAAACGTTGCATGCATTTGTTGAACAGGATGGTTATTGGCTAGAACAGCAGACTGAAAATGTCCACATGCTAGATCTGCAGTCCACTGTTTCAAGATGGTTCAGTCGTGGGGCAGGTGTTTGCATATATCAATAACATTTCATCAGCCTAGGAATACTGTCCATCAAGTGATACCTGTTGTTGATACTTGTGGGTTTTTTTTTGTCTTTTATGCTGCCATCCTTTGGCGTCTGCAGTTACTTTGCTGCTTTGATGATCTGATGTGGAAGGACAGCAGCTAGCAAATTGTTAGCCATTTGACATCTTATCATACACAGTACTGGAAATGTCTCAGGAGATGTCATTGCTTGTGGAGGTCACTCATAGTGGATTTGAACATTGTAGCTCTCTCCTTGAGTGGTTGCCAAAAAGCACTGTCCAGTGACAGTTCTCCATGTGGTGGGTGTAACATTTGAAAGGCTCTCACCCCATGCGTTTGATGCACTCCAGAGTTGTATAGCCCTGGAAGTGGTTGCACTGTCATATAGATGGTGCCTTCGTGTAGGCCAGCACACTAAAAGCCTTTTAAACCTTGCTCTTGCCAGGTGTAAGGTTGGCACTGTGCTGTAAGTGCTAATCAGTAGCCTCTGTGTGGGGGCAATCATGCTTAAATTGTCCCTCAGTGGTTTTCGAAATTGAAATGATACCGTACTCCACATTTCTGTTTTTTTGCCTCCTCCTGCTTCAGTGTTTCTGTGCTAATCCAAAACAAGCATTAGACCCACTAAAATGCAAAAAAACACAAAGAAAATTATCTGTTCTTTATGGGATTGGCTTTGAACATAGGCAAAATTGCACTGATTCACCAGTGAGTATCCGACAACCAGCTTTTCTCAACAGAACAAGATTTACAGGAAAAAATAGTAATCGTAGAACATCATTATCCTTAGCCTAGTATTTTTATTTTATTTTAGCACATATGTACCACTGCCATCAGCAGCGCTAACATCATGCTGATGGCGGCATACTGTTATGTTTTCCTTCAGGCACTTGGAAGACAGTGGACGTTTGTGGCCCCAGGGTTGATACTGTTTTCTGAAGCTGCAATGTAATGTTTAGTATTTCTGTCATTGTGTCGATTTTTTAAGAGGTTGCATAATTGTTTTTTTAAGGTATATTGGATGTTATTTGATTTTGTTTTTTAAAAACCCCTCTGAAGCTTAAGGATGGTGAAGATAGGTTTTGGTAAAGGATCTAGTTAGCATTCCCTTGCTGCTAAGTCAGAGAAGGTGATTGATCTGGGAACACCAAAGAAACTGCTATGCTAAAGATCATCATCTTTGTCATTTCTTTTGAAGATGTTGCTTTTGTCTCCTGTGGGGGAAAATCCATCTCCTGTTTGTCTGCATTTATCCTTTCAGTGATAGCTCTGCCTGTACCTCAAGCCCTATTTTTGATGTTTGCAGATGAAAGCATATTTAGACATAGCAGAAACAGAAGGCCTTGGTTGGGGAAAGCATACTCTGAGTGTTACATAGGTACATCTAAGCAGTTTCGTTAGGCTGAGGGTCATGTTACTGTGAAACATTATGAATTATTGTCACAAAATAATGTTGTAGTTATTTAATTGTGTTGATTATTTTAATCTAAGCATTCTGTGGTAAAACTAAAAATGTTCTTTAGCGCTGAATATTGGCACAATGTGTTGCAACAGAAGGTGTGTACTTTAAATTATATTTATATACTCTTACACTTCTCTGCAAATGAGAGTGGATAACCTAGGCTATAACGTAGGTGGTCCTTGTAAGCTGTTTGCATGTCTTGTCATGTCTTACATGACAGAACGTTCAAGTAAATAATCAATATCCTATTTTGGATATGGCCTTTGCTACATTACCTACATGAAGAACTTTCACTGTTTTATACAAACTTGTGGCTTTTAGACCAAAATGTTTAACAGTAAGAAAATCTCAGTAACCGCAACACTCTTTCAAGTATCCTCATGATCTGTCCACCTGATGTGGATAAGAACCTGTAATTCTTCCATGTTAAATTTGTTTTTAAGAAACAGCTTTACAAAACATTTATTATTCTGTGGAAGTAGCTTTTGTTTGGGAAGGGTATTTTTTACTGAAATTACATTGTAAACATTTGTGCTTGGAACATGCTTACATAACATCTTTTTGATACAAATTTATGTTGGTCTAGGAGACTATTGCAGTGCATGGCCTAGTTCAGATTCTAAAATTATCTGCTTGGAGTGGTCCAAAGGCAACTGCCATGTGGAAAAGGAAAAGGATTCTGTAATGTGTACGTATGAATATATGCCATTGGGCTGTAATCAATGCAATGTCTAAAAATAAATAGAAAACATCAGCTGTGTATTAACATGTTGTGTTGGTTCTTTTCCTTAGTTTAAAATATGTTGTATGGCTGGTGTATATGTATTAGTCATGGCTGAATTACCTGAACTGAATAAATATAGAAAGGACCTGAACATAATGTGCATTGCTAGAAGCATGCACACATTCCTAAAATGTAAGAACAATTACATTTGGGTGTGGAATCTTTGAAGCCCAACTATTATTTATTCATTTATATCCTAACTTTCCTCCAAGGATATCAATGTGACTTACATGGTCCTCCTCCTTATTGGTATCCTCATGGCAGCCCTGTGATGTAGGTTAGGCTGAGAGGCAGTGACCGGCCCAATGTTGCCTAGTGAGCTTCATGACTGAGTGGGGATTTCAACCTTGGTCTCCCAGGCCTCCTAGTCCAGCACTCTAACCACTACACCAAACTAGCTTGGGTGCCTTCTTTTCCCCACCGCCTTTAACTGTACCAGTCCCCCCCCCCTCAGATATGGAACAGCTATTCATTGAGAGGTCTGCTACCTTCATTCAACAGTTGTACCTGGAGTAGTGTTTAAGCTTTCATTCTGCTAGCAGAAAGGGCATATTTTGCAATACTCCCATGCAAAGAAGGCAGCTCAGCTTTCTCTAGTGTGTTGTAGGAGTTTGGCTTAGGGTTTGATTGTGTTAATCGTTTGATGATACTTCATGGTGGGCTAGGTGTATATTTTTGGTTTGTTAAATGAAGATGGTGTGTGTATGTTCTTCTTTGCATTGTCATTTCCCTCCTTCCTTTTCATTGTGCCATGATAGAAAATTTCCTCGACTAGCTAAGCTTAGTTTTACCATTTCACTCTGAAATAGGAGACTGTGATTACTGGGAGTGGAACCAGCTAGGATCTTAAACCAATTTCAAACCATGGGCTAAACTCATCATTTTTTTTAACACTGGTAAGAGCAAACAGAGCACTTGGGCATACATATCTAAGTTTAACTAGCCAAAATACATAAATAAGTGAGCAAAATTTTCCTGGTGAAAATGCATCACTAGAGCTATTTCCAATTATCAAAGTGTTGATAAAAGTGCACATAATCTGCCCAATTTCCTTCTTTGTAATGCAGGAAGAAGTTAAAGATTTATTCTGTAGGTTTATTCTGTAGGTGTGGCTGAATGCTGACAAATGACATTATGGTCTTTAGATACCTCTGTTTGTGAGCTGGATGAAATTTTCAATGCTATAGTTTTTGCAAATGCAATTCTTTTTGTATAATACTTAAGCACAAGGTTTCATTTACGCAAAAAACTATAGCTATTAATTATACTTTCTCATTGCATTTTAATGCTACTGTGTATAAAAAAATGTTTAGAGCTTGTGTACTTTGCTTCATACCTCGACTGAGATTTCGTGTCTGGTGATCTACGCAATTTAATAGTTTCCTCCAGAAGATTGGGAAAAATAATTTTTCTTTGAACATTTAGAATCACCCCTTAGTGGTTTGAGAATCCAAAGCATTTTATTTTGAAGGTGGAAATGAAATGCTTCACATAATAAGTAACTGATCTATCAAACAAACAAAAAAAGACTCTTCTCCCATAAATTCTTTCTTATATTATGAGAAGAGGCGTATTCACCATGCACTGCAAGAATCAAATACCATTTAAAAATCTCCTTCTAATTGCCTGCATAACGGATAGCAGTGGCAAGACAGAAATCATTTTCTAAATCTTACCGTACAGTGAAAGATACCATTTCAAGGTGTGCTGCAGCTAATGCTGGGACCTCCCATTTGGCTTAAGCTGTGCCTCAAAACCCCTGGCATTACAAAATTGGGCAGAGGCTTGGGTCTTTCCAGTTTAATTTGCTAGGCTGTTTGCTGCCATGGCAGCCAGCAGCATCCACTGCTGTAGCAGAGAACAGTCATAGATCTGGGAATGCAGGTTGAATACTAAAATGCAAGGAAGCCTTTTCAGTGCTTTGCTTCGCTGGTTAATTTTGGCTCTTATTGAGCTCTGACGTGCAGGCTGCACTTGCATCTCTATCAGCCCGTCTAAAGTAAAGAGCTGTGCACAGCAACCGGCCATGATCTAGCGGGAGAGCGTGGGAGAAGCACAGTAGTCTGCACTTGCTCCGTACTTTTGGATTTCAGAATACAGCAGCTGTAGAAAGGGATGCAGGTCCATCACTCTGATGAAACCGATGATTGGATGGAGAGGGGAAAGCGTCGCTGGCTTTTAGGATTACTTTTGTGCTGGAGCCGAGTGTTTGATCAACTCTCTTCTGCTTGAAGGAAATTCAAGTAAAATGACTGTAAGTACTGCAGATTAACAGGGCTGGAGAGAGCTGGCTTAGCATTAAAACCGACATAAATTCAGACAATATGACTATGCCTGTCTAGTCATTTGCAGCATGCACACTGGATGTGTAAGCTATGTTTCTCGGTACCAGTGGAGAGGAGAGCTGCAGGCTGTCTAAATTGTACGCTGCTGAAAGGTTCGTTCCTGATACCGGCTTAAAAGATCTTGCCTTCCCTGCATCTAGGAAATGTGAAGCATAATTTGAAGTGAATCTTTGGCTAAAATCATGCAACGACCTGCCGAACTCTCAGTGTTCAGAGGCAAGGATGCAAGAAATGGGGGTGCTCGCCTTCAGAAACAGAGGTCTTTGACGAATCTTACTCTCCTAAGCGAGGGGGAAAAGAGGCGATTTTCATGCAGAGAGAACTGGTTTGGCAATGCTTCTAAGTCTAGCCAGGTTCATCATGAAGGGGAGACAGAACTTGGAAGCAGAAGCTTGCTTTCCAAAGCGCTATCAAAATCAGCACACTCCCTTTACCATGCCAGCAACAAGTCACCGTGGGAAACTGAAGAACTACCACCTGTCGGAGGCAGAAAGTCAAGCAAAAGGCTCAGAGGCTATTCTGCAGATGAATGTGGCCAAGGAGAAAAGAGCAAATTGGGTGATGAAAAAGTGCCCTTTAAGCCTAGATTCACCAGCAAGAACTGGGTGGAGGAGGAAGAAGGTTGCTTACGCGAGGGGACAGCACAGCTGGATGAGGACGTTATAATAACAATGCTTGGTGACTTAGAGCAAGTGCTTTACAATGATTATTTGGGTGAGTTCACTTCTGCATGGCATGGGCAGATAGTTTTATAGGCACTGGCACATCTGCATGGAGGAGATTTTGGTGACAGTAATCTTGGAAGACACATCTGGGTTCGTGTTCAGTATTGCACGGTGGAATGTTATCCTTCATTTTAGATAAAGTGACTGCATTTTTTATATATTAAAAAAACCACTCAGATAATCTGTTTTGAAAGCTATGCTTGTGGCAGCACATGATTTTCCCAATAGGTCATATTTGCACTAAAGCTGACCTTAGAACAGCAAGCGATGGTAGGCTGTGAATTTTAACCTGTTTCATTCATGTTCGTTTTATACATACAAGGGAGTGTCATGCAGTCATACTATCATTTTACCATCTTAGGGAAGGTGGTGTGATGGAGTGTGCCTGTGGTTTGCTCCACATGTAACGGCCTTATTGAGTGTAAATGCTTCTCCTGGCCAGGTACCTGTGTAAGTTTGCCACTTCATTCTCAATTTGTCCGTTTCTGTATTAATATGCCTTGATACTTCAATAATCAAAAATTAGGCAACCAGCAAACTTAATAAGGTCTGATGTATTTAGGCAGTACCATGGCCTACTTTCTGCTCTAGCTCCATAAGGCTCCCTACAGAAATCTTATCCATAAATACACGCTTTGAGCAGAATTGTGAGTGCCAAGACTTCACAGACGAGCTACATCAGTGAAGGCAAGTAGGCATCGGTAATCCACAGCCATAGGTACTTCAAATGATTCCTCTGCAGCTGGCTGTACTTTTCATCTCCCTTCACTCAGAAGTGTGGGTTGCTCAAAGTGCTGCATTCAGATGTTTTATGTAATTAAATTTTTGGAACTCTGTGCCTCTTCTTCTCTCCCCCCCCCACCTCTCTCTCTCCCCCTGCCTCCTTCATTTCCCTGTGGCATATACTTGTGCTAAGACTGAAACTGAAGCTTTATGTATGGTGCGATTTAAGCAGAATTTAAACAAGATATTATGGGCTTGGTAAAATCAGGTAATCTGTGTTTGTTTCTGCCACTGATCTGTTGTGTGACCTGGAAGAAACCCCTGTTTCTGTGTATGACTTTTGCCAGATAGCACATTTTCTTAATCATGGCACAACTAGGGGTGGGGTGGGGTGATATTTTCACAGATGGATGACTTGTGTCACGATGCAAAGCCTTTTATATTTAACTACAATGGGTGATAGGAAGGAAATGTTTTATGTTATACTAATATTAAAGTAAAATGGTAATGGAATAAAGGTGGCTGTTGAATTTTTTAATGAGATAACATTGCAACAGCATGAGATAAACATGGCTGCTAATGGCTGCATTTGCCTCAGTTTTCCCATCTGGAGAAAGAGACATTAATTTTTGGCACACGTAGATTGTATCAGAAACCCATGCAGTAGGAAATGAAATGGAACCCCGTATCTCTGCAAATGTTTTGAAGTTAACAGCAGCCATTCACCAGTTTCTTTCAAGGACCATAAGCTCAGCTCCCTATATTGCATGTGCAGTCCATGTATGGTAAGCGTGCACTATCAAACTCCATACTTGGTTTTGCAAAAGCTGAACTCCAACATATTTGTTGTCTTCATATTTGTACAGTTTGATGAACACCCCACAGTAACGATATGAGACTAGGTGGGTCATTTCAATTAATGGGGGTTTATTTGCTCATCAAAAGGAAAAAGAAAAAGGGTGGGGACTTGGAAGCTTATAATATCTACTTGAGAGAGGCAGGGAGTGTGCTTGCCGGGGCTGTTGGCATTTGCAAAAAAGAGAAACATGTGGCAATTTCGTGAGTTCCTCCATTCTAAGCAAGATTTCTAATACCCTCTGCTTTTGAGGACTCCTCTAAGTGGACGTGGGTGGCTCTGTGGGTTAAACACAGAGCCTAGGGCTTGCTGATCAGAAGGTCGGTGGTTCGAATCCCCGTGGTGGGGTGAGCTCCCATTGCTTGGTCCTTGCTCCTGCCAACCTAGCAGTTTGAAAGCACGTCAAAGTGCATGTAGATAAATAGGTACCGCTCCGGTGGGAAGGTAAATGGCGTTTCCATGCACTGCTCTGGTTCGCCACATGACCCAGAAGCTGTACGCCGGCTCCCTTGGCCAGTAAAGCGAGATGAGCACCACAACCCCAGAGTCGTTCGCGACTGGACCTAACGGTCAGGGGTTCCTTTACCTTTAGCTAAGTGGATGCTAGCTGTACTGGAAGAATGCTCCTGGTCATGAAACTGCAGAAACCAGAATGGATGCAGGATCTGAAATAGGCTAGTGGGCATAAGTAACTGGTTCTGGGTGACTGGCTTGATTTATTGACTTACCTCCTAGCTCATGCACCTTATAGATCCATTCAATCCAGACTTTACCTGTTCTCCTTTCTGACATGTATGCCTGATGTGTGGAATGTTAATTTTCATTTGCAGGGTGCTTTCAACCAGCCTCGCTTGCAGGCCTTAATGTGACAAATGTAACTTTCATAACAGAAGCACAAAGTAATGTTAGCTATGCTGAAGCAACTTAATTATTTATAAAGATTATATTCCGTTTTTGTCCAGGAGCACAAATGATCAGAGAGGAACCCTGGGATTGACATGGCATCATAAATGCTGAAAATGCAACTCATGCAGTTCGGAACTCAGCTAAATCCTTTCTGCTTTCTGATGTTTCTGATTGCTGCCATTTGGTTGCTTCCTTGTACCATAGAAGAGTGGAGAAACTTGTTGGTCTAGTACCTTTAAACAATAAAGGTGCTTAAGGTTCTATCTCTCACTCCCAGGATCCAGATAATTAAAGTAACAATCGTCTATTTATTTTGTTCTGGGCTTGTTTATTACTGTTTAATGTGTAAGATGGGACATAATACTAAACCATAATTTAGCAGCGCTGGAATGAGCCTGGGTGAGTCTCATGTTCACACGCTCCATCTTTCGCTATTTTCCACATTGGCAGTGAAAGGACTATGAGAAACATCTGCTTCTGTTTCAAAACTAGCTGCAGTTTGTCGTGAAAGGGTAACCAATAGTTTAAACTAGAGGTGTTCTGAAAATTCAGAGAAAACATTTCCTAGGAATAGGAGGCCTGTTTGCATACTCTTCCAAGAATATTTTACACACGTGTGTGTGTGTGTGTGTGTGTGTGTGTGTGTGTGTGTGTGGTGGTGGCGTCCCCAAGCCCCCTTGAATGACACTGATCTGGAGTATTGTGGGGAAGCAAACTGACAGCCAAGTTGCCCACTGGAAAAATTCTGTGACATGTTTCCCCAAATTTATGTGCCCACAAAGAGAGATTGGATAATTTTGAAAATCTGTTTTTGCACAGCTCTAGTTGAAATGGTAGTTTAGTGAAACAAACCAGGAATCACTAAACAAGAAGCAGCAAATGGTGATTGGAAGCATCCAATTCCTTAAAAAAAAAAGTAAAAAAATCTCCTCCTTGCATCTATACTGGAAAAGGAGAGAACAGAGAGAACCACATGATCCTAACGCTACCCAGGCTATTGTTTAGCACTACTTCCAGACTGGACAATTGTAACATATTTGGATTGCTTCGGTAATAGACTGGATTATATCCAACAAACTAAAGCACATTTAAGATAAGACTGAGACATGGTTAGCAGGTGGTTCTCTAAGCCAGATGGATGTGGGGGTTGGGTGCTCTTGAAGGCAGTGGGTACATAGTTTTGGGGTACCCCTGGATCCTTTGCTGTTGCTTGAGGCTCAGGTGGCCTCAGTGGCACTGAGTGTCTTCCATCAGCTTTGGCTGATGGCCCAGCTGTGCCCCTCTCTGGACAGAGATGGCCTAACATTTGTCATCTATGCTCTGATAACCTCTAGGTTAGATCACTGCAACAACATTATACATAGTGCTGTCTCTGAAGATGGTTCAGAAGCTTCAGTTGGTGCAGAATTCAGTGGCTGGGTTGCTCATTGGGGCAAGGCAGTTTGAACATATTACACCAATCCTTGCCCAGCTGCACTGGCTGCCAGTAATTCATAGTGTTGGTTTTGACTCTGGCTCAGATCCACAAAACCTCAAGGAGCACCTCTCCCTATATGAACCGATCTGGACCTTGTGATCCTCATCTGAGATGCTTCTTTGTGTGCCTTGTCCATGAGAGGTCCAGACGGTGCCAACATGAGAATGGATATTTTCTGTGGTGGCTCCCTGTTTGTGGAGTACTCTCCCAAGAGAGGCATGTCTGACCCCTTCATTCCATATATTTAGGCCCCAGGCAAAAATGTTCCTCTTCAACCATACCTTTGGCTGATTAACATTCTAAGTCCTTTTAAATGTGTTTGTGGGAGGGGGGTTATTGGTTTGTTTTTGTTGTTTTTTTATTATGTATTTTGTGTTCTCTTTTTGTATTTTTCTGTTGCCAGCCACTCTGGGAGCTACGGAGGGAGGGTGGTATACAAATTTAATAATAATATGCACATTATTTTTCTTTTGTATTTGTTTTATTTATTTGATTAGCATATATTACTCTTGATCTACCTTTCGGCCTTCTGGACCCTTCTGTCTAATCAATAATGCTCACATTGTCACTATGTGAAGATGTTTGGACATAGGACAGGAAGAGAGAACCTTTGGCCCCTACATATGTTGCTGAACTGCAGCTCCCATCCACCCCAGGCAGCATGGCCCATGGTCAGGGAAGATGGGATTTGTAGTTTAGCAATATCTAGAGGGACAGAAGTTTCCCACGCCTGACTTAGGGGAAACTCTTAGTCGCTAAGTGTATGATGTATTAATATGAGTACTGGCGTAAAATCCCTGCCTCCGGTCATCTAAACACCCACAAATTATTCTGATTTTCTGTGTACATAGTGATATGTAATGAACTTCTGATTTATACATACAGAAGTTAATAAGATTCTTCTTCTTGTAGAGATACTTTGCACCAACTCCGTTCCCTACTTTTTGTTGCTATAAAAACACAGCTGGTTTTCCTGTGCATGATCACAAATAAATTTGACTCTTGTGGCAGGTTAGTTATAACCAAGCATCATAACAATGACAAACAACAATAATATTTCACACTATATGAGCATCTCTACACACAAAAGCTGTTGGGATGTTGAATTTGAAAATCAACAGGCATCTTTCTTGGCTCTGTTTTGGCATTAAGCAAGAATAGCTAGGGACCAGTCCTCAGGAGAAAGAGAAGCTGATGCTTTTGTGGTATCTTGAGAGGCATAATTCCTAGAGATGTGTGAACTCATTATAGCTCAGTATGCAGCTGAATTGTCAGAAGTAAGAATTCCTAAAAAGATTAGCTTTTTTGCTTTTCTTTTTAGTGTTCTAAGCATGTTTGACCTTTGCATGTGTGCAGGCATGTTTTCATACGATTTAGGAAAGTTCTTCACATCCTTGCTTACGTTTGCTCCATTGAAGCCCTGAAAGCTGTAGAACCCTCCCCATCATCTGTGAGTTCAGCACTAGCGGAGGAAGAGGCATGCTGTGGGAGCGCACTTCCCCCAGCAGCGCGATCCCGGCAGGGTGCCATCGCGGCTGCCCCCCTGCCCGTGCTGGGCGCCATGCCCCTACGGGCGGCACACCATGCCCCCAGGACGCATGCCACGCCCCTACAGGTGGTGCATCACATTCCTGGGACGCGCGCCAGTCCCGCCCTCGCATGCTCTCCGCCCCCCCGGTGCCAGAGCATGACACTCTGCCACTGGAGTTCAGAACCAAGCAAGGAGCCAGAAATGAGGCTTATAAGCAGGTTAAACATTACATTACAAACCCATTATTTGCACGCTCTGTCAGCATCCCTATCATTTTATTTTATGAAGGTCATTTAAATATGTACTGAAAATCATGTCTTCTCCAATATTTATGAGCTGGCCTTGGCGCACGGAATCCTCTCACATATTCTCTGCTTTCTTCCCTCTGTTGAGCACTTAATGGCAGAGCAAAAAGATCACAGAATTGCCTGAAGATGGGATTCTGTTACCATGCAATTTTAGTTGTTAATACCTCCTTGTGGTGAGGGGAGCAGGGGATTAGGGAGGAGAAGGAGTGGGAGTAAGGGTATGCAAGCCTATGACACATTCCTGATCTCATGGAGCACACAAACCAGAATGAAGGCTCGTCAAGATAAGGAAAGGTTATATTTATTAAAGTATAACAAGGTAGAACTTATGCCATTCTCGCATAAAATGTGTGGCCAAGTATGACCTGCACATACAGGTAGAAAATCTCACCTGCTGCTAAGGGTCAAACCACCCCAGATCAATTTCAATACTCAAAGAGTCTCTCCCCCGGGAGGAAGTCTTGCAAAGTTCCCTTCTTAACTGTGTGGTAGGGGATGGTATTAATATGTAGTAAAGTGTGCTGTGTCGACCTGTAAATCCCATGTTCCAATTAAATACTATAGAAATTGGCACGTTGCTGCTAGAATAAATAAATAATAATTGGCAGGTCTTAAAATCAAGTGAGAGTTTAGAATTAAGTTGTTGCAGTTTAGATTTTGTATATCTTTAAATTGTACTCATGAATACTCATGTCTATTGAATCTGGATATATTTTATGTATAGAGTCTAAAGCTTGTATGTACCCAGTGCTCCCCCCCCCCCGCACAACACTAGCTGAGGCCCCCACCCTTACTTGCTAGCCAGGGGCAGTGTCTCCTTTTTCCTGTGCTGGGGCTTACTTAAAAAAAGAAATTGGGATGGAGGAGTAGTGGGGGTGTCCTGCATATTCAGGCTACCCTGGTCTGGCTGCGAGGGAAAGTTGCTGGCAAGTGCTGCCTTTGCCCCAGGGAGGCGCTCTTTTCAATGGGTGCTGCTGCTGCTCATGTAGTGTGTGTGTGTGTCTGTGTGAACACAGGACAAAGGTATGTACGTGTGCTTTGTTTGAAAAAGGAAGGGTTGTATATGGGGTGGGTGGGTGAGGAAAAGAAGAAAATATCTATATGAGGTCTTCGTTCATATGAGAGAAAAGAGACTATGTATGTGGGGTCTGCAGGAGTAGGGAAAGGTGAAGCTGGACAGAGGAAGGTCTATGTGATGTATATGTAAGTGTTTGTGTGTGCAAGATGCGGGGAGGTGTGTGTACATGTGTGGTATGTGAGAGAGAGGGACAGGTGCACCTGGACTGAGAGGAAAGGAGGCATATATGTGTGGTTGTGTGAGAGACAGACAGGCATGTGTGTCTGCCGTCTGTATGATAATAATAATAATAATAATAATAATAATAATTTATTATTTGTACCCCGCCCATCTGGCTGTGTTTCCCCAGCCACTCTGGGCGGCTTCCAACAAAGATTAAAAATAGATTAAAACTTCACACATTTAAAAATTCCCTAATTCTAAATGTCAGGTAGTTGTTTATCTCTTTGACATCTGATGGGAGGGTGTTCCACAGGGCGGACGTCATGTATGTTGAGTGCATGTGGGTGTTCCATGCCCGTGCAGAAGAGAATGTGGTTGGTCACCTTGTATATTTTCCCTGGAACCAGGTTATGTTCCCTGTGGTTTGTAGACAACAAGGTCTTTCTCTCTCTCCCTCTCTCTCTCTCTCTCTCTGGGTGTGGGTGTGTAAAATCAATATTGTGTGACTGCCACAAAAAAACCCAGCAGGCAAGCACCTCTAATGTTGTGTTATGCCATACCTGCATGGCTAATACTGTGTGCCACATCGTACACTCCACACTGGGCATTTTGTGATTGACAGCAGTGTTAATTTTAAATTCTTTTTAACAAAACCTTCAAAATTATCTATAAATCTTGATTATTTTTTTAAAAAATGTAGTTTTAAGTTTTATTATCAACTTTTTAATTAAAGATTCCTCACAAATTCAATGGAAAAGTGGGTAGAGGGAGTGCAGGAAGAGGGGAAAGGCACTTTATACTTTCTCAAGGTGTGAGTACAGGCACCTCTGCTGTTGTTTTTTTGCCACCCCCACACTTCCCCCATACAGAGCATCAGCTAATTTGCTGTTATGAAATAACTTTGCATGCTAGAAGTCATTGTCTGTTTCATATTAGAGAAGATTCAGAGATATGTTATTGGAATGATGATGGAGATCTCTTCTTATATTTTTGCATGTGCAGTATATTGTTAGCTATATACGCTGTTTCGTTGCAGGGGAAGATCCTGAAGCTAGAAGAATGAGAACTGTGAAGAATATAGCAGATCTGAGGCAGAACTTGGAAGAAACTATGTCGAGCCTTAGGGGAACTCAAATAAGCCACAGGTACTATTTCACAATTGGTTAAATATATATGGGTTGAAGCAGAAAGTGTGTGGGTTTTGCAAGGAGAAACCTTGAAGATGTGCACCCAATATCATTTTTGCCAGTTTTCTTATTGCCAGTGCTATCCAGTTAAGTAGCAGCCTCCTTAAATTCCATGAATGAAATGTGTCAGATTGGGCAATGCCTGTCAATATGCAATTCAACCCATGCTCACAGAAAGGAGCAAGAGCACACCATTGCTCCCTATTCAACTGACATTCTTCCCCCATCTCTCCTTATCCTGGGATTTAAGTACCGTATTTTTCGTCCTATAGGACGCACTTTTTCCCCTCCAAAAATGAAGGGGAAATGTGTGTGCATCCTATGGGGCGAATGCAGGCTTTCGCTGAAGCCTGGAGAGCGAGAGGGGTCGGTGGGCACCGACCCCTCTCGCTCGCCAGGCTTCGCAGACCTCTCCACAAGCAGCGGGAGCGCTCCCGCTGCTTGCGGAGAGTTGCCAGCATGCGGAAGCCTGCGCACGCTGAGATCAGCGCGCCCAGGCTTCGCGGACCTCTCCGCAAGCAGCGGGAGCGCTCCCGCTGGGCTCCCACGGCTTGCAGAGAGCTGCCTGTTTGGGGGCTGGGGTCGGGGGAAGCTCGGGCCTCCCCCGCCCCAGCCCTGCGCCTGGGGGGGAAATAATTTTTTCCCCTTTATTTCCCCCCAAAAAACTAGGTGCGCCTTATGGGACAGTGCGTCCTATAGGGCAAAAAATACGGTACATAGGACTTTCCCTTTTATCAAGTCAGACCCCTGGTCCTTCTAGCTCAGTATTGTCTACGCCTGAACTTTTCAGGGTTTCAGCAAGGGGTCTGTCCAAGTCCTATCTGGAGAACCCAAGACTTTCTGCATCAAAATATGTGTTGTACGTCTGAACTATGACCCTTCCTCCTGATGAGTTAGACACACACACACCACTTTGTGTGGTGGGGCTTGCATCTTCTTCTTCCAAACTCCATGCCTTAATTAAGTGCCTTAATTAAGTTTTAACAGGTCCTACATGTGTAAAATCCAACACACATAGACCCAAACCATATAGACAATGCTCTCAAATATTTTTCTAAATACTAATTGCACAAAATGGGTCCATGTATGTTGGATTTTACAAGTATAGGTCATATGCTAAATGGACATATGTCCTATGGATATTGAGAGATGCAATAGTACAGCAGTAATGACAGATTGGCAGGAAAGAAAGATGTGGGACAGATCAGAAACTGGGATTATCCAGTCAAGGCCACTGTCCATCTAAACCACAGAACATTTTCATTTACAGCCGAAATGCTAAAAATGGATAAGCTGTCTAAAATGCCACCATGAGATTAGCTGCAACTTCTGTATATGTTGAGCATGAAAGACCCTTATTTTCCACTGAGATGTTGCATTTTGATTTTCCACACTTATTCTTCTCAAAATCCACCTGCAGTAAAATGATGAAACAAAAAAGTATCCTTTCTTTGAAAGTGTTGAATAAAGGATTTGTTCTTGTAGGAAAATGAATGCATTAAATATAAACTTTGTTTTTGTTCTGACTTTTACTGTCTCTCCCCTCCCTATGCTCAGAAGTATAGAAAGCACAGTTCATCAGTTTTTGTTTTGCTTCACAGCACATTGGAGACAACTTTTGACAGTACTGTAACAACCGAAGTGAATGGGCGAAGCATCCCAGGCTTGACAAGCCGATCCTCTCCAGTGACCTGGAGGCTTGGACAAGCTAGTCCTCGTCTCCAGGCAGGCGATGCTCCTTCCCTGGGTGGAGGGTACCCTCGCAGTGGTGCTAGTCGCTTTATCCATACTGACCCTTCTCGGTTTATGTATACCACGCCTCTTCGCCGTGCAGCTGTTTCTCGCCTTGGGAACATACCCCAGATAGACATGAGTGAAAAAGGAAGTAGTGATCTGGACATTTCCTCTGATGTTGATGTTGGAGGATACATGAGTGATGGGGACATTCTTGGGAAGAGCCTCCGTGCTGATGACATCAACAGCGGGTAAGTGTTTGCTTCCCCAGACCCTCACATAACACACAATGTTCTTCTTGTTTGATGTGACCACTATAAGCACCATATGATTCGAAATGTATTTTCTGGGTGGGTTGGCCCCCAAAATATATATTATAGTGATGCTCCCTAAGGTATGCACCATCTTTCTTTCGTCCTTTAAAGTCATGGAGAAAGGAGAGGCAGAGAGAGAATGAAAAACCCTCAGTCATCTCGTGTTATTGATGTGTCTGAGGCTAAGTTAGGCCAGCCCCCTGGAAACAAAAATGCTTCAGGGAAATTTGTTTGCCACCAATCTTGGGGTATCTTATCTTGCCCCAGCTCCCAGTGTATGGCTTAAAAATCTGGGCCTAAAACTTTAGCATCAGCCTTGTGGTGGGGCATCCGGTCAATCTGCCCCTGTAGAAACAATTCTGGTCCACCATTCTTGACAGGTGTTTGGTTTTGTGAGTCAAAAAATGTGTAAGACTGAATTTGATCCTCTTCTTAACATTAATGGTAGATGTGTTCCTTATTTTAGTAGGGGCCAAAAAACAGAAGGAATGTGTGTGCTATAATGATCTTAGCACATTGGAATGAATCATAATTAAATGAGAAAGAGATTACAAACAAAGTTTTCATTTTGCTGTGCACACCATTCCCTCTAGGTTTATTTTGTTCCAGTTGGTAGATGGCAGACATGTTTTAAATGGGGGCAAACAAAAACCTGTTTCTTACAGGCGTGAAATTTCAATACCTACTTGTCAGATTCATTCTATTGAGAAATAAGCTTTTCTGGAGTTTATTGGTTGTGCATTTTATATCTGACCACAGGAGTAACCTCAAGAGATGGGAAGGTAACATTTATTAACTTTATCTAGTAGGGACTGCTTTGGGGCACTTCTGAATTTCAGTACTGCTTGCAATTTGATGGGGGTTTAAGCACAAGTGTTTTTCCAACAATGGCCACATAGATATCTTTAAAATGCTGGTATAGATGAGTTATTCATCACACTGTTGGGTGTTCACTGATATAGATTTATTGTTGTTGTTTAGTCGTTTCTTCTCCCAGGCCTTTGGCTAATTAAAAAATCTATGGGTTTCTAAACTGTGTGTTGGAGGGAGGTATGGTTTTTTAATTATGCTATGTATTTTTGTGTGTTTATTTTGTAAGCTGCCCTGTGATCAGCTGTTGGCCATTAGGAGATTTAGGGCATTGTATCATCATCATACTGATGACATCCATCCCTTTTTTTCCTCTTATATCTGAGTCAGGGGGTGCTTTTGTGCTCGTGGCTAGCTGTAGTGGTGGGCTGGATAAGGGTCAAAAAACAGAGATTGAATCATGGTAAAATGGAGACTCCGTGGGTGAGTGGTTCCCATATTCAGGAGTTAGGGAATTCTCCACTTCTGGGCAAGGTTGCAATCTCTCTGAAGGGACAAGTTTGGAGGTGCCCCTAGATTCATCCTTGCTATGAGAGACTCAGGGAAACTCTGTGCGAAGGTCTGCCCATTATCTTAGGTTGGTATGCCAGCTACACCCTTTCCTGGACAAGAATAGCTTGACCACTGCAGTTCATGTGTTGGTGTCCTCACAGCTGGACTACTGTGATGTGCTCTATATAGGACTTCCCTTGGGTCTGATCAGGAAGCTGCAGCTGATGTTGAATACCATGGTCAGGTTGTTGAGTGTCTGTCTGCCTTTCAAAGTATGAAAGACTGAAATCAGAATTAGAGAATTTCAGTCTCCATGTCTGAAACCAAGGCTGTGTTCCTAAGAGGAAGTGTGACCCATTCAAGGAAGTGGTGCTTATTTCCAAGTAAATCTGCTTGGGATAGAGCTGTATGTCTGATTGCTCACTGATTTGAGAGTTCCATGGAATTTGGTGCCACTGATTTCTGTGTAAGCATGCATAGAATTGAGCTCTGAAAGTTTCTTCAAGTGTCATACTCCAGAATTGTTTTTACATTTTCTGGTTGGTCCTGACTGATGGACCCTGGAAATCTGGTTGAAAAATGAGAAAAAAGCAGATTGCACTCACCTGAAATCCAGCCACTATCTAGTATAAGAAACTTTGTGCAGCTATGCAACTTAATGACTCATGTGAAAGCATTCAAAGCAGTGTGAGACTTTCTATCTCAGCTAATTTTTCCTTGAATATTTTGCTTGTGACATATACCGATTAACAGTTTTTGTACTGCTTGACTAAATATGTATTAATTAGTTTATCACCTTAGAGAATAAATTAAGTTGTCTCCTTTGACATCCATAATGAGAATGACTTGGTAAATAGTAGCAAGCAGCAGCGCTCTTGGCCAGAATATTTTTAAGTACCATTTCTGCGTTAGAATAAAGAGCAAAAAATGAATAATAAGCACTGAAAATTCATGCTTCATTCAGGCATGTCAAGTCTTATCTCTCTTTCCTCTTTCATTCCCACTTTAATTACTTTAAACACTTGGGGATGAGAATCCAGCAGTAATTAGGAATTAATGGAAGAGGGGCCTGTTTCTTGTGAGGTTCAGCCTCTTTACTAATGCACTACCATGTAAGAATCAAAATGCATTGAAGTCTTGAGTCTTGAAGTCTTCTCCTCCATTTTCTTACCTTTGTAGTTCTATAGGAATGAAGGCTGCAATCGAGTCCCATCCCCTCCCCTCCCTGGCAGAAGGCATCATACAATATACACCATCTTGTATCCAATGGAAAGCAACATTCATGTTTGTATTTCTGGGTGCAAGATCACATCCATAAGTGGTTCCAGTGCCTACAGATATGACTTCAGAGTTCTAATACCATAGGTTGGTGTGGAATCCGGCCCCCATTTCATTCACAAGACTTTCTGAAAATGACTAATAAAGAAATTGCCCCTAAGAAGCAATTCAGATAACAATACATACCAAAATAAGATGATATAACAATAATAGCAAGGTAAGCTTCCCATTATTATAACCATTCTGTTGGTTGCATCAGTTTCTCAAGCCTGTAAATGCAGGTGGACCACTTACATGGGAAAGAGTTTAAACCCATAGAGAGCACCTTTCCATGGATTTTGGACAAGAGTCCTTGGCCTCCAGCAGGATAGCTCAGTTGGTAGAGTATGAGACTCTTAATCTCATGGTCGTGGGTTCGATGCCTGTGTTGGGCAAAATGATTCCTTTGTGGTCCCTTCCAGCTCTGATTCTATGACAACCTTGTCTGAACTTATAATGGATTGAACCTGAGATGGTGAACATATGGTCTTATCACTGAAGTCCTTCTCCTGCCTGTATCCTATAAAGAATAGGCCTTAATTAGTCCAGGAGGTGTGCGCCAGTATAGTTAGTGTGTCAGTCCTTCTTTTGGTTGTTGGCAGCTGTGTGTATATATCATAATAAAAGAAAGATTAAGGCACCATTTATGGTCCTCCACTTTCACTTTTCTGATATCTGTCTTTACCAGGACTAAGTGTATGAGTCCTGGGTATACTCAAGGGTATATTCCACCCCATCCCCCTTTCATCATTCATTTGCTTCACTGAGATTCTCACAGAGTTGGCCAACTCAGCTTTCACATAGGAATTGGTCATATTGAAGCATTTCTGTCGAATAACTGTATCCCCAGCAAAACTGTCTCAGATGGAAGGAGAGTTTTCAAGCCTGAGGCGGCAAATTTTGACAAGCGCATTTCACATGGAAGCATCTCCTGTCAAGTGCTTTTCCGTGTGAGAGGACTGTACCACCTGACAAGTGAACAGCCCAATCCATTCCTAGTTACCATGGTTCTGTATGGCTGCTTCCTTTGTAGAGATCTGCAGTTCGATGTTTATTGATGCTTCTGGGTATGTTTACTGTAACACCAGTTTACCGTTCTCTATGTTACTCTATTCCTTATCTGCAAGGTAGGAACTGCTCCTCAGTCCTTCCTTCCTTCCCTTGCTACAACAAAATTCAAGCAGTTGTTCTCCAGACGTAGGGGCAAACTAGGCATGACAGCTGTGGAAGGGGGCACTTCAAATGTGGACAACAATGATGGTGTAGGAGGTTTCACTATGTATGATACAGGTACCCGTATGGTTTTTGTCATGGAACAAATAGCAGCTGTGGAGGTGTGCATTTAATAAGAAAATCAATACAGTGGGAGATGGTTAAGCACCCACTTAATTGCTGGGAAGCATAAATAAGTATTCTGGAAGGGAGAAGCTGCTAGGCCAGAATGGTTGTCCAACTACGCCAGTGTTATCTACTCTAACAAGCAGTTGCACTTGAGGGCATTGGACAGAAAAGAATCTTTCTGCCTGATCCTTTTGCCAGGATTTAGACCTTGGAGCTTTCTGTAAACAATGCATGTGCTGTACTACTGAGTTATAGCTCTTCCCCTTTGTGCTGACTGCTGTTATCACGAGATGTCCTGTACACAGAGCTACCACTTCACATTTTGTTTGGTTCTTAGTAAGGTTCACCTTGATGAAATTGGTAATACCCTGCTTTAGAGTTTAAATTCTGCAGATCAAAAACTTCAACTCTTTCTTTCACTCTGCCACAGCGCTGCATTGACAGTGCTATATATAAATAGGCAGCACCAGCTGGTGGCATTTGCTCATGATTAAAATTATATATTTTTATTTTCAGTTACATGACAGATGGAGGACTCAACCTGTATACAAGAAGCTTGAACCGAATTCCAGACATCGCAGCCTCCCGAGATGTTATTCAAAGAGGGGTTCATGATGTGACGGTGGATGCAGACAGGTAATACCTCCCTTTATTGTCTAAAAAACACACACCCAAACAAACAACAAATTATTACAGAGACCTTTGAAAGGCTGTTGACATTCCGCAGTGCAAGGCGTAACATTTTTATATGGAAATCTGTGAATCCGTACCTAACAGGTTAGACAGACATAAGTAATGATAAAGAGAAATCAAGATAGAATTGCGAATCAGAAGCTGTGGACAGAATACAGTTATTCCTGAAATACCCTAGCCTATGTGGGAGAAAAGCAATGCTTAAACAAGATCCCTTGCACCAGCAGCCACAGGACAGGGGATCCCCATGGCTTGGTGCCTGAAACACAACAAAAATTGCCAAACAATCAAAACAGTTGGAAAAATTATGGTTCATCAACTGTAACTACTTGGTTTTTTTATCATGAAGTATAAATGCATGGGACTATAAATGCATGGGACAGTAGGAAATGAAGATGGAGCACCTCCTTGCTAAAAATGTGCAACACCTATTACTGACATTGTTTTTTCTTGTGTATCATATGATTGCCAGAGTTTAAAGTGGCATTTTTAGCAGGAAAGTGTTTAAAGTGGCTCTTGCATGTATTTTCACTTTCTGATTTATTTTTTATTCCACCATATGTGCATGACGTACAGCGAGTGCATGTGTGGTGCAGCCCACTGGCCGGTTTTTAAAATGGGAACTGTAGCCTCCAGATTAAAAAATGTTTACTGTTCCTGTTTTTAAGGCTTCCTAAAGTTCTTGCGCCATCTGCTACTGGATAGAGGATTTGGCAGTTGTCTTGGGCTCAGTTCAGGCTAATCTGCTGTGTTTTCTCAGCCAAACCACAGTCAACATAACAGTTTAACAATAAAATGTCCAGATTTCACTGATAGCTTAGTAACAAGCTTCTGAACTTTTAACTGATAGACTGGAGTGGCAGTATCATTTATCTTTTCCTGATCAATTTTATGTTTGTTTTGTGTATGTTTATGTATTTTGTAAAGGCAGCCAGAGACAGGTTATTATTCAGACCTCCTTTAAATCCTTTTGGGGTGGGGTAGGAGGGTGCATGAAAGGAGTGCTGCCCCCCCGAACAGTCCCAGTGTTCTTGAGATGCTCTGTTTGTCTTCTGTTACCCTCCCAGACGCGGGTGGCACTGTAGTCTAAATCACAGAGCTTAGGGCTTGCCGATCAGAAGGTCAGCTGTTCAAATCCTCACGATGGGGTGAGCTCCAGTTGTTTGGTCCCAGCTCCTGCCCACCTAGCAATTTGAAAGCATGTCAAGTGCAAGTAGATAAATAGGTACCGCTCTGGAAGGAAGGTAAACAGTGCTTCCGTGTGCTGCTCTGGTTCGCCAGAAGCGGCTTAGTCATGCTGGCCACATGACCTGGAAGCTGCCTGCGGACAAAATGTCAGCTCTCTCAACCTATAGAGCGAGATGAGCGGCGCAACCCCAGAGTCATCTGTGACTAGACCTAACGGTCAGGGGTACCTTTACCTTTACTCTCCCAGTCATCACTGTCACAGAAAGAGGATACAGTGGTTTATGGTGCAGCAGCCAGAGTCTAACTCAGGGAGATTTAGTGGGAGTGCCTGATAGGGTTGTGAACCTGAAGGGCCTAGAGGGACATGGGATGGGAATGGAATGACACTTGGTTTCTATAAATTGGGGAAAAGTGGGGTCAGTTCATGGCCAAAACAATAGCTAGTGTGCTTTAATAACCCAGTTGGATAGCAATATCTGGAGGCCTTTGAATTGTTACTAAAAGTGATTATGATAAAAAGAAAGTGTGAAGTAGAGATTAGATAGTTAAGCAGCCACAACATAATGAATGTAACTGAAAGCAGGGGCAGACTTTCCATTTAAAAATTTGAGCGGTGTGCTCCAAAGAAGCAAACTGACATCATTCTGTCTCTAACCTCAGTCCCTTGGAAGCTATTTAGAAATTAGAGGCAATGTGTCATTTTCTGGCCAGACTAGGTGCATTTCATTTGTGGCCATGGAGTAACAAAAAGATACTTGTTTTATTTCATTGAAAAACTGAGTGCTAGTTAATTGTTATTGTTTTACACACTGGTATTTAAAAACACAATGTTGCTAAATTGCATTTGATATCCATTAAGGTATTTTATTTTTACGTGTTAGGGTGACAGTTGGTAAAGATAAAGGTTTGTTAAGCAGAGAGTGCTTACAGGTATGCCACTGGTGCACCTTCCTTAAATTGTAATCTTTGCAGACTCTCTGCTACAAAAATTGTTAATGGAACTGACACTCTGCTTGTTTCCTTGATGTCTGCTTCACTCCCACATATGCCTTTAAATGGTTATAAATTATTTGCTTGGAGGCTAGATTTTAATTTCGATTATCCTAGTTGAGGGGAAGATTTAGAAGAGTTAGAATTTTTTTTGGCGTCCCATTATTGCAGGAGAAATTGTCGATCTGTGTGGTACAGCAGGGAGTCTCAGATGCTCAGTGCCTTGAGTGCACCTGCAGTGCAAGCATTTTTTCCTGCAACTGATTACTCTGGGAAGAAAGCAGATCCATAGTCTGTCTCTAATTAAACCTTTAATATCGCAGCAAGATTTTGACCATTCACTAAGTTACTCTGGGTTTAATTGTGTGAATAATTTGTGTGAATGTGCTCGTCGTGACTGTATATATATTTGATTTTGGGAGTCAGGAAATATGCCATACTCCTTAGGTCAGCTTTCCCCAAAACTGGTGCCCTCTGGATGCTTTGGGCAGAATAGACTGTGGTAAGAGATGATGGGAGCTTTACTTATCTGTCAAAGTTAGCCTGCAGGGTAGAGGTGGAGATGTCTCCCTCCAGCCTATGTTGGTGCTAAGCCCAAATACTCAGGTAGGCACAGCTGAGTCAGATTGAGTCTGCCCAGTGTTGACCACCCAGGTTTCAGTAATACATTAAAGGTCTGCTGCCTCACCCAGGATCCAGTCGTGAATGAGCACAGGTCTCTTGTGAACCAATCTGCAATTTAAAGGCCTACTTCCAGGCAGGAGGGCATGACGACACTAACCAGGGTCTTGCTAATTCTAATACAGTGGTACCTCGGTTTCGGAACTTAATCTGTTCCGGAAGTCCATTCTTAAACCAAAGCCATTCTTAAACCAAGGGGCTTTCCCTAATGAGGCCTCCCACCACCAGTGCCCTTCCACCATTTGGCTTCCATTTGTAAACTGAGGTAAAGTTCACTAACCGGGACACTACTTCCGGTTTTGCGGAGTTCATATACTGAATATTTTGTAAACAGGGCTGTTCTTAAACTGAGGTACCACTGTACTCTACAATTCTATGATTCTATGATTCTCCAGAGGCTGAGGTATAAGGGGTTGTGCCAAAGGCTTAATATAAAGGTGGATTTTGAGGATTTGAAGTAAGAAGTAAGACAAGTAGCATCGCACAGAAGTTCTGGAAGGCAGTTTTAGGCATGAGGTCTAAAAAGAGCAAAATAGTGGAAACAAAATACTTTTTGGTGACTGAAGATGGTCATGGGCAGGTGTGTACTGTGATATAAGAGCAGAGGCAGGAGAAAAGCCATGGAGGACTTTGAATGCAAGAAGGAAGACAGATTACCACTAGTCAATCTGACAACTAATTTTGAGTTCAGACATGGATGCGGGAGTATGATGAGTGGTGGTGATGATTAATACGAAGATGATATTTGAAAACTCAAAAACAACCCCAGAATGGGGACTAGGGCAAGAATGAACAAACATGGAAGGAATGAGCAAACAAGAAAAGAACTTTCAGTCCCAGAAGCTTGGTATAATCGTAGATCAACTTGTCAGACCATGATGATCTAGTCAAAGAAGAAAAACCACAGGTCACAGCAGAGAACATAACTTGCTGTTTATGGCTGCAAAGAGAACGCTGTTGTATGTTAACCTCTTTCTTTGAAGAGCTTTCTTTAATTCTTATCTGACACTTTCTGTTTTGTAAATCTAAATTATGTCACATCTAAGCTCCTTTTGATCTGTGGAGCAGAAGACGAGCCTCCCTCTTCAATTGGTTCTCATAACAGAGGTTTTTTCAGTCTTACCACCCTTGCTTTCAGTCCCCTGAGCCAAGTTTCTTTTAATAACAAATGTTTGCTACAATAAAGCTTGCAGTTTGTTCCCTTTTGAAGTTTCAGCCGTAATCACAACTGTATCTAATTGTTAAAACATGCAACTTCCCATATCCCCTGCTTGCTGTACATAAATAAACAATCTTGTCACAATAATGTAAGCGGGCTCAGATGCATAAAATTAACAATAAATTTTACAAAAGCTTCTTTGTACTAGTAGGTAAATATTCTTGGTATTTAATGCTACTAAATTGATAAGTTTATCTCTAGGATAAAGCTCTTTGAAAAAGAAATCATTAAATAACTTCGGGTGATTGAAACTTGCACAGAAGAGCAAACATGACTCATATTGGTTCTAATGGTAGTATTATGGAGAGCAACTGGCTTTAATTGGGGCACACTGTGACATAGATTGGATAGATGCAAGGGCTAAATGGCCACTTTAGATTATGTGATTCTGTTTAACATTATGCAGGTATTGTGACTGTGCACCTAAGCAGTTAAATATTTTTAGTCACTTTGGAACAATTATACCTGGGAACATTTTTCAAGCTGAAACCATAATATAAAATGGTTGGCTACACTAGATACTGCTGAGTGGGTAAATTCATTAAAGCAAAAATTGCTTTATTGGATTTTAAAGGAACGTGTAGCTTTGAAAATAATTGCACTGCCTTGGGATGAATAATAATTGATGGAGCAGGTATTTGCCATTCCTCGTGGTGTTTTATCCAGAAATATGCCTTAAAAGTCTTAGAACTTTTTGCTAAACATAGTCCTCAATTTTAAAGAGGCATACCTTATTTGCTTGCGCATGAGATAAACTGTTGGCCCAGTGGCAAATTGTCCAGGAGGGGTGATAATGAAAAAATTGCAAAGATGAAAGACAGCAGAGACATTTTGTGGATTATTTATTAATGGTTTCTTTAAATATCCTAGGAATAGATATTTTGTACCAGTCTGAATAAAGAGTATTTAAACACAGCACTGCCCGTGGAAGGCTTTTGCAACCTTTGTATGTTAGGCAGGAGAGCAACTAGCTGGCTTGATGATAAAACCTAATTTAGTACATTCAGAGCTTATGAATCTAGACTTAACAATACTTGCTGATTAGTTAAATAGATGACAGCAGCTCTGGTTTTTCACTTAGTGCAAACATTACTGAGAGATGCAGTAGAGGTTTGTTCTCAGAGAGCTGTTTTATGTCACATGCTGGTAAAGCGTCCAGGAGAAGCTTTGGCCAGTCTAACCCTGCCACACACAGTTGGGAGGTACTGCAAGCAGACTTGGAATACCTGTACCAAGCCTTCTATTGTCCTGTAGATCCTCCATGTTAATTCTGTAGGAAATTTATACCCAAGTCAGACTGGGTGTGTAATAGTTTTTCAGGAATCTATATACTCACACTGACACTTGCAGGGCTGTTCATATGGCTGCTATAAAATATTTTGGAGCATATATGTATGTGTAACAGCTTAGGACCATGCTACTTAAATATATTCTCATCCCTTATGTACCCAAGTGATTACTGTGTTCTGGGGGACCCTGCAGATACCATCCTATCAGGAAGTCCATTCCTCATGATGTCATAATTGGGTCTAACCAACGGAACACCCTCCATTATATCAGAAAGATACCTTCTCTGTTGTCTTTTTGGCATCTGCACTTTCAACAAGAAACCAAGCCTTACAAGGTATTGTTGAGGTAATTGGGCATGTTTAGCCTGGTGAAGAGAAAATTGAGAGGTGATGTGATAGCCAGATTATCTGAAGGGCTGTCACATAGAGCAGGCTTGTTTTTCTGCTGTTCCAGAGGGTAGGACACAGATCAATGGATTCAAATGACAAGAAAGGAGATTCTGACTAAACATTAGAAAGACTTTCTGCTGGTAAAAGCTGTTTGGCAGTAGAAAGGACTGTCACAGAGGGTGGTGGACTCTTTCATTGGAGGTCTTTAAACAGAGATTGGATGGCCTTCTGTCAGAGATTTTTGCTGTGATTCCTGCTTTTCAGGGAGCTAGGTGGCCTTTAGCATCTCTTCCAGCTCTAGAATTCTATGATCCTACAGATCCTTCTAAATGGAGTTCTTCATTCCAGTTCGTACTGGTATTGGATTAGAAGTGACAATATTTGTGTGTGTGTGTGTGTTTATATGTAAAACAGTTTTATTATATTGCGAATGACTTTGGGATGCCTCATGGAAATCAATTTGCAAATAAAATAACTAAACAAATAAATAATTTGGACCATATAAACTAACAGCCAAGTTAATTGGAAGAAGACTTTACTTACTGTAAGAGAAATACACCACTGATACCTTCAAGCAGATTTTAGGAAAATTAAAAATAATGATACAAATAGCCAGCTGTTGGTTTTTAAACAGTACGTGTCTCATCTGCTATGAAATCTCAACAACTATTTGTAGTTACAGCAGTCACAGCATGAAATGATGTACTGCTATCAAGCATAGTATCAGAGCAATGAGTTGCCTTCAGCAATGTTTTGAAAAGGCTTTCTTTTAGGGAAAATATAGTATGCCTGGGAGGAAACTACTTAAAGGGAATTCAAAGCTTCTTAATGGCTGAGAATGTTTCTTCCTCTTTTTCTTCTATTAAAGGTTAGGTTTCTTGCATTACATGAATGTTGTACGTGATCTGACTCTTTATATGTTGTACATGATCTGACTCTTCTGATGGCAAAAGTGTCTTTGAATTGATGATAGATTCTAAGTGGCTTCCTACCACTTTGAATGAAAATAGCTATTTCCTTCTTGTTTGGAAGGCCTCCTTTGTTTTTAGGCAAAGAAACACTTTTAAAGTTAATGATAAATCAATGCTGTCAGGAAAACGATTTGGTGAAGGAAACAGGAATTAATGTGATACTGTAACTGGACTTGTAAAATGTACACTTAAAAATGCAAGAGCACACTGAAGTTTCTAATGAAATTGTCGTTCAACCTCTCTGGTAAACAACAGTCCCATGTGTCTTTGGGGACCAACGTCATTGTGCCTAGTGCACTCCAGTTTTTTTGTGGGGGAGAGGGGAGGGTTAAGCTTATTATTGTCTTAGTCGGCCAGTTGCCTTGGTGTAGATAAACAGGGAAAGTGTAACTGCTGTGATTATCCTGGATCTTCCAATGGTTTAGTAGTTCAACAGTATATGAACCATGGTATCCTTCTGGGATTACTAAGTACTGTATTGCTGTGATTCTGGTCCTTCCTGCATGGGTAAAGTCCCAGAAGGCATTGCTAGGGCCTGCTGCTCCACACTGTGGATTTTGGTATATGGGATGATGCCACAGGGTTCCAGTCTCCTTACTACCTACCTGAAACCTCTTGAATCATAGGCTGATGGGAAAAATTTCAGACAACTTATGTTTACACATGTAACTGGGATATGAAAGATCCCATGAGGACTTGAGAGCATGTATGCAATGTTTCTGTATAAGTCAGGGATGGAATACATACTGGGAAACAAGTTGCCAGCAGTGACCAGTATAAATTCTGTATAGCTGAATATCACCTTGGCAGTTTCTTTTGCCATTAAAAAGTGTCCATATTGTGTTCTAATACTTTATTGTATTATTATAATATTTTAATCCTGCCCTTCCTTCAAAGAGCTCAGAGTGCCATCCATGCCTCTCTTCCCACCTCCATTTTATTCAGCTCTGTGACGTAGGCCAAATTAAGAGATTGTTATTGGCCCAAGGTCACCTAGTTAGCTTCATGGCTGAGTGGGGATTTGAACCTAATTCCCTCCAGTTATAGTACCACCAATACTCTAGCCACTTTGCTACACTGGATCTCTACTTTTTTAAAAGTGCATTTATTCATTTATTGGCTAACACTTTCTAGCACTGCTTTTTCTTTGACATATTTACCAAATCTCTTTGTTATTCTCTCATGGATAGTGTTAGTTGATTATTTTTGAAGTGTCCTTATCTTCTGCTTGCATGAGTTGATTGACTGTGTATTATTAATTGGCTGCCACTATCCCATGCTCCATTGAGAATACTAAAGTTCTAATCTCTGATCTTTAAACAGTTTCTTATAATGTCATTTTGAAGCTCTCTTGCTTCCTGCATTTTTAAAATGGAAACAAATATCTTCTCGAAATAAGGCACAGTGTCTGGTTCCTCATCTTTGTCGTACACAAGGCAAAACTGAGCATTTTCATATTGTTCAGCCTCTCATCAAGTTTGAGCTGGTTTTGCCTGAGACTGAGTGCCTATTAAGAAATCATGAATAATAAGGAAATAGAGGGTAAGCGGTAAAAAGATTATCGTGTGGACAAAGTATCTGTACATGGAGAGGGCTCAGTAGAACCCACTTTTTTATCTTTCTCTTTGGTATCATCCACTCTATTTAAAAGAGAGCAGTTTCATTTTCCAGAGGGCTGGCAGTGCAGCAAGGATTTTAAATAACAGGATTTGCATGCCCGCATGTGCTGCCAGCCATCTGTAAAATACAGCTTTTAAAATGTGTGTTTTTATTTCGCAAAAGGGGCCACTGAGAAAGTGTGGCCATTTTATGACCAGCCACGCCTGGCCACTACTGTGGCATTTGGCATGTGGGAAGCAACAACTCAAGTTCTGTAGCCCATCAGCTGTGCATAAAACATTTTGCAGCATCTGTATGAAATATTTACATAAGCTCCACAATGTCAGTATGCATCCTGATCTAAGCAAAATGTTAAGCAGAAATGACCTTAATAAATGGAGCAACAATGTAACTGCGTTTTATAGCATATCAACAAGGAACCATGGCAAGCCTGTCTTGAAAGCTGGTGCATGGACAATGCCACTACACACTCAGAAAATGAAGTGGGGAAAGTGTACCATAGTGAATTAAGCAGTATAAAAATGTTAATATTAGGATAATACTGCTATATTAATGCTTGCTGTATGATTAATTAAGTAAATCCGCTCTTAACGGTTTTGTTCAGAGTTCCTATTGTTATAACAAACATGGAGTGTTTGCTTGGCAAGAGGATCTCATATATCTTAAGTAGCCAGAGTATTATACTTTAATTATATAATGATCATACCACTGTGATGTTTCTGCTACCATTTAATTAAAGGAGCAGTTATTCCATGACGAATGAGTACTCTGGCATTAGTTTGATCTTATGTGTTCAATTTTGTTTTATCATTTTTGTTTAATTTACATTTCCTCTGGCCTATGAAACAATGGATGTTTTAACGTATCAGAAATTAAAAACACCTATGTGCCAGACAGTACATGACTTTTAGCAGAAACTCATGGTTTGAGACTGAGACCTAGCTTAGTGAACTACCTGGAAACACCACTGGTGAAGGGTCATAAAGCCCTCACAAAGATGGAATAAGGGAAGCAGCATTGGTCTCTTTGATTGGCAGACAATATGAAGCCCCCGGTTTGGTCAAACCTGGCTGACAGCCACCTGACCTAGATTTTAGTATCATCGCTCACAATTCCAGCTTTATCAGCTCTGCTAAATTATTTATTATTTCTGGTTTTGATGGCCAGATGTGTACATAGACTCCCTTGTGCCCTTGGCAAGGAGATGTATCAGCACCCTGCCATCTCCAGGGGGGAAAAAACCATGACATAATTAATTTACCAAATGACTTTTAAACTAGGTGTCTAACAGCAAGTAAATCACACCCAATTCAGTGGTGCTTACTCTCAGGAAAGTGGGTACACAGGACTGCAGCCTAAATCTGGCAAGCCAGAGGCAAGAACTTCTGACAATACCTCGCTTGCCTTTTCATTACTTCTGAGAATGAAAGGCACTGGTTTTGGAGGTTGCACCTCAGTGCACACTTTTTTCAAAAGTAAGCCCCATTTTAGTCAATGGCCCTTGCTGTCTGGTAAACATGCAGTGATGCACAAGCTGGAAATTGGTCAAGGTGGGAAAGAAGCCAGGGAAAAACTGTCCATAAAGAATACAGCTCACACCTATTTTGTATTTGGGAATGTGTTTCCACAAAGCTCCAAGCCCTACTGCGGCATCCATTTAATGGTTCCAACAACTGCAGCTCAAGAGGAAATCGCCCTAAAAGTATATTCTCACTTGTCGGCATAAAGTTGTGATATATTGTGATAATAAAGAACTCTGAAATGCAAAAGCAGCATTCTGAATTAAAACAAATTGCTTCTTGTTTAATCTAGATCTCTGCATCATGATTTGACTTTGCAAATGCTAATGTCAGCTTTGTTGGTTTTCTCTTAACATTTCCAGCAACTTGATTTCCACAGCTTGCACAGGCAGTTTGGAAATTAAAAAGACCATGTCCAAGATAGCTATCACAGAATGCAGTCAAAGCATGCATGAGTCACAAACAAAGCAAAATAACGTCGGCGGATTAAGTGCAAAAAATATGAACAGACTGAGGAAGACATTCCTCAGAAATGAAATGTGAATATAAAAGTAGATCCCTGCATAATTGGAAGTAGTGGTAAGATTCAAAATACTGTATTCAGTATAAATATTTAGCATAAATTATACTAAATGCATTATATCCACACTGATTTCAGATTGTTTTAAGAAAATATTAGATTTAGGTCTACTGTCCTCTCCTCACTTAAACCCATGCTAGCAAGACAGAGGGGAAATGGCTGTCGGATTTCCTTGCAGATATTCATGAAGCACCTACACTTGTTTTTCAGGTAGGATAAGGGGGAATAGATGTGAAAGGGGAAAATAACTTAAGTTGGATTCTCCAAATATGAAAGCACAGGTGTTGTGAATCAATATGCTGTTTGTCGGAAGCTTCTCTAATACTTTAACACAAAAGGGGAGTCAACAGCTGGAAGCAACTGCAGTGGCAAGGAGCATAGCTGCTCTGGAAACAGGCAGTGTCAAAACACACCTCTGCTACAGCAATGCTGTCACCTCATGTTCACCCAGAAATCTCAGCACAGGCTTTTTCTAATAGCGCTGAAGGAAAATTTTCAGCGGCAAACATGTCATCTGTGACATAAATTTGACAGAGGTCACTGAGGAATTCTTTTTATATCAGTGGGAAGCATTGCTTGAAAGCAGACAGAGCTTCCTATGGCTATGCATTTGCATTTTGTTTACAGTTGTGTGCATGCATATATAGCGTCTTATCTCTAACTCTAAATATCCAATAAAATTATATTGTTCTTTCCATAAGTGTTCAGATACGGTTTCCTGAAAAATACTGCAGAGGATCTAACTCCCCCCCCCCCAAAAAAAATTACACTTATTTGCAGAACTGAAAAATAACTGGGGCAACATGGAATGGAAATGATAGCATTTCAAAATAAGTACTAAAACGTCATTTTTTCCACAATCTAAAAGAAAGCTGGGCAATAAGAAAATAAGTGCTGAATCATTATTAATGGTGTTTTTGCTCCCAGCACGCTATTAATGTATCACTATTATAATTGGAATAGTCTCACATCCTAATGTCAAAAAATCCAGTAACATTTTAAAATTGAAAAATGAAAGCATTTGATTAGAACATAATGTTTAGATTCATTTTCTCCATTTGCAGTATGGTTTTTCAACTTAGACTACCACATGCAAGTCACTAATTCTAATGCAGCCAATGTTAGGTTATTCATTGAGATGACAACAGTGCTAATGAAATACATTTTGCATTAATGGCTCAATTATAACACCAAAGATCACTTTGTTCCTGTTAAAACCACTGGTCCCCTCCCCACTGCAAATAGAGGCAAATAGTGAATTAGGTCTATACAATGTTTTAAAATAAGAAAAAGCAGGCTATTCAACAATTTGGGAAATTACAGCTGTATTATATGATTTGGCCTCATGTGAATGTTAAGCTTTATGCTGCATTTATATGTGGCTATATATTAGATTTATCTTCTCTCCTGGTTTTATCCTACATATAGGATGCAATTATCACCTAATGAATCCTTATTACATATAGCATTTGTCTTCTGTAAACTGACTATGCTCCCTCTTTCCTGTCATTTTACTCTTCACAGAAAAATTCTGTAATGAGTTGACACATGTACAGTTTGCTTTTGCTGCAGCTTTTCATTTCATGCATTAATTTACAATAACTTTTGCCATCCATATCATGTGCATGGGCGTTTAACCATGGTGCAAGTTTCTGAAACACGCAAAAAAAAAAAAATCTGTTCCTTTTGTCAGCGCAAGGAACCCAATTTTTCATTGGAGCTCCAGTTCATTTAAATTTATATTGCAATGAACAGCTGACAGCTCTTTGGACTATAACAGAGGCCTTAAAAGAACAAACCAGAGAGGGGAGGAAAAGATAGAGATGGATGGATCTGTCAATTTCAGTTTCTCTCTCGCCCCCTCACCTCCCAGTTTTAAGTTCAGTTCTCCGTTCATTTTGCATCAGTTTCCACATCAGTACAGGTGCCGTACAAAGGCATGACTTCTTACAAGCAGAGAGTAGACACTGCATGACATTTCACAGACAGAATTTGCATGTACGGGTAAGGTGACCCCTTAAGTAAACTGGTCTCAAGCCTTTAGAGATGATTTGGACAGACACAAAGATAAAATACATAATAGTGTGGGACTTACCATACTTTTCTGTGTATAAAACTATCCCTTTTTCTTTAAAAATCATGCTAAAAAGTTGTTGTCATCTTATACATGGGTAGTGCATAGCGTGGACGTTTGATTGGTTGCTGCCATGGCTCTCAGCGGCTATTGTGCATGTTATTGGTGGCTGCGTCAATGGGTGGTGTTGATTGGCTGAGCTGGGCAGGCGATTGGCGATGGGACAGATGGGAGGCGGATTTTGTAATGTGTGTGGGTGAGTGATTTTTAGCAATCCCCCCTTTAAAAAGCTCAATACCCCTGGGTAATCTCCCCCAAAAAAGCTCAACCACTCTGTGCTATCTCCCTCCATTTTCTTAAATTTGAGTCCCCAAAAATAGGGGGTGTCTTATAGACGGGAAAGTATGGTAGTTATCATTCAACTTAGCAGCAAAGTAGAATTGCTTACTTCTGTGCCTTTTATACCTCAAAGATGAGCAAAAATTGAATACATGACAGCATGCCATTTTTTTCCAGCATCAAGGTGCAGTTGTGGGGGAAATGGCACTCTCTGGCTATCACTGCCTAGTTACCAATTGTTGCTATGCTTCACTCAGCATGCTTACCTGAAAGGTGAGGCTGAAAGTGAACAACTGAAGGAAGGAGGGAGCAGAAAAACTACAAAAATAATTGTCTGTTTGAACTAGGAAAATGGGAAGCTGCCTTATACCAAATCAGATCCTTGGTGCATCCAGCTCAGGGCCATCTGTACAACTGGCAGCAGCACTCCAGGATTTTGGGCAGGACTCATCTCCCTTGAGATGACCAGGGCTGAATCTGGGAGCTTTTTCGTGCAAAGCAGATGCTCTACCACTGGCAATAATATTAATAAATGGCAATAATACTGGCAATAAAAATAATAAAAACCCTCACTGGGCTCAACAGTGAAGAGTGCTCCACATTTAACATACCTTGCCATGCATTTACAAGCTAGCCTATATATGTGTGTGTGTTTTAGCTGAAGGGGGGAAAACAAGCTTCATTAAGTAGCTCCTTTTTCAAGTTCAATCATTTCAGGGAGATAAAACTAAAAGACGTGAAAGGATATAGATATAGTAGTCTGGTAGCTTCCTCCTCCACAAACCCTGGTAATAAAAAAAACAAACAGAAAAATCGAAATACTATCAAGGGATAATTTATATGGGGATGCCTGAGTTGGGCAGAATCTTCAACGCTTTTCCTGTGCTCTGAGAGAACCTGTGATATGTGATGGTATAGATTTTTATAGCTCCTTCCCCAGAAAGCTGTATGGTGTTTGATGTTCCTGAAAGTTAGGTCACCTAAAAGATACTGCATGTCCATCTGGATCTCAAGTAGGAGCCCCTGAACCATGTACTGATCATTCAAAAATGAATGTATATTTCCTATGGAAGTGAAGACAGCAAATTATGTATATAGATGGAAGGACATTTACAAGAGACATAGGTGAACTCGGCCCTCCTGATGTTTTGGGACTACAACTCTCATCATCCCTAGCTAACAGGACCAGTGGTCAGGGATGATGGGAATTGTAGTCCCAAACATCTGTAGGGTTGAGTTTGCCTATGCCTGATTTACAATATCATTAACACAGCCACTTTTAAAATCATACAATCAAGGTGGCAAAAGTGACCCCCACCCTGTTAGGTTTCAATATGGTTATGTATAGAAAAGGTTTAAGTAAATGATTCCGAAATAGATTATGATTAAATATGTTTAACATTTAGATTTAGAGGGGGAATTAGCTATTCCTGGAGAGGTAGTGCTTGATTTCCTTTTTCCATATTATATTCATGAGACTTTTTTTTTGCAGACAGTGGCAGCTTTAATCAGTCTCTAGTATCCAACTGATAAAGTGATTTCCTTGGCTGCGTACTGTCTGTTTTTTGTACAGCTCTGACCTTTGCATGTTAGATTGTTGCTGCTCTCAAGTGAGCTTTATACCATGCACACAGTTTCTTGCTCTCTTGGTTTAATTTATTACCTTCATCAAAATGCAGTGGCAATATTAAGTTCAGTCGTAGCGTTTGCTACTTTTGTTAAATCTGCTGCCTACCCAAACCATTGCATTATCCTTTGCCACTCATAATTTCCCCAAGATTAAAATTTAGATTACGGTTAATCGAACAATTATAGCTGCCCTCCTTGGAAATAGACACTTCCCAGTTCTAGCCAAGGGGCAGTTTCAGGTATCCCCAAAGCTACCTCCATGTGTCCAGGAAGGAAATATGGGAGGTTAATGGAGGTAACCGGAAGAGCAAAATTGTGTTGATCCAACCTGCAACCTTTTTTGAAATGAGCAGTTTTTACATAGAACAATTTAATAATTTCTCAAGGATTACATTGATGTAGAGAGCATCAATCAACAAACCAACTCCTGGGGTGGGGGCAGTTGCCATTCCTGCTCCCTTTCCCTGTATTTGCCACTGCCTTGTTTCACCCTTGGCCATTTTGAAAGCTCTGAACGGAGAAGATGCACAATTGCTGTTGCCAAGCAACCTTAATGACACTATTTTGTGCACCTCCAGATAGTGCGGTCCTGTACATCTCTGCTCAGAAGTAAGCTCCATTGAATTTCTGGGAAAGTGTGCTCACTGCATATATGACTGTCCAAATATAAAGAAGAGGGGGAACTATTTTGACATGTTTATGTGCAAGCTTTATATAGAATAAGTGTTAAGGTAATGGGGTAATATGATCTTTGTCATGCAATGTGGTCCTCTGAGATGGTCAGGAGCATCAAACCCGGAGGGCCAGGACCCTTGAGCAACAGCAGGAGCTAAGTCCGCTATGTAGTAAAACAAGGCACTGAGGCAGCAGCTGCAGAACAATGTCATAAATTGCAATAAAGCTGGATATTGGAGCAAAAGATCTGAGCCTCCAGGCATGGTAATGAAATAAGAGCACATTGAAGCGAGAGCATCTTTGTACATCTTTTGCCCCAGTTGAGGCCTGGAGTACCCAGGAGCCCAGAGGCTAATTCCTGAATCCTGTCTACCTGCACCTGAATGAAATACCTGGAAGGAACAGGATTCTATACTTTCTTTTTTTTTAATGATATTTTATTCAAATTTCAAAAAAGAGTTTACAGAAATAATAAGATAATAAAGAAAGAAAACAAACAATAAAAAATACAGAGTAGAAAAAAAGAAAATAGAAAAAACAGTAAAAAAAAAATAAGTCCATCTTTCAATGTCTTACTTTTCATTCACTTGTTTCCCTGACTTCCTCACACCTTCCTTTTTTGTATTCCATTTCGAATGGTTAATTCAGCAAATCCTTTCCCTCTTTGTTTTTATCTTAGTTCTTTATCTTGACATATTATAACCTTATAGTTTCATCTATTTAATAAATCATTTTTACATACTCCTTTTTAACATTGTTACTAAAACCGCTTCATTTCATTCCAACATCATTTTAACATTCATTAATTTTCCAGTGTTTCTGTAAATAGTCCTTAAATTTCTTCCAATCTTCTTCCACTGACTCTTCTCCCTGGTCTCGGATTCTGCCAGTCATTTCCGCCAATTCCATATAGTCCATCACTTTCATCTGCCATTCTTCCAGAGTGGGTAAATCCTGTGTCTTCCAATACTTTGCAATAAGTATTCTTGCTGCAGTTGTGGCGTACATAAAAAAAGTTCTATCCTTCTTTGACACCAATAGGCCGACCATGCCCAGGAGAAAGGCCTCTGGTTTCTTCAGGAAGGTATATTTAAATACCTTTTTCATTTCATTATATATCATCTCCCAGAAAGCCTTAATCCTTGGGCACGTCCACCAAAGGTGAAAGAATGTACCTTCATTATCTTTACATTTCCAGCATTTATTATCGGGCAAATGATAGATTTTTGCAAGCTTGACTGGTGTCATGTACCACCTGTATATCATTTTCATAATATTCTCTCTTAAGGCATTACATGCCGTGAATTTCATACCTGTGGTCCACAACTGTTCCCAGTCAGCAAACATAATGTTATGTCCAACATCTTGTGCCCATTTAATCATAGCAGATTTAACCGTTTCATCCTGAGTGTTCCATTTCAGCAGCAAGTTGTACATTCTTGAAAGTATCTTAGTTTTGGGATCTAACAGTTCTGTTTCCAATTTTGATTTTTCCACCTGGAAGCCAATTTTTTTGTTCAAATTGTAAGCCTCCCTTATTTGATAATAATGAAGCCAATCTCACACTTTATCTTTTAGTTTCTCAAAACTCTGCAATTTCAATTTATCTCCTTCTTGTTCCAAAATTTCCCAATATTTCGGCCGTTTGGCCTCCATATTGAGCTTTTTCTGAGCCTTTGCTTCCATCGGTGACAACCACCTTGGGGTTCTATTTTCAAGTAGGTCCTTATATCTTATCCAGACATTAAACAGTGCTTTTCTGACAATATGGTTTTTGAATGCTTTATGTGCTTTAACCTTGTCATACCACAAATATGCATGCCACCCAAAAACGTTATTAAAACCTTCTAAATCCAAAATGTCTGTGTTCTCAAGAAGCAGCCATTCTTTCAACCAGCAAAAAGCTGCTGATTCATAATAGAGCTTAAGGTCTGGCAGGGCAAATCCACCTCTTTCCTTCACATCAGTTAATATTTTAAATTTTTTTCTGGGCTTCTTGCCCTGCCAGACAAATCTAGAAATATCTCTCTGCCGCTTCTTGAAACAGTCCATTTTGTCCAAAATTTGCAATGATTAAAACAAAAATAACATTCTTGGCAATACATTCATCTTTTTAACAGCAATTCGGCCTAGCAAGGAAAGCTTCAAATTTGACCATATTTCTAGTCCTTTTTCACTTCTGCCCAACATTTCTCATAATTGTCTTTAAATAAGTTTAAGTTCTTAGCGGTCATGTTAACCCCCAGATATTTTACCTTCTTAACCAATGTTAAACCTGTCTCCTTCTGAAACCTCTCTTTCTCAATCGGTGTTAAATTTTTCTCAAGTACCTTAGTCTTTAACTTATTCAACTTAAATCCTGCCACTTGACCAAATTCTTGAATCAATTCCAATACTCTTTTGGTACTAGATTCTGGCTCCTGTAACGTCAATACTAAGTCATCTGCAAAAGCTTTCAATTTGTACTGTTTGGCTCTGACCTGTATACCTTTAATCAAACGATCCCTTCTGATCATATTTAGCAAAACCTCCAGGACTGAAATAAAGAGCAATGGGGAAATTGGGCAGCCTTGTCGTGTCCCTTTCTCTATCTTAAATTCCTCTGTCACCACGTTGTTAACAATTAGTTTAGCTTTTTGTTCTGAATAAATTGCACCTATACCATTTTCAAAACCTTGACCAACCCCCATCCCCTGAAGATTTTTCTTCATGAAACTCCAAGAAATGTTGTCGAAAGCTTTCTCCGCATCTACAAATATTAATACTGCTTTGGTGTTGATATTCACTTGCAATTTCTCCAAAATATTAATTATGTTTCTCGTGTTGTCAGACAAGTGTCTACCCGGGAGAAAGCCAGCTTGGTCTTTATGTATCTCCTCCACTAATACTTTTTTTAATCTCTTAGCCAAAATACCTGCAAAAATTTTATAATCCACATTAAGCAGGGATATGGGGCGGTAGTTCTTAAGTTGTGTCTTTTCGGACTCAGTTTTCGGTATAAGTGTAATATAAGCTTCTTTCCACGACTCTGGCACTTTTCCCCCCTCCAAAATTTCATTACAAACCTCCTTTAGTGGTTGAATTATCCAATCTTTCAGGGATCAATAGTATTTTGAGGTTAGACCGTCCGGCCCTGGAGATTTCCCAACTGCATATTCTGGATGGCACCTTCCACCTCCTGTTCTGTAAGTCAGTCTGGGAAAGCAGCGGGGAGAGAGGAAGTATGGATGAGCCCTTAAAATTTGTTTCACGAGCGTATCCACGTCCCTGGATAGGGGTATGTGTTTTGCATGAGGCTGTGCACCTTTCCTTTCTTACATTAGCCCTACATAGCTGTAGTAAGCTTCCATGGAACCAGACTATGCACATGTGTCTTAAGGCAGTGCTGTCGTGCTGAGAGGGAACAAGCAAGAGAGAATACAAAATCAACTTTCTGTTTTAGGGTAAGCAACCATTTTACACAAGGAGATATCTGCTCATGGGATTTTGATGGTTACTTATAGACGAAGTTTGATGTGTAAACTGTTCACATGTATCATTTTTGCCCCTCTGGATGTGAGCAATCAAGTTTATCAGAAGACTTTCATAGAATTATCCAGTGAACCATTTGCTAGTATGAACACACACACACACACACACACACACACACACACTTACTTCCAGAAAGTTTACATATCTTCTCTACAGAGTATTTTGATCCTCATAGCAATTAAGCTCACCTTCTCGATATATCTTGTTACAATACACTACAGAGATTTTAAAGAATAGTTTTCTTTAAAAAACAAAAAGAAAATCCTGTAAGTATGGCTGTTAAAAGAAGAATTCAGTAATAAAATTATAAAAGGCATAGCCTGAAGAAATGTATTGCTTATCATAATTTAACCACATTAATATCTGGTTTCAATTATACCATGGTTTAATCTTTTGTACATAGATAATTCTGTGAATGCTTAATAGGGAATTTAACCAATGACAGAGTTATGGACAGGGCCTATGTACTGTATCAGAATGGGCAACTTGTAGCCCAAATACTTCTCAGTCATTCAGCAAACCCAGGAACTGAATCCAGTTGTCAGAAGGTTTGTCATGCATGGCCAGCAGCAGAGTTGCTAATTGCCCAGAAGTATGTTCTAGCTGGCCAAATTTTTGCTTTGGGACCAGTTCCCAATAGTAGCATAGACATGTCTGCATGTCTGCTACATTCGGTCTCTAAAATTATCCCTGTATCACTGGTTGATAGAAGCAAGGGCCATGGCTGTTTGTTTACTCACTAGTTATAAAAAATGGTGTGCACCTCGGGAAATAGACAAATTTTGCGCTCAACCTGCCCCAAACTGATGGACTCTGTCCCAAGAGTGGCAAGAAATCTGGGCTTCTTTGCCTCTTGTATATAGTGGATTGGCTCAGGGATCCACCCACACATGTTCCAGGTTTTAAAATTTATTTCCATAGCAGGCAGTCCTAGTAAATAGGCATTATATATGTTTTCCACAAGCTGCTCACAGACCTTTAAGACTGCATACAGGATTGTCTTATGCAAGCATATATTTTGGATTCATATCCCTCCTCTAAACACCACAGAGAAGCATGAAACAAAGTGCAATTAAAATACAGTAATCATTTAAATGGGATAATACGATGAAAAAAGGAGAGGACATTTATATTACTACACAAAAAAACTTAAGTATTTCATACATAGGAAGAGAAAGTCATGAACTCCAAGCAGGTAAAATTTATATCCAATATATATGGAGTATTGCTGCCTTTGTTTTTAAGGTCTTGCATAGACAGTTTTTGATAAACCAACAAATAGGTGCTTAGTTAAGTATTAAATGGGAAGAAGCAGAAAGTTATTTTACTTAATAACTGAAAACAAAGAATCAAGGTGACTTGCTCATTTCTTAGCTCCTGCATTTTGGCCTAAATTTAACTTGTGTTAATTAACTTGTCAGCACCTGTGTATGAAAAATGTAAACAATTTCTTGGCTGCAAGCTGTATGTTTTGCAACTAAACAAAAAGCATCTGAGCGGTAATTTTAGCTGAAGTGTTCTTCCTGTGGGTTATTAATACATCACTGTAATTTCTTGATGGAATTCTTCCATTGTGTTTAACTTTGTGTATATGTGTGCGTGTGGTCTTCTCATGGGTTGGCCACTGTAAGAACAGAGTGCTAGACTAGGGGAAGTCATGACCTGATTCAGCAGGTCTCTTCCGTGTGTGTGTGTGTGTGTGTGTGTGTGTGTGTGTGTGTGAGAGAGAGAGAGAGAGAGAGAGAGAGAGAGATACATATCTGGAGTTAAACATTTTTGAAATGCACTTAAATGTTATGCCACTAATCTGTTTTGAATATGATGAAGGATAATGAACAACATATTGTTTGCCACTTTTTAATATTTGAGAATCTAGGTGCAATCTGTTTCATTTTGACCTTGTTACCATCCAACAGATAACTTTGTCAGATACCTGTAATACTCCAGTTGTACTCTTTATTTCAAACAGAAATTGAAGTTAAAAAGTTTGACTCCCAATTAAAATTGAATCAGCAGATTAGTTTCTCCCATGCTGCTCTTGCAGAATATATATCTTCTTTCAGGCAGAGAATTTTAAACACTGGTTCTCCATATTTGTTTAATACATGTGGTAACTCAGAAATAGTTGAGGGCATAATTTCATGTGTAAAACAAGATGCCCTTTTATTAAATGGTAAAATGCCTCATTTTATTTCGTTGTATGTTTCAATTTTTCCTAAACCTAAAGGGAAAGGTACCTTAAAGAGTAATAGACAATGGTGGTTCCATTTGTTTATTCCTATTTTTTTCCCTAGCCACATACAATTTAGCTGTGAAAATGGTGATGAAATATATTCTATGACCCTGAAGTTATAGGGAATTTATGCTTCAGTGGTTGCCATGCTTGAAAATGACAGGTAATGCATTACGCTTGCTGTGGAAAGGAAGGTAAAGTATGAGTCTAACGGCCTTCATAGGCATTTACCTATGAAGATAGAATAGCTGTTATAAACTTCTAGAAGGATTCATTGTCCAGTCTGACTTGTACAGACAGCAGCTTGATTTTTATGTAGTCTGTGCCATCTTGAATCTGACTAGACAGGGGTAGTGCTGCTGCTTTATGACTCATTAGCCGCCATGCCCAGGACTGAACACAAAAATGGTTGATGGATCGAACTTGGTGTCATGGTGATGAAGGCAGCCTTCGCAATTGATGTTTAATGGTATATTACAGAGAGGTTTTCTCAGTAAAATGCTCCAATTATTTTCTTATCTGTCTACCTTAACGAGCTAGAAATAATTCATAAGGAAGTTAGTGAATCAGTTATAAAGTCCTTTTCCTGCCCTAATTCAGCTCGATGGCTAAATTTAGGTTGTTATTTAATGAGCAAAGCTGCTTATGAGGCCAAACTCCAAGATTCTTTACCTTACTATCGATCCGTAAAAGAACACATTTACCTCTGTCATTGTGTACTGTATAGTTCTAGAATGGCAAAACCGCTTAACACCTGACCTTCAAAACTTGTAGGTGTTTATCTTAAAGGTGTTTTCACAAGTGATGGTAAAAAAAAGCCTATTCATATCTAGAGAAATGTGCCACTTGAAAATACTAGCTCAGGATAGAAGGTGGGGAAAAAGCTAATTTAAAATCAACCTCACTTATAAAGTGGGAAAATGGGAAAAGGTGATTTAAAGTACACAAGGAACCTTTTTGTCTGTGGATTCAGAATTCTTCCCCCTATCTGCTACTTCTCTCTCTTCCCTAAACTGTAGTCCATTTCCTAAAACAGGGATGACATGGCTAACCTTTTTTGGGCTGAGGGCCACAAAGATCCAGGGCAAACCTTTTGGGAGCCACATGTCAAAGTGGGTGTGGCTGGAGTGTAAAGATAGGTGTGGCCAAAGTTTTAAAGCGAGCATAACCAAAGCCAAAATTCCTCTCTCCCTTATTTATTGATTCAATATGTTATCAATAATTAAATTTACTGAGCTATATGCACTCCACCCCTTATTCTGTTAAATTCTTCTGCTGTTCCATTTTAGGTTCCCACACTCCCTTCCCTCCTTATTCCATGTTAAATCAACTCATTTGTGCCCAGTAGTTGGGAGTGGGGGTGGGGAAGGAGTGGAGCAAAGGGTCTTTCTTCACTTCCTACCTGCAAATGAAAGGAGACAGTTTCCTCCAATCTCCTCCAATGAAAAAACCCTCAAAGACAGGTGGAGTTTTCCTGGCGAGCTGTCCCTCCCCTAGAAAAACTCTCTTCATTATTACTTGATGGACAATTCCACTGCATTGCTCCAGAAGCACCTACTACTGTGCTATTCAAGGCAGAAAGCCACAGTGAATCAGGACAGAAGGCAAAAGCGTTGCTATTCACCATTGTCTGTTGAGCAAGGCGTTGGAGAGGTCCACATCACCAACGTTGCTCTAGTCTTGAGTGGAGAGGTTTGAAAACTCTTTGCTCACACTAGCACCCTGAGAGGGCTCAACAGACCACCTGCTGCTCAGCATCACCTCCTGCTCACATTTGCACCAATGCAGCAGCTGTATTGTTGGGGGGGGGCATCAGTAATTGCTTCATGCACAGATATGGTCCGTGGATTAGTCCACCCCCTGGTCTTAAAATGAGGTTATCCCTCTTCCAGGCTCCATTACCAGAGGTCAGCACAGCTGTAAAGAAATCAGCTATAGGGAGGTTTCCTTCAGAGGAAGAAGTAGTGGATGAGACTTGCCTGTGTGTGCTTTTTATGCTTTTAAATTGCACTCTGCCCCTGCTTTACATGTGACTGCTCAAAGTCACATCTTCCTCCATGCATAGTTACAGGTAGGTAGCCGTATTGGTCTGCCGTAGTTGAAACAAAATAAAAAATTCTTTCCAGTAGCACCTTAGAGACCAACTAAGTTTGTTATTGGTATGAGCTTTCGTGTGCATGCACACTTCTTCAGATACAAAGATCTCAAAGTAGCTGTCTTATTATAAAAGAATTTCAGAAATAGACTGGAAAGAGAAGTTGCTGAATTGCAACTTATTACCAAACTTAAAACCATGGAGAGACCTATTCTGAATAGAGACATTGGATTCTTCTCTCATTATACATGATAAAGCTATTTTTAGCCATCTCACCCCTTGCTTTTTCCTGTAAGACTAATTGCAGTCGTTAACAGTCGTCAACAGGTTTACCACACCTATCAGCCAATCACCCATTCCCACCACCCTTCTGAGTAATACCCCTCCCCACCCTCTCACTATATATATAACAGAAGTCACCAGACTTCCGTTTCAGTGTATCTGAAGAAGTGTGCATGCACACGAAAGCTCATACCAATAACAAACTTAGTCTCTAAGGTGCTACTGGAATGAATTTTTTATTTTGTTTCTTCCTCCATGCAGTTTGGCCCATCAGATGAGCATGAAGTGCTTGAATTGAACTTCTGATGACCTAACCCAGTGATAAGTTCATTACATGAGTTTCAGAGAAAGCCGATTAAATCTTGCAAATATAGCAAACAAAATTAATAGCACTCTCTAATTTGAGATAATTATTTTATCTCGCAGGCAGTTGCTTAGGGAAATTCTTATTTAATGGCATGTTTCCGATTACACATGGACATTATCATTGACATGATACAGCAGCAGTGAAGAGTCTAAACGTTTATTGTAAAAAATCATGAAGTCGCTTTGATTTTTTTTTTAAACAGCAGTTGTTAAACATTCCTCAAATGATTGAGTTTCTGCCTGCAGAAGTCTTTCTAATCGCTCAGCTCCATCATGTCTGGCCACCTCACACCTCGCCCCACCAACTTCTTTTAATAGATTGGGGAGGGTGTACTGTTCATGCAACAGCTGTGAGATGAAGCAACAGCTGCATTTGCTTACACATCAAGAAGTGTCACAGAAAAAGCTAATGTGGTACACTCAAGTGAAAAACAGCTTTTCATAGTGTGGTGGCTTTCTTTCTTGATGTGGGAGTCTGCAGATGGTAAAACACCTACCATGACTGTGCAAATCAACTAAAAATCTGGTTGACCCAACTTCATTTATCAAGTAGCTCAACATCTACTTTTAATGGTCACCTCTTACTTAAACTAAAACTTGGACACAGCCCAGAATTGTTTTTGAAGTGTGCTACTGAATTATTATTATGGGGGGGGGGTGTCTATAGAGAGTATGAAAAGCCTGGATACAAATACTCTCAAATCCTCTCAAAACTGAGTACTAAAGATAATTAATGTCTTAATAGGTGGTTTTGAACCTGGGGCAGAAAGTAATCAATAAGGGACAAGGGAATTGCTCAGCTTCAGTCCTGAGGCCAAAGTACTGTTGCAATTTATTCATTCAATTTATGTCCTACCACATGCTATAAAATACAAAAAAGCGCCTCAGGGTAACTCACAACAAATAAATGTGAGGTTTCAAAGCAATCTTGGTGGCTCCTGTTTGGCAAACATCTGAGGAATTTTGAAGAAAGCAATAGGAATCTCATGAAAAGTCGCAAATTTCTGATAGGGAAATTTCTGCTTATCTGGGATGGACAGAGCAGGGAGTGGTTGTCACTCCCCTGTGTAGTTGGCAGCCTTCACTACATCAATCGGTCACAAGCTGTGCAGGCAGGCTTGCTGAAAACGTGCAATGGATTTACATCAAGGATCTGCATCCAATCATTGCTCCCTGACACATGTCCACTGCATATCCTCCCGTTTTTGCAATCATGCTTTTCTCCTTCAGGCTTTGTTGGTGTTGGCTAGACAGGGTGGACAAACTTCAAACCTAATCTGAGATCTAAAGCACGAATCGGGCTTGACAGTTGGTTAGAGTACATCCAAAAGAAATATTTCTTTTCTTTTTCTTTTTCCCGGGAAACCCATAGAAGTGCTTCAAGCTTAATAATAAAACTAAGGCCAGAAATTCAGGCCGGTGTAATGAATTTCACTTGGCAGTGTTCCAAAGGTGATTCCAATGAACCATGAAGCAATCTGCTCTAACAACAAGGTATATATACCTGGCCCTGCTAAAAATTGAAATAGCATTTTTTTGAATGGCTTCCTGATGGAGTTGCTAGCGAGGCATTTTTTTTTAGCAAGAAATGAATGGTTAATTAAAAACACCTAGAAAATGATACATACAATGTCATGTGTAATTTCTAAGGCATTGTTTAATTTCTAACCTCTTTTTTTGGTGGGGGGGGAATGGTGAACTAGCTGATTTCTATTTGCATTTTCTCATCAAGGTGTGAATAGATGACATACTCATCTTCTCTTTCTTTCTCTCTCCTGCCTCCACCGGCCTGCAGCTGGGATGACAGCAGTTCAGTTAGCAGTGGCCTCAGTGATACTTTGGATAACATCAGCACAGATGATCTGAACACAACATCATCGGTCAGCTCTTATTCCAATATTACTGCCTCTTCAAGAAAGAATGCACATACCCATGTAGGTGTTGACATTTTCTGCTCTGTCTGGCACTGGCAGCCTGATGAATCCAGGCCACTGCTTAGGGGCTTTATTGCTTATTTTTCCATTTCACTATTGCACACACACAATTTTCCCTCCTTTTCCAAATGTCCTTTTTATTTATTTTTGCAGGGTGGTTTATTTTTCTTTCTTTGCAATAACCGCAATCCTCCTAAGCCTCTCCCAGCATAATTTGCAGATATAATTATGGAAATCTGATGATACAGTGACATCATAAAACCACAATGAAACAGTTAATTGAATACAAAGACAAACAAGCCCCAACTTCTGTGCATGTATCTTTGTGTACCAAAGAGGAAGACCTGTTTCCTCATCAAGGGCCTGTGGAGAGTCATAAACACTGCTGGAGTTTAATGGCGCTATCACATTTTCTATTGCTCACAGCTTGAAATTTCTAGGAACTTCTGTACTTTATTCTGATGAAGAGGGGGTGGTTTAAAGGTAAAGTGTCATGCTATTCGAGATTATCACACCCCTTTTATAAATGCAAGCGCCATGTGTAAGGATACAGATCGCAGCCCGGCTATTTTAAAGAGCTGTTGTGCCCTATGTTGGTCTATTGGCCCCTAATGAGAGCCACATTTCAGTCAAGCCAATTATTGCAGCACTGACAACTTTGGTAAGCATATTGCAAACTTTTGACACATTTGAATCTGCTTCTTGTTTTCTGTTTTTGGCGCATGAGCCCAAGGCTCTTAAAAATAAACATGAAATCAAGCTAAAGAGACCCTGTTCATTGTTCCTGTTTTAAAGCCATTGGAAAGAAGTCACCTTATTGGTTTGAGCTTATAACTTTACTCTAACAAGACTCCCGCCCCAGGCCTCAGGCAAGCTCTACATGGGCCTGGTTATAAGCAGCATTTGGTAACAGCCACAATTGGTACCAATTGTTGCAAATTATTATCAGCTGGCTATTGTAAGTGAATGCGGTGCGAAGGACATCCTCTGTAGATGCCCCAGTTTCCCATAGGCACAGCATCCATATGCAGAAGATTCCCATAGACTCAGCAGAAGCCTGCCACCTTCTCACCCCACCATATGTGCATATAGGCACATGGGGAGATGGTACAAGAGGCTATTAGGGGGAAACGGGAAGGCTGGACAGACCCCCCTGTTTGCACCACCAACCTCTATGACATGTGAGTGAATTTAACTGAGTAGAGTAGGAGATCTGATCCTCCATTCCAACTAACAGCTGGTTGTGCAACCTGCCCATGCGCACCTGTAGGTAGAGGAAGGTGGCACTTAAGGATATCCTCTCCATGCAAGGACTATGCCTGCATGGTCTGCATTGTGCCCTCTGGGTTGTAAATACTGAAGGCAACAGCTTTGGATCAGAAATTCAGAAGCATTCAGGGGTGGAGGGCTGCAGCAGTACACCCAGATACATTTACTTAGTGGTATTAACATTAATAGGCTTATACTAATAAGATTCCAGGTTAACTCGTTATGTAATTCTAAGTCCATTGGACCAGTTTCATCATGCCAAGATTTGGGTGTTGGAGTCTGGAAAAATCTGGAGCAAGAGATTATTCATTTTTAATGTTCTCTAGCTTTCCATTTTATGGGGGCCATTGTCTTAGGGTCTCTTAGGCAATGTTGATGTTCTAATCCAGGCTTCCTCAACCTCGGTCCTCCAGATGTTTTGAGACTACAATTCCCATCATCCCTGACCACTGGTCCTGCTAGCAAGGGATCATGGGAGTTGTAGGCCAAAAACATCTGGAGGGCCGAGGTTGAGGAAGCCTGTTCTAATCAAGGGGATTCAGGCAGATATGGAAGCTTCAGAGAAACACTGCTTCTTTTGGATAGGTTTTTTTTTTAAAAAAAATTTAAATAAAAATTAATTGACATTTACAAGCCAGTGTTGCTTCAAGCTAATAACATTTGAGACATCTCCCTGAAATGACACCATTAGTGCCAGCAGTATAAGTAGTGTTGTTGTTCATAAAATTAGTGGGGAAAAGCTTCTCAGAGAGACTATTAAGCATTTGGAGCTAGGGAAGAAAGATGTTAAAGTGAATCTTTGTTTCCTCCTCCTAATCCCTGCACTCTCATGCCATAATGAAAGAAAATAAAAGCCAGACAATTACTGAGTAATTTTCATGATATCAATTCCTCATAGCTGAAGACTGATTCAGAGAAACGTTCAGTAACAGATGGCGAACCGTGGGGCAGCAGCGAGGAACTGAAGAAACCAGAGGAAGATTTTGACAGCAACATTGACGGCAGTGGCAAATGGAAGGGCCATCCCTCTGGAGCGCTTGAAGATGCTGAGAAGGGGGGCCAGAAAACCTCTCTGTCTGTCTCTCAGACTGGCTCCTGGAGAAGAGGCATGACCGCACAAGTAGGAGCAGCGCCATCTAGGCACAAAACAGGAACAAGCACTCTCAAGACGCCTGGTAGGAATGCGCATCATCAGAAACTGAACTTGCAGTCGGTTGTGCAAATTGCTCCAAGTTATTGTTCTTATTCATAAGACCCTGAGAATGGGTTAGGGAAATTTCCACATGACATCTTCTCTTTTTGAGTAGAAAGAGGCAGCTATAGAGTTCTAGAGAGAATTAGAGTTGCTATTCAGGTAATTGCTAAGCGTGAGATGTATGAGTTGGGCTGGTAATAAGGAAGGTTCGGCCTTTGTGAAAGATTACTTTAAAATAGCACTATGCATGTTTGTGTTAGTAACGAGTGACTAAAAATTGATAGATGAACGAAATGAAAATCAATAGACACATTTTAGTTCGTTGGACGCCACATCTGAAACCTGCAATTATTCCTAAGTAATAGGCCCGAGGTGTTTCCAACAGCTTTTAGTACAAGCTATAAGGCTACGCCAACCAAATTTAGCTAAGTGTTATTATTAACTGCAAACAGCTAATAATGGTTGCATGTGTCGGGATAGACAATAACAATGAATTTTAATGTGAGTGGTGATGAATATATTATAATTCGGTATGCTGGTTTCACAATGCTTGGAATTACAAGCATACAATATTTTACAAGTCATAGGAAGGATCCCAACTTACCAATGCAATACAATTAAAGAAAGCAGATCGGCTCTTACTTCACAATAATACGTTCTGGGCCAAAACTAACGGAGCCAATTTCAACAAAAATAAATATAGCATTATGTACTTAGGAAGCAAAAATCAGGTACAGAAGTACAGAATAGGTGACACCTGAACAGCAGTGCAAGTGAAAAGCATCAAGGGTTTTTAGTAGAATACTTGTAATTCTAGGTTCCATCATGTGAATTATAAGTCTGGATCACAAGTAGTAATAGTGCCATTCTGTTTTTCCTTATACGGCGTTTCCGTGCGGCTCTGGTTTCCGTCACGGTGTTCCGTTGCGCCAGAAGCGGTTTAGTGATGCTGGCCACATGACCCAGAAAGCTGTCTGTTGGCAAATGCCAGCTCCCTCAGCCTGAAAGTGAGATGAGTGCCGCAACCCCATAGTCGCCTTTGACTGGACTTAACCGTCCGGGGGTCCTTTACCTTTACCTTACAATATTAATAGCAAATGATTTCTGGCTCAAAGCAAGTGTATATTATTTGAGGGGAAAGGTGGTATAGGCATCTGATTGGCCACTGTGAGTAGTTCAGAACTCCACCTAAATTGAGTTTAACTGAACTCTCTGATGAAATGGTCTCCATAGGTTCTGACTGCTTCCAAACATCCTGACAGGGTCTTGTGAATTTGTGTATATGGGTTTAAAAACTGAATCAGTTCATTGCTGTACATGGGTGAGTGAAGTATGCAGACATCTATGGTCCATTTAATGTTAATAATGGGGAGGTATGGCAGGGGGGGGGGGAATGTAGTTCAGTGAATCAACCAGAATATCTCAAGCGATCTATGGCCATTGACAAAATGAGTACAGTGCATGGTGGAATTCTGCCTGGCAGTTTTACACACCTCTCATCCTGAAATGCCAGTAGGGGCCAAACCACTTCTCTCTTACAAAAACCATAACAAAACTATCATTCTACGTATTTGCATATATTACTGAAAATGTACTGCTGCAAATATGAATTACTACAAAAACTCTGCTTTCTGTTAGGAAAAACAGACGATGCAAAGGCTTCAGAAAAAGGAAAAACTCCCCTCAAAGGAGCTTCTATCCAGCGCTCACCTTCAGATGCAGGGAAAAGCAGTGGCGATGAGGGGAAAAAGCCACCCTCGGGCATTGGCAGGTCAACAGCTACCGGTTCCTTTGGTTTCAAGAAAGCTGGGGTTGGCTCTTCAACCATAATCTCTGCAAGCGGTGCAACCATAACAAGTGGATCGGCAACCTTGGGGAAGATGCCCAAATCTGCAGCTATCGGTGGGAAGTCCAATGCAGGGAGGAAAACCAGCCTAGATGGCTCACAGAATCAAGACGACGGCGTGCTGCACGTGAGCTCAAAGACTACCCTGCAATACCGAAGTTTGCCGCGCCCTTCGAAGTCAAGCACAAGTGGGATTCCTGGCAGAGGCGGACACAGGTCAAGCACCAGCAGCATCGACTCCAACGTGAGCAGCAAGTCTGCAGGGGCCGCCGCTACCAACAAACTGAGAGAACCTACGAAGATTGGCTCAGGGCGCTCCAGCCCTGTTACCATCAACCAGACAGACAAAGAGAAGGAAAAAGTGGCCGTTTCTGATTCTGAGAGTGTGTCGCTGTCCAGCTCTCCAAAATCAAGTCCAACCTCAGCCAGTGCCTGTGGAACACCAGGCCTCAGGCAGCCAGGTTCAAAATATCCAGACATTGCCTCGCCCACATTTAGAAGGTAAGGGGTTTTCTGTGAAATGGCAATGTTATGCTCAGCCCACTCCCCAGAGAGTCGAGAAGTTCCAGAGGAACAGCATGCCACATAGGCCTGGTTTCTTTTGGAATGAGATCACTGAAGACTTGGGGGCATGTGTAATATTTTAGTGTATTTACAGGCTGACCATAGGTTCATTCTCTCCAAACCTACAATCTGCCACCCGTGTACCAGGGGGTCTGGACTCAGCTTGTTTTTGTGTGAGGGGAAGTGCCATAGCTCAGTGGTAGAACACCTGCTTTCCATTCAGAAGCTCCCAGGTTCCATCTCCAACATCGCCAAATAGTGCTGGGAGAGGACCCTGCCAGTCAGTGTAAACAATATTGAGCTAGATTGTCAGAACAACTTAACAAATAAGGCAACTTTCTATCCTCCCCACATTGATACCTAGTTCCATCACTTATAATCAGATGAGACCCCTTTTTTCATCTGTAAGTATGAACTGAACAAGTTTTCTTTTTTAAGCAACTGATATTAATATTGGCCTCATATTCCACTATTTATTCTGTTTCCTTCCCAAGAATTCTACAGAGCAATCACAGACTTATATTCTGCTTCCCGCAATCGCCTCCGGCTCTCGGAAGTGATGTTTTATATTTAGATAAGTGAACACCGGTCCGTTCTGATTCTGCAATAGAAATGCGAAGATTTATTTCTCACATAAAGTAACCCTAGGAAGGTTCTGGAGTACAGGTGCAGAGCCTTTCAAGTAGGCATCTGAGAGAACTGCATGGCTGTGAAGTGAAAAGCAGCCGATGAGAGTCGCCTCCCACCCCCATTGGCATTCCAACCCATGAACTTTTATCGCTAAATCATTTGAAAATCAATAAAGCTGTATGCTGTGTGCGTGCCTCTCTCTAAAACTCCATACAGCAGCATGCTGTTTGTGTCCTCTTTAGAGACTCTGAAGAGTGTCCATCAGGGATGAAATAATTGGGGCAGGGCCTAAATCCAGTCATTAACAGCAGATTGATGCTATTCCAGGTGGCTAACTCAGGGTGCAACAGCATAGCTGGGGTTGGGAAGTTTTGCTTGTAGCAACTGTTAGCAAATGCAGTTTTCCCATCCAGCCAAGAATAGCACCCACATACATAGGGCTGGAAGTGGGACCTGGAGGAACTGAAACAATGTGATTTTTATAGGTAGTGGCCGAGAAGGGCATATCGGAGACACCTTGGTATTCCCTTAACAAACTGAAAGGTTTCCTGGTGAGGGATTATTAAGGAATAAATGCCGCTCTATCTGACTGTAATTTTTCTGATTGTATTTTCTGATTGTAATTTTTCCTGAATAGCTAATGGATTCAGATGAGGAAACTGAATTTCATTAACTATATATTTTGCAAATTGTTTTAAAAACATTCTGGGTTGTAGTCAGCTAACTTTTACTCAGAATAGACACAATTTAATGAATGGGCCTACTAGACCATCGATCTAAGTGGGTCTACACTGAGTAAAGCTGGTTTGAATACAACCCATAGGTTTTGGATCTTCTAAGATTAGAAGACCCTGATGTTGGGAAAGATGGAGGGCACAAGGAGAAGGGGGCGACAGAGGACGAGATGGTTGGATAGTGTTTTCGAGGTTACCAGCATGAGTTTGACCAAACTGCGGGAGGCAGTGGAGGACAGAGGTGCCTGGCGTTCTCTGGTCCATGGGGTCACGAAGAGTCGGACACGACTAAACGACTAAACAACAACAACAACAACAACAAGATTGTAACAGGATTTTCAGTAGGAACTCAGACGGGAGGGGGTGCAAAATAAAATCCATCATTCTATTTTACACTGCTGGTGACATCTGAACATCAGCATTTACTGATCTTAGCAACTTTGGAATATACATCAAACCATAAATCTTTCTAAGGAATTCAAGCCTATTTCTTTGCTGAAACAAAGTCAATGCTGCCCTCTTGTGGCTAATTGCCAGCACAATGCTTTTGCATACGAGTTATCAAATGTGCTATTTTGGTTGCTATGGTTTTTATCATAAACGTTATGCCAGTTGCTTCTTGTTTCCTTTTAGTACACTGCACTGTAAATCTAGAAAACCCTTTGCATAAGGTGATGTAGAATATTTCAGACCCCGCAGAAAGAGAAATTGTCATAGCCTTAACTGTATATCCAAAACTTAAAATAGTATTTCTCCACACCCGCACACAATTGCAAAATCTTTTCACACATACATGGATAGGGAACAGACCTCAAATTAGCATCTTGCATGTCATATAAGTATAATTACTTCTTTAAAAATAAAAAAAGATTTTGAAATGGGGGGCGGGGTCCAACTATTTACAAGGCTGTCCAGACCATGCTGTGCTAATTTAAAAACAAATGCCTTAACTACTGAAGATTTTGTGCTAACCACTGGATTTGGGTGAAAGTTTAATCTTTTTACGCAATCTCATCACACAGGGCTGTTGTGCTTTTCATCTCCCTGGGAAGGTCTGTTTCCTCTCAAAAGACAAATCTTGGAATTAATGCTTTCGAAACAGTAAAATAAAGTATGTCCAAGGGCTTAAGTGGATTTGATTGTGAGAAGCAATTGGGGGGGGGGAGGGAGAAGGGCCTTCTATTAGCTGTTTTCATTATTCCTGTGCTTTGGCTTTCAGAGCGTTATTACGTGAAACTTTGGCTTTTCTGAATAACACTTTTGTTTGTTTCGTTTGTTTTTTTCCTGTAGGTTGTTTGGTGCCAAAGCAAGTGGCAAAACTGCCCCTGCACCAAATACAGAAGGTGCCAAATCCACATCTGCAATGCCCAGCCCAAGTACCACGTTAGCTCGGCAAGGCAGCCTGGAATCTCCATCCTCAGGTACAGGTAGCATGGGCAGTGCAGGTGGACAGAGTGGCGGCAGTAGCCCTCTCTTCAGCAAACCCTCGGACTTGAATACAGATGTTGTAAGTTTAAGTCACTCCTTGGCTTCTAGCCCGGCGTCAGCCCACTCTTTCACGTCAGGCGGTCTCGTGTGGGCTGCAAACCTGAGTAGTTCCTCTGCTGGCAGTAAGGACACACCAAGTTACCAGTCAATGACTAGTCTCCACACAAGCTCTGAATCTATTGACCTCCCTCTCAGCCACCATGGCTCCCTGTCTGGATTGACCACAAGCACTCAAGAGGTTCAGAGCCTGCTCATGAGAACTGGAAGTGTGAGATCTACCCTTTCAGAAAGGTGAGTTTGCCACAGAGAGAAGTATTTCGATAAGGGTCATAACAAATGGAAGCAGCCAGAAGCATGGCTTTCAAAATATATCCTCAAATCAAAACCAACAATGTTAAGAGGGTAGGGGAGGAAGGAAAGGAGGGAAAAGTAAAATAACTGGTAATGCTTTTTGACGGTGTCCCTTGTAGAAAGCTCTATGGTGCTTCCATTGTCTTTATGCTCAGTAGAACAGATGATTCCATTGGGGGCTTTCATCAGAGGCAGTTTTAGGGTACTTCAAACGTGGCAGCCACTCAGAGCACCATTTTGCAGGGAGCACCACATCAATGCTGCAGAAAAGAGATGAAGGTGCCAAATTTTAGTGTTGTACAGGGTGCCGCTGAAATTTGAGAGCCCACCACTGCTTCATATCTGAGACATTTTTTGTTACATTTATTCTGGAGTAATTTAGTTTACACCTGGGAAATTACCATCAGTTCCTATGTTTATGTTAGGTTACAAATACTTGCAGCTCCAAAAAAACCCCCACTTCCATATTTATTTGACCCAGAGACTGAAAGGAGGGAAAGTGTGCATTGGGCATACACAATAAACTAGAACCAACAACAAAAAAAAAACCTTCTTCCACACTCTGGAAAACGTTCCAATCAAGATTATGCGGGTAGATGGTATATTTAGGAAGAGTAACGTGAAAATCAAACCACAGATTTATAAATTAAATAGTGACACTGTTTCTCTAAAATTTATTCAGTTTATAACTTGAAAAAAACTTAGTCTGAAGTTACAAAGTGAGTCATGAAACATTCTAAAACATTTAAACATTTTAAAAGGTTAATAGTTTCCATAGCATCAAACTTTAAACTGGCCATTAAGCACTCCAACTTATATTCTCCTATCTGTATAACGATTTCGAGTGAATCTGAATATAACGCAGCCAGTGTACCTATGCAGAGAGTAAATGCTATCACATTAAAAATACAAATTTATAGGCAAATGTTCACAGGTAGCCATTGTGATGCACTATAAAAAAAGCACTTCATAGGCATTATCTTCTTATTTATTTATCTATTTAATTTTATTTATACCCTGCCCTGGGCTCAGGGCAGCTAACATCAGGTATAATTTTTTTTTATTAAAATACAACTTAAAAACAAGATTAAAATACTACTTAAAATGCAGCCTCATTTCAGTGGAAGCCCAGATCAAAAACTGTTTGGGGGGAGAAAATGTCAAATCTTCACCAAGGGCAACTAATCTGACTTCCTTAGGGCCCGGGACCTCTAGAGTATTGCTATTTATGGACCCTAAGGTCCTCCACAGGGCATACCAGGAGAGGCAGTCCCATATAAAAAGATAATAAGGCACATTGGTATTTTTATTCACATTCTCTGGATCAGGGTCACGATCATGGGCCAACTTTGATAGGCAGGTGGGGCAGCACATCTGTCAATCACATGGCATCTTTATGATATCACACGATTGGCATACAGGTTGTCCCGCCCACCTGTCAAAATTGTCCCAACCCGAATTGTGTTCATCTTAACTAGTTCTCATAATGTTAAATCAAGGTTGACATAAACAATGAGCACAGACTGCTCCTATTCAAACCAGTGTCTTTCCTATTCTCTTATATACTATGCTATATGAGCTCTGTTGCAGATTTGTACACTGTATTAAATCTCAAGGATTCTCCATATTTTTTCTTTAGCAAATATAACTACAGGGAGACATTATAAAATAATTTTTGAAATAGCTATTGAGTTTATTTCTGCCTCGAGGGTATTTAGATAAAATAATAATTTAGTCTTGGCTTTGCATTTTTCCAAGTATTCTTTGAGAGAGCATTGAAATTGAATGAGTACTCTACTGAATGGAGCAGTGTTTGTAGACTCCTAATATATGTGTATTTACAAATGTTAAGCAGTTAAAGAGGCAAAACACATAGCATAAACTGACTGATTCTATAGCAGTACAGGTTCTCAGCAAAAGCCAATTAGCTCTCTAAACATAGCCCAGTCCTATATAACATCCCTCTCATAGCATTTTCCAAGTGAGAGCAAAAACCACTCCATCCCTCACTTATAGTGGTGTCCATTCAAGGCACAGCAGATGGCTGACAAAATAGGCTGAAGCGGGCTCCAACTTGCAGAAAAGCGTCCATTTAGCTGTCCTCTTCTGTCCTGCCAGTTTTCAGGATTTCTCTGAGCTGTAACTGGTATAGTGCAGAGCAATGTAATCAGTATGGTTAAGTATGGTACCTTGAAACAGGTAGCCCATATCTTTTGCGTAAGCCAGTCACTTTTCTATATCTTCTTTCTCTTCAGCAGGGAGATGATGATTTGTTACAAATGTGGCTTTGGATTTGCATATGCAGTGTGGCCATAATGTACATATTCATTGTATTCCCTAAACCTTAATGGTGACTGAATTAAGGGATGACTTCTGGCTTTTTACTTGATATTTGAACTAAACATAGGTCCTTATCTACCATTGAGTTACTACCTCGTTGTGAATACGCACAGTTCACAAATGCAGGTACAAGGTTAGGTCAATCTTAGATTTGCTACATTATCTGCAAAAGATTAAAAAGGTGCATAATAAGGCCCCGAACCAAGGAAGGTTAAGCACACCTGAATTCCCACAATGACAACATCAATCCAGAGAAAGCTAAGACTACTCCTTAGCTTTCTGGATTGATGCTGTCATTGTTTTTCTGTGGGAGCAGTTACATAAGACCGATTATACGCTTCCATAAATAATTTAACTGCAAGAGATAAAAAATATTCTACCCAGCTCCCTTTCCCTCTAGCTTAACTTGGATGCATTTGGGGTGGGGGGATTTCCCCCAATCTGTCAAAACAGATAAAATAATTGTTGGTCATCTGGATTTTAAAAGAATGTATTAAAATAGGTCTGCATGATTTGTTACCCAAGCTTGCTTGGAGCTATAAAAATGGTGAGATTGTCAAGCATTCAGCATGTGTACTTGGGGAAATCACAATATGTGGAAGCTTGCATTACAACAGAGAAACCCTAAAATGTTACTTTGGCAGTATACTGGCCACAGAGAATGCACTTGTCTCCAAATATATTCCTTTTCACAGAGGAAGCCATTCATTTGGAGCAGATCCCTTCTTTCTTGTGCTGAATTTAATGATATTAGCAACCCTCCCCCCACCTTTTCCAGCAGGTTTTACTCTAATAAGTTGGCCTTAAAGGTAAAGGGACCCCTGACCATTAGGTCCAGTTGTGGCCGACTCTGGGGTTGCGGCATTCATCTCACTTTATTGGCCGAGGGAGCCAATGTACAGCTTCCAGGTCATGTGGCCAGCATGACTAAGCCGCTTCTGGCGAACCAGAGCAGCGCATGGAAACGCGTTTACCTTTGCACCGGAATGTTACATATTTATATACTTGCACTTTGACGTGCTTCTGAATGGCTAGGTTGGCAGGAGCAGGGACCGAGCAATGGGAGCTCACCCCGTCGCGGGGATTTCAATCGCCGACCTTCTGATCGGCAAGTCCTAGGCTCTGTGGTTTAACCCACAGCGCCACCCGCGTCCCGAGTTGGCCTTAGGTGGAACTAAACCATTTTTTAAAAATGAAATGGGAAGGAATTCAAATTGGAGCACATAAGCAGATGAAAATGCTAAAAAAAGGTTTTTCATTTGAGTGGTATATCAATTTTGTTTAAATAAATAAAAGAAGAAACTCTGCCCTACCAATGAACATTCAGTCAATACAATGCCAGCAGGATGATCTATGCCCCAACAAACAATCACACTCCAATGTAACAGTCACAGACTAACTCTTACTTAATATTTGTTCAGAACCTTCCCTCCATATGCAAACATAGCCATATGCACTTAAACAGGCATTCTGCCACATACTGGGGAACACAGCCAAAGGGCATGGTCATGTTCTCCCCTCAACACATTAGGTCTATGCATGGAAGGGAAAGCATAGACAAAGTTTGCATCACTAGTAGCATCAGATATAGCAAAGCAGGTTAATATGTACTGATACTACTTTGTAATTACATAAAACTACATAAAATAAAATTTGCACACATAAAATGATATCCTCATTAAAATTTCCAACAAATTTCATGTCTACGTAAATTATTTTAAAGTCCAAACTGCAAAATAACACAATTTTCTAAAGCTGATACACTTGTTTTTAGTAGGAAAATAATCAGTATTAGGTGCTATTAAGTAGCGTTTGAAGTAGGTGGTTTAGTTTCTATCTGTTCATATTCATGTTAGAAACCAACATGGCTTATTTTATTAATACTTACCGTATTTTTTGCCCTATAGGACGCACTTTTTCCCCTCCAAAAATGAAGGGGAAATCTGTGTGCGTCCTATGAGGCGAATACAGGCTTTCGCTGAAGCGTGGAGAGCGAGAGGGGTCGGTGCGCACCGACCCCTCTCGCTCTCCAGGCTTCAGGAAGCTATCAGCAAGCCTGGGGAGCCTGCAGATAGCAGCCTGCTGTCCGGCGTGTGGGCGCCCTGAAGCAGAGCGCCCCGCACACTGGGCAGATATCCACAGCCTGGGGAGCCCTGCGGGAGTTCCCACAGGGCTCCCTAGGCTGCGGATAGCAGCCTGCTGTCCGGCGTGCGGGCGCCCTGAAGCAGAGCGCCCCTCGCGCCGGGTAGATATCCGCAGCCTGGGGAGCCCTGCGGGAGTTCCCGCAGGGCTCCCTAGGCTGCGGATAGTGGCCTGATGCACGGAGCGTGGGGCACGCTGAAGCAGAGCGCCCCGTGCTTCGGGCAGACATCGGGCAGCCCCACAAGCTCGGGGGACAGCGGGGAGGTGGAGCGCCGCCATACCTCTGTTCCCCAACCTGGTTTGGATTCCCCGGCCTGATTTTGGGGAGGAAATAATGGGGGGGAAATTCCCCTTTGTTTTCCCCCCAAAAAACTAGGTGCGTCCTATGGGCCGATGTGTCCTATGGGACGAAAAATACGGTATATATGTCATTCAGTGTCTATCAGGTTTAGGGTATATAGCAACAGTTTTTCTGTTTTTAGCCTGCAACAACCCCACATCTCTTGCCATGTCCACAGATGGAGAAACAAAGCCATCGTAATCAAAAGGATTTGATTTCTCATTTGGAGATTATGGTCCTACCTGTCTGACTGGCATTCAGTTTGGGGGCAGGGGAAATGGATGTGCTCAATAAGCAAATTCTAGCATATATAAGCTAGCCAGGGCTTCTGTGTTTTGTTATGTATTCTACTGAAAGAAGTGGAAAGCTCCAATATTTGGATGCACATACTAATGCACATCTGATGAGCAGTGTGAGGCTCCTAAAACCAAAATATATTTAAGACAATGCCTGGACTTTCTATGGGCATCTGATGCAATTGAACAAATAAATGGAAAATGTGACAAGCTGTGCACCTCTCTAGTTGTGGCCATTCAAGGGACCCAGGAGTCTTGGACCAACATCCATATCTCATCCTCCAAACTAAACTAAGTCCTCTATATAAGTGGGTTTCTAAATTGTAGTACGGGTTGGGCAAAATAAATAAATCATGGTTCTGTCAGTTTGATGCAGCACATCATTATAATATCCTGATACGTGCTTGTTTTTTACTTGGATATTATGTAAATTGGAGTTTGGTAAGTAATTTATTCTATGGAATGTGTAAGAAAACCTGAAATCTTAACATTGTATTTGAAAAATCAGTGGCTGTTTTTTGTTTTGTTTTGAATAATACATGGATTTAAATGGCTCTGCTATTGCTGGTGTTTTTCATGTATTATTCAACTTTTTTCAACTCCTGAGTTTTTGTTTATTTTAATGGCTGTTTAAAATACAAGGAAGAGTCATGGTCACACTGAAACACCCCCCTGCATCAACATGTACATACTAGTCTAAACATCTTTGTGATCCATATGTCTTGTTTTCTAGTCTATAGATCACAGGATTCATCGTTATGTGCATAGGCTGATGTTCATGTAACCAGTATGAGCCGATGGCTGCTTTTGCAATATCCCCTGTGTGCAAATCCAAAGAACGTCTGTACAAGGCCCTTCAAATATAATGATTAGATCTGTCTTATGAGGCTTGGCAAATAAGTGACTCATCCATCACCATTCTTGTAATTACAGTCTCTCCACAGCTACATACAGAACAGCAATATCAGAAACCAAAGCGAAAGTGGTTTTCTTTGAGACACAGATTGTTTTCTACCAATCATCATTATTATTTGATATATATTAAAAGGTTTTAAGATATACCGGTACTTTCAATAAGAGATTCCCCTTTTGGTTTGGGTGAGGTTTGGAGAATCCCCTGAACAGCATGCAGTGGGAGGAGAAGGGGATAATTCAAGATGGCACCCATTGATATTAATGATTGATCAAGAAGATGTAAGCCCTAAAAAATGGTGCTGACAGTCACACCAAAACATTGCTAGTAGTTCTTCAAGCAGCTCTTCACACCTTTTGAAATCTCGTGTTTCAACCCCAAAACATTTGAATGGGGAAATTTGATACAGCAGTAAAAAATGTCCTTAAATAACATTCCCCCCCTTCCTTATTGCATATCCACATATAGTGTTCTGCACTATTACAATACAGAGAGAGATAAGAAAAGAGGGTAAGGAAATTTATCCTCATGCTACAGGGTTCCCTTTCCTCAGCTGCTGGGTCAAGCCAGATGCATGGCCAGAGAATAGCTTGGGCAGGCTCTGTCTCATGTGTTTGGATTGAGATGGATTTCCTTATCTTTTAGTTCTATTGAAATCATTTGGGGCTTACAAGTCATGGGTAACTTGCCCCATTGATTTCAATGGGACTGAAATGCGACAAATTTTGTCTGGAAATTCAGTTTAGATACTTTGTTCAACAGTGATTCCCTTTTGATACAGTGCCATGATAGAGTCCCAGTCTTTTCTGCATATATCCACATTTTTAATAATAATAATAATAATAATAATAATAATAATAATAATAATAATAATGTACTTGAACCAGGCCCAATATGTTCCCCAGTTGTTCTTGTGAAATGAGTTTTTCACTCAACCTTTGAAAACCTGCCCAGAATGACTAGGGTAACCCAGTTGGGTGGGCTGAATATAAGTTGTTGTTAATAATAATAAAAATAAAAATAAAAATAAATTCCCTGGTGATACTAGACTTCAACAGGATAATAGTCTTTATGGAAGACAACCAAACTATCATAGGAAACTGAAACCAGATAAATCTCCTGACCTTGTCGCCCACATAATCCTTCCTAGGACTCTCTTGCTCAAATTCTGTAATAACTAAGGCTCGAATGGGAATAAGATTAAGCAAATTCTCGAATCAATATCTATTTTCTTTACAAAAGTATGGCATTTTTTTTCCTTTTGAGAAAAAATAGCAATATATTACTTGCACTGATTATTTTGCATAAAAGGTACCTTTCAAAGAATACATTTAAATAACTCAAAATGCCTTTTTTGTGATACAACACTTTAGAATTTATAATTTTGAAGTGCTCTTTTTACTATATGTCCTTAGGGGTTTTCTTTGTTTTAACAGCATGCAACTTGACAGAAATACACTACCCAAAAAGGGATTAAGGTATACGATGTTTTATTCAGCATGGCTGCTGTTTCTCTGTTGTTCCGTAACTTTTTTCTATAATATTTCATCCTTTTCTTGTCACTGTGTATCCTGTTTCTCCTGTTAAACAACTAATATAAAATCAATTTGCAATAAGAATCCCCCCTTTTTAACGTTCTTTCACTTTCACTCTGGCAGTATGTGAAATGTTGAAATAGTGTGCAGGTAGTGCCCTCAACAAGTGTGAAATAACATTTTTTAAAACCTCTCTTCTACCTCTATTTAGAAATTATTCCCTCAGAATAAACCAGATGTTTCAGTGGAACCTTCAAATTTGGAACTCCCAAACATAAGTTCAGCAACTCTGTTGATTCCTCCCCTGCCTCCTTGACTTGTTCCTTGCCCTCTGTCCGATAGGAATTCATTCCTCTAAAACTTTCCCACTTATTCAGATCAGAGTAATCATATTTTCCCCCAGAAAAAACATGTTAATCAATGAACTGCAGCAAGCTTCCTTTGCTTCCAGCTTTAATCACACACTCAGAGGACTAGGACCATTGGTTAAGCATCTGACATTGTTACCGCTGGTATTTTCTATGCAGGAACAATATATGACTTCTTCTGTTGCACTGAGTTGTAGCACATTGGGGTGCCAACCCTCAATTTGTGTCCGCCAGGGGCTTCGAAAAGGAAAAATCTGAAGAACCTGTCTGCTCATCAAAAAGAATGCACTAGGTAGTAATCTTGACTACACTGCAGATGGCAGAGCATTTTAATGTGTCTCCTGGAATCAAGCGTAGATGGTGTTTATTCAGTCAGCAGTTCTCTTCCTTGCACACCATCCTGTAGAATCTGAGACATTACCATAAGAGCCAGGGAGGGAAAATAAATCCGAACTACCATCTCCCACATGGAGGCTTTCTGGAGGCCTGAAATATAGTGGCATGCAATCCTGAAGTTAATGTGGAAACCCCACCCCTTGTGCCCGTTTCAGGCATTGTTCTAAGAGTTTCACCAAAGTTTTGTAGCCCAGCTATGCAGTCCTGTTTGTACAGATGTAGGACTCTCATTGTTGCAACAGCAGAAAGCTCCCAGTGCACTCAAAGAGGAGGAACTGCAACAGCCAACAATGGTAGACTTGTCCGTGTGTGTGTGGGTAGGTGGGTGGGTGTGACGTTTTTGATCCCACCGCAGTTGTTTAAAATGGTACTGGAACCACATACAGTGTGTGTGTGTGTATGCATATATATATATATATATATACTGTATATTTCTTGCAAACCTACATACACACACACACACACACACACACACACATAGGTTTGCAAGAAATTTGGCTGAACGAAGCCTACTTGTACAATGACAAAGAAAGTGCACACTCTTGAGTTGAAATCCGAACTATCTGAAATGCCTGCACAGGCTAACTTGCCATGTTAATCCATTCAAGAATTTGCTTTTCTCAGTCCCTGCCGCAAAGTTTGACCAGTGGGCTGCAGTATGCGTGCTGCTGGTGCAGTTACATTTTTGTATTTGGCAGCAGCACCCAAAAGTCTGTGAGAGGTTGGGTTTCCAAAGCTTTTTCTTTCTGCAAATGCATTTCTTTAAAAGTGAGTATTCCCCCCCTCCATCCCTTAAATCTTATCAGTTTAGGGGTAGGGCATAGCATCAAGGACCGACCCTTCTGAGAGACAAACGCTGCATTTTGTCCCTTCAGGTGTCACTAACAAAAATGCATTTCTTTCACAGCTGCTCTTCCGTTTTCTTCTGCTTTCAGCCTACCTGTATACTATGCTCCTGTAGCTCATATAATATAGGAACTGGACATCCGTCTCTCCTCACTATCAAGCTCTTATTTTCCAGCCTTGTTGATATGCTTGAAATTAAGTTTTTGCTTTATCTTTTTTATGTGTTAGAGTTGTTGCTGTTGTTGTTCTTTTTTTAAAAAAAATTATAATAAGAATTAGCTGTTTCCTTTGTACGTCTTCCCATCACATGCAGATATGTATTGCTGATTGATTGTTTGTCCGTCTGTTTCTTGGGTGACATGACCCCAAGTCTCCTGTTCAGCATTGACTAAACCAACTGTATGATTATTGCTTGGTTCCAAGTCACAAATCTCTTGCTAAGTGCAGTTCATGTGGAAGTTTTCAGTGTATCAGTGGTGATGTCTTTCAGGTATACGCCATCCTCTCGGCAGGCCAGTCAGGAGGAAGGGAAAGAGTGGCTGCGTTCTCACTCTACTGGAGGGCTGCAAGACACTGGCAGTCAGTCTCCTTTGGTATCTCCTACAGCCATGTCTTCATCTGCAACTGGGAAATACTTTTCCAACTTAGGTAAGAAAAAGAAACTGCTTGCAGTGCTCCATTACTGAGCTGCCTTTATACATCTTAAGCTCTCCCTCACTCTTTTAGAATGCATAACTTCAGGTATCTAAAATTAAGCACGCAATTTTTCTGCTCCTACCGTATCTGAACATATTCCTTGCCTCCCAGTCCATTCTGGGGATCAGTTCCAAGTACTGGTTAAAGTCCTGCACAGCATCTAAAGTAGGGGTGGAGAATTACTTTTTATTTTTTTGAGCCCAGTGAGCAGATCCTTATCTGTACCGACCCCCCAATGGGCCAACTTTGACTGTTGGGCTGGAAAAATCACCTGTCAAAGAAAATAATTAAAAGTGCATTCTTCTCCTATATTTTGCTAAGTGTTTTTAGGTTCCAAATCTCATTTACTCAGAAGTAAGTTCCATTTATTTCAGTATAATTGTGTGTCAAGGCTTAGACTACAAGTGTAGACAAGGTTAAACTTAGACATAGTAACAGTTTTCCCCTTTGGTAGAAACAAATCTGTGTGTTTCTGTCGTTTAGTTTTCCTCCAGTGTGGTGACCCAGTACAATGGCTTATTGCAAAAGCTTTCTTCCACCCCTCTAGTGTTTCTTTTCTCTGTGGGCCATTTTCCCAGTGTGTTAAAAGACTCTCAGAAAAATACTGCTCCAGACATTTTTATTTTAGACACAGCCAGCAATGCTGGAAACATCTTGCTGTACGCCATTAGTTCAAAATATTTGACCCTAATGTCTGAAGGGGCAGATAAATGCTGTTTTCCTTGGCCCTCGTTTCACACCAGCTAGATGGGTCAAAAATGTTCCCTTTAAGCTTGTTGAAAAACAGCTTTCCAAACCGTGAGAGCAGCATTTGAACCAAGAGGGGGGTCTGTTACTTCTCTTTTCAATAAAGCCCACACATATGAAAGTTCCCATTTAATATGAGGATTGGGGTGTGTGTGTGTGTGTGTGTGTGTGTGTATTTTAGCAGGAGGAAAATGTTGCTTGAGCAGATACTGGTAATCTTGGCAAAAATATCTCCATACTGCAGACTTAGGAAATACCATATTATAATTGTAAATAAATTTGGAACTATTGAAAGCAAAATCCTTTTTCTATGGGATCTGTTTTAACTCGGTAGGGAGGAGCTTCAGACAAAAATAAGCCAAACATGCTTATGAGAAACCACTCTAAAAGTGTTTCTAATTCATCAAAAAATTAAAAGCCCAAATGTTATTTGACAGAGCTTTCTTTTCCCCCTGCAGTGCAGTGATATGCTATCAAAACTTACGGCATTATTATTATTATTATTATTATTATTATTATTATTATTATTTCAGTGAGTCCAACAAACTTATCCCAATTCAAACTCCCTGGGCCCAGTATGATGCGGTCTAACAGCATCCCTGCACAAGATTCTTCTTTCGATCTTTACGATGATTCCCAGTTGTGTGGCAGTGCCACATCCTTGGAAGATAGACCACGTGCAATCAGTCATTCTGGGTCATTCAGAGACAGCATGGAAGAAGGTAAGGCTATGTGTGGTATATTTCACAGAGGCTGCCTTTTGATGTAGCATGAAAGTCTGGTTTGTGCCATAGAGTTAACTAGAGTTAAGAAGCCACACCATAGTTTCAGCTTCAGGTGTACAACAGGTTTATTTTACAGATTGATTTCATTTTACGTATGTGTTAACTGTTCAAAGATAAATGGAAATAAATGCATCCAGCTATACCTATTCTATTTTTGTAATCAAGCCAACACTTGCCAAATTGCATCCTTTTGGGTCTCTTCATGGCCCTCTCCTGGTTCCTTCATCTTGTAGCACCCAACTGAGCACCTCATTTTCTCTTTTGCAACTCTTTAACCCAAGCTCTTCAATTCTGACTTCACAACTTTAATCCAAAACTAAGTAACAGCACCATGTTTTCTAGCTTGACTTCTATACAATCTTCCCTTCCAAACCTTTTAGCTAATCAGGAGAAAGAGTCTTGTGTTTCCTTTTCCCTTAATTGTCAATTTCCTACAATAAATATTTTATCTGTCAGTGCAAAGCTTACTGGGCAAAACATCTCTTAAACTTTTGACTCTCCTGTGAACAAAGCAGCCCCTTGTACTTTCAATCTTCCTGTGAACTTCTCGCCATCCTATGCACAAAAATGCTTAAAGCCTAAAGCAGCAATTTTACAAACAGGCTGAAAGACTTATTACTTCACACAGGCACAACAGCAAACAACAGTAAGCATAAACTATAATTTGCAAACCAGCTTCAAACTGTGGTTTCACATCCTGGTTTGTTAGCCCAAATCACAGATTGTGAGCAGGCTGGCTTTCAGAGCAGTCCATTTTGGGACATTGCATCTAAATATAGGGGAAAGTGTTTGACTGCAAAGATCTGAATTCAAATTCCTGCTCAGGTCACTTGGGCCAGACATAGTTCCTCAGTTTTGAACTTTATAGGGTCAGTCAGGGGTTAAAGTAAGATAAGCGAGAGCTACAAAATTGATAAAGGTGAATTGTGTTTGAATACACATGTACATGTTTAGGTGCAGATATGCGTTAAACCCTACCACGTATCCCTGTGGTACCACTACAATATGAATACACTCAGAGGCTAGTTGTTGGTGAAGCAGATGTGCTAACAACTCCTCTTTAATATTTAGGCAATTGCAGTTCTTCAATATGCAGAACTTCGTTAAAAACGAAGGCAGCTGCCATATACTATAATTAATACAACATAATATAGCATTCTTACATATATTTAGGCTTATCTGTACTCAAATGAGTATTCATGCAGACTCTTTTTGTCAAGCTCTAAAAACCTCCCATATGCTTTACCTATTCAGATCCCTGCTGGGACAATAATTCACAGCTGTTTATCTTTCTGCCAGCGATGATGATCCATGCCACCCGGGCTGCTAAGCTGTTGAAGCTCTCCCAGGCTTTTGCTTTCATCAGCCTGATTTTCACTTTCCCCACTTTTCTCAAGAGTTGCTGGCTACGTGCCTAGTTAAGCTCTCCCACACTGCCTCACTACACAAAAAGTCAGTGTTTTTCCCCCACCTCCAGTTCACAAGCACTATCTGTCTAGCTATTTTTCTGTCTAGAGCTGGCAGCGGCCCAAGCTTTGCAGATCCCTTTTTTTCTTCTTCTGGCATTTGCAGCCACCCCTGCTGACTTTATACCATGTAATGTTCCAACAAGCTTAAGCAGGCCTTGGCTAGACATCCTCAGCTAAGGATATCAGCATTGGAAAAGTAAGGGATATTGTGGAACAGGTGTGACCGAACTGTGGGGATGAATAGATCTCTACCGATCTGAAAAAAGGAATGATGTTTTGCATTTTTCTTGACAGAGAAATAGGGCAATGTTAGCGTTGACCGAGCATATCTCTATCACAGTTTTGCTGGGGAGTGCCAAGCAATGTGGTGTTATAATTCTGCCTGAGTGATAATAGCAGATAGAGCATTTCAGTATGGATATCAAATTCACATCTATGCTGTTCCGTTAAAGCTTACTGGCTGGCTTTAGGGTAAATCATAACAAGAATACATTAGATACTGATATCTATCTAAAGTGCTACGTAAGTGTTAAATCATAATAAAAATAACAGTTCTGGAGTTCCAATAATATTTACTGGAAATTCAGCTTTTAACAGTGAAAATAGGTTAGCTCCGTTCAGACATTCTAAATCTTCCCCATTATCTTACACAAATAAATATTTAGAGAATTTTAAGTTAGGATTAAATTATCCTATCCCCACCCCCAAATCATAGCCCTAATCTGGATTGAGCCCTCTATTACTGTATTTGCTTTTCAAGTCATCCAATCAGTTGGTAGTTATGCGAAGGATATGCACACGCAAACAGTTACACAGACAGACCAAGATGTCTTTTCATTCCAAACCACAGTTTAGAAGTCATCCTTTTGCTTTGCCAAATGGTGATGTTCAGATGACATTTTACTATCAAAGAAGGGTAACATAATTGTTGTTTGCTAGAAAAAAGGCAATGGACTATTACAATCCAAAGGCAAGTGTTTTTCAGTGGACAAAAACCATTCTAGGTGTTATAGGAACTACCAGGGTGTGTGTGTGTGTGTGTTTCTAAATGGATACCCTCAATAATAGCTTTTTTTCTTTTCTTCTTCTTTTCCTAATTGAAAAGAGATGTTCTGTTGTTGCTCATGACAGGCAATAACTCCTGTTTCTTCATCAATATCTTTGTGATAATGCTCTTGGTGTTTCTCTTTTTAGTACACGGGTCTTCATTATCCCTAGTTTCCAGCACCTCTTCTCTCTACTCCACAGTAAGTTGACAATATATAAAAGACTGTACCTCATGATATCATGCATACTATGGAAAGCCAGGGGGATTGCTAAGTGGTTCAGGAAACAGATGCAAATTTGACATTGGTAGGGCAATGAAAATCTCCCACTGCTGTTTGACTTTAACATTTTCTTTATACTTTTCAAAGTACAATGCACAACTGCCTCCTTGCATTAAATTTCGCCATCTGTAACATCTTTTGTGTTTTCCCTTTGAAAGCGGAATTGTACAAAATCTACCAGTGCCCATTGTTGTTGTGTACTGCTCAGTGCCCTCATGCTTAGCCATTCCACCTTGTCCCACCACCATTTTTGAGCACATTAAAAGAGCCGATAGCACTTGGTGGGTTGCTTTGGTAGGGACCTGCTGAGGTGTGAAAGATTATTCTGAAATTACAGCGTTGCTTTGAGGTTGCAGTTTTGGATTCTGACATAAGATGATTTTTATGGAACCAGACAGTAGGTGACTTTAATTATTAGACATACTTGAACTTTCAGACAGTGGAAATTTATTATTTTTATATTGCATTTAGGAAACAATGTCAACTTCTGGCTAAAGAGAGAGAGAAGGAAATACTGCAATGCATTTCATGTAATACAGGGTACTTAGGGTTGAAAATCTACTGGCCCAGCTAGAGTTTTGATAAGTTATTGAACATAGAGCAAGCTTATCATACATTTTGCAGCACACTGTGAGGTATACTGCTGTTCAAGAAATGCATGACCTAACCTAAGCCCTACATTGGAAAGCAAAGCTACTTGTGTGATACTTTGGATTCAGTTTTTGTTGAAAGCATGGCTGCTGCCTCCTTAAGGTACAGAGATGTTTCTAAATAATTGTTCAAGAAGTTCATGATGAATCATGGATTGAATTGTATTCTCTATGTTGAGGTTGCTTTGGTTATGACAACTTGCCCATGTATGTTCTCATGCCACCAACCAGATCTTTCCAACAACCTCCTCTACCCATTAAAATACCACACTCTATTTTAAAAATTTGTAACAAAGCTTGCAGATTAAAGTCATATATGCACTTATGAATATTTGCATATTGTATATTTAATTTTAGTGCCTAACACTCATAATTTGCATATTATCTCAACTTACATTAACTGCAGCTGTTTTTGAAGAACTGAGCAATGTTCCAAATATGGACGACTTGGGGAAGGGAGATATAAAATCCAGTTTTAATTTGCATAATGCATAGAGCATATTTGGCACAGTTGAGTTTATATGCTTGAGAATTCAGATTTTTAAGGGCACAGAATAATGTTCTTGCCACCTGAACTTGCTTATGATCGAATGCCAAATGCTAACTCCACTGAACTGGTAGATGTAAAACACAAATTGTCGTGTATGAACTTCAAGATTCATTGGATCAGTCTGTATTTTTTTTATCTGTCTATATTTTTGAAACATTTCTAAGCTTGCAAATATATTTGCATTAGCAATTTAGACTATAGGCCCAGGTGCAGTCAGCCCATGACTATTGGAGGGGGCCACAGCATGGGAAGATATAATAAACCCAGGACAACCTATTGGGATCAAATAGGCCACAACTTTATTGATTACAGGTGTCAGTAGGTTTTGGCATAGCCATTGGGTATGTATCCTGCATCACCCAGTCTGCCTACTGATTATTTTGCAGGGGCAATCCTGGGTTAAGACATACATGAAATCAAGGTGCTACTCTCAAGAGTGCCATATTGAGGGGTGCTGTGGCCTATCATCCCCCATCTGGGTATCTGGACAGAAGCACCTCTGCCTGGACCCCTTTAATAGCATATCCCAATTCCTTAAAGTGAGGAGGGCTCCCAACCTCCTCCTCCCCACCGCCTAGACTAAAATGGAATATACACACACATAAAAACTGATCTGAAAATGTTTTTATTTTAGTGTTTTTAAAAATACAGTGGTACCTCCAGTTGCGGCCGGGATCCATTCCGGAGCTCCGGTTGGATCCTGAGATTTCCGCAACCGGAGGTGCCTGTTCTGCGTACTCGCGCAGCGCAATAGAGCGCTACTGTGCATGCGCGCACGGCAAAACCCAGAAATATACTTCCGGATTTGCCGTGTGCGTATCCCGAAGGATACATAACAAGAGGGGCACGTAAGTAGAGGTACCACTGTACATTGCATTTTCCATAAGGCTCACCATTATCATCTAGTACAACATTGTATATTGCACTTAAAATGTTTTATTTGCAGCTGTATAGCTGAGTCCTAAGAATCCAACCCAATGCCTTATCTGCCAACAAGTTGTGACAATTTCTATGTGGCATGCAAAATTCCTAGACAAGCCCACAAGCCCAATTAGTCTGCAGGCAAATTCCTCCCTGGCCTCTCTGAATACAGTGACCAGATACTTCCATAGCAAGGTTTTAAGCGTGGACTGCCTTCTCACTTCCGGGCAAACATGTTGCATAGGTTGGGAAATCCAGTGACAAATTATGTGGTGAAGCTAGGTGCAGCAGCTTGCACTGCCGGTGAAGGAATAAGTGACCTCCACCAACTGCACAGGAACCAGGAGACTGCCTCTGGCTCGGCCATGGCCATGCCAGGCAACAGTCGCCACTTGCTGCCCTGCTTGAATTACACAGTCAGGTAACCATTACCTTTTAGGACAAGTAGGACAAGTGTTTATGAATCATACACTTACCACACACCACATCAGCCAATAACAATGATCATTCTAAGATTTCTGTTGCTTGACCCCTTCTCCCTTTCTCACCATTCGGCATCACTTCTTGTTCAGCGTTTGAGTATCTAGCTGTGATAATGGGAGCTGAAAACCTTTTAGTTAAGGGCAAGCGATTCTTTTGGACTATAAAATCAGTAGTGTGAATTGTAGTTGAAGGACATAATCCCTGTTCAGCGTTTTCCCTCTTTGTTCTCATAGGCTCCTAGGGATAAAACTCATATGATTGTGAAGTCCCTAATCAGGAAATGGTACTTCAGTGGAAATATCAAGCATAGAGTTTGATTTCAGTGATAGGCAAGAAGACCATAAAGAACAAAATTTCATTCTTCTGTGGTATTATACAGTGCTCCATGCCTTCTTTCATATCTACATGTTGAGTTTAAAGTAGCTGTTCCATATTTTTAAATCGAACTCTCCCCACTACTATGTCATAGTGCCCACAAATAAGTTTTTATATGATTTTCTGTGCCTCTGGTCATATTACCGGGATAAGAGGTGCAAAAAGCTTTGTTACTTTTGATGCAAAAGATGCATTGAATAGACTGTCACTCTCTTTGCTCTCTTTATATCACAGCTGTGTCTGATTAATGCAGACTTGTGTAAAATTTCTTGTTTTACCTTTGATTTTATTCCAAGTATTATGCTTCAAAGGAAGAGGCCTTTTGAGTCTGTAAACTGGGGTCATGTGGAAATGTGGGTAGTTCCTTGGCAGTATCATGGAACTATCCACATTTCTATGCCAAAATTTTAGGAGTCTTTGCTTGATGATGCTTCTAAGAACCACCTTATTCTCTATTATTTTTATTTTTGAAATTTCTATATAGTCCTTCAATAGCCCATTCAGTTCAAATCCTAGCACAGGATAATGAACAAATTTTTAAGAAATCTTTCAGGTATTAGACAGAGTCAGCAGGACTTAAAGTATCTTCTCAGAAGTCAATCATGTTATGTTTGATAGAACTTGCTCCCAGGTAAAGGTGTAGAAGGTTGTGTCCTAAAACACTAGTAGTTACTTCATTTGCAGACAAAGTTGCATCCAAAAATCTGCTTATGATCTTGCTTTCTTCATTCTTACGCTATTTTTTTGCAATTATATTTGAGAACTTGTTTTTATCTGAGTCAAAATCTACTATTTTGATTTTCTTAAATAAAATTCAGTTGTATGTTTCCATAAATAAACTGCTCTTGCTTTCACTCTCTCCCATAGGCTGAAGAAAAGGCACATTCAGAGGTAAAAAGATTGGCATTTTTAATTTTATACAAAATATTTTGCTGTACAGAGTGCTTTTCAATAGCCTCAAATGCCCAGCATGAACCTACGATGACGGCAGCTCTCATGTACTTGTATGGTGTTATTTATGCCAGCACATTTTCTTATCAGAAAGGGCAGAAGGTCCCCCTCAGTCACCACCAGCTGCCAGCAACCTCTTACTGCTATCCTCACCTGACTTTACCAGCCATCGCCCTATAGAATCCATTCCTTCTCAAATAATTAACTGTCTTTTATGATAAGGGCTATTAAACTACTAAAATATTATAGAGAGGCACTAAAGGTTAAGTGTATTACACTTGTGGTTGATGTTTTGTGGGATGTCTCTTGCTCATTCGGCAGGGCATTTGAGTCATTATTCCATCATTCTCACATATATATATATGGTGCCAAAATCTTTCCTCCATTTTCTCAAAGGTTTTCTTTCCCTGTGACAGAGGCTTCCATTTTTCTTATACAGTCTTCTGGCATTTTATAATTTCTTTAGAATTTTGGTGGGTGTGGGGTTTTGAACTTAACGTTGCAAGGCAACTGGGAGTTGGGGCATCTGTTTGACACCCCCCCCCCAGCCCCAGTAAACATGTCTCCAGCATTCTCTATTCTTCAGGGCTGCCTGTACTTCCTGTTCTGCAAAAGCCTTGTGTGGGGTGTTCCTGCATGATATTGTCTTCTTCTGGGACTTGACTGAAGTGTGGGCCTTCAGGGAGGATAAAGAAGTGAGATGATTTACAGAATGCAAAAAGGGACACTCACAAACATGCTTCAGAAATAAGAAAAGTATGACAAAATCCCCACACCCCAGCCATGAGAATTTCACCAAAATTTTCTCTCTCCCCTGATAATTTTTGAGTACAGTGTTCTCACTAATTGAAGGAGAATGGTTAAAAAAAAAAAAGTGGGCTAAATTTTCAGCACAGCACTGCATTGGATAGAAATTAACTCATGTGTCACATGCTTAATACTAAGCTTATGCAATTCAGTTCGTATCATCATTCACACATTTTAAAATTTAGATTTATGTGATGTGTATATGTTGTATCTTAATGGAAATTTTTAAACCATAGATGAAGCCTTTGATATACAGTACTGTCTGTAGCATATACACAAATGTTGGAACAAACAGCACCAGATATTCTTCTACTGTACTATAATTTCGCATACTGAATAGCCTTAGTTAAAGCATCTGAAGAAGTGTGCATGCACACGAAAGCTCATACCAAGAACTAACTTAGTTGGTCTTTAAGGTGCTACTGGAAGGAAAAAATTTTTTTTGTTTTGACTATGGCAGACCAACACGGCTACCTATCTGTAACTTAAAGCATAAGGTTATACTGGCATATTTTGACATTTGTGTTTGTTCCCACATCCAGCAAATTCATAAACTACGAAGGGAGCTGGTTGCCTCGCAGGAAAAAGTGGCCACCCTGACATCACAGCTGTCAGCTAATGTAAGTCATTTACTGCTGTCATTAATAATTTCTACAGGGTTTTAATGTATATATGCTTTTATAATCACAATAATCATGTGAGGAAGACCACTGCCATTATCCCTTTGCAAACACAGGTGAGACTGATGAAAGGCATTTATACTACTATTCTTCAAGCCCTAGCAGTCCATAAAGTTGAAGAGCTGCTGTTTAATGAATTAATGTGACTATTAGTGCTAACTAATAATTAGTTAACACTAATAGTCACATTAATGGCTCGAGACTACTGAGAAAGCCCAGAAAAGTGTGCTCAGGGAGTGGGCTATCAGCCAACTCCAATAAATTGGCCCTATCGGGGGTGAAACAGCAGTTTTTCAACTTTATGGACTGCTAGGGCGAAATGGGGATAGAACGATGGCACCCTGTCTTCCATCTGCACTTCACAGCTACCGGGAACATCATTGAACTTACCTACCTTCTACTTGAACTTACCTAAAAACAAGAAAAAACAAAAATTGAGTCAAGAAGTTGTAAGAACTTAGTAAAATCTGACACTGCAAGTTCACTTTATTTTAGATAGCTTATAAATTTTTATGGCACTTTGTAAGTAGTTGTCTTATTCTCACAAATTTGATAAATGGTGAAAAATGGTTTTTGAACAAGAATATTGTGTGAATAATTGTCACCTATGTGCTGTACGGGTTGCACAATCATTATCAACGGCACAGGTTGTATTTCTTCAGCAGATAAATATTCTACAGCTTTTTAAATGTGTCCGTGGGAGGGAGAATTGTTGGGGTTTTTTATTGTAACTATTTATTTTGTGCTTTTCTCCAAAATATTGTTAGCTCACAGAACTTCAAACTCCTCCCTTCCCCACCCACCCCAAACCAAGATTATACTGTGCAAAATGGGGGGCTAGAGGTGAAAGGCATTGCCCCCTTTCATGCATTTCCTAATAATTCAGAAAGCATTCACTGGCAATCACCCTAAAATATCTGCTTTCCTGCACCTGTTCCACAGGGTAATGTTATTTTTTACCTCTGTTTCCTGCTCTTAAGAGCCGAGCAATATTGTTTGCTCAGCTGAAATTCCTCACAGCATCACCACCTTGTATAATTCACTTATGTGCACTGGACAGGGATCAAAACAACTACCTCCCACTGTTTCTGATGCAGTGTTAGCATTGTGGCTCTCAAAGTGCTTGGTGCAGATATTTAGTCAGGCGTTTCTATGGCCACACTAAAAGTTAAGTATTTTTTCCTAGGATCTGGGAAATCACGATGGTGGGCTTTCAAATTCTTGCTTATAATAAAAAGTACTATTGCTTTTATGTAAGATCTTTTTATTCTTTCTATTTGAATGATATTTATATTCTACTTATTAAACACTTAATCATAAAAGTAAAAAAGAAACATGGGCAGAGTTACAGCTACAGCCATTTCGACTGTTAGTAAGACAATGATAACTACTCATGTTTGATTCTTTTATGTACACAGTACGTAAAAGATTGTGTGAAATGTGACTTAAAAAAAAATAATAATCCAAAAGGAGGTAGCTGTTGGGATTTTGAGCTTCTACAAAATGATTTTAGCTTTTGTTGAAGCACAGCAATTACTACTGTCAGAAAATAAAATGTCAGGTGTCAGCTGGTGACATTGGTGGGTGCTTTTGAATAATGCAACATTTTTATCATTTATGTGTTTTGAAATGTGACTGACTAGGAGCAGAGAAGTTCAGATATGGACTACGTTTCCAACTTTTTGTAGTACTCTAGCAGCTTATCTTTTGAAATTGCTCCTTTCCCTAAAGGGAACCCACTTGTATGATGGAAGGTGTTGTAATTCTGGACATATAAGATTGCTTTTGTGTAGCTAGTATCCACCATATTAAATTATTAATCCTGTTGAAGGATGAACTGAAAAAATCCATATTCTGTTCTACTTTGACAAACAATTTTTGAACTACTTGCTACGGTCAGTCAGTGTCAGTACTTCAGCTTCCATTTATGGCCAGCAAGAGTAATTCATCCTAGTTTAGCAGTAATCACAGAAGTGAAAATTTAAACTTAATTTGAAAAGGTTTGAACAGTTTACAAGACTTCCTGTGTTACTAGTTTTCAGTGTTTCATCACCGTGAAAGAAGAAAGGCGAGTCCTTTTCTCAGCATAGGATGGAAATAAAATGAGCAGATGATGTAGAAAGAAGTCATCCTGCACATGCTGCTTGCTATGGAACAGTAGAGATAGGAGGGAAAGAACCTTTGCTTAGGAGAAGAGGGTATGACGTGGGGAGAATGCCATGCACAGATCTGGTGGACCAGGTTAGGTCTGTGGGCCATTTTAGTCACACTGAAATCAATGGAACTTTAGTTACTACAAATTTGCCCCATTAAGTTACACTTTGGCCTCAATCAACGCATCATTTATATTTGTGTACGCAATCTTTGTCAGAATAAAAATTGAAATGTATTTTTGCACATCTTTTTACATTTTCCTGTTTTCTGACTTAGTAACAATACCTATTGGAAGCCATAATTTAGCAAGCATGTGTTTTATCTCTTGTTTGTTAGGCAAGATTATCTTATCTGAGACTCCTGTGCTCTGTTCAGTATCTAGTTATTCATCTCAGCTGATAAAGCCCAAAGCATCTTCCTTTTTTTTACAATTTAATCTACTCAAACTCCAGCTGCTGCTGATGTCTTGATTTCCAGTTACTTCAACTTGATGATTGAATTTCCCTTTGTTGTTTGCTTTTGAGCTGCTGAAGGGGAAATCCCAGAACTATTTTTTTTAAAAGGTGTTCTTTTAGTTCAATTTGTATCTAACCAGCAGACTTACTACCAGATTGAAATGTCATTACTATCACTTATCTTTGGGCCTACCTAGCATATTCGGTTTCTCTTTGATCAGCACATCCTGAGGCCTGGAGAGCAGGGAATGCAGAACTGGCATTGGTTGAAAGAGTTACTGGGGGTGCACAGGTGAGAAATTCACGAGACAAGGCACTTTAGGCTTGTGGTTCTTGCAAGGTTGTACTGGGTTTCTCTACAGGGTTCTCTTCCTCAGAGGAGGTCTGGTCTGGGTTAGGGGAGAGGGATTGTGACAATGCCTATGTCATGTACATGGCTTCTATGGCTGTCCTAAGTAGACAAATTAATTCAGGAGTTTCCCTAAGGTATTAAATTAGGAGACTTTTATCCGTCCCTATCCTTGCCCAGGAGGCCTCACTCATAGATAGGATGGAACTGCTGTTAATTTAAATTTAAATGAACACATTCCTTTTCCTTAAAATAAATCTTAAAAAATAAGGCATGAACTGTCAAAAATCTGAAGACCTCCCCCACATATACTGTTACTCAAGGGAAAATGGACCATTGTTCCATTTTTTTCAAAAAGATAAAATAAACTCAATAGCGCAAGACAAGAACCCAATTTAAATTTCTACAGAGAAATATATATATATATATATATATATATATATATATATATATATATATATATATATATATTTCTCTGTAGAAGTGACAGTTGCCTAGCAATAAGCATTTCAACCATGATATTCATAATGCAGCAAAAGTGCTTTCTCTGTTGGAATGCAATTGTCGATTTTAATGCTGAATATTATTTGATTGGTGCTTTTTAATTTAAAAAGTGAATTTTGCATTAATACATAGAATCAGAGAATTAAAGAATTGTAGAGTTGGAAGGAGACTCTGAGGATCATCTAGTCCAAACTCCTGCAATGCAGGAATCTTAACTAAAGCACCTATGACAGATGGCTATTGAACTTCCAAGGAAGGAGAGTCCATCACCTCCTGAGGGAGTCCATTCCTCTGTCAAACACCTCTTACTGTCAGAAAGTTCTTCCTGATGTTCAGTCGGAATCTCCTTTCTTGTAACTTGCACCCATTGGTTCAAGTCCTACTCTCTGGAGCAGGAGAAAACAAGCTCACTCCATCTACCAAGTGACAGCCCTTTAGATATTTGAAGATAGCTATCATATCTCCTCTTAGTCTTCTCTTCTGTAGACTGAACATACCCAACTCCCTCAACTGTTCCTCATAAGGCTTTATTTCCAGATGCTTGATCATCTTGGTCACTCTGCTTGCACATGTTCCAGCTTGTCAATATCCTTCTTAAATTGTGGTGCCCAGAACTGGACACAGTATTCCAGATGTGGTCTGACCAGGGCAGAATAAAGTGGTACTATTACTTCCCTTGATCTGGACACTACAATTATTATATTTGTGCATCTGGTTCTTCCTGCCTAAGTGCAGAACCTGACATTTGTCCCTTCTGAAATTCATTTTGCTAGTTTGGGCCCAGTTCTCCAATCTGTTAAGGTCATTTTGAATTCTGATTATGTTTTCTGCAGCATTAGCTACCCTTCCCAGTTTGGTGTCATCTGCAAATTTGATAAGCATCCTGTCAACTCTTTTGTCCAGGTCGTTTAAAAAGACATTGAAGTGGCGTCTTCCTGTGCTTATGATGCTGGGTCTGGGAAGGAGGTGACAAGAGTAGCCTTGCTGTCTTGCTGTCACTGGATCATGGTGATTAGAGCAGGCTTCCTCAACCTCAGCCTTCCAGATGTTTTTGGCCTACAACTACCATGATCCCTAGCTAGCAGGACCAGTGGTCAGGGATGATGGGAGTTGTAATCTCAAAACATCTGGAGGGCTGAGGTTGAGGAAGCCTGGGTTAGAGTGTGCCAGTATGACTTTCTTCTTCCTCTTCCTTCCTTCATGGCCTTATGGATTGGAGCCACCAGTAGGACTATAGAGACCCTAGTATTGTCCTTATATGCCACTTCCCCATCTTTTCTGGAATGCAGCCATACTCCTCAGTTAGTGCCACAACTGAGTTACTTGTAGCATATTCCTCCTGGAAGCATTTGATTGTATTCAGTGAGATTTGTAGACCTTAGATACTGCAAAGTCTGCTTTCATTTATGTTCTTGGCAGAATATATTTGAGTGAAACAAAGCAAGATCTATCATCATTTGGACACAGTTATGTTCGTACTTCAAAGTTATAGCATGTCAGTGCACAGGGAACATGCATTTTATCACAGACTTCTAAAAATCAATATTTTTGACATAGTTATCATTCTGTGAAGATCTGGGCACAGTAGTAAGCCCATCACCTTTATAGTGCATTACAGGAAGCTTACTGTGGGGGTGGGAGGCGGAGCTGAACTCAAGTTACCTGGACAAAACCAACTTCTGGTATAATTTCCCTAGCTTTAAATGTCATATTTATCTGGATAAAACAATATTCTCCTTTGTTTCTGACAAACATTACTGGGGAACTTAACTATAGGAGGAGGAGAATTATTTGTCAACAAAGTTAACTTGTGCATTTGTACATTCTGATCCACTTTCTTCTCTTCAGATCTGTGACTGTTCAATCCTTTAAGATATTCAAGCTCAAAAATTCATTGTGTAATTTCTGTGTGGTTGCTTTTTGTGTTGCAGTTATATATGGAGTAGCAATAGGTTTCTTCTCTTCAATACTCATATAGTGTAACTTGTGAGGTAGTTGTGTACCCAACTGCAGATTTAGTTACTTTGCTTTTGGGGACATTTATTAACCTACTGTTCAGCCCACAGAGCTTCCCAAAGCAGCTTGAAATGCAGCATAAAGTCAATGAAAACAATATGAACCTAATGTGATGTCTCCCATACAACCCCCATCATCCCTAACTATTGGCCATGCTGGCTGAGGCTGATGGGAATTGTAGTCCAAAGTATTTGGGAACTGCATTGGGAAAGGCTGAAATGAACAGATACTGACAAATTTAAAGCTGAGCAAGAGGCAGAACAGCATTAAAGCCCAAGGTCCAGAAACCCTGGAACTCATTAAAAAGATTTTCACCTGTTGCTGAAAACAAAACAAAATCTATACCATGCAAATATCCCTGAGAAGAAAGTCCAAAAGAGGTTGGACCTGCCATCGCCAACCACATCACCTCTTATGGCAGAGTAATAGAAAATTATAATACCTAGAACATTCTTGCACGGTTAAGTGGTCCACACAGTACCTGGGTTTGACTGATTCCCAAGTTGTTTAGGGCTTTTAAAGTTAAACGAGCTCTGTGAGCCATGCTAAAAAATGGACTTGAAACTAGAGATATGCATGAGATGTGGACAAATCCCAAGCTCAACTTGGGGTTGACTCAGAGTAATTTTGGGCTTGTCTGAGATGAAGCAGGATCTGCACAAGGTAGCTCAGTGCTTTGCTGGCCTTTGATGATCTCTCTCTCTAAAAAAAAAATTGCAAACATCTACTAAAAGTAGTAGGTCTTACTTATTGTAAGGAATAGTGTTAAGATGCGGTGCTGAGGGAAGGGAGATCAAACATCCAAGTGGGAGAGAGCCAGAGATTGGTGCATACTGGCTTATACTTGGAACCAGTGTAATTATTTCAGAATTGATGAACCATAGTTCTGGTCCCATGTAGTAACCTTGCCACTATACTTTGACGCAACCATGGTTTCCAAACAGACTGGGCTCTCCAACAAAGTGGAGACTTCATATTCCTGGATATGCCTTGAGTGTTTGGTTCACATTATTTTCATGGTATAAAGAGGTGAGGCACCTGATGGCTTTTCCAGTAGGTATTATGGGACCAGGTATATTTCTCTGTTCACAGAATAATCCCCAATTAGGTTTTATTCATTGAAAAGCATTCAGTTTTAATAACAGCAGCACAGGAAGTGGATTCGGATGGTCATAATACATAAGACTGCTATCATATAGTTTCCTGCCTAGTATGTTCACTTGCCTTAAGAGGACCTTTCCCTTAGCCTCAAAATGCTTGTTAGTTGTCAGTGAAAATAAAATTCTCATGTTATGTTACCTTCTTCTGAGCGGACTTTTTCAACCCGACTCGTGCATATTTAAAGCAAGCAAACAGAAGCATAGCCAGTCTTCTTCCTGCTGTGAGACTATATTAATATTTCACACTATGATTGTTTTCTATATCTGAGGGGGTTTTCGTACTTCTTGTGCTATCAAATTCAACACCCCACCACCACTTTAAAATGCTTTATTAGTTTGGAAAGTGCGTACAAAATATATTTAGCCAGTAACCAAACATAAAAATAGACACATGTATCCCTTCTGCACACAATTATTGGTTCTTTTAAACTGGCTTACTGAATAAAGCAAAAGGGGTGGGGGGAAGTCTTCTGAATGCACATTTTAAAGGAAGGACAAAATGGGTAAGCAACAGCAGAGGATACATTTTGAATTGGATTAGTTGGTGATTAAGTTACTGTTATTGTAATTATTAAATACACACTTTAGGCAGAACCATGACATTCCCTCTCTCCCCCACCCCAAAATTTACTGGGCTATGTGGCTCATAAAAATGCACTGAGGTAACCCTTTAAAGCGTTTCATGTGAATGTTTCATGCTGGCAGTTGTGCACCCCTGGCAGTTTCTATTTTCATCTTTTCCCCTCTCTCTTTAAACTTTTTGCTGTGCCTGGGGTGGCAAAAGTTGAATTTTGTGAACTTCGGAATGCTTGAAAGATGGTTTTAAAAGATTCCAGAAAGCATGGGTGCTGCCCTACTCTTAATAGGACGGGGAGAGGGACTTTCCAAGAAATTCACTCAACAAATCTTTCAACAGTTCTGGGTGCTCCTTTAGGCACCCAAAAACTGGAAACACTGAACTTTTGGCAGACCTCTAGTTTGGAGTAGAACACAATCAAGTACAGTGCTTCCGTATTTAAGGGTTGCTATTCTATAGCAAGTCCAGGTGAAACATGCTCTTGTTAAAGAATGCCCAAATAACAGTACTGGGCAAAGCATCACAACTTTACAATTGATCTGGTATTGCCACAAAGCCACAGAATTCTACAAAGAAACTGGAATTGACACTGTACTATGGACAGCTGGGAGTAGTGTCTGCCTCGTGCAGATAGGAAAGTGCAAGGAGGTTGGAGAACGATTAGAAATTTAAATAGAAGTAACTTTTGATGGTGATGGTCATGTAGGGTTGTGTGTTTTTTAAAGCAGAAGTACATTCAAGCATATTGTATAGATTTTGTATAGTGCATTTGAAACCTATTGACATTTGACTGACTCCCCACCACCCCATCTTCTTCACAGGCCCATCTCGTAGCAGCTTTTGAAAAGAGCTTAGGAAATATGACGGGCCGGCTGCAAAGCCTAACAATGACAGCTGAACAAAAGGTATGTTAGAAACAGCAGGTGCTTTAATGTGGAAAACCGTTCTTGGTTTATATTAAAGTTTGTATTGAAGGCTGAATGAAAAGACAGCTGTAAGAATAAACAGGCAGGTGCATCAATTTTATTTTTTTATGACTATCGATGCTTCATGAAAGCGCAATAAGAATAACATTGCACACCATCAGATTTAGCCAAGCTATATCAGAGGGCAGTGTGATGATAAAATCTTTCATTTCCAGATTTTAATTAAAACATTTGTGACTCTGAATTTAATCTGTATTGAAAGATTAAGCAACAAAAGGTGGTCATAAACCAAGTGGAGTGCTTGTTCCAGTCTGCCAGCATTGTCAAAACGCTAAATATTAGACAGAAGAGATATTGCAAAGATAGAAAAACAAGCCAATAGCAAGTGTTATCTTGGAGCAGCTGGGGCTGGATTTGGTTTTGACTTTGCTTGTTTTGCAATACTTTTAAATCAGGGTTGGGAAACTGGATCTGGCTGATGGACCAAGTCCTCATCTCCTTAGGCCCCTCCTGTCTGTCAATCATTTGCTGTCACAATGAAATCTGATTATCCATTTTAGCCCACAAGGTTTGAAAACAAATTATGAGGGCAAAAAAAATGTGTGGACAATGCTTTCCTAATGCTGAATATGATTTTATACCATTTGGACAGAAACATCAAAGCTACAGGTTGCAGAAAAGAATTGGCAGGGTCCTCCATTGAAAAGTGCAGAAGGATGAATGAATGCTGCTCAAATTGATGGTTTAATGATGGGTAGAATGTTTATGTGTATGAGATTATATATCTTTTCCCTTAATTTATGATTTTAATGATGTATTTATTTAGTCCTGGGACCATTTGTTGAGGAGCAGGTTATTAATACTGTAAACAAAATAACTGGAAAATGAAAGCAAAAGCAAAGGCAAAATAACTTTTCCTTGCACACCGTTTGTTTCCAATTAAGACATGTGCGAGGATCAAGTTCATTAGCTTCTCTTGTGCTGCGACTACGTACTCAATTTGGCTGCTCCTGTAGGGATAGGTTATTTCAGGCTTGTAGGATCTATTTTGTCTGCTAGTAGATCCCTAGAGTCCATCAAGTAGGACCAGCTGGAGAGAAAAGTGGCTGGGGAAGAAGTCAGGTGCAAAGTAGCAGCTTGGTAGTAATACCAAGAGGGTGGTGGCAATACCAGTTACTTCCTGCAAATTGTACATTGAGATAACCCATGTCTATACAAGTGCAGATCTACACCAAAGTTACTACAGACCAGGGATCTACTACAAATCCATCTTCTGCCTAAGGACACACAAGTGAACCACTGTAGTAATAATAATAATTTCTCAAAAGGAATTTCTTCCAGTTTGATCTTTTCATCTTCTAAAAAGCTTCAGGCTTCCTTTCTCAAAGAGATTATCGCACTGGCACTGACTTCAATAAGCTTTCCCAGACATTTGAGCATATAAGCTTTTCTTTTTCTTCTTCCATGTTGCTGCTAAGGTCAAATTCCTTCAGTAGCTTTAATCCTCATTATATAAAATGAGAACTAGAAACAGAGATGTTAAATGCAGTTTAAATTAAAACTGTGCATTACACTTGTTAAAACCATTCCCTACCAAGTGAAAAGATGAGTTACATTGCTTCATTTCATAAGAAATGGAATACATTTTAATAGATGTTTGTATTTTTTTCTTCAAAATTCTTGGTATTCAGTATTTTATAGAGATAAATAGCTTCTAACCTGATGGTTCTGACATACTGTATTAGCTGAGTTGAAATGCATACATAATGCCTAGTTTTCACCTGAATTTCACCCAAATTACAATGCTAAAAGTGCATTTTGACCCCAGTGGGGGGTGGAAACCATAGTTACTCTGATACTTTTGTGACTTTTTCTACTGTTCCCAAAGGAATCGGAACTTATAGAACTACGAGAAACCATTGAAATGCTGAAAGCCCAGAACTCAGCTGCGCAGGCTGCTATTCAAGGAGCTTTGAATGGCCCAGACCACACTCATAAAGGTATGGATTGCTGCTGTTTTTTCACTGGGAACTCATTTTTGTCCCAAAGAAGTGCCAAGCTACTGGCTTTCTGTTGTTCGGAAGAATAGCCTCTCTCTCAAGTTTTGATCTAGTTGTATTTGTGGTGTTTCCACTAGTGCTATGTGCCAAATCCTGTCCTCCAGTTTCTTGAAACATTTCTTCCTCTGCAAAGCAATATTCCATTTTTCTCCCTCTTTCCCAGAGTACTTTAGAATTCATTCTTTGGTTGGTGCAGGGTTGAGCTTACTCTATTGCTGCAAGGTGGCCATGGGTGGTGTGTATTTTTTTCTTTCCATTCAACTTCTATCCAGCACTCTGAAGTCTGCCTGGTTGCCTGCCCTTGCTAATCTGAAAAGACCTCAGGGGAGTCCACTAAGCTTTAATTGAAGCATGGTAGCCTGAGAGTCTGGCTACCAAGTACTTAAGATTGGTACACCTATCTCTTTAATAATAAAAAATACTGCACTTAAAAGGAATGAACAGCTATCAGACGCAAAGTAGGCAGCCTCCCCACCTTCCCATACTTACAGGAAAGCCCAGCTGCTGAGGATGTCATGGGGTTTTCAGGAAACCTGGGCACCCAGGAAGGCTGCAGAGTGCAGATCACTGGAGAGACGATTGGTACAGTGAAATAAAGGACACTCACAGCAGCCCCCCTTGGCCACCTTGAAAGTAAGGTAAGCTCAAAAAAATAAATAAATCCCACTGTTGAAAACTGCACTGAAAATTCCCCTCCCCTTTTGACAGTATTCTTATGCAGTTTCTTTTGTTATTAATTGGCGGAGAATGGGTGAAAAACACGTAGGATAAATTTTTAGTCACAACAATACAAGCACAACACGTAGGCTAATAGTTATTAGAGAATTTTCAGGACAGAACTAGTTTCCACAGCTGGAAAACTTCCATGTGTCATTTATACACCACAGAATTATTTGACTTCTCTTGAGGAATTAGTCACTGGCTAAGGCTTGATAACCCCTTTAATGCTCTTCTGCATGTGCACCTTGTGCATAGCAGTGGGAAAAAGTTCCAGCCAAAATAAATTAGTTTTAAGTCATACAGTCATACCTTGGAAGTCTAACAGAATCCAATCTGGAAGTCCAACTTCTGAAACGTTCAAAAACCAAAGCGCGACTTCCAGTTGGCTGCAGGAGCTTCCTGCACTCAAGCGGAAGCTGTGTCGGATGTTTGGCTTCCGAAAAACATTTGCAAACCGGAACACTCACTTCCGGGTTTGCGGCGTTCGGGAGCCGATGTGTTCGGAAGCCAAGCTGTTTGACAACGAAGGTACCACTGTACTGCTATGTTCTTTCCACAATTCACAATTACAGATTGAACAATAAGTATAAGAATGTTTTCATGGAAATAGTTCTTCTGCTTTTGGAAGAACTTCTGTGTTGCTTAGAAAAGGGGGGGTCCCTTGGGAATTAAGGCACTTATTATTATTATTATATTATAGATCTGCGAATAAGGCGGCAACATTCCTCCGAAAGTGTTTCCAGCATCAACAGTGGCACCAGCCATTCAAGCATGGGCAGTGGTAATGATGCTGATTCAAAGAAAAAGAAAAAGAAAAACTGGGTAAGTGCTCTAGAGATTTTAATGTATTGAATAGACTTTTATATGGCTTCCTTCTTCATAGATAACACAACGGCGCATACAAATAACCCTTATAGTGGTGCCCTTCTGTATAATTAGCTGTTGATAATGCTGTGGCTAGATAAATATGGATTTGTTTGCACCTAGTGAGGTATGAGCATTGGCAAACAAAATATATTTAGATCGATGTGTAAGCATGTGAAAGCTTAGATAGATAGATAGATAGATAGATAGATAGATAGATATAGTTTTCTCACTCATTCTATAAAATAGGTCAACTGTCTGGAATGCTTTAGAAAGAAAGCCAATGAAAATGTTTTAAAGATGGATAAATATAAAGTATTTAATTTGAGAAGAACATACACCTATCACAAGGGCTTCAGATTTTAGTGAAATAATGGTGAATTTACTTTTCTTGTTTAAAATATGTTTATTACGCAGGTAATATTTTAAAAATACTGATTCCAACTTCATTCCCTTGATTTGTAATTGCACACTCTTTCATGTTTCTGCAAGGTGAACTCTAGAGGAAGTGAGGTGAATATAAATCCCTGGAAAATTTGGCATGCATCTCAAAGACCTCTATCTTGGCATGATTGCTATTCATTTTGGCAGTAGGCTTTTGTACCCTTCTAAAACAAATTATTCTTTATGTCTCCTTAGTTTTTTCTCTATTCATTTTACCTCCAACTTTGAAATCTAGAAAGGGGGAGTGTCGCCAAAATCCATTTCTTTCTTATTAGAACTCATAAAGTAGAATGAATATAAATTATGGTAACTCAATCAGTACTTACACTCCCTGCTCTTGAACTAATATTCATAGAACAAAGTGATTATGTGCTCCAATGTTTAGTAGAAGAAACATTTGGGTAATCAAAGTAACTATTTGGGGAAGGGTGGGAACACACTTTCCCCCCCTGTATTAATAACTTGTGTGTTCGTAAGATGTTTTTGACAACTCAAAAATAACTGCATAGTGCTCATTGCATCCATAACGTTTGCCATCTCTACTCCTGAAATAAATGGCTCTTTGGCTATTCTGTCCCTTTCAATAATGGATAAAAAACTTCTAGAGCAAAAAAAGCAAAAAAAAAGCAGTGCTTATGCATATGAACTTGCTTCTTTAAAACAGAACTGCAGCAAATACCTCCTCTTTCCCCAACCCTTTCAGCTTCTTGTCAGCAAAAAGGCAAGCATCATATAACAGCTTAAAATATGCTTATTTCTGATCCATGCTACTGTAGAAATAATAGGGTCAAACTTTAAAGAAAAAAAACAATTTTGTATAAATGATGCACAAAATCACATTGATTGGAATGTCTTCTGAAAGTCAACAATTTTTAAACAATGTGGCTATTTAAGACCAGTCACCTTAATGGGAATGTCAGAGGAATGGGATTTCCACAGGAGGTGTAGGGTTTTAAATGAGCATCTGTTTAGCTGTACCACTTGATCCTGTACCTTTTCCATAGCGTTCAATGTTTGCGCTGTGCTCACTTGATTTTTAAAAAAGCACTCTATTGTGTTCTTAAAGATACTGTGTTGCACATGTTAATACCCTGCTTAATCTATACACTTAACCACAGGCAGTGGCTAGATTAGCATCTGCAAACTAACTTTTCAACAAAACGTAAAGTGAACCAAATGACCAGAGATAATCCAAATAAATCTTAATTTTCTTTCTTCTTTCCTAGCTAAGAAGTTCATTCAAACAGGCCTTTGGGAAGAAGAAGTCCACAAAGCCTCCTTCCTCACATTCTGATATAGAAGAAGTCACAGATTCATCTCTTCCATCCTCACCCAAGTTACTCCACAGTTCCGGAGATTGTGGGTCTACATCAATAAAGCCATCCCAATCGGCATCCGCGTATGTTTTCCATCTTTCTTAGAGAACAGCCATTTGTTAAAGAAGCAATCTTCAAAATAGTGATTGGTATTTCAGAAATACTGCCTCTGAACTTTCAATTCTGTACTTCCAGTAATTGTTGCCTCTCAACCACTCTCTCGGTTAAGACCTTAATTTGCTGTTTAGAAAATTATCCCCTGGAAAATGTTACTTATCATCCTGTGCGTAGCTGTATTCAAACTGCACAGAGAGGAACTTCCATTGCTTTTCCACTTCATGTTACCTTGAAAAAAGCATTGATCTTGCATTCTTTTCCTTTCCATGTTTTCTTGGTGAGGGGAGACATACCTGGCTCATGACTGTTCCCTGCCGTTCTCCTTTCCTGCCCCCAAGGCACCTCTGATATATATATATATATATATATATATATATATATATATATATATATATTTGTGACAGAGCCCATTTCATCCAATGCATAAAGTGTCCTTGGATGTTATACATACATACAAACAAATAAATTATATATATGAACACACACAAACATAAAAAGAGGAGAGGTCAAGGGCACAACAATTCAAGAGAAGACGTGTCACATTACTGTACAAAATACACGAGGAAACAAGCTCAAGGCAACAGGGTAGAAGATGAAATCAGAGAGCATGTCTTCCAGTCCAAACAATTAATGAACTAGCAAAACAAGAAGACCCATGTCAAAAAATATTTAAGCACTTCCTGTAGTGAGCCAGCTCATTCTTTATCAAGTTTCATTGTTACCACCACAGAATGCACATGCCTATTCTTGTTAGATGCTTGCAATTCCAATTAGCTAAGGTTTTGATAGTCAAGTTACATCCTAAAGTCACAGCCAATAGTGCTTGCTGCTTGCAGGGTGTTCTATGGCTTGGCCAGTCAAAATATAATATATTCTCAAAAATATTATTGCATCTAAACATCTGCTTTCCTAAATGATGTGTCTGGTTTTGCCTCTTAGTCCTCAAGTTAAGCATTTTAAAATGAGACTGGAGCAGACTGGAGCGCATTGTCCGTCTTTTTATTTGCAGTCTGCCTATGTATTTGGCTTGATAGTACTTGGGATAAATGAAATCTATGTAAGCTTTGGCATATTTTGCTTCTTTGATTTATCATTCCATTCACACCTTCCACACACACAAAAAAATCATTGTATTTTCATTCTGCTGTGTAGTGTGCTCTTTTTGTTTTTTTTAGTTTGTTTCTTCCTTGGACCTGATCTCATTTTCTAAACCATTTCCTTTACTTTCTGTCACTTGCATCTGTCTGTCTATTGCGTGTATATGCAGGTCATTCCAAATCTGGGCTCCAAAGAAAAGGCAAAACGGTCACGTGATCTACAAACATAGATCCCGGTAAACTGGCATGTGGGGCTTGGAATTACATGTCTAAGAACTAGACTGAAGTGGCCCATTTGCCCTATCAATAGGCATTTGTAGTCATTCCATGAAAAATATAAAACACTATAACCCTATCATACTGGATGTACACGAACATGTAATAATGTATGAGTGGGTGGGGGGCCTGTAGCCCGCATCAGCTCCAGCATGGCTAGAGGTCAGGAATGATTGTCTGGTGGAGAGCCATAGGATGCACATCCTTGATATCTAATATGTGGTACTGAAAAATGTGAGCAGTGTAGATAGATACTTTTCTAGCTTAGCACAGCTGTCACCCCAAGGACATGTTTCTATATGTTCATCTATGGAAAAAATGGCGTATTTAAAAACTGAATTATCTTAATATGTCTCTCACATGGTTTCAGAAAAGGGGGCATGATCAAGATTCACATTTTGCAACATGCTTTTTTTTTTTTCATTTGCTTGTGGAAAACTCTGCAGTGTATGGAAGAGAATAGGGTGCCTCTTTGCCACTGAGCTATTGGATTGTGATTATATCCTCTTTCATAGCAAAAGAAAATAGCATCAAGGCTGAGTAGAGTAGCGAACGTTGATTTTAAAAAATGTATCAATCTGTCTCCACAAATAAGTTGTTTTGCCTTTGCAGTTAGTCAGGAAAAATATTTATATTGATAATATCATCTGTTCTGCACCTTAGTACATATTTCTCTCAAATGTGGAAATTGTAAGGGAATGTGACACCACAGTTGACTATGCAGCCATGTGGAAACCATTGCTCCTGCAATGATCTGGGACAAGCAATGAACATCCCTGGTTTCTCTCTTTGCTGATGGAGAGCCCGCATGATGGGACTGTTCCATATGATAAGTTCCCTCTTTGTGGCTTTCACTATGTGGAATCACTGTCAAAGAGAAGCATTTCTCAGTAGTCTTCACAAGACTGTTTCCTATGTTCCAGCAGCTGCGTGAAGACTGCTGAGAAACTCTTCCCTTAGGGGAAGTGATTACTTGCACTTTTGAAATACTGATCATAGATCAAATTCCATAGCATTTGTTACACCAGCCATCACCTTAAATATAATAATATAGGGCTAGCCAATATGGTGCCGTCCAAATGTTGTTACTATAATAACTCCCATCATTCCTTATCTTTAGCCCTGTTGTCTGGGGCTAATATGGAACTTGTAGCACAGCATCTGGAGGGTGCCATGTTTGCCAACCTTGCCATAATATATCAATGGAAATGGTTCCCATATTCAGCTAGAAGTCAGGAGTTGAGTAGTCAAGTAACAGCTACCAGATGTAGAATAATGAAGACAATAACAATGTGTGGGTAAAGCAGCCCTATAGTTTTGCATTATACTTTACAGAGAACATTGCAAAGCTAAACTAACTTCATTTCAGCTCCAATACTTTAATTTTAATCACTGCTATTTTGGAAGATAGTTAACAATTGCATTGCTTTCATGAAACGTTAAATAAAGCTGCTACTGTTTTGGCAAATAAAGAACAGCCCTTTTCTACTTTGGGAGGAGTGAAATAACCATGCATAATAATTACACTTTGTACAAAAAGAAAATGTTAGAACTACTTAGGAAAGCTATAAAGGCAAGCTTATAATTTTATCTGGACATTTTTTCCCCTTTTCATGTTTTTAAATTGAACCCATTCATGTAGTTTTGATGAAATTCTCCGTCCTGCTCCTAGAGAGCTACCAGCAGCAACCCTTTTTCTGTTCTTTGATACAGAATAATAGCACGTTGCCTTCAGAAGCGAGCGTTCCTTTAATCTTCTGCCTCTCTACCTTTTCCAATTCTTTTTAGGATCTGCGAATGCACAGAGGCAGAGGCTGAAATAATTCTGCAGCTGAAAAATGAGCTCAGGGAAAAAGAGCTCAAGTTAACAGACATCCGTCTTGAGGCCCTCAGCTCAGCACACCATCTTGACCAGATTCGGGAAGCCATGAACCGCATGCAGGTCGGCATTACTCACAAAAGCCATTTCCTCAAATCCCTGCTGCAGTCATCATGGGCTGAACAGAGGCATGGAATGGGATCAATAGAAATAATGTAGCTGAGATTTTAGTGGGATTGAAAAATAATGTAATAAGTAACCGAATTAGACCATTAGATTTATGCCTCTCTCTAAAAGGTACTATTTTGCTTAGTGTCCCTGTCTCAGTTATTGGCAGTGATCCCCTATAATTGTCTTTTCCACTGCAAAATGCTAGTAAGAGATAACCTACTCAGAAAAGAATCTGAGAGGCTTCTGTAGCTTTAGAAGAGTGTTTGCTGCTTCAGTAAGAATTACATCAAATTTTCAGGTCTTCATTTGCCTCTTAATTCCTTGGTCCTACCATTTCCCATTTTGCTATTTTACTCTGTAACATTTTTTTTCTAGTGGTCAAGCTTCCAAGCTCGTAAACAGAGTCACAAAGTCTAGGGCATGGGTAGGCAAACTAAGGCCCAAGGGCCAGATGCGGCCCAATTGCCTTCTCAATCTGGCCCGTGGACGGTCCAGGAATAGTGTGTTTTTACTTGAGTAGAATGTGTCCTTTTATTTAAAATGCATCTTTGGGTTATTTGTTGGGCATAGGAATTCATTCATCTCCCCCCCCCCAATAAATAAATATATAGTCCACCCCCCCCACAAGGTCTGAGGGACAGTGGACTGGCCCCCTGCTGAAAAAGTTTGCTGACTCCTGGTCTAGGAGATGCAAATGGTCATCCTCTACAGGGGTTGATAAAATGAACTAGCTGCTACACTGTTTCCCCAACATTTTCCCCTGTGGAGTCATGCAAGGAAATTAAGACCCAATTCCTGACACTAGAGATATATTTCTTTGAACTCAGCAGAGCTTGTAAGTAATTATATGTGTGCACCCAGTCCCTGAGTATTAAAATCAAATAGGCAGCTTTGTTTTACTTGAAGATGTTGGTTGCTATTAATGTTATGCTTCTGACAAAGAAACTTCAATCTTCTCTTTATTGCTTCACCTATCGTGCATTTTAGAGCATTTGCTGTGATTGCAGCAATATGGTTAAAGTGTCAAATTAAAGCACCCTGTACAAAGTTTTGCTGAAAAATTAGTGTGACCCAGGAGTGGATAATTGGTTGCCTTCAAGACTACAGTTCCCATCAACCCAAACAGCTTGGCCAGGAATGATGGGAGTTGTAGTTTAGCAACATCTGGAAGGCTATAGATTGGTCACTGCTGATTTATCCCAATGAAAGGACAAAAAACAAACCAGTTGATTGGTGAGCTAAGCTGTTGTGATGCTGCAGAACTGTAGGTTTCTGGCTGTTGTGTTTTTAAATGAGTACGTGCAAGTTGTAAAAATGGTCGCATGAAACACATTAGGAACCTCAATGGGAGGAAAGGACACAATGCTGATTAGAATGCTAACGCCTAAGAGGAGGGTCAGACTGATCCATTTGTAAGTCATGGCACAGGTGACAGGAAGAGCTTGATAGCAGTAAAATAAGCAAGAGACTAATTTGGCTGGTAAACAGAAACCGGAAGCAGTGACTAGTTTGGCTTGAAGACAGAGGTCCATTATATTTTACACATACCAAGTTTATATTTGTTAATAATATTATTAGGTGTGGTTGGCATGCTGCATCTTCTGCTTTCCCCATCATGAAACTGCCTCCTGAATACTTGGATTATTTTGGGGTGGCAGATTTTCCCCATAATATTTGGAACGGTTGCATTGTGTTTGTAAAGGACACGCTGTTTCAAGGTGTCGTTTGTCCAGCCAAGCAGACAAGGGATGCCAAAATGTCTGAGTGAATTGGAGGCAAGCTAGATATGACTTTAAAAGTGCCTTGCATTTAATGTGCAGGTTTTAAAAATGCAAATAACATCAGTTTGGTGTGGGTGAGTGTTTTAATACTGGACTAGAGTAGGCAGGAATGGGGAATTTAACTCTTTCCCCCTCTGTTGCTGTTGTCTTCTCTTTTGCATTAAGAAGACATCTCCCATGGTCACCAGTGGTTTTCTTTATTGTGTTGCATATTTAATTGTGTTTTGTTTCGCTTTGTTTTATTCTGTGAGCCACTTTGAGGGGGCTGTGGCTTGAAAGGTGGATTAAAAATCCACATATAATAAAACTGGGGCATTTTAACTGTTCACCATTGCCTGATTCTTTATCTTAAACATTTTTTTCCAACCTGCCACTATAATGTAAGGACACATTTAGTGTTTGGCTTGCAACCCCAACAGAACTGAGCAGTTCTGTTCAGATCAAAAAGACAGCAAGCTATGGATCATATAATAAGCAATGGCATATAAACCAGGAAGGCGAAGCGGAGGTGTTGTGGGCCTTCACAAACAGCAGCAAAGATTCTAATACTAGGCGAAGCAAAACCGTCAGAAACAGTTTCAGCAACTTCCTTTGAAATGCTGTCAAGGGACACATGGTATGTTTTTCAAAGCTACATCAACAATAAGATAATGCAATGTTGCTATAGAACAGGGTTGAGTTTTAATAACTTTGGAGGGGAGTGATCACTTAGGAATCTAGGAAGTTGCCTAGCACACAGGATATGTTTATTTGTGTATGTCTGTGTGTATAATCTCAAACACACAGGCACACAGCACCCTTCCTAAACTGATCAATATACATTAGCTGGGGGTGTGGTTATCATCCAGTACCGTGTCCACTTTCTTCTCTGCTGCTGTCATCAAAATTGAGAGAGTCTTGGAGGACCACTAAACTGGACCTTACTTTGTGGATTTCTTCCATTTCCCCAAAACTATTGCAAGGCGTTGTGCAATTTTGTAGCAAATTTAACAGTCACCATAGCAATCTGGTGCTTGGCAGTGCTGCAATTCTCCAACTGCTTAATTAGCTCTTTGCTTAATTGACCCTTTAATTTTGCTTAGCTGTCATTTTCAGTCCTCCACATCCTATTTTTACTTCCTCTTAACTTTGAAAATGTTAATGCAGGGTTTTTGTAAAAGGCTAGAGCATCAGCATACAGCTTAATCAGAAATTTGGACTTCCTTGTTTTTAGTTTGGTCTGAGGAATTCACAACTACCTGTGTTTCTGAAATATACTTGGAGTCGAGAGTGGATTTCATGCTTTTTATTCAGCCCATAGTGGCAAGGAGGAATGAAAGTTCCCCCAAAATATCTGCTTTATATACATTATTTACACAATGGGCTGCACGTGATTGGCTAATTCCAGGATTCTCCTATAGGCCAATCAGTTTGGGGATTCACTTCCAGCTGGAGCTGGATTGGGTGGCTCCTGCGGACCAATCATACTGCTGCATTGTTCTAGGACCAATCAGACTGCTGCATTCTGAATCCTATTCAACTCAGTACATAACAGTTTCCATGCTATTGTTGTACATTTGGTAATCACTCAACACTGCATAAGATTTAACTAAGAATATGACATTCCTTAGGCATCTTGGCTCTTTTATTACTGACTGTGAAACATCCCCAATCACAAGAACAGCCAAATGTATACAGCAATTCTCCTCTTTAAAGATGTTTTCCATGCCCAGACAATGGATCTGGCCCTCCTGTTCCCTACCATGTGATTAACGGCATGAGTGAATGCCTGAAAAGGGCGTATTTGTGTTTTGATCCAGAGATACTTGTCCATTACTGTACAGTGGTACCTTGGGTTAAGAACTTAATTCGTTCCGGAGATCCATTCTTAACCTGAAACTGTTCTTAACCTGAGGTACCACTTTAGCTAATGGGGCCTCCCGCTGCCACCGCACGATTTCTGTTCTCATCCTGAGGTATAGTTCTTAACCTGAGGTACTCTTTCTGGGTTAGCAGAGTCTGTAACCTGTAGTGCCTGTAACCCGAGGTGTCTGTAACCCAAGCTGTATTGTGAAATTGCCCATGTAGTAGTAGGAATAGAATTCTAAAACATACATCATAGAGATCTAGAAATGGTTAATTTCAATGTTCCAGTGTGTGTGTGTGGTGGCAAAATATGATATGTCATGTTTTTAAATGAGCATGTATGAATCAACACTTATCTCCCAGCGTGCAGAAAACTGACGAAGCCTTTGTCTGCAATATGTTGAACTTGATTTTGTGCCATTGTAGCACTATTCTGGCCTGCCATGCTACACTGCTGATGCTGGTCTTGCATTTACTGCAGTATTAATAGACTCTGACAGCCAGGAGACCTTTGGAATATGGGTACAGTGCAAATGTGAAGTACATGTGCATATGTGTTCATTTAAACTGCCACCTAGATGCAGCCTAACTTGAGTTTTCGGGATCTGATTTCATATTGTCTATTTGCCATGGAATTAGAGAGGTAAAATTTTATAGTGCACGCAATAGTTTTGTGGCATGTTCCAAAGATGAGAACAACTTAAAGTTCCAGTGGATGTACCATACCATAGAAAATGCTGCATTGCCGATAAGTAGTTTTCTAGCTAACAAATTATGCATATGCATAATGCACCCAGCGGTATTAAATGCCCCGTTCCTCACCTTAAAATGTTTATTTCTTGTGTTTTAAATGCTAGAATGAGATTGAGATATTGAAAGCCGAAAATGATCGCTTGAAGGCAGAGACTGGAAACACTGCAAAGCCAGGCCGGCCATGCTCAGAGTCCTCAAGCAGCACATCCTCCTCCTCTTCACGACAATCTTTAGGTCTCTCTCTGAATAACTTGAACATCACTGATTCAGTGACATCAGGTAAATACATGTTGTTATTGTTTTAATTTGCCCTACCAGATCAGTTCAAGTGCCCTACCAGATCATTTTGCTTGCATGTGCACATGCAGTTCTTGTCAAACTGTAGAGAAATCTAGTTAATCCTAAATTTTGAAAGCTGTTCACTATTTATCTATTTATTTGTTTGTTTTATTAAATTTGTACACCACCCTTCATCTGAAGATCTCAGGGTGATTGACAACATAAAAATACAAAATAAAAACACAAAATGCATGATAAGAACAAGAACAAAACACAAACCCATAAACCCCCTCTCCCAAACTACCAGTGTGCTGGGCTAATATGGTAACACCCAGGTGGGAGATAATGAGTTCTGGGAGACAGTGTCATCTGCTCCTGGAGACAACTTGAGAATATTCTCTACCACTTGTTTGTAAAACCACCTTGGGCACTTGGCAGAAAGGTGGTATTTAAATGCATTTTTTTTTAAAAAAATGGTGCCTAGGAAAAGGATATGCAGTGCACTTAGTATACATATTTACATTTGCCAATATTTGTAATTGTGGCGCTGTGGGTAAAAGCCTCAGCGCCTAGGGCTTGCCGATCGAAAGGTCGGCAGTTCGAATCCCCGTGGCGGGGTGCGCTCCCGTTGCTCGGTCCCAGCGCCTGCCAACCTAGCAGTTCGAAAGCACGTCAAAGTGCAAGTAGATAAATAGGGACCGCTTACTAGCGGGAAGGTAAACGGCGTTTCCGTGTGCGGCTCTGGCTCGCCAGAGCAGCGATGTCACGCTGGCCACGTGACCCGGAAGTGTCTCCGGACAGCGCTGGCCCCCGGCCTCTTAAGTGAGATGGGCGCACAACCCTAGAGTCTGTCAAGACTGGCCCGTACGGGCAGGGGTACCTTTACCTTTTACTTTTGGTGTTTTATTGTTCAGTTCTGGCAAATGTTAAAATAAAGGCTTGTCACTAGCCCTGCAGGTTCTTCTACCACCAGTTGTTTTCTGCCATGTCTGAGACTTTAAAGGGCGACAGCAGCACAGGGTTGACTCCAAGGCTTCAGAATCTTTGGCGGGTGACCTTGGAGTCAACCCCCAAAATAGTCTCTTATTTAAAGTCGCAGGTGATGCATTGGAGTTTCATACTTGCAGGAAAACCCTAGATTCAGCGAATGGAATGGAACAGGCACCATCTGTTTTTATATCTTAAAAAGTATAGATGTTCTGAAGTATAAAAAGCAACCCTCTGGCCCTTGTAGAACCCAGGATACAAGGCATTTGTTTTGTGAGAAACTTAACCTGCTCCCACCTCTGCCTGATTTTAGCAATGACTCAGATTGAGGGAAGCAACTCAAACCAATAAGACAGAGAGAAGTCTAAAGTGTCACACCCATTGTCCAGAAAAGGAACATCTTGGTTCATTTTTAAGCCTTTTGTTTTGGTCTTTCCTTTTGGAGAAGTGATTGCTGCCCCACAGAAAATATTTCTGATATACGAGATTTTAGTGTAACCCCGATTGGGCAGTAGTGTATCAATCCCAAAACATTATGCATTGCTTTTGCCAAAAGATTAAAGGAGTAGTGGCAGTTGGTATATATATTGGGCTTATATTTTTTTTAAAGTACACTTTAGAATTACAAATAAAATCAAATGGGTCTCTTTTGCCAAGCTAAGTAAATTTTAAAAGGGTGTTTTTATTTGTTTCTTGCTTGTTAGATATTTTACTTGAAGATGTTACAGATGGAACTCTCCATAAAGAAGGCCAGAATGTTAAAATTATAGTCACAATAAACAAGGGCTATGGTCGATCCAAGGTACTTTGACTTCCAGGTTTTATTGCTGTGTTCATCATCATAATTGTCCTTATGTTTCTGCTGTTACAAAGGCTGTACTACCCAGTAGTATATTCAATTAAGAGTTCAACAGGGAACATTGACCACAGCCTTTTTAATTTATCACACCTTGTACCTATATTTGTGTCATCCTGGCAGTGCCTCTAATTGATGATAAACAGCAAAGTGCTCTGCTGCCTTTCATAGAAGTTCGGGTCTATATATGTCACAGCATGCTTTTGTTAGATGGGAAACGTAGTTACCTACCTATCCTTAAAGCTACTTCTGAATGAAGAGGCCTATTGTGGGCTATATGTTAGTAGTCCCCACAAATTTGCCACAGAAGGTTTCCCATTTCAACCTTAGATCTTGCATTAGATGAAATAAAAGGTTGGCACATCACTGAACTAATTTCCAGAAATATCTGCATGCACAGCTGTATATCTTAATTAATATCTTAATTAGTATTAGGTTTGCATCAGTTTTTGTTGTGATAACTGTGGCATATCTCAAAGGAGGATAATGTCTTCTTCTGTGGAAAAAATATTCAGTAAGCCTTACAAAATAATACTTTAATTGTGTAAGTTCTTCCACATCTCTTCCCTGAATGCCTCTTCTCTTTACAGGAGCAAAAACTGCAGGCATATTTGATAGGATCCATTGGAGTCAGTGGTAAAACAAAATGGGATGTATTAGATGGTGTAATCAGACGGCTCTTTAAGGTAGGACTTTTTTGAGTCAGTTCAGAAGGATGAGCCTAGGCTAGGTTTTGTAATGTTTGCCTGGTGTTTAATTTTCTTATTACTCGCAGCTTTGCCAAAACAAATAGACCAGGAGGGCTTTTGTATGCAGTGAATCGGTTCTTTTTGGAAGGTAGAGGCTCCTTTTTGACTTCTCTCACCATGAAGGAAACAGAATGCCATAGTGGGGTAGGAGAGCTGAAAATAATGCTAATATGTTTCACATCTGGCAACCAATGTGCCCCTTTGGTTTCAGATAGTACATGGCTGAACGAGTCTAAAAAACCCGGGACACAAATTTTCACAGCCTTCTAGCAGCTATAGTGGTTCATTTACCAAGTAAATTATTGGAAGTGTATACTTGATTCTGACCAAACTAAGCCTACTCATGTTTGCTCTACAACCCCACTCCAACCCATTCAATACAGGTCACCTTGGGGCCTCACATTTTGCAGTGTTTATGGTTAGCCAGCTGACTGAAGTAGCACTTTTAGTCTAACTCCACAGCAGAGCTGTAGCTAGGGAGTGCTGAGGTGGGCCCCCACCAGGGGGACAGGTGATGGGGGGGCAGTGCAAAATATGACCATAAATATTGATTATTGCCTCATAAGAAATGGTTTTTAATAGAGGATGAATTGAATGGGTGGAAGGGGGAGGGTTGGAGCAGAGGTAGAAAGAAGAGCTAATTTGTCCATGGCTAGGGGGCGCAATCTAGATGGTTCTGCCAGGGCGCAAGATCACCTAGCTATGGCTCTGCCCCCTGGTTCCCCAAGCCAGGTAGACTGGAGCTTGGGTAGAAGCAGATGCTTCAGCAATGGAGCAACTCAGATTGGGAGCTTATATAGGAGCTGGCTGTGTCACACCCATTCCTGGCTCTCATGTCAGGCTTGGTCTGAGCAGCTGTTTCCTTTTCACACAGCCTCATGCACAGCTAGCCAGCCACTCTATTGGTGGCTCCAAACTTCCTGCCTGGATCTCCATCTCCTCTGTTTGTGTTGCCCTGGGGAAGATGGAGAGGACTGTCTGGAGCCAACCAGAAACAAATGCAGCTGCTGTGAAGACCCCATTTCTGGGCCAGGGATATCCTTATCTGATGACTCCTCAGAGTCATTGGCAGTGTGAAGATCTGCTGCCAAATTAATTGTTCTGCTATACAGCCAGTGTAAAATTTGAATTTGTCACTCCTTAGACCAGAAATATTGATTAGTTTTACAACATCCAAGTTTGTAAGAACCATTTTACAGATAGGGTGTTTTCTGCTTAGGATGGGCTATTCCCTCTGTGTCTTGATGCTATCAGAATTGTGATATACATATATATTGAGGTCAATGTACAAAATGTTTGCCTTTAAATGGAATGTGAGTATCTACACATCAATATGGGAGAAACTAGTGTAGAAATTGAACCTGTATTCTTTCATGATGTTCTTTAAGATGTCATAAAATTCTTTCTCGGGGTATGTCTACACTACATACATATTCAAAATTTCCTTCATCCATTGAAGCTTATTGTTCATAAAATGGCTAGCACCATTTTATCTTAAATTTTGATGATCTCAGAAAACCAGTTGCTAAGCTGGAATGTATGTTTGGATGAGCATCAGCATGCAAACCACACATTCTCTTGGAAGCAAGGTAGGCAATGTGCCAACTTGTATATTTAATGTGCAGCCAAATGCCCAGTTCAGTTCAGCTCTTCTCTTGTTTAAAGTATTGTTAAGCCCCTTCTTTAATCTGATTCCCTTTTATTCATTGCTTCATGAGTATTTCATATATTTTATGTTATGGTAAATGTCAAAATGTCTGAAGATTGTATGAGCCCCAGTGGGAAATATAAAAAAAATGCTTTCTGACATTTACCCCTAAAGCATAGTGAGTGTTCTTTATCTGTAAATGATGGAAATGAGTGTGACATTTAAACAAGTGGGTGCATTTAATTCTTCTATCCTTGTGTCACATATAATGGCTGCTGCATATGTATTTTGTCTTTTCTCATTTCAGGAATATGTTTTCCGAGTGGATCCAGCTACTAGCCTTGGTTTAGGTTCAGACTGTATTGCTAGTTATTGTATAGGTGATGTCATTCGATCCCAAAGCCAAGAAGTGCCTGAATTGCTACCTTGTGGGTATCTGGTTGGAGATAATAATATAATCACTGTGAACCTTAAAGGTAAAATTATGCTATATTTTATTCCCTTCCTCTGCATGTATTTTCCTCCTTGAAGCTTCTTTTTAGCACAGTATAATTCCTTTATCTTACAAACACATACATGCTCTTGGGTAGCATCCCAGTTGTGTTACTAAATTTACAGCTATAAGTAAAGTTAACTATGCAAAATGAGCTTCTGAATTTATGGGATCCCTAAAGCAAGCTGTCCATAAATATTGTTATGCTGTTTGGGGGGGGGGGCTAGGCTGAATGCCTGGGCCTCCTTCTAATTCCTGTATCCAGCACAGATTCAATTGCTGGAATAGCCAGGCCAGCCTAGGTGATGGGCTGTTAAACAGAACAAAAGAAAGGTGCTCTGTGCCAGATGACAAATGGGTGGGACCCCTCCTCCAACGCTCATTTAGAAGGACAGAGTCTGAGTTTTTAGGGCAGAATTTGCTGCTTTGTGATCTGGAGACTAGAGAAAAAGCGAAAGATCAGAGAGCAATGTTTGATTTCTGTTTGAATTGAAGGCTGAAGTTATGGGAGAAGCAATACCCTTTTGAGGTGTTAATACAGTACTGTGAACACCTCCATCACAGGCTCGGGTTGTATAGATGTGTAAACAAACCATGTATCATAAAGACACTCACAACATTTGCTCTGTCTGATTCCCAAAAGGAAACATGAATTCGGATAAGCACCTGAAACCCCTGGAATTTCAGAGATTAGGGTGGCATGTAACAATATTTATCGTATTCAAAATCTGCATCAAACCATCTGGTGTTTTTATAGTTAACATGCACATGTTAAGGTCCTTTTCCATCCAAAGGATTTATGTGGCAGCAGCCATCTTTCTTTTAAATATGTAATTCCCTCACCCCATATGACCCCAGTCTACCACACCATGAGTAAATGTGATAACACTGGGGGTGGGGGGGGAGGGTGTATTGAGAATAATTTAGTGATGAGTGGAGAGGATGAGTTGTGTAGTTTCAAGAACTCTTGCACCCTTAACACTTCACCACCCTAGACTGATGATGACTTGCTTTGCATCTAAAACCAGTACAGAAGAGGACTTTAATATAACAATGAACGGTTAGAATTCCAAATCAATCACTTCAGATAGGGACTTTAAATATTTCATATAGCCATGGGGGCATTCTATTTTCAGGGTCTTCAAAACGACTTTGTGTCATTTGGTGTGATATCTCTCTCCTGCTAACCCTTGCTGCTGTCGCTTTGACCTTTTTCTTTTAAATGCCTCAAACATTTCAGATATACATCACTGCCTCAATGAGTTTTCGCTTCACATTTGCTTTGATTGCATTGCTACCACTCATTGAGTCATGTGGCGAAGGCACTGTTTAATCTTTTTTTGGCCCCAAGGAAAGGTCTGTGCACTTCCAGTGCTTTTCAGATGCTGGAAGAAAGGTTTGTATTAAGGGCATTTACCTGCTGTCAACATTTCAAAAACTAGAAGGGGGAAGCAAGTATTAAAAGTTCCTTCTCTTAAATAATTCCATGTTTTGCCAAAAACAATGAGACAGAGAAAAATAGATTTCCTCTCTTCACCCCCTACCATTTCTTCTCCCCTCTATCTAATTTTCAGGAGTAGAAGAAAATAGTTTGGACAGCTTTGTGTTTGATACATTAATTCCTAAACCAATTAGCCAACGGTACTTTAACTTACTGATGGAGCATCACAGAATTATCCTGTCAGGACCTAGTGGCACTGGGAAGACCTATTTAGCCAACAGGCTTGCGGAATATGTGATAACGAAGTCTGGCAGGAAAAAAATGGAAGATGCCATTGCTACTTTTAATGTAGATCACAAATCAAGCAAGGTAAGACATAAAAAAAAAAAAAACAGCTATCAACTGTACAGTTTTTAAGAAACTGCAGATGTTTCATTACATGCCATGGACTTACGTAATTGCTGATGTTTTCTTTTGTTCTTTTTATTTTTATTTAGGATTTCCCAGCATAGTCTAAATAGAGTAGCCATTTGTGATTGCAAATACTTACAAATAAATCAAGGTGTTTTTATCAACATCAGTTAGCATATTGAAAGTTAAATCTCCAATCTCTGCTTTTTTCTTTTAAAAAACAACAACATTTATTCAAAACCATTCAGAATATGGGAATTTTTCAGTATTCACAGTGGATCAAAAATGACACAGTCAGAAACTTGCAATATCTACCTTATCATCCCACCATTTTCATGCTTTCTGTCATGTTACAAAGATTGTGCCAGTGTACGTGGAAAAAAAAAATCTGTCTTCAAAAATTTAACCAACACAGTTGTACATTGTATATTTGATGCCCCACCTAATTCACAACCTGCAGCTTTTTAGAGAAAATGAATTACTTTGATTGAAGAAATTCTTCCATCTTACCTAGAAAGTGTATGAGTAATTCCATTGCTCATTCAATTGTATTATGGAAGGTGAAATTGGAATCTTCCAAGTTGGGCCATCTCTATCCTCACATGTCCAGAAAAGGTTTTAAAAGGGATTCTACACACATACAACTCTATGTGTGGGGCACTTCCACTCAGAAACCCTGCATGAAGCTCCTTTCACACCTTCTTCTGAAGGAACAGAGGTCAGGGTGGGGCAAGCAAATAGAAACCAACTCTCTGAGGCGTGATATGTCTTATAAGGCTTCCTTTGTGGTTCAGATGGTTAGACTTAACTAGGATCCTGTTACTGAAAACCAATTTTTAAAAAAGGAAAAAAAGAAAAGAATGCTCAGAGCAAGTACCTCAGGCTGACATTGTCAAAAATGGTTTAAGCAGCAATTCGTTTTAGTGGAAGCTTCGCAACTGTGAGGGTGTTAGTTGAGCATCTTCTGTTTTACTGAGTTCTTCCTTCTTTTCTTTAAGGATGTGCAACAATACCTTGCCAATTTGGCTGAACAATGCAGTGCTGATAACAGTAGTGCTGACCTTCCTGTGGTAATAATTCTTGACAACCTCCATCATGTTGGTTCTTTGAGTGACATCTTCAATGGTTTCCTCAACTGTAAATATAACAAATGGTAGGTTTGCTCTTTAGCTTGTTTTGAATATGCTGAGTGTAAGTCATTGGTGTGGTACAGGTTGCTGGCTGGAGCTGACAGGAGTTTTAATCCAAAAAGCTTTAAAGCATTTATTTGTGCATGTCACAACACAATTAAATAAGAACCTGTATTCTCAATAGTAGTGAAAGCTTAATATTCTGCTATCATAGATATGGCTGTTATAAATTGCTGTCACTTCAAATAAGCACTTCATACGATTTCATATAAGTAACTGCACCCTATAAATTCATATGAACAAGCATAGCTTGTCTCTAAGATCTTGGCAACAGTGACAAGCTATGCTTGTTTATGAGTCCAGTTATGAGTCTTCTACATTATAGAATCCAAGCCCTGCTAGCCTAGAATGAAATGAAACTGATCAGGACCTACTGTCTGCAAGTGTGTCCCAGGGCCATTACACACCCATTTTAGAGAGATTACAGAAGTGAAGGTAACGCCTGATAAACAGTAGAGTGGCACCAGTGAGAAAAAGATGACTGTTATGTACTGAAGTTCTCACCCTGGGCCAGCAGGGGGATGGATACTGTAGATAGTTATGCAAATGAAGGATCAAAAGTGACGTTCAGTGATTGTATAGTTTTAGAAAATGGCAACAGTTACATTGTTCTGGAGCTCTATATAAGCAGGCTGACTGAGCTCCTCAGTTAGTTCTGTTCCAGCTTACAAATAAAGAGCTGCTTTGGAAGAATCGCTGTGTCGTCTGATATGTTCGCCCCCAACTTAACAATGACGTTGCAATGTGTGGTAGAAATAAGCTCAGCTGAGTCATTGCTCAGCTCTGACACACACAAAATTCCTTTATGCAATGCAAATTAACACAATGAAAAATGAATAGAAGGAAGAGGACATTGAACGTTCTTGGTCATTAGATCTCCAGAGGCCTTTCTCTGGCTGCTCCACCTTTGATAGTTAGGGAATGACAATCAGAAAGAGAACTGGTTTCTTTGTAACACTGACAGACAGGTAGACAGGGTAGGTAGGATTTGGGAGGCAGACCAGCAGATGTCAGGTGAAAACATTGTATTCATTTTTGGCCATGTTTTGATTTTTACTTAACGATAAAGGCCAAAACGATAAAGAAAACCCAAAGCATAACAATAACTAATGTTGCAATAAATATAATAAAACCTGATAAAAATGGGGGGGGGGGGAATTAACAATGATTTTAGTGTAGCCTTTTGGTTTTTATTTTCATGCTGCAAAAACATGGTTTTCCTCAATTTGATATTTTATCATATTTTAATGGTGTTTTTATGTTGGGGGTTTTTCCAATTCCGCCTAACATTTAAAAACAAATAAATGACAAGATGTAAATGTGTTAAATTAATTGGCATCTCTATTTATTTCTGTAGTCCCTATATTATTGGAACTATGAACCAGGGAGTTTCATCTTCACCTAACCTTGAACTGCATCAAAATTTCAGGTAAAAAAATTGTGTTTAAAAATGCTTCTTCTGATCTAGGTTTAAACCTTTGAGGTCACACACACACACACACACACACACACACACATATACATATATATATATAGTGAGTGTGTGTGTTGTAACAGGTCTGTTCTTTCTGATGTGGATACATCAGAAAGCCACCACGTAGTTATATTTCCAGATAGTCCTAAAATAAAACGAGTTAAATGCCAAAATGCCAATTGGCGTTTAGTAACATGTGAAAGGCGACCATGCCTTTTCACCACGTTTCCAAGGCACCAAGGTGCTAAAACTGCTGTGTACTCTGTCCGAATAGTTTGGGATACTGATGCCAAAAAGGTCACCTTTGCAGGGTTGGAAAAAAATATAGATAGACAGACAGAGATTTCATCAAATTTTTACCTTTTTCACTGAGCTTAGGGCCTGATATTGAAGAGAATCTATGAGTTATGAGGAAGAAATTTAAGAATCATTCTCCTGTGGCAGTTCTACTGTCTAGTTCAGCAGCTTGTTTACCGACAGTGGCCAACCAAGTGCCACAGGCAAGCTCAAGAAGGGCTCACCATCCCCTGTTGATAATTCCTAGCATCTGGTAGTCAGAGATACACTATCTCTGAATACAGAGGATGCTGTCAGGTCTCCTAGAGGACTGAAGCCCAAATCTTCCACGTAATTGTTTCACATTTTCTTTTTAGCCATTTAAGCTTGTGCCTATCACATTGGCCGATGATAATAATATTGTTTGTAGCTTAATTATGCAGTATGTGAAGAGGCGCAATCTATCCATTTTAGTGGATTGCCCAGAGTTCCTGTAATGTGAATACGTTCTCTAACTGATTCTTTGCCTGCATAGGTGGGTGCTGTGTGCCAACCACATGGAGCCTGTCAAAGGGTTCTTATCCAGGTATCTGAGAAGGAAACTGATTGAGACAGAAATAGAGAGGAGCGCACGCAATAATGACCTCATCAAAATAATTGACTGGATTCCGAAGACATGGCATCATCTGAACAGCTTCTTAGAAACGCACAGTTCTTCTGATGTAACCATCGGTGAGGCCTTTCTTCAATTAATAATGCAAATTATGGGACGAAAACGGGATCTTGAGGCTTATCTAAACTTACAGGCTTACCGTGAGTTTGCTTCACTGATGTCAAATTAATTGGCAGCTGACCTTTTGTGCTCAAACAAAACATCTAGGAGTGCATTGAGCTGGAGCTTGGGTTGGCAAACTTGGTAATGCTGCTTATAGTTTAAAAAAAAATCCTACTAAAATGAAAAGGACATGTAATTGCTCACTCATGCTACACAACTGCAGTTTGCTAGTTGAGTTTTTTCTTCCTTTGTCCTTTTCCCGCTTGTCCATTTTTCAAAAGGTTTCTGGGATTCTTTCTAACTTTCCGCCCCTTTAACATATTTTCCCTTGTTTTCTGACTTTACAGCTGTGCACTAGTACTGTGCTAATGAGATTTATTTCACAAATTAAAACAGGGATATCAGCCAAGAGAGTGGAGCAAGAGGACATTGTGAACAAATTCACAAGACTGCCATTACTTCAACATGATCTGTGGTTGTTTTTAGAGCTGAGATGTAACCCACCCCCATTTTCTCAGGCCCATTCATCCGCCATGACAGTGGGGTGGGTGCACTGGCAGAGTGCACCATCCCCGGCAGCGCGATCCCGGTGGGGTGCCATCGCGGCCCCCCCCGCCTGGTGCCACGCCCCTGCGGGCAGCGCATCACGCCCCCAGGACGCACACCAGCCCTGCCCCCACCTGCTCTCGCACCCCGGTGCCGGAGCATGAAGCTCTGCCACTGGGTGGATAAATATTTAGTGACTTGTGAATAGCTTTCTTTTAAAAAAATAAATGGGGAGGGGTTCCCTTAGCTTTAAATATGAGGTGTGGGAGGGGTTTTCCCCTTCTTTTTTTAAGCCACAGCAATAACAACTAAAATGGTGGATGGTGCGTGAGGTGAAGCCTTAGCTAGTGCTGTTGAATTGCTTGTCAGAACATCGCTGGGAATTTCCTAGCCTGCAAGCAACTAAAGCATTGTAAAAATAACAGCTCAGTTTTCCTTAGCACTAAACTATGCTTTATTGTCCTTCTATGATGTCAAATACACTAAGTCAATGGTAATTAGAGGGCTATGATCCATCTGCCACTGTTGGCCTCTGTGACATCAGAGCATGGCAGCCAATGACATTAAGAGAAGCACTGGGGACAGATAAGACTAAGGCTAAGATAGGCAACATAATTTTACATTTTTAAAAGAGAGAGATTTTTAAAATTCAGCTTTTCTCTATAAGCATTCCCAATTGGCCACAATTTACTTTGACATTTGCCATGTAGCAGCTGGAAGCTGCTACAACATAAACAAGCAAGTGAAATAAGTTCAGCATATTTATGTAACAGCATGCCTTGCTTTCAGAAGAAAGCAACAGAAACAAACACAATATAGAACCAATGAAGGAGTTTGAGTTTAATAAAAGCAGAGCTCATATTTGCTATGTTGCAAACTTCCAAAATAATGCCAGATATTGCCCTTTTCTTCTTCTTTTTTTTACAAAACATGTTGTCATATCTTATGTACAAGTAGCAAGCTAAATGCAAGAAAATGCCACTATATGTTTTGAAGAATTGTTTGAATTGCCCTCATCATGAATGTGGAATGTTAACTTCAAGGATGGGAAATCTGCCACCAACCATGTGTGATTGGACCCCAACTCCTATCCACCCCTTCCAGCATGGCCAGTGGTCAGGGATAATGGGAGCTGTAGTCCAACAACATCAGGAGGGCCATAATATCCCCCCGGTCTGCTTTAAACAGCTTGCTGAGTTAATGTTTTCTAACAAAAAATAATTCCTACCTCAGGTCCTCGCCTTTTCCTGCCCTGCCCTATAGACGTTGATGGTTCCAGAGTGTGGTTCACAGACCTCTGGAATTATTCCTTGGTACCATATATTATGGAAGCTGTGAGAGAAGGACTTCAGGTAAGACTTTAAACAGGTGCCAAAATTGTAAAAAGCATATGCATTTCCTGATAGATATTTTTACTTTTTTTTACAACACACTTCTGGCTGATCTGTGACAGAGGGACACTGAAATATATCTGCATCAGCTTTTTGTGCCCATTTTCATCCTCTTGCTGCATACTACATAACTGGAGGAGAATGAATTCCTTCTAAATTTAGAGCTTCGTTTTAGCAATCCTTTGTGCTTAATTAAGAAAGAAGAAGAGGGAGAAAGAGACAAAATTACTTCTGTGTATTTAGTGGTTTATTGCCTGAATGGCTTTTGCATAGGAGAGAGGTGGTGGTTCTGGCAATGTGAAATTTTGAAGTACTTGTTATTTCATTCTCAGACTGAACCTCGGGTTTATAAACTTCTGGTTATGGCAAATCACTAAAAGTGATCCAGTTATATTGGCAACTAGCACTCACCCAAAAGATTAACTACTTCCATTTTTTTCATCATTGAAATTGGTGTAGTGCTTGGGAAGCCACAGTTCAAATCCCCTCTTGGCCATGAAGGACCCTGGGTGCCTTTCAGCCTAAGCTACCTCACAGGGTTGTTGTGAGGCTTACTTGAGGAGGGGGAGAGAACCATGTACACCACCTTGAGCAGCTTTGAGAAAAAGTGGGATATCAAGATAGTGGCTTGTCAATAAGTCACAATTGAAGCATCTTGAATTGTTTAAATATTACACTGATTTTTTGAAAGTCCTTTCAAGAAAGATTCCAATACAAAACAGGAGCAGCATCTACAACCATCCAAGGACACTAAAATGGCATCTTCATGGCACTGAGAATTTCAGGCTTTGAAAATACAACTAATATGTGGCCAAACTATGCATTGTGCCAAGTGTTGTGTTGTATTTAATTGTATATTTAAACAAAAGTGGAGCCGATCAGGATAGGGACTGTGGGACGTAGGACTTTAAGCCTGTGACCCCCTGCCCTAGACAAAACTGCTTCCCTTCTGACTGTATCCTATATATCGGCCAAAAAATGTGGATGCATTTTGGGTTGGGAGGAATTTTGAGGTTATAGAGGCATGAAACTCACTGGCATTCTTCACTACTGCCAGCTGCCATTTTTCTTCCCCAGAAAAGACTAGAAGAGCATTATGTCATGGCATAATGTCATTCAGATGGGCGTTCTGGGGAGAAATGACAGTATTCATTGGAAACTGCCATTCACTCCCCCCACCCTACATGCCATCATTCTGGGGAGGGGAAAAATTACCTGCCAGCCCCAGTGAGGTTAAGTTTCTATCACCTGAAAATGCAAAAGGGAGAGTTAATGAACCTCGTCCCATTTTGTTGTCAAGCAACAAATTTGGGCCAAAAGGTCTTGCACTACCATGCTGAACATTCTTCAACTGAAATTAAACAACCCATGTTTTTCTATTTTGCAATGGACACTTAGATGTATGGCAAACGAGCACCTTGGGAAGATCCTTCAAAGTGGATAGCAGATGCTTGTCCATGGAGTTCACTGCAGCATGATTGGTCATCATTGCTTCAGTTGAGACCTGAAGATGTTGGTTATGAAGGTTATGCATCTGCCAAAGAAGGAACCACTTCAAAGCACATTCCACAGACAGATTCAGAAGGAGATCCTTTGGTAAAAGGATTATTATTACTATGCTGTTATTATTGGTGAGAGCCTACATAGTGGGAGAGGCCATCTACTCACACAGCAGGGTTTATCCTTCCTCTCCATTTCCCTGTAGCCCCCTCACAAACCACCAAAAACTGCTCCAGAGGATTAAGGGAACCTCCAGAACATATTTGGGTACTGGAGGGGAGAGAAGAAAAACCAGAAATTCAGTTAAGCAATCAGTTTTGCTTTGCACAAGTAGGTGGACATTGCCTTGTGGAAGTATGTAGACATGTTTTTCTTTTTCAGCAAGTTCAAGTCAAAAAGGTGGTTGGCTATTTATTATCAATTTCTGCTAACCGTATTTTTCACTCTATAAGATGCAGCAGGAGGCTCTGCTCAGCGCTCCCTTTAAAGAGCCGCGTGTGTGCAGCTCTTGGGGGCTTTTCCCCGAGGAGGGAGAAGGGCTGCCCTTCTCCCTCCTCGGGAAAAGCCCCCAAGAGCTGCACACATGCTCCTCACACTCTTTAAAGGGAGTGCGACTCATGGGGGAGCCTTAGCCGCGCGCAGCCTCTCTCAGGCAGGGGATGAAGGCTCCCTGAGCCCTGCGGAGGCTGCGATCACAGCGATCTCGCTGGCTGTCCTGGCTTCTGGCTTAGCCGTGCGCAGCCTACACAGGGCTCGGGGAGCCTTCATCCCACTGCCCTGCGGAGGCTTTGCTCGGCTATCCCTGGCTTTTGTGGGAGGTGGGGGAAGGGACAGAGCGTGCGGCTCTGTCCCTTCCCCCACCTCCCACAAAAGTCAACATGAGCCGCACTCCCTTTAAAGAGCGAGCGGCTCTTGCGGGAGGTGGAGGGAAAGCTATGTGCATCTTATGGTCTGGGAAGAGGAGTGCAGGGGGAGTGCACCGCCCCCGCCTCCCCCAGGATGTGCACCAGCCCTGCCCCCCGCCTGCACTCTGCCCCCCCCCCCCCCCCGGTGCTGGAGCATGAAGCTCCGCCACTGGGCCCAGCTTCCTAAACTTTTATTTCAATATAATTACTTGAGGTTTAAAAATCACCCTTACTCCCCAAGTAGCTTGCCCAGAATCATGAGTAGGAAATCCTCATGCACAAGGGGTTTTTTCAGCTGGAACTCCAGTGAGCACCATTGTCATAAGAGAACAAGGGAGGTGTTCATGGTGAGTTCCAGCACTTCTTTTTCTAGAAAAAAAAAATAGAATTGCTCATGCATATTTATACTTTTCCTCCAAATAGTCCTGGGTTATTATATGGTTGCTTTAAATTGTCATCTGCCTCCATATAGTGTACCCAAGATAATATTGGTGTCTATTCACCGTATAAGGGACATGGGTGGCGCTGTGGTCTAAACCACTGAGCCTAGAGCTTGCCATTTGGAAGGTCACAGTTCGAATCCCTGTGATGGGGTGACCTCCCGTTGTTCGGTCCCAGCTCCTGCCAACCCAGCATTTCGAAAGCATGTCAAATTGCAAGTAGATAAATAGGGAAGGTAGACGGCATTTCCGTTGTGCTGCTGTGGTTTTGCCAGAAGCAGCTTAGTCATGCTGGCCACATGACCCGGAAAAACTGTCTGTGGACAAATGTCAGCCAGTAAAACGAGATGAGCGCCGCAACCCCAGAGTCATTCGTGACTGGACTTAACTGTCAGGGGTACTTTACCTTTTATTCACCATATACTGCCAAAAAAAGGATCTAATCAGATTATACAGGACTTGTGCCTGAATGTACGTAACTATTCTTTTAGCTTCACATCAAGGAGTTATCATCTCAGGATATCATCTATTTCTGTGCCAATTGCAAACATTTTGACCTACCCTCCAGATGTCCCATCACAATTTAAGAGTGAAAACGAAAAAAGGGGGGAAGCCCCATATATCCAGGTGAATATTAGAGGTTTAGTGGGGAGAGATCCTGAGAAGTAGCTGGATTAAAGGCTGGATCCTCCCTTACACCACTTTAGTGGTATGATTTATTTTTAATAATTGTGAACCATTTCTATTCAAATTTTTTTAAAAGGAACTGAAGGCAGCTAAAAAATCAGTAGCAAAACAATATAAAATAAAACCACCATGACCAAAATTCCACCAATCTCCCCCCACCCACAAACATATATGTTAACATATATAAACAAGGTGCACAACATTATTCAACCCAAAGACTTGTGGCTAGCAACCTATATAACCTGCAGAGGGGCATACTATATGGTTGTGGCCACTGTAAAGCTAATAAGACCCAAATAAATCTGAGAAGAAGGTACTGGGGCAAGATAAAGCATATAGCCTACTTTTCTTTGCTTGGAAAAACCAAAGCACTTCGTTTCAAATAATGCACCATTTAAAAATGCTGGTGGTGTAAGATCAATTCCCTGAGCAACGTGGCGAGAGGGACGATTTCTAAATACCAACTATAATTACAGTAATTTTAGGCACTGAGCATCTTACAGCTCTCCGGGGCTCTTGATGTTAAGTAAGATGTGCTTAAAGGCTCCTCTGGAAACCAGCCTCGCAGCTGTGGCATGCTATTTTCTGTTGCCAAGGTCGGCTCCTGGGCAGCAGATGGTGCTCTTGTATCCAGCAGCTGGCTTCAGTCCACTCCACTTCAGTTCCCACCTCCCCTTCTTCTCTAAGATGGTGTGACTGTGTATGCAAAAGCGATTGCATTCCTTTTTATCCCCACAGTGTATTCTTACACCAAAAGCCTAGTCTATTCTTACCTTGGCGTTGGGAAAATGGATTCAGGATCGTGGCTCAGATCAAGAGCTCCCTGTCCTTTAAACACCTTTGAATTCCTGCAGCCTTTGATTCTCTCCAAAGTTTCCATTGCTCTCTGCCTGTGAAGACTTTTAAAAAAAGAAGAGGGATTTAAAAAGTTTGCCATCTCAGCCAGCACTGATTTTTCAAAGTGCTGCCCCCATCACATGTCCCTGTTGCCTGCTCAAAGGCTCGAAAGCAGAGATCGTGTCCTCCAAATCATGGAGAGCCACGTGTTGCGGTGAGATCACCAAACTGCCTTCTTGTTGCTGGGGTGGGCCCGTTTGGATGACCTCCTTGACTCATTGGTCTCCCCTTTGTTACTGGGGCAGATTTCTGTCGGTTGGGGTTTGATTGGCACATAAGGGGCTATTTAAGGGGCTGCACGAGGTGAAGTGCTTTCTCTTTCGCATCGTGCAGCGGATCTCCCACCCTCCCTTCCCTATAATTTAAGGTTGTGTTTTTGACCTTGCTATGCCTGTCTAGGGGTCATCTGTTTTTGGAGCAGGGGCCCAGTAGGAATTTTGCCACTTGGCTGGTGCCATTTGGTTTTTGCCTACTGTGTAGCAAATCGTCACAACTTTGTAAGGTTGGCGGTTAAGTATTGGTTCATCCTTTGGTGGAGAGGATTATGGATTACCTGTGCCTGCCCCTCAATTTTGTTGCTGCTGCTAGGGAATTCCATTAAAGGAATCCAGGGGCTCGATTTGCTCTGTCCAATCCCCTCTCAGGGGTAGGACCATGGCAGAGTTCCTGGGAACATCTGGGGTGAACTAAGAGGCGGAACTCCACCTCTCTGCTCCCCCAGTGTGTTTTCCCTTACTGACCTCTGGAGGTTCCAGTTGTCAGTCCTGTTCCTGCCAGTTCAGGTTCAGGTAGTCCGAACCAATGGCTAAGCAACTACTCACATGCTGTAAACAAAGTTGTGTCCTTATTAATGCCAAAAATCCTAAACAAATATTCTGTTTCCTGTGTGATTTATTTTGGAGGGGGTTAAGGGGGTCTTCACACACAACCACTGTTGCCTTCGCTTCTTAACAGCAATGACACCAGCATTTCCTTGTTTCTTCTTCAGATGCACATGCTAATGAGGCTCAAAGAAGCAGCCAGCTACTCCAGCGCACAGAGCTGTGACAGCGATACTGCTAGTCACCACGATGATATTCTGGACCCCTCGCTTGAGTCAACTCTCTAGAGAGGAACGGGCCTGGTTATATAGGATGCTGGTTCAACTGTCCCGGCTTTAACTGCTGCAGTGCCGAAGCAGCGCGTGCCAGGGTGGCCCAAGAGAGAGCGTGAGTGCTGTGTCATATATAGGCGGTCGACTTATCTCTAGAAAGTCAGGAAAGCAAATCAAAATGGAAAGCTTGAATTAGTTTATTTTCAAGAGATTTCAGTATCAGTGGAGCTGAGTGAGACTCCATCAATCAACTGGAAAGGGCCTTTTAATGGGAGGGGGAGGGGGGACAACTAAGCAGATTGCACATGTGTTAGCCAAACTGGAATCTCCTTGGGGTTGTTTCTTTCTGTCTTTCTTCCTGTCTCAAAAGTTTACAATGCAAGCCTTTGGTTTTTTTTACACTTCAATTTACTACGAGGTGCTGCATTAGTGGTCTTTGCGATCCTGGTCCTCTAACCTCTGCCGGTGCCCCGTGGCACTCATTACAAGACACAACGGTAGTGTTTGAATTGTACACTGCTGCCCATTCCAAAATGAGTTGGAGAAAGAAAAAGAAAATACAGAAAGCAAACTCCATAAAAGCACAAAACAGTTTTGTGCAATTGCCAGGAAAACGCTACTGTGATATATGCTGGAAAAGTGCCAATTTGATATAAGCTGCCAAGTTTGCAGTGATGTGGTCCACCAAGGTTTCTGGGTTGTTGTTGTTGTTTTCCTGTACAAATCATCTGTTTTATATAGAACTTGTTTTTAGCCGCGAGGGTATTTTTTAAACACCTGCCCACCTCTTAACAAGGGTTTTTTTTACCAATTCTTATCTGACACTGAGTAAAGGCTTTCTTAGGGCTTCGTATGTTTCGAGCCTTTTCAGTGGGGGAGGGAAAAGAGAACATTTCCTATGGTGCTGTCTCACTGCCTTAAAACCGATTTCTAGAACAATTTTACAGTTGGTTTAATTTGTTAAACCATTGATTATTTACACTGTTTTCTTTCTTCATTTACTAACGAGAGAGCATCAGTGAACACAGTAGCCTCATCTCTGTATATCATGTTTTTTAACGAAGTGGCTAGAAGAACGATCTATTGATATAGATATATAGATAGATTATATATATATATACATATATATATAGTATTTTTTATCTTGTGTGAATAGATTACCATCTAAAATATTCAAGTGACCCAGAAGCCACTCCTAATAATAAACAATGATTAATAACAAAACCTGAGACAGTTGGCTTAAGTCCATTTGGTTCTATGAAAAAGAGCTTATTAAAAGAGAGGTGTTTTGGGAAAAATCTTATCCAGCAGAGCTGGGTGCACTTGGTGCAGCATGAGCACAAATATTTCTTTATTCTTTTCCCTTCCTCTTCATTTCCCCCCCCTAGTTTGAAGCATGCTGTTTTGATTGCAATTGTTGTACATGAAGAAATTCAGCATTATGACACAGTGATTGTCCACTGTGGTTGAGAGAAAAGTTTATACTGTAAAGGGGGAGGGGGGTTGGTTTTGCACAGTCTACTGGGAGGGTCTTGTAATATTAAAAAAAAAGCCTTGCACAAATGAAAGCAAACAACAGTGACAGCAACAACAAAAATAAGAAACTGTATTTTATCTTGTTGGTGTTAAGAGATGTTTCATTTACTGAGATTACCTGTATGTTGCAAAAAAAAAAAAAATAATTAAAAATATCCAGAGCGCAAACCATACAATCTGGAGGTTTTTAAAAATATATATATTTAAAAACAATGGTGTGTTTGTCCTGTATTTAGAATTGTTATGACTATGCAGGAGCTATCCATGCTAGAGTGAGCATGTTTCAATCTACATTATAAAAGCCAATACATCTTAGGCAAATACAAAAATGTTGTATATCCTGGCAGACTACACCAGTTTGAATGAAAACTGATCAGAGTAATTGGATATGCCGATTCAAATAAACGGAAGTAATACAAGGGCTATGGCATTGTGTAGACATGCACTTGTATACTTACAGCCACAGTCCTGAAATTGCCAACTCTGAGCACATCATGTTCACTGCAATAGGATGCTAGTGGTTGCTTTCCAGATCCAACTAGCCAGTGAGTACCTTCAGGACATGTAACTGGTGCTACAAACTCCTGTGGCCCATCTACTTTATAAAACAATGTCAAGGAAATCAGTGTACTTTTCCTTGCTGCAGCACAGAAGCTACAGGTCCCCTGCATGGTGCTATTGCCCTAATAAATAAAACTCTGATATTATGCACAAAGAATGTAGTCTGAAGTCAGGCACCAATCCTAGATTACTTTCTCATATTGTTAAATGACATGCCACTCTCTGGCAGATGACTAAAACAACAACTGCTCTTTATGATATATGTGGTCTGAAACAACATATAAGCAAACTCATGAATTCCTGCCATTTTGACGCACACACACAAAATACCTGTATGTATGTACCACATAATACAAATTTCCCTGCAATACATCTCAATGAGTCCACCTAGTTTACAACTTTAAAATGTTTGTGAAACATTTGTCTGTATACATTTTATATTTTGTACATTTTTGATGTAACATATCATGTAAATAGACAGAAACAGTGAGATAAATCATCTGAAAAGTTTTGTAGTCTTTGTAAAGCCCTAATAATAAGTATTTGGTGTCATCAGACTTAACTGGATGATGTATTTTCTATTGATTTGTTGTTCTTCTAGCTTGTAAACCAGCTTGCATATATTTTTTGCAAGTGTGCACACTGTATCTGTCTAAATTATTACTTTGCCATTAAAGTGGAATTATTTATTGACAACTGAGTCTGTTGTCTTTTGCACATTGCAATGTTACTTTCAATAATATATGCATTTTTGTTCACACTTCACACTAGTTGGTGCATTCATGTACACATTTTTTTAGTTCGACAACTGCATCACAAAAATTGTGGAAATGTGAATTTCAAAGGATCAGTTGTTTTTCAGTTCACATATTGTTTCAGGAAGAGTGAAATAGGTAGGTTCGCATTAAAATATGAACCAGACCAAATTGTTCCTACTATTTGTACCTCCATGAACCATTTTCACATGTGGAAGCCTCAAATCTGTCACTATGTAGGCCCTAGATATTCTATGATACCTAACTGTAGGTATCCAGAAAGCTCCTAACATGTTAAGTGCTTCCACTTCACCAAATTGTAGGCTGCTTTTGGTACTTGGGTGAGTTAAATTCAAAGACAGGGGCGAAAAGGCGGAACTGTTGCATTAAGCAAAATATAAAACCCTCATGGGAAAAGTAAAGTTTGCTGAAAAATAGGCAATACTCACATTTTGGGTGTGGTGGGGGAAGCAAGTCAGTATTAAAGCAAATGAAAATGGAATAAGCAGAATGAAACACATTTATATAAGCTTCTGTTTTTACATATGCTATGAAACTCATTCTATTAAAAAAAGTCATTACTACAGTATGGATGTACTTTCTCAAATAATTTCTAAATGGTAGTATTATTCAGAATGTGCTTGATTGAATCTCTTCACCTAATTATAGCTTGCAGGGCAGAATGGGAAAAACACAGCAAATCTGCATGCTCCTACATCTGTATTCAATTATCAATTTATTACAGACATCATTGTTTTTAAAGTGAGTTTCCATACTATTTTGGCTCTTCTGACTGTTTTCAAAACCAGTTTTGACATTTTGGTACCATGATACAGTAGCCAAGACTACTGTTAGAAGAAATCTAGATAAATTAGAAGGACAGGCATAAGAAAGAACACATAATAGCTATGTTAGTTACAAGAAGCTAAACTACAACATTCTATTAACTGTTAATGTGGTAGGTGGTGTCTAAACCACGTGTCAGCTCATGCAACTGCAATTTCCGGTGTCTGCATTTGCGCAGACACAATTTCCAGTGTCTGCTCCTGCGCAGACATAATTTTCGGCATCTGAGCAAGCGCAGACACAATTTCCGGTGCCACAGAAGCAAGTCCCTGCACTGTGCTGCGCCAGTTTAGTGCAGCTCGAGGGGACTCGCTGAGCAGGCAGCTTGGTTCGGGGGCAGCTCATGGGCCAGCTAAACAACCCCCATGGGCCGCTTGTGGCCTATGGGCCTTAGGTCTCCTACCCCTGATATAGACTCTAATGCTAGATTTTGTAAAAATGCTTTTTCAGCATCAAGAGAATAATGGCAACTGAACAGTTCTTTTGCTATTTAAGGCAACCATCTTGGATCACCCTTGAATTATCTTCTGCTCCCTGCCTTTGGTAAATAAAGCCCACCTGATCTGGATATACTGATGTTTCTATCACAGTCTGACGTCTAATAGCAGTGGTGTAGCAAGGTAAGGTGGTACCCGGTGCGGAAAATTTCTGCGATCTACTCACAGTATAAAAAGACTGCCTGTGATCTACCCATTATCATTGCCAGGAGTTCTTGAGCTTTTTTTAGGGGAGCGTTGGAAAAAGCTGTTCAGCTTTTCAGGGGATTGCAGGGTTTTGGTCCTGAGTTAAGAGAGCTTCTGCTTCTCTCCTTCCCTCCACCCTCCGTTTGTTTGCTCATCTGCCTCCTTACCATCCTCTCCCTGCCTGATGCCTGCCTGCCTGCCTCCTCCAGGAGTATGGGACTGTCAAAATAAAGCGGTGAAAAGCGGCGCAACTACCCCCTTTCCCCCGATGGCTCAGGGTAGGTGGGAGTCGCGGGCGGGTAGCACACCGAATGTCACCCCCTCGGTGACTACACACGGGGCAGTCCGTCCCCACCTTGCTCCGCCCCTGTCTATTAGCAAGGAATGCTGTTAGCATTGCGGCAGCTACATACATTAAGGAAGTTGGCCTAAAATTTGCACAACAAGCATGGACTTTACCAAGCTTGGGAATAACAGAGGTATGAGTATCATACAATGAAGATGGCAGGATACCCAATCCAAAAGCATTTCAGTAAAAGATAAGCAACCCATTGGTGTAGCCAGCAGAGTGCAGAGGGGAACAGTTGCCCACATAAATCAAGTAAATAAATAAAAATACTTAACTGACCAATTGCACTGCAGATAACTCAGTTCTCTCCCCCCGCCCCAACATAAAGGCTTCTCCCCAAATAAATCCTGACTACACCCATGCAGTAACCTAAGGAGCAAGGAGTCTGAATATGTCTTATACCATTCAATAAGAAAGACATCTGGCTCCAGAGCTTTCCGAGCCCTCATACTATTAATGACATTCTTTATTTTTTTCCATCTGCAAAGGCTTTGCAAGAAATACCCGTAGTTGTAAATCTAAGGGTAGAAGAGCCAACTGTGAAAAGAACATTTTAAATTCACACTCCATAGGATCCTTTTATTTCCTATACAAGGTAATATAGTTGTTTTGAAACTCTAAATCTATTCCTTTCAACAACGTATATACATTATTGGATCCATCCTTTATCAGTGAGCTATAATTCAAGCTTTTGAGGAAGTCATGCCCATAGATATGCCACAATTAAGTGAAATTCATAAAAAATCATAAATATAGAAGCAAAAACTCTGTGTCCCACTTCTCAGTATTCTAGAACTTAACCCTAGAGCAATGCACAATTGTGGAAATCAAATAACAATATTATATTTGGAACAAGAATCCACTTTGAGCTGTGAACGAAGAATGTTTGTGTCGGTTTAAAAAGAAAGTCAAAGGGAAAACAAGGAAGAGAATGTAAGCAATTAATAAAAGAGAAAGAAGGTGATGCAGATTCTGTGAAAAAAACTTGCACACCTGAGGAGCAGCAACCTCCCAGTAAACAGACTGAAAGCATCCCATGTGCCACCTGAGGCACTTCCCTCAAATTCACTTCAAATTTCACTTTAGGTGAAATTTTGGTGGAAACTTTAGCCTACAGAGGAGAGGACAATAAGCCCTTCTGCAGCCAAGAAGAGACCATTGGACAGCATCTCCGTGATGGCCAGTAACACATGGATTATTAATAGTATGCTATGAGTTGTGCACTCTCTCTCTACCATTTAACTGGAAGTACTCAGAAGTTCTAACAGTGCTGAAGACCGGCAGTTAAGTAGTTGATGGCAGTCCTCAGGTGGTATCAGGTGCACTAACAGAGCCAAGCACACTCACCACCATGCCCACACTGTGCCCAAGTCCCTGCCGCTGCTTCCTCTCTGTAACCCCCAGCGATGCTCGGGGTGGGGAACCCAGGAACCCTGTCCTGCCTATTGCACCTGAAGTGCACATAGCGCTGACCTCTTGTTAAATTCAGCCAGCTGAGGGAACTGAGCCTGGCCCAGCAAACCCAGAACAAGCAGCCTCACCTTGGCTTTCCTCCTACCCTACTCTATAAGACTGGTGAGGTGACATAACCTACAAGGACTTGTTCCAAGCATGCGGACAAATCATACCTTTTAGTTTGATTTAATCCCAAGCACATGTTGAAGCCAATATATGAATATGAGCTCAGTCAGAGGTCTCCCCATTGCAATCAGTGGAACTGCAAACAGTTCTTTGTCTTCTGTAAATGTCTTCTACATACCCTCCAACATTTCTCCAATGGAAATAGGGACGTCCCATTCCATAATGATAACGTTAATATTTATACCCCACACATCTTACTGGGTTGCCCCAGCCACTCTGGGCAGCTTCCAACATATATAAAAGCATAATTAAATGCCCTACTAAACATCTTCCAAGATCATAATGCCTACACCCTTCATAAAGAGCTCATAACCCACCTACTCTCATCAGCCAGAAACATCATAGCCAGGACATTGGAGAGACTTGTCAGAAGTAAGCATGGGCCAATGGTATCAAATAGTATGGGAAACAGCCTTATTAGAAAAACTAACCAATAAACTGAAACTGACACGGGGACAAATAGAAGAATTTGCCTTCACCCCGGTATGGCTCCCCTTTATTACATACACAGCCCAACAAGACAACAAGAATCTGCTGACAGCATACAAATCAATCTGGCTAACCTAATTCAAAAATACACACTCACACCCCGCTCTCACACAAAAACAATTCTTACTGCAGCCAACCAAAGACAACCAGCCACACCCTAAGCCACCACCAACCTCTCTCACCACCATGGAAATACAACAAGCGAATAGGAAGAGAACCCATACAAGTAATGCTGACACAACCCCCCCACACACACACTAAGTAGAAGAAGAGAAGCATAACCACCCAACCCAACCCCACTTACCATTCCCCCACCCTCTCTCCCCTCTTTTCTTCCTAACAAAAAGAAAAACTCCTGTTTCCCCTTTGTTTAAACCAATTCACGAACCAAGAACTTATACATTGACCACTAATAATGAACCATATGTTGTAGATATCTGTAATGGTTATAGGGGTTGCTCGTGCGTAAGTTGCCGCCACTCCTGGCTAGGTTGCCTGGTTAAACCTTTTCCGTCTGGACAGCCATCCACTCCGTGGCTGTTCAGTTGCTAGCAGAATCAGTCAGTGGGCGTTTCTTGAACCTCTTCCAGCAAAGAAGTTCTTTGACACCAAGTCGCCGCCTACTCTCCCTGCGCGGAAGTCTTCTGCGCAGGGTGGGTGTGGGCAGCGGAGGACCCGTGCTCTCCCCGCTGGTCTCCTGCGAGGAGTCCTGGAGCCTCCTCTCCGCTTCTCCCATCGGCCCCCCCTTTATCCCTGGTGTTACGCTGATTTCCTTCCCCAGCCGAAGAGCTGCCTCTCTCCCTGCTGGGCCCTTCTCCAGCATCGCTGTGCAGCCTTGCCTCCTCCTCTAGCTCCGATGGCAGTTCCCTGACAATATCACTCCACATTTATAGTGTTATTTTTGTGATATACAAATGACAAGAGAAAAGTTGGTATACCTATTTGTATAACATTCTTGTTTATAAAACCCAATAAAAAGTTATTTTTTAAAAAAAACTCCAACCATAATCAAACATTTTAAAAAAACCCTTCTCTATACAAGATTGCCTTCAGACAGCTCAGGGGTCGGATAACTCTATACGCTCCAACATTTCTCCAATGAAAATAGGGACATCCTAAGGAAAAGCGGGTCATTCTGGAATCAAATCAGAAACCAGGATATCTTCTCTAAATCAGGGACGTCCCTGGAAAATAGAGGCACGTGGAGGGTCTGCTTCTACCAATCAAAAGCTGCAGTTGGGATTGCCTCACAGCCAATGTGTGTATCCTGTTTCGCAAGCCAGAGCTATAGTGACTCTCATGAAATAATGTATCTGTTGCTTATTACTCCTTGTGCCTTTCTTAGGCATTACAGTACCAAATTTAATTGCCAAATTGTGTTTGTGTGACTATGTGTCAACACTGTCACTTATTTGACTTTGTCTGGATGTGTGACTGATGACTCCCTGGCCTGCAATGACAGATATTGGATGTTCTGGAAAATGATAGTCTATTTCTCACAAAACAGTTGTGTTGTCGTTTCTGGCTCTCAAAACTGCTTCTTATGCCATAATTAAATATACATAGTTCCTTAGAGGGTGGCTTATTTTCCTTGATAACTGAATAATATCATTCAAATTAAATGTTGCTACCATGAAGTTAAGTTTATGCTGCAGCTATGAATGCACTTTCACCATGCAAATGGGTTTCTGTAAAATAATACCACCAGCAGAAAATGGAATCTGTCATAAAAGATAAATTATGCAAGGAGTTGGACCATGTGGCCTGTTTGCTGCATTAAATTGCTTTTTGTTTGTTCCTCATTCAACTACATTCTTAAATAAACATTGATAAATTGTACTGAGTGATCACATTGTTACCAAGAGCAACCTTTTACCAGCACTCTGGTTTATTAAACAACATAATATTTAGACTGCCTTATGGCAGTATGCGTCCTTCTTCTTTAATGTTTTATTCAATTAGATATTATTTGTGGAGGAATGTTTTCTTGCATAATTTAATGAAAAAAGTTTTGTTTTTTTTAATTTTAAAAAACCCCACCTGTAAGCACAATACAAGAATGAGAAATATGGCCATATGGCTTGAGATAGTGTATTGGGGTGGGGAAACATTCAGCCTGAAAGCTGCATTTCCTTCTGAACCATGCTTCAAGGGCCACCACATGCCAGCAGTGGACAGGATTAGAGGCTGAATGTGTTCAGTGGGCTATACACACTCAAATGAGTTCAGTGGGCTATACACACTCAAATACCCCTCTCTGCCCTCCCTACAGGCAAACAGGAGGGATTCTCAGAGTTCAAGGGCATATTCCAGCTAGGCAAAAAAAACTTGTGGTGCAAAACAAAGTGAGTGAGGGATGTAGCCTACAAAACTGGAGTGTGATGGGGGGGCCCTCTGAGGGCCAGGTAGGGAGGCCTGAAAGGCCGTGTTTGGCCTCAGAAACTGAGATTCCTCACCCTTCTGGCATTATTTCCTCTGATGAAAATAAAGGTAAAGGTACCCCTGCCTGTACGGGCCAGTCATGTCCGACTCTAGGGTTGTGCGCCCATCTCACTTAAGAGGCCAGGGGCCAGTGCTGTCCGGAGACACTTCCGGGTCACGTGGCCAGCGTGACGAAGCTGCTTTGGCGAGCCGGCACCAGCGCGGCACAGGGAAACGCCGTTTACCTTCCTGCTAGAAAGCGGTCCCTATTTATCTACTTGCACTTAAGAGTGCTTTCGAACTGCTAGGTGGGCAGGAGCTGGGACTGAACGACGGGAGCTCACCCCACCACGGGGATTCGAACCGCCGACCATGCGATCGGCAAGCCCTAGGCACTGAGGTTTTACCCACAGCGCCACCTGCGTCCCCTGATGAAAATAGGGACGTCCTATTATTATTTTATTTGTACCCCACCCATCTTGCTGGGTTGCCCCCAGCCACTCTAGGCAGCTTCTAACATAAATAAAAACATATCAAAACATTAAACATTAAAAAACTTCCCTATACAGAGCTGCCTTCATATGTCTTCTAATGCTTACATAGCTACTTACCTCCTTGGCTCAGGGATCACATAACTCCATACCCTCCAAAATGTCACCAAGGAAAATAGAAATGTTCTAAGGAAAAGCGGGACGTTCCAGGGTCAAATCAGAAACCGGAGCAGCTTCTGTAAATCTGGGGCTGTGCCTGGAAAATTGGGGTGCTTGGAGGGTCTGCTGGGGTAGTTTGGCCACAATTTTAGCTACACATGGCAATAATCTCCCTGCAATCCAGCAAAGCTCCTAAACAGGCACTAACATGAGCTGTAAGAAAGTTATTCATTAGAATAAACTGGTTCTGAAAATTACCTATTCAAGATGACTACTGCAGGACTGATTGTTTCTTCCATCCATGCCACTGTTGCTATTAGTCACGTTTTGCAGGATAAATATTTGTCAATCTATTCCATGTACATAAATCTTTGTCAAGATGTTTTTGTAGCCAGTTGTTTTTACAATGTTAATTGATTCTATTATGTACACCAACCAAATTTGCATTTAAAGTATTTATTAGTTTTAATTGCTTTCAGGAAAACAATTGCAATCCTTGCAGGAGAAAAGGCCCAGAATTAAAAGTTGCAGAAGCTAATCTATATTTTAACTCTCTGCTTTCATACAGGGGTGGATGGATCAGTTTGTTTCTGGCCTACGATGATGTTTGATATGCCCATTCCTAAATTCATTCCATTATTTCCACATCAGTCTGTGGATTTTATTTTTAAAAGCTGCATGAAAGCTTGCATTATTTTTCTGACATTTTATTCTAGCATGCATTTTAATTTAAAGTGCATGGGAACCGTTTGCTTAAAAAATTGTGTTCTCCCACATATGCCCACTCATCTGCTATGATCTGCTGAAGTGCCACATGATGTTCATTCCACACTTGCAAGGAATAAATACTTCAGTACAGCAGCAGTTACATTGTGGAACTCCTTGCCCATTGCCATTAGGCAGGCCCCTTAAACAGTACTGTTTTCAGAGCTGCTAAAACCCATTTTGTTTCAGCAACCCTACCCAGATATGTAAAGTTGACATTTTGATATGCAGTTTTATTTTAAAATGCATATTTTTCAGCTGCTGATTTTATTTATATCTTGATTTTTTGGGAAATCAGTTTGTTTTTAACTTCTGACCTTTATTAACAATCATAAAGTCTATTTTATGGTTTCTGCAAGCTGCTTAGAGGTTTGTATGATTAGGTGGTGTGCAAACTCTGTTAAATATAAATAAACAATAAATATGTTTCTGAGCCAAGAAGTGCATCTCATAATTCAGAGAAGTGTGAAGATGGAAGATTATGTCCAAATCACGTACTTGTCATGTAAATACAAATCAGGTTAATTTGCTTAAAGATGTGAACAACAAAATCCTCACATTACACACAGCTTGATAGCCTCCACTTTAACTTGATGTACAAACACAGCACTGATCTCATTACCTGAAAATCCTCTGTTTTGCATTCTTCAGGCATTTCCAGTGCAAAGATCAAGAAAGGAGCTCTTTCTCTTCTAAGGATCTAAGTTACATTTAAGTTCAGTGACAATTAACAGCAGGGCAGTACATAGCAATATTTTTAGCTTACGGCATGGAATCTGGACCTTTGGCTTGCCTTCTGGATTAAAAAAAAATGTTTCTAGTTCTCAGACTACAAATAAATGTTTTAAAATACTGTTTTTCTCTCACCATTCTCAAAGTGGTGAGAACTTAATTCCAATGTACAGTACTTACCTAGATTTAGTTTTCTTTGGAAGAAGTCCTTGAAGACTCACTGTATTTTATAATGATGAGTTTAGGTACAAAGATACAAACTGACCATATAGGTGGAGACATGGCTAAAACAAATCCACAGCCCCCCTTTCAGAAAGACTGGCACTGTTTGTTTCCTTTAAGGGGAGAGGACTCCCTGGGCCATAAGGTCTCCCCTTCTTCCATTGCCAGGTGATTTCCCAAACCCATCTCTCTGGCATGCTTAACCCTGGGTAAAACTCACCAGGGAAGGTCAACCAAACACTCTATTAGGGGGGCTGTGACATACACTGCCTTCAAAGGGCATTTCCCATAGTAGACCTCAGTAGAGCAGCTAATTGGGTGTCAGTGCACATCTTTTCCAAACATTACAAATTCAGCTGGTGTCAACTTTGGGAGGAAGGTGTGGCAGACGGTGGGACAGCCATGATTCCTCTCTGGACCCACCAACTCAATGAAGCTCTGGTAAATCCCAGCATTAGTGCTACTCTCCAGGAGTCACTGGGGAATGAAATTTTTTTCCCCAGGGGTTCCTAGATGGCTGCATCCACCCCTCTAGGGCAGTTACTCATGGCTGGAGAGGCAGATTGGATCACTCAGCTGGGAACAGCAGGAGGTGATGTTCTTGGGGTATGAAGTACTACTTCCCTGGTTTCACCTACATTGCCTTTGTGAGTATTTTCTTTTATGGAGCTGCGACTGCATCACCCGAGTTCTGTACTGAATGCAACACAACGCAGGATTCGACAGAAGAGATGGCTAAACTGATGGCACTGATAAGAGACTCAAGCTTACATTCTTTCAAGGAGGACTTTTCTAGTTTCCTAAACTTTCCTAAAAAGTAACTATATATGAAGTCCACAACAGGATTTGAAGTTTTAACATGGGGAGGGAGAAGTAGATTATTTTAAGATACTTGTTGAAGAGGTTGAACCTCAATATGAGGGAACTTTAAAATGCAATTATGTGTAGTTACATTTCTAAACATCGAGGATGGGTGAGTGGGAAGTCATTAGTAATTTAGAATAGGATTATAAGTATTGAGTGTTAAAATGTAATTTTGAATATTGAAACTAAATAAAATATTAAAATCAAGAAAGACTTTTCCTGTGGCAGTGACACTTTAGGGGGACATGAGTGGGGTTTTCCCTCCCCCAGCAAGGATCTTTTATTGACCCTGCCTGCCCTGCCTGAAGCCATCCCAGCATTAGCACTGCCCTCCGGGAGCCCTTGGGAATAGAAATTTGTTGGTCTCTCTCACACACAACCCTGATGAAAAGCTCTCAACTGATGTATGAGAGCTGAGTCCCCTTCTCCTGGCTGTGATGGGTTTCCCCATCCAGAACATTCCAGAGTGATCTCTATTTTCTAGCCATTAAGGAACCATCAGGTCACCATTAACATTATTTTGCTTGACAAAGGACATGGTATTTGTCATAATAATAGTTAGCTGTTGGAACCATGCTGTTTACTGGAGGAGGAAGGGGAAGTCACAGGGTGGCTATACTTAGGGAACATGCTCCTTAGTACAGTGGTACCTCAGGTTACAAACACTTCAGGTTACAGACTCCGCAAACCCTGAAATAGTACCTCGGGTTAAGAACTTTGCCTCAGGATAACAACAGAAATTGCATGGTGGCAGCGGCAGGCCCCATTAGCTAAAGTGGTACCTCAGGTTAAGAACAGTTTCAGGTTAAGAACGGACCTCCAGAACGAATTAAGTTCCTAACCTGAGGTACCGCTGTACCTTTGACTTATGTAATAATAGTGGTTCAGGGATTTTTCCAAGTCACTTGCAAGAGGAAGTCTTTCCAGGCAGAGACCTCATCTAAAATGTAGTTCTATGTAGCTTGGTCATTTGCCATCAACACCTCCCTCTTCCTTGGATTCAGATTAGAAAAAATGTAGAACACCACCCAACATTTGCATGTTATTTGTAATTTCACATAATGGGTGGTCACTTTTACAGAATTTTCCTTCACAAGAAAGACAGCTAATAGAGTAGCAGGCCCTGAGCTTGCATCTTTCTGCCACACTGTGAAAGTATGCCTCTAAATTTAGTTTGCTTTGGAGGCAATAGGCTTTGAAATAACTGGATAAGACATTTCCTCCTTGCCTGTAGGAGCCATGGAAGGTTAGTCACCCGTGTCTGCTGCCGTTAAGAGACATGTGAGCAGCTGTTTACAGAAAGGACATACCCAGACTTATTTTGGGCAACAGCATCTAGCTCTGGGAGGAAAATAACAACCTTAGCAGACAGCTTTGAACCCAGCAAGCTCCATTTTTGTGAGAAAATAGAGCCTATTGGACCATCAAAGAAGCAACCTATAAAAGCATCATCATAGGTTCTTGCTGAGATTTTTACATTTCAGGGGGTTGGACTAGATGACTCTAAGGGTCGGTCCCTTCCAAATCTACAATTCTATTGTCTATGATTGCTCAGAGAGATGCTTTCATGTGAATATCAGCACTTCCTGAAACACAGAGCAAACCAGACATACCCAGAGATCAGCTGATATTCTCTCCTTCTGTATCAATGTCATTGCTGAATGTCTTTGCAAATAGACGACCCTCAATGCAGCCTGGATAGCAGATCTATACATGACATAGTCTATGCATCAGGCACTAAATCCCAAAGAAGTCAGTAGGACTTACTTCTAAGTAAACTTGTTTAGGATTGCACTAAGTGAGGTTGCTAATATCTGTAATTATCTGTAATTGGTTTAAAACATAATAATTTATTATTATTACTACTACAACTACAAATCAAGCATTATACTCTCTCAGAAAAATTCTTAAACCAGCTATAAATGTAAATGTGGTATCAGCTTTGTAGCAAAAATATCACATGGAGAAGCTCTTTAAACATACCGGTAGATCCTTTACTCTTGAATCAAGATTCTTTATGCATGTTTGTTTGTTTTTTAAACAACAACAAATATTTCCAGAAACCAGCAGCAACTATGCTTGTGAATATGAGCCTTACTCCTGGTACTTTCTCTGGCTGGATTCAAGTTGCCATGTGCACTTATCCAACTGATACTGATCTTCCCCGTGTAATAGACATTAAAGGGCTCAGCACTGAGTATGTATGGCTAATCCTCACATTTTCATAATGACGCATGGCCTAATCCACTGAGAATTTCTTCTGGGATGTCCTTCAGTGTGTACCACTTTGAAATTAATGGATGTTGCACAAGAGCGCCCATCCTTTTGCACAAATTCCACTCCTTTCAAAAGGGGCTTTCATAAGATAAGTTCCCAGTGGGTTGTGTTCATCGCTTATTCTGGTACTAATTAGTGTCAGAAGAGGTGATATAAACAGCTGGACTGGGATCACCAGCTCATTGCATGTAGGTCACTGAACAGCCCTCACTCCTTAATGAGGTTCAGTTACCGTGAATTTGTTAACCGAATCAGACAGAATAGGAAGGATTTGATAGTAAATATATTTTAGAGATGAGAGGAAGGATCACTCGGATGTGGAGTTAAACATATTAAACATACAATTTTGCATAGAGCATAACAGATGCCATGGTTAAATATTCAGAATCATTATCAAGAAAACTGAAATAGTTCTGTAATAAGAGAGCATTGAAGGTGCTAAATGAGTGAACATCAACTTTTTGTCTTCCATTCCTTTCCCCCGCAAATATACTTTTCCCCCTTTAATGGTGCACACTTGGCAATCTTAGGACCATTAGGGAAATTGGCTGTGTGGCTTTAACAAAAAAGAGAGATTTGACAGAATTACAGATTTGTAATATTTTAATGCTAAAGGGGAGGATTTAAAACATTTGTCAAAAGCCCAAATGCTTCACACAACATCACTTTCTTCCTCTGACTACACTTCCATGTTGTTTTAACATGACTTTATTCCCTCATGGATGCTCATTCTTAGAAATTCATCTACCAATAACAGCTAGTCTTAGATTTATAACCTGATTTTTCTACCCTCTTAAGCTCTGCAAACTGCAACCCTAGACACACAGTTACCTAGGAGTAAGTGTTATTACAATCAAGAAGGCTTACTTCTAGGAAGGCATGGACAGGCTTACACTGCCAAAGGCAGAAGGAAAGGTTATGGGAGAATATGTTGTCTTTTTGCCCCCCAAAACTAAGATTAGTTCTTGCTGAGAATGGAATCCTTTGTTATAGGGCGTTTTCACATAAAAGCCTGTCAAACAGAACCCTATGACTGCTGCGGTAGACTACAGCCCTGGAAGGAGAAGGCACAATGTCACCTGACTCAGAGGTAGTGGCAGCTTTGCTTCGCCAAAGACAAAATGTGATGAAAGGAGATGGAACTGGGAAAGCCAGAAGCTGGTGCCAGTGTGCCACGGACATAGCTAGGGAATTTCCCCTTTTATGCAGCTCTTGAGGAGCCTTGGCCATCCAGATAATGTTGGACTGCTGTTCTCATCACTCCTGGCCATAGGCCATGCTGGCTGGGGCTGATGGGAGCTGGAGTCCAACAACATCTGGGCATCTAAACATCTGGGCTTTAAAGATGCAAGTCAGACCCTCTCAAAGTCTAGAGTGGGAACTCTATGGCTCCTTGTTTCCAAGACCCAATGTTCTCCTGCATCCAATATCCCCATATCTATCTGCTCCATTTCTGCCAACAGCTCAAAGACCCTCCTTCCTCTAGGTCCTCTGCTGGCATTTCCCCCAGTGCAATCTTCTTCCTTAAACCCTCCTTATCACCAGCTACTACCTGCTATTTCAGGAAGTCTTAGCTACTCAGTCCAGCTTCCTTTGCCAGGCTGACACTAATTGATGTTGCTGTCTCTTCTCACTCTTCAGTTCTATGTTTCCCTTATCTGGACATGACAGTCTTCAGCACCTGTCTGTTAGAAATAAGAATAGTCTCTGAAAGAGACTAAAGGCCATCTAGTCCAGTGCAATTAAGGCCTCCTCTTTCACTTGAAATTGGTTGTGTGCCTTCTGGAGTCCATGTGATCACAGCATAATTCATAGTTGGCAACTTTGGGGTTTCTGCTGCTTGATCCAGTTTGATCCAGTAAGATAACCTCTTAAGCAAACAAACAACTTCTTCCCTTGCCTACAAGCAGCAGTGCATGCAAGCAATCTGCTTCTCTTACTCTCCTCTGCCACATGATTTTATACACTGTCTGCCTGCCCATCTGCTCAAACCACATTAACAAACCTGAAATCATCCCTACTTTTTAACTGATTAGGAGGTTTCAAAAGTGTGTGCAAAATGTCAAGATCATGGTCAAGTGGCTGCAGTGTTGTTTCAAATGGTGGAAAAACATTTCACATAATATAACCACCTTAAATTCTCATAATGTTATGGGAATTGGATTGTCAATAAGTTGTTTCCAATCACATCACTGTTGTGACTACAAGAGCCCTTAAGGTACATTCCACGTGTGGATTCTGAGACACCTTTCATCAAGACACCCTGGACTGGATCTCACATTCCTAGGATTCTTCTACTGCCCATTCTTGCATTTCTAAAACGGAACATGTTGACAATACAAAACGGCAACCCATCTATTCAATCTAAATCTAGACTAGAAAATGAAATCCATCCAGTCTGTTCTCCCCAGACCCTACTGCAATTTTTCAGGAAAGTTCCTGGTCCATCCTTCCCTTTGTTTCCAATCTCTTTCTACTATTCTGAACCACTGTTCAGAATAATTTACATTTCATGGAACATTATAGAATAAAAAACGGCATTGATTGCCATTAACATAAATATCACAGCGGCACCTGAAAGCGTGTTTTTCAATCATTAGAATCATAGAATCATAGAATCATAGAATCATAGAGTTGGAAGAGACCACAAGGGCCATCGAGTCCAACCCCCTGCCAAGCAGGAAACACCATCAGAGTACTCCTGACATATGGTTGTCAAGCCTCTGCTTAAAGACCTCCAAAGAAGGAGACTCCACCACACTCCTTGGCAGCAAATTCCACTGTCGAACAGCTCTTACTGTCAGGAAGTTCTTCCTAATGTTTAGGTGGAATCTTCTTTCTTGTAGTTTGGATCCATTGCTCCGTGTCCGCTTCTCTGGAGCAGCAGAAAACAACCTTTCTCCCTCCTCTATGTGACATCCTTTTATATATTTGAACATGGCTATCATATCACCCCTTAACCTCCTCTTCTCCAGGCTAAACATGCCCAGCTCCCTTAGCCGTTCCTCATAAGGCATCGTTTCCAGGCCTTTGACCATTTTGGTTGCCCTCCTCTGGACACGTTCCAGTTTGTCAATGTCCTTCTTGAACTGTGGTGCCCAGAACTGGACACAGTACTCCAGGTGAGGTCTGACCAGAGCAGAATACAGTGGCACTATTACTTCCCTTGATCTAGATGCTATACTCCTATTGATGCAGCCCAGAATTGCATTGGCTTTTTTAGCTGCCGCGTCACACTGTTGGCTCATGTCAAGTTTGTGGTCAACCAAGACTCCTAGATCCTTTTCACATGTAGTGCTCTCAAGCCAGGTGTCACCCATCTTGTATTTGTGCTTCTCATTTTTTTTGCCCAAGTGCAATACTTTACATTTCTCCCTGTTAAAATTCATCTTGTTTGTTTTGGCACAGTTCTCTAATCTGTCAAGGTCGTTTTGAAGTGTGATCCTGTCCTCTGGGGTGTTAGCCACCCCTCCCAGTTTGGTGTCATCTGCAAATTTGATCAGGATGCCCTTGAGTCCATCATCCAAGTCGTTGATAAAGATGTTGAATAAGACCGGGCCCAAGACAGAACCCTGTGGCACCCCACTAGTCACTCTTCTCCAGGATGAAGAGGATCCATTGATGAGCACCCTTTGGGTTCGGTCAGTCAGCCAGTTACAAATCCACTGAGTGGTAGCATAGTCAAGACCGCATTTTACCAGCTTCTTTACAAGAATATCATGGGGCACCTTGTCAAATGCCTTGCTGAAATCAAGGTAGGCTACATCCACTGCGTTCCCTTCATCTACCAGGCTTGTAATTCTGTCAAAAAACGAGATCAGGTTAGTCTGACATGACTTATTTTTCAGAAATCCATGCTGACTATTGGTGATCACAGCATTCCTTTCTAGGTGCTCACAGACTGTTTGCTTAATGATCTGCTCCAGAATCTTCCCTGGTATTGATGTCAGACTGACTGGGCGGTAATTATTTGGGTCCTCTCTTTTCCCCTTTTTGAAAATAGGGACAACATTTGCCCTCCTCCAGTCTGCCGGGACTTCGCCTGTTCTCCAGGAATTCTCAAAGATGACTGCCAGTGGTTCTGAAATCACATCTGCCAGTTCTTTTAATACTCTTGGATGCAGTTCATCTGGCCCTGGAGACTTGAATACATCTAGACTAGCCAAGTATTCTTGTACTATCTCCTTAGTTATTCTGGGCTGTGTTTCCTCTGCTGAATCATTTGCTCCAAATGATTCCCATCATCCCTGACCACTGGTCCAGTTAGCTAGGGATGATGGGAGTTGTAGTCCCAAACATCTGGAGGGCCGGAGTTTGCCTATGTCTGCTGCTGCTGATATTTCTAACCTGCCCATTAATCCTGCAAGGGGGAAAAAATGGCTGCCATGAGGCATTTCATCTGGTTTCAGAAGAAAGGAACACCTGGAAAATCAACTCTTAGAAAATAAAACTTCAGACAGGTGTTTTCAAACACACTGCTAAACGACGACAGTAGTTTTTTCCCCTTGCATTGTCTGCAAGGAATAGTTTTGCTACTCCAAGATGTGACTGACTACACTTAAAAAGATCCAGCCAATTCACAGCAAATAAAGCTTCTACCTACGAAGGCAACATATCTGGCATATGGTGGCATCCATCCATCACCAGATGACTGTCAATGCCATGCCCTACTTGGGGGTTTTCTTGAAACACCCTGCTGGGGTCATGGTTGGAAACAATCATTATCATTATTTTATTATTTGTTAAATTTGTATACCACCCTAGGTCTCATATGGTGGGTTGGATGAAGGATAGTCAATGCTGTGTTTCCCCCAGATACAGTAAGCCTGCAACTTGCATCAGCCTCGGTCAACACATTGGAATTACAGTCTAACAGTTCCTGGGCAGCACCATGTTGATTAGATCAGGACTACACACAACTCCCATCATTCCTGATCACACACGCTGGGGCTGATGGGAGTTGTAGTGAAAAACATGTGGAAGACACCACGTTGGCTACCCCAAAGGCTCCAGTTTGGGGAAGGTTGATAGGAAGAGGCACACACCTAGTGTTAGAACATGAGAGCATAAGGAAGAAAACTGAGAAGAAAAGTTAAAGGAAGAAATAAGGAATTAATAGACATTTCAGTGTTCCATAGGAAATAATAGGTTTTCAAGAGCTTCCCTCTTTTCTTCCCCACCTCAGTGACAGATGCATTTGGAGGTAATTGCTATGCTTTAGTAGTTGAGTGGTATTAGAGGGAAATAGCTTTCAGAGATATCTGGCTCTTATGATGGTAAAGGGTGTGACCAGCTTTGTGTGTTTGTAAGGAGACAAATTAAAGGAAACTTTCTACTGCTCGTTTTCAGTTTAAAGGGGCTGTTCTGCCTTGCACTGCTGCTAAATTTACACTGATGCAGAAGGAAGCATTACCTATGACTCATCATGTTCCTTAGTGAAGTGGTTCCTATGAAGCATGAACAGGGCTAGTTCAAGACATTTTGCTGCCTTCAGCGGAAGAGCAAATCCATCCCCCCCCCCCACACACACAGAGAGAGAGAACGAGGGAGAGAGAGAGAGAGAGAGAGAGAGAGAGAGAGAGAGAAACCTGGTGTACAAGCCAAAGGCTGGCAAACTGATTTTGGCCCCTGAAGGCAGAAAATCCCATAAACCTCTCCCTGGCAGCAAGATAAATCAAATTATAGTTTGGTCCATTTCATGACACTCCAAATCACTTGCCTAAGGTGACCTCAGGGCAGATATATGTGATCTGGGTTTTAATGCTGGTTGTACCTGACAAGCCCTTGGGGTGGGCCAACTGCTTTGTTTATAATTGTTGCATGTCCCATAGCTTGCTGCTGAAATCATCTAACCTTTAATACCATAAATCTTCTGATATTTGGTATTTAAATTCCTATTTAATGTGCTTTTAAAATGTGCTTTTAAAATACTATCTTTCTCAATGTACACATTTTAAAAATACAGATTGGATGCTTTTGTTCAGGTGAGAACTACTGAATCTGCACAGAGGAGCCTGTCACATCAATACATACCAGAATTTGTAAATACTGAATATGTCAAGCACCCCCATTTGGTACCCAAAGTAGATGTGGTCGTCCCCCCACTCGAGTTGGTTGCCTAAAGATTTTAGAGATATGAGCAATAACAATTGAGAAACAAAGATGAGACACTAAATAAATGCAGAATAAAAACTGAAGTTTTGAAAAAGCAGATAGAGCATCTAGAAGAAAAGGAAGAAAACTAGACTTCAATGCCACCCCTCTTTTACAGACTTCTATTTCTGTAAGGTAAAGGTAAATGGACCCCTGACCATTAGGTCCAGTCACGGACGACTCTGGGGTTGCGGTGTTCATCTCGCTTTACTGGCTGAGGGAGCTGGCATACATGTGGCCAGCATGACTAAGCCGCTCCTGGTGAACCAGAGCAGCACACGGAAATGCCGTTTACCTTCCTGCCGGAGCAGTACCTATTTATCTACTTGCACTTTGGTGTGCTTTCGGATTGCTAGGTGGGCAGGAGCAGGGACCGATAAATGGGAGCTCACCCCGTTGAGGGATTCAAACCGCCAACCATCTGATTTGCAAGCCCTAGGCTCTGTGGTTTAGACCACAGTGCCACCTCCGTCCCTCTGTTTCTGTAGGGTTACTAAAATCCACTCTTCTTCTTTCTCTCTAGCTCTCTTTGGATCTAGACAAGATGCCTAGTTTAGGAAGGGACCATAATTTATCCAGTGGTAGAACATCTGCTTGGCATGCAAAAGGTCCCTAGGTCCAATCCCTGGCATCTCTAGTCAGTGGTGCCACCAGGGCTGAACTAGTATGTGTAGGTCTGGGCCCCCCTGCTCCCTGGAGGACCCTAGCAGGCTGAGGGGACTTGGCTCTTCTTGGAGGAGGGCTGCCTCTATTATATGTTTAGGTCAGCTGTTGGTTCCCTGTGCACTTGGACACCTCTTATGACATGGTAACCCAATTTTGCATGATGGTTACTGAGAGTAAGGCACAGGTTTGGATACAATTAAACACCATTTTGAATTAAGGTGGCCGACTGAACCTTTCAAAACTGCACTGATTTTTAACCACTGACTCAAAGCTGCACTGACTCCTTGGTGCCTTAGAACTCCCAAGAACTTGGCGCCTTAGCTGTCAGCCGTCCCTTATTTGGTGGGAAAGTCCCTTATCCCAGCGCTGTGTCCCGCTGCTGTCCCTTATTGATGATGTCCCTTAAATTTCCCGGGTTTCAAAGGAAGCAGCTCCTCTCCCTCCCTCCCTCCCTCCCTGCCAGCCAGGGAGGAGGGAGGCTCCAACTGTGTTGCTTGGCTGCGTTGCTCACTCAATAAGGAGTCTAAGAACGATTGGGGGTGGAGTTTGCATGCCTTGTGCCGATCAAATCAGCCGCGTTGCCTGGGGACTCGCCTTTGCTCAGTGCTTCCCAGCGGAGAGGTGATGGTGGTTTCCCTTGCTGCGTTCCCTTTGCCAGGTTGCTGTGCTATGGGAACCACCGCTTGAGGGTTCGTTTGGCTGCTGGCTGGGCTTTCTGACTTTGGCTCGAAGGGGCTCAGAAGTTGAACATACCTGTGCTCGGAAAATCCCTTATTTTGGCTGCTGATCCCTTATTTTCAAGGCTGCTTGTCCCTTATTTTCAAATCTGTAAGTTGACAGCTATGGTATGAGGTCACTACTAAGTTATATGTTCAAGGTGCCTGAGGGTCACTTTTTAACCTTTAAAGAAAGGTTTGCACCATGCACACCACTCACAGCAGTGCAAGCCATGCTGTCCCTGCTCTCTCTGCTGGCACCTATACTTCCTAGAAGGTCTTCAGAGAGACATGAAGCAATATGTTGCCGTGTCATTCTGGAGCCTGTCCAAGAAGTGTGACTGGCTTCACACAGTTCCAGAGTGGCTCTGGAGTGAGGCTATGTTAAATTGCGGCATTCTGATGACTTTCTAGGAAGTGTAGACACCAGTGAGGAGAGTGGGCACTGCTGTGAGTGACACAAGAGTATTTTATTGCAAAGGTTAAAAAGCAACAAAGCAACCCTCAGCCACCACATATCTTTAAGGTAAGGGGCAAGCAGAGTGTCCACAGAAAGCGAAGGGTAGCCCGGAAAATACCTGCTCCAGAGCCCACTTAAAACGTCAGTGCCTCTGTCACTAGTTAAAAAGATAAAAAGGTAATAGGAACCCCCTGTTCTTTACAACCATAAAACTGCTTCTAGGCCGCATAAACAATATTGGATTAGATGGACAAATATTCTGATCTGAGTTATGGCTCTCTCTGCCTGAGGAAAGAAAGCTGGCATCATCTGTAATGAATTTTAGGCACCAACTTAATAGCAGATCATTTCAGCAAACCCTTGGTATGAAAGCAATTTACTGTTTTTATAGCCTTTTTGTAAGGGACCCATTCTGTACTTCTGATTCTTTAATGTGTTGTGCTTCAATACTATTTGTTATGTTGCTTTTGTTTTAACATGCACGCTATGTATAAAAAATTCATATGAGTTTGCAGTTTAGAAATGAATAATAACAATTAAACTATAAGGTAGCTTTCCTAGTACATGAAAAGGAAAGGGAATAACCTATGCTAAAAATCAAGAAAACAAAGTAAGGGTTCCCTGGATAGTTATTCCTGCCTAATTAATAGGGTTATTTTCCATTTATTGCTATTTAATTCGTTCTCATTAGTGTGGTTGCTGGTATAGTAGCTCAGGGAAATTCTCTCCACAAACACACCCCATCTCAGCAACAAATGCAATCTAAACTTTGGCCTATCTGACCGGGTTGCCCAGCCGCTCTAGGTGCCTTCCAACAGAATATAAAAAAACACACCATAATGGAAGTCATTCCAAGTCACCTCAGCAAACGCCCATAGAAGAATTTAGGGAAGATTTATCTCTTGGACATACAAAGCACTAGTCACATTTTTTAAAAAAGAAAAAAGAAAACTGAATCTGTGATCTATTATTTATTTATTTTTATTTATTTATTTATTGTAGCTAAGAAAATGTCAAGGGGAATAACTTTATTTTAAGATAAAGGCATGAGCTTCTGTCCCAGCTTCTATGTTATTCTGTGGGGAGGAAATGCTTGACAGCTACAAGTCAGCTTCCCTGACTATATTCAGGGGTTTATACTTTTTCCACGATAATGATCTTGTTGGGATGTCTGGCGTAATTCAGAAACAGAAATGTAGTAACTCTGTTAGAGATTCTTTTTTTAGTCCAATTTGGAATATGCCTTTTAATGTGCAGCTTCTAGAATTTCAGGGGCCTATGAATTGTGTCTAAATGATAACTACCAACTGACTAGTAGTAAACCAGAATTAAGGAATAAGGTATCTTTATGATGTGTGCTGTGGTTACTGGCCTGCGTTTTTGTCATCTGCACTGAACTGGCCACTTTATTTAAGCCGCTTTCAGGTGTTAATTGAGCATTACTATGGCTTTACCATGCTGTACCCATGACTGCTTATGGGGCTCCCTTGACAGGGCTATGAATCCTGGCCAAAGGCCTCTCCCGCCAAAGGAAAGTTGTGACAGGTAAGCACTTGGAAATGAGAGAAACACAATCTCTCTAAATGCAGGTAAACTGACACCTTGCACCCATGAAGACAATGGGGAATATAGCAACCTTGCCATCTCTTTACAAAAGGTTGCCACCAAATAGGAACATAGGAAGCAGCCTTATATAGAATTATGGCATTGGTCCATCTGGTTCAATATTGTCTGCACTGAGTGCCAGCAGCTTGTCAGCACTTAAGGAAGACTTTCCCAGCCATTCCTGGAGAAGCCTTCAATTGAAACTGGGATCTTCTGCGTGTAAAGCAGATGCTCTACCATGAATTTCCGGCTGCCTATGCTCTAGGTTCATAACGTTATGTTGACGCAACTGGCTCTGGAGTAGTGCCACAGTGACTTCCTCAGCATGCTCCCAATCTGCTCCTATACTTCATCTGCCAGTACTGTTGGTAGAATTGTAAACACACATTAACGCCAGCCCTAATTCTTAGGTAATGCTTGCCCAGTGCTTGTTCTCCCTCCCAGTTTGCCAGAGAAGCGTCTTATCTGCCAGAGAGCCATAGGATCCAAATGATAATACCTACTACCCACACAAATCCTAAGAAAATTAGGAAAACTGAGCCACGTTCCTTAGTAACGGAGCATTTATGCAGCACAAACTACAAAACTTAAATGACTATGCTTTTCAAAGCGAAAGAAAGGAACGGCACAGATCACTGGAAATGTCAGTGGCATATTTAATGAATCCAGTTTGTTTTAATCAATACTGGAGTCTTCTTTCCACTGCCCTTAGATCACCATGTTTTGCAAAGAGATAATAGTAAAATGTCATGTCTAGACAAAGCGAGCGGTTTTGCTCCTGCAAATCAATAGGAAGCATTGTTCTGCTAAGTGTGACAGATATCAGAGACACAAATGCCATCTTTCCTAGAAATCACTATGACAATATTTGAGCCAAAAGTGAAGGCTGACTATTGTTGCCAATAGGCCAGGTCATTGCTGCAAAACCTGCTGCATGGCATTAAGGAGAACTCTGGCAGGAAGTAACGGATACCAGGCATGTACTGGATCAGAGCACCACCAAACATATATGTCAGCAACTCTCTACTCATAACTTTCCAAATCCTGCCATATTACTTGAAAGGAACAATGTCCCTTTAACCGTCTTGTTCTCCTTCCGGAAGAATTTTTTTCTGCCACATATCCCTTGCTGAACCCTTCTTGCTAGAAAAGGCACTTGAAGCAACTGATGAGATAAGGATGTAGCAATTAACTCTGAAAACCAACCCCAACCGCAATGGTGAGCACCCATCCTTCATCTCATCAGTCAAAAGTGGGTAACAGACTACGTTGCTGAAGTCCAAACAGCAGTGTGACGATCAGGCAGTCTGGTGGCATCAGATGTTGATTCTGAATCATCAGTAGGAGCACAATTCAGGGATATATTGTAGAAATGTGCATTGTTTTTGTAAGCTTAGCTCTTCATTCCCTCATTTTTAAAGGCCTTTCATTAAAAAAAGGAAAAGCTTCTGCTTATGTTTCTCGACCAACTGATTAGCCAGGCAACCTGCATCAGCCACTGCACTAGCAATCATTTGTTCAAATTATGAAAGGAAGGCAAAGTGACAATGTTTATGGGAAAAGAGTTGAATGTTTAGATATGAAGTGTGGTGGAGTGGGGTTTTTTTAAAAGGAATCACTGACACTGTACCTTCCTGTGCACATAACTTTCATAGGGACAATATTAGCATGTTTTCACATTTTAGATCTCAGACAGGCCTGTGTGTCCATTGCTCATTTCAAATCCAGTTGGAATGTGCAGGGAGAATGGATGCTTAGCTTGGATGCCTGTGCTATTCTTCTGCATGGAGCAACTGAATCATGTGAGAAGGGACACTTCTATTTCTGAATCTTTCCAGACCCAGAAAATCAGCTTCCCACTGGCCAAGACCTATAAGGGAGCCCATTGGTACAGACTCTGCTGCATTTTTTCCCTTCTTTGAAGGCTGTTCCTGTTTCATTGCTGTTCAAAGATAACAGGAACCACAGGCAATACAGATTTTACTGACCTATTTCTCTAAGAGCAGAACTGGCAGCAGTGCTAGTGCTGGGATTAAAAGGTAATCCTTTTAGAAAAAGCAACAACTGAAAGGGAGACTTCTCGATAAATATCAGGTCCAGCATATATGCCAATACAGAACCCAATATTGTTGCTGCAGATGCATATACCGTTTATTCCACCTGCATCCAGAATTGGCATGTCCAAGTCCCAAACAACTAGCATAAGCTTACTTAGCTTAGTTTGCAGCTGTTAAGATTTTTCCTTCCTGCAGAAAATATTGTCGTGGGACATATTGCTCGCAGTGACCAGGTGACTGCTTGTCAATCAGAATTTCCCTGCTGGCACTTCTCCTAACAAGGGATAAGTAAAGACAGCAGCCCAGAGACATAAACTGTCAGAGAATCAGTGAAGTTATGTCTTTCGTAAGGACCCAGCAGCCTTCCATATGCAAGTTTGCAAAGTACACAGAAACCCTCAGGTTAGAGGTTTAAGATTTTTATTTTTATTTACTTTAAAAAAGTATTTTTCCAAGTGTGAGCATCATGTTAAGTAAGCAATGTTTAGAACATTGTCCAAAGTCTTAAAATGAGGAGACTTACTTGCAAACAAGCACAGAGAAGCCAAGTGCACATAAGTTCCAACACAGCTCTTCTAGGGAGGGAATAGGTATTTGAAGCTCAATCCTGACAAGATGGAGGTTGTGTTGGTTCATCTACCCAGACTGGTAATGCTCAACATATAGTAGCTGGGGTTGCACTTCCATAAAGGACTGGGTCCCCGTATTGGGGTGCTCATTGATCTACCTCTGTCGCTGGAGGACCAAGTAGCCTCAGCTGCATGGTGTACCAGTTACCAGCCAAAGTTTCTGTGCTAGCTTCAGCCTCTTCTGGATAGAGATAGCTATGGCTTCAGTTATCCATGTCATGCTCTGGTGACCTCTATATAAGACTCCTGCAATGCACTGTATCCCAGTTAGCATGACCAATCATCAGGAATTAAGGGAGCTGCAATGTAAGACACCCTGTTCTAGTCCATTTCCAAGCACAATTTAAGGTATTGCTGTGCTAGCGCTACATGGGACCAAAAGACTTGAAGGGACATACGTGTCCCACCATACAGTTGTTATTCTTGAGAGGTCCTCCTCTGAGTGCTACTGCCACCTGACATCAGGCGGAAGATGACTGGGGAGAGGGCCTTTGTGTTGTGGCACACTTGCAGTGGTGGCTAATGCCCATTGGGACTGGTAGGGTAGATGGCAAGGAGACCAAGAGAAGTGGAGCCAGAGGCAGTGACAGGCAGAGCCAACTAATATCCAGCTTTGTCCCGAACCTCCTCTCTCCTGAGTTCTACAAGGGACAACACATAGACTAAGGAGGAGGAAGGTGACAGGCAGTGATATTCTTTGGACTTGTTTCTAAGTAGGAAGGGAGGAAGGTGAAAATAGATGGAGACTGGTGGGATAGAGTCCCATTTGCACTTCTGGACCAGTTTCCACTGGGTCAATGTATGCAAAGACCCTTTACTGTTATTGAGCGTGGGTTAAAAGCAACCTATAACTTGCCTGCTTTGGTTGTTTCCAGCCTCATTTCCCCACCCTGATATTCAGCAGCAGTATACCTTGTAAATGAGAGTGGAAACACTTTCCCTCCTCACATGTCCTTTCCTGTAACGCAGATAGCTGTAAATATAACATGTCAAAACATCCTCGTTCCACAACAGGAGCACTCAACGTGCAGCTACCTAATTTTGCCCTACATGACAGTATGTAGCAGCTGTCAAAATGCTTCATTAAGTTTTTTTTTGCACAATGTCTGTCTTGCACAATGATCTAAAACATACTGTACTCACATTTGTATAAATGTAGATTACCAGACAAGAAATACGGGCATTGCCCCAAGCGAATAAATAAGCTTAGCGCCATCACCAACGGAATGGCATTCCAAAGAGTTGGCTTCTGTGTTGTGTACAACACTCCTCATAGGGGCAGCGCTTGCAGCATCCCCCCCCCCTTTGTCAGCCCGTCCAGGCTTGTTTGGAAGAAATGCTATTAAAAGAATTCTGAGAAATCCAAGAAATGTTCTGGCTTAGAGCAGATCTCAGACACTAGTTTTAGTGTATCATTTTTAACACTCGGCTGTCAACATCTTAGCTGCAATCTAAATCTATTATATAAATAAAATATCCTTTGGGCCATGTCATAGTGTGCAGAACTTCCCCTTCCATGAAGATGCTGACAGGGGAGCTTCGTCTGATGGATTTCTGCCTGCCTCACTGCTCTTAAAGGCACATAACACCTGTTCATAAAGCAGCAACCTTGGGCTGAGCCTTGGTGTTCAAAAGCACATTCTAAGTGTAATGCCCAGAGAATTTTCTTTTATGGGGCAATACAAGTCACCATATGATTATAGATAGAGAACAACAACAAGAAAAGTGACGGAGAAGAATGGCTTAGCAGAAAGAGAAAAGTGGCCCATTCTTGTACCTGGTTATCAGGTCCTATTGCATCTCTGTATTCTGGCTTGGCAAAATGATGTACACCTTTGGTGCAGAATAGCCCAAAGCGTGTTCTCCCTCATGGAGAGCACGTGTTGCGGTGGGGTCCACCGGGCCACCCCTCTCTTGCCAGGCAGGATTACTAAGGAAGCCTGCAGCAAGGATTGGATGGCTGGGTTGCTGGGGTAAATACTATGTTGCGATTTGGTGGGAGGGATCGGATGTTTTAAATCCTGAGGACGCAGCTTGGAGCTTTCTCTTTTGCTGCGTCCAACGGATCATCCGCCCACCCGCCCTAATTTTATTGGGTTTTGCATTGACCTTGCTATGCCTGTCATGGGGTCATCTGCCATTGGGGCAGGGGCCTGGTAGGAATTTTGTCCATCTGGCTGATTGGCTGGGCCATTTGGTTTTTGCCAACTGGGTAGCAAATCATCACAATTTGTAAGGTTGCGGTTAGGCATTGGTTATCAATTGGTTGGAGGCGGGCTTAGGATTGGCTGGGCCTGCCCCTCAAAGGTTGCTGAGGAAAGGGAATTCCGTTAAATGAATCCAGGGGCTTGCCATCTTTTCGTCCAAATCCCTGGAATGGGGCTAGGGCCGGCAAGCCCTGGGGAGCATGCAGGGAGAGGTGAGAGCCTGTGGCTCAGCTCCATTTCTCCCCAATATTGTTTTCCCTTACTGGCTTTCGGTGGTGCCCAGAAGTCAGTTCTGTCCCCAGGCGGGGGGACAGATAGTCTTAACCAATGCCTAAACAACCACTCACATTTATGCCATAGTTACTGCCCATAGGAACTCAATGAAACTAAAACATCCTTACAACTAGATCTCTCTTCTAGTCTGAATTCTTGGACCACATTGGCCAACCATGCATACTGATGCATGACAGCATTTCTATAAAATAAAAACCCTTAATGAACTCTTTATACTGAAACAACAAGGTGAAAAGGACCAATTGTGGCTACAGACATATGAATCATAAAGAATGGTCTATGAATCCCCTGAAGCACAATTGTCAAAAAGAAGAAGTCGGAATGGACATTTAAATATATAGTGTTTCTCTGATGATATCCCTGCAAACTGTGGTACTGAATGTCAGGCTTACAGTTCATGTCAACTTCAGTTCAATAGGACCTGCTCCCAGGTAAGTGTGTGTGCTATTGTAGCCTTAATTGCTTTGCAATTCAATTTTGCAACAGTAAAATGGGGCACCACTCTTCTGCGATTCCCAAATGCAAAATAAGGACATGACTGTACTGCAGCTATTTGCACAATTTTGCCCTCAGAAAGAACAATAGTAGTCCAAACAGTTCCTCTTTGAACAGTAACAGTGAAATTATCAGTACCTTGGATCCGGATACATAATCTGGTCATGAAAAATACTCCCTGCATTGTTGAGAAAGGGATGTGCTGATCTCGAGGGGATTGGAAATGGTGGTAGAAAAGCAACCTTTGGGGTGGGAGAAGACAACAGAAAGATGGCCAAGGTTCACAAACCACAAACTAGGATTGACACCAGTCAGTTTGAAGTATGTAGATTGAGACTGTGATCGCATGTTTACGATCCTATGCAAATTATATCCTGCTACATTCAATGGGGCTTATTCCACACAGTGGTCTGAATTATCTAGGGTAGTCAATGGGGACTGTTAGTGTGGGGCTAGAAATGAGGGAGAAATTCATTTCAGTTAACACTCAACGATGGAACTACCTAATTCACACTTTCTGAAGCAATATGAGAACTGAAACAAAGTCATCCTTCAAATTCTCACATTTCCAACCAAGGAATGTGTTATTGTTTTGCTCGCTATGTATTTTTGTAGTTTTATCCTGTAAAACACCTTGTGATCCATAGATGAACAGCGGTATAGAAATTATACACACACACACACACACACACACACACACGGATAAGATGTGTATAAATATTCATATATTGGTGAAAGCAGCATACAGAATTGTATAATGTTAGGGGAAATTGATTTGCAAAAATGTGCATATTAAGCAAATTACATTAGGAGAAATTCACACTAAAATGCTGGTGAATTTTCATGAGGATTTTAAAACACACACACAGATGTGAAAAATGTGGAAAACTGGAAAAATGAAAAACTGAAACTGGCAAATTCCTGTTTCACACACAATTGAGGAAAGACCATCCTTGACTGGCCTGAGCTCCCAGGTTGCTAATGGGACCCACACAACTGGTATGCACCATGGTGGAACCTACTTGCTTGCAACTCCTGTGATTATCCAAGCAGGCAGGCTTGGATGTGTGTGAGAGAGAAATTGGCTAGCAGTCGGACTGCCCAATGGATGGATCCTGACCGTATGCCATGGCAGACCAGAAATGTGTGGTGTACATGTTTAACCCATACTCTCGCCCATTGCTCATACTTGCTCCCACCCTCCTGCACCTGGTTCACAACAATCATGCTGCATATGTACTTCAGTGTTTCTGGTGAAGATGTCTAGAAAGGAGGAGATGCAAGTCATCTGTTAAAAATGGAAATTGCCAGCTTTTAAAAAGGCAGGCAAATCTCAGAATCTTACTTAAAATGATGAGAGGGTTGCAATTTCGCTGCCTATCACAGGAATGGATCATTACTGTACCATTGTGTATCCTCACGTGTAAGTGAGCCACAAATTTATCCTTGTGGTATAAATTAGAATGCAGGGCCTCGGAATGAATAGGGCAATAAATGTAACAAGCTTTTAAAGCTTCCAATTGAGTCTATGGGAATACACTTGACAATTCGACCTAATCTAATGTTGCCAGGTGTTGCTTCTCCTAGGACCAGATACTAGTCCATCTTATGAATTTTTCAGTATTTCTTCTTGTTATCTGAGTTTCTCTTAAGATGCCTCTTGCTGCCATGTGGTCTCCACATTGGTTTTTAATGCAGTACATTATTCCATAACTATTTAAAAAATGGCATGCAATACAATGTAATACGGGAAGTAATCATGCCCTTGTTCAAAGTTATATTCAGCAAACCTCTTTGGGATCATGGTAAGTACACAGCAATATAAAAGGGGGTGGGGGGGAGATTGCCTAACTCAATTTAATATTTATAGCCTTTTCAGTGCTGTACTATATTGCACAGGAGAAGAAATTAAAATCTGAATGATGCTAATAAAATACTTCCCTCTCCAGTACTCTTGTTTAGTATGAATGGGATTTCCATTTTGAGTGGAATGGGTGAACTGTCCATTACTGACTAAATATCTGGAAAATGCTTCTAGGTATTAAAAAGGCAACCATCTGTGCGTGCCTCTCAACTGAGAATAAAAATTTATTTCCTGTTGTCTGTTGTTCACATCAACTTATTGGAAAGGCAAAGAACACCCAAGGCCAATCACTTCGTGCAATTCCAGGTGGTGTGCTCTTGTGATGCAAAACATCATTTCACACAATGATGTAATTTCCATTTATATGCAACAGGATAAGCATAGGAGCTGAAAGGTCTCTCAAAGGTCATCCACTCCAATCCCGTACCAATGCAGGAAACCCGCTCCTACAGCATCCCTTATAGATGGTCACTGAGCCTCTGCTTAAAAACCTCTAATGAAGGCAAGTACACCACCTTCTAAGGTAGTCTGTTCCATTGTCAATCAGCTTGTACCATCCAGAAGACCTTCCTAACTGTAGAATTGTAGAGTTGGAAGGGACCCAATGGTTATCTAGTCCAACCCTTTGCAATGCAGGAATCTCAGCTAAAGCATCCATGACAGATAGCCATCCACCCTCTGCTTATTCCAAATCCTTTTTCTGGATATTGACTTGGGTTCTACCCTCTGGAGCAAGTTATCTTCAACCTTTTTAGATGCAGATGACGACTAAAAATATTTGAAGGTCACCTGGACTTTAGCCTAACTGACACTGTTCCTACAAGTTTTAGCTACCTCATTTGTCCTTGTCACTCCTTCCATTTCCTCTTCAAGTGCCTTTTAAATCTGAGCTCATCAGAGGGCTCCTTACGCAGCCACCCAAGTTCCTTAGGTACCTGTCATTCTTCTGGTACTTTGGAATGGTTTATGATTATGGGGGAGGACCAGAGGCTAGTCATAGATTAGATGTTTTGCATGCAAAAGGTTCCAGTTTCAATTTCTGGTGTCTTCAGATAGAGCTGGGGGGAAAACCTTGCCTGAAACCATGTAGACCTGCTGTCAGTCAGTATCAACAATACTGTACTGGAGGAACCAATGGACTGACCAACGGAATTGGCAGCTTCCTGTTTTCCTATATGCCTTTAGCATCTCAATTTTAAGAAACTCCCACCAATCTTGAACATCTTCTTTCTTCAGTATATCTATGCAGGATCACATACAATATTTCACATCACTATGTCTTTTCAGAATGCCAAAGAGAGAGAGGTGTCCTTTTGTAGTTAGAAATTAATATCCCACTTTCCAAGCTTTGAGATGTATGAAGAGATGGGAAAAGTATATCTTTATTATTGTAGTGAGCTATAACTTCAAACTGAAAACTCTAGATCTATCCAATCTCAAATAGTCATACCTCGGGATAACTACACTTCAGCATAAGTATTTTCGGGTTGCGCTCCGCGGCGACCCGGAAGTAACGGAGCGTGTTGGTTAGCAAAATACAGTTGTTGAAACCTGGCATATCCTTCCATTGTCTCTCTCTATTGTTTTGTTTTTTACTTAAACAAATAAGTGCCTACAGAGTTTTCATATCATGCAGCTATTCAGACAGAGTACATCATCTTCCCTGCTGTTTGTGTAATTGGTAGTTTAACTCATGAACTCCTGTAACACAAGAGGGGAACACTTTATGTGATGTGGAAAACTCAAAAGAACAAACATGCAGCTAACAGAGCTTCTTTCTGAGACCATTCCCATTTTACATTTCACAGTAAAATTGTGCGAATGTTAAATGGCATGATTTAGAATTATTTTGATGCATTCTCAGATAAACAGCAACACAGGAGATGAATAGCTAACATGACATTTGTTTCTCTTATTGGGATGGGGTAGGGCTTATTTTACTATCCGTCTGATTTTTGATACACTTTTCCCCGACTGTGCAATAATAGGGCAGCTAAGAAGTCCAGCTTCTGTAATGGTGAACAAAATGATGCACTGGTTTGTTGTCATGGAAATGGAAAATCTTCGATAAAAAAATAGGGTTCAATATCCATAATTTGGTAAGGTTATCCACAGCATGGGAGCAGCTATACTATACAGAAACTAGGCGTAATTCTTGGTTCCTGTCTATATCATTTCCCTATGCTTTCATACAACATAAAATCGTACTATTCAAACATGGCTGGTAAAGATTCGAAACATTTGAATGATTGGTACCATGAACAAACAAGATTACTGATTATAGAGGATCCTGAATTGCACAGACTGCAACCAAATAAATGTGGGTAATTAGAGGATATTTGAATAAACAAGCTCTAGAAAGATAATGCCTTGTTGTTCTTTCAATATATTTCTTCACATTTTAAATCTGAATAATTTGTAATGGTGTCCTTAAGCAGGACTTAATTTGATGTTTGTACCTAATTATATGAGTGCCTGAACACATGGATGGGACTTCACATGAATCCAGAAAGTGACAAGAAAGGCAGCTGGTAGGAAATCCACAATTTGGATATGCACTGAAAAGACCATTGCCCCAATAGGTACCTGTGAACTATAGACAAGGACATCTTATTATGTCCTCAGGAAAGTCAATGACAGGCATGGTGGTCTTTTAAATACCATGAATATGCTACCTGTAGTAGTGCTGGTAGTAGCAGTAGCTTGTTACCAGGTCTCCAAGATTCTAAGACATCCATTTCCTATACCCAGCAATTATGGATGTTGCCAGATCAGCAGCAAAAACTAATAAACTGTCCTGGCACTCAGCCCTCACACTTCAGCATGCACGGAACTAACTAACTCCCTTCCTTCCTTCCTTCCTTCCTTCCTTTCTTTCTTTCTTGGTTAAAATAGAACTTTATTGAACAATTAACATCAGCCTACACATCAATACACAATAATACAATATTTAAAACCTACATACACATACCTTACAGAAAAAGAAAGAAGAAGAAAGCAAAAGATAAAAGACAAAAAATGAAATAAACTTCCGATTCTTCTCATTGTACTGTTTCTTATTATACCCACAGTGCCTTATTATTATTTTGTTTCCCCAATTCTTTTCAAGATATTCTATTATTTGTCACCAATATATTACAAGAATCATTCAAGGTCTGCCAGGAGATTTTTGTTATCACAATAATTTTTCAAGTACTCTTTAAATACTGTCCATTCTTTACTCACCTTCTGCATCGAATATCCTCTAACTCTCTCTGTAATTTTTGCCAATTGTGTGTACTCTATCATTTTTACCTGCCATTCGGTTTTTGTAGGGATATTTCCACTTTTCCAGTTCTTCACTACTAGAATCCTGGCTGCTGTTGTTGCATACATGAACAGTGGTCTGGCATTTTTCTTAACTTCTGTTGACATTATTCCTAATAGGAAGGCATGCGCAGACCTTTCTCTCCTCTGACTGCTTGTTTTATGGCCCAGGAATTCAGACAAGTGTAAAATGTGCTGTATTCAATGCCGCCGACTCTTCCGCTTCTTGCACTAACCTTGCATTGGGCTCTTCATCAATATTAATTCACAATTTATGGATAAATGCCCCAAATCAAGTATCCTAAAATATATCTTTCTCATATAGATGTACAAGATCCTTGTTCTGTGAAATATGCGTGCTAGCTTTGCTTTTCCTGTCCACATTCTGTTGTTTTGCAACATCTTCCATGTTATCATAATTTAGTCTTTGACCTCCTGCCCTTTCATCCACTCTCCAAACCCTTCAGATGTGGCTCTGTTCACTTCTATTTTGGCACAAATATAGCAAGGCAACTTCACAGTTTTAGTTAATCAATATTAAAAAGAAAACATGGGGCAACTGGTCTTTTTCAAATGCCAACCTGATAAATAACCACTCGCCAGGGTTTTTGAGAGTCTTGCTGGGAGCTGTCTACTTGTCCCACACGAAACATTTAATCTTCAAAGACCAATTGCTACAACTGCTTTAAAACTGCCTCTAAACCCCCTGTTTGCCACGTCCATAAATTCATTATAAAAAGCTTGCTTTATGAAGAAATTAAACTGATACTTCATCAAAGACAGATAAAGGGCAGGGAGGATGATGCCACTGTATACAATTTGTTAAAATAATATAATAATGAGTTCTTGTATGCACTGAAGTACATTTACAACAATGGTAGTCAATCCGCTCCTGATACTTCCCCTCCCCAATTTTTAAGCTCATTCTAGGATGGGCAGTAGACCACATTGGAGACCATGGGCTCTGTCTCTTACGCCTTGGAGTGAGGAGAACTGTGGCTCTCTGGAACTTGTTAAAATTTCTATCCAAAGTCCCTGATAATGGGCTGCCTCTTTGATTTGCTATTTTAGTAATTAAAATAATTTGGCCACCGAGAATAGCTGTGCTTATTTTATTAAGCATATTTATAGCCTGCCTTTCATCATAATGGGTCCCAGGGCATGGCACAAGACACAAATTGCACAAATGCACTAAAAACAATAATAAAACTATAAATCAACATGGGGGGGGAAAGAGCAGCTATAAATCTACAGCTAATACTAATTGAAACTCTTGAAACTGTATGGTGGGCTACCCACTCAAAAAATATTCCTAATTACTCTACAAATAACTGGAAAGACAGACATGTGTTTACTAGGTTCCTTAATTTCTTAATTTTCAAACAAAAAATATATATTTGCTTATTTGTTAGACTTTGTGTTTATATTTGTATGACATGCCCTCAGAGACTGTGGTTAATGCTTTAGATGTTATGCTTAATGACTTCACCAGGGCCTGCCCTGTGACATCGCCAGGAACCGCCCTTAGGTCTCAGGTTTGGGCCCTGAAATCTCAGGGCCTGGGATGGTCGTGACCTGGCAACACTATCGTTTGGGCCCAAAACGTTTAGGGTTTTGTGAATTGACACAAGAATCTTGGGAGCCTTACTGATCTGCTCATGCATATGGAAGATGCACGGGATCCATACCATTTCCTCCATTCCTAGTATACATTTTTACACAGTATTTAACAAATGAACCAGGCATATAAACAACTCATTGAGTTGCATAAATGTGTATTTACTGTCCTCCTTGAAATCAGGTATGGAAGTTGCCCTTGACTTGCAACAGAGAAAGTGGTTATAAACACACAAACCAACATAGTCTTCAAGACAAATATCACATTGTGTTGTTCCACTTTCCATGTCCCTTTTGAAAATGGGGACAGAAATTGAGCTGGGAGTTTGTAACCCATGTACAGAATTACCATATTTTTCCGTGTATAAGACTAGGTTTCCCCCCTTAAAATATCAAAAATTAGGGGAGTCTTATACATGGATACATCTCTCCCATTTTCTTAAATCTGAGTCCCCCCAAATAGGGGGTATTTTATACATGGGGGCGTCTTATAGAGGGAAAAATACCAACATTCTTTATTAATCTCTAAATCTTCAAGGAAGATTTTACACCTCTCCATCCCACACTTGATAATGGGCTAAACTAATATTTGAATCTGAAACACAGAATAAGGCCCTGAATTTGAGTACCAAATTTCATTCTCACATCATGAACAATATGTTACAAAGACACTTTTGGCAAATCTGGAATGTTAAGTAGTTAAACTAAAAGCTGCACTACACTCAGCCAATGAACTCCTTGTCAGTTTCATGATAAAAATCACGTCTGTTGATCAAATGAAGCCTCAACGAAAGTACATAAAAATCAATAGCATTGTTTTTGCCAACTAGAGTGGGCTCTGTATCCAAGTCACCCTAACTGACAAATATATTGTCTATTACCATTTATATTTTATATAGCTCTCATCATCTTAACATGATTAAAACAATTAATATTCATGAGCAAATAAATAGTGTTTGCCGAAGAAAGTGCTTTTCAAAACAATCTATATGCATACAAATTGTGTTATTTGGATATTCTAATTACTATCTTATTTGTAACATAAGATCAACTAAAGGAGTTGGTTGCTGTGTGTTGTAGAGATCAAGCATGCATGGTGAAATTCCTAGGTCTTTGCTGATTCAGTAAAAAATAATAATAAAAGAGGGGGGAGACATCAGATCTGTTAGAACTTTCAAATTTGAAGACTTCTTAGCCTATAGTAGCAACTACTACAGGAGCAGCCACAGAACTCGACCAAAGTGAAAGGCAAGCAAACTGAAGGAAAAGGGGAAAAAGCAAGAACATGGATGCATCAACAATATTTAAAATGCTAATCCATGGAAGGTATTGGAGTTTGGGGCTCCTTCAGCTGTCAACATGTCAACATTTGACTGCGTAAACAGTCTGCTTATACTGACAAAAGCCACTAGCTTCCTGCACATCTGCAATTCTAAACCAGTAAGGTGGAAAACCGCAGCCTCATGCTATGTCGTGTTGTGCTATCAGCCGCATGTCAGCTTCTGCAAAGTGGCAACTCACAACAGCACTGGCTCCTTCTCTAAGACAGAGAAATTTGAATGATTCCTATCCAATTTTTATCCAAGTTTTATGAATGAAGCTTTTCTACCCAATGCTGTCATGAGATGCCATTTTGCAGAAGCTGACATGTGGTTGATAGCACAGCACAACCGAGCACGAGGCTGTGGTTAAAGATGCAGAAAATGAATAAAATCACAAGTAAGTCCATTGGAATCAATTGGCTTAAGGTAACTCGAGCCTGTGGATTTTAGTTGATCTACTCTGAGTGAGACCAACAACATCTGAAGGAGTATGGTCAATCTTGGACATCCCCCATATTTCTTTCAGGAAGGCAAATTTACTGAAGAAGAGTCCCACATTATTTCTGTTCCAGAAAAACAATGAATTCCTTTAGGATGCCTATTTTTATTCCTCCTGCTTTCCACCCTCTTCTCCAGACTTCTAAAGAGAGACTGACTGACCTGCTTCTCTCACATTCATTGTGGATTTTCTGTCAGAGAAAAGGTAAATGGGGCTGTCTCCAGTCAGTGTGAGGTGACAGGAGCAGCATACTGGAACAATGAACAACATGTTATGAAACTCCAAGGGAACTGGAGGAAATCTGTTCTGCTTCCACTGCTGGCAAGAGGTTTAGGGTAAAAGAATCAATTTACCCCACACCAACTTACACTGCAGGGCTATTATACTGTCCCGCCAAGCCCTTACCTGATTGTAGTGGACAGGCGAAATGAAGTGTCACTAATCCTTTTGCTACTTTCAATGGACAGTCAATGGGTTTTTTTAAGGCTTTTAAGACAGGGCAGTTTGCAGCTCCCCCTTCCCTGCCCCCAACACCCTTAAATCTAATTATTGTGTGACAGGTAAACAGAAATCCAGCTACCCATTTTTTTCTTTTTGTGTGTGTGGGGCGGGGGAGAGAACTAAGCTGAACTGGGAGATAGGAGAGAAACGTTCTCTTGTGATGGGGATAAAGTTGTTTTTTATGGCTGTCTTACAAAAAGGCTTATTGGGTCAGCAGAAAAGCAGGAAGAAACTAGAACAGCATAAGATGCAATCAGGAAAACTGGATATCTCACCTGGGAATGTGAAAATGACCTAGTGTTGTTTTTAAAACAAAAATTAAACCATACAATCCACAAAAATGCTGATAACACATTTACATCCCCCATAACCCTTAGAAATTTCACATGCTGAGGCTTAAGCTGCGGCCAATGATTTTTCAGTTTCTTCTACAGTTTGGATTCCATTTTATTTTATTGCTTTATGTCCTTGGGAAAATGCCATGCCATGCCTATAAATATCTAGGACGCCATAAGCTAGGATGGCTTCACACACTATAAGGGGAGCTTAGGGGATCTTTAGCCTCTTTTTTGTTCAGAGTATATGATGGGAACTGACCTGATCACATAGACCTATGGGAGGGTTGTTCCTCCATTCAGAGTGCTTGTGCCCTGCCTTTCACCTTGCCCTGCAGTGAAGGAAGAAAGCAAGAAAGCTTCCTGCTTTGGGGGTTTTATTTCTGATGGATCAGACTCAACTTAGAACTGGTTCACTGAAAGAAAGAAGGAAAGGAGAAAGAGCAAAATGGAATCCTGCAGAGAAAATACCTGCAGCTCCTAGGAAATGCCACCTTAAAGCTGGACTTATCCCTGGCTGCAGACAAACACAAAGGCAGCAGTTCACAACCCTTGCTCTTTGTCAGCCAAACATCATTTCCCCCTCAATTAAAGCACTTCCTTTTACAACCCCATAAAAACAATATGCATTCGAAAAGGGCACCTTCTGACATGTGACCACTTCAAAATCTATTATTAAACAGGGAATAAACATAGGGATGCACAAGAGTTACATGTGTCAGATAGTGGGGATCATGCAGCACAGCCATTGCCTTTAATAAATGCATGCCGAATCAATATTTTCTAACAATGCAGAAGAGCAGTTTTGGTGGCACATTTAACGTTGTGCCCTCCCAAGATCCTAACTGAGAGATTTGCTAAAGTTCTCTTCAAGGATAGGTGCTGCCCCTTGCAACCACTTAGAGCTTGAAACAGTCTCTAATGCCTTTTCCCCCGACAGTCAATATTCTCAAGGGGTTAGAGAACACATAGTTTATCCCCTTATGAGGTGGTTTCCTAATTGACCCTTAGAGATACTTTAGTTTCCTCAAATAAATAAAGGTCTAATAAATCCATTATTAAACAATCTGAACATTTTAATACCTCTTAGACCTGCTATGATTGTTAAGTTTCTGACTTGTCACATTTGTTCTAATTTATTCCATAAGTTACATTGCCATATGTTATTCCAACCCATTCATTTCAACCCAAAGGAAACACAACACAAATATGGGGAAATGTAATAAACTGCATTATCATTTGTGGACCAAAAGCAGTTTGATTTCCATTCCAAACACACACAATTTCCAATGCCATTTTTGCTGGAATTCTCAAATGTCCTTAGGTCAGGTCCCCAAAAGGACACTTGAACTCAACTGTTACATGTGGGTTCCATCAGCGCACATTTCAGCGCTTTATTTCTCCCCTCTCCCCCCTCACACTCTGTTCAGTATGGGTGTGGGTGTGTTCTCTTAACACCCCACCAAACCAATTTGGGAGGGTGTGCGAAGAGAGCCCCACTGCACTAGTAGAAGTCCTTGCATGCATAGACTTCTGCTAGCAGGACCAGTGAGTTGACTCTTAGTCTTTAATATATCTAGAACACAGCCTTTGAAACTTTACCAAGACCATTTCCTTACTGACACTTGGCTTTCCTCTGGGAAAGAGGATGGACTGCACCTGAAATCATGGTGGCTTCCAAAATGTTATCTGGACTTCATTCTGCATTTTCCAGAAACTCCAGAATCATTCATAGCATCTATGGCTGTCTGAGCCTTCAACAGCAGTGTGCAACAAGAAGCAGCTCCAGAAAAGAAGCTTTCCCCAGTGTGTTATGATCACCTATGGTGTTTCTTTAAGATATAGTCTGAAGGTCTCCTAACCTTTTGTATATCGCAAACCTTAGCTTTCTTGTAAGAATGAATGCATTGTTGCCAGGAGACCTGTTATGCTTGAGGCAACATGGCAACTGGATGCATTTGCCTGCCTGGAGATACCTCATTGGACATTGCTGCACTAGGCAATTGCCTTGTCTGCCTATTGGAGTTAGCTCCAAGCACAAAGACAAACATGCTACAGAGATAAACTTTCCTAGGAGCTGTTTCCTAGACTTGCAGTTTTAGGCATTTATCATGATCATCTTGGCTGCCCACAGCTGAAAACAAGAGATTAGACCTAGGCCACTTCCAGGCTGTCGCTAATTTCTGTGTGGGATTGAGTCGAATACCAGCAGACTTTTTCCAGTAAGGAAAATGCACTGGAAAGTTTGGAATAACAATTGTTTGATGTGACATCATAAAATCTCCCCTCAAACAGGTCTGACTGACTGCTCAGTTAACAGTAGCTATTGTATAACTTCTCTGTAAACTTTTGGCAATAAATCAGTCTGAATGCTCAAACTGGTCACCTGAAAGCAAGCCTAGACTGCACTTTAGTCTGATCCAGCAAGGTAAGGCTAATGTTTACAGACAATATTCACTACCATCAGATGAAGAAAACACCACTATTGAATATTTGCTTGTTAACCAGAACAATAAGCAGCAACCTCAGGAATCTCAGCAGTCCAACTATGTAAACTCAGCTCTGACCCTCCTTGCGTTTGAGCCTATTACCCTCACCTTTCCAGGTGTTTCAAGCAACCATGAAGCAGAATCATAGCTGCAGCTAGGAACAAGAAAACACTCCTTCTTGAAAGCCGGTACGTACTCAGAAACAACAAACTGCAGTGCCATATTGTATCTATTATTTTTGTACTAATGCTATCTGCATCATTTTATCAAAATGCTAATCTGAGTCACACCTGCTTTGAAAATTTAATGCTGTACTTTCCCCCCACAAGATTCGCACGCAGGCATTGTCTCTCTCTCAAATATGATAAAGTACCAAAGTGTTGCTCAACGTTTTAAGATTTGAAAAACATAATTATGTTGGTCTATTTTCGCTTGCTTTATAATGTTCGGCAGGAGAGAGAAAAATAACAATCTGAATACATCTAAGGAGCTAATGGGAAAAATTCAAATGGTAGTAAGCTTATACTGTGGAGGGAAAACTAAGGGTTGGAGGAATGCAAATGGAGCAAAGTTACCGACTGACTCCATAGTTCATGACTCATGAGGGACTACTGGAAAGGAAGAACAGGGAGGAACCAGTGCAAGAAGCCTTCAAGTACCCAGAAATATGCTTGTGGAGCCCAACCCCTTTAGATATAGATCCATACAATGTAAAACATAGAAAGCTCTATTACAAACTGTTTCTATGAAATATACCAATGAAACTAAAAAATGACATATCCCTAGAAAGACAATAAAAATAATAAGGGACAACCAAGTTACACTTTGCATTTTTCATATGACAAGTTACAAAGCATTACAATGAGCTAAAAACTCAAAATAAGCTAGATAATTGATATAAATGGCATCAGTATAAACAGATAAAGAAACCACCAACGAATAATCAAACTTAATGATAAGAAACAGAGAGAACCTACAAAAAGAGGTGGACAGACTATAGCACACCTTGTAATATAATTACACAATTCAACAGCTCTCCCCTACCCCTTAACTGGAAAGAATAAAATAAACTGACCTCTCTTAGGCATAATTCACTTGAGGTTTTGGTTTCCAGCTCTGCTGCAAAAGCATTCTGAAAGACACCACCAGGGTGATCACCCTGCCCAGGTGAGCCCAGGCACAAAATATGCTGTAATCTATGCAATCACTGAGGGGGAAAGCTCCAGGAGGAAGTCCAGGTGTGGCTCATTTCAAGAAGCCATAAGCCTCTCCAAACCACCTTTACAGGACTATTAACCCTTCAGTGGCACTGAAAGGCTTCACAGAAGTAGGTAAACCAGGCAAGAATAGGTACTGCAACTAATTAACCCCCTTTCCAATATGGGCCTTGCCCCCACCCTGTTTTTCATCCTATTCCTCAGTATATCCATGCCTGTTACTTCCACTTCTCCAGCTCAACATAAGGTAAAAAGGTAAAGGTACCCCTGCCCGTACGGGCCAGTCTTGCCAGACTCTGGGGTTGTGCGCCCATCTCACTCAAGAGGCCGGGGGCCAGCGCTGTCCGAAGACACTTCCGGGTCACGTGGCCAGCGTGACATCGCTGCTCTGGCGAGCCAGAGCCGCACACGGAAACGCCGTTTACCTTCCCGCTAGTAAGCGGTCCCTATTTATCTACTTGCACCCGGGGGTGCTTTCGAACTGCTAGGTTGGCAGGCGCTGGGACCGAGCAACGGGAGCGCACCCCGCCGCGGGGATTCGAACCGCCGACCTTTCGATCGGCAAGCCCTAGGCACTGAGGCTTTTACCCACAGCGCCACCCGTGTCCCAAGCGCCACCCGTGTCCCAGCTCAACATACCCCTCAGCTAACTTACATACACACACTTAAGTTACGCATCCATCCTGCTGACTCTAACATGGAACACACACTTCCCTGCTGTTTATTTTACATTATAAGCTTCTTTGGTGGGATTAGAGCCATATCTATAGCTCTCTTAAGGCACATTTTGTATACTGTATTCATTATGTATACAGACAAGTACACTAGTTCTATCATCACCGTTCCCGCCCCCAGTTGCTATTCCTGTCTCCTTCCAACTCACGGAAGACAAAGAGAGCCTTCTGTATTTGGTATTTTCCACATTTCTAAAACATGCAGGGAGTCTCCCACAAGTACAGGAGTCTTCCTGCTTCAGAAGATCACACTCTGGTGCCAGATTCAGCCAACCCAGGATGATAGCAGAAGCCAGCACAGGGTTTCTCATTAGGTCATCAGGGCTTCCCACTAGCACTAGTAGTGCCTATGTAATTCTGTAGGGCACCAGACATATTGATGGCACCATATCATCATCATCATCATCATCATCATCATCATGCATTTGCCCCATGTTCATAAAACTTTTTAGCAGAGTTTGGGCAGCTTAGGATTCCTTATAGCAGGGCACTGCACAGATACAGAAGTCTTTGTTCTTTATCAAAACCCTTTCTCAAGTAAGTTGGCTCAACCAACACAATGTTCCCTTCACAAAGAGGAGTAGACTCCCTCAGGAGGTTGTGGAGTCTCCTTCATGGGAGGTTTTTAAGCAGAGATTGGATGGTCATCTGTCATGGATGCTTTAGTTGAGATTCCTGCATTGCAGGGGGTTGGACTAGATGATCCTCATGATCAAAATTCGATGATTCTATGACATGGATCCTGTAATTCTGAAGTACTGAAAATAAACACATCAGTATATGTGTATTTTTGACAGCTACTGCAAACACGGAGAAGTTTATTTCAATATATAAAAGCTAGCTAGGTACTACATCCCAGTTTTCAAAAGGTCCCCTGAACACTCAACCTGCAACTAGTACAGGCGAAATGAGGGGGGAAAGCGTTGCTTCGGAAGAGAGAGCTCATGACTTCTTGATCAGTGAGCAAAATGGGACTGTCAGCCCTCTGCTGTGGGGTGGGGAAGAGAGAGCTCTTGTTTACAGGGCTTTTATTTCCTGCAAAATAAATGCAATCAGTAAATGATGTGACAATGAGCTCAGTTGGATGTCAAGAGATAAGGGTATGGTAATTTCTGCATTATTATTTGTGATGAGTTTCAAAAGACCGCAGGGCTGGAGGTGTCAGAGCCATTTTTAGCTGGGTTCAGCAAATCACCTCTGCCCTTGTTTACTGATATAATTGCACAAAGAGGGAATAATATAGTATTTTCAAGGAGTGAGATGGAATTCATTACAGGGCGCTTAGCTTGCCACTAAATGCCAGAAACATGAAAAAGGCAAGACTTCACTTATGCTTTTGGAAGAGGGGGTTGGATGGAGGGAATCCTCCTCTATCTAAGTGGAATATAATGTTATCCCTTTGAAGATGCAGTACTCGGGGGAGATATTGTTGATTCATGCACAGTTTAGGAGGAGCATATGATCCAGGCTCTGTGTGTGTGTGTGTGTGTGTGTGTGTGTGTGTTGTGAATGTTGGCTTCCAAGCCTGCAGCTTAGCTGTTGGCTTTTCATCCCCCAGATGGCAGTGCTGCATTCCAAGATGATAATTCTCAGTGGCTCTCGGAGAGGAAGGCTGCTAGTGTCTGGCAGACTTACAGGCCATGTTTCTTCGTTTCAGAGGAAATATGGTACAATCCGCATGTAACAAGACTTGTGTAATCACGAACAAGGAGCTCATTCCAAGGCTAACACAGCAGTTCTCTCCCCTTGTGGGTGTCTGCAAGATCACATCTATCAATAATAAATGGGTCAGATGCTAGGATTATTCTTTTTATTTGCAAAGTTTTATTTGGTTTACAAGCGCTACATTCCTCATCTGAAAGAAGCCAAATTATCTTCCTCTCCTCCTCACTCCCATCTCACTCCTAGTCTGAAGAACAAAGACAATGAGATGTCTCACACTCTGTTAACAAGCCTTTAGCTACTGCTGTTAGTGTGCCAGATGCAGGATGCCTGCAATGGACAGTGATGTGCACTGGAGACTGCTCTGTGTTGGAACGGATATTCACAGTATCCCTAATCTTCAGTGATCTCAATTAACTAAAAAATATCTATAGGCTCAGGCAGACAGCAGAGCCCAACACCCTCAAAGGAAACTGCTGTCTGAACAGTAGGAATCAAGCCCTCCCTGTGTCACCAAACTATAAAATAATCCGATGCAAATGCCCCAACATTGCATTAAATGAGATGGAAAAAAAGTGTAACTTCTAACTCAAGTGGTAGATTGCCATTGATATTATTAATTTTTAAACTGAATATAAATATACAAATGTTATTGACTTTACACATACATACATGCTAACACGGAGCAAATAAGGAGACAGAGGAAAAAATCCTGCCAGAAGGACAGGGGTTGCTGCCAACTTATCAGTGTGTTGCTGGATCACACTGCATTTCTCCACATGGCTGTGCATGGTTAGCAAGTGGCCAGAGTGCTTGCCTGTAGGCATAAATTACCAGCTCTCAGTGGTTGTGACAGCAGTGAAGACAAATGTGTAAAACACTTCCACATCCTGGTCTAGTTCCTGAAGAAAACCTGCTCAGGGCTCTTGTTATAGTCACATTACAGTCTAAGCATGAAGGTTTTGTGCTGGGCTCCAGTCCTATTCAGGTATTATACCTGTCTGTAGAACCAACACATGAGTAGTCCGATTCCTGGTGTTGCACTTAATGAGTATGTCTCCCCGACAGCATCCGTGCATACAGGGAAGCGCTGTAGCTAGCTCAATGGTAGAGCACCTGCTTTGCATGCAGAAGGGTGCTGGTTCAATCATCATCAGCTCTAGGTGGGAAAACATCCCCCTGACTTAACTTTTGAGAGCCACTGTCAATCAGTGCAGACAGAACCAAGCTAATGGACCAGTGGTCCAACTTTGCTATAAGGCAGCTTCCTACATCTTCACAGTATGGGCTTTTGTCTGTACAGCTATAAACACAAAGGTTTTCACATAGCCAGCAACGCATGTTGCACTGAAGACTTCTTGTTATACAGCTGGACCTGCAAAATTTGGTCTATCCTTTCCTGTAAATGTTCACACTATATGCCAGGTCAGCACAACCCCGCTCCTTGCTTGTGTGTTGGTGTTACATGTCAGTATAGTGCCTGAAAGACAGATCTTGAAGCTGAGGCTCCAATACTTTGGCCACCTCATGAGAAGAGAAGACTCCCTGGAAAAGCCCCTGATGTTGGGAAAGATGGAGGGCACAAGGAGAAGGGGACGACAGAGGATGAGATGGTTGGACAGTGTTCTCGAAGCTACGAACATGAGTCTGACCAAACTGCGGGAGGCAGTGGAAGACAGGAGTGCCTGGCGTGCTCTGGTCCATGGGGTCATGAAGAGTCGGACACGACTAAATGACTAAACAACAATAGTGCCTGAATGGGGTTTCTGTCTTTCCCCAATTCTATGTTAACACTTCTTCCGTTCCTGTGGCTTATGTAGCACTGCAAGTTTCCAAAAGTGCTGTTCATACTAAAAGTGCTGTTACAATGCTGTTCATTGTAACTTTAGTGGGAAGCCCCATCCATTGACCAGGGGGCTAAGGGCTACTTGGAGGCTGCTTCCCAGGAAAAATAATCAGAATCAGGGGATGTCCTCCTGGTCCCATTCATTGGAGGAGCATCTGCAGGTAACTTTCATTGCCCCTCTACCTGTCAGATAGACCATTTGGTTCCAGCTGCTGGTTCCCCTGGGATTGCAGAAGCGAGCAGTAGTCCATGCTGGCTGTAAGCCTCCATCCATCATACCACAAAAGGATGCTTGGTTGTTTTGTTTGTTTCACTTTGTATTCTTGCAATCTGTTCAGAGGTGGCCTGGACTGAGGAGCAAGAGGGAAGCATCTTCTGGCCTCTGCTATGGTCCTGGGGTACAAGGGCCCCTGGAAGTTGTACCTGTTGCATCTCCAGGAAGGACGGAAAACCAGCCTGGCCCCACCTAGTAGCCAGAGAAGCAGCTGCAGAGACATTTTCAGTGAACAGCTGAAAGCATATTATTCCTTGTTGTTAGACTGAGGTATATATCTAGGTCTGCTGACTGTATGCCTGGCACTGCCCACTACACTAGACTACAGTGGCTTCCAGTACTTTGTCCCACCAGTCAATCCTTTCTTCAGTCCCATCTATGAAATCTGTTCTGTTACAGGGACACATTCTTTCTCTGCATTGCATATACAGCTACAAGATGTAGGGATGGGCAAGTTTGTCAATTTCATTCTTTCCATATTTCATTTTTCCACGATTGTTCAGTTCTCTAAATTTCCACATCAGTTGATTTTTTTTTTAATGTCCTCATGAAAATTCAGCAGCATTTTAGTGTGAATTTCTCCTAGCAGACAGATTTTTGTTTGCAGTTTTGCCTAATATACTCATTTTTGCAACACAAATTTCCACAATATAATGCATTTTAGGTGTTATGCACACTTTAGTATATGCCCACTTGTACATATTACTTGGCTAGATAACAGCACTGTAAAATTCAGAGACATGTGAATTTTGAAGGATGCCTGTGCTTTGGTTTGTGCATTGCTTTGGAATGTGCAACTTAGGTAGGTTCATCTTTAAATGCGAACTGAATTAACTTTCTCCCGATCCTTACACCCAATATCCCTCTATTTTTATTTTTATTTTAAATCTTGCTCCACAATCTGCAAGACAGTTTACTCACATAAGGCTTCTTCCTATGTGTCACATCTGCACATTCCTAACATGAATGGCGATTCATAAGCACATAAGTGCACAATCTTAGTTCTATGCCCAGTTTCCATCCTCTCTTGGCTATGGAAAAGCATACAAATCATGGCAGGCCTCTCCCCTCCCCTCCCTAGTGATAAGGACCATTCTGTCCTCCAGCTAACTCACAAGTCTGTGACCTACTCGCATTACTTCCAATTCAGAAGCAGCATGAAGAATAAACATATTTGTTAGTAAAAAGCAGAACAGGGACTGCATTTCAGAATCTGGTGAGAAGGGGATCTGTCCTTCTTTAATAGTTTCTGGGCACAGCAAATTGCCTTCTTAGCTGAATACGCTTAGTCACTCTAGTCATATTAGCAAAGATGAAAAAAGGAATCGTTGGGTGTAAATAATGTTCAAGAGCAGAACTTAATTGAATCTGAAAATTACTTCATTTTTTTTTTTAAAAAAATGGATTTATTTTTTTACCTGTAATTGTACAGAAAAAGGAGGAGGAACTCAACCATCTACAAGACACAGCTGCTCATTCCCGATATCTGATTTCAGCTGTCACCAGCTTACCTGAAATGATTATATAGGAAGCCAAGCTTATCAACTCCAGCTTTCCATTTCTGGCGATTATAGCAACATGAATGTCTAATCTTCTTTGCCTACAGAATGCAGCAGGCTGAAAAAGAAACAGTGTTGGTATTTAATGCTACCCACTCTGTTCTGTTGAGCTTCAAGAAGGACAAAACTATATAAATATTTTTTTGTGAATTCAGATTCTGAGGTATAAAACATGCATAGCTGCAAATATCACAAAATGAAATGAAGTTATCTGAATGAATACGATAAATCAGGGGTTGATTTATCTCCTATGGTGCCCTAAAAAGGTATCTGTAAATATCTCCCCTGAAATCCATAAAGTACAAGAGACTGTATAGGGTTCTTCCTGCTCAGTTCCTGTTTCCACTGGCTCAGCTTCTCCAACATTGAACATCCCCTCCCTCCAAAAAAACCATGCCCACATTTCATTTGATAACAGGAATGGAACATACTTTCCACCTATTCTGAGCAGAGGACAGGTGCAAGGAGCTTCTTTCTGTAAGCAAGCACAGTGGTGGCTGATGTAGCTGCCTTTTTAAAAAAGAAAAAAAAAGATGATGGTGTTAGGGAGCGTGCTGGCACCATTTTCTGGTCCTCTCTCTCTGCTGTTTTAGAGCTGCCCCACAGCAATCAATTTGTGACTGGCATCCAGAGCACTCAAAACTCCAATGAGCCCAGTTGCCCAAAAGGCTGATGAGTTAAGTATGGATTGCTTTTTCGGCAGGAAAACATGGCTGCAGACCCATCAAGCTGAACACAACACAACAGTAGGTATTGTGACCTGCCAGGGGCTTCACAACCAAAGTCTGCAGTCCGACCCATGCAACAAAAACAGATGGCTGGAAGGCTCCCCCGCACAAGACAACACAACTGGTGGACTGTGCTCAGCTTAGTGATTTATTCATGTTATGCTGGCTTGCCTGCTAACAGATCGCCTGTGGGAGGCCACTGTAGTCCCAATCTCACCATCTGCCTTCATCAGGACATCCGATGCAGATGGCGTGTTCTTGGACAGTGGATACTTTTGCAAAATGTCTCAGAAAACACTTCTCTAGGAAAGGGTCAATTGGAGGGTGTTTGGAACTCAGCGACCACATTATTGATCCAACTGCCAGCGGGGAAGGGTCTGTAGCTCGGTGGTAGAGCATCTGCTCTGCATGCAGAAGACCACAGGTTCAATTCCAGGCATGTCCAAGTCGGGCTAGAAAAGGTCCCAATGTCTAAGACCCAGGCAGGAATAGCAATTAGAATAAAATATTGTGGGTGGGGCAGGTAAGCACTGCTCCGCATAATCACTGAGCTAGATGAGCCAAGTGGTCTTTCAGCATGAGGCTGTTTATTTTGTTCCTATTATATGTGTGGGAGAGGACTATTTCTTCTGGGCAGACTAACTGGTTAATAATGACAAATTTTGCTTGCTTGCATGATTGGATGACATGTCACCCTAACCAGGAGGGACCACAAGCAGCTACTGTTTTACCAAGCTGAATGGAGTCACCATCAACCATGTATGGCAGATCATAGGTGCTGCCTGCCTGGAACTGTCTGCCTTGACAGGCAAGCAGCTGACAGGCTGCTATGGGTGGCTGACTGGATGTGTAGGCCTGTTGTTATCTGTTTGGGATTTCTCGGTTTGGAATATTATGGAGCTAAGGATGAATTGCTTTTTAGCAGGCAGGCCTGATTGGTGATCCATCAAGCTGAGTATAGTCCAAGGCAAATATGAGAACATAGGGATGCAAGAGGCTGCTTTATACTGAGTCAGATCGTTGGTCCACGCAGCTCATTCTTGTCTACGCCAGCAGTTGCCAACCCAGTGCCTACAGGTGACAGAACCTCCTATGGTGCCTGCATAAGGTCTCAGTAAATATGTTGCTGGCAAGAAGATAGGTATATAAAAGGAAAATTTATCTTTTTCTTTTTTTATGTATGCTTTTTTCTATTGGTTTTTTATGTATGCTTTTGCAAATGAATGAATGAATAAAATTATTTTGATGGCAAAATCCAGGTTTAGGCCTAGTACTCTAGTGAGAGAACCCCAGCAGAGATTTAAAATAGTAAAATATACAGCAAAGTAAAGCGTGGAAATATAGGCTGTTAGATCTTTAAAATATGTCTTTCTAAGTGCCTTCCAAAGTTCTCTTCTTCCTCCTAGCATAGAAAAGACCAAACATTCTGTAAGTTTAAAAACAGTTTGTTTACTGGGAGATGTTACAGAACTGGGATTTAAAGTTTACAGCATGTTATACTCTTAAAGAAAATTGCATGAAAATGATATATCGCTGGCAAATTATGTAACCCTGGCAAATTAACTAAAATCTATCAAGCAAGGTCAAATACATGTTGGATATGTAAGGGGGGGAAAGGCACCTTTTACCACATGTGGTGGACTTGTAAGGTAGTAAAATTATTTTGGGAGATGATATATAATGAACTGGGGGGGGGGAGTTTAAAATAACATTTTCTTTAAAAACCCAAAGCTTTTCTTCTAGGAATTCTAGGTGCTGAAATACCAAGGGACCAGAAGAGACTATTTATGTATGTGACCACTGCTACCCGGAGGTTACTAACCCAGACACAATCCCTACCAGAGAAGAATGGCAAATTAAATTGGTGGACTATACTAAAATGGTAAAAATGACTGGAAGAATTGGGAATCAGGAAGACCAAACTTTTAATAAGGAATGGGGAATATATTTAATTTATCTTTAAAATCACTGGAAACAATTAAAATTATTAGTAGGACTGGAATGATACTTGTAGATGAATGTTGCACTATGATTGTAATGGAGATTTAATAGAATTGAATCATCATAGAAGATGCAGGAGGAAAAAAGTTAACATAAGGACCTACAAAGGGGAGGAGGGAAGTCCATGGGAATTTATGGAATTCTCTTTTTGTTTTTGTTGTTAAATTATTGGTAAAGGAACTCAAGAAAGGCTTTTTAGAGCCATGTGGTCTGAGCTTGGAGCAACCAGCTCAGATCTTACATGTTAAGCTACAATAAGTTTGATTACCTTCCTCTCAAGTTGAGGGGGAGTGACCTAGCTAAGCCTGGCAGGACAACTTACACTATGACATTAACCCCTTCATTAATTAGACCCAAGAATGCTGGTTATATGAGGCTGGTTATCTTACAAAATATCCCTTCAAAATCCACAAAGCATGAGGGAGGAAGGAATGTTTGCACAATTTTGTGTTCTTGCTTCATTTTCCTGATCTTTTAGATGTGGCAGCTACCATTTCATTTTATGACCCCAACTCATGCAGCTGCCATTTTGTGTTATGTCATACAGCCATTTTGTGACTTGTACATGTATCTCAAATGTATTCACTGGCCCCAAAAGGTTGTCAACCCAATTTTACCAGATTTTGGAGAAGAGTCTTCACCAGCCCTACTGGAGATGCCAGTGAGTTAATTTGGGGGCTTTGGCATGCAAAGTATGTAAAGAGAATGTGGTATTATATGCAGAAAATAACACTATGGCATAGCTGGCCTATGTTTATATGTAGTTGTGAAAAGTGACTGAAAATTTTCAGTATTACACTTTGGGAAATAACACTCTCAAATGTTTTTAATTTGGTTATGTAAATGTACAGGGCATAGTTAGTTGAAACTGCAGGAAAACATAAGCCTACAGGAAAATGGTGGACAATCTGTAATTGGCTTTAAAGAGTTGCTTTCAAATTAAAAGTCAATTTAAAAAGCATAATGAAAATGTTCATCTCAACTGTTGCCAGTTGCTCTATCTCCTACGAGTATACTAAATGAGTGCTAATATTCACAGACAATGTCAGACTGCAGACAGAATCTGGCAAGTGTTTTTGCAGTCTCAATCCACTAACAGGGGCAGGTCAATGCACCCAGCACTTGTGGGGAAATTGGGGACGAAACCAATATTTATGTGCCTGTCTCTACTCCCTCCTCCCCACAAACACGTGTCCTTTCAAATGCATGAAGAGGGTTTCCACCGACTACTGCTGTTGTGACTGGTCATGTAATGAAAGTATCGGACTGTACTTTAAAAATTGCATTGCCATTTGACCCTACTGCTTATCTTTCTCCCCATACTGCAATAGGTATAAATCACTGGAAACTGAAGATAATACTTTGTGCACCTAGTGCAGTGGACTCTATTCCATGAAAGCTCATGCTATAATAAATTCTCTTTAAGCTTACAGGTGTCACATAGGCAAAATGCATCCTTTTGAACGTTAGAGGTTGGGGAAGAAGCGGGAGAACTGGATGAGCAGCCCTTAAGGCCGGAAACATCTTGGAAGGCTGGCTGAAGGCAGACTGGGAGAGAGGCACAGAGATGTCTGGGAATCCAATGCTGGGGTGGCTGTGAAGGATGGGCTCCTCCTGAGATGTGAATGCTATGAAATCTCTCTCCACTGAAAGCTTCTGGTGTAAATATCTGTAAATAAATAATATTTCAAAGACACTGTAGACTCTGCTGTGCCTCATTTTCCCCAAAGGAACACAGACCCTGGTTGAGTACCAAACCCTTTGGAATCTCATGCACTGCTTGGCAGAGATTGGGGTGGCCAGTAACAGCTTTATCTAAATCATAGCTGTTACATTTGCCATCCAGATCCCCATTGCTTGATATTTCCTTCACTCGGGGATTGGGGGTGGGAAGTATTCACACTATCCATCCCATATGTGCTATGTTGTTTACTGTGCTATAACTGGCCTTTCTTCAGCCTAGTGCCCTGACCACTGGCCATGATGGCTGAAGCTGATGGGAGTTGCCGTTATACTATAACTCCCATAAGCATTAGCCACAATGGCCAATGCTCAGAGATAATGGGAGCTATAGTCCACAGCATCTGGAAGGAACCAGGTTGAGGAAGGTGCTATAGCTGAGCAGGCTAATTCTTCTGCTCTAGTACCATGCAATTGCAAAACAAACTCATATAAAGTTGTTGTTATTTTAAGCTGGAATTTTAAAACAGGTGTCTTCCCTGTACTGAACCCTGTGGTTTGTTCCTGTAGGGCTAATCATAAGTGTACCTTCAAGTAGAATTCCAAATACAGCTTCCACCTTGAAGATGGTGATCATTGCATTACTTATAGCTGAATTGGTCTAAGGAGGCTCAGGTTCTCCCTGTTGCTAATTAAAAATAGGTCTCATCAATAGTGCTGAAAAGGCACAAACATTGTGGTGAACTCTGAAGACTTCATGGATTTTAGAGTACTTACTTCATTATTCAACTGCATTATTGCTCTACTCATTTCTCAAGAGGAAAATAAATTAAAATTAATGGCCCATTTGTGTGTATTGAACATATTGTTATGTGCCCCCCCTCCAATTTTTGAGCAGTGTAAGATTCGAGGGGTTCCAGGCGCTCGCCCAGGGTTTGTGTTTCCTTCAGAAATTAGGCACAGCAGAGTCTGTGGTGTCTTTATGAGATGTGGTTTTATTTGCACATCTATAGAACCTGCACCTAGATGGAGGGATTGCAGAGCATTCGCATCCTATGAAGGTCAGGCTTCCCCCTTAAGGGCAGCATTGGATTCAAAGGACAGCAAAAAGCTACCTTCATCTGTTAGTTAAAGCCTGTTATCCCTCCCTAACGTGCAGTTCTGCCCCTCCTCCTTCTCTCCAAGGACCTCCCCCACCCCTACGTCATTCAAAGCTGAAACCCTACACTTGGCCTTGGCCTCTGCCCACAAGCACCTAACAAAGAAGGGGCTACACTCCCCCTTGCCTGGCAGTCTTGCCCTCTGATGGTTTCCTTGATGGGCTTTCATTGGTCTTTGTCCCCTGCTAATGGCCCATCCAGCTAGTTCTCTGCTGAGTTGTTATGGCTCATTAGCACGACTAAATCTGGGTGGGTTATGGAGAGAATCTGGCACCCAGGAATTTAGGAAGGCCACCCACAAACCCATAACAATATTTAAAAAGGCAGGTGAACTAGCTAGAGCTGCAGAAATGTCACAGGACTGTCTAGATACAGTGTTTTCTTTTACTGCACACAAGATTCTATGTTTGGGTTCTCCAATATGGTACCTGTCTTGATGCCTGCTGAGGTTCCAACACCTCTCACATTTTTAAAAAAAGTAATTTGTGTCTTTGGTTTTTACCTTGGGTGGTGGCTGAGCTGGACAGAAAGTGAACTGTAGGCCTCCCTTTTCCCAGAATGCCCCTGTCTATGTGCATTGCCTCTTTGTTTTGTGATTAGGCAGGTGTGAAAGGTAATCTGGGCCTGCCTCAATCTTATATAAATATATAGCCTGCTTTAAGCTTTCTCTTTATTGTTAGTTAATAGTGTTATGGGCCACCCCAATCTCTTCCAAGAGGTGCGAGATTCTAGGGGTCTTGGCACTCAACCAGGGTTGCGTTTCCTCAGAAATTAGGCACAATGGAGACTGCAGTGTCTTTATGAAATACGGTTTAGTTACACATATTTACACCTGAGCCTACTGTGAAAGTGAGAGTTCAGAGCTTTCACATCTCAAGAGGGGCTTGCTTCCTGCAGGAGTGCAGCACCGGTCCTCAGGGCAGCCAATATGCCATCGATTTCCATGTTTCTGTCCCAGCTTGCCTCAACCAGCCCAGACCCCATGCCAAACACAATTGCCCCTTCTGTTTACATCATTGCCCACTGCCACCCTCGCAAACTCCATTTCCCAAGCCTCTTGCAAAATGACACTTATTCCTGTTGTTTACCTCAGGCAAACTGTAATCCTACACCAAATCTACTAACCTTTTGTTTTCTGACTAAAACCAGAGCCCAGTAAGCCTTCATCTATTTTGTTGTCTCACATTGAATCTCTCAATGGCCAAGTGCTATTTTTCTAGAAAAAGAGGTGCCAAACTCACCCATGTTCTCATATAATGGCAAAGGTGCCAACCTGAGAGATGCTGGAACTGAGTTCCGGCGAGTTCCAGCGGGAAACACCCTGTGATGGTTCAATCTGCTTTCCTTTTGTTAGGCTGATCACTCAAGCACTATTGGTGATTACCTCATGAAGAAGCTACCTGGTGTTGTTAGCACAAACATAGGTTTCAGTGTTTGTAGGGCTGCCATACATCAAAATTTTCCCAGACATTACCAGGATTTCAAAGAATTTATGTCCTTAAAAAAGCTCAACAACTTTTGAGATGTCCTGGTTTTTACTTTTTGAAATATGGCAACCTTAACTGTTTGGCACCATTTTAAATCAAACCTTGATTATTTCTTGCTTTTACTCAATCCAAGAATTATGGGGAGTCTTCCATCACCCAAACTAATAACAATACGTATCTTACTGTCCCTTTAAGTAAAGACCAAGTAGAACTCTGGGAAAAGAAGGGAAATGTGGACTTCTGGTGCAGCTGAGAAGAAATTCTAGGACTGCTGAGTCATGTTTCAACTTAATGGGACTTACTTTTGAGTAGGTATATAAAAATTGCATTGTCAGTGTCCTAGGGGCAAAACAGGGAATGTGACGTAAGATTATGTGTGTAATACAGTTTATTCTGCATTTCGAAAACAAAATATTCCACACCAAATTTTTTGTAGGAAATACATCTGCAAGAAAGTCTGATAAAGCCATTTAGATTCCACTCTTTGTACGGTTTCAATTAAATACTTAATAGCCAGGAACTATTTATTTGGACCTGAGCAATGAAGAAGAAACTGCCCCATTGGAGGTTGAGGCACATATATGGCTGTGCTTCATTTTCTTTTCATTTTTTTGTCTTTCTGCTATTATTCATAGCTTTGTCCCCTCATTGTTTTATTCTTTATAGAGCAGGGATGGGGAATCTGTGCTCCTCCAGATGTTGCAGCTCCCACCATCCTTGATTGCAGTCTATGCTGGCTCAAACTGATGAGATTTGGATACCAGTAACATCTGGAAGACCAGATTCCCCACCCCTGTTACAGAGCAAAGGAAGACCTCACAAAGTTTACATTTGCTTCTAAATAAGGGAAGAAATTATGGAAATTCTCTATTTCTTTCTCTCCCCTGACGTGCTGCTTTGCATTTTATTGTACTAATCTATTCATCAAACATTTCACATCTTGCTGTGCAATAAACTCTGCCAGAAACAGAACAATCAGCAAGATGTTAGATTGTTGCATGAGAATGATAAGAATTTTAGCATTTCTCAACATTTCAACAATGCCTGCTGCTAGGGTGGTGGAGGAGAAATGATCAGAATTCTGATAATAGTAATAAGCAAAGCTACTATAGATTGTTTTTTTAAAAAAACAAAAAACAAAAAGTAATTCATGCCCTAGATTTTAGGAAGATTTTCTTCACAGGTGTTTCACCTGGCAATCCTATTTCAAATCCTTTTAATACCCTCAGCAATAATGTTGTGGCTTTTTGATAAAAGACTTGCACTATGGTGTGGCATCTCTGATTAATGTGGGCGTCTGTCTTAAATAAGAATGACTTGTTTCAGATTTGCTTTCTTGTTTTCATCATCTATAATAGTCTCATTGCACCTTAAATGGAAGAAAAGGGCATCTTGTGTCCCAAACGGTTATTATGCAAGGATTTCTAATGGCATTTCTAAGACTTATATCATTTTCCCCTCTGTGATATGGTGGGTGGCAAGCCTACAATTCTCTATTTTTTCATTTCCCCACACTGTTTTCTATTCACTTTGTCACTCAAGTCCCAAGTCGCAAGGTGGTTAGATTGGTCAAAACTAGGGCCAGGGCCTTTTCAGTACTGGCCCCGACTTGGTAGAATGCTCTGTCACAAGAGACTAGGGCCCTGTGGGACTTGACATCTTTCCGCAGGGCCTGCAAGATGGAGCTGTCCCACCTGGCCTTTGGTTTGGACTCAGTCTGACCCTTATGTTTTCCCTCCCCTTGTGGTTTTGATCTATGGGCTACTTTTAAAATGAGGCTGCATTTTAAATTGCATTTTAACCTGTATTTTAAATTGGTCCCCCCCCCATTATGTATTTATTGTAATTTTACTGGTGTTAGCCGCCCTGAGCCCAGCTCTGGCCGGGGAGGGTGGGGTATAAATAAATTATTATTATTATTATTATTATTATTATTATTATTATTATTATTATTATCCAAAAAACCAAAGTGCTGCACCAACAAGTAAAAATAACCCCTCTTCAGCGCCACAAATCCAACTCAGTGGTGTAACGTTGGAAAATGTTGATCACTTCTCCTACCTAGGCAGTTATCTTTCCACAAGGGTCAACACTGATGCTGAAATCCAGCATCGCCTGAGCTCTGCGAGTATGGCTTTCTCCCGATTGAAGTACAGAGTGTTTGAGGACCAGGACATTCACAGGGAAACCAAATTGCTTGTTTACAAAGCTATTGTACTACCAACCTTACTGTATGCTTGTGAAACATGGACCACTTACAAACGCCATCTCCAACTTCTCATAGAATCATAGAATCATAGAATCATAGAATCATAGAGTTGGAAGAGACCACAAGGGCCATCGAGTCCAACCCCCTGCCAAGCAGGAAACACCATCACCATTCTCAAAACACCATTCTCAAAAGATTCCATCAGCAGCGTCTCCAAAAAATCTTACACATCACTTGGGAAGACAGGTGAACTAATATCAGTGTACTGGATGAAGCAAAGATCACCATTCGATTCTTCAACATTAACTTCGATGGACTGGTCATGTTGTGCGGATGCCTGATTATCGTCTTCCAAAGCAACTACTCTATTCCGAACTTAAATAAAAGCGTAATGCTGGTGGTCAACAAAAGAGGTTTAAAGACTGTCTCAAGGCAAATCTTAAAAAATGTAGTATAAACACCAACAACTGGGAAACACTGGCCTGCGAGCGCTCCAGTTGGAGAACAGCTTTTACCAAAGGTGTCATGGACTTTGAAGACACTCGAACTCAGAACATAAGGGAGAAACATGCTAAGAGGAAGGCACGCTTGGCAAATCGACACCGTAATCAACTCCTGCCCGGGAACCAATGTCCCCACTGTGGAAGGATGTGTTGATCCAGAATTGGCCTCCACAGTCACTTACGGACTCATTGTTAAAACCATGTTTATGGAAGACAATCTTACTCGGCTACGAGTGATCACCAAAGAAGAAGAAGATTGATCGAAACATAACTCACAAACTTGGGCTACAGTTGTGCTGCAATGTTAACTGAAGTATAAATAATATGCCCTCCTTCCCCAACATATTAATTAGTCTCATTAATTTATTACTTCAGAGAGCTCCTAGCTTTGCTAGTCAGATGATGGATTGCATCAAGGGTCATATTTATTCAGAGCCAAAGGCAAGACATGCAATGAATGGCACTGAAGTGTCCATGTGATGAAATTTTGAATCAGGAATATGCAGGGAGCGATACTGTTGTTAGAAGTATGTGACAAGTTAGTCAAGGATGTTTCATTCTCTTTTGTTAGGTTAAGGCTTCTAGGACAAATGGCAAATTATGGTGGTGGTTGTTGTTGTTTTAAGAAAAACACAATGTCCAACATTTTATAATAGCTAGAACAAAATGAAAGCAAACATATAGGTTTGTGGTAGAACCATATTTCCAGAAAAGAGATGATGTTAGAAGGGATAGAAGAGGTTCTTTTATGGAAATGATGCTTGGAAATGTGGAAAACATCCACAAGGAAGTCTGACTTCAAGATTTAAGAATTAACTCCTTTTGGTCAGGGAACATTGGATGGTTGGAGGATTGCTGTTGTGTTGTGCTGCACGAGATCAAGATGAACAGAGCTCATCAAAATGTTCCTTCTGCCATCTTGGTCACATATTTCATTGTAAAAAATAACAAGGAGGTTTACAAAATAAAACAATTAGAATAAAATAACAAAACAAAAAAATTTTTTCCTTCCAGTAGCACCTTAAAGACCAACTAAGTTAGTTCTTGGTATGAGCTTTCGTGTGCATGCACACTTCTTCAGATACACTGAAACAGAAGTTGCCAGATCCTTCTATATAGTGAGAAGGTGGGGAGGGGTATTACTCAGAAGGGTGGTGGGAGTGGGTGATTGGCAGATAGCTGTGATGAGCCTGTTGACGACTCTTAACGACTGCAATAGGTCTTACAGGAAAAAGCAAGGGGTGAGAAGGTGAAAAATGGCTTTGTCATGTATAATGAGATAAGAATCCAATGTCTTTGTTCAGACCAGGTCTGTATCTGGTTCATAGCTTTCCAAGTCCTGCATCTAAATGAAAAGTGTGGTTTCTAAATATACTTGCATGTTTTCTTCCCGTTAAGAGGATCATTTGGAGAGGTTGCGGGGGAATGCTTTTCTCTTACCAATGATACTAGCTGGACTTGTTGACAGAGAGCACAGATAAGAGAAGATTTGATAAAAGGTATTGATGAATCCCTAAGCCCTAAATATCTCTTGCTTGCTAACTGAAACGAATATATCTGCACTGGAAACAGTTAAGTCTTCTTCCCACAGTTCTTGCCACTTATTACTAATAATTCTTAAATGGAAAGATGTACAGAATATGAAAGGCAAAAAGGCATCAAAGGAAACAGAAAAGTAGAAAGCCATAAAAGAACACGATGCTCCCAGATGGCTAAAACATTATAAGGCAGTTAGTTTCATCTGTCAAAGGGGTTCCTATTGATTTTTTAAAATTCACAGTATATGCTTTTATTGACACTCCAAATATTCAGCTAACATGGGTTTTTTTTTGGGGGGGGGAGCATGTTTTTCTATGCAGCCAAACAGAGTTTATTAGTTTGTGAATTCCCTTACAATCTATGTAACAGCCTCTTGTTATTCCTGCTTTCGTTGGACAGAAGAATTAGGCTAGTGGCTCTCAAGGGGTGTGTCACACCATACCAGTGTGGCAGCAGAGGATGGCAAGCAATGTGAGAAGATTCAAGACCAATCAAAGAAATATTTAAATATTTCATTATAGTCTAGTCTAGTCAGTATAGTATAGTATAGTATAGTATAGTATAGTATAGTATAGTATAGTATAGTATAGTATAGTATAGTATAGTTTAGGTGTGTGCATGCAGGATATGGATAGCTATCTTTTCGAAATAATAGCAAGAGCATTAAGAGATATTGAGGACAATCCTAGTTGTGATATAGTATGGCCGTGTGCAGGACAGAGGAGACTGAAAGTGTTTTGTGCATGCTGAGTACTGTAGGTGGGTTAAGAGACCTGGAGAAGTGAACATTTTGAGTTGATAGGGAAGGAAACATCAGTAGCAATTTTAGCAAGCAGAAGACTCTCCCTTTGTACTTTTAAATATGATAAATGTTATTACAAATCACTGCAAGTTTCCTATACCTTCTCCTCACAGAGGTAAGGTATAACGTTGTCCTAGCACTTCCTCCGGTTAGGTAAAGGCAGATAGCATGGGGAAGGGGAAGGAAAATTCTTTTGCTTTTGACATTTAGGAGGAGGTGGGGGTGAACAGTGGCGTAGCGTGGGTTGTCAGAACCCGGGGCAAGGCAAGTCAAAACCCCCAGATGTTGCGCCCGGTGCGGCCGGCCCCCCCTGCACCCCCGCTATGCCACTGGGGGTGAAGAATGGATTACTTGCCTCCACTGAAGGAAATGAATTTATGGGAAGGAATCAGAGTTCTTAATTTAATTGTTGGCCTATTAAATTTCATTTTTATTGATCAAACTTTGAGATTTTGATATAAACAATTTTAAAACTATTGCTGAAGCATCCCCCACCCTCCCCCAATCCATCTGACGAAACTAAAAATCTTTGCAGCAAATAAAACATGTGCACCTGACAAAGAACAGCTTTACAAAATATAGTGTGTAATTATGGATGACTCATTCCTTTTCTAAAAGACCCATTTCCTTTAAATATCCTGGCAGGTCTTGTTAAAAACTAGCTATTTTATAGCTCCATTTTCAGAAAGCTGTGTATAGCTGTTGTTTATAACACTCAACAGTAAAAATATATCCATTTGTTTTTAGTATGATGTTCTAGCAGTCAAATTATTATGAATTTACATACCTAATTCATAATAAAAATGTTTTAACGGTTCTGTTTTCATTGTCTTTGGAAAAACAATTCTGCATTTCACTGTTAACTGAATCTCAGCACTGTTGTGGTTCCTATTGTTGCAATTTCTACTCCAAGGAGAATTATGTCTCGTGACCTGAAGGTGACAGCTCATTAACTATATATAGTAATACAACACACTGAGCATGTTTATGCTGTTTGTGAAGGTCATTACTGAGAGAGTGGCTGAACCGCTGGATAAGAATAAGCCAAGAGATCAATTGGATTGAATATATACCTACTGCACTGCAACATTGGGGGGGGGGGAATTGGTCTTACATTGTGGCTTATCATCAGCTTCAACCACAGTATTTATTTAAAGCTGTATGGTACTACTTTAAACATAATGACTCCCCACAAAGGAATCATGGGAAATGCAGTTTGGTAAGGCTGCTGAGAGTTGGTAGGAGACCCCCTAATCCCTCTCACAGCTACAATTTTCAGAATGGTTTAACAATCGATCCCTCTTCCTAGGGAACTCTGGGAATTGCAGCTTCCATGTACCCTATAGATCAGTCCTTGGTATCTTAAAAATTGTAGACAGGCCCATCTCATCCCTTTGCCACATAAAATGTCCTTCCGGCCCTTTACATCACACTATAGAATCATAGAATCATAGAGTTGGAAGAAACCACAAGGGCCATTGAGTCCAACCCCCTGCCAAGCAGGAAACACCATCAGAGCACTCCTGACATATGGTTGTCAAGCCTCTGCTTAAAGACCTCCAAAGAAGGAGACTCCACCACACTCCTTGGCAGCAAATTCCACTGTCGAACAGCTCTCACTGTCAGGAAGTTCTTCCTAATGTTTAGGTGGATTTGTTAATTTGTTAAAACTATGGGATCTGCCTAGTGGCGGAGCTTCATGCTCTGGCACCGGGGGCGGAGAGCAGGCAGGGCAGGGCTGGTGCACATCCCGGGGGTGGGACACAGCGCCCACAGGGGCGGGACATGCATCCTGGGGGGCAACCAAGATGGCACCCTGGGGATCACGCTGCCGGGGGTGGTGCACTCCCCCTGCACTCCTCTTCCTCCACCAGTGGTTCTGCCAGTCTCTGCAATGCCAATCAAACCAGAGGATAGTGTAGGAAGGAGACTCTATTTCCTCTTTGCTAAAATCCACCTCTTTTGCATTCCCAGTAGCAATTTTTGATTTCTATTACAGATCATCGGTGTGCTGCATTTGCCAGCCTCCAAAGTTACAGGGAAGAAAATAGCTGTTATGTATTGAAGTTCTCACCCTGGCCACCAGGAGTATCGTGTTTCACTCAGGTCCACGTCAGTTACTTTAGGCGGGAAACCCTGGGTTGTTGTTGCTACAATGTTGACAGCCGGCTGCCTATAAAAGCAGGCCGGCTGAGCTGTTTGCTGTTCAGTTCTGTTCTGGCCTGTGAATAAACAAGAGCTGTTTGAAGAATAGATATGTTCACCCACAATGCAACAGTAGCACATTTTGCTCTGTTAAAATTATTGCATATAATTTGTAACATGTTCTGTGGTAGATGAGGGAAGACCTGGTTACTCTATGAAGAAATGTCTTTATGCCTAGTAATGTTTGGAAGGCACAGTCCATGTCTTTGGAACACATTGTATGCTGTGATCTAACAATAACTTCCAGTTTAAGGTTGTTTGTGCTGATGACTGAATTTACTGGTGGCATCCAATCAGTAACTTCTGTAGACTCATAGCTTTCTGTGTTCTCCAGACCTTGAGCAACATGTGACTACAAAATTTGTTAAAATGACAGTTTCAAATGTCTACAACTTTGCTCCTAAATTTGATGAACACTTGTAGTCGCTTTCGTCTCCCCAAGTTTCATTTCAAACCATGAAATCATGTTCTGGGTTTGTCTGGAAATTTGTGGGAGACAAACTACATGGCATCTAAGGTGGTGTACACACTAACCTGTTTGTCACACAAAATTGTAGTTTTCCCCAACACAGAATAATTCATGATCATCCTCAACGTGCTGCTGTCAATCTAGATGTGATTCTAGATACTGTAATCCAGAAGACTGGGTGCAGTTACTTGATACACATGTGTAGTACACAGAAAAAACAAGAACCCAGTCTCCATTGATTCTAGAACAAGACACCATGTGTGCACAGCCTTAAAAAGTGTATGGAATAATTTTTTTGCTGTAGTCAAGTTAAGCTACTTGCCAGTCATTTTCAGTGAATATACTCATGATTGCTTAAGAAAGCCTATTTGCGGCTTCATTGTTAAACATGAGAAGATCTTTTTAAAAATCAGAGAAGCGTGCTTATTGCTGTGTAGAGCAGATAATGATGTATCTCTCATTTTGCGAGCTACCTGCTATGCCTGAGGTGGACTTCTGCATGCATAGGAATGCACTGTCTGATTTATAGTATGTTGAAGGCGACAGGAGCTGGGGAGTCTCTCATTTAGGATGACTCATCCCTTAAAGTGGAGGTGTTATAGCTATGCCCTTGATGTGGGTGTGGAAGGAACTTGGCAATGAGCAAGTCAAAAGAAATGGCAGCCTTAAAAAGAGACCAAAGGACCATCAGATATACTGCACACAGGAAGGACATTTGGCAAAGGACATGCCTAGGTGTTTGTATGCTAAAATGGGAAGACTCAGATTACAAAAGAAGGGAATTCCAGTGCTTGATGGCATATCAAATATAAGAAACCTAATGGAACTGTGAATACCAGTGACATATGATTATTGCCCAAGGTTAATATAATCAACTTTGGGGGTGAGAGTTCCAGGACAGGACAACTGGGGCAAGATTTCTGGTGATGTCAGAGCCATAAATCTTTCTGAGGAGGAGTGATTTGACAGAAAGTACATTACTTGTACAACTGTCACTAGTTCAGCAGCCCTTAAAATGAAACTAAACATATTCATGGAGGATAACTCTACTTGAACCAGGGAAAGATAGTCTCTAGTTCTCCAGATGTTATTGGACCCCAAGTCCCATTAACCCCAGTCATCATCGCCAATGGTCAGGGATGATAGGAGCTGTAGTCCAGCAACATCTGGAGAAACACAGAGTCCTCATTCTTGATCTAAACAAAAACATTCCTATTCACACAGCCTTTGGTAAATAAAACAATCTATGGCTTTTTCAACTCTAGGGGGTGTTGTTGCTATTGTTTGTTACTATGTTTGTGTTTTTTATATTGTCAACCACCCTGTGATCCTCAAATGAAGGGTATAGAAATATAGAAATTTAATAAATAATAGTAATAATTCCCAGAAGCACCTGGGTAGCCATTGCTGGAAGCAGAACACCAATCGAGTTGCAGCCTCATCCTGATCTAAATTGTCTAAATTGCTCCCTGACAGAGCTTCCTCCTGATCACCTAACCCTGTTGCCCCTGCCCCATCTGGCGCCTCCTCTCCCCACTCCTCTCCCTCTGACCTTGCCTCGGTATCCCACCACCAATCCCCGGGCTCTGAGCCTTCCTCTTCTTGAGCTTCCCTTGAGGTTTCCTTGGCTGGTGCTTCCCACCACTCCTCTTCATCTAGCCAGTCCCTGACATCTAGCAGTTTCTTCTCAAGATTCATTCTTTCCCCCTAGGTTCAAGGCTTATTAAAAAAAACCATGATAAATTTTCAAAAATGTATGCAGCATGTATCTGGAAAAAGTTTTGGCACCTGAGTATCATTTGTAGATTGTTGGGAAAAGGTATCTTTTTATCTAGTACCGTAGAGTGACATAATTTAGATCAAAAGTTAAATTATGGAAATTGCAAGGAATAATTTGAGATGTTAGTCACTTATTTAGCACAGTCATTATGTCCATTATTTAAGCTCTGACTGATGTAGTTCTCCGTTATCAAACTGTATAATTACTAACATTGCTTGTAGATGTGTATGAGTTTGAAGAGAAGAGGGTGTCTTGCAAATCACATCACCAATTATGTATTTTTTCCCCTCTCAGGAGATTTTCCAAATTCCTCTCAGGCTCCTAATGGTTTTTGTGTCATGAATTTTCCATGTGTATTATCCTCCCACGAATTAACAATTTTGTTTTTCTTTTAAAAGCCCTAATCAGCATCCACACATTTGGAAAGAAATTATAAAGTTAGCATATTCAAGACTGCTTGCCCCTAGGTATGTCTCACTCACTTCCTAAGCAATCATAGACAGAAAGAGTCTAAGGAGAAGAGTTCCAGAATGCTGCTGTACATTAAAAATGAGATACACAGACCATAGGTCTGAATTGGAGCTACATCCCTATGAGGGAATGCTGCAGCATTTGGGACAGAATACTGCCTCTGACAGTGGGGGTAATCTTCTGGCACCTTAAAGACTAACAGACAATATTATGGCAGAAAATTTCTTGGACTAAAACCCACTTCATCAACTCATGTGAATGGGTACAAAATTATTGTCAACAAATGTAAGATACTAACACAAGCATATATATGACAAAATAGAATACGGATATGAATAGAGAGAGCCCAGGTGCAGTTTCCAAAGTGGTTCTGATTTTTCTGGACCAGCAAGAAAACTGCATAAAGCTGGCAGTTCAATGGTATAAGACCTAATGAGAAAGGAAAAAGACCAGCAAGATAGGTGGTGGAATGTGCTGGTGAACATCCATCTCTGCTAAGCAGCGCATAAGACTTCTGGAGTTATAGATGCCTTTCTAGGGTCTGGGAATAAGGCACAGCAGAGACTGTGGTGTCTTTATGATATCTGGTTTATTTACACATATATAACAACCTGAAGTCTGCAATGGAAGACATTCAGCAGCAAAAAGACGTCTCTCTCTCTCTCTCTCCCCCTAACTTTCTCCTGTCAACTGCATCACATTGTTCTCCTCAAGCTTTCCTTGTCTCAGCCTTTTGTAACACAAGCAAGGGTCCCATGCTCTGATGTGCTAATTGATCATTATCACAGGCTATAATACCTCACAGAGAAGGCTGGGCCTGACTTACAGTAATTGGCATTTGACACTTAGCGGGTGGCGCTGTGGGTTAAACCACAGAGCCTAGGACTTGCTGATCAGAAGGCTGGAGGTTCGAATCCCCGCAGCATTGCTCAGTCCCTGCTCCTGCTAACCTAGCAGTTCGAAAGCACGCCAAAGTGCAAGTAGATAAATAGGTACCGCTCTGGTGGGAAGGTAAACAGCATTTCCATGTGCTGCTCTGGTTCGCCAGCAGCGGCTTAGTCATGCTGGCCACATGACCCGGAAGCTGTACGCCGGCTCCCTCGGCCAATAAAGCGAGATGAGCGCCGCAACCCCAGAGTCGGTCATGACTGGACCTAATGGTCAGGGGTCCCTTTACCTTTACCTTTACTTAGCTTAATGAAATGATTAGCAAGGTCTGGCACAGGCTTAACTATACACTGAATTTAACTTGAATACACACGTGAGTCTAACACCCCAGCCTTAATTAAATCCTGGCACTAACATGATACAGAATTTAGGGTGACTTGCACCCCCAGATTCATAACATTATCAAGAAACAAAAGGAGATTTCTTCCATATTTGGTGAGTATGCTCTAAAACCCAAATAATCTGGGAAATGGGGGTAGAAATGGTTTAAGATATATTTAACATCCAGGAAACACTTAACTCTTCGTTCAGTTATACAGATAAATCAAGCAGTAATTCTATATAAAACAAGTATATCAACACCAAAACATGGAAACAACACAGAGAACTCAAGAAACAATTAGGAAAATGTAGTGGAAATTTGAAATTATTAATCTTGCTGTTGGTATCTGTCTGTCTTGAGACATAGAGGAGTGTGCCTCTAGGGGTGAAGTCAAACTGCTGTGTTAGCAGCACCTAAGTGACTTTCTATGGTGTGCAAGCCTGGCTAGTGTGTATGGGGGTCCTGACCGCCCTCTGGGCCTCGCTGATGTGGTCCAAAGGAAAGCTGAGCAATACATTTGGCACCAGCTTGGCTACAGGAGTCGCTGGAAGGAAGCGTACAATGCGCAATCCAACCATCTTAGGGACACCACTGTGGATTTGTGTTCAGTGGGAATGACTCTGGTAAATGTGTTAGGGATTGCAGCCTCAGTCACCTGGGCATCACTCAGCACTGCTTTCTGTCCTGGGCAGCCACTGGCCTTGTACTTCTTGAACCCTTTATTATGCAACTTTGACACCTCTTAAGTGATATGGGGGCATTTGCAGTTGTAGTTTAAAGGTCATCTCTCATTATTAATTTACATATATTTTGTGGAATTGCAGGATTACAATTTATGTGGGCACATAGCAGAAAGTGCACAAGGCGGACAGAATGATTGTCAATGTACAGTGGTACCTCGGGTTACATACGCTTCAGGTTACAGACTCTGCTAACCCAGAAATAGTGCTTCAGGTTAAGAACTTTGCTTCAGCATAAGAACAGAAATTGTGCTCCGGCGGTGCGGCGGCAGTAGGAGGCCCTATTAGCTAAAGTGGTACCTCAGGTTAAGAACAGTTTCAGGTTAAGAACAGGCCTCCAGAACGAATTAAGTACTTAACCTGAGGTACCACTGTATTCTAATTAAGATCACACCATAACTGTGCATAGTTATAACTGATTGGTTGTGCAGAGCTTAGTCTGGCATGTGGGGCAGAGTCTATAACCATCAGAGCTGATGATAGCCAAAGGCTGTAAGCTTGCTGAAGCCACATGAGATCTTTTTAGAGGGGTTTTCATAAAGGGATTTAAGGTTCTTTATTTCTTTCTAAAGCTAGCTCAACTTGGCAGAATAGTCCATAGATGTAGCATTGTGGACCGTTAGGAGCTTGGTGTAACACAAACATTAAAGTATTTCCTTTCTTTGATCCCTTGATGTGAGCAAAAGTGTGTGAAATCTTCAAAGGCCCACCTAACAATCAACACTTGTGTGGGGAAGAAAGAAAGAAAAGACAGGATCTGAGATGGTTGTTGACCTCATTGTTCCCTGGCAGTAACCTAAAGAATTCAGGGATCTCTCTGTAACTAGCCTTTATGCTGTTGGTCTATTATCTCATAGGCTAAGTTATCTAAATGGTAATAATTCCTGGCCATACCACTAAAAGGCCAAATGAAATAAGCTGATAAGGGGGTGGTTTGCCTCCCTGCCTTTATTCATGATTTGTGGCCGCAGAAGAATCTCCATTACAGTAAAGATGCTGCCAGTAAAAATGTTAATTGGGGGCACTTATATTGTAAAATAATAATAATAAATTGCTGAATATGTCACCTGTCTGAAGCTGTTGATTGACTTGCTAAATGAGACATGGAAAGGTGTGTTTTGTGGATAAGTATTCACAGTTCTCTCTGTTCCTCAAGGGCTGCGAATGGAGGTGAAGAAACCAGAATATGAGAAGAATACAGAAGATGCCCAAGTATCTAGTGGGTACCATCTTGTATAATAAGTGACATGCTAATTTCCTTTCTGAGCATTACATGCTGTGTCCTCGCTAAAATTTATTATCAGCTAAATTAAACTGCAACTTGCTGCCTCGAGTATATTAATAAGCCCAGGGAACAAGTACGTTTCATTGCTTTTTTGTTTTCAGGAATGGAAAAGAAATTGACTTTATTTCCAGATTAATATTCCACTGGACTAATGCATGCTGTCTAAATGGTGTATTAGGTGCTCTATCATGTGATTTCATAAAACTGCATGCAGTTTCTTAGAAGCCAAGACAAATTAGCTAAATAATAAAAAAGGTCCCTGTTTTTAAAAGCTTGTCAATTTCACTGTTCCTGTAACAGCTCTTTAAATAATGTGAAGTGATTGAAGCAGAATGAATGATGTCTAACTTTGACCTTTCTTCTGCTGAGCTGAGAATTAGGTTTGTGATATACTTTGAAGCTTATTGTAATTTTACAGGCACTTTCCAAGTAGGAGAATTTTCCAGCAAGTTGGGCCTCACTTCTACGTAGTCTCTTAACTTACAAATCTCAAATAAACAATATAATGATTATTTCTGGTTTCAAAAACAAAAGGTTGCTTCATTCATTCATTCACTTGTTCACTTCCCCGGTAATAAACACTGAGTGATTAAGCATATGTGCATTCCATCACTATAAATAAAAACAGAATGTTCAGATTAGTTACCAGTTTGGTCATTCAGAGGGACAGCTCCATGCTACAATCCCTCACCGATCGCATGATTTTACTGTAAAGCACATAATAGACACCTGGTTTCCCTAAAATGGGAATTTTGTAGGTTTCAAGTGCCACCACATTCTGATCCCACCTGGGAACCTGGGAATTCAGTTTTAGTGAATTCCTTCCCTTCCAGGACTGATGCTGCTTCCTTTCCCTCCTTCGCTCCTTTGATATAATTTGCTTGACTTTATGAAGTCCATCCAATGAAAAGACTGGTCCTGCTTCATCTAGGCATTAAACTGAGAACTGAAGACATCAGGTGCATTAGTAGTTTCTTTTCTATCTCAATTTGGTTTCAAAACATTATACTGGTGGTAGTAAGAAAATTAGAGAATTTAAAATCCTTAAATTGTGTGCGAGTGAAGCTTATGCAAATCTAATGGTTAAGCTGTGGGTGGAGTTGCACCTGGTCTGTATAGGGGGGACAAAGTTCCTCAGTGCATCTGATTTATGGGAGCTGTATCAGTAGCATGTTCTAAAAAAGGATCTAAAAAGAATGAAAGAAGCGTATCACAGCTATGTTGAAGAAGAGTCTGGCTTTCCCTTCCTAAGATGAAAAGCAACAACAGTGGAGTTGTTGTAGACTGGACAGCGGTATTCACACTCTGGTATAATATCACAGAAGACTGAGCAGGAGAGCACATGGAATAAGCATGTTTGTGTGATCATCACCTGATCTCCCCAACCCCCTGACATGAATATTGTGTTTTTACTACGTGCAGTTTTATTTTCCTAAACTTCCTTTAAAAATGCCCTGCTGCACATTTTCCAATCAATTGTATTGATTCCCTGGCTCATTTCCTTTTTCAGAACATACGGAAGTTTTGCAAAATTGATAGTGGTCCTATGATGATTGCGCCATCAGAGGTTCTTCTGCAGTAATATTTTGATGCATCTCCCACGCCCCCCACCCATTAACTGAGATTTCTTGGTAACAATAGCGAAGCGGAAAGTGTTAGATTGTTTGTTCTATGTGGCACATACCCACTTTTCAGTTGCCACTGTGGTGTTCATTCTTCTTTGACACAAATGGCGTGTCAAGTTGTTTTGATTAAGAAGCTTAAAACGGATGAAATGTTGCAGTTTGATTCAGGCATTACTTCAAATGAATCCTGTTTGGAAATATTATTAAGAAGATACCAATCTGCTTGGTAAGCTTTGCTAGAGGATTTTTCTATCACATAAAAATTCATGAAAGTGTGTTGTGCTGTATTGCTGCTGTGGCAGGTACTACTTCTCCCGTGGAAATGATTTGCCATTAGAAATTGCTTGCCAGTGCCATTCCTTGGGGCAGTACATGCATGTTCCTCACTTTGACTATGCTGATCAGAATTCCTGTGAAATACGGGTTTGAGAGATACTAATCCTGATCCATAGCCCAGCTAAGCAAACAAATGCATTTACCTAGAAAGCCACACAAAATTAATCTTACATAAAGCATAACATAAACAAAATTGCTAACATAAAGACTACTTCGTTTCTCTTTACTACTGTTCTGTTCCTAACCAGGAATCTGTGTGTTTTGCTTAAGTTTGGATTTGTATAAATGCTGGAATTTGCATTAAAAATGGAGGTCAGTTATGGTTTCTTGGTCCCAGAATTCTTGGTAAAACCTGATACCTCCAGCATGAAGCAGAGACTAATTCTTTCAGCCTGTAATCTCTATCCTAAACAAAAACCTTGTGGCTTTAACATCAGCCAGTTTTTTCTCTCTCTTTCCCCGCGAGAATGTTGTACTAGCACATGGGAGACCAGGGTTCAAATCCCACTTGGTCATGAAGCTCAGTGGGTGACCTTAGGCCAGTCACTGCCTCTCAGCCTAACTCATCTCAAAGGTTATTGTGGGGATTAAATGAGGAGGGGGAAACCATGTACAGTGGTACCTCGGGTTAAGTACTTTATTCATTCTGGAGGTCCGTTCTTACCCTGAAACTGTTCTTAACCTGAAGCACCACTTTAGCTAATGGGGCCTCCTGCAGCAGCCGTGCCGCCGGAGCCCGATTTCTGTTCTCATCCTGAAGCAAAGTTCTTAACCTGAAACACTATTTCTGGGTTAGCGGAGTCTGTAACCTGAAGCGTATGTAACCTGAGGTACCACTGTACGCCATCTTGAGTTCCTTGGTGAAAAAGGTGGGATAGCAATGCAATAAATAAATATGCAATAAAATACTAATATCCAGCTGAAGAGTTCTGGAGAATTCAAAATTACTATTTTATAACATTTTGGTTGGTTCTGATAAAGATGTACCACCTTTGGCTTCAGTATACATTTGTCAAAAAGCAGTCTAGGCCCATCAACCGTATCTGGGCAACTGGATCCTAAACACCTGTACCAGTGTATTGCTATGGTGCTTTATATAGCAATGATGGTTGTAAACCAACTCTTATCCTGTCAGCACCAGCCAGCATGGTCAATGGTGAAGGAGGATCGAAGTTTTAGTCCAGCAACATCTGGAGGGCTTGATAACTTCCTCTCAGGTTACCTTTTCCAGACTGCAATTCCCTTTCTCTAGTAAGACGGTCCAGTTTCTTTTGAGTGACAATGTAACACAGAGTGGCCCTCTATACACTGGCTCAAAACAAAACAAAACAAGAAAAAGGAGTTACATAAAATTGCTATAAATTGTTGTGGTGATTCAGAGGTTTAATTTGAAATCAAGTGGGATTTGAGTTTGTTGATGTCTCTGTTGATGTCTCTCTAGATGTTGGCTCATATTATGGATTTTTTTATCTGTATTATTTCACTGGTACTGTTGCTGCGGGTTTGTCATGGACTTTGGCTAGATCAATAAACTTACATTGATTGATTACTGGAACATATTGAGGGCTACAGGTTTCCCATCCCTGACCTAGAATCTCTATCTAGGATTTCCAAACAGATGACACTATAGAATATGTTCTCCATTTTGCCGGTATCGGAAATGCATTGATAGACTCAAGTGAACACCTTCCAATATAGTGACAGTAAAACAGGAATGGATACTGACAAAGCAATATTCAATTCTAGAAAAATATTTAGTTGGTTTAAAGAGTAAGAATAAGATTATTCAAGTTCTGCCAAGCTCTATAATCCTCTAGCATCTATGAATGATATTATTGCAATGCTGGTATAATATGCTGCTAATCCATATCACAAATTGCATAGCTGTAGATTGGTTCTTTTGAAGAAACTATGCAACCAGTCTTAGGATCAAGACATCATAAACCAGCTTAATACAAATTACTTTTCTTACTGGGTAGCAAACTGGGCTGTTCAAAATTTAATATATATAAATACTTTTTTAAAATATAGCACTAATCCTTATATGAACCCAATTCTTAAAGCAGGTTTCACCCTAAAGATCATGAATAGTGCATTGACAGATAGATAACTGAACTAAGATAGATAACTGAACTAAGATCTGAATCAGTGCTTCACGACTAAACTCTTATCATTCTCTTTATTATTATAGCAAGAATGTACAATAGAGCAGAGTAGGGTGGGGGGAAGCAATCATTGTGCTTTTGTATTTGAAGCTCACCTAATGCCATGTTTAGGTAGGAAGAATACCAACTAGGAAGACTGTTCAAAAGACCATGTGACTACTTGAGACAGTGAATCACAATAATGGAAATCAAGATAAACATGGCATCTGTGGACATTTCTTCTTTTTCAGATCACATATTCAAGGCACTTTTCTCAGAAAGCAGACATGCAATCTTTCAAAATATCCACATTTTTATTTTTGAGCTATCTGCATTTTCTTATTTACAAAGTACTGCTGTGCATGGCTTGCACAGTCAGCTCAATTTATTTTACATCATACCCCAATTCAGAAGCACATACCTAAGCAGTATGATGCACACTGAATCATTTCCCACATTATACTGCCGGCATATAATACTGTGCTTGCAGACTTTGCACAGGCTACCAGTATGTTTCTGGACTAAGTTCAACGTTTTGGTATTAAAGTTGTTAGACACCACGCAAATCTTCAAGCAGTGGTAGATTCCAGGGGTCCAAGCTCTTAGATTTTTTACTTCCCATTGAGAGACAGAAATATGGAATGCGATTGTATATTGATAATAGTTATCTAGTACATAAACTGATGGGATGCTATGATTCTATACATGACTGTGGCCTGATGGGAAGTCTTGCTTCTAAGCTTCGTTCCTGCACATAATGCTGCACAAACCGTTCTAATTCTAAGACATTCCCTCACCACCTTAGAATGTTCAGTTCACATTGAGTTCAGGAAAAACATTGTACTTTGACCTGTTCTTAATGCATAGTTGACCACATCTATTGGAACGTAATTGTTTAAGTCTTGCATTATCAATCATTAGTTATATTTTAATTAGGAGGTTTTCATGCCTGTCTAGTTCTGTGCTCCCTTTCCCAGCCTTTAATCTATCGGTGATTAATGCCTATATGCAACCTTTTGCTTTGTACTTGTGTTAACCAATCAGCAATAAGCACATATGTGGCAATGCTGTAATATTCAATAAAAGAGGCTCCTCGAGACTTGCTCGGGAGATGCCTCCCAGATGACACTCGCTACCTGTCATTATTTCAACCCAACAATAAACCATCTTCATCTTCAGACGTTCTGGGCAAATGTCTGCACTGACTCCACTTCATACCTTCCCCTAATGAGCTCAGAGCCTCTTGAATCAGCCGAATGGGCCATGTAGTTCAGCATCTTGCTCTCACAGAGGCGAACCAGATGCCTGGCTTACAGCCATCATTGTTCTACAAAGCACCATATACACAAGGAGGACCTAAGCATGATTGCTCTCTCGCCTTCTGTGTTTTCTGGCAACTGGTATTTGACTGCCTCAAAGAAGGAAGGTCTATGGCACTTAGAATCTTCCTCATGACTGATAACCTTGATAAAGAAGAATCTGAATAACCTTGAATCTCTGTCCAGACCTTCCATCTCAGCATAGGACATTCTAGAGTGCAGCCAGCATGTGTGGGGACAGTGGAGGCACAGCTTGTGTTAGCAAAGTCACTTCAATGACCGTAAGCAAAGTCCAGAAAGAAAAGAAATTACTGTACATAGCAGAAATACATTCAGCTAGCTAGCACATAGATGGGATGAACTCCCACAAACAATCAGTGGAGGTGGCACCTCAGTGAATATAATACCACTCTGTTTGGTTGCTAAGCAATACCTTCACCTGTCCCCTTCTTGGATTGTTGACTTTAACTTTAACAGAATTAACTCCTAAGATGCAAACTGACTTCTGCTGTTGCACTTCCAACACCCCAACCCTCCCCACTTCTAGCCCACATGTATTCAGGAAAATGCCACAACAGGGCTACAAACAATTCATTATTTGCACAACATCTAGTGCAATATTGCACTTTTTAGAACAGACTTGAGTGTGTTTTTTTTCTGGAAAAGGAGGGCACCTAATCAGGTTCACAAAGGCTACCTCTCAAGTTGACCTTCATTTTTGCTTATCTACCTACAGTCAAATGTGCATCTTTGAGGACAAAGTTAATGGGTATATATTCATCTGAGATAAAACGTGTTGGAAATATTGAGGAATTGTTACGCCTACATCTCCCAAAATAATTCATCATCTGTCAGGATTTGATGGATTAAAAGGATTCTAACAGAGTGCTTGGTTTCTCTCTTAAACATGAAACAGAAGACACGTAGCAGCTTAGTGCAAAGTTTTTCTCCAAGTAACTGGATAAGCAATAACCTCTGGCTTTGTTGACTAAGGAAGGTGTGATAATGGCTCTGTACATAAAAAATATGAGATGTCATTGGAAAAGGTTTAAGCTTGTGAGAGATGGGAGTGGAAATACAGTGGCTCCCTAATAATATATAACACTGTAAGCTACTTTCACACAGAGCGTAGGTTGAGCAGGTAAATGGGGGCAATGCATCAATGTGCTGATTCCAACTGCAGAAGCTAGCTACTACAAAAGCTCGATATTATTTCACAACTCTTAAAAATTCAGTGCTATTCATGTTTACTTGGTAGTAAGTTATTCAATGTTGAGAAAAAGCTTTCTGATTGGCAAATGTGGAAAAATACCATGAAAGCCCGTTCACCTTTTAAGCTGATTGGAAGGGAAAAGATATGCCCATTATAATACTGACTTCCACTTGATTGTGTGTTAGTAATCGTTCTCCCTTGACATCATTAACAGGGAACTTGAGAAATAATGTTGCTATATTCTTTGATTTATAAATAGGGATTTATAATGGAAAAGCTGTCACAACCTGAAATGTAGCTGCCTCAGTCACATGGCCCTAATCAACAATGTATTAATTAGCAGTACAGAGACAAAACGCCCCAGGGAGGCAGATCAGGGACGTCTTTCGCGTTTGGCTGAGTGGCGCCCTCGCCCGTCCAGCAGGGGCGCCCAGCAGCTGGAATCCAGATACAGCTGCTCCGCGCGCTGCTCCTGTTCGGGGAGGCGAGCCAGGCGCTACCGCTGAGGGAGCCGGCTCCAGGCGCCCAGCCTGGCCTTGCTCCTCCGTCGTGCTTGCGGGGGGGGGGGGGTCCTCGGAGGCAGGGGCGGAGCAAAGGGGGTGCAGTGTGGGGGCGGGCAGCAGTGTCGGAAGGCCAGGGCTGGGCCAGTGGCAGAGAAAGGGGAGAAGCGCTCCTCTCGCAGGCAACCGAGCCGCGTCCCGCCTGCCTGCCTGCCTGCCTCTCTCTTTCTATCGGCTCCCTTTCCTCTCCAAGCGCTTGCTCCCTCATCGGCCTCCGTGCCGCCCAGCGTTGCCTTTCCCTCTCCAGCCGCGGGAAGCGCGCCCTCCCCTCCGGCTACCGTTCCATTGTCAAAGAGCTCTTACTGTTCTTACTCAATTCATCAAATGGTGCGACATAAAAGTTCCTCCCTTCCTCCAATGAAGGAATAAGACAGGCCCACCTCTCTTTCCCCCCACTGTGGCTTTAAATCGCAGCTGACTTCGGGTCAGCATCCTCAAGCCCTTACTCCACCTTTCTTTCCCCTAAAGGTAAAGGTAGGGCTTTCCCCCCATGTCTGTTGTTTTTTGCTTTCCCCATGAGCTCTAACCCCCAGTAGGCAAGCCGGCTTCAGAATGAGAAGGAGGAGCCTGCGATGGACCTCAGGATCCACATATTGGACATGCCTGCCCTAGAATTATAGTATTGTAGGGTTGGAAGGGACCCCGAGGATCATCTAGTCCAACCCTCTGCATTGCAGGAATATGCAGCTGTCCCATCCTTTTTTAGATTTGCTCTCAGCCCTTGTTTGCCCTCCTAATAATAATAATTTATTATTTGTACCCTGCCCATCTGGCTGGGTCTCCCCAGCCACTCTTACACACTCCTACACACACACACACACACACACACACACACACACAGGGTTGCCTCGGGTGCTAGTCCTACTCAGAGTAAACTCACTGAAATGAATTAAAAATCCAAACTTTAATTTCAAAGGGTCTGCCCTAAGTAGGATTTAGTTGGATGTAGCCTGTTGTTATGACCAAAGTATCTTACCCGAAAATATCTGCACAAACCAGTTTACCTGAGTGCATTATTCCGAGGGGGGGGGCTTATTTATTTATAATTGCTTAATCATATGGGACTAAATTGCATTATGTTGTAAGGACCTTTTATTAAATCTTAGAATTGTAAAGTTGGAAGGGACCCAAGGGTCATCTAGTCTAACCCACTGCAATGCTTGGACCCTGCCATTGGGCTGCAAGGTTGTACTGTAAACTATCACATTTTCAAAATGTCTGATAGCCAATTTCCACTACTTTTCACAGGCTGGGAGTAGTTGGCTACCGCATACCGTACCGATTATGGAATTAGACTTGAAAAGAAAGTACTAGTACAGTTTGTGTTGTGGATATGCTACTTCCATAGTTTACTTGACATGGTTCAGACTGACCAATGCATTGTTTTCAGTGACAGTCTGTGGCAGCTGAAGCTGTGAAATGTGCTAGGGGCAAGCATTTTTGTTGTTGTGAATTCTACTGATGTTAACGTTTGCTGACCAACAGTACGCAAAATCTCTTAACTGGTATTTGAAACATACAGTATGTGTTCATTTTTTGAGAGATGGCTTAATGTAGTGGATTTCAAGTTTTAATTATTTAAAAATATGTTTGCATGTTGTTTTAAAGGTAAAGGGACCCCTGACAGTTAAGTCCAGTTGTGGACAACTCTGGGGTTGCGGCGCTCATCTCACTTTACTGGCCGAGGGAGCCAGCGTTTGTCTGCAGACAGCTTCCAGGTCATGTGGCCAGCATGACTAAGCCGCTTCTGGCGAACCAGAGCAGTGCACGGAAACTTCATTTCCCTTCTCACCGGAGCAGTACCTATTTATTTACTTCCACTGTTGTGCTTTCTAACTGCTAGGTTGGCAGGAGCAGGGACCGAGCAACGGGAGCTCATCCCGTCACGGGGATTCAAACCACCAACCTTCCGATTGGCAAGCCCTAGGCTCTGTGGTTTAACCCACAGTGCCACCCGTGTCACACGTTGTTTTAAGGTTCCCTTATTAAAGCAAAGGATTAAGGTGTTAGGGGAACCTTAGAATTTGAGGGAAAACTATACCAACTATACTGTATCAAACTATTTTACATGAATAATGCAGGTACAGTGGTACCTCGGGTTAAGAACGTAATTCGTTCCAGAGGTCCGTTCTCCCCCCCCCCCAAAATATTTATTTGTTTTATTTATTATAACTGGCAGCTTCATACCTCGAGTTGCTCAGAAATTATGAGAACGCCCCCCCCCCACAAAATCTGTGCAGTTATAAAACCAGCAGCGAAAATCAGTGCAGTTATGAAATCAGTCATTAAAACCAGGGTAGCTTTGACAGGTTTGCAATTCAAAACTGCGTCCAGATGTGTTCAAACATTGATTAAAGCCTGCTCCTTGGTCCCAGAAGTCCGTTCTTAACTTGAAACTGTTCTTAACCTGAAGCACCACTTTAGCTAATGGGGCCTCCGACTGCCGCCGTGCCACTGCTACAAGATTTCTGTTCTCATCCTGAAGCAAAGTTCTTAACCTGAGGTACTATTTCTGGGTTAGTGGAGTCTGTAACCTGAAGCGTCTGTAACCCGAGGTACCACTGTATTCTGAATTTAAACAGAAATCAACATTGTTAAAAACAAGGTGTTACATAATAAGATAATTTGTCTTAAATCTGCCAAAATCAATGTGGTGGTGTCGTATATATAACTGCATTGTTAATAAGCAACTAAAAAAGTTTATGTTTCCTGTTTTTGCCCCCAAGCAGAGATAATGTGTAAGCGTGGTGTCAGCTCCCTAAAAAACAACAACTCTGGGAAGGGGGGGGCGTGCCGGAGGAATCTTTGCACCACGGCACCGGATATGCTTAAGACGGCCCTGAGGCAGATCTCCACATCCCTCCACTTTCCACTCAAACCTCACTCTTAGTCTCACTGTTTGAACACTGGGCTCCTTTCCTGTTGTGCAAACATTTGCTGGTATACCCATTGGCATATGATATCCGACATACATTTTGCTTACTATTTGTGTATCTGTGGTACAGCATAAACGAAGCTGAGTTAATTGCTGTAAAAACCAGCTGGTCCCCACAGAAAGCTGTAGAGAAAAACCACACTGTATGATTACTATTTAGTACTCTTTTCCTTTCTTGATATTGATGTTTTAAACGTGGGTATCTGTTGTAACACAGATACTGATTCATACTTGTATGTGTACATCATCCCAGTATACAACTCATGGGATATGGTGGGTAATTAGCTCTATCCCTGAGGCCATCATTTTACATCTGGCACTGCCCTTCACTTGGCACTATTTTGAAAAAACAGAACTCAAAGTAGATCCCATAAGCCTGAAGTCCACCCATGCCTTCACTGGGACAGTCAAACATATTGGCCTTGATGCAACCCCTAAGAGGTACTAGAAATGTGGCGACTTAGAATTATTGACTAAAACAATATTTGTATGTTGATGTAGAAATTATTTAAAAACATCCCCATCAGGTTTACATCAGCACCGGCAGCAGGAGACATATTTTCAAAAGCATTCAATGCCTAGGAATCCAGTTTAGTTGTTCCAGGGCTCATTGCTGTCTTATTGATAAACTGCAAGTGGTCTTAAACACCAACAAGGGAGAATTTCCTAGGGCTATGTGATTGTGTGTGCAAATGGACTTTAGCTGCTAAATTATTTTAGATTTAATAGCAGAACCCTGTAGGTGGTTCCCATGTCCAGGAAGTTGTACTGTCCCTGAAGGAGCAGATGCATAGCTTGAGGATATTACTAGATCCAGCTTTGGTGCTGGAGGTCCCGGTGGCTAGGAGGTTCTATTTCTAGCTGGACTTGCCATCAAGTTTCTTATCCCTCCCCCCTGCTCTGTGATATAGTGACTTGGGCTGGACTTGAGATACTTGTATTCCTTATGTGAGAAAGGTAAGATCATACTCATTAGTGCTGAGTCATGTGCCAGGTCATGTACTAAATACATGTAGCTGTATAGAGAATTGAAGTGTATGGATGAGTAGCTTTGCTGTCATCACACATGGGATTACAGAGGTATTGGTACTAATGAGGCCACCCAGCCTTTGATACATTGTTGGCTGGCTACCAATAAATGGAAACACTGGTTGTAACATTTAGAAGAAAGCTTGAGCATTAGCTCCTAGCTGACGTCAAAACATTCAGTTGCTGCATGGAAGTTTTATCAGGTCTTTCAAAAGGATACATATGTATGCATCAATTAGCACCAAATCCATTCCTTCTCTTCTTCTTTTGCCTTTATATTTATTCATTTTCCCAACAGGAGGGCCATTTCTGCAAGCAGGGAGATACGGTATAGTTGAAGTAGTAGTGCTAAACCCTACTTCCTTAACTGGCAAGAACAAAAACAGAAAAATCCACCTGATGTGACTGTGTTGCTCTTTCTTTCCCTCTCTTCCTGCTAAGAAACTGCCATTAATTTACAATCTTCCTCCGGCAGCTGTTTCTCTTTTATAAAGCTGCAAAGATGGAAATAGAGCTTTCAAGCAGAGTGATGTTGCAGCTGGAGTGAGAACAAAAGGCTGCCGATCTTCCTAACTGGTGACTTCCCAAAAGCTGATTGAAGAGAGAGAAAGCACAAGGCTGAGAATGCTAAATAAACAGAATTGATTGTGATTCACTTGCATTTTCATTCCTCAAATGTTACTCAAATAGTTTCACATTTCGGGGATCAGGAATTCCTCATCAAGGCTTGCTCTGTGATTGTGAGCCATGAGATGCTCAAGAAGTCCTGCCATATTGCTTTGGTTGACAGAACCAGGACTGGCCCAATCATGAGACAGACTGAAGCAGCTGACTCAAGTGGCAGAATCCCATAGGGCAGTGGCCCCATAGGTGCCCCCACCCACAGCTAACACTTCTTCTGGAGTTCTGGGAGAACTTGCTGGAAGCCGCCACTGCTATGCGACCCTGATAAACAAGGCTTGAGGGACTGTCACATTCCGATTTCACTTCAGGTGGTGAAATGGGCTAGGCCGCCCCTGGTGAGTAACAAGATTGCACTAGCATCTTGAAGCATTACTTGTGAAATGGGTGTCTGTTTTATTATGGGGATAAAAACTAGGGTTTTTTATTTTAAAGCCATGAAGCTTTGCTTGTTTTTTTAAGCCACGAGGCTTTTGCTTAGGTTTTTAAATGCTGTGCACTTGCTTGGTGCCCTTGGCCGAGTAAGTGAGACTTCTTCCACAATGAGCAGTGCTGGATGAAGTTGAAAAATGATCTGTCAGTAGTGTGAGCACAATGGATTTAAGAGAGCTTTATCGTGGTAGGCAGAAAAGATTAATGGTGGCCTAAACTTGAGTCAATCTGTGTCAAAACTAACCAAAGCAATTGATTAAATGGAAACACTTAACTGTGTCTGTATCAATAAATAAGGATGAATATTGATGCTAATCTGTAAGATCTGAGGGTAGAAGACTGACTACTAACTGAAATATTTTTTTAAAAAACAAACAAACAAACAAACAAAACACAACACAAAGCCCAAAACAAACTGTTTCTAACTTATCATAGTTTTCTTTGATTCAACTGCATTTGGGGACAATTCAGTGAGTTTGGTTCTGTATTCCTTTCTATGACACCTAGATGAAGACTGTGATAGAATTCAGTGTGTGGAATTACAGGGTGTGTACTTTCCCGTGTTGCGATGGGTAGCTAGCTAGATTTTCTTCAGTGTGCTTTTGCATCCTGTTATAGGTGTGGAAGTCACTGCCCACATCATTTAAGAACACAGAAGACTCCTGCTGGATCAGATCAAAGGTCCACTTAGCTGTGATAATTTGGGAAGCTTTGCAGCAGAGCAAGACCTCACTTGTTGCCTGCCTCTAGCACCTGACATTCAGAGGTACACTGCATTTGAACATAGAGCAGGGATGGGGACTCTGTGGTCCTCCAGATGTTGTTGGACTGCAACTCCTATAAACACCAGCCATCATCACTAGTTGTCATGGATGATGGGAGTTGTAGTCCAATAACACCTGGACATTTTCTCCAGTGCATGTTTATTACCCACTAAATGGCCGAGACACCACTTGCATATGCAGAACAGCTGTTACAGAACAAATGCTAAGGTTACCAGATTTTTTCAATGAATCCAGGGACACTTTAAATAAATAAAAAAATAAATACTACACGTTCAGGACATTGATGCTGCAGCGATGGTGGTGGCAGAGGGGTGGCCGCCGCCTTGACCTCAACCGCCACGTTTCCCCTTCCTCCGAGGCTTCTATCTCCTTTCTCCATGAGCCTGGGCAGCCTCCGAGTTGTTGGTTCTTTGGTGGTGGGTCAGGCATGGAAGGCGGAGAAGGAGGGCCGAGAGTGGCGGTGGCGAGGCTCAGGTAGCGCGATGCCTTCCTTCCCATCAGAGCAGCCCCAATCTCATTCCTACTTGCGTGCAAGCAGGAGGGGGCGGGGATCCCTCAGCTGGGAAGGGAGGCTTCCCATTGCCTAACTGAGAGATCCCCGCCCCGCTCCTGCTTGCACGCAAGTAGGCGTTGGGAGGCTGCTCTGATAAGCAGCATGAAGCCTCCCTTCACAGCTTAGTTGCTGGAGTCAGGGAACATTCCAGGGATGGAATTTGTCCAGGGACTTATTCACAAATCCGGGGACTGTCCCTGGGAAATGGGGACGTCTGGAAACCCTACTATAGATGGAGTTTCCCCCTCACTCACTTTTGATGTGATCCTTTCCCCAAGAACCAACCCTGAGACATCAAATGTTATATGTGAACAGCTGGATCAATACATCCACACCCATTCTAGCAATGAACAAGCAAAAACACCAGTGTTAGTTTGAGAAGGAGGAAGAGCTTAAAGTTTTCAGTTAAGTGGGTGGGTAAGAGTTTGGTATTTCAAATAAGGTGGAGAAGGGCACCTTGACAACATGAGAGGGGCTGTGCTGACTGTGGAAGGCATCTGGGGTGAATGGTAAATAACATATTTAAATTTGTACCATTTTCAACAATAACTGATACAGTAGTTCAGCAACCATGACACTGCAGAGGTCATTGAGACGACAGCATATAAAACAAACTGTGCTTGTCACAAAGCACATTAACTAAATAATGTCAGAAATGTAGCAAGTGAAGGGAGTGACATTTTAAAATAAAAAGGCTGGCAGAATGAGGCATAATAGATGGGCGAATCTGAGACACACTGGGATTGTATGCCTTGAGTTCAAAGGCATAAAGTATCTGGCTGTACTCCTAGTAACTAAACAGTCTAGACAGACTTTTGAAAAGGAACCAGCAATCTTTTAAGACAGCCTCACTGCTACAGGATGCACTATCTTAAATGCACACCTTTCCTTTTGCCATTGCTTAGAGGAGAATATATAAGGTTCATTACATAGAATCAAATGTGAGCTAGGGTCTGTCATGACGGGGGGGGGGGGAGAATCAACACTGAGCAGCTTAAAATCATCACACCCTATCTCAGTTTCAAGGTTAGAGGGTGGCATGACCTCTGTGAAGTTATAACACGTTGCTAAAGGCAATTGTTGGAAGAGGAGTATTCATATGCACATGTACACACAGCAAAGGAAACAAGCTCCAGTTTTAGTAAGAGAAAAACTGAATGGATTCTTTAAGCTTGACACCTGTTCTGATATACACTGTTGCTTTTTTAAAAATTGCAATGGAGCAAGTATTTATGTTTACCTCAATTTAACCACTACTCCACTTCTCCCCAACTTTCAGGAACATCACCATTGCTTATTGTTGGTCCTCGACAACTCTTGTGACTGAAAGCCCTTTGGGCAGAGGCTTTTTCTTGGACGGATCTCATAGTCTCATAGCCTTCATTGGGTGCTGCACAAGAGCTTTACCCTCGCCTTTTACACCTGAGATGTCTGTTTTTAGAACCCTCCTTATTTCTGTGTTTGTAAGTTGTTTTAATATTGTGTTTTAATTGCTGGTTTCCTGACCCATGCCTCTTTGGGGGTTCTGATTTCAAGGACACAGAAAGGCAGAGCCAAGGAGCCTGCAACCATGGTTGTATAGCTCCCATGCTCCTGGGATGAAGACACCTGACAACAATTAGGATTGAAGGGTCACATTTTAATTAATGATCTGCAGTGGGCTAGTTTATAATCTAAGTCTTGCCCTGTGGGCAAAACTGACTTGAAGAAAACTGTGGGGAAGCAACTTGTTTCCTTACTTGGGTGACACCACCCTGATTCCAGGTCCTGCATCAGTATATAGATAGATAGATAATTTATTACAGTCGGAGACTAGGTTATAAAACACACTTGAGGGTACAGTCACAGAAGGAAAACAAACAATTAAAACAATGTACAACAATAAATTTAAAAACAATGTGCAACAATAAACTACCACAGGGAGCTGACCCAGAGTCACCCATAGAACCGAGTTTGGGGATTTTCTTAACGAACTAGTTTGAGTTGGGAGATGGTCTGCACCTACAGATCTGTACACAGAATCTGGCAACCATCCGGGTCATCTTCTGATCTTTGCCTAACAGGAAAAGGTTGAATTTTTGCTTTTCCGGGAGGTCAGCAAGCCTCACCAGCAGGGGATCAATGGTCTTACTACATGCCTCTTCACAAAAGGCACATCTAAAGAACAAGTGCTCTGGGCTTCCTATCTCCCCCAATGAACAGGCGCAAAGTTTCTGAGCGTATGGGACATTTTAAAAGGCTCCTTCCAGGACAGGCGAGGCAGGGCCAGCCTGCATCAGTAAAGTTGACTAATGCATACCTTTGTTTACTGGCTCAAATGGTGGTGGGGAGGGAGAGGGAGCTGGCTGCTCCAACCCACACCTGCTGTCCAGAGGAGATAAGTCTCCTGGGCCTAAGTGATGCTCCTCTCCCTTTCTCCCTCAGACTGGCTGGCAAGAAGTAGAAGGTTGGGAAGGCATCACTTCAGCCAGGAATACGGCCAGGTCAGGCTTCCTCAAACTCTGCCCTCCAGATGTTTTTGGCCTACAACTCCCATGATCCCTAGCTAGCAGGACCAGTGGTCAGGGATGATGGGAGCTGTAGTCTCAAAATATCTGGAGGGCCGAGTTTGAGGAAGCCTGGGCCAGGTGTTCACCACAGCTTATCTGACCCTCCTTCCCTGCTCTCCCTACTTATCCATGTGTGACCAAACTTTCAAATAAACTTATTACACCACCATATCCTCATCAAATTAAGCAGAGTGAAGAAGCCCCCCCCCCAAGATGATCCCAGAAGGACAATTGTGAGACGAAAAACAACAACAAACCCCCTACTCAGCCACCAAAAGGCGACCAACTAAACCCACACAGACAAATGAGATGGTGGGTGCCAGATGAAGAGAACTGAATTGTGAGTGGAGCCATCTTATAAAGGCAAGCTTGCCCTTCTCTGATTGGTGGCCCTCGCCATAGGATGGGGCACCTGATGCCTCATCCTGCACTGAGGAAGCATGGGGCAAAATCACCCCTGAATTAATTTGAAGGAGCATTATGGTCCATAACGCTCAGAGAGTTTATTAGGAAGTCGAAAGAGGAACCAGAGGGCACACGTTACGGTTCTGATCATACCTGGAAGACAGCCTTTGCTCTCTACAATACATTTGTAGAAACCATTGGTCTCACATGTGTATCATGCTGCTCAGATAACAGAGCCTTCTCTCTCTCTCTCTCTCTGTGTGTGTGTGTGTGTGTGAGAGAGAGAGAGAGAGAGAGAGAGAAAGAAAGAGAGAGAGAGAGAGAGAGAGAGAGAGAGAGAGAGAGAGTGTTACAGAGAACTTCCCTGCCAAGTTATATGTGTAACTCACAAATATCTGGAGTTTTCACATGGCTGAAGTTTCAGACAATTAGAGCTATTTTTCTCTGACAGCTACTGTTGCTGAATCATTCACGGAGGCCAGTTTGCTGAAGCAATGTGTCATGTCAACCCCTTTCAGTTATGTCATTCACGGTGTGTAATTAATATGGTAATATTATAGTAATCCTTCTGGTCCACCTACTACACTATTTAAATGTTAAATGGAGGCTGAGGTAAAGGAGGGAGAAGGCACGTAAAAGGTGTTCTCACACAGATAAGTAGTTTAATAAAAAATAATAATGCTGCATGCTTCAGGCTGGAATCCTATATACCACACATTGGCAATATGTGTTCTGTGGAACAAAATATTGTCTTCCACACCTCAGAAATGAGTCACCAACCACTGCAGCAGCACTGAGCTGAGTGTTGATCTGGATGCTCCTGCAACATATGGACATGGGTTGTTTTCTGCCATTTCCTTCTTCCTGGGTCATCCTATCCAGCAACAAATGGCAGGAAAGGTGTGTTGTCTGCCAGTTCTGCCAGGCAGTATAGACCCTACAAGCCACTGCTGTTGGAGTTGGCAGTTGTTCTGCTGCTTTGAGAGGAAATCATGGAGAGCAGCTGCCCTTATTCCACCTGTGACTCCTGTCCATCTTCCCACTTTATTTTTTCCCCTTAGTAAAAGTAGAGTAAGGAGAGTAGGACCCCTCTTCCTATAACCAATAGGAAATGCATTCACCTTGCCCCTAATTTCCTAATGTCTGGAATCTAGTTGTATCCAGTCAGAAGTGAAAGAAGGTGGTTCCATACTTATTTTATATATTTGAGGTATTTGTTGTCTGCCCTTCACTCAACAGTCACAAGGTGCCAAACAGTAACATTAAAATTAGCAATAAAAGTTCAAAACAAAATCAACTAGCATCATGAAATTTATGATCACAAATAAAGCAAGCAGCAAAAGCAAAAGTACAATGTCACCATTCACTTCATCCTTCCCCAGTTTAATCTGTAGGTGTAGTATTGCATGTTGGATTACTTCCACACTAGCAGGTCAGGAGAAGGATTATGCCTAGGCTTCTCCCTGACATGGCTCTTTTGTGGAGCAGCATGCAACCCTTCAACAGCAGGGTGAAGTGGTGCAATTCAAGGAAAGCATTGCCACATGAATGTGTTGTCCTTCAAGGGTCCTTCAATGCATGACAAGGGAAATATGGAGTTCACAGCTTGCCAGAACCCTCTGAAATAGATATGAAATAGATATACTTAAGCCTAATACTAGAGAATCTCAGTTCAAATATAGCTGCTGATTCTGTTGTGATATGCTATAAACCTAACTGGTGGGTATATTGCACTGGATCCAGGCTAAGTTGCTTGCACTTAGGCCGCACTGAAATCAATGGGTAAAATCAGTCATGATTTGTTAACACTTCCTCCAGTGATCACTCGGGGTTCCTGTCTCCATGATGGGAGCCCTATGTGCATGCATGCAGCCTCTTTCAGACCAATGCAGAACACACAGCACCTGAAGATATGGCTGGCATGTACATTGGCTTGCACACCAACATTTGTGGTGAGGCAAGAACTAGGTACTGTAGTCTATTCACGACTTCATTACTCTTGGGCACCAAAAGTGTCTGCATCCTTGTATACTTCTGTAAGCTTGGTTACTTAGATTGGTAATAAACAAATTGAAAGTAAGGCAAGTAAAGAACAAAGAGGTTCCCCAGACAGCGTAGGGTGGGTTGAGTGACTTGGCTTTTCGTGTACGGCTTTTAGTACCTAGGACAGCACCAGTTGTGAAACCTGACTCTGGCTATTTCTTACCTACGTTTAAAACAATATACGAAAAGCCAGCTAGCATCCACCTAAAATTTGGTGTGTGTGTGTGTGTGTGTGTGTGTGTGTGTGTGTGTGTGTAATGATTTTGAGGATTTGACTGGTGAGGAGGGAGAATTTAACATGTTCTTCTCCTGCTGCTATCTGCGGATTCTCCTGCTACTGTCCGAGGAAAGTATGAAGCAGCTACAGTATTGACATAGGGATGATCTCCTTCATTGCTTGCCCCACCCCCAGGGATAAACACTGGGGAAGGCACTTTTTTCTATACAATTCCCCTGACAGAACATCATCAAGTCCTGTCACTCCCAGGGTGACTTGCTGTATTTACAAGCAAAGCACATGCCCACAAGGAGCTCCAGGCTGTTGGTGGTTGGACTGCCAATTTTTAAAAGTTTAAGACACATATTTTACAGAGGCAGCAATGCTACCCTTTCACCAATTACTAAGTATTTAACAAAAACCAAGGATTATCCTTTAAAAATCTGCCCAGATATGTGATAAGGTGGGCATAGTCCTATCCTCATGCAGAACTGAGACAGGCTGGACTTTAATGGATTTGTCTTTCCCTCCTTATACTTAAAATATTCCTGGGTAAGTACTTTCCTGGCCTTGACAAAAATCCCTAAAAGAATTAAAATCAACCTTGTAATTTGCTGTTCACTTGAGAGTGAATAGCAATTTCCACAGGAAAGCCAAGTGTCAAACAGTGTCTACACCCACACGCTGCATTTTCTCACTCTCTTTCTCTTAGTTTGAAATGTTAGAAGAAAGAACAGCAGAGCCATGATCAACACCTTGGCACTACTGGTGGGAACAGGAAAGGAACCCATTGCCCCTTGATATGAGACTGTACTGTTTTTGGCACCTTTTGCCTTCTCCGTATTTTGATATGTTGTGTACTGATTCATTCCCCAAGTCCAGGAGCTTTTCTCATTGTTCCGTGACTGTGCCTTCCAAAAGTTCAATCTTACCCACTGAATTGGATTTTACCAGATGCACAGAAAAATCTGGAGTGAGATTTTGCTTATGTGATCTTCCATTCAATGGGTAAGATTGGACGTTTGCAAAGAATAGCTTTGGAAAAACGAGAAAAACTCTCAGACCTGGTGGGAATTAATGGTATATAATACAAGCAAAATACAAGTCAAGCAAAATCCATATTTTCAAGGATGGATTAAGCAGTGATTCATCATTTGTATGAAACTCAGTTGAGATGTTTGCTCTATAAAACAGAAAAGATCAAATAGTCAGACCCCCCAAAAGGGTGGGTTGGTGCATTCCAGGCCTCCAGGTTACTAAAAATGAGTTTGAAGTATTTGCATATCAGTTCTGCCTGCATATTCTGCAGAATATTGTTCAGCCATTAACTTCAGAGAAGCCTGGAAACAGCTTTGTTTTTAGTTCTGTTTGTTCTGCTAATTGAAAAAAAAAGTTGTTATGATTTTCATAATGAACCAATTACACTGATTAATGGTGTTTAGACCCTAAATGCAATATGAAAATTCTTCCTGGATTATAAATCATTAGGCATTAATAGGCTCAGAAAAGGTACAATTAATGTTCTTCCTTGTAGTATAAGGGCTTCAGAAAATTGAGAAACATAGAAATAAGGGTCTGACTCTTTTACTAACTTGGTTCCTTGGATCTGAAAAATTGTTGAGGGTCTTCAGAGACATAGCCAGATCCCTCTAGTTTGCCACATACAGATCAATAACAGCTTTTGACAATACATGTTGTGAAACAAAACACATTTTAAGAGTTCTTATTGATTTGAGCTGTGCCTTGCAAATGTTCTGTGAGTAATTTGGATGCTGGATTATTCAGCCACATATCCTGATTTCAGTGGAATGGAATCCCATGCTTCCTCCAGCCATCAGGGTGTTGTTGTTGTTTAGTTGTTTAGTCGTGTCCTTCTCTTCATGACCCCATGGACCCCACTGCCTCCCACAGTTTGGTCAAACTCATGCTGGTAGCTTTGAGAATACTATCCAACCATCTCGTCCTCTGTCGTCCCCTTCTCCTTGTGCCCTCCATCTTTCCCAACATCAGGGTCTTTTCCAGGGAGTCTTCTCTGCTCATGAGTTGGCCAAAGTACTGGAGTCTCAGCTTCACAATCTGTCCTTCCAGTGAGCACTCAGGGCTGATTTCCTTCAGAATGGATAGGTTTGATCTTCTTGCAGTCGATGGGACTCTCAAGAGTCTCCTCCTTCACCATAATTCAAAAGCATCAATTCTTTGGCGATCAGCCTTCTTGATGGTCCAGCTCTCACTTCCATACATCACTACTGGGAAAACCATGGCTTTAACTATACGGACCTATGTTGGCAAGGTGATGTCTCTGCTTTTTAAGATGCTATCTAGGTTTGTCATTGCTTTTCTCCCAAGAAGCAGGCGTCGTTTAATTTCGTGACTGCTGTCACCATCTGCAGTGATCATGGAGCCCAAGAAAGTAAAATCTCTTACTGCCTCCATTTCTTCCCCTTTTATTTGCCAGGAGGTGATGGGACCAGTGGCCATGATCTTCGTTTTTTTGATGTTGAGCTTCAAACCATATTTTGCACTCTCCTCTTTCACCCTCATCTGGCTGTAAATGCTGCAAATAGGCATTTAATTCTAAAGATTTTAAACTGTGATGGGTGAACCCTCCTGCCCCAAATGCTTATTTCACAATTGGTCTTGACTAACCAAAGTCTCCCCTCCCCCCACAAAAAAGTGGAGGACAGCTTGATTATTTGGGAGCCCAGCTATAAGCCAAAATAAGTTCACATGCCGAATGACATTATCTGGAGCATGACAGGATCGGATCCCTTCCACACCACTTCTGTGAACCTATGCAAATTTTCTTACCTGGCAGTTTATGCTGTGGTTCCAGTGGCAGAACACCTAGAACAATGTTGTTAGATTTTCCAAGGCTTCTGGTGCCTTGAATACTGCCATGATAGCATTCTAGCGAAGGGAGAGGTAGATAATAAAGGATGAAGGCAAATTCTTCCTCATCAGAGCAGGATTAGTCCCCACCATAGGAGCAACCAGATTTCAAATCTAGTCTGGGTAAGAGAGTGGGGCATAATGCTCTCTTTATTCTTAAGGTGAATATTAGAAGTTGCCAAGTTTTGTGTTCCTAACCAAGGATTTGCAAAATTCATCAATGTCATTAGTTTTAAGAAACCAGGAGGCTCAAAGAAGACGTGGTTACTTTGTGCCACAAAGGGATTGTGCAAGCAGAGAGAAATGGTGGCCTGATCTCACCTTTGTTGAACTGACCCCACTGCCATTGGCTGGGTCTACAGTTTCTAGTCTTGTGGCACAAGAAGCCAGCAAGGTCCTAATGTAGCCTTCTAAATCTCCTATTTCATGATATGCTCCTCATTGCTCAGACACACACCAAATTACTGGACTACCCACTTACCCATCTCTGCTTATCTGCCTGCTCAAACAACCCATGGATCAGCTGATTGCGTCTAAGCCACTATGCCTGATAGAGGCATTAAAAGAAAAGAATAGATCCTGAGCAAACTATTGAGATAGGCAGAGGAATGAAAGGTGCACCTGCAGCTCTGGTGAAATAGGCGTAGCAACTTTATCACTGTATCCAGTTTTCCACAGTAAATGGGCTGGACATATCATCTGCAGGACAGTGATGTAAACCTGACCCTGATATAAACCCAGCCATTGAACAGCGAAAGATCACAGGCAGTGACAAGGAACTGATGCTGCTTTTACTGCATCACACTAGAGATAAGGCAGTGATTTTACTACACAGAGTTCATCCTTAGGTTTCCAATGGAAAACGCACATGGTTGCTACCCAGGGGATTCATGCCCCCCAAATAGATGATTTTGCTTAGTATTATGGGTGTCCATGCCTGCTGAAGCACCAACCATAGCCATCTACTGTGTGTGTGTGTGTAGTATATTCTGATAAGGAAATAAGGGGGGGGGGGCAACTGATCTGCAGAATGTTGCACGAAGGGAGTGGAAGCACTGAAGCAGTGACACTTCTCCTCAGGCATGGCTCTGTTCTTTTGCTGCCCGCCCACTGACTGCACACAGCTGTGAGCTAAAAATGCACACTGCCTTAATGTACCCAACAGAGACTGACATTTTCCTGTACTGCTGCTGCTGAGGGTGAGGCTATCATCATGAAAGGGGTCCATTTTCTACCTTTCCCCTCAAATTCCCTGCACTTTGATAATCAAATGAAGGCAGTAAAAAAAAAATCTATTAAATGCATTTCGCTGAGAGCTTCTGGGGGGGGGGGGGAGGAGGAGGACATGATTTCTCCTGTCTGACCCATTTTAGAGCTCAGGCTCCAGAGTGAGATTTTTCTAATCAATAAAACATTTTTAATAAATAAAACACAGCATCTAATCTGTGGCATCTCAGTCTTAAATTTGCTTCATTGGAGGTGTTTTATGCTCTGGCAAAACTACAGCATTATGTTGCTTGAACCTAAAATCTGATTTTGATGAAAATGCAGGTAGCTTCCCATGGGGGAAGGGGGAATCAGGGAAACACTCATGTATGCTGCCGTGAGTGTAAACCTTCTGTTGTCTACTTTGCTATGATTAAACAGGGTTGTAAAAGAGAGAGAGAGAGAGAGAGAGAGAGAGAGAGAGAGAGAGAGATAAGAAGCAGTCCTATATCTCCTGTCACAGGGAACAGAAAAAGCCTTGGAAACCACAGTGTCTTTCCTTAGGGATATTTCTTCTTCATGGAGGATCTGTCTTGATGAAAGCTAATTAGCAACCCAGAGATATTTCTGGTATAGTTCAGGAGGTTACATGAGGCAGTAAGAGACTTCACAGGGATGGGAAGAAGTGCCAATATCTTTCATAGGCTAGGGAAGGAAAGAGAGTTAAATAACTAGGGCAGAGGTCTTTGTTGTGGGGGGTAACAGCAATTGCATACAAACACTGCACAAAAAGAGTAAATGGCTGGTTGTGCCTGCTGGTGATTGTGGAGTGTGATAAAATGAAGTGGCAACATTTATGATTGCTGACTACGGCTGCAAGGATCAGCAGAACTTTGCCAAGATGGAAAGGTGTGTTCTGATGGCTGAAAGTCCAGTTAAAATTAAGGCTGTAGAGGTCAAAATCTGCTGATGTGAATGAAAGATGTCTGGGATTCCACAGAACATGTTTTAAAGTTCTGTGATTATAGCTTCCCTGAAGACAAGGCAAATCTTCAATTAAGGTCACCCTATCAACATTATGCATGGGTGCACTTGGAGCTAACATATGGGAAAGAATCCCGATGAAAGAATCTCTAACTTGAAAAATATCTGGGAAGGGCAACAAAAGGCTAGGATTCATTCTTGTAGAAGGAAGGTGTACATGCAATGTTTTTTCCTATAGGTTTTTTTACATATCAATACTTTCTGTACTAAGAAATGCAAACTGACAAGATTAACCTCCACTTCATTCAGAAACCACCAACCCAGCCAAGGCATGCAACAATGCAGTCCCTTTGGGTAGGATTATGGCTTTTGGTTATACCAGCTGAAGTGGCTGCCATTTGTTTCACATCATCCTGGAGTCCAAATGCAGGGCATTTGGTTTGGAAGAAAGGGCTCTATGCAGCAGGTCCTCTGAGCCAAAAAAAATATCCTTCCAAGATTAGGAGATCCCAGAGATTGCACTCAGAGGATGCTTGGGATCCTTAATCCCAATTCCCCTCCCAATGATCCTCTAGGGCCGTGTTGGGTAACCTGTGGCCCTGTAGATTTTTCTGGACTACAAGTCCCATAATCTCTTATACCTGGCCATGCTGGCTGGGGCTGATAGAATTTAGAATCCAGCAACATGTAGAGGGCGTCAGCTTCGCTGTCCCTGCTCTAAGCTGCGAGGGTGACTGCTCCATTGCCATTTAAAGATTCACAGAATGGGGTAGAATTGTTCTTGGATGACTCACTTCCTCTGAGGCCAGTTCCCTGCTCTCTTCACCTATGAAATTTTCACACGTCCTTGCTTGATTAAACTATGACAGGTAACATTTTTTGCCACCTGAAAAGCATTGTGCAGTCCTCTGCTACTCAAGAATCTCTCCTGCTGTTATTTCTTTAGGATTTGAATAAATGTATTTTCTTTCACTTCCCCGAGACCACTACATTTCCTGTTATTAAATGAAGGGCCGCATCCATTGTTCAAGCCAGCTTTTTGGCAACCCGTTCAGCATAACAATGCCACAAAGTAAGAAGCGCTTCCTCTGGAACCAGAAGCACTGATTACTGTGACACCTTGTTATCGTGGGTGGACCATTCAGCATATATTATTTCACGAGGAAACTTTGTCTGCAGCGCTATTGCCAAGCGAAAGCCCTTCAAGCATCAGCTTGTAATTAAAAATGAGAGTATGGATATGGTTCTTAAATCCTGATTAGAAGTTGCTTAAAATAATTACAAAAGTAATTCAGCCAATTTTAATCATCCACACATTGCTTGGGAGCAACTAATCCTGATTTGTGATGTGACATATCCAAAATATTTTTTTAATCCTTCTAATGAAAACTTTGGAAAGTTTGCACCTCAATAGGAAAATATGGAAATGCCCGAGAACCCCTGGAGAAGTATCTTCATTTAGCATATGTCACGTGCAAATCTAATGAGTTTAACAGAGATTTATCTGTATCCATCAAGAAAAGAGCTCAACATTAATAATAATAATAATAATAATAATAATAATCTAATTAATATTTGTTTGAAAAATCTTTTATTGAAAGCTCTATTCAGACTTTGATTTTCAGACTGACAACTCAGAATCAATCAGTGTTTCCTGTTAATATTGTGTTTTTTTAATGAAAAAGCTTGTGATCCATTATCTGGACCCCTTATTAATGTTGTCCGCTAACTCAAGTTGGGAGCTAAAATGTTCCTGATTGCACTGGTTGATGGTCTCTGCCTGGGCACTAGACAGGGGGAGTGTGCCTCTCTTGGTTCTGCTGGACTTCTCTGTCACCTCTGATCCCATCAAACGTGGCATTATTCTGGAATACCTTACAGATGTGGGACTTGAGGACACTAGTCTGTGGTGGTTCTGGTCCTTATCTCTTATTTAATAGCTATATGAAACCACTGAGAGAGATCATTCAAAGATCTTGAGTTTGGTGCCATCAATATCCTGATTACGCCCAACTCTTTTTCTTCTTTTCATCATATACTGCGGAAATTATGGAAGTTCTGAATACTTATCAGTTATGATAAATCTGAGGCCAGAGCATTTACAAAGATGCTCTAAACTGGAGTTCTTATGGGTCCTCAAATAGACCCAAAGAGCAGAGGGAAGGGGCAACAGAAGATGCACAAATGTGACTCACATTGGGTGATAGCCGACATTAGTTATGAACTGGAGGAGGGGGGAGGCAGGAGTTCAGACAAGGCGAGCTCCTGGTCAGTTGAATGGCTGATGCAGGAATAGGGATACAACTGATTCTAAATTGAGTTGCAATCTACTTGGAAGGACCAGGAGTGCAATTTCCATGTGCTCTCAGACTTGTTTCTGCTCCTGAATATTCAGGCAGCTGTAGCCAGGATCACTTTTGCACAACTGAAACTGGTGTACCAATAGCTACGGTTTCCTGGGCAAGGAAGACCTTACCACACCCACACATCAGTTATGTGTAGGTTGGGTCATTGCAACATGCTTTACTTGGAGCTGCTTTGAAAGAGGATTCAGGAACAACTGCCATTGAAAATCCCTGCAGCCAGGGATGTGACCACAGCTATTTTTAAGAGCATTTCTCTCCACTGAAGATTCGAGTATACTCATTTCCATTAATTTGAACCTTGCATGAAGGGACAGTAAGGGGGAATTTGAGGCTTTATGGATACTGAGGAAAGCCCTAAAGGGCACCTTCGCTCTTACGAAGACCATGTTGGAAACTTTTACATCCCTTCTGGGATTTGGGTTTTTAGCACACCTACCAAAATGATATTTAGTTAAATTATATGTATTTAATCAGTTGTTTTTAGCATGCACAATTATGAAAGCTCAGGGAGATCTACAGTAGTCCTGTTATTTTGATATTTGATCAATTTTTTTAGGACTCCTCAGGTAGATGCACAAGGTATCTTTTTTCATTTGCAGCAAACTTTCAATTACATAGTCAATGGATTTCTAATCCGAGATGTAATTAACTGTCTTCCAGTTGTGATTTGTTACAGAAATGAGCTTTGAATGAGTAAACTAAATACAGATAAATGCAAAAAGCGTTCATATACTCTTGGGTAGAATATATTGATTTAATGAGTTTGAAATCTTTGTGTCAAAACACTTTTTACTCAGTGCTAAAGATGAGTAAATTTCAAGTTACAGCACATAGGTAAGACTACTATACTGATTACCAAGACAGAAATTACTCAGAATGGCATTTTTCTGCTTTGGGGTATTTAAATTGTCACAACCCTTACACTTACTGAAGCTTTTTGTCAGCCAATTTATCTCTCTGTTTTTTACAGTCCTACAGTAATTATACAAGCACACACTACAGTTAAATACTTCCAGGTGATGCATGGCATTAAATGAAATGTATTATCTTGTGGAGGAATGAGCTGTTGCTCTTTATTAATAAAATTAACTCACTCACTCCAAATAAAAAGTTTAAAAGGCAGCAAGGGACTTCCATATTCATAATGAAGAATGACTAGATTCAGCTTTGGACTTGTCCAGAGGGCAATTCAGATCCATGGCTTAATTCATGCTGAAGCACTAAACCAGAAGTAGGAAAGGAAACAGTCCAATTGGATGCTCCTGAGCCCAAGTGCCCAAAATAAGTTCAGGTATAGACATACATAGACATAGTATGCATAGACATACACAGAAAGTGTCTAGTAACTGGAACATCTTCTCACTGTGTGTGAAAGAGCTGCTGTTCTAAACAGTGCCACTGGTGTGATCTGGTGAGTGATTAGGCAGTCACTAGGGTTCCTCATGGTGTGTTTATTGATCTTGCAGGTGTAAAGCCACCAGATCAATCTGTCTATTCCCCTGCTCTATCTGCAACTATCCTCTAAAACTGGTAGTATAGTAAGAAAAGTTCGGTGAAACAGTCAAGGTGGAAATAGTTAAACTGGTAGCTTAGCTGAGTGTTCTAGGACCTAAATGCATGTACTCAAGCTGAACTATAGGAAACTGTGAGGGTGGCAAGGCATCAGAAGAGGGGAAGGTCAAACTAGGAAGTCAACTTAAGAGCCATAGCAAGACCAGGAGTTGGATACAAGAGCAAATAATAAACAAGTGCAAGCACCAGCAAGATGCCCAGGAAGAGAGCCAGCTCCAACAAGAGGCTCTCCCCCCTTTTAGCTCTCTGCCCCTAGTAGGGCCCAGTGACGAATCTGAGGCCAGAGCATTTAGGAAGGTGCTCTGAACTGAAGTTCTGATGGCCCATCACATAGACCCAAAGAGCAGAGGGAAGGGAATTTGTGCAACAGAAGATGCACAAATGTGACTCACATTGGGTGATAGCCGACATTAGTTATACTCAGAGTAGATCCACTGAAATCAAAGGTTCAAGAAGTTAAAGTCCACTGAATTCAATAGGTCTGCTTGCGTATAAAGTTGGATACCATGCAAAAAGGAATTCCATACATTTCCAAAGAAGATGATGCACTGCCTGCAACCTGCATAGGAACCACAGGTGCTATACCAGCCTGTCTGAATCTTAAGATTTTCTCCAAACCCCTTTTATAGAGATAAGTTATGCTTCTGCAAATGCCCTCTTAGACAGTTCACTTCCAAGGTTCACAGATCCTGTTTGTATTAAAATTCTCTTCACACATACAACTGTTCTTTTGACAGAGATGCTTGCATTATAAGCATGTTTCTCAAATTTATTTCTCTAAACAGTTAAAAAACAACAACACTGTTTATACTGTAGGGCAAGAGAGAAGATCATGAGATATGAATAGAAACATAATGCTTCATAATTAAAAATGCTTTAGTTCTGCAGTCTCTCATGAAATTATATGCTCTGCTAGAGCAAAGAAACATGTCTTTAAAAACATCATTAATGAAAAGTGGAATATGCCTTCCTCTGCACAAAGTTAGCTTTCAACAGATTTTCATCTGTCTCTGAAAATTAATGAAATGTTAGATTTAGAAGTGGGGAAAAAAATGCTGGATGGATTACATTAAACTTAGCAAGATGTATACACCAAATTTCATTTTGCAAAATGAATATGGACACCAATAATGCTTGCTTGCCATGTTGCAGTGTGCCCTAAGGTACAAATTCTACATATGGTGGGAGCAGGACTTGGACTTATGCAAATGCTCCTCCCAACAGTGCAAAACATTTGGAATGAATTAATGCCAATGCATGTACATTCATATATGAGTGTTCCCTCACACTTATAACAAAGGAATATATGGCTCACATAGGTGTAAGTCTTAAAGGATGATGTATAATATAAGAAGCAACTATAAATTTTATTCTTTTGGCCAAAGTGGATGAAATTTACAGGAGTAGGCACCCCTCCAGGGTGAGTTAAGCCAACCAAATTCTAGACAAACAGGTTCAGGGGCTTTTCATTGGAGAAATAAAAGAGATTCCCTTCCATATTCCATACTAATTTCAAATTGGGTGATGGGGAGTGGGAGTTTGTCTCTTGTTCTTTCTTACCGTAACTTAATTAAGAGATGGCAAAGTGGTGTGTACCTTTGCTTGCAGATTTTAAAAACTTTGCTGCACCACACAGGCCTTTTCAACGCTAGAGGTTACAGGCTCTGACCTTGCCCACCTAGCAGTTTGAAAGCATGTCAAGTGCAAGTAGATAAATAGGTACCGTTCTGGCGGGAAGGTCAACGGCGTTTCCATGTGCTGCTCTGGTTCACCAGAAGCAGCTTAGTCATGCTGGCCACATGACCCGGAAGCTGTCTGCGGACAAAAGCCGGCTCCCTTGGCCTATGGAGCAAGATGAGCACCGGAACCCCAGAGTTGTCCATAACTGGACTTAACGGTCAGGGGTACGTTTACCTTTTTACAGGCCTCTGATAGGTCTTTGAATGTGAGGCTTCCTACAACACTGCCCATGCAGTTCTGAAAAGCTCTGAGTTTTGTTTTTAAAGCAAAATGTAGTATGGCGGGGGGGGGGGCTAAAAGGAAGTTTTCAACATTAAAAAAAAACCCTCCGCTGCTGTTCTTTATCAAAAGACAACCCTGAACTTTGCTCATGAGGCAAAATTTTGGACAGCATCACTTCTTGCAAAGCCCATGGTCCTAGAGAAACACAGAGATATAGGGAAACATAGAGCTGGAAGTTCAGAAACAACAGAATGACAGAGTAATACAAAGCTTTATGGGGTCTTGATTTGACTTAGGTTGTTAACATCACACTTTGACACAGGAGGGGAAGGGGAAAGACTCCCAAGTCACCCTAATTTACCTGGTTTAAGAGAGAGGCAGAGACACACACAGAGAGAGTTGGCGCCTATGATCCGCTTCCCCAGCACATAAAGCATGAAATATTTGATGAGAGGGCTGTTGTTGGCAATGGAAGAGGACTTGTGATGATGTGCCAGCACAGCTGCATAAGCTCAGGCTATGGCAAGAGCTACGATAGCTAATTCTTCTGTTCCATTTTACTGCAATCCTTGACTGCAGTTGCCTTTTTCGCTTACTCTCCCCATTCTTGCTTTCTGCAACACTGACTGGAGTTCCAAAGAGAGCTGGGTTTTGTTGTTGTTAAAGCAGAGCAGTGTCTTTTAAACACTTTTATTGGGGTATTTGGGGGGGGGATTGTATCCATATATCCCAGCTTTTCCCCAAGGAGCTCAAGGAAGTGTACATGGTTCTTCCCCTCCTCATTCAGTTGCCACAGCAACCCTGTGAGGCAGGCTAGGCTGAGAAGCAGCGACTGGCACAAGATCACCTAGTGAGCTTCATAGCCGAATGGGGATTTGAACCCTGGTCTCCCAAGTCCTAGTCCAACTATTATACCGCACTGGCTCTCATTAGTGTCTTTCTTTAGCTCTTTGAACGCTGCTCCCTCACTCAAAGCACTGAGATTGGAAAGCATTGGTGCAATCATTCCCTCTGATTGCAAACTAGACCTGTTGTGAAGGAGTTCCCCCTTCCAAAAGTCAATAGAACAAACCACACGAGAAGATGACAAATATGAGCCATTCAACAAGGGAGATTCAATTTATGGAAGGGGATTCAATTTTTGGAGTGAAAAGGGACCATCAGCTCTGCTCTACGTGTCTGTAGCCTTAACCTACCATAACATTTATAAGTATGTTCGGGGGTTTCCTTTTGAATTCATTTATAATTATCAAGTGTGTTATCATCTATCTATCTATCATCTATCTATCATCATCTATCTATCATCTATGACATTTCACCTCATCCCTCCGTATCCTAATGGTGTTGGGAGATGTTCTTTGCTTCAGATTTCTATAAACCTCCATGGGTGTCCACACAAACACCCCAATGCTAATTTAAGGTATAACCTGACTGTGCGGTAAGATAATTGCATGAAATGAATAGCACATGATGCAGCCGAGTAAAGTAGCCGAGTTCACACTAGAAAACCCCCATTTCAGGTTCTGTAAGTGCTATGATCCCTGAAGTTTACTGATATACTTATTCTTCTGGTTATTACTAAAGCAAGTTCTTGCCTCCCCAGTGAAGCCTTCATTTGCTCTGCTGTGTGAAGTCATTGCCAATATTTCAGAAATGATTCTGGGCTGCTATTCTGACTTACCACTGTGCTGCCTTCATGACAGATGGTGTTCAGTAATGCAGAGGACATGGAAGAAAGTGAGTTGTAGATGTGTGTTTTCATTTTCTCTAATGCTTCAGTCTGGGACAGTATACAAGAAGTTTAAGCTTCCATGAAATAGTTTCTGCCTTCCTCTCTCTCTCTATTCATATACCAAATATATTGAAGCATCTAATAGTTTCAGTCGATGCCTACTAAATATTTATTTGACTGTGCATCCAAAAGTTAAAGCAAAACCAGCTGCTGAATTAAAGCTCATTATATGCCCAGGACTGTGTCAACAAAAACTAAGAATGTCTGATGCAACAAACAGAATATAGCATTTCTAGGATTCCCAAATGGCAACTTAATTGCATCCATTTGTCATCAGATGCACAGGTTTTTGCTCAGAACCTTCATAACAAATAGGAAATGTCACCAGAAATGTTGACAGAAGGTTAAGAATTACAAGATTCATATGAAACAATCTAGCAACAAATTATTGCAGCAATTCAGCAATAAATTATATAGGCAATGTAAGTGCAAGCAGACATGGTAGCTGTTTAAAGAGGCCAAAGAACTTTAGGGGGAAATATTCTTTCCAGAGACATTTGGAGAGGGACACTGTGTATAGGTGGTTTAAATGCTACTATTAGAAGCCTCCAAGTGAAGATGGGTGCTTGATTTTAAAGGACAACATACATACGGTGAGTACAGCAGAAACCTGGTACAATGCAAAGAAGCAGTGGTGCATGGTTATCTCTGTATACAAGCTCTATAGGAAGGAGAGAGAGAAGGCATATTGGGGAAAGTGTCACTCTGGACATCAAGGAGGACAAAGAGTCAAACAAGCTAGAAATCTCAAAAGGGGGGAAATTTCTGCACAGAATTACGGGATTCGACTTCCGCTTGAGGCGCTGCGGAAGATGGCTGACAATACCATCTCTCCAGCTCCCACGGGGTAATTAGAGGCTGAGATGGGAGTAATCAGCCTCCCAAATTCTTCCCAGGGTAAGGGAAGATGCAGTCTCATCTGCGGATGCCCAATAAACCACCCCCAAGTTCGTAAAGAAGGAGGGGGTGGGGGCACTGGATGGAAAGCCCCCGAGGGAGTTCGGATCTTCTGGATGCTGTCCCCATGAGTGCACCAAGTTCCATTACTTAAGATGAAAAATTGGATTTAAGTTTTGGACATGCTTCAAGTGAGGAGGGGGAAATTAATCTGCCAATTAAGCCAGCCACTGAGGTGCCAAAAGAGACGGAGTGGAAGAAAGATAACATGTAAGTTGGTATCTTGGAATGGAACGGAAAAGAAGGGGGGGCTAAAGCCTTTTTTACTATTATACTCTGATTTATTATAATACTTTGCCAAAAAACAACAACCAGAAGAACCGCTTACATTATTTATAGCGGGTGGTGATAGCAGCTCCAAAAGTTATTTAGAACTGGGTGATCTGAAATCTTTGAAATAGTCCTGAGGAACCTTGAGGCATAGGTGAAGAAATCACAGAAGCCCTGCAATACAGGAATTGCCCAGGTCTGGTTTATACTATGCCAACAACTTTACAGGTTTGTGCCTACGTTGTGGTTATGTTACCACATAAAGCCCTGTCAGTTTGCTTGCTTGCTTATTAAATTTGTATACTGCTCTTCATCCAAAGATCACAGGGCGATTCTCAAAATCATAATTTAAAACTGCCTCTAATGAGTCAATGCTAAAATAGACAGATGGTTTCTAAAACTACCACCTCCCATGCATTTTCAGAAGGAATAAAGAGCAAGAACATGTTTCTTTGTTGAAGCTCAGTATATCCTATTCTGAGGCAAATAAGCAATTTTCAGTCTCCTAATTGGTTTGAAGTACCTATTCCTTTAGACCACTAAGGTAATGATGCAAGGTAGAATCAACTGTTGTCCTACAGCTGACAATGTCTGGCTATTGAATTTCTGCCTGCTTTCAGTTCTGAAAGCTCTTAAAGCATATGGATAGTCTGTAGGGCTCAAATAAAATGCAGGAAAATGGGCATTTCATAAACAATTCAGCTCCCACAAACTGCACCACATTTGCTGATGGTGGCTGTTTCTGCAATCCCTTGCAACTGGATCAATGTTTTTTTGTGTTCTGTTCATAACACCTTTGCTTTCAGCATCACTGGATGATAATTGCCTAGTGTGGATCAGAACACAGGAGTAATTGTTTTATAGGAAATCTCCTTGTGTTATCAAATAAGCTGCCTTAAATATGGGGGGGGGGACTTAGAATGAGAAGTATGGTAAGTAGCCTCCACATAAATCTTGAAAGGCATTAAAAGAACTTATAACAGAATTAAGACAACATAAGCTTGTTAATTTAAGCAATAGCCTCACACCTGTGTTTTGCAAGGCTTGCATTGCAAACATCATATGGCTTTAGATGTTCTGTAAGAGGCATTCTGCTATTTAATGCTACCAATCTGGTGTGTTTTGTGTGAACCTTTAAGAAAAGCTAGCAAGCCACCTCTAAGCAATGGCAAGTGGCAATTCAATAGATGTCGTAGAAAATCTGCCACAGGTAGTAACTGGGTGCCTGTAGAATAGCAGCTATTCTTGACTTGGAAAGTGGCCTGTAAAGGGGTAAATTCTACAAAAGTGGGCTGTGTAGACAAGCCTTGCAAAATGGCTCCCATCAAAGAGTCCTACTACTATACAAATGTATAAGGCTTGTGCACAAAGAATGTCAAGGATTAAAATAACGTGTGTGAGAGAAATGGACATTCGGAGTTCCCTGAGGTGCACAGCAGTATTGTGTGGTTTTCTTTGAATCCTGACGAATGCTGTTTTCCCTCAGTTACCCCACCTATAACTCCCGCACATCCAGAGAGCAGGTTGACTGGGTGTATGCCATGTCACATCCTTAGACTGACACACTATCCCAGGTGCAATCACTTTCCCTGAGGATCCCTTGTCCAGAATCCTAGAGCCAGCTGAAGAGATTACGACGACTCCTGCAGCATTTGGGGGGGGGGAGTTATGGCTGCAATCCTATGGCTTGGAGTAGGCACAAAAACATGTCTTGAAAAGGTGTCACTTGCAACATATGTGGGGAAAGTAAATATAGTTGTAATCTTAATGTTTGTGGGGGTGCTGGGGTGTATGGAATCAAAAGTGGTTCATCTGCTTCATCTACTGCCCTGCTGGGTTCTCAGTGGCAAGACAGAAGTGAGGCAGTAGAAGCACTTTTATGTTCCTCTGTCCTTTAAAAGGGAAATGTTTGAACAGCAGGATTGGTTTTAAGATCCTTCAGATCTGTGCCTTCCACAGCTCCTTTCCTGGTGGTCCCCCAAGCTACCAATGGCACCCCCACTTTTTGGTGCTACTGACATTGGAGCCCTGATGTTGGTAGGACAAGGCCTGTGGAGGTTGCTTCAGTGGTGGGAAGCAATAATCTCCTTTTTGGAGTTCTCTTTCTCTTTCTCTCTCTCCTCTTGGAGAGGAAGATCTGATACAACCTATATCCTCTGGAGCGCCCTCCCAGGGGCCATAGAACTGCAGGGTCAGCAATGCACATCTCTGAATCCAGACCTCTGTTTTGTATTTATGGTGTTTGAAAATAATTTGAAAAGGGCAATTGCCAAGTTGCTTACAGGGCTGATAACTCTGTTTAATAAGCCCTGAGACACTGCTCAGCAGGCTTTTATGTTTTTTATTACTCATTTCAGAAATTAAAACACTTTCCAACAAAGATTTGGCGGAAGAAAAACAATCTTTCACCCTCTTGTTAGGTTTCTTTTTAAATTCTAGGGATGCTCTGTTTTCAGCACAGCTGTTTCCTGGTTTGCCAGAAAACTTGCTATTGAAAATAAAAACCTTGCCAACCCACCTAGCTACTTACCAGGGGGAAAAATGCTCAGTCATGTGCCCATTTCCCTCCCGCCCCCAATCTGGCTATTATTTTTAAAGACAGGTGCACAATTCTGGACACAGCTGGCTCTGGTTCTCCTTTATTTTCTGACGAGTGCAATTAAACTATTAGCTAACCTGGCTTTAGAAAGAGAAATAATATGCATCAACATGACAATCCCATCAGCCTGGCAATGAAATCAGCACAACAGAGTCTGCTGCTGTAGTTGCAGGCTGGAAGCCAATATTGGCTTGGGTATGTTGCTGCTAGCAAGAGTGTCTTTATACCTAGGACTTTGCCAGACCCTGAGCTTCTCTTTGCTCTCGTCCACATCTAAGTGAGTGCTGACCAGGTTTGAAGGCCATAGAAACATAATAGTATGCCTGCACTCACACACATAATATTTATATTAATTTATATTATTTCTATAGCTAATAAATTGTTTTTTGATTAATTATAGGGGGGAAATGAGGGGGCACAAACCATGGGAACATAGAATCACAGCAGTGCTTCTCAATGGCCTGTTTGTTGTGCATTCATCCTGTTTTGTTTTCAGGGAGATTAGATCATGTTGCCTATTTAATGAGCGCACATTCAGATTTCATCGCAGGTATGTTAGATGACATTACATCAAAGCAAGTGTTATCTGACACTTTCCGTTTATAGCAATGACATGTATTTCACTCATCTTGTTTTCATTTTTGTAAGCCACCTTAAGTCCCAGTTCAGATGGTGGGAAGACTCCAGTGGACTCTAGATTGGCACCTTTAAGGAAGGCCTTAAAGAGGATTAGAACAAATTCATGGAGGATAAAGCTATCAATGGCTATTAACCCCAATGAATATGTTCTTCCTCCAATGTTCAAAGGCACTTGCTAGAAACTGCTCTTGCACTCAAGTCCTCCTTGCAGGTGAGAAAAGGATGCTCGACGAGATGGACCACTGTCATGCTCCAGCAGGCTTTTAATGCACAAACACCAAATCTCCTTGCTTTGCCTTATGCATCTTCATATCGCAGTAGGGAGCATATACCAAACAAATCTCATTGCCCACTAAGACTCTTATTACTAGGAAAAGATTATTTTGTGCAATATGAGTGCTCTCAAAAAGAAATCCACAGATTTGCAGCAGTATTCAGATGCCCATGTTAAGAAGCTCCCGAAATTTCCCCCACTTGTTCATGTGGGAAACAAAAAATAGCAGTCCCCTATTTACCCAGCAAATCAACGAGAATCAAAGCACATTGATCTGGAATATTTAAAGCTACACCTGTCTTCACCAATCAGATTTTCCCTTGCTGTACAAAGGAGGCAGAACATAGGAGTGTGCATCATAATCACACTCAAAGACAAAATTGCCTTAGAAAGGCCTTGAAATGAGCCTGTAGAAAAATAATTAATCATGCCATGAAATGACTATCATTTAATGATTGGGATTAAACAGAATATTGACATGTGCACTGAAATGCCTAAAATGCTATGTAGAGAGAGAGATTGCAGGGAATAATGAAATGCTTATGAAGTTTTGCTTTTAAATTACTTGCTCGTGTGCTTCAATCATTCCCTTGGAAACTGTAGTATGAATAAGATCACTAATTTAGTTAGATGCAGAAGCCAATTAAGACTTACACAAGTGCATACACAGTACAATATGGAATGTACTTTTGGTCCATTACCAAAATAGCCCTTGTGAACATTCACCTCTGAAATTTACTTAATGAGTATTATTATAATTGTCACAGACTGGGAGTTGCAGTCGTTTGAGTCAAGGTCTAATACTTGAGATGATATTCTTTTATTATCTGCATGTGACGGTTGCTTTAAAACACAAGCTATCTAGGTGACATACAACAACACAGAATAGTAGAAAACAAGTATGGTATGAAAATTGTACATTAAGCAAGACTAAAGAAAAACCTGAATCCGTTCTGAAAGCATGGGTGGGAATATTTTTCAAAGTTGAAGACCACAAAGCTGTTGAGGACCACATACTGGCAGTGAGTGGGACCAAATCCAAAAGCAGGTGGGGCCAGATCACAAGCTGTTATCTATCCATTGCCCCACTGACAATTAGATATTTTCTGGGGTGAGGGGTGCTCCCATTGGTGTCAACTGTAATTGCCACATTGTGGGCATGCAATTTTCCTGAGACCACAGTGCATTCTCCAAGTAGAAGTGCCTGCCTGCCTACAACTTTGTCTTTTAATCTCCCCACGGTGATCCGGAGGATAAGAGAGACAGGGGACAACCAAGAGAGACAGCGGCAGGCTGCCAGGCAGCCATGAGGCCCAACCACAGTGCGTAGTGGTTACAGCATCTTTTGGCTCTAACGCCATGCCAGCAACTGCCTGCAGCTTTCACTTTCCTCTCTGTACCTCCTGCATAGCCTGAGCTATGGCAACCCCGTGTTTGTGGTGAAATTTTGTCTGTAGTTAATTACTGATGTCATGGACATTACCATCTTCTTTATCGGCCATTTCTCTGCTCTGAACTGAGCCCACAAACTGACAACTTGCACTGGCCAGTGGGAAGTGGCACAAGACAGATCTCTCCCAAACCATGACCACCTTCCACACAGAAAGAGACACATGCCACTCAAATGAAAATACTGCAGATCCAATCTGAATATGGGGAATGATGTAGTAACTGCATAATGATGACATTGTGTCACAGCATTCCAACACCTCTCCCCTAAAAACACCAGTAACTATAAATGGTTAAGAGAACCCAATCACCTATTCTGCCATTGACATTATGTTTTCTACACAATGAATTTTTTCAGAATGCCCCTATGACAGTGACAGCAGACTCTGGAAGGGTATTGCACTTTTCCACATGGGGTATTCTACATGTCAGCACCAAGCCAGCCATGTGGTTCACTTCTTAGGAACTGTTTTGAGGGGGGGAATCCCCACAGAAACTTGCTCCTATTACTTCCACTGTTGAGTTTCAGGCAAACTGCTAAGACTTTTTCCCACCAAGCATCTTAGCATTTTAGTGTATATTCTGTTATTATAAAGAAATTAATAAATAATATTTCTACAAACAGTTGTACAGGGAGCCAACTATGATTAGATTTTATGCTGCTTATTCATTGGTTTTATCTATCAATGACTGTTTATCGCTAGCTTCAGTACTGTTTCGCTATTCAGTATCGCTATTCAGTACTGTTTGTAAGAGTGTACTGCAGCTGTTGATTTCACTTTGTTGCTGTATTTTTATGTTCTGTTTATTTAAATTACTGTCCATCATTTTCTAAGCTACCCTTCAATTCTTAAGCCTTTCTTCATAAGAAAAAGGCTCCATAACCTTTGTACAAAACAAAGTCTCTCTTAATTAATGAATGCACACAGTACCCAGAAGCTCCACAAACTAATTAAGAATTAATTAAGGCTATTTAAAAGTGCAAATTAATATTAAAGAGTCCAGATTATAAAATACAGTAAGCAAAAACCCTACATTTTCTCCATATGCAATTTTATCCTTATTCTTACTGGGCAAAGATGTGCATTCATTGCTGCAAAGATGTGTCGTAATAAACTGTCAACTGGAAGGCATCAGATCAAACTAGAAATCTAGAATTGTTGACTTGATCAGTTCCACTTAAAGCGAAACGCAGACTGTCACAAATCCAATTCATGGTTACCATGGCAAATCAAAGTACATAGTGCAACTCAAGCTGGGAATCATTATCCAAACATACAATTATATATTCAATCTTCTTCAATTATTGTCTCAATTATTTCCCTTGCAAATTAAGGTGCATAGAACAAATGCATTTATATCATCACACAGAAGCACACAATGCTAGATTGTACAGCTACTGTAGCAATTGATATTATTTTGTCAGCTTTTAATGAGACCGTTAATACAAAACTGTTGTAAGCAAGAAGTTCATAAGATAAATGCTTCCAATATCGACACTCAGTTCTGCTATTTCTCTGAGTCTTTAAATACAATGGCACTCCAACGTATTGTGGAACTTAACAACAACAAAAACCTCTTAACCATCCATAAGATGCAGTCTCTAGTTCCCTACAGACTGTCAGTTGTTGCAGATGTCGCATTTCCAATGATGCTGTCCTGCAGCAGTTTTATGGATGCATGCAATGTGTTGCTACTTACCACATTTGTATTCCACCGTTCTTTCAAAGACTTCAGTTGGTATTTGCAGGGTTACCTTATGAGTAGGATTTGCTTTGCAAGGTTGTTGAGAGCATGAGAGGAGAACTGGAGTCCCATTTAAATGACTGCTTTGTCATGCAGTATTGTCCCAAGAGTCAGTGCATAAAAACTGATTTCACTAAGTGGTAATTTGTAGGACAGACCATCTTCCTTCGGGCTAAACACCAGCAAAATGTGCCAAGTAGAACCTTGGCATAACCACTCTCTCAATACTCAGAAATATTACCTGATGGTAATAATGTTCTCTTCCTGCATGCTACTGTATGTCCTGCAGAGTACAACTGGGCAATGGCTTCAGATAGAACTCCTAGTTCTAACCAAATAGATGTGATGCTGGTCGAAATCGCTCATTAAACAAGATGGCTGTCCTCCAAGGTGCATTTCTCAGGTTTTTTGTTGTTGTTTAGTCGTTTAGTCGTGTCCGACTCTTCATGACCCCATGGACCAGAGCACGCCAGGCACCTCTGTCCTCCACTACCTCCCGCAGTTTGGTCAAACTCATGCTGGTAACCTCGAAAACACTATCCAACCATCTCGTCCTCTGTCGCCCCCTTCTCCTTGTGCCCTCCATCTTTCCCAGCATCAGTGTCTTCTCCAGGGAGTCTTCTCTTCTCATGAGGTGGCCAAAGTACTGGAGCCTCAGCTTCACGATCTGTCCTTCCAGTGAGCACTCAGGGCTGATTTCCTTCAGTATGGATAGGTTTGATCTTCTTGCAGACCATGGGACTCTCAAGAGTCTCCTCCAGCACCATAATTCAAAAGCATCAATTCTTCGGCGATCAGCCTTCTTTATGGTCCAGCTCTCACTTCCATACATCACTACTGGGAAAACCATGGCTTTAACTATACGGGCCTTTGTTGGCAAGGTGATGTCTCTACTTCTCAAGATGCTGTCTAGGCCTGTCATTGCCCTTCTCCCAAGAAGCAGGCGTCTTTTAATTTCGTGGCTGCTGTCACCATCTGCAGTGATCATGGAGCCCAAGAAAGTAAAATCTCTCACTGCCTCCATTTCTTCCCCTTCTATTTGCCAGGAGGTGATGGGACCAGTGGCCATGATCTTCGTTTTTTTGATGTTGAGCCTCAGACCATATCCACATAAACACATGTTGTATATGTCTATAGCATTACGGAGAAATTTACTTGTGGTTTTGACTCAAGCTATATAAATAACTGCTGTAGTGCGGTGTGTTGCTGTTTGGGTTCCAGCCCCTTCATTCCAGGGTTCTGTGTCTACTGGGCATACTCTACCCTAAACAGTTCAGCTGCGTTTGGAGGGGGGGAGGGATCCTATTTAAGTCCCCACCCCCACCCCCATTTTTTGTAGTTCTGCAAACCTTGGCATTTCCCCACACTTGCTGATTCCTACGACTTATGGATGGGTGCTGCCATTTTGACTACATAAAGCAATATCATTCAGCTCCTGAACACAGGAAATCGAGGGAACAACCATGCTGTCCATCAATGTTGTTTACAAACAGAGTGGAAGAGTGCAAAGTGCTTGTCCTCCTTCACTGTAATAATGCAAATATGCTTTGTTACGGAGCAAAAAAGCTACAGTAGCAGAAGAGAATGCAGTAAGGAAGGCTGTTCAACTAGTATTGAAATGCTAGCCTCCATTTCAGGAAGCCTTGAAGCTGCTTAGCGAACATGCTACCAAATTGGGCTGAACACAAATCTTAGGAGCAGAACAAAGGACTAGAGTGTTCATCCCAGCAACATGAACAATAATTGAAACTAGGTGTGATATAAAACAGAGCAGAAGAGAGCTAAAGCTTCCTAGTTCACAGTAAGGCTTTTCTAAAATGCACTTTCCTTCTAACAAGACTCTAGCAGTGTTTTTATGCAATGTGCTTGCTTTTAGTCAATCCCCGCAGATGGATTGTAATAACAGCCCCAGGTACTAGGGTACATGATTGACCATCTTCCTGCTCCTGAGATTCTCTGAAGAACCGTTGCCTGAATCCAGAATCAGTTTCTCACCTCTAGGGTGGATGCGCATGTATGGTCTGAGTCATTGTCAAAGCAGCAGTATGATGAAGTAATTTAAAATGCAGCTACCCTTAATGCCTGTGACAGATGGATATAAACAGTGACTGTGAGCGCTATACAGAGTCACTTTGGAGCTTTCATAAGGACAAATATACAAAAAAAATGAAAGATAAATTGTGAGACAAGTCCCTTATCTATGTAAACTCCAGCCTGGAGACCTTTTCATAGCTTCTTCAGATGATCACAAGGGGTCATCCTTCAGTGCAGTCACAGACAGGTTTGTTTCCCTCAATTTTATATTCATTGCCACATTTTCCCTGCTCACTATCAAACTGCAGGCCTGTCTAGAATATGAAATGCCATGCTTTTAAATGCTTAAAGTGAATCTGGCATCCTTTACGGTTCTCGCTATGGATTTGTTCTGGTGATCAAGTCAGTTTACCCATCCACCCAGAGCTATTTCTAATATCAGGCTGGCAGATAAGAAAAGATCAGGATTCACTTCAGAGTTACCTTTTAAATGGAAATATTTATTCATGTGGAAATGGCCAAAGATGAAAGAATTATTTTTGAAAGATCATGCAGTCCTCTAGGAGAAGACTCAGAAAACTAATTATGGTGTGCTGAGGATACCACCCAAGAGAATAGTTTTATAATTATTTCATTTTAGAGGGATGGTATATATTGTTATGAATGAATGCATAGCATACAGAGATGAGCCTCTTGCGTCAACGTGCTGTGACCGGAATCCCACACCATCATCAACTCGTTATTATAATTAATAGAAATACTCGCTCTTAGGAAAACACAATCCTACAGTGTTGCAATCTAAAAAAACAGTCATGGGATTAAAGAAACAGGGTTCATAGAAAAGGGAAAACAGAGAGTAAAAGAAAGGAAAAGAGTTAAAGAGTGCAATAACAACCCAGATATAGGAGAGAGGTAAAATGTGACTTTTTAAAGTCAAGCAAAGAGGAGAACAGCCAATATTCATAAGGAGGGAGTTCTTCCATATGGTTCGCAAGTGAGAAGCAAAGAGAAAGAGTGGAGGTGCTCAGTGGTAGAGCAATGCACACAGAAGGTCCCACCTCCAGTGCCCGGCAGTTCCAGGTAGGGCTATGAGAGAACCCGCCTGATACACTGGAGAGCCACTGCCAATCAATGCAGGCGATTCTGAGCTAGATGGACCCATTTTCTGACTTGGTCTAAAGCAAAAGAGAGTGAAGGAATGAGAAGAATGGTGAATGGAGGAGCCAACAAGGAGAACACAGAGCAAGCACCAAGCACCGGAGTAGAAGCAAGAAGAGAAGACCATGAAGAGATTTAAAGTGAAGGTTGCAGTCATAAGCACTGTTCTATTAAATGTATGTCCTATTGAACATGTAGGATTCCTCCTGCATAGACATGCATGGGATTGCACTGTCATAAAGTTTAATATGAGTAAACAAAGCAAAGATAGCTATGACAGTCCACACAATGAAAAATATCCACATTAGAGTAATACTTTTAGTTGGCAAGCCAGATTCCACGTTATTTTGGTTGGACAAACAAAGGTATTGCCGTAATGTGGATTTCCCCCCAATTAATATGAAACACTAGAGGGAGCCAGTGAAAGAAAACAAACAGAGGGTGTAGTATTTATTAAAGTGCAGTGAAAGAAAAATTAAATGAGCAGAGTAGCCGATATCAGAAATAATAGATTTAATAGGGTCAGGAATAAATAAGTATTTTTGATGTTGAGTGAAGACCTTTTCATTTGCCCAAGGTTTTCATATGCTGTGTTTTATCGGGTTTTAATCTGGTATTTGTGCTCATCCATGGTTTTTCTCTTCCTTTTATTGTCTTCTTGTATTTATTGTAGGTGGGTTTTTTTATTCGTACTTTAAACTCATTAGATACTCCAAGAGGTTGTGACTCAAATAATGAGTTAGAAAACACACACAAGTAAATGCGTAAAAGAAATTGCAATAACCACCACAAGATAGAATAAGATTTGCAGGCAGAGTGAGAGCTATAGATAGAAGCACTAGAAAAAAGGATGAACTTTAGAAATGATAGAGAGCGGGATGACAAACCTTAGCTAAAGCAGTAATGTGACCCAGAAAAGACTAAAAAATAATCCCCAACTCTTAACTTGCTATGAAGATTGACGGTTGGTGTTGTTCTTTTGAAAGAGAGCAGCAAGATGGCCTCAAAGACATAACAAGGAAGGTTAAGATTGTCACTTGGGAGGAAGACACAATTTAGGATGGTGCCAACAGATGCTAAAAGACAGTACTACCACAGAATAGCCTCTTTTTTCTTTACATTTGACTTTTATGAAGCTCCAGCTACTAGTGAGGCTTTGTGTTCTGAAGAGCAGAACTCTTGAGACTGAGTAGTCATAATATTGAGGTACTATGAATGATGAATCTGTTGATTTCAGTTTCTCGTTTCTCCACATTTCCACAGAAATTTGTGATTTATGATTTTTTTAAAAAAATCATCATGAAAATTTGTCAGCATGTTAGTGCAAATTTCTCCAGATATACACATTTTTATGTAGCTTTGACAAATATAGATATTTTTGCAAATATTTTCCTGGAGAGATAGCATGTAACCCAGGGAGAGTGCAGAAGGTTGGCTAAGGAGAGCAGAGAGTCACATTCAGACAGTGTCATAAACCACTGAGATCCCATGCTTATTGTTGTTCCCTTCTAGGAATGCTAGATCCCAAGTCTGGCTTGTGCAGCTATGTCACAAATGTTGGGGGGGGGGGGAGCTCAAATTTCATCTCATCCGCTTCCATTACTGTCAATGTACTATTCATTATGATTTCATCAGGATTAATTAACAAGATTTGGGGTAATATGAGGCACATATTTGGTATGCAAATCCAAATCAGTTGTACAATTGATGTTTCTGTGCAGCTGGTACTCTGTGTGTTGATAGTCAGGAGTACAGATAGCTTATATTAGGCTGCACCAGCTGTCTGTTGCTAGCTTGTTGGCTTTCTACTACTGGATAACGATGAGGTGGCTCCGATTACTGCCAGCGCTGGCTCCAATGGCTCTTCTTGCTGGAAAACCAGCAGGCATACAAACATCCAGAATTGGCAGTTGGGTGATTTAAATAAGCGTAGCAAACCATAGAGGATTCACTCAGCGATACATTGAATAAAATGTTGAAATGTACTTAGTTCTGCTTCTTTCCAAGCAATAGCCACTCTTTGTAGTTTGAATGGCGTCAATACATAATGGAGAAATTTTAATTACTCAAAGTCACCTCACGGATTCTTGGATATGTATCTGTTTCACTGGACTCCACCTCCCATCAGCCCCAGCCGTTGTGGCCAATGGTCAAGGATGATAGGAGCTGTACTCTGGCAACATCTGGAGGGAACCAACTTGGTTACACAAGATCTAAGATGCTTTACCTGTGCTAGGGACAGACAGATCAGTCTAAATTTGTGGTCTGTGGTAATTTGAACACATTGATGTTATATACTGCGCCACCCCATTTCCCAAGTAATGTGCATTTTTTTAAAAAATGCATGAAAAATATAAAGTAAAACTTTATATGTTACATATTTTTGGTATTGTATTGTACATTCCAGAAACCATAATTCAACAGCTTTTTATGTGTTTTTTAAGGCTTTGTAATTTGAAGGAAGTGTCAGATTCATCAACAAAGCTTAAATCTGGACACCATGAATATGGACTTGTCTTTACTGAGACAACATGTACAGCCATGTGTTATTGCAATTGATTTAAGTTCCTCAGTTTAAGATGTGTGCAATACTGTTTTTATAGGCATTAAGCTGTGTTGCTACTCTGAGACACTCAACAAAAATGTCAACAAATTCCAGCCATAGAGGAAGTTTTATGTTGTTAGTAGACATAGATTTCCACTGGGAGTCAAACAACTATGTAGTTGTTAGAGTATAACAGTGCTGATTTAAGTTTAAATGGCTGTATTTGGAATGATGACTTCAAAGTGAAAGGCCCTGAAGTCCACTGTAACAAGTATCTCCCCATGTGCTATTTTTGAGAAAATGGTGCATCTTTTCAGAAATGGAGGGCACAATCCACCAAAGCCAAGTATTTTGAAGAAACACTGATTTCGGTGGGAGAGTAACAAACATATATTTAAACTCCCCTCCATCCCATTGTTTTTAAAGGGTTTGATTATGGTGGATGTTGCCCTTAAGGTTCCAAAAATGTTCCAGAGGATGAATAAATGAAAAACAAAGGGAAAGCATCTGACATGAAAATGTAATAGCAGCCAATGAAAGAATGTGGTCTGTAAAGAATGCTTAAGAGGGGTTGCTTGGATTATAAATTTAGTGCATTTGTACCATACCTTTTGCACATTTATCTAAATAATGTCAGGCACTGAAACAGGTTACATTAAGTACGCATCTGTGCTGTGAATCCAGAATGGAGCTGAGGTTTGCTTAGCTAAATCATTTTTTGTAGGTTTGGCAGCTGAGAAGGACTTAGTTACTGATAGGTTCTCTCCCCCCCACCACACTTTTTTTTCCCTATCGCAGCTTCCTCAAATGGGTATAATAAATGGAAAGAGCATACAGATTCCAAAGCAGCAAATGCATTAAAGAAGTGACTGAATCCAAATGCCAAGGACGCTACAACAAGGTGGAAAGGGGGAAGGAGGCTAAAGGAGAAGCATCAGAGTAATTAGACCTGACCATTTATAATTCACAGGTGTTAGAATGTGAGAGGACTACATTTTTGCATGGGGTGATATTTAGATCGATATTTCAAAGGGCAACTGGGAAGATTTTTTTTTGCAGAAAAGGAAAAGAAAGTAGGATTTCTAGCAGCAAGTTCTTTTGATGCCACCAGAGGATATTTGCATTTAAGTTTAAAGCCTAGGACACTTCACACTTTATGCAATTATCATATTTACTGCAGTGAATACTAGTGTGACCCTACTTTAGTGGTGGAGTAAACACCTGAAGTGTGAATCTCTGTCAGGAGCAAGCTGGCAGTAAGTCACACAGTGCAAGTTCGAGTTAACTCTTTATTAACTGTGCTCTGCACAGACTTGACAGAGTGTCAGGTCTAATAAGCACAGCAGCTCTTCTATGCTAGTTCTTGCCCCCATGAAGCAGTTGCTGAGACTGAAGGTCCCTGTCTTCTCACAGATGCCCCAAAGATCACAAAGATGGTGCCAGCTAAGTCTTTCTGGGAATGCTGTTCCATAACATAATTCACCTAGGTCCATCAATTTCCAAGGGAAGGCTGACAAAAACTTCTGCTAGAGATCCCTAGTGAGCAGACAATACTGAGCTAGTGGTAGGACTCCATAGAAACAGTCTTCTATTTTCATGTATGTTTGGTTAATGTTGTGTTTAGGATTTTGGAGATTCCACTACTAAAAGCAATTGCCAGCTGGTCATCGTTGCATCCAGTTACATGGTATGTACTTATTTAAGCTCGGACCCTGATATTTTAATTGCTAAGTGTTGGCTGTCACTATTGAAAATGTCATGCAGATGGGGAGGGAATACTTTGTGTAGTTTATAATATGCAGTGCATTACAGAGATTTGAATGTATTGTCACCTACTTTAAGCTTCTGATTTGGCTTTATATTGAGTGTTCATGCTTCTAGACCACACGTCCAGGTGTCAAATACCTTCTTTAAAAATTGAATGGAAGCTTACCTCTCTTTATACGTATCAATTTTCTGCAGGCAATTGTTCAACCCAGAAGATGAGGTGAAGATGCAACTGGAATCTGATACATCACTACAAACAAACAAAATATTACAAGTGTGATACGGCATTGATGAAGGGATTCCATTTCTGACTCTTTCTCATCTATGCCAAAAACCATAATAGATTGGTGAATAGCTTCATTTAAAAAACAAAAACAAAAGAAAGCCCCTTATGACATTCTGTGGCATTTGCACAAAACTACCCCCCCCTTTGAACAGTATTTCACAAGCTGCACATCTTTTATTCCTGTCAACGGCAGTATCATAAACCCCAGATTCTCCATAGCTGGATCACCAAGCAAACACTTTTAGCTTGATAAAAAGATATAAAAGGTAGCGTAGGTGGGTGGGTAACACACCTTCAACTTAGATTTTAATCGTGCAATCCTGTACATGTCTACTAAGAAGTAAGAAATGAGTCAACAGGGACTTACTCACAAGTAAGTGAATATAGCAGCCTAAATGATACAGAGGTGTATCTAGGGTCCCTTGCACCATTGGCAAGGAGCTGTATCAGCACTTGGCGGTGCAAGAAGGATGAGAATCTTCTCTTGTGTTTGATCTCACTACAATAGTAGTGCTGTAATGCCACACACAAATACATCATATACTCCATAGTCTGACAGGTGATTTTTGTGCCCCTGGCAGGGCACAGTTTCATCAATCCCTAGGGACACTTCTGAAAGCACATAGAACATTTAATAAGACAGAACAGAAAGACAGGCAACTCTCAGCTGTTATACAGTCTCATATACATCCATACGTTCCCATATGTACATTCACTTATACATGCTTAGGCTTGGTTCCAGGCTTAGTTGCAGTAAGGGATGGGAACTAGGAGGTTAAGTCAAACCCATCACAAAAAATGTGGCCCTTGAGAAAGGCAGTATCACTTTTTGGGAGCAGGAGAGCTTCAAACAGCAGAGGGGGATGGAGCTCAAAGAGTGAAGTTGGCAGCAATGTATTGAAGGTAAGGAGTTTGTCCTGAATCTGGGAGTAGACAGAAGCCAAGGAGGGATATCTCAAAATCAGGGTGATGGGAGTGCTGGATTGGTGTGGGGGGAACAAGATGAAACAGTGGGAGACTAGAGAAGAGAATATTTCAGGAGTGTAGCTGAGAGACAACAAGTGCATAGATCATAGTTTTTAAAATAAGAATGATCATAATTATTCACATTCCCCCAAACTCTAGGTGTTGCTTCAAATATATTAAAATGACCTAGTATCACCTGTAGCCTTGGAATAAAAGATACTAGACAAGGGATGAGAATCAAATAAAAATGAAGGGAGGGGGGAAATAAACCCTCTAGGGAAAGCTCCTGAAGAATGACAGTCAGAATGTTTCTGTATTGATTGCAGTGATTAGCTAGGTAATTCTGATGTAGCAGCAGTAAACACGGTTGCTGCATGAAGTACAACTGCACTCCTGAGAAAGTCAACGTAAAGAAATATAAAAGCACTTTACATTTTTACATTTTATTTAATATATTTATATACCATCCTTATAACCACACCCTCAGGGCACCTTACAACAAGCTTACAACAAATTAAAACATGCACAAAACCAATTAAACATCTTACAAATGTATGTGCAGCTAAAACAAATATGAAACTACAAGGCTGGGGAAATTGAAGGGCCTTAGCCTAGCACCAAAATGGTATCAAGGCTGGTGCTAAGTGAGCCTCTCTGGGAAGGCTGTAGCTGGAGTGCCACCACAGAAAAGGCCCTTTAGCTAGTAGGCCATCCAGAAAAGATCTTAAGGTCCAGGTAGGTACATATGGACACATGCATTCTTTGACCTTAAAGACCAAAGCCAGGTATGCTGGAAGTTGGAAAACATCTACATGACAAGAAGAAGAAGAAGAAGAAGAAGAAGAAGAAGAAGAAGAAGAAGAAGAGTAGTAGTAGTAGTAGTAGTAGTAGTTTGGACTTGATATCCCGCCTTTCACTCCCCTTAAGGAATCTCAAAGCGGCTAACAATCTCCTTTCCCTTCCTCCCCCACAACAAACACTCTGTGAGGTGAGTGAGGCTGAGAGACTTCAGAAAAGTGTGACTAACCCAAGGCCACCCAGCAGCTGCATGTGGAGGAGCAGGGAAGCGAACCTGGTTCACCAGATTAGGAGTCCACCACTCTTAACCACTACACCACGCTGGGTCTCAAACAGCCAAGTCCCAGTTAGCAACCTTGTGACTGTGTCTGGAATGAACTAAAGTTTCCAGATCTTCTTCAAAGGTGAGCCCCATATACAATGCATTGCCATAGTCCAGGGTGAGGGAATTTCTAGTCCTCCAGAAGTTGCTGGATTACTACTCCCATCATAACTGCCCATTTGTTGCAAGGGAAGTAATGACTTGGCATTGAATTCTGACTGCTTACCTGAACAAAGGTATATGGAATTTTAATATTGTGGGCCTTTTCTTATTGCAAGAAATTGGAGGCCCAAAATGTGCATTTCATTTCCAGTTAATCTGTTTTTACTGAACTGTGCATGAGGAGCTGAAGGTCTGGGGAATTATTACAATGAACTAAATGAAACCTGACCTTTATCAAGGTTCCTTACTTTGATTATATGTGTCATTCCAACCCAACAACAAGAAGCAATGAGAAGGCAATCAGGAAAGAAACAGAATAAGCATAATATGATACGATGATTGCAAATGCTCCTGAGTCCTGTACTTCAAAAATCTTACATTACTCACAAACTACTTAAGGCAACTTAATCCCATTGATGAGAATTGTGTCAAAATTGTTTATGTATTCATAGAATGAGAAAGGACTACAAGGCCATTTAGTCCAACCTGTTGCCACGGTGACAAATTATCTACCCCACCACCTGATAAGATTTCAAAAACAGGACAATATTGAACAGGTATTTTTTCCCCCCTGCAACTGCATCACTGAGGACAAAAATGTTTATCATAAGCCTTTTTTCTTTGGCTCAGTTCTTCAAGAAATGGAAGCCTTTCATCTTTAGGAGTCACGCTACCTACTCAGATATGAGACTAAATCCAGAGCCTAGTGTTTCACGGAGAACATGAGGAAAGTTTATCTCTTGGTGAAAGATCTCCTAATGACTCCCGTTATTCCAGAACATTTCGTTAAGTGTGTATTGTCCCAAACTGTGTATCTTGTCTAACTTGAGCTACTTGCTCACAATAAGCCCCACTGAAAGTGAAGACAGCCAAGCTGGAGGTGGTGGTGATGTTATCAACACAAGTCTGTAGTGTCACTGGTTCAGCCGCTTTTGTTCTCTCAAAAGAGCTGAGAGAGGGAACAGACAGCTCTATCCTGGGGAAATGGTGCTGTCTGAAGAAGCAACTAGACCAGGGGTCAGCAAGGTTTATCTTGCCTGAGCCGGATCGGTCCGGTGGAGATACCTCTGTGAGCCAGATCGCGAGAGAGAGATTTTTGGCATGTGCATATACTATTTTCGGCATCTGTGTCTGTGCAGACGTGATTTTCAGCACCGCAGAAGTGAGTCCCCGTGCCGTGCCAGTTTAGAGCAGCGCACGAGCGGGCAGTTCAGTTCAGGGGCAGCTTGTAGGCCAGTCAAACGACCTCTGCAGGCCGCTTCTGGCCCATGGGCCTGAGGTTGCTGATCCCTGAACTAGACGTAAGCTGGCAGTAACATCACATCCTGCCACCCCTTTCCTAAATTTGTTATACCCAAATGTTTCAAAACTGTACCAAAATGTATTTTAGGTTTGAAGGCATATAAAATGCACGTATTAGAATAAAAAGAATACAAAATGCATCTGCTGTAACCTACCCTGGGACTTTAAAGTGAAAGGCAACTAAATAAGTAATATTTTGCAGGGCAGGTATGGCAAGAAATAATTCAAATTTCTATGCAAAAATGGGACAAAGGGGACTTAGGAATGAACACAAGTGAAACTGGCATGGCCAAGAAATTGACAAATCCATCTATCTAAATACCTGGTGTACAAGAAAAACTGCAAAGCAAAAGCAAATCTACAATTTAAGAAAATACATTTTACCATGGGCTGTGACTTGTTTACAAATAATAGGAATGTTAATGTCTCAAAGCATGTGTCTCCTTATGATGCTGATATTTAGGTGTAAAACACTGCAGCCCAAGACAAAAAGAATACATTTGTATTTATATTTTATGTCTGGAAAGAGTGATAATAGATTACAAAAGTTTGTGCATATTAGTCCAGGCAGAGGAAGTGCACCCTTATTGGAATCCAGGAAAAAAAATCAAATGAAAAGGAGTGTTTTGTGTGTAGAAAAAATCCTCTAGTCGTGCTATAACTATTTATTTCAAGTTCTTATCATCTTTGTAGAGTCACCTCTCACTCCCCATGACAGGCGCTTCTCCCCCAAATTCATATATCATCATCAGCCACCTTTCAAACTCCTTCAGACTTTGGAGTTGGTATGTGGAGATAAATCTATGAATTTGCTTATTTAAGCAACTTTTGGACAGCTGTTTTTTAGGAAATGGCTGTATGTCATCATTTGGAATCTACATGAAGGTTTAGGTCTTTGCAACCTACTGTTACCATGGTAGCTATCTGTCATCTTAACAGTCTAGCCCAAGATTTATGTGAGCCATATTTAAAAGCACAAAAAAGCAAACAAAACAGAATTCACCTAGTTTTGGACGTGCCATTCACATCCATATTATTCACTATATATTGGCTAACAGCAGGCAAAGGAATGACATGATTCCACAAATTCTAGTTTGACACTTTTTACAAGGTAGCCTGGAGTATCTGACAGCTTTTCCACAAGCTAACCATGTTGACAGACAGATAGATAATTTCATAACTGGCAACCTGTCTGCCAGGGGAGTTTGCCAAATAGCCAGATGTCAGTCGGAATATTTGTGTTCTTGCTTCATTTTCAAGTTCTTTAACCTTTTTTTTCCTTAAAAAAGAGAAGACGTGACAACATACTTTGCTTTCATCGCAATCATTGCACACTAGCATCTCAAGAACATAACAAAATGTTCTATCCGTTTTGCATCTATTACTAGCTAAGTTAGATGCTGTTCCATTGAGAACTGAAGCCACCTATAGGGATGCACAAACCAGTAAATTTTTGGTTGTCTCAGTTTAACATTTTTCCCATCTCAAATTCAGTTATGTACATTTCTGCAGCAATTTGCTATTTCTTTTCTTTTCAGCACCTTACAAAAAATATTCAGCATTTTACTGTGAATTTCTCCTAACAGACACACTTCCATATGCCGTTTTGACAAATTTACACATTTTTGCAAGCAATTTCTCCTAATAAAATGCATTAGGTTATGTTATTTTCACTAATATATTCATTTATAAGCATACTTTACCCTAATATGATGGTTTTGTGCATATTGCTTGGCTGGAGAGCTGCCCTTCAAAATTTAGAAAAGTTTGAATTTTGAAAGATGGCTGTGTTTTCGGAAAGTGTAAATTTCCTAAGTTCAGCTTTAACTGCAAACTGAATCAAATTTCTCCCCAGGTTCCAATCACAAAATGCAGTTACTTGGCAGTAAGCCAATGAACACAATGGGGATTACTTACAAGAAAACATGTACAGGATTGTGCTGCATCAGATGTGTCCCATTAAACTTCATGGGGTTCATGTACTCTGTATAGGATTGCACTATTCTTAATGAAGAAAAACAGCAACATGTGGTCCAATGTGGTTTAGAAGATACCTTTTGCTGCATGTACTGTGCTGAAAGAGCAGACATTACTTGTTGCTGTCTAAAGGCTTCACTATGCCAGCGTAGACCATTTTGGATCCTGTCACTTTGTTAATCATATCCACCAATATGCTTTGACGCTTTCGGGTTTGGAATATAGTTACAAAGATTTAGTTTATATGAAAATGGCTTATCGGCATTATTCCTAAAATTTGCAAGTGATATGTTAACAAAGATGATACAGGCTATTATAGTAGTTGCGATCTGGCATTTGGCTACTGGAATCTTGAATGGGAATGGCAGGAGGTGATGGAAACTGGAGTCGAACATCTGAAGGGTTAAAGATTCTCTGTGACTAACATATATCAACATCTTGGGTAGAGTAGGAATTACAAAGTGTTTTCATCACACCTGCATTTCTGTAGTTTAGTGGAAACCAAAGATCCCCCAGCGTCTTCTGGCTATTTCTTCTCATATGAGAAATTTGCCAATAATAAACATCTAAGGTGCCTTAACTATTAGAATATATATGAGATCAGATCTCATAATGTTAATGACCAGGTAGAGAACCTGGCTGGTGCCTAGGAATTATCAGAAAAGGATTTAGTTTCACAAGCCTTGGTATTTGGTGGAATGTAAGAGAGAGAAAAAGTTGCCTATTGTTGTGGAACTGGTTTTGAGTTACTATCATTACAACATCAGTGACCTATCTCTGGTACTGCTCTGGCTATCAGCTTTTGAAGCAATGCACTGTGGTTTCCTCTATTGCTCTGCTGCTTTTTAAGATACAAGAAAGGTGTTTCAGAAGTGCTTCTTGTTTACTACTGAGCCCCCCTTGAAACTGTTCACTCTATTCTTTGTTTCTAACCATTCTCATAATAAAGCGCTCTCAGCTATGACTATATCTGAATCCAGTCCAGATGTTATATTATGCCAGTTTTTATTTCTTTCAATATTTCATCTTGTATATACACCATTGCACAGTGGTAGAGCATCTCAGGTTCAATCCCCAGCATCTATAAATTAGGAAATAGGGCTCTAGACAAATCCTGGATCCCAAACTGATCCAGGTCAATCCAATATTTGCCTAGAGTGGACCAAGACACCTCCCAGGTTAGGTTTACCTGGAGTGATTCAGGGTTGTCAAAGGGCTTTGTGTTTGGATGACTGCCTGATTAATCAAGATTTAAGCCCCTAATTAAACATGTGATCCACAGCAATTCAATTGGGAGAGGACAAGGAGACATAGGCAAGAGACTCTTGCCTCTCCCTCTTTCCGCTCCTCCTTGCCACATTTAATTAGGTTTAAAACCCTGATTACAAATGCAAAGGTAAAGGACCCCTGGACGGTTAAGTCCAGACAAAGGCGACTATGGGGTGCGGCACTCATCTCCGCTTTCAGGCCGAGGGAGCCAACGTTTGTCCACAGACAGCTTTCCAGGTCATGTGGCCAGCATGACTGAACCACTTCTGGCGCAACGGAACACCGTGACAGAAACCAGAGCTCACAGAAACACTGTTTACCTTCCCGCTGCAGCGGTAACTATTTATCTACTTGTACAGAGTGCCTGAAGAACTATGGATGGAGGCTCGTAACATTGTACAGGAGGCAGCAACGAAAACCATCCCAATGAAAAGGAAATGCAAGAAAGCAAAGTGGCTGTCCAACGAGGCCTTACAAATAGCGGAGGAGAGAAGGCAAGCAAAATGCGAGGGAGATAGTGAAAGATACAGGAAATTGAATGCAGATTTCCAAAGAATAGCAAGGAGAGACAAGAAGGCCTTCTTAAACGAGCAGTGCAAACAAATAGAGGAAAACAACAGAATGGGAAGAACCAGAGATCTGTTCAAGAAAATTGGAGATATGAAAGGAACATTTCGTACAAAGATTACCATAATAAAGGACAAAAGTGGTAAGGACCTAACAGAAGCAGAAGACATCAAGAAGAGGTGGCAAGAATACACAGAGGAATTATACCAGAAAGATATGGATGTCTCGTACACCCCAGGTAGTGTGGTTGCTGACCTTGAGCCAGACATCCTGGAAAGTGAAGTCAAATGGGCCTTAGAAAGCACTGCAAATAACAAGGCCAGTGGAAGTGATGGTATTCCAGCTGAACTATTTAAAATTTTAAAAGATGATGCTGTTAAGGTGCTACACTCAATATGCCAGCAAATTTGGAAAACTCAGCAGTGGCCAGAAGATTGGAGAAGATCAGTCTACATCCCAATCCCAAAGAAGGGCAGTGCCAAAGAATGCTCCAACTACCGCACAATTGCACTCATTTCACACGCTAGCAAGGTTATGCTTAAAATTCTACAAGGAAGGCTCAAACAGTATGTGGATCGAGAACTCCCAGAAGTGCAAGCTGGATTTAGAAGAGGCAGAGGAACCAGAGACCAAATTGCAAACATGCGCTGGATTATGGAGAAAGCTAGAGAGTTCCAGAAAGACATCTACTTCTGCTTCATTGACTATGCAAAAGCCTTTGACTGTGTCGACCACAGCAAACTATGGCAAGTTCTTAAAGAAATGGGAGTGCCTGATCACCTCATCTGTCTCCTGAGAAATCTCTATGTGGGACAAGAAGCTACAGTTAGAACTGGATATGGAACAACTGATTGGTTCAAAATTGGGAAAGGCGTACGACAAGGCTGTATTTTGTCTCCCTGCTTATTTAATTTATACGCAGAATACATCATGCGAAAGGCTGGGCTGGATGAATCCCAAGCTGGAATTAAGATTGCCGGAAGAAATATCAACAACCTCAGATATGCAGATGACACAACCTTGATGGCAGAAAGTGAGGAGGAATTAAAGAACCTTTTAATGAGGGTGAAAGAGGAGAGTGCAAAATATGGTCTGAAGCTCAACATCAAAAAAACGAAGATCATGGCCACTGGTCCCATCACCTCCTGGCAAATAGAAGGGGAAGAAATGGAGGCAGTGAGAGATTTTACTTTCTTGGGCTCCATGATCACTGCAGATGGTGACAGCAGCCACGAAATTAAAAGACGCCTGCTTCTTGGGAGAAGGGCAATGACAGGCCTAGACAGCATCTTGAGAAGTAGAGACGTCACCTTGCCAACAAAGGTCCGTATAGTTAAAGCCATGGTTTTCCCAGTAGTGATGTATGGAAGTGAGAGCTGGACCATAAAGAAGGCTGATCGCCGAAGAATTGATGCTTTTGAATTATGGTGCTGGAGAAGACTCTTGAGAGTCCCATGGACTGCAAGAAGATCAAATGCATCCATTCTTAATGAAATCAGCCCTGAGTGCTCACTGGAAGGACAGATCGTGAAGCTGAGGCTCCAGTACTTTGGCCACCTCATGAGAAGAGAAGACTCCCTGGAGAAGACACTGATGCTGGGAAAGATGGAGGGCACAAGGAGAAGGGGGCGACAGAGGATGAGATGGTTGGATAGTGTTTTCGAGGTTACCAGCATGAATTTGACCAAACTGCGGGAGGTAGTGGAGGACAGAGGTGCCTGGCGTGCTCTGGTCCATGGGGTCACGAAGAGTCGGACACGACTAAACGACTAAACAACAACAACAACTGGTGTGCTTTCGAACTGCTAGGTTGGCAGGAGCTGGGACAGAGCAATGGGAACTCACTCTGTCACGAGGACTCAAACGGCCAACCTTCTGATCAGCAAGCCCAAAAGGGTCAGTGGTTTAGACCATTGCGCCACCTGCATCCTACAATTACACATGTAGAGTGGGTGGGGTGGAGAGGCAGAGATAAGAGTTTCTGCTTGCCTCTCTATCTTTCTCTTCCTCCTCTCCTCATGCCAACAACATATTGAATTAGGATTTAAATATCTAGGGCTGTACAAGCTCCCCATCTCAGGGTCTGGGTTGGGCTGGGTCCATGTCATTCAAGGTGAGGAATTGGGCCCTGAAACGATTCTTGTTTGAAACCCTAGAGAGCTTCAGTGAGTCAGTCAGTGAGTCAGTGTAAACAATATAGCTTTAGTTTCACCAAGGGTCTGATGTGGTACAAGGCAGCCTCCCCCCCCCCCCGCTGTGGTGCAATGTTATTGAATTTCTGTTTGTTAGGGAAAGAGTGTAGCTCAGGTTCAGTCCTCAATATCTCCAAGTTAGGACAGGCGGAAACTCTGGAGAGCTGCCGCTGGTCATTATAGACAATACTTAGCTAGCTGGACCAATTGTCAGACTCGGAATAAAGCAACATCCTGTGTTTCTTCCTTTGTTCCTAATTGTTACTCCCTGAGCTATTGGTGATGGAAATACTTTAATTACTAGGTATGATTGTCTTTGAGGGTGATCGTGTCACGTAAACAGACAGAACACATGCAAGCTGTGAAATAAGACTGTGTTAGAACGTATTTTTGTTGGTATCGCCTTCTAAAGAAGGCCAATCTCCCCCACTGTGGTATAGCCTTCTACAGAAACTCTTCTTCCAATTACATAGGCAGACAAGTATGTTGAAGCTGAGCAGCAGACAGTTCTGCCTTCAAAACCACCCACTGAGAGGTGGGAGAGACAAACTCCCATCAGTAAGAGTAAAGATTTAAAAATGTTCACACTGTTTGGTTACAGAGATTATACAACAGAGGTTGCCTATAGCAAAAAACCAAACAACCAATAAAACAGATCAAAGTTTTTAAGCCTGCACAAATAACCTAAAAATCATAAATGGGGCCACAAAGGTAGTCTCTGTTTTGGTTATGTGCTGGAGCCTATGGTAGCAAAAGGCAGTTATCAAGTCACTATGTTTACAGTAATCAAAGAGTTGACTAATTTAAGCAACTTTCAGATGTGCCAATAATAATTGTTTCCCACTAGCAAACTTTCTCCTTCCACCTCCATCCCATCTCACCATCCACATCAGGGAGGGGTTAGGTTGCTCTGTTGCTATCAGATAGGGTTGCACCCCAGTGATAGTAAACTGTACAGGTTTAGGGTCCAAAGGTTTTAGCTGTGCTTAAATGTACACAATTTTTAAAAAACAGTCTGCCTTTGAAATCTGCCACTGAAATGTTTTGAACATTTTTAAAGATTACTCCCTCCTGTTTCCCAGTTGGAGTTATCAGTGATATGTTTTACAGACTTTTATTTTTCTGTTTTATTAATATGCATTTGTCATCATTTATTAATTCTGTAAGTAGCACCCACTGCCATCGCTTATTATTCAAGAATGCTTCTTCTGGTTTTCCATACATGAAAACAAGAATTTATTTATTACGTTATATTTCTATATATTTCTTAAGATTATACCATATTACTTGTTCAACTGTAATGTGCAAGTTGGACTTATAGTATTTCCATTGAAGAGTAAAAATAAAAGGTGAATACTTTGCTACAAGGAAGTAGCTAATTCACTATTCTTAGGGGACAGATATTCATCTATCCTTCAATAAAAGCTAATGGTTAAATAGACGCAATGCACTTGGCTAATCTAGAAAGAAGCTGAAGCCTGAGGCTTGGGATTAAATCAAGATTTACACAGAAGTGGTATTTTGCAAAAGAAAGAAATATTTAATGTAAGAATGTGACAATATTTCTGAAAAATTAACTTGTTTCACTCTAAAATAATCTAGCAGCAGATGATTTTCCATCACAAAGGACTGTGTAGCAAGTAATATTGTCCAATTTGGTTTGTTTAATAAAGGAATACAGCATTTTTTATGCAGAGAAAATCAAAATACAGTACAGCAATGTGAATTTTAAATCTAAACTGCAGACGACTGTTTGAAGTAAGATGCCAAGAGGATTTGGGGAGTTTCCTAATTAAGTGTTTTTAGGTTGTTTTCATTTAATAAGAAAACCCTGAGCATTTTCAGAGAGGATAGAAAACCAGTGATTTTTGCATTTAAAGTTACCACCCTAGGAAAAAGCAGCACTATGCTATGCATAGCAAGCAGCCCGAACAGAGAAGCCTAGCTCACTTGAGAAATAAGCAGCAAAGTAGGATTCGCCCAAAAGAGCAGCCTTCCCAAGTATTAAGTGTCATTAAGACATGGTAAAATAGAATGTGCTGGAAACCAGATGCATAGTGGAGAATGGCCATAGCTAAGTGGTAGAGCATGTACTTTGCATGCAGAAGTCCCAGGTTCATTTCCCAGCATCTCCAAGAAGAGCTGGGGGGGAGGGAGCCCTGCCTGAAATCCTGGATAGCCACTACCAGTCAGTAGAGGTAATACTGAACATGGTAAACAAACTGTCTGACATGGTATAAGACAGCTCCCTGTGTTCCTATATCTCAAAACAGCTATGCTAATGAGCATCTGTAGGGACTGTGCATGATCAGCAGAACTGCAAAATAAGACATCTGTATTCTAAGGGACCAAATTGCAAACATGCGCTGGATTATGGAGAAAGCTAGAGAGTTCCAGAAAAAACATCTACTTCTGTTTCATTGACTGCGCAAAAGCCTTTGACTGTGTCGACCACAGCAAACTATTTTTTTTTAAAGTAATATTTATTAAGGTTTTGGAAGATTACAAAATTGAAAAAAAGAAAAAAGAAGAAATGCAAAAACACAGAAAAATAAAAACAATTAAAAGAAAAAAACAAAAAAACAAATCAATCCTTCCATAACTTATCTTTCATTTGCTTGTTTCCTTGACCTCCTCACATCTCCCTTTTTTGTATTCTAGTTCAATTAGCTATTTCAGCAAATCCTTTCCCTCTTTGTTTTTATCCTAATAATTTATCTTAATATAGTGTAACTCTACATTCTCACCAATTAACAATCTATTTTTTCTTAATCTTTTATAACATTTCTGCTAAAACCACGTAACTTCATTCCAACATCCTTCTAACATTCCTTAATTTTACAATGTTTCTGTAAATAAACTTTAAATTTCTTCCAATCTTCTTCCACCGACTCTTTTCCCTGGTCTCGGATTCTGCCAGTCATTTCCGCCAGTTCCATGTAGTCCATCACCTTCATCTGCCATTCTTCCCGGGTGGGTAGATCTTGTGTCTTCCAATACTTTGCAATAAGTGTTCTGTCCTTCTTTGACACCGATTGGCCGACCATGCCCAGGAGAAAGGCCTCTGGTTTCTTCAGAAAGGTATATTTAAATACCTTTTTCATTTCATTATAGATCATCTCCCAGAAAGTCTTAATCCTTGGGCATGTCCACCAAAGGTGAAAGAATGTACCTTCAGTCTCTTTACATTTCCAGCATTTATTATCAGGCAAGTGATATATTTTTGCAAGCTTGACTGGTGTCATGTACCACCTGTAAATCATTTTCATTATATTCTCTCTTAAGGCATTGCATGCCGTGAACTTCATACCTGTGGTCCATAACCATTCCCAGTCAGCCATCATAATATTATGTCCAACCGACCACAGCAAACTATGGCAAGTTCTTAAAGAAATGGGAGTGCCTGATCACCTCATCTGTCTCCTAAGAAATATTTATGTAGGACAAGAAGCTACAGTTAGAACTGGATATGGAACAACTTATTGGTTCAAAATTGGGAAAGGAGTACGACAAGCCTGTATATTGTCTCCCTGCTTATTTAACTTATATGCAGAATTCATCATGCAAAAGGCTGGGCTGGATGAATCCCAAGCCGGAATTAAGATTGCTGGAAGAAATATCAACAACCTCAGATATGCAGATGACACAACCTTGATGGCAGAAAGTGAGGAGGATTTAAAGAACATTTTAATGAGGGTGAAAGAAGAGAGCGCAACATATGGTCTGAAGCTCAACATCAAAAAAACTAAGATCATGGCCACTGGTCCCATCACCTCCTGGCAAACAGAAGGGGAAGAAATGGAGGCAGTGAGAGATTTTACTTTCTTGGGCTCCATGATCACTGCAGATGGTGACAGCAGTCACAAAATTAAAAGACGCCTGCTTCTTGGGGAAAAAGCAATGACAAGCATCTTAAAAAGCAGAGACATCACCTTGCCAACAAAGGTCCGTATAGTTAAAGCTATGGTTTTCCCAGTAGTGATGTATGGAAGTGAGAGCTGGACCATAAAGAAGGCTGATCATCGAAGAATTGATGCTTTTGAATTATGGTGCTGGAGGAGACTCTTGAGAGTCCCATGGTCTGCAAGAAGATCAAACCTATCCATTCTGAAGGAAATCAGCCCTGATTGCTCACTGGAAGGACAGATCCTGAAGCTGAGGCTCCAATACTTTGGCCACCTCATGAGAAGTGAAGACTCCCTGGAAAAGACCCTGATGTTGGGAAAGATGGAGGGCACAAGGAGAAGGGGATAACAGAGGACGAGATGGTTGGACAGTGTTTGCGAAGCTACCAACATGAATTTGACCAAACTGCGGGAGACAGTGGAAGACAGAAGTGTTGTCTTCTAAACAACAACAACAACAACAACAACAACAACATTCTAAGGGATGCAAATGTGGAAATTCCATACGAGAGGTACTTGATTTTCTCAGAGTTTCATATACTGGTTATGGATCATAAGAAGCCATTCCTTTTCCTACAGCAGTAAATAAGAAATTGGTGATGCCAAAGACCAGTACAGAATTCATTATCATTACTTCTCTCTCCAAGCATTCAGTAATGGCATTTGAAAGGGGAGGAGAGCTAGCTTGATAATGCCATTTGCAACTTCATGCAATCTCAGCTGACTCCCATGCCTGCTAGGGGCATTGGATGTTCCTATGGTCAATCATGTGGAAACCAAGAAGCTTCTGAAGTGAGGCTGTGATTCACCCACAATCTCTATCCTGCAGAGAAAGAACCTGGATTTAGACAGTGAGGTGTAGGTCAGTATAGACTGGCTTTTCTTCGGATATCTCTGATAAAGGGTGAATCCCTGCTCCTAAGAATATGGCAGGAAGGATAAGGTTTCAAATACCCTGAGGCTTAGTGGGTTGGAAGAGCAAAAGAAAAAGTAGATCATAGCAGTGTTCTGAGTTCTTACTTCAGCATCAACACCCCATGCTAGAGTCTCCACTGCACTACAACACAATGGTCTGGGGCTCCTCCTCTTATTCTTTCTTCTCCACTGTTGTCTTGGTAGTACTGTAACTGAATGAATGTGTATTTATTGCCTCTATCTCTCCACCTACAGGCCAACGTTTATTACTTGCATGGGTGCTTTTAGTCTAACTGGTCTCTCCCACTCAAAATTTCTTCTCCTTCTCTTGGAGTGGGCAGTGTCAGTATGCATGACCACTCATGGGTGCAATTAAATAACATCTGAGTAAGGCTACAGTCTTATCAGGAAGCACTTCAAAGGAAGCCATGCTTGTGCTGTGGTTTTAATATGAAGCTATTTTTTCCTTAACTCTTGGGCTCTGCTTAACCATGGATAAATTTATAATTTATGATTTCATATTTCCACTGCATTCTTAATTGGTGGTGTTGACCAAGTATCTCCATCTGGGTGTTCCATCACACTCCAAACTCTAAAAGGCAGCACAATCAGTTACTGTTTTGTGATTTCTCTTCATGACGCTGCAAAAGCTGAATTTTAAAAGTCTAGTCTGTGCAGACCTGCTGTTGATTATTACAGAAAATGTCAAGAACCCATTTGAGCCTATTTCGGAGAGACAGGGAGCGCGACGGCAGAGATGAATCACATAATAAGACAATGTATGAATATGGAAAATCTATATTTTTATGGCTGAGCCCCAAACTAGTCACTTCCCCCCATCATTTTCAACTCCTGTTTCAATTATTTTTCAGCACTTCCTGTGAAAATGTTTCCTTATTCATTCAAATTGCTTCCACTTGCCCTTGCCCTTCCTTGCTCTTCATCTTGCACATGAATTTTATAGACTACATAACATCATGTTGTCGTTACTTCATGATCTTTGATTTCATGGGATTACCAATGCGACCAGTCTAGGAGTGAGGAAGACACATCAACAATTGGAAAAAATGCTCCAAAATCGTAATAGTCAAGAGAATCAATGGTGCTGATCAGAAAAAGTGAATGCAAGTGCTTGCTGAAGAAATTTCCACACCACTAAAGTCATAATTTTTGACTGAAAATTGAAAGTAGGGAATAATTAGCATATTTCTTATATGTATGATTGCCATACTTTTGTTTTCAGGCATACATTCAACAGATATAGCTCTTTCCCCATCCATCTCCATGCTAGGAAAAGTTGTCCCTGTTGAATTTCAGCCTGCTATGCAGGATGGGATCATCTGAGGTCCTTCTCCATGAGTCATCCAAAAGGTGGCAACATGAGAAGAGGCCTTTTCTGTGGTGGCTCCCTGTTTGTGGAATGCTCTGCCCAGGGAGACTCACCTTGCACCTTCAGTACGTATCTTTAGGCACCAGGTGAAAACATTTTTCTTCAACCAGGTGTTTGGCTCATTAACATTCTATCACTTTTAAAATGTTTTCATGGGAGGGGGAATATTGGTTTGTTTTAGTTTTGTTTTATTATGTATTTTGTGTTCTCATTTTGTATTTTTATGTTATGAACCGCCCTGTGATTTTCAGATGAAGGGTGGTATACAATTATTTTTATTGTTATTATTATTAATTTAGCTCAGCTAGCACACAATTGGGACCACATAAATATTTAACTACAGAAGCATGGTGGTTGGAATCATGAGAATTCCCAAACTTGTCTGGTTTTTAAAATAAATAAATAAAAACCACATTCTGTTCTCTCTTGTCTCTTGCGATTTTGTAGAAAATACCTACCCTGCTTTTAAATGTCATCCATATTTATCAGACTGCATGGTTCTTGACATTTAAGAATATTTTCCTCTCAAACTGTAACTGAAGCATTGACAAAAGGAGCTAATTATCAAGGGACTGAATTTTAATTCTTTTTTTTCTTTACTTTTTTGGGAGAAGCAGCAGGCTATGGAAATGTGTGAATTATCAATCACTTCTAATGCTCTCGCAGCAAAGGCCTGCTTGACCTAGAGCTACAGTATAGTTACACTGCTGAATTGAAATGTTTGCAGAAACCTGTGTGATACTACAGGGAGCATAAATGAAGTAGCAGGTGATGCTTGGCAACCCAAAAATCATTAGTGTGCAGGGCAGGACAGCAGAATCCTTTGCATGTTCACTCAGGAGTCAGTCACACTACAATCAAAAGGTCCTACTCCCGAGTATGTATGCATGGGATTGACGTCTTAGGACCAAACCACACACTGAATTAAGAACATAGTTTGTCTTTAATAATAATAATAATAATTTATTTATACCCCGTCCATCTGGCTGGGTTTCCCAAGCCACTCTGGACGGCTTCCAACAAAACGCTAAAATACAAAAACCTATTAAACATTACAAGCTTCCCAAAACAAGGCTGCTTTCAGATGTCTTCTAAAAGTTTGGTAGTTATTTTTCTCTTTGACATCTGGTGGGAGGGCGTTCCACAGAGCGGGTGCCACTACCAAGAAGGCCCTCTGCCTGGTTCCCTGTAACTTGGCTTCTCGCAGTGAGGGAACCGCCAGAAGGCCCTCGCCGCTGGACCTCAGTGTCAGGGCAGAACGATGGAGGTAGAGACGCTCCTTCAGGTATACTGGACTGAGGCCGTTTAGGGCTTTAAATGTCAGCAGCAACACTTTGAATTGTGCTTGGAAACGTACTGGGAGCCAGTGTAGGTGTTTCAAGACCGGTATTATATGGTCTCAGCGGCCGCTCCCAGTCACCAGTCTAGCTGCCACATTCTGGATTAGTTGTAGTTTCTGGGTCACGTTCAAAGGTAGCCCTGTAGCACCCTGCTTGTGGTTAACACTTAGCTGGAATGAAATATTCAACGCAGCAATAGAGAAATTAAAATAATAATTTATTTGTCAGACAAATAAATGATAGGCACAGTGGTATATGGTTACCAAAGCTCTGCTCCCTCCAGCCCTGATGGCCAGCACTTATATTTCCTCAGCCCAGCCCCCTTGCTCCTCCTTTGGCTGCCTCTGTCCAATCAGCCTGGTTGAAATTCCTATTGGCTGTTTGCTAGAACCAATCATAAAAGATACACCCATTTTTTATTACCTTTTATGGGAGACAAAGAGCTATATTTCCTTCTATCCATAAATGGCAGACAAGTAGCCATATATCTTACATTTGCCTCGACAAGGCACCTTAATTACCAGATCACCTTTTGCCCCTGTTGCCCCTGCATTCCAAAACAAATGGCTAAAACAAATGGCTCATGGTATTAAATTATATCTAAACAGAGATCTTGGGTTCACATTCTCACACACCATCAATGAAATAAGAATCTAACATTTCTTACTTTCTAAATCCTTTGCATAATTACATTAAGCCAACAAATCTCATACATAACATAGATAGCTTTTTAGAAGAAAAGGCCTTTGCAAAGTAAAAAAGGAACTCAGTAAAAACAGCTTCAAAAGAAGCCTCTTCAGTTTACACCCCCCCTTTCCCAGCCAGCTGCTTTTCCCATTAGCTCTTCCCAAAATTTATTGCCCTTTAACTCTCTCAGTACACCTTAAACCTTAGGAAAATATGGCTAGAGTCTGATGGGAGGCACATGGCATTATTTTCTGTTAAACAATAAATCTTACTATTTACCAACTCTTAATTAGTGTTTTTGCAGCTTGATTGTATTCTGTAATATGTAGGGTCAGTGTAACATTTGCTCCCAGCCTGTAATTCCCTTTTACAATTTTGAGAAACTTGTCTCCTGCTACTGCTATAAACCAGGGGGGCCCTTGTTCAGGAGAGCAGAAAGATAAACAACTGCCAAAGTACTTAGCCAGCTGGTTTCTGCCTGGCATGAAACATACAAACATTTGCAAATATATCTTTAAGCTCATTTTAAAATACAGACCTTGATCAGATGCCTCAGCCCCACATAAAGAGCATTGCAGTAGTCCAAGCAAGAGATAAGTATCTGTTTTATGTTTCACACCTGCAATCGTGGTTGGATTTGGTCTGTATTTGGGATTGGTGCTGTGCTGTACAAGTAGAAAGTTAATCTTTAGTCCCCCGACCCATGCTGCATTCCCAATGAAAATCTATGCCTGTTTAAAATAACATTTGTCAAAAAACCAGAAGCTTTTTTGTTAGGTATGTTAGGACAAGAGTTGTCGAAAGAAAAAAGGAATTATTCATGTGTGCTACAACAGCGCCAAGAATCTTAATAGCTCAAAATTGGAAGACCGAAGAAGTACCATCAAAAGCACAATGGCAAGAAAAGTTGATGAACTATGCAGAGATAGCAAAGTTAACGGACAAACTGCGTGAAAAGGACAATAAAGGTAAAGGTACCCCTGCCCGTACGGGCCAGTCGTGTCCGACTCTAGGGTTGTGCGCCCATCTCACTTAAGAGGCCGGGGGCCAGCGCTGTCCGCAGACACTTCCAGGTCACGTGGCCAGTGTGATGAAGCTGCTCTGTCGAGCCAGCACCAGCGCAGCACACGGAAACGCCATTTGCCTTGCCGCTATAAAGCGGTACCTATTTATCTACTTGCACTTAGGGGTGCTTTTGAACTGCTAGGTGGGCAGGAGCTGGGACCGAAAGATGGGAGCTCACCCCGCCGCAGGGATTCAAACCGCCGACCATGCGTTCGGCAAGCCCTAGGCACTGAGGTTTAACCCACAGCGCCACCCGCGTCCCTTGAAAAGGACAATAGTGACTTTGAAAAAGAATGGGAACCCTTTACACTATATTTGCAGAAACAACAGAAAGAAATGGTCTCGCTGGCAGGATTTAAATAAACATTTACAGTTTAATTTATAAAGAACAAGAAGTGCAACAATGTGATAACATAATATTGTATATAAACAGCAGAATGTTATCATGTGACGTAATAAACTAGAAATGGTAGTTGAGGGAAGTCAACAGGGAGGGGGGAAATTGGAAAATGTATGTTTAGCAATGATATAGGATACAGTGGTACCTCTGGTTAAGAACTTAATTCGTTCTGGAGGTCCGTTCTTAACCTGAAACTGTTCTTAACCTGAAGCACCACTTTAGCTAATGGGGCCTCCCGCTGCCGCTGCGCCGCCAGAGCACGATTTCTGTTCTCATCTTGAAGCAAAGTTCTTAACCCAAGGTACTATTTCTGAGTTAGCAGAGCCTGTAACCTGAAGCATATGTAACCTGAAGCGTATGTAACCCGAGCTACCACTGTATTTGTTTTGAGAAAATAAAATTAATAAAAAATATTTTTAAAAAGAAAGAATATCTACCTCTGCTCCCCTAGCAGCTGTTTGGCATGGGAGGGACTATGGCCCAGAAGGAAAAGGTTAATCTCCACTCTCTAAACAGCATTGTCTCAATCATGATCTCTCTCGCACACATTCCCCCCTCCAGTGCCTACTATTTTAAAATCAGGGAACGGGCACAGAAGGGCAGTGTGCAATTAAGGACAGTTGCATTATTGGGTTGCTTCTGCAATCTTGTCTACTTATTCTCATTTGTGTACTTATTTGTACAGCTGGCAATCTTGGCTTAAGTGACATATTTCAGAGGGAGATTGTACTGTGTGGGGTATGTTTTAAAATCCGCCACTTTTTAGCTGGGCAAGGAGCAGATAGGTGAAACAGATGGGTCCTCAAAATTGTATCAATTTGCAAGAAGCCTCTTATGTCTTAAACTGATTTTAATACAGTAAGTCTGCAACTTGTAAGGGGGTTACATCCTGGGGATCACGTCTAAAACCATAATTGCATATAGTCAAAACACTATGGTGGGATTGTCATCATATTTTCCCTCTGGATGCTCACCCCCATTATTATTATTATTATTATTATTATTATTATTATTAAGCACGTAAACCTGAATACACACAAGTTAAATGTGTGTAAATGGTGGGCTTGCTGTATTGTATCTTTAAATTGCTGTAATCCGCCCTGGAACCTTGTGTTGAAGGGAGGATAAGAAATTGAAATAATAATAGTTACCCAGCCTATGATCCAGCCAGAGTTAGATGCTGTAAGTCCCACTGGTTTCAGTGGGAGGAGGTTAAGTGTGTACTTAACTCTTCAATTGAAACAATAGGACTTCAGGGCTGTGGGCCTTCAGAATTCACAACAAATCATCCATCTTGCACCGCTGCCTAAATCTCTCACGGCAGTAAACCTGACAGAGCAAAGCCAGACCTGACTAAAAATGCTGATTACTCGCTGGTGATTATTCCTTTGCCTAAGGGATGCACAGCTTGTGTGGTACTATTACATAATCTATAACAGAAATTGCCCCCAAAGCGCAAGGAGTTGTATGAGAAAATTACTCTGTAGCTTAAACAGAGAAGGTCTGCCGGGAAGGACACTGCATTTTTCATATTCGTGATCAAATGCGGTATTTGTCATTTTAGTTGTGAATTATGGAAACAATTGAATAGATGTCTCGCGCTGCATTCTGAAAATGCATGGAATGCTGATCAGTAAATACCGGGGATATTTTCATGCCCTCTGAAGAAAATGCTAGCATAAGCACCTGGCTATACATTTAGATTCCATGATTAATCCATTCTCTGTTGCCTAGCAATAGCTCAGCTGCAGTAGCAAGAATTACATGTAGCACTATGCCATACTTTATTGATAATCAGATTTGCCCATATACTTTTTTATAATTTTTACATAGATGTTGTGTGAGATTACATATACTTTTTATTTTTCTAGATCAGTGCTGTTCAAGCCAGTATTTTTAACCAAGGAAGTCACAGGGCTTTCCTATTGTAATTTAATTCCAATCACAAAGGTAGAAAGGATTCCTTTTAAGTATTTCCTCCTTGGTCTGATCTAGGTTAATGCCTATTTTTGTATGTTTGCTTGCTTGCTTGTTTATTAAATTTGTATCCCACCCTTCATATCCAAATGTTCATCTCTTACCGTCAGAATGTTCTTCCTGATATTTAGCCAAAATCTCATTTCTTGCCATTTGAATCCATTGGTTTGGGTCCTACACTCTGGAGCAGCAGAAAGCAAACTTCCAGAACTATTAGTTAAGGTCTGAGGAGTCTGGACTCCAATGTGTCTCCTTTACTTTACTTCTTTTTTAAAGTTTAAGTCAGCATTATCCAATATATTCTTCTCAAGCCATGGCTATCTCAGATGAAAGAGGGGGAAACTCTGGTCTTAAGGGGAGGAAAAATCTCAGTGGGCTACTACTGATGCAATAGATTAAAACTAATCACAAAATATCCCACATACATTTATCTATGTGGGAAAGAGATGGGTTTAGCTGTGTGCCTGGAAGCTTAACACATTTAAATATCCATATCTGTATCAGGCAGGTAATTCATTTCTACAGCTAAATGAAAGCAAAGTGAATATAAACCAGATATGGAAAGGAAAGGCACTGAGAGGCTTGCAGCCTTGGTGGATTACTTTGAGTTCTTGAATGCAAATGCTCAGTCTAACATGGTACTGCTGTTTTGCAGGACTATACCACGCCAGTTCTCATGTGGAAAATCGCTTGTACAATCTAATTAAAAGTGTGCCCTATGCCAAAATTGTAGGGATGTGTATAAATGCTGGGAGAGGATACATTTATTAGATAACATCTTTCCTTCCTCACATTTGGAAGTTCAGCAGAATGCATCCCTTTCCATCTTAAAACGAAGCTTAGATAGGTTAGTTTTAGCCTTTTATTTTAAGTAATCCAGAATGCTTTAAAGCAGACTGGATTCTCCTGGTATTTCCTCTTTTCCCCCCCTTAAAACAATTATCACACAAACATTATTGTAAAAGGTAAAAAACAAAACCCATTTACTCGCTCAGAATACTTGCTGAAGAGTAACATATACAGCAGCTTTGTTCAGGCAGGCTTAAAATGGTAAACCAGTTACAAAGTCATAATTAAGTCTAGTTTAAGATGGTGTCTGAGCAATGGAGCTCAGACATGCAGATATTTTCACATTGTGGGAATAAGGACAAAAAGCAAATAGCAGAAAGGAAAGAGGAAAGTGCCCAGCTAAGTGAGGGGATTGTATGTCCCCATGTCAAGGCATGGTGTCTCTCGGAGTTCTCTCTAGCAAATTTACAGGAAAACTCTTTGAGCATCAGCTCCTATCGTGTGACTACCTAACAAACATGTATTGTTGGTTTGTCTACATTGTAAATATCCCATGAGAAGGTGCCATCTCAGAGAGAATGCAAATGAATATGACAACAGGGTATTGGCAATTGCTGGGCTCTCTCAGGGCCTGTTTGTTCCTAGTGCCTCGCTGCATATGGCCTACATATGTGCAATGAGCCTTGGACATTAAGATGTTTCATGGGAACTTGTGGCATTCTCAAACTGCAGCTATTCCTGTCTTTGTGTTTCAAAGTTTGTCCCTTTCACGTTTCTGTAGGCGGCTTCTTAAGACTAGACTTCCTACTATGCTTACAGAGAAGTGGGAAGCGGGGGGGGGGGGAGGGGGGAAGAATTAGGATGATGGAAGAAAAAGAAGGGCCGGGGTTGTAGAAAAAGAACTGATACTCAACCAAGGCTTGTTTGTGTGTTCTATAACAGACAACCTATACAGATGGTGTGAGCTGGGCCTACTGATGTACACATGCAAATGTGAAAGTACGTTTGTAACTTGCCCCTCGTGACAAATTACAAGGAGCAAGTTACAAACGTACCTTCGCATTTGCATGCGTACATCAGTAGGCCCAGCTCACACAATCCGTATAGGTTGTCGGTTGCTGCTTGACTATTGCTATGTAGCACCACATGGTCGCTGGTAACTTATCAAATTCATTTAACAGGGTTCTCCAAAGCTTCAAAGCAGGGCTCTTATCAGGCGCCTACAGAAAGCGAGGGAGAAACAAGTCTGGAAACTGGATTGGATTTCAGAGCTCAGCTCAAGGTTAATTCACTGTGCCTGAAGTTCACACCACCAAACGTGAGTGCGAAAGTCTAGCCACGTCCCAGAGATGTTCCTGCATCGATAAGGGTTTGGGTGGGTGTGACCTGGCCCTCCTCCTCCTCATGCAAATGACTGAACAACCTGCAGCTGTTTCTGAAAAATGTACCCAAAGAGACCTTGGTTCACAGTAAATATATACATTTGTCTGTAAGCTCATATGCTAACCTGTGTCAGGATTTGGGGTGAGGAACCTTTTTCAGTCTAAGGGTCACATTCCCTTCTGAACAATCTTTTGAGGGGCAGGGGCAGGGACAAAAGCACGCTGGTCAATAAATGCAACTTTTACCTCTGTGCAGCAGGCTAGTTTCTGCACATGCTCACAGATGCATCTTATCCTCCATTTAGGCAAGCAAGAGGCATTATCAGAATTCAATGACACATTCCAGTCAGGCAAGACCATTCAGAGTTTGAAGCTGGGCTGGTGAGATGTGTTTGTTGGGGAGAGCTCCCATATCTGAGGTTCCTGACTCTTGACCTAAGATCTGAAAGATGTGTTTCCCACCCACAATAATTTCATGTCAAAATTGTCAACCATTATGTTCAGAGATTTTAAAGATTTTACGATAAGGGCTGTGCTCCTATACAGACCAAAGATCTTATCATGATGACTGTGTCCACTTCTGTTTGCGCAAGTAGAGGTAAGTTGGAGATCAGGCTTAATACATTTTGTCCCATCCCCCCCCCCCACTTTTTTTTCTTCAAATGCCTGTTCCTGTGTTTGGGAACAGTGAGCTGCCAACTTCAGAAACAGCACACAGTTTGCTTTTGTTTGTGTGAACACAGCTTCAGTGTGTAGGAGAGTCTCACGCTCAGTGGGTGTCTTCTGCATCTTGATCACCTCAGTGCTCTTTTAAGAAATGTTTTACACACCAACAGCTGCACCTGTACAGAGTGGGCGTTCAACTTGTACCAAGAAGGTATAATTATACTTAATCTGGCCATTTCTATGAGCCGTGAGTTTTAATCACCTAAAGGAACCCGGTTAGCAAAAACGTACACTGCATTTACTTAGCAGGGAGTCTAGGAAAGGCTGATTTAACTGAAGTATGTATGTTCCAGTAACCACAGGTTTTGTTCTTCTTGTTTTTAATTATTTGTACTTGCATTGTTGTTTTTTGTCTAGCTTGCTGAAACTAGGTGTGCTATTGACATATAGGGAAAATCACTAACAGCAGCAGTCACCTTTGCCTAGGGACCATGTATAAAGTTATTGTTGACAATATGCAAAGAAGGAAATGTGTTTTTGTAGCATTCATTGTACACTATCCTTTTATATGAACCTTGTTCTAGTGCATTTTGCATTTCTGAATTGATTTGGTTAGGATTGCACTTTAGGCTTATACAAGGGATGGGGAACTTGTGGCCTCCCATAAGTTGTTGAACTCCAAGCCCCATCACTCCCAGCCAGCATGGCCAATGGTGAGAGGTTATGGGATTTGTAGTCCAACAACAACTGGAGGGTAGCAAGTTCTCAAAGCCTGCCTTACACAATCAGAAATGTGAAGAGTCAGTGCTTCTGCTGGGTCAGCACATGGCCAAGCAGTAAATTTGATAGCTTTTACCACCACAGGGTCTCAGCAGAAACTTTGCTGGAAATTTACCATAGTCTAAGCTTAATCACTCTTCTAGAAATCCAACAGGGAAGTAGGTATGCATATAGAATAGAAATGGTCTGTAGGATTAACTGTAATCTTTCATCTAAATTGTTTTCTTTTATACTCCACTTTTAAAAATTAGGGCTCTATTCATGCAGTAATTGCATTCAGTAATACTTTTGCTATTGACTTCAAGTTCCTCAGAGCTGGAAGTATGAGTTTACTCTTGGTCTTTTAAAAGCCCAAGATGGGAAGCGTGGTGAAATGGAATTGGAGAAGTTTGCTGTAGTGCTGGCTGATAATTCTCAGTAGCACTAAGTCCTTTTCTGCAAACATCTCAGAATAAAATGGCAGAGCAGGGCTTTAAAAAGAAAAAAAAAGTCCTGATGTTAGAGAACATGAAATGTTTATTGAGTCAAGTGACTTGACCAGATCACCTTCCGTAACCATTGCCAAATCAGAAGTCCAAAGCTGATTATCCATGCTCCAAGATCAATGGACGAGTTGGGAGGGGTGCCTGTGGCCCTCCAGATGTTGTTGAACACCAGCTCCCCTCAGTTTCAGCCAGCATAGCCTATAATCAGGAATGGTGGAAGAGGTAGAACATATGTTTTGCATGGGGAAAGTTTCAGGTTGAATCCCTAGCATTTCCTGGTAGGGATGCGAGAGCCCCTGCCTGACACTCCAGAGATCTGGTGCCAGTCAGTGTGGACCATACAAGGCTAGATGCATCAAAGGTCTGACTCAGTATAAGGTGGCTTCATATGTTCCTATGATGAAATCTCAGCAACATCTGGAATTCCAGAGGTTCCCAATCCCAGCATTAGCAGAAAAGGGAGACATACTGTATCAGGTTGTAAGCCAGTAGGGACCAGGACTTCAGGACAGGAGAGATACCATGGTTCAGTGGGGAAACCAGAACAGCAATGTTGAGGGGAATGTTCAACTAGTCCAACTTATCTGCTTTGATTGAGATGGGAAGAAATCAGCAGAGAAAGCAGCAAATGAGGGAGCTTTGAGAACAACGCTGCTACCGCCTCGGCGGCAGCAAACAATTTGAGTTGGAGACTGTGAAAATAAGTGGACAATGAGTGAAGCAACTGCACAGTCCTGGACACTGCACAGATCCTAGGTGGAGGAAAAGGAAAATATAAATCTTTTTTATAATAATTAAAATTGTACAATTAAGCCTCACAGGAACCAATATGAAGAGAAGATACTCAGAGCTCTTCTAGCAAAGGAATCAAGAGTCTCATAAATGCTGTGTACACTCCGTATATTTAAAGCACCCCTCAATGGACACTGGGAATTGTAGTTTAAGGGTGCTGGAAAATGTTGTTCTGTGAAGGATAAACTACAGGATTCCCAAGATTCTTTGCAGTGGAAGGGGGATGTGCTTTAAATGTATGGTGTGTACGCAATCCAAGTCACCTCTGCAAACTTGAATAGATTTGAGGATTCTGAAGGGATGCTATCACACAGTTGTGTCCTTCAGGTACTATATTCTAGGACAACTTCCTACTAGTACACCCTGGATGCCACCTGCCTAGCATAAATCACACATACACGCACAGAACCTAAACCCTGTAGTCCAAGTCTGATGGTACCACTGTAGTTCCTATAAGCTGTTAGGGCTTAAACAGTCCGATTTCCTTTTTATGTTCCAGAGTACACCTCCAGTTTTCTTTTTCTTTTTTACTAATGTCCTTAGGAGTTACTAGCTAGCTACTTTCTGAACAAAAGCCTGAAATGCTAGACTATTTCCCTTTGCTCCCCTATGAACAAGATGAACATCACAGTATCAGCTTGACAACAATATGCACTGCAACACCTTGTTTATTTTTATTAATGAGCCTGTTGAGGTCTGCAACCCGTAGTCTAGGTAGAGATGCTAAGTCCTATTGTTTGATTTGCAAAAGTCATCCTACCGCTACCTTGCTCATTTATATTTGACCTTTGAAATGGATGAAATCCTTTGTAAATGTCATCTGAAAAATCATATAGCTATGGACTTTTCTGTTGTTGTTTTTTATTCTAGTTATCATAGAAGAGTGAGTAACATATACTATAGTTTAATTTGGAAGCATAAACCAAAGGGAAGAATAATTACTGGAAGCTTTAGCTGAAAGCAAATATAATGCCTCCAAGTCCACTATATGATGAATAATGCCAAGATATGGGGCAATGAAGAACAAACACCACAGTAGGAAGGGTGGACAGACTGAAAAGTTTGTCATCAGAAAGCATTGTTTTTACCCAGAAAGCAAATACCTTTAGTTCTTTCTAGGGATTGACAAATATGTTGATTTCTTCTTCTTCTTCTTCTTCTTCTTCTTCTTCTTCTTCTTCTTCTTCTTCTTCTTCTTTTTTATTATTATTATTATTATTATTATTATTATTATTATTATTATTCAATTCCTTATTTTTAAAGTGTTAAGTTCAATTCTTCTACATCAGTTTTCAATTTTTAAAAAAAGTTCTCATGGAAAATTCATCAGCATTTTAGCTGAATCTTTTTCTCCACAAACTTGCTTATTTGCAATTTGGCACACACACTTTCCTGGAAGGCATTGCAAAATATGCATTTTATGCACTCTTTACCACAGTACGTGCATTTTTATTACCTTTCTGAAATTTGTTAGAACTCATGCTCTGCAGTTCTTTCTGGCACTTGTCGTCTAGCCCTGAGCACAGTGAGGGTTTAGCCAATTGCCCTTGGGGAATAAGTAAGGATTCTTTGGCTAAAAAGCTCTTCTGTTGGCTGATAGGTATTTTTGTCTACTCTGCATGGCTGTGGTCACAATTTGTGCTGTTTTTCAGAAAGTTCATTTTAGCTGTCATGCTTCATAGCTGAGGCTACACCTTAAAGACTAACAAATTTTATTGGGGCACAAGATATTGTGAGATGGAACCTACTTCATGAAATGCACAGCAAAGATGCAGAACAGTATTGTTATCCTGAGGCTTTGTCCTTTCTTATCACATCTGAAGGATTATGCTCAAACCTACTAAGGCTTGGCTCACTTAAGGGAAAGTAAAGCGACTCAAACCAAATAAGGTGCACTCTCAATCCCCCCCCATTTAAATCTTACAGCTTTCTCAGAATGATATACAATTGGATGCTTTCCCAGAAATCTAAGAGATTGTTGTGCTGTGCAAACTGAAATTGAGCTAAGGTACCTTTTTGTGTGTGACTGTAGCAATATTTTCCTAAGGCAGGGGGGAAATACTGCTCTGCTATAGGGTTGATGTCAAGTCAAGCCACTGATTGCATCTGCTATGTGAAATGACAAAAACCTGCTGAACATTTTATGGTAAACAAGGCTGAAACTTAGTCATTTACTAATGACACTACCTGGGCTTCAGATTTAATGGCCAATGTCAGACTTTTCTTAAATTGTAAAACCAAATTCTAATCTTCTTAAACTGTAAGAGTTTCTGGTAGAATGCAGTATTTGGGGCATCCATCCAAATGTAACAACTGCACTTGATACAGGAACAACTGGGAAAGGGTTGGGGGGGTTCAGTGGAAGGGCTCACACTTTCAATGCAAAAGGTCCCAGCTTTGATCCCCAACATCCCTGGGTAGTCATTCCCTGCAGCTTGTAGAAGGCAGTTCTCTCTTATATTTCTATAATGGGTCCCGCTACCTTGGATCAATGCCGCTAAGCCAAAGTTGGCCAACAAAGCCTTTAATTGGGGAGAAAGATAAAAACTCAATGGCTAATATTATTTCCAATATTTGGCAGTAAAGAAATGCCATAACTCAGAGGGCAGAGCACATGGCAGAAGGTCCCAGGTTTGATCCATGGTATCGCTGTGTAGGAAGGGTGGTGCTGTGGGTTAAACCACAGAGCCTAGGGCTTGCCAATCAGAAGGTCGGCGGTTCAAATCCTCGTGATGGGGTGAGCTCCCGTTGCTCGGTCCCTGCTTCTGCCAACCTAGCAGTTCGAAAGCACGTCAAAGTGCAAGTAGATAAATAGGTACCATTCCAGCGGGAAGGTAAACGGCATTTCCGTGCACTGCTCTGGTTCGCCAGAAGCAGCTTAGTCATGCTGGCCACATGACCCAGAAGCTGCACGCTGGCTCCCTCAGCCAGTAAAGCGAGATGAGCGCCGCAACCCCAGAGTCATCCACAACTGGACCTAATGGTCAGAGGTCCCTTTACCTTTACCTATCTCTGTGTAGGACTGTCAAATACTCCTGCATGAAAGACTGGAGACCCACTGCCAGTCAGTGTGGACAATACTGAGATTCCATAAAGGCAGCTTCCTGTATTCCTAAATGCCCTGCCCTACCCCAAACCACATAAAGTCATTTTGTTCGGGCAAAATAGTCATGAATGGCTGTTCCACTGCTGTTTGTTTGTTGCTCAACAAATGCCTTGCAGGCTGTTTAGATAGAAAGAAAGATCAATTACCATACCATGCTCCCACCCAAGACACAGCTGGCTCTCACGGGGAAAGTGTGCCAATGAGCAATGTTGTTGGATCTGTTGGCATCCGTCTGCCTTGGGAGACAATGGAGCAGTGCACCTTTGGGGGTGAAGTCAATCTGTTGGAGAGTAACAATTCCTACTGTGGCTGTAGAGACCAATACAGCAGAGACATGTTTTGTTGCAGGTGGGGCAGATGAAGGCAACTGGTTATGCTCCTACAGATGCACCAGGTTGTTTCTTCTCTCTGAGCAACTCCCAGCAGTCATTGCTCCTCTGGGCACCATTGTGGATACACAACCTGTCTGTCTTTCTCCAGGCACTGCAAGTACAGTGGTACCTCAGGTTAAGTACTTAATTCATTCCGGAGGTCCATTCTTAACCTGAAACTGTTCTTAACCTGAAGCACCACTTTAGCTAATGGGGCCTCCTGCTGCTGCCACGCCGCCGGAGCTCGATTTCTGTTCTTATCCTGAAGCAAATGTCTTAACCTGAAGCACTATTTCTGGGTTAGCAGAGTGTGTAACCTGAAGCGTATGTAACCTGAAGCGTATGTAACCTGAAGTGTATGTAACCCGAGGTACCACTGTATCTGCAAGGGATTCCCACATGGGGGTTGATGTTGCCAGTCTACATGTCACATTTGCAGACATCTTTGTAAGCAGAGTCGGTCTGCCAGTAGGCCCGGTGCTTGAAACCAGCTCCCCACAGAGCACACCTTTGGGTATCCTGCCATCTTTCATTCTGTGGACAGGATCAATCCAACAAAGATGTTGCTGAAATAGGAGTGCAAACGTGCTTGAAATGTGGGCTTGGGAGAACACATCTTTGTTTGAAACTCTGAACTGCCAAAATCCTCCTGACACGTGAAAGGCATTGAGGCATTGCCCCTGGCGGTTGTAAGTTGCTCACAACTCACTTCCATAAAGCAGCATGCTCAGCACAGAAGCCTGGCAGACCTTCGTCTTGGCATTGGTTGTTAGCATCACATTCTCCCCATACCCTTTTGGAGAAGTGAGCCATTGCCATAGCTGCCTTGCTAATACATTTATCCAGCTCAGCATCAATGGAGAGGTTGCTGGTTATGGTGGAACCCAGATAGACACAATCATCTATCACCTCAAGTCTGTAGCCACCAATGCTAACACATGGAGTTCTTGTGATGCCAGGCTGAGGTCCTTGCAGGCTTGGACAGAACATTTGATGAGCCTCTGTAGAGCTTCATCAGAGTGCACTGTCAAGGCTGTGTGATCTGCAAACAACATCTTTGGGATGTTGGATGTTAGACCCCCCCACACACTTTTGTCTTGTCACGGAGATGTGCCAGGTTGAACAGACAGCTATTGCTCCTTGAACGGATGTATGCACGATCTTCAGTCTAGCTGAAGGCATATGAGAGCAGCAGGAAGAAGAACATGACAAAGAGAGTTGGACCGGGAACACAACTCTGTTTCACATCACTCTTTATAGGGAAGGCATCCAGGGATGAGCCCTAATACTGGATGGTGCAACACATATTCTCATGGAAGGACACAACCATCTTATGAAGCTTATGTGGGCATCCTATCTTGTTGAGCAGTGTGAAGAGTCCTTTTCAACTGATGAGGTCAAAGGCTCTCAGCATTTCTCCTGCAACTGACCCAGTGAGAAAATCATGTCAGCTGTTGACCGCTGAGTTCTAAAGCAGCAAAAAAGCTTGCTGACGTGTTAGAAGAGGTTCTGGAATCATGTCTCAAACAGGTTTAAGCGGATAAACACTATAGCAGTGCATGTATGTATACACTCAGCCAGCCTTCCCCAATCTGGTCCCATCCAGATATTTCAGACTATATCTCCTATCATCCCCAGCCATCTCCCCAGCTGGGACTGATGAGAGATGTACTCCCAAAAATCGAGAATGCTGGGAAAAATTGTTCTAATCATATGATCTACTCACTGTTTTGGCAGAACAACTTCCTTTGGAGGACAACAAGGTGATAATCTGAATTAGACAGGAACATCCACAGGCAGAGTTTTAGCCATTGCTCCATTTCTAACATGCTCATTTTTTTTTCCTTTTGACAATTGATCAATTCAAAATCATCCGCCCAGTTTAATTATGTGGTGTTTGAGAGGCTTCCTTTTTCAAAAATTAATGGCTTTCCCCCCACTTTACTTCAGTATTCTGCAAAGCTATTTATTTTCAAAAGATGACATGACAGGAAATAATTCCTACAATTTGAGAACTGCATATTTGCACTATTATGAATCATTGCTGCATTTTAATACATATTTAACATCTATAAGAGATTACATTTTACTCTTGTTAGCTGTGTGCCTCTTCCTTTTTGACAATACAATGCTGGTTTCCTAAATCAATGTTGCCGCAAATAATTCATTTAGAGCTTCCTCTTTAAACAACAAAATAAAAAAAAACCTCATCAACTACACATTTTAGAATAGAATTTGCAAATATCATGGTTGCTTCTGTCACAAAGTTAGACCTTTGCAAGTGAAGATCCCTCATATGCTTTAAGAATCATCATTTATTTCCTTTAATAATATGAACAAAACTGAGCATGGGGAGAACCTGTGTAGCCATTTTTGAGTGCTGATACATTGGTTATTTACTTTTTAAAAAGGAGTAAAAGAAAATGCTTGTTAAGAAGTATTTATATGGGACAGCATAGCAACCCTTGACCTCAGAATGTTTTTGTGTAGGTAGCAGGATATGGCCATAGGACTAAGGTAATTAGAAAACTGGGAGTGTGCTTGATGCTTACAGGTTCCTCCAGTTGACCTGTTTATTGATCCGTCATCCTGATTTGCTTGCACGAAGTTTACATGGCTGTTAAAAGATGTCAGTGTATGTACCATACACCCCACTGATTTTTAAAAAGTGGGTTGGTTGTGCTAGGGTGAAAAAGCACTTAAACCCACTTCCATTGTGCAAACCTAAATTTCTGGCATGTGATCCTGTTGCCTGGAGGCAACCTTGGGTTGAGCGTCTGAATCCTTACGAATGTACTCAGTTGTCCAGAAGAGTCCGTGGGGATCTGTGGCACAGGGCATGGCATCCGTCTCTTAGAATGCACAGCACTGAAGAGAACAGCCTGCTGTTAATCACATCTCAGCTTGTGGTGAAAAAAGAATGGTAGAAATGAGGCACTGATGCCAGCTCTCACATTGCAAAGACTTTTGACCTGGAGTCTCACCAGAACTAAAGTTTATGGTTGGATATCCCCTGAAGTTTCACAGGAAACACAATGAGAGGTACAAATGATGTGTATACAAGCCTTGTCCCACTGTTAGTCGAAGCAGGCCAGAGTGCTGCTAGGAGAGGAGAGACTGGGCAAAAGAATGGGAATAGTATGTGCTTTGGGAGTAGAGTCGTAGATTTTTGCTGGCTGAACTTTCTCTCTCCTTGAGTTTAAGCTGCTCTGATCCAGGCTATGGCCTACTGGTGGTGAGAATAAAATATGAATGGAGAACCTGTGCTCTTCTCAAGGTTGTTGGACTCTGATTCTCATCAGCCCCAGTCAGCATGGCCAGCAGTCGAGAATGGCAGTGGGCTACTTCTCATTTCTCTCATTGTTTTATCAGTGACCTTCCCACCATACTCACTGCTACTGCAAGCTGCTAAAAAACCCCTCTTCTACATCACTATTAAAGGTGTGGGTGCCCTGTCCTCTTTTTCACCTGGATGCAGAACATTGCATCCCTGTATAATGGTGGGGAGTATGAGCTTGGGTCCTGAAAGGTCACCTAAGTTGAGTTGGAATATGGCAGTTGGAATATATGAGACAGTTGTTTATGACAGTTAAGGTACAGTTAAGGGGTTTCAGACACCTCATGTCACACCTGCTTGGCTTCTAGGGATGTTGGATAATTTCTGTGAAAATAGTGTAAATTTCTGTAGTTCACTTGCTGTGACTACAGTTGATGTTTGTTCACATCACCGGGCGGGGGTGGGGGAGAGAAGTTAAGTCCACAGATATTATGTATTTAATATTATCTATCATCTATCTATCATCTATCTATCTATCATTTATTTATTATGTATCAATATTATCTATTTGTCCTTCCCCACACATTTTTTTTAATTTTTTCTTACTTAGGTTAAGTAGTAGGCAGTGAGACAAATAATGTATCTAGCAGGAACTGAACTGCAGAGGAGTGGAAACAATGGTGATTGTGATTAATACAGGTCAGAAAGGAAACTGCTATCTTCTTGCATTCCTACCTGCTTATCACCATATAAAAATTTATGAAGTGCAGCTCCTGGGAGAGCTGAATTGTGCCAAGGGCACATTTTGTATGGGTTTACATGGGTGTGGTCATGGAAGGATTATAAACCCCTCCCCACCCCCCATCTGATCCACAATGTAGTTGGCCATGTTCATTTAATGGCTTAATCCTGGCTGTGGTTTCTCCTTCCTTCCTTCCCCCAGCAATATTTCTAAATCTTTTCAGATTTAAAAAAAATATAATAATTCCGAATGAGCTAATTCCTGCCAAAGCATCTTGCAGCTTTTGGGTGGATATCAATTTCATGCAGTTCTGAGCTGTCTCGCTTCAGAATGCATTTAAATAGGAAAAGAGAATTTAACCAATTGTGAGCAGGCCTTTTGCCCATGAAAGTAAATGACTTAAAACAGAGTATCAAGCACAGGCATAATGGAAGCACTGTACAAATTTCACCCCACAATACTGAAGCAAGGCTCTCCTGCACTAGACTGTAGCATAGTTATGCTTGTCTATAATCCCTGACTTTGTTGTGAGCAAATTCAGCAGCAGGCTCCTATCCCTGTCACAGCCACATTAGTCATGATGTTTGCTACAGAGTAGATGCCCTAACAGAAAATGACTTAATTGCACTCTGGAAACACAAAGAAGAGTTTCTGGGAGTATTTTTTCCATAGGAGGAGTGCAACAGGGAGAAGCTGATCATGGTAGAGTGAGTTTTGAGCTGCAATGCATCTGACAATAATTTAGCCCCCATCCTCCTCAAACACAAACAACAGAGAGAAAGGGTGACGACAGACATCTACAGATAGGGAAGTGGTCTATGTCTAAAGATGCTAGCAGGAAAAATACTGACTTCTAATCCAGAGGGAATCGATGTGGTACTCTCCAGATGTTGTTGGGCTATAACTCTCATCAGCACCAGCCAGCATGGAAAAGAAATGGGGATGACAGGCATCCCAAAGCATTTGAAGGGCACTGCAGTGGCTGCTGCTACAGGTGGTTTCTTCTAAGGGGTTTTGACTTGTAAGCCTCTATAGCTGCTCAATGCCACACACTGGCTTCAATAAGATATCAGCAGTTGGTGTCTGCAAACATCAATGCCAGGTGATGGTGCGTAGAAGCTCTGAATAATGAGGTGAATCGGGATGATTCTGGTAATTTTACTCCCCCCCAATTTGAACTGCAATGTCAACAAAGTGTCCTGGGTGGATCAGGGCCTTACAAAGTAATCTCCACTTTTCTGTAGTGTGCACTATATCTCCATATTTTCTATGTTTCTCTAGGTCCATGGGCTTTGAAATAAGTGAGCCTGTCCAGAATGCTGCTTGCAGAGCACAGAAGAGTTCTTGATTTTGTCGCTATTGTCGAAGCAGAACGGCGGAAGATTTTGGAGGACTTTCTGAGATCTTGGAGACATGCTGCTAGTTGCATTAAGCAGTGGTGGGCTAAATAGTTTTACCTAGTAGCATAAAGTAACTTCCTATGGACATGGTGGGGAATGCTTCTGAATATACACACACAGAATTGTGCTGCGTGTTATCTATTTTATGTGCTTTCCATTGTTGTGGCCTGTCCTGGCTCTTTACATTGGTGTAGGGTAAAGTACCACACATTTCAATAAATATGACTCATGTTGAATTTTTACTCAAAATTCATCCAGGTAGGGCTATTTTGTGGTACTAAAAATAATGTTCTGCCTTGTCATGAATATGTTTCCTAACCAGCCATGTATAGGCGAAGACATCAGATATGCATAGGATGGTCCTTCCCACCTCTGACAATTTCAGTTTTGCTTGGTAAATCATAAGGAAGATCCTGATGAACACTTAACCTTTCAGGCTTTATATCCTGTTGATGAAGTTTAATGCCTTGTGAACAGCCTGCTCCTTTGAACCTGCTGCCAACAGCTTGGAAAAATAGAGCTCGCCTCTTTTCTGAAGCATAAATGAAGGGAATTATAAGAAGGGCCACAAAGGAGAAAATTACAGGTTGTCACCAATTTAGGTGCAAGAGAATTAATTTTAATAAAAACCTTCTTGACTAATTTTGCCATCTATCTTTTCACTTGTTCAGTGCTGTTGAGTGACAAACCATTATTGTTATTAGGCAGGGATCATTAAAAGTCTGCATGCTGCCAGGAGTTCTGAACAAGGCTTATTTTTATGGAACATCTCAACATTATAGCTTGTGCATTTACAATAAATAGGTCAGAAACGATCCAGTTGAAGCACAGTGGTGACACCTTTTTTTTGTTGGTGTTAAAATGTTTCTTGCAATGTGGATTTCCATATGATAACTGTTTGCATTTACCTAATGACTGCCTTTTCATATAAAAAATAATTTTAACAATGTTAAAACAGAATTTATCTGACACCACAATGCTTTTCTTTTTACTCTGTGCTTGTGTATATGAGAGAGAGAGAGAGTATATACCTCCACACAGAGATTAAAAAATGGAAATTATTCCACTGGCCTTATAAAAAACTGCATTGCAACAACAGATACACACACACATTACAGTTCCTCAGTTGCTATAAGCTTCTGTAGTTTGTTAGGCACTGTAAGAACTGTAAGGTAACAGCTGATGGCGGACCACTAGAAGTCTGTTGTATGTAAACTGGGATAATAAATGTGAACACTAGGCATAATGCCCAGATGATTCACTTATATTATGAAGTTCCACTGAAAAAGAAGTTGAATCTAGAGCCTGAGCATCTTTTAAAAAATGCTAGAATAGACACATAAATAGATTGTTTCTGCTTTAAGTAAGTGTTCAAACGCTTCCTAGCCTTCAGCTGATGCTCAGCGTGTCTTTGTGTGTTATTTTAGATATTACATGACCAGCATCTTTCTTTTCTTCTTCATGACTTCAGAAAATTTCCAGCAGGAGGCTACCCACTGAAGTCAGTTCTGCTGACTTCAAGTTCTGCTGACTGCGAAAGAAAATGTGGCAGGGAATCTTCTGAAGACTTTGGAAGTGGAGCAAAACGTTCCAGAATCAATGATAAGAAAACCATTCTTGTCTCAGTCCAATGACACCAAGTCTCTGTATGAGAATCATCTACAGAAGGTGAATAGCAGGCTGCATTCATAGGCAAAGGTTCATCCATTGACAGACTAATTGATAGACATAGAACTTCAACAGGTTTCCTGAACTGAGGCATGGCTTTGGTAAGATTGTGCTTCACACACAGACAAAGTTAGGGAGCAAGCCTATGCACATAAAGCTGGCATAAAGCAAGCTGGTGTAAGTTAAGCTGGCCTGACATGAAGTTTCAACAGATCCAAGTGCCTTCTACAGTGGGGTTGCTGCTGCTGCTCTGCCTAAGCCTGGCAGAGAGAAAACAAGCCTTTAAAGCAGTGTTTTGCACCATATTGCCAGGTCACATGACCTAGCTGATCCAACCTAAGTCCACCCCTCTGGTCCTACCCATGCCATGCCACTGAAAGGACCACCCCTCTGGTCCTACCCATGCCTTTGTGGGGACATACATTGGCCTCAGTTCAACCAGCTTCACCTCAGCCAACTAAGCCAGGATGAACAAGTCATGCCAGTGTATCTTCAACTGAGCTGAGGTTGGGGACTTAACACTGGCTGAGCAGTAACCTCCCAGCTCCACTGGAGATCCACTGCATCCTAAGACACATGTCCTGGTAGATCTTGTTATAGTATTGCCCCCTTAAAAGTATTTCCTTATACATCTTTAAAAGAAGAAGGAGAGGACGACCCTAGTCTAATGGGAATTCATAAGTGTTTATTTTCAATTGCCATTCCGATGCTCTGAATATCTGGTAAAACCCTATTCCACCAAACTTAAACAATGGCACAAAAATGCATGTTTGCTATTCTTAGCAAATGGACAGCATCCATTCACTTCTTTTGTCCCTGGAGGGTCTTTGCAACTCAAATCTTCTTATCAAAACCTAGCTATTTGTGATCTAATTAACATAGTATCTGTTCCAACCTCCTGTTTCTTTTATCCCCAAAAGCAATAGACTCCGCTTGGTAAACAACACCATCAGCCTGGCCATGCAACATCAATTTTTATTTTCTTTCTGCACTTCAAAACCTGAAGTGGAATTTTTGTCCATAGGACTGAGCTGAACCAGGACAAAGCATTTCGCGAATGCCTCCCTTCCACCAGTCCTTTGAAGTCTAAAAGGAGGGCAAAGGTGTTTACATTCTCCCAACTCATTCAGACCACTGCATTTCCCTACTTTTGTGACTTATCAGCCCAATAACAGTGATGTCAAATTACACCCAATGTGAGTTGGGTATGGTATGAGATCACTAAGGGAAATTATGTATAATTCAAACTCAAGGTTTTAGTATTTTTTTGTAGGACTAATTGATACACTAAAAAAAAAAATTAAACTCCTTTTACTTGTTCTGTGTTTCCTGGGACCAATGTGGAGATATGTTATGTGTCACCAACAAGAATTTGACCCAGAGTGGACATTCTTGGTAGAGAATAAGTCACCAGAATTCTTGAACCCCAGCATAAACCCCCCTGTCTTAAATTACGCAGGAGTTGCCAATAAGAGGCTCCAGTATCTGCAAAGTATCGGCGGGATGACTCAGTATCAGCTCTAGGAGATCTCACACCCAAGGAGCTTTCAGGGCTGGGAAAGCCAATCTAGTGTGGCTGATCTGACACCGCAGCTCCAGACTCTCCACAGTCACCCAGTCATCCAATGAGTCCACAATGAAGCCCAGCCCAAAACATACACATAACAATAAGATGCCTTCAATTTCTGAATCCAATTCAGGAAGAGGAATCATGAGCATAAGCATCCTCTGGGTCAGGGGCACACTGATATTTCAGGAATGGGAAGGGCAAGCAAGCTCATTTATGAAACCTTTCATTTGCTGTTTGGATGCAAGTCCTTGTATTTACACAAAGGACTCTAGATAACTAAGGTACCCTGGATTGTTGAAAGATAATGGGAAGTAGTAGGATACTGCTGCTGAGGTTGTGCCAGTCTGGCAACATTTCTCTTAGCAAATTTAGTATATGCTGAAAGTAGGAAGTACCTCTACAAAGAACCACTAACCAGCTGAGGGTTATATCAATCTGTTCCTGCTATACCTAGAAACCATTAGATTCATCAACACCATGATGAAATAAAATTGATGACAGAAGATTAACAGGCTATAGCATAGGAGTTTCTAATTTAGAATGTGCCATTTTTGCTGATTCATCTGGACTAACAACAATCATCATGGGTACCACCAGAGATCTTTTGTCACGCATGCTGAATTCACAATTAATCCTGGCCCCTAGGACTTCCCTATGACTCTGGTTTTCATCTGTGTTCAGTTTGTTTCATATTTCACTGCAATGTCAATATAAAAGCATGTTTTATGATGTTATGCTCACTGGCACTGGCACAACAAAACTTGGGTCAGGTTGCTAGCTTAACTGGGTAAAGCTTGGTCAAAATAAAAAGCTACCCATAAAGCTTCTTCAGTCTCCTATAAATCCCTGTTAGTGGCCCTCTCTAACCTGCATTTCAGCTGAGATGAAGCACTTGGCCTTTCTCAAGCTAACATCTTCAATGGAACAGAGATGGCACTTGCTGATACTATAAGATCTTCAGTGTCTGGAGCTCCCACACTTCAGCCTTGGAAACCAGTGCTGTAGATGTTGTTGTTGTTGTTGTTAACTCAATCACAGCAAGCTATGAACAATATCAGTTATACACTACCTAAGTAAACTAGCAATATTAAACACTTGTGTCATATACTGTAGTTACCGTGATGATCACAATTAACACATTTTAATTATTTGATTTGCCTGCCTTTTCTATTGCTATGAGTTCATCACATGAGCACCAAATTGGCTCTGCCAGCACATTTGCACTGCATCAACCTCACCACCACCTTGCCCCCCCCCCCGCATCCTAGGATGCAGCAGCAACTTAGCAGGAGGGAGCTCAGGTGAATAGTGCAATCTCAGCATACTATCTGCTTCTGCAACTAGCTTAAAATATTTAAAGTGCTGAAATGGGCAGAGACCAGTTGCCCAGATGGGCATGCAAACTGTGTCTGAGGCTGATCATTCAATGAACAGAGAAGGGGCAATGGCGAATGTGGCCCTCAGGTGAAGGAAGGTCAGCCACCCCTGTGTAATACCTTCAAAAGGTTATCTCTTATACACTTCCACTGTATTGGCAACAATCATTTTTATGAACACATGGTAAAGTTCATTTCTGAAAAATCAATGCCTTTCTAAAGTGCTGTGGTAAGTTTTAAACAATGATGCACTGTGGGTCATCAATATCAGATATATATATATATATATATTCTTTCAAACCGATAAGCCTGAACATTGGCTGTACGCAAAGGATTCAGTTGTTTGAATGAGAATGCTGAAAAGAAACCTAAATTAGCCTAGGCATTGTTAAATACAAAGACAGCCGATAGCAAAAGATAATGATACAAGGCAGTGAAGAAAAATTGATTCCCTCCCCCCTTGCATGCTGAGACTTCAAATTTATGGTTTGCTAACATGATGATTAGACAACAGGCTCAATCCAACCAATGTGATTTCAGATGGGAAATGCTAACCATCTTAAAATCTGATGCTGAGACATGGCAACAAATCATCCTCTTGCACACAGTCATCCTCAGTTTTCACTTTTTGTCTTATGTCCTTTTTCTGTTTTGGCTGGACATGTGTCCCCCAAAGCACAAAGGCCATTACCTGACCATGCATACCTTCCATGAGTAGATTTAACCACCTCTGTCCTTCTCAAGGCTACAAATTAATGTTTCCATCGAGAGTAGATTATGCATATGGGCCTGAGGATAAGGCATCCCAATGGATGTTTAACACTCAAGGATGTTTATCGTGCTACATTTATGATGGCAGCATGTTACATTTGTGATGCCATCATTATCTATATTTTAATTTTATTTCTTACATTTTAATTCTATTATGAAACCCAGGGTGGCATATGCGTGGTAACCGGGCAGTCATCGGTCCAGCCACCAACCAGACCCAGACCTACTTAGCTTTGGCAAGGTGGAGGACTATACCATAGGAAACACACTGTATAGACCATACTATATGAAACTTGTATACAAACATTTAACAATCCAATTGCTGTAGTCATTGAAAGTATAAACATCATTCATTTCCCAAACTAGGGATCCCCAACAAGGCACCCATAGACACTAGTGTGCTTGCCGGTACCTTCCGTGATCTCAGTAAAATTACCCCTTAAAATTATGCAATACACAAGAAACTGTTTGCTCTTCCTGCTCAGTTTCCATCTGTACTGGTTAAGCCTCTCCTACATAGAACCTGCACCCTTAAGCATGCCCACTGTTAAATAGTGGGTAGACATAGCAGACGACACAGCGATTCTTCAAACAGCTCTTGTTTATTCACAGGCCAGAACAGAACTGAGCAGCAAACAGCTCAGCCGGCCTGCTTTTATAGGCAGCCGGCTGTCAACATTGTAGCAACAACAAGCCAGGGTTTCCCGCCTAAAGTAACTGACGTGGACCTGAGTGAAAACTATATACATGATACTCCTGGTGGCCAGGGTGAGAATTTCAATACATAACACCCACAGTCCATTGGATGCCCACACTGCCATTTTTTTCTGAACAGAAGAGCTGTGCAAAGAGTTTCTCTCAGTGAATGAGCATGACAGTGACTGATATAGATGCCCTTATTCGGATTAATGGGCCAGATGATAGAGGAGGGCATGCCCACACTATTTTGTCGTCCTGTCTCTTATTATGCCCCTTTAGATGTGGCAGCCATTATGTAAAATCCCTGGAACAACCATTTTGTGATGTACCATGCCCCTGCGGCAGCCATTTTGTGACAGGGACCCATGGAGCTTTCTCATAGTTCCAAATGCGGATACTGTCCCCCAAAAAGCTGGTGGCCCCTGTAATGAAACAATAATTCATTACTGGGCAATGACATGAACTGGCAGGACAATGGGGAGAAGGAAGAGGATTCCTGCAAGGGGTGTAGCCGGGACTGAGACACACCAGGGCAAGCAAAGGATGGGGAAGGAAGTACTCACAGAGTGACGGAGGATGGCAAAGGGATGGATGTCAATGCACAGGGTCCAGAGCAGCAGGACCCACCACCAGAGAGGCCCCTATCTTCATGAACACAGCAGGATCTGAGATGTAAGGAGCAACGGAAGAGGTGCTAGGAGGCTGAGGCAGGCAAAGGCCCACAGCCCAGCTCCCTTGCTAGCTCTGGGAAGAAATGTGTGATTCCACAGCTGGAGTAGGCTCAGAACAGGTGAGGGCTATCTGCCTCATCAAGCACAGATGCTGCAATCAGCAAGCAAAGTACAAAAGGGAAGCAGAGCTGAGTACTTTTTTTTGCTCAACTGCCCATGTTGAGGGACTTTGTTTTGGCTACTCCTGGACCTCTACAGGACTGTGCTTTGGGTTTGACTCTGAACTGCATCCTGACTGCTGGACTTCAGACTTGGCTACTTGGATTAACCCTGACCTTTGGACTTTGTTTTTGTGATTGGCCCTCAGACTTTGAGCTTTGGACTTGGCATGCTGACTTGCTGCCAGGTAGGCCAGGGGTACAGGGTTTTCCCCCTCCCTTCCTGATGATTGCTATTCTGCCAGGATAGCCATAGACACCCACCTACCCAGCCTAACTAGAGTAAATGAATGCTCTGTTAACTGTCAAGAATTATAAATTGGAGTAAAGGTTTTCTGAAAGAGTGCTCTGTTTCTCCCCCCCCCCATTTGCCCAAAGCATCAGAGATGCACATTGGAAAGCAAGGCTTGTTGTTAAAATACTGCTGACAGTTACCATATATGATGTTATCTCTCTCTGCGCATCTGACAATCTTTCTTTTGGACAGTAGTGCTGGGGTGGGAATCCTGAAACTCAGGAGCTATAAGTAAAAATGCTTGGAAACAATACAATGCAGGTGCCCCTTTCAGAAATGAATTTGTTCAAAATTGCTGGAGGGTTACCCTACAAAGAGTCTTTCTCCCAATCTAGGTGACTTCCCAACACACACTCAACGGCCATAATAATGAGCCAATTTCTATGGAAATAGACTTGTTATTATTTAATCAGTCCTCCATCTAAGTGATTCATGAACTTCTTGTTGAAATTCAATAACCAGTCCATGAATTTCTGAAGAAGTCTGAAGGCAGGGGACTCCAACAAGCCACCAAGAAGTGGTACACTCATTGTGCTGATGATTAATGCAGGACCATTTACCTCAAAGTAGGTATAAACTTCTCAGTTAAGGTCACATAATACAGATGCCACTTACCTCAGAGTGCTGAGCGCTGCCCACAGTTTTGCCAGCTTGAGCAGGGACAGGGGAGCCAGAACAGATGGCAGGCTGTCTGTTTTATGCTGCAGAGAGGGTCAGGCACAATGTTTGGGGTCTCCTGGAATCAGAGACTGCAGCAATAGAAGAAGCAGGACCCCCTTGGAATGTGAACACTCTACACTCCCTCCATCTAAATTCAGATTGTACATAAGTGTAAACAAACCATGTATCATAAAGACACTGTAGACTCCACTGTGCCTCATTGGCCAAAAGGAAACATAAACCCTGGTAAGCGTGCCTGGTGCCCCTGGAATCTTGAAGCACTTGGAGATGGGGTGGCATGTGACAATACTAACAAGGGCAATGTGAGATGGAATTTGAGAATACTCTGATAAATGGCCAATTTTAATGGTTTAGGGAATTAAGCATGAGATTGAAGCTCCCGGGTGTCTGTATTCTGGCAGGGTAACAAAGCAATCCTAGCCTGGGGGGCACAGGGCATTCTTGCAGCTTTGTCAACTCCTGCCAGACAGGTGTGGGAAGTTTTTCCACTGGTTTTGCTTCGTCAGCTGCAGATTAGTTACTAAGCATTTGTTACCACTCAGAGCTGAGGAGCCTGTTACAGAAACATTTGTAATCGCCAGCGAGCATTGCCAATGGTTTTGGGAGTTGTAGCCCAAAACTTCTAGGGGGCACCATGCTAGTGGAGACTGCCCTAAGCCAGCCAAAGCAAAGAAAATGGAAGGTGTTTACTATGGGCTGGTTTGCAAAGGGTTGTCTGTACTCTTTATCAAAAGACATAGCAACCGCATTGTTCTTCCGTGTTTCATTCTTAGGTTACATTTATTTTTGTAAGCCTTTCAAATGCTATTTTAATTCCAAAAGTGAATACACTTTAATTGCTCTAACAGAAACAAAAGGAATCCCAGAATCCTAGTGTTGTTTCACCGCGGTGCAAATAAATATACAAAAGCAACATGTTTTTCCAGCGAGAAATCTTACAAGTGCTTACAAGGTTCTGCTTATAGCAAGCTGGTATAGCTATATGCATATAGATTTGCTGCTTTTCAACCAATTCCCCCACTGTGTTCTTCTGATCCCTGAACATTGTATCACTCTGCTAATATTTATTTATAGCTTGCTCAAGTGCGCTCTCTCTCTCTCTCTCTCTCTCTCTCTCTCTCTCTGCATATATACTGTAGAATATATATAACATTTGCATTTCTGCACTGCTATTTCTGCACTGCTCATTTTGCAGAAACTAATGAATTAATCTCAGTGAGACCTAGGAGAAAGTTAATTATTTTGCCTCTTTTTGAAAGCAAGGTAAAGGTACAGAAATGTTAAGCAAATTGCACAGTTGTAAGAAGAACTTTTTCAATTTGTAATAACTGGGTGTACCAATCACCCCTGTGCTTCCTGAAAAGGCTAATTTAATCACACCATGTTTGGGGATCACTATCAATTAGCATTTCACCACATTTCAAATGCACAGCATCTGGAGGCCACTGATGATCCACATGATAGAGAGGTTTAGGGGACCAGCACAGGTGAAGGAACAATCCATCCAGCTTGCTTCTCATATTTACCATGCTGTTGTGGGGGATTTAAAAGCCTACCTCTTGATGTGGCATTTGTCAGCCAATAAGAAGTTGACAGCTCATAGGGTCCAGTTCCTCTTAGTGGGTGGGGGAAGGGGAAAGAATATGTCTCCATCTCCCAGGCAAATGGGCTCCACTTTCTTACTTGCTGCATTGGTAGCTTCAGTGTTCAGCAGCCTAGCAATGTGAGTCTTTTGTTCCAATCCATATATTCATGCTCCAGTCACATATACTTACGGTTGACTAGATGAGATGTAAAGTGAATAAGGATGTACATCCCAATGAAAGCAGTGCATTGCAGATGGCTGGCATGCTTTCCCTCTCCTCACTGAAACTACTTCCTTATGAACAGTTCTGTACCATTTCACAAAAACATTCTGACATTGCCAAAAAGTAGAGGGGGCATATTTTGAAAGTTAGGTGCTCCCCACCTAACTTTCCCCCACCCCCCACCCCAGTTGACAGCACACCATTAAGAGGAGAGAGGAAAAGGAAAGCAAAAACAATGGGAACCTACCAAGGAAGGCCTGGGTTATTTAAAAACTGCATTTTGAATGAAGAAACACAAAACAGATTCCAGATACAGAATAAATATTTGTATACATGCCGATGCTCTTCTACCATAACTATTTCACCCTGAGCTGCGTATTGCCATGTTCTCAGTGTTCCACTTACAGTTCTTATTCCATTTCAAATACTTTATAAATTAATATGCTCTAATAAAGTGCAACATTGGTGCAACATTCACAGGGCCTTGCCTGCATAGTTCCTGCATGATCAAGTATTATAGGGTGCCACTATTAATAGACATTACTAATGGCTGGTTTGTCTCCTTTTGCTATCTGGACTCTATCCGCAGGCATAGCAACTAGGGAGCTGCCTTATCCCAGGTCAAATTTGTCCATTTAGCCCAGTACTGTCTACTCAGAGTGGTTACAGTTCTCCAGGGTCTCAACTGGAAGTCTTTCATTTTGTCTGTTTCCTGCATGTAAATCTTACACCCTGCCACTGAGCAATGGGTTGATTGGTCTGGCCTGGTATCAGCTATACCGCTGAAAACCACCAGATCTGGGTGATGGCTGCAGTGGATTTCTGTGGCTACAATCTGAAAGTGGAAACCACTTTATGTCAAAATGCTATGTTGGTGTTCCTTGCCAGGAGGGGAGGGGTCCTTTAGGGTTCTGTGGCATCCTAAAAAGAGTTGATGGGAAGGGAAATGACAACTGGCTTTTCATCCATCTGCTTGACATTCCCTAGCTTATTAGTGAGGCAGATTTGTACTTCCAGCCATCTGTTAGCCCCCACGCCTATTTCCACCTCTTAAGCAATATCATGGTTTTCTGGGGGAAATCTTATCCTTTCCCCTCCAGTCTCACCCCAGAGTTTTGTTATGGGATAAAATTGAATTGAAGGACATTCTCCCCCACCATGTAGAAACATTCCATCAATATATTTTGCATAACAATAACTAGACTAGCAAAAGGAGTATGGGTGGCGGGGGAGGTGACTGTTTTAGAAGCATCAGGGTAGATATTTTGAGAGAAATACTCTGTTGAATATTTTGCAGCTTGTGCCTTTTCTTTTTTACACAAGCTGGCCAATTTTTCCTTTCTATCTTGAAACTATTTATTGTGTCCAGAAAGACAATAGATGCTTCATTCTTTAACAGAGAGCTAGAGAGTGACCTACTTTTAAAGAAATCTTCCTATGATGTTTCTTGGTAATGCAGGGATGAAAACTCACTCTCTGAATTCAACTTCCCTGTATGTAAAATAAGTACTATCACATGAAATTGAAGGTTCAGTTCTTATGCCCACTTTCTGTCTTTATCTTTGTTTATAATTTTCATGGTTGTACGGTGTTCTTGTGACAGCACCACTATATAGAACATAATAACAGATTGCCATAACTTGAAAATCACTAAACATTTGATTTTACCATGTGTTCTTATCGTATCACTGGTAAATATTATCATGTGATTGTAAACTCTGGAAATTACATTGGTAATAGAATGCACTTCATAGATAGGAGAGAAGCAAAACTGTCCTCCACAACCAATGTCTTATCTGGGCTTTTCAATCAGTCAGAGTTCATTCCTTCATAATTACTTGCAGTTGTGGCCTTTTCGAGTTGGCTCCAGTCACCTAGCAATTACTAATGGATGTCTCACAGAGGCATGAACATCCCAAGTACACCCATTACTCAACAGTGTACCCTTATGCATATCTGCGTCATCTTCTGAGATATAATCAGTCATTGACGAAAACGCATGCATGAATTCACCCCTTTAAAAAAAATCAGGAAGAACTTTGTAGCAGATCATTTGACGTTGGCTGAATCTCAGAACCATGTTCTCCGGTACCATCATGAAGCATCATTCTTCTGAAAACTCCATCTCCATTAATGTCTCATTAACAGATCCACCCTTTATTTGAACCTCATTTCTTCTCCCCCATCGTTTAAAATGGATCTTGTGGTTTTATTGCTATAGTAGATGCTATGTCACCACTAGATTTCTCTGCTGCACAATTTGCTGTGATTTGAGTTGATCTCAGTGCTGCCATCTCAGTGCCTTCTGTTCTTGTTCTTGCCTAATTCATCAGTTCTAGTCAGTGTCCTTGTTCAGCCCAGTTCTTTGTGGGCCTTGGGAATGTGAGCTGATATTACTGGCTGCAATCATATTTGCAGAAACCTTTACATCTACAGAGAATTGCACCAGCTTTCAGAGCCAATCAGTCCATCAGTCAAATGGATGGAATGAAGGAATGTACTATTGAACCAATATGACTGGCATATTGAAACGTTTGACATAATTTTGTATTTTTCAGCTTGTGATTCTTTTAATATCTATGTATCTTTAATGATTAACATTTATATGAATATCCTTTCGTCATATATATATATATAGAGAGAGTTCAATTTTCCACTGAACTCAAATGTAGAACCATACAGAAATTTATTATAGAAAACTGGGAGAAAGTTATCAAAATCCATATGAACAACAAAACAGGATAGTTTTCAGTGGGAGATGAGAGATGCAGGGTTTAAAGAAGTGGGAAGATTTGGCTGAACATTATGAACAGAGAGGAAGCATAAGATAGGCAAGATGTAAGTTGGGTTGGTATTGCATTTAGAACCTTGTGTGAGAGGAAAGCTTTGCCAGAAATAGAAGATAATATAGGATACTATATTTATGACAGGTTCAAAAGAACAGAAAAGGAAAAGAAAGAAACCTCTTGAAATTAAAACTTCAAAATTTCAGCTGTGTTCTGGAAATGCTTCCCTGCTCAATAAATAACAGGAGTTGCTTAAAACCCTCCAGGCTGTTCCCATGACTCGAGGCCACCTGCCCCAAGATCTGCTGTCTTGCTGTAACTTGCTGTAAACATATTATTCCCAGGGTACGCTGCTGAAAAGCTCCACAGAATGGCAGCTCTCGCTTGCAGCTCGAACACAGATTAACAGTGCTCTGTTAAGTCCTTGTGGAATAAATGTAATATACACTGAACAGGCCAAACTCCAGAACACTATACTAGGTCTACATCCTCACTAAGAGCCCAATCCCAACTAGAAATATAAGAAGGCATCATTTTCTATTCTACCCTGAATTTGTTACATGTAGCAATGTTTCTGTTCTGCTGTAGTTTGTCTTCCCTGAAAAACAATATTATTTGTCACACTTTCTTATGTAAGCCGCAATTTGTCTCCTGGGTGGGCTGACCCTGACCCTCATCCTACTTGTAACAGGGGATAGGTTCCAGTGGGCACAGTGGGACTTGTTTTTGAATGAAAATGCATGGGATTGCAGTGCAAGAGTCTTTCAGATTCCAGAGCATCTGTAAAAATGGAGGCTGACTATTAAGCTCATTAGTTGCAGAATGGAAACTAAAATGAAAGGTTAATGGTGGATTGCTGTCATGTTTAGATGAGGTTTGAGCATTATGAGATGGCTCAGTGTTGTGCTCACACAGAAGTGATTAGGCTTATGTATTAGTTTCTAATTCTGCTGAAAGTGAATTGCCCATGCTCTTAAAGTTGGGACTCAACCTCTGGGCTGGTTCAGCAATAGCCATTGGTGCAATTGCACTAGCACTTCCTGTATGCCAAAACCACGTAACGGCCAGAGCAGTGATGGGTCCTCTGGGCTGGTGTAGACCTCCTTGCATCTTTTGGACAGCTGAGTGATTCCAGCAGCTTTCAATTTTTCATTAGCTAAGCAGAAGCACAGTTGCTTTCGACAGCTCTTCAAAAAGAAGATGAGAGTACCTCATATGTGTTAATAAAAAGACTGCATGTCTGTACATATTTTTACTTTTAAATGAACCATTCTCAGAGTACAAAACACATCTCAGTGAAGCCTCAGCATCTCAGGAATGGACCATGGTGCAAACTGTCATTGTAGAAAGCACAAATCCCTTTAGACGGGCAGCAGGGTGGTGGTGATGGTGTTAAACCATAAGAACAGGCCTAACTAGTCCATTATCCTGTTTCCCACAATGGAAAGATGCCTATAGGAAGCCCAGAAGCAGGAAATGGGGGCACATTTTAATTTCATGTTTGAAACTGCCCTCTCTGCTGCAACACTTCTCATGGCATCTGGGTTGCATAACTTTCTCAGGGCGGTGTGTACGATTACAATTTAATTCTTAAGTGAAAGGTTAAATCAGTGCAGTGGCACCCATGGCTCTGGATAAGATTTTCCAATACACTCCCCACCTGCAAACTTGCTTCTAAGAAAAGAAGCACAGTCCCCCCCCCCCCTACTTCTGGTTGTTCATACTTAACATCTTTCTCTGACTGCCATTTCCAATTTCATTTGCATTAAGACTTCTTTGCTGAGAAGTCTTTTCCCTCTTCCATTTAATTCTTAAATTAACCTATATACACGGGGGGGGGGGACCTCTCTTTGGCCCACGGATTTAGGATCCATCATATCAAGATGGATTATGGGGTCTTTAAATTTTGACGTTCTTTGAAATGCAGGCTTCTCGCTGTGTCTGCCATGATGTGCCCTGCAACCCTGCGTAAGTGAAGCGATTTCTTTTTTTCAATTCAAGGGATGAGAGCAGGATTGTGATGCTTAGGTTCACCGACTTCCGTTTCTGCAGCCTGTTTTAAGAGCTAGCCAGTGGCCTGTCTTTGGTCTTCTACTGCCTTTATATCTGTCAGCAGACTGTAACGGTGACTCTTGCATTCCGAATTCTGGTTTCGCTATGAGTGGTTTTGACAGTGGCAGTCCCACAGCATCAGCTGGTGTGTGGCATGTACCAGGTTACATAAACAATGCTGTCATTTTCAAGAGTTGTGTAGCATGCCTCTGTTCAGTGCTGCCTGTGCACGTGAGGCTTCCCTTGCTTGCCAGCTTGTGAGAAAATGGCTGGCTGGCATTGGAGGATGCGTTTCATGTGGCTGTTGTTAGTTCAGCAGCTTGGTTCCTTTTCAGGAGTTTGCCACTGCAGACACTGCTGTGCACTGACTGGAACATGCTAAAAGCTCCAGGGGATTGCCAGATGAGAACCTGTTATATTTAGAAATATGCAACCTCTAAGCCAGGATGCATAATGGAAGTTGTCTCTCCTGGGAGGTTTACATAATCATCAGCCTATTCTTTCTGTAATATTTTCCCAAACACTATTTGATCATAACACAATGGGACAAATATCAGGAAATGTGAGCCTTTAAAGTGATATAAGACTTGTTCTCTACTAAAGAAGCAACTATGAACATTTCATTTCATCCTCGTGTTTCCATCTACTATTTATTCCAGCTTCATAGTGACATTGAATGGCAATTTTTAAATTAAGAGTGAGATTCCCACTTACCGATTCAGCATTTGGAAAGACTGTTCTGCCTTACAATTCATTGCGGAGGAAAGCATTTTAATAAATCACTGAAATTGGCTTCAGGTTTTTGGGTGTGTGTTTTTTTCATATTGTGCTCTTCTGCCATGGATGAGAAGTCTATTAAAAATGAGCCATAGAATATTGTCTTGGATATATGTAGCTAGGTACTGAGACCTTTTTGTAAACCTATTGCAAGCATGACTCTTCCCCCCCTTTTTTTTTTAGAATTTGCAAGCTTGGTTAAATATTTGTGTTTACTTTTAGAAAAGGCATGATCCAGGCAAAGATAAAAGAATCCCGATTATTTTAATAGAAGAGATTTAAGCAAATGCTGAAGGCAATGTGGCACAGCAGTGCTTAATTTTGGCTAGGTGGTTTCACACTTGATCCAGGGGCTTCAGTGCGCTCATATGGATTCAGAGGTCCACAGAGATGTTTGCATGAGATGGACTCACCCCGAAAGAATGTCCTTACAGAGATTTTCCTGACATTGAAGGAATTGTCCAAATAAGCCGAGCTTTGTGTGCGCACAAAGAAACTTTGGATTTCATACTATAGACAACTGTTTATTATGGAGGAATGCTGGCAAAAAGCCTTTTTATAGATGACAACGATTCATGTTACCTTTTTTGAAGTCATCCATCTCTCAAAACAGAAAAAAAGAAAGAGAATGAATTTCTACTATTTGAGTCACCAATGTAAGTGGTGTATGCTATGTATAGAAGGATACACAATATTTCAGAGCATGGTCTATGGAGTCTTGTACTGTAGCAAACTTGTAATGTTGCATGCCTGTCATGATGATGGATGGGATATGTGTGGAAGAAGATATTGTATACAAAGACACATTGTATCCTCACTCATCCTTAGCAGGGCCAGCCCAAGACATTTTGCTGCCTGGGGTGAATGCCAAGATGGCATCTCCTCCCTTCCACACTTAGCAGCTAATGGTACTTGCAGCTGAATCTTCTTTCAGACTTGGTAATTGGACAGCACACCTGAAGGCAGCAGTCTGTCTCAGGAGACACAGGGCATCTGACAGGACACACAGTCTTGTCTCCGAAATCTCACTTCTGCTCCCACCCACACTCTCGCACCTGATGCAACTTCCCAAACTACCAAATGATGTGATTGGCCCTGGATGAGAACCCTATGTACCTCCCATAATTTAAGTGTATGAGTTAATGCATATAGTAATGAAAGGCCTGTCATTATGATTGATATGATATGTGTGGAAGGAAGACTTGTATGCTGCAAAGATCATGTACACAAGAAACATATCTGCTGCCACCCTGTGAAGGATTTTTGCCAGAGACCAGAACATCCAGTTTTAGGATGGAGAGCTTTTGCCTTCACTTCTACATTGTAGTATCCAGTGCTTTTTTCTGGGGGAACGCAGGGGTATGCATACCCCCTAAACATTTTGTTAATCTAATGGGAGAATAAACTTTTTTTTAATTAAAAAAATAGTTTATTCTCTAGCACGGTGAGTTGTCAGTTCCGTTGCTACCTCCGATGGCGGCCTTTTGTCCATTTACTGTATTTATTTTTCCCAATTTGAACTATAAAATGGAAATTCCCTTGAGTCAAAATAAGAGTACCTCTAAACATTTTAGCCTGAGCTATGATGAACCTGGTTATTAAAATGAAACTTTGCCTGCAGCCAATGACCGCTATCACGGGGCAATACTTTGACTCAGTATCATCATCTCTATCCGCCATATCTATTTCTCTTAATTGGGCTCAGAAATTTGCAATGGGCAGATGGAAGTGGCATAAAAAAGATGTATCCTAAACTATATTCACAATCTTCCCACAGAAACTAGAATGATGCTTGTACACATGCCACACAAATGAAAATACTGTGGATCCATTTTGGATCTTTCAGAAAAATTGGTTTGTTATCTTTTTGCAATAGGATAAAAAGTAGGTTTCTTAAATACATTATTCTAGAATATTAGCTGGAGAGTGACAATGTCATGTGACAGCATGCCAAAAAATAAAAACGAATGACCATGCCACCAATGGTAAGTGTGGAAAGACCTTCAGTGATGTGGCTAATTCCCCAGACTGTGGAATCTTGACTCTGCAAGTTAGGCCTAAACATGTTGGATATTGTTCACAGTCGGCGACCTCAGACATGGTCTTTCTGTGGGAATGAATGAAAATGATACACAGGGTGAGGGAAGACAAGTGCTCTAATGCTCTGCTCCATGAAATGGAGATTGACCAGATTGGCTCAGAAATATTGTCTGATGCTTCTCATAACTAAGCCATTACTACTGGAGTTGCGGGCACAGCCTTATCTAACATAAAGGGATTTAATTGTTCAGTACAACCCTTGTTATTTGGGCCTAGGCTATAAAATCTTCCAGTTGTCCAGTTTTATGTCTTTCCCACCTTCATTCTGAATGATTTCCTGATTAGATACTCTTTAGGCAGAGTGATCTGTATATGGCTATAGAAGTAAGAGCCAGTGAATTTCCTTCAACCTGCTTTCAGGCCAATGTATCTAGAATTGCTGTCATAGTTGACCCTGCTCTGCAACACAGAAAGATCAAGATCACTAAAGACAGATCTCTGTTCTTAATACTTGCATGTAGTGTGAACCTTTCATATAATGGCATGCTGCAATTCATCTTTTCTAATACAAGTACATTTTCAAAAGATACTGAGTCTACTAAAACCAAGAAAGGTCTTCCAGCATGTGCTGTCATTGAATTTTTCACAGTATTTTATATAAAAAAATGCCTTTGCTCATCAATGAAACCCTTGCCCTCTTTTAATTAAAACTACATTACTCTTCCTAATAACAACATCTATTTAAGAGATCAGTTAGAAGCCCCTAACATTAATTTAATGGAGGCACTCCATTGGCATTCTATTAGATTTTCCCAGTTAAATTAGCATGATGGACTTTTAATGGCTGTTGTAATAGACATTATTAATGAGAATATTGTAAAATTAAAATCTGATTCAATGAGTTTCTTGACTGGCTGTTGCAATGTTATATGAAACCACTGAATTCCAACCTCTAATAATTAACTAGATAACATGTAATTCAGTAACACCAAGCAATGATAAAATTTGAGACTTGTACTATGTTCAAAGAAAAGAACAGGTTCACATGTGGTATGCATTTATACTTTTTAGTGTATGTTTTTTAACACACCAGCAGTCATTGAAATAATAATGATATCTCTCTCTCTCTCTCTCACACACACACACACACACACACACAAAATCAGGGATACCTGCTCTTTCTGAGTAGTACAGAGATTTTCCACAGCTGATGTATTTGATAGCTTAGATTACTTGCTGAAGTCAGCCTTGAAGGAGTTTATCTTAAAAGAAATACTGGTGTTCCTTTGGGATGGAGGCTCTCTGACTTCACACACAGCCTATGATTGTGAAATAGGAAACACAGACTCTGGCATTAGACACTGAGAAGGTTTCAAAATGGGAGAGAAAAAGAAAGATTATCCAGGTCTCCCCTGGAGATGGGGATTTGCAGTATTGCATAAATTCAGGTTAAGAAGATCCTGGATGTGAATGTGCAGCATTGTGTAAATGTGCAACAACAGATACCTATTTTCTGATTTTAAGCACATACAAGTGACTGTGAATACTTACAGCTAGGTGATTGTCAGGTGGCGTGTCTCCAAGATTTCAGATATTCACAATTCCACTCCCCTTGATACTAATGCCATTCAACATGTGCATTCCAATATACATCAACATTTGAACATTTACTGCAATAGATGTAGTAAATCTTTTGCCTCCAATGAATTTCAACTGTGGCAAAGTGTGTGTATGTGATTCCATACTCTCAGTTACGTATTTATTTAAAAGCATTCTAAACAACACAACAGTTTACGTAGGAAAAAAATGCTGTCCATCCAGCTAGGACATGGTAATTCTGAATTCCAAAAACACATGCATCCATGAGAAGCTTAGTGCTGTGCTATATTTTCAGAGTTAGATGGCTTACAGCTCTTTGTGGTACAAAATATGTGCTGGAGACATTGGAGATAGTCTTTTCATATGAATGCTGAATATAAGAAAAAACAGTACTTGCAGGTAATTAGGCAGTCTTGTAGGATGTTTCATGCTGTCAAAATGGTATAATGTGTAAAAGAAATACAATATTATGATATAAATATTAAGAAAAATATTCCAGAAATGCTCCATTGTTTCCTCTCCTCGTAATGGAGAGTCTACTGTGTCAGCTCTGCAGTGTTGTGTAGAAAATTATTTGTAAAAAGAACATGCCCGGAGGGTCTTTTTTTCAAGAAGAGAAAATGCTTTTAAAGTAATCCTAGATCTGAAGAGTTCCCAGAATGCAACAGGATTCAGACAGACATGAAAGCATACTCTGTATTACGTGATGATGTGAATGCCTGTTGTGTGAAGTAGGTTCAGTTATGTAGCCTACTCCTTAGACAGCTGATCGACTACTAGGTTAAGAAGGCAGGGTACATATCTTTAAAGCAGATCTCTGGGTTGATAGGCCAACTGAACAGGTTCAAACAGGGTCAATGTGAAAGCACTTAGATAGGAATGGGATAACTTACCTTTCCCACATTTTCTGATCTCTGCCAGAAGATAAAAATCTGATTTGAAGAAGTTAAGTCATACAACAAGGACACACATAGTTAAGATCTGTGTAGTGGAAAATTTTAATAGAATAAAAGTCCCTAGCACTGAAAGATCTTGCAGTAAATGGGGGGGGGGGGACTAGTGACAATTTCTTTGGAGAAGGGTTAGTTCTCATACATATTCGTAGCAGGAGTGGGGAACCTCACCCCTGTGGTTCAAGTGTGGCCCTCCAGGCCTCTCTAGTCAGTCCTTGGATGTGTCTCTGGGCCATCCATTCACCCCAGGCCATGCTCCTCACTGCCCCGGCTCTGCAATCTTCTTGAGTGGTTCTGCTTGGCTGTAATGTATCCTTGAACTGCAATAATACCTCTTGCTTGCCTGGATGAAGAATAAAGAAATGTGCTTGAGAGAGAAACCTCTGGCCTTTACATGGCTGGATTGTACCCTATTGTACAGAGATCACACCCACTGCCTATCCACTTTTTGCCTCTGACCCTGCCCACCACTGCCCCATGGCCCCCAGAACTTGTACATGAGGGAATGGGGCCCTTGGACTGAAAAAAAAAAGGTTCTTCATTCATTTTATAGCTACAATGTAACTCATGGAGTTATTCCTATTGACAGCACTTGTAAATGGTCCATGGGATTATCTATGAGCTTATTCAGTGAGAGGCCCATTGTGGGAAGCATATGGCTCTCCAGAATGTGAACTGCAGATCCTATCATTTGTTTTCCATTGATGGGCCTGTCTGTCAGTGTGGACGTTCTGATTTTCTTGAGTTTTTCTTCCTCGCTCAGTGGCTGCCCAATGGACCCATCGTGTTTTGTTGTTTTCTTTGTCTTACTAGCCAAGTTCCTGGAACCAATCTGCACGTTAAACTAAATTAGAAAACCTGTCCTAAATGATGCCCAGTTATTTTAGATCCAGAGACTCTAAGGCCTTGATAAGACATTGCCCTTCTGAATGTTCTCCTTTACAGAAAGGCAAACATAGAGTACTGTCCTTGTAATTGTGCTACTGACTGCCTCTCAAAATGAAGGTTTTCTGGTAATTGTAATAGCAATAGCTGACATTTATGCATTAATATTTATGCAGGGTTATATTAATTTGCCTTTTAAAACAGACTCGGTGTACCAACGTGGAGATTCTAAAAGACAAGCAGAAGACACATTTTTATCCTTCACAAATAGGAATTTGTGACTGTGTCCCATTCTTAATTATGAATATTCATTGCCTGTTCTTTATCACAAACACCCTTACTGAAGTGGACTATCTGATCAGTTACCTGTCAAGTAGATTTTATTCATTTTGTTGCTTGATGGATTGAAAATTCAGAGATTGCCAGAAGAATGTGTTTCTGTGGGGCCAGGTTCAACCACCTCATTCTGCTAGCAGAAACCAATGCAAGGACTCCCACTAGCTCCATGGGGCTATCCTCCCGCTTCCCCCGCTGCACTCCATGCCTCCCTTAGACCTACTTTGTAGGTTCAGGAGACCTCCCAGAACAGTGCATGGGAAAGGAGAGGAGAGATCATTTTGCTAGTTAAGCAGAAATGCCAGACTGAATTCCACCTTATGTTTTTTATCATCATATGTATCCAAATGAAGAAAGGATGAACTTGATACCCAAGCAAATCCTGGTCTCAGGACCAATACTTTGTGTTAAGCCAAACACAGGCTATTGTTTCCATAACTGGGCCACTATGCACAATAGCCACTAGCTCATACCTTCACCATTATTACCAGTATTTACATGTAATTTGCATTTTGGGAAGGGGATAACAGATGTATTATTCCAGACTGGAAACCCCTTTTGTTTTATCTGTCTGATGGGGCTCCATGTGATTAATAGAAAGCTGAATAATGCTTTTCACCAGCCCTAGACATCTGCACATTGAGCATGGCTTCCTGGATTTGTATCTATCTCATTTCAGGAGCAGTTAGTGGTGATGATCACTTTACTATTGGCCAGCATGAATCTGAGGTGGTGGTAGAATGCAATGCTATGTAGTCTGAATGGCATATTCACTAAAATCATAATATCCTCAAGGGTTCCTATTCAGCATATTACAAACCTCATTTTTTATATAAGGCTTGAATAAGAGCTGTATCTTTCATTTCCTGTTCTTTATACTTGTACAGTATTATTAAATTTTAGGAGAGTTTATTACCTATGAACTTTCTCCTGTGGATAGCACAGTCTTTAAATAAAAAGAGCTAGACAGTCTGGGCTTTTTGCACCCATTTGATAGCTTTTAAACTATGTCCTTAGAAAAATTAAAGCCTAGTTTGCTAAGCCAAGAATCGTAACATAGGAGCCTGCAGCAATGTTTAAACATGCACTGGAAGGAGCGCAGATCAGATCAGCGCTAGGAAGTAGACAAATAGCTATCCTTCCTGAGGTTATCACTTTAACATGGTATTTGTTTTGGGTATTCATCCCCCAGAGTTTTATTGCATACTTATTTGGCAAAAAAGATCTCTTTGAAGATAGTCCTGAGGAAAACAAAATGGCTTGTAAGTTTTCATTAACACAGGGTAGAGGTGGGGGTGATGCTGCATTTTAATTCCATCAGTAAACATCAATTTGTCTAAACTCCAGGAAAACACACACACACATATTATCTCTCCTGCATTTTTTTCTTGCTGAGCTGAAAGCTGATTGCACTGCTGTTATGAAATAAGCAGGCCTCTCAGCTTTCAAACACACAAGCCTTGAAATAAAGTTAAACACAGAAATGAGAAAGAGGCCTAGAATTGGGGTAGGAAGCAGAACATCAGAATGTGTTCAATGCCAGAGGCAGATTTCCTCCTGAGGCAAATAGCAGCTTCGGGGTGAAGGGAAGTAATTTTCATTGAGACCACAACACAGAGTGAAAGAGTTAAACTCCTCCTTATACATTGCTGCCCTGATCCTAATCAGCCTGTTCCTGGAGTTGGGGTGAGGTGGGGGAATGGGACTTAGAAACCTTTGCTCCTTCACCATCCACAGAGACAGTGTAATGTCAGACTGTTGTTGAAGAATTTTGGACTAGATGATCCTTGTGGGCCTTTTCAATTCTACAATTTTGTAATGCTATATGATTCAAAAGAGGTGGTCCATGTTAATGGAGAGTCAACAATGACTGCCCAGCACCTCATTGCCTTCTTCATTTGCAGCCAATGAGAGCATGTGAACAGCTTTATATAAATGCCAGCTGGGGAACACACTGCTTAAGGCACTGGGTTGTATTTATGTGAACATTTAATGTCCCACTGCTCAAACCCACCAGGATTTGCAGAGCAACTCAGAGAAATAAATTAAAAATCAATAAAGCCAATAAAAGTATAAGAACAATGCAATATGGCAATGAAGAAGAGGGGCAAAATGCCAATATAAGATAAACTATGAAGGGGGGATTCCAGAGCTGAGGGACCAGAAGTGTGGACAAAACAGAAAAGCACACATCTCACCTTTGATGGCAGGGGAACCAAGATAATATCTGAATATATGAGCGAGTTTGTGTAAAAAAGGCAGTTCATAAGGTAATCTGGTCCCAAGCCATTTAGGGTATTAAACATTAAAATTAATAGCCAGTGTAGCTCTTTTAGGAAACTGACAAGATATGCTCCCCAATGCTTCAGCCAGTTAGCAACATAGATGCTATTTGCACCAGTTGTAGTTTTTGCATAGCCCACAAGGTCATCCATTCACAGAGCACTTTTCAGTAGTCCTGTCTAGATGCTATTTGGACTTGGATAGCTGTGACCAGATCAGTTTTCCAGGCCTAACCACAGCTAACATATCAGCCTAAGCTGATGAACAAAGTCAGATGCAGAACGTTCAGGACCCTGGACAGAGCCAGACAACTTGTTCCACCAAAGGCTTAGTCTGAACTGGTGCTGCTGTAGCAAGCAGGCTCAAGGGAGTGTTAATTCCCTGGGGACAATGATGTCTGTGTTGTGATCTGGCTCAAGGACTACCCTTGGGCTTTGGGTGTCTTGCCATGAACACAGTGCAATGGGTTGCTGGTGTTGCCTTGTTTTCTATTGTGCTTCTGTGAGCGCATAGCATCACAAGTACATTATGTCAGTGCAAAGCTGGCATTAGTAATAAACACTGTAGCAAAATCAAAAGTATGATTTTTATAACATAAAAGCAGAAAAATGAAGAACAATGGACACAGCTGATGCAAATGGACAGAATGCGTTTTACAAGACTGCTGGCAGTTATCAAGGAAAGCTCCATGGGAATCAGGGTAAAGGCACTCTGAACCTTTCTAATCATCAATATGCATCCATTGTGAAAAATATACTTTCAATGCTTTCCTCTTAGAAATTAATCCATGTTCCACTTTTGCAACTAGGCTGAAATATTGAATACTTGCTTCGATATAAGCACTTCTGAAAACTATGCCACAGGTCTTCTAGAAAGTCCTGTTAAGAAACAGCACCAAGGATCCTGATTGCCATTATGATATCACTCAAGGCATGGTATAATACATTGAGAAACACCACCAGGTTAAGAAAGTATATATATTTGTCTGTCTGCATTACTTCCTAAAAATAGGTACATGCAATTAATTTAGGTATACTGTATTGGCTTTTTGAGTTCTGTGATTTGTCATCCACCACCTTCTTGTTGTGCATCACTTCTTTACAGAATCCTTCAGTGAATGAAATGTGGGAGCTGTCATTAATAAATATGAAATACTAGTACTGCAATATCAACACTGCAGCTGGTATCTGAAATTAGTAGCACAGGAATAAAATAATCATGGTAACAGTAGTGCTTTCTATCAAAAGCAAGAACATCTGGTAACACACAATGCAATTCTGTTCATGTCTGTTTGGAAGTCCCAAAGATTTCAGATAGAGTTCAGTGGATTATACTCAGGTATGCTTGCATAGGGATGCAACCATTGTCATTTTTTATTTAACACTTCCTTTGGTAACACATGGTGACATGATTTTGCCTTGACTGCACTGGAAATATCACCCTGGAAATATTTAAATCTAGATGCACTTCTTTACCCTAGCTTTTGACACCTGAGATGTGAGTTTTCCAGACTCACCCTATTCTTGCAACTGTGATCAGTTTCAACCTTTTTAAAATCCTAAACTTTAAATTGTTGTAACCTGTATTGGGATCTGCTGATGAAGGGTGGGCCATAATTTTAATCATAATCATAACCATAAATTGCTACAGCACATATCCTCAGCAACCTTAACAATACTCTCAAAAGAAAGAAAAGGTTTGGGAAAAGGCAGCAGCACAATATTTTAAAGGGTGTGTGTGTGATAATATGGAGAAAGGGGTATGCTTTTAAAAAGTGTAGTGTGTGACTTTGTATGTTACAATGAAGCACCAGCAGAGAATGTGAAATTCCTCCTCTTCCCTTCCAGTTTGATGTGGGAAGCAGTGATTTGTGCATCTCCATTGTGATGATGTATGCAAATGCTGTGTGTCTACGGAGTTTATGTATCTCATCACATGGAAGATCAACAGGCCACTGTTTTGCAAATTATACTGAAGTGTGAAAAGGAAAGTATTTAGTTCTTTATACATCCTTCATGTAGGGGATTTCTTTAGAACTTGTGAGACTATCCAAAATGCATATTCAAAGCTTTTAACATCATAGGTATCCCTTCTCTTCCTGAACTGTACTCATAATCTCATTATTAAGTTGGGTGCTGAAACATTTTCTTCGTATAACTTAATATCTAGTGTGATAGTCTTCCTGGATGATCGCTACATTAATCATACTTGAAGTAGACCCTTTGAAATCAATGGACTTAACTAACCTAAGTCCATTGGTTTCAGTAAGCCCACTCTGAGTATGTCCAATGTTGGACAACACCCACTGTGATTTTGTGGTTCAATCAAATGCAGCCCTCTTATTTTGAAATATTTTTAAATTAAAGACTTCAGATAAATAGAGAAAATAGCAAGTTGAGTTGGAAACAAAGGATAGCATTGCTTTTCTAACTGATCCTAGAGAAGTGTAATTCAAAGTGAGTTTTCAGCACTTACTCAGTGGACAGCATCCTTCTTACATGCAGTGTGGTGCATAGACCACCATGGCATGGCTTGGAGAACTCTTCAGGCAGAGATAAAGTATGTTCAAAATTAGCTATTTTTATAGTGTCTAGAAGGGGCAGGTGGGTTTGGATGGGCAAAGAGATGAGCATCCACTCAGAGGCTCCTGACACACACAGGTTTGCAGCTAGGAAGGGTTGGAAAAATTAACCCAGAAAGTCCTTGGAGGCTGCTGTCGATCAGGGATAATAGCATGGACCATTCATTTGACTTATAGGACAGCTCCTTATTACTGTTGGTAGATGGAAAGTTTTCCACAAAGGCTATCAAACAGTTCAGATTTCTACTGCCACTATACACCTCAGTCCACATGTTGCAAATTCTCTCATTGAAATGGGATGGACATAGTACATAGGAGGTTGGTGGCCTCTATAATGTAACTCATGTGTCTGGCATGTAACATTTGACTAGTCACAACTTTTAGAAAGTAGAACACTAGAAATTCTAATTTTAGATTATAACTTTGTGGCAGAACTTAAGGAGGAGAGTGCATGCATTCACATGTGCAGCCCCAGAAGATACCGCTCTGGATGCTGATAGATTAGGAGCAGCTACCCAAATGACAGTTTTGACTATGATGCCCCATGGCAAAAACGTAGCATAACATTTTAAATGTTTTAGTTTATGTAGTCATTTTTACTAGTTACAGTTGCCTACTTCCTCAGAGCTTTAGGGTAGCTCCGGTTCATAGCTTAATTGGACACTTGTAACCCACTAAAAAGAAAACAAAAATGTGCTTAACCGAACGTGTTGTTACAGAGCAATTATCTGATCAATTCATAATGAACACAAGCTGTAAAGACCTCTGAAAACGACGCTTTCTACTTTACTTCAACCCTGAAAGCTATAAAGTCCATACAATTCAGATCGAGATTAGTTTTACTATGGCTAGAGAAAGAATGTGGGAGAAAGATAATGCGAGAGAGCGCGAGACAGCGAGAGAGGGTGTTTTCCCCCTTAGCTCAGGCAAATCCCTGTAGCATTGCAAAGGAAAAAGATGGCTTTTATTAAATAAATAAATGAATGCATGATCAGCTTCGGTAGCCTCAGCGTACAGGAAAAGAGGTAGCCCCTTACTTGTTCGGGGGGTGAGGAGATTTTGCTTTCAATTTGCCCCTCCCCACGGCAGCTCCTGCATCTCCCTTTCGATGCCTCTCTTTTGTTGGTCTGAAAATGCCATGCTGTAAATTGCCTGAGATTTAGGGGGGGGGGGCGGGGAGTGGGAGATAGAGAAGAAGGCGGAGCGGGACGTGGAGAGAGAGAGAGAGAGAGAGAGAGAGAATCAGGTCACCCGGGCGACTGCCTTTCCATTGCAGAGCTTGAGTTTAAGGTGGAGAGAGAGAGAGGTTCTGGGACACAAACACCCAGTCTCTCTCTCTCTCACACACCCTTTGACAATTCCAAAGACCAGTTTGATGTCCTTGGTTGTCATTCGCAGGGAACTCCCTCCCCAGCCCCCCCCCCCAGCATCTCCCCGCTGGAAGAGAGCGCTGGGCTGCTGGGCGGAGGCGGGGGGGAGGCGAGAGCAGAGCGATGGAAAGGCGAACGTAGCCATGGGATGGGCGCAGCTGCCGCCTAAGCAAAGCCCCACCTAGGAATCCGGCCGGCGGATTGGCCGCGCGGCGAGCAAGCCCCGCCTCCCGGCCAATGGGGCCGCGGCGGCTGGGCGATGATGCTCTTGCCTCGCTGTGGAGGGATTCCTGGAGAAGCTGCAGAGCCCGTGATGCTCCGGCCTCGGCTCGGCCCGGCCCCCCTCCCCGCCCGGCGCCTCTCCTCCCCCTCCTCCTAGCCAGCCTGCCTGCCTGCCTGCCTGCTTGCCTGCCTGCCAGCAGCGGCTGAAACTTAACCCCCAACGCAAAGCCCAGCTCGCTGCGAGCCGGGGAGGGGAGGGAGGGGGGACACTACGCGGACCTGCTCCTGGCGCCGGTGTGCGTGCGTGCGCGCGCGGGGTGTGTGGGAGGTGACTGGCGTCCCCGCACACTTTTGAGTGCCATTATTATTTTGGCGGGGCTTTGTTATTGAAGTCTGCCATCCCGGGAGAGGCGCAGCGCGCGAGGGAGAGAGAGAGAGAAAGGCTCTGAAGGACAGAGCGCGCCCGCTTCGCCGGTTGCCAGGTAAGGCAGCGAGCGTGGAGAGGCACTGCTTGCTGCTGCTTGGAGGGGCTTCTTGGCGGCTCCCTCCTGCCTCCTGGCTCGGCCGGGGTCTCTCGGAGTGTGCGTTTGTGTGTGCGTCGTGTCTCGTGTTTGTGGAGAGAGAAGGAAGCTGGGAGCCAGGCTGAGGAGGAGCACCCGGGTGGCCTCTCTCTGGAAAGGGCGACTGGGGGGGCAGCACATGTTTCTCCCTCAGACCCTGGGAAAGCAGTTTGGCCCGTGGCTGCTGACTTGGGGGAAGCAACGGCGGTGAGAACGGTGGGGTGAAGCTGGGCTGGGTGGACGTCTGACAATCTCCACCCACTCCGCTCCGAAAAGCCCTCCACCCACCTACTGTTTCTCTTCTGGAGGAAAAGTCAGCTGGTGGGTGACATGGGGTGAAATGGAAAGAGGGGGAGGGGTGGAGACGTGGGGCGGACGGGGGGGGGGCAATGAATCCTGCCTGCAACCCAGTGACGGAAACAGGCTCAAAGCAGTGTCCAAAGCAATGAAACTGCTTATAAGGCAGGAAGCAGATCTTCAAAGCTCCTGCTGACGGGTTGAAGGGGATTCAGCTTCCGAAAGGATCTGTTTGCTACTTGTTTTCCTTTTCCCCAGGGAACAACAACAACAAAGGGGGTGTTTGGGGGGGGGAGTTAATTGCAGTTCATTTTTAAAGTGTCGACCCCTCTGATTTCACATCTCTTCTCCTAACCATTGATTATTTGATAAAGAAAGAGTTTCTGCATCAACAATTTCCAACATCAGGTACTAAACCAACCAACCCTCAAACCCCAATATGTTTGATTAGTAGCTTAAGATTTCAGTTGCATCCTTTCAGATGCACAGCATTGTAAGCTTTGATACAGAAATAGGTGTTATTCTCCGGCAGTATTCCCTAAAGGACGGGCAAGGTTTTGGTTGTGATGGTTGTGGTAATGGCACATGACTAAAGTGATGCTTTTGAAAATACTGATTGTCATGGATCTCTGATCTACCCTTCCTTGTAAGATTTTAAAATTTGTATTTACATTAAGCATGCCCCTTTATTTCTCCTTCATAATTTTCTTAGTCTTTTTTCTTCGTCTTGGGGCAATTTATAATGGCCTATTGATAATATATCCATGCCATATGGTGTTAGTGGTGTGGTTAAAAACAAATGCATGTATGCTCACTTGCATGTTAACAAAAAGTTAAACAAGTAAAAAAAAGTTATGAAATTGGTTATTTTCTCCCTTAATAATACAGTGTCTCTTGATGTTTTCTTATAAAGACATCAAGCCGCTTACTGGAGTATAGTACGTAAATTAAGCAAACTCATTGGAATGAGGCTTCATAGCATTCTGTAATCTTCAACATTCTGTAATTCAATCATTGCTGATACAAGCTGCCTTTTACCATTATTCATCAGACCCAGCTGAGTGATTTCTGTCAGATGGGAAGTGGTAGGAAGAAGTCTCTAGGTAAATGTAACTGGAAAGCTTTCCAAGTATAGTTCTAAATGAGCAGAGAACAAAAATACATGGCCACAATCTGTAGACGGTATTAGCATTCTAATAAATCTTTCCTTCCAATTGTCATGGGAAGATGTCAAGTTTTGTTTTCTTAATGTTGATTTGTGACTGGAGGAGAGAAACGGACCTCTGTGCTTCTGACTTTGTGGATTTTAGTAGAAAATGCCATATTTCAGCAGCTGTTTCCATGTTTTTCAAACACTCTGGGTTCTCTTCAGAGGTCAGCCAGTATATAGTCGTTTTAGATACTTAGGTGTTTTAACCCCACAGCATGAGCCTTATTTGTGCAACCACATTTCGAGCCGATGAAAAGCTGTCCTAGTTTTGCCCAGATTCTCTGTGTCTTCTTGACTATTGTTAATGGCAAGAGTTATTTTTAATTCTAAATCGGATCTAACAAACAGATTATAAGGACATACGTTCGGTTGAGTCAACAGAAAGCCTCACAGGGTTAATCTTAAATCCTATGTTTAAAACCACAGCAGCTGAAACTTGATGTTTTAAAGAGATATCATCTAGCTGTGCTGGCAGTGAATTATATCTGCTAAATATTTGTATGTTTGACATCCATTCATTATGCTGGAATGGAGACAGAAAGCAAAACCTTCAGGAGACTTCAGATTGCTAAGAAATACAGTGTCTCAAATGAATAAGTACACCTGATCTATTCCAGAGGGATAGCTATGCTCATCTATTGTGGCAAAAACAATGAAAAGTCTTGTGGCACCGTGAAGGCTAGAATATTTAAGGTGCTGCAAGACTTTTTCTTATTTACACCTGACCTAGTTTTATGTCTAGGGAGACATTTAGGAGTTGTTGCTGTTTTAGTCTGGGGGAAAGAAGTGTCTGCCTAGGGTGAGGTCTAGATTAAGGTAGCATATTACTTTGTTCTGGTACCTTGGAATGTATGAAACATACATGACTTGAGAATTGAGAAGTAGAATGGGGAGTCACCCATAGTACTCATCTGCTCTGGTGTATTTCCATTGAATTGTCAACGAGTCTACTCCATTATAAGAGGTCTTCGAACCTAATTTGTTTCTAGTAAAAACCATAACAGGAGGCAGATACTGTGAACAGAGCAAATTTTGAAATAGAGCCACAGGACATAGGATAATGGCATGCTGTTGGAAATTATGAGTGTTGCAGTTGCAAAAGCATGAAATGCTTCTCTGTAGCTATTTCATTCCAACCTAATCTTCCTACACATTAAAAGAGCGCTTAAGTGAGCTTTGTTAATGAATGATGACAACCTGCTAGCTCTGTTTTAAGAGATTTTATGCCAGAATTAGGAGTTCGATCCCACAGTTCAAAGCCTGACTCTTCTCTCCCCCTTCCCACTAAGCGAATACAAAATATGTCATGCTTAACTCATCTGACAGTTATTCATATCAAATATATAACAAGAGTTATGGGATAAAGCTGTATTGTATGTTGATGGTTCGTAAGACTGCTGAAATTCCACATATAAGTATCTTGCATGGAGTTTGTAGCAAAGGTTGTTGGAGAGATACAGAGGTAGAAGGGGACTACTTGATGGAGAGCTGAGAAAAGTATATACCTATTTATCCAGTTACTAGAATAATACTAATAACCAAATCAAGGTTAATGGTAGTTGATGGATTTATACAGTTAGTTTATTACAAATATTGTGCAGAATTTAAAGACATGTTTTACAAGTTACCCTTCTTGAAGCCCCAGTATGATTGATGTGGCTTTAAATGGAAATTGAAACATTTGTTCATGTTGTAGCCTTTTTTTATTTATACAATGATAAATGAGGATTAAAAAACAGCAAACTCAGTTTTATTATTTGAGACATACAGTATTCTGAGACTGAAGTGTTAAAATACTCAACAAGCAAGTGTACAAATACTCCCATAAGGTATTATGAAAGTTGAGTTCTATGTGTTGCTAAATATTGATGATGACTATATATTTTTTTCCAGCCAAGGCACTATGTCTAGTATTCTAATGGTGACTCCCCCCCACCCTGATAATACTATATATATTTCTCAGAGTTGTAGACTCTGTGACCTTAGTATACAATTCTAGAAGTAAAAAATGTATGAATAAAGCTGCAATTCTCTACCTACTTACCGAGATGTAAGCCCCATTAACTTAATAGGACTTACTTCTGAGTAGGCATGTAGAGGAATGGCGGTAATTTGCATTTTGTTGGTCCTCTAAAAGATTTGTTTGTTTGAGTATTATTCTGTTTCCAGAACAGCTTAATTTCTTAGAAATTCGTACACGAAAAGCTTTTGAAATAATGCGTGGATGTGTATGTACCTATGGTATTTATAAAGAATGCTTCACCTTAAATTGTTTAAGTGACTAAATACAGTATTATGTAAGCAAATATTTTGGGGATTTTTATGTACAAATGTAATCTGAACAGCTGAAGATAAGTCTTATTTTCATGCTATGCGCCAGTCAGTTGGAGGGGATTTTTAAAAAACAAAATAATATTGTTTCTTGTATGGAAGCATAACACTTGCAAAAAATATGGAGTCTGCATGATTTTTTTTAAGGGCACCTTCAACGATTATTTTGATGCAAAGCTACCAGATAGACACAGTACTAATATGCAGTCCATCTAAATTTTAGATTCTAAATCTTCCCATTGCCTAGGATTTAGGTGGATTTGAAGAGAGGTCATTGTGTGAAAAAGTTATCACTCAAACAAAATGTAATCTTTTGCAGAGTTCATAACAGAAGTGGGAGATTTACAAATGCACAGGTCTTGTGTGCATTTCAGTTTGAAACAGCTATGCATGTTTGGGTTTTTCTTTGTAACATACCGTATAATGATAAAAAGCATTTCAGCTTTCCATCCCAGTTTTCATTAGCGGTAGTCCCATTGACCATGGTGAGCTTACGCTAAAAAAAACTGTTTTGAGGATTGCGACCCAAACCCCTCAGACAATATCAGTTTTAAGTAGATTGGTTTTAAATTGCTCTGGGATTTTTAGCATTTCTTATCTGTCATTTTTTGTTTGGTTTTAACCTGTTCCTTTAAGTGACATCCATGGGGAATTACTTATTTTCTCTTCTAGAGGGAGCTCTGCCTCTCACTTCTTGAATGTGTAGATACTCGAGAAACCTGTAGTCCACTTCTCCTTCCGCCAGAGTTGCCACAGAGAGAAAAATGCTTAAGTAATAAAGCAGCACACAGTACAATTATTTAACCAGCTAATTATTAAATAGCAGTGTTCTTCTCAATACTAGTTGCTGGGAATCGCAGGTGGGCAGAGTGCTGTTGCACTCCTGTCCTGCTTGCTGGCTTCCTGCAAGCATCTTGTTGGCCTCTGTTAGAACAGAATGTTGCTTTAGAAGGGCCACTGACCTAATCCAGCAGACTCTTCTTATGTTAATATGTTTGCTACTTCACCTCTTCTGCAAGTAACTATAACAAACCCACAAACCTAGCACAAACATTGCCTGGCCAGATAGAAAGTTAGAACTCATCATTGTGATGTAGGGGTTCTTGGTTTTATACAGATTGCAGGTTTTGAGGTGTACCTCTTAGTCTTAGGGGGTTGAATCTAATGGTAGCTTTGCAGTAGCAAGGAGGTCCTTATGCTAATGTGACAAACAGCATCTAACTTTTGCTGATTCCCCTCTGCTGACTGCAGTCGTTTGCACCCTAACCCACACCCTTCCAGAGGATCTCCCAACGAAAGCATTTTAAGGGGTTCCAGGGGGCTGCAGTGAGTAGGTTTTTTTTTTAAAGCAAAACTCAGGTGCCTTGAGTTGCACAAGCAGACATGCTTTTTGTTGGTGCAAAACCCTGGTGGATACAAACCAGGAACTTTAGCCATGCTCAAAATATATATTCCAAATTTCTGAAATTGTTGACTGATGTTAATGTTTAATGGGTTAAGTGCTCTAGAGAGCACTCTTTCTTATGCTGAATGGGAATGTGTGCATTTGTGTGAGCAGGTGAGTGGGGTCAAGTGGCACTCCAAGGAGCAGGGAGTGCGTGATCATCCCCTGCACCTTTTTTAAAAAATTTCAAAGCTGGTAAATAATAGTACTAGGCTGAAAATACAATTATTTCATTTGAACTTGTAAAGTGTTTAGTGGAAAGAACAAAGTCATAAGAGGGGAAAACAGAGGTCAAAGACCTCAATGGAGGTCAAATAAATCTTCATGGTAAACTGCTTAAGGCTTTCAGCAGCCTTGTATTGCATCTTGGTTCATTTTTAAAAATGGTTTACAAAGTGAAATTAGAATGCTGTTTTCTGTACTGATGTGTATATACAAGTCTCTCCTTTTTGCTAGTTTCCTGATTAAGTGCTGAAAGAAAAGTGTTCCAAGAAAGCCACATAGATGAGGGGGGAAAGCTTTAAGGGACCTAATCCATCTGGCTTGATTGTGATTTTCCAGACTTCTAATTTGTTTTTACTAAATGTACTGAAAATAATACTCCCAAGTTGGCCTTGCTTGTTTAAAATAGCTGCGGTAATAAATGTATACTATTTGCATATATATTAATCATTGCTTATAAATATTGACAAACATATTATTCAGCTTAGAAGAAAATGCACTGGCTTCTTTGTAAAAATGTTTAGTGACTATTGGAGTTAAGTGCCGAGCATGTTAGCTTAACGCAAAAGTGCTATTAAAAGCTGTAACCTTAAAAAAGGATGTTGCTCACCCAGATCACACCAGCTGGCTTGTAGAGGAACAAACTGTTCATTAAGAGGGATCTGTCCAATTCCTGAAGTCGTGGCTGCGGTGCTTGGAAGGGTTCAACCTTGCCACCAAAATGTCTTTCTCCTTTTTCGTCCAGTTGTTTGGTCTTTCTCCTGCTAAATTTCTGAATAAAATATATTAATAAACCCATACAAAACTGAACACTAATTCTTGGCATAATGTTGCTCTCCAGTGAAGGACCTATTGTAATTCTCATTTTTAATGTGAGCAGCCAATTCTGAGGGATTGATAATAAATCCAGTTTAATTTGCATTAGGCTGAATCTTTGTTCTAAGTAGGGCTTTTTGTTGTTTGCTAGCAAAGCAGCTATTCTAATTTTTGGAGGCATCAGATTATTATTTTTCAGATTTCACTAACAAATGGACAGATTTACACTGATGCATCTCTATATCTCATCATTTCCTCTTTTTTTTAGGGTGTTCCTCCCAACATACTTGGGTTGGCTGTTACAGATGTCTCATATGTGTCCTTCTCTGAAGTTCAATTTAGCCTGTTAAAAGCATTCCAATATAAAGACAGGAAATCCATTACTATTACACATTTTCAAGGGTGACGAGAAACAAGAAGTTAGGTATATTTGCCTGTTGTATGCTGCCTACATGTTTAACAACCTGCACCAACCTGCCGCCTTCCAGATGTTTTGAGTTGGACCTGATGGAATTTGTAGTCTGTAACATCTGGAGGGCACCAGGTTGATTAAGGCCAATGTACAAAATAATTGCTTCAGCTTGGGGTCTGTTTTTAACATTCTTGCTAAGAGTGTTAAAGTGGCATTTCCTCCTTTTGAAGATTTGCTGCCTTAAAATGTTTTTAATGTCTAGGTTTGAAGTTAGGAGGCTAATACAGCTGTTAAAATGCTTCAGGCACGTGCTTATTTGGGAGAACAAACGTGTGAGAATTTGCTCATTCTCACATGGTTCCTGGTAGAAGGATACTGTCACATGAAACTTCCAGAAAAAATGAATTCACATTTTTCTCATTCTAATGGGAACATACTCAGTGATAGAGATGTGCCTAATGCAGAACAGATATTTTGGCTGTGTCGTCGCTATTTAATATTAGAGATTTATTTCAAATCTCTGTTTTTTCTATTTTACAACATGCCTAAAATCCAACAAAATGGACAGTGAGGATACTCAGAAAGGGATTGCGTTGTTTGAGGGAGTTGAAATGCCATCTTCCTGGTAGCAGGATTGCTGCCACTCACCAGGACAGAAAGGGAGAAGAGCAAGGTTGTGGAGAGGCTGGCACAGACCACACCAACCTCACTGATGGCATCAACCTTGCTGCCAGGAAGCTAGCATTGCAGCTCCGCCCCACTGGACGAGTTGTTTCCGGGGGGGGGGTATTCAACTATCTTGCTGGGTGGGCTTCCTGTCTCAGCTGCTGCTCTTAGTGGAAGTCAAAAGAGGCACTATTGAATGGTGCATACAGTGGTACCTCGGGTTACAGATGCTTCAGGTTACAGATGCTTCAGGTTGAGAACAGAAATCGTGTGGTGGCAGCACGGCAGCGGTGGGAGGCCCCATTAGCTAAAGTGGTACCTCAGGTTAAGAACAGTTTCAGGTTAAGAACGGACCTCCGGAACGAATTAAGTTCTTAACCCGATGTACCACTGTATAGTAATCTTGCTTTCAGATGTCCCAAATGGAACTCTGTGCTTAATGTCTTAGCATTACTGGTCTCAGAGGAAACTATTCTAGCCTGAATGTGACTGCCCAGAGAGGGAGGGGGAATAGCTCAGTGGTTAAGAACGTGCAGTTTCAGTCCCTGACATCTCCAGTTAAAATGATCAGTTAGTGGGTGATACAAAAGACCTCTCTGCCTAGTACCCCAAAGAGCCACTGCCAGTCAGAGTAGGCAGGACTGGGCAAGATGGATGGACAGCTTGGTGTGGTATAAAGCAGCTTCCTATTTTCCCTGAATTCCTCAACCAGGCTGTTGCTGATGTTTCTCACAATTGGTATGCAGAATGGGTCCTTCCCCGGCACTGCAAGGTTCTATCACATTCTCCCCCGCCCCTGCTGAAATTAGGCTTGGGGTGCAATTTTGGTGAGAGGACTATTTCCTTTTCAGCTGTGCTCCCAATTCACAATTATGCTACCAACAATCTTTTATGGGTCACAATGGAAACAAGTCATGGCATGTTCATGGTGGCCATGACAGTTTCTCCAGTTTGCCAAATGGGCCCATGGGTATGAAAAGGTTAGTGACCCCAGTGTACTAATTAATATGTTACCTACATTGACTCATATGTACAAGTGGCATCTCAAGGGAGTGGTCCACTTGTATATCTCAGTGATTGCACTCACAGAAGATTGCTTCAGTTTTCAGTGTACCTGGTTATGGAAGTGTCCTCTTTAATCTTGATGTGCCATTTCCCTGAGATCCTATGGAATGAAGGGAGGTCTAAAAGTAGACCAAAAATACTGCTCCAATGATTAAACCACCTGTGTGTAAACAGATTATTTGCTTGTATCTGCTGCAGTGGCGTAGTGTGGGTTGTCAGCACCCGGGGCAAGGCAAGTAATTTGCGCCCCCTAACCCGTGGATTTGCGCCCCCTAACCCTAACCCCCAGATGTTGAGCCCGGTGCGGCTGGCCCCCCCTGCACCCCCCACGCTACGCCACTGATCTGCTGGCTTAGGTGTAAGTGTCTCTCTGCAAGTTCTGCCATAATAGGAATGTGGTGTTAGATATCTAAGTCTGAAACCAGAGCTGGAGAACCAGTGGCTGTCTAAATGTTGTTGGACCACAATTCCCATCATCCGTGATCATTGGCCATGCTGCCTGTGGATGATGTGAGTTGGCGTTTGACACTGTTTGGTTCTCTAGCTCTGCCTAACTCTCTCTCTCTTTGTACTTTTAAAACACAGCTCTGAAAGTGATCCCTGGAGTCAATGCATTTAAATATATTTGACCTGTAAAGATTGCTCTAAATCTTAGCATACCTTTAACTGAATTACAATAAATAGTGAAGAAAGGTTCACAAATCAAGTTTTACATTGTCAATCATCTAGACAGGGCAGGCTTAAATGTCTTGACCAGGTATTATTTTTCTTTATGTTCCTTCTCTTGTCATGGTTTTAAGGACTTGGCAAGTGATTGAGAAGGTTAGCCTAAAAAAACATATTTCAAAATGCTTGGCATATATTATAATACTCATAAGAGGACCAGTTTTAGCACCAAAGCACCTGGGGGTTGAAAACATGGTGCTTCCCATTAAAATGGGCAATCCATTCAAGAATTTGGTCCTTTCTGGAGGCCTGTTCATTAAGACAGTTTACAGTTATTGTTAGGCTTTCTTGGCTTCAAAATTGTGCTAGTAATGTGCACGACTGGTTCTTAGGGGTGAGCAGCATGTGGTCTACAGCTTGTGAATGGCACCCCACCAGCTAGACAAAACACAAAGATGGCTTGCCTTTTCTGTTGCTCTCCTTCCTTGCCCTGCCAACACATAGTCCCTGCTAAGACTGTTAAGGCCATCGTGTGGTGGCAGCATTGGCAAAAGCAGAAGGGAAGATGCAAAAGATGAAATGAGTCAGCAAGCAGGGAGGAAAGTAAAGATGCAGGGCAGGGTGGGGAAACTCAATTTCTGAAGATGCCACAAAACAATCAAGCACTTTCGAAATGTTTTGCAGATGAGTGGGGGAAGTGTGACCGGACAGGCATGAGAACCATCAGGCCTGGTGGCCAAACACAATTCTCCAGACCTCTCTATTTGGCCATTGGAATACTCCCCAGGCCATGCCCCCTCTGCCTAGTCCACACCTCTCATGGACTCTGCTTCACACCCTAAGTGTCCTGCCTCACTGTAATGTTCTCTGGATTTTGATAATGCTACTAGCATACATCCCTTGGACGGTTTCCCAGAAGAGTATGTGGCCTTCAAACTTAAAAAGGTTTCCCACACCTTTCATAGGGTGGACAAACTCCCAAATTGGTAGGAAATGCCAGAGATCCCTAAAGACAGGTAGTTTGAGTTTGATCGATAGTAGGCAATGTGAATCAGGCTGACTGTGCTAGGGTAGAAAACTGGAGCTGTGGTCTGTTTTTGGAAGCAAGCTTGAGTTTCGGGTCACCTGGAGAAAGGGTCCAAATTAATGAGGGAACTTTTACCAAACAGTTATACCTGTATATTTGTGTCAGTCATATGGATATGAGTTAGGGTCAGATCCTTTCCTTTGGTTTCTTCCAGTTGTATAGGAAATGATGTGATCCATTTCCCATATTTTCTGAATGTAAGTGGCCATTCTGTGTCCTATCTTGATTCCCAGTCTGTTGTACCAGCTAGTTAGCAATTCTCCAGTCAGGGCTCTAACCCCTTTGTTCTTCGTCAAACTTTGTAAATGTATTTATTCATTCATTGAATAAGGTAAATTTATTACCTCCCTTCATCTGTAGATCACATGTTCTCCATTCAACATACATAGTACTTACTTAGATAGACCCTTTATTAATGAAATACTGTTATGATCGTTTGAAACGCAATTATGTAAAGGACTCATTATATCTGTTTCCCACTAGAAATACCTCCATTATCTGTTTCATAAGCCAAAAAAATTCAGTTTTGTAAGTCAGTTTCCAATTCTTTTATACATCACCAGGGTTCCAGAATTATCATCATACGAATGAGGGCAGTGGGTGATAGATTAAAGACAACCACAACTCCTCAGTGTATGTCCAGCATACTAGTCTATACCTTGTACAGATGCTTCTTACTTGCTTCGTAGCCATTGCAGAAAGGCCCTAATCAGACTGAATGTTATTAACCTGCCATCTCTGTTTGCCTGTGAGAAGCTCCTTCCATTTTGAGTCTCGACAATTTGCAAAATGATGCATGCTTAGGGACTGTTAGTCATGATTCGTACCCTAGGCAGCAATTCAGACTGACTTTAATGATGAGGGGCCCGTCAAATCGAAGGGATCAGCAACAAAGGTCACAGAAGAGCTCGACCCAGGGTACTTCCAGATGCGAACGATTTAACAGTAGCCGGTCATTGCTGCTCTGCTTTAAGCTGCACATAGAACAGTAACTTCACTTTGATACTTTTGGAATCCAAATACCATTCCAGCAGCATAGTCAAATTATCAATATCCCTTTCCCTAACCCCAGATGGTGTGGGAACTTAGTATGAGGGTTAATTACTCCCCTCACTGTTTTCCCAGTCATGATTGTTCCCCTGCTGCATTTTTTTTGGGGGGGGGAAGGAGGGAGGGAGGAAAATGGATAGAAGGGCAATGCAATTTGGAAACAGAAGGGTTAAAGTAGTGTAGAATTGATTCCCAGAGAAGAGAGATGAACCGTAGTAAAGGAAATTGCTAGAGCACAATCTATACAGGCCATTATTGACCTGAAGAGGCCAGAACTGCTCCATGATGGGCTGTCCACAGCTAGAGAAAATGGTGAAGCTGTTCCACTGTGTAAAAAACAACAGCGAATAACCTGGGTTTTCTGGGCTGTGGAGAAGGGGACAAGGAAGCTGAAAAGTAATGGGACATTTCGATCACTACATCATGCATCCAATACTGTTGCTTGAAACTCAAGTGGCTTTGGTGGCAAAAAGTGCCTTCCATCAACTTTGGACAGTGGCCCAGCCATGATAGCTCAGTTGGTAGAACATGAAACTGTTAATCTCAGGGTCAGGGGTTCGAGCCACACTTTGGGCAAAACATTGCAGGGATTTGGGCTGGAACTCTCATTCTACAATTCCATGAAGATAGTGATAGCCTAACATATGTTCTCTGTGCTGTGGTTAGATTACTGCATTGTGTTTTACTTTTGTTGATGGTTCAGAAACTTCAACTTTTGTGTAATTAAGCAGCCAAGTTGCTCACTGGGGCAAGATGGTCTGAGCACAAGACACCAATGACTGCATTGCCTACCAGTTAGTTTCCAGACCCAATTCAGAGTGCTGATTTTGACTGATAAAGCCTAATGCTCAGGATCCCAATAGCCCAAAGCCTGCCTCCCCTAATGTGACTCAAAACAGAGCCTGCACCAGGCAAAATATGCTTGTCCTCCCAGGTTATTGGATCTTTGTTTCCTTCTTATTTTTTAGTGGAGTGGGGTTGAATTGGATCATCTTTTGAGATACATGTGTGTTTTAAGATCTTTTTAAACCCTTGTTTTTATAGTTGTTTTAATGTTCATTTTTGTAATTTGCTGCGAGTTTCAATTTTCTGAAAAAAGCAAATGATGATGATGATGTTATAAACAAAAACAGCTGTTCCACAGTGTGGAAGCACCCCAGAAACTAGACCTGAGCCAATGCTTATTCACCAAGATACCTCTGGACATGTTTCCCCAATCCCTGATCCTGTGGTTCCCAGGAAACTCACATATCTTCTCACTTGGGGCCCCACAGCAAGATCACGAGTGTAGACAATCAACAAGGAGTTATTCAACTCTAACTTAAGTTTCCAGACTTTCCTGTGAATTCTTGCTCAAGATAGGTAGGAAAGAATTGATCATTCTGTTCCTAGCTCATGACAACTGTGTGTGTGTAGTCAAGTCTTTCTAACCCTGTTTCTACATTAAACTTTAGAAAAGAATCCATATGAAAATTAATATTAAATATATGTGCTTAAATACACTCTTTCATGTATATTAATATGTTTCCTGAGCCAAAAACTATATTGCAAAAGTCATGTAAGTGCTAAGTCTGAAGGATGATTACATTTCAATCTTCATTAATTTGTTCTGTAGTTGGTATGTAGCTGTTAGCCATGATGGCTAAGTGAAACCTCTGTGTTCAGAAGAAGAATGCTGCTGAATGCCAATTGCTGAAAGGGACCTCAAGGTCACCTAGTGCAACCCTCTGCAGGAACCTAACTGCTGCAACATCCCCAGGCATCCAGCTGCTGGGGCTTCTCACTAGGTCACTGCTAGAGACAAGATGATGAGTTATAAATGGCTTAATCGTTAAAAAGACCTCTAAGCAGTGTACAACAGAAAAGCAGCAAACAATATCATAAACAAAAATACTACACAAAAACCTCTAAAACAACAATATAAAAATATTTAAAGAGAAATAAAACAAGAGAAATAAATGCAGACATAAAAACCAGAATCTGATCTTATGCATCCTCGAAAAATCTGGCATGTCTTCATAAGGCATCTTAAGGAAAGGATGTTTGCTGCTTCAACTGTGGCAGAGAGAAGAGCATCCCATGGCAGAGGAGCAATAGTGAAAATGGCCCATTTTTGGAACTGAATTTGGATGGAACTCTAGGCACATCAAAGAAGGGCCATTCTCACTCCAACATTCTTTTCCCTCCATATATTCTTAGCTCTAGTTTCACCTCATCCTTTCCTCCAAACCATCAGGGCAATTACAGTGGGACTCATCACATTTTATTCTCATAACAATGTGTTGAGGCAGATTATGCTGTGAAATAGTAGTCCTCAAAGCCACTTAAGGGCAAAGTGGGGCTTTCAAACCAATGGCAAACCCAGCATTATTTATGCAACTCACTAACTCTCATGGCAGCAATCTGCGTGCCTGTGAGACACTGTGGTTTATTTACTCAAACCACAGCTGACTGCTGGTATCTTTTCAGGGTCTTAGTGATGGAAGATTCTAGCTAGTTTAAAATAAACCACATTATTCAGAGCTGAGCGTTTATGTGTAGATTTGCCTTATTATAGAGAAAATGACGTGTCTGTTCAAGAAATCCCTGCAGAGCTGTCAAAAATGAGCAAACCAGATCCCCGAATTGGGTTTTTGAATGGTAATTAAAACTTTTACAATGAGCTTGTTAGAAAGTTAAAAAGTTGGAGGTGATCCAACTTAAAATGTAGGCCCTTAAAAAAACATCACCTTATCATATCTTAAAAATATCCTGCAATTGAGCATAATGACTATGAGCATAAATTATCACAAATTTGTTCTAAATAGGACTAGGATAAAAACTCTGTAAACTGCTTCTGTCTTGTATTAAGCCAGTTGCTCATTGACAAATATGGGGCAACTAGATGTTTTGTTTTAAGCTGGCCCATAGACCTGTGGGGAAAAACTGGGAATTTTCACTTACAGTGCAATATTATGCATGACTGCTCCCAGGTAAGTGGGAATGAGCTCACGGCTTTAACTGATTGACCACTTTTCTTGCAGGCACAATGTCGTTGAATACTATAGACCTCAAGTCAGAGGTCCTGTAGGTCACAATTCTTTCTTCTCATAGCTCTCAGGATCTGTGGGCAATTCAAGCCAGGATAAAGACACAGCTCCCAGAGCTGATCCAGGCGAACCAATCCCTTTTATGGACAGAACTTTAACACTAATAGGCAGTCATGGTTTTGGTAATGCATGACCCCATCACATTCGTGGCATCTCAGTTCTTTAAATGGCAACAGACTGTGATGTTAAAGCCCGAGGGTGTGAAAGTACATTTAAATGTAGCACTGGGTGTTTGTGGGGGAATGCAAAGGAAAAAGAGTTTGATTATAAAAATATAAAGCAGGAAAGCTGGCTGTGGGGGAAATAAGGCACCAAGTGTATTGGAGGCTTATAATATTTATCTTCTTTAACTTGGTACTAATAGATATGTCATAGGATTATATTTTGCATCAGGCCTATAGTGAAGTGTTAAATTAGAACAGTCTGAGAGGAACATTTCAATGTAGCTTGTGAAATACCATCATACGAAAATGGTCATCTGCCTCTAAATTTTCTCACTCATTTCCCGCATCCTTCAAATAAATGCAATGATAGTTAAGCGTATGAAAAGAAGTTAAGGTATATATAAATAAAAACTAGGGAGTCTGTCAGGCTATCATAACAATTCTCATTATTGCAGTGTCTTTCATTGACTCAATCTCTCATATTTGCTGTGGGTCTTCTGGTGTGATTATTTTACAATAGATCTGTTGAGCTTTGATTCATGGACAGGAAAAAAAAAATGACTTCATAAATATTTATTTACTTAGCAGAATCCTGCCACCAGCAACCAGATTCAGGAAAAAATGTAGCTCAAATTATGTCTGTGAACAGCTTTAAACATTCACAAGTGTATATAAATGTTGCAGTTGTGACCTACAGGCATCTCCCAACTTATTCAGGAGTTACATTCCTGGATACTGTATGTATATGTGAAATCATTTATAGTGGGGAACCGGCTAAAAAGCCTGCAAACTCCTCCTAATCCCATACTGCATACTGCTTTAAGGATTATTCAGGCAAAAGGGGGTATCAGTCTTAAAAATACATTAATAGCAGGAAAGGTTTCACTGGGGGGGGAGGGGAGGATATTTCATTCGACCCCTCCTGAAACCTACCATACTCCAGGCTGGCATGACTCCTGAATAGGAGCATTCTTGCCATGGGCTGGAGAAATATACAAATGGGTCCCCATTTTTATATTACTATCACCTGTTAAATTAGCTTTGGGGAGGTACAATCCTAATTGCTTATCTGACAGTGCAATCCAATGCATATCTATGCAGAAGTAAACCTGGGTGGGTGTTCAATGAGATTTTCCCCAAGGTACATGCCTATAGACCTACAGTTCAAGTAAACACTACATGAGTAACTAACTAAAAACTTTTTGCAATCTAACGAAAGCTGATATATACTGTATCTGTTCAGCTAGCATGACTACAGTTTGCTGTTTCTTAAGTTTTCCCTGAAATTCTAAAGTATAGAATTTGACCTGGTTAAAACTACCTGGTGATTTCACTGCTGGTCCTGATCATTATTTTTGGGGCCAAGTGGGATTTCTGCACTTTTCTCCCAGATTTTTGCATGGCCCTAGAGAGCTTTGCTACCTTCCTCAGGTGCATAACAAACTTTACATGCTTAAAATGAGCTGTTTTTGTTACAAACATCTCCTGTAAATGGTTCAGTCCTCCTCCCTGTGATGTTCTCCTCAGTTACTTACAGAGGCGGAGCTAGCTGCTCTGGCACTTGGAGTGGCACACATGCCATGCACCTGGCGGTGGGGCCATGGGGCGGGGTGAGCATCCCAGGGAACGGGGTGAGCATCCCAGGGGGGTGCCACCCATGGCGAGCTTTCCAGGGGCGCACTGCAGCCAGCTTCCTGTGGGGGGGGGAGCCATGCTGCTTTGCCAGCAGCTTTCCTCCCTTCCCTCTTCCTTTTGATAGCTCAGGGAGGCTTCCCCCCAGGAAGCAGCCCGGGAGTGGGGGGCAATGGTGTGCCACCCGCCCATGACTCCCAAGCATCCCCTGAGCTGTCAAAGCAAGCAGGGAAGGCTGCCAGGAAGGTGGCACAGCTCCACACCTTCCCCTCAAGGCTCGGGGTAGGCTTGGAAGTCCTGGGCAGGCGGCATGCTGAATGTCACCCCCCCCCCAGTGATGATACCTGGGGCACACCACCCCCACCTGGTCACTTAGATGATATATATGTATCAATGTGAGGTATAGCATGTGACGGATTCTTCCAAGCACAGAAATAAGACTAGGCGACCTTCAGATTACTTTCAGCCCAAGGCCCTCCGCTTTCCTGCTATTGCCATAGGCTGTAAATATGTGGGATCACTTTGTAAGATTATCAACCCCTCAAAAATTAAGACTTCCCTAGTTTTGGATAGACCATATGTTGCATTGTTTTGTTCCTGCAGTTGTTCATGCTGTATAGGATCATTCTTGGCATGAAGACAAACCAACACTGTTTTGCAATGTGGCTCCCTTAAGGTAGTCGGTTAGAAGAAAGAGGAGAAAACTTTAAGCGTGTGAAGGTGAGATAAACAGTATGTTCTTAGCAATGCTTAAGACAAGGGCAATAATGAGATAAGCACCTATCATTTTACATTTAATCAGGGAGCCCACATTTCTAATTTTTCCTTTTCATCCTTTGCTCTTTCAAGAACAAGATGTTTCTTTCCAGATGGCTCCTGTGTATGCAAGGATGGAGATGCACAGCCCAATCTGTTCAGCTGCAGGCTCCCTCCTGAAAGGCATCTTTAGGTGCTGGAGATGCTAGCCTTTTCACTGTGGTTCAATAGCCCATCCCTTAGCAAATCTGTTCATTATGGTGCTTTTATTTCCAGCTAAAAAGCCTTTGGAGTAGCTTCCGTTCATAGTCTGCGATAATACTGTTCCAAGGGTCAGCCAATAAGAAGTGCACAAATTCAGAAAAGCCTGGCGCTTTCCTGTAGAGGGTGACTTTATTACCATTTGCAAACATGCTCATGCCAGCGTATAATTGTGACTGCAAGCTTTCCTTGAAATTGTGGCCAATTTTTTTTCTGATTTTGTTGTGTCTGCAAAGACTTTTACATTCCTATCAATGTAGCATCCCGACTGAGACAGCATAGGGAATGATTTTAAATGAGATTCACTTCTGGTGTTTGAGCTCAACAAAAAAAGTGCCACACATGTTGTCACGAAGATACTAATTTGTGGCTAGAAACAAAATACACATCTTTGTTTCAGATGGACTCCAGATATATGGACACTTCTTGATATAATTTTGAAACCACCTTGTGCTACCTAGTTTCCAAGCTTTATTCATAAACATCCTAAAGATCAGATCGCCTTGCCCTTTGAGATACTCTCATCTGTATCTATCTCTCACCAGTTGGGAAACTTAAGTTCTCTTGAAAGGCGCCTGATGGCCCATTGGTCTCTCTTATTCTTTCTTTTCCCCTTTCCCTCTCTCATGAGCAAAAGGTACGAGGTAGAACATTGGTTTATTTCTGCTTTATTCATTCTTGGCTTTGTGGTACCTGGCCAGTTTAATAGTTTTCCATTTGCTTGATGGCTTGGGGAAGGGAGCTTGAAACAACAAGTATGAATGCAATAAGATATGATTGCCAATAAATAGCTGTGTCATATTCAATATGCTGAAAGGTTAAAAGATGTCATGTTTAATAATCAGAACATAGCTGCCATTAATATAGTAGACAATATGATTATATATGACACTGTTGACCCTTCATGTTTATTATGCTGTTTCAGGGGGTTAATCAGGTAGCTACTTGCTTGTTAAAGCATGTGGTTTTTCTTCCCATTGTTGATACTAAAGTCTCACGATGGTCACAAATTGGAGGTGCTTTCTTATTCCTTATGATCTGAAGGTTCCTATCCTGCATAGTAATCCATGTGAGGGCGCAGATTCCCTGCTTAAGTCAGTAGCTGGAAGACTGAATTTTGGAAATGTCAAACAGGAAGTATGCACCTACATTTTATCTTTTAAAAATATCCTCTGTTGTACAGGTTATGATGCTTAAAACCTTTAATTCAGAATATTTGTTAACAGTCCTTGGACATATGCCCTTGTTCCTGCAATCATGCACTCCAGTTCCCTCTACCTGTTAGATTGATCTGACATTCAAATCAGACAAACTGTGGTTTGCTCAAACCAGGAAGTGAGGGAGAGAAATTAAGGGTTCATGGGAGGAGAAGGGATGGAGAACACAAGGGGATAACCAAATGGTCATTCCTGATAGTCAAGCCATAGCCTGGCCATTACATCTGAACCAGACTAAGCTATTATTTACTGTGAAATGGCTGCCTCTCTAACAGATTTAAGCTTATTTTTTAGTTCTTGGTTTGTTAATAGTGCTTTATAGATCATAATCATTTTACTGATGATTTGCTAATTATCTGATTTATGCTGTACTTGTGATGTTACGTTATTGTTATTTATTCTTGGTAAGTGACTTTGGGATTCCTTGCATGGAAAGCAGCATAGAAACATAATAAACCACATCACATCAAGCTGGATTCATGCTGTTGGGAGCCCCTGTCTCTTTCTAAATAAAATCCTTTATAATGAAAACAAAAGCAAACTTTTTACCTAGATAAGACTTCCTTAAATCTTCAGTATCTGTGAGTGATCTATTTCTTATTTTCTATACTCTTCCCTGAAGTTTGTCTACAGCTTGACTTCATTTTTGAATCAAGGATTTAGTATGTCAGCCGTGTAGCAGGAGTAGTAAAAAATAATAGCTGTAAATGTATTGGTTCAGATGGTTATCACATCAGATAACTACAGCAGAACCTAGAGGTCCCATGTGGAAAATATTGCCATTACTCATGTAATCTTGGCACCTCAAAGAGCGATGCTGGTCATGGTCCTAGTGTTTGGCATAAAAGGGCCCAGATAATTCAACCTTTCATGATTGCATTGTCTGTTCCCCTTAATGGTTTGTGTTTATAGGAAAATAGAGAGGATTAAATAAATTGTTGTAAAAAGATACAAAAGGAACTAACCATCAGAGTTGAGTCTTCCTTTCTCTTTAGCCAAAACTAACATCTCTCTGGGGGTTTTTTTAGTGTGGTTTTTTTGTATTTCTGATTCTACTTCGGCAGAAGAAAGTGCAGCATATAATTCCATTCACTTAGTATTGAAGTTGGTAGTCTTAATCATTGTCCCTAAATCAGGGTGTCTGCTATGTGCTGCAGGGACTAATTGTTTTTCAGGGACGGAATTACAATATCTTTGTGGTTTTGGCCACTGGTTACCCCCAAAACAATATCCACATGAACTTTGCTATTCATAATTTTATACAGGTAACTCACAGATTTATGCTTTTTTGGCAAATTCTTGCAGCTTTATGCATTTTGTCAAATAAGAATAATAAAAAAATTTTAAATGACGTTAAAATGGTGGGGGGAAAGGGAGCAGGAAAGCAGGAAAAAATGGCCAGCAATCCCAGCAGCCTTCATGAGAATGTTTGAGTACAGAAGAGGCACTTTGAGAGGGTGATCCGAGGAGGCCAGAGAGACTTGTGGAAGGGTTTGGAGAGAGAACGGAAGGGTTTGGAGTGTGGAGGAGGTGATTGGTGGAGCTTCAGACTGCAGAATGGTCCCCAAACGCAAGGCTGAGAAACCAAAGGAGCAGTGGGTAGTTTGAATATCCAAATGACAGGGAAGGCTGCATCTGCAGACAAAGAGTCTTTGAAAAATGTACCCTGTGCAACTAAAGCAACCGCCGGATGACAAAGCTTATCTTTCAGAGGAAGTCTTCAACACAGATGAGATGAAGCTTTTCTGGGAGAAAGTGCTTGAGTGGACTTACATGGCCAAAACTGAAACGCAAACCCCTGGCTTCAAAGATGCAAAGGACCGAGTGACTGTGCTGCGCAGTGGCAATGCAGCTGGACATTTAATAAAGCCAGGCCCGGTGTCCAGGTCAGATAAACCATGTGCCCAAAAAGGCAAGAACAAGAATCTGCTTTCTGTGTTTCTTTATCATTTCTGGATTGTTTCCACAACTGGGCTCGTTCATTCTAGAGGTGAGGAGAAACACCTGCAGTTTAAAGTGATACTGCATGTGGACAGTGCTTCTGAGCATCACAAGGGACTTTGCACATAGCAAAACAGAGGTTCTCCCCTGCCCCTCATGACTTACTTCATCCGGCCTCTGGATCAAGTTGTGATGTGCTGCTTCAGGACTGCTTACACAAAGGTCATCTTCTGGATGATCAACACAAAGGATGCTGATTCAGAAGTCCTTCAACATTGCCTATGTCCATCAGGCAGTGGATGCAATCAAGCCTGAAACAGTGAGTGTATGCTGCTGGCTCTTGTGGAATGAATGCATGTACAATTTCTAGGGATTTCCAAGCATTGCCACTGAGATCGAGGACATTGTGCAGATGGCCAGGTGAGTGGGTGGTGATAGCTTTATTGATCTTATCCAGGAAGAAGTGGAAGAGCTAATTCAAGGCCAACAAGTATTGACTGTTGAAGCACTGGAGGAACTGGTCAGATCAAGTACAGAATGTGAGGCTGAAGATGAGGATAAGGATAAGGATGATGAGCATGATCCAGAAGCTGAAACCTGCAGAAATTTTCTCAATTCATCCAAGTAATAAATCATGCAAATGATCTGATTGCAATTTGGAACACAGCCTCAAGATAATCTATGGTATTACGGACATTTTGACACTGTACAAGGAAATGTTTGATGAGCTCAGGAGGCAACATCAGCAGCTGTCACTATATTCCTCACAAAGGAACCAGCAGCACCAGATGTTCCCATGTAACCCACCTCTGGACCTGGACCACAGCCAAACACTTCTGGCTACTGATCAACTCTCCTGGTCCTCATATCATCTAAAGCATCATCCAGAGAGGGCGAGAAGGAAGAAGACTTGAGAGTTGCATTTCTCCCTCACTTGTAAGTACAGCAATTTAAGAAACTGTTTTAAAATGATTCATAGGGATCATTCTGGCTGTATGTGATTTTGTTTATATACATTATGACCAGGAGTGTACCTTGCATGTAAGATGCTCGTTACCTATATTCTGCAGTCCTATTGCGCTCCTTGTTTTTGTGTTTGCTAAACTAAGCTGGCACCAAACAACATTTTCATATTAAGGGAAGAAGACAGGTGAAATTTGCCAGCCCTATCAGCTTGCTTAACTATATTTTTGGCCTTCAGAAAGCACAGTGTACTATCCCACTACAGGTGCTTCAAACTGGTAGGATTTGGCCCTGTTTTGCTCTGATCATTATGGTGGCATTGGGAAATCCCTCTTGCTAATAATGTACTTACACTATTGGATAAAATTAGTAGGTTTTAAAGTATATGTCCAACCAAGTTTTGCTACTATTCTTAATTGTATCGGATAAGGTGCTTCCTTTGCTGTTTAGAGATTTAATTCTACGTATGACCCTATTTGTCTATGTATATTGGATTTCTGACTCTCCCAAAACAACAAATACAATCAAAAGTCAATGTAGTACAAAGTGCTCATTAATAATCTTTCCTGAGGATCTTTCAATACTGATCCAAATGTCTACCTGAGAAGTTATTTAGAAAGGAAAGGCAAGAGAATTAGGTCTGTTTTCTTTTACTCTTCAGCAAAATTCAGCCTGAAATCTGGACTAAAGCTATACAAAATATGCATAGTATTTGCATATTATTTTGTCACTAAATACATCTGTCCAAAGACTGCAGCCCCCCTCGCCACCGAGATGAGCAGTATATACCTTTAGATATCTTTGGATGTCTAAGCAAGTTGCATAGCCATTCCATTGACTTCCACAATCATTTGGTAACTAGCAGTAATTAGATTTTGAGGGGGGAGAAAAAGTCTATACAGTGCCTCCTATGCATATAATATTCTTTGAGGGTAGGGGATGGCAAACTATATTTGGACAACTATAGTCCAAAGTCTATGGTGCGAAACCTCCAGCCCATGACCTGTAGGGTCACTTTGGCCAAACCACACCCACCTGCCCTATACCCGACATGGGACATGTAAAGCTGCAGCTGGGCTGAAAGGGCATTTGTAGGAATTGCCAATCAGTTGATCAGTTGCTGTGTTACCTGCAAAGCTTTTTGCAATGCCGCTTCCAGAGCACTTTGTAAGCCCTGAACATCAGCTGATGGTCTGGGCTTGCAAAGCACAATGTGCAGAGCTTTGGAAGCAGATCAGCTAAGGATTTGCATAATGCTTAATGGACTTTGGGCTTGTGCACATTTCTGCTTGTCCTGTGCCTAGAAAGCATGGATCTGAGCCGTTTTTTGTCCTGCCACTTTCTCAGGGGAAACCTGCTCTTAAACACTGAGTAAGAGCAAATGTTAATCCATTGGAAACCCAAATGATGTTTGCTCCAATTCAGCAGTAAAGATTGAGTTTCACCCAGAGGAAAGCAGTGGGACAAATGGAAGTCTTGATGAGCCCTTAGACTGTACCTCTGTAAATTTGAAAACAGTCTGCTGCCCTAGAACATCAGGAAGAATTTTCTGATAGTAAGAACTGTTTGACAGTTCAACACTCTTCCTTGGAGGTTTTTAAGCAGAGGCTGGATGGCCTTCTGTTGTGTATGATCTAGTTGAGATTCCTGCACTGCAGGGGTTGGACTAGATGACCCTTGGGGTCCGTTCCAATGCTACAATTCTGTGATCTATAAAAAAAAGTTCCCTTACACTAATGAATGCACTGGGCACTTCTGTTTAGAACTTAATCGTGAAAGGATACAGCAAACAAATAGGTGTCGAGCCATTTTAGGATTAAGAAAAATAGGTTGGACTAATACAAAATTTACAATTATTCTCTTTGACAGTAGCAGTTGTCAAATAACCACCAACAGCTTCCTACTGAACATAAGGCAACTAACAAGGTGTAATATGTTTAGCTACCTAGGAAGAAAAGGAATTAAAGATCTATAGTTGGGACTTATGGCAAAACTTGGGAAAGAACAGAGAAGGAAATAATGACATTGTTAATAGGTGATAAACTAGTAGGGCAATTAAGTATTGAGTGATTTAAAATGCTAGAAGGGATTTTGCAGACAGTAACATGTGACAGTATAGCTCAGGCCAGATCTCCTTCCCTGACTTGTTGCATAGCTACCACTAATATATCCAAAAAGATGTCAATACAGTGGTAACCTCTGGTTAAGAACTTAATTCGTTCTGGAGGTCCGTTCTTAACCTAAAACTGTTCTTAACTTGACGTACCACTTTAGCTAATGGGGCCTCACGCTGCCGCTGCACGATTTCTGTTCTCATCCTGAAGTAAAGTTCTTAACCCGAGGTACTACCTCCGGGTTAGCAAAGTCTGTAACCTGAAGCGTTTGTAAGCCGAGGTACCACTGTACCTGCCTTTCTGTGTGTGCTAATGTTGCATCCATGGTAGAAGACCAAGTGAAGACCATTGTGGGGCTGCCAGCAGAATCGCAGTTCTCTTCCCTGCTTGACAATGCCTCTAATTTTTAACATTTTCCTGCTGTTTGCTTCCACCCTCCCTTTAGAGGCTGTTGTCACTCTATCTGACATACCAACACGTCTCCTACTCGTAGAAATGGATTATCTCCTGGCCAAAGGACCGCCCCCTTTCCCCTATTATACTATAGTTTTAGCAACAGGTATTTATTGCAAGGAATTCTTTGGCTTAGCACATTATTGAAACGTTTTTAAAGGTTGAGCAAGAGGTTCCAGTTCCTTCCTTAATACCAGAGAATAAACTGTGCTCTTGAAATTTGATGCTTTCTATTTTTCTTGCCCAGATACAGATTCAGTCATATTATATTGAAATCCACTACCTGCTTGCATTCTAATAGGAAGAATACTATGTGAAGATCAAGGCCATAAGTGATGAATGTTTCCGTCTTCATTAAATTCACATCCAGTTCTAAATTCCTGAACCTTTCATTACATGGAAACGTTTCATTATTTGGGAAACAAAATACAATAAATATTGGCATTTTTAACTGGAGAGTGATGGGTGCCCACTTGACACTGTAGCCAGAGTAAATTAAAAGTGTTGTATCTGAACATATAATAGCAGCAAGGCCAAATAAGCATGAATACAGCAAGAGCAAAATGTAGGCATAAAAATATAGTCACCAATTATTTTAATAATGACTAAACAATCTAGCTACATTTGAGTAAGTGCAAAAACTTCTTCACTCGATGTCCTTGTACAGCCTTAATTGAAATTCCAGATTAATTTGTTTATAAAGATATGCAAATTTAGGCCACACATGGCCCATTCCTGTCACTAAACACAATGGCAAAGCATTTATTAGCAGAGCTGTTCTCCACGTGTATACTCTGAATTAGACCTGTGCTCAATGGGACTTCCTTCAGTGATAACTGTGCATAGGATTTTGACAGATATCTTCAACTCTCAGAAATAGTACTTTCTGAATCACTTGTCTTTTAAAAAAAATTAGAATTAAGAATTTGGTATTAGCCTGTTATCCTTGTGTTAGCCAATTGTCCCCCAAGTCAGGGTAGATATTCTCAGATGTCTATATTGTGATCCTCCATGGCATTATATTCTGTAATTCTTTCCATTTTCTATAATACTTCTTTGAATATAATTCTGTTAGGATCTGAAATCTGGAAATGCCAAAATGTATGGGCACATCTTTCAATAAACACAAAAGGACTCTTTAAATCTTTTAGCTTAACCAGAATTCAGAATGCTTTAATCAAGCTCTCTGCAATTCACTGAGATTCATCCAGTGGATTCCAGACAATGTAGAAGGGATATAAGCACTATTCACAATACAAATACTATAACATCCTTCATAGTAATCTACAGGTCATGAGGCACCAAAAATCTAGAAACTAGAAGCAGACTGAGGCAACATACTTCTTTAAAATGTCAGAGCAAATGCTAACCTGACATTGAAAAGATTGTAGCATTGATGGTGTCTCTTTTTGGGGGATAGCATTCTGCAGTTAGGAAGTCACTGCAGAAAAGGTCCTATCTTTGTTGCATACAGAAAGGCCTCAGCTGAAGCTCTTAAGGGTTTAAAGGTGAGCTCTAGCACAATCTGGGGAGATACAGATCAATTTTAGACTTTTATTTATGTAGTTGTTTTTTGTGGTTTTGTAACCAGGCTGAACACTCTTCCTGTTAGAAGAGTTACTGTAAGCTTGAAATTAGTGGGCAATCCAACTATATCATACTGCTGATACATCCGTCCATTGATTTCAATGCAGTGTGCTCTGAGTATGGCTAGTGTTAGATTTCACCTTATGTTCTTATAATGTAACAAAAGAAGTTGGCTGGTTCAGGACAGGAAATCAATTTTACTGCCTCGTTCAGTGAAAGTTTGCTGAGTACTGCTTTGAGGTCAGTCACTTAACCACTTCTTCAGTGTCTAAACGTTACAGCTGAAAACACTTCTGTATAGTGTGTTGATTAAAAAGTAAATTGCAGGCAAATATGTAGCTTAGCCCAATAATATAGTGCTCTCAGAAGAACAGCTTGATCAACAGAAAAGGTGGTGAGTCTGTTTTCTTTTACATGGAAGAACAGGTCCTTGGTGGTCACAGAACAACAGTCACAATAATGGTACAATCATTTGTCATTCAAAGCAACAGAAGAGCTCACCAGCACACATTTGCAACGCTTTTATTTAGACTGACTAAACAGCTGTTGCTTTAGTTTTTCTGACCTACCTGAAATGCTGACAGCAAGCTTTGCTTTATGCACTATTTGATAGGTAGGTTACAAACATTAATCATAAAGAATGGGTCATGCATTTCTTCCAGAATATTTGACATCCAGTGCTTTGCTTGCAAGTATTATTCTTCTCCATTATAACCTCACAGTGTTAGCTAACAGGCATGTGAAGAGGAAATGCACCACTCTAGAACACTTTTCACCCACATCTTCAGTGTTGATTGCACAGGCTTCCAAAGACACTTCTAGTAGGCTACCCTCTATCAAAGTTGGATGCCTCTTCTCACCTTGGAAAAACCTCTCTTCACTTGCTACAGCAGCACCATTGTAAGAAAGAGCTTTTACCTTCTTGCAATGGTGCTGTTTTTCCACCCTATTGCAGTGCTGGGCTAGGACAGAGCTGTCTTTCCTCCTAGCCCAGCACTGCAATAGGAAGTACATGTAATACAAAGAAGCACTTCCCCAGTCATCTGTTTATTGGTGGTGGTGGTGGGGTTGGCAACCAGTGTTAAAAACTGAGATATAAAAGCTAAGAGCTTAAATGACATCTTAAACCTAAGTTAAGGGCGCCGCAATGGAGTGTCTAGGTGTGCTTTTTTATAACAAGAATGCAAAGCTGAAAATGAATGAACTACAGCTAAAATCTTATATTCCTTTTTCACATGGTCTAGTCCTCATCTGAAGACTGCAATAAACAAAGCCATACTTCCCCTGCCCGTCCCCCTAATATTCTTATGAGAGTCCCTTCTCCAGTCTTCAGAGAGTGGCTGGAAGTGGGGAGGCAGAAACAAAATATTCCTTTTCTTCCAGCAGTGGCAGTTTTAATCCAAAGTCTTAGGCGAAGTACTGCACCCAGACCTCAGAAACTGCTTGCATTAATGAAATTCCCTGTTGCAAAATGCACCTAGAACAATGAGAGTTTTGAATGCTGGAGGCATCTCTCTCTCTCTCTCTCTCTCTCTCTCTCTCTCTCTCTCTCTCTGTGTGTGTGTGTGTGTGTGTCCATCCAACCTCAATCTGGATTTAAGGACCTTCCTTATATTTTGATTTGACTTCTTTGTACTCAGTGCCCAAACATAACCAGACACATTTTAAGGTCATAAATATGTCAGAGCTGATTTCCTGGTTTCTTGATATATAATTTTATTTGAGCACACAATTATTACTTCAGATTTATTTTAAAATATCCTTTGGTTTTTTTAACAGCACTTTTAAGTTTTTGCTCTCTTGTGCCCTGATTTTTTTTTAAATAGCCCAATATTCCCTTAAGTAATTGATAAAAATTAATAAAAAGTGCTTGCTTATCTGAAACTCCATAGCAGGTGAGAGGCAAAGAGGACTGAAGTTAATTAATGGAACAATAGGACTCTTATGCAACCAGAGAATTCTATTGAAACAAGCTTCTACCCTTGGTGGTTCCTGTCTTTGTGATTGAGTTTATGAAAACAGATACCCAGTTTCTACAAAAGCATTTTTAAAAGAAAGCAAGAATAATTCTAAAATGCTGTTTTTGAAGTGTTAATCACTCCTTTTGATATAAGAATAATCACCACAGTTTTTACAAACAACACAGAGAAATAGAAATTAAGTCAACATAACTGAGCCAAATTCAAAGTTGACTGCACATGAAAGGGTGCGTCACAGTCACACTGCAGTAATTTGCATTCAAATCAAGGACCAAATTATCATTTGCCATTGGCAGCAGAGGAGAATAATCCATGTTCCTGATCTATACTACTAATAACAACAACTTACAAGCTGGCTGGATCCGGCCATCTAGTCCATTATTCTGTTCTCACAGATCATGCTGCCAGATAATTGTCAGTGAAGTGATTGTGTACATCTTTTTGAAAAATTTCAGGCATTTTCCTGGGATGCATTTTTAAAAAATCTCCACATAGTTCCTTGTTCTTTCAAAGGAATCCTATCTGAGAAGAGGGCCTTTAAAATAAGCCAATCACTTTAAAGTTAGAATTAGTAGAACAAGCGAGTGACCTTTTGCAATATTAGAAGGTTAGTTGAAAAATGGTCTTTAAATCCTGCTTTATCTCTGTGAAGCTTAAAGAAAGGCACACAATTACAACTTGTGGGGTTAACATTTTCATCAAGGAAAATCAGAGCAATGCAAAGGACAATGTAGAGAGGGATGAACTTTTGAGTGCTGATCTTGTAAAATTAACCCCATGTCGAGTATAGAATTCTTGGAACTGAAACTGAGTTGCCTTTCTCTATAAGACATAGTTTACATTATCTCAGAATAGAGGTAATTTTTTACTTTAGAAACACTTTAAAAAAAACTTGTTCTGCTTGTAGATTCTAAACGATTTGCCTTAGTGCTTACTTTATTGAAGCCATTTCCATTGTCCTTAATAGAGCTACTTTTGCATTTTAAATCTGGATTTCTAGTTGTCCAGTTACTAATGCACTGAAGTAATTACTACAAGCAAAATACATAGTACTGTCAGGAGAGTAATTCTGACTTCGGAATTCCTGGTCACGACTGGAATTTATCTCGCAGCTGGATTTTGACTTAGTTGGCAAATTTATGAGCATCTCACAGTGGGTAAAACAAAGTTACAATGCCACTTTGCTCTTCGGGCTCTCTGGGTTTCCATTAGTCTGATGTGCTATCTTGTTAATTCAACCTTGCTAATCTAATGGAAGTATAATAAGCAGAAGTAATAGGAAGTACAGTAGAGAGTGCTGCAACTTCATTAGAAAGGAAATATGACAGAACACATTTGCAAATGGATTTTAATCCAAAAGCAGGAGAAGCATCTGTCTAAGGCTTCAATCTTATACGCACAGACATTGGATTAAAACCACAGCAGGACATCCTTCTTAATAGAAACGTATAAGATTGTGTCGCTTGGCAGATAATCCCTTGCTGTGTGCCAGATCACAGCAACATGCCATGAAAGAGGGCTTGGAAACTTCAGGTTTGGGGTCCAAATGTTGAACTTTCTTTAGGCTAGAGCCTCCTCGTCAGCTACACCTTCTCTCCTCAGGCCAAACCCTGCACTGGCATGGATGTAGTCCTGTGGGATTGTGAGCAGGGATTGGGTGGGGATAATCAACACCTTACTTTTTGGGGAGGCAGGTTCCAGTTAGATCACAGCGTCAGCATCCTATGAGCTATTCAGCATGAAATTGGAATGTGTTAGTCTTCTCACCTAACTTCTCATGTGTGGATAAGTCTTCTCACTTAACCAAAATGTTTCCTTTTGCTTTTGTGCTGATTGGAGCCAATTAGAGGCAAAGGATAGCAGTAAACATGGGGAGAAGGGTGTATGGGAGGGACACGAGGCTGCATGCATGCTAATTGAGTTCATTGCCCTTCATTTCTCAAGGCAACTCCAAACAAAGAGACAGAACTATTTTTTTTTATTGTAGGATCCTAGAAGGTTGCATAATCTTAGAAGAGGGTGTGACTGTGAGGTCTTGGTGTGATGAAGGGACTCTGCCTTTCTGAATTTGCTTACTGGTCTTACTTTGTAACCTCCTTGAATGTTTTTGCCTAGCTGAAATGTGTTATTGATCTATGGTAATGCCTTTTACTTGCTTGCTTGCTTGCTTGCATGCATGGAGGAAGGGGAAAGGATGTCTCTGTTTGTAAACATTGCCTACTGTACACTTTTGCCTCTTGCCACTGGCTTGTGGACCCCATAACATTTCCCAGAAGCGTATGTGGCCCTCATTCTGAAAAGGCTCTCCAAACCCTGCCATAAAAGGAGAGCAAATGTCCCCCAAGTTAAAAACAACCACCACCACGTGTTAATCCAACTTCCTCCGCCGATGCAAAAGCTTCCTGTTTCATCTGCCTGGCGAATGTTCTGACCAGGCTTTCTGAAGACCTATCTCTGAAAGGTGTCTGTAGGGCAGTCCTCTGTTTGAAGGAGTGCTCTACTTAAAATGTTTGCAGTTTCCACCTAAAGAATAACAGGAAGGGAAAGCTGGAGCCTTGAAAAAGGACTGAGCAGGCGCATGGGTCACTTGGTCAGTTTTTGCCACCCACCTTGGGTTAATTTTTTTATTTATTACCTACCATTCATGTTGAAAATCCTTCCGAGTGGCATAAAATACAAGATAAAGAACACTTTTAAAAAACCTACAGGTGTTTTATTTTTAAACGCCTTTCAATAAGTTACCTGGATCCTTCCCACTGGGCAGTTGGTGATAGAGTGGCCCTGTGGTTAGGAGGAGATAGTCCTGCTTGAAGAGGCTCTGAGGTGATACCACCTGTTTCCCTGTCTCCTTGAACCTTTCCTGCTTCCTGGTTTAATCAGATGTGTGTGGAGGACCATTTCTGCTGAACCATTGAAATGACCTTTAAATATCCAGCTAGCCTGATGGCTAACAGGAAAGGGAGGAAGCCTACATCTATCACAATGAATAAGTGAAAGCATTATCTTCATTAGAGTCGGTTTCTTCACATCCCAAAGCTAATCCTTCTTTTCTTCAGCAATTGTTGAGCTATATAAAAATATGAAATATAAAACTATCTAAGAGGGGGGAAAGTCTCATGGGGTACTGCTTTAGATAAGCTTCCTCACATATGCACTGAAAACCCTTCTGTATATTCCTGGGGCATTGTATAAACCCATGGAAACGAGACTTGCTATTATCACACTTTGTTGAGTAGTTTTTGAAATGAATGTATGAATAAGAATGAGAAACGCAGTTTAAAGAACAGATAACTAAACCATTTATCTTTAAAGATAGGGTTTCATTTTTAAGGGCAAGTAAACAGAATTGCCCCCTTCCTTGCCATTTATGCAGCTCTTCTGAGTGTTGAAAGTATCTACATATAACTTTTTTGGTAATCAGTACAACAGCCTTGTAAAGTAGGTCAACATTGTTATTTTCTTTATTGCAGTTAGGTAGGGTGGTTTGCAGCAAGGCTTAGAGATAGTGGCATAGCTTGAGGACTTCTTGTAACTGAGCTCATCACAGAAGAGATACTAGAATCCTGCACTGACTGATCTAGCCTCTCTTCTGCCATGGGGATAGTAGAACTTACTCCTCCATATTCAGAATGCCACTTCTGAATGGACTTGCATAAGATTGCACCCTAAGAGCCAATGCTATTTAAACATTCAAATGCCAGACAATTGGCCAGGACATAAAATAAATAGCTACAAGCAACTGGTTTTAATGATCATAGAATCATAGTGTTGGCAGGTACCCTGAGGATCATGGGGTCCAACACCTTGGAGTGCAGGAATATGGTCAGTGAAGGACCGAGAAATTAAACTGTGTTTTCAGCAAGTGCTGAAATGACATCGGTGTTGAAGGAATTAAGGATTCTTAAGCCTGCTGAAATCACTAGCCTTAAATACACCTAACAATATTCCACTTTAAGGCTACTTCAGTTCTGTAAATGCCATAAAGGTTAAGACAGCTCTGGGGAATCGTCTCCCCTATGAACTAAGGCAAACTTCAACAGTTCTGCGTATTAACAGAATATTCCTTGTAGCTGCTGAGCAGGTGCAGGAAATGACTTCACTGGTGTAGTGCAGATAAGAATCTGATCCTAGGAACCAAAACCAGCCATCTCACTGTACACTGCTTGTCAGGATCTGCTACCCACCGTGCAGCCAATGTTATACCAGTTTTAAAATTCTAATCCATGGGGAAGCCAAGAAAATAGTTCTAATCTCAGTCCAGATAAACTGTTGGAAGCTATTATTGAGGCTAAAACCACTTAAAAACTTACTTAGTAGCAAGTGGGGCTTTTCAGTAGATGTGCATATGATGACATTGTCAAACTAGCAATATTATATGGAATAGTTACAGCTAGGTAGCCGTGTTGGTTTGCCGTAGGTGAAACAAAATTAAAAAATTCCTTCCAGTAGCACCTTAGAGACCAACTAAGTTTGTTATTGGTATGAGCTCTCGTGTGCATGCACAATTCTTCAGATACACTGAAGAAATGTGCATGCACACAAAAGCTCATACCAATAACAAACTTAGTTGGTCTCTAAGGTGCTACTGGAAGGAATTATTATATGGAATAATTGCCTTGCTGAAGGGAAAAAAATCAATAATGGTTTTGCAAGATGAACCGTGTCTCCTCCTCCTAAGTGTGAACAAACATGTTGATTGGTGATCCAGTAAACATTGCATACTAGCCTTCTAAAAAAATAAAAAGTTGAAATCCTTTATTAAGGGCTCTTTATCAGTCATAAATTAAGATGACTCTTATAGTACAGTAATTTGTTAATGAACAGGGGACAAAGTGTAGGAATAAATGCATAGTTCTCACAATGGAGGGAAGTAAACCATGGTGTCTTCCAAGGATCTGTCTAGGTACCAGTGGTACTGAAATTATTCATAAACAAATGCAATTAGCCATCAACAGTGGCTGACCCCAAACCATTCGAGATGATTAAAATCAAATAGACTGCAAAGTGCTTCAGAAGGATCTCTCCAAACTGCATCAACATACAATAAAATGGCAAATGAAATTTAATGTAAGTGATGTACAAGGGTGCAAACAACCCCAATTTCACATATATTCTGATGGGATCAAAGTCCATATGACTCCCCAGGAAAGATATTGAGCAATATGGATAGTTTAATGAAAACTTCAACTCTCGGTGCAGTGGCCGTTGGTGTGTGTGTGTGTGTGTGTGTGAAGAGGAAGCTACCTTATGTTGAGTCATTTTACTCAAATTAGATTGGTTCATCTAATTCAGCACTGACTAGCAGGATTTAAGACAGGACTTGTCTGCCTCCGTGATTCTTCTGTGGGCTGTATTCCATTTGTGGGCTTTATGGAAGCATCTTGTTGGTCATTTTGAAATGTTGCATTTGATGGACCTTTGCTGTGATCAAACAGGGCTGTTCCTATGTCCTGCTTAGTAGAAACATACAGTGGTACCTCGGGATACAAACAGGATCGGTTCCGGAGCCCCATTTGCATCCTGAAGCAAACGCAACCAGTGTCTGCGTGTGCATGGGTCACGTTTCACCGCTTCCACGCATGTGTGTGATGTCATTTTGACCATCTGCGCATGCACACGTGGCGAAACCCGGAAGTAATGCGCTCCGTTACTTCCAGGTCGCCGCGGAGCGCAACCTGAAAATACTTAACCTTGAAGCACATTTATCCCGAGGTATGACTGTAGAGACAAAGAATTGACAGGTTAATTCAAATCAAGATGTAAAATAACCTCATGCCTCCCACTCCTTACTCCCCTCTTTCAACGGTCCCATGACTTCTCTTTCTTTCTTCTTGAGCCTCCCTGCTCTTCACCTACCCTTTCCCTGAGTTTCATTTTCTTAATCTTACATATTCAGCACCATTCTTTTTGCCACTTTACTTGTTCTCTCCCCGCCCTAAAGCTTCTCTATCTTTCGAGATTTCTTTTCAGTCCTGAGACTGTCCTGCAAAGCTACTTCTGTCCCTAGGGGCCTATAGGAGGCTTAGATTAAGCCCAGATTTTTTCATTTCCTCACAGAACAAAAATTCCAACAGCTTTGTTCCCTAAGCATCTGGAATGTTTACAGACTTACCCTGCTATTACAACAGATTAACCGGTTGGTTATCAAATGCTTCGCTGTCCTAAGTGCAATACGATATAGATTTTATTGGGGCAAATTTGTACCAAGTTCTGCAGTGTTTGGGGGGAGAACATAAACTATGATATGACAACCCACTGTATACTTTTATTGCATGGCACAGTTTTACAGCAGTGAATTTCTGGAGAATATATATTATAAGGGATTAAGAAGTCTTTTTAAAGCTGGGGTCCTGAATTCCAGGTTAAACAGTTGGGACGTACCATTTATAACTTTGGTCTTGGAGCTGTCCTGTTGCCTGCTACGTCTGAGTACACTTACTTACATCCTGTTATTGATATCTCACTTCCTTTAGCCTCAAGGCTTGCTTTGACAGCTTCAAAACATTAGCATGCAGTGCTAATCTGACCACCCTCCTAAATGTGTGCATGGAAGTGGAGCTAAAGTAGATGATATACATAGTGGCTATCTGCCTTTTTCTTTTACAAGGGGAACCTTGAGGTTAAGTAGGCTTTTCAGTGGCTGTGGGCAGCTAAGCCATAAAGGAGGATTAAAACTTCAGTGTGTCTTGCTTGACTAAGTATGATTAACGGATGGTAGATGTTTGTGCATACTGACTTCCAACGCTGAAATAGCAATTTATTGACAGCTCGGTAAGTAAGGCATATTTACATGAGTTTGCATGAGAAATTCACGGAACACTAATAATAGAGCTTTGACTACCTTGCAAAATTCACCCACCAAACATCGAGAAAGATGGCTGATTCCTAATCCACAGGAAAGAAAACCAACTTCAGGTCTGACTGGGACAACCAATGGAGACTTCTTGGTTCTTTTATAGTTATCATTGGGGTTTAAAATGTGGTGGGGCCACTGCAAGAATATCCTTCCCTGCACCGTATTCATCAGTAAGTTAGTAGAGGTTCGGGATTTTCCTGGGAACCGGTACTGAATAGCAGGTCAGAGAAAAATAACAACTGGCTTCATTTAGACCACGTGATAAAATGTCAAAAAGTACTGTTTTATATTTTCGTCTTGCATGAAGAGATAAAAGGTACAACACACTTTAATGAAAGCTCACACTGCTATGGGAATTGGGACTCCCTTGTTTGTGAAGCCTGAATGAAATAAGGAACAGCCAAGAAAATCTGCAGCCCCGAAAGACAAAAAACTACTGGGATAGCTGATGAAGAGTCAGATTTAAAATTAGCTTTGCATTACAGAAAGAGTTGTGCTGCAGGGACATTCTTAACATATAAAATAGTTTTTCGTCTGCAGTATAAAGAGTCAGTTTGTTAAGTTGTTCAATGAAATCATCTAGAGTTTTTCCACTTCTTAGCAGATGTTAATATACATTTTTCTTCTTCTTATAAAATGGTTATACGGCTTAATGCCATAAAAATCTCTACATAAGTTACATCAGTTCTGAGACGTCATAATTTGTTACCAGTTCATTTCTGAACACTGATTCAAAGTGCTGGGTTTGACCTTTAAACTCCACAAGGCTTATGCCTTGTCTTAGTAAATGCCGTTCCTCACCCCAGGTGTGAAATTGATCAATAGGAGCCATTTCCATTGCCACATTTCTAGGAGCTGAAAATTTATTTTCCCCTTTTTTGGTTTGTGGCTCTAGAATCCAGAATATTCATTTAAGTGTATTGTTTGCCTTACTGTGAACTGTATTTTCGAACATGTTTTATAATTATGTGCAGATTTTTTAAAAAAAAAACTGGTTTATTTTACACACAGCCCCTTAGGAACCACTAAGTTAAAAACAATACTCTTATAGTCAGTCAAATTTGGCATGGTTGCTGATGTATATTTCTGAATCAAACTAGAGAGATTCAAATGAAACAGTCCTGCTATGTTAAGATTGCAATCTTACTCACAGTTACATGGCAGTAAGCCCTATTAAACAAAGTGGAACTTGATTCTGTAAATATGCACAGCTAAGGAAACTCTTGCAGAAAAATCCATGTGAACAAGCCGCTTGTACCACATATTTTCACATGAATTTGCCCATGGGAATGGTTTTCTTTCAGCACCTTCTTCTTCCAGCATCAGAGGTTTGTGAATTTGATTTTAATTGGAGTATGTTCTACTGTGTATAAATGCATATCTGGGAACAAAAGATAATGATGTGAGTTTTTCACTGTCATATTAATTTCAGCAGAACATGGATGCTCTCAGCCTTAATTTAGGACTGAAATAAAAATGTGTACTGATTTCTTTATTGCTTCTTTCTATATGCATTTTTGTTTCTCACTTCTCTTCTAAATTCACAGACATTTTGTTTCCAAACCCATGTTTACAAATACAATAAATAAATAACGAAATCAGGAAAGTTTAGGGTTACTTTCAATCCTGTATAGGATCATTAATCTCCAGAAAGATGGTTAGCAATAGAAGAGGCAACTGTGGAAATAAACAATGTTGAAATCTCAAATTTGCAAAAAAACAAAACCCACAACTCAGCATGGCATTAATATTATTGGATTGTTATCTATCACCTTGATGAAGCAAGGAAGGCATCCCAAAGCTAATTCAGAAGTAATAACACTTTTGACATACACTCCCTACTGTGATACCCAAAATGTATTATGAGATATAAGCATCATTTCTAATCTTCATGCCAAAGGCTGATTTTCTCTCTGAAAGCGTAATAAAATACCAGAATAATTAAAATCTACAGTACAAAAGATTAAGCAACACAGGATTCTAGATTAGTTCCACTTGTTCCAATTTCAACATCAATAACCCCAAGTAATATCTAACTGTTATAAAGATGAAATATACCCTCTGAAAATCATAACAGAGTTATCCAACCAGAGAAAACATCCAACCAGAGATAATTCTGGTTGCCATTTTTGCTCTGTGGATTAGAATGCTAATGAACGGGTTTATAAGAGCATATGAAGACAAGTATGGTTGAGCTGAGGAGTATTCTACAAAGTATATACATTTTTCTCAACACATTTCAGTATGCAGAGTGCTGCACATTAGAAATGCATCTTCCCTTTCCCCAAACCTTTTATGATACAATTCATTCAGCCTTTATTGTAGGGTTGCCATATTCTAAGAAGTAAAAATCCAGGTACACAAGTTGTTGTCTCTTTTTTTGGGTAGTGGGGAATGAACTTCTAAGTTGTTGAGGGCAAAGAGTGATACTCAAAGACACACTTCCTTTTTTGCCAGTTTTCCAAAATTCCCCCTGAACGCTAATTCCACTGTTGAAATGCCAGACATGTCCAAGAAATTCCGGACATATGGCAACCCTATTTATTGGCATAATATGGTACAATTCAGTATTCAGTTACCTGGGAGTATGTCCCATTGAGTTTAACAGGACTTCCTTCTGAGTAGACATGTAAAGGGTTGCATGGGTAAGCTATCAATTTGTCTTCAAATAAGCATTAATCTAGCCAATAAATATTAATGGCTGGAATACTGCTTGTCGGACTGGCAGAAAAATATTGAAATAATAATGGTCACATGCTTACATATAAATGTATATTATATACAACACTTCCATTACAAATTGCACTCTGTTATGTAGGCATGCATAGGAGTCCTATCACAGAGTGGATAAGCTTCTTCAGGAATTACAATTTCTTTATACAGTGATATGTCTTGCTTAATGGTAACCAGGTAGCCTTTGGAATGGCACTTTATGTTTTGTGTACTGCCACAAATCTGTAAAAGGGGACAGTTGCCAGCACTGTAGTATTTCAACCTTTGGGCTCAGCTTGTGCCATGGATGAGACTTCATATGTTGATTGTTGTGCAACAGCCCTTCTGTCTGATTTTACACAGTTATTGGCTGATGTAGCATGTGCAGTAGTAATGGTAATCAGGTAGCCATGTGTCCTATTTGAAAAAGGGCAGACCTTATCTGAAGGGCTGCCTGGTCAAGTTTAAAAATGAAGGACCATAATGTCTGTATGTAGACCAGGGTTTCCCAAACCTGGGTCTCTGTTTTTGGACTACAGTTCCCATCATCCCTGACCACTGGTCCTGCTAGCTAGGGATGATGGGAGTTGTAGTCCAAATACAACTAGAGACCCGGGTTTGGATGTAGACCACTGACTTCTTTCTTTCTTTCTTTCTTTCTTTCTTTCTCTCCCTTTCTCATTTAAGAGAACACACAAACATTGGTTCTTTGTGAACGCTTGTCTAAGCTGCCTGGTCTTTTGTTAAGTTTCACTGGAAAAACAGCTTAGCTATTATTGACACACTATTCATTGCCATAGATAGAAAGAAAAGTAAATTCCTCTTCAGCAGGAACACCATGTTAGTGCCCTGGTCTGCCCCTAATTGGATAATACATGAAGAAAAACCCAGCATTTGATATCATTGTTTCATAAGATGTTTGCACATTCCCCAACCATCAATCTACTCAACTAGCAATAGAATAAGGATAGCTATAGGAAATCTGGCTGTATGTATTTACGCCATTCTAATTCACATATATCGGTTTAGGTTATGCTGAATCATATCACCAAATTAGAGTAATGCATAAATTTCCCTCCTTCACTGAATTTAATCTATTAATAAATATCTATATCTTTTGCTGTGCTATTATTATCTATATCCTGTGCTTTGGAAGTTGAAACCTTTCCATCCTTATGAAAGGAAATGGGGTCAAGCAGGGGAGGGGGGCAGGTCTTTTCAAGCTGGGTATATATTTTGCATATTTATTATACTCTGTTTATAATAACAGTATGCTTATTTTATTGTTTCCACAATATTACCACAAAGAAAGCTCCGTGCTAAGTTCCTCAAGCAGGAAAGCATTTAGAGGCTCAAGCACATGAAATAAATGTTGTTATTTGTCAAGCTTTTAGGAAGCAATTTAAAAGCAATATGAAACATTTAGGAGCTGAGAGGGTTGATAAATAATACATTTCAAAAAAGGGGTGACAAAAGGTAGAGAACAGAACGTTGAGATTTCTTAAATTACAGATGGAGCTAGATCTTTAGCAGAAATTAGGAGGCATTGGTGATAATATTTTCATCTTAATATCCAAGCCAGATCTGCAATCTTAGAATCTCTTTGAGACTGCCAGTGGTTGGCTGAATTATTCTGATGTTGTGAAGTGATCGTCATAGATAACTCTTAAGTGTGTGGGTGGTTGCAGTTTTTTAAAAAATGAATGTGTCCTTAATGATAGAATGAAAGGTCATTTTCCATTACCAGGAAACTAAAAGTTGACATAGAGCCCAGAGACAGGCAGAGTTGTGGACTGATGGCTGGTTAGAAAATGGAGGTAAGCAGATGAAGGGTCAGAAACTGAGAAAAATAGAGTGTCTAAGAGGCAGCAATGCCATAAAAGCAGCTAGTTCTGCCTCACAACATATACAGCCCCCCAAAAGATAACAAAATATATTACCAAAGTAAATGGGCACAGATTTGCATAAAATTGCCTTATGCTGCCTTATGCGAATAGATGCGGATTTAGGAAATGATCAGTATAATTTAAATAGCAATATAATACCTCTTACCATGGGGCCATGTGTCCATTGTGCAAGTGCTAAGTGTCAATGGACAATGTGCTCTTTCTTCTTCTGGCTAATGATCTTTAAACAGCCTGTCAGATAGAGGATTGCCTTCAATAGTGGACTGTCCTTTGACAGCCCTTCAAATAGAGGGCTGTCCACTAAAGTAGGACACATGGTCATTCTACAGTTCTGGGGCCAACGGCAGGATGGCTGAAGGAAAGAAGACAGAATATGCAGTGGAGTGTGAGGAAGAGACATAAGGAAAGGGTCCTTGTGAAGAAGCATCAGGATGGAATAAATTAATGTGCTATGCTAGGAACAGCATACTTATAAGGGGCTGTTAACACCAACATAGTTATCTGCCCTAAGTAGCCTGGGGCAAACACAGAAGTTGTGTCATAGAATCATAGAACTGGAGAGTTGGAAGGGATCCTGAGAGTTATATAGTCCAACGCTTTGTAATGCAGGAATCTCGACTAAAGTATGCCTGACAGATGGCCATCCAACCTACGCTTAAAAACCTCCCATGAAGAAGAGTCCACCACCTTCCGAGGCAGTCGAATAGCTCTTACCGACAGAATGTTCTTCTAGATGTTTAGTTGGAATCTCCTGTCTTGTAAATTGAAGCCGCTGGTTTCAGTCCTGCCCCCTGGAAAAGGAGAAAACATGCTTGCTCATCTGTCAGGGAATTTGTAAATGGAACCTCATCCTACAATCCTAGACAGTGGTACCTCGGGTTAAGTACTTAATTCATTCCGGAGGTCTGTACTTAACCTGAAACTATTTTTAACCTGAAGCACCACTTTAGCTAATGGGGCCTCCCACTGCCAGAGCACAATTTCTGTTCTCAACCTGAAGCAAAGTTCTTAACCTGAAGCACTATTTCTGGGTTAGCGGAGTCTGTAACCTAAAGCGTATGTAACCTGAAGCATATGTAACCCGAGGTACCACTGTATACCGTATACTTGACGGTCATTCTTATTGGTCTCAATGGGGCTTAGTTCTGACAAAGCAAGCATAGAGTTGCACTCTAGAGCTGCAGGCTTGTGTACACTTAGACTGCGAGCTAACCCCCTTGGACAGCATAGAATATTGCTGCAGGTTTTGTTGTTTATTTGTCTCCATTTATATACACTACATGCTCTCAAAACCCACTGGATCCCTTTTTCAAGCTCCCCCCCCCCCGCAGAAATGTTGTTTATTTTAAAAAACAGTTCAACGGGAAGAGGGAAAGACCTGATTTTTGAGTGTGTCTGTGTGAGCACGACCAGAATGCATAAGTAGTTTTGAAATAAAATGAGGAGCCAAGACAAGGCGAGGAAACAATAACCTTGGAGATTAAGATCAGAAAATTGAACACAACTTTGAATTGACCGACTGCAAACGTATTAAGGTGCCAACAAACCTCAAATATAAAAAAGAAGGAAATGAAGGAAGAAATAGAAATGAAGGAAAACTTGCCTTGCCGTAATATTTTTGGTGCCAAAATCTTCATATGCCATTTCTTCATGCTGATTGTTATGGTGGACAATTAAAAGGAATATAAATTCACTAGCGCTGAAGATTTTGGTTCCGAATTGTCAGTGAAAAATTATTGTTGCCCAGAATATTTAAATGAATCTGCAAATGAAGACTAAACTTTTTAAGGAGGCTGAACACTTCAGTAGTGGGATGTGAGGGTGAGAGATTCAATGTAGCTTAAGCTTTTCCTCTCCAAGCATTAAAAAAAAAAGCTCAAACAGGCTTGCTTAAGCAGCGTTTCTGTGTGTTTTTCTCTATGGTTGAAAAAGTCATTGGGGATGGAGGAATTTTGAGAAAGAAAGAAAGAAGCGTCCAAGGGAAATGGGTTAAGCAGCTTCTAACCCTCTCCGTCCACCATTCATAATTTAAATATGCAGCCTTCTGCATCTGCCTTCCAGTAAGCAAAAAGAACACTGGGTGACAAGTACATGCTTCTGCCATGTAAGGTGCATGTGGAGAACCCTTCACCCATCAGCTGCTGCTGAACTATAACTCTCCTCAGTCCCTGGAAGGATGAATGTCTAGCCTGGCCCTGAAATATGTCAAACATTGTGTACTGAGCTCTCAACAAGCTCGCACGCCAACAACAGTTTCTTCTGCAGAGCTATTTAAATGTTGTACAGCCACGATAATAGCAAAAAAAGACCGCAGCAGCAGAACAGATAGCTAAACTGCTCTGTGTTGAAAAACGCTGTGATGTCTGCCAACCAGATTTGCTTCCTGCTCTTTAAACCTGCTGTGTTCTCCATGATTCCCTTTATTCTTTGCTGTGAAATTTCTTGTCAGGTGAAGGCTTAACACATCTTACTCATTTCTGCTCAAAAGCAGCTGGTGTGGCAAAGGGATGCTTCTGAATTCTGCTTCTGGAAAATGATGGGAGTGGGGAAATGCACCCTTTAAAAAAAAGAAAGAAAGAAAGTCATTTGTAAGCACCACTAAGTAAAAGTGTAATTAGTTTTTATTGTCTAGGTATCTTCGTCTAACTAAATGAATCCATTCCTTACATGCGACACTTTCTTGGATGGCGAAGCGTAAATAATGCCGTCAGCAAGCTAACTGGTCTCCTGGGAGATTCCAAGCCTTTGGGTGAGGTTCATTTATTCTAGTCCTATTGTTTTTCTGCATGTAAATTAGATGAAGGAGGCCAGACTCATCTTTATAAGAGCAGAAGAGAGAAAATGAAATTATGGAAACTTTGTTACTCTACTGCTCTTATGTGTCAGGAGAGGAGAAGCTTTTCCTGAAAGTCAGAACTGAATGTATAGCTTCTTCACCTTTTATATCCTACTTCACACTTTGACCCACCAGGCTGAATACAGACCACTGGTCAAATACTGTAACTGGCAGAGTGCCTCGTGATTTCCCTGTTTTACCCCAGCCCGGCGTAGGCAGTAAAACTAAAATAATGCTAGTGCCTTCCAGATGCTTTGAACTACAACTCCCATCATTCCCACCTAACATGAACATGCTGGCTGAGGCTGATGGGAGTTGTGGTCCCCAACATCTGAAAGTCTAAAGACTGAACCAAAGGTTTATTAAGCATCAGGTGAGCTGGCCATATATGGCTGATGGCTTGTATCTGGATTGGTTGGTAACAGATTTTGCAGATTGGTGTGCTCAGGGTTGCTGTTCAACGTCTTGATAAATGACTTGGATGAAGAAATTGAGGGAATGCTCATCAAATGACACCAAACTGGGAGGGGTGGCTAACGCCGCAGAAGACCGAATCAGGATTGAAGATTACCTTAGCAGATTGGAGAGCTGGACCCAAACTAACAAAATGAATTTCAATAGGGACAAATGCTATTCTAGGCTGCATCAACAGAAGTATAGTGTCCCACTCAAGGGAAATAATAGTAACACCTGGAGTACTGTGTCCAGGTCTGGGCATCACCGTTTAAGAAAGATATTGACTAGCTGGAATGTATGCAAAGGAAGGCGACCAAGATGATCAAGGGTCTGGAAACGAAGCCTTATGAGGAATGATTAAGGTAGTTAGATATGTTTAGCCTGTATAAGAAAAGTCTGAGAGAGCATATGATAGCCATCTTCAAATGTCACACGGAGGATGGAGCAACAGGATTGCTGTATACCGGCTGTGGTTGTCTGATCTACCCTTTTCTCTGAAGCAGCTGCAGTTTTGGTGCACTAGGTAGCTTATTCTGCCAGCTGTCAGAAACATCTGCTTCCTTCCTATGTTCTTCAAACAAAAAAATGAAAGCTGTTAAGGAAGTTGTAGCCTTTCCCCACCCAGCTCATTGTGTGCCTCCCATACCTGGTCTTGGCTAGGGCACAAAAGGGCCACTTAACCTTAGCCTTCCCTACTGTGGTAAAATATATTTCTATGGAAATGATAGCAATTATTTCTACATTTTCATCTATACATCTAAATTATCACATGCAAATGTTATGCATATATGGCATTGCATTGTGGCTTTCCTCCCTACTGATTCCTGCTTTACCCAGATCTTCCAAATTATCCTCCTCTGCAACACCATCCCTCGGCTCTGATTATTACTGAGATGGGATGCCACTCCTATGATATGCCATTATTTTGGTTTCCACCTACTTCTGCCTGTTACCAAGGAGAGAAGATGGTTAATATATTCCAAACATCTTTATGGTTATTAAAATGAGCCTGTCAGCACCTCTTTAAAAGCGATTATGTTACTTTGATTTTCCTCAGTTCTTAAAATAATGCAATTCTTGAACACAGCTTAAAGCATTTATTGCAAAATCTTTAAATAGACTAAATACTGACAAGAACATTTATTTCCCACTAAATACAGTCTCTTGTGATTTACAATTTAGGCATGATATGTGTTATTCAAAAACAGTCTCTCTGATTGCCATGCACTGTGACATTGGAATAACCTTCAATTATTAATTGTGACATTTCAGGCCAACATAAAATATCAATATACTATATATAGTAGCAGTGTGCAGGCTATGTGAGCTTGGCTAAAATCAGTCGTGCTGGTGAAATAAGTCCATTTTATTCCTTTCGCAACATCTAGTGACAGATATACTGTACAATCTGCTAAGAGATACTGTGTCTGAAGGCTACTATTTCTTTTGGTGTAATGGCTTGCTGTGGTGTCTGGATTCTGTCTTCAGTGTAATCATGCAAAAATTTTCCGAGAGGATAAAATTAACCTGTGTCAATTCCATGTTGTGAAAGTTGAACCTTGGCTATTTCTGGAGCAGTTTTTATTACAATCCTGGTAGAAGAACCTGCCACAGTAATACAAAACTAAAATAACATACTTTTAACTGTTTATAAAGTTTTTTCAGAAATTTCAAAATCACTGTTAATGAAGAAGCATAAGACATTCAACAACTCTTCGCAAGGCCCAATTATAATTCTGGTAGGCTCTGAATTTACTTATTAGGGTGGTTGTTGTTTTGTTGTTGTTTTTAGAAGAGAGATCGCTTTTTTAGAAAAATTGCTGAATCTTAATGGCAGAGTGCTTGGTCCCCATGGCTTTAAAAAATGTTTTAATATTTACACACATGCCCTGCTTACTATTGACTAATTATTGGATAAAGTTGACTAGTGCAGCTTCGTTGACATAATGGCAATGTACTGTGAAATGCTGGGCTATGAGATTTTTATGAGAACAGTGCTGCAGTTTTTTGCAAGTATATTCTCCAGTTGTGTTGTTTATGTGAGTAAGCTGCTGATGGCATGACCTAGTATTTGAACAGGTTAGCTACAGAAAACAGCATCAGCTAGCTCCAAGTCTCCTGTTGTTGTTGTTGTTGTTGTTGTTGTTGTTGTTGTTGTTGTTGTTGTTGTTTGCCTGCATTTCCAACCTAATGTCCCAGATCAGGTTACTACAATTAAAGCACAGTGTTCAAAACAGTTTAAAATAATTCACAATCGCAGAAATAAGGTAGGTTCTAAAAATATCCATCTCAAGTGTCAAACACAAGGTATAGAAGTGTGACTTATGCATTTGCCAAAAGCTATATGAAAAAGATTCTAGAGTTCACAACTCAGGGGCTGCTACAGAGAATGCCCTTTCCTTGGCCACCCCACCCCGTGTTTCTGAGGGCAGTGGAAAAAGCAGTAGGGCCCCCTCTACCAATCTTCACACCTGAAAGGGTCGGAAACAACTACTGTGCAACCAGAAAGATGATTAAAAAGGAGATTCCTTAATCTCAGTAGTGGCACTTTTGAACATGGGTGATAGGGACTTGGTTGGCCTATGCTAGTTGGGGCCAGGATGGAGCTTCTAAAAAACAAAACCCATGGAAAACAGCAGAGCTGCTGATTACTGAAATAATGGTATCACATCACATAGCCATATCAAAGAAGCTGACCCATCAGCACCAATGGGCAAATGGAATAGGGGATGCCCTAAACTTCTATGCTGTGTATTAGCCAGCATCTTGAAGTTTTTGCCCGTCTGCTAATCCAAGTTGCTTTTGTATCGGCTGGTTGCAAAGGCACTTTTACTGGAGGTCTGAGGTTTACCACAGATCTAGACAAGGAGGTGGTCTTCTAAGTATCTTGAACTCAAGCCATTTGGGGAATGGGGACTGCTTTATTTTATTTCTGGAAACAAAGCAATTAACCTAAGGCTATTAAGTCCAGCGTTTACCTAGGCAACAAGAGCTGCAAGAGCAGTGGGAGAGCTTGCACGCCATATGTTTTGCTACCTAGTCACCTGCAGAGAACTAAAGAGGCAGCAGCAGCTCTAAGCCGAGACTTGATGTACCTTGATGTACGTCCCATTTTTAAAAACTTTGTAAATTCTAGCTGTAATACTGACATATGGTATTTTTATGTGGACTTCTATCCTCAGAGGTATACTTAAGGAATGCAGCACTTTGACTAATAGAGCCAAAATGCTACACCTGAGACACACTGCCGCCTCCTATCATTTCTGCATTTCATTTTTGAATGAGGAAGAGTCCTTGTTTTATTCTGGGATACTAGGTACTTCATGTAGGAGGAAGCCAAGTCTAGCAATCAGAAGAAGTCCAAACTGTGTGCCACCTTAAAATGTCTAAAGTATTTAGAAAACAGCTATGCACAATTTAGTACTGAAATATTAATAGCATAAGTAATACTTCAACCCCATTCCTCTATGAATAACAAAAACCTTTAGTTATAAATACCTTATGAGTTATTTGCAACTTCTACTATATTACTAACATATAAAACTGTAAAATAGTTTACATAGCAACATATAAGAACTGTTTTTATTACTAACATTAATATATTTTGTTCTCACTGCACATGATAATAACCCACCTATGAAAATCATGTTACAGATCAGGCATTAGAACCTAAAAAGAACCAAGACTCAAGACTGCTCTCAAAAATTAAAACAGATGCAGATATAAAACACACATAGCTAAAAGTATACAAAAGGCTATGGTTTAAAAGCAATTAAACTATATATGGAATTAACCACAGTGATATATCTGTTAAAATGCAGATAGAAAAAACCAAAACAAAACCAGACAGCACTATCAAGAGCCCTTTCCCTAAAAGCACTCAGTTCCCCAAAGCCTGGTGGAATAAAACAGCCTTCACTGCCAATGGAGGGACAAGAAGGAGGGAGCTGGTCTAGCTTCTCTAGGAAGGGAGTTCCAAAGTCTGGGAGCAGCCACCAAGAAGGCTGTCTCCCGCGTTCCCGCCTAATGTGGCTGCGGTGCAAGACTTGGGTATGAGGGCACCCCCTGTGCAGCCAGAATTTCAAACCTTCTCCCAACCCTTGCACTGCCTTCCCAAAGGTGGGGAAGGAGGCACCTAGCTTTGGGAAGGAGGCATGGGGGCTTTGACCAGGGTCCTGAAGCCTTCCCATCTCCTCTCCAAACCTGGGAAAGCGCCAACTAAGCTTTGGGAAGGAGGTAGGAGGAATTGAGGACCCTGTCAGAGCCCTCACGCTTCCTTCCAAAAGCCCAGCTCCTCTATTACCCCTCAACTCATCGCCCAGTGCATGTTGACTGCTCAAAGAGCCCTAAATCCTGTGTGAGCATGTGAGGGTGATGGGATAGAGAGAAAGGTCTCACCTGAAGATCTCTGAGCCCAGGCAGGTTTGTATGGAAGAATACAGTCCCCCAGATAGTTTGGACCTAAGCTATATTGGGCTTTATAGGTCATAACCATTGAATTGTGCTTGAAAATAGCCGGCAGCCGGTGGAGTTGTAACAAGGGAGTCATGTGCTCACTGTAACCAGCCCTATGAGTCATGTGAATCTTACATCAAAGTAATAGCGTATACAATCGATCCAACATAAGATTCCCTTTACTAATATGAAACTACTGCTGGCCCAATACAGCTCCTTTGCTCTAGGACACACCTCTTCTACATATTGCTCAATACATAGCATACTTTTAATTTACCTAACCATATCTGTTTTGACTATTTGATATACAGATCTAGAGATAGGTGTAAAAGTACAATATCATTAAAGAGCTGAACAGCTAGCATATCCAAATGCCTCTCAAACCTCAGGGGATGTCTAGAATCTCAATAAAATTCCAGAACCTATACACTACTGTGCCTGAATGGTTCAGCACTATCAAAGTTTATTTCATGTAATACAAAACAAAGCATTGTCAATACAGAGCACATTGGTTAATGGCAATGCCATTTTGTGATTTCAAAGGCACACCTACCGTATTTTTTGCTCTATAGGACGCACTGTTTCCCCTCCAAAAATGAAGGGGAAATGTGTGTGCATCCTATGGGGCGAATGCAGGTTTTTGCTGAAGCCTGGAGAGCAAGAGGGGTCGGTGCGCACGACCCCTCTCGCTCTCCAGGCTTCAGGAAGTTATCCGCAAGCCTTGGGAGCCCAGCGGGAGTTCCCGCCGGGCTCCCAAGGCTTGCCGACAGCAGCCTGCAGCCCGAAACACAGGGAGCACAGCGGAGCGCACCCTGGGCTTTGGGCAGCTCTCCGCAAGCCTTGGGAGCCCGGTGCGACTTCCCGCCGGGCTCCCAAGACTTGTGGACAGCAGCCTGCAGCCTGAAACCCAGGGAGCGCAGCGGAGTGCACCCTGGGCTTCGGGCAGTTCCCGCCGGGCTCCCCAGGCTTGCAGATAGCAACCTTTTCTGGGGGCTTGGGTTGGGGGAAGCTCGGGCTTCCCCTGCCCCAGCCCTGTGCTGGGAAAAAAAAAATAATCCCCCCCCCCTTTATTTCCCCCTCCAAAAAAACCTAGGTGCGCCCTATGGGCCGGTGCGCCCTATAGGGCGAAAAATACAGTAAGTACAGAATTTGTCAATTTGTGACTTCCAGATTATCGAATTCATAATGGGCCTGATTATTCAAAAGGTGAAACAGGAACACAGAAGGACCAGTATTTTCTAAAATATTCATTTTCTTCTCTCCCCCCCCCCCTTTGGCAGAAGAGTTATGCACATGGAACAGCAGCTAAATACATGGATGTGTATAGCCGTGTCAGTTTATAAACATGTTTCATGGTATAAAATGGATACTTGCACAATTCCTGACCCTTAGATCCACAGAAGCCATTTATTAGGCCATCCATTATGGGAATAACATATTAGCATGATTGTCTCCCCTGTGATGCCTTCCTTGCCAGCTGACTTCTAAGTCCCTTCAATAGGCCAATGACAAATATGGATACTGTCGGCTACTGGCTGCCTGCTCTGCATCTGTGTTCAGCTCAGAAACTGTGTGTATGTAGATAGAAGGGAATGAGAGGGCTCCTTAAAAGCTTCACCATTAAAAGACTAACAATGGTTGTGGTCTGAACTTTCTTATGTTCTGACATATCTACACATTAGCATATGCACTCTTTCATCTCCCCATCGTCACCTTCCTTGGATAGTCTGTGTACGATGATAATGCCCATGAAATGACAGGCCAAAAGACACCAATTTGAGAAAGCTGCTGCTTGATTTTTCATAATAAAACCCCCATGAACACTGCATATTTCAACACGTTCTGCTGCCAACTTTATCTGTCTTGTGTTTTTCTTTCGCTTTTCTCTGGGGAAAGCTCCTCTACGGAGCAATTTTCCGTCTGCTTTAGAAGCCAAAGGCTTGCTAATAAACACTGTTGTCCTCAACATTACTTCTAGAAATAACAACAGCAGCGATACAAAAGCCCTGCAGTTTGTTAGATGGCAAAAGCCTGAGACATTAGTTACCTATTATCACAGCTCTCGTGAGTACAAAAAAGTCCCATCAGGGTCCAGAAACTGAGGCAGATTCCTATGGTTTTTGTCCATGTTCAGTAAACAGCACTTACCACATCAACAGCAAATGTTTATTTGTTACGTTTGTATCCCATGTCTCTCCATGGAGCCCAGAGCTTTACAAGGAACCAGAGAGGTTGGTGATGCTGAGAGCACTCACTAGACTTCATTGGGGGGTTTAGGGCTCAATTGACCCCACATCCGACTCAATGCTGTACCACTACCACACACTGCCTGGCTGTCGTCTGTTGTGGGGTCTTGCCAAAAGAGAGACCAGGCCGATCAATGGTTGAGAGAAAAGGGGCTAGAATATTTAGATGTTTCAGCATTCAAACATCTTAAGAACAGACCCCTCTGTTCTTCTGTGTAAATCCATCATTTGTAACTGTCTTGTTCTTGCTAGAATGACCAATGCAAAGCTGCAGGATGTTCTCATTTATTTAATAGAAAAGGAAGCTGCCAATTTTACAATTAGCATCTACACCCACATGAGGAACTAGATGTCTGTTATCATCAGCCAACTGGTGAAACTTTTCTTCCCCCAGAGAAAATAGCAGCAAGTCGACTTGACTGCGTGGCTTTCCACAATAGATGACTGGTTTCACCCATGGGTGCAGCTATCTTATAATGAGATACGTAGCCTCCATGCTTGACTCGACCATCCAGAAGGGATTTCTGGGTCCAATATCACAAATAATCACAACGTAGCAGATGTACGAAACACAAGGGAGCTGTTTCCCAGCTTGTTTAAAACCATACCTTGTGTTTGTTTTTAAGCACTCTTTTTACAAATTTGAATAAGTTGAAATTATGCAGCGATAAACATATGTGTCCTTAACATAGCTGTGGGAGATTTTCTCAAGGAGCTGCATAAATATATCTCCAAAATTAGTCTTTAAATAATCACGAATGTTCTTTAAATGTTTCAAAGTTTTACAATATTTAATAAAACTTTTATTTCACTCAACTGTTCTTGGGATGTACTAACATGAAACGTTTCTATGGTCACCCAAGGATTATTGCTTGACCCACTTTTGCTTCGTAGTAGAAGAGGCTGAGATTGATTGCCTGCAGCACCCAGCCTTGATCCTATTTATGGAAGGTTTATAAGCTTCTGGAGAGGTTGCCAGGTTCTGTTCCTGGGGGGAAGAGAGTGTTGCACAGAAGGAGACAAAGTTAAAAGGTTTTTGTTTGAGCATAGCTTTTAAAATGCCGCCATATCAGGATGTGAAAAGGAATATTTGTGGTTGGGTTGAAGCAAGGGCAGATTTAGAGAGTGCTCCATAGGGTCCAGCTGCCAGCTGAGAATGTGTTGAATTGTTCTCAAACGGGTTGATGACACAAATAATCATGGTGGCAAGGTGCCATGATATACTGGTTTTAAATAGAGCTAGTGTACAGGTGGTTTCATAGGTTTATAATTACATGCACATATTAGACTCCAAGACGCGGGTGGCGCTGTGGGTAAAACCTCAGTGCCTAGGACTTGCTGATCGTATGGTCGGCGGTTCGAATCCCCGCAGCGGGGTGAGCTCCCGTCGTTCGGTCTCAGCTCCTGCCCACCTAGCAGTTTGAAAGCACTCTTAAGTGCAAGTAGATAAATAGGTACCGCTTTATAGTGGGAAGGTAAACGGCGTTTCCGTGTGCTGTGCTGGTGCTGGCTCGCCAGCTGCAGCTTCGTCACGTTGGCCACGTGACCCGGAAGTGTCTTCGGACGGCGCCGGCTCACGGCCTCTAGAGCGAGATGAGCACGCAACCCTAGAGTCGGGCACGACTGGCCCGTACGGGCAGGGGTACCTTTACCTTTACCTTATTAGACTCCAATACTTTGGCCACCTCATGAGAAGAGAAGGCTCCCTGGAAAAGACTCTGATGTTGAGAAAGATTGAGGGCACAAGGAGAAGGGGACGACAGAGGACGAGATGGTTGGACAGTGTTCTTGAAGCTACCAGCATGAATTTGACCTAACTGTGGGAGGCAGTGGAAGACAGGAGTGCCTGGCGTACTCTGGTCCATGGGGTCACGAAGAGTTGGACCTGACTAAATGACTAAACAACAACAACAAAATGTAGTTTCCCTACTCATTCTGAAACATCAAGGGCAACAGCAAGAGAGATGGCTTTTTCAGCAGTGGCTCCCCATTTGTGGAACACTTTCCTCAAAGAGGATCACCTGGCACCTACCTAAGTACCATTTTGGTGTCAAGACCCTTATTTTCTTCCAGACCTTTTAATGGTTTTAGAGAATCTCTTGCTAGTTTAATGCTTTTAACGTTATTTACTTTGGTTTTCTGCTCGTCTGACTGTGTTTGTTTTTTCTGCTCACAGGGGTGGAGTTTTAAGTAAGGTTTTCTTTTTACTTTGTTTGATCTGCTGGCTGTTGGGCTTCTTTCATTTATTAATAGTTGTTTTGATTGTTTCTGGTGTTATTTACCAGTCTTGCTGTATATTCCCTGGAGAATTTGGCATATGTTGACGAATGCATTTGAAAAATGACAATATATTTTTTCTATTCCCTCCCCATATTTTCCATGTTTTTTTATTGTGGTCTATGGTCTGGAGACTATTGGTTTTCAACTTATTGAGTGGAAAATATTTGTTAAATATTTCTAACTTAGATATTTATAAGTGTCTTATATGAAAGGGGAAGAAGAAATCAAGAAAAGAATAGAAGACAATCTAAGAATTCCTTTACCTCTTAGTATCATGCAAGAGATTAATTTCAGCAGATGCAGCTTCTATTATCCCTTCATGGAAAGTGCACCTGTTGAAATTAATAGTGGTGCAGAATAAGGAAAGATACAGAAGCTTTATCCTCCCTTGCATCTGGTCACTGGACATTGTACCAAAAGAAAGTGTGATGTGGGCAGAGTGACTGTGGGAAATCAAGGAGCAGGAAACCAAAGTTGATAAGTAGCAAGTTATTTTCCTGTAGTCTGGAAGAGTAAAAGCTCAGAATGCAGAAATTTAACAAGAAATGAGGATGAATAGAACATTAATAGGCTTTGGAGGAGGGAGCCTATCAAGGCATAAGAGCCAACTCCTAGGGGCTGAGGTCCTTCCAGCACAATCAAATATTTGAAGGAGCTGGTCCCTTAAAGCTGATGGGCATTGCCATTCAAATGGTGTGCATATGCTGTGTATTGTGATTGATTATGTGGGGTAGGACTTACCTGTCCCCTCCCCCAATATTTTATTCAAGTTGGCAACCCCCATATCAAGGAATCTATAGCAAATACAGTGGTACCTCGGATTACATACGATTCAGGTTACATACGCTTCAGGTTACAGACTCTGCTAACCCAGAAATAGTGCTTCAGGTTAAGAACTTTGCTTCAGGATGAGAACAGAAATCGTGCTCCGGCGGTGCAGCAGCAGCAGGAGGGCCCATTATCTAAAGTGGTGCTTCAGGTTAAGAACAGTTTCAGGTTAAGTACGAACCTCTGGAACAAATTAAGTATTTAACCTGAGGTACCACTGTAGATCCTTTGAATAGGGGATCTCTGGATATGGATTTGAGGACATTCTGCAACAGAGATATAAAAGTAGGAGTCCCAAGGAGGGCCAAAGAAAAAAAGTAACCTAAAACTTTTGAAAATGAAATGATAAGGATTAATCAGGCTTCAGTATCCCCTCCTGCTTATTGACCAAGTCAGGAGAAAACTAAGGATTGTCTTAAAATTGGAAAAATACATTCTTGAAACTACTGCGATTCTGAATTTCTGCTGCCAAGCTTTAGTCGGTTAAAGCAAAGAAGGGTGTGACGTGTAAAGAACTTAATGCAAGAACTCCTACATTAAGTTGAAAATACATTTCAAACTCAGCTGCTATCACTGTGGTTTACCTGCACCACACACAGGGGAATGTGCATGGATAGCTCTGTCCCCTTGACATCAGGATGTGTGCTGGCATTAGTACTGACCCAGTTTGTGATTGGCTGAGTCTGAAAGGGATCACCCCCATCACATGTAGGGCTTCCAACACAGGAGCAAGTATTCTGAGCTCCAATCTCAGCTTTGAAAACCCTGGCTGATTATGTGAAAGTGTCACCTCTCGCAAGCATGTCATCAAGGGGGAGCCTCTGCCAGTACCTTTGCATATCTGGAACAATGCCTGAAAAGTACTAGATCTGTTCCTGACCATTAAGGTTTGTAAAATGAAACCAATACTCCCAAAAACAATATAGTTTGAGATTGCTTGTCGTGTTTTGAAAACAGCATTACATCAACTGCCCTTCACAGGTGAAACGTTTGTATGTAGGAACTATGGTAATAATTATTACTATTAAATCATCCAATGTAACTCAGTATAGAATGAGGTGGTGAATATGCCCTGAAGGCTTGATCAGCACAGCTTAGTTGTATGATGACTGTGATTATATAAGACAAATGCAGGAAGAGATTAACATCAGTGACATCTGACCGCTTCATATTAAGTGCTTTTAATTACACTGTTCTCACCAAAGTAATTGCTCTATAAATAGATACTTAAGTACAGGTTTGTTACATGCAACTAACCATACAGGATACTAGCAATTTTCTTAATTGGTTAACATATAAAAGATATGTCAGAACAATTATGTACCTGGTAAATCTCTCCCAAAAGGTGTTAACTCTAGGTACTTCTGGTGTAGTGAGTTGGCTGAACACAAATTAACTACTGTCAGGTACAGTAAGTTTCTTAAAATACACCTGGCTTCATTCTTATAATGGGCTTTTGCTAAATAGAAACTTCAAGTGTGTTTTTCTTGGTTGCGGCCAATGTGTATTTTAATGAAATGCCTTTTTGAAATTATTCTGAAGTATGTTTTTAGCTCTTTGTTTTTGTTTGTGAATCACCTATTTAAATTTATGTTGATAATCCTGTGCAACACATATGATTGCTTGTAATCCTGTACACATTTAAGTGGGAGTAAGTTCCACTCAACTCAGTATAGTTTAGTTGCATGTTCAGATCCTGAGACCTCGCTCCTTAAATAAAGACACATTTGACTCAAATTTTAGTTTCGTTTTTTGGCAGAATTTAGGCCACAACTTTATTGATTACAGAAAAGTGAGTGGTTGCATAGGCTCTGGTTCGACTAGCTCCCTGCACCCTTGCAGGTAGCTCTGACCCAAGAGATCTATCGTAGGTCAGCCAAGGGTGAACACCTGAAAAAGGTGAAAAGCCTGGGAGCAGATTCTGTTCACTCCCCAGATGCTCCCCTGGGCTCAAGCATGGGCACAACCCCTTTTTTTAGGTTAACCAAACCAAGTTGAGTCCCTGGATTCCTTTAATGTAATACCCTTCACATAGGGATGGCAAGAGCATTCTCCTATCACTATCACCATGAACCAGTGCCTATCCACAACCTTACAAGTTGTGACGATTTGCTACGTGGCAGGCGAAACCCAAATGGCCCCAGCCAATCAGCCAAGTGGGAAAATTCCTGTTGTGCCCCTATCCCAACGACAGACGACACATGACGGCATAGCAAGGTCAAACGCAAAATACCCTAAATATAGGGAGAGGTGGGTGGGTGTTCCAATGCACGAGCTGAAAGAGGAAGCTCTGGGCCATGTGGATGGGTATATATATAGGCCCCTAAATCCATTTGCACTGCAACCCATTGGCCAGATTGAACCCAGCATTGAGGGACCTCCAATCGGGTGTTGTGGCTATCCAAATGACCCCACGCACAACCAAGAGGTTAGTCTCATAGATCTCATCACAACACGTGCACTCTTTGAAGGAGGACACGATTTCTCAGTAAAAATTACTTTGGCGAAAGTAGATCTGTTTAGGATTGCACTGTAAAGAATGATAGGCGGTTTCCACCACTCTCTCCAGTGCAAGGGCTCTTCTTGCACTAGCAGATGGGTATGTTTTCAAGTTGCTGAACAGAGGAATCCAAACAACAGTTGCACTAGCGGAAACTCATTACCCAAGAGATTGTGCAATTTGTTGTGCAACAGAATTACCAGCAACCTCCTTACTGCTCTGTTGTGCAATAACATTCTACTGGCACAAAATATTTTGCCAGCTGAATAGCTGTAGTGCTAAATAACTTTAACTTAGTGCTATGCTGGATACAACCCTGTGTTATTATAGAAAATTAGACATTACTTTTGAGTGGTCCTGAATTCTATTTCTACTGTTGCTGTGCTAAAAAATATTCACTATGCATAATTTAGCTCTCAACTTGTTTAGCATTCAAATGTGGCATGAAATGTTGCATTTTTCTTTTATACAAAGCATCAGCATTCAATACGTGTGCTTACTTTGGATGTTAGCATAAAACCATTGAATAGTTAAAAACTACTGCATAAATTAAAGCTGGATAGGGGGAGCATCTGTAACAATACTCCTGGACCTTTAAACAGCTTTTAATATTGCTAATTATACTACTATGGTATGCTTCTGAAGCATCTTGCCTGAATGAGATCAGGGAACACTGTGATATGACAATGACAACAGCCTTCCTATAGGGTAGCACAGGGTTTGATACTTCCTCCATCTTTTTTGTTTTCATTGTGCACATGAAACAAAGAACACATTTGCATTATGCACACCACATACTCAGGTGTGTGTGTGTGTTGTTTAACACACCCAATTCATGTCAGAAACTTTTTTTAAGGGTCCTCCCAAAATTTGGGCTTGGATGACATCACCGTGATGATATCACCCAGCTCTTTCTCTCATTTCTATTATCTGATCCTGGCAGGGATGGAAGTTAGTGTCTGGGCATGGAGTGGATGAAGATAAATAAATGGAAGGTTAATCTAGACAAAATGGAGGTACTATAATTTGAGGAAATGTAGTAGAAGGGCTGGAGCTCAGCGGTAGAGCATCTACCTTGCAGTATTCAGCATCTCCAGGTAGAAGCAAACTCTGAAAACAATTGTATTTCAATGGGCTTTTTAAAATCATCATCATCATTATCATCATCTGGCTTTTAGCGCATTTTAAAACTGATGGCAGCTTTTAAATCACTCCTGTTTTACAGCAGTGTTTTGTTTTGTTTTTGCATTTTAAAGCCTTGTGAGCCATGCTGAGTATGTTTTGATATAGAATTGAGGGATAATGTATTATATAAATAAATGAAAGAATATTTCCTTGATAGAATTGCCTATTAGCATTCCATCTTTGTTCCAGGTTAGCTATCACATTTTAGAAAACAGTGTTTCTGTGCTGGGGTGGGGGTCCTGCTTGTGGGTTTCCTACAGGCATCTGGTTGGCCACTGTGAGAACAGGATGCTGGACATAGATGGGCCTGATCCAGAAGGAACCTATGTTACTGCTGATGAAATGGTTTCAGCCTGATGGTTTGTTGGTCTGGGAATGAGCCATGCCCATGTGAAATACTTGCCTCTCCTGATGATACCATATATAATGAAATGAGCTTCACAGCAATGTCTGAACGTCTCACCAGACCCAGACAAAGGTGCAATGAAAAGAGACACCTTCCAAGGAGGGTGGACCCCTTTAATTAACTATGTTAATGACCAAAATCAAATAAGACCTTGTCATACCAACTGCTCAATCTTCTCAGTGGAGAAGCTATGTTAAATAATACATTTGAACATTGAATGAGTAAACATATGTCTAAAGTCAATGGATAGAACAAGCACCAGTAGCTGCACTGCTGGATAAATGTTTAATGGTTCTTGTATTTGTATTATTATTATTTTTTAAAAAAGAAACCCCAATAAAAATAGTTTTTAAAAGGATTTTAATTTCTTAAGCTACAGTTTTGTGAGAGATGCAGACGGGGAGATTTTGTTTTAAGGGTTCTCTCCAAAACTGGATTTGAAACTGGAATCATATCAAAAGAAGATTCTGTCTTGGTGGGAGCGCATAAAGCATACTTTCCCAGTTTACTTGACATGGGAGATCATATTTTTAAAATTAAAATATCTTGACTGAAACTTAGCAGTTTGTTTTCAGGCTAATAAACAATGGTTTGTTGAACTAGAATCATTGCATCTTAAATGAACCAAAGAGGGTTTTATCTGGATTAATCTTCTAGTTCGCTAGTGAATTTTGCAACCAATATTGCCTGCTTTATCGAAATTTAAATTTTATGGTAAGACACATCCTATTTTAGTTGGAGACTAGGTGATAGGTATCCATAGAATCCTTAGTTCAACCTATTGGCTGTGGTTAGGTCTAGGAAAGACCTCCCATTTTAAGGCATTATAAAGCTTCTACCAATCACGGAAGGCTAGATAGACCAATGGCTTAGGACCACATCATTTGAAAAGCAACCTACATGTGTATTAGCCTGCCTGGGCATTGAGATCTACCTTAGAGACCTTGCCCATAGGTCTGTCTATATGGTACATTTGCTTGCCAGGCATAAAAGACAGGGCCTTTCATGTGGTGGCCCCGAGATTGTGGAACGGAGTGGGGGTGGCTTCCATGCTGCAAATATTTAAGTGGGTTTTTAAAACCCCTTTCTGGCAATGTCTTCTTTAAATAAGGTCATGCCCTTTTAGAGAACTGTCTTAGAATAAATAGATTTTTATTTCAGTTGGATTTCTGTTGTGAACCGTTCAGGAATCTTCAGATTAAGCATGGTACGCAAACAACAACAACAACATTGTTACTGAATTACAACTCCCCTCAGCCAGGGATGATCAAAGTTGCAGTTCAACAACATCTGGAGGGCCAAATATTCCTCACACTTTCCCTACAGATATAAGCACCTCTGCCCTACAGTTGTCAATGATTAAATTGGGAAATGTAAATGTGAATTAAAAGCTGCATTTAGTTAAAGCCTATGATCATGCAGGCTGAGACATACATCTGTAATACAACTGTCTGCTGCCTATGTATGATCTGGTTTCACCACACAGCTATCCCACTCACATGTAGTAGAGCAGGGGTCAGCAACCTTTTTCAGCCGTCCACCGTCCCTCAGAGCATGTGGTGGGCCGGACTATATTTTGGAAGGAAAAAAATGAACGAATTCCTATGCCCCACAAATAACCCAGAGATGCATTTTAAATAAAAGCACACATTCTACTCATGTAAAAACACTGATTCCTGGACCATCCGTGGGCCAGACTGAGAAGGCAATTGGGCCGCATCCGGCCTTCGGACCTTAGGTTGCTTACCCCTGTAGTAGAGTTTCTCTGACCATTATTGAGTGTGATTCACTCCCATGTCGGTTCTGTAAGGCACAACCCTTTTTGTGTCCCTTTTACCTGTTCCATCCCCCACCCACTTTGATAAGTACACTGTATCAGAGCCTAGATTCAAAGAAAGAGAATAATCGACCCTTCCTTAAAATACTGGAAAATCCTTTTATTTATATTCTGTTTAGGAATAATATACAGAAAGCAATCTTTGCTTTAGAGACTTCTTTTATGAACAAGAATGAAAAAACCACTCTAACTGGAAAAGATAATATAAATATGATGCTAAAATTTATCCCCCAATATGTAAGTTTAAAATGATTAGAGAGATGAATAATTTATACCAGTGAGTGTAGCAAAATTGGGAAAACTGGCTTGATTCTGATTTACCAGCCACCCTTAGTTAACTTTTGGAACAGAATTAGCAAAAGGAGGCTTTATATATATTTCTGGAACATCGAGAGAACAGCTGCTCTCTTTGTGTGCTTTCATAACATGGTCTAACAATTGACAGATTTGAAACTCAGACAAATATCCTGATAAACATAAAACAGAGAGGTGACATCATTATTCATGAAGAGAGAATATATTTTGGCTTTGATCCCTAAGAATGCATCCTTGCTTTAAAATTAGTGTAGGGCTGGAACATCAGAGGGGGGCTGCTTGGCATAAAGATACATTTTAAAAATAAACATAATTTTTAAATTTGTCTGTGAATAGTAGAAAAATCCAATTCACCTTGCATTTTAATTTAAACTTTTCGAAACACAGCCATCCTTCAAAATCTCCACATTTTGCAGTGCACTTCTCCAGCCAAGTAATGAGTACAAAAATGCATATCCCAGGTTAAAGTTCACATAAAAATGAATATTATTAGTGAAAGTAAAATACAAAATCTGTTACTGTACACTAGAGAAAATTATTTATGAAAATGTTGCAAGACTGCATACAAGAATAGGTTTATTAGCACAAATTCACACTAAAATGCTGGCAAAGATGAAAAGAAAAGTTGTTCTGGAAATGTGAAGAACTGGTGTTTTGTTTTGTTGTTTTTAAAAAAATAGGAACTTGAAGGACCAGACTGACAGATGTGACCATCCCTATCTATGAGCCAGAAAATTTGGGTGCCTTCAGGTTTCCTTAAAAGGACTTGGATCCCACAAGCCTTGATGAGATATCCACATTAAATTCATTTGTCATTACATTTTTTTTTCATGAAATGCATATTGAAAGCAGGAGAAATTCCTACATGAATAAGCCTTAAGATGGGATGAGCATTTAGAATAAAATCTTCAGCACTTCTGCAGTCTTACTCCCTGCAGTGTAGTAATTCCATAAATGTCATTGTAAAGTTTTAATAGTTCAAAAAATATTTCATTATTCTGTTGCGTGTAAAATTATCCTCCAATCCTAGTTGTGTAAATGTTGTGCACCATTATTATTAGGTGCATAAGAACTTCAAAACAATTTATCTTGGACCTGTACATGTAATCACATTTTTAAAAAAAGAAGGTATATTTTATTAGGAAGCAAGTACCTACATCCATTGTCACCCCCATTGTAAAACATCCAAGTAACTCCCCCCTCCCCAGAAATTTTTGCTCACCTACTATGTTTCCACTTTTCTCCCCTGAACCTTGCTAGTGTTTCTTTTTTGAGTCTAGCAATGCCTCCCTGCATTTAGCAACTGTATAACTCAGGTGTGGGGAAATATTCCATATGTTGCTAAACTACAGCTCTATCAGACACAGCAAACATTGCCGATAGCCTGGATGATGGGAATTACAATTTAGAAACATCTGGAGGGGCAAAGGTTCCCCACACCTGAGGCATAACTTTTCCAAGTGCTGAAATAATTGAAATTAATATGTCTTCTACTAGCTACTTCCTTGGAAACAGAAAATAGTTTTATTGAGGAAAGCTCACGTGTTCAGTTCAGGTTCAGGTTACTATCCTGTACCCCAGAAGTGGAGAACCTGTGGCCCTTCAGATGTTGTTGGACTCAATGTTCCATCAGCTTCAGCCAACATGATCAATGCTAAAGGATGATGGGACATCTGGAGGGTCTCAGGTTTCCCATCCCTGCTGTACCCTAAACGGCCTCGGTCCAGTATACCTGAAGGAGCGTCTCCACCTCCATCGTTCTGCCTGGACACTGAGGTCCAGCACTGCAAGAAGCAAAGCTACAGGGAACCAGGCAGAGGGCCTTCTCGGTAGTGGCGCCTGCCCTGTGGAATGCCCTCCCATCAGATGTCAAAGAGATAAACAACTACCTGACATTTAGAAGACATCTGAAGGCAGCCCTGTTCAGGGAAGTTTTTAATGTGTGACATTTTAATGTATTTTTAATCTTTGTTGGAAGCCGCCCAGAGTGGCTGGGGAAACCCAGTCAGATGGGCAGGATACAAATAAATTATTATTATTATTATTATTATTATTATTATTATTATCATCATCATTATTATTATTATTATTATTATTATTATTATTACCCAGGTTCCTAGGAATAAGCTAAGTGAACTCAGTGGGGATAACTTATGAATAAACACAAAGTGTAGGATCACACTGTAGATCTGATCTAAGTGTGAATTAGAGGAAGGAGCATCTGAGGCTTCCACTGAAATTATGGAAACAGAACATGTGATTTTTATTCTTTAAGTATAATGTCCATACTGTGAATCCAGAAATTAAGATCTAAAAGTTCCTCTTTTTTTATTCTTATTATTCTGTGTGGGGAACGAGATTTCTGTGCAACTGTTTTACACTGATAGAACAATTCACTTTGCATAAACATCAGGGACTAAGTACTAATCATGCCAATAGTCAGTAAACCATGTCTAAAAGTCTGCTTGTTCCTCTGGGCTTAATATGGATAAAGAAGTGTTGAAAAGAGAAATTGGGAAATGTGGCTTTTCTGATAAGAAAACCAACCATGAAGTTTGAATTAGTGGCAATGTACTGGATTCCTTTCCTGGGTGTTTCATTATATTATTGAGACTCTGTCATGGTTTAACTTTCAGCAGAGCATCTTTCTATTTCAGCTGGGGAAGGAAATACATGAGCCCTGCCCCCCCAGCCCTTCCCCACTTAAAACCAATAGAACCAAATTATCGAATAAAAGGCATGTGTGGAGAGTTTGTCACATTATTATTTTACTCAGAGACTGTTCTGCTTAGGTGTGATTTACATGTTTCCTGAGTAAACAAACCTTCAGACCAAGAGGACAGATTGCTCCAGAGGCATAAATCTTTTCTCTCCAGGAAGTGCAACCATGTACAATCACATTAGTGAAACAGCTGCTCTCTTTGTGTGTCTCACTCGATAGGTTGTTGTTACGGATTCTAACGAGAGTAAAACCAATTAGCTGATTAGAAATAAGAGAGAACATATGAGTAGCGCTGGAAAAATGCATATTTCTGCAGCCAATGTGCTAAAGAAGATCCAAAGATTTCCAAGGGAGATTGCTCTACAGCCTGTTATTGTTAGCAACGCTAATTGCCCAACAGTAACATTTCAACAGTTGGTACCTTGGTCTTCGGTTGAAATACACTTGGAAAATTGGGAAAACAGAACATTTATCAGAACTAACATTCAGAGAGTAAGCAAAGCAAGGTAAGCACTAAATCCAAACAGTTTGCTAGTTTTAGAATAGTATAGGGTGGGGATTTTTCAAAGAGGATCTCATCTAAATGTTAATTTAGTGCTGAGTTGTCAAAGCAGATTCTCAAATAACTATCCATATATATTAGTTTAATATTTTCAGGATCAAAGCCATGCATCACACATGCAAGCCAAATGTTCAAAGTGATTAGTGATCTGAATTATATAGGCATTTTCTTCAGTATTTTTGTGCAGCAAACCTAGCATTAAAAGTTACCCAAAAAATGGTTTATAGAGCTTTCCACGTATTTACAGTACGCGTTCAGTAGCCTTCCAATCAAATGCTCAATTATGTTAATCCACTTCTGGGGAGCTGTCCAAGATAAAGGTGTGAAAAGAACTAGACATGGGATATTGGAAACATGGTCAAAACTGCTACAAGAGGCCATTCCCACCCCACCCTGAAGAATGAAGAGGTAATGGCAATTCACATAATTCCATATGAAACTGGCACAGGCCAAAATCCATCAGGCTTTATTGGTTCTCTGTAGAATATGGAATCATCCTGCACAACTTAGATCCTGCTCAGGTTAGAATTGTAAATAAAAATACTTAACATTTATAGCCTTTTCTAGTGTTTCACATGTTTGGTCTAGTTGTAGTCCTTGCAACAACCCTGCAAAGTTAGTCAATATTCCTGCATGTTGCAGATGGGGGAGATGGTGGGAGAAAATGGATTGTCTAATGATACCTAATGAGCTCACAGAAATTCAGTTTGGTGGTTTTGCAATAATTTTAAGAAAGAGGAGCAAGATTGGGGGGAAATAGAAAGAAATGGAAGATAAAATGGATGCCGTTACTTTACTGTCATGCAGTAAGGGGAAACCAAGAGGATTTTTGCTTTGAATTACGAGGAGGCTGAGTTCATAGCACCATGGCCAGATTAATTCTGACTACCTTATGAATCACTGGCAGAACCTGGCATGCCCACAAACACCTGGAGACACTGCTTGCTGTCTCCCTCTGCTCAAGGGACCCGTGTTATCTGCCAGTATTTTGGTGAGGCCAAAATAAAACCTCTTTCCTGTAGTTTCCTCATATATAGGGTTCTCCTGAAGCAGAAAAATCTTCCCTTTTAGAAAGATACTGCTTGGTGCTTTCCCAAAGTGGGTAAAAGAAGCAGCAGCAGCAAACCTGGCTTGGAGGTGAGGGAACAGAGGAGCGTGGAGACAAGATTTTGTGGAAGCTTAGAGGGAGGAAGCAAGAAACCTGCAGCAAGGGCACAGTATCTTGGAGCAGAAGGACATGGGTCAGCATCCCCCAAAGCTAAACCAGAGTTGCAGTCCTGCTGCCAAAGACTAGCATAGTTTGATCCAAAGATATTAAGAAAGAAAACCAAGCCCTGATATGGTAATACTGTATACCAGAGTCAGGCGGGGGCCAGAACCATCCTGATGCTAGGAGTAATTAGTTTTGGATTAGAAAATGTGCCTTTGCAGGACTGCTATGTCCTGGAGCCATTCAATCAAAGAGCACCCAGAGACCATAAGAAGGAATTAGCAGACTGCCTGGGGACTTTAGGAAATACCAGATTTTTTCTGTGAAGACACAAATAATGTCTATTTGGCCATGAGTTTGGGCAGCCAAATATGGGTTGCCCTGTCCATGCAGTCGCAGCAGGGTTCAACAACAACGGCAACAACACTTCAAATGTTACAGAACAGATGCATTTTCCGACCTGGAAACTTATTTCCAATTTTTTTGGGGGGTGAGGTGGGGTAATGTAACATATGAAGTGGCCCTAGGAACAATGTCCCAAACTGATTAAACTGACAGGAGCAACATATGCTAAACCTGGGCATTGGTCCAGACAGGTTGGATGCAGTGATTGCTGTCTAGAGGGACTCACTCACTGACTACTTTTGGATGAATACATTTATTGTTGGTACATACTCTTCTTTCCAGTTGTGTGATCTGTACTCCAGAGACATCCCCAATTGATATAGGAGTATGCTTGTTCAGAGAGAGAGAATGCTGTTTACTTTTTTTAAAAAAAGTAAGGCACATAGCTGCCTATGCAGGGCGGGGGGGGGACCTAGTGGGGAGTACAGTGGTACCTCAGGTTACATACGCTTCAGGTTACAGACTCCGCCAACCCAGAAATATTGCCTTGGGTTGAGAACTTTGCTTCAGGATGAGAACAGAAATCATGCTCCGGTGGCGCGGCAGCAGCAGGAGGCCCCATTAGCTAAAGTGGTGCTTCAGGTTAAGAACAGTTTCAGGTTAAGAATGGACCTTCGGAACAAATTAAGTACTTAACCCGAGGTACCACTGTAATGGGAAGATTAAGGGAAACTGCAGGTGCCCAGTCCTCCTGCACCACAACACAGCTGAGATGGAGCCAAGGAAGTTGGTCATTCCTGCCCAGTTCCAAGGTGATCAAAACAAATCCCCATTTTGCCACTGAACATCACTTCGGTATCCTGTATAATTTAACTTATGGACAATTAGTCCCATAAGTTAAATTCTCTGTTCGATACGATTACATTGTAGAAATGGTGTGAATTTGGGCTGTGCAAAATATTCAGATGGGGAAAAGCTGCGGCTCAGGGCAGGGACAAAGCTCAATGCTACATAGTTGTAGAAGGAGACCGTATGCTCACTGCCCTCTCAACAGCTGCTTACCAGGAAGGAGAGTGGGAGGGAGTGGGAAGGTTGGTGCAGTGCAAATGAACACCAGATTGGTGCGTTTGCATCACGCCAGCCTCCCTGCCTCTGGCTGTCTTTCCTTCTGTATAAGCAGCAACATCATGCGCTACTGCATGCCTGGCATGCACAAGGTCCCATGTTCAGCCCATGACATCATCAGGCAGGTTTGGGAAATGCACTCGTCTGTCAATGTAGACAACACTGAGCTAGATGGACTCATGTTCACTTCTGACTTAGTATCAGGCAGCTTCCCATATTCCTAGCTAACAAGAGAATATAAGGGAGAGCAAATCTTATCCTGCCTGGGTGAGAGCAGGGAGTACAGTAATATGGGATGCTCGGTTTCCATACACTGGTGTGTTAGAAGAAAATGATCAAAAGATGGGACTGAACTTCTGAAGACAAGCTAGCCAAAGAGCATCTGTAAACTGGTGCTTGAATTGAAAATGGAAGCCTACAATTAAATTGAAGTGGATCTGATTTTTGCCAGAATCGGCTCCCCTACAGCTACCAAGCTCTGCTTTTCAGAGGGGATAACAATGCAGAGCTACAAAAGGAACTGCTAGTATATCCGTGTGCAGCCTCTCATTATGCAGACATGATTAGAAGCTGCAGTAAGCATTCACTTTCGGTGACTGACAGTGACAACTCAGAATTAAACAAAATAATGGAGAGTAATTAAAAATGACTTAATTATTTCTTGGAAGACGGCTGTTAATTTCAAGATGAAATAATATTGTTGCCAGTAACTGCATATTGATTAGAAGAGAAGAGAGCAAAACAACTGTAGCTAGGAATTAAATGTTATAGTAGTGCAGAGAATAGATTGTTAATCCCCTTGCAATGGCTTCATGCAGAAGGCATTTTAATGTAGTCTCCCTTTGAATTCTGAATTGTTTCTGGTCTTCCCCTTCTCTCCCAAATTATGTGGCCAAAATAAGAAGAGAATAAACTATTGTGCTATGCAAGCTAATACCTTGAAAGTTATAAATGTGTAGGTTGCATACAAGAGACCAAAGTTTGCACAAGAACAAAATGCTAAAATTGAATTTGGGGTGAGCAGAAAATAGCATAAAATTATGGGATAATGTTTGTGAATGAAAGAGGATGAGATATATAAGTAGATTTTTTGGTAAAACTCTGCAATTTGGATTGCAGTTCTCACAAAACTTAAATACAATTGGAATCATAGAGTTGGAAGGGACCCCAAAGGTCATCTAGTCCAACTTCTACAATGCAGGAATCTTTTTGCAGAACATCGGGTTTGAACGTTTGCACCTGGGATTAAGAATCTCATGTTCTACAGGCTGAAATTTATTCCTTAGTAGATAACACACAGTGAACGTGTTGCCTTTATAGCAAAAGTTGCTATTCAGTGGTGTTCTAGAAGTTCTAGGACTACAGTTCCCATAATTCCTAACCATTAGCCTGGATGACTGGTACTGATGGGAACTGGAGTCCAACAGCCACAAGTTCTTCATCCCTGTTTATAGTCCTGTTTAAAGCAGCATCTTAAAAACTAAGTGGAAGGAAAGAAAGGGGGAAGCCTTTGCCTCCATTAGGGTTGCAGCTAGAATTCCCCCTCAAACCTGATATTCACAGTGGAAAGAAAACTCATTGAAAATAGCAAGTGTGTGGAATTTCTTTAAGGATCATGGATAAGCTGAACTCCCACTCCCACAATGCCATGGTTCCAAACTGACTTACTCCATTTCACTCAAGCTGGCCACTTGTTTTTCTAGAACAATCAGCCACATAAAGTCAATCACATGAGGAACCTTGTGTCTAATTTGCCCTCAGAGTGAGGCAATGCAAAAACCAGAACTGCAATCTCATATGCAAAAAAGCTGAGCCTTGATTTGCTGCACCCTTTGTCTCAACCTGAATGGGGTTTTTTTGGAGAGAGAGAAAGAGAGATTACATAATGTTTTATATTGTTTCCAACATTATTCCAATATCACTATATATATAGAGAGAGAGAGAAGATAGAACTCTTGAAGACTCAGGAACAGTGTTACTGTGATCAGTTTTGGAGTGGATGGAGGTGTGTTAGCTAATAAGAGACTATCAGGTGACATCCTCCCCCCCAAAAAAAAACCTGGAGCATCCCTTCTCTCTTTGAATGTAAAAGCAAATAAATTCAGACTCGCTGAGAAGAAAGAAATGTGACATCTTTGTTCAGTTAGAGGAAGACTGAGGTTGATGCCTCTTTGATACAGTGGTGAGACCCAGAGCCTTGGACCCTTCATCTAGTAGCAAATATGCTTGCTCACATGGAAGGGCACACCTTGAAAAAGAGCGCTATCAAACTACACCATTTTGTAAGCAATGACAGTCCAGAATAGGGCAGGGCATGTCTGGTTTCCAGACAGCCTGGAAACCAGAAAGTGCTTTTAAGTGGAGATGGAGATTTCCCTCCCACTGAGACAGGAAGACAAAGCATAACACTGCATGTGCAAGACGTGAAGCCATTTAGAAGCTTGATGAATCTGAATTAGATGCATCTTTAACAGTAGCTGGGATTAAAGGCTCGGCAATAACATAAGAGAGATAATTGGAATCTCACAATGCACAGTACTTCACTTTGGCATCAATTTCATAATATAATAAAACTTATCATTTTGGAAGCTTGTCTGGTTTTTAGAAAAAGGCTGTGAACAATTCAATCTGTCCTGGTACATCAGACATGGCGTGCAGGTGGCTTAAAAACAAAGCATTTAATCAAGCAAAATTTTACTTAAACTACCTGATGATTCATCATCAAGTTCTTTCTCCATGTCCGTTGTGCCTTTCTGAGCTATTATTTATAGAATATTTAACGAGCCTGGACTCCATGTGCTGCTGCTGCTGTGAATGCTATTGTACTGTAAATTACTGTTTCCTATTCGTTTCTGATTCAGTATAGATTGCAGTGACTCATCCTTCTATTTTGATTGATGCTCTTTAGCGGCTGCACTAAAAGTCACGTTTTGTCACCAGTAATGCCTTGGTATTATTGGAATAAGACTCCTTTCCTTGAGGGTGGGGGGAAACCCTATATAGTTAGGCAATTTAAGAATAATTTTCTTTTTTCCTCCCCCACTTTTTTTTCTCTCAACAGAAGACTGGCATGCCAAATTGTTTGCAAATTATGTGTCTGTAAATATCACCTTTTGCTCATATTAATTTTGCATGACTCACAACTTTGCAAAGTATTTTGGCTTTAGACATTTGACACTTGCTGTTCTATATTTTTCAGAAAGTCTGCTAAACTTTGGGTAAATTTCTTCGGGTAAATGGCTACGAGTCCAGGTTGCCCAACGTTCACTCAGCTTGAATGAGAGGGGTTTTAAACTTAAGCAAATCCTAAAGTTATCAGAAAAAATGAAAGGGGGAATGACCTAAAAAGGAGCATTTGGCTTTAGGATAGGAGGGCATTGGTAATGGTGCTGGAAAAAGAGAATTGTGGAGGATTACCTTGGAATCGCAGAAGCCTGCTGCAACAGACAAAGCACCTATCTAATCCAGCAACCTGTTTTCCGCAAGGGTCAACCAGTTGTCTTTGGTTGTCCTCAAGGAGGACATGAGAGCAAGAGGACTGTCACACTGCTGTTTGCTGGCAACTAGTGTTCAGAGATATCTTCCCTCTGATCCTGGAGACAGCCTGTAGAGATATTGACCACTGCTGTTAGATTTATTACCCACCTTTCATCAGAAGATGAAGTTTACAAGAGTAGCCATTGATATTAAGCTGTTGCAAAAGTAGTAAATGTCAAGTGACAGAAAAACATCCAGTTTTAATTGGGATGGAAGACACCATATTGTTGTTGCTGGCATCTATCTGCCTCAAGAGACAATGGAAGAATGTGCCATTGGGGGTAAAGTCAAACTGTTGGAGAGTTACAGTGCCTGCTGTGGCTGTAGGGACCATTATGGGAGAGACATGAATCATAGAATCATAGAGTTGGAAGAGACCACAAGGGCCATCAAGTCCAACCCCCTGCCAAGCAGGAAACACCATCAGAGCACTCCTGACATATGGTTGTCAAGCCTCTGCTTAAAGACCTCCAAAGAAGGAGACTCCACCACACTCCTTGGCAGCAAATTCCACTGTCGAACAGCTCTTACTGTCAGGAAGTTCTTCCTAATGTTTAGGTGGAATCTTCTTTCTTGTAGTTTGGATCCATTGCTCCGTGTCCGCTTCTCTGGAGCAGCAGAAAACAACCTTTCTCCCTCCTCTATGTGACATCCTTTTATAGATTTGAACATGGCTATCATATCACCCCTTAACCTCCTCTTCTCCAGGCTAAATATGCCCAGCTCCCTTAGCCATTCCTCATAAGGCATTGTTTCCAGGCCTTTGACCATTTTGGTTGCCCTCCTCTGGACATGTTCCAGTTTGTCAGTGTCCTTCTTGAACTGTGGTGCCCAGAACTGGACACAGTACTCCAGGTGAGGTCTGACCAGAGCAGAATACAGTGGCACTATTACTTCCCTTGATCTAGATGCTATACTCCTATTGATGCAGCCCAGAATTGCATTGGCTTTTTTAGCTGCTGCGTCACACTGTTGGCTCATGTCAAGTTTGTGATCAACCAAGACTCCTAGATCCTTTTCACATGTACTGCTCTCAAGCCAGGTGTCACCCATCTTGTATTTGTGCCTCTCATTTTTTTTGCCCAAGTGCAATACTTTACATTTCTCCCTGTTAAAATTCATCTTGTTTGTTTTGGCCCAGTTCTCTAATCTGTCAAGGTCATTTTGAAGTGTGATCCTGTCCTCTGGGGTGTTAGCCACCCCTCCCAGTTTGGTGTCATCTGCAAATTTGATCAGGATGCCCTTGAGTCCATCATCCAAGTCATTGATAAAGATGTTGAATAAGACCGGGCCCAAGACAGAACCCTGTGGCACCCCACTAGTCACTCTTCTCCAGGATGAAGAGGAACCATTGATGAGCACCCTTTGGGTTCAGTCAGTCAGCCAGTTACAAATCCACTGAGTGGTAGCATAGTCAAGACCGCATTTTACCAGCTTCTTTATAAGAATATCATGGGGCACCTTGTCAAATGCCTTGCTGAAATCAAGGTAGGCTACATCCACTGCGTTCCCTTCATCTACCAGGCTTGTAATTCTGTCAAAAAACGAGATCAGGTTAGTCTGTTTTTAGACATGTTTTATTGCAGCTGGGGCAGATGAAGCTCACTGTCAATCAAAAGGTTGTTGGTTATGGTGGAGCGCAGGTGGAACAAGTTGTCTTCCACCTCAAGAGCATGCTCACCAAAGCTGATGCATCTTGGCAACATCTTGACCCAAGATGTTGGTCTTCATCAGGCTGATGGTGAGGCCAAACTCCATTCAGCCTTGGGCAAAATGGTTGAAGAGCCTCTGTTTCTGCATCTGCAAACTGTTTTCAATCTAGAGTTTGGGCACCTGAGTTCAATCTCTGTTCTGCCATAGACTCACTGTGAGTGGGAATCACAGTACTAGGCCTGTTGACCATTTGTGACATCTACAGCAATAATTGCGATCAACCAAGATATGGCCTCTGAAGCACTTACTGGTGGTATAGATATAATTAACATAATTGCTGTGTTTGTTGGAAAGTTTTCATTTGTGAATGTTGTTCTGCAATTTCTGTTTCCCATTCAGTGCTGCACATGCCACACTCAGCGTGGGTGGAGGTGAGATGCACTTTTACATGGCTAATTATACACTTCACCTTAACTACACACTTTGAAAGACGGCACAGTCTAATTGCAGATCAGTGTCTTTATTTTGTCAAGGTCTGTACATGGAAAGTTTTGGAAATAAGTAGGCAGCCTGTTGTAGGAAGCAAAGGTGTAAGCCCTTGATATCAAACAATAAGAGAAGATTCCATCTGCCAGTCCCCAACTAGAAAAAAGAAACAGCAGAATATAGATGTTATCCATTTCTAAATACTAGTTATGCCTTTATTTGTGTTCTATGAGCTGTTCCTTTTCTCCCTCAACCACACACACACACACGTACACACACACACCACATTGCCATCAATGTTATTAATGGCTCCTTAGTTGAGATACAGAGTTTTTTTTCTGCTACCACATCCCCATATTTGTGCAACAGTACTCCACAGTATTGCAAAAATAAATAAATTCATAGTCCTATGTTACATACTGGGTGATATTAAATGTTAACCATACTCAGAAGGAACCCATTTGAAGCAAAGGTTCTACTCATTTGAGTATTGCCCATTTGTTCTCTTTACAGTGTATATTTTGATTGCTTCTCAAAAGCCATAATCCTATGCACACTTGCCAGGGAGTAAGTATCACTGAACTGAACGGAACTTACCGTATTTTTCGCTCTATAAGACGCACCAGACCACAAGATGCACCTAGTTTTTGGAGGAGGAAAACAAGAAAAAAAATATTCTGAATCTCAGAAGCCAGAACAGCAAGAGGGATCACTGTGCAGTGAAAGCAGCAATCCCTCTTGCTGTTCTGGCTTCTGGGATAGCTGTGCAGCTTGTATTCACTCCATAAGACGCGCACACATTTCCCCTTACTTTTTAGGAGGGAAAAAGTGAGGCTTATAGAGGAAAAAATACGGTACTTATGAGTAGACATGCAGCAGTCTGCTAGCACAATGGAACTTCTTTCCTTCCTCTTAGCTGCCGAGTCTTGGTGACCCTTGGAAAAGGCTTTGGATGTGGTGCAGGGAATGCAGCTTGAGAAGGGACTTCACAGAAAAACGCTGAACACCACCTCCATGGGGTGGCCTTTGAATTTAACTCAATGCATTTGGTGGTCGTTTCTTTTTACTTTAAAAGACCCCGTGTGAAGCAGGGTTTGGGAACCTGTGGCCCTCCAGATAACTGCTGGACTCCAACTCCCAGGCAACATGGCCAGTGGTCAGGAAGGATGGAAATTGTAGTCCAGCAAAATCTGGAGCACCACAGGTTTCCTACCCCTACCAAAAGTTAACTGGAAAGCAGCATACCTGCAAGCAACATAATTGTATTACTGTATTATAATAAATGAGAAAGTCTCATATCCAAGCGTGTGTGTGTTAGAAGATTTGACCCTGCCTTGCAAGCCATAAATACTGGTGATGTCACTTTATTTCTCTCCCTCCACCTCTTTCTTAGTGTGAATAGATTCCAGAAGAGCTAATTAAATTCTTAATCTGATCCTAGGCTGTGAGAAATCTCTGCTTGGATGCACATGATTAAGTTTGTCGTCTATGCGATTTCTCTCTCTCTCTCTCTTTGATTGTGTGATTTCAAGTTTCCCATTACTGGAGGATTTTTAAATTGTTGTCTAAATCCTTGTCAAAAGGAGCAGCCACTTGAAAATAGAGACTGGCAAAAGGTACTCAAAAAGAAAACAAGGTGAGGGGTGTTTCTGTGTGTTCAGTGCAGGTCCAGCTGATGATTCGGAGGAAAAAATTCCTCCAGCTTCTAGCTAATTAGCTGTTGATTTAAACTCTTTCTGGCACAGGGCACTGTGTTTTGCTCAGTGTAGGATCTCGGTAACTGGCAGTATCAATAAGAGCTTAGAGAGGGGAGGGGGGAGAAGCTATTATCATCTGTTGAAAAAAAGACTTAACATTTATGTTATTTTTGTGGTGCATCTCCTCCGAAAGTAGGGCATCTGCAGAAGGCATTAGCTGTGGCTCTGGCATTATAGTTTGTCAGCTGGTCACTTTCATATTTTCTAATTGAGTTCCTCCACCAATAGGGAGGCAGGAAGCATGAAAACTTGCCCTTTAAAATGGCAGCTTGTTAGTTTGTCTGTGTTTTGATCTCTTCTGATGAGAGTGCAAGGTTTTGTTTCTAACAGAACTACAGGGCTCACACCAACAGATTTATCAGGTTTTTAAAATGTTTCTCAGAAGCTGAAGGTCACAGTTGCTGATTAGACTTCATATTTGTGTTCTAGCAGCCAGCAAATGAGTTGACCTGGGTGGAAAGTGTTGCTGAAAAAGGGCAGGGCACATGCTTAGCAGTGATAGGATCTACTGTGATATCAAAAATAGCATGAAATTGATATGCATTCTGTATATTGGCCTGCATATTTTTATGGACTCCAGCATATGTGCGTTGAGGTAAAGTCTATGGAACATCTAAGCAAGAAGGTCTGTAATGTGTTCCAGCTTGGCAATGAAGTGTGTGTGTGTGTGTGTGTGTGTGTGTGTGTGTGTTCTTGGGCAAGATCCAATTAGTGTGTGTGTGAAATTAGGATATACACAGAGAGAGAGAGAGAATTGTGTGCCACTTTACAATAAGGCTTGCAAAATAAGATTGCAATCCTATACACATAGACTTGCAGGTCTGAGAAGACTTGTTTAGCCCTATTTTGTAAATGTTGAGTGATTGATAATATAGCTGCTGTTATCCTAGAATTTACTAGCTGCTTATTGTAAGCAGTAATGCAGGAGGGAAATGAAATGCAGAAGTTCCTTTGACCTCAATGTATGAACAAGGTGTTGTGAATTGTTACCGCAGATGTTTACAATTCCTCCTCCCAACAGTGGGTATGAGTGCATGTGAAATGATGGAGAGACTTAGGCTGTACAATATTAACCCTGTGAAAGTAGAGGAAGCTGAGGTTTAATTTTTAGCTTGCATCAACAATACTGTAAAGCATAATAGTATCTCTGTCTAATTTTTCCTTACTACTAGTAGTTGTAATAATAATGAATCCTTCACCAGAAGGTTCCAGGGCATGTGGCAATAATTGAAAATTCAGTATTAAAAACAGTTTAAACAATCAAATTCACAGGAAAAGGGTGGGTCCTAAAAACACACATATCAGGTGTCAAAGGCCAGGATAAAGAAGTGTGTCTTCCATATTTGTGCATGTATATAAATAAATGATAGGAAACTGAAGATGTTGAGAAATGCTGTTTTGTGCTAGTGTAAAACCATAGCAATATTTAGTTTGCAATGCTTAGATCATCGTACTGAGGAAATTATTATCATTTATAAACATAAAAGTAACTGCTAAAAAAATTAAAAGCTTTACTTTGCCTGTATATCAGATAAGGCATCAGATGTTGTCTCCATTAACATTCTACAAGATCATTTGCAAAAGAATAGCCACAGAAAATGTGCTGAACAGCACATCACATTCCTGTCGTAACAAAACATTTATGTTCTGAAGACCTGATCTATTTGAGCTGTGATCTTAGTTGAATGCTGCATCAGAAATCCAGGGAAGCGAAAAGGAAAGCACAATAGTGAAATGAAGCAGATTTTGCATGAATATTAGGAGTCATCAAAATGTAGGATGCAGCGTGTGTTCTGTGATTTTCATTCAGAATGGCAGCTTCACCTTCATACTGATAAACCAAGATAATGTGATAATCTGGACATGTACCCACCTGGGAACTTAAGCCAAAGCTGCTGGGGGGGGAAACATACTGCACAGTTTTGAATGGTTTACTCTCATCCATGTGATGTAGGCTGCAATTTAATGCATGTGTATCTGGGGATAAGTCCCACCGAACTCAGTTGGACTTCTGAGTAGACAAGCACAGGATTGAACTGCTAAGTGCTCAATTTTAACTGGATTGTGCACAAGTATATTTTGAATTCCATCTGTTGATGCAATATGCTGTGTGTCCACTTAAAGGAATGATATGATGCTCTTGACCTCTTGAGAGCCTTGAGACAGAAGGCTTGTTCAGTGGAGGTATGTTTTCTGAACTGAAATACATCTGCTGCTGTGGTTCCTACACTTTCACAATTTCAGGTTGTATTTTGGCAGTTCATGGTAGAAAAAGAGACTCTGTATCAGCCTCCTCTGGGAAGGAACAGGTAGATCTCTGGGTAGTTCTGCTATAGATGGTCAAAAGGTTTAGTCTGTCAATTGTTTAAAAATAGCAACAACAAAAAATCCTCCCCTCACCCAACACACTGAATGCTGAACTGAGAAGAAGAATTTAAAAAATAGCTTGGGAAGAAAGCCAAGAGAAGATTTCTGTTTGAAAGGACTGTGAGTTCAGTTCCAGTACTGAAAACAAATTAATGAGGTGGACATTATGAGCTCAGAGGTACCCAATTCCCATATTCTAAGTGGATGTTCATCTTGTTGAGTCACTGTTTTATAGTCTGCTCTGGTTGGTAGACCTGGGATTTTCTTCTACAAGACAAAACAGATCCTGTAAGTCTGAAGTCTGCCCAGCCCTGAACTAAACTGTGTTTTAAAAGCAGCTCTTTACATAATTTGAATTTATAGTAAAACTGATAAATGTTGACCTGAGTCTCAGCCCTGTGTCCAGCATTCCTTGAAGGTGGGGAAGTCACCATCAGGCTAAGAGGCCTATTATTTGCAGCTATACCCTGAAATAAGCCCTACTGTGGTTTTCTTCTAAGGAAAGTGTGGAGAGCATTGGAGCTTGTAAGTGCTGAAAGAGCCTTTGGGAAGTGTCATAGCTCAGTGGTAGAACACTTGCCTTGCATGCGGAAGGTCCCAGGTTGAATCCCTGGTATCTCCAAATAGGGCTGCAAGAGACTCCCTTCCTGGAACCCTGGAGAGTCAGTATAGACAACACTTAGTTAGATGGACCAGTGATCTGACTCAGTGACATAGGAACAGCTTCCTGTGAAAAATCTCAAATTTGATTCGATTCTACCAGGACAGGAGGGAGAATTACAGACAGAATGAGTGTGTGCTGTGCTTCATTCTGGGGCCTGTATTCTAGGTTTATTGGGACATCTGCTGCTTGTGATATAGACAATGATGTTTTAGAGTCACAGATGTGTGTTATGTATGCAAAGAAGTAAGCAGAGGGAAGAACAGAATGTGGTTCACTCTACACATTACATGGAGTTCCATTTCATTTTCATCTGCACATTAAAAAACAACAGCAAACCAGCCAGGCCAGCATGGGAATAGGAGTGGAGAAAGGGTGGGAAAAGAGAGGCTGCTTAACCCCTTGACCTAGGTACATAAGCATAGTTTTACTAGATCAGGCCAATGGTCTATCTAGTCCATTATCCTGTTCTCACAGTGACTGAACAGAAAGCTGTAGGAACACAGCAAACTAGGCATGAGCACAACAGTTCTCTGCCCACACGTCATTCTCAGCTGCTGGTATTTAGTGCCATGGAACATTTTTACCCATTGTAGGAAAGACGAGGAGACACTGACCCTTCTCCTCTGTGGCTGAAAAGGAAGTTCAGGGAGGATTATTTTGACCTGGAAAAATGTCTGGGAGAGCAAGTGAAAAGTAGCCAATCTCTAACCATCTTTCATAACCATCTAAAGCAGGTTTTATTTCTATTTTTTAAATGGAGAAAAATAACACATAACTCCATCTAATGCATAGCTTGAGTCTGAGAGTGGCATTGTTATTTCATACACCACTCTTAAAAACAAAACAACATGTAAACAACTTTGTCCCCTAAAAGAAATCGTTATATTTTTTGCAAGGTCTTGGTGTTTTGTTTTTTTTATAGGGTAAGATTAGAACATCTAGCTGGTTTGCCTGCATTTGGTCTCATTAGCTACATTTTGCACAGATTTCAATCTTCTTTTATTTCATTACCCAGAATTATGCATCGTTATAAGTAAGGTAAGTTCATTCTGTATCCCAAGGGGCTTGGATACACGTGTTTCAGATCTGCAAAAGCTTGTAAAAACATAGGTCACATTTCATAATAACATGTATCAGTTTTGTAAAATTGATCTTACTGACAGTAAGATTTGCTTTAATCCAACCAGGGAGAACCAGAAATTGGAGCAGGATTTCACATGTGGTTCCCCTCAGCTTCCAGCAGTGGTAGCATGTTATTATTTACTGGATTGTCTTCATATTATTGTAACAAAGGCATGGTACACATAAGTATTTTCAGGGACCACCTTGTTCTCCATACAGTGCTTCAGGGGCCAGGAGTGTGTTTTGCCACATGAAATGATCCCCTTCACAATTCACCAGTTCTCTTGCAAAGGTCAACTATCAGCTATTAAGAACTTCACTCATGGAATACATGTATTCAAATATAGCTGGGCTATTCCATGCAAAACTGAAAGAGATTAAAGTGCAATATTTGTAGAAGACACTCTGGCAGCTACACTCAGTGGGCCAACCACACAGTATGTCAGGGTGTGTTTACTGTGTACTTTGTCTGTCCTGACTCCCACCTGAAGACTCTCAGCTTGATTATAACCAGAGGTTCTATTCCAAAAACCACCACAATGCCCAAACATAGATCGCGTAACAAGATGTGCAAGTCAGCAGCTCTATCAGAACCCTAAGGTTCATTGGCTAGGCATAAGCTAAGTCATTGTCCCAACACGTCACACACACTCTGAACTCCCAGTCATTCACACTGTTGGTGTCTTGAGCCTTGGGCAATTTTGCAAGTGGGATGGATCTATTCTTGTTGGTACAGCTGTAGCTATATCCTTGAAGGTGGAGGCACAGATGCTCAGTATCTGATCCAGCCACTGGGCTCCTTCCCAGGATCCAATTCTACAGACTAATTCCTCCTCTTCTGACTAGCCTTGCCAAGACACCCTGTTCACGACACTACCTGGGATGATATATGTTTGTGCATATTGTGTGAGAGATAGGAGAGGGGAGAAGGAGGGATGAGCTGATTAATGAATGAAGGGAAAGCTGGTTGGTTGGGAGGTGTTATTGGGATGTGTGTGAGAGAGAATGTGTGAATGTAGAGGGGGTAAAGAGGGAGGAAGGGAAGAGTGTCTCCAATCACTTTGGCTCTGATCACAAATAAACATTTTCCTGATACAAGCGTGGATCAGTTCCCTCAGACAGAAGGCATTTCTGAGGTTTCCTTCCAATCGTATTCTGCTACATCGATGGAAAACATGAAAACTGGGCTCCAGAGACTGTCTAGTATAGTGCAAGGAACTGGTTTCAATGAAATGGAGAAGCCTCATGCATGCAAATGTTTGCTGCTAAAGCAATAGTGGCAGCGTTCTGTGGTACTGCACAGATGCCCTCCTGATACTACTGTCTCAGGTTTTTATGTAGACAGGGCTGGGCAGTGAGGTCATAATCCCACAATTACACCAACACAACAACCACCTTAGGAACCTGCACATCTCTGTCATCACCACCATCCCACCCAGGAAAGTAGCAAGGACTCCATTGTTGGGAGGGCAGCTCTGTGGCTGTATGCCACTACATGAGCAGCTGCTGCTTGAAAGAGCTTTTTAGATTTAGCTGACATAAATGAAAGGTAGCAATACAACATCAATAGAAGATAACCATTCAAGTTAACTGCCTACAATGACTCCGTTAGCTGACTAAGATGTGGCCCAAAGTAAAGATTTGCTCAGTGAATTAGCATGTGAATTGAAATTCTTTTTTTCAAAACACTACTGGTGTTTCTTTCCTTCAGAGAGACTTTATCTTAAACACCTCTGAGGCTCTTGGATCCCTGTGGTTTGGAATCAGAGAAGACTCCGTATTAATCAAAGCATGGTAGTAAAATGACAGCTTCATGTAATTTTAGTGATACCCATTCTCTCCAGTGAGCATGATGAATGCATGATCAAGTAGTTAAATGCATTTAATCTATTGACTGGAATGTCCTTATCAAGTGGCAGATAAGGTCTGTCTCTTGTATTAAGGCAGGTCGGGCAGTTCACTATATACTTGGGTCAGCCATAAAGGCATACAAATAAAATGGACATAATTTATGGATCACTTTTATGGTACTAACAAGCTACTTCGCAAGCTGGAAATAAATGTCCATGTTTGACCACTGGGGTGGTTTCTCCATCTAGTTCAATATTGGCCACTTCAACTGGTGGCCTCTTTCCATGGTCTCAGGCACAGAACTGTCGCCAGACCTGGAAACAGAGACCCTATACTTACAAATGCCAAGGATAGAATCTTGAACTGTGCATGCAAAACTTGTGCTGTATCACAGAGCAGCAGTGCCTCTTGCCAGGGGCACCACTAAGGCCAGAGCCCCACCGCCATCAGCAGCAATACTATACTGGCCAACAGTCTCACTTAGCAGTTAGCTGTTGGACAACTTCCTCCTAATGCAGCAAATGGTTTTAGAATTTTTGAATCAATGGAGACATTTGCTGTTGCTGCTGCTGTTTCTCTATGAGGAATTGAAGACTATTTAGACACCACTGCTTCCTTGTCCTCACTGCCACCTCCTTTTACTTCTATCAGCTTGCACTTCATCACTCTCAATGTTTTCATGGTTCATTTCCCATAGATGAACTTCAGCCTTCTTGTATCATGGACAAAAAATGCTGTGGCATCTGCCTTTGTGTTTTGACATGGTAGTGCACATGTTACTTGAAAGCAAATCTGACTTTCTTTGGTTTCATTTGCATTCTATTTTTCATTTTTATACACAAGATTAACCCACCCACCCACACACACACCATAAACAGAAGGGCTATACCTGAAGTAGCAAAGCAGATCACTATAAATTTGGGCTCTCTAATGTGGTGCCTGCAGCACTGTCACTCGCTCAGAAACCCCTCTTGGCACCTATCAATTTTTTAAAAATGAGGGATTTGTGCTTTTGTTTTGGTTGGAGGGCTTGTATGGTTTTTTTGGGGGGGTTGCTTTTTTATCTGGTTTTTATGGGGGGCATGTGACTGTTAGCCTGCTTTGGGGTATAATTTCTGAGTATCACCAGTTTTTCTTCTGTGAAATAAATTTTGTGGTGCCCAGAACAGTTTCTTCAATTTCTGCATGTACCTCCTGTGATAAACACAGAAGTAAGAGATCATTGCGGTTGTACATGTGAATGTCTGCATTCAAGAATCATGTGTTTTTGGTTGCCTTTTTGTCTCATAATTGAATGGTTCTTTTAATGATTGTAACTAAAGATTTATTCTAGTTTTTAACATGCCTTGCAATAGCTGATACCCAAACAGCATATAGTACAAGTATCACATTTTAAAATATCAAAAGATATAATTTAATACTCAGAATTTGTGTTGGCTAATCAAATTGTTCCTTAAACCATATTGTTTTAAAAGTACTTCTTGCTAGTCGTAGACAACAGCATTCATGTGCGAACAGTGCATAAACCCAAAAGATATACAGTGGTACCTCGGGTTAAGTACTTAATTCATTCCAGAGGTCCGTTCTTAACCTGAAACTGTTCTTAACCTGAAGCACCACTTTAGCTAATGGGGCCTCCTGCTGCTGCTGCTGCGCCGCCGGAGCACGATTTCTGTTCTTATCCTGAAGCAAAGTTCTTAACCCCAGGTAATATTTCTGGGTTAGCGGAGTCTGTAACCTGAAGCGTATGTAATACAAGGTATCACTGTAGTCCATATACTAGAGTGTTTCCATTTGGTTCCACACAAATTCATGGGCTGAGCTGGGTCAGACATTCAGAATACTTTGTGTCTGCATTCATGTACAGAGCAAAATATGTCACATTAAATCATAATTAAAAGCAAACTGTGAACTGGCAGTGTGTTAGTGCAAACTGGTGAAAAGTTCCTGCTCTACTTCTCCCTTGCTCCTGCTGCTGTTGTACCACTGGAAAACAAGCCAAAATATGACTTGTCCCGATTGCAGAACCCAGGATTCTTCTTTTGGGGGTGGGGGGCAGAACCACATGTCTGAGTCTGGACGTTATGAAGAGTCAGATTCCTAGCTTGTTGGTACAACAACAGCAGGCACAGACAAGGAGCACAGCAGCATTTCATCAGCATTCACTGCACTATTCACATTAAACCATAGTTTGTGGTTTATTATGAACCAGGCCAATGTGCCGTCTGGGGCATCCGTTGATATAGCTGCAGCTTTCTGGTGGCATTTTTTGAGTCTGTGGCAACACGTTTTTCAGCTATTTTGATCTCGGTAATCACTCTGGGAATGCTGAGTATCCTTGGGTGATACTCTGCCTTTGGCATTTGAATGAGTTCATGGAGCAAACAGGGAACATCTCGTGGATAATGTTTTAGCACTCCTTGGGCATTCTAGATCCCATGAAGAGCAATACGGGAGCTGGGCTGTGCACCAGTACACCACTTCTCCTGATATCCATGCTTACAGAACAAATGTCTGCAGGAGAGTGCCTTCAAGTATACAGTCATATTTACAAAGGCTTTTTCATGATCTGGAGCCAGTTGTGCATTTGGATACCAGGCGAGGGGTTTCTTAGCACATGTGACATTAGAGGCTACTACCATTGCTTTGCTCTTCATGGGAGCCAGAATGCCTGAATAGGGCTTTTGGATGTCTGAAATTGCCTTAAAGAACTTCTGCATTGTTAGATAATGCATCTCTTCCAGAATTGTGGAATTTGGGGTGCTAGGGGTAAAGCTTGCTCAAGTTAGTTGTAATAGAATTATGAACTGTGTCTTTTAATTCAGGTTCTTACATCTTTAAATATTCAGAAACAGTAAATGAATTCCACAATGCTGACATTTTATAGTATTAATAATGATTATATTAATTCAAGTTAATTATGTCCAGACACTCAGAATCATGTATAACTAATTGAATCTTATTTTCCCTAGAGTGTTTCAAGTGGTTACAGACAACTAGTGATTAGATGTTCAAAAAAATTAGAAGTTGCAGTGTATTTGGGTAGGTAATGGCAGCACAGACTTCCATGCTACAAGTCGAATCCTGAGATCCATATGCCTAATGCTCAACTGAATAGGCACTAGTGATTAGTTATTTCTGGAATGCAAAGATTGTCTGTCTGTCTGGTTCCTATATGTATTAAGCATTTTAATCTGAGGTTTTTTTCTCCCAAAATATAAATTAATGACTAAATTAACAGTGAGTTTAGTTATCAGCCTGCAACATTTGTGTCAAATTCTTTTTTATCTTTATGCTCCTTTTGTCAGTCACCCCTAGTGTCAGGCATCTTCCTAAACTCATATATGCTCTTTATTCATTGACCAAATATAAGGGCGCTGTGAGCATTTAGAACAACTCCTAAAAATAAGGCACTAAACATCCAGCAATTCCTATCATTATTTCCTTGTTGTGTTCTTCAAGCATTTAAGTATTTGGAGGCATCCCAGAAAAATACACTTTGACTAAATCCCATTGAAAGCAAAGTAGAACTTGGTTGCCACTAATAAGCCGCAAGAGACTTAAAGGTAAAGGTACCCCTGCCCGTACGGGCCAGTCCTGACAGACTCTAGGGTTGTGCGCCCATCTCACTCAAGAGGCCGGGGGCCAGCGCTGTCCGGAGACACTTCCGGGTCACGTGGCCAGTGTGACATCGCTGCTCTGGCGAGCCAGAGCCGCACACGGAAACGCCGTTTACCTTCCCGCTAGTAAGCGGTCCCTATTTATCTACTTGCACCCGGGAGTGCTTTCGAACTGCTAGGTTGGCAGGCGCTTAGACTGAACAACGGGAGCGCACCCCGCCGCAGGGATTCGAACCGCCAACCTTTCGATCAGCAAGCCCTAGGCGCTGAGGCTTTTACCCACAGCGCCACCCGCGTCCCTCGCAAGAGACTTACTCAACATAATTAACTTCTGCTGGGTTCACAAATCAATGCAACCCTATTTGCATTAGTGGGAGTCTTTCCAGGCCAAAGTAGATGTGGTATAGTGCCCAATGCAGTTAGCTTCTTCAGAGGGGGATTTTTCCCCAGGACCACAGCAGGAGCAAAAAGGATCAAAACCCCCCTCTTAGCCTGCTGCGGTTGCAGCAATTCCCCTTCCAATAGTTGCCATTTGCTTTAAACCTGCAGTTTAAATGCAAAGCATACTTTAACATCACATCTCTTTTGGCCCTCAATATTGGCTGGAGTGGTAGTGGGAGCCCTGTGAATGGACTTCTTAAATTTCAGGTTTTATATGCCAATGATCTCCCTTCATAATATTATTTACAAGTAAATACATTGCAAAACTGAGATGTACATGTCCATAGCTATGTACTATTAAAGTTAAAGTTTTGAATAAAGCATATCCTTAAGGTCTTAGTCCAACTCTGCCACTGCAATTATAGAGAGAACTCACTCAAGTAATTAACACTCAGTAAAATAATTAACTGGGGGAAAAGATCTACACTACGAAGTCAGACCTTGGCATATTCTTACTTTTCTATCCTTGTTTCAGCACAAATTTCTGTAGTCCTTTTCTAAGTGTTTTGAGAAAATATGGTTATTTTCTTTTATCGCTCAATATCCCCACCCACTGAAAACAAACGTTGAGTACTGAAGGAGTGTGATCATGGAGATAATGAGCATTAATTTGCATTCCTCTTTTGCGGTCATCTGTGTTCCTTTTAGCTCCTTCTGGGACATATTTCATGAACGTGACAGGGAGTTAAATAAGTCACCTGTGTTTCAGCCTGGTCTTGCCGATAAGTCTTCCTCATTTATATACAAACTGGCAAATGTTTTGGGATCTGAACATGAAGTCCCCTTATGAAGGACAGCGTGAAGTGCTGCACGCACACCTAATTGTGTTTCAAATCCTCAGGCAAAGTGCTACTAAGCAGATTATTCACACGTACCCTTAAGCTATAAGAAGATGAAGTGAAAAGCAGAAATGTATGGGTGCATAAGTATTTCAGTTTGTTGGCACCATGACAGATAGATGTACAGAAAGACTTGCTGAATTTGACGTGCTACTGCCCAGATTTAAAAATGCATTGTGACGTACACCCCAAACTCTGAGCAGTGAGAGACTTCAAGGGTGCCAGCTCATATTTCAGGTCACTGGAATGAAGGTAACTAGAACGTAGTTTCTCTGTGATATGTGGCTTTATTTATAGTTATATGCAAGCTGGGATTGAGATGGAAGGGCTCACAGCATCAACACTCCTAACAGATCTTGCTCCCCCATTAGGTTTCATAGGGGAGCTCCAAAGTTGCAGGTTTGGACTTTGCACAAAGAGCAAGTCTGTGTCTTCTGTGTCTTCCCACCTCCAGGTGAGATTAGCCCCTAGCCTATTGTTCTACCCCCTAGGAGGGTTAGAAGGGAAGGGCCTGCTCCTTCCTTCTGGAAGCATCACAAGCTAGTTATTTTTATGGCAACACACGTGTACTTGATCAACTTTAGATATGAAAAGGGATGCTTAGCAGGCTTGAATAGGGCAATTAATTTAGACTGGTTTGGTCACTTCAGCAGCTCCATCTGCTACAGAATTCCATCTAAAGCCATAAGCTTGGAGGGGACCCCAATATGGCATTCAAACCACCACAATCCATTATATAGCAGTATATAAGTTGCAGATGTTGATAAGTTTTCACATTTTTTTCCTTGCTTGTGCTTCTTTAATATCCTGGATACCAATCAAGTGTGAAGAAAGGCACCCAAATGTTTTATGATTGATCCAGCACAGGGATAACTTTTCCACTGACCACCAGATGGCTCACTCAGTTACTCACCGGTTTCTCCCTTGAACGTGGCTTTTGAGAACAGTTGGTTTGTTCCTACTGGATTCTCAAAGTGCATCTGCAAAGAGGTTTTTATGGGAGTCAAGTGCAGGGCAACCTTACCATAGAGTGACTTGAAACAGTGCTTTCAAGTGACAGATTTCAGTGTGGTGCTATTTTCTTACCTCCAGCTTCCTTAAAAGTTTAACCAGTGAATGTTACTGCATTGACAGAAGGCATCTATCCACAGAATGGGGAGGGAAGCAATATTTTGGCAATTCCTTCTCCCCGCTGCCCCCACACCCACCAAACTTCTCTGAAGTGCCAACCATCTTTCTGGAGCAATTTGGGGAAAGAGTGAATGTGGCTACATGGGGGGAGGAGATATAACAGAAAATTGTCTCCAAAGCTATTCTGCTGATGGTTGACTTCCATCAGCAATGTGACACCCAGTGGTTTTCAGTCTTGGAAAGGGAGTGCCAAGTCTAGACCAGCAGACTATATCTGTGATATAGTTGCACTCTTGGTCCTGCATCCATTTGTGGTGCAAATGGGAGCAACTGTACACCAGCATTGGGCTGTTTGTCTGCATTACATTGTCTGCAGGTTCATGCAGACAAACAGCCCAACATTCTTTGCATGCATTTCACCTGCATTTACTAGGATCATTTCCCACATATCTTTTGTTTAGCTCTGAAGCATGAGAATCTCCCATTATCTGTATCGCTGTGCAAATATCTACCCATATGTATCCAGTGTGTTGAATTTCTCACAATACTAAGAATGCCAAATCTATTCATGGCAATAATTGCACTGGCACAGAATCTGTTTGGTCCCTGTGAGATTCTTAAAGAAGACTATTCCATGAACGGCCTTAGGTTGTTTTTTTTGGGGGGTGGCGATCAGCCATTTAGCCTTAACCTCAGCCTCCTTCACCTCATTTCAGAGATCCAACAGATAAGGTACAAGACCCAAGTAGCTCTGTGGAATATTTCTGTTCCACAGAGGATTTCACCTTGATCTGAATAGACGGATGAAAAGCTAGTGCAACAGTTCAGCTCTTTTTTCTGACTTTAATGATATCATTTGGGGTGAATGTAGTCTATGATGACAAACACTGCAGCTCATTAAAATGTGGTCTCCAACTGTTCTTCTGTCTAGCAATTTTATAAATTACTAATGAGAATTAGATTTACATCCCCCCCTTATACTTAGATTCTCCACTTACACTGGAATCCTATGTATGTTTACACAAAAGTTTACTCAGCCAATAGAACTTTATCCCAGGAAAGTGTTATAGCAGGGGTGACTAGTGGCTAACCTGTTGGCCATATTCAGCCTTGGCCAACGCTTTAGGGTCCATATGCCTACAGCAGATATGAGCAAATCTGGGTGCAGCTGATCCATTCATACATGACAGAGGGAGAGAGTTCTGCCACCTTGCAGTCCAATACACTCTTACCAATGGGACTTCCTTCTGTATAGACACGTCTAGAGTTGCACTCTTGGTAGCCTACAGACCTGTCTTCTTTGAATAAAAATGCTGCAATGTGCAGAGGTTGATAATGATGAATACAAAACCTTCAAACACTGTAATAATGACAATGACCACAGCAATCATTCATGACTAGGTGCAAAATGTCAAAATTGGAAAGAATTGTATCTCATGTTGTATCCTTAAATAATGTGACATTACATCTTGGTGTGTTTTTTAAAGTGCAAATGCTTATCTGTTTGAGACATATCACATCCCTACAAGAGGTCTAAAAGTTGTAGTACTTTCCCCGATTTAATTATCTTGCACTTTCCAGATGCAGTCTGTCTGCTATTGACATGGGAAATTTCATTTTGTTGCAATATCTTTCGCGTGTGTCTCCTTGATATTGATAACAGTTGCTTGTGTTGGTGCTTATCTCCTTTTTAATTCTGAAAATGTAATAAAGAAAGGAAATACAAGTAGCAGCTAGATGCTGTGGTTAGGCAGACAGCCTTCAAAGCCTTGCATCAAAATCAAGCTAATACTGAGGGAAAACATAGTACGCTTCTTGTAGCTTAAGTTTTTCTTTTATTATTTTCATACGCCGCTATCTTGAGGCGACACAGTTCACAAGGCACTGTTTCAGCATGCCGACAAAACAAACCATGGTCCAAACAATAAGGAAATGAAAGAGGTTCCCATGGGATTCCCTGTTACATTTCCGAGCAAGTTTTTGGAATGTATGGATAATTATCACATTTGCCTACACTGTGATTCTTTCATGCACGTTTATGTTTGGATTCATTTCCTAAACAAAACACCCATACTTAATCATGCAGTTCAGTGGGGCTAATCAGAATGGTGGCTTAGTCACACTGAAATCATTGGGCGTGGAAGGGCAGGATGTTTTGCAAGTGTTCCACAACAAAATTACACGCAGGTGGCAAGTTGGTGCATGGACCTCTTTTAATAGGTGTGAATTTGATTTTATCTTTGCAGTTCTATAGAAAATGGAAGCAGTCAAGATTTGAGCAAGGGCAGCCCACTCCATTACATTAAATATATATATAACGCCCCCCCCCCTTGGAGCCTCCTCTTCATTTTCATTTTGGCCACACTCTGAGCAAATGTTGCTGGGCGAAGTAATTGCAAGGCAAAAGGAAAACAGTGTTCTGTATGCGCAGTGGCTTTGAGTTGACATCTTTGGTATTTTTGTGTGTGTTTGGGCCATGAAAAAGACTTTGTTTATTGCTTTGTTCTATGACTGGACAGCAGGTGGGACAATCAAGCACATCTGGTATGTTGGCTTTGTAAGGAGAGGGTGTGTTTTTTTTAGTTCACTGTTATCTCCCTGCAAATAAAAAGGTGAGCAGGTGCAGGCAGGATGGAACATTTCCTTTTTTTAGCATAATTTGAGCTATTTCAGCTGAGAACAAGAAGGCTGTAATGAATGGAATCCCTTTCTGTGTTGAACAGACTGGACGTTGTATCATCACACACCCCAGGTGCAAAGGTATAAGTCTCAACATACGGGCCTTTTTTCATATGACACGGTAAACCAAACTTGGATTTCACAAGACTGCACAGGCTTGCAGCTGCTTTGCTTCTCCCTGGTCCGTTTTGCTGCCATGCCAGACTAAGCGGCTTAGCGTGCTGTGTGAAGCAGCTGACAGCTCAGGCCAATGAGAAGAGGGACATTTTAGAAACGTTTTAGAAACAGTTGTACAATTTGCAGAAACAAGTCAACATGAGTTGAATAAACTTTTATTGTCATTTGGCTGCTCTAGCCCATGGGTGATGATCAGTTTTTACTCAGAGTAGACCCACTAAAATGACTAAACCTGACTAAGTTAGGTCCATTAATTTCTGTGGGTCTGCACTGAGTAAAACTTACTTCATTACCACTCTGTGTATCTATCTTCTCTCCTAGGGATAGTAGAGAACTCCCTTTTAAATGAATTTATATATGGAATTTGACAGTTTTTAGGTAAGGGAGCTTAGTTTTTTTTCTTTTTTGGAGCATTATATCAAGTGACTGCTTATGTCTAAGCCACATGTGCATTGTTGGGTTTTGTTTTTTGTTTTGTTTTAAGAAACCAACTAATTATACACAAAATTATATGCCAAACATTTACATATAATATGTATAAAAGAGTGCCCTATCCTGTACTATATTTCTACAGTATCATTTTTAAAATATATTAAAATATAATATAATATAATATAATATAATATAATATAATATATTTAAAAATATATTAATGCATTTAAAAATATATTAATGCATTTAATAATATTTTAACAGTTATACACATTATCGTATCTATCAGTTTATGTGCTGGTTACTTTGGGAACCTTGGAGTAAATATGCATAAAACATTTGCATATAACATGAGATAATTTGTCATATTTTTAACAGAATGGGGAAGGGGAACCTCACTGTTCACTAGGATTAAAGAATGAAACAGATTTATTTTTTGGGGGGGAGGGTGGAATCTGTGTGAATAGCCTTGACATTGAAATATTCAGAAAATTCCATCCCTACCTATCACATCTGGCTGCTTTCTACTTTTCATTACCAAACAATAAGATCTCATCTTTCACTTTGACCCTGAGAATCAGCTTCGAAACATTTTTGTCTCTTGGTAAGGGTTAAGCAGACTGCTGGCTCATTGTATTGCCTCAACTAAGCAAAAGACATGTTGAACAGTCTTCTATAGGCACGAGTTAAGGCAAGCTTGTCCTCACATGTGGACACTCTAAAGCTAGTTGAGAAAGGGGATCATTTGAAGTTGGTTCCTCTTATTTCAAATTTAATTCCCCCCACCTGTTGGCGTGTTGCCACTGACGAAGCCAAATTGCATACAGTTGGTGAGGCATTTTTCGCTCTCTACCTCCATAGTGTACAAATTGTAAGAGAAAGGAAGAGGAATGCCGGACCCAAAATGCCCAGGGCTCGCCAGCTCCACTTGCTGTTAGCATTTTTAAGCAGAATGGCAGGCATAAATCATTCATAATCGGGTGGTGTCACCTTTAAATGGTTAATTCTCACAAAAGATAATGCAACTTATTAATGGTGATTGACAGTTTAATTAGGGCTTCCCACCCCCCTTATGTCACTTATCATTTGTGTGCTCGTCTGAGCAATTGATGTTCAATCGACAGAATAATCCTTAAAAGGTTGGTGTCAGGAGTTGAGAAGGCATGAGAGTATAATGCTGCTCTCCATCTTTTGCCATCCCTACAGCTGACATTTTACCTTTTCGGCTTTTAATAACCATGGCTTCTTTCGTTCCACACCACTGGGTTTACCTGCATCCAGATACTAGCTGTGTTTCCCCTTATATTCATTTTTAACAAGTGTCCACTCAAGCAGGACAATGGAGATGTAAATCAATTACATGGCTATGACCAACAACCCCTCAATGGCAGTTAAGTGGCGAGTGCTGGATTTAACAAGCTTTGCTTGAAGACCTGATATTATGTGGCATAACAACACTGCAGTGTCCAGCCAGTTTTGTGGACTGGGCATAGCTTTAGAATGAGCAATGCTATCTCACAGCTGGCATCGCTGCATTAACAAGGCATTAAAATGGGGCTTTTTTAGAGGGATAAGAGATCATAGAGTGGCTTTTTGAATCTTTTGATCATTTTTGAGATGGTGTTAAAATAAGAACATAAGAAGAGCATGCAGGATCAGGCCAGTGGCCTATCTAGTCCAGCATCCTGTTTTCACAGTGGTCGACAAAATGCCTGTGGGAAACCAGTAAGCAGGATTCGAGTACAAGAGCACTCTTTCTTCCTGCTGTTCCCAGCCACTAGTTTTCAGAAGCATTTAAATAAGAGAAAACTCCCAATACCTCCATGCTGCATGTTAGATGTGCAGTAAGTATCATTGCCATTATAAATTGGTGATATCCCAAACCAATTAAAAAAGAACCCATTTACTCAACTCCAGCCTGTTTCCGTATTCCCAACACAGTTGTAATTGCATGATAGTGATGAGTAAGTCTGTAGCTGCTGGCACTGCCCCCAGATCTTTCTCCCCTGCCATCCACATACTGGAGGGTGTGTGTGCCTCAAAAGGGATGGCCACTGTTCATGCACAGGTTCTTCCCTTTATTTGGAACTCTGAGCATGGACGTCCAGAGCACCTAATGTGGTGCTTTCCAGATGTTGGGAATCACATTGTTCATCAGTCCCAGCCAGTGTAGCCAATGGTCAAGAGTGATGGGAGCTGTAATCCAGCAACATCTGGGAGAACATGATCTTTCCTACCCCTAGACTTTCATATGCAGAGTCAACTTTGCAGATGTTTTCCCATCTGTGTAAGTGGTGAGCAGACAAATATGGTGGGAATGTGACAGTGGGCAGCACATCTAGTAGGCACAGTTCCACACTCTCACCCACCACATACTGCTACAGCTATGTCCAAATAGATTGTCCAAATAGGGCTTGTCAACATGGTTTACATCCCCACAGATGCTATAATAACTGATTTCTTACAGGCTCTCTCTGCATAAGGTAAATTTATATTTGCTGTGCATTCTTGCATCAGTGTAAAGTTAGTAGCCTTTAGAAAAACAACAACTGAACTTCAACTCCTGTCAGCCCCGGACATCAGAATAAGTGATCAGGGATGATGGTGGGCCGCAAGTTCCCCATTGCTGATTTATGATGTTAGAAGTTAAAAAAATAAAGTATATGAGATAACCAAGTTTACAGATGAAGCATCATTACCCAGGCAGTCTCCACACTTGATGACCGGGCAACAAAATGGCAGACGGGAGTCTGTCAAGTTAAAGTAATGCACACTGGAAGAACCACAGAAATAATGAAACTTCACATTCTGAATTGGCTGTGACTGCTCAGGGGTGGGGGGGGGGAGTGTTTCTAGTAGGAGGCACACTGCAAATGTCAGCTCTGAGCTGCATCAGTGAAAAGACAAATTCAGTGCTAGGAATTATTAGACAGGAGACTGAAAGCAAACAGCAAGTGTCACCATGCCATCATATAAATCTGTGGTGTACCTACGTTTGGATTACTGCTTGCATTTCCTCTGCTCTTTCTCTCAAAACAGGGTGCTGTAGAGTTGGAGAAATCACAGCAGTCCTCCCTGGGGGAAAAAACAAAAAACTAAAGAGCAAAGCTAAATCTTTCTCCCCATTTTAAATTTTTTTTTACTTATTAACCACTTGGATATTTACAAAAATACCAAAGTAGTTTACAAAATATTTATTGCATATGCAATAAAACAATATACAAGCAGCAATGAACTACAATTCCATACCTTCACAGTGGCCAGTAATGCTTAGGTGAACAAAGAAAAAGTCTTCAGCACATGGTGGAAACATAAAATTTTTGGTACATGCCTTATTGCTATGAGGAGTGTGCTATAACTCTAAAAGCCCTAATCTGGTTAGCTGAGTGGCTGATTTCGGAAGCATGTGGCAACACTTGGAGGGCCTCTTTGGATGATCTCAGTGACTGGGCTGGTCCGTAAGAGAGAAGGAAGTCTCCCAAGGAACTCCTGCATGAAATGCACCTTTGACTCATATTCTGTGTATACTTTCCATGTTTTGTTTCATGGGGCAGATTGGAGAGAAAATGCATATCCAGTCAGTCTGCACGTGCTACAGGCATCAAAATTTCGCTGTCATGAAAATCTGAAATAACTAGCTCATCAAGGAGTGAGGAACCAGATCTGCCTCCAGCTTTCTAAGTGCAAGAAGATTTTTATATAGAATAATTTTTTTACCCTACTGCTACTGCACTCTCGAATGGTGTAAACTCAACAGTTAGGGATTGTACCCAAGGATTTTTATGGCTCTAAAGAGGAACATGATCACGCTTTATAAAAGAATGAACAGCATTTAGAGAAAAAATGAGATAAATTGATTTCTTTCGGAACATTGGGTCATCCAGTCTAATTGTTTGGCAGTACATTTGGAGCAATGAAAAGAAAGTATGAAGTATTTGGTACAGGATGCACCAGTGGACAATCTTGTATGCTTTTTAAAAGGGGGCGTGTTGGACTTTCAATAAAAGTTCACTCTTCCTTTTAACCAGCTACACACACCATTTCATGCCCCCCCCCCTCTCCCTCACTCTGTTTTCTGCCTCCTCCTTTAGAGTTAGCATCCCCAAGTCCCTGGTTATGTGCAGTTCTTGTTGCTTTGTTTCCCCCCTTAGGGTTTGGATCCCCCCCCCCCCCGTTGAAGGGTGGGTTTTTTTTGTACTTTTGCAAATCTCTTGGTTCCCCTGAAGTCTGCTGATCCCTATCTCTTGTGTATTGGATAAGCTGTTTGGACTACATATAAAACAGCAGCCACAGCTGTAACTTTTGCTTGTTTGGGTTGAATTGGCTCAGTCTGAAAGTGTTGTTGTTGTTGTTGTTTGTTCTCGCACATATCTCAGGATTACCCCAAGTTTGCTGATACTTCTACAGCCCTCAGGAGAAATTTGCATTTTTAAGAATTCCATTTTCTTTCTACTCTGTGACCTCTCTGCTCCAATCTGTAATTCAGCTTCTGCGCCACTCTGTATAAAACAAACTCAAGGTTTCCCCAATCAATATAACAGGGAATCTAAAAAAGTTTATAACTTTTTGCCAAAGTGGATGAAATTTAGAGGAAGACGAGCCTTCTCTCCCAAGAGAATTAAACTTGCAAAATTGTTTCTGTCCAAGGCATATTTTATTTCAAAAACAAAAACAAAAGAAAAGCCTAAAGCTTCTTTATTTTCTGTCAGAATTTTACTCAATTTGCAGGCATGGTCACCTCACCCCCATGGCCATTTCAGAATGATACCTGTAGTGATTCTCCCACAAGGGCAGACTTAAATCATTTTGGTGTAGCTACAGTAGGGATCATATGGGGAATGGGTGGAAAAAGGAGTATGGAGAGGTTTCTCTATTGACTTGCATAGGGAAAGAAGACTTTTGACTTTTGCCTCAAGGGTCGTTGGGAGATGGGCCTCTGTCCTTCCATAGATTTTTTTGGGATACAATGGCAATCTTTCCATTGACTTGCATTGGGGAAAACATAGATCCACTTAAACACACACACACACACACACACCAATTTTAATCCCTCCCCCCAAACATTGTGAATGGAGTGCCTTGGGAAACAATTCACTGTGATGGAAAACTAGACCTGTCCATCAAAATGAAATATTTTGAAAAAAGAGACATTGCACATGCCTTTGCAAACCAAGAAAACTTTAATTAATTTTTTTTTTAAAAAAATGAAATATCCTCCCACCTCTCTCCAACTCCCTTCTTGATCCCTGGCTGATTTCCTAGTTGGCTTGGTTTTGGTAGCACATTTTATAAAAAGCCAAAGGCTCAGAGCCACTTAGAAGCTTTGGGAATTAGTCACCCCAGTTTGCCTTGCAACTTGTCCTGATGCACACCTCTAGCTGACAGATGGTAGATGATAGATATAGATAGATAGATATAGATATAGATATAGATATAGATATAGATATAGATATAGATTGCACACATTCTACTTACTCATTAGTACAATGCCTATGGAGGACAGACTTATCAACAACTTAATTGTCATGGTTTAAATATATTCTCAGTGTTCAGAGGCAGGAAATCTCTGGATATATATGCTGGAGACAAATAACATAGGATGGCTTTAAATGACCATGCTGTATTTGTGAACTTCCCAGAGACATATGGCTGGTCACTGTTGGAAACAAAGTGCTAGTTTGGATCTGATCCAGCAAGGTAATTATTGTGATCTTAAGCAGAAGGTGTTTGTTTGTTTGTTTGTGTGTTTTTTTTAAAGATAGATGAATGACTAAGACAAAAGCGAAATGATTGGAAACCGTGACCCTGAAATTTGCTTTCCCAAAGGCATACAAAACTGCAGTAAGTAGTGCTCTGGAAGTAAGCCATTTATTTAAGTAGGGCTACTCATACATGCCACTCAGCATTAGGAAGGAAGGTCCATTTAAAGAAGAAGAAGAAGTAATTCTTGCCAGCAAATAATAAACTCAGTGGGGAAAATAAATCTATGACTCGTTAACGTTACAACACAAAGTGTTCATTAACTTCAGCAAGAGGTGATTCTGAGGGAAAGTGTTACTCTCTTCTAACGTGTTAAATAAGCAATCACACTAGGCAGGTGGTGGGCAGAGATCTATGTGTTTCCATTAGTCAACAGGTAATTTCCTGGTGGGAAATAAGATATGTTTTCCCCCCAGATAGTCAGATACACAATTTGTTATGCTAGATTTATAACTGTAGTAAGTTATTTGGTATGCTGGGACCAGTTATCAGACTTGTATAGCAACAAAATTGTGCCTGCTTATAATTATATAATGACTATTGCTCCCAGACTAGCTTTAAATTGGTCTGACCATTTTATCGTGTTGTTGTCCTCATATAGCAGTTTTACGTGCTCGCCCTCATGCTAAGCGATGTGTGACAGCTGTAGTTGTTGCCTAGCCAAGATCTGAACTATTTTAAGGTAGCAAGGCAAGTTACTGAAGGTGTAGGGATGTGTGTGTGTTGGAGGGTATGGAGTTATGTGTTCCTCAAGCCAAGGAGATACTATACAACATGTAGAAGACATCTCAAGGCAGCCCTGTATAGGGAAGTTTTTTTAAAATGTTTAATGTTTTATTATATTTTAATGTATGTTGGTAGCTGCTCAGAGTGACTGGGCCAATCCAGTCAGCTGGGTGGGGTAGAAATATAATAATAATAATAATAATAATAATAATAATAATAATAATAATAATAGGACATTCCTATTTTCATCAGAGGAATGTTGGAGTGCGAGCAGTATGATAGTTGATTCCTAAGAATAATAAAACAATACATTTTTATTTCAAAGATTAAAGATTAAGCATGCCAAATCTAATCCTCTCAGAATACAGATGTTCAAGTTATTCAGAATTTCATGGTTTTTATTTTTATCAGCTCCAGCTCCCCACCTCGGGTCTGGAATTGTTTTGTTTCTCACCAGCTATTTCGAAAACGATGCAGCTATGCTGCAGATGATAATGCGTGGCCCTGAACTCCTGCCACTAGCTTATTCAGTTTAAATTGGGTATGTCTAGATGTGCATCACAGCTCACTTAAACCACATACTCAATTTCATATTCACACTGTTTTGCAGCTAAATTGATCGCAGCCTCCAATGTGAGGTTTTATGTACCATGTTCCCATTTCCGGGATAAAGGCAAAGAGCAAAGATTAATGCTAAAGGAGACTTGGAAGCTAAATAATTAAGTATGTTTGTGTCGTGTTTTTTGTACTATCCAGAATTAATTAGGACAAGATTCTTTTAATCAGTCTATGGCACAAAGTCCTGTTTCTATTTTGTGCCTAAAGTCGTCGCCCCCCCCCCCGCAATATTTTTTTCCAAAAGAACCCCATCATCATTTGCACTGAGGATTTCTTAAATTGCTTCCCAGCAGCACATTTTAAGCAAGCATGTTCCAAATTTAATTCTAATCCATTGCTTTTAACTATTTTTAATTGTTGTAACCCCCCCCCCCACCGAGACCTGCTGGTGAGGGTGAGTAATAATACCAGTAGTAGTAGTAGTAGTTATGGTAATAGTAATAGTGCTGCATTTAGGGAATGCCCTGAAGTGGCCAATATGGCTTTAACTTTGTTGTTTCATCTGGATCTTATGGTCTGGTTCCATGGCATTGCAAATGACAGTGTGTGCTGCTTCAGCATGAATTCAATCTGGTCCCATAGGAATGAGGTGGAGCTACATTTTTGCCTGCTCCAGCGTGGTCCTCTTTTGAGTAGTTTTATATAAGCATACCTGTTCCCCTTTCCTCATTGGGGTGCATTTGGAATTTGATCCTTAGAATGCTATTCTGAAATTATTGTAGCATCTTGGATGCTACTTCAGCATGACTGTTCCTCTAGTAATTACTTTTGATGGGTGGCCACATGGTAGAATCAAATGATGTGAGTACTTTGCATGCTAACACCACCTCTTCCATAGTGCAAAGTTCCTGAGTCTCTTACATGTTGCCACACATAGTATCCGTCCTTCATCTCCTTTTTACCTCCCCCACCCTAAGAATCTTGGCAGTATTTTCTTGACATCTCTGTCTTTATTACTATATGACAGCTATTATTGTGAGTGATGTTCTGCTAGTCTTTCAGAACACACTTCCTTTAAAATGGGCTGCCAGAGTTAAAGGTATGCTTATTTTACTTACTTTTTGGTAAATACTTAGCACTGTGGATGTTTTCACTGGAAAATATTTTAAGCATCCTTGATCAAATAGCAAGGTACAAATTAAATATATAAAATTAATGAAGTTTAAGTAATATGAGCTCAAAAAGGGAGGAAATCTATTGGTCTGCCCATGTATCTAATTAAATAATTAAATAATAATAATAATAATAATAATAATAATAATAATGATAATAATTTATTTATACCCAACCAAATCTGGCTGGGTTTCCCCAGCCACTCGGGTGGCTCCCAATAGAATATTAAAAACACGATAAAACATCAAACATTAAGGGCTCTACTCAGTATAGGAAGCTATTGTCATGGGGTGAATTATTGGAAAACATCTGGCTGAGGAACTGCCCATGGCTGAGTTAGAGAAAAGGTAGACAAGGAGCCTCATTAAGGAGTTTATGCATGGAGGGTTGAACCTTTGACTCCTTTTTTTTTTAAAAAGACCCAGGTATTCTCTCAATCTGGCGCTAAACAGATTTGAATGGTGTCAATAGAATTGATTTCAGTGGAATGACTTTCCAAATTACAGTGCTTAGAATTGGCATATTAGTCATATGTGTTCTAATGAGATATGAAGTGAGATGTTGGTGTCAGTAAAAGGTACAGACAGCATGGTGTAGCCAGGAGGAATATGTGAACAGCTGGAAGAAGCTGGCGAAGAGAGCAGTACATATCATAGTCAATAACTGGGAACAAGAAAAGTCAGAACTGGGAAATGTTTACACTAAATATTGATAGCTGCTTTCCTTGCAAAAATCTGTATTCCTCTAAAAATGGCTAGGGTGTGAGGAGGATTTGAAGTGAGAATGCAAAGTGGAAAACAGATGTCACAATGGTACCTGAGAAATTTTTGCAAGACAGGAGAAAGTGCACCATAGGGAGAAAGGAATGGAAATTCCAGCAAATGTTGAGAAGGCAAATCAATCTGAAATTGGATTCCCTGAACCTGGTGCGATATAGACTATTTGGCCTGTGGTATGCTATCATTACTTTCAAGTCACAAATTGGCAGCCATCATTCTGAGTACAGACAACAAGCGCAAGAGAAGAAATGTTTCTAGGCCATCAACACTTGAGCAGCAGGTTTCTTATAAAATGTTCAGCAACACAGAGTCTTCAAATTCAATTCAGACTGGGTTCCTTGCTATGTATGCCTGAGTTTCTAATGAACATGCTTGAATGAGTAGACCTCTTGACTCCCATTAATGCCGCACATCACACATTTGTGATGAAGATAAGCACTGATTCACCTGGCATATCTAGCTGCTACTTAAACATAACATCCTGCTTATCAGCAAGCCCAATAATATTATTGCTGAATACTAAGTACATGTCAATCCACTTCTTAACTTTCTAGCTCACAGCTGCTCCAATTACACAACATGATAGCTTGGAGGTGGCGGTGGGAGAAATCCCTCTTTTACTATTTTTCAAAACTCTGACTGGTACTCTGTAATGCAAAAGTTGGGGAGAAAACACCACTCTGAGATTGGCTGCCGAATCAGTGCCTGCAGAGGTGCCAGAAAAAGTGGTGCAGTGGGAGGAATTGGAGACATGTGAGAACATGCAGGAAAAGCTTTGTGTGTGCAGGCACCAGAAGAGCAACTGGTTCCTGCTTAATGAGGTGAGATTTTGCTCCTTGGGCACCCCAAGATGGCCTTGCAGATTGGAGACCACTTCCTTTACTGGGTGCAGCCCTTAAGCAGGCTCCAGCAGCAAGGGTCCCATGGATTTGGGGGGAGAGAGCCACTGAAAGGGTTATCTGCCTTTGTTTGGGCCCATGAAGCATTCAAGAGATGTTGGGAGTAAGCAGAGAGGGGAATTCCTAGTTCCCAGTTTGGGTGGGCTGGCCCAGCTGGTCCTAAAAAAAGTGCTCCCAGATGAAGATTTGTGGCAGGACTTCTGTAGTTTGCAGGACTTTTGCAGTTTGAGGCAGGGGAGGAAGTGGATTGGCCCAGGGGCAGCAAGAGGAAGAAAGACAAAGAGGGAAGCTCTTGTGGTGATTATGCTGTAAACCCCTCCATTGTAGGCTCATTGAAACCCCTGGAATCGTGCACCACTTGGAGATTGGGGTGGCATGCAACAGTTTCTTATTACCCAGTTACAGAAAGCATGTTTCTGGTTAAGCTTGGTTCCAGAAGACTTTCACATGCCATCCTGTATGTGTATGTGTGTGTAGGGGAAGGATATTTTTATAAGGCAGGGGATATCCCTTAGGGGTCCCCCCTTTTTTCTACTTCTACCATCAGTTTTCATGAGGCATGCTGCCTCTTGCTTTTCAGTAGTCCTGTTGTGGTTGCATAGCTACCACAAACCCACATCTGACTTCATTATCAGTATATACGACACAGGTTTTCAATCTGCATTATTAACTTTATAAGGACGTTTCAGAAGTTAATAATAATTGCTTTAATAATTGGTGTGGACCACCACTTTACCAATGGTTTGCTAGGTGTTGTCCTAGTCAAGATTTCCCTTCAGTTAGTAGATTGTCTTGTGGACCAGAGGGAAATCGGTTGTCGTTCAGTACTGTGAATTTTGTTTTTCTTTTACTTTTTCTTGCACAAAAACCCTAAGCTACTTTTTAAGCTCAGATCATGGTCATTATACAACTGTAGTAAAGTGCCATATTTTTCTGTCTATAAGACACCCCATGTATAAGATGCCCCCTATTTTGGGGGGCTCAGATTTAAGAAAATGGGAAGAGATGTATCTGTGTATAAGACGCCCTCTAATTTTTAACATTATTTTTTAGCAAAAAAACCCCTAGTCTTATACACAGAAAAATACGGTGTATTGTTCCTGGACCCAAATGAGGTAACAGATGGATGTAGCCCACAGATAGGAGAAATCACAAGAGGGGGGAAATCAAATACAGATTGATTTATAGGCAATGGATTCAGCAAATTACCTGTTTACCACCCAACAAATATATTATCTTGCTATAATAGTGAGTTGTCTGCAAGTTATGCTATCATTCTTTAATTTCACTAACTGTAAATATAAAAACAGATGCAATGAACTCTGAATTATTTGATCAAGTCCAACAGATCCTGCAGTGTCAGGCAGCCATTACCAGTGTGAGTCGTGGAAAATAAACCAGTTGTGGTTCCATTTCTCCAGTGTCGTATGAACGGCGGCATTTTTGACCTTTTGTCACTTGCTTTGGGTGAGATACTTCATCAAACACCAAGCTGAAATTGAGATAAATTAAGTCATCTGCTCTTCCTCTCTCTGGTAACTTGGTTACTCCATCAAATAATGTAAATGCTTTGGGACTATAGGCAGTCTGTAATTACTTGATGTTTGTTCTCTGTGTGACTGTCTTCAGTTGCATTTTAAAAAATGCTTAAAATTGACTTTATTTTATGCAGTAATCAAAGTGCAATATTATGTTCAATTTCTAGGATATTTCCATAATGGAAAAAATAAGACCTGTGGTTTTTCAGGATCCTTTCTTCCTTGTGACAGTTATCTAAGGTCACCTAGCACACTGTTGGCACAGTGTAAGCGCATGATAATAGCAGTAATGTTTAAAATGTTTCCTTAAACACAATTTTGGCCTTTTGTAGAACTGTTCCTATTTAAACAGCTGCTGTATTTTCAGCTGTGTTCCTTTTGTCCTGGGTATAATTGCAGGGATGTTTTCAGTACAAGGCCTGACATAGGAGATGAACTTTGAAAGTAAACAGAAATCCAGTTTGCAAAGCTAAAATAATCAATTTAAATTTTAATTAGCAGCAGCAGCAACCTGGGCTTATGGTAGAGTCATATATTTTATGTTTCCTTTTATATATATATATATATATATATATATATATATATATATATATGTTTCATTTGTTTTATACAAAAATATATAATTAAATCTTAACCTCCTAGATACACTATATTTTTTCTTGACACTTGCACTAGGATCCTAACAATGTTTACTCAGATGTATTATTTCCAGGTTTCATGCAACATTCTCCCTGGTACCTGTGCACAGTCTTGGGCTGAACTCCTCTGAACACTCAGTACAGTGGTACCTCAGGTTACATACGCTTCAGGTTACATGCGCTTCAGGTTACAGACTCCGCTGACCCAGAAATAGTACCTCAGGTTAAGAACTTTGCTTCAGGATGAGAACAGAAATTGTGCTTCGGCGGTGCAGCGGCAGCAGGAGATCCCATTAGCTAAAATGGTGCTTCAGGTTAAGAACAGTTTCAGGTTAAGAACGGACCTCCGGAACGAATTAAAGTACATAACCCGAGGTACCACTGTAGAAGTAAGAATCATGGCAGACAGTGAGGTGTTTATTTATCATTAGAAATATGTTTTTTTATCCTGATTTTATTCATTTTATCCGGGCAGCTTATAATAAAATTTCTTTTTTTAAAAAAAACCACTCCAATTTATTTTCAAACATTAATTTTCATTTACCAAAATCAATTTAATTAAGGACAAAAGTACATAGCTCATTTTGCATTAAGCATCTCTGAGGCCAACAGAGAGTGGAAAAGTCTCTCTGGGGTGTGATTACCACCACCAACACCACCTACCAGGGTGAGGTCATAAAGCCTAACCTATCTCACAATGTGGTGAAAATAAGAGAAAGAGAAGAATCATATCCCCCATCCTGAACTGTTTGGGTGAAGGGTGGGTTAAAAGGGCCTAAATAGATAAATATGGCTTTAAAGTTCAAAACCAGCATCCTGCATGTGGCCTTGGAGCTAACAAGGAATCAGTGCAGTTGACAAGCAATTTTTCAAATGTACTCTGACCTTACCAATGCAGTTGGCAAATTCATTGCTATAGTCAGGGCCAGATTAAAGATTGGGCTAATAAGGCACTCAAGTGTCATGACTTCTGCCTCAGAATCCCAGTGATAGCCTGAGGACAACTCAGATTCAGATGACAGAACAAGCTGTTGACTTGAGAGGAAGCCCTCAACACCTCTTCTACGTTGTCCTGACATGGCAGTGTGATTCTCCCATGGTTGTCAAGGTTTGAGGATGATTCCTCTAAAGCTACTCCTACTCCACAGCCACACCAGAGGATGCAGTGGTAGAATCAATTATGGACCATTTAAACTTGGCATACAGCTCTCTCAAGGAAGTGGAGCCACCAAAAAGGGAAGGCCATGGCAGCCTCTTTAAGTCTTCAAATGCCTCTACTCATTGGTGGGGACAACATTTTCCTCAGTTGGCAGGAGGAAACCCTGTAGGAACTGTTCAGGGCCTGGTTTGGAATGTCAGAGGCTCTGGCAATCAACCTGCCTTAGAAGAACACAATACATATTTTTTCATCTGAGGGATGAAAACATCTAGTTTCCCAGCTATAGTTTCCCAGCTAGGTGACCATTAGCCATTCCCAGATATTCCTGTAAAGATGGGAGGAATCTGGGGCCAGAGTCTGGGGCAAAAAAAAGTTTGAAAAAATGAGTATGGTAGGTAGGTTATCTTTGTGTAAAGATTTTCACTTTGACTTGAATACAGTTATTAAATAAATACTTTGACTTTATGATATATTTATATATTTATGCAGTATGTGACACATACTATTTAGGCCCTTACTTTCTTTTATTCTTGGTTCCCCCATATATTTTACCTGAGTCTAGCTATAGTATGCAGTGGTTCATGCTTCAAAGGGATTTAGAAAGTAGTTTCTTATTAATGCATCACAGCAGTCAATGACTTGAGGTTACGAAGACAGCAGACCTTCCATGTTGTTTCATGATGTTGCTGAAGTTTGTAATTTACAGTTCAAAACAAGACACTCAGGAACACTTGCGGTCAATCCAAGGTAACATTGCATCTCTTCCTTAGCTCAGCTAATAATCTGAGCCACAGAAGCTCACCCTCCTTTCCCAAGTCACTCATTTTCTCACTTCCCAAAAGCCATTTACTCCCCTCATCCTTTCTCCTTGCCTGGCTATGGCTGCAGCAACAAAAATGGTGAAGTTTCTCCCTTCCCTTATGCATGGATTATTGGTTATTGCTGCTGGAGCAGGAACACCAGTGATCTTAGGAAATGCCTCTAATATGAAGAGAGGGGAGACTTGTGATAAGAAGTTTGAATGGCTGTGGAGGTGGAAGATGGGGACTTATGGAACTGGATGATATTAAACACACCTTAGGTTAGCTGCACAGTCTTCTGCCTACTTCCAGGAAAGTGTTTAGGACTTCTGCTCTAATGCTGTTTATTATACTTCCGCTCACAGATCTTAGTAGTCACTCCACCCACATTTTTGTTTAGCAAAGGTTGAAACAGTGTGCTTTGCCAAATTAATATGAAGTTGCTAAACCTATGATGGATGCTCCTGCGCTATGCAAATATAAGGGCACAGCCAGTTGCCAAACATATCCAACTGCAAAATTCATGTTTGCAATGATAGGTGAGTAACCCAGCTTTGCTAAAATGAAAGTCAACATTTATATTTTATAGGCTCTTTGCTCTAAATGAAATGCCTAAATCAACACCTCCTTATTGCAGCCTTTATTGATATAACTTTATGATGGAAATAAATAAATCCTATTCTGAAAATAAACATTGGAATAAAAGAAAATTGTATTTCTTTAGAAAAAGGGTTTTGATCCATAACCCTTTATTAAGTAGGTTTTAAAGAAAGTTAAGCCTTACTTGCAAGGGATTTCGAAGAGACAATTGAGCAAATAAAAATCCCTTATGCCCCAATAGGGTACAATAAGAAGCCCTGAGAATGAGGGAGGAGTCTACACTGCGGTGTCTTTTCATATCAGTATTACCTAAGACATTTTGCTGCCTGTAGGAAGGACAAGATGATGCTGTTTTCCCAACCCCTGTTCCACATTCAGAAGCCCAGTTTAACTGACTGTTGACTCTTACTTCAGCTCTGGTGGTAGGATAGCAGAGGGCAGTAAGCTAGCTTAGGGGGTACGGAGCAAGCTGTATGAAACACACACAGCTGTGCCCTCCCAGAGGCAACTGCTTCTCTCTACCTAATAGTAGAGCCTGCCTTGTCTCCTGGAAGCTGAGATGAAGCTAACATAGACAGGAGCCACAAACATGGGCTCCCAGGTGTCTCATGTTAACCTGGTAGCATGGAAGCAAGGCATGTTACAGCAGCATTCAACCTGAAGAAACACTGAATGGGTTCAATCAGTGGGCGCAACATGTAGAGTATTAATTTGGTGGAACTCCTGCTGTTCCCACTGGATGTATCTTTAAAACCATTTATTTGCTGGACAGGTTGGGTGGTTCCTGACTGTTTACTATTTGCAGATGGGCTTCAATCACATGCAGGGAAATTCAAGTTATGCAATTAAAGTTGATTTGGTGCTCTTTTGCAAAAAGCCCAATTCCTCCAAAAATGGGATTTTTTTAAATGGGAAAACACACTAGACCAGAGCTTTCCAAACTCTGTGTTGTGACACATTAGTGTGTCAGCTGCAGTGTGTAGGAGTGTCGCATGAACACTTCCCGTGCTCCTCCTGGGGCTGGAAAGGGGTTAGTTTAACCTCCAGTTTGCTAGTAAAACTGAATTACTGTGTCACAAAATGATGCATGTCTAAAATGTGTGTCACCAACATGAGAAGTTTGGAAAGCTCTGCACTAGACAGTTTAGGATGGTTGCTTGACACAACATCATTTAAGCTCACCTCAAATAAATCAGAATGAATTCTCAGTGAAGAGCTGACATCACCTTGCCTTGCAACAAACTTTGGGCAAACAAATCAGGATGAATGTGCAATGAACAGGTGACTGACATCTGCATATTTATTTAGTACTTAATAAAATTCAGTTTAGCCCTTTGCTTTGGTTTACACTCCTCTATCCATTAATGCCACATAATAACAAAACATGCTGCTTGCTTTCTGTGATCTGTTACTACATGTGATATTCCCTGTACGTGATAAATGGTGTTTCTATTATTGTTGAGCATCTCGGTTTTATGATTAATTGTTATTAATAGAATTATAAACTAACCTGTGACGTGTACCTTAAAGATGAAAATTTATTGTGGAATGTGATTTCAGGGTCTACAGCAGGCTTCCTCAACCTCGGCCCTCCAGATGTTTTCAGACTACAATTCCTATCATCCCTTACCACTGGTCCTGCTAGCTAGGGATCATGGGAGTTGTAGGCCAAAAACATCTGGAGGGCCGAAGTTGAGGAAGCCTTGTCTGCAGCCTACTTTGTCAGATTCATGAAACGTTCTGTAAGGTGGTAGAGATATATTGGTACAATTGAAGGAAATAATTTGCACCTCCTTGTAAGCAATGATGATGCTGATGATGACAATGATGATAAATTTGCTCCATTAGTTGGATGGCACATAAACAGAATAACGGGATGATAGATCCCTGCTCTAAGAAGCTTAGTTTCTAAAATTGAACACAGAGGAGGTATCAGTGGGTAGTAAATGTGAAGAATGCATTTAGCTTGGTTGAATATAGACATAGTTTTAGTAGGGTATGAGGAATAAGGAATACTGCCAAATTCTTCATGGAAAATGTTAGTTTTCAGTCCTCCTATACAGAAACTTGACCTCCAATTTCTCAAAAGATTTCCTCCCCTGTGAACGAGGCTTCTATTTTTTCCTCTCCTTCATTTTCTGTGAGCTTTCAGATTTCTTCAGAATTTTAGTGGATGTGAGCTTGCTTTATTATTGCGAGGTGGCTAAGAATGGTGTTTGTTTCCTTTCCTTAAACATTTCTCAAGCACCGTAAGATCTGTGCATTCACTGATTTTGTTTCCATCTAGTTCAGTATTGTCTACACTGACTGGCAGTTCCTTTCCAGGGTATCAGGCGGGGCCTCTGTCAGCTCTGTCTGGAGACAACCTTCTGCACACAAACAGATGCTATACCACTGAGCTACAGTACTTCCCCAAGTTCAGGACTGGATTTCTGCTGGATTGAAGAGTAGACAGGAGGCCAGTATATGTATTTAAGAGAAAGCACAGTAAACATTAGAAGTGTGCAATCTTATTTGAGTGTGGAGACCGATTCCCACTTTTGCCACAGCATGTCCCTAGACCTTATTGACTGCAAATGCATCTGAAAATCAGCAAAAGGTTTCTACAGTAGCCTCCCATGTTTAGGGATTTGTGCCCTACATAGCTATTTTTCTTGCTCAACGGTCTCCTATTCTCATTCACCTATAAACTGCTTTTTCCCTTGTTCTACATTTGTCATGACTTCTTTTCCCAAACATCTTCCAAATTCTGCAAAAGCACAAGTATTACATAGCCCATGAGGCATTCATAAGGAACTTGTATATGCATATGCGTAATAGACATATTTACATACATAATTTTGGCTTCGTTAAGTTATTTTGTATGTAGACATGGAGCTTTTAAAAAAAATGTCTCAGAGCTTGGGTTCCCTTGGCATATGGAGTTGGGATTTCTTTGGCAGGCTGTATGAATAGCCCTGCATGGAATACTGCTGGGTGGGTACCGTAATACCTTGTCTCCTTGCTGTGCAATTGACGGAAAAAGTTGCCTCTTGTGGGACTAGTAGAGAAATACAACAGACAGTGACATTATTATTTTAAGATTATTTGTTTGTATTCTAATGATGCACAGACTGTGCACAGTTTGGGGGCTAGGCAGCTAATATAGAAATGCAGAATGAGGAAGGCTGCTTATTTAAATTGGCTCTGTTCCAATTCTGAACAAATTACTATTGTCTGTATTGAGACATTTAAATTATTTTGCTAATATACCGTTATATAGTGGTGGTTTTCTAGACCTTTATTCTTACACATATTACTGTTATTTCTGATATATTCAGATAAGACTGAGGTTCTGTTTATTGTGACCTAAGGCAACATGCAAACATTGCCTCCATGGATGGGAGGCAGGGGTGTCTGTGCCAGTCCTGCCCCCAGTGTCCCTATGTGCATCTACCCACTGTGGCCCCAAGTTTCCTCATGTTGAGTGGTGAAGGTCTGTGTGGGGTTTTTACTCAAGTTTGCTTGAACACTATTACAATGCCTTGTGTGATCGGGCACTTTATAGGGCAGAGGGTTCTACTCGCATTTGCCTGAATACAACATCTTGTTCAACTGGGGAACCTGTTTTATGAAGTCCCCTAATGTGTAGATGATTCTGCTTGCTTTGAATCAAGTAAAAGCATCCTGCAAACCTTAACATCAAATTATTGAGGCAATCCACATAGGGATGTGTGCCTGTGGAGACAAATGTTCCCACATTTAAACATTGCATGTTCTGGCAAAGACCTCCTGAGAACTCAACTCAGCAGCTTTGGAATGGTGTTAAATCCAGCTCTCTATATGTATGTTGAAATGTATTCCATAGCATAAAGTATTTTTAAGCAAGTTCAGTCACCAGCTCTGTAGCTCTTCTCAAAAGAACCTAATCTGTCCACAATTATTCATGCTCATCCAGATTAGTTTACAGTAGGAGTACCATTGGCTATGTTGACTAAGGCTACTTGGAGCTGGAATCCAACAACATCTGCATTGGCTACCCTTGGATTACAGTACAGGCAACTCCTCATTTTGCACATGGTCAATGCACATGCAACTGTGCACACCATTTTGGGCACCAGAAGAGGGCAGTACTGGATGGGGCAGAATGGTGGTGAGGTGAGCTTACACATGCTTCGTTGACCTGGAACATAACCCCTGCATAACTGTGGGGTGAGGGGTTGCCTGTAATGCACTCTACATTGTCTATGAAGACTGTCCAGAAATGTCAGCTGGTTCAAAACACAGCTGCAAAATGGTTAACTGGAACAAGGGAGAGGGAACTTTTATTGTCAACACTTAAAGTACTTCACTGCCTACGAGTTTGTTCCTAGGCATGATAGAGTTGTACTGGTTTTTTACCTTAAAAGCTTTACTTATGTGAAGAACTACCCCCTCTCAGTTAGAGGCCTAGGTCAACTTCAGAGCTGAGGTGGGTGACTACCAGGGATGGAGTATTCTCAGTGGAGTTGAAAAGCTGGGTGCAGCAGAACTGCATTCAGCTGGTGGAATTCTGCTTTGGTTGTTTTTACGTGTCAGCTAAAAACTGTTTCCCCTGCCTGTTTGATAAACGTAATTTAATTACATGTCTCTATTCTTCCTGGCATTTATGTACCACCCAAAGGGATTATAAATCTAATCCATATCAACCTCTCCATGGATTAAAACTGTTCTCTGTGTAGCTTTCCCACTAGATACTGCATAGACATCTATAAGGAAGGGGTCAATTTGGCTCTAGTGCCTCAGATGTGCAATACCACCCCCAAAAAATATTCATCTGGTGTGAACATCATTATCCTGTAGGGACCAGACAAAAAAAACCATTTGTATTCACATAGACATTTTAAATTCCACCAGTGGCCTATATTGCTGCTTGCTCTTTTATTCTGTTGTTTTATTGCATTGTATTTTTCCCCACTATGTTTTACTTTTATGGTTTTGATGTGACCCATCCTAGAACTGGGAAATGAAAGATGATTTGTGAACAAATAAAGAAATACCTGCTGCTAAAAGCCTTGCTTTTGTATTATTTGTAATTTATTCTATTTGGTTTCTTGTTTTTGTTTTAGAAACTGAAAACTCTTGATTAATTGAGTACTGCTGTTTTATTCTGGGTATGTTACTGATTTTGTGCATTCTTTGTGTTTGCTTTTATGGCAACTGAGCTGTGAACACCTTCGGAACTGCCATTGAAATGTGAGGATCAATGTTTAAAATAAATAAAGCATTCCAATATTTCCAATGTTCAGGCTGTGAGCGTCATTGCTCACATAGCCAAAACATCATGCCAGAGAGGTATCAGCAGGCTTTGGGGAACCCCAAAACTCACATAAATACTATCAATCTTTAGCAGGTAAAACTTAAGTGGGTGCAGGGGTGAGCTCCCAAACAGTGCAGTGAAGACTTGAATGTGCCTGTGGCTACAGAATGCTGCCTGGGGTCAAAACTGGGGACAATGGGAACATAATGGAGAGGCTGGAATTCTGAACAGCGAGCACTTCATGCCACAACACTTCGTTGCAGCTCCCACTTGTAACATGGGAATAACAATACGAACTGGCATAGAGCAGCAAAGCAATTGCTGCATCAGAAGCCCAGCTGTCTCTGGTTAGCTGATGGTGGGTTCTGGCCTCCCTTTTATTTTGATTTTGCTTTGATTTTGAGTGTTATATATTTTCCTTTAGAGCCTCTTTGGGAGTCTCTATATTAAGCTGTATAAGCTAATGTGAAACTGACAGAAAGACCAATTTTAATGCCACAATATATGGCGTGAATCTGGGCCATGAAACATAGCTGCAGTAGCCACTGACATGCATTTTGAAGTAGGGAAGAAGCCTAACTTGGCCTGCAGGACAAAATGTCCCAAGTGTTGCACTGTCTGAGTTTGGAGACTATCTCTATACAATGTTGCTGAGAAATTGAGATTAGAAGGGAACTGTCTGCATGTCTGCATACTCCAAGGATGATAGGAGAAATTCATTAAAATGGTTGTGTTTTGTAGTTGAAGATATTTACTGCAGCAATATAAATGTCAAACATGACAGTCAACTTCAGAAAGTGCCCTTGGTGATTTATTGATGCACAATTTTAAATTTCCTTTTTACAGAAATTAAAATGAAGGGCTTCCACTCTTCAGTCCACCCTTATCAGATGCTTTCCCCTTTTGCAAGATGTTGAATTGTAATTTTTAGGTACACTTGTTCTACCTAACACACACTGGAAAAGCATTTAAAAGGTACTGGAAAAAGCAACAACTCTGCTCAGTGAAGTCCCAGACAGAAATAAATACTCATAATCCATGTGGCTTTGCAACTCACACTCTTTTTGATGGTTAAAATGGCACATATTTAATTCTTTCGATGTTTTCCTAACTTGCCTTTCATCATAAAGCCAAGCCCAGAAAAAGGTAATTTTTTAAAAAAATGAGTTAGACCACATCAGTAGCAGTCATAAAACAGGGGCTGCTAAAACATCCAACAAATCAAGCAAAACATTAAACAAATACAAAACATTAATACAGCGTAAATCCGCAGAGCAGCTGGCTCAGAGGTCAGCAACCATTTGGAAGTCTGGGGGATAGTTTGCAAACTGGAGCTGCTGTCATGGGTACCCCATCCTCGCTGGAACCTGTTCTGTTGGCTTCAACAGAATGCCAGAGGGTGCCATTGTGGGTGCCAGAGGTGGAGACTAGGGAAGCCCTTTGCAGGCACAGGTGTGACTCTTGAGTGCTGCATTAGTGACCCTTGCCAGTAATACCTCTGGGTTGGGAGTGTTATACAGGTGGGGAATCACAAAAGAGAGAAGGCCCTTTCCTGGGTTACCATATAGCAAATCTGCAGCACAACTGGACAGGCCTCTCTTCTGATGAACTCAGATTGCTCTCTTATGGCAGATGTTCCTTCAAGTATTTAGATCTAATTGTATAAGACTTTATATGTCAATAGCCAGGAATGGCTAGGAATGTCAGAATATGATCAGGAAGAACAAGTTTCAAATCCCCAGTCAACCATGAAGCTTATTGGGTTATCTCGGGCCAGTTAGTCCCTCAACCTAATCCATCTCACAACCTTAATACAGGATACAGTGTAAATGGGGAAAATCAGGTACACCAACTTGAGCTCAATGGAGGAAAGGTGGGATATAAACATAATAGTAAACAAACAAATAATATTTAGCACATTGAATTTGGCTCTTTAGCCAATCAGCACACAGTGCTCTTCTTTCAAAATCTGCATTATTTTATCTTAATACTTTGAACCACTCAGCAACCCAGTCACTACATTTTGTACTAGCTGCAGCTAAGAAACCCCACAAAGAACACTACTGTTAGTTAGCAAGATGAGAAGTTATCAGGGCATGTGTCACTGTGGCATAGTGTGAAGCAGTCAAAGATGGCAGAAGGCACAGTTAGACACTGAAGATACCCTCCAGTGAGTGCACTGACAACATATATGCTCTTTCAAGGGTAGTGCAACTCTGTCTAGAACATGTCATGTACCTGAGAACCACCAAGGCCTAAGACATATGTCTTGCTGGAACCTCCCCAGGCATTGCATCAAGCCATTGTTATCCCAGATTTTCCAGTGCATTTAGGGGAGTTCAAATCACACCAGTGTAAGCTGGCCAGATGAAATTATAGAGCTTGTGTACCTCTAATATTTGTGTAGAAAGCTGGGTAGAATAGTTCGGCTGAAAGTCTGAAATTATTAAAGATGCACGAGCCCTGGCCTCTTTTTTGCTTGACCACCCAACACACATGTACATGTACAACCAGTCAGGAAGTCCCAACACTCCAGGGATATAGTACCAGTGTTCAGGGCAGTAAATGCTAAACTTGAATTCAGTTGAATAGCGACACCAAGGGAACAGAGGAGGGAAAAGAGAATGTAGCTGCTGGATGCAAAAATGAGGGAAGAAGACATTGTATAAGGAAGCAGCGTGAGTATATGTCTACTCAGAAGTAAGCTGCATTGAATTAAATGGGACTTACTTCCACAGGTATACATAAAATTCAAGGGGAAGAAACAAGGATAAATAGGCTGATTCAGTGTGCTGCTTTAGAGGATCTTTAAGATCTGCAAGACTTTGAACATGTGGAGTGAATATCGTACACGTGCCTGCCTGTCTGTCTGTTTGTTTGTTTGTGTGCATGCTGCTGTTTGCCCATAGCAATTTTGTGTGTTTGCAAAATGGAGAGAAGAGTCACAGGCCAGTTGAAAAGCTATTACCTGGAATTGACAAATGCATGGAGCTGGGCTTGTAAAACCTTATTTTTGTCCAGTAAAAAGATTAATGAGACGTTTGAGAAACTGATTCTCTGTGCTGAGGTAGAGTGTATTCCAGCCTCTAGATAATACAGAAATCAGTTATATTTGCTAAATTTCTCTTTCCTGCTTTTCTCAGTTATGGATAGTGCCGATTGCTGTTGTTTTATAGCTTTGGTTAATGTGTTTGCAAATTGCAATGAAGGCATCTGAGGAAATTACTCCATACATCAGTGGAGACAGAAGAAATGGGTTTCTAGTCTGCTTGTGTGTGTCACTTGGGTACAAATCAGTAGTTCTTATAAGGTGACTAAAATTAGGTATAAATAAGTATGCTTTAAAGGTCCTAATACTGTAAATAAATAAATAAATGATCCCAGTATACAGAGAAAGGTTAAATAATGTTTAAGTTAAACACACCCATAATGATTAAGAAATGCTTTTGAATAGACTTGATTCATTAGTGGAACCATTACAATCAAAATATTTGCCATATGTATATTAATATGGGGGGTGGGGGACTTTGTATGAATTTTGTTAAATATGGGACATGCCTGCATAGAATCTGGCACTGAAGTTGCTAATTGCTAATTAGCATTTAAGAAGCACTCCTGTTAGATGCCCTCTGGTAATGCCTAGTCAGTGATGAGGATTTTATACTAAACACAACTTGAGAATGTCTCCTTTTTACAATTTTAGGAAGCCTTTGTTGTTAGCTGTGTTGAAATTTCTGCATGTTGGTCTTATGATATGACAAGAGTCTCCACTCAACTTCTCAAAGATTTGGAATTCCTATTAAAGAAGAAGTAATTGGGCACCTAACTAGTCCCAACATGCAAAATATATTCATACCACGAAGTTAGCAGTGAAAACCTAGGATCAAGATACTGGGGCCACAATCCTATAATCAATTACCTGGGACTAAGCCCCATTAAACTCAATGGGACTTACTACTTAGCTGAAATGTATAGAATCATAGAATTGTACCCTAAGGGTTCAAGGTACCCCAAGAGTCATCTTGTCCAACCGCATGCAATGCAGGAACCTCAACACAGTCCCCCATCCAGATTGAGCCTTGCTTAGCTTTGCAAATGTGCTAGCAGTTTTATTGCTGGTCTGCGCTATTAGGCAGAATTTGGGAAGTCACGTTAAACTGGATTGCCTGTGAGACAGAAGCTGCAGTGGTTCATCCTAAACCAAGTGGTGACTCACTTCAAAGGTGAAGAATCCTTAAGGACCAGATTCTGCCCTAAGTGTCACCCACACTCTTTGTTTAGCAGCTCGTGCCTCACACTGGATGCTGCTGTTGAATGAAGCATATAACATGGCTCTCTAACTGTAACCCCGTAGGTAAAAAAAACCTAAGATCTTGCTCTTTAAGAAGGCTCTTTAGGAAGGTGATTCTTAGTTCTGGAATTTGTGCTCAGCACCAAAAGCAATCTCATAACATGCAAAGCTCTCTGCATGAGGCCACATGGCCTAACTCTCTGGAACCAATTGAGAATCCACCATGCTATGGAATAATTTACCTTTGGAGTGTGTATATTCTGATTTAAAGGTGTTTCGTCACAGCCCCATAGATAGTACCTGTAAACTAGTTTTGATGGTTGTGTTTTGCTGTAAGCCACTTAGCTTATTTCCTTTTATTCTTAATAGCTTTATTTTGAATTATTATTATTATTATTCATTTTATTTCTATACTGCTTTGTATTTTCAAGAAAAGAATCTCAAAGCAGTTTACAACCTACATTAAAACATCATATAAAACAATCCAAAATAAAACATTACTGAAGAAAGTCAGATATAAAAGCAGGACATTCAGAGTAACATGATTAACAGGATAAGCACAGAACATCTTTGCTGCTGTTGCTGCCAATCCTACCTCTGGTGGTTCATGATGGTGGCAGCTGTGGAAGTTGAGGCTCGATGACCTGAGTCTGCAATAAGAGACATCAAAGATGATGAAGCTAGAGGGATATTCTATATTAAAGGAACCAGTGTTGTCCTTGGTGGAATATAACAGGGCTCTATGAAAACAACTCAGCCACATGATTACATTGCTGAGGGACTACTATTACAGAGTTTCATGGGTGAATTGTTGGCCTACGTTAATGCTTTGTTGTTGAAAAGTATTTAAGATCAGACTTTTGTCAGCAGGAAAGATTAGCGGAATTTCAAAAGCCATTGTACTTTCTGTAGCTTCTTCCGGATAAAACAACTAGATATCGAGCTTTTTCACACTCACCAAATTAGTATACATGCAAATTAGTATACACTGGTCAAAGTAGTATCGTTTAAATGTAAGACAGACTGTATACATTTGACCATATCAAATGTGCAAAAGTTCAGTGTATAGAATGGACCAGTCAGGAAAGCTAGAAGTGAGAATGGATGAGGGATGAAAGCATGGGTGTCTGAATCGTTATGATTTCAATTCTGTAATTTATTTCAACTCAAATGGTTTAACATATAGTAATGCAGCATTATATTTTAGAAGGGTAAAAGGGGGGGGTCATTTAATATTTTATTGTTGCATGTTATGAAACAGTAAAAGGAGAGTAGCCAGCTTTATTTATAGCCATTCTTGTCAGAATTTTGGATTAATTTATGTCTGTAAAATACATAGTGACATTTAAGTGATGTTAACATTAATTTGTTTTATGGGGATCAAAATGAAGTTGTCAGGTCTTGTGTTAACTGTTGCTCATTAATAGTTTTATAAAAGTTAATACCTTGAATTGCCAGATTTACAGTGTTATAAAAACATTTTCCCCATAATCTAACCAAGGCAGGGTATCAGGATTTGTACTGGGTACATTTCATGAAGGCTCACTAGCAACTGTAATCTTCCTTCAGATTGTTTTAGCTTACTGAAAGTTATTTTAACCTAGTGTGTTTTGAAACACTTATTACAATATATGTCTGTGTAAGATAATAAATCAAATAAATGAGAATGCTAATAATATCATTATAAACGTCTTTCAAATATCCTTTTCAACCACTTTGTCACAAAACTGGCATACCCTGTTACCATTGTCTTACCCTGATACCACTGGTTATTTCCTTAATTGTTGACATACCCCAAATCCCCAGAAATGAAACATCTTGAAGGAAAAGATAATTCTCCCATTAAGAGTTAATACACAACTTAGTTGCCATTAAAGTGCTATTTTGGCCTATATTGGGTGGGGATGTCTGCAGAGGGGAGACTCCTCTTTGGCCATGATCAGGGTTCCCAGACCTGCAGGTGAGGAGTGGGGGAAGAGCCTCAACACACAACACAAGGGGGAACAGGACAGGCAGCAGAGGCAGGCACTCACCCCTCCATGCAATTAAAGTCACACGAAGGCAGGGCATTCCCAAACATGGTTTAGCAAAATACATGTTCCAAATTTGAATGCTCATTCCAACCCTTTACATTACCAACTAATAGCACAATGGGTCCAATATAATGAATTAACTTAATGTTTTTCAAGTGTGAACTTCCAGATTTTTGGGCATATATTTCTTGGCATATTTTTTATCATTGCTGAAATTAGTTTTTGAGTATATCCCCTTCCTGCTCTCTCTGTGTGTCTGTTTCTACTGAGTGCCATTTTCTACTGTTGCCTGAAGAGTGCCATAAAGACACTGTCTCCGTGCGTAACATGGATTAAACTGCCTCACCAGTAATTGACTTACAGTCATCTCACCTTCCTTTGAAAATCATAACATCTGGATACTAGGAAGTATATGGAATTGGAGCTATAGTTTTGAATGTCAGGATAAAAGGAGGCTTTGGATATCTGTTCGAGGACCCAATATAAAAAGGTCTTTGTGCAAATGTAGAGTCCTCTCTTGATTTCTGCTTCAAAGGATGGTTTGCAACGCTTTGGTCTACTTGTTGTCTATGCAGTGTATTTGCTTTCAGCTGAAGTGCTGTAAGAGAGAATGATTTTGTGGGTAAATAAAAGTGTCACAGTGAAGTAATTAACAGTTTTCTCTCCTGAAAAGAGAGTCTTGTGATGCCCACTGATTCCTGTGATTGTTTATTGATCAAGGAGTTATGATACTGAGCCAAGCGTTGTCATGGTTCAGTTATCAGAGTAGTACGTTGTCAAATGATGTGCTCTTTTGACATGGGATCAAACTGAGAATGAAACAGAAATTGTAGAGGGCTGTAAATCCATCAACCTGAGCCAAGGGGAGCTAGAAGCCTCCCAGAATTCTTGTCCTTGACAATGTTATGTGTGTTCTGTCTGCAAAATAAGGTAGCTAACATTTAAATCTCTGAAATAAAGGTGAAAAGAAACAGAATAGCATGCTATCATCTTCTGTTGCTAAAACAATGTTAACATCTAACTTGGTGGCAACTGTGGCCTAAGTAGAAAGAAGGGATTTGCTCTCAGTTGATGTGGTTGATTCAGATATTTCAGAAATAGTGCAGTGGCTCATAGGAACAACAGAAGCTGCCTTATACGGAGTCAGACCATTGAGCCATCTAGGTCAGTATTACCTACACTGACTGGCAGCAGCTCTCCAGGTTTTCAGAAAGGAATCTCTCCCAGATGTCAGGAATTGAACCTGGGATCTTCTGCATACAGAGCATATTCCATGGTCCATATTCCAGTTGATACATCATAGATGAAGCAAAGAGAAGAGTAAGAAGGATGTTCCACTGTTGTTTAAATGGTTTTATTTATTAACAATATTTACAAGCTTAGCCACCTCAGCTATTTAGACCAGATTCAGAACCTTGAGGTTAGGTTTGGATGTTGTGGGAAGCTCTTTCCGTTTTGATTCCCCCGTCCCCTTTTTTAATATACTAATTTCTTCTCGGGATTTTGTCATTCTGTTTTCTGTCCTTGAGCATTTTGGTTTTCTCAGAAGCAATGGTCTTAATAATCCAAACAATTCTCTCATCACCTGATCTGAAGTGGACAGAAACCATGTTGTCCTGCTTTCTACTCTCTTTTGCTTTTGCCCTGTTTAGGGAAGCTTTTAATGTTTGATGTATTATAGTATTTTTATATATTTTTTGAAGCCGCCCAGAGTGGCTGGGGAAGCCCAGCCAGATGGGCGGGGTATAAATAATAAATTATTATTATTATTATTATTATTATTATTATTATTATTATTAGACGGTGTCAAGTATCTAACATAGTATTGTTCACACTACTTAAGTTAGTAGCAGCAGCTCTTTAGATTTTCAGAAAGGGGTAGTTCTCAGCCCTACCTGCAGATGCCAGGGATTATACTTGGGACCTTTTGCAAGGAAAGCACGAGTCCTCTAAATTGTCCCTGCATTTTCTCTCTCTCCCTTGCATCCTTTGTGGCACTGTACTACAAAATACTGTGTATCAGTATTTTACTTCCCTTCTGTCTGCTGCTGACCACAACTGCTATTGTGGCTAATGTTGTCATCAAAGCCCAAGATGAAAGCTATTTAGACCCCTCAGGTGCTTTTAAATTTTAGTTTCTTGTCATGTTAACAGCAAATTCCTGAGTTCAGGGAGCGGTGACCTGAATGGTGGCATTTTGACTGTAATCTCTGCTTGCTGACTGCTGCTCCAAGAATAAAAATTTAAACCGCAAGATTTAATGAAATCCCTCCGGATTAAGTGCTCAGTGTGCTGAGGAAATTGTGTTATCAACCTTCCCTCTGTGGTAGTAAGCATAAGGTTTGGTTTCTCAGTAGGAGAGTGTCCAAGAGAGACAACTCGGAGTCCATCAATAATTTACATTTTTGTTACTTACCAGCCCAGTATTTGGGATTTTGTTGCCATAGCAATCTATCTGGGCCTGGGCAGTGTTTTAAGTGGCGGTTGTATAGGGATTCACAGTGTGTGCTTTAAACTCCTGTGTGCCAAAGTAATCCACAGATCTGTGCTGCAGTTGATTTGAGATGCTGTTAAAATCATTGCTCATGGTTGCAAGGCACCTTACATCTATGAAGGATTTGAATATAGTTAAGGGTGTTAAAGTTACAGAGCAGCCAAGGTTTTATTTTTTTAGTTTTATTTTTTTAGTTGATGATATACTTTGCTAACAAATCAATATTTAGTATGAAAGAATGTGTTGCTGGGAAAAACAAACAGATGATGGTGTATTGATTTAAGATTGATTGTGCATTTAAGTGTGCACAATCCTATGCACTCTTAACTCAGAATTCCCACTTTGCTTAATGGACTTGCTCCTAGGTATATATGCATAGGATTGCAACTTCAAACTGCTTTGGATTTGATATAAATCATAAATTTGTATTAAAAGCAGTAATTTGGCTCTGCTACGACATGCATTATATATCATATGTTCACATTTATATAATATAATTATGATGTGTTGTAATGCAGGGGTGGTGAGCCCACAGGCTGAATCAGGCCTGGGAAGTCGTTGAAAGTGGCCCACCAGCCCCCATGCAAATGTGCCCTTTTCTCTTGCACATTCCTGTTTTCTGAGTACCATCAGCCTCCCAGCAGAGGCGGCACACAAGAAAAAGAAGTGCATTTGCAAGGTCAGGAAAAGCCAACTTTGCAAAGCATCTTCTATCTGATCAAGGTGCTTAGCTGAGAGGAGATGTTCCTCTCTCCCCAGCCCAGTTTTTCTTCGAAGTGTTGAGGCAGTTGTTTGCTTCCCCTATTTCAGTAAGCATGAGGTTTGGTTTCTTAGCAAGAGAATATCCAAAAGAGACCACCTCGGCCAATCAATAATTTGCACTTTTGATTCCTGGTATTTGGAATTGTGTTGCCATGGCAACACATTTGCTGCTTCTGCTCTTCAGACAGAAAGCTCTAATGGTAAGAGCCATTGAGTCTTACCCTCCATTACAGTGATAGGGGCAGGAATATTGTCTCTGCTCTTGAAAGACTGTATTGTTGTGAGTTGGGGTGGGTCAGTCTGGATGATGCCCCAAGTCTCTTCAAGTTATTGGGATCCTTTATCTGTGGGAGTAGAATGTATAAGAACAAGCTTGCTGAACCAGTTCCTCTGTTAAGGTAATGACTTTGGCTAGCTGGTTAAGCACCATAATTAGCATCACCAAAGAAGTTGCTCTATGCCACAAGACAAAAGGGTGGGCCTTTCTCTCTTCCCCTAGCTTCTGTGTAGGAGAACAGTAGCCAGAGTTGTATGTGTGTGTGTGAGAGAGAGAGAGAAAGAGAGAGGTGTGTGTGTGTGTGTGTGTGTGTGTGTGTGTGTGTGTGTGTGTTTACCTCTGTGCTAGACTTTGAGGCTCCCTTGGCAACCAAATGGGGAAGCAAGATCTGTTGGAGTCTTAATGTTCTCCCTCATATTATGCTCAGGTTGTATATACAGTGGTACCTCTAGTTACGAACTTAATTCGTTCCGGAGGTCCGTTCTTAACCTGAAACTTTTCTTAACTAGAGGCTTGCTTTCGCTAATGGGGCCTTTTGCTGCCGCTGCGCCTCCGGCACACGATTTCTGTTCTCATCCTGGGGCAAATTCTCAACTCTAGGTAACTCTTCCAGGTTAGCGGAGTTTGTAACCTGAAGTGTTTGTAAGCTGAGGCAGTTGTAATTAGAGGTTCTACTGTATGTGTAAATAAAACTGTATATTCCTTCATTCCAAGGAAACCAAACCCAGGGTAAGCACTGGAAACCCTGGAGTCTCTCACTGATTGGAAACTGGGGTGGCATTTAACAGTATTCTCTGAAGAGCAGAGACAGTGATTTCCCACTTGCATTGGGCTGGGAGGAGAGGAACTTCTTTCTCCAGCCCAGTACAACAATGGGAATGAAATCACCATCTCTGTCCTTCAGAGACAAACGTTTCTGCACCATATGGGTGGTGAGTGCGTGTGCAAGTGTCTGCGTGATTGTCTGCATAAGTGTGTGCGCGCATGTTGTTATGAAGGTGAGTGTGCATTGTGAGGTGGCAGTACCTGTTTCGGCAGTGCCTACTGTCACTTGACCATGCCTGCCACTGGCTAGCAACCTGTGGAGGCTTGTCCTCTCCCTTCCTGGGGAAGGAAGGTTATGTGGAACATATCACCTTCAGCCCGTTTTGAGTGTTGGTGTTTGGAAGGATCTGATCCTCCAACTTCTTAAAATACACACCTGTTGTTGTATTAGACTTCTGCATGAATGGAGAAGAACAGTAGGTAGGGCAGCCCCACTTTGTAATCAAGACAAGAGCTTGGATGTTCTCCAATGAGTGTGGATAGATGCAAAGGGAATTTTGTCTCTGTGTTGTTGTTGGGTATCTTGTTTGATGCTTCATGCTTTATGTAAAATTCCATGTTATTTGTCATCTGTTATTCCAGTTGCAACAGATCTGATAGTGTATTAGACCTACCACCTTGTCTTTCTAGTTCAGCTGTTGTTTGGCTCTTTGAGCAGTGTTTGTCTGTGTCAGGGACACTCTTCAAGCATCTCCCAGATCAAATCTCTGTGAATTCCCTCCCCTCGCCCCACTGATTCGTCCAAGTAAATTAAATAGAAGATGCACATTATTTACATGATTGCTTCAGGGTCTCAAGGGAATCTTTTCCAGATACCATTTATAAAAAATGTACAGAATATGCTCAGAAGTATTATTGCAAAATGCAATCTGGCATAGCTAAAATCATTTTATTCTATTGGTTTTGCTAATGGATTTTGATTTTTAAAATAATGATAATAACTGTTTCCTCTGAAACAATATTGAAATGAAAACCAGATCTTGCAGGACTAGTTGACAGATGCTGTAACAGCAGCTGGGAAATGCAGTCGTCATTACAAGAGCACGTTCCCCATGCTCGAACCCACAGGATCCATAGCCATGGATGAGTGAGTTAATGTTCCAGCACATTATATAAAATATTCTTTGTTTAAGACTAAGACATATAACACAAATGGGTTTTTGTTCTGTAAAATAATGTTGCATCTTCCTTTGCCGAATCATTTCTCATTTTTCTTGTTTGATTTCTTCATTTATATATGTAAAATTCTAGAAGTAACTGCTAGGAAGTATATAAGCAGATTTATGCCACTGTATTTGCATTTATGTACATTCATTTTCACCATTCCTATTCCACACTGTTGTTGCTAATATGTAATCAAAAAGGTTTCTCCATTTTATACAGAGAAGACATTCCCCTTCCTAGCCTTTCCCACATCTCTCCTTCTGTCTTACCCTCAGTTGTAATAATCACAATGTCAGTTCTTTAAAAAATGAATAAGAAGAAAAATCAACAGGGGCTCTTATTGGCTCCTGCCATATCAGTAAATATCCTCCCAGGATTTGAACAAACTCCATGAGACATGTCCATGTTTCATGGGTGCCAGGACTGGACACACACACACACACACACACACACACACCTTTCATTATGAACAGTGGAGAAATGCAAAGTTTCTCTCTGTGAGTGAGCACAGTGGTGGCACAGTTTTGTCTTAGCATTTTTTGCTTCCAGCTATAGCCTTACACCCAGTTTTCACAAGCAGCATTGACATGGGAAATTTAGCAGCTATCCCTTTTTTCCTTGAGGGCAGGGGGAGAGGGAACATGCAAGGACTATTTTGTGGTTTTGCCTCTTCACTTTTAGATATGACAGCCATTTTGTGACCTGCGCTTTTTCAAAATTTTAGATGTGGCCATTGATCTAAAAATGTTGATGACTCCTGCCACAGAGAACTTGAAAGGCAGGGTATAGATTGGTAAATAATCAATAACAGGCCTTCTACAAAATTAGCTAATGACTTGGATCTAGGCATTGTTTCTGCTGGCAGAAGCATCCTCTGAGAGGAGTTGTACTTATTTCCCTTCTCTCTCAGCATCACCTCCCACACAGTGTCCTAAAACTGTGCAAGAGATGGTACTGGGGGTGGGGGGGGGAGGGAGATCAGCAAAATTCACTCCACACCCACTCACACTCCTAGCAAGATCCCACTTCTGAGTCAAAAGCCTTCTGTGGAAGGAAGTAGCTTTTCCATATGTGGAAGGCAAAATCTGAATCCAACTCAATTAGCGGTGATTGATTGATTGACTGACTGATTTATCTATTTATTTATCTTACGAACATCTGTGTTATTTTTGTGACAACGCATTTTCAGTCACGTATAATATTAACGAGTGCAATTCGCAGCACTTTGTCACACTGTAAAAATCTCTCCTGTGAGATGTGGTGGTGGCTGTCCACTTTGGATGGCTTTATAGCAGGATTAGACAAATTCGTGGAGGATCAGTCTTATCTGTAGCTACCAGCCATAATTGCTAATGTTCTACTTTCACTGTGATAGGCGGTATGCCTCTGAATGCCAAGAGGGGGATCACAAGTAGGGAGACTGCTGTTACACTCTGGTTTTGCTTGTGGGCTTCCAATTAGGGCATCTGGTTGGCCAGTGTGAAAACAGGTCGCTAGGCTAGATAGGTTCTTGTGATCTCATGTTCTTAAAATTTATCAGTGAGAAACTCTGTTGCATCATTCCTACTTCCATGTCCTGTAGGGAATATCTCCCTCATACGTGGAGGAGTATGTACCCTGTTGCATGTTGATCTGCCATCCAAACTCGCCAAGTTTTGTCTTAGCATTTTTTACTTCCAGCTATAGCCTTACACCCAGTTTTCACAAGCAGCATTGACATGGGAAATTTAGCAGCTATCTTCGCATACTGTGATATTGAGAACAATGAGCAGTTCTCATAGTGCAATGATTTGTGATATTAACACATGGGGGACAGTGCTGTTTTTAAAAATCACATACTCCACAAAACCTATAAAAACAGCTCCAGGCTTTGTGGTAATTTAATAGTCTAAAATTGGGATTGACCTAGGACTATAAGTCTTAACCTCCAGCGCCCATTTGAAGCATCAAAGGGAAATAGAGGTAAACAACATCAGGATTGGCAGCCAGTATGTAGCATCGGGATTGGCCAGGCTTTGTATGAAAAGTAGGGGCCTAGGTAGTTACCCTTGCCTAGTCAACAGAGGACTCTCAGTCCTTCAGGTTCTATCTTCTTACAACTTCCAGTTCAACCTGCTTCTCACTCAACTGCCTGACACTGAGTTAGACCATTGGTACACAGGTGGCACTGTGGGTTAAACCACAGAGCCTAGGACTTGCCGATCAAAAGGTCAGCAGTTCGAATCCCCACGACGGGGTGAGCTCCCGTCGCTCGTTCCCTGCTCCTGCCAACCTAGCAGTTCGAAAGCACGTCAAAGTGCAAGTAGATAAATAGGTACCGCTCCAGCGGGAAGGTAAACGGCGTTTCCGTGTGCTGCTCTGGTTCGCCAGAAGCGGCTTAGTCATGCTGGCCACATGACCCGGAAGCTGTATGCCGGCTCCCTCGGCCAATAAAGCGAGATGAGCGTCGCAACCCCAGAGTCGGTCACAACTGGACCTAATGGTCAGGGTCCCTTTATCTTTTTACATCTATACCAGTATTGCCTACACTAACTGGCAGCAGCTTTCAAGGGTTATAGATGGGGATGCGCCCAGCTGTACCTGGAGATGCTTGGGGATTGAATCTGGGGTTTTCTGCATGCAAAGAACATGCTCTACCACTGAGTCACAGCCTTCCCCACTCTAGAGCAATTCTCCCTTTGGAGGATTAATGTCATGGCTGTATCATGTCAAAGATAGTAGATCTAATATAGCTATATTCCAGAATACTCTGATCTTATTTTTAAAACACATTGTCATGGTATCCTTTTCTCCCCTTACAGAAACGTGGACTTCTGACAGAAAAAGAGAGGAGGCATCAGAATCCACATTGTAAACAGTAAGTTTGTTCTCAGTGCCTTCTGAAACTGAATATTGTACATTTGCTTCTTTTCCTTGACCAGTCTGTTCTTTCTTTTACCAATATAAGAAATTAGTCTGGTAAGTAATTTCTGCCCTCTCTTAAAACTCAATTTCATTTCACTGGAGTGGACATTTTATTCATTTATCCTATAATCCTCTTAGATAAAAAACCAAGATAATCCATGCAATGTATCTGTGCTGCACCACATAGGGACATATCATTAGTGTTTTCTCAACTAGGATGATTTGGTGCAATAATATTGGTTAGGAAGCCACAAAATAAAAGAAATGGCAAATCATATTTCTGTTTTCTGGGGGTACCTTTACTTATTTTTCATACATCGCATGACAGTGTATTCCTGGCAAGTGGAGCAGAAATTGGAAAATCCTACAATTGCTTTGATGTTTAGCTGGTGCTTGCCATTGTATACCTGAAGGAGCGTCTCCACCTGCATCGTTCAGCCCAGACACTGAAATCCAGCTCCAAGGGCCTTCTGGTGGTTCCCTTATTGTGAGAAATGAGGTTACAGGGAACCAGGCAAAGGACCTTCTCAGTACTCACACCTTCCCTATGGAATGCCCTCCAATCAGGTGTCAAGGAAATAAACAATGATCTGACTTTTATAAGACATCTGAAGGCAACCCTATATCAGGAAGTTTTGAATGTTTAATTTTTTACTGTGTTTGATGTTTTAATTGGGAAGCTGCCCAAAGTGCCTGGGACAACCCAGTCAGATGCATATAAATAATGTGTTATTGTTATTGTTATTGTTATCCATGGTGCCTGTGAACCAGAAAGGTGCATGTTGATGGTGCTGGGGAACACTGTATTTCACACTGCAACAAGGGCAAGATATCTTATTCAGATCTCAATTCTCAATACAGTTGTACCTTGGTTGTCAAATGCCTTCGTACTCAGACTTTTTGGCTCCTGAACACCGCAAACCCAGAAGTGAGTGTTCTGGTTTGCGAATGCTTATCGGAAGCCGACCATCCGATGCAGCTTCTGAGGCTTCTGATTGAGTGCAGGAAACTCCTGCAGCCAATTGGAAGCCGCGCCTTGGTTTTAGAACTGTTTCAGGAGTCAGACGGACTCCCAGAACGGATTAAGTTCGACAGCCAAGGTACGACTGCACATATGATCAGCTTCCAAGACAATTTTGGGAAAGGAGACTTGCATAGGCTTCTAAGTCATCGCATGGATCAGGTATAGGGAACCTCAAGCCCAAGACCACTCTTCTCCTTTGCCTTGCTTCATATCCCACTTGAGAGTTTTTGCTTAGCTGGAATATGTCTTTGAACTCCAACAATGCCTCTTACCCTCCTGGATGGAAGATAGAGAGGGCTGTGTGTAGAAAGCAGCCTGCTGTACAAAGGTATGATTTACGTTAAATGCCCCCCCTTTACTCTGACCCTATTCACACACAGGTGTATTCCTATCAGAAGCTTGCCCAGAAGGAATGCAGCCCATTGGCTGAAAGAGGTTCCCAACCCCTGATACGGATGAACAATTGGGATGCAAAGTGATCTGAAAATGTGTAGATGGTAGTATTGCCTCAGGATAATGGTTTTTAGCTTAAGACCTCATAGAGTTTTCAGCAAATTCCCACTGCTGCATTGTGGAAACAGTGTGTTTGTGAAATGGGCAGATGGTAGCATACCTGTGTTTGAATCTTTCTCTCTGTTTTATACACGTAATAAAAAATCCCCCCGTTTTAGCTTTCTTTAGCAGCTGGCATGAGCACCCTGAACTCATATCAAAACCATTCAAACAGAATCTGAATGTATTTATGTACATGAAGAAGAAATTAATCAACCTTTGTTGGTGCTCCAGTGAATACAATCACCCTTCCTCCTTCAGGCAGAATATAATGATGAGAAACCTTTTCATAGCATCCATCAGTTAATTTATCAGTCATGGCATTATGATTATAGAATACAAATGTTCTAACCATGAATATATAATTACAGAAATGGAACTGTGCAGTGTCCATTTAACACATGTAATACATAATTTATTTAGTTCACCGTTTGGACTCAATTCTTGGAAATGTAATGTAAACAGAATTACCATTTTCTAATTTTTAAACAATAACTTTATGACAGAGTTTGGGAATGCTCAACTAGCAGCAGTCAGTTTGCTTAAGGGGACAGGTAAATTGCAACACAGCAGGTTTATCTATCAGCCGCATTTCTCCAATTAATATAAATGTTGAGCCCTCTTGAATAAAGGTACTCAAAGGAGTACGTCTTTTCTAAAATGTATAACATGGATCCTGCATAGGGCTGCCATAGTCTGGAAATTTCCCAGACATAGCCGGGATTCGACAGTTGGAAACAGCGTCCAGGTGCAAATCTCTGAAAGCTCAACAACTTTTGTGTCCAGATTTTCACTTTTTGAAATATGGCAACCCTATTCCTGCAGAACATTGTATCATTTTCAATTACTGTTTGACTTCATGAAGTTCTATAGAATGCATAGCAAATATACCCCTCCCTTCCCCCCCCCCAAAAAAAACCCTACCCTGCAACTTCCAGTTCGAGCTCTTTGATCCTGTCTGTTTTCTTTTGAAAGTAATGGATGGAAGAGAATTATTAACTTGGAGTGTGAGTTGAAAACATTGGGTTTTGCCACATGGAGAAATGTTGGAGGCTATGCTCACTCCTGCTAATCCATATCAGCACGGATTTTGGTACTGAAAAAGAACTGTTGTGCAGAAACACCAAGGCAGCTGGTATCTCTTTCTCTCTCTCCTTGCAGAATTGCTGCCTTCCCTTCTGGCATAGCACAACCGAATGAAATCAACCATGGGGGAAGAGAATGTCTGGAGGGTTTTGGGTAGAGCAATGCATTAGGAAGAGCTATGGTTCTGCTCTACTGACTTTGCTCGTCTTCAGATGAAGCCCTCAGCATGTCTCTGATGTTCCATTAACTGGATTAGGGATGTACAAGCTGTAAGGAGCTCGTCCTACTCTTGAGTAGGACCCTGGCAGAGACACATGCCCGACTGGCATGTTCTCTCCCTCCTGGTCGTTCATTTGAGAGCTTCAAAAGCTTTATTCAGCCTGAACATCACAGTGACCGATGCCAACAGACATTGGCAGACTTAGGGATCTGCAGAGTCTTCGCAGCTTGCGTAATAGATCTCAGCAACTCAGCATTTTGGCTAATCTACTTTATTTACATATAAACACACACAGAGCACTGCAACATGGCTCCCTCTCTCTCTAGCATCAGACAGCAAAGAAAGAGAACAAAGGACAATAGTCCCACTTCACGGAACACAGTAACACAAACATCCTGTCTCTGTCACGTCCCACTCTGTGGAGTCAAAACATATACCATCATGTGATAGACAAAAATCCCATGGCTGCATCACAGAGCAGGAATTCTAACACAAGCAACAAAGCCCCCACCTATCCACAAGTGGGAGATAGATTTTAGCAAAGTGGAAGTGACCACAGGCAGTTGCATTGTGAGTAGCAGGTGTGCCACCCTTTTGCTCTTAAGCAACTGTAGCCCTCATTTTATTTGCAGTCGTCACTTCCATGTACACACATCTGCAGCCTCAGATATGCCCCCACTGTGTTGTTTGATATTGTGAACTGAACTTGAAAAATGGGATATACATATTCAAATAAATGAATATGAGGGCAATTATCTCCTTCTGCACATGTCTATTGATTATAACAAGAGCAAGCAAGCACATTAAAACTGATGGGGTAGCCATATTGACTAAGGCAGGTGTTAGCTTCAATGTCATCATAAGAAGACAAACTGATGGACTTCTATTTTATTCTCATTATTATTCTTTAAAATTCATAAGCTTTTTGTGGTTTTGGCTTTGATATTTCCAAAGATCATAACCCTGTGGCTGTGGAGGAGGCTAAACTATTACAATACCCCTTGCTGAAGAGGTGTCTGTTCATCATCCTCACACAGTTAGCTGTTATCAAATTTCACCTGCCATGACAGTTATTTTGGATTATCATACAATTGACAGCTATGATGGTTCATAATGGCTGTCTAGTTAATGACAGTTTCCTCCATCATTCATGTATTATAAAGATAAATTTGTGTAATTTGACAAATCGGGTTATTGTTCAGATTAACAATTGGCTCATGAGGATGATGCTGGAACAATGGACTAGGTCTCATTTCAGCCAGCTGAAATAAATCTCATCCCAGCCCATTGAAAATAACAGTAATATGAGCAGTTTCACTCCATTACTTCCAGAGAAATTGAATTCCTTTTTTTTTCAACCTTGCAGATTCATAGAATTACAGTAGATCTTTTATTCTTAATTTTCTTTGGAAAGCTGTATGCTAATATTTTAGGTTCTAGTGCGTGCGTGCAATGAGATGGAAACGTCTGAACACATTTTGAGTCCATTTCTATTTAAAATGCAGTTGCAAAGCTTTGAAAAAGCAAGTTAGTTGACTTATGAAGGTTGTGTTCTAGTAAAAGAGGAAAAATTGCTTAAAACTTAAAACCAGCATGAATTCCCTCCTTAGAGGTTTGCTTGAGAAGAACTCTTGATCGGTGTGGTCTGGGGACTAGGGCTGAATGCTCCTTGTACCTTTGGAAAACAGCATGTGGCAAAGTTAGCTTTGAAACTGGTCTTCTGAGTACATTGTTAATTACTAACGGCAGGAAAAAAATTTAACACAAGGTCTCCTGGGACATGTTGTTTTAGATTGCCACTTAACTGGGCAGATTCTTTTGGAAGAAAGCATATTGTGAAAGTGCTTTGGACTCTTCTATTTCCCAGAAGATCATCCACAACCACCTTGGAAATCTTGAGGCTGATTTTTAAGTTATAGGTATCAGGGGTCTTACCTGCCAACCTAGCAGTTCGAAAGCACCCTCGGGTGCAAGTAGATAAATAGGGACCGCTTACCAGCGGGAAGGTAAACGGCGTTCCGTGTGCTGCGCTGGCTCGCCAGATGCAGCTTGTCACGCTGGCCACGTGACCCGGAAGTGTCTGCGGACAGCGCTGGCCCCTGGCCTCTTGAGTGAGATGGGTGCACAACCCCAGAGTCTGTCAAGACTGGCCCGTACGGGCAGGGGTACCTTTACCTTTACCTTTTATCAGGGGTCTTAAGATATAACCACACAGGGATTTATCCAGCACAGTATTACTAACATGAATACATACTAAGTTGTGTGTGGTTCCAGTTATTGTGCATTATTGTGTTTCACTGTGTTTGTTTGACACTACAACCAGAGTAGCAATGCTTTTTTCAGACAGAAAACCTAAGACATGGATTTACATTCTGCAGTTCTCTGACATGTACTAGTTATTCAACCTAATTTTGCAAAATGGTCCTGTCTACAGACTTCCCTGGGGACTTCAATTGCCATCTATCATTTTAGCACCTTGATAGATTACTCACCATTATTTAATTTATCTTCAGATTCTTCTTTGCTTTCCCCTTAGTTAACAAACAAATACAGTGCACCCCCCAGTGTCCCAGAAGTTGGATAATCCTTTGCTGAATGGTTGGTAATACTTTGTCTCAAGTAATAATTTTGTGTGTGAAGGCTATGGCCCTGATCCAACAATGGATGTTCAGCATACGGAATAAGGTTTCTACAAATGATTCATTCTCATCTGTTCTTGCTAAAGGCTGTTGCAGCAGCACAGCACGGCTTGTATCTTAAGGCAGTACAGACTGTTTCTCAATTCATGCAAGTAGTAGGACATCAGTTTTTCTACTTGTGCCAAGCATGCGAAGTGGCTTAAGAACAAAATAAAATATGAGGCATGCTTATCTCTTGGCTGCTATATCAGGAGGAAACTGATGCATTCTCCTTAGCCAGCTACAAGTCAACCCGTAACCTGTGGCCCTTCAGATATTACTGGCCTCTGGCTGTCATCATCCTGAACTGCTGGTCATACTGCCTGGAGCTAATTAGGAGTTGCAGTCCAACAACATAAACCCAGAAGGCCAAATGTTACCCACCCCATGCTCTAAGCAATGGCCTGAAGAGTAAGTTCTTTTAGGTGCTGTTTCACAGGAGGTGGGAATAAAAGGAAGTTGTCATTTTAGGATGAGTCTTGTCTGTTTCTGGTTCACTTTTCACATGCTTAAAAAAACACATCCAATAATTCTTTCCATTTCCAAATTAACCTGTGAGTTTGTAGAAATTATTTCATGTGTAAATACGTTCATGTGTAAATAAATATTTAAATGTGAGTTTTCTCTCAAGATGCACATTTAATGCAAAGTTTGAAACAGTTAAACTGACCAGAACTTCATCACAGCATTACACTGGTGGCTATTGGGGAGACAGGCAAACTGATGAGATGGCAACTATTAACTATTGCTGCTAATAATGGATTTTATTGCATAAACAGTAGTGTGTCTCTGACATGTTTTGCCAACCCGCCAAAAAACACTGACACCTGGTGGTTTATACCCACAATTAGACTCTTTGATCCACACCCAGTATAAAGTACCGCCTTGCATTGGCCCCAGTAGAGCATCATTTAAATGACACTGTAAATGCTGTAACTCCACATTTTGCCCCCCCCCAGCTGCCTTAGTGCTGGCAGTGTAATTGCAAATATTAGAGAACTGAACTTTGTCTAAATTATCTGGCTATAGCACACATTACCACAGATCTGTTTGAAGAGTTTCTGTGTGCAGCTGATTAGACACTCTAATGAGAGTGCCATAAAACCCCGTGTATTGTGTTTCTTTCTTTTCTTCTGGAACATTATGTCTTCAGTTGTCAAACAGCTATAACAAACTAAAGCTTAAATGTTCAACTGAAAGAAGCAGTAGCAAATGACTCATTTTTAGTATTTGGAAAAGGAAGGAGAATACATTTCTTAAGACGTAACGCTCTGGATCCAGAAACTCTCACGGGAAGCACACGTCCACCATCTTGTTTCAAAAGGCCTTTGGATCCTCAATGCTTCTCTAATCTTTTTTTAAAATTCTCATGTTCTTGTTTAAGGGCTTAATCTATTGAGGTTTTATGTTTTAGATTTTGAATTTTGTTTATATATATATATATATATATATATATATATATATATATATATAAAATTGTTAGCAGCTTTGAGACCTAGCTGATGAAAAGCAGGATACACGTTTTTAAAATAAATAAACAAAAATAACCTTAACAGAATGTCGTGATGCCTGCCACCTTGAGTTAGCCATACTCTTCATGAATCTATCAGTGGCCTACAGCTCCCATCAGTCAGCATGGTCAATGGCCAAGAATGACAATTGTTAAAATCAGGTTCACCAAAAATGGTTCAGTCAAACCACCCTCTCCCAAAATTATCTTATATTTTCAAGGCAGTCATTCTAAACAGTTCTGTGCTGCGTTACATGAGAGTAAGCCCCAATGAAAATTAGTGGGTCACCCTGGGGTCCTTCAGGATGAACGGTAGGATAAAAAAAGGAAATATCATAACATAAATCTTACAGCTTGTCAGCCATTAGCTGCTACCTTGCCCCATAATCTGGCATGCATTTTCATGCACATGTATTTTCAGAGCACGTATACATACTACTTAAACATGTGCTTGCCTGCAATTCTCATTTTCCTATCATCACCTTGCCAACAAAGGTCCGTATAGTAAAAGCTATGGTTTTCCCAGTAGTGATGTGTGGAAGTGAAAGCTGGACCATAAAGAAGGCTGATCGCCAAAGAATTGAAGTTTTTGAATTATGGTGCAGGAGGAGACTCTTGAGAGTCCCATGGACTGCAAGAAGATCAAACCTATCCATTCTTAAGGAAATCAGCCATGAGTGCTCACTGGAAGGACAGATCGTGAAGCTGAGGCTCCAATACTTTGGCCAACTCATGAGCAGAGAAGACTCCCTGGAAAAGACCCTGATGTTGGGAAAGATGGAGGACACAAGAAGAAGGGGACGACAGAGGATGAGATGGTTGGATAGTGTTCTCGAAGCTACCAGCATGAGTTTGACCAAACTGCGGGAGGCAGTGGAAGACAGAAGTGCCTGGCATGTTCTGGTCCATGGGGTCACGAAGAGTCGGACACGACTAAACGACTAAACAACAACAACAAGTGTTTGCTTGTGTTCTAAAATGAAAGAAAAAGACTCGGTTGAGATAGCTCATGGCTACTAGTGCTTTTGAAGTGCTTTTCTTGCTTGATTCAATTACTCATCACTATGAAAAGTTCAGATGCATTTTAACAGCCTCAGGGTGGTTGACCATTAGCATTTCATGATGAACCCTGTACAGTTAAACAGTTAACAGCATGCCTTCCTGGAAAAAGCAGCTGCTTTGATATGCTGAACAAAGACCTTCACTCTTTCTATCCGGTCCAATGAGTCTGAGAAGTTATCAGGCAAGGAAAAAATCTTTTGGTGTTCAAAGGCTCTGTGTTTTCTCTAGCCTGGCTTTTTAGCAGCAAGAGAAAAAGCAGGATATATTAGTGAGTTGCCATGGTCCAGAGAGGAATGGAGAGTGGCTTCAACCCATCAACTGCAGCTTCAGGCAGATGACTCACCTTGCATGCAATAAAATGTACTATAAACATGCGTGTACGGGAGTATATAAACATCTCCCTCTTCCTAGACAGTCACTACATTGAACTAATACACTGCTTGCAAGGAAATGACAGTCTGAATTACAGATTTGCCTTAGTTACTTGGTGCATCATTCCAGAATATTGCGAGTGAGCATGGATACATGCCACACTCTGCTCAGTAAGCAGTCATAATCAGGAACTCATTTTGTGGCAATGCTTCTGTGCAAGATTCCTCCTGACCCCATTGGATTCCCCCCCCCCCCAGTTATGTATATAAGACATAACTTTTTGGGTGAGGGTGGAATCTTTTATTATCATTGCCAAAGTTAACGAAACATCTGACCATGCACCTTAACCAATTTGCTTTGAATGTTTTATGTGGGATAGTAAAATCTATGAGAGCAGTGTTGGAGCAAACAGTACTTTTTGCAAATCAGAGTAACTTAATAAAAATAATAGTCTAGTACAGGGGTTGGCAACCTAAGGCCAATGGGCCACAAGCGGCCCATGGGGGTTGTTTAACCAGCCCATGGACCCCTGCCAGACACTCAGGGACCCCCACTGCCCTCTCGGTCAGCTTCCATGCGCTGCGCTAAACCGGCATGGAGCAGAGCGGGGACCGCCTTTCATGACACTGGCCAGCTTCCCATTGGCTGCAGGAAACTCCTGCAGCCAATGGGAAGCTGTGCACGCCTCCTGCTGCCACATGCTGGAAGCGGTGCCTGAAATAACGTTTGCGCATGCACACACATGTACTCCAGCTACCGCGGCTTCTGCAGGACTGTGAACCACTTCAAGCCACAAAAACTTAGCCAACCCCTGGTCTAGTAACTAGTAGACCTCTAGATGTCATTGGATTCCAATAACTATCAGCCTCAGCCAGCATGGCTAATGGTCAGGAACAATGGGTGTCATAATCCAACAACATCTGGAGAACTGGAGAACACCTATGCCCTAGCATGTTCCCTGCATCTCTTTTCAAGTGTGGTTTCTTTAAAACACCCACACCCACACACCAATGTGAATTTTTTGAATCTGAAATTTGCTTGCAAGCTTAGACTTACCATTATGCAGAGTGTGGCAGCTACCTCAGGGCTCCGTTGCTAGAGGGCTGGGGAATAGTGGGGATGACATACACCTCCAAGCCACTGATGGGGAACTTTTCAGCCTGCAGGCCTACATAGGCTCACAGAGAAATTTGGGCAATCACGCCCTCCCTTTCTGGGGCTGAGGTGAGCCTAACATTAGGTATAGGAAAGATCAAGTTGCAGATTGAAGCTTGAGGCCACAGCAGCTGCAAAGGAGGAGGAACTGGGAACATGTTCTTAAGTGTTGCCCTGCACAGTGAAAGACAAAAAGGTTCAAATTCTAAACCTGCCATGTTTTGGCTGCAAACGAAAGCTATGCACCCCCTTCTTTCTTTGCTTCCCTGGCATGAATTCAAGCTAGGAATCTTTGTAGTATCGGCTTTAAACTTTCAAAACCTGATCTTGTATGCTATCAAGTGGGTGGGTGACCCTGAGCTTCTGTCAAAGTGGTATGTGGATATGACCCTTTGGTTCAATCCAGTTTCACACCTCTGCCCTAAGCTAACCTGCCCTCAAATGCAGCGGAGGTTGTTTGATTTCTAGTGGTGAATTGAGATTCAGTTGCCCATCCAGTCAGCTTTTGATTGTGGAATGGGGTCACCACCATGCCCTTTACCTCAGGCCAAGCCTGTTTGCTTTACATACACGCTTACATTTTAAGCGACTAAGTAATGGGTGATTTGATAATGTGCAGAACTTCTCTAACTTCTTATCAGTAAAGAGGTCTATTGGGACTTCCTTTTCACAGACTATTTACTCTGTCGCTATCCCATTTTTCCAAAAGAAATTGCAGTACTTTGTCAAATGTCGTGTGTTATCAAACAGAAATGGCCCAGAAGTTTCAGCATTACCCTTTCCCTGCCACATTGCACGTCTCTTTATTAACTGAATTCATTACATAAATTTTCCTACTACATTGCATTTACCTTTATTACTAACTTTTTTATTCCATAATCATTCCTGTATAATATGCTGAACAGAGCCCACCTATAACAAAAAAACCAAAGGGTGCCCCTTAAAGTGCTAAATGTATGAATAATCCTACAAAATCTACAACCCAAAGTGTGCCACCTCACCTTGTCTAATGGTAGGCTTTGGTCCTGTAACTGGCAGATGCAAAAAGCTAACTACTGTGCAATTTTGCCTGCATTTGGGGCTTGTTATGTCCCATCCTGTTGATGCAAGGCCATTTGCCTTTATTAGGAACCCTGATGAACACAGCCATTGCTCCCAGGACTAATTTTCAGGGACTCTGCATTCTCTTCTATAATTCCATACCAGAAAACACTACTACTTGGATAGCTTTTACTTCCTTTCTTGTTTGTTTGTTTGTTTGTTTGTTTATTAAGCTTGTCACCAATCAGATCTTCAAGTGACTTACACTGCAGAATATATACATAAATACATTTTAAAATAGAAAGGAAAAGAAAAATTATATAAACATTAGCATTGCATATAGCATATATAGCAACAACAACATTGGCAGCACAGTAAAACAAAACAAACAAAACACAAAAAACTATGCTCCCATCCGTGAACCAGTAGAGTGGAATTAAAAAATCAAACACTGACACACACACCCCACTCCCTAGCCCAGAAATCCCAAACTTGGAAAAGTCAGCCACTTGAACCCAGTTTTGTTTTAATTCCTCACTGTACCCAGAAGTCCAGCTTCAAGGACAGCTATTGCAAATCGGTGGCAGTGGTAGAATGAGTCCTGCTCCAGGAATGGTCCGGTCGTCTCTTGCAAAGACAACAGCAGGAAATTCAGATCAAGAAGAGGTGGCAAAAGGTTTACCTGCTCTGCAGATTTTTCCAGTTGCTGCTGCTCATCTGCCAAGGAGTCCAGAAAACAGCCATGCCTCCCTGGGAATTTATCTTCCCTACCTAGGGATCTGATATCAAGGCGAGCGGCTGTAACTGTAAATCAGTGTGTCTGTGACTTCCTCCAGGGATGGTCTGATTGCTTCTTCTCTCTACCTGCACCACAGTTGTTCTGGCCACTGTTCTCCTCCTGCTTCTGCTGGGAGTCTAAAATAAGATTGGACAATTTCACGGAGGACAAAGCTTTCAAGGTCTACAAAGCAAAATGACTTTGTTACATCTCCACGGCTAGAGGAAGTATGCTTCTTAATACCAGTTGCTGGGAATTGCAGATGGACAAAGTGCTGTTGCACTCATGTCCTTTTGCAGGCTTCCCAAAGGAATCTGGTTGGTTACTGTGAGAACAGGATGCTGGACTAGATGGGCCACTGGCCTGATCCAGAAGGGCTGCTCTTATGTTTAGCAAGGGCGACAAATATAAGATAAGCTGTGCAATTGTTGAAAAATTCATTTTACTACCTCTCAGTAAAGGATTTTGAGTGGCTTCATATATGACAGAATAAGCTCAAACTTCCTTTCCTATGTCCTGTTGTTATGTATCCCTTTATATAATTATCCCTATTTTAGGTTATTTTTTAAAATGTAACTGAGCTAGTAATAATTAACCAACATGTTAAGAGAGATTTTTTTTTTAATGATAATGCATTACAAGGGCAGCTCTCCTAGGAACAAACAGAAGCAGTAGACCAAGCCTGGAGAAATACAATTTCTCTTTTAATGCAGATGTCATTAGTGGCAGGGATGGCAAAAGAAGTGGACTATGCAGGATGCAACCTTCCATCAAAAGGGCTATAAAACAGAACATGCTTTGAAGTTTTCCATTAGGCATCAACAACTATGACTTGGTTTTTCTAGGGTAATTGAATCTCTTTTCTCAGCTGAGAAAGTCTCTCTCTGTGTGTTGTATGTGTTAAAGAGATGGTTAGCATATTAAGCCACAATGCAATGCTTCCTAATCAGGAGCTTATAGTTTTCCAACAAGCAGTGTGTTCTGTACACAGAGTGTTCTCTGGTTTGTAGATGAGAAAGAAGTATCCAGTGTACACCACAAATTCTCTGTGTTCACCAAAGATGAAAAAAGAAAGAAACCTTTTTTTTTATTGTAAAGAAATAAACAAGTTCTAGGTGGCAGGAAGTCTTGGACCTTTCTACCAATTATCAACCATCATAATGCAGACTTCTGACTCCTCAAGAGACTGGCACATCTAAGGTCAGGACTCAAGACCAGTTCAGCTATTCCTCATCGCTTGTGCATCGTACAAGGTACCTGTTGTCCACAGTGCTTGACATGCATATGCTGTGTGCATTTACAGTGCACAGATCTTAAACATTAAATACTGTTGCACCCTGCAGGAAGCATGATCACATAATGAAGCATCAGCTTTCAATGGGTTTTCCTGTGGCCTGTCTGCGTAGCAAACAAAGGATAACCTGAGGGTTACTATGCACATTACTACTGCCACACATCTTCTGCCTCCATTTCTGTGGCTACTCCAGGCAAGCAGCCATTTGTGTGTGAGAGTCTGTATTCCACTCTATGCAGCAAGTGCTGTGCAAAAGCAGTTACGTGAAATCAGCCTCCATGTGGTGTCCATTCCATGTTAAGTTGCCCTTATTATTCTTGTTCAGAGGCATTTACATTTCTCTTAACATTCACCCTTACAAAAGGGCTTCCCTAGAAACTCGCCCTGTTGCATCTAAACATGTTTCCAGTTTTGTAATGATGTTGTAAGGTAAGTATCAAATAGCACTCTTTATCCCATTTGAGCCTTCCTCGAGTCAATCCCAGTTATGCAGTTTGTGAATTAAACATAAAGTCCTGGTATATAGCAAGCTCACAAACAAGATTTGCATAATGAACTTCTTCAGAAGTTCTGAAGATGTGCTGTGTACATCTGCTAGGCAAATATTTGCATACAGTATATAGTTCTCGCAGTAGGTGAGGGGTTTACACATGCGGTAGCACAGTTTGCTGGGCAGAGAATATGGATAAATTCTGCGTTTCTTTTCCATATGAAATATTAATTCAAAGTCTAGGCCACTGTGGTGCACACTAAACAAGTGTGGAGTGAATCTAAATAAGCAGAGTACTTTTGCTAATTAATCCAACAATCAGTTTACTGTTTTTCCAAATGTTGCTCCAATATAGCAATATAAAACAGCACAGATCCAGCAACGTGTGGCCCCCAGATGTTGGCTTGCAACGCCCATCATCTCTAACCATTCACCATGTTGACTGGGGCTGATGGGAGCTAGAGTACAACATCATATGAAAAGCCACGTTTCCCATTACCTGGGAAACTACCTTAGATACAGCAAAAAGGAAATCCTAACCCAATTACACGTGTTACAGTAAACTTTATTCTCTGATTATATACACTTTTGCTACATTGCAGATGACAAATTTCTTTGGCTTTAGCCAAAGCTTCTTTGGCTTTTGTTTTAGCAAAAAACAAAACAAAACAAAACAAAAAAACCAGTGTGAACTCAGAGTCTGCTCAATCCACAATCAGTCCTTTATGTACTTACATGTTTATCCCTAGCATCAGTATGTGTACTACAGCCAAGTACACAATAGCAAACCATCTCAACTGCCACAAATGTATTGCCATTGTTCAGCTGGGAATTTAAAGACATTTAAAGAACATAATTTAGAACCTTATTATTAGTAGTATTAGTGTTAGTGTTAGTATTAAAAGGCTTTTCCTACCAGGAAACTGGAAACGTACAGTGGTACCTTGGGTTACATATGCTTCAGGTTACATACGCTTCAGGTTACAGACTCCGCTAACCCAGAAATATTACCCCGGGTTAAGAACTTTGCTTCAGGATGAGAACAGAAATCGTGCAGTGGCGGCGTGGTGGCAGCGGGATGCCCCATTAGCTAAAGTGGTGCTTCAGGTTAAGAACTGTTCCAGGTTAAGAACAGACCTCCAGAACGAATTAAGTTCTTAACCTGAGGTACCACTGTAGTTGGTTTTAATAAACCATCAACATGGTGAGACTATTGAGGATGACTCCTTATTCAAAACACATTCTGATGTTGTGCAGCAGCTACAGTAAGCCATGCTGAATAAGGTGGGAATAGTGTACACTGGAAACCAGAGAGAAGATGGCCCATCAATGTGCTTTAAAATATGGATGGGGAATCTATAGAGACATAATAACTGGAAATATATAATTATAAACGAGTTTCGGAAAAGGGTTAGAATTTGCTGAATTTGACGGAATAAAGAGGAATACAAAAAAGGGGGATGTGAGGAGGTCAGGAAAGAGGGATATGGACTTTTGAAATTTAAAAAGTGGAATTTTTCTTTCTTTTTTTTCTCTTTTCTTCTTCACTTTTTCTTGTTGAGTGTGTATTTTTTGTTTGCTGTTGATGTTTTTGTCTGGTTATATGTTTTGTAAAATCTTAATAAACATTTTTTAAAAAAAATAAAAAAATAAAATATGGATGGGGAATCTGTTGGGCTACAGCGCCCATCAACCCTCACCACTGGTCATGCTGGCTGGGACCAATGGGAGCTGGAGTTCATAAACATCTGCAGGGCTAGGGCTTCCCCTTCCCCTATTTAGAAAAAGATGCTTCTACACTTGTGGCTATTACTTCTTGCTTCTGTCCAAGTAGCATCTGTTTTTGCAACACCAACATGCTCAAAGATCTCCATACAAAGAAACACTGCAGGCATTTTTGTTTAAACACAGATTTCCTTGAACCATCTGCACTCTCTCTTGTTGAGCCACCATTTCTTAGAAAATAATCCTGAGGAAGCAAAAATAAGGTTGCCATGGAAACTATTGTAATGCAATGCAGCCTTAACACCAAACTATAGCATTAATTAGGCGTTAATTAGGGAGAGTGAGGAGATTGTTCAGGAGAGAAGTGTCCTTTCGCCAAGTGTCAAATTAATTTATGCCAAAAAAAGGAAGACAAGAGCTAATGTAAGCATGTGAGGGTTAAAATATTTCCAAAGGACTGCCGGCTTGGATCTTGGTCAGGTTAATGCTATTCTCTCAGTGCAATGCTGATCGAAGTTTCTCTGGCTTCAATTTACATCTGTGTGCATGCAAGCAAAACACAAACCCTTGTTTGTCAAGATGTTAAAGACCCTTCCATGTCCCTGATTTTCTCAACATAAACAAGCCAAGTCCATACATCCTCTAGCAGCCTGTAGATGAAATAGGGGAGTTTTGTGAATAAGCAGGCTATTTATTATTTATTCAAAGTTTCCTAATTAAAAAACCAATTCTCTTTGAGACATACACAATAGCATAAGCAGTAACATTACAACATGCCGCACACCTCAATTAAAAACAATAAATTAGTATAACCAGCCAAGCAATAAAATCTAATAATAAAATCCAACATCATAAGATAAGTAGAGGCCAGCTGGATCAGGCCAATGGTCCATTTAATCCAGCATCCTTTTCTCATAGTGGCCAACCAGATTCCTAGAGGAAGCCCTCAAGCAGAACCCAAGAACAGCAGCACTTTCCTTTCACTTTCCTTGCAACTGGTATAATAATATCAGTGATGCTAAAGGACATTTGAGAAAGGACTAGAACAAGACCTGTACAATTCAGATCCAAAGGTACAGTACTACAAGCAGAAAGCAAGTCCAAAAACTGCTGGCAAACAGATACACATCCCTGTGTTAATTGGAGAACTACCAGTGACCATTCCAGTGCTGCTGCCCTTAGTACTTTTGATAGTTGCCCAAAGGAGGTGTTCCAGGAGCTGCATGGACTCTTTCTCATCTAAACCGCATCCTTTTTTTACATACCTATGAAAGTATAGGACCCTTCACTCTCCTTTGCATCTGGGAGACCTTGAATTCTGCTGTAAAGAGCAGTGACTTTTCTCAATGTGACAGGAATAACAGCCTTAAAATGCTAGTTCTATCTATCTATCATCTATCATCTATCTATCTATCTATCTATCTATCTATCATCTATCATCTACAGTCATATCTTGGGTTGCGAACATTATCTGTGCGGGAGGCACGTTCACAACCCACAGTGTTTGCAGCCTGAAGTGCTTCTGCGCATGCGCGTGACAGCATTTTGTGTCTCTGCGCATGTGCGACCGCTGAAACCCGGAGTTAACCCGTTCCAGTATATCCAGGTTTGGCACGGTCCGCAACCCAAAAACGCGCAACCCGCAGCGTTTGTAACTCGAGGTATGACTGTAATTGATTTTCTGTGTACGCTGCAGTTAATGTCAAAGAGAAAATATCACTAGCATAAAATGATCTGAGCCTTCGAAAGATGCATTTTAATGATTTTATAATAATATTAAGCATCTGGTGCCATTTTTCGAAATCAGCAAATAATAGTAATTAATATTAAATTGCCATGAGCAATTTGACAGGAAATAGCTCAGCAGCTTTAATGCAAATAGTTTTTAATTATCAGCTATTAGACCATGGAGGCTAAATACAGTATAGCACAGCAGTGAAGTCTATAAAGTTAGCAAGGGCCTGGAGTTTGGGCTTGAAGAATATTTCTTCCCTAAGCCCCGCAAAGACAAACAGTCCTGGAAACTAGATCAATAACAGGGTGTTTCTGCAGAAGATTTTTCTATAGACATGTTCCAAAGGTGTTGGCCTACCATTACTGAGGAACATGGCTTTAGGGAGAACCGTGTGGCAGCTGCCAGGTTCAATTAAGATTCTTTTGTTGCTGAGGGTGAGAGAATTGCAAAAGAAGAAAACTGGGTACATCTAGTGATCACATAACACATGCTTTAGTCATTTCCCCTGGAACCTGATGTCACAAGGTGGGATATGTACAATTTAATCTGTTGTTAAAGCACAAATATATCACTTCGCTGAGAGTGGCTGTTCCTGGGTGCATTTCAGTGCTTTCTTCCTCCTTTTCTTGGAACCAGGAAATGGGCCTCTCAGAAAAGGAAAAATCAAAGATTGGTGGTCCCACTAAAGTGGGTGAAGCGAGCAATGAACTAAAATGTAGATCCAGAGCATTGGGAGGGAGAACAATCGTATGAGGAGCCCGAGGTTGATAGTGATGGACAAATATGTCCATTTGTTGAAATAAATAAAAAGATCAGCAGCATTTTATTGTTAATTTCACCAAATAAATATATTTTTGTATGCAGTTTTGACTAATATATACACATTTCTGCAAGCAATTCTGCCAAATAAAATGCATTTTTGTATGTTATTTTCACTTATATATGCATTTTTTAAATTGATACTTTACCCTAGAATATATGCACTTTTTCTACTTAATATTTGGCTGGAGAAAGACATTGTAAAATTTGGTGTGTGAATTTTCAAGGATGACTGTTTCGTTTTTGCAAATATAGCAGGGTTGCCTTTAAATACAATCTGACTCAAATTAACCCCCCACCCCCTCATCATCGATGGAGCGTGTGTGTGTAGGGTGGCCATTCCCAAATCACCCCAAAGGCTGTATGCATTACCAAAAAGCAAAAACAAAAGAAGACACTAATTTTCAAATATGCTTATTTATATATACAGGTGTAAGTTTAGAAATAATTGCTATAATTTAAAAGGCTATTCAAGACATGACACCATGGTGTGAAAACTGTTACCAAGTGACCACGAAGCTGTTGGTCAGCAGCTTCAAGGACTTTGCTTGTTCTCCCTTCTTATGGTTCTTTGGCTTTAGGCTGAGCTTACACGCTTTAAAGAGAACACACCTTCAAATAAAGGACTGTTCTTTGACTTCTCTCAAAGATAGGACTGTCCTCTGTAAATTATTATTATTATTATTATTATTATTATTATTATTATTATCATCATCATCATCATCATCATCATCATCTTCATCATCATCATCATCATCATTTCTATACTGCCCAAGGATCATAGAGCAGTTTACAATTAAAAAAACACAAAAAACACATAACATAGTAACAAACAAAATCAGTACCCTCCCCCAAATAGGACACAGGGCCAACCTACAAGTGTAGAATTCATGCACTGTGCAGACATTTATACTTCTGGCAAATTTGCACAATTCCCTCTTCCCTGGTATATTTTTAAAATGTATTCCACTGCTCATTTTCAAGGCTCAAGGTGCCTTACAACCTGTAACACAAAACAACAATAAAATGCATAACAATCCCCTTTAAAATTTACAAATATTGATCACAAAACCATGTCCCCCTCCCGAAATCAAAATCCCGAAACAGCCAATGTAACTAATACAGCCAATGAGACTGATGGAGCTCTACAGATTGGGACAGCCCCACAGAGATGTATTTTCATTTCTCCGTGCCTTTAAAATGTTGTATGTGGCAACAACTCCCCATCAAAAAGTTAGTGGAAGTTCCTGGGGCAGTAAAGAAGATCATGGGATGGCTCAATAGTCACAGCAAGCCATTGCTGCTGCTCCATAGTTCAAAGGCTGAAATATTAATAGAGAATCATCTTCTGCATGATGAGTCAAGTATTTTACAGACCTCGCTAGAGGATACAGAACCTCTTTCAGCTTTAAGCAAAGTCTGCGTTTTCAGCATCCCATTCTTTCTCCTAGAGAATTTGGTGTTTGAAAATGCATTTCCCAGTCTTTTCTCCCTACCTGCCTCGGAAAAGATAATTATCTCCACACACCCTCAAATCACAAAAGAAATTATCAGAGAACCGTCTGCTCAGTTTGCAACATCATAAGGTAGTTATGCTCAATCTGTTCTAGGCAGTACAGGGACAGCCCTAAAAGCCGCTGGAAGAAGAGCAGAAATAACCTTTCGGCTGAGCAAAAAAAGACAGTGTTGCTTTTGTTTTGCATCACAGTTGAATGCAAGGATCATGTAGCTTTGCTGTTCTGGCAACTCTGAGCCCTTGGTTTCCAGTCCTCCTCTTTATGAGGCATTTCATCATACAGATATGTTCATTAGGAAGCCATTGCCGTTGCTGCTTTTTAAAGAGGAAGATGCTGACAGGGTAGCTACTTATAAACTATTTGTGTGTTGCATTGCCTGGAATTTAGACAAGCTGGTCAGTGAAGCAGAGAAAGCACAGCCAATGTTGTCAAATATTATCGGTGCAATGTGCCTTTATGCGTGGCTGGCTGAGCAGCATCAAATGGCATTTGACATGGTTCTTCTTCCCCAAGGCCATAGCTTGCTGCGTTCAGCAGCCTCTAATTTAAATCAGGCATATAGAGACATAGAAGGCAGCCCTGCTTATAAATCCTCAGGCTGCTTTGCATGAATTTCTAATACTGTCTACCATCACCACCACTAATCTCGTTTTCTCTGTCATTTTTTAATCAGGACATCGTCCCCCAAAATAGTAACATGATTCATGCTACCGAGCAGGGATTAATACACACAACAGTCATAAAGAAGGTTTCAAGGAAAAGTAGTAAACAGGCAGGCAGCATGGCAGATTTGGCAGCTGTTAGGAATGGCTATTGGGTTGTCCATCCCCATCGTTAGCTCTGTTACTTTTTGGCTCAATGCTCTTTGGGTCTGTAAACATTTTATTTTAAAAAAACAATGAAGTGTGAATCTGTTTTTATTTGCTGTAGTTATAACATGGTTGTTCCTCTTTGTCTCTCTGGTGTCACTGCAAATAGAAATCAAGTGGATTATGTAATAGGCTCGACTGTGAGGCAGCTAAGACAGAGGAATGCTGAAAGCACACTTTTGGATTGTTGTTTTTACCGAGGTTGTAGTTTGGGTGGCAAGCTGAAGAACTGGCAATGCCTGGGTAGAAATCAAGATGTTAGTTGGTTTTAAGAAATCTAGTCTTAGTGAGATTTGTGGCATTTTGGTTCTTCTCAAGCAGAGCTGACTAACCAGTAGCTCACCAGATGTTGCTAAACTACTGCTCGCATCAGCACCGGCCATTAAGGAGTGATGAGAGCAGAGCAGTTTACAATTGGACTACAAGTCCAATAGTATATCGCATGCCACAGGTTCACCACCTCTACTCTACAGTCTGTGCTTTATATATTCTATTACTTTTAAATTTACATCCTATCTTACTCCAGGGAGCTCCAGACAGCATATATGGTTCTCCTTCTCACCACTTTATCATCACAGCCCTGTGGGGTAGGCTATGGTGAGAGACATTGGCTATTTCCGCACTTCCATTTTTCTAGCGCTCTCCTTCCACTGGTATGGTAGCCACAATCCATATCTATTCTGTATCTATCCTGCCATTCCTTATGAAATACTGCACTTTGATATAGTTTGCCCCAACCCAGCTTCTACCTAAATTAAGAAAAAAGAGTGACCTGGTTGCATTTTAAGCCAGTAATGTGTATGAAGCTAATGTGTGGACCCAGGGTTATCAAGTAAGTTTCATGGTGGGGACTTTATCCTGGTTCTCCCAGGTTCTAGTCCAAGGCTCTAATCACTACACCACATGGTCTGCTTCAGTTTTAAATGAGAACTTTTAATATACTAATGAATGCTTCTGACAACTGGAAATACTCATCGTCTCTGGTTTTAGAACTTCTACCAGCCTTTGCCAAACCAGCTGCTTCCACATATCTGGACTCTAACTCACATTAGCCAAGCTAGCACAACTGTGTTCACTGAGGCTGATGGGCTTGATTGTAGTCCAAAACAACTGGAGGGAACCAAGTTGCTGGAGGTTGTTTCACACCATTCTATCACTGTAGGTTTCTGGTCACATAATGGAATCATAGAATGGTAGAGTTGGAAGGGACCTTGAGGATCATCTCATCCAAGCCCCTGCATCGCAGGAAAAGGCAGGGGTCAAACCTGCAATCTTGGCATTATCAGCACTACACTCTAACCAGCTGAATAATAGTGAACTTTGCCCTTTCTCCTTCCTGGTGAGCAGTAGAGCATCTCCTTTGCATGCAGAAATTCCCATGTTCAATCCTGGGCATATCCTGGAAGGGCTGGGAAAGTCCCCTTTGTGAAACCTTGGTGAGCTAAAGGTGAGTCAATGTACACAATGCTGGGCTAGACAGACCAGTATAAATGGCAGCCTCCTGTGTTCTTGTGATGTCTTATTTTTCTGCACCCCAATTCATTCAAGCCTGAGATTACAAACTCTTTCCAGTCCATACTCTGGCATTTGTGTTCCATTGATTGCCACCTGCAGGGACTGTGCCAGTAATGACTGTGCAACAACTTTGGGGTGAAAATGATATCTCTGTTTAGTTTCATGTGGGAAGACTTCCTATAGGGAAGGACAAAAATGGACAAAAGCTAGATGCAACTTTGCTTTAGACTTGCCTTTTCAGCAAGGTTTCATTCACTGTACCTCCTGCCTGCTGCTAGCTGCGGATATATTTTTAGGCACAGTATCATTTTCTTGTTTGAACAGAAATACTGCTTTCCTTATCATTTTCAAGTTATCCTATTAAAATCATTTGAATGGCCTGAGCACAGTGCTACCGAAGTTCATACGTTTTTGCCTTATCTTGATGAGGCAAAGCATTAATTTTGAAATCTAATAATCATAAACTCCTTTTTTAAAAAGAAATCTGCCATCATTTTTATTTTTAAAAAAATCATGTTGAATGCTTTTATGGTATGTAGGAAGACAATGATTAAAACCTATGAGTCTTCAAGGAGCAGGATTAATTCAAGATGTTAAAAAAATATCAGGGAGCTAAAAATGCAAGTTGGTTAAAATCTGAGTTATATAACACAACAACAACAACAACAACAACAACAACAACAACAACAACAACTTATTACCAATAGCAAGCTCAGTGGATTCTTATTTAACCAAAACAGTACCACACACACACAAGGTTTGCAAAGTACAAATGATCATGAGGATTCAAAAATAACTGAATGATGACTAAACATGTCCTGTGGTTATGAGCTGCTGGATGTCTGTTGGAAGAGAAACGGTGATGGTGGAATAGACTGGACAACTGTGGAAGGCTGATAGAAACTCTAAACAGGGGCCCACCAAATTGTCTGGTTGGCATCCATCTGTCTTGGGAGATAATGGAGGAATACATCTTTGGGGGTCAAGTCAAATTGTAGGAAGGTTACAGTGCCTGCTGTGGCTTTAGAGACTGAGATGTTTTGTTGCAGCTGGGACAGATGAAGGTGCCTGGTTCTGCTGCTGCAGATGCACCATGGAGTTTCTTCTTTCTGTGCCCCTCCCAATGGTCATTCCTCCTCTGGACTCCAATGTATGCATGTCCTGCCTTGTCTGTCTCCAAGCACTGTGGTCATCTGCAAGGGATTCCCACACTGCGCGGTTGATGTTGCCAGCCTGCATGTCACATTTGTGGACATTTTTATAACACAGAGTTGGTCTGCCAACAGGCTGCATACCTGAAGCCAGGTCCTTGTAGAGCACGTCCTTGGAGAGCCTGCTGTCTTCCATTCTGCAGACACTGAGGCTGATGGTAAGGCCGAACTCCCTGCAGGCTTGGGGCAAAACGGTTGATGAGTCTCTGTAGAGCTTCCTCAGAGTGTGCTGTCGAGGTTGTGCCTTCTGCAAACAACATCTCTCAGAGAAAGACCCACCACAATTTTGTCTTGGTGTGGAGACATGCAAGGTTGAACAGATCTTATGAAGCTAAGATGGGCATCCTGTCTTGTTGAACAGTGTGAAGAGTCCTTTTCTTCTGTTGATCCAAAGGCTTTCTTCATGCCTTCATACTTTTTGTGAGTGTTGCTGGTGTCAGCAGCAAGTTGAATGCTCTGATACAGCTTTAGCCAGAAGTCATTGGCACATTATCTGGCAATCCATTGGGCATCACTCCTTGCCTTTCTCAGTGTAGCAAGTGTCTTTTTACAGGGTGCATGCTTGTGGTTCACAAGAGGCTTGAGCAATAACAGGCCCCATATCCTTTATACCATCCTCAGACCAGTCAGGGATCTGTTGCTTTCTTTTGCCTAAGGAGGGCATAGCTGTGTTGTAGATAGCCTCTTTGCTGTGTTCCCCCCTTCCTTCAATGCTTTTACTAAGGCAGTTCAGTAGAGCTTGTTCGACGGAATCAGAGAAGCATTCACAAAGTTCAGGTATGACTGTTCTGGCAGTGTTGCTCCGAGGCCACACTTTCTGCTTTGTATAGGACCATCCTGACAGCCTGGTCTTGTTCCTCGCAGAACTGGTCCTTAGTTTGTCAGAGTATATACCGTAATGAGAGCATAGATGCTCAAGATGTTCACTGGACCAGAGGTAGTTGAGAGGTGGAGAGAAAGCACCAGTGTAGGCAACCTGTAGTGTTTGTACCTTACACCAATCAGGTTGAGCTGATAACTTGTAGCTGCTCCTTTCTGCTTTGTTATTTTTGCATTTGCAGCACTGAAGTGACCTCTCCAGGGCAAAAGCCTGGGCAGTGTGACTTGAGGTCCTGGGCTGCCCAGACGACAAGGAACACACCACACTACAACATTCTATTGCAGGCCCTACATATCTCACAAACTTAATATTTCTCAAAGTCTTCTCTACAAGCATAGGAATCAACAGTTATTCTAATTTTTAATTAAATATGGAGAGGATTCATGTACTAACATGGTTTCACAGCCTTAAAGAGAATGTTTAATGCTTTGGACTCAAAAAAAGAAAGATTCAGTTTCATAATCTTTCTATTCCATGCAACACAAAGACAACATGTATTAACATTTGGACAGAGAGTGACTCCTGGACTGAAACGGTACATTTTTAGAAAATGTGGAAAGTTGGAGACCTAGTTTCTAAGCGTTCACTGAGATGTAGATTTATGTCTCAGTTTTCCAGTATTTTTTAATAAATCCCTTTTTCCTGCAAAAGATGCTTGACACAATCAGGAATATAGGCAAGCACAACAAACATGACCAAACTACCATTTGTTGCAAGCCATTGCCACCTGAACTGAGGAAACAAAATCATATAAAATGAAAAATCAATTTCTAGATTTTCTTCCTTTCACTTTTATAAATATTAAGTTGTCAGTGGAAACAATGTTAAGTGAGAAGGCTTCAAACTGTAATATATTTTTAAATTAAAGACTTCCTTCTTTCATAGTATAGCTGCGGCCAGCCTCTGAGTATTTGTTCTAAATATATGTTAGGAATATGTCCTCAGATCTCACATCTGAACTTTCTTCTATGATTTTGGAGTTAAGAAGTGTGTTATTTTGGTCCTTGCCAGCCTCCCACAAGCTGGTAGTTCCTTTCTTCTCCACAAGTGTGCCATGTGGATCCTTGCCAGTCTCTCCAAAACCAGCCATCCTCATCCTATGATGCACGTGCCCTAGCACTGGTCTATGGTACTCTCCCAAAAAACGTTTGTGGTGTCCTAATTGCATGAAAGAGTGAGCTTTCGCCTCGTGAAACCCACATGATTGCAAGATGCTCTTGGCATTACCTGAAAATTGAGGCACCCAGTATCTCTGTTCTCTTCACTGCATCAGTGAAGTGATCCTAAGCAAGATAGCTACTTGTCAGCAGCCGCACCATCTGTGATCTGTTGATATATTGAGTTCCTTTTGGAAGTAATAGGCACCTTCTGAGACAGATCTGATTTAAGAAGAACATGACTTTCATGGTCCTAGGGTTGTTGCCTCACTGCGTGTTATTTCAGAAACTGTAAGTAGCACACTAAATTGGTTGTTTGAAGAGCAACCTGAATTAGCCCACCATATGAGTATTGATTTTTGCCCTTTGGAGCTTTACCATAGTTACGGTATAAATCAGGGAATAGCTGCTGGAAGCACAACCCACTGTGAATATTCTACATTAAGAGCCACTACTCGATGATAAAGAAGGTTTTTTTGTGTTGTTGCTCAGTAGAGCAACACTGACATATCAGCCCTGCTCCTAGGGACAGTCACACAGGAATATGGGAAAGAAAGGGACAAGATGAAAATCCCATTGGTAGCATTTTGAAAATTTGAGGCTTATGTTATGTGTATGGGTGATGCAATAGAGATGACTTCATTGTCACTGTGTTTTGGCTTGCTAAATATTGGCTGATATTTATACTTTAAAAAAAAAATAAGACTCTAACTCTTCCTGGTTCTTTTGAAGAATCTGGAAATGGTAGAAAAAATAAACCAGAAAGGGGAAGTTTGTGTTTCCATCATCAAATGTTTGCTAGTCTTTCTTTGCCTGGGGTGATCCCATGTTACATTCAACAAGTGTACAATTTGTTTACCTGTGTGCACAGATAGTTGAGCTGTACACCTGAACATTTATTTACATGCAGCATCAAGTGAGTGTACAGTGCACAATAGCCAAGCTGTAAAAACCAACAAGTGCACACTCCTTCACACAAATGCTGGTATATGTGTAGAGACAGATTGTACATGAGTTCAGTGTAGTCTGCAGGTAAAGGTAAAGGACCCCTGGATGGTTTAGTCCAGTCAAAGGCGACTATGGGGTTTTGTCGCTCATCTCACTTCAGGCCGAGGGAGCCGGCGTTTGTCCACAGACAGCTTTCCAGGTCATGTAGCCAGCATAACTAAACTGCTTCTGGTACAACAGAACACCATGATGGAAACCAGAGCACATGGAAACGCTGTTTACCTTCCCACCGCTGTGCTACCTATTAATCTACATGCACTGGTGGGCTTTCAAACTGCTAGGTTGGCAGGAGCTGGGACAGAGCAACGAAAACTCACCCCATTGCGGGGATTCGAACCGCCGACCTTTTGATCGGCAAATCCAAGAGGCTCAATGGTGGAAACATGTCTCTGCTGAAATGGAGTTCCATACAGTCACTATCCTTCCTGCCCTGCTTTCACAATTCTGATCTCATTGTGTCACAATTAAAAGGCAGTAGTTCGGCTAACAAGCATCTGCAAAGTGTGTGGTTCTTGGTGACTAAAACTCCTAATCCTTTGAACAGTTTTCAGATGAATAAATCCTCAACGCTATGCACAGTCTCCTGGGAGTAAGCCCCATTGAACTCTTTGGATCTAACTTCTGTGTAACCATAATTAGGATTGCACTGCACAGCAAGTAAACCAAGGTTCAAGCTTCATAAAAGAAATTATCCCCTTTCAAGTGTTGTTTAAAAATTTTACTAAGCCAAAAAACACTCCCAGACTACTGCTTCCATTACCTCAAAGAATAATAAAATGCAATAAAAGTTATTTTCTGGTCGTTATTATTTATCTGAAATAGAAATTTTAAAGAAATGAAATGTGCAGTACACTTGGTTGTATCCTCATTGAAATACGGTGGTCATGATGAGCTTAAGTTCATTAGTTTCACTGGTTTTCATCCAAGTATTGCTTCATTAGAAAGAAATCATTGTTTGTAGGCATTTCTCAAAAAAAAAAAAATTAAGAAACTTAAGACTGCTAGGTATATTTTGATGTAACCATATTTTAAAAATAATATAGATTGTAAAATAAACCTTCATTCACCTGCATTTTACGGGCAGGAGCTTCTATATGTGTGGCGACATTTCTATGACAAGATTTTTCTGGGTGTCACCTGTCACCCTTCTTCCATTTTGTTTTGATCAGAGCAAAGAAAAGAATGCAGTCTGCCTTTTTCCAGCAATAGTTCCTGAAGCGATGCTTGTGAAATTTTTATATTTAAAACATATATTTTCCCCAGCACTGCTCTTACAGAAAGCAGCTTGATTAAAAATAAAAAATAAAAAATCTCCCCTTGCAGTAACAGGAGGTGGGAAAGGAAGAAGGGAAGAAAGGAACCTACGGACTTTCCTGTGATTGACTGCTCTTTGTCTGGTATATATATATAAAAAACAACCCATGTATTTAAAAAATGTGTGTGTTTTCTTAAAAAACAAATACCTGCATGCCCACAAGAGATCTCACGTTTCCTAGCTTGGAGCAACACCCACGTGTATTTATTTATTTATTACTGCTCTGTTGTGCAAACCTTATGAGTAAATATGAGAATGAGCAGACTATGAATGTCATAGGAGTATAGTAGTATGCTGTTATATAAATGCAATAGTAACTACAGAGCAAAATTAATTTTCCAGAACTCATATTATCTTTTTTTTCTAATCAGTATCTTAAAGATTTATAGCTTCAGATTACGAGCTTTGATTTTGAGTTTAAAATAATGGAAAATTTGGATTAACTGGACTTTGAGGGATGCTAGTTTTGGGATGAGTGTGTGTGTGTGTGTGTGTGTGTGTTCAAACACTCACCAGAGAGAAGACGATAGAGGAACTGAGCACAAGAGATAACCAAGAGGAAATGGAGACTGTAGCAGTTCACCATACTACAGGAAGAGCCTTCTTTGAGGAATTCCAGTTTTGACCAAATGCATTGACTTGTGTTCTACATGAAGACCAACATTTCTTGTTGAGTAATCTAGACAAACATGGCAGTAGTGGCTCCCTTTGAATCTTGGATTTAAGATATTTGCAAACACATATAATGACTGTAGGTGTTCTTTCAAAACACAAGTTTTAAAAGCATTTTAGTAATCATTTCATATGATAAAGTAGTGCAGCCTTCCTCAACCTGGTGCCCTACAACTGTTTCGGACCTCTGCCATCGGCTAGCTAGCTGCTGCTTATGGGACCTGTTGTCCAAAACATCTGAAGGGCACCAAGTTGTCAGAAACAGAAATAGTGCAAGTTTCCCCTCCCTCCCAGAATCTCCCCCTTTTTTTGCACTAGAAATTGTTTATTTCAAAATTACTGAGGGGAAAAAACCCTCTGACAATGGTGTAGTGGTTAAGAGCAGTAGTCCCGTAATCTGGGGAACCGGGTTCGTGTCTCCACTCCTCCACATGCAGCTGCTGGGTGACCTTGGGCCAGTCACACTTCTTTGAAGTCTCTCAGCCCCACTCACCTCACAGAGTGTTTGTTGTGGGGGAGAAAGGGAAACAAATAGCCAGCACGTGTAGACACAAAGTCAGAAAAGCTAAAGCACAGAATGAACTCAGGCTTGCTAGAGAGGTTAAAAGGAACAAAAAAGGCTTTTATGGGTATGTTCGTAGCAAAAGGAAGAACAAAGAAACAGTGGGGTCACTCAGAGGAGAAGATGGTGAAATGCAAACAGGGGACACAGAAAGGGCTGAGCTCTTCAATGCCTTCTTTGCCTCAGTCTTCTCCGATAAAGAAAACAATGCCCGACCTGAAGAATTTGGAGCAAATGATTCAGCAGAGGAAACACAGCCCAGAATAACTAAGGAGATAGTACAAGAATACTTGGCTAGTCTAGATGTATTCAAGTCTCCAGGGCCAGATGAACTGCATCCAAGAGTATTAAAAGAACTGGCAGATGTGATTTCAGAACCACTGGCAGTCATGTTTGAGAATTCCTGGAAAACAGGCGAAGTCCCGGCAGACTGGAGGAGGGCAAATGTTGTCCCTATTTTCAAAAAGGGGAAAAGAGAGGACCCAAATAATTACCGCCCAGTCAGTCTGACATCAATACCAGGGAAGATTCTGGAGCAGATCATTAAGCAAACAGTCTGTGAGCACCTAGAAAGGAATGCTATGATCACCAATAGTCAGCATGGATTTCTGAAAAATAAGTCATGTCAGACTAACCTGATCTCATTTTTTGACAGAATTACAAGCCTGGTAGATGAAGGGAACACAGTGGATGTAGCCTACCTTGATTTCAGCAAGGCATTTGACAAGGTGCCCCATGATATTCTTGTAAAGAAGCTGGTAAAATGCAGTCTTGACTATGCTACCACTCAGTGGATTTGTAACTGGCTGACTGACCGAACCCAAAGGGTGCTCATCAATGGTTCCTCTTCATCCTGGAGAAGAGTGACTAGGGTTCTGTCTTGGGCCCGGTCTTATTCAACATCTTTATCAATGACTTGGATGATGGACTCAAGGGCATCCTGATCAAATTTGCAGATGACACCAAACTGGGAGGGGTGGCTAACACCCCAGAGGACAGGATCACACTTCAAAATGACCTTGACAGATTAGAGAACTGGGCCAAAACGAACAAGATGAATTTTAACAGGGAGAAATGTAAAGTATTGGACTTGGGCAAAAAAAATGAGAGGCACAAATACAAGATGGGTGACACCTGGCTGAGAGCACTACATGTGAAAAGGATCTAGGAGTCTTGGTTGACCACAAACTTGACATGAGCCAACAGTGTGACGCGGCAGCTAAAAAAGCCAATGCAATTCTGGGCTGCATCAATAGGAGTATAGCATCTAGATCAAGGGAAGTAATAGTGCCACTGTATTCTGCTCTGGTCAGACCTCACCTGGAGTACTGTGTCCAGTTCTGGGCACCACAGTTCAAGAAGGACACTGACAAACTGGAACGTGTCCAGAGGAGGGCAACCAAAATGGTCAAAGGCCTGGAAACGATGCCTTATGAGGAACGGCTAAGGGAGCTGGGCATGTTTAGCCTGGAGAAGAGGAGGTTAAGGGGTGATATGATAGCCATGTTCAAATATATAAAAGGATGTCACATAGAGGAGGGAGAAAGGTTGTTTTCTGCTGCTCCAGAGAAGCAGACACGGAGCAATGGATCCAAACTACAAGAAAGAAGATTCCACCTAAACATTAGGAAGAACTTCCTGACAGTAAGAGCTGTTCGACAGTGGAATTTGCTGCCAAGGAGTGTGGTGGAGTCTCCTTCTTTGGAGGTCTTTAAGCAGAGGCTTGACAACCATATGTCAGGAGTGCTCTGATGGTGTTTCCTGCTTGGCAGGGGGTTGGACTCGATGGCCCTTGTGGTCTCTTCCAACTCTATGATTCTATGATTCTATGAGATTGTTAGCCACTTTGAGACTCCTTAAAGGGAGTGAAAGGCGGGATATCAAATCCAAACTCCTCTTCTTCTTCTTCTTCTTCTTCTTTTTCCAAGGCCTTCACATTTACACGTTTGAAAGATATAGAAATGTTTGTTTCCACATGGACTTTACAAAGCAATTAACTTGGTCCACCATGTTCCGCTTGCACTTCATTGATTTATCATGAAATGTATTCCATTGTGCACAAGGGGGAGGATTTGATCGTAAGAATTATGTATTCGTCTTTCTTTTCTTTTTTAAATGTAGAGACAAGAATTATGGTGACATAAAACTGAAAGTAAAGGTAGTGTCAATAGCCAGCTCTAAAGGTACTTTGCTTGAGTAGCTGGGGACATTTCTCTTTAGCAGAGTTCACACCAGGGACAAAGGGATGATAAGGGAGAAAGGCCAGACGACGCAGCTGGGGAGAAGCACAGGACAAATTGTGCTTGCTGCCAGTCGATGAAAGCAGCATGTCCCCTTGAGCTTTGGGCCAGAGTCTTTGTAATGAGAAACTAGTCTGGATTAAGGAGACTCGGGTGTGTTCTGTCTGGGTAGGAACTGAAGAAGCAGCTAATATACGCTGATAAGGTATTTTCTCTTGTGCCTTGTTTAATCTGTTCTGGACTCCACAATGAGCTATATGTACAATGAAGGCTGAGCCAATCATATATTGCAATAGGTGGAAACTGCTTCTTTTATGGCCTTTGAACGGGGTGTTGTTGTTTTTTATAATGTGTATTATACATTATGAATAAATAAGAGGAAACTCAAAGGATAAATATTTAACTGTGTGTCTATCTCATTACATAGAGAAGAAAACAGAATTATAACCTTAGCTACATGGTTGCTGTCCCTGGTGGATTCATGCAGAGGAAGGCTTTCGGTTAGGCTTAATTTCACACATGGCATTTTTTAGGTAGTTGCTGGGGCCTGTCACTGCATTGTCACCTGCATTGGCTCTTATGCTGTGTTCCATGGCTTGGAGCCATCATTTTGTACTGAAGCAATGGTACATTGGGGCCCAGGCACTATGGGAAGTGAAAATGGTGGTCAACAGTGATTCAGAGTGCATTTGCTGCCCACCTAAGGTAGGAGGGGACCCATAAGAGATTATTTTGCCCTGGATCCCTTCAAACTTGAAAGTTGGATCTGACTTTTGGTTCTTGAATAAGGAGGAGCTGCAGGAGTTGGGAGACATTGATCAGAGGGCTCATTTCTGAGTAATGTACAGTTTCTTTGGCATGAACCCACACTAGAAATTGTGAGAGCAATTTTGAACCAAGATACGACACTTAGGTAAGCTTTTGTACAACTGCAGTATTTAAGTATCCAGTGTTTCATTACAAAGGAACGGGTTAGTAAGAGAATCTGAATTAGCAGAGGCATATTCTCCCAGCAGAGGGTGATTGTGACAGCAGGTAATAGTGAACCACACTTTCCAGTTTAAATAGGTGCCAAATATTCATTCCATTGCAATGCCTAACTGCCCAACACATCTTTGCAAGGGTGAATAGGGAGAAAAGCAGAACAACTGACACACCCAGTGACTCCTTAGCAGCTTTGCCAGGTCCAATGGACACCAGCTACCACTGCCTATATCCCATGGCGGCTTCCCCACACCCATTAGAAATGCTTACACAAATTATTATCTTCCACTCCTATGTAGATTTAGCTATTACTTAAATTGTTGAGTGGGTAGAATTGTCTTCCATCCCATGCAATAATAAATGAATGAATGAATGAAATATATTCGAAAGCACCCCCGGGTGCAAGTAGATAAATAGGGACCGCTTACTAGTGGGAAGGTAAACGGCGTTCCGTGTGCTGCGCTGGCTCGCCAGATGCAGCTTGTCACGCTGGCCACGTGACCCGGAAGTGTCTGCGGACAGCGCTGGCCCCCGGCCTCTTGAGTGAGATGGGCGCACAACCCCAGAGTCTGTCAAGACTGGCCCGTACGGGCAGGGGTACCTTTACCTTTACCTTTATACAGTTCATCCTTTTCAGTAACTCAAACACTTCAAACAATTACTCTGTTCTTTTGTATGAAATTTTATTTCCTCCCTCTGTTTTTTTATGTTCTTGACTCATTCCTAATGTGATTTTTTTATTTTTTTGCTAAGGTTCCTCACCTTTCCTTTGTTCTTTTAAGAATAACAAAATGTACATTTGGACGATCTAAGAGGCCACTGGAGACTCGTTTTTTTGACATTATTGATTGTGTTACAGAATGGCCTAAGAAATAGATTCATGAGGGTTCCCCTCCTCCCTTAAAAGAGGTGGACTAGACATAAAAGTCTTCTTGTTGATGAGTTTTCCCCAGCTGTTCAAACTGACTATTAGGACTAGGGTTCTGCTTGACTCAGTGGGATTAAATTAGATTTGCTTGGACTTACCAGAGAACTGCCCTTGGTAGCTGGAGTCAGCTTCTAAGGCAGAAGGTGGTGGTGGGAATAGAATAGGTACCACAGTGCAATTTTTCATACTTATTACAGGTGACATATCTAAGCTGGCAGAGTGCAGGCACAGGAAGGGCATATAAATTAGACAAATAAAATAGTTTCTTTAGACTCATTCTGAAGAACAAGAAGAAGCACAGATGGATAGAAAGGAACTGAATGAATAACTTCATCATGTCTTCTTGGATATATTTCAGTGGGGAGAGATATTTTAAGGAAAAGTAATGTTGGCCTTTTTTAAGGCTAGGAATCAAAATACAAGGATGACATTTTAAGAAAAGCTTGTACTGATATGACCTACTTCAGCATACTGTGCACATATTATCATGTCCTCTCATTATGGGAACCATTTAAAATTCTGGGTCATTAATAATAATTTCAAGGACAAAAGGTTTTGTAAAAAGAACAAATCTCATTGTGGCATAGACTTTATTCAAAGGCTACAAATCTCCTTAAAATAGTCATCCTTAAAGACATACAAAATAGTAGGTGAAAGTGAAATTTCCCTAGCACTGTACTTGAAATCTGTGAGCCAGAGGATAGCTTCCAGCATTTTAACACGGATACCAAGAGTGGTGCTATTTTTGGACAATATTGATTACAAGAAGTGAAGTCTAATGGCAAAGCTGTAAGGGGATTAATGCAGGAATTAACCATTGCTACAGTATTCTTCTGTTATATGTTTTGAAATAGTTTAGTTGTTTATTTTAGCTTAGTTCATCCACTTTTCTGCTGAACAAAACAGTAATGTAGAAGAGAGGTTATTTTTAAAATAAAATATATATAGTATACTTTAGATCGGGGTTCTCAAACGTCCTACTCCTAGGGCCCACTTAAGATGGCTGCAAATTACTGAGGCCCACCGTCATAAAATGGTAGTGCAGGGTCAGAGGCAGTAACAAAATGGAGGCAGAGTTTGGCAAAATCAGCTGGCAATTAATGACATCATTTTTACTAAATTCTTTGCCACAGCATTTCCCCAGTGGCGAGGAGTTCCTGAGCTCAGCTCTCCTCAAGGTATTGTTACTTAGCCTTCCCATTTTAGGCAGAATGTGCTGATCCGGAGGTTCTTAGTGAAGGCTTTTCTTTTGTGTTTTTCCCTTCACACCTTCACTTGCCTTCACTTGTTTTTAGCCATCACTTGTAAATAATAATAATAATAATAATAATAATAATAATAATAATAATAATAATATATTTACACCCCGTCGATCTGTCTGGGTTTCCCCAGCCACTCTGGGTGGCTTCCAACAAAATACAGTCATAGCTCAGGTTACAGCTGCTTCAGGTTGCCTTTTTTCAGGTTACAGACTGCTGAAACCCGAAAGTACTAGAACGGGTTACTTCTGGGTTTTGGCAGCCACGCATGCACAGAAGCGCCAAATCGCAACCTGTGCGTGCGGAGACACGGGTTGCGAACACTGCGGGTTGCAAACGTGCATCCCGCACAGATCACGTTCACAACCCGAGCGTCTACTGTATTAAAAATACAATAAAACATCAAACATTAAAAACTTCCCTAAAGAGGGTTGCCTTCAGATGTCTTCTAAAAGTCAGATAGTCTCCTTTTACACTCCACTTGTATCTTATCCCTCAGCCCCTCAACTTCCAGTTTTGTTCATCCTTCCTCCCTGGTTCCTTTACATTCACCTTTTCCTCCTATAATAGCTTGCTTCTTTTATTACTCTTTACCATTTGTTTTTTGTTTGTTTGTTTGTAATAATAATAATAAATTATCATTTTAGCACACTTTTTAATTTTCTTGAACACCTCAGCAGGGGGAGATTTTTCTTCCCTCCCACACCCAAAGCTTTCTGTCTTCCAGCCACCAAAGGGTTCCTGGCATGGGCATTGGTCCAATCAAAAGACTTTGGCATGGCTAAGAAGTGGGGCAGGCAAGTGAGCAGACAGTTTGATTTATGTTATAAAACGACAATATCAACTAGTCATACAAAAAGTGTGTATAACGTCTATGAAATCTGTTATGTAAAGTTTAGCTGGTGCATAGACATTTTGTTTGCCCAGTTTCTAAGGATCTATTTCACTCTTTGTTTTTCTTCATTGAGAGTTGGAAACCTGTCATTCCTGTAAACAACTAGATGTTATTAAAGTATGACTGAGTTATAAGGGTTTTTATCTCCCCGAAGGCCTGAAACACTGCAAAGATGATATGTGCTTAGATATTGAAAATTCTGCAATGTGCTATATGGAGATTTATCTCTGTAGCGTATTTACAAGCTAGTTTCCATTTTATCTGTTCATTTTCAAACTGTTTATAGTCTAGGTGACATTTCAAAATGTGAATGTTACCTAGTAAAAATATACATATGTAACATTCAAAATGTGTATAGATGAGATAGAATAACAGTGGTGTCCCCCTATATAGAGTGTAGCCTTTTATAAAGAGATTGTTATTGTGCAGGGTGGAATCAAATACAGTGGTACCTCTGATTGCGAACGGGATCCGTTCCGGAGGCCCGTTCGCAACGAGCAGAACGCAACCCTCGTCTGCGCATGCGCGGGTTGCGATTTGTCGCTGCGCATGCGTGCGATGTCATTTTGTGCGTCTGCACATGCGCAAGCAGCGAAACCCAGAAGTAACCCTTTCCAGTACTTCCGGGTCGCCAGAACCTGAAAACGCTCAACCTGAAGCAAATGTAACATGAGGTATGATTGTAAAAACATACGTATATATCAACAAAAAGTGCTTTTATATATCAATTCATCTGCATGCATCCCTCATATAGTGATTCATAATCCAACATTAGCAGATGGTTTATGTATATAAGCAATTGCTTCATTGTGCAAGGAAAGCAATTCAGTGAGGGAAGAGTTCAGTTCGTTGTCCACTTTGCACTACAATGCTACCCAAACTCTTTTTTAAAGAAAGTGGAGCTTTTTAAGGTCCAGTTTATTTCAATAGGCAACTTAAGCATTCATTCATATATTTCCCATTGAAACTAGTGGCTCTTGCAAGTGCTTAACTTTACTTGGAATCATGCTTGTATTGATATTGGCAATTAGATTTTGCCACAGAGGAGTTGTCTTCTATTGGGAGTTCCCTTGAGGCCTTTTTATGTATTCTCTGTGCATTGAATCTATGAGTGGAGAAGGGGGCAGTGGGGTTGTGCTGCTGTCCCCTCCCTGATGTTTTGAATGGCAGTGACCACACTCCATAAATATCCACAACAGGTACTCATCAGTGGCCTTTCCCTATGCTGGTGTCCACACTAATACAGCCATGTCCAGGGAGGCATGGCAAGTTAAAGATGAAATACAGGTGTGAACACGCCGAAATATTTTTTTTACACTCCTCCAGGGAGCTCAGTAGTGGAATTTTAGCATGTTCAAGCCCTGTGATGGAAGCCTGGATGGAATGTGATTTGTCCCAACCACCTAGTGAGCTTTTAACTGGACTGGAGCTTTTTAACTAGCTGGACATAAGAAGCTGCCTTTCCTGCATCTGACGCTCTAGCTCATGGGTAGGCAAACTAAGGCACGGGGGCCAGATCCGGCCCAATTGCCTTCTAAATCCGGCCCACGGACGGTCCGGGAATCAGCGTGTTTTTACATGAGTAGAATGTGTCCTTTTATTTAAAATGCATCTCTGGGTTATTTGTGGGGCATAGGAATTCGTTCACCCCCCCCAAAAAAAAATAGTCCGCCCCCCCACAAGGTCTGAGGGACAGTGGACCGGCCCCCTGCTGAAAAAGTTTGCTGACCCCTGCTCTAGCTGCTGCATGACATTAGCTCTTGATACAGTTTGAATTGCGGGGGAGGAGTGCTGAACTGCTCTCAGCGACCATTTCTCATTGCTGCTTGTGTTTATTTGCCAAGCAGCTTGCCAGTTTTGAGGGTGTATGTTGACTATATGAAGTTTAGGAATTTAGTGTCAATTTTTCCTCTCTCCAGCAGTAAGAACAATCTAGTTGCAATTTACTCCCATATATCACCATAATTGTAATCAAGCAGTAATTTTTAGCTTGCAGGTTTCCTTCCATTCTAAAAGCTGTAACATTTTTTTAAAAGGAAAGATTAGGGAGTTGATTTGCACTCAGCTGCCCCCAGTTTTGTCAAAAGTTTTGTATTTTTCCATGTATATATTTTCCTCAAATTTTTAAAGTTTGAAATTGGGGTTTGTCTTATACATGGAATGTTGCAATTAAATATATAAATAAATAAATACATGACGCCATCCATATTCTCGCCTCCCTGCCCCCCCCCCCCGTCTCCCCTCACTATTGGCCTCTGCTAAAAGTACATCCTTATCTCTCAGCAGGGAAGGGTTACCTGCCTTTTGCAGAAAAGCTTCATTTGTTCTAGATGTTACACAGTGAGGAACCAACCAGAGTTCAAAAGTTTTTTTTCCTGCCATTTCATCATCACTTCTGTGAACAAGATTATGTTCAGATAAAGGAGTGCATTGAAAAATGAGTTCATTGATTTCATACTTCTATCCCCTTGAGACCAATTCATGCTTGCATTTATAACGAAGAGTATTGTGGCACCATTACAGATTTATTCTTGTATAGAACTTTTGGGAACTGAAGTCCAGTTCTTCAGATGCAGATGTGTACACTCACAGCGGGGGGCGGGGGCACACATGCGCGCACGCACACACACACACACATGCATGAGAATAGAGAGCAAAACATGTAAACAGTGGGGCCAAATGACCACAAAATGCCAGACATTTATTATATTCCATGTAAAGCCTTTAAGGTGTACAAGGTAAGCAAAAGTGACTATTTATAACAGCAGCAATTAGGATAACATAATAATCCTAGTTTTGCTATGTTATAATTGACACCTGCAGTGGAAGAAGAAACTATTGTCTTGAGCCAAACCTAAAATGAATAGAAACAAACTTCTTTTTCAATAATTTCATTCAGGAGTCCTCCTCTGAAGTTTCTTTGCTAAAGAACGGCAACCTTCAGATCAGCAGTACAGTGTCCTGGGAGTCAGAAATGTTCTCCCACTGTTTTCTGGATGCTTGCATGTAACTTGACATTTCATCACTCAATGACTTATACGTTTGGATTTATTGTCTACTGTCACCCATGGGCCCAAGGCAAATTACAATGCAATGAAAAAGATGATTCCCATCCCTGAAGAGTTCACAATCTTTACTATGAGAGAACCAGGGATAAGGTAAAGTATATTCGAAAATTCCATTTGAAAATGAAGAATGCACAACTTCCTCATTCAGTTATCCTCTTCCAGTCTTCCTTATTACATTCCAGATTGAGTGTTCCCTTTGTCAACTTGATGACTTGCAGATAAACATGTGACTTGCCTCTGCTATAAAGTATATTTAAGATGAATACATTCAGTCCATGGAGTTAGATCCAAGAATGCATATACAAGGCACTGTTTAATTCTGCAATGATTGAGTGATGTGTGAATCCACATTAAGCCTAGTTGTATGAGGTACTTCAGTGTGATACTTCTCAGTATGTATCATAACAATTATATATACAAATTAAGAAAGCGCAAGGGTAATCACCTGCATTATCAATATAATTAGTCATAAATATTCACCCAGGTAGGTGTTGCTGATGCACCTCAGTAGCCACAGTGATACCAAAAGGCTTTAAAAAAATAAATCTACACACAAAATAAACATATCAAAGGATGAGTATTATTTCTTGCAGCAGAGCAGGGACCTGACCTGACAGCCTGTGGGCCAAGATGAAAACATGCTTGACAAGTTAAATAATGCATATTGCTGACTGCAAGTGTCTGATTCTGATTCTTGGTGTATTTTCTAGAGGTCTTTACTAGGTTACGAAAATAAACCCTACTGGCCAATTAGATGGGTAATTGCACAAAACCAAAACACTCATTTTATATTCAGTACCAGTTACAAAGTGAGTTGTTGCTGTTACTGTTTTAAGTAAATATGTTCATTTAATTAATTTCACTGTCAGGCTAACTGTCATAAACATGGGAGAGAGAACAGCAGAACTGTCTTGGCAAGTCATTGTTTGCCAAATAGAGTTCACCAGCAGTGAAAGAAGGGCTCAGCAAAAAGAGATGAGGGGTGTGCAGTATAAAAGAGATGGTGGTGTCTTCCCCCCTCCTCTCAAAATAGAGAGTGGGAGGAAAATAGAACAGTTGATTCAACATCCAAACAGTTCTTAGTATTATGCTGGACTGGACAAGAATTAAGATTGGGGAAATACATGTCCATCCTCTGACTTAAATTGCCCCCTAATCAAGCATGTTATGAGCATTTAAAGGCACTGACTAGGAAGCTGTGAATCTGTCCCTGTCAGTTTTTGTTTTGTTTTTTGGTTTATCTTAAGTTCAGTTCTCCACATTTTCATATCAGTTTGCAGGCTGTTGTTGTTGTAAATTAATCAGTGTGTGCATTTCTCCTACTAGGTTAAGAACTCAGGTTAAGTGCCTCAGGTTAAGAACTTAATTCGTTCTGGAGGTCTGTTCTTAACCTGAAACTGTTCTTAACATGAGGTACCACTTTAGCTACTGGGGCCTTCTGCTGCCGCCGCCGCTGCACGACACCTGTTCTTATCCTGAAGCAAAGTTCTTCACCTGAGGTACTCTTTCTGGGTTAGCGGAGTCTGTAACCTGAAGCTTCTGTAACCCAAGGTACCACTGTACAGATTTTTGCAAAGCAATTTCTCTAATATAATGCATTTGTGTGTGGTACTTGCATGAATAAATGCATTTTTGTACCCATAAGTTGGCTGGAGAACTGCTTTGCAAAATTTGGAGAAGAAAGAATGTTGAAGGACTACAGTGTTTCAGTTTGCATAGTTTTAGAAAGTGTGGATTAGGTAGGTTTGCTGTTAAATGCAAACAGAATTGAATTTTGCTCCCATCCAGAGCTCTGAACCATTTGAAACTAAAAAAAAAGTCCAACCAGAGTAAAAGTGTCTCCTCCTATCCTAGCTAATTGTGTGTTTTATTCCTATTGCTGTATCTGCAGATATACGGACAGAGTACCTTTCAGAAACAGACACAGTGCATGCTTGAGCAACCCCCACACTATGTTCAGAAAAGCCTGTGAGGGTTGCTAACCTAGTGCCCATGGCCATCATATGGCCATCAATGGGTATGGTAAACCTGTTGACCCATTGAGTCAATCACCCATCTCCTACTATCCTTCTGAGAAACCCCCCCTCCCACTATATATAAGGGTCTGGTGACTACTGTTTCAGTGTATCTGAAGAAGTGTGCATGCACACGAAAGCTTATACCAAGAACAAACTTAGTTGGTCTCTAAGGTGCTAATGGACAATTTATATATTTATTTCGACTGCGTCAGACCAACATGGCTACCTACCTGAATCCTTTATGCTTGTTCATGCATACTGAACCAATACCTTTAAAAATAGCACCTTTCAGCAAATTGCATCTTTCAATCTCCCCAGTATTCCTACTTAAGCGTTTTGATTTTCAAGCTTCTCATATAATGAAAGGCAGAGGGCCATATTTTTGAGCTAGCCTCCCATTGCGTCCTCATCTTCTTTCCCTGCTTTCTAAGTTCACAGTTGTGCTGCATAGGTCTAAACTCTGCCTTGAATGGCTTTTTTCCCCAGTAAACCATGGCACAATAAAGCAGAACATAATCCAGCCTTTAAGGACATCTCTTTTATTCAAGCTCCTTTCAAGCTTTTGCAGAAGCCATCAATATTCCATGCATCTTCTGCTTTTCCTAATGTGCTATATAAAAAGAAAAGAAAATCATGTATCCACCTCCTTCGCTGCTGGAGCGCAGGTTATATACAGTTTTATTTCAGCTAAAAAAAAAATTAGAAATGGCAAGTCATGACCTTTTCTGAGTGTTTGTCTCTCGTGGTGATATTTGTTTTTGTTTCTCTCACAGGCCTGTGAGTCAAAAAAAACAAAAGTCAGCCCAGCTGTCCTTTTTTCCTTTTATCATTCGTCCCTTTGAATGTGCCTGCAATTTGGCAACAGTTTCCTTTCTAACATATTTTCAGTGAATGGAATGTCAATGCTTACCAGCTCTGTGGAGAAGCCATTGGAAGTGATAAATGTTCAGAGCCTATCCTTTGGCATCATCTTTAAACAGTTCACAATGTGAGCTCTTGCACAAAAGTCCGTAAGCAGAGCACTAGGGGAGATGCACACATTTCTTCTTATTCTTATTCCAGTTTTCACTGCTCCCAGTTTGGCACAACTGCCGAGAGTTATCTTTCCAGCCAGAAAGGGCTAGGAGGACCATCGTTGTAGCACTCAAAACCCTTATTTCAGATGGCAGAACAATGGGCAGTGCTAGTGTGTGATAGAATAGCTTAGAATGAGCTGTGAATCAGGAGGTGTCTGGTTCAAATCTTGCCTCTGCCATCGGTTTCCAGCTCACGAGTCAATGGTGGTTGTTCCTCGCAGCCCTCCATGTTCTGCAAGGACATTCAGGCAGAGGAAAGCAAGGATTTATGAGGCATAAATCCTCACAGTGCTCCTCAGTAGGGGCTGGGGAGTTCACTGCATTCCACAGTGCCACACAACCCCATGTCTGCCAACTTGAAAGGCAGAGCAGGAGCGACCTGGGCGTGTGTCCCAGCCATGGACAAACCTCTATTAACAGCATGATTTGTGGATGGTTCCTCCTTAATCTGGACAATTGGCTTTAATCATGAGGTGCTCCTGGACCGACATATGCTAATAGGCTGCAATCAGTCAGCTGCCGAAAGGACTGGGCTTGGCTCTCTGAAGGTATTTGAATGTTTTTCTGAAGCTAGAGAATCCTTACACAACAGCTGGGAAAGGAAGGGGAGGACAAGGTTTTGCTATGCCCTCCCCCCTCGATCGAGGCTGAATGGATTTTATCTGTGACCATTTCTGGGTGGGTGTATTGTTGGAGGAATGCAGTGGGAAAGAAAAAGAATGATCTACAACTGAACAGATGTGGAAAAGAGGCTGAATTTGAGAAAAGATGTTAATTGTGTGTCAAGAAAATTCCAGAGGGGAATTTAATGGCAGAAGCCTGGAAGTGCACCCTGTGGGTTATTTATAGCTGCAGCTTGTATGCTAGTTCATAAACAGTGGAAGGAATGGAATTTGACCTTGTACCATCCAGATAAACACCAAAAAACTGAACAATGGAAGATAGTAATGAACTCTCTCAGCATACCAGGCCTGGAACAAAAATGTGTATGAAGGCCCAACCACACATGAATTGGATTTTATATTTAAAAGAACTACTAAGAGGTGCTGTTTGTAAGGGGGGAAGCGGTCAGCTGGAAGAATGGGTTTAACGGCAAGAGAAGAATGACAACTGGACACTAAATAAAAAATGATGGGGCAATGGGGGGAAATGACTGACATACGTTTGTAACAGGAACAGGAAACCTGATTTTAAGAAATTGTATTAAATTAAAGTAATTTGGTTTTATTTGGAATAATTTGGAATAATTTGGAATAATTTGGATTAATTTGGAATAATTTGGAATAATTTGGAATAATAATAATAATAATAATAATAATAATAATAATAATGCCTCTGTCATGAACTCTTTATGTTGCCTGGAGCAAGCCACTGTCAGTCTCTTTCCTCCTCCCCCATTTACAGTAAGAGAGACCACAATGATGATGGTGTTGATTGCAGTTTATTACCTGTCCTTCACCTTAGGGCTTTTGGAGCACAATATTCATATTAAAGCACATTACACAATATTAAGCATAGTCTAAAACAACTTAAAATTACAGAAATAGGAATACTGACTTACCTTAAAGATTTCTTGTAAAGGTTACAGCTAGATAATACACATGAAGCACTTCAGAGAAGGGCCATTGCTCCATCTAAGAATGGAGCAATTCAAAGAGCTGTATAAATGTGATATTATTATATTACTAGCTTCCTTAGTGTATTCATTTCCACAGCTGATGGTTCCAAATTAGTTCTTTTTTCCCCTAGTTGCACCTATGATAGAAACATAGGAAACTGCCTTACCCTGAGTCAGACCATCGTTCTGCCTAAAGAAGTATCGTCTGAGCTATTGGGTCTTGGATCTGCAAATGTTGAAAGCTTCCGATCTAAGCTGACTCAGTGGCTCTCCAGAGCTACAGGAACAAGTCTTTCCCAGCCCTGCTTGGAGAAAAGTGGGTGCTTTTCTGCTAAGCTACAGCCCTTCCTGTAGCCAATAATATATATTTGCATTTAGTCCATGTAAGAGTAATCCTATGGAAAGGAAAGGGAGAATCTGTGATGGAGCTCAGACCACTTCCTGGGCTGTCTTCTCACTGTAATGAGGGTGGCAGCTTTTCTATTTTTCCCTTCTTCCATCAAACTTTTAAAAACTTTCCCCTCCCACTGACACCAATGGGAGAGAATTAATTACAACAATTCCAGGGTAAGGGCAATTCTTGGCTCTGGGGGTGGGTGTTGAGGGGGCTTTGTATCCTGAAACTAGCAGTCCACCCTCATAACCTTCCGCCAATACACCAGCAAAGTCTGAAAAACATGAAGAGAAGCTTTAGCTCCTAAATAGTGGTCCCAAAAATAGGGTGGTTATTTATGCAGTGCCAAAAAAGAGGACAAGAGATTTGCCTCACATCCGCGTATGCTAATTTATATGTATAGATGCAAATTTAGATATAGTTGCTGCAATTTAAATAGAAACATAGTACATCTCACTGTAGGGAGGCAGGCTGTGACCTGTGTGCCTGCCCAGATGGCTAACTGTTGGTGGCCAACTTCAAGGCCCCTACTTTCCTTTCTTACAGCTCTTTCTCTTCAAATCAGACTTGAACCAAACAACCCTTCAGATGTGTCCTACAAAACTGGACGCATGCCCATCCTACCCACAACATTATATTCAGAGATTCTCACCAACAGATTCACCGATCCCCCACAGCCAGGGACCTCCTCCTCCACAGTGAGTGTGGTTAGGATTGTAGCCTAAATACATTCTGAGAAATAAATCACCTTTTCAAAAGTTGATGGTTTTTCCCCCCCCTTGATATATATTTTGAAGCAACAACAAAAAATATAAGACGTTGATGGCATTCCTTTTTCTATCTGCTTTTGCGTTGTGTACACAAAGTTCTTTTGGAATGTTAGGTAAGGTATCAGTGTTTTCATAGTTTGGGCCTTTCTCGAAACCAGGGGAAAACTTATGTTTTAAGGCCAAGGGTGGTCCTGAAAACACAGGACAAGATCAGTGTACTAATGGGAAACTATTCAGGAGAGGCTTACCTTTCTTTTTAATCCCTGGATTGTAAACAAGAAAGTGCTTATTGATTACATAAAACATCACATTAATGGGCCAAGGAAATTAAAATGATTTTAAACAACCTCAGTCACCTTTTCATCAAAATAAGTAAAAACAAACTGAATAGCCATCTTATCTCTGTTTTTGTTTACGACATACAAGTCAGCAGCACTCGAGCTAATAAGCATTATTAGTATGGATGAACGTTTGCCACTGTGGTGCATACTCTTGTCATCTCGTGTTTAATCTGCTGTAGCACACTTTGAAGATGGTCCATGGATAGAAGAATACTGCTGTCAGAATATTGACGCATCTGCACATAATCATAGAATACCTGTTCTGCATGACCTGCATTGACTGCCAGGCCTAATTTAAGTCCTGCACATTCTGGGACCCAGTTGTTGTTCAGAGTACTTCCTCCTATATTAACCATCTTAGATCTTACAGTCCAGGGCTCTTTTCATCCTCCAGTTGGTGGGCTTGGCCTGAAGTGTAGTGACTCTTGAGAGGGGTTCACTGTTGTGGCTCCCAGCTGGGCAATTTTTCCTCGTAGAAACTCAGATGGTGAAAACTTGGGGTTTCTGTCACCAAGTAACTACACATCTTCCATGTTGGAAGCCATTGTAAGATCACAGTGTGCGATGAAGGGTTTTTTTAAAACAAACAAACAAACAATCACCTGGTAAATAAATATGAATAAAAAATATTTTATGTCCCTTCTATAGTCAGTAGTGGAACAGCCCAGCAGCAATAAAATCTGCTTTTGTAGCTCAGTAACCCTGTTAAGGATGGAAAGTGAAATCTCACAGGGCCAAAATGGAGATGACTTAAAAACATATTTGCATTTAACACACAAGTTAACTCACTCTGTGGCCTTTGGCAACATGTAAATTGCATGTGGCTTAGACCCTCGTATTTACGGGACCGCCTTTCCTGGTATGCCCCACAGAGGACCTTAAGGTCTATGAGTGGTACCTCCATACAGTCCATACAGTGGTACCTCGGGTTACATACGCTTCAGGTTACATACGCTTCAGGTTACAGACTCCACTAACCCAGAAATAGTACCTCAGGTTAAGAACTTTACTCCAGGATGAGAACAGAAATCGTGCTCCGGCGGCACGGCTGCAGCAGGAGGCCCCATTAGCTAAAGTGGTGCTTCAGGTTAAGAACAGTTTCAAGTTAAGAACGGACCTCTGGAACAAATTAAGTACTTAATCTGAGGTACCTCTGTAGTTTAGAGGTCCTGGGCGCTAAGGAAGTCAGACTTTCCTCTACCAGGGCCTTTTCAGTGATGGCTCCGACCTGGTGGAATGCTCTGTCCCATGAGACTAGGGCCCTTCAGAATTTAATCTCCTTCCATCAGGCCTGTAAGACAGAGCTATTCTGCCTGGCCTTTAATTTGAATTCACCTTTCTCTTCCCGCCCACTCCCCTTTTATGAAGATTACCTGCTCTGGGATCCCACAGCTAATTCTCCCCTGGCCTCCTTGCTGGGCCAAGTAGGACTAATTCAGCCAGCTAGCCCTGGTGACTATCTAATGTTTATTGGATGGATTTCCCCCAAATTGATCCAGTTAATTTTCAGCCCTATCTGAAAATTCAGCTGGTGTATTTAATTTAACATTAAAAACCCACCTTTCTGTCATACTTAACATTACATCTAGCCTTACCCATAGACTTCACCGTCTTGCTTATGGTGAAATGAATGTGACAAACTCCATTTAATTTTGGCACTTCAGCTGTTTTATTTATTTATTTATTTATTTATTTAGCAGATGGTAACTTGCGCCTGATGCTGATTAGGTCTGCTCACATTCATATGGTTGCAGTCAATTACATGTTGCAGTGGAACATTATTATCCATCCCCCTACATTCACAGAAAACTGAACTACCCAGGAATAGTTACTTTCCCCATTGAGGTGTCCATGACTGTTCATGCTGCACTTCCTCATAAACAGATAGTGATCTATTTATTTTTTGAGTGTACATTTTCTACACATGTCTTCAAAGCCTTGTGAGCAGTAGCAGCTGATCTGTGCCTAGCAATGAAGTCCAGGATAGGAAATGAACAAGGCAGAAATAAACATGATGCCCAAACCGATAATTTGCTAAAGAGATAGTTGTTAAGAAACTGATTACCCAAAACGTTTAATGAATATTAGATTTCATTGTACACTGGCACTCCAATTTTATAGAAACTCTCATACAGTGCATTGGGACTAGCTATGCATTGTTCTCTCCATGTTCTGTCATAACAGCACTCAATCATCTATTAATGAATCAGTATGAAAGTGCGATAAACTGTTATAGAAGTTGTATGTGAATGCAAAGTGGTTATTCCTAGAGCACCATGAGGGATAGAAAATCTGTTCAGGATAGGTGACAGTCAGTTCATCAGTAAGACGGTTTGTTTATTTTAGACCATTTCTATACCAATTATTATATGAAATATATCTGATTTAGCAGAAAACTGGTGTGCTATGAGTTGTCATTTCCTTAATGCTTTGTGGACATGTATTGCTAAGACTTATTTTTCAGTCTGTGATAATTGGAATAATAGTGACCTACTCAGAATTAAGACTGTGCGAACAAGGTTTAAAGGAAAGACTTGAAGCTGTTTTATAGGATTACAACAAATAGCGGTACATGGTCCAGATGTGGTACCTCTGTGATCCAGATGTGTGTGATTGCATCCACACAGAAGATTTTCCTGATAACTGTAGTTTTAAACAGCAAGAGGAAAGGAATGGTAGATGATAAGCACTATTCTAACCCACCTTCCCTTTTTCTATCTACCTGAAACTTCACTAGTTATTAAAAGCCCGATCCTGCTAGCACTCATACTGCTTGTCTAGTAAGTATTAAGATCTTATCAGTATCATAGAACTGGGAATGAGCAATGCTTCACTGTTCATGTGAAAGACTACAAATCCTGTGTGTATTTACTGGGAAGTAAGTCCCACTAAGCAGAATGGGATTTTCTTCCAAGTAGACATAATTAAGATTAAATTGTAAGGCACAAATGTATATTAGTATAAACAGTATGACAGAGTAATAGCGCGTTTCAACAAGAAAAGCAGTCATCCATTGACTTGGAATTTTCTGCTAAGGTTAATCTGAGGTGCAAGAAGACCTGGATTTCCTAACAACAGCTTGAGATACAAAATTAGCATATTGCTTTTTTAAGGAATGTCCTTGACTGTACGCGAATAGCTGTCTTGTAAGAGACGTGAGAAGCATTGATAAAATAATGTTAAAATGGAAATCTGTTTGGAGTCACCATGACCTGGTTTGGCTATGCCTACTTTTATAATGCAGGGAAGCTCTTAAAAATGATCCATTGTGGTTTTAGACCCAAAGGTTCCTCCTACCCTCCAATAATGAAGGAAGCCTTCCTCCATCAGGGGAAGCATATTCTGTTGGATCCCAAGGTTCCCTTCCTTCAACTCACATTTGAGTGAAGAGCCAGTGCTGGGTTGTCACATTTGCTTCTTAAATATTGCTGGGAAGTTCCAACATGAGCTAAAATGTCTCATTGTTATGAAGCTATCAATTACGAAACTCCCTCAGTGCACACAGAAAAAGGGAGAGTTTCCTCTTAAATATTCTGGGTGGTATTAAACTAACTTTAGGGTAAATCCACTGAAATAATAACTTATCCATGTTTGTTAATTTAAATAGGTCTACACTGAGTAAAAATTAGTCTGATTCCACCCCTTAACTGTGCAGTTCAGAATCAAATCTCATTTATTTCAATAAGATTCACTTCTAGGTGAGAGTTAACATTAGCAGATAAACACTAATGCTGTTCAACTGATTTGTCTGAATCCTGAACCGAAATTGGACTAATTATGCTGAATCCAGATCAAATTGAGCCAGCTACTAATTGCTACATAGTAGGTCAGGTGCACCCAAATTGATTTGTGATTTGTGCCAATCTGTAACTAACATCAGTCCCTCTAAAGCCAGACAGACTGTCTCCAAAATGTTTCAGTTATTGATTACAACGCCATATAAGGAGAATGTCAGGGAAGGGAGAGAGGGAAAGAGGGAAGCTGGACTTTGCTCACTGAAAGTTCCAACTTCCGGTCCAGGTCTAGAACTCCACCCTGCACTGTCCAATCATAGTGCTTGTGGGGAGGGATGGTGAAGTCTTATAAGAAGGCAAGTTTTACTCTTTTGTAAATTTTGTTTCTGGAGTTTGGTGGCATTTTTACAGCTTGTGTTATGCTTTCTTCACAGTATCCTACCCATACCCAACCTTATACCTGTTTGTTTCTGATTCTTTCCCAGTCAATCCAAGTTTCATCCTTATACAAAAAAAGACTATGTTTTGGTGTTAGTTAAGCAGGGTCACTTTTCTTAATCCCTCCACCCCACTTTGGCCCTAGTGCTTTTGGTTATGATTGCAATTTATATAAAGCTCTGTTCTGTTTTCTATGTCTGTCTGTATTAGTACTTTGCCCTTCACAGTCCAGTTTTTTCTTTACATCCACTGCACATTCAGCAGCACACAAATAGTAATCTACATACATCAATGCAGTGTGTGTGTGTGTGTGTGTGTGTGTGTGTGTGGAAAAGCAAGTGTGTGGCTAACACAACCCCACCCCCTTGGGATAAGGGCTAATTTTTATGACAGTGCTTCTCAAACTTGGGTGTTAGCTGTTGTTGGACTACAACTCCCATCATTCCTGACCACTGGTTCTGCTAGGTAGGTCTACTCTTATAAACAGACACATAATTATAAAAAATCTCATTGAGCATTAAATACTTTCTGCATGCGGGTAAGGAAACAACCGTGATGCAGCAATCCAACAGAGAGAAGCAACATGACTTTAAATTAATGCCATTTGCCAAGGAACACTGTGTCACTACCGGAGAGATGAATGGAACAAAACATTTCTCCATTTGGCATAAGGCTCAGCAGTGACATAAATTATGATCAATCAAAGGTTTGGCAGCATTAGTAAAATGCGGGAGGGCTAGAAACCTACGGTACAACTGACTACTATTAGTTATCATCCATTTAACACACAATAGTGTAAGACTTTAGCCTTATTTTCAACATTAGATGCACAGCTCATATTAAATATCTATACACCTACTCATTACATATATCTCCCCTCTTTGTTCATCATTTCTTCATGCTATAAAGCATACAGTCTTTTGATGCTTTCCTCTGTTATCAACTTCTGAACAGTGGGAGCAGTATTATTTGAATAAAGAAACTGGGTAAAATAAATATGGCAGCAAATGATGAAAGCCAGTTTTTATTGCCACACTGTGGTGACTTTCTGGTTTAGGGTTTTTCGTGTTTATTGTTTGTTTGTTTTTGTTTTTGCAAATGCCTTGTGAGTGGGATCCAAGTGAATCTGGGGTTATTAGATGTCTCCAACACCCTGGAGAGCCTGTATGGTGTGGTGCTTACAGTGTTGAACTAGGACCTGGGAGACCAGGGTTCAAATCTCAACTATAAAGCTTACTGGGTAACCTAGGTCACTCACTCTCAGCCTACCACACAGGACTGTTGTGAGGATAAAATTTGGGTTAAGCCCATATGTATCTTTCTTCCACTGAAATGAATGGGAATTCAGAGTGCTTAGATTGTGCATGTTTGGCTGCAAGCCCCAATCCAGTCCAGAAGTACATTCCACTATGTTCCATTGAGCTTACTCACAGGAAGATACATATAGAATTGCAGTCTTAGTTGTGGCTAACTTTATCAGGTTGAGGCTTTAGCTAGTGGGGAAAGATCCACTGTTGCTGGCCAAATTTCTCTAGTGTCCAGCAGGTATTAAATTTCAAGAACCCTCAGTCTGCATATCCACTTTTATGTGATTGCGGTGTTGTTAACTGACAGAAAAGTGTGTGTGTGTGTGTGTGTGTGTGTAAATAATTGTGTGCAGATAAAAAACCAGTAATGTCAGTTTGTATACTCTAGTGACAGCAATATGAAACAAACAATAAGAATATCTTTCTTTTGCAATTCTTTTGCATGCTCAAGTCAATCTAAATGAAGATCTATTCAGATAGAAACTGTACAGGGATCAAAGCCATTCTCTCTCCGGCACCCCATGGTGAAATGAGATAAAAATGAACAGCAACTGTCATATATATTTATATATATTGGAACTACAGGTTCCAGTGCTACATCAGAAATACGGAGCAATGTCAACTTCCTGTAGATTTAATTACCGGACATAATTGCAACACAGACTATGTAGCATGAATTAATGACAATTGCCCAAGCAAATGAAACCGCAAGTATCAAGAAGGCAAAAAGTTTTCCAATAAATTGTTCATTTTGGCCTGCAGTACTGTGTGGGCAAAATTGGACTGCAATCATTGCAATCTTTAAAAAATGAAAACATTGGGAGAGAAAGAAAATTGCAGAAAAGTGGCATGGAAATTACAGCCTTCAGAGTGTTTTTGAAAAACCTTCTATGAGGCATCACAGTGAGTAGGCAGCAAATACTTCTCAATTTCCTCTTTAAAGTACGTGTGAGAACATGGAAACCACAAGACAAATAAAACTTTAAGTGCACATTATAGAAGCCTATCTCTTTGCTGACCTTTGCTAGCTTTTAGGAAAAGTACATCATTGCCTACAATATGAAATGCTTTGGGTACAGGAGGGACATCATCTTTTTCATTGTATCATTGACCTACGTACAAACTATGTTCTATTTAATTGCTTTGGTGTCTGCACCAGCTTCCCATATAGCCACCTGAGGGTTGATCTACACACAGGGGGAAATGTTATAAACGTCATAAATAAATCGTTATAACAAAAGAAAAAGAAAAACGCTATATAAAATCACATAGAAAAGCTTTGTGCTCTACAGCACCATCTGGTGTTGCATGTTTATAACACATTCAAAATGCTACATTTTTGGACTAATGTTGCTGAGTCCTGAGTACAATGAAAGTTTAGCCCTAGAATAGAGGTTCTGCAGACCAACAGTGGTCCATTATTATTATTATTATTATTATTATTATTATTATTATTATTAATAAACAACTTTTATTTATATCCTGCCCTCCCTGGCCATAGTCGGGCTCAGTGCGGCTAACATCATGTATATAACACTGGTATAAAATCAAACCGTAATTAAATTACCTCCTAAAAACAGGTCAAAATCAAATTAAAGTCTAATTAAATGGCTTTCCTCATGATTAGGGTTGGGAACAGTAAATGAGCTTCATTCAGGTGGTCCCCAGCTTGTGTATTTATAGTGGAAGGTGAGAAAGAGCACATCCATTGCATTAAGTATTCATATTGATTTTTAATTGTATTTTTATTCTGATACTGTGTTTTATTGCATTGCAATTCAAATTCTGTGGAATTCGAGTTGCATTCTAAAATATGATACATAAGAAATAAAAGAAGCAATGAAAATCCACATTGTACAACATCTAGCACAACACGGCACAGTTGCTACAACAGAAAGATAAAACCTTTCAGTGATATGTCAAGACCCTCAACAGTTTGCAAGTGGTCCATGGGGATGGGGGGTGGACAGCTTGGGGACCACTGACCTAGAGAGTCTTAAGATGCTTAGTTTGTACAGTAGTATACCAGGAGCAAAAGGGACGTGGGTGGTGCTGTGGGTTAAACCACTGAGCCTAGGACTTGCCGATCAGAAGGTCGGCGGTTCGAATCCCCGTGATGGGATGAGCTCCCGTTGCTCAGTCCCAGCTCCTGCCAACCTAGCAGTTCGAAAGCACGTCAAAGTGCAAGTAGATAAATAGGTATCGCTCCAACGGGAAGGTAAACGGCGTTTCCGTGCGCTGCTCTGGTTCGCCAGAAGCAGCTTAGTCATGCTGGCCACATGACCCAGAAGCTGTATGCCGGCTCCCTTGGCCAGTAAAGCGAGATGAGTGCCACAACCCCAGAGTTGGTCACAACTGGACCTAATGTTCAGGGGTCCCTTTACCTTTACCTTTAATACCAGGAGCAAGCTCACAATAATATCAACAGCAGGAAACGGCATGCAGAGAATTAGTGGCTATGCCCCAGCAATAGAACTTCCCTGCATTGTCAAAACCAGAGCATTTTCCAGATATCGCTCAACTGACTTGCATTTGGAGTTATGTCAATAGTGTTTTTGAAACTGCCTTTCTAAATGTCATTGCCTATTTTATAAATCTGTGCCATGACTTGTTTCTTTGAGATAAGACAAGGAGAGAGAGAGAAAAATTCTAAATGAATAGCAGGGAGTTCTGGAGTGCATAACCAGTGTCCTCGTCCCACCCTGAGCCTGCCATAGGTACCTCTGGCAATAAAAATCCTCTAGCCAACCATACTTAAGTGCGTAGCTTCAGAGTGGTCTCTCTGACTGCTGGCCATATTTATTTTGTGCAAGTGTATATAAAGCAAAAGACGTTTCCATTCCTCCCCACCCTGCTCAAAAACTATGGGCAACTCCTGACTTTGGTCATCATCGTATCTCAAATGAATGATAACAAGCTTTGGAATAATCAGCAGTTGCATTAATCTGAACCAGATAGGGAACATTGTTACTCTGTGTTATATTCCATAATTACTGTACTCTGCAACAAGTCCTGCTCTGTATTCACTAAAATTAGATTATACTCTGAGCTTGTAAGACAGTAATGATCATGAGCTTGTTCAATTATTATTAAAGTATCCATAATTCTGTTACAATATATTAATGTATAGAGGTATTATTCAGTGTTCTTTTATTAAGTCAGTGATTAATGCATTTGCTGTGCAAAGGGCTAGGTAACCCATTTGCTAAATTCTGAATGATTAAATTTCAGGTAATTGTCCAAATTAGTTTCTATACATGGAAAAGAAAGAAGATTCTATATCCTATATCCTGTTTTCAAGGAGTACAATAGTCATTACAAAGCTGAATAAGCATGTTATTTTATATTTCAGTAAACAACAACTGGGATATTCTGAGAGGTTTCTTTAAATCAGATTTAGGCTGCCTGAAGCAAAATCTCTGCTTATTCAAAATCTCTGTTTTCTTATTTCATTTGACTTGGTGGGATACTGTTTTCATTAACATTTTCTGCTTGACCTTTTGAATTAGAGAACATTTCACACACACACACACACACACACACACACACACACACACCACTCCACAAAAACTCCAGAAAAGTTGCTGTATAAAAATGGCCAATTTTACCTTACTCCCATAGAAGTCACCATCCAATCGTGTATTTTTTATATAAAAAAACCCACACCTAATCATAATAAATAATTTAGGTTTCATCCAAAGGCTCCATCATGACCAATTAAACCCAAAAAGCCTATGCTTCATATGAACTGTCTCTTCCAAAAGTTTACCAATTATAAATAATTATTAATTTAACATTTAACGTCAACCAATCGTACCACTATAGCCAACAGTTCTTGCTGATAAATATAATTTTGTTTCCTTATCACTTCTAGTACTTCTTTCCTATTACTTTTATACTGAAATATATTCTTCCAACACTGAATATATTTATACCAACATTTCCAAGTCTTCTCTCACTAGAACTCTACCTTCTCTCACAGTTCCTTGTAATATTATATGTAGTGCATTAATACTGTATGCCGGACACCTTTTTCACATTCCTTTGGGATGAAGTTTGCGGTTTCTTCCAGTATCTAGCTACCAAATATCTGGGCATCTGTTGCCTATAATTATTTTTCAATAATTATTTAGCACTATCACATTTAATCTTCCTAATAAAATAGCTGTAAGAGCCATTATCTTTCTCTCTCTTTTTTTGCAATCCCACCAAATTTGTCTAAAATCCACATTGTCAAGATCATGCTGTAAGAGTTGATATGCTTCTTGCAATTTATGTGGGACAAGCTACCATAAATACAAGACCTTATAAAAGTTTTATTTAGCTGTAATGTCTGCAGAATATTTTAGATCTTCTTGATTGGTAATTGTTATATTTAAACTGCAATCTGAAGTCAATGGTGGAACGTTAAATCCAACTGCCACGCCTAGTGCCCTGTTGGGCTCAAGTGAATGGGACAGATAACAACAAGAGAGGTACACTATTGTGGTCTTACATTTCCCGGTGGCAGTGGCTGTTTTATTTTATTCTATTTATTTTATTTTAAAATCTCTCTTTTAAAAACTCTTTTACTGGAAACAATTTGAGGGTGTCTAAATTTCTACTCAGGCTTCTTCTTCTTTTGGACAGAGAATCAAAGCCATTTCCCAGTCATCCCCCCTCCCCCAATTGTGATCCCTTTTTGGCCAAATTTGGACCAGGGCATCAGAGACTTCAGCAGTAGTGGTAGGAAGTGATGGTCTAGCATTGGATCTCGGATTTATATATACCATACGCTCGATATATTAATATCAACAAAACAGGCCCTGCTGAGTCCAGGAGTTGTTCTTGTCCTTTCGACAGCATTGGAGACAGCGTAGTAAGTGAAAGACATACCCTCCAACATTTTCCCAATGAAAATAATGATAATTTTACTATTTATACCCCACACACCTTGCTGAGTTGCCCCAGCCACTCTGGGCAGTTTCCAACATATATAAAAACATATTAAAACATTTTTTAAAAACTTTCCTATACAGTGGTACACCGACTCACTTGGGAGTCGAACATTCCAGCTCCCGAACAATCGAAAACCAGAAGTGAGTTTTCCAGTTTTCAAACTTTTTTGGGAAGCTGAACATCTGGCACGGCTTCCACTATTGTTTCCAGCACACCTACAAAAACCAATCCGAAGCCACACCTTGGTTTCTGAATGTTTCAGAAGTCGAACGGACTCCTGGAATGGATTCCGTTTGACTTCCAAGGTGCAACTGTGCAGGATTGCCTTCAGACGGCTCAGGGGCCGGATAACTCCATACCCTCCAAAATTTCTCCAGTGAGAATAGGGACATCCTAAGGAAAAGTGGGACATTCCAGGATCAAATCAGAAACCGTGACAGCTTCTCTAAATCAGGGATGTCCCTGGAAAATAGGGACACTTGGAGGGTCTGGAAAGAGCTTCCCATAGCATCTGGTTGGCCACTCTGAGAACAGGAAGCTGTATGAGGTGGGCCACTGACCTGTTGCAGCAGGCATTTCTCATGTTCTTAAATACGAACCAAAAGTTGACCAAGTGCCCAGCAGGATGCATCAGGTTATGTAACAGACCATGTTTACTTACATAATCGGGTTTAGAGCATGAGTAGGCAAACTAAGGCCCGGGGGCCAGATCCAGCCCAATTGCCTTCTAAATCCAGCCCGCAGATGGTCCAGGAATCAGCGTGTTTTTACATGAGTAGGATGTGTCCTTTTGTTTAAAATGCATCTCTGGGTTATTTGTGGGGCATAGGAATTCGTTCATCCCCCCCCCCGCCCCGAAAAAAATATATATTCCAGTCCCCCACAAAGTCTGAGGGACAGTGGACTGGCCCCCTGTTGAAAAAGTTTGCTGACCCCTGGTTTAGAGTCTATTGGTTTCCATGTAAAAGAGGAGGGTACAAGTTTATTTCTAAACATTGGTGACTACAAATAAGAATAAATTCACACTGAAAAAATGCTTGTTGTTGTCAGGGTCAGAGATTTCTTGTGGCTGTGATGCTGGTGATGTGGTGCGCAATAACTCACCGCTTGACCCAAAGGAGTTGTTTTCATTTTAAATGAAAATCCTGCTTCCATTTGATGTAAAAAATAAAATAAAATAAATGAATTGCCCCATGACTATTTGGCAGAGTATACTGAAATTTCTCGTCAAAGCATATTAAAGCAGTTAAAAGTGAACTGTGAGCAAAAAGCATGTTGTAGATTCCCAAGTCTTCACAGGAAAAGCTGAAAGTAAAGCTTTGAATTAAGATTTAAATTACATGGGGTTTTTAAAAAATAATAATATTGAGCCACTGAACTGTAAAGAAACCTAAATGGTCTTTATCATTTAGCACAAGGTTTGCCAGTGGGCTCCTTTTGCTAGACATAGTACTGTATGCGGAATGTATTTTACAGCCTTGGGCTTGTAGTTTTAATAGCCTCTCTCTTGCGCTCTCTCTCAACTTCCTCCATTACAATCGGCATTAAAAAAAGAAACACCAATTGTTTCAACAACAAAAAAGAAACACCATTGTTGCAACATAATTCCAGTTACAGTGCACATTGGTTAACAAAGCCAAACACTACTTCATCTAACTTAAAATCTCTGGATTTTAGATCCATCACTGAAGTCTGTTCCTATCTTTCATCGCTGGTGTATGCTTTCACCCGATGCAAAGGAGTGGGGCAGAGATCTATGCGCTGTGGCTTTAAGTGTGCAATCCTATGCATGTTTACTCAGAAGCAAGTCCCACTGGGTTTTAGAGGTTTGATATATTTGGTCACTATCAAAGTGTTATAGTCAAGCACAACACCCCATCTCTGCCCAGGGTCCTGCAGGGAATTTGGGTGGTGCTGTGAACCAATTGTTTCTCCCCTTTTTCTCTCTCCCTGTTTCTCCTTTCACCTATCCAGGTTCCCCCCTCTAGTTCTGTACCAAATCTCTTCTCTCATCCTCTGTCCCTTTCTTTCTTTCTTTGCTTCCCACAGCCTTGTCCACAGCAGGCTGTTGTGGGAGGGACAAAGTGCTCTGCTTCTGCTCCAGTAGGGAGTTCTGCTTCTGTGCTGGGTGGGATGGATGGAAGAGAAGCCCTGGCCTCTGTGAGCAGCATGCAAGCCAAGTAGATTGCTGGAAGAGGAAGGAAGAGGAACAAACCAATCTGGCCCACTATTTTTCTGTGCTGAATGGTTAGAAAGAGGCTCAGAAATACACCAGGCATGGAAATGCACTAGGCTGGTGGCTCACAGCTGAGCGATAGGCTCAGGGAAGAAAGGCTGTTGGCCAGACTAGAATGTGCCACAGGCCAGATCTGTGGTCCCCACTCCCCAGCCCCTTGACATGGAAGAATGTAGAATCTAGTAAGGGACAGAGTAGCTGAAAAGCATATTGCATCCTTCCTGCATTTAAAACCAGGATAAAGCTAGTCAACAGTTCCTGAACTCCTACATAGGTATTTTCATTTTATATTTATTTGAGTTGGCAGAGTAATTGAACTGTGATGACAGCCTACTGTGGCCATAAGCATCTGACCCAGGGTACCTGTGGCAAAATGGTGTGGAGGCAGAAGTCATTGTCTCTTTTTTCCCTATAGGTTTTGTAGCCCACTCATTCGTTTTTAGCTTTCCCATCACCATAGTTGCAATGCAGACCAAGGCTTCCCATTTCAGTAACTTAGCTCTGCCAGGCAATATGGGCAAGCTACCAATAGCTTTCTATTCAAGCTACTCCGTAAAATATGGAAGGGTTTCAAAAGATAGTTCATAAAGGGATATATCTCTCATTTAAACTTACTTTCACTACTCCCTCAGGAAGTCATTTTCATATAAATGAAATTTGTAAATAGAGATGTCATAAAGCAAGCCAGTGATTTCCACAGTGGGTTTCATTATAATGAATGCTCCCAAAGGCCACCAATATGCAGAGGAGCTGGCGCTGCCCCACTCCTTCACTGCCCCTCAAAATAGCTAATAATGGAGCCTGCATTCTTTTTTTATATAAACACTAGACTATATTACAGTAATAGGAATCATTACATCTGGCTCCTCATTTTATTTTACTCTTCTCCAGTTTTCTCCTTGCTCTTTAGGACAAAGCTCCAGAGCTTTGCAAAGCACTTTTTAATGAAATTGCAAATTGATTGGTTCATCTTGAATGATAAAATTCTAGATTTTCCCCCCTTCTTCTCTAAAATTTCCATACTGTCTCCTATTACCAACACATCCTTTCAGTGCAGAGGAATGAGGCATATAAATGATGCATATGCCCAAATTAAAATTAAATAGTAACACCCGTATCCACTTTTCCTTTCTTTCCAGCTAACCCACAAAGACTAAGCAGTGCACATGGTTGTTATGTGGATAAAAACCAGGGTGGTGCTGTACAATATGGACATTTCTTTGAGCAACCTGGAAGAAGTGCAGGATTAAATTCTGATAAATCACTATTAAGAGAGCAGGTTAAACCATGCTCAGAGTAGCACAGTTTTCCACCCTTTTCATCATGGATAGAATATTTATGGCCTTCTAGGTATTGTTGGACTCCAGCATGGTCAACGGTTTCTGATGATGAGAGCTGCAGTTCAACAGCTTATGGAGTGCCACAAACTATCAGTGGCTTACATGCATGCTCAGGGATGACGTGTGGATTCTAATCTGCATTAGTGGTTTTGAATATGGACTCCTGAGTGGTTTCGTTTCATTTTATAACACTGAACATAAGGTTGTGAGCTTGAGGACTGGAGACATCTCTTTCATACAGAACAACCCCCCCCCTCCTCTCTCCTATCCTACCCCCTGGTAAGTTTTCCCCTTCTCTGCTTCTGTTTTGGATCATGAAATGCACAGAACCGGTAATGTCTGCTTGCTGCTGTTTGGTTAGTTGTTAGCTGTGGATGTGCCACAATCCAGTACAGGCAAAAATGCCCTTTACTGCTCACACCTGTATGCAATTATATAGAACTTTCCAAAAACAAAATATAAAAATAAAACATTTATATTCCACCAAGTGTCAGTTTCTTGTGCAATGCAGGATATCTCAAAGGCAGAATTCCATCCAGATATTCCTTCATTCAATAAAGAGAAAAGAATCTCTGCAATATTCCTTCGTTCAATAAAGAGAAAAGAATCTCTACAAGTATACTTGTTGCTAAAGGATAATCCACAGACCATATTCACCATCATTCATGCCTGGGGCGTTGAAATGCTGCTTCAGTGGGTTTTGGTTATAGCAGACTTAAGTTCTGAGATCCTCTGTCCAAATTAATTAGAAATTATGCAATGCAGGAATGAGGAATCTGTGCCCTTCCAGATGATTTGGACACCAACTCTAGGAAGGGTACATGCATCTTCCTACTCTCACCTGTCACCATCCATACTCCTCCTCTACTCTTCCCATTTCTGCTTACTTTTGTTCTGCCATTGCATTGGCCACAGTAGTCTCTCACGCCCTCACCCTCAACCTTCCACCTCCTTCTCCCTGTCTTTCACTGAGAAAAGGCCATGGGCATCCCTCCTCAGAGCAGGGTACTCTGGGAGAAGGACCAGTGATATGGTGCTATGGTGGCAAAAGAGCAAGTCTGAGTGGAAGAATAAGATGAGGAGAAGCCTTCAAGACTCTGGAATGTTGACGGCAGCAGGGCAGGTGGTGAGGCAAGCGGATGGGCAGGGTAGGGGGAGTTCCAGTGGACCACTCCCCCATGCCTGCTGCTTGGAGCAATGCTTCTGGCAAATTACCATCAACCCTAGCCAACAAATAAAATAAATGTGTTGATTATTACAACACAAACTGATTAAGCATGTTAAATTGTTTTTGCATATAAGTTGACAGGAGAGAATTCATGGACCAGAGTATGGGTAGTGCTTTGAATCATGATTCATAGGAAAGCTTTGGCAACTAAATAATTTTGGAAGAGGTAGGCCAGTTGTTGATGCGACTTACTGATGAGAAGTGGGGGACGTAAGTTTCCTATGATTTTACTTTCACTTCCTTTCTTCCTCTTGGTCACATCACAGAAGAACATCATTTTCTCTCTCATCCAAATCTGGTTGAACAGGCTAGTAGCATTTCAGTGTGTATCTTATGTGAATTTTGCCATTTGTCATCTCTTGCTGCATGAATAACAAAAGCTATTAAACTCTGCAACAATGTAACCCATAAATTATTACCTGAAATCTAAATGGATTTCATTTATCCATTTTAAATACATAGCATTTTTACAGGTGGTTTTTTTTAAGCTTTATAACTTGGTCTCACCTTAAATGTGAAAGGGGAAAAAAATCACAACACATAAACATTGAAACAAGATTGTTATATTAAGCTGTATCGCATTACTCTAAATTTGCTGCTGTCAAAACACACTCAGCAAATTGGAATGGTAATGAAATCCTGTAACTTATAAATTATTTTGTCAAAGCACTGAAATGCTACTTTATTGGGAGAGTGCAAACTCCCAAGGTCAGGCAACTGGGAAGAGATAACATATTATCTGAGGCACCACATGAACTGCAAAGAGATAACATATTAGCTTTCCATTTCTTTTATTTAAGTAAGCCAATACTTTTTATGAAGTTCCATGAGACTTCTCTTAAAAATAAACTAGAGAATATATGATACAATACATGATTTTGAAGGTGTGAAACCCTCACTCCTTTATAAATATCATTGAGGGGTATTTTACTCTTTTAGCTCTCCCAGCTATGACTTATTACTTATTTTTCTTCACCCTTTATTAACACTGCCACCATGTATTCCAATTTGATTATTATGGTTAAGCATAGTACAAAAAAGTGAAAACATAGTAGATTTTATTTTTTTTAAAACATTTATTAAATATAAACAGATGGTGATGTTATGTATGGAAGGTTACAAAAAACTGGTTAAACTTGCTTTGTTATAGTTACTTGTAAAAACTATTAGTTTGCTGATGCTTTAAATGGTATATTGAACGCAATCTTTTTGTAAACTACTGTGAGGCTGTTGTAGGTTGTTTTTTTTTTTACAATCAAGCAGTTTATAAGTTTTATGAAATAAATAAATAGATAAATATAAAGTTCCTGAGGTTGTAAGATGATAGTTATGTAAGCTTCTGTTCCTTTCCCTCATCAGACCTAAGCCAATTTACCTAAAACACTTCTCCCCGGTTAACCCTGATCAGTTAGGCAGTGAGACTATCCTTGCAGTCTCCAATCAGGTCCACAACCTGATTGAGTGGAATTCTGCCCCCTCATTAGTCTATGATCAATAGCATCCTGCCCAACAACAGACCAATTGCCAGATTGACCAACAATGGATCAGCTTTTAACTTCTGTTGTGTTGACTCCTGTATATAAAGACAGAAATCTCACTCGCATTAACTCTTTCTTGTTTGAAACAATGTAGATGGCAGCAGGTGACTCGATAGTACCTGTGCCTCTAGCTGCAGCTCTGCGGCTTCTAGCATAAATACACAATGGTTTACATAACCCTTATATTCTGCTCAGTATAACAACCTTTGAACATTATTCTCATAATAAAAAATAAGAAAAGAACACATGCAGACCTATATAATGCTAAGTTTGAAAGTTTTGGACTCTGTGATCTAATTGTTCACTCCCCCGCCCCATTGTTTATGCTTTAAGTGAAATAAAAATTGAGCAATTTCTAATATGGTATCTGCCTCCTGGTCACTGGTAGCTGATACGAGCCGTCAGTGAGAAATGCATCCCAATTCAGAGGACAAGCTTAATGTTTATTATTTGCAAAGACCCAATACATAATTGCAATTTTTCTATATTCACAGAGCTTTGAATTTACAAATATTTGTGGATGAATGTGATGTTGCTGCTGGCATATGGTCATATATTGAAATTTTGTACATGAAAAATTAATCTCTTACCTTATTCATTCATGCACAATTATTCATAATTATGTCAGTAAATAAAAACTGATTTGTTTATTAATTGGAAATTTTAGTGGACATTCTTAATCTAAGTACCATAAACATTTTAGTGCTTGAAAGTAAAGTTTCTAAAGAAAGTACGGCACATAACATCACATGTAAATGTATGATTATATCATATCTAGAAAATATTTGTCGACCTTCTTTTGAAGCACTTAAACCATACTTCCTGTTTAGCCATTAGAAATGGGTTCCCTTGCCTTACTTTTATGATTCACAATATGGTATTTGTCCACTCAGCTTTACTTTGATTAACATGTAGGCTGCTTGTACCAGGTCAGCCTCTTGTCCATCTAGCTCAGTATTTTCTTATTGGCAGCAGTTTTCCAGGATCTCATTTAGAAGTTTTACATATCACCTGCTACCAGATCCTTTTTTGAACTAGACATGCCAGGATTGAACCTGAGACTTCCTGCATTCCAAGCATATGTTCATCCAGTGGGAAGAATTCAACATCATCGTCTTCTGATTATGACGTCTGCTTGCCAGCCAGAACAGTCTTCCTCTCCTCCACCATGTGCTGTTCTGAGGGCTCTCTTGTTCTCCAGAGTGGATTTGAGAGAGGAGTAGGTTTGGCAAGGGAGGGCTAGTGGTGGCTCTTATGTTGACTTCTGCTAACACACTGGGTTGGTTGCATGTGTGGCTTGGGTTTGCCCTTGACCACATGACCAACATAATGTGTTGCCCTGACTTTTTGACTGCATCAACTGTGGATCATGCTACGAACAGTTCATATTTTGTGTGAGATGAGCATTCCTCCTCTTTCTACTTTTTTTCTACTTTCTGAAGTCCTCAACCAAGCATAATCTGTTCTTATGGCTGCGTCTAAGCCTATTGCTCTGTGCATAAAAATTGCTTGTTTGAGCGCTAATCCCACACTGGCATTAGAAGAACACTAGAAGAAGGCATTTCAGATTCTAACCTTCCTAACGAAACAACAATAACAACAAGGAGGGATGGAGGCAGAGGAACTGCTTTGGTCACACGCTCTCATTTAATTTTTCATATGTTGGGTGTCTGTAATGTTCAGCCTGTGTTCCTAGAAGGATGGTGCCTCTGGCTTTGCTTCTTGCAGGTTATCACTCCCTGGAAGCTTGATATTTATTCTTCAACAGAGGCAGTGTACATGTTTTGCTGAAAGTTCAAAGATGTTGAAAAATCGAATAATGTTTATGCAGCTAACCTGCTCATGGGTTGCAATCCTATACATGCTTACCAGGAAATAATTTTCACTGAACTCAGAGGGAATTACTTCTCTGCAGACATGAATAGGGTTGTGTCAGTGCAGTTTTTCAACATTTAAGAGTGTAAGGAGTGCGATCCCATTATATTACTTTAGGGTGCAAATTGCATTCTAGATGTTGATAAATAGCCATGGGGATTTTTTTATTATTATATTTTTGAAGAATTTGTAGCATATCATCAAAGCCTACAGATTGTCCTCTTTAGATATTATGCAATGACCCCGGTTCTCTTGTATCATTTGCAGCGGAAGGTTACATGAGCAAGACATTGTTCCAGGCTTATACAAACAACGCCAAGCATTACCAAAATGTCAAATTCAAATAAATATTTGTTGTTTTAATCTGGGCAATAGAAGCCAAAGCTGCTGCCAGCAGAGCAAATTTTGCTTCCTCATCTGTTTCTTTCACTAATGCCAGAAGAAGAGCAAAGCAGGATTGATCAGTGGGCACCAGCACACTGCCTGATCCCAATAAACCATAAAACCTCACTTATTCTGATGTGCAGAGTTGCAAGCACAGCCACTGAGACTAGTTCCGTGCTCCTCAAAATCAGTAAATCTGAGATCACTAGAAATGGCTGTGTTTTTTAAAAAAGAAAAATGGTCTCTTATTGTTTTGTTCCAACAAATTTGATATGTATTAAGAAGCAGGCTTGTTAACTAAGCCCCTTTAGCAAACTGGTATTTTATAGAAGAAGAACCACCACCCACCATCAAGCCCTGGGGCCAAGGGCATGGTGCTGCTTGTTGTTTTTGGCGTTGCATGTGTGCATTGCCACCGCTGAAATTGATCCCCTGATTTTACGACAGAGGATTGATTCCGAGCATGCCAGTGCTAACATCAGCTCAAGCATGAAGACCCAAACATGGCATTTCTGGTGACGCTATGGGTATCATCTAGTTGTGCTAGTGGCACTCATACAATTGCATGAAAAAGAACAACTGTGAAAAAAGTAACTGCTTGCTGGGAGAAGGTTCAGATTTTACCAGTATTATGTTTTTAAAAGCTCTATTTTCAGAGCAGACAACATGTATCCACCACAAGAAATGAGTAACAATTGCACATTTATTGTGCTCAACAAGATTGTCATAATGGCCCTGAAAGTGACCATCTCACAGCTGCCACTGACCATCTTGCATGAATCCCAGCCTCCCACCAAGGTACATGTTACCATATGTATTCTCTGATTCTGCCATATGCTCTTGAGATCCGAAAGGAAACACAGTGACAGAGATGAGAATCCGTGCCTAGTGTTAGAACATTCTTCTATTGCCAAATTAACGAAATCAGTAGGAGAATTTCTTGCTGGAAAGCAAACATTTGAAACCTTTTCAGGTGTTTTCTTAGAGAGAGCCACCCACCCGGTGATGGAGTATCATTGAATTTGTTATCCTGCAAAGTCTGCTTCGGCAGTGACATTGTGGCATATGATGCACCTCTTGCCTAAGGTAACAGTCATGCCAAGCTGATAGACAGATGTCAGAAGGGGGCCTTTGGGGCAGCCCTGCCAAGAGCAGCTCATTAATTAGCTATTTGAGTTGTAAAGAAATACAAAATGAGTGTGACAAATTGAGCCAGGTGCAGGGGAAGTTATTATTTATTGCTTCTATTTTTAAATTAACAGCTGTGTTTGGTGGTGTGGAGCAGCTGAGGGAGTCCAGAACGATACCTTTTATATAACTACTGTTAGAAGTGCCTTAGTGTGACACTGAACTTAATTGCTCTTTTCCAAAGGTAACCAGCGTGTGTAAGAACTCCTTGACTTTAATAGGATTTACGGCCACTTAGCACACGGCACCGGTTGATTGCTGGAGCCATCTGGTCAAATTCACTAAATTTATTCTATGCTCTTTGGCACGACGTCTCATGCTTACTCCTGCTCTTTGTTTGCCACACCCCATAAACCAAACTTTATAGGACCATAACCTGATTTAAGTCCTGCCCTATGATTATGTGGCACTTTTAATTAAGTCTCTACACCGCTCTCCATTGCAATCCCAGGCTTCTCACCCTTACCTCTAAATATTATCCTCTCTAAATATTGCCCCCCTTTATTTTCTTCTCCTGTTCTTACCTCTGTGCCTTTCGCCATGCTGCTCTTAAGGCCTGGAACACGGGCATGGTCGCAGCTAAACAAATCTGTTTCTCTCACTTCCAGCAACCACAGATTCACATTTGTTTGTGCTGTCTACTACGTGATAACTACCGGTCACTTGTTTACCTGCTTGTTTCCCTCCCTCCCTTTTATCCAGTGATTCTCTATCATTCTTCCTTTGCCCTATCCATCTGTTCTGTACCCAGGGGAAAAGGCACACCCGAAGAGGGGTGTCCCATATCTTCTATGGGCCCATACCTGACAGAGGGATCACAGAAGGAACTGGTCTGCTGAAAGGATGGATTTCTTTCAGGTCTGCTGCTTCACAGGCCAGCTTCCACCATGCCCCAAGTTGCTCAAGAATAAGTACTGTCTTTCTGTAGGCCTCCTCTCTTGGGCTGCCTGGTTTTTGTGCTGTTGGCCTTGGCAGGCTTATGCTCAAAACTCCTGTGTCTTTCTATGAGGGAAAGGGGCTGTGTGGACCTAGAACACAGCTGTTATTTTAGAAGTGAAGCACAGTAGAATATCAAGGAAAGAGAATAATGTTTGGGTTTGTATGTGCACTAAATACAGGGCAGGTATAATTTATTTTTATTTTATTTAAATAATTTCTGTAATGCTTCACATTTCCCAAGGAATTGCTATGTAAGTTTACAACTTCTAAATAATTAAATAGAATATTACAAAATATCAAAATAAAACATTAGAAACAAGAATCAAATGCAGGTGCAGTAATGATCCACACTGAAACAACATCCTTAACAGGAAAACAAAATATTATATTGCACATTAAAAAATCATTACAAATAAAAAGCAAATAGAAAAACACAATAAATTTCCATATGCAAAAAAATTAGCAAGTAATCAAATTAAATAAAATGGAAATTGCACCTACAGTATATTCTGTGTGTCGTGTGTGTGTGTGTGTGTGTGTGCCTGCGCGCGCACACACACCAACTCCTGGTAGTAATAAATATAATACACAATCAACTCATTCACCCACCTTTATCTAGGGCAGGGGTTGTCAACCTGTTCCATACTGCCCACTAGTGGGCATTTCAGGATTCTAGGTGGGCGGTAGGGGGTTCTATGGCACAAGCTGAATTCTCCTTCCATTGAGCACTGGTGGGCGGTAAGGAAATTTTACCATCAAGAAAGATGCATTAGTGGGCAGTATGTATAAAAAGGTTGACTATCCCTGGTCTAGGGCAATACAGTATCACACAAACAGCAACATAACCATTCTTTTCTTGTCTCCTACCCACACAGGGCCTTACCTTATTCTATCTTTCTAAGATGGGGTGCTTTTTATTAAGCAACTTTAGAACATTCAACAATATTACAAACCTGCAAAAACACAGCACACACAACCACACAATTCCAGTGACTACTCAATAATACATCTCTCAGAGACTGGGATCAAGAGGCACTATTGAACTTTTAAGAACATAGGAAGCTCGCTTACACCAAGTCACAGCAGTAGACCATCTGGCTCAGTACTATGTGACTGGCAGCAGCTTCCTGAGGATTTGAGACAAGATTCTTTCCCAGGGATTGTATCTGGAACCATTGATATGCCACCTAGCCAACAGCCTCCTCCAAAGGCAACCAGGGAGCCAAGGGAAAGTTGGGTGGAAGAATGGTGAAGAGAGCAGGAACCAGAAGGACAAAGATTCTCTCTCTCACTCACTCACTCACTCACACACACACACACACACACACACACAGTGGTGTCAGAACTCATAAGATGTTCCAGAATGACATTTTTTGGATGTAGGTGGGAAATCTTGCATGTTCTAGGAACAGGATAAGTGGTGTATAGTGTGCAGGAAAAGCTGTGGAGAGGCAGGGAGACCCAAATTTCATATACAGTATGGTCTCTACTTTTTGTTGGCATTCTATTTTCTGTTGCAAGGCTGGGGGACCTCCTCCATTTGTTGGACTTCTACTCCCATCTTTCCTGACTACTGGCCATGCTAGCTGAGGCTGGACTCATTAACACCTGGAAGGCTGCAGGTTCTATTGGCTAGGACCATTAGAGAAATACAAAACAGAGTTTGGTTGGGGACAGGGTCTTCATTCATGCATGAAGGATGAATTGGGAGTAAACCATCTCTGTGTGTATAGTTCTACTTCCTCTGTACTGTATTCTATCTCAAGCTGTATCTGTAGGCACCATTTTTGGAGTACTTAACTGTGATCACACAAGTGTGAACGAAATGTGAAATGAGGTGTCAAATTAAACTGCAGAGCATGTAAAAGTACTAGAAAAATAAGCTTTTCTCCCCAGGTCGCAAAAGATGGCAAGGAAACTTTCAAACAGGGTATCAATCATGGGAGGACATATAGAGCTCATATTCAACAAAATGTTGAATCACCCAGTTTATTGTGTGTGTGTGTTGGTGTTGTTGTTGTTTAGTCGTGTCCTACTCTTTGTGACCCCATGGACCAGGGCACACCAGGCATTCCTGTCTTCCACTGCCTCCCACAGTTTGGTCGAACTCATGTTGGTAGCTTCAAGAACACTCTTGTCCTCTGTCGTCCCCTTCTCCTAGTGCCCTCAATCTGTCCCAACACCAGGGTCTTTTCCAGGGAGTCTTCTCTTCTCATGAGGTGGCCAAAGTATTGGAGCCTTAGCTTCACGATATGTCCTTCCAGTGAGCACTCAGGGCTGATTTCCTTAAGAATGGATAAGTATGATCTTCTTGCAGTCCATGGGACTCTCAAGAGTCTCCTCCAGCACCATAATTCAAAAGCATCAATTCTTCGGCGATCAGCCTTCTTTATGGTCCAGCTCTCTCTTCCATACATCACTACTGGGAAAACCATAGCTTTAACTATATGGACCTTTATCGGCAAGGTGATGTCTCTGCTTTTTAAGATGCTGTCTAGGTTTGTCATTGCTTTTCTCCCAAGAAGCAGGAGTCTTTTAATTTCATGGCTGCTGTCACCATCTGCAGTGATCATGGAGCCCAAGAAAGTAAAATCTCTCACTGCCTTCATTTCTTCCCCTTCTATTTGCCAGGAGGTGATGGGACCAGTGGCCATTATCTTAATTTTTTTGATGTTGAGCTTCAGACCATATTTTGTGCTCTCCTCTTTCACCCTCATTAAGAGGTTCTTTAATTCCTCCTCACTTTCTGCCATCAAGGTTGTGTCATCAGCACATCTGAGGTTGTTGGTATTTCTTCCGGCAATCTTAATTCCAGTTTGGGATATATATATATATATATATATATATATATATATATATATATATATATTTGATGTCTTATTCAGGGACTTTCACTCCCTGGGCACCAAAGCCAAGAAGGCCCTTTCCCTTATTCAACCATCCTTCGGGTGGTGGTGGGATATGCAAAGGTTCCTCTCCTTTTGACTTCAGTGGGTGACCAATATTGTATGGCAGGAGACGGTCATATAGGCATCCTGGTCTCAAGCTAGTTAGGGCTTTAGAACTAAACACTTTGGATTGTGTCCAGGGTGGATTAGCATTCATCATGCTTCATATAAAAGAAGAGTCACGTGGTTCCAACAAAGGGTTTGGCCAAGAGTCTTACTAGTGTATTTTGTTTCTGTTTATGCTCTTTTAAGGCAGAACCATGTAGTGCATATTACAGGGATGCAATCTTGATTTAACTAAGACATATGTAGCTGAAGCCAGATCCAGAAAGTACTGCAACAGCCTAAGCTGGGCAATGACACTCCTGGCTATACTTATCATCTGGGGATCCCAGAGCAAGGCTACATCCAGGAGAATTCCCAGGCTGTAAACTAGATTTCCTTTTTTCTGCAAGGGGAGTACTACCCTGTCCAAAATGAGCTAAACCCTTATCATTGGATCAGCAGTCCTACTAGCCTAGATTGCACCTATCTTTTCTGGGTTGAACTTCTTTTTGTTAGCCCACATCTAGTTCATTATCCAACCCAGATAAAGTTGAGAACCTCCATGTCCAGATGAGATGGAAGGGATATAGCTGTGCATCATCTGCAAACTGCAACAGGAATTCCGATCTACAAATATATGGTATGTGTGGTAAACAGGTTGGGAGCGGAGTTGGGAAATGAGGCATGTGAACCTGAAACTCTTGGTCTCACTACACAAAGGTTCAGATTGGGTGGAGTATATAATGCTGAACAGGCTGTAGGAAGTCCTCAAAAAGCACATTTCTATCACAGACAGTTTTGAGCCATTACAGTTGTCATCCAGGTACATTTTCAACTTATTTGTCCAAATGTATTTGAATGCCCTGTAGAGTGAATGTAATTTATACTGATACACTGGAGGATTTTAAGAGTACTTTACCTGGCACAGTCTGGATGGTTTGCTCATTCTGTGACTTTTTCATTTATATACTAATATTACAATTAAGTTTGAAATGGTCAAAAAATGTATCTTGAGACATCAGGCTTTGATTTTTGACAATTACACACACACACACACACACACACACACAATCATTTTTGGAGTCAGACATGTGGCCTTTCTGATATTTTTGTATGGATCTGCAATGCCATCCGGTGGCTGGTCTGGTTAGTGTGAGATTTATGCATTCATTTTCTATCTGTTCCATTGTTCCCATTGTTGCTTAATAGTAAAGAATAGTAATATATTGGGATTTCAACTACTTTAGCTTTCACAGCCAGGTTATTTCTTCTGGTAGTAAAGCTTTCTGTTTACAGAAGGCAGAGAGCAGTAATTATTGAGATGATCCCATAGCAGCTATTTATACAGCATGCGGAATGCTCTCGAAAGCTACCCTTGGTTGCATCTAGTGGTTTTTAAACAAATATGATAGGAAATATGCAGAACATGAAAGCAAGGGAATTCTGCTTGCTGACTTCAGATGAACTGGCATGCTAGCACTAGCAAAGCAAAAATGCAATATTAAAGAAGAGCAGCTAGCTGTGAAAGTTGAAAATTATGCAGGTAGCCTTCATTAAAGCAATTGTACCATAAATAAAACATGTATGAGAATAACTTTGATTGCTTCATAGACCACTTGGGCACTTAAATAACCAGTGGACTGTTCAGTGTGAACTAGGCTGCGTCTTGCCAATCCAGGTAATGATTAGAGCTGAAGAGTAGTTCCTGGGGACCAAAGAGCAAAAGGGCTTTTCCAGACTCTGAACCACTCAGGAGAGAGGAAGGAAGGTTGAAAGGACTGAGGTTCATTTTGAACATGCAACATTTCACAAATGACATGCTTGTAGCAGTCCTATTTTTGTACTGAGGTTGTACTGCCTGGAACTGCACCATGACATATTGCTAAAGGACTACTTTATCCGCTCTAAACATGTACTCTGCAACGTTTTGTTCTTCACTGATTTAAAAGCTAAGCAGCGCTTGTTCATCTGGATAGATATATTACAAAAACATTATCCGACAGTATTCAATACCCTGGCCATTATATAATTCCTCCTCTTTCCTTTCCTCTTGGCTTCTTATTTTCCCTCATTATCTGTTGACAGTAGTAATATAGCTCATAGCCCTATTCAGGTGCTATTGTCAGAACCGATGTAAGGAGGAGTGGGGCTGTGCAGGCTAGCTATGTTTATATGCACAATGGCTTCACCCCTCTCTGATGGGAGATTCTTCATGCGCTCAGCTGAATGCACACAGAATTCTCCACAATGACAGGGACCCTGCACTATTACGGAAAGAATTTGAAGTGCATTCAGGCAAAAATAGGAATAGCCAGTGATGGAGCCAGAAAATGAGATCTCCTCCTTTCACAGACTAAGAATTTAAGTTGCTGAAGAGGGAAATTCCAGGTCCTTGTGAATAACCTTAATAGGATAGAAGAAGCATGATGCCTGACCATTTTAGTACACTGTTGTGAACTGCCCTGGGATCTTCGGATGAAGGGCGGTATACAAATTCAGTTAATAATAATAAAATGGCAAGAAGAAGAAGAAGAAGAAGAAGAAGAAGAAGAAGAAGAAGAAGAAGAAGAAGAATAGGGAAGGGTATCCTTTCTAATATCGACTAATGTAAGTTTGACCACTGAATCTGCTAGGTGCATTTAAAAAAGCCAAAGAATAATTAAAGTACAGTGGTACCTCTGGTTACATACTAAATCATTCTGGAGGTCCGTTCTTAACCTGAAACTGTTCTTAACCTGAAGCACCACTTTAGCTAATGGGGCCTCCCACTGCTGCTGCACCGCCGGAGAACGATTTCTGTTCTCATCCTGAAGCAAAGTTCTTAACCCGAGGTACTATTTCTGGGTTAGTGGAGTCTGGAACCTGAAGCGTATGTAACCTGAAGCATATGTAACCCAAGGTACCACTGTAATTGAATACTACCCTCTCATCCATATCACCATACCCCTTAGGTACATGACATTGCAGTTTCACGTCATCCAGAGGAAATGTGAGAACTTTAAAGGTGTGGGAAGCAAACCTGTGTGCTGCAGCTATTCTATGTTATATAATGAAGCCATTATCCCAATTCCATACAGTGAATTTGCCTGCTTGCTATTGAGAACATAAGGCCACACTGACGGATTGCATAGCTTGCCATTCCCATTATTCTCACTTGGTTCGTCTGAAAATTAAGAAGTGTAAAATTAGTCTCTTCTTTGAATGCGAGATTGTGGACAGAGTGATAATTATCTCACCAAAAATCTAGAAATAAGCACATTTAATTAGCTCTTTCCGTTTGATAGCCTTTATCTTTCTGCTGCACCTTTAAATAAAGGTAATTATTTAAATATCTGGAGTCTATTAAAAGATGCATTAGCATTGGCATTTCAAAGTGTGAAAAAGCCTTGCAGCAACAACTAAACGGGAATATAAAATATGTTTATCCATCCATCTATCTATCTAACTAACTATCAAGTCATTCATTCCCATATAGTGACTTTTGCATGGTCCAATTACTTATCATTGCTGCCTGGCTTGTAGTACAAAAACAAACCCACTCAAGCAATAAGAGAAACTGGGAAAGAGTCCAGGAGGCGAGGCTGCAAATAATTTAAAAAGTAAATGCAATGTTCACCAGAAAAAGATAATACAGTACTTATCTGAGGGCACTGGGAGCAACCTTTTAGTGCAATGATTCTACCATTCCGCTTATGTTGTAAGTTCTCCCAACATCTTCAGGTAATGGAAAGTTTGAAAACATTTCCTTGGTTGATTTCCTTCAGGTGAGACCAGTGTGACCTTTAATGTTTTGATGGGCTGTGAGAAAGTGAGATGGGGGGGGGAAAGGATAGGGTGTAATAAAGATAAGAAAGACCATTCTCACCAAGCTCAACCCCCACACCAGCACAGACTCCCCCTTCAAGAAACACAGCTGGAGCACCACACATTCAATTTATGGGCATCAGTGAAGTGAAGTGGCAGGCTCTGCCCCCCTCCATCCTAAAAGCACTTTGACACATGTCTGCAATGTGCCAGTGAAAGATAGGGGTGAAGCTTGCTTCCATGAGGTTGTACCTGCCCAATATATGCTTACTGAATGTGCAGTCACAGCTCTAAAAGGGGATTTAGATATAGCATGCATATGCCATGTACAGCTTGCTAAGGCTCATCTGAAGGAATATACGTTCATCCAAATAATCTTGCTCAAGCATCGTTATTATGCCTAACAGCAGTAATATGAAATTACTACTACTGCTGCTGATGGTACTGCATGCATAACACCAGCTTGATATATCTGCCATGTACTTTAGGTATTTTGTTACATTTATTAAACAATATGTCTGTGTTTAAAACTCTGTTATGATGGAGATTTGCAACTTTCCTCAAATAGACAGCTTGTCGCTGATATAGAAGTAATTATTTAATTAGATAAATCATCTCCCTACTCACTCTTTCTCCCTTTCCTTAAGAGCATCTCAGCAAAGACATTTTGTTTCATACAGTCCCAAAATGCTACCAAGGAAAGCTGAAATAGATTTCTGGTCCTCAAACCATATTTATAGCAAACTGGGTCTCATACTTGACACACCAGCTTTACTTGGTATATACTGTAATTTACCAAAATAAACTTGGTTTAAATTCTCAAAGGGAGTGCTTTAATCCTGTCTGTGTATTTTCAGAGAAATTGGAACTGGTGTAAGGAATGAGTGGGGGGAGCCCTCATACTGTTCAACATTAATCTGCGCTGCAATATTCCTTCAAAGGGATGTGTTTATTCCTCCCAGTTCTGTGCTTCAGTCCTTGTGTAAAGCAATAGTTTTCACTAACGTTTCATTTCCAAAAAAGAAAAGTACTCTCTCGGGTTTACCTAGAATTTCTTTAACCCTAGGCATGTTATGTGTGTGCAGGACAGAGAGTTGGCCAATTGCAATGGAAATCCATGCTCACATACATCCTTCTCAAGGCTGGCCCAAGATATTTTGCTGCCTGAGGCAGATGACAAAATGGAGGCTACTCCCCATTCTGTATATAGAAGTCAACTGGAGTGGTAGCTGAACCTTGTTTCAACATTAGCGATGGAATACCTGAGGCAGCAGCCTGCTTTATGGAATCTACAACATGCCATATGGCATATACAGCTCTATTCTCCTCACAGCATTTGTCACTTGAGGTGGTAACCTCATTCTGCCTAATGGTAAAACCTGGCCTGACTCCTCTCTTTATATCTTGAAGTTGAGCCCTGGCTCAGGTACGTTTCCTATGCTTTCTGGTAATGGACTTAATTAGAGGTAAGGTAAAGGTAAAGGACCCCTGGACGGTTAAGTCCACTCAAAGGTGACTGTGAGGTGCAGCGCTCATCTCGCTTCAGGCCGAGGGAGCCTGCGTTTGTCCACAGACAGCTTTCCGGGTGATTTGGCCAGCATGACTAAACTGCTACTGGCGCAACGGAACACCATTACAGAAGCCGGAGCACATGGAAACACTGTTTGCCTTCCCACCACAGCATTACCTATTTATCTACTTGCACTGGTGTGCTTTCGAACTGCTAGGTTGGCAGGAGCTGGGACAGAGCAATGGGAGCTCACCCCATTGTGCGGATTCGAACCGCCGACCTTTTGATCAGCAAGCCCAAGAGGCTCAGTGGTTTAGACCACAGCACCACCCGCGTCTCCCAAGTGAACTAAATTAGAAGACAACTGGGAATGGGTCAGCCTCATACCCACACACTCCCCTCTCATCCTCCTTCACTCAAGGGGAAAAAAAAGGATTATGACTTGCTGTCCAGGTTTGTTAACTACCTAGTGTTAGAATAAAACACAGCCTCCCCCAAATTAATACAGAACATTAAACCCCAATTTAGTCAAAACATACATGTGAAGGTGAGAGGAAGAGGAGTGTGTGTTTGAACCTGAGGCTCACTACAGCCTAGTCCTGAACATCTGCACCATAGTTCAAGATAATCCTTTTAACTGGGTTAGAATGGCTCTAAATCCTGGTTAGAAATTTTCCCCTTTGCACTACAGCGCTTACATTTTGAGAACAGAGTAGTAGCAGCAGCAAGTAATAATGTAAGCAGAGTGAAAAGGATAAAGTGAACTTAATGTAGATCATCCCTATATCTTTAACGGTTGTGTAGAAGGAGCTCTTCTTTAAAAATGGAGGAGAATGATAGACAATCCACCCATCACGTGTGTCAGTGTTTCAGCTGCCACGCCCCCAGGGGATTTATATGCACTTACATCAAGCTATGGGGCATGAAGCTCAGTACATGCTGAGAATTGGGGGCTAATCAACATAGGTGAATACAATCTTGGTTTGCTGCCATTGCTTTTTTCAGTTTCAGGGGGAGGGGGTTGGCATATGCTTCACTGCTCTTAGACCTTTTCATCTCCAAAGTACTGCAGTAGTCCCGGCACTGGTGGAATGCCATGCTCCACCACCACAAGTTATTACAGTCAATTGGCAGGCAGTGCTTTGGGGAAGCAACCCCTTCACGTTTTGTTCCCTAAGAATCTGCTGATTATGGACTCAGGGGACCTGTGTGCAGGGTAAACAAGTAATTAGTCAGGCAATCTCCAGGCTTTAATCAGGGTCCCCAAGCCACAAGTGATAGCAGGAGTTGCTTTGTGTGGGAGGCAAAGAAGTTGAATTTGTTGAGACTAAAGATCACTGGGAAAAGCAAAGTTACATTATGCTTGTTTTCCTAAACGTTTCAACATATTACACAAATGTTACAGGCAGGCAAGGAGTAGGGTCCTAAACACACACACACACACACACACACACACACACACACTTATGTTTCTGCTGAGTGCACAGTAGCTGACTACTTAATGAAAAGTTCAAGGAAGTTCAGAACCTTGCTGAATGGTAGCAAAGTTGCCTTCCTTTGAACATATTGGAAAGTGTTAGGGAAATAACGCTTTCCCACTGTGGAGACAGCCAGCTGCTACTGTATTCTCTCTGTCTCTCTCTTTCTGGTATACTTTGGCAGTAAATTTCTTTTACAGCTGTGATTATGATTTGCATTTTGAGAGCACTGGCTTAGGAATGAGAGATATTTAATACTCCTGGCAGTTGTTGATGTAAATACTTGAAAAGATGGTGAAGATTCCTGTGTCTTCTGCTTGTGAAGCAAATACATTTTAAATAATACAGTGTCACCATCGTGTAACAAAGTGAGTAGTATTACAAGTATTCTCTTTTATAGAATACATACTACACATGGCCTCAATAATATGTTAACTTTTTTCTTATTTGGATATTATTTGGATTTGTTTTCTGTATTATTTTTTGCAAGCTTTCAGAGAACTTGCTCGTAATGGGATGCATAAAAATGCTGTTAATAAATAAAAAATTAGGTTAATTGTACAATTGTCCATATTATTTCCTTACAAAATGCAGGCTAACTCTTTCCTGCCACATTGGGAGTTGGCCAACTTTCCAAGACCACCTTCTAGTGGTGAGTGTGGCAAAAGTCAGCATGGTGACCAATGAACACTCATGCACCATGCATATTGACACACTAACACCACATTCTCCCTCTCTCACACTGCACGCACACACACACACACACACACACACACGGAGGAGTTGCCTCCAGCATTCGAAACTATCATTGTTCTAGGTGCATTTTGCAACAGGGAATTTCATTAATGCAAGCAGTTTCTGAGTTCTGGCTGCAGTGCTGCACCTAAGATTAAAACTGCCACTGCTGGAAGAAAATGAAGGTTTTTTTTCTGCCTCTCCACTTCCAACCACTCTCTGAAGACTGAAGAAGGGACTCTCATAAGAATATTAGGGGGATGGGCAGGGGAAGTATGGCTTTGTTTTTTGTAGTCTTCAGATGAGGACTAGACCATGTGAAAAAGGAATATAAGATTTTAGCTGTAGTTCATTCATTTTCAGCTTTGCATTCTTGTTATAAAAAAGCACACCTAGACACTCCATTGCGGCGCCCTTAACTTAGGTTTAAGATGTCATTTAAGCTCTTAGCTTTTATATCTCTGTTTCTAACACTGGTTGCCAACCCCACCACCACCACCATTAAACAGACGACTAGGAAAATGTTTCTTTGTACTGCATTTTCTTCCTATTGCAGTGCTGGGCTAGGAGGAAAGACAGCTCTGTCCTAGCCCAGCACTGCAACAGGGTGGAGAAACAGCACCATTGCAAGAAGGTAAAAGCTCTTTCTTGCAGTGCTGCTGCTGCAGCTAGTGAAGAGGGGTTTTTCCAAGGTGAGAAGAGGCATCCAACTTTGATAGAGTTAGCCTTGTCTTTGGCAGCCTGTGCAGTCAAGCTTCCAAATTGCATGTGGAACTTACACACACAGCTGTTTTTCCAAACATGTGGACAATGAGGTCTGGGGCCAGCAAGAAGTAGTGATGAGAGTGGGGCCAACATGGACAGCCCCCAATTGCCTTTCATGATTGCTGATCATGTGAGAGGCAGTGGATGATTGGGAGTACAATAACTGTAATATGTAAAATACATACGAAGAAGTGGAGGTATGAGAAAGCATTCTTCATATTGCATTTTTCAAATGTATTTTACTAATCCTGTGGTTGCTCAGCCAAGTGTTTTGGGGGGAAAATATGTACAGTGGTACCTTGGGTTAAGTACTTAATTCGTTCCAGAGGTCCGTTCTTAACCTGAAACTGTTCTTAACCTGAAGCACCACTTTAGCTAATGAGGCCTCCTGCTGCCACCGCGCTGCCGGAACATGATTTCTGTTCTCATCCTGAAGCAAAGTTCTTAACCTGAGGTACTATTTCTGGGTTAGCGGAGTCTGTAACCTGAAGTGTATGTAACCAGAGGTACCACTGTATAATCAGTCACTGACTCATTCAGAAGGGACAATGTAAAATGTAATGCAGATGTAACAAAGCAAGCATGTTCCCCTTTCTACATCAAATTTCATTGGAATTGCTCCTTATAAACTTAACTACTGAACAATCAATATTTGTGGCTTTGGGGGACTTTTACAGGATTTATTAAATATATTGATTTGACAGTAGTCAGCCATATGATAATAAATTGATATTTATTCAGCATGCGCAATGAGGATTTTATTGATGTAAACTGCCTTGTGATTTGTAGAATTATGCTGAAATTATTTCAGAACAGCGAGAAATCTCTATGGGTGATATTAGAATTTAATGCCGAAAAGCATTTGTATGTTAATTTGCATGAGGGTTTTTTCATCTTCTGTACAGTATGAGAGAAATCTCTTGTTGAAAATAAATATCAGGGGAGCACAAATACAGATTTAATCTTCAGGAAACAATATGTAAGCGTGAATGATGACAAGAGTCATCATGTGGGAGGAATTTGCTTATTCATAACTTTGGCAAACAGGAAGGGCCCTTCGTCATTTTACTGCAGTATTTGTATGTCATAGTGAAGCATAAAGTTTAAATCTTGTTCATTCACATAGTTTGGCAGGTTATGATCATCTCAGAATTTTTTTTAAATACATTGCCACAAAGTTATTGGTTGGATCTACTTTTCCTGAATGTCACATCTTACTTTTTGGCACATAAGAGAATAGGTTAGAGATGGTAAGTTATGACCAGTGCTTTTCTTCTAGAAAAAGAAGGTTGCTGGTACTGTGTACCCTTGAGTACCCCCAGAAAAAACAACAACAACACAGGTTATGACTCCATCAGCAATGTTAGTTTTAGTTCACATTGACAAACCCCTCAACTGTCTGACAATGATTGGTGCTCGAGATGCAACAAATATTTTGGCTTTGCCTTCAAATTACGGTATTTTTTTCCATGAAGATTCCCCTGGATTTAGTAAGGTTATAAACCTGGTAACCATCCCATTGTAGGCTAGACACTTGCCGTTTGCACTCTCCAAAAACATGGATTTGTATCACTGAGACTAAGGAAGCTCCAGCTATGGAATGTCAAACATGTTGGGTCTAACAATAAAAGAAAAGCTGCATAACAGATGCAAACTCCCAGATGATTATGAATTAGAAGTGCCATAGATTGTGCTTCATTTATGCATGTGACTGCACTTACTTTTTATTTAAATCTACACCCCATTCAAGTTGCTCAGGGATGGAGAACCCTTTTCACTTTATGAGTCACATTCCCTTCTGGGCAAACTTATGAGGGCCACATGGGAGTAGTGGGTGAGGCCAGGGGCCAAAGTGGACAGATCATTAAATATAGATTTTACCTTTGTATAGCAGGCTAGTTTTTTCACTGCCATATTCACCTTTCTGTCTTCTATGCTGGCATGCAAGAAGCATTGCCAGAGTTCAAGGACATACTCAAAGAGGGCTGGTGTGGAATGTAGCCTGGGAAAAGTCCTGAGTTCCAGGTAAAAAGGTTGATTTGGCCCCCAAGCCTGAGGTTTCCCATTCCTATTTTATGTCAGCTGCGTCCCATTGCTGACAGAGGGGGAGAGCGTGGAGAGACAGGAGGAGGTAATTAGGCAGGAATGCGGAACAATGGAGGAGGAGCCTAGTTGCAGTAGAAGCCTGAGCTCTGAGAACAAGGAGAAGGAAGGGGGGAGTTCAAGGGAGAAGACACAGACTGACCGTTTAAGCTCGGACTCAGAGGGAGGGCCACTGGAAATAGCTCATCCCATGACACGTAGGCACACAAGAATTAATGAGAGGCGTGAACAGGAGAGGAAGCGAAAGTGGGGCTTTAAATGTGGGAAGAGGAAGGGGCGGAACTCCGACTTGGCAACAGCTAATTTGGAAGCAGACGCTGAATGACTGAGCTCCAGAGTGATTTGTGTGTTTTGAGCAATAAACCTGAGTTAATTACTGCCGGAGTTGTCTCGCTTCTGTGGGAGGGACCCAACCATTACATTTTATCTTCACAACAACCACAGGTTGACTGAATTAAGTGACTGGCTAAAGATCAACCAGTGACCTACATGGGGACTTGATGGTGAATGCTGAGTACCCTAATAGCCAGCGGCAGAGCAAGCCAATCGGGGGCCTGGGGTGGCGCACGTGCCCTGCACCCAGGGGTGGAGCCAAATGCGGCAGGACACTCTGCAGGGCCTCTGAGGAGTCTGCCTGCCTCCTCCCACTCAGCCGCCCTATAGCTGGGGGGGAGGCAGCGGATGGACCATTTGGGGCAGCGCAGAGCCTGCGGGTGCCCAGTCCACCACATCACTCCCAGGAGAGACGCATGACTCAGGCACGCTGCAGGCCCTGCGGTGAGTGCCGCCCATCATTTTGTCACCCTCCTCCGTGGTGACAACTGGGGCAGCCCATCCCCACCGCACCTCTCTTCCTCCTCCCCACTAATAGCTCAGGTGTGCTGTGCCATCTCTGTGACGGTTCTTGATTAGGTACTGCTGCAAATCTTAGCTCACTGCACTGTTCTTCTTTTACTTTAGCTTGCTGACTATTAAATGTCTTTGGCATATACCAGTTAGAAGCTTTATAGCAGATCTCGGCGCATTTGTGCATGCCTCATTAAATGTAGTGACCTCTAACTGCACTGTGAGTCCACCGAGGATACTTCCTGGAGATCTGAAGACTCTGCTTGTTTCACTGTTTTCCCTTTCTTTAAAACAAAAAGAAAAGAGAAAAAGAGAGAGAGATGTAGCACTTTACATTGGCACTCCCAATACAATTTCCAAATGTGATGCCAAAATTGGAAGCAAATAAATTACAACATTTGACTTAATTTTTAATTAACTGAAAGTCATCACTGCAAATTGTGTCTTCCATTACAAGCCAGAATTCTCAACTGCCAGACCTGAAATAATTAAGCAATATATTATAATTAAGAAATGTAATTTTAATTTAATTATGATATATCATACAACTGTTTCCGATTTAGTTGACATTCATTGAGAAACTGCTATAATATCCAATAACACTCCAATATGCAGCTGACTTTTCATGTTTTGTTTCAGAGTATCTGGCAGTCTCCAGAACCCAGAGAGGTGCTGTTTCTCTGTTTGGAAACAGCCAGCTTGCAGTGAAAATATTTGTCCCCTAGGTTGCAACCCCCATGCACACTCGCTTTAGGAGAAAATCCCATTGAAATTGTGATAACTTCCTTCCAAATAAACATTTGTATTCATTCATTCATTCATTCATTCATTAAATTTGCATACTACCCTTTATCCAAAGATCACAGGGCAGTTCACAACGTAAAAATACAATGCAATGAAGGTGTGAGGGGAGCTTCCCTCGAGAAAGCATTTCACAAATGGGAAGCCATTGCAGAAAAGGCCTGTTCTTGTGTTTCCATCCTCTGGGCCTCTTGTGGAGGAGGCACACAAAGAAGGGCCTCAAGTGGGTTCAAGTCGCAGGGTCTAGGCTGGTTCATATGGGAAGAGGCGGTCCTTGAGATATTGCGGTCCTGAGCCATTTAAGTCCATTACCAAGGCATGACAATGGCCCAGCACATCCACTGCCACACCTGCAGATATAAAGGAGAAGTATAGCTGTGTGCCATCAGCATATTGCTGATATCGTACTCCAAAACTCTGGATGACCCCACTCAGGATTTTCGTGTAGATGTTAAATAGCATGGAGGTTATAATTGAAACCTGGGGAACCCCACATTGAATTCCCATTAGCCAACATGGTCAAAGATGATGGGAGTTGCTGTAGTTCAGCAACATCTGGAGGCCCACAGGATACCACCCCCGACCTTGTAGGATGCTATTGCACTGTGATGCTTTTGTAGTATTTGGTTCATTCACTTGCGCACACAAAACATAAGCAGAGGAGAACAGCATGCACAGACCTAAAGGTAAAGGTAAAGGTACCCCTGACCATTAGGTCAAACCGTGGCCAACTCTGGGGTTGCGGCACTCATCTCGCTTTATGGCTGAGGGAGCCAGCGTACAGCTTCCGGGTCATGTGGCCAGCATGACTAAGCCGCTTCTGCGAACCAGAGCAGCGCACGGAAACGCCGTTTACCTTCCCGCCAGAGTGGTACCTATTTATCTACTTGCACTTTGATGTGCTTTCGAACTGCTAGGTTGGCAGGAGCAGGGACCGAGCAACGGGAGCTCACCCCGTCACGGGGATTTGAACTGCCGACCTTCTGATCAGCAAGTCCTAGGCTGTGTGGTTTAACCCACAGCGCCACCCACATCCCTTACTGCACAGACCTACCAGGCAGCAATTCTGCCTCTGTGTCTCCCTGCCTCTGCTGCAAAAACTGCTGCTTTAGTCTCTTCACACCTTCTGTCTCTCTTTTGCTTGGGAGTATCAGATGTGCCCCTGTCTCCAAACTCTGGTGGCTTTCCAATGCCAAACATTCCAAAGAGATCTATGTATCAATAAAATAACTTTAAATGATTAGCTCCCGTAAGGAGACATTGGTTGCATATTCCCCATACATTTAAAGCATGTAAAGCAGCCCCCCCCCCAACAGTCTAGGGAACAGGAGAAATTGTAGCTCTGTGGGGGGCAAACTACAGTTCTCAGGATTCTTTGGAAGAAACCATGTGTTTCAAGTCTATGGTTTGTACATTGGCATTGGCATTCCTGGGCAGTTAGAAGGGGAAGAGAGAATGGGAAATACCATTAAGGAAAGTGCCTTCTACTATATAACTGTTGGATTCTATCCATATTGCTTAACCCTCTCTATTCCCTGCCTCCTGGAAAAAGTAAATCAAGATGGTACATATAGCACAGTGATTTGATGTGGTGGGTAAGATACAAATGTACAAATCAATGGCTTGGATCCTGTTTCGGTCACTCATTTGCTACATAAGCTTTTCAACCCCCACCCCACCCCCAGTGCAAATATTGAGCCAATTATCTCCCTTTTTGGAATTACTGATATCACACTTTGAGATGCAAGCATATGCATAGTCATGACTGTTGGAAGAATAAAGGGTTATAATTTGATTCATTTACCCATTTGAACACTTCCAATGGCATCCAAGGGAATGCATGGGTAAGTTAGATGACATAGAATTTGCTTGTAACTTGTGTATTTATTTATTTTTTTATCTATCTGATGTTTCTTGAATCTCTTGGTTTGATGTGTCTTTCATTTTATTCATTTGGGAGGAAGGTATTGGGTTGGTTTTCTTTTTTTCTTGTTTTAGATAATTTCCCAGTGGGATGCTACAGGCTTAGTTCTTTCTGGAAGAGTGCAAACAATAGTATACACAGAGCAATAATGAGTGATTGTTATCGCTCCAATCCCTTTTCTCTCTGGTTTTCTGAAATTAAAAAAGAGAATTATTATTCAAATGACTCTTATTTAGGACATGGCGTATCACCAGAACAGCCTGCTCAGAACTAAAGCAAACATTTGAGCCAACCCTCAGGCGCTATTCGGATTGTTCTAATCAAAGCTCCACGAAAGTGCTTTACTTTATGCTATAGCTCAAGTGAAGGGATCACAAAATGCCCATGAAAAAAGCATTAAGTTGAAAGTATGTTAATGTAGGAGTATATTTATTTAAACACTGTGGGTGTTCCAGTCTGGAACTACCTACTGATGCAGTGGTTTCATCAATATACCAAAGAGAAAAGTAAATAATTCAACAGAACATTGTCTGAGGCAAATGTCAGTAGAAGGAAAATTGCTTTCGATAAATATGGCTCAAGAGTAAAACACAGCCGATTTTCCAAATAATGTACAGTTTTGCTTACGCAAGGTGCACCAGTGGTTGCAGAGTTTGGGAAAGCCTGAAGGTGTTTTAATTATACTGTTGTAATTACTTCCCATTTTAGCAACTAGCAGTGCTCTGAAACTTTCCGTACCAAGACACAGATACAAATAATTATGCAAATGCAGTCAAGTGTTTGTATATATGGAACTGCTGTCAGTTAGTTTACTTATACTTTCAAAAGGAAAGGGCAGAATCCAGAGTTTAAACAACAGATGCCTAGCCATATTGAGAGATCCAACAGAAATAACTGTTCGTGGCTCAGAAGCATTGAAAAGGAGTCGAGACATAAGAAAAAGCATCAGCTATTACCTTCTGGAAAAGTCTCTTTCCCTGTGGCCTAATAAATATTGTATGAACCAACATGAAGCAATATGGTAATGATGTGATATTTATCCAGTGAGCAGGTGCACCAATTGCAGTTACTGCTCTCTAGTTTGTTGTTGAGCAACAACAACATTTTAACCTTTTTGAACATTCCCCTCCCTTCCTCTGTTTTGTTTTCGATCTTAGTTTCCCTGGGGACTGAAATGGCAAAAGAAAGTCAACACCAGGCCCTAGCGGCGCTACCAGGCACCACTGTTGCTGCTGCGCTAGCAAGCAATGTCACAGAACCTGCGGCTCCCGGAGGGAAGGGGGGGCCAAAAGAAGATGCATTCTCGAAGTTGAAGGAAAAATTTATGAATGAACTGAACAAAATACCATGTAAGTAAAACCAAAGCTGGGTAGAAAATGCCATCATAATTGCTACTGTTGACGCTCACAAACTGCTCGAGAAATACACGTAATGGTCCTTCATTAAATCAGTGTGAAGCTCTGCTATTTTTAAAGCATTATTTTAAAGCATTATTAAAGAATTCTATTTATTAATTAGTTTTCTTCTACTGCAAAAAAGGCATATGCATGCTTTGATGTCTTTAAAGTTCTATATTTGCCTTGTGTTTAAGACTCTTGAGATTAATTGCAGGAAGTGGCACTGATAGTATGGATGGGATCAAATTCTGCTTGTTTGTTGATCCAACAGACTATGGCTATGTATACACTGTGTCTTTAAGTCTTCCCCTCAAAGAATTATGGGCACTGTAGTTTCATACTGGTTTGTGGGAACTGGAAACTCTGTGAGAGGTAAAACCGCAGTGCCCAGAATTCTTTGAGGGAAATGTTACAGTGCGGACTTCCAGCGAGGCAGCATGGCGGCTGCAACAGCAGAAAAGAGCTCCTGAAGCCAGCCAGAGTAAAAGGCTCTGTCTGGCCGATTCCCGGACTCCCAGGACTGCTGCCACCAGCACTGCCAGCGGAGAGGAATTGGGGGTGCCCGGGGCGTCTATCAAAGGAGCCAAAACACCCCCCCACAACCTTGATTGAGCTGGAAAGGCACCCGACCACCCCCCCCAACAGCCGAGAGGAGCTCCAAAACCAGGAGGACAGTGAAGCTAAAGCAAAGAGGGAGGGGAGGAAAAAGGGGGGAAGAGGAAGAAAAAGAAAGAAAGAAAAAGGAGCCCCAACTTTACCGCTGCTGCCCTCATCTCTGCCTACGGGAAAGAAGAGGAGAGGTAGGTGAGCACGGGAAGGCAAAAAAGGCTCCGGAAAAAACACGTGGCTGAGCCTACCCCTCCAGCGGCAAGGAAAACAGAGGAAAGCCGCATGACAAAGATCGCAGAAAGGAAGAAACTACCTTTTTTAAAAAAAAAATCCTTTTTAACCCCTTCCTCCCCCTCTCCCTTTTTTTAAAAAAATAATAATTCTTTTTTATTCCCCCCCCCCCATATACCTACTTTTATCAGTCAACAGTGGGTCGCACAAGGCTCAGGGAAAGCTCGCGGTGTAGCCATAATACTCAGTAGAGACCTGAACTTCACTGCCACAACAGGCCTCAAGGACAAAAAAGGCAGATTCATTTTCACTAAAGGGACACTAGATGGCAAAATCAAACTGACAATCGGCTCCATATATGCCCCAAACACGAAACAATTAGAATTCTTCCAGAAGACACTAAACAAATTCCTCTCCTTCTCTGAAGGGGAAGCAATCCTAGGAGGGGACCTCAATCTAAATATGAAAGGTATATCCCTGAAAGATATCCACCCTACAACCCCATGGGCAACCTTCCTCCGAAGGAAACCCCCAACAACTAGGAACTCTTACAAGTTACTAAAAATGCTAAAAAACAGGGGTCTCTACGACATTTGGGGTGAGCAAAACCCGGGAGACATCAGCCATACATTCCAATCGGGACGTCATGATACAGTGTCCAGACTGGACAGCATTCTACTCACACAGGGTCTGATCCCCTCAGTGGAATCAACAAACATAGGCAACATTAAAATCACAGATCACGCCCCAGTAGAAGTCATCGTTAAAATAGGAGAAGGAACACAAACCACCCCATCATGGTCCTTCAGTCCCATCCTAACTACAAACAAATTAGAGAGAGTCTCACAAAAACCCTCCAAAACCACTTCAAGGAAAACGATGTAGACAATATAACAACCCCCCTCCTATGGGACACAATGAAAGCGGTCACCAGAGGAGCTTGCATAAAAGAGAAAACATTTCTTAAAAAACAAACCTCCTCAAAAATTAGCAAAATAGAACAAGACATCCCAGCCCTCTCAACACGCTACAAACAAACAGGATCTAAAAAACTCCTCAAACTTATAGAACAAAAAAGGAGAGAACTAGACTCCCTAGAAATTAGCAAAACAATGATCAACATTCTATATTCTAAACAACGTTTCTATGAATATGGAGGGAAAAACTCCAGATTACTAGCAAATAGATGTAGGAAAAAAGCACTCAAAACAAGAATACACTGCATCACCAAAAAAGACGGCAACATAACATTCTCCCCTGAAGAAATAACCTCAGAATTTGCAGAATTCTACTCCAACCTATACACCTCCCATAACCCGCCAGAGAAGGAAATCAGAACATTTCTAGCAGGACTGACCATGCCTACCCTAACTGATGAGGAACAGGAATTCATGGACAGCCCTATCACCCCAGAGGAAATAGATGTGGTCCTCAAAAACCTGAAACCACACAAAGCCCCAGGCCCAGACAGCTTCACAGCAGAATTCTATAGGAAATTCAAAAAACCCTTGATGCCCTACATGACCCGCCTATTCAACGACATCATAAAAGGGGGCCCCATCCCCAAAACCTGGACCCACTCCAAAATAGTCTCCATCCCAAAACCACTAAAAGACAGCCTCAAAGTAGAATCATACCACCCAATCTCATTAATAAACCAAGACTACAAGATATTCACATCAATCTTGGCCAACCGCCTAAAAATCTTCCTACACAAGTTAATAGCCCCAGACCAGACTGGCTTTGTCCCTGGCCGCAATATAACAGACCCCATCAGGAAACTACTGAACCTGATCGAACACAGCAAGGCAACTAAACTCCCATTGACAATTATGTCCTTAGACATCCTCAAAGCCTTTGATTGCTTAGAGTGGAAATACATATTAGCAGTACTAACTAACATGAAATTTGGCCCCAGCTTCCTACAAATCCTCAAACAAATATACTCCCAAGCCTCAGCAAAATGCAGAACTAACAATATGGATTCTAATACTATAGCTATCCAAAGAGGCACGAAACAAGGATGCCCACTGTCTCCCTTCTTATTTATCCTGGCTCTGGAACCCTTAGCAATCCGCATCCGAGCAGCCACAGACATCAAGGGAGTGGAAATAAAAGGCAGAACCTATAAATTAGGGCTCTTTGCAGATGACCTAATGGTCACAACACCAGACCCCATAAGCACAGGAACCTCCCTAATCAGAGAACTCAACACATTTGCAATGGTGTCGGGCCTACAGGTAAATTTTACAAAGTCAGAAGCTATGTGCTTCAACACCCCTCCTCACACCCAAAAAGAACTCACGAAGGACACCAAAATAAAACTCTGCCACACCAAGTTCAGATACCTAGGGGTACAAATAACCAGAAACCTCAATAAATTGTACCTCCACAACTACAAGCCCCTGTGGCAACAAATTAACAAAGACCTAAAGAGATGGAATAACGTGAATTTCACTCTCTCAGACAAAATAGCCATGATCAAAATGATCACACTCCCAAAACTAACCTACCTATTCCAAACCCTCCCAATCTGGATCCCCTCAACCCAACTCCGCAGTTGGCAGAGAAAACTACACTCTTCCATCTTCTCACATAAAAAACCAAGAATAAGCCCCAAATACCTGCACCTCCCCACCTCAGAAGGAGGATGGGGAATCCCCAACATAGAAGCATATTACATTGCCAACCAAATACACCATATAATCCCATATATACTAGAAGATGAGACAAAACAATGGGTACACCTAGAGAGGGACACAATTGAAAATACCTGCACCACAACATACCCACTCCTCCCAAACAAACTAAAGAAAATTCCCACAACACTTAACAGGTACACACGGACCATGCTCAAAGCATGGAAAACACAAATAGGCAAACTATCCCCAACCCCATCCCCACTAATCCCCCTGGCGTACCACCCATTATTCCACCAAGCAGCACAAAACCTCCAGATAAAAACCTGGTGAACCAAAGGCTTATATCGCCTAATAGACTTTTATAAAAATAACAAACCCTTGTCAACACAAGAAATACAAGACAAACTAGAAGACACCCAAATGCCCTGGTTAACACAACACCAACTACATGCCCTCTTAAACAACCCAACAGTAAAATCAGCAGCAACTAGGCCCCTGACAACCTTTGAAAACCTCCTCCTAACAACAAAGGGAAACGGTAAAGGGACGGTATCCGCAATATACAAAATACTACTCCAAAATCCCGCAAATCCCCTAGACGCAATCAAAAAACAATGGGAGAATGACATAGGCTATGAGATTAACCCCACTCAATGGACCAGAATGTGGTCTAAACCCCCCTTTAAATCCATATCAACGAAAAGGAAAGAACTCACACTGAAACTCACCTACAGGTGGTACCTAACACCAAGGAAACTAGCGCTAATACACCCAGGAACCTCACCAAAATGCTGGAGAGGGTGCACCTCCACAGGCACATACCTCCACATGTGGTGGGAGTGTCCCAAAATCCAACTATTCTGGACAACAGCCGTACAAGAAATATGTAAAATAACTAAGCAAGTATTAGACTTCACCCCAGAATTGGCCCTACTAAACATCTTCCAAGACAACAATGCCCATTTACACCACAAAGAACTCATAACCCACCTACTTTCAGCAGCCAGAAACACCATAACCAGACACTGGAGAGACCTGTCAGGAGTAAGCATGGACCAATGGTACCAAATAGTATGGGAAACAGCCCTACTAGAAAAATTAACTAATAAACTGAAACTGACACGGGGACAAACAGAAGAAGACACCTTCACCCCGGTATGGCTCCCCTTTATCACATATACAGCCCAACAGGACAACGACAATAATCCACCAACAGCATACAAATCAATATGGCTAACCTGATCCAAAACACCCACCCACCTCACTCACACACGAAAACAAAGATCACCACAGCCAATCACAAACAAACAATCACACCCTAGGCCAACCCCAACCTCTCTCACCACCAAAGGAACACAAGTGAACAACACAAGCACGCTGACACCAAACTCTACATACATTAAGCATAATAGAAACACCGCTACCCGACCCCACCCCATCCATCTCCCTTCCCTCCACCCCCCTTTCTTTTTTCTTTTTCTTTCTTTTTTCTTCTCTCCCTAATGCCTCAACAAATGAAACGGATTTGTAAAAATGTTACATGGAAGAAAAAAAATACGAGGCATTACACTTACAAGAAAACCCTTAATAAAATATTTTTTTAAAAAAGAAATGATACAGTGCGTTTTGAATATGCATTAAAGGTATAGCACATACACAACCTAAAGCTGCAATCCTAGGCATGGTTGCTAGGGAGTAAGTCCCATTGAACACAGTGGGACTTACTTGTGAGTAATCATGAATAGGATTGCAACAAGAAGTTAAAAAAAAAGTAGAAGGAAAGAGCAAATTTAGAAACTGGTGCAGACATAACACATAGGCATGGAACCAGGCTCTCATCATGATTACATGACATGACGTGGTTCCAGTCACCTGTCCAGGTAAGTTAATGGAGTACAGACTACTCCCACCTCGTTCTTCAATGCTAGTGAGCAGGTGGAATGAGCCAAAATCCTTGAGTTAGTGTTACGTCTGAATTGGGAATTACCGTATTTTTCGCTCTATAAGACGCACCTAGTTTTTGGAGGAGGAAAACAAGAAAGAAAATATTCTGAATCTCAGAAGCCAGAACAACAAGAGGGATCACTGCGCAGCGAAAACAGCGATCCCTCTTGCTGTTCTGGCTTCTGGGATAGTTGCGCAGCCTGCATTCGCTCCATAAGATGCACACACATTTTCCCTTACTTTTTAGGAGGGAAAAAGTGAGTCTTACAGAGCAAAAAATACAGTAAGTTTTATTTTGCTCCAAACAAATCTGTAGCTCAGGCTTTTCTTGGCTTCCTGATCTTGACTTGTTCTGAATGAAGCAAACGTCAGACTCCTATTTCAGTATAACAACAAGCCAACAATAGCTGATGGATACTCCTACTCTTCTAACACAAAGGAGAAAAGCCGGAGCAATCTGCTCATCCGCAGCAAGACATTAACCATGGATACATGTGGTCAACACAGCCAGTTAGTGCTCACCAGCAATAGAGTGGTATGAGAATGGCTGCTTAGCCAGTCATGGGGTAGGCAGCTGTTGCGGCCTGTCATGGCAGGCTCCTATCCCTAGGAAGCAACACTGGGGCTAGGCAGCCACCAGTTGTGGAATCCCTTGGCTGGCTGCTTGCATTGGCGGGCTTTCCTGCCATCCGTCTATTTGAATTCTGGCCAGTCGAGCAGGCTTCACTCTGGTCCACCCCCAACCTATAAAGGCTGGCTATGCCTCACTGTAGGGACTGCAGTCCACAATTTAGTGTTTATATTTGCAAGGGATTGGTGTTTGTAATATGTTCTTTCTCACCTTCAGGGTTGGGGATGCAGCAGGCTAATAATGAATGAATAGAAAAAGTGTTGGTGACTCAAAGCCACACTATTACCACCACTATTTAGCCTCTCCTGCAACAGTCAAGCTTGCCTGTTTTTATGAAGAGGGAAAAAAGTGGGAAAGAAATATTAAACTAAACTAGAAAAAGGTTCTTTTTCTAACCTGAGGCCAAGTAAAGGTTTCATAAAGTAGTGACAAAATGGAAGTGACTTCAGAACTTGAAGGGATCTGAAAATTTCAGGGAAAATATCCTTTAGTAGCCTTGATTGATTGGTTTTCTTCAAGTCGCCTGTGTGTTAATAACTCAGCTGCCACATTATTATTCTAAAGGAAATGGAAAGAAAGCTTCTTATGGATCACCACACTTCAGGTATTATCTGCAACCAAATCCAGTAACAAATAAGTCAAATACCTGTAGCTAATTCTGGCAGGTTCAAAAGGATGTTAGAATACTGTATCTGCTATTAGATGCTGAAGAATTGAGGCCCCCCCCCCCTTTTCACAGTTTTTCAGTCAATAAAAATCAAAAAGCAGGTATGATTGTTTATAGGCTGAAATATGCCTTACCCCTTTAGAAGCAAAAAGGGATTTTAAAGGCCACAGTTTGTATCTCATTGCTAGCAAATTTTTAAGGTATGGTTTTTAGTTTGGACCCTCCTCCCCCCCCAAAAGGAAGTCATTAATTGCAATAAATTAGCACAACAGAAAACTTAACCGTGTAGGTTCAGACTATAGCCACTTATTTGCCCGTAATGGTATTACAGTTTTCTCTCCAGTTTTGTCAGTGGAGTGTTCAGGCATTTGTTGCTGACAGTTTAAATGTTCAGGGCGGCTTGTCACGTTGATCTTTATACTGTGGATAAAATAACCTGCAAAATTAAAGCATGGTGGTGCTATAAAGCAGGCTCCCTCAAACTTGGCCCTCCAGATGTTTTTGGCCTACAACTCCCATGATCCCTTGCTAACAGGATCAGTGGTCAAGGATGATGGGAATTGTAGTGTCAAAACATATGGAGGGCTGAGTTTGAGGAAGCCTACTATAAAGCTACTGAAGAAGAATGGTGCAGGGTTTTTTCTTTAGTTATGCAAATGCATGCACTCTGGTTGTGTTTCTGATTAGTGTCTAACTGTGACCATACAAGTTTCCTCAACTTTGATTGGCCACAACAAAATAGTTGTACTCCAATACTTCTTCCCCCTGCCACACAGGACATTTTCAAGCAGTTTTGCAGCAACAAGTGCCATTCCTTGGCTTTTCTTAAATAGGAAGGCCCTGTAATTAATGTTTTCTATCTAAATCAAAAAGGAAGATGCTTCAATAGTACATAAAATATAAATATAATAGTTGGGATGGATAAATCCTTAAGTCTGGAATATATAAAGAGTTACTAATGAGGAATAGTATGGAGAAGAGAGCAGGGGATAGGTAAAAATAAGGTAAAGGTAAAGGACCCCAGACGGTTAAGTCTAGTCAAAGGTGACTATGGGGTTGCAGTGCTCATCTCGCTTTCAGGCCGAGGGAGCTGGCGTTTGTCCACAGACAGCTTTCCGGATCATGTGGCCAGCATGACTAAACCTCTTCTGGTGCAATGGAACACTGTGACGGAAACCAGAGCTCCAATAGTACATAAAATATAACTATACCATATTGGGAGGACAACATCCTTAAATCTGGAACATAGAGTTACTAATGAGGAATAGGATGGAGAAGTGAGCAGGGGATAAGGAGATGTAAAAGTTAAAGGTCCAAAAAGGTCTTTGGCTTTTCTTTTAAACAGTGGTAATATCCAATTGGTGCCTTTGCACTCATGGAACAGCTTTTGTTGCAGCAGACCCTTCCACTGATGGAAGTGGAGGAGAGGCATTTTTTGCCCAAAACACTATCCCACTATCAATATTTACAAAAGATAAAATTGCCAATCTTAGCTGCTTTTGTATATAGAATAGAAAAGAGTGTCATTGTGTCTTTGCAGCAGGCAATTATTATTATCAGATGTGAAGGAAATAAGCAGCTACCCTATCTTTAAAAGACATCTGAAGGCAGCCCTGTTTAGGGAAGTTTTTAATATTTAATGCTGTACTGTTTTTAACATTTGATTGGGAGTCGCCCAGAGTGGCTGGGGAGACTCAGTCAGATGGGCGGGGTATAAATTATTATTATTATTATTATTATTATTATTATTATTATTATTATTATTTACTAATTTATCTGCCCTTCACCCAGGGCAGGTTACAAAATTAAAACAGCCCTGAGAAAGATAGTTTTTAAAAAGGAGGGAAGTAATGGAGAGTCCTTAACCATTAGCCAAACTGCTCACTTTTGAAAAGTCTTGGGAACATTCTAGCTGACACTAAAAGCTAGACAAGAATGACACCTAATTCTACTGCTATCATCTACGAGGCCCTACCTTGGGCAGCCAGAGATCTAAACACTGCAATAGATGGCACCTGAAACTAGAAGAATAAGATGATGAATAGGAAAATGAAATCATTTATATATCACATTGCAGTTGGCAACACTGTACATACTTTATCTCACTAATTATTATCTACCTGTTTTGAAGCATTTCTGAGGTAGTAATCTGCTTATTAAAATTGAATGCCTATCCTGGCAAATAGGTGGTGAATGCCTACTTTTGTGACAGGATTTTAATAAGGGTCTCCTGAGACCCTCAAGACCTCCTCTAGCACCTCACTGTGATTATTGCTGGAAAACTATTAAAGTGACTGTGCCAATGTTTTGCTGCATTATGAACATGTCAAGTTATGCCAGTTCCTATTAAATTGTGCAGAGAATTAAATTTGCAGCTGGAAAACTGTGACAATGTACTTCACTGGTTTATTTTTGAGGCTGAAGTTGGGATTTTGAACTTTAAAATATTGGTATTTTATATTAGAACTAGGCAGTAAATCTCTGATCCTGCAAGTGCTGGGTTTGTGTAATTCACATTGTTGTGTGTTCAGACGCAGAAACCTTCCCCTAAATAAATTCACACTTGACTCAAATTGTTGGTTTGGTTTTTGGCAGAATTTAGGCCACTACTTTATTGATTACAGAAAGTGACTGGTTGCATAGGCTCTGGTTCGACTAGTTCCCTGCCATGCAGGTAGCGCTGACCCAGGGCACCAGCATAGGTCAGCCAAGGGTGAACACCTGGATAAGCGGAAAGCCGGGAACAGGCTATCTCTGCCATCCAACTGTTCCCCTGGACTCAGGCACGGGCACAACTGCCTCTCAGGGGTTGACCAAACCATCGAGTCCCTGGATTCCTTTAACGGAATGTCCTTCACATAGGGATGGTGAGAGCATTCTCCCATCCCTATCACCTGAACCAGAACCTATCCTCAACCTTACAAGTTGTGAAGATTTGCTACACAGCAGGTGAAACCCAAATGGCACCAGCCAATCAGTCAAGTGGGGAAAACTCCTGCCATGCCCCTGTCCCAACAACACACGACACACGACGGCATAGCAAGATCAAGCGCAACAAGCCCTAAAGGTAGGGAGAGGTGGGTAGGTTTTCCAAATGCATGCGCCCAAAAAGGAAGCTCTGGTCACGTGCATGGGCACAAATAGGTCTCTCGAATCGTTTGGACTGCATCCCATTGGCCAGATTGTACCCAACTTCGAGGGACATACCACTCGGGTGTTGTGGCTTAATAATTGTACCCACCCACAACACAGGGTGTCGGTTGTCCAGGTCTCACCACAATACATGCCCTCTTTAAGAGAGAACCCGATTTATCTACACATGTCTTGAAGGCACAGAGCTCCAGTGGGTGCTGAATATGTGATTTATGTAAAAGAACTTATTCTTTCCTTCTGTGAATCTCATTCAGTTAAGAGCTTTTAGAAAAACTCATGTACATAATACATTATGGAACATTTCTTTTTAAGTATTTTGAAAGAAAAAATGTGCTTGTTCTATAGTTACAGTGTGCAATAAATTGAACAGGAGTTATTTATGGGCTATTCATATGCAGTGATATCCAGTAATTGGCCTAATACATTCAGTTTGAAAGCGTGGCAGAAGTACCCTACCTTTTAACAAAAAAGTTATTTGTAAGGGTATTCTGTGTTCTGTATTCTCTCATGTGAAAGTACAATGCCTAGCATACTAAATTAATGTTAAATACTAGTAGTGTTATCTTAGACAGGGGCAGCAGCCTAGCAAAACTTTATCAAAACTTAATTGGTCTCAGTGTCTTCTAAAGTGTACTACAGAGATATTTAATAAATAATAATGATAATGATGATGATGATGATGATAATAATAATAATAATAATAATAATAATAATAATAATAATAATATAATACATACAATGCTTCTACTGAGAGGACCCACAAGAGTGTGGGACCCACATAACTAATCAAATTGCAAATAAAACACATTTCTAATAGCAATTAACATAGTACATAATGCACCTATAGTAAACCCCACTGAACTCAAGAGAACTTACTTATGGTAACCATGTATAGAATATAATAACAGTCTACTGGATCAGGCAAAAGGCCCATGGCATCTTATTCTCACAGTGGCCAACCCAATGTCTATGGGGTTGCACTGTAATGCTTACATTAAAATAGAAACCTTACTGCAGCAAGGGTAAAATATGTCACACATTAAGGCTGGCAACAAGCCCATTTAAATAAAGGTATGTTCAATTTATTGTTAAGGAGACAGAAAGCTGGCTAATTTAAACTGGGAGAAAGCTCTGGAATCATTACCACAGAAAAGGACCTGCCTTTTGTGCTCATTGGTCAAATCTCCTGAGAAGGCATCAAGAGCATGGCCTCTGAAATTGAACTTAATTCCCACGCAGGTCTAATGTGCATGGGGAATTCAAAGACTGGAATCATCAACTGAGTCCAGAAGTTAATAGTAAGCCAACTGGTTTGACATAACATCCTTGACAATTGACTTTGCTGGCTGGGGCTGATGGTAACTGGAGTTCAACTACACCTGGATGTTTGCTGCCCCAAGTTTTCTATAAAAAGAGGTGCCGGAACTCACCGTGAATGCCTCCCTTGTTCTCTTATAATGGCAATGAGAGATGCTGGAATTGAGTGGCTGGGGGGGAAAGCCCTAACATAACGTAATGTTGTAACATCGTTTACTGCTTAGAATTACCTTTCCTTCTTTTTTTTCTTTTTTGTGTTTCTGTTTACCTTACTCTGATCAAGCTTTCAAAAATCCATTTGTCAATTTAACCCCCCCACCCCAAAAAATATCTCAGTTCAGAAACCTGCTCTTCATTTCAAATATGACATGGGTACCGTTTGGCTTGAAGTAAGTGCAAAGGAAAAAGAGGTCAGGAAAACATAAAACAGCATGAGGTTTACTATTCATAACTTCCAGTCTGGCATATCCTTTTCAGATTACATGTCTGCGATGGTAATCAGTTGGCATGGAACCATTTATTCCAGAATGCCAATTTCTAAACTGTCTTGTCTTGTGAAACATTTGTTGATAGATAGGGCTTTAAGTCCCCAAGATTGGGTTGGGTTTCCTAGTTCACAGAAAATTGGGTTTAGGAGAAAGATTAGCAGATGAAAGGAAAATGTCTGAAGTACTTTTAATTCAAGCATAGCATTTGGAATTATAAAGAAGAAGAAGGCTCACCAGAGAAAGAAGTCAAAAGTGACTTGACTGATAGCAATTGTGAGCCAGCCATGCAAATAATTCCGCAGTGATTCTGTGTATGAAACTATTTAGCAACATCACCTTCCAGCATATAAAATGCACCCCAAGGAGGAAGAAGCAGACGAACTAGGAAAAATGGAAAGTCTTTTTTTATTACTGTATTAATGTGTGAATTTGAAATTGCTGAAGCTTATATTATGCTGTCCTAATAATTACAACTGAGCTTCTTTTCCTCACATGACTTGTCTGTATTCCTTCTTTAAGATTGTCCCCCACATTATAAGATTTGCAGGGCATGGAAATGTATACAGTATTACGCCACACATCTTCCTATAGATCATTTGAAAAAGCAACTCCCCATAGGAAGGAATGATTGGAATATTATTAAGATAAAGACTGCAATCCAGAAGGGATATACATCATCTTCATGAACTTGAATGTTTATAAATGCAGTATTGTCATAAAATGTACAAATTCCTCAGTGTCCATACCACAAAGAGGAATAACTAGTCATTAGAGGTTTGGAGAAAACATTTCACCACCTTATGGATCTAGTGCAGCCAGAGCTGGCAAGGGCTACAGTAGTGAATTGTCCCTTTCTATATTTGTTCCCATGGTGACCCAACTACTCTGAAAGTAAGCCCCACTGAGTTCTGAGGGATTTACTCCCATGAAGGTGTGCATAGGATTGGAGCCTAAATAAAACAGCTCTCACCACCTTACCTCCTGTTTACCTGAAAGGAATTTTCTTTTGCCTGTCAATCATATGCCTTTTAATTTAATTTTAAAGCTGGGCTATATGTAGGCCTGTAGGCATCAAATCAGTGATCCATTTTCACTTTTGTAACAAGTGGGAACCCCCATTTCTCCTACAGTATATAACCAATAACAGCTCATACCTACAACCAAATTTGGAACAACTCTACTCAATGTACTCCAGTTCTTCTCCCCTTTGTTTCACGGCAGACTGAGGAATTTGCCTCCGGAAGGTGATGGTATGAAAGCAGTTCCAATCCTGCCTATGATCTGTGGCCTCTTTACTCCACAGTGCAAACTACCATGTTAGCACATATGAAGAGTCAAGCTGGATCAAACCAAAGGCCTGTCTGGTCCAATATTCTGTTTCCACAGTGACCAGCAAGATGCCTGTGGGAAGCCCAGTCAGGAAGTAAGAGAAAAAGCACTCTTCCACTCATGTTCCCAACAACTAGTATTCATATTGCCTCTGATACCTGGAGGTAACATACAGCTATCTTGCAATTAATAGAGCTGTCATCTTTTTAAAGTAAGAAAAAATAACAGATGAGAACAGTAGAAGAACCCTGCTATATCAGACTAAAGAATTATCTATTCCAACACCCTCTTTTCACAATGACAAACCACATGACTATGGGAAGCCCACTATCAGGACATGAGTGCATAGCATTCTCCCTGGTAGCTAGCCATCCTACAGGGACAGTAACATAGGTTAGTTGCATATCCAGGGCTTTTTTTCAGCCAGAACTCAGTTCTGGCACCTCTCAGGTAGATGCCATTGCCATTCTAATAGAACCAGGGAGGTTTTCAGGGTGAGTTCTGGCACCTCTTCTTCCAGAAAAATAGCATTGCGCATATCTGTCTGTATAATATATCAGGGCATACTTCCTCCTTTCCATTTTTGTAGTGGTACAACCAAATTTCATCCTAACAGGCCCCATGCCTCATTAATGACAACATCTTTCCCATCGCGTTTTGGTATCAAAGAGACAGAAAGTTGTTACAGTCAATATTTCCCCCCTATGACTTAATTGTTTCCATTTGAAACAGCAGGAAGAATTTAGGTAGGAATGATGCAATTTCTTTGTCTGGAACTTGGCCAGATCCCTAACCAAGACCAATCAAGCTCCCACTAAAGCAATTCACTGTCTTTCCATTTACTTTAATGGCACTTGGGCATTGCTGGCGAAAAGGTTCTGTGGCTTCTTTAATGACCGCATGCTCTTCAGGACATTGGTTTTATGTCTCACGCAGAGGGCAATATTCCCTGATGGCCATTGCTACATTTGTGAACCCCCCACCTTCCAACCCATCACAGCTCTGTTAAATGAGCAGTTTGTTAGTGTAATGTAACAACTGTTTCTCCCACGCTGTGCAGGCATTCTTTCAATTCATTGCTCGGGTTGTTTTGGGGTTCTTTTATGCCTAAGGTTCTTCTGGTTTAGGCATGTCTTCCAACATGACCCAGATTTTTTAAAAAAATACATTTCTGTGTATGAGTATCTAATAAGGCCCAGGAGAAGCAGGTCCTGGGGTACAGCCTTCAACAATCCTTGAATTACACTGAACTAAAAGTATTATATTGAACTTCGCTGGCAAGTATCAGATGGCTGGGGATGGATGAGAGGGACAAAGCTTCGATGCAGACTTTGGGGAGAAAATATTGTCCTTTTCTGGTGGCCTGGTTTACTGGGAAAAGTCGTGGTGGGGAAACACCTTCATTCTTCCCTACAGATGGTTCTGCTGCCACTGCAAATAACAGCGGAAATCGTATTGCATCATTTCAGAGGCACTGTGGATGGGAAATGCCTCCTGAGCACCATTCTAGCATAGCATATGCTCCTGGAACAGTGGCACATTGGGTCGTGATGTCATTTCAAAAGGATTTGTGGCGTGCAATGGTGCCCACAGTGTCAACGGAAGGAGCTGCTTTGCTGCTTGCAATGACAGCGAAATTGTACCAGAGAAAGAGTCTGTTGCTGTCACTTTCCCCAGTAAGCCCCCTACTCCAATTACTGAAAAAGTGAAAGCAACCTTAGTCTGCATTAACAAGAGGCATACTGCCCTGATCATGAGAAGTAATGAGTCCTGTTCAAGAACTCAAAGAACACAATGAGGAAAAGAGTGTGTAGAGGACAAAGGTCATGTGTGCATGCTGCCAGCATCTGCATTCCTGTTTGGGTCCATGTGCTGGACCTGCCCTCAACAGTCCTGTTCCACCCCTGACTTTCCCAAATTACATGGGAAGGTCTGAAGGGGGCATGTATGCTGAATAAGCTTAGAAGCTTCCCCACAACTGGGAACTTGGCATTATCCAGGCTCCTGGTTGTGGGGAATATTCTAAGTACTCTCAAGCCCCCTCAATGCAGGAAGGGTCAGAGGTGCAGCAGGTGGGGCTAGGAATGTTGGGAGGCAGTTCCAGCATGTACACCCTGATGCCTCCTACACACTTTATGTCTTCACCTAAGCAAGACTAATGTTCTATTCTATGCTGTGCTGGTCAGCCTGCATCTGGAGTATTGGGTCCAGTTATAGCTGCCTCGTTTTATGCAGGTGGTTGGTGATAGTGCTGCTGTTGCAACCCACCTTGGGACAGGTTGTGATGACTGAGTCATGGATCCATCCCAGCAGCTGAAGATCAGTGCTCCATATGTTCAGAGTTTGTTTGTTTTTAGTTGGTCTTCACTGGGTTCCCCTCCTAAATTCTTTATCATCTTTGATAAAGAATTTTATTTATGTATTTATTTAGATTTATATACCACCCTTCATCAGAATGGTTCACAGAATTTCCAGCTAATTAACATGAAGGTTTCCAACTCATCAAGATGGTTTTTGAAATGTACTGATGAGCAGAGCAGTGCTTTAAGTTTGGAGAGTTCACCATGATGCTCTTGTTGACACAAAACCTAAAATAGCATTAGCTTTTAAAGCCATATCACATTATTGACTCAGGTTTCTTATCTGGTATAACATCTTAATCTTTTCCCAGAAGGGCTATTGCTCAGCTAGTTTTTATCCATCTTTTGCTAGAGCATTTGTTTTTGTTTTTACTGAGTAAACTTCACTACATTAGTCCTCCTTAAATTTCATTAACCCCATTTGAAGAGTTTGCAGCTTTGTCAGAATCCATCTGTGTAAAACTTCCCTTCTTTTCTCCACCCACCAGGCAAATTCACTCTAAGACCATAAAAGAAGGTGAGATTCTTGGCCCCAGGGTTCACAATCCAGTTCTACAGTCCTGAATACATGAAGACACACTCTGATAGTATTCCTCCCATTTCTCTAGGGTCTATACAATGAGCCTTGCCTAGCAGCTCATTTTGAAAGCAGGTGTTGAAGACTTAAGTAGTGACTTCTCTTATGAGTATTTTTTAATCCAGCAGCAGAAATGAAAGTAAATTTACCAATCCTGTGTGATCAACTGATGTAAAATTTAAATTAAATTAAATTTTAAAAGAATTAAATAGCTGATAAGACTAGCAGGCATAAGCATAATTACTCTTGGAACAAAAAAACCCAGGACATTAGTTTTTCTGGCAAACACACTGACATTAACTAAAGAAGCAGCTGCACAGTTTCTTATGCACTAATAGAAACTTTGTTAGAGATAATCAACAATTCTTTGAAACCTGTAGCATCAACAGTAATGAGCAATTAATTCTGAATCACTTCAGAACCCAGAATGTTGACCACAGGAGAAATAGACTGAGCAGCAGAAAAATGGAGTTTATGAAGCATGAAGAAATAAAAACGAGACGAACATAACTTTCAAGAGAAAGTGAACATAAGGGGAAAATAGCAATCAATAAAATCTGAAGCTAGCAGAAACAGTCTTGGAAAATAAATGTGCTTCCAGAAACGTAGATAAGTGCTAATTTATTTAAGAAGGATACTTATTATTCAGAGCCATTTGCCTCCTACTTTAAACTAAAGGCAACTGTGTTATGAAACAATAACAAGATCCAAACTTTGCACATATCTATTGACATCTAGGAGGTGATCTATTAAAGTACCGGTGTGGCATCAGTACAAAATAGTGATGTTTTTGTTTTTCACCAGTGACATTTCCACATGATCATGTGTTACTTATTTATTTTTTTAAAAAAGGTCCTCAGTGTAGTCATAAATATAGTGGTACCTCGGGTTACATATGCTTCAGGTTACAGACTCCGTTAACCCAGAAATATTACCTCAACTTTGCTTCAGGATGAGAACAGAAATTGCACGGCGGCAGCAGGAAGCCCTATTAGCTAAAGTGGTGCTTCAGGTTAAGAACAATTTCAGGTTAAGAATAAACATCCAGAACGAATTAAGTTCTTAACCCAAGGTACCACTGTAATTTGTCTTTCCAGGATCATCATTGCACTGAGATTTGTACATGAACAGAAGACATGAGCCAAACCATTAACACATGCACACTATGGTAGCATATTCATCTGTGATGTCACCCTTATGTCCTTAATGCTGATGCTATTTTCTGTTTCTGTCATTATGATGGGGAAAATACTTGACAGTACTTTTTTTAAAAAAGCTGTCAGTATTAACACTGAAGGCATGGTAAAGCAGTAAATAGCTTAATAACCATATGACCTGTATGGTGGTCCCATACCTCTTAATTTGTGAGTAAAAACATTTTAAGGCAGCGAGGAACTGCTGGTGAGATTTTGAAGCTCCTTGGATAGTTTTAATTTGTGGGTAGTTTGAATAGTTAATTGAAGTTTTTCTTTTTTAAAAATGATGTCAAATGTTCAGCTCCAAAACCATCCTTAATCTAATGTCCTTTGTGTCATATACAAACAATACAGTTTTGCTTGATCTTGATCACAAGTAATTTTAATTAATTCAATCCTGTTACAGTAAAGCACATGGGTATTGCCATATCTGTAGAACTTTTAATTGCCCAGATTACTTCACACAGTTTCTCTCTCATTTAACCTCACAATGAACTTCCATATTAGATTTAATATTTATACCCCACTTTTCTAAAAAATAAAATAAAATTCAGAGCTGCTTACGAAACAAAAATACAATAGACAACAATATAAAATACTGAATGTATTACAAAATGCAAATGCAATATAAGGTATACAATTTACATATTTGATACAAAATAAAAATGCACAAGCACAAGGTTCCCCCCCACACACCCTGTCTCTTTTAAAAGAACATTTATATATGCCTTTGATCACTTCAAAAGGCCTCATGTGGTGCTGTTCACAGATATGTCTTTATTTCTATCTTGGAACGTATAGGTCTCTTTTCCACCCAAAGATTCCCAAAGTACCTTATATAGATCTCTGCTAAATGACTGCATATATATATATATATATATATATATATATATATATATATATATGAGAATCAGAAAATTCATGCATGTGTATGCAGCTCATTGTGGACAAAGATTTCTGGATCTGGTTGTTTGTGAGTTTTAGTATTGCTTCATGTCACTGCTCAGCTATGAAGTTGACCCAAGGATCTAATTGGACAAATTTCTCTATTAGCCTAGCCTGCTTTACAGGATTCCTGTGAAAAGAAATTGATTTCTCAGTACATTGAAGAACACTATAAAAGTCAACAGTGGCAGATAGAAGAGGCATTTTATATGTTTAAAATGTTTTTTCCCCAGTTTACCACTTCATAAGTGATCTGTATACAATGTAAAATTAATCCATACTGGGATTATTAAAAATCAGGCTTTACGTACTCAACTGTTTTATCTATCTTTTTAATTTAACCAATAACTAGCACAGATTTAACAAACTAGTGAAATTCAACTATGAATCTTTTGGGAGATCACTGGAAAAGGAAGAAGGCTTGCAAACCAATATTAATTCTTCACAGCTTTTTTAAAAAGTGCATCGACTGCTGTCTGATGTTTTTTGCTCAAAGCAAGATCCAGGGTTGCTTTGTAATGCTGTGGGAAAAATAAGGTCTTTGCAGAAATAGCAATATGATAATCTGACAGGACTCAAGAGATAGATGGTGTCTAGTGTTCTCTCTCCCCTGAACATTGGTGTTGTTCTTGTTGTTTTCAATAGATATTAAGCAGTTGCCAGTATCTCATCTTGTCACATACTTGTTAAACCTTGTGGATTTGGGGGGTATTAAATGCTAATTATTTTTATTACACCTTTTCAAGGTTTAAGTTAGCATATAAATATAATAAAAATCAGTAAAATACAGCCCACAAAGAAGCAAGCAATTACATTCAAATGTGAACAAAGGGAGGTGCTGGCTTGTTTTTTGTTTTTTGTAGTTTGCTACAAACATTTGGCTACCTCTTCAGTAGAATGTGCTATTTCAATGTAGTTTGGGGCAAAAGTATTCCCCTGAATGCAGTTATATGGCCTTCGCAGCTAATCCATAGAGATCACCAATACGAAACAGATGGTGCTGAAGGAAAACACTGGAAATGGACCTTGTCAGATTTTGTTGCTGTGATAGACTGTCCCAGAGTGCAGAAGCAAACATTATGTTCCTATCCTTCAATACTAAATGAGTCTGGACAAGAAACTATTTCCTCTTATGAACAAAATCTGACAGATTCAGCTACTGGTGATGCTGAAATTATCCCTTGAATCCATCGGTACTCACTTGCTGAAATACGGAAGTAGGAAATAGTGTCTACTTGTGTTGGTGAAAAGTTAAATGGTATGTTCTCTAAGAGCTATTTAACACAAATTGTGCTTTAGCACTGACTGTCAAGTGACCCTCTATATCTGTGATGGGCTCTTTAGGCAGAACTGGGGGGTTTTAGTTTTATTTTTGAATCCCTTCAAAAAGTCAATAAGTTTCTGCAACATTCTCTCTCCTCCTTTCTCTGTCTCTCTTCCTGCCATTAGTAAGATTAGTAAATATATCTACATTTGCATGCATCATAAATCAAAACAAAGTACAATGTAATTCTCAAAACTTTATGTTTCCATGACAGTATTTCATCCATGAATAAGCATTATTGATATTCTTGTATCCCACTATCCAACACTCAGCTGAAGTTCCAAATGTCTCGTTAGCTAAGAGAATATAATATGATTAGGATTGTAGTCATGCTAAGTCATACTGCAGAAAACCAATAAATACTAATATTGTATCTACCCTTACAGTAATTAATTAATAAACCACGTTCATGTTAGATAAATCTAAATGTTTTACAGTGGCATTAGTGTATAGTGCCCCAGATAATTCATAAATTCTTAGCCATCTTTCAAAGCACAGTGTTACCTTGGGTTAAGTACTTAATTCGTTCGAAGGTGCATTCTTAACCTGAAACTGTTCTTAACTTGAAGCACTACTTTAGCTAATGGGGCCTCCTGCTGCTGCTGCTGCTGCGCCGTTGGAGCACAATTTCTGTTCTCATCCTGAAGCAAAGTTCTTAACCCAAGGTACTATTTCTGGGTTAGCGGAGTCTGTAACCTGAAGCATATGTAACCCGAGGTACCACTGTAGTCAGAGGTGTAATTAGCATTGCAGAGTTGAAAGACTGTCATTTCCACTGACTCGGTTTGACCCATTGTTTGCAGTTTGTTTCTATATGTTGGTTAAGAGAGTGGATTTTTACAAATTAATTTTATTTCAGCTACTGAGCCATTTGAGATTATGCTCATTCGTTGGAGAATGTACAAGGTTCAGGTGATATATGCACATTTCTTAAGGCCTGATGGAGGGTATTTATATTGATCTGGACAGGTTATCTGTGCATTTGTGATGAAGCCTGATGAACATGCACAGTGACCAGTTGTAATGCAGATTAACCACTAACCTTACATTACCAGAGAGAGAGAGAGAGAGAGAGAGAGAGAGAGAGGAGATTGATCTCCAGTGTCAACCAGTTCTGAACTACTCTTGACAAAGTGTTATGGCTGTATTTCAAATAATTTCAAGAAGGACAAGCAAATATATTTTGGAGGTACTAGATATTGTTATACAGTAGTTTGTGGGATAGCAAAAATCATAGATGTGCAATAATAATAGAAACAGGTGCCACGTTCTCCTTTGATATATAGAATGGGAACACAAAAAATGCATTTTTTAGCAGTCATGATCAGGTTCAGCAGTCATGATCACAGTTCAGTGCCAGTTGTCTGGTGACAATCAGGTCCATCTGGTGCCAGTTGCCTAACCTTGGATGTCCCCAGGGCAGTTGCTGTTTTGTCTTGATAGAGAAGAATGTGTTCGTGATGCAGAGGCTATGATGTGAGCACAAATCAAGCAGCCTTTATCTGCTGCCAATACGAAAGTGACTTATGCTGTTGCCCCATGTGTGATGATCACCCCAACTCTGTCACTGAAATCTCCCAGCAGGAATAGGTGTTCACAGGCTGGGACCATTCTGAAATTCTGGTCTAGTTGTGCGTAGAACTGGTCCTTGGTCTGTATGTCAGAGCACATATTGGGAGTGTAGGCACTCAATTTGTTAACCAGATGAAAGGTGGAGGGAACGCAAGCGTTCTGAGCCTTCGGTTGGTGGTTCTCTTGCAGACAGAAGAGAGTTCTTCACTGTTAAGCCTACACTATGAATATGTGGTTGCTCCGGATTCCCTCCTTGCTAGAAAAATTTGTAGTTCTTCTCTTCGAAGCTGCCATTCAAAATGAGTCTAGTCTCTTGTAAAGCAGCAATTAAAATGTTGACCATTTTCAGCTCATGGTCTATGATGGCCATCATCCATGAGTCATTGACCTGCCACAGTAGAAAAGCCAGGACACATGGTCCTGATGTTCCAGCCTCCTAGGGTTTGTTTCTCCTTTTGTTCTTCGGTCCACTTGCCAAGTGATACTCTGAGCTCCAAGCACCCATTGCAGCAGATGGACAGTGGCGGGTCAACACTTGATTGACTGGACACTGCCCAGCTTAAGGTGGGTGGTAGCTGACCAGTGAGACATTATGATCTCTTCCAAAGACAACACTTAGTGCTCATACCTTATACCTATCAGGTTGAGCTTATAACTCATAACTGCTGTCTTCTGCATTGTTTTTGCTGCGTTAACAGCACCAAAATGATGTCTGCAGGGCACAAGCCAGAGCAATGTTTGTGGACGTTCTGGGCTGCCCAGACGACACAACTCTGCTCTCTGGCTTACTAATGTGATCCAAAGAAAAAGAAAGCAATGCATTTGGCACCAGCTGTACTGCAGGAATTGCTGGAAGGAGCCATACAAGAAGTCATCTGACCACCTTACGGACTCCACTCCAAATTAGTGTAGGGTTTACTCCTTAGCCCTTTTTTCTCCTGAAGATGTTCTGCAAGGCAGGGGAGGTTTAGGTTCAGAGTTTTCCTTCCATCAGATTATGTTGGTGTTCTCTTTTCTTGTGGTAAGACAAGCAGAATTTAATGGATTATTTGTGAAATAAAGCACTCAATTCCCTTTGTACAAATAAAATCAATTTTACGTAACACCAAAGAAATGCAGGAAGAAAGAGGGAACAGCTTCACATCCTATCTCATTGATATTTATTACTTTTCTGCTATCCTTATGTAATTTGCATTTTTCTAAAAACTAAATAAAAGAAAAAAGCAGCGAGCAGTTGTTAGTCTATGAAAATTGGTTGTTGTGCTCTAAGGGTGATGCAACTTTGGATTTGATTAGATTCTATTAATGAGATCAAATGATGCTTTTGGTCTCGAGAAGCTAATGCAAACGAAATCTATTTATCACCTTGGCAGTGGTCCTGCAAGGAAGTTAATGACCATTACTGTGCTACTACCAAGCCAATCAGAAATCATGCTTTTTGTGCAGAAAAGCTGAAGTGAGCAATCAATCATCATCATCATCATCATCATAATGCTGTTAAATGGGAGTCTAGAAAGGAAAGGAAAGCAACTTGGCCATTAACTTCAAATGCACCCTGGAAATGGGTTTCTTTGTGTGCAGAGCACCCCTGGTATCATGGTTGCAGCCTAAGAGATCTTTGCAGCATGAAATAGCTGAAAACACCAGGCAAGGGAGACATTCACACTTAGGTGCTTTATTGTGTGTATAGGACAGGGATAGATGGACAGATAGATTAGATAGTTATAGAGATATAATTTATTTCCCCAAAGAATAATAGAACACATTTCTTACATCAGACGTCTAGGTTTTGTGCAGACCAGGACTCATCTAATAGAATTTTCCCCTTGTCTCAGTTGCGTAAGTATTTCATAGCTTCCATTTTCGATCCATAGACATACTCAAATCAAAACCTCACTTATAACTCATTCTTTGCTGTAAAGCTTACAAAAGCACTCAACAATAGCAAGGCAATTTAGGAAGTTGCATTGTTCAACACCAGGCATCAAAGTCTTTTGTCATTCTTCTGCTTTGTCAACCTAGTGACCTTTATTCTTCATAGTGATCTGGATTGCAGGATGAGTGAAACCATACTGGATATAGCTTTTGTTGTTGTTCTTACAAATAATATGCATCAAATTACTTGTTGTGATTGCAACTTTGTATTATTTATTTGGTATATTTGCATCCCACTATTCCACCAAATTCTGGTTCTCAAAGTGCAATCCCAATCCTCTTTTCATACTGTTTCCTAGAAGAGGCTAAGGTGTCTATATGAAGCCATTAGGAGTAGTCATTTAAACATTTGGGGTGGGGTCACATGTGATAATAATCTTAAACCAGCAGTTCTTGGAAATTTCATTTTAAAAAGGAACTGCTTCTAGTTCAAGATCATCCAAAAAAGAACTAGTTCCAGTTCCAGTTTGTCCCTTTAGAAAACTACCTAGTTCCGTTCAAGTTCATCCAATTCATGTTTAACAGTTCATTAAAAGTTCATTAAAAGTTCATCCTTGGTAAACAATAAACAGCAATTCACACGGTACAAACTGCTGTACTGAAGTATATGGTTCAAAAGTACATCATGGGCCACAGACAGACAGAATGAAAGCAGATAAAGCTTTCACCATCTTTGTATTTCCATAATAGAAAATGTTTTCTTTGTTTCATTTGTGCCAACCACACAATGTGCCATTCACTTCGTTCCTGTGCCTGTTATTTCTCAGTGCAAACTGCTCCTTTTGGAAGATACCGAATGTTTTTAGCAGGGAAGATACAGGAAATATCTAACATTCCTTCTTTCTGATTGTGTGATTAAGTGATTAATCATCCTTCATGACACCAGCACCTCCATATCTGCTTAACAAGCCAAAGAACATTATCTCCTTTACTTTCTCGCCTTCTTTATAGAAGTTGGCTTAATAAGACTCGAGGTCTCCTATGGAGTGTGCGCGCATGATGAAACATGAAGATGAACTACAGCCATTTAGAGTTCTACCTCAAAGTGAACTTAATTCACCCAACAATTTTGGGACCCACTTTCAGGTGTAGTTCAGAGATTTTTTTTAACTAGTTCGGCTGAACTAGTTCATTCCGAGCACTGGAAACAAACCATTTGTGCCATAATATTTTGCTAGAGATGAACTGGCACACATCTGGCTCCTAAGTGATTTGATGCAACACCAACAGTTCTTCTCTCAGGAAAGAAAAGGTATGACAAAAATCAGTGTAGCTTTTCAACAATTTGGCTAGTCAAATATGATTACTGGAATCCAATTTGGGCAAACATGGATTTTGGCTTTTAATAATGAGGTCAGCAGGTATGGTTTGTAGTCCTTTAATGTATTCTGGGCTGCTGTGCCTTTGAGCTGAAGTTAGTTCATCTGCTGGCGTTTGGAGCTTAGATTAATTCAGAGCTGATATTGCTGTGTAATGTGGAACAAATCATGTAGGCAGTAGCAATTGCAGCTGGCTAAGCCCACACGATTGGTACATTTTTATGTCAGACAGCTTTCTGCCTAAGAAAGATATGCTGTCATAAGTTTCATAGCATTAATCTCTTACCAAGCAACTTCCAATTTCTCTTCTTTGTATGAGACATTCTTATGGAATTATGCATGCATTTCTCAACACCAGGGAAGAGATTTCAAATGCATATAACACCCACATGCTTATGGAGAATTAAATTCATTGATCTTGGCAGGACTTACTATTAAATCAGCATGATTGGAGTAACTTTGCGGTCTAGTTCTGTACATATTTTTCCAATTATGTCAACGCGTCTTCTGTCTGCATGACGCAGCAACTTACTTATCGCAAAAGTTGTATGTGAAAGCATACTGTGGGCAACTGTGTTCACCTCTGGTCATCACAGTTCAAGAAGCATGTGGACAAATAAGTGGAAAGAAAGAATTCAAAGAATATCTATGAGGCTGATAAAAGAACTGAAAGGCAATCCTCCATGATGAGAAAATCAATTAGGTATAATAAGTGTATATTTTAAAACATTTTTGGTTGAATCCAGAGCAAGGTAGTCACACTTAGCAGAACAATCCTATGCATGTCTCCTTGGAGGCCACTTACCAAGAGGAGGGAGGGAGGGTTGAGGCTCAAGGAGCTCACCCCAAAGTCCCCTTGCCTTGGCTGGCCTCCTTTTGGTATGTGGCAGTGACCTGCAGTGGTGGGAAGCTGGGAGAGCAACAGAGCCCCACCTGTTTGATAGGACTTTATTGAGTTTGATAGGATTTATTCACAGGTAAGCTTTAATTTCCACTGAGATGATTTCAGTGCTAGTCCTACTCAGAGTAGAACCATCAAAGTTAATGGACATAGAATCATAGAATTGTAGAGTTGGAAGGGAACCTAGTCAAACCACCTGCAATGCAAGAATATGCAGTTGTCCCTTACGGGGATTGAACCTGCGACCTTTGCGTTATCGGCACCACACTCTCACAACCTGAGCTATCCAGGCTAGCATAAGTACATGACTAATTTAGGATTAATGTGTCTCCTTTGAGTAGGACTTAGTTGAATACAACTCCCTGTGACTAACTTCAATCCTCACAGGCATTCATGAAACCCACCTCTGCCACTGCTGTTGTTTTCAGGATACAATGAGACTGGCTTATTTGGTGGCGTTTAGTAGCAATGGTGTTTTCCACAGAAGCTGGGAAACATTAGGTTTAAGCAAAAAATAATAAGATGGTAAGCCTTCTTTGTCATATGGGCTCTTCCCGACTGTGAAAAAATCTGTGAAAAATATTTCGGCACACCTGACAGCCACAATCTGCATCTACACCAATTTATCCCCACCCATTTCTTGTGTAGTATTACTGAAACAGCCATCTTGAATTCCCCAAAAATAGGAAAATGGAAGATGGACAGATAACTTGTGTTCCATAAAAGTCTTCTCTGTCATCAGATGATAGGAGGATGGATTCATCAAGAAACAGATAAATGAAAATAATTGTACTGCATCAAGAACTAGATTTAATCTGATGCAAGCCTGAGCCCCAGAATTTCTAGGATTCAGCCTTAGGTTGTCTGAAGGAAAGACACAGCCAAAGTCTACAATCTTATAGGTATGATCTTTGAACAAGCCTGAATCCCAGGACCTCTCATGTTAGAAATTAGTGTGGGTGGCTGTGCCATTTATTTCTTTTGATACAGCTTCTTGTTATCATGCATTCAGTTCATCTTCATTACTTTAAGCAGTTAATTGTCATTCGTTTTCACTATCTGCTCCATTTTCTTTTTGTAATTTACTAGCACCACCTGTCAGGCTCTATTCACCCTTCCGTTTTGTGAAACATAATCATAGAGACTTCTGTGTAAGTTGTTTGGCAGAATATATCGCAGATCTGATGGGCTGGGCACATCTCTGGAAGCAAACACGGCTGCTTTTCTTAAATCCTGTTTTACAAGATTTTAATGAAATTTTAATCGCCATATAGAAAAGGTTATTATAGTGATCACACCAAAGTTTAGTTATATAATTGACTTTTTCATCACAGGATCTTCGCTGGTTTTGATTCTGATCCTTGCTGAAATCAAATGAATTTTTTCATCACGGTTGCTGTGAATGTTGTTTTGCGTTATAGCAGTGACTGCCTGGATATCCATTTTGAATGGATAAACTGAATGCTTAGGATTTTCTGATTTATTGAAGTAGACTTGTGCACGTGCGCAAGCACATGTGTGTGTTTAGCATTAAAACATGAAGAGCATCGGGAAGATATGAATGCTAACAACATAGATCTCTTTGAATTGGGTAATCATCGCCCTTGGCTAGTGTTCGCTGACGACTTTGACCTGCATCTGAGTCACTGTCAAGAAAAGGCAGCAGCAAGTGGAGAAATGTTGCTCATTATATCTGGCTGTGTTGAACACATGCACTTGTTTTCTGAAGCTCTGAATGAGACAAGTACCCAGCCAGCTCCTGCTGACTCGAAGCTAGCTTGATTTACCAGGTCATAATGCAAGGTGGGTTAAAGGGGTGATTTTAAAGCCAGCAATGAATAATTCCTTCAGCACAACAAGCATAGTTAGAAGCCCAGGGGACCTGGCAAACTATAGAAAGGCAATTGTTTACCCACAGCAGTCTCCTACTGGTTTGTGCAGATAATTCATATTTTTGTTATATGAACTTTATTTGCATGAGGTGAAGTATAAAAGAGAAGTGTACGAAATCTGGAGTTCTTTTGTTTAGGAGATGTAATTGTTTTTTAGATATATTTTCTAAAGGCAGACTCTCTTTGCTTTGTTCCTTTTCTCTTAATCTTTTACTAACAGTGTGAAACTTTGTTCTGTGTCTTTGTGTGTGTTTTCTCTTCACAGTGCCACCTTGGGCCTTAATAGCCATAGCCATAGTTGCAATCCTATTAGTCCTTACCTGCTGTTTCTGTCTGTGTAAGAAATGCTTGTTCAAAAAGAAAAACAAGAAGAAGGGCAAGGAAAAGGGAGGAAAGAATGCAATTAACATGAAAGATGTAAAAGATTTAGGCAAGAACTTGAAAGATCAGGTAATGTATATATCTTGTTCTTGAGCAATGTTTCATTTAAAACCTGAGTGAAAGTGTTTGAATATTAGACCATCAATGGCCTGACAGCAGTATTGTGCATTGGAAAATGATTAGCACAGCCCTTGCTAACCTTGGGTCCCCCAAATGCCTTGGACCATCAGCCCTAATAGGAGTTGCACTCCAGAACATCTGGGGGACACTACGTTGCTAAAGCCTGGGTTAGCATAATTCTTGTATCAAATAACAAGGAAATACTTTGAAGAATGTTCCACTGGTTTTAGTGGAACATATTCTCTAGCAAATTCACATGAGCATGTAGCATTTATTGGAGTTTGAGGTCTTCAGGATACAGCCCAGAATCTTTTTTTCCCCAGTGCTGAACTCCTGAACATCTAAAATAGGATATTAATGAATGTGCATTGATATTCCTCATTAAACAAGATTATTCTCCTACAGCCCAATCAAATGCATGTTGACTTAGAAGTAAGAGCCATTGAATTAAGTGGGGCTTAGTGCCTAGTAAACATGCATTAGGATTACATTGATAGTTCTTGGCACTCTTTGCTGACTCTTAATGTCCACCTACAGTAAAGAGACAACTCTTGTATGGCCACAGTTATCCACCAAAGCACTTTGGTACAATGAATGAGCTATTAATCTTTGGCAAGGGAATTCTTGCCATCTTTACGAAATTAACAATTCACAGAATCTTTGGGGTAAACCACTGCAATTTTTTCCCTAAAGAAAATATAAGGTGGGTTTGTATGTATTCCAAATGCCACAGGTTTAACAGGTGTATCTTATGGGTAAGGAAAGGAAAGAATCTTAACATGTGAAGCAACACTTACATTGCAGAATCTGTTTCAGGAGTGATGTTGATATCCTGGAATTTTAATCTTTCCTGCCATGCCTTTATTGGGACTGCCCTTTTCTTACACAGAATCAATTGCATCATGACAGAGCGGGTCTTCCAGATCAGAGGGAGTGGTTTCTTCTCTCTTTTTTGATGCACTGAATTCTCTGAACTGGAACTCAATTGGTAAAAATTACTACTCACTCAAATTAGGATTACATACATTATCTGATGCAAAAGGAAGATTATATTGATATGTAGGATAAACAGATATCAAAGTGTTTTTTAGTAAAGGAGCTGCCCATAAGCAAGACTGTATAGGTTATGGATAAGTTCCACTCATGGTAGTCTCTGAAGTGGCTGGTTCATGATTCTGCTTCTTAGAGAGGAAATATTATTCACAGCATATGCAGTGAGAAAATTCACTAAGGGGGTGGGGAAATGTAGACAATTCCATCCAAACCTTCTGTAGGTTGTCCTTCCCTTTATATTTGGACTAGGACACTGAAGTAATGAAAATTCCTGTTTTTAATTGGCAAGGAGAAGTGGCTTGGGTATGCTCAAATCATTCTCTACAAAATATAACCTCTTCCACAAAGTTAGCAAAGGGTGTTCTGAGGGAGAGTTGTGGTGGTGGGAAAATGAAAGAAGGGGGCTGGGACAGGGGCAGGGCCATGGGAAGAGGAAGGGGAAGAATGGAATAGAAAATAATGAAAGTGGGGTACCTCCTTGTCTACCCCGATATAGTATAATGCAGTAATGCACTGTTTTCCAAGCCCCAGTGGTAATAGTCATCAGTGTGAAGCAGAGTTTGGGAATACTTAGATTGTGTTATACCAGATATTACCTAGAAAGGCTTAGAAAGTTACATTGGATGGTGGCAATTCTATAACTCTTCTAGATTTAGTTCCTCCCTGACCCTTGCTAGCTAGATTGTGTTGCCACCATTCATTATCTCACAGAATAACTGCAAAACTATATTGACATGGCACGGAATAAGTTAAAATTCTAGAATAACTTTAATCAGTAAGTTTCATTCCAAAAGCATGATTTAGCAGATATTTTAATTTCACTTCAGCAAAGTATTTTGTTTCTCATTTACATGCTAATTGTGATTTGCTCCTTCTTAATTGCTGAATTTACTATGGCAGTTGTTATCAAACCTTTCCACTTGAGGACAGAAATAACTTGAAACTGCTCTACTATAAGATCCATAGAAAAGTCTCTTTATGCTTTGATAATTATACTAATGGTAACAATCTGTCATTTCTTTGTAGGATAAATTGTGTGTACATTTTGTTATCTTTTTTGTGAAATTTGTTCTGTATTATTATGTAATATTTTCCTTGTGATTCTATTATATATTAAGTGTTCTTCATTATATTTGTTCTGGCCTGGATAAATGACCAAAAAAGTGATAATAGCACTGTTAAAACTTTCAAATATATGAGTATGTTTTAGTATATTCATACAGAATTTGGTAGAAGCCTCTTCCACTGAAGCCAGAAGTCTAAAGTCTGTTGCTAATTCCTTGTTAAATGCAAGAAATAAATAAATCTTAGGGATTATCCACACTTACCTTTCCTCCACACTTCCCACAGTCCACGCTTTAAAACTCTGTGTCCAAATGCTCTCCTCCCCCTTTCTTAAAGTTAAATAAGAACAAATGGGGAATTCGCGTAAAACCCCAAGTTGCTGTTTCTTGTGCTTCAGTTTTAAAGAGTGGGTTTTCGTGGGGAAAGCTCAGGGGCAAAAGAAAGAGCACTCAGACACAGAACATTAAAGTGTGGACCTGTTCTTGCAAAGAGCAGGGCAAAAGGTAAATGTGGATCCTTAGAGGCTGAATAAAACTGCTTTCGGTTATTTTACACAATGGATGCTATCAGTAATTTAAAAGAGAGATTAAAAATTTGTTATGTAAAGTTGTTGAAGCAGCCTTCAACAACCTGGTACCTTCCAGATGTTTAGGACAACTCCCATGGCTGGGACTGTTGGAAGTTGTAATCCAAAACATCCACCAGGATGGCAAAGGCTGAAGTATAGTGTTTAGAAGATATCATTATAGAATTGCCATAAATTTCAGGTATGTTCCCCATCATACACCATTATGTGGGGGAGAGGCATGGTTCCAGCTTTTGCTTTAATAGAAGCTACAGTTCCACGTTACACAATAAAATAAGTATAATATGATTTTATCTTGGGCTAAAATTACTTAATACAATGAAATCTGTAGCCGTGATTCAACTCCAGTTAGTAAAGCAAACAGCAGTTTCCTGTGTTTCATAGTACTGCAGAACCCTGGTTTGTTCCAAAATGCAGGCAGGCATTTTCATTTTGTCCGGCATGTGAAGGAGAAAGAGAAGGAAGGTGGGGTACACAAGCTCAGTCTCGCTGCGGCTCATTGTTGCTCTTCTAAAGTTTTCAATTCTAAACCATAATTCTGAACCAGGCTTTATAGTGTTATGCTTGCAGGCACGTAAATTAATAACAACGTGTTTTAGAAGTCCCGCATCTCCCAGGGTCTTTCATAAACTCCATGGGCTGTATGTTTTCTACCATGTTCCCCACACACATATCCCACAAAGCTAATGATGCACCTTTGGGTTGATACTAGAAACATTAACAGTTCAAACTGTGGCAGGCTAAACCCTAAATGTAAGATATTTCAAATCTTAGGTGTATTTGTTTCACTTTTTAAACTGAATTTAGTTATATTCGCAAAGCTCCAATTCCTTCTGGAACACCAGAAACGCCCATTTTAAAGTTACTAAATGTAACTTTTATGCTTTTATGCACTTAGAAGGAGCTATTACACTTGCAGCATACACTGGTTCTGCAAGAGAATAACCAACAGCCATTTAATCCTGCTGAAGTCAGTGCTGATTTTGTTGGGAATCAGCTGAGTAGTTTTTTCAGCTCTTTCCAACTTCATGGACGTGTCAACACTTGCTCAGCACTTCTTATTGGGCAAGAGACAATTTGTCTCATTACCCAAATTCCAAATCACTAGAATCATTATTCACAAATTGTTTTCCCCTTTTGTCTATATGCATAAGCGTTCATTGAAATTCTATACATGTTTAATTAGAAGTAAGTCCCATTTAATTCACTGGAGCTTAATCTCAGGTAAGTGGATGTAGAATTGCAGCTCTAGTCTTCTTTGTGATGTATCCTAAGTGACCAAGTTTAAGTTGATGGTACACACAGATTTATTAACATATATAATTACATGCTCTTCATTTTATGTACCATATATATTCAGAGTAGTAACCTTCATTATCCAAAGCCATAACCTTCATTATCCAAAGGTTCGCATTTGCATCAAGAACACTGTACCAAAAAATAATAATAATGCAGTTTTCTAGCCTGGAAGCTCATAATTAAAATAAGAGGGGCTGCAAGGCCCATGTGAGCAAACTGTTGATAGACCTTCAACTTTTTTCATAATCCTCTCTGGCAAAGGAACCACCATTACGTCCTGACCTCCCTCACTGCGACATGCTGAGGTGTTTACGTCATATCTGACAGTCCAGGAGAGTTCAGTGCAAACCAGCTTTTTACACTCTGCAGCAAGAGTAGGCTTTTCAGGACACAGAGCAGCCTGCAAAATGTCAAACCGCATTGTACTCTGTGTGCCATTTTAGGTCTCACATGAGCCATGTGGGGGTGTGGCAGCAGAACAACAGACAGCACAAGCAGTTGCTGCAACTCCAAGAAGTGCTATGACAATGATCTTATTCAAAAGGACCCATTTCTTAATCTCTTCCCTCCCCAATTTTCTGCAATGACCACAAACACCCAGTTCTTATAGTTATAGACATCCGTTCTTCTGAATTCATATTTTACCTTTTCTTACTCTTGTTCACTAATCCAGTCAGGACTGGCCTAAGACATTTTCCTTTTTGTGGCAGAGCAGCAAATATCTGCTCCTACCCTCCACTCCACTGCCCACCCCTGGTCAATGTGTACATAGTACCCAAGGTGGGTCAACACATATTGGCAGCTGAGGTAAAAAATCCCACAAGCACCTCCCACTATCTATGACAGTGAAAAACACAGTAATTACACACTAAATAACCAGTGGTTTGCTGCTCCTTTGCGATACTCAAAATCAGCTGCCTGAGACAGCAGCCTTGCTCTGTGGATTGGTAAGACCGGCCCTTATTGAATAGTTTTGTTCTCTTTTCCCTTTCCTGCCTTCACTCCGCTAAATTTATTCTGCCAGGAAATCATTCCTATTCTTATAGGTCAGAAGTAGCCAACAAGGTGCCTTCCAGATCTTGTTGGACTGCAACTCCCATCATCCTTGATGTATAGTCATGCTAGTAGGGGGTTGATGGGCCTTGTAGTCCAACAACAGCTAGAGAGAACCATGTTGGATGTTCCTGCTATAGATTCCCCTTTACAGCATATGGAGCCAATTAATCTTCCAGCAATCCACACACCCCTCTTTGCTTTTATGTTATCATACCTGACAGCTCACCATATCCTGACAGCTCACCATTATCCCATCTGTATTACCTCTCTGACAGAGATCATATCACTTGCGTTTTACAGAATGTCTTGCACATTGTTAATTTTAAAGAAATCATGCTAATTTTAAAGAAATAAATACATGTATTAGACTAGTTTTTTAAAAAAATATATGAGATGAACACAGGCAGGAAGTGCTCTTACCTTATAACAATATCGTTCTCTTGCAGTTGTAGTCTCAGTTCCAGAGCAAGGGTCCTTGACAACTGTCTTAATTAAAATCAGTGAGGCTTCTTAGGACTGTAAATGTATTTAGGATCAAAATGTAAGCTTTTGTACTTCCAAGGATTCTGGTGTAAGTGGTTTGTGGTCTGCCACAGCGTAATCCTATATGTGTTTATTCAGGAGTAAGTCCCTCTTGGTCCAATAGGGATTTCTCCTAATTATGTGATAGGATTATAGCCTGAGGATGCAGTTCTGTACATTTTTACTTGGAAGTAAGTCCCACTGTGTTTACTCCTAGGTAAGAATGCGTAGGATTGTAACCTAAAACTTTTATGTATATAGAAAATATTATCAGTATCTAGAGGAATAACTACCGTACTTAAGTAAAGGGTGGATGATCATAGGTCTCACAGCACAATCCTAAGCATGTTTACTCAGAAGTAAGTCCTGTTGAATTCAATGGAACTTACTCCCAGGTAAATTGTGCATAGGATTGCAATCTGAATTATGTAAAGGTGTTGAACAGCAAATGTACAATCTATGTAAATGGTCATTTCTCCATGGTTTGACTAATGTTTTTGTGTGTGGATGTTTTAATTTTTATTTCTTCCTTCTATGTCCTCCTTATCTATGTTGTGTCTCATGACTGTTCTGGATTGTCACTTGCGGTAGGTTTATTTTGCTCTTTGGACACACCTAGACTAAAGCTCTGATATATTTAGTCTCCTGACAGCTCTGGCTCCTCAGCTGAGATTTATACATAGCTTTGACACACATCAAGAGGCTGAACCAAATTGATTTCTTTCTTTTGCAGGATTATATTTCAAACCCCACCCTCAATTTTCTATATATACTAAGCCTGAAGGTATTAGAAAGCTCAAGTTTTGATATGCACAGAAAATAATGTACATATTTTTCTTTCATTTTTGCATAAAATCAAAGTTACCAAAACTGCTCAACATAAGAAGTAAAAAAATTGTTTCCTATTGGCTTTAAAAAGATCACAATCTTATTCAATTACAGTGTGCTTCATATCTTGTGCTGTTTTATATATATATATCTCACATTTGCACTTTTAGACAGCATTTCTCTGCCTTCTTAAATAGAAGTAAGCCTGACTGAACTCACTGTGGTTTACTTCTGAGTAAGCATGAGTAGGATTCCAAGGCAGTTCCTCTGCAACCCTGAACTGCATTAAACTGACTTCTGGAAATATGTTGCTGTATCTGGGAAAATATTTGGTCCATTATTTCTTGAAGCATCTTCCTATCACAACTTTCACTGCTGCAATTTATCAGTCTGCAGCAATCCTCCTGTGTCTCCTTATAATTTTCTGCTGCCATTTCCTCCACCCCATGTAAGAAGAGTGGGAAGGGGTGAACATTCAACCCGAGAAACACTCTAATAAGTTCTGATTTAATGACTCTGAATTTAATGTATTGGTACATCAGAATCCTTGCTGAAGCTCAGCCTTTGGGAAAGGAGTCGACTTAATTATATCAGTGATGAACAGTGGCACTGAAAAATTATCAAAAATTTAGTCCCATTTCTTGAAGAATAATTGCAGCAATGGTCTCGATCTTTTATTAGGTCACAAAGTGTTAGAGGAGAGGGAGATGTAATATCTCAGCCATTAAAATTACATCAGGCTGAAATGTTCTCACTTGCTAGATACTTTGATTTTACAGAAAATATGTCTCTTGATTAGATCAGGACATTGGGACTTGGCACCGTTTATGCCACTAACTGTGATAGTATGTTGCTGAGTTTTCTTCCTGGTGCTTTTCACCTGCTGGGGGCGGGGGGGCAGATATTTGCCAGCTGCATTGCTACTTACAAGGATAAGGCTGCAAACTTCTAGCATAACTGTTATAATGTCAGCAAAATGTTGAGTTTTCTGACGTGGTGCTGCTGAAGCTACTGTCCGATCCTTATGCTTGATGCAGGATGGCTACAATCAATGTACAACACAGTACTTATAGTCAAGCCATGTCGGCATGTTCATTTATCACTTCTTCCAGACATGGTTTTACCTGTGCCATAGACAGGGATCTTGTGACTCTCTAAATGTTATTGGACTTCAACTTCCATCGTCCTTCACCAGTGCTTAGGGGGACTCTCCTTTTGACTCAAGAAAATCACCATTTTAGAGTTGAAATCAGGAAAAATAAATACAGTTAATAGACCAAAGTACAAATATCCACAAAACGTTAAGGGGTATGGGTACCCCTGCGTCCCCTCAGAAAAAAGCACTGTCCTTCACCAGCTATGCTGGCTGGATATAATTATTATTATTATTATTATTATTATTATTATTATTATTATTATTTTATTTATACCCCGCCCTCCCCAGCCAGAACCAGGCTCAGGGCGGCTAACACCAATAAAATTACAATAAAACGTAAAAAAAAAAAAAACAGTTAATTAAAATATGAGTTAAATTACAATTTAAAATGCAGCCTCATTTTAATAGTAGCCCATAAATCAAAAACATAAGGGGAGGGAAAACATAAGGGTCAGACTGAGTCCAAACCAAAGGCCAGGCGGAACGGCTCCGTCTTGCAGGCCCTGCGGAAAGATGTCAAATCCCATAGGGCCCTGGTTTCTTCTGACAGAGCGTTCCACCAAGTCGGGGCCAGTACTGAAAAGGCCCTGGCCCTAGTTGAGACCAATCTAACGACCTTGCAGCTCGGGACCTCCAAAGTGTTGTTATTTGTGGACCTTAAGTCCTCCGTGGGGCATACCAGGAGAGGTGGTCCCGTAGGTACGAGGTTCCTAGGCCAAGACCAGCACCTTAAACCTGACCCTGTACTCCACCGGGAGCCAGTGCAGCTGGTAAAGCACTGGATGAATGTGGTCCCGCGGCAAGGACCCCGTAAGGAGCCTCGCCGTGGCATTCTGCACCCCCTGGAGTTTCTGGGTCAGCTTCAAGGGCAGCCCCGCGTAGAGCAAGTTACAATAATCAAGCCTGGAGGTGACCGTTGCACGGATCACTGTGCCCAGATCAGGGTCAGAAAGGTAAGGGACCAACTGCTTGATACGGCGGAGATGGAAAAATGCCACCTTTGCTGTGGCTGCAACCTGTGCCTCCATGGAAAGGGAGGCATCGAAGGTTATACCCAAGCACTTGACAGAAGGCGCTGGCACTAATTGAGCCCCTGCAAGAGATGGGAGTTGGCCCCCAAAACCCATGTCATCCCAACCCAGCCAGAGGACCTTTGTCTTCGAAGGATTTAACTTCAACCAGCTCCCAAGCAGCCATCCAGCCACAGCTTCCAAGCATCTGGTCAGTGTGTCCAGGGCTGAGTCAGGGCAGCCGTCCATCAACAGATAAAGCTGGGTGTCATCAGCATATTGATGACAACCCAGCCCAAAACTCTGGACAATCTGGGCAAGGGGGCGCATAAAGATATTGAAAAGCATCGGGGAAATAATTGCGCCCTCCTTCCCTAGCACCACCCTCTGTCCCCGACCTGAGATAAAGGAGCGCAGCCATTGTGGGACTGTACCCTGAATCCCCACATCAGCAAGGCAGTGGTCCAAAAGTTTGTGGTCGACCCTATCGAAGGCTGCTGACAAATCTAAAAAGAATCACCCGCCTCAATCCAGCTGTCTACGGAGTTGGAGGGCAACAACAGTTAGAAGGTCACAAGTTCTTCATCACTGCTCTACGCAGTCAGGTCCCACCGGGGCTGGATTTAGGTTTGATGAGGCCCTAAGCTACTGAAGGTAATGGGGCCCTTTATATGTCTAGCTGTTCTTTGTCAACAACAAATTACCACTGTTTTTTATGTTGAATATGTGCTATATGGTAATTTATGGACCTAATAGGTATCTAAAGCTATTTGCACATAACAAAATATGTATTTTATCAAAGTAATTGTTGAACTGAAATACAATTAAGAAGAAGTATATTAATAGTGAAAAATTTTGGGGGACCCCAAGAGAATGGGGCCCTAAACCATAGCTTGTTTAGCTTATAAGTAAATCCGACACTACCCACTACCCATGGCTGATTTTTTTAGTGGTATTATAGGTGTCCTTAATTAGCCAATTGGATGATCACCTGGAGATGGGATATATGACTTCAGTGAGACCAAATTGGCTTAAATCCAAACTCTTTGGTTTAACTGGGTTGCAGGTGACCAATCTGCTGCTCAAGTTTTTCCCCTGAAGGTCTGTGGTGTGTGGGGGAAACAACTTGAAAATAAATTTGTAAGTGGGAATTTACAAGAAACATGCAGCTGTTTAAAAAGACGACAGTAATTCCTCTTTAACAAATTCTATTGATAGAATGTGTGAAAAAACAAAACTATGTATGCAGGAGATCAACAATGGAATGAAATCACTTTCTTTCTTGGTCACATCTATAAGAGTTGTTATTGACAGGTTTCAGGAGTAGGAAGGGAAGGGAAAGGTCCAAATGCATGGAACAAAAAAACAAGTCCTATCAGATCAGTCAAAAAGTCCCTTTAGGCCTGCATCTTCTTTCACACCAACCAGATGCTTAAGGGAAGCCCTCAAACCAGGCACAAAACATGATGCTGTTGTCCCTTAGCAGCTAGCATTAAGGGTATTGAATTTGGTACGTCAAAAGACTTCCTCAAATAAATGTAACTGAGAAATTTGCTTTCGATGTCTAGCCATGAGGATGTAAGTGTACACTAGCCATTTCCAACTCTGAGCTGGGGTACACTTGGAATACTACAAGAAAACTGCCAGTATACTGTGGGAAATAGATTGCAGGTGGTAGCTTCACCTCACCCTTCTAATGTATGTTTAATCTTAGCTCAAACCGGTGAAGCTTTCTGCCACTGCATCTGCATGTTATGAATGCAGCTGCTAAAAGTACCTCTTTCTGCACACAAAAGACCTACTTTGCACTCAGGATGATGCCCCGTTTTAGTGTGTGAGGGGAGATGCTTGCAATTCAACAGAGCAGAGAACAGTACCAGTCTGTGGCCTTTAGCCCCCATCCAGCATGGCTGGTGATCTCGGGTCCCTGACCTAATGTCTATTGATAAATGGAACAAATAAATAAAACCCTATTTGCCAGTTGCAGATTAATTTGACCTCCGATCACTTATGTTGCTGCTACTTTCTAGAAGGCAGAGGGGTGAGGCAGCATCCAGGCTGGCACAGTGCAAATCCAAATAGGAGAATAACACAATGTGTTTGCACCACACTGACCTCGCTGCCACATCACCCCTTCCTCCTTACGTGCTGTTAGGCAGCAGCAGCAGCAAGACAACCAACCAGAGGTTGGATGAGTCAGATGAGTACAGCCACCCCAGCATGCTGCCTGCTTCTGCCAACATGAATTAATCTACCCTTTTTCTTAGTATAATTCATTAAGCAAGTGTGGGATATCTGATCTTTGACATATATATATATATATATATATATATATATATATATATATATATGAATGAAAGCAAACTGAGCTGGGGTCTTATTTATTTATATGGGAATGGGATAATTTATATACCATCTCCCCAAACTTTGGGGTATATGCTCTACCTTTCCAAAGTTTTAAGCTCATTTTCTATTAGGAAAAGGCAAGGGCATCAATTTGTGATTGGATTGAATTCTCAAATTGCAGTTACGAGTAAATTAGATGGTGCTAATTCATTGCTGCTGTGCACTGTGCTGTAAGTAATTTCCATGGTGGCCCAGCAGACAAGTGCCTTTGTTTAATATGATCATGCAACTTATGGTTCAGTTCCTACCCAAAGAAAACACTTAACTTGTTTTGAATGAAAAGTTACATGCTGAGATGCTCACTCCAACTAAAGTTAGCCATGACTCAGGCTGCCATCCTATAATGACTTATATTAGGGTAACTCCCATCAAAGTTAAATGGAGAAGAGTGTGCTGCAATTCGCTTTACTTTAGTCAAAGGTAGTACCGCATCACAGTCCTAACTATGTCTACTCATAGGTAAGTTCATCTAATTGATAGGGTTTCCCAGGTAAGCATTGTACAATTGCCAATTGAATTGATTAGGGCTTTATGATGTAATCCTGTGCACACTTGCCTCAGAATAAATCACATTGAACTTAGTGGGGCTTGCTCCTAAGTAGGTTACACATAGGATTGCTCTACTAGAATTACATATGATGCAAACTTGAGCTTTCTAATATCAAACTAATTAATGCTTTCAGTTTGTTATTTTCTCTGTTGGTAAACACTGCCGCTACCTTTTAAAACAACTGCTGTTTTGGCCAACAAATTTGTCCATAATTGTGTTAACGTCAATGTATATTTAAATCAAGTTGGTTCAGCCTGGCTTTAAACTGAGAACAGTTGAAAAGAAAAAGAGAACGAAAAGGGTCTTCTTTTCTGTGACCATGCATTTGCTAATGGCATAGTGATACCTTTGCTTCCATATGCATCATGAACCGAGAGTAAAAATTGAAATGTTTGGGCATCTCATTTTATGAAGAAGTCACATAGCGACATTTTAAATAGCAGTAATTCTACAGAAGCACTTTGCTTTACTGCAAATAATTCACAGCATGCACAACTGTTTTAAATTGAATGACTGTGCAACCTTGCCTCTTTAATAGCATGTTTATCCACACTTGCCTCTGGACAAAGCAATTTGATTCAATCAAAGATTTTGCAAAAAAAAAACCCAAAAACAAAACCCACCCCAACAACAACACGTTGACATTCTCTTTGTGTTTCAGACTTTGAAACAATTCTTGCTTGCAATACCCTCAAAAGACACTTCCCTCCCCCTTTTTCCATTGCTTCCTTGCTGCTTGCTGACGATGATATTTCTGCAATGAAAGTAGCCTGAATATATATATATGTCAACAGCATATATGACTTTGTGCCATCCTGCTTGCTTTTAATGGCTTTCGCTATAAGGGTTGAGTGCCACTGCCTGCTTTTCAGGGCTTCACTTGGAAAGTACAGTAGCCCTATTAATTACTTCTATTGTTGCCCCTGTTCTTTGCAGGCCTTAAAGGATGACGATGCTGAAACAGGGCTGACAGATGGAGAAGAAAAAGAAGAAGCAAAAGAGGAGGAAAAATTAGGAAAAATTCAGTATTCTTTGGATTACAACTTTCAAGACAATCAGGTTTGAAATAAGTGTGATCAGAGTGTGTTGCTTGAGTCGGGGGGGAGGGTGATGCATTTTGGGGGGAGGGTGATGCATTTTGGGGGGAGGGTGATGCATTTCGGGGGGAGGCTGATGCATTTCGCGGGGGAGGGTGATGCATTTCGGGGGGAGGGTGATGCATTTCTCCAGCTGCCACAGGTGCACCCCAAATCTATTTCCCGGGGGGAGGGGCAAGCTCTGTTGCACACCAAAGCCTCTTCCACTCAAAGGCAAACACAATTGAATATGAATATAGATATATTTTTACACATACACACGTACTCATTTTACTCATATTCTCAACATTTTAAATGGTATTGGGGAAGTGTTGCAGGCATTTTCTTTCCATAGGTATTCTAACCCCCTGTTCCCCTCACAGATCCACAATGGCTACCCCATTCTGGGAGTTGTGGCTCTGGGAGAGGAATGGGGGTCACCGTACAACTCTCAGTACCCTTAACTAAGTACCGTCCACGGGATTCTGGGATGAGGACAGAGCCATGACTGTTAAAGTGTTGTCGTTGTGCTTTAAATGCACGGTGGGGATCTGACCTAAGAGAAAGAATTACTTTCTGTAGGGAGATAGCTACTCTTTTTTCCTGTTTATCCCTACTATGCGTGTGTCACATCAGGATACAAATTCTAACTCAGTAAATTCATGTTGGGAGTTCTCCTTTGACACTTTTGGTGTCTAAGGAAGACATACAGTGTAAAGCCAGCACCGATCCCTGGTGTGTCTTCAATCTTTCTGCCTCAACAGTAAAACTTTGTTCAATATTCTACGTACCTTTTCAAGTAACTCCCACACCATCCATTGTCCTTCAAAGAACAGCATTAAAGAAATCACCAGTCAAAGAATAAAGAGGTAGAGAGAGAGAGAGAGAGAGAGAGAGAGAGACTTCCAAAAGCAAACACATAAACAAAAGTATCCTGTATTTTAGACCTTTAGTGGACCACTCTGTAGCACTAAGAGCTCTTGAAATCAGTGTGGAACTTTTAAATCTTCAAAGAATAGTGGATGTTATGCAGGCGAGGGACTAGAGAAGCTGAAATCTTTTGTAAGAAATAGATATAACCTTCTTCAGAAGATGAACAAAAGTTGTCCTGGGTTTTATTAAAAAGAATGCTATTTTGACTCTAGAACATTGGCTTGGGGATTTTCTCCCCCTCAAGAGATTTATATTTTTGCTAGTAGATCTTTGGTAGCGCTCCAAGTATAACTAAGGTGCTAACTAGCATTTATTTACGGTTTCATAATTTCTTCTGCTGGCATAGTTCAGACATTATATTCCCCTGTTGGGCTCTTAACAATTTTCTTGGGATGGATGAGAAAAAGCAAGAACACAAAGATCCATGGCCAGGAAATCCAATTACTACTCATTGTTGGGAAATTGGAACAAGATCACCAAAATACTCCCTGGAGCATAATGACTCCATTCTAGAGAGAATTATTTTCTTTAAAAAAGAATTGAATTACATTCCCTTTCGACTAGCTCAACGTCACAGGCAGGCAAACTGATCCTGTGGCTCCTGGGTGGCTAATGTGGTATAATATATTCCTGATACTAGACTCAACCAGCAAATACAAAACACAAGCATCATAGAAACAAAAGTGGGTGTGGTGACACTGACAGGCAAGCCCATATTCCCCTGGTGTGACTCTCAGGGCCATAGCTCAGTGGAAGAGCACTTTCTTCATATGCAGAAAGGCTGGTGTTAAGTTCCTAGCATCTCCTAATAAGCCTGAGTGAGACCCCTGCCCAATTAAAGCTATAGACAGTACATAGCCAGATGGACCAATAGTCTTGACTCAGTATGAGGCCGCTTCCTGTGTACCTCTGTTCAAACCAGTTGCTCATTTACATTGCACTCGCAGTACCCATGCAGGTAAGGCTTCAGTCAGCGTGCGGTACTTTCTTAGTGATCCCATGAAGCCACTCTATATCCCATTTATAAATGGAACACAACTGGGCAGGCCAAAGGACATCATAGCGCCTTCCTTTGTGGAGAGCACCAGAATGGAGTGGGGAAGAGGGCAGCAGCCAACTACTATAGCCGCATAGTCCAGGGTTCCGGCAAGGGTCGTAGCTCACTGGTAGAGCACCCCAGATTCAATCCATGGTATCTCCAGATAGGTCTAAGTATGTCTGAAACTCTGGGGAACTGCTAATAGGCAGTGTAGAAAATACTGGCCTGGATGGACCAGTAGTCTAACTTTATATAAGGCAACTTCCAATGTTCCTGTGCCAGAGGGTTTTAATCCCACAGACACATGAAACAAGAACCATCTTTTGCCAGCCAGGAGCACACATGTTTCATGCCAAACCATGGTTTGGTTTTAGCGTTAACATATATAGTGGGTCAGTATAAGATACATAGTTAATCAACTGGTAAAGAATCCTTCCCTTTTAAGTATATAAATTTAACTTTTAGTAATCATGTATCGTAAGATTATTTAACAATACATTTTAAATTGCAGAGTCTTTTTAAAAATAATAATAATAAAGCCCCAGTAAAATAATCTGTTAGGGAGCTATTTGATGGTGGCATCACCAAATAAAATATAAAAATCCATATATAGCTCTAATCAGCAGCAGTTTAAATGCCTCTTGTCTGCTTAAAAACAGCTTCTTGAATCTGCGGCGGCTGTAATTGGGGTTTGGATGTTTGTTTTTTTAAAGAATCATGCACCTTTTTTCAAATCTGCGTTTATTAGAATGCTTTGTTCTTTTTAAAAGGAGAACTGCAAGTGTGTGCGTGTGTGTGTGTGTCAGCAGGCGCATGTATCTGTGTGCAACCATATTGTTGTGTACATGTATTTATAGAGAGAGATGTCAGGAGACAAGGCAAGCTCTTTCGTAAATGCTTGCTGAATATTCTGCTCTGCTGATTCTTTCTCACTTGCCTCTCCCTCTGCTTTCAGCTTTTGGTTGGAATTATTCAGGCTGCAGAACTGCCTGCTTTAGATATGGGCGGTACATCTGATCCCTACGTGAAGGTTTTCCTGCTTCCTGATAAGAAGAAGAAATACGAAACAAAAGTTCACAGGAAAACTCTTAACCCTGTCTTCAATGAGCAATTTACATTCAAGGTATTCTTTTGAATAATTACATGGCACCCATTTCTTTGTTTGCTATGTATACTAAAGGTTAATCTCTTTCCCAGTCACAGAATTGCTTATGTCCTGGTTAATTGGTGACCCACGGCAACAATGGCCTTTTCTCTTTGGGAGCCATTCCAGTGATTGCCCTGCAGTGAAAAATGTAAAGGACAAAGGATTATTACCAGGAGAATAATTCAACTGTAGCCTCAGAGCTCTGCTGTTTTGCATCTTTTCATGAATCTGACCTTGAGTCTGACTGAAACTCCTGTGAGGAAGGGAGCTGTAGCATGGACTCTTTAGATTTCCGGGAAAGCTGCTTTTGCTAAAGAGCCAAAGCCCATTCCAGAAGGTGGGAGATATCTGCCATGAATGAGATGGGGTTAAATGCTGCAGACCACCATTTATGAGCAAAATGAAAAGCTGTGTGCCTTATCCACTTGGAAACAGTGCTAGGAAGCTAGTGCTAAGAGGCCTCTCCTTTTCACTCTCTATGACAGGCATGTCCATTTTGGGGGCATAATCTGGCTCATCGGTTAGTTTAATCCGGCTCCTGGGGCAGTTTATTTCCTGTGGTAAAACTTAAAAAAGCTCAACAACTTCAGTCCTAAAAGAAGCTCAACAACTCCAACCCTAAGGAAAGGTCAACAACTTTGGTTGGCCCTTTGGTTGACCCCCTAAGCCCTTCACTTCATCAGATCTGGCCCTCTATGATCTAGCAAAAATTAGTTGGTCCCCTAATAATGACAATTCCTGATTGTATATTTTGGATTTTTTCTTATGAACCAACAACTGCTTCCTTAAAAAAAAAAAAAATGAAGGCCTCTGCTGGTGGAAAGCACAATCTCCCACACTGTATTGGAGGGTCTGGCAACCTTCTGGAGGAGATTTATAGAAGGCTGTGGAGGGAAGAGAAAAATTGCTTTTTAACTCTTGTGCCAGTAAGGTCCCCCACCAGTTTGGAGACACTGCTATTTTTTTCCCCCACTCTCGGAGGAGCACATATTCCCGTTTGCTTAACTATTACTAATAACAGTACTTGCAAGTGTTCAAAACACTTCACAAGCACTACCCTAAAGCCGAAAGTTTTTCAGTGAGTTCATGGTGCAGATGAAAGACATACCAAGGCCTTGCTCATTCTCTTAGCCTCCATGCAGATCACTCTCTTAGTTTCTACCCTAATCTTTGTAGAAAATGGGTAGCCCTCTGTGCCTTTGTAGCTTTAAATTGAACATCTTCTAGACAGGCTGATAGCTGAGACTTTGACACAACTGGGGGAAGAAGTCAAGAAACATGCATGTCTAAACTGACGAAACCATGTAACACGAGTCCTGAAAGACCTGCATTGGCTTCCAGTATGCTTCCAAGCACAATTCAAAGTGTTGGTGCTGACCTTTAAAGCCCTAAAAAGCCTTGGCCCTGAAGGAGCGTCTCTATCCCCATTGTTCAGCCCGGACACTGAGGTCCAGTTCTGAGGGCCTTCAGGCGGTTCCCTCACTGAGAGAACTGAGGTTACAGGGAACAAGACAGAGGGCCCTCTCAGTAGTGGCGCCTGCCCTGTGGAATGCCCTCCCATCAGATGTCAAGGAAATAAACAACCATCTGACTTTTAGAAGACATCTGAAGGCAGCCCTGTTTAGGGAAGTTTTTCATGTTTGAAGTTTTACCGTATTTTTCCCACGATAGGACACACCGGTCCATAGGACGCACCTAGATTTGGGGGGGAAATAAAGGGGAAAAATTTATTCCCCCCCCCCAGGCGCGGGGCTGGGGCGGGGGAAGCCCGAGCTTCCCCCTCCCCCAGAACGGGACCCAGAGCCATGCCGAAGCTGCGCGCAGCTTTCGCATCGCTCTGGGAGCTTGCGGGGCTGGGGGAGGAGGAAGCCCTCCGCCAGCCTCCAAACCATGTCGGGAGACAGCGGGATGGCGCGCTGCGCCTCTCCCGCTGTCCCCCGAGTTTGCGGGGCTGGCGACGGGGAGGAGCAGGCTTCTCCCCGTCGCCAGCCTTCTAGCCAAGTCGGGGGACAGCAGGAAGGGCGCGCTGTGCCTCTCCCGCTGTCCCCCGAGTTTGCAGGGCTGGCGACGGGGAGGAGCAGGATTCTCCCCCCCGCCAGCCTTCTAGCCAAGTCGGGGGACAGCGGGATGGCGCGCTGCGCCTCTCCCGCTGTCTCCCGAGTTTGCGGGGCTGGCGACGGGGAGGAGCAGGCTTCTCCCCCCCGCCAGCCTTCTAGCCAAGTCGGGGGACAGCAGGAAGGGCGCGCTGCGCCTCTCCCGCTGTCCCCCGAGTTTGCGGGGCTGGCGACGGGGAGGAGCAGGCTTCTCCCCGTCGCCAGCCTTCTAGCCAAGTCGGGGGACAGCAGGAAGGGCGCGCTGCGCCTCTCCCGCTGTCCCTCGAGTTTGCGGGGCTGGCGACGGGGAGGAGCAGGCTTCTCCCCGTCGCCAGCCTTCTAGCCAAGTCCGGGGACAGCGGGATGGCGTGCTGCGCCTCTCCCGCTGTCTCCCGAGTTTGCGGGGCTGGCGACGGGGAGGAGCAGGCTTCTCCCCCCCCCCCCGCCAGCCTTCTAGCCAAGTCGGGGGACAGCAGGAAGGGCGCGCTGCGCCTCTCCCGCTGTCCCCTGAGCTTGTGGGGCTGGCGGTGGGGCTCTCCTGAAGCCTGGAGAGCTAGAGGGGTCGGTGCGCACCGACCCCTCTCGCTCTCCAGGCTTCAGCGAAAGCCTGCATTCGCACCATAGGACGCACACACATTTCCCCTTCATTTTTGGAGGGGGAAAAGTGCGTCCTATAGTGCGAAAAATACGGTATATTGTTTTTAATGTTCTGTTGAAAGCCACCCAGAGTGGCTGGGGAAACCCACCCAGATGGGCAGGGTAGAAATAATAAATTCTTATTCTTATTCTTATTAATGTTTTCAGTAGGATGCGAGAACAGTTATATGCATATTTATTCATAAATTGGTCCTGCTGTGTTCAGTGGGGCTTACTTCCTAGTGAAGTTGTTTGGGATTGCAGAAAAAAGAAAAGAAAAACAGAATGAAAAATTGAGTCTGGAACACATGCAGTTTCTTTGGGTGGGGAGGGACACTGTAAATGAAGTTTGGTTCTCTTTTTCCTCTGATCCTTTCACCTAAAGGAATTATCTTGTCATTATGTCATGTTCATTCAAACACCTAAACATGAGTGGAGATGGAGAGAGGGAATCAAGACATATATTAGAGTGGTGTGCAATGCTGTCCAAAAAATTCAGAACCAAACTCAGAACCAAGTTTCCAGCAATATAACAGCAGCACAGCTGAACATCCTTTGAAGGGTTTTCGTCTGAAATGTTCACTGCACTTCAATCGCTATAGGCCTTTCCCTTGGTATACTTAGTCTTATAATGACAGCTCCAGTTTGAAAGCAGGGACAATAAGAGATTGAGGCTATGTAATCACTCAACAAGAAAGATATCCCTAGAGGCCCCCGACACTACTGCAGACATAAGCCGTTTTCTCTTGAAGATGTTCATAAAAATAATCCATTTTTTCCCCTTTGGTGTGGGGAGGGAGAAGAAACTCTTTTTACTGAGTTTTTCCTTTGAGTTTATTTAAAATGAAGCGAAACAGTAACTTTTAAGATTCAGGTGCCCAAAGCAAAAGGCAATGGTAAACATCTCCAATGGCCTGGTGCACACATTATGCTCAGCCCAAACCACAAGAGACTACCAGAGATGAATCTGTGACCACTTTGCTCCTGTCTAGTCATTCTATTGCAGTGCTAAGCCAAGCCATAGTTTGGTTTAGCATCTTGTCAAAAACCTGGGCTCATGGTTTAGCTCTCCTGGACAAGCCACAAGCCATATACCACGAGACAAACCATAGTTATAGTCCATAGTTAGTTTGGGGAAAACTAATCCATGAACCTGGGTTCTATGGCTTAGCATAGTGCAATGCAGCGGCAGAGTGACCCAGGAGGAGCAGAGCAGCTGTGATCTCCTTTCCAGGAGTCTGCATGCTCACACATTCATATTGAGCTATAGTTTGGTCTAGTGTGGTAGGCAAACCAAAGTCTTATGGCGTAAGAGATAAAATAAACTGAATCAGTCAAGGCACCTACTGAGCGCCACACAATTATCGCATTTCACCAAACAATGCAATATTCTTACAGTAGCTCCATTTTATTGAATAAAGATCTCAATGGATTAAATCCATTGATATTTTGGGTGCTCATACAGGAACTCATACAGGAGTCTGTGCTTTGTCTTTTATTTCAGCCATGGACACACAGAGACCTTTCCCACATATACAAGATATTAAGGCTGCAATCATCTAAACACCCTGGCATATTGTGAAAATCCAGACACAAAAGTTGTTGAGCAAAGTTGCTGAGCTTTTTTGGCAAAATCACAAACGCATTTTGTGATTTTTAAGGGAAATCACAAAAAATGACTCTGCCAACATGGGTTGCCATACGTCCAGATTTTCCCAAACATTTTTTTAGCGATTTCTGCCCAGACACTGCTTCTGACTGCAATATTCCAGCTATTTCCAGGAAATTCCGGACATATGGCAACACTGCTTAATGATACTTACTTAGGGTTGCACTGTAAGCAACCCCTATTCTTACTGATGTTCTGTGGTGCTTTGGATCATGCCCACCCATCTTGAACATTCATATTTTGTTACCCAGAAATGTCCATTAATATTTGTCACGTTCCATGTCATGGCTAATGAGTTCAGGGGTGACGCACCATAAAACGTATCTTGTTGTCATCTTCTAGCAAGCAACTATGAGAATTTTCACTGTGTGCATAATAGAAACGCACATTCTGTGTCAGATCTCTTTAGTCTTCTGCATTAGTTGTTACAGAAGTAGCCACGTCGTATTTTGGGCCACTCATACATTTCTCCTGAGTCACAAATAGGATTTCCTTTTTGCTCTTATCTCCTTAAAGGGTTTTTTAAAAAAATAAAAGTGATTCCTCAGCTTCTCAGATGATAGAACTGCTTTTAATTAATACATTTATGATCATACATATTGAAAGCTGAAGTACTAAAAGGAATTTCACCCCTGGGTTTATATCTTGACTTAAGAGTGCCAGGAGAATGTGATTCTTTTTGAACCATCAGCATCTGAAAAGTGAAGTGCAATTCAGAATAAAGTGTTCAGCCAGGAGGGAACCTTCAAACACTTCTGTGATGCCTCTGGAGGCTGAAGATTTCTATATCTGCAGCCTGTGTGATTTCTGGCCTGTTGTCATAGGTCATCAAAGTAAAAAATCTACCACAAGAGTTCTGTGCCTATGTTAATCACATGCACTGTGTCAAACGCACAGAAGGGCTTCATGAGCACCCACCTGAGTCCCTGGATAAAAAGGCAGGTGGCAGTACAGCTGAAACTCACCCACATGAATGCTGTAGTTATAATTTATGGTCATTGCAGTAATGTTGGGGGACTCCCATTTGGCCATATGGTTGATAATTAGATGGGCTTTACTGCGCAACCCTATACATGTCTACTAAGAAGTAAGTCCTACTGAGTTCTGCAGGGCTTATTTCCAGGATTGCAGCATAAGCTGTAATATTGTGAACAGATACGATATGATACGATACGATACAATACGATATGATACGATACTCTTTATTGTCATTCTCCCATACAGAACAACGAAATTGAAAAATAAAATCTACATAACACATTCAAAACCAACAGGCCTGCTATCCCAACCTGGTTAGCCCCCTAAAAACTCTGATACCCCATTTTTAAAATACAATATACTCCCATAGAAACTCCTTACACTGTGTTTAAAACTAAACTCGCATTTGGATGGAAACTATTTCTCAGGCGGCTAGTCCTAGTCTTTACAATATGGTGGCTGGCAATGATAAAAGTAAAAATTATTTGTGTTAGCAGATCTGCAAAATTATTATCATGCAAGTGGGACCTGTAACAGAACAGTTACAGTGTGGAGTGCTTCTGTTTAGGGTCCCAGCCACTGCATTCAATCCCCACATTAAAAACTGTCAGTGTTCTGCACATGCCGAGCATGCTCAGTTCTTACAGGGCTGGGGGTTTTTTGGGGGGGTGTTTAGTTAAGTTTCTTCCTAATTATTTTGGCACTTCTCCGTACCTTGAGGTTCTTCTGAGCATGTCTCACACTTGTGACTGAATGGTGTCAGCTTGGCTACGGCAGTAGTGTCCCTTGCAGCCTGAACTTCTGAAATAAACAGATCAGGCCAATGGTCAGTGGCCAACCAGGTGCCTGTGGAAAGCCTGCAAGCTGGACAACACACATTCTGCCCACCTGTGATTCCCAGCAACTGGTATCCAGGTGCATAATACCTCTGATATTTGAGGCAGAATACTGCTTCCATGTCTAGTAGCCGTTGTCCTTCCTAATTTGTCCAGTCCTCTTTTAAAGCTATCCAAGTTGCTTTGTACCGCACCTCGGCACGTAAATCTATAAAAAGGTAAAAGTTTATACAGTACAAACAGTCTTCAGGGAGGCTGCTTTAATGTTCTGTTCAGATACTCTTAAAAGAAAATGTAACAACGATGACCCCAAAAGTCACCAGTGAAGTGTGAAGCTTTTCCCACCTCTTTATAATCAAGCATATGGCTTAAAAATAGGGATAAATTAGGACGGCTGTGCATCCTACTTTAGAAGGAACACTTCTCTGTTCGAGGGCTCTTTGATCTAAGTCCAGTTTAAAGATAAAGAAGCATGAGAAGGGGAAACAAGCAGGCAGCACAGTTAGCACCGGGATAGGAGACTGAGCAAGCATGCAGATCATACAGTCTTCTCCACTATGTTGAGAAGTATTGCATTTCTATTTCGTTTATAGTAATTATTTCTGAATGTGAATCTATACATATAAATTAGCATACACAAATTGTATGCAGATCTTTATCTTCTTTTGTCCTCTTTTTTGGGTGATGCATTAAATGACCCCTTCGGATCAGCATTATGCTACTGTCGTATAACGTCAGGATACAAGTTAACGGGTGCTGTACTCCCCTGCCCCCTTTTGCCTTAACGGATGTGTCTTTTAACCTGAAAATTTCTTCACAACTTTTCAGGAACTAGCACGATGAGAGGAGGGTCAACGAAACACAGGTCCTTTTGAGAAGAAATGAAAGTTAGATGTTTGCAAAGGACCAAGGCAGATTGAAATGTCCAGCCATTTCACTTCACTTTAATTCCCCTCCCCTTTAAAGAAACTTGAGTAACAGTGAGAGAGAGATTTACAGGCACATATGGAAGCATTTGTATTTGGAAATATTAATGATAAGGGGTTTATTAAAAACGGCCAGGCCAACGGGGGTGGGGTTTTGTGTTATATTTCAAGCCAACTAAAGAAGTGATACTTCAGCTGCATCACTTCCCATGAATATGAAAAAAACCATGACTAATGATCCTCTTCCTAACCTAAAGCATCTGCCCATAACACATCAGAACAGGTGGAAAATTAGCCAGAGCCTGGCCTTCTGCTGCCAACATTTATAGCAATGTATCATGCTGTAGGATGAGCTTCAATATCCATTTGATGAAACACAGAATCCTGATATGGGGGGCTGTAAAAGAATAAAGCCGCTTTCAGGTTGCTTCCCTATGACCACTTACTTGGGATTAAGCCCTATTGAGCTCAGTGGGACTTACCTCTCAGTAGGCAAGGAGAGGATTGTGCTGGAAGAAAACTGCCTAGTCTCTAATTTCTCTGTGTCAGACATTGAAAGCCAGTGCTTTTCCATCAGTCTGTAGGCTGCTGTTTTTTTGGAAAGTGACAGCATGATTTATTGAGAGAAGCATTCTGCAGTATCGAAAACTCATGTATCTGTGGGGCAAATAATTGGTCTTTAGTTTCACGTTGGAGTTGTAACTTTAAGAACTCAGGGCAAATGCTGCAGAGTGATGAGCAAGCTACCACATTGTTCTGTAGAATGCTCTAGTCTGCTATTACAAACCAGGGCATCAGATGACTCTCCCAGAAAATGTGTGTCATATTTTTCCCCTAGTTCAATATAAAGGGAATGACAGCTGATAAAACAAAGAAATGGATTTGCATTGCAGTGAAAGCATATTTACTGCATAGGCTACAATACCTGGCATTTTCTCATTCTCTGATTTTATTTTTGTTTTATTTTTTGTAAAAAATAATAATACTACAGGTGCCGTATTCTGAACTGGGAGGAAAAACCTTAGTGATGGCAGTATATGACTTTGACCGCTTCTCCAAACATGATATCATTGGGGAGTACAAGGTGGCCATGAACACTGTGGATTTTGGTCATGTGACTGAGGAGTGGCGGGATTTGCAAAGTGCTGAAAAAGAAGAGGTAAGTAAAGCATATCTATTGTTGGCATTCGTTAAACCTCAAAAGAGTAGTGGGCAGAATCTGTTTTTACTCCTGTTAATCTGAGGGAATAAAGTAGCTCATAAACACTTAGAAAATATTCTGCTAGAATAAATTAAAACAACAACAATTTTGAGAGCTGTTTGGTATTCTTGTTTTATTTATTTTCTCATTGCATACTTCTTGCACCTTTGTAACACTAAAACCACACTGTCCTCCGCCCTCAGTAACCAAATAATACTGAGGGATATGGATAGGTGAGAGAAGAAAGGCAAAAGCTTTTTGCAGGATGTTTGGGTGAAGGAAAAGCTTACCATAGGTCAGAGACCTACAGGTTTGGAGGAGATTGTGCCATTTTGATTTTGGGAGGAATCTAATTATGAACACTGATTTGATGTGTCACTACTCACTTGTAGGCAGTATCACAAAACCTGAGGCTGGTGATGCAAAACTAGTACAAAACTATTGCATAATTTTTTGTAGGGGAGGAACCAGGTTTAGGGGTTCATAGTTAATGGTGCTTTTGCCTCTCTGTCCAGCCCTCTAGCAACCACAAAAGGGCTTGTGCTTTCTCAGGTGGCTTCCAGATTACTGTTGAGTATTCATCCTGCTATGTTGACCTAAGGTTTGAAGGAAGGATAGACAAAAGTTGGCTATTTAATGAGCATTCTTTCTGGTTCATTTGTGTGAAGCAAATGTTAACCCATGCATTCCCATGCACTTTCCTGTTTGCTTTGTTATTATTACTCTTGCAAAAGTCTGATGGAGCAGGGTGGGGGAGAGAAACAGGTTTGTTGTGCAAGAGCACCAAAATTAACTTTAATTGCTCAACTTGAATTTGCGAGTATGTGATTGAATGCCACCTCAAAATTAGAGAAAGGCTGGAAGCTCCCTTGCATGGAGATTTGTTTAAATAAAAAGCAGGCATTTCTCCTGCTGGTTCTTATCTCGTCCATACCTCCCTGCACATAGACATAACCCTTTCTCTCTCCCAAGCCCTGCATGCTTGCCACAGGACTTGGAAAAGAGGCAAATTTTTGTCACTCCTGCAGCTGTTTGGAGAAGATTTTCTTAAAAGAAAGCAGCAGGGAGACTGCTGCTTTTTCTTATCTTCTCCATACCACAATACAAACAAGAGAAACCCCTATTCTCTTCTGAAAACCATCTGAACATGCTAGAAGGATGGGGGATGAAGGTGGAACTCATAGCTGTCAAGCGTCCCTTATTTGGCAGGACAGTCCCTTATCGCAGCGCCATGTCCCGCTGCTGTCCCTTATTGATGATGTCCCTTAAATAAGCTACTGAAAGTAATGGGGCCCTTTCTATGTCCAGCTGTCCTTTGTCAACAACAAATTATTGCTGTTTTTTTGTGTTGAATATATACTATATGGTAATTTATGGACCTAATAGGTATCTAAAGCCATTTGCACGCAACAAAATATGTATTTCATCAAAGTAACTGTTGATCCCTTATTTTGGCTGCTGATCCCTTATTTTCGAGGCTGCTGGTCCCTTATTTTCAAATCTGTAAGCTGACAGCTATGGATGGAACTGGGGGTAGAATTAGGAGCAAAGGTAGAGAGAGGCCGGGCTTTTAAAGCAAACTAACATTTGTAGACGCCCTGGCTGCAATATTTGGAGCCTATACAGCATGACCATTACCCAGAAGCAAGATTGCTGGGCACAAGAGTGATAACGAACATACATACATACATACATACATACATACATACATACTGTCAGAAGGGAGTGTGGTTGCTCACGAAGATAAGAGCCAGGACTCCAGCCTGTCTTTTCAGGTTTTATTGAGTGCAAAACTTATGTACAGAGCAGGAGTTCCAAAACCATGTCTGCCTTAATCGCTAGCAGAATCTGGAAATGCCTTCTTCCTATTTCCCCTCCAGCATAGAAAACCGGGGAAACCCCCGGTTTTCTATGCTGGAAACCGGGGAACACTATGCAACGGAAGCTGCACATTCTCTTCCCTGGTAGCAATGTTTTGGCTCCCCTTTCTCTCGTCTTCCGTGTCTCCTGAAAACTCCCCCTCCTGGACTCTGACGAAGTGCAGCTGCTCAACTGAGGAGGGGGCTCTCTGTACTTTCCTGTCTCTCCCCCCTCCCCTGCAAGCAGATTCCTGACACATACATACATACATAATTTTATTTGTATGCCACTGTTCCACAGTTCAAACCGTGTTCAATGTGTCTTACAACATAACAAAAGTAGTCAAAACAAAACATTTAAAAATACACAACCAAACAAAACAATTTGCACATAAATCACAACATATAATAAAGATACAGAAAGCCAACAGCAACAACCCATTACCCAACAACACCCCCAGACAACACTCCAGCCCAGGAGTCTGTTCAGCAGTCTTAGCTTACAGGTTACAGGGATCCAGGCAGAGGGCCTTCTTGGTAGTGGCACCCGCCCTGTGGAATGCCCTCCCACCAGATGTCAAAGAGAACAACAACTACCAGACTTTTAGAAGACATCTGAAGGCAGCCTTGTTTAGGGAAGCTTTTAATGTTTGATAGATTACTTTATTTTACTATTTTGTTGGAAGCCACCCAGAGTGGCTGGGGAAGCCCAGCCAGATGGGCGGGGGTATAAATATTTTTTTAAATTATTATTATTATTGGCTTCCATAGCTGGAGTTAGGGCCCAGCCCTCCCAGGCCAGGTGAGAAAAGGCCTGCAAGGCAGGGAGCAGGAGGTACACTGGGACACTTTCTCACTCAATTCTGTTTCGTCTGAATTTCTCAAAACATGCACCAGGGAGATTTTTTACCATTTTATAGAATATGGGATGTTCAATGGGGTAGTCTCTAAAAGCAAACGTAACCAAGAGGCTCGTGACACCAGTTAAAGGCAAATGATTTGGGCCATGCACCTTAGTGTGTCACAGGAACATAGTACCATATAAAGATTAAGGGGGAATAATATGGCATGGAATAAGTCAAAGAAGAAATAACTCAGGGGTCCCCAAAGTGGTGCCCACGGGTACAGATGCAGATGCAAGAAGCCTTCCCTGGTGCTCACAGGGCCCGCTCTCAAAATTAGGCTTCAAATAAGCATTCTGTTGTAGCCAATAGGATAGGTTGCAACCTTTGCTTGGCTGTGCAGAGTGGGGTGATTCTCACAACAGTCTCTCCAGTTTGCAAAGCTATGGGACCCCTGGACTGCAGATTTTGAGCTTTCCCTTTGGAATGTGCCTTACTGCTTTGAAAGGTTGGTCAGTATTATTACGCTTGTGCTGCAGTTGGGGTGAGGAGGCTGTGGCTTAGAGAGAGGGGCTGGCTTAAAGACAGCCTGCAGCTTTGCAGCAGAGGCCGGATTTGAACTGAGGATTTCCTGACGAGCTCTGCCCCTTAGCTACTATGCTACACGTGGAGCTTCAGCTGAAATCCTGTATGCAGTTACATGGGCTTAAGTTCCCTTTGAACTTAATGAGGTGTGCTTCTGAGCAGACCTGTGTAGGATTGCACTGCCAGAAGGCTAATGCTGCAGTATACATGGTTATTCCTCTTTGTCAAAACCCGTGTTCATTTGACATAATAAAAGCACAGGGCTCTTCATGGTTCCGATTGTTTTGCTGGTCCCGGTCATGTTCTTTGGTATAGCGTCTTGCCGTGCCAATGAACACCTGTGCATTAAAGTGTAAGTCACATACACTGTAGACTTATGAGTCATAGCTTCATTCCAGCAATGATAAGAACAGGAGAGGGTTTCCACTGCAAATAATAATAATAATAATAATAATAATAATAATAATAATCCTGACTGCAGTCAGTGCAGAAGTATAGCTCTGCATCTTCTATTATGTTTAGAAATCTTTCTTGTTTCAGAAAATGACATGCCTGTTGGATGATTGTATTCATGCAATAAATGTTTTCCATGATAAATGAAGTAAGCCTTCAATGTTGTTGTTTTTTGTTTCTTAGCATCTTTCTGATTATGTGCTTGACGCACTCAAGTGAGCAACCAATAAATGTGGGGAATTGCCATTGTTTAGTGATTAACTGGAAAGTTAGATGAGGTTTGTTTTTTCTTTATGCCTGATAAATTATTTTCTTGAAAGCAAGTGTGCTATGTTAGAAAAATTAGCATTACTTTGAGAAGAAAACTTACTTTTAAAAAATGAGGTGAAACTTCATAGTTTTGATTTCGTCTTGCAGTTTAGCACATATGCAATATTTTGTGATCTTCAGGACTGATGTAAACCTTGCCCTGTTGCTGCTATTTTGAGATTGTTTCAGTCTGCACACTTCACCTCCAATAATTCAGAGCCTGCAGCAGACCCCATCTCATGCCGAATATGTTCTGCTGCTAGCCCTTCATGCTTCGGCTCCTTGTGTATCTTTCATAGAATTGCAGAGTTGGAAGGGACCCTAAGGGTCATCTAGTCCAAACCTGTGTGCAGCAGTCTCAACTAAAGCATCCATAACAGATGGCCATCCAACCTCTGCTTACAAACCTCCTTGGAAGGAGAATCCATCACCTTCCAAGGGAGTCCATTCCACTGTCAAACAGCTCTTACCATCAGAAAGTTCTTCCTGATGTTTAGGTGGAATCTCCTTTCTTGTAATTTGAACCCATTGGTTGAAACAAGCTAGCTCCACATTCTATATGACAATTGAAGATGGCGTTCTTATCTCCTCTCAGCCTCCCCTTTACCAGGCTAAACATACCCAATTCATTCAACCACTCCTCATAAGGCTTGGTTTCAACTTGATCGCCCTACTCTGCACATGTTCCAGCTTGTCAACATCCTTCTTAAACTGTGGTACCCAGAAATGGTCACAGTACTCCATTTGTGGTCTGGCCAAGGCAGAATAGAGCTATTACTTCCCTTGATCTAGACACCATTGTTCTGTTTATACAGCCTCGAACAGCATTAGCTTTTGTTTTTTCCTTTTTCCTTTTTTGCTGTTTTGCTGTAACCATCACACTGTTGACACATGTTAAGCTTGCGGTCTACTAGATCCTTTTCACATGTAGTACTGGCAATCCAGGTGCCCCCTCCATCTTATATTTGTGCAGCTGGTTCTTTCTGCCTAAATGTAGAACCTTACATTTGTCCCTGTTGAAATTCATTTTAATAGTTTTGGCCCAGTTCTCCAATCTGTTAAGGCCATATTGAATCCTGTTTCTGTCTTCTGTGGCATTGGCTACCCATCCCAGTTTGGTGTCATTTGCACCCCATCAATACCTTCATCCAAGTCATTTATAAAGACGTTGAATGACAATGGGCCCAGAACCATTAGTGAGCACTCTTTGGGTTTGGTCAGTCAACTAGCTATAAATCCACCTAATAGTTAGTTACCTCATCCTGCCCATATTTTACCAGCTTTTCCACAAGAATATCATAGGGCACACTGCAATGTTATCAGTTAAACGGTCTAGACAAATATGTGTTGCTATGTAGAGAATTCTACTTTAGGGCACGTTATTGTAATATAGATGTTTCTCCTTTGAGTCTGCGGCTTAGAAATCTTATGTATTTCAGCTATGGAAGTTCTGCTGCGATTTTCCCTATCTGTGCTGAATTGTCTCTGGTTCATGGCTTGCATAGTAGATGGCAAGACTTTATTGTAACGCTTCAATATCCTAAAGATACCAAGCAAAACACAGCAAAACTGGAAACAGGGTTTAATTAGACCAGATGTGCATTGAGGGGCACATGCTTGTCTTGTTAGTGCTCATGGTACCACGACCTGCCCCACTAATTCCAGAAAAAAGCATGATTAAAATAGACTTAAAATCCTAAGCAACTGGATCCCATCCAAAATGGTACAACAAGTGTAATTATGTTTAATTACTGCTAAGACATTTTTAAAAAACAGACTTATCTTTATTTTAATTGCAGAATGTAACATTTGTCACAGAAAGCCAAATTTGTAGGCAGTCTGTTCAGTTATAATAATACAAATTGTTATGACAAGTTTTCACTTAAATTTTTTTAAAAAAAAACTTTTTGCTGATAGAGAATCATAAGAAAGCTGGCAATTAATGATGGGGAAATTAATCCTTGAAATAGTTTGGTTGTGACCCCTGAGGGTGGAAGCATATTTTAGCTTCCATTAATGATGGTCATGACCACTTGCTTAATCACCTAAACTGACCTTAGTCCATCTTCTCTCTTAAGTCTTTATCTTAACTGCTCTTTACACAGAATTCTGTTGTTGTACATAATAACGCAGAGTTTTAATGAGCGGCTGTGGAACAGGAAGACGCATCTGACAAGCTGTTGCCCTCTTCATTGCACTAACTAAAAATTCAGTCTGTTTCCCAGCCCTCTCTCCTTAAAAGGGTCAGGGATAAAATCAAAGGATGGGGTTTTAATGAGACATGAGAGGCTTCCTTCTGTATCTCGTGACCCAAGCAAATTTAAAAACCAGCTTCATGACTTTTCCCCATTTCCCTACAGAACAGCCGATTAATAAGTCAATGTTGGTGAAGCACTTTAAAAGATAAGAAGTGCTGTGTAAAGTATTTGTTAGGCTTTGCGAGAGCTTGAAAGAACATCTCCAGTCTGTAGGATGGCTGGTGAAAATTGTATAGGAGAGATCACATGAGCTACAAGTCAGGACAACATCTTTCTAACCTTCCTCCATTCAGCCTTGTTAATGTTATACATAATTGCTATGTGTGTTGCATAGCTTCAGGGAGAGTCAGACTCCCTGAAGCTAGGCAAAGAATTGATGAAAATGGAGCAGGAGAAAGACAGCAGTTCACTAGTGGATGGCAGATTAAGCAGCAGGCTGGAAAAAGCTTGAATGAGGGAGCTGTGGGAGAAAGGGACCAAGAAAAAAACAAATTAGGAGAGAACAGTCTTGTTTAACTTTTTACTTTTCTTATTTATGTATGGGCAGATGCTAACCCACCCCAAGAACTTCAGGCGAGGTAATGAAATCCATTTGTTATGTAGGTAAAGCATCAAACCACAGGAAGGCTACCCCACTTTTGCAAACTAAAGCAATGCTCTGCATTGTGGAACTTTGTGTTTGCCTTTTGCATTTCCTACATCAGGACTTGCTTTCACAGCAGGTGTGATAAACCTGTGGCTCTCCAGATGCTATTGAACTACAGCTCCCATCATCCTTGGCTATCAATCATGCTTGTTGGGGCTCTTGAGGATTTTAGTTCAGCAACATCTGAAGAGCCACAGGTTCTTCATAGAATCATAGCATTGCAGAGATTGAAGGGACACCGAGGGCCTTCTAGTCCAACCCCCTACAATGCAAGAATATCAACTAAAGTATCCATGACAGATGGCTATCCAGCCTCTGCTTGAAAGCCTCCAAGTAGGAGGAGAGTCCACCATCTTCCAAGGAAGACCATTCCACTGTTGAACAGCTCTTGTCAACAGAAACCAAGCTTGTGTTTTAGCAAGTGAAGACTTAAATCCAACCTTGAACTATGTGATTACTGACTGGTATGTTCTTGTGACACTCACACACCCCTTTGTATTCTCCACCATGACAAGGAAGAAACATTAGCAAAGTTCAAGAACTCATTCTTGCCTATCAAAAACACTTGGACCAACAAAGGGTTGGGTCTTGGGGAAGAATTTCATGCGCCAGGTAGAGAGGCTGGGAAAGCTGCATTTCACTTTTACCACCACAGAGTTTCTCATTATTCTTTTTTATTATACTGTACAAAATTTAAACAATCACACAGGCCCTCGATTTGTTGCAAACTTTTTTATTGTGAAGTGAATGATCCAGCAGGAAGCTTATTCTTCTGGGCCTTATACAGGAGAATTTCTCCCTGGATGATGCCAAAAAGCAATGGAGGGAAAAATATGCATTTCTGAAAAGGTTATAGACAAAGAGTTGGGAGGAGCAGCCTGAGAAAAAAGAAAGCTTAGTCATTTTCTTTGCATTCCTCCTGCCAGTTTTTAAATGCCAATTTAGACCATGTCAGATTACCATAGTAACCACTTAGCCTCTTTTCAGATCTTGTTGTATTTTCACTTTAGTTTAACTACTTGCTGAACTGACATTTAAAGCACTTTGTATCGTAGCTATGATAGACAGAACGTATTTATTAAACAAAAAGAAATGAACGTCTTGCACAAAGCACAGTAATGAAAAGTGTAGCAATTGGATTCCCATTGTAAATTGCTTTAATAGCCTTAGACAGGCTGTATGGTGCTAAGGAAATACTTAATAGTGAATACCCTTCAGTGAATTGAGAATGTGCACTTTATAATGAGAAGACAGTTTTTCAGTCATAATTTATCCAAGGTGGTTTAGTACAGTGGTGCCTCGCAAGACGAAATTAATTCGTTCCGCAAGTTTTTTCTTCTTGCGAGTTTTTCGTCTTGCGAAGCACGGTTTCCCATAGGAATGCATTGAAAATCAATTAATGCGTTCCTATGGAGACCGCCTTCAGACCAGGTCCGGGGACAGTCTGTCCCCGGACCTCTTCTGAAGGCTGGCGGGGGGAGAAGGACTTTTCTCCCCACCGCCAGCCTTCAGAACAGCCTTCTGAAGGCTGGCGGTGGGAAGAAAAGCCCTTCTCCCGCCGCCAGCCTTCAGAAGAGTTCCCGCAGGGCTGCCTAGGCTGTGGATAGCAGCCTGCTGCCCGGCGCGAGGGGCACTCTGAAGCAGAGCGCCCCTCGCACGGGGCAGACATCTGCAGCTTGGGGAGCCCTGCAGGAGTTCCCTGCAGGGCTCTCCAAGCTGCGGATAGCAGCCTGCTGCCCTGCGCGAGGGGCGCTCTGCTTCAGAGCGCCCCTCGCGCGGGGCAGACATTTGCAGCTTGGGGAGCCCTGCAGGACTTCCCCGCAGGGCTCTCCAAGCTGCGGATAGCAGCCTGCTGCCCCACACGAGGGGCACTCTTAAGCAGAGCGCCCCTGTCGCGGGGCAGACATTCGCAGCTTGGGGAGCCCTGCAGGACTTCCCCGCACGAGGGGCGCTCTTAAGCAGAGCGCCCCTCACGCGGGGCAGACATTCGCAGCTTGGGGAGCCCTGCAGGACTTCCCCGCAGGGCTCTCCAAGCTGCGGATAGCAGCCTGCTGCCCCGCGTGAGGGGCGCTCTTAAGCAGAGCGCCCCTCGCGCGGGGCAGACATCTGCAGCTTGGGGAGCCCTGCAGGAGTTCCCCGCAGGGCTCTCCAAGCTGCGGATAGCAGCCTGCTGCCCCGCGCGAGGGGCGCTCTGCTGCGCGCCTTCTCCTCTGTTCCCGGACCTGTCCTGAAGGCTTGCGGTGGGAGGAGGGCTTTCCTCCCCACCGCCAAAATTCAGAATGCTGTTCTGAATGTTGGCGGTGGGGAGGAAAAACCCTCCTCCCACCGCAAGCCCTGGGAACAGAGGAGAAGCGCTGCGCGCCTTCTACTCTGTTCCTGGCCCTCCCACCGCAAGCCTTCAGGACAGGTCCGGGAACAGAGGAGAAGGCACGCTGCGCTTCCCCGCTGTCCCCGGAGATTTCCCTATGGGCTTTCGTCTTGCGAAGCAAGCCCATAGGGAAATTCGTCTTGCGAAGCCGCTAAAAATCGGAAAACCCTTTCGTCTTGCGGGTTTTTCGTTTAGCGAGGCATTCGTCTTGCGGGGCACCACTGTAATAAAAAAGACACATTACTTCATAAGAACGTAAGAAAGGCTTTGCCAGATCAAATCAAAGTATATCCAGGGTTCTGTTTCCAACATGGGTAGGCAGATGGCTTTGGAAGCTCATAAGAAGAATCTGAAATCAATGGACTGTCCTAAGATTTTCTCATCTGATATATTTAGAGGTTTATATTTAGAAGTTTCTTATACTGTATAACCGTTATTAGGTACATCCACAATTAATTGGTCCACTATCTAAGCTAGTAGCAATTGCCACCCATTGAAGATGTGAGTTTCTCCTTCCAGTCAGCTTTATTAGGGTGATCCCAAGTTCCAATATTATGAGGAAGGCTAGAAAATATTTATGTACTTTCACCACATTTTTACAATCTCTTTTCAAATTTCCTTAAGTTAAACCATTTTTTTTTTTTGGTCAATGATGTCCAGATGTTTTAACCTCCAACATGTAGACCACTTGAAACAATGTATGACTATCATAAGACTACATTTATTAAACTGGTAACGAGAAGAAAATATTTAGCAGCCCATTATGAAGATCCTGTGTGTATGTGTATATATGAGACAGAACACACATGTGTACATGCACACACATGCTTATATATACACATCTTTGGAGAGAGAGGGTACACATATCTGTATAAGTTCTGGGAAAAGAACGGATGTGTATGGGTGATGATTCAAGGGGAGAGAGACTGTGTATGGTTGAAGATCATGGAAAAGAAAAGGTGTGTATGTGTGTTTTTAGTAGCTAGTATGGAAATATGGAGTGCATGCATGTGTGTCTCTGGCTGACAATTTGAGGAAGGAAGGAGCTATGTGAGAGTTGGCTGTGTCAGACTATGCCCCTTGGTGTGAATAAAATTTAGTAGAACATGGTGGTATCTCAAGCAAAAGGCCACGGTTCAATATCACGACAGGAAATGCAAAAGGAATGTTAGAAACCAAGACAGAAGTGCCGGCATTATAACAGGAAAAATTAATGGAACAACTCCCACATCTGAATTCTCCCTTCCTATTGCAAACTGCTTTGGGTGTCTGGGGTTTTGCAAACCCCACTGAACAGCCGATCATAGCACTTGCAAAGCCCAATGCACAGGGTTTTACGCAGGACTCTTCAGGCACTACTGATCAGCTGGTGCACTTTGAAACCCCCTTTCAGCCTAGCCACACCTTCACCTACCTCTGCAGGCGAGTTTTGCTTGACTGAAAGAGTCTCGCAGGCCAATGGGAAGGCTGGAGGTTCACCACCCCACCTTAAAAAAAATATTGTGGTCTAGAAGTGCTTTCAAAGTGACTAATAAATCGGATGGGAGTTGAAGGATAAAAAGGTTGAGGACAGTGCAGGAGGAGAACGATCTGGACAAGGAGGAAATAGGGAAGAAGGGAAGTAGAGAGATGAGACCAGAGAGCAGGCATTCCAGTCTCCCAGCATCACTGCAGCTTATTATATTGCTGTGTCACTTCAGTGTACGTCTTGTATATGTAACATTATTATTCTAATTTCCTATTGTGCCAACTATTTCCTCAGTGGAGCTTTTCTTTTTGTCTCATCTGAAGATGTTACGGGATGTCACAACAGCTGGTTGTGCAAATGATTGGCAAATCTGCCTTCCTTTCAAAAGCCTTAAAGCGTAATAATTTATGTGGCTCCTCTGAAGGCGTATGCGTTACCACCACAAGTAGGTGGGTACACCTCATGCATCTTCCATGGTAGGAAGATAAGGAAGTCCTTGGGGTGTTGCGGTGACAGTGGGAGAAAAAATGATGGATGCCCATAGGACTGTTTCTGCTTCTGTTCCGAAGCTGTACAAGTTCTGATTACTAAATGAATTAGTTTCCCATCTGTGGTAGCTATTCCTCCTAACCATTTGGGGCAGGGTATATTATTAATCTATTTAAAATTATTTATATCCTCTTCCCCAAAAGGTATCGGAGCAGTGCAGAAGAACACGATGAAATATTAATGGAAGAAAGAAAACTGTTAAATTCTCAGCAGCCCAAATAGCTAGAAGGGCATAAAAAGCATGGTTACTCCGAAAGTTTTAAATTGCCCTCCTAGGGAGAAGCAGCGAAGGAATTTATTTATTTATTTAGCAAGATTTATAGGCTATATATATATATATATATATATATATATATATATAAACACATACAGTGATACCTCGCAAGACGAATGCCTCGTAAGACGAAAAACTCGCAAGACGAAAGAGTTTTTCGTTTTTTGAGTTGCTTCGCAAGACGAATTTCCCTATGGGCTTGCTTCGCAAGATGAAAACGTCTTGCAAGTTTGTTTCCTTTTTCTTAAAACCGTTAATACCCAGGGTATCCGTGCTTCGCAAGACGAAAAATTCGCAAGACGAAAAAACTCGCAGAATGATTTAATTTCGTCTTGCGAGGTACCACTGTATATATATATATATATATATATATACACACACACACACACACACACACACACACACATATATATATATAAAATCCTCTAAGCAGTTTAGAGATAAACCTACAATATTCATTTTTAATAATAAAAACAGATTTTAGAACAGTAGACATAATAAAATACAGGCAAAATCAGCATTTTTAAAAACAAGTATACAGAATGGAATTCCAGGTCTTGGTAGGATTGCCTAAACAAAAATTGTTTGAACAGGCATCAAAAAGAGAGCAAGAGTCAGCATGGAAGCCCTGCTGCAGGAATAGGGAACCCATGGCCCTTCAGATGTTGCTGGACTGCAACTCCCATCATCCCTGACAATTGGCCTTGCCTGCTGGAGCTGATGGAGTATGGAGTCCAAACCTATCCCTACCCTGCCGTATGTGTATCTTATATCCTACACCAGCCTTCCTCAACCTTGTGTCGTCCAGCTGTTCTTGGACAGCAGCTCCCATCATCCCCAGCCAATATGGCCAATGGTCAAGAATGATGTGGGTTGTAGTCACCAGGACAGCAGCTGGGGCAGGTTGTCACACAGTGCTCTTCATCAGTGATGCGTTGTGTCAGGATGCCTAATTCCAACATTACTGAATTCTAGCAGCTTGCTACTGTTTTTCAGTTCTTGTATATATGCATTCCTCACTTTCCTATCAACACAGGAAACTGGACCATACTCATTCATGCATGTGTGTTTGAGCACCAACCAACCAGAAGTGTGTTTGTTGACAGCAGACATATAAAGTTCCTCCTGTATCCTTACAGAGAATGTTAGCAATTAAATTAGTTCACGTAACATTCTCAGATTGTTTGCTATTCTCACAATGCAATAGACCAGGAGGGAATTGCTCAGGGCCACATTCCTTTGTAGGCAACTTTTTTGGGGGAGAGGGGGGTTCATGCCAGTATAGATGGAGCCATAGGCAAAAGTTGGGCAGAGCAATGGATGTGACGCTTACCTTTGTACAGTAGGCTACGTTCCAACCAGGCAAAAGCCCATGCAGGGAAGTAAGCAAAAAACACTACCCAAGGCACTTGAGAAGGGTATGTGGCAAGGACAGTGAAGACTGTAGCCTGGGGAGCACAGAGCAGTGGCCCAGGGTGTGTTCTAAGGGTTGGACAGAAAGGCCTTGAGGGGTCTGCATTTGGCCTTCAGGCCTCAGGTACCCCATCTCTGCAACAGACCAACTCTGCCAGACGAAATCCTGCAGACAATCATCTACTGTGTGAAAGAATGGATGTAATTTAGCCAAGGGATTCAGAAGAAGGATCCCTTTTCTTACTTTTTCTCTGTAACATGTTATTATATAGATTAGTAGCCATGTTGGAAGAAAACCTTTTACTCTACTGGTTCAGCTACAAAAGATTTATTACCTTGCTCCTGTGATTTTAGCCTGTGCATTATCAGATCTGCAGTGTGTAGTTTTCAATCTGTGGCAACAATCACTTTTAGATTCCGAGACAACCTCTTGATAATGTGAAATGCATTAACTGAACTGGCTCTACTATTGGAAGGTTTTTAAAGATCAAGCAAGGGCAAGCTATTATTGCTTGCCTTGGCCCGATACAATAGGATGAAGATTATCTTTAGACCAGCTACAATAGCTACATAATTGTGCCATAATTATGGGAAGGCTTTGGTGTTTGACTTTTTATAATGCCTAGTAATCCAAAAAGAACATCCTGTGAATGTATTACATTTGCTCTCTGTGTTGCACTTAAAAAACTGTTCTTGCAGAGAGAAGAGCCTTGCAACGTGTTATAGTTAATAAGTTTTCCCTGCTGTCAAAAGTAATAATATTAATGTCCCATTCTGAGTTAAATTAATTGTGCTTAGCACAGTGGCTTGCATAAACGTGAATGACATGTAGAAATGTGATCGGGCAGGGTCTTGGAAGAAGCCAAGTGGTGGAATGGAATAAGATGCAATCATTAAACATAGTGAATGACTGGATATACAAATGCATCTATTTGGTAGAGGATGTGTGGGGGAAATTAAAAAATATATACCCTGTCATTCTTTTGGAGTGCGAGCTCAAGTTCCTTATTCGCTTATCTTTTTTACCTATTTAGAAATAAGATTTCCGTTACTTAGGAGATAAATATATTTAGCTCCTAATTTAAGCCATAGGCAATCTAATTTCCAAATCTTGGCCTCCTGTTTGGAAGTGAAAGTGCACCTTCATTCACAAAAGGTACTTGAGATGGAAACTTAAGTACCTTTCACCTTAGTTTCTGGAAGAGGCAGCTGATTGTAATTACTTTGAAACTGTTGGCCTTGAAGTGGCATGTTCAGTCCATAATGATGGCATTTACGCCCCCATTAATCTTTTTTTGTTTTTTCTCTTTGACAGAAGCGCTTTCTAGAAATGGTTAAAATATCGTTATAAATACTAGAAAGACAAGGCTAGTAAACGATGACTCACACAGAGTATTATGGTCAGAATGATCAATCTGCTCTCTGCAGGAGGTTAATTGGCACAATTCATGTGAATAAAGTCAGCTGCCACAGTTGCCTGGCCCCCTCACAGTCTGACTGATGTTTGAGCAACTTTGGATCCTTGGTAGTTGCCTTGATGACACTGACACAAATGTGATGAGGAATGACCAATTTATCATGGAAAGGAATAGATATTTCCTTGAAAAAGTGATAGCCACGGTTATAAAATTGGTCATGATCCATTGACTGCATTCCTGTTAAGATTCAGTAGAATGACACATGCATAAACGGTCACTGGATTATATAGTTATTTTTAAGATTCTCCCACTCCTGCATATGTACAGAATACATACATGATATGGTATTTTGATTTAGAAACATGAATAGTGATAATAATCTTGAATTAGCTACCCTACAGTTACTGGAGTAATCCACTAGTCTTTGTGCCAGGACCGTAATTAATGAGCCAAGTAGTCATAATTCCTTTACAGAGGCATTAATGGATCTTTATCATCATTATGCCCTTATGTTTCATTCCAGAAGTAAATAAACTTCTTCAATCTGTCATAGAAAGAATAATTTTCTTGTCTTCTTTCCCTGAGTCCTACTAAATTTGTAACCATGGCATTTTAGAAATTTGCCAGCTATGTACTTCTCCATAATCTATGGATGGCACATTTAAAGGTTTAAATAGAGTCAGGATTCTATTTTGGTTTCCATAATTTAATTAGCAGCCATTTCCACATCTCTTTTTCTGACAATCTCCCCCAATAATCAAGATTTATTTCTGACGTGATCCGTAGGGAATGGGTATCCTAAATTATCTTTGTTGGTTGTCTCCAGAACTTAGGCATTATCTTATCATCTCTCCATCAGTGCCTGAAACCTGCTCTTGACTACCCACATTTCCAAAAATGATCAGATTTAATAGCAGGTCTTTATTGGAACCAAAATTCCATCTGTTCATCTGTTTATGATTACTTTCTTTAAAGTTGGTAGAAATAGAATGTTCAGGTCCATTTTAGTAAAATGTTGGCTGTTGTTTTATGGTCTATAACCATAGAAAGAAAGAAAAAAGGTTCCATTCTCTAACAGAGTGCAACTCCAGAAAAACTGAGTTAAGATAAAACACTCAATTGTAGGTTATACAATTTTAAAAAAAACTCCATACATACTATAAATAAGAATGCAACTCCTATTTTCTGCTTATGTTCCAAATTCCAGTTAAAACTGAGTGTTCCTTAAGTGAATCAACCAGATATGTTTCAATATAAAGTCATTAGTGGCCAAACACTGTGTGTGTGTGTGTGTGTGTGTGTGTGTGTGTAAGAGAGAGAGAGAGAGAGAGAGAGAGAGAGAGAGAGAGAGAGATCTTTAAAAAAAATGTTATAAACCTTGTCACTTTACCATTGGTTTCAGTATAAAAGCTTTGTAACTGGAGTAGGTATAAAACTTGTTCAAATGCAAGATATTTAATTCCTTCACACAGTGTTTTTTTTCCTTTAAATAATGTTTAAGGCTACTCTCATTTTGACAAGAATATCACCATTTTATAGTTCAAATTGGGAAAAATAAATACAGTAAATGGACAAAAGTACAAACATTCACAAAATGTTTAGGGCTTTGTGTACACCTACATGTCCCCCCCTCCCCCAAAAAAGCACTGCCTGCACAAGAAATGAAAAGACAAATCCTTGGAATTATAAAAATGTATACGAAGAGCAAAACAAATTATACAAAGTCAAACTTGTTCAATCTTACCCTTTTAGTTTCTAGTTCCAGTACAGCTATCCAAACAAGGATAATTATTTTCAAAAACCATTAAGAAGTAGCACAACTGCATGTGCCTGCCTCCTGTAGTCTGCCTACTATACAACAAACTTTAGCAGCAACCATAGCAGCTGCTTTATCCATTATTACCAATTAGTTCGATTTTCTGCTTGTTAGACCAGACAGATGCTGTGTATAATACAAACTATAACAACTCCTTTGGGTCATTTTCAGACCTGTTAGTAGTATGAATCTACGTAAGGACAGTGCAATTCCATACATGCCTACTCAGAAGTAAGTGTCATTGTTTTCAGTGGCACTTACTCCCAGATAGAGATGCATGCATCTGTGAATCTCAGTCTATTTAAGTTAGTTTTGCCCCTTTTCCACATCCATTTGCAATTATTATTACTTTCAAAATTCCGCATAGCCATAACCATTTTCATGCATGTCTCCATTTTGTCTGTAATTTTGCTTTATATACAATTTTTGCAAGCAGTTGTACGTTATTTTCACATATACATGCATTTTGTGTTCAATTCTCTCTAATACGCACATTTTTGTGCATTTGCTTTGGCTAGACAATTGCATTGGGGGGATTTTTAGTGTGAACTTCAAAAGTAAGCTGCATTTCAGTTTCTGTATCGGTTCGGAAAATCCATATTAGGTGTTTTCACATTAAAATGTGGCATTCTTCCCACCCATCCTTACACTTAGGTAAGTATGCCAAAGTTTAAAGCCAAGGGGAGGGCTTCTTCTAGACTCTTCAATAATAAATATAGTTTGTGAAACTATATAAGGAAACTTATTATTTGGGGACATGCTCCTCTCATTCACCCAAAACAGATGTCATTTTTTAACAACAACAGTATTTAACTGAGCAATCCAAAGCGTGTGGGTGAGGGACAATCGCCAGCATGGTGAAAGGTGTGCGTGTATGAGTGGCTGTATCTCCATTTTTTTTCTCTTTTTCCGGGGGGGCGGTGTTTCTGCTCTCCCCCCCCCCCGCCAGATACAGGGGCATGCCATGAAGGAAATGGGCAGGCCTTGGTTCTTTGGGATCCAAAACATTCCTCAGTCCATATTTTTTGTTTGCCTCTGTGGACAGAACTCGTCCACTTCCCATAGACCTCTCTTGCTCTCCACCAGTCAAGAGGGACACCCACAAAAAAAACTTATTCCCTCCCAGGGACCGAAGGATTGCACTCTTCTTCATCATCATAGTCACCTTTTGTTTTGTTTTGTTTTGTTTTGTCGAAGCATATAGAATATTCAAGTGTACATTTCCTAGAGATAGTCGAATACTGCAAGATATCAACCTCTTTTCATTAAGCTTTGCTCAATACATCACTAGGATGCACATCACTAGGAAGTGAGGGGGTTTTTTGTTTTTTATTTCAAGTTAAGCCGCTTGGAGCCTTTTCCACTTTTTTTTGAGCAGGACAGTTTCTGGCTCAGTGATGCTTTAAATTATCCTTTATTGTAAAGCAGGAAATGGTGCTTATGCTGCCGATTAAAGCTTTGAACTCATTTTGGTTCTGTTCAGTGGCGGCAGCGTTGTGCGTAAGGAAATTATCAAGCTGCTTGAGCAGAAGGAACCTTCTGATTGGCAACTGAACGCTCAGAGAGAAGAGGTTAACCTCTACGAACCTCACAGTTGGACAGCTCTAACGCTAGCCGAAAGTTTCCATCCAATGATCAGAGCAATGGCTGAAATTAATTATTTATACATTAAAAAGTTGAAAGCTAAACCTAATGACAATAAAGCACCTCTGTGAGATAATCACCTCAGCAGAGGCACTTCACTGTACCTCTTAGCCTGGCAGGGATTTGCAATTATCTTACAAAACTACACCTCTAGGTAGGGTTTTCTTTTCTTTTCTTTTTAAGTACAGCATGTCACATGCTAGCACTCAAAATTGGAAGATATAAACGCATCCCAAAGGAACATCTTTGAAATTCTGGATGTATTTGTAGAAGACGTAGGACAGGTTTCTACTAATATCTGCTTATCAATGGATGGATGGATGGATCAATAGATGATAGATATTGTGTACTTCAGTGTGTGTGGGCTTTTCAAAGAGAATGGGAGCTTTGCCTTTGACTTGAAAAGGGTTGCAAGCTGTGGCCTGCAGATAGCTCACTGGTGCTTTGTAGTGTGAACTCAGACCTTCTTTGAAGCTAGCTGATAAAATACAGTAGAACTGAGTGAAACGTACATTGAGTGCTCCAGATACTAGATTGGAATTGTGCCCTAAAGGACGCTGTATGAAAGTGGTTGCCCAGATGACGGATATTAGAATGCCATAACTAAGGAAAGCAGAAATATGGGAGTGTGGGGTGCCAGAGGAACACTAAAAGATATGCATTATCATTATGACTGCCAAAAGATTTCTCATTTCAGCTGATAATCTTAACCTGGTTACCGTGAACCAAGGTTGACTTAATAACCAAATCCTGCTTCATAGCGAAGTCTGGCTACTAAAACTAAGGTATCACCTTAGGGGCTTCTGGGAGTTCCCTCACTGTGAGAAGTGAAGCTACAGGGAACCAGCACAGGGCCTTCTTGGTAGTGGCACCCACCCTGTGAAACACCCTCCCGTTAAATGTCAAGGAGATAAGTAATTCTATAACCTTCAGAAGACACATGAAGGCAGCCCTGTATCAGGAAAGTTTTGAAACTTGACATTTTATTATGTTTCTATATGTATTGAAAGCTACCCAGAGTGGCTGGGGCAACCCAGTCCGATGGTTGGGGTACAACTATTATTATTATTATTATTATTATTATTATTATTATTATTACTACTACTACTACTATTATTTGGGTGTGTGGTGAAAATGGCATGGCAGAAGAAAGGTGCTATTTGAGGGTGCATATGCGTAACCAGCTTGTAAACCCTTAACTATGGATAAGAAATTGGAGGTATTTATGTTTACACAGGCTCCTTGATTTTGATAGTCTTCCCTGCGAATGGAAGGCTTTCTTCAAAGTTTATTATCATATCCCTCAAAATAACTGTGGAATTAAACTGAACACCATAAGGAGAGCTGCCTGTCAAATAAGATATGGGAAGCCTGAAATGCCTAATTAGAGTGTTTAGCGAAGCCTGATTCTCCAGTTAGCATTGTGCATAGATCTTAGAAGACAGCCAGCCTAATATTCTTAATGATCATTACTGAACAGCATGTGTTCCTCTGCTTACATTCTCCTTGTATCTTCAAGCTTGGCTATATTCATCTTTGCATTTGATACAAAGCTTCTGTAATTTGTAATTGCAGCTCAACCTTTCTATATGCTACAGAGCTGCACTATTTTTAGGAAGGCCTTTAGCAGTACAGCACCACTGATTGTAGCTATAGGGTCTTCTGTGAAACGTTGTTGAGTTCTGAACAAAACTAAGCACTTCCAACCATTGATGACATCTTGTAGATACCATTGTGTCTCTTCAAGAAACACTTGTGCTGCCTGTTTAATATATGAAAGGCAAAATGCCTCTTGCAAATAGTCTGTTTTATCACAATGCATTATGAGAATGAGCGCAGTCCGCTGTTTCTCTGACAGCAAAACTAATAGTGTTCAGATTGCTCTCACACCCCACAGCTAATCCAGTATCCGTGCTGAAGGGCTATCTAATAATTTTCAGCAGCAAACTGTGAGCTAACATTACAGGCACAATTTGGGAAAGTACAAATTTGAAATGCATCGTAACACCTCCTGCCATTTTGAAAGCTAACATCTGTCCTTTTCTGCAAGAAATTGCCATGGAATTTGTATGTGTGCATGCTGTAATGTTGACCAGGTTGGTTGCCACCAAACCTTTAGCTCCTAGCTGCCTTCACCAGCTGAGGAGGTAACTTTCCATCTGCAGCAAAATCCAGTCTACAATTCAGCAATAGAAGCAACACCTGGCTTCAATTAGTGCTCCTAGAAAAGGAGAAAACTGCACTTATGGACCAGTCCCAAAGGGGAGACAACAAAAGAGATTGTCTTTTTGGGGTCAGTCCAAGGGTGAAGGAACCACCCTTATTTGTTATTCTATTCCCCCCCCCCCACCTGATGTCTGTTGGATTTTTATTTTTTCATGTTATTTATTAAATTTCTATACCACCTTTCATCAAGAGATCGCAGGGCAGTTCACATAATATAATACAAGATCAAACACAAGTAAATAATTAAACCCAAACATGCTGAGAAGTATGTTTCAGGACCACCCTGTTCCTGTGTTTAGCTTCTTTCTAATGCTGAGTTTTAAATTGTAGTAACCTGGGATCTGCTGGTGAAGGGTAGGGAAAAATAAGACTGTCTGCAACTCTAAAGGAGCCTAACTGTTTAAAATGATTGAAAAGTGGGTGAAGAAAAACTAATTAGGAATGTCAAACACTAATGTGTGGCTTTTTTAAAAAAACAAAAAACCATGATATTATTGAGCTAAATGAAAAACTATGCAAATGGCCTGAACATTAGCAAGCCTGTGTGCCATCACAATTTATGGGATCCAGTCTTAGGTTAAAGAATTCAATCTCCTTGTTAATAGGACCGAATGTCCTCAGCATTGTGTCCATTGAGTTAAAAGATACCTGTGAAAGGCCTGGTGTCAAACTTCAGCACAGAACTTTGTTACTGGAGCCAATTCATATGTTACATTCTAGGGGGCTGAGGTTGCTTGCATATGTGAGTCATTCCATATTTTTCATAAGCAGGCAAAAGGTAATGTATAAATTGGCTCCTTGCTATTTCTTAGCAAGTAAAATCTTGGGCTCCTTTCTCTGGCTGTTAAACAGCTTGACAAGAAGTAGTTGAAACTGAATATTAAAAGCTGTGGTTTAAAACAATGTTCTTGGCGTAAACTTTTTAAAAGGGTATATAAATGACAGTTCTCCTTGCTCCTTCTTGCAGCAAGAGAAGCTAGGTGACATCTGCTTCTCTCTCCGCTATGTGCCTACTGCTGGCAAGCTGACTGTTGTCATCTTAGAAGCAAAGAACCTGAAGAAGATGGACGTGGGCGGCTTATCAGGTAAGCTGATGGCAGGAAGCATACCACAGCGGCTGTGCTAGCATTGCTGTCCAGTAACAGTTTCTCACCATTAAAAAATGAAGATGGTTGCTCATATGCAGGCATTACATTTACATTGAGATGACTTCCAGATGACACGTTTGTTGAACATTCATCTTGATTTGTTTGTGGGGAGGTCATATCATGCTGCATCAAGTCCAGGCTCTTCTGAAGCAGGTTTGTTTCACAACAGCATTGGATCCACTAAACTCGATGACTTGATTTTCCAGTACGCGAATGAATCTTACCCACAACATGGTGACAGTCTGGAAGTGGCCTCAGTAAAACCAGGAGCTGCATCCATGGCGTGGTTTTGAATATTGGTGGCTATGCAGGTCACTTGTGTGCCTTTATTACCTATTCCCTCACCTATCCCTATCACAAATTACTATTTATAATGACGTCAGTAATTATAAACAATACGAATAAATTCTTGAGAGTCATTGCTGTGATAAACCCAGGGTTGTAGAAATGAAAAAAAGCACAGTTATCTTTTCTTTTGCTGAACGAGTACATAGCTTTTTTCAGACAACATAACATTGTCCAAGCAGAAACTGAATCTCTGGAAGATCCAGAATCTAAAGTGAGAATCATTTCCCCATGCTTCAGGCACTGTGTACTTAACAGGTACACTTGACATTTGCTTCATGTGCGGGAATATAACACGGGAAGCTTAACTCACATAGAATTAACATGGTAAGGGGTAATTTGCATATCTCATGGTTGTGTGGCAGAGATGTACAGTATATGCCCAGAAATCACTTGCACTTTCCATAGCTGGGCATATTCATCTATCTATCTCTTTTTATATATAGGGAGAACTAGCATTGAATAGTGCTAGTGTATTTGAGACATTCGGTGTTTCTGTGGCTTGCTGTGGAGTTTCAGGTTCTCTTTGTACTAACGTGGGAGTATATATACATATGGAGAAAACAATTTTTAGATGCATTTTTGGTGAGATTCTGCAAATGTGAGTAGCTCCCGGTCTATTGGACTCCTTTCCTGTGGTCTCCAATTAAACTGCCCTGTGTGCTACCAATTAAACCCTTCCTTGCCTCCTCCTTTAATCAAGTCCCCTGTTATCCCAAAGTGACCTAGCAGAAAGTGACCACGGTATAATTGGAAAGGAGGAAATTCCTTCCATTAGTTGCTGAAGCAGAAGCACCGGCCAAACATGTGTAATTCTCTAGGTAAGTGCCTAAGGATGCTTTCAGATGTGACACAGGATCGGGGGATAGTGGAAGCATGTGAGTTTGTCTCTCTTTTTCATGCTTCACAAGTGGGAACTTGCACATCCTCTGTGCTTTTTAAAAGAAACATATGTCATTGTATGGCAGATGCACAAGTTACCAGTTTGGATATTAGAACAAAAGGACTCACTTCATATCTACCGCCTTCCCTAGTTGTACCCCTGAGTTGCTTTTCAAAGCTATCCTTACCCCCAGCTGCACATCAGTATCTTTTCAGATATCACAAACTTTGTCTGAAAAAGTCCAATTCAGAGGTCATCTGAGTAGATACACATGAGGCAACTGCAATCTCTGAAATATTCATGGATATTACTTGGTGGGTGGAAGTAAGAATGGCAGAATTTGTCATCAGCCCAATAATTCTTCTCCCACTGCTATTTTTTCCCCTTTCCCCTTGAAACCAAAATTGCTTTTCACTTTTCCAGCAGAAAACATTGTACATCAGTGTGGCGGTGGGGGATTCATTTTCCCACACAATTGGCAACACTTACTGTCACCAGAGGAGCCCATTATTGAGTGGGGGGAATGCAAAGTGCTGTTTATGCGTGTAGAGGAGGTGGAATGTTTGAAAAGTTCCTCATTAAAAGGAAAAACAATGGGAAAATATGAGACTGTGAAAGTATGGTTGGAAATCGAGCTGCCTTATCCAATGACCATAATCCTCTTGAATATCTATGAACAGCTGTGGTGGATGACACTTGCTCTGAAAAGTGTGGTCAAAATTAAAGGGTTCAGGAACTCAGACTAGACCAACTTTCATAAAAAATATCACAGACTTTACTAAAACAGAACTCTACAAGAGTGAGAAACTCCAAATAATTACACAGATTAAAATAGCTCAGAAGGTAAGAAAACAACAACTAATGAACATGTTGTTGTTGTTGTTTAGTCATGTCCGACTCTTCGTGACCCCATGGACCAGAGCATGCCAGGCACTCCTGTCTTCCACTGCCTCCTGCAGTTTGGTCAAACTCATGCTGGTAGCTTCGAGAACACTATCCAACCATCTCGTCCTCTGTCGTCCCCTTCTCCTTGTGCCCTCCATCTTTCCCAACATCAGGGTCTTTTCCAGGGAGTCTTCTCTTCTCATGAGGTGGCCAAAGTATTGGAGTTTCAGCTTCAGGATCTGTCCTTCCAGTGAGCACTCAGGGCTGATTTCCTTATGAATGGATAGGTTTGATCTTCTTGCAGTCCATGGGACTCTCAAGAGTCTCCTCCAGCACCATAATTCAAAAAGCTAATGAACATAAACACTCTTAAATCTCAGTAGGCTGAGCAACAGAACAAGATGCTGTCAGAAGCCCAAATAGACGCTAACTTCAGCTTGGCTGGCTGGCTGGCTGCCAAGAGCTCCCACCAATACAGGTTTTATGAGAACTTAGACCATGGGCATTTACCTCTTCTACCCAATTACCTTGTGACACCAGCCTTGAAGCCTTAACACTATACAGCGGTATGCAAACTCATTATTTCCGAGGTTTTAACCCATTCTCATAAACCAGTCTTAAAGGGGCGATATCACCACAACAGCCCATCCTGCCACCCCATCATTCCCCCAACTCATATCAAATTCATCAAGCAGAAATGTTCAACCAGAGGCGTAGGAAAGGGGTGCAGCCCACCCCGGGTGTCATGACTGAGGGGGGTGACAAAATGGCCGGCAAGTGGGAGACACACCTCACGCCCAGCGGCAGCAGCTCTTCTGACCTGGTGGCAGAGAGCAGCACTCCTCAGCCATGGCGAGGCGCGCTTGGCCGCAGCAGCTCCATTGTCGGGTCATGTCTGACCTGGCTGTGGAGAGCAGGAGGAGAGTGAGCAGCAGCTTCCCTGCCCCTATCCTACCCTGAACTGTGGTGCATGGGAGGGCACCCTCTGTGCCCTACCCCCCTCGAGAGCTCGCCCCGTCCAGGGCAGGGCAGGCATATGCTGCACCGCTGTGTTCAACTCCTATTTCCAAGTACAGTGGTACCTCGGGTTACATACGCTTCAGGTTACATACACTTCAGGTTAAAGACTCCGCTAACCCAGAAATAGTACCTCGGGTAAAGAACTTTGCTTCAGGATGAGAACAGAAATCGTGCTCCGGCGGCGCGGCAGCAGCAGGAAGCCCCATTAGGTAAAGTGGTGCTTCAGGTTAAGAACAGTTTCAGCTTAAGAACGGACCTCCGGAACGAATTAAGTACTTAACCCGAGGTACCACTGTACTGGGTAGTGTCAGCACAGCAGATGAGTACACAATCCCTAACTGTTCTGACTACATCTCCATAGAAAACCCTTCCTGATTGCGAAGAGATATCTTTATTCATTGTTGCATCTTTATATGCTGAATGTAAAGTAGGGTTGGACCTGAAATACCCTCTGGTCTGAAAACAAAGGCAGATGTAATGAGCTTCACTTGAGCACATACTGTAGCTAATCTCAAGTTTTCATTCCTTCTTAGAACAGAGTCTGATTAATATAATATTTTGAGTTGTTAACGTTTTAGCCGGGATTTCTTGGAAGATGTTGCCTGGTCAGTATTGAGAGCCTGTCTTTCCCCATATTGCCCAAGGTATCCCATTCCTCCGCAAAATTAGTGGAATCATCATTTGTGAAATATTTAAAAATGGGCAATAAACAACTGACAACGATTGATTTAAAAAAAATCTCTGGGTGAGAATCATATGAAAGCAGTTTTTTAAGCAGCATAATTTGCAAATATGATTATATTCACAACCTGTTTATTGTACAAAACCAAAGTTCATGGTAGGTTGGTTTGCCACACAAGCATCCTGTAGTTCACAAAAATAGACAATATTGCTAGGAAATTTGAACAGCCTGTGCTTGCTGGGTTTGATGGAAGCTGCAGTTCCAAACATCTGGAGGGTGCCAGCTTGCGGAGCCAGCATTACAACACAGTCAGTCTATGCTGGATAGTCCTTGTTCATCTAAGTTGTTGCTACAACAACTAAGAAGCCATGGGGAATAATACTATCTCTGTATTTTTGATGACTTGGCAAAAAGGCTGTTTAAAATACTACAAGCCCAGTTCTGCTGGACTTACTGATTTCTTCTTATTACTTGAAGGTTATATTTTCTGTAAACTTCCAAGTCTTGCAGTTTAGGTGTCATTGTTGGAAAAAACTGCAGCTCATCTTGTTTTTTCTTCTTAATAACTAACTAAACTCAAAGTATAGATATTTAATATTATATAGCACTCACCTGGTGTTGACAACAGACCAGTCATTATGTTCATTAGAGTCTTTGCAACAGGTCCAGATTGACCCATTTTAGCATGAAATGCTCAGATCTTACATCTTACGTTTAATTATTACATCAGGCAGAAACCCAAATAGACCTGTCTTGAAAGGAAAAACCAATCAACCTTAGCTTCTTGAATGATGAAAACAGCTATTTACTAGTGCCGGTGAAATTACCTCTACAAGCAAAAGTGTCCCTTTGGAAATAAATAATTTTAATTATTACCTGTTTAATCTTTAATTAACCTAAACATCTGGACCCAGTTAGCTAATGTAATCCAACAGTCAATGTGCATTATGTCTGATATGAAAGATTAAGTGAGTTTGCTAGAGCAGCCAGCTACAGAAAGAGTAGGAAATAGCAAACATTTGTTCTAAATATTCATGTGTAACTAAATATGTGCTAAGATTCCATAGGACCATAGGAATGTCATAGGATCTCAAATCATGGCCTCTAGGAAACAGGCATCATTTATGTCCTCCATGTGCCACATGATGATAGCTGGTCAGAGATAGGAACAGCCATTTCTTCAACCCAGTTAAAAGATATATTGTGGAAATTGGAAACTTCATCCTCTTGTGGATCGTCTCAAATTACAACTTCATTATAGTCCAGATCTATCTGTCATCCTTCCTGATCCTTTGAGGACTTGCTCTGACTTTCCCAGAGACCTGCCCTACTCTTCCCGTGCCTTGAAGAGTGACTATGTAGATTGCCTGTCTAATCTTCAGACTACATCCCAGATTCTGCCTTCTTGACTTTTCTTTGTGCTGCAGATCATTCAAGGCAAGAAAATGAAGGACAGAATCAAAACAAATAGAGAAGTGGGGCCTCAAACAGATTCCAAGAGGACTTAAATTTCCTATCATTTCTTCTATTAATTTTGTCAGGGAAAGGTGATTTTTTTTTTTTTGCACCCTTTCTTATCCGCACAGCAAAGGAAGCTCTCCTGAGTGATCAAATTTTGTTGCATTTGAAATGAAACTACAGTTTTCTGCAATTAGAAATCTATTTTAAACACACTATTCACATTCAAAAAGGCTTACAGAAGAAGGCAAAAAATTGTTTATAGAGGCAGAACTTTTAAAGAGATGTGAACGCTCATGAATTATGCAAGACCTTCTATTTTAATAACTTCATTAAAACACAAAAAACCCCTAAAAAGACAGCCATCATGAATTTAATATAATAGGAGAAATATACTGCAAGTGGTCTGACCTTGCCAACAACCTTGCTGGAAGAAAATCCCAATAAGCATTATGAGCAAAGCTTGAGTTTCATTAAAGAATTATATGAGTAATAAGCAAACAGCATCACACTGGTGGTTACATATTCAACTGTACTAATTTAAAATGAAAATGTAGCACTAGTAGCTTTACCAAACAATTTCGAGTTGCTTTCCTGCAATGTATCCACAATCAGATGTACTGTACTAAGAGTGGTCCTATAGAGAAGGCAGCATCCATGCCCAATGATATACTTGTACACTACTCAAATGCTGCACACATTGTCCTCTACCATCAGCCAGGGGACCAAGGACCACTGGGAGGCTGCTCCTCCAGTTTCCAAGAGAGAAGAACATCATGGCAAGGGCAGTACCATGTGGTTGGGTAGAGCCTTTCTCCCATTGCTGGCATTACTGCCACTTACCTGGCCAGGGATAGGATGGGACAGTGATGAGGTTAGGGCACATAGACACACTGGCTGAATTGGTTCCAGAGGTGTGTTCATGCAGCCTCAAACTTCCAACTGTTCTGTTCAGCCAGGTAAGCTGTGTCAGGAGAGCACATGGGCTGCTACAGGACAAATAGGGGACCAGAAGGGAGAACTAAAGGAAGCTTGCTTCATCCTCTGTGGTAAAAATAATATAAGATATTTGGGACTGAGAAACAGCACCTGAGTTTGCTTTCTTCCTCCTCCCAATCACTTTTCCTTTTGTGCCTCTTAAATTGTAAGGAAGACAGGAACTGTCCCATTAGTGATTGTTGTAAACCACTCTAGTGGTATTTTTATTTTTTTGACTGAAGAGCAGCATTAAAATACTTTAAATAAATACAATATACACAATCACCTTCCTCATCAAGTGGTGGGCCTGTCTTGAAATTTCTTTACTACTAACAAGTGCTAATGAGGTGCTGGATTCTATACATAACAACAGTAGATGAGTTATTGCCCGAAGGGCAACAGTTCTCAGACTATGAATATTTATGATTCTATCAACCAAAGGAGGATGAATATTTGCATTCCATTCCATAGTGTTCTGACCACTAGCTATCACCTGCTTCTGAAAAGTTCAGGACACTTGAAACATGCCACTTCAATTGTTCTCAAATCCCTACATGTTTACTCGAGTCCCACTTTGTTTTCCAAATATGCACATAGGAATGAAGGCTTAGCCTTCAAATAAGTGATATTCCTTAGCATTTTTTCATGCATACAGAGATGCAAGCAAAAATACACCTCTCACCTGGTTCACCAGCTGGTTCACCTTTGGACAGAGATGGCCACTGTACTCTTGTGACTGCCAGACTGAAATGTGATGTAAATCAGGCTGCCCTTGAGGACTACTCTGATACCTCAAACTGGTCCAAGATTATTGGCTGGGCTTCCAATTAGAATTAGAATTCACATTGCCCCTGTTTTAAAACACCTGCATTGATTGCTTGTTCATTTTCAGATCCAATTCAAGATGCTCACATTAATGTAAACAACTTAGGCCCTAAATATTTGAAAGACCATCTCCTTCCCTTCAGACACTTCTCAGGTGTTAAGATAGAGAGAGGTGACACTCTTGGTAGTTCTACTGTCCTCTAGGTTTGAGGGGTGGCAAGACTTCAAGAAGCCATTCTCTGGAGTAGCCCACAAGTTGCAGAATTCCCTCTCCAAAGGTGGTGGTGGGCATCTGGCACCTTCATTATGTAGTTTTTGTTGTATGCCAAAGGATTTGTCCTGTTCGTAGAAAGCATGGCTCCAAGCGGTTTTCTAGGCATGGGTTCAAGAGACTTCCTGTTTACCCTACCATTTTCCCCAGGAAAACCCACTCTTTAGCGCTGAATTGGAGCAAATGCCCATCTGTGAAAAACCTGATTGGCATTTGTGTCAATTCAGCAGTAAAGATTGGGGGGCTCATCCAGTTTCCCAGCGGAAAGCAAAAGGACAAACATACAATTTGGATGAGCCTGAAGATGCACCTCTTTATCCTGGCCTTCAACACAGACACACCCATTTGGACACTCTCGTTGTAATTTGTCTGTTTAGAATTGTAGTAACCTACCCTAGGGCTCATGGTGAAGGGCCAGTATGCCCTGGTGTCTCTGTGCTGCAGAGTACAGTATAGGGCTGAGCTTTCAATCCTTCCCCTCTAAGTGCAATTCTGAAATCAGAGTGATGCACAGGAATATCTCTCGGCACTTGGTTCCTTGTATCTGTAAGATGCAAATAATAATTAGCTATTTTACAAGAATAAGGATATGGGTTATACTCTTCACTCCGGATGATAAATAATAATAATAAATTGCCATCACGACAGGAGCAGCAGTGAAACAAATTTCTAAATACTACAGGCTCCCAATTATGGCAGCCAGCGTTTGCTGCACTTGGGGCAATCTGTCAGAGTAGCACGTAGGCTCATCAGCAGGATTAATTTATTTTTAATAATACAGGAAGCTGCTGCACTTCAGATACCCACTGAAAAATGTGTTTATTTCTTGTTTTGGAAACATGATTCTGTGTGGGGGGAAATAGCACATATAAACTGAAATATGGACGAGCACCACCAAAGACTGATAGAGCTGCTTTGAAAGTTTAGGTCAGGTCAAGGCTTAAGTTGTGGCTTAAACAGATAGATGTTTAAGACTTTCAAGGTGCATGCATTTTATTTTATTTTATTTTTACAGCATTGCAAGTGTTTTATAAACTCAGGTGTTCCTACAAACCTCTGGGGAAACCTGAATTACTTTTTTATGAAATTAATAAAAAGCACGGATAAGAAGCTCTGACGTTCTAGTGCATTAAAGGTAAAGGGACCCCTGACCATTAGGTCCAGTCGTGACCGACTCTGGGGTTGCGGCGCTCATCTCGCTTTACTGGCCAAGGGAGCCGGCGTACAGCTTCCGGGTCATGTGACCAGCATGACTAAGCCACTTCTGGTGAACCAGAGCAGCGCACGGAAACGCCGTTTACCTTCCCACCAGAGCGTTACCTATTTATCTACTTGCACTTTGACATGCTTTTGAACTGCTAGGTTGGCAGGAGCAGGGACTGAGCAATGGGAGCTCACCCTGTTGCGGGGATTCGAACCGCCGACCTTCTGATCGGCAAGTCCTAGGCTCTGTGGTTTAACCCACACCGCCACCCGCGTCCATTTAGTGCATTACTGTCATTTGAAAAACCTATTGGATCAAAGGAAGGCTGTTTCATCTCTGTGGTGCTCTTTCCCTGCAATAAGGCATGGAAAGCATTGCTTTTTTCTGGAAGGGAGAATAGGATGCAGCTGCCCCAGTCAAATGCAAATTTAGCCTCAGCCAGCCTTACCTTAAGAGCTGAGCAATCCTTCGTCACTAATTGTCCAGACACTTCACAAAAACAACTGCACAAAAAATGTCATATTTTAATAGCAGGATGTGTTCCCACCCCCAGTCAGTGCTGAATGGGGAGAAAGCCTTTCCTTGATGCATTGCCTTTCTAATAATGTTGCCTTTTGAAGAGAAAGAAAGAAGTATTTCTCCTGCTTTGTGTTTATTATGATGTCTTTCTTCTAAGCTGTGATGAATATTCTGTTCAAGGTTCTCTGCAGGAATTCCTTTCATCACCCGGTGATTTACAAAGAGCTACATCTCCCACACTCCTCAAATCAAAATATTTATGGTCAAAGCTTTCCGCTGATATCCTGCTATATTTAATATGATTTGCTAAAGCCATATTAGAAGGTTATATAACTTGTATCAGGCAAAGCTTGAAATCCAATGCAGTCTGCATGCAGCGTCTGCCTGGTGTGCAAGCAAGCAGGAACCTATCTCCTTTGTTGGACCCAAACAATCACAATTTTGCCTAAGCTGGCTGCAGGATTCAGGCTAAGCAATTTTAGATTTTTGCTTCCATCCAGTGCCAATAACAAAATGGACCTTGAGTCTCCTGGTTTGATAAAGTCAGGTTTTTAAATTTTTATTCTCACTAACTTATATTTTATTTATTTCTTTACTAAATTTGTATACCACCCTTCATTCAAAAATGTCAGGCCAGTTCACATAGGCCTGCCATACATCCGGGAAAACCCCCAGACGTGTCCTCTTTTGGGGACCAACATGCCTATCTGGGCAGATTTTTACATTGTAAAGGAAATGTCCAGGTTTTTTGTGCTTGGGCTGCTCTGCACGCCGTGGCTGCTGCCAGCCCAAGCTGGGGAAAGTGGTGCACGGGTGTGGCGGTGGCAGCTCCATGCACCCCTCTTTCCCCAGCTCAGGCTGGCAGCGGCTCGTGTTTTCCTCTTTTTTGCTCTTCAATATATGGCCACCCTAAGTTCACAGCATAAAAATACAAACAGAAAGTACATAATAAAAACAAAACAAACCCATAATCCTCTCCAAAAAAAAATCTTAACGAAACAATACAAGCACCACTGATTCTTGAATTTCACAGAAGTTTGAGCTGGTTCTTATTTTAAATGAATTGCTAAAGTCTAAGGTATTCGTTAGCTTCATTGGGCTCAGGATGAATAGCCAAAGCTTCATTTCTATCCTGTCCTGCCCTCAGCCACTTCCTAAACCAGTTTATATGGGTTTTTGCTGTTGTTGTTTAACTGTATTTCTGTTACCATCACTATTGTCAGTGGTATTTTGCCAGAAAAAGAGGTGCCAGAGCGCACTATGAACTTCTGTCTTATTCTCTTAGAATGGCAATGGTGCCCGCCTAAGAGGTGCTGTAGCTGAGCTCTGGTGAGCTCCAGCTGAAAAAATAATGCCCTGTTGTCAGCCACAAAAGTTTTCAAACCATTTCATTGTGCCCCTCCCAATTTATAAGCCAACTGCTAAAGCCTCAATACTGAGACACAATACGGAGACACAATAGATTTAGCTTGCAGAAGTCTGAACCCAGGTCTCCAAAGTCCAACGCTCTTGGCACTACACCAAACTGCTTTTCTTTCTTTTTCTTTTGCATTTATAGTTCAGAAATTGTCTTTCATCTCTCAGGTCGGGTATTTTTGTCATTGCAAATCCCTAATATAATTAATAATGATCTGCCCAGGCTTCACAGCAGCCTGATACAAAATTCGTTAAGAGACCTGCGGTTTAAAACACCTGAACTTGCTGTCAAACCTCTCTTCGTGGAATCTGCTGGATTAAGCAGAAGCACAGAACTGAATATAGAGTAATTACATTTTTAAGGATTTGCCATCTTTTCCTGGCATAAAAATTGCTAATCCTCCCGTTTTCCTCTCATACGTTATCACTCCAGTCCCTTGCATGCCAACTCAGAAGGCCTACTGAGTTCAATGAGACTTGGTCCCATATATGTGTGTACAGTCATACCTCAGGTTGTGAATGTGATCCGTGCGTGAGGCATGTTCGCAACCCGTAGTGCCGCGTCTGCGCACGTGCATGATGCGATTTGGCGCTTCTGTGCATGCGTGTGACGTCATTTTGCGCTTCTGCGCATGCGCAAGCGCCGAAACCCGGAAGTAACCCATCCCAGTACTTCTGGGTTCGGCACGGTCTACAACCCAAAAATGTGCAGCCCGCAGCATTCGTAACCCAAGGTATGACTGTATATGTAAGTACTAGACAGGAAACCTAACATAGTGCTATCCTATATTCAAAGGGTGGGGAAACTTAGGCCCAGTCTCCAGTTGTGGCTCTCCAAGGATTTCTGTCTGGCCCTTGGGACTCTCCTGAGGTTAGGCCTCTTATTGGCTGTGCTTCACAGCTTCCTGGAGTATTTTTGCCTGGCTGGAACTTGTCCACGAACTCTAATAATGCATATTAAGGGACTTGTGTAGAAATGTGATCAACTGTGGGATCATCGCTGGTTGTCACCCCGAATTGGTGAGGCTCACCTGATGTCAACAAGAAACAGAGCCTTCAACGTCACCAGCCAAGTCCTGTAGAATGCTTTTCCAACAGAGATCTGTACTGACGTTTGCTGAAAATGTTTGTATGCTGCCAGGTTTATGCAGACAATTGAGAAAATAATTCTTTTTTTTAATGCTTAGCTACTTATCTGGGTTTTTCATTTTGATGTAGTTATATATATAGTCATTTACACCACTTTTGATGTTTTTAAATGAAATTGCAGTATACAAATATATTATTTATAGATTAAATAAAGCTGGCCTACTGTATTGCATCTACCATTGCTCTACCCACTTTTTTCCTCTGGCCCTGCCACTCGAAGGTGATCCAGAAAGGGATGCATCCCTCAAACAAGAGGACATATAGGATAGCAGCCTATGTTCCTTGTCTCCCAGTTGTCTAGCACTCGCCTGGATTGAGATGATCTAATGATGCGTGGAGGTATTCATTCCTATCTAGCCATGCATGCTGTCTATCTGCTCATCATGACAAAAATGCAAAAGGGCTGATAGTGCAAGACATGGGAGAGCTGTCTATTGCTTCTAATGAATCTGTGTTCCTTTCCCTGGTGATGTAAGCCTTGAACAGATTTTTATAAAACAGTGGTAGGTTGTGTTTTGCTTCAGACTAAAAGACACCTGTGCATACCTGTCTTGTTTCTGTTTGCATAAGGATGTGCTTACAGAGAGGCAAACCAACCACAAACAGTGTGTGCACACATACACACACTTAGCTAATTTTTAGGGGGAGAAAGTCGGGCATTCTTTGAGGTAAATTTAAATCTGCTTTGGCATCTGTCCAGGCCTGCATAATATCAGGCAGGGGACATCCTGTCTGAGAGAACAGATTGTTAGTTCAATTATACTTCTGAAATTGAGTTAAATATCCATGAAATCTGCTTCTAAATGTGAAAAGCCCAAGGGAATTGTTTTGTTTTAAATTGCAGCAATCAGGCATTCCAAATAGGATGTCAGTGTGTGCATTGTACGCTTGTTGGAAGTTGTTTATTTCCAGGAGTACTATGCAACAAGGCAAAGGTGAGCCAATCTAAGCTAGGAGAAGCCTGTGTGTAGTGCTGCCATCTAAAGGCATTGTGTGGCTTTTGCATAGATTGCCATTGAAACGAGAGAGTGAGTTCAGCATCTATCTAGTCTAGGGGTTGCTAATGTTTTTAGGCCCATGGGCATATTTTGTTTCTTGAGCAACTACTGTAGGCCCCATCTTCTCTGGCCACTTCTCTCTTTCTCCCCTAAATCACACACACACACAAGAGAGAGAGAGAGACCACATGCACACCCTTTGCTTTCCCAAGGGATACGTTTACATATCAGATCCAGCAATTACACGTTTACATTATACGTTTACATTATACGTTTACATATCAGATCCAATTTGACCCTTGAGAAGCACATAGAGCTATAAAGGAAGATCCTTCTCTCTCAGCTCTTTGTACCTTTCAAGAGAGACAAAGGGAACTTCTCTCACCACTTCATGACCAAAAAGGACTGTGGGTGGGGGCGCTCAGAGGCTTCATAGATGCTCACCCAAATTTTCCAAGTGAGGAGACATTCCAGGACACTTGCCCAGGTTTGGTTTCTTTGGGATAAGGCTGCTGGAGACTTCTCTTTAATGAAGATGTCTTCTCAACAATACTATTGTTCCTAAAAGAGAAACCTGGCCTGAACGTCTGCCTCCAAAACCACCGTGTCAGATTCCGGTCTTGAGTAGTTGAGGGCAGAGGAGCACAATGCAGTCTTCCTGCACAGTAGAAGCTGGGCCATTAGGGCAAATGGAGAACTGCCCCACCAACCTCAGTCTGCCCTCAGCCAGCCTCCACCTTCCTGCCTTCTTCCTTGCAAACAATCAGGGAATAGCCCTGTCTGTCATTGCCTCTGGCTCCACTTGATCTCCCTGCCTTCTGGCCTTCTAGTCGCACCAGTCACCACTATTCTGGCAACCAACAGAGAGTGGCTTAAGAAGGGTCCTTATGGATCAAGCTAAATGCCCATCTAGTACAGCATCCTGTTTTCTCTGAGTTCAGTGGCACTCTCCCAGTTGCTACTGCTTGCTCAGACTAGCCAGGATACCAACAGTCAGAATGGAAGTACCATTTGACTCAATGTGGCTCAAGAGTCCTCATTGCTGGACTCCCTGCAGTTTCCTTTTGACCATAGCTGGATGGTGGTCCACAGGCTGACTCTTCACACGCCATGCCTCAGTTTAACGATTCAAGACCCATTCTGTCTTGATACCAAATGAAATTTATTCTTGCAGTTGCCGTTTCCTTTGCATAAAAGTTCTGAGCTGGGCAGATTATCAAAACAGTTGACAGCATCATGAAATTATCCAGGGACCTTTGTATGTTGTATCTTCCCTGATTTTACACATATTCAGTAAATATATGTTTTTTCATATATTCAGTGTTACTGAAATTTTAAAATCATATTTCCTTTCCTCACCTGAAAAGAATGCGTATCCCTTTGAGGTTACGAATTACACTTTTTAAAATAAGATATCTGCCTGCTGCACAGGGTCCTCTTTTTTATCTTTAATCATCTTTGGGCTAGCTGATTTCCTATTACTTGAAGTGGCATGTCTTTTAATTGTAGTCATTATTGCAAACTAAGCGGACGGTTCTCAGCCAGATTGCATCACTAGGGAAAGTAAAATGCTAAGAACAAAAGTAATTTACAGTGGCCTCCTTCCACAGTAGGACCCTTTAGTGCTGCTGAAACATTTCTTTTTGCAGTTAGCTGGAATTAAATGAGTGCTGCTATACTGCATTTAATATAAACACTATTTTGGCCTCCAGTTCCCATCTACATATACAAGATAATATTTACTAGGAAGTCCCATTCAACAAAAGATCCTCTGTAACTTTGAGGGAAAGCTTCCTTCTTGCAGCTGCTGCACACGGTTTGCTTCTTGTTTAGCATCTTTGGTGGATGAATCATAACTTGACCTCTTTTTAACCTGTTCCATGTGCAATGTGGTCTTTAACTATTGGTTCCTTACCTTATTTTTATTTTATGTTTTGCTTTTCTTTTTTTACATAGAGAAGGACCCAGTCATTAAACCAGTCATTAAAGCCCACCTAAGGAAGAGAATTTAATTAAGGGGCAATTTATAATTTAGCCACAATGGATAAAAAGGTAAATGTACCCCTGCCCGTATGGGCCAGTCGTGTCCGACTCTAGGGTTGTGCGCCCATCTCACTTAAGAGGCTGGGGGCCAGCGCTGTCCGGAGACACTTCTGGGTCACGTGGCCAGTGTGATGAAGCTGCTCTGGCGAGCCAGCACCAGCCACAATGGATACCAGTTCTTATTTGAAAACAGCTGGCAGTAATGTTATATATGTTCTCAATACTTTGTTCATTAAAAAAAATGGTATATCCCCAGGCAATGTGCAACATAAGATCAAATATACTGTATTAAAATAAAATAGGTATTAAGATGCACTTTGCTAGACCATAATTATCATATGATCACTATCACAACATACATTCTTCTTATAATTAATGCGAGTGACATTTCAAATTATTTCTAGAGGACCTAAATATGTATCAACAACATAGTTACTGAAAGCAATGATGATGTGATCTAATCATACTTTCCAAAACTTGAAGTACTGTCTAGTCAAGCTTTCTTTCATTTTCCATAGCCTAGTGGCACTCTTAATGTTTCATTTCTTTTAAACCTAAGCTGCATCAGGATTATTTTAAAATATGTTTTCAGAATTTTTTTGCCAACATACCTGATGGTAGTACAGTGAGCATACAACTTACAGTGGTACCTCGGGTTAAGAACTTAATTCATTCTGGAGGTCCGTTCTTAACCTGAAATTGTTCTTAACCTGAGGTACCACTTTAGCTAATGGGGCCTCCCACTAATGCCACGCGATTTCTGTTCTCATCTTGAAGCAAAGTTCTTAACCCGAGGTACTATTTCTGCGTTAGCGGAGTCTGTAAGCTGAAACATCTGTAACCTGAAGCATCTGTAACCCGAGGTACCACTGTACGTGCATTTAACTTGTGTGCATTCAGCTTTAGGCAGTTGGCAAACCATTTTTTAAAAAATTAAAAAGAGGGTAGAAAAGGAGTGGGCATCTGGGGGGAAAGACTTTGGCAATCTCACCGGCCATTGTACCCAATGTATTTTGACTATATGTGATTTTGGCTTTAGGTATGATCCCCAGAATATAAGCCCCACATAAGTCAAGGGTTTCCTGCAGCATGAAAATATCACTGGCGCTTTTCCATTGCAGCTTTGTGTAGGATTGGAGGAAAGTATTGTGTCTGGTATGTTAATGAAAAGAAGTGTTTCTTTAAGTGTGATAGTGAATGTTGTAAAGCCTTTTTATGTAAACAAGGGAAAGGCCTATATCTGAACTTGAATGAGGGCTTTGTTTGCCTGATGCATTGTTTTAGTTTTTCCTTAGTTATAAGGAAGGCAACAGTGTACTACTTTTTCTTCACTCTTGCTCACAAGATAATGACAACATGCCATTAATCTGAAAGGAAAGGAATTTTAAGCATGAAAAGGGAAGAGCAACTTATAATTAACCTTTCAAATACAATGTCAAGGGCTAATCCATTAAATAATGTAACAGTCATTAGCATATGATGCCTCCAATTTAAAAAAACCCACAGTACAATTCTGCATGGGGCAAGATCAAACCCATATACGTATAAAAAAAGCAGAAAGCATTTTTAATACCATAAAGCTCTCACACTACTCAAGCAAGTGTCTCAACTGATCTACCTAAGTGTTTAAGGATGTCTTGAACAATCTATATTCAATGAGCACATAGAGAGCACCCAATAGGAGGTCACTGAAGAGGGGATATTATCAGTTTGCTGCAGATCTGGAGAAGTTGAGTAATAACTGAATGCAGTCCAGTTGTAACAAGGGCAAAAGGATCTTTTCCATCCCACAACAGGAGAAATACCAAGGTCATTTAACATTACTTACATTGCTGCCAATTACATAAATGAGTTCCCTAAGAATCAGGCATGGCACCTAGTGTTACATTCTTAAGAATTAAAAAACATAAAAATCTGTAGTCTTAGTTTCTCTGCTTCAGGGCATGAAATCTATTTCATAGCATAGCACTCTGAAATGCATTTTGCGCCTCTCCCTAAATGTGTACTCTGTCCTTCCGTGAAGCATTTGTCAAAGTTCATCGCTGAAGGCGGAATAGTCCTCTTAAACAGTCTGCATGAATACATTCACCATGTACTGTCGAGTGGACACTTTCAATCATACCACCTCCAGTGTTAGCCCACTGAAGTAAAAGGGAGTACTCTTTGAGTGATCAGTTTAAAAATGGTTTAAGAATGCTGAGATACAGGCATTCATTTCAATTACCTGGGAAATGTGTTCATAAACTTTTTGGCACCTCTGTAGCTGAGTCTGTTTCTGGTTGCTCTTGAATCGGATGGTTCTTATCAGATAGTCCTCATGATGAGAGGTTTGTGTCTGTCACTGTGTGGAAGACTGCACAAAAATCCAGCTCCCTTCAAAAACAGCCTCGTTGTCATGCGAGAAGCCTCTTTATAGTTCCCTGTATATCCAGGCACTTTGCGGTGTAAATTTGTGAAGGATTTGAATAGGGAATTCTGATATAGTGGTGTCTGCCCCAGATGAGACCTGAGATAATTGCTTGTTCCCGTAGGGTAAATGGTTTGGACGTTCATGGACATGATGCATACACCTTTTTAATATCCTTGGCTGAAATATGCAGTCTGCAGTTCAAGGGTTAGGAAGGGTGGTTAAGCTTAAAATCACTTGGAAGCCGCTGATTTTTAAGTTGCCATGGTAAAGGAGCCTCAGACAATGAGAAGCTTTTGCATTTATATCTTTGTAAGCCTTATGATGGAATTGGCTCACTGAAAAGTGGTTTCTTCTTTGGCACTGGTGACATGAACACTGATAAAATCATCACCTAATTATAGTGTTTTATAATGATTTCTGAGCTTCTTCTCCAAGGGCTTAGTAATCGGTATCAATCTGTTATCAAGCTCTCCACCAATGGTTAGAAAAATGCAGCTTTATGGAAATCACAGCAGTGGAAGCCTATTAATCTGTTGATGAAAAGGAAAAGGCCTGAAAATATTTTCAGAAGTTATTTTTCTTTATTTTTATTCTCCACCCAATCCCAATTTTGCTCAGTAGATTTAACTAGGTATTGCTTTCTCCTAGCATATAGGAAGGTAATATAAGGATGAAGGCAACTATGAATTTTGGATAATGTGTAGGAGATGCTTTGAAGATTTAGGAATATCGCAATATAAATACTAAGTGGTTTGTTTGCTATTTTCTTTGTTCCAAAATAAGAGGTCTGAACAGGCACCTACATTTTTATATTATTTTTAGCGTTTTGTGGTGCCTGCCAATATAATGCATTGAAGTAAAAACGAACGATCTCATTAAAAGGGAAGCAGTGAAGTTTAGTCACATAATGACTTATTTTGCTACTTCTGAGGTTTGAGGCCATTTCTAAAAGCAAGAATACAAGATGGTACATCAGCACAGAGCATGGCCAAAAGGCAGTGCATAGTTGTGGGTTGAAATAAAATTCCTTGTGGACCATGTAGACTACGTGAACACTGTCAGATGAGGATCTCACCACCCTCTGCCTAAAATATTTACATTCCCCCACCAGCTCCTACATGTCTACCAGACCTTAACCTCAACCAGCCATTCTGCAATTTTTGTAGCCTCTCTTCACTGTATTTGCAATAGATCTAGTTGAGAAGGTCCAGCCCCAAGCATGTAGGATGGCCTCTTACACATCCCACAAAAAGAGGAAACTCATCACCAAAAAGCAGAGGGCCAAAGAGAACATACGGTTTGCATAAAAATTTCATGTGCTATTTTATCTGTATATATACAAATTTTAAAACGATGGCTCTAATTTAAATAGAAATGTAAAACTTCTCACCTTGGTCAGATAATGTCAAGGCTCTAGGAAAGCCTTGCTTCTTCCCCAGTTGCAGCAAGAGCAAAGAAAACAAGGTAGAGTCCTTTTTAAATGAGTTTTATTTATTCAATCCTAATAGCGAGAGGCAAAAGAATGCAACAAGCCTCAACAATGGCATTGCTCGAAACTGGGCTTCTCCTCCCTCCCTCCTAACCACAGCATCTTCCCTTACAGTGGCCACTTGTGGTCAAATGTTTTTGAGTCCTTTGTTCCTGTACTCTTAATGAATGCCGCATTCTAGGAGAAGGGGGATCAGAAATACTTTCCAGTGACAATGTGTCATCTGGCTGCCCTGACGCAGTCCCCCCCCCCTGTCTTCTAACACTTCCCAACTTTTCTGTTTGTCTCTCTCTGAGCTGTGACTTTCCTCAAACCCCTCAAAGCCCTGCTGTAAATCAAGGCTGTCTCCCTCCTCTCCTGCAGCGTCAGGAAAAGGGGGGGGGGAGTGTGACCTCCACCATTCCTCCTCCATCTTGCCCTCTAGAGTCCAATCCCTGACAGATAAATTGTCACCTAGTTGCCTGTGTGCTGCCTCCATCTGCTGTCCAGCTACTGACTGTTGATGGGCAATTTCAAAGTACATAACTAAGGCATCTTGGGCTGAAATGTGCCAGAGAACATACCATCAGCATCTTGATGGCCTGCAAGCTGCAGCTCTTTTTTAAATAACTGTGTTCACCCAGTGGGGGGTTATTAATGATATTTTTGTGGGATATAAAGCTGTCAGGCAAGTCCAACATTCCAAGAGTGGACTAACTGCCTCTATGTGGCAGGCAGTTTTGTCAGTTGGGCGGTTGCTGCAAGGAGTGTTAACTGATAACTGCTCGGATGCAGCCTTCTCATGACTCACTACTATCTAGTACAGTGGTACCTCTGGATGCGAATGGGATCCGTTCCGGAACCCCGTTTATATCCTGAAGCGAATGCAACCCACGTCTGCGCATGCGCGGGTCACAATTTGCCACTTCCGCACATGCGCGTGACATCGTTTTGAGCTTCTGCGCATGCGCGAGCAGCGAAGCCCGGAAGTAATGCGCTCTGTTACTTCCGGGTCGCTGCGGAGCACAACCCGAAAATGCTTAACCTGAAGCTACTTCAACCCAAGGTATGATTGTATATAGGTTCTCTGTTATGTTCTCTGTTATGTAACCTATGTTCTCTGTTATGCAACCTAAGCATGCCTTCAGAAACAACTCTGTAAACCTGAATGAATCTGATAGTAAAGTAGTTTATCTTAATATGATTCAGATTCATGTGTGTTTTCTTTAAGAGGGACAGAAGGGGATTATCAACCAGGAAGGTATAATTATCGATAGGACTCAAACGAGTTAGCAACCCGCTTGTCGCTGCATAAACTCAAACAGGGGATCATTTAAACTCTGCTAAATTATATAAACATTCCCACAATTTTATTTGATCCTGACCAGCTATTTCCATGTACTGCAGAAATATTTGGCTTCTGTGGGGCTATCTACTTGTTTTGCTGTGGTTTTCATTGTCCACTTAGGTTTTCGTTAGTTAGGGTTGCCATATTTCAAAAAGCGAAAATCTGGACACAAAATTTGTTGAGCTTTTCTTGGCAAAGTTGTTCAGATTTTTTGACGAAATTGCAAAATATATATATAGAAAATATAAAGTTTTATCAGCAACATGGGTTGCCTTACGTCTGGATTTCCACAGACATTTTTAGTGATTTCTGTCTGGACACTGCTTCCGACTGTAGTATTCCAGCTATGTCCAGGACATATGGCAACCCTACATTAGTGGAACTGTCAGATCAGCCTTAGACATTAGCAAAAGAGTTTCTTACACGTTTATTAGATTGTCAGAGCCACCTAGTTGAACTTGTTGTAGCAAAGAATGTTGGTTTTAGCTCTGATCTTTGCATTGCAGCTCAGGCAACTTTTCCCATTTGATCCAAATGGTGGTTGCGTCTCACAAGATAATGGGGTCTGACAGCACTTTCCAGACAATCTTAATTTAATGGTGTGCTTTAAGCTGTGTGAAGTGCCATGGAAATGTACAAATATGTTTAAAAATAAGTAGATTAATCAAATCAATCTCCAGCCCATATTCTTTCAAAGTGGTGTGTGGCCTTTCAGCTGCTTAGCTTTCATTAAAGTTAATGGCCAGTGTACAGAAGAAAAATAAACACTCTTCAGCTAGAAAAACCCCCAGGGCTGGCCCCAGTCTTGAAAGCTCCTTGGTAGGACAAATGCTATTCATTTTATTATCTATTCAGGCATTCAAAGCAGAGAAAACTAACATCTCCTGTGAATTACAGTTTTAACTAGTTTTATAGAAATGCATATCACTTTATTGGAAGAGGGGAGAAATTTTGCCCCAAAGTGTTTGGCATATATATGGCACTGCAGGGGGAAATCAGCAAAAACAGATAGAAAGGTGGGGAAAGTCCTCTAAGAAGGGCAAAAAGTATCAACTTCTTCTTCATTGCTGGAATCGTTAAAAAGTTTCATTTCTAAAGAGCTGAAGAATTCAGATGATTGTTTTGTTGTTTAGTTGTTTAGTCGTGTCCGACTCTTCGTGACCCCATGGACCAGAGCACGCCAGGCACTCCTGTCTTCCACTGCCTCCTGCAGTTTGGTCAAACTCATGCTGGTAGCTTCGAGAACACTGTCCAACCATCTCATCCTCTGTCGTCCCCTTCTCCTTGTGCCCTCAATCTTTCCCAACATCAGGGTCTTTTCCAGGGAGTCTTCTCTTCTCATGAGGTGGCCAAAGTACTGGAGCCTCAGCTTCACGATCTGTCCTTCCAGTGAGCACTCAGGGCTGATTTCCTTAAGAATGGGTAGGTTTGATCTTCTTGCAGTCCATGGGACTCTCAAGAGTCTCCTCCAGCACCACAATTCAAAAGCATCAATTCTTCGGTGATCAGTCTTCTTGATGGTCCAGCTCTCACTTCCATACATCACTACTGGGAAAACCATCGCTTTGACTACACGGGCCTTTGTTGGCAAGGTGATGTCTCTGCTTTTTAAGATGCTGTCTAGGTTTGTCATTGCTTTTTCCCCAAGAAGCAGGCGTCTTTTAATTTCGTGACTGCTGTCATCACCATCTGCAGTGATTATGAAGCCCAAGAAAGTAAAATCTCTCACTGCCTCCATTTCTTCCCCTTCTATTTGCCAGGAGGTGATGGGACCAGTGGCCATGATCTTCATTTTTTTGATGTTGAGCTTCAGACCATATTTTGCACTCTCCTCTTTCACCCTCATTAAAAGATTCTTTAATTCCTCCTCACTTTCTGCCATCAAGGTTGTGTCATCTGCATATCTGAGGTTGTTGATGTTTCTTCCGGCAATCTTAATTCCGGCTTGGGATTCATCCAGCCCAGCCTTTCGCATGATGAATTCTGCATATAAGTTAAATAAGCAGGAAGACAATATACAGCCTTGTTGTACTCCTTTCCCAATTTTGAACCAATCAGTTGTTCCATATCCAGTTCTAACTGTAGCTTCTTGTCCCACATAGAGATTTCTCAGGAGACAGATGAGGTGATCAGGCACTCCCATTTCTTTAAGAACTTGCCATAGTTTGCTATGGTTGACACAGTCAAAGGCTTTTGCATAGTCAGTGAAGCAGAAGTAGATTAATCAAAACACTGAAAATAAAGGGGGGGTTGTAAGAGAAATGGGAAGAAAGTGGAATACTTCTGTGAATCTGCATAATGTTTGGTGAAAGCCCCCCCCCACTTCCCCCTCAACCTTATCCCATTTAAGAGGATATCTCCTGACCTCCAGGAGGAACTTTTGAGCAGGTTTGGTGCAAGGATGAGGGTGAGAATTCCACCTTTCTCCCATCCCTTTTTTTCATAACTTCTCTGGATCCAAGCCGTTAGTTTGAATGGCGTTCATCCAGATATTTATCTCCAAGAAGGGATTTTGAGCTCTTAGCAGAGAAGCTTAGGTCATGTACAATATATAACTGGTTTGTACCTTTCAGGTGCTGTGGGTTAAACCACAGAGCCTAGGACTTGCCAATCAGAAGGTTGGCGGTTCAAATCCCCATGAAAGGGTGAGCTCCCGTTGCTCGGTCCCTGCTCCTGCCAACCTAGCAGTTCGAATGCATGTCAAAGTGCAAGTAGATAAATAGGTACCGCTCTGGCAGAAAGGTAAACTGTGTTTCCATGCGCTGCTCTGGTTTGCCAGAAGTGGCTTAGTCATGCTGGCCACATGACCCGGAAACTGTACACCGGCTCCCTCGGCCAATAAAGCGAAATGAGCGCCACAACCCCAGAGTCGGCCACGACTGGACCTAATGGTCAGGGGTCCCTTTACCTTTACCTTTACTTTCAGACTGAACAACTTCTTTAAATACAAATGGTTCATTGTTAAGATGGTACAGGTGGCATAACAGCTAGCTAAGGTTTCAGGAGAATTACAGTATTCTCCAAATGAGCAATACCTTAATTTATTTGTTAAAATTATATTGATTCAATTTGTTTTCAAGCCAGGTTTGAACTATTCTCTGTCAAGCCTAGGGTTTGAAGTCACCAAATAAAAGAAAGAGGCGTTGAAAATCCTTGAAACGAAAATAAGCAGATGTTTATTTTCTACACGAGGCTCATGTGAAGAAAGGAAATGGAAAGTATATTGAGCAATTAAATCTTGGGAGAGTTTTTGACTCAAATAACATATTCACTGTGCTAGATAGTTACCGGAATTGTTGGAGCAGGAGGTGTTATGTAAATGCTACAGTTTGAAGACAAGCATAGACATTTATTGTCATTTGTGCTCCACAAATCTGCATCTTGGAAGAACAACTTCCAGCCTTGCAGACCTTTTTCTAGAGAGGGCAGGGCCCTGACTGACTCCAGCTACAAAAGCTGAAGCTGCTAAACACACTCTTGGGCTGGGATGTTATTTAGCAGAGTTTGGTGGGGGGGGGTTGTTTCTGTTAATGCTATTAATTTTTGTATCTTTATTTTAGATCTTATGATATATGTAGAAATTGTTTAATTTGGTTGTGTAATTTTTGATTTTTGATTTATTGATTATGGCTACGCTTGTTATGTTTGTAACTGTGTATCTTTTCATGTTGTAAGCTGCCTTGATCATGATTCTCTAAGGAAAGGCGGCATACAAATGAATTCATAGATGAATAGGTGTTATATAGAAAAAGGGGAATTATTTCTGATAAGAGATTTCAACAGGATTTTAAAATTTGTCCTTGGTTACATCTACAAGAATATTTGCCAACATACAGCGGTACCTCGGGTTACATGTGCTTCAGGTTATAAATACGCTTCAGGTTACAGACTCTGCTAACCCAGAAATATTACCTCAGGTTAAGAACTTTGCTTCAGGATGAAAACAGAAATCGTGCTCCGGCGGCGGCAGCGGGAGGCCCCATTAGCTAAAGTGGTCTTCAGGTTAAGAACAGTTTCAGGTTAAAAACGGACCTCAGGAACGAATTAAGTACTTAACCCAAGGTATCACTGTATTTCCTAAGGGTTTTAAAGGGGGGGAAATCAGTTAATTGAGGTATGGAGATTCCTTTAGCCTAAAGACAGAGCTTCTACTGTGTTCTAATGTTGATCTTTTTTAAAGCATCACTTAATATCATATCAGAAGCTGTTAATGTGCAAATTTATTCAAGGCTGATCATGTGACAATATCTCTTATCTGGTCTGTAGGTTTTGAATATCCAGGGCAGGTGGGGATATAACCATAATTCTAAATACTGTATAATAACAAACTTAATCATAGCATTTCATAATCTGTATCAGTGAACTAGTTTATTCTCTGAATGCCATTGGTATTTATCTTTTAGTTCACTACACTTTTATGTACATTCACTGCTTATTCTGTGATCCTCAAATTAGCATTTTTCTGACTAACCAGTAGATAAAAATCCCTTGAAATATGAACTGAAACAATATTTCCAAGGAGAATCAACTTCAGTATACATGCAGGGCATTCTGAACTTATCAAAATGCCATGAATGTTCTTACCATGTTGGATGAATTATATGTAAGTTGTTAAAGGGTTTCCAGATTGCTTAGTAATTTGGGACCCCATAATCCTTGTGGCTTGCCCCTTGGCACCTTTACAGCATTACTAAATGTAATTCTAAAATAGATAACTTTAGATCTGTGAGAAGCAAAAACCTCTTTTTTGGGGGGAGGGGATTAAATGGCACAGAAAATACATCACTTATATACTAGAGGTCAGAACGGATTATCATATTGATGCCTTCTCACCATGAAATCTGTCAAAAGAGTTTTAAGTGCAAATTCACTAGCGTTTTTTCTGAGGGAAAACATTGTGGAAAGTAGCTGAATATATTCCAACCCTATTACTTTTGGAAACATTCTACATCATATATTTATTAGTTATTAAAGTAATGGAGAAGGCAAGTGGATAGCAAAATCTGAAAATGACACACAATTACTACGTGAAACGGTTGTAAGGATTCCATTTGATAGTCTCCGGAAAATAAATTCTTAGGCATGTTTTTTTTTAATACTGCCAGCATCTTTCACATACATTATGCCAGCATCTTTCACAGACATTATGCCAGCATCATTCACAAACACATTAACAAAAACATTTTAAATTGGAGTGTGTGATTGCTTGGAAACTTCACCTTTGCAACTCCCTATGTATGGAAACTCCCTACAGGAGAAGAGCATGGGATGGTGAATTTTTATTTTTTTTTTTTTTTTGCTGATTTCACTTTCCCCCTGTAGCTCCCAGCACAATTTCCCATGCAGAAGTTCCCCATACCCTCTGGTACAGCTTTTCATGGGACACTTACTGCTGCAAGGCAAAGAAGTAATCAGTGAAAGTTTCTTCCACCTTCCTCTGGCATGAGTGGTACCCCACTGATGAGATGGATGAGTTTGGATGCATAGCATGTGCTCATCACTCATCAATGGACTTGTGGCCAATACATTCATGGACTGAAATGGTCACAGTCCTGACCATTTATTGCAGGGAAGGTAGAAATGATTCCCGCATACACGATGATTTCATAAGACCTGCTGAATTATTCGTGAAGTGCATCCTTTGAAAAATATTGTATTTTATACTGCTATCTGGTAAAAATGAAAGCTCTGCCTGTGATTGCTCTTTTGCCCAGTCAGGCCATGCTGTCCATTGGAGATATAGCTGTCATTGACCTGTAAGTACCATGGAATTCAGTGGGGCTTAGTTCTGAGTAGACCTATTATGATTATGATTGTGCAACCTTGGTGATATCAGCACCATGTTCTAGCCAACTGCTTGGGAGTGAATTTGGGACCTTATGCCTTTACCAATGAGCTGCAGTCCTTTCTTGAGTCAGGATTTTAAGGAATATCCCATAAATAATAGGTTTTTATGCCATTTGTTGCTTCTTGCTATGCCTTTTTTGTTGTGATGGCTCTGTTGATGAAGTAGAGCACCTAACACCATAAAAAGGATTCACATTTATATTTACACACACACACACACACACACACACACACACTGATATTTATTATTCTACAGAGACCAGACTAGGGCTGTTCCACATGGAAGAAGATGAGCCATACTCCATTTCTTCCTTCTGTTCTATCACACATATTGGGAAAATGCAAAGTTATTAAATTAAAACACATGTTAGAACCATGAAAGGGCTGTCGTTTTTTCATCCCTCTGAAATGATTAGAACTACACAGTCTTCACAATATGTCAGTTTCAAAGTTTAATAAACTGTGCACAATGTGAATGAAAGCTAGATGAAATGACATTTCTATTCTTCTACATATCTAATTATTTTTAATAAGCTTTGCCAAGAAGAAATTTTCAGTGGCTTTTGCCCATAGACAGTGGTGGCACATTGGCCTGTGAAATATATATGTATATATATTCTTGTCAAAACAGAGTTTTCTTGCTTCTTTCATTAAGATGAATTTACAATTGTATAGTTCAACTTTACCTGCAAGAGAATTCATTTCACTATTCCTATTTCATATGTCATTACCTCATGGAGAGCGTCATTGTTGCAGCAAGGTGATATGTGAAAAATAACATGAAAGTATCACCAATATTCAGGTCACAGATTCACTCTTGCTATTAAGATACATATATTCAGAGCAGCTTTTTAAACAGTTTTCAGTGAAATCTATGCACAAATAATAGAGCCTATATTGCATCTAACTTCTCGCTGTCAGTCTCATTAATGGGAAGAGCCTGCATTGTTATTTTCAGTGAAGAATGATGCCAGAAAAACTGACAAGAATTTCTTGATGGGATGCTAGAGTTGTGTCAAGGGCACCTTTTTGTTAGGTGATAAGAAAAATTACTTCTGCGGTAGAATTATGTTGCAAAGAATACCCAGAGAACTCCTGCTGGTCTTGCAAGGCATGTTTGAAGCTAATCAACTAGTTTCATTGACATTAAGATATCCATAGAAATAGGTTGCAGCACCTTGCCAATTACATAGACCAACACTTCCAGGGCCTGAAATCTTGTTTTGATCTATATCATCAAACCACCTGCGGCAGACTGCAAAGAGGTGTAGAATAGGTGTAGAATATTCTACACTGCTGAGGACAGCCCCCTATTTGAAGGGCTGTCCTCCCAATTGCTGTCCTTCCAAGATAAAGAGCCCTAAGCAGAAAGAACAGGCGGCTTGAGGTTGTCCATTAATAGCAGCAGAAGGCACAGACAAACAGGTCACCTTGTCACAGTCTTCCCCATGCTAGAAAGAGTACAGTAGAGTGATACCTCAGTTTACGAACTTAATCCATTCTGGAAGTCCATTCTGAAACCCAAACCATTCTTAAACAGAGGCACGCTTTCCCTAACGAGGCCTCCCGCTGCCGGTGCCCTTCCCGTTCGGCTTCCGTTCTTAGACTGAGGTAAAGTTCCCAAACCGGGACACTACTTCCAGTTTTGCGGAGTTCGTAAACCAAATCATTCGTAAACACGACTGTTCTTAAACCAAGGTACCACTGTATTGCATTTCTATTTAAATTAAAGCAATTGTTCCCCTCTCCCTCTCTCAGTCTCCCTCTTTGTCCCTCTCCGTCTGTCTGTGTGTGGAAAGGGGCTATGGGGCCAAACCTTCAGTATTGCCCCATTTGTCTCATGGCTCCTTCTAGCTCCCCACATTTTCATAACAAGCACCTGCAGTGGGGAAGCTGCTGTACTTGTGTAGGCTCCCTATGCAATCTGGAACAATCTAGAATCAAGTTTTTGTATTGGCGGGGCATAAACTGATGGCACGGTGGTTGTACATTCTAGTGTCACACTTGCTTTCAGTGTGGTAAGATCACTATGATGGGCTTTAACCTGACATTTTTCTTTAGGAACATGAATGAATAAATGAACTCCATGCATAAATCTTGTTTTTACTACATCCTGGAGATAAATAGAAAGCTAAAATAAAATAAAAATCCTCCAGGATTGTTGTAAGGCTGCCTTCGGCATAAATGTTCACCATCAATTTTGAAAAATAAATATATCATATTTTGATAACTTTACCATGCCAAAAATGAATGTAAGAATCAGGGCCATAACAAAAACTAAGCAACAAAAATTAAAAATAAAACACAGCACAGAATTTTAATAAAAAATAAACTGAACTCGGCAGTTAAATAGTAAAAATTCACCACATTGCTGGGGATGTTGTTGAGACTGAAAAGTTTACAAAGCTCATTTAAATGACAATAAAGATAGGAGAGATAATTTCAGATGTGTAGAACCACCACTGAAAAGGCCATTTTTCTAGTGCTCATCATTCTTCCTAGGAAACACTAAATGCCACTGAGTTGTGTTAGTAAATGGCTGAAAATACAGAATTTTGGGCAGCAGGCCTTTCTTTTCTTGTATTATAACTTCTTCCAATGTGAGCAGCAGAGATTCTCTTGACATCTTGTCATACTTCACTGTCTGGAACTGGATAAAAATGTCTAACTTCAAGCACCATTCTGTGGTGATGCAGTCAAAGCATTCTGAAGCAAAAGGAAATGTATGCATTGTTTTTTGATCAGTTCCAGGGTCAAGAATGCAAGTGCTAAAAAGGCCAGAGAAGGATAATTCAGTTTTAGGGATGGACAAATCTTTTATTTCTCCTAATCTCTCATTTTTAAGGTTTTTTTTAAGTTCAGTTCTCCCTATTTCCACATTTGTTCGGATTTTTTTAATTTAAAAAGTCATTAAAATGTTTATGCATTTTACCTAATATATGCCTTTTGTTCATAATTTTGCATATATACATTTTTTGCATGCACTGTTTCATAATGTAATGCATTTTAACACATTATTCTCATCAGTATAAGCCTTTGTGCGTACTTTTCTCCAATATGTGCTTTTTGGTATGCATTTTTTTGTTGGAAAATGCATTGCAGAATTTGGGGGAGTCTTTATTCTGAAGGACAGCTATATTTTGAGAAGTGTGAATTATGTTGGTTTGCATTCACATGTGTGCTAAATGAATTTCTCCTCATGCCTATACAGTTTAAAGGTTTTCCTATGAGACTCAACAGGTAAACAGTCTCCTCCAAAGGCTCTTCCCAAGTCTTACAAGATGTCTTTCCACCCAGTCACCCGATTGCTATTTACAGTGGTACTCGGGTTAAGTACTTAATTCGTTCCGGAGGTCCGTTCTTAACCTGAAACTGTTCTTAACCTGAAGCACCACTTTAGCTAATGGGGCCTCCTGCTTGCCGCTGCGCCGCTGGAGCACGATTTCTGTTCTCATCCTGAAGCAAAGTTCTTAACCCGAGGTAATATTTCTGGGTTAGCGGAGTCTGTAACCTGAAGCGTATGTAACCTGAAGCGTATGTAACCTGAGGTACCACTGTATTTTTAGCTATGGTTAGATTAAGCAGACCAGTTTCAAAACTCATGGTTAGAAACTCCCCATAGCTGATGATAATCCAATCCCCAGTTCAAGCCTGGCAGCAAGCTAAGATTCAGAGACACTGGAAGCAAACCCAAAGAGGGGGTGGGCATGCAAACCTCACATTTGCTGCAGCTTCTTTAGCATGATGCCTAAATGCAGCCACTTTGACCAGGAGCAGGACAATACACTTTTTGGAAATATTTATAATGAATTACCAGGGCAGAGGGAATTGGACAACTGACTTTCTTAAATTTGAATTGTAGGTCAGGTTTCTATGGGATGCTTTCATTGTCAGCAGTTGTCATGGACTGGCTGGATACAGAGGTGGGGGGGGGGGACACCAGCTGTAGGGAAGAAGGCTCAGAGCCAGGGGACTGGTGATGGGATAATGTGTGGTCAGAGGGGGAAGAGGGAGTGGCCTGGGAGGAGGAGTGCTTGGAATCTGAAGAGGTACTGTATCTACTCATGTATAGGCCGACTTTTTCAGCACAATTTTTATGCTGAAAAAGCCCCCCTCGGCTTATACTTGAATGAGGGTCCCACCCGAGCGCATTTCCAGCCGCCCCTCATCAGAGCAAGCTGTTTGCTGCCGCCGCTCGTGCCGCCGCCGCCGCCCTGCCAAGAGCTGTTCATGTGCCTGCCCTTGCGAGCGGCAGAGGCTGTTGACGGTGGCGGAGAAGAAAGGAGCAGCCCAAAAGCAGCCCTTTCGGGCTGCTTGTTCTTCCTCCGCCACTGCCGCCACCAGCCTCTGCCTCTCAGCAGCACCCTAGGTAGGTAGGGGGACAGGAGGAGCTGGGGGGGAGAGAGAAGCCCCCTCTGCCGTGTGTGCATGCGCGCACACACGCGCACTCCGACCCACCAGGAGGTTTGTGGTGTGGTGAACCGGCTTGTACTCGAGTCAATAAGTTTTCCCAGTTTTTTTGTGGTAAAATTAGGTGCCTTGGCTTATATTCGTGTCAGCTTATACTCGAATATATACGGTCATAGGGTTTAGTGAGCAGGAAGAGGCTATAGCAAAGAGCAGTCCAGAATCAGAAGCTGAAGTGGAGGCTGGAGAAGAGGGGAGCCAAGAAGCAGAGATGAGTTAGGCTGGTGGAGAAGCCAGGCAGTCTCCCCTGCTGCTGAAACCAGCTCTCCTCTCCTTGGTCTACCAGGACCAGGAGAGATATGAAGAGGGCAGAGCAGAGAAAGATGTGTCAAGTGTCAGGTTGCTTGAGAAGTATTGGGGGTGGGGAGGAGGCTTAGGCAACTGTGGGAAGGAGGAGATCTTCAGTCCTCACAACTGCTTAATTGGGATAAGATCTACCATGGAGTGTTGCTCACTAGGCCAGGTCTCCTGAGCTGTTTGCTTCTTTGAATAAAAAGTTAATTTCACAGACACCGTGTGAGTTATTACTGGCATCTGCCCCTGACAGCAGTCCTAGCTACTGCAAATGGAAGGAAACGAGAGGACTTTCCTGTCCCATGCCCCCACCCCCAGTCCCTCTTCCACCAAAAGGGTGATCCTCTACATGGAAGTGGATGCTGGAGGAAGGGAAATTAGTTCACCTAGCAGTTCAAAAGCACATCAAAGTGCAAGTAGATAAATAGGTACCACTCCAGTGGGAAGGTAAATGGTGTTTCCGTGCACTGCTCTGGTTCGCCAGAAGCAGCTTAGTCATGCTGGCCACATGACCCAGAAAAACTGTCTGTGGACAAACGTTGGCTCCCTCGACCAGTAAAGCGAAATGAGCGCCACAACCCCAGAGTCGTTCGCGACTGGATTTAACTGTCAGGGGTCCTTTACCTTTACCTTTAATGTTTTTTAGGATGCTATTGTAGGATGCAACCTCCGAGTCTTCCAATGAAGGCAACAGAAAACCCAAACCCATTATGATATCTGTGTAGGGGAAAGATGCACAACATCATTGTCTGCCAAACCAGGAATCTGTTTCACCAGACAAAGAGCTGGCCAGGGAGTTCTATAGCAATATCATATATTTCTACCCCCAAACTCTCAGACAATGCTGTTCATTGCAGACACCACTCCTCTTTAGAAGGCAGAGGTATTTCTGTTGCTTAGCAATATATCACTCCAGCTATTTTTCTTCTTCTGAATTATCCACCCTTATTATGGTTTCCTGACTGTGGAAAATTACAGCTGCCCAAACCTGTGTTCACGTAGATTTTGTAGTGCATGATACTAAGCTTATAACAGTGCTCCTGTTGCAAGAAATATGCTGATGGCACAGTCACTATTCTATGTTTGAGGCCAGTAAGGTATGGCAGTCAGTTTTATCTGGCTTTAGACAAAAACATTTATTAGAAACCATCCACCAACATTTTTGAAAGCAAAGAGCCTCACTCACTCCAAATCCCTTAAGGCCGAATTGGTGATTGAGGAGCCACTGCAATTTAGCACCGCCCTGCATTGCTGAGATGGTATGAAGCACATGAAAAAGCTTGCTTGGTCTCTCATGGCATTATTGCCCCTGCCCAGAATTGGTGATTTCTGCCATGGAAGGAACCACAGTACCATCTCCTCCCATGTGGCCACAGATCCCGGAAGCATAGGAAGGAGCTGTCCTGCAATTCCAATGTAAGAGAGTTGGGTAAATGGACCCAAATGCCTTTTATTTCCAATTCTGGCACTTCACTTATGGCTATTAGCAACTAGAAGAGATTTCTTCTCTCCTCCTTGTCTGCCAAGTCAAAAACTGGGGGCAGCTCTGGCAGCCTGTAAATAGACCGTACAGTTGGTGGGAGTTGCACACACCCTGTTGAGCAAGACTTTTGCAATCTACAGAGCTGTTTGGCACCTTCACATTGGATGTCATGTTTGCAGATAGCCCTTTTTTGTGTAAAACCCAATATGCGTAGGGTAGCCATGTGATTATTAACAACCCCCTCTCCCAACCCCTTCAAACAAAAAGGCCTTGGGAAATAATCATGCATTTGGGGCATTTAGACATTAGATTTTATGCTGGTGGTATATTCCATTTCTAAGGAAATCCTGTAGACAGTGTTAATATAGGAAAGAAACCATTTTCTCCAGTAAGGAATTGAAGTAAATGAATATTTAATTCCTTCTGCATTCTGTGGCTCATAGCTTACAATAATATGTCTGATTAGATAGATAGATAGATAGATAGATAGATAGATAGATAGATGATAGATATTCAATCCTAGGGTTGCTTAATATTGTTACTTGCATAATTCATAATAGAGTCTAACAAAGAAAATATACACACAAAAATTCAGTAACAGCAAAAATAATGCAGCTTCTAAATTAAGTGTTGACCCGAACAAAAACTCCCCAACTCCCCACCCCAATTCTCTCTATACATCCTAAGCAGCAGATGGACTCCCCTTCCAACTCTCTGATTCTGTGAACTGAAGAATGTGCCCCTATGAACTAATAGCAACAGTGATATCTGGATCCTTCAGTAACAGCAGCAGCTTTTGTAGCTGGAGTCCATCTGCTCTCCCAGGCCAGGTAGAAATAAGCCTGCAGTGCAGGTCTTGCAGGAGTCACTGGTAAAATGGTCTCTGACCCCTCCAGCAGTAGCAGCAGGTGTAGTAGCTTGAGTCAATTGGTCAGAATCTTTGCCAGCTGGAAATAGGCCAGCAAAGCATTCAAAATCCTTTGAAATCTGAAACTGGAAACTTATGATGCGTTTGTAATAAATCAATAAACAAGTGAATACAGATATGCAAGTACATAGTTCCTTTAAAAAGGCAACAGAACTACTAAACCTGTACTAGATTCCAAGTGAACTATGGTTTTAGCCAGCTCCAAGGCTTCACCCTGTTCTGACTAACTCCAACTAAAACCCTCCACCTCCTATTTTCTAAATTCAAATTGCAAAGCTTGGATCCAACTGTGTTTCTGCCCCACTTGCCTTTCCAAGGTGTTGCCTTTCCAAGGGTTTGTCAGTATTTTATTTCAGTTGATGGAAAGAGATGCCCAGCTACCCAGGAACATTACAGTTAAAGTCCCAGGCCAGTCATCAGTTGCCCATTCTCAGTAATCAAGGCAGCCCAAACTCATAAGACAACATTGGAGTCTATCCCTCTTCTTCACCAGTGTGCTTTGCTAGCCCAGCTCCCCTCTGAGGACAACAGACCCCTGTGTCAGTGGAATGGAATGTTAATATCTACAATTTGAGCAAAAGATCTATACATTTTAATCATCCTCCCCTTTTCCTTCCTTCCATCCTTCCTTCCTTCCAGCAGTGACACAATGAGATAAATAGCTTGCAGCATCTCATTTATTGGAGATGCTGTGAAGTGCATCCACATTTATGTGCTGATGTTCAATATTATCTGGTACAGCTCATATCCAAGGGCAAGTATCATTTCAAAATATGTAGCTTAAATTACATTTTTATGAAGTATAAGGCTGCTTTCCTATGGAAAAAAGTTACAGAGCTTAACAGCTCCCTCCCTAAAAAATAAATAAATCTCTTTTTATTTCAAAGACAACATTGTTAAGTCTAGGAGCACTGCATACACCAGCTTATGTGGACTAGCAGGGCAATGATTTGCATGCCTACTCAGGAGTAAAAGCGGAATCCTAACCATATGTACTCAGAAATAAGTCCTGTTGAATTCAGTGGGACTGGGTGTGTACAGACCAGTGCTATTATTCTAGAAAAAGAGGTGCCAGAACTCACCATGAGCACCTGTTCTCTTAGAATGGCAATGACACCCACCTGAGAGGGGCTGGAACTGAGTTCTGACAGGTTCTGGCTGAAAAAAAGCCCTGGTACACACCATATATTTAAAGCACAATTCTCCCTCCCCAAAAGAATGCTGGGAACTGTAGTTCACCCCTCAGAGAGTTACAATGCCCAGCACCCTTAACAATCTATGGTCCTCAGGATTTTTAGAGGAGCGGTGCTTTAAATGGGCTTTAATGTGTTACTTAGGGTGAAGGTTGAAGCCTCAACCCCATTAAGTTCTATTGAATGTACTCCCATGTCTGCGGTCTTATGCACACTTACCTTGGAGTAAGTCCCATGGAACTCAGTGGAACTTATTTCTGCATAGGCTTGTAAGTGTTGAAATTGATAACTTACATTGAAAAAGTGAAATGCAAGATTCGGGATTCATCTGAGTGACTGCAAAACCTGCAGACTTCTAACAGCACAAATCAGCTTCTTCAGTTACAAGATTAATAGTAGTTGTGGTGGTTGTAATTTCATTGAAAGGCTCACTTCAAAAATATGGTTATTATTCATTCACAAGGCATACAACAACAAAAAGAGAGATTCTTTGTATTTAAAGTCCAAGCACAGCTAAATATCCAGGCCACAATCCATCACTGATCTAGGAATGATTAAAGTCATTGGTTCTTTTGTGGCTACTCTTCACTGGATTGTGGCTCTAGTTTTAAGTGATTAAATTGAATTTGAAACTCTCGTGCTTCAAGATGGTTGTTGGGCTTTTTTAAAACCACAGTTATTTGGTTCTCTCAGTAACTGTGTTATTTATTTGACTGGAAGGCGAGCACATTCCCACTTTATTATATCCACTCAGCTGTGGGCTTCTGATTTACATTTTCATTCCTAATATGGTAGCAGGAGAGGGTTTTGTCTGGGTTCCAGAGCACTGTTTCCAACTTATGGAATGCCATGAAAAAAGAAAAGAAAACAGTTCAGCAGTGACAAAGATGTGTACTTTTGCACTAATAAAGAGCTGGAAAAGGATAACATGAACTTAGAAGCTTCACCTTTGTTATTTTTACATTTGCCACTTCATCTTCAGCTTTCCATCAAGGCATGAAATGTTTCCAGTTGTGTTAAACAGACATCCTGGAACATTTCAAAGTTGACTTTCTCTAGAAATTTAAGTTTCTTTTTTTTATTTTTGCCATGGCACAAAGGGAGAAATGCAAAATTAGAAACTTCAACCCCCCTCCACCCCACATTTGTCCACGATCCACTTTCTGTGCATCAATTATACTGTTGTTGTTTTGTCTTAGTGGAAATTCAAGAGTGGATGGAAGAAAACTGAATTTTAACAAACTTCCCCAGTCTTCTTCAGGGTCACTTTAGAGTAGCGTCGGTTGACTCAAAACAGAAACTCAGTTGGTATAGCCAATCTAAGGAAGATACTCCTGAGAAAGATGTAAAGATTCTCTGGATTGTGATGACTTTACAACACCCCAGGCAGAGTACTTGTTATTTGTTTTATTTATTTAATGGTGGTAAGTCCATCATGGCTCTAGGTATTGTCTCTTAAATATGAGTTATTAGGCTGGGTCCTCCAACAATAGGCAGAGACATGGGCCTGCAGTGTAGCCTGAATAAACATCAAGGAGACTTCATCCCTCTGCAAAACCTGATGAAAATGAAACCCTTCTTTCTGGGCTGAATGCTCTCCTTTCAACAATAAGTCAGTTCCTTCTAAGAACTGACGGTCCCCAGAAGCTGTTGGACTATGACTTCCATATCAAGGCAGACTATTGGTCCATCTAGCTCAAAATCGTCAACACCAACTGACAAAGTCTAGACTCTCTTTCAGACCTACCTGGAGAGACTGGGGATTGAAAACCACTGCCCTCTCCAGCTTATAACCAGCTCCACTGAACCACCCAAGCTGCTATGTATATGGTTACAGAGGCCACAACTTATGTAGCGTTCTGGTTTCTAAAATGTATTATAAGAGTTACCAAACATTGTTTTCCTCTAACATAACACCCTAAATGTAGCAGTTGTCAAGCTACAAGAATGGGGGTCCGAAGCTCATTGTGTACTTCACAATTAGAGGAATGCATGTTGCTGTTTTAAGGGGAAACCCTTATGTCCAGGGTCTCAAATGACTCAGCTTCACCACCATTACATTGCATTAGATTAAATTGTGGGTAATTTTAAACAAAACAGAGGATGATATTTCACTATTTTGACTTAAGGGCTCCAAGTACTTCTGAGCACCATAGTTAAATTCCTTCCTTCCTTCCTTCCTTCCTTCCATCCATCCATCCATCCATCCATCCATCCATCCTTCCTTCCTTCCTTCCTTTCTTGCTTTCTTTCTTTCTTCTTTCCTTCCTTTCTTTTTGACTGTAGCATGATAGAAAGAAATTTATAGAAGAGGTTTCTTAGTACAGCAAATATTACTTTCACATATTAAAAGTATTTAACCAAAACACCCTTTTGTCTATGGTAAGCATGGGCTTTTTCTCTTTCGTTGTGTCTAAGTGTGACATTTTGATTACCAGCAAAATGGGCTGAAAATTTTCCTTCCATTTCCACCCCTGACAGACCCTATTATCAGTCAGAAAACGGGAAATTATTGCAGTCTATGGCTGCACAACCCTGCTACAAGACGTGCTCCTGAAATGAAAAAAATGAGGCACATTTGGCAGCTTGCCCAATAGCCTCTCTTGCTAGGGGATGGGCACTAGGTGAAGATTTGGGTGGGGGCATGAAATATTGTGAAGTATTGTGACATCATTTGCAATATCCCTCAAATACACCAAGTGACTTGGGTACAAATCCCTATGCAAATATTGGTGCATCTTACAGAATTAGGATTGCCTTAAATGTGCTGAAATTCCCCCAGTCCTCCCCGTGTCAAACCGATGGCATTTCAAAGGTGGTTTGGCTCCATGCATGCTTTATGAGCTGTTTGCTTTGTCGTATCAGATGGCTCCTAGATTAGACTATGTCAAGATCTTGTCTCAACTGAGCAGCAGACAGAAGTATGCTGAACTCTTCAAATTTAATCAAGGTAGTCAGTGAACCACGAGCTCTGCCTGCTCACCCACTTTTGCACCGAATTGGATATCTGCTGTTTAAATTGTAGCAGGTATCTGAGCTGAAAACTATCATGTACCTTCATGTTTCTGATGCCTTATGTCACGTTTCAACGCCTCCTCAGTGAAAGTGATGTACAGCAAGTAGCAAAACTGTTACGTGCCAATCCGGAATCCATTTGTGTCACTGAATGCCTGGAAGAATTTGAGACATCCTAAGATTCATGAAGGCATAATCTGCTGACCACATTATTACACACAATTTCTGCCTTTCCCCCCTTGCCATCCATATAATACAATGTAAGATTTACAGTGCTATCCCGTATGTGTCTCCTCAAAAGGGAAGTCTCATTGTGTTCAATGGAGTTTACTTCCAGGTATGTTGGTATAGCGAGGGTGGGGAAACTGTGGCCTCACATCTCCCATTATTCCTGACCATTGCCCATACTTTCTGGGACTGGTAGGAATTGGTGCCCCAAAACCAGAACTGGATTAAGACCTTTAGAGGCCCTAAGCACTTAAAAGATTTTGATGCCCCCAATATATATCTTAATTCAAAATGTAAACACGTGAGCCTTGGTGGATCGAGTGGCAGTTTACCAGTTACCAGATTCTAATGTTGTTGTATTCCCAAGATTAATGTACATCATTAATCTTGATTATTACTACATTGTTGTTATTTTGCTATTATTGTGTATATATAGTATGCATTTTTTTCATTTATTGTGGGAGCCTTTTTTATCAGCTGCACCATATGGTCCATGGTACATCTGGCAGTGGAAAATTTCTATGGTGCCCCTCTTCCCTTGATACCCTAAACATGTGCTTATTTTGCTTAATGGCTAATCAGCTCTGCCCCAAACACCTGGAGGGCTACAGACTCTCCACCCTGTGGCATAGGATTGCAGCTTAAGCCACTGACAATGCAATCCTATGCATGTTCACCTGTCCATTCAATGGGGCTTATGCCCAGGCAGCACATTTACAATTGCACTTTGTGCGCTTTCCTTTGATCTTGCCCTGAATACTCACCTATAGATAATCCCTCTGCATCCATTCTGTGTAGGAGGCAGGAAACTTGTCTTGCACTTGCCTGTGAATTACTAAGCGGACCAGAGTGCTGAGGCATAATGGATTTTCCATCTTCCTAGCAAATGTCAAGAGCTGTGTGTATCTTTTTGAGGTCATCAATAAGCCTGTCCTGTTCACAGAATTGCATAGCTTTTCACAGCCTCCTGCTTTCCAAACAGAACAATGAGTTGCTTCATATATAGATGCTGAGTTAGGAAGCTGTGAGGGCATTAGCAGTATGCCTGTGTAATTGAAGTTAGCTGTTTTGCACAATTGCATTGCCTTACTGGTTGGAACAGAGCTTTCCAAACTTTTCATGTCAGTGACACACTTTTTCGACATGCATCATTTCATGACACAGTAATTCAGTTTTACTAGCAAACCAGAGGTTAAACTAACCCCTTTCCATCCCTGGAAGGGGTGCTGGGAGCATTTGTGCAACACATCTACACACTGCAGCCGACACACTAACATGTCACGACACACAGTTTGGAAAGCTCTGGGTTAGAAACTCATTTAATTGGCTTGGCGGGGGGGAGGGGGAGAGAGAAGCACAACTTTAAGGAAAACAATAGCCCTGACCTCACTTCATGCAAATGTTGTGTATATGTCTGAGATTGAAAAGGAGATGCACATCTTTCTGAATAATCTGTTATACTGCTCTTAACCTAAAATGTGGCATTGCTTGCTGAGAAATTCATAACTGAGCTGGATGAAATTCTGAATTTCTTCAGTCACAGATGCTTCAGGAAGAAATGCTATGCCCGTATTTTATATTCTTTCTACAGAGAAGTGTCTTTGATTTGATACTTTTGACCACATTGTCAGACATCAAAGAGCTGCATGTTTACCGAAGCTTAAAAACCTTGTCAATAAAACAGTAACCTTGTCAATACAAGAATGGCTATGGAAATTTGAACAATATTTCAGATGGTTTGTCCTTTGTGGTTGGAATCTGTGTCATTTCAAAATTACATGCATGGAATGTTTAATTCCTGTCTGCGTTTTGAATATTTATATTGTATATAATTCTCAAAGCCCAGCAGTTCCTGCCTCAGTAGATGATTGAGTAAAAATATCACCTCTTATTGTTTGCAACAATTTCCAGCGGGGTACTTGTGTTAGCCTATTTCAGAAAATAAAAGAAATACTTTCATGGCACCTTAAAGACTAACAAATGTATTATGTCTGAACTTCATGGATGACATTTAAGCTTTTACATAGAGGTCACTGACAGTATTATTATTATTATTATTATTATTATTATTATTTACACTTCATTTCCTTCTGACTTCACTGTTTACAGTTTGTTTCTCAGTGCCCGTGTCTTTGTGTGCATACGCAACTGCATACACACATACCCACCAAGGATCACATGTAATACTCATTTGTTAGTCTTTAAGGTGCCACAAGAGTCTTATTTTTGTCTGGAGCAAGTCATAGGAATGCTTGTTTGTACTAAATGAATCGTGTCCCTAAATCTTTAAGAATGACCTTTTCCCAGTCAGCCAGATATTCCACTGAGAGTGGCCAGAGCACCGACATGTTCACAGGACTATTTTCTCACCAGAGATTCTGTGCTAGCAACCAAAACTAGGTTGCAGCTCTGAATTGTAAGCAATATATGAGCCTTGTTCAGGTGTTAGCACAGATCCCTGGATGGGTACTAAGGCTATGTATCCATTGCATTTGAAACTCACTCATTCTCTTCTCCCATCCACCACTGGGCTCATTGCTAGCCATAGGCATCCTTGCACAGATTCAGCATGCTACCACCAATGCAAGCGAGTGGGTGCATGGATGAAAGAGGGAAGAGCAAGTGCCCTTATGGGAGTGCTTTCTTTATGCTCAAACAACATCTGAGTGCAAAGTGAGTGCAGAGCCAGTGCGCTAAAAGATTGTGTCCTCACCATTTGGGTGTTATTCAGCTGCCGGTGAAATGAGTGGTAAGTTGAAGATTGGGCCACTGGATAAACCTCCAGTCTTGTACTGGCACTAATATTTATGTGGTAGTTTCAAATACATATTTTCAAATTCGGTTCAAATTAAAATTCAGGCAGTGTTGAAACTTCAAGACACATGTGAACACCAGTATTAATATATTGGTATATATATCATATACATATTTGTGTTCACTTTTGCGTTCCACTTCAACACTGCCTGAATTCTCATTTGAACTGAATTTGAAAATGCCAAGATTCCTTTAGCTTAAAAATCTATCTATCTATACAGTGGTACCTTGGGTCTTGAACGTAATCCGTTCTGGAAGTCCATTCGACTTCCAAAACGTTCGAAAACCAAGGCGTGGCTTCCAATTGGTGCAGGTGCCCCTGAAACAATAGCCGACAGCAGCATTGGACATTCGGCTTCCGAAAAACATTTGAAAACTGGAACACTTACTTCCGGGTATTTGGCATTCGGGATCCGAAATGTTCGAGTACCAAGGCATTTGAGAACCAAGGTTCCACTGTATATGTTTGTGTACAATATCCCACACCATTTACAAGTGTCACTAGGCCCTAAGAGAATATTTTGGGATGGGGGAACTGCAGAAGGATTGGCAAGTCGTGAAAGCTCTGTTCAATGAACATGATCTCTTCCATCCACAGAAGCAAATTTAGGATCCAAGTCATTTATTTAGGACATAGATTATTTTGTATGGTTATTTGGAACATTATTAATCCACTGTACCTTCATTAGTATCCTGCAATAAAAGTGCTTTAAAAAATCCACATTTAGTTTAATCTACACACCGGAGTTTGGAAAATGAAATGATTCTCGCTCACTCCTGCCTTTTCTCCCTTTCTGTCTACTTTCAAGGCATGACTGACAAGCAGCCATGTCAATTTTGAACACTGGGGCCTGTTTCCTGGTTGATGAGTGGAGACAGGTTTATTGCTTTACACTGCAGAATTTTATTATAACCACATTTTTATAGCAATTGGGCTGCTTTCCTTTTATACTTGAAGTGTTGTCTCTGGATTAAAGCATGAAGGTTTCTCAATTGCTTATGGCTTTATTCCAATCTGTTTCACTTAAAATTTATTTTGCTAAGTGTAGGTAGTTTACGGTGGGCTGGCAAGATTCTCAGGAGACCAATCTTTTATTTTTGTGATGCATTTGATGGAAAGGGGAGAAATAAGAGGAGATTGCCTGCTGCTTTCCTTTTAAACAGCTTCACCCATTTGCACTGCCATACTTGTATTGTTCTGCTTGTGTAATGAAATATTATAAGTGGTGAAATCCTGTGGATAGAACTATTAGAATAAGCCTTAGGCCATTATGAACCATTCTGTTTTGACAGTCTGCGGTTAACAATCCCTGACTGAAATTCTCCAAAGGGAAGATCATTGACTCTCTGTCAATTTTATAACACTGTTTTTCCTGACACTGCTCCAGTTTCACAATCCAGGTGTGTTAGCTCTTCTAGATGGAATGTCGTGTGTGCAAAAGGATGCTGAGTGGGAGGCAGGGAAAGCCAGAGACGTGCCCTTGTATGTTAGGCAGACAAATTATCCTCAGGTACAAAGTATATGGAGTTTTAAACAAATGCAGGGGCAGACCTTGGATGGTTTACAACGCATTACAAGCCTTGGTGGACAGAAAGCATAAAAACCTGTACTTGTGCTTTCAGTGTAACATCTGCCATGGTGTTGCTCCTTCACAGAGTTAGTGTAAATATCTTATATGTGTGTATAGTGAGTTTATGCATCTCACCACAGAAGAAATGCGCTTGGTGTCTGCATCAGACATTATGCTGGAAGCACAAAGAAATATGCTTGGCCTTCTACTCCCCCAACTTTCCCAGTGAATTACCTAATGTCATGCTTTCCCCTCACCGTCTTAATACATCCCATAATGTCTGAAGTGGCTCTCCAAATAGGAAATGAATCAGGGATCAGAGCTTTGCAGGCAGTTTAGTAGCCAGCCCACCCTGCTTATGGAAGGAAGAATATACCTCATTCCATAGTTTTGCTCCTTTTTGTCATAGTTTTAGTCACCAAAAGGCTGTGTGTGTGTGATTAGGCCAATAAATACATTTCTAGATAGAATGCTAGTATGTATTTACAGACCCTCCACGTGTCCCTATTTTCCAGGAATGTCCCTGATTTAGAGAAGGTTTTGTCCCAGGTTATGATTTGATCCTGGAACGTCCCTATTTTCATCAGAGAAATGTTGGAGGGTATGGAGTTATCCGACTCCTGAGCCGTCTGAAGGCAATCCTGTATAAGGAAGGGTTTTTAAAAAATGTTTATTGTTTTATTATGTTTTTATATATGTTGGAAGCTGCCCAGAGTGGTTTCGGGGAACCCAATAAGATGTGTGGGGTATAAATAGTAAAATTACATTATGGAATGGGATGTCCCTGTTTTCACTGGAGAAATGTTGGAGGGTATGTATTTATCCCTAAGACACCATCAGCCATTACAGGTGCAACACTTTGCCATCCGCTTGTTCATTTTGTCACAGAAAGCAAAGCATACAATGCTGTGATTTAATACAAGCAGACAATAACACTTATGCAATCTGGAAGCACTCTGTCTCCTGCACAGTTTCTCTGAAAAGTTGCCTTCCATTGCTGCTGTGCTTCCCCAGAGAGTTCAGTCCCCCTCTGCCCCCAGTTTTCCTTCCCATTCTGAGGGTTTCCTTGTGCAAACGAATATTGATTCAGACAACCCACGCATGTGATCGCTATAAACTCATTAGAGGTTATTTCCGAGGCCTTAATTATCCCTTCCCACACATGAAAACACACAGGAGGAAAAACGTTAAAGGCAAATTATCCATGGCTTGAAAGCCATGAACAGCACACTGAGTCATCCTCTCACAGGAGAGAGGTTTGCTAGCCCTGAAGTAAGTCTGTTTTGAAATCCATGGGAGAAAGAAATGAAGAAGGAAAACACACTCTCAGACAGATCTGAAAGCAAGTAAACATGAAAGGGCTTCCTACAACATTTCACCCTGTGGGGAGCCATGATGCCAGCAATTCCACAACCGCATCTCTGTCCAATGTCTGGCTTCCTGCAGAAAAGGAAAAGCATGACAGATGCTGTTGGTATCAAACAGTTAGTGGAAATGTCCTAACACAACACATAATGGCATTGCTGTACAGTGGACATGATCATTTGCCAACTGTCTGTTACCCAGAAAGCCCTAGCTGGCTGTATAGTCCTTTGAGGAGCAATGGTAGACAATGTGCCATTTTCCTCTACTGGCATGACTGAGGGAAAAGTCCGTTCACCTTTTATCTGGTGTACAGCGTTGCAGCCAGTCAGCCGAGCCTCAACAGTTTTCTGGCGTAGGGGGAGGTACGCTGCTTCCCCCCCCCCCCGTGTCACAGTCGGCCGCATCATCTGTGCTGTGGACAGCCCCAGCCAATCTGTGGCTAGAGTGAGTGTGGCCGTGGGCCATTTAATTTTGGCGCAGCCAGCCGGCTGCCTCTTCCTTGCCTCTTGTTTTTCTCAAAATATATGCCCTGATTCAGTGACCCCTTTGTTGTCTCACTATTGAAATTTGAGGCCCTCAGAATGGGAACTGATTCCTGCCCCCATTATGTTTATCTATAAACTTAATGAACTTATCTATGTTTATCTGACCCAGAGAAGATTCCGGGAAGGAAGGGTTGTGTTTTCAGAATATAACATTATGACCATTTCAGATTTATATTATGAAATGGGACGCGTAAGAACTTTTGTGCTGTCACTAATAAGTATGCCTAGGATTGTGCTGCAACTACTAATCAGGCATTAGAACAAGGCAGTGCTAAGAGGCAGTCCTGAGCTGCGTTGCCCAAAGCAAACAAGTTAACGTTGATGTGGAAGGTTCATTAATAGGTGAAGACCAACCCGCCCACTTCCAGCTCACAAAATAATGATCTAGAGCCGACTGTGGCCATGCCCAGGCAACCTCTTTAATGAGCATTTCTCCTGTTTTGTTGGTGTGGAGATTAGACAATGCTACATCAAGCATTATCCCACACTTATCAAAGCATTTCCCTATTGCTTTGCTTAGGGTAAAAAAACCCAATCCCCAATCTTTTGGGGAACTTCTGGACTAAGACATTCAGCCATCAAGGGTGACCTTGGGCCAGTCACTGTCTCTCAGCCCAACCTACCTCACAGGGTTGTTGGGAGGATAAAGGAGGATAAAGGAGAACTATGTCTGCCACCTTGAGTTCACTGGAGGAAAGGTGGGATATAAATGTAATAAATAAGAAATAAAATAATGATAATGTAATTCCAAATCATCTTTAATTTGAGCAGACTCAGTTTGCCAGGATGTAATTGAATTTCACCCCTAAATGTGACAGCCTGGAAGCGCTATATACCTTGACTATAGATACCTCAGTTCATGGGACTTGCAGGCATTTATTAAAGGCTGTTATCTTTATATTTGTGTTCAGGAAATATTCAGATGTAGTAATCTTGTCCCACCCTAGCCAACTTTTTCCATTCCGGGCATTCAATCCAAGTGAAAATTCATGAATTCTAAATTTTGCTATTTCTGCAAAGACTTCATTAAGTACTGGTCACCTACAACTTAGGTTTCACCTTAAAAACCACTGTCAATCAGGGGCTCCATAGTTCCAGCTTTTGTTAAAGGGATATTTCATTTTCATTGTGCTGCACTCCACAGATTCTATCTTGTCCCTGTATATTTGATGCTGCTGATACAGGTGACGCATTTAACCATGGCGTATTGTCTCAGATAAACCTGGTTTGTCTCTTGAATGTCATATGTACAATTTTTTTCTTTATTATCTACAAGATTAAATATTCCTTCTCAAGACTCTTGCTGTGGGTATTGGAGCTGTCTTTAGAAGACGTGCAACAGTGTTTCTAAGATCAAAATCACTGTATTTACTGGCAATTTGACATTACCTCAACTTTCATTTCATATGAGACTCGAATCTTTTGTTTGCCTCTAAATAATGGCTGATATCTTTGCCTCTAAACTTTGACAAAACAAAGCATGTCAGCTCGAGTACCCTGCTGCTTTTAAAAGCTTCTTTATTAGCCTCCCTTGAGACGTTCTTGTAAAATCAGTAATGCACAATATAAATTGTACATTTTTCAGCTTTTGAATTTCCGTGCAGTGAATATTAATCAGGGAAATCAACTTAGCCCTTTCCATAGAAGGACAATGCCAACCCCCACCTCCACCCCACCCGCCTGACTACACACTGTCCTCTCAGCAGGGCTTTATTGCAGTTGCAGTCTTGCATCATCCTAAAGCAGTCTTCTTACATCCAAGAATCAGCATACAGAGGTGGGATTACATACAGGGGAAAAGCCAGTGTGGGGAAGTCAACCATACCTCTTTTTACTAGTTGGCTATAGACCAATTCGCCAACGCTCCATGTCTTGTGATGCTGACTCATCACATGATACTGAGTTAGCATTTCCACTTAACACAGAGTGTTAACTGCTTGATACCCACAACACTCCAACAGTTGTTTCTGACGACGACAATGACTCTTCTCCACCTCCACCTCTTGAATGTCACAAGCTTTAATAAATTAAAACTAAAACTACTCGTGATATACTGACAGTGGAGCTTTAGAGAAATGGAACAGTATAGTTTTTTGTCTTCACAGGTTTAAGCTGAACACATTTAAACGTGTCGTTCATTTTTAAACCAGTCATTCAAAGTTGTGGTGCTCAGGTCATAGTGTGGGTGGGGGAATCTATGTTGAGAAAAGACCAAGCAAGGTTTTACATCTTCACAGTCTACCTTCTAATACTAGCCTGATTCATTTATTCTCAGGTATATAAGCAGCTGAAATTAGAAAGCATTTAGCTGACTTCTCTTCCCCTGTTTCCTTTCCCTTACAAAATTGTTCTGTTATGTAGTTGTAGCTAGCATCCGTCTGTCTCAGGAGGCCAATGGAGGAATGCACCTTTGGGGCTTGAGTCAAACTGTTGGAAGGTTCCAACGCCTGCCATGGCTGTAGAGACCAATATGGGAGGGACGTCTTTTGTTGCGGCTGGGACAGATGAAGGCATCTGGTTGTATGTCATTTCTTTTAAGGAAATGCAACACAAACCAAGAGTGCTGGGCAGCCATCAGGCCTATAGAGCAAAGTCCTGTGGATTGTGGCTTAATGCTCACCCTGTGGCTTAATATTTCAGGGTACATCTACACAATAACACACTCTTCCAGTTCAGAGCAAAACTGGATGTTCAGGAAGAAGCCACTGAAAATGATTGTATGATGGGGTAGGAGTCAACTGCACACAGACAGTGTACTGATAGTGCCAGCCCACATTTGTTGGAGGAACAGTACACTGTAGACCCAGAGCCCTCTAAAGGGCATGAACCAGAGGAGGCCATGGACAGCTACATCATTGCCCAGCTGCCTAGAGCCATAGAAGACTCTTGGCTACAATAAGGCATAAAGGAGTGTTCAGAGGAATCCAGGGTCCATTTTAGAAGCTGAGGGGGCCAGGGGCGTTGGAGAATCTGAGATTGCTCCTCTCTTCTTGCTGCACCTTGTGTCAATTTAATTTCCTCCCCACACCAGTATTCAACTATTTCTTACTCAGAGTTGACCTATTAAGCTTTGTATTCAGTTATATAAAAAAAGTACAGAATTAGCAGGGCTAATCTGCTCCAGGAAAAGTAGCCAAATCTATTAATTTCAATAGGCTTAATGTACACTCATAGATCTCTACCATAAGAGGAGAGACCATGGTCCAATCAGGGTGTAGAGTCCTTTTCATATGCTGATTGGCTGTGGAAGCAGGGCAAGCCCATTCAATGGTGTGCTCCCCACAAACATTATTTTAACGCATGAAAGGAGAAGCATCCAAACCCCTCTATGATCAGAATGTAGTAAAAGTGGAATTGACTTGCTGAATCAGATGAAGGTGCCTTTAGTCCAACACTTTGTCTGTCCAACCACAGCTCAACATACGTAATTGTAAATGATGGGAGTTTGTCAGCCCCTTGCAGCTTGCCTTGGGTAATGAGACTACCACCACCCAGGAGCAGGGAAGCGCCATTTGTAGCCATTATAAATATCATAGTTAATGTCTGTCCATGTGAATCTCTCTTTTCCTTTTGGAAAGCTATTTAAACCAAAAACCATCACCACCTCTTGCAGTGAACGATGCAATTATATTTAACTACTTTGTTTTCCTGTGGTACAAGTGAATAAAGATGGGGGGCAATGTGTTCATCTGAATGTGTTGTCTGGCTTTTACAATGGACTTCTTTGGGTTCATCTCTAATAGGAACAGGTGAGAGAAGAGTAACCCTCACTGCTTCTGAACTTACTCTTTTCTGGAGCTTTGCAAGTTTGTAGGGCAGCAGTTACTAATAGGGGAAGGTCAGTTATCCATATATCTAGGAAAGAAATTTTGACCTTGTAGTGTTCCTGTCAAGCAGTGACACCTCAGCAGCCTACCTACAGGCAAATATTTCCATGCAGAGGCAAATTAACACAAGGAGCTTCTCTGACTGTTTGCACAATCCTGACTTTGCAGGATGCTCATCTTTTGACAAAGTTGCATTATTGGAACATTTACTTGACAATTTTGCCTGATTTTTTATCTTCTATAAATATGGATTTATTTGAGAAACGTTCTGTGAGTCTCCTGCCTCTTTTTCCCCTCCTTCCTCTTTTGACTCAAGGATTATCCTCATTAGAGGACACACTATATTAACCAGGGCACCATTTCCTAACCGCCTTGTTTTTCTTGTCATTGCTCAGATCCCTATGTGAAAATTCATCTGATGCAGAATGGAAAGCGGCTGAAGAAGAAGAAGACAACAATTAAAAAGAACACTCTGAATCCCTATTACAATGAGTCTTTCAGCTTTGAAGTACCATTTGAGCAAATCCAGGTAATGTCAGACATCAGTTTCTTCCTCGCCTTGAAACTCCATCCCTCAGCCCTCATACATATTTAACAGGAACCTTGCTAATTATCAAGTGTGCATGCCTTCATTAGCACCTACGCATGAATCCTGCACGGCATGAAATGAGTGTGACTGCTTCAAGAGGGGAATGATAAAATATACAGTACTTAGGAAGTGTCAATTCTTCAGCAAAAAAATAGGTAGCGGGGATTTTATAATATTCAGCAGCAGTGAATTCAGAGCAGAATACATAGTGATGGGGAAACAGATTTGTTGATGCTTAGGAGTCTCTTGGAGAAATGGATTCTGCGCAGGGAACCAGACACACTCATTTGTAGCACAGTCAGGGCCATGGGAAGTGCTGTCACTGTTAGATTTCATGAAAGTAAATTTGGCATAATGATTAAATTTGAAATATGAGGGCACAGAGCAGAACTTAAAATTGAGTTTACCCTTACCAAGTGACCAAAGCGACCAAACACTTGCAATCAAATCAGGATCTAGAGGGCAGGAAGTTCATCACAGCATTTTAAAACCTTAATGTGGTATTTAACAATAACAGTAACAATAGCAATAATTAATTGAAGCGCCTTATGAATAAAAGAGTAGTCACATCAATTGGCTTTTAAAAAGTTTGGTTGTTAATGTAAATAAGGCACGTAACTCTCCATCTTCTGCCACCCACCTTTTTCATCAATCTTTCTTGTGACAAGGTGATAAGGTCTACCCATTTTTTGGCAATCCAGTTTGCCTTCCTCATTCCTGACTTTTCTCTTTCTCATCCTGTTTTAGAAAGTGCAAGTTGTTGTGACTGTTTTGGACTATGACAAGATTGGCAAGAACGATGCCATTGGCAAAGTCTTTGTGGGCTACAACAGCACCGGGGCGGAGCTGCGACATTGGTCAGACATGTTGGCCAACCCGAGGCGACCCATTGCACAGTGGCACACCTTACAGCCGGAGGAGGAGGTAGACGCCATGCTTGCAGTCAAGAAGTAGGAAGACAAGAAGGAAACGAGAAAAGAAGCCTTTCTGCATTTGCCCATATAGTGCTCTTTAGCCAGTATCTGTAAATACCTCAGTAATATGGGTCCTTTTCTTTCCAGCCATGCATCCCTAACACAGATCAGTGGTACTTCAAATCTTGTTTTTAATTTGCACAACTTTAAATGTAGAAAGCCCTACACAGCCCTCCCATCTCACCACTGCCCTCCGATCGACTCTTCTTTTAAGCAATATGTGTAGATAGAGCATGACGGAAATTATTTATTGTATCACAGTTGTACATACCAGTATGCTAAAAAAAATAATAATAATTTATTTCTAGTCCGTTTATTTGTATGTTGTAAGCGTTTCCTAATCTGTGTATATCTAGATGTTTTTAATAAGATGTTCTATTTTAAATTATGTAAATTGACTGAGATATAGGAGAGCTGATAATATATTATAGGGTAACTAACTATCGTATCGTCTGCATTCCAGCAAAAATTCCAACTTGTTAAGGCACTAGTAGTGTTACACTGACATCTTAAAGGACAACTTAAATCTGAGCTTTCAACCGAATCGTTCAAATATCGACGTACGCTCACACGACACTCCTTGGAGGGGTTAATTTCCATTGGTGGTCTTTTCTCGTGGGCAACTTAGCATGATCTGAGCAGCTCCAAAGCTGACCTCAAGGAAGCGTAGCCAGAAGCTGATATATCATTTTTTCCTGTGTATATATATATATAAAAACAAACTGAAATCATGGCTTTACACTTAGAAATTGAAGGTACAATTCCTTTGAGGGTGGGAGCATTAATTATAACATATAGGAACATATAAATTGGGGGGGGGTAAATCACAGGGGGGAAGGATGCAATAGTAACAAACCCCTACAACTGACCATGGCAAAACACATACCTAAAACCCAATCGCTCTCCGTTTATCACCTTTATACAAAATTTGCATACTGTGAATCCCATTTGTGATCTCACATTCTCTAATCCTAATGAGTTTGCACATTAGACTTTGTAACAAAATATTTTATTATACTAAGCCAGATGAGAAGGAATGCAGAATATTTTTTAAGACAAAACAAAAAAAAATCACCGCCGTGTGTGTTTATTATACAAAAGTAGTTTCATGGTGACGAGACAGTATTGTAAAATCCCATCAAAAGAGGACAAAAAAAAATTAGCCATATTTCTGAATGCACTTCAAAGCAAGCCAAAAGATTAACAGCTAGTGACCTTTTATATACTATTTATACTTAATAAGTTTTAATTTGTCCTTTAAAAAAAAGTGAAACAAAACAAAGAACAAGTTCTAGCAAACTGAAGCAACCTCTTATGTACACTAGTTGCTCGTTTCAGGAGGAGTTTTTAAATGTTTTCAATGTTACTATGTAGTAAATGGCACTATTATGAAGCTATTAGTCATTCCATTTAAGCGTCTTAAAAGACAGCTCTGTGTATCACTGTGACTGCCGTGTGTGCTTAGAAACTGTAGTTTTTCTCAGTGGATAGCAATCAATTTATTCCGTAGTGATATTGTAAAAATACTGCCATTCCCTTCTACTGCACTGCCGAAGGAGTGTATAGCACAAGCAGTTCTCCTACCTATGGACCAATCCAGAACTGAAGAGCTATGCATAGGACAAGGGCATCAAAACAGAGCAGATGGACCACACAGCATTTTGTCGACACTGTGCAATATTCCGCATCTCCCCCCCCTCCCCTCCGTTTGATGGTAAGACAGTTGTCCTACAGGTAAAGACAGTTGTCATCTCAGATAATCTCATTTCATCATGTCGTGGGCATTACTATTTTTTTAGCTCAGGTCTCTTCAATGGAGACACCTTCCATTTAGTTACTTTCTTACTTGCATACTTATTTAAGAGACTGTGAATATAACGTGTTGAAGTACTTGTTCTATTTTTAGTTACCACCCAGCACCAAAAACACAAGGAGGTAGCAAAAAAAAAGGGGGAAAAATAGCACCCTTTTGTGGAATAAGTGGGATTTCCCTAGAAATAAGTGGATAATCCAGTTAAATAATAATATTTTTTTTAAAAAGAAAAAAACAGCAACAGATTTTTGAATGACAACCCCTTTCTCAGAGCTGTGGGTCTACACCTCACCCAATAAGAAGTGGAGAGGTTGTTTTTTTTAACTCCCAAGCCACAAATTGAATTTGTGGCAATGTGTTCTGCTTTCTGCATAGCTTCCCAACAGATGAGAGTGGAAACATCTATCACTCTGGAGGTCTTTCTATTTTCTATAAGAAACGGGAAAAAAGACATAGTTGAGTCAGATAAGCTAAGATGTATATATAGGAAAAAAATCTTACAGGAATACTTTTATAACCTTACATTTTTAAAAGGACCAAATCCCACCAAAGAGAAGAGCTCAACAGGCTTTGCAGCCTATGAGGAAAGAGTTTAAGCTCCACTGTAACTTCCTTTAGTTGTTCATTGTAGCAGGGACAAAAAAAAGAAACAAAAAGCGCATCTTGAAATTTACAGGCTCAAGCTGCCAGAACTGATTCATTGTGTTAAGGTATTCTTAATGCATTTTCTTCCAGCACTGCCAGACTGAATGTCACCACAGAATTGGTTGCTAATGTACTATAGTTCTCAGCAGAGAGCAGACCTGCTATTTGACCAAGATGACATTTTCATCCTCAAAAGAAGCCACATGTACCTTTCTGACAAAGCTGTGTAAAAGTATTAGAATCTGATGCTGTAGAAAGATCCTAGTTGCCTTTGTGTATATTTACTGCCTGCTTGAGTGTTTCTATGTGTGGATTTTTCTCTGTATCTTGTAGAAGCGTTTGGGGTGTTCTATCCTGCCATATGGCTCGTAGCCTGCGAGCTGACAAGTTTAGCTGTATTTTACATTCAGTTTTGATGAGGTGGTTTATATTTTGTTTCACTTTTGTGTAGTGAATCCCACGGTAGAGTTTTTCCAGGTGTTGTTAAAATAAAACATACATACTACACAGATATTCAATAAAAATGTTTTATTTCCTGTTGATGCCTTGAGTGACTTCGGTTTTCTTCCTCGGCTTAGTAACTAAACAGACAGGAATCTGTCAACTCTCATCCACCCATTTCAGATGTTATCCCCTCAGGCCGGCAGCTCCACTGCATCCTTGAGGCCTGAGGTGTGCATGCACACAGTTGCAGTGCAGCTGCAAGAGGGTCTCTAAATGTTGGAGAATATCCCATGTGTGCAATTGGAACACACATTCGCACCATGATCAAAACAGGTGCATACTAAGTGCATGGAAGATTGGGAAAGATTGAGGGCACAAGGAGAAGGGGACGACAGAGGACGAGACAGTGTTCTCGAAGCTACAAACATGAGTCTGACCAAACTGCGAGAGGCAGTGGAAGACAGGAGTGCCTGGCATGCTCTGGTCCATGGGTTCATGAAGAGTCAGACACGACTGAACAACTAAACAACATTCCAAGCTGGAGGAAAAACTGCATGTGCAAACTCAGGCAAGTCCAGTCTGGTCCATCACCTTGCATGCACTTACAAGTACAGCTAGATATTTGGTGATAGTGTTGATCTTCTGTTTTGAGGAAAATAAAGGTTATACTTCATCCCTATCTCCACTTTATTGCCCAGCAAACAACTGGCATATTGCCAAGTATCTTACTGGGACTAAACACTCAAGCTGTTGATGCACATGCAGTAGGACTTTGACCAGAGTATATTTTCCTGACATTCCACACACCATCTGTTTTCCTAATGGCTTTATATTACCATCCCTCCTAGCTCACAGAACCGCGATTCCACTCTTTTTCTCAGGCACATTCTTTTTACTCTGCCCCACAGAGTGTATACACAATGATGTGTACTTCCATTATCAGTGTAGCGTGTTGGATGACAAAAGCAGGGCAGGTCCTGGTAAACTGCGTGCAAGCATGACTCCCTTCCAAGCTGCTATCCCAACTGCATGCCCGCATCGCCTAGATGGCTCCACATTTTCCAGGATGTGTTTAAAATAGTTGACCCTGCTATGAATGGCATCAGCAATAAGTGATGCAATGCAATCATCTTACATAGCTCTTCAATCTCAGTCCTTAACAGCTCAGTCATTACAACATGCTGTAACTGCCCTTAGGAATTATAGTGAAATAGTAGGAAGTCGTAGTTGGGAGGTAGAGAGGCGTATAAAAAATTGTAACAGATAAATGAATAAACATGAGTATAGCACTAGCTGTTATGCAAGTTAGCCAAACCATAGACTGGAGGAGAATGCAAAATAAAATGGGGGGGGGGAGCTTTGAGGGGGAAATTATCCCAGACCATTAATAATTCCCTGTCACAAAGTGGCTGAAATTGGGTCATTAGACAGTCATGTTAGCAGAGCGTATTCCCAGCAGTTTCAGCTCTCATCCTTTTGAAGGTAGTTATCTGATCATGAAAGCATTTCTATGCTACATTCCTGGTTTTTAGGGATACACAGGCAAAACATTTTAAGTATTTTAATCCATGACATTTAGTAGCACAAACAACAGAAGGCTTTGCTTTAACACAGAAGCAAAAAGAAGAGTATGTCTGCTATGAAAAAGTAAAAATGGTAACTTGCTTTTTAAAAAAACAGCTGTTGGCATATATATCAACATCCTAAATATTACATTTGTGTTCCTATTTAGTTCCTATTTTTGGAACTAAACAAATTGCCATATTACATATCAAGGTCAATTCATTCATTTAGCTGCATACCAAAGGTCTGCAGACACAACAATTTGTTGATTTTAATGGTAGATTTGATTTCCCACATCTCCAATTTTACTTTTAACTCCATTTTGCAAACAAAACTAGCCTAAGATATTGAGTTTAAATGCAATGATATTATGTTAAAATGTTTGGGAATAATGAAAAAGGGAACTAAGGGTTGTTTCCAACTTTAGCACTACTCCGAGGCGACTCATTGAAATTAATGGACATTATTAACTTAGCCCCATTAATTTCAGTAACTCCGAGTTAGATTCTTAGTTGGCTACAATCCTAACATGCCAATTAAATCACTGCACACACACCATACATTTAAAGTACATGGTTTTCCCCAAATAATTATGGAAACCAGTAGCATGGCTGGAGTGGTGCAAGCTATGTCCCAACACCAGGCACAGGATCTGGGGGGCAAAGGCTTAAGGTTGATGCCTACAGAGTGTAGATTGAAATGATTATAATCACATGGATCTTGCACATTCAAATATGATTTCCACATTTATTTAGTTATCAAAAAATCAAAATTACCTCTAAACAGTCAATGTTCTTATTAAGCCCATATAGGTAATTTTGATTTTAAAAAAGAAAATAAATATGAAAATCATATTTAAATGTATGAAATTTGTTGAATTATCATGGGTGGCATTCAATTAATAGTTTGCACTAGTACAAGGGTTAACACTAGAACAAGGGAATTTTCCATACTTCTCCCACGTGCAGCCTATTCCATCCCCAAATCTGCTCTGGAGGATTGGGTGAACCCCAGACCACATTTAAGGGGTACACAAGGGGGGAGAGAAAGGAAGAACATTCCACTTTAGAACTATGTTGAATACAGCCCACTGATTTTAAGGTCATGTTTACTCTTGATTCATATAGTGCATTGATGTGTTTCGGGAAATTTAGGTGTTTATTTAAACCTCAATTGAATTAGACCATAAAACAATAGTCAGATATTGCAACCTGGGGAAGTTCTTCCGCTAGGGCTACTGGAGCGCAACCTTCCCAATGAGAATATCAAGCATTTTTTCTCAATCAGCTCAGAGGAGGCATTTTTTGCAATCTTCTGTTCTCCGGGCAATCAGATCTCCATGCCACTCAGCTGATACTAATACAAAAGAATAGCAAAGTTTTCCCGCCTACAGTCTCTGGGGAGAAAAACAACAACAACATGTGAATGTCAATTAGAATTATTGACTGTTAGACAGCTGGCTTTTCATCTCCTATTAGGAAGACTTCCACTCCTTCTGTTGTTATAAGGACTATCCAGCTATCACTATGCCAGATTACTGGTACCTGAAAGCCTTTAACTACAGCTCTGTATCATGAGCATGCTCAGAGCTGTTTCCTTGAAGGCCAGATCTCCTCAACCTTTAATGTGTTCTGGTAACCAGAGAAGCCACAAGTAGTGTTTTCTATTTGGGTCGGCTTTTTTGTTTTGTTTGGTATTAGGTTTATATCCTTGCTGCAAAGAGACAAAGCAAGCAAGAAACAATGGGTAATAGGTAGGCAGCAGGTGGCGCTGTGGTCTAAACCACTGAGCCTAGGGCTTGCCGATTGGAAGGTCAGTGGTTTGAATCCCCCCAACGGGGTGAGCTCCCGTTGCTTGGTCCCAGCTCCTGCCAACCTAGCAGTTCGAAAGCACGTCAAAAAGTGCAAATAGATAAATAGGTACCACTCAGGCGGGAAGGTAAACGGCGTTTCCGTGCACTGCTCTGGTTCGCCAGAAGCAGCTTAGTCATGCTGGCCACATGACCCAGAAAAACTGTCTGTGGACAAACACCAACTCCCTCAGCGAGATGAGTGCCGCAACCCCAGAGTTATCCACGACTGGACCTTATGGTTAGGGGTACCTTTATCTTTACCTTTTACCAATGTGTAGGCACTGCCACACAAAAAGATCAAGAGCTACTGTCAAGGAAGGGGTCGCTTTCCCAAGTCCTCACTCCAAGCTACTAATCAATCACACGCAGGTACCAAATGGGTTACCAGGCTTTATTGGCTTCTTCTCTGGCACCAGCTACAGGACACCAAACAGCAAGTATAAAACACGGCATGTTCTCTCCCTCCCCCAGCAGGCTAACTTGAAGATTTATAGGGGCTGGGGAATGCTGGCAACCAGCCAGCGCCATCACATGCTCCCGCTTTGGGGACTAATCGTTACCAGCTGCCTGAGGAGCCCCACCCAGTGATACTTGCTCACAGGATCACTACTTCATGACAGCTACAAGTTTGGGGTGTATTGTTACTACCATATATGCCAAACATGGCCCTGAGTCCAATGAAATAAATATATATATATTAACAGGAATTGATGGTTCCATAGATTTGACATGTGTGGCAGGCCAGGAAACTTGAAGATGAAACTCTAACGAAGGTAGCAAAGGGCTGACAAATTAAAAATTAACAAACACCTGGGTCTCAGTGACCTGCACCATAACCTGTACTAGATTTTTAAAGAATTGTGTTGTTTTGTAATACAATATGCAATTTGTCAACATAATCAGACTCTTTACCAGCAGGTTGGAAGGTAGCAAACATAACATCATTTGTAAAAGGATCCAGAGGGGAGCCAGGAAATTATAGATCCATTAGTATAACATCTGTCCCAGGTAATTGGGAAAAGGATTATTAAAGTTAGACTCATTAAACATATAGCAGAGCTGAGCAGGGATTAGCGTTGCTTCTGTAAAAGGAAGTCCTGCTTCAACAACTTCCTGCAGTTATTTGAGAGCTGCAACAAGCATGTAGATCATTTCCCATTATATTCTTGGGCTTCCAAAAAGGTATTGACAAATTCTCTCCACAAAAGCTCTTGAGCAAACTTCACAGCCATGGGTTTAGAGGATAGATCCCCTTATGGTTAGTACTTGTATGGAGAACAGAAAGCACTATGGAAGAGTAAGCAGTCACATTTCACATTGGTTGAAGTAAGCAAATCTATGTTCTTCCTGGCCTGGTGTTATTTAATGTGTTCATAAATAAATAACCTGGAGACAGGAGTGAGCAATGAGGCAGCCAAGTTTGTGGATGTCACAGGAATCTTTAGGATGGTGAACAGCAAGTAAAAAGAAATTGATTCACAGCAATCACACAATAAACTTGTTTTCACATAAGAATGTATGGGGCTTTGTTCCTCCTCCAGTTCTTTTGCTCCTGCACTGCTATGAGCCAAACCATGCACGTTGTCTCAACCCTAGTTTGTGATCTGCCTCCTCCAGACAAATCACAAGCTGTAAATCAAAGACAAACAAAGGCAGTCCTGTTGCCCAATTCTGGCTAGAAACAACATCTGACTCAGAAGCCCGGCGTTCCCCAATGGATTGTCAGCAGTGACAGAGTATGAGTCATCCTTTTTTATTGTGCACACTTTATGATTTGTGCAGATGATGGTATTGGGGCAGTTATACTTGATCTTCTTCCACTACTGTTTGCACCTGCAAAACGTTGGGGGTGGACTTATTACTTCATTTTCAATCAGTGCAAGTCCCGTAGCTTCCTGCTGAAATCCTGTAACTTTTTATACCACCAATGTTCTGATTTAGTTTATGTCTCACTTTTGTTGCAGTATAGCACAAGAGTGTCCCTCCAGGCAGCAAACACATGATAACGTTTGGAAAGCATCAAGGAACAATCAATAAGTTGAAGTGATGTGTGGCAGGTCCAATATAAATCTACCACTAATGCACTATTATTGTGGCAATTGCATGTTGCAGAATACACTTGCAAAAAAACCAACACTCTCCCTAGATGGTTGCAGAATCTATATTTTGAAAACTGCTGCAAAGTGTGAATCTTTAAAATCATGGCCTGGTGATATTTGAAATAAGCTCCCTTGCTATGGATAATTATTTAGATTTTACAGTTGTCATAAGCAAAACATGCTTCAAATAACTGCTGTTACACTAAGCAGAGAAAGTAGCGAAAAATTACCCATTTCATTCAGCTCATTTAACCCCTCATCAATGAGCAAAGGGAACGTTCTCAAACTGATAACTTCAGTTAGCAAGCTAAAGTTACTCTATGTCTCCATTGCTTTTCACATCAAGATTGCTAATTGATTATAATGCATGCAAAATCGAAAAGGCATTGTATTTCCTGATATATGCTGTTTTGCATATCTATATTTGCATTAGCATTTTCATTTTCATCAGATCAGATTCCTAACTTTAAAAAAAGGAAACCTAAAGAGTCATCTTATTATGGAGTGTTATTTGTAACGTTCTGCTTGGGCATGGTAATGATAAAAAAGCAAGCTCATAAGTCACTACCTTGCTGAAGCAAGTTTGTGCTCTGACTTGGGTTCCATAATGGAAGAAACGTGAGATGTAAACAGTGGTGGCTGGTGTCCATTGGGACTGGTAGGGCAGAAGGCAGAGAGACCAGCGGTAGATGGAGCCAGGATAGGCCCAGTGACAGACAGAACCACCCACTGACATGGAACTAAGATGGCAGACAAGTGGGGGCTGGAGGTTTGTGAGGAAGTGCCTCACTAGATGTAAATGTTCTATTGTAGAAATAAATAACTCCATTCATCCCACATCTGTTCCAGGATGGTGTCAGACATGCCCTTTTCTTGTGGACATAAGAGGAAAGGAGATGGATGCCAGCTCTGTGCTTTGCTTTCTGCATCAGAGGTAGGATAAGGCTGGATATTTAGGATTGGTAGGCCCACCTTCCACAAAATACACCCCACAAATGGAACTGCTGTGTGTCTTAATTAGGCCTTGCTTGTCCTTTAGCTGAACATCCACTGCATTGTGGGATGGGTGCTAGACAGTAAAGTTAACTAACACAGTTAGTTAACTGTTAGTTAACTTCAGTTCCCAGGGGAACTGAAGGAGGCAGTGGTGCGCCCGCTCTTAAAGAAAACATCATTAGATCCTTTAGATCTATCCAATTACCGCCCGGTTTCGAATCTTCCGTTCCTGGGTAAGGTGATTGAGAGAGCGGTTGCTGAACAGCTCGGTGGGTTTCTGGATGAAACATCGGCTCTGGATCCATTCCAGTCTGGCTTCCGCGCTGGTCATGGGACCGAGACAGCTCTGGTTGCCCTAACAGATGATCTTCGTAGACAGCTGGATCGAGGCGGGTCGGGGCTGCTGATTCTTCTAGATCTGTCAGCAGCTTTTGACATGGTCGATCATGAACTTCTGGACCACCGCCTTGCCGACGTGGGGATCCAGGGCACAGTCCTTCAATGGCTGCGCTCGTTTCTCTCTGGTCGGGGACAGAGGGTGGCGCTTGGGGGGGAATTGTCATCGCGCCACTCCTTGGTGTGTGGAGTACCTCAGGGTGCGATACTCTCCCCAATGCTTTTCAACATCTTTATGCGCCCCCTCGCCCAGCTTGTCCGGAGTTTTGGGCTGGGTTGCCATCAGTATGCCGATGACACCCAACTCTATCTGTTGATGGATGGCCATCCTGACTCGGCCCCAGACACACTGACCAGATGTCTGGAAGCTGTGGCTGGATGGTTACGTGGGAGCCGGTTGAAGCTAAATCCTTCGAAGACAGAGGTCCTGTGGCTGGGACGGGACGATATGGGATTGGGGGGGCAACTCCCATCTCTTGCGGGGGCGCAGTTAGTGCCAGCACCGTCCGTTAAGAGTTTGGGTGTAATCTTCGACACCTCCCTTTCCATGGAGGCGCAGATTGCAGCTATAACAAAGGCGGCATTTTTCCATCTCCGCCAAGCTAAGCAGTTGGCTCCTTACCTCTCTCGCCCTGACCTAGCCACTGTGATCCACGCGACGGTCACCTCCAGACTGGATTATTGTAACTCGCTCTACGTGGGGCTGCCCTTAAGACTGACCCAGAAACTCCAGCGGGTGCAGAATGCTGCAGCGAGACTCCTTACGGGGTCTTCGCTGCGAGATCACATTCATCCGGTGCTATATCAACTGCACTGGCTCCCGGTGGAGTACAGGATCAGGTTTAAGGTGCTGGTTTTAACCTTTAAAGCCCTATACGGCCTCTGACCCTCGTACCTACGGGACCGCCTCTCCTGGTATGCCCCACAGAGAAACTTACGGTCTTCAAATAAAAACATCTTGAAGGTCCCAGGCCACAGAGAAGTTAGGCTGGCCTCAACTAGAGCCAGGGCTTTTTCGGCTGTGGCTCGACTTGGTGGAACACTCTGTCACAAGAGACTAGGGCCCTGCGGGACTTGACATCTTTCCGCAGGGCCTGCAAGACAGAGCTGTTCCGCCAGGCCTTTGGCCAGGGCACAGCCTGACTGCCTCCCTCGGCAATCTTCGCGGAGCTCTGGCCCAATGGTGGCCAGTGGCTTGAATTTAATTAATTTATAATGAATGATTTTAGAGTGTTGTTTGTGTTGTACTTTTGTATTGTTTTATTGTTGTTAGCCGCCCTGAGCCCAGCTTCGGCTGGGGAGGGCGGGATATAAATAAAAATTTATTATTATTATTATTTATTAGTGTAGTCTTTATAAATCATTGTAAAGCATTGATATAATCATGACCTTAGCTTTCCCAATCAATCCGTGTCTTCCTTCAGAGAGTTCCAGGAAAGTGAAAAGTTGCACATCAGACCAACTATAAAGCCTATTTAAAAAACAGTGGTGGTTGATGTGTCTGTGTCCTCAGGCCACTAAAAGAACTATGCAGTTAGTTGCTTCTTGAAATATAGGCGAGCAATAAAAAAAGCAGCAGAACAAACTCTCAGAAAATGTTTAGAGCAGTTTGGATGAAAAAGAAGTATCAGGGTTTGTTGCAAAAATACCACCACCACAAACTGCTGTTCACTTTAGAGACAGACAATATTCTATCTGATGAGCATCAGTTAATACTATAAATGAAAGAAAATCAGTTAATAAACGAAATGAAAGAACCAAGAGGGGGAAAGAGATCAATTTATTGAGAGACATTATTTGGACTTCTGTGGATTCAGCTTTTGGGCCTCAATTAAAAATGTGACTCATGACTAAGGAGTTAATATGAATTCTGCTGCTTACTCATGCTGACTGAAGATCTGAAATCTGATGTCTGTACCTAGCATGTCATAAGGCAGGACTGATGAAATGTTCCTCCTCTTTCAGCTGCAAAAACAGAATCTTTGCCTTATTCAGGCTATATTGTCACGTTAATCTTTTTCTCACACAGACATCTTTGTCTGGAGCTCCTCTTAGTGGAAAGGAAGAGAATCCAAGAATATATAAAGGTGTGCTTACCTGTAGACTCATATACGGAATATCTGTGCATTGAAATTGTGACATAGGGATCACTTTCACAGGATATGAAGGTGGATTTCAAAGTGCATATAAAACCACATTGATTTGATTTTTCAACTCCTAGGAAACATAAAGAACTAAAAGTAGTATCTAAATTAATCCCGATATTTAACATGCCAGGTGGCACAGTTTGATGCAAGCAGTCTTGAGTTTATATCTCTTTCCCTTTAGTGAAAGCACCGACAAACTATTTTCTATCCTTCTAAATAAGGAAATATGCTGTCACAGAACCTGATAAAAGTGACAAATCACACTTGCCAAGACTAATGGGAAAACATTATCTTCTTCATAAACACCCTATCTGGGATTTACATAATAGGAGCTAAATTTATTTTCTATTGTTGGCAATATTTTAACAGCTAAAGATCGATCCGGGAAAGTGGAAATGTAATTTTTACCAACTACAAAAGATATGCAGCAGACAAAATACCAGTATCATTAACAAGCGTCTCCTACGAAAGACAGATGCTTTTAATTGACCAATTTGCTTGAAAGCCCTTTTAAAACAAGAAAAGTGTGTGTTAGTTAACCGGTGCAGTTTCCATATGGGAGAGTTCTAGAGTGAACCCAATCACTGCTCTTTCATTGTAAGCTACAAGCAGGATAGAAATTGACTTGCAGCACTATTAGAGGATATCACACTTTTTGTGTGGGCACATCTCACTAACTTCAATCCATACCAACGGACTGGGCATGGCATAGCGGCTGTGGGCATGAAAGGTCCAAGTCACTTGACCAGCCTTTTGAAGCCCAGCACACATTCATTATAACTTTTGTTGTGGGCACCATTTTATTGCCTTATTTATTTACTTTTAATTTATCGGTTAATGGCATACAAAAAGTCATTGATAAATAAAATAAAATAGAGCTAAAATATTTTCCACCTCTATACTTCTAGTGTTATAGTGTTTTGTTGTTGTTTAGTCGTTTAGTCGTGTCCGACTCTTCGTGACCCCATGGACCAGAGCACACCAGGCACCCCTGTCCTCCACTGCCTCCCGCAGTTTGGTCAAACTCATGCTGGCAACCTCGAAAACACTATCCAACCATCTCGTCCTCTGTCGCCCCCTTCTCCTTGTGCCCTCCATCTTTCCCAGCATCAGTGTCTTCTCCAGGGAGTCTTCTCTTCTCATGAGGTGGCCAAAGTACTGGAGCCTCAGCTTCACGATCTGTCCTCCCAGTGAGCACTCAGGGCTGATTTCCTTAAGAATGGATGCGTTTGATCTTCTTGCAGTCCATGGGACTCTCAAGAGTCTTCTCCAGCACCATAATTCAAAAGCATCAATTCTTCGGCGATCAGCCTTCTTTATGGTCCAGCTCTCACTTCCATACATCACTACTGGGAAAACCATGGCTTTAACTATACGGACCTTTGTTGTCAAGGTGACGTCTCTACTTCTCAAGATGCTATCTAGGCCTGTCATTGCCCTTCTCCCAAGAAGCAGGCGTCTTTTAATTTCGTGGCCGCTGTCACCATCTGCAGTGATCATGGAGCCCAAGAAAGTAAAATCTCTCACTGCCTCCATTTCTTCCCCTTCTATTTGCCAGGAGGTGATGGGACCAGTGGCCATGATTTTCGTTTTTTTGATGTTGAGCTTCAGACCATATTTTGTGCTCTCCTCTTTCACCCTCATTAAAAGGTTCTTTAATTCCTCCTCACTTTCTGCCATCAAGGTTGTGTCATCTGCATATCTGAGGTTGTTGATATTTCTTCCGGCAATCTTAATTCCAGCTTGGGATTCATCCAGCCCAGCCTTTCGCATGATGTATTCTGCATATAAATTAAATAAGCAGGGAGATAAAATACAGCCTTGTCGTACTCCTTTCCCAATTTTGAACCAATCAGTTGTTCCATATCCAGTTCTAACTGTAGCTTCTTGTCCCACATAGAGATTTCTCAGGAGACAGATGAGGTGATCAGGCACTCCCATTTCTTTAAGAACTTGCCATAGTTTGCTGTGGTCGACACAGTCAAAGGCTTTTGCATAGTCAATGAAGCAGAAGTAGATGTCTTTCTGGAACTCTCTAGCTTTCTCCATAATCCAGCGCATGTTTGCAATTTGGTCTCTGGTTCCTCTGCCTCTTCTAAATCCAGCTTGCACTTCTGGGAGTTCTCTATCCACATACTGCTTGAGCCTTCCTTGTAGAATTTTAAGCATAACCTTGCTAGCGTGTGAAATGAGTGCAATTGTGCGGTAGTTGGAACATTCTTTGGCACTGCCCTTCTTTGGGATTGGGATGTAGACTGATCTTCTCCAATCTTCTGGCCACTGCTGAGTTTTCCAAATTTGCTGGCATATTGAGTGTAGCACCTTAACAGCATCATCTTTTAAAATTTTAAATAGTTCAGCTGGAATACCATCACTTCCACTGGCCTTGTTATTTGCAGTGCTTTCTAAGGCCCATTTGACTTCACTTTCCAGGATGTCTGGCTCAAGGTCAGCAACCACACTACCTGGGGTGCACGAGACATCCATATCTTTCTGGTATAATTCCTCTGTGTATTCTTGCCACCTCTTCTTGATGTCTTCTGCTTCTGTTAGGTCCTTACCACTTTTGTCCTTTATTATGGTAATCTTTGTACGAAATGTTCCTTTCATATCTCCAATTTTCTTGAACAGATCTCTGGTTCTTCCCATTCTGTTGTTTTCCTCTATTTGTTTGCATTGCTCGTTTAAGAAGGCCTTCTTGTCTCTCCTTGCTATTCTTTGGAAATCTGCATTCAATTTCCTGTATCTTTCACTATCTCCCTCGCATTTTGCTTGCCTTCTCTCCCCCGCTATTTGTAAGGCCTCATTGGACAGCCACTTTGCTTTCTTGCATTTCCTTTTCATTGGGATGATTTTCGTTGCTGCCTCCTGTACAATGTTACGAGCCTCCATCCATAGTTCTTCAGGCACTCTGTCCACCAAATCTAAATCCTTAAACCTGTTCCTCACTTCCACTGTGTATTCATAAGGGATTTGACTTAGATTGTATCTTACCGGCCCAGTGTTATAGTGTTAACTCGCCATAATGCTATATAATGTTAATTTTAAACATAATGACTTAAGGGTAATAACAATAACTTTCTGTTTACTGTCACAAACTGCGTTACTAAAATGGTGACTATTCCGAAAGTCTTTTCATCATTTATTTTTAAATGTCATTCTTGTGCTAATGTTGTAGTGCTATAAATGCAAAGATACTCATATTTGGTATAAGATCTAAATCAATCTATGAATATTTGTTGTAAGATTAATATACCTTTTTTCTTTCTTATGTATACCTATGTTTGCTTGTTTTTTATGTATGCTGTTTTCTTTTTGCTAAAAAAAGATTTTTTTAAAAGATACTCATTTCTTTTAAATTGCTTTTAAACAACAACAACAACAACCCTTCCTGCTGTGGTTATTGGTGATAACAAATCATTTTGTGTAAATTAACATTATAGCAATGTAACATTATAGTGTTACAGGACTATAACACCTTTCCACCGAAAACAAGTGATAGCTAGGAAAGCATTTTAACACTAATTAAAAGATTTTCTGAAGAGAGTCAATGGAGTGAAAAAATGTTGTCCACTGCAAAGATTATAGAGAATGTGCGCTGAGCTGTGATAAGTTCTCCCACCTGACATGTCACAACCTAGGTCAAAACGCCACCTTTTTCAAAGACTGGAAGAGTGGTGCTAAATGCAGAAACAGCTGTGGAGATTGTGCTAGTCTTCTGGGAAAAGTTGAACTTTCAGTGTTATGAGAAAAGAGACGAATTACAAGGAAAATACGGGATGACAATGACTGGATGGCAGCATTGTGCAGATTCTGAAGCATGGCATTTTCACACTACTAAACACCTAGTGTAGAAGCACTGCAAACAATACAAGCTGTCCACTTTTGATTGCAAGTCAAAGCATAGCTACATAAGAAATCTCTGAAGAGCCCTACTGATTCAGAGCCAAGACCAACCCAGTCTAGCACTCTGTTCCTCACAGTGGTGAACCATATACATTGGCAAGCCCACAGAAAAAGACAGGAAGGCCCTCTTTTATGTTGGTCCCTCAATTCCTGGACACAGCATGTTATCATGATGACTAGCAACCCTTGATAGCCTTATGCTCCTTATCTACACATCCTCTACACAGCAATACCAATGCAAGGGGCTGTTTGGTTCAGTATCTCTGAGCAGGGCAAGATTCCAGGGTTTCCTGGTTCTTACACAGGGTTCGCGTTTCCTTTTGGGAATGAAGTACAGTAGAGATTATGGTGTCTCTTTGGGATATATGGTTTATTTACAGACAGCTATACATCCTGAGCCGATGATGGAGGGACTCACAGCATGAACAGCTCAAAAGGGTCTTGTTCCTACCCAGCCACAGCCTTGGATTCCAGCAGACCTCAAACATCACATTCTGCCTCTCTGGCTTTCCAGCTTGCTACTTTATTTCTAGCTTCTAGCTCACATAACAGCTCAACTCTCAACGTTAACCCTGTGACTTTATCTGTTGAGGGAGTTGTCATCTAGCACAAGCCCTTTTAATAGCCCATCACCCATCTGGCTTAATTAGCTTTAAACACTTGCTAGATCTAGGGATTAGCAGTGTCTGACACACATCTTAGTATGCCAAAACTTGATTAAATTCTAACACTTACTAGATCCAGAGATTAGAGAGGCCCAGCACCCACTGTTGGGATATTTCCGTTCCACCTTAAAAGGGAGCAGGCTTTGTGAGTCACAGAGTCTGCGTATTTCCTGTTCACAGGATGTTTATGTTTTGGAGTTGCTTTCGTTTCTTCTTCTTGCCTGAACATACCGATGCAGGCGGTCATGGTTTCATTGTTCTGACCAACGCTGAATAAACTGTAAATATGCTCTCCTGCTGTGCATCTTTCGCTGTGTGAATTCTGCTGATAGAGTGTGCACCAGCCTAAGAATGTGGCAATCTATTCTGAGGCTTCGTGTCGCTAAGAGCTGATACTGCGTGTCTACCAGAGATCGATGGATCGTCCGGCAGCCAGCTTGGGGCTAAGATGGACTTTGTCTCCCTGGCAGTATCCCAACACCCACAAACTCATAATTTCCACCCTTCCTTCCCCACAAGTGGAAGGGGTTTGCAGCACCGAGCAGAGGCTCACCTGGGCAGGTGCCTCCCACCGGCTTGGGCCGGCCTTTGACCCACCCTCGGCCAGGGAGGACAATGGATGGCCAGCCAGGGATGGGGCTAAGGGCAAAGAAAAGAGGCTGACCCCATTGTCCAAGCTTCTTTTGGTTTTCTTCCTTCCAGGAAACTCATAATGCACTCCTCATAACACACATTTCAACTACTTCCAGAAGCATGTAAATAGGCATGTAAATGGAGCCATTCTCAATAGAGATCTCCATATAAGTCCTCCCTCCATATGTGGGTGTGGACTTAAATGAATGGAACCATAACATGAGAGAACAGTTCCCAGTGATTTCATCTTCCATCAACTAGCCATATGGATGACAAAGGCTGCGTTTCTTTGCATACTTACCTTGGAGTAAGCTCAGCTGAGTATGGTAGGTAAGGTTTGAGCTGACGTTATGATTACAAATGTTCTCTTCACATTTCATCTGAATGAAAATTCATGAGATAAGGGGGAGGGTGGTGAAAGAGAGAAACAAAGTTATGATGTAATGCAGCACTGGGGATGTCAACCTGGACGCTTAAACCTAAGCTCTCAAGCTTGCACTCTCTGGGGCAAGGGAAAGCTTTAGAGCAATGAAGCGTGAAGTCCACAGTGATATTTACAATGCATTTGAGGATAGCACTGAAGCCCACTGGACTCAGAAGCAGCCCAAGGGGAAAGCCTAGGGGTGCTGGATGCCACAGTTTCATTCAGCTGAGGGTAATCTTCTGAAAAGCATAATAATAAAGAACTGTTAATGAGCAGGAAGCTTCATAAACCAAAGATATGCTCAGATGCTCATAGTCTCAAAGGAGGAGCAGCAATCTTGAGACTCCAGGTGAAAGAGAGAGAGAAAATATGAGGTTTCTGCCTTTCTTTGGTCTGGTTGGGACCAAGTGTAATTGGACTCCTTCACCAGAATCATCTAGCAACTGACAGCCTACCCTGCAGTTGACCCCTTGGGTTGACCTTTCCCTTTCATAAGGAGAAACTGGAACCCTTGCATAAAATATCATTTTATAGAGTACCTCACAGACAATTAGAGGAAATTTTCTTAATGTTCACAAATACAACAATGCAGACAATTTGCTTTCTGGAACTAATTTACCTAAGTTACATAGTTTTAATCAGCAGCATAGACATAAAGGCCACATTCATACATCACACTAAACCATGGTTTCGTGTTATGGGGTCATGCAGGAATGAGCCACAGCAGGCTTTGGGCTTGGGTGCTTCTCTCATACACTTACTCTGCTCTTCCTGCACAGCTGGGAGATATACAGAAGTCACTGTTTCTGCTTTTGGTTAAGCATCCAGACTGACAAACTGTGGTTAGCGTTACCTCTGGTTAACTTAAAACAAGTCAATTTCAAATCATGGTTTTGAAAGCATACTGTACTTCCGTTCGGAAAGCATTGTAGTCCTGGGGCTTCCCACCAAACTTGTGTACCAGCCCCGCTACCTTCCTTGCGATGGGGGTGGGTCTGACCTGTGCATCCTGAGTCCGTCTTTCGTCCAGCCGCGCCATCAGGATAGCTACATGCTGCTCCAAGTCTCGGTTCCTCTCTACCAGACTCCACACTGCAGCTGGTTGCTCCGTCTCTCCGGCTGTCCCTGTTTGGCTCATCGTGCTGCCTCTCTGGGGCTGCGCACAAGCAACGTCAGTGACTGACGGATTGCTGTAATGGTTCTAGGGGCTGCTCGTGCGTAAATCGATGCCACATCTGGCTAGGTTACCTGGGTGAACCCTTTCTGTCCGGACAGCCACTCACCCGTGGCTGTCTCAATCGCTGCCAGAATCCGTCAGTGGGCGTTTCTTGAACTTCTTCCAGCAAAGAAGCTCTTTGACGCCTAGTCGCCGCCTACTCTCCCTGCGCGGAAGCCTTCTGCGCAGGGAGGGTGTGGGCAGCAGAGGACTCGTGCTCTCCCCGCTGGTCTCCGGCGAGGAGTCATGGAGCCACCTCGCCGATTCCCCCATCTGCCCCCCTTCTCCACTGGTGCTACGCTGAATTCCTTCCCCAGAAGATGGGCTGCTTCTCTCCCTCCCAGGACGCTCTCCGGAACCCCTCTGGGGCCCTCCCTCTCCCTCTGGCTCCGATGGCAGTTCCCTGACACATGCCAAAAGGAATTAGAGGGTCAACTGACTGGGCAGCAAAAGTCACTATCCTTGACTAAGCTTATTCTTCTCATTTGTTTATTTCATAATGTATAATCTGGTTGTCAGTTTTCATTTTCCTTTTAAAGCGTTTCCTTTGCCAATTTCCACCGCTCCAATATAAACCAGTGGGTTTAAATTTTTATTTCTGAGTTTCTCCTAATTTCATCTCACCATTGACAACCAGGGCAAACTCTGGCTTTCCAGAACTTCACAAGTGGGCCCTGGAGGTGGAAAGTCTGAGCACACACCCCCCCCCCAAAAAAAACTGTGTTGTACAGATCAGGCCATTGTGGGGGAAACAGAGGTTGTGGCTTGTGACAAACTCTAGTCGGTTTCACAACAAATCAACATCAGACCACAGGTTGTACAGCTAGTTTGTTTAATTAGCCAGCCTTTGTGATAAATCACAATCCAGGTTCTCTTCCGCAATGACAAGCCATGATCAGAGTGAAGGATATAGCTTGGAGCTGTTGTGCCAATCCGTTCCACACGGTCGTCAGGGAGCCCTAACTAGTTCTAACAAGCCCAGGTTTCAAATTCTTCCCAGGTGTCCACAGAAGCTCATTAATCCAGGTAGGGGAATTCCCCAGGACGGATCATTTAAGCCGAAACAAAATACCCCTCATTTTACAGTAGAGCATAACCGCAGGGCATCAGACCATGTAAACAGTATGAGTCTCTGAATGACTGGAATGCTGAGTGGAATGAAGACATGGAAAGAAAGAGCGCTCCATGCAAGCAAAACAGGGAGGGTCCTTCAAATTAAAAACATACCTTTCCACCCACGATGCATGGACCACTGCTTCAGGTTAAAGGAATAGAGGCGGCTCACTCACAAAAGCAGGTGCTGGGAGAGAGAAGGAGGCTGTTCTAAGCTTTACTTAAGGAAATGAACTTTATGAGATTCCAAAGCCTGTTTCATGGACAGCTTATCTGTCACCAGTGAGAGGCTGGGAGCTGCAAATAAGCTCCAGAGAACTAATTTAAAAGCTATGCAGAACTGGACAGATTTAGCACATTTTTCTTCCCAACCTAATTTTCCCCCCATCCAAGTTCTTAGTCATTCTTTTAAAAGAAAAACTAACAGGAATCTCAGCACTTGCTTGAGAAAGTCCATTTCCTGACTGTTGCTACTGAGCACTATTTTTGGTTCTGGCTGTTGCAGTTCCTGAAATGATGTATTATGGCTATCGGGATGTTTAAACTGTTGCTGTTTCTTGGTTTTTATATTTTGGGAACCGCTTTAAGATTTACAAATGTAAAAATCAAAAATAAATAAGGAAACTTTCTCACATTTCTTGCCGTAGATTTGGTACCATCGGTATTGTATTATTATTGTCATTTCATGAAAATGTCATTTTTGCAAATGGGATGTTTCATAAACATTGGCTAACTTTTGCCCTAAAAAAAAAGGTATTCCCAGTTTAGTGGTTTCCAAAAGCTACATGATTGTCTATAGCTGTACACAGTGGTTGCATTCTCAAACTATGTTGTTGACTCCTGAGGAAGAGAATGCAGCTCCTTTGCTCCTTCCAGGGCATTTTATATTAGTGTAGGATGGCAGCTTAGCAGAGGTTTGGCTTCGCATGTCGTTCAGATGCAGGTTCCTAGTTAAGGCCTCTCCTCCCTAACCCTGATCTGCAGACCCAAGGTTTGTCCTATGGTTAAAGGACATGGTTAAAGAGCAGAAACCTCAACCACAATAGCAGGATAGGACAGCATGCTAAGCCAAACTTTGGCTCATGCACTGCACTGACCTCCTCTGAGGAGGAGCAAACTGGGTACAAGTTTCTCTTCAAGATACTCCAGCTCAGCAGGAGGTGCAGACCAGATCAGCGTTGCTGTATCCAGTCTGCCAAGTACCATATTTTTTGCTCTATAAGACGCACTTTCCCCCTCCTAAAAAGTAAGGGAATATGTGTGTGCGTCTTATGGAGCGAATGCAGGCTGCGCAGCTTTCGCTGAAGCCAGGAGAGCAAGAGGGATGGAACCTTCTTGCTCTCCTGGCTTCACTTTACTGGAGAGCCGCTGTGCAGCTTTCCCTCTCTGCACAGCGCCCCTTCAGCGAAGCAGGAGGAAAAACGGAGCCCCTTCCATTTCTCCTCCCGCTTTGCTGGAGAGGTGCTAAGCAGAGAGGGAGAGAACATTTTTTTTCTTGTTCTCCTCCTCTAAAACTATGTCTTATGCTTGCATGCGTCTTATAGAGAGAAAAATACGGTACATTTCAGTATTCTCAGACCAGGTTGGCTCTCAGCATAAGCCACACCATTTGTTTGTTTGTTTGTTTGTTTGTTTGTTCTTATTTATTATTACATCTATATCCAGTGCTTTTCCCCTAGAAAAATGGGTGGCGGTACTCACCATGAAGCTGTTAAGTAAGTGCCACACTTTTTAACAACAACAAAAAAGAGGTCCAGTACTGCATATCCTTAAGTACCCCTGGGGGGAAGCACTGTCTATAGCTCACTTTCTTCTGAGAAGTTCAAGGTGATGGTCTTGAGAGGCAGGTTAAGCTGAGAAACAGCCTGCTGAACCAGAGCAAGAGCTGGTGTGGTGTAGTGGTTAAGAGTATCCGACTAGGACCAGGGAGACTAGGGTTCAAATCCCTACTCAGCCATAAAGCTTGCCAAGTCAATCACAGTCTCTCAGCGAGGATAAAATGGAGAGGGAAGAGAACCATACATGGCACCTTGAAGGAAAGGTGGGATATAAATGTAATACAGTCATCATAAATATAAAACAACAATAAGTAAATAACAAAATAGGGGACGCGGGTGGTGCTGTGGGTTAAACCACAGAGCCTAGGACATGCCGATCAGAAGGTCGGCGGTTCAAATCCCCGTGACGGGGTGAGCTCCCGTTGCTCGGTCCCTGCTCCTGCCAACCTAGCAGTTCGAAAGCACGTCAAAGTGCAAGTAGATAAATAGGTACCGCTCCAGCGGGAAGGTAAACGGCGTTTCCGTGCGCTGCTCTGGTTCGCCAGAAGCGGCTTAGTCATGCTGGCCACATGACCCGGAAGCTGTATGCCAGCTCCCTCGACCAATAAAGTGCGATGAGCGCCACAACCTTAGAGTCGTTCGCGACTGGACCTAATGGTCCGGGGTCCCTTTACCTTTTAAATAACAAAATAAGTGGATGCTGTCTGGTGGTGCCCTTGGTTCTGATTCTAATACCAAATAACATTATTTTTCAGCCAACCCTCTACTGCTACTACTATTGATTATAATTATTATTAATTTGTAGTAAGTAAGGCCTGTTCCTTTGGTGCGGATAACCTCTGCATAGTATGACAATGCGCAGAAGGAAGTCTCTCTGAGTTCAATGAGACAGATCCCTAGGGAAGTGCATATACAATCACTGCCTGAAGATAATTTATAGGGCTGGATTTTTCATTGCAGTGGGACATATTTGTCACAAGATGGCAGAAAAAGACTATGAATATAACAGCTCTATTTTACACAAACTGAAAAGATACCGCAGCATACTCACAGGAGCATGCAACATAACAGCACATTTTTCAGAGGTTATTTTTAAACTTGGTTAGACTTACGGGTCAGTACACTAAAGAGAGGAAAAAAGAAAAGAAAAATTAGAAGGGCAGGAATTCATGAAATGATTTCTTTAAAAGTACCTGAAAGCGTTAAGAGCCAGATTATTTCTCAGGCTAGAAGGTTGTCCAAGTACAATGTTTTGGATATGTTTCAAGTTGCACTGCATTCATTGGACAAAAGCCAGCATAGACAGCAGCATGAATAAGCTGATTGAAACCAATGGGCTTGGGCACATCTAATTCTGCAATGGATCCTGGCCGTCCTGGCAAGTCACTATCTCTCAGCCTCTGGCCCCTATGAAACAAACAAACAAAAGCAGCCTGACTCATAAGGTTCTGATGAGGTAAAATAAAACGAAAACAATTAATGTTCTTGGCATATTAAAATCATAGCAAAGTGGGTTGTTTTGCTCATATTCTCACTCCAGTCCTATTTATCTTAATAGTTTATACTTCCAGGTAAGGATGCCTTTGTTCTTAAGCTTCATTGTGTGCAACACAAGCAATCCAGATCCTTGGCAGACAACGTAACATTATTGAATATTCTACACCCATGATGAAATCCAAAGAGCAGCACAGGTATTTTAATCTGTTTGGAACCCCCTGCTTGCCAAGAGCATCTGCAAAAGAGCCCCCCCTGCTTTCATTTAAGCTCTTTAATACTAAAACAGGAGTCAAGTGCAGAAAGAAATTGCTTGGGATGTAAGCACTTCATGGGTTTCCTTCACTCGCAGAAAGACTGCACTTCCCATGCTGGTCCAGTGATTAATTCAAGCAGCTTGAAGATCAGCAGAGGTCCAATATTCACCCAGGAGGGACCACAGAGTTCAGGTGTGCAGTGGATGCACATCTGACACCGCTCCCAATTATGACCTCTATACTCAAAATCATTTTTCTAGAACAATTTGCCATGAAAGATGAAATGCACAAAAAACAATGGGCTTCAATATTCAATCAGTGCATTCCATTCCATTTAAGGAGAAAGAAATAAATCTACAACACTGTCTAGATTTGCAAACTGTGGTCCACAGACCACCAATGGTCCATAAGCTTCATCCAAATGGTCCACATTTTATCTGATAAAGTTAATCAGAGGCTAGAAGTAGCCAAGTTAATCTTGATAAAATTGCTATTAATGGTGGCAGTATGTTAAGACCACATAGGACAAATTCCCCCATCATTTCATGTTGCTTTCTTATGTATTATTAAGCCTGGAAAAGAGAGGATTAGCACTGAAGTTAACTTTGGGAAGTTAGAGATGACTGCAATTAAGCAGTATTTAAATTTAACTGAATTTGCTGTTTCTTCAGAAAGACTTCTTTTTCTGCCTTCAAGTGAAAATTGTAATTTCTTGCAGCATTTTCTACTAGCAAGAGCTCTCTATGACACAAGAACCAGGACTTTTAAAGTTGTCATGTTTCTCTGTTTTCATAGTTAATTCCAAGCAATATTTAATTTTAGTGGCATTATAACATAAAGTTGCAGAAACTATGAGCACCCAGTCCCTGATAGCAGAGCTCCTCCATCTCTTGCCTACGCCAGGAAGGATGCCCTATGGAAACATGTTTCAGCACATTGAGGCAAATGCCAAGAAGCCCATTGTTACCATGCAAACACGATGGCTGAAGCAAGTTGGAAGTCAGAGCCCTTCTACGCCTGTGATTTGACAGTGAGACACAGAACGCAAGGCTGAAATTGGCAACGGATGTTGTTGAGGGTCTCACAGGAATACAGAATGCTGGGACAAAACACTCACTTGAAGAGCCAAAGACTTTTTCCAGATTCCCAGAGAGAGAAAGAAACTTTGGCTGCCAAAACTTGGGAGGGGGACACAGAGAGAGACACAAAAGAGAACAGAGGGAAAGAAATGTGTTTGGGATTTTATAAATAAGGCCAGCTTCATAGAACCAAATACTAAGTTTTGCAACTCAGTGTAAAAATGAAAGAATGTTCAAAATGTTTAGCTTGCTGTGGACTTTTCAACATTCTTACCGGGCTGAATTGAGTAATCTTTACTATTCAGCCCCTACTGCCTCTAGGTTTCAACTTTACTTGGATAGTTCAGATTCTCTAGGGGAGTGGAAACGTTCTCAGGTCGAGTTCTGGTCATTTCTCATGCCTTTCAAATTCTCAGGCCACATTAATCTGTTCACTGCTTATCATCGTACACTCTGGCACTATTGTCCAAAGCCTCCCAGAAGCTGATTACCATTACACTAGGATTTCCCACCCCCTCCCTAGTTATTTTGTTTCACATCAACCCCAGCCAAATCAGGATTAACTAAACCCAATTTGATTCTAATCCAAACCACACACCCTATCTGTTCCCTGCCAAATCAGCTTTGAACTGCTGAGATCCATGAACAGCACCAATCTAGCGACCTGCATCTCTGGAATGTATAAACAGGGTTCATACAATAACACTGCAAGTCAGGGGAAATGTTGAAAGAAAAAGACAGTAAACAGATTTGCCCAAAGACACCATTCTATCCAAACTATTGCTTCATGTCTAATTTAAAAGGCTAAGAGTTTACACTCAGGAAAGCAGAGGGGGGGGGACACGACACATTCACTGAGCTGCCTTTCTCCAGTGTGCAGCTGACATTTAAAATGGCACCATTTCAAACCTAGACTTTATTACAGTGTTGCAGAAAACTGGGATCTTCGACAACAAAAAGCTGGGCATGTGCCACATGCTTTGATCTGATTTTTGATAAGGTTCCTAAACTAGTCAGTAGCTCTAACCCACAATTAGTTCAGTTTAATAGACTCTTAATCTCAGTTTTATGTCCCAGTTTTCCTTAGGATGTCCCTATTTTCACTGGAGAAATGTTGGATTTATCCAGCTCCCAAAATGTCTGAAGGTAATCCTGTATAGCAGGCATGTCCAAAGTCTGGCCCGGGGGCCTAATGCAGTCTGCTGGTCGGTTTCATCCGACCCCTGTGGCAGTTTATTTCCTGGGGTAAAATCCTAAAAGAAGGTCAACAGCTTCAATCCTAAAAAAAGGTCAACAAATTTGGGTGGCCCTCACGCATGTTCACTTGATCAAATCTGGCCCTCTTTGAAAAAAGTTTGGACACCCCTGCTGTATAGGGAAGTGGTTTTTTAATGTTTAATGTTTTATTATGTTTATATATGTGATGGAAGCTGCCTAGAATGGCTAGGTCAACCTAGTAAGATGTGTGGGGTATAAATAGTAAAATTATCATTAAGGAATGGGATATCCCTATTTTCATCGGAGAATCATTGAAGGGTATGAAGGAGTGAAGGAAGGTCCCCCTCCTGTAAGTGGAAAGAGCCAGAGGAAGTGTTGAAGGAAATTAGAAAACAATTAATAGTGAATCATCTTCATCCACTGGGAACAGATAGGAAGAAGAGAAGAAAGCTATTATCAGAGGAGGAAGTGAATATACAAAGGAGCTGAGAAGAAGGATGAAAGTACTGTAGCTTTGGAGGCATAAGATACCGTATTTTTTGCACCATAACACTCACTTTTTTCCTCCTAGAAAGTAAGGGGAAATGTCTGTGCGTGTTATGGAGGGAATGCCTACGGGTGCCTATGGATTTTCCTCCTCTAAAAACTACGTGCATGTTATGGTCGGGTGCATGTTATAGAGTGAAAAATACGGTACATATGAAGTATGAAAGAAGAAGAAATGACAGGAGATAAGTAAAATACTTTGAGAAGTATATGGCGAGGGGAATATGAAATAAAAAGACTTATCCACTTAGGGCCTCTGGATCAGCAAATTCTGTCTAAAATGGAACATCTGAGTTACAATACCTCCAGAGCCAATGACTATACTTAGCTTTAAGAAAGCTGAACTATGGACCTCTTTGCCACATGGAAAATAGCTGTGGCAAAGAATTCAGGAATTTCCAAAGTGGGGTTAGAAGGCAATAGAAAATGCTGTCCTCAGTTACCAATTGATTTTGTCAATGTGATTATTCCAATGTGAAGAAGGCTCCTTCCAGACTGCTGTTATTTTGGGGGATAAATTCAATCACATACTGGAAAATTTAGGTTTCACAATTTATTTTCATTGTTATTCTATGTATCAGATTTCTTCTCTACCTTCACCATAAGGTCCCAGGGCAGATTGTTGTTAAATGTAAGTGCTAAATTTACAGTACTTCAGTAACATTTCATATTAAAACACATTTGTTGTAGTATTGCTTTGTTAGGTTAAGTTATATTTTTATGAAAGTTGAATGCAGGTTTATTGCATGGTTAAAAGTACACTTTCAATTATCCCCCATAAGGGAAAATTCCTTTAAGAAACTACTTGAGCAGAAGCGCCTCTTTCGTTAAACATTGGGAAGTTTGTAGCATTTCATAAACTCAGTTATGAGTCACAATTAATTATGGTAAAACCCAAATAGATTTTTCAAACTACATAGGTCTATTTTAAAATAGATTTTTATATGTGAAAAGATCATAAATTCCTATTTGTTGATGCCATGTTATACCAGTGCCCTTTTAACTATATTTACACCTTCAAAGTGTGGATCTTCACTGTAGTGTGATAAATGGGCTGTACCCATGAGATTTCAGACACGGGCTCTCTTCCTTCCCCACTCTGATCCCCAAGGCAATAAAAATACAACAGCAATTTATTAAATAACTAGCAACTTGCTTCCTTTTCATGGCACTCAAAATTAGCTGCCTAAGACAGCCACCTCACTCTGACTAATGGTAGGGATGGAGCTGCAGGTTCAGAAGCATAATAAAGTATAACTACAAAGGGAGGAAGAGAAATAGGGAGGGTACAGTTATTAACACTGCATTCAATGTACTGCGATTCATGAATGATGGAGTAAAGGTGAGCCCATTCATCTCCCATTGATTTCAGTGTGGCTTCTTCCCAAGTAAGTGTACTTAGAATTGAGGCCACTATTAACTTATTGGTTCTTAACTATAACATACCCTCCAAGATTTCTCTGATGAAATTAGGGATGTCCTATTTCATAACAACAACAACAACAACAACAACAACAACAACAACAACAACACTTTTATTATTTATAACCTGCCCATCTGACTGGGTTGCCCCAACCACTCTGGGTGGCTTCCAACATATATAAAAACATTAAAAAATATTAAACCTTAAAGAAACTTCCCTATACAGGGCTGCTTTCAGATGTATTCTAAAGGTTGCATAGTTACTTATCTCCTTGGCTCGGGGGTCGTATAACTCGATACCCTCCAACATTTCTCCAATGAAAATAGGGACGTCCTAAAGAAAAGAGGGACATTCTAGGTTCAAATCAGAAACCAGGATAGCCTTGTAAATCTGGGACTGTGCCTGGAAAATAGGGACACTTGGATGGTTGGCTTTATATCAGTATGAAGGGGTGGGGGACACTGTGGAAGGTAAACAAGATGTTACAATCAGATGGTAAAAACGGTACATTGTCACTTAGCCTCACAATCTAACAGAATCAAAGCAAATGGGAAAGTGTCGTGTAAAACGATATGCAGTGTTGTGCAAACTTCTGTCTCTGGACCACAGATGCATACAAGGCGGCCTTATGTGTTAGGTACTTTTCCTGATAGCACACACACACAAAAAATGCTCTTATCAAAATGAGCCAGCTAGAATATCAGTTAAAAGGAAAAGCTCTCTCACTAGGTGCTGAATACAACAGGCAGCACAATATGTAATGGGCAACATTTTCTGTGGACTGCAGGTCACCAATACACAGCCTCTCATTGATGGGAATCTTGGCATATTTCCCATCTAAATACACCAATTGTCCGAAATTAGAGGGCGGTAAAAGTTTCCGCAAGGTACAGAATTTCAAATTGGCCAAATAAGATTCAAAAACACAGCTTGTTTTTATAACTCTATACTGTACTATGAAGAAAACTGCATATGATGCAAATAATCCATGCCGAGCTGTACATTAATCTCTTTAATCCTGTTTAAAAATAATAAAAAAATCTTATCTTTGCCAAATCTACAGCAGGGGCAGCTTTCAGTTCATCAGGATTAAAGGCATATTTTGACATAATCACATTTCGTTTCTTGGCCCAGCTGGTTTTAATACCTTTAGATATTTGGTCTAGGTAACATTTCTTCGGCAATCGTTTACTGCCTATTTTCTGCAATTTCAGCTAGTATGATACCAGAGCTCTCTGCAGTCAACTTTAACTGTGGTTCTGATCTCAGCTCTTAACAGCGCTGTCACAGCGGGAACTGGGTCTTGTAAGAGAGCTTTCTCTGACCCCAAACAGTCTCTATATCTCATCACTGGAGAACCATCTTCCCTTCCATCTACTTTTAAAGATCAGATACGTAAGGCTGCCTCTTTTGAACTATGCAAAAGCTTTCATTCTTTTGCATTCTTAAAGCCCTGTTGTTCCCAAACAACCTGTCCAGGTACATTACTTATGAAATGCAAATACCTGGAATATTTGAAGATTTTACCCTGTTCAGCAGGAGTCTTATTAATCATCAGCCAATGAACTCTGGGTCAGGGTAAACTGGGGGAGGTGGGGAAAGCAAGGGTGCAGCAAAGACAAATTATCTGTGGAGCAAGGACTTAATCCATGGATGCTGCAGAAGATCTTAATATACTGTTTCCAAAAACTGAATGGGTCCATATGGAGGGTGAATGGGATTGTGGGACGGATTTGAGGGAGTGCCTGCTATCCCTTGGTATCTCTAAGAATCATCAATGCTCTGGGCCATCTGGCAGATACAATGGCCTTGGTTTTAGAATAGTTCAGAGACCAAGTGTTCCTTTTGATAGCTTGAGTAATGTTCATAGATATCCCTGTTCTCTAACTATTTACCTGTTCTATGAATTTGAGGGGTAGGCTCCAGGGTTGTTGTTCTCAAACAATGGATTATTCTGCCAACAGGTTTAGAGCGATATACCTGTACAAAATAATTTGTACAACACTAAAATGTTATGCAGACATTTGTTCATATAATACTGAATAGTTGTGAGGTTGTGAACTTCTGTAATTTTTTTAAAATAGAGAGGTCCCTATGAATAGGTTTACACCAAATCTACAGCCAACTCTTAGGATTTTTATGTAAAACAAATATCCATTATGAATTATGATTATTTCATTTTCAGTCATCACTTTACACCATGAGTCCCAAGGTGAATTACATCAATACAACCCCCCCAAAAAAACGTACAAAATACATATGATAAAATTCAAACCAACAAGAAGTAGCCTAAACCCCAATTGAAATGGGTCCAGAAATTAGTCTTATCCATTAGCATGGATCGGGTTGGTGGTCATCCACTCAAGGAACTTGCCCGGGAACATTTGCTACTGATCTAAAATTGTTGCTCTAACATCTCCGGCTTTGGATGCCAGCACTGATATGAAGGTAAGGTGTGCTGATGCAAAAGAGGAAAATTTCATGCCCTTTTAATCAGTGTGTAGCAGAGGGGATTTCAGCAGGTATCGCTTACAAGATCTACTAAGTTTCCTCTTCTCCACTAGTTTTAATGGTTCAGAACTGTGTCTACATATGTTGAAAATCCCCTTCTATACCAAGAAAAGGTGCCTTAGCCCTGGGCACCCTGCATGAGGAACATTGATCATAGTGGACTGGCACTGGCACACAGATGCCCAGTCCTTTGAACTGATACATATGAGCAGGCAGTAATAATCTTCTAAAGAATGAATTTCTGAGTCCAGAGTAAAAGCCATATCATATTGCTATAACTTCTATTAAGCTCAGCTTTGAGTCTCTGTGGTCTGTGGGCAGACTTTGAAACTGGTTGTACCTCTCTTATCTGTTTTTCATTTCATCACTGATTCCTATACAGTGGGAGTGACTAACCTGTGGCTCTCAGAACGTTGCAGGTCTACAAGTCCCATCATCGCCGACAATCAACTTTCCTGGCTGGGGCTAATCGGAGTTGGAGTCCAACAACATCTGGAGAATCACGGGTCTCCATCCCTCAGCTAGAAACAAAACAACCAAAAGAAGGGGTAATAATTGCAGTACCACTGAAGAGAGAGAAAGAAGTGTGAGATACCACTTAAAGTGGCTGCCAGCGTTTCTTCTCTTCCTAATCAAATCCAGCCCTTGAATGTTATTGTCTCAGCAAGTCAATAAACGGGGGGAACTTGCAGCTCTGTTTCTGTTTTATCTGAAAATGTCTGAAGCTAAAAAGAAATGTGCTGGAAGATTTGACGCAGCTCCTAACAAAGGCTATTTACACCTCAAGGTGTGGTCACACAGATCTGATTTTTCCATGTATGCTTTTTCTCACTTTCATCCACACATGAGTACTTCAAATTTAAACCTAAATTGATGTTTCCCATCCACACCTAAAGCCCCTTTTGGGCATGCACACAGGTATTTGTTTACCCATGTGCACACACCGTTGTTTTTAAAAAATGTTTTCATGGAATAGGACAATAACAAATTATCACCAAAGCCCAAGGTTTCAAGCATACTTTGCAGAGGACAAAATGGCGATCGACCAGATTTGCACAAAAGAGCAGCTTTAAAAATAAATATATAACTATGTGTCACTCTTGGCTCTGCCACATAAACAGTCAACAGCCAAGGAGCACCTTGCCAGGGCAGGTAGAGGCATGGGGCACCTTTGACTTCCAGGACCCCTGCCCAACACAAAAAGCTGCTGTGTGACTCAGAGAAGAACATAAACAGCACGTGTCTATCTCACACAAGCACATACAGTCAAGACAGGTCTGGGAGAGCAAATTAGGGGAAAGGGGTTTGGAGACAGCATTTTTCATTTTCTTTCCCACCTCCTGTACCTGCTAGGGCCAATTTTATTTTTATTTCTAACAAAGCTGTTTTGTGCAGGAGAAGTTCTGAACAAAACAGCAGGTGTTGGGGTTGTTTTTGTTTTTAAATTTGCTTTAAATGTTCTTTCAGCAGCAATTAGTGGAAGCAGGCATGCTGCATCCTTTCCTTTGGGCTGATGGGAACAAAATGGCTACATTATCCTCAAGAGAAGAACAAACAGAGGTAGAGGATGATAGATGGCACCCAGCAAAATAGTGTGTGTGTGTGTGTGTGTGTGTGTAATCTGCCCGCACAATGTGCTTCAGTGCACCCACACACTAGCAACATACAGTTTTGTGTTGTATTTATCACTTACTGTATTATCCACAGCTTAGGAAAATCCAAAAATGTGGGTTGTGACTTGGATGAGAATGCTGGTCAGATCACAACATACTCTTCTTCTTCTTCTTTTTGGAAATATTTTTTATTTGATTTTATAAGTGTATAATTATAACAATACAACCATTCACATCCACATTTACAGATTCCTCCAAATCTCTGGACTTCCCACCTGCCCTCCATGGGCCCTATTATTAAACCTTTTCTACTGCATCTTTTCCAATAATCTATATTTTATATAACATCATTGTCTCCATAGTACTTGCTATATTACAAGTGTCATTGCACTCCTGCTAATGTTTCCATTTGTTTACAGTGCTCTCCAAGATAAATTATAATTTTCCCCATTCTTTATTAAAGTTTCGGTCTTCTTTGTTTCTGAGCTTTCCGGTCAGTTTTGCCATTTCGGCATAATCCAAACGTTTGATTTGCCATTCTTCTCTGGTAGGGACTTTATCTTCTTTCCAGCTCTGGGCTAAGATCACAACATACATTTAAAGCACGTCCAACACAAACTTAAAACACATTTTCCCCCAAATAATCCTAGGAACTATCGCTTTCCCCTCACAGAGCTACAATTCCCAGCACCCTTAACAAAGATTGGGGCAGGGGGAAGTCAATTATTATACAGAGGATATGAACATGTATAGAATAAGTAGACCATGTAGGTAAATGTAAAGGAAAAGAAGACATTTATCCAGGGGCAGAGGAAACGGGGTGCGGTAGGTATGGTCTGCCCCAGGTGTCTCCACTGGGGAAGTGACAAGATGGTGGGCAGCACTCACCGCAGGGCCTGCAGCATGCCTGAGCCACGCATCTCTCCTGGGAGAGACGCAGTGGCTTGGGCGCACGCAGGCTCCACACTGCCCAAACAGTCCACCCGCCAGCTGTAGGGTGGCTGAGTGGTAGGAGGCAGGCAGACTCCGGAGGCCCCGCGATGTGCCCTATGGAAGGCTCGCCCCACCCATATAGGCAGCCCGCCCCACCCCTGGACACACCGCCCCAGGCGCTCAAGCAGCTTCCTCCGCCACTGCGTTTATCTGTAAATTTTAAATTGCAATATTTTTTTTTTAAAAAAGAGATGCATTAACATACCCAAAATCTATACAGATGACCTGTATTGCAGTGAAAACCCAATTACTCTGTTCACACAGTCATGCCACAGTTAGTGCACCATTAAGATTAGTATTAATTCCTGCCAGGAGTACTTGACTGTCAGGGAAAGAAATTTCACGGCCAAAGACACACTGAAGCAGGAACTATGCAAACCCCTGAAGGGTTTTTTTCTCCTGTCAGGACCTGAAAAACCCCAGGAAGGGAAATTGCTTTTTTAAACGCTTTTGAAACTTGTACCTTTTTGCTTGCTGTGTTCTGTGAGTCAGAGGCCTCTGCCTGCCCCGGCCACCCTCCTACCTTGCTATCTCTGGAGAGCTTCACAGTTCCCTGCTCAGCTGCACACCCATCGTCTCCCGCAGATGCATTTCAAGCAAGGAATGGAAGGAATGCAAGCACAAAATCCCAACCTGGAGGAGGCACACCACATGCAGCGTTCTGTTCCCTGCCCAGGAAGTGTTGCTGCGCTTGGGTTTTTACTTACATTTCACTTCTGTGGAAATAAATGGTTCAGACTTCTTTGTATTCCTCTGCATCAATAGTATACACAGTTAGGCAATTTTGTCCGATACACACATTTTTTTGCAAATGAGTTTGCCCTACTGTAATGAGGTTTTGTTGTTATTTTCAATCATACGTATTTGTATTTATTTGTCATCATATGCATTTTTATAAAGCACACTTTACCCAGGAATACATTTATACATTACTTATCAGGAGAACTACATTGCAAGATTTGGCAATGTGCAGATTTTGAAAGATGACCGTGTTTCGGTTCCCATATTGTTTTGGACAGTGGGAATTAGATGTTCGCAGCTGAATTTGTTAAGTGTGTGTTTAAAAGCAAAGCGAACCGAATTTCTCCTCCGCGCTTAATTCCAACCCTGCTGCAAGCTATGAAGGGAACTACTGAATTTGCCAGTCCTCCTTATGACTTGCTTACACCTGAGACTGCTTCCCCCAGGAAGGCTCTTCAAGGCTTCCTCTACAGCCAGCACCTGCCACACCCAGACTAGGAGTCTAGCTCCCTTTCTGCTTCATCAGACAGGCACCACTTATCCCAAGATTAATCCTGCTTCTGGCCCATTCATTTGCCACCTTCACCCTCCTCCCTTTCGTACACCCTGCTCTCGATTAGAGTGTTCACTGCCTGCTATGGACACACCTTGGAATTCCCCAAAACAAAGAGGGACTGTCTGGATCAGAGCTGCAATAAACCATCTTAAAAAGCAATCACAGAAGGACTGCAAATGAGTGCCTGTAATCCACTAACCATTTTCCTTGACACCCTGACATTTAATTTGATTCCAAAGGCTCTTGCCAATTTGCAGCTTAGCATTTCTAAGCCTTATATACTTTCTATCTCTATTATTAAGGAAAACCTCACAAGGTTGTTTAATCTTAACACCTGTTTGTCACTCTCTGCTACCGGCAGTGCAAAGGAATTTGAGTACCAACAAACCACTTTCACAAAGGTTTTTTTATTTTAACGAATAACACTGGCATATATTTGCTTAATCCATTGTGTATAACATTTCCAGGATAATGAAGTGGGAGCTAATAACAACAGCTGAGTCAATAATATTACTTTATTGAAGACATCTGTATCCCACATTTCCACAATAGTTCAAGCAAAAAGCAACAACAACCAAGGAAACTTGATGACCAGTAGGTTCCATTAGCTGTGTTGAAGATCAGTGATAACTGGGGTGGATTTCTATGCGCACATGTGCGCCCACTTCCTGACTGTCACACAAATTTTGTGCAATAACTACTATAATATTTGGTTATGTATATACCTTAGACAGGAACGAGCAGGCAACAGAGGGAGCATTTTGACAACAACTGTCAAATAATGTATTTTAAGTGTTCAACTCCACACGCTTGTTAAGTATTTTAGTTAAGTCTGAGAGGAACAATTAGCATGGAGGTTTAGATATAGAATAAGACACAGAGAGAGGAAAAAAGGAAATGAGGCGAGTATGACTGAGATGTTTTTCACATATATTTTGAATTCCTAGTAAATCATCTTGTTTCTTGTTACTCAGAAAGAAAAGTTCCATCAGGGTAATATACAAGAAGCTTCCTTTTAAACTTGCTTTATAGTTTCAGTTTCAGAATATTTTGCATACATTTGTCACAAAGCCCAACTAAAACTATTAAGCAGAAAAACAAATCTTTTGTCATAAATTTAAGAGACAAACCTTCATTCCAGGTTTTGTTGTCTTGTTTAATGCATTTTGAGTTAATATAAAGTGTGCCTTCTTGAACTCTGTAAGGTGTTTGCATTATTTTACTCAGTATTTACATTTTACTAAATTGTTGCTGAAATCCTGCAGAATAATATTAATATGAAAAAAGTTATAGTTACTATTATTTTATTTAATTCTTTCAAAAATATAACAACATACATACCTGTATACATAATAAAATATAGTTACTATAGTTTTAAAGCCTGGTTAATTTGTTAAACAGCTTTTTGTCTAGTTCATCCTGACTTTTGGGCCAACTACCTTTTGTTAATTCAAGCATTTGCTATATGAGAGCATATGTGAGGCAGACACACACATGCAAGCCCTGTCTCCAACATTCCTGGGTGGACAAACTGGTTGAAAGTGCTTAGAAACCTCCCAATGATCAGGAACTTACAAAAGTCTGAAGCGTAGCCCACATTTCCTGGAATGTTAGAGGCTGGGCTTTCTTAGCAGACCTTGCACCTTGGGTGAATTAGATTGGCATAATTACATACAGCTTCTGGAGTTCAAAAGCTTTTTTCATGCAGGTACTATTTACAGGATGAGTAGAGATGAGAGAGAGAGAAAATAACAGGCATTCCACCACGTTGGGAAAGAAAAGCAAACAAAATGGCTCAGCTTTTAGGGGTGGAGTTAACGTAGGCAAAACAAATACTGTATCAAGCAAGTGCTGGTTAGATTGCTAGACAAACAATGCCCCCTGTAGGTTTTAAGCAACATTATCTTAAGCTTAAGAAGTTTAAGAGAAGGAATTGTATTTGGGTACAATCTTCCAACAGGCTTATCAGTGTTTTAAGCCCTCATATGTTCAGGTGAATGTGTTTGATAATTAATTATTGTCAATAATGGAGCTTTGCTTATCTACCGGTATATCTGCAGCTGCAACAGCTTTCTGTCTCTTGGAAGCTTAGACAATGGCCTGCTTCACACGTAACACTAAGTCACTGTTTATTTAAAAAGACATGGTTTATTTGATCACCTGAACCATGTTGTTTGTTAACCATGAATGAAACCACTCACATGAACCAGTTTGTTGTTGGTTTATACAATTTGACTTAACTATGGCTTAGTTTGCATGTGAGCCTAATAAATAGCTTTGATAAGGAAAGTTCAGTGGAAGAAAGAGCTGGTTAGTTAGTAAAAATGTTTTCCATCTTTTTTATGATGTGAAATGATTGTGACTGAGTGGAAATATTTTTGGAGTTCTTAGAAATAATTAAGTATCCCCCCCCCCCAAAAAAAACCCTAGAAGTCAAAGGAAGAAAACTGAAAGAAACTAGTATATGACCTAAGTTCAACAGTCTTGTTTATGGAACGTTATTCTGGAAAATGCTGACCTGGAAATAAAATAAACATTATTTACATGTTATAAATTGAACTTTGCACTATTGTTAAGATCAGTGACCCTTTTAAGATTTGCAAGATCATGTGAAATACTGATATAAATATGGTGGACGGTGCTGCGAGATTTCAGGAAGCTACCAACTGCTCTTCTATCTTGACTTCTCCTTTGGTACAGCTAGAAAGATCATCTGGGTAAGAATTTTGATATAAAGTCATGTTCCTTAGGAATCCTTAGAACATTTTTGAAGTGTGTTTTTGCTTATCACCCCTAAACATTTCATACTAGTATGCATCTGTGCTGTGCTCTCCCATCATGTCTTATAACTTGTAAATATTCTGTTTGATTTTTTTAGAAGTAAATAAGTTTTTTTAAAAACAAAACCTTCGTCAGTTAGGCTTAATCTGGGCAGACATAGAGCTTGCATATTAAATAACAATTTGTCGTTTTTCTTTAGTCTAATGTGGTCAGCTTCCTATGTGCCTTACTATGGAAAATCTGTGGCCTTTAAGCTGCTGTGGGACTCCAGCTCCCATCAGCCCCAGCCAGCATGGAAGTATGGGATAATAGGAGCTATAGTCCCACAATATCTGGAGAGCAACAGGTTCCCTATCCCTGCCCTGTGTTATATGCAATAAATCACAGCAAATGTATTGAAAGAGAAAGAGACAGAGACCATTCATATAGTTATTGTTTCAGCACTGACATCTCAAACACGAGGAGCTTCCGGCTGCAATTCTAAACCTCCCTCCCTGGGAGTAAGTCCCATTGAACTCAACAGGTCTTACTTCTGAGGAGAAATGCACAAAATTACGCTGTTAGATACTGAAGCATGGCTAAATATTCTGGAATGAAACAACTTTAACTTTTCTGTCAACAGCTCCAGACTAGGGCAGTTTATGAACTGATTTATTGTAAATATAAACTAGGGTTTTAAAATCAGTATTTTATTTCCCCTCAAGTTTAGAAGTATGTTTTGCTCTGGCCTCTGGAGAGCAGTGTATGGCTGTGAGCCATTTTGTGGAAAAGGGAGGAAGAAATATTTTTGGTGCCAATGTTTAGGAAAATGTAGCATGAGCCTCACAGGACACAGAAAAAATGAACGGGACAAAATATTTGGGGTTTTTGGGGAGGAGTGGGGAGTACTCCACAGTATCAAGATGTTATATTATTTGAAGGAAAGTAATTAAAAACAAAAACAACAGTGTTAGAGAAAGGAAGTGGCGGTTTGCCAATGTTTGGAGCATTTGCTTCAGTCTGTTTGGTTTCCTTTGACAGCCATGGGGTTCCTGCCGTGTGTTGGTTTAAAAGTCTGGTCACAGCCTTAAGGCTAAGACAGCATAAGATATTCAAGAATGAAAATCTAAAAGACAACATTCCTCCAACTTACAGTACATATCGTAATAATTTTCAACCAATAGCCAGATTAAGGTGTGTTTTTTTGTGGTTTTTTTAAAGCACTTCCATAAGAGCTCAAAATGATCCACATGCAGTTACCTTCACTGCAATTCTATATGGTAGGCTTGGTTGGTATCTACAGCACAAAGAGCCAGCCTCAGAGTGGTAATAGATACTGATCATAGAAAACAAACCGTGGCACATAAAATGGAAATTCTGGCAGACAAAACAGATGCGATGTTAGGAGAAGTGTGATAAGATCTCCCTTCTTTCAAAAGTTGAATAGCAACTGCATAGCACTGCACGGACCATTTGCAGACTTATAATGGTGCAATTGCACTTGGGTCCATGATACATGCAAGAGGCTGCAGGCTCTGAGCTTTCTTTCTTTCTTTCTTTCTTTCTTTCTTTCTTTCTTTCTTTCTTTCTTTCTTTCTGCCTCTAGTCCTAACTAGAAGGAAAGTTATAAAGCAAAATGTGCAGGCACACTTCTAAACAATTTTTGTGAAATAAGCCAGGCTGGCTGCTCCCACTTTTCAGTGTTTTTAGCCAATGAGTAAAGTCAGAATTGTGACTGATGTGTGAGTTGGTTAGGTTATAGGAATCCCCGGTTGCTGTTTTCTCCCTTCCTTTTAGGTGCACTTTTCTTCCCTGTTTTATTTTCCAGCCCTTGGAATCTTCATAGCTCTGAAGCCCTGCTAGATTCCCCTTCTTCCTAACAACCAAGATACAGCTTTCCTCTGGTGGTTTTGTCTGAACTCCCAAGTGCAGCTAGGTGCTGACTTCAGACTCCATGAGATTGGCTGTTTTTCATGGAAAACCTCTGCAGCCAACCAATCCTCGAAGAGACTTGTAAAAACCACACAGGACTTTTGGCAACTGTTAGGTCTTCAAAGCACCCCATTACCAGACACCATTCAGGTAATGGGCAGATGGACAGCCCCACCTGTCTGTCAAATTTGGGATAGGGGAGATAAATACTGGGCCTACCAGCCAAATCCAATTCTTTCACCTCTGTTGTAGCCAATACTGAGCTGGACTAACAGTCTACCTCACAGCAGCTTCTTATAAATAGTTCTATCCAATATTAAGGGGAACCTTCCTCAATCTAATGGGACTCCCATTAGCCTCAGTTGGCATGATCAGTGAGCAGGGATGAAAGGAGTTGTAGTCCACATCATCTGGAGGGCCCCAGCTACAGAAGGTGGAATAATGATAAACCTAGGAATTAGGATTTCCTGGCTCCACTTAGAAATGCAACATTTCTCTCCCACTGATATGGGGCATGAAGACAACTGCTGCTCTTGACAGTCAAAGGAATGCACTCTGTCTGCAGTACAATCTGGCGAGGCGTGTAGATTTTCAAGCTCATAATGTTACATTTCAAGCAAACAGAAATGGTTTTATTCTTCTAGAGTTTATTATTAAAAAATTCCTTCTGGAGATAGAAGCAACATGGTCGTTTCCTTAAGCTAACAAAAACAATAGGATTGACTTTGTTCTCATCCATTGTTTGACTTTGTTTTTGTCACACAGCCACATCATACACGAAATGCTAACTGGGATAAGAAACTATGCTGGCCTGGCTGGTGTCGTGACCTAAACATCTCTAAATTTGAGTCACTCTTAGAATTACTCATTTGCAGGGCAGTCCTCCCTGTCCTTCAGCTATTCTACTTGCTATTTTGTGACATGAATCAGTTTGGTGGTGTTAGACTGTGATCTTCACTGCCTGTATTCTCTACCTTAATTAGTTAGTTTAGAATAAGAAACCTTTCTAGCTAAGTTATGTCCTTCCAATAATAAACAACTGGTTGTTTTCTTACTTCATAAGCGGGAGGGGGGCAGATTTTGGTAATATGGCACCTGAGCCAGGACAAAATTTGGTGTCCCCACTAAATATTTATTATTTTTACAATAATTCTTTATTTTATTTATTATTATTTTGCACCCCTTTGGCTCGGAGCCCTATGTTTGAAATGAATCTGTAGGATACTGCCTCTGCCCCACCTCCAAGCCACTTGAATATGCCGAGTAGTAGACACTTAATTGGCAGCTGCAATTGAAAAGTGCATCATTGTTGCAAAGAGCCTTCAGGCAAAAGCAGAGATTAGCATTCTTCCTACAGAAAAAACATAGTCATTCAACAGACTTGGCCTGCAGAATCTGCCCAAATTAGAGATAATAATGGGCTGTGTCAAACAGCCAATAGTCAATGTCTTTTTCAAATGCAGTCTTGTGCAATAGATGGAAATTCCCTTATTTCGGAACAAAAGGATTTTGTTTAGTATAGAAAGTCTTGGAATGTAAGGCAAGAAAAGAGTCAGTCAACATTGTCTTATTATGGCGTGGCTCAGTGATAAACCCTTGGCACAGAGGTCTATCATGTGGCAAGTATGATCAAGAGCTGCTATATAAATTTTAGGGAGTTTGGAAACAGAAGCTGGTAGTAAGCAGCACCCCCTCCTACATCAATAGGGTATGAATTAAACACATTGTCATAGAAAGATTTTACATAGAACAAATGGAACGCCTGGTGAGAGTTTATTTTCTTATAGATCTATCAAGCAGATTGGGTCATGTGTACAACAGCAACTAAATAACAGGATGATAGATTAATAATAATAATTTATTATTTATACGCCGTCCATCTGGCTGGGTTTCCCCAGCCACTCTGGGTGGCTTCCAACAGAATATTAAAATACAATAGTCTATTAAACATTAAAAGCTTCCCTAAACAGGGCTGCCTTCAGATGTCTTCTAAAAGTCTGGTGGTTGTTTTTCTCTTTGACATCTGGTGGGAGGGCGTTCCACAGGGTGGGTGCCACTACTGAGAAGCTCCTCTGCCTGGTTCCCTGTAACTTGGCTTCTCGCAGCGAGGGAACCGCCAGAAGGCCCTCGGCACTGGACCTCAGTGTCTGGGCAGAACGATGGGAGTTGAGACGCTCCTTCAGGTATACTGGACCGAGGCCATTGAAGGTTGTATGAAGGTTGTATTGGCACAATATTATACAGTTCATGTATTTGTATGAATTCAGAGATTGTTGGCCAAGTTATACAATCCCAATGCCATTTATACAATCCCCAGGATATGCCAGTGCTTTGGTTGGTCTGCAAGAGGAAATGCAATATTTTAGAAGGCACCACAATGGAATAAACCAGTTTACCAATGCCCAAAGTAGGAATTAAGATTTTTGCATCCGGTTGCACAGTGGCCCAACCCCAGTAAGCAAGGGGGTTGGAGGTCGTGGCACCTTCCTGTTTCATGAAACAGGATAGGCCTCTCCTGGGTGAATAATCTGTTCAGTACCAACTGCAGATCTAAGAACACAGGCTGCTATTTTAGTGCATATGTTCCTGGGAGTAAGTTCCATTAAACCCAATAAGGCTTATTTATGAATAGGAATGTATAGGGTTGCACTGACATTCCCTGCAGGATTGTGCTACATGCCTGTGGAAAACTAGGATGAGGGAGGTTGTGCCTATAATAGAATACTTAACACACACACTCCATTTTAACAAAAGCAAAACATTCTTATCGAGCCTTTGCATTTGACTAAACTGGCATTCACAATTAAACTCTGCCACAAAGAATTTAGGAGGAAACATTTGGACTAGCAAATTGTAGAATAATGACTTTTAGCTCTGTAAATATTTATGCCCTCAGAAACTAGCTACTCTGTTTGACAGTTTGTAATGGTTTACCATGGCAAAGTGGTTAGATATAAGCTACAAACTATTTATCTGGAAGAATCTTGTCATTTAAATAAGACTCGAGATTCTTTTCTAACACGCATGTTTTGTTCTTTAACGAACCTGGGCTGTCACTTCTGCCCATTACTACAGCTTTCAGAGGCAGAAGACTACCACCTTTTATTAGGATGAACCAGACTTCAGTGTTTTCTATTCAGAGTCCAGATTGTTTCAAGGGGAAAAGGGAAGAAGCGAACTGGGAAAAGAATGGTTCTCTTCCTGAGGTGTAAGGAGATGTCCTAGGCTAGGACAGGGCTGTGGCAGCAGTGGCCATCCAGATGTTATTGGATGACCCATCAGCAACAGCCAGCACAACCAATTGTCAGGGACGATGGAAATCGGAAAGCCACAGGTTTCCTAATGGTGCCTTAAAAACAGGATATGTGACTTTACCTTGGGATCTTTCTAGACTACAGCCAAGCTATAGCCTTCTATTTACAGCCCTTGGATCTAGGGGAATTACAGTACCTGATAGTAGCAGCCTGTTCCTACCTCAATGTGGCTCTGTCTAAAATTCCCTTAAGCCCATCAACAGTAGAATAGGGAGAATGTTGCTGTTCCTCTCCCCAGTTCAGAGGCATGTGTTGTTCACACAAGTTTTCCCTGACATTGTAGATGAGGCGTGTTGTACAACCTACCTTTGTCCAGGAATCACTTGGTGTTTGAATTGTCCTGAGAGTTAAACGATGGAGTTCAGCAAGCAGCAGCAGCAGAAATTGGTGAGGGTGGGGTGGAAGGAGAGGGGAGAGAACACAAAGCTAGAGCAAAATAGACTAAAAAATAGAGACCCTCTGGTTTTTTATCAGGAGGAGGGATTCACAAATGTGGTGGTGGGAGAACAGAGAAATAGGGAAGAAATTGCATGCTTCTTCATGGTTAAATATAGCAGATCTGAGTTAATGAAAATGCAAAAGTGATCCTTGGAAAGTTTTGGGTTGTGCACTCAGGGGCCTCTAAAGTTAACTTGAAAAATTAAAAAGACATTCAATAGAATGGATTGCTGTCATGGGATTACATTTGTAATAATGGAAAACACACATTAGTTTCTCAATCTCACAATTATCATTTAGTCCCGGGTCTGACTCTTTCTGTGAGTGGGGTTGCTGGCTGGCAGGGATAAAGAAAGCCCACCTTGGCTTAATCATGGATACCTGCTTAAATGTAACTGGGTCAAAAAATGAGGGACCCCACAGGATACTTTGATTCCTGCAAGACTGGCTCTCTTCAATTTTTAAAAAAACAATTCTGTTTCCAGATAAACAAAAAAAGCACGCACACACCTTACTAAGTGTTCAATAAATCTCTCAACACAAAACAATAATTATCTGTAACTAAAAGAGAGTACAGTAAGTGTGCATGTATATTCCTTTATTGCTAAGTGATGGTTCAGTGACTTTTTTAAAAAACAACCCTTAATAAATTTTATAACTCCGGGCTTCATCTAAAGATCATTTTTAGCAACAGCTATTGCAGAGTACTAGTAACAAACAACATCAAAAACTAGAAGAGAATATACCGGTAAGCAACAGACCAATTGACAACTGTTCCAATTGAAGTAAGAAAGCCTTGCATTGCACTACATATGTTGCTATGTGGTGTGGTGGTACATCAGCTGCACATTTAATTATGGTGAGCAACTACTGCAAACACAACTGGTTTGTATATGATATGTATACAACAATAAAGGTGGCTGGGATTTACAGATGTGGACATTTTTAAGAGAAGTTTGGTAGTCATTTGTGTAATTCAGCAATGTACTTACTCAGTTGCTCTTTGATTCTGCAAGCTTTACTATGCATAACATGCTTCTGCTGGTAAGTCCTACCCTTCTCACTATCACAGCCATGGAAACATTAGTAACATCTCAGGCACAAGGCCAACAGTTTTGACATTAGAAAAGGGTCCTGGAGGGAATTGAGAATGGGCACGTATTCCATTACTTCATCTCTATGTGTGTACTCTTTCACAAACATTGAATCCTGATCTCATTGAAGGGATTCTGGAAATCTTCAGCCTTGCAGCTAACAGGAAGTGGAATACTGTACTATATGGCTGGAGCCAAACTAGGTCATGCTACAGATTGAGAGTGAAGTGTTGCTATCTGCTGGATGATAACACATTAGGTTTAGATGCCAAAAGTGAATGAACCTTACCCATCTCTGTCCCCTGATCAATCCCTCCAAAAGTTATAAAAATGAGAAGTTCTATAAGAATACAGAGAATCTGATACCACAGACTAAAATCCAACACTTTATAAAAAATGCACCCCATCTGCCTCCATGGAAAACATCAAAGTTACATGATCATATAATTTTTTCCTGTTAACTGGAATGAGTTAGACCAGTTTCCCAAACTTGGGTCCCCTGCTGTTTGGGGACTACAATTCCCATCATCCCTAACCATTGGTCCTGCTAGCTAGGGATGATGGGATTTGTAGTCCAAAAACAGCTTGAGACTCAAATTTGGGAAACCCTGAGTTAGACCTTGCTTCAGCAACAAATAGTTGTGTGTGTGTGTGTGTGTGTGTGTTTGTTTGACGGTAACAGATTCTATACTCTTTCCCTGATACTTACTGCAGCATGCTTTTGTCTCACTGTGATATCAAGCATGCTAAAGGCATCTTGAAGCAGTTACAATAAAATCATCTGAGGCTTCATATATGGATGCTTATCTAATGAAACTGTCAATGAGTCACAGCACACCAGGTAGTCCAAAATTAAAGCAGACAAGACAACACTGCTTGCCTGCAATTCCTCTCCATCTTGCATGTCATATTTTTTGGAGCAGAAGTAAAGGTGGAGAGGAGAGGAAGTCAGGTATATTGTTCTTTTTGCGAACCAACGATCTGATGGAGAAATTAACAATTTTGCTTCAAGAACTTGACCACCATGATTTTTGAAACAAAGGACGATCCCTTAAGGATATGGCTGGAAACCCTAGACATCTTGAGGCTCCTTTCTACAGCATATGTGCACTCAGGGCTTGGTCCTCCAGTCCAGATTGAAGAGTGAGAACGTATAAGCTGTTGAATAACACCACCCATTTATGCAGATCTACAAAGGACATTTTCATGGCTTGTTTTAATGGTTTGTGCTTTGAGCAACACTGTGTTAACTGAAGTCAACATGCCAACAATTGCTAAATTCACAGGGCAACCCTGTATGTGCCTACTCAGAAGTAAGTGCAATGCGACTTACTCCCAGGTAAATGGGATTACAGTTGCAGCCTCAACAACCATCCCAGAGAACCAAATGCAACCCCATTCTTCCATGCAAATGTTATTTTACATTAAATATATGCATGTAATTAAGTTTACATGCCTCGTAACACCAGAGCCACCATGACATGCCTCATTACACCAGAGCCAGCATGGTGTAGTGGTTAAGAGCAGTAGACTCGTAATCTGGTGAACCGGGTTCGATTCCCCACTCCTCCACATGCAGCTGCTGGGTGACCTTGGGCTAGTCACCATTTCATTGTCAATTTCATTGTCAATTTCATTGTTCCGCAAGGGACAATGACAATAAAGATATCGTATATCGTCACACTTCTCTGAAGTCTCTCAGCCTCACTCACCTCACAGAGTGTTTGTTGTGGGGGAGGAAGGGAAAAAGAGAATGTTAGCCGCTTTGAGACTCCTTTGGGTAGCGATAAAGCGGGATATCAAATCCAAACTCTTCTTCAAACTCTTCTTCGTTTTCTAACAGTTTCCTCAAACTTTTGTAAGTGAGGCATAGGGCTTTTGTTTTGGATTAAAGTTCAAGGCATGGTTCACTCTTGCACTCACAAATGTGTATTTCATCACATCTCAAACGGAAAGGCGCTGTTAGGGTAGCCTAACAGAGATTGCCTGAAGAGTCATGCCAACTTTTTTGTTTGTTTACCCCATCCATCACAGTTCAGGGATAGGACATTGTTTATTGGTAAAAGTGGTTTCTGAGACATTCCCCACACTGAGAAGCACAGTCTATATCACAAAATCCTGATGCATTCCTACTACCCTCAACTTGGGACAATGTTATTTCCCAAATACAGGCACAGAGGAGAATTACCTGCTATAAGGAGTGTAGAGTAGCAGTTAGAATAGTCAAAGCATCCAATATGTAGCTTAATATTTCAAGATGCTCCCTTTGCCTCTCTCAATGGCACAACATTTGAGAACCACTGCACTACTAACATGCCATGAAAACTTCTTCCCAAAGCCTTGTGGCATATTATTGCAAACTGACATTATAGAGGCTGCAGCACCACAGGAACACCAGTTCCACCAGTAGCATATACTGCTAAGCAGTACTTGCAATGCCTTTCTTCATATAGGGCACAGAGCTCCACTTCACTTCACATCAGAAAAGGCTTTGGGTTTGGGAGGGGCTTTACTCTGGACTATTCTCAAGGCCAGATTGTTCTCAGGACTAACAGCATTTATATTTAAACTAAAAGGGAATGGTGCACTCCCAAGATAAGATCTGGCACCAGTGGTTTATAAGTGATATTTCATTGTTCGTAACATAAAATATTGATGCAGACAACGGATGTTAGTGTGTAACAGAACATGCAACATACTTTATTTTAACAAATATTAGTGTTATTCCAGATGTTTTTCTATAATACTTTTAGAGGGCCCAAAAATCATGAACTTCCCTTTTGTACTATATTAACAAATTTTATCACAGCTTCAAAAACCATTATGAATCACAGATAATCCTGATAATCCATTTAATACCAATGCTCATAAAACTTACAAAATGATCCACTATCCTTTATTAAATTTTGCATGATAGAAATAATTGATGTAAACCATAGCATACCACTCTCATAGAGGTGAGATTCAGCCGTAACAGTTTCAATCCAATAAACCATGGCTTATTGGACTGAGAACAAACGTTGTCCTGCACTCTCCCACATTTCGTTCTCTCATGTACTGTGATGCAATGCTTGGGGGAGGGGAGGTGTCGTAAACCAGTTTCCCACTGAATCTCTGACTGCAAACTAGGATATGGAATGAAGACTCATTGTTCTCAGTTCAATACTATGGTTTAATGGACCATGATCATTGTATCTGAACCAGGCCATAGCATTTGTTAACTGGAAAGAGTGGATTTCCCCTTGTATAAAAGAATAATTTTTCCTGTGGACACGCAAGCATTGTGATTAACCTATAATACATGACACAGACATTTTCCTAAAGACTACTAGTGTTGATAACGATTGGTGATTGATGATTTATAAAACATTTTTTTCTGTCACAAAGCAGCTATACAGGGGGTGGGAGATACTATATACCATTGTCAGTATTTCAGATATAGTACAAAATAAAATCACAAAATACAGGATTCTTTGTAGAATAAGTAACACAGCTGTAAAATGTTTCACATCAGTACTGTAGTAAGGCACCCACACTTTACAAGTAGCAAAATATATATTTTGAATCTGTGTAAACAAAGTTTACTCCAATTACTTCCACTCATTTAGAGTGGAAAAGACAAAAAAGTGATGTTTGTATAGACCAAAATTCAATCTTGGCAATCAAATGCTCTTAAAAGCTGGATAATACACATTCAAAATAAAGACATACAGAACAATCAAGAACATGACATTTGAGATGTCTGTGTTTGAATTAATTAACTTGGGAAATGCAAGGGAGTGAGTGTAGAAGTACTCACAAAATCTGAATCTATTTCATTGAAGGAAGAGTATTATGCAAAACATTCATTCTACTCCCCTCAATAATAATAAATAGAAAGACAGTTGTTCTGACACATTGCAGCAAAGACATATTGTAGCCTTGATCTTGAAACATTCAATCAGTAGTTTTCATATTTCATTCCTTGTTGAGTCTTTCAACTTCTACCTTGTCAGCTGTCCAACAACTTTTAAGAGTGTCTTATTTTCCTGCTTTAATTGCTCGTTTTCATCTTCTATATCATCTAGGTCCTTTGAGAAGGAAACATAGCAAGGTGTACAGTTATTAATTCATCAAGTCATTTTCTTAATGGACTGGATTATAGCACATTACTATATAAGAGCAAAATGGCAGACAACAAAAGCTGATTGCTAAACACAAACAAAGCAAGTTTAAGATATATGGGCATTAACAGCTTTTAAATTTACATTGAGTAAAGTAAATATCCCATTACCACATAAATGTATTTTGCTATAAGCGTGTACAATGTAATCTGAAATGCGGAAGTAAATCAAAATTTGCAAGATTAGTAAAATGTTTTGTGTTATATACACTGGAAAAAATTGAGCTCTCTTAACTCTGAAAAGAGAATGCCTTAATGGATGGTTGTGCTTGAAATGTGTGACAAATGTTACTTACTGAACTGCTCTTTCGTAATGGAAAAATCTTCACATATTAAAAATGGTTAGCATGCTGCTTCTGTTACTTTTATGCCTGAAATCACGACAAATTTCAAAGCCAAACCAGATGGGACCTCAGTCATTTGATGCCAGTGTCTGTTCCAAATTGGGACTCCCGCTGCAGTCCGAATCAGGACCCCCATACCTGCTCTTCACCTTCAGACTACAACCTGACGCAGACACACCAGAGGCCCAAACTGATGCAGGTTTCTAGTAGAGAAAGGGTCAACGCCCTCCTACATCTTGCCCTAGTTAACCCCCCATGTCTGCACAATTGCAAAGCATCTATTTCCCTCCTCACGATGTCCACTTATGCCCAGTATTTTTCTCATTAAAGACTGGGTTTATTACAGATCAAGTAATGTTTGATTAAGGAGTACTTTCTGTGACATGCAATGTCCTAGATTCCCTGCACATGACCAAACACCATGGGTGAGATCCAATGTACTATTAGTGCAAGAAGTTTGAAAGCTGACATGAAGGCTTTCAATTTAAGGCTTTATTTATTGTTTATAACTTTTGTAATTATGTAAATCTTGTTATGCTTTAAGCCGCCTTGAGCGTTGTTTTTTTAACTGTGGAAAGACGGCATACAAATAAAAAATGATGAATGATGATGATGATGATGCACAACATCTTTTTTGAGTTTGAGGCACAATTTGAATTTGGCTAAGAGCAAGATTCCTGCTAAGTGGAATGGCACTCTTAATGGTTATCACACCATGGGTGAGAAACGACGAGATTACCACCAGCAGCACTGTGGAATGGTGCATACTCTCTCTTTGAGGTTTTTGCATCTGGGGTAACTGGACACCAGCAGCAAATAGTTATGCGTACAATGCTGTTGTGTTACTGAGTCCATACTTCTAGACATGGGAATTTTTTTTCTGTGCCAGAATAGTTATAACTATATTTTAACTACTTTACATTATTACCAGTAGTCCAAACATTCTTTCCAAATTAGCTGCTGGGCCCAAGGATGGAAACTTAAAAAGGCTTCTCGAGCATTTTGCCAAGTGCCATATATATGAAACGATGGGAAAACAGATAAAGGGTAAAATTGGGAATCGTTGTGCAAGCCAGGAAAGGTGGGGGATCCTTCAGGCACTGGAGAGGAGATGAAATAAAAGCCTAGAAAAGCTTGTGTTCTTTGCCAGCAATACAAAGGAGATTTCTGCATTAAGTGACATCTGTTCCAACTGTTACTTATGCACTACTGTACCTAATTTTCCAGGAAACACCTTGTCTGAAACCTGCCCCAGGTAAATCCTTGCCCCTATGTTTGCATTTTAGGAATGGCCTGCTAAAATTGTGTTAATGAGAGTTGCTAGAATTGTCATTGTTCAGGGTTCTGCCCCCTCCCAAAGGTGATCTTCTGCCATCTGGCAAAGACATATTTATTTATACAGGTTTTTAGGTTATACACTGACAAATAAATATGCTGTAATTGGTTTTAACTGGTTGTTTTTATTGATGTTTTTCCTATCTAAGTTTTACCCTGTATTTTATTGGTTTATTGTATTCTGGCAGCTTTGAATTTTTAAAAAAATGTTTTTAACTCTTGAATTGCTCTCTTTTCAATGTTTGTAGTCCATGGCTTCTTTAAGAGGAAGGGCAGAAGAAAAATCTAATAAGTAATAAGAACAAATATGTAAAAACGTAATCTGAGTGAGTCTGGGAAGGTGGTCGAATCTTGCCTCTAATGCACATGCACATAACCACACATAAACATCAAGGTGTCATGGTGTATGAAGGCTACCATTCCACATGCTGGTGAAGATTGTGCCACACTCATAGCCTAATTGAAGTGTTCTTCTCTCTATGCAATTATCATGCCACATGGTGGCCCTGCCCATACTGTTGTATCCTCTACCCACTCCCAAGCTGTGGGCATGTCTCCAGGGAAGAAGTTTGCCAAATGCATGCTCACTGTACAATCTGGATTCCAGCTCAGAACAGGTGGTGCGCATTCAACAGGCTTCACCTTTGCAGACATGCCCCAAAATGTGGTGGTGAATTGGCAGGTGCCCCATAGGCAAGGACAGGAGACACAGCCCTCTCCCCCCCCCCCGGTGATGTTAATTGTTTGTGTGTGTGTATTATTTTTACCCCACCCATCTGGCTGGGTTCTTTAAAGAACAAATTTAAAACAAGCACCACAACAAGGCTGTTGAAGAGTGAATGGGCACATCAGATAAAATAGTGGGTTTGGTATGAGAGGGATACGGGTGGTGCTGTGGGTTAAACCACTATGCCACTTGAGGTTGCCAATCGAAAGGTTGGCGGTTCGAATCCCCACAATGGGGTGAGTCCTGTTGTTCGGTCCCAGCTCCTGCCAACCTAGCAGTTCGAAAGCATGCAGTGCAAGTAGATAAATAGGTATCACTCCGGAGGGAAGGTAAACGGCATTTATGTGCGCTGCTCTGGTTTCGCCAGAAGCGGCTTAGTCATGCTGGCCACATGACCCAGAAAAACTTTCTGCGGAAGCGGACAAACGCCAGCTCCCTTAGCCTGTAGAGTGAGATGAGGACCGCAACCCCAGAGTTGTTCACAACTGGACTTAATTGTCAGGGGTCCCTTTACCTTGGTATGAGAATATGGTTGTTATAAGCATGTTCCTGTTTTCTCCTGTAAATTGTTGGAACATATGGAACTCTGGGCATTCAGCTGGAGAGTTCTTAGAAGTGTTCACATCATTTTTGTAAACTGCTTTGAAGCTTCTTCTTTTTTACACTCAAGTGGAGTATAAAATTTAATAAATAAAATAAAATAACTCTACCCACCACAGCTGATGAGGCAAGCTCCTTTTCAGCTTTTAAAAAGCTGCATGCCCCATCAACTGTAGCAGTACTCTAAAAAACATCAGCTGTGCACATTTCTCCCTCCCATCCATACAATGGGCATCTGGATAACTTCCAGTATCTCAAGAGAGGAAAAGGTGGGGAGAAGTGAGATTTAAAGGTTAGTGGCCCATAAGAAATGAGCAAAAGCTAATTGAAAGCAAGTAAAGAATGACGTGAAATCACATTTCAAAAACAAAGCAGTCATGTCGGGACAGCACTTTGAGGTCAGCAGCTAACTTCATCTGGGGTCGGGAACATGTGGCCTTCCAGATGTTGTTAGGCTCCAATTCCCATCAGCCCCAGCCAAAATACCCAGTGGTCAAGGATGAGGAGGGATGACGTCCAACTACAATTGGAGGGCCACATGTTTCTCATTCCTGGGTTAAAGCATCCACTATGGTAAAAAAAAAATAATCCATTTCAGAAGTCATAAGAAAAGGAAAGCAACTAGCTTTTCATTACAATAGACTTAGGTTTGCTTTTGTCTTGGCTAATTTGTATCAAGAGAACTAGAGCTGGGCTTTTAAGCCATCTTGTCAAATCCTGATGCAGGAAATCCATAATCAAACACAGGTGGCCCAGATACAGCGCACAAGAAGCTCACGTAAGGACATAATAGTGTGTGTGTGTATATAAAATACTTTCTTTCTCACACACATACATACGCTTACTTTGTGGAATGTTTATGCAGCAGAAATAACATTCCAAAAATGACTTAAAGAATGAGCTACTTGGACATGGTCCAACCACAACAACTGTCTGCAACTTAAATACTCAAGGCAAGTCAAAAGGAAGGAGTCAGTCATATATGGGATTTATTTCCTATTGAATTAAGATTCCTTTTCAAAATTGCATACCTAATTTAAGAATTAAATGTTTATTGTTCAAGGGAACAAGAGCACCATACACATTCCAGAGTCAAATGACAAAGTGTCCGTCAACTAGTGCTATGGTTCTCAACCAATTAGGATGGGGTAGCTTATCTTTTTGGCCCAAGGGCTACACTGAGGGTTGGTCACTCCTGCAAGGGCTGCCTGCCAGTGTGCATGTGTATATGTCTTGCATGTGAATACATACACTTGAAAATCCATGGAGCCAACACACACACACACACACACACACACACACACACTGCTGCCCCCTTACCATCTCTTTCTACCCCAGAGCTGCCCTGGGGAATAAAAAGATAGTGTTGTTCAGCTCAGTGCTGGCTTCCTTTGGCTCAAACTGGAGATTGCACATACTGGTGCTTTTTTTGGAGAGGGGCAACTTTCTTGAGAAAAGGAACTTTGGTTTCTGTTGAGAATGCTCTTGACAGATTGCCTCTTTTTACAATATAGTAAGCCTGCAACTTACACAATTTTAAGTTGTGTGCATTAAGCTTTATGCACTTGGCTAAATAAACAAACAAGCAAAATTTAAAAAGGGATGGAAGAGGGGCAGATGTCAGGAAGAAAGACTTTGGCAATGCCCACCCACCACTGAACTCAATGTGTTTTGACACTGTGCAATTTTGCTTTAGGTGCAATCCGCAGAAAGTACCCCCTGGTAAATTGCAAGATTACTGTACATCAGCAAGAAGCCCTTCACCTGAAACCAGCAGGAAGGTCACCTGAATGCAGAAGCATAAACCATCAATAGGAACAAGCAGTTTGGGGATGAAAAGATGCCAGGTAACTCAAAGAGACTCACTGGGAACTGCCTGGTTGACAAAAATGAGAGCCACATAATGTGGGACACAAAATACACCACCTGAGCTCAGGAGGAAGGACAGGATAAAAATGTAAAAATAAACCAATAACCAGAAAGTGGTATTACTTACAGGAGGAAGTCCCAGAATGGAAGATATGTGCACTGTCCCCAAAATTCTGGGGAATTTCTCATACAGTGGTACCTTGGTTTCAGAACAGCTTAGTTTAGGAACAACTTGGATTAAGAACACTGCAAACCCAGAAGTAGATGTTTTGGTTTGTGAACTTTGCCTTGGAAGCAGAACATATTCTGCTTCCTATTGTGTTCCATTTGTAAATTGAGTCCCCTGCTGCTATGGGAAAGCACGCCTTGGTTTAAGAATGCTTTGGTTTAAGAATGGACTTCCGGAATGGATTAAGTTCATAAACCAAGGTACGACTGTATTCCACAGCAAACAAGCACTTACCCTGTTTAATAAATCAATTTCCTCCTTCAGTTTCCCAATTAACTCCTCTTTGTCTTGTGTTATCCTCACAAGCCTGATGTTTTCTTGTCTCTCCTTTGCTAGCTCCTTCAAAAAATAAAAGATAATATTTATTTTAAGAACAATGCAAAGAATAGACATACAAAGTAAATGTAATCAAGTTTAAGATTCAATGGAATTTAGGAGTTCAGCTCTAGACCCAAAATATGCTGCATGTAATGACACACCATATAGACATATCACAGGCTTTTCTTCTATTATCCAGAGTGGGCTGATTTAAATCAAGATGATGAAAATCATTAATTTCAATCAAGTCTCTAACTTTCCATTTCATTACCTCCTGCAAAAGCATGCAATTGGTTGCCATAGGCATTAATGCACAACTGTTTGTAGCCTCATAAGGCCTTTATATTATATATGGAATATAATTAATAACTGCTGGTCACATCTTTTGCACTATGCAATTTACATTTGTTTACAGGAGAAATTGTGAAATAAAGGATTTCTCTTTTATTTGGCTCTTTCTGTGGATACTAATTGAGATAACATATTTTTAAAAATCCAACAATGTATAGCATGTTTTCAAACAAAAGATGTACACAAATTAATTAGAATTCAGTTTTCAAAAATGGTTAAAAAGACAGACATTAAATTACATTTTAAACAGTACAAAATATGAATGAGCCCAAGGGGGGTTAACAATACCCAGTACATGGCCAAATCATAATGGCTTCCAGCTCTCCCCATATGAATCAACAGGGACCCTACTGTTGCAAGCTCCTATGACCATCAACTGAGGCCCTTCTTCATGTGCCCTCTTCACAAGAGGTCCAGAGGGTGGCAACACAAGAACGGGCCTTTTCTGTGGTGGTTTCCCACCTGTGGCTGTTACCTCTATAACCAGGTCTCTGGCCTTTAACTATCTGTGGCCGTTTAGGAGTGGGTGAGATGTTTTCAACGTCCCCACCCCCACCCTGGTATTAATGTATCTATGTGGGAGGGTGGGATAGTTTTCTTGTTTGCCTTGACCAAGATAAAAAGCAACTAACAAATTTAATAAATAACAAAAACAACAAAAATAATGTGCCTATGCAATTTCATTAAGAGTCTATATAGTCATAATTTGCACAACAATAAATACATGTCTCGTGTCATATTTATGCCTCTTCTAAAAAATATAATAATCCCCCCTCTGATTCATTGTTTTAAGTAGAAAATTATGCAGTGTGTGTGTGTGTTTGAGACAAAGGATCATAGTCAATATTCTGAAATTTTAAAAATCCAATTTCATTTTTTGGAAAAAGGAAAAAATTTGATTTTTATTCATTTTGTTTTCAAAAATACTTTATTGGGAAAGAATATACATATTCTTTAAAATCTGAGACAAATAGTTCACTAAGCTCAACAATACTGGTGTCAGATGCACTAAGTATCATGTGAACTGGCCAGTTTTATTCATACATAATATATGCCTTTATAATAATCAGGTTTGATTCTTGCAATGTATGATACATAAAGGTGCCTGGAAAGACTGTTTAGAAAATCCAACTGGCCCAGATTCAAAGTGCTGATTTTGAAGGAAATTATCTGCTTCAATATGAACCTACACAATTGTTAAGATCTTAGTTGGACGTCAATATCTAGGTGTTTCTACTTTCTGAAGTAGCTTCTATTCGGTGGCAACCGCAGCAAGGTCTTTGCAGTGTTGGTGACTTGCTTTACAGAACTCCCTGCCCACACCCAGTGACTGATTACACATTTACCTTTTCGAGATCTTCAACCTTCTTTTCCAAAGAATTATTTGGTAAAATGTTTCCAGAAGAATTTGCATCCCTGCTATATCTGTTATATCCTGTTCTGTCTGCTGTTCGTGAATATCTACTAGAAACATCATCTGGTGTGTTTGTTGTGCTGTGAAAAAAACAACAACTTGTAAACATATTTGGTCCATGACCACAATAATGTTTCTTCAGTAGTGTTTAATATTGACAACAAATTATAAAACATAAATTTTTATTTCTGTAGTGAGCTTGTTATTGCTGTGAACCACATATAAAACTGCACATGTATCAGAAATCATGCCTTACAGCTTTAATCCTATACGTGAACTACTCAGAAATGCCACTGAATTTTATGGGGCTACTTCTCCGGTATGTGTGAACAAAACTGCAGTCTTGCTCTGCTTATTTGTTAAGGCTATCCTTCTTTGCCAGTGAAGTAATTTACAGAAGCTTCTGCAAGAGAAGTTCCTGGCAGAGCGCACACAAGCAATCTGATGAGGAATGAAAAACAGTAATACTCTTTCTGAAACAGTCGCAAGTATAGATGAAGAAGAGATTCCAAATAAAAAAGCAGAAATGTAGAAGATGCCTTAGACCAAGTAAGACTGTTTGTCCATCAAGTTCGGAACTGTCTGCTCTGACTTTAAGCAACTTTCCAGGGTCTCAGGCAGAGGCTTTCTCACCCATTACCTGCCACTGGATTCTTTTTAACTAGAATATCAGAAATTGAACCTTCCACATGGAAAACATGTCCTATTATGCTGAACTTTGGTCCCTCTTATCAAGTTCTGAGGGTTCTCCTGCCCTTCCCAAATGGATTTGGGGAGGGCATGTGGGGTGAATCCCATTGTGCTAGGGGGACTTGTTTTTAGCACAGTTTAGTTAAATCCAGCCATAAAAATAAACCTTATAAGATTATAATATTGTTTCACTCATTCTTTTGTCTGACATTTATCAATAAAATAGTCCTGTATAAAATAGAACTGTATAATGGGAGATCAACTTTCTCAGAGTTTACTCCTACTACCAGAGTTTACTCCTACTTACTCTTAGTTATGCCACTGTGCCAAAATCCCATAAACTCCACATAACTTAGGCTTCTCTTGCTCACTAAAATGATTAGAAATGTCATTCTGTTTTTGCAGACATTTTCTACCATACTTTGAAACTTGCCTACCTAAGATTCACCTCTCATGACATTCACCAGACACAGGCTACTTGCAAGTCTCTCCAAATGGCAGCTACACTGTATGGCAAGACCCTAATGTGCAACAGCCCACTGAGCAGATGCATGCTCATGACATGGTTCATAATCACTAATTGCATTTTAAATTGAACATAAGAGCAACAAAGTACAGAGCAATTTTTTTGGTACTACATGAGTGTACAATTTGTTCCTATCTCTTCCCTCTTTTACTGTTGCCAAGTCTTAGCTTATTAGCCAAAAATGGAAGTGGGTAAAGCACAGAAAACTGTGTTTCTGCCAGTACCTATCATTTCATTGAGTTTGTGTAGACTGACACAAAGCACCTTTCAGACCAATGACCTAGCAATGAACGTCACTGTGCAGAAGCCCCCCCCCCCCTTCAAACTCACACATGTGCAGACAAACTTAGGGTTTGGACAGAACAAATGTTTCTCTGCATTTAGCTATAAATACAAACATTTTTACAAAGTATGGCTGACCTACAAAGGAGGACCCACCTTATTCCTGTGTTCCTTTGCTTTTAATTGCTTTTAATCTCTGAACATTAAATTGTTTTAACCATGCCCAGGACCTACTGGTGAAGGGCAGGTAATAAAAGAAAGAAAAATAAGACAGATTTTTTAATATAAAAAGTAGGCCTATTTTATACTCTCAAACGGATCATTGGAAAAGGAATAATCACATAAGTAATGCAATACTATATTATTTAATCAATTGGTGCAAAACTGATTTGGGCAATGAGCTTATTGGATCAGTAATTTTGAAAGGTTTTTTTTTGGGGGGGGAGTATAAAAGCCATGAAATATATTTAATTTATGCCGCATTTGTAGTACACCTTGGTCTCTTAAAGCTCAAGTAGAAAATGTTGTTCTCTAAGATATGTTCTCTCCTATCTTGTTCAGCAATGATTTCTTCCATCCTTGGCCATTAACTAAACTGGCTACGGGTGATAGAAGCTGTAGTCGAACAACATCTGAGGACATATGCTGGAAGATTGCTGCCCTAAGATGATGTTTCCCTTACTCCTGATAGCTGGAGCCTATTAATATTTTCTGAAGCACTGGATCCATGATTTCTACTATTTGACTGTTACTGAAATTGGATGGTCCATTTTTACTCAGACTTCTTAGAAAAAGTGTGTGTGTGTGTGTGTGTGTGTGTGTGTGAGAGAGAGAGAGAGAGAGAGAGAGAGAGAGAGAGAGAGAGACAACATGCATGCATTATATGTTTCTATTGGGGGCATGGGTAAAACATTACCAAGGAAAGAAGCAACCAGTTTATATTTCGATTTGGTGGGTTGTTAATAAAGCTTAGGGGGCATCTGTAAGTGAAGAAATGCTGACCATCAAGAGTTTATATCACTGACCAGGATGAACAGTAGATCATTAGAATGGCTTAACTGGGAGCTACAGCCCAACATTGGTGTCTGCCATTTTCTCTCCTACAGTAGGAAACGCTTGCATTCCTAAAACTCAATAGGATCAGAGCTAGGCTACATAAGTTTCAGTATTCCCACATTGTAGTCAGTGCAAATTAATCTGAACAAACATTCACTAAAGCTGCAGCTGCATGTGCATGTTGTGTTCCTTAGGTTCAGAAATTCAGATTTGTCATTTCAGGAAGCACATTTCCACCAGCTATTTTGAAGGTGGATGTCCGCTAGGCTACAGATGACCATTCCTGCCTCCCTCTGCCCACCATCACTGGGTAGCAAACCACCAGGTAGTTGGTGCACCACTGAACAACATGTCCAGTTAAAAGATTAATGCTGGATTTCCCAGGACTTTTTAACAAGATCTGGTAGACCGCACAATTAATCAGAGTGGGGGAACCCAGTCAGATGGGCGGAGTATAAATAATAAAATTATTATTCTTAATCAAACAAACACACACCATGTGTTTTTTGCAGGTGGGGTGGGGAGTCTTACATGACCTTCAGGTATGTGAGTAGGGTGCTTGGTATTTTTTACCTGAAATCACATGTGTGTATTAAACAGAAAACCAATTTACACTGAAAGGAAATCTAGGGACAATTAGTTAACTTGGCACAATAAACTTGGTTCCATGGATGTAACAATCCAGGGAGTGCAGTATAAAAGATTCTTTCAAGCCATGATGACACAATTGTAAGGAATTTTGTAGTTTAATTCTATTACCATATTTGGCACTGCTTGATCTAGCGTGACTTTAAAAAACAATCTATCTAAAAACAGGATGTGCATGTTGCAACACAAACATAATGTTTGTAATTTTAACCCCTAAAACTTGTGTCATTCATATTGTGGAAAAGAATCCAAGAACTGTTATACAGTGTGTACTTCACACAGCCGAAGTATTCAAACACACAGTGTATCTTGCTCTTTCTCCTTGTATACCCTCCAACATTCCTCAGAAAATTGGGACATTCTATTCACCATTAGTACATTGTCCCTAGAACGGGTGGTTAGTAGATTAGATTAAAGTGAGAGGGGAAGAGTATTTTAAAGGGATCTTTCCATTTTTTATTGTTTACGGAAAGAATCCTTGCCTATGTGTGCAACACACACACACAAACAGCAAATCACAAAGGTAAACTCTGGTTGACTCTCCCTATAAAATTTCTTTATTTGGTCAAGAAAAAGCAAACATGTTCAACTTTCACACACACAAAATGGACAAGGCAAAGCTCAAGAGGTCCTGACATTAGATAAGAACCTGCCAGCATTTCAACAAGAAAGGAAAAAGTGCAACACTTTGTGCTTCAGCTAATTATTGAAAGGAACACTTCAGTTGTATGTACGCTACTACTAGCCTAGTAGGACAGTTAGGAGTATACAGACAAAATAAATAATAAATTCAATACAAACTTGCAAAGCTGAAAACTAGGACTGGTAACTTGATACTACTACTACTACTAATCAATATCTGTGCATTCTCAAGACACAGGCTAGATCTTCCCCAATAACATGGGTAGGCTTGCTACCTGCATCAAGACCCAGGACCCTGCATTTATTAAGGGGTACGAGGCAACCAATGGCCACTGGCTGGCCATTGACATTCTTCCTGTTGCTAATAATAGAAAGACCACTGTCTTATGAGATATTATGGGATTTCTATTGCTTTCTATTGAAAGCAAGGACAAGAGTGGATCTGCTGTTAGTGACTGATCTATGATTTGAAAGATAATGGTAAAAACCTTTATACAAAAGCTATATAAAACTTCAAGAGTTGGAAATGTAGGTAATATGTAGTCAATAGAACAATCCAGAGATCCCTTAAATCATTTAAGGAATTTTTTATATATATATTTCCAATTTCTGATTAGAACATAAACAAGGGTAATCCATTTATTAGCTATAAATTTACCAATTTATTAGTATCAGGCTGGGGTTCATCTGCACTAGTGGCCTGGTTAGATACCTGCATATAGATAAGCTTTTTGTAGGAGCATTCCATGAGTTGAGTGTCAGTCATGGGATCTCAGAATTCAAGCCATCATGTCTATGAGAAAGGATTCACTAGAGGAAAAGCTAGCATGCTATGGCTGGCAGCCGGGAAGCAGGCTGCAGGTTCAATGCGATCAGCCAGGGCTTCTTGCAGGAGGTCTGTAGCAGTTTAATTTGTATTGAGAGACAAGCTGTTCAGACTGTGGGACCAGGCCAGAGTATAGATCTGCATGGAATTTTATTGGCAGGTCAGATAACCTGATCCTACTGAGTAAAAGGCTGCAATACACTCAGCAGGACATCAATGCAGGACAAGTGAAGTCAGCAGTTCTTTTTTACCTGCAATCTGTCCTGGACATACAGGAATGAAAGTGTATTGCAGACAAAATTCCAGTTTTAGTCACTGGGAGGCAGAAAGGACACTTTTGGTTTTGGCTAACCATATTTAGCTAATATTTTAGTTTTGGAAAAACTGATTTAGTTTTGCTGTCCACACACTTGTTTGTGGACTCAAATAATGATTTTTCTGTTTGGATTTTTTCTGTTTGGAATTGGCATCATTAAAATTCAAGGCTATATAGTTATTTAAATAAGAATGAAATTATTGCATTTATTCCTAGAAAAAGGTTAACAAGCAGAGAAAGAACATGCATACCAAGAAATTCTAATCTGATTTACTGTAAATTGAACCAGCCAATCCTGTCTGATCCATGGTAAATCCTTCAGTTATTTTAAACCCTGATAGGTAATTTCTCCTTTGGCCTTTCCTATGAAGTTTCTCCTTTGGCCTTTCCTATGTACGTATGCTCAAATAGCTCTATTTTCACTTACAGCCAAGATCTCAGGGATGAGATATAATGATGGTATACTTTATGCGGGGCAGTCATTGCCTGCCATTTTGACTGTGGAAATTGGTCAGTTGCCTTGAGATCAAGGCATCTGAACTTATGTCATCTACCACCTCACAATTTACCGTAATTCTTGACCAAGAGGAATTCCAAGAACTGCAGGAGACCTAGGAGTGGGCAATTACCAGCAACCATGGTGCAAGTTCAGACTGTTTTCCCCCACCCCCTCTTGATCTAAGTGTGTAGTATTAAACAGCAGTTTGGCACACAGGGGGAAAGTCTTTGGATTGTTCAAAGCTACACAGTCAAACCTCAGCATCTGAATTAAAAAGCTTTACTGAGACCTGGTATGGAGATATAAGGGATTGTGGGGAGGCAGATTGGTAGCATTAAGAAGCAGTTTGCTCTCTGTGTAAGCTAAGCTAAACAATCTTAAAGTGGAGTCTCACAAGTGAGGAGTAAGAATCACCCCTCACATTGGGTAATTACAAATTTTCACAAGGATTTATTCCACTCCCTAAAGAGGGAGGCTAAGGGTGGGAAGCAAATCCTCCAATCAGGTCTGGACATATGGACATATGGATATCCAGCCAGAGTTTTGATACTCGGGACATGACTGTCCAACACATACATGCAGAGAAAAGGTTTGACTGGTACCTTACATTCAACCAGGAAGATGGAAGTGAAAGATGAGAACTGGGAGAGATTTCTAATCAGCTTCTGGGAGACAGAACCATCTAGGAGGAACCTATATACATGGAGGGTGCTTGGTGACAGGTAAACTGCTATGTGGTGGGGAAACTAGGCCATCGTGCACGTACTATGATTTTTAAAAATGTTATTAATAGTAGTAGTAATACAGGGTGATTCATAATGAAGTATAGTTTCCATTTACTATCACCCTGTATTATGAACATACTTTTAACAAACATACTTTTTGTAAACGACTTTACCAATCAAGTGGTGTATAAATTTTAAGAAATAAATAATAAAATAAAAAGAGAAACAAATGAACATTCTATTATATTGATGATCTATGACCACTCCAAAAATTAATGCTAAAACCAAAGTACAATGAAGATGTACTTTAACTAGGGGGAAGCATTATATTATAAATACTATCTGCATTTATGTAAGGGTTAACCCCCAAAGCAGATTGTGACACAGAAAATTTTTCTTTTTTTTCTTTTACAGACACAGCTTTTTATTCAGTGCTTTTCTCTGCACTGGTTTTCACTTTTTAAAAAGCATGCGGGGAGGGGAGGGGTACAGAAATACTGGGAGTTGTATTTAATCCATTCTACCGTGGATCCGTTAACAAAACTAAATTGCCCCCTGAAGCTGCAAAGGAAATAAATGACAACTTTTCTGATGTGGGTGGGGATGTGAGGAAGACTTTAGACCAAGAACAGGGCTGATGGAGAAGTGAGTTAAAAAATATTCCCTCCCCCAGCACTTCAATATAATTCCCACATTCCCTGTGGCTGCTGTTAAGTGAAAACAACACCAGAATAAGATGGATGGCCCACACAATATGTAGTTTGGTCCTTAAGCTCTCTAGATACTGAAAGAGAAAATGAAGTGTTACATAGCCACAACATCAGCAACTTTCTGTAACAAATGTAACTGACAAGATGTACGAAGATTCACGCTGCAGAAGTCTGTTGCTACGACAGATAAAACCAACTTCTCTGGCAACTGATGAAAAGCCTGCTATCTGTCAAGTCATTTAAAAATGCAGATCGCGAAACAACTGTAACAATAAATGTTGCCTGTTACATTCTCTTTTTAAGCCTAGCTGACACCTCTAGCAGATTTCTTGAGGCACATTTTAGGCTTTGGGGGAGATAAGGTTCACAACATAGACCCATACACATTTTCATACTGCTCAACCACCCCAAAATGATCAGGATATCCCCGAAATACACAAGCCATCCTGTCTTCTGATTGGATTCGGAATGTCCCATTTTTTGTTCTGCAGCTCTGCTCTGAGTCAGCTGCCTCACGCCAGACCAAAAGATGCTTGGTTTTTCCGTTACCTAGCTCCCAGAAGAGCTCAATGTTGATTAGCAGGATGCTGGAGGGTATGCATTTTCCCAACCCCATCTTTCAACTCTTAGCTAATTCCCTGGTTCTCTACTAAGTTCAGAAGCAATAAGACCTCCATCAGCAGTTGATTTTTGTTTTGCTCTGTACTTAGGTATTTAAGTGTGGGCACTTTCTTTTGTAATACTGTACTGAATTTATTCAATGTTTGCTAAATTGCATATTTTTTCTCCTGTATGGATTTCTTGGTATGTTTTGTAAGTAGACTTCTCTCCTCCACCCAAATGCTTTGTATTTTGGTAAGTGAGTGTTCAATGTAAGCTGTTTTGGGCACAGCTCACTGTGGTAAGGTGACATATAAATTAACACAATCAATCAATATTTGACTTTAAAATATACTGGTAAGTCCCTTACCTTTTGTATCTGTTTGAAATTGTCCTAGAGGTGTCCTATGAAAACAAAAACAAACCAATTAGAATAAAATTTAATATACAAAATGGCTGATTTAAAGCATTACTTGCTCATAATAATGGGCAAATCAAATCAAAATACAGGACAGTCAAACCCAAAGTTATACAAGCATTTCTGGTGTGCCGAGAAATACCATTCTCTGATCAGTGAGTTTAGTGGGACTAGTAATTATGTATAAAAGCACTCATGCAAGGCAAGGAGACTGCACACACAAGCACACGGCTCATGTATATTGTGGCTTAACAAAACACACTTTATGGCTCAGCATTGCATGCAAATGTGGCCAGTGACAAATGATAAAGCACCATCACATTTAAATTCAAGATACAGCTATGCCTTCACCTTGAGCTTAGCTTTGGCTTTAACCAAATTGAAACTGTGTCTCAGAACAGAAGCTTCCAAGTGGTTCCTTAATGAGAAACGGCTTCTGGATTTTAAAAGCCAGCAGTGAGTTAAGTTGGTATATCTTTTATAATTTATATCCCACCTTTCTTTTGAACTGAAAAAAGGAAGGTTATGAACACTACAAACGTGTGGGGGTGGGAGTAAGAATAAATGCATAAAAGGAAAAGATCAAAATTATAGTTAAACACTAAAAAGCACTTTTAAAAGATCTGTAAGCAGCTCGTGGCAGTGGGGGTGGGGAGAGGAGGATATTTTAGTAGCAACCTTGACAGAACTAGCATGTTCACCACCAGAGAAAAGGAGAGCACACAGAATTAGGGACTAGAAAAAAGACATTGTGGTGAAGACTAGAATTAATGTATAATTCTCATTGTAATGGCAGAATGCATTTCAGCCGACTCAAACTTAAACAACAGGACCATGACTTTGGCCCTAAAAGAAGAATAGAAGTCTTAGGAGTGTTCTCATTTCACAAATTGCAAAACCATTTTTTTTTTGGGGGGAGACATCTATTCAATAACACAGACCACCATACCCACCCAATTTAAGTCCTGCTAACTCCACAGCACGAGATCATGCAGTGCACCCAATTGTTAACCACTATAGCTAAGATACAATGTAAGATTTTTGTTGGTTAATCACACACGCATTTCATGCTTGCAACATTCCCCCAAACATCCTTTACTCGTGGGGTCTTTATGACTAGTTATAACAAAAAAAAAAGTCTACACATAAAAGCATGGAAAACTTCCCCCTCTTTTGTAATTTGCTGCAGCTAGTTTGGAAGGAACTTTTGGCAATTAGCATGCCACTACAAAGCTCTAGGGAAACTAGTGTCAGGAAGGCTTTCAGTGCTGTTTACTAACAGGAACTCATACTAATACATCAAACCTCTGTATTCCCACACAATTAAATAGTCACCAGAGGCTTAGAGATATGACTTAGTTATACATATTGCCTTTCACATTGCTGGAATAAATAGTATTTCTCTTGAATGTTTTATTACTGGCAACATACAGCAGCTCATTCTTTTGCTTGCTCACTCACTCACTTGGATTTTAAATGAAGATTTAGGATAAAATTTAATCTTTTTATTATTATTTCAACAGAATTCTGAAGGTGGAGCAATGGGACTAAACTGAAAGTTAAGTGGACAGGACAGATTGAATTTTGGAACATTTTCCGGTCTGTTATTATTCTATAAATTTCTATCCCACTCTTCCTCCCAAAGAAACCCAGGGTTGTAAACACCAAAATAGTAAAACAGTAAAAACAAAAGCAAAAATAGAAACAGATTTAAAACACTTATAAACAATTACAAGCCCCTGGAAGCATTTAGAAACAGTCAGAAATCATTCAAGTATAGCAGAAACACTGGGCAGGATTCACCTAATGAATCCCGTCAGTGCAAGCCCTATGCACTTGCTTTCACCCCCCTTTCCTTCCCCCACACCCGCAGGTGCCCCCTGAAATGGCCTTGGGGGAGAGAACCTCCAGAACAGGACATGGGGGAGGAGAGGCAGGGTCATCCTGTCTGTCAAACTGCAATGTGACCCTGGATTCCAGTCAGTATCTTTCAGCCATCAAATGTATGGGTAAACAGGAACGTTTTCAAGCTTTTTGTCCTGAAAAGTTAGTGCTTAGGGAGACAGACACACCTCACCAGGGAGGGCATTCCACAAACAGGGAACTACAACTGAGAATGCCCTATCAAGATTCACCCTGCACCATCAACAGGGCCTCCCCCACTTATCAGTCACTATAGGAAATACTGAGCTAGAGGGACCATAATAAGAACACAAGAACAGAGGGGAAGTCCTGTTTCACAAGGCCAAAAGTCAATCTAGCCCAGGCATAGGCAAACTTGGCGCTCCAGCTGTTTCTGGACTACAACTCCCATGATCCCTAGTTAACAGGACCAGCGGTCAGGGATCATGGGAATTGTAGTTCCAAAACACCTGGAGGGCTGAGTTTGCCTATGCCTGATCTAGCCCAATATCCTATTCACAGTGGCCAACCAGATGTCTAGGAGACACCAGCAAGCAGGACGTCTCCTTACTTGTGATTCCCAACAACTGTTACTCAGAGGCATTCTGCCTCTGACAGTGGAGCAAGAACACCTTTAAATTGCTCAAGAGGTCTTTCCTTGTAAGCTCATTAAAGATTCTTGCAGCAGTCTTACCCAAACTTTAACAATTGTCTAAAAGGGATTAGTGCTGAAAAGATGAAGTCATTTTAATCTACAGGCAAAATGACAACTTTGAAATGAAAATTACTTATTTCTGGAAGCAAGATCAAAATTAGGCTGGTGACAATGGAGGTGCTCCAGGATCTGTTTGCCATCCTTTATCAAAAGAAAAATACTAGTTTATTGTCTCAGCTGTTCAGGGGCAAGCCAGCTCCATTTTATATTTATAAAAAAAATTAACTTTTTGGGAACATGACTTGATGTTTATTATTAATTATCTACCAGACACAGAACAGCAGGGATGGAAAAAAGAAATATTTTAGTGCTGCTTTTAGGCTGTTTCATTTATTGTATAGTTGGTTAGCTCGGTTGGTTTTTTCCTGTTTCATCACTGTAGGCCTGTTTGCTTGTTTTGCTTTACTTGTAAGTCACCCTGAGGGCTCTATGGAGCCATTTAGCAGAGCACAAATAGGAATAAATTAATTTAAAAGCTAAAGAACTGCAAGGGTGCGTTTCACAAAAACGCTGCCACCTCTTCAACCATTTGTCTACAGACCATTCTGAAATTGACAGCAGACTTCAAAGTGGTAGTTCTCTAACCTGCCTGCTGCTTTCCAGATCTTGAAGACAGCATATAGAATCTTTTGCAAACTCCAAATACATAAAAGTCCTCCCAAAGATGGACATTTATGTTAATGATTCATTGTGGATAGGAGGGAGTCAACATGCCACCATACCAGGGTTTTGTTGTTTCAGCCCTTAATTTATAGCCTGTTTTTAAAAAATAATTTTCAGTCTGAAATGTTATTTGAAAGTCAGTGCTAATGAGTAAGGTTCATTCCAGTATTCAAACTGACTCCCTGAATAAAGGAGGTGTCCAGAAACTACTCCAGCAACTATGATAGTGACAGAAATGCACAACTGCAAACACACAAACATCACTGCTGCACCCCCCTTCTGTGTTTCATTGTGGTGCTACTGGCTGGCAGAGCTACCACCCACAGGAAATGATTTAGGAATGCAGTTAGCACAACCATACGCCTGTCTTTAAAATGCCATTATGCTAATGACAACAAGAGAGCCCCAAATGGAAAATGGCTATAGATGTATGACATCTGAAAGTCTAATCAATTCTTTTTTCAAAAAGCACTAAAAACATTGAAAGAATTGCAAGAATAGAACACAATGCAATTTCAAGTATCCAAATGAAAATGCTTTATGGTACGTATTTTGAAAGGCTGGGGCAAATTAACTATTAAAAAAATGCAGAACTATTCTGAATATTGCTTAATAAACTAAATCTACTTTTGTGCAGATAAATCAATGGAAAAATTGCATGGAAAATTTCCTGACTCTTCCTTTCCCTTGCAGTTATCCATAGCCACTGAAAAGCTCCTGGATAGTTGAGGGGCCCTCCTAAACAATATGCGACGTGGTGAAACTGACCAAAATCAGGTGAGCCTCCACCTAATTTCAGGCCATTCTCCCCAGCAGCCTATCTAACATTGTTCATTGTGCAGCAGGGTTGCACGTGGCTGCAGAGGACAGTACATTTTCTTTCCATAAATGTCACTGGAATCCTAGAATTGTAGAGTTGGAAGGGACCTAAAGGGTCATCTAGTCCAACCCCCCTGCAATGCAGAAATCTCAACTTAAGTATCCATGACCAAGAAACAATTTGTTAACTGGGATGCTGAAAGAAGTATGAGATCAATTCTGTCTTAAGGAAACGTTTTCACCTTCCTTGTGTTGAAAGAAAGACCATATCACTGCATATTACAGCAGACACCCTAGAGCCTCAAGAAACAAAACAACCACTTAACTTTCAGCCCCGTCTTTTAAAATTTGCCCTTGCCAGTTAGCATTAGGACTGATGTATTGAATACTTGCCCTTGCCAATTAAAACTTCCAATTGTAATAATACATATCCATATTTGTCTGACAGTCAAACAATGTAATGGTGACAATGCCTATCATATAGATGAGGGTTTTTTAACCTTTGGGGGCCTCTTGTGGGCACCACAAACCCACATTGAAACTAAGTGAACACCACAACCTATACTACTGGCTGCATTCAAGCCTAATTTCAGTGGGGGGTGGCAGAGCAGACCTTCTGGGTACCAGGGAAGGCACCTGTGGACAGATCTACATTGCTGACGCTTGGTATAGATGTTTAGTCAGAAGAACCAGTGTGTGTTCACAATAAGCATTAAACTGAACATTAAAATAAAGTTAGGTACTGGAAGTTACTTATTTCACAAAGCTGAGGTACCAAGTTTGGCAAACACATTTACCCAACTCTTACAGAGGCAGAAGTAGTGGTGTGCTGAATCTCTTGAAGTTCAAAGAAAACAGGGTTGAAACTCCTCACCTGTAATATGTATGAGGCACTTGGGTCTGCACTGGCTGATTCATTCTGCGCTGTGTTCTGTTGTGTGATTGCATCTTCCCTTTTACGCTCCTTTTGTCCTGCTTCATCATCATCATATTCGTCCAAGCTCTACAAAGAAAACACATTAGTGGTTACGGTTTGGTGGTTGTGGTTGTTGTTGCTGCTGCATGACCATTCAAAGTAGTATATACAAGGCATGAATTTATTGGTCAAGATCAAAGGCTACTAGCTTCAATGCTTATGCTCTGCTTCCACAGCTGGAAGAAGTGATGTTTCTAAATACCAGTTGCTGGAAACTACAGGAGGGTAGAGTGCTCTTGTGCGCAAATCCTGCTTATGGGTTTCCCACAGGTATCTGATGGCCACTGTGAGAACAGGATGCTGGACTAGATAGGCCATTGGTCAGCAGGCTCTTCTTATGTTCTTCTTCGTTAAGTTAAATCAGAGAGGAATAGGAAACCTTTGACCCTTTCCAGATGTTGTTGGACTCCAAGTCCCATTTCCTCCAGTCAACCATGGCTAATGGTCTGGGGTGATGGGATCTGCAGCTCAACAACATATGGAAGACCACAAGGTACCCACTCCTGGGTTAAGTGTAAGATGCAGTGGGCTATATTACATCTGGCTAGACAGAATAATGATAAAGACTCTACATGAGGCAGCTTCATATGTTCTTCAAAGGATACAAGTTATAAGACAAAAAGCAATTGTTCAAGCGAGGAGGCCATAGAACTTTGCTATTAGAACTCTCATATTTTTCATCAGCATTTCTTTTAAGTCTGCAAGTATAAAATGAAGCAAAACAGATGGAAAATTCAGAGGGACAGCTGAAAGCTCAGATAGATAATTTAGCCTTCATACTGAAATTTTGGCAGGGGTGTGAAGATTTGTGTAAAGAAACGATAGTGGCTTGTGGTCCAAATCTAGCCTTCAAATGGCCGCAGGCTAACCTTCCCTCTGGTAAACAAAACTTCTCATGATGTGCTTCAAGATGCAGAACACCACTAGTGCTACTTAAGACAAAAACGTAAATTACAAAGAAAAATCAAAGTAAATTATCATTGGGCAAATTCTATAATTGTTGGGGGAAAGAAATAGAAGAATCATTTGGTAAGGCAAGCGCTTTCCTCACTGTGAAAAAGTTATTGCCAGACACAACCAGACAACAGTACTGTATCCACATGTTTGAGTCACTTGCAGGACTGACTCATAATAGTACACTTTCGTAAGTAAAGATAAACAATAGGATTATTTTAATGCTTATTATCTCTCTCACACACAGTGGGATGTATCTATCAAAGTCATCCCATTAGGACAAGGACTTACACTTGCACAATGTGACTTCCTCTCCAACTCCTCTCACTGTGCCCCTCCCAAATCTATTTTGGGTTTTCCCCCAACCTTCTGCAGCAGAGTTGATGGGGTATGTGGGGAGAGGAGAGGTAGAGAAACTCCCTTTGCACACATGAAAGTCTTTGGGCTAATGGAACAAGTTCATTGGATACAAAAGCATGTCTGCTTTCCCCAGCAGCTGTAGGAAAAGAGGTGAATGGGGAGAGCAATCTCAACAGAGCTATACAAACCTCAACACAGGAGTGGAGAAATAATTTCCCTGCTGATTGCCTCACAATCTGCCTGTAAACAACTCTTCCTCCCACAACATAAAGAATGAGGCACAACTGGAAGGAAGTGTGGGTTGGCAAAGGCGCAACTGTGTTCCCTCCCCCAGATAAATGGAGAGAAGAGAATGACTGGCAGGGAGCAGAAAGAGCGCAGGCACTGAGGCATTTTTGAAGGAACGAAAAGCAAAACTGCAACACCCTTCTCCACTCTCATTCCCTTTTAACTGCAACCTTGCACATTCACTCCACTTGCTCACATTCTAACACAGGGGTCAGCAAGGTTTACCTTGTCTGGGCCGGTTCACTCCAGTGGAGATCCCTCCGTGGGCTGGATTGTGTGCATGCGCCCGCTCACACACGCGCCCACGATTTCCGGCATCTGCGCAGACATGATTTTTGGTGTCTATGCATGCGCAGATGCGATTTCCGGCGCCATGGAAGTGAGTCCCTGTGCCGCGCTGGTTTAGTGCAGCGGGCGGGGATTTGCTGAGTGGGTGGGTTGGTTCAGGGGCGGCTTGTGGGCCAGTTAAAAGACCACAATAGGCCGCTTGCGGCCCATGAGCCTTAGGTTGCCTACCCCGATCTAGCAAGTAATTTCACTTGAAACCTTCCAAGCTAAAGCACTTATGCCCACATCTGCTGGGACTTAATTCACAACCCGTCAGAGGTGCTACCCTTCCCTAACTCAACCTGGACTCAGGTCCTTCATACTATTTTCCAGTTTACACATCTCATTTCTAGGAACACTCCTTCCTCCCATCCCATATGCCAAAGTTGTTTCCATCATTCTAAGGCTTTTGGATTGCTTGCATTCCCAGAGTACCAATGGCTTAGCATGCATATCAGGCTCTAGGCTCAATTACTAGCATCTTCTGGTAGCAGGGCTAGAAAATCCTGGGCCAGATGAGAAAATGGTCAGACTACACTTAAAATTCAGAAGTGCTTCAGGGCACATCTGAAGCCAAATGAAGCCATCACTAGTCCTGGCAGGTCATAGCTTTAAGGGAGATTTTTCACCCTGTGGCCATTTTTCTTCCCCAAATGTATTTTTCAGCAAATATATTTCTAAAAAGTCAGAAAGCTTCTTAGCAAGGTCTGACTCAACAGCCTTCACCCAGAGTAAGGGCCTCCTTTGACTATGGAAAGCTGGCTTTGATTATAAAAATGAATATACAGATCTTAAAATTGCAATAAAGTATGTTGATGGAGCAAGTGGCGACAGACATGGAAAATGAGAAGCAACTTTGTTTTTTGTCCCTTTATATTTGTCAGACAACTTTGTGTACAATCTGAAAATTTAGAAAGGACGTCCCATCTAACTTCAATTTACATTATATAAACTCAAGTGAGATGAAGAGAGGTTTTTCTTTTTAAATAAGCATCTGGATTCTGTAGATTTTATGGCTTTAGATAAGGAAAATCAACGGGTATGCTGCATAACCTTCTTTAAAACGAACAGTAGTTCATTTATTTATTAAAATATTTCTATACCACCATATCATAAAATATCAGAGTGGTTTACGATGCTAAAACACAAAACACTGTTATGTTGCAGGTGACTTATCTGCAATATTGCACTATCTGTAGAGCTCTGGTGTTGGTGCTAATCATAAATAGTTGAAAAAATTCAGAGTAGTTTAAGAAAGTGAAAAGTATAACGTATGCATGTTTTCCAAATTTTCCAAAACTAGCTCAAGGTAACTTGAAAGAAAAACACATAACCCTTGGATTGCTGCAAACCTATTATTTTCTCTAGGTATTGTCTGGATTTCTGTGCTGTCACAGAAGCTTGATGAACAAAGAGACTTTCCAGAATTAGGAATGCAGTTCAAAATTTAGAAATAGTCTCCTGGTCTTTAAAAGCCAGATTTCTTCACAAGAACCACTAACCACACATTAGACTTCTTAAGTAAGCAAAGATTAATACAAGGAATGTATGTTAATGCACTGGGAAAATGAAAACATTGAGACTAGACCTTAAAACTGATTATTAACACAGCATTTTAAATGATCACAGAATAAAACCCCCGAAAAGCTTCATAGGCAAGAAGTGTTCAGATTGTGAAGCCATCTGAAGATAAAGCTACGTTGGCAGAAAACAGAAGGCAAAAGTCTGAGAAATGCAAGAGGTCTATGATTTGGGGTCACACTGAACAAACTTGGCCTTCAGAGGAATCAAGGTGTTTTAAAAAATAAGCACACAGGAGTCAGGGGAAGAAGAAATATTGATAAAGGCAGAGCAGAAGCCATACCAAATTGTGCCAAACCGTAGAACACACCTTCTTTCGGCAAAGAAACTCACTTATAAGGTGAGTGGTAACCAGAAAGTACATATAACTCCCTGGGTGTGTTGGAGAATGTGAATGTAGGAAAAGGAAGTTAGTTTTTGAAATAAGTTAATTTTTAAAAGGCATCCCAAAAAATCTCACCAAGAGAGATAATCCACAGTAAACAGAAGCAGTTTGAGCAGACTATATGAGCAGACTACACCTTTGTGGCTGCTTCTGCCCCAACCCAAATGTTTCCAATGACCTCTGTCCACACATTTCTTCGTGACAGTGTTTTTAAATAACACACAAGCAGTCAGGTGCCTTCAATGAAGAGGACTATTTGCTAAACCACATCTCACAGTTACAGAATGATTAACAAGCTGCCTGCATTGGTATGAGTTCTCATGTTCTAGCCCGTGATAACAAAGCTGTTCTAAGATCAAGGGCCATCCCCACAGATGCTACACGACAATTATTGTTCCTTGTACACCAACACCATGGTCACAAAAATGACAATGACACTTAAATCTGTTTCTGAGAACTGATGACATTCTGGTCACCAGTGACTTCAACTATCAAGCATCCCTGGAACCTAGAGACCTAAAAAGGATGTTGCTCCCCAAGGCTATATCACTAAAGAGAAGCATCATGGAGGCAGCATCCTAAAGTAGCTACTGGAAAACTAAGAAGTGCCATCCATGTTAGATCCTCTGAGCCACTTGCATATTGAGAAACCTCTAGGAGAACTGTTCTGTTGCTTGGTGAGAGGCAGAAAATGAAGCAGTCGAGATAATTATGCTCAGTCAGCCCTGTGCACATTCTAGCATAGATGCTTTGTTCAGGAGAGCTGTGGCCCATTACTATTAGCACCAGTAACCCATCTTACAAAACAGACCTCATGTAAGCCCCTGCATTCCATATCAGATGTTTTGAGTCACATGGGCATAATGCAGATATAATGAGGAACCTGGTTATGCCCCTGGTGCCAAGCTCTTTTTCATCAGGAGATGAGGTTGGAGATTCAGCGTGGGAGAAGGAATTGCCCTCAGTGCCAGCCCCAGAAGCACCTAACCAACTTCTTCCAGAAGAGCCCATGGTGCCAGTATCCATCCAGCATGACAATGTTGTGTGGCCCTCCTGTGACAACTCCAACTCAGAAGTTCTAGTACAACCACAGTCTCCTCTACTTTGTCACAGTCAATAACTGATACATCAAGCTGGGGTCTTTTAAATAAGAGGCTTCTCTCAGCAAACGTGGAGATAGCTACAGCTCATTTGGAGGCTGACTGCTGCTGAAGCAATATCTGAGTTTTGTTCTCATGAACTCCTGAGCCCTGCATGGAGCTGTCCAGGGTAATCTTGGTTTGTCTCTGCTGAAGTCAGCACTCACTGCAGAACAGCTTCAAGTTTGTGAGCGCCCCCTTTTCTCACGTCTGTGAGGAGCAGGTTTTGATTCTATACCAACCAGTTTCCCATGATTTCCTGAACTTTGGGAACTGTTTTGTTAAACTATGGTTGGAGACAATTCAGCAGTATTCAGCATAGCTTAAGCCAATGGTAATTAACATTGTGTTCTCCAAATGTTGTTGAACTCCAGCTCCCATCAGCCCCACCCAAGACAGCCAATGCCCAGGGATGATAGAAGTTATAGTTCAAGGAAATCTGGAGGGATGTTGATCTTCTGCGCTACATGAAATAAGAGGTAGAAGGGGGAAATGTGGAAGCACAAGGCTGGCCACACCTTGTTCTCATACTGGACAACCATAGTTTTCTATTATGGCTGAACTAATCCATGGAATTTCAGGGTTTTAACGTCTTTAAATGTTTCAGAGTGTCCAAGATTTAAGGGGTAAATTACACTTAGATTTTTTTTCATTATTTTCTCAGCTTCTATACATTGCTTCTCTATCAGGAAAGGTATGTTTGTGTGTGTTTATTATGTGTGTGGAGATACATATATATTTATATACACACACAAGCATGCATGTGTGTGGGTGGGTGTGAGAGAGAGAGAGCGAGAGAGTATGTGTGCGTGCACACACACTGCTCGAATAATCTTCCTGTGAGTTTGTATTTTTAAAAAGCTGCTGGATTCAATAGCCTATCAGCAACAATTCCAAATATGCTGACTCTGATACAGCCATTTATTTAAAAGGATACTTACACAGTTACACATCTGAGCTTTATATAGAGAATTGATTAAATTCCTTAGTAGTGAAATAAACACTTGAGATTACAGTAATTATACTTCCTTCTAAACCTCAAGTTGTGGAAACAAGAGCAGCAACAACAAAAAAAGCAGATGCCTAAATCAAGGATGATTAAAACACATGGCTCAAAGAACACAATTCTCAACCAGACTTTGAAACCATATATTGCCAGTGCCATTCAAAACTGACTACACCTATCCCTTGGGATAAACTGAAGGTAAAAATACAAGAGCAGAATGTCTTTTATTAATAAAAATATATTCCAATCTATTATACAACCCATTTTGAATTTCAGTATCTGCTCAGGGGATAGAATGGTGCTTCTTTCAAAAAATCCACCCACCTCTATTAGCATTTGCAGTTCTTGAGCCTGATCCACCTGACCTTTAATACAGGGACCTGTTTGATTCTTTGCTTAACAAAACCCCTCTCTGATGAATTTTAGTCCTCTGAACTTTCTTCTGTAGACTTATTCAAGCCTGAGCAGTTTCATCAATATAGTCTTTGGGGACCTTTCTATTCCATCTTATTAAATGCTTTGCCACCGGGTTATAATCGAACAAGCTGAACAATGGCTATGCAAAGTGACTTGGGAGAGAAAGATGTTCAAAAACCTTGCAACCTTTCAAGGGATAATTAGCCACTTTCCCAATGCAAGCATTCCTCACATTACTTACATTCCTCCACAGCTGTTTTACTTCCGACATACCAACACAGCCTTGCAATAAATGGCTGGCTGCCCATTTGCTTACTTAGCTCTCCCCCAGTAACTTCCCCTTTTCACCACTTTTCCACTGGTCAGTCCCCCCCCCCATTCCATCTTCACCTGAAAAGCCCACTCCCACCATCTGGAAGGAAATAAAGTAGTGAACTGCACCACACTTTTTCCTGGGCGGAGAGAGCACCATGGTACTCACACAGGCTTCCCTATCATTGGCTGCTGTGGGAATTTCAAGGGGTTAACCTATTTCTAGACAAGGCAGGATGAATTCAACTGCTGAGTCTGATCATGAAGACTATTTTGTTTTTAAAGCATTTGCAGCACCCACAATCTGCAAAAAATTGTGGTTTATGCAAAAAGTTTTTAGAACCATCACAACAGCAGCATTGCAGTAACTAAATTCTACAGAGGTGGAAGTCAGATGCTACTGTTCACAGTATTAAAATGTGCAGTTAATTTTTCCAACTGCATGGTAAAGCCTGTAATAATGTCCCTTAGACAACAGACAGCTGAATGAGCATCTGAGGGTGAAAAGGAATGTTTTCATAGGCACAGTTAGTAAATACCAATGGTTGTAGCAGACATTCTTCCTTAAATGGAAGCTAACACTGATTTAGCTGAAGTGCTTTTTGCTGCAATAGATGTGACTGCCTAGCTATTAAACTTTGCAACACCTTCAGCTAGAAGACACAAAAGCTGAACACTTCAGCACAAACAATTGCTTTTAAATTCATTTCTTATTATATACTTTAGATCTCTCAAAATCTCCTATGTCCGATTTCTACAGAAGGCAACTGAAAAGTAAGAACAATTTTAGATTTAAAAAATTCACCTCAAACTAGGCTCATACTTTTATCAGCTGAGATTAGGAGTGTTACAATATTTCTTAGGGAGGTGTGGATATTTAAATATGGTAAGCCCAGTTTTCTTATAAGAGTTTTCTTATTCCTTATCTCCCTCTCCTCAAAGTCCAATTGTATTTTAAAATTAGACATAATTCTGGGATATTCATATTTCCAAACTAGTCTGTACAAATGTAGAAATAATAATTTAGAAATAGTTCTAAGTGGTATGTTGATATTAAGCGATTTAAAATTTTTATAGATCTTTTAAATGCATTTTTATTTTGGAAAAAGCAGTAAATTAAAACAAACTTTTCTGATAGTCTGAGAAATGATCTTAAGATTCTCTTTTTTGACTGCAGCTTTCATAAATAGTAGACTGCAATTTCTAGGGACATTAAGTGAACGGCATTGGCATATGATAAACTTGCATTTTCTTGATTTAGGCTATTTTCTGATATAATGCTAAACATGGATTAGTACACGGGTAGTCAACATATCACCATCTGGTTATTTCAGACTACAACACCCTTTATCTCTGACTGCCAGACATACTGGCTAGGGCTGGTGGGTGGTGCAGTCCAAAACACCTGGAAAGTACCATGTTGGCAACCTCTGCTTTAAAAGGTTGAGAAAGCAAGTCTAAGGCACACACAGGTTCATAGGCTCTTCCCCTCCCCTCCAGTGTGGCCAGGAGGAGGACTTCCATTTTAAATTGAGCAGAGTTTAGCTTGTCTTCCAAACCCTAAACTGTGGAGAACCTTAATTACGGCTAGTTAAAAACAAGTCAGCTTCATAAGCTCTGGGCATATCCATACCATATATTTAAAACACATCAAATGCACATTAAACACATGTAATTTTCCCCAAATAATCCTGTTAAGTGTGACCCCCCCCCCACAGAACTACAATTCCCAGCACCTTTAATAAACTACAGCTCCCAGGATTCTTTGGGGGAGGTTATGAGCTTTAAATGAGAACTGAATGTGTTTTAAATATGGTCTGAAGCTCAACATCAAAAAAAAAAAAAAAAACAAAGATCATGGCTACTGGTCCCATCACCTCCTGGCAAATAGAAGGGGAAGAAATGGAGGCAGTGAGAGATTTTACTTTCTTGGGCTCCATGATCACTGCAGATGGTGACAGCAGCCACAAAATTAAAAGACGCCTGCTTCTTGGGAGAAAAGCAATGACAAACCTAGACAGCATCTTAAAAAGCAGACACATCACCTTGCCAACAAAGGTCTGTATAGTTAAAGCTATAGTTTTCCCAGTAGTGATGTATGGAAGTGAGAGCTGGACCATAAAGAAGGCTGATCGCCGAAGAATTGATGCTTTTGAATTACTGTACTGGAGGAGACTCTTGAGAGTCCCATGGACTGCAAGAAGATCAAACCTCTCCATTCATAAGGAGATCAGCCCTGAGTGCTCACTGGAAGGACAGATCGTGAAGCTGAGAATCCAATACTTAGGCCACCTCATGAGAAGACTCCCTGGAAAAGACCCTGATGTTGGGAAAGATGGAGGGCACAAGGAGAAGGGGACGACAGAGGACAAGATGGTTGGATAGTGTTCTCGAAGCTACCAGCATGAGTTTGACCAACTGCGGGAGGCAGTGGAAGACAGGAGTGCCTGGCGTGCTCTGGTTCATGGGGTCACAAAGAGTCGGACACGACTAAACAACAACAATTGATCTGCCCTATGATTTGAAGATGAACCACTATTTGGTAGTGTTTAGACATGAGGGAGAAGGATGGGGGTGGTGAGCCTGTAGACAGTTAACATCTGGCTTATTATTCCTTCGATGAATTTTTCCCAATAGTTTGATTCAACACTTTCTGGGCCTAGAATTACAGTATAAGTAAAACTGATACCCTTTCAAGACTGCACAACACCTTCTATTGTAAGGTTTTCATTTATTGAACTAATCTTGATATGGTGAACAAATCGTTGTGTGGACCAATTTAATGGTGGAAATAAACTATATCACTGCTATGTCGTCCTCCATTTTTGCAAAAACTGAATTTTTTCATTTTCATTTTGAAGTTCCAAGAGAGGAAACAGAACATTACCTGGCAGCTAACTACAAGACTGGATGAGCAGAGGTTCTGAAGACAAGGCATCAACTTGCCAAAATCCAGGCATCAATACTATATAAGGCATTTGGAACAAGTGAGTATTTATTCATTCTTCCCCTGCTGCCCCGCCTCCAACCTTTTCTTCCTGTAGTGAAGCAGTTGTTTACAAGGACAATGTTCTCCCAGCAAGAGTTAATGATTGGTACAATAAGAAAAGAAAAGAAAAGAAAAGAAAAGAAAAGAAAAGAAAAGCATGGCTTCATTCTCAACATTCCACTAAAGAAGCTTCTTCTAAAATTGGGAGGGAGGAGAAAAATGCCCAATGACCCAGAAATCTAGTCATGCTACAAACCACTAACAAAAGGCTAAAAGAATAGAAAGGGTGGTAATAGATGTCGTGTCTTGCAACGTAGCCCCTGTCCCCTATTACCGTATTTTTCGCTCTATAACACGCACCAGACCATAACACGCACATAGTTTTTAGAGGAGGAAAACAAGAAAAAAAAATTCTGAATGAAACAGTGGATGTATCATTTTTGTGCTTCATGCTGCGGCCACAGACATGTGATTTGACGGTGAGTTTGGGGTAGCCCAATGCAAAGATCCTGAGGATCCATGTGGATCCATGCTTTGTAACCACGTTTTTGCACCATTGCAGCCCCAGACAACAGTGGGTGCGTGATTTTTTTGGTGCAGGCTGTAGCCATGGACATGCTATGTGATCTGATGGTGAATTTGGGGTGACCCAATGCAAAGATCCTGAGGATCCATGTGGATCCATGCTTTGTAACCACGTTTTTGCACCATTGCAGCCCCAGGCAACAGTGGGTGCGTGATTTTTTTGGTGCAGGCTGTAGCCATGGACATGCTATGTGATCTGATGGTGAATTTGGGGTGACCCAATGCAAAGATCCTGAGGATCCATGTGGATCCATGCTTTGTAACCACGTTTTTGTACCATTGCAGCCCCAGGCAACAGTGGGTGCGTGATTTTTTTGGTGCAGGCTGTAGCCATGGACATGCTATGTGATCTGATGGTGAATTTGGGGTGACCCATTGCAAAGATCCTGAGGATCCATGTGGATCCGTGCTTTGTAACCATGTTTTTGCACCATTGCAGCCCTGTTTTTGCATCAGATCATTGCTATGTGATCTGATGGTGAATTTGGGGTGACTCAATGCAAAGATCCTGAGGATCCATGTGGATCCGTGATTGGAACCACGTTTTAAGTAGGGAGGGAAGGAAAAACATAGAAGCGACAAGGAGAGGGGTGTGCAGAGAAGCAGCTGGCTAAGAATGCAGGAGAGGGGTTTTACCGGAGGGAGGAAAGGCAGGCAAAAGTCGTCCCCCCCCCCCACAAGCCAGCCAGCTCTCTCTCTTTCTCTCCCCCCCCCCCCAACCTGCATGTTGCCTTCGAGTCCCAGACGCACGGAGAGGAATTAGACGCTCTGCTTGCCTGGAGGGGAGGGGTTTTCTCTGCTCTTTGTTCCGTTTGAGCAAACACAGTAAGGAAACAGAAGCGGGTGGGCAGTAAGACCCTGAGGCAGAATGCAGGAAAGCAGCAGCTTTCCTCCCTTCTCCGGACGATTTGATATTTGCCTGATTTTTGCCTTCACTCGCGTTTGTCAGCTCCAGGGACCACACATTCGCTCAATAACACGCACAGACATTTCCCCTTACTTTTTAGGAGAAAAAATCTGCGTGTAATAGAGGGAAAAATACGGTATACCCACAGTGCATTCAGTTTTGTTATCAATACGCTCACTGTTTCTGATCATTACCTTTATGATCGTTGCCTTTGCTGCCTGAAATCCTGAGTGTCTGAATACTTATTGACATATACGTTAAGGAATTCCTAACACTACTTAAAAAACCACAGGTTTCTGAAAATTAAATTACCCTGAAGGAATAAAGAAGAATGGGTCAACTAAAGCTTATAAAAGCAAACATTAAGTGAAAAATAGTGTTGTTGTTGTTTTAAATATCACTATAACGTCACACATCATGCAAGTATACAGTACTAGTTCTTTGCTAGTTTAATACAAATTTTTCATGATTCATTCATTTAATTTTCTACAATTAAGGTGTAAAAAGTTGTTAAATTATTTCTTGATTTCCAAAAGCTGGCTGAAATAATAAACTGAAGATGGCATCCAATGCACTTGTTCCATTAGTGCTAAATTATTGTGCTAATGATGCTACATTGTATTCAATCCATATTAGTTTATGCAGGCAACAGACTTACAGTTCCAGATACCACTGAATAGAATGTACTTTCCAACCCAGGCTCCAATAACACAACAGACTTCTCAATTATAATTTGCAGCTGCAACCTATGCCTATTTGCCTGGATGTAAATGTCATTGAATTCAATGGGTGATACTCAATGTTGTGTGAGCAGATGCAAGCTCACACAATTAACCTTTCCCTCTCATGAAGTCCTCAATTCTCTTTTTCCTCCCCATCTTTGGGTGGTTCTGGGACTTCCAGGGTGAGGAGGCAAGAGAAAGATTCCTTGTCTGAAAATCATCTTTCACTAACACAGTGCTGGATATCAGCCAGTGGGATTACTTCTGAGTAGAGATGTACAGGATTGCACTCTTACTTTCAAAATATCTAATGTTATTTCTCTAGCATTCCACCACTATACGACAGCCATTAATTAAGTTCCAATGCTGTAAAAGTGGTTAATGTAATGGGTTATGTACAATTCAGTCAGCCTTCCTTCAAGTCCTGCATCCCCATTATACATACCGTATTTACTTGAATCTAATGCTCACCTTTTTTGGCCAAATTATGTTGTGAAAATTAAGGTGTGCATTAGATTCGAAGGTACATTTACATTTGCCAGCAAATACTTCTTTTGGTTTATGCAAAATTAATAATTTACATTACATACACTGGTATTCAAAGTGAAAGAACAGCAAAATTCACAACCAATTAAAATAAAACAGCAGCAAAATCTAAGACACTATAGCTAAAGAAGACCACTGAAATTGAGCAAGGTTGAAGCCTCCGTTCACCAGCTGGTGCAGGAAGGATGCAATCCTGCTGGCTGCAGTAAACTGTTTAACCAGCATATTGTACACATGGAACACACTGGAAGCAAGCCCCAAAAAGATTTTTTTAAAGTGTCCCAGGGCAGGAAGAGGACAGTTAACCCAGGACCATTTCCTTCCCCCCTCACCCTCCCAATAATAGAGGTTTTCAAAAGCCTTAATTAAACATTATTTGGGGCAAGATTCTGGTTGAGTCTTCCCCAAGTTGGGTTTGGGGAAGGCATGCATGGACCTAGAAATTAACACATTACACTATCCATTTATGAACCTCAGTTTTGGTTTCTTAGAATTCTCATGAGCAATACTGGGTAATTTCCACTAGTTCTGTGGGATGTAATCCATTGAAGCACTCAAGTACAACAATCCTTGTTTGTCTAGAGTGAACATAGACAGGGGGATGTTAAGCCAGCCAGCTGAACTTCCTGTTACACCTGGTCTGAAGATCCTCCCCCTGCATGTGACCAATAGGTGGGCATGACCCATGCAGACCCCACAAAAGGTCCAGTTACGCAGCCATCTCTCTCTTTTGATGCGATTTATTCTCTTGGACTGCACTGCTGGCTCCTAGCCAGCAGAACATGGGCCCATTCTCATAAAGGATGTAAGCCACACTCTATCTGTAACTACAAGCTAAAGCCTGCCTTCAGGGATCATACTGTGAACTGAATGCAAGTAAACTTTTCATTACTTTTAAAGAAGACTCTTGTGTCTTTATTCTTTTAGGAGGGAATCAAAGGGGTCTTACCAGGAATACACACCAATCTGGGGGTGCCAGAATGGATTGCTTAACTAAAGTGATTCAAACGAATCTGCAACTAGCTTCTTGCTGTGTATAACGGGGAATGAACTCTGCTATATATATGTGTGACTCATTAGCGTGAGTTAGGAAGGATAATATTTAATCAATATATCCTCGCCTACTATCCACAAAATTCCCATAGTTTTCTTATATAAAGGGTACATAAAATTTCTGAAGCACCATTGGATGGTTTTCTCAGAATCCAATTTCACCTGCGTACCTGGTTTTCCTCCTCCAGTTTGTTTCATGGTGGGACTTTCCTAACATTCTATTTTCCCCATATCCTACACTGCAACTTCTTCCTCCTTCCTGTTCTTTACATTTTTGTTATAAACATGTAAAACAGCAGCAGCTTCTTTCCAGCTAACATAACCTTCCATTTTACTTTTGGGTTGGTTTTCAGCATACAGAAGAGTAGTCAAAATTCACATGGTACACCAGCAATTCTAGGAATCTGAGAAGATATTTTGGTGCTGAGGTGAGGCTTCTGAAGGAAATGTTCATTTAGCAAACTAAAGTTTAAAAATAAACTGGTATCTCGTTTACCTCTGACAGCAGCTGGTGAACAGCTGTTGCCACAAAACAATTGGATCAAAAACACTCACTATCCAAACTGGATGAAAACTCTGGAATCAGGAAACAGATTCCTTCTGTGCTCCAGTTGGACACCTAGCTAAATTATGCAATTCAAGTGAGTGTATTGTTTATCTTTGCTTCCTAGAGAAGACTATCACCACTTTTCACCCCGTTTAATCTTGCACAAGAGTCTACAAGAGTATAAAGTATACTCTTGTACATTTAAAGTATAAATGTAGGGGAGGTGGCCAATGGGCAGTGGTTGTTGCTCCCCATATTAATAATCTTTGCCGCTTGCAAAGCAACCCCCCCCCTACAATTTGGATGTTCTTGAAGGAGGGTTACACCTTAATTTTCAGTTTCCGTTTTCCAGAAATGGAGACAACAGACTTGGATACACTTGAGTTTATAGCTCCTGCACAGAGAATTGAAGTGTAGAATTATGCTGTACAAAAAAATGGGAGGGGGGTAAGGTTTCTTCATTAGGCTTAGTTCATAAATTCCACTAGCGGAGAAAGCACACTTAGGCTACGTTCTGCAACATATTTACGTCAAAGTAAGCTCCACTAAACAAAGTAGAATTTACTTCTGAGCAAGTACATATAGGATTGTGCTTCACAAGCAAGCAATTTGGACAGTTCCAAAGATTCCCAGATTTCATGTACACTACAATAGCCTTAGTACTGTAAATTAAATGCAACAAGTGGGCCAAGAGCATCACCTGGTTTAGATGTTTCAGGTGTTGATCTGTTCAGTAAGCTGAACAGGAGATCCCTTGCGGCCTCATGTTAGAGCAGGGTATATCAAACGTATATTCCCAAAATAGAAATGCTTTCCCCACCTACATTTCTTCCCAAAATTCTCTGGCAAACAAGCCTCTTGAAACAGATTAACCTTTAGCATGTGGTTAAATATTTAGTAGCATTCTTCCTTTGCTAAGTTATTTCCGCTTTTCTTACAGGGAATTTACTGGAAAGCCCCTTAGCACCTATGTGTCAGATTTGCTCAGAGGAGTTTCAGTTGATTCTGCCAGAGGATTCAGAAAAGTCACAGCATGGGTTGAGACTTAACGCACTCTAGACCTTTGCCCATCCTAGCTGGTGAAGGCTTGTTAGCATAGTAATTATCACATTTTTCTCATAACGGCAGATTCCAGCTATCTTGGAGCAGCTATCCCATTGAATTCCTTATGACTGAGTATTGTATTTAATGTTGCCCATGAAAGAACTGACAGAGGTCATATGGGGGCATGCTCTTGGATTCCCTGCTTGCGGCTGCAGCATGTCTGTTATCAGTTTTGACTGATTCACTGGCAGCCCCTGTTGCTGGGAGAGACCTTTCCAGTGTCATTCATGGTTTGGTGATCTCATATTTTCATACATGTTATCACCTGCTTTGGAACTTATTTGTTTCCTGACCCAGTTCAAAGTGCTTGTCCTTACCAGTAAACCACTATATAGTTTTGGTCCCAATTATCTCTGGTTAGCAGAAATCAGGGGGAGGGCCTTTTCTATGGTGGCACCCATCTTACAGAACCAACTCCTCTCTGAGTGCCAACACTGATGTTTTTTCAGTGCTTACTAAAATTGTTTCTCATGCAACAACTTTACTATTTTATTATTATTATTCAATGAATGCCTGTACACAATCAAGATTTTTTTGAAGTAATGGAATGGTGATAGTGGGGGTGAAATTCCACTAAATGTGTCCCTTTCAAATAATAGCCATTTAAGAACAGGCTTGCTCCTTTAAACTTGACTGAAGGTAACCTGTTAATAAGCTGTGACAAGGTTGGCACTTTAATTTACAGCCAGCAGCACTCGACGATTCCTTATCCATGCCTAGTGCAACTTGCCATAACAACATTCAGGTTATCAATAAAGACAATTGTAGCTCTCCTGCACATCAGCTGCCGAAAGCCTCATTCTCCTCACATTTTCAATGAATGGTTTGACATCACTGCCCTCATTAAATCTGCGGCTGCAAATTCCTGAGATTCATGTCTTCGTTATCTGCTTGTGTAACATGAAGAGGGCTAGCATTTGACCTTTTCCTCATCTGTACCTGGGATGGGTAGCAGTGCATGAAATGCTGGCAGTCAGAATATTAAACAATGGTATTCTCTTCAGTTGTTTCCTGACAGAAAGCCTTTCACTGTATACTAATAATGAACCCATTCTCTAAGTGCCAGTCCTTTTGTAGCCAAAAAAGGCACTATCTACACACAAGAGGGAGGTATCAGTAAGTCTGGGGAGCTCAAGGTCTGCACAAATAAAATAAAAAATACTGAAAGTGCAGCCCAATGAGAACTGAGCATGCTCAGTGACCATGGAATGTTTGCAAGGGGTGGAATGTGGAGTGGAAGCACATGGAAACTTGTTCATGAACTAAGAACTGAAGAGTTTTGTTACACCCCATTCAATGCATAAAATGAACTTAACAGTAAGACAGTCTTCTAAAAAGTTGCTGCATTTGAATGTACTAAAATATAACTTAGCATAACATGAACCAGTGTTGGGGCTCATGTGCTGCCTGCTTCCTCTATTCTGGGATAGCTGTGAAGGAAACTAGAAGATATAGTGGTGAATCTTGCCTATGGTTTATTGAAACAAGCTAGCTTCATAAAGCACTGATTGAAATTGTTTCAGTAAACCAGTTAATACTACTCACAGGTCGCCTGGGTTTAGCTATATTGTACATGCTAAACTGTGGACAGTTAAAAACAGAAATTAAAGCTTCTGATTGCCTTCTCATAGCCATGACAGAAGGGGAAAGGGAATGGGACAGCTGGTAAGCCTAACACTTGCCCACATAACACTAAAACATAATTTGGCATTACAGCCCAATGCAGCTGGTACTCAACATTAGAATGAGGCACCCTCAAGACATTGTTGGACTCCCATAAGCCTCAATCAGCAAAACCAATAGCGAGGGATAACTGGAGTTGTAGTCCAACAACATATTGGCTACCCCTGTTCTATTTTACATCACTGAATAAAAAAGTCTAAAAACGGGGCTGCAAGATTTATATTTACAAGATCCACACTTGCAAGAGTTATATTCCAATTTCAGATTGTATTTCAGATTACCAGCAAATTTTGCAACGTTATTTAGGTTTGCATTAAAAAAAACCCACCTGACAAGTGTTAAAAGCTTCTAAACGTATCAACTGACTATTGCAATTTTTTCCAAATGTGAAAGACAAAAGGATTGCATAAGACATCTTCTTCAAATGAAGTCTAAATTTACAACTGACAAAGTATGTGATATAACAAATAATTGTTGATGTCTTTAAAACAACCCATTAACAATTTTAGGCTGCATCCACATATATTTTGTTCAACACATAAGGTTAGACGGATCAAGACTTAGGATAGATACAGTGAAATCAATCAAAGTCCCGTCAATTTCAGTGTCTACTCAGACTCCAAGCCTTAGTTCTAAATTCTAAGAATTAGAAATAATTCAATATCCAAAAAGATGCTATGTGTGCAACAACTGTGTTACAATTGCACGTTATTGTTTTCTTGCTGGATGGCTCACCCTTTGTAATAAGATTTATTATACATTAAGTCTCTTGTATTTCAATAGGAGCTGAATATAATATGTCATTACCTTAAATGACCTTACTAGGATAATTTGGCCTTTTAGTCTTTCTTCATTATGTGCACAAAGGATTTGCCAGGATTGTGCACTGCCAGATTTTTGAACAAGAAGGGGAATGGCATTTGAAGAGACAAGGCATGCACACAAAAGGTTCAGTGGTCTCACAGGCTTTGTTCTCTGGCTAACTATAGTTCCTTTGTGATTTGTACTTGTAATTTTCCTCAATACAACCAGGGTAAGACTAAACATGCAATTTTGAGAAATGGTTTTTAAGTACAGTCTGTAGCTAATGGAAATGTTTTATTTTGTCTAACATTTGTATAGCAGATCATCTGATCTTCTTAACTACAAAATCTTATTCTTTTTTTTAAAAACCACTCTCCCCCTCCAACAGTTGTGAAATGCCACCTGATCATTTGCAGTTACTTTATTTCAACAATGATCAGATATTAGTTAACATATATCAGGCACAGGACAAATCCCAGTCGGGTTGACAGGCAAAATAGCTAGAGGTAATAGTTATAAACATTTCTCCTTTGCAGGTTTGTTAATAATAAAAATAAAAACAATCTTTTAAAAAACAACAACTAAAATATCAAATCCTGGAAGTATGGATTTGGATAATCCAAACACAATTCCATTTATGAAATTCTATGAGAAAGCAAATGAACACAGGATAACAGTAAGTTACCAAACTATTGAGGTTGCCCAGTTGAACTGTCATGGACATGCAGTTGGTTTAAACCTTGAAGCAAAAGCTTCCAAGCTCCTCCACCTGGTTGTGAAAGAGGGGGCAGTATATGAGTGCTGCACTCGGGGAGGTTCATCCACACAGCAGGAATCCATGGTTTCCCATTACAGTCGTACCTTGGATCACAAACACCTTGGTACTTGGACATTTGGCTCCTGAACACCACAAACCCAGAAGTGAGTGTTCTGGTTTGCGAACATTCTTTGGAACCTGAACATCTGACAGGGCTTCCACGGCTTCTTGCAGCCAATCAGAAGCCGCGCTTTGTAAGTCGAACGGACTTCCAGAACTGATTCCGTTCGACTTCCAAGGTACACACCTAGTCTAAGTTGCCAGGGGAGTGGAAAGATGAGCTATTTGGATCACAAAAAAATAAATAAAGTACACTCTGGTCATTGGTAGCCTTCCCACCCACTTCTGATTTAAGGGTCTTTTTAAATACACCCACCCACCCAGCAGTTGCCTTTTTAAAAGCTACATTTTCAAACTGTCAACTTCTCTGCAGATACCAAGGCTTAAGGTAGCTCAGTATATGCCTGAGAGATACAGTCTTGGGGTTTCTCCTTGGTTGAAGGAATAAATAAATAAAATCAGTGGAAGTAACCAAGTCCCCCTGTTTGTCCAGGCAGTTTGTTTCGCTATAGAATACTTCAATATAAACATAAACCCAAGTATAAACATAGATTATAAATATTTGCCTGAACTTTGAGTCAACCAAGGACATGCCTCAACGATCGTGTTTTCAGTAAAACATAGGTCTGGAATATGGCCACAGTTAACACAAGAGTTTACAAGATACACCGTTTTACATCAACTACTGTGCACCCCTCACTTTTGTTTTGTCTCTTTTCTAGATCTTTATTACTGGTTTATTTCAGCATGACAGTTCACTGTTGCCTGCTTTGTTTCAAATGCATTCATTTAGGAAACCTTTTTAAGTAAAAGTGCAGATATAGCTGGATTTTTTTAAAAAAACAACACACACAATTTCAGAGAATACAATGTCTCTCTGCATTATCTATTATTTTTAAAGCAGTTAAGAGACCACTTCCCTGAAAGCAAATGCGATAGGGTTGTAGATAGAGCCTGACAAAGAATGTGAAAGATCTGTAAAGAGTGTGTGTGTGTGTGTGTGTGTGTGTGTGTGTGTGAGAGAGAGAGAGAGAGAGAGAGAGAGAGAGAGAGAGAGAGAGAGAGAGACTTGCATGGCAAGGCCCCGAGCCCACCCCCATTTCTTGGATAATAAAACACACGGACACCAATATTTTGGTTTAATGGGATAATTAAGGCCACAACTTTATTGGTTACAGATGTGAGCAGTATTGGCTTAGGCACTGGAACTGAACCAACTATATCTGACTCCTGCCTGCCAGGCAGGTAGTCTCATAAGGGTCAACCACCAGTAGGGAGAGCCCTGTTGATGCACATCAGGCTTCCTCAACCTTGGCCCTCCAGATGTTTTTGGCCTACAACTCCCATGATCCCTAGTTAGCAGGACCAGTTTTCAGGGATGATGGGAATTGTAGTCTCAAAACATCCGGAGGGCCAAGGTTGAAGAAGCCTGATGTACATCAACTGCGAGTTCCCCCAGGGCCTCCGATGGGGTCATGGCATGGCCCTAGCCCATACCTGGGCTTCGGACAGGATCCACCCCCCCCGGATCCTTTTAATGGCATACCCTTAAAGAGGAGGGGCAGGTGAAGGCCACAACCTCCCCTCCAATTACCAGGTTTTACCGCCAAACCTTACAAAGTTGTGACGATTGCTATGAGTCAGGCGAAAACCACATGGCTGGTGCCAATTTGCTAAGTGGAAAAATTCCTACCTGACGCCCTCAAAAGGTGACCAACTGTGGTCCATAGCAAGGCCAAGATGGCGAACGCATGAAAATAGGGCAGGAGGGCGGGAGATCTGACGAAGGAGGAGATAAGGAGAAGGAGGCCCCCGGCCGCGTGGCAGTTTAAAAAGGGTAAGCCACACACCCCAGTTGACCAGATTGGTTGGCCGGGGGGCGTGATGCAGCCAGGACTCCCAGTGACACAAGCAACTTTCCCACCCCCACCCCCAGTGTTCACAGGGAGAGCACAAGGCCTGCCTGCAACCCCGCCCCCCTGGGAAGAGGAGCAGCCTAAGTAAAATTGCGTAGAAATATAAGTATCAACACCTTTGTGCTTTCTGTATTGGTTTGTCATTAATATTCAGATTCACTGATGGCAATTGTTAAAACCCTAAACCACTTAAATCACCTATGCCATCTGCACTGGTGTGAAGACAGCATACATCTAAAATTAAATTAAATTTATAAAATAAAATGTCATGTTGTAAAATAATCTACATGGTGCTGGTTAAAGAGCTAACAGGATTTCTCACTTTGAAGAGACTTGCCTCTCCAGGCTCATTCATTTGCCCTTCCTCCATGTGACGGTGGTGAGGCTGCAGATGTTTTCTTGTGCCTAAGGGTCCCAGGTATGTATTTATTTATTATATTTATATCCCACTTTTCCTCCAAGGAGCTTAAGGTGGCATACATTTCTTTCTCCGAACAACTCAGTGAGGTAGGTTGGGCTGAGAAACAGTCCTAGTCCAACAACATAACCATTACACTATACTGCCTAAGAGACCATGTTGAAAAATTACTGAAGCTTTTCCTGGCCCACTGCAGCCACCTTACCATCTTAGGAAAAAGCAACAGTGTGGACCAGGCCTGTGCAGAGCTAGTCTGAGGCCTGGGACGAAAGTCTTGTTAGAATATAGAAATTATAAACTCAAACAAAAAACCACCTGGTCCCTGGCTGGGGTCTCCAGCCAGGTTAGCCCTCTGAGGCCCAGCACAAGTGTACCCAGCTGTCTCCCTAACCTTGCCTGGTGTGGACTCTCTGCAAGTCGGAAGAAACACGATGCTTCCTTTACTGATCATAAAATCCCACTTATTGTGATTGGTCCTTTGGCCTGGTGCAAACGTAACACTTTGTGATCTCCTAAATGTGGAAGGGGGGTGGATCCATGCATTTCCTCCACACACAGATTGGTTTTGTGTAAATATGTTTAGCACCTAGGCAGCAGAAGCAAACTCCATTTTATTCCTGTAGTCATGATAGTGCTATGCTTGAGTTTAAAAAGTGAAACCTTTCATGCTCAGTGTGTTTTGGGATTTATTTATTTTTTAAATGGGTTTAGTCTATTGTATTAGGAATGTGGAAGTATTTGCACAGCCTGAAATGGGGTGGGGTGGGGAATGTTAATTTTGTGCTTCACAACAAAAGTAATGCATAGAGCTGTTTAAAGCCACCCCCACCCCAAGGTAAGACCATTAATGCAAGATAGACAACATTCAGGTAACATCCCTCCAGCATTTGAAACTTGATAAAGGCATCCTGAACAGAATGCAGTTTTCCTGAAAAATGTGACAGTATGATTTGACAAGGAAAGCTAAATTTAAACAAAACTAAATTCCACATGCAGCTTAACTGAGCATATTTGGGTCAAGTGTTTCTACAATTAACACAAGTCCTAGCTTGGGGTCAGTTCCTGTGACTGCTCATACTGTGGCCACTGAAGCTGGTACTACCATCTAGCCACTGGTGGCCATGTGCAGGCAGATAACACACAGTGTGAGTAGCAGATGCTGAGTTTCTGGCACACAGGAGGTTGGTCCTCAGCCTAGACATTTCAGCCTAGAAGCAGATAACTAAAGTTTAAAAAGAAGCACAGTGACAAAACTCAATCTGATTCCAATAAACTAAAAATATTCAAACAATTACAACACAATCCCATGTAAAAAGGAACACTTGCCTGAGAACCATTTTGGTACGGCAGGTTATTTGAGCCAGAAGCTGAAACGAAAGCCAAATCTTTATCAGGTAAGAGAACCCTCTCTGCTCAAAACCTCTAACCTACATTTGCATTAGTGCAATGCCACGTCTCAGACAATGTTGCAACCACAGTAAAACTGATGAGCGGAAACTGATGCTTTCCAAGTTGTGCTTTTTTTTTTTTAAGGTCAGTAAGCATTTTTCCACATCAACAGCCACAAAGAGGGGAGAAAGGTGCTGTTATCAGCAGCTTACAAGATTGTATGAATAATTTTAATGATTAAAGTAAAGGTAAAGGGACCCCTGATAGTTAGGTCCAGTTGTGGATGACTCTGGGGTTGTGGCGCTCATCTTGCTCTATTGGCTGAGGGAGCCAGCGTACAGCTTCCAGGTCATGTGGCCAGCATGACTAAGCCGCTTCTGGCTAACCAGAGCAGCGCACGGAAATGCCGTTTACCTTCCCGCTGGAGCGGTACCTATTTATCTACTTGCACTTTGACGTGCTTTCGAACTGCCAGGTTGGCAGGAAATTTTAATGATTACTCTGTTATTTAACAATAACTTTTGTGTGATACCTACACAGCCTCTTTCTCCAGGATTCTTGGCAGGCAGATGGGGCTCCCTCGAGGAGGTGTAAGCAGCTAAGGGAGATTCAAGAAGTTCCCAGTTATACTTCTGCCATTCCATTTTGATAAAGTGGAATGCCCATCATCACAATGAACTTAGATTCTATTTTATACTGGACATCAGCAGAACATCTCATAGGTATTTCAGAATGGCCTTTTCTTTTTTAAAAAAGGGTTTAAGTTGTTAACTTTAACCCCAAGATGTTACCTTATTTCATTGTCCTAACCTAGATGTCAGTAACAGCCCATCCAGATTACAGAAACCCACCATGAGGAAAGAACAAAGAATAAATTACCCAAGAGGCCTGTAAGGAAAGGAAACGTTCTGGTAAGACCAGTCTGGTTGATGGCCCAATGCAAGAAGAAGAAGAAGAAGACAACAAACCAGAATCACTAGCCTGAAATGTGTTGTGCAAGTGCAAGTGCAAGTGTAGAAATATTGGGTAAAACTCACAAGTCAGAGAGGTCAGTCATGTGTTACAAGATAGTTTCATGCATTTCAGCAGATTTACATTCTTCCCATCAGGAACTACTGCATTCTATTGCACTCGGCATGCATGCACCCTACTTGTTGGTTTTAACAGATTATAATTGACCTTAAAACCCCGGTTTGGGAAATCCCTTACAGATGACCACAGTGCCTGGAGTCAGACAGGTTGTGTATCCACAGCAGTGGCCAGAGGAGGAATGGCCGCTGGGAGGAGAACAGAGAGAAGAAACCCCATGCTGCATCTGCAGCAACACAACAGGACTCCTTCATCCTTCCACAGCTGCAATAAAGCATGTCTCTCCCATATTGGTATCCTCAGCCACAGCTGGCCCTGTAACTTCAGCTGCTTGACTTCAACCTCAAAGGTGCTCTCCTTGTCTCCTGAGACAGAGAGATGCCAACAACAACAACAAAAATAATCAGGGCACCGACTCCTGATCACTTCTTCCCCAGAATGAAAGCTTTAAAGACAGTATGCTAATGCTTCTCCTCCTGTCATATCAACGAACTTCTTTCAGTCCCCCAATGGGCAGAGAACTCCCATCTACATGTTCCCACATTAGTTTACTTCTTGCAGGGGGCCAAATGACAGACACACCCAAACCTTACAATATGTTCATCACCAGCAAAAACTGTCTTAAAACAAGAGATCCTCAGTCTTCTAAGTATAATTTTTATCTGGTGCAGCACCAGCTTTAAAACTGAGATTTCTTGAAAGATTTTTCATGTTGATGGAATAAAAATATATTTTGTAAGAAATGGAATTAACGGTAACATGTTAAGAAACAGTCACACCCTGAACGGTTTAAGCCCAAATATGTAAAGGATCATCTCCTTCCTTACAGACCCTCATAGGTGTTAGGATCAGCAGAGGTTCCCCTTGGTAGTTCCACCACCCTTATCAATATGGGGGCTCCCCTGGGAGAGGGCATTCTATGCAGTAGCCCCAAAGAGGTGCTCTAGCACCTTAATTATGTAGCTTTTGACAGATGCTGAAGATGCACCTCTTTACCCTGGTCTTTGACATTTGAGATGCAACCTCTTGAATGTAACGTTTTTCAATTTTTGGCAATGATGTATTTTTAAACTGTTATATCCCACCCTGGGACCTCATGGTGAAGGGTGGGTAAAAAATTAGATGCTGATGCTGCTATCATTCATGCAGTGCAATTCACTTAAATATTATGGCCCTGGGGGGGAGAGGGTATAGCTGCTCAGGGAGTGTGGCCTGGAACAGGTTCTGAGGGGCAAATAAAAAGACCCAGAGGGTCATATTTGGTTCTTGGTTCCCATCCCTGCTTCGGTAGCTAGAAATCCCATATAGTGCATAGTGTCCCCAGACTTTCCAGTGGAAGACAGGAGTGCCCGGCGTGCTCTGGTCCATGGGGTCACGAAGAGACTAAACAACAACAACAAATGATGCCTGCTCTACTTTTCACTTAAATATTTTCTGTTTAATACAATGCTGTTTGTTCAATTAAGTCTTCAATACAGGAAAGAGGAGACAGTCCTCCACAAAGTTGAACATGTAGGCCCCCAAAACGTAATTACACTCTGTAAAAAGCCATCATACAAAGTAACTTGGCCTTAACATTCTTTACAAGTGACTGCAGGGAGAACATGCTTTTGTTTAAATAAACAGCCCCTACTGTAATAATAACTTCTAAGTACCCTTTAAAGCACTTTTTTTTGTTTCATCCTTGAAAGAAAAACATTATCTAAAGGGAAGTGCCACTTCACTGCTACACTCTGACTTTCAAGTTTACTTTAAAATGTAAGTTTTAGTACATTGCTATTTAAATAAGCAGCATTTAGATGAAAAGCAACAGTCAACTTTGGAGATAAGCTCTTTGGCTTGAGTAGAAATACTCAATTTCCCTTCCAACCTCTCTTATGTTTTCTTCTTTTCTCTTTTTAAGGCCTTTTGCTTTAGAAGGAACATCCATTGCTTCATTATGAGGAGCGGTAAAGGAGCCCATAACATTATTTTTATATCTTTTATTTATTTTGTGTTGTTTTATCTGAGATAGGAAGGCAAGAACCAGAAGCTAGTAACCAAATAAAGCAAGGAGTAGACATCTCTGCAACACAAGGACAACAGGGTATTTTATAGTATTTTACAATATGATCCTATGACGGAGCCAGAGTTATTGGTCAGCATATTGGACTCGGAATGTTGGTCTTCTGGAAGACCAGAATTTCAATCCCTATTCTGCTATGAAGCACATTGGGTAATCTTGAACCGGAGTGACTTTCAGCCTAATCTACCTTGCAGAGTTCTTGTAAGGATAATACAGGAAGTGGGAGAGCAATTTGTGTTAGAAACAGATATGAAAGCTAGGAGCTAAATAGCACCTTAAACCTAGGTTATGGATGCAACAACAGAATGTCTAGGCACATTTTTTAAATAACAAGAATACAGTGGAAACTCGGGTTGCGAAAGTGATCCGTGTGGGAGGCACATTCAAACCCGCAGTGTTCGCAACCCGCAGCACCGCGTCTGCGCACACGTGAGTCGCGATTCGGTGCTTCTGCGCATAGTGCGATTTAGTGTTTCTGCACATGCGCGAGCGCTGAAACCCGGAAGTAACCTGTTCCAGTACTTCTGGGTTCGGCGCAGTGCGCAACCCGAAAACATGTAACCGGAAGTGTCTGTAACCCGAGATACCACTGTACAAAGCTAAAAATGAATGAACTGCAGCTAAAGTCTTATGTTCATTTTTTCCCGTGGTCTACTCCTTTCCCTATGTGACGCGGGTGGCGCTGTGGTCTAAATCACAGAGCCTGGGGCCTGCCAATCAGAAGGTCGGCGGTTCAAATCCCCGCAACGGGGTGAGCTCTCATTGTTCGGTCCCAGCTCCTGCCCACCTAGCAGTTCAAAAGCACATCAAAGTGCAAGTAGATAAATAGGTACCACTCCAGTGGGAAGGTAAACGGAGTTTTCGTGCGTTGCTCTGGTTCACCAGAAGCTTAGTCACACTGGCCACATGACCTGAAAGCTGTCTGCGGACAAACACCGGCTCCCTCGGCCTATAGAGCGAGATGAACGCGCAACCCGAGTCGTCCGCAACTGGACCTAACGGTCAGGGGTACCTTTACCTTTACCTACTCCTTTCCCTGCCCCTAATATTCTTAAGAGGGTCTCTTCTCCAGTCTTCAGAGAGTAGCTGGAAGTGGGGAGGCAGAAAAAGGTCATCCTTTTCTTCCACTCTGCAGTTTTAATCTGAAATTTTAGGCGCAGTTAAAAAATACCCCAGAGCTCAGAAACAGCTTGTGCTAATTAAATTCCCTGTTGCAAAATGTGCCTAGAACAATGGGAGTTTCAAACACTGAGAGCCATGTACATCACCTTGAACTTCTTGGAAGAAAGGTTGAAAATTACAGTAATAAATACATGTTTACTCAAAAACAAGTCCTGCCAATTCTAATGGGATTTATTCCTTAATAAGTGTACATAGGATTGCAAGATATAATCTATACTTGGTAGATGGAATTTCTCATGTGGTAATACTTTGCTGCAATTATTTTCACTTCACTGTTTCGCTACACCCAAGTAGATTCCAAAGTTGTTCTACTTTCCTATCAACTTTTAATAAATTGTTTTTTCACCCCACTTTCCCATCCATGTGGGCCTTAAAAGGTGCTGACAATAACTTGGTCATTAAAAGGTTGGTGCTACTTAAATTACAGGCAGAAGATAAGACAAAAAATAAAAGGTAGGTGTGTTCCCAATATCCATTTTAGGTCAATAACTTTATTAGGATCACTAGAATATCGCAGAGCAACACACGTGCTACAGCTAGTTAAATTTTCATTCACTCAAAAGATGAAGGAGGCCCTAGATTTAGAATTCAGAAGGAGGCATATCAGTCACAGCTAACCATGATTTTCTGGCATCTCAGTCCTACAAACACATTGAAAGGCCCAGTTTTAATAAAAATTATTTACAAAGCAAGTTGGCTTAGGACTAAGGACCATACCCAGGGTTATTTGCAATTAAATTGATTTCCATTTAGAAAGCTTAATAGGCTATTTGTGGCCAGATCCACCATTAATATGTTGCTGTAAGATAGTGATCTGATTTGCAGCACAATTTCCAACATAAAACTAACCTAATAATAATAATGTTAAGCTAGTTATTTGTGCCAGGAGTAGTCTTTGTTATGCAAAGAACTCTCTATTATTTGTCTTCTCATCAAGATCTAGTAAATTAACGTTACAGCTCAAGTGTCAGTGGATTTTCAATATTCTTTAAGTATGGTCATCTCTGGATAAACGCTTAGCTCATTTTATTTACTTTTTTCTTACCCTGAGGCTGAGTCATAGAGAAGGGGGTGCCATGAATGCTAAATAGCTATTTGCACTTGCTACAGAAGCTGGACTGCATAGAAAACAGCTTTTGAATGGAGTTTGAATACTACCTAACTCCTCTTATAGTTACTTGGTAAGTAAAAAAGCACTTTTACTGATGCTTATCCAATTTTGTATCACCTTCACTGCTTCTCAGTTGGCTTCCAGACCCAATTCAAAATAAAGACCAAAATGGTCTAGAGACAGAATATGTTAAGTACCACTTCTTCACACATGATCATATTCACTCAGCAGAGACCTTTGGATGACCTGCTCTGTAGTCTCTGACCAGTGGATCTAGTGGATGCCTACAAGAAACTTTCAAGAGTATAAATTCTGTTTTAAGGTTATATTGTGGTTTTGTTATGCTTTCTTAGGCATTTTGACTAGTTTAATAGTTGGGGCTCTGCTCTCTATTCTGAGAATCATTCAGTATTCAGAGATAAAATCCTAGCAAAAGTTAGTATTTCTTGTTTTCCCTATTGCAAAGCTGCATTTTGCAAAAGGCAAGATGGTGTGCTATAAAAAGTTCCACAGATTAGCCATTTTAATGCAATTTTAAGTATACGTGTTCATAGGGTTAAAGTGTTCCAAGTCTTGGAGACCGACCATTGCTGCTTTACCAAAATAGTTGCCAGAAAAAAAGAAAAAAAGGAAGGATTTCACTTTAAGCAGTTCTACAATCTCTTTGAAAGAAACTAATAATTTAGGATTATTGTTGCAGTCACACCTGAGGGAGTGGTATAAGCAGCTCAAAAGCTAAATTGGCCTATTTGCAAGCAGCCATTAACCTAGTTATTTTAAAATGAGAGAGTTTTGTAGTTCATCCAGTTTCAGCGTAAGATCCCACAATCATGCAAAACTATTAGGGGAATTCCTCCAGGAATTACTGCCACAAATTTATAAGCTATACAAGAGTTACACTACAATCCCTTATCCAGCTCCCTAAAAGTAAGTGCCAATGAACACAATAAGGACTTACTTCTGAAAAAATATGCATGGGATTGCACTATTAGTCAAGCAACAGCACTAATGAAGAAGAAAGGAGGGTGGAACACGAACAACGTAGAAAACAAATAATGCACAAAAGGGTGTCAAAATTGGGTGCAATATCAATAATGTTATATAACATATGAATAAACCAGCTTCCACTGTATATAAATTTTATATCCCCTTAATATATAAAGTGGTTGGTAGTTTAGTGGTGATCCCCTTTTCTTCTCATTTTTTATTTCATGGGAGTTAAGGCACCTAGGTATGGCTGAATTTATTTAGTTGTGCAGTTTGAAGTTGGTCTCTCAAGTTTAAATAGGTTTCTAATTAATAATTTGACTTGTATGTGAGTTTTTATAACATGTTAGGACCCACTTTTAACTCAAATTTGCTTCTGGGGACCATTTCTTAACCCTTTACCGTATATTTGCCTGGTGGTAGTACTCCTGTTGTGACCCACCTTGGATCATAGAATCATAGAATAGAATCATAGAATCATAGAGTTGGAAGAGACCACAAGGGCCATCGAGTCCAACCCCCTGCCAAGCAGGAAACACCATCAGAGCACTCCTGACATATGGTTGTCAAGCCTCTGCTTAAAGACCTCCAAAGAAGGAGACTCCACCACACTCGTTGGCAGCAAATTCCACTGTCGAACAGCTCTTACTGTCAGGAAGTTCTTCCTAATGTTTAGGTGGAATCTTCTTTCTTGTAGTTTGGATCCATTGCTCCGTGTCCGCTTCTCTGGAGCAGCAGAAAACAACCTTTCTCCTTCCTCTATGTGACATCCTTTTGTATATTTGAACATGGCTATCATATCACCCCTTAACCTCCTCTTCTCCAGGCTAAACATGCCCAGCTCCCTTAGCCGTTCCTCATAAGGCATCGTTTCCAGGCCTTTGACCATTTTGGTTGCCCTCCTCTGGAGGATCAATTACAATGGAAATCATATAGTACTTTGTACAAATACACTGGACAACCTGGGTCGGGCAACAGGCATATCTAAATGGAACTTCCATGTACCACATAAATGTACCTCTGTGTGCTGGGGACAAAAGATAGGAAAGCTATTGCCTTTTTACCTCACTTGTTGGAAATAGCTGATTAAGTTCATCAGTTACAAGCAAGGTGGCAGGTTGAACCAGGTGCAAAGAAGCAATCATGGTTGTTCCCACATATTAATCTAGTAATTGGTTTTGCCTCCAACACTAATTGAAACACATAGATTAAGAGGTAATGCACTATCTGGATAATTTGTTTATTATTTGCTGAATCACTTTATATTAGAAATATCACAGCAATGTACGAAAAAGAAAAAATAAACTCCTTAAAAATAACTAGCAATAAAAACAAAGAACTTTTGAAATGGAAAATTTTCTACTCAACATCACTGGGATACAGGAATTGTTCATGTGGCTTCCAACACACTTACTTCAGCATTTAGTTCAGTTTTAGAATGTATTTGAGCTAATTTAACATATAATAATTAAGAAACCACAATTATAGACACACCTATTGATAACAATAAGTTAAGCAACCAAGGAACCCTTGTACTTCCTTATTCCATTCCTCTACTTGTTGAGTCATTGTGTTGTCCCATGTGTAAAATTAGGATACTCCACTTCCAAAATGCTGTAATCTGACTTGCAATCTAATACAACATATACAACATTATGTGTTTAGAAATGGCATCCCAAAGGCAATTACAATTTCTAATCTTTTAATGGCAGATTAACAGATTAGTCTGGGGTTGCAATACTATAAAATTTTATCTTGCAAAAAACTAAGCTGAACCATGTTTGACAGTGAAACATACTGCCTCACAAGAATGTAGGGCCTTATTTGTTAGAGGTTTTAAAGCAAAGGTGGCTCCCATCCTATTAGGGGTGCTGTAGTATATTTCCCACATTGGCAGGTGGTTTGATGGTTCCCTTTCAGCTTTGTAGTTGCAGCCAACTACTCAGAGCAGAAACACTAAAAATCACTTGACTAATTTAAGACTAGTGAGTTCAGTGGCTCTGCTCCAAGTATGACTTAAATAAGATACCTCTATCATACCACTTCTGATTAAACACTGGAATAAATCTGAATCTAAGTAAACAGGTATAGGATGGTACGGTAAGCCTAGGCTTTGATTTGATTTTTTGAAAAGCTGGACTGAACACTATTCATTGCAAGCTTAGTTCAGTTCTGCAGTTAATACAGGAAACTTTGAATTTATAAGAATACTTAATATTGCTCATTAAAATACATATGGTCACGAACTAGTCCAGAATTCATTACCATGATAGATACAAGCAGGGGAATATTGTGGGGAAAGGCTTATATGGATTGGGGTTACAAACTTAATGTAGAATTATGAGCAACACAAGATGCATGTGCTTGTTTACCACCTTAAACTTTACCACAAAGTATACTTGGTATCTGACACCAAGTTTTGGATACAAGTTCCAACACGATCTACCAAGCCATACTTGTTCTAACTTTGTTGTGAATACTCAAGCAGTAATCTTATAATGTTTAATCGCAAGATTCATTTTCAAATAAACAGTGGCAAGCTTGGGAGGGTTGGGCATGAATCCTTGCTCAGTTGTTAAATTCAATGGCGAACTAGCTTCAGGTTAAGTCACTAGCTACATTTGTAGATCATGCTAAACCATGGTTTAACATGATACACATAAACCACAATCCAAGGATTGGATAAAACAACAAGCTGACTTGAAAAGGAACTAAAAGTAAATGCTTCCGAAATAAGTTCAGGCTGAGACTTTCTCAGGCTAATTTCAATGCATGTATGTCATGTGAAGCCATACCACAGTTTGCCATGATGTAGTAACTGTCTTGCCATTTACCTTTATTACTGAGAACATATAATGCTGATCTCAGTTCTTTGGGGAAAGTGTGGAATACAATTCTAACTATGTAGATAGATCACTTGTGGGGAACCTTTGGCCCTCGAGATGTTGCTGAATTACAACTCCCAGAAGCCCCAGTAAGCATGGCCAAAGGTTTGAGATGATGGCTGCTGTAGTTTAGAAGTATCTGCAGGGCCAGTTTCTGCATACCTGATGTATACAGATGAACTCAGTTGATACAGGTTTGTAATTTATACTAATTCCAAATTGAAACAGAGCATGTATGGGGCCCTAATATAAAATATAGTATATTATATAGTATCTTAAGAGGATGACATCAACAGACAAAATAAAAACTTGCTACTGTTATTTTATCTACACATTAAATAGTTCAGCCTGCTCATCAGCTCTTATCTATTAAGACTGTTGAGCCAACATCATTCACTTTGTCCATCATTCAGACCACAAATCCTCAAATCCCTGCCTAGTCTTCTCACAAACTTCTACATCCATGACAAATTCCAGATCTTTAAGTTCAAGTACCTCCTCAGTCCACCTGCCCCAACATATTTTATGTATAACTTTTTATTTTGACCTCATCATAGCCTGCTCTCTTTAAAGGTCTATTTCACACTTTTGCTCCCCAATGTGCAACTCCTGGAATAGCAATATGGTGCCACCTCTTTCCTCCCTCCTTTTAAAAATCTTCCTCCAAGTCTACCGTCTGTGTGTGAAAACCTTAACTGCCCTGGCCTTCATGGTCTCCATCACCAAAGAAAAGTGTAATGGGTTTATTTCAGCCTCTTCATGTGCTACTCTTATTTCTCCCTGCTTATAATAATTCCTATTTATATATCAAATTCACCATAACAGCCCTAGGGCTGAATTTGGCCCTCCGGAGTCCAGACATCTCATATGGCCCACAATACTTTAAACTACAAAGGCTTCAGAGCAACTTTTAAAACTGCTAGGGGGGGGGGAAATCATTATTGAAGACAGAATTACATTAATGGTAAGATAGTGAATACAACTGATTTCTTCTTTACAAACAGCACTAAGATATGCTGAAAAGGGAAGAACAGTTCCACTGAAAGGCTGGAAAAACCTGTTCAGTAAAGGTAAGAAAAAGTTTTGCCAGTATTATTGAGTTCAACTGAATGATGTTTTGGAGGTCAGAGGGGGGGGGGGGGAGATACAGCACAGCTGTCTTCTAGTTGCCATGCTGGTGCCTTTGTAACAGAGGAAGCATAAATATAAAGCCCCAGCTGATGTTCCATAGAGTGCATATAAAAGAGAGAAAGACTGAGATCAAGGGAGCTTGTAAGTTACTCAGCATATTTTAAAGCGGAAGCACAAATAATTTTCCTCAGCCTCCCTGTGTCCTCTAAATGCCTAAAGATTCAAAGTAGAATCACAAAAATATCAGGCCTTAAAAAGTCAGAACATCTGAATATTCTGATATTGAATCTCTGGGCTGCAGCAGATATCAGAAGAAATTATCCTGACCTAGAAATGGCTACTGAAGATGCCAGATGGTAGTCCTTCATAGGGCAGGACACCTGCATCTAGGTGGCTGTTGCCTCTCATAGCTTCTGGATCCTGGTGGCACATGCAAGAAGAAATGAGGCAATAAATGTGTTCGTGTTCCTCTGAGTCTTCAGATGTTCTGACTTTTTAAAGCCTAATATTTTTGTTCTGGTAGCAGCTGGAACATCTGAAGAGGTCCTTAGGAATGGGGCAGTAATGTACACAACTTTGCCCACCACCATACCCCAATAACGTTTTTCCATGTTGTTGTATTTTAAATGTCTTGCAAGCTGCCTTATACTGTAAGAAAAGCATCTTACGCCAAATATATCAATATATTAATTTTCACTTACAGAGGATTGATTTTCTTTTGCACTATGTTTTTATACTTCACTTAAAAGTGTTTTTAGAAGCACATTTCAAGAGAAGATAAACTCTATTGAAACAGTGCATTTTCACTGAGGGTTTACACAAGCATTGTTTGCACAGTTACTTTTAAGTAGCAAGTTTCTACACCTGCTGCCTTCACAGCAAGCTAAGTTTGTTCCCATGAGTTTTTCCTTTCCCTTCAAGTGGCAAGCATACTGCTGCACCAGGCAATTCAAATCTGTTACCTGTGGATTTAATCAAGATTACAGTTAACACATTGTGTGTTGATCAGTTTATGAATGCCAGGATGTTTGTGTTAGCACCAATGGTACGTTATTAATAATCGCTACAACTATTTTGCTTTCCAGTGGTCATCACTGTTTGTTCTTTTTCCCATTTCTTTTGCATAAAAAAAGTCCATGACTCACTCCAGTTTAAAGAATCAGGTCGGTTAATGTGGAAAAGTGTTGTCTGTCAGAGAAGACTATACCAGGCTAGCAGCTTCTTGTGCTCCTCACTTGAACAGGATCCTGACATTACAGAATGGTAGCTGCAAAATAACGACGAAGTAAAAGAAAGAAAAAGAGTGATTTCTGGTGATGAAAGGTGTGTCTGCAGTTTACAAACCCAAGAAAATAAAATTGTTAAGGTAGCTACATTTATTGTTTCCTTTGGGGATCTTGAGAAGAAACTTGTGAAGACATGTACTAGATTTTCCCCTAAATCTTCTTCCTCTTAGCTTGAAAACACTGAAGATATTATTATCATGCTTTTGCATTCCTTTAAGAGCATTTTTAAATTAATGCCAGATTTTTATACTAGTAGAAACCCACAGAAGACAGCTACATTGGCTAACGAAAATATATTTTTCTCCTTTCTTCAAACCACTGCATTTTTTCCAGTGAAAGAAATTGCTTTGGATTCAGAACTGCATTACATTTTCACCTGAACAGATACCTCAATTTCCTTTCTTTGCTGTTTTGGCTCTGATAAGACTTTTTTAAAAATTGTTATAGGAAGTGTCTCTGACACACAAGGGGGAACTGTAAAAGGGCGGAAAAATTCAGTGTGCATGAATCTTTATGTCCTGCTTTGAAAATGTTGCTTGATAACTGTTTCAATATTAAAGGATTTTTTAAAAAAAAAATCCATACTACACGTCTTAATTAGCTTTCCAATGGCAAAATGTCTATGTTATCAACTCTTATTTTGTGTGTGTTAATGTACTGTTACTGTTAATGTAACTATCACCATCTGTGCATTTCCTTTCCTTCTGACAGTATGTTTGCTATCTCTTCCCCCGCCCCCAAAGAAAATGGGATTATATTCCTGCACTTCACGCACAGGAAGAAGTAGATTCCGTAACAAGAGCGTTACTCTTTAAGGTCCCACAAGAACCCTGCCTGTTTTTATTTGAGTGTAAATAAATTGTAGAGTTATACTATTTTCATCAATGCTCTCTTAGACCTCTCTTGCTGCAGGCAAACCATACAGAAAAAGGAAACCCATATGTGTTACAGACCACAATTACATTCATGCTTTGTAACTGTGAAGTAAAGGCCTGCAGCATCTGCTTTGCACACAGAAGGTCCCAAGTTCAATCCTCAGCATCTCTGGGTAGCTCTGGGAAAGATTCACTGATGGAACCCCTGGACAAATGGCTACCTGTCAGTGTAGCTAAAACTGAACAAAGATGGACTGTTGTTCAGACTTGGTACCAAGGCAGCTTCCTATGTTCCTAAGTTTACCCAAAGTAAGCCCCTTCATTTCTCTGGAACTTACCCCTGCATGTCAGGATAGAAAAATCAGTTTCTGTCAGGAGCTAAAGTTGCTTTACTTACCAATACCAAAACACGCAGCAGAGTGGGTACCACATCTTACTATTAAAAACCCTTATAAGCATATTATTCCAGTAGATTAGTGATGGGGAACTTGTGGCTTTCAATATACTGTTAAGACTCCAGCTCCCATCAGCCCCAGTCAACATGACCAATGATCTGAGGTTTAGTCCCACAGCATCTGAAGGGCGACAACCCCCAACCATATATATATATGTGTGTGTGTGTGTGTACACACAAACATGTGTATATGTACATATATGTCTGTGTGTATATATACATATACACACACACATACACACATATATACAGTATGTATATCTGAATATCGTCTTCCAAGGCAACTACTCTATTCCAAACTTAAAAATAGAAAGCGTAATGCTGGTCGTCAACAAAAGAGGTTTAAAGACTGTCTCAAGGCAAATTTTAAAAAATGTAGTATAAACACCAAAAATTGGGAAACACTTGCCTGAGAGCGTTCCAATTGGAGAACAGCCTTAACCAAAGGCGTTATGGGCTTTGAAGACACTCGAATGCAGGACGCAAGCGAGAAACGTGCTAAGAGGAAGGCACGCTTGGCAAATCCACACCGTGATCAACTCCTGCCCAGAAACCTATGTCCCCACTGTGGAAAGAGGTGTGGATCCAGAATTGGCCTCCACAGTCACTTACGGACTCACTGTTAAAACCATGTTCATGGAAGACAATCTTACTCGGCTATGAGTGATCACCAAAAAAGAGTATATGTATATACACAAACATATATGTATGCATATTTTTTTACCCTTTTATATATAGACATACACATACACACACACACACACAAAAAATGTCCTAAGAACTCTTCCATGGTCATGACCTCCATTCACATCAAAATGAGGCTTTAGCCATTCTCTCTCATCTTTCCCAAGGGTAAAACCATACAGAAACCACCTGAAGGGCTTCAGCTGCTCCTACACATTTAAATCCGCCCAGTTCCAATTTGCATAGCTTAGGCTGCCATCTCTGAAGCAGCACAACAGACCTCTCTTGTCTGACTCTTCCGGAACAGGGCACTTTGCGGGTTTTGCAACCTGAAGTAGTCCCATCCCCTCCCGGGAGCAGCAGTAGCCTGTAGGTAAACAGCCTCCTCCCTTTTGACTTGTCGAACCAACCCTGGCGAGCTCCTCGGAGGGAGCGGGGAGGAGGAGCCACCGTCGCCCAGGAAGCCGCCCGGCTCTTCATCAGGTGCAGCAGCGGCAGCACCGGGAGCCGTTGGGCTGTCCGTTGGGCTGCGTTTCAAAAGAGCCAGTCACGCGCGCGGTCTCCTCGCCCCCCCCCCCGCAGTTCGGCGCGCGGCGCCCTCTCACCTCAGCGGTGGGGATGTTCACCACACCTGTCGAGCGCCTCTTCTCCCTCAGCTTCCTCTTCTCGATCTGCCCTTTCCCTTTCCGGGCGCTGGGGCCGGACGAGCCCTTGCCCTTGGCCGCCACTTTCTCCTCCTCAGGGGAGCCCGGCGCCACGACGCCTTTGGGCCCCGGCGGCGGCTCCGCCACTCCTGCTCGGGCTCCGGCCGCCGGGGTGCTCGGCGGGGGCTCCTTGGGCGCGCTCCTGCCCACAGGGACGCAGTTCGTGCCGGCGCCGCTGCCGTTGTTGTTGACCTCGGCGGTGGCGGCGTTAGCAGCAGCAACAGTAGTTGTAGTAGTAGTAGCAGTGTTGGCGGCGGCGGCCCCGGGGGCTTTGCAGTCCCCTGAGGCCGCAGCCGTTGTAGACGGCGCCTGCTTCGCCCGCATCTTCTCCCGCTTGGCTTTCCACTCCTCCAGGAAGTCTGTGGTGGTGCTGACGCCGCTGGCCCGGTAGCCCCCGGTGGCCATGTTCCTGGCGCGGGGTGGGGTAGGGGGGGTGAGAGAAAGTTGCGGGAAACTTCGCGCCCCCTTTAACTTCGCTCCCGGGCGCGGACAAGCTTCCAGAAGCCGGTGGGGCTGACGAGTGGAGGCGCCGGCGGGGGGTGAGCAGGACACACCGCGCGCGCCCAAACACACACACTCGCAGCCTGCGGGAGACAAAAGCGGGAGCGAGTGAGGCGGCATCCTCGGCTGCACTCTGTAGACCCCCCCCCTTATAGCGAGTGCCCCTCCCGTCAAACACCCAGCCGCCACCCCCACCCCGCCGGGAGTTTACTTTCTGCTATTCCCTCTCCCCCGCCCCCCCCCGTTTCTCCGCCACTCGAGAATCTTATCAGCTTCTAACGTTCCATCCAGCTTCCTGGACAGATGCATCCAGGGATTCCTACGGTTAACACCCCCCCCCCCGCCTGCCCCATAAGTTTGCCGATATTTTCAGATATCACTCTCACACTCACACCCTATTTACTGGGTGCAGAGTTGCCAGAGTTAGCAGATCTACTGCTTTCCCATCCCGATTGCAAAAGTACAAAAAAACAACAACCAGGCAAAATATATACCTAGTTTCCTTCCCCCACCTCCCCGGCGCGCGCAAGTCTCTTGCCTTTTAATGAGCAGCAAGTTCTCCTTATCTCTTTTCTCCCCCGACCCCACCGCTCAGTGTGCACGGCTCGTCCGCCTGCTTTGGCTTCAACTCCGAGCAGAGTTTCTATACTGACCCGCGAGGAGTTCAGTCAGGTGGTTGATGCTTCTTTCCAGGAAGGAGCTGGCGGCGGAGTCGGAGATCGCTGCTTCTCCCAGGTGAGTGGTGCGGTTGGTGCGCTGAACTCTCGAGCGAGTCCCTGAAGGCTCGGCGGCGGCGCTGCCGAAGCTCCCCGACTTTCTCCCAGAGGGCGGAGGGTGGCCGGCCGAAAGGAGCCGAAGCGCGAGCGGAAAGTGCCGAGGTGGCCCTGACAATGGGTGAAGGGGCGTGGAGGATCCTCCCTCGCCCTTGGTGCCTGTGTGAAGGAGCTCATCCGAGTTCTCCGCTGTAACCTGATCGCGCCACCAGCTCCTGCTCCTGCTCGCCGCGCCGGCGTTGCCTCCCTCGGCCAGGTGACAGGAAGCTCGCCAATACCTGATCCCCTGTAGGAGATCCTAATTCCTTTTACCCGAAGTAAGCACAGACAAAAAGGCCATTCCAGTGGGAATATACATTAGGCTTGCAAAAACACGGCTCTCGCCAGCAGAGCGGTTGATGCACCACTGTGGCTGCAAGGTTGAAATAATAATATGTTATGCAGGTGCAATGTGTCTTCTAAGGAACTGGCAGGGTCTGCCTCATCCTACTGCTCCAATTCTAACTTTTATTAAGCTAATCAGCAGCAGTGTGACAGATGACACACTCAAAAAGCCTGGCCTTTTAATCCCCATGAAACAAATAATGGATTAAAATTGGCAGAAGTTTGCTGGGACTATGGCTGTATTAGACACACAAGTTAAATGCTGTCTGACTTCCAATCAGTCACAGTTGGGATAGCTCAGTGGAGCATGAGACTCTTAATCTCAGGGTCATGGGTTTGAGCCCTACATTGGGAAAAATATTGCTGCATTGCAGGGATTTGGACTAGGTGACCCTCACGGTCCCTTCCAACTCTGTGGTACCTGACTCCCAATCAGTATTTGACACAAGTACTTATATTAGGGGTGGGATGTCAGAGTTTTGCATATCCTTTATGTGCACTAATAACAATGATTTCACTGTGGCGCCTTATGTAGCCAAAATGCTGCCAGCCATGCACAAAAGGGAGGTAACAGGTTTAGGAGAATTTTTGTACTTTTGCAGAAGCACAAAAAAGTTTCAGGAACAACGACTCTGGGTGTGGCATGGGGAAAGAACCCAGTGAATAATGAACAGCCACAAAACGCTGGCTGACTTTTGGAAGGAAGGGAATAGAACTGTATATCCTGGATGAGAGCATGACTTAACAGGCAGACTCGACACAGCATGCCCCACTTGTACATCTTAATTGATAATAGAGATAGGTTGAGTAGAGCCAGGTGGTAGAATTTTGTGGTGTAGCAATTACTGTTCTGAACTAGGACTGGGAAATCCAGGTTTAAATCCTTACTCAGCCACGGAGCTTGTTGGGTGATTTGGGACCAGTTGCATCTCTCAGCCTAACCTACTGCACAGGGGTTGCGAGAATGAAAGGGGCAAGGAGAACCTTGTGCCCCATCTTGAGCTCATTGGAGGAAAGATGAGATCATGGGTGTAACCAGGACTTTGGGGGGGGGCAGAACTGAGGTGATTGGTCAGCTAGTTAAGTATTTCTATTGTTTTACTTGATCTGGGGGGGGGGCAGGTGCCCCCCTTGACTATGCCCATGGATGGGATATAAAAGTACAGTGGTACTCGGGTTACATACGCTTTAGGTTACAGACTCCGCTAACCCAGAAATATTACCTCGGGTTAAGAACTTTTTTTCAGGATGAGAACAGAAATCATGCTCCTGCGGCGTGGCGGCAGCAGGAGGCCCCATTAGCTAAAGTGGTACTTCAAGTTATGAACAGTTTCAGGGCAAGAACAGACCTCCAGAACGTATTAAGTACTTAACCCAAGGTACCACTGTAATGGACTCTGCAGAACTGACTTCCTCAGCACTGAGAAGCAGCATCTGAATATCAGAAAGAAAAGTTGTAGTAGATTCATGAGTGAGGAAATATTAATTGGTTTGAGCTTGTGAGTTATGAGCATACTTAGTGAACAGTAGTTTTTGCTGAATAACTTGTGTGCTCTCCTATACTTCCTCCACTATTGCAAACATATGTTTATGTTAAGGAATTGTGTGGAAACTTGAAGAGATTAAAGCAGTTTGTTGGTTAATAGGCAGATGATTAATCAACAATACAATTGTTAATGTAAAATAAGCTGACAGAGCTAAGTGACAATTCTCATTTATGGGCAAGTAACATAATTAGCATGATGCATTCATTTAAAAATGTAGTCATTGATAGTGGCCTGTTCCAGGTGCAAGAGCTCCGATGCCACAGAGAGATTCAGGTTTCTTATACATTTCAGCTGAAGGAATTTACCTGTGTGCACATTCCTTTGCGTGTGTGCATCAGCGCTCCCTGTTGAAATTAATTCTAGATCAGACAGCTGCCTCATTGTAGCCGCTACATGAAGTAGCAATCCAGGTGATGAAGGAGCCTTGCGTCATTTTAATAGAAGGGACAAATGTACTGTAACATAACCATAGGGTATCATGTTAGGATAATCTAAAGTTATTAATGTGAAAATGTACCATCAGGCTAGCTGAAAAGAAAGAATGTGACTCCCCCTCATGGGGTTTTCTCAGGCTCCCTAGAGCTTTTATTTACATAGGCCCCCTCCATACACTAGTGTCATTATTCAACACAGATTCATGATTAGTGGGTTTTCCTGGCTGTAAAGTGAGCATTATTTTTCAGAAGGTTTCTTTTAGTGAGTTGTGTTTAAAATAGTAATAGTATTGGAACAATCATATGTGCTTTCAATGTGACCCTTTAATGTGGCACCACCTGTGCACTGGGACACCCTGCTTACTGACACTACACAGACCCTCACTATACTATTTAGAAATTTGCTGAAAGTGTTTTGTTTCAGCAAGCCTATCCAGACATTATGTTAGTTGTATCTGTTTTTAAAGTTTTATTAATTTTACATTTGGTTTTTTAATGATGGTTTTATGTATATTTGATTTGAAATGGTTGGTGGGTTTTAGTTATGCTTAATTTGTAATTTTATTTGTACACCACTTGAATAATTTTGTTGTGATCAAGTGGCCAATAAATTTTCTAAATAAATAAATAAAATTATGGACTGGCTGGTTACAAAGTTCCACTGCTGAGATTAGGGTGGACTGATTTAAATTTGTAAGAGGGGAAATCTATTGTATAAATCTTACATTTCCTAAGCAAATCATGTATGCTAATTGGTTGCTGTAGCAGGTAATTTGCTTGCCACTGAATAGAGCTTTTATACAACCTAAGTATAATCCAAAAACTTTGGACATATAATCCACATACTTTTTACGCTATAGAACTACATGCTTGGAAGCAAGACAAACAGACAATTGTGAAACAGGGCACTTTTTGTTTGGCTCTTTGTAATAATTAAATGCCCAGAACTTTCTAAAAATAGACATCGGGGCAAAAAATTGTTTGATAACAGGTTGAAAAGTTAGGGCATAACCCAGTCAAAGTGAGTTTAGTAAGACTAAAACATGTGCTCATATAACTGGACTGTTTGGCTGATTAGTAATAAATATTCAGAGTTTACTACAATATCACCTATGATATGTCAATGTGTAATTTTAAATGCTTTACCTCTGTCAATATTTTCTCATAGATAGAGCCATGCTAGCCTTTAACTCAAGCATTTGAAAGAGGTTCATTTATTCAGTTTTAAGATGGTTAAGTATTGGTTTTTTAATGTAGGTCAGATTTCACTTTAACAGTACAATCCTATGCATGTCTACTCAGAAATAAGTCTCATTGTCTTCAGTGGAACTTACTCCGAGGTAACTTGTTATAGGATTGCAGCCTAAAACATTTTTATTTTTTAAGGCTATGTAACTGATTTTTATGACATTTTAAAAATCACATATCTTAATCTAAAAGCACATATCTTAATCTAAAATCTAGTGGTTCTTTCCTCTCTCTTGAACTAAAAGAAAGCAATAGTCACAGAAAAATATTTCAAAAAGTAAGATGTGTTTAAGAGGGCAATCCTGTGCACACTCACTTTCTTATCCGTAATCAGGAACAGTGATCTTCTACTGCTTTTGAACTAATAGCTCCATATGTTGTTGTAAGTAGGTATTTCCCAACCCTTGAAAAGTTATTTTTTAAATTCCAAAAATGCTCAGTGACCCCTATAGTCTGTTATTGATTAACTCAAGTTATGCTGTGGTGAGGTTGGTTTAAGTGCCCAGTGCAAAAATGCTGACATGAGATGTTTGCATCTTAATAGCGGTAGCACTTACTGAGAGCTTTTGGGGATAAAGTCCTAAATAAATGTAAGTATCATTTTGCATATTTTCTTCACCCACATCTTGGAACATAATAGCACTGGATTTTTTCCATCAGCCCTTCTTAGTTATTTTTCTCTCTAAACATTTAAGCAGAAGTAGGGTTTTGTTTTGTTTTGTTTTTAAAAATGCTAGGAACACTTGTGTTGCCATTACTTATGGGCACTTCACAGATGACAGGTTAACTATAAAGAGGAATTCATTGTGCAGGAAGAAGAAAAAAGCCATGTCTTAAATCTGCTTTCGTAGTCCTGAAGGCATATGTTTGGAAGTAATGTTTCACAATATAGTTAGGGCATAATAAACATATATGGAATATGGACAGTGCCTCTTTCCAGGCTTGAAGGGTTGCTGCATCTAAGTTGAGATACACCAATTTATATTATTCAGTACAGCAGATTGTAGGATTTGTAGGATTAGTGCAGGTGGCACTGTTCATACAGGGCACACTGCACAAACTCTGCAATGTTCTACCTCATTAGCTCAGATTCTGCTTCCCATACAGTGCTGACCTAGCAGCATGGAAAGCCCCTAATTTATAACTCCTCTTGGGAAAGTAATTTGTCTTTCTACACTTTAGAAAGAGACTGTGGCTGCAACTATCTGCATGCTTACCTGCAAGGAAGCCACACTGAACAAAGTGGACTTAGTTCTAAATAAGCAATTGTGGGCAAATAGCTTGAAAGGGTCATGCAATCTTGCTGAAATATCACAGTGTAAGTGCATGTAGCAAAATAGGATGTAGAGTGATCAGGATATTGCTATTCATAACACTATGTCCCTCCCCTTGCCTGCAGAAACAAATTAAAGTATTCAAAGCAACTGTTGTTGTTGTATTTCTTTTTCTTTAAATCTCACCTTTTTCCCTGATTGGGACTAAAGACTGCTTACAGATAAAATGGGAACAATTAAAAAAAGGGGGGGGAACGACCCATAATCAAAAGCTAATTGAATGTAAGACAATTAAAACAATGTTTCTCTTTCTGTGTATAAATATACAGATCATTACAATAAAAACATCACGACACCAGCCCTTTCCTTAGAAACAGACAGTTCCCAAAAGCCTGTTGGAACAGGAAAATCATCACTTGCTGACAGAAGGACAGCAAAGTTTGCATTGTGCTGCTAAGATTACCATAATCTCAGCATAGGCCACTTTTGGAAAAGGAAATATGGGATAACTTGCAAATTAGCATACAAAAACCATTACTTGTGAATTTTGCAATGCGGTTCTACAGCCAAATAATGTGTTCAAGAATGCATATACTAGGGTAGTATGTGTAACTATATTGGTGAAAATAGCATACAAAATGCATTATTGTTAGGGGGAAATGCTGTGCAAAAATACAAGGAGACATTTGCACTAAAATGCTGAAGATACTTCGTGAAGACATTTTTACATAATTTTGCAAACTGATGTGCAAAACTGAACTTAAGGGTGGGGAAAATGTCTAAACCAGAGAAACTGAAATTGACATATTCACACATCCCTATGTGAAAGCAAGCGTGCTGATAAGCCCACTGTTTAAAATTGCTCTGTACTATTTAAGCAAGTAATGATCTTGTTTTGAGACAGAGGTTTGTTGGGACTTGAGTATATACCCTGAGCTGTATGTCTCAACGCCTTGCACATGTGCTGCATCAGGAAGATTGTGGGCAACATATGGCAGGCAGTCTCTCAAACAAAGATGTGCTCTCACAAGCCCACATTCCCAGCATGTTTGCATTCCTGTCTCAGTGACGTCTACGCTGGCTTGGTCATGTCCACAGAATGGAAGGTGGCAGGATCCTCAAGGAGGACATGCTCTGCTGGGAGCTGGTGTCAGGCACCAGGCCCATTGGCAGACCAAATCCGCATTACAAAGATGTCTGCAAACATGACATGAAGGCTGGCAACATCTCCCCACCATGTGGGGAATCCCTTGCAGACGACTGAAGTGCCTAGAGACAATCATAAAGGCAAATCATGCAAAGGCAAAGACCCCCAAAGTGGAGAGCTGCTTATCAGGGTCTGGAAACGTCATGGGGAGGTGCTCCCCTGTGACCCTGGTCAGTGAGGTGGTGCCTTCCTTACAGGCCTCTAGGATGCTTCCAGAGCCCTCTTGCTTCCTAGAGGCTGGTAAGGAAAGTGCCACCATGCTTTGGGAAGGTGGCACAAGGACTGGGGGGTGCTTCCAGAGCCCTTGCGTTACCTGCTCAATGCCTGGTAAATAAGGAAAAGCCATTGGGTGGGTTTCTTCCCGCTCTCCATTTATTTATTCGTCCCACCCACCCATGCAAAGCTGAAACCATGTAAGTAAAAGCAGCCTAAGTTGCGGGTTTACTGTGTTTCCCTTTCCTTCCTATAGAGTTTATATCCACTGGTCCTCTCCATTCCACTAGATTTCTGTTATGGTCACTATATCAATTCTGTCCTCCAAGACAAAGCACTCCAGTTTCTCCTCCTTGGCTCGTAGGCTTCTAACATTAGCATATAGACGTTTATGCACTGTGTCTCTCTTTGAGTGTCTTTAGCCTGCCATGCTTTGATCTCTCTGAGTTGCTATCCTGTGCCTGTGCTCTCCCAATGCCTTATTTACCATTAAAAAAAAGAAAAAGAAGATGATTCTGGGGGGCTTTCAACATTCTATCTAGCAATCTAAATTTTGCTTCCAGGACCTCTCAACTACATTTTTGCTTGTCTGGTGCCAACATTCACTTCTGACCCCTCCCCAGCATTATCTACCAGACGATCTAGATCAGGGGTTGTCAACCTGGTCCCTACCACCCACTAGTGGGCGTTTCAGGATTCTAGGTGGGCGGGAGGGGGTTCTAAATCCTCCTTCCATTGAGCACTGGTGGGCGGTAAGGAAATTTTACCATCAAGAAAGATGCATTAGTGGGTGATAGGTATAAAAAGATTGACTACTCCTGATCTAGATACTGTATTTTTCGCTTTATAGGACACACTTTTTCCCCTCCAAAAATGAAGGGGAAATGTTTGTGCGTCCTATGGAGCGAATGCAGGCTTTCACTGAAGCCTGGAGAGCGAGAGGGGTCAGTGTGCACCGACCCCTTTCGCTCTCCAGGCTTCAGGAAGCTATCCGGAAGCCTTTGGGGCGTGGTGGGAGTTCCCGCCGGGCTCCGAAGGCTTGCGTATAGCAGCCTGCAGCCTGAAGCCCGGGGAGTGCAGTGGGAGTTGGGCGCTCCCCGGGCTTCAGGCAGCTATCCACAAACCTTCGGAGCGCTCCGCAAGCTCCAGGAGCGGCCACAAGGCTGCACAACCTTGCCTCCGCTCCCGAACCTGTTCTGGGGGCTGGGGTCAGGGGAAGCTCGGGCTTCCCCCGCCCCAGCCCCGCGGCTAAAAACAAAGCCGCGCGCAGCCTCTCCCAACTGGAGAGGTTGTACATGGCTAAAGAGGAAGCCAAGACAGCCAGCGGGATGGATCCTGCTGGCTGTCTTGGCTTCTTTGCTCTTTGGGGCTGGGGGGGGGGATAATATTTTTTTTCTATATTTCCCCCCCTAAAAACTAGGTGCGCCCTATGGTTCGGTGCGCCCTATGGAGCGAAAAATACTGTACTTGCACATACTTCTTTAGGGGGTTTATCCTTGGAATGAGGCAATTGCTACTTATCCATGGGTCCCTTATATAAGGGATCATTTCTCTCTTCCTCAGAAATACATATTTCTAATCTGGCACAAATAATAATTTTGTTTTGAGTTATGGAAGACAAGCACTTTAATTTCCTTTTATCAGGTTGCTTGTCCGTATTGCTGAATGCCAATTCTATTCCAACAATTCCATCAGAATTGAACAGCTGTATAATTTAATGTTCTTGTTAAGAGACAGTGCCTTGAAGAGGAATTCATTTTCATCTCTACCAGGCATGCGAGACTATTTATCTGTGTTCTAACTTGTTTAATTGGCTCAATCTTAAACACAGCATTCCAGCTGTTGCCACCTTATAGCTTCAAAGGGGAACATACCCAAGATATTAATATCCAATCTAGCAGTTACTGTCTTATTGTCTGTTTCAATCTGAATCATGTTTTTACTAGTTACTAGAAACCCAGCCTTCCTTCTCTTCCCACCCCCATCCCTCCCAATTAACCGCTCTGAATGTTTTCATACTTCACTGTTCTGTATTCATCTTGATCTTGGAAGAAGATTGCTGAGACCCTGTTTTGTATTATGCTCCTAACAGTTCATTTGATCTTTGCTATTAGTTAAAGCTTAATCAACTATCATTCAGACATTGTAATGCTCACTAGAATACCACCTAGCACCCCTAAGCAAGAACTGGCTAAAAAATGAAACCAGTTTTGGTTAAACTTCTAAAAACATAATTTTAGCAACTTGATGGTCTGTGCAAAAAGCTTCAGAAAAACCCTATTATATTCCATGCACCAGTCTCATAGAAAGATTCTCCAGGCTTGGAAGGTGATTACTTGCTGCATAGTCTTGTCTTTCAGCTTTTATATTTTTGAAAAGGCCCTCATAGCAATTCTAATCAGACAGGGAACTAGGTTTTGTTGACTCTAGCCCACACAATGAACATTTGTAGCAAAGTGGGAAGTGCAATACTTGTGTAGCTGGAGCTTATAGATTAAAAATACTGCATGGGAAACAGTAAAATGATTGCATGGCTGCAGTCCCACCTAGTACACCTCTACCTGTGTTTCCCCTCCTGAAAACTGTGCCTTGGTGTGGCCAGGTAATTTCATTACAGAAGCACGCTATACTGCAGCACACACACACTTCTTTTAGAGCTGAATAGACACTCCAAAATTACAGCGCCATTCTTTAATACAGTCTTGGATTCTGCTTTATGACTTGGCTAATTATTGCTTTGCCAAGGATTTTTTTCCAATTAAGTTTGGGAATGTTTCTTCAAAGGATGCAACTGACCTCTGCTTTGCATGCAAAAGTCCCAGGTTCAATTCCTGGCATCTTCAGGGTTGGGAAAGACCCATCTGAAGCCTTGGAGAGTCATTATTACTTGGTGTAAACAATACTGACCTCAATGGACCAACTTTGTAGGCAACTTCCTCTTTTCCCACTTTGTCAGAAGCATCTACATCTTTTAAGCAATGGCAAAGTCTTCTTCGCTCCTACAAATGCCTTTAGATGAAATCAGTGCTTTTTTATGGGGGGACGCAGGGGTACACATACCCCTAAACATTTTGTGAATCTAATTTTGGCCTCATTGAGGGGCAGTATTTCAATATGAGTAGGAAAATGAGAGTACCGTACCCCTAAAGATTTTTTTAAAGAAAAAAAGCACTGGATGAAATAAAACTAAAGACAGCCCCCTTCATTTTTATATAGTTTGGAGCCTTTGAAATTAAAAGGACATTGGTTTTAGTATTGGAGCGTACAATGAAGTAGTGGCTCCATTAGGGAACCTGGAATGTGAGCAATGTTGTCCAAAGAAAGAAGGAAAGAGAAAAGATAGTAGGTGAAGATACTCAGTTACAGTGACTGGTGTACTACTTCTTTACATTAAAACAGTGAAAGTAATATGACCACCACTCTGATAGAAGGGAAGTATCCTGGTTACACCCAATGGCTGGCATAAGCACTCAAAATTCTTTCAATGACTCAGCATGGAAGTGAAACCACAACATTGCCATTGTAACCAGAACTGTCCATTATAACCATCTACTCTAGAAAGCTGGATCGTACTAGCTGCATTGCCTAGGGGTAAGTAGGTACATCTCTTTTCCTTCAGGGGCTCCTCTGAGGTGGCTAGCTTTATCAGATGGAGAAAACAACACAACACAACACATGAACAGCTCAGCCAGCAGGCAACCTGTTTCAAACACCAGTAAAAAGCATAAAAATCAATATGCTGCACAACAACCTGACAACAATTTAGAGCTTGAGAAACGTTTAATACATAGGTCAGGTTACCCAAGGTAGACTGAACTGCTACAAAGCTTATTCTTTTTTTTTTTACTACTATTTGCATTTATAGACTGCTTACTGTCCAAATATCTCAAGGCGCTACTATTTTTCTCCTACCTTTGCACACCTCTGTCTCTCTGCTTGCTGTTCTCATCAGCTAGCCCAACCCATGGTCCATTATGGGAAATCTCAAAAGCAACATGGCACATTAAAAAACAGAAAACAACCAGCTGTCTTTTTGGTAAAGGAACGTCTTGAGAGACCAATATTCTGATATTACAGGTCTCTGCAATGATGAAGAGAGTAACTGCTACTAATGTTATCTATCATTTATGAAGCAAGTCCATGCCTCTGTACTCCCTGTGTAGTGCAGTCTCCAAAACAGCTTAGTGTTGATGCAGGATTGTGCTGAAATAAACCCTGGTAGTTGAAATGGGGGTCAGAGATATGTGAACATAAGGATATGAAACAACAGTATTATTCTTTTAACAGCAAAAAATGTTATGACATTTCTAAGCCTGCTTCATCATATGTATGACAGCAGGCATATAAACTTAGACTGAAATATTGCAGCATATATCAAGTAACTTTCCAGTGAGACTTTATAAAAATATTTTCAGAAGAGGATCATCAAGGAGTGGGATAGTGGCACTATATTGATTCTGCATCTTATGTTTGCTAGAGGGTATATTTCATTGCAACTACTTTGAAAGCTCAGTAACCTGTTAATGATCCATTAATTTCAATACATTCAACCTGTAGAGCTATATTAATTAAAAGCTGTTATTGAGATAAACTATTTTGTTATTAGATATGCAAATACAGTGTAAGGTTTTGCTTAGAAAAGGCCCTTGCTGTGAAACTATGACTTGGAAAGGCTCATGGGTGCCACCTGCTGTCTGAATTTAAAATTACTTCCCAAATCTTACAGGAATTAATACGTGTCCTAGCGAGAATGCCTTGCTGTAACATGACGATTTCAGCCCTGCTACAATTTGAAGCCAAATAAGCACTTTCACTTAAAAACAAACAAACCAAACCCTACCAGCAGCAGTTAAGATTTCATCCTCTGTTAAAAACAGACAGGAGCAGGATGTATACCAGAAGACAAACATAATGTCAGGTTTCTCAGACTCCTTCACAGCATACATAACATATTAATCCAGAGAGATTTAATAGGAAACAGCTCGTTTTCAAAACCACACAACATTCCTGCAGTGACCACAGCAGTGCTGACTTAGAAAAGTGTTTTGTTTTTTAAAAAATGTAACTGGCAAGCTGGAACACAAAAGGTACTCCATACCATGTGACTAGGCAGGACGTCACACCTCCAATATATTTTAGAAAGTTGTGTGTTCTCTGTAGCTCAGTTGGTTAGAGCATAGTGCTGATAATGTCAAGGTTGCAAGTTTGATCCCTGTATGGGAAAGCTGCATATTCCTACATTGCAGGGGGTTGGATGATTTGGTCTACGATTCTACAAATTTTTAAGTCAGGTATGCAAAACTACAAGCTCCTGCTCCAGTTTAAGCCAGTTTAAGAGCCAGTGTGGTGTAGTGGTTAAGAGCGGTAGTCTCGTAATCTGGGGAACCGGGTTCGCGTCTCCGCTCCTCCACATGCAGCTGCTGGGTGACCTTGGGCCAGTCACACTTCTCTGAAGTCTCTCAGCCCCACTCACCTCACAGAGTGTTTGTTGTGGGGGAGGAAGGGAAAGGAGATTGTTAGCCGCTTTGAGACTCCTGAAGGGGAGTGAAAGGCGGGATATCAAATCCAAACTCTTCTTCTTCTTCTAAAACCAAGAATAATCCAAGAAAACAATAATCACATACTGGTTTTGCCCAACTAGGAACATTTATTAAAATTCAATTTCCGTGTAAGTTTCACGTTATGTGGTAGGAGATGGAATTAAAATTATATGTCATGTGGCTACTCAGTCCATAGTGGCTGCAGTCCAATAGAAAGACCATCATTTGTCATCACCATCAGACTATGGCATAAGTGAGAAGTATTTCTTCACCACTCACTTCCCAGAGTGTCACCAGTTGTAGTGCCAGGGGGAGTTTAAATGGCCTCCTGGTTAATGGTTTGGAGATTCCTTGTGCTGTTAACTAGTCCCTCTTCACTATTAATATACTAAGAGTACAACTGAAGATTTAAAAGAAGTGGGACAGTTTGCTGCAGCATCCGGGTTACTAAATGCAACATATCTGATTTCAAGACACCACATTTGATTGGATATATACTATTTATATTAGATGGTCTTAACACCAAAATGGACTGTTGAATTCCCTCCTGCTTATGGACCAGCATAGCTGCCTTTGAAAACCATAAAAAGCAAAGGCACTGTGGATTAAAAATAAATAAATCATGCAATAAAATTTGTGTTCTGGTTTCAACGTATTTCCATGCATCACATTTTAAGTACAAATGAGCTTGTCCTCCCAAGGCAAAATGAACTTCACATTAGCCTTGTTGATGAGCATTTTATGCAGCAATATAATATACAATGGATAGTAGTTCTTAAGTTAACTATTATAACCCCCAAGTCATTTGGGGAGATGAGCACCAATTTATGAGGGCTGCAAAGCCAAACTGTTCTTTCAACCCATCCAACAGGTGACCACACAAAGGTAGTAAGAGTGATATACATTTTTTTTATCTGATCAGCACTAGCTTAAAATGCAGGGATGTCATAATTGGGATCAGCTGGTTCAGTGATTGTAGCAGCAGCCCTCCCCCCTCCCATTCATTGACAAAACTTGGATTCCTTTAAAATTGTGTGCCTGACACTATACATTCATAAATGTTGCTTATGGTATTACCCTAATGCTCTATTTCCCCCTCAGCTTCTCAAGACTGATAACCTACACATATGCACCCCTCTTCACAGAAAAGGTTAAAGGAAAAAAAGTTGCAAAATGACTTTTGCTCACTACTGTACAATAAGCAATGGTATTTAAGAGAAAAGTTAGTTATTTAAAGACCAAGTTTTTCTTACAGTTAATAATTTTAAAAACGGCAAAATGTAAAGTTTCACTTAAGAACGTGATAATAAGAATGGTCTTTCCTTCTTTCTGGAGCTCTAGTGTGGTGCTTTTAGAAGCACTATTTGTTTATTTGATATTACTCAAGGGTTGCTAGACTGGTTTTAAATCATGGAACATTCATGCCTATTAACTGTTTTTCTCTACATAAGGCAAGAGCTTCCCTCCACAGAAAAGTTTATGACCTTATGTTCTGAGCATCTCATTTATCAGCAGGCATACTGCCCAGCATAACATTCCCACATCACACAGCAGTGTGTGTGTGACTTCTTGTCCACTTCTGCTCCACTGGAATACTGTAATCACTTTAGTTGGAATAATAATAATAATAATAATAATAATAATAATAATAATAATAATAAAAAACACTAACATCTCTTCCCTGTGTGGGGAATTATGGTTCAATTTGCTTAGAAAATGAGCAGTTACTCTGCTCTGGAATGCATTGCTGTGCATAATGCACAGGTGCAATCCAGCTGGTTAAATTTCTTTGGAAAATGCAGGTAAGATTCCCTACCATGAGATTTTCAGTCCTCTTAACATACACAGTGAAACTAGATTATATGCTCTGTTTTATTCTGAAAATGTCAGTTTTTGCTCCATTACCCACATTCTGCAACTGGAATAAATTGTGGATTGGGGAAAGTCAACGAATGGGTCCCTTCCAACTCTATAATTCTACAATTCTTTGAAGTGGGTGACACAAGGGTGAAGCAGCAGCAGGATATGGACAATGGGACCACAGACAAGAGCAAACTGAATGCAATTCACTCCAAAGTAAATCCGCATAGGAATTGGTTACTGGGCTGGTCACTTGTTATCTCCCATTCCCACAGAGGCATGTTCTACAAGAGGTGTATCAAACACTTTTTCAGTCTAAGAGATTAGAATGTTACTTCCTTTTTAAATGTGAAAGGGCAAATAAACATTCAGATGTAGTTTAAAATATGCTCCAGGAGAGTAGACACTTTTATGCCCAAATTCCAAACCTAGAAGTCATCAAAACAAGACAAGGACACTTTATTCATTCTGATAAGATCCCCTCAGTACAGCCAACATAACTATAAGCAGTTCTGTGGCTATCAAGCTGAGTTGCCATATTTTGAAGAGCAAAAAAGAGGACACATTTGCCGATTTCTACTTTTAACTATGGATCACTCTGATGACTCTAATTTTACATACTTATAAAAAAAGAGGATGTGTCCTGGGAAAAAGAGAGGACATATGGCAACCCTAAAAAGTTATCATCCCCCCCCCAAAAAGTTTTCTTTGAGAATGTCAGACACGTATTACACATGGGAGCACACAGTACTTATGCAAGGAGAAGTTTACAACTCTTTACACTGCTTCCAGAGTTGGTGGGTGGGTGTTGCAGGTTAATGGTGGGTATAAGTATAAATAAAAGCATACTGGATTAACTAATCCAGAATCAAGACTGCGCTGTTTCAATATTCAACATAGCTGTCTCAGATTAGAACTCCCAATAGTGGGAAGTCTACTCAGAAGTAACCCCTACTGCATTTGGTGTACACCAAGGGTTGTACCCTGCAAGGCCCACTTGAGAGGGCTGAAAACTAGAGGCACAGCGGTCACAAAATGGTGGTGCAGGGGCACAGCCAGTCACAAACCAGCATCAGCTGGTTGACATTGCTTACTACTGATAAATCCATTTTTCGAAATTGCTGACTTGTCATAGCCTTTTTCCTGCAGCAAGGAGTTCCACACCTTAACTTTCAAGTGAAGTACAGGCAGAATTTGCTTAAAGGGGTTTTCCATTCCAAACTCTAAATGCCTCTCAAAGTATCTCCTGAAATTTCACATTCAACTTGTACCTTACTTCCCCGCACTGACCCCCAGCAAAAAAACCTTACCAGTTTTATCCATCCCTCCTTCCTCATCCTTTTACATTCACTTATTCCGATAACTGCTTTCCTCGCTTACCTTTCTCTTTTTCTCTGTTTATTGATAACAACAAATAATATTAGCCTTTTATCTTATTTCTTTCAACTCCTCCTGGTCCTTTCCCCTCAGAGAAAGGAGACCTACCTACCTATCTTCTGTCCTTCTTGCTTTTCCATGTCCTTTGTGACTTGAGCACACGTGCGTGCGCGCATGCACACACCCACCCACCCACCAGAAACCCACAAAGGGGGCTGTGAAGGGGGGCTTCTTTTCCCCAGGTTGTACAAGCAGGAAAAATAAAATATTCAGTTATTCTAAAATTATATAAGAAAATAGGAAAACTAACATTTAAAAGCCAAGAAAAATAAGGAGGAAACAAACAGGAAGAAAGGAATCTTATATGGTATTGAAGAGTGATGTTAACTCAGGAAGTGTTGCAGGTGAATAAAACAAGGACAGGGGTAACATTCAATTACTAGGTTTCCCATAGGTTAAGACAGATTATGAAACACAATGCTTCCTTCAACCCATTTTGCCTCAAGTCCTGTTTAGATCTTGCCATTATTTTAATGTGCAGCCAAATCCATGTAGTTAACATCTTAGCTATGTTCATTACTGCTTGAACTCCAGAACAGTAAATGCCCTCCATCATGGGATAAACTGACTGCATGTTCCATAATTAGCGTCCTCAAACAAACAAGTGACAGTTCTCTGATGATTCAACACTTTCATAGTCCAGTATCCAAACACCACAAGCTTATTTCCAGCAGGGATCTAAATGAAAATCTGAACTTAACATTAAAACATGTGCTGGGATGGAGGAGCAGTTGCTAGTGTAGCTAAAGGAATTTATATCAAGCCTCTGGTATGTTCAGCTACAAAATATTCTAGTGAGTTAAGCAACATTCTAAGATCATGCATTCTTACCATGGCACAACACATAAAAAAACTGGTTTCCATGTAGTTTCTCCATGCAGACAGGTTTATGTAAAATATATAAACATTTTTCAATTTTGTTACAGATTGCATAAATATGGCATTTTTACTGTTGCATTTACAGCTGTGCAAACACAATTTGATTACAATCTCTGAAAAGTACTTTGCATCCCAGTGAAGCAATAAAAAATGCCCACAAAGAATTTAAATACCAAATTCACGTTTAAAATGTCTTCTCAGTAAAATCCACACATTTAAAATAGTTTTATTCATTTTATTTGTATATGTCAAAATACATTTTTTTTTGCAAAATAGTGGGTTTTGCAAGTAGTTTCATGCAGATGCAAGGTCTGCTCAATACTACCAATAAAATCAACGTAACACAGTAGCCATTCAGTTTTTAAAGAATAAATAACCTATATATAAAACACTAAAATATTAGATACACATTTAATCATTCACAGGCATCCAAAACTTGACCAAATATAATCCACAGTATGCCTAACAATTCAACAACACTATGCAGTGTGTTGCAGCCATTCAGATGGATATTTTCTCTGCTTGGTTTGTATTAGCTTAAGACCATGAAATATGTCCACCTTCAAACTTATGACTCATACAGACCTACTGTAACAAGATATCCCAGAACTATCCTTGTACCTTTAAAATCAAGAATCCTGAGCTTGGTAGTAAGAGCAAAACCTTACGTCTTCAAAAAACCTCCCTCCCCCCTCCCCAAATCACCCAACCCTATGAAGGGGACTCACGTCCTCCTTGCCCCAACAGTTGTTCTCTTTTGCCCACCCCAAAATGAAGTGAGTCCCATCCCCAAGAAGTAGGAAGTAGAACACAATGACCTTTTAAAATGAAGGGGTACAAATTCACATTTAATATAGTATACAATATAATCAATAATACAATAGCTACTACAAGCTTTACAATATACAATTTATTTTAATGGCTGAGCTGTTCAGTGGTTTTTAGGCAATAGTCTGTAGGCCAGAAGATGGTTATATTTAGTAGGTTTTAGTGAAAATATAAAAGCTGTTTGTTTTCTAACAAAAGCTATCTTCACTGGAGTACTTTTTAAAAGGCCACTGAAATGTATAAAATGGTCTGAACGTGGTGGTATCAACTTAGATGCCTCTTCACATGGCATTAGCAGTGCACGTAAATGAATAGGTTAGGGCTTTCAAATGACTTAAAGATTACTTTGGCTAGCACAACAGTTTCAGACAGCACTCAAACACAGATATGTGAAATGTAGTGAAGAAGTTATACTTAAGTTTTATTATGGGTGATCACTCAAATAAAAAATGGAAGGGGATAAAATATTGTTTTTAGTTTCAATTTTTTTGTAAAGACTGACTCCATACAAAGTAGAATTTCTAAATTTAAACCAAATGGACTTTGTTAAACACTACTGTGGAGCAGCCTATTTTGTTTTAACACACAATTGCAATAGGGAAATATATTCAAGCATGTCAAGTGGTGGTCTGAAAACTCCAAACAATATACATTAATATATACAGCATCACTTAGTACCTGCTAAAATGAATGTGATGGTTACAGTATCTAACAACTTGCACTACAAACCTTTCTCTTTTCTTTTAAAAAGTGACCAATAAAGGCAGAAGACAGGAGTTTTAAAATAACCAATCTACTTGCAACTGACTTTTAAAGCATCTTTTATAGGAAATAATGCATATTGCACAACAGTGAAAGCAAAGGTTCCACAAAACCTCTCTGTTTTGGGGTGGCTGGCTGGACAATACAGGCTTAGTTAGCTACATGTTGCATTTTTAAAGGGGTGTGTAAATGTAAAGCTGTGAAAATACTGTACAACAAAAAAATCTGGTATATGAATAATTAGAAGGAAACACACACAAATCCAAACTTAAGATGTAAGAGAGAAAAACTGCAGGATAGAAAAAAAAAAACCAGGAACCGTGACACAACAAAATAAAAGTAACTGTCTGTGGTAGCAGAAAGCTTTTTTTGATGCATGTGTTTATGTACAACTAAGGCTTACTGGTTAAATATCTGAGGCTTATCTGGCCTTGAACACTTTCCTTATATGCAGTAGCTGTAAACAAGATTTCTCAGTCATTATGTCTTCTCAGCAGCTGCTTTAACACATGAAACAATGATCTTGGTTAAAAAAACACACATACCCAGGTAAGAGGGCATTTGGCAGAATATCTGAAAATGACAGTCTCCAAGAAATCTTCCCAGACTTCCAGTGACTTCCATGCTATGGTCCACTGGAGATACTAATTATGTGCAATCCCATGATTTGCAGCTGGAGTAAACAATTTTATTTGGAAAGCTTGCTGATAACTCTGATCAAGGCCCCATTTTCATCTTTTAGCCTCTGGTTATCGGCCTTCAGGTCTGGTAGCATCTATCAGAGAAAAACAGAGAGTAAAGTGTGCAACGCTTGACAAATAACAATATACTAAATACAAAGTCTCTTCAAAGACAAATAGTCCTCCTTTCCTGCAAACGCCAAATGGTTTGTTTATTTAATACCATTTATAAACCAATTGATATTAAAATATTGCTAAGCAGGCTGGTGAATTGAATATGTGGCTATCTGTTTAGAACTCAAGGTCCATCCGCAGCAGCAACTTACTATTTTATAATCACTGAGAAGTGAAATATAAACCAAACCATATTTAGTCAAGTCACTCACATGGGGTAATGGAAGAAAAGGGTTTTTCACAGGTGCTCCTCTAGGTAGAATAAGCATGCATATATTTACTTAATTTGTAATTAGCTTTTTGTGGGGTACAGTTCACACAGCCCTGGGTATACATTAACTGAAGCAAGATTCACCAGACCTGGGCGCTGGAACCCATTTTGGATGTCCTGCCTCAGGTTTCAGAGTTGTAACAAAGAAAAGTGATTCAGAGAATGCGTAGAGAGCATTCTTCACAACTACACCCTTATCTCCAAACATTTGGGAGTAAGGGTGAGAGGGTGTCGAGAGAAGTGACAGTTATACCACAGGACTTCACTTCCAGACAGGTTTGAGCTCTGAGCATATCTTAGAAACTGACATGTCCACTATTGCAAAATCCAGCATGGACACAAAATTGTGTGTTTTGTTTTTGTTTTTTTAAAGAAGATAAGACAAGTAAGTTATAAGATATGCCTATATGTGGCATTTGTGCAAACCTGGCAATGTTACTGAAATAAATAGGTATTAAATGCTCACTTAACTGACAATCTGCTAAACCTCATCATGCCTTTTATTTCTAATCCCATTATATAGTCACTGCTTTGTTCCAAGTGGTATGATAATGCTCTTACCACACCTGCTATAAGTTTATGAAGTTTCAATATGCATCTAGTCAGCAGATAAATTATCATCTAAGTTTTAAAAAAGTCATCCTTATAGAACATTTTACTGCCACTCCACTCGGGAGCTGAAAAGCTTGTCTTTTAAATTTCCCCTTAGAAACCAGAAAAAATAGGCTCAACATCTTCCTGTGGAACCCATTATATTCCTTTGAAAAATACTGGTATGTTGGATTTAAAATGGGACAAGAAGCACTTGGAACGGCACAATACTATTTCTGCTCTTACTAAACTCTTGAAGGTAAGGGAAAGCTTCAATATCAAGTCCAATTCCTAATGAGGTAGGTACAATTGTAAGAGTGAAGAACAAAGAGAGCCAGGGTTTTGAGTATGGAGAAAGAATACAAGAGTTTAAATACTGTTTTCTTCTTTTTTGCACCATAGTTCCCCCAATATTTTTTACAGAACTAGAAAGGGCACAATGTGGGGAGCAGATGGATGAGAATGACTGGCACTGATGTGATGCCACAAGATCAACTGTTAAGTCCAGGGCACGAACAAGCATCTGGCCAGAAAACACACACACCGAAAGATGGAAAATTGCCTTTGCTTAACCAAGCACTTTCGACATGTGCCCTCAGAAATTGGAAGCCTGACACTCAGACCCACCATCTCTAACAAAAGAGATGTTGTCGAACTACAAAGACACTGTGTGGCTAATGGTCAGGAACGATGGGGGGCTGTAGCCCAACAACACCTGAAAAAAGTTGGCTTAGAGGCTTCTTCCTTTTGCCTATAACAGTTAGGAAGTAGAAGAGGATGAATGTAAACCCAGACAAGATGGAGGTACTATAGGCAGGCAATACTGGTACTCAGGTTCACCAGCAGCATTGTTTTCCTGAAGAAATCAAACATGGTCCAAGACATTGATGCCAGTGGCTGCAATCCTAACCCTCACTTATCTGGGAGCAAATCCCACTGACTTAAATAGGACTTACATCCAGGTTGGTTTACTGTAATGTACTTTATGTGAGGCTACCCTTAGAAGCTTCAATTGGCTCAGGATGCTGAGGGCAGACATTTGTTTGGGCCTGGCAGGACAGACCACATCAGGTCAGTTTTCTCAATGTCATTGGCTTCCAGGCAAAATTGACAGTGATCACTGTGACATCTAAAACCTAAATAGCCAAGCCTGGCCAAGGCAGCTCAGGAATTGTTGCCTCACATGAATTCTGCACTCCCTTTCTGAGTCCTTATTGCATTTCTATTGGCAAATAAACAAGAAAGGGGATGTTTTCAGCTGTGGTACCCTGACTATGGAACAATTTCCCCAAATAAATTGAACTGGCTCCACCTTAACCTGCTTTTAAATGGGTTCTTGTTTACACTTAATAATACATTTTCAATTTGGCTGTTGAATGATTTTCAGGATGCTTTTTAAAGCCCTTTGTTATTCTTAGGGTGGTTCTGGATTTTGTGCTTCATTTCTTATTTGTAAATGCCGTAAGTTTGAGATTTTTTTGTATTGAAAGGAGGATATAAATGGCAAAATAAATAAACAAAGGAAAAAGAGTTCTTGCAAGTCGCTCAAATAAGCAAGGTTACACCATGCATAATATTAAAATACTTTGTATTAAAATGCTTTGTATTATTTTTTTTTTGCAAAGCATCAAATGCCAAGTGTTAATAAACATATTCTTTGAAAAATCAAAACTGCATTTAAAATAAATTATTATACACGTGTGATCTGTTTGGATTGGGTCTTGATATGTATATGATCATATTCTAGAATGCATGAGGTATCTCTAATAAGGTACATTCACAATAGTCATTTTGATACTTGCTTAAAGTATTTTTCTTTAGGCAAGCCTATTCAGACATGTAGAAATTACATGTGTTTTATTTCTTTTTAGCTACTGTTGATTGCAAAGGTAAATTTTCAGTTTCACAGTAATGGGACTTAACTTTCAGCTATAAAAGCTCATACCTCCTCTATGGCATTGGCATGGCACATGTTAATCACTTGGAGGAAAATCTAGGCTCATATAAAAAAATTAATTCTGCTGTATTTACGAGCTGCCTCAAACAGTTAATGCAAAATATTGCAACTATCATTTCTTCTGTACTATTATTATTATCATTTCATCTGACACATTGTTATTCCAACCACTCACTAGAACTTGGTACTGATGGTTTTATTCAATTAAGTTTTACTCAGAGCAAACCCATTAAAATTAATGGAACTAAATTAGTCATGCTCATCAACTTCAATGGGTCTACTCTGATGGACCCCGAGTATACAACAATGTTAATTTTTTTTAAAAAAGTTTACTATGACAATTTGGGAAAGATAACACAACCCTGTGACATTTTCCACTTTAAGTAGTAAGCTGGTACCAGAGGTTTCCAATTAGCACAGATGAGTCTTATGTTTTTCAGTAAGTTTATATTCAGATGTAGTACTTAGCTTCCAGTGAAGTATCAATTCAACTATTCAGATTAGGGTTTAGTTTTTCAGCTCCTCAATATTCTAATACATATCCAAGGAACGGCGCATCTCTGAACTGTGGTAGGTAGTAAGGCCCGCAGATTAACATCAAAGTAATCTGCCAACACGGATGCATTCACCATATACATATGCCATGCTAAACCACAGCACAGCGTGATAAATGAATGTATCGCAATAAGCCTCAGGCTCAAGCACTCCATCCCTACCCTCTCCTCCCGCCGTGTGACTGGGAGGAAGTGTTTGGAAGCTTTTTGCTTCACTACAGTTTGCCATGTCATATGCCCCTGATAAACTGTGGTTAATAGAAACTACAGCTAGTTTCAAACAAGCCAGCTTCAAATCATAGTTTCTAAAGCTGGCTTATCTAACACTTGCCATAGTTAGGATTAATCAGTTCTTGGTCCAGACAACATGGAAAGCTGTGGCTATTCAGAAGAGGAAGTGAAAGTTTCTGAACTCCTTTGCAACTAAACAACATCAATATATCTGTTAGTAATAGGGTAAAATTGGAATACTGGGAACTGTATTTAAGCTGCACTTATAGTCAAGCAATAAGCCAGTCTTCAGACACACAAGCATTAATAGTGAGAGATGCAGGCCATAACACTCACTGAAAGTCAACACCTGCCCAGCTACAGAAAAAAGAAAAGGGGAAATTACAAGTCCACAGAATGTCGATGCCTGCAGGCACCTGACAGCTTGGTAACCACTCTGGTCAAGGCCCTATTCTCAGTCAGCAGTCGCTCATTTAAATGCCTCAAAGCCTGAACATGCTTTACTTGAAATGTATTCTGCAGGAATCAAAGAAACAGGAGCCAATGAGAGAAATGCAATTGTGGCATGTTGAAAAGGTATCACAGGTGAAGACAACTAAAAGAAAAAAGAAAGAGATGTAAAGATAATCCTTTCTTCAGCAGCAGATTGTTCTGTGTGAAACTAAGAAACTACCTAACTATATATAGGGAATCAGTGACTGTGCAAAGGCTGGTGCCAAATGTGTTGCTCTGCTTTCTTTTAGACCACATCAGTGGGCTGAGAGTGGGGGGTTGTCGTCTGGGCAGCCCAGGACCTCCATACACATTGCCCAGGCTTGAGCCCTGGAGAAGTCACTTTGGTGCAGCAAAAACAATGCAGGAAGCGCTGTGATTTGACTTCACCCCAGAGGGGCTGCTGGTAGCATTTCAAGCATTAAACAATCTGGGCCCAAATCCTTGTGTCCCTATATGACTACAGTGGAACTTCTGTTTTGAGTGTCTCAAAAGCCAAACGTTTCGGTTTTCTAATGCCAAAAACCTGGAAGTAATTGCTTCCGTTTTCATATGTGCCTCGGAAGTTGAATGTGTTTTCAAATTTTCTCAATGGATTTTGCCGACTACTCATTGCGCCTCAGTTTTCGAACGTTTTGGAAGTTGAACGGTCTTCCGGAATGGATTACATTAAAAAACTGAGGTTCCACTGTACTAAGATCCTCAGATGACTGAGGATTTTTTTTAAAAGGCAGGAAACAAGAGAGAGCTCACAGAATCCTTTTTGAAATTATACCTATATTGGTATCTGGACATCTATATGCTATAATTGCTGGTGGGTGCCATTTCAAGGCTGCTGAAATGACACAGAAACTAAGACAACTATCTGTCTTCTCAGTCTGGTTCTTCCCTGTCCAGGAGTGGGGAGGGAAGGAGAGCCTATCTGCCTTGTTATACTGAGGCTTCCTTTCTTATTAAGCCAATCAGCGTCTTTCCAATGGGGTGTAGGAAGAAAGTCATATTGTGCCTCAGGAATCAAACATGCCCATCTCTAATTTGCATGTACATATGTGGTGTGTTTGTGTGTGTGTGTGTGTGTGTGTGAGAGAGAGAGAGAGAGAGAGAGAGAGAGAGAGAGAGAGAGAGAAAGAGATATGGATGGAGAGAGAGATGGACAGACAGACAGCTTATTTCTTCATTAGGTCCCTGTGAATTAAAGGTTGGATAAGAGAGAGAAAAACCAAGTGATAGGTTTAGAAATTTTTGTGACCTTAACTTCACTCTGACTGTAGCCTAAAGGAAATACTACCCTTGATGCGAAGACTGTCTGATAGCAGAGGAACCTGTATTTTCACAAATCAAAAGTACTTCATTATTCAATTTAAAAATGTTTTGCCTATACTTTAAACACACACACTTGGGAAAAGTATAGCCATATTCAACCAATATAGGCTTTTGTTTTTTAATAGAACCGTATGTCTCAATAGTATCTGAACCAACTCAGACAATCTCAGGTAAAAGTCCTCTACTACTGTAAACAAAACTGTATGGCACAATATTCTATCCTTTACAAAAGCTGCATTCTATTAGACAGCTTTCGCATGAGCTGTGATTACATGGCTGACCATGTAATAAAAAGACATTGAAAATCAGAAGAATGTTATTCTGTAATTTGATGCACTCCTAATCAATACATAAAAATAAGAATGTGCACACTGTAACCTATAAACAATGCTACTGCCCTAAATGAAAATAGTTGAAGCACGCTTACTTTGAGTTCCTCTTCCATTTCAGATATCCGCCTTTCTAGAGCTCTTCTTTCCTACAGAAAACCATTTGCATTAATAACACAATTTGGATATATATTTTAAGCATCATCTCTGTAGAGCAATCTCAGATTTTGAAGATTAAACAACCATAAGCACAGTGAGGACAAGAAACTTGCGAGGCCAGTGATGTGTAAAAAAATACTTCGAATTTAAAATCAAGACAACAGAACTAATTTCGGTCAAATTCTACCAGTTAAATACATTCTTTATATAAAGTTGATCAGGCAATAGTTTTTGTAACATCAGTTGGGTATTACTCCTTTAACTGTATTTTGTGGTAGTTTAGCATACAAGAAACGCAGAAAAGATACCAACTGCCTTAAGGAAAAGGAAGCACAAAGCATTACGTTCCACAGACAGGCAAATGTTAGTTTGCATTCTGTACTACACCCAAGTAATACTAATCGTGTGTGTGTGTCCTAGTGCATATTCTGTTATCATTCATTGGACAACAGGTCTTAAAGCTAAAGTATTGCTTTGTGTTAAGACAATGCGGTGAGTCTCATTAAAAAGCAGCGGCTGTATCCAGTATCTGACATTCAAACATTTTCAAAGTGTGAAAGACAAAAGCAAATTGCTACAAAGTATACATTCAACAGTGTTATGCAAAACAAGCAGCATCAGCTGAGGTGTGTAAAACTTTGGTTAGATCATACCGCTGCGAGGATACTGACTCTTGTCGGTCACCTTTCAGATACAAACCATTTGAATTTAGTTTAATCATAGTTAAGTGAGTTCCTAAACATATTTTACCCAGTTTTAGCAATTAATTTCAAGAGCCTAGTACAGTCATAATTCATTTTGGTCAGTCTGTCATTCATTTAACTCTCTGTGATAAGAACCAAGTTTCGTTGAAAAAAAACAAAACTTCTTTACTTGTAGCAGTGCTCAGTTAAGTAACAGTGAGTTAACCGATTTAAGCCATTTCCACCAATCGTATATTTTTAAAAAGTTGCCAGACCAAATCCAGCGCGGAATTTTAAATTTAACTATTTGATTCTTATTGCTCTTATATCAATACATAAAGTGCATCCCTTGTGCACACACAGTCTGTCCAGAAATCTAATTGCCTAACTAAATTGTTGCAGTTTGTTCTTTTTTGCATACTGCTTTCCAATTCAAATTATTATTTTATAAGAATATTATATAAACCTAGAGGACCAAAAGCCCAGGAAAAAACTTACCCTTTTTTCCATTTCTAGCAGAGACCTATCAGCAAATCTTTCCTGCCTCTGAAATAGATAAGTGATCACACGCAATGTCACTCACAAGAAAAATAAAGGAGGTAAACAGACGTGGGGAAAATGCAATTTAGAGAAGTATTGTTGCATTACCAGTGGTGGGTAGAATCCAGACTAAATTTGACAGTGAAAACGACAGAACCAACTCATTTCTAAGGGAATTAACATCCACTATGTCTGAATCCAACCCAATATTTATTCATTTTTTTTCTGTAACATGAACTTCAAAGAGTGCCTGAAATTCATGGGCACTCTCAGATTCATAGGTTTGCTGAGTATAATCTCAACATGAAACCATAAATACTTTTTTGGGGGAAATAGAAGATAAAGAAAACTGTGAGGTAGGTGCCAGAAACATAGTTAATAGTATTCAACATCATATGCTATCCTTTAATAAATGGCTACTGATGATCTATACACAAATTTAATATAGATTTCTTGCAATGGAGATCAATGAACTACAGATACAAGGCCAGAGTTACATTTACTAATAATTTCAAATAACACTATAACACAGAATGTGGCCCATCTAGCTAATCAGATCATATCAGATCTCCAATGTGTCTGGAATGTCAGAGTGAACATGAATGAATACACTACAGGGTCTTTATAAGGATATGTGCACATTCAAGCCTCTCTGCCTGTTTTAGTACCGTATTTTTTGCCCTATAGGACGCACTTTTTCCCCTCCAAAAATAAAGGGGAAATGTGTGTGCGTCCTATGGGGCGAATGCAGGCTTTCGCTGAAGCGTGGAGAGCGAGAGGGGTCGGTGTGCACCAACCCCTCTCGCTCTCCAGGCTTCAGGAAGCTATCAGCAAGCCTGGGGAGCCCGCAGGAGTTCCCGCAGGGCTCCCTAGGCTGTGGATAGCAGCCTGCTGCCCGGAGCGCGGGGCGCGCCGAAGCAGAGCACCCCACGCTTCAGGCAGATATCCGCACCCTAGGGAGCTCTCTGCGCTTCGGGCAGATATCCGCGGCTGGGGGGGGAATTCCCCCCCTTTATTCCCCCCCAAAAAAAACTAGGTGCGTCCAATAGGGCAAAAAATACGGTAGTCATTAATCAGGTGGCTAGAGTAATCACTTAGCCTTTCCCATCCTGCTTCTAAACTTGTTTTCAGGAAGTTTCTGTCATCATATATCAATTTCAATTAATAGAAGTTGCTGCTCAAGGACAAACACACTGCTCCTTTTGAAGGTATAAGCTTAAAATCAGTCTCTATCAGCAGCAACTTCCTTACACTCCATGAACTCACCACCTTTTTACCCATATAAGTTAATGATTATTGTTCACTTCTATGAAGCAGTAATACTAGGGATAAAACTTGACACCTAACATTAGCTGTCCATTGAGAAGGGCCAGATGGTTTGCAGGGGGAAGACTTCCAACTCATCTCTACAATATCAAGGACACTGTCTTCCCATCATAATCTCATAAATTTTGAAGTCGTTTATGCAGCAATTAAAGCAGAAATGTTCAAGGGTTAAAGACTAGGCCTTGTTTGGACATAATGATAACTATGGTATAGTGTTGAATGAGCCTGCTATGCCTCCAGTTTTCACTTCCAGTTTTCACTAACCACAGTTTATCATCAAATCCAAACCTGGGCAAACAGCGGTTAGCATCAACCACAAGTCTATCGAAACAAGCCAACTTCAGGCCGTGGTTATTAAGAAAATAGCAAATTTCCCTAAACCATTCCTAACAGGTACCCGAGTGATCATTCTAAAGATTTCTGTGTCAAGACAGTGAATGAGCTAGATAATTTTACTCCAGATATTATAGTCCTACATTGCCCCCTTTTCTTCACATGGTAACATGTACTACTTCCTACGCCACCAGCTCCACAGATAAATTTATGTAACCAGATCCTATGCATATTTACGAAGAAGCAAGTTCCACAGTGTTCAATAGAGCTTATCCAAAGTGTGTGTTAAGAAAGTAAGAGACAGAGAGAGGGGAAGAAATTAACTCTGGATCAGAGGTTGAATAATGTGCTTTTTCAGGTCTTTCTTTCAGGTTCTCCCTGTTTTAAAGTAGACAACATTTGCTGAAGAACAGTAGTCTCTCTTGTATCTATTTTGCCTTCGTTATCTTTTGCTGTCTACAAAAAGAGCTGAGAGCCATAGTGAGGCCTGTTTACTTTGCTGCCCAAAGCTGGGATCCCAACTTGGGATTCTCTTGAGCATTTGGAGGACCCAAGGAATTGGGGTTGTAAAGAAGGATGAACTAATTACTCCCCAGCCCCTTTGTTTCACTCTCTTTACAATCCTAGGCCCTGCATCCACCAGAGGCAGAAGGATGCACAAATCAGTTTGGGCTCACTACCTCCTTCTCTGTGTCATGCCATTAGTGGGCTCTTAGCAACCCAAAACCATGGAGAGAAAGGCAGCAACAGCACAGCAACAATGATGAAAGGGGAGGAGAAAGCCAGGGCTGGCCTGCCTAGGCTTCAGGCGGCAGGTTGGGGACAGGTGGAAGGGGCAGCAGATCCACACACCAAGGACTGTGCCGCTCACCTCCTCCTCCTTAATATAAAATAACAATTTACAACTTTGCCCTATGCAAGTTGTGTATGAAATACCATTCTGCACACTTAAACCTTTAAAATGTATAAAAATTCTGCACTTCACATTTCATTTTTCTAGTTTGCCACCTCACTGCATGTTATTGCCTGAACTCCACCTAAGAGACTCAGATTCCATACACTTCCAAGAGCGCTGGTAAAGCCCAATAGAAACTTTCTAATATGTGAAACGTTCAATATTGATTTATATTTCTAATAGAACTTTTGTGCCAGGTTTATAACAAACAGAATTAAAGCATGACGTTTAAAAGGAACTATTAAAAAAGTGTGTTTCCATCTCTTTGGAAAATGCAAAGCTGATCCTTGGTGACACACATTTTACTGAACCTACATATGCTTTTTCTGTGGTGGCGCCTCATTTATGGAACTTCCTCCCTAGACATTGGACGATTGGCCAGCCTTCAAAATGGCTTTGGAGACCAATCTGTTCTGTTTAGCTTTTAACTATGATGTTTTTATTAAGGTTGCTGCTAGATTTCAGAGTATTACTAGATTTGTTACTAAATTTCCTGATAAAATATTTTTCAGGCCAGCAAAAATTTGAAGGATTCTCTAATTTGTACTTATTGCTCTGCCTGTTATTTTGGCATTTTATTGTTTGTAATCTGTTTTAAACTGTATTAGTGATTAGTGATTTTATTTGTTATATTTGTAAGCAGCCTAGAGAGGATATCATATAAGGCAGCGTGAAGATCCTTTGAAGAAATAAAATTGAGAGTTTAGAAATACAAACCTGAGTTGCCTTTTCCAACTGTAGTTTGAGATCCGTCAGTTCCATGTTGGTATCATGCAATTGTGCTTTCAATTTTTCATTTTCAGCTACAATCTGTTCATAAAGCTAAGAAATATGCAATACTTTTATAAATCATGCACTCCTTCAAACTTCTATCATAATTGCATTTATAAATTGATAATTGTAGAGACATAAAATTTAAAATAGGATTAGAAGGGCAGTAGGCAAGGAGCAACTGTTTAGATTTCTGGGTTCTGTGTATGGCTGGGCGATATATGGTTTTCAACATTGTGATATATCACCAGCTAAACACTGAGATATTCCAATATATCACAATGTCTGAAATAAGGATTTAGCCTAACTTCTATCCTCTAAGCTCTGGAAATCTCTAGCTTCGATTACTGCAATGTTTTATACGCAATGCTGCCTCTGAAGATAGTTCAAGAACTTCAGCTGGTGCAGAATTCCGCAACCAGGTTGCTCACTAGTGAAAGACGGCTTGAGTTTATTGCACTGATCCTGCACTGATTGCCAATTAGTTTTCAGGCTCAATTCAAAGTGCTGGTTTTGACTTATAAAGCCATAAGTGGTTCAGGACCACAATATCTCAAAGACCGCCTCTCCCCATAGGAACCAAGCTGGACCTTGCAATGATCAACTTTCTCCATGCACCACAGTCACCTCTCTCCATTCATGGAAGCAAGAGACATTATACTGGTTCAAGTACACATTCCAGTTAGGCAAAAGCACTAGAGAAGGGTGAAGGGCTGGTGAGGGGAGCATCCTAGGAAAGGGGTGTAGCCTAGAGAGGGTCCAATGGGTGACATAGGGTGGCCTTGTGGCTCACATTCAGCCCTGGGCCTGAGGTTTACCATCCCTGTTCTAAATGAGAAAGGAGGTGGGGTAAAGAGGCCATGCATTTGAAGTTGCATTACAAATAGCACCTTAACAATGGCCTCTATCACAATTTACCTCAAAACCAATACCATACAGCTTGAAATTGCATCTTATAGTCCCCAGAGTGTATGTATGCATATGATGTCAAACTGAATTAAGAGAACCCTACAGAATGACTTCACAAACTTGTAATAAAGTCATCTTGTTAACACACAACTCATGGGGTCAGATACCTTTTTAAAATCTGTTGTATCTTCTTTTTCTAGCTTGCTGGAATATGATTTGCGATCTTCCAAGTAACTGTATCCAGTCCGTCCTAGTACTGAATCGTAACGATCTCCTGATGATCCTGTGTCATATCTTCCAAAATAGAATAGAAGTTCAGTCTCTCACAGCTCTATTCAGAATTACAACAAACTATGGTCTGAGCTAGCTCTAATTTAGAAACTAAGTCACAGTGGCTTCATTTGCACATCAGAACTGCCTGCAGTTAATTGTTTGGCATGCTCACACAGGTGGCTCCTCCCCTAGCGCGAGAGACAAATCACAATCCCTGGTGTACTGTAATGTCTGAGCTTGGGATCATGATTTGTTCCACTCCAAACAAATCAGAATGTGAAGCCAATATTTGTTCTTAGCTTACCAAGGTGGGGATTGGGGCAACGAAACAAGCCTGATCCCTCATTCAGATATAATGATACATCAAAGATCATGGTTTGCTGTTTCTGCTGGCACTATGGAAGGAGCAAAGCCGCAGTGATTTTCATGTTCATGGGAAACTAATAATGATGGTTTACTGTGACATGCAAAACTGGGCCCTACATGCAAAACACAATTTATGCTATTTTTGCTTAGTTGTCTCCTCAAAGGGTTCCAAGATTCAATTTATAAACCACTTCACCTTGTTGTACCTCCAGCAACACAACCACAGATATGCTGCCTTGTTGCCATCAATCAGTAACGCTAAAAAGGGCAGCACAACTGTGAACATTCTTCTTTTTATTGGCCTCAGAGGGTGGAATGCCAACTATGACTTGTCAATTGGGACATTTCATTAACCTCATGGTTTCAACATTCTCAAACTATGATTTGTCAAATTTGAACATTGTGACCAACGATAGTTAAGCTCTGAAAATGATGATTTGACATGACATCTGAATTAAGTCACTGACATATTAATATTATAACTCAACTAAAGATACGGTGTGAATTCAAATAATGTATATGCAATCTTCCACTTCTCTCCATTTTATACAAAAGCAAACGTGAACTAGGGTATGATATTATCAGGGAACATCCTCCACTTGGGGACTTCCCAAAAGCTGAATCTTACAGATAAATGGTTAAAATCCCCTCAATTTAGGTGTGGCAAAGCATACAACCTTCATCATGTTTGTAACCAATGAATCATATTGCTTGGCTCTACTGGAACATTTTATAATCCTCAAGATGTCATGGTGCTGCCATGCTGACGGTCAACATGCTAGCATAATAGCAACTCTGTGGACATGTTGAAACTGGATGTAATCTTCTACAGTTTTGGTATTTATGGAGAACTGAGCTGTGGGAAGCTTCTTGCATCGCATCATTTGCAAAGTGCCTTTTTCCATAAAAGCATGCTTAACCTCTCATTTCATTAGCAACATTAAACAATTAAGAATGTTATACTTCACATCATAAGGAGAGCTAAACGTGAAGATTACACGTACCTTGAAATGCTTTCACCCTGAAGGAGGAAGAGGAAACAAATATTTTAAAAGACTGCACACCTATGTTTAACAAGCAAATTATTCACAGCTTACTAGACAATTAATGAGAATTTAAAGTAAGCTCAGCAATTAAAATAAAATGGACCATAAAATATACTGTATGGCAGAGGTGTGGAACCACCAGCCTACAGGTCCATTCAGGTCAGCTAGGGGTTCTAATTTGCCCTGGGAGGCCATTTCCCCCAAACCACACTCACCTGCCCCATCCCTGATGTCATATGTGACATCAGGTATATGGCAGGTAAAGGCGTGTCTGCTGTTACTTTGAAGTCCATTTCCAAGCCGTGTGTATTGAACGTATCTGCAAAACAGTCTTCAAAGGAAAGTTCTTTTCAAGTTGTCACCCAATGTCATAACAACATCAGGTGATTGACAGGTGGGTAGTACCACCCATGTGTCAGAACTGACACTTGGGATTGAGGGGAAGGAAGGATCTGGCCCACTGGTGGTATGCAGTTATCTACCCCTGCTGCATGGAATCATAGGCTAGAATCCAAATAGCTAACGTAAATACACCAAGGGATTGGGCGTGCCCAAAGGCATTTTGGACTTCTTTCTTTGAATAACAGACCTTCCAAGCCGAAGAGCATTTCAAAGACTTCTATGATTTCAAAAGTAATTTGCAACGCAGCTTAGGGAACTGCTGTTTGAGTGATACAAGCCCAAAGTCTCCATAGCCACATGAAAGTAACTGCATGTTTGGATCCTAGCAACAATTTGCAGAATCTTCACAAGAACACCAATATTAGAAATATAGACCCCATGTTATGACAAAGTTCTAAAGAGTTAATGATTCTGCCTTCCTGTTCTTTTCGTATTCTATGTATTCCAACTGCTCTCTCATTTTTCAGTGTGGACAGTCCACTATGTGGTGATTTTAAATAAACTTTGCACCATTCTTTTGTTTGAATGTATTTTGTAGGGTCCACTTAGAGCTCATTCAAGTGACACGTTCACATGAAACAGATAATGTTGGCATTATCACAGCAAAATGTATGCAATCTCAGTTAATGCACTATTACTGAATTTAAACAGGATGCAACACCTGTGGGAGTGTAGCTTTTGTAAAATATGGCACTCAAATGAGAATCAAAATGAAAGAGAACAGGGCAAAAGATACATGGAACAGCACTGCAATATGGAAACAACTTTGTGCGCTATGAAAGATAATCAACAGGTTACGTTTCTATGAAGGCCAAATAAAATTATCACATGATCTCTGAACTTAATGTTTTAACCCCAGAAGACACAATTTTCTTCACAGAACCTTGAATAAAATCGTAGCATGAGATTATGTCTTTTATGCAAGGAAAACAAAACAGAACAATTACCTGTGTTTCTTTTTTATTTGTTCCCTCTTCTGAATCAGATGGGTGTTCTTGTTCATTTTCATCACTCTGAGGGAGGAAACCCATTTAAAATTAGCATATATTTACATTCTGCCTCGGGACAGAACAACTTAGAAGGAGGGCTTCCTCCAAACAACACTTTCAGCCTTCAAACTGCTTCAAACAAGCAGATATAGTTTGTCAGTAACAAAATTCTATCCTAGTTGCTCACCACCATTCACACATTTATACTGGAATATAATCTATGTTTGTACTCTTCTAAAACAAAATTTCAACTATTTTTGTCCAATTCTTCAATTCTGGGACAACTTACTGTAATCAACTTAATTTTTTTAATAAAACAATAGACACTCCCTATAAATAGCAGATACACAGAATCTGTATTTTCAGATTTTATTGGGGCTATTGGGTTGTTGTTTTTATTTTTATTAGGTATTTTGTGGTTCTACATCTTGATTTTATTTTGTGAACTGCACTGAGACCACTGGGTATAGGCAGTATATAAATAACAACAACAACAACAATATACAAACAGCAATTTATGGGTGGCAAGTCCATATTAATGTTTAAGCAGTTAACTTACATACAAGAACTTTTACTTAACTACTTTACAGCATCTCATTGCAGCATCTCATTCATCTCACTGTTTCTGATTTAAAGTCACACACATAATCATCCAAGCCCTAATTAACAAAAACTCCTGCTTATCCAATGTATTATGAATTATGTATGCGTTACAATTAATGTCACACATTTTCCATATTACAGGGGGGTATAGTCAATGCTTGCATTGAGTAGACCCACTGAAATTTATAGCGATGACTACCTTGGGTTCATTACTTTCAATGTGTCTATCCTAAGTAGAACTTAGTTGGGTACTGATTTTACTTTAAGGTAATGACTAGTAACTGAATTCATTAATTGTCCAAAAAAGCTGTGATATCAGTGATGAAGAAGTCTGTTGTCTCGCTAATAAAAAAAAAATGTATATATTGTGGATGGGTTGGTGATTCATGAAACAGTTTCAATGTCTAGATCTGACAACTGGGTATAACCACCACACTTCTAAAATGAGATTGATAGCTGTGTTAAGCGTCAGATCAATAGCTTTAAAATACATGAATCTCACCTATGTCTGAAACATAAATCTGCAATATGAAAACAAAAACCCAATTTCCACAGTTTGTTTTATCAACTGTGTTGCCTGAGTTCATTGAATTCTCCCTGAACTGTTTCTAAATACAGATCTATATGCAATTTAAATGGGTTTTTACTTACATCCTGAGTCCAAAAAGAAACTCCTGTAGATCTTCGTTTTTCTCTTGGCCGTCGCCTTTCCCTTATTGATTTTGTCTGTGATTTATCTTCTTCTTTTTCTTCTTCTTTCTTCCCTGTTTCTATTTAAATAGCAATGCATTGAGGTTTTAATGAAGTCGTAAATATACTAATTTGCAACACATTACATTTCTGTTGTCATTCCTGAAGCAAGACATTCAGGATTCAAGTTTATGAAAATCCTAAAATGCTTTTGAGAATATGGTAAATGTAGATCACTTTTAACATGCCATTATTCTCTTTCTACATTGTTCCATCATTTCTAACTATAATATTTCATTGTAGTATTATATGGATTTAACCTTAAGAATCAAAGTCTAACACATATGCATACATTATGACATCTACAAACACATATTCATCAAAGCAACCAGAGCACACTTATTCAGGTAAGTATTTGTTTAGCCAGAAGCATCAAGAATTCAGCGTGCAACAGACTCTTTCAGAGAGATTTGTGTTCAAATTAGCTAGATTTGCTTTTCTTTGTATGGTAATGCATTTAATGAAATCCAGCAATTTTCAGACCATGGTAAGGTGCCACTTCTGTAAACTAAGATTTAAAGTAACATGTCAGAAAGATCAAAGTTTAACCTTTCAAACTGATTGTTCAGCTCCAAAATGCTTTTATTAACTTATACAAGAATTATTAAGCAGGGCTGCACAAGCATATAACATTCCTTTGCTATCATGCACTTTATCCATGTGTTTACCCTTGAATTAACATAAGAAATCACAAACATCCAGGTACTTGTTAATTCACTGCTCCAGTCTTCAGGGCTGAAAAATGAATCTATATTAAGGCAACACAATACTCAGCCTCACTCTAAACTTTTTCTTTTTTAAAGAAAGTTATTCCTATAACAATTCAAAATTAAAATTTAGAGCCCATGGAATTATGGGAACTGATGAGCAAGTTTAGATTTGATCTACAGAAAGCAATTTAAAAGTATAATTACTGAGGAATTGCTGAAATACTGATTTTAGGTAGCGATTCTGCAGGAGGATTCCCAACTGTTTTACCAATTACTTATCTAAGGTATACCAAACTTTCTTGAAGGGGGCAGTGGTTCATTTGATAACACCAACACAGAAAAAGAAAAAAAATAAGAGAAGCCTTACCTCTCTCATTTTCCTTTGCTCCACTTCTGGAGTAAGCAGAAGTTATACCTATAAGGCTGTTTGGTCTGTTTAGTTGGCTTGAAGAACTAGATGTGGCAACTGAAGAAGTTGATGAAGTAGTTGAAGGTGTAGTTCTATAGCGATGATATGGCTAGTCAACAGGGAGAAGTCCATATCAGTTTTGAAATATTAGGAAGCATAGAAATGCAGATTAAATCATTTTCATCAAGTAAGCTACCTCCTACAATTTCAGAATGGCCGCCTACCCTGCGCCGCATGAGTGGCAGTTGCGGCCCCTTGCAAGCTGCCCTTCATTCCCAGGGCAGTTGGGAGTCACAGCCCCAACAGCCAGCCATTGTAAATTCCCTGACTAGCTGCATTGCAGGGTGTGATAGCTCACCAAGAATAAAGCTTAAATTGCCCAATCATGGGCAGCCAATGGGGAAGAGTCTGGTCGGTGGACCTGAGTGTAGAAGTTCCCACTCTAATGCATTAACTGGGGATAAAATCCAAGTGTGCCAAGCATTCAAAGCACAGTTGGCCGATTCATGCCTGTGCAATAAGAGAAACATGAAATACCTCCTCTATGGTCCGTGTGTATCTTTGTCTATAATCATCATCTTTAGATTCAGATTCTTTCTTTTCTTCCTGTTTTTCTTTGTCCTGTTTTTCTTTTTCCTCCTTTTCTTTTTCTTCATTTTCTTGCTCTCTGGTTCGTGTACCACGACTTCTGCCAATAGTTTTTTCGGCTTCTTGAAGATCAGTCAGTGTTACCCCCTTTAGAAGAATTGCACCCCCCAAAAAGGATAACATGTCAAGTCTCCAGTATCTAATTTCACTTCTGCTGACATTCAAACAATAACTTATTACAGGTAAATGGTATTTTGTAAAAAAAAAAAAAAAAAAAAAAACCAAACCAAACCAAACCTGAGGCTACACTCCATTTCCTAATCTCATAGTTCATTCTTTCTTGTTTGTTTTGTCTTCATTTTTCATAGCATCTAAAAGCTTTTCCCTTGTATTTTTTAATGCTGTTTCAAAACAACTGGAAGGGACGGTATTTTATGTGATAAAAATAAATGGATGCTTAAAAAAAACTTTCCCCCTGATTGCATGCTTTGGGAAAAATATATTTTCCTAGCCCAGAACTAATTGTGTGCATGTGGATATGTAGATTACAGTCAGAATGCAAATACTTAACTTGCTTTTCTGAAGAGGAGCTGTATCTCTCTGTTGCACTAAAAAATAAATAAATGATAATACATGCCTCTGGGAAAGTTGTGTGAGGGTCCTGGAACACGCCTAGAGCCCAGTGAGGCACAGGGAAAGGCCTGTTCCAGACAGGCATTCAGGGATGGGGAGTTCTGGGGGTTTCTGGCTTCACATGATTTTGGGGTTACACATGAAACCCTGGAAACAAACCTCGCATAAGCTGCGAGTTGACTGTATATTATTACATACTTTCATTTTCGTATTTTCATTCTCTCTCTTCCTCTATGAACAGAAACCACCAATTCATAGGTATTGTACCGTCAGTGTATTGGACTAACACATATCCCCTAAATATAACATATAAGATCACTGTACCTGAGTGGATCTTCTGGACTGCCTTGCTTGCCTTGATCTAGCTTTTCTTTGGGATTCAGATTCTTCATCCCGAACTGGAGTGAGGTATGACCTGGAGTTAAAAGATTTGCTAGCTAGTAATCAATGTATAATGTAATTGCATTTTTTGAAAATAATTTGATAGAAAAAGGAGCAACCAAAGCCTCTCGGCTAAGTCACAAATAAATTAGGAAACTGAAGGTTTCAAACAATAACAAGGTTCTTTTGCGGCAACAAGATCACTGCTTGCGTTTTGGTGTAATTCTGCACTGCGCACATACAAGCTCTTCATATTCTGATAATACAATTACATTACAATATCAAGTCAGCACTTTAACCTAAGGATCAGCAACAGAAATACCCAGGATCAAACTGAGCCTTCTGAGAGGTATTACCAGCCACTTTCTAATACAGATGCAACAGTGCTTTTAATGAGTAACTGGCTATGGGATGTAGGTGTGGGAGGGCCCTGAATGGGAATCTTTATTATTCCCTCCAAATGGTACTCCGAGTAAACTAGTTGCAGGTGAACAATACTAGCAAATGTTTTTATTTACAACCAACTTGAAGTGTTGCTGCTTTGCAAAACTGGTTTTAAAAACATCATTTCATACTATTAGATCTCTCAACACTCAATCAAGCAAGGATTCCACGGCAATGGCCTAGTTTAGATGCAATGGGATACCATGATTCCCAATTACAAGAAGGTGTTGCAACAAGCTTGCTTCTCATCTCTCCTTTAACCATAAGAAACAACTGGACACTTCCTTCGGGTTTTTGAATAAACCATAGCTATGTTCAAACTCAGGAAACTGGTTCATTCTACATGTACTTACTTAACAAACCAGAACCCAATTGTGATTGTAGGTCAGGACTTGTTGAATCCAACCTGCTGGAACAGACTACCCTTTCCTGACTTTAAATTTAATGGGGGAAAGCCTGTCAGGGCACTAAGCTAAATAGTAAAAAGAGACCTCATTATTTATAAAGTAAACATTTCTCGAATTACCCCAAATACCACCTTCAAATTAATGTCTAACATAAGGAGAACACATCTTGATAGACATTAACAAAGTATTCAGCTCATCCAGAAAGCTTATGGTATGCACATTTCTGAACATTTTGCTGTGCCACTTTCTTTCATTTATTTTCTGCCCTGCTTTAGATGAGATATCTTAAAGATACCAGACACCCAAGTGTCACAAGTGTTAAGTATACTGCACTAACATACATACATAAATGCATTAAGCCTTACAGTTAGCTATTATGTTTATTCCTCATAACCTTTGCCTCAGCTATGACCATTTAAAGAAAGTGGGGAAATAGGAAGAGCAAACAAACACTCCTCAACATATTCTTAGCAGTAGGCAATTTTGTCATCCTAGGTTATTCTAAGCAGCCAACAAACTCACATAATCAAACACTGAACTCTGAATGAATAAATTGAACTACTTTGGGACCATGTAATAACTGCCACTATGTACAGTCATGGGAAAAAGAAAGTGCACCCTCCTTGAATTCTGTGGTTTTACATATCGGGACGTAATAGCAACCATTTGTTCTTTACCAGGCCTTAAAATTAGGTAAATACAACCTCGTATGAACAATAATTCATGACCCATTACAACGTGTCATGATTTATTTAAAAGAAATAAAGTCAAGATGGAGAAATCATGTGTGGAAAAACGAAGTACACCCTTACTGCTGCCATAGCAATGAAGAGGCTAAGTAGCAGACAGGGGCTGCTAATCATATGCCCTTGCTTATTTGAACAGCAGCAAGTGTGCCCACCTCTATAAAAGCTGGGGTTTGGGCAGTCTGTTGGTCTGGAGCATTCAGGTGTATTTTAACACAGTGCCAAGGAGGAAATATGACACCATGCTCTTGGAGAAGCAAGTGCTGCTGCCCATGAAACTCTGAAGGGTTCCAAGGCCATCTCCAACCAATGTTAAGTCCCTCATTCTACAGTGAGAAAGATTTTCAAAAGTGGAAAACATTCAATACAGTTTCCAATCATTTCAGGAGTGGACGTCCCAGCAAATTCACCCAAAGGTCAGATAGCGCAATGCTCAGAGAAATTGCAAAAACCCCAAGAGTTACATCTCAGGCTCTACAAGCCTCAGTTAGCATGTTAAATGTTCGTGACAATTCAATTAGAAAAAGACTGAACAAGCATGGATTGTTTGGAAGGGTTTCCAGGAGAAAGCCTCGTCTCTCTAAAAAGAACATAGCAACATGGCTTTGGTTTGCAAAGTTGCACCTGAACAAACCACTAGACTTCTGGAACAATGTCTTATGGACGGATGAGACCAAAGTGGAGATGTTTGGCCATAATGCACAGCGCCATGTTTAGCCATGTGTGGAAAACTACGTACACCTTACGATTCAATAGCTTGTAGAACCACCATGGTTAGTTTTTCCACACATGGCTTTTCCATTTTGGCTTTATTTCTGTTAAATAAATAATGACATGGCACAATATCATGTGTTGTTGTTCATCTGAAGTTGTATTTACCTAATCTCAAGACCTGCTAAGGAACAGATGATTGTTATTACATCTTCATATGTAAAACCACAGAATTCAAAGAGGAGGTAGGCACCTTCTGGGCAACACATTTTAAAAATCAAGATAATTTAGACCACCAACAGAAATCTAAATGTGTTATTTCATCCTGTGCAACACACATGCAAAACCTTGACACACTGGTGAGAGTGAAGAAAGAAACTGAATGCCTGAATTTTGAACTTCCTTGCTTTTTCAGCTCCTCTCAGGCTTTTTAACTATAGTATTTTTTTTAAAAAAACCCACACTTGTTGCAATAAAATTTAGTCATTACATACACCTTGCATTTAATCCTAGGTATATTATGCAACTTTTAATGAATAAAGTCGCCTGGTTCGCCAACTTTATTCCTATTATTTCCAGACACGATCCTTCTTCAAAGCATACAATGTGCATTGTGGCAATACTAGATTTGTCTTCCACATTAAATTGATCTTTAAAAGGAACTAAGAATGCAGTCTCAGAGCATTCATGTTTGTGTGCATTTATGCCAGAACAAACTAAGAACATTGCCACACCTTAAAAACATAATAGGTTAAAGGGCATGGGCTTTCAGAATAACAACCTACATCTTCAGATGAATGAAACAGGAAGATAAGCTGGTTTGTGTATATATACTTTGAAAAGGCCTAGGTTTATTCTAAATTCTGGTGTCTCCTCTTCTCCACACCAAAATATACATCCTCTTCTCTCCCTCCCTAGAATATTTTATGAGGTCAGTGGACAGGCAGGTTTGTTTGTTTGTTTGGCAAGATCAAATGGTCCCTAATATGACACTTTGGGCTGCTTTGACCATTCTTCAAAATAGAATACTTGGCCCTCTGTATCGAAGGCCACTTCCTAAAGAGATAGTGTGCGCCACTTTCTATATCTAGAGTACCTGATACATCTACTGACATGTATTTACAGGCATTACAGCAGCCTTTTTGCCTTCTTTATTTTTTTAAAAAAGCTTTTCTTATTTCTGAGAGGGGAAATGCACAGCAAGTTCAAACCATAGCATTTTCCTTAACACACAAAGTCACTTGGGAAGAAAGATGACAAAAGGGATTTGGGGCCCAAACGACACATTTCCACAGGAAAAACCAGAAAACATAAAAACAGCAATGTAGAAGAAAAGGTGCTCTCAGACACTGACATGGACAACTTGTTGCATTTACGTTTATCACGGTTTAAATACATATGGTGTTTCCATATTGACCAGAATCTTATATGTTTGGAAACAGTTCTTCCCATCTAAACAGCTGATAAATTCTTCTCACAATTCATGAAACTGAAAAACTTTTCTCAATTCTCTACAGATAAAGAACTGCTGTAAATGTGGAGACACTGAACATGCATACCACTCTTTACCTTAGTTGTTGTTGTTTTTTAAGTGGCATAGAACCATGGGAACTAGGTGAACAGGGAAGATGAAAAATGACTTCCCATTTTTAAAATTGTATTCCCTGTTTTATTGTATTTTTGATTTTTTGTTGGAAGCCACCCAGAGTAGCTGGGGAAACCCAGCCAGATGGGTGGGGTATAAATAATAAATTTTTGATGATGATGATGGTGATGATGATGATGATGATGATGATGGAAGCTGAGGATTGTCTACGTGTTTCCCATCACATATATTACATGTGGGCAAAATATCAACGTATCTACAATTGTATTAATGCATCTTTTGTGAGTAGGCATTTGTTCACCTCACACTAATGAATCACAGCACAAGTGAAGTATCATTCTCAGAACTTTTACACACCTGCGTCTCTCCCTGACCTCTGAAGTTGAGGACACAGTGCCAGAAGTAGTTGTAGTCAAGGCTGTGGTAGTCGCAGTATTTACAACTGATGGTGCAACAGGAACGGTCACTGCCGTAGGAACATTGTCTTTGTCTCTGTCAGTACTATCCTCAGCCCATAAACGATTTGAGGTACTATAGCATCATAGCAACAACACAAAAAGAGAAAAGGAAACAGCTAAACAATGAAAGCACTTTACTAAAACAGTGTGATACAAAGGGATGGATTTTTTCTTTTTTAAAATACAAATTTGAGACTGGTTTTGCTACAGAAGTATCTACATAGCTCCTGGGGAGCTTTACTAAAAGTAAAGCTTTGACTGTATTTTCACCCCATTCCTATATATTATTTTTTACCTGTTTACAGACATGCATAGCTATTGCTTTATAATGCAAGCTTCATTTTGAGCCAGATTACATACTGACCACAGGTAACAGCAAAAATGAAAAAAATCCAGAGCCCAGTACCTTCTACACAAAAATGCATGCACATACATAAAGCACACAGTGGACATAACACAAACGACATTGATGGTCCCACCTGCTTTGTATGCCTGCTGTTGCTGAACCCGTTGTAACCTTTGTAGCAGTGCTTGTGCTGGAAAGCAGGCTTTTCTGAAGACCAGCGGGGGAGGTAACTGTTGATACTGACGTAATACTTGGAATACTAGAACTAATCAAGTCATCTTGTCTTCTACCAAAGGAACCACTGAAAAGTCATTTGAATTTACAAAAATAAGCACTGTGTATTTATTAAGTTATAAATAACCACCCATTCTTCTACCAGTTTGATGGGCCCTCGATTTCCATTTACTGAATAGTTCCAGATATTTGTAAAAAAGGTAAGCATAATTACAAGAACTCTAATTTCCCTCTCATTTCCATAAAAAGACTACAAAGATTGTATACCCAATTTTAACATCATACCAATATATCTGCTTGCAGTCTTATGGCACACTTAATAGCACTGTGTTGTTGCTATTACAGCCCATCACTTACATACAGAAAATCTAATTGCTGATTAAAAGTATCATCAACTAAAATATATGAGCCAAACTGAGTCTTAGACATCACTTACTCACACCGAGCATGACCATCACTGAAGGGCAAGGATGCTGCCACAGTTGCTTCATGAACAGTTTGGCATTAAGAGGCAACAAGGAAGCTGTTCTAAGAACTGAAAGTGCAGCTTTTCTGGAAGCAAATAAGTGAGGAAGCTGTGACTAGCAGTCCTCATCCATTTGGGACTGGAAAGCACCAGAACCATATTTCCTCAAACACTGATTTCCTCTTTCAGCTGATGGCTTTGTAGTGTTTATCCAATTAAGGTATAATAATAAAACAGCTCTCGCCATTTTCAGGTAAATAGCTAATGTATAAAACCTTCTTTTAAGAACACAAATATTGCTGTCCTTTATATTACTATTTGAAAATGCAGACAGTATAAAATTCATTATGTACCACCATGTAGTTCTATAAAAATACCTGGAATTCTTTATACTTTTAACATCTACAAAACATACACTATTTACCTTCTTTGATAGGTTGTGTTTAGTGGTGAAGATCCTTCATTTGAGATATTTTTCTTTGCATCTTCTTCCCATTTTCTTCTTGTGTAAGAACCACTACCACGTATTAAACTGGCTGACGTATCCCTGTTTTCTTTCTCTTCAATGTCAGATGTACTGGCCAGCCGTCTTGGAATTGTAGGAGCAACATATGCAAGCCTAGTTCCTTTTGTATCTTTATCCTGCAAGAGAATTTTTTTTTACAAAGTTTACAAGTTTGACTTACGATTACGATTTTTGAAAGGTTAACTGCATGTGTAACCAACATGACCCCAATTTTAATTACACACACACACACACACACACACACACGCTCCCATCAATTTATGGGCCATATAGCGAAAAAGTATTAAAACAGGCACACTGTTTCTAGTTCATGCGTAAAAATAAGCATCTAGCAATAAATCTTCTAAAGGGAGGCTGCCACTTACGCTTTACATATTTTACTGTAAACAATGTCAAATAGAAACTTTGGCATTTGAGAAAACAAATAATTAGTTGTCAAACCTGAACTAAATTACACAGAGCCTAACACACATGACAGATAATTGTACAGAATTATGCTTCCTACACAAGTTGTGTGGAAAGTCTGGCCTTCCCATCACTGAACTACACTGAAAGTGATCTACTACAAAGAAAGAAAGAAAGTAGTTAAACCTTGTACACAGAGTAACCACACATTAGGAAGCATCTCCTATTTGAAGGATGGAAAAAATGCCACACCATTCTTGAAAGCACATCCTTTCCCCCCGGAAACTTTGCCCAAGGAACTAGATGAAAAATGCAGAAAGACATACAAAGATCACTGAACCCCTGTCTTTGATGAACGGAAATCTTTCATGGTACACCATATACCATCTACTAGTGCCTCTTAAGACTTCACCAGGAACTAGGCATATAAGTTCATGATTTGTCTTCACAGCTTTTAGGAGTAGAAACTTTATTCCATGATATGTGGAAGTCAGAATTTGGTAAGGAATTCATCATCTTCAGACACTGGTCTTTCTTTTTTTAAAAATAAAAAAACCATCACCATCCATAATTTAATTACGTCGTGTGTTCTGGAAAAAATGTTACCTTTTCTTTGTTGTCTAATGAAGAGGACAATCTAGGGCTTGAAGCTGATCGCATAACTCCTGTCGAATCCTTTTCTTTCTGTGTTTCTTTGCTAGCTGTAATCTCTGCCAGTGCCCCATAACTGCCAGTCTTTCGAAGACCTAGTCTCCATGAAGCAGGAGACTCATCTTTTCTCTCTTCTTCTTTGGGAGAAACCTTAGTTGAAGTTGGGAACTGTAAAACACAGGGTTGCTTTTCTGTAAGTCTTGTTCTTCCAAGTGTCCTCTGTGCAGTCAAACATTTGGAAGTGTACATACACAGGCCACAAAATGAGTAATTCCACAACTTTGACAGGAATGGAGTTTGTCTGTGCCCTTCTCGCTGACATATTTGCCCTTGTGAGCATGAACCATGGGGCTAATGTATTTCTCCGCAGTTCACATGAGATCACCACTGGTAGCAAACCACAAGTAATTTTTAAGACAAGTTGAGTTTCTATGCTAGAGAAGGAGGGTAGGATGTGCAACTGCACAGAGCACACTTGGAGAACAGGGATTACAGGCAAGCAACCCTGTTATCTCCTTCGTGATCTTTGTGAAGTCCCACATTTGACAAGCAAGTAAGCAACATTGTCTAGTACAGATTCATCCACATGGACTCTAGACTCGGGGAAAGCAGTAATGGGCCTTGGCATTGCTTCACTCCCTTCTTATTGAATTCCAACACTGCCCCAGATGCAAAGTCACTTTTGGTGTGTTTAGGTATTGGGGAAGAATGCTAGCCATTCATCTGAACAGCTCTCTTTTTACTTAGCTTTGTACTCTAACACAATGGTTGTCCATTGTGAAACATGGTTTAGAGCAACATGAACTTTGATTTCGCACAGCTGCTACAGAAATGCACCCTGAACCTTGCTGCTTACCACTGTGTTCTGTTCAGCAGTGACTAATATTCCTTGCAGAAATGTGCTCTGACCCAAAACCTAAGTTCCAGTAAGCCTCCTTCATGAATCCTTCATTAAATCTGCTAATGCCCAGGTTGTGGCCTTCCTCAAAATAGAGGCAAGGGAAGGAATTATCTTTACTACAAGGTATACACTTCTTAAAACCTGCCCTATCACCAAAAGTCATTTAATTTAAACTGTTAAATAAGATAGCAGGGGAAGGGGGGGTACTGGGAGAAAGATACAGAACCTGCCATGTCATCCAAGGTAACACAATGCAAAGCTTGCTAGCTGCAATATTTTGTGGCAGTTAAAGACATTCACCCAACCTCGGATCATGTAGATGAGGGCAAACATGGCTGCCAAGGTAGTAGGTACAAGCAAATGACTTCTGTCAAAGCCTAAGAATTTCTACATGGTGGCCTATGTTTGCTCACAGCAGAAAGTAGGACTATACAGAGGTCACAGAAGAAAGACACATTCTCAACCTCAGTATTTTTAATTCCAGAATTCCATGCTTCATGGTATATTTCAAAATGAAATTCCCTATAGATGTATATTGTATGTATGTGGAAAAGGAAGCAAGACCTCACACAATTTCCTGGGCAAGTTAATAAATTCCAAACACTTGGTAAATCAACTTTTCAAAGGTTAGCTTTGTAAACATTACACTATAAACTACAAATTAACAATGAGATGCAAAAGAGACACACCATTTAAAATCATGCAGCTACAGTGCCAATATTTGAATTAACACTTGTTATTTTGCAACCTGGAGGGGGAAACCACACACAGAGCCCTCACCAGAGACTTTTCACCTTTACTGGGAACAAGAATAATGCCAGTTTTACGTAAGCCCTGCCTCCATGATGCAGGATCTACAGAGTCCACCACAGGCATGATAGCAGGAAGAAAGTCATACTAAAGCCAATTGGACAAGACATATAAAAGAGATATAAAGATTGAACAAAAAAATATGTTGGCCTTTAATTTAAAATTCTACATGTTTTAATCCCTATTTACTTTTTACAGAACTGCAGTAAAAGCAGTCAGTTTTTTTCAGCACATATTCACAGAATTATAGCTATATATGAGCAGAGATGTGCAAAAGTCAGAGGAGGTCCTATCTTTGACCTTTGAACAGGGAAGCAGGAAATTCAAGAGGGATACAGCTCTAGCCCTTCGTATTTTTTCTCTTGTGAAAGAAAGCAGCATGGAGATTGGAAAGGAAGAGAGGGGTAAAGGCATATGCATTGGAGTGGAGAAGCAGAAGGAAAATGAAGAAAGGAAACAGATTGAAAGATAGGCAGTATGTTTCTTTTGCACCCATACTTTAGGCACCAGAACTCTTATCTATGCTTGTAATTTAAAAAGCATGAAAATTAGTACTTGTGCTTAAACGGGCGGACACACCTCTGTTCCATGACTACTTTCCTTGTTACTCCTTTACATGATTACTTTAAGACAGGGTGGGAGCAGAATCAGCTGTGCAGTACATGAGTAACCTCACAACTGTTTATACATTTTCTTACAGGCTTTCTTTCTCAAAAATCTCAGCCAGACACAGATTAGGGTACCGAGGAAAAGGACTTTCCGGTGGCAGGCTAGATAAGTATTTGTGGTCATTTATGAGAATGTACACATGTACATTAGGTAGGTAGGTAGGTAGTAGATTAGATAAATATATATAAAACCAATGGGCTATACTCAGTTTTTTATGAGTAGAAATCTGCTCTCACAGTGGGACTTTGCTACTCATGAAAAGCCTCTCCAGATGGTCACAGGATTTTCAGAAAGGGTCGTGGTGGAAAGTGGAAGCTGCCCAAAATCAGGTAGAGGCAGGTTGCCAAGTAGGAAGTTACTTGTATAAGCTACCTTCATCTGATTCTGGCCAAGTCCTCTTTCCTACTGCAGTCCTTCTCACCACATCCAAGGTGTTTTCCTGAGGGTCCCCCAAACAACTAGATTTTTGAGGGATTTTTATAAGTGGACTTTCCCTCAGACAGGACTGACTACAATTCCATAGTTGAAATAAAAACATAATTTTTTCACATTTAAAATGAAAATACAGGAAAATCTATCAATTTAGGTCAATGAGCATCTTGGCTTCTGTAAGAATATTACTCATTATATTGAATTGTGCTAGCATTCCTCTAATCACATATATGGTGGTGATTCATTCTTCCTCACTTTCACCTTAAGAGAACTGGTATTTCAGAGCAACTTGTAACTGCCTGTTACAGCCTCACAAGTCACTCATGCCATGCCTCCTCTTCCCTGCCAGCTCTACACTGCTGTCACTGTTTCAGAATTGGTCTTTCACAACAATATTGTAAACAGTTGTTACAGCACCAACACTCATCCATATCACGACACCTCATCCCACCAGCTCCACGCTGCTGCCACCACCTTCTCACACGATCAATGTTGGATTCTCCTAGACATTTGTCCAATCAAGAAAAAACAGCAGGGAAAGAAACATACAGCCTCCTCTGTGTTAAAAAGGTGGCTGCATGTACAAAGCTGCAGTCTTTCTTTAATGAAAGCAACCGGTTGAGTACTAAATTACAAGGCTCTTTTGGAAGATATACCTTCAGGGCTTTTTGATATGTTTTGTTTTTTTATCATCTATGCACACCTTTCTGTAGAAAGATACTCTACAAGGTGTTCCATAAAAATATCTATTGTGTGAATTTGTTCCTTGAAAGACTCCCTTATTCCTTACATACCTGGCAGGTCACTGCAGGGAGAACTTCTCCTGCAAGACCCAAATATCTCAGAAACCCACTCAACAGTAACTCAGAGCAGGGTTTTAAGTGTGGCTGCCCTTGTTCTGTGGAACAGCATTCTTGTCGAGATACGACAGGCGCTCACTATCTGTACTTTCTGGAAACAATCAGATGTTTTTGTTCCAACAAGCCTTCTCAGCTGGATAAACAGGTCTCTGCCACGGGTATCTATTTGGTTCCCCCCCCCCTTTTAATTCCTTTTTAATACTGTTTAAAATTGTTTTAGCTGCTTATATTGCATTCTCTACAGCACCTTGAGACATATATGGAAGGTGAATAATAAATTAATAAGAATGAATTTTAAAAATGATGTCTCAAATTCTTATTTGCAATTTACCTGAAAATATCAATTTGAGGCTTGGGGGGGGCATTAACTCATATCTAGTACTTGACCTGAAGGTGCATCTTAGGAGGAAAGCATTGCAGGTCTTAAAAAGAGAGAGCTCAAAATCACAGTGTAAAAAAAAAATAATACTCAGGCAACAAGTATTAAAACTAGATCTTTCTCTTGGGATAACACAACAAGCACAGGTATTTACTGACTGTTCCTCAAATGAAGCAAACTAAGAATTTTTGCAGAATTGACATCATCTCTATGTGTTCTAATACAGAAAGCTAACAAAGTAATTAAAAGTGACCAACTCTGTTTATTCTACATGAAGTTTGCCCTCTACATTTTAAACAACCTTGCTGACTAAGCCAAAAGGATGAAAACCACATTCGTTTGAACACACACACCAACTTCATGAACGGCTATATGTAGACTACAGTAAACTAAGGTGGTAAGGCCCCAATCTCAAGCAAAAAGAGGTGTACACAAAAAAAATGATGTTTTTATTAAGCCCAATGCATTTTAAAAAAACCCCTCTTCTTCAGGGAACTCTTGAACATCAAATCTGAGCCTGGTATCTGGAGTTACAACTTGCTCCCATTTCAAATGAACATGCCATGGATTATATCCAATAGGCCCCCTCTTTGATTGGAGGCTTTCACAAAAAGAGAATGAAGCAATTTTGCCAATTCCCATCACCTTCTATGCTGTTCCCACCCAACTGTCTGAAGCCGATTTGGGGGAAAGATGGAGGGGGGAATTGGAATTGGCAAAAATGACCTCCCCTCCCATCCGCTGAGGAAAGCTTCCGCTGGTCAAAATGCCTTCAGCAACACCACTGGATACAAGCCTATAATCTTATTTGGCTTAATATCTGAAACCTTGAGAGCCAGCGTCAGTCAGTGTAGGCAATACTGAGTTAGATGGGTCAATGATCTGACTCAATGTAAGGCAGCTTCCTATGCAACAGTTGATCAATCAAGGCATTTTAATACTGCAAAGAGTTCATGATATAATGTGTACACTTTACTCTTAACTAAACAACCGAAACAAACTGTTTTACCTTCTTAATGGGGGATGTAGGTGTCACTTGACCAGTAGTAACTGATGGTGTTGTCACAGCTATAGGAGCAGCTTGCACGTTGGTGGTATTTGAATTATTTGTTGTAGGTTTGTTCTTGTCTGTAAATAAATCATTTAGAGGATAAAGTAATTCAAAATCCATTTAAAGATAACTAGTACTTTTTACATTACAGAGGCCCATTCTGCACAATAAAGTTTACAGGCACCGGGGGTGGGGGGTGGGGTAGACACTGCCCAGAAGATACACCAAGTAACTTCAGGTTTTGTTCCAAACTATTTGAAAGTATACTTAAAGAGCACTAGTAGTTGGAGAAGATGATCAGGCTATGCATCTAACTACAGTGCTACCTAGGGTTAAGTACTTAATTCGTTCTGGAGGTCCGTTCTTAACCTGAAACTGTTCTTAACCTGAAGCACTACTTTAGCTAATGGGGCCTCCCGCTGCTGCCGTGCCGCCAGAGCACGATTTCTGTTCTCATCCTGATGCAAAGTTCTTAACCCGAGGTAATATTTCTGGGTTAGCGGAGTCTGTAACCTGAAGCGTATGTAACCAGGGGTACCACTGTACATTTGTTGTGGAACACTACTCAAAAATAAATCAATCAATCAGTGTTTTCCTGCTATGAGAACAGTAGCTCCATAGAAGAGCACTGAGAAGCATGGACTTGAAACAAAAAATTCCCAGCTATTTTAGTTTTAAAAATGTTTCTAGTCATTATGGCTATAGACAAAATTGTAAGGCTATGAGAATAAAAAAATCACATGAAATATACAAGAACTGAGAACCATGATTCCCCATCATCTCTGAACCTGGATACAATTTCATTAGCACCACTTAAGGCAGTACTAAATATATACCACAATGAAAATAGTTTTATAAAATCATTTTAAAATACAGAAAATCTCCTGCAATAAAAATGCTTACAAATTATGGGGACAATACTGTCTGACACCTTGTGCACATCCTCACAAGCCTAACATTGCATGCTGTAGAAGCAAGACTACCAGGGCTGGTGGGTGTTGACCATTTAGGAGCCTTCCTCCTTCTGTTTTATTAAAAATATTTTCACCCCATCTTTCCATTAAAAAAAATACACACTTGGCACATGGAAGGGAATGGATGTAGAGAGGGGCTGGAACTTCCCCAGTGTCTGTTTAAAAATACAGAGCTGTGTCTAAATAACTGTACTTTAATAACAGTTTCCCAAGAAAATGCAGTGGTGTGTTTGCTTTTTAGTATTTCTCCACTTCAACAAGGGAAATTTAAGCCCTTTTAACAGTCCAATGTTTATTTCTCAAATCACTCAAAGCTCCTTTCATTTAAATATTAAATTTAAATTCACACTACACAAAATATACACCAGAGCAGGCTCTACTCCACCTAGAATATTCCAGGTTCCAAAACATTTTATTGTGAATCCACCTTTAAATGAGTAAGAGGGAAAGGAGAAGGTACAAATTTGGAACACAAAGATTCAGCTCCAGGGAAAAGCCTAAGTTCTCTAGCATGCCAAATAAAGTATGATGAAAGCCTTGTTGATATTTAAAAACCTCTAAGTTTACATAAATTAATTCTTGTGTCACAGTCATATTTTCCTGGCACAAGACTGCATAGTAGCAACAAAGAAAACAGAGTAATGAGAGTCATATAACTCAAGAAATGCTGAAGTGATGAGTCTGAAACTTTTAAGCTGTTAGTGGAAGACATGCATATATATTAAATTGTGCTCCTCCAGCTTATAGCTGTTATTTAAGTGAGATAAATAGATCCCTTTTGATTCACTATTTTAAAATTAACCTTAAAATGTGTTTAAAAAAATCATGAGTATGAGGAAAAGGCAAGGAACAGGGGCGTTTCTAGACATCTGCATGGCTGAAATTGCATTGTCGTAGTGCTATTTAGCTTTCTGATGCAGAATCTGAGTTTTTCACAGCTAATTAGCACATTCTTGACATCTTCCAGATAAGATATAGATTTATTACATATTAATTCTAATAGATGTACTATGTGTGAGTTTGCTCTGTACAGTTTCTAGTTACTGTATTACCACGTTAAGGTTTCTGGACAAGCAAGTGACATAAAGATAGTTAATTTTGTTTAAAATGACGTATCTCGTGGTTTGCACATTAATGAATTTTATACTTGTCCCTAAATGACCTCCAAACTTGAAGAAGCATGAAGTAATGAGGAAGTAATCCAATGGTGAATTAAACTAAACTGAATTTAAAAGCAATTGTAGAGCAAAATTGTTGTTCTATAATACCTGTTTCTGCTTCAGATTCGGAGTCTTCTTCCTCATCTTCTTCACTAGAGCAACTGGACTCATCTTTCTTTCCTTCTTCCTCTTCATCAGCTTTTTCCTGCTCTAGAGACTCAATGTTTGATGCATTCTTATCTTGCTCAATGATCAAAGTCTCTTTACTGGAACAACATTGTTTTGAAGCATGAGATATTTATTGCATTATTGGCTTCAGAAAAAAAGATACCAGGGTGGGCTGTGACAGGAGCACAGATATGGACTCAGTGTTATTATGATAACTCCACTCCTTCCTATGTTTCTTCAGTACAGGTAACTTGCCTCTTACATGAGGGTTCAGTTCCAGGGCTCCATGTACATATGCAAAAATGAATAAAGACAAGAATCCCCAGGACACTTGAGTTAAGATAAATGAAAGAGGGTAAGGATTTGCTGAATTGATTATGTAAATGGGAATACAAAAAGGGGAGGTGTGAGGAGGTCAAGGAAACAAGCAAATGAGCTTAAATGTATCAAAAAATGAATTTGTTTTTAATTTTTTTTTACCTATCTGTTTTTTGTATCTTGTATTTTTCTTTCTTTTTTCTTTTTTATGTATTTTTTTTCATTTCTTCCTTTTTTATGCTTTCTTTTTATTCTGTAAACTTCTGTTTTTTGTAAAACCTTAATAAATATTTCAAAAAAAAAAAAAAAAAGAATCCCTAGGACACACTCCCTCACCGCAAGGTGGAGGGCTGTCTATCTGGCTTCCGGAAGGCGGTATGAGGGCTCTGCCTCCTGCTGCCTTCTCAAAGCCCAGTAAGCACTTGTCCAGCTTTGGGAAGAAGGTGGGAGGGCTCTAGGACCCTGCTAGAGCCCTTGTACTGCCTTCCCAAAGCCAGGTAAGTCTGGGATCACAGTTTTGCACAGGTGTGGGGGGGGGGATTAAATAAATGGCGGGTGGGTTTCCTCTGCTCTATTTATTTCCCCGTCCACCCATGCAAAGCTGTGATCAGTAAAATAAGTGTAAGACCAGTTACCTATACCTTCTCCAAGTAAACATGTAACCGTCTTCAACATTCACCCTACACAGAGTTTATTTTAACTAATCTACTTACTTTTTAAACGGTTTTTGAGATTGATTATTGTCCATGTTTGCTGTAGATTCAATAAGGGGTGATTTCTTCTCCTTTTTTTCACTATGAAGCTTTAAGAGATATGAAAAGATTCAATTAGATTTCTACAAGTGCTGATGCAAACACAAAAATATTTCAAGTCACCTGAAGCAGTATAACATAAAAAAGCATTTACAAGATTAAGATCTCAGGACAAATGTTAAGTGACAAATATTAAATAGCTATGTAATAAACTCCTTTAACATTTCAACATTGCTAACACGTTTTAAAGACGATTAATAATAACAGCTGTATTTGCACATCACACTAAACTATAGCTGCAGTTAACCTTTGTCTCCCCCTCCACATTACACATGTCTGGGGAAGATGACTTTGGAAGCTGTTACTTTCAGTTTTCTTTCCTGGCCATTTGCCATGTTTCCCGCACTCTGTACTCAGATTAATTCTAATTATTGTTAGTTTAAACAAGCCAGGCTCAGAAATGAAAATGGCTTTCTTGAAAATGACTGAAGTAAATGTTAAAACACAATTTGCTACACCAGATGACATAATTAAAAAATGGATAATTAAAGCCCAAAGTAGAAGCTACCTAAATTCTCCTTTCAGTAACTTGGGGGCGGGGGGTGGGGCGGGGCGGAGAGAACTCTTTAAGCTATGGCTCATGTGATATACAAATGTGGCCAATGTTTCAATCTTTGAACATTTCTGAATTAAAGCATCAGAAGCAAAATCCGCAATATCAAAGTAACCACATCATTTGATACAGTGTAAGGCTAGGTATACTGCATAAATTTCCTTTTCAGTAAGATTTCTCATTTACTGTGTTTTCTTCATCATAAAAATTAGCACAAGGACACAGAAATTGACTGTGTCCAGGTTTACAAAGAAACATCCTCAGTTCATTCACACTTCTGATAAAATATGGACTCAACCACTGAACATATGCCAACTATATTTTAAAAGGCCACCACCAGGACGTTTAGAACTACTCATCTGCACTTCCATGAATGGGAGCGCATGCAGGAGCAAAATTATGTCACAGTCACTGCTGCTTCCCATTCAAACTTTTAAGTCCCCGAGAGATGAACAGTTATTGCTAGGGATGCAGAACCATCACTTAACCTTCTTATTCGGAGGGAATTTTATAGCTGCTCATTAACAGCTCCAGTAGTGCTTCCCTTCTGATGTAAAGTAATTGTAGAATTTTAGTATGAGAATCCTCACGCTCAGAGTTCTGGTTACTACCTAACTCTCTGCATAGTGTGGGAGAGTGGTAATGGGAAAGAACATCAGTGCACTATTCATGTTTTAAAAAAATACCAAGCACCTATTCCATAAAGTGAAATACACATAAAATAAAGATTATGGTCTTTGGCTAAAACAAGACACTTATGAACTGAACATAAAATAAAGAATAGGCTTAGTGGTAGAGCACAATGCTTTGCATTCAGATAATCCCAAATTCAATCTTGGTATCTTCCATTAAATATCCTCAGCTTAAGACTCTGGTAGTCAGAGTAGACAATACCAGGCTAGACAAACCAATGATCTGATTAGTTTGTTCTCACAGTACTGAAAGAGCTCACCATATTTTGCTTCTTTTGAAGTTCTTCTAAATATCCTAAAATGTCTTCATCTGCTACATCAAATGCTGTCTGACCCTGCAGGAGAAATAAGCAACAAAATTAAATTATGGTACCATTAACTTGTCATACAGGAAGGGAGTATGCCACCAAGCTAAGCCCAACACAGATAATGGGCATGAAGTGTGCACTTCGGGGGCATGAAGGGAGAAGAGTTTAATGTGAAGACTGACTTTTATTATTTAGACAATCAGTCTAAAGTAGACCATCGCACTACATAGCAATTCCCTTCTTCTACAGTTACTAAATAATGGGAACCATGGGGACTGTTTCAATCAAAGGGCCACAAATACAGTCAGTTTCAAGGTGATCATTCTATTGGCATGTGTCAAAATTGTTCCTTTTGTGTGTGTCCTGCAAATGACTGTGAATTGGACATAGTTTCCAAGTCACAGGAAGTAACAGCTCCACATTAGTCCAGTATAAAGTAGACTGTCACTCCTGGTGATTCGGAAAATGTAATTTCTATTTAAATTCCTGTAGACGTTCAGGAAGTTAAAGAAGGGGAAATGATTTACTTAAAACACTTTGTTCATGTCCAGACACTGTGTTATAAAGAATTCTCCAAATGAGTAAAGGAGTAAGGCAAACATGTTAAGAGTTTTCTTGGCTACTGCTTGTTTCTCTTCTGTGTGAGAGCCTTAAGATAAAAGGTTACAGTGAGCAACTTTGAATTTAGATATACCTTTAAGATAGAGATCTTAAATAGAAAGTCATATGTTGGAAATAGTCCTCACTGAGTTAACTAGAGTGGAATACACTTTCTTTGCCTATCCCATATTTATTTAACCTTCTTGGGAAGAAAGTTATTCTTCTCGTTTCCCCTTTATACATCACATTATACTCTAATACAGTACAACTTACTAGGAAGTCTGCCAAATTTGCACACAACTTTCTTATGCCACACCTCTAGCAATGTTGTTGTAGCTCGTCACTCATCTTTCAACTCAATGCCTTACATCATACCTACTGCTTATGGTTGATTGGTTTTATCCAATGGTGGCATTGCCTCTGCAGAAATACTTCCACTCACACAAGGACAAGACAAGCGATTTTTGCCAATTCCTCAGCTGATCCCCCCCCCCCAAAAAAGCTGTTCTTGAAGATTTGCAACTATTTTATAATAGAAGGGACATGCCAAGGATTGCAATAGCAAGGGGGATTGGTAAAATCTTGGTGTCCCGAGGGGTGAGGGCAGTTTTATGATATAGTTCACAAATCATGAGTTCAAAGGAAAATAATTAGAGCTGCAACTCTTTAGCAAACCTTAGAAGCTTATTTGAGTCCCAGCCTTTAGAGATGTAAAACAGTTCCATTAACAAAATCTACTAGTTGAATAATGTCAAGACTGCTCATAGACAGATAAATCTCCTCAAAACTTAAATGCCACCCTCTCTCTCCCCTGAGTATGACAGCACTGTGATATGATATGAGTGTCTAAGCTTATTGCAAACTTTGTAATCGAGTGTAATACTTTTCAGAATAAATCTTCATAAAAAGTTTAAGATACAGCTCTTCTCTGTAAATTTGGCTGGAGTAGCAGTTCAGAAATACTTGTTTCCAAATAGGCCCATAGGGTGGGGAAACAAGATAGGAGATTTGGCAAGGGGCTGGAAAAGCTTCAACAAAAGGGAGAAGAAACCAGATGGTGCTTATAAGAATGAAAACAAGACAAGACATGCCATCAGAATTCATTCAAAAATCTAGCTCCACTTGAAACCTTCAGCCAACAGATCTTTTACTTTAGCCATTCAGTCCTTATATTCTTCCCTGTGCAATCACCTACATTTGTTTTAACACATTTTAACATAAAAATCATTGGGGAAAGATGTGTACTTTTGTATTTTAAAATCAGAACTACTCAAGATACAAAAAGGACTTTCTGGAATTATGCAGTTGTTTCCTGAACAGTATGTTCCCCTTAATGAAGTAAAAACGTGTGTGTTTAGTAACTGTACTTAAATGAACTGATTTCTTGCATTTTATTAAAGATTAAAAATTGGTTGCATTCACCCAGGCCTGTCCTTCCAAGTGGAATATATTAGATCACCTGAAGAGGCAAGCTACTACTAAATTTGGAGACATGCTAGGGTTTTTATTTATAAGCTAACTAAGATACGGAAAACATCTGGCCATGATAAAGAATGACTTCAGCCATACTGTATTCTCACACTGATACACAATACAGTCAGCAATTATGTAAGGACATTAAGAGCTGCATCACACAAAGCCCTATACAGCTTGGGTCACAAGTGTGTCTCCCAATGTCTCCCATCCTCAGCTTTAAGATCTGTGAAGGGGTGATTGAGAACTGTTTTTGTACATTATGGCTTTAACAGTAAATGCAATGATTCTAATACCCAATAACTCAAATTGTGTACAAACTGCTTTATAATTATAGCTAAACCATGATTTTAATAAGTACTTCAAACAATAGCGAACTAATAAAGTGAGTTTTTATTTCATTATTCTTTATAAAGTATTTTTAAATGATCTCACTGCAGCTCAGATGCACATCTGAACTGCCAATGGTCACATTAAGGTAATCCCTTGGTGAAATTCAAATATATTTTATATAGCAACTAAAAATAGTTCAAATTTCAAACCAGCATTTTCTTTTTAGGCAGCTAGGATCATTATAAATTAGTTTCACTTGTTTCTAAGATGTACAGCTAAGTAGCAATAGCAAATACAGAATTCATAACCCACTTTTAATCAATAGATCAGTAACAACACATTTTGACAAAGATTATGCAAAAGTCCTACCACTTTGTTGACAGTCTCCATATCGCACAAGTTTTCCACTAATATTCGACATGCTTCTTCTTTACCCCAATGAGCAGCCGCATGAAGTGGTGTCCAGCCATCATAATCTTTAATATTTACATCATAGCCAGCCTGTATTAAAAGCCTGAATAAATTTGATAAATTAAATTAAAAACAGCAAAACAACTGAAATAAAGTGCTATAAGAATTTTAAAAACTGAAGGATTTGCTGGCATTTTCAGAGCATTGAACCATGTGAAGGGTTTAATGAGCATAGAAATTGCATTACACTGGTACCTTGGTTCCCAAACAGCTTTGTTGTTGAACAAATCAGCTCTCGAACACCACAAACCCAGAGGTAAGTGTTCCGGTTTGCAAACATTTTTTGGAAGCCAAACGTCCAATGCGGCTTCTATGACTTCTGCTTGAGTGCAAGAAGCTCCTGCAGCCAACTGGACGCTGTACCTTGGTTTTTGAACAGTTTTAGGAGTCGAATGGACTCCCAGGACAGATTAAGTTCGAGAACGAAGGTACCACTGTATTTTCTCACATGGACCACCATATTGACTAAAAAGGTTGTACACAGTAAGACTTTAAAAAGTCACAATTTTAACATGTAGACCAAGGATCTGCAGAATAGTCTAAACTACAGAAATTTGTAACTACAAAGTGTGAATCTGCATTATAAATTAACTTACTTTAATACTTCTGTATACCCTTTAGCAGCAGCTACATGGAGTGCTGTGCCACCAGATTTTGCATGCCGAACATCATTTATATGACCACTGTTAAGCCACTGTCTTGCATCTCTAAGCATTATTCGTTCTTCTTCTTTACGAGCTGCCTCTATATCAACCCCTGAATGGAAAGAAATATTTTCATTTCTAAATATGTACATAAATTTTTATTCAAATGACATAAACACTGACACAAGATATCACAGGAGCCTCACCCAGCATTATGGAAGCTGACTGCAATAATCAGCCGCCTCTGCTCCACTTTGGAGGGAAAGAGAAATGAGGAAGGGCAATGGTACTCCTTCACCCACTGAACCATTTCAATACTGTATTACTTTTCATAAAACAGAATATATAATGCCTTGGCAGAGTCATGGGCTCAAAGTTCAGTGTGGAAACAGGAACAGTAGCCATGCATCAACATACATTTTAATATAGCAGAAAGCTAGCACGGAACTACAACAGGTACTCAAGTTGAGCCACCTAATGATTTCGCAGCATTCCTGGGATGTATGTGGTGTGGAAGAGAGGAAAGTAGGGGCAATGCCAGTCTGTGCCATACACTGCTGGAGGTGGCATTCCCCCCAGAAGAGTCAGGGCATCTCATGAGAAAAAGAAGACCTAGATTGGTTGGATCCTGTCCAGCAAACTGGTTGAGCCAAGACATTCAGCACAAAAGCAAAGCAAAACTGCAGAGAGACAAAGGTCATAAAAGGTAGTCTAGATGAGTATGATATTGGTGGGAGAAACAGGTAAAAAAACTTGTGTGGATTAGGACCTGGGAATTCCTTATTTCCACACTCTTCATTTCCAGAAGATACAGCTATCGTCTTCAGTGTTCTCTAGTTTCCATGGCTAGGCAGCAACTCTGAATGCACTGCCTGTGAAACTAAATCACAATATAACAGTTCTGGTGGTCTACTTTAGGGCATCTCCCCCACCCCTGGAATGGGAATTAGTTCCTTCACCTACATGAAAACCTCCCATGTCCAGCTCAGGTTAAATGGGAGGGCGAAATGTATTATAGATTCATTCATATTTAAAATTATCTAATGTTCAACCCTTCCATGTAGTGAAAAAAGCATGGCTATTATTTTCAAGCCACATCCCCCAATCAATTTATGCATGTAAATTGGCATAAGTTAATAACTAACTCCAAAAATTCATATATCCATGGTGCATTGAGAATCTCATATTTATTTATTTTAACATTTAGCATTGTTTAAGAATACAAGTTTAAGGTACAAAGTACATTCTAAGAATGGTCCACAGATGGCAATATTGCATCTCTAGCTCAGTGTTCAGTTTATTCCTTAAAAATGTTATTTGCTCTCTCTCAGGTACACTACAAAATCATTTTACATAAAGGTTGGTCGGGGGGGGGCAACTAATTAGCTACCTTTACAAGTTAATCAGCTGAAACGTTTTAGCTTAATTCTAAAATATATGGCTCAGCATGCATTTTAAAACATTTCAAAATTCTAATTCTCAGCATTTGTTAGCCTGCCAACAAGTATTGCTGTGTCACAAGCTCTGGGCACTTACCAACCTAGCATAATCAATCTTTAATGCTTAAAGATGGAAAGAAGAAAGAGTTTAGATACTGACCAGTGGCAAGTCAGTAAGTCAGCTATGCTACGGTTGCCATTATTTCTAGAAGTAAAATTCAGGACACAGAAGTTGGTGAGCTTTTGGGGAGGAATTGTTGAGCTTTCTTTAGGTAGTCAACCTCAAAATCCTGGACATTTTGCCTATTTTCCTAAATTCCCCCCGGATGCTATTTTCAGCAGTTAAATCCCAGACATGTCCGGGAAATTCCAGACATATGGCAAACCTAAGTTATGCAGTCAGTCCTTTAAAAATCCTCTCCAGACCCAGAAGACTGTAATAACCCAGTCATATCACTTTGGGGGCAAGATACTCAAGCAAGTGGCGGTTGTCTAATGTTAATCTCCCTTGCTTGAAACATATTATCTAGATTCATTTCAATCCTGTTTCAGGTCTGGATTTGGCACTTAAATTTCCCTGATGCATGCCCTCTGTCAAGAGACACAAATGGGGCTTTGATCATTCTCTTCAAACTTTTGGCAGCTTTTGATACCATCAACCAAGGAATCTTTCTGGACAGGAGACTGTGACTAGGAGGCATTGCTTCTATTTGTAAAGTCAATTCCAGAAGACAGCATTGTGGAAATTCTGCTCAACCTCATCATTGCTGCCACCACTGCATCCTTTTAGACATCCAAAGTGGCTGGGTGACTTCATCCAAAGATTCCAACACACAGGTGAAATTCCAATATGTTGCCATTAACATTCTGTCCCATATCAACACAACAGTCTGTATGCAAGCGCACATGCACAAACACAAAATGATGCAGAGTTGCTGTACTCGCTACTGTTTTTGACAGACTCTTGTCACTCGGATAGCTTCATTATCAGCCAACTAGTAGTGACCACATCCAGTGCTTGGAATGAACTAGCTCAAAAATCTCTGAACTACACCTAAAAGTAATCGGTGGGTGAAGAAGGTTGGCGATTCGAATCCCCACGACAGGGTGAGCTCCCGTTGTTCGGTCCCTGCTCCTGCCTACCTAGCAGTTCGAAAGCACGTCAAAGTGCAAGTAGATAAATAGGTACCGCTCCAGCGGGAAGGTAAATGGTGTTTCTGTGCGCTGCTCTGGTTCGCCAGAAGCGGCTTAGTCATGCTGGCCACATGACCTGGAAGCTGTATGCCGACTCCCTCAGCCAATAAAGCAAGATGAGCACCACAACCCTAGAGTTGTCCGCGACTGATCAGGGGTCCCTTTACCATATATATATATATATATATATATATATATATATATATATATACACACACACATACACACACACACACACACACACACATATATACATACACACACACAGTGGTGCCTCGCAAGACGAAATTAATTCGTTCCGCGAGTCTTTTCGTCTTGCGATGTTTTTCGTCTTGCGAAGCATGGTCCGTCGCAACTGCGCCTCTTCAAGCGGCTTTAGGAAAAAAGCGAACGAACTCGCAATATATATATATATATACACACACAATATATATATATATGTATATATACACACACGCAATACACACACACACACACACACATATATATATATATATATATATAGCAAATATGGAGGCAAGGCTCCAAGGCTTATTAGGGCAGATGCTGCTGTTGCCAATGGCAATTACTCAGTTAAATCACTGTTGCTAAGCAATCAAAAGAAAGGAATGTGAAGCATTTCCTGTATCTTTCCTACTGAAGAGATTTACTCTCTTCCAATGGGAGCAGCTTGCAGCAAGAAGCACAGGTACAGAAGCAAAGCAAATGATGCCTTGTGCATGGCTGTGTTGCTGACACAAATGAAACAAGTTAAGCCTCTTCTACGACTGAAATACAATTACATGCAAAGCTTTACCTGTGGCTATTCTGGCACACATCCTATTACTTGTGCCTAGCCCTTTTCTTTCTTTCTTTCTTTCTTTCTTTCTTTCTTTCTTTCTTTCTTTCTTACTTTTGGACCCTACACTCCAACACGGCTTCTATATATATTGCCCAAAGAGGATTTTTAAAACTTGGTTTTCAGGCTATGTGCATATATACATATTGCCTTTTCATTTTGCTTCATGAATATAACCAAGATGGCTGCTGCCTACATAAGTTCATCCCAATGAACTAACTCATGCTCAAGGTACCACAGCATTCTCGATCTTTTAACATGTTTTATGGGCAACCATACCTACAGTAAAACCTTTCATCTGGCTATTTTGAGGTCCAAACAACACTAAAACAATTCTGTCTCTAAAGACCCCATCGAGGTCCTGCATTGCTTAGTATTAATAACCTTTGTAAGTTCAAATGCATCCCACAAGCCTACTAATTCTATTTTATATCTATGATCATTTAAATGCTGACATTTCCTTTAAAAGGTCCTCATCTTTGCATTTCAGAGATCTTATTTTTATTTGTTAATTTTATTATATTTTTATCAGCAGAAATAATAAGTGCCCAATCTCCAAGAAGGGGCTGCTGTGTTACCATGCCTTGAGGTGACTATTCCTTGAGGTTGCTATTCACTGCGCAGGCCACTGCATTCTATTCTACCAGGCCTATTCTGTTCCACCAGGCCTACCAGGGAATCAATATTACACACCCACACACAGTGGTCTATTGATATTTGTTTTAATTTTCTTTTTGCTTTTAACTTGTTTTTAACTTTTTATTATTTTATTGTTTGGCTGTACATTTCTGATACAGTGGTATACAAATATTTTTAAATAAATAAAAATAAGTCCTTTCTTTGGTGATCATTCGTAGCTGTGTAAGATCGTCCTCCATGAACACGGTCTTATTGGTGTGTCTGTAAGTGACTGTGGAGGCCAATTCTGGATCCACACGCCCTTGCACAGTGGGAACATAGGTTTTCGGGCAGGAGTTGATCATAGTGAGGATTTGCCAAATGTGTCTTCCTCTTAGCTCATTTCTCCCTTTCATCCGGAGTTTGTGCTTCTTCAAAGTCCATGGTAAAGGCTATTCTCCAATTGGAGTGCTCGCAGTATAGTATAGACAGACATAGCTGCTCTGTCTGTCAAGGATCAGGACTATTACTATACTATTTATATTTACAGTGGTACCTCGGGTTACATACGCTTCAGGTTACATACGCTTCAGGTTACAGACTCCGGAACGAATTAAGTACTTAACCCAAGGTACCACTGTAGATACATATTTAATGCTCTTATAGAAAAACGGATCCACTAGGAACCCTTTTCTATCTTTCTATATTTACAATGATGTTTAGTCTTAATGAACTTGGTATTTGTAGATAGTCTGCAGAAAAACCCACCCACAGTGAATCAAAATGTTTCACTTAAAACAGATGCATGTATTAAGGCAGGTCACTGGGAGAAGGGATTTGGCAGTTATCTCCCCAAGAACAATCAGAAATTATTTATTGCGCAAGATGCTTTTAATAGCTTCAACAGTAAATGCTATATGTGCTATTGTTAATGCCACATGCATGTACAGAGGTAACTCGGTTTTTGAGCGCCTTGGAAGCCAAACATTTCAGAAGCTCAACACTGAAAACCTGGAAGTAAATGCTTCCATTTTTGAACGCGCCTTGGAGGTTGAACAGCTTCTGTTGCGTGTTTTTCAATTTTCTCCACTGAACTTACAGCCAGCCCATTGCACCTCGGTTTTCAAACGTTTCAGAAGTCAAACGGTCTTCCAGAGCAGATTACATTTGAGAACCGAGGTACCACTGTACTCTGTTACTTAAATTCCCTGGATTTAACAGTGCATATATTAAACATAGGGTCTTACAACCTGAAGCACAGTCTCAGCCCAGAACTCATCAACAAAAGTGCAGGGACATCCATTTATTAACTCTGATATCTCTGTTTAAGCACATTTGCTGACCAGCAGTGTTATAAAAGCAAAATGTGTACAAACACAAACATCTGAACCAACTATAGAAATCTAAAGGTGTACCTCACTTCCCATCCCTGTCTTGATTACAGAATACTTCATTTTGCCTCCCTTGGTGGACCAGCCATGAGAGAGCATGCATAGAATTCTTAAACCTGTTCTTCTAGATTGGCACTAGAAGCTCTCTGCTCAATTATCTATATGTCTTCTCAACGCAGACCTGAATGATTTATCAAAACATGTCAAGTCAATTCTCTGACTTTCAAATAAGATGGACATATTTCTACTCCTAATAATTATTCAGAAGCTACCAACAGCTGATTAGCAAAAAAGATTTGAGTAGTAATATTATCTTCAAGGGAGAAAAGATCAGAACTAAAGATTACCTAATACTTGATCACCTTATTCCACTGAAAAAATGATTAAATATATAGGTTTGACTCCTAGGACAGGCTAAAACAATTAAGTTTATGCCAGGAAAGCTTACTGTCTCTTCACCTATGCAGCCAGCTGCACCTCCCCACTAAAGCCTCTCCAGAGAGCAGAGGGGTGCTGAACCATTTGGGATAGGGTGGGAATTTTAATTCCATTAGCTTTGTTAAGTCAACTTATCTTAGAATTCATGTCACAAGATTCACTCTCACATTAAGATTTTATACAACCATAGCCAAAATATTGTATAGGCAAGTGGCTGATAACATTATGACGCCTATTTTTAAAAATGAACTATAATAAATTAATTCTGTTCTCTTTAAGATCTGAATTGTCTTCATCCTTAAAGCAATCACTAAGGCTACAAATTAGGTAAGGTAAAGGTAAAGGACTCATGGACGGTTAAGTCCAGTCACATTCGACTATGGGGTGAGCCAGATCTCACAGAAACACCATTTACCTTCCCACCACAGCAGTACCTATTTATCTACTTGTGCTTGTATGCTTTTGAATTGCTAGGTTGTCAGGAGCTGGGACAAAGCAACAGGAGCTCACCCCATCACGTGGATTCAAACTGCCAACCTTACGATCAGCAAGCTCAAGAAGTTCGGTGGTTTAGACCAGAGTGCCACCTTTACTAGACATTAGATAAGACATGGGACCTTACACAAGACATGCAACCTTACATTACTATAGTTCTGTATCTAGCCTAGAATAAATGACTAAACAACAACAACGCAAATATTTAATAAGTATGTTTGCTTCAGACATGAATCTTAGAAAGCTTGCAGAAAGCTTTAAACTTTAAAGCTTTAAACTAGTATTGGCACAAAAGAAATATTTTCTTTTACTTTTATCAAACATGAAAGACAAAAGCCCTCTGAATAGTCCTTTCATGATATATTTTACACAACGAAGGATTCTGATTTAGAACAGCAGTAGGCAATTTGAAATACTATGCATGACTTCCCCCCCAATGCATTAACCACTGAAAAACATTGTCTGCATTTTCTTGCACTGGAGCCACACTTGCATGTTAAGCAGCAAATGTTTTGACTATTTTATCAGCCTAGTTGAAAATGTATTCTGGTAATCTCCTTGCATTTCAGCATTACAGTACTCAAAGATGCCTTGCTGGAACCTGAAGATGTTCTTTCAATTATTGCTGATTACATACTAGCTAAATGTCAATCAGGTTTGATAAGATGGGAAGGGTTGAGAAGTTCCAGTTCTTTCTGCAAGTCCACAGCTCTACTAAATATCCTACCCTGCTCCCACCCAGCCACCCATTCAATGAAGTCACTGCCTCAGTTGAAACAAGAAGCTGAGCTAAAATTGCCTTCCCAAAGGTGTCCAAACCTAATTCTCCCCAAGTAAAACATTGCACCTAAGAACAATTCTCTTATTAGTCTGACTCACACCTGACAGAAACTTACAGAAAGTTTCCCATCTAGATACAAAGCACACTAGAACATACAACTTAAAATTTGACAATAAAGAAATAGAAATATGTCAATAATCAGATTTTAAAAAAACAAAACTTCGGCTGTAAAGTGAACTGAATGAAGTTGGATTTTAGGGGAAATATTTGCAGGAATGTTCTATTAAAGTCCTATACAAAACCTTTCCTTTCCCACTTCTTAGATAAATGCCCCAACATCTTGGTTTCTCTACCGGCAAACCAAGTTTAGGCCTGAGCTATCTCTGACCTCTACCACTTTTACAGCCTTACCTGGAAAAGGCACAAGTTGAATGTGGAACATTCTGCATTCAAAGCATGCTCTCCACTACCTTGCTAGGTTCTCCTCTTTCAATTCCCCTTTCAGCTCATTAAAAAGCTGCATTTTTAATAATGCAGCAGAAATTTCATCAAATGAAATTTTTAGATTTGTTCATCAATCTTACTCAGTTATAACTCTGGACACAATAAGAAAGGCCCTAGGGTCACATATCCATATAGTAGATCCTTAAGAACCTATGATCCTTCCTGCCTTCTTCATACAATTCCTTTAACCCCTTATAAATACATATACGCATGTGCACGCGCACACAGAGAGATTATTATACCTGATGAATTAATATCAAACGAATATGTAATTGTAATCACTTTCGGGGAGAAAAAACATAGCCGACAAGCATAGTTCCATATTTATAATATGGGAAGAATGTGTATAAAAAGTGCTGCTCAGACAAGAATTCAGCTCAGGAATCCCTTCAATGTCCATAATGAAGATTTATACTACTTCTGTTTAAGATTGTAGCAAAAATGGAGACACAGTTCATTCTACTTTCACTTTGTTACTTGCATCTTAAAATGCACAGATAATGCACAGATAATCCTCACTAACACTGATATTCATGAATATTCTCCCATACACCTGTAGTTTCCACTGAAGCCTGTTGTGGTGCTTGATCATACTGATTCACAGATATGAACACCAGCAATTGAGGCACACAGTGTTTTATTAGTCTGGCAGGACATTTTTTTCACAAAGGCATGCACATATGGCAAACTGCAAGACTGTCATAAACATAACATAAACTGCCTTCAATGTGGTCACTAAAACAACTGAAAGGCTCATCATATGCAAAAGTCTTTTAAAAGACAATGGGTGTTTCTATCATGCTCATTTTGGAAAACACATTTATGTTAGATTCAGTTCTTTTTCAGATGTAAACTCAAACCTAATCGGCACACTTAAATAAATGGCAAACCCTATAAAAATATATTGTCAACACATATTTTATTGAAAGTTCCATTTAATTTTCCAGAGACATAATTCTTCCTATTTCTACGGTGTATTTTCTTACATAACCAGGGGTTCTTAAATTCGTATTCAGAATTAATTATAGTTATATGGCATTTTTTTAATTGCATATGGTCAATCCGATGCAACATTTTGGTTTTAATACAGATTCTTTTTATGCTTTAATTTTTTATGCAGTAAACCTTTAAAATTACCTTGCCGGTTCACTTCATTTTGAAGCAACTCTTCCATTGCCTCTTCTTCAGCAATATCTAATGGAGTGTCCCCTTCACTATTTACAGCTCCTACATGTGCTCCTTGACTAATTAAATATCTGAAACAGAAGAAATAGCTTGTTGTTAATATGAAAGCACACCTTTTGATACAAGTACTAAATACATTTAAATATAAACCAAAGCCTCACACACACTAAAGGGATGGTCTCTGATAGCACCACCTTCAAATAACTTTTCCTAACGTGTTGTCAATCATACAAGTTCTTAATATTTTCTTTAAAAAACAACAGCTCTCCAAGTGCTTAGTTTCTAACAATAAGCTCCACATCAATTTTTGAATTATTTCAACTGGATATACTACAGTGGTACCTCGGTTTAAGAACAGTCCGTTTTAAGAACAATTTAGTTTACAAACTCTGCAAAACCGGAAGTAGTGCCTTGGTTTGAGAACTTTACCTCGGTCTAAGAACAGAATCTGAACAGTGGAAGGGCCTTATTGGGGAAAGTGTGCCTCAGTTTAAGAATGGTTTTGGTTTAAGAACGGACTTCCAGAATGGATTAAGTTTGTAAACCGAGGTACCACTGTACTTTAGTTGATCTACTTGGCATTTTCTGCTGCTGCCCCGTGTTATGGAATGCCCTTCATTCTGCTATACATGAAGCCGCAACCACCAGTTGTTTCAGCTATCTTGTAAAGACTTATTTGTTTGGGCCTCCTCCAACCCAAAAGAACAGAACCTGTTTTATGTATATGAATCTTCTTCCCATTTGTTTTTATATGCTTTTATGCTGCTGCTTTACTGGTTTTAAGATGAATTTTATATATTAAGAGAATTTCATAAGATTAAGTGATTTACCTCTTGCTGCCAGAAGGCCTTTTAACAGGACATGCCAAGAATGGAATCTGGTACCCTCTGCATGCAAATCAAGTGCTATATACCCTTCTCAACAATAAAAACTTAGACCAAGATCAAGTGCTGCGAAGAGATATGGCATCACAATGTAATGTAAAAATGTCTTCTTGGGCCAGATGGAAGAAAAGATATGTGATCATGTGATGGATAACAAACTAGACACTGAAGGGGGATGGGGTAAAGAGAGAAATAAAAAAGCCATGTCAGCAGTAGAAAATTGCCTTCAAAGCAGAGACAACTAGTTTGGAACACACCTCTTCACAGCAAAAGCAGCTCTTTAGTAATTAGCCTGTAATTTGTTGAAGTTGTATGCAGTTTTGTTTGCTCAGTTTCATGGCATTAGAATTACTTACACTGCTAATGCCAACTTCAGAACTAAGAGTAGAGAACAACCTACAACGAATTATTTCTGTGATGCTGCAAAACTGAGTAAACGGAACACATATATATGTGTAAGCAGAATGAAGGTAAACAAGTGAGCAATGGCACTGTGCCAAAATTTTCAAATGGCAGCTATATCCTCTCTTTCTAAATGAATCTAGAAGTGAATGATAGAAGTGAATTTCTTTCTATACCTACAGGCCAACTCACCTTAGAAACAAAGATGCCATTACTGAGCCACATACGGGGGGCTGATATGACCCCCTGACATGTTGACAAATGTGTGATGTGGCATCAACACCTATTCACGCATCAATTTTATCTTCTTTAGTTTTTTTCAAGGAAATACAAATGTATACAGACAAACAAGCAAGTGTCTGGGGGAATAATAGTTTTTCACTTGAAAGATGGGGGTTGTGGTACAGTAAATAGTCAAACCATCTATTACAACACAAAAAAAGAATGCAAAAGGTGCTGCATTGACCCCAATTCATCCAGAGAGTAAAATAAATGAATCTGTAACCTGTTTCAAGATCCTCTCTAAAGAGTAGTAAGAGGGATCTTTTATCCCTGATCTTAGCACTAAGCACCAAAGCACTGAGCTTGGAGATGAATCCCCCTGTCCGCTCTTTTATGAACATTGTCTTTTAAACTCTGAACATATCCTTGAGTGTTGGAGTGGGAAGAACTTGAATGGTGATGGAGGGGGTGGAAGGGAGGGCTGTCTGACGGCATGTCTGGTTAGCAGACATTGTGTGTGCTAAATGTGTGTGTGGCAGGTACATATGTGATTATATGCCACACCAATCAATCTTTATTGCAGTCAAAGACCAGACAGCAAGCACTAACCACAGCCACCATGGGCATGTGGTCACCAGACAGGTGGGAGACCATCACTGTGGCCCGGGGGGGGGGATTAGTCAACCCTGCCTTAGATGCCATTGCTTAAAGATCAGATAAGCACCATTTCAAGAAGTTAACCTTAAGGGATTATACATTTCAAGTAATCTTCCCTCTCCAGGAGCAAGCCATACATGACATGGGGTTTCTCAAAGTTCCTTGAAACATCAGCACATCACCTATGTCGGAAGTTAAACACAACAGAAGTATGTAGACTAAAACAACTATTAGGCAAAACATTCCCCCTGTAACGTCATCTCAGGGCCTTTCTGACTATAAGATCTATGATTTTTATTTTTATTTTGCTGACTATACTAAATTAAACTTTGAATATATTAAAATAGTAAGTACACAGTTTGGTATATTGAAATTAAATCTAATAATAAAAGATCTGCCCTAATATTGTTTTTGCCATTGGCATCCTTTCGTTGTTAAGAAATTGAAAAAATTGAAAAAGAAATTGAAAAAATTCCTTGGAGAATACAATTACTGGAAGGAATCAACTTGATTCCCTGTCTTTGTATATAAAAGAAAATAGCAACTTTTGTAAAATCTTCCAGGAGGTAATCCATAGTCACTGCAGGCATCTAGGTTACCGTATTTTTCGCTCTATAAGACACACCTGACCATAAGACGCACCTAGTTCTAGAGGAGAACAAGAAAAAAAATGTTCTCTCCCTCTCTGTGCAGCGCCCCTTCAGCGAAGCTGCAGGAGAAGTGGAGCCCCTTCCATTTCTCCTCCCGCTTTGCTGAAGGGGCGCTGCACAGAGACGGAAAGCTGCGCAGCGGCTCTCCAGCAAAGCGAAGTCAGAAGAGCAAGAGGCATCGGTGCGCACCAATCCCTCTTGGTCTCCTGGCTTCAGCGAAAGCCGTGCAGCCTGTATTTGCTCCATAAGACGCACACACATTTCCCCTTACTTTTTAGGAGGGGAAAGGTGCGTCTTATAGAGCAAAAAATATGGTATTTAAAAGTCTGTCATTATAGGAACCTGTGGTGTATCCACATTTAGAATACTATTTAAAGTTGAGGCTATTCTGTTTCCAGAATAGTATCAGAACTGGAAGTACTACAAAAAATTATTTACTATATTTAAACTGAGACTTCGTCATCTACATAAAATAACCTAAGTTGATAAATTATAAACATTGTGGAGACTAAAGTCCTCATGACAATTAAAAAAATTCACTGTGATATGAATAAAAGGTTTCTGTTATGACTGATCCTAAAAGTCTTCACAGATTATCATAACTGATTTCATCTTGTTTCTCTCAGCATCTCTTCTGTCAGCTTCATGTTAAGATGGCAGGTCATGAAATACATCAAGAGTCTGAGACAGCATATAATAAGCTTAGACAAGGGGAAGCCTTCCAGATGCCTTGGACTGCAATTCCCATCACTCCTAGTCAGCACAGTCAATGCTAAGGGACATTGGGAATTTTAGTCCAGAACGTCTAGATTGGCTCATCCTGGTTTAGACATAAAGAATATAAAGTCTATCAGAAGCTTGTTAATTTTAAGTAATATATAGAAAATTCATGTCCTGAGGCAATACCTATGAATTATAGACATTGGTGATAAAAACAAGCAGGAGGGAGTGGCTACTTCCATGAGGTATGACTTTTGAGATAATAAATAATAATAATAATAATAATAATAATAATAATAATAATAATAATAATTTTATTTATACCACACCCATCTGGCTGGGTTTCCTCAGCCACTCTGGGTGGTTCCCAGCAGAATAGTAAAAACACAATAAAAAAATTAAAAATTTCCCTAAACAGATGTCTTCCAAAAGTCAGATAACATCTGAAGGGAGGGCGCTACTACCAAGGAGGCCCTGTGCCTTCTAAATTCTCCGCAGAATATTCTCCACAAACTGTAAATTCTAATTTAAGAACCAGTTTTATAATCCACATTTTAAAAATCTAGTAAATAATAAGTCAATCTGTGATATTGCCAGTGTAAGTAATAAATAATGATTTTTTTGATCAAGTTACATTACTGGGCATTGTATCATTCACCATTGGCACTTCTGAAATATAGCAATTCTATACCCTTGGCCATACAGAAAATAGCTATAATGCTTTATACACTTAAAGTACCTAGACCTATATAATTATGTGTAACGGCATGTGAGGTGACCTTGATTTAAACAGTTGACATTTCTATATTTTTATTTAATGCCAGTAACTGGTTTTTGCAGTGCCATTCAATGGTACAAGGTGCTATTTACCAGAGATTGACATCGTGGAGACGAAGATGGTGACTTATCCTCTTAAGATGTTTGAGGAGTCAATATAAATTTATAATCATTTGAGACTTGTTACTTAACGCCTAGGACGCAGGTGGCGCTGTGGTCTAAACCACAGAACCTAGGGCTTGCCGATCAGAAGGTCGGCAGTTTGAATACCCGCGACGGGGTGAGCTCCTGTTGCTCAGTGCCAGCTCCTGCCCAACTCACAGTTCGAAAGCACGTCAAAGTGCAATTAGATAAATAGGTACCGCTCCGGCGGAAAGGTAAACAGCGTTTCCGTGCGCTGCTCTGGTTCGCCAGAAGCAGCTTAGTCATGCAGGCCACATGACCCAGAAGCTGTACGCTGGCTCTCTCGGCCAGTAAAGCGAGATGAGCGCAGCAATCCCAGAGTCGTTCGCGACTGGACCTAATGGTCAGGGGTCCCTTTACCTTTAATTAAAGCCTATTTTTAAAATAAATTTATTTCTTGTGACAATTTAACAGTTATAATTTAAATATGTTGTGTGTTTTCTTACTTGTCTAACCAGATAGTAATTTGCATTTCTGATGTTATGTAACTTGTCATTACTGATTATTTGTGTTTTATTTTCTGGAAAAAATAGCATTTATTTTAAACATATAAATTTTATTAGTGTTGCACTTAAAATACTGTACCATGTAGATATGCTTACTAAAGAATGTACTCTTGTAGCAGACCTGAGTCTTTTTTGTATTCCTTTTACTTTAAAAGCTACATTTCATACATTCACAACATAATTAGAATTCAAATTGATTGTAAATATATGGTTGGTGACAGGCTTAGTGATTAACGTGAGTCATTCACACTGAATTTTCCATTTCAAGTTTGGTGCAAAAAATGAAAGATTGGTATGAATTAACTGCATTGCCCCATTGAATTAAAGTATCTGTATAGTTTTTTGTTACTATCTGAACAGGTTTACCCATAAATAAACATGTATATTAACTAATTATATCATTTTCAATGCATTAAAATGAATATTCTCCTATTTTAAATAAAAATTCTCTAATATTCTCATTAATCGAGAATATTCTCGAGAATATTCTCCAAAAAATTATTCTTAAGAATTTAACATCACTAGTCAGAAGTCCCATTTTGTTCAGTAGGTCTAATTTCCAATATGTATGCCTAAGATTGCTGGCTTCGTTGCATGCACAGAGAGCCAAAATGCCTCACTTGTATGCTGATAAAGTTCAGCAGATGGTTCTCTTAAAAACAGTTTAAATCATTGTTACATTGGTGTGCACTAAGAAAATGCAAGTAGGAGCAGCAACAAATTGTTGCAGCAACTGTTAAACTTAACACAGGCTTTAAAATAAGGGAGAATAAAAATTGGAATAGGGAATGCTAGAAGTAGAAGTCATATCTTTATGTATTTAAATCCATTCTTTTCAAAGAAAAGCATACTGTACAAAGCTAAACTATCATCATCTATGGAGATCACTTGTAGCCGAGTAAGTTTGTCTTCCATGAACACAGTCTTAAGAACCACAGTGATTTCCTAATATTAAATGAGTAACAAGGTAAAAACAACAACCAGAAAATGCAATCTTATGAATACCTTGAGTGATCCAGTATTCTATAGTGTCATCCTAGTCAAAAAATATTCAGTGTGGGAGGCATCTCAAAATATGTTCTTAGATGTTATGCTCATTTCAACCTATTTAACATCTGAGACACAAGCAAATTAATCCATTGATAGTGTCCATTTTTTATTGACCTTAAGAAGCCACTGAATTAAAAAGCAAAGTACAGGAAAAGGAAGTGACTATTAAAACAATGAATGATGGTCAGACTGTCATCACCACTACCATAACAAACTATGGCTGCCAATCCCCTAGACTTTTGTTTCCCAGCCAATACTTAATCATGGAGTATCTATGATAGTCCGCCCCATCAGGTCACTAGCATCAACAGCACCAGAAACTGAGGCCCAGAATATCTGTTCAGCACATATCCAATACAAGCTGTTTTTCAACATTAGAAAAAGTATGGTTTCTCAATTCATATGTATGCAAAGCAAATACAGCACTAAATAACATCTGTTTCAGGAATGTCATACCTCCTTTCATGAGCTGAATACCAAATTGGAAATAGAACTATGAAGGAAAGCACAAACAGAACATGACACTAGGCTAGTTACTTTCTTAATTTTACCTACAGGAGAAAAAACATCCCATAAAAGACAGAACAAGACCAAAGTAAGTACTGTGGTACCTCTGGTTACGAACTTAATTTGTTCCGGAGGTCCGTTCTTAAGCTGAAACCATTCTTATCCTGAGGTGCGCTTTTGCTAATGGGGCCTCCTGCTGTGCGCACACCTCTAGCACGGGATTTCCGTTCGCATCCTGGGGCAAAGTTCGCAACCAGGAGCAGCTACTTCCGGGTTAGCGGAGCTCGTAACCTGAAGCGTTCGTAACCATAAGTGTTCGTAATAAGAGGTACCACTGTAGTTATACTATACCAAAGCAAGGGGAAAACCTGTCTGAAGCTGAGGATTTCTGCTCCATTCCCCACTAAATAAACTACAAATCTAACTGGTTTGCACGTCATCTAAGCAGAACAGCAAACTGAGCTTTTCTCTATGAACTGTCTTCATTGAGTCAAACTGCTACTCCAACAGTACGGACTGTATTCCCAAGATCAGGGTAAGAAGCAGACGCGCAGTAGTTAGTTTAAAACAAAAACAAAAATCCTCCTTTAGGGGGAAAAAACCAGGCCTTTTCCTGCAATCTTTCTGTCAAGGGCTTCTAAAGCAACAGGAATAAAACAATACAAAAAGGAAACCTTAACATAATTTGAAAAGGTGAAAACAGGATGGTTCCAGTAGATGAAAAGATCACTAATTTCCTTCCAAAGAACAAGAGTGTCCCCAAATACATCTTCCAGATAAGAATGAGGTTTCAAAGTCCACATTCCTCTCTCCAACCTTTCAAAAACAAAACAGTAAGTTGTCTGCAGTGGGACTAGAGATTCCTAGAATTGCCCTTCTTAACTTAAGAACCTAGATGGTTATTCTCCGAGTTACCTCTAGAACTGCTCCAGAAGCAGCACAACCCCAAAATTTAAGGAAAGTAAAGTATGCAGAACTGAACAAAATGGTCTCTTTCCATGGACTTACAAATAAAGTTTCTAACAGTCAACTGTGCCGTCTAGTCATACTAAATGTCAACATTATATACACTTTCAAAGCAGTTTCAGTGTGAATGAAATTATGTATTAGAATTTATGAAGGTCAATTAAAACATTAAATTGTTTATTTTAACTTTAACAGTGCAATGCTATGCATGTTTACTTATATGAGAAAGAGAACACATGATTTGCATGGAGAGGATCCTACACAGAGAAGATCTGGCATCTCAGACTGAAAGAATCAGGTGATAGAATCTCTTCCTAAGAGTCAAAGTAGGGCTAGATGGATAAATACAGTCTGATTTAGTCGTTCGCGACTGAACTTAATTGTCAGGGGTCCTTTACCTTTACCTTTTTAGCCTCTTACACTTGACTTTAGTAAGTGGGTTAAATAAATCTGTGGTTAAATAACCTTTGATTGTTTTTTTCCCTTGCTAATTTTAACCACCCCCACCCCGCAAATGTATTTATTAAAAACTGAAGTATTAAGTTGCTGTTGGCATCCATCTGTCTTGGGAGACAATGGTAGTGGGTACCATTGGGGTAAAGTCAAACCAGTGGAGAGTTACAGCGCCAACTGTGGCTGTAGAGACCAATACGGGAGAGACATGTTTTATTGAAGCTGGGACAGATGAAGGCATCCAGTTGTGCTGCTGCAGATGCATGACGTTTATTCTCTCTGCGCTCCTCCCAGCAGTCATTCCTCCTCTGGTCACTGCTATGGATGCATGACCTGACTGCCTGTTTCCAGGCACTGTGGACATCAGCAAGGAATTCCCACATAGTAGGGACACGGGTGGCGCTGTGCGTTAAACCACAGAGCCTAGGGCTTGCCAATCAGAAGGTTGGCAGTTCGAATCCCCGCAATGGAATGAGTTCCCGTTGCTCGGTCCCTGCTCCTGCCAACCTAGCAGTTCGAAAGCACATCAAAGTGCAAGTAGATAAATAGGTACCGCTCCAGCAGGAAGGTAAACGGCATTCCCGTGCGCTGCTCTGGTTTGCCAGAAGCTGCTTAGTCATGCTGGCCACATGACCCAGAAGCTGTACGCCGGCTCACTCGGCCAATAAAGCGAGATGAGAGCCGCAATCCCAGAGTCGGTCACAACTGGACCTAATGGTCAGGGGTCCCTTTACCTTTACCTAAGGCTAATGTTCTCAGCCTTCATGTCATGTTTGCAGACATCTTTATAATGCAGAGTTGGTCTGTCAATAGACCTGGTGCCTAAAGCCAGCTCCTTGAAAGCATCATCAAAAATCAATTTCAGGTTTGTAGCTTGCAGGAGCCACAAAGCAACTCTCTCCGTCCACCTGTCACCATTATCCAAGCATATATTGATTCAAAACAAAGAAGCAAATATTCTTCTTCTGGCCACACAGCATAACTTCAGGTACTTTTCTCCCCATGTAGCTTCACTCTCATCTTAAGCAAAAAAGTAGCTTTAGTCTTGGTGAAAGGTAGATCTATGCCCACATGATCCAAACAAAGCACTGAGAGCCGGAGTGACCATAGGAAGCAGGTCAGACTGACCACACCTCTTCGAGGTAACAATAACTATTATCATTTTAATTACAAACCCAGCGGAAGGAGAAGATAGTCCTAAGCAAGTTATGTCTATCTGAGCCAAAGAAATAGTGTGACCAACTATTCAGTTTGGCAGAACTCGATAATACAAAGGATATGAAACATCAGTTGTGATTGAAGTATCAATTAGAAGTTCTTGCCTTGAGTCCCACGTGTCTTACAAGTTGTCAACTTTTTACAAATAGTCAAGCCAAGTCCAGCAAGTCACAAAAATAATCATAATCAAATCAGCTGTTCACTTCTATCACAATGCAGATCAAACTTTCAGTATTAGGGTACCTAGCGAGCACTGTTCAAAATCCCCCAGGCACTAGGCACCTTTTGCGACTGATGCGAGTCAACTTGCAACCAAGGGAAGGTATCTTGTCATCAGGTTTGGAGACTGACATCTCCACCATTTGGCTGGCGTGCAGCAACTTTTTCTGCTGCTGTGCATGCCCCCATGTTCCCCAGTATCAAAAGATATTGTTGCGCACCAGCCAGTTTGTTGATTTGTAGTGATCTCTCGTCGCTGTCTGGTTTGCTTTATTTGATGTTTTATTGTGTTATATACTGCTTTTTTTTCTTTAAAATATAAAGCAGTACAGAAATGAAATTAATAATTACAGTAATGATGATGATGATGATATAAATTTCATATAAATGGCAACCCAGGCTTAATGTGCCATTTGGTGACTAGCTTATGTATCTGAGTGACTCATAGGCATTTTATAGCACAGTGATATCTTAGCTATACCATGCTGTATACCAGATGGCAGTCCTGACTGTCCAATCTAGTCATGAGTGAAGCATATCTCTTACAACACCAAGGTCTTAAAACAGCTCCAGACTGCATAGCCAACAGTGAGGGATGATGTGAGCAACATCTGGAGGGCCACAGATTCTCCATCCCTGTCTTAAAAGAAAACTAACTAGCCTATTATGTTTAGAAACATGAAGAAAACAAAAATTATTAACTTCAACCAAAAATGAAGCTAGACCACACAGCATAGATCAGATGGCCAGGTTCACAAAAACTTTTGTCAAGCATTGAGAAAATGTGGACACACTAGCAATACATGATGTTTAACAGTTCTGGGAATGCTGCAAGACAACCACACAAGAGTCACCCTACCCCAAAAAGGTATGGATGAGTATGGACCCTGTGTCTTAATCCTTAGCCAAGCTAGGAGAACTTCCTGCTTACAACTCCTAACATAGGCATTCAACCGTGAGTAAATTACCGTATTTTTCGCTCTATAAGACGCACCAGACCATAAGACGCACCTAGTTTTTGGAGGAGGAAAACAAGAAAAAAAATATTCTGAATCTCAGAAGCCAGAACAAGATGGATCGCTGTGCAGCGATCCCTCTTGCTGTTCTGGCTTCTGGAATAGCTGCGCAGCCTGCATTCGCTCCATAAGACGAACACACATTTCCCCTTACTTTTTAGGAGGGAAAAAGTGAGTCTTATAGAGCAAAAAATATGGCATTTGTTTGAGATCAGGACTGCAAGGGACTCCAAGGGTCATCTTGTCCAACCCCCTGCAATGCATCAAAATAAAGTCCCATGTAGGCAGTGACCTGGTTTTAAGGCTACTAATGTCTGAATCACAGTGGCCAACCCAAGAATGGCTGCACTTGTCTGATCAGATAAAAAATTATAGAAAGAGCTCCCAGCTGCAGAGACCACTTGGGCCCCAAGCGATAAAGATGAACTCAGGTGCATCTCCAGGCTGTGAACCTGTTCCATGAGAAAGAGCACAACCTCTTCCAGAACAGACATTTTGCCACAGGATTCAAACTCATTATCCTGGTCTTCATCCAGCCTACTAACTGCAGTCAGGCCCTGGTCCAAGGCTTCTACAGCCTCACCCAATTTAGATCCAAAAGAAAGCAGGTTCAATTGTGATCAGCATACTGAAGGCATCCTGCTTCTAAACTCCTAATGCCTGCTTTTCAATGGTTTCAGAGAGATCCTAAAAAGCTTTGGTATCATTTAGATCCCTAAAAACTTTAGGGATAAAATGTGCCCTTGAGGGACACCATAACAAAAACACCATGGGGCCAATGAGCTGTTTCTCAGTGTAACTCTCTGAACTTGGCACTGCAGAATCAGAACTATTGCAGTACAGTGCCTCCAATGCCTATCTCACAGAGTTGGTCCAGGAGGATACTATGGACAATGGCATCAAAAGCCACAGAGGAATAGGGGTGGGAGAGAACACATGCAGTCCCTGTGTTGTGCCCGCAACAAAGGATATCCATTAAGGTTACTAAGATTGATTCATTCCCATCACCAAAAAGAACCCAGGTCAAGAAAATGAGAAACCTCCAGGAATGTCTGCAGCTGCTGTGCCCCTACTTTCTTCAGCACACTCCCTAAAAAGCATTAACAACATTCTGAGCCTGCTCAGTCACATCCTCTTTACCAGTTTTTGTTTGGCAAGCAATTACTTATTTCATCTTCAACAAGACTGTTTAGGAGGGTGTGCTCTGGATGAAATGCCTATTACCTTCACACTTGAAAAGTGGAACATTTATGTACAACTGTTCTGCAAACATAAAAATGTATTTTTATGACACACACACAGAGAAAGAGACTCAAAAGTAGTAATATGTTTGTATTTCCTGATTATAATTCTTATTGATATATAGTAAGTTATTAATAAATTATATATGTACACATACAGACATGTATGTGTAATACATAAAGGAGTAGGAATGTGTGTGTGTACTGATGTACAGCCTAAGTACTGCTTATTCAATGGAATTACACACATTTATTCTACTATAACAGGCAAGGTGTCTTTAAATCTTAGCAACACCATGGGCAAATAACTATTGAAACTTCAGTCCCACACATGAGAGGAAGAACAAATGAGATACGAAAACCATATACAATATACCTACTCATGTACCCCTTAAAAAGTAGTTTCAGCTGCCACATGAAAAAATTACTGAAATTTACAGCTGCTAAAATGCCATTCTAGTTTATATGTTAGCTCAAACAGAATTCTGACACATACTGCAGAGTCAGAAAGAATACAGCTAGTACTGCTTCCTTTTAAGGACAAACAGGATCCTATGTTACTATATGCAATGCAAGAGGTGTCAATGTATAGCCTGGACAGGTTTAGGTTTCTCAAGCTCAGAGTTCTTCCTCATAAGGGCACTCAATACATCAAATTGAAAGGTTAAAGATTGTGGAGAGCTATCCTTAAAAGATACAGCCACCCTATTTGTAAACTTCCCAGAAAATTCTATCAACATCCCAAGATAAGACAAAGACAAACTTTAGCTAAATGCAGCACTTGTTCTTTAACCCTTGATATAATTAAGTATCAACAAAAGGTCTGGTGCTCCAGTGTTGACTATTTCACAGGGAAACAAAAAACACAGGCGTCAAATCAAGTATCAAGCACTCATTTCTAGAATTTATGTTCAAATATATGGCTTTGTTACAAGATGATTAACAAATGTAGACTGCTGCAAATTTCAAATTCGCCTTTCAACGTAATTTTATTATGAGTGAGGGAACTGCATTTTTCTTCTTGTCATAAAGAACCCAGTTCTCATCTCATAAAATATGGAATACATTGCTCAAAGTATCCTGTCGTTAAACAGCTTCTTAGCAACGGTTGCATCATAAGTCTACTAAACATCAAGGTAAGTTATGTTAAATATTGGGGGGAAATCCTTACTCTGCTATATCAAGATATCCACAGGAAGCAGCCGCATGTAGAGGTATCCAGCCTTCATTATCAGGTTGATTAATATTGGCTCCATTTTCCACCAGAAATTTCACCATATCTACATTATCATCTATGCAAGCCTATAAACAGAAGAAAAAAGTGTTAAGGTGGTTTTAACAATTGGCCAAAAGTCATTCTATGACAATAGATCTAACCGCAAACAGCCCATTCCACAACCAAACAGGCAGCAATAAGCCATTATCCCACATAAAGCACATGTTCACATGATTCGTGCTACATGAATTAGCCCATTGTTTTCTTTTATTTATTCTGCATAAATATAAGAATCTCTATTGCCATTTCGAGTTCACTATAGCCACCTGCAACATGTTCCTTCCATTCATGACAAAATGTTCTTCTTATACGTGGTTGTTTGGTATATTTCTTCTCTGCCAGCTCACTGCCAGCCTTAGAAGGATAGAAGAGAATGCAGAGAGCATGTCTCTACTTTGTGATATATACAGAACTGTGAGGTTGTATGTCTTATCTGCCATAAGCTAGCCTAATACTCTTCACTTTCTGACAGTGTGAGGAACAAAACAGACCCTGCAGAGTTTCTAAAACAAAGATGTAGAAGAGAAAACACACATCACAAGATATAGCAAACAGCAAATTATGTCAATTGCCTTAGGGTTTTGAGCTTATACTGTAAAACCATACACGCTTGGGTACCTAGATACCTTGAGAAACCTCTATGGGAATTAAGATTTCTATTGTATGTATAACTAAAATACAGCTTTCAATTGCCTGAGTCACACATGTAAATCACAGTTTGTCTCAAATAATGGCTTAGTTGTGACTATGCCTCCCTGCCATGTAGGTCCCTACATGGGTTCCTCCTCAACTCAGCACAGTACCCACACAGCTCTTGTATGGCTTTTTGTGCCATCCAAATCCCCCCCCCGGGGGGGGGAGTATGTTCTCAGACAAACCACAAGCAATAAACCAGAAGTTAACCAAGAATAAACCTTGGCTTATTTATGGCTTACCACTCAGCCACAAACTGGATTCAGAAAACATGGGAAACCATACTATGGCATGTTTGAGCCATGTGGGTGCCATGTGCAAGGGGGAAAGCCACACAGGGACCTCCAACAGTAACAAGGAGCTATACAACATTAAACGATCAAAATCCAATGCCTTCACTCAAGGCACGTAATCCAAACACAACAATGCCACATGTTTTTGTCCTTTGGGGTCTGAAGGTTTGCTTTTGTAGAAAGCAAAAACTACCGGTATGTCCAACAATTCTATGTCAGAACTGTTACTTTCTAATCCTAAACATCTTAAGGACTCCAATGAAACCCCTGAGCAAAAGGCCATGACCCTCATCAGAACGCAGGCTACAGCCTGCAAATTACAGTGGTACCTCAGGTTAAGTACTTAATTCGTTCCGCAGGTCCGTTTTTAACCTGAAACTGTTCTTAACCTGAAGCACCACTTTAGCTAATGGGGCCTCCTACTGCCGCCACGCCGCCAGAGCATGATTTCTGTTCTAATCCTGAAGCAAAGTTCTTAACCCGAGGTACTATTTCTGGGTTAGTGGAGTCTGTAACCTGAAGCATATGTAACCCGAGGTACCACTGTATTAAGGTTAACGGAAAAAAGTGGCCAACATCACATGCCTTTTCTTTCTCCACTGGACTAGCTACTCATTTACAGCATGGCTTGCTCAGCGCAAGCATCTTAGACTGAGAACTATAAAACATATAGAAAGGTAAAGGTAATCTCATGGGCACCATCAACACATGTACACATGAAAACACTCAAAAAAATCACTGTATTAAAACACACTCAGTGTAACCCTACACATTTCTACCCAAAAGCGAGCCCTCGAGAATTTATGCAGCAATGGAGACCTGTACTGCTTGGTGTTTACGGTCATTTTTCATTCATGTGCACTTCACTGACAATTTCAACACGGTTCAAACTAGCCAGCCCAACATTACTGCAATTTTGCTCAAAGGCTCATAGAAACTGAAGACATGGGGCACTATTTCACAAAAAATGAGACTATAATCAATGTTCTTTATGAAGGTGCTATCATCTGCATCCATATAGAGCGCTTGAGTGAAAACCATTGCATTGTGACTACAGACTAAAACTGGACTGGTATATGCACCGAACATGTGGTTCTGAAGGGAAAGAGAAATAATAACTACCAGCTACCAGGAAAATCAGTTATGCTATGGGCATGGGTAAAAGTGTAACTAACCCATTAATCAGAGGCTTGCAAAGTGCAACATGTGGTGATACAGGGTGAGATGGTCTTGACCTACCAACCAGAGGCCTTGGAAAAAGTGAGATTATGGTGCAACCTCATGTTATGGACTTGACACTAGGGACAGGGGGCCTGCTATGGGTGGGTTGGTGGTTTCTTGTGATATGGCAGGTTAATAACTGGGTATAGAAAGCAAATCCATGGTTTCAAGAAATATATCAGTTAATGTCTGAATGTAAGATTATGGAGAGGAGTGTTGACTGGATAATCTCATATATTAACAATAATGCACTATATAGCTGCTCCTGCTCCAATATTGTTACTCCCAAGTAAAAAAGTATGCATTGAGTTATCCCATTATATTTTCTCCTGCAGCCTCCTCTCAAGCTCCAAAAGTGAGCTGACAAGGCTAGAATTCCCAGTGTCTGGAATACAGGCCATTTTTTACAGAGATCATGGGAGGTGATGAAACAGTGAGTTAGTGCTTATTGGGCATGAAGGTGGCAACTATCTTATTGTAAAAGAAGCTGATGCAAGTGTGACTTCCTGTGGAAACAAGGAAGAAACAGCAAGTTAAAGAAAAGAAGACGCTGCATTTCAGAAAAGACGCAGAGGGATATAACTGCTGTCTTAGTTACTAATGGGCAAGAGGTACCCTTGCTTGTGCATCCCTGGGCAGAGATAGTGAGGGTAAGGTAAAAGCAGCAGGAGGCAACTTTTTGTTACCAAAATAGCTTGCCTCCAAGTTTCTTGCCATTGGGAACAACTCACACAGCAAGCTCAGATGCCTTCTAGGAATTGTGGTAGTGTAGATGAATGATCGGTAGCAACACAAAAGGTACTGTTCCTGTTATCAGGATGCAACTCTTCAGAAAATTGTGCCTGTATTGGTGAGACACTGGTGACTACAAAGTGAAGACAAAATAAGAGTGCAGAGAACAAAAATGATAGCTTTGTCTGCATTGTTTCTCAAATGATCCCACCAAGGAAGGCACAATCTACTGGACGTGTTGATGTCATCATACTATAGTCTGATATGGCTATTTGCTGGTGTCATTAAAGGTAAATAAAAGTCAGGGTAATCCTACCTATACTAAACATATAGGTGTCACAATCACAAACTGCCAGCTATTGTGAAGTCCGTATTTTGCAGTCCTTTTGCTACAATACAGCCAATTCTGATGAAGTTTTGCACAAAACATTTTTTTCTAATCCGTCCTATTTAAGCTTTTTTGTTCATATTTTCCCTAAAACAATCAAGACAATTATAAAAGAAAATTTGATCTTTCTTCTCTCCCCCCCCTTTTTTCTATGCTACCAACCACCACCAGACAGCTGTCACCCTAAAGTATTAAGCAATCTATGAGGTGATTTAGAATTATGGGGTCCTGATGGTCATAAAACAATTGCAAGAAAAACACCCTCTTTCTCAGTTCAAATTCTGGAAAGTTGTTCTGTACTTATTGAAACAAACTAATGCCCTGAAATTTCACTACTAATTCTATGATGATCCATATAATTCTATATCTTTAACTTTTTCTCCCCTGAATCTCATAGTGAAACAAGCAAACAATGGCATATGCCACTGTCTTGTCCAAAATTGGTTTTGCCCATGAAATAGTCAACTCTGAGTAGTCAACACTAGACCAGGGTTTCCCAAATTTGGGTCTCCAGTAGTTTTTGGACTATAATTCCCATAATCCCTGACCACTGGTCCTGTTAGCTAGGGATGAGAGCTGTAGTCCAAAAACAGCTGGGGATCCAAGTTTGGGAAATTCTGCACTAAAGTGAGATGAACACACTCAACAATCACAGCCTAGGGCATTGTATTCTAAGGTTCTCATAGCGGGATCACACTTTTTCTGAATCTGAACTGGAAACAAATTTCACTTCTATATCTTATAAGATTAAATTTTAAAGTCAGTAACTTTTCTGTCTCCAAAACAGTACATTCCCACCCTCCATGATTCAATATAACATACCTCTTTCAGGATATGTCATTCAGCTACAAGAAACAGGACCATTCAATCACACCTCAAGTAAGAACATGGTCAATTACCAACCACAGCAAAGGCTGAATAGAAGCAAGCAAAGCTAAAGCAGAATCAAGCACGATCACTAGCAACTTATTTTGTGGATGGGTACTTCAGACTCACATAAAACATTTGACTAATGGGCTTATCAATCACCAATTTAGACTAGTAGTTGTGTGTCCCAGCACACAGCTGAAAATTACTGGCAAATGAACAAAGCTTCCATATCACTAGTACCTCCTTGGGGAAGAGGATAGGCTGTTCTGAATGCAGGCAACTCCACTAACAAATCAGAGGGCTTACCTGTGTGGGTATGTTTCGTTACTTGTCATTAAATATCAACAACAACAAAAAAGAAATCAGGCTTTAGGAAGGCTGCAGGAGGCAACCAAAGGTGAACCATCATCAAAAGCTCATCAAAGTCTCCAGGTTGACTCCTCGATACATTACATAACACATATGTATTTGCGCACCAAGTTGTAGGTTGTATTTTTATTCTGGTACTTTAACACAAAGTGGGGACCTGAATCCTTTGCCCCTAAGAGGATTGTTCCTGTTCAAGGCTCCTGCTAGCCTGAAAAAAGAGCCTTGCAATGCTATTCAGGGCCTACAGGGTGGGGAGGCTTCAAGACAGGGAAAAAGAAAAAAGACAACTTTTATGGAGGTCTTAGGGTGGGAAAAAATAATCAATTTTCTCTTTCCATCTCTCCTAAAACCTTTCCCCAAGTGACTGGTTTAAAGAGCACTTTTTTCTATACAGCAGTTGAAGGAACAAATTTGTGCAGAATGAGAAACAAAAGTGAGGCACATCAGTTGCTTCCTCCTGAAACCTCCCCTACTAGCTCAGAGAGGGTACTTAACCTTCTGGCATGTATTCCTTCTGACCTTTCCCCCACTCCCAAAACTGTAACCTGTTAGCAGCTCAAGCAAGCCAATTCTTTCTCTTCCCCCTTTTCTTTAACTGACACCCCCCTGGAGGCCACTGTGATGTTCAGTCTGTGTTGAGCTGTTTGATTTCAAAGAATCATAGAATTGTAGAGTTGGAAGGGACCACAAGGATCATCAAGTCCAACACCCTGCAATGCAGGAATCTTTTGGCCAATGTGGGGCTCAAAACCACAACCCTGAAATTGAGAGTCTCATGCTGTACTGTCTGACTTTGATTTCTGTATGCCTAGAAAGTCCTCCAAGTATGCAAAAATCACTACCTGCTCTGTCAGTTGCCACTTCTTATGCAGACAGGCACAGAACCACCAAGATCAGTATTATAAATAATTAGAAGTCCTCACACAAAGTGATGCTAGTTTTCAGATCTCTACACTAGCAGCTATAGTCCTTGTTATGAACCTTTACTAAAGTAATATTTCTGCTCTCTGAATATATCCAGCTATCAAATACTACCAAAATTAATTTCCACTACCTTTGTAAAAGCCTACATTTAAATTGTTAGAGTGTTAGCTACTGTACTACCGCAGGAGGCCAAGGAAAGGGTACTAGATAGTTAAAGACAATTGGAATTTTTTCCCTTTGGATGGGTGCCTTCAGTTCACTGCAGAACAAAGTTAGCTGACCATATAAGGCTCTGGGATTCCCATGCAAAAGGCTCAAATATATTAACTATATGTATGCTAAAATCAAACAAGCTTCTAAAATGAGCCTGAAGTGCCTATGTATTAGCAGATCAGGAATATGGCTCTTTCAAAGATAGTAACAGCAAATGTGTCCACTTTAAATAGTACTTGTGGTGGAAAATTTTAGAGTCTTCAGTTAGGGAACAGTAGATAACTTGTGTCCAAAACAACAGGAGAGGTCTGCTTCCAATGATAGCTGTAAAGCTCTATCATGTCTCCTACTTCACTTTTACTAGATACTCTAGTTTGATTAGATGAAAATCTCCGTGTGTGTGTGTGTGCGCGCGCGCGCGCACTGACATCAGTGCAACAGCACTCTCCCCTTGTGCTCCCCAGCAAGGCATAACATCTTCAGTACAGGAGCTTGTACACAGTCATGGTTAGTAGCCATTGAAAGCCTTAACCTCTGTTATGTTGGTCTAACCGAGGGGTTGGCAAGCTAAGGCCCATGGGCCACAAGTGGCCCACGGGGGTCATTTAACCGGTCCACAAGCTGCCTGCTGAGTGAGTCCCCGCGTGCTGCACTAAAATGGCGCAGCGCAGCACGGGGAATCATTTCCGTGGCACCAGAAATCACGTCTGCTCAGACGCCGGAAATTGAGGGCGTGATCTGGCCCACGGAGGGATCTCCGCTGGAGTGAACCAGCCCGGGCGAGGTAAACCTTGCCGACCCCTGGTCTAACCCCCTTTAAAAGCTAACCAAATTGGTGGTCATTTTGTGGGAGTGCATTCCATAATTTAACTATGTACCGTGGACTTCCTTTTATCTGTCTGGAATCATCCAGAAGACTGCTTCATTGGATAGTCTCCAGTTTTATGAGAATGAGAACCCACTCCATCTCCACACCATGCATAATTTTATGCACCTACTATATACCTTACTTGTCTTTCCTCTATACTTAAAAGTTCACAAATTGGCAAACTTTTCTCATAGGAGTGTTGTTCAAGCTCCATGAGCACTTGGGTTGCCTTTTTGCTGAACCTTTTGTGGCTCTACACTAAACCTTTTTTGAGGTGTGATGGCTCGAACTGTACACAGTATTCCATGTGTTGTCACACCACAGATTTGTGTATCATTATATTGATAGTTTTCCTTTCAACACCTTTCCTATTGAACCCTAACACATAATTTGTCTTCAGCAAAGCTTCATCAAAGCACACTGGGACAAGATATCTTCATCAAACCATATACCAAGGACGGCCCTATCATGAGGCTGAGCGAGGCAGCTGCCTCAGGCAGCAAATCCTGAGGGGCAGAAAAGGGCTAGAAAGGCATGACTTGTGGTTTGTCCTGAAACTTTGAAGCTAGCTTGCTGCCCTATGAGGCTGCATGAGGCAACCTACCTCGGGTGGCATGCTTCACAGGGGGTGAGGGAACCAGACTGATTTGGGGGAGCCAACGACGCAGCTGAAAGCCAAAGATGGGGAGAGCAGCAACACCACCTTGCAGAATGCTGTCTTTTCACCAAGTCACTCAGTGAAAAGGGGATGGTCCCACAGAGTGACTGTGTTGCCCCTCCCCCCACAGGGTGCGGGCCTAGATCAGGGGGGACATCTTGCCTCAGGCACCAAAGGGTGTTGGGCCAGCCCTGCTATATACCATGAACCAAAGTTCATTTTTCCAGACAACCACCACTGGTTCAAACCATGCAAATACATACATGAAGCTATAATTTTTATCCCCAATATACATCATTTTGCTTTTTCCCCCTGAAGAAATACTTAACCGCAATACAAACACGTACTTCAAATTTCCTGAAACACAGTTTCAAGCAGATGGATGGATATATATTGAGAGATATGTACCACTGATCTGCTTATTGTATGATGATGCATTAAGCCATGGTAAACTCTAACTCATATTGAATAATAAGCCATATATCCTACAATCAATGTAATTCTGCTATATTACCAGAAACTTGTCTTGTCTCCTCAATATCTTAAAGAAATTGTCAACTTAGCCATAACTACAAACTCCTATATTTTATCCTTCCACTATTTGATTTTGGGTTTTAATGGTGAATTTCAGAATTTCACACATAGACTTCTAGCTACCACAAGCATGTAAAAGTTCATTATGTTATTGCCTAACCAATTGTTCCACATAATGCAATGGAAAGAATACTGGATGAAATTTGCAATACAAATTACGGTGGATTACGGCAATTTAAAATGCATTATTAAAATCAGCAGCACATTTCTCCAATACACAGAACAGCTTTTGACTATAGAGCACACAGCGACACACAGTAGATGTAGATGTGTCCATCATACCATGAAATAGAAGTATTTCTGTTAAGTACAATGGGTTTGATCCTACATTGACACTTGGTTTACAGAAGGACCCTTTTATCAGCACAATTCTCCTTCCACAACAAAGCAATAATACTGGGCTCAACTCATTTTAAAGTGCCTACGTGAACAGATAGACTTTGGAATGGAACAACAATTTGCTATTCTCATTCCACAGAGAAGTCATTAGCAAAATAGACAGACCCAAGGTAACTGTGCCTACTATCCCCACTAACAAGAAAACAAAAAAGTAAAGAAAATCTAGTTGTTGGGAATGGGACAATTTAGCTGTGGACTAATAAAAAAAATCTGGGGGTGTAATCTCTAAAATAAGCTTTGGGCTTCCACGGTGATATAGCAACACCTTCATAAGACAGTCTTCTACAAAATGGCATTGTATATCATCAAGCGTTGTACCCCTATACCAATAGCCAACATATGTAGAAAGAAATAAGGAAATGGGATATGTGCACCTCAAATTAAGATTTGGGCAAATCATACACCCACACACCCATTTAGAACTTGGGGAGACACCACCCTTTTCCCGCTTCTGCTCCCAACAGATCCTCTTAGTTCTGGGGTCATCATACATTATTATCCAAATGACTAAAAATTCCCAGTATAAATATTATCATGTTTTTGAGGTTCAACAACTTACAAGCTTTCTAAAGGAACTTAATTATATGGTAGGCAATAATCAGTAACGCCAAAACAGTGCATAAACATGTGGGGAATTAAGAGTCTCGAAAAGCAGGACATAACAACTGGTTCCAAAGATTTGTAGTACCCCTATCATAAGAGTTACTTCTGAGAACCAATGCTGCTGTGGTTAGAGCAATAATGAGGAAGCTAAGGCCCCCAAGCTTTTTATGCAGTCTTCCAGGTGCAGCAGTCTCACTCTTGCTCTCTTAGCCATCCCTCTGGAAATTGATTCTTTTTGCACAAAGGGGGAGGGGGGAGGTGTGGCTGTTAGGTAAGCCCAAGGCCAAAAAGAGCCTTGCAATGGCCGACAGAGTAGGAGAAACTAGGAGAGAAAAGGAGAGTAGATGGAAATACAAAAGTAGAGTGTGCTGAAAAGGAGAAGCATTTGACAAATGATCATTTCCCATCTGCATTAATATGGAAGGGGGAATGGAGAAAGGCCTAAAACAAAGAGATGGAGATGGGGTAACAGAAAGATAAGATGACATGGAGGGGGGAGGGGGCACGGTGGAGTCCAGCAGAGAAAGAAAAAGAGAGAAAACTCATTCACCACCAGTTTGTGCCCTAGCCACTGCTAGCCTGGAACCCCCAAAAGATGCTCCTCAAGGGAATATAATCCTCAACTGGGAAAAGGCTCGCAAACCCCTAGGCTAAAGCGTCTTTTGATCTAGAAACTTAGTTCAAATTCTCAGTCAGCATAAAGGTCCCCTGGCACATACTGCCAGCACTCAGAAAAACTCATCATTACACTAAAATGCCAATGAGAAAAAGACTGGAAGGAATACAAAAATATAATGAAGATAATTATGTGCTCATAGTATCAAATTGAACACTTTTAGTTTCATCATATGTCAAATTTAGAATTGTTTCTACCTTTCAGACGCTTTTTTACTGTATGACCACCTGCTATTGAACATTCTCTGTCTGCAGCAATAACTTAAGAGCTCTTTTCAAATGGATCTATTTCCATTATTAGTTTGTCAGAAACAGGAAACAATTTGAAACTACTCTTCAAAATTGTAAACAAATACATAAAGCTGGGTAGTTTTGAGGCCCATTTATTTACAAGCTACGAGTTGCTGTTCTGGTTTAGCATAAAAAACAATGCTTATTTGCAACTTGGACTGAGGGTCAATTAATGCTTGTAAGCAATGAAATAGACTCCCACCCTACAATTCAATGAAGAATATGTTTACTACCAGTCTCCAAGGTTGCACTTGAAATTTATGATACAGGAGAGTGATGCCTTAGCATCCAAAGATATTTTGAACGGGGGGGGGGGGGGATGACAAGTGATGAATACACAATCTCTCAAGCAGAAACAGCCTATGTGGTTGATAGTTTGTAAGAAAACTGATTTACCCTAACCAAAACAAACAATTTTGGGTATTCAAGGGCAATGACACAGCTCTGAAATAAAACTTTACTGAGGCTCTCATATTAATTCCCATGACAGAATATACGACTTTAAATTCCCCTCAACTATACCAGAGCCAAATTAGTCTTTAGGACCTAAAAATAGGCATACATTGTTTAACGCTGCCATTTGTGCAGAGGCTCCTGAACTTTTAAAGAGATTCTTAAAACAATATATTCAGGAAAAAAGTAGAGAATATCAATTCAGACAATTTAAGCTGTTTAGATTCACAATTCTTATAGTCCAATATAGGGATTGTCAATCCAGTGTCCATTCATGCAATCCAGTGCCCATTTCTTTTAATTGCCGGGGGCATTTTTTGTTTGTTTGGGAAATGGAAGGTGCTTTCTTCATCCATGTAGGGTCTTTTCTGAATGGGGGATTAGACAGCACAGGCATGAGAGAAACAGAGGGATACACTTGGGCAGAGAGAAGAGGAGACATATGTGTGGCTGTATAGTGTGTGTGGGATAGAGGATACTTGTGTTCGTGGCCTGCATGCATGCTGCAAGTGGTGAATGCACATGCAAGAGGAAGTGTGGACACCTTGTACATTTTACATGGTGCAGGAAATGCTCCCTGTTATAAGACAGCAAATGATACATTGTGGCACAAGGGAGGAGTCCAAAGTGCTCACTGAACCACTGTTATCAGAGGCACAAGTGTCTGCAGTGCCCAAAAGTCTTTTTCCAGTTTCAGCTGGTGCACCAAATAAGAGCTACTAGGCAGGGATGTCTGGGCCACAATTATCCATGTGCTGGCAACCTCAAAGCTGGACTACTGTCATGTGATCTATGTGGAGCACACTATGTTAACGTAACTTATCTGCTGATAGAGTAGCACTAGGAATCAATTTGTTGCTGGGTCATGTTTAAAATTCTGTTGATGAATTAAAGCCATGAACAACATGCAACCTAGTTACCCAAGGGAACACCTGTGCCCATACAGACTAGCCCAGCTACTAAAATCTCAGGAGGGACCTTGTCAGATGTCCCACAACTAGAGCAGGCAAGGGGAGGGTATTTTCTGTGTTAGCACTCAGTTTATGGAACCATGTCCACTTGGAAATAAGGCTGGAGCCTATGTTGTAGAGTACTGGTGCCTCCTGAAGACGCATGCATTCATCTAGCCTTTAGGAGTTACTGAAGCTTTGAGAACTGTTCTACCTCCTGAACGTATGGTTGTATTTTAATTTGTATTTACTGTAATGTGTATTTACTGGCTTTAAATTTTGTTTATTAAATTGCCTTTTAACGTTGTAAACAGTCTTTATGGAAGGCAGCCTACAGATGTTTTTAAAATGTCCAGTACAATTAAATATTTCAACAAAAAATGGCAAGTTGCATTTAATATTCAAAATTAAGAGCATGCTACTTATCTGAGAACAATGGTTACTCTATAAAGACAGAAAGTCTTAATTTTGTGTTCAAAAATTAGAAAAATCACATGGCTAAAACATATCAAGATAGCAAGCCAATCATTAGCAACTACTCCATTTCTACTTCAGAAGACGGGAGAGTTCTCTCATTCAAAACTAATTATTGTTTTGCTTCCTTTTTAAGGAATGTCAAAAATGTTAACATGCTTTTTATTTGGATTTGCTTTTTATGGCCAGAATGAAGCCAAGTTAAAGGATAAAGTTTGATCAGATCTGATTTTGAGTTAACAATCCCAAGCTTACTTATGGAAGATATTTGGAGTACTTATACATATGGTGGTATTCTTTTTAACAAGTTAAAAGAAACAACCTACAGTGCAAATGCTGTGTCATACTGCTTTCCAAATTCAAACACAAGTAGATCCAGTCTTAAGCATTTAATATACAATAAATGGCAGGGATTCAATGTTCCATTTGTATGACAAAACCATTTCTACAAGAACGCTACAGCATTAATGATTTTCACATAATAAAGAAACTCAACTTGTATAAGATTTTGAAGACAAGGAGCTATGGTATAACAATCTCTTTCCCACATTAGGTCCTTAACCCCCCAACTGAACCCTAAAGAGCAATTTAAAAACCCCACACGTTTGGATCCCACACAATACTTGCAAACTTAACTCCATGGGTTTTGCTTGTTTCAAATAGATAACATTATTTGTTTCTGCTCTATGTGGTTGCAAATGACATTATTAACCAACAGTATTTCATAAATTCTAAACAAGGCTTCTGTAATTCTGGTGGTTAGTGACAGAAGAGGCAACTTAGTTCCGACCTGTTTAGGGACATTTGTACACTTAAGAAAAAGGAGAACAGGAACAGAGGTTGATATCATACACCACAAAAATTAGGCAATTATTTCCGGTTACATTTTAACTGCTAACTGAATCACTGTACTGGTTAGTCAACTATCTGCAAAGAACAAAACAAAAACAAAAATGGAGCAACCTTTTTGGCTAGGCAGCACCAATAGTTCAAATGTTAAGGATTAGCATTTATAGATATACTAGATTGCAGCTGAAAAGTAAACAGCCAAGCAGACAAAAGTCGTCTAGTACATTGAGAAAATTATTTGTTAAAAATGCAAATACCCATTTCAAAATGTATCAAGACAATATTGCATTAAATCCTATTTTCCCTCAAACTTTAAATAGTCCAACTCCAAGCTTCTGGCTAGACAATCTAAAAGGGGAACTACATACAAGTGTGCTGATGGAAGCATCTTTTACTCAAGAAAATATAAACTCTTAACGTCTTACCATTTCACATGATTTGAACTCAGACAGTTAATGGACCTCTTGAAGCAGTTAATAATGTAATCTTCATTCAAACATAGTTCAGAGTTTATGAAACGTAAGATAAAAGATATAAATACAACACTTTTCAACCCTGATTTTAATGAAAGAGGAGTATGCACACTTCCTTAAATAAATGACCAGAGAAATTCTGTGTGCATCAACTCGAATAAGCCTCATTGAATTTAGTGGAACTTATTCACAGGTTAAGTGTGTCTAAACTTGCAGCCTTAGTACTGTCAGCTGGTCATGAAAAATACACAAGTAAATACTGGGAACAAAGAAGGAGAAAATTGGATTTCCATGATGGAAGCAAGTAGCCCCAACTGGTATTTTCAATTAAAGGGGGACAGTTAATGTGACCTAAATCTATATATATTATATTCAAAGGAGAGGCTATTTGTTGTAACTTGCATGCTAAGATCACAGTGTTCTGTTGTAAAATGAAAGATTCTAAGAGTTTGACTCAACTGTTTGATTTATATTTTCAGATGAATCTGGGCAGCCACAGAATTCTGAAAATATTAAACAATTATTTATTATCTAGTCTAAATAGCAATATGAACATGTGTGTTCACTATCAATTCCCACTGCAACACACCAGATGAATTTCCAGATAGGATGTACCTGTAATTGCCCCCCCAAAAGGCACCAATTTCTTCAAGGAGTAATGTTATTTCAAAATTGTGTTTAAAGTTGTCAGTTGATCAGGTGTGAAGAACCTTTAGCCCTCTACCTGTTTTCTCAACTCCAACTTGCATCAGTTCCAGCAAGCAAGGATTATGAGAGTTGTAGTTCAGCAACATCTAGCACCTAAAGTTCTCCACAGCTGGCATAAATCTACTGATAGAGGTGTTACAGCCAGCAGCAGTAGTCAAAACAGGGTGCCCAATGGGAGTTATGTGGGCAGCTTTCAATCCACTGGAATTAAGCCCCCTCATTCCTCCAATATATCCATGAATCAGTCTCAAACCAGTTTGAAGCTGGGACATGTTTCCCCCTCCATTGACTAAAACCAATGGGTCAGTAGTTAGGGCATTTTTTTCAATTTTTAAATATAAAATTTATCCATTAAACAATCCCTATATTCACACTCCCATATTCACACTCCCATACCTCTGACATACCCAGAGTGGTGTAGCATTCAACAAACATACAGAATACAATATTTTGTTTCCTCCAGTTTGAGAGATCTGGGGTGCAATTCCTGGAGAAACACTAGTTCCTTTTTTGAAAATCTCACCTCTGTGCCTAGACACTAAATCCTTCCACTCTCATAACAAAGTGCCATTCAATATATGTGTCATCTTGTCATCCTGAGACACTAACTCCCTGATCTGTTCCATTCCCCCAGCCCAACAACAAAAACTCTTCAAAACCACTAACAAACATCAAGAACTCCTCCCTTCCACACCAGGAAAGGTCTCAGGTCAGGAAATCCATGCGAATGGACATAGGTACTTTTGCTGTGGCAAACTGTAAAAGGCAGTAATACCTCATTACTACTCCGCACACCCAGCAAGCAAAAAGGTTTGTTAACCGACCTTGTGACCCACTTATTTATGTTAAAGTATCTGTCTTCTCTATCTTAACTGAAAATGGCATAAAATCACTGTGCTAATTATTCTTTCTGAGCACCAGAATTTGTGTTCTCAGCATCTTGGTGTGGCCTCATAACTTCTTTTGCTATTCTTAGACTGAACTTTCCTGCACCTGACTTTGATCCTTGCATACTGGGTCTTTGAGGAAACACAACTTTTTAGCCTAGAAGTATGTGAGTCAGCGATCTAGGTTCTCTTCATCCCCACTGTCATCTTCATCCACCCATCCAACCCACCTGGGCTTCAGATGAGCAACAGTACTTATTCTTCATTCACCCTCCTTATGGATCATTATGGTATATGGAATGGGACGCTCTGGTACAGAATGCTATCATAAATGATGAGCTTGAATGGATAATCTCATGATCCCTACCTTTCTGAGTTACTCTGCATACTATGTGAAGTGTCTTCATTGCTGGAACATGTCACTGCTTGAATCATGGTATACACACACACACCAAAAATTGCCTGCAACTTTCCATCATCTACTGTTCTCACCTTTTGAAGTATGTCTGCTTTGAGGAAGTAGCAAGCAAATTGAGCAATTACATTCCAAATCCTCTCCCTTGGCACCAGCTTCAGCTACAGTCTTCTCTACATCTTGGGTAGTTAAATTTAAGTTGGAATGCAAAAAAGGTATGGCGTTTAGTCTGAATTTTCTAATGAATCTTGGACCCCATCATATGAATAGCTTGGCAGCAGCAATATTCCAGCCAGAGTCAGAAGTTATATTGCAACTACAAAAAGGGTCTTAATGGCTACCTTGTGTTTAGGCCCAGATTCATTGGCTGTGGTTGTAAATGTTAGCAATCATACATTCCTGCTATTTGATATTTTGGGACTGTGGACCACCCCACAGCAGATTTTTGTAAAATTGGGAAAGGATCCTGGTCATTATTTCTAACTCTTCCTTAATGAGATCATGCTTTAGAACCCATTGTAGGCCTACTTTTTTCTGTCCAAGTCCTAGGCCCAGCATGCCATGTGGACTTTGAAACATATTTTCAAGTCTCTTTTTGTACTCTGGGATACCTGACTCATGCTCAGTGGGGTGCTCCATTTGAGGAAGGTTTTCCTTTGCATGGGTGCAAATTTTCTGGTGCTTTATGAAGAGTTTTAGGCAGTGCTAGAAACAGAGATATGAAAGCTAGGAGCTAAGTGGCACTTTAAGGTTATGGACACAACAACATAATATCTAGGCGCTCTTTTTATAACAAGAATACAAAGCTGAAAATGAATGAACTGCAGTTAAAATATTATGTTAATTTTTCACATGGTCTAGTCCTTTCCCTGCTTACCCCCCTAATATTCTTAAGTTGGTCTCTTCTCCAGTATTCAGACAGTAGCTGGAAGTGGTAAGGCAGAAAAAGTCCATCTTTCCTTCCACTCTGTAGTTTTAATCTGAAATCTTAGGCACAGTGCTGCGCCCAGAGCTCAGAAACTGCTCATGCTAATGAACTTCTCTGTCGCAAAATGCACCTAGAACAATAGGAATTTCGAACACTGGTTTTAGGTTAGCTCAGTCTTGTCCAGATGATGTCACCAGCTCCTCAGGATGTATGGCTTACTCCACCTCAGACTGAAGGAGAGGGAGACACACACACACGCAACAAATTTAGGATTGTTCTGTTAGTATTTCAAATCATTGTTACAGGAGCTAAGTCATTACAGCAACAGAATTGGTCACATGACATGTTATAATTTTTATGTAAGTAAATTGCAAATAGTGCACAGTTCTAAGATATATAGACAGTAATAATTACAGAAAAGAAACCAGTGTTAATGAACTTATACTGTATTGAAGGTTTTATAATGAAAAAGTATAAGCTGGCTCATGCCTTGCTACTCTTCTCTTTCATGTTCTTGTATAGGCTGATGTTGCAAGCTATTTGAATCCTACTATCTGCTATTTGTTCGGAACATACTAAAATGCCTTTTTCTACCGATCAAGGTGTAGCAATCAGGTTTCCATTTAACAGTTACAGAACCTTTTGAAAACCCAATTCAAGTTTATTCTATTAAAATAAGTCTGACAGAAGTACAACACTACCAGCATGTTCACCAATGCATACCTAATCTATGTATCACAAGGCAGTGAATCTGGCAAACTACTTAACCAGAAGCAATATTATATGCCCTGGCCCCCAGGTGAGGAACTCTAACTGCAAGGGTGTAATTAGAATAACCTACAAGCATTAATACAGCCAACAACTGCTTGGGTAAGCATATACAGTACAGGAAAACAAAACCTTATCTTATTTTGCTCGCTACTCTTAAGTTTCTTTGTACTTATAAATGTATTTAGGTGCAATCCCACAATAATTTTCTGGGAAACTATGTCCCATTGAACTTACTAGGGCTTACTTATGAGTATAAGACTGCACTTCAGATCTCTGTATACTGGTGCTGCACTGCAAATGCTCACTCTGTGGGACAGAGTACTACATCATAGACTTAAACATCACACTAGTGGCAAAATAAACCAGCAGCAATGAACCTCTATCGATGCATTTTGTTCTATTGAAAAATGACAGCTTATCTAGTCTATGCCTTATCTTCCTTCTTTCATACAGGGTGACATTGAACTTTTTGGCATATACAACACTTCCTAGATGAATTCTCAGACTTTAAGAAACTATATTTGCTGGCAATGCTCAGAATAACTATATTTATATGATCAAGTTATTGTGAAATAAGCACATTCTTGATATTCATGGATAACATTTTGTTATAAATATGAACCAGTCATATTGCTTTATTGTTCTAACAATACACTAACAGACTATAAGAAGGTGACAGCTGAGGAAAGCCTCCATTCTATGCCACATTTTCCACTGACTGTCATTTCAGGAATGTATCCAGCAATACATGAGAATCTGGAATGTCTCCGCCCACCAGATAGCATCAGACCTTGCACTGCTTACTAGGAGCCCTACTGTTTTGCAGCTCTACTGGAGTTTGCCTTTTTATAGTTAAGAAAGATTTTAAAAACTCAGATAAACAGAGCTATGCTAATAAGGATTTCATGCATTTGCATGGAATGATGTGGCAGTTTATGTACACAATGCAAATGAAGTTGTGACCCTTTAAGTTAGTGCTATCTGCCTGTAACTCTGCATTTGCTAATATCCTTCCACAGTTTCGTATGTTGAACTATGTACTCAATAGATAAACGTACTCAAACAGGAAAACTAAATTGTCTCTAAACAGTAATAAAGCAGGAATGAATCCATAACACTTAACAGTCTACCTTCAATGAAAAATAGTCATTTTCATTCAAAAGATGCTCCTAACTTCTTGATTCTCTCTCTGGTGTACTTTTCTCTTATTACTATAGTGAGTTCTGAATAACAAATTTGGTATAGATTTAGTCCGCAATACTAAACAAAAGTGATGAAAACTTTGCTTATAAACTATCCCTAACCAAAGGACAGAGGTAAAGGGATTTATTTTATTTTTTTGTAAACCACATCTGAAACAATTTAGGGCTAGTTTACATACATGTAGAGAAAAATGTGTCCCTTATAACCATACAAGCTGTCTATTACAATGACAGACAAGCAGCAGATTATCTTGTGTATGTGCAAAAAGATACGAGAATCTTCATACTAGTATATAAAGCTATACCGTTTTTCCTTATCAAGGGCGTAGGCCAAGTGCAGTGTTAGAAACTAATCGCCCAATAACACCTTAAATCTAGGTTGTGGATGCCACAACAGTATGTCTAAGCACCATTTCTTCCCCAATGGTATTTATTGTTGTTATGTCATTTCTATACCTCTTTATATTTTAAAGAAAAAATCTCAAAGTGGTTTACAACACATTAAACCATCAAATAAAATACAGAATAAAACAAATTTAAGCTTCAAGGAAAATATTTCAGATCCTTCTCTAAGTGACATTTTGCTTTCCCCATATTTACCTACTTAATTTAGATACCTGTCCCATAGCAGAAGTACTCTAGGAAGCCAGTGTTGTGTAATGGTTAGAGTAGAGCCGTAGCTATTGGGGGGGGGGCAACCTGTGTGTGCAAGCAAATGTGCACGGGTGTGTGTGCCAAACTGGGTCTTTGACTAGTTTCAGCCCTGGATTAGTGTGGCAGACTAGGACCTGGGAGATCAGAGTTCAAATACCCACTCAGTCATGAATCTCACTGGGTGACCTTGGGCCAGTCACAGTCTCTTACCCTACCTCACAGGGTCATTGTAGGGATTAACTGAGAAGGGAGGTGAGCCATGCACTCCTTGGATAAAAAGGTGGGATATAAATACAATAAACAGGGGTCAGCAAACTTTTTTCAGTAGGGGGATTGTCCTCTGTCCCTCAGACCTTGTGGGGGCTGCACTATATATATATTTGGGGGGGGGATGAAAGAATTCCTATGCTCCACAAATAACCCAGAGATGCATTTTGAATAAAAGCACATATTATACTCAAGTAAAAACACGCTGATTCCCGGACTGTCTGCGGGATGGATTTAGAAGGCGATTGGGCCAGATCCGGCCCCCAGGCCTTAGTTTGCCTACCCATGACAATAAATAAGCAATTCTGCTTACCTGCTTAAGAAAGGTCGAAGGGCCAGCCAGATGGAGATTTCAGTCACCAACCTGGCAGCCAGAGATCTCCACATGGTCACAACTGAACCTGCACCAGTTGCAAAACATGCCTGGCATCTGGCTAATTTCTAACACTGGCCAGTTGAACCTTACTTCTGTTACCAATGCAACACATATCACCAGAATACAATTTACCACTCTAACGTATTGTCTTTCCTCTAGAAATGTCCATTTCAAAAGCACTAACAGTAAACAAGCAGCGAAATACCATGAAATATCTGTCAAAAACTTCAGCTATAAGAATATAAATGTAACTTTTTCTCCTGAACACATAAATCCATCTTCAGCATAAAGTAGTTTTGGAGATGTATACTACCCATTCTCATGTTAAGCTACGTTAAGGCATGTTGCAGGTTCCAGATTCCCACTTCAGGAAGATGTTCCCCTAGAGCATTTGCTACTCTACAAAGGAACTGAGATGCACTAAATCAGATATACATTTTGTGGCTCTCCCCACACAACCCTGCAACATGCATGCATCCATGAATGCACACACACAATATGAAAAGTCAATAGCAAAAGAATGATACCAGCCACAAATACATATTAAACCAGGATTTTATTAAATCAGAATATGCATACCTTTCCTTTTTTTTATTCCTTCACGCAAACCAGGAAGTTGCAATGAACCATAGATTTTCACTGCACATGAACCAGGAATTATGATTAAAAACTTCCAAATAAGGAAGCATCACACAAGTTAAACTTAAAACATCTCACATTCTGACTTAAAAATTGTGTGAACACAGCCACTGTGTGTGACTTCACAAGAGGCTTGGAGAAAAACCTATGGTAGATTTCAACAAACATGCTGTAAGTTACTATTTATACCAAAGAGCCAGTCCCAGCAATGTGGTAATGAGGTTTAGGTTTCTCCAATGTGAAAACACCAAGCCAGAATTTTAAGTAGCCCTAAAATCAAATAGGTATAATTGACACAAATAATAGAGTACACCTGCAACTTATGCTCACTTTACAACGCAATCACACCTTGTGGGGGGAGGGTGCAGGCAGAAAGAACGAATGAACGAACGAAAGAAAGAAAGAAACCCGCCATTCCCCATTTATTTGTTTTTCCCCCACCCATGCACCCAGCAGGTTTTCCTTGCTTATCAGACTCCAGGTAGGCTGTGGGAGCGAGCTCCCAGGGCACTCCAGCAACCTCCCCAGATCCAGGTAAGCAGCGCTCAGCCTTGCGGGGAGAAGCAGTTCCAGGAGTTCCAGACTTTGTGCATTTCTGCCTTTGTGCATGGGATCCCAGGAACCAAGCCCTTGTGTAAGTGGTGAGCCAAACGTACTTTAAAAAGTACCTTTGTATTCCTCTGTTTCAAATGGGAGCATTCTTGGATATCTTTCTTGAATCGCTATCACTAGAAAGTGCTAAACATTTGGTTGGGTTCTGCCCTTTTTTTAACCAAAGCACAAATAAATTGGAATGTAAGGTGTACTGCAATATAGAAATATAAATTTTACTTCTAAGTATTTTATATAAGTAAATACAAAATATCTGGGTTAAATTCTTGAGTTTAAATATTAATGTTTAAAAACAATAAAAATAAATGCACATTCCCAAAGGTGGGCTATCTACGCTATGCCTCCATTCAATTTAGAATTACAGTTGAGCTTTAAGACTACACCGAACAGGAAAGCTCTATACTCACATGCAGTCAACCTCAACACACAAAACAGTAATTTCTTTTTTTCTTCTTCTAAAGGAACCAAAATTCACATAAACCATTCAAACATCTCAAAAATACATATTGGGGAAAGGGCTCTCTGCACAACTTGCATTTTTAAGACAATAGGGATAAGCAGAGAATAGACCATTTTTGGTTGGCCTTGCTGACCAAGCCAAAAATTTCAGTCACTCACCCAGCAAGGATTAGGAAGGCAGGGAGTTAACTTGGACACTGCTGCTTGAAGATACCTCAAGCACCCAAGGAAGACCCCTCCTACCAGTCCTTGTCACTCCTAAGGTCAGCAAAGGGGGATACTGGCTTGGTCCAATCCCAAGTATGGGGGCGGAGGACGGGGATCCTCACCCACCACTGCAGTGTCAAAGTTGGAAGGCTGATTGGTAATCACTCTCACCGGAGGGCAGCACCACACTCACCAGGAAAAAAATACTAAAACCTGAAGATAAACAACATTAAAAGAAGCCTCCAGTCCCTATAAATATTTTGGTGACTTAGATTAAACTTGCTTTAACTAAGGGATTTAGAACTTTTTCAAAGTTAATGCAGACTCTTTCTTCAATGGTTCATGCTGCGCTACCACTACAATGTTAAAAAATGGCAAACTGTACAGGTGTCAGAAGTTTAAGAGCAATGATTAAGGTTTCTAATTTGGCAACATCTATTCTTACATTGATAGATTCATGAGTGTCAAAATCATAAAAACAGACAACATCTGCCACTAGCAGAAATGGCTATACAGTACACTGAGAGAACAGGCAGAACAAGGAATCTGGTCTTCACCAGTCACATGATTATCTCCAAGTTGTCTTTTTACATGCATCTGGTCGCACAGCAGACTTACATGGTACCCAAGCTTATGGTGAGAAACATACACACTAGTATACTCTGTACCGAGTTATGTGCCCTGTAGTTAAAAGCTTCTTAGACTTGATACTTAATAACATTTCGCATCAAGGGTTACTATCCCCAGTTGATTTACTTGTACAACAAATAAAAGATCTGCTGAAACCCTAGCAAGAGAGCATACATATATAATTATGTCCATTGCTTCAAATTATACCACCCAAAAGCAAAATCATTTAGCTTACTTGATAATGAACTCTGGTCAACTGAATTAGTATCACTGCACTACGAAATAACTTCTTTCAAAATCCTAAGGAAAAATAGGGGGAGGGGAATCAATATACAACTCTATCACTCAGTTTTAGATATTGTATTGTTTTAATTTCTATACTATCTTCCTAACACTAGCTGCTCAAGTCAACTCACAATAAAACCAAGTTAACTGATGACTGATAAACCACTGGTTTTTGAAAATACTGACAACTGAACTTTTTAGAAAGGTAAAACTGACAAATGGAAAGAAGTGGGTTTAAGGCTCAGCCTACCACTGTTAACATACTCAATGCCCCAAACAGAGTTCAATTCACTGGTTTTAGTGGAAGACATTTAAGTCAATGCTCACTTCTCCTATTGAAACCAATGGGATTTAAAGACATTTTGTTTCACTGGAACATACCCAAAGTTCCAGCCAAACACCTCAAGACACTTTTCCAAGTCCATCCTGAATCTGTTTCAGGTTCTATTGACTTAGTGTTAAACTAAGCCTTGTAATTTGTCATCTTGCTAATTAAAACCCTCTACATTATTATTTTAAATTTACTTCTCGATTGTGAAGTACTAAACAGGAATTAGTGCAAACGGAACTGTTCATTATCCTGTCAATGAACACACTAGTCACATGATTTTTACAAAACACCTTTGTGTGTTGCTTGCAGCATGTGTGAAGAGGGTAGTTCAAAGAAGAAAATTATGCATTGGGATTCTCTCAAGCTGTGTTAGAACAAAGCTAGCATGCCTATCTTACCATGCTGATCCATGTTTTTGTAGCTTCTAACCTAGTCTAATGCAGTACACTTTAAATGGGGCTGCCTCAAAGAGGACTTGGAAGCTTCATCTGATGCAAAAGTGGCTGTTTGCTTTCTAACAGGTGTTGCAAGGCACACCCACAAACAACTTGTGCTGTGCAAAAGCTGCCTTTGTGCTTCTGGTGCAATTCAAGGTGCTCATTTTAAGATTTAATGTCACACCATGGGACACACATAGCTAAGGGACCAGCCCTACTCTGTATGCATTATCTATGCCAAATAAATTTAGTGTTAGCAGGGGAGGAGAGGGCCTTTTCTGCTGAAGCCCCATTGTTCTGGAATGCTTTGTCCATTCAGGGAAAGAAATGATCTTCTTCAGTGTTCGGTTGATTGTTTTTGGCATGTTCAGTGATTATTTTATTTGTTGTTCCAATTCACTGGTTAGCATTTCTAACTTAAATGTACTTTTATTTTTGTAACCTGCATTGAGCTATTTGGAAATGCAATGTTATATCTAACTAAAGCAATGTGCACAAAGTCACAGCCAGAAGCACTAGCCAACAACGCATTTTAGAATGCATCAAAACAGCTTTTAAATGGAAAATTAAGTTCATACGTCATAAATGCAGTTCATATGAATACAGTGGTACCTCGGATTAAGTACTTAATTCCTTCCAGAGGTCTGTTCTTAACCTGAAGCACCACTTTAGCTAATGCGGTTTCCCGCTGCCGCCGCACCGCCAAAGCACAATTTCTGTTCTCATCCTGAAGCAAAGTTTTTAACCCAAGGTACTATTTCTGGGTTAGCGGAGTCTGTAACCTGAAGCATATGTAACCTGAAGCATATCTAACCCGAGGTACCACTGTATATATTTTGAATCTATATGAAGATGAGCTTTAGAAGACAACAGGTTTTGGAGGTCATTAATATTTATTTACCTAAAAAAAGAGAGTAAGTAAAATGTACCTTTCTTACACAGGAAGATACAAGTTTTGGAAAGAGATGAAGTTGTATTCTAGTTCATCTCAGAAAGAGTGCTACTGCTCTGTGCCAGTTATGTTTGATTTGACATTAAAAGACCAGTAAGTATATGGAAAACGGCTTCTGCAGAAGAATTTCCTACCTAGGAAGTCACCAAACTCAAAAATATTAATAACTGCTATCAACTCACAACAATGTTGAACCATCTTTCACTCTCATTTTACATCAGAGGAGAATAACATTGAACAGCTTCTTCTTTCTTTCTGCACAAATATACAAAACTTATTCTTCTCTTTAAACCAAAATCATGTTACCACTACAGAAGACTAAAGAATAAACAAAGTAGTGATCCATAATAGGTAAGTCTTTCCACATTAAACCAGTGTGGCTGGCCCTTACTTAAAAACACTAAATCACATAGCTGCATTTAAAATTGTTTTGAATGCTGACACAGAGAAGTAAAATAGCTTTTATTGCAACTCTACAATTCTATGATTCTACGCACCATATCATGTTGTTGAGCATGTGCATTCAGAACTCAATCTTGACAAATGATGTGTATGCACCAACAGAAACTGATCCAGCCACCATATATATTTTGCCCAGCAATGGCAGCAGCAAGTTTCAGTTTCCATTAACAGTACAGAGGGTCCTAACAGCAGCTGAGTGACATTTCCTTAGTATGAATAAGTTTTAAGTTTAAGAGCATATTACGGGCTCTAAGTAGTCAATGAAATTCCAGATTTAAAAACCTTTTGGGGGGATACAGTTTGACAGATGCAGTATATCTTGGAAAGTTAACAATATTTTCAGTCACATTATATCGTGCACAAAGTTACTGAACTCTGGTTTTCCGTGGCTTACATGTTGACTCAGAAGTAAGTTCCACTGTGTTTAATGGGGCTTGCAGCCAGATAAGCATGCTAAATGATTCCTGTGTGAGATTCTTATGGCCCACTACACCTAAAAAAAATACACCCAGTAGAGACAGTAGCAATTCCTTCCACACACCAAGTTCTTTATTCTTTGCCAGTCCCAATATGGAACTTCTTCAGAGATTCCCTCACCACGTACATGAGCCTATGGCCAAAGTTTTATGCATACTTTGAAAATTCCGCTAGGATTTGCTCCCAAACATATGTAGTCAAGCACACCATTAAAGCACTGATTTTCCTTTTCAACCACCTACATGTTCACAAAGCCTCCAAGATGCCTACTGATATTATAGCCTAACCAATTTTATGATATTAAGCTAAATGACATTAGTCTAAGGGGACAGAAGAGGAAGATTAACATGGACAAAGCCCACCTTGTTAAATTATGCTACCAAGAATGTTCAGTAATTGCTAGCCAATGAGGTACCGTTACCTATAATCTTGTGATGATCATTACTTCATTAGCACTGCAGTATCAACTTTTTAGTATTGTGACAAGTAGTTCTATGAAGTTTGGATTTTCTAGTACTTGTAAATAGATTAACATCTAACCCAATAAAATGCAGCCTCATCAATAAAGCCATTTCTTCAGGATGAAGAATCACAATAAAGTCAAGTCTTTAGAGTCTTGTCATTTTTCATCCTAGCAGGTTTTAGTTATTCTTTGGTTTCTTCTCTCTGTAATTTATTCTGTAAATAGTACACATATGAATTCTCTAAACCGATTGCAACCTATCAACAGAAGAATGGCAGGTTTTATTCAGGAGACACAACTGATTATACACCTTGCACAATAAAAAAGCAAGATATGCACAGCATGTAAGCCATCCTCAGCTCTCTTGAAGCAACACAACAGAGCAGCTTTCCTCATATTCATTTCATCATCATAAATTTTTAATACATACTAAATTGAAATCTGTATTTCAGAGATTAGTAAAAGACTCCACACACTTAACCAGCCAATATACTGCAAAGAGAATTTCTACCTGATTCAACAGGAGATACTAATTGCCATATCTCTATGATGCTACCAAGCCAACTGGAGTTGAAAACCAAAATCAAACTGTCAAAGTGATTATACTTGCTTTTCTGATATTCACTGACCCTAACGTTGTTATTGCTTTTGGCCTGCTAATAGAACCTTAACGTATTCAAGCAAACCCACATTATCTCTGGATTGCCACAGTCTTTCCTTATTTGGCTAACATTATGAGATTCCAATCAGACTCCTATAAAACTTTAACATGCACAAAGCATCCATTTTGAGAAACCCTCACAAGTGGTATTCCTTCCATTTTCACTAAAACGTTAGTTTCAAGGAGTTGGCCAAACAAAAACAAGGTAAAATCGCTATAACTATTTTACAACGACTGGGGCGGGGGGGGGGGGCAAAAACACGCATACCAAACACGAATTCGAGTTTGCCTTTCACACCGCAGAACAAGTACCGTTCAAGACCTGTAACACAAGTTTTGTTTTGTTTTTAGAGAGAGAGCATGCGAACTATTTAGGATTATTAGGGAGGAGAGCGAGCTTGAGCAGCGAGTCTAATCTTTTGGAAGGGAGACGACAGCGTTCACACCGGGGGCAGGAAACGGCAGCCGTTCAAACTGCGGGACAGGCAGCCACTTCCATCACTGCCAGAGGTTGCCCCCTCTTCTCGAAGGTAAGGAAGGGAGCTTATTCTCTCAATTCCTGGCCATATACTGGGGACGAATGGGGGAGCCCTCGAGCCTGCCTCCCGGTAGTCGGCGTCCCCTTTCCCCCCTCGGAGGAGTCTCCCCACCCCACGCCTCACCTCAACCCTGCCAAGTGCAAGAGAGGAAGGAAGAGGAGCCTCGCAATTGTCACTGCCTGCCGGGGGCGGGTGAGGGGAGGCAGGCAGGCAAAAAAGCAAGGCCCGGCTCCCCGGCCTAACCCGCCCAAGCAAGCAGGGAAGCACCCTCCTCCTCCTCCTCAGCAAAACACAACATTCCTACGGCACAAACAAGGATGCGCGCAGCCGGCCTGGCTCCTCTCTAACGGCCGGGAGGCGGCAGAGAGGGGGGGTCCTTCCCAACGTCTTCCTCGTTCCGCTCTGAGGGAAGACGGGTGTTTGTTGGCATTTCCCACCCCTCACACAAGCACCTCAGGCGGCTGCCTCCTCTACCCAACTCCCCGGGCAGCGGAGGGCTCCTTCCCAGCTAGGCCCCAGCAGCCCCCGGGGGCCAGAACACAGACCTGGTGCAGCGCGGTGAGCCCGTCCACATTGGCGTAGTTGATGTCGGCGCCTCGCTCCAGCAGCCGGAGCACCTCGTCGGTGTCTCCGCTCGAGCAGGCGGCCAGGAAGACGGCGCCGTCGTCGAACTTCACCTTGGTCTTCTTGCGCTTCACCACCGGCGGCTCCTGGTCGGTCTCGGAGCCGATCCAGCGCTTCAGCTGCTCGTTCCGCTTCTGCTTGGCGTCCGCCATCTTCATGCCCTGCTCGGCTCTGGTTCCCTTCTTCTCCCGCTCCCTATCGCCTAGCTAGCTATCACTCGCCCGCCCGCCCTGCCTTGCCTCGCCTGCCTCCCTCAGCGGCGGCGCTCCGCACCCAGGAGGAGGAGGAGGAGGGGGAGGCGGGGAAGCCCAAGCGCCGCCTGGTTCCCACACAGCACCGCGCGGCCGAACACTCCCTCGCTAGCTTTGCGCGCGCGCGCTCCCTCGGCCCCGCCCACAAGTGCCCCAAAGCGCCGCCGGAGAGGATCCCCCGCGCGCCTGCTCTTGCCTTGCCTTGCCTGCCTAACTAGTTAAGCGCTGGGCGGGGCGGGGGCGGAAAGAGAGGAGAAGAGGAGCGCCCGGCTTCTTCCTCGTAACATCTCGCGAGAGCCTCCGACGAGAAGCGGGCGGCGAATGAAGTTGGCTCTTGAGGGAGCTCCGGGCGGTGATTGGAGGGAAGAGGCCGGCGCTGATACGAGCGTGCCGCGGGAAGCGGGCGGAGGCGCTGCAGCTGCGGCGAGGATGTGAGATGCCCGCAGCTTGCATCTCCGTCTTGCAAGGCTTACGCGAGAGCAAGTCCCATTGAAGTGAATGGGATTTAGTTGCTTCCCGAGCGAAGGCTGCATGGCAAGCCTGTGCAATACCTTTGCGGGGAAGCGAGCTCCATTGACTTCAGCAGGGTTTTACCCCTGAAGGAAACGCGTGCGCTTTAAATTGCTGCAAAGTCCCCGGAGTGAGGAGTTGCAGAGGCAGGAAGTGCCGGCTTATGGGCGATGTTGGAAGCGGAGCCGCTACTACGAGCCTGCCTCTGCCGGGCTGTCTCGGCAAGCGCTGCTTTTGCATCCGTTCTTGTATTATACCAGTGCGACAAATTCCGGAGGAGCAGCAGCAGTCCTCAGCAAAGAAACAACAACAAAAAAAACGTGATGGGGGGGTAATAAATCTGTTAATTACACAGTATATGGTCTTTAAGGTGCCCCCGAAATGGATGGGTTGGTTTTGTGTTTTTAATCGAGCTTTCGAACAGCGTACATGATGAACACAGTACTCAACAATTCACAAAGAGGTCGCCTCCAGTTTTGAGACAAAAAAAAATGTAAACAAGCCCTGTGTGCAGAAGGTTGGGCTGCAGTCTTCCCTGCAGTTAAACCTGGGCGTGCCCTGCCCTGACCATAACATACATAGTCATAGCTAAGATTAATGCTCTTGAGGTATGCAGACTGACACTCTGGATGTCATTTAGAAGTCTCACTGTGTTTAATGAAGCTTATTCCCTTGTAAATGAGGCTTACTCTGGTATCACTCCAATTTTAAAACATGAGATTATATATACCTTCTTTCGAAAGGTACCAATGTTCAAAACTGCCTGCAGACAGCAGGAAAGGGGTGTTTATGCAGGGATCTCATAGTGTTGAATGGGGTTTTACCATAAGGCTACTAGTCCTTTCAGCACTTATGTGAGATTACGGCTTCAACTATTAACTATTCCATGGGATTAATTTAATACATTAATAACTTCTCGATAAAGATTCTATATTTATTTGTAGTCATTTTATGTTGTTGTTTAGTCATTTAGTTGTGTCTGACTCTTCGTGACCCCATGGACCAGAGCACGCCAGGCACACCTGTCTTCCACTGCCTCCCGCAGTTTTATACCACAAGCCAAAAAACATACTACCAGAGCTGCTTACAGAGACTTGGTGAAAAGGCAGTCAATTTTGTTCTGCCTTTTGATTACTCTGATTAATCAGACAGATTTCCATTATGTTTAATTGTATGCAAACTTATACTGATTTAATCAACCAACTGAAACTTACATGACTAAGCAACTAAGATATGGTAACTGAGTGACACCTAAAACTCATTTGAATATCAAATTGTTGTTATTTTGTAAGAACGGGGTTGATCCTTAGCAGATGCCAGATTGGTGGTTTAGTGACAGAATGACTGTTTGCTACATCAGGGCCAGATGCAGTGCTTGGCCAATATAGAACATCCTGTTTATGAAAGCAGGTGTGCTGCCGTGGTTAAAGGCTGGGTTGTGGAAACACAGGTTTGAGCCCTGTTGGAAGTCTCAGCGCAATTCGGCTTGCACTGCAGGCTTATGTACCTGCATGAGAAAGGATAGAGAGGAGCTTCCAAGTATCCTAGACTATACTTGTGCTCACCTATTGATCTTGCTTCAGGTTAGACTGATACTCTTCTGTTGCTGATCTGACCTCATTTCCTCCTCCATGTCGTCCTTATGAAAGCAGGCATACTTGGAACACTTTCTGCTAAGATGAAAGAATAAGCATGGCTCTTCCCATCTCCATCTTAGAACTAGGGATCTTACATAACAAACATGTATTTCCTGTAAAAACCACCACCACCACCATAGCTTTCTTATTTTCCAAACCCAGAGTCTCAGTGTGATTATATCTAGGGTAAGGTGTCCAGCAGAGGTTTTGTATTAAAATTAAGTTCTGCTGAATGTTTCAATTCCAAATGTCATCAAGCTCCTGCTCACTAATGAAGTTCAATTTGACCTTAAGCAAGGCATTATCTCTTAATCAAACCTCGCAGAGTGGTTCCGCCCTTCTTGGATGGTCATATCCAGAAAGTGATGTTTGGACAGTTCTCTTTGGCCCCATGGAGACTTCAAGATGGAGTTCCTCAGGGTTTGATTTTATCACCCATGCTGTTTAACATCTACATGAAAATGCTAAGTGGGGTCATCCAGGGCCTTGGAGTACAGTCATACCTCATGTTGCGTTTGCTTCAGGATAAGCATTTTCAGGTTGCGTCCTGCGGCGCCCTGGAAGTACCAGAAAGGGTTGATTCCAGGTTTTGCCGCTTGTGGATGCGCAGACGCTCAAAATGACATCATGCACAGTCATGGTGAATCACGACACGTGCAGACGCGGTTTGCGTTCTGCTCAGGTTGCGAACGGGGCTCTGGAATGGATCCCGGTCGCAACCAGAGGTACCACTGTATGTTGTCAGCAATATGCTCATGGCACACACCTCTATTTCTCCTTTTCATCTGCAGTTGTGGCAGTGAATGTGCTGGACTTGCCTCAGCAATGGACTGGATGAGAACCAACAAACTGAAGCTCAGTTCAGATAAGACTTAGGCAATGTTAGTGGGTGGTTCCCTAGACCGGATGGATGGGAGGTTGCCTGCTCTTGATGGAGTTACACTCCATCTGAAGGAGCAGGTACATAGCTTATGAGTATTCCTGGATCCATTGCTGTTGCTTGAGTCTCAGTTATCCTTGGTGCCACAGAGTGCCTTCCATCCATCACCTTTGGCTGGTGGCCCAGCTGTGCCCCTATCTGGACAGGGGTAGCCTAACTTCTATCGTATAGTTTCTGGGCCCAATTCAAAGTGCTGATTTTGACCAATAAAGCCTTAAGTGGCTTAGGACCATAATACCGTAAGGACCACCTCCCCCATATGAACTGAGCCAGGCGAGAACAAGTGTTTTCTGCAGTGACTCCTTGTTTGTGGAATGCTGTCCCCAGGGAGGCTAACTTGGCACCTTTGTTACAGATCTTTAGGTGCCAGGCAAAGCATTCCTCTTCTCCCAGACCTTTGGCTAATTAAACAATTATTTTTAAACTGGAGGTTTTAAACAAACTTTTTTTGCTGTGCAGTTTTGTGTTTTTATGTTGTAAACTGCTGTGTAATTCTCAAATAAAAAGTAGTCTAGAAATTTCATAAACAAAAGGAATAGAATAGCACAATATAAGGTAATAATATAATATTATTAATTATAAGGTACTGTAATAATCTTATGTAGCCATTCTGAGCACCTAATAAAAATAGAGATTGGATGATACCAATACAACATAACATAAACATATGTTGTGCACCTTGGTTTTGTCTAGCAAAATGCCAACGACACCAGCAGCTTTTCTCACTAATTATGGGATTACGTAACATCGTTCTGGATGTTCCTCTCACCCTCAGAATAAATTGAATCAGGCAAAAGTCAAGCCTTCACTTAGTCATTCCCTTTCCTCCTTGCCTATATCCAGCAAGCCTGCAGAGGTCAGATTGGAGAAAATGCTTGTTCAATGGTCAAATCCCAATTATAAAACTCCCTCCCGAGGCAGCTCTGCCTGCTTTTAATGAATTGATCAATAAGTAAATCAATCATAAAAATTATTCACAGAATGGGGATTTGTGCACTCTGTTTTTTAAATGTGCAGGAACAGGTGTCTGTTTATTTGCGATGACAAATGAAAGCTAGAACTTGGACTCAGTAGATATTTTCTGAATAATTGACTTTGTTGAAGGCTAATTAACCCTGGGCTCTTTTACCACAGAAGTGCACTGGTGAAGCTGGTGCAGTCATCCAAAATCATTGAATCCAAACTCTGTTAGGCTATGGAAACATTAGTTTAAGCTCCTCCTTCATTTGCTTCCTGAGCAGCACTAAGCACATTACTAGTGCCTAACAGATAATAGAATCCACAAACCAGGATATAAATGTTCGTCAAAAATGTTTGCAAAAAAATACAAACACAGTATGTAAAGCAACTGCACTACCGCTGTCCAGGAGAGTGGGAACATTTTTTTTTAAGAAGAAATGCAGCTCACTGCTGTAATAGTGTTCTACATAAAGTGTTATCCTCATATTAATTATGTATTAATTTTCTGTCCCAAGATAAATTGTACTTTAAAAGTGGATTAGGATTATGCAGTCTTATTCATCAAGGGAAAAGTGGACTAAATGGTTATAATAAATACTAAATGTGGAGAGTTTCTTAAATAAGTACAGTTGCCGTTCAGAGTTCTCCAGTTGTTGAATCCCCCCTCCCCCCAGCAACATCTCTTACATGCAACATAGATAAAGATTAAAAGGTATGATTCATATTTCAGTGGGGAAGGTAGAATCTATCAATGTTTGCAGACTATTACCAGCCAAGAATAAATAACACTCTTAAAAGTATTCATCAGATTTTTACACCTATGCTTTGCAATCCTTTGTAACTAACTGAACTAGATATTCCCTGCAAATTTCTTTCATTCCTCTGTTAACGTGAGTCTCAACACCCAAAATCAAATGTATTTGATTGCCCTTCTTTATACCTAGAGCAAAGTATACATCAGGAGGCTTTAGTTTGCTCAGAATCAAGTCTACACGTCCAGAATTAGTGCTAAACACATCACTTCTAAGGGACGTGGGTGGCGCTGTGGGTTAAACCACAGAGCCTAGGGCTTGCCGACCAGAAGGTCGGCGGTTCGAATCCCCGTGACGAGGTGAGCTCCCATTGCTCGGTCCCTGCTCCTGCCAACCTAGCAGTTCGAAAGCATGTCAAAGTGCAAGTAGATAAATAGGTACCGCTCCGGTGGGTTTCCGTGCGCTGCTCTGGTTCGCCAGAAGCAGCTTAGTCATGCTGGCCACATGACCCAGAAGCTGTACGCCGGTTCCCTCAGCCAATAAAGAGAGATGAGCGCTGCAATCCCAGAGTCGGTCACGACTGGACCTAATGGTCAGGGGTCCCTTTACCTTTACCTTACGTTACCTCTGGTAAATGAACTACCATAGCCTCTAGACTCTAGAGGGCCATGAAAAATTGTGTCCCAGGCTTTTTAGACTTGTCTACCCATATACTATCTGAAACCAAAAGGGCACATTGGTTGCCAGATGTGATTTTTTTCTTCTTCAGCTCTCCTACCCCACTAGTTATTTAACCAAGAAACAATGTGAAATGATTATGGAGGGGTTTTAAACTCAGCAACTCCAAAGTAGAAATAAAACACAACTATTGAGCAAGGGAAAGCATTTGTCCTTCATAGCAGAGTAGCAAAGGGTATGGCCGATGCTCTTTCATCAGATTTGTTCCATTACAAATCCAGAAAACAAGGGAATTCCATTGGGCCACACTATGGAGCCACTGCTGCTCGGGGGCCGCCTTGATTTTGATGTTAAAATTATGCAGCTATGTATCTGAGAACTGTACATTAAACCTGTTGATGGTTTTTATTTACTGTAACTTGAGGTGCTTGAAGTGGGAGTCACCTTCTAGATACTGCATAAAAATGAGTCATCAAAACTGTAACTTGTATCATAGCAACCGTTTCATAAATTATCTGGCTTTGAATCAGACTAGCAACAAGCTATAGTCAGATTTGCCAAACTACTTACTATTGAGAAGTCCTATTGCAGCAAGATCCACTGCTTTAAAGACTGTTACCATGATATTGTCACAAATGTCTTGCAAAACATTTCACTCTAATTATAATTTTGCCGCAAGTCTTAGTCAGAAGATGAGGTTTTGTTTTAGATATTACGTAGTAGAAAGAAGACTTGACTGTATATTGACGCCAAATGGTGATGAGCATTGAAGTCTGTGACGTTTAGATTCTAAAGATTTAATGCATTAATTTGTCATCAGAGCTAAGCTGTTGCAGAGGCAGTCCCTGCTGTCTTATCATGAACACAAAGCTTATTCATTTTTCCTGATGACTTCTGGGTCACCACACTTGCCTGACTGCCTGGTCATTTGCAGCCTCGTGTCTGTACGTCACTCTTCTGTAAATCTTGTTTTCTCCCATTTACAAAGTGTCAATATCAACATACATCATTTTTCTAACTCAGTTTCAATATATGGGAAGAGGAGGGGGTTAGTGTGCTCCCACAGTGTCTTGCTCTTCAGTATTGCCCCAATCTGCAGATAAATTGACTTGGGAAAAACCAGAGGAGAACGTGGGTACATAGAGGCAAACAAGCACCATAGGTAAAACCAAACAGCCTTATTGTCTTCATGGTGGGCGCCTACATTTACAAACTCTACACTTTTAGATGGATAGTTGAATTTAACGCTTCTCTTGAATCAGAATATTCATCTATTGCAGACAGGGGTTGAATTCGGATGCACAGAGGTTTCTGCCTGGATATTCTGCATATTAATATTTTTTAAATTAAGAAAACCCATTCTTTATTATGTAATAAATGGGGACATAAGTTAGACTTTGCCAGACATCTCTAAGGAAGGTCAGCTTTGCAGTTATGCATTAGTATGATTTGTTTTGAAAAAAATGGCACTTAAATATTTAAGTGTACCAGGTTCTATGTGTTTAATTTCATTGTTTAGCTGTTGCATAGTTTCCCAACTATGTAGCTGCTGGCAAAAAGCAGTGGGCCGCTCTTTATTTATGTGCTGCTGCTTTCGGGAGCTTTCATGACCGGCTGCAGTTATAAGTTGTTGCTTTATGCTTTGGAATACGTGTGTCAAAATGCATAGGATACCAACAAGCCCTCCTTTTATGGTACAGAAGATGAAGAAGACAAAGAGGAAGCGTAATTTTAGACTGTTTGCCATAACTGGTTTTATAAGAATCCCAGCTCAGGGTTTTGTTTTTATCCTGGTGCACAGAGATTGAGGCTTGTGCCTGTTCTTGCTAATAGTTAAATGTGACTACGGTTTTCCAGCACCTTGCTAAAAATGTCCTCTGAGAACTTGAATGTCATGGCTCTCTGTTAGCAAGCAGAATGGAATTTGCAGTGCAACATGGACTATTGTGCCCTGTTGGTGTGCATGGCACTTTGCAGACCACAAAGGAAGAGGTCCCTGCCCCAGGGACCTTACAGTCTAAAGTTGGGCACAAGAAAGGGAGGGGAGGGGAATGGGAAATTGGTATGTGGTTATTTTATTCACAAATGCTCAGGCTTAGTCACACTAGGGCATGGAGAATAAGAGGTTGTTGTCCCAAAGGCTTTCGTCCTCCTTGCAGAAGAGCCATGCTTATTAATATGTACACACACCCCTCAGTTCTCTGCTGACATGCCTTCTTTTCCCTAGAAAATTATGGGGAAGAGAAAGCTTGTGAGCAGCTGATTCTCACCCACTATTATGTTTCACTTCTATGTTGCATTGGTGAAGCGGATATAAACAGACTATGGGAGAGTCCACTATAGCTTGGGCCAGTGGGATAGTGGCTAGAACCCTGAGCCAGGGTTCAAATCCGTGTTCAGCCACAAAACTCCCTTTTCCTGTTGTGGCTGCAAAGTACAATGAAAGCGGGATGGCTTGATGTTTCCCCAGAAAGAATCCGCTCCACAAGCTTTTAGTTCATGAGTTCCATAGATGGGATATAGCACAAAAGAGCAAGCTGTGTGACGTGCATATTTATTTATCTTTGCAACACTGAGGAACAGCCAAGAAAAGGGCTGCACTTTGGATGCCTGCTAGTCAGAAGGCAGGTACACATGACTCGGGCAGCCTTCTCTTGTTCATATAGAAAGGAGGAGGCTGCTTGTGCAATTCTGGAACTTGGCTTTAGAAATGAGAGAACATTTGAAAACTATTCTATTAAAGGGTATGTTCAGAAAAGGGACGTAAATAGAGGCTGGAATGTCATCTCTGAGGTTCTCATGGCTTATGTCAGCAGCAGAGCCCCTACATGGAACTCTTGCCTTCTTATGTATAGTTCACATAAGGACAAACAGCCGTCTCCATTCCCCAGGGAAGCCCCGATTACCAGCCCAGTGCAGAGTTTCTAAAGCGTTCCATGCAAAACAAAAGGCAGAGCCTGGATTTGGGACGGAGCAGAGCCAAGACACAACGGCACATTTAGAAAAGTTACTTAGGTAGACGGCTATAAAGTCCTACGGTGGGGATATTTTATAGCTGACTTTTGCCAGTGCAGCTGAATGAGCTACATTATTTAAGGGCAGATACGTCCACTGATGGGTGTACTTAATTCAATCTATGCAGCTGCTCTTCCAGATCCTTCAAGTGTCCCTATTATCCAGAGATGTCCCTGATTCAGAGAAGACATCCCGGTATCTGATTTGATCCCAGAATATCCCACTTTTCCTTAGGACGTCCCTGTTTTCAGTGGAGAAATTATGGAGGGTATGGTAGGATGTTCCTATTTTCACTGGATACATATTGGAGGGTGTAGAGTTATCTGACCCCTGAACCATCTGAAGGCAATCCTGCATAGGGAAAGTTTTTTTTTACATGTTTAATGTTTTATTATGTTTTTATATAGGTTGGATGCTGCCCAGAGTGGCTGGGGCAACCCAGTAAGATGTGTGGGGTAGAAAGAGTAATATAATCATTATGGAATGGGACGTCCCTATTTTCATTGGAGAAGTGTTGGAGGGAGTGCTCTCCTCCCTAACCCCCATCCCTCTGTAGAAAACTGTCTCTGTGCTTCAGCTTCCAACATGCACAAATCATAGATGGGGGAACATTACACTGCATGCTGAGGGAAAACTTCAGATTGTGTTTGAAGAAAGATGAGCTACACTAACATTTGGTCATGCACACATTTGACTTAAACCGAGAAGCAATATCTGTGCAGAGTGGAAAATAAACCCCAAAGCTGAACTCCTCATTGTGGTTGGGCTATATAGATTCATCTTAAAAACTTGGCTATATGTAACTACATCTCTATAATTGGTTTTTGTTTTTTATACTGAACATGCTCCTTTTAAGGTTCTGCTAATGTTTGTACGATTATGTGCTAGTTTGTAAATATGTTTATGATAAATCAATAAAAATATTAAAGAACTGAAGCATAAGAATCAGGAAACTGGTATGTTTTCATAGCTCTGCTTATGCCCACAAGGAAGGGATGCAGTGTGGCCGTCAGACAGCAGTTGACCCCATTGGGATTTCAGGGCCTATTGATGACGTTTTTAGTTCAGATAAGCCTTCCCAGAAGGGCGATCCCGGCCATGCCTAATGTCAGTTTTGCAAAACAGAACATTTTTTAAAAATGTGTTCTTAAAGTTGTTGTATATTCTGATTCCATAAAACTTTTAGTTGTGCGCCACTTTGAAATTCTTCAGAGATGAAGCAATTAATGCATTTTTCAAACCAATAAATAAGAAGGCAAAGTTTCAATAAAGGGAGGAATTATATTGGAGTCATAGCACTCTTAAGCACAGTTTTTGTTTGGCACCTGACACCATAGTTAGACATATGTTATGTATGCAAGAGTTTACATCTGGAAATAGATCTGGCTTCTGCTTTTGTGGCATCAGGCTACAAAAAGGTGCTCATTTATATTCTGATTTCCAGTTATGCCAGAGGATCCAACGGAAGATAATAAAAATACATATTGTGGTGTAGAAGAGAATTGGGAGAAAGGGTATAAGGTTATCAAATCCTTTCTTTAACAAGTATGTGGTAAGTTTAAGAACACAGAAAGATCCGTCTTGGTTCAGGCTACAGTTCAGCATTTTGTTCCCAAGGTGACACAACCAGAAGGCCCCATGCAGGCTGTGCAGGCAGTAGCAAGATACCATCTAGTATAATGGCCAAGTCACTCTTCAGAGACAGCCCTATTTAAAAGACAAGTTTTCAACAGACGCCTAGATACAAAAATAAGAGACACTGGCCAAAGTCCACCCATTTTGGTGGTGGGCTTCACAGAGGAATAGCATAGGTAGTGTACATTGCAAAACCCAACAACCTAACAATATCCCTTCAGATGTCAAACGTGCAAGGTTGGAAATGCTTTAAATGCTATGTTGGTGATAATAAAAACTTTATTAAGTTTCGGGGGTGGGTGGGAATCTAACAATTATAACCCCTTACCATTCTGTACAGGTTTCTCAGTTTAATATCAATGTCTCACTTTTCCAGTTGGCAATAAGCAAAAGAAACATATAAGAAAAACAACAAAACAGGCAGAGTAAGGGAAGCACTAGGACTCTGGTTTTGAAACATTTCCCCACCAGTATGCACCGATGTACTAAACGTATTTCACACAAAAAATATGTAGTTATAAGCAGCTACAATCTTCTAGCTAAGTTGCCCTCGGAAGCCTTGTTCTTATATATTAATAATAAAGATACCATATTGTTTTCTTTAATATTGGGTGCTCTGTTAGTGCTTTAAAATGACTGGAAACCAAATTAAAGTTAATACGTTGTCTAGCAACCCAGAGAAACAAACATTTAACTGTTTTCTTATAGTGCATGCCATTTACTGACTCCATGCAAATGAAACAAGCTTACTGCAAGGAGTAAGTTAATTGTCCCTCTTGAGAACGTGCTGGAGGTTTAGACTCTGGATAAGAGATGTGTCACTCCTTGTGAAAGTTATCTGAGCCTCGTTAATTCTTTCTAGTCAAATCAACCCCTTCATTTTTACTCCTCCTTATGGAGTCCAGACCATGCCACAAGGTTGGAAGCATGAAATAAAGTAGTTCAAGAATATGATGGCAGGGAGGAGGTAGACAGGAGGAGGAGAGAACAGGGAAAGGTCACATTTCCTACCATTTTTTCCCCCTGAAGTCTTTCCCTGTTGCATTATAGAATGGATTATAATGATTCAATTATTAGACCCATTGCTCCAGAGCTCTAGTTGAGTAGAGGCCCTACTGCTGGCCCAGATTCTTAATTTTTAATGATGTTGGTGGTGGGTGTTAATGATGCTAGCCACCAACCTGAGTTTTGTAGTCTCATACAATGGGGGTGATGGGCTGTGGGGAGTGGCGAAAGGAAAAGAAGAGTTGTGGGGGGGGGGATGCTCCGTGAAACCAGATCTCTTATTTGTATTCCATTTTGGATGATACAAGAAGAGAAGCTACAATTCTGTGGTTCCGTTTTCCTGACTATATTTACATGGAAAATAGATGTACGAAAGTCAGAACTGCAGTTAGCACTGCAGTAAATCACATTGCCTCTGACTTAAATGGTTGTTCGCTGTCAGCAAAATGAAATGCTTAAAAAAAGGGATCCAGAGAGATTATTTTTTCCTAAACATCATCATCATTAAGGTTTTATATCCAGAGGCTGTTCCCCTTCCCCGGCTCCACCCCCGCTTCTGCTCAGTGTTACAGATTTATTTTTAAATATGATAGAGAGCCAATTACAGGATGGGCATTTTTTGTCTTTCTTTTTTTCATTACATAATGGTAAATGGAGTATGGGAGTTAAACCTGAGAGACCTCAGCCAAGTATGCAAACTGGGTGGCCTTGGGCAAATCACTAGTGCTGTCACTCCATGCGTAAAGAATAGGAACCTGCCTGAAGTGCCCTCATGAGGGTGAACATAAAGATGGCAAATCATTTTGCACAATAAACCCTTCTCTGGATAATTTAGATTTTCATCAAAATGTGTCACATGGCGGCTGAAATGAGCTGAATTAACTCTAGTGTCCAGATAGACTTTCAGCATGGGACGTATTGCTTTTCAGACATCATCTGCCATTGTTTGGAAAAGATGGATGTTTCTGAAAGTGAAAAAAGACTTCATTCAAAAAACAGACTGGAACATGAGCCTTAACAATAGATCTTTATTAGAAAGGGCACCGGACTGCTATGCATGTTCCACTTGTTCATAGTATTGTATCGTTCTGAGTCAGCTGGCTCAGGCAGGAATAACAATCAGAGTTCTGTACAGCAATAATTGCTTGCTGAGGCACTAATTGGAACAAATTGCCCCCCAGGGGTAAAACATTGCATGATCTTTGCACCGTTGAATCTGTCCATTTCTCAAATACTGCAGTGAGATTTGAATGCAATACAACTGTGATCACGGTATCATGGTACTCAAGCAAGAAAGAGGTAGGCAAGTGAGTAAGACCTGCATCATTTTCAAGATTTTCATCTTTGAAGGATTACTTGCTAATTAGTAATCTGATGTATGATGAGATAAAGCAAAGGACTGAGTGTAACAATTTGCTTGACAAAAATAAAATGTGGTTTGCTTCCCAAGTATTTCACGGAGTACTTTCTCCTGTATGAACTTCCTCCACTCCCTCACAGGGCCTTAAGGTTGACTAGTATAGCCTACTCTGCTTTATTTCATTCAATGGTGTATGGTTATTGTCTGCGAGAAGAAGGGACATTTTGTGGTGGCCCCAGAGTTGTGGATAACTCTTCCCAAGAAATGTGTACATCAGGGGTAGCCAATGCAGTATGACTGTTGGCCATGCTGCCTAGAGCTGACAGAGGTTGCAGTCCAACATCTGTAGTACACCACACTGGCTTCTGCTTATGTCTGTTCCCTGGTCTCCTTTAACAGACAGGTGAAAACACTTTTAATTCTGCCAAGCTTTTAGGGGTTAGTGGAGATTCTGTCTCTATGTAGTTGTAAATTTTGTTTTTTGCTTAGCTGTTTTTCTATTTCATTAAGATTTTTAATGTGTAGTTTTTGAGTGTTACAATTATTAGCGCTATACACACACACACATATGTGCTTGCAAAGGGGCTGTTTTGATGCTAAACTATTACTTCAAAGGACACACCCAGATCTTACAAGAACAAAAATCATCTTGCTAGATTTGACCACAGGTTCATCTAATCCAGGATGCTGTCTTCAACATTAGCTGGTTAGATGCTCCCGGGATGCTTACATGATGGAGACAACCATTCCAATTTCCCAGAAGTTAGCCCCATTGAACCAACAGGATTTACTTCCAAATACACACATAGGATTGCATTGTTAGTTTTTACAGAGCATTCATGGTTTCCAATGTTTTTTCGGACAAGTTCTGTGATTATTTTTCTGGGTTGATGGAATATAAAATAAATTACCGTAATAAAACAACAGCAACATACATACATACATACATACATACATACATACATTTGCAGCACCAGCTTTTCCAGTGTGGTTAGACAAAGTACTATTAAGCCTTATTGGAGCTCCTTTGTGTTTAATAGGACATTTCCTAAGTACAGCTGCTGCCAGTTTTATGGTTTATTTATGAGTGTCGGGGAGGAAACTAATATTGAATGGCCTATTAATTGCCCTTGAATAACCCTGCTTGATTGCCCAGCGTCAGTTTCTGTTCCTATGACACAGAGAGGGAGTAGAAGGCTTTGATTCTGTTTGCTTGGTTTTCTTTCTTTCATTCATTTTTTCCTCGATGTTTCATTCCCATTTTTATAAATGATACGGTATAGTTGTCCAGTTCCGCCTGAGCTTGGAGCTCACAGGGGAAACAGGCAGAGTGACCAGTCTATGCCAAGGTCAAGCTGAGAGCAGACAAGAGCAGGACCTTGGACAGCTCCAGCAGAGCCTTGTTCTCTGAAGCTACAGGTGTTGCCTCTGCAAGGAGCTAGAGCATGGGTCGGCAAACTAAGGCCCGTGGGCCAGATCAGGCCCAATTGCCTTCTAGATCTGGCCCACGGATGGTCTGTGAATCGCCGTGTGGGTCACCAGGGTGTACATTCTTTCCCTCTCCCTCCCTCTCCCTCCCACGGCGGCGCTTTTCTCCTCAGGGATGGAGCAATCTTGTCCCACGCTGGGTGCTGTCGACAGCAGGAGTTGGCTTGCCTGCTGCCTGCCTCAGTAGGGCAGCGCTGTGAAGGGGGCATGTGACGCCGGCTGCCGCTGCGTTTTCCTCCTGCTCCTCCTCCCTCTCCCTCAGTCCACCCTTCCTTCTCCACACTCCTTTTCCGTGCCGCTTCCTCGCTTGCTTTCTTCTTCGCCGCCTCCCTCCCTCCTTCATTCCTCCCAGGGCGTTCAGGTGGGTTGTTGCGGTGGCTGCGGCCACTGCTTGCAGGTTGGCGGGCGTCTCTATCTTCTTCTCCATGGTGCCTGTTAGGAAGCAGCAGCAGCAGCAGCAGGTGGTGGGTAAAAGCTCCGGCAATGCCCCGGTTCCCCTACATCTGTCCGTGGCTCCTCCGCTGGGGCTGCTGTTTCTGTCTTCACCAGCCAACGCAGCCTCCTACCCTGCCACGGCGCCTGGCTGGCTGGAGAAGCCCACCTGTAGCTATTGGGACAACAACTGGGACAGGTAAAGTGAAGCATCTTCAGGCCTCTTTGTGGACAGATGAAAATCGTTCTCCCCCCCCCCATATAGTCCAGCCCCCCACAAGGTCTGAGGGACAGTGGTCTGGCCCCCTGCTGAAAAAGTTTTCTGTTGCTAGAGTCAACAGAAGCCTTATGGAGGTTGGCCAGACCTAAGGTATGGTAAGCTCTGCCTCCCTGGAGGAACCAGTTGGGTGGTTAAATGTCTCTCACCCTATTTTGCAGGGAGACAGATAGTGGTGGGGCTGTGTCGCTTGGTCAGGAAGGTCCCCAGTAAGGTACAGGAGGTAGCCTATATGTCATTCTCATAAGAGACCTCCACCATCCATTGCAAGATTCTTGGTTGTGAGTCATGACAATTATTCCACTATTAAAATTATAAGAAAAAAATTGAGAGAAAATCAGTAACTAAAGCCATCTTCTCCTCTGGTCAGCAGAAATAGAAACCGACCCTGCAAATTTTCAAGGGGAAATGGAGATACACTCTTTAACACTAATTTTCCACCAACTCTCATATGAAAGCAATGACATGTAGGAAACATTTAGCCATTTCTGAGACCCTTTGCTAAATAGGCTTATCTGTGAACAAACATTATAGGATGATATTGGCCATAAGGAAGGGCAATGCTGAATGATATAGTAGTACAATAAATGCTTGTGTGGGAACTGCATTTCAACTCTGTTTCACCTAAATTGTGGGAAAGCAATGCCTCAGCGGCAGACTAAAGGGCTATAGAGTATTTTTAAAAAAACAAAAAACTAGATAGGTTCAAACATATATTTTTGCTAGATCTGGAAAGCTCATTATAGCAAGGGTATCATTATAACATAAGGAATCCATGTCTGTGTTCAAGAAACCTATGTGGAACCTATGCAACTCTGTTAGTACTAGTAGATCTTGTTGTGTTAGTGGTGAAATGAGTGGAGCTCATTGGAACTTCCCAGGATAGGATTGTTTACCCTTAATCCTCCTCCCTTTTTTAAACATAGGCTTCTTACAGCAAGAAGATGAAATATGAGGATTTCCTTAGGTTGCAATCCTGACCATGCATACCTCGAAGTAAGCCCCACTGAATTCAAACAGACTACGAGTAGACATGGCTAGGATTGTGCTGCTAAATTTTATTTTATTTTTTCCTTTTAAACAGAAAGTCTTCTTTTGAGGCTAGTTCTTAACAGGACATTTCAGTGTGGGCTGGAGCTTCTCAGTCATGCAGACCATAATTAATATCTTTTACATTAGAGCTGAACCACAAACCACAGCTTTAAAGTATAACTTTTTGAAATCTTGATCTGGCAGTGTTCACCAATGAGTACTTTTGTACCATGGAAGTTGAATGGCACTGCAAATAAGATTAAGCAGAAAACCAAAGCAAATAACTTGCAGTTTGGAAAGCAGAAGCTGGGCCTTGGTTAGAAAAAAGACTGCTCAGCTTTAACAAACTCTATTTAAAAAGTCAGAACTGTCCAACAAGTGGAAACTCTGTGTAATACTGTTTATTTGAAACCTAATTTATTGTATCAATAAATTAACTCATTTAGATGTCATTTAAGCTGACCTAAATGAGAACTGAAGCAGTAACAACCCTGGTTTAAGTACATATTGGATCCTTAAACTCAGTCATAGCAAGCCTCACTCAACCAAGAAAACTAACAAAACCAACTGTTTGCATTCTCCATTTGTAACCAAGGAAAGTAAAGACACATATACTAGCATTGCTTTCACTAATTCTTGCTCCCAAATTGAGGGTTCATTTCACACTTAACGTGAAATAAGTTTGCCATCTAACATAAGTTTGCAGCACAATCCTGCACATGCCTACCTCAACCCATTAAGCCCAAGGTTTCTCAAACTAAGCTTCCTAGAGCAAAAATATATGCCTGGAGGCTGAGTTTGGTCAGAATTCAGTACACACTTCCAGAGTTAATGCTAAAGACATTGCTTCTGGTAAATGAGCCACCATAGCTGTTAGAGGGTCATGAAAATTTGTGTACCAGGCTTTTTAGACTCATCTATCCATGTACTAGGGACACGGGTGGCGTTGTAGGTTAAACCACTGAGCCTAGGGCTTGCTGATCAGAAGGTCAGCGGTTCGAATCCCTGCAACGGGGTGAGCTCCTGTTGCTCGGTCCCTGCTCCTGCCAACCTAGCAGGTCGAAAGCACGTCAAAGTGCAAGTAGATAAATAGGTACCGCTCCGGCAGGAAGGTAAACGGCGTTTCCGTGCACTGTTCTGGTTCGCCATATATGTATGTATAGCTGGACTCAGCTATACAGCTGCAAATAAAATGTAAGTGTGTTTTAAGTGTAGTATACAGTGTGACACTAGATGGTGAGCCTTATGGAAAATTCAATGTATTTTTAAAGGTGCCTTCTTTTTTTAAAGCATTTTCAGAACGGTTTTTATATGTGTGTAGAGCTAGGGACCTGGATTTGTAGCTTGTATCTCCCTCTGGCTCTCTTGCAAAGCACAGATAACTATGGCAAAATGCAAGAGTTTCCTAGCTGACAGTTAGGAAGAATACCAGATGCAGTCACAGGGTAAACTTCTGTGGACAAACTCTACTCTCTGGCAAAGGAATAAATGTCAAGGTAGCTTGGCAAACTCCTTCAGTCTCATTCCAAAGATACTATCTCTACCTTCCTTTGTACTCAGTTAAGGGCCTAATGATCTTTATGGGGGAAATTGCATTAGATCCAAACCAGAGGTAATCCTGACTTCTACTTACCTGGGAGTAAGCCCCATTGAATTCATTAGGAATTACAGCTAGCCTTGTGTTACTTTAATTAATGAGAATTAAAGTCTTGCTGACCACCTTCAGCCCCCATCACTTTCAACGTGTGTACTCTAAATATGACCTGTCCTAATATTTATGTGCTACAGGTAAATACACTGCAGTAGGACTTCTACACAGACTGTGTAGAAAACATCCTGGGGTGCTTCCAAACAGGTGTTTATTTTGGGATCGGTGGTCCTCTTCATGCGTGCAAGCTTTTTTGCAGTGTACATATGACATCATTGTTATCAAAATGCCAGTCTGTTATTTTCCTCCCATTTAGATCTTGCACATGTTACCCCCTAAAAACACAACTAGGTTGTTCTTTTTTTCAGTTCATATTGAACTGAATATGTTCAATATGCTGTTTTTGGGGGGGGGCAGGAAACACATCAAAATGCAGTATTTCATAAGAAACTATGGATGGATATGAACTGAGTCTAATGTCCTGCATTCACCACTTCCCAAGCCAGCAGATGCAGAGGAACAAGTGGGGGTGTATACAGCCTTAATCTGGACTGACCGTTTCCAGAAGAACTCTAAAAGTTTTTTTAAAACGGTTGCCAATGACCTGGTTGAGATGTTGGTGGGCATATTTTGGGATATGAATATGAGCATTATTCTCTGCAAGCAGGTTGCCTGGAAAACAAAGTACTGTATATGAGATCATAGGCTGTTCCAGAATCATAGAGTTTCAAGGAATTTTAGGATTATATAGCCTCTCCCAGCTTCTCCATCAACAAACGAGTAAAAATCACATGCTTGTGAACAGCCACAGCTTCATCTGCTTGTTTTAGATACTACAATTCTTCGCAACATGAAGGATTATAGTGAATACTCCCATCTTAAAACCTCTCAACAACAAATCCTAAATTAGCAATGGGAGACATTCCAAGGCTTTGCGTCAGAAGAGAATCACAGTATTCAGAACTTTATTGTTTTGGACATCTCTCAAGATCAGGCTGTGTGTGCGCGCGCGCATGAGAGAGGGAGTGTGTGCGTGTTCATGTTTTGAAAGAGGCCAAAAATAATCTTTTTAATGGAATATTATTTATTTCACTGCCCTGCAGGCAAAATATATTGCCTGATATATTAGATACCAAAGCAGATATGCACCAGAACTGAAAAGGTAGTATCGAATTCCAACTATTTAGATCAGGAATGTGCTAGCTTTCAAATTTGCATAACCAAAGGGGTGTCTGCCAGATAAATATACGGTAATCTACACACATATATTAATAATTGTTTTTAGACATAGTACCAAAACAACGTCTGCAATTACATTGTTGTGTTAATAAGGGTACACCATTAATGATTCAGACAGCATGATAAACATTGAATTAATAATTCCTTTGGAACATCCAGACCAGAAATGCTAGTAGCTATTCAATGCATTCTAGTGAGTAAGTGATACTTGGCAAACTCAGTGTTGAAGGCTTGATCTGAGTCAAGAAAATGCTTTCTGGAAACAAGCAAGGCCCCAGGATTCAAAGTCTTAACCAGGAGAAAGTAGATGTACTGTAAAACTCCCAGTGAGTTTGGATGTTTGGTACAGTGACCTGTCATATTAGGAATATTCAGGCATTTCCTGAATTACTAACAGTTTAAGGAGATTGGTGGGGTGATCTAGGGAAGGAGTTCCAAAACACAGGTACCACCATTGCCTTTTATGGAATCAGATACCTAGTGGCCACCAATTCCTAGGGAGTGCAGGAACCTAAAGTTACATACTCAACTGGCTGCCAGATGCTACAATCCTTGCCTATGGAACAAGGATGACTCTGGAATAAAGGGATACTCATAAGTAAGCTACTCCTCACTTGCAGACCCAAGAAACATGGATGGTCCACAGCTGTGCTATCAGACTGTGATTCTGGCCCTGATCCACTCTTAGCTGCTCTGCCTGTGAGTCACTTGGTTGAAGATGTCAGCAAGGTGTTGGCTCTATGGTGATGTTGAATGGAATGTCCCTATTTTAATCTCAGGAATGTTGGAGCATATGGGTCATCAGAACTCTGATCTCATCTTCAGGTGAGTCCTATCCAAGCAGACACAGATGATGGATGGCTTATTCATTGAACTCTGTTCTGGTACAAGGCCTATAGTAAGTTCATGGAAGGAACGTTTCCCATCTCCTCCTCCTTCTCCTTCTCGCTGTGCCCCCTGAAAAGCATCGGGAGGGTTGTGGGCTCTGCTGGACCATGTGTAAGGAAATCAGCCCTGAGTGCTCACTGGAAGGACAGATTGTGAAGCTGAGGCTCCAGTACTTTGGCCACCTCATGAGAAGAGAAGACTCCCTGGAAAAGACCCTGATGTTGGGAAAGATGGAGGGCACAAGGAGAAGGGGACGACAGAGGATGAGGTGGTTGGACAGTGTTCTCGAAGCTACCAGCATGAGTTTGACCAAACTGCGGGAGGCAGTGGAAGACAGGAGTGCCTGGCGTGCTCTGGTCCATGGGGTCACGAAGAGTCGGACACGACTAAACGACTAAACAACAACAACAGTGTAATGCTCTAGAACCCGTGCTATTTTTCTAGAAAAAAATAGGTGCTGGAACTCACCACAAACATATCTCTTATTCTCTTATTATGGCAATGGCACCCACTGAGAGGTGCTGGAACTGAATTCCAGCGAGTTCCCGCTGGAAAAAAAGCCCTGCCTAGAACCAAGCTTTCCAGAAAACAAAAAGTCTGCTCTCAGTAGTCAGCCCCACTGATAAAAATACAATGAAGTAATAATAATACAATAAAAAATACTCAGCCCCACTGATAGTAGCTGTCAACAACAAAAATCTGCTACACACTACACAAATGAATCAACTTGAGCTTTAGATGTTTAGTCAAGTGCAAGGACAAAAGCTTGCAGCCCTAAAAGCACATATTCTGCATATCTCCCAGCAACCCACAGGGGGAAAATTGAGGCAACTTCCCAAGATGATCATGTGATTCTTGCTACCTGCTTTGACTTCCCCCTGCCCACTTGTGACCAGAAGTTTTCAAGTGTCTCCCTTTGACTTTATAGGCTTCCTGGGGGCTTTTGCTACTGGTGTGTTTAGAGCTCACTCCATCATTTCCTTTCAAGAGCTGCCGAAAATGGGACTTTGGAGGAAACAGATGGGCTGAGTGTGGCAGTTAGAAGGCTTATTATCACCCTGAAATGGTTTCTATAGCAACTAGAGAGATTCTGGATCATTGGTCTACCCTCCTACAGGAGTAGGTGATGGCTCATCAGACTGGCAGGTATGTGGAAAAAGCTCTAGGCACATCCTTCCACTCCTCCCCAAAACCTATTTTTAGATGGCCACGGAAATAAAGTAAATGCACATTCATACATGGCCATGCCCAGGGGGCTTTTTTGAGCAGGAACTCAGGGGAACGGAGTTCCCTTACCTTTTAAAAATTAAATAATAATATTTATTTTTGTCTGGGGGGACTGGAACAGTTATAAGCCCAATAACTGAACCAAAAATTCACCTATATCTGTAATCGATAAAGTTGTGGCTATTTCTAATCCAGATCATTGTCTGCTTGAGTATATTAATCACATCTTACATTTAGCCACTCTCTCTTTCTGTCTCTCTGTGTGCCTCACTGGGACTTGACCTGCAATAAACTAGCCAACATTCATTCATTTAAGACACATTTAAAGCGCATGCCCCCATCCCAAGAATCTTGTGAACTATAGTTTGTTTAGGGTGCTGGGAATTGTAGCTGTGTGTAAACTTCAGTTCCCAGGGTTCTTTGGCAGGGGGAGGAGCCATGTGCTTTAAATGCCCTTTACATGTATGGTGTAGATGTGACTTCAGACATCCTGGCAACCACAACTCGTGCCTCCAAAATGTGGAGGTGCCTCAATTCCAACTCATCCTGCTAAGCCAGTCTCACCAAGCCAGTCTGATGTGGTTGGGAAGGGAAATTTATTAGGAGCTCACTGTTGGCTCTAATCGACATGTTTATACCTCTGCCATTTCAGGGAACTCACTGTGGTGTACATGGTTTACCTCTCCTCATTTAATCCCCACAGCAACCTTGTGAGGTTAGGCTGCGAGGCAGTGACTGGCCCAAGGTCACCCAGCAAGCTTCAAAGCCGGTGAGGATTCGAACCTTAGGCCAGCACTCTAACACTGGCTCTCAATGGATCTTTGAGTGCTATTTCTTTCCTGCCATGACACCACCTCCAACCATTTCCCTTTCCATGCCAACATTGTGCTCCTAGTAATATTGGAGAACAGCCTTTACCAAAGGTGTCATGGACTTTGAAGACGCTCGAACTCAGGACAAAAGGGAGAAACATGCTAAGAGGATGGCAGCCTTGCCAAACCCTCACCATGATCAACTCCTGTCTGAAAACATATGCCCCCACTGTGGAAGGACGTGTGGACCCAGGATTGGCCTCCACAGTCACTTACGGACTCACTGTTAAAACCATGTTCATGGGAGACAATTTTACTCAGCTACGAGTGATCGCCAAAGAAGAAGTGGTCATAACTTGAAGGTGAGATCTACATGACTTATTTTTATTTATTTTTTTGCAAGTAATGCCCTTGGCTCATCTTGTAGCAAGTTGTCTTGGTATTCTAGATCTTTCAAGTTTGACTGTGGTTATTTTTTTACTTTGAGCAACTATGTAGATCTCATCATTCCCAATATATTCCTCTGCCCCTCCTGCTGTTCTGCTTGCCCCTTGCTCCAACATCACATCCTTTAATTTTGCTTCCTCTTAGGAAAAGAAAAAAAAAGCCCAGTTCTGTTACATTTAATATAAATTTCTTTGCTTGCTCTGTACCCTAAAAAAACAATGTTTGATTTTGTAAAAAGTTCCTGACTCCTTCAGGGTGTAACACAAGCAAAACACATTCGTAAGCAAAGAAACAACAGCAGTGAACAACAGCGCCGTGTTGTAATGAACCATTGTTTATTTACTATAACATTTAATTGCTCAACTTTAATCATAAATGCAACATCATGTTATTCGTCAGGAAGACCTTTTGCCTGCTTAGCTGAGTCATATAACCAAGCCACATATTTATAAGTCTATGAAGAGGTGACCATTCAGTTGTCTACGGACAGTAGCTTGAGCTCCAGGAACAAGAGGGCAAAAACTTGTGCCTCACTTTCATGGGTGATGCTTAAACTGATTTTAAAGTACAGTAATCTAAATTTGCCTTCAGTGTGATTGCTCACCTGTATTGTCTCATAGGCATACACTGTCACAGTGCTACAAATAAAAACCAGGGAGACTCCTGTGTGATGTTGCACAGTGATAGAGCACTTGCGTTGCATGGAGGTTCCTGGTTCAGTCCCTAGCATTTCCTGGAAAGGCGGGGAAAGACCCAGACTGAAACCCTGAAGAACTGCTGCCAGTCACTGTTGACAATATTTGACTCATTCGACCAATGATCTGACTTAGAATTGACAGCAAGATGTCTTATACCATCTTCATAGCTTTGCCCTTCCCCAGAGCAGGATAGAGACCACAGCCAATATCCTTCTAAATGTTTCCCTCATCCCTGGAGAGAATGACATGAAGGGGAGCTGGGCATACCCCTGGGCATCTGCAGTCATTGCATAGCCATTTCCATATGCATTGATTATATTTCTATACCACTTTTTATTCACACAAATAAGTAACAATGACATAGTAGAACATCACAATCACAACATGAATCATATAGAACAGTGTTTTCCAACCTTGGCTCTCCAGCTGTTTTGGACTACAACTCCCATCATCCCTAACTAGCAGGATCAGTGATCAGGGATGATGGGAATTGTAGTCCAAAAACAACTGGAGACCCAAGGTTGGGAAACCTGGATATAGAATAAATAACAAATAGCCAGAACAATGGCAAAACCAACTGGCCGTAATGGTGATGAGACAGGTATGTTATCGGTTGCTCCCAACACCAATGTGACAGAAAACGTTCCGCATTCATTACATAATAATGTATAAAATTGTGAGCAAGCTCAGAGTGGATGGATTGATGGACTGAGAGGGAGACAGGTGACCCACATTCATCCACTACTTCTGCCCTTAAAACTAAACCTCATTTCCCCTTTTTCCAAATGCACATCTTAGCACAGCCACCAGCTGGGCTAACCAAAGCTTTTAGCTCCCTTGTAAATAATAAACAGCTGATGGATGTATCATTTCCTCTTCCACTAGGGTTGCAAATCTTTTTCTGCAGGCTCTTAATGCCTACAAAATCCTCGCTGTTAAGAGGCTGCTCTGCCCACGCAGCTGTGTCTGTGTCAGAGGAATAACATGTTCCCTGCTGTATCGTGTATAGTTTTTCTTCTCTAGCAAGAGGCAAAATGAAAGCTACTCAAAAGCAACTTCTTGATCAGCATGAGAAATATACATTATAGACAGCAGGGTGATCAAAGGGGGTATGTGCTGATTCATTGGCTATATTCATCTAGAAAGGTGTGTGTGTCACATGTACAATTCTGACAGCTTCTAGGGCTGTGAGCAACTATCACAAAGCCTTAAAAGGGTTCTAGAATTGTTACATAGTGTAGGCCGTGCACTGAAAAAATGAAAGATTTATTAAAGAACAAAGTCATTACGGATGAAAAATCAGTAAGGATGATTTTTTTCACCATTCAAGATGCTGGGGAACAGGAAGTGTGGCTTACACTTCCTGCTCTCTATGATTCTTTATCATATCTGAACTGGAGATTGTACAGCCAGCTTCCCTTGCACTAAGATGCACCAGTGATTCCTACCTACATCAGAAGCATGCACACATATCTCACAGCTGAGGAGATGCATGTGCTTCATTTTGGACATTGTACAGAAGCAGAGAGAAGAGGAATAAGCATTAATCACTTATACTTTCTGCCCCTTCCCCAGATGTCAAAGGAAGGGTACCCTCAGAGAATGGTGGACAAACTGAGAGCTTAGAAGCCTGCAAGATAAATAACATTTCTTGAAAATGGCCTGTCTGGCCAGTCACCTTCCTTTTCTGCTGCAAAATTTTGAACTACATCCCAGATTATCAGTAGCAGGATCTCCATCTTTCTATATGATGATTTCTCCATGTGCCACGTGGATGTAACCAAATATATATTTGGATTGAGAGAGAGTTGGGTGTTCAGATTTTTCAGAGGTTCTCAAACTGTATTCCTAAGAGGTTTATTGGGGTTCTTCAGTGATAACATTTAGGGTAGACAAATGTCTCTGAAAGGCAAGCACTGCTTCATTATGAAACATCTCCAGAGATGCTCAGGCCCTGGGGAATGATAGGTTATAGGTTGACACACTCTTATTTTGCACAGAGGAAGGGCAAACCCCAGAGCCTTGAGTGGCATTGGTATAAAAGAAGCCCCAAATCTATTGGCACTTGAGGTGGTCTTGCAAACATGAATAAAGTTTGGGAAGAGGTAATGAAGGTAATTTCTTACATAATGGGTGTAAAGGTGTAAAGGGACCCCTGACCATTAGGTCCAGTCACGGCCGACTCTGGGGTTGCGGTGCTCATCTCGCTTTATTGGCCGAGGGAGCTGGCGTAGTTTCCGGGTCATGTGGCCAGCATGACTAAGCCGCTTCTGGCGAACCAGAACAGTGCACGGAAACGCCGTTTACCTTCCCGCCGCAGCGGTACCTATTTATCTACTTGCACTGTTGTGCTTTCAAACTGCTAGGTGGGCAGGAGCTGGGACAGAGCAATGGGAGCTCACCCCGTCACGGGGATTTGAACCACCGACCTTCTGATCGGCAAGTCCTAGGCTCTGTGGTTTAACCCACAGTGCCACCCATGTCCCATAATGGGTGTACTGGTGCCTTTAAACCCCAAACTGTGACTTCTATCAATTACTGATGAGTTGAATAGATTTAGTATGTAAAACACTTATAATTTTTCTATTAGTAGCTGCTTGTTTGACCATATCACAGGGCTGGAAGGAGTCTTGGGTTTTTCTTTAAATAATTGGTTCAATGGTAAATTAATGGTTATTCTCAGTTCTGTGAAACTGATTTATAAATTAAGGGAATCTTGGAGGGGGGCAGCTACATCTATGGATTTTGCCTCCATTTGGTAGCAATTTATTGCTTATATGGTAAGGCCAATCACAGGGATATCAAGTCCTGATGAAATATGGCTTTATTTGGTATTCATAACATTTGTTTTGTATTCTTCCTATATCAGGTTGGTTTTTGTTGTAACATCTAATTCATTGTGCAGTCCCTTGAGAATGTATTTTATGAGGTAATGGCTGTGAAGCTTGGGTTTGTTTTTGTTTTTTAACTGTTTCCCTTCCTCTTCTTTTTTATTTTTTAAATTTCATATTTCTTATCAGATTGTGATTTTAACTTCATAATACATTTTTTAAAAGAACTCCCAAACCCACCGTGGAATTATCATCTTTGCAACGTTGAAGTGACTCAATAGGCAAACAGTGATTTTGTGATGGTTCCCAGAGGGCAGGAAGTTTGAGAAGAAAACCACTAGTTACAGGGAAGGAGGCAATGCTTTTAAGTTAAAAGGCAACAGCACACCCACTTCTCATCCTCTTTGCAAGAGTTCTACAGGATGGGGGAAAGGAGATACCAGTGAGGCATGAGAAGCAGAAGGGCTGTTAAAACTATAGGGATGGTGGGGCTACCAGGTTTCAACGCAAGTTTCTTCCATGACTCCTCCAATGGAGTCCAGTAACACTGTGACTATAAAAGGTAAAGTATGCTGGTAAGCCACTGGAGTCCTGCAGTATTCCTGCGGCCTATCAGATTGTTTGAATAGGGTAGATAACCACTGGACTAAGCTGCTGTGCGTGCACATCCTGCTGCAGTAGTTAATTACCATGCCCTTGCTTTGGCATGCAGATTGGGAACAACCCCTTTCTTAGACAAATAAATATATGTGAGTTGTAAAGATTAATAGGGGGAGAGGAACGGGCGGACAGGGAAAGAGATCTTGGTTATAATCAATACCAAGTAGCAAAGTAATGCCTTTTCCCAAATACCTTATACGGCTATAGCCAGCCTTAGTCACTTCTTGCCAATTTATGTTCCCTTTGTGTTGGTGCCATGGCAACTCCTCTCCGTTTATTGTTGGCATGCTTGACAGAGGAGTTCTCGGAGGATGAATTCCTTGACCTTCCCAGATGCTGCTTATTTGGAGTTCAGAAGATTGTTTCTTTTTATAGGCAGCAAGTTAAATTGGGATTTTCTTACATATGCAAATAAATCAGCTTGCCTCCGATCCACCAACCTGCTCCCCCAGTATCTGCCGCTGCTTTATCTAGGATTTTTGCCGTCATCTGAAATGAATATATTTTTTTAAAGGAGTATGTCTAAAAGCAGAATGTTGGATTTATGGTTATGATCTGACTAACAAACATTGTATGCAAACTGCTCAGGTAATTAGGAGTCTGGATAAACAGGAGTGCTATGCTATATAAGGAGGGACAGCTTGGGGGTGGGGAGTGCAAAGGCAATTGCAGGAATAATGAAGTATGGCTAGATGAGATATATATTAGATGCCTAAGTCCAGATTATTGCAAATATCTGGAACATGCAGGTGCAGAGGTAAATACTGGCATATTGCCAACAAGCTGCTTTACCTGAAGGAATGCAGTGGATCTGAGTTTTATAGCAGGCCCTGGCTTAAGAAGAGACTGTTTAGGATCATCAGAGTCCCAAGATCAGGAGCTAAGTTCTCATGCACAGTATCTTGGCTCCATCTGTATATATGATTTACTCTCTCTCAGTCAGTCACTTGATGCCCTGGACTCCTGGTTTCAGACACATAAGGTTCAAGTCAGGGGTGTGGAATCTTTTTCATAGAATAATAGAATTGGAAGGGACCATGAGAGTAATCTAGTTCAACTCCCTGCAATACAGGGATCTTTTGCACAGTGTGGGGCTCAAACGCACAACCCCCAGATTAAGAGTCTCATGCTCTACCAACTGAGCTATCCCAGTTTTAGATTTTAAAAAAACTTAGGGTATGTATATACCATATGTATATACCATACAGTTAAAATATATTTAAAGCAGCCCCACAAGGAATCCAGGGACCTGCCATTTCCTCCTCACAGAGATACCTTTTAACAAACCACGATTCCCAGGATTTGGGGTGGGGTGGAGAACCTGCTTTACAGGTGTGCTGTGTATGTACCTTGGGGACCACATTCTCACCTGGACAGCCTTCTGGGGGCTGCACACCAGAGGTGAAACAGCGAGCAAAATCCATGAATGTAAATTTAAACTTTGTACTGTAGGCTAGTTTCTATACCTGCTCACACCAACCAGACAACCAAGGGCCAAGAACAGATTGCAGCCAAGAAAAAGCACTGATGAGAGGTATGAAGTAGGGTCAGTGAGGGGTTAGGCTGAGGAGATGTGGACTGGGGAAAGAGTCCCAAGGCTTGTACAGAGACAGCTGGAAAGCTGCATTTGGTCCCCAGGCCTGAAGTTCCCAATCCCTAGTTTATGTAATGTGGAAAGCTGCCTTACATGAATCACAATATTGCTCCATCTAGCTCAGCATTGGCTACACTGACCGGCAGCAGTCCTCTCATATTTCAAACAGAGGGGTGCATTCACAGCCCTATCTAGAGATGCTGGGGACGGAACCTAGGGCTCTCTGCAAGCAAAGGAGATGTTCTACCATTGGGCTACAGCCCTTTGGTTCTCCTACTGAACTACAGCTAGAAGGAAAAGCACTTTCTTTTTCCCAGGAACACTCTTTATTGCTACGGTTCTGGGGTAAACCCAGCAGGGCTTAGCAACTAAGCCAGTCATGAAAACCGTGAAAAGCAAGGGAGTAAAAGAGGCAGGAGTGGGGATCTGGACAATTTAGTTTTGACAGCGCTAATTCTGGACTGGGCATTCTGTATCAAGGGAGTGGGAGTCAGACAATGCTTTGGGTAAACCCTGCAAGGGCTTGAGTCAGGGCAACGTGCTCATCTGGGGAGAAAGATGACCTGTCTGGCGTCTCTGGCAAAGCCTGGAGAACACTGGAGTTGACAAATATCTTCACGGCTTTCTTCAGATACCTTCGGCAAAATTCCAAGCGTTGAACTGACCACTGGAAAACAGGAATCCCTGGTGGGGGAGTGTTTACATTGAAATGAAGTGTTCTCCTGTCTATAAAATCGCCCCATTGCTTTTAATCAGCTGTACCCACTTAACTTTATTACAAATATTGTCACTGAATCTTCAAACGTTACTTCAAAGGGCCACAAATAAAACAGAAGACATTTTCTAGTGGGTTAGTTTGCTTCTTTACTCAGCATTCAATGGCCCCCTGGTGCCAGCTCTGTGAATTGCAGCTCAAGAGCCGAATCCAGAGCTCAAAGACTGGAATAGACTTTTGGATCAAACAGCAGGTATTTGTGAAAACAAACTACTCAAGGCTTATTGTTACAGTTACCTCACGGTCAAAGCTACAATTTCCTTGCTCAATCCATGACATCATAATCCAAACCAGTTTTTTACTTTGCTTTCTGGACCTTTTTCATTCATAATTGCCACATAAAGATTCTTCTCCGCTCAGTCCTATGCATGAGTAGAATAGGGCTTGCTCCCAAGTATGTGTGGTATTTCAGCATTAGTCTTAAATTGTTGTTTAAAGACAAAATACTCCTGTCCTGATTCACCCCCTTCCTTTCCGCCCAAAGGAATTTATTTAAGGTATTTATAGGCCACTCTTCATTTTATCAATTCCAGTGTGGTTTGCAAATAGTTAAAAAGACTGACTTCCCAGCTTCTTTTCCACACTCAGTATCCCCCTGCCTTCGATCTTGCACTTATCCTCTTGCTGAATCCTGCGTGATTTAACTCTGCACCACCTTCCTGCTCTCCAACCCTGCTTCTTCTTCATTCCAAATCCCGGAAGTATGACATCCTTCAGTGGTTACAACTCCTTCCTTCACCTCCTGCTCCAATGAATGAGATAAGGTGGGTCGGTGTAGTCCTTCTCAGCGGTGGTTCATCTGGGATAGTGATTCTCAACTCCCCCAGACCCACTTGAACATTGCTGTACTGGAATGCTGTACTTCAAAAAAACCCACACCACCAGTATATTTGAAAGTAACCTTAAACTCACTGAGGCTTATTCCTCCTGCGCAAGATTGTAAGATTGGGAATTCTAAATGGAGGTATCCATGGTGACAATTGAAGCAGGGTGCTCTTTTATTCTGAATTTCTTATTTCAGAACACTTTGTCTCTGGCAGGATCCAGTGGGGTGGGAGCACAGCAATAGCTTCCCAGCAGGAGAGTCACTACTACTTACTAGGATGGGGAGAGGCGAGGTGGTGCTGTGGGCGCATCTGTGCTGTCTGTAAAGCCCTGATCTCACCGCCACTTCCCTCTCCCAGTAAGTAGCAATGGCTCCCCTGGACAAGTCACTCCTGGTCTCTGCCTCTGCAGATCATTGCCTCTGTCTCCATCCACCTCTGGCCTGAACGGATGAGCCCTGAAAAAACTTCAGCCCTTGACAGACAACACAGATGACCACTCCTGTTCTGGAAGATACACATGCTGGAGTTTGGCTAGTGCTCTGGATGCTCTCTGCCTTCCGAAAGGTCAATAGAGATGACAACAGCTTCATTGCTGCCTTTTAATTTTCTGCTAATGTTTCTGCAAGCATTACTTAACCAAGACTGTGTACTTCGTTGAGATTCATGAGTAATGTGCATTAGCAAGCTGGAAATGGTTTATAAAGCATTTAATTGCATGTGATGCAGCCAAGTATTTTGTCCTTCTTTCAGGGTCCTTGCTGATGTGTTCCCAAGAGACCACAACTTCCCATCACCACTTTAGGAACAGCTCATCCTTTAATGGTTTCTTTTTCATGCTGACTAAAGATGGTGGCAGGAAGCCACTGTTGCTAAATATGTTTATCTCTCCATCTGACAGCCCTGACAGTGCAATGCTGTTTGCATGGCAAGGAGTTGTGGTAACTGCAAAAAAGGCCACTGTGTGTTAAATGGCATTCCCAGCCTTTAATTCGATACAGATTAAGGGGAAATTGTTTGAAAAGCTGTAATAAGCTAAAATGACAAATTAATATTAACCTTTAGAATATGAAAAGCCTCACTTGACTTTGAATAACAATGACATGTACATCATATACATCCATAGTTTGTCACAGTTTATTCTAAGTAGGGTTAAATGGAATATTTGAAAGGCAAACCGTTTCATGGGAGGGGGGAATGCCCCAAGTTCCCTGAAGCTCCCTCTACCTTTTTGCATATGTGTACATATTTACATATCCTCTTGGTACTTCAGCACCACTTTTCTTCTTTCATATACCATCTTGATGCTAGCAATGCAACCCCAATTGGGGACCAAGTCTGCAAATGTAATGTGTGTACAGGAAAAAATTCTGTTGCAATTTTTGATTAAATATGCATGAAACTGGGCCATAAAGTTTTAAAATAAGTTTTGCAAATGATGGATTGTATGATTTTAAAGTTCAGAATATACAAGCACTGAATATATAGCACTGACCCTGTCTTCAATATTTCCCTAGTGTGCAGAGGAAGAGCAGAAGCATGTGGGTGCATGAGGTTTAACTTGTAAGCGAGCACAATATGCAAGACTTAATAGTGACTTTACTGCTTGCCTTCACATAGGTTGAAATTTAATGCAGAGGCCTTAAGATGGTGCTTTTTGACGCACGAGTGATTTACAAGACTTAACTATTATCTTAAACTGAAGGGGTTGTTTTATCCTAGAACTCTGACTTATGTCTAGCATTCAGTTAATATAGACATTCTCAAAATAATAATCATAGCATCAACACCACCAATACAACACACACACACAAATTGTTGCTGTCACTGCCAGTTTCACAAATGGCTTGATTTAAAGGCAAAACAAAACAAAACCACCCAGGTTTCTACAGACATTTATTTCTGCATAATTCAAGTATGCCTCTCGCATGTACTGTTCTTGTAGCACCAAATGTAATGTTTATCTTGGCATTTTAATTGGTTTTTAATTAATGGGATTCATTATTAGACCAGTCTCTAGTACACTCTGCTTCACGTATGATATGGTGGCAATAAATCAGGGTTGCTCAGCCTATTAAGAATTTACAGCTGCTTTCCTTTGCAGAATAGGCTCTTTTTGGTGTGTACCTATCTCCCAAGCAACCAAGTAAGCTGTGCTGTTACAGTACATGCGTAACAAGCAGTTCAATCTGATTAGAAAACAAATCCCTCTTCAATTGGATAGTCAAAAATAAGTAAATAAAGCAGCCTTGAATTTAAACACTTGCCTGGCAGCTATAGGTGACCAGGACCTCAATGCAGGTGAGTGTGCCAGTTCTTAGGCTGGTGTGGTGAAGATGCCAGATTGGATCTGCTTGCCTCCAAGTGATGGCAGTAGAGGTAGCTCAGGATGCTATGGATTTACACCTGCCTGGGTGTAAATGCACCAACAGAGCTTCCTGGCTAACAGCAGAGGCTGGCAAGGCAGGGGGACACCTCTGCTCCATCCAAACCCCCTGCAGCATGGTGGACTGGAGGGTTGGATTGCTCTGTAAATAAATAAATAAATCTTCAAGAAGAAAGGGAATTTCTCCTTCATAGGTGAAATCTTCGCATAACCAACTTCCTTGCATTAACCCCACTTCATACATTCTCTTAATGGTAAGCTTGTTGCTGCTCCTAGTTGCCAGTCAGATAATGTCTTAATGTAGGGTTACCATATTTCAGAAAGTGAAAGTCTGGACACAAAAGTTGTTGAGCAGCTTTTTTTTTGCAAGATCTCAAAGAAGATTTTTTCAGAAAATTCGCCAAATTCAACACTTCCAACATGGGGTGCCATACGTCCGGATTTTCCTGGACATTTAAAGCGATTTTCCGTCCAGACAGTGTTTCTGAGGCTGAATCCTGGCAATGTCTGGGAAATTCCAGACAATTGGCAACCCTGCTTGATGTATCCTGTACAGATGAGCAGCAAATAACATCTAAACCTGAAAAGTCTTTTTTGCCCATCCTTCATTCTTTGGGCATTCACTTTGTGTGCGCCTTGACTCTGCCTTGTCGTATCTGTAGAATACAGGCTTGTTTAATTATCTCCTACTTTTCAAAGGTAGCGGCAGCAGTAAAAACAGGATTCATGAATTTGAAAAATAAATGAATCACATTTCAAATGCTAGATAACAGCTCACAACTGTTGCTCTCTCATCATTAAATCAAACCCATGTCTTTTACATTGTGTGTGCAAGGCCTGTTTAAAGAACTCATTAGATGTCAATTTTGCTTGCCAAAATAAAAGCATCTGGTCTAAACCATATGGTTTGTCTAAAAAAATTCAGTCTCTGGAGTGTTACTCACACAGGCCTATGTATCACCAATTCTTCACAGACCTTGTAGTTTTGTAGAAGCTTTCCCACAGCAATTTGGGCTTAATTGTTGGTCTGTTTCTAATCTTGTTTTTCTTTACAAGAGTGACATTTTAATATACTTCCTAATGTTCAGTGTTTCCACAACTGCTTAGGGTGTTACTACTGGCTATATTTTGCTTCCTCTGCGCGCTGGGACAGCTGCAGGAAGAGCACATATTGATATGTTAGATTTCTGAGTCATGAAAATGGTATGGTTCTTTGAGCATAAAGAATAGCCCATAAATACATTCACCTTATTGCAGTTGCATGGCTTGTTTATCAAGTTTTCTGCATTCTCAAAGTGTTCAATGCGCTCAAGTCTGACAAAACTCACAGAAAGCACCTGTATGTTTTTCTTATTTGTTTGTTTCATAAAGGTTATGCAGCACTTGATGGATGGGTGCGTGGGACCTCAAAGCAGTTTATAAAGAAAATAAAGCAAGAGAATTATTAATAAAACAACTATTTAAAAACATTTTTAAAAATCAATTATCAGTATCAATTGCAGTTGGTAAAAGTTACAGGTAGGTAGCTGTGTTGGTCTGCCGTAGTTGAAACAAAATAAAATAAAAAATAATAAAATTCCTTCCAGCAGTACCTTACAGACCAACTAAGTTTGTTATTGGTATGAGCTTTTGTGTGCATGCACCCTTGTTCAGATACACTGAAACAGAAGTCACCAGACCCTTATATATATAGTGAGAGGGTGGGGAGCGGTATTACTCAGAAGGGTGGTGGGAATGGTAAAAGGCACTAGCTGAGCCTCCAGTGACATAACTGGGTCCAGAAGCACCCTCAGACTCAGCAGCAGCACAACCCCCATCCAGAGAAGGAAGTTGACCAATTTCTCAGATACTACTCACTCACAGTACTTCTGTCTTGCTAGGATTCAAGCTCAGCTTGTTTTTCCTCATCCATCTCACCACTGCTTCCAAGCACTGGCCCAGGGACAACATGGCATCTCTTGATTCAGATGTTATGAAGAAATAGAGCTGTGTACCGATAATGTCTTGCCACCAAACTCCTAATGACCACTCCCAGTGGCTTCATATAGATATTACAGAATTACAGAATCACAGAGTTGGAAGGGACCATCTAGTCCAACTCCCTGTAACATAGGAATCTTAACTAAAATATCCATAACAGATGGCCACCTAACCTCTGCTTAAAAACTACCAATGAAGGAGAGTCCACAACCTACCAAGGGAGTTTGTTAGCTCTTACTGTCAGAAAGTTCTTCAGTCTAGCACTGAAGACAAGAAAGTGCCCTGCAGAATCCCATCATATAGCCACCAAAGGGCTGAGAAGCACTCTTATAGTGCTGCTCTCTGGATTTGGTCCCAAAGCTAGGATTGGAACCACTGTTAAACAGTGGCCTGATTCCTATTCCCAATTCCTATTCCCGGTTCAGGATGATACCATGGTCAAAAGCTGATGAGAGATCGAGAAGCAGGAGCAAGTTTGCACTCCCCTGTCCCACTCTCTGTAAAAGTAATCCATCAGGGCAACCAAGGCAGGCTCAGCCCCGTGGCCAGGCCTGAACCAGGACTGGAAAGGATCTACATAACCTGTCATCCAAGAATTTCTGGTTGTTAAAACTGCAGTGCATGTTTTTCTTATGCATCTAGTATGCTGAATTATGGTTACGCTTTTCTTTCCTTATAACCCATTTTCTGCCATGCATGCAGTTATACAAACATTTCAAAGTATCTCAAAGTAATTCTTATAAGACGGTTTGCACACTGTGTGTTGGTTCATGACACATGATAAAATTGCTTAACTATGGACAGAGGCAACCAGCAGATTTGAGCAACAAAGCTCTGATAAGTATGAGCAATAGGGAGAGAGGTGTGTTGTCAAACACACCCCATACCAAAAGCAGCAACTCATTTAGCCCTTTTCTTGCCATGGGTCACGGCAGGTGGAGATGAGCAGCATGTCAACAAAGAGGCATCTTGGCACTGCCAAACTGGTTTCTGAAAAAGCAGGCAAGAGGATGGCACACCCAAAGATGGACTACTGTTGCCATGATCCATGCAAGTCTTCTGAAAAACTAATTTGTGCTGGTATAACATCCCCATGTGAAAAAAGGTGTAACATCCTCATATGAATTTCTCATGTGATTTTCGGGCATGGTTCCTACAGTATATTTATTTTAACACAAGGGTGGGGAATCATAATCAGTCTGAGGGCCGCATTTCCTCATAGGGAAAATTCCAGGGGCCAGTGGCCGGTGATGGGCAGGGTCAGAGGATGGAGGGATGGACTCTTACGTTTGCACAATGGGCTACATTCCAGCCATGAAAAGGGCAGAGGTTTCCACACACACTTTTGCATACAAGTGTCTCTCCACCCTCCAATAAAGCACTTATAGGAAGAGGCATTATTATAGGCCATTTCAGCCAGGCAAACACAAGGAGGGTGTAGTGCAGGATGGCCTAGGGAGAGACCCAAAGGCCTTAAAAAGAAGCTGAGGTCATACCTGGTTTTCCTCACCTGTCTTAATCATTAAAAAGCGCCACTGAAGCACTACACAAACCTCTGCTATACATTAATAAAGCTCCATTATATTTTGGGACCTAAGAATTCATCAGGTTATTCCAGTAGTCTTCTATTTTTTAAATTGGACATTTAAATATTGTATTGCTGCCACAAGGGACGTGGGTGGCGCTGTGGTCAAACCCACTGAGCCTCTTGGGCTTGCTGATCAGAAGGTCGGTGGTTCGAATCCCCGCGACAGGGTGAGCTCCCGTTGCTCAGTCCCTGCTCCTGCCCAACTAGGAGTTCGAAAGCACGCCAAAAAAGTGCAAGTAGATAAATAGGTACCACTCTGGCGGGAAGGTAAACGGCGTTTCCGTGAGTTACTCTAGTTTCGGTGTTCTGTTGAGCCAGAAACGGCTTAGTCATGCTGGCCACATGACCCGGAAAGCTGTCTGCAGACAAACGCCAGCTCCTTTGGCCTGTAAAGCGAGATGAGCACCGCAACCCCAGAGTCGTCTGCGACTGGACTTAACTGTCAGGTGTCCTTTACCTTTACCTTTATTGCTACCACACTATTTTTTTACTGCCTCGCCAAAGCCTAGCATGATGATAAAAGGGCCAGTTCTGTATGAGCAGGCAAGGCTCTCTAATGCCAGATTTCTTAGCCAGAACATTATAGCTGTTCAGTGACATATAGAAAGTCAAATCACAGACCTTGGTAATTGGTCAATTAAAAAACTGAACAGATAATACAGTTTAGTCTCAAGCCTTTTTACACACAACCAGTTCACTTCAATGACTGTTTGAACCTGTGCAATATTTTTGACAATAAGGCTGAGGAATATTTTTGACAATAAGGCTGCTATTAGCTGTTTCACATTCAAGCTCTCCTCTGAGAGCATTTAAATGTGTGAGAAAAGCATTTATCCTTTCCTAGGGTGATCAGATGCTTCAGTTTCTAAGGAAAACAACTGGGCCTCTTGGGCCTCTGCTTGATCTTCCCCTTCTGTCATATGCCATGTAATCAAAGGCAGAAAAAGACAAAATTACAAGGAGAAAGTTTTCAACCAAAGGCTTATAGATGAGTGCTGCTGGACAGCTGGGTTTTGGACTGACAAGCTCCAATAAGAATTGGGGGCCCTCTAGACAACCTGTTTATGGCGTATTCATCCTGATATGCTTACCTAAAGCTTACACAGATATTAGATTGTATCCAGTCTTTATTGAACTTATGTTCTGATTGCTTTGTTGAGTGTTTGTACAATGAACATTTGTTCTGCATTCATCCCGATTGGCTTGTGGGATGTTCATACATCTTTCCCTTAATCGTTCCTTCATTCTGTACTTTTCAATGCATTTCCCTGTCACTTTCTAAACTGCAAAAAGTCAAACCCTTTTCTAAAGTGGATTTTTGTGTGTGCAGTTTAATCTATTTTAACTGCACAAACCTAAAATTGTGGCATGTGCTTGAATTCCTCCTGCAAAATAGTGAAAGTTTGGAGGTGCCCTCCAATCACTGTGGTGGTAATTATGGGAATGCTACATTTTTGAAACCTGCTTGCAGTGCTGACCTTTCTATTCCCAATAGCAATGCAAAGTCTCTGTGTTAGTTAACAGGCAGGGAATGGCAAGACCTGAGTTGCCTCACTTGATGTTCTAACAGATCCTTCCTGTGGCATCACTCCCCTTCCTGTATCAGGGGTTGGGTGGGGGGAGGTTTCTGACTGGTCTTTTGTCGCAACTCTGCAAAAGAGCTGGTAGCTGCCTTGCAGGAAGAAAAGGGGCAAACTGGTCATTACAGGATTTTCCTGGAGGACCTGTTTTCTTTTGGGCTCTTGAGCCACCATGTAAGTCCAATCCTATGCATTTTCAAACCAATAGTAAAACTGGAGAAGGAAAATATCACACCAGACTTGCTCTACTGTATGTGGAAATACTATACTATTAATTCTGGTAACCAATCTGTTCTAAAGCTTAAGCTACAGAGCCCAGCCCTATGTGTATCTAATCACAGTGCTGGTTTAGTCCTGCTCAGCAGTGGCACGTAAGGGTATGTGTCGAGTGGCAGTGGTGCCTTTATGGTGGTAATAAAGCAGTCGCCAGCATGAGGCAGGTTGGCAGTGAGGCTGGGGGAGGCGCAGGTTGGGTGTAGCAGCCCCTCAAATGAACATGTATCTATGGAGCTGCTGCCACAAACCCAAATCTCTCTGAACCGTGCAACCACCTCACTTTGCCCCATCCAGCGAGTGGCAGCAGTACCCCAATCAGAAAGGCCCTGCTGCTGCTCCACCCCACTCGTGTCCTGCCGCTGGTCTCGCTGACTTGTGTGTTACCTCATGGAATGCTCAGCTGCCATCAGTCTTGTGTTCCTCACTACATTCTACATCTATCAGCCTTGTTCCTCCTATGCACAGTGTAGCACTGCTTCCATGTGCCATTCTTTCTATAAAAGCAGATAGGTGTAACACGTCTGTGTGGTGTCCCCGACTTCAGTATCAAACTTGAACCTTACAAGAATAGAGGACTATGACTGAAAATACGAGGCAAAGTGTGTCTGAACAAAGTCTAAATTGTAAGTTAACATGTAGGGAGACTGTAAAATGAGAGACTAATGGTTGGACCAAAAGCTGTGCTTCTGATCATGGGAGGAACCTTTCTTCATAGAATCATAGAATCATAGAGTTGGAAGAGACCACAAGGGCCATCGAGTCCAACCCCCTGCCAAGCAGGAAACACCATCAGAGCACTCCTGACATATGGTTGTCAAGCCTCTGCTTAAAGACCTCCAAAGAAGGAGACTCCACCACACTCCTTGGCAGCAAATTCCACTGTCGAACAGCTCTTACTGTCAGGAAGTTCTTCCTAATGTTTAGGTGGAATCTTCTTTCCTGCAGTTTGGATCCACTGCTCCGTGTCCGCTTCTCTGGAGCAGCAGAAAACAACCTTTCTCCCTCCTCTATGTGACTATGTGACTCTATGTGACTATGTGACTCTTCGAATGTAAGAGACTTTGATCCAGCAGACCAACAAACAGAGGAGGTGTTTTGTTTTGTTTTGTTTTGTTTCTCCTCCCCCTGCAGCCATGGGCATAGCCAGGATTTATTTTAGGGGGGGCAGGTTTTATGGGGGGGGGAGAACCAAGTTATCTGTGATGCAATTGGTTAGTTAGTTAAGCATTTTTATTTCTTTACTTGATTTGGGGGAGGGCAGCTGCCACCCTGCACCTTGCCTGCAGCCTCCCAATGCCACCTTGCCCACTGTTTTCTGTATTTAAACGATTTGGAGTACTCCAATGTGAAGAAGGGATTTGTGAAAATTGTCTCCTACCTCTGTTTGTGGGAGTCTCTGCTGAAACAAAGGTTTTGGATCCAAGTCATGGTGCATAAGCTGAGGTAACTGCACAAAATCAAGGTAAAATAGTTTAAAAATTAAATAAAAATGTATTAAAAAATGAGAAAACAAGAACCAAAGAGAACAAAATAATCAAGTCAGCAGTAACATTTCTGAAAAATCAACAACTAATATATTCTACACAATTCTGTTTTGTTTTTGTTTGAAGGATACAATACACTTATTTTCCTCTATGTAAGAAGATGACATCACTTTAGTGCTGAAAATGAGAAAACAGAGCCAATTTTGTCTTGGAAGGGCTCATTAATTTCAAGTCATCACACTGAAGATGCATATCTCCAAATATGATGCGCCTAATAATGCATTCATTGACTCAACATATACTGAGAAAGCCAAGCATACTCAAGTTATAATGTCCATGTTGGCAAGAAAGAGTGAACTCACACTTTCCACAGCTCACTGAAATACCAAGTAGTTCATGAATGTCATTTATAAAATATGCAAGAAAGAACGAGATGACGCATGTTCACAGCAATGGTTACAACGTTCATGCTGAACAAATTTAATATGGAAATTATGTATGCTGAATGCAGTTGAGAGAGAATGCCATCTGTGAGATATGGATGTCATGACCAATGAAGTCCATTTGTCCAATGTAAATTTAATAACAAAACAAATGTGGAAGCGCTCTACCTTCTAAGGAACATAAGCTTTGCTATAGTAGGTCTCCTGAAATCTCAGGCACTTGTTATTTATCCATCAATATCAAAGAAAAGAAAAATGCGAAAACAGGAATTATCTTCTACTTTCATTAGCCCCACAACAGAAACTTGAGGGCAAGATAAGCGTTTGAATGTTCAAATCTCCCTCTACTTCAAAGCTCGCTGGCAAATAAGGTACAGTCATAGTGGCATTATTCCTATCCTGTGTTATGCTTATCAGTGATAAGAAAATATTTAGAATAACCGCTAGGTGGCATACAAATTCTGGCCATTTGCAAAACCAATTAGTCAACATGGATCATATGGGAAGAAGGAGAATTATAAAACAGGAGGCTTCCAGTTCTAATAAATAAAACTTCTAGTAACTTTTTATACTTCTATCTAGAAACCATTACTTTCAACCCAGCATTATTTGTTTACTCTAATAACATTTGTATTTAATGGCTTTAATCCTCAGAGATGTCCATTGTGATATATACCACAAAACTTTTTTATTTGAAAGTGAATTGGACTGGATATGGGAAGCAGGACTGACTACAACTGACAGATTCAGTCTGTGGCAAGGGCTATGCACCAGAAACAAAATAGATATTGGATCTACTAGACTGGCCTGGAACTGCTTCCATTTTCCACAAATCAATATGATGGCACTGTGGGCAAATAGGAAGTTTTTATAGCTTCCAATTATGCCTGACTGCTTACAGCGAATTCAGTGCAATTCCCTCAGTTGCATAAATTGCAAAGAACAAAAAAAGGTGTAGCTGGACCACGGAACAAGTAGAAAACAATCTAACAGAATTATTAAATAAAGCATGTATGAATAATCTCTGTCATTGGAGCTGGAAAAATATTATCATTCAACACTAGTGGGCTTGTCCACACTTAACTTTTGCCCTACTTTTTCCAGGCACAGGTCCATGCTTTAAACCTCTGTGTTCCAGCATTCTTTTTTCAGGTTTTCCATGAAAAAAGTAGAGATAGTGCAATCCTGTATGTATGAACTCAGAAGCATATCTCATGGGGTTCAATGGTATTTACTCTCAAGCAGATATAGGACTGCAAACTGAATCAGATTCCTACATCCATGCAACTGCAAAGCTGCAGTTATGTGGCATGATATTAATATGCAAGAACTAAACATCATACAACCAGCAGCTGCACTTTGGTCCAGTCAGTGGTTGCTGGGATAGGTGCAACTTGGTTCAGTTTCCTGATACAACTATAGGTTTAGTTCAACCCTTGCACCTTAAAGATATTCAGTGGCCCTTTTAAATTTACAGCACAATTCTTTGCATGTCTACTCAGAAGTAAATTTAATGGTGCTTGCTCCTAGAGTGTGTAAGATTGTAGCCCAAGTCATAGTTATAGGTTTCCTTCCCTCGTCTAGTCATACCAACTTTGGAGAGGTGTTAGTGGGAAGAGCACGATACTAAAAGGTGACAGAATATTAGTTTATCCAGAGCGAAAGGGCATTATTTTGTGTGTGATCCAAACAGTGTTATCCTTTGCTTATTCTATGTGCTTAACATTGCACTTACTTAGGCTTGCCATGTCAGGAAAATTCCTGACATGTCCTGGTTTTTGGGAGGCATCAGGGGATTTTTTTTTTGCCAACTCAGCAAAATGTCAGGGGAAACCTGGATGTATGGCAACATGATAGAAAATGCAGGGGAAACATCTCCCAAACCTTAAAATCACTATTTTGGGGGGAGGTTCCCCCCAAAGCTCAGCAATTGGGGCTTGTTCCCAAAAAGAACTCAACAACTTTGCGGGTGTCAGGGATTTTACTTTTTGAAATATGGCAGCCCTACACTTACTTATCTGAGTTTAAGCTCCACCAAAACTGTGGAACCTATTTCTGAGTAAACAGGAATAAGAATGGCTGATTTACTTGGAAGTAGATCTCACTGCAATAAAGGGAATTCATTTTGAAATATAAGCAATGGTTATGGAATGGTTGGCATTATTCCCACACTATCTGGGTTGTGGAGGGAGGATACAGGGTAATCAGATTTTAAAAAAATGCTAATTGCTACCCTGCCATAAAACGCCTGGGCAAAGCATATACTGTATTCAAGTCTTCTGAGTATCCATGACGACCGCTTTTCTAATACAGGATGACGGGGTTGAGTAAGTCTGCACCCACACTTATAAAGCATATCTGAAGCCTTCCCTCAAATAATGATGGGAAGTGTACTCTTCATAAGAGTTCCAGTGCCCACCAACCTTTAACAAAGTCTTTGGAAGGAGGAGACCAGGGGGGTGGGCGACGAATTCGCTTTAAAGCGTTAGTGCGTTCGCAGCCTCAGCAGCGCGACCATCAACATCAGGTGGGGGCAAATGTGCCTATTAAACGTTATGCCGCATGAATGCGCCTGACTGCCTCCGCCCAGCCCAGCCCAGCCCACCTTCTCTCTCTCTCTCTCTCTCTCTCTCTCTCTTTCTCTCTCCACACAGGAATGACCCTCGCGGAGGAACCCCTGCGAACAAGAGAGCCGCGAGCGCCGCCATTTCCCTCAGGGAACTGCGGCAACAGCAACGGGAGGCCAAAGCGGAAGCTTTGCCGGGCAGCGCGCGGCGTCGCCGGAAACGACGTCACGCCCCGCGCGACCGAGCCTGCCCCTGCAAGATAGGCCTGGGAAGCCCCGTGCGCTTCCTTTTCTCTTCCGCTCTCGCTGACGGCAAGGTGGGTAATCCGTGGGGCTCCGGCCTTTTCCCGGTCGCGGCGTTTAACGCGGGTCTCGCGAGGTGGTCTCTCACTTGCCCGTTTCTTTGTGCTTTTCTCCCCTCCCTCAGGCGCCATGCCGGCTAAGGGACCCCTCCAGAGCGTGCAGGTCTTCGGCAGGAAGGTGAGGCTGGTGGGGCCGAGAGGGTGGTGGTTGGGCCTGGCTCCGTCCCTTGGCGACTCTTGGTTTGTACAGGGGGATGGAGGGAGCGGGTACCGAACCTTCTCATTCTGCCCCGTGACTCTCGGCTGCTGCGGTGGAGGCGCCGCGTGTCTCCTTTTCCTAGCGCGCCTCGGCTCTCTCGCATAATTCACTGTCCCTTCTTCTCCCGCCGCCCAAAAATAAAGTAACTGCAGCTGCTTGAGTGGAGGGCGAATTGAGTTCAGCTCGCGGGGTGATGGGAGGTCCTTCTCCACGTGGCTTTTGTAAGCCTCCCCCCCTTTTTTTTACTTGGGCGCCAGGCAAACACATTCCCCTCCCTTTGCCTTCTGAAAAGCTTACAGTGTATTTTTTTTTAAAAAAAATCAAATGGGGTTTTGTTTTGTTGTCTATTTGAATGGGCTGTTTCTGCTTTGGTTTGCTTCGGTTTTCCGTATTAGTTTGCATTATTCTATGTCAACAGTATTCGTTTCCCCTTTCTATATTGTTAACTGCCCTACCCCAGCCTTGGTATATATTAAGGTCACATGCGACATGGAGTACACCCTCGCTTTCTTATAATGGGTCTTTGCCACTCCGTTGCTCCAAAGAAGAATAATGAATTGGGATGAAGGCCCATCTAGTCCCAACGTCCTGTTCCTGCAATAGCTTGTGCAAATGCTTATTGGAAGCAGGGCATGAATGCAACAGTGCTCTCACCAGTTGTGGTTCCCAGCAATTTTGTGGTGTTGATCTCTGCAGTGTTTTAATGAGAAATGAGGATAGGATTTTATAGATATATGTAAATAGCAGAAGCTACACTGAAGTATGAGCCAGATCTAACAGCTACTGAAAGTGGTTTTAGTAGTAGTGATCTGTATATAGCAGTTGCTTCATAATTATATTCTAGAATGGGAAAGATACAATTAATGCTACTCAACTATATACTGTATGTTAGAATTGTTCTTGTTTTTTCCCTACCTTATTTTAGAAAACTGCTACTGCAGTTGCTCACTGCAAAAGAGGAAATGGCCTCATTAAGGTGAATGGAAGGCCTCTGGAAATGATAGAGCCCAGAACTCTGCAGTACAAAGTAAGTTGCTACTTTCATTTTAGCATCATGAAATGATTGTTGTATAGAGGTACCACCTAGCATACTAGTACTAACTGAACCCACCCCCCAAGTAAATAAAAGTGTCATGCTATGCAAATACCTATTGTGAGGGTGGACTGTGTGAATAAGGCACCTACCACTTCTTCCTAACAGTCATTGCATTGTGACTGCCCCTTTAACATTTGGGGTAGTGTTATACTTTGGAAATCACTATGGTAAGGGGGTGTCAAGAATCTGAAGGCAAATAGGGCAGTGTTGCGTGTTTCTGTGCCCTTGAATACTACTTAGATATACCTATTAAAAGACAAGCCTCTTTTCTTTCTTTTTAAGCTGAGGTGGGGAGAGTATGAGGCTTAAAAGTAGTTGTTAGACTCCAACTCGCATCTTCCCCAGCCATCATGGCCAGTGGTTGGGGATTATGGGAACAGTAGCCTCACAGCATCTGGATGGCCACATGTTGGCCGCTCTGATTTAGACCACCAGTACTGTATTTCTGCAGTGCAGTGGAGAAGTAGGACTGAAGTGGGTATCTGGGTAAATAATCAAATCTGGTCAGAGTGGCTGGGGCAACCCAATCAGATGGACAGGGTACAAGTATTTATACATACATTTTATACCACTAAATCAAGATGAAAAAATGGTCTCAAAACAGTGCACATAACAGTGAAAACATAAATAGGCAAATATGAAAGCAACATAACTGGGTCACATGGTAGGGTAAGGTGATGTAAATAAAAATGTTTTAAGCTGATGTCTAAAACTAAACACAGGAAACACTTGTCAGATACACAGATACTATAGTATAGGTGCTAAATACCTCATCTCTTGTGGCTTCCAGACATGTCATAAAGGGGACAGGTTAGCGATTTTTTCTAGCAGATTTCACAGAATGACTAGGAATGTATGGAGAGAAGTGGTAGATTGAACAGTAAAAAAAATAATTTGCATTCTAGGCGGTGATGCAGTCATACACTGAAGTAATTAAAAGCACAATCATTCTTACTGTATCCCTGGGATGCAACCCTGTGCATATTTAGCTGGAAGTAAGTCACACCAAGCACAGTGGGACTTTTGAGTTGACATGCATAGGATTGTGCTGTTGGTGATCTGCTCTCCTTTCCTACATACAGTAGGTTCAGCCCGATAAACATGTATTGGATGGACATAGAGCAGGCTTACTAATTTTTTTGTAATTGCTACATCAGAACTTGTAGTTGCACTGCTAATTAAAGTGTGCTGAGATCATGAGTGCTTAAATGTTCTTTTTATAACTTTTTATAAATTTTATAACTTCTTTCTCCAGCTGCTTGAACCAGTTCTCCTTTTGGGCAAGGAGCGCTTTGCAGGAGTCGACATCAGAGTCCGTGTGAAGGGTGGAGGTCACGTAGCACAAATATACGGTATGACTTATAAGCAATACTTGTTCATTTGGGCTGAAAAAGAACTGACATTTGATTACATATATTAGCCGCTTCCTAAAATGCTCATAAGTATTTCAAATCCACCTTCGTACAATTATAGATGCTATAAGAATATTGATAGGTCTAGAGTCCCATCTATTAAATTTGCCAGCTAGTTCTTGTATCGGGTTTTTCCCCCTCTCAAATTTATACATGAGATCCCAGATCAAAAGAGAGCAGGAGTGTGCAGAATAGTATTGCTGTAGATGTGTACAAGTATATGCAATATGTGTGCATAGTCATATTAGCTCAGAGGTACTACCTAAATATCCCCAGTCACCCCATAGTTATGTGCTCTGATCTGCATTTCACCTTGCTAACCAGATTGTATCTAGTGCTAATTGTTGCTTTCTTCTACAGCAATTCGGCAGTCTATTTCCAAAGCGCTGGTGGCTTATTACCAGAAATGTAAGTTTCTCCGTTTAACTTTTTTTCTTGTCTCTTACAAATGCATAACTTCAGACCAGCTGTGTAGAGTGACAGTTTGTAGAGTATTATTGGTACTTAATTGTACTGTTCTGAGCCAGATCCAGCATTGCACATAAGTGAATGTTTTGCGGACTAATGCAAGTATTATTTTGTTTTCCCAAGATGTTGATGAAGCTTCCAAGAAGGAGATAAAGGATATCCTTATCCAGTACGATAGGACCCTTTTGGTTGCTGATCCTCGTCGTTGTGAATCCAAGAAGTTTGGTGGACCTGGTGCTCGTGCACGTTACCAGAAGTCTTACCGTTAAAAGAAAACTATGCATTTGTTCAGTCTTTTAAATAAAGATGGAGAAAACTGAATTCTTGTGTTTGTCTGAAAACTTTACACAATTCTCTATATTTGGGTGTTCAAGAAGAAAATTTATAAGTTGGTTGAAGTTAAAGGATATAACTCCTATGTGTAGAACACATTTTTAATTTGCATAGTCCTTCCTGTTGTGAGATCAGGGAATATTAATGGGTCAAGGGACTTAAAGGGATCACAAAAGAAGCAGTGGATGTGATTGCTTCTGGGTGTCTCCTCTTTCCTGGCACTTGTCCATTATTTGGTAAGGAGTCTGAGTAGCAAAGTAGAACATTTTAGAAGCACCAAAAAGGTAAATGCAGAAGTTATATCATCACTGTTGCTGCTACTAGTTGTCTTGAGGTGCCATTGCAAGGATGAAAGTCAATACATTAAGAGATTTCTTCTCAGGAAAGTGCGTATAAGACTGCAATTGTCAAATTAATTCCACAGGATTATACAGGGTGAGTCCTTTAAAAGAGGTCCCGTGGATACAGAGTACACACGTTCCACGGGCCCTCTTTTAAAAGACTCGTCCCTTATATAGGTAACTGATGGAGCAAAGTTATTGGAAACTAGCCTCTACAAATTGTGTTTGACTCTTAGAAGTCCCAGAAGCTCTGATTACAGATGGCTGCTGTTGCCCCACATGATAAGCCTGCACACTTGCTTTTTCCCATACAGTTGTGCACCTATAGTTTTTGAGGGAGCACTAGTGTGTATATCACAATGGACATCTCTGAGGAATAAAGCAGTTACTTAAGACAATTCTGGGTTGTTCTTGGCAATAAAGTAGTGATAATTTTCTAAATGTTATCCCAACAGCTCATGTACACTGCATCAAATAAATTGCCTAGTGCAGATTTTCTAACCATGCATCATTACCATTTTGACCAAGGCCAAGATAAACATGCTAGTAAGGCTCTATAGCCTATTATTTTCATAATGTGCCTACTAAATTTATCCTAGAAATTCAGGGTTCTTCCTCAGTGTCTGGCATATGCCTGTGAGTTTCATAATAAGGTGCTGGTTTTGATAATGCCAGTGCTGAAAAAAAGATTTGTAATTCTTGTCCTGAGACTTCCAGAAATTTTAAGTGGTAGAGAACTGGCCTAGGGTCTTCAAATATTCCCTGTTTTGTTTGGAGGGCACCACATAGACTTCCTTTGCTCTAATTTCCTTCCATGCACACTAGGTAAAGGTAAAGGGACCCCTGACCATTAGGTCCAGTCGTGGCTGGCTGGGGTTGCGGCGCTCATCTCGCTTTATTGGCCGAGGGAGCCGGCATATAGCTTCTGAGTCATGTGACCAGCATGACTAGGCCACTTCTGGCGAACTAGAGCAGCACACGGAAATGCTGTTTACCTTCCCACCGGAGCAGTACCTATTTATCTACTTGAACTTTGACGTGCTTTCAAACTGCAAGTTTGGCAAGAGCAGGGATCAAGCAACGGGAGCTCACCCCATCACGGGGATTTGAACCACCGACCTAATCAGCAAGTCCTAGGCTCTGTGGTTTTACCCACAGCGCCACCCGTGTCCCCTTCCATGCACACTAAGGTAAAGGTAAAGGGACCCCTGACCATTAGGTCCAGTAGTGGCCGACTCTGGGGTTGCGGCGCTCATCTCGCTTTATTGGCCGAGGGAGCCGGCATATAGCTTCTAGGTCATGTGACCAGCATGACTAAGCCGCTTCTGGCGAACCAGAGCAGTGCACGGAAACGCCATTTACCTTCCCGCCAGAGCGGTACCTATTTATCTACTTTCACTATGATGTGCTTTCAAACTGCTAGGTTGGCAGGAGCAGGGACCAAACAACGGGAGCTCACCCCATCGCGGGGATTCAAACCACCAACCTTCTGATCGTCAAGTCCTAGGCTCTGTGGTTTAACCCACAGCGCCACCCGCGCCCCGTAGTATTTAGTAGGCATTCCTTATTTGGTTTGGGACCCATTTCAAGCAGGATTGCTGTGGCCCCAGCCTTGCAGGCAGCAAGTGGTGGGGTGGGGAGAGATGATGTGGGTGAAACTTCCTGCATCAGTCTTACTCTTCCTCGTAACCTGATTGCTCCCCTGCTTTTGACAAGTCCAGATCACTCGGAGTGGACTTTCACCAGTCTGGAAGAATCCCAGTTGAATCCAACTCATTTCAGGATTTGTCCAGATGGGTGTCACAGCCCTGGTAACTAGGACTGCAAACACAATTAATTCCTTGTTCTCTGTGAGCATTAATGTTGATGAACCCGTAGGGGAGAGGCATGAAGCAGAAGGTGTTGTGGTGGTTATACTGTATTTTGGTATTTTCACTGGGCTTTATTGTCTGCAAAAGCACTACATAGTATTACACAACCGCAGCATTATCTCAACTGAACACTTACTTGCTACGCAAAATGCGGAGGGCCACAATGGCTTTGTGTAAATCCACAGCAACAATAAGCTTATAAGCTTTTAAATAATATTAGCATCAACATGTTACATTTAGCTCCCTCTAATAACCAAGCATACTTTTTTGACCGTGTGGAAGGATTTGCATGATGCAATCAAGAAGAGTCAGAAGGGGATTACAGCTGGAAATACTAAATGTTATTGAGGCTGTGGTTGCTGTTTTCACACCCCTTCAGGTAAAGAACTTGCCCATGTTCTCTTCTGAAATAGTTGCTAAATACAGGGAGTCGGGTAATATAACCTTGTCCTTGTCAGATCATTTTGCTTGTTTATTTGTACACTTGCAAAGCTTGCGTTTTACCAAAATGGCCCCCGGTTGAATTACAAAAAATATTGCCATGAAAACAAGTACAGTGTATTAAAATAAGTAAAACCACGAGACCAATCATTATTAGAATAAAAGAACAGCAGTGAGGAGGGAAAAGAAAACTCCATCAAAGGCTTGGGCAAAGAAATGTGTCTTGATCAGTTGTCAAAAAGCATACTGTGATGGTGAAAGTTGTACAACCTGGGGTCTGACACGTCAGCTTGGAGGGGCCAATGCACTTTTGGACCTCACAATGTTTTTTGAGAGGGGGCCAGGCCCCCTCAATGTTCAGAGGGTATTTGGCTCTGCCCCCTGCCTCCTCGCAACATCACAGGAGTGATGTAAGGAGATCATCTCAGGCCCCCTCAATCATCTTGAGAAGATGGCGCCTCTGCCTGGGGTCCACCACAAGCAAGGTCTTTTTATGTTTTCTTTGAACCAGGAAGGGTGGCAGACCTACCAGCAGGGCCTCCCTTAGGTTAACATCCAAACATGTTGATGTGGGGGGGGATATGCTCCTGTTGTTGCATGGCATTCTGACAAGATTCTAACACCAGGGACTAGTGTTCCCCTAGCCCCATCAATTGAATGGAACACATTCCTTTGCATCTCTTATGAGAGTTGTTAAACTATTCTGATCAAGAGACGGTTGTTCTGTCACTTGATATGGCTCCATATCTGACGTCTTTGAGAGCCCTACACACATCAGAATGGCGTCGCTTATTTGTGTAGACTAGGCACGATGTAAGAGAGAGGATTGCGGTCACGTTTCATAAATTCAGGTTAAACCCATTACAAATGGATTCTTGCTCGATGCAAATTGACATCATTGCTATTGAAACAAATGTGCTTCAAAGACGAACGTTTCTGCATGTTTGAACTCTTTAAGTTGTGGTAAGATGAAGATGGGAGAGGGGGAGGAACTCTTGGTCAGTGAAGGCTTCAAAGCAGACAGATGCAAAATGATCTCTCAAAGTAATGTGGCACAGAAAGATTCTTTCTGTGTCACTGTCCCCAAGCGTTATAAAGGGTTGATTCAGTCCAAAAGAGGAGTAGGAGCGTCAGGTCTCGTGTAACTAATACTGACTCAGGTAAGGAGCTACCATGCATTACTAATGAGAGAACCCCAGCCAAAGCGCATGCTGCGTTTCCAAAGCTCAAAAAAAGTGAGTGTGGCAAGAAAGCTCCGTTTTGCTTCCCCCCCCCTTTTTATTTCAGTTTACCAAATTTACAAAAGATCTGCGAAGGACGTTAACTTTTAAGATGCCATCATAGTTAAGGGCACCAGTCTGGACACTTTCCATCTTAAGAAGTTACCTTGAAATGAACATTGTGAGAAAAGTCAATTTCATGATACCGTGGGACATATTTTGGGTTCATTTTCTGCTGTTTTCCTTGGAAGGTAAGTTTTGTTCGTTTGCTTGGTGTGTTTTTTTTACTATAAATAATTGATAAAAGCTCTAAGAAATAAAATACAGTTGGTTGCTCCCCCCCCCCTTCTTGTAAAAGAATAAAAACCTATTTCTGTTACTGAATAAGGTGTATTCTTTATCTCAGGTATATTGAAAACAAGAGCAACTTTGATGCGGTTAAAAAAGTTGTGGTCTAAATTGAGGGATTTTGGTTTAAAACAGCTAACAATGCAATGCAGTGCGTGTTAACTTGGAAGCCAATCCAACTGTATTCAGCGGGGTTTGTTTCCAATAAAGTGTGAATAGAATTGGATGACAAATTTATTTTCCCTTCCAAGTAACTTACAGTTTTCTTCTGGAGTTCTGCTGTTCCTTCAGAGTGTTGAAATGGTAAAAAAAACAAAAAAAAACTGATGAAGTATTTCTTAGCTGGCTTTTTATCTCACATGCTAATAACAGAAGTTCTGGAGAGTCTGGGGAATTGTTTGAGATATTATGGCTTTATGGCAGAACTTAAAATGCATAAATAACAGTTTGTCATGCAATAGATACGGATTGAAACAGATGGCTCTGTGTGTTATCTAAAAAGGGTGCTAAAGAGTCCATTTTGCCAAGTCAGGACTCTCATATTTAATGACAGTGAACCTGATCCTGGAAGGATTGCATAGGAATCACTGCAGAACTTCCACTTGAGCTTTATATTTCATATGCCTGTCATCCAAAGCATACCTACTTGTATGTAATTCACGCTGTGACTTATCTCTCAGTAAACACAGTTTAGATTGTGCTGCGCATGCAGTTTTCTTCATGTGTCGAAAGCCGCAAATTCTGAGTTCCCAAACGCTTCAGTGTTTTAAAATAACAGGCTTCTGCCACTCATAAAAAGTCTATATTCTACCTTTGTCTGGATGTATCTTAACTGAAAATCCTGTTAATCATTTCTGAAAGAGTACAACTCATCCTTGTTTTTAAAACTGAACTCAGATTCATCGTAATTTCTTGAGCTCAGTCTAGAGCAGATGCAAGGGGGAAGAGTGAGAGTCTTTCTGCCTTTTTTTTTATCTAACAGGATCCCTCTGTGAATTGTCTCTTCTGAAAAGAGCTCCAAGGTGAGTCTGCATTCATCATTTGCAGGATATAATAGTCCATTCAATCAGAGTGTATAGCATGACTCTGATGCATCAAAAGTATATGAAATAAAAAGTATAATTAAGCAAGTATGTATTAAACTTTTTTCCCCCTATGGTGACATTACTGATTTTCAGAGCATTAGCAGGCAAATTGTCACCCAAAGGCATTTTGTTGGTAATGAAATATGCCTGTTTTGTAACTGCAGTAATTGAATGTAAGGCAAGCTTGGGGAAAAAGTGCTTTTGATTGTGTTACATGGTGCTTAGAACGGAAAAGAAATATTTGAAAATGTTTATCTGAACTACCAATTATAATACGCTACTTTCATGGGTGTGGTGGAAGTATAAAGTCAACATATATTATTTCACTTTAGTTAGCATTCTCTTTGAGTAGAAAGATACACTATTTTGTAGATTTAAACACAATACCCCCCCCAAATGTAGCGCCTAATCTCTTGTCAAATTATTTGCATGCAGCAATGTAGGATACATTACCCTCAATTAAATGGGATGCTCTTAAATAAGGAAGGCCATCCAGAAGATGAAGCGCCTAGTAAGAATAATTTACCTGATAACTGCTTAAGTTCTTGAAAGCAGAGGTAGTTATTTTGGTTCTTAAAACTATCCTTAGAGTCCATTAATTTTAATTTCTCTGTGTTGCTGTTGCCAAAGGTGATAGCCCAGACAGTAGTAGCTAAATTATATTTAAATTATATTTAACAATTGAACTGACACTGCTTTGGTGGCAATTTCAGTTGCAAGTCAGGGAAGATAAACAAGTGAGGTGTAATTATAATGCGTTATTCAGAATGAAGGTGGGGGAAAAGAAAAGAAAAATAACCTGACCTTGAAAAGCACTTGAGTGTGTCACCATTTGCTCCCCTACAATATTCCGTAAAACAGCCTGAGATCTTGGTATCACATCATTTCAATTACCAGTTTCATAAAAAGCAAAGTGGGGAGGAACACCCCTTGCTCAAGGGAGAGCACCCTCAACAGATACCTGAATCAATTACCTGGCTGACTGGATGGGTGCTCTACCTCACTGCAACCTCAAGCAGAGGCTAGATAACCATTTGCAGAATGGAGCCGCTCCAGATCCAGGGGCTGTGCGCGTCCACGCAAAGGGCGCCCCCCATTTTATGCGGGGAGCGGTCATTGCTGAAGTCTTCCTGCATGAAGCAAGAGTTTGGACTGGAAGGCCTATGGAGTACCCTTCAACTTTCACTGACTTATTCAATTGGCAGCATATTTCTTTGTTTAAAACTGCCCGTAGGACCACTGACCTAAATCTATGCATACGCAGCAGTTTGGATTGCGGAATTTAGTGCAGCTCTTGTTTTACTTTGAAAGGCAAATAAAAAAGGGGGGGGGGTTCCTCTTGTATTTTGTCATCCGAGAGAAGGAAAAGAGAGGACGAATGTTGAACATGAACTTTAAAAAGGGGGAAATAAAAGAAGAATTAACTCAAGAAAGGTGCCTTTGATAAAATGAGAGAAATCAAAGAGAAACACCTCTCTCCTGGGAGCCTGCCGATTCAGGTTGCTTCGAGACCTTTGATTATACAAGATTCTTTTTGTTTTCTTCCAGGAATGAATTTAATGCAATTCGTCAGAAAAGAGATCTCTTAGCAGCTGAGGTAGGTTATACCACAAAGGGAGAAAAGAAAAACCCACACACTCTCACCCATCAGCCTACAAGGGGAGCTTGCTATCTCTACAATGAAGCCTTTGTGCAGCAGAATGGAAATGAAAATAGCAAGGCAGGGATGAGGAGGAGTTGCTTTTCCATACCTGTTTTCCTGCAATTCTCAAAATGCAAACCTACATTCAGCCAGTCATTCATTCTTTGCAAATCGCTTCTTGAATTAACCACCCCAACAAACCAAGTGACGCACATCAAGCGGGGTAGGGGGTGTATTTCACTGTTATCTCTTTTGTGAGAGCAAACAAGGAGACTGGGAATTTTGTTAGTGCTTGGCAAAAGGCAAGATCACGAAACAGTAGATGAGCTGTTTTTCAGACGGTGCTGTTATTGTGACAGCTTCTGCTCCACTCTACAATAGGTTCCCAGGACAGAGTTGCTTACTTGTGAAAAGTGCTCTCCCTGCTTCAGTGCCTCACTACATTGGAGATCTCTGCAGACTAGTTTTCTAATATACCAGTTTCAATGTCGGTTTTAATGTACAGCAGGGTTGGGGAGCCTCTGGCCTGGGACCAAATGCAGCCCTCCAGGTTTCAGTACCTGGTCCTTGGAACTCTTCCCAGGCCACACCCCTTGGTGCCCCTGCATTAGACCCCAAAATGGTTTCACCCAGCTGCTCTGGATGGAGGGTAGAGAGGTGTGTCTGTGTGCATTGAAACCAGCCTACTGCACTAAGATAAATTTTATATTAATTACTGTACCCACTTTTGCCTCTAACCCTGTCCACCAGTGCAATGTGGCTGTGGGAAGGTTGCCCAGGAGGGAAAATGTTCCCCTGGCAGAAAATATTCCCCATCCCTAATGCACAGTTCTTTTTTTTTTTTAAGATATTTATTAAAATTTCCAATTTTTATACAAAAAAACAACAACAAACAAGTTTAAAAACACATATAGTTCACAATACTTAGTTTTCAATGACATATTTCCCTGACCTCCTCATAACTCCCCTTCTTGTAATCCAATTCAAATTATTTATTCAGCAAATCCTTATCTCAAAGCATTACAGCTTATAAAAACACCTTATTTTCTATCCAACATCTTAGGTTATTATAACCCTAAATTTTTACTTATAAAAAACCATTTTTTCATATTCCTTTATACCATTACAGCTAAAAACCACTTAATTTCAATCCAACATCATTCAACATTCCTTAATTTTACAATATTTCTGTAAATAGTCCTTAATTTTTTTCCAGTCTTCTTCTGCCGACTCTTCTCCCTGGTCACGGATTCTGCCAGTCATTTCTGCCAATCCCATACAGTCAATCAACTTCATCTGCCATTCTTCCAAAGTGGGTAAAAGATTTACCTAATGCACAGTTCTTTTAGATGGGACTGGAGTAGAGAACTGGTTTTTGGGTCAGCTCTCAACCAATACCTGTTGAACAAGGAGGCCTTTCAGGTCCCAGCACTGAGAGTCCAGACCTTACACTTGGGAGACATTCATGCCAGTTCTGAGATCCTCCTTCAGACTTGCCTTAAGATGCTCATTAAGCTGCTTTGTTGTCTTAATTTGCTGCTGGGTTCGCTGCTCCATGTTCGTTTCAACCAAGTGCCTTTGCTGTTCCAAGGCCTCCGTCCTTGCTCCAAGATGCTATTTTGACTATTGGGATGCCTTCATTTGCTGTTTCGATATATACCACTGAGCCTCTTGGGCTTGCTGATCAGAAAGTGGGTGGTTTGGATCCCCACAGCGGGGTGAGCTCCTGTTGCTCTGTCCCAGCTTCTGCCGACCTAGCAGTTCAAAAGCATGCCAGTGCAAGTAGATGAATAGGTACTGCTACGACGGGAAGGTAAATGGCATTTCCATGTGCTCTGGTTTCCATCACGCTGTTCCGTTGTGCCAGAAGCGGTTTAGTGATGCTGGCCACATGACCTGGAAAGCTGTCTGTGGACAAACGCCAGCTCCCTCAGCCTGAAAGCGAGATGAGCGCTGCAACCACATAGTCTCCTTTGACTGGACCTAACCATCCAGGGGTCATTTACCATTATTATTATTATTATTATTATTATTATTATTATTAGAGTTAAGAATGTTTCTGTAGCTTCCTCTGTTTTAGTTCAGTCACATCAAGTTAGTTTCTCTCAAATAAAAGGTCATCACACCGCTAATGCCATTGTTATGGGCTTCCATTTTCCTGAGCAGTGGGATGTCCCAGGACCAGTGCTACTAACCTAAATTTGCCGAAAGAGCCTCTCCCATTCAAAAGACCCCAAAGAAACACCTACAGTTTTAACATTAACCCCCAGTGTGGAAACACCTGCCATTATTAACAAGCAAATTCTCTAAGAAAGGAAGGTTGTCCCATCATGGTAGCAGCTTTATGTGCGAAGGACCAACCCATATAATCAAAAAAGTAAGGGAAGAATTGCACAATGTCCATAATCTATATGTGCATATCACCTGCTTCACATGTGTAGCCTCAAAGGTATGTGCATTGGTGTACACCTCCTGCTTCGCTAGAAATACAACTTTCCCACCTTGGGTGAATGTGTGAACTGCAGTCTGGTGGCTTTTAAGAAACATCAGTGGTGGAAACAAATGACACAAAATGCCAATACATTTAACCTGTACATTTCAGATATGGGATACAGTTAAAATTCTAATGTATCACTTATAAGAATTTTAAGTAGTGCCCACGTCTGTTAGCTTGCTGTTTATGCAACATATCTAGTGTTTGAGTTATCAACGCTTTTTGGCTTGAGTGCAAATTCAGGATAATTTAGTTTAACTATCATAATTTTCTTTTGCACCATTATCAGAAACATTGGTTTTGCACTTCCAAGGGTTTTAATTAAACTAGCACGATTTGCTTTTGTCTTTGTCTTTCCCTCTTAGACTGCTGCAATTTCTTCTGGGGCTCACATACATGAGGCCTTTTCTCAGGCTCAGAATTCATCAGGAGGTCAGTACCATATCATTACTATGATGCCTCTTTGAAAAGACATTTGTGAAATGTTCCATAAAATAATCATTGCCAGTAATTCTAATCACGAATGCTGATATACAATTTGATTTTCTAGAGTTTATTACATTATTACATAGAGGATTGAAAGTGGTCCTGTGAAACCACTGGCCAAAATCATGGATCCAGCAAACATAGCAACAATTCTATACATTAGTTGCTGCAACCTCTTTGTCCTCACCATGCACTGAAAAAGACTTTTCATTGTTTAAGTATTTACTGTGTTTCTCCTGCTCCCTGACCAAGCCAATATTTCATGGGTGGAGGCCATCAACAGTTGGAAATCTACTATGCTTCCATATTGAATTTGAAATTGTTTTTACATATGATTTTTTAAAATAAAAACTGTTGTTATACATAGAATTCTAAAATTGTTTTCGATTACTGATGTTTTTACTGTATGATTGCTTCAAGATATTTTTATGGGAAGTAGTTCATAAATGGAATCAAATGGCTAAATGCACTCTTAAATTCCTTATTTAATATTAACAACCTGAGATTTTATAGTGTATTTCAAGTGTCCAGTATCTCAGTATCTTCACCAAAAAGGCCATGGCACCATCCAAAAACATCAGCAGTCACTAGCATCCCAGTGATGATTACAACTGCCCTGTAATGTATGCCAGTACTATTTCCACCATTATGATGGGGATTTTGGAGACGGGCACTGAAGCTGAGAGAAAAGTGGAATACTTTAAGGCCACCATGTGAATCCCTGCTTGGGAAAGATTTGAACAAGGGTTTTCCCATTTCACACTCATACACTGCAATTCTACATGTGCTTACTCAAAAGTGCATCCTATTAGCTTCAGTGGTGCTTATTCCCAAGTTGTAGTTTAGCAATGTCTGTAAGAAATTCTAATACCTGGGCAGTGGCATAGCGTGGGGGATGCAGGGGGGGCCGGCCGCACCGGGCACAACATCTGGGGTTAGGGCAAATCCACGGGTTAGGGGGCGCAAATTACTTGTCTTGCCCCGGGTGCTGACAACCCACGCTACGCCACTGTACCTGGGCAGCATTGTACCATCCAGGTTTTCCCTGACATTTTGTCAATTCGGCCACATTTCCCCCCAAGGCTATTTTTACATCCAAAAATCAGGACATGTCAGTAATTTTCCTGATGTATGGCAAGCCTATATGGGGCGATCCTTTTAACGCTGCCGGAGCACAATTTCTGTTCTCATCCTGAAGCAAAGTTCTTAACCTGAAGCATTATTTCTGGGTTAGCGGAGTCTGTAACCTGAAGCGTATGTAACCTGAGGTACCACAGTACCAAAGAAAAAATAATTTGAGCTTTATGTCTTATACAGTATAAAAGCTGGTACAGTTTTCTTTAATATGGGTAAACTTTTATCCAAACTATGCAGGATGTTCATGTAGTTTGTGTGCTTGTTGACATCTGGCTGATTCTGCTGTGCAGGTTCTTGCCCTCAAGAATGCCTTAATGGAGCCGTTTGCACAGAGGCTGGAATATGTGACTGTGAGACTTTCCAGGCACAGGGTGAACGGTGCCAAATTGGTAAGTTCCAGGAAGATGCTAAGAAGCTGAATTTCATATTAAGGTGAGATGTTACAACCTTGTTTGTTAAAACAGTAATGCATACAATGCTTTTGTAATTTGCTTCCAACAGTTTGTGGAAGCGAATTGTAAAAGTGTCACACATACCACTATTTTAACATTATTTTTTTTGGATTGCACATTTTTATTCTTTGTAAGCTACTTTGAGACCCAGATGAGGTGAAAAGCAGGGTATACATTTTTTTAGAAAAATAATAAATAAACCTAATCAAATGCTAGATCCCAGTTTAACTGCATGGAACTTTCACTAAAAGACCAGTTTACACTGGGTTATATTCAGCCACCTGGAATTTCTGTACAGAGTCAGTGACGAATGGATACAGGAACTGATCCTGTACCATCGCAAACAGCCTGTGCTGAAGATGGCTGAATCTGCATGGTAAGCCACTATATTTGAGTAAATTGTTGCATGAGCCAGCCTCCACATGACTGCATGGAAAGTAGCTGTCTACCCGCGTGAGTCTGCCACGAATCTCAGTGAAATTAATAGTACTTTTTAACTACTGAACAAGAATAATGGGGTTTCAATGCAAGCACTTACAATTTTATCCCCTCTCTTTAAGAGCTCTGAAGTTGAGCAACATTCAGCCTGCGTGCTATTTTCCTTCTCTTCCACACTGCAATGAGAGATGTTGCATGTGTGATATTCTTCTCTATTCTATTTTTTATTTTTTGCTCCATCTTGAGTTCATGTTCTCTGGTTGCAAACCAAATTTGAATGCAAGTGAAGGAACCACACATATTGGAGGAACTTTCCTGGGTTCCTTTCTCTGCAATAGCTCCGTCTTTTCAGAAAATACTCAAGCTGTTCATGTGATGCCAACGTGAATGTGAATTGATTTTTTTGATAGTGATCCAAATAATCTGGCCTACATGTGACAGGCATCTCTTAGATCATTCCATTTATAATCTGAATTTTTAATGTGTGTGTGTGTGTAAATATATATATAAACTGATATGATGAATATATTTGAAATGGGCAACATGGGCTTCTTTTACTGCACCTGCAAACCAACACTTTGCTCTTTCTAGTTCCAAACGCTGGCAAAGACAGAGATGGCATTTGCAAATCATGGGGTCAGCATCACTTTGAAACATTTGACGGCATCTATTATTACTTCCCGGGAAACTGTTCATACATTTTTGTGAAAGACTGCAGTGATCCAGAGCCTCAATACACTGTGTGGGTAAGATTGGGAATTTGGCTTGAGAAGGAAGTAAAAACAGAATAAAAAATAAGTACAACATTTCTTTCCACTTTCTTTAATTCCTCTGTAGTTGCTCTGCACAGATTGTAATGTTTTTTATTGAAATATGTATATCTGCTTTTCAAGACAACTCATACAGGCATAGCTGGTGTTGATGCCCAGGTTTAAGAGAGAAACATGTATGCTTCTGTGTCTGATCTCTGTGCATGGTATTTGTGCTTGTGAGTTCTGACTAGGGATGTGGGAAAAATTTGATTTGATTAGCAAAGCTACCTAATTTACACTTTCCGAAGCAACACATGAAGCAAAAACTAACCATCCTTAACAGTTCACAGTGCGCTGAATTGTGCAGTGCAGTTTCCCAGCTGAGTCCTGGGTATAAAAATGCTTATACAAGAGTAAAGCATGTGTTGAAATGAATATATTAGTGAAAACAACATGAAAATGTGTTACATTACAGGAAATAGTTATGCAAACGTTTGTATATTAAGCAAAATTGCACATAGGCATGTGTATATTAGAGGAGGATGTGGGTGGTGCTGTGGTCTAAATGTCTGAGCCTCTTGGGCTTGCCAATCAGAAGGTCAGCAGTTTGAACCCCTCGACAGGGTAAGCTCCCGTTGCTTTGTCCCTGCTTCTACCAACCTAGCAGTTTGAACGCATACCAGTGCAAGTAGATAAATAGGTACCACTGCGGCGGGAAGGCCCTTTCCACCTGGCCTAGGGGGCGGGGCCACACCCACCAGCCCCACAAAAGAGGCTCCTCATGAGGCCAGAGGAATATCGCCCGGCTATTGTTTTATTGATTTAGTATGCTGTAAACCGCTTTGAGATTTTTATTAGAAATATAAAGCAGAAAGAAAATTTAAAAATATAATAAAATAAGGTAAATGGCATTTCCGTGCACTCTGACTTCCGTCACGGTGTTCTGTTGCACCAGAAGTGGTTTAGGCATGCTGGACACATGACCTGGAAAGCTGTCTGTGGACAAAGCTGGCTCCCTCTGCCTGAAATGAGATGAGTGCCACACCTCACAGTCACCTTTGATGGGACTTAACCATCCCTGGGGTCCTTTTCCTTTTTACCTTATATTAGAGGAAATATGCAGTCAAATGCTCATGAATTTTCACAAAGACTTGAAAAAAAGGCAAACTGATGTGGAAATAATGGGGAACTGAATTTAAGATTGGAAAATGAGAGAAACCAAAACTGATAGATTCATTCATCCTTAGTTCAGACACATATGCTTATGGTACCAGTGTTTAGACATGAGATTGAAAAGGATTCCTCACAATTAAGGGAAAGAGGCAGAAGACAGATCACATGCTTGTGACCTGAGTTTTCCTCTAAAGTCCATAGAAGTAGGGGTACGATTCTTCAGCTGCATTGTGATGTAGCTGAAATGATGCATTTGTATTTTGTACTTGGATATTTGTACAAAAAAATATGGGGTAAAAAGCTGCCCAAAGTATTATTTGGGGTAAAGTTTATTATTCTTATTTCATTTTATAATGTATATAAAGCAGAGAGAACAATTATAACAACAGACAAATATTAAAAGATGAAAACCCAAACTATGAAATAGGCACGGAGAATGAGTAGTTAGATGCACATGAGTTAAAATTGCCCAAAGTATTATTGGTCCCAGTTCTTGGTCTTTTTTGGAAAACAAGGTGAGCTGCTTGCAGATACTGGGCAAAATAATGTATTTGTTACTCATGTAAATCTATTTCTCTCCCTTTAAGATTAACAACAGCCCAAGTTGTGTTGGTTCAGTGTATTCTTGTTTGCGGTCAATCAGCTTGTTCTTTGCAAATCAGGAGGAAATAATCATATTGCGGCATGAAGTAAGAAAGGGCAGGATCAGGTAAACAGTCCAGAAGTTTTTATCTAAAGATGTTTTAAAATCAGATATAAAGTATTGCGATAACGCTTAGGGAAATAATGTACCCTAATACAGCTCTATTACAGGTCCAGTGTGAAAAAAACTTTGATGTAGGAAATAAAGATTGATTTGGAGTATAAAAACATTGCCTCCCCCCTGCCCCACTGTAATGTCATTAAATCAATATGGGGAATAATATGAGCTCACATTAATTTATCTAAAGTGATAATTTATGTTTGAATGATGTAGAAAGTATAATTAAAATCAAGAATTTCAATGGTACATTTTGATTGTACAGTGGCCCAATTTGTGAACTACTGAAAGCTGTAGTTAATGGTTTGCTGTGAATGCACCAATCTCATTCCCTTTGCTCCTCTTCAGTCACATGCAAGAGAAAAAAGCCATGGTTCCTGCCTTAACATTAGGTCTGAACTGAAAATTGTGCTTTGTTTTACTCAAACTGCAATCAGTAAGCCAAGAACAAATGTTGGCTTTAAATCATGGTTTGTTGGGAGTGAAACAAACGACAACCACTGGTTTGGATGTAACACTAAGCCAAGGACCATAGTTTGCTACTCCTATGTGAGAGTGAGAATTTGGATGAGTAAAGTGGTTGAGATCAGCACATTCATTGTAAGCTATGGTTTACTGTGCTGTGAGCAAGGCCTCACAGCACAGTAAACCAAGGTCTGTTGAAAACCTTCAGTGCTGCCAGGTATATGTTGACAAGGAAATATCCTATAATAGTGGATATCTGATTTTAATTTTTTATATAGTTTTTATTGTATGGTTTTATGTATCAAATGAGTAAAAAGACAACATGAAATGCACTTGACTTGCACTTTTTGAAGTGAAACTTCTTCTGCTTCCCCAGATTGAGATTGCCCCAAACAATTGGAAACGTTTTCATTGAAAGATTAGCAGATTATATTCTGGTGAAAACTACCTTTGGCTTTTCCCTAGCTTGGGATGGAAGCTCTGGGATTTACATCAAACTGACTGAAGAACACCAGGGGAAAACATGTGGCTTGTGTGGAAACTATAACAGCAACTCATCGGACGATCTTGTAATACAAAATAGTAAGCAGATAGCCGAGTCAGATAATTTGTGAATGCAACCCTCATGGATCCTAGCCTCTTACAAGTGTAAGGCAACACTGCAAGGATATTGTACAGTGGTACCTCTACATACGTTCACCTCCGGTTACGTATCCTTTGGGATAGGTGCATGGCAAACCTGGAAGTATTTTTTTGAGTTTTGCCATGCACGCGCATGCACAGAAGCAGCACCTCCAGATATGAACACCTTGGGATCCAGCCGGAGCTCCGGAATGGATCCCATGCGCAACCGGAGGTACCACTGTATTGTGAACTGTAGTTATCCTTTTTTTCAAGTTTTGTTTGGGGCAAAATGTCAATACGTTTATATAATGCTTATGCATGTTCAAAGTACACAATATCATTTTTTCTTGCTGCAATCCTTACAATAACCTTGGAAGGAAGGCCAGTGGTGTTAGCCTTGTATTACAACATAGGGGGCCGATGTTGAGAGACTGACTTGCATAAGGTCATCTAGTAAGTTTATTGCAGACATGAGCTTCATGCTGGTTGTCTCTCAGTTGGGAGCCATTGATGCTTTGCCGAGTGATAACAAGATGCTTTCATATCAGCTCTGCGGTGTACCCATAATTCAGAGCAAACTAGATATGATGACAGAAGCCAACTGAGTGGAGGCAGTGATGACTACCAACTTGGATGACTTTTAAAGAGAATTAGACAAATTCCTGAAGGACAAGGCTACCTATGGCTACTGGCCATATTGGCTATGTTCTGCCTCCACAGTTGGGGGCAGTAAATGCTTCTGAATCCCAGTTACTGTTAACCATGGTCTTGTGCCTGGAACTTGCTTGCTGGTTTCCTACACGCATCTGGTTGGCCACTATCAGAATAGGATACTAAGCGAGAGGGGCCATTTGCCAGATCCAGTAGGCTCTTCTTATGAGTAGACCAAGTGAAAATAATGGACCTAAGTTAGTCATCTCCAATCATTTCAATGAGTCTACTCTGTGGATACAACCTCATGTGGTTATTTATTTATTTTTATCATGGCCACCAGTATGCCGTAAATGCCTTGTTGTGTGAGATATGTTACGAAGGTTTAATGAGCTCAGGTCAAGGGTGCTTCCAGACAAGCACATGGTGTCTGGAAATTGCAATCATTTCCATGACCGATAAATGTAGGAAATATTTATATGCATAAATGGACGACTATTTTAATACTATCTACAGCAGGCTTCCTCAAACTCGGCCTTCCAGATGTTTTTGGCCTACAACTCCCATGATACCTAGCAAGCAGGACAAGTGGTCAGGGATGATGGGAATTGTAGTCTCAAAACATCTGGAGGGCCGAGTTTGAGGAAGCCTGATCTACAGTATATGCATTCGCACGATGCTAGCCATATGTCATTTACTCTTGTGGGAAATTGTGTTGTTTAATAGGTGACTATAAGGAGGATATTGCTAAATTTGCTAACAGTTGGTCTGTGCAAACTCCAGATGATGCAGCTTGTGTAGCTATTGCCTCTGATTTTCCTAGTCCATGCTACATTGACACAGAATTTTATGAGGTAAGCTGACTAGATTGCTGTTTTTATAGAGTGGCCTCTAGGATATTTGTTTTTTTGGCCTTTGGTTCTGAGAACACTGGATAGCAGAAATCTCATTGAAGAAAAATTTGCCGTTTTCTGATGCTCCTGCAGCCTCTTGAAAGCTTCTCAGGGGGTTAGAAGACACTGTGAGTGGGGTGTGGAGGCTTATAGCATGTACCTTCATGTATGCTTAGGGGTAGGGGAAACTCCAATACTGATTTGTGGAGGGGTCACAAGAGAGAAATCCAGTTGCGTAGTGGAAGTCCTTATGCTAGTGGGATGAGATCACTGGATACAGCCCATGGGCACTGGTAAATAGGTTGGGTCAAGAAGTTTAATCTGATTATCAGCAGTTCAGTGTGGGACGATCCTTAATTCTTTTTTGATTTTAAAGAAATGTGAAGAAGTTAGAAGAGCTGTACTTTTGGTATGCTCTCCTGCAAGTGCATACACGGCATAGAATAGAGTTCATTTTATTGCCAAATTAAATTATGATTTAATTTTCATAATTACTTAAAGAATGAAGAGTTCCTCAGGGGGATGTTCTCTCTTTCTTTATCACTGAACCTGGGAGATATTTTGCCAGTTCAACACAGTTGGGAAGGGACAAGCATTAGAAACACAATATAGGACAACAGAGGGGTTATAGCAGAAATTGTACGGGTCTCAGGGAGAGTTAAAAAGTGACCTTGGGATGGGGGGTGGGGAAAGCTCATGCTTATTTTATGAAACACATGAATTAATAATCAGCTATATTCTTTTTTTTGCACAGAACATATACTTCAAGTGCCAAATAATCTTGCAGTTCCCTTTTCTCAGCTGCCACCAAAGCATAGATCCTTACCCCTATATTTCCAGCTGTATGAATGACCTTTGTAGGTAAGCAGAGTAAAAGCTCCCCCCCGCCCCATTTCTTTTTTGTATTGTCCCCAATTGGGTGGTGTGTTGCGTTTTCACCATTGTTGTTTCTTTGCCTTGTAAGTGATTTTCTCTATTCTTAAGAACCTGGAACAGTTCAAAATGTCAAAGTCAGCTAGAATAGAGGTAGGCAAACTTCCTGCCCCATTATCTCCCATTAGTTTAGCCAGGAAATAAGCTGACTTACTTACCTAGAAACTGTCTGTAGCTCCATTGGAAGCCAAGCCAGATACACTTAATTTTCACAGGGACAGCTCTTCACAGTAGCCTCTTGCAGAGCAACATCTTTGTTGATTTGTTAGGAGACTGCAAAAACTATAAAAAACTTTCTGTGGGCAGCTCCATAAACACAAAACAATGCAGTGTTTAAGTGGTGCCCCATTTCCCCAGCTTGTCAAAGGACTTTAGCTTGGGCATTTCTAATGCTCAACTCTTGTTTGAGACGAACACTATCTAGCCCATAAAGCTTGTTTCTATGCCCAGGCCCAGCAAACCTTTTTGACATCTCTTCACCGGTATCATTACTTATTTTCCCTAATGAACATTTGTGAAAACTAAGGATGGTACAAGTACAGAAAACTTTCAGATTTTTTTATTTTATTTTTTGCAGGTGGGGGTGGGTTCATTAACCAGGCTTGGGCTATTTGTGAAAGTGAATTCTTGCTCTGTGGCGGACTGCAGGAAGCAGCTTATAGAATGGCAGTTTATCTATGCCAAGGCATGTAGTTGGTGAGATTCATTTAATTGGATTATCTGTGGTAAGGTGAGGAGAGTGAGGGTAAGGAAACAGCATAATGGAGTTTGACATGGTGACTTTATAATAAGGGATTTCAAGCCACCAGCATGCATACCATGTGATAGATCATTATATTAAACATAAAACTACTAGAAGCTGGAACATCTGCAGGAAGGTAGATTTCATTTTCATTTCAGTGTCTTTGGCACGGATTCCAACTTCTGTTTTCTGTTTTGTGAACATAATGGACCTGTGTTCACAGAGCAGGGCTTTGCCACCTATGCACCCCACTAAGAGCCCTGAAAATGTACTCCTGAGGATTGAGGGACATCTGCTGTAGCAGGAAGGGGTTATTGCTGAAAACTGAATCCTAGCTTGTATTATATCAATTTTCTTACAAAGTTACGATAATCCTACACATATAGTTTGAAGATTACAGATTTAATCAGTAAGGGTTTGTTTTTGTTTTTTCAGAGAGGACGATGATGAAACTTACTGCCGAGCGGTGACAGAGTATGCTCGATCATGTTCACATGCAGGCTACCCAGTGCGAGACTGGAGGGATGATTTTCCAGCATGTAGTAAGTCTGGTGGGTCTAAACTGCAGAGCCTAGGGCTTGCTGATCAGAAGGTCAGCGGTTCAAATCCCTGCGATGGGGTGAGCTCCCGTTGCTCGGTCCCTGCTCCTGCCAACCTAGTAGTTCGAAAGCATGTCAAAGTGCAAGTAGATAAACAGGTACCACTCTGGCAGGAAGGTAAACGGTGTTTCTGTGCACTGCTCTGGTTTGCCAGAAGCTGCTTTGTCATGCTGGCCACATGATCCGGAAGCTGTCTGCAGACAAACACCGGCTCCCTCAGCCAGCAAAGCGAGATGAGCACAGCAACCCCAGAGTCGTCCACAACTGGACTTAACGGTCAGGGGTCCCTTTACCTTTACCTAGTACTTTAATATTAGGTCAGCCAAACAATAGCTTCAGTGTGTCAATCAGTGTTAAAGATGTTTGTTGGACCAACCTAATACCACTGAGAAATTTCCACTGCAGCAACCCAATGGTATGGATGGCACATTGCAGCCATTCAGAGTGGAAACAAGAACAATTTTAAGTAATTGCTTTCATATTTTTGGATTTTGACTACTTGGTATGGGTAATAGAGCTGTTTCAATATCCTGTCAAAGCAGATGTGTATTCTACATTACATTCATATAAATATTTATGTAAAATATATATGTACCACCATTCTTCATACTAGATTTCAGGGTTATTTACATTCATTCTCTCTCTCTCTCTCTCTCTCTCTCTCTCTCTCTCTCTCTCCTGGTTCCTATAAATGTACATGTCTACAACTCCAGATTCCTCTTGCTATGAATGTGCCTATGAAGGTCCTACCCGAAGATGTTTGCTAAATTTAGGATACTAGTAATTAGTTACAGTACTATTAAAACACTGTAGAACAATACTTTGTGGGTAGTATCCAATGCTAGTCTCAAGGTAGACCCACTGAAGTTGATGAACACAACTAACTAGTGGCGTAGCGTGGGTTGTCAGCACCCGGGGCAAGGCAAGTAATTTGTGCCCCCTAACCCGGTAGGGGCAGAGAGCTGCAAGTGCGAGCGCCCCCCCCCAGATGTTGCGCCCGGTGTGGCCGGCCCCCCTGCACCCCCCATGCTACGCCACTGCAACTAACATAGGATCATTAATCTGCTGGGTTTGTGCAATATGCCTCCTTATCTAAATGCAATGACCAGGATCATAGCAATGTTTTGAACTTCTTGTATTTTAGATGATAAGTGTGAAGATAATTTTATCCATCGGGATTGTATTAGCTGTTGTCCCCCAACCTGCACTTTTGAGAAAGATTGTCTTGGCAGTAATCTTCATTGCTTAGATGGATGCTACTGTCCTGATGGTAAGCAAGCTACTTTTTCCAATTACTTTATTTGAATGTTAAAACCACTCTGCTCACAACAGAAGTGTGTTTTAATGGGGACACTCGTTTTGACCAGCATCTTCTGAAGTTCCCATTGATTTCTGGGTTGTATGTACAGAAGAACCTGTAGAGTTCTGTGTAAAGATAGTCAGAACCTCAGGAAAGTGTATGTTCATTTCTATATATCTTTTTTCCCTTCCCAAATCTTGCTATATACTGTTTTGTGTATTGTTTTAAAAAGGTACTGAATACTTTACAACTCTGGGTCAATGTGAAGGCTCACCAAACATGTGAATGGCAGATATAGATATACAAGTAAAGAATGCTATTTGAGAGTTGTCAGTGACCAATACTGACAACTCTCAAATAGCATTCTTTACTGCTACAAATACTGTAGCAGTATTTGTTGTCACTTAATAGGATGGTTTTGTTGTCTGTACAGAAGTTATCAATTTTAGGCCATAGTCTATTCTAGACGTGTACATATACGCTGTGAATTGGTGCAGATGTATCAATGAGGTCTCTTGAGCCTGGTTCATTGATAGGGAATAAACTGACAGGCTGTGGACTTCTTTCTCTATTTACTACCATTGCTACTTATCATCACCATCACCATCATCATTTCATTTGTATGTCACCTTTCCATAGTTACATAATCACAAGCATAACCAAAGTAGTCATAAAAAATAAAACCAAAAAGCATATAACCAAATTTAACTATTTCCACATAAATCATAAAATCTAAAAATAGGGATACTAAAAATTGATATCAACAACAGCAACAAAATCCCCTAAACCATACTCTCAGTGTTCATGGTGTCATCAGCCTCAACAGCGGTTAAGGATTAAATGGCAGTGTTGATATAATCCTTAACCACAGTTGAGTATTAATGCTCTGTTGCATCCTAACCATGGTTGAGAAAACATGGTTTTAAACCGTGAAGTCCAGAGAAGGCCTTATCAACATCCCTCCCTAAACTCCACCTGCTGAACATCTTTGCTACATAGTGAATGGCAGGAGATTTTATCTATAATAGTGATAACATAAATGGTATTTTTTTATAACCTTAGGTCTCATAATGGACAATGGAACTTGCATTTCCCTCTCTGATTGCCCATGTGTTTATCATGGGACAGCATTTCCTGTTGGCTCAAAAATTGAGCAAGAATGTAGTAACTGGTATGTAGGCATTACTTCTATTATCTCTGTCTTGTGTCTGAATACCTTTAATTACCTTACTTTAAAGCATTTGCCTTGTTGTGCTATTATTGTGGGAGTTTTAATAGTTGCATTTATATAGTAAATATCAAAAGGGTTACAATGTTTTCTCTCAGCATTCTATTTTGTTAACATATTGTCTATTTTGTTTTAGTATTTGTATTGGTGGAATTTGGAACTGCACTGAACATGATTGCCCAGGTAATTTATTTTTTCTTTGTTTTTGTAAGATATTTTTTTGTTTACTTTGTATTAATATATTTAAATGTTGGTACCTTAATACAAAATATATTGTAAACCTCTGAACCACTAGCAGTGAAATCTTATACATCTACTCAATTCCATCGAATTCAGTGGGCGATATCCAACTAAATATTTAACTGTTCTTGCCTTAAGCTGAATGTTCAATCGTTGGTGATTCCCATTTCACAACTTTCGATGGTCGCCATTACACCTTCCTTGGGATTTGTCAGTACATTCTGGTGAAGGGCACCGGGAAAGACAAATTCACAATTACTGTAGAGAAAACTCCATGCGGTCAGGTAAGGTCATGCTTAAAATAAAATTCTATGCTGATATATAAATACCTACACCACTGGAGCCAATTAATAAATTAAGAGGATTAGCAATAATAAATCATTCTTTTTTTCTTAATATTGAGTGTCTACCTGATCATAACCTGGATTCCATTTCAGTCGTAAGTATTGCCTTTTTGTAAAGCCAATTGCGCCTTTTACTGAGATTAAGTCTACAGAGCTTTTCATTCACGCATGATTACACAAGCATCTACATATTTGGTTACAGTCTGAGCAGGTGTCTTAGGCAGATAAATGCTCTTGGTGACAGGGCTGAACAGGTTTGATATACTGCCAGCCAGATAAGAGGCATTTTGAAACTGACTGAGATATTTATTTGATATTTTATAAGCTCTCTTGTTTTTTTTTTTGGGGGGGGGAACAATAAATCTGAGAGCTCACAGAATATTAAAATATTAATGATAGGGCATTTCAACCGCTGGCTAGTTAAATCCAGAATGCTGCAGCATCAATCTCTTCCTCTTATGTATGAAACCATTCTTTGAGTTTAATATGTGTAGCTCAAGGTTAGCCAACAAGACATCGTCCAGATGTTGCGGGTTAATAACTCCCATTAGCCCCAGCCAGTATGGCCAATGGTCAATGATGGGAGTTGTGGTACAACAAAACTCTAGAGGGTGCTGCTGCATTCCATGAGTATAATTAATTCATTTATTATCTCTAAAGTTATTTTTAATGGTATATTGCAGCTTTTTCCTCTAGGCCTGGTGTAGTGGATAGAATGCTAGATTGGGGAGCCCAGGGTTCAAATTCCCACTCAGCCATGTAGCTCACTAGGTGACCTTGGGTTGGTTACTACCTCTCAGTTTAAGTTACTTTCAGGGTCGTTGAGAGGATGAAATGGGCAGCAGGAGGAAAAAGAACATTGCCCTCTTCCTTGGAGGACGGCCTAATAAAAATGGAATGTTGCTCAAAATGGAATGAAATGAATGGAATGCAATTTAGGAAATACTTGTCTATATTTTTCCTTTCCTTGTGGTCCCCGTTGCCCTGCCTTCCTGGGCCCATTCAGAATCTTGAACATGTCTGCATTCAGTCTATAACACTAGTTCTTGAAGATGACTTGAACAAGCAAGTGACTCTGAACCGAGGTGGTGAAGTTCAGTATAGCTCTTCCAATCAGGGTTTGAACCTAAATGGTAAGACATTTATTATAATACCCTTCTATTAAGGTTCTTATTGTTCCTTTTCTAGCCAGTCTGTTTCAATGAAGATATACAATTTTTACATTAATCTCTCTCTCTCTCTGTGTTTTCTCATGCCTGGCACAGAAGATGAGTTAAATAATTGTGTGGTTTTTTTTTTTTTTAATGAAGTGTTATCAGTTGATATGAATCAGGGTTTCCAGCTCCAGAAAACTCTTTTTCAGTTTGGGAACTGAGGAATCGTCCAAATTAAATAACTGAAGGCATTGATAGATTAGTATACAGGACTTCATTCATCATGTGACTTGAATTAGCTAGTTGGCCCACATCTCTGGAATTCTATATGTGAAAGCAAAAACGCATGAAACGAAGCATGTTTTATAGCCCTAAGCCTGATCTTGTTACAGTTAATTGATATATTATGCTTTTGGCCTTGAATGATTAGCATACACATTTCACTCATCATGTGAACCGAATTAGGTAGTTGGCCCACATCCCTCAGGTTCTGTATGTGAAACAGAATACATACGAAACGAAGCACGTTTTATAGGCTTCTCTTGTCACGGTTAATTGATATCTCATGCTTTGGGCACCTTGTCAGGAGGCTCCTCTCTGGAAGTATTTTAAACTTCTTTCACTCTTGTATATGGTATATACAAAATAGCTGCAAGGGACTATTCTATCTAAAGTGTCTGTCACTTGAGGCTGAATAAACCACAAAGCCCTCCTGGATAACTTGTCACTCAATCCCTCTCAGTTTCCCACCTTGAGAAGGCTCCAAAGGGGTTTGGAGAAGGTCGTCATCTTTTCAGTTCTTTTTGTTTGCTTGTTTGCTTTTAGTTAAACGGAATAATAGCGGCAGAGTTCTCTATATAAAAAAATGCTCTTTTTTTTAAAAAAATCATTTTTTAAAGAGTTGACATTATGAAGATGGAATTACAGTTTCTTCCATATAGGTTAAAAATAACATCTCTCTGTTTTGATACTATATTAGCTTGTGTTATCAAAAGAATGCAGTCTCGTACCTCTGGACAATGATTTAATGTTGTTTGGGGAATTACCCCACCTTCTGTTACGTGTAGGGTATGCTGAGGTGCAGAATCTGTCTTCATTGTTTGTGCAGCTGAAAACTAAATTTGGTTTAAGAATTCAGTTTGCTAAAGATGGCGAGAGAGTGTATATTCAACTCAGTGCTGCTTGGAAAAGGAGGACTTTGGGTCTATGTGGAACATATAATGGAAACTTGAGAGATGATTTTCTGTAAGTTTGACTTCTACTGTTACTTCATTATTCATTTAGTTAGCCCATAAGCAAAACTCAACCCATATGTAAAACCTGAGTAATGATGTGTATTAAATCCAGATATACAAAATATTAACCAACATATAGAATAGATAGCACTACACTTTATTAGATAAAGCTTAGCTACTCAGTCAAGCCAAATGATCAGTCACTAGAGCTTTTCTGGATATTTTTTATGCTTGGCTAATCTACTGAATTATGTAACTGTATAAAAGCAACCCAACATGATTCTGTATACCCTTGTTGTAAGTTCTTGCCACGTGGTGACCAGCAAGCATCAAGGAAATGCTCTCAGGTGATCCTGAAAGTTCAGCAGAGCAAAAGGCAAGATGTATAAGCCTATTTAAGTAGCTCTCAAATACAGTGGTACCTCGGGTTACATACACTTCAGGTTACATAAGCTTCAGGTTACAGATTCCACTAACGCAGAAATAGTACCTCGGGTTAAGAACTTTGCTTTAGGATGAGAACAGAAATCGTGCGGTGGTGGCGCAGCAGCAGCAGTAGCCCCCATTAGCTAAAATGGTGCTTCAGGTTAAGAACAGTTTCAGGTTAAGAACGGACCCCAGAACGAATTAAGTACCTAACCAGAGGTACCACTGTAGTTTAAAAGGCAAACCTAGCAGCTTGCACTGTTCTCAGAAGACTACAGGTGACCAATGGTCAAATGTTACTTTAGTGAGGAGAAAAGAGCCCCAAATTAAGTTTTCAGACATGTGAGCATCTTCTATGCTCACACTCTTCCACTTGTGCATGCCTCCCATCATTCCTGCCCTGCAGACATGCTGGCTAGAGCTGATGGGAACTGGAGTTCCACATCTGGAGGGAGTCCATTTGCCTACCCTAGGTGATGTCAGGGCAAATAGTTTATTCCCAGTGACAGGCATTTTCTCTTGGCCTGTCTGGTTCTTCTGCCTAATCACTCTCATTTTCCTCCTCAGATCTCCAGCAGGAATGATCGAAGGGACCCCACAGCTCCATGCCAATGCATGGAAGGTTTCATCAGCATGCCATGTGCCCGTCAACATCCCCGTGGTTGATCCTTGTAACATTAACCAACAAAATGGTGCACTTTTACTTGGGGGTTTTGATGTAGATTTATCATAATAGCGTTCTTAGATCCCAGTTCTTTTCCTGTGTCTGAACTTTATTGTCTCCTACAGATGATTTTGGGCTGTTTCTTTAATCTGCCATTTAGATTCAGAACAATCTTTCTGGTAAAGGCAAATCTCTCTCCTGTTTGTTTAAACCCCATTGATTTCAATGGCTAGCATATACACCTAGCTTCCTGGAATGGTGCTCATTAAGGTCAGTGGGATGAGGGCTGTGCATGTATATTTGCATGCATTATGTTTTGGCTAGCCTGTAGTTTTGGTGTAGTGTTATCAAACTTGGCTACTTACTTTTCACAGAGTGCTTTAAATAGTATGAGTACTGCTATGAGCCAAATGTTGCTTTCCCTTAGTTGGGTATGCATCCCAGTGTGATCTCCTCAATCAAGAACTCTTTGCTCCATGTCATGTCTACATCAGCCCAGGATTATACTACCAGCGGTGCCGCTTTGATGCTTGCAAATGTGGGAGCAGCTGTTTGTGCAGTGCTCTTGCACACTATACTTACCTATGCAGCAAGCACGGAGTTACTGTTGACTTCAGATCTCATGTCTCATACTGTGGTGAGTCACTGAACTGTGAATTATTATTATTTTTAAAATTGAAGCATTACTAGGATACATGCATTCTTAAAAACAAAAAACCCCCAAACCCTCAGACTGCTTGTTTCCAAATCTGCCTGGATTAGTAACCCCATACTGAACATTAAGCAGATCTGGCCTGTTCTTTAATGTCTGAATTCCTCTGCTCCTTGATTAAGCCGGTAAGATGGAACAGGTACTAGCCTGGTCCTGGGGGGTAACTGAGAATTTACCAGCCTTTCTCGGTTTGCTAAGAAGCAAGTGATTTAATGCATCACAAAACCAGCCAGATGCATCTATATGTTTAGAAGGGGAAAAAACTACATGCAAGTTTGAAATGCTCTTCTACAATCTTCACCTGAAATTTAGAATCTTACTATTGGCCGATTAACCCTGACCATAATATATAGCTGGAAATAAATATACAGCATTGGCGACAGATGACAACTGCAGTGTTTGGGCCAGTTAAGGTAGGGGGAGGTAGTCACTGATGTATTAGGGTCCTGAGCCACATAAGGCTTTATAGGTCAAACCCAGCGCTTTGACATATTGAGCCCAGAAACTAATTGGTAGACAGGGCTGTCAGGCAAGGATTGGTGTTGTGTGCTCAGACCATCTTGTCCTGGTGAGCAACCTGGTTGCTAAATTCTGCACTAGCTGCAGTTTCCAAACTGTCTTCAAATGCAGGTTACCAGAGGAAGTAACCTGGCCAAGGAACAGTCTGACCCCCTCCTTTGGTAATCCTCACAGAACTCTAGCCCACTGGTTGCCACTAATTTGATTTTGAATTGATTTTAAAATGAATTGATTTTAGAATGCTGTGTTACTTTTATTGTTGTTAGTCACTCTGAGCCTGGCTTCAGCTGGGGAAGGCAGGATATAAATAAATTATTATTATTATTATTATTATTATTATTATTATTATTATTATTAAAGCATAGACAATAGATGTAAGGCTGCTCCTGTCCAGATAGAGGTGTAGCCACCAGATGAAGGCAGTCTACACCACTGAGGCCTCCTGAAGCTCAAATGACAGTGATGGCCCCAGAAGTACTCCAAGCTATGTACCTGCTCCTTCAGAGGGAATGTAACCTCATCCAGAACAGGCCTCATCCCATCCATCCAGTCTAAGAACAACCCACTAACAGCACCTCTTGTGTGAATTAAGCTTCAGGTTATTGGCTCTCATCCAGTGCAGTACTGAGACAATACATCAATCTAGCATCAGTCCACTGCCACACCTGCAGGTTTAGCTAACTGGACCAGTGGTCAGGGATGATGGGAGTTGTAGTCCCAAAACAACTGGAGGGCCGAGTTTGCCTATGCCTTGTGTAGATGTTAAACAATATGAGGAATAAATCAAACCTTGCAGAACCCCCAACTGAAGGTTCCACTCACCAGGCACCACCTTCTGAATACAAGCATCCAAGTAGGACTGGAATCACCACAGAGCAGTGCCAACTGAGACAGCCACTCCATATTAATGTTTAGAGGAATTAAAAAACAGTCTTGTTGACCTAGGCAGTTGAGAACAGAAATACATTATCAGCAGCTTTGACATTATTAGTTTTATGGATATTCATTTGGTGTTTGTGTGTTTAAGGTTTAAATTTTATTGCTTTTATTGTTTTGTTTCTGTTTTTTGGAAGTAAGGGTCAGCTAAAAAACTAATAAATAATGCTAAAGAGAAAGTGGGTTTTGTTAAAGTGTAGCAGTGCATCTTGATGTCTGGGCCTGACATTCTGACATTCGGACAATACATTGTTTATCTGTAGCATTAATGTGCAGAAGTGGTATGCTGTACCACCAGTGCTCCTCTTTCTGTGAGCATTCCTGTTCCTCCCTCTCATTTTTGGATGCTTGCGATCATGATTGTGCTGAAGGATGTAATTGCCCTGATGGAAAATACTTTGAAGAATCTATCAACTTTTGTGTGCCAATGTAAGCCATTTTAAATTTATTTAATTGCATTTTAAAAAGAAGCAAACACATCCTAGTTCTAGCTTTCAGAATATTTTTCCTAATTATTGTGCAAATTGTAGACTTGAAATGGATGGACTTCCTCATCTTCTTATTATAGATTGACTGATGTAATGTGGATGACAGGCAAAGCCCATCTCTGCAACTAATAGCAACTGTAACCTGGAAGAATATTGCTTCCTCAAATTCCTTGCTCAGCCAGGTTCTGAGCATGAACAAAACTTTAATACTTGCTGAGGGCCAAAATCTATGCTATTCTGTATTCTGGTTCTGAACACACCGTACATTTAAAGCATATTCTCCACCAGCAAATAATCTTGAGCTTTATCTGAAATTTATCCCCTTTAGAGCTACAGTTCCCAGGATTCTTAAGTGGAGGGGGGGGGCTAGAATGTGTTTTAAATGAATGGTGTGTACACACACAGAAGGTTCAAGGTATTTTGGCAGAAAACCAAAGCACCTTTCTCTCAGCTTGGTAAAAGTATAATCAAATGAGTGACAGGTTGCTACCTTTTCATGGAAATCTTTCCCCTGAGACGGGACATTTCATGTTGTCTAATCACAGGGTCTGTCATGTCTGCTCTAAAGACACATTCCTATAGTTGAACTAGTTCTTGGTTTAACAACATTTCATTGGCTGTTAGTTTCCCAAGCATGCATGCAAGTAACATTTGACTGAACCACCAATCAGTAGTTGTATTAAAGCCAATAATATCCTTGAGAACAGAAAGGAAACCTCCTTTCTCTAGAACTTAAGGATACACACACACAAAATCAAATATTTATAGTTCTAGTATAATCTGAAGGAAAATTTGTACTGTTGATATTAATGAGCAAGTCAGTGATGACTTCAAAGGATATTCCTATTGTCATAATTAGGATATGATGTATGAATTATACATCACCTTCTGTTCTGTAATACTATATTATAACTGAATTCATAAGCTTTCTTTTATTAGGGTTAGTTGCCGATGCCACTATAAAGGCAGAAGTTTTCAGCCTGGAGAAATTCTACCCACACCATCAGGCTCATGGTAAGAACCAACTCTAAGAGTTTTTTTTTAAAAAAAATAAATAAATAAAAATAATTCATTCAAATTTACAGAGGGGCTAGATTTGCAAGCCGACACTTGTACATATTGTTTTGGATGTGCGGTTCTCAGTACATGACCAGTTGTTTCTGGAGCTGCTTTACTTATATTTAAATTTTAATAGCCTTTTCCCAAATTAGTCTTGTATGCTCCTCGCCGAGTTTTCATAACTTTCTGTGTAGTAAACCTGTGATATATTAAGGAACAATACATACTATTCTATAAACTCTGAACTGCTTTACTTGTTTGATGCACTGAGGACCAATTCACATGACCTCTTCTATGTATGATGGCTGTCACTGTATGGAGGTGATTGTACGAAGTGCAGAAGTAGGAACTTAGCTTATGTTTCTTGTGGAAGTGTAGACTTCATGCTCTACCCAGTTTGTGTACATGCCAATTTGGCCTTGTGAGACTGCAGTATGAACACAATTAGCAGTGCGGGTTTGGAGAAATTCTCCCAGATCTTGGAGATCATTGACTTAAGGGAGAGGATAGGCTGATCAGACTAAGGCTGCATTCACATTGAAGTTTATTCCATTTTTCAACTATAATGCAATACAGTGCAGGTTTAGCGCTCATTATTTAATACTTTGCAAATGGATTTTTCTGGATGCAAATAACATGGAAAAGAGCACTCAGCTTGCACTGTTGTTGTTGCTGTTGCTGTTGTAACAAAATAAAAAAAATCCTTCCAGTAGCACCTTAGAGACCAACTAAGTTTGTTATTGGTATGAGCTTTTGTGTGCATGCACACTTCTTCAGACTCTTCTGACTCTTTGTGACCCCATGGACCAGAGCACGCCAGGCACTCCTGTCTTCCACTGCCTCCCGCAGTTTGGTCAAACATGTTAGTAGCTTCGAGAATACTGTCCAACCATCTCTTCTTTTGTCATCTCCTTCTCCTTGTGCCCTCAATCTTTCCCAACATCAGGGTCTTTTCCAGGGAGTCTTCTCTTCTAATGAGGTGGCCAAAGTATCGGAGCCTCAGCTTCAGGATCTGTCCTTCCAGTGAGCACTCAGGGCTGATTTCCTTCAGAATGGATAGGTTTGATCTTCTTGAAGTCCATGGGACTCTCAAGAGTCTCCTCCAGCACCATAATTCAAAAGCATCAATTCTTTGGCAATCAGCCTTCTTTATGGTCCAGCTCTTATTCCACTATAATTCCAGAAGCAGCTTTTATGTCATGTGAAAGCTCAACTATAATGCAGAACTTAACAGTTAGGGGGAAGCGTCATGAAAATGATATAAACTGCTATGTGACTGCAGCCTTGCATGCTTAGTATAAGAAGCAATAAGTACAAGTTGATCGTCCATCTAACCCATCTATGTTATCCTCAGCTGTCAGACATTTTTGATGTTTAGAATGTCATGCTTATTGCATCTGTAAGTTATAGTGCATTTAGTTGCATTATATGACTAACAATGTTATTCTGCTATATAAAACTGTATTTTTATATTAAATTATTATGATGTGTTTTTTATGTGCACTGACTAGCCAGTGTCTAAATGGAACAATGAGATGCACAGAAGCTGCTGAAGTTCCTGCAGGTAACAAAATTCCCTTAGTTTCTTGAGCAGAAGAGTTCTCAAATGCTTTTTGGTCACTTTTTCTGCTGTAGATGCATGGACTGCATGTTCTAAGGGAGTTTAATAATCTGCGTCTGGTCTGAATCCCTGCTCACCTGAAAGTGTTCTGTATAGCCAATCTTTTTCATCCCCATTTTGTCCTAGATCAGGCTTCCTCAACCTCGGCCCTCCAGATGTTCTGAGACTACAATTCCCATCATCCCTGACCACTGGTCCTGCTAGCTAGGAATCATGGGAGTTGTAGGCCAAAAACATCTGGAGGGCCGAGGTTGAGGAAGCCTGTCCTATATCAAAGAACATCAATAAAATTCAGAGTTTTGGACCAGGAAAAAGGGGGCCAGAATCAACTAACCTGGTGTGCTAGAGGAAGCCAACACAAAGATTTGCTTCCCCTATTTGCTCCCCACATGCATTCCCTGAAGCCCCCCTAAATCTACTCTGGAGGGTTGGGGCAACCACCCAGCACAGGGTGTGGAGGAGAAGAGGAAAGATTGTTCCATCTGGCAAGCAGAAATGCTTGCACTGACAGAACACTCACGTTAACATGTTGTTGAATTCTACCCTGTGTTTTCAAAGGAGCAAGTTGTTGGATATTTCATAGAATGATAGAATCATAGAATGATAGAATCATAGAATGATAGAATCATAGAATCATAGAGTTGGAAGAGACCACAAGGGCCATTGAGTCCAACCCCCTGCCAAGCAGGAAACACCATCAGAGCACTCCTGACATATGGTTGTCAAGCCTCTGCTTAAAGACCTCCAAAGAAGGAGACTCCACCACACTCCTTGGCAGCAAATTCCACTGTCGAACAGCTCTTACTGTCAGGAAGTTCTTCCTAATGTTTAGGTGGAATCTTCTTTCTTGTAGTTTGGATCCATTGCTCCGTGTCCGCTTCTCTGGAGCAGCAGAAAACAACCTTTCTCCCTCCTCTATGTGACATCCTTTTATATATTTGAACATGGCTATCATATCACCCCTTAACCTCCTCTTCTCCAGGCTAAACATGCCCAGCTCCCTTAGCCGTTCCTCATAAGGCATCGTTTCCAGGCCTTTGACCATTTTGGTTGCCCTCCTCTGGACACGTTCCAGTTTGTCAGTGTCCTTCTTGAACTGTGGTGCCTAGAACTGGACACAGTACTCCAGGTGAGGTCTGACCAGAGCAGAATACAGTGGCACTATTACTTCCCTTGATCTAGATGCTATACTCCTATTGATGCAGCCCAGAATTGCATTGGCTTTTTTAGCTGCCGCGTCACACTGTTGGCTCATGTCAAGTTTGTGGTCAACCAAGACTCCTAGATCCTTTTCACATGTACTGCTCTCAAGCCAGGTGTCACCCATCTTGTATTTGTGCCTCTCATTTTTTTTGCCCAAGTGCAATACTTTACATTTCTCCCTGTTAAAATTCATCTTGTTTGTTTTGGCCCAGTTCTCTAATCTGTCAAGGTCCTTTTGAAGTGTGATCCTGTCCTCTGGGGTGTTAGCCACCCCTCCCAGTTTGGTGTCATCTGCAAATTTGATCAGGATGCCCTTGAGTCCATCATCCAAGTCGTTGATAAAGATGTTGAATAAGACCGGGCCCAAGACAGAACCCTGTGGCACCCCACTAGTCACTCTTCTCCAGGATGAAGAGGAACCATTGATGAGCACCCTTTTGAATAGAATCACTTGAAATATTAGCTTTTGACCAGCACTTTTGAAGTTTTGGCCAGTTGGGTTTTGCTGCAATGTTAAACTTAATCCAGTGAGTGTAGATTTGCACAGTTATGTTCAGTGAGAACAAGTACAGCATATGTTAATTACTTTGGTACTCTCTGTATGGATGTAACATTTCTGAAAACTCTTAACACTTGTAAGAATTAATTGCAAGTGGTTGTCAAGGAAATATAAAAAACATTTTACTAACTTCATCAAATAAAAAGCAAAGTATAATTCATATTACTCCAATGTTTAAACCTACTATAACAATATTGTATGGTTTCACATATCCCAACTTGGCTGAAAGAGATCCATCAACAATTTAACATGTTTTTAAGAAACTGATACTGCAGCATTCACATGAAAAACTTAGTTTGACACATAAGAGAGTTTTTGATCAGCACTTGAAATGAGCGCTGCTTTAAAGCTTAAGATATCAAGTGTCTGTATTCATGACTGATTTGCAAAATTCTGGCAATCCCGAATGCTTTCAGATTGTATCCATTCAGAAAATGTGCGCCAAAACGACCAAAGAATTTTAACCACTTGAAGGGTAAAGAAAGTGTTACATTTGTAGTTAGCAGAATATGCTGTTGATGAATTGTGTTGAAAGATTAGGGCATGAACCGGCAAAAATTAAGTACTTTAAAGTGTATTTGATTTCAAGGGAGAGTTAAGCATATGCTGATCTCATGAAGTTTGCATTTTCAATTTGAAGCTCCCATGTGTCCTGAAGAAAAGATCTACTATGACTGCCGGTCTCATGTGCCTGGCTTGCCATCTGCTGGAGTAAACTGTGAGCTTTCCTGTGCAAACCTTGCCATGAACTTCACCTGTGCACCATCTCCACCATGTGTGAGTGGTTGCATTTGTCCCCCCGGGTAAGTGCTTCTGAGATCCAGAGTACTGGAGAAGGAAATTGTACCTATGGATTTGATTTTTCCTTCTTTGGCTAATACTGTTGCACGTTTCTCAGCTTCTCAGATGGTGAGAAGTTTCAAGGACTAGAGCATATAGGTTTTTGTTTCCTTTGGATCAGAGAGTACTGGAACTTTATTTATTTATTTGCACAAAACCCAATTAACAATGTCTTCTGGGTAGTTAAAAACCATATAAAAGACAATCAAGGAGAGACAGATCAAAACCAACCATACAGTACAAATCATGGTGTCACTACCAAAAATGCCCCTTCTCTGCTTAGCTGCCTGCATCTGAGGATCTTTGGGTCCTAAGTAGGTACTGTATTTTTTGCTCTATAAGACTCACTTTTTCCCTCCTAAAAAGTAAGGGGAAATGTGTGTGCGTCTTATGGAGCGAATGCAGGCTGCGCAGCTATCCCAGAAGCCAGAACAGCAAGAGGGATCGCTGCTTTCACTGCGCAGCAATCCCTCTTGCTGTTCTGGCTTCTGGGATTCAGAATATTTTTTTTCTTGTTTTCCTCCTCCAAAAACTAGGTGCGTCTTGTGGTCTGGTGCGTCTTATAGAGCGAAAAATACAGTAATTGTTGGAGAAGGTCATAACCTGGCCTGAAGCCACCCAGTGCATTAATGTTTAAAGCAAGCACTTTGTATCGGACCTAGTAAATACTGGTAAAATATTGATCTGATCTGGTCAGAATGAGCAGTCCCATCTTGCTTTAATTTGGAACAGCTGAAGTTTCCAGGCAATTCTCAAAAGCATTCCCACATATAGCACATTACAGTAATCCAAGCGGGTGATAACAAAAGCATGGCTAACGGCAGCAACGCTATCTCTGTCCAGATCAGGGCACAGTTGGTATATCAGCTTACGCTGATAAAAGGCACTCTGCACCATTGAGGCCGCTTCTGCCTCCAGCGACAATGACGAATCTAGGGCATCCCAAACTGAAAGACTGCTCCGTTATGGGGAGTATAAGTAGAAAACCACTCAACTGGGCAGACGAAGCACCTACTAACAGCTCTTCCATCTATCTGGATTGCATTTCAGTGTATTGGCCCTCATCCAGTTCATTACTGCACTTAGGCACTGATTCAGAACATCTGCTGCCTTCCTAGGAGCAGGTGAAAAGGAGACACACATCTGGGCATTTGCATAAAGTTGACACCACGGGCCCATTTAATCTTCCAGTGCTGTTGTGCTCCTGTTTGAGAGAGAGCACTTTGCCACTGGGAAACATTTTCCCCCTCTTTAGCTGCAGAAAGAATTCACTCCCATCAGTATTTTGAAATACAACTTTCCTCCCAACTTCCAAGCTTTTAGTGATAGAATTAAATGGTGTGTGGTATGTGACTGTGCAAGGATAAAAGGTGCTTATTGGGTAATGATAATAATAATCAGCGGTGATGACTGATACAAATGAATTATTTCTTGATTGATTAAATTTATATAACACCCTTTACCTGAAAATCACAGGTTGATTGACAGCATAAAGAGGAATTTAAAAAGATGAGAGACCCAGTCACATATTTCTGGTGTCTCATTTAGTTTGACCCTCATCTGTATCTATGGCAATAAGGTGGGTGTTGAGCATATACACACTTAGGACCATCAGAGAATGCTTCTGCCTTTTGTAATAATGCAGTAAACATAAATTAGATTATTTGGGAAATGGAATGACTCCCATCTCTAACACCAGCACAGCCCTCATACTCCCAGACAAAGTGGATAGTGAAGAAAACAGCATGCAGGTGCAAACTCTCAGCTGCCAGCAGCAGTACGCATCTGTAGTTATTATAATATGTGTGAAAACTGTGATGGAAGTGAGCTGAAATATATATGGTACTACAATGCCCTGTGTATGTTTGCTGAGAAGGAAGCCCCATTTACTACTTAAGTAAGTGTGCAAAGTCCATGAATGTCCATGTAGTCTTGCTTGGTAAATTGTATAGACCAGTTATTAAATATCACACCTGGTAAATTATAGCAAATGCTGAAATGACTGGCAGACTAAGTTTACCATAGTGTTGAATGGCATACCATTCAAACAACCACTATTTGGTATGGAACTGTCCTCTTCTGACTCATGCAAAGGCATCATTGTGACTGCATATAGGTAGATTTCTGTTTTGAATTCGTGGTTTTGTTTCTTTGAAGGATGGCAGAACATAAAGGAAAATGCTACGTGCCTGACAGTTGCCCATGTTCCTGGAAAGATTGGGAATATTTATCAGGTGAAGTGATAGCTACCCCTTGTTACAGATGGTAAGCAGTTTTTATTTCACTTCGGTTTTTAATGTTATAATTATTTTTAGTGTTACAGATAAGATTATCTGACCATAGATGTGCTCCCTAATTCATGTATGTTTAAAAAGAACTTTTAATATTATTTTTTAAAATAAATGCAGTTGAAAGATCATATAGTATTTCAATAAATAGATTATTTATTTAATGACATTTATATACTACCCAACTATAAGTAAATATAAGATATACATTAAAATTGTCAAATGCTTCTAAATTCCTCCATGTGATCATACTAGAGGAGAGGGGAAAGTGGAGTGCTTGTTCTCTTCATACTAAGCTATAATATAGCAAACACAGCAACTGCATATTCTACAGTGCCATTAAGGGCACACATTTCCATTTATGCTCCTGACACAGACTTGTTACTGAGCTATGAAAATGTGCCATGTTTTCATGTGCTGATTTGCAGAAGAAGCCTGCGGAACAAATTTCGTTTTCTTTGGAGCAGAGACTTGTCCTTTTGTGGCCCCATGTAAATGATACAAGAAGCTATACATTCTCTGCTATAAATTCTCTCTAATGTTTTTTGTTTCATGACAAGAGTGCCACACTTTCATTTTCCACTCGTAAAAGCTCTCCAATCAGAACGTCTTCATTTTTCCTCCTCCGCAGTATTTGTCGACGTGGGATATTTAATTGCACATATTATCCTTGTCCTGCTGTTTGCACAGTCTATGGGGACCGGCATTATTACACCTTTGATGGACTAGAGTATGATTATGTCAGCGATTGCCAAGCTTATTTGGTAAAGGTAAGGAGGCATTTGGTAAATGCTGAAGATCCACCCCTTTGCCCTGGCTTTTAACATCTGAGATGTATATTTAGAAGACCCACCTTATTTCTGTGATAGTAAGTTGTTTTTAACATTGTGTTTTAATTGTTGTAACACACCCTGGGACCTTAGGCTGAATGATAAGTAATTAATAATCATAATAGTAGTAATAGAATACAGGGTCTGTTCAATTACAAAAGTTAGAGATATTGTATGTGCAGCAATATATTTATATAGCCTAGAAATATCTTATGCCTTCGGCTAAGCCTATACATCAAATATAAACTAGTTTAGAACTGGTTTGCTAGCACTTCTGGGAATTCCAGCTCCAGATTACTACATTAGAATTTCCAGCAGAGATCCTTAACACCCTCACACACTCATAATTCCTAAAGATCCATGGCTAGATGCCCTAGCAATTTAGCAGACACAGATTTGTAGAGACATGACCCTTATGTGTGTCTCTTTTTCTGAGATGTCAACATGAATGCTGAGAAAACATTTTAAAAAATGTTTTTTTCCATCCTTTACTAGGCATATGGGTTCACTGCATTTTGGCAATTCCCTTGTCATGTGCCACAAGTGTTTCATATTAAGCCACTTATTCTACCTGGGACATTAGGAGTTCTAAAGTTCAGGAGAGAAGTTGGCGTTCACAAAAACAAGATTCGTGGCACATTGCCTGCAGCCTTTTCATCCAACAAGCAAGATGACACGGGTGATGAAAACGCTGCCTGTGTAGATTCGCGATATTAGAAGTAGCCTTGTTATTTTTTAGACAGGTGCAATGCTAGCCCTACCTAGACTCCTTTTCAGACTTCGGCTTTTTTCAAAAAAAAGGACAATCTGCTGTTTCATAATAGCTAATTTGTTCTTAGGATTTGGACTGCACAAGACTGTTGAAGGATTTCTCTGGCCTTACTGGAAGTTTGCTAACTGTAGTCTAGACTAGGTATTCTCAGACTATGTCGTAAGGGACCTTTCTAGTTGATCTAGGAGTTCCTTGATGATATGGGGAGGCAAATTCTCCGCACAAATGGAGGTGGCAGGACCATGTATCATATACCCATCATATAAGGCCAGAAATTAAGCAAAACTCCTACATAAACTAGTGATTATTCCACTGGCCTACTACGTGATTAGTCAAGGAGAGCCAGTGTGGAAGACCAGATAGATAGTCAACCTTCAACAAACATGCTCACACAGTGAGTGTGACACTGCCTTCTGGAGAGCAAGATCAACAGCTAGTCTTCCTCCTAACTTTGAATCTGGAAAGTGGGCACAATGGTCCTAGCAGTTGCATGGTGATCTCAAGCATCTCACCAGTTCCATATCTGGGTTTGAGGCTTCAGAGTTGTTTAGCATCTATGTGGCAAGAGCCTCAGCCACACAGGGGCTACCCTACCCACTTGCTGGTCTTCCCTGCTTAGATCAGGAAAGTTAAGTGGAGAAGAGCATTGGATACTGTTACTTGAATGTCCCCCAATAGCACAAACTCTGTGATTCTGTTCTCCTTTGGGAAGCAGCACCCAGTGGAATATTGGATGCTGCTTAACAAAGGTGTGCTTTTCCTCAGGAAAAGCAGCAGGAACTTGACAGTTTTTTGCATTGCCAATGAGACCTGCCAGAAATTGTAGGCTCCAATGGATGGTGTCTCAGACCAAGAAGACCTGGACTGAAATCTCTATTGAGCCATGAGACCTATTGGGTGAACCTGAGGCACTCACCATATCTAAGTGTTCTTCTTCTTCTTTGGCGATCACTTGTAGCTGAGTAAGACTGTCTTCCATAAACACAGTTTTAACAGTGAGTCTATAAGTGACTGTGGAGGCCAGTTCTGGATCCACATGTTCTTCCACAGTGGGGACATAGGTTTCTGGGTGGGAGTTGATCATGGTGAGGGTTTGCCGAGCATGCCTTCCTCTTAGCACATTTCTCCCTTGCGTTCTGAGTTTGAGTGTCTTCAAAGCCCATGACACCTTTGGTAAACGCTGCTCTCCAACTGGAGCACTTGCAGGCCAATGTTTCCCAGTTGTCGGTGTTTATACTACTTCTTTAAAGATTTGCCTTGAGAGAGTCTTTAAACCTCGTTTGTTGACCACCAGCATTACACTTTCCATTTTTAAGTTTGGAATAGAGTACAGTGGTACCTTGGGTTACAGACGCTTCAGGTTACGTGTTTCCGGGTTGCGCACTGCACTGAACCTAGAAGTACCGGAATGGGTTACTTCCGGGTTTCGGTGGTCGCGCATGCGCAGAAACGCTAAATTGCACTTTGCACATGCACTGAAGCGGCGCTGTGGGTTGTGAACGCTGCGGGTTGTGAATGTGCCTCCCGCATGAATCACATTCGCAACCCGAGGTTCCAGTGTAGTTGCTTTGGAAGACAATAATCAGGCACCTGCACAACATGACCAGTCCAACAAAGTTGATGTTGAAGAATCATCGCTTCAACACGGGTGATCTTTGCTTCTTCCAGTACACTGGCATTAGTTCGCCTGTCTTCCCAAGTGATGTGTACAATTTTTAGGAGACAAGCTTCTTGAGACTTTCTGTCAACACTGCAAATATGAAGCAGCATGGCTTCCAAGGAATTGCAGCTTCCACATTTCTACTGCTAAAGGAATACTAAAAATTCCTTAATGAAGGTACTTTGCCCACTGATTCCTAGAGATCCTTGGGTAGATTCCCATCAATTATACCTGATTATGATTTGTCATGTAGATAAACTTAAGTGAAAGAGTTGCTGTGAGGACAGATTGGGGTTCCTGTATGCAAAACTAGGGAAAAGGGTAAAATAAAAGTGTAGCAATTAATCAACAGTAGATGAAAACTATACAGCCTTGTGGGGCACTGATTGCAAGAAAATAAAGATTTACATTTTGGGTGTAAATAGCAAGGGCCTCCTTGTTCTTGAGAATGCAGGCATTGTTTTAGTTGCAGTACTTTCTCCCCTGCCAAACTGTTTCTGCTGTGGGAATAAATAACTTAGGTTTCTGGTATGAACTGGAGAGGGTTTAAGTATCAAAATGCAATATTTGAGACTTTCCACTGAGTATTATTGCTTCACTCATTGCTTAACAGTAGAAGGATGATTTCCTTAATGGCAATTTGGACCTGTATTTCTGTCTTCATTTCTCCGCTTTGTAGTTGGGGCCAGTCCATTTACCTGGCAGTTGTAGCTTGACTTGGCCACGAGCCTTTTGGTATCTGATGCACTTTGTTTAATCTGTTCCCTTTTTATGGACCAGGACATCCAGCTGTACAAAAGAGGCTTTGCATTTGTATTAAAGTTCAATAAGTCCCACCTGTGTGCATTAAGAAGATTGGGAGGTTGACAGCAAAGTGAATGTGTGTTTGCACATTCTGCAAACTGTGAAAATTGTCATGCCCCTTCCAACATATTCTATCAGTCAGTATCTGGCTCTGGGTCAGGGCTGGGCATGGCAGAAGTTAGGTTTGAGATCTGTAACATAAATTAGCATGCAGGGTTAGATGGTGTGTCTGATAAGCTCTGCATAGTTTCCCGTCGTCAAAGACCTTATGGGTTCAATCATTATTACTTCAGAGTAAAGGTTATTGTGACAAAAGATTCTGAAACACATATTGGTTCCACCTCTATCTCTCTTTATCCAGCTATGTTAAAATTTTGCCTTTATTAAGTAATCTTTTCAGAGAAGAAAGGCTGTTTTCACAGGATATTGGCTTTTTCAGTACAATTGTCCCTTTTGACAGATCTTCAGATTGATGTGCCTTCATGCCAACCAACTTTTTGTAGCCAAATAGAGAATTTAAGTTCCTCTCATGCTGTGTATTTCCTTTGTGCCAAATGTTCTGTAGGCACAGGAAAAATAGCCCAATAAGTGAACACTACACACACACACACACACACACACACACACACACATATACATATATATATATGTGTGTGTGTGTGTTGGTCTCTTATCACACTGTGATGACAGCCTTAGCTACTAGGAGGGCAAAGAGGCACGTAGACTGAGCTGATACTTGGAAGTTGGTCCTTGCAGGTATCTACCTCAGAGCCTGCATGAGCCACCTTGAAAAGGAGGACAACAGGAATGCAAGGTGCTGCCATGACCTGCCTGATAGTGGAGGACTCTCCTCCCTTCTCCCTCTCTTTCTCCCTGGGTCCAGAAATATATTGGTAGCTGGTGCAGCTCCTTAAAGCCAGGCGGCCACAGTGTCCTGGATTGCTAGCTCTGTTCCAGTGCTAAGGGCTTACCTCTAATTGGGGCATAGATCAATTTCTGGCTAGTTTAGTGAAGAGCAGGAGTGAATAGAACATTGGAAGCTGGTGGCAAAGGAAGACTTACCAGTTGAAGATAGCAAGCACCTGATGATGTGTCCATGAAAGCTAAGGTCATAAGGTCCTTAAAGTAGAAAAGACTTGTTTTTGCTGCAACAGACTAACACAGCTATCCTCAAAATATATAAGAACTTGTAACAAATACATATTTTGCATGCAGTCCTCCTAAAATGGCTGGGTTGACTTGACGGTCCATTCATTTGGTGATTGCATTTATCATAGGTGTACTTTCTTCTTCCCATTGGTCTGCTCTTTCCAGTTTTTCCACTTCTTCAACCTTTCTTCAGTAGGCAGAAGATCCAATTACAATTGGCACTGAATTTACGTTCTTCTGACTGAATCTACTCCAGATAAGCAATTTCAGCTTCATTTACCTTTTATATACCTGGCTCCTTCAGACCAGTAAATGCTCTCAAGTTTTGTTCTTCAGTGCTTCTTTTAAATTGTGCAGATTAGCAGGAAGAGCTATCCTCAGAAATGGCAGGAGAAGAAGGGAGATCTATGATGATGCAATACAATCATTGTAGCTTCTTTTGAAAGGGGTCCAGTCATTCAGCAGTGACAACAGGGCCTGGAGAAAGGAGCTTGTTTGTAACAGACTCCTTCACTAAAGAGGAGAGCTGAGTAATGTGACCAATTTTCTGGGTGTTTAAAAGTTTCAACTCTTCCTTTTAACAACACTAGAAAGCTCTGTGTTAACTGTTTGTGGTATCATTTCTTTATTATACTGTAACCAGGTGTTATATTTGTCTGAAGGATGCCCTATGTCCACTTATTCCCCTACAAAGAGGCACTTCTGGAACAATCTAGACTTTTTTATTTAATTACACTCCTTCAGAGTTTTTAAGCTTTATGGTTACTCAGGCAAACACACTTTACAAAGAACCTGAAAACCTTATTCAATACAGTAGTAAAGGTAAAGGGACCCCTGACCATTAGGTCCAGTCGTGACCGACTCTGGGGTTGTGGTGCTCATCTCGCTTTCTTGGCCGAGGGAGCTGGCGTACAGCTTCTGGGTCATGTGGCCAGCATGACTAAGCCACTTCTGGCGAACCAGAGCAGTGCACGGAAATGCCATTTACCTTCCCGCCGGAGCGGTACCTATTTATCTACTTGCACTTTGACGTGCTTTCAAACTGTTAGGTTGGCAGAAGCTGGGACCGAGCAACGGGAGCTCACCCTGTCGCGGGGAATCGAACCGCCGACCTTCTGATCGGCAAGTCCTAGGCTCTGTGGTTTAACCCACAGCGCCACCTGTGTCCCTATTCAATACAGTAGTCTTATTTAAACCTAGCCTCAGGATATACTATTTCGCCCTAGAATGTCTTTTAGTATTACTGCAACAGCAACAATCTCCCAGGCCCTTCTCAATTTTTTTCTTTCACCTCAGGAAATCAAATCAGGTTGCCCTGCCTAACTAACCCATAAACTCTTTCAGAGCAGGCCCCTTTCTCACCAGGCGCCGAACTAAGTAAAAGGCAATCCCTCTCCAATAGACCAATTCACCATTTGGATTTTTTTGTTGCACCAGTCACTCGTGTCTCAGAATAGACTATTTCTACCCAGGGATGCTTTGTAGGGACATGGAAGAGGGCTTTCTTAGTGGCTGCTCCCAGACTCTGGAACTCCCTCCCTAGAGAAGCTGGACTGGCTTCTGCCCAAGCTTTTTGACACTTTTATTATGAATAGATATTGAGAAATAATTCCTAATCATCTACTAAACTTCACCAGTTGTTTAGCTGGTCAATAGTGCATGTATAGCCACTCTGTTCCACTCCTTATCATAATCAGTATCCACGCTTCTGATTGTTGCAAATTTTTGCAGTGGAGCCTAGGAAGTATCTTGCATGGGAACCATGCTACAAGTAACAGTGTTTTGCTGCTGCAACAACCTTAATGTGTGATCATATACAGTCTTACCCTGGAAGCCAAATGCCTTGGCACTTGAACGTTTTGGCTCCTGAATGCCAGAAACCCAGAAGTGAATGTTCCGGTTTGAGAACGTTCTTTTGGAACCTGAACATCCGCTGCAGCTTCCACGGCTTCCGATTGGCTGCAACAGCTTCCTGCAGCCAATTGGAAGCTTCACCTTGGTTTCTGAATGTTTTGGAAGTCAAATGGACTTCCGAAACGATTCTGTTTGGCTTCCAAGGTACGACTGTACATGTTTTGCTTTGCACTGCGGCCATCCAATTGTGCAGTAAATTGCTATATTCTTTTATGGAAGGGCGAGAAACGTCCGTGCTACTTTATTATTGGATGTTTAGCTATGGTTACACTCTGTGCATCACGCACCCAGTGTATCTCTGTGTTAATGTTCAATGAGTATTTCACTCGGAGCTTCTTGGCATTTTAAGCTTTCGCCACATTTAACTTTGGCTTTGGTTTCTCTTCGGCAGCAGCTTAAAACCTGTCCAGTTTCTGAAGACTTTGACCTTGCCCTATTTGCAGCACATAGCATCGCTTATAATTAAAGGAATCCTGTTTTGTCTTCAGCTTGAGAAAAATGTAATACAGGAAAAGCATGTGTTGGTGTTGCCTGTTCTGCTAGTCAGATGCAGAAGAAGAGATATTTTCAGAGCAGTAAAAATTAACCCAGAGCATGCAGCCCAAATGGGGATGTATACCTACATATGGGGCTTTCTTTTGTCATATTCAATGTGGCTTTTAAGTTCCACATTTGAGTCTTGGATTTAATTGTCTGTTAGCTAACTCAGGAATCCACACTGATTTCAGTGGAACCTTTCCCCAAGCAAATGCATTTAGATTGATAGGCTCTTCTCTGACATTATGGGAATGGAACTTGTTTGTACAGAGATAAAAAGAAATAGATCTGTACCATCCTAATTAAAAAAAAGTATAGAACAGATTTCAGGTCATTTGCAAGCACAGTAATAATTCCTCTTTTCTTTTCCCCGCTCTATTTCTTTTCCTCATTCCATTCTACATGAGACCAAAAGAAAAGAAAAAATCATGAATTCAGAAAAAAGCAGCACTTCATGAATGTGTGTATAGACATGAAACAGAAATAGAGCACAGGGTATGCTTCTTAATGTAAGATGATCTCATATAGGTGACTTTGCAAAGGCATGAAAAATGCCAAGATCTTCACCTGTTGTGCTACATGGATACCAACAGTAGGACATTGCTAGGGATTATATCACTTGGTAATGGATACTCGAGCCTCCTCAAACCTTAATCTTGGGACTATCATGTTTTTAATTAGGAAAGGATTGCTGCAATGTAACCCAGTAAAATGCCAAATCTGATACTCAGTGGCGCAAAACCGAATAAATGACACAAAAGAGAATTGTTCATAGCAGTAGTTGTATTCTTTAAAAACCACATTAATTGTCTTTCCACATTACATCATTAGTAAGAGTTTTTATTGAAATCAAAGAGCAGCTTTAGGTCTCTTATTAGTTGTCTCATTCAACACACCCATCCTTTTTAAAAACACTTTTAGAGGAGTCATTGAATGTCCATTTTATCCTATTTATTGAATGAGAATGCTGCAGAAATCTTTTGTACAGAAGAAGAAAGACAAAACAGCTTGAATACACTGCTAAGAACTCTGCTCATACCATGGTTGTTTATAGAAAGTCCTCTTTGTATACCATAATTATTTTAGGAGCTCTTTGTCATCTGCAATGGCAAGGAAAATAACTAAATAATTATGGGTTGTTGTTTTTTTTACTTTCCTTTCTTTCATTTTGAGGAAAGTGGCAGTAATGGGAATTGGGGGGTTGCTCGTGCGTAAGTTGCCGCCACTCTCGGCGAGGTTGCCTGGATAAACCTTTCCCTGGCTGGACAGTCCTGATTCCGCGTCTGTCTCAGTCACTGGCAGAATCCGTCAGTGGGCGTTTCCTGAACTTCTTCCAACATAAAAGTTCCTTGATGGATAGTCTCCGCCTAGCCTCCCTGCGCGGAAGTCTTCTGCGCAGGGTGGGTGTGGGCAGTGGAGGACCCGTGCTCTCTCCGCTGGTCTCTGGCGAAGAGTCCTGGAGCCATCTCTCCGAAGCCCGCCTCTGCCCGCCTTTCTCCCTAGTGTAACACTGATTTCCTTCCCCGGCCGCTGAGTCCCCTCTTTCCCTGCTGGGACCTTCTCCGGCATCGCTTGGGAGCCCTTCCTCCACTCCTGGCTGCGATGGCAGTTCCCTGACAGTGGCCAAATAAACAACCACATAGTCAAAAATTTGCTGTCATCATACCCAGCAGGTGACAAGTAATAAATTGATAAATTGCAGCAGACTTTAAAATAATAATTAAAAACATCACAATAAAATGTGTGAAATTGCAACAGAAGGACAGTACAACACAGCCATGAGCTGTTTTTGTTGACAGTCTCCAGAGACCCTTCTGAGTGTCTTCATCAAGGGAACCAATAAGTTTATTATGAAGCAGGTGGCAAAATACCTGAATTTTATCAAAGACATGAAGTGATTTTTAGTGTGCATATTGTCATTTTTTATGCATTGCATTTTCTCATATTGGTTGGTTAACCAGTAACCTTTGTGGCATGCAATTGTCTCCAGTAAGTATCTTTCTGTGAACTATATTTCTGTAAGATGCATGTGTAAGCAGATCTGGTAGCTTATTTAATATCTCTTTGCCTTATCTGGCAACACAGAACCTTCCACTGCCCTAAATTGTGTCAGTAGCGGCACCACAGTGATATTGGCACAGTCCTCTCTTCCCCAACATCCTTCCAGCTCCCAGGGCACATAATTATTTTATATGAAGTACTTCATCCTATCTACATACCCTCTGCAACTGTTCCAGAAAAACTGAGACATATCATTTTTTTTCTCGTGAGAGGGCAGTGGCCATTTGGGGAGCCATGAAATTGCATGATTTTGCACCACAATTTCCACCCAAAAAAATGTTTTGGAGGGGCACAATCTTGTGTGGTGCCCCAAACTACATACTTAGGGGCACTGTGCCCCCAAAAAGCACTTTTTCAGGAGGAAATCATGGCACGGAAACACACAAGATCACAATGCCCAAAATGGCTGTTGTCCTCTTGTGAGAAAAAACAGAAAAATAGCGTCCTGGTTTTTGCCTTCGATGTGTTGGAGACTAGGTGTCTGTTCTGACTCTACTGCCAGTCATTCCAAAGGGTTCAGTATGATGAAGGAGATGGGGGTGGGTGGAATTTCTTTCTCTCTACACTCTCTTCCATCATTCAAGAGACAAAAGGGGACTTAGTGCTTAGTCAGAATTAGTATGCACTAAATGAAAATAATTCATTTTTGGTTGTAGAAGAAATGAAATGTTGGATGGATCCCTTTTGTACTATTGTCAGTTTTCCCCTCAGTTTTTTCAATGGCTGCAATTGCAGGTCTAGCTTACCACTGTTTGTTTCATATTCTAATTCTGAATGTTATAGCCAACTTGGGTGTTGGGGTGTGTGTGATATATATATATATATATATATATATATATATATATATATATATATATACACACACATATACACACACACAGAGAGAGAGATTATGATTAAAATATGACTCATTAGATTGTGAAAGCCCTTGGGTGATTTCCAGCGTTAGTCATATTCAAAGTAGCCCCATTGATTTCAGTGGGTCTACTCTGAGCATGCCTTAGCTGGATATCACTCATTATTAAGCTAAGATTTGGGGTATACTTGTAATAGTTTATTGGCTGATGTAACAGAAAACATATTTTAGTTTACCTTCAAATTCAAAATAGTGACACTTAGTTCTTCTGATAGTCTACTTTTTTCCATCTGAAGGCTATAAAGTTCATTATTTAGTCAACTTATGATATACTGTTTTCTGCAAATGCAGGCCCTTTGCTGAGTTTTTGGTTGCTTGCCCAGATTTCTGTCCCTGTTTCTCCATTGCTTAGCAACACCCCACTATCCCAAAGAAGTTGATACCAAGTAAGAACAGGCTTGTTTTGGTAATTTAATGGGAAGACAGAAGCAAGGCTTAGGGGGGTGGGGTGGGGGAGCATTTTGTTTTTGTTTTCTATCAGTGTAAGTTGACTTCACATGGCAGACCAATGTACTTCCCGTCTTTGTGTATTACCTTAAAAGGTAAATGTAGCTCTGCTCCAGAAAGTGGTTATGCAAAGATGGGTTTTTAAAATTGAATTTCATTTACTTAAAGCGTTTTTACTGTGCTCTTCAGCCAAACACACACACAGAGAGAGAGACAGAGAGAGGCTCTGCCTATTGGCTTTCAGTATAAAGGATAGGATAAAAAGTAAAAAGGGATGGGGAGGGAGGAGGAACAAAGTAAATTCAGCCACCAGTTCTGAAAATTACACTTCTTATAGTAAATAGGCAGGATGGAAATGGGATGATGGAATAACCAATGCTAGATGACAGAAGAAAAAGAGATAAAGGCAGTTCTCTCCAAAGAGCTGATAGAATAGCTCTGATTTCCCTCTTCTGCAGCCTGATGGGAATATGCTTATTCCTCTCTATGTAGCGGGACACGGGTGGCGCTGTGGGTTAAACCACAGAGCTTAGAACTTGTTGATCAGAAGGTCGGCGGTTCGAATCCCCGCGACGGGGTGAGCTCCCATTGCTCGGTCCCTGCTCCTGCCAACCTAGCAGTTCGAAAGCACGTCAAAGTGCAAGTAGATAACCAGGTAAACGGCATTTCCGGTGGAAAGGTAAACGGCATTTCCGTGTGCTGCTCTGGTTCGCCAGAAGCGGCTTAGTCATGCTGGCCACATGACCCGGAAGCTGTACGCCGGCTCCCTTGGCCAAGAAAGCGAGATGAGCACCGCAACCCCAGAGTCGTTCACGACTGGATCTAATGGTCAGGGGTCCCTTTACCGTTACCTCTATGTAGCACTGTATGCAGTGAGGCTGGGGCCCAATGTAATTACCCATTATAGTAATGTGTTTTTTCACTCTTTGCCATAGCATCAGTGAGACAGCATACAAAAAGGTGGAGAGGCACATGCTTTGCACACAGAAAGGCCCACCTTCTCTCTCCAACAACTCAAGTGTCTCAAGTAGCAGGGCTAGGAAAGGCTACTGCTTGTGCATTTGGAAAGCTGGTGCCAGCTGGGATAGACAGAAATTAGGCTAGATGGAGCAAATGGGAGCATAAGGCAATTTGTCTACTCATATGGTTGACAAGAGTTATATTTTGGTTGATCTGTCATCTCGGCAGACATGTTGGGATTAAATAAATAATACTGACATTCTTATGTAATCGTATTTCCCATTTTCTATGTTGCAGGTTGCCTAGAGGCTTCAGCATAGGCAACACACACATTTAATTAATTAGTAATAAAATTACTTAATTAAATTAGTAATAAAATTACTTAATTAAATTAGTAATAAAATTACTTAATTAGTAATTAAAATTATGTGGTCAGTGTCATCACCTGTAGTCATTCAAGCGTGCCGCAGGTAAAAAGATGTGTGTGCCACTTCAGACCTGCTGTTTGACACCTCCCCAACTTTTCTTATTTTTTACACAACTTATTTTTACAATTGACTGGTGAAATACTTGACAGTAAGGTCGTATCTCTCCGCTCTCCCTCCTGCCCACACCCTAGCCTGCTTCTGGGGTACTGTCATATAATGAAATGCAGTACAGTGGCACCTCGGTTTAAGAACAGCCCTGTTTAAGAACTATTCGGTTTACAAACTCCACAAAACTGGAAGTAGTGTCCCAGTTTGGGAACTTTACCTCGGTCTAAGAACAGAATCTGAACGGTGGAAGGGCACCAGCGGCAGGAGGCCTCATTAGGGAAAGTGTGCCTCGGTTTAAGAACGGTTTCAGTTTAAGAACGGACTTCTGGAACGGATTAAGTTCATAAACTGAGGTACCACTGTATTTTATAATTGAAGGCCTATTGAAACAAGCTAATTTGAACTTTTCCTGGACTATGCTATTTCAGGCTGCAGGCAGGAATGTGTCAACATTCTGCAACTACAGATTAAGTGATACAATTGCACAAGTGCACTTCTGCTGGTTTTATACATTTAACATTCCTAAGGTAGTTTTGTTTTGTAGATTGTTTTGTACAAGGGTTTTCTGCCTTAGTAAGTGCCTGGGAATGAGTTGTTAACCTTCAGTTTAAATAGGGATGATGGAGGTTGAGAAGAAGCTATTTGGTTAAGATCCTAAAATCGAATAGATTATACAAGTAAGCTGAAAGGAGGAACCACATTCCTTTTCAATCTGTGGATGAATTTGCAAGTCTCCTTCTGGGAAGATTCCATAGACATAGAGTGTTGGCTGACAAATTCAGTCTTCAAGATGGGAGTGGTGTTTTCAGTCATCCTAAGTCACTTCATTCCAGCCAACTCGAGTTGTACTGTGACATGGACCACTTATACATTATGCAGCCCAATGGGTAACATCTGTTCCTTGGGCTGCATTCTGGTTTATCTCAGTTTATATCTAGGTCGACCTGACATAACTTGATTTAAAACAGTGTTAACTCAGGCTGAACCAGAAACAGCCCAAGGCAGCTGGAGTCCAGTTAAGGGAATCACATGCAGTATCTGACACATAGCCTGTAGTTTTGTCATGCGCCTGCTGCAGTGATGTATAACCATGTTTGTTCACAATAATCCTTTCTCATTTACAGGGTGTAGACAGTTCAAACTTATCTATAATCATTCAGAACAAAAAGTGCTTTGATAACGACATTGTGTGTTCAAAAAGTGTCTTTATCTCTGTTGGAGACGCTGAGATTTTTTTCAATGACCCCCTAGCCATACAGGTAAGTTCTGTTTTCCCTTTTCTGACATGCCCTTTACTCACTGAAGCACAGTACAACTTGCTAACTAAAATGCAATTTGTCTAAACAAATAATAATGTAAGGGAAAAAAGCCTAACCCACATAACAACAACTAAAACATCATTTTGCTTGTCTCCCCACCCCCACATGGACCCCTGTTCAATTAGCATCCTGCTGGACATCACTGAACTTTTTTGAAACCATGGTATTGTTCAGCTTTTTAGTTCCCATCCCATGGGGTTTCTGAGGGAAGACCTCCATCATACAACCCAATATAACTTTCAATTGAAAGAAGAAAGCTTAAAAATAAAACCACACTGGTCATAAGCCTAGGGGAAATGTCAGTGTAGTCATGCCCAAAGAGATGTCAACAGATGACCAAAGGAATATATCTGAGTCCAGCAAATGTGGCTTCTCCTTCTCCAGGGATGCGAGAGAGCCAAACCTACTATAATTATTCTTGAAAAGCCTCTGTTTAAAGCAACCTATTTAGGCTAAAAAACTAATGGCCCAGTTTTCACATCAACTTTTCATATGGCAAAGTAATTTACTCATCACCTCCATGTGCTGAACATTTCACTTGATTATGCTCCTATGCACTGGAACTTCATTCGTTCACCACATCTAGCACAGCTTTAGTTTACAGTGGATCTCCATTATGTTGGGCACAATCCAGATGGCTGCTTCAGGTAGAGCCAAAGGCTTGTGCACATATCCTGAATTTAAGAGGATAACTGTGTGTGGTATCATAGAAAGCTTTTGAAACTTTTTAGTTCCTTGTTGTGTAGTAGAGAACTGGAATGTGGCAATTGCTTTTAAAGCAACACAAGACCAAAGCCCTCTAGGGAAGCGAAACTGATCAACTCATTATCTAGATCATGGTTGTGGTTAGTAAAAAGTTTTATTATATTAGGCTGCATTGAAAGTAACCGTGCACCTCATGAAAATTACATGGTAAAGTACCTTTGCAAGGGTTTGGCCTAATGAAGAATCGAAGATATTCCTGGAAATAGTTTGGAGATTTCTGTTTGCAGATAGAAGCTATCAAAACTATTTCCAGGAATTTCCAGAAAATATGCCTCAATTTGGCTTCAAGAAACAATGTCTCCTGGGTTCTGAATAATGATATTCAGACATTTTAATGAATTCATTTTAGTACTCTGGCTTGGGTATCTGTGGAAAGCTGATCTTATTGGCCTTTTTACAAATATAAATTTCTTCACAGAGGATGCGGAGGAGACATGAAGTCACAACCAAGTATCAGCTTTGGAAGGCTGGATATTATACAGCAGTGCACTTTCCAGATCAGGAGATCACAATACTATGGGACAGGAAGACAACAATGCACATCAAAGTGGGGGTTCGATGGAAGGTGAATGGATATGAGATTGGGTGGCTTATATTTTGCAGCATCAAAGTTTTTATAGGAAACAATTTGTTAATTCAACAAATAGATTCTTGATTGATACAAATTGCACAGTAAGTCAGATATAGGGCATCCTTTTCAGACCACGGGTGTATTCCCACTGGGGCAACCTTTCAGGTACCAAATGCCAATAGTGAGCAGCAGCAGCAAGTATAACATTTATCTTTGCACAACAGGCTAGGAGCACACTTACATACCCCTCTCTATCCCCTCACCAGGCAAACAAGAGGCACTGTCTGAGTTCAGGGACACATTCCATCCAGACAAAAGTGGGGTGAAGCATGACTGGTGAGGGGTGTGGTCTGGGGAGAGGGAGGTGGCTAATGTGAGGGTGTGGCCTGTGAATAATCTCATGGGTCACATAGAGAGGCTGAGAGGGACTTGTTTGGCCACAAAGCCTGAGATTCCCTACCCTGTGGTAGGTCTATTTCAAGTTGCAAACTATATCTCCTCACAATATAGTGATTGGTACTGACTTTTGTCAACATTTTCAGAGTGTTCTACATTAACAAGGGTTCCATAAGAAGGGGATACTCTAGAGGTCCAGTGCTCTGATTTCTATAGACTCAAATGTGGTTCTATTTGTCAGGAAAGGTTGTGGAAGGATATGTGCTATGCTGTCTCATTTCAAATTGGGGGAAAGGGTAGCTCCAGGTGTCTGTGCATGTGTGTGTGTGTGTGTGTGTGTGTGTGTGAACTAAAGCATCTCCTCCATTCTGACTGGGGCTGCTCAAAATCTCCCCCCATCCACTGCCAAAGATGAGCATACCATCCTGCGGTGAGGTGAAAAGCTGAGTCAGTAACTGGATGAAAGCTTGTCTTATTTACCTCGGCAAAAGCAACTTCAAATATTTTTCTACCGAGCATATCCTTTTTATTGAAGTGAGTTTCTATAATCAGTGCATAGAAGTCTTTAAAATGAAGACATATATTATGTCCTGAGATGGTGTTCAGTCAAGCTGTATGGAGAAACACAAATGTGTGTGTGTCTGTGTGTATTCATCTTGATACTGTATTTTGATTGATTTGACTATTTTGATTGAAAATAATCAATAAATATATCATCCTGTTTTAATTCTAGGGTAAACTGGCTGGTTTATGTGGCAATTTTGATAAATTCACTTCAAATGACCTGACTACATCCAGCAACATGGAAGTAAGAAATGCTCAAGTCTTTGGAGAGAGCTGGGAAATAGGACAGGTAAGCATGATATATCCATTCATTTTGAAAATAAACAGGCAACTGATGGTGAGGGTGCAAGAAATGTAGGAGCAGCATTACCATTAAACCAGCAACTAGTAGGCCATCAATTTGACAGGTTCTGGGTGTGGTAGTTCCCTGTCCTATCACCAACCATTTCTCATACTTCTGCACATTCACCTTATTTCCACTGTTCCACATGGTTGCCATGTGGAGTGAGCAAATACGAAAGGAGATGCAATGCATCTTGGCCCCATGGAAGCTGATGGGACTGCAGCTTCCATTGAGGAAGGAATTTGTATATTCCAGCCACATCAGGAGGGCCCCAGGCTAACCACCCCTACTCTAGTACCTAGAAAGGCTTTTGTTTGATCAGCACAAGACAAAGAGGATGACAAGAGCATCACAGTGAAACCCGTTAAGAGTTTCCGTTTGTGTATATGATACACAAAAGTGCTTACATTTACTGTGCTATAGGCCAAACAGCTTGTATGACAATGTTTAAAATTTATTTCCTGCTTTGTTTCCCCCCTACCAGACTGTAGTCATGTAGCTCAATGTAACATCTCCTATTTTGCTGAAGCACAGCTGTTTGAGAGCATGCAGGCATTTCTTCCCCATGACTTCCCGCCTTTGCTGTTGCGATTCAAAAGTGCAATGACCTTGGCCCCTCTGCTCCTGTGCTGCCACATCAGATTACAAATGCTCTGACTAATTTTCCATTCTCTGCTTTCTCTCACCATCTTTACGGCTCCATCTGAGGGTTGCTTCATATAAGATTATTCCCTACATGAATGCCACTAATAGATTTTTTAAAAAATCCTGTGTATAATGCATGTACTTCGGCAACATCTGACAAATATGCAAACGTCTGTTTTAATACATGACTAGAAGCAGCAACCTCCAGGGAAGGAGTTGCCTTCTGTATACCCAGGGAAATAAAACACAGACATCTGCAATACATCACAGTGTTTATATGGTATATACATAATAGATGGTAGTTTTATTCAGAGCAGACCCATTGAAATTGATCAACATGTCTAAGGTAGTTCTGTTAATTTCAGTGGGTCTACTCTGAGTGAATGGCACCCAATATTTGTGTACAAAATTGTTTTGTGTGTGGCTCTTTGTATATGTTACAGATAACATCTCTCCCACTCTGGTCCCCGCCTTTCCTTAAAAAGCTTGGGAGAGTTGTTGTTTTCCACTAATGTTGATGGTCTTTTGTGGTTTGTGTCCCTCTAGTGTCCCTGAATTAATTTATTTCTATTGTTGCTTCTTCATATAAACTTTTTAAATTAATTACAGTTGTTAAAACCATCCATATTAACTCCAAAAAACCATATTCCAAAATGTTAAACTGGCAGTTGCAATTAAATCCTTTTGCCACCTGCAGAATTTAAACATATTCATTTAAAGTTATGGACTCTTTGTCCTTATTGCCAGAGCACTAAAGTTTAAACTAAATGGTACATTGGATAAACAATGCTCTGTTTATGATTTACAGATGGCTGCTGTGGAAACAGTGATGATGTGCGATAAAGAAAACATGTTGTTTGCCAAAAAGGACGGGTGGGGGGGGGACATGAGTTTTTTCAAAAAAACAAAACAATAAAGAAGGATCCATTCTAGTTTAATATTTTCAGCTGTAAGGAAAGTGTGAGGTTTAGGAGAAAAGAGAACAAAAACATGGAATGGCAGGGTCTTATTTCAGAGTCTGGGGGCAGATTGGTGTGCATTTCTAAAGGGGTTTGCAGTGCAACAAATGTGTAATGTACCCAAAGTTATTAACAAGTGCTTGTGATTTCAGTGTGCTAGCCCAAATGAGACCATAAAACCATGTGAAGTACATCAGAGCAAGTTCCCTTATGCCAAAAAGGAATGTTCAGTTTTATACAGTGATGTTTTTGCCCCCTGTCGCAATGTGGTAAGTATATATATTTCCTAAGCTATCTAGAAAGCACATCTTTGCTCTGGATCTCTGCTTGCCAAATGTAAGAGTTGCTGTGGCACTAACACCTGGCTCATAACAGGCTTAGTTAGTCCTGCTGTTAGGCACCTGCTTCAGGCACCAGATGGCGACGTGCGGAGGGTGATGATCAGTGTCAAGCAATCGTGCTACAGAGCTGTGTGTACCATGCATCCTGCAGTTGCTGCCCTCAGGTGAAGTAGAAGACACTGCCAGAGGTTGAAGTAAGATTCTGCTTCCAATCTGATTTGCTTCTGTATGGGGAGACTGTCTCAGGCAGCAAAGTTTGATGGCTCAGTCCTGGTCCACAAGATGAGCAGCTGCTCATCTGAAGGGCAAGGGAGCCAGCACACACACAACGTCCCCAGGCTCTATTCTAGGAATCTACTTAGCAGATGCTACAGGCAAACAAGCCATAGGCTGCTCCTCCATATCCTTCCAGTTTGGACTTAGTAGTCCCCACCTGAAACTTGTGGCCTTCTCCTTTCAAGAGCAGCATATCAAAAGCAGGGTAGTACAAAATATTTTATTGAAAATATGTACCAAGATATTTGTTGTTTGGGTTTGAAATGTTCCTGTTCTTTTCCTTTCTGGCCAGCAAACTGCCATCTCACACTCCTTCTCTTATCACTATTGAATTGTACATACAATGTATTATTATAGCAGGCTGCTATTGGCCTTTGTAATCTGTTGGTAGGTTCTGGTTTCTGTGTCTAGGATTAAATGAAGAAACTGACACGGAGAGATACCAAACTGAACCATGGAACATGGAACAAGGAGGCCTGTATTATCCAGGAAGCATACCTGGGGAAGTTACCAGAAGCCCATCACTAACCACCAGTTCCATTTCCCCACTGTTTACTTCCCAATTTCACATCAGGATTGCCATTATTTTCCTGGGGCATTATTGTAGGTTGCCTTTAAAGGGAGGGGGAATATATAAATGTGCAAAATAAATAAATAGTGTTCTGGACTAACTGAAAAGAGGACCCAGGAAATTGGGAAAAGCACAACTCAAAGGTGATGGTGATATCATGCTAAGATGACAATAAGCAGATGGGATGAGCCGCTGGCTGGATTTGACAGGCATGTTAGTTTCAGCTGCATGGCCAATCATTACAGTAGATGGCAGCATTTGCTTTATAACTGAAGAGCATGGTCATTCTTTGGCTTGGTTATAACATTTCTCTTTACAGACAATCTAGCCCCCAAAAGTTACTTTAATTCAGTGTGAGTTTATGCCATTATTGCTGTTCTTAATTGTACTACTGCTGCTGCTGCTACAACAACAGTGTTTGAACCACTTTTGGTAGTCAGATTTATTTTATCCACTTCTGGTTTCCATTTAATCTCAAAAGCAAATGTCAAACTTCCGCATGCATGCTTTGTTTCTCAAAAGTGCATCATCAGCTAAGCTACTTTTCTCATAGTTTTTCGGACTTCTAATTTTCATGTTTTCTACCCATTTTTGAGGACAAATGTTAGGTTGGCAGGTCTATAATTTCCCAGGTCCTTAAAACAAAAACAAAAACTGGAGTTAGCTTTCCTGACTACCTATGTTCTATTAAGGAGGCCAGTTTTAATAATAAGGTGCACGTTTTCATTAAACAAGCAGGAATTTTGTATTTGAGTTTTTAAAAGAACTCCTGCCTTCCAACCCTGGATAAATGATTATTCTGAATTTGTCAGTTTAACTCTAAAGCTGTACTCCTTGTCGCTTCTTTGTGAGACAGATCTCCTCTTTGAAAATAATAGTTCACCTGTGGCTATTTGTTTAACATATTGTGCTGTGAAGGCTGAAGCAAAGGGTCAATCAAGCTTTTTTCTTCTTCAGTTTTCTTGTTCTTATCCAGGACTCCTTTGCATCTTTGTCATCCAACATCTTACTGTCTCTCTGGTTGGTTTCTTGCCCCTGGTGTCCTTAAATCAATGTTTGCTGCTTGTTTCTACACTTTCAGCAATATGCCGATTAAATGACTTCTTTACTTGTTTTATCCTTAGATTTGTGAAAGTTGACTCCTTTTAGAATGACCACCACTTTGTGGTGTACAATTTACCTCTTTCCATAATTGTTTTCAGTAACCTCTCAAGATACTTGAAGTACTTTGACTTTCCACAACAATTTCATTTCAGCAGATCCCCTCATTTCCCTCCTCTGCTACTCCGAATCTGACTTTCTCCGTATTTTTCAGATTGATGTGACATCATTCGTCAAGAACTGCCATACAGATACTTGCAATTGTAATCTTGGCGGAGACTGTGAATGTCTGTGCACAAGTATTGCAGCTTATGCTCACAAATGCTGCCAGCAGGGTGCAGTAATTCACTGGCGATCTCCATCTCTTTGCCGTACGTATGTTTTGCTATTCATTATGCCATCAAGCATAATCTCTGGAAAGCAGATTATTCCATACTTTCTTTAACTGATTTCTAGTACATCAATGCTTCCTGTGCAAATGCTGGTAACTAGTGGCTTGATACCAGATATGGTTGCACTGAAGTAATTCAAGGGTAAACAATAGCTGTGCTCCCCTGTGCTGTTCTCCACCAAACAAGCTTAAGGTCCATTAGTAGGAGAATGTAGAGTAGTTAAGCTTCCAAGACTCCAGACACGTCCAAGTAAGATGCACCATGTGGCAGTTTGCTATTCTTAAAAAGAAGTAGTAATTCTGGTCTGAATTTTTACAGATGGACCTTATGTTAAAAGTTGGACCTTTTTACAACTATAAGCAATATTCAGTGTTAGCCATACTTGGAGTAGACCATTGATTTCAATGATAATACCAGATGAAATCCTACCTGAGTGACTATTTGTATATATCATCTGCCTGTGTATCTACATCATGTTACTTTTGTATTGTACTCTTCTTAAGCTAGCACTGTTGGCTGCTGCTGCAAAAAATAAATAAATCAGTGAATGTACAAACACATTTTTAAGGGGTTTTTTGTTCTGCAGTGCAGAAAAAACATCTCTCAGAAACTGCAGTTAAGGTTAGGTCTTCAAAAGAGTGACAGTAATTTCTTTACTAATAATAGAATCCAAGGAAAATGCAGGTTATAAGTAAAAGAACAGAAGAGTGAGTTTTGTGAATCAGAATTTAGTGCTTGGCTATGTGACCTTGTCTTGTTACTGACAATGACAAATTCTCTAATTATTCTCTGAGTTGTTATGCATGTCATTAAATGGTGTGCCTGTTCCTTCTTTCAGCTTATGACTGTGATTATTACAACCAAGGTACGTAGCATTTCTGTGAGCTTTAAAAATAAATAATAGTAATATATTGGATATATAGATTCTCCCAAAACACTGCTGTAGTAGTGATGCTAGTTCCAAGTATTTATAGACCAGTTTTCATCATACATGGTCACAAGAAGGTTTACACAACCATCAATAAAAAGAAATCCATCAGTGTTTTGAGTTGCTTGTTTCTCTTGCTATCGTTTAACATCTGACTGTCATTTTTCTTCCTCCAGGACTTGGAGAAGGACCATATATTTTGGCCAGCTATGGTCAGAATGACACTGTTATAGGAGTCAATGTCACCAGCAAAAATATCTTTCCTTTGCCAAGAAGCAGTGTCAGTGGGAATGTGTATTTTAATTTTATGTTAACTCCAGGACTTTTCAAAGATAAAATACTATGTGAGTCCTATCTTCAGTATTTCATGTAATTAAATCTCAAGTTTTCAGAGTTGAAAAAATGTTAATCTTTATGTATCAGAGAATACTTTTTCATTATCTTTTACAAAATCTGAGTATATCTATTTGTGATAGACCTGAAGACAAGAGTTGTAAGAAAAACAAAGGCTTTAGTCTTTTCTATCATTAATATTTTTGTTTTATTTATTTTTACTTTATCAGTATACAAGTCCTTTCTCCCTTGATTTAGGAGAAATGCTTAAAGTTAACTGGAAACATCCCAGCTGTAGTTCTTTTTTCTTTTCTTAGTCTAAAATAAATGCCTACAATTATCATTTGACTTTCATCCTTGAATTTCTAGACTGAGTTGCTCTGAAACATTCAGATGCAGCCATACAGTTCAGAAAATATTACTTCTTATAGGTTCCTTGCTGTAGTTCTGTAGGATAAACACCCAGGGTGAACAACGGATTCTTATTTATATTAATCAGATTCAAAGTATCAGGCTACAAACCTATGCACACTTTCCTGGGAATAGGCACCGGTGAATACCATGGAGTTCAATGAGCCTATCTTTTAAGTAGACATGTATAAGATTGCACTTGATGTTCAGCCATAGTTAATGTAGGCCAAGAACAGGAATATTCACTATGAAAAGAAGCCATTTTAAAATACTGTTAGCAAAATTTTAATGTAACCTTGCCAGGACTAGTTTGCCACTGAACAGATTTTTAAATGAAGCATTTTATTTTGGTGGTGAAATCTTATTAGTATATTGCTGTGGATTTAATTTGTGGCAGCTCCATCTCTGGTTTCGCTTGAGTCTGCTGAAAGACCAAACTACTTTCTATATGTCCACGAAGATGAAAGCATTTCCTTAGAACAGTGGGAGGCAAGTTCCTTGTTTCGTAGAAGAGCAACTTTTTTCCATCATCAAGGCCTTTGGATCCCAGGCTACAGTGCATTCGAACTACACAGCAAGAAAGGTTTCTTTATCATACTCAGAGCATCTTCTGTGAAAGTATCAAAGTTTGATGATTCTGAAGAATTCAAACGTTCAAGCAGTTTCAACATAGAGGGTGAGTTGTACATGTTCCCGGGAGCAATGTGTGTGTGTGTCAGGCGTCAGGGAATCCGATCCCCCCCACGGTAGGCTTCCAGGAATAGATAGACAAGGAAGGCTCTTACCAATGTATTTTATTCAATATTCACAGAGAGAGGCTTAGGAATGCTGCCTTTTGGAGTAATGACGTTGCTCCGAGGAATCGTCAACACCTTATGGTGGCTGCTTAGGGCCATTTGCCTCTGAGCCCTTTGCTCTCCTACTTTCAGTGCTTGCCGGGTTCTGGGAGAATGGAGGTCTGGAATGCTTTCTAGTGATAATGTGTCAGCCAGCTGCTCTGTCTCTGCCTCCCCCTCCTCTTCTCCCATTATTTCCCAACTTTGCCCCTCATCTACCTCTGAGCTGTGACCTCATCAAACCACTGTTGTAAATCTATACTGTCTTCCTCTTCTCTGGAAGGTTCAGACTGGGGAGGCGGTCTCCACCATTCCTCCTCTGTCCAGTCCCTGACAGTGTGGAATGCTGTGGATGTATCATTTTCAAGATTTATAATAGCAGCAGTTACATTGTAACTTCATAATGGACAAATCAGTCAATCTGTGGCCAACCTCAGTTTTTATGTGTTCATTTGCAAGCCCATTCCATTGTGCTTCCATATCTGTGATTTTAGCCTGTTAAGAAAGCACGACAACCACTTTATTTTTTAAACACCTTTTGGTAGATTTTGTTGAGCTGAGAATTGCAATTGTATTTCAAAATTCAGACATGTGTGAAAACTGAACCATAACTCTACACAGGGGTCCGTGAATCAGGTCACCCTGAAAGAAACCCTAAAGTATCCTCATTTTGCTGTTACCAGTTTAAAAATTAGGATGAACCTGTTCCAAGCAAAGAGATCTCCAGACAGCCTTCAACTGGTGTCAAGATTTCAGATTCCCCCCGCCCCCCCGGCATTTGCTGGCCTTTGTGTCTGCATTGATTTTATGCTGCCTCTTTTGTGCTATGACCTCTGCTTTCATGCTGTTGTTTTATATTCTACTTTTAATTAGTGTTGTCATGATTTTCACATTTATTATCTTAAGGGTTATTAAGCTGGAAAGACAATTGATAGATTAGATAGATATTCTACTGCACCTATTGTATGGAAATATTCAGCAGTGATCCTAATTTTTCCTCTTATTTGTATCCCACCTTTCAAGTCACAAATCCTTCCAAGGTGACTTACAAGTAACAAAAATACATAATTAGCACCACTGTATTAAAAAATTAACAATTCATTGGGATCCGTCTCACAGGGCAATTTGTTGTTGAATGCCCAGCCTTTGCCTCCCTCCCTCTGTCTTACTCCCTTGATCTAACTTTCCTGTGACACATGTTTCTTCAGTGTTCAAATGGTGAAGAAAAGACCATCTCAAATGATATGCAATAGAAACAGGTGGATATTAATATTATAACAGTCATCTGTTTCTGTTGTATCACTCAGTGTAGACACAATCTGTCTCCAGAAGAAGAATGAAACCAACATGTACAAGGAGGGTGGTGGCACTGGGAACATGTACTCCCTTGTCCTCCATAGAGTGGACTCCTCCTTCAGTGTTCTTGTGGGTGTTCAGATATAGTTAATGTTTACACCCATGTGCCCAATCTGAGGCTTTTGTTGTTTCTCAGAACTCCATACAGCAGTACCTTATAGGAGGATGTGTGAATGGAGATACGAACCTTGTACAAGTCCTTGTGTTAAAACATGCAGTGACCCTGAAGGAGTAGCATGTAAATTTCTTCCACCGTGAGTATAATGAATATTTCATGTAATAATTAACATACTAATCTTGGGATATTATTTTCCACCGCGTTGCCACATTTGCCTGTTTGACCAATTACGGCTCCTTAAGTTCCGTATTCAGAAAAATATATATTTCTGAGTAGCATCCTTGGGAGTGAAGTAACATTTGAAGAGGACTTGAGTTCTGCTTACATTAGAAACTTGCTTATATTTTCCACCAGTGTGTTTTTTGAAGTTCCTAGCAATTTTCAGACAATATCTTCCATTTTCATGAGCAAAGGATGCCTTGTTCAGAGCTGATGTATAGCATTCAAGTATTGAAACAGAGACTAGTTTTCAACCATTTCCATTTTGCGTCATGTATTTTGAATTTTATGGAGCAGCCGTGCAAACTTTAAGCTTCTTGCCTTTTTGAAATGACTACAAAAGAATTACTGTGTTGTTGTTGTTTTCCTTGAACCTTTTAGAGTTGAAGGATGCTTACCATACTGTCCCAAAGATATGATTCTTGATGAAGTCACACTTAAATGTGTTTATCCAGAAGACTGTAAGTGTCTCCTATATCTTTTGAGTAGATTGTTAGAATACTGTAGTATGTTAATATAAAGTTATTTTGATATAAAGTTAGTCTGTGCATCAATAACTTTAAAGGTGTTATGTTATACTGCAGTAAATTTAAAGGTATAAGTCACTTAGTGCAGCCTATGAAAAATACATTTTTACTGATACACGGTATATCTGAAAGTTTAAAATAAGCAAATATACCAATAGCAAACTCAGTTATCTGAGTGTTGCTTCTTATGTAGCCAAATGGCTTGTACATGAACAGGAGGGAGGGATCAGTCCACTAGGGGAAACCAGGGGAAATTTTGCATAAGCCCCACAAACATCTTTGTGGTGATGGGGGAACCCTATGAAGACAAAAATCCTCAAACAGCTCAATGCAGACTAAGTGTGCTGAGTAGACATGGACTGCTGACTGTCTTTTGGAAGGTGGGGGATGGAAGAGGCATGGATGTTTGGCTGGAATAATGAACATGAGCACTGCACCATCCTGATTACATTTTATTGCAGGCCCCACTTGTTTTTATTAATATATTTCTGGAGAAGCAATCATATGCAGCATTGCCTCAGGAGGACCCACTGAACTGACTGGGATTTCTTGGCAAACATATATAAGATTGGACTATTAGCTGTAGAAGTGAAAGATCACCTCTTATATGTGAATAAGTAAAAGAAAAGCTGATTTTGTGTGTGTGTATTGGCTGCATATTTTTTTAAAAAAATGTTTATGAAATGCTTTCTTCTCGAACGAAACTGTGGGATGCAACTCTTTAAATATACCTCGTTGCTTCTTGTACAATAATTTTATCAAGCAAAGCAGCAAAATCTACTATTGCTGCTCGTTCAGGCCTAGGAAGAGTCTGACTTTCTATCTTCCACCTTATTAAGAAGCTGGAGAGCCTGAATCTAGATTGCTTCCTGCTTCCCTTCCCACAGTATTATTACTGTGGAATAATACTGAAGCATGCTCTTTTTACAGGCATACCTGTGAAAGCCACTGAAGCTTCAACGACAGCAAAGCCACTGAGAACAAGGCCCACCGTATTAAGCCCCCATACAGTGGACACGGCACAAACATTTCCTCATATGCCCCCTGTGCTTGTCACTGAAGTGGTTGAGACAACATATATTAATCTAACTACCCAAATGGCAACTGAGAGAGTAGGGACATTTGGAGGACAAACTACTGAGAAAATGGTTACGGATCTTTATTCAGCAACACTGTTACCAGTTCCAGAGCACTCTTCTGAAGGTAGCTATAGCACTACAATACCCTCTGTGCTACTTGCACCTATATCCCCAACAGCTCTCCCAACCCCTAAGGAAGCCACAGCAGTTACAGCAAAGGTGACACCCTACACCACAAATCCTATCTTTTTAATATCATCTCTCACTGCAACAACAGCTGAACCATCACTGTCTGCCTTTCCTTTAATATCCACATCACCTATACCATTGAGATCTGCTGCATTACCTGCTGGACAAGAATTTGCCTCTGCTAAAACACCTACAAGCATCTTAGTGAGTGGAGGTCCTTCCACAATCAAGTCTGAGGTTTTGGTAGCAGGAACACCACAGCCATCTTTATCAAGTCTGTCTTCAGGTTCACCATTAACAGAAACGCTTACCATGACTTCAAGAACTAGGTCTACTATGACCGAGCCAACTATTCATTTGACTCATTTGCCTGTGCTTACAACAACTCAAATTCCCTTATCGGCATCTAGATTTACTGCCTTTTCTTCAAGTCCTGCTTATAGCATACCAGTTTCAGGCTCAATGACAACTCGACCTGACTCAGAAGTGCTGCTGCCTACATCTCCATCATCACCAGAGGCACTTATAACACCTTCTGAACACACTGTTCCCTTAACCACAAAGCATTTTTCTACTACGACGCCATCCTCAGCTGCTTCACCAAGCCCTACAACCATGCGGACTTCATTGAGTCCCCAAGTGACACAGGCAATGTCTACACTGGTGTCTCCTCCAGTTACGTCTCAAATGTCCAAGGCAACTGGGGAAGTTACAATTATCTCAAAGAGCTTTCATATAGGACCTTCCACTGCTTCGCTTCCAGACGTTCCTCAGACCTCCCAATCACTTGAAACAAAAACAGTTTCGACAGAAAGCAAGCATGCATTGCACATTGGTTCATCTCCAGTGCCAACGGTTTCTGTAAGTTCATTGGAGTTTGCTGGCACCAGAGCTTTGTCAAGTAGAACCCCTTTGTTACCTACGAGTATTTTATATGATACAACACAAATGACTCCGAAAACAAGTATGCATTCAGTTGGCCCACACACAGGATTAAAAACTGATTCTACTCTTAAAAGTGTGGGTAGTTTCACCACTTCTGCAGTGCTTCCAGGACATCTATCTTCTTTCACAAGTTCGTCCACATTACTTACAGTGTTACCAAAAACTTCTTCTGTCTCAGCCTCTTATTCTGAAAGCTCATTGGTGATTCCCACAATTGGCAAAACTTCTGCTGCGATGCCAGCTAGCACTCTCATACAAATGCCAGTTGGTGAACAACCTACCTCAACAAGCCCGGGTTCTTACCCTGCAGCTTCTCCTTCAGCTTTGTCAACTTTAAGTCCAACTATTTCCACAATAAATGCTTCATCTTTGCCTCCTCTGGAGGCCTCTGATATGCCCATGCTGTTTTTAGGAACTAGGAGTTCTTCTTCAGTGGATGGTAGAACGCTATCTTCATTACCCAGTGCTATCAGTACTCAGTCTTCAGAGCCAGCATTTACCATAGGTGCTCTTTGGAATATGACATCAACCCCAACAAATGTCACTGAAAAGTATACCCTTAGCCCACCAGTAAGTTTACTACCTTCCTCTGCAGGCACAATAGTTCCTAGCAAATCTGCGCTAGTCACTGAACTTTATCCTATCAGTTTTGAGCACTACACTGCTACTATGTCATCCCCAATTCCTACTACCTCCCAAACACTTACGCATACTCCAAACTTTACTTTGTTTACACCCAAACCTTCCACAGAAGCCTTCAGAACTATACCCATTAAAATGGATGAAGGGACTACCTCAGGTTGGATAGAGCTGGGAGCGACACATGCTACAGAACTTCGAAATGTGACCGCTTATGCCTCAGAAAGTAACCAGACCTCAGAAATACAAGAAAAAGTCACTAAGTACACAAGCACTGAGGAATCTTTGCTGCTTCCCACTCAGATGACTCTGGCTATCAGTGAAAGCAGAAGGGCTTCAGTGAAACCAGTCTCTCTCTCAGACGATCTGATAGATGTAACATTATCCGATTGGTCTACAGCTCCACCACCAAAATCAATTAGGCCTTACTATAGTGTGGCTGAACCCGAGGAAATGAGAACAACCAGCTTGCAGAATGTCACAATAGCAGATTCAACTCACTTAACTGCAGAGCAATTGGGGAGCCAAACTTCAAAGGCTGAAATGGAGATGGTGACTGCAGATGGTGCAGAATATGCTTCCTTTGGCACAATGATACATACATTAATATCTGCCACATCCGCAGAATGCACGGTGAGGACATTTTTACCTACTTATTTAATTTACTTAACATTCTAAAATTTTATTAGATCATTTATTATTTTGATTTGTACTTTATTTCTTTTTGTTCTTCAAAGCTGCTTCAAAGACAATATCTTTATCGTCATAATATGCAGACATACTCTCTAGAGTTTATCTTTCCTTTTTTGTATGGTGAATGGGCATCTTGGTTCATGGAATGAAATCAAGACTGGTGTTAATGCCTCCCAATTCTCCCCCCATTATGAAACAGCCAAGGTATCTTGATCCAGTAGACAGATGTAGTCAGTACGTGTGCATTAATATGGGATGGATGCTGTACAACCTCTCAAAGAACTGCCATAAGACTGTGGAGAAGCCTGACTGTGGTTTTCGTGGGATGCCAGTCCAAGTAAACAGTGACAGCTGCTGTCCAGAATGGGAATGTCCTTGTAAGTTCTAAATCCCTGACATACAGTGAATAAAAAGTAACATATTTCTTAGGATATACTCTACAGCTGCATAGGAATGTGCCTATTGACTTAATAATATATGAAGCAGTCCTAGGAAATGATGTAATGATGTCAGGAAATCCTATCCAAGCTTCCTTGAACGTAACCCCCACATTTTAACTTCAGAGTAATAGGATTGTACTGCTGAATAGTTGCCATTTTAAAAAATATTTTTCTATTCAGTGAACTTTCTGTGCATTTCAATATGTGAAGTAACCCCCTCTAGCAAAATAGGTCCTTTGTCATTATTATTTTTTAAAAAAACCTCTGAATTGCTGGTTATTAGATGTCACTTTTTTTCTAGGTCAATGTTCTGTCCTGTCTGAACTGAGCATTATTACATTTGATGGAAATAACGTGGCATTGTATAAAGTAGCGTCCTATATTTTAGTCAAGCTACCCACAGAAATTATTGTTGCTCATATTGAAAGGTGCCCTACAAATCAGGTAGGAACCTTGTGTACTACTATGCAATATCAAAAGGGTTACTTCCCCCCCCACCAACAAAAAAATTGTTTACAGTGCTTTTAAAAGGAAATTTGCAAATCAATATTATCTCTAGTAACAAATAAATGAGATCATTGTTTCTATTATGTATTATAATCTGATAATGTGCAATCCTTGTGTCAGGGATTCTGGACGGATTCTTAATTGACCAGTTAGCAGAACGGTAGTATTAGAAATATGGATCTTATGTAACGCTGTAATTATACTGCTTTATGTAACTGATCTAACCCATGTTTATACCTATTTTTCAGAGTGCCAATTCAATAAGAAGACTAGTGAGTATTTTTCTAAATACGATTTTAATATATCTGTAAGCGAACCCTACAATTAGTGCTGATGGTGCTATATTGTTCTCTGTGTTTGTTTTCTTTCAAGGTTCCACCTGGAAGTGCTTCGGGTCTTTGTTTTAAGAAACTTAATGTAACAACACCTTCACATATAGTACTTATCAATCGTTTAGAAAGAAAGGTGAGTTAAGAGGAATATTAAGTGAAGACTAATACTATTAGAAATCTATTGTGGATATGTAAAAGAAATAGGAAAACCTTTTCCAGAATTGCAAACATGTATTTAGATATTTGGGATTACGACAAGCAAGTCATATCTGCCCCATTGGTTGGCCTTCAGAGGGTCAAATTAGATATCATGTGGGAGATTTGAGACCAGATCTCCTTGACAAATAATTTATTTTCCTAGCCCAGCCTCAAGGGGGCAAACTAAATGGTAGAAAGCATGTGATTAAAAATGTGCTTTGAGTGGCCATGGCTATTTATTTACAAAGAAGCAGCAATGAGGCTGGGGCGGATTGAGGCGTTTCACCTAGATACAGTTATCCTGCATTTCCCCCCATTTCTTTATTTTTAGGTGGTTGTGGATTCTATGATTCAGCCTCTGCCTTTCTCAAAACATGGTTTATGTATTCAAGATACTGGTGCTATGTATGTAGTCAACACGCCAGCTGGCATCAACATTAAGTGGGCTCATGTCACAGGCATTATAGATATCCAGTATGGGTTTCATTCTAATACATCTACCAAGACTGAAGGACTTTGTGGTGAGAATATGGTTTCTAATCAATATCTTCATTTAGATCCGCAGCTGTTTTATTTCTTAAAAACAAAACAAAACTGAGTATGCTTGCTATCCAGTGTCCTGCCAACCAAAACCAAAAGTCTTATTCATGATCTGATGTCTGCCTGTCTGTCTCTCTCATGCATCCCACCACCCCAGATACTGGTATTGCTGGTAAAGCTTTAGTCTTGTTCAGCAGCAACTTCCAATGATTGTGTTAACATAGAAGAAGAGTAGAGGTGGCGACCATTTTAGGCAGGTCCAAATGATGCACAATTACCAACATATGGCTCCTTTTGGACCCGGAAGAGGGAAGAACGGGGGTGATATGAGGGTAGAGCGGGGCCCATTGGGGCTGGGAACAGAACCCCTGCACAACATAGTCATCGCCTGTAGTTACTTGTATCTTTCTGCCGAAGATGACTGGATCTTAACAGGGCCTATTTACATTAATGGTGAAGGAAATTTATACTAGATTGTATCACTCCACACATCAAGATTAGCTTTTCTGCCTGCTCTCAGTTTTTCCTATTGCTCTTTCCCTATTGCAGAATAAATCAAACCTTTTAATTTACTGTCTAACATAGTAAATGTTCTATGCTCATTTGTTAAGGTGTCTGCAATGGCGATCCAGGGGATGACCTGAAAATGCAAAATAGAACCATAATTACAAATGTGGATGAAATTGAGGCTTTTATTAAGAGTTGGGAAATCGAGAAATCCGTTGATCTAACAACAAGGAGACCTGTAAGAAACTGTACAGAAGATAACTGTACATACTGCATGGAACTCTTACATAGATGGGCTTTTGCCCCATGCCACAAAAAAGTAAGTATATACAAAGGAGCGAGCACTGTCTCTAGGAGATTATATCTAGCAATTCAGGGCACGCTAATATAAAGCATATAAATTAAATTTGAATACATATGAAATGGTTTTAATGGTTTCATCACCTGAGGGCACTGTTCTAGAAATTGTGAGGGGAGGAAGAGGATTAACTTTCTTTATAAGATAATTGCTTACCAGGGCTTACTAAGAGAAGTGCTCATCTAATGTATTGTGAGTGGACTCAGTTCCAAGATGGAAACTGCAGGCTGAATAAGTGCCTCACAGTTGCTGTAGGTATCAGGTTGCACATCTAGGAGTCTGAGAACTCAAATATTTGCCACACATCTCTGATATTCTGGTGCATCTCCATGAAGGTATTGAACAACTGTAAATTTGAGAGTTTTCCCCCCTTATGAACCCATGAAGTTGTCTTTACTATTTAAAATGACATTATTCTCTCTCTCTCTCTCTCTCTCTCTCTCTCTCTCTCTCTCTCTCTGTTCCTAGTGAAGATAAAATAAATTTACTCATCAATTAATGAGTGTTAATTGATCAATCACTCTATAATGTATTTTAATGTAGGTTTCACCCCAAGACTTTTGTGAAAAAATGTGGATCAACAATACATATTTTTGGAATTATGAATGTGATGCTCTTTCTGCATATGTAGCGCTGTGCAACAAACATAATATCTGCATTAAGTGGAGAACACCAGATTACTGTTGTAAGTATAGTACTTCTCCTTCTCTCTCCCTGCTACCTCAGCTGCTTCAATTAGGAGAAGAAAATGTCAGCAGTGTTGATTTCCCTCTGTGTGTCTGACATGTAGCTCTCCGTTGTCCTGATGGGAAAGAATACCAGCCTTGTGTGCAACCCTGTGCTGCTAAAACATGCCTAAATAAATGGTTCTATGAAGAATCACCCTGTTCCTACTTAAGAGAAGACTGTGTTTGTAAAAATGGAACCATTCTTCACAGAACAGACTCTGATCTCTGCATTCCAGAAGAAAAATGTGGTGAGTAAACCTATAGCTATGTAAGCACATTTACCCGCACTAGGCCCAAGCGTGCTTGGTTTCTGGTGGGGCAGAGACATGGTTTTTATCTCTGTCGTTTATTTATCCAAAGAGTTTGAAATTAATAGACAGCCCAGAGTACCTCCAGCTTTTTCTATTCCCAAATGAGTGCAGCTTGAAAAACTGTGCTCCATCTAAAGGCTGCAAAATCACTGCCACTGTTTATCCTATGCATGTCGATTCAGAAGTGAATTTCTGAGTAACAGTCCATAGGATTGCAGCCTGCGTTTGTTTTAAAATTTGCTGTATTACAAATTTCTTGGTAAGATCCTTCAGTGTGCCTGACCATATCCCTGATAGTGATTGCAAAAAGGTGGATTGATAACACTGGTCAACAACAAATTTGTTGTCGGCGTTTTTTCAGTTGATTTAGGACGAATCTGATGCGCTGAATCCAAAAATCACATTGGTTTTGCTCAATCAGGTCAAGTTTTTGAGCTATGGCCACATGTCTTTTTTTACGTTTTTGTTCACATGTACGCTTGTGTGGAGCATTTTAGAAGAAGTTGGTGGGGATAAAATGCCATGTCGAATAATTGTTTTGATTGGAAATGATTATTTTAATGACAAGAAGTATTCAGGTCTGATAGTTCTGAGTGATTATGTCGAAAAGGGATCAGTTTGAAGTCATAAAACCTCGAAATCTTCCATAAATTGGTGCGGCAAAGCATAAAGTTGGGGGATCAAAACTAAGTTAATGGGGCTTGGAGTGCCACAGTACGAACCCAAAGATTGGAGACTGTTCATTGACAGCAGCAAGCGATCACTGAAATGTGTTCTGCAACACAACGGCAACCAGTTTGCCTCTATACCCCTGGCTCACTCTACACTGAAGGAGAACTATGAAGCGGTGAAGTATGTGCTGGAGAAAATTGGTTATGATCAGCATAAGTGGTTTATTTGTGTTGACCTGAAGATGGTGAACTTTTTGTTGGGACAACAGTCTGGCTTCACCAAGTACCCATGTTTTCTGTTCATGTGGGATAGTAGAGACCGTGCTCAGCATTACACGAAGAAGGACTGGCCTGTGCGGGAGGAATTGGTGCCTTGCAGAGAAAGGAACGTCATCAACGACCCTCTGGTGGACAGAGACAGAATACTCTTCCCACCGCTGCACGTCAAGCTCGGCTTAATCAAGCAGTTCACCAAGGCTCTGGACAAGGATGGTGACTGCTTCACTTACTTGTGCCAGGCTTTTCCAGGATTGACCATGTAGAACTTGAAAGCTGGCATCTTTGACGGTCCTCAGATCCGTCAGCTCATCAGAGATCCAGAGTTCGGAAACTCAATGAACGAAGTGGAACTGGAAGCGTAGAAGGCATTTGTTCTGGTAGTGAAGAACTTTCTTGGCAACAATAAGGCCAGAAACTATGCAGAACTTGTCAACAACATGCTGACTGCTTTCAGAAACCTGGGCTGTAACATGAGCGTCAAGATGCACTACCTATTTTCACATATGGACCGGTTTCCTGAGAACCTGGGTTCAATGAGTGACGAGCAGGGGGAGAGATTCCATCAGGACATGAAAGAGATGGAGACCAGGTATCAGGGTTGCTGGGACGCAGTCATGATGGCTGACTACAGTTGGACTCTGAAGAGAGACCTCCCTGCCGCTGAGCATTCCAGGAGTTCCAAGATATGGAAGTTCAAGCCCTGAAGTTTGAAACATGGTGAAGCAACATGCAATTTACGTGTACTTGCCTTTATCAATGCCCACCATTCAGTTTACAGTAATCGAGTTTCTATCAGGTAATCAATATATGTTGTTGGAAAAACATTTTTTTCTCTTAAAAACATATTTAGGATGATATGTGTTGACAAAAATCAGCTGATAATGACACAAAAATGTAATCGATTTTGTCACAAGATCTGATTTTTTTCAAATCAACATAGCACAAAAACCTGACCTGATGGAGAGAAACGGATGCCATTTCCTGATTCAGCAGTGCAAAAATACCCTAAATCAATTGTAGAAATCTAGACAACATTCAAAAAGTAAAAAATTGTTGCCCAGTGTAATTTTTGAGGGCCAAGGTGAAACCCAGTTGTTGTCATTTCCACAGGGAGCACCTAAATATTTAGTGATGTCAATATGGGGTCCACACTGCCTTTCCCCGCTACTTGCCATCTCAAAGTGGGTCAGGTATCTGTTTTTGCATTGCAATAAAACCTTATAAACCTTATAAAAATCAAACCTTATAAAGTAATTCTGGGTTTGTGTTCTATAATTAGTTATATAAGCATGCAGTCAAGCTGATCAAATGGAGATTGGGAGCCATTAAGCTGTTATTAATTTAACAATCACCTTTTGTATAAGTCTCAAGGCGATTATCATACAAACAACTGGGTTTTAAAAGAATACAAAAATATAGGTTTTAAGGCAATGCAAAGTCACACCCAAAGCATAATGAAAATATTATACTTTAAAAAAAATCACACCCAAAACAGACCTACCAAAAAATCATCCAGAAAAACTTTGTCAAAACAAAAATGTCTTCAACTGTTTCTAGAAAGTACATATTGTGGGAACCCACATTAGCTCAACAGCAATGCTGTTCCACAAAACTGGGGCAACCATACTGAATACTGTGGAGCAGGCTTCTAATATTTTAGGGACACTCATAAAAGAGACTCTACTGCAGAATGCAGTGGCCTACTGGACTGGTAGGGTGGTCTCTCAAGTAACCTGCTCCCAAGTTATGTTGGGTTTTATATGTTTGTACCAAAACCTTGAAATAGGCCTGGTAGCATGTAGGCAACCTGTTCTTGTAAAGATAGGTTGCTATGTCTTAGAGACAGGATACTTCTGGCAAATGAATATCAAATGCACGGGACATTTTCATGCCCTGTTTTGTAAGCTTCAAGAGTCATTTAGCTGTCAGCTACTGGAAATAGTATGGTGGGTTAGATGGAACTCAAATTGACTCAGTAAGGCAAGTCTTCATTTTCACAATGGTTCATAAAATCACACCAGCTCTTTTAAATGGATCATGATGAAATAAATGGGCAATTTGTGAAGAAACATGAACTCTGATGTGCATAAGTTGCTAGTCAGGAAAGCAGATAATTCTATTTTGGTCATAATATTGAATAACTAAAAACTCTTTTAATTGCACAGTTTTTAAAATGATAGTCTACAAATATGTTCCAGGAAGAAATGTAAGCCCCTTAATTAGAAGTTGTATTTGTACTAATTTCCTGATTTCTAATTGGATATGGTTCATATTTTCTGTCTTTCTGAAGGATGTTATGCTCTCTTTCGTTTATAGCATGTACTGACAATGCAGGGCATCCCCGTTCAGCTGGAGAAGTTTGGAATGGCTCCAAGAAAGGGTGCTGCATGTATATGTGTGTGGAGAATGGGAGCATTATTGCTGTAGAGCCTGAATGCAATAAAGAGGCGCCTCCGATATGCCGACGAGAGGGTGAAGTGATTATTAATGTGATCGAGGAAGGGGCTTGCTGTCCAAAAAAAGTCTGTGGTAGGTAGTGTTTATGAGGTGCCGTATTATTATGCTGAAAGGAATTGATCTGCGTGCTAATAAAATTTGTCAGATTGCTTATGATTAGAGAAAATTAATAATTCCTCATGGATAAAGCCAGTGCTGAAGTTTTGGAGAGAAAAACAAAGAAACATATATCTATTATGGTTCTGATCCCTTCTATAAGCTATAAAAAGGCTCCCTTCTGAGTTGTGATGGAAATGTCCCATCACCATTCAGCTGAGGAACTGGTGTGGTAGGTGTCTAGAATCAAACACCTATCTGGTTACACCCCGTCATAGGAATGTGGGAGATGGGACTGTGGTTTACACGCTTCTCCACAATTAAGGAGCATAATTAGGCCATCAAAAAAGGCTTGCTCGGATGTGTACAGAAGTGCAAAAAATGTATAGCACTCTTCTTAGCATCTTCGTGATTCTCCACTTCAAACTCTGACTTCTCTGTTTCCATTTCATTATGAATTATCATATAGCTGCACTATCATGGCTGCATGCAGAGGGGTGGTGGGAGGCACTAGCAGAGGAACCCCCAAGGGAAGAGGGCTCAGAGCCAGAGGATTGGTGACAGGACGACGATGAACAGTCAGAGGGAGAAGACTGGGAGGGGGAGGTGTTGGAAGCTGAAGAGGCAACAGGGTTTAGTGAGCAGGGAGAGGCTGGGGCAGAGAGCAGTGCAGAATCCGATGCTAAAGTGGAGGCTGGAAAAAATGGTAGGCAAGAGGTAGAGATGAGATAGTCTGCTGAAGAATCCAGGGGGTCTCCTCCTGCTGCTGTGACCAGCTCCCTTTCTTCCTGGTCTCCCAGAACACACAGAGAAATGAAAAGAGCAGAGCAGAGATTGGTTGTGTGCAGACACAGCTTAGGAAACACACTGAAGAGGAGGAGCCTTAGAGAACAGTGGGACCTTCAGTCCTTGCAGTTGCCTCTTTGGGGAAAGACCTACTAGGATCACTAGGCCTGCACTGCTTTAGCTTCTTTGAAGAAAGAGTTAACTTCACTAACACCGTGTTTTTTAATTGCTGACCTACACTCTTCTCTGGCTGCTGACACTTAAGTCTTCCTCAACAAATGAAGAAAAACAGATTTGGACATTGACAGGCTGAAAATGTTGACATATTTCGTTCACCTTTGATTTTGTGCAAATAAGACTTTCCTCCCCTATCCCGTCTTTGAGAAAAAACTCTTCTGTATTTAAAACAATTGACCCATATCCTAATAAATAATAAACCAAGGTATAATAATATTAAGCATGACTAATTGTAGGATCATTTTTTTATTTGGAACATACTTCCTTGTAGGAAATGAACAGTTGCTTCAGTATTTGCATCTTCTGGTAAATAGTAGATTTAATAAGCAGCCTTGGAGTTATGAATAGATGTCATCTTCATGAGACATGTTAACGTTTGATAGCACTATACTGAATGGGCCAGTCTTTTTATTTTTGTATTCAGAATGCAACATGACTCTATGTGATCCTCTTACTCCAACTTGCAGAAGTGTTGAGAAATTGGTAGTGGTATACGATCCTTTGTCATGCTGTCCTCAGTACCGATGTGGTAAGTGATAATTAATGTTCATTTATTTTAATTTTATTGTACGTATATCCTGTTTTTCTTTCATCTTGGAACACAAGTTGCCATACATGTGGTCAGACTGAAAAATTACATCAAGAGACTGGTTATCTACAGTTTGTATGTGTAGCTCTTCTGAGGATTTAAAAATAACAAGTTTTTACTAGAGAAACTGTTTTGTGTTGTTGTTGTTTAATTCAGAATGTGATCCATCAGCATGCCCCAATGCTTCCCGTCCAGAATGCAAAGAAGACCAATTTCTTGTTGAGGCAAAACAGGAGGATCCTTGCTGTTTTTCTTATTTGTGTGGTAAGGAAACTTTCCCATGCTGGTAAGTCCATGAGTAAGCAGGGGATTCCAGAATATCTACAGCTGAAAACATAAGAGCCCTGCTAGATCAGGCCAATGGCTTATCTAATCCAGCACTGTCTTCCCACCATTTTGTGTCATCAGAAGATGCAGGATATTATGAGAGAAGTAGGAAGATGTCACCCTATCAACTTCTCCACAGTGTTACAATGCATAATTTGTGCGTCTCTATCATGTCCTCCCTTATTCGCCTTTTTCTTAAGCTAAAGAGCCCCAAACACTGCAACTGTTAGTCACTAAAATAGTTTTGGCAGCTCCTTTATTATTTTAGGTGTTCTTTCCTGGAAATATAGAGTTTGGTTTTTCCATTTAGTTACATAAGTTGCCTGTTTTTAAAAGTAAGATGTAAGTGCAGTCAATTTTAATGGCTGGTTTTCTCTTCAAGGTACAAAAATTGCAGTATTAGAGAATGATTGGGTCCTAAGTTTAATTTAGGGAAACCTATTTAAATGTGCGTAAACCATTCACAGTAATATATATATATGAAGTAGCTATTGTCCCCAAATTTTAAAAAAGCATAGTATGAATGAAGAAGCTAATCTGGAGCAACTTTGTACAACTGCATAACTGCATATAATTATTTGGACTTGATTCTCAGAGTAATTTTATTTATATATGGAATAATTGAATTTGCTCTAATATAGCACTTCAGATAGCGGGAGATGAGAACTTAGCTGAAGGCATCTAGGATTCAGCTGAGACTTTTCAAGACTATGCCATTTTTGAGATAGTTATGTATTCCAAAGTGTTTCAGCTGAAAAAGAAACTTCAGGAAAAAGAGGAACACAAATCTAAATAAAATAAATTTATAAAAGTTGTTTTATACATTTGTATGTCAGTGTAGATTTGAGGTACCTGCAAAATTCACCCAATGCTATAGTTCGCCTCAGTATCAAGTTAACATTAGATCTCCACAATACTACAGCTGTATAAGTTTTAACCTACTATTAGGTATTCTTCATTGTCTTCCAGCACTTTTTAATGGCAACAAAGCAGCTTCATATATGTTTTAACTGGATGTTTGATTTATTTTCTCCTGTAGTTTGTGAATCCTGCATTGAACCTATTCCATTATGCAATGAAGGGGAAATTCTCACTGTAGATCTTAGCTCCACACATTATTGTTGCCCTCGTTACCACTGTGGTAAGGTCTGCTTTGCTAATATATCTTGGGTTAATATGACTGCTTCTATTATCATTCAATTACTATTGCAGTTACCAGGCAGTGGTATCAGTGTGGGACCTGGCAACTCTTTATTTGTTGAGGTTTTACTAATGCTAATCTTTTTCTTTTTCTTTTTAATTACATCACTTCTCTTCCTGCAGTCTGTGATGAGAATCACTGTCACTTACCTCTTCTGAACTGTTCTGCTGAAATGAAGCTGGTGAAGAAGAGAATAGCAGGACAGTGCTGTCCAGACTGGAACTGTGGTATCTGCGTTTTATTTTTATCAATAATTATTTGAATAAGCAACGTAAGGCCACTTTTCCCACTGACTGGTCCTTCTCTCTCTGTCCTTCTCTCCTCAGAATGTGACTGTGAAAGTGCTACTATCCCATCTTGTAAAGTGGTAAGACATGTTTGTCTTGGAGGCAGTTTAGTAACATTTATAACGTTTCAGCTTTTTAGTGGAGAACAGCAATATCTCAAGGATGATATCAACTCTTTAGCTTCCTCCATAAAGCTAAACATGGTCACAAATATTTCAAGCACTGCTATTTCTCATTAATCTGACTAATATTTTTTTAAAAAACAACAACACTTAAGCCATGAAGTGTTAACTATTTGTTCCGAGTCATTTCCTTTATAAATAAGCAAAGGTTGATGGATATTAATGTATTATTATGAATGCATAGTTGGTATTTGAGGGAGGGGTATGTTTGTTTTACTGTTTTTATTCTGGTTTGTTAGCCACCTTGAGTCTCTTTGGAGAAATAGATGGGATGGGAAAAAATTAAATAAATAAAATTAAAAATTTGAAGATTCTTACTTTGAGGCCTTTTTTAAATCTGTTCTACTATCACATTCTGTTCTAACACATGTTCTATATCTGTTCTGCCATCATCAGTCATAGGTATGCAGAACTATAAAAGATATGTGAAGGATAAGATTGTGCCTAAGTCTGTGTATGACTTAGTTAGATATCGCCCTATGATTTTAAATATTATTCTGGTTCAGTTTGCCAACACACATTGAAATGTATGAGCCTCTTTATTATCTGCAAGAATGTAGACTTGTTCTGAAACGTATATACACTTTAAATTATGTCGACTTTTGTAATATGTGAGCTTTCAAACAAACCACTTTCCTTCCATTTTTCTAGCTTTGCTTAAACAAATATTTCCCATGACCTGGAAAATGTCTAATTGAAAATCCCTATCTATCACAGTGTGATAAAATGTTGATTTGTCTGTTATACCCTTCCTAAATAATATAAAGGGTGTGGTGCATAGTTCAATGTAGTAGGTGCTTTATTGTGTGCCTAATATTGCCATTAATTCTAAAACCATGACGGTATGAGGAAAGCAAAGAAGTGACCTGATTAAAAATATACAGTGGTACCTCAGGTTACCAATTTAATTCCTTCTGGAAGTCCGTTCTTAACCCAAAACGTTCTTAACATGAGGCACCCATTCCCTACATAGGACTCCTGCAGCCCCAGAAACAGATTGTGTTCATATCCTGGGGCAAAGTTCACAACCAGGAACACCTACTTCCAGGTTTGTGGAGTTCGTAACCCAAAGCGTTCATAAGCAGGACTGTTTGTAATCCGAGGTACCACTGTATATTCTGTAGTGTTTTTTAAAGAGGGTCTATGGGGCTGTGACGAGGGAGCAGGGAGGGCATTGCTGAGCATTTGCCAAGGCCTGCTCCACCTCAGGGAAACCTGCAACATTCTAAAAAAGTCACTTTTCACCTGCCTTCTCTGAGTATATAAGCAGTGAGAGGAAAGAGCAGCAGCCTGCAAGTACTTTGCCCTCTTCTGCTTGGTTTTTCCCCCTGAGGAATAAAGAAATCCTCTTGCTTTTGTTAACATGTGCATGTATCTGTGCCAGTTTGTTTATCAGAAGTTAGTTTTCTCTGTCTCATAGATGAAAATGCATGTGCAAATATTTGGACACATATGACACCGCAACATCATTTTTCATATCACAGGGAGAAGTTCAGAGAATAGATGGCAACGTTTCTAGCACGTGTGGCTGCTCGCAGTACACCTGTGGTATGTTGTGTGTGGTGTGTGTGTGTGTGTGTGTGTGTGTGTAAACACACAATATTATCAAGATCTGTATATATATCCAATATTGTCAATATCTGTTTTTAATAGATACATACATATGTTTGGCAGCAAACCCCAGAAATCTTCTACTCCTAAATTTCTCACTGAATTCTTGGCATGCAATTAAAGAATTGCATTCAAATGCAATTAAATCAAGAAAGGGGCTACCTGATGGAATAGAAATATTTCATACTCACTAGCTTTATATCAGCTATGTTTCTCAAGGCTATTACATCATACATTGTTGATATGGCAAGATAAATCCTGTTCTTTTTGTATCTGACTTTGAACCAAAGAATAAAATATAAATTTAATTAATTGATATAAACTTAATTAAAATTAGATACAAAGCTACTTCTGTATAGTGTGAAAAGCATGATTGGATAAGCATTGAAGGCCTATCTTTTACTGAAAGCAGAGACATTCTGGATTTGTAAGTAAAATCGTGATCTGAATTTATTTCCCTCATAAGTACAAACATTCCAGGGGATTTAGCAATGATAAACTTGATAGAATACCAGGATTATGTGGGGGTTTTTTTTGTTGTGTGTGCACATATAGAAATACATAAATTTTCTGTGTCAGATAGAGGCTCCAATGCTTCTTAAAGGTAGAAGGTTTATAACTTCTTGTGCGTTCAACATTTTTAACACAACTATTTCATTTTTTACATTAGAAAAGGATAATGTCTGTGTATTCCAAGAAGTCACCATATTGAGCCCTGGTCAGTCCATGATTCAATATTTGGATGAAGATCATTGCTACATAGCAAGATGTGCGCAGGAAAAAGACCCTAGCACAGGATTTCATGCCATGGATCTGATCGTAGTTAACTGTTCCCAAAAATGTGAAGCTGTAAGTATTGTTACCTCCAGATGCTTTTGGAACTCCCATGATCCCTAGCTAGCAGGACCAGTGGTCAGGGATGATGGGAACTGTAGTCTCAAAACATCTGGAGGGCCGAGTTTGAGGAAGCCTAAACTAATGAGTCGGATTCAATGCTTCCATTCCTTTGATGGAAGCTCCTCCACTTAGTGAAATGAAATATCTGGGTCCAGTACAGTGACTGGGAAAGACTTGTCTGAAGAGAGCCACTGCTAGATGGACCAATGCTCTGACTGCATTCAGCACAGCTTCCTTTGTTCCTTTGGTGAGATATTGCCAGGAGTGTAGTTAGCTGCTCTGGCACCCATAGCAGCGGGGGTGGGGCAATCTGCCCACAGGGGCAGAGTGATCCACGCATGGGGTGCCGTGGTGATCTGCGAATGGGGGCGCTGTGGTGATCCGCACATGGGGATACTGCGGCGATCCATCCAGGGGGGCGGTGCAGCAAGGCGAGCTGCCCACAGAGTCCGCCTGACGGACGCAAGCCCCACACTGCCGTTTTGGGCAGCGCAGGGCCCCAAGCCACCACATCGCTCCCAGGAGAGACACATGGCTCGGGCGCCCTGCAGGCCAGGCCCCGCAGTAAGTGCTGACCCCCACGGTGTGCCATTTTCTTACCCCTCCCAGGATGACACCCGGAGTGGACAGCACCACCCACACCCCTCTTCCTACGTCCCTGGATATTGCATACCCACAGATCAACTTTGCCTTCTTGCCAGGTGCTGTAGTCTAAACCACTGAGCCTCTTGGGCTTCCCGATCAAAAGGTTGGCAGTTTGAATCCTAGCCATGGTGTGAGCTCCCATTGCTCTCTCCCAGCTCCTGCCAACCTAGCAGTTTGAAAGCATGTCAGTGCAAGTAGATAAATAGGTCCCATTGTGGTGGGAAGGTAAATGGCATATCTGTGTGCTCTGGTTTCCGCCATGGTGTTTTGTTGTGCCGGAAACAGTTTAGTCATGCTGGCCACATGACCCAGAAAGCTGTCTGTGGACAAATGCCTGTTCTCTCATTCTGAAAGCAAGATAAGTGCTGCAACCCCATAGTTGCCCTTGACTGGACCTAACCACCCAGGGGTCCTTTTTCACTTGCCATTGAGCAGGATAGTTTTAGGCCTGCATGATAAGACAACTGGAAGAAATCCTTTTTCTTGGAACAGTGGCATCCTTTCTGCACCTCTCTCCTTATTTACTTATCTTAGGCAGAGGCCTCCTGGACTGTGGGTAGGAAAGCAAAATCAGATTTAGTGTGTAAATTGCATGAGAAAGCTTTTCCTCTCAGTTGGTCTAAGGGCTGGTGGCAGTAGTTACAAGGTGGCAACATGTTCACAGCAATGACATGGGAACAAAGAAACACACAGAAAACCGTAATATTAACATTTTGCTATCACAACACATTAAATCCATGACATGGTTGTAGTTATTAGTATGTATTTGAAAATAATGCTTTTAATATTATCCTTTTTAAACACAAAATATCTATCTTTTTAACAGCACCAAGTATATGTCCCATCTCCTAGTCAACACGCTTGTTGTGGTTCCTGCATAAATGTGTCCTGTATTTTCTATTCTGGCAATGGAACCTCAGTCATTTATGAAGTAAGTCCTCTGGAAAAGCTGAAAAAAATAGACTACGTTATCAGAATTCAGACTATGTTGTCTTTAATTTATAGATATTATTAAATCTCATAGAAGTTGTTCCACATATTCCTACTCTTGATTCAAACTTTCTTTGGTTGGAAGCCACCTTGAATATTTGGTGCATTGTGTCCATGTGGGCATCATCACAAGCCAGAAAATAGGTCTGCCACCTGCACAAACTCTTGAATAAGTCAAGTGATATCTAGGCACATTTGATCCAAAACACTATACTGTAAATAATTGAAAATCTAATGTGTAGGACCTGAACACAATTCAACAGCAGCAGCTCTTTCAGACCTCTTGGTACCAAATTCTTGTTCTAAAATTATGGTCCAGATCTTTATGGGATTTTTCATCCCACAACACTGCTTCCCTTCTTATTTCACACGAGTTAAAAAACAGCATAAACCTTGGATGCTTTCAGGCAACCTGTATTTTCAACAAAAAATGGACTTTTAACTTACTCCTGCATTTACCTTGGTTGTTTGTGTGAGTTACGTTGTAATGGCCATCGCTACAAACAATTAAAAAATCTGACCAAAAAACCCAAACAAACGTGTAAGAGGCTAGAAAAAAGCTATCTCCTCTCAGTTGCACATCCTGCTTTGTAAGTCAGTTTAAATGCGAGTTTCCCTATTTAGATGTCACAGGAAATTAACATGCCATGTATACAAACAGAGGGGCAGGGCAAGGAGGGAGTGGATCAACCCTGTTACATCTTAACTGAGCCAACAATTAAAAATATTGGATGCAAACCACAGCATGCTGTCTTAGTTTGAAGTGGATGTGCAAACTATCTTGCATCTTAACTGTGATTGAGTACAGTCATACCTTGGATCTCAAATGCCTTAGCTCCCAAACAAATCAACTCCGGAACGATCGAAACCCAGAAGTGAGTGTTCCGGTTTTCGAATGATTTTTGGAAGCCGAACATCCGGCACAGCTTCTGCGGCTTCCAATTGGCTGCAGGACACTCTTGCAGCCAATTGGAAGCCGTGCCTTGGTTTTCATATGGTTCCGGGAGTCAAATGGACTCCCAGAACACATTCTGTTCGAGAACCAAGGTACCACTGTATTGCACTGGAACTGAGCAAATCACGGTTAAAGCAGCCTCTATGCCTGCCTCATAGCAAGGTAAGAAGCAAGAGTTCTGGCAAGTTGTTATATATGCACTCTCAAGGCTGGGCTTTATAAGCTCAGTTATGGCTCTATTTCAGGCATAGGCAAACTCTGGCTACAATGTTTGAGACTACAATTCCCATCATCCCTAGCTAACAGGACCAGTGGTTAGGGATGATGAGAATTGTAGTCCTAAACATCTGGAGGGCCAGTGTTTGCCTATGCCTGCTCTACTCTGTGCCTGGGAATCCCCAAGTGGTGTGAAGGCAACAAACAATGATGAGTGCTAACAGGAGATACCCCTCTTGGAAATTGTGGCCTTTGAGAAACAGAAAAGTGTTGTTATTGCAGTGAAGATGGTTAATATGGTGTTCTCAGAAAACATTGATTGTGGTCAGTTCTGTAGCCATTAAACCCTAATGTCAAGTAAATGTTCCTGTGGTCTTTTAATCAGTTCTTTTTTCTCCAGAAGAATAACCTTTGATCTCTTACTTTATAGGAAGGAAGCACATGGGACTCAAACTGCACTAAATATGAATGCACAAAGACTGCTGGTGGTGCAATTGTGCTTGGCTCCAGTGTGGTTTGCCCACCCTTTAATGAGACTGAGTGCACAAAGGTTTGTAATCCTATACATATTGTATACAAATGAGGAAATATATGAAATAACATTTTTCTTGAGCATGCAATCTGCTTGTAATTGTTTAATACAGAGAAAATGCCTACATTTAAGTGTTTTCATTAATCTTTTTTTCTGAATTACACCAGACGGCAAATAATATCTTACTTACATAAAGTCTTATTTACATAAATGAAAATGTCGTTATCTGGAGTCCATGAGCTTTCTGGTGCAAATGTGGATGGTTCTGCATGAATGCTTGTGGATCTGCTTCTTTCAATGTAATGAATACATAGAACTGATTCTAATCAGTGGATTAGAATAAACGTGGCTAATGCAAAGGCTCACAGTCTTCAGATTTTGTGACTCGCAGTGTGTCTGTTCAGAAGAAAACCCAATTGAGTTAATTGGGACTTGCTCCAAGATGAATGTGATAAGGATTGCATGTTAAGGATTCTTAACATGAAAGTTATACTGGAGTACCAAAGGTAGAGCTGCCATACATCCAGAATTTCCCAGACATAGCTGGGATTTGCCCGCCAAAAATTGCGTCCAGGTGGAATTTTTGAAAATTGGAAAAAATGTCCGGGAAAACCCAGCTGTTTGGCAACCCATGTCGGAAGTATAGATTTTGTGGCAAATTTCATATATATATATATATATATATATATATATATATATATATTTAAAAAGCTCAAAAACTTTTTGAAATATGACAACCCTACCAAAGACTAGTCGTCCCTGGTTTACAAGAGTCATTCAGACTTATCAAGATGTTCCTTTGGGCACAGTCTGTTTTGAAATATTCTTTTTTTATTTTCCCAGAATGGAGGCACTATAGAGACATATAATGATGGCTGCTGCAGGACGTGTAAGTGGAACAAAAGCTGCATTCAATGCTAGTTGTATGCTAGTTTGGCTTCGGTTTTGGATAGCTGTGTGTGTTTTTCACTCCCTTTAAGTGGGACATGTGGAAATAAAAAGCATGCCATCCCAAATCATGTAATGTATGTGTAGTCTTAACAAATGTCATTGACAAGCCTTGCTTTATATGGCTGCTCACATGGTGATTTTGGTTGTGTTTTTTTTGGTTAAACTTTTTTTCTTCTGGAGTATAACCAAATCTCGCCAAATATAGCAGGGGGTAAAACTAAAAGCTACTTTGTATTTTTAATAAATGAGGTTATATATACATATATTTAGATATAGATATTTGCCTAGATTGTTCCAGAACAATTCATGCACACATGTTTGAAATAAAAGTTCAAAAAAAATGGAGAATTGATTTAAAGCTTAGTGTGATGGTCGTTTTAGGTTCTCCTGTTATGTGTTCTCTAGGAATAAATGTTTTTCGTCTTCAGTCCAAGTCCATATATAACAAGATAATTAAGTGAGCAAAATTATGCATAAAGAATTTTTAAAAAGAGTCAATTTCCCTTGTAAGAAGTTATGTATCAAATTGTAATGTGCAAATGTGAAGCCATTCGCACAAAATATTGTATGGCATATTCCAATTTCAGGATCAAAAAGGTCTCTGTGACATGAATTAGCACATCTGGATATTGAAGGACATTGTACACATGGATTCTCTTTTGACAGTTCCCCCTAGGCTTATTTTGCAGTGACCTAAACATTTCAAAACTTTGATAGCCAGTGGGAACTTAGCAGTGCAATATGACTTTTCACAGGCCTCATTCACACACCACATTAAACCATAGTTCAAAAGCAAACAATGTTTAATGTGAATTTGAAGAATATGAACTGTACCAATGTGAGGAATTGTAGACATTTTAACTGAGAAGGAAGAAAAAACTTTCAACACCTGCATGAGCTCTAGAAAGAATAGAATTGGGGGGATCACAAACAACTCTAAGTGAAGCAATAAAGAAATACAAAGCAAGCTACACAGATTGGTGGTTCCTAACATCTTTACGAAGGGAAAGATGTTTGTTCTTTATATTCCTTGGGAAATCTTTCATGCTGCAGTTCACTAAAGCAGACTGAAATGTAGTCAGCCCAACAGGAGATGCATTTGATGATCTCCTAGAAAACCTGCCTCTAACAATTTGCCAAATGTCTTGGGAACTTCTATTCCATGCAGCTGCCTTTTTGTTTCTTTAGGATGTGGAAAGCACTTCTTGCTTGTGCCTAGAAGCCCCCCCCCCCAATTTTCCTTTGCATATAGGCCACACTCACACCTCTTTTCATTTGAAAATATAATAGCATGTATCTGCATACATGTGTTCAGGGCACCTGGTATCGGCCCTGCATATATAATGACTAAAGCCCTAGATATGGCTTTGGCTAAAGAGATCACTATTTTGAGTGATAGACATGAATGGCCTGCACCTGGCCATGCCCTTAAATAAGCTAGGCATGGGCTGATCACAGCCCCTCTGATTGGCTAAGTGGGCACTGCCCACCTTTACCTAGGAGCCTGACGTGGTTGGAGGTGGGCAGTGCCAGGTGACCATCACTTCCCCTAGCTGTGTCGGAAGATAGTGGCTTCCTCAGTCGCACCATGTGGCAATGGCCGCCCACCTGGAGTTCCAGGTGAGCGAATATTTTGAGTGACAGACAGGAAAAATATTAAGGAGAATAATTCTGCTATGTAGATAACCAACGCTGATTAAGCTCTCGATGAAGCCACATCTTTCTCCTTCTCCATTCACTAAATGAAGCAGACTTACCCTAAGAGTTCAGTGTACATGGCTCAATGTATCTTCAGGGTATTATGAAAACTCTGTAGCTTTTGCATAGTCTGTAGCTTTTCCATAGTCTTAGGAAAGGCATTGTTATACTTCAGAACCATTGGCTGAAATGGCTTCTAAGAACAAAAAATGCAACAAAATTAAATGCTATTTTACATGCTAATAGAGAATGTTTATATATATATATATAAAAACTAAAAGCATGTGCTTTCTTTGGTAAAGCAGTTTAAAAGTCAGCTCCAAGTATAGCTTGCGGCTCCTTGGGTTTTAACGGGAACCAATAATCTTCATTTTAACAGGAGAATGATTAAATGCATGCTAAGTGAGTTCATATATTTAATTCTTACCTTGCCAGAGTCATAAGATGCCCCCTAGAATAATTATTTTTAAATCTCTTGTGTGAACATTGTAGTTTTGTTACCCAGGCAAGTCTTAAAGCACAGGTTGTCAATAATTGAGAAAAATAGGAAGACTTTTTTCCTATTTTTCAAAAAGAAAAAAAAAGAGAAATTACAGTTGGCAGTGTAAGAATTAATACAATGTTATTCTTGTAAAAATATGTTTTTATATTACAAAAAAACTTATGTTCCCAATAATTCTGCCAGGTTCTGGACGGGGTGTATTACCCTTTGCCATTAGCCCCGTAGTCTCTACTGATAGTATTAATTGTGAACCAGGTATTACTATTTTTAATAATGTATTTTCTTTCCTTTAAAAATTGTTAAAATGTTAATATTCTTTATAGAGATGTTGTCGATATGCTTCTGTGACTCAGTGTTTCCAGTATTTATTAGATGACATTACACACCTTACTTAGTTCATTGCTTATCGCTTTGCAGAATCAGAATATTTGGGCCATTTTTTTTAAAAGAGAAAATTGCTGAGGCTTTTTCTTTCCTAATTAAAGAGCCACGTTGCAGTGATGGCTGTCACAGTGCTGTACTAGGAAACAATTAAGTTGTGACTGAGGGAAAGATGGTGCCCTTATTTGTGTTGTGAGGTGGTGGATGCGGGGGCATTTGTGATATAGACACATGCATCTATTGGCTGTGTTCACAAAAGGAGGTATATCATAGAGCTGTCTTTTAACATTGAAATAATGCTTCAATTCCCATGACTGATGGAAGCTCCATGATTGTATTGGCACTCCTGTGTAGATTTAGCTGAGAAGATTTGTGTGAACCAGACCTTCTTTAAGTTAGATTTACTGCATCTGGTGCTGTCTGGCTTTCCTTCTTTATTTTTGTAATGTGCATTCAATTTTCATTAGCTTGAGCATCAAGTACTAAATGGCAGCCACATTTTTATCCTTGAATCCTCTCAACATATGCAGTGAACATGGGGGTGTTAACAATGAATTAAAAACCTATTTGGAAAAATTTGTGACATATATTATGCTTCATCTCTTCCACACAAAACGGATTCTATCAGGAATGTTCCTGCATCACAAACTAATACTGAAGAATTTACTCTTAAGTTAACCCTTAACAAATGCTCATTAAAAGGCCATTGTCCATAGAACCATGAGATAGATTTTAGAAATGCAATATGGCTCCTGAGTTCTCATTTTTGAAACCAGTCCTAGAATCACCTAATGAGAGGCTCCCAGAACTTCTGGACTGATATCTAAGCATAAGGATGGCAGGTTGGTGGGAAGGATGACCTGCTCTGGAGCATGTTCAAAAGCACCAACACAAACCAAAAGGGCTCTTTGAATCATGGCCTAATGAATGTTATTTTGAAAATTATATTCCTGGTTTAGCAAATATATATGAGTAAATGGCAGGTTATTTTATTTTCCATTAGGCAAACGAGATGAAAAGATTTGCCAAAAAGTGACCGTCAGAACAACTATAAGGAAACATGATTGCATAAGTCGGAGCCCTGTAAGTACAAGTGCCTAAAAGGGGGTATTGGGTTGTTTTAATTTTGAATGTGTATTTTGTGGTTTTATATTTTGATTTTATTCTGTGAACTGCCCTGAGACCTCCAGGTGTAGGGTGGTATATAAATAATAATAATAATAATAATAATAATAATAATAATAATAATGGTTACTTCCTTCCAGTCAGTGTGGGTAATAAAACAAGCCAACCATTAAAACACTCATGGGTAGTGTGCAAAATAAAGACACACCCACACCTACAGACCTAAATAGGATCCACAACTGCCCTAACATCTGGGAAATATCTCACCCTGGCAATGTCCTCCTACTCATACATGCATTTACAGTTTAATTGCCTCTTCCCTGAGAGAAATGCTGAGCTCTTTTGTTCAGACTCCAGATAAACTGTACACAACGTAATTGCTGACACCAGGCAAAAGCACTGATGTCTGTCATTAAATGTCCTCCTACTCTAAACGAAGTGTGCCAATATATAACAGATGCACATAATGTGCTTTAAAAACAAACCCTCCCCCTTTGTCTTCTCACGACGGGTATGCCTTTGATGTCATACAGAATAAAATCTCTTTAAGAGATCAAGATATAATACCTCTGTTTTGTGTGGTACCAGATATCAGATAATATATTTCCATGTAAGTATATACAATAAATCATTTACTGTAATGTCTCACAAAACAGAGGTATTACATCTTCACACCCTTAAGGGGGGGTTCATTTCTATATGTATATATTAATTACAATGTTTTTGAAGTATAGTTGATATACTGAGGTTATAGAGGTACATTTGCAGTTGCAGCTTAACCAATACAAAGGTTACAGTTGGGCTGAATTCATTTTTCAAGTTAGATGAGTTAATTTTTACAGATAAATGAAACTATCGGAGCAGGGTGCATATTTTTATGGCAAATTTGGCATGTGAGGCGAGTTCTTTAAGCTCTTCTTTCTTCCGCATCTCCTGCGAATGGATGCATCTCCGTGGTTGGCTTGAACAAATGCTTTAGATAAATGTTCTGGGAGGTGAATGGAGACAATACCCTGTCAGGTTCCTGAACAGAGACCTGCTGGGCACAAATCACCTTCTCTTTCTCATTTGTGTTTGCCTTAGATTGGAGGCACAACAGATGTTTGCTTGAGGGCACATGTGTACTTGTAAGGAGTTGGACTCTGAGCCTCTTACACTTTAGTTGAGGGATTTATTCCAACTCTACAATTCTGTGTGCCTACCTTTTCTGTGAAGTGAGAAGTGGGGATTGTAACTTCCCCATTCAGCTCTGAAAACAGCCTGTAGCAACCAGGGTTAACTAGTTACCTACAGATAATGTTCTCTTTTGGGGAAGCAGCCCTGTGAAGTCATTAGATGAGGTGTGCACAAAGTGGACATTCACAAAAAATATTTTTTTTAAAAAATTACTTCCTTCCTGCTCACCCCAAAACATCAAGTAACGGATGATTTCTTGCTTCTTTCTGTCTCTCTTAACAGATTAATGTGGCTTCTTGTGATGGAAAATGTCCATCTGCCACAATTTTTAATATCAACATTAATAGCCATTTAAGATTCTGTAAGTGCTGTCGTGAAAACGGAGTGCAGAATCTCACCGTGCCACTCTACTGCTCAGGAAATGGCACTGAAATCTTGTATGTCATCCAGGAGCCCACAGACTGTTCATGCCAGTGGAATTAAGATTGTCTGGAATCTTACGGAAGACCATAACCAAACAGGCTATTGTATGTTTATTATTGTATTCAGATTTAATAAATATCTTATTAATATATATACATATTTTTCATGTTTCATAAGTATATTAAAATTGATAGTATTCAGTGTTTTAATGCTACAGTAAAATTGTACATGTTAACATATATGCAAGAATTAGTTCATTTTAGTCATCGACTTAACTTCATTTAGATGTGTGAATTAATCAGTTCATGATAAACAATGCTAATCACAAACATGTCCCTAATGATAACTGGAAACATTTTGTAGCTTATTAGCATGTCTATTGGTATCACTCATTTATACTTGCAATTATTGTAAACGTTACACTGCAGTAAAATGTTTGCAATAAATTACTGGCAAAATGGTATTCCTTGTTTCAGTTGTGTCTTTCTGTTTGTTTTCTATCTTCCAGCACACTTTACATTTTTTGTGTTCCTTTTGAACATCCCCAGAATCTTGTGGCTACTGTTAAAGTGTATCTGAAAACTACTAACTGCTGACATGATTTGATATTTACGGGGTTTAAAAAAGAGCTACAGGTGTTTGTGATATGTCCCTTGGATTAAAAGGTGATACATATGCATACTTCTGTTAAAGAAGAAAATGCACCTTTACTTTGGGAGGACTGCTATTATTATTTAAACAATTTAAAGATATTATATTACTATTTTGATGAAAATATTTGATAACTTTTTGTTATAAATATATGTGATTGTTCTGCAATAAAGACTACAGCTTTGGAATAACCTGTATATTGCCTGATACTTTGACAAATAGTATCAGGAGAATTTAAAAATGTGCATTACAATGAAAGTCAAAGAGCATAGTTACTTTTGGAGTTAGTGCCTTATGTAGAATCTGGAAGCTCCTCACTCTGTATTAAAACCAATCTGAGGATTTCAAACAAGCACCTCATCATATTAAATCTTAGTGCAGTCATGAGAAAGAGGTGTTCCACATCCGATGATGCATATTAGATTTGGGTTAGAGCAAATTGAGATAAACACATGTGAAACTCTGGACTGTGCAAAACTATTTACAGATACAAATCTGCTGATCTAAGCACATCTTGAGAACCATGGGGCATTATTGAATTGTTGACCTACCTGCAACTTCTGAATACCGTGCTTTTGTTACATATCCTATTAAGTAAATAAATATATTTTAAAAGACACATTACTATGAATTATTCCACTGTGTTTGTGTGTATGAGAGAGAGACTGAGAGACAGAGCTAGAGTGGGAAGAAGGAGGTGCTTTGCAGCCCTGCAGTATGCAAACTCTGACTTTTGGCTCTGACTCTGCTCAAAGCTCCCAACAGAAAAAAATGTTCCCCATTCCTGGTGTAACCTGTAGCTTGCCCCCTGGTTTTACTTTGTGAATATTTTTAATTAACTCACAATGTTCACTAGAAGCAGTGGAAAACAAAAATATTTTTATTTAAGGAGTATCTCCTTAATTAAGATAAAAAAAATGCACCACCCAAGCAAAAATAAGTTGCTTTGTTTTTAAAGGAGTATTTATGCTGATTATTGAAGACTGGCTCTCACTTAAAGTTGACCCTTGGCAAAAGTTATAATGTATCTGTTTCGCACTCTAGATGATCAGTGAACGTGACCTCCATTATATGGAGGAAAGTACTGTTGCACAAGAAAGCCGTATCTATGCTTATCTTCCTTTAAAAACTTACTTATACGCTGTGTCATCAGTATTACACCAATCACCTAATACGGCCGTGGCCCCAATGCAGGAAATCCTACAAATATACGCAGATACAATATTACTTCCTGCAACATAAACACAGTTTTGGATATATCTGAATTGTATGCAACAAATTGAGACCAAATGTTAAATAATTGCACTGAAATGTATTGAAACAGCAACATAGTTTTTTTTTATTTCTACAGTAAAGCAGAGTTTGTTTCAGGTGCAGGGAGCTGTTTGATATTAAGACATTGTATCACATTTACTTTGTCATTTTTCTTAAAACTTAGGAACATAAGAAAATCCCAGCCAGATAACACCGGAAGCTCATTTAGTTCAACTCTAGATGAATTATGAACAAGTTAAAAGGGACAGGGACTCCACTTTCTACATCTCCATTCAGAGAGCTTTCAATTCATTCCTATTTGCTTCCTGTTCCTTAACCAGTTACTGACCTGTCCTCTTATGCTAATAATAATAAGAAGAGTTTGGATTTGATATCCCGCTTTATCACTACCCGAAGGAGTCTCAAAGCGGCTAACATTCTCCTTTCCCTTCCTCCCTCACAACAAACACTCTGTGGGGTGAATGGGGCTGAGAGACTTCAAAGAAGTGTGACTAGCCCAAGGTCACCCAGCAGCTGCATGTGGAGAAGCGGAGACGTGAACCCAGTTCACCAGATTACGAGACTACGTCTCTTAACCACTACACCACACTGGCTCTCTATGCTAAGCTTTAGAAGTCTTTGCTGAGACTTCATCAGAAGTTTTTTTTAAAAGCCCAAGAGCACCATGCCAGCTAGATAATCTCTTTCTATGCTCCTTGACACATTCAAAGAAATCTAAAAGGTTAGTGAGGGGACTTAACTGCACAAATCATGCTAGTTCTGCTTCAGCAAGTCTTACATGATTTCCGCCAGTTTTCCAAGGACAAACTGACTTGTTATTTCCTGGATCTCCACTGGCTCTCTTTTTTAAAAATTGTGTTAAATGTGGCAACTGATTTTAAGGCCGAGTTGCATAATTTTGTCATTAGACCGGCAATTTCACATCTGAGTTATTTAAGAACTCTCAGGTGGATGCTCTATCCAGAACTGTAGTTAATTTGTCAACTGGGTCTAGAATTTCAACTGTCACCACCGTGATTTGCTTTATCTCCATATTTTAAAACAGAAGAGTTATCAGATTTTGGAATGATCTACATAGGTAATTTCAAAACATTGCAGGAGGCTACAAGAGGTTTATAAATGTAGTTTTTAATGTGTAAGTATCCCCTCTTAGTTTACCCCTTTCCTTTGGGATGTTCAGTGTTTTGATAAAAGCTTAGACTAGATTTGGAAACCTAACAAGAGCCCTGCCAGATCAGGTCTACCTACCCGGCACTCTATTCTCATAGAGATCAACCAGATCCCTTTGGGGAGTCCACAAGCAGCATGAGTGAAACAGCACTGCAATTCCCAGTAACTGCTAGTTCAAAGCACATGACAGAGGTGGCAGAACACATCCATCTGGGTATGAAGGCCAGTATAGAAATGTAATAAATAATAAAATAGCTCGGTCTGTAGAGCATGAGACCCTTAATCTCCGGGTCATAGGTTTGAGCTCCATTTTGAGCAAAAAAATTAAAATAAATAAATAAATCCTCCACTGCAGTGAGTTAGACTAGAATGACCCTTGTTGTCCCTCCCAACTCTACAATTCTATTTTTCTAATACCCCACCTTTCCCCCTGAAACGACTTTGGGCTAGTTCAGATGCTCTAGGGTTGGGCTTTTCGTGGAGATTGGATAAACCTTTGGTCAACTCAGTTTGAATCCTTGAGTGATGACAGCATGCCATTTTCACTGTCCTTTTCAGTGTGAGGCCGTAATGTCCATGAACACCTGCCCACAAAAATGGAAACAATTTTCTTACGGGGTGATCTGGAGCTTTAGGAATCTGGTGAATGAAACTATATAATTGGTCAGTTTGATTAAATTGGGGGGGATTTTTTTTTATTTTTTTTTGTTTTTTTACAGAAGTCATGCAAATCCAACCCTCCTCTCCCTGCCCTTCAGGTATTCCTCCTCTGAAGAGAAATGGATTTCAAGCTTCCATTTCGTTTTCACAGTAACCCTTGAGCCATTGTGTGCCTTGTGGGTCCTCCAGTCTTAAGGCTTTGCTGGGTCGTCTGCACTGTTATTAATGCAAATCTCCTGAATCTTAAAAAACACACACAACCCAATCCTAACCGCCCCATCTCCCCAAAACAGAATTTCCCCCCTTCTCTAAAAATAAGCTGAGCGTTTATAGCTATCAGGATTTGTCTAATTCCAAATGCAGTTTGGAGCTCAGGATTCAAATTGGATTCTTAAGGCAAAGTTTTTTAAAGGGGGGTGGGGGTGGGAGCGCTCGTTCCTATGGACCTCAGAACGAAGGTGTCAAAGCCTCCCCCTGCTGCCTCGCCTTCCTTTCCTCCCCTCCTCAAGTTTCCATGGAGACCTCACTTACCCCCAGCTGCAGCCTAAAGAAGGGAAAAAGGCGAGACTCGCCAGAAGTAATTGGACACGGGGACCAGAAAGCGCGCGCGCCAAGGAAGAGCTGGCCACGCAGGAGAAGACGGCGGCTGCTAGCCGAAGGCGGCCTTCCCTTTGCCAGCAGGTGGGTTCTGCGCAGCTGGGGAGAGGGAGCGCGAAGATTTGAAAAGGGCGCTGGGGAAGAATGGGAGGGATGTTTCTTTCGCACGTGCGTTTGGGGGCTTCCTTCCCCACCTCCCTCTTAGTGCGTAAAAGCGCATGTGAGAACTAAATGGACTGGACGACAGACTATTCTAAACACATTCCCCGCTCCCCTTCTCGCGGTAAGGCAGGAATATTGCTTCTTTTTGCTGGCAAGTGTGTATAACTGAAAGCTTAGCATCATGGGCGTAGTCAAAGGGCGGGCGGGGTGGCAGCTTCCCCCCAAAATCAATACAAATCTGAGGTCCTACCCCTCCTAACAGAAGCCTCCCCCCCCAAAAAAAAATCCTGGCCACGCCTATGCTTAGCTAATAACAATGCAGTAGATGAAAAAAAGCAATGCAGCAAGTGGATGCTGCTATATTAATTATCTTATTTTTCTACATTTATGCAACCATAATTTAGCCATTGGGATTCAGACACAAACCAAAATCTGAGAGCCAAAGCAATCCCGCTCTATGGACAAAGCGGTTTGCTTACTGATTGTTATACAGTGCGCATTTCAGGTAAGACATTGTGAGTTCTGTTTATCTAGGAATATTTGTCATGTTTGCATAAAGTGAGCTATTCTTTGATGTTTCAATTACAATAACAAATTGCTTCGTGAATTACAACAAACTATGGTTTGATTTGTTAAACTGCACACATAAAGGGAAAGCTAAGGAGAATTTAAAGATTTTCTGAATGCAGACATTGTCTGCATTATCCCCATCTAAGCTTCACAGCAAACCATTTGGCAAACCTAGCAGTTCGAAAGCATGTCAAAGTGCAAGTAGATAAATAGATACCGCTCCAACGGGAAGGTAAACGGCGTTTCCGTGCACTGCTCTGGTTCACCAGAAGTGGCTTAGTCATGCTGGCCGCATGACCCGGAAGCTGTATGCCAGCTCCCTTGGCCAATAAAGCGAGATGAGCGCCGCAACCCCAGAGTCTGTCACGACTGGATTTAATGGTCAGGGGTCTCTTTACCTTTATCCTTTTAAAGCAACTCAAAAAGGTCACCATGTGCACTCATGTAAGATCTCCTTGCTTCTGGGATGATGTTGTGAGCATGCAGATATAAGTCCCACGATGTGCCATTTTCAGGGTGCCCAGTGTCTATACTAAATGCTCACGAATGTTTGAAGGTTGTGTATCCCCAAAGATCCTTGCAGATTTGCACATGCCCAGAAGCTTAGTTTACTTTCCTAGTCAAAGAAGAACCTTTTGGTAAGATGGCAGTTTAAAGTAGCTGAGCATTGCAATCTAGATAAGTTCATAATATGAAGTTAGGTAGATATGAGCTTTGATGACTGCTAAGTGATATGTAGCAACAATATATTATTTTCCCTCCAAATATGCACTTGATTATCGTTTGACATATACTGCATCTTTGCGTTGCAGATATCTGGTGGCCTGAAGTGTGGTCAAGTAAAGAAGCCATCTAGAGCTGTTTTCTTGGAGTGGTCTGAGTTTCCGAAAGGGAGGAATCCAGATTTTTATGTTGTAACATATCACCTCACTGATGACTTGGCTCAAAAAGTAGGCTGTATGCTTCGCATCACATGCTTTAAGCAGTTACACTAATTTGATTTGATTGCAGGATTTGGTTGAACATGATTGCTTAAAAAAATAATGTTGGCAAGGGTGTTTTGGTTGTCTAAAGAAAGTTTAAGAGAAAATGGTTAACCTTTGAAAATAAAATTTATGTAATTCTATGGGTTTGAAAAAAGGAAGTCTAAAAAGGGAAGATGTTATAAGGACCCTTCCAATCCACATGGTATTAGGGAATCTGACCTTTATTTCTCCTGAATGTAATAGTCAATGAGTCTGTTGCTGCACTTGCTGGACTCCTTTAGTTAGCTCTTTTAGTTATAGACCATTCCAATAGAAATGCCATTTGAATGATTATAACCTGGGTGCTTGTGATAAACATCAAAACCATAAAAGAAATTGAAACTACAATAAAAACAAAAACCCGTCAGCAAAACAGAAAGCCTATACAGTGGTACCTCGGGTTACAGATGCTTCAGGTTACAGACGCTTCAGGTTACAGACTCCGCTAACCCAGAAATAGTACCTCAGGTTAAGAACTTTGCTTCAGGATGAGAACATAAATCGCGCACCAGCAGCGTGACGGCAGCAGGAAGCCCCATTTACTAAAGTGGTCCCTCAGGTTAGAACAGGTTGAGAACAGGTTGAGAATGGACCTCCAGAACGAATTAAGTTCTTAACCCAAGGTACCACTGTAATAATATAGGCAAAAGGGAGGAAGCATTGTTGCAGAAAGATTACAGGGTGGGAGGCATATATTCATGGAAAGGCATGCCAGAATTTGAGAGCTGCAATAGAAAACGACCATTTTCTCATGGAAGCTGGTACTTGAGGGAGGGGAGGATGAGATGCTCTTTAATTAATACTGTATTTAGAACTACTGCCTCAGATACAGTGCAATATTAATTCTTAAAATAAAAAAAACCAAAATAGCACTCTTTTAAATTGCAGAATGTGAAAAGTGTTTCCACAACTCAACTAAAAGCACAAAATGTTACAATTCTGCTTGAAGAAGGGAAGAAATATGATGTGATGGTGCAGTCACTGAAGAATGGGAAAATTCTACATGCACAATCATTCAAGACATGTAAGTACAGGCAGCCCCCTGTTTATGCAGGGGTTACATTCCGAGACACCACACACTTTGGTGAAATCGCATATAATTGAAACACATTGAAAAAGCCTGCAAACAGCCTTCTCCACCCTTTTAGTGATGTTTTAGTGACATCTTTATGCTGTTTCTGGGTCACTTCCGGGTTTGGTCTGATGCTCGTATACATGGTCGCACACATATTGGACGTGCCTAACTGGGGGGGCGGCTGTACAACAATGTAGGACTTACTTTTAACATAATCACAGACTAAGATGGAAAAGGTATATGATTACATTTAATAGTTTATAATAGCCAAGTTGATATTGAACAGAAACAGTCTCTCACACACACCAATCTATTACTTTGGAAATTTTATTTTTTTAAATTGTGTGAATATTTCCCCGCTATCAATCTGATGAAATTTTCTAATTTGGTTTGCAGGTGGAATTTCAGACATTGTCAAAACACACGTGACAAGTACTAGTGCATTGTTTAGCTGGAATATTCTAGCTAACGATTTTTCTGTTGAAATTTCATGTAATAACATTTCTCGGATGTTTAAGCATAATGAGGTCTTCTATGAATGGACAGATCTGAGACCTGCAACTTTGTACACTTTTAGTTTTAAATTTAAACAGCTTCACTTGGATTTTGTTAATGTGTCTCAGATGCTGGATGTTCACATTGAAACAGGTGTGTACTTCAAATTTTGTATTTTGCTATTCCTGGTCTAAAAGCATCTAATATACTGAATTTAGAAATGACCAGTGCCTGGATGGGGGAGTGTCTGGTAACTCCATGTAGGCTGTTTGTAATTTATACAAAGGAGTAGAATACAGGTATAACCAGGGCTTTTCGCCAGCTGGAACTTGCTGGAACTCAGTTCCGGCACCTCTCAGGTGGGTGCCATTGCCATTCTAAGAGAATGAGGGAGGTGTTCATTGTGAGTTCTGGCACCTCTTTTTCTAGAAAAATGGCACTGGATCTAACCAATTAAAATATGAGTGAAACCAGGCTGTCACTGCATGCTTATGAACCTATGAATCACTGAAGTTAGAAGATGGCAGTGCCCCATAGGTTCATCTAGTGACAATCCACACTTCCATCACCTGGTTCTGGTCCTTGACATCTGCCCCACCCTCCCACCACAGCCTATCCCACATTGTTCCAGAGAGGCCTTAGTTGTCTGAAAGTGGAAGGAGGTAACGGGAAACTTTCCCCCCTGAACTTCCTTAAGTTAACTTAACGTTTTACTAATACAATACAGTATAAATATGCCCATTAACTGACATAGTGCTATTCATGGTGTCAATCTACAAACTGTGATGTGAATACAGCATTGTTATTCCACTACAACTCAAGCAGACTTTTAAGAGCATCCTTTATGAGACTTGTATAAAACTATGATGATTTAATTTGTTTTAGAAAAAATAGTGGGTGTGGTAGGTATGCTTAATTTAACTGCCATCATATAGGAAAATAGATTTATTTAGTCATGTGTGCATGTGTGTTGAGAAATGATTTTGGAATACTGGAATTATATGTCCATTTTAGGTTTGTGTTCAGATGGTTGGACAGCTTTCAAGCATGGCTGCTATAAAGTAAGTAAAGAAAGCAAGCCTTGGAGTGTGGCACAACAGAGCTGTGAATTATTTTCAAGTGGGGCACGTCTTGTTGATATAAAGAATAAAGAAGAACATGCATTTCTTACTTCTTATCTGCGGTCATTCAGTCATGTAATCATGCTATGGACAGGTCTCAATGACATCAAGGTCAGTATGCTAAATCTGAGGTTAGTATGTTAGATCCAGCCCTGCTCAGTCATTTCTACTTTTTACATGCATTTCTAGTTGGAGCCCTTGCAGCTGGTAGAACTTAAAAAGGTAAAGGGACCCCTGACCATTAAGTCAAGTCACCGACGACTCTGGGGTTACGGCGCCCATCTCGCTTTACTCGCCGAGGGAGCTGGCATTTGTCCACAGACAGCTTCCAGGTCATGTGGCCAGCATGACTAAGTCACTTCTGGCGAACCAGAGCAGCACACGGAAATGCCGTTTACCTTCCTGCCAGAGCGGTGCCTATTTATCTACTTGCACTTTGAAGTGCTTTCAAACTGCTAGATTGGAAACAATGGGCGCTCACCCTGTCGCGGGGATTCAAACCGCCGACCTTCTGATCGGCAAGCCCAAGAGGCTCAGTGGTTTAGACCACAGCACCACCTTGACTCAAATTGCCCTGACATAGCAAGGAAAGTATCTGTGGTTTTTGAGGGGAGACTTATATAATCAAGCACTGCTTCCAAGGATGGAATGGCAGCTTTATTTTAATTAATTAAGTTACAATGCACTTTTAATTCACTTGAATCTCTCAAGTGGAGGACAAGAATAAAAAAATAGCCAAATTCAACAACTGATCTCATATAGTAGGAGGAAAAAACCCAACAATTCCCAGTATACTAGAAGGTCAAATGCCTGCCTAAAAAGAAACATGTTTTGACAGCCTGCCTAATGAACTTGCTCAAAAGGAACAAGGCATGGCACTTGTTTGAAGTATATCAGGTGTATTGTGGAATGCAGTTATCTAAAACAAGGAGGAATTTATTACAGTAATTTTGATTCTTGCAGGAAGAAGGACATCTCTCATGGACAGATGACTCCCCATATTTTGGACAATCTGAGTTCTCTTCTCTGCCAATGATCCCAGAAAATGAAACTGATTGTTATGCATTTCAGCGAAATTCTAGTGGTCCAAATTACTTTTTCATGCCTTTCTTCTGCTATATCCCATTGCCCTATATTTGCAAATATGAATGTAATTATTTTATTACTGCTATCAAACATTTTATTAAAAGATACTTTTAATGAAGAATAATTTAAATTTTATGATCAAAAATGGCATTTGGATTTAAAGTTTTAAAAATTGTTCTTTTCAGTGTCCTCTGTTCCTGAAAACTTCACATTTAAGGTGCAGGATTTTGGCACAGATGAAGCAGCACTTTTTTGGAGCAGTTTGATTGGCTGGTTTACTTCAGACTTTCAGCTCAGTATTAAATACTACTTTGAACTTTCAGAACAACATTCTGAAACTTTTACTCTAAATTCAACGCAAACAAAAATTTTGAAATTGTGCCCTGGTCGTTTGTATAATTTTTTATTATCAGCAAGAAGCCCTGAAGGGGCACATATTAGCTTACACCCAGTGAGGATGCTAGAGACAAGTAAGTTGCATTACAATAAAATATGATATTAATGTAGCACATTTTTAATATATGTCATCCATGGAAAAATAATATATTGTGTTTTATCATGATCTTTAAATCTCTGCATAAAAAAATCAGAATCAAATGTTGGTTGGAACAGACCCACTTAAATCAATGGGATTTAAGAGTTAGTTATGAGTAGGGATGGAAAGACCTTCCAATTTTGGTTCTTTCAGTTTCTCATTTTTGAAATCTCACAGTTCAGTTCTCCACATTTCTGTAGCAATTTAAGTTTTTTTAAAAAAATCTTCATACTAATTCTCCAGAATTTTTGTGTGACTTCCCCGCCAAACCTCCAATTTTTCTATTCAGCTTTAACAAATATACACATTTTTGCAAGTATTTTCTCCTATTCGCCTATTCACAGAGAAGGAAATGTATGTGCTTTCCTCCAACACTGAGCACCACTAAATTGATGAAAACTGGGCCAAAAGTGTATGTGGGAGAAAATATCATAAGTTAAAAAATAATACAGTATAGGGAGATAGAGATTTGAAGACTTTAAATCTAAAAAATATTTAATAAACAACAACAACGTAGTTGAGTCCAGCCCATAGACTGTAAATATTTTATTTATTGCACCTTTGTCTAAAAGTATTTGTACCAACAGCTACATTTATATCAGAATTCTGTTTTCCCATCTTTTGATCATTAGGGCCATTACATTTACTCAATGTAAAGGCAACGCGAGTGACATCATCAGAAATAGTTTTGCAATGGGATTATCCAATGAGCCCATGTAATGCATCCTTTCATAACTACCTAATTAGCATCTTAGAGAGTGGAACAACAAGGTGGGAAGCCATTCCATTTGGAAAAAGTAACACTTCTGCTGTAATTGGAAATCTCAAGCCATACCATCAGTATCAGCTACAGATTCAAAGTGTAGCTGAAAAGGGAACTCTAAGCTGCTACGAGGATCCTATGTTAATAGTAACAGGTACATAATTTTTATTTTATAAACAATGTACATAATTACTTTTAACTGGTAGTAATTTAGGATATATGTCCTAGGACTCCTAAACAAAAGGAATAAGTGTGGAAGATGATAGCATCTACATATAAGTTCAACATGCAGTTAATTATTTATTTCACAAAATTTATACACCACTTGCTTGTAAGAAAAACAACAACCTCAAACCCTCATTCTTAAGCAATCTTATTTTCATTCACTCCCCCCTCTCCCTGCAGTCCCTTATGGTGCCAGATGTTTGCTCCTGGGTTGTGAAGGAGATGGAACTGTAGGGGAAGGGGAAATTAGTAAGAACGTCTCCTCCTTTTCTGCTAAAATTTAAAATGTTTATCCAAGTTGTTAGAGAACATGTGTTACAATTTATGCAATTCTCCCATTTTAGTGATGAAGGAATGTCAATATTCTAAAATAATTCTAAAATAATATTCTAAAATAATTATTTTTGTGAAGCTATGACTGAAACAATGAAACAGTGACTGCATGCATCCTTCTCAGCTGAGAACTGAGTTTTAGAAGGAGAGCTAATCAACTAGGAATAATTTTGTCTATCTGATATGCACTGTAGGTATCATTTTCTTTGTTTAGGTGTCAGCCCACCTATGAATGTATTCATCTATCCAGAAGATATAGGAGAGGACCATGTAATTATCTACTGGAAACTGCCACAAGAGGGCCAGGAATCCTATATCCAAGCAAGACCATCTGCAGTTGAGGATAAAAACATGGTGTTCTTAGTAAACAATACAGAGAGTTTTAAAATTGAACTCCTAATACCTGGAATGACTTATGAAATAGGAGTGGCTACAGTAACAAATGGAAACAAGAGTGATCTAAATAGCATTCAATGCACTCTTAGTAAGATGTTTTAAGACTTTTTTTTGGGGGGGAGAAACATTGTTATTAGGGGACACACACACACACACACACACACACACACCTTAAATGCTTCTATATCAGTTGTGCCATTGCAGACACATGTCTACTCAAAAGTAAGTCCTGTTGAGTTAAATGGGACTCATTCATAGTGGGTATAGGAATGCAGCCTAAAAGAAGTATACTTAGTAGTAGTAGTTGCTGTAATCCAGTATGGAAGTTTATCAGTTGGATCAGGATTAAAGCCTGTGAAGGAAAGTCTTATGATGAGAGCTAACATTATGCTAGCAGGACTTCTCCTCCCTCCCTTCTCCCTGCAGTCCCAGTACCCCAACCTTCAAAAGCAGATAGATTATGGGAGTGGAAGAGAGGAAGGGAAAGTCTTATTTGTGTGAATGGAAATCCATTGCACAAGTAGGTTGCTGTAATATGAAGTAGATGATAGAAACAGAATTTATTTCAAAGCACGCTAACACAATATTTTGGAATTGTTGCCTTGTGGAAATGAAACATTACTTTCATTGCCAACCATCAACTGGCTTGATTGAGAATGAGAGCACCGTGGTTCCCCCCCCCCACTCAAAATAATGACATGTGGCCTGAGAGCAAGAGAATGTGTATGGTAATGTTTTTCAAAAGTCATTTTAGAACGAATACCTATAATTCACTTCAAATACGTATAAGGTTGTGCAGAAAAGATAGTATTCTAAAACAGTAGGCAACACACGAAATATGAACACTACATAGTTTGTCAAAGTGGCATGACTATTTCCATTGTTTCATAAATTTTATTTTTTTAGTTCAGTAGTTGATACCCATATTTTGATGAGATGGCGTAGATGTGAGAAAGTTCAGCTGGAACATTAAATCAGGCCTTAGGCCAGTTAATCAGGAGTTGATTACTCTTCTGAACAGCTTGGATTGTCAAAGCATTAAACCCTCTTGATGCTTCCATTGAAATGAACTGTATTTGTGTTGACCACTATAGCACCACTATAAAATCCATTGTTTGCCAACAATATTGTATCTGACAATCCTTACTTTATAGTCCCCTGCATTAAAAACATGTGGTCTACATTTACTGTTCTAATTTACAGCTGCTTATAAAACATGTTTGATCTGATCCCTCCTTCTGTTGTCACTCTAGAACCCAAACCAGTACAGATTGTCATCCCCTATGAAGTTCAAAGTCATTCTGTGGTTTTATTTGTTCAAATGCCTGCTGTTGGAGTCTTTGATGGCTTACACGTCATGAGTAAAAGAGGCCCTAATGCAACTACAACTTTGTCAACTGATGGGAAAGTAACTATAGAGAATTTAATCCCGGGCACGGAATATGATTTTTTTGTTTCCACTACAAGTGGATCTATGTTAAGTTCTGTATACCACCTGCCAGCTATAAGAACATGTAAGTTATTTAAGGTTATGTGATGACATCCTCTTCCTTCAATATGAAATCTTGCTGTAATTTGTCTAGTCCATATATTGTTTTCATAACTATATGTGGAAGTATTTGTCAGGGCTATTTCTGATTAACTTATGTTGATAGTTGTGGACTCATGTTGGCATTGCTGATTTATTAGCATCTTAATGTTTTTATTGATGACATAATATATTGTCTATAAAATTATAGGTTGTATCCAACACTGCAGTTCTGTTCATGCAGCAGACATCATGGTGCACAATGGGATTTCCATTACTTCTCTGCCCTACAGCCCTGCATCTCAAAAGCATATATTTGGTTTACACCAGGAAAGAAAAGGAAGGGGGAGTCCCATTGCATGCATGGAAATCTACTTGACTTATTATATTATATCATAATTTTTTAACTTCTCGGTAACTTCGTAGTTCAAAATATTCAGCCTAAGGCTGTGCATGTTTTCTTGGATGTAAATTGCAGTGGAATTCACTCCCTAACAAGTATGCATAGGATTGCAGTCTTGGATGATATAAACAGTATCAGTGTTTGTGATGCAGCATTTGAGACCACAGATTCTAATGCACATTAGCATTTCTCTGTGTACAGTAATATTGAGGGCTCAGATGGTTCTACCAATAACTGCAATCAATGTTTATAGGGGAATGGTTAGATGCTGAGTCAAAGTATATGAACCTTAATATTTTTTTTTGTATGTTCATGTAGTCCTGCTTCAGTACAGAGAACAGCGGGAAAGAGTAACCTGTCGATTTCATGACTGTTCATCAATCTCCTTTTTAGTTGCATATTTCCCCACCTTCTTGTATGCATATTTTTAGCACTGAAATAAATGGAAGTGGGTTACACTTTAAGCAAATAGTAAAAGTGTAGCCGGAAACATGACATTTTTAACATAGTATCTTTCTGGTATTTAGATGTGCAATACTAGAATCTATTACTTCATTTTCCCACAAGAAGGGAAAACCTCTTCAAGGAAATGGAGAGGTTTATCACCATCTGATTCTATGTTTTGGCATTTGCTATGCCTTCACTGCAGCTCATCTCTTCCTAAAATAGTAGGAGTTTGGAGTTGCAGTAGGATGTTGTGTAACAAGAATTAACTTTTCAAAGAGAATGGGAAGGACACAGATTCAGAAGGAATGGGCTGTAGAGGTAGGGAAATGTAGACAAGAGTCTTCAGGATTTGTTATATGGAATTCCACAAATTATGGAGGACTGAATTATCCAGTGGGGAAACCCCCCCCCCAAAGATGAGAATGGATGGAAATACAGTATTTCATCTGAGCAATTAGCCTAGGGCCTACAGAAAGACACAGATAGGAAAGCAAATTGGGTTGTATCCAGTGGAGTCATCTTATTAGTATAAGGAATTCTTTCTGCACAATGTTTTTCTTCCTCCTCTCCCTGTGTGCCCCTTCCAATTCTGCTCTAGAAAAGATTGGGGGGGACATGGTGTGCACAGGGCGAGAAGAAGTTCCATTGCACAAACTGCTGACTAATTATTGGATACAATCCATAGTCTCTAAAGCAGGAATGGCTACCTGTGTGTGTTTACCTCTTAAGCTCTAGAAGGTCCTTGATGTCTCTACCCAAATTTACTGACACTGTGGTAAAAATTGAGTTGTTTTTGGCCCTAAACAAGTATTTGGGAAAACAGAATTTGGCCATACGTACCTGCTCTAGTGTATAAAGATAATGTGTGTGTGTGTCTTTCTGACATTCAAAACATTTATAAGCTTCTTTATTGCAGAACTACTTTTGAAAATAAATGATAACTCATAAGCTGAAGTAAATTGAGTGCTGGGGTTGAACATAGTTGATGAAAGGTCTCTGCTGGTACATTTGGATATGGCAGAAATCCAAAAGGCTCAGACATTCATCCACTCTGGCTCTTTATTATGACATGAGAAATGAAATGTATGATGTACATGTTTCACATATTTTGCAGGCCTTGCAGTTCCACTAAATGTACATGAAGGCAGAGTTACAGATATTTCAATACAGATTATTTGGGACAGAGCAGATGGAAACTTTCAGCAGTATGAAGTCACATGCATAAACTATGCAGGTATTTTCATGGTATGTTTTAAAAAAACATCTGTTTTATATCACCAATGAAATCACTGCTGTCAAGTAAATTATAGTCATTTTAAAAAGGGATGAACCCACATAGACATTTTACTATTGTATTGCTGTTTTGAATGCATTTTTTCCAGCTGATATTATGTATGTGCCTAGGTTCTCAAACCCTTGGCACTTGTGTGCTTGCAAAGCCAGAAGTCCACAGGGAAAGACGAAAGACTTTGTAGTCTCCAGTCCCTGCCATTCAGCTTGCACAGGTCCTGCAGTATGAATAGGGGCAGTGATTAATAGGTGCAGGATGAGGTCACAGCACATGTTGATTGCAAGAATTACATGTGCATTGAATGTGCTGATACACACACACACACACACACACACACACACACCCCTTCAAAACTGCAAAGAAGACACTACCTCTGTTTGATCTGTAGGTCCAAAAAGTCACAAAAGAATTAGCAGAATTTTCCAGTCTGATCCCTGGCTCACTATATAACTTCACAGTTAAAACTGAAAAAGAAGGATATAAAGACAGCCTTCCTGTGAGCATACAAATAGAGACAGGTAAGAATGATAAAATTTTGCTTGTAAAATATACCGCCACTGTAAACATCACTTTTGTTATCCTGATACACTAAAGGGCTAATCCTTAAAAAAAAAAGAAGATTTCTGTGTAATGGGTAAACTGAAAATGATAAATGCTTTCTCATTTATATATTTTTAACAGGGCATACTGGGATGTGTGTATATAAATATAGTGGCGAAGCCGTCTCTGTTTGCACCTTGTATAAGAGTCTTCAGATGAAGTGAGGGTCAGGACTCCAAACATTCAATTGTGCATAGGCAGATTCTGGGTAAAATGTTATTTCCATGCAATAGCAAAGTAGGAAATTTGCTGAAGTGCATATACAAAATTACAAGAACATGTATAATTATTAGTGATGGAAAAAGTTAATTGTTTATTTTTGCCTTTTGTACAACTAAAAAAAAAGTGGTAACCTTTTGCAGAAACATCAAGACTGATATTGTTTTCTTCCTGTGCTGCACCTTATCTGTTCTCAGAAGGTGGAGAATCAAATCCTATTATTTTATGTATGGAGTTATTTATGGAAAATTAGACTTGGCCATCTATTCCAACTTCAGGCTGCCAGGCACAAAATCCTATCCATTAAGCGTTGTTAATAATTTCATATTTGCTTCATCTTAAGAACCTCCATGGATGGAGATAATAATTGTTGGCTTACCAATATATGCTTGAATTGCTAATTTTCAACATAATAACCTTTGTTTATAGTGCCAAGCTCAGTTAAGTATATGAATTTCAGTAAAGACTCTGAGTCAATAACTCTTACCTGGCCACCAGCACTGGGTATATTTGATGGATACATCATTACATTGGCTTGCAAAAACTACAGCAAAGAAGAAAAGCTTTCTTCAGATATAAGGTATTGTCTAAAGATAACACATTACTTTCTAGCTACAGTATGATTAGACAATGTTTTTCTTAATTATATTTTTCTCAATTATGCAGGAAGCACAGATTTGATGGCCTTTCTTCAGGCACTGACTACTTTATTAAAATAGTTACTAAGAACAGATTAAAGAGAAGCTTCCCCGCCACTTTAAAAATCAGCACTTGTAAGTTTTATGCTTTGTATTCTGGATTTTCAAACTATGTCCTTGTAATCATTTGTAATTTAAGAGCATAAAATTGAGGGCAGTTCACTACAGATACAGTCTCTACATGTGAGGGATGTTTCTAATTGTTTGCAGTTTTTGATACATGATGCAAAGCTATCCCGCAAAATGGTGATTAAATGATTAATTAATGATGGCATTAAAATCCCTTAGTAAATAAATAAAGCACCAAGGATTCAAGACAGCCCTGCTTTCTCTCCCTCCTAATCTGCACATACGCAGTCAGCACAATATAATAATAATAATAATAATAATAATAATAATAATAATGTGCCACCCATCTGTGTGGATTATCCCAGACACTCTGGGCAGCTTCCAACAAACTATTGAAAGACAAAAAACCTCAAACATTCAAAACCTCCCTGTACAGGGCTGCCCTCAGGTGTCTTCTAAAAGTCAGAAAGTTGGGAGGGCGTTCCACACTCCAAGCACTACTACCAAAAAGGCCCTCTTCCTAGTCCATGTAACCTCGTTTCTCTCAATGAGGGAACCGCCCTCAGAGCTGGATCTCAATGTCCGGGCTGAATGCTGTGGGTGGAAACTCAATGGGTTGAGTGGGAGGTTCATATCCCCATCCAGTCTCAATGTAAGTTAGCTGTTCTCCAGAGAATGAGTATTAAGTGAAAGGGGAGGCCTAGCTAAAGATCCATGCAGATCTTGTTAGCATTTCACTCCTCCGTTGCTGGATGTGTGATTGTTACATCACATGTCAGTGTTTACTTTCTAGGCTTGGAAAGTGTGAGAATGGAAGTCAGTCTTATCTCTCCTCAGCTGTACTGTACTTTTGTACTTTTCTTTCTGTCTTGGAGAAGAAGTGAAAGGACACCATGATTGCTTTGTCCTGTGTATATTGCTTAATAAATACTTAGAATGCACACACTCACATTCCACAATCGTTTCTGCTATACTCTGCTGATAGAGCTTGCACATGTCTTTTGAAATGTGTCGGTGGTGCGCACTGGGACTGATTTGCAAACGTCCCGGGCTGCTCTTCATCAGGAAGACGCCCGGAGAGGTCTGTCTCATTCTGGGCTCTGCATGTGCCCCCCAGGCATGTTCTGACAGATCTCCCATTCGCCTTGACAATTATTCGCACTGCCTGTGTGTACAGGTGTGTCACAGAGCTCACTCTTGTGTAGCTGTTTATTTGCTCCTGCCATGGTCCTAATTCAAACCAGCCCCAACTTTGTGCCTGCTATTTACAGTAGGAGGAAAGAGTAGAATGCACTCAATTAACATACAGGGGTTCTCCATGTGCAGGTTCTTCACCAGCAGTAGACTGGGATCACGCCTTGAATCCCAAGGATAAGCTAGCTAAAACAGAGGTAAGGATCCTTTGACACTCGCAAGGATTGCTTGGCTCCAGATCTCATCATCCCTGACCATTGACTGCACTTGGCAGGGGCTGATGGGATTTGCAGTCTGGCAGCATCTAGAGGGCAACTCTCCATTTGCCTGAGTTACAGAGAGGCATACACCTCATAATTCTTATCCAAGATCTGAGAACAGATAATCCGGCTGTACTCTCTAAAGACCGTGAGAGAGGAACCCAGGAAAGAAAAGAAAAAATCCATGAAAGATTGAATTGACCTCTTGGCCCTCAGAACCATAAATCAACACATCTTTATATTCTGGCACAGCCATGATTCATACCAAAACTGAATTGGAGAAGAGGTCACATTCCCTTGCAACTGTCCTTACTTCTTTGCATGTTCAGAACTGCAAATTTAAAGGGGACTATTATAATTTCTTTAATATTATCTATTTAATGTTATCTCTTTTTGATTCAGGTCCCGATCCACCCTTAGATTTACAGGCATTTGGAATAGAAGAGAACACAGTTTATTTGTCATGGGAATTGCCCAACGGAAGCTTTGATCATTTTGAGGTAAGAAAAATAGTGTGTAATTATTATTTTTATTGACTTTCTCCCCTCCCCATTCACATAGGTTGACAGTCACAGAGGAGGTTCTGCCTGTGTGCAGAAAACAAAGCAAAATACGTAGGCAACACACACAAAACAAAATACACATACTTGCCCTAATCCATGTATTCTTCCCCAGCATGGAAAAAGGCATCTTGAGGTGATGATATATAAAGGGGGGGAAAATGTCCCAAGAGAAAGAGATAAGTAGTTTCTTTCCCCCTACTCTCACCATCCACTGTAGCCTCAGTGGCTGTATTGTATAAAACAAACACAAATATCTCCTTATGCCTCCTTTGACATGGCAAAGCAAGAAAAAAACACCAACCACAAATCTATTTTGTTATTCATCCTAGAATATTTTATGAATTTTAATGTGTGTGTTTTTTTAATATGTACATGTGTGGAAATTACAAACTCCAGATTGTTTGTGCTTTTGTATAGATGTTCTTGTGGAAAGAAAATGTCATTTAATATGGATCATAATGACATCACATTATTGTCTGACATACCGCAGAGCAACCAGCCATGTTAGAGCAGTCCTTCTGAATAAATGAGATTAAGTGTGAAATATTAATAAGGGAGGCTTTGGAAGAGTGGTTGCCTAGCAAAGTGCCCAGCACAAATGGGATCATTTTACTAGTCATTTAACATTAATCAGCCCAGCTCATCCACTTTTCATTACACACTTAGGAATTAATGGCATGAAAACAATACAAAAAAAGCAGCTTTAGTCATTTGTTTCCCTTTATATCCCTATTTTTAGTTCATTACTTTGCATTTAGTATTTTGTATTCAGTTATAATTTGCAAGCGTACTTGCCTGACTTTAAGTTTGAACCCTCACTTTGGGTGCCCACGTATCTATTGGGACAGATCCTCCTTCTGCCCAGAAATCCTGTATCTCTATAACTGTGATTTTAGTTTCTTACTCACTTTCTTGACTGACCTGAAGCAGTCAGCCTGGGCATTTCACAGCCCTGTGACTGATGAGCAGGGCAATCCTGCACACTAGATCCTGGCACAGAGGTGCAAATGGGACTGGTATAAAACTATGTCAGATCCTGAGTCAGTTCAGAAGCCTGGGGGGAGGGGATGCCTGCTGTGCTGGCCCAAGACCAGCAGAGCAGGAATTAAGTACACAACAACATAAACACAGAGAGTCAACCCCTAATTGGGTGTGTGCGCACTGTAAGGCCTTGGGAAAACACCAGCACAGGAATGGAAACACAGGGGGGGTGCACCCCAGCTACATCCACCCCAGTCAAACAGCCACATGCAACAACAGTGTGTCACAAGTAAACAAAAGCACACAAAGATCATAAGAATTGCAATCACATATGCAGGCTGTTGCAACCCCCCCTGCTCCCTAAGAACACACAGCACACCTAGGGAGATGAGAGAGGATGACTTATTGAGAGAATGTTGCACAATGGTGAAAGCCAAAGTGCAAAGCAAGAAGGGGCTGGGCACAATGGCGGAAGAAGGGGGTGCAGTAGAGGTGGTCCACCCTGGGTGTCATCCCTGTGTGTGGGGCGGTGATATTTGGCGTACCACCTGGCTCCCAAGCCTGCTGCCTACCCCGAGCTGTCTGGGGAAGGGGGGAGCTGTGCTGCTTTGCCGGCGGCCTTCCCCCTTTGTTTTGACAGCTCGGGACTCCACTGCCTCCCCCCCCCCCCGAGCTGTAGGATGGCTGAGTGGGAGGAGGCAGGCAGACTCCTCAGAGGCCCCTTGGGCAGCTGGCCCCGCCCCCATGAGTGGTTGGCCCCGCCCCTGGGTGCAGGGCATGTGTGCTGCCCCAGGTGCCTAATCGGCTTGCACTGCCACTGGCTGGGCTTACACAAGTGTCCTGATCAGCTCACCTGAGCAAAAGTCATCAGCGGTAGAAGCAGTCCTAGAGACAGGCCACAGGCATCATTCACGTCCCCTTTTCTCTTAGGCCTGGAGTGTTGTTCAAATATTGCCATAATGGGTCTCCATTACTTCTGTGAAAAGAAAAGTGGAACTGAATCCAAATGTATTCTCCTCTCCTTGGCAAGAAAACTGCTATAGGATATAGTTTTTAGAGCATTGTGTGAACTCTTCTGGTTTTCCACATATGCAGACTCAGATAATGCTGGGATTCATCATCACCATTTTAAAAAAAAACCAAATGTGGATAGTTTACAAAATTACCACAATGTTGCTAAATTACTAAAATGTTACTTAATGGCTATAACGTGACGCTAGCACAATGGCACGAATGTGTACATCTTTCACTGTGTTTTAAATACTATTGGTGGGTGCTGATGCTGCCTTGATGACTGACTCCCTAAATTATATTAGATTACTTGGGATATAATCTCTACATGCGCTTTTCTTCTCTAGCTTTCCCATGGTTTGGCAACAAGCGTTGGTTTTCTTCATACGACTGCAGTTCCTGTTGGCAGGGCTGTAGTGGAAAATCTGATGCCTGGCGTGGAATACGTTTTTCAAGTAAAGACCATTAAAGGAAAAGACTTTAGCGTGGCTGTGGAGAGAAAAGTCACTACAAGTAATTTCCTGAGAAATAATTTATATTCTCCCCTCCCCAAATACAGTGTAAATATGTTTGAACAGCAGTACAGAGAATATTGGAATATGATGTGAGACACTGGGCTGGTTCAGCATGTCATGCTGGTTCAGATGCCATGGTTTAGCACTAGGTGCACAAACCTCAGCAAACCCAAACAAAGCATTGGGGTCATGAGCTTCCTGTTCCCCGCCTCTTCCTGCAAAGCCCAGGAGAGAACTTCTACTGACATTACTTCCGGTTTCAATTAATTTCAACTTAGTTGTATGTAAGAACCAGGAATCCTGGTTTAAAACAAATAATCATTAAACAAAACAGTGTGACAACCACTGGTATAATTTCAGTATTCTCTACTAACCACCTCTATGGGTACAAATGCCATTTGTTTATAATTCTGCCCTGTGTGAAATGGACAAAAAGCCAATTGTGTGCTTCACTTTTCATGATAAACTTCCAGTAGTTTAGCCAAATTTTGTATTCAATTAATTTATTGTAGGCCACAACCCTGAAGCAATTTTTTGCAAATAACCCTACAGCCATTGAGCAAGACCTATCACTATATACATGAGGGAAATCTGCTGGTAGTATTAGCTTGTGTGTTCACTGTGCTAAATTGAATTATGTCCACCAATGTTTCATTATGTTTCATTGGTTATGGTTATTTCCCCATTGTACATTCGAATATTGCGTATGTTTTCCTGATTATAATGCTAGTGCTTCTGTCCCAATTTTCTAATGTTCCTTTTACACTGTGATACTTGTTGTGTTATGAAACTATGGCTTTTTGACAGATATGCTAATCAGATAACCACCAGATGGTTGATAAATACCATTGAAGGATAGCGACTTACCCAAGGTCACACCATGACAATGCTCAGATGTAATAGCAAACCATGGTTTGGAGCTATGCTTTGAGTTCTGCCTTTACTTACTTCCCTCTGTTGCACATGGCAGTTCCATGATATGACTCTAGTTTGCTTCAGTAGCTGCTCACACTACAGATTGTGGAATCTTGCAGCTCCAGACCAGGAAACTAATTTGCCTCAAACTAGGAGGGGATATAAGGGACATGGGTGGTATAAGGGACGTGGGTGGCACTGTGGTATAAACCACAGAGCCTTGGACTTGCCAATCAGAAGGTCGGCGGTTCGAATCCCCGCAATGGTGTGAGCTCCCGTTGCTCAGTCCCAGCTCCTGCCAACCTAGGAGTTTGAAAACACGTCAAAGTGCAAGTAGATCAATACTTCCAGCGGGAAGGTAAACGACGTTTCCGTGTGCTGCTCTGGTTCGCCAGGCCACATGACCCGGAAGCTATACGCTGTCTCCCTTGGCCAATAAAGTGAGATGAGTGCCGCAACCCCAGAGTCAGCCACAACTGGACCTAATGGTCAGGGGTCCCTTTAACTTTACCTTTTAGGAGGGGATTCTCATGTCAAGGGGGAGGTGGAAGAAGCTGGAGGAGAAGGGAAGCTGGTGCACATTAGGCCATTGGCATCACAACTGAATGTAGCCAATGTATATCTGATTTAGGAATTGAAGTTAGTTGCATTAGGTACAAGTTTTAAAATGTTGTTTGGTTGACTGATAAACTAAATAGGTGTCTATCAAACTTAACTGGTTATCAGCTGCCAGCCTGTGTCACTTAAAAGGGATTTCTTAATAGCACCAACTTCAAAGGTGTTGAGTGATTTTGTCAAGTGAAATGTGCTTATTTAATCTTTTTTGCCTTATACGTATAATCTATTTTCTTTCATTTTAATCAGAACCAATGAAGATATGTGGTCTAACCTTAACACTGGTAAATACTTCGTCTGCTACATTAACATGGAATCCCAAGAAGACCAACTTTACCCATTATAAAGCGTCTGTATCAAACAGTACATTCACAAAGGAATATACTATTTTAGGAACTCGGACACATTACACCATTACAGATCTGACTGCTGGTGGGATTTATAATTTCACACTACAAAGAGTAAAAGGGAGTGTTGAAAGTCCAGTTGCCTTTACTGAAATCACTGCAGGTTTGTAGTTTTCTCTGATGCTATATTTATTTATTAAGGGTCCAATAAATATTTATGCACACTGCAGCCCATTTTTAAGGTTTTCACCCTCTATGGCTTTGTGACAACATGGGCTGCTTCACTTTTTAAAGCTGCAATCATACACTTACCTGGGAATAAGTCCCAGTGAACTGTGTAGACATGTGAGATTGCTGAAATTGGGCATTTAATCATATCAGAAAATGTTGCACATGCAGAGTGAGATGGTCCTGCAAAAATATCCCTGATGTAGGATGGGAAAAAGATGGAATTTGTTAAAGAGCTTAGGAACTCAGCAGCACATATAAAACTGGCCTACTCTCAGGACTGACCCATTGATTTCAGTGGCAAAAGAGATCTGTGCATTTGAGTCTATGTGAACTCAGGCTAGGAATAGACCTCTGAATACACAGCCTAAAGTTGAATGCTTTTTAAGGTTCAGATCATAAGTGCTTTCTTTGTAGCTGTAATCCAGGCAGCTGGATTTTAGAAGAGAAACTCCAGTTCAAGCCCATACCTGATTTGTTTTCCACTGGTCAGGTTTCATGCTTGATTTAAGTACGAGCGTTGTAAACGCCTTCTGCAGTACCTGCTGTTTTCATGCTCAAATGAAAAAATGACAGTAACTTTTTCCTTTGTTTTATTCAGTTTAAGAAAGAAAGTAAAGGATCACAGGTACTTGTGTTTAGTAATAATATAATAATTGTTCATTTTCTACATATAGCGTATTTGTTCAGTTTGTGAACAGATTATGGGGAATTTTGAGATTTGCAAATTTCCAGATTTTGCTCATTTGTTCACCACACAAAGACAGGTGACGTGTGAATAACCAGGGCCGTGGTCTACTTAAGGGTTGCTTGTGTGTGTGTGTGTGTGTGTGTGTGTGTGTACATAATACATGCATTTCAATGGAAAATAATAATGAATTTTCTTCAAGAGCCGGAAAAGCCACAGAAACTAAGAGTCTTCAACGTGTCGGCACATTCCTTTTCTCTACATTGGAGGCTGCCGCATGGATATGTGGAAAGGTTTCATGTGGTTCTCACACCTCCTCATGGCTTTGTTTCTATCCGAGATGTGGGAGGTGGGGAGTATCAGGTATGTGGGGGCTTTTGTTTTGTAGTGCTTGGATAGTCAGCAATTGTTCATATGCTCTGCTGATAGGAAAAATTGGCCAAGCATGACGTTCTCTCTATTTAAGCTTTTAAACCTTAGATGAGAATTCAAAAGTACACATGCCAAATTTGTGAGAGCAAATTTCAACATCTATGGTTTGTTGCCTTAACAACAGTTATAATACTTTTACGAAGTCCGCTGCAGACATCCAGCCAGTCATTTAAGGGTTCATGAATAGTTTAACAAAGGCAGGGCAGAGCTATTGAGTAATACAGGCTCATTAATTGTGTACTTGCCAGGAAGATCTAGACTTAAATCATTAATGCCAGGCAACATTTCCCTCTTAAGCTATCACAAAGTTATAGGAGCATTGTTTGATTCCTGTATTTGAAAAATATATATATCATTACCATGGTTTTTCATGTTATTTTGCTTCTGTTTTTTATTGGAGCTTCAAAGGCACAGGTACTTCATAAGAATGCTAACTAATGGTTTTGGTGGGTTATGCTTTAAACTGACAGCTCAACAAGTTTTTTTCCCTAGGATGCCTCAGCAAAGATGAACAGAATATTCTAGTGTTTTTAGCTGCAAGATACTAACCTGAGAATTCTGCAGAATCCTAGAATGCAGTAAACAGAGCCTCTGCGATGAGTTGTTCTTTGGCAGAAGAATCTTGTGCTCTTTGAGTGTTACCTTTTCACACCTTTTAATAGGCAACTTTCATATTGCAATAATGTGAAAAGTCTATTTAAAGAAAAGTATTTAAATATGATGTGTGTTGTGAATCTTTGTAATAGGAATGCCGCTTATTTAATGTTTGCTTTTGTTTAAATTGTAAGCTGAAGTTCTAACTGGGTTAATTTATTATTTTAGGCTGATATTTCTAGCACTACTCCTGGAACAGTGTACAATGTGACTGTTTCTTCAGTTACCTCTTCGGTGTACAGCTCACCTGTCAGCAAAACAGTGACAACTAATGTAACTAGTGAGTTTATTGTCATATATTGCGCGTGGCTATTTCCTTTAAAGGTCTCACTTACCTTTTAAAATATATATCACGTGCTATTTTGAAGATTACAGTACATTCTTTCTATTAGTGTCTGTTCATTTCTGTGTTAAACTGTTTGAGAAAGCTATCGTTTCTTAAGCAAATGGTTCATGTGTTTGAAAGAGATACATGTCTGAAAAATCAATAGTAATCTGGCATTATTTATAACAGAGTTGCCAAAATACAAGTACTCCTGGATCAGATAAGCAGCTTCCTTTCGTATGATTTCTTGGGGAATTCCACTTCCAAAAAATCTGTAGTGTTTAAAGTGCAGAAGCCTGGTGCTAAGGAAGCTTTAATAATGTGTGCGAAAAACTAAACTGGCATCAAGATCTATTTTGTCTATGACTATTGCAGCATTCCATTTTTTGAATTCTTATGGAAAGAATGCACTTGGTGCTCCAAAAGGCATTTTATCATCTTTCATAATAGTTCTAAAGAAAGCCAACTTCATACTATCTGCACTTTAAGAACTCAAAGACATCTTTGCTGGCGAATTCTTTCGTTATTATGCACTAGCAGCAGAGGTATACACACACAACTTAATTAAAAGTCTGTCCTTCATACAGATCCAGGACCTCCTGTTTTCCTTGCGGGGGAAAGAGTTGGATCTGCAGGAATTCTTCTCTCTTGGAACACACCACCACATCCAAATGGGAGGATTATATCCTACATTGTTAAATATAAAGAAGTCTGCCCTTGGATGCAAAATACTTATACTCAGGTTACAACAAAGCCAGACAGTTTGGAAGTCCTTCTCACCAATCTTAACCCTGGAACAACTTATGAGATTCAGGTACGTGTTTGGTTGTTTTCTGCCTGCTTGCTTGTTACTTGCAAAGTGTAAATTAAAATATAGTTTTTATTGTGTGTAACAGTAGGATAAAAAATATACCATATTAACCCACTGTTTTACCTTCTCATTGCACACTTGATATGCACAAAGGAAAGCATGACTGTTGCATTTTGCCTTCTTGTTGCTTCATCTCTGTTCATTCATTATTCATGTCCAATTAATTGATAGATATGAAGTTCTTTACTTCAAAATACAAAGCCTAGTTCTATTATACACACAGCACATGATCATTGCAACATTAATGAAAATCAGGTTACAGGGGGTTTAATCTTAAGAAAATGGAAGCAATTTACTGTTTTGCAATTCCTTTTTATTTCATATTATGCCACAGTGGTTAATTCATTTTGTTCAGAGGATTTTGTTTAAAAAAAAAGGATCCAAAATATTTTATGACTTAAAAAACAGATGGCTTATTATTAACGTTTTATGATTTAAAAGCCTAGTTAACTTGAACTACTGCAAACCAGAGATTGCTTTAAAATGATCACTTTCAATTTTAAGAGGTTTGGGGGGAAAATAATTATGTCAATTATTGAATGATAGCTCTTTGAATTGTACATTGATAAAAAACAACAACATACATATACAGGTTTGACTCCAAAGAAATGCACTCATCTTCCTCATTGCCACCCCTTGCAACCCACCAAAAGCCAAGCAAATAATAATAATAATAATAATAATAATAATAATAATAATAATAATAATATATTATTTATACCCCATCTATCTGGCTGGGTTTCCCCAGCCACTCTGCGGGGTGGCTTCAAGCAAAATATTAAAATACAATAATTTATCAAATATTAAAAGCTTCCCTAAACATTCTGTAGAACGCTTTGGGAGAGAGCACTGGGAGGTGGGAATTGGCAGAAAAAATGAGCCCCCCCCCTGCTTGAGCAGAACAGTCTTCTCTTCTTTCATGAGGTTTGTGTCTAAGCCATAGTGGAGATTAGTGAATACTTTTGCTTTTTAAACAGAATGATATTATTTATGTTTTAACAAACCAAATGCTATATCCTTCCTTCCTTCCTTCCTTCCTTCCTTCCTTCCTTCCTTCCTTCCTTCCTCTCCCTTATCAATTTTATTCCAACTGGATTTTGACAACAGATTTAACTTTTTAGTGTGGATCCCACCACACGTGATCACATCTCCTGTTGTGATCTAACAATCAGCATCCTATAACAATATTTCACACTTTATGAATAGGGCAAACAAAATTTCCTTCCTCTGAAGAGCCTTAAATTGTACCATTAACCATTCTCCTTGCAAAACGCGAATATGGCTGTAATATAGGCACTGTAAAGATCAAAGGTTAAACCCATTTCCTTTTATCGCTCAGCTGAGAGCATTTGCTGTCTCTCTTCTTTAAAGTAAATCTCTTATTCCATGAAAAATAATTCTCCTAGTACCCATCATTTCAGCGCACATTGCTGAATTTATTCTTTCATTATTTCAGGGTGTTGGTGCTTTGAAAGCTTGGGTTCATCACAAATGCACTTGGATTTCTCCATTCTGTTCTATGGCAGCTCGCATTTATACCTGGAAGAGATTATTTTTTGTATGTTTAAGTTTAGGGAATTCATGTGTCTATGGAGCTGGAGCTGGCCTGTTGAGCCTGGCTTGGCTCAAGGGGTCAGAGACACCTGTACCACTGAAACTGTGTTTGCAGAGGCTGCAATTGCAGCTGAGGTTTTTGGAAGGCCAAGACTGATGTTTAATCATGCCATACTCGTGACCCACTCCCAATGCCCAGTCAGGCTCTTAAGATATGCCATAACTCTAACAATGCACCTAAGAATTAGTTAATATGAGTTTCCACATGTATGTTTAGACTTTAGGTAGATTCAGATGACACAGAGCCACTTTGAGTTCATTTCCACATAGTGAACCAGTTATCTGTAGTTCTACTACAGTCTTGTAATTGCACAGAAATGTGGACTTGGCAGTGGTGTAGAAATGAGAGCTTGGATGGTCACCTCAAACATCTGGCTTTGAAAATGGATGTGTTTGCACAGCCTATGTGATGCACCATTGGCCATCACATAGAACTGTATATTGGATTAAAGCAGGGGTGTCAAACTCAAATTCATCGGGGGCCGCATCAGCAGTTTGGTCACCCTCAAAGGGCCAGTTGTATCTGTAGGACTATGTAAAGGACATGCAAAGTGGAGGTTTCCTGTGTAGAACGGCCGGCGCCGCTAGAGGGCAGACGTTCTCTGGCTTGTAGGCTGCCGCGCATGTGCTGGAGGCAGCTTTCTTGTGTAAAAAAAAAAAAGCGAGAATAAAAGGTGAAGGCTGGTGGCCAGCGGCGGCTACGCGGGCCACATGACAAGGTCTGGCGGGCTGGATTCGGCCCGCGGGCCTTGTGTTTGACACCTGTGGATTAAAGCATCTTTGGTCTCTTTCTGTATATGTTCTATTTTTATTATGTCGCTTTGAGGATGCAAACAGAAATTTGCCTTCTCCCCCCCCCCCAAATTTATGTCATTTTGCGTCTTAACCGGTCCCGATTTCTGTTGTCTGTTCATATGGAAGCCTGTTCTGTCTCTGATCTTTGTCTTGTTGCTTTTGGATATTTTCTGTCTCTGCTGTTCACTTTTTGAGATGAGGTGGCCCAAACTGAAAACCAATGCCAGTTCAAGGTTGGTGCATAGCATTGTTTTTTGTTTTGTTTTTTAAAATTATGGCAGTTTATAAAATTACGCATGGCATGGAGAAATTCCCTAACACTAGAACTCGTGGATATTCAATGAAGCTGAATGTTGGAAAATCCAGGAGAGATAAAAGAGAGTTCTTCTTCATGAAGCATGTAGTTAAACGATGGCTCTCACTCCCACAGGAGGCAGTGATGGCCACCAATTTAGATGGCTTTAAAAGAGGATCAGAGAAATTCAGGGAGGAGAGGCAGATACAGATGGTAGCTATTAACTAGCCATGATAACTATGCTAGCGTTGGAAGTAATGCTTCTGAATACCAGATGCTGGAAACCACAGGAGAGGATAGTGTTCTTGTTATGTACTAAGCTTGGATCCTAGAACAATAGGCAAGTAGGATCCTAGAATACAACAACTGATTGGCTTGCGGGAGAAGACCAATCAGGCTCCAGGAGAAAGTCAATCAACCTATTAGGCTGGTAGGATCGTAGAATGCAACAACTGTTTGGCCTGCAGGGAAAGACCAATCAGGCTCCAGGAGGGAAGCAGAATCAGCCAATCAGATGGGACTCATTGTGTAAACAATGTATATAAAAGCCTGAGGTTTGGGGGGCAATTAAATCACTGTTTTACAAGCGGCAATAAAGAGCATGAAATCACTACAGGACTCCGAGTATACTTCAGTTCTTGTGTTCATGTCCTGCTTGAGGCTTTTGTACAGACATCTGCGTGGCTACTGGGAGGACAGGATGTCAGACTAGTTGGGCCACTGGCCTAACCCAGCGGACTCTCCTTATGTTCATATGTCTGTGTCTCTATGGAATTGACATTGTGAATGATTGGGGCTTGCATTTGCTCCCACTCTGTGCTAATTTACCAGACATTACTCTATTCTTCATACAATTTCTTACTGTGAATTGGCAGTAAATGTTGGAATATTTTGTTTGAACTGGATTTTGATGTGCCTCGTTCCATGCTAATAAGCATGAGACATCTTTGCCAGTTGACACTGGGGCCCATAGATTACAGCAAAATACTGGGCAAGGTTTTGCCCAGTATCTTGTCTGTGCGATGTGCTCATGGGAAAAAGTTGTCCCATGAGCCCTTTTAAGCGGGAGGTGAAGCCTATATAAGGCTGCTTCCTCTGGAGCTCAGAGCCATTTCGCCTTGAGAGCTTCCTGCTCACACACCCTCATGTTTGAGTTTTCACTGAACATTTTTGGGTCGCTCATTGACAGGGCCAGATAGATTTTTTCTCTCTCAACCTGATTTGTACCTGGTTGGAGTTTTCTCCGCCTCTCTCCTTCAGTGAAATTATGGTCTTCCTTTTTTAAGTGGAAGAGTGTTGCTTTAATGACGCTGGAAATAGCATTGGGCAGGACCAACATAGTATAGGAGGCCCCCATAAGGGCCTAAGGGGAAGATTGACTATGGCACCTCCAAGCTCAGGTTGGGGTATCTGCCTGGTTGGAATCCGTACCCTGGTCACCCAGTGAGACCTTGTTTGCTTTGCAGTCATGTTATTTGCTGCTCTCCTGGGTCACATAATGTGCCTGCCTGGTCAATCAGGATTAAGCTGTTGAAAGTGAAATTTTAAAACATACAGTCGCCATCCACATCTCTATTCCATTGAAATAAATAGGAGCTATGTAGCATCCTTCACCTGCTCTTGCATAGCTCTTTCTCATTTCAAAGATGCTTGTGCAGGTGAACTTCCCAGTAAATTACATCTACATTTTTACAATATGTTTTTAGCTTGCAGGAATGTATGCTGTCTTCTAATTTATTATTATAATAATTATTATTAATATTGTTATTTCTTGCTTTAAAATAATTATCCTAACGGGACTAATTTGGGTTTATTGCAGGTTGCTGCTGAAAACAGTGCTGGCATTGGAGTATTTAGTGACCCATTTCTCTTTCAAACTGCAGAAAGTGGTAATTTGATTTATGTTATGATTTTTATCTAGCTTATTAGCTTATTATGTCACTGTGGAGAGCTTCAGGCGTTGTAACTCCAGATGTGTAGGTGAAAGTTGGAAGAAAAATTGGGATGCTGACAAGTTAGTCCTGCTTCTCCTATTACTGGTTTTGCAACTTACCGAAAATATTGCCCTTATGCAGCTGAAAATTCTGGATATTTTTACTAGGCTACTAGCATAATTAAGCAAGAGGATTTTTTGGAATTTTTGTGCATGTGGGTGGGTGGATTGTTCTGTGAGTGAGAAAGTGAGGGCCTGAGAGAGATTTCAGCTGTGTATCAGCGAACTGCTTAGAAATACATTGATGAGTCAGTCTCTGGAGCAAACTGGAACAGAGAAATTAGGTTGGGGCACTATAATGAGCTACTTCATCCACCAAATATAGGCTATCTGGCTAGAATACTCATGTATTAAAATTTGACTGTCACCAAGCTAAAAATGATAATTAAATGTTTTAGTTCTGAAGTCTGTGTAATGTTACATTGTTTTTAAAGCTCCAGGTAAAGTGGTGAATCTCACAGTTGAGGCTTTCAACTATTCTGCTGTAAACCTGATTTGGTTTCTACCTCGGCAGCCAAATGGAAAAATAACCAGTTTCAAAATTAGCGTAAAGCATGCAAGAAGTGGGATAGTTGTGAAAGATGTCTCTGTTAAAGTAGAGGACCTTCTGTCTGGAAGGCTACCAGAATGCAATGTAAGTAATGTAAAATGTTTTGGTTATGGGTAGACAAGAATTTGACCTATCTGCATTTTTATTTAGAAAGATGTATTTCATGTAAAATAATAATAATCCAAAGGTCTTTACTCATTCAGAAGTTGATACAGTGCTATTGTTTGGAGCTTGATTTGTATTAATCTCTTGGATAACGAGGATGCTTTTTCCCCCTAGAGTGAGTGAATGCTCCATATTGTGATCGAAAGCATGTGGGCCATCTATGCATGTCCCACCTCAAATTTTTCAATTTAGCAGCTACCCTCACAGTATCCCCAAGCTGCTGCTTAAACTGTCCCAAGTTTATAACAGAATTTGGAGATTAAGGCTAAATAGGTTTACATAGATATAACCACCATTGCACTTTATGGCAATTACTTCTGAGTAAACATACATGGGATTGTGCTACAATCATTTATCTACTTACTTGGAAATAAACCCATTGGGTTCAATGAGGAAACATGTATAGGATTGTGCTGCTAGCATGAGAACCATTTAAAAGGAAATTGCTACCTGGGGCAATGTATACTTTTTACATTATGTTTCCCTTTATGTCTCACACAATCCTTGACCTGCTTTTGAATTTTGTATCAATTCAGGTCACATAACCCAACTCATTGCTCAATCATGGTCGAAAGTTAAAGTCTGTAGTAGCAAGAATCAGACTTCTCATAACTAGAGCCCCAGTTACATTAATCAACATGGTAAGATTACTTCAAGCTAATTAAAAGGTAGAATCGTTCTCTTGTAAAATATATAATGTTAATGGCTCCCGCAGGTTAAGACCTTGGGTTTACATTTCATTCAAGCAAATGGATTTGCGGCAACACAGAGTTTCCAAACTTCATGACAAATAAGTTCTACATCAAGAGTGCTGTTTATTCAATCGGTAACGTTGCACCAGTTGTGTTACATATTGTTGTGCAGTTGCAGGCCACATAGATCAACAACATTTATCAGTGTGCAACCTAATTTAATATTTTTTCTAACAGAGATGGAGAGTGCTAGAAATAAATTTTGGAAATGCTTCACTAGAAATTGAAGTTTGGTTCTCTCAGGTGTAAAGGTAAAAAAGGTAAAGGGCCCCCGAACGGTTACATCAGTCAAAAGCGACTATGGGGTTGTGGCGCTCATCTCACTTTCAAGCCAAGGGTGCCGGCGTTTGTCCACAGACAGCTTTCCGGGTCATGTGGCCAGTAGGAGTAAACCACTTCTGGTGCAACAGAACACCGTGATGGAAACCAGAGGCGTATGCAGGTCCATTAATAGTAAATTGCAAGTGTTGATGCAGAACTCAGTAATTTGAGCTGCATTGGAGTTGACAAAAGAATAAATGCAAATTACACCAAAAAATGGCAATATGCAGCTAAGGTTTTTATTCTTTTCCCTTATTTATAGTACTGCCTAGAGAGTTCTTGGGACGCGGGTGGCGCTGTGGGTAAAACCTCAGCGCCTAGGGCTTGCCGATTGCATGGTCGGTGGTTCAAATCCACGCGGTGGGGTGAGCTCCCGTCTTTCGGTCCCAGCTCCTGCCCACCTAGCAGTTCGAAAGCACCCTTAAGTGCAAGTAGATAAATAGGTACCGCTTTATAGCGGGAAGGTAAACGGCGTTTCCATGTGCTGCGCTGGTGCTGGCTTGCCAGAGCAGCTTCATCACGCTGGCCACGTGACCCGGAAGTGTCTCCAGACAGCGCTGGCCCCCGGCCTCTTAAGTGAGATGGGCGCACAACCCTAGAGTCGGACACGACTGGCCCATATGGGCAGGGGTACCTTTACCTTTTTAGAGAGTTCTTAAGGAAAGTTTTTGTTATATTCTTCTTTTGGAAGCTTAATTAACATTCCTATTGACTCTGTATCAATTTGTAGGTAGCATGAAACTAATTGTTATTCTTAAGTTATTTTGTCTTTACAGGATAACAGTGAATCGTTTTTGTGGAGCACTACGACTCCCTCAACTACTCCTAGTAAAACTACTATGTTGACCCCAAGTACAGTTGCTCCCAGCAAAATGATCTCTGTCTGGAATGAACCTATCAGTTTTGTTGTGACTAATCTCAGGCCGTACACGACTTACCTTTTTGAAGTTTCTGCAGTTACCACTGAAGCAGGTTATATCGACAGTGCAATTGTCAGGACACCAGAATCAGGTATGTATTTTTTAGGAGGGAGATGTCAGCTATAGTGTAGGCAGTCTTCCTGGTTTCACATGCTTACACAAAAGCCCAACTTGAGAGTGTCTTGGGATTCTCAGGAAGTGTGGGTACCTGGGAAGGTTGCAGAATTCAGACCACGGGAGAGAGAATTTCTAGAACTAAAAACAACAACAACACTCACGAAATCCCTCTAAAGTTAGGAAGGGATAAAAAAACAACAACAACCCTCCACTCCATCCATAAGAATTCCACGAAAAATGTCTTCGTTTCAGAATTCTTAAGAGAACATGTATGAATTAAGAAATAAGAGCCTGATGAATCAGAGCAGTGGCCCACCTGCCTGTGGAAAGCCTGCCATTTCCTATAAAGAAATATAAAAGGGTTAATTTCTGCAGGCACAACAAACATGGCAATAAAGAACCCACAATGGGGTCCATTTAACAGTCAAAGTAGATAAGATGCTGGAGATCTGTAATTTTTTTAATGCTTCTGAAAAGCAGCCTTTGTACTAGGAGTGGGTTTAACGCTTTCACCCAGTGTTATTTTTTTCTGAACTTCTACCCCTCGGCTGCTATTTGCCTTCTTAGGGATAGCATATGGGTACTATTTCTACTTTTCTACAAATATCTTCATGTTTTGGTGGCACAGCATATGAACACCTTAGAATGCAGTGAGTTCCTATGAATAAACAAGGACGAGAAATGATTGACCACAATAAAAAAATGGTTCACTGAGTAATGGTTCACTGAGTAAGACATGTCTCCTAACTAGAACTGCAGTCCTGCTTAACCAACTTCAAGATTAACATTTTAGAATAATGCATTAATTTTGGGGAATGCCCTTACAGTTGGCATCGGGATGGCATCATCTTCAATAAGCACCTAAAAATCCTTTGAACTGATGAGAAATTTATTTCCTTTCATTAGCAGCTGTTCTCATTTTGACAGCGAGTGTAATATAAAATATTTGTCCTTTTTCATGTCCAGCAGTGCCTTTGAATAATGTCGTGTTTGACCTAAACGTTGTCACACTTCAAGCAGCTGAAACATTTTGTCAGCTGTGCAGAAATAGCAATATGTCAGGGATATCACTAACAAAGTGTTCAAGCGAATATTTGAGACAGTTTGAATTCATTCCCAAGATTATTTTTAGCAAATGGTCTGCAACGTTTTTTGGCTTTCAACTTTTTTTAAGGTCTCTAACAATATCTCTTAGTATATCTCTCTTGCTTTTCTACAAATACATATATATTTTAATTAGTCTTATGTGCCTGAATACCTAGATTTTTTGAACCCAAGGGCTACATGCTATGGGCAACCTTCCAGAGGGCGCATAGCAGTGGTGAGTGGGGTGAGAGGCCAAAAGTGGGCAGAGCAACAGGTGTGTGACTTTTACCTTTGTGCAGGAGGCTGCATTCCAAGTGTGCAGAAGTCAAAGGTTTCTAAATACGCACACACTCCATTGCCAAATCTCTTCACTGTCACAGTTCAAGGACACATTCCAGGCAAACAAAAGCACTCAAGGAAGATGCAGAGCAGGACCAGCAAAGTGGGTGGCCTGGAAAAATCTTGAGAGAGCTGGATAGAGGGCTGCATTCAACCCTTGAGCATGAGGTTCCCCACCCCTAGTCTAAAATATGCCAACTGCCACACTCCAGAAATAGTGTATTCTTAGTAATATACCACCTGAACTGTACACAAATAGCCTCTTGAAATTTTCCCCAATATTTGTGGGCAGAGAAATAATAATAATAATAATAATAATAATAATAATAATAATAATACCAACCTTTCCCCCTAGCTGCAGGATCTGAGATGTCACCACACACTCCAGTGTCTTGCCCAAAAATGGGATATCAGAGACTGGCTGATAGTTATCCAATATGGTGATATTCAGGAAGGACTGAATTGGCAGCGTGGGGCATAGGGCACAGTAGACCATTCCACCAAAATCCTTCAGGAATTTCTCAGGAGCAGAGCTCACCATCAGGCATGGCAGTAGCACAATGACCATCTCTTTTTTATTGCTTAGTTGTTGTTGTTGTTGTTTGTTGCCTCCGCAAGTGACAGCAACTGCAATTGTATTTGCAGTCTGGCCACCCTTTTGCAACCTCCATTTTGTTTTGGAGCAAGCAATGTTCTAGCAGGCACCATAGGAAATGGTGGAGAAATTTGGAGGACATTATGCAAAGTGTGTGTGTGTGGGGGGAAATGTCATTTTTTTAAAGAAACAGTGTCTTTGATCTCCTCTGTGATCAGTGGTGGCTCGTGGGGGAGGGCAGAGGTGGTGATGCCTTCCTGGTTAGGGAACTGTACACCCTTGTGCAAATTAATTGAAACAAACAATGAATTTAGTCATTTAGTGTACAAAACTCACATATACATGTACAAAATTCACATATGCGTACATTAGTAACAGATATGACCTCCACTATTTTTAAGCAGCATTTGAACATGGTTTGGCATGGAGTCTACTAGTTTCGAACAGTCACTGTTGATTTTCGGATCCCTGTACCACACTTGAATCAGTGCCTGAATGAGCTTCTCCATAGTTGCTCCGTCTACAGCACAGAGGCTTCTTTTGCATATAGCCCACAAATTCTCAGTGGGATTTACGTCTGGGGAATTCCCTGGCCAATCAAGTACCTGTTTTTGCTGCTCTGTCATGAATTTATTCACCACTTTCAATGTGTGACAGGGGGCTAGGTCCTGCTGCAATATCCCAGTACTGCCAGGATACCTCTTTTCCAGCTCTGGAATAACTCTCTTTCGTAGAACCTCAGTATATTGTGGCAAGCGCATCATTCCTTCTATTGGCTGCAGGCTTCCGACCCCATAATGATCAACTGACTTTTCATGTTTGTTTTGAGTACAGGATTACGATTAAGATAGAAAACATGCCTTGGTTCAATTAATTTGCACAAGAGTGTACTTGTAGGGATGGGTGGGGAGTGGTGGTGAGCTTGGGGGAACTTTGGAGCAGTGGCAGATGTATACTTGCAAGTCTGCTGCTACCAGACCTCACAGCCTTGCCCTGCACCATCCCTGCCCAAGGAGTGAATCACTGCCACCACTGGGAGAGTGCCCCTGCGTCCACTAGCCGTCACAGGCTACTCATGGGTAGGGTTGCCATATGTCCTCTTTTCCCCAGACACATTCTCTTTTTCAGAATTAAAATTTCTGTCCGGATGGATTTTTATGGTGTGCACAGAACAATTTATTAAACTGTTTAACATGTACATATGGACTCCCCTTAAGGGCAGGGGGATGTTAATTCTTGCCCTCCCAGACTCCTTCTCCAATATCTTGTAGCTGAGCCAGCATCCTTTTAGTTCAGCCACAAGAGAAGGGATTTATACACCTTTTCTTTTCATTTCAGTTCCAGAAGATCCACCTCAAAACTTTGTTAAAGTCAACATTACAGGAAAGTCTTTTTCAGTTTCTTGGGAGCCACCAACCATTGTTACTGGAAAGTTTAGCTACAGAGTTGAATTATATGGACCACTGGGTAAGTTTGCATGAAATGTAATTTTGTTTGTCTTTGAAAGTTCTGAAAACAAAACATACAGAAATTATGGCTATAATAATAATAATGCTTAATTAAATTTTTGATTGGAAATATGACTGTTTTCCATTTCCAAGGTCAGTTGGTGAAAACATTTATTGAATGTCCTCACTTAGGTCCTCCCTCCCCTCCCCACTCCCTGGAACAGTGGATAGTGTGATAATACTGAAATAAAAAGCTGTGTGTCCTTTGTCTCTGAAAATATGTGTGGACCTGCTTCCCTGAACTTTTGCATAGTGTACCTTTCTTCCTTTCTTCAAATCCCTACCTGACTAATAAAATCGAAGATATGTCTCAATATCTTCGTGATTTTCCATTGTTGTCGGATGTAAGGCTTACTGTTGCATTACTGCAAGCATGGATTAATTGGTCTATCTTTCAAAAAAGAAATCTGAATTTATGCAAAACTACCTTTTATTTGATTTTGATTTTAAGTTTTTGCTACGTCTTTTTGAAGGACTAAAATATTTTTTTTTAAAAAAAAGTGAACTGCACTGAGTATTGTGCCAATTTAATACCTGTCCACACTGAAGACAGATGCAGGTATGGTTTTGGTATGATAATCTAGTCTGTGTGGTCCAATGATATTTATATTTAGGGTTGCCCCCCTTTCATGAGAAAGCACCTGTGTGTCTAGGATACAAAAAATAACATGACAATTTCCCCTAATAATGTAGACAGAAATGTGAAAATATTGCTGTTTGATTTCTGCCTGTTGCACTGTAAAAGCCCAGCTCTTCTGCCCATAAAAGTAACCCTATGCCTGCTTAAAAAGAAATTCCATGCTACTCTATCAGGTAAGTCGTATGGGACAAAAACACAAATGGGTCAGCAGACATGCCTTAAGGCAGGGGTAGCCAACATGGCCCTCCAGATGTTGAACTACAGCTCCCATCATCCCTGACCATTGACAACATAGGCAGAAGTTGGTGGAAGTTGTATTATAATATCTGGTGGGCACCAAGTTATCTACTCCAATCCCAACAAGTCAATGAAAAAAGTGACTGGAAAATTTGCTGCAGGAAATAGTGAGCTGAAAGCAGCTTTTCTATTTTGGCTTAATGAACAGGGTTTATTTGCACTGCAGTTAGCTTTCAACCGAATTTCACCAGAGCTTATTAAAACAGTGCTCATTAAAACTCAGCACATATTTGACATAAACTAGCTACTAAAGATTAATTGCCTGTTGCAGTTGTTATTCAATGTAACAACAGTGACCAGGTCAGTTGAAAAGGTTGGTTCTTTTATTTTTATTTATTTTAAACTTACTTCTTCATTTCAGGCCATATTTTGGATAATAGTACAAAAGACCTCAAGTTTACTTTTACTAATCTAATACCATTCACAACCTATGATGCTTTTGTCGCTGCTGAGACAAGTGCCGGGGTGGGGCCAAAGTCAAACCTAACTGTTTTCACTCCCGCAGGAGGTAAGTTGTATGCTTGATAACAAACTACATCATATTATCGATATATTCTATTTTGTCTCGTTCTTTGGAAAGCCAGTGTTTTTTAATGTGGTCTGAGAAAAACATGTATGAAATATTTAGAAGTGCCCCAGTAACTGTTACATACCTTCTACAATATTTTAGCATAAATAAGTATGGCTACCACAATATTTTCTGGCAGGGTTCGAGTCTCTTTAGCAGCTTCATGACTGGCAGAAACTCTGCCTTTCCCTCTATGGGGAGAGAAGGAGGAAAGATACCGGCTGCATTTCTGCCTCTCATGCAGCTGTTAAAGGAATAAAACCATCTCCCCAACACTCCAACAAGTAGGATAAAAGAGGGACCCATCACACATATGCCCAGAGTAATTCTGCTGAAATACAAGAGGCTGATCAGTATTGGCATTCTGCCGGATCTTGAAAACACACCGGTTTAAACAAGCATTTTCCTGATCTCCTGACCCAAACCTCATTTTTTAATTCTTTTAATTGCTGTTTTGAATGTTGGTCAATATGTACTGACTCTTTGGTACACATTGTTATACTTGAAGCAGCTACATGTGTTTGTTCTACTAGGAACCTTGAAAAATACAAAATATAAAGCGGTTTGAGGATTATGCACAGGAGTAAATTAAATGGAAACTGTCACCAGTACACAAATGGTATATTCTCTGCCTCCCCATCAATCCATCAACAGCAGCATCCCTGCTCTTTCACTTAATTTGCTTACTGCTTATGAAGTCAGGCTGGACTTTACAAAGTGCTGCTCGAAACTCCCCCACCTGTATTATCCCTTGTAGGCACCCATGTTTACATCTTACAAATGAAAATTGTCTTTCATTCACAGCAGCTGTTTGACCATTAGATGGCAGTAAGTGGTTACAGTAAATAGTAAATTGAAATTTCATAGTTTTGCTCAGTGAAGAGACCGACTTTACTTCTACAGCTTATTTAAGGTAGCATCATTTTATACAACATTTATAATCAAGCTCTACTTTCATAGGCATAATTTCCATTAGGTCTGTTAGAGGTCCCTGAAGCTCCTTGTGGGATCAGTTTCATTTTTTGCAGCCAAGGATGTGGACAGAACACTTGTGGCAGTGGCAATGAAACCAACAGGGTGCTCTGTTGTTTCCTGTTAACTGGAGGGTCCAAACCAAATATTTGGTAGCCGGTTCTTAGACAGTGGTGCACTTATCTCAATTCAGCAGCGTGTTATGCCCATTGCCTTGAAAGAAGCAGTGATGTTGCCTCTCTTGAAGAGGTCCTTCGTGGATCCAGAAGTTTTAGGAAATTACTGACCAGACTCTCATATAACTAATATGCACCATATCTCAGTGCACTCTAGGTAAGTTGCAGGGTACTTGTGTAACTGTAGCTTTTGTCTACACAACGCTGTGCACCATTGCAGGCACACACATTCAGGGTGCCATGGTCCAGATTTAAACTCTGACAATATTATTAGGCAGAGTTCATATTTTATTAGTCACACAATGCATTACATTTTAATATTAGACTCCAAATCCTTTCAAAAATGGTATTTTATGATACTTAAAAGTTTATCTGATATAGCCAATTAATGATTTGATACAAACAGAATAATTAAAGTGTTTCATTTTCATTATATTCCTTATTTTCCAGTTCCAGGACCTGTATTTGATTTGCATATGGCAGAGGTATCTGCAACCTTTGTTCGAATTGGTTGGAAGAAACCACAGCAACCAAATGGAATCATCACTCAGTATAGAGTAAAAGTTTCACTTGAGGACACAGGGGAAATTCTTGAAGATACAATTCTAACAGAAAAAATCAAGGTGCTTTAACTTACTGATTTGCTACTTACTGATTTTCTGTGCATTCACTTTATTATGTATAATTATTCCCAATTCTTATGTAAGACTTGGAAATTAGAGTTTTAGCCAGAAACAAGCACTTGTCCTGGGTACATAAGGCACACTGCATAGCGGTGGGGAATGCCAGTGATAAATAAGACACAGTATGGTATAAATCAGGCCACAACTTTATTTATTACAGATGTAAAATGGTTTGGCAAAGGCACTGGGTAAGTCTTCGTCCTCAACCAGCTTGCCTGCTGGTTGAACCTGGGATGGGTTGGCCCCTTGACATGGTTCAAGAGTGACATTCCTGCCAGTGCTGCCTCACAAAAGGGGTGCTATGGCCCACCGGCTTCTGTGTGGGATCCCATTCAGCTATATCCCTTCCAGGACCCTTTTAACGAGGTACCCTGATGTTAAAAGATACCACCCAATGCCTTATCCGCCAAAGTTGTGACGTTTGCTATGAGGCAGGTGAAAACCTACAGACAAGCCAATTAGTCTTCAGGAAAAAAATTCCTCACACTGGCCCCAAATACAGCTACTGGCATTCCATAGCAATGTTTTAATCTGACCAGTCCTCTCACCTTTGGTTTGAACCACACACATGCAAAATGAAGATCGCGCAACAGTGGGTGATTCAGTGGTGATCGGCTCCACGTGGGCAAGAGGCTGGGCACCAGCCGCTGCACCTTTTCAACGGGGGAAGGTGATCCCAGCTGCCACCAAGCTTCCACCTCCACCTGGCCCCCTGGCGTTCACCCGATTGGCTGGAAAAGGAGGTCTCATGCCCCTCTCCAGCTGTGCGGGATGCCTTCCTCTGTCCCCATACTTCTAGCTCGCCTGGGCATCAAGTCCACTCATCCTTCTTGGTGTGGCAGCATTGCGGGATGGCAGAGGCTTCACTGAGGCCCCAACGTGGGAACTGGAACTGCCATGCCCTTCCTGGCAGAAGCCCCCACCGCCTATCAGGAACCAGATTCTAGCCTGCCTCTTGTTTTGGCAAATGGGGATGTGGGCTGTGCCAGGGGGCAAAGCCGACAGAGTGGGTAGGCTTCCCTCAGATCCGCCCCTTGTCCATTTAACCAGCCCACACCTGGGGCACTACCTGTTCGTTCCCTCACTGTTGTATTCTCTGCTTCCCCCTCCAAACGCTGGGGTATCCTGTTAAATGGATCTGGGGGGAGTGGTTATTTCTGTGTGCCTAGGTGGGGCCAGGGCCGAGGGCACTCCCCCAGATGGAGATCTTTGTGGGGGGGTCACCTTATTTGATGTAAGTCTTAAGAACCCCCGCCTGGATTGACCACACGTCACTTCTAGCCGGCAGGTCAGAAGTATTTAGATTGCCCCATGCCCAAGCCAAACCTCTTTCATCTGTATTTATTGAATACCTTATACATTCAAGGTATATATACCTTGTATTTATTGAATATCTTAAGTTGTGCCCTGTTTTAGCCCCAAACCAGTCTAGTTGGTCTCTTATTTATATGGGTTGGGGTATGGGGAGCCCATTGCCTGGTCCCGCAAATGGTGGCGCAGTGAGTTTTTCTAACTTCCTTGTTTTTCATTTTTAGGATTTCATTGAAGCTTTGGATCCAGACGTTTTAAATGAGAATACAGAACCATCTTTCATGTGGGATGAAGTGGAAACAGTCACTGGTTCATATGAAGGTTCAGCTGAGATGTTTCCAACAGTGCACAACTTTTCTCCAGTAATATTTACGAGCATGTCTGAGGATAATTTGCCTATTTTGAATAGAGCTGCAGAACTACATCCAGGTTCTGGTAAGTTTCTAAGTCCCTCTCCCCCCACTTACCTCCCTCATTGTTCAAAAGGCTGCTGTCACATATATGATCCTTAGCACAGAGACCAACCAAATTATTAATGGGTCATTTACTGAAGTCAAATTCCGGCCCCCTCCTGGAGCAAATGCAGAATGCCACACAAGCAGAGAGTGCTAGCATCTTGTCACCCAGTTGACCTTCCACCGAGAGAAAGAAGATGCCAGAGCCGTTGAGCAAGCTGCATAGACAATCAGTTATTTCAGTTGCCAAGGCAGGTGTGATTGGAGGAGATTAACATATCTCCATGTCCCATGTGGACGTTAATTTTTCCAGGAGCTTTTGACTGATAGGTTTTCAAATGCCACTGAGGGTAAATAGGTCAAAAAGTTACAACTCGGCTACATGGGAGCAACAAACAGGTGGAGATGACCCTGTGACACAATGGTGTCATTAGCACACTCTCTTGCACAGCATTATCAATGGGGTATTTTTCTTGACTAAGTATGGATATTTATGACCCATTTAACAAGGGTTGGCTGGCGGATACAGGCTTAAAATACCTCTCTGAATTTTTCAAGTGAAGGCATTCAATAAGACAGAAGGCCGCATTCTGATTTTCTTTACATCTCTTTGAAAGTAAAGTGTGAATGAAGCTGGGGCTGGAAAGTTCATTTTTAGAAATAGTCATTCAGTCTTTATATTATCATTACTGATTTTCACTGTTCAAAAATACACTTTCCATTTTCATTATACAGTAATAGGAATAACTAACTCTCTCCTTTTTTTAATCAATGTGTATACTACAAGAATGGAGACATTCCAAGTTCACAATCCTATACATATTTAACTGGAAGTAAATCTCATCGACTTCAGTAAGACTTACTTCAGAGTAAATATACATAGCATTGTCCTATGTGACTCCCATTTTTCAGTCTAGTTCAATTCAGGATTAATTTCTAACCTCTGTCTATGACTGTCCTCTATTCCATCTCTATTCCAATATTGGTTTTTGCTTAATGGGGTAAATTTACTTAATTTGTGTTGGTGTTCAGGATTTAATATAATGGTAACAATAGTTTTCTTTTCCTTTATGTATATACAAAATGCATTGAAAACATTTTCTGATACCATCAACCTTTCAGCTGAGCAGCTGTCCTATCTTGTAAATGGACTCCAGCCTTTCACTAAATATGCAATTGAGGTGTCTGCTTTTACCATTATTGGAGAAGGACCACCAGCTCTTCTCATTGCTAGGACAAGTGAACAAGGTAAAATTTTATTGCTGACGTAATTTCATGCTGGCAGTACTTAATTTTCTCCACACTTCTAACTCATACTAAATGGATTGTTTTTGTTCTGCAGTTCCAAGCTCAGTCGAAAATATCAATTATAAAAATATTAGTTCGTCCTCAGTTTTGCTTTATTGGGATATACCAATAAACCCCAATGGAAAGATCACACATTACACAGTTTATGCAATGGAGCTGGATACACATAGAGCTTTTCACATGACTACGTCAAATAACAGCATCTTGATTACAGGTAAGAGTAGCTTTTAAATAATTGCTGTAGTAGCTATCAAAGCTATGTTGGAATAGAATATAGATTTAACTTTTCTATACAGTGGTACCTCGGGTTACATATGCTTCAGGTTACAGACTCCGCTAACCCAGAAATAGTACCTCGGGTTAAGAACTTTGCTTCAGGATGAGAACAGAAGTTGTGCAGTGGCGGCGCAGTGGCAGCGGGAGGCCCCATTAGCTAAAGTGGTGCTTCAGGTTAAGAACAGTTTCAGGTTAAGAATGGACCTCCGCAACAAATTAAGTACGTAACCAGAGGTACCACTGTATTTCTGCATCTCTCCTAATATTCAACAGGCTTTAATGAACCAAAATACTTTTAAAGAACTGACAATACTTACAGGTACTGCTTTGCACATCTTCACATTGGAGGAATGCTGAATAAAGGATACTTTAATCTAGCTTTAGATTCTTCTACGTTTGTGGTATTTAGTAATGCAAATGGTCTTAGATTTTATTTTAATTCTAGTTGTTCCCTCATTCCCCCCCCTCTCTCTCACACAATATTATCAACAACTAGTGGAAAACAGAATTTAGAAAAATAAAATCATAAGGATAATGTGGCAGAATCCAATGCCAGGTCCCATTCCCATTCTATAGTGAATCAGAACTGTATGAATTGGTTAATTTTAATAGTGCACACCCAATATACCAGTGTCATGTGCTTGCAGTGTTTTTTCTTCTTATTCCTTCTAGGTTTGAGAAAGTATACAAATTATAAAATGAGAGTAGCGGCTTCCACAACTATAGGCGAAAGTGCTCTGTCTGAAGACAATGATATTTTTGTGAGAACACCTGAGGATGGTAAGCATATTGGTCATGCTGATTTTATAATTTTTTATGTCATTGCTGATTAATCCATCTTGTGCAGTCTACCTAGTGGAAGTTAATAAATCTGTGTTTTTGAGGATCCCCCTGGACTTCCTTGTGTCCTTCACTAAATTCGGTTTTCTTCCTAACTAAAACAGGACAGCAGCATTTCCTGCTTTGATTTTACATGATAGAAATCTACTTCTAAATTAGAGAAGCACCAGCTGACTAGGTTTTGTATAGAAATGTGAAGGCTCCCCCCCAAAAAAACTAGGAAAATTGAGGAGAGGGAAACCACCACTTCATTTTTCTGTGTCCCCCCCCCCGACCATCACATCTCTAGTTCTATATTTCAGTACCAATATGCCCAGTTACATATTTAAAATATATATAGTGTTTTTATTTTGCATTAAAATTAACTGGTAATGTTGGCAGAAATTGCATAGTTCCTTGGATATTCAAAAGCTGGAAATGAGTCATTCTTTGAAAAGATTACCCTTCACTATACCTTTAAGTTACATTTTGACTCATAATTCCATGATTGATGAGAAGGTGCCTAGCTATCTTACCTATAATTGATGTTACAGTGACAGCATAACTATGGGGAGAAGAAAAATGTTGCATCGATCAGTTCCTGTTCTTACTGTAACTTCTAGTTGTTCTTAAAGAAACTGAATTGATGTAGACAGATGTTTAATATGTGTGTGTGTGGGGGGGGGGGGACAACTCCAAGTGATTTTCTTTTATGTTTTCTAAACTAAAGAACCAGGTTCACCACCCCAACATGTCGAGATATTAGAAGTGACTGCTACAGAAATAAGTTTAAGATGGTCACCACCTGAGAAGCCTAATGGGATTATAACTCATTATGAAGTCATGTGTGATGATGCTAGTGCTTTAATTCTGAGAAACACAACAGCAACAAATCTTCTTTTAAATGGCTTGAAACCATATACTCTGTACAATATTTCTGTAAGGGCATTCACCCGCCTTGGGCATGGGAATCAGTCATCTCCCCTGTTATCTGTAAGAACGGCTGATACCGGTAAGTGCAGCATTTTGGAATACTTTTTTTATCTCTGTGGCTTCCATTTTAAGCATCATTAAACTCCAGTGGATTTTCTTGCAGATAAGCATCTTAGGGATTTGGGCATGAACCTGATATATCATGGTAGCACATGTATTCGGTTTCGCATCTGGTATATTCTAATGTAGGGGATCACACTGCTATCCGTGTGCTAAGTATCAGATGGGACAGGGGGCAGGAAGTAAATATGCTTTTCTCCAACCCACCAGCCCAGAGTAACAAGCCAGATAGGTGGGCAAAAGTCATAGGAAATGACAATTCCTTGAATCTTGACCGGAATTACGCTGCTAAGCATGTTAAAGAGTATTGATAACAGTTAAGGAGATACCAACAATTCATCATTAGCCTGCAGCCATCAGTCTTCCCTGAAAGTTAGCCCAGGAAGAGAGGAGTGTCAGTCAAAACTGGGGGCAAACTCCTTTGCTTTTATGCAGTGGGGTTTTCTAGCATCCTGCCCTCACTATATACCCTAGTTGTCTCCCAATAGCCTTTCTTGAGAGTTGGGGATACTCAAGAAAAGCTTGGCATATGCAAAGCTGGACTGCCATAGTACAAGGGAACTGGAGAAAATCAGTTGGAGACAGCTTCTGCCCAGTTGAAAAGAACTAAGCAAATACATTCATCACAAGGCAAATTAGACTAACAAGGGCTGATTATTAATAAACACCTTCACTCTCCTATCTGATATAATTTGGTTTGAAACAATATACTCTGAAAAAAATCATTTCCCTACTAGTGAACTAGGAATCTAACTAGATCAGTGTTTTTCAACCTTTTTTGGGCAAAGGCACACTTGTTTCATGAAAAAAATCACGAGGCACACCACCATTAGAAAATGTTAAAAAATTTAACTCTGTGCCTATATTGACTATATATAAAGTAATTCTCTTGAATAGGAATCAAACAAAGACAAAGAAAGTATTTTATAATTACTTTATTATGAAATAGTAAGTAAACAGAAATATGAAAAATTATAAAATACTTGATTCAGTGCGCAACCTGGGCCTGTTTGGCTGAACACAAAGCTGATATTCTGGCTGGAATCGAAGAAAGACACACATGTAGCTCTTCGTCAACAGCTCTCAGTCTCTCTCTGTATTTAGTTTTTATAGCAATCATGCTTGAAAAGCTCATCTCACACAGATATGTAGTGGAAAATGGGAGCAATGTCAAAATAGCTTTGTTTGCCAGAAGGGAGAACTCCTTGACACCGGAGCTATTTATAGTCCTTAACATCAGTGGTGGGATTCAAAAATTTTAGTAACCAGTTCCGACATTCAAGCATGGTTTTATATTTTTTTCTTTAATGGCAAACAAAAACGTTGCGGACCGTTCTCTGTTCAGCGGGGATCGATCCGCTGATCCCCGCTGAGGCGGCGGATGACAGCTCCGTCTCCGCACTGTGTGCGGAGAGGGAGATGTCAGAGCCCCGCTGCTCTCTATGGGGAACCGGATGAGAGCGGACCGCCTGTCTGCTCTCATCCGATCCCATCCGATCTGATCCCCACCCAGGACGGATGGAAAATAGGGTGGACACAGTCCGGCGCCCGCCTAGTGGGCGAACATTTGACTTTTTTTAAAAAAAAATCTTTTGAATTTTTCAATTTTTCCCACGGCAGACCAGGCAACATCTCGCGGCACACTAGTGTGCCGCGGAACAGTGGTTGAAAAACACTGAACTAGATGATAAGAGACCCCATTGCGGTGCTTTTATACTAGATTTGAAGTTGCTAAGTCTCCTTTGTAAAATTCTTCTTGCTTTTGTTTTGTTTTGTTTAAAAACTAAACTAAATTAAATCTGTACTGATAGGTCTGCAAGAATTACCAATTGGTTGGATAAAAGAGTGATGGTGGTACTTGATGACTGGGATGGTTCACACTTGAGTTTCAGTTGTTACTTCCTCAGTCATTACACACTTAATGATTATCTGAAATTTTAATAACTTTTCTCTGAATTCTTCCTTTTCAGTTCCCGAATTCCCACCACAAAACGTAACTTATAAGAATATCTCTTCTTCAGAGATAGAGCTATCATTTCTTCCACCATCTGTCCCCAATGGGATTATAGAGACATATACCGTATATCTCAGAGAGACTGATGGAACTGATGAAAGAACCATCAATACCACACATCTATCACTAACTATTACAGGTGACTGTAATATAGCAGTTTGTGACTTTAAAATGATAGTGTCTTTGCTGGTTTATTTTGCTTAGTTCATACTGTATAGTATATATTTAATAATATTGCTTTAGAATTAAATTAACAATAAAAATGATAGATGGGGGGGGTTTTGAATATTGTGTTGGAATACATTTATTTGTGTTTACTATTTATTTTGTTTTGCCCTGATATTGGGGTGGGATAGAATCACATAAATATAAATATAAATAAAAAATACAACAATTAAAATTTGAACAGGCAAAGGTAAGTTAATTAGTAGCCTGTAAAAGGCTTGTAAAAAAAAATTCAATACTGTTTGCGTGCCACTGCAAAACATTCTTTGAATTTTGTGACTTTTATTTGTTGTAAAATAACAAAATAGAAATGGTTAAACCTTTATTTATTTAAGTTTTTTTCTGATTGCAATACTGAACTTTGAGGGACTTCTTTAAAATATGTGAAAGTAACAGAAAAAGCTACATATAACACACAAATATATATGTATAAATGTGTATCTAAAATTTCAAGCATATAAATATTATTAACAATTTATTATTTATTTAGGCTTAAAAATATATACAAGATATATTGTTGAAGTATCTTCAAGCACTGTAAAGGGTGAAGGTCCTCGCAGTGCTCCTTTGCACATGTTGACTGATGAAGATGGTAAGCTTTTTGTCATTGTCTAATTACAGTGTTTTATGCAGTTGACATCTTTAACATCAATTGGATAAGCAGGATTGAAGGCACAGAAGGTTGTACAAAAAAAAATCCAATTGCTGGGGGCGGGGGGTGCTGTCAGAATGTTTGTAGTCAAACTTCTGTGCGGAATGGAAAAACAGGCAGTTTTATGTTGGCATTTGCTAATTTCAAAAAATTCTCATATAGCCAAAATTCAGTTACATAGTAAAGAAAGCAGTACTGTATTATGACAAACAAACAAAAAATGTTTAGGGTGTTCTTTCTTGCAAGTACAGACTGTTCTGAACATCAGACCACATGCACCACATATTTCTCATAGTTGTGATCATGTTTCCAATTTGCATGCATGATTACACTATGACCTGAATTTTTGGTACATTATGCTGTTTTGTATGAGTTAAAATAAACACAATTAAATGTTAATATTTCTGTTTCTGTTGAAGTGTTCCATCATCTGTTGTTGTTGCTGTTGTTGTCTCTTAACACATACTAAAACTTAAGACAGAATTGTTAAAGACCACTGGATGAATTGAAATAGTTCAAATCGGATCAACCTTAGTTGTTGTTACTTTATACTGAATCAGACCAATGGGTCATGAACTGGCCAGGTGTTGGTCTTCTAAATCTGAGATAGAGATCTTTTCCAGTTCTACAAAACTCCTCTTTTTACAAAAAGTTTTGTTTGTAAGTTAAACACAAATAAGGCACTCATTTGTTGGAGTAGGAACAGGATCACCCTTCTGTTATCGGGGCTAACCCTGCCTGTCCTCTCAAACATCTACATGTTGAACTTGACTATCTCTAAAGCAGGCATGGCCAAACTTGGTCCTCCAGCTGTTTTGGAACTACAATTCCTATCATCCCTGACTACTGGTCCTGTTAGCTAGAGTTCCTGCTCTAAAGGAACTCTTAGGCAGATGTTGGAGCGATGTTAATGTGATGTTTGAGACTGGAACCAGCAACATGTCCCCATCCATGCATAACACATCGTGAATAGGGCTTACAAGACCAGGACTAAGTCTGTGTGTGTGTGTGTGTGTGTGTGTGTGTGTGTGACATGCTCTGTCACTGAGCTACACCTTTTTTTCATTGTTATATCGTCTTACTGTATAGTTTTACCACTGTCTTGATCAGGCTGAGTTTTAATTATCTTGAGTCTACATAACATATAAACCTTTGACACTTTTGCAATTTAATGGGGTTAATAAATAAACATGCTTTGTGCTGTTCACCATCCATCAGTCAGATGCTCAGCAATTTCCCCACCCTTTGGAGATAATATAATTATTTCTAGTTCAAAGGAACTATTTTACTGTAGTTTACATGCGTTCCCAGCTATAAAGTTAATATTTCTATTACAAGGAAATAATTGCAACAATGCACTTGGAACATAGGTGAATCACAGTGACACACCCATTGCTCTGTTTTCTCATGAAATACTGTTTTCTATTGAATTGCAGAAACAGATGTCTTAACAGCACCATGCAAAATTGTCCCTTATTATCTCACTGCAAAACAAAGACAAAACACTTCAAACCAAATACCCTCCTTTAAACGTTAATTTATATGGATAAAATGCCATTTTAAGATTTATTTATTTATTTATCGCTGAAATTGTATTTAACATGATATTGTGTCCTCTCTTCAAGCTCCTAGCTCTCCTCCACGATTGCTCACAGTAAAACAGTTGTCTGGTGTCATTGTGAAGTTGTCATGGCAACCACCACTGGAGCCAAATGGAATTATCCTCTATTACACAGTTTATGTCTGGTAAGATTTTTCTAGAGATAAATAAGAATCTGTCACCTACCAGAAATTTTAAGCTTTTTTTTTTTAACTCTTTACACTTGTTGATTATTATACATTTGTTATGCATGAGTTCTGGCTCATCACTTTAAACAACTAGACCTTTATGAATTAAAGCTGAGGTTTCTGCAGCTTTTACACATTTTGCAGGCCAGTGCTTGCTAGATTCTTGAAGTAATTTTGGATGCCAGTTTTCAAAAAACAAGACATTTTAGCCATCCAAGCTGCTATACTCTGTGCAACAATAGTGCAAGTGATGGTCATACGTTGACATCAAAAGCAGCCTTACTCTGAGTCAGACCAATAGTCCATATAGCCTAATAACATCTGCGTTGATTGGCAATGATGGGGGAAAAGGGTGTGTGTGTTGGAGAAACAAATATCTATATGCATTGCCATATAATCTCATAAATAGATGGCCCTTGTTTATTTGAATGTATTCCAGATTGGGACCATGGCATATGGCAGACTTCCTCAACCTCCGCCCTCCAGATGTTTTTAGACTACAGTTCTCATCATCCCTGACCACTGGTCCTGCTAGCTAGGGATCGTGGGAGTTGTAGGCCAAAAACATCTGGAGGGCCGAGGTTGAGGAAGCATGGCATAGGGAGATTAAACCCTTTCCCCTCACAGTGGTCACAATTCAGACCCTTCTCTGCCCCCGAACTACACACATTTGCTAGCTGCCCTAAAAGGAGAATTGCCAGTGTCAAATAGCAGCCACAAAAGATGGATAATCCACACCATATGTGTGATCAGCAGTGGCCAGAGGGATGAGGCAGTCACCCTGCTGACCCTGCTGCTTCTGTAGTTTATCTGGATAATGATAATAATAATTTTATTATTTATACCCTGCCCATCTGGCTGGGTTGCCCCAGTCACTATTTGTGCCTTCTAACACATATCAAAACTTAATAAAACATCAAACATTAAAAACCTCCCTATGAAGGGCTGCCTTCAGATGTATAGTTATTTATCTCCTTGATATCTTATGGGAGGGCATTCCACAAGGAGCACACAACTGCCGAGAAGGCCCTTTGCCTGGTTCTCTTGTAACTTCTCTTCTTTCAGTGAGGGAACCGCCAGAAGGTCCTCAGAGCTGGATCTCAGTGTCCGGGCTGAACGATGGGGTTGGAGACGCTCCTACAGGTGTTTGGGGTGATGGCAAGGTTGGGGCTCAATGGATATTGTTGCAGGAGTTCTGGATTGGCTCCACTGCAGAGCATTCCACACAATCCTGACTTCAACCTTGACCTTCCTCAGCCTTGTCCAGGAAGGCTGCAGCAATGGCACTTTTAGGATGGTCGCTCAGCCCTACAACAGCTATTGACTGGTGGGGGGGAAAGGTTAAATTTCCTCTCCCTTCATGACAAGGGTTCCAGTCTGGATCATCATCCGCCCTCTATCTGCCAGACAAAAATCAAATGGTTAACATCACTTCCTGTTCAAACTTCAGATGTGTTTATGGACAACATCAGTGATTTATACATTTCATTTAATGCATTTAGGAATATAATTTCAAGAAGAAGCATTAATGTAACAGAAACCTCATTAGACATCACAGATCTTGAAAATAAGATGGAATATAGTGTTTATGTAACAGCAAGTACCAGATTTGGAGATGGAAATATAAAGAGTGACATGATCAGCTTCATTACCTCTGAAGGAGGTAAGAGTATGTTGTTGCCATAATTTAATTTGGTTGTAATCTGGTTGTTGCTGCTTTTCCTTTGACTTTTCTTGTTGATTGTTCTTAATGACTTTTTAGCTTTTATTATTGATCACCTGGAAGACATCATTCATTGTTCAGTATGCAGACAATAATGTTAAAAAGTAAATATTATTGCAAGTAAACAATGAAAGAAAGTATTTGATTTACTATTGAGAATGATCCCACCAGTATGCAGTAAATTAAATCTTATGCATCCAAATCACCTAAGACAAGTAAAATAATTTGGTAATAGATGCTGTATGTAAATAAGTACCTCCTAAAAAGAACATGATTCTTTCCACTCATTCATAGCAATTCAGTTCTGTTCAAGCCAAGTGCATGCAGAAGCTTACCATATTTTTCACCCTATAGGACGCACCGTCCCATAAGGCACACCTAGTTTTTTGGGGGGGAAATAAAGGGGGAAAATTTATTTTTTCCCCAGGCGCGGGGCTGGGGCGGGGGAAGCCCGAGCTTCCCCCGACCCCAGCCCCCAAACAGGCAGCTCTCTGCAAGCCATAGGAGCCCAGCGCTGGCTCCCGCTGCTTGCAGAGAGGTGCGCGAAGCCTGGACGCGCTGAGCTCAGTGCAGGCAGGCTTCAGTATGCAGGCAACTCTCCGAAAGCAGCGGGAGCCCAGCGCTGGGTTCCCGCTGCTTGCGGAGAGGTCCGCGAAGCCTGGAGAGCAAGAGGGGTCGGTGCGCACCGACCCCTCTCGCTCCCCAGGCTTCAGCGAAAGCCTGCATTCGCCCCATAGGACACACACACATTTCCCCTTCATTTTTGGAGGGGGAAAAGTGCGTCCTATAGGGCGAAAAATACGGTAATTCTTATTCCAATCAAATAAAGGGACATTTTCATCATACTGTTTCTCTTCACTCGGGGGGTGATCAGTCTTTCCTCCTCTGAGTTTGAAACGGGGGTGGGGGGTGGGAAATACATGTTGACTAAAATGATGTGGCTAGGTAAAGGTAAAGGTACCCCTGCCCGTATGGGCCAGTCTTGCCAGACTCTAGGGTTGTGCGCTCATCTCACTCTATAGGCCGGGAGCCAGCGCTGTCCGCAGACACTTCCGGGTCACGTGGCCAGCGTGACAAGCTGCATCTGGCGAGCCAGCGCAGCACACGGAAACGCCGTTTACCTTCCCGCTAGTAAGCGGTCCCTATTTATCTACTTGCACCCAGGGGTGCTTTCAAACTGCTAGGTTGGCAGGTGCTGGGACCGAGCAACGGGAGCGCACCCCACCGCGGGGATTCGAACTGCTGACCTGATGATCGGCAAGTCCTAGGCACTGAGGCTTTAACCCACAGCGCCACCCGCGTCCCTCTGATGTGGCTAGGAAACTACTGGAAACATATCTGAAAGACCGACAGATATTTGGTAAAAATTGGGTTCATATTAAAGGCTTAGGTTCAAAGAGAACACATCAGAAAAAGTATTTTTAAACATTGTTGAAAAAAATATAAATTGATGTGGCTAGGAAACTACAATTTATATATTTTTCAACAATGTTTAAAAATACTTTTTCTGATGTGTTCTCTTTGAACCTAAGCCTTTAATATGAACCCAATTTTTACCAAATATATGTCAGTCTTTCAGATATGTTTCCAGATAGCATGTGTACTGTTGGTTCTTGTCTACCACCGTTTGCCCACATTATATGTCTTATCTGGAGGATGAGACTGAATTAAAAAATTATGAATAAATTTTGCAGAGTGTGAAATCTCCTCCCCTCCCCCCCCCCAATTTTGCAGGGCAGGAAAATCAACGGTGTTGTATTATTGATTCATTTGTGTAGCAATTACATGCCAAAATGGCTCGTGCAAAAGGTAAACGTAAACATGTTTTTCAGCTCCAAGTGACCCACCTAAAAATGTGTGGTATAAAAACCTTACTTCTTCATCTGTACGAATCTTCTGGGATCCTCCTCAAAAGCCCAACGGAGTTATACAGTTTTATTCGATTTACTACAAAAATGATTCAGACACTTACATGCAGGTAAATTTCAGTTGTTTTTCTTTTCCCTGAATTTTCATGGCAAAGATTGAATTAATTGTTTTGTAAATTTGTTCGTGATCACCATATGCATGAGGAGTAGCTTCATATTAATTTTAAACAGCCCTCAGAATGAGCCCATATCACAGCATGAAACAGAAACAGGCTTATGAATACACATATCCTTACACATCTACCTACTCACAGTTTCACTGAAAACTGCTGAAGTTTGACTCCTTGTTTCCATGCCATTACAACACTTGTTAAACTATGGAATTTAACGTTCACTTTCATTACCGTTTTAGTATAAGCAAAGCCCCCTCTGGTGGCTGTATGAAGAACATAGCCAAAACCTAACCTTTTGTGTACTTAGAAATAGAACTTATATCCTTAAAAGCTTTAGTGTCATTACTGCTGTAGTGCTTGGTATAGTTTCATTTGCTCAATAAATATAGCCACTGGATGCATTTTGTTATCTAAAGGTTTACAAATATAGGTAATTTTACATAGTTTTAAATATCTTAGTTTCTTGCTTAGCTAAGACAGTAGTTTCTTGTTTAATATCAAATAAATAAATTTAAAATTTAAAAAATCCTTATCTTGGCCCAGTTTGCAACTAAAACTAAACCAATACACACTACACAATACACATTCTGGTTCTAAATGCAACATAAGAGGTCTCTATAGTATAGTGTATTTTAAAATGGGGTTTCAGAGTTTTTAGGGGTTTTTGAATGTTTTATGTAGTTTTTATTTAGTTTTATGTAGTTTTTCAATTTCATTGTCCTGCATGGGACAATGAGAATAAAAATATCGTATATCGTATATCGTAAAACTAAACCAATACACACAATACACCACTACACATATCTGTATGTGTACTCACAATAAAAAATCATGGCTGCTATGGTGCTGCTCACATCATCCGGCTATCATGGCACCTGACGCTAAATTGTGGTTTTGCTTAGCATTATATCAGAACTGAGGCTTGTAGTTTGTCTTATTCCAGGCAAACCAGGCAGTAATTTACTCCCAGTAGTATTGCAGGAGGACCAGGGTAAAAGCAAAACTATCGTGATTTTTACAGTGAGTTTGCACATTTACACTTAACCATGGTTTCACTTAGTGTTACATGGCAACTGGGTCATCGTTTACAGAAATGGTTACTAGTTTGGTTTTAATTGTGCTTTTTTGTGCAAATATTTTTCCCCTACCTCTGCCCAGAATTTTACCAGTTACGCTATTGACAGTGGTGTCGACAATGCAACTTTGTCTACGGTATTAAGCAACTTGGCAAAATGGAGCCACTACACACTTTGGTTAAGTGCTAGCACAGCCTTTGGAAATGGAAACCAAACCAGTGAAATCATACATTTGTACACAGATCAAGACGGTATGCATTTTTTTTAAAAAAAATATCAAAATATATTGTAAAACTTATAGAAATTATTCTGCTAAGGAAGGATTTGGCAGGATTCCAATATGGTGGTGATGGTACCACATTATGTGCCCCTTTTAAAGGCATCTATGGTACGCATACAGTGGTACCTTGGGTTACAGATGCTTCAGGTTACAGACGCTTCAGGTTACAGATTCCGCTAACCCAGAAATAGTACCTTGGGTTAAGAACTTTGCTTAAGGATGAGAACCGAAATTGTGTGGCAGTGGCACGGCAGCAGCGAGAGGCCCCATTAGCTAAAGTGGTACCTCAGGTTAAGAACAGTTTCAGGTTAAGAACAAACCTCTAGAACAAATTAAGTTCTTAACCCGAGGTACCAATGTATAGTTATTTCTCTGTCCTAGGATTTATGACATTCCTCCTACCAGAGATTCAACTAGATGTACAATAATCAGATTTAAGGTGTATCTCAGTTAACTATTTTTAACAGACCACCTTCTTATCAGAGTCTCTTTGATTTGGACCTAACTACTGTATTCCACAGTGCACCTGTTTTAGCTAATACTAGTCTCTACCCATCTGCTCTGCAGATTTTTCACAATTATATTTGTTTCTTCCTTGTCCTCCTCAGACATACAGTCTCTATGCCCCAGTTTAGACTTAAGTTGCAAAGTTTTCTCATCATTATTGCTCCTAGGAGTGTAGCTTCATTCCATTTTCAGTTTCTAATAAAGCAGGTGTAGGCAGATTGCTTTTATTTATTCATAATCCCATATACGGGCTTTTAACCTTTGGGATTTATCCCTGAAATTCTATTTGACATTCTAATAATTATAATTATTAGTGGAATGCTAAAACTCAATTTTCAGTATAAGGTGTGATCTCTATCCTGGAAGCAAGTCTTACTGAAATCAGTGGACTTACTTCCATCTAAAAACACATAAGAATCAGAGGATATAATGGCACATGCCTCACCAACCATGGTTTTGCATTTTAATGAGATGTTTAATAAGCCTTCATTACCAAATTGATCCCCCAAGAAATCTATATTTAACCCTTGTTAGATGACGGAATATAAAGCAAAAATAAAACCATCTGCTTGCACGCAATAAAAGCTCTGTAACATCCAGACTATATGAGTTGCACGGTGTGCATTTTCCAATTTCTAGCATTTGCAATTGTGTGTGAAGGATGAAATGGTCCCTCATATACAAAGCTTTCTGACTGCTGGAAAGACAGAAGACTAAACAAGAAACTTACTCCCAGGCATGCTGGTTTGTGTACACAGGGACATGTTTTGTTTTGAATACAGTGGAACCTTGGGTTACATATGCTTCAGGTTACATACGCTTCAGGTTGCAGACTCCGCTAACCCAGAAATAGTGCTTCAGGTTAAGAACTTTGCTGCAGGATAAGAACAGAAATCGGACTTCGGCGGCGCGGCGGCAGCAGGAGGCACCATTAGCTAAAGTAGTGCTTCAGGTTAAGTACACTTTCAAGTTAAGTACGGACCTCCGGAATGAATTAAGTACTTAACCCGAGGTACCACTGTACGAGGGAGCTTTGAATAATGTTTTCCTCTGCCTTTATCATGCTTTGGCTAAGGAACACATCCACATACACTGAATATATAGCATGTGCTTACTTTTAGTACAGAAGACTAGAGTTTTTTTATGTTTATAAAAGCAATTTCTTTTCAAAAAATGAGTTAAGTATCATTAATCAGGAACATTTCAGGTTGAAACCAATGTGAATTACTTCCATCCTTAGTGCTTATGTATAGCCACATGTAAGTATAAGAGAACAGAGTGCATACAGACCCTTTAACTTTTGCTTATTTGTGCTATAGTTCCAGATGGACCTGTGGAACAGCTGGCCTATCAAAACATTTCTTCCACTGCTGTAAATATAAGCTGGATGCCCCCAGCCCAACCTAATGGAATGGTCTTCTACAAAGTTTCCCTGACAATGCAGGATGCTCAAACGGACCATGAGATTCTGTCACTCATTTTGAATGATACAAATGTGGTTCTTCGTAAACTGGAAAAATATACCAGTTATCTTCTAAAAATCACTCCAGCAACAGAAAACGGAGTGTCTGAAATGCACACTGCTAGCCTGCACATCCGAACTGAAGAAGATGGTATGTTCCATACTTTGTTTTGTTCTTGTTCCTTAAATATTGGGTTTGTCCAGGCATGGGCAATGTGTGACTTGGAGTACTTCTGTGAGGACTATGGCCTTTCTGTACAACACAATATAAAGAAGCTTAAAATGTGATGGAAAACAATTTCTGCAGAATCAAAATCAAGGAAAGAGGTAAAAAGATAAGCCAACTTCAAAGCTGTTGTGATGTTAAAGTCTCATAACCAGGATTTTTCAAGGCCTGGGTACAATTTTGCATGTCTAAAATATCCATTCAGTGTAAGGTTATAGGAAAAACACAGCACTGCACACCTAATTTTCGTGAAAGTGTGTAAATTAAGCTTGGATTTCTGTGTGGAAGTAAGTGACACGGGCTTACTTCAGAATAGATTGGTCTGCATGCTAATTTGCAAGTTAGCTTATGGATGGTGCTGTATCCTATGATGTTGCCCTGTGGTGTTTGCCAAGATGTCCAGCCTCTGTTTAGCAAAATGTCAGTTAAAAAAAATAAAATCACTGTAATATTGTCTCATGAAATTATTTTAATCACTTTAAACTGAATTAATTATAGGTGGTTAAGAAAAGAATGGGCATGTCATTACTGTTATCTAATGTGTGCTGCAAGTCTGCATTTAGATAATGAAAGAAAAAGTGTGTGTTGTGTGTGTGTTGGTGTGTTGTGTGTTGTCTGTAGATGCTTATTAGAGATTTCACAATAAAGTTCTTTCAGCAGTTTAATATTTTCCCCTTTATCTATTGATGCAGTTCCAGAATCTGCACCAATTATGACATCTTATAAAAACCTTTCATCTACCTCAGTGATGTTATCCTGGGATCCCCCAGCCCGGGCAAATGGCATCATAATAAGCTATGTCTTAAAGCTGCATGGACTAGATCGAAATGATTCTTTCACTACTTCCAATAACTCAGTTGTCTTAGAAGATCTTTCACCATTTGTACTCTATAGTTTTTATGTATCTGCAAGAACTGGAAAAGGGCTCGGCCCATCCACTGTTTTGATGTTCTTCACAGATGAGTCTGGTGAGTAATTAGTTTAGGAGCCAGCATGATCATTAGACACAAACTGAGTTGAATGTTAATATTTTTTTACTTTAGACAAGGTTTTGTTACCTTAATATTTGTTGTCCATGCAGTGTAGAACACTTATTGAAGTAGGGTCTTCTTCTGAACATACAGTGAGGGGTAAAAGTATTTGATCCCCTGTTAAATTTGCCCGTTTGCCCTCTGACGAAGAAATGACCAGTCCATAATTTTAATGGTAGATTTATTGTAGCTGTGAGAGACAGAATAACAACAGGAAAACCCCCAGCTTTAAACTCTTGAGACTTTCAATCCATGGAATCTCCAAGTAGGGATGAGGGAGACACTAGTCTGAAACCCCAGAGATCAACCTGTGTAAACATTATTGAGCTAATACTTGTGCTAATACTTTGTATGAGGGGCAGCATTCTATGTTCTTATTTTTCTGTGATGGGACATATACCTGTTGTGGTTTGAGGACCCGATCCCTGATTTGAGGAAATAAAGACACGTGGACACAGTGTATAAGGTTAATGGGCAAGAAAAGGCCACAACTTTATTGATTACAGCAAGTGAGAAGGTATTGGCTTAGGCATTGGACCATGGAAGATTGACTCCACCCACTCGGAGAGGGGTCAGTCTAAAGAGGGGTTATTCACCAGTAGGGGGAGCCTGTTGATGCTAATACAACTATAAGCTCTCCCCTGATGTCACCGAGGGTCATGCCATGGCCCCGCCGCCACACAGGCATCGGACAGGATCCACGACCGCTGGATTCCTTTAACGGAATAGCCAAATTTGAAGGGGTAGGCGATGGCCACACCTTGCCCTTCCACACACCAATAACACATTCCAATGCCTAATCACCAAATACCAAGAAAGTTGTGACGATTTCTACGAGGTAGGCGAAAAAAACCAAAGGCTGAATGCCAGTTGGAAAAAATTCCTACCAGGCCCCCTGAGCAACTTGGGTGACCAACCATAGGTCCATAGCAAGGTCAAGAGAAAAGCTAAACCCTAAGCCCTAAGGGAGTGGTGGGTGGGTGACTCACGGTGAAAAGGTGAAGAAATGGGCGGAATGGCTGGCGCGGCTGTATCTTAAACAGCAAACCACGCCCCCACCAAGCCACCCGGTTGGGTGCCTACCCGGGGGCGTGGCACACCAGCCAGGTGAGTGGGGCAGGGGGCATAACGCCCCCTGCGTGACGCAGGTATCGCGTCCCGCCCACAACACCTCCCCTCTGCAAGGAGGAGAGGCCTCAGCTGAAATATCAAATTAGGTGATGTGATAGCAAGGAAATTAGGATCACACTCTTGAACCATTCTCTGGTGGTTTCTAAATTGACTGTTAACATTGTTTTAATCATTGTGACCTGCACCTATCAAGATTATGCTTTACTGAAAAAGAAGGTAAAATATCCTACTTGTTACACAGATTGAGAATGTAGGGAGATCTATTTTGAGGTGTTCTTTTAGCCCTTCCTCTAGATTAAAGTCAAGTACTGCAAAATCACACAATGTAACTTCTCTTTTAGACTCTTGAGCGGGGTTTTTTTTTTAGCAAGGTGAAGCCTCTCCAATGATATATTTGCGCTATAATGTGTGAGGTACCAACATAGTTGGTATTCCCCAAGCAAATCACTTGCAAGGTGGCATGGCAAATCTTAGGGACAAGACTAGAAGTTTATTTTAATTGATTTGACTTAGCGGTTTAGCTGACTAATTTTCTCTTTGCCTGAAATTTGATTGTTATTATTTGTTTAGCAGTGAAAATAAATAGATCTTCCAGTTTCTTACAATTACTCATTACAGAAACATACAGCTCTTAAAAACATATCAAACAGTTTGAAATAACAATTATCCTAATAGAACTAATAGCATTGCTATATTGGTCTGAAAGATGTTAAATGAATGCATGTCAAATCTCTAAGAGTGAATTGCTTTTACAAAATATCTGTATGTACAAGTAGGATATACAGTGTTACAGCTAAATGATGTTTCTTTTCATAGTTCCACTGGCTCCTCCTGAGAACCTGACAATTGCCAATTACACATCTAATTCTGTATGGCTGAAATGGAATCCAAGCCCTCAACCAAATGGTGTTATTCAAAGATACGTTTTTAACATTTTGGATAACTGCAGTCAAACTACATTTTATCAGGTTTGTAACCCTAATGTTATATTCATACATATAATTAATATTATTAATTAAGATATATATTGCGGTTCAGGACTGAACTGTTATTAGGAAATAAGACCTCAAAACTACTCTGAACTATGCCCACTATAAAAAGGAGTTTGTAGATTTCATACTAGAAATTTTTGAAAGGAAAGTGCTCCCAATTTCTTGGATTTGCTTTAAATAATTCACATGCCCTTTGTGAATTTAAGGCAGTTGTACAAAGTAAATCAAAGGAGGCTATTTTTTAACCTGGACACTTCTCGTTTCCATAATTCGTGCATTTACAGACTTGCCTATATATGTATGACCAGTGGTGAACTGGGTTAGTTTATATTTTACAATAATATTTCATCCAGGTTATTGGACAGGGAGTCACACCTTAAGAATTTGGGGGGCGGGGGGCGGGATAGACTAAATAAACAAGCAGTGGGGAAGCTTTGGCCCATGGGACTGATTACACCCACCTGACCTGTGAATATAGTCCACAAGGCCCTCTCCATCCCCTAGATGTGAATGAACTTAGCAGTACTAGGATGATGCCAGTTATTGCTGTTGTGAATGGTCCTTAAATTGAATTGTCGCGGGCTGTACTTATGGCATTTAATTGTGATTTGACCCCATTGTTTCCATTCCCCCCTCTACAATTCCATATATACCCAGCCAACTGAGCCTAACGTGTCATTCATCTAACAAAATGGACTCTAATTCATGAAAGCTAATGCCATACAGTGGTACCTCAGGTTACATATGCTTCAGGTTAAAGACTCCGCTAACCCAGAAATAGTGCTTCAGGTTAAGAACTTTGCTTCAGGATGACAACAGAAATCGTGCTCCGGCGGCGCGGCAGCAGCAGGAGGTCCCATTAGCTAAAGTGGTGCTTCAGGTTAAGAACAGTTTCAAGTTAAGTACGGACCTCTGGAACGAATTAAGTACTTAACCTGAGGTACCACTGTATTTAATTTGTTAGTCTTTAAGGTGCAACAAATCTCTGTTTTCAATTCTGTGGAAAATCTGGCAAAAAATAGCAATTTTATAGTAATTGCTTTCTTCATCTAAGAACATTTCAGGTTCACACAATGAAGCTAATATTCTTGGACTAGAACCGTTCAACACTTACTTCATCAGTGTTTCTGCATTCACAAAAGTTGGAAACGGCAATCAATTCAGCAATCTTGTTCAGCTGACCACAATGGAATCAGGTTAGCTTGCTTGAAATGTAATAGTATTTGGGGTTTCCCCCCCTGCACACTTAAGAAACCTTCAGTTATGGGGCAATCCAGGGCAAGTTCACATTCACAAGTTGGTTTAGGACTTTTACCTCTCCTACCAAGTAGGTTGTCTGTCATAGGAGCAGACTGTCTCTCAGCTTGTCAACCTTGGCTTCCTTCAGTTTCCTACATCAGATGGACTGGGAGGACTCCTCTGTAAGCTGACAGGCTATCTTCTTAGTTGAGGTCCTTGTCCCTTGTGCAACAATATTCATGAAAGCTGTCATTAACCCAGCTGTTGCTTGTTGAAACCCATTTGTGTAAGTCTATTGTCCCTCTTTCTCTTTGCATTGCGGCACAGTGCTAAACCAAGGCCTTCCCTCGATAGCTCTCTCGTCAAGAGCTCTAGTTATGCTGTCATCTCAAATAGCTGGAATGCTTGCCCCTTGCTTGTAACATTACCATGCGCGTACTGAAGTATACTCTAATGCAACTGCCCTTTCAGTTTTTTAGGAATGTTAACCTATGGTGCATGTTTCTCTTTGAAGCTCCAGATATTGTCCAGAATATCCAATGTACTGCAACCAGTTGGCAGTCAGTCCTAGTCCAGTGGGACCCTCCTTTGAAGACGAATGGGATTATTACCCATTACATCATAACATTTGGAAAGAATTCAACAATCCTGTCTTCTGATAATGAAACAGTGCATACTTTCAGAGACTTGTTATCAAATACCTCTTACCAGTTTAAAATACAGGCTGTGACAGCTGCCGGGGATGGAAAAGAGCAGCTATGCAATGCCAGCACATTTCCAGAAACAGGTAACAATTATTGTGGTTACAATTGCACTTGATGTAAATAATATTTTCCCTACTCACATTTACTAGGCTATCCCAATCCATGAATTTGTTTCTCATATCACAAGAGGATATTCTTACGAATTCACAGACTAAGAACTAGGATATTGTTAGAAGTGTGGTAAAAGGAGCAAAGCCACATTATGAAAATAACTTAGATTTCTGCTGTGTTAATTATGATTTTCTATTTTAACAAATTTACTGGAAAGTCAGTATTTTATTGAAAGCAGTGGCACTTATTTTCAAATAAGCATATTCTGGCCTGAATGCCAGGAGTAACAACAAGAAGAAAATGGTCATTATTAGGTCAACATATTCTTAAATATATGTTCACATGAATTGTTTTCCGTTGAGTTGCTACCACTTGAAACTGGAGACTTGTGATTAGGAATGGAAACAGTTTTATAGTTGTTCTCAACTTCTTATTTATGGTGGTCTATGTTAGTCACAGACACACAGCCAACACTGAGTCACTGCCAAAGCATTTATTTTTGACACCAAGTGAAATCAAATTAGGTTCACTGCCTCATTGGAAAATCTCTGAACAACAGCTCTGGAAGTACTGTTTGATTGTTTTAAGCAATGGGCAGAGCCCAACTGATCTCTATACTGGCATCCCTCAGTATAGCCCCTGGGTGTTGCAGAGCATGGACATTTCTCACAAAAGGTGGAGAGTTCAACTCTTATTGGAGTGAAGTGCTTATGAGGTCAGATGCTGAAGGCCTGGTCACAGGGGTTCAGGTGGAGTTCACAGTTTGAGACCCCATATAGCCCTTACGTATGTTGATCATATGTCAGTAATGGCATGTAATGAGATTTAGATGCTAGGTAAATCTCTTTTCTATTAGTCCATGCCTTTAATGATTTCGGTACTCGCATACACACACACTCCAAAGTTTGTGAGGGAGGCTTTCTGGGAAAGTGTGGGAAATGGTGCAAGGGACTGCAGAACAGTTGGGGAATTTGTGGAAATTGCTTCAACCCTTCCATGAACAGAAAGGCATCATTGAAGCAGTGCCTTACTGCTTTAATGGCAGCCTTTGCCTGCTGGGTATGTTGGTTGCATTTGCAACATTGCTGTTGTTTTCTTGCTTCATCCATTGCATTTTATTTTTTTACACCAATTTGAAAAGGTTATATTTAAAAACATGGTCTGAATGCAGCCAACATACCCATGCCCTTTCCATTCCTTCCAGATTCCCAAGTCATGGCCTGATAAACTGTGTACTTCCATTGAAGGTTGCAGTTCTATTCAGTTCTAAATAATATATATATATTTTTGCATATAGTCTTTGTACACTCCCTTTCAATAAAAGGAAGCAAACGGCCCTCAAATTCATGCTTTGGTAAAGTACATATTGCAGTTAATCTAGATACCGCACCCTAATATCCTAATAAATCATTTTCTCCACAATCCATCTTAAACTGAATTAAGTTGTGATAAACCTAACAATCATAATATGTATAAAAACAGCAAACAGGCAATCATATTAAGGCAATTGAGCAAAGAACGATTTAAGACAAATCTTCCAATTATACAAAGTTTTCTTTCTGCTTTGAGGAGAGGCATCTTTTGAATATTATATTTAAGGAAGACTTTGGTAGGAAAAAGGAGTATTCAGCAAACTTATTTTTGTCCTGGCTATCTTTTAACTGGGCTTCTTTTGTGACTCCTTTAAACTACCATATTGATAATACAGTCTTTAAAAATGTATCTAGCCCTCCTGAGGTCTGGTTCACTATGTAAGAAATATATACAACCCAGTCTATTTCCCCCCTTTCGTTCCAGGGAAGGAAGTACATTTGTTCACATATTCCTCTGTGAATGTTGATCTGCCCTCATGTGCTAAAAGTCTTCGTGTACATCTGTACTTCCATACTGTTTTATGAATTCCCTAGATGTTTACTTAATAGGGCTTTTACAGAATAACTACCATTGTATTCAGTGGGTCTTATTTCCTAGCAACAGTTCACTTCTGAACTGCAATATATGTTGCTGCTGTGGGGTTCAATTTGATGGTTCCCTGGACATCTGACTCTGTAATTATGGAGGCTCTTGTTGTGGATGTCCAAAGTGTGGCAAAGTTCCTGCTATGGCTGGCCATTTGTGTTCTTTGATGTACACAGAGGTTCTTGGACTTAAATTAACATGCATATGAATTGTATTCCAAATTTAGCTTTTTTCTATATAAATATCACATACAGTTTATACAAAATGTGTCTGTAAATACTTGAGATAGATACACCAGACAACTGAAATGGCCTAATACTGACCTTCAGTGATGTAACATCTTTGATAAAGTGTATTCAACAGATTAGACAACTTCAAAACAATTATGTTCCAAGGTTACAGATACGAACAGGATTGAAATATATTTTGTTCAAGGAAGCAGATACTTGTTCTTCCACACTTATCAACCCCAAGCCAAAGAAGCAATGTTTTTTTTAATGTACAGATGTTCCTAGTTTGAATGCTTCCCAGTGTAATCCTGCAGCTTACTCAAAATTTATAAACATGACTCAGCCATCGTGATTCGGTGATGATCACTTTACTATATATTCTTATGCCAGCAAAGTTCACATTCATGAATCATCTGGTATGGACAAACATTTTTCATCAGTCCACCTAAAGGTCCCAACATCTATTCATCAAGTATTCTTTTGTAACACAAATGTAACTAAGACCATAAATCTCCAATGACCTCTAGAAATGTCAAGGACCCTTTAAAGAATGAAAAAAAACCCACAACTTAGCTCTAGTTTGTCTTAACAATATTGAATGTTTTCAGAAAGATTTTAAGAGGAAATATCCCTTATGTGTGCCAATGTATATCATTCTCAAAACACACAAATCATTACCAATTTATAGAGAGAAACAATTAAACCATCTTTAACTGCAGTTGTGTTTAGCATAACCCTGCTTTCAACAATAAGCACAAGCTATTGATTGCTTACTGTAACGTGTGGTACATAACATTTCAAAAATTATTTTTAGCTCCCAGCGCTCCCAGAGATATTTCGTTTTCAAGCATACAATCAACAAGTGTGACCTTGAGATGGAGAATGCCAGTTACTATCTTTGGCTACTTTCAAAACTACAAGATTACTGCGCAGTTACGATCTATCCATTGCAACAACTGGGAAGCTGCTGAATGTATTGAATATGAGCAGGAGCAATATTCATATACTGTTGGCACTTTGTCAGAGGAAACAGTCTATGACCTGAAAAAATTTAGATGGTATAGATTTAGAGTTTCTGCTAGTACGAATGCTGGTTTTGGTACCTCTTCACCATGGATTTCTACACAAACTCTTCCTGGCTGTAAGTAAGAATGACTATCATACCTCTTAGTTTTACATGGACATCAAATCTATAAAGGTCTGGAATAATTCAAACCATGCACAGTTGATGATACAGCTACCTTGAATTTATCAATGGTACCCCGATGTCTCTCTCTGGATATTCAAATGTAAAATGCAATCAAGTATATAAGCATTGTTAAAAATCCATTGCCTGTAAGAACTTGTATTATTCAATTATATCCAGTTACATCCTCAGGAATTCATAAGTGCTGCATATTTCAGGAATTAAGCATACAGTATACAGTATACTGTCATGAAAGCAGAAGAGGATCTGACAGCAATCATATTGCATTGAAGTTAGCAATTTTTTCTGGTTTCCATGACTACTTCATTTTCCACCTAAAACATTAGCAAAATCATGGAAGTCCATATTCAAAGCATAAACATAATGTACAGTTGATATTAGTGAACATTTATTACATACAAGCTTGGTGTAATGGGAAGATTTAATTTTTTTAATTAACCTTACCATTCCCATACAGGAGAATGTATTCCTAGTCAGCAATTCTGAGAAAAAAGTCTCACTTGTAGATCTTAACAGCTGCTTGTTGTGGTCATTATCCAAAGCAGCTGCTGAATCTAGATATTTTCAGATTGTATAAATTGTTTAAAATAAGAGGGAAAACTTATTTCACATTCCCCCCTATAGAAAATGGCAAGGTGGTTTTTTTGTGTGTGTGCTCAGCAATCCTCTGTTAGGAGTTTTTCAAGGAAATGTTAGCTAGAAAAATCCAAAACAATCAAGTCACTGTTTGCTCCAATAATCTACTATTTTAGCAGTTATTTAATTTGGGGGTTTTGTACACTAAGCTTTAAAATTTCACAAGCACTAACAGTATCTCCCTTTTAAAAGCTCATACCAAACGTTGAAATTGCTTTTTGGATACAGTGAATTTTGAAAGGCTTTTGGGTAGTTCTATCATTCAATAGGCTAAATCAGTTGAATATTCAGGATTGTGGCCATGGTGCAATTACAAAGTAGAAAGTACAGGGTTCAGCTCATGCATGCTATGTCTGTGACAATTGCGTGGTAAAGTTAAAATTGATTTTCTTACATTTTAAAAACATTAGCAATTTTGGACAAAATTCAATACATGTTTACACAGAGGTAAGGATAATGATATTTACTATTAAATAGTCACCAATGCTAGTTTTGCTCCCATAGTTAGATAGAGTACTCAGCCTTCTGTTTTATAGATTGTCCTCTTAGGAACTGTCTTTCTGTCTCATAAAATAGTTTGATGGCAGTGTTATTGCATTGCTGATAAATTATACAAGTCCACTTTGCAATGGGATCTGTTTTCTAAAGAATCAAACTTTGCCGTTACCATGATATTAAACCATAACTTTGGTTCAGAAAAGGAGAATTTTTGACAGCTGCAGCTTGTCGTAGACTTGTGAGAAAACCTGACCATACTGAAATTCCCTCTTTTTAATAGCTATTAAAGATTGTGGCTCTGTCCTCTTTAGGCAGTCGTTGCTTTGAAGTCGGTTTATGTATAGCAAAGCTTTCTCTGTTACGTAGTCAGTGAGCTTTGCCTGCTTTTCTGCTTTTTACACAATTCTAAGGGCACATGAACTCTACCTCCATTCCAAGTTAGTAACCCTAGGAACAGTGGCTGTATCTTGCTTTGATTCTTAAGATAACATTCAACCCAGCTTGAACCTAAATCTGCTTGTATAGTTTCTTCCAATGCATTGTGAGAACCATTGGTCCAATGCAGATGACAATGTAAACAGAATGAACATAGGATGAGAGTCCCAGGATTGCTCCAGCTGGTTTTGCCCATGATCTCCATATGTCCAGCTAGTTGTGCACAGTGCTTGAGTTATACATAAATTCATAGCTTTAAACTCTTGAGACTTTCTGCATGGGACAGACTATAGACTGGGTAGATAAAGGCTTTGTAGCTACAGTTTATACATATGTTGATGCTGTTCAGAAAGTGGGATGTAGAGGTTTGGGTAGGGTGCAATCATTACTCCCTTCCATACACTCATTCTGCCTTCATCATCCCTGTACAAGGGTTATTGTTTCTCCATCATTAAATGTTTCATTTGAGCAATTCAGGACGCTGTTGCCCTGTTTTTAGATACGCATTGTTGAGCTTACTGATAAGCAAATTTAAAGATTGCAGTCAATTGAGTCTGTTCATCATTCTTTCCTTATTTTTCCTGAGGATTCAAAGGCTGACAAGAGCAGCACATGAACAATTATAGACAGGATGCAAAAATAAAACAAGCCAGGACTACAGCAGAGGTGCATAAGCCAGACCTCCTCAGCTGCAGTCATACGTTTGGTCACTTTCTTCTACCTATATTGCCCCCAGGATGCTTTGCAAGGTCTAGGAGTTTGTAGAACAACTTTGCTCATCAGAATTGCCCAGAACAAGGACATTGGTCTGACCAATAAACTTCCACTGAAGTTATATTATGAGAAATTACTTTCCCCCACTTTCACTGCCTTTATATGCATTATTAAAATCACCAGATAAATGCTGGATTGAAGGGCATAGGGAATAATCCTGAACTGCCTCTAATTCATCACAGATCTTGTAATAAAAGAATAGAAGATACCTTTCCATTTCAGAATTTTGCCTTTCAAAAATACTATCTAATCTAATATTTATTTTAAAATATTTGTTCAAATAATCTTATTTTATGTAAAATGTTAGTGTTGTAAAAATGCAGGCATGTATTTATGTTTAAAGGCACATGATAACTCATAGCCTTGGTTTCTTTTTTTAAAAAAGATCCTGTGCCAACATAAGCCCTACTAAAGTGCTGGAGTCAGAGGATGCATTTGAGCATCAGAGGATCAGTTTTGCTTTTTGATGAGTGGCTCTGTAAAATGATAAGCTATCCAGACGTACCTTCCAGCTAACAAACTTAACTTCTGCCTCACCATCAGGACACAGATGGATGGGAAAAAATGACCCTGACCTCCATAAGACCCACATTCCTGTGCAAGCATAGAAGCATGATAATCAGGAAATGATGGTTATTAGTTACAGAAAATGCATTATTGTGAAAGCCAGGAGAAAAGTGCTCATGAGAGGAAGTGATTGGATTATAGGGGAACGAGTGAATAAGACTAGGTCATTCCTACTGAGTAAATTGCTATGATTTATAAGAGAAAGGGTATGGTGATATCTTGCCCCATTACCGACTAGACTCATTTCACAAACAATCTTAAATCAGTATGTGACAGCTACCATTGGCACAAAAATTGTTTGTGTAATATGTTTGTTGTAAGGCTGCTAGACTGAAGCTAACGGATTTCCAATTTCTAGTCATGTTTTATAGATAGATAGATAGATAGATAGATAGATAGATATCAGAAATTTAGTATATTTGGTGAACATTCTTCAGCTATGATGAAAGTTGTGAAGGGATGTCTTGGCACTTTAGATGAAGAGTTTTAAATGTGTTCACATCCTGATCCTAAATGCATTTATATGGAAGTGTCTAGATGTTCATCCTTTTGAGTTTGTGGCAGCTGTGGTTTTCACTCAGCCTGTGTTGATTTCCAGATATGCTGCCACAGTCTGAGCTGGCCATATACACACTGACTGCCACAAGCTTACTGCCACTGTACAAACTCCACTCCAATCAGCTTTGATTCTTAACTACAATTCACCAAAAGCTACAGTTGCAATCAGGTTCCCCAAAACTGGTTCAGGCTGAGCTTAGAGCATGGCCAGTCTGCTTACACAAAGCCAGCTCAGCCCGTAAGATTGCATGGGCTGGCCCAAAAGGTCCCATGAACAACCCCTAATCTCATTAATATCGATGGAACTTCAAAGGCATGGACAGTATCAAGACTATCCTAACAGACATTAGCAGAGGCCATTAGGAGAGGCTATGGACATGCAATATTGTATTTCAGATTTCCGTTTGGAAAGAATTCATTCTGGGTGTTCTGTGTAAAGAAATAAGATAAGGAAAGAAATATCAACACAGCTTGCTTCTAACAAAGCCTATGCTGCTTACAGAAAGGAATTAATTTTTAAAAGTCTAAAATATAGCATTTTCCCGCCATGATAACATAGGAATAAGTATCTTTAAATGGACAATTTTACACATTACACTACTTTATAAAGTGATCAAGTCATTTGTTCCCATCATTCTATTTTAAAGAATTAATTGATTTTTAGTAGCTAACTCTTAAAGGAACAAACTTTTTCTAGATTATTCTTCACCTTCCCCATTAATGTTGTAAATAGGCTAACTGATCATTGTTTTACTCTCAATAATATGAAGCACTGACCACTAGGAGAGAAATAATGGAACTTCCGCTATCTGTGGAGAATGATGTGAATTTGGTTGACCTACCAAGGACAACAGTATACTATTGCCCCACAAATTACCTACCAGATGCTATTACACCACTTGTTTTACTATCCTTATCACCATTTATGTTAAACTTGCCTCATGGTGTAGATTTTTTACAGAGAGGCAGTCAATACTACTATGCAAATATCCCTGCATTTTCAGTAAAGGAATAACTGTTGAAGGAAGCATTACTGTATTGGCAGGAAATTCATTTATTCACCAGAGGAAATTCATCAGAGGTGGCCAACATGGTGACCTTCAGATGTTGTAGACTTCAGCTCCCACCATCCTTGACCATTAGCCAGTTGGCTGAGGTTGAGGAGGGTTGTAGTTCACAACATCTGGAGGGTACTAAATTGGCTACCTCTAAATTAAACCAGTTTATTATTTTAAATATGAATGTCCATATTTATGTATGGCATGTGTTCCCTTTACACGTGATAGCGAATGTTAATTACACTCAGAGTAGACTCATTGAAATCAACAGCCATCCCCATTGTTTCCAGTGGGACTACTGTGAATATGACTTAGTTGGATACCACACAAGTAATGTGACTGCCATAAAACACAATGCATTTTATAATATTTTGTTAAAATGTTGATTAAAGCCCAATTTTACTGGGCCTTTGTTGACTGCCACAAAACTATATTGCTAGATTTTGGGTAATACAGTTATCGCACGTACAGTTCCTATATTTCTAATTTGGCTGCAATTAAAATCAATATATACAACACTAGAGACTTTTTCTATGACAGGGGCATAATGCTGTGACAGGGCCAAAAAAAAAAAAAAGCGTGAATACCATTTATTGTTCTTACTAAAATTGTACTGAATGAAATATTTTTGAGAGCTAACTGTATTTCCTGATATGTTTTCTACTTTTTCTCCAGTTCCAGATGCTCCTCCTGAAAATGTAACTGTGGTAGTTACATCTCCTTACAGTATTAATATTAGCTGGAGTGAGCCTGTCATCATTACTGGACCAACATTTTACCTCATCGACATTACCTCAGTAAGCCACTGCTTTTTTTCTCTATGACTATTAATGGTACAACCTGATACCTTACATAAATTTAATGCTTATTTTCTAAAGAAAGATCCTGAAGCAGAGGGCTTATCTAGAAATAACAATTCTTATCTCGAAAGCTCTTCTCCTGAATGCTGAGGGCAACATTACGAGGGAAACTTGTGGTAAAGGAAACATTACAAGGTGGTACAGTTAGACAGAAGTACCAGCAATCTACGCTAGTGGTCATCTATGACAGGAGACGATGTGAAGTCACAGATAGGACAATGCAGAAAAAGCAAGTCATATATGCCAGTACAATGGTACCTTGGTACTCAAATGACTTGAATCCCAAACAAATCGGCTCTTGAATGCCACAAACCCAGAAGTGAGTGTTCCGGTTTGTGAACATTTTTCGGAAGCCGAACATCCGATGCGGCTTCCACAGCTTCTGATTGAGTGCAGGAAGCTCCTGCAGCCAATTGGAAGCCACACCTTGGTTCTTTAATGGTTTTCGGGAGTCGAACGGACTCCTGGAATGGATTAAGTTTGAGAACCAAGGTACCATTGTGGAGGGATATATGGGGTGCTAGAAAAAAGGGCTGGTACTCACCATCAAGTTGTTAACAGTAAGTGCCACACTTTTAACCAGTGCTTTTCTTTTAGCAAAAAAGGTGCCAGTACTGCGTACCCTTGAGAACCCTCAGGAAAAAAAGCACCGAGTATATAGCTTTATTTTTAAAGAATGGTTTCTTGTTAAGCACTGTCTTCTATGTGATCAGTACCTACAGGTGTGAAGTCTATATAGACAGGTCCACCGCTGCTTCAATAAAACTATCCATCTGTCTGTAGTGAAAATCCTGAAATAAAATTTTGTTACTCTTTAGGGAAACAGAGTTACTGCTTCAGGGTCCAAAAACAAGCTGTATTTAGCAAAATTCCTATGTTAACATTTTAGTTAGTTAGTGAGACTTTCATTGTAGATGTAAAAACTTTAAGACTGTTTTTAAAACAAAAGCCAAATCTTCCCTATTCTGTATATTTTAAAATAATTTTTACTATGTTGATATATGGAAGTTACAGTTGTTTTAGACTTTTTTTGAGCTTGCAAGTAAATTATTCCTAAATAACCTGATTCAGCCAATTTTATCTGCATTGTGCAGAACCTTATTTAGTTCTGGTGAACAGAAAGCAATGCCTTATTATTATTTATTTATTTATTTATTTATTTATCAATCAATCAATCAATCATTCTTTTGGAATTTATCTGCTTTTTTCAGCCACTTCTCCCTCTCTTTGCTGTTTTTTTGTTTGTTTGTTTTTTGGCTGCAAGACTGAGGCCACCCGCTATATTTCCTTACTGAGCAGGAATTTATAACTTGTTCATCTGGACTCATTCTCTGTTCCCTGCACTGCCCCCCCTCCCCCAGCAATATCTTCTTAACCTGAATATACTTGTTCAAATCAGTATTTTTTTCTCCAGTGGAAGGGATGGATGAAAATGCAACAGCCTTAATCTGCTCCGTGGGAAATGAGCTACCAGTTTACAGCCGTTGCCTGTTGTGTACACTCAATTCTTTTCTACCACTCCTGCTGCCAATGCAGCACTGTGAATGAAACAGGAATCCGATTTTTTTGTGTTGTGCAGACCCGGGCTCCTTGTTTTTTCTTTTGGAAAAAAACAAACCACAAGTCTGGGTTTGGATGATACAAGCTAGACTTTGGCTAGTTTCATTCACAGTGCAACAAGGAAGGAATGGTACTAGAGTACTTGAGCCAGCAGTGAAATGTTTCCTGCTAGTTGCCAGGGTGCGAGCACTGCCAGAACGACCCCCATCCACTTGAGCAAAGTGGGGCTGCCCTGTGCTGCCTGCTCAGCCATGCAATGGTGAGCCTGGCCATTTGAAGGACACACTCACAGTGTCCTGTAGGCCCAGCACCACTTTGTGAGACTCATAAAAGTGGCGCAGGGCTGGCAGGGTGCATGCCTGTTGCGTCCTTCGCACCCGCCCTGCAGCTGGAGGGTGGCATGAGATGTACGCAACAGCTCATGACGTCCTGACAGGGTGCATCTCCAAAAAAACTGCGCCCAGGGTGATGCCTCCCCGTCCCCAGTCCTGCCCATGCTACAACTCTGGCTTGAGCAGCCTGCACCATGAGCATACTGCTCATTCTCATTGAGCCAATAAACTATGGTTTTTAACCAGGCCATTGCGGATAAAAGTGCCACTTGGGAGGGGTCAAAAGAGTTCAGTACTGTTTCTTGATGGTCATCCCAGGAAATGAGTGTCTGTTTAGTAGATCAGAATCTTTAGTTAAGGTTAACTCTCAGTGGGGATACTAAGGCACATCTGTCAAAGAAAATATATGTTTGACCCACCTTAATGTGTTAGCAGCTGCATCTACTGCACACTTGACCCACTGGGGACTGCGAGTGTAGAGATTCATACTTCTTATTTTCTGTTGCATCACAGATAAACAAAATTGGTGCATGAGGAAGGATAGTCACAAAGAAAGGATTTAATTTCGGATTATATTTACTCATTTGTTGGCTGAGCTATTTTCTACTGCGGCTTAGTTCTTGGGATTTGCTTGTGTCTTCTGGTGCTGTTGTTTTGACACCAAAAGCACGAGGTAGGGTCACATGGTGGTTTATCCTATGCAGTTCAGGAACACTCAGTGACAACAACAGCTTTCTGAGTTTTCCGCATACAATCTAGTTTTCCTCTTGCAACAACACCTGCAGTTACTGGTGGCACTCTATGAATCTTGGTAGGACAGAGTTCCTTTTCATACACCCCACGTCAAAGGGCAGCATGAGGGTGTTCTTACAGATTCCCGAGTAAGGAAAAGCAAGACTCTCCAGTTCAGAACACCACAAATGCAGGCTAGCTATATATTCATTGCAGTTTTAAATAAGAAACAGTAGGTAGATGGTAACCCGGCTTTCCATTTCATGACATACAGTGGTACCTCAGGTTAAGTACTTAATTCATTCCAGAGGTCCGTACTTAACCTGAAACTGTTCTTAACCTGAAGCACCACTTTAGCTAATGGGGCCTCCTGCTGCTGCCGCGCCGCTGGATCACGATTTCTGTTCTCATCCTGAAGCAAAGTTCTTAACCCGAGGTACTATTTCTGGGTTATTGGAGTCTGTAACCTGAAGCGTATGTAATCTGAAGCGTATGTAACCCGAGGTACCACTGTACCTCGTGCTCCGGCGGCGTGGCAGCAGCAGGAGGCCCCATTAGCTAAAGTGGTGACTCAGGTTAAGAACAGTTTCAGGTTAAGTACGGACCTCTGGAACGAATTAAGTACTTAACCCGAGGTACCACTGTATTGCCTATATGCCATTATGCTACACTGTTCTGTTAAATATTGCCCTAATTTTGGTTTGTTTGTTTTTGCTTTGTATAGGTAGATACTGATGACTATAAAGCTTCATTCATCAAAACAAACGATGAGGACAAAAACCTTGATGTTTCAGGTTTAAGGGCATTTACAAGGTATTCTGTAGTGGTCACTGCTTTTACTGGAGATATCCATGCTGCACATATTGAAGGCAAATCTAGCCCTGCAGTCATTGTTTCCACTTTTGAAGCAGGTGAGCTGTTTCCTTTTTTTTGTTGTTCTTAGTATCTCTTCGGAAAAAGAAAATGTGAAGCAATTAATTTTTCTATGCTGTAAATGAAGTTTATGATATCAGGAAATACCACCATTCCTTTTGGCCATAGTAACTCTAGAACAGCCATCACTACTATGAAACAGCTTCACTTCTTAATTTCTGCCTGTTGTGCCCTTGCTAAAGGCATATAGCCACTGCTCATAAAAGTGACAGCCCTAAGCCGTGGTAAGCGAGGCACTTGGGATGCAATTTCAGGGGAAAGGAATGATGAGTTGGGTTTCTGCACATAGTCTTTAATGGGCACTGAAGTTGAAAAGGATGCTTGAAGTTCTTTACTGGTCTCAGATTTGTGAATGCCACTCTGTCGTAACAAAAAACAAAGGTACGGCAGTATGAAAGGCACATTTGAAATCAGGGCAGAAGCTGCCATTATAATCAGTAAAACTAATGCAATAAACCCCACATCTGAATGCAGCTTAAATCTTTTCCTCTGCAATGTTTTAGAAGCTGGATGTATACTAGTATTTGCATTTTTTGCAAAGACTCCTGAGGCTTGTGGTTTGTTTTTAACCGAAACCTAAAAAGAGCAATCGCAAGACCAAAGTGTCAAAAATCACATGTGAGTTTAGATGTACATGTAAACTGAGATCCAAACATGGCTGAAATACAAATATAGCAAATAAATATAATTGTAATTTTAAAAACAAATTGTTGAACATTCTTTCAGTGCCCAGAGACCCACTTAACAACATAACATTTCAGAAGATACCCGATGAAGTAACAAAATTTCAAGTGACGTTTATATCACCATCTGAACACAGTGGAAATATTCAAGTATATCAGGCAATGGTATACAAAGAAGATGACCCAACTTTCTTCCAGATCTATAATTTAAGTGTTATTGACAGGACAAACAAGTCAGTCACTGCTTTGATAGAGGGACTAAAAGGGGGACATACATATAATATCAGTGTAAGTTGAACTTTGTGTCTCTTTCTTTAACACAATCAGTAGTAAAGCTAAGCCAGAGCACTTTACTGTGGAGTGATTTAAAAGTTATTAATTAATGTATGACTTGATTTCCAGTTATTATGTTTATTATGTTTGTGTGTATATCTATCTATCTATCTATCTATCACACTACATGCAATTAATGCATAGGGCCAGTCTTGACTTGTACCCATAGAAGTAAACCCCACTGATTTCAGTGAAGTTTCAAAGTCTTACTTTACTCAAGTAGAATTTAAATACTCCTCCACACACACACACCCTGTGTGTGTACATGCATGAAATAAGTCCAAGTTAATGTAGGTCTATCATGATTAAGGTAAACAGACTGAGATATAGGAAAATATATATAATTTAAACATTTTCATTTAGGTTTATGCAATCAATGGTGCTGGTGCAGGGCCAAAGATCCAACTTAAAATCACAACAGACATTAAAGGTAGGTTCATGTAATGATTTCATAGTTTTAAAATAAAGATAATGCAAAAGAAATGTGAAGTCAGCTTGTTTTTTTAAAACCAAAACCAAAACTATTCTCTTATGCACATCCTAGGTAAGTGGTTCCCAACCTTTTTTTTTTTTTTTGCCATGCCCCACCTAAGCATCTCTAAAATCCTGATACTCACCCCCTGTGACATATAATTCTTATTATTCAAAAAGTGAACTATTCACATGGAGGAAGCCTAAAAGGCCATTAACTGTTAATAACTCATTCTCAAATTGCCCCCCTTAAAAATCAAGTTGCCCCCCCCATGGGGCGTGTTGGGAACCACAGTCCTAGGTGGTGTTATCCACTGTTTCCCATTCCCATCCTCATGCTAACTTGAGTTATATTAATTATTTGACTAATTTTGAGCAGTACCTGCGATGTAGCCAAGGTAAATTAATATTAGGTTCTGGAAAAGAAGCAATGACGCTAAATCAACATATTTATCATTTACATTAAGGCTGCAATCATAAGCAGCTTTACTAAGAATTATGTCCCATTGAAACCAGCGAAATGCATGTCCAAGTAATTATGCTGGTATAGGAATGTACATTATTTTAATCTTTTCTAGCTATAACATTGTGCTGTGAGTTTTCTGGGAAATTTTGATTTCGAATGGGGCAATCCAATCACAGAACATTTCAGGATTTGGGCCTCTGCCATTGGCCCTTAAACTAAGAGTCATGATTCGCAGATTGGAAGTTTAGACAGCCAATCACGTTGGGAGTGGGAGTGGCCCAGGCCTTCCGAAATGTATATAAGACACACCATTTTTTAAATCTCTTGAGATTCTATAGAGTGTGGGATATCTCTGGCCATGCTTAATACCACCTCCCCACCAAGCTGTCATGTGGCCCCCAAAAGACTGCCTTCAACTGATGTGGCCATTAATTGGGGGGGGGAGGAATTGTCCACCTCTGATATTATAGCATAATCATCCTATAGCTCCAACTGCTTTTTGAATCCTGCAAAGGGCAATTGCCCTTACCTTGCCATCCTTAAAAAAAGGGATGAAAGGAAGAACCATTTGAATAGCAATTCTGGTGGCTGCTATGGTGAAGTGCTGAATGGTTTGCTGCCTTGGTTCATGGGCTTATATAACTGCACTATTTGAACAATATTGGGTGTTTGTAATGGGATCAGTGCTCCTCATGCATGTGAGTTTTTTGCATGGTTCACACAATGTTATTTGTATTAAAATGCCAGCATGTGTCGTCGTCCCCCATTTAATCTAGATTTACCCTTTCTGGAGGAAACCCAGTAAGCTAAAAATAAATGTTGCTAACAACCTGTTCGCAATATCTTAATGACTTCTTTGCAATATTCAGCTCCCATCTGGAAGCCCTCATCAAGGGGATTTTAATTAAGTAGAAAACTACTTGACTCAGTAGTAGATATAAAAAGACTGTTGAACAGAACAGCATCACAACATATATTTGTCTCAAAACAGAACCACCAAGGCCTAGTAAGAAGCCAGTTCCCGTTTATGATACCAGTGGAATGCTTGTCACTGCTACAACAATTACTATTCGTATGCCAGTTTGCTATTATAATGATGACCATGGACCCATCAAGAAAATACAAATTCTTGTTGCAGAAGCTGGAGGTATAGAAATATTTTCCCCTTAAATGTAAAGATAGGGGTGTTCATTTTTTTCTACTTTGTTCTGTCCTTTTGCTTTATTTGAATGTGCAGGCTTAGGGCTCATCCAGATTTGCATTTACCCCACCTCTGTCTCCCAGTGAAACCTGATCTTTACTGCTTAATCAGAGCAATCATCAATTGGTTTTTCTCCAGATTAACATTTGCTCTGATTTAGTGCTTTCTGGGGGAAAGCAGCGGGGCAAGGAAAGAAAAACCACTCCGACCTGTGCTTTCTGGGCACAGAACAAACGTTAATCTATGTTTTATGGACTTTTCATGTGCCAAAATCTGGAAAGTGTGTGTGTGTGTGTGTGTGTGTATACACACACAATTACAAGATTTCTATCCCACCCTATAGAACTGAGGGCCACATTTGCCTCTGGGCAGTCAACCAGAAACTACATGCCTAGGAGCAGGATAGAAGTCAGCAAAGCAGTGAATGTTAACTTTGTGCATCTCTCTCCATCCTGCATCCAGGCAAGCAAGAGGCAATATCACAGTTCAAGGACACATGCCAGCCAGGAAAAAGCACTCAAGCTGCTAATGATGCACAGCAAGTGAAGGGTGCAGCTGGGTCTGGGGAGAGTCCCAAGGGGCCCAGAGATAGGCCTGGGGGGTGCATTTGGCCCCTGGGGCTGAGTTTGCAAATCCCTGCTATTGGGCAAGGTCCTTTCTAGGCAGCTTGCAAAATAAAACAAAAGAGAAACGCAGGTTTCACAAACAAGGAGCAATAACAACAAATTAAAACAGTTTACAGCCCAGCATAAAACAGTCAAACAATTTTAAACTAACAGACTGAAACCACTATTCTAAAACAGGAGGCACCTTAAAATCATCCTTAAAAAAGCCAGCTGGGAAAAATGGGCCTTCTGGGGCTTTTTTTTGAATGCTGGTACTGATGAGGCCAATTATGCATCCCTAGAGAGGGAGTTTCGTAGGCTGAAGGGCACTGCTGATGATGCCCTTTCAATGTAAAGGAAAGAAAGATGCCTCAGGTCAGCAGAGCATGGTGCCATCTGATTTCCTGAGTGATTACTTGCTCCTTATATCTCCCCCTCCTATTCTTGAAGCAGGAGCTCTGAATACAGGAATGAGAGGATGGAGCCAGGGCCCAGGGACAGGGGGTGCCAGGGGAAAGATCAATCTTCCTAGTCTTCATGGGTTCTGGGCCTCTCCATTGCTGCCCAGGAGAACTTAATAGAATTCTGTCAGTTTCTTTACATTGTTGAAGCAACGTTTCAACATTACTTTGTACTTTACATTTTAAAATGAATTGTATTCGTTCAATCTATCTTGCAGATTTTATAGACAGAAGTTGTACTTTCTTCCATAGGAAGATAAATGAAGTTACACAGTTCTGTGTCTTTTTCTATTCCGTAGAATACGTTCACAGAATTATTTGACTATCTAATTTTATTATAGTTATAGGTGTTGGTCTGCTGTAGCCAAAAAAAAATAAAAAAAAATCCTTCCAGTAGCACCTTAGAGACCAACTAAGTTTGTTATTGGTATGAGCTTTTGTGTGCATGCACACTTCTTCAGATACTACTTCTTCAGATACCAATTTTATTTTGTGATGTATTCAGAATATAAAATATCATTATTTTTTCTGACTTTAGCTCAGCATGATGGCAATGTAACCAAGTGGTATGATGCCTACTTCAGAAAACCAAGACCGTATTTTGTAAATGAGGGCTTTCCAAACCCACCATGTGCAGAAGGAAATGAAGGGCTGAGCAGCAAAGATGATGTATATGTAATTGGGGCTGATAGTACATGTATGATACCAGGCAGTGAAGAAAAAATCTGTAATGGCCCACTGAAGCCCAGGAGACAGTACTTGTAAGTATATTACTCAATTTTTCTATCTGCATAATGGATAATAAGCAAATAGCAGAATACTAGGACAAAGACATGGGCCACTCTTTTAAGGCCCATTTAAAAAGTGGCAACCAAATATTAGCTGCAACAAAATTAGAAAGTTATCTATTTTTGAAACCTGCCATCCCTTTTCTGCGAACTATGAAAATATCTAGAGCATGGGGGCCTTGCAGTCCTTTTTGATTTTTTACCAGTACATGGGATGAGCAGGTAGCAAGGTAGTGGTTTGCGTAGGTTCTGATGAAACTCTAAGCAAACCCCAAACCATTGGTTAGCTATCGTTTGACTTAGCGTTATGTGTAAACTGTACCTCAAGCATCCAGACATGGGTCACTTTCTGTAAGTTATTGGAGACATTTTCGTGCTGAAACAGAGACAGGCAGACAACAGAGATCTTATCTCAGAGCAAAATTTTTCCTAATCCAAGTATTAACTGACCTCCTTTAAGAAGATAACACAAATGGATTTTAGACCCCACTCTTGCAAGTATGTGTGACCTGCATTCCATATCGTTTTAGAAGGGTATGACTGAGACCTACATAACAAATCAGCTATTATGGGGAATGGGAGCCCTGTGTATGCCCCTGTGCTGGCCTCCTTCATTCAGTCAAGGAACACATAATATTAAGGATATTAATTGCAGACCAGTTTGGGAAAAGCAGCATATACCTATAAATATCCCCAAACCTGTAACTTGTAAGTAGTAAATGACTTTGATTCATTTTGCCTTGGAATTTGTTCTGGGTGCTTCTAGATACAGTATAAATTCTGTGTGAGATGAATCACTGGTCTGGCCATGGTAGTTCCTGTTCTCTAACTTATTTATATTTCTCTTGCAGATTTAAGTTCAGAGCTACAAATATAAAAGGACAATTTACAGATTCAGACTACTCTGATCCCATCAAAACTTTAGGTAAAGAGAAGTCACTATGTTTTCTTACTGTAGCATCACCAAGTTGTCTGTACAACTTGTGCAAAAACAACAGCCATGCTAAATCTGTGGCCATGTCCCAGTTGCATGCACACTACAGAAAAATCAAGGTGCAGGATTGTATTGATTTTCACAGCTTCTTCAGATGTTGCAAGGGGTGCTTGACAGCTGAACATGCAAGGTCCCACCCAGGGTCATTTGCATGTAATGTCACCATTTTGTTATGTTCAGAACTGCTCAAACAGCCCCTAGGGTGTCTCAGAATGGTCTTTCCCCATCTGTCTGCCACCAGAGCTGTAGAAACCTTTTGTAGGATGAAACTATGGCTCATAACAGCAAAGGCAAAAAGTCCTTGTGCATCTGTGGCAGCACCACTAACTGCTTTCTTGCTTATACTGGGACTATGCAACCTCCCCAGTTATATGCTCATACTAGTGCCCTGTCTCAGCTTCCTATGAGGAGCTACAAGAAAGCAGTAACTCATGATATTAATTTGAAAGGTATGAATACTTGGGCACTTCGGCATTTCCATTTTTTGTTTGTCCATAAGCTACCCTGAATCTTCTGCACAGCGCAACCCTACTGATATCATTATAATTGCATTAGGAAAACTGTGGTGATCACATTGACAGTAGACGATCCTTGAAATAAAAACATTTTGGACTCTGCTAAAATCTGTGACGGTGTGCGCTTAGGCAAATTTAGCAGAAGCACTTTGCATAAAACGTGTTTACAAAACTAAGCCATGTATTGCCATCATAGTCTGTCTTTAATGTTTCAATTCCCATTGGGCTTCCTTTATATTACAGGTGATGGGCTTTCCGAAAGAGCTGTAGAAATAATACTTGCAGTTACATTGTGCATACTATCTGTAATTCTCCTTGTGGCTGCAATTTATGCTTTTGCAAGGTATGTGCATCTCCACTTGTTTCTACTGAATTATCCTTGAATTTAAATTGCTCATTCATTGAAATTAATTAATTCTGCCCCCCACTGGGTCCCATATTGGAAAGCAGGAGTAAGACACATCAGAGAGGTATAGCAATGTATAGCTGTGTTTTTGGAGATGGATTTACTCAAGTCTTATTCTTTTTATTTGTTTCTTTGTTTATAAACAAACAGGTTTGATCCCCTTATGGGTCAGTTGCATATTCCTGCATTGCAGGGAATTTGACCAGATGATCTTCAGGGTCCCTTCTAACACTACAGTTCTGTGATTCTATGAAGTGTAGAAATAGTGTTAGGAACTGGAAAAATTAAGGGTCCTTCCTCACTATTTACTGAATTCAATCTGTACAAATCAGCTTGAACAGAATTGTGGTCACTGCTGTTGACCTCTACTCAATTCTGGTCTATGACACAGGAGAGTCAATATTAGAAGAAATCAATAGAACTGTTACAAGCAAGGAAGCTGATTGTGTAGCAGCAGCAAGAATTATAAGATGGGGGGTGTTTTTAATTTTTGTAAAGTAATGTTTTGGGGTGTGTGGGTAATATATTTAATTTGTCATCATGCTGCTAAATTTGATTAAAAGTCCAATTTCCTGGGTTACACAGAAAAATAGAAATCTCAATTTATCTATCTTAATTTGATATGCAAAAATGCTAGGAAATATGCTGTAACAAATCACAACAGCAATGCCAAGAAATAGATAACAATTACTGGCATTTGCAGATTGTGACTTTTTAACTTTCTTCTCGTTTTCATACTACTAGCACTTTGAAAGCATAAATACATACTTTATTAAAGGTCCAGTGAATTGGGAAAAATACTGAACATTCTTTCTCATTCATTCTCCTATGGTTTTTCTCTTAGAATTCGACAAAAGCAAAAAGAAGGAGGCACATACTCTCCACGGGATGCAGAAATTATTGACACCAAATTCAAACTAGATCAGTTGATCACAGTGGCAGACCTGGAAATGAAGGATGAGAGATTTACACGGTAGGCGTACCCTGTGGGCAAAACAGTAGTTCTGGGGGTCTGCAGTCATGACCCCATTGTGACCTTTTACTTGTTTGGAAGTGTTTTGTGGTGTTCTTATTTACACAGGTCACAAAGATCCTTTTTCAAAGGGTGACCTCCAGACACTTCTCTCAGGAATTCAGAAAATCACTTTTTCTTCCCCACTTTGGAACAAGACCAAAATGCAAACAGTTATATAATTCTGCCAAGAACATTGGCTCCTTGTTTGTTTATTTTTATCATTACAAATGTAATTTCTCTGAGTAGTTTTGACATTAAGTGTTTTATTGAAGACTTAATATGCAGTCACTCTTAATACGGTGGGAGCATATTGCTGATTGTTCACTTTGACTCAGAGTCATTTGATAACATGTCACCCTACGCTACGTGACCAGCTTTCAAAAATCTGTCAGCACTAAAGCCAGTTTGTTGTGCTGGATTGATCATTCAATCTGGACCAGGAAAACCCTGGGCTAAAATCCCTGCTCAGCCATAAAGTTCACTGAATGACTTTGGGCCAGTCTTATATACTTCACAGGATTGTTTTATAATAAAATAGGGAAGGTATAGCCCTCTAAGCTTCCTGGAAGAAGAGCAGACTGCAGTTCAAACATACAACACACAACATGAACATTGTTCATATTAAGTTATTACGTCCCAATCTACAGCTCAGGGCCATTACAGATGCCATATCCAAAAGGTTTCTTCTTTTTTCTTTTTACATTTGCTTATGCATGGTCCTTGACACAATGCAAGGAAATGTGTATTGGAAAACATGAGTGTGGGTTCTTAAGGTAACGCATCAAAATGTGCCACCTAAAGAGGAATCTGTGCCTGAGAATCTGAATGTATGCTGAATTAGTTCCACTGGGTTTAGTGACACTAAACAAGTTAAATAGAAATACTTCACCATGAATTGGTTTTGGATCAAATTGCAAAATAATTTTGGGCCAAATTACACGTGATCCTATGTGGGTACTTTTGCACTTCTTTGCAGGGATTTCCCCCAACAAATTGCCAGCATTGGATTCTGCACTGAAATCGTAGCATGAGAGGTGCAGCGGAGGGGGTGTTTTAACGATTTGCCCACTCTGGATTTGGATCTGAGGGCTCATTCCAACAATTTGCATTGCAAAAAAAAGTCCCTCTGATTTCAATCAGACGCTTTTGCAGTGCAAATTGCAGGAGAGAAAGGGGACTATCCAGGTTGGACCTCAGCTGGGATGGCAAGTAAAGCTCCTCTACCCCCATTCTAAGGTCCCAGTTCTGGTCTCTCACACACTGCCAATTTTTGAGTGTGGAGGTGGAAGGTGACCTGCACTCAAGGCCAGAACTGCACAGTTAACCTCCCATATAGTTCAGCCCTTATTGTCCTGTCTTCAGGAGAGACTAGCCCAGAGTCTTTGTGAGCCAAACTCGCATGAAAGGTAGCACAGTGTGCTGGACCCTCCACCTATTTTGACTTGTGCCAGTTTACCTATTGACTTGTACTTCAACTCATGCTTGTAAAAAGTCCCTAGTGTCCCAAGTTCTGGAGCTCACCTAACTTGGCAAAGTATTTGGTCACGTTGGTGGCAGCAATCATGTCTACAGGATACAAGGAAGTCTACCCTGTCCTCAACTCTTGTGCATTCACAGTTCACCTGAACACCTTATGATGTGAACTAGTCTTCTGTATGATTATTGCACATAAATTGGCTGATTTTTACAGCTGGTACTAGTAGTGTGCAATATTTCCTCCTTGTTGCCTCAAACCATATTTGTGCTTTCTGAGTATCCACTTTCAATGCCCCACCCCCAAACCTGAAGTGGTTTTCCAAGTTTTTTTTTTAAAAAACCAACAACTCAAAAACCACAAATACCGGTATTGTTTGCCATCAAAACCCCTGTATTTTAATTTGTGTACAGAGCCTAGTTATTTTAGGTTTTGAAAAAACATAAATATATTATAGGAAATGAGTTCTAATTTAATGACTGATGAATTCTGTCAAGAATTACTATGTCTGATTAAAGTCACAGAAAACTAAATGAAAGCTGTCACCTTGAAAACCTGTAGCCTCCCAAATGATGGTCCATAGAAAGGCTGGAATTACATATTATGAAGCCAAGTTGTACTTTCATCCATGTTTCTGAAGCAAATTCAACTGCCTGGGTTAGCAGACACCTACTGTAACATATGATGTAGCTTGAAGATGTGTGGCTTACATTACTTTGCTCAAAAATTTCACTGCCACAAACTGAAGGTGGCTCGCAGAGTTACAGCTGTTGACTTATACTGTCTGCTTCTGGGCATTTATTTTTTCCTGTGTTTAGTAGTTTACTTCAGGAGAAAAGCATGAAAGTTTCATAGGTTTTGTATTTAAAGCTCTGCACTTTTCTCAAATTCTGCACATCAATTAATATATGCAACCTTTTACCTGAGTAAGAACTCTTGTCCCTGTTTGAAAACTTAATTCTGAATGGGTTTTGCTTCCAGATATTCCTCCTTTTTCTTTAGACGCAAGGAGATATTTGTCATCCAGTAAGTTACTGCATGGCTGAAGAGCCCCTGTGTGGTTTCTAGTGTGCTGTGCTCACTTGTGTGTTACTATGCTTTATTGGCTTTCATCTGATAAAACTGCTCTCTCTCTCAGTGCCTTAGGCACATTTTGAAACTTCTAGTACTGTAAAATGATCCTCAATAGGCAATGCAGGGTCTTCCCAGATGGCCGAAAAATTGAGATGTTCTCAGTAGTGCTATATACTAGTACTGCTCCATATCAATGTAATATTCTATTCCCTTACAGGGATGAGCAAGAGATAGCCTTGCTGTGGTTAGAAACCTATTTGCTGTTTTAAAACACAAATCAAAGAAGTAAAGTGGTGTACACAGGACTCAAAAATATAATTTTTTGAAAGACGAAGGTTTGCACAATGGTGGAACATTGATGGGAGAAAAGGAAGCATTGTTGGCATTGCAACTTCTCTATTTTAAATGGCTGCAATAAAAATCATTCCTTGTACACACATGTAGATCCCAAGTAAAAATAATACATGTTTACAGTGTAAAAGGCCATCTGCATAACCCCTCAGAGCGGATTCAAACTGAAATTACAGAAGTTCATTTCAAAAACATCCAGTTAAAGCTGGGCATACTTTATTTTTGAGGTTTGCCAAACCTGTGCTGATCTGCATTATAAAACAATATGTAATCTTAAAATAACTCATTTCAAGTGAGGCAGCTGTAGAAAGCCACCTTCAGGTAGATAAAAAGAGAATAATTATTGCTGGTACTAATGAAAACAAAAGTACTCTCCCCCCCCAGATGAAATTAGACATTCTGACTTTTGAATATCAAGAAAAGTATTTGTTTGGATAGTCAGAACTTCAAACTGAAGTTTTCTTGGACAACAGTTGGTGATTGACTATTATCAGTTTGTTTATTTCCCCCCACTCATAACCCACCTTTTGCTCCAAGGAAGTCAAGGTGCTGTAGATGGTCCTTCCCTCATTTAATCTCCACAACAACCCTGTGAGGTAGTGACTAGTCTAAGGTCACCAGTAGAGATACTAACCCCAGTTTCCAGGGGCTAGTCCAACATGCTAAGTACTACAACACAACTGACTTTCCTATAAAGCATCTAGTTAATTTAGAATAAATTCATAAAAATTAGAGAACTACGTGATATGATAAAACAAGGCTGCCACTCACAATGACAGCTCTATTCCTAGCTTCCCTCCTCCACAACATGTGGCAAAACTTACTCATGTCATGACAGCATCGTGCTGCTTCCCTATCTGGTCCACATAATTGGCTGCTGGTGATGTGAGGTGTTGTTTTTTTGACCAGAGTTGTCTAGACTGGATCAGTAACAGTAGCCAAGGTAGCAACTGCGTATTTAATGCATGAAAAACATTTTCTACAAATTCCCGATAACAGTGCCTTCTCTCATCAACACTGAAGACTAAAAGTCATATGCACTGGATCACGTCAAAATCTCAGTGCTGTCTTAATAACAGCATTTGACATTATTGCCAGTTGCTGCTGTGTCCCACCTTTTTAAACCACTCCTCTGAATGTGGGAAAGATGAAGCTCAGAAATTGCCAAGAGGGCTACCAGCTCAAAATGTGCTAACTGTCTTTGTGTATGAATGTCTTAGACTGTTATGAAGTAGTCTTAAGCCCTGATATTGAGCTCCAGTACATTGGTTGGGTGGGGGACTATTTAAGGGCCTCTCATAAGGAATTATTGATCTGTACTGTCCCTGAAGGGTTAGACCTATGAAAATCTCATTTAACTCATTGAAAATTACTTCCTTGGTTATTCCTAGCAAGTGCTTGTGGTGCTTATGAGTTAAGCCTTTAGTCTGCTCATTCATTTCTGTGGTTTTCTATTGAACAAGCTGTAATTCCCCATAGATTTTCAACAGATTGACCCAGAGAGTAAGCTGATGCTGTATGACAACATGAACTCCAGTCACCATTGCCAACATAAATAAATGGCTTCTTATAAAATTTAGACTAAAAAAAAAAAAGTTGAGTGAGGGGGAAGGGGAGAATGTCATGCTGGAATGGAACTTCAACTAGGCTCAAAGGCTGCACCTATCACTCAAATACGTCTCACAAAGCGGTAGCCAATTAGCTATGTTATTCTGTTGCACTAAATACAATATATTCTTGTGGCATCTTAAAGACCAACACATTTATTTTGCCATTGATCTATTTTGAATTGCTGCATAATAAAGTACTGAGGCATGGATCTCTTGCATAGGTTTCTTGTAAACAGGTATATTGCATTATTAGTGGTCTGCAACTTGAAGAAAACTTATGCAATGGCGTAATAACCTTTCTGTCTCTTGAAAGGTCCCTATTTCTGTGCCCTTGACAAGTTTACATTCCTTGCGCAGAGTATGCTTGGATTTTTCTTTTGTATTAGGAATTATATAATGCACTTAACTCTTGGCCCTAATTCACCTGGATATATCCTATGGTGCTATGTACAATAAGCTTCCCATCCCAGAGGAGGCCAGTGCTGAGAGCAGAAGGAAGAGCCTAGGATCAATCCCCTTACCTACGAACAGTTAAATCAGAAGCATTTGATCTGAACTTATGTTTGCATGTGCAAATCAGAGGCATACCTAAGCTGCTTTGTGCCATTGGCAAAGAGCTGTATTGGTACCCCTGCCCGTATCCCTTGCAGAAGAGCGTAGGAGTGGCCTGGGTTATGTGCAGAAGGGCAGACAGGCTCCTAGCCACACCTAGTCAGAGTGGAGAAGTTAGATTTCTCTACAATCAGCCTGGGCCTGGGCCCAGGGGCAGAGTAAGGGAGGTGCAGTGGGTGCGGTTCGCCCCGGGTGTCACCACAGAGGGGGGTGACAAAATGCCAGGCGGCAGTCACCACAGGGCCTGCAGTGCACCCAAGCCATGCATCTCTCCTGGGAGAGACACAGTTGCTTGGGCGCACGCAGGCTCCATGCTGCCCAAATGGTCCACCCACTGCCTTCCCCCAGCTGTAGGGTGGCTGAGTGGGAGGAGGCAGGCATACTCCGGAGGCCCCGCGGTATGCCCGCCCTGCCCTTGCCCCTCCCCTGGGCGCGCCACCCTAGGTGCCCGAGCGGCTTCCTCTGCCACTGCCTGGGCCCTTGGCAGGGACCAACCTATCCAATCACTAGGTATACCCCTGCTACCGATTCAGCAAAGGATTCTCCACATGTAGCCTCTCAAACTATGGTGCATTGATATTACCCACATGCGATCTGATCCAGATGGATGAAGAATCCCATTCCCACATGCAGTGTCAGTGGCAGACATATAATGTGGTGGGCATATGGTCAGCCACTGTGAAAACAGGATGCTGGACTGGATGCAACAATGGCCTGATCCCGCAAGCTCATATTATGTTCTTATTCATATTATGCAGGGTATGTAGAACACAAAAGCCCAAAGCTTCCAGGGGCCCACCAAATGCATAGATATGTTTAAATTATCATAAATTATAATTTAGTCATATGCTGTGTTTATACAATCATTTGCGTTTGTTTTCATTTCTCTAATAATAACTTTGTCATGTCGATTACTATTAGGCATAAAATCCATCTATTCTTCCTATAGATTCTGAAGTTGTGTTCTCCATGTTTAATTAAATTTCTTCCTCTCATAATAATGTTTTATCTCCAGCCAGAAGGTATGTAATTAGGCACTGGTGTATAGCCCCCCAAAATTGAGAAGGGGCTCCAAAATATATTTCACACAAGGTCCAATAGCAGAGCAGGCTGCCTTAACACAGATTTTATTATTTGATATTTAATTATGGCATTGTAGGCTGCAATCCTACACTACCTTTCATGGGATTAAACCCTACTTAACCCAGCGGCATGTATTTCCAAACATCCACAGGATCAGACTGTCAAGTAAAGCTGGGTGTTATATGAATAAAGCCAAACTGCTAACAGAGCAATGTCTGATTTATTTCTAAAAGCTTTTTCTAAGAACCTTAAAGCAATTCAGACTGAAATCCTGTGCACACCTATCTGGGAACATGCCTATGCAGTGGAACTTACATCCAAGTAAACATTCATAGGCAAGTCTCATTGCAATATTGAATTTTCCAGTCTGAAATAAAATGGTGTCCTTGAATTACTACAAAACTGCAAAGATAGTTGCCTGAATAGAGAACTAACAGCGCAAGCCTGTGCATGTCAACTGAGAAGGAAGCCCCATTGAGTTCAAAGTGACTTACTCTCTGGATTGCAGCCTAAATTAGCAGAAAGGGCATTTTGGTGTCCACTCTTTCTGAAACACTAAACTCCTCAAAACCAAGTTTTGTATGGTAGACATCTAAACATGGCATAGATCAAACATGATCCCTAATTCAATTAAGCTGCAATTGTATCTAGTTCTATTGACGACACATGGTTTGCCCTTTTAACTGAAAGTTTAAAAATAAATCACCAAGAAAGCACAAATATCTCCACTGAGAAATGCTTTATTAAAAAATGTTCAGCTTTTTCAGCGGGAACCTTATGTTTTTTAGCAGAACAATCCTCGTTTTGGTTTACCAATTTACTGATTTAGATAAGTTTATGAATACCTGTTGTCTAACACATGATTTCATTTTTTGTCCATGTAAAACATATTTTTAAAAATAGGATCTATCTACATAGTTGGGCAAGTTTATTACAGCAAGTTGCCCCTGAGCTAGTGAATTTCTACATTGGCATTGTAATAATTTGTCCTTCTTTCCTCGCCTTTATAGAAGCACCTCAGGACTTCTATTCAGCAATGGCTTCCCTGAGAGTATCACTTCCTTTCCCATGCAATGTTCTCCTTTTACACGTTAGGTTAATTTTAATGTGACTTTCTTGTATTATTTTTTTGTGAAGTATCCTATGCACAAGCCACATCCATCATCAATTTGTTCTGCAGAACCAGAACTTCAGCAACAGAATTCCAAAATTGATTTTAATAAATGAATTTCCTAAAATCTTCCACTGAAAGCAAGAGATGGAAGCTGGGAAATTCTCCAGCCATTTTTATACTGAACCCTGTTACACACACTTTTTTAACAAAATGCTAAAAAGCAGATCGAAAGAAGTTGGTCATTGGAGTTCAGGTTCTTCATTGATATACCAGGGTAAAACAATTTGAGAAGTATGCTGCTATTTAGAAATGTTTACAGGAACAAGGTCATTATATAGAATGCTTCTCTGTTCCTCACATCCTTCTCTAAATTTCACAGCTTAGGAAGCCAGTTGCTGAATCTGCTCCCCACCCCATAAATGAATACAATTTATATTACATCATCATCATCATCATCATTATTAAATGTTTTATTTAGGCGTACTTACAAACAAACAAAACAATAAGATACACACACTTAACCACAAAATAAACGAAAAAAGTAAGAAGAAAAAGTAAGGACAAAAGGAACATAAAATACCACACCCGTGTGACTTCCCTCCACCATCTTTAAATCATCTAAATTCTTATTTACATTGCATATCATTTATCACTGTAATTACTTCTTTTATGGTACTATTATAATATAACATCAGGTCATCCTTACAAGCCGAGTCTAAACATATTAGCATGTTATCTTTAGAGCAGTGTTTGTTCATGTAATCTTCGAACCATAACCATTCTGCCCTTAATTTCTGGTGTGTTTGGTATCTTATTACCACAGTTAATTTTGCCAATTCTATACTCTGTTAATTTAATTAAGCAATCCTCTTTCGTAGGTATGTAATTTCCTTTCCAGTTCTTCGCAAGGTGTATTCTTGCTGCTGCAATTGCATATAGGAATAATTTTCTCCTATCTTGTGGTACCTCCTTTCCATTCTCATTTTACAGTATAGATTTTATTACTCAGACTTTACGCTGCTTCTTACCTTGTATTTGCCACTCCCATTTGGAGGGCCTGGGTACCATCAACAGACGGACTCCCTCAGAAGGTGGTGGATGTTTTTAAGCAGAGGTTGGGTGGTCATCTGTCAGGGACACTTTAGTTGTGATTTAGTTGCGATTCCTGCATTGCAAGGGGTTGGACTAGATGACCCTTGGCCTTCCTCCCAACTCTGCAATTCTGTGATTCTGTGAAACGATATCCAGTTAGCCATACTCAGAGCAGACCCACTGAAATCAATGGACATAAATCCATGAGTATCACTTGTTTTGATATCACCCTGTGCCAAATGCAGTACAGGAGAATATTATGTGCCACTTTCGACACAGCACCCTCCCTTCAGGAAATGAGAGGTCATCCTGGAGGCATCCCCGAATTTAGCAGCACCTGTCAGCTCCTTGATCCTTCTTGAAATCATGCGTCCTTTGCCAAACATCTACAACTAGGAGGAGTCAGGCTGCAGCCCACTGACCAATCCTCAGCCAAGCTCAAGATATTAGCCACTGCTGACTATAGGTGTTGAGCAATTTAGAAAAGTTTACATTGCATGCATACATGAAGCAGATTGCTATGAAATGTGTGACTAGTTCATCTGAGCTCAGTGGGTGCTTTAAAAAGCTTTCTATGGGAGACAGACAGCAACACTAAGGTGTATAATGTCATAACAGGGTGTGCTTTGAAACATTGGATTTTTCTACTGCTTTTGAGAAGAAAGGAGTTTGAAGAAAGATATGAACAGAGAAGCAATGTGAACTAAGACTTTTAAACCACCAAACCGTTGTGCTTAATTATCTTTGCACTATACAAATCAAGTTAGATATTCCATAGCACCAAGATCTCATTTCCACGTTAGTAAAAAAATTAAGAGTGTTTTAGAATTGGTGCAACTGCTTTAGTATCCCATAACAAGGAGCACAAATAAGTTTTAAAACTGATTCATTTGGAATATTGAATTAATTTTTTACTTCTTAGTTTTGACCTCTCTGTTGTGTCTACAACCTAACCAGAATGCAAAGTGTTCTTTGACTCGCAATTTACATCGTTTAACATAATCTCTATTACAGGTTACTTAGTTATAGAAAATCCATCAAGTAAGTTGACTGCTAATTTTTACATTGTGGCTATAGATTTGCTAGCTTGGTGAATCACAATGTGTGGTTTCTTTTTGTATATTTATTAGAAAAAGCTCCAAACTGTGTATAAATCATAAAAGCATGACTAATTGCATGGTAACTGGAGAAATGCTTTCTCTCTCTCTGGGGTGAAGCCTGCATGTCTGTGTTTTAGCTTGGCAAGTAATATAGGGATATTTAACTCCTTTGGGTTTAAAAACCATGTAATTATGGGAATGAAGTCACTGCTATATTTTATATATCTAAAGCCCTGCATTGTATAGAATGGTTTCTGTGTGACAAAAGAAGCATTATGTGCTTGAATAGAACTGAGAGGTGACTTTGCAGACACACATAAATATCAAACAACTGAACTTTGGAGCAATCACATTTGTAACACACAGTTTGTAGATAACAGTTGTGTTATATCAACTAAATCAGGGGAGGTTTGAAGTGGCAAGAGGTTATTATTTCAAAACAATTCCTAACGTAAAGCCAATTATTCCCTTTTGTAAACTATTCATATTGCTATGCTTTTCTTAATCTTTGTTATACATCTGGATAACAATATATTTCGATTCCGATTATTAAATTCTAGGCAACCACTAACTCTCTCTAAAAATGTTTTCTAGGCCCATAGGCAAGAAATGTTTTCTACAACACGTTGAAGAGCTTTGTACAAACAACAACCTAAAGTTTCAGGAAGAATTTTTGGTATGTTACCAGCAGTTGTCACAACATTGCAAGACCTACACTCATTTCATGTGTCACATTTCATGTCCATTTTAAGCAAGCAAGGCCATGAAGGACTCTTGCCTTGATCATCAAGACCCAATTACCAGTTTATCCATTTAGGTACTACAGTCTCCTTGTTGCAGTGCGATCAGAATTATCCATACCGTGATCTTCCTTCTGCCTCCTGTGCAATGACACCAAGTATTCATTATCCCTTTGACTCTAATCTTAGAGAAATCCATATATTTTTAAATGGCAATTTCAGCAATATAACTGTGCAGTGGTACCTCGGTTTAAGAACAGTCCTGTTTACGAATGATTCAGTTTACGAGCTCCACAAAACCGGAAGTAGTGTCCCTGTTTGAGAACTTTACCTCAGTCTATGAATGAAAGCCAAACGGTGGAAGGGCACAGGTGGTGGGAGGTCTCATTAGGGAAAGCACGCCTTGGTTTAAGAACGGTTTCAATTTAAGAATGGACTTCCGGAATGGATTAGGTTCATAAACCGAGGTACCACTGTAATTTGAAAGGAGTTTTAAACGAGTCATTCTCAGACTGGGAAAGGGTCCCCAGCAGGAGACATGGAGTATCTGGAAAATGGGCACAAAGTTTCAGGATGGTATAGAATCTTGAAGCAGGTGAAATTTCCTCCTCCCAGCAGCCCAAACATGGGTGAGTTGAATGCCCTCTAGGAAAGAATAATAATTCACATTGGAGTCCTATCTCAGGCCTGGGAACACAGAGATCAATGGGAGCTGCCTTATACCATCAGAACACTGTTCCATCAAGCTCAGTATTGTCCATACTGGCTGGCAGAAGCTCTGTATGGTTTTAGGCAGGAGTGCTGTGGGTTAAACCACAGAGTCTTGGACTTGCCGATCAGAAGGTCGGCGGTTCGAATCCCCGCGACGGGGTGAGCTCCCGTTGCTTGGTCCCTGATCCTGCCAACCTAGCAGTTTGAAAGCACATCAAGGTGCAAGTAGAGAAATAGGTACCACTCTGGCGGGAAGGTAAATGGCGTTTCCATGCGCTGCTCTGGTTCGCCAGAAGTGGCTTAGTCATGCTGGCCACATGACCCGGAAGCTGTACGCCGGCTCCCTCGACCAATAAAGTGAGATGAGTGCCGCAACCCCAGAGTCGGTCATGACTGGACCTAATGGTCAGGGGCCCCTTTACCTTTACCTCTCTCAGAGAGTCTCTCTCAGGAATTGAATCTGGAGGCAAAGTAGGTGCTCCACCACTGACCTATAGCCTTCACCAACCTTCCAGACGCTTTTCTTTTATAAATCCCTCCGAGATAAATGAGAGTTACTCTTGTTTAGCACCCGCTCATCTCTGTAAGGTGTCATAGCTGCAGTCTGCAATGGATTACGCTACGTATGATCACAACCAGCAATGTCTCATCTCGTAGCATCAAGAGCCTTTGTTCCTGTTGAAAGCAGATAGGTCTTCCAAAGAGTGTGTGAAATTTATATAATAGCTATGTCATGCCAAAACTATGCTTAAGTCTTGGACTTTTCATTGTTTTTGTAAGTAACTTATTTTCTATGGCTATCGTTTTTTTAAAAAAATTCAGAAATAGATCATTTTTGTTATCTCAGTAGCGTGTTCATCATTACCAGCACATGGAGTCATTTACTATCCTAAAAATCATTTATCATTCTCCAGTGACTTTATTATTTTGGATTTATAGATTTGCCATGAAGTGTTCATTGTCTGGATCTGTGAATAATGAAGAAGAAAAAATCGATTGACAGTTATACTATTGGATTATAATGTTTCACTCACTTAGGAAATAATAACAAAAGAGTGATAAGATGAATAGTATTTCCTACAGATTCTTGGTCATGGTTCTTAAGCAGTCTTGGTCTGCATGTAATAATGAACTCGCCATAAGATACTTCTGAACAGTGCATGGAGAGCTCTTTTTTCCAACAAGAGCAGAAATTCCATCTTACTAGGACAGGGAAACTGAGAGTTGCATTTGTAGCACACTACTCTGTTAAAATACGGACGTGGGTGGCGCTGTGGGTTAAACCACAGAGCCTAGGAGTTGCCGATCAGAAGGTTGGCGATTCGAATCCCCGCGACAGGGTGAGCTCCCGTTGCTCGGTCCCTGCTCCTGCCAACCTAGCAATTCGAAAGCACACAGTGCAAGTAGATAAATAGGTACCACTCTGGCAGGAAGGTAAACGGCGTTTCCGTGCGCTGCTCTGGTTCGCCAGAAGCGGCTTAGTCCTGCTGGCCACATGACCTGGAAGCAGTATGCCGGCTCCCTCGGCCAATAAAGCGAGATGAGCACCGCAACCCCAGAGTCGGTCACGACTGGACCTAATGGTCAGGAGTCCCTTTACCTTTACCTTACTCTGTTAAAATAGTAGTAAACTAGCACTAATAATAATACTTGCACTTTTATGTGCTTTCAAACTGCTAGGTGGGCAGGAGCAGGGACCGAGCAACGGGAGCTCACCCCGTCGCAGGGATTTGAACCGCCGACCTTCTGATCAGCAAGTCCTAGGCTCTGTGGTTTAACCCACAGCGCCACCCGCGTCCCTTACATTAGCTGGTAGGAGGAAATAATTATCCATGGTATAGTTTTGCTTTGCAAAGTTTTGAACTTTCCCCATAACTTCAGTCCATTTTCAATTGGTGCTAGATGAGCGTTGAGTTGTTTATGGAAATATGTTTGAATGCGAGTATTTTACCTCAAGAAAACAAATGGCAGTGTTGGCAGGAAGTCGAAATAAATGAAAATTGCTGAGGATAGGTGGGTGGTGAAAGAAACGAATCTTCATAACAATTTGCTTTTATTTGCTTTTTAAAGAATTTTTTAAAAGTAGTCGTTGAGGTACCCTACTTTTTATGTGACCTGGCCATGCCACTTCTATTCCCTTGCATTGTAGATTACATTTAATACTTTGAACTGGGCTGTGATTCATTCATGTATTTCCTTATCCCTATTCGTTATGCCCAATATACATCTTCCTGTCCTTCCTGAACTGAGGCAGAGGTCAGTGAGGAATAACAAATTGCCAATCGCCCATGTTTGATTAAATACTTTCTTGTTCTCATACTGTAGCAAAGCATGAGGCCATCATAGCTACAAGGGAAGCAACTCAGGAAAAGGCTTTCTCCTTATTTAGTTCCCTCCATTAAAAGCCACACACAAAAACACAGAAAGTGGCACTCCGACTTCATCTTGACTTCCAAGGTGAAAGTTCATATAAGCTTAGATTGTTCAGCCTGACAGTCTATTCTGTAGTTTAGCATCTGAAACTGCTGTTGTAACAAGGGTTGACAGTGAGGTGAAAGGCTTCTGTAATGTTACCAGCTGTCCTTAGAAATTCAATACACCTCAACCCCTCCAAATCCTTCCTCATACTGGAATGGTTCACCTGAATTCTATTTTGGTATCATTGCCACATTTTATTTTAGACATATAAATGCTAAAATGCATCAAAATATTTTTTAATAACTTTTTTTAGAAAAGTTAATTTTCACTTTGGATGACATGTAACTTTAATAAGTTTTTCTATCTGAGACTTTCTAAAAAATAAATAAATAGTGGATCTATTTACTCCCTTTTGTACCTTGCAAAAACATTTATCAGGTATATTAACTTATTTTGGGGGGCAAAGACAAATAGCCTTGCTAGCGTTTAGGAACTTCTTTTTAAGATTGTATTATGCATCTATAAATGTAATATTGTGTATGCCACTCAGTGAACAAATTTCATATTATATTTACATTGCTGATCTACAAAGCAACCCCAAAGACATTCTAACGTACAGTATATGTTGTTTTATAGGAACTTCCCAAGTTTCTTCCAGATCTTGCCTCAGCTGATGCTGATCTTCCTTGGAACAGGTCTAAAAACCGTTTTCCCAACATCAAGCCATGTATGTTGTGTTTTACAAATCATTCTTTCTCCCCACTAGCTAAAAAGTGTCTTAAACTTTTATTATTATTATTTTCACTGTAATGTTTGGGAAGAAGTGTGGTTACCACATGATAATTTCTTATTACAGACTTGAGAGTTTTGTGGGGTTTTTTCTAAAGTAAAGATTATTTATAATTAAGTTTTTGCTTTCACTCACAGCCATTAAACTGGTGCTGGTATTTATATAGTCTCAAAAAGTTTCTAGCTTTGTAACATAATCAAAGTGGTATCAACATCTTTATTTTATGCTTAGTGAAAAATATTTTTTTTGTAAATAAAAAGGTGAAATCCACCTGTTGGCAGTTTCCCTTTAAATATGGCGATGCTTTCTTAAGATACTTGTAAATGTGCTGTGTAAGAGTTTTCCGAAAGATCAGAGTGAATATATGGTAACTTATAAGTTGAGGATAGAATTTTATCATAGGAGACAGGGGTCTGTCTCTCTGTAGTCAACACTGCTTCATTTTTCAGTTAATAAGACAGAAATGCCACTATTATTTTAAGCATTAGCTGCGATGTGAGACGGGGGCAAGGCATTCCTCTGTTAATGTAACCACATTCTGTGCTATTAACTTTTTAGAACAGCTGTTCCTGTTATCTGTTTCAGAGGTTTTATTTTTTTTACCTTATTTTAATTATTTTATTAAAATCATTTTAAATCCACTTTTCATTTAGAGAATACTAAAGTGGTTCATAGAAATAAAATCTGCGGTCAAAATGGTTTAGGGCTGGGCATATACAAACATGCCTCAGTCCATTCCAATGTTCATTTTCACATGTGTGTGTGTTTATATCATTGTCCAGCAAGGCAAATATATGCATATTTTTAACGTACATCTCAGCCATCAACAGATATTTACAAGATATCTACATCCCCTGCATGTTTCCTTTCAAAGTTAATGAATTTCCAGAAGGGTAGCAGTATTGGTCTTTTATGCAGCAAAAACAGCAAAGAGCCTCGTGACAGCTTAAAGACAAAAAAATTAATGAACTGATTAATTACCCATCACAAAGGCATCCATGGCTGCAAACCTAACCATGTCTACTCCAAAGTAAAACCTATTGAATTTAGTGGGGCTTACTCTCAAGTAAATGGGGTTAGGATTGCAGCCACTTTCACCACCTTGATTTCACAGTTCAGTATAAACTAGTCATCCTATCTTGTTTCAGGCATCAGGGAGGGACAGTTTTGCTATAAATCAAGGAAACCTCCAGGGGGGAGGCAGTAGGAAAGGAGCTTTAAATTTACTTTACTTTTGAAATAAAGATTTTGGGTGGTAAGAAATGGGCAGTCATTTCCCCCCATTTTGGCAAAGAGGCTAGCCAAAGAAGCACAGATAAAATCCACAGGTAATAGAGGAATTCACTTCTTTCTGTGTAAGATGAACAATAATGAAGGATGTGTTCTATTGCTTTTAAAATTCAGAATAGGAAACAGTTTAAGGCTGAAATGCTAACCCAGTGCCATATTAAGTATAAGCTAAACAAGCTATAGCTTAGGGCCCCACTTTTGGGGACCGCCAAAAAAATTAAGGGGGGAAAACTGGATGTACATTTCCAAAATATAAGATAAAAAAACAAATAAAAAAACCCTACATACAGCAACAGTGTTTTGTGTTGTGTAGGCCCCCTATGATGCAATGTGCAAATGGCTTTAGATACCTATTAGGTCCATATGTTACCATATAGCATATATTCAACACAAAAAACAGCAACAATTTATTGTTGACAAAGGACAGCTGGACATATAAAGGGCCCGATTACCTTCAGTAGCTTAGGGCCTCATCAAACCTAAATCCGGCCCTGTGCTAACCACACTTAACTTAGAGCAAGCACCATTGAATTCAGTTGGATTTACTTCTCTTTGCCCCACCGCTTTCCCTGGGGAAACCTGTGCTTTAGCGCTGAATCAGATGTCAGTTCACCGAATGTCAGTCTGCAGAAAACCCGGTAGACATTTGCTCTGATTCAGTGGTAAAGACTGGGTAAAGCGACCAGACAAGGAGAAGTCTGGGTGAACCCTAAGTTTTGAAATATATTCTAGCATACTTTATTTGTACTACATAAGACTAGAAATGGGCATTATGTTTACACATTCAGGAGTGAGGAAGAACCATATTTGGAGTTCTTATTACATCATGGCTACGCAGAAATGACAAATACTGTAAAGAACTGCTCAAACCTTTAACCCCCCCCCCCAGTTACACATTTTAACAGTGGCAGAAGGTAGGTGAATATAGTCATCCAGCTCACCTGGCTGGCGCTCACGCCCCCCCGATGGCCACCCAACCAGGTGCCGTGGAGGGGGCGTGTTCAGCAGCCTTTTGCTGCAGTGCCAGTCTCTCCCTGGCCTCATTCCTCTCCTCGTCCCGTCGTGAGTCACCCACCCTCCACTCCCTTTTAGTTAGGGCTTAGGTGATTGGCCTTGCTATGGACCTTAGGTTGGTCGCCCTGGTTGCCCGGGGGGCCTGGTAGGAGTTTTTCCATTTGGCATTAGGCTTTTTGGTTTTTTCGCCTACCTCGTAGCAATCGTCACAACTTTTGTGGTATTGGTGGGTAGGTTAGGCATTGGAATAATGTGTTGTGTGTCGAAGTGCTAGGTGTGGCCATCGCCTATGCCTTCAATTTTTAGGGGTATTCCGTTAAAGGAATCTGGCGGTCGTGTATTCTGTCCGATGCCTGCTTGGCGGGAGGCCATGGCACGACCCTCGGTGACAGCAGGGGTGAGCCTATAGTTGGATTAGCATCAACAGGCTCCACCTACTGGTGAATAAACCCACTTGTTTCGATCCAATGCCTAAGCCAATACCTTTTCATTGCTGTAATCAATAAAGTTGTGGCCTTTTCTAGCCCATCAACCTTATATCACTTGTCTTGTGTCTTCATTTCACTTCGCGGGGGTCGGGTCCTCGAACCACAACAGTAATTATCTGTCAAAAGGTACGTAAACTGCAAGAACGTGCTGGACACAAAGACGGCAGTTATAACAAAGAAGTGTAGAATTTTTTTTTACTCCAGGTTTATACTGTTTTTAGTGTCATATTAGGACCCTTACAGTATTTCTGTACCCCATTGAAAATCAACACTATAACATATGTAAATATGAGTATAAACATATAGGTCAAGTGGTTTGAAACAATTACAGACATACCTCGGATTGCGATAGCTGCAGGTTGTGCGTTTTCGGGTTACGAATGCGCTGAAACCCGGAAGTTACTTCCGGGTTTTGGTGCTCGCGCATGCACAGGAACACTAAACCGCGCTTTGCGCATGCGCAGAAGCACCAAATTGCATCAGGCGTGTGTGCAGACGTGGCACTGCGAGTTGCAAACGTGCCTCCTGCACGGATCACGTTCGTAACCCGAGGTTCCACTGTAGAAGAAACAAGCATATTTAGTTTCATTGACTTTATTTTCGTTGTACAGATAACAACAACAGAGTGAAGCTGATGCCTGATGCTAGCATACCTGGATCGGATTACATCAATGCTAGTTATGTGTCTGTAAGTTTGGGATCATTTGTAATTGTTATCACATTCTTCCTATTTTTAGCGTGTGTGTGTGTGTGTGTGTGGTTTGAAACAAATATATTTTATGCAGAAAATGATTAGTTCTTTATGGAATTATGCTCAGAAGTCAACTAAAAATCTAAATAGTTACAGGTCAAATAATGCACAGCTGTTTATTAGTCACCTGATACATTATATACAGAACAGGTGGCAAGGAAAAGCTATGTTAATCCTCTCTCCTGCAAGAATGAGGTGAGATTCTGTAACTTAGGGGTGCAAAATGTTACGTTTGTTATGTGCTCTCTCAGTTGGTAAAGCTGCTGTTGGAAGCAGGCTCTGGACTAAATGAACCCTCAGCCAGATCCAAGAGGGCTGGTTTCTTACAGTTTTACAGAAAAGCAGCAAAACTAAGGCATAGCAAACAATACCAGCCTCCATTTGTAATGCAGTATATACCAAATGTATCTCTGACTATATATCAAACCCATGAAGAAGATTGATATAAAGATTTCTGCAGAGTGAGGGCTTTCTCCACCACTCTGTCATCTCTCTCTCTGTGTGTATGTGTCTGCACATGAGAGCGCTGATGCCATCCATGTGGGATTTTTTTTGATACTCTGTTTTAAATATTTTAATTATTGTAGTTCAGTTGACCATGATGTAAACTGTGCTGGGCTCTTTTGAGAGGATGAGCTGTTTAGAATTGTAATAAATAAATACCCCGACATACAATATTTTTAAGAGTTCATAGGCTCAGTAAAAGATTCCTACATCTTTCTCTCTAGTTCCAAAATGTAGAGGCTAGTTCCTTCTGAACACCCATAGGAATGCACTGAGTTGCTGAAGAACCTCCTGCAATAATAGGTGCATTTCTCTTAATATAGTCATAGGCTGCAAATGAGATGGCTTGCTGAATGTATCGTTTTCGCTCTTTTTCTTTATAAGCATTTGCTATGGTTCATCTTTTCTTTAGGGCTATTTATGTCCAAATGAATTCATTGCTACTCAAGGACCATTACCAGGCACAGTGGGGGATTTCTGGAGAATGGTATGGGAAACAAGAGCAAAAACCCTTGTTATGCTTACTCAGTGTTTTGAAAAAGGACGGGTAAGTTACCAATATATGAACTTAAGAAATACATTTGGTAACTGCCAATTGCCTTTCAAAAAGCCTTCATGTTGTTATTCCCCCCTCCCTAAAATAAGCCACTTTATTCCATACTGATTGCAGATAAGATGTCATCAATACTGGCCTGAAGACAACATACCAGTGACTGTGTTTGGAGATATAGTGATTACCAAATTAGTAGAAGACGTTCAAATAGACTGGACCATCAGGGATTTAAAGATTGAAAGGGTAAGGTCTGGTGATTTTTTTTAAAGTTGTTACCGTTTCTGTGAAAACCATGCTGCTTACACTTCTGATTTTAATTCAAAACATATCAAGCTATCCATAATATTTATTATTCCATTATGAATACACTATATTGAATGTTATGCTTCCAAATACAGTGGTACCTCGGGTTAAGTACTTAATTCGTTCCGGAGGTCCGTTCTTAACCTGAAACTGTTCTTAACCTGAAGCACCACTTTAGCTAATGGGGCCTCCTGCTGTTACCGCGCCGCCAGAGCACAATTTCTGTTCTCATCCTGAAGCAAAGTTCTTAACCTGAAGCACTATTTCTGGGTTAACGGAGTCTGTAACCTGAAGTGTATGTAACCCGAGGTACCACTGTACAGTGGTACCTTGGTACTCGAACAGCTTGGCTCCGATGGGAAGGTAAACAGCATTTCCATGCACTGCTCTGGTTCGCCAGAAGCGGCTTAGTCCTGCTGGCCACATGACCCGGAAGCTCGGCCAGTAAAGCAAGATGAGCATCGCAACCTCAGAGTCGTCCATGACTGGACCTAATGGTCAGGGGTCCCTTTACTTTTACCTTCTGTCAGAGGCAGAACAATCACCTACAATGTTGGTCTTCCAACCGAGTCTATTACTTCTTAGGATGGTTGATTTTTGTTCTTTGCATTATCAATGCTTAATTGTGTTTGTCAGATAAGATAATCCAGTCAAGATCAGGGTTTGTAGGCGGGAGGGCTTAGTTAGTAGGGTCTCATAAACAAAATCTTACTTGAATTTAGCCCAGTTATGTGTGGCCTCTCAAGCTGCAGTTGAAAGTGTTTGCCATTCTGAAATAAAACCTTGCTTCTTTCTGTTTGTATCTGGAAGCATGGGGATTGTATGATGGTACGTCAGTGTAACTTCACAGCCTGGCCTGAACATGGAGTACCTGAAACGACTGCATCATTAGTCCATTTTGTAAAGCTGATCCGTGCTAGCCGAGCACATGATAGCACACCCATAGTTGTTCACTGCAGGTAATAAATTATTTTCCTTTGTAAAAAATGTAAGGGATTTTATATATTTTTCATCTAATTCCTCCTAACCCCAACCCCCACATAATATAGCATACATGTGTACAGTAACAAATAGCATTCTTAAGGGCATATACATAAAAATAAGCAGGAAACAAAATATTCAGTACATAAAATGAAAGCCTGTGTCATGCCTGTAAACAAAGCAAGTGATAAGCCAATAATAAAAAAGGTGCGGCCTAGTGAACACTTTTGATAGTGAGACTATGAAGCTAAGTTAGGGGCATTGCGTATTCTTTCTAGATATGGCAGACACTAGGCATGTTGCTTTATGGCTAGAACGGGAGGGTGGGGGAGAGAAAAGAAAAACATGCAACATGCAATCCATAGCTCAACACCAATGAAGTGTCTGGAGGAACCTACTTCATGTAGCACAGCAGATATCTATGAATGAGAACCATCAGTTGGAGAACAGCATGGAGCTAGGAATGACTGTGAGTCCAATGACAATTGCAGTAAAAAGCCTTCATTAACATAAGCTAGGGCACTTACCCTCTTACCCCTATTAGGAGTGAATCCAGGCCAGCAACTTCCTTCTGTTTTGATTGGATACCATAGTACCAATCTGGGAATGCAATAACGCTTAGTCAATAAAAGATTCTGGGGCACCTTGTTCGGTTTCACCGACATAAGTACACCTAAAAATAAATAATCATTGTCTATATTTAGTCAAAACTGTAATCTACTTTTTATTGCAACTGTGATTTTCCATTAGAGATTTTAGACATTCATGTGAAAATACTTCAGTCTTGACTTGTTCCTTATAGTGCTGGAGTTGGAAGAACGGGAGTTTATATCGCCCTGGACCATTTAACACAGCATATAAATGACCATGATTTTGTGGATATCTATGGTCTTGTAGCTGAGCTGAGAAGTGAAAGGATGTGTATGGTACAAAATCTGGTAAGATGCTCAGAATCTATGCTATGGCCTACTTGTCACAAATAGCAGCTGAGATCGCAAGCCTGCTCCCTTGGACTGTAGCTCTTTAGACTGCAGATGATGGCTCAAATGATAAATTGCTGCTGCGTGAAAAAATAAAAACTCCAACACATAGAAAGCAGCATTCTGGGGAGAAGGCTTTATTGGGGTGGTTGGGTTTAGAGTCTGCAGTATCATGCACAGTTCTGTTGATGCACATAGCAAGAAACAGATGCAATCCTCCTTTGTGCTTCTTCTCATATCCGTTCCTAAAAGTCTGATGCAGTACAGAAAAGGGTGAGTGTGCAGTTTCCAAAATATTAATGGATATAACCAGTGCTTTTGTTCTAAAAAAATGTTTAGGGGTACTCTCATTTTCCTTCTCATATTGAAATACTGCCCCTCAATGAGGCCAAACGTAGATTCACAAAATGTTTAGGGGTATGCATCCCCCTGCATCCCCCCAGAAAAAGCACCAATAATAACAATAACAACAACAATAATTATAATAATTTAAAATCAGCATTGCTTTCCTTCTCATCCTGTAAATGGCTTCTAAGTGAATTTTTGGATACTTATAAACTGTTAAACTAGTAGAATGATGCTGTGTGTGTGTGTGTGTGTGTGTGTGTGTGTGTGTGAGAGAGAGAGAGAGAGAGAGAGAGAGAGAGAGAGAGAGAGAGAGGGAATGAGACAGAGACAGAGAAACATTTTGTTACCCACCAAGAGAAATGTAAAAAAGGGCAAGCTAAAATATACTGTATAGTGCTGAGTTGGATTTCATCTACAATGTTGCAACAGAGAGCCAGCTGGAACTTAGCTAAGTACATGCACCAGGAATGGAGAGCCCTGGAGTCCAACAGATGTTGGATTCTGGCCCACATCATCTCCAACCACCATAAATAAAAATAAATAAATAAATAAACCTTTATTGTCACTATACCACCTGTGTGCAGTGAAATCAAACCAGCCCCCCCCCATACATACACTCAGTTGTGTTTGCACTCTGTGTGCTTGTCAGAAGTCAATTGCCCAATGGTCAGGGATGATGGGAGCTGTAGTCCAACAACATCTTGATGGCTACAGGTTCTGCATCCCTGGCATATACAACGATGCATCAAAATATGTGTCAATTCTCCCTGGGCTCCCAGAGAGCATTTTAATAGCCTGTGGAATATCATCTTCTCCTTAGGTCAGGAGTCAGGGCCAAGCTCCTTGCAGCATCTCCTGCAAGCAAAGGATGTCCCCAAACCGATTCTACCTGGTGGCAGCAAAGCAGGTCTTACCTTGACCTTTTTCTTGGGATTATAATTTTGAGATGTTTTCTTCCACAGTTGTAACTTTTGGGAGGACAACCCTACAAATGATGCTTACCTATAAATTTTCTGATTTTCCTGGAAGCCCACTTTCCCAAATATTATTCAGATAACCTCTTGGAGTCTGGGAAAACATGAATTCACTGTAACAATGTTCTTTGTTCTAGAAGCGCTCTTTGTATAAATTCCAAAATAACTTCAAAACATTTTCCCATTAGAAGCAAGTTCTTCATGCATAAATAAGCTAAACTGAGAAACCTTTAATTTTCAAACCTTGCAGGCACAGTACATATTTTTGCACCAGTGCGTTTTGGATTTATTGACAATCAAGAGGAGCAGTCAGCCTGTGTGTTTTGTTAATTATTCAGTACTGCAAAAGATGGACTCTTTTGATGCCATGGAAGGTAAACAAATATACACTGTACCAAAACAGAGGGCTATTTTAGGTTGCCATGTGCAAGTGTTTGCCCATATTGAAGTAGCATGCATGGAGAAACATTATTTGATTTCAGGGGTTTATTTGTTTTTATGGTTTTCTGCCCTTTTGGGGGGGAAACCCAATTAGTTTTCTCTGTCTACAAGCTGCCACTGGATGAACTCATTAAATCCCGTGGATTTCATTATGATCAGTATGCCAGTGACATCCAGCTCTGTCTCTTTACTACAGAACTTCCACCCTCCACACAATTTTGCATCTCCATTTGTCTGACTGGTGTTTCCACTTGGATGTTTGTCATCTCGAAAAAATGAAAACAAAAGACTGCACTTCTCATCTTTCCTACTAAGCCCTCCTCTTCTCACATACCTTCCACATCCATCAACAATGTCACCATCTACCTTAATGAATATGCATGAAATCTTTGCCTTACCTTTGACTTCTCTTTGCTCTCCATATTCAGTACAGTCATACCTCGGGTTACAGATGCTTCAGGTTGTGTTTTTTAGGTTACGGACTGCCGAAACCCAGAATTACCGGCATAGGTTACTTACGGGTTTTGGCAGTTGTGCATGCACAGAAGTGCTAAATCGCACTTTGCACATGCACAGAAGCGCCGAATCGCAACCCACACGTGCGCAGACATTCGCAACCCGAGCATCCACTGTACCGTGCCAAGTATTGACCTACGCCTCCATGGACAGCTGTGAGTCCAAAATCACTCCCAGGCTGCATACCTGGTCCTTCAGGGGCATGGTTATCCCATTCAAGACCAGAGGTCCCCCACACCTGCCCACTCCCTGTCCCCCCAAAACAGTAATTCTGTCTTGTCATGATTCAACCTCAATCTGTTAGCCGCCATCCATCCTCCAACTGCTTCCAGACACTCACACAGGACATTCACTGCCTTTACTGGTTCTGATTTAAAAGAGAGGTAGAGCTGGGTATCATCCACATACTGATGAACACCCAGCTCTCTTCTTTTCCCTCCATACTGGCTTCAGCAGAAACTCCTCATCTATGCCTTCAAAGCGCTCCATGGCTTTGCCCCTCCTGATCACTCTGCTCTTGTTTTCTGATACATTCCTGCCTTCACTTCCAGCTCTATCATCCTCAGCTTTTCAATGGTTGGGGGGTGCAAAGACACTGCCTCTTAAGCCCCTTCATTTCCCTGACATGGGGTACACCCCAGGAATGGACTACATCTGCCCTAGGCATGCAGTCAGCGAGAGGGTAAAAGAAAAAGCTCACCACCACTTACACCATCTTGCCTGCATAGGATTTGATGTTTGCTACACCAGTGGATCTTCCCCAGCTCCCATCACTGTAAAGTAGGGTGGCTCTGTGACACAAACGGAAGGTAGCAATAAGCAAGTTGTGCTTCACTATGGTGATTGCAGAACAGAAAATTGCAGAACAGAAAATTTACATTACCTTCCCTTTGCTTGTGGCACCAGGAACGGTCGAAGCTACATGTTTTTATAATTTAATTCTTAATTTGTTCTAAACCATTTTCTGTGACCGGTTGAGATTAATTTCAAAAACTTTCAACTATTGTGTCTGTTTCTTTTCTAGGTGATGTGGAATTAGAGTGGGAAGAAACCACCATGTAAAAAAACAGATAAAAACCTTACGTTTTGAGAAACAACTGTTTTGGGTTTTTTAAAAAATAAAAAAATCAATAATTCAGGGGCCAAAACAAACCCCCCTCTTACAATGAACTAACAGCAAATATTAATTTTTGTAAGAATAATAATGTTATAGTTTATACTCTATTTATGTGCCTTCATAAATACTATAAATTATTAAATGATACTTTTGTACAGAGTTTAGTCCTGTTGTTATAACAAAATTGTTATATGTATTGGGTGCAGTCCAGCAATGGCTAATCACAAATAAGTCCCATTGATAGCCATAGAATGTAAGCATTTAACTGTATGCTGTGATCCGTATCCAGCTAAATTATGCTTGCAGAAGCCAGCACATAGCTTCCCATCAACACAATGGAAGCCCCCATTCCCATGTGTGCCCAATGGCATCCCCAAATCTGTTCTGTAGGGTTGAGGGAAGTCCCAGAACAGATTTAGGGTGCACACGGTGGGAGAAGAAAGGGGGAGAAGAAGGTTACGTCGCACAAGAAAAATCCTTCTGCTTACAGAACCCTAGCCTTAGTGTTACATTGAATACAACCCTTTCTCTCACTAATTTCCTTGTGATTTAGGGACTAACTAGGCATTACAAGAGACACTTAAGCGGCTGCTGTTTCATGTCCCTTTCTCTCCTCTTCTCAGTAACACCTAGAATAATATAACTCATAATATAACATCACCACTGCTGTACATTTCCATGCTTCCAACACTCAGTTCTGTGGATGAAGCAATACACAGTGCAGTGATAATGCATTGTAACCTGGGGGTCATACAGTGAATCTGACTGGCAGGAGATGCAGAATAGATAAGCACTTCTTCGCACAGATCATAGTTAAACTGATTTTTGCTGCCACATAATGTGGCAGTGGCTACTCGCTCAGATGGCTTTAAAAGGAGGATAGACAAATTCTTAGGTGATAACTCTACCAGTGGCTAGAAATTAGGGTGGGTATATGCCATCTGTACTTGCTGGTGAGCAATGGCAAGCAAAGGCCTTGTGCCCTTCGTGTGGGATTCTCAGAGGAATCTGGTTGAAACAATATGGTAGCTCAGACAGGCCTTCCACCTTTCCTGATCACCCTGCAGTGCTGCTTTTATGTGTTATACAGCAGCACAACCAGACACCTTCCTCTGCCCCAGCTGCAACAAAACATTTCTCTCCCATATTGGTCTCAGCAGCCACAACATTATATATGAGCTTTCACCCAATGTAAAAGCCAATTCTTGAACTGTAGTGGGATATAGTGCATTTCCAAGTTAATTGCTTCTGGGGAGGGGATCTATTTGCAAATAATATGAAAAAGAATGCTAAACTTGCACTATATTGCCACTAGAAGTGTACAGATAAAATATTTTACCATGCTCACCTTAAAAAACATAATGACCACAATCCTGCAATACTGATACATGTGGTTTTATGCCCATTAATTTCAGTTGGCTTTAATGTGCATCACTCTGCCCACTTTGGGGCACAGTTCTGAAGCATCTACTCCAGTGATGGCCAAACTTGGCCCTCCAGCTGTTTTGGGACTACAACTCCCATCATCCCTAGCTAACAGGACCAGTAGTCAGGGATGATGGGAATTGTAGTCCCAAAACAGCTGGAGGGTCAAGTTTGGTCATCACTGATCTACTCCATGTACCTACACACAGTCCTATGAGTGTACACATGAGCAGATTATTTCAGAATTGCAGCCGCGAGTCCGAATCCAAAAATGGCAACCTATCCACCAAAGCAGGCTTCCACATACGTAGCAGGATCCTTGCATGCAAATGGGGCATGAATCCAATCTATGCCTTTCATTGATAGGCTTATTTTAGTCCCGATGTGGATTAACATACATCCAAATGATACACTACTGAAAGCAACAGACAACTTATTTTGAAAGTGTGTCTAATATTTCTTTGCTCTCTTGTTAACTGGTAAGTTTAAAGAAACCTGCTTTTGTGCGTGGATCACATCTTTGGATCAGGGCCTATAACCTTCCTTTGAGGAAATGCTCTGGACACATTCCGCATACCTCTAAATTACTATAGGATAATACATGTCTAAATGAGCCAAATGTGATGCAGAGCATTCGTATTCCTCAGGTGTATATAATTCAGTGTGCAGATCTGCTCTCCTATTTGTGGTTGATTGTGAGGGAAAGCTACCATCCCATAAACTCAGTTGACTTAAGAGGATGGGGTTGATTGAAGTAAGATGACTTCCAGGATTATCATAACATTTCCCTAAATGTATGCTCTTCTGTTTTGACTCTTTGTTTTATGGGAGTTGAAATATTATCTTATGATCCTGAACAGCTGAAAACTCACCCCTCTGACACTGTGGAGATTTTTCAGCTTTTATTCGGCACACAGTAGCTTTTCAGGGACACTCGGGGCTATTTAACCCATCGTGGAATGACGACCAGAGATTATTGGTTTTCTTGTTCCGTTTTGCAATGCATTTGGTAATTGTACATGCTTGGTGATTAAAAAAACAAACACTGTCTCACATTCCTAATTTTCTAATGCTGTAAAATAAATAAATAAAGTTTTACATTTTATTATACAATATAATTCTCAATACCGTGTTGTCTCCTATGTACAATTCTTTCAGTTACGTTTGAAAAGTCTTCATGGAGTCAAATTCTTTCCCACCCTGCTCCTTTCCAGATGATTTGGACTGCAAATTCCATTACCTCCAACCAGCATAGTCAGTGGTCAGCGATGATGCTGTAGTCTGACACATCTGGAAGGTACCAGCTTAAGGGAGTTTTGCCTGAAGTTGAGATCAAACAACTAGGCAGTTCAGACCTTATTTTGGGAGAGGAAGGGTACAAGGTCCAATTCATGCAACATTGCTTGGGTTCTTTTTTAATCCCCCCCCCCCCCAGATTGTATGGATTGTATGGAATAGTTGTTTATTCCTCTACCAGTCTGAATCCAATTGCAAGTTAAACACACTTCTGCATAAAGTCTTACAGGACTTTCTTAGGAATATTTTAACAAATTGCCAATATTTTAACAAATGAGAATTTGGAATTGTGCTTTTTGAAGCTTGATGTTCCTTTGTTATGTTTATTGCTGTTCTTATTTTTTGTTCTTACCTACTGTTCATAAACAGTTTTGCATTTCATGTGAATAGAAAGAAATACAATCAATCTAATCAATGTTCCATGGAAAAACACTTTTGAAGCTGTAAGGACCCTGAAAAGCAGTTTGTGGTAGGACATACGGATCTTCGATCTGATGAAAGTGGCAGTTTTGAAATCCCACTAAGTACATATGCCCAATTTAAAATGCTTCAGAAATAAAAACCAAAATCAGAGTCTCGGTATAGGAAAGGGTTTAACAGGACGATGCACCAGGCAAGGAGGATGTGCTGAGAACATTTCTTTTTGCGAGGACAAACTCTGTAGTAAATTCACCTGCCAGGCTAAAGAAATAACGGCGCTTTTTAATGCAGAAGAAAAGGAAGAGGTGATACTCACAGCTGTTCATATCCTTGGCAAGCCATTTTTGTGCAGCTCCCATTTCATTTGACTCATTCAAAACACGTGTTCTCCATTTATTATAAATCTACTTTCACATATTTGACAAATTGCTTAGGGAGGGCTCTACACATGTGGAGCATGGTTTTATTTGCACTTGGTATCCGTATGCTTTCCTGATCAGCTTTCCTGATCAGGTATCATTAGTTTCATACTCTCAAGTTCTTGAATATGAGTATCTGTGTTATTCTTAGAGGAACTGCCAAGCCACGCCAATTTGTTTAAAAATGTTTGAAACATGTTAACTTAGGCAACTTCAAAATCTATTTAATATAAAGCAGGTTGTGCTTATCCTAGGGTTCTTCCAGTGTTGTTAGACTACAGCTTCCATCATCCATAGTCATTGGGCTGATGGGAGCTGAAGTCCAAAAACCTCTGGAGGGCTACAGGTAAGCCCTCCCCCCTTGATTATAAAGATTATTTCATCTTTCCCTCAAGCTTTTGGGTAAGAGTAATTTTGTCTCCTTTGAGTGAAACACTTTCTTCTGTCAACTTATTTAGGGGTACCTCATCTTCTATATGTTAAGGAATTACATCACTCTCAGTTACTTAGGGGGCTATTTATAGCAGGCTGCCTTCCATGCGTTGGGGAGTGGGGCAAGGTTTTTATTCTTAGTGCTGCTACTAAATTAATCTATTCTGCCCCTCTCCTCTCCCTGATAGATGCTGGACGTTCCAGAAAGGCTTATTTATATTATTGGGACCTGGAAATGGCACAAATGGCTTGCATAGCTCACATGTCACTACACAGCCTGTCCTGATTAGCACTCCGCTCCTGCAGTCTTTAATAAGCATAAACGTGCCCCATATTTATGCTGAAATAGGGCTTCCATACATCCGGACTTTTCCAGCCATTGCTGGGATCTCAAAGGCGGAATTGACACCCGGGGGGATTTCTGAAAGGTGGCGCTTTGTCCTGGATCTTAGGCAAGTCAATAGAAAAATCAACAACTTTGGGGTTTGTCTTAAAAAAACACCTCAACCAACCCTATAAATGTCATGCAACAATCCTTATCTCCTCTATTGCTTTGCTTTTGGTCTTTTCCTGTTAAAACAACACAGCATCTCTACCCTTCTTCCCCTCCATCTGTTGTAACACTGTGGCTATAGAACCATCTACATTTCAGTCTGAAGACTTGGAGAAAGGAATCCTGTTTGAGCACATGTTCATCACTTGAAATCTGAAAGCTGGCCCCTTCAAAATTTGTTTGAAATCTGCTCAGTTCCACCTGGAAACTGTGAATTTCCCCCAGAGGGAAGCTTAATTAAGACCCGGACAGGTTACCTGTTGGGATGCTGTGTTTTCCATACAGCTCTTACCAATCTGTATGGAAAAGTTTTTACTGCCACTTTGTGGGCCACTGCTGGGTAACCTCACTAAGTTACTGGAAAGGGTGCAGCAATGAGGGAAGTGGCTGTGGTGGCCCAGTGATTGATTGGCAGCTAACTGTAAGGTAAGAGTTGATGGAAGGCACTCTGCACCTCCAGGGCTACCTGTGTCTTGAGTGACAGCAATGGATCCAATAGAACCTCTGGTGAGCATTCTTTGGGGCCCCCATCTTCTTTCATTATTTCCCCCACCCCCACCCCTTTAGAAAGGATGTTTGGAATAGGGTGAATACCAGGGAGAAGGAGCAACATGCCCCCATTGTTGTGGTAACTGTGTCAATCTTCACTCTCACAATCCAATCATTGGGTGGGATTCAACCAAGGAGTCCCATCAGCAGAAGCCCTGTGCAAGAGGCTTTCCCATTTCTGCTGCTCTGCGCCCCCTTAAATTGGCTTGGGGCGGGGGGGGGGTCAGGAGAACCCCTGGAAAAGTGTCACTAGTCTGGGGTGTATTAACAGCCCAATTGTTGCTGTTGCTTTCTTGTCTCCTTATACCTAACTAAACAAACCCAGTGTCCTTTTGCAATGCAATTCCATCCCATTTTGGTGCTGCAAATCCCCCAGAATGTTTGTGCCCTGGGAGGGTCAGCTGGGGCGTTATCAAACCTGTTAACACAATGCGTTGGATGCTTCATCGTGAAATTTAACTTTTAGGCTCTATGCCAGTGAAGGTCAACTTGCTGAAAGGTAATCTACTGCCCCATGCCAGAAATGTCACCACTCAGTAGTGATGAAAATATAAACCTGTCTAATAGCCCTCCTCAGATTACTTCTGATCAGGGAATAACCTTACATATGAAGGGGATTTCTCTTTTCAAAATACCACCTCAAAATGGAGCTCATTGGAAGGCGCGCGTGCACACACACACACACACACACACACATACACTCTCTCTCTCTCTCTCTCTCTCTCTCTCTCTCTCTCTGTGTGTGTGTGTGTGTATCCCTTTAAAATGATAAAGCAGTATGAACGGCTGATTGGCTCTTGAGTCACATGACTTCTAACCCTCTGGCTGGAAGTCTGGCATAGTTACCTCTGCCCCCTGGTGAGAAATTGACATATATCAATTACAGAAGAAGACCCCTGTTGGGTCAGGCCAAAGGTCTCTCTAGTCTAGCATCCTCTTCCCTCAGTGGCCAACCCAGTACAGATGAAAGCCTGTGAACAGGGTATAAATGGAGCAGCACTCTCCCACTTCTGCTACCCAGAGGCAGTAGAAGATGGCAGGGTGAGCCAAGGGCACTTACCTGACCTTGTGGCAGCAGAGTTGCCAATTTTGGATGGCTATGTTTCAGTTCACATATTTTTTCAGAAAGTAAGAGTTAGGCAGGGCCGGATTTAGATGAAGAGAGGCCCTAGGCTGCTCCATTTGTGAGGCCCCTCCCCATCCCCCACCCTCAAAACTAGAAGAAGGGCAGGCCGGGTCGTCCTCTTATATACCTGCTGGGATTGACAAGGCATCTGACCCTCACCTGAATCTCATAGCTCTCCTGTAGCTGCCTCTGATTAGTTATCATTTAACTCTTGGGGGAAATAATTAGCTGAAGTTGCCGAACCAATTAACCAACTAGAAGCACCAGTTTTCCTATAACTTGATATTGCTGTATAGTTTTGATGAACTGCAAAAGCATTTTTAGTTTGCTTTCTGTTGCCATCCTGGAACTTTTCTTTATTAGTGCCACTTTGTTTTGTACGATTCCTTGCAAATGAAGGAAAACAACTTTTCTGCTGAGAATATATTTTTTGTTACTGAGGACAAAAAAGATTGTACAAAAAGAAGAATGGGTGCAGGGCTGGCCAGGACATAGGCAACCTGACTTTGACAAAGATGACATGTGTGCTTGCTTGCTTGCTTGCTTGCTTGCTTAACAGCTGTTGGGAACTTCAAGGTCCCTGCTCTCCCTTCTTATGGTCTTTGTACTGGACCTGGAGACTCCAATAGAGAGCATTCCATGTCAAGAAGGAGGGCAAGTGGGAACTCTATCAAATGACAGGGCAGGAGTTACATGGAGCAGGGCCTTTTCATTGGTGGTGGTGCCCATTGTATGCCTCACTCTTCCTAGACCTAATCTCTTTTGCCTGTATTTTGGAGCTTTATAATTTAATTCCAATAAATTGGAAGAACTGGTTGACAAGTCTTATCAGTTGCTGACATATGAGCGGATTTTTTTTGCTGCTGTTCTGGGCTTCTGGTGCACCAGGGTTTACACCAGCGTAATAGAGTTAGCCAGAATGCCAAAAGAGATACAATTTACGAGCTTTCTCCATTATCTGCACAGCAAGGGGTGTTCAGTAAACAGTGCAAAGGCTGAGCTGAAGCATTCCCTGCTGGTTACCTGCTTTCAGCAATAGGGGTCGCTGTTTGGTAGTACCCAATTGGTTAGCTGTCAGATTCTAGAGCTCCCTATTGGTGGCTCTTAGGTAATTCACAAAGTACAGCAGTAACATAAATCTCCATTGCTACATATTGGGTTTATACTTCAGCGGTTGAACGTACAAGTTTATGGCCATGCTGTAGTGTAGTGCTTATGCAACTGTGAATAAAAGGTGGCTGGGCTCATTGTCTTGGGGTTTTGGGGGTGAAGAGGTGACAAAACTGATTTCCAATAAGTGCATCCCCTTATTTCCATAACAAGTCCTTGAGTCTGTACTCTGAATGGTGACACCAGGGACCTAGAAGGCACAGGGCTTGTCAGTCCAACTCCTGCACAGTCTCATCAGGGCTGACCTTAAGGCAATTGGAGCAATTGGGCCAAATTGGGCCAAATTGGGCCCCACGGGCTGCTCCTAAGGGGGCCCCTGCACCAGGGCAATCTAGATGCATTTTATTTATATCTATAAGATTTTGCAGGCTTTGGCTGTGAACTGGGGCCCTGCAAGGAAAAAAAAGTCAAGTTGCGCCCCACTGCTTCAAATTGGGCCCCACTGGCTAGCCCTTATAGTTGCTGGGCCTGAGTTACCCTGCCCTTGCATGAAGTCTTGGGTTTGCAATTTTGGGAGAGGGGAGACTGCGGCACTGGGGAATGGGAGGGCTGGCGAGGCCCCCTAGATTTAGAGGCCCTAGGCTTCAGCCTACTTAGCCTATACATAAATCTGGCACTGGAGTTAGGTAGGTTCACCTGTAAATGTGAACTGAATGGAATTTCTCCCCTGCCCCTCATTTTACACTCCCCTGGAAGAACCTGAAAATTTGGAGATTTGGGGCTTGTAGTGGAGTGGCAATTGGAAAAGGCAATTGAGCCACTTGTTTAATGTCTCGCTGAGCTCTCATAGGTGGGATGGAAGTAAGTAACTAAGGGGGATGACACCATCTTGCACTTCTCTGTTCTTTTCCAGGTTTTTTGTTTGCTCCTCCCATTGAGAACAATGGAAGACAAATTTACTATGCCAGTTCCAGCAGCAGTTTAGGGAAATGCTTCAGCTCTGTGGCAGAACATCTTGTCTGCAGAAAATTCTGGTTTCTCCAAGGACTGTGAATGTCTCATGCCTGAAATCTTGCCATGGACAGTCTGTGTAGACAAGATTGAGCTAGATGGACCCAATGATCAGACTTGGTATAAGGCAGCTTCCTATGTTCCTAGTTTTCCCCCTAGTTTGGGGTGCCCCAGCTGCAACAAAACATCTCTCTCCCATATTGGTCTCTACAGCCACAGTAGGTGCTGTAATCTTCCAACAGTTTGACTTTACCCCAAAGGCACAATTCTCCATTGTCTCCCAAGAAAGACGGATGCCAATCAACCAACCAACCAACCTGCTTTCAGTATCAGCAGAGCAAGGTCAACTGATGTTTCTGTCATGAGAGGAAGGAAATATTCAACACTGGATCTCTCTTTCTGATGGTTGGTGTTCCTGTTTTCAGAGACAAACATTCCATGCTTCCTATTGCCCATACAACACCCTCCCAGGGACTGTAGGACTGCAAAGACCATGAATCCATTAATAAATTTTAGTCTTCTGAACTCTATTTGCCAGTTAACATAGGCAGCTATGTTATCAATATCCTCAGCAAATAGCTACTTAGCAAAATAGATGATTGATAGATAGATATAGATAGATGATAGATAGATAGATAGATAGATAGATAGATAGATGATAGATAGATAGATAGATAGATAGATAGATAGATAGATAGATGATAGATAGATAGATAGATAGATAGATAGATAGATAGATAGGCAGAAATTTGAACGTACAGAAGGTGGGTAGGATGTAGTAACGTGAAATTCTAATCACCTAAAATGCTAAACTAAAACTGTTAGCATCTACTCTGTTCACTACAATTGCCTTGTTCATCCTGGTGGTATATTCTTTTCCAGAAAGAAGGAGGGAAATACTTATTTTTACAAGAGGAACTTCGAATTGCCAGGGGCATGTAACAATGATTAAGAATCTGTTGCTCTTATTTTAGACCTTTATTGCTTCAACTACATGAGCAGCTGTTGGTTCTTTTTTTAATTCAGCAACCCAGAAGGGCTGTTGGCCTACTACACTATACATGAAGTTTGAGAAGAGATTCTAGCTAGTCATGGGGGTGCCTATTTGAGTGCCACGTGTGGTATCCCAAAATGCTAATTCTGGGTCTTGTCTGGTGGTTTGGGAGGCCGTAGCTCAGTGCTTTGCATGCAGAAGATGCCAGGTTCAATTCCCAGGTAGGGCTGCAAATGCACACAGAGTCTAGAACCCTGGAAAGCTGCTGCCAGAACGTGTAGAAGATACTGAGTAAAATGGACCTATGGTCTGATTTAATACATGGCTGCTTCCTGTGTTCCTTCATTCCATTTGTAAAACCTTTGGATTTCCAGAGTGCTCCTCTGCCTAGGCTGGTGTGCCTCTTCTCCATCCATCCATCCATCCATCCATCCATCCATCCATTTCTACTACTTTCCTGTGTAGCAGTTGTTTGACATGTCCTCCTCTTTCTGTTCCAATAAGAAGGAAGGAGTGGCATTGCAATCCCTTGCTATTTCCCCCAATGACCGTGGGAGCTGTGCCAACCCTTCTAAGAATGTGCTTTTCTTGGAAGATCACCATAGCTGGTAAGAAGAACCCTGGGACACTGAAGCCTTTGCATCTTCAACAGCCAACCAGTCAACCCCTGTGGCTTTGGGAATCATTTACAGCTAATGTTGCTCTTGCCTTTAACTTCAGGCATATGTGGCCATGACTGGCAGATCTCTAGACACATTGCATAGGCCTTCCAGCAAATGAAAGACAGTTCCTTTGCATTTTGCAAAGCATGGGAAATACAATCAAAGCTTCATCTATTTGCTTGGATAATAGTTGCTCTCTTTATCTCTCTCTCTATATGAGATAACAAGTAGCTACTAACTGCACTGTTTGATATCAAATCATACAATATAAGCGAATAAAAATTATGTGCCTGCCATTTCACTGTCAACAATCTCCATGCCATCACCTCATTGTCTCCAATGATGTTTGTGCTCACAGTTGTTCTAAGTGCTGTTGAGGAAGAAGTAGCCATAGAATGTTGGCAGTCATAGCTACAATATCACCCCTGAAAAGTGGTCCCATTCCCCACCCATGAAATGTTTGCTAATGATGGGGTGAAGACCTGGACCTTTCGGTGCTGAACTTAAAGACAGGGCAGGTTCAGAGGGGTGAAGGCAGTCCTTAAGATAGCCTGTAGCATGGAGACTAGCTGCAACCATTTTGAAGCTAGGTAAGATGAGAAGGCAACAGAAGCAAGATTTGTGACCTAGAATGTTTCAGGGTGACCAAGAAGTCCAAACGTTACTGCAAAGGCCTTGTGTGCAGCCGAAAGGGAGACCCCGTGCTGAGAGAGGCCGTAGCATTTCTTAGAACGATTTGACTCTAGTTGCCTTAGTCGCACAGCTTGTATCCATAGTTACAGAGAGTACAGTTGGGAGTACAGTATTATGGATACTCTGCCAGCTTTGCAGCTGTGCAAGGAGTTCTGACACTATGTGTGATAATAGAGGTCACACCCAAGGTTGTCTCCGCTTCTCCATAAAGAACCAATTTCCCCTCAGAAGCCATTTGTAAAAAGCTTTCCTATGTCTTTCTGTGCTAACAGGCTTGTAAGGAGTCTTCTGCAAAGTATGAGGTGTGAAAACCTCTTTAAGTAGAAAAGATTAGGAAGGTGCACTTATTTTCTGTTCCGTTCTTGGTAGGGGCTCAAAGCAGAATCTGTTTATAGGATATACATCATGTGAGACTTGCATAGATCCAAGGATCTCAAATCTGTACCATTATCTCAAGATAAGGATTTTCACAACTTTTACATGGATACCCAAACATTTTGGACTGGTCTGAGGATTATGTGGTAAAATCCTTTTAAAATATTTGCAAACATGAACAGCCCAAGCCAAACCAAACCCCAACCTTGGGACCTATTTATTATGTTGACCTTTATACGCTTTCCCTGTACTGCTTCTTTTTCTCTTTCTAGACAGAGAGGATTCATAGCAGGGGTCAACATGGCTCAGGGCAGTGGACATATCTGGTACATTGAGAAAGTATCGTGAGTGCCAGCCACAAAATGGCTGCTGTGAGCATGGGGTATAATGATTTCTTTGCAGGAGAAGCCCAGCTAATGCAAATAGGAAGTGAGCTGGAAGACCAAACAGTCCCTTGTGTCTTTTGGATTTTTGAAGGGAAATTTACCAAGGTCTTTTGTGCAAAACAGGAGGAAGTCCTGGCTGTTGTGATCACGCCTGCAAGTCCATGAAAGTCTAAACATAGGAATAATCATATTAGAGCCTTCAGCCTACTTGCCTATAAGCTACTTATCCTTCATCCCTCTCACACAACACAGAACGCTGTAATGCTCTAGGTAAATTCATATGATCATAACTACCAATATTCATTCCGAACAGAAATACAGCCAAAGTTGTTGGTGACAAGGGTCACAAAGTACTGAGGCATGGCAATATTGCAAATTTCCAATGGGTTCTTTTTTTAAAAAGGCCAGAGATGAGTGGCCATATTGGGATGCTTTGTTAGTTATCAAAAGCAAGTGGCTCAATGCCCCTAATTTAGATCCAGCTGTTTGACCCACAGTAAATGGCCTCTGGTGCCCATTCCAAATGGAATGGGTGCCAGGAAATGACAGGAACAGGTTGAACAAGAAACTTCCCTGCTCAGTATCTCTATGGTGCCTTCTACACTACAGAAAGTTCCTTGTATGAATACCATTCACTGTTGTATGCTGCAACTGTTCTCCAAAATTTCCTCTTAAAGTGGAATAACTAAAGCTTAACTAATTTTAACTATAAAAACTGTATACTACATACTGTAGTCACAATCAAGGTGGTTTAAATCTTGTTTTCGCTATCTGTCTGAGAAGGTGATCAAGAGGGTTGTTAGGCACTTTCCAAACCACAAAAACACATGGAGAAAATGCAATGATTATCCCAATTATAGGCTAAGTGCTACATTTTTACATGAAAATGCAGTGAGTGTTGCATGTAATTTCAGGAATAAAAGCATCATTAAGTCCCCTGTGTCTCAGCAATGGCAACATTTCATATAAATTGACCTTCAATAATTGTGCAGGTTAGCTTTTGAACAGTGCTCAGTGACCATCCTTTGACTGTGAAATCCCTGCTGCCACCATTACAAATGGGGATATCTTGCTATAGAATAAATGTGTTTATGCAGTGGTGGTGATTTGTCACTGCAGACCATGACACAGGCATGAAGGCATCTGCCACTTAGAACTATGCATCATAACCACCCAATGTGAGAACGGTAATAAAACACTGCCTTCCTTTTTTAAAGTAGAAGCGTCTGTTTAGTTAGCAAGGTTGCACCTCGAGACGACGAGAGGGACTTGTAACTGATCTGAACACAAAAGTCCATTTCTGTTCAAAGGGCAACAATAATAATTAGTAACACTTGCCCAGCCAAGATCTCAGCAAAGTAAGACGCCTCTACCAAGAACAGAAACAAAAAGATCAAACAGAAAATCGGCCATCCAAATAGATTTTCTGATTGAGTCTCACCTTTATTCATATATGTCCACAAAATTTTTATTATTCTAGAGCTATGCGATATTAGCAAGTATTAATTGGAAAAAATAATTGCCTACATTTCAAAGATATGTGTACAAGAGTTAACGTTTAACATATAGTATGTTTCAATAGGATTGTGTGTGCTTAAATTATTAAAACATAACTAGGTACCTGCTCATTCTTTCAGTTGCTTTGAAATATGAATTTCCCCACATGCTTAGAAACTGCAGTTTGTTCAAAATACAGCTGCAAGATTACAAATCAGGATTAGATATGATCGTATTACACTGTACTTTACAGTGGAATGGGTCCAAATTAAAGTGCTGATTTTGACCTTTAAAAACCTTCATGGCTTGGGATCACAGCATCTGAAGCCTGTCTCAACCTTTGCTTATTCCTGTCCTCTCCCCATCTAGCGTGTGTCAGGTAAGAGGGAGAGGGTCTTGTCCGCATCATCACACTGGTTGTGGAATGCCCTCCCCAAGGATGCTTGCCTGACATCTACACTGATGCCACCTTTTTGTGGTGCCTCTGCCCCCACCCCATTAACCTTTGCACAAAAACTGTTTTGTCACTGTGAGGTTCTTACATGGTGCTGTTTAGATTTCAGATCCTGCCACTTTTCATCAGTTGCATTTTGGTGCTTTTAAATGCATTTGAGTGTATTTTTTTATTATTTAGCATTATAAACTACCCTAACGGTCTATCAGGCGCATGGGATGTAAATTCCAATGATAAACACACATCAAACAAATATTTGCCCTTTGACTTCAATACAGGTCAAATATTGATGGTGGGGTATGATTAAATAATTTTATTTTCATACATAAATGGTGTGAAAGATGGATGGTGATGTTATTAATAATCATAGAATCATAGATTTGGAAGGGACCCTGCGAATTATCTAGTCCAAGCCCCTGAAATGCAGGAATAAGTAGCTGTCCTAGCTGTCCCAAATGGGGATCAAACCTGTAACCCTGGTGCTATCAGCACCACGCACTGAGCTATCCAGAAGTTACCGGTAAATAGTGCTTGATTGTAGCAAGTGCGCTTAAAAAGCCTCAGGAGGCAAACTCTGCACACCAAACACAAACTACTTAGCCCTCTTGCTGCTGTCTCTGAACTAGCTTGTAACAAGCAGTAGAGCATATGCAGAAATCCCTGCCCATTGCCACCTTGCAGCTGCAGGCCCAAGTCGGGCTGCGGACTGAGGAGGGGAAATGTGGTCCTCCTAACTGCTTCCTCCAATGGCTTGAATGACAAGGCTTCCAACCAGCACCTAATAATAATGCTTGTGCCAGACACACCTCCAAGGAAGGCAATTCTGCATGATTCGTCTTCAACTAGATCCCACAAATTCATAGTCAGAGGTGCCCTAGATCCAAACATATCTAATCCAGAGTTATTTCACTTGATAAATGTGACAGCTTGTCATTTATATGTGCTGATAAGTGCCATGTATAAATAACTGCACCATCAAATAACATACTGAATGTGTGAAATATCAGATGAAATGTAACGCATGCATCCTTTCCCCTCAAACAGAAGATCGGAGATGTATATGACGGTCTCCTGTATAAATCTTCATTAAATGTGCAGTGTGAGTCTCGTGCATTCCCACAACACTTTAAATACTGTACAGTCTACTTACATACTCATCTGCAAGTGTTGAAGTCCGAAGTAATGACATTTTAAAAGATCAAGCAATGTACAGTATATGCATGTGTGAACTGGCTTCACATTTAAGGAGGAGATATATTTGTTTCAGAATGAAGATATTTCAGAATGAGAGCAAGCACCCTTATGGAAAATTTACAGCTCTTCCCTATGGTCCACAATGGCTGGGGAGTTGGTGATGCAGTCCTAGGATCTCCAGGACTGAGCATTAGGGTCCCAGCATCAGCACAGCAGGAAGTCAACTTACAGTACACAGTGGTACCTCGGGTTAAGAACTTAATTCGTTCCGGAGATCCATTCTTAACCTGAAACTGTTCTTAACCTGAGGTACCACTTTAGCTAATGGGGCCTACCACTGCCGCTGCACCGCAGCAGCATGATTTCTGTTCTTATCCTGAAACAAAGTTCTTAACCCGAGGTACTATTTCTGGGTTAGCGGAGTCTATGACCTGAAGCGTCTGTAACCTGAAGCGTCTGTAACCCAAGGTACCACTGTATCCTCAATCCATCACTTGGAGCTGGACATACTCCCAGCACCTGGACAGCAGTAGTCCTCAATCCCGTCAAAGGGGTTGGTGCAAGGGAATGCTATGGAGTGAGGAGGGCACAGAAAGTGAGGTTATTATCAATACCAGAGATGCACAGACTTACCTCATTTGTCTTGTATAAATTGCCACAGTTGGGTTTTTTTTTGGTACGAACCATTGTCTGTGCATCTGTATCTATCAGTATCTTTTGCATTTTGGATCCCAGCTAAAGGTGGCATTCTTTGCCCATAATTTCGTCATAAAATTGTACTCCATGCGACACATTCTTTGCATTATAACAAGAATTTGGAATTTCAGTCCCAAGGCCAATTAACAAGACTATTTCTGAAGTGTGAAGTTCTCCCAATAGCTTCATTTTCATGTGGGAATCCATATGCGTGAAACAGCCCCATGGGAAAAACTGAAAAGTGGTCATGTACAGAAAATCGTATTTTTCACGCATTTTCCCTGATGTGGTCACATTTTTGTGTTGCCCCACCCACTTCTCCAAGTAGAAGCTGTTTTGCACAAGTAGGAAATCAGCCATCACAGAAAAACTTTGTTGCTTAATGAGATAAATGTGTGGATTCACATCGAAAAATCAAGTCAATGCGACTGTTTCAAAATTAGGGATTTTACAAAAAAATGAAATATTGACCACACTATTTTGCTTTTTTCAGCTGCAAAGCAGCTTTCTGAAAACGACAGATTAGAACTTTTTTCATGTCTGAAATATGAAATTTGCACCACTTCTGGTCAAGTTTCCGATTTTAGACTATAAAATAATAAAAAAGATAATTAAAACAGTAATAATCTTAAAGAAGGGTGGAAAAGGGTGAGGCAATGGCATATCAGTCATTGCAAATGGACAAGGACATTTGCAAGGTAACTATGGTGCTCCTAGGAGAAAAAGGAAAAGGAAAAGTGGACATATTAAGTTTAACTCTTCCTTCCCCTCCTTTTCATTATGGATGAGCCAATCTCATGTCAGAGTTAGAGAGGTCTGGTGTCTAATCCCCCAGTATCTACTCATTAAAAACGAAAGCCCGTTGACTCTGATACCAGTGGAAAAATCAAAATAGTTTAATTGGTATCAGATTTTTACAAAAACAAAAAAGGCCCAGGAATAAATTGCAACACAGGAATGGGGAAACTGGCAGAAAAACAGCCTGCCTCTTAAACTCAGTTGTGCTGTGTTCCTAGTCCCATATAGCAAGGGTGGCTAACCTGTGTCTTTTCTCACGTTGCTGACCTAACCATTGGTCATGCAGGCTGGGGTTGGAGGGTCACAGGTTAGTCACCTCTGACATATTGAAAGACATCTTCTTGGCATTCATAAAAATGTATCTTTCTCCGCAATTTAATCCCTAAACTAACTGAAATACCCTATGGCCATAGATACAAGCAGAGCATCTATCCAGATCATATATCCAGAGAAGTGGCGACATAATAAAAATTGTCTTGCCAAGTAGGTTTGACTTAGCTATCCAATTGTCTCACCACAGATTAGTTGTTTTTTCATGCACACCCAGAGGAATGGCTGGCTCACCTCCGTTCATCACTTTGTATCTGCAGCATCACAGTGGTTCAGTTTGTGCATAACACTAAATTGTGGCTAAGCATAAATGTGCAAGTGTGCTAGAAACTGGGGCCACTACGCTCTACTCCCGGTTCTGCTGCCACTGCACTACCCAAGGCCAAGCCATGGTTTGGCTTAGCGTTACATCTGAACCCAAGCACATGGTCTGTTCCAAAACAGACAAAGTACAAGTTGCGAGCTGAACAATTGCAAGCTGAATTGCAAGCTGAACAATTTGAGGTGGGCTGGATAAGGCACAGGCCCACTCAGTGCACAGCGGCAAGAACCAGCCTGGTTTTGTGATTGGTTAAATTATTTCTATCTTGCCCTTAATCCAGCAATTTAACCTGAAGTCTCACTAGACAGAACATAGTTCAGGAGATGCCAGGAACAGAGCCCAGAGACATCATCACCACCAGCAGTATTAGAGGCTGAGGCTCTTCTTCCTGGCAGCATCCCCTGGAGCAGGGATCGGGAACCTGTGTCACCCTCCTGGCATTGTTCGGCTCCAACCCCCGTAAGTCTCAGCCAGTGTGGCCAGTGGTGACAAGAGTTGTCCTACAACACCTGGAGGATGCTAGAAGTTTCCCAATTCCTCTTCAAGAAGCCCAAGCACTACCAGCAGCAGGTCCCAGGCTACTTTCGCTTTATCATAGGGATTGAAAACTTGTGGATTCCCAACTTCCACCAGCCCCTGCTGCTAGCACAACCAGCTGTCAAGGTTGATGGGAGATGTGCTCCAGCAACATCCAGAGGACCACAAGATCCCCATCCTTGCTTTGCGCCCTTGAGCTGGTCCTAAGGCATTTAGGCCTTAAGAGTGACATGCTGTTGCCCAGATGGGCGGGGTACTAATTAATTAATTAATTAATTATTCTGTTGTTGTTTGTTTTTTTAAAAAAGCACAACCCCACAAAGTTATTACCTGGCCTATTTGCAAGTATAATCATTAGAGCCTAGCCAGAGTTCTATACTTAGCCCAAGGCTGGGAAGGGAGAGGGGATTTTCGTTTGAAGCCCTTTGGCCTAAAACCAACCTGCTGCATTTCACTCACGCCCATGCCAGCAAGCGAATCCCACGTGTCCAACTTTGTCACTCTGGCTGTGCTGGACAGGTCTGGGGTTCAGAAAGCTGGGAGCGGGCTTTGGGGAGAAGGGGATCTCTCCCCAAGGCCTGCTCTTCCTCGACTAGGCGAGGATGGTCTCTGGCTGTCGCTCTGTCCGGCCAGCAGCAGCAGCACCCAGAAGGAGCGTCGTGTTGGCCGGGCTCGCCGAGGGTGATGCGCCGCGACAGCTAAACCGGGGATAGGGTTTCAGCGGCGACTCTATATATAAAGCAGCCGGGGGCCCTGATGTCAGCGCGCTAATTAAATTCCGCCGGGCCGGGCGGCTTCTCTGCGGGGGCTTCTCGGTCGGGAGCCCCTCCGAGAGAGGCGCGCAGAGGCGGCGGGAGAGCCATGATGATGGACCTTTTCGAGCCCGGCTCCTATTTCTTCTACTTGGACGCCGGCGACCATGGAGGCCTGCAGGCCCTGGACATGGCCGACGAGGGGTCGCCGCTGTACCCGGGCAGCGAGGGCCCCTTGTCGCCCAGCTCGTGCCCCGACCAGCTGGCCCCGGAGGCCGGAGGGGGCGGCGGGGGCGACAGCAGCAGCGGCAGCAGCAGCATCGGGGCCGACGAGGAGCAGCACGTGCTGGCGCCGCCGGGCCTGCAGGCGCCCCACTGCCCGGGCCAGTGCCTCATGTGGGCTTGCAAGACGTGCAAACGGAAGTCGGCGCCCACCGACCGGCGCAAGGCGGCCACGCTGCGCGAGAGGAGGCGCCTGAAGAAGATCAACGAGGCCTTCGAGGCGCTCAAGAGGCGCACGGTGGCCAACCCCAACCAGCGCCTGCCCAAGGTGGAGATCCTGCGCAGCGCCATCAGCTACATCGAGAGGCTCCAGGACCTCCTGCACCGCCTCGACCAGCAGGACAAGAGCCACCAGCAGCTCCTGCTGCCCGCCAACGGGGGCGCCGTCGGAGACGCCTTCGCCGGCACCGCCAAGCAGGGCCATGTAAGCGCCACTGCCGCGCGCAAAAGGCGCGGTCGCCTCCCTTAGCCCCGCTCCGAGTTGGCGAGGGGGGCGCAGCCGGGCCAGCGGCGGATCTGCTGCTGCTGCCGCCGCCGATCGGCACTCCCCTTTCGTGCCAGCCCCCTCCCTCTTCCCCTGCCCCTGCCCCACTCCCGCCCCCAACTCTCTCTCTTTCTCTCCTTCCTTCCTTCCTCAGGTGCCCCCGCCCGACTTCTTGAGCCCCTGCAGCGCCGACTGGCCCAGCGGCTCGGAGCATTCCAGGGCGCTGCCCATCGGCGCCAAGGAAGGTAAAGCTCCACGCTGACAAGGAGACTGGGGGTGTGGAGTGGGGTGTTTCATCTGGCTGGGAGACTCGGGATTGTTGTGCCCCCCACTACGCCCTCTCTTCCCCACCCGCAGCCCAAATGCTTTCACTTCGCAGGATTCGCCTGGTTTGGCTACTTACATTTGCGCACACACACGCAAAGTCCCACTTTTCTGGCGCCGACGGGTCCTCTGGAGCAGCCCTGCTTCCCAAGGGACTCTTTCCCCGAGAGATGGTGCCTGGTTTGGAATGGAAGGGGAGGGGGCGGCACACAGACGCCTTTGAAAGTTTCTGCCCTAATAAATCAGGCGCAGTGCGATCCTGAGCTGAGCAGGACCTCCTCTCTACAGCGCGGGTACTTAAGTTTGCAAGCGCGCTCTCTGTCCTAAGGAGAAGCGCACAGAAGGAATCGCCACGTTTCCTTTCAACACCAGCTGCGAGTTGCACCTGTTCCGCTCCTTTATCAGGCCAAACCTGGGTAATCTCCCCAATGGGTTTCTTTCCTGGAGAGCTCCCGTTGGATGGCTCAGGAGAGTGAATTGCCTCGGGAGTTGCCTGCAGGATCGCAGCACACAGCATCCCCACTCCGTCCTGAGCTCACTGACTTGAAAGCGGACCCGATTCTTTCAGCGGCACATTTCGCAATAGGGTCCTCCTCAGCCTGTGATCCTAAAAACACGTCCTCTGAGAGGCGCAAACCCCCCCACAACTAGAAAACGTTGTGCTAGTTTACTTTGGATGTTTTGGGCTTGTGAGCAAAATCCTTGCTGGAAATGAATGGGATTCACGTTTCTAAATAACTCCCGGTTGCGGGGGTGGGGTGGGCTAACCCTGTCAGTCTGCTGCATCTGTCTAAGTGGCGTGTGTCCCAGAAAGGTGATAACACACGGAGGGGTCCCCTGGGTGGTCGATCTCTCATTTGGAATAGATCTGCAAGGGATTCCGGCTGCCAATTCTTTTAACGATGAGACCCCAACTCCTTGAATTCGGCGGAGGAAACGAATATATATAGGTGGTAACCAGAAGTGTGAGCCCCGTGCTGACAATAAATGGCCGGATTCAGAATCTCCACCATCACGATTTTATTCTAAACTGCCTGCCTTTTGCACCTGACTTTGGGTTGGTAGATCTTGGGATTCCACCTTTTTGCAACAAAACAGATCTGACGCGCCTGTCCGCCCCTTCCATGATCTGTGTGTGGGTTTTTGAAGGGCTCCTGCCGTGGGATTCTGTGGGTGCTTTTCGGTTCAGAAACACAAGTGGCTCATGAGTAGGATGCGGCCCCGATCCCGCGTGCGCTAAACTGCATTTCCCCCCTTCCAAACCCAGGGAATCCCCTTGGCGACTCGTCCGCGTCGAGCAGCCTCCGTTGCCTCTCCTCTATCGTGGATAGCATCTCGTCGGAAGACCGCAAAGTACCCAGCGGGGAGGAAGTCGTGGAGAAGTAGCCGGCCTGGTAGTATTTTTGGAAACATGCAGTAGCCCCGCAAGGGACGGTCTCTCTCCCTCCCTCTCCGCCCCTCCCCCTCCACTTCGCCCTTTGGACTAAATCACAATTAATTTAATCTTCTGGAAATCCTAGATGGGGTGGAGGGCGGCGTTGTGGAAAAGAACACACAGCTGAACAAATAAAAAACGCATCTTCTTAAAAGGAAGTTTTGCCCTCCGACAAAAGTGCGCCGGCCCGCTTGCATTTCCACCCCGCCCCCCCATCGCAAAACCAATTTTCGGAGGTATTTTTATTTTACCGAACGTTGCCTCGACCACCCCAACCCTCTCCTTTTATAATTAATATATTGCCTTGTGGTTTACTGAGGGTCTTTTCTTTGGGTAACACAGTTCATTCCTGTTTGAAGGAAGTTCCTGGTTGCCTTGTATTCTCTTCTCTCTCTTTTTTTTAAAGTTCCTGAGATTTAGGGTTTGTGTTTGCGTGGGTTTTGTTTTTGTATATAATGTTAGTACTTTTCTTTATCTCTTATTCCCTTTTTTAACAAAGACAAAAAAAATTATCTATTTAAAATGTGGAAAGTGATCCTGTATATAAGAAAAGCTAGATAAAGTTTCCAAGGTTGTAAAATAAATCTCTTTGTGTAAAAAAAGAAGGTATGCTTGAATATTTTTAGCCTTTTGGCGTTTGTGTGATTCAGCGGAAGACTCTAAGCTGGGGGGGGAGGGAGATAAATGATATGGGTTCTTTCTCTTTCTCTGACCCCGACCCCCCAAAAGAAACAATCGAGACCGCTTTTTCAGAAACGTACTACCGGTTATTGAAACGGATGGCATTTCCTCGTGCGTGGGATTATTTTAAGATCGAGCTCTGGCCATTTGTTCTACTGAAATAGTACGAATGCCTCCTCTGAAGTCGTAAAATGAATGGGACAACAGCAGAGTAAATAGCTTAGGAACAGAAAGAGCGAGAGAGAGCACTTTCATTATTTGTGGCTTGCCTTCTTCCTTGTCCCCAGCAACCTCCCGTTCTGTATGTCTTCTCAAGTCGCTAGGCCTCATGCATTCAAAGCGCATCTAGTGCCGCGAATCCACGCTTTTCTTGTTCTTTTGCCGACTTTCCAGAAATCGCTCCTCCGGGTGTGCCTTTTGCATCCGATCTCCGCATATTGCCAGAATCTATTCCCTCTCCCCCCTCCCCATTTGCGGGTTGTGCGCCTGGGTTGCACACCAGCCTTGTTTGAAGCAGAATGGATGGGCGTGAGATCCAGAGGCTCCGACAGGAGGCTGTCCAGTCCCTTGAGATGTGAAGAAGGGGCGTCTCACGTGATGAAGGGGTTAAGTGGCTGAGAGGAAGGGGCCAAGCGCGCACCTCCGGAGGAAAACAATCCGCTTCTGAGGCTGGCAAGGCGAGCCTCTTCCTCCCAGGGAGAACAGCCCTTAGTTGTAACCAGAGTTGTTTATCATCCCAGGAAGGGGCGACCACCAAGAATCCACAACCCTCCCCCACGTCTCTCTTCCCTGCCCTCCTCCTGCGTCCCCGCCAGCCTCACCATGCAGAGCGAGAGGCAACGTTTCCAATTCTCTGCAAGGCGCTTTGTGGGTTTGTCCCGGTTCTGCGTATTTTGTGGTTTGGTGCTGCTACTTTAATTATGTTCTGGGACTCTCATGATGTTTATGATTGCAACTTGTTTAAATTATTTTTACTATAATGTTATTATTATTATTAATAATAACAGCAACAATAATAATTACCCGCCCTTTACCTTAAGGTCCCAGGGCGAGTTGCAGCATTATTATTATTATTATTATTATTAATAATAATAATAATCTCAAGGGTGGCAGAGCTCTCAGCCTCTCATTCAGAGACTGCTGATCTGGAGATTTTCCCTTGCCTTCCTATCTTAACGGGCTGTGGCTGTCCGAACATCATTCTTTGCATCATCCTAAAGTCTCGATCCTGCGTTCACTTACTTGGGAGTAAGGCACATGGAAATCCGTGCGACTTTCTTCTGAGTAAACATGGACTCTGTGTGCGTGTGTGATTCACAGGCAAAATTGCGCCTGCCCGATTTTTTTTATCACGCTCCATCCTCAATAGAGAATAGCTCAGGTCTGAGCTGTTCGTATGATAGAATAATCATGATTTGTCAAGCAAACTTTCATGGTGTCGCCTTGTAGAAGGGCAGTTCTGGGCCCGCTTACGCGGAAGTAAGGCCCTAGGACTTACTTCCGAGTAAAGAGGGATAGATTCACGGTGTCGATTCAGTTCCACGTGTTATATAATTTCGCCTGACCTCAGCATTTTGTCCTATTCTTTTCAGTAGGATTTATTCCCGAGTAAGTGCGCAGAGGACTCCAATCCGGCATCTTAGTTACAAGATGAGAATTTTACTCCGATATTTTGAAGTTGAAAGGGTCTGCAGGGAAGAGTCCCTCAGCCTTGAGAGACCAAACTGTCCCTGGCGCGACTCTGTCGATCTCGAAAGCGGGAAAATTTTTAGGAGCCCCAGACCATCCGAAGGAAACAGCAGCCAGGAACGAAAACTATCCCCCCCCCCGCCAATGTCTGTGCGTCCCCGCCTAGTCCCAGCTCTTCCTTGTGATATTTTAGCCTTACCAAACGGTGTTGGGTTCCCCTTCCGTCCTTGTCTTCTCCCTGCAAAGCGCAGTAACGTGAGAAATTGTTTGGAGTAAACGGGACTTCCAAGAAGGTTTCTCATTAAAGAAAGAAAATAGTCTCTCTCCCCGGACCTGCCCCCCCCCAGCCCAACGCGACCTCTGTGGCTGCAGCCAAAGAGACCCCGGGTGTGTTTGCAATTACACTGTTTGGATTTGATATTAAGAATGATAATCTTTACCTAACTCTAAAGCCAAAGCAAACGCGGCCGTTGGAAGCACAACTCTGGAGAAAGATAAGCAGGTTTTGTGTCTGGATCTAGTGAGAGGTCTCTCCACCCCACCCCCTTTATTTGCTCCCCTAAGCCCACCCACCAGGCCAGGGAGAAGGTGGTCTGCAAAAGGAGCAGCTGGAGAACGAAGGAAAGAGATTTATTCGGCTTGGGGCTGATTGAAACAAGGTCAACTTTACCTGCAGGTTGGACTTCCTACATCCTTGATTCATCTGATGGACCTCAGAGATTAGGAGATCTTTCCGCTCCTGCCCCTGGCCTCACATCCACACCAGACAATTAAAGCGCCCGGTTTTCTCAAAAAAATCCTGGGGACTGTACTTTAACCCACATGGAACTACAATTCCCAGCACCCTTAACAAACTATGGGGGAGTACTGTGCTTGGCAGATCTTTGCATTGAGCAGATAATGGGGTGGTTGCAGAGGCAATGTGTCTCTTACTGCAGAGCGTCTATAGGCAACAATCCAATAATAGATTGCTTCTTCTTCTTCTTCTTCTTCTTCTTCTTCTTCTTCTTCTTCTTCTTCTTCTTCTTCTTCTTCTTCTTGTTTTGTTGTTGTTGTATATTTCCTGCCATTTCTCCCAACATGCTTCTCAGTCTCCCATTCAGGCACTGTCCAGTCCCAGACTTGCCGAGTTTCAGCAAGCTGATGGCCTCATGCACTCTCTCTCACAATACCATAACCCAGGCTTGCTCAACCTCGGCCCTCCAGATGTTTTTGGCCTACAACTCCCATGATCCCTAGCTAGCAGGACCAGTGGTCAGGGATGGTGGGAATTGTAGTCTCAAAACATCTGGAGGGCCGAGGTTGAGGAAGCCTGCCATAACCGATATGGAGCTTCAGAGAGCTCAAAGCGCTTCACGGTAGTCTTCACGACAACTCTATAAGATAGGGCACATTGTTTACCCTGCTGGATTCTGATGATTTAGATCCACTAGAATTTTGAGAGCTTTCAGATGGATGTTAATGTTGGGGTTGGAATTATATATATATATATATATATATATATATATATATATATATATATATATATATTCTTTAATTAAAGATAAAAAAATACAAGTGCACAGAGTAAGATAAGATGGGGAAAAGAAAGGGAGGAGGGAGAGAAAGAAATAGAACCCATGTAGAAAACAAAACAGAACGGGGAGGGGGGGAAAATTTGTATACATTTTTTAAAAATGGTTATTGTTGTTAACCAGACCTTAACCTAGTACGGTATTTATAAAAATGAAAATTGGAGTTCCGCATGCATACTAGTTTGCTTGTTTTCAGTGTCCATGTGATGCCGTTGTCATCAAAATTCGAGGCCAGCAGCCCCCCATGAGGCCAGGTGTGGCGGGGGGGGCACATGAGGTGCCAAAATATATTGGCCTGGCCCTGTCAAATTGCCAGTCCATACTGCACCCAATAATAATAATAATAATAATAATAATAATAATAATCCAATTTACCCTTTGTAGGTGATGTCTGATACATTTTTTTTAAAAAATGTTGACATTGACCTCTTTGCAATATATCAATGACCTGTTTGGAATATTACACGCACACACCCCGCCCCAAAGCACCCTTTGTCATGTCAATAAGATGGTCATGGCTCTTTGCTGAAAAAATAAATCCGCTTCATCTGTTTGCTGAACTTGTGTAACAGAATCCTGAGCATGGAGCCAATCCGATGCTCTTTTTCACCGTCCATAGACTCATACAAAATAACTAGAATGCATCGTGAATCTGAACAGCGTTCCATCTCCTCCACCCTCAACTGCACGCAGTTTCGGGGGAACTCTAGTGGCTTGAAACCCACCAGTGTATCATCTGAACCCGAACCCCAGTTGGCCATTCATCCTTCCAGTGAGAACCAACAAGCTTCCCCACCTCACCCGGCCGCCCGACCCTCAGCTAGGATCCATGCTCGAATTGCTTGCTTTAATGAGCATCTGTTGAATTCATTTCTAGCTGTTGAAACTGCTGCCTTGTTTAGATGGGGCTGGCTGGCTGGTGGTGGAAGGAGCTGAATTCACCAGATTGTTTCAGAATGCCATGTTGTGAACCGCCCTGAGATCTACGGGTGAACTGCGGCATACAAATTTAATACATACGTACATAGTCATCAGTTTGCCAACCCGAGAAACAGCTGCCTGGAGAGAAACGTAGCCAGCGCCTCTGGAACAAGGAACCCGGGACAGCGCACCCGAGGGCCCAAAGGAGTCCCTGGCCTCTTGTCCCCGGCCTGATGCTCCTGTTGCCTCCCGCAGGCCGCTTTTGATCTCGGCCAGTCCAGGCCAATGGCTTCTGCAGCTGGGCCGGAGCCCTCCCGCCGCTGGGGCAGGTACGGCTGTGTTGACATAGGTGCGCTCTCTGGCGCAGACGGGCCCCGCAGCCGAGTAGAGCTTGGGGGAGAGGGGATCTGCCAGCGGCGGGGGAGTCTTTGGGGACCCCTTGAAGGTGCCAGCCCCCCACCCCCACCCCGTATATGTTAAATGGTTAAAAACTGAGCTTTCTAAGGAGGAAATCATTTCCTTGAGGACCAGCGTCCGGAGCTCGAGGTTTTCCCTTGTCCGGTGTTGCCAACTCAGCCATCTCCATCTGAGCGGGTCTTTGTATAAAATCTCTTTCTTTTACCTGAATGTTGCCCCGTGGTTTTCTCCCCAAGCCTTCTCTTCCAAATCAATCGCGGCGGTCTCGCCGTCCTAAGAAGTTTTTCTGTTCCCAGAACACTTTGGCTGAAGGCGCATGGCTGCAGAGCCGCCTGCATTCCTGACAAAGAAGGAAGCGACGGCAACATTTGCTACCCGCCTTTCGCCATGAGATCCCAGGGCGAGTTACAACAATGTGAATTCCCCGCCTCCCGTATTAAACTCAGCTAAAACGGTTGCTATCTTTCTTCTGTCACTTACTTACATCGTGCGAATCTTTGCTGTATACATACGCTTCAGGTTACATACGCTTCAGGTTACAGACTGCGCTAACCCAGACATATTACCTCGGGTTAAGAACTTTGCTTCAGGATGAGAACAGAAATCGTGCTCCGGTGGCGCGGCAGCAGCGGGAGGCCCCATTAGCTAAAGTGGTGCTTCAGGCTAAGAACAGTTTCAGGTTAAGAACGGACCTCCGGAACGAATTAAGTTCTTAACCCGAGGTACCACTGTACATCAAACAACCTTGCGTTTGATAAATACGAAGATTTGCAAACTTCTCCCCCATACTGTAGCAAAAATGTAAGTACTGTCTGTATTGGAATTTCCACGGGATGTGGAATAGATCCTGTGTAGCGGAAACATACGCAAAAGTAGGGGAGCAGGCCAGACCCCTTGTCCTTCTGTAGTTTTGGCAACTAATTCTGGCAATGAGAGCTTAGAGCTTAGTTCGCCCTTGACTTCCCATTGATTTGAATACTGGCTGGACCTGGAACTGAAAGCAGGTTCAATCTCTAGCCAGCCTCTCGTGAGCCCTGCGTAAAAATCTTCACAGCTCTGTAGAGACCTCTGAAAATGTCGGAGAGGGAACGGGTCAACTTCTTGCCGGCTCTCTCTCCTCCACGTGCAGCCTCTCACTCACTCAGTCGGTGCCCGGTTCCCACAAGTGCCTCCTCCGGGGGAGAGGGCTCCTTTGCTCCCCCACTCCCTGCTTCTCTGGTTCCTCTCTCCGGCTGGACGTTTGCAAATTTGTTTTGAGATCGGCTTACAAAAAGGGAGCCGGCTCCTCGGAGAGATACCAAATGCACTTTTGCTGGAGTGACGACACACACAGACCAGCGCTCCTTTTAGCAGGAGAAAGCAGCCCAGGACTTTCCCAAAAACTCTGGACAAAGGAGACGAGAGCTGACGTGCTGTAAGCGCAAATATCCCTTCAATAATAATCACAACGAAGGCTGGAGGGATCGCTTCTTACTCAAGAGAAAGAAAGAAGCACTGGGCTGCGTACACACCATAAATTTAAAGCACATAGCTTCCAGGAAAGAATCATGGGAAACTGTAGTTTGTTAAGCTCTGTGAGGGGTAAACTGCAGTTTCCATGGTTTTGGGGGCGGTGTGCTTCAAACGCGCTCATCAGGTGCAGCCACTGGCTTGAGAAAAATTGATAGTATTGTTGATTCAATGGCTCATTTTTTGTTTCTCTGTGAGGGTGCATCTAAACTCCAAATAAACTACGAAAAAGACTCAATCTTTCTCCTACTCCCGGGGAAAAAACCGAGTTCTCCTTCAAAAATCTGAAGAAATCTTTTATTGCCATATATTTTGACAGCATTCCTGTAAAGGCACTTTCTCCTCTGCACTTTCAGACGTTCAGAAACTCCCTGATAGAAGCATGATTGGCTGTCAAGTGATGATTTGGGGCTTCGGGGCTGTTGACTTGAAAACGTGCAGATTCGCCATAAGCGAACTTTTTAAACAGCACATTGGCGGTGAATATGCCAAAGCTACTACTAAGCGCTTTCTGAGCAACGCCTGGCGAATGTGCACAATAACTGGCGTCTCTGCACATTCTCCTTTCAGCCGACAAGAATCAGCTCGCTATGAGCTAATGGTGTACCCTTCATCCAGGCTAGTTCTCGCCTGCTTAACGATTTCTTTTCGACTGCACCAGCCATGTTTCCCATCCCTTTGCGCATCTGCTCGAGTATTTGATGCCCCCTGAGGTCACGAAGCAACAAGGCGAGCGACGCGCAGCGCTTCTGGTCCTCCTGATAGGAATCAAACTGTATTATTAGCCCCGCTGCGAGGCCCTCTCAGCCACCGAGCTGATTTGCAGAGAAAGCGCCCTGGAAAAGGCGGCTGGCGCTTGCAAAAGATCAAGTTTATTTGTGTTCTTCGGAGGATAAATCGGTAAACGGGTTAATTTTCGCCCCTGGGGAATCCGCGAGCTCAAAACCTCCATCCGAGCCAGTCCTCGAGTTACAGCACACCAGATACCTCTTTCTTTGCTTGGTGGGCGATTCTTCCCCGAAGCCAGAGGAACGGATCCGCCGGTTGTCCAGAAGTTTATTTTCTGTAAGCGTCTCCCCCTCTGCAAACTGCTTTAGAGCAGCGTTCGCCAACCTGGTGCTCGCGACAACTCCCATTAGCCCTAGCCAACGCTATGGTGGCTGGGAAGTTATTAGGAGAGAGAGATATGACTCAAAACATTTACCTGTATCAAGTGGGGAATATATTCAAAGCGTGTGTGAGAGAGACACGCCTGTGCTTTATAATAGGCAGAAATCGCCTTCGCTAAAATGAAAGCTTTACATTATGTATTAGCTTATTAATATATATATAGTATTGTTGATTCAATGGCTCATTTTTTGTTTATAGGAAAGGTGAATACAGTGGTTCCTCGGGTTACATACCCTTCAGGTTACAGACTCCGCTAACTCAGAAATAGTGCTTCAGGTTAAGAACTTTGCTTCAGGATAAGAACAGAAATCGTGCTCCAGTGGCGCGGCAGCGGGAGGCCCCATTAGCTAAAGTGGTGCTTCAGGTTAAGACCAGTTTCAGGTTAAGAACGGACCTCCGGAACTAATTAAGTACTTAACCCGAGGTACCACTGTACTAAATATATATATGCCGCATTCACCTTTCCTTAAAATATTAATTGAAAGCACCTCTGTTACCTTTCGCTTTTATTTATTGTAAAGTAGTCTATCATCAATTATTACTGATGATCGATCCACGACAGTGAAGATGAACGAGATCTCCAATTCTCAGTAAAAGTTCCAGGTAAAAGTTCCGGGGTGTGTGTGTTAAGTGTAAACATAGCCCTAATCACGGCTCTCCTTTGAGCAGCGAAGGGACTCGGCAATTCATCTGTTAATTGTTCATACAAGACATTTCCTTTGGGTCTGTATTTGTGTACGCCCCTTTGAATACCTTTTGACTTCTCTTTTTAATACTTCTCTTTCGATGCGTTTCAACGCTGAAAAATAAAGTGTTTCTTATTGTGAAAAAGTAACAAATAAGTTACAAAATGAACCCAAGACCCGCACAAAATCAGTATTAGTCTACTGAAGTCAATGGTTTAACTTCCTTTTCGGATTCGTTCGCCTACACTACATCATAGATAGGAAACATTTTTCAACAGGTGGAGGGCCGCATTCCTTTCTAGACAATGTTCCGGGGGCCACATTCCAGTAGCGGGTGGGTCCAGAAGCAAATGTGGGCGGAGCAACGCATTTTGCCTTCCTAGACGGACTTCTTCCATCCCCCTTTTTCGCATCCAGGCCAGCAAGAAGCCTTGCCAGAAGGCAAGAGCTTTCTCTGCATCTGGACTCAGGAACACGGATCGAAGCTGCCCTCTCCCTTCCTATGCGGCCGACCTCTTTCCATAGGAAAAGTAGCGCTTAAAAAGTGCAGGATGCGAACTGGGGAAAGCATGTTGGGGCCTTGACGAAGGCTTTCGAAAAAGCCTTTTCCTAGCCCACCTTGAGGCTCCCCCTCCTTCCGCCTGCCCTGCTGCACTTCTTAATTGCTGGGACCCCGGGGAGGCTGTTCCCACCGCCTCGCGTCAAGCTGCTCAGGATCTGTGAGACTCGAAACTTTACCCTGAGAGGAGGGGCGGGGCGGGCGGTGGCAGCTGGGACGCATCAGTAACGGTGCAGAGACAGGATTGGAGCCGCCTCCCGCCGGCGCAGCCTCTGTCAAAATGAAACCGCAGCAAGGGGGGAAATAAGAGAAGGAGGAGGAAAGGCGGCAGGGCAAGAGTTGCTTGGGCTAAAGCAACCTGTCTTTGGGCTAGGAAATCAGAAAGAGCAGTGGCTTCCGGTGACTCTGCAGAAGCAGGGGCTGGGGGGGGGAAGCAAGTCAAGATTTTAACACCCCATGCGCCCCACTCCACAAATCCTTAATAATAATTTTATACCCTGCCCATCTGGGCGGCTCCCAATAGAATATTAAAAAGCACAATAAAACATCAAACATTAAAAACTTCCCTAAACAGGGCTGCTTTCAGATGTCTTCTAAAAGTCAGGTAGTTGTTTATTTCCTTAACATCTGATGGGAGGGCGTTCCACAGGGCTAACGGTCAACGGGGCTTTAAATGTTGACTCTTTGCTTGCCCAATGATCTTAACCATTCGGTTTAAGAAAGTGTCAGTCTTTGAGAGGGTGGGGTGGAAGGAGAATTATGTGAAATTTTTCCTCCTCCTGCCCATCAGAAAATTCCGAATTGCTGGTAGAACATTAGGTATCATTCTCCAAGCCCGCCGTATTGGGAAGCCAGGAGTTCTGAAAACTTTGATCAGTCATTAGAAAGGAGCGTGCGTGTGTTCTGGTATTATTACTATTACTGTCCATAGGTAGCTCATGAGACTCTTAATCTCAGGGTTGTGGGTTCGAGACCCACGTTGGGTGAAAGATTCTTGCATTGCAGGGGGTTGGACTAGATGACCCTGGGATCCCTTGCAACTCTACAATTCGATGATTCTAGGATAGAGACTCTAGGGCTGCGATCGTCCCTCTGAAACCGGGGTGGGGGCGGGGCGGACACACGTAGTAATTTTAACTCATAGGAACAGCAGGAAGGTCGTTTCCGAATGTGCCTGCCGCATTGCCTAATGGCTTTTGAGCAGGTTCCTTGAATTGTTCTTCGTGTTCCGGTTGGCACCTCTGCTTCCATGGACAAGCGCGGCTACCTGAAATCTTCGACGATCGTCCAACTTTGTTCTATTCTTAAGAACAAAGGTCAGCCCGTTCTAAAGCTGCATTCCCAGCCACGTCAACTCAGAAGAAAGTCCTAAACTCCCAGGAAAGTGGAGTTAGGAATGCACCCTTCCTTGGAAAGAGGACTTTCCCTGTGGGATTTCCTTCTAAACAGAAGGCCTAGGATGGAGCCATCGGCTTCCTGAAGGCGGGAACTGACCTGACACTTAACTGAGCCGTCGCGTTTATGAAAGGCGGCCTCCCCCCCCCCCGCTCCTGGTTGCTCCTGCTTGTCTCTCTTCCTTCTGCTCTGATCTCCAAAGTGTTACTAATTGAGCCTCCCGGATCCGCGCCTTTAAAAGGCAGCAGCCAAAAGGAGCTGGGAAAGAGACTGTTGTCCCCTTGGGAGAGAGGAGGGGGAAGCTCTACACAGACGGCCCCCCGTCCAATCCCATCCCCAAGTAGGGGTCGTGGCGATGATGCTCTGAGCAAGTAGGCAGCCCCTGGGTGGGCAGCCTAGCCTGTCCTGCGGGTATAAAGAGCCCCGGCCTGGCCTGCCCTGCTCCCAGATCCCGGGCGCCTGGCGCGCCCTCAGCTCCAAGGATGGACGAGTTGATGGACGGCTGCCAGTTCTCTCCATCCTCAGCCGTCTTCTTCTACGACAGCTCTTCCTGCATCCCTTCCCCCGAGGAGGAACTGGTGGAAGAGGACTTCGCGCAGCGGGTGGCAGCTTCCTCCTCCTCGTCGTCCTCGTCTTCTTCCTTCGGAGCGCACCCGGCAGATCTGCCCGGGGGATCCGACGGCGAGGAGCACGTCCGGGCGCCCACGGGCCACCACCAAGCCGGCCACTGCCTGCTGTGGGCTTGCAAAGCCTGCAAGAAGAAGTCGAGCACGGTGGACCGGAGGAAGGCGGCCACCCTGCGGGAGAGGCGGAGGCTGAAGAAAGTCAACCAAGCCTTCGAGGCTCTCAAGAGGTGCACCACGGCCAACCCCAGCCAGCGGCTGCCCAAGGTGGAGATCCTGAGGAACGCCATCCGTTACATCGAGAGCCTCCAGGAGCTGCTGAGGGAGCAAGTGCACCACTACTACCGCTTGCCCGGCGGACAAAGTTGCTCCGAGCCCAACAGCCCCACCTCCAGCTGCTCCGACGGCCTGGTAAGGACTTCGGAGGGACCCCACCCGAGGCTGGTGGACCGGGCCAGGGAGGGAAAGGGGACCTCTTCGCGCTCTCCCAGAGGAAGCGGCTGCGCGGGGGCCACGTCGGGGGTCGTGGCGGGTGTGGAGCGCGCGGGGAGCTTCGCAGCGCCTGGAGGGGAAAGGCAGGCGCTTCCTTAAGCCGCCTGGAAACAAAAGGCGCTTCAAGGTTACGCATTGCGCCCGGGCTTCCTGCAGAGCAGAAGGGCATAGCGATCTTGGAAGACGCTGCCTCCGACGATCATTTTATGTCTGGGTTTGTCCTGATATGGTTTCCGCTCCCGTTTTCCGACGCATAAGGCCTCAGTCGAGGCGGCTTGCCTAAGCGCGATCACAATAAATACCGATCCCGCACCCCTATATATATATATATATAGACAGATTAGAAAAACAAACACAAACCAGCCTATGGGAAGGTAAAGTCCAACAGAGGGGAAACGGCAAGAGTGGAGAATCTTTTGAACCTCGGTGAGCAAGGTACGCGCGCACACTAGGCTGATGCGAGAATGGAGCATCTCGCTAGTTGCGCGTGCGCGCACCCCCAGAGCAAGGCATTGTGATAGACTGCTAGTCGTCCTTAGAGAATTTCCAATGTGCTTGGAAATGCTTTCCTCATCCACAACAATCCTGCGAGGTAGGTCGTTATCCATCTCATCTGATAGATGGAAAGCAAAGTATTGAGTTCAATACTCCCAAGTAAGTTGGTGAAGTATTGCGGTGTAAGTTCTCCTAGCTGAGCACGCGCTTGAACCCAGTCCTCCCATTTCGATAGATCTCTTTGCTGGTGGAGATGGTCAAATACAATAATACGGGAGCCGTTCGCGTGTCTGCAGATGGTGAGAAATGTGAGCGTATGATATATTTTAATGCTGAACACTGAAACGAATTGACTTACGTCAGAACAAAATGGATTTTGGGTGATTTCATAAACTGTTGCGTCGTTGGCCAAATTGTTTGCTTCTGAGGAAGAGCCTTGCGGTGTTCGGAAGCTAGCAACTTTTATCAGGTCGATCTAAGGTAGGAGCATATCCTTCAAAATAATGTGACATAATGCAAAAGACTTAAATAACTGGAAGGCTGCAGTTTTAGGCCAAATAATTTGGGAATATAAGCCGAATTTTTGCTAGGAGGCACGTCGGTTTTACTAACTATGCATCGCATGGGACCACACGGTTGCGCGAGAAAGTCGCGCGTTTTGCCGCCGCGGCCGGGTCAGCAAAGGAGTAAAGGCAAAACTTGCGCTCACTTTGCGCTGCGATCTTACGCACGATTCTTTGTAACGCGCGTGGCCAGGAAATTCCAAGCGAGACAATGAGCTTCCGTCTGTGACCCGGTGCGTGTTTTCTTGGAAGCAAGCGAACGTTGAACTCAACGTGTTCCCTATTACGGAAGTACTGTAAACATGTTTGTGGTGTTAGTCCTAAATCACTCTTAATGAAAGCAATTAGCCAGACGCCCAGATCTTGAAAAGCCGTTTGAAATCGACAGGCAAGTGAAAAGTCCTTAAATTCTAACTAATCCAGTTTTCTGGGCGTGCTGAAGGAGCCGTCGCCTGCTGTCCTATTAAGCACGTTTCTTTAGGAGGAAGATCCTGGGAAATCGGTGCGTAAATTTCCTTGGATTTAGCCCTATTGAACTAACTTACTTCTGATCAAGTATTGCACTGTCAGAGTTTTCCACTATATGTTTATTTGATCAAAAGATTTAACTATGGACAAGGTAATGGTGGAAACAACAGCTCCCTCTGAGATGACGCCTGTTTTCTCCCAGTTTTTCTTCCCTGCTGATGGAGAGAACGGCCTCCCTCCCACATTGTGTTACGGGACTGTTGTTGTTGTTGTTGAAACCACATTCTTTTCACCAGGCATTTGGCTCCGGATGTGCCAAGCTTTGATGCGCTTGGGAAAGGGTCCTGTCCTGGCTGGCTGCGGCTTTCCCTTGCTCCAATCCATTCTCCATGGTCAGTGCAGCTCACACAGATTGGAGATGCCCCAGGTTGCTTGGCCTTCGTTCCCCTTCTTCCTCGGAGCACAGCGTTGAGGAAATATTGGAAGTCAAAGGGAACTCATAAAACTGCGCCTGGGCTGGCTGGCTGCCTTCTCAATGGTTTCTTCCCTTCTCCAGAAAGCAGAAAATACACTCTGTTCAGGCAAGGGCCAGGCTCCCATCCGGTTTAACCAAATTCATAAGAAATGCTACCGTTACTACTACCAGCTGTGGCAATTCAGGGTGCTCCTGCCAGATTGTGGGGAAGTGCTTAAATCGCAAATGGGCCACTCAGATCCTATTTTTCTGTGTACATTATTTGTCTGGCACCATCTGTCTGGAACATCAGCTTACACACATTCCTGTCCTCTCCCCCTCTCCCAGTCATGGATTTTCGTTGCTATTCCATTGCTTCCCATCCACACCAGAGGGTGGAAGTTGATGGAGTGTATTGAGAGATAGTATAGTCCCTCCTCTCAACCATCTCTCCTCTCCAGTGCCATTTTTTGTTCTGGGCATGTGCACAGGTATTTCTGTATGTGTATGTGTGCACGTGCACACATCTTCTTGAAAAATAAACAAACCAGGAAATGTGCAAAAGCATCAGTTATTTTGTTTCACAACCAGAAAATGGAAGCTTGCACTAAACAAAATAAATTTCCATTACTTTTTAAAATTTTTAAATCAAGGTCTTGTGCAAGAGCTGATATTTACTGCATTAAGGCTTGCACAGGAGATATAGAAGTGTTGCACAAAACCTCTGCAATGATGTGTTTTTAAAAGTGCACAACGCATTATCATAGAATAGAATCATAGGATTATAGACTTGGTAGGGACCCCAAGGGTCATCTAGTCCAACCCCGTGCAATGCACATATTAGTCTGCAAGGTGTTCCCACCCAGCAGAGTCCCTGAGAAACCAGCTCCTTCTAACCGGGCTGTTGAAATCTGGCCACATTTTCAGTAGGCTACAATTGGTAGAAATATGTATGCTTGCATTGTTTGGGCACCCAGAACAAAATGGCTAGTTGTAAGCAGCAAATAGAAGTAGCAGAGGGAGTGATAGAGGCCACCCACGAAAAGGTCACCACCACACATATGACAACACCCCCCCCCCGCAAATAACGCTAATGAGCTTCCACTCTAGCAGCAAGTACAGATGTTTAACAGTTTTTTTTAAAAAAAACTTTTTGGATGTTCAGCTGTCAAATTAAATCTGGATTAAATATAAAACACACACACACCCCAAAAATATGGGCTTGCAGCCTGATGATGTTATGGGGGTGTGGATGCTGCAAAAACCAAAACTTGTGTGTGGACGCACAGCAAAAAACTCCTGTCTGGAAGCAATCTCAGTAGCTGATTTGCCCATGTGATTGCTACTATTTGTAGTAATATTGTAACAAAGAGTCTTATCACGCATTGGTTTGTGGTTTTGTTATTCTGCATGTTTTATTGAGAGGCCTCCTCCTTTGGTTCAGTAGTAAACTTCTGTAGGCTGGAGTCCGTCAGATCCATGAAGTGTAATCTGAATAGGCAAGGATATATACATATTTACATACGTAGTTCACTGGGAGGTGGGGGAGCAGGGATGGAGAGAAGCGGGGTTGGATAGAAATGAAGTGCATTTCAGAAATGAAATGGTGATTACAGAGTTGTTGCGGAGAACAAAAACTCATGCAGCCAATTCTTTATTGCACCGCATAGATTTTAAGCTGCTATTCCGTTGCTTCTCTGCAGCAGCAGCAGCAATACTATATGATTCTATAATAATACTATAGTATCACATACCGGTAGTTGGGAAGGTCTTCCAACCAACCTCCTCTTGAAAGGTAGGCAAGATCAAGACTTCAAAGTGAAGCACAGCTCACCAGGGCTCCTTCTTTTAATGCCAGGTCTCAGACCTTGAACATGTGGCATGGTATAGAGAGTCTCTGAGTACATAAACATTCCACTGAGTAACCATACACCAGGGGTTGTTGGGAGCAGGGCTTTCAAGGCAGGTGGCTCCATAAACCGCACAGGCCCAAATCTCTTGTTTTGGAAGCTAAGCATTAGGAGCTTCCATGGGCAGCTTCCTACAAACACTACTGTCCAGGACCCAGAATCTTTTGGACTACGGAAGAAGGAAGCTGCTTCAGCGAAAAAGGACAGCAGCAAACCAAATAGGCAGAACCAATTTCAAACAAGGCACCTGGTTTGAGATAACACAAAACCAAGCACATCCTCAGTTACAGGGTCATTGCTAGCCACCCTAACCTGGGAGAAAATCTGTCAGTCAGACTATGAGTAAAGTCCATCCATAAAGTTTCTTTGTGAAAGAAAACCTTTATTGAGAAGGTTCACTTATGTAGCTTAGCAGGAGAGAAGAGTTTGGATTTGATATCCCGCTTTATCACTACCCGAAGGAGTCTCAAAGCGGCTAACATTCTCCTTTCCCTTCCTCCCTCACAACAAACACTCTGTGAGGCGAGTGAGGCTGAGAGACTTCAGAGAAGTGTGACTAGTCCAAGGTTACCCAGCAGCTGCATGTGGAGGAGCGGAGACGCGAACCCGGTTCCCCAGATTACAAGACTACCGCTCTTAACCACTACACCACACTGGCTGTCATGCTTTTTGCATGCTTTTGCATGAAAATGGCCTCAGGTTCAGTCCCTGGCAACTCACAATGCTGAGCTAGGTAGACCAAAGCAGCTTCCCATGTTGAACATAAGAAGAGCCTGCTAGATCAGGCCAGTGACCCATCTAGTCCAACATCCTATTCTCACAGTGGCCAACCAGATACCCTTGGGAAGCCCCCAGGCATATCCTGAGCAAACAGCATCCTACCGACCTGCCGTTTCCAGCAACTGGTATTCAAAGGCCTACTGCCTGTCAGTGGAGGTGGAATGTAACCTCCATATTTCCATAGCTTCCTGTCTTATTCTGGGGTGCTCCTTCTTGGATGCCCAACACCACTGCAGCAGAAGTAGTAGCCATTGCAGGAATTGCTATGAGACTCATTTCTTCTCTCATCTTTCAGGCTGAATGCAACATACCGATGTGGTCCAGAAGAAACGTCGCTCATGACAACGTCTATTGCTCTGATCTCCAAAATGGTAAGGCTCAGCGTCCTTTTCCCACTCCAAGGAAGTGCTGATAAAATCAAGACCAGAGAGGTGCTCTCTCTGATGGAAGATCAGCAAAGGGCCAAGAGGAGAGGGCAGCTTCAGTTGCATTTCAATTATATTCTCTGCCAACTGCCTATTCATTAAAAATGCTCAAGCTGGGATAAAAAATAATAATATACTGTATAAAGCAATAAACCATAGTGATCAGGAGTTGGCAGGTGGTAGATTGAGATCTGCTGGTAGATTTCTGGGTGCTTTTCAGTAGATCAGCAAGGGTGTTTGGTTCTCAGTTGTTTAATGATAGCAACAGCAAAGGAGGCTTTTGCCTCATGTGAAGATTATGCCGAACAAACGAACTCAAGCTTCCTACAGACTATACTTTTAAAGCCCATCTAAAGCCCATTCCCCCCCTCAAATAATTTTGGCCATTGCAGTTTACACCTCACAGAATTACAGTCCCCAGCATCCCTTAATAAACTACAGTGCCCAGAATTCTTTGAGGGGGGAACTCCAGTGTGACTGTGTGTCATGTTTGCAGCCTCAGATGTAGATTTGTAGAGACAAATCATCTCAAAGCAGGAGGTAATTGGTTCTGTCCCTGAACCACAATTTTGCCTCTGACCCCACCCCAACACCAATCTCTATTTTGGATCTAGCTCTGATTAGTGGATCTCAGTGTTTTCTTTACCCAGTGCTTTTTTTCTAGAAAAAGAGATGTCGGTACTCACGATGAAGTTGTTACAGTAAGTGCCACACTCTTAAACAACAACAAAAAGATGTGCCAGTACCGCTTACCATTGAGTGCCCCTGTGGGGGAAAAAGCACTGGTTTTACCTAAAGAGAGAGAGAGATCCCACAGGCCTTAAGTCTGCCCATCTAATGCAAAGTCTAATGTCTTACTTTCCATTGAATGTCCTTTGTTTCTTCCCCCGCCCCAGTCTATCCGTCTGAAGTGAGCACAGCCCTCTCCAGTCTGGATTGTTTATCCAGCATAGTGGATAGAATCTCTTCCTCGGACCAGGCGGGCCTCTCTCTGCAGGACTCCACTTTGCTGCAGGATTCTCCTGGTGCCAGCCCTGAGTCACAGCCAGGCACTCCGGAGACCCCTCATCCCAAGCTCATCTATCATGTACTATGAGCTGGCTGAGATTTGAGACCAGCTCCGGCCACGTTCGGACATTGCTGAGAACTCCCAACAGCAACGAGAAGGAGGCTCTCCATTGAAATCCGAGGCCCTTGGAATTCCACTGGACCAAAAATATGTATATAGAGGAGACGTCACTTTAATATGTGTACATTTGTGAATATATTTGCCCCGTCTTCCTTTCTACAAGGGGAATGACATTATATTTAACCAAGACATCTATATTTTAATATTATATAATTCTATGTTGGGTTTTTAAACCGTGCTATGTTAAAACCCTAGTTATTGTCAAGAATGGACATGCAGGCAGAGCTGGCTCACACATAAAAACACTTCATGTTTTGAGATGCCCAAAATGACAGATAGAATTTAAGTTATATTTTCATATGTGTATTTTTCCCAACTGAGGAGAAAAGCAACACCGACATGCTGTTTTTATGAGATGAGCTGAAAATTCTTAGAAGACATTTTTCTGAGACAGGTTCTGAGGTTATCTTTTTCTTGTGGGATGAGAGAAAGATGGCCACTTTGTAGACTTTTATTTGAATATGTTCTACCATTTTTGTGTGTGGAAACCATCATTTCGCCCTCTTCCATGACCTGGAACAACTTCAGGTCTGTGTGGAGGATGCAGAATGGTGGCCAGGCTTCCAACAAAGTGCTGGCTGCTTTCATTTGCAGCAGGGGGAGAGGATGGAGAGAAACTTTAGAGAAAAGGAATGAAGATATTTCCATGGCTAAGGGTCAGCTCCATTCCTAAGAAAATTTTGGATAATTTCTCCTCCCTCGTAGAAATTTTGCTGAAATACCACTCCCGTTTTTCTGCCCACAAATAAAGTGGAGAATTCTGAGAGGCAGTTTTCACACACCTCTGCTTTTTATAGCAAGTAAACAGCCTTAACCAGGTAGGGTGAGGCAGTTTGCCTCCGAAAAGGAGCAAATTGTCATTATATTTTGTCCAGTAGGGGAGCCATTGGACACTGATGTTCCTGCCTCTAGGGTTTTGCACTGCCTCTGCCTTTACTGCCATGGCGGTATCATTTTACACAGAAGCCTTTAGAAATCAAATAGCACCCCCAAAACAGTTTTTGATGCTCTATTTTACTATTTCCAGTCAAGAGGCCCTCTCCAACGGAGAGGAGCACTTAAATGTTTTGGTGGGCTTTCTTCAAACTAAATCGGTGCTTGAAAAACTGGAATGCAAATCCAATTCTGGTTTTATTTTTTTATAGCCATGCTTTCAATGGTAATAAAAAAGCCTTGTGGATTTTTTTTTGGGGGGGGGGTTAGGCAAGAAATCTCTGTTTCAGTTCATTGTATGTAAAAGAGAGTCTTGGTACAGTTTTGGATTATGGAGCAGCTCTTCAATATGATGTACTTAAAGAAAAAAAAGCAGGAAGGCTCAAGCGTAACATTTAAAAGCACTTTTGATCTCCATGAAACTCAATCATGCAGTTTTATGAAAGGAAAGAGTTCTGCAAAGGGCAAAGCACACTAAGGTTTATGGTGGTTAGCAATTCTTCAGAGACCAGCTGAGCTAGCCAGTACTAAAAGCCAGATAGTTCGTAGTGTGCAAAATATCACAATGGAAAACTTCTCAATTTATATGTAACGTAACCCTGTTATTTCCCCCCTGCCTTGGACATCGGGGTGGGCAGGGGAGCATATGGTGATGCCAGCATAGACGTTCCGATCTGATCCTTTTCAGTGCTTCTGCTGCCTCTATAAACTGTAAATTTTGTAAACCGGCTGTGACAATAATTACCCACCTTTACAACACAACCCTACACAGGTCTAGCCAGTAGTCGGTACAATTGAACTCAATGGGATTTGCTTCTTTATGCTGGTGGTGTTTTCCATACTATTCAGCACAGACCACAGTATAACTGTTGTGTATGTGCATGTGCTGTTCTTTTGGTGTGTTCCATGTAGGTTATTTTACACCATCAGCACTACAAGCAAAGTGCAAAAATCCACTGTAATAAAACATAGCAACTATGGAAAGTATCATCAGCTCCAATGAATGGTGGCCCACTACACACTATAGAAGCTGTATGGAATCCTCCGTTTCAGTTTGTGCCACAATGACCTTGCAAATGACCTTCTGCAAGGCATGCAGTGTAACACTGACAAATCACATGCCCGTAATATAATATACGCCTCTTTCTGGCTAGCTGGCATTTTCAAGAATCGCAAGCAAGGTCAATGGCTCTCTTTTCGGCTGGCAAATGTTTTCAAACAGAGAGTCCTGCCGTTCATGACTTACTATCCCGAAACAGCTGTATATCAAGCTTGAATATCAAGCTGAAGAGCGTTTCCTACAGCAGAAGGAATCAGGATGTTGGATTTTTGCAAATGTTGTAAAACTATCCATGACTCCAAAAGCCTTTATTGTGGGAACTTTTCTATCTGGTGGAGTGTACTCAGGAGGACACGTCTGAGCTGTATCTACAGGGCTTTAAGTGCCAAATCAAAGCATAATGAGAGAAGTGAGTTATGTAACTTCCCTTGAGCACACCTTATGTGGACACCCAGAACACAATAATGTAAATTGTGCTGTAATATGCATTGCACTGGTCCATAAGGGAAGGTCCATCATAGCTCAGTGGTACAGTGTTTGCTCCAGGCAGGGGTGGGCGAAAACCTTGCCTGAAAATCTAGAGCACCAGTCAGTGGGCCAATCAGTATCAGCAATACTGCACTAAAGAAGAAGAAGAAGAAGATGAAGAGTTTGGATTTGATATCCTGCTTTATCACTACCTGAAGGAGTCTCAAAGCGGCTAACATTCTCCTTTCCCTTCCTCCCCTACAACAAACACTCTGTGAGGTGTGTGGGGCTGAGAGACTTCAGAGAAGTGTGACTAGCCCAGGGTCACTGAGCAGCTGCATGTGGAGAGCGGAGATGCGAACCCAGTTCACCAGATTACGAGTCTACTGCTCTTAACCACTACACCGCACTGGCTAAATAGACCAATGACCCTCTGCTCCTATCAGCTACACAGCTGACAGGGACTACCCAAGGCTCTGGCCTCCAGCATATCTGTTAGGACTCTGGGGAATTGTTGCACTACTTTGGCATCTATCCATTTGCTGAAAATAAATTGCTGTGCAGATGGGCTCTTAGATTCACCTGTCTGCTTTTGCAGCTGATTTTAAGATTCATAGGAGAAAGAATTCCATTAGCCTTCTTTAGGACTTGCACAGAAGGCAGAATTTCATCAGCTGTGTCTTGACCCATGAAATGCCTACAGTTCTTACCACCTAATCATATGCCCATCTGCATAAGAAGAAAGTCCCACTGAGCTAAATGGCTCTTACTCCCAAGGAGGGGTGGTCCATCCCATTTTGCCACCTGAGGCGCAACAGGAATGTGCAGCTCCCTGCCCTGCTGTGCCCTATCCATTCCACTTCAGCCACCAGCAGGATGCCCCCACCTCTCATCAAACTTGCAGAGAGTCGAGGCATTGCTTCGCATCTTCTCCACCCCAGAAGATGAGAGGCAATGCTGTGTGCTGGGATGCCTGCTTCTCATGGGTGAGAGGGCAGTGTTCTGGTGGTGGTGGGGTGGATGAGGTGTTGTATTTTCTGCTTCTGCTGCCTGAGCTGGGTGCATTGCCCCACTTTATTGGTGAGTTGGTTGTGCTCCCAAGTATAAGTGTGTAGGATTGCAGCCTTAAAAATAAAGGAGCTCATCTCAAGGTCTGAACCTGGCAAGCAACGTTCTGTAGAAATTCTAAACATAAAACTGACGATACGGCCTCCTTTTTAAAACCTGAGTAGTGGTTCTACCTGGGGAAATAATTTTATTTGTTTATTTTGCGAGGTTATATACTGTTGCATTGTAATAAAACCTTACTTAAAACCAGTGTGTATGGGCTAAAACTCCTTTGCTGACTAGCAAGGCCGCTCTTACACCTCAGTAACTGTTGATACATATACCATTGCTATACTGTGTATTTTGGTTCTATGAACTGCAATAAAGCTCTTTCTCTCTCTGTGTGTGTACATAAAAGGATAAAACAGTAAAACTATAAGAAAAGAAAAAGTTAAAAACACTATTTAAAACATTCGGAAAATAATTAAAATCAACAATAAGTTAAAAACTATATTAAAACACATGTCAGCATTCTACATGTCCAGACAGGCTTGCCTAAACAAAACTGTTTTTAGCAGGTGCCAAAAAATAGGTACTTTTAATGCCGGGGCATTGTGAAATGGCAATCAAGTCTATAGAAGGGACTCTTCAATGAAAAATGAATACAACATGATTAAATATTGCAAGCGAGTGGAAAAAGAATGCCGTACCTATGGAGTCATTTACACTAACCATGGAGAACAAGAAAATCTGTGAGTAAATCTCCAGCTGGGCTTTCTCAGTGCCTGATACGTGCCCATTCCACAGTGTAGGAATTTCTCACACAGTAAAAGAAAAAAGTCTGGAGTTCGAAATCTGAAACTACCATGTCGGTGGTTTTTAATAAGTAGTATTAACTTTACAGCGAGACATATTATTTAGCTGCCAAAGAGCACGCTTGCAAATTCTAAAACAAAGAAAAGCACTGCAAATGTGTGAGGGGGAAAATACCGGGCAACTCATATTCGTTTAGAACTTAGAAACAACAATTACATTACAGAACATGTTTTTTCTCAAAATGAGTATGAAATTAAATTTCATGTTTGTGCTTTTCTTCCCCTTTTTCTCTATAAAAGTAGCTTAGAAAACAGACAAGCAACAGATTTTCCTTAGACTGAAAGAGATTTTGTGCAGCCTTTTATCGGAGTTAATGCTTGTTGCTGTCACAACTATGTTTGTAGCTCTCGCAAAGTACACATAATCTTGAAAATATCGTGGCAGTAGATGCTAACGTTTCAAAATAACATGGCCAGTGTAAAAGAACACAGGAATTTTTTTTTTTAAAATCATGGTTTTAAAACCAATTATCACTTTTCTAGCATTAACACAACTGTTCATATGTCAGGTTATCTGTTCTGGAATAAGAACATCACTCATGTTTGTGCAAATATAAGGGAGCTGGAGAATATCCTTGGGTACCACCTCCCCCTCAGAGTACTATTCAAAATCAAATTTGGTATGTACTTCTGTTCTTTTCTATTCCTATATGGTAGCATTTGTACCTATTTCAAGTATTGGAAACCACAGTTCACATTTCTCCTTGACATATCACTCAACAAGTTTAGCAATCCTTCCTCTTTCTGATCAATAGTGGTATTTGGTATTTGGATGATGCCCCAAGTCCCTTCCAATTCTTGGGATCGTATATCCAGTGGGGGGTTAGAATCTAGTAGAAGAGGTTGTTGAACTGGTCAGACAAGTTTCTTTGTAAAACAATTAGCTGGCCACTTCAGTGCCCTCATCAGCAATAATGAGCTAGGTTGCCACAGCTACAGCAAAGGGATGGAGAACAATAGGCCAAAGGACAGGGAGTGAGGGGAGGGCTGGACTAGACAGCTGTTGTGCCTGTGAGCTGAAAAGCTGAACATGAGAAGCTGCAGGTGGAGAGATATGTCTTATGCTTCTATGCTTCTATGCTGTGTGCTGAACCTAAAACTGTGACTAATGGAGGAGCGAATTCTTTGGGGATGTTCATGCTGTGAGCCTCTCCATCCTAGGCTCAGGTTGTACATATGAGTAAATAAAACCATATATCTTAAAGACACTGCAATCTCAGCTGACCTTCATTCCAAGAAAATTGAACCTTGGGTAAGTGCTCGAACCCAACCTTTCGGAGGGGTGGAGTGTAATGGTATTTTAACTTCTAGCACTCCCCTGCTTAACTCTGGGGTATGTACACATTAGCTACATAAAACACAGCAAGGTCATTTCACTCCACTGACTTCCAAGTCTCATTTGCACTTGCTGCACATACCACAGAGGAAGCGGAGAGTGCACCTGTAACTCTCCAAACACCAATTCAAGGAAGGTGTCTTCTGCACTGATGCAACAGCTGTCTGAACTGTACACAAATCAGCTTAAGTGCATCTTGTGGCTTCAAATGGGATGAAAGCTGGTTTGAGGGGAAACACATCAAACGTGATGATTTCTTGGGGGGGAAATGCAGGATAGATATGGATTGTGGCTAACGCCATCTGCAAATGCCTTCAAACACCATTGATGGGAATGCATTGGAGTCAGAGTAAAGGGTGACTTGTATGCAGCCTTGCTTGGAGGAAAGCAATGTTGGACGGAATGGTACCAGAAACAAACAGGTTAGCCATTCTCTATAGACTCAGCACAGACTTTAAATGCTATTTTATTGATTGAACCACACTCCCATTCTGCCTGTGTATGAAGACAGCATACACAGAGTTCAGATGTGACCTCCCATCGAGCACAAACTGGCAAGACTTGCACCTGCCCAGTTTCCTCAAGGTCACACATTGTGTCTTCACACCAAGCCTTGTGATCTAGTGTAGATGAGGGCACAACGTGTTTCAGTTTCAGTTTTGTTTTGTTGACGTGACCTTCCCTGAGAATATATCTACTGAAGGGCAGCAAGAGGTGGGTGAGTCACAACATTCATGAAATAAAATAAATGGAGACTGTAAGAAAATGTTGCAGCTGTGGAGTATCCATGGCTGACTGGCGTCTTGGCTGGCTGGGACTTTGCCCTTTTGCTGGACACTCCATTCCATTCCCCCTCCAGTTTTGTATTCTCCCCCCATTCCTCCAGCACCACCTCTAGAAGTCAGTCAGCATTCTGTGCATTTCATTCCCACTGAGCTGTGTGTTTTTGTTTTTGTTTGCTGGGGCTGGCCTTCAACACTGAGGGTCCCCCCAAATATTTTATTGCACACCTGCATACAAAGTGATCCTCCAGATTTGTGGACACCACCCTCTTGTGCATGGTTAGTGCTGTTTCGGCTACATAAGGGTGGAACTATGATTAGTGTCACAGGAGCAGAGAACCTCTGGCCCTCCAGATGTTGTGGAACTGCAACTCACACCAGTGCTAGCAAGCATGGCCAATGGCCAGGGAAAATGCAGTGCAGCAACATCTGCACTAGAACTTACTTAGAAAGAGTTACCATTGAAGTTAATGGTTGATCTTGTTTTGCTTCATCTTAATCATGGCTATTTGATTTCAAATTTATAGAAGAGGACATCTACCGGCAAGATTTGGCAGTGCTATTTGCTTCAGACGAAAGCGTAATCAAATGTGTTTGCACTGACAGTCTGTCAGCACAGAGGCTCAGGTCTGAAAGCAGAACCGAGTAGTATAAGTTAAGTTTTATATTCACTGAAATGCACTTTAACTCCGTGGTTGTGGCACGGGGTGTGTGTGTGTGTGTGTGTGACCTGCATTCTGCAATGTCATTTGTGCCATTTCAAGGGGAACCAAAGTGGGGCTCCGTATGGTGTTTGGAAGAAGGTGTTTGTTTGGCTGAGATCTAAGGACTGAATTTCTTGTTTTATGATGCAGTAAAAATCTCATGTGGTAACTTTACCACACTGCCTTCATGTGGTGAGGTGTTAAGTGCAAAATATCCCCCACCTGGAACAATCAGCACTCAGCATGCCAGAGCAAATGTTTTAGTAACTGTTGATTTTCTCAAGTGTTGCGTGTTCACACAAACACCTTGTCATAGAAAAACCTTGTCCTAAAGTCACAGTATAAAGCCCATGCAAATAGATATAGGTATGGATATAAATATAGATAAATAGTTTCACTTACTGTGCTTCAGCAGTTAACACCATTCAAGGCATTTATTTCAGAATCTCTTTTCAGTCCCAGGGCTTAGCCCTGAAATATCCAACTATTTAAAAAAGGGTATAGTTGGGAATGTTCAGAGAACATTTATTTCACTGAGTAAGCAGAGCTCTTCCTTTTCCACCCATCTAGGAAGATGGTCTGGATGCAAGATTTCAAGAAGATCTGGAGCATCGTGACACCTTTCATTTTAGAATTTAATTCTTGCTTCTGTTAAAAGAGTTGAGGGATTATGGAAAAAGGCAATGCGTCATAAATAAGACCTCATACTTCTTAATATGAAAAGAAAACTAGTTTAAAATCTGCCCTCTCCATTTTGAAATTCCAGAGAGCCAATTCAACAGCCACGAATAAAATATAAGCTTTATTTATTTGGGCTTCTATAAATTCTAGACATCTGAACACTGATAGCCACCAGTGGTTAATTTTGAGGTGCTATGTTCTCTTTGAACAGTAGGTGGCTCCCATGATTTGCTGTATTGTGACATTTTTTGATGCAACTTTCCCTCTGTTCAGAAAAATGCCTAGAAAATATGCATGAATGGCTTCTCCTACCTATAATGAGGCTATATATAGCTAGGCTTGCTATACATCAGGAAAATTCCTGACATGTCCTGGTTTTCGGGTATAAAAATGGCGTCGGGGTGAATTTTGCCGAAGTGGCAAAACGCAAAACATCATGGAAAACCCAGATGTATGCAATGGAGAAAACTGCAGAAATAGCTCCAAAAGCTTAAAAATCACTATTTTGGGGGGAGGTTCCCCCCAAAAAGCTCAACAAGTTTGCTGGTGTCAGGAAATTTACTTTCTGAAATATGGCAACCCTATATATAACTGTAATCCATGTACCCTTTTACTTAAGACATTTTATTCTTCATTGTTTGAACATTAAAATATAGAATTTCTACCACAAACACTGGAGGGAACAGAGAAAGTGTAGGGAGATCAGAATGGCTGTCCCACTGACCTCAGTCAACCTATGAGGTAAAGTCTAAATAGTTCATATTAGCCTGTTCATAGATGGAGCTGTAAAAAAGAAAGAAAGCCTTAATTCTGAAATGTAGGCCATGGACAGAATAAAATAGATCATATGTTAATCTAGTAACGAGTTCAGAAATCCAGGTTTTGATCCGTACAAACTTGCCATGCCTTAGAAAAAAAACCCCAACAACTTCTATAAACAAATGTAGACAAATCCCAAGGTAGTTTTTGGTTGTCAGAGTACCTCTTGCAGGAGATGACCCAAGCCCCCCACTCCCAAAGCATAGCTTTTAATGTGTTGGGAGTTTCTGTTATTTAAATACAGTAGATCCTATTTTGCTCTTATTGATTCTCTTATTTTTAATGTCCATTGATTGGTTGCTTAGAAATGGTTTATGCTGATGGCAGAGCTGTAAATTATCCTTGCATTTTTTTGCCAAAACAGAGCCAGCTGTTTGGCACAACCCTAATATGGAATAGCAACTGGCAGGTAGCATAGCAACAACTTGGGCAGCACCCAAGTGCTTTGGAGATGAAAAGATGGTTGCACTGTGTAAGCATGTGGTTGTCCGGACTGAGGCAGGGGGCTGGGGCAGAGGAGAGAAAAGCAGGAATGATTATACTCCCTCTAACTTTGTTAACTTTGTTTTTGAAGGTCAGAGGTTCGAATCCCCATGATGGGGTGAGCTCCCGTTGCTCGGTCCCTGCTCCTGCCAACCTAGCAGTTCGAAAGCACGTCAAAGTACAAGTAGATAAATAGGTACCGCTCCGGCGGGAAGGTAAATGGCGTTTCCATGCGCTGCTCTGGTTCGCCAGAAGCTGCTTAGTCATGCTGGCCACATGACCCGGAAGCTGTCTGTGGACAAACGCTGGCTCCCTCGGCCAGTAAAGCGAGATGAGCGCCGCAACCCCAGAGTTGTCTGCGACTGGACCTAACGGTCAGGGGTCCCTTTACCTTTACCTAACTTTGTGTTATGTCATGTTCCACCATGACAGCCATGTTGTATTATGGCATGGCCCCCCATGGTGGCCATTTTGTGTTAGGCCACACTCCCATGGCAGCCATTTTGTGACCGACATTCACAGCACTCTATCAAAATTCAAAACGTGCCCACTGGTCCAAGAATTCTGGTGAATCCTGACTTGATTGGATATAACCCAGTGCATCAAATATTGGCCTAGTCTGCAATCCTGAAAGTATTTGTAACAGTGCAGGTCCCCATTGAACTCAGGGGAGAGACGAGGACAGCAGTGTTCAGAGCTGCTCCATTCCAGCACCATGTTTGTGCTCTGATGTTCATATAACTCTCTTGTGCCTGCAGTTTCCCATTTTATTCAGCAGGAGGATAAAGGATGTGTGTGCGGAGCTCCCTGGTCCCGTGAAATGAAAAGTCCTTTTAGGTAGTTGGATGAGCCTTGCACTAAGTGATCTACAGTGGTACCTCGGGTTAAGACTTAATTCATTCTTCAGGTCTTTTCTTAACCTGAAACTGTTCTTAACCTGAAGCACCACTTTAGCTAATGGGGCCTCCCACTGCTGCCGCGGCACCGGAACATGATTTCTGTTCTCATCCTGAAGCAAAGTTCTTAACCCGAAGTACTATTTCTGGGTTAGCAGAGTCTGTAACCTGAAGCGTCTGTAACCCAAGTACCACTGTATTGAAGTACCATACTATTTTTTCCCAAACAGTTAGCATTTTGCTTTTACTGGGCAGCAAAGACCTGAGTAAAATTGTGGCTGATTTCTATCCGCATTTTAATCCTAATTCTTGCAACGTGTGTTGCAAATTGCTCTTCCAAGATACAGCTTGCCCTTCTCAGCAGGACTTTGGAGAAATTACTGGAAATAATCATAACATAACAACATAAGGAAAACCTGCCGGATCAGGCCATCCTGATGCATCTAGTCTGTCATCCTGTTCCCAACAGTGGCCAAGCAGATGTTTGTGGGGAACCCACAAGCAGGAGTCAAGCCCAAGAGCCCTCTCCCCTCCAGCAACTGGGATTCAGAAGCAGGGCTGCCTCTTCCTTGTGGAGGCAGACCATCACCATCATGGCTAGTAAAGGTAAAGGGACCCCTGACCATTAGGTCCAGTCACGGACGACTCTGGGGTTGCGGCGCTCATCTTGCTTTATTGGCTGGGGGTGCCAGTGTACAGCTTCCAGGTCATGTGGCCAGCATGACTAAGCCGCTTCTGGAGAACCAGAGCAGTGCACAGAAACGCCGTTTACCTTCCCGCCGGAGCGGTACCTCTTTATCTACTTGCACTTTGACGTGCTTTTGAACTGCTAGGTTGGCAGGAGCAGGGACCGAGCAACGGGAGCTCACTCCGTCGTCAGGATTCGAACCGCCGACCTTCTGATCGGCAAGTCCTAGGCTCTGTGGTTTAACCCACAGCACCACCCGCGTCCCACCATCATGGCTTGTAGCCATCAATAACCCTCTCAGCCACAGATTGGTCTAATCCTCTTTTAAAGCCATCCTGGTTGGAAGCCATCACTGCCTTTTGTGGGAGCGAGGTCCATCCTTCGACTGTGCATCAGATGCCCCTAAGTCCTGGTGTTATGAGGGAGGGGAAAAAATTCCTGTGCCAGCTTTCTTCACACCATGCATAATTTAGATATGTAATTTCCAGTTAACATCTGATCTCACTCTGAAAGGAGCCGTGCTTGCAATTCAATGCAGTGTTTAAATGCATGCTGAATTGTAACCTTTGTGTTTGCCAGTAGTCCTTAGTTGCGATTGCAGCTTCCTTTCTAGCTATTATTCAGCGCCGCAATAAGGTTCCTACATGTGCTGTGCCATCGCATCTCTTTAGACAGGCAATTTTTTAGAATTTACTTGTTAGAACACATTCAGGTCACATCAAAGATGGCAAGCTGAAGGGTTTTATTCTTGGCCTTCGCTTTTTCAGGACATCTTCCCTGTTTTTTTAACCCTAGAATAACTGTAGAATTTCAGAACCACTTTATTTTAAAATCAAAACATCCAACATTTCTTTAAGCAGGTAGGTAAACGTCTGGGGCTGGTGTATGTTTTCCATCATTTCAAAGGTATGTCAGGGGAATAGGTAGGCTATTGATCTTTCAGAAGCATGCCTTCCCCACAACCAGCTCTATCATGCCCTGATCTGCCCCGTCATGCTCCATGTCAGCCCCTACTGACACTGAAGCTCTGCTCAGTGGCATAGAGAGGTCGTCTGAGGTTGGACCTCTCTCTCTACCCTCAGAATGGGAGGTCCAACACATCCAATTCCCCGGAATGTCCTCAGGGACAACAGAAGGCTTATTTTATTTGTATTTTTGTTTTCTTTCTCTTTTTAACTTTTTATTCCTTGGAAATGCACCAGAATGGGAAGACTTTAAAAATTCAACACAGACATGAAAAAGTGTAAATATAGACTATTCCAACATGAGACATGGAGAAAGGATAATTACATGCCATCTTGAAAATGTGCTGTCTCTCTTGAATGTGACTGTCTTAACTCTCTTGAAGAAATTCCATCCAAAAAGTTTAACTGGATGGCCTCAAGTTCCAGCATTAGAGAGGGAGAAAAGCTTTCTTCACCCCATGCATAATATTATACGTTTCTATCACGCCCCCTTTTACTCACATTTTCTCTGAACACAAAAGCCCCAAATATTGTAATATTGCCTTATAAGAGAGTTGTTCCAGCACTATGAGAATTTCAGTTGCCCTGTTCTAAAACTTTTCCAGCTCTACGACATTCATTTTGAGGTGAGACAACCAGAAGCGTGCATGGTATTCCAAGCATGGACACACCATACATTTTCAAACCCTTTCCTAATGATTCCTAGCATGGAATTTGTCTTAAAAAACAAATCAAAAACAGCTGCTGGAAACTGGTCCATCATTGTGTACTATGGCCTCAAGTTCTCATTTGCATTCAGTCACTGCCAGTTCAGACTCTATTAGCACATATGTGAAACCAAGATTTTGTTGCCCCAATGTGCATCACTTTGCACTTGCTTATATCAAATTCCTTTTGCTGTTTTACTGTCCATTCACCAAGTCTGGAGGCTAGCAGAGCTTTCTTAATTGGGGCTCATCTGATAAAGACACCCTAGGCCTTCTCTGGACTATCTTGGCGTCTTTCAAAAAAGTATTGAGGAGGTTCTTTATATATTTCCCATCGGCAGACGTTTTGAGATATTTTATGATTTCATATGTTGTTTTACTTTGCACAGATGGAAGATGGTACTCACTGAGGAAGTATCCTTACTGGTTTCATCCACCAAGTGTTACATAACCAGGAATATATCTAAATGCTAAATTATGCTTCTGGGACCTCTGGCGCAGCCGAGATAGATGTTGTGACTTATGAATTCAGGCAGCCTGCTCTTGCTTATTACAGAAGTTAACGGGTAGAAAAGGTTTTTTTAGATCAAACAGCTCTTCTCGCTGCTTATGTAGGTTCAAAATATTTGAAGTTGCTCAAGAGGGATTCGTTTTGAAACTGAAACTTCTTGGATTAATTTCTGAGTTGTCAACTGAGCCAGAATGAAACCTGGCAGGCTCAACATAATCTCTGTATATGTCAGGCCATGCTTTTATTTAAGCAGCTCTGCACTTGGGGGCTTAATTTTGTACTGAGCTATTTATGGGTAAATTTATGTGCATCACAAATGCAGAAATGTGCAAAACTGAAGCACTGCAGTCAGGTTGCAACCATATGGGTTGCAAACATTTCAGGGGCTCCTGATGCAGCTCTTTAAACAACTTGGAGAAAGCTGCTACTCTCTGTACTTTTTGAAAGAGGTAGGTGCACAGGAAAAGCTTAGCAGATTGTTTGCTGGGAGAAATTATCCTGCATCCCAGGGGACAATCAAGAGCCTTCTGAGCTCCATCTGTTACCCGGGGTATTGCCATAGTTATAAAATAAAAACAGAAAAATAGTATTCTAGTCAGTTTTATGTTGCTCAGAATAAAATAAGATGCAAATGGAAGGCAACATCTTTTAAAAGTGACCTACTGTGCTTCTTGAAGGGACGCGGGTGGCGCTGTGGGTTAAACCACAGAGCCTAGGACTTGCCGATCAGAAGGTCAGCAGTTCGAATCCCTGCAAAGGGGTGAGCTCCCGTTGCTTGGTCCCTGCTCCTGCCAACCTAGCAGTTCGAAAGCACATCAAAGTGCAAGTAGATAAATAGGTACCGCTCTGGCGGGAAGGTAAACGGTGTTTCCGTGTGCTGCTCTGGTTCGCCAGAAGCGGCTTAGTCATGCTGGCCACATGACCCAGAAGCTGTACGTTGGCTCCCTTGGCCAATAAAGCGAGATGAACGCCGCAACCCCAGAGTCGGCCATGACTGGACCAAATGGTCAGGGGTCCCTTTAGCTTTAGCTTTTACTGTGCTTCTTGGAATAAATTAATACTATGTCAAGAGAATCAGGGTCACACTTAACTAACTTTCTACACCTTAGCAATCCTCAGTTAAAATATCTGTGTAATGGGATTTTCAAAGGAATATCTGAAATTTTGGTATTTGAATTGCAACGAAGGTGGCAATGCTCCTAAAATGACAGGACTTCTCCCATTTATTGTGTCATAGTGTACATCTTAGAACTATGGCCACTGGTGTGCATGGTTAATATAGATTTCTTTTCCATTTGCAGTTTTTCCAGTTTGTTGGCTTTTCTCCCCGATTGTTACACTAGGAATGCATCTTTATAAATAATAAAAAGGCTGGGCATGTCTACATTATGAACTTTACAGTCTTAAACTTAAGCTATTACTGTTTCTTCCACCAACACCCATGGGACCTGTAGATTTTGGCCCATGTTGTGAATCCTGTATTTTAAAAAAACCAGTGCAATCTGAGAACTGTAATTTCCAGGCCCCTGTGTGGAACCATGGAAGATATGCAGTCAAATCTAACGATGTATATTCTTGCTAGTTAGCATGTGAAGGGATTAAGACCATACAACTGTATTGCTGATAGGCCGACTCAGACCATAGAAATGTAATTGGTAGAGAAAGCTTTGTGTGATGTCATTTCCCCTCCTCTCCTGGGAGGAAAGGAGCAATTAAGTATTTCCTGTTCCCTCTGTCTGTCTGTCTGTCTGTCTGTCTGTCTCTTTCTCTTCAACTAGCCATAGCAGTGGACATCTGTCTGCTTGCCTGCAGCTGTTTTTGCTGTAGATGCAAGTATTTTACCTGCAATAGTTGCTACTGTTGTTGCTGTTCAGGAGGAATGCTTGACTGTGAGTAAACTATAGATTTTAAACTTCTCAGTCTGTAGCCTGTTCCTTTGATAAAAGGGGTAACAAAACAAGGAGATCAGCCTAACGGCTAATTCCTATGCTTTCTTTTAAACTGCTTAAGATGGGATTTAAACTCTGCTGAGATGGCTTTCTCTTGTGGGAGGGTCTGCAAAAGCCCTGCACTTTGAAAAAGGCTTGCAACCACATACGTATTCTCTTTGCCTCATCCTACATAAGTGGGTCTGTAGAGGGATAAAATATAGTTAAGATTACCTACTTAATAAAACCCATCAGGAACCATCAAAACAAAACAGGTTTGAAAATTTACAGTGAAGAACTAAGTTGAAATCATACTTCATGTGCGTACCAATCTATACTGTGCATTCCAATAGCAGAACCAACACTGCATTTTGTGGTAGTTTTTAGACACCCCAATTTCAACCCTTTCTAGCTCCTTTCCTGTCAATTTCAGCCTGGCTGAAATATTTGAAATATTGGTGAGTTTTTTGGGAAGCTGCCATGATTCTCTCTCTCTCTTTCTCTTAAAGGAAGCACATAAATATTGTAATGAAATGCAAATGTTGTGTTATATAGTTATGCAAGCTAGGGATTCATAGCAATATGCATAGCAGCTTGTGCCTTCAGTCATTTTAGATTTCTTTTGAAAAAGTTAACAAAAGAGAAGGTCACTAAACATGCCTTTCTGTCATCATGAGAATTTGGACATAGAAAGGGAGAAAATGTTAACTAAAAACAACAACTATTTGGGGACAAAATGCCACTCCAGCAGCAGGGATCTGGGCTCAAAAGTAGAATGAGGATGCATAGCAAGTACATATACATAATCTTAAAAGCTCCGTATCAAAAAGCTGCAAGACACACATCTTTTAAAGCTCTAGTCTCTGCAATTTTCATCCTCTTGCTTCTTTCCTTTCTTCTCAGTGGGGTCCATGATGCCAAAGGAACCATTACTTGGGTTCTTGCAGATCTGAGATGCCCTGTTCCTCCTAGTCCCAGCATGTGGTTAGAAAAATGGATGAACTATTGGTGACTTGTGGAAGTCAGCTGGTCATTCACCACACCTCAGCCATGCGATTTATCAGCAGAGAATGTGGAACCCCAGCAGAGACACTAGACATTTCCTGCTCCCAGCAGAACTTCCTCTTCCAGAGTCCCTGTTTGACAGAAAAAACTCCTCTCCCACATAGTTCAAAGTAACAAAGTGTTTATTGTCTCCAGATACAAGACAAAGCTAAACACTACTATCTCCTATATACAGTTATTCTGGTCTTTGAAGTAGAGATACACATGTATAGAGTGATCGGCTAGCGCTATCACCATGCTAGCTAATGCCGCTGTCTAAAACCTACCCAATTCTCTCAGTCAGACCATGGCAGCAAACAGGAATAGTATAACCATCTCTACGTTTCTGAGAAGGGTGAATGACTCAGCAAGTCATGCCCTCGACCTTACTGGTGTTGCTATGGTAACCCAGTGAGCCTGGCACTCTTCTCTTAGAACATCCAGATGTGGGAGATATGCTCCTCAATGCATGAGACCAAGCACTGTGCAATCTAATACATTGTTCACATTGCACCAACATGAACTGCAGATTCCTACAACTCTCCTTGTAAAGAGGCATACCAGTGGATTCTATTTCTACATTCACTGTTTAAAAACTTTCCTATGCAGCATGTGGCTCTGCAGCCACAGTCTAATTACCTCTGCATGTCACATTAATAGTAAACTGGAACAGGAAACAAACATTCTGTGTAAATAATTTATTAAACCATAAGATCAAAATTGTGTTGATATTCACTATTGAAATATGAGTGACAATCTACTTATGCAATATATCCTTATGCACTGCCATTTTATCAAAATCTTTATTTTTCTGTTGGAGTTTGACAACAACGTATGCTAAATATATAACAACATTTTACAGGGTTGGCTATAACTGAGGTTTGTATTAACATAATACAGAATGTGTGGAAGGTGAAAACAGCTTCTGTACACTCAATTCTGACATAAACCCTTAAGCAATATCATTTTAAAGAAGCTAGATATTTCATAACACACATCACATTTGGTAAACACAACAAGCTAAAACCCAAATATAAAATTCCATGTTTAAAGTTGAATGGCACAGGGCTAATGTAGTTGCACTGTCCTGGTTCCAGACATCACTGAAACAATACTAAAAACACAATTCCACGCAATTATGTTTTATCTCTTATTTTCAAAAGCCATGATCCTAAATCTCATGTGTTCTGTGTCAAAGAGCTATGGCCGTAACTTTAATTTGGCCTTAGAAGTACTTTTCGCAAATTATTTTCAAAAATCTTTGCACAAAGAACCACCCGACTTCTTACAAAGAGGAAAGTTTATGTGTGTTCATCGAAACCCATCTAAGCTCTGGCTAATTCCTACGGCTGTTCTTCTTTAAGGATGTTTTTCATAGCCATGAAAATTCTAGGTTCGACTTCTAGAAATTATTCCCAAGGAAAACGACATCCTTAGCAACCTTTCAACATGACTATTATTCAAATGGTTCTGAAACTGCATGTAAATTTTAACTGACGTTTTAATTTGATTACTTGCAACTAATTCACATGAATTGCACACATTATAAATTATCCTGATGACAGCAGGTGTCGGCACGTCTTTTTATATTCTTGGGTCTGAGATTGGTTTGTTACGATGCCAGCATTTGAAATCAGTGGTTGAGTACGTGCTTCGCATGCGTAAGGTCCCATAAATGCCTGATGTTTCTGGTTAAAGACTATTTTGCATCCAGGTTGAGAAAGAGCCCTGCATGAAACCTGTGGGGGTTAGGGTTCATTGAAAAATATCAAGATGGGCTGTCTTCATGGCTAAGGCATGAGGATGTAATATCCTTTCCTAACCATCAGTAGCAATAGACTGGGCTGCACATGTAGTAGAATGGAGTGGTTAAATCCTGAGCTGGTAGAATGTACTGTATAACTCAGAAGATCTTATTTTTGAATGCTATTCCAAAGAAGAAGAAAAGGGGGGGGGGACTCATTGCAAGTAAAAATAATAATCCAGTATGTTAATAATAAAGTCTGCTGTGCTGGAACCCAAATGAAGGGAATTGCAGGGGAGCATTCAAAAATATGATGCATCACAAGCAGTTTGAAAGCCAGGAATGTCGCCAAACATTTTGTTGTGTGAGGTGAAGGACCAGGTGGCACCTCTCCCTACAGCACAGACAGAAGCCAATTGAACTGGTTGATGAATTAACTTCAACGCTAGTGAGAGGACAGCGGCCTCCACCACACCAGAGGGCAGTGCGGGTGGGAGGGCAGGGCGGGCCTCATGGCAATATAGCTCTGTCCCTCATCAATTTGCCACCATTCCTGACATATGTTGCCTAAGGCAGCCACCTCACTCTGCCCATTAGTAGGACCAACCCTGCTGGGGGGCCAACCTAGAAGAGACACCAATCACATAACGAGCAATTTTGTGAATGGCTTTGTAAAAGTGGCAGGAGTGGATTGGAACCTTGGCATGGGGCAACGAGGCTCTTTGGTGCCAATGGAATATTCTCTTCCAATGCACATAGCAGGCACTGGGTTCCAATTCCAACTGGGACTTGCAGATGAGGCAAAGGGTTAAAGCCCCTTACTGTTCTCACCTGGATAACCAACCTCATTTTTACTGCATGTGTAGATCAGACCTATGTTGAACAAGTCAAAGAAATCCTAATATTATTTTAGCAATCCTTTGTGCCTCTTTGGGGAAGCCTGCCTTCCTACTATGGGATAATAATAATGCTCAAGGTTTGTATAGCACTTTCAAGTGTCCATTGTGCTTCGTGTGCGCTAACTTATCTAGTTGTAATGCTTACAACAACCCTGTAAGGTAAGTCAGCATTGTTATCCCCCATATAGTAGGGGGGCGACTGAGGCTGAAAGGGAGAGTGAGTTGCCTAAGGCCACCTAGTGAGTTTGTAGCAAAACATGAGATTTGTAGCTCAGTTTTTCAGCCACTTGGCTATGCCAGCTTTCTTGACTAAGTATTTGGGTGTATTAAATCCAAAAACATAAACAAAATAAAGAATATATCTGAAAAATAGAGAAAATACTGATACCCTGTTTTATCTATTTTCCCCCCAAAAGAAATGTTTGTCTCATTAACATTATCTTAAAACATTTGTAATATATAATAAGTACAGATCCTACCTCTGGAACACATACATTCTGACAATATATATATGTTGGGGATATATATCTATAGATATAGATTTATTTATTATATCATATCATATATATCTTATAAATATACTGTAAACATTATAGATTTCTGAATAATTATAGCTATAATACTAGCAATATCTATATTTAAAAATACAGTTCAAGGGTCCTCTAGTCTTACTACTTACAGAAGACAGAATTAAACCTGCTGAACAGAATTTATGAATACACCAAGAGTAAAAATGCTTTTACAAATAAAATTCTATATAAATTAGGGCTGTTGTTTGATTAAAAGAAAGTTTAGTTGATTAATCTACTGATAAAAATCTGCCCAAATTGTTTATTATTATTATCATTTATTCTGTATAGGCTATGAAGTGCAACAGTACACATGTCTACTCAGAAAGAAGCCCCACTGAATTCAATGGGGCTTATTCCAAGGTACATGGTGGAATCCACTTACCTGGGAGTAAGCTGCATGGAACTCAGTGGGGCTTACTCTTAGTAGACACGTACAGCATTGTACTGTTAAGGCTACATAGTTCCAAATGAGTTCAAAACTATAGTATTGGAGAAGAAAAATTCCTCCATATTTTTTAGACGATGCAAGCATGATCTCAGAAGAACCATTACTTCCTACGAGGTGGAGGAGGAAATTGCCCCCCCCCAATGGATTTATAACCACTTGCATTAAAAATAATAATTAACCATCCAAAACAAAACAAAAATTAATCAGGAGCATCTCTTTCATCAAGTAGCAATATTTTGATTTAGATCCATTGATTAATCAACTCAACTCTGCAGCCACAGTATAAATATTGTAATAACTCCCAGGAAGGAAAAAAAAGTAAAGAACTAGATTACAAACTGGATTTCAGATCAAAGCACCTGTACAAGATTGTGAAGTGAAGATGTTTTGCAAGATGCAAGAAGGGCTTTTGTAAGTGGTAACATTTTATAACTGGTGCCATTTCTCCCTGAATTTGTAATGTCTTGGGGCCACAGGCCTCAATCCAGATAGGGAGATTTGTACATTTAAAAGGTGGTCTTCCTCACATGTATCACTTACTGGCTTAGGAACCGTGGACACAAAAGGGGTGGCATTCAATTGTCAGCACCCAAATGTCAGCAAATTGCTTTCAGTGTGCAGTCTAGAGCACTTTTCCATCTACATTCTGAATCAACTAGTTCTGATCCTTTTAAAATCAACTAGTTCTGATCCTTTTAAAAGCATGGCTTAGGCTAGATAGGGCCAGAAATACTGGACAGCTGTTACTCTCAGCAGTGGCCCCATCTTGCATCCATCTGATAAATTCCCACTGAAGTATCACTGTAAAGCAAGCAGGATTGGACCATAGACACATTCATTCATTCATTCATTCATTCACTACTAAAACTCTCAATTTTACAGAGTGTTCTTTTTCTTTTTTAAAAAGCCTTACCACACGGAACAAGAGTCAAAGAAACCTTTCATCCTAGGACTTCAGTACACCGAAAAACCTTTTTGGAAGGATTTCACTATGTTATTGACCTGCCAAGCAATTCTTATGGCAGCCTTTCACAGTTTGCTGGTGAATGCAGCTGTTGTACTGTCATTGCTGCTGCTCTTTTACTGCATGTTGGAATTCAAAATACAGCTTTGCTGCTAAATTGTTGGATTCTTGGTTTAGAATTTCTTCTTCGAGGACAATCTATAATTAAACAGCAACAACAGAAATATTGAGGAATTAACCAACACCTGTCCCTTCTGTCTATTTCCTTAATTACTCTTTTTCATCTACCATATATGTAGCCGCCAGGGAGTCACTACCTGGTGTTGCCCAGCGTTAATATCATGCAGCCATTAGTAGCCCTATCAACTAAGGGCCAGTCAATTGGTCTAGCAACCAAATGATAAGTGTAGTCTGCTCTTTTTTGCTTTGTGTTTGGATCTGTAGAGAATGGTGGGGCAGCTTTGTTCACATGAACTCTAGTTGGCCATGCCATCTCTGCTTACTGAAGGTAAAAGGGGATGGACAAGGTGTCAGGGTGGACAAAGATGGCACAGTGCAAATGCACCAGTGGGGGAACTGGATCGGCTCTGCCATTGCATTTGCCACCTTGCCCCTCTCCATCTATGTCTCAGTTAACAGCAGCGATGTGACTACCCAGAGGTCAGGTGAGTGTTGCCAGCCCACCATGCTGCCTGCTACTGGTCTTAATTGTAAAGAGTTTTACCATACAACTGCAATAGTGCAATGGAGCCAAATCACTACCTGATATTTCAGATACAACAACTGTATTGAGACCAGGTGTCCTGCAGAGGAATCCTATTCCTTGTGCAGGTGATGGAGCAGCTATGGATCCAGCTCTGGCCTGCTCTACTCTGCTCTACCCCACATCAGGGTCCAACACTTGATGTAATTGGTGGGAACATTGCTGGAGATAGCTGCTCAACCGCTGTGCTTTTTAGAGGGTGCAGTAAGCCAGCCAACAGAAGTCAATGACCAGGCACTGCTGGTATATCATAACTCCCTCCAGCAGCACAGGTCAGGGGTTAGGACTGACCTGGTATTTCTATATGAGTCAGTTCATATTCCTGAATTTTGAACTTGAGCCTAACAACTATATTTGAGAATGTTGCATAAAATCTAAGTTATGAAATAATCCCCTGCTGCTCTATTATCAATCAACACTGAGCAAGGATTTTAGGGTATAGCATGTCAAAGCAAATTATGGATTAGCACCTAAACCCAAATTATTAAAGCAGGGCTTGTGAAACCAAAAGCAGGCTATGGATCACGACATGCCAAAAGTCTTTTCTAATGGTAGGCTAAAAGCAAGACCATCGGATTCTCTCACCTACGACATATGGTTTTGTTGTGCATTCTGCTGCTGCTGCTGAATTAGCAACTGCTGCTGTTGTCTGCGCCGTGCTGTCCTTAGCTTCTCAAAGCGAGCCTCCATCTCATCCAACACTTTGGGAGTGTAGCGCACCACTAGCTTGACACTGTCCTTAGCGGCCTTCAGGAGCTCCACAGCTTTTTCGTGATGCTCTCCTTCCACGCTCTAATTACGAAAGGAAAGAATAGTGAAAAACCACATATTGCAAGAGGTGCCTTTCTATTAAGGACTTGGGTTTGGAAGGCAATACTTGAACTTCTTACCCCCTGGCTACTGGAAAAGTGTCCAAGGGAGAGTGAAAAGGCAAGAAAGCAGAACCCAGGATCAGGGCAGAAAACACAGTTCCAGCAGCTTGATAAAGCCTAAAGTCTTTTAGCTTTTTGCAGTTGGTGCAAGAATTATATTAAATATGCATTTGGCTTGTATTGATGCACCTACTGCAGGGATGAGTTCTCAGATAACTGGCACCTACAGATTTACTGCACCCCAACACACCCTTCTAAAATCAATATATGGCTACACAGAATCTCCACTTTGCAATTTTTGTATCTGAAATGTCACATTATGACTGCCTGTTGTTTTGCTTTTGCTTTGTTTTTTTAAATTATCATTGACTTCCAAACTATTCCTAATACTGCATATCATAACAGCAGCTTTTTGTAATAACACAACAAATGTTTACAATTCCACACTGGACCCATCAAGACTCAAGAGCTATATATAATGGTTTGTATCCAGACTTCACTCCAACCTGTGGGAGCATCCCCTCAGTGGAACTCATAGGACACTCCCACTGACAGACCACTCCCACTGTTCCTTCCTCCCACTACAGCCTCTAGGACCATCTTCCACAGTTCCTGAGGGTTAGGTGACTCTCTGAAGCAGTGTGGGGAGAGGGAAATGGCAAGAGTGTTCCATGGATGGAAGGAGTATTTCCATGCATGGAAGGTGATGTCTGGACACAGCCCACAGTATTTCCAGCTATGACGTCTTACTTGCAGCATGGGAGATGAAGCTCCTTCAAAAGCACAGTTCATAAAAAAATAATAATCAGCATGTTCACATACCACTCCATTAACAGAAAGTAACTGGTCTCCCCGTTTGAGTCCTCCATGCCTCTCAGCTACTCCTCCAGGAATTATGCGAGAAATATAAATAGGAGAATTTTGTTCTTTTCCTCCCATTACATTAAAGCCAAGGCCTTCATCAGTCTTTGGCAGTTCTACCACTCGAGGGTGAGAATGGCCTTCACTAGCTGCAAAGGCAGCAACTGTTGCCTAGAAGAAAACACATCTCTTCAGCATATAACGAGTACAATGAAAAGCACTGGTGATGATTTTGATTAAAATATTAATTTGCATGAAACAGTATTTGCAATTCCTTAATTTTAAGCAAATATTCCATAATTCTTCTGAATACGAAGTATTGATGTGGAGCATTTAGTACAGAATTGCCCAAGGCCTCTAAGCACAGTTATGTGCCAACATCTTTGGTATTAGGACTGGGGTGCATGAATCCTAAGTACGGAATTTCACATGTGCTTAGAGGCTCACATGGAGCTCCTGCACATTTGGGGATCCCTGTTTTCATAAATGCAACCCATGCACATGAAGCAAATATGAAAATCAGTTCTGTGCACTACTTGGAGAAGTTTTTCTGGGCAGAGGGATGCCATGATTTTGGTAGAGTTTCTAAATCTATAAGCAATTTTCTATGTTCTCTAGAATGTGACCTCCCTATGAAACCTGAATAATAATAATAATAATAATAATAATAATAATAATTTATAATTTATACTCCGCCCATCTGGCTTGGCCTCCCCAGCCACTCTGGGCGGCTTCCAACAAAATATTAAAAATACATTAAAACATCAGTCATTAAAAACTTCCCTAAACAGGGCTGCCTTCAGATGTCTTCTAAAAGTCAGATAGTTGTTTATTTCCTTGACATCTGATGGGAGGGCGTTCCACAGGGCCGGTGCCACTACCGAGAAGGCCCTCTACTTGGTTCCCTGTAACTTCGATTCTCGCAGTGAGGGAACCACCAGAAGGCCCTCAGAGCTGGACCTCAGTGTCTGGGCAGAATGATGGGGCGGAAATGCTCCTTCAGGTATACTGGGCCAAGGCCGTTTAGGGCTTTAAAGGTCAGCACCAACACTTTGAATTGTTATTTAAATTGAATTTTTATAATGCAAACTCTTTCTGCTGTGAATAATGATAATAAAAAGTAAGCTTTGCCAGACTACAAAAAAGGGAGCTGTTTTTTTTCTTAAATAGATTAAAAATGTATTTTCAAAGTAACATTTAAAAATGTTTTAACAGATTTGATTAACAACTGAAAGCTCTGCAGGGCCTTTATGCACACACTGAGCTTCATGCTAGCAGGGGCAGGCATGCAACATCCCTCAGCAGCAAAGTGGAATCTGTATACCATAGTCTTTACATGCGAAGTAGAGCCACTGGACTCTGGCAATGGTAAGGAGTGGAAGAAAAAATACTTTAATTAGGGGAGTTTAGTTTAAATAACTGTGTCGAATAAATTTAGGACTCCTGAAATTAAAACAGTTGCTGAAATTAAAGCAGCAGGAAACCAGGATTACATTGCTTTTAAAAAACCCCAAACATGTTTAGAAATATACCTTAATTCTCAAAATAAACCAATTTGCATTATGGAAACAGACGTTTCACCACCAGCAACTGTTTTTCAAAGTGCTTTGTATGTTTCTTTGGCATGTTAAAATGCAGGAAAGAAGCTAGCTAAACACTTTAAGGGGTTCATTCATTTCCATAGGAGAGATGTAAACTAGAATCCTATATTTGCATATTCAGAAGTAAGTCCTATTGGGGCTTAGCCTCAGGCAAGTGGCTATAGAATGGTAGCCCCAAGCACATACATAACTCTTCTATTGAAATAAATGTTGCTAGAAAGTGCTTAACTTCAGCTGGAATGATGCCCATGGTTCCTAAAGGTCCTATGAGGTTCTATTAGGGATGTTTAATGGATGTAACTAGGTAACATGAGTATGAGTCCTTAGTTACATATGCAACATGTGTTATCATGCAAAAGTTGTAACCATGCACACATTAAATGTCAAACATAAATGCACAAGATAATGCAATGCAGACAGCCCAGAAAAAACCAGGAAATATTGTGATATTGAAACATTGCTCTACAATCCTGCTGTTCTAAATGAATAAGAAATGAGAATGGCAAACCTGGAGAGTTTTTCACCTTTAACTGTACTTTTCTATCCACAGCAAAAGTAATATAGAACACACCTTTCTTGGATAAGTAGTTACAAAGCTCAAGCTCAAACCACTCTTTCATATGTGCAATGTTCCAGAAGCTGATAACATAATGGAGGAATTTTATTAAGACCTACCTTTAGCTTATTAAAGTTAAAAAGTACTGCATGGCTCAGAATGGTGTGTGTTTTTTTAGCTCTCTAATAATCTAAAACACATTATTTTAATGTTTTTAATAGTACATTTAAAATAATGTTTCCTCTACATCAAACTTTGGCTTTCCTCCATTTCAAATCAACAGGATTCTTTCACCGGAATTGTGGAAAGAACATTAGCATTAATTGCTTTGATTTGCAAATAGCGGTGTTCTTAGGTTTGTGTGCATATGCTTTGTAAAAGTTCTACAGTTTTCTTAGTTTTCTTTCCCCTGCCTCACTCATGCAGAGAAAATTCATTCAAGTTTTATCAGTGTTATAAGGCAGAATCTATTCCATGAGGAAATGTGTATTTTATTGCAAACATTTATTCTCTGCACAATGTACATTTCACATTTCACAAAAGTACATTTCAGATTTAGTTACAAAAGCAATGGGATGGATTGGATAAAATGCTAAACCACAGTTTAGCATTGCAAGGATGATTCTAGCCTCCCACTGCGCTTGCACATGCCCCTCCCCTCTTACACAGAATTCCTGAACAGAAGCTTTTACTTCTGCTTCGATTAACCTCAGGTTATTGTGTAATCTGAAGCCACACAAACTGTGATTAATCTTAACTATGGTTGGTGGAAACAAGCTAACTTCAAACCATAGTTTATTAACTTAACTTGCTTATCTGAACCCCATTTCACGTTTTAGATGGCATGCCAAACTTTGGTAAATCAAAGATGGAAGAAAAAACTTCCAATCTCCTTGGAGTTGCACCAGATGGGAGAAGTAGGAAGCCTGGGAAAAGCGAAACTTTTTGTAATGCTAAAACCAATGGTTTAGTGTTGCAACTGAACGCAGCCATTATTTCTCTTGATGCTGGGCACATACAAAGATTTGTAAGGATGCTTCCTGAAATGTCGTCATAAGGCCCTGTTTTTCAGAAATGATGAACAACACACAGCTGCTGCTTTCTGTTGAGGAAATATGTGTTCAGCATCTCTGAAAGTGAGAACCTTTACTGTCCTAAAGGCAGGCCTGTGCCATACTATGAAGGAAAAAAAAATGTTACAGGAGAACTTAGCTAAAGAAGCGCGAATGGCCAGTACATTGTTCTATGCAATGAAATAGTAGATTTGACCTGAAGCTGGCTCCCCGCTCCCCACACTGCAAGCCTCTTTATTCTGGAAAGCATTCTCTTTTCTTAAGCTACAGAAGCAGCAGCACAAAGGTTGAATTTGCCATTATAGTTGTTACCTGGAAAGTAGCACTGGTTCTAGACTCTGGGCTGCCACTGATGTCTAAATTTTCTTACAGTCTACACACGAATACCTGAAACATACACGCGCACAGTCAATTACTGGGGCATCTTAGGAGTGTATATTTTAAAGCTGCAAGCACCCTACCTTTGCTGTTGCCCTTGCGCGGAATTCGGGGCAGCCATTAACGTTTATGGTTTCATGCATATATTGATATACCTGAAGCGGAAAAAACAAACAGAAGCAAAACGAATCATCGAGTGTTTCTCCGCAAGTCAAAAGCTCTGAATACAATTTGGTGCTTGTTTGCCTGGCCAGTTTGTTTTTTGTATTTCTCATGTCATAGGACAATGCTACTTCCAACAGCCTTTTTGTACCATTGATTTAACAATCCGTATGTCTCCCCTCAAGGCTATTGGAAGCATATTGCCATATTCCAAGCACTCAAACATCTATATTTGATACACAGAGAATAGGTAACACTTCCTTGGATTGCCATACATGGAACACTTGAGTGGGCCTGGGTCCCCATAATCATGTAAATGGGTGCATTTCATCCTTCACACTTTATATATTTCTTGTAAAAAAACATGAGTGTTGCACAAAGCAAAGACATCTGCCTTATGAAGTGTAGAGCCCTCTTTAATTAAAAAACAAACAAACCACTTTTACATTTAACTGTTAGGAGCATGTGCCAGGAGCAGGTCAGCAATAAATCACACGGCGTCAGTGAATTCTTTTTTCAAGGAAACAAGCTTGACTCAGGAGGCCATGCCTAGTGAGCACAGCAACTTGTCCTGGTAGATCTTGCCCCTATGAGACATTTGTGGGGGCTGAAGGTCCCCAACTTCCCACAGTTCCCTATGTCTCCTCCTCCCCTGCGTCCTTCCCAAGCAATCTGATATTCCGTTGTCATGCCTCTCTTCATACTGGGTCCTGGGAGACTAGGGTGAGGGGAACTGGTTGCAGCATGAGTGGGAGACCCCCCTGGCTTCTTCACCAGCCTGACTCATCTCTGCTTCTTGCCCCCCATCCTCTTCATTCTCTGTTTCTACCTCTGATTCTGCACTGCTCTCTACCACAGCCTCTTCCTGCTCACCAAACCCTGTTACTTCTTCAGCTTCCAATACCTTCTACACCCAGTCTGCTCCCTCTGACCACTCGTCCCACCACCCATCCCCTGGCTCTAAGTCTTCTTCCCTTAGGGGTTGCCCAGCTGCTGTCTCCCACCACTGCTCTGTACCCAGCCAGTCCATGACATTAATACAAACAGACACACACACAAGTTTTGCCTGTCTTTTTGCCAAGAAGCTGAACTTGTTAGCAATGTGAACTCTGGAAGTAAGACACCAACAAGAGCAAAGAACAAAACACCACTTCTCTTGATTTCTTTTTTGACAGAGAACTACTAAGAAGATAGGCCCTTTTAGTGTGGTTTAATTATTTAACACCAATCAAAAAATAGGTTGTGTTGTTGACTTTCTTGGGGAGTTTTTCAAAGTTTTGGTGAGAGTGTTCTTTTCTGCTACAGAACTGACCAGTGAAACTTTCAGTTAAGGCAACATTGTCATTAAGATACTTTGGACTAAGTTGTCAATTCAGACTTCGGTACTTTTGATGAAGATATAGATGAAGATGTCGACAGTGTGCAGAGGCTGTGAAAAAGGCAAACTCCATGTGCAGACTTTCCCCCCACTTTTGGTCCTGGCACAACCACAAAGAGGAGTAATTTTCTTTTTAAAAAATGTTTACTACATAATCTAGGCATGAAGTTGGCACATCACTAATGACATTACTGGACTCCCTAAGCATGGTCCCTGTTCTATACCCAACAGAGCACAGGATCAGACTCTCTGAATTTCTGTGAACTTCTACATCCTTATACAGCAGAACTGCACTCAAACAAGTTGTAGCAAGAATGCTTAGTGCATTGAAGATACCTACTGGCATATTTATTAAATTTGAAATTGTAGTCCTGTGGCTCTAATCAAATACTAAATCATCAAGACATCCTTAATCATCTCAGGTCTAATTTAATGTACCATGACTTATTGGTGTGATAAATAATCAAGTTATAATTGCTTTCACTTGAATACTCACTCCAAGTGAAAAATGTCAATGTTTAAATAATGTAAGAGGCCATCAATTAATTTCAGAGTCTGCTTGATATTATGCTGTGCTGCTCAATAGCAATAAACACAAAGTGGGTACTATGTTTGCAGTACTAGTGTGGAGGGACATATCTTTCTGTTTCTGCTCTAGGATCCAGCAGTGTTTTTTTATACTGGGACAATAGCAGTCAGTACTGTACTCAGGAGTATGTGGTTTTGAGCTTTGAAAAAGGATTTTTTGGGGGGGATGATAGCACCTTTGGCACCTTGTTCCATCTGCTACAGTGTAACACAAGAGCAATTTTCCAGGACCAACAGCACAAAACATAGTTATGTGGACATATTTTGTTTTTTGAAGGCTCATGGGGCACAGCTGGATGCTGCAATTAGTTCACAACTGCAAGCCAGAAGTGAGGAATAATTGTAAGACCACAAAAGATACATCTAATTTATCTTTTCTTATTACAAGGAGGAGGAATGGATGCTGCAAGATAGTGTGGTTTGTCAAACTGGAAATTAACAATAATAATAATGCTACCACTTAAAAGGAAACTGATTTCGAGTTGCACAGCTAAGTCCACATAGAGTATACCCATTGAAACCAATGGATAAGTTAGTCATATCAATTGATATCCATAGGCCTGCTAATGGTATGGCTTACTTGGTCCCAGCCCTCTGAGCATAATTTTTGGTGATGCACATGGATCCTTGATAGCCCTCTAAAATGCACTTTAGTATGATTTAATGAATGAGCAGTATGATTATTTTGACCAGGGTGACTTTGGTTCAAATCCTACATCAGCCATGAAATTTGCGAAAGGCCCTTTCACAAGCTTTCAGCCCAAACCACTTCGTGGGGTTGCTAAGAGCAGAAAATGGGGAGGGTAGCATTTATGCTGCATTCAGCTCCTTCAAACGAGGGCAGCATATAATTGCAAGAAAGAAATGCTGTTTTAAAGAGGGAGATGGCAAATAAAAAACAAGGGCCACAGTCCTCCTCATTATTTAAGCTGCCTTCAGTTCTGCAGAATTTCAGCAATGATTTAATGAGCTATAGTACAGAAAAGACTTGGTCCAGGCAGGGTTGACCAACATAGTGTATTAATAATGTTTGCATTTTTATAAAAGCACCATCCCTTCTAATTTAGAACTCAGACGGTTGGGTGCCTATTAGTTTTGAAATGAAACTGAGTCATCCAAAAATACAGAAGTGGTTTCTTCATATTTCAAGGACTCCCTAGGCATGCAGAAGGTTAAAAAACCCTCAAAGCTGCCTGACCATATCTAGAGTGTTTATAGAATGTTGATGGCAGATGAACAGAGAAGGGTGGGGGAATCTAAAGTAACCAGAACTTCTTAAATTTTGACAACTTGCAGGTCTGAAAACAGATGTTTTAATTTACTCTTGAATGCCTTGTCCCCCACCACAATAATTTATTTCAACATACATTGGAAAGGTCAAACAGTAAAAATCTGGCTTATTGACAGAAGTTAGGCAGACCGGGTGAGTCTTTTAGTTAGGTCTATGGTTGAAAGCAGTTGAGGCAAGGAATGTTCAGAAGTTTACTGTAATGAATAATACTCTCTATATGGGGCTGCTTTTAAAGACAGTACAGAAACTTCAGCTGATACAGAATGCAGCTGTTATGATGCTTGTCAGGGGGACAGGCATTTGAATCAATTCTATACCAGTTGCAGTGGCTGCCTATTTGCTTCTGGCCTCCATTTGAAACACTTGTTTTGATTCTAATCAATTAACCCATTTCACTAATAACGCATGTGTTCTTATTAACTGCATGTGTAGCTCAATGCTTTTGAGATCTGGGTCAAATTAATAGATCTAAATGATTGACAATTAGCAGGCTGTTTATTACTATTATTAGAAACTGGCAAAAATATCCCAATAATTTTGAACTGGGGGTAGCCAAGATTATATTGCCAATAACACACTTGTGCTTTTTTTTAATCATACTGCCACTCGCAGCTAACGGGAACATGGAAATGATCAGTCTTTGGAGCCTCATAATTAGTATATTGCTTATGTATTGATCTATTAATACAGCATCAGTTTAAAAGTGTAAGATTGCCTTTGCTCAATCTGATCAGTGATCCATCTAATGCAGAATTCTGTTTCACTCATGGCCAGTTGGATGCCTGTGGGAAGTTTATGTGAAGGACATTAAGGCAACAGACATAACCCGCTGTCTGTACTAACATCTTTATTCACCGCCTCTGAATTCAGGGATTCAGTTTTGTTATCATGGCTGATAGCTGTTGATAGAGCAAGCAGCCATCACCTGTGTACTGCAGGGGCCAGCAAGGTTTATCTTGCCTGGGCTGGATCGTCCTGCAGTGATCCCTCTGTGGACCGGATTGCACATGCGCGCCCGTGATTTCCAGCACCGCGGAAGTGAGTCCCCGTGCCGTGCTAATTCAGCGTAGTGCGTGAGTGGGCAGCTCAGTTTGAGGGTGGCTTGTGGGCCGGTCAAATGACCTCCGTGGGTTGCTTCCAGCTCATGGGCCTTAGGTTGCTGACCCCTGGTGTACTACATCTTCTGGTAGAGAGTTGCTGTAGTCCTATATAAAAGGGCTCTGGCAGCAAGCAAGGATCACTAAAGCTCCAATCCTACCGAGGGCAAAAACCAAAGATGGATGAACAGCAGGGTAGATGTGAGGTAAGGAGGGGGAAAAAAGAACACTTGAAATCCTCCTTCCTTTAAATGTATCCATTTTTAACATTTCCCTTTTCATCATGGGAGAGATTTAGACCAACTCCTGAGCTGATCTAAATCTTCCTTGTCTTGAGGGTATGTCAGAGGACTGTGGCGACTTTGGATTATTTGGCTCCAATGTTTTCTGGTCCTTCCCTTGCACAGTTCCATCATGGCCCCTTTCTGGCCCTACTGATGTCGTGGCTCTGACATAGCTTGTGCTGGGATATCAGGTGTTCCCATGTTGGTGGAGAATCGGGATCCAATCTTGGCTCTCCCTCTTCAGCATTGGAAAGGGAGATCCAGTGTATCCTATGGCCAGCGAGATGCCCTCTCAGGGGTAATAGGATCACTCCCTAAATCTACTACATGTTTCTGAACCATTATTGCTCAGGTTATGAAAAACACCTACTGCACTCACATCAATTTTCAACACGCGCTATATGCTGAATGTAGAAAACAGAACCACCTGACTCCTAGATATGCCAGACAAGAATGCACTGAGGTAAGGAAATGCATATGTATTGTGGCTGTCAAGCACATCAAAAAATAAGCTGATTAATTATAGAAGCTTTAGCAAACTAATTAACCACTACAATTATCATATATTATAATGTGCAAAATAAAATTATTTCAAAGACAAAATGAAGTTCATTTGCAAAGAACAAGAGCCAACTGTCATGGGGCCAATCTGGAGGGCCACAGGCTTACTGATCTACAGAAAACATTGACATGATACCCACAAGGAGGATTCTAACAGGCCAAATGATTCTTCACTACTGCAGTTACTAAAAATACTGCTTTGACAGGACAGGAAAAAGCATAGTGGCAACAAACCCTTTTTATAAAATGGAAATTCAAATCTCTTGTGAGAATAGCAAAAACAAGCACAGAGAAGAGGCGTAAGGAAAAACAAAAATAAGGTCCCAAGTTCTGCTAATCAGGGAGGCACCACTGCTCAGTTTTGGAACATGTTTTGAATACAGAAGATAATGGCAACCCCAGCTAAAAGGGACTCAGGAGATCAGGCCTCTGTCTGAAACATTATAGTCCTGCTGACAGCTGATGCTAACTGTACTGTGATAGACGCACCAATGGTTTGACTCAGTATAATTGACATAATCTCCACCAATGCATAAAGAAACTGCCTATTACCTAATGCAGCTTTTACTTTGCTATTTACATTGTGGGCTGATGGTTAAATATATGGGCATATCCATACAGGAAGATGGATATACTTCTTTGGGTACCTCTGCTGTTGGAGGCAAGGTGGGTAACTGCTGGGAGAGGGATTTCCCAGTGATGGTGCTCCAGTTAGGAATGCTTTTTCAAGAGAGGTCCTCTTGACACTTGCCTTATTCATTTGGCAGCAGGTAAACATCTTTTTTTATTATTTCCCTAGGCCCTTTAAAGTCAACTTTACCCCTGCTGTCTTACCCAGGGTGGCAGGATTCACCAGGGCAGCAGATCCCAATGTTGAAAATCAACTTACATTTGCATTTACACACAGAAATAAAAATGTGCAAATTTGTGTTCTGGGTCTGCGCCGCAAGTCTTTTAAAGGCCTAGCAATGTCCCTGCCTTTCATGCAGAAGACCCCTGATTATTGCCTGATTAAGAAAGGATTTGACAGTATCTTATGGAAAACACCTCCTGAGACTCCTGAGAGCTACCATTCAGCACAGACAATACTGGCCTGCATTGTCTGACTGAGTATGCAGTAGCTTTATGTGATTTGAATAAAAATAAAATTGGTCTGTTACCAAAGCTGTTAGAGCTTTGGTATGATACTCTTTTATTAATCTGGGGAAAAAAGTCATGTGCTTCTGTCAGGACAGTGTTAGCAGGCCTCCCTTGGAGACAAACATCTGCACCATTACGCCAGCTGTCAGAACAATTGGATGCCATGCAAGAAAACTATGTGTCACTTTGCCTCATGCAGTGGGGATGATGATTCATTAACAATCCCAAACCTGCAATGAACTAAATCTCATTTAGCTCTCTGTGGAGCTATGACATTTTTAATTACAAAACATACCACAAGAGTATATGGAAAAAATATAAAGGTCACCTAATGAAATGTTTCTTTGAGAGTGTGAAGAAGAGAAAATTAGACTTATTTTACCATATGGGGGGGGGATGAATATTAATTATAGTTAATTTCAAACCTTATATTTGGAATTAAATATCCTGAAAAAGCATCGCATCTGAACAAAGGAGGGATGAAGTGCTTCCAAATACAAGGATTTAAGATATTGATATGGATTTCTGCTTTGCACATCTGCCTACTTGCATCCATCTCAGAGTGCTTCCACACCAGATCTGTACTTTGCCTTCTGACTTCACTGTGAGCTGTGGAGGGAGGGAGGAACAGGGTGCTGAATGAGATGCAATGGAGCATTTCACTAAGAAATCCCTCAGCAGCCCAAGAACAAACGTCTGATTCTGATCATGGTTTCTTTAGGGAAGAACAAAGATCCTGGTTTGGATAAATTATTATTTATACCCCGCCATTCTGGGGGGTTTCCCCAGCTACTCTGGGAGGCTTCCAACAAAATATTAAAAAAACATTAAAACATCAGTCATTAAAAACTTCCCTAAACAGGGCTGCCCTCAGATGACTTCTAAATGTTAGATAGTTGTTTATATCTTTGACATCTGACAGGGCAGGTGCCACCACCGAGAAGGCCCTCTGCCTGGTTCCCTGTAACTTCACTTCTCGCAGTGAGAGAACTGCCAGACTTCCGGTTAGCGCCAGCGCTTAATGGCGGATTTCTCCCGGAGCTCCGGGAGAGATCTGCTTCGTAGGTTCGGGTCCTGTCAGCTACGGCGGAGCGGGGACCCTTAAAAATCACAGGCGTGTTGCCTGTGAACTGGAGACTCGGCGGGCACCTTTGCGCCCCCCCGACGCTGTGAAATAGCCTTTTTAAAGGCTGCGGATCAGCGGAGGGTGTGAGGAGCGGTGCTGAGAGTCGTCTTCACCCAGCCTGCGAAGCGAAGCCGCGTCGCCATTAGCGGAGAGCGCTGATTTCTTCCGGCGAAATTGGATTAAAAGAACAACTATCCGTGAGTAGGATTGACCGCTAAAATACAATTGGACATTAAAAGTTAAGAAATTGGGCACCGAGACGGATAAGCACTAAAAAGGAAGTCTGCTTTCCGTTCTGTAGCAAGATCAAAGCGAAAGGCACTCTAGCTGTAACTGCTTGAGAGGAAATTTGCGGGAATTAAGAAATCCACCACCAAAGCAAAGAACTCCCTCCCCGAAGGCAGAAGGGGGGGGGAAGAAGATTTTAAAGTGTTTTTCTGCCAATTTTAAAGAGCTGAGTTAAATACCGCTGTTCTTAAACCTGGGATCGGACTGCCGGAGAAAAGGAACCAGCTAAGGACTGTTGCTATAAGAAGGCTAAAAAGTATCTTTAATTGACTTTGGTTACTCTCAACTTGAAATACTTATTTTGTTGCATTGTAAAGTTACTTACAGGACATTATTGACTTGGGTCCCTTAAAAAGAGAAAAGAACAATTGGAAGGGACTAGGAAAACTTTTGTTTACTTTTAGGAGAGTGTGGGACTATTTGGAGAAGTAAAAAAATTGACTCTGCGCCCCCTAGAGGACTTACAAATTGTTACAGCAACAAGTGAAGTGTAAAATCTGAGAACTTTTGTTTGACAGCTTAAGAGTGTGGGAATGACCTTGAATAAAAGATCTTGTTATGGCAGATGGTAAAGAGAAAGGGGATTCACAAGAAACAACCTTGAGATCTGGCAGACAATATAAAATTGATTCTTTCATGCAGAGAAGGGCTTCTGTATCAGGAGCCTCTGGAACTACAGCTGCCCCAAAGGCAAGAGTGAAAACAATGTCTACAGAAGAATCATTTGCCAAGGTACTGGAGAAGATAAATGATTCTTTGGAGGAACTAAAAAAGCAAGGCGCAGAAACTAAAGCACAAGTTGCTGAAACTAAAATACAAGTTGCTGAAACAAATAAGAAAATTGAAGAAATCTCTGGGAAAATTGATTCAAATACAAAAAGTATAACTGACCTTGGGAACAAAGTGAACTCAAATGCAGAAGCAATTGGGAAATTATTGGAAGAATCATCTACAACAAGAAAGATAGCTGAGGAAGCTAAAGAAATCGCAACTGCTGCTGAGGGAAAGTTCCCTCCAGTGTTTAAGAAACTAGATGAGTATGAACTGGCACTTTCTATGCAAGATATGCAACGCAAGGAGAGGAACCTAAGGATCAGACTTGTGCCAGAAAAGGAAGGTGGAAGAATGGCAGATGAAGGTGATAGACTACATGGGCTTGGCAGAAATGACGAGCAGAATCCGAAACCAGGGAAGAGAAACAGCGCAAGAAGAATGGAAAAAATTCAAGGACTATTTAAAGAAATATCACAAAGTTAATGAGAGTTAGAATGATGATGGATTGGAAAGTAAACGGTTACTATTAGTAATGGTTAAGACAAGGAGAATAAGGAAGATTAGCTTAAACTTAAATTAAAATAAGGGAAGATTTGCTGAGTAATTGATAAGAATTTGGAATACAGAAAAGGGAGGCATGAGGAAGTCGGGGAAGGAAGGTATAAGAAATCAGGATATGAAATGGTACATGTTTTTTTTTGTGTTTTTTTTTGTCTTTGTATGTTTATGTATGTTATGTTTATATGGAAAAATTCTTGAATAAAAATATTTTTTTTTTTAAAAAAAGAGAGAACTGCCAGAAGGCCCTTGGTGGTGGACCTCAGGGTCCGGCCAGAACGATGGGGGTGGAGACGCTCCTTCAGGTATACTGGGCCGAGGCCATTTAGGGCTTTAAAGGTCAGCACCAACACTCTGAATTGTGCTTGGAAACGTACTGGGAGCCAATGTAGGTCTTTCAAGACCAGTGTTATGTGGTCTTTGGACAACATGGCATGTCAAGGTTTATGGGTTGTTGCTCCTGCTTGTGCTATGGGAGGAATGAAGCAGCAGGGATGGACTTTGGGGCTTTCAAATTTCAGTGGTGCTCTGTGTGAGCCCAAAATTCAGCACCCCTCACCTTCTGTTCTGCTCAACATCATAGTTGGGACACCCTGTGGTGCCCCTTGGGCTCAGTGCCCAGTGGAGCAGAACTGGTCACGCTGCCCTAAATCTGCCTCTGGAAGCAGGAGCAACCTGGCAGCATACTTTCTCACAGCAAGCCATGGTTTATGGCTTATTGCAACATGTGAACATGGCCTACCAATGCAATCCTACGCATATCTACTCAGAAGTCAGTCATATTGAGTTCAGTGAGGCTGGTTTTCAGGTAAGCATATACAGGATTGCAGCCTATGTCCAGTGCTCATCTTCTGTGCAACACTCTATCACTTTTAATAGGCTTTTTTTCTCTCAAGAGATGTCTCCCAGTGGACTTTGCTAACAGCGGAAATATAAATACATAGGATGACAGTGCACTGCAGACCATCTCCACCGTCAGCTGCAATTTTGCTCAACAGTGGATGAAGATGAATAGCACTATGTGCTTTAAGTCTAGGATTTTGTAGAACTAACTATAGTACTGCATGGCAAAGCAGAAATTTGCAACAACCTGCAAGCAAAGGGAACAGGTAGGCAAGGTCCATAAACAAATCTTACATAACAAACATGCCTTACATAACTATAAATAATTGTGGCAATAACTGAACTGAATCAGCATCTTCAAATGTGGATTGTTCTTTAGAATTTAAGGGACTGACAAGAGAAGCACATCAATATCTTACCATTTGCTAGTCAAGCTTTCTGTATTCATTCCTACCCCCCAACCGTTAGTTGTCTCATCCCCTCCTAAGGGTCATCTAAGCAATCGGGCATAGCTGAAAGTGTGTACATTGCTGGTGGTCCAATATTTTCTTCCCCTGCAACTGATTTTTATCTTAGAGTCAGTAGGGGACCTCTGATTACACATCAGTCCTTTCATGTGACTCTGGATTCTGAGGTATTAACATTTGTAGCATCACTGAAAGCAGCACAAAACTGTGTATCACTAGCAGTCGTTTTAGAACTCCTGTAGTGAAGTCATCAGGATGTAGCAGCCGTAAATAGGCTTAACAAAGCCTCTTCTTCAGTAAATCTTGGGTTGCCTAGCCGACTCTTGTAATTAATGACAGCAATCTGACGCATGAAAAAGGCAATCATACCTAAAAGTTCTGATTCATACTATTCAGGGCTTTGTGGCAGCAATACCAGGGAGCCACTGGTTGTGAAAGAAAATACTTAAGTTTGTCATTTGGCAAAAATTACATTTAGTGCCCTACTTTAGCTATAGCAAATGTTATCATTATACTAAATGTATGCAGAAATACCCGCTTGTGTGGCTTTTTACACCATGCATTCTAGCTGCCAAAAACCATGATGCACAAAGGGGACAGCATAGATTTTTCTATCGCCACCCCCATCCCTGTTTCCAGTCAAGTCTCCTACAAATATTCAGGTTCTATCAAGAGAAGGGTATTCTCTATTGCTTTGGAAGACAGGTCACAATTGTGATGGTTGCCCAGCTGATGTGAAGACATGGCCAGTCTGCAACACCCCCAGTTTATGTCGGCTGTCTCCTCTCCACTTCCCCTTCCTTGGGAAAGAGATACAGCTCAGTGGTAGAGCATTTGCTTTGCATGCAGAACATCTCAGGTTCAACCCACATACATCTGCTGATAGGGCTGGGAGAGACCCGCAAACAAAATCCTGCAGCTGCTACTAGTGAAGGCAATGCTGAACTAGATGGCCCCAATAATCTGACTTGGAATAAGGCACCTTCCACGCTCCCAATGCCCAAGCAAGAAGATCTCTAAGAGATGCAGTTTAATTTTCAGCCTGGGAGGAAGGGTAACTTCCCAGCCACCACTGAGCAAGTTCAGCCTCTTTCTTTTAAGTCTGCTGGGTCAAAGTGTATCTTGTGAAACCACGGGAGGAGAAAGTACCCAATAGTGCAGATGGAACCTGTTTTTTGTGTTTTTTTACAAAGTCATGTGGAGGGAGATTTGGAGAGGCAAGGAATAAATCTGCCCTCCCTCCAAGTTGCAATCCCAGTAACAATCAGTTTCCCACAGCTGTAAGCTAATTCAATAAAAAAACAGATGTTGTTGCATGCAAGACATTAAGCATGACATATACCTCTGACCCTTAAAATGCATTGGTGATACAAGACCAGATATATTTTTGGGCTTAGCAGGCACAGGATCTAATCAGATTTCTAGACAAAATTAGCGAGCCTAGCTGAGCAAGATTTATATTATTAACACAAAAGAAAAGAAAAGAAAAACAACATTTCATGCTTGGGTGACATCTGTTATTGCTGAGGCTTTCCCAATTTATCTTTTGCAATAGGTTACATGTCTTCTCCCTAAACCCTGGTGAGGAGCAGATCCCTTCTGAACTCCAGATGCAAAATATAAGCCACATTCACCTAAACCACGTTTTAGGTCTACATACATGATGTGGAATGAGTCTGAGAAAAGCCTCAGACCTGCATGCTCCTTCCTCAGTCCCCTGTCCTCCCACTTAGCTGAGGACTTTGTGAGTATTCAGCAACACTTTACATTGATTGGCTTGTCATTGGGTATGAATCAGGGTTTATAATCTATCAACCGTGTTTTGAAGTCGGCTTGCTTTTGAAAATGACCAGTGTTTGATATGCAGTTAATTATAGACTATAATCTCTGGTTCACACACACCAAACTGAGATTAGCGGGAAAGTGAAAGTAAACACTGGCAAACTCCTTCTCTTGGCCAGATGGGAGTGTGCAAGCCTGAGGCTTAACTTGGTTTCATGACATACATGTGGCTGCTTTGAACCAGAGGTTCAAAAAGCAGTGCAGGGCTGCATGAAAGCTGCTTTGCAAACATCCCCATCTTCCTCTTTGAACCTCTGGTTGCAATCAATGAGAAGGAAATAGGTTGGTGTAAAAAATGGGTTTATCCCTCATTTGAGGGGGGAGGTGTTAGGGGAATGGAAGCATCCATCACTTTTCCTAATGCCCCCCCCCCACCTTTTTGCCCTTTTTGTGGACAGGCACCGGCTACAGATCTTTTCACAGCTTCATGGAGGAGTCATAGAAGGTCAAACCTCCTTCTCTGGAAGCATGTCTCAGGAAGGGAGACACAATGAATATATGGTGCTCCAAACACCCTCCCAGGGACCATAGGATTGCAGCCTAAATCTTTATTTCTTACTAATGGAAACAGGTTGACCACACCTATCACCCATTCCCACCACCCTTCTGAGCAATACCCCTCCCCACCCTCTCACTATATATAAGGGTCTGGTAACTTCTGTTGCAGTGTATCTGAAGAAGAGTGCATCCACACAAAAGCTCATACCAATAACAAACTTAGTTGGTCTCTAAGGTGCTACTGGAAGGAATTATTTTTTTTACAATGGAAACTGAAATAGTGATAGTTCACTGATGGACAAATTTCAAGACATAGCACGACGAAGCTGTTAGCTGTCAGTGTGTAGAGCAGGGGTCAGCAAGGTTTACCTCACCTGGGCCGGTTCACTCCCGTGGAAATCGCTCCATGGGCCGGATCATGTCTGCGCAGACATGATTTCCAGCACCGAGGAAGTGAGTCCCTGCTTCGTGCTGTGCTGGTTTAGCGCAGCACATGGGGACCCACCGAGCAGAGGCAGCTCATGAGCTGTTTAAATAACCCCCGTGGGCTGCTTGTGGCCCATGGGCCACAGGTTGCCAACCCCTGGTCAGGATAGGTTGTTTAATTTCATCCCTTGTAAATGAATCAAAGCCTATTTTATGAGACATATTGACTGTATAACAAAATCAGTGTTCTTAATACGCTGATTTGTGGGGACAGATATCTGTAGAGCAAGTAATGTACATTTTGGGATGATACCTTCTAAATATTCCTCCACCATGGCTGAGATTATTGCAAGGCCTTAGTAAGCATAGACATTTAAAGAAAGTGAAAGCATCCTTTCATTCAACATGTGGTTTCTTTCCAGCCATAGGCTATGTACACCTTCGCAGTTTAAAATGCAGGAAGGTCATTATGCACCCCACCCCCATTTCAAGTAGTATTTGCAGGTTGTTGTACACATCAGAGAGGGACTGGGGATGTCAGCACCCAGTGTGCATTATCTGTTGGGTCTTCCTGCCCCTGCAATACTCTCCCCTCACCTCCAGTTCCTATTTCTTAAGCTGTCATCCATGCATGTGCAATGGCTACCTCAAATGTACATACATCAGCTTAACTCCAAAGTAGATGTGCCCTAAAATTTCCTTTAGGATTTAAGCTGTTTTAAGAGAAAATGCACCTAGGAACAGTTTTTCTCCATAAATTACAGAAGAACTCTGTATTGTGGGTAGCATCACATGTACACAGATTCAAAAGCCAGTGGCAGAAGTGCACTGGAGCCAGAGTAAACGGTAATGTGTGCACAGACTTATTTCAAACCCCTTGCCATTTTCTTGTGGTAGGAGTGAAGGAGTTTCGAAAAATCAAGATCTTCTCATGGTGTAACAGTCACTCAGCAGTCGTAACTAATCAAGAGTTGATAACCTGAGCATACTTTAGCGCAGCTATGCAATCACTTAAGAGGTTCATCTGTTTCCTCATTGTGAGCTCATTTTTTCTGTTTCTGGTACAGTAGACATACAAGACTAGTCAGAGGGATCATGTTAGGTACTTGGCATAAATATCAATCTATTTCTTCAGAATTCAGCAATAACTGGTTAAACATATAATTATATGCTCTTTAGGCTGCTGCCTTATACCTAATTACCTAGAAGGAAACATAATTGAACTCAATTACACTTACTTCTGAGTAGACATATGTAGGATTGCACTGTGAAACTGAACTTAATTTTCTTGCTATTAATGGGGGTGTGGAGGTCAGCTGTCACTAAACAATAGCCCATAAGAGCTTTTGTGGGCTATTCACTGTCTTGTCAAAGTCCAGCTAGATAGCTTTTAGTTCATTCAACCGATAGTGAATCACAGTCTAAGTAATTTTCTGCTTTCCTGAATTTTGCACCTGTTACAAAGGACTGCATGTTGGCTGCTGTTCAAAACACTCTTCACAGATGAATATAAATGTAATCGACATTCCTAGTAGTATTACAGAAAGGCAAATCTATACCACATAAAGACAAAGCTGCAATACAGCCTGTCATCAGTTAGAAGCTTTTAGTTGGTCAAATTAAAGGCCTTCATCATGATAGCTACTGCAAATCAAAGACAGCACCAATCTTTTGCAAAAGAGCAACATTCTCTTTAAAATAATTTAAAAACATTGCACATTAAACTACTGTACACTGTGTGTGCTGTTTCTGTTAGCCATCAAAATATTTCTTCATTTAAAAACAGTGTTTCATTCTGTGTACTGTTATTGCCTAGGAACCCTAGTGGTGTTGTTGCTGCTGCTGCTATTGCTTAGATAATAAATAAATCAGAATAGTGGCAGGCAGTCCATAGAGACCAAGGAAGAAAATGGAGGCACTTGCTAATTTTCAGGTACAAATTGCTATTTCCAAAGAGTGTTTGACAACACACTCCTGGGACAGCAACTTTAAGGCTATTTTAGACGACCATCTAATGTTTAGGTGGCTCTAGGCTTTATTGTAATTAAAAATAATGAAGCAGATCAATTTCTCTCTTCCTTCCAAACACCTATAAAACTGATATGAACATGTTAGTGGAATTAAGAAGGGAAAGCATAAATGGTTTTCTAATGAGTAACAGCAATGTTCTGAAGATGTCCACAGTGCCTTCCTTCCTGCCACAGATCACAAAGTGGTAAATCTACAGGGCTGCAATTAATCAGTTAAGTAAGTTGAAGGTTTATTAGCTCATGTTTATTATTTTTCCATGGAAGGATGCTACTGAATAATTAGTCAGAAGATTTTTTTAAAAAATAGAAATTATTATTTGAAAAGTAAGTACTTAAACAAAACTAAAGAAGGCACTTGCCTCTTCTAAGATGGTGCTTACCGTTAATCTATTTCTAAAACTGGACTTTTCCTTTAAAAATTATTGTTTGTTCACAGGGGAAAAATATGCAGGTTTCAAATGATTAATCAAAACTCCTACCTGTGAGAGAGTGCCACTGAACGTAGTGTACATCATTTCCTGGTAGCCATGCATGGCATTGTGCCCATAAATCAAACAAATATTTCTTTAATCAGATAGCAGATTTATAAATTAGCTGACCTCACAAAGTTCTCCTTATGTTATGTGCGATAGAAATTACTACACCAATGCAACATATTTATTAAGAATCTGCTGTGTGCCTTAAGACCCCGATCTCTCTTGTTCGACACAGATGATTGGACCTCACGAGGTTCCTGAGTTATTACAAACGTTCATTTTTTTTATGGAGGCAGTAAGTCTCTGGACACATGCCGCTGACTCTTATGGAAACTTCATAGAACGATTTTCACTTATTTGCATAATACAGCATAATGTGCAGTGGCTCGTGCACATTGTGAGTCTCCCTATTAATAAATACGGCCAGCAATTCATTACCATACCTCTCTGATAGCTGTACAAAACTCACTCTGCAGTACTTTTTTAAGTGACTGCAGCTTGTGTCCTGGTACTTCTCCAGCTTCTTGTAGTTTCTCCAGCAGTTCAATTGCTCTGGCAACATCTGAACAGATAAAAATAAGGCAAAAGGTCAGGGAAGGACGCATTTTGACTTGTATTACTGCTGTTCCAGCTACACCAAGGAGCATATGCTGTAATTTTCAAATTGGACAGTGCGATTTTGCCACCCCACATTCCCCCCCCCCGGCTGTTCAAGTTCAGTTCTGCATTTTCACTGACTTTAAAAAAATATGACTATTGCTTTAGGCTGCAATCCTAGGCAGCCATATATGCAGGCATTGGAAAAGAGCAAATATTGCCTGAGGGGTTTTGAAAGTTTTTCCTACAGTCAATCATCTAGTTAATCAGGTAAGCCCACTTGGGCAAATCTTACAACACAACGCACAAGCTGACACAATGCACCAAGCTCCTACATGCTTGACATACACCTCTCCCTCATTTTCGCAGTCTTAGTAAAAAAAAAAAGAGGGGGGGAACCCTCAAACAACAACAAAAGAGCAGTAGAGTATTCAATTGTGGGGACTGGAATACTAGGATAATGGAATGCATTGGATTGTTCAACAGTGGAACATATTACCTCTCAGAAGGTGGTGGGCACTCCATTGCTGGTGGTATTCAAACCACCAGTGGTCCAGTGGCCATCTGTTAAGGGTGCTGTAGTTGCATCCTGCTTTTGTACATTTTGCATTGAACTGGGGTTGGACTAGATCAGGATTTCCCAAACTTGGGCCTCCAGCTGTTTTTGGATTACAGTTCCCTTCACCCCTGACCACTGGTCCTGCTAGCAAGGGATTATGTGCTTTGAAAACAGCTGGAGACCCAGGTTTGGGAAAGAGTGGATCAAATGACCTCCTAACTCCCATGGCAGACCTGGTCATTTTGTTATTCCTAGGTTGGTTTGGATACCTTTCAAGGCTATTAGCATTAATAATGGTCCTCTTTGATCCTAATGCAGAGCACTAGGCTGAATGCAAGCATCTCATCACCTAATGCATGGTCCACAGATGGCTTAACTTCGGGAACACTAATGGAGAGAAGAGATGATGGCTCTGACCCAGTTCCTCACTCATTCTGGTGACAAGACCTGCCAAAGCAGATCAACCTTCTGTCCGCTGCCCAGAGGGACAGAAATGCAATGACCACAATAATGGGATGAAGAGCTGTTTATCAGCAGGTGCCCCATGTTTGCATGATAAAAAGTTGCTTGCTGGCATGCTTGCTGCCTCCTTGTCTTGCTATTTTGTGAGCTGCGTGTATAATGTGAAGGTCTGGTCCTGATTTATTAATTTTGATTGACTGATGGAATAAGGGAAAACTACAGCTTTACAGACAGTATCATTTTCTCCTGTTTGGTCTAGAGATGTGAAGGCTTGAGGGGAAAAACAGGTGGGACCCAGTTTTGCTCCATTTCCCCCCTTATTTATTTCTTTAAAAATTGGGGGGAAATGGAAAAAATGGGTGAGAGGACCCCTCCCCCCTCCCCATATTTTTCTGTGGGTTTTCCCCCAAGCCTTCCTATTTCTAGTAATGTATAACATAATGTCTGTGCTATAACCAGAGTTCTGCAATGGATAATTTAGCAAATATGAATGTATACAATGCTAACATTTGAGTTCTTACATAAACACACCGTAACTTGATTTGAGAGTCATACAGTTCAGATAAGATGTGATAATAATAATACTTTTTTTTTTAATGGTAGCGCAAAATAGTTGAACACCTCAGTTGCCTTCTACTGAGCCAGACCACTGATCCAAGTAGAACAGGGCGCTCTCTGCTCTGACTGGCAACAGCTCTCCACTGGTCAGGCAGTGGTTTGTCTCAGTCTTACTATCAGCAGAAATGAGCACATGTATTTACCAGGAAGACATAGAGCCAATTCATGTATGCCTTTCGGTGTGGCAGGAGGTTTGTATAGCATCCAGGCTACACAACAAATCCACGCCAGAACACACATTATGCTAAAACCTGGGAATAGCTGTAATGAAGTGTTAAAACAAGTGCTGTGCCAAAAATCTCTCCTATCCCCCCCCCCATTTCCCATCTATTTTTGATGAGAAAAATTGTAACCAAAAATTTTGAAATAGGAATAAGATTTTTGTGAAATTCTCATGGGTGGGGAGGTACAGTCTCATGGGGTTTTGTTGTGATTACTGGCTGCTAAGGTGGCCATGGGCTACCTTTGAACGCCCTTTCTTTTGTTCCAAAAATAATCTCTCCAGCCTTCCTGGGTGTCCATTTTTCCTGGAAATCCCATGATGCCTTCAGCTGAGCTTCCATGTAAGCACAGGGAGGTGGGAGAGCTACCTATTATGAACCCAACAGCTGTTGTTTTTTACATGAAGTCTTTTTATGTTTTTTTAAAAAAAGTGTAGATTTAAAAATAAAATCAGTGACTGTCAATCTGAGATGCTTGGAAGCCAGCCTCCTTAACTTCCTGTGCCTCAGTTAAAGCTCAGAATAAGGCATAGTGAAGTAAATTCTCCTATGGGTTTTTTTCTTCCAGATCAAGATATGCATGCAGCCCAGAAGGTTCAAGAGCACTGGATGAATGTTTAATCTTTATTTTAATGTTTAATCCCCATGCAATGATAAGGTAAGCTCAACCCTGCATTCACTGAATTTTTAAAGAAAAGTGCCACGAGAAAGAGCCAGGCAAATAGAAACATCTTTTGCACTGAAATAAAACTTTCCAGTTACTGGTGAACAGGGTTCAGAACAACACTAATTAAAACCAACAGTCCCTCTTTACAAATATGGAAATCAACTCGCATTGAACAAGACAGAGATTCCTGGCTGCTCTACAGAGTGTGATATAATGAGGATTAAATGTTGATAAGACTATGGGTTTGCTGGGTTGAGAAATTATGCAATCAATCTCCTTTATTGACATAAAAAGTGCATGGATATGTATGGATCAGAATACAACACAGTTAACGAAACATAGTAGGAGATACTTTAGGATAAAACTATCAGGACATCATGAGGTACAAAGATGGCTCTTAGGACCTACAGTGATGTAATTTCATAGCGTCACTCAAATATCTTGCCACATTCTCCACAATATCAGTGCTACAATCGTTCAGCAGATAAGAAACTCTGGAAGAGTCTGTGAGATAAATCTCCTCTTCAGTAAGGGGGTCAAATACTTATCATATATTCCTGCATAAAATAGGCAATTAAACAAAATGTGTGTGATGGATTCGACCTGTTTTGTGCCACAAGGGCAGTATCTTTGAGAGTATGGGATTTTCGAGAATCTACCTTGCTGAAGGTACACTTGCTGAAAGTCTTTGAGCCAAAGCTGAACTACAGTGACCACAATGTGATCAAATGGGTGAGGTACATTGGTACGAGTGGAATCTATGAGACAAGATGCTAGCCCTGAGCAGCCAGTTGGCTCCATCTCCCCTAGTCTCCCTTCATTTCAAAGTACAATTGAAAAGCATCTCTCTGGCCCCTACTCTGTACACAGGCTGGAAGCTAGACTCCTGTGGCTTCTCTGGAAAAAGAACACTGGTGTCTGCTCTGGTTTCAGTCACTCTTGGAGTTTGCAGCTGGCGTTGGGCAGCCAGAGAGCCCCCTGCCCCAGCTCACCTCTTGCTTCTGTCCCAGGGTATAAAAAGGCCAGTCTAACCATTACCCAGGGAGCATCCACCACCATGTGATAAAACCCTCCTCTTCTGTTGGTGTCACCACTTGCAACATATCCTAGTATTTTTGGAAGTTCTTGTGCATATGTACTTGCTGGGCAAACCTTGAGCTGACTCTGTCTCCTGTGCTTGCTATTGCTGTTGTGATTGGTTGGGGGCTCACACTCCCCCCCCCCTCTTTGTTGTGCGGAGTCCTTAATATGGAGCCCTGCTCTGGGAAGGTCTGTGACCAAAAAGGCTGGCATCTGCTCCTTGTTGGGCTGGGGTGGGTGGGCACAGCACAACATTTGAAAGCTTTGGAGTCCTGTTAATGGCTGGCAAGGCCAGCACCTCCCCCTCCCCCACCCCAGTCAGAACTACAACCTCCTGCAAAAAGTAAACCCAGCAGGCACACGAGGACAGATCAACTTGTCTTTAAAAATCTACAGGTTTTGTCCTCTTAATTTGAAATTGGCCAGTAAGTAATTCCTTGCCTCCATTCTCTGCCCCCAGCTTGCAATTGCAGTTCACCCCAGGGGATCAAAGACAACTTGTCTGAGTCACCATGGCCACTGCTCTAATAAACAAGACTTAGACAATCAACATTATAGTTTGCTTTTATTCCATACAATGAAATGGCCAGAGCTTTTTAATACTTTTTCTACAGAATTACTGCTTGCATAAACTGAGTAAAAAAATCCATAAATTCATGTCTGTACTTGAATAAAAATATTCATGGCTTAAAAGCAAGCAAATAACCAATGAAAAGGGGGAAAATAGGAAATAAAATGGAAAAATTAAGAATTATAGTATGAAAACCATATCCCAGCTTGTGGGTTGCGATTATAGGATTCTGTCATTATCCTGTTTTGAATGCTCATATCCAGGGATCATCTTATACTCTATTCAGGTCTCTCTCTTTATTCTTTATCTCTATGTTTCGACATATCCAGCCCATTCACAAGTTATTTGCATTTAGACAGAGGAAGAAAATGAGGTTGAGCTTTGCGAACTTTGTAGTGAAAAGCCTTTCAAATATCTTAGGACAGATTTGAGAGCAAGATGAATCATTGCCGACAAGTTTGCATTATTTTGATGCCATACTCCCATGTATTAATTTCTGGATGGATTTAGAGTAAACCCACCTCAGTCTCCCATTTGCCTTGTTTACAGCTAACAGCTTTGATGAAAGATTAATGGACAACGTAGCGGCATGTGTATCTGTGGCAACAAGAGGAACTGTACGTTCTATGTATCAAAGGGACATTAATGATGTCTTAATGCAAGTAAGGAAAAGATCAGGTCTGCAATTTGCTGAAAGTAGCAGGCTATATATAGGGTGCTGTCCCAAGCCATCCATAATGCGATATTGGATGTTTCATCTAGATAACTTAAAAGTCGATTCATATATTATTACTGAAGGAACATATGCAATCTGCCTCTATTCCACCTGCATTAGCCTCTCTCCCTCCTTTCAGCAACCAATGCAGACAACAACTGCAAAGCTATTCAACAGCCTCTCCTGGCACAGAAGGATCCCTTGGTACCTTCATCACAGCCCTCATCTAACTGCTGGTAAAAGTCTATCTCCAACCTCGGAAGCATAATATCACCTTAGGGAGCAAGCCTACATATGAGGCTGTTAAGATTCAGGTAGTAATCCTTTCTCTTTGCCTCCTCTTCCCCCCGCCCCACCCCGCTCACCACTGTTTCATGTCCTTTTGGGTGTTGCAGTTCTGAGATTATTACTTTGCTCCCACATTAACTGCCTTCAGATTTGCCTGAAAAACTGGCCTACTTAATTGTTCTCCTGAAAGGTCTCAATATATTTCATACTAGGTTCAGCCAACTACCAAACAAACACTCGACGGACGTTTTCAAATCAGTAGTGCCCATATGTACATTTTAGGATACTAAATTTTGCCTCTCATAATGAATTCATCATGTATTGGCACTTAATGAATTTACTGGCAGTGGCTGGTGGCTAATTATATGTTTCACTTCTCTCCTTTCACTCTGCTATGCCTCTCTCCATTCTCAGTTTCTCCCTTACTATGCTCCACCATTCAGCCTTACCCACTATGTGCCACATGATCTTTTGCCTCCCAAATCCCTTAAACCCTGGAACATCTGCAATTCAATCTCCTGGTTAGTTGCACTGCAGCACGTTCCTTGTTCTGCCAGCACAGCTCCATGCAAGCTAAACAGCAATGCCTGTGAGATTAAACTATAAAGTGATTAAAATTTTTCATTATTTCGGAAATGTATTCTACCCAACAGAGAAGTTCTGCAAGACAGTTTTGCAGGTAGAGAAGACATATGCTGGCAGAAATTAAAGAAAGTAATTCCTGTGTTTGAGATTCAAGTAATCTACCTCCATTAAATTAGCATTCAGGGATTTACAGCAGTGGGGGGGGGAAAGGCTTTTTAGGTTTGAATTGCTTTATGATGTTTTGTATAGGATTTGTATCTAATTGTCACTCTTGCGTTCATGAAAAAATAAGGCATGATTTTATCTTGCTATAGTACAAGAAAAGGGAATCTTCTTTAGTGACTGGTAATATTTTACACTGTCTGCACTCCTATACTCAAATTAGCAGAGGACAGAGTTGCAACTAAGAGAGAAATTCTATGCATTATCTGGCTGCCCCAAAGTTAGCCCCATTGATTTCAATGGGATTTGCTCTGGCACAGGCAATTGAGACTGCAATCTTGTACATGCTTACCTGGTAGTAGCTACAGGTTGCAATGGCAGAGTGACTGTGTTTCAGCCAGTGTAATTATTACGATGGCCACTGAAAAGCCAAGAAATGGGTGGATCTGAGGGCAGGACTGGAAGAGTGACCCCCTTTCTCCAGATCAAGACAAAATCCTGCCACTCCCGCCAGTGTAAAGCCATGATAGCAAAACAGCTATCATTCATTCAATGGTAATCAGAAAAATCAAAGCAGTTTATTCAAGAGATGACATAGCTAAGTATACTGTTTTGCATAAAGGAGGTCCCTGTTGCCACAATCCTCAAATGCAGATACTACCCCACTGTACACTGGGAAGCCCTACAGGGAGCACATTGGTAAATACGAGGGATTCTTCTCCAACTGCTGACCAAACCACCACCCCTGGTATTTATGTCTGTGCAAGAACAGAACCAGGAATCAAGCAGCACTGGAGGCAGAGCTGTTTTCAACTCCTCTGTTGCATGATTTAGTAAATGGCAACATATTTACCCCTGTCCTGTGAATTTCCCTATGCAGGCATCAGTTGGAATGAAGGATAAATGCACACCCAGTGGGAGAGTGGAGAACTGGGCTGAAGCATGAAGAATGGGAAGGAGAGCACCTTGGTGCCAGAACCTTTTCTCAGTTGCTCACTGTCTCCTCTCTATTCTGTGCCATGTGGACCAGCGGTATATCTGGTATTTTTGCAGGACTCCAGTACTTGTAAGATACTGGACGGACACCTGTGTAGCAGAAGCAGTCATATCCAATATGTGGCTGCACTTTTTACTCTGTTATTGCGATGAGGAATCCGTGGCTGCTCCCTCATACATTGTTGGATTCCAACACCCATCAGTTCCAACCAGCATGGCCAATCATTAGGGATGATGGGAATTGTAGTCCAACAACGTCCAGAGGACCAGAAGTTCCCCAGCCCTGCCACTTTAATGCTGAAAAGAAAGCAATTTTGGTTCCCCTCCACATCAGCATTTAGTAGGCATTTTTTCTGAGGTGAAGGCTTGCCAAAGTTGTCACCCTTACTACTAATGCAGCTAATGTTGTTGTTTTTTATACTTCGTATGAATGGCTAGTATAAATCTAAGAAGCACGCCTCTACCTTCTTGCTATATCCTTGCTGTTTGTCTGGGAACTACTATTTACCCTAAGTAGCACTGTATGTTGCAATGTCAAAACTGTGAGTAGTAGCATGGCAACACTAGGGCCTGTTTATGCATTTCTGTAAACATGCAGATCATCACTGCTACTAAATGTTATTTAATGTCATTTTCATTTGCAAAATTCAAAACATTGGAAAGTTCAGACTGTTTTAGTAAAACATCAGTATTAATTAAATTTTGACTCACCTATACAGCTATCATGTTGAAGTTTATTAATAGTGAGAGTTTTCAAGTATGTTCTCAGATTTATGTAACTGGTGATACTACCTCCCACCTCCAAACAATATTTTCATTGTTTTATGTATAACTTGCCTTGCCAACTGGGACCCCAAGCAAGGGCATTTCTGTACCTTTTCTATACACTCTTATGCAAGTTCCACCTGCAACCTACACGTAAAAAAGACAGAAGTGTAATTACATCTAACTTTAGTTTGCTAGCCTTTAAAAATAAATAAGGGTCATGGTTGTGTGATACTTTCCTTTGAAAAGCTGTGCTTCCTAATGGATTGCCATCTGTTCAGCCTTTTGCCAGGAAATATTTATCCTGCTTAATGTGGTCACCACAGAGGTGGAGCTGCAGATTACACACTGAGCTTCTAAAAAGAAGAAAACACACATTCTTCCTCCTAACCAATGCTCTCCCTTTTCTTTATCTAACACTTTATCTAAGCTTTCCTTTGTTTGATTTGTGTGCCATAAACCACACATTTCAGAAATCAATTTTAAGCAATGTAATTGTGGACATCATATTATAAATTCCTCTGCTCTTCATCAGAATCCAACAAAGTAGAGACTGTCTAAATTTTAAATGGAGACTGAACATATCTGTTTTACATTGAATGTACAGCAGGAACCTCTCTGCCTTGTTTTTAAGAGCCTGTTGTAATCCTCTACAGAGCATACAATTATAATGAAGACACTGGCTTTAATCATTCCCAAATCAAGTACAAGACTTTAAAATTCTTTAGGAAGCTTAATCCATACAGATCAAGATTTAAAAAAATGAAATGCTTTAAAGACTCAAACCATGTGGATGGAATTTATTTGATTTAATTCAGTAGAATGCACAAATAAGTAGTGTTAAACAGCAAATAAGAAAGCAAATTATTATTCTTACCTGTTTCAAGTAAGCACAGTGCCCCTATATTTCAAGTAAGCACAATAGGCCAAATGCCTATTAGGAACTATGCCAATCTTTTAAAGTATTTAAAAGATTTTATCATTTAACCATTTTTTTTATCCCCAGTGTAACAGTAGGTTTGCAATACAAAACTTCATTTATTTTGTTAAGTTTTAAAAATAAATACAACTTCAGTAATTCTGCCTTGTAACTTAATTATAGCAGTGAAGAGTGCAACAGTATTCCTCAGTTGCAGCATTAAGGATGACAGTGATAATGTAACAGATACTAAATGGGAAAAGTGTGATATAGTGGTTATTAGACTGGAAGGATATTTAAATCCCCACTCAGTCATTAAGCTCAGTGAGTGAGCTTGGGCCAGTCACTATCTCTCAGTTTAGCCTACCTTACAGGGTTATTCTCAATACAATGAAGAATAATAATATTCTTCTTTGAAGGAAAGGTGGGGGAGAAATTTGACTAACAACCAGACAATTAGCTGTCTTTAGTGATATACCATGCTCCCAGTACAAATAGCAGTAGTATCAAATTAGAAGCCTACAGGGAAGGAATGAAGTGGCTAGTTTAACTAAATTAAACCAAGGTAACAAATTCCCCCTTATATGAAATTCTTAAAGGTATAGTCTTTCTAAGGCTATAGATCTGGCAGCCCTATCTCCACAATAGTCTCCAGTCCCAAATAGTTTCTAGTCCCCAATACTTCCCCCCACCCCAGGGCTGTCTCCTCTACCTGCCCTTTCCTTGACTCTGGGCTCTCCGCTCCTCAGTTTCCATATCTTGGGGGTCTTCTGCAAGCGAGTTTTCCATTTCTCGGTACAGGGTTGGGGAACCTGTGGCCCTCCAGGTATTACTGGAATTCAACTCCTATCTTCCCCAGCTAAAGTGATCATCAGGGATTGAAGGGAGTTGTAGCACACCAACATCAGGCGGGCTTCAGATTCCTGTCCCCTGCTTTTTGGCATGCTCTTCCTTTCCTAAGGTCTCTATTAGGGTTTATTTTCAGCCAAACTGCCAGCTTTCTCTTTTCTCACAGGAACCAGACTGCAAACATTCTGACAGTTTGGGAAAGGGTTTAGCTATTCCATGGCACCACACCAGCTCAGCCAATTGGCACCAGAAGCTTCACCATAGCAGCGCAATGCAATACAGACTGGGATCAGAAGCACAAGAGCTTTCAAATCAGCTTTGATTCTGGTTCTGTACACGTGCAAGCCTTTTCTCACCCTGCGAGAGCTTATTTTTCTAGCAGATGCTTGATGGAGGACGTGACGATGGGCGAAAAGAGCCACCGAAAAGTAATCCACAGTTCCTCTACCACTGCTGTGGATACATCAGTACACTGCAAGGAGAAATCAGCTCCCGGCCATGCTATGCAGCGAAATAAGTAAACAGCAATGAAGACTGATTACTCCAAACCACATTAGTAATCCTTGTGCGGCCAAACTGTGACAAATGAGTAGCTTCCCCCTCCCAATGCATTTCCAATGCATGCTTACGTGTGGAGTTGCGAATCTCCTCCACACCGATTGCTGTTCTGGACTGTGGGCTTTTGCATTTCTTTCTGGCGACAGGGCTCTTCCTAAGAAACCTGCCATTTTGGTGCAGGTAGGTACACCCGCGAGTCCCTGATCTCCAGGCAACGGGATCCTGGTGACCTGGGGCAATCCGGCTCCCCAGTCTTCCCAAACTGGCGCAGAAGCTCACACAAAGTTTCCCTCTTTTTCATCCTCCCACCCCGAGCCCCATTCGCTCGCTGCCTCGAGTCTCCCTCCGCGCTCCTCGGAAGCCACAGCTGATCCCAGCAGCTCGGCTGCCGGCGCCCTTCTCCCAGCCTCGCGGCTGCCCTTTCCCGTCCGGCAAAAGCCGGACGCTTGACGCCGGCACAGGGTTCAAGAGAGAGGTCACCGCCGGCAGGTCACGGCTCCCTCCTTGGCGCACTTGCCCAACTGCTCTCGGCTCCTTCGGCCAAAAGCGAGGCAGCCTCTCAAGGATGGCTCGGTTCCCAGGACCCTTTCGTGGAAACAGCAGCGGCAGCAGCAGCAGCAATGGGGCTCCAATGGTCCCGGACGGACAAGGCATCCTCGGAGGCCGCCCCCCTCAGCGAGCAAGGCGGGGCGGACCTGAGGCGGCGGCAGTGGCGCGCTTACCTCGGTCCAAAGTGAGCGGCTGGACGGCTGTCAGCGTCGTCGCCATGTCTGCAGCGCCGCCGAGGCTGAAATGACGCTCGGCTCCAGTGTGAGGCGGGAGAGGGTGGCTGGGAGCGGCGAGGGTGGGGCTACGCGAGGAAGAGGGGAGGGGGGCGAAGGGGAGACGCGCGTGGCCGGGAGGGTGGCGCGAGGGCACAGCGGCGAGCGGACGGGCTAGGAGACGCCGCCGAGCGGACGGGGCAGTTGTCAGGCGGGCGGGAAAAGGGGAAGAGCGGCAGGCAGGGGTCACGCCGAGGCCAGCCGCATCCCTGGGCAACAGCGAGGGCGTGAGCGGAGTTTGAGGGGAGACGTGCAAAGACTCACGGGAGCTGGAAGGAGCCTGGACGCGCACAGCCCGCTTCTGCCATTCCCACCTCCCCTTCCAGGTCATGAGGTGGTGGCTTTAAGATTCTGGACCCTCGTCCTAGGGATGGCACCGTTCAGACGACCTGTGTGTGACTTCACTTGGGAGTAGCAGAACTGGCACTTCTTCCCTCCTGCTCCCCGCTCCAAAAAATAAAAATAAAAATCCCATGTTTTAGGACTGTTTCTACATTTCTGGACCTGATAGGATAGTGTGTAACAAACAAACCAAACAAATTTGCCAACCCCGTTTTGAAAGAAAGACTCTATGCGCAGTTTTTCACTTTAAACCCACTTCAATCATAGTAAAGTGGAGGTTTGCTCCTGACTTGCGAATAAGTGCTGGGTTGCTGTAGAAAAGGATGAAGTAAAAATCATAAAATGAGCACCTACAACCCCAGACAATACAATGTTTTTTTTTAAAAAAAATAAGTTTGGAAAGGATGCAATCAGCATCAGTCCCAGGAGACACAGGATGCCAAGCCTACATTTTATCCTAAGACTCAGCCCTAGCTGTACCACTGCCCCTCTGAATAACACATAATGTCAGATACCACAGTGTCCCTCATGCAGGAGCAAACAAGGCACAGCACGGATAACCTGAGATGAACCAAGAAAGTGGGCCACACAAGCTGTGGAGGAAGGAAGAAGGAAAATTAGATACTCCCTGTAGGTGGATACTAGACCATATGTCATGCCGACTAGAAGCAACTTGGAAGGAAGCAAAACCATGTGGATCAAAGAATCCCAGGTGGTTGTCCTTGCCAACAAATCCACCTGTGACACTTCAGCACCAACGGATCAAGTAACTCACATCATGCAGACTGCGGAAAATGCCACATGCAGAGAGCAGTAATGAACACTGCAAAGCAGCATAACCAGTTATGCTTATACAGAACAGAACTAGCCCCAAGAGGACCCAAGTGAATCTACAAAGCAACACTTAGGAGGAAAGCTCTCTCCTCAAACACCAGATGTGATTACATGAGTATAACAAATCCCATTGGATCAGATCTTCATATATACATACCTGCACACAAGTCATGATGTTTTGGCAGCTTTGAGGAAAACCAACAGGGAGCCTTGTGGCACCTTAATCATGAAGGCGTTCTATTATGGCATAAGCTGAAAAGGAAGAGATGGAGAACCAGGTGTGGGTGGGTGGAGAAATCACACACATCTCAGACACACTTTTGCACATACACACATTGAATATAGGTAGATACATTTGTACACAGCCCAGATGCATAGCACAGCAAAGAAAGATGTGCAGTCCCTCTGTGGACATACATACTGTGAGAATCAGATGTAGTGTTAAATTCTAGCAGAACAGCTGCACTACCATTGCTGTCTGTTACGATGTCTTAAAGACTAACACATGTGGCATGAGGCTTCACAGACAAGAGCCTAATTCATCAGCTGCAGATTTGTCTGTTTACAAAGTGATATGGAGTCAGATGTTTACACACAGAAAAAGCACACATTGATATGTGTCTGTGAAGTCAGAGTTAATGGTACACAGATAGAAAGGGCCTCACTGAGTGATTCTCTCCTGATAGGATTCTGCATTAGTAATGACAACAAACTCCCAGAGACATCTTTTTTGGAGGCTAGCTACTCTCTGGTGCTGCCTAAATATATAATTCCTATTATCTTCCACTGACCCTTATAAGAAAATAATTGGAAAGTTTCCTCCTAGGTGCCTCAGAACAGAAGAACTGCTTCACTTGGACACCACTTGTAACCAATGAATTTTTGGTAAGAGAAGTTAATGCTCAGGTGCTTCCTTTTCCAGAACTACAATCCTGCCTGGAAAAATTCACTTCAGCAGAAGAATCATGGATGGCCCAAAACACTGGACACTTACGTAATGGAAAGTCATTTTTTCCCTTCAGATTTGCCTAATACGTTCCATACCATTCTACTGTTTGGGCCCAGTATGAAAATAACTGTTTGGAACAATGTGAGGGATACATTGGAACACTAGAAAGCCCAGTTGGGTCAGCTCAAAGGCCTGTTTAGTCCAGCATCTTGTTTCTCACAGTGGCCTGCCAGATACCTTTGGGAAGCTCACAAGCAGGGCAGTGGCACTCTTCCACTATAATTGCTTCTGATGCTGGAGGTACGACATAACATCATGTCTAAGGGTTTATTCGTGCTTCCTCTTGTCCCACTGCTTTCCCACTCTTTAGCATGCAATCAAAACAAACAGCAATTTAGGTTTTCCTTGGATTGACATTTGTTCTGATCTATCGCTAAATAGCAGGTTTTCCATTGGAAAGGAACAAGGGCAAGGGGGAAACCGCTTGGACCTATGCTTTCCAGGCACAACACAAGCAGAAGTATTTGATGAACCCAACAGTCACCGATAGCCTTAACCTCCATGGAGTTGTCTAAGCTGATGCCCATCATCATACCTTGTGGGAGCAAATTCCAACTATGTGCTGTGCGAAGAAGTACTTCCCTTTGAAGAGAATAACATCTTAATACCTGCCATCAGTGATTGTCATCTTCTGGGGGCATGTACAGCTGTTTAGTTATTATTGTAAAAGTCACCATCTTAATACAGCTCATGCAATTGCTATGAACACTGAGGGTGTTCTAAGAAGGTAGATATTTATCTGTACAGTTTCCATATATTACCAGCTTTAAAGTCAAATGGTCACCATGCAGACTAAGTTAAAGGAGCCACATTGCATTTCTTGGAAACTAATGGGTCTCATTGGGATGGAAGCATGCTTTTTTCGTATTGTGCCATATGTGGACAAATACATCAAAATAAGCTCTTTTCTATAGAAACATAGACTACAGATTATTTATAGTCCAGTCCTATAAATCTGCTTTGATAGGTGCAATGTTGTCAGTGACATGCACCCCAGAAGCTAAAGTGAGATCCTGTGTTTGCCCAGTGGGGCACAGCCAGCCAAATCTGACTTACCTGCCAATAGAACAAAAACACAAACTGGGCTAAAATGATCTGATTCTTCAGCCACCCAAGTGGGCTTTTTAGCATATGGCTAGGGTGCACAGGACCTACCAGTGGGGCTGTACAAGAACACTTCTTTAATTCTATCAGGAAAAAAATAAATCTTAATTGTAGCCACATTGAGGACTGCTGTTGATGGCCACAGAAAGTTCAAATGTATCTGCTTCCACTTGTAAACAAACCACAACTCCAGACTTTGGAGACTGTGGTTTGTTTAAGCTATGATTTAGTCAAAACAAGTCAGGATCAAGTTTTAGATACAGTTTCTATAGTTACTTTGCCATGTTGCTTATTTTTGAACTGGAGCACACATCGGTTCTGTTGCCATTACTGTAATAGCACTCTGTGAAAACCATCTGCTTAAGGCTCTCAAAACGGCACCGCTCTGATTAACTGGAAGTTCACAGTAGAAGTTGTCATATTTGCCTTCAAGCTGACCCACATTCTGTTTCATGCTGGAAAATAAAAATTCTAATGACTGCAGTACTGCTGATGGGTTTACAATCAAAGGCTTCCACCCTGCCCCAGTGGATGTAAACAGTTCTGGGTGAAAGAAGTGTTCAAAACACACTCTTAGTGGTAAATAGTGACAGGGAAGATGATCTCACTGATACTCATCATGTCAGTTATAATCAAATATGCCGGCATCTAGCTCCTACTATGTCTGTCTCTACTGCTGCTTTTAAAGGTCAAAATAATTTAGGAAATTGAGGGTTGAGGGTCAAGCTACATGTCTGCATTTGCTTCTGCAGCACATATGAGAGGATACATGGATTGGGTTCAGTGCCATTATTATGATGTTTCTGTTGTCACATCATCATGATATGTGCATGGCAACCTAGTTGTCAGGTACGATGTTGGCGTTCCTGTAGTTTTCTGTTTTTGCACTCTTTGCTGTTGGAGGAGAATAAGAGCATGGCTAGGTTATGCTGGTGTTAGTAGAAGCATAGAATCAGCATAGATATTATGAAGAAATTTAATTTAGGTTGTGAGTGACAGAGATGAAAATTTATGTGTGTTCAATAATCTCTCAGGGTAAAACTACATGGAGTCCTAAAATGTGAGAATATTTTCTCCAAGGTTTCAATATTATTATTTTACCCAAACCAGGTAGAGGAAGATGCAATATAGATTGGAAGTTTACACAGGGAGATAGAATCATAGAATTGTAGAGTTGGAAGAGACCCCAGGGTCCTCTAGACCAACCCCCTGCAATGCAGGAATCTCAACTAGATCATACATGACAGGTGGCCATCCACTCTCTGCTTGAAAACCTCCAAGGAAGGAGAGTCCACCACTTCTCTTGGGAGTCTGTTCTACTGTTGAACAGCTCTTACTGTCAGAAAGTTCTTCCTGTTGTTTACTTGGAATGTCCTTTTGTGTAACTTGAATCCATTGGTTCGAGTGCTAGCTTCTGGAGCAGGAGAAGCTTGTTCCATCCTCCAGGCAGTTTCAAGATGAAATATCAGTCATCTGGAATCTTTTCTTGTGAGCCGCTTTTCCAAATTTTCCACCCACAGGTTTTCCAGAACAGGGCTATAGAGAAGACATTCCCTCCCTATCAACCATGGAAACAACATTTCTTTGACTCCTGCACTGATATTGCATTAATTTGTAAAGTTCCCCACTTTACCTGAAAACTCCTGTTTTCAAGTTTTCCTCTTAATACACAAGAGATCCTCTACAAACAGTTGCATTTTGATTTCAGCAGTTTGAGTTCTTGCTAGAATGTTGCTTAGTGTCATATAGTGCTACTTAGCTTCATGTTGAGAGAATTCAATGTTACAAGAGAAGTAATTTGAAAAAGGAAAGACTGTCAAACTCCCAAACTGATTTTTTAAAATAAATATTGTAACAGAAGAAGTTGAATAAAATATTCTGATACAATATAGCATCTAAAGAAACTAACTGAAACAAAATTAAATCCCCCTTTGTAATGTAAAGGTTTGTTCTTCCAATGTGTAATAATAATAATAATAATAATAATAATAATAATAATAATAATAATATATTCCTTGGCCCATGTGAGCCCTTTGCATGCCATCAGATTGAGCATCATCTAGCAGAAGGAAATATCTAAGGAATTCAGAATTCATTGAATTTACAAACTGAGATCCAATAGCTTTCTGAATTCACACTTGTTAGAATTCCTGTTTAATAATCCAATCCCTCTCCATATGAGAGAAGCTATATATTAGTGATAGTACTTTACACATACACATACAGTTCCCAGGTTTAGTCCCTTGTACCTCCACCTAAATAAATGCTGGGAAGAAGAACTGAGAAAGACCTGAACCTGATACCCTGGAGACCTGTTACAAGTCACAGCAAACATAGGAACATACCATCTAGCTCAGTACTGGCTACCCTGACTGACAGCAGCTTTCCAGGGTTTCAGACAGGGATCTCTCTTCCAGCCCCACCTGGAGGTGCTAGAGACAGAACGTAGGAAGTCTGCATGCAAAGCAGATGCTCTGTTGCTTTGGACCCCAGTAAGATGGATCCATCAGTAGTCTGACTTGGTACAAGGTAACTTCATATGTTTATGGGATTTCCTCCTGTCACAGAATCTATCTTGAATATGCTATGAAGCATCAAAGGCAAGAGGAAGCATTTATTTTCTCTCCCCCCCCCCCGAAGGTTTCAAAGCAATCTAAAAACAATGTCTAAAAAGCCAATGGAAATGATATTATGGTGACATCTGGGGGACTCATGCGAATTAAGATTCAATTGGTCTCAAACTAGTGATATAAATATATTTGCTATCATTGCAGAGCAGTTTGCAGCTGTTTCTAAAGGGAATTAATTGGTGATCAGTGTAATGTATATAGAATCTCAAAAAAAAAAAGATTATTACAGTTAAAGGTTTTGTTCTAAAACCTGGGAGAGATTATTTTAGTGACATTGTTTTCAAAACTGAAAATTGTTTGTGACTATCTTAGAGAAAAGGCTTCTTTTAAACATATGAATGTGGCTTTGTGGATTGGACCAAGAACAGATTAGAAATATATAACTACAAAGAGCAGATGGTGTGAGAGTTTTATTTGTAGCAAACAGCCTTTTTGATTCTACTGGACCAAAATGAATTTAGGCCAGCAGTATGATTCTTTTAAAGAAGTTTTCTTATAACATTTGAGTCTGTGAAAGCTCCCCTGCTTCACATAAAACAATGGCTTCAAAAGCTTTTGACGTACGTCCACTCCATAACCACATATCTCAAGAGTGGTGTTAAAATTAATGTGCATTGCCTAGGAATCCAGAGGAGGAATTTATTCCAAATTATTACAGATTTAACACAACTATGGACACACACAGAGAGAAGTAAGCCCCACTGAACAAAGTTGAAATTATTTCCAATTAATGCCCATTGGTTTGTGCTGCAAGTCGTCCCAACCTTCTCTCCAGAAGTTTTGCTCAACCATTTCCATCTAGTTGACATTGTCAAGGGATAATTGGAAAAGCGCTTTTGGAGATCAGGTTTGGCAGTGGTGTCAAGCTGCAATAAAAGACTTGTTCAGATTTCAAAAATAGTCATTCAACAGCCAGGCTATTTACCTGTCTCATCGGTCACTGTGACAGTGCTGTCACAAGTCCAATTAACAGGCAGCGTTCCAGCTGTTCCTTCAACTCCATACCCACTACTCATTAACTGACAACTGAAAGTTATCTGTAGTGCAACTTTCAACAAGACATTTCCAACAAATCTTGTCTTCCAGTAAGGTAAGTTTCAACCAGACATTTCTAGCCCCTTAGCCCTTGTTCAAGGCTGCATCCACTCCATCACTATTGCGTTTTGCAAGGAAGCTTACTTCAGCTTCTCAATATGGAGGTCTTGAAAACTTGGAAATATTTTCTTCCTCGTTGCTTCTTATTTTGGCCCAGTCATATAGTAACTTCATAACCCACTGCAGTGTGGTGTAAGAGAACCAGTGTGGTGTAATGGTTAGTGTGTTGCACTATGACCTGAGAGACCAGAGTTCAAATCCCCACTCAGCCATGAAGCTCACTGGGTGACCTTGGACCAATCACTGTCTCTCAGCCTAAGTTACCTCACAGGTTGTTGTGAGGATAAAATGGGGTGGGGAGAACCATCTACATTACTTCAAGCTCCTTGGGGGAGGTGGTATATAAATGCAATGCAATCAATCAATCCATAGAAATTTATCATTAAATTATTCCTCCTGTGTTTATTTATTCATTCAATCATTTACTTTCTGTGGTTATAGATTGCCCTATAATAAAGCCAGGACAGCTTACAATGAGAAATAAAAAGAAATGGAATGATAATGATACATTAAAGTGAAATTGCTCTTTAGCCATAGCATCCGCAGTGTGTATCTTAACTACAGAATAACTTTAGTTATTCAGAGAACAGTATGTATGTATGTGTGTATGTATGTATGTATTTAAAATACTCCATTCAAATAAATGGCTTTTCCATTGCCTGTAATCATGGCAGCATCTAAGCTGATTGCTGCTCTTCTTAAGTGACTGGCACAACAATCTGCTTGGTTGGTTGTGGACAAAATTACACCAATTATCCCATCTCTTATTGTTCTTCACACCTCCTTATTCTTTTTGTTATTCATCTTAAAATGTCATCAGTAGGTCTAATTCCCTCCCCTGCAAATATCCCATCCTACAAGCAGAGATGCCTATTCATACGTATACAATGCTTTGAGCAATCTATCTCCAGTGACTATTTAGCATGCCATTTCAATATCCCTTTTCACAATGGAAGCTTCCATAAGTTAGTGGGGCGACTTACATACAGAAGTGGACAATAGGTGTTGATCAGCAGGCTGTGAGGGGCCTTTCTCATATGCCAGACAGATCAGACTATTAAGCTGTGGGGAATTAGCAGTCCTGAGGTAAACTCATGTGGAAACACACCAGTGAGATCCATATGCTTGGAGGAATGATTTGAGTCTTATGACACCTTGAAGGCTCATGAATGTATGTAGGCATAAGCTTCTCAGAATGGGCCAAAATCCACTTGGTGTCATGCTTCCATCAGAGGAGATGAAGACACTGAACTTTGAAGGCCCAAGGGGGCCTCCTGACTCAGAGTTACCTTAGATATCTCCAGCAGAGCAGGAGAAGCTATGATTTGCCCATCTGCAGCAGAGGACTAGAAGAGATCTGTGGACAGGGTTGCTGACTTACCTGCAACAGCTGTTTCACCTGCAAAATTAGAGAGGGGAATTCCAGTGTCAGGAGGTGCAGAAAGAGGCAGCTATGTGCCAATTAAGTGCATGCCTCAAGGCACAGAAGAATCAGGCTCCTCAGGAGCAGGTAACTGGAATGGCTGGTGTAGCTAGTTGCAGCTGAGCCTGGGTGGGTCCTGGGTGACCCCAGGGTGCAGAAGTTCCCAGTTGCTGACAGGCTCTGAGGATGAGAAGGTTATAAATTCATCTGAGTGAAGAGTTCACTGGGTGTTTTCTGAAGGCACAAGAACCCCTGGGGCTCTGAAGACCCTTCAAATCCATGGTGGGAGGGTGGATGCCCCCATAGCCACCTTCTAATGAACTGTAGATCTTTTGGTTCTAACTGGTTAGCCAGTGATTCACATGCACACAAAGTATCTCCTTCTCACAAACAGCACACTATTTCCTGCTTGAGGTTTACAGGAAGCTAGGCATATATTATGTGCAACTGGCTCTTCTCATGGTTTTCCATTCCTACCTTCTAAGGCAGGTGTTGGGTGTCCTAAATTGGTGCACCCAAAACCCACAAGGCATCCCCGTGCAGGCACATGGTCCACATCAGTGACTGCAACACAAAACCCTTCTAGTTGGTACCTCTTTGGCAACATTACTTTGTACTTTTTCACTGTTTCCTGTTCAGCACTACAGGAAACTGCGGTCTGCATACAGTCTAACCAAACTATAGTTTATTGTCTGCATTGTTAGGAGAATAGAAGGAGAATTGTCAAGATAATGCTGTAAACATTTTCAGTTCTACGTTTCAAGGAGGAGAAACTGAGTACGTTATGAAGAAAGCTTTATTGATATCCTGAACTACCATACTTTGTGGATTAAATGGTTTCAGTTCCTTCCATTTCAAAAATGTATGGATGCCATTTTTTGTCACTATCTCTTTTTGACTGCCTTACTTCTTCCTGGGAAATGATTGAGATTCTTTTTATTGACATGATTCTGTTTATTTCCTCTATTTTAAGTGAAAGGTTGGGAATATACTTTCCCCCATCCCCATATATGTCTCTATCTTTGCATTATGTAAGCATAATTTCTTGCTGCAAGCTCAAAGTTGCACTGCTGGTACTCTAGAAAGTGGGGGTATTAACATCAGTCCCTTGTCATGGTCAGATCACTTGCTGTTGAGATTTAGGCTTTCAGCATATTTTCTACTCTGTGGAGGTGGAAGACCTATTAGGATAGTCTGCCCTCAGAGGCAGATGTATCCAATGGGTTTCCAGACAGCTCTGGGGGATTTTCCAGCTGATAATACTGGTGCTCCTGTCAAAGCCCTGGCTGACTTCTGGAACACCCAAATGGCTTGGGCCATTGACATGATTGCTCCTGAGTGCCGTCTCCCACTTTGTAGAGCCTGTTTGGCTCCCTAGTATACTCCAGAGCTTAGGGCAAAGAAGCAAGCTCGAATGCCAGTGGAGGAAAACTCCACTTGAATGCAATCAAACACCAGTGAGGCCTCATCATCAAGCCTACCTAGCAAAGAAGATATACTTTGCTGCCTCCAGTGCATCTTTATTGTGCTGTCCAGCAGAAATTTTCCTGGTAGTAAAAGGTAAAGGACCCTTGGATGGTTAAGTCCAGGCAAAGGTGACTATGGGGTTGCGGCACTCATCTCGCTTTCAGGCTGAGGGAGCTGGGATTTGTCCAAAGACAGCTTTCCGGGTCATGTGGCAAGCAGGACTAAACTGCTTCTGGTACAACAGAACACCGCGACGAGTGCCAGAACGCACAGAAACGCCGTTTGCCTTCCCACTGCAGTGGTACCTATTTATCTACTTGCACTGGCATGCTTTCTAACTGCTAGGTTGGCAGAAGCTGGGACAGAGCTCATATACCAAAAAGTTTAAGCTATACTTTGGTAAACACACACACACACACACACACACACACACACACACAGCATTAATCAGAGTAGACATACCATTACAGACAGAAAAAATATGCTCAAATCATGAGACACAGTTATGAAACTTCTTCCAGTTTGGTAGCCTTATTCAACTCAGGGCATATGTTGAAGTTAACTGGACTCTATAGAATTGTTTTGTCAGTCAGCCTCCTCCTCTTTTATTCTGTAAATATACATGGCATGCTAACTAGAAGCAGAGCGACAGAAAGCTTATACCATAAATAGACATGAAAAGCATCAGGTTTTCCTTTTTTGGAAGCGCCAAACTCGCTGTCAAGGCTTTATTTCCCATGTTCAGTTTAAAAGACGAAGACATATTTGGGGCATCGTGCAGAGCAGTGATTTTAAAATTTTCTGCCTATGGGGAACCTTTTCCTCATTATCTCATCTACCATGTAACTTCCCTGCATTGCAGAATATGATCTACTTACTTTTATTTATTTAACATATCTCTGTACTCCTTAATATGGAACATCTAAGCAGTACACTGTATCATATAAAACCCCCTGCCCCCAAATAAATAATAAAACAAATATCAGCCTGCATATCAGCCCACTTGGTTAGAGCATGGTGCTGGTAATGCCAAGGTTGCAGGTTTGATTCCCGTATGGGACAACTGCAGATTCCTGCATTGCAGGGGGTTGGACTAGATGATCCTTACCAACTCTATGATTCTATGACATAATACAAACTCAGTTTTACAATAATGATCTGTAATAAATAAAAATAGCTGGAGTCATACTTGTCATGGATGTAAATCACAAAGTGGCTGCCATGGAGGAACGGCATAACACAAAATTAGACAGTGCAATTGTGGTGAAGCTTTGTCCTTAACTATATTTTCATACTTTAATTTCTGCCTGCCATGCAGCCGTTATAGACACAAACTCCAAGTTTTCTCTAGTGCCATCTTAAACCAAATACTGGGCTTACACAAAGAGACTTTCTTCTAATAATAGAATTTGCAGAAAATAACTCCTAAGGACTACCTGATCTAAGATGAACCCACCATAGTAAAGTTGCAAAGGCAAATTAAGGAGATTCAAAGAACTGGAAATAGGACAGAAGCAGGAAAAGTGCAAGAGAGTGGATGGGAAAATAGCAGCTCTTTAGGACTCTAAATATTCCTATCATCTGGTGTCCAAACAACTCACTTATCAATCACTGCTCTGACTTCACTTATTGGCTAAAAACCTGGCAGGCAGGAGCAGCCAAGCTGGCTCATTTCACAGAAATTGCTCACTTCACTTCATTATTTTCTTTCTAGGAGGGCTAGAGACTTATTTAAAAGTATTTAAATAAAAGTTCAGAGTCCGGTGTGCCTGACAGGGGGCATCAATGAAGGCCATCAGGGGATAACAGAGTGCTCAAATCCACTTTAACTGTACAAACTAATTTTCTGGGACGCAGACTCCCTCCTACATAGTAGTGATAGTCTGGAGGCACTCAAAAGGATTTTTTTGTTGTTGCACACATTTGCTTTTCTGTACAGCACAGATTTAGTCTTGGGAAGGCTAATGTGCATTGTCTATCTAAGATTCCATAATTCTAGTGGAGAATAATCCTAGATAAAGCAGCAGCACTCAATAGTCTTCAGCAGTATTTTGTAACTGTATCTAACCTAAGGATGACCCACGTTTTCAATCTTGCGCTTTGGAAACCACCAATGGCATCACTTTTGTCTCTGTGCACATTTGTCAGCTTAAGTAGCATGGAACCCAATGAAGTATGCGTGTGGTTCCTAGTCACTCATCCGTCCAGGCACTGACCAGACCCAGACCTGCTTAGCTTCAGCGAGAATGTGGCTCCATGTGCCTTGAGACTCTGGCCTGCATTAAACAGGATTAATTAACTTCAACATAACCTGCTAAATATTTCAAAAGAGCTATTCTTTTGGAACACATCAGACAAAACTTTTTGGTAACCAGTACATGGTTACTTTCTAAAGACATATTGTAGTATAGGTTTTTTTTAAAAAATTTTTTTGCAGGAAGGAATATGAAAGCGCAACTCCAATGATTTCCCTTAAGAGCTTTGAAGGGTTGCTATGATTAATTGAAAGGAATATGTTCACACTGACTAACAAGTCCCATTCTTCTTCCTGTTCCACATCTGCCCACACTCTTCATACGAATCTCTATGTATGAAGAGAGTCTTAAAAGTATGTACACATTAATAGCAATTCTGACAGCTGCATTGTTTCTTGGAGAAGCAATCATCTTTTCCCCTATTAACTCCAGGCTGAAGGTCTTCGCATTCATTTCAGAGCACAGGTTCAGTTTCCCAAATATAAGCTTCATTAAATTTCCAACAAAACAGTCATTTAAAATCAGACAGAGGGTAGTTGGCTCCATTGTAGTTGTTCATTTAAGCTTACTGTGACTCATTGTGTTACTAGGATTTGGAGACAGAAAAGAAAGCTGGGAGGATCATCAAAAATAAAAGCTTTGGTTTATGTTTTGTGAAATCGGAAGTGGGAAAATCTGGGCATTGCCTTTCCAGTGTGGCACTGTACTTTAGGCTGAGTGGCTACCCATATCTACCATAAGATTCAAATTACTAGTAGGCGAATTGATTCTGTTAACTATACATGGGATCAAAACTCCAGACTAAAGAGTTAGTTTAACAGGCAGCATAGTAGGGCTATGAATGGATTATAGAGATTCGCTGTTTAAATGGATGGATTAATCAGCTATGATAGATGCTGTAGTATCTCAGTACATGCAGACGTTTGAGGATATTTCATGGTGGAAACAGTTTCATTTAATTAAAGAAACCAGAAGACATAATAATTGCTTATACAAATCATATTATATGCAAATCATTTCAGAAGATTAGCATATTTTGCCACAGTGTCTCTACGTTAAACGCTCTTCATCTATAGCCAACAGATTATTTACAGTGCAATCCTATGTATATCTGCTCAGAAATAAGCAGTATTTTAATTGGGACTCACTGCCAGGTAAGTGTATACAGTGGACACTCAGGTTGCGAATGTGATCCATGCGGGATGCACATTCGCAACCCGCAGCGTTTGCAACCCACATCTGCCCATGTGCTGGTTGCGATTCGGCACTGCTGTGCATGCGTGATTGCCAAAACCCAGAAGTAACCCGTTCCCGCTACTTCCGGGTTTCAGCGGTCCGTAACCTGAAAAAACGCAACCTGAAGCGTCTGTAACCCAAGGTATGACTGCATATGATTGCAGCCTTGCAGCACAATTCTATACAACACCACTCCATCAGAAGTGTGGCCCATTGAATTCAGTGGGGCTTACTCTTTGGCAAGTAGGTATCAGATTGCAATCTTAATGATGCAATTTATATCCTGTTTATATTTATATTTATATCTATATTTATATCCTGGAGGTTTTTAAGCAGAGAGTGGATGGTCACCTGTCATGCATGATCTAGTTGTGATTCCTGCATTACAGGGGGTTGGACTAGATGAACCATGGGGCCCATTCCAGCTCTACAATTCTATGATTCTATGAATTAAACAAGAATAAAGTGCATTAAATGTCTGCTTTTGTTCAGCTGGGCTCATTTCTGAGACTTACACAAGTGTATTAATACTGGTGCTTGCAAAACCATTTCATTCTGCTTGCAGCACCTCAAAGGATGCAATTTCTTCTTTCCATCTTTAAATTGGGTCTGCAGTTGTTCAGAAAAAAGGTATTCATAAAGCACATTCGAATGAAGGCTACATAAAAACCCCCATTTTAATTACAATCATACTTTGATTTCTGCTTCTGTCTCTGGATGTTTGTGGCTTGTTTTGGTTCAACCTCTGGGTCAGTGCCAGCTTACTAAAATTATATTTTCTCTGTGTTTTGCTTTGAAGTAACCCCAGGTGAATAATGTTTTCTGCATTACCTCAGAAGCGGCGGTATGGTAATTTTTGTTTGGGGAAGAGGCTACAAGTCACTTTCAAATGTTAACTTGCTTTTGAGATAATCATATATTGAGTGGGAGCCACCTGTGGAATCCATACTCTGTCTTCCTACTAACATGATTACTACTAACATGATTATAATAGAGCCAGTCCAGTCTACTAAATAAGAAGATGAAAGCATTAATCTTCTTGCCTCTTGGGTATACCTATGTGGCTTGAAATGATAGACAAGGAAAATAATAATATATTATTGTTCTGTGGTATACTTCAGAATGCCGAGGCTTTTCACTTTTATACTCTGTCAGCAAGCTGATGAAACTCAGTTCTGTTTCTTCTTTTCCAGATGGGGCTCTGAGGTCTCAAAATCCATGCCAGCCCTCAGCGGTGGAGTAGATGGAGGTGAATATTTTCAAACTCAATCCAGATGCAGAGTTGATTATAGTGATAAGTCAGTGGGCTTGTTGGCTTGTGCGTAGTCAGGCATGATGGGACTTGCAGCTCAAGTACAGTATTTTTCCGAGTATAAGACTAGGTTATTTTATTAAAATATTATGCTAAAAACTTGGGGTCGTCTTATACATAGACAGTGGAGAAATGGGATGGGTGATTGGTGGCTGCCATGAGCCAGATATTGTCTGTGGCGTTTTTGCGGGTGCTTGGTGGATGCGGCAAGGTCCGCTGGCTATTGGCTGCTGCAGCAATTGGGCGGGCGATTGGTGCTTGCTTTCAGCGAGCGTGCAGACGATTGGTGGCTTTGCCGATGTGCGATTGGCTCTATTTAGAGTCCCCAAAAATAGGGGCCGTCTTATACATGGGGGCGTCTTATACACAGAAAAATACGGTATATCTACGTAGAAGGCACCGCTTTGGCAATTGCTGCCAGAGTGTGACTATAGCTCAGCTGCACTCCTCTCAGCAATGAAAAAGCATAAAAAGGAGAGAGGCGTAAGAGTGCTCACATCTAGAAGAGTTGTGAGGTGTGTGCTTTGAATCCCATGAGCAGGCTCAAGGCAAGCATAACTCTTGTCAGAAGGAGGATCTGTGAATTGCTGCCTTACCTTTCCCCCCTCCCCAAAGCCCAGAGATATAGCTTGGGTTAGGGAAGGTGGCAGCAGTGAGTGCTCTGAATCCAAAAAGTGGAATGGCAGCCATCATAGCTATTTAAATAGTGGCTCCCAGCTAGTAACCTAGCAACAACATTTTGAACCAATTCTGAGAAGCCTTCAAAGGCCGCCCTTCGTACAGCACATTGAGCAGTCTAATCTAGAGGTTACCAAAGCACATACATATCTGCGGCCAGACTGTTTGTCCACGATGGCAAGTAGCTGGTGGAAGGTGTTGCATGCCACAGATTCCTCTCCAGCCACCACCAGTGTCAGTGCTACAGTTAAAACTACAATTTGTTTTAACAAAGTATGCACAAAAATCAATGGAGCGCTGTTCATGGAAACTGTTCAGGCTGAAATAAGTCCTCCAATCCCTGCTGTCAAGTCTGCTCCTGTAGCAATTAAATATTTTGGTAGTTTCATTAATGGACTATGCAAGGTGCAAAAAAGAATGGTTTCCTAATTCAGTCAAGGAATCCAAGACCTGCTTGCATTTACATGTAATTACACCAGTGTCAGTAGGCAGCTGCTGGTGGTTTGGTGTCTCCTACTCCATATCTGCTTCAACATCTGATAACATCCACTGATGTTGATAACTAATCTTGTTCTAGCAACAAACTTCTTTTTCTTTCTGCTATTTCTTAATCATCTGCTATCCTGGTTCACTTAATTCAGCAACCAGAACCACCATATCGCCATTCCATTTAATATATGAGTGTACAAGGACACCAACTGTATGGCAACAATTGAAAGGGCTGCTAGGAGATCATCATTAATTAACCTGATCAAGTTTAAGCACACAAGATTTTTGTAATTGGTTTGCACTGACTAGTCAATGAAGCATAAACCTACGCTTGATGGAATAATCTGTTCTTGAAAGCTTGCTCCCTTTTTACATATACAGTCGTACCTTTGAAGTCAAACGGAATCCGCTCCAGAAGTCCGTTCAACTTCCAAAACATTTGGAAACCAATCAGAAGCCGCGGAAGCCTCAACGGACGTTCGGGTTCCAAAGCACGTTCGCAAACCGGAATACTCACTTCTGAGTTTGTGACGTTCAGGAGCCAAAACATCTGAGTATCAAGGCATTTGGGATCCATGGTGTGACTGTAGTTTATGAAAAGCTTCACAGATATTAAAGAGGGAGGCTCGCTTGGCAACTTGGTTACATGTCTTTAGGCGCCAGGCAAAAATATTCTTTTTCTCCCAGGCCTTTGGCTAATTAAACAATCCATAGCCTTTAAAACTGTGGGGGGAGGGGTTATTGTTTTATTTTGTTATGTATTCTTCTTTTTAAATATTGTAAACCACCCTGTGATCCTTGGATGAAGGGCGGCACAGAAATTTTATAAGTAAATAACAAATAACAATATTTTCCTCCATGCACTGCAGGCTTGTCCCCATAGTATTTTCTTTTTAATTGCTGCCATCCTTTCAGATCTTGAAAGATGCCTTTCGAATGAAAGAAAGCACAGCTCCTTAAAAAAACAAAACCATCAGACATTTCATACGGCACAGCATTAAAATCATAATTACGCCATTCACTGAAGAATTTTAAGCAGCAAGCAATTTGATTTTGGTATTTATTGAAAAGAATGACACAGGAACAGCAATATAGCAGGTACACTTTTCTAAACTATGGAAACATACAGTACTATGCAAAATTTTAATTGCAAATACGGCATCTCCAAACTTTATTGCTTTAAAAATGCAAATAAACTGGGATCTAATAAATGATTTCATGAAATAAATAAAGGAATTGAATAGAATATACAGATTGTTGTTGTTAAATTATACCTACCTTCTTTCCTGACAGGGAGTTGAGGCGGCTTGCAGATAAAAATAAGAACAGCTAAAAAAACAACAACAATTAAACTCTGATAGAACAAAAACTTGTAAAAGGAAACACACAGTAAAAAATGTCAAAATCCACAGTTTGGCGATACTTTTATTAGGACCGACCAAAATACCACCCAAGTGGCAAGTGTTTGACTTCTCCAGAACTCTTCATCAGGCAATATGTCACCTAAAGCAAAGGGTGGCGGAACATGCCTAAAACATGATTGACTGAATCAAACAACCAGAGAGATTAGTAAGTAGCAGGACATGGGCTTGTTAAGGATGTAATCACATATATATCACCCTAATTTAACAACAGTCACATTAGAACTAAAAGGAGAAGTTATATATTTTAAAGAAACTGCACAGATTTCTGGAATTGCACTCTTTCAAGTGACAGAGGATATATGTTCTTGAAATATTATTATTATTATTATTATTATTATTATTATTATTATTATTATTATTATTGCAGAGGTAGTGGCACTCTTCCTGTGGAATGCTCTCCCATCAGATGTCAAGGAAATAAAATAACTATCTGACTTTTAGAAGACATCTGAAGGTTGCCCTTTTTAGGGAAGTTTTTAATGGTTGATGTTTTAAATATATTGTTGTGAGCCGCCCAGAGTGGTTGGGGAAACCCAGTCAGATGGGTGGTGTATAAGTAAAATAATAATAATAATAATAATAATAATAATAATAATAATAATAATAATAATAAAAAATAATTGCTGCAACAAATGCATTAATCACCTTCTAAACTACTGTTTAAAGTTAATTTATACATGAAATAATTAAACACAGTTGAAAACACAAAATAATACCTTTTAAAGAAGACTGAAATCCTGACAAGTTGTAAAGACCCAATTATCTTGTTGAAAAAGCCCTTTAGAACAAAATTGTCTTCAACTGTTTCTGGAATGTGGGCACTTGCCATATCTTGACAGGAATGCTGTTCGACAGAACAGGGGCAGCCATATTGCTGATACCTGCCAACTACAAAGAAACACACCATATCTTGTGAGGCCAAGCACATTCATTGGTTGCCTGGCATTTGCCTGGCAGTGGCTCTTCAGAGGACTTTCCTAGCTTTGCTACATGAGATCCTTCTAACTGGAGTTGTAAGGAACTGAACTTTGAACATTTTGCATGCAAAGTATGTGCTGTGCCACTGAGCTCTTGAATATTAAGTAGCAATAAATTAAGCCAATATTTAAGAATGTGTAGGTGGACTCTCATCTTAAAGTGGAAGCCTTCAATAATTCATGGTGGTTGAGAAGATTCTTTCTTTTGCCATGTGTGGTACATTTTAAACTTTTCTGTGCCATTAATACTCTAGTAGTATTACAGTCAATCCATACTAGATAAAGACACTGATTTATTCCCTTCTTTTCTTTTAAAATTCTATAAACCAGGGGCAGGAGATTAATTCATGGATTTGTCCATTGTGTTCTCTAAATTTGTCATTCATGAATTTCCCTATTGTATTCTTTAAACATATCCTCATGCAAAAACTCTGAAAGGCAACCTAATGCAAATGCAGAATGTTCAAACTTGGTAATTTCTCTTATAATAGTCAATAGCAAATAGTTAATTCTGCAAAGCCTAAGATGGACAGGCTCACAGCATTAACACCCCCTTGCTTCTTCCATAGTCACGGCCTTGGAAATCAATCAGAAATCAAGCATGGCTCTCACTACACAGCCACTGCCTGCCTCTATCCCAGTTCACATACACTCAACTCTGGTGATGACCCCTTTCACTGGGTGAGGAAGGGAGGTCCACTCTTTTGTCTTCTGGCACAAAGTCATTGCCTTTGTTTTCCTAACCACCACGCTTAGGTGGTACTTAGGACTCTTGCTTGGCTAATTCAACAATGGAATCCTCAATTAGGTTTCAACCCTCTTTGGATCCAGAGCCCAAGAATTACAAGGGACTCAGGCATCATGCTGTCAAACTGCCCCCTATCCCAAAACACTCAATATGTATACTCAAAAATAAGTGCCGCTGAGTTTTATTCCTGAGAGTAAGGTCCATTGAATATAATGGATTATCCTTCATAGTAAATTTGCACTGTCAAATGTATCACCTCTACAGTGGTACCTCTGGTTAAGAACTTAATTCATTCCGGAGGTCTGTTCTTAACCTGAAACTGTTCTTAACCTGAAGCACCACTTTAGCTAATGGGGCCTCCCGCTGCTGCCGCGCCGCCGCTGTACGATTTCTGTTCTCATCCTAAAGCAAAGTTCTTAACCTGAGGTACTATTTCTGGGTTAGTGGAGTCTGTAACCTGAAGTGTCTGTAACCCAAGGTACCACTGCAGTGTTATCCTCAGCATGTCTACTCACAAGGAAGTCCTATTGAACTCAGTGGGGCTTACTCCCAGGTAGGTGCAGTTAGGAATTCAGCCTTATTTTGTTTTGTTATAACATGTCTTTATTTTCCAGAGTCTATCTGGGTGCATTTACAGAAATTACAGTATATGATAGTATAGTCTTTGCTCTATCCTAAAATCACATTATGGAGAGAACATATAATAAGCTGAAAAGCAGAGTTTTAGCAAATATTTTGTGGTAACTATTCAGCCATTTGTTTCTATATTTTACACACACACCCCGGACATGTCCCCTTGAAACTCATTAAACTTTCCCTTTCTGCTTCAGAATATTTTCTCAGGCATGAATAATCTAAAGAGTAAGCAGAATGCTGGGATAAATATGCAAATAACCATTATGAGAGATAGCAAAGTCAGAGATAATGAAAAAGCACTAAAAAGAACAAACAGTCTTTGAAAAACAGTTTCTTTAATTATTGCATAAGCTGTACTTGCTCATCGTGTTGAGTATTTATTGCAGCCTCGCCCCAAAGATTCAGAAAAGAGGAGAAATTGGATTGCCAGGGCAGGCTGGTAGCTAAGTAGTACTTCAAGCAATTCAGCTGAACAGAGCAACAAGTTTCTCAGAAAGGGGAGCTAATCCAAAGTCAACAGTTATATTGACAGGGGCCTATTGGCTCCTCAAGTCACCTTATCCTGACTTGGATACCATTTGTTTTCTCTGCTTGCAAGCTGCCTTGCTGCTTCAGGGACTGAAGTTTCTATGATCTACCACCATATTTCCAGGTTCAGAAATCTATGAAAGAGAAAAGACAACGTTCCTCACATATGCGAAGAGAATCCATGAAAAGCTGGAAGGCTGTACAGGCCTGGCCTGTCCCCTGCCATGCAGGCAACCATGTGTCTCCATTGTCCATGTTTTTGGACATTGAGAAGGAGCCCTACATTGATGTACGCACATAGAGCTCCTCCGTATGAAGGGTGCGTGTGTCCTAGGTCCTACCAAATGCATGATTGTGAGGGAACACCGGGCATGCTGATAATGGCCACATGGCTAAGCTGCATGGCCCCTCAACCCCCTCATGCGAAAAGTGTTGAGGGCTATGATATATTTATGTGAAATTCTTCCCAAAGGGTCATCTATCTATCATCTATCATCTATCATCTATCTATCATCTATCATCTATCTATCATCTATCTATCTATCATCTATCTATCTATCATCTATCATCTATCTATCATCTATCTATCTATCATCTATCTATCTATCTATCATCTATCTATCATCTATCTATCTATCTATCTATCTATCTATCTATCTATCATCTATCTATCATTTTTCTATCATCTATCTATCTCTATCTCTAATCTATGAATGAAACTTTGATGCTTCTTTTTAATCATATGGATAACCCAAGCTTTTCATTTGCAATTTTAATTGGTTTTAAGCAAGTTACGGAAACATTAAAAAAAACAGAAGCCATATGAACCAATAGAATCACCTTATAATACCCATTTCTCTCTAAACTGTCCAGAATTGAACAGAATGGTACGGGGAGAAGCAGATGGCAAGGGAGTGGAGCTATATTGATGAAACTAAATGGATTGCTGGAAAAGTGAAACAAATGCTACAAAACTTGCTTATTGTCCGTAAAACATGAAATAATCAATAGAAATAATAGTTTAAATATACAAATGAAGAAAACAATCTCTAGATTAAAATCTAATACAAACCGAAAACTTCTAGACTGCATTTTTAGAAGTATTCCCCCCGTTATAATTACGCAAAGGAGTGCATTCTGCAATGCTCATGATATAGTATCGCCCATAAAACGTGTGTGATTCATAGTATGGGCTTATATAATGGAATGACCACTGCAGAGGACCCCTCGACTTAGAGAAGCACCACCAAGGGCCCAGGACCAGAGGCTGCCTTTGGCAAAGGAAGACTGAACAGTTCCCACCCACCCAACCAAGACCAGGCCTATCCCAGTCTCCCTTTTGGGACATTCACTGACCAGCCCCTTTACCCTGAGCTACTCCTCAATCCCAGAAATAACTTCGGTGCTTTATTACATGCTCCTTTTTTGGCTGTCCACCAAACCCATCTTCTACTCTCACCCACATTTCCAAACCATGTATGATATATGATGCTTTAAGCTGCCCATATATTGATTTGGAATTAAACAGCCTCTAGTAAAAAGATTATTCAATATTATTTAGGATCTAACAGAACCGAAGGATGAAAGCTTGTATTTATCACATCTGTATGAATCACACAAGTGTCATATTGGTTTAAATTGAGAATTGGCAATGTCAGTGGCAGACTTGGGGTTCCCAAATTTTAGCGGCGCCCTGTGTGACACTAAAATAGGCACCCCTTGCCTCTTAAACTCCATTCTACAGCATTGTTTTGGTGCCCCCTGCAGCATGGTGCCCAGTGTGGCTGCACCAGTTGTACTAGCCTAATACTGCCTCTGGCAATGTGCTAATACTGTGGGGATAGACTTCCAAGCTGCTCAGAGCCAGACCATCCGTGGCCAATTTGCTGAGCTTGAAGCACAGATCTGAAACAAGGAAGTGCAATTTGTTTGAAATGTATTCAATGTTTGGCAGGCTTGTGCTCTTAATTTAGAAAAACAAAAAACCTCCTGTCATTTTGACCTAGATAAGGTTTGCAGGTGTGCATTCTTCATACAGTCCAATCCAGTGATTCTCAAATTCATACAGTTGTGACAACTGAGCATGCTTAGTGTTTTCTGTTGTACTTCCAATCAATGGTTCTCCTGGCTGTAGACTCTTTCCATTTAGAAACATTTACAACTGGAGCAAATATTTTTACTTTATTGTAGAGAAACATTGTTTCCTCCTAAAGAATTCAGGGGAAAGAAAACCAGCACATATCACATCTGTAAATATGAACATTACTGGAAAAGAAGTAATAAGCAGACACATTTAAACATATGGTAGAAAATAAATAACAGTGTGCTTTGCTGCTTTTAATGTTGTGTGTACTTCACCGATTTCTGGAAACAGACCCAAATTCCAGTTTAATTTGCTTTACTATGTGTAGTATTGTAATTACTACTTCCTTTGATTAGTTTATTCATTTAATAATAATTCATTTAGCAATAATGGAACATACATGCTCAGGGTTTCATTCACAACTAATCATCAAGCGTATCTTTCAGTTAGAACATAACAAAAATGCGTCAAAATTGAGGCAGTTCCTCTCCCACCTTTGCTGGGGGCTGCTAAAGACCTGCATGCCCTGAGGGAAGGCATAAGCAAGGGAGCCCAGGTCAGGGAGCAGCTAGATGAAATGAGAAGACTCTGTCAGTCTTTGCTTTATATAATGGTGTTTTTATTTTATTTTTAGTGTTTAAATTATAAACCGCCTTGAGTGCATTATCAGGAAGGCAGTGTATAAATCCAATAAACAAACAAATTGGCTTGTGAAATGTGTTTTGTTGCTTTGTATTTTGCTGCCTTTAAGTTTGCTATTACTCAAACAACTTGAAACAGCAGCCTTCTGAGCCCCACGCTGTGATCACCTGGAAAAGAAAGATGGGGGTCACTTAAAGAGGATGCTGGTTATGCGTTGATTTTTTATTGCCGTCCAGAGGATGAAGATTTGCTAGAAGGGAGAGCTATGTGTAGGAGAGATCCAACATTCAGATATGAGTGAATTCAGTAGAAATGGCTCTGGTCGGTGACAGTGGAGGCCAGTCAATTAGGGCAAAAGGAGCACTGCTTCGGCAAGCTCAGTCTTGATTCTTTCAAAGCCCACCCTGCTATCTTACATACAACCCTGGTTATCTGCTTCTTCCACCTTGGTCTCAGTCTTGTCCTTGTTGAACAAAGCAGGGTGGAGAATGGGGACAAAACTAGAATTAGTTGGCTCCGCATGTGCTTGGCTGTAGTTCCACCTACTGTTGCTCCTACTGCGTTCCACCCCACCAGTCCCAATGGGCACCAGCAACCACTGGTTGATGTATGTTATCAACAGTTGGGTGACTTTTTTGGTATGCATTGTGCCATAAGCAAAATGCTACTAGAGCTGTCAAAATGGCATTTTCCATGCCCTTGTCAGTAGACTCCGAGTGCCATAACTAAATTGCATTGAATTATACATTTAATTATTAGGAATATTTTACTTTAGTGAAATGCCACAGATTAAAGTGCATACCTCACCACGGCTGGAACACACAATACTACTATTGGGTCAGTTTTCTTCTTGCTCCATTACTGTCCACTACAGGGATTGCCAACCTTTTTGGAGCAATGGGAGAATACTGTGGGGTGGCACTAGTCAAAAAATGGCTGCCATTTGGTGGGCAGGGCATAACACAGAATAGGCCCAGTATTGTGGAATATTCTGCCAATAGAGATTCAACAGGCACCTTCTGTTTCAACTTTTACATGCCTGCTGAAAGCTTATGTATTCCATCAGGCTTATATGGCCAATTAAGAATATATCTTTCCACAACAGTTAGCTGATTTCTGATTTTAACATTTTTTATATGCTTTTTATTGTACGGTTTTACAAATAATTGTTGCAAACTGCTCTGATTTTTTAAAACGAATAGCGGTATATAAATGTTTTTGTAAACAAATAAATAATAGAGAGTAGAATCATGGGGAAACTTTACCCATAATTGTATTCCCATACTAGAAAAGGCATAACCTGTTGAATTTCTGCCTGGCCCCTAGCTCTACGGGCACAAGAACCCTGTTTCCCAAAAGCCAACCCTAGGCTGCCATCCTGTGCCCACTTACCTGCAAGGAAGTCTTCTTATCCACAAAGAGACTTAACTTCTGAGTAGACATGTACAACGTTGTACTGTAGCAACATACAGTGAATTACTTTTGCCTATTAGCCACTCATATTAAGCACCACACATCAGTTGATCCTGCAACAGGGCATTAAGGGTTAAGGTGCAGCAGCACCCATATCAGCAGTGTTCTTTCAGGTTTTTATTTAGGTGTTCCCATAGCAACCTTGCCTGTTCGAAAAGTTTTCCTGCCGATTGTCACAGTTGGGGACTTGTTATGAAATGCTTCTACCTTCCTGGAATACTCAGTATTCGCCATGGAGAAATGTGATTCTCGAAGAGACTACCCCTGGGGTCAGTGCTCCTTTGCAAAAGAACAGCACATAGGTGAAAGTTTATCTCCCCTGCTGCATTACCCAATAGGCAGGCTAAGTGTGTGCTTAGGGCACCAGTAAAAAAATTAATAAATGGGGGGGGGGAGGAGGGAAAGAATTTGACATTTGATATTTAAGAAGAGCATTGACGTAGTTTTCATGGGAACAATCAGAACTTTGTTAAGACTTCCTTACACTCTCCCCCCATTTTTCTGTTCTCTTATTACTTATCCCAGCATAAACCACGAGGCATTCTACAGATGTAGATGGGAACAATGCGAGGAAATCAGATCCTGTCATGTGTTGCAATAAATCTGTTTTATTTCAATTTTTTATTTTAGGGTTGGTACAAGTCTGCATTGAATTAAAGGCAGCCCTGTTTAGGGAAGTTTTCATGTTTGATGTTTTATCATGTTTTTAATACAGTGGTACCTCGGGTTCCATACGCTTCAGGTTACAGACTCTGCTAACCCAGAAATAGTGCTTCAGGTTAAGAAGTTTGCTTCAGTATGAGAACAGAAATCGTGCAGCAGCGGCGCAGCGGCAGCAGGAGGCCCCATTAGCTAAAGTGGGAAAACCCAGCCAGATGGGTGGGTGGGATGGATGGATGGATAAATAAATATTTTTTATTATTATTATTATTATTATTATTATTATTATTATTATTATTATTATTAGCAGCAGCATTGCTTAGTGCCTCTAAAGGTACTGTTTATCTGGCACTGTTTATCTCCTAGTCCTTTCAGACTTCTTTGGGTTGGTGCACTCCTAAATTAGGAAATATAATAGTAACATCCTTCTCTGTGAGTGGATCTACACATCTTCTCTCACACAGTGAGAGTCCGTGGTGAGTTCATGGAATCCCTCCATGGTGAGATCTCTCTGAAACTGGTGTGTCTGAAATGCCTTTATCTGGCAAATCTAATTTTATTCAAAATGTCAAACGCATCCCTTGTTCTGGATAAAATATATGCCCCTGTTGTGGTGTCTCCATATCAACCTAATCCTCTCTAATTCTCCCTCGATAAAGGTTGATAATAGAGATAAATTGTAATATTTTTTTTTTTAATGATGGAATACCGTTTTAATATAGCTTATTATTTTAAAATGAAGTGCATTTGTTGGAAGTGGACAGGAATGAAAATTGTTTTCAAGGTAATGGAAAACTGCCGTTTGTAGAGAGTGAAACAAATCAGGAAATAAATGTTGTATTGCTGGGCGAGTTTTAAATACGCCGTTGCCTCTGAAAGCAGATTGCCATTATTTAAAAAAGGATCTTGAAGAAGGAAAGGCGAATTCCTGAATCTGCGAAGTGAGGGAGAAGCAGGGCACTATCCTAAACCGCGTCCACTTACTTCCAGGCACTTAGCAAACTTGGAGCAGTAATAAAAGAGGGAAAGTTTGCAGAGTATCCTGAGCCCCAGAGGTCGGTGGGCGATATTATGCAACCTAAGCAAATCCCAGAGGGCCTCCTCGCTACAAAACAAAGTGCGGGCTTGGGAGCCGACACCAAAGCCCGGACTGGAGCTCTTGCAAACTGGTCGTTTGTAAACACCAAAGTGGGTGGAAGGAGGAGCAGGTCCTAATCTTTGGACCTTAATCCAGCTCGGCTCTTCCTGCTGACTTTGTGAAAAGGGAATTAATAAGATTCCCCCGCTCCAAAAGTGTGTAGTTCAGGGCGCTCGAGTTTGGGGGTTCTTTTTGCAGTTTCGCCTCGGGGCGGCCAGGGAACCATGAGCGCCCAGCAGTGCCGGAGAGTCTGGCTGCACCAAGTTGCTCGCAGCGGCCGAGGCCTTCTCTGGACTCCGCAGGTGGGACTCCGGCGCGTCCCTCCGCTCGCTTTCCCGAGTTGCTGGACGAGGCGCCCGCCTGCAGCCCGGCTCCTTCTCCCGCTCAGCCGCTCGTTGTCCTCGCGGCCAGCCGCTCCTGGAGGCGACTACGAGGCGGTTTTCAGGGCGTCGGTGGAGGAGCCTGAGAAACACTGGGCTGAAGCGGCTCAGGGCATCGACTGGCACAAGCCCTGGGCTCAAACCATGCAGAGGAGAGATCCCTATAGCACCTCCTGGTGAGTGGCTGGACCAAACCCTCGCTGGGCTCCACCTCAGGGGCAGGCAGAAACTCAACCGGTGCTGTGCTGTAGTAGCGGGTTTCCTGCATCGGTGCTGGGTTGGATCATTAGAGGACCCGTGAGACGCCTTCCAACTCTCCTGTTCTGTGCATCATTTGACCTCCCGTTTCTGGGAGAAAGTGTGTCGTCACCTGTTGAATTTTTGCCTAGCAAACTGCTGCAAAAGGCACATTGAAATAAAGCTAACAAGGCAACCAACTCTTGCTCTTCCTATTAAGTGCTAGCTAGAAGGGATTTGCTGGGTGGGTCCTAGAGACAGCAAATGCTTACTGCCAGGAAAGAGGGGTGCCCACCATGCTGACCCAGGTGGTTGCACAGCTGCTCCTTAAAAAGTCCCTTTTGAACAGAGGAGATTATAATGACTATCACCTGGCTGTTAATATGCCTCTTTGGACCAGGTGATTGAGAAGGTGGGGCTGGTTCATTTCCAGGTGCAGTTGGAGGAATCCGATTATCAGGACCCATGCAATCTGGATTTAGGCCCTGTTTTGGCACTGTTGGGACGCGGGTGGCGCTGTGGGTAAAAGCCTCAGCGCCTAGGACTTGCCGATTGAAAGGTCAGCGGTTCAAATCCCCACGGCGGGGTGCGCTCCTGTCGCTCGGTCCCAGCGCCTGCCAACCTAGCAGTTCGAAAGCACCCCCGGGTGCAAGTAGATAAATAGGGACCGCTTACTAGCGGGAAGGTAAACGGCGTTCCGTGTGCTGCGCTGGCTCGCCAGATGCAGCTTGTTACGCTGGCCACGTGACCCGGAAGTGTCTGCGGACAGCGCTGGCTCCCGGCCTATAGAGTGAGATGAGCGCACAACCCTAGAGTCTGTCAAGACTGGCCCGTACGGGCAGGGGTACCTTTACCTTTATCTTGGCACTGCTACAATTTTGGTCACCCTGATGGATGTCCTATAACTGACTGAGTTATATCTAAGTTCAGCATTTTTTCTCATTTTGGTGCCGGGTTAAGATATGCCATTTTGCTTGGACAATTTAAGAGCAGGAGTGACTTGTCAGATTTTGGCTGGCCCACATGCATCTGAGACTACAGAACATGGTTCGTAGGCTGTCTTGAACCCCATATATATATATATATATATATTCCCATGTAGTGGTAGAGCTTCTGCTTTGCATGCAGTAGATCGATCCCAGGTTCAGTCCTCAATATCTTCAGGTAGAGCTGGGAATGTCCCTTGTCTGAAATCCTCACTACTGCCAGTCACTGTAGACAATAAACTCAGTTTCCTGTGTTCCATAAACCACTATTAATATACACTGTCAGGTACTTTAACAGAGAACTATCTCGTATAATTTATGTAAGATTATCCTTTTTCTTCTGTATTTATTTTCCTTTAATCTCTTGTGAAAGGAAAGCACCTCTGAACAATAATATGCTTTCCCTTGGATATGTTCCAGCCTGTTCTGCAATATGATACTGAGTGTGTACTTAAGAATTCTTGTGGGTAAAAGGAACACAAGCAAAATTGGCTTGGATCACAGTGGGCAGTGCAACAAAAGCCCTGCTAGTGCTTAGAATGAAAAATCACACTGATCTGTCCTCTTTGTGCCAAAAAATGGCCTGAAGTGTTGCGCTACTATACCAGCTGACAATTCCTTCTGGATCGTGGTGTTTGCTTTTGTTTAAAACAATGATGCTTCCTAATTCTGTTGTTTCTGTGCAGATCACATTAGCTAGTTCTTGTTGCATAGCATCGCTTGCTTATAGATTTCTTTATCTCTTTTACACATGCATGCATGCATGAACACACACACCAGGTTAAGGAAAAAACCAAAACCCTTCCTGTCTGTTGCTAGATTTAGGCTTTATCTATCATTTCTGGTTTTGCTCTGTTGTGAGCCTCTTGGATTGTTTTTATGAAAAAAGAACTGTTGGACTTTGCAGTCATTTAATTTTTTTTTTAAAGATCCATGAAGATTATTCTGTTGGACTTGGGTGTTCTGTTTTGTTTTTAATGTGTGCTAGAAATGTCACAAGCATAGCCATTGGATTATGCACCTGGGATTTGTTTGTTACTCATTACAATGCTGTATAATATTTATAAGCACCGTCTGATGTGCACAGAAAAGGAGCATTTGTATTCCAGCACCACTGCCAGAAATATATTATTACTAACCTGTTGGATTACACAAAAGACCTCTTTCAGCTAAGATCCTGTTTCCCACAGTTGCCAGCCAACTAGTTGCTTCTACAAGAACAACATGAGGGCAGTAGGCCTCTCCTTCTTCAGTTTCATAGCAACTGATATTAAGAGACATACAGCCTCCAGTCATGTAGATAGCACATTATTGCCATTATAAACCCATCTAAATTGGTGTTCATCACTGTAGTTGATGGAAGAGCCTGAATGGGAGGCAGGAAAATGTTGGTCTCCCAGGGTGAGAGGCTGGGAGGAGAAAGGAAAGATCCCAGGTGAGAGCTGGAAGGGGCTGCTACCTTCTGTGGATAGTAAGGGTCAACTACCTTTAAAAGAGGATTCCATATTCTATTATTCTATTTGCATTTTTTAAAATTTAGATTAGTTTTCTATATCTTATTGTACTATGATTAACTTTAATAAAAGTCTCATACAAATGAAATAAAACCAAACTGTGTCAAAGTCATCTTTTTAACCTTTCATATCCTTCAGTCTTCAGCCTGTTAACGTTTTCAGCTAAATCAGTTGGCCAGATCCTTATGTACCACCTGGATAATGTTAACCCTAGGCCAGTTTCCCAGTGTTTACTAATCACCTGATGAGCAACCATTATCAAAAATATAGCCAAGTCATTGTAAATTCCATTGTTGAACTGTGTGCTGTGGGTGAAGCACTTCCAATTCTCTGTCCAGAATCTCCCACCACTCCCCATGCAACATGAGCCACATCTTGTGATTTGCAAGGGGGGGCCGGATAAGAAATATCTAAACTGGTTCTTGAGTTAATGTTGTAGGATCTGCAGCAGCAAGCAAATGTAAAATTATCTTTAGAGCACTGCAGATAAGTTTCTATATACAGTGGTACCTCAGGTTACATACGCTTCAGGTTACATCTGCTTCAGGTTACAGACTCTGCTAACCCAGAAATAGTGCTTCAGGTTAAGAACTTTGCTGCAGGATAAGAACAGAAATCGGACTTCGGCAGCGCGGCGGCAGCAGGAGGCACCATTAGCTAAAGTAGTGCTTCAGGTTAAGTACAGTTTCAAGTTAAGTACGGACCTCCGGAATGAATTAAGTACTTAACCCGAGGTACCACTGTAACTCCATCTTGTATTGCCCCCCCCCCGCCATTTCAAGGGTAGTACAGAGACATTTGAACTTCCCATCCACTTTAGTGCATTGGGGATACCGTATGAAGATAGCTTCTCAAATTAGGAATGATGTGACACAGGAGAATCCTGCACTGATGTTATACCTCCAGTTGGGCAGGTTATTCCTATCATGTGGGCTTCTGTGAGTGGGGTGAGGAATTGGCAGAGGCTAATTTGCAGGCACTAGTAGTATTCAGGTGCACATTTCAGTGCATATGGGATTCCTGAAAACTGGCCAGTGCAGATAAATTCTAGTCCATCTTACATCCATTTCTGGACTCGCCATAGCTGATAAAAAGAACTGTCCTAATGTTTTGACCTTACCGAATGTGGTCAAGGACAGAACTGCACAATGTTTAACTTGAACTAATATTCAAACTCCAGTGGAACTTTGTCCTTACTGGAAGGACTTGGGTTGGGATGGCTATGTTCTTATAGCCTGCTGGTCATTTTGCTTGGTATTATGACCTGACCAAAAAAAAATATTTTCAGTAAGAGGTGATCCACATAATACTTTAGTTGTTGATATTACATATCTCTGTAGTTTCCCCATTCTTCAGAATGTTGATAGGTGCACATATTCAGGTAATATTGTCTTGCAATTGCTGAGTTCACAAGGCTGAAAAAAATACCACTGCCTCGATCAAAGAATTGCTAACTGCCATTCCACGGTTTACATCCATCCACATGAATGTGTACCCAGAGGTGATTATTGGGTGTACAACAATAGTATTGTGTATACTGGCCTTAAGAGATAGGAAAAACCTATAATTTATTCTGGAAGATAAAGAGATTCAGAAGAACTGACCTGTATGTACACATAGCATCGTACCTACAGGGATAATGATGTTTTTAATCGTGTGAGAAGAAGATAATGACTTGGATGTTGTAAAATTAGCATCTATATATTCTTAGGTGGAGTCATTATATTCTAGAAACCATAATAGTTAATAAGGAAGTTTTGTGCAAAAAATGGCATGTACTACAAGATTATGATTAATACTGTGGCTTTCTTTGCTCAGGTTCTAAAATACATACAGACATATCTATATAGGCTATTGCGATAATCCTTATCTCCATGCCATGCAAAGCTTCATTTGCTGATTTCTGCAGGTCAGAAACCTGCTGAGGTCCCATAAATGTATTAGGACATTTTGTTTCTGGCTAGTTTGCAACTCCATACATATACTATAAAGTAATGCAAGGCATGTTGGGCAGGAGGGTCAAGAGGTTGGATGGTTAGCGGCAGGGTTGGCACACAGTATTTTGCTGCCTGAGGCAAAGGAGAAGATACTAATTCTCATTTGGCAAGATTTATTTTTTAACCCAGCGGTTTTCATTCTTCTTTCTTCTCTAGGTTTGTTGGGGGAGAGCTGAATATTTGTTATAATGCTATAGATCGCCATGTCAAGAATGGACAAGGGGACCAGATTGCTATCATCCATGACAGTCCTGTAACAAATGCTAAAGAGTTTATAACTTACAAAGAACTTCTTGAACAGGTGTGTTTAATGGATTTTTTTTTAGCGAGCAAGAGAGCCAAATGAAATTGAACAAAATTATTATAACATGGTTGTAAAACTTCAAATACAGGAAACACTTTTTTCTGTTCATTTACCTTGCTGCATGTGTATATATTTCATAAAATTTATATACTGCATGGTTGTGGAAAACAAGCAAACCTCCAAGATGTTAACTAATAACATCAACTGATGTTGATAACTAATCTTGTTCTAGCAACAAACCTCTTGTCTTTCTGCTATTTCTTAATCATCTGCTGCCCTGGTTCATCTAATTCAGCAAACAGAACAACCATATCGCTTTTCCATTTAACGTATGAGTGTACATGGACACCAACTGTATGACATATGATTAGTCAACAATTGAAAGGGCTGCTAGGAGATTATCATTAATTAAGTTGATCAAGTTTAAGCACACAAGAAGAGATTTTTGTAATTGGTTTACACTGACGGGTCACTAAAGCATAAATCTAGCTTGTACACATAGGTTCCTATAGGACAAATGATGTTTGTACGATATACAGAACAGCCATAGCTATGCAGATCAATCCAGAAAGCTGGGTTCGGCTTTCTGTGTGTGCATATACCTAGGCTTGATAGAATAGTCCGTCCTTGAAAGCTTTATCTCTTTTTACATAAACTTTACAGATATTACAGGGAGGCTCACATGGTGCCTTGGTTACCTACAGGTGAAACTCGGAAAATTAGAATATTGTGGAAAAGTTCATTTATTTCAGTAATTCAACTTAAAAGGTGAAACTAATATATGAGATAGACTCATGACATGCAAGGCAAGATATGTCAAGCCTTTATTTGTTATAATTGTGATGATCATGGCGTACAGCTGATGAAAACCCCAAATTAACAATCTCAGAAAATTAGAACACTAAATGAAATCAGCAAAACAAGGATTGCAAATAGAGCAATATTGGACCTCTGAGAAGTAGAAGCATGCATATGTACTCAGTGCTTGGTTTGGGCCCCTTTTGCATCAATTACTACATGAGACCAAGCAATACAGAAGAGCTGAAGGCTGCTATTGAAGCTTCCTGGTCTTCCATAACACCTCAGCAGTGCCACAGGCTGATAGCATCCATGCCATGCCGCATTAAGGCAGTAATTGATGCAAAAGGGGCCCAAACCAAGTACTGAGTACATATGCATGCTTCTACTTCTCAGAGGTCCAATATTGTATGCCATGATCATCACAATTATAACAAATAAAGGCTTGACATATCTCGCCTTGCATGTCATGAGTCTATCTCATATATTAGTTTCACCTTTTAAGTTTAATTACTGAAATAAATGAACTTTTCCATGATATTCTAATTTTCTGAGTTTCACCTGTATCTTTAGGTTCCAGGCAAAAATATTCCTCTTTTCCCAGGATATTGCTAATTAAGCAATCTATTGCCTTTTAAACTGGGTGGGTAGGTTTATTGCTTTTGTTTGTTACCGTGTTGTGTATTTTTGTGTTTTTATATTGTAAACCACCGTGTAATCCACCTAGGGTTGGCTGTGGGAAGGATTCCTGCATTGCACAGGGTTATAATACTGTAAATGACCCTCATGGTCCCTTCCAGCTTTGATTCAAGGATATGATAAGCAAATTAAAAACAAATTATGAAAATATTTCCACTCCGTGTATGAAACCGCTTGACATACTGTTGCTTCAGTTGAGACAGGTTTCCAATAGGATGCAGAGAACCCCAGAACCAGTTGTGTGCTCCCAAAAAGGCTTTAGATTTTTTTTCCTTGAAGGTTTTATGCTCCTTCCCATCGTGCAAAGCATGCGAGTCAAATCAAAAGAGATTTGTGACATGGTATGGGGAGAAACTATTTGGGGAAATAACTTAAACACACATGAGCCTTTAACTGTGACTCCTGCATTGCAGTGGCTTGAACTAGACGGACCCTTTGGGTCGCTTCCAACTGTATGATTCTGCGAATCTGTGATGCATCTAAACTAGATGTTTGGATCCTGGCCTTAGCTTCCCAAAGCAAATTTGCTTGCACAGCTTCTGCTCAGGCAGTTAAATTTGCCCTAGGCTTGTCTTTCTGATATATTGATACAATTGTATACGCTTTGTCCTACGCAACTAAGTAAAAACTATTTTAAAGAAAGAGGGCAAGAGTTATAGAAGTAGCTGCTGCTCTGGCAAATGTTCAATTGCACATTTCTGATAGCACAGCTTGTATTGCAGTCTGTCCCGAGTTATTATTGTATCATTTATTTTCTTCGGGGCACTTGCTCTAGGTAATCCTTGCACTCTGAGAGCGATTCAGTTTTGTCATCAAGCCAAATGTAAAGGTGAATTGTGGTTCAGAGCTGCTTGTTGGCTTTCATTTCCCACCAGCTCTGTACTTTCCCGCGGCAGTGACCTCTTGGTGGAGCAGTGGCAGTGTGCTTAGTTTGTCAGACAAAACATATCACAGATAGCGGAAAACTGGAGTGCAAACTCTCTTCAAACAATATTTTCTGGCTCCTGTTCGTTGATCAATAGAAAAAGTATGGGTTTATCATAAAATCCTAGAATTGCAAGGGCCATCTGGTGCAAACCCCTACAATAAGTTATCTGCTGTTCTGCTCATACATTGTGGACACAGTTGAACTTCCTCACCTACCTCCTCCAGCTCTCTAAGTGCTTTCAAATTCAATTCCAGAGGGTTGGGGAAAATACTGGAGCAGATTTTTTTTGGGGGGGGGGGAAGAGGAGAAGAATGACCATGTGAGATAAGCTCTGCTCTTACATCATTTCATACAACCCTCAGATGAAACCTTAGCAAAAAACTGTTTGGTGCAGTGCTGGATTTGAGGCAGTGTAACGAAACCTATATTCCATAGCTATTTGTTATTTCGTCACTCTCATATTTGCATATGAATTTGTATTCAACAGTGCTAATTCAGCCTTACATGATCTGGAGGTTGGGAATACCTTATTAGGGAGTGAGAAAGGTACTGCCTAAGCCTAGATCCACAGAGGACACTCTGCTCTGTGTCCTGGGTTTTTACAAAAATAAAATTTTGTGAGGGCAAGATCTTAGTGGAAGGGCCTTAGCATAGTGGCAAAACATCTGGGTTGAGAGCATGAGGTTCCAGATTCAGTCAGGGTGGGAGATGACCCAGACTGAAACCCAGGACAGCCAATGCCAGCCAGTGTAAGACTATACTGAGCTAGATGAACCAATGGCCTGATTCGGTATAAGGCACCTTCCTTTGTACCTTCTTTTTTGAGACACCTGTGCTTTGGGATGGTCATTTTATCCACCAATTACCTGTTACTTTTTAAGGTTGCTTAAAACCTGATAGTAAGGGCTTTCGGTGATGGGTTTTGATGATTTGAGTTGATTCTTTGTAGCCTTCTGGTTTTGATGGGTATTTTGTTGCCTCAGTTTTAACTGCAATTATTAATATTTTAAACAATAATTGCGGTACAATCTTAAAGCTGGCTAAAGGCCATTGGGTGCAGCATAAGTGCTGTTCTGCTGGTAGAGAGGGAGCTCAGCTGGCAGGATGACACCTGCACTGCTGAAAACCCCCTGGAAGGCCGCTCAATGACATGGATGTCCCACTGGCAGTGTTTTGCCAGCTGTGGTGGAGTGAACAGCATTCTAGGAGTGAATCAAGGCACGTTCCAGGGATATTCAAAGATCCACAGGATTCTGTGCTCCTTCATTCTCCCAACACTCCCCCAAAGGAGCCATCCAGTACAGTGGTACCTTGGTTCTCAAACGCCTTGGTACTCAAACAACTTGGAACCCAAACACTGCAAACCCTGAAGTAAGTGTTCTGGTTTGCAAACTTTTCTCAGAAGCCGAACATGTTCCGTTTTGAGTGCCACACTTCTGTTTTGAGTGTTACTCTGAGGTCTGTCTGTTTTTGCTTTTTATTTTGCATTTTTGTGGCTCTTTTTTGTTTTGTTTTTGTGACTGTGTGGGACCCAGTTCAGCTACTGATTGATTGTGTGACTGCAGTACATTGTTTATTGCTTTCATTTTATGGATCAATGGTCTTGTTAGATGGTAAAATTCATTTTAAATTGCTGTTTTAGGGGTTGTTTTTAAAAGTCTGGAACGGATTAATCCATTTTGCATTACTTTCTATGGGAAAGTGCGCCTTGGTTTTGGAACACTTTGGTTTTGGAACGGACTTCCGGAATGGATTAAGTTTGAGAACCAAGGTACCACTGTCCTCAGTTCCCTCCCACTGACTTTCCCCCCCATAAAAAATGTAAAGGCATAAGAAAAAAACACCCTCACCTCTTGCCCTGCTACAGTGATCCAGCAAGGGTTACGGAGAGGCAGCAGCTTTGTAACAAATATCTTCCACCACCACCACCACCACCACAGCATTGCTGTGCCACGATAAAGATGAAGATGTTCGGTACTGTCTCAGGTGCCACTTTGCTAATGGAAAGTGAGATGAAGAAATCTTAAATCAGCCAGTAAATTATAGTTAGACGGCTTGTTTTGCTCTTCTGTCTTCGTTGGTTATGATAAATCTTTGACCAGCATAATGTAAAGGGGTGGATTATTTATAAAATATGATAGTCAGTCTATACAATTTCATTTCAGGTTATCCTCAGCTCTGAAATTGTACTGGTATTATTCATTTAAAACAACAGCCGTTTTGTTTTTTTCAGCTGTCCACCGCATTCTGAGCTGCATAGAATGTTTATGGTCCCCCCCCCCAATTTAGGTTTTGTGGAAAGAGATGTTTTACAGCTGCAAATTGACTGCAGCACTTCCTAAGTTAGTAAGGTGACATGAGGAAGCCTTTTCCTTTGTAATTACATGATCCTTAGGGATTGGCAGCCAAGAAAGGATTTAAAGGTTAGTTGTCAAAGCATGGCATTGCGTCAACTCTTTTGTGTGTTGAAAATTACCTGAACTGTTACAAAAAGAGAGCAAGAGATCACGTTAAATAGCATTACTCGACAAAAGTGTGTTTTAAAATACCCTTTTTAAACAACAAACCTTTCTGGGGGAGGAAATCCTTTTATTTCTTCTCTCTTTTTCCTGATCTCCTTTTCAACATAAATAAAATACACATTTTCAGCCTATACAAACCACATTTTCTTTCCCCCCTTTTAAAAAAATACATTTTTATTGATTTTCCAATATCGTTCCAACAGCAGCCTCATTATAACAATACCATTTTTAACCAATGAATAGAATTATTAATGCCAATTGTTCCAATGTCAAATCAAAATCAAATTTATTAAAAATGGTCGCAGACCAGATTAACTCGTACAGCTAGTCAGCAAAGCATAACACCGGAAAAAACAAAGGACAATTTCAATACAGATTAGGCCATAACAGCAATTTAAAATTAGACAGCATAAATAAAATTAAGTATTTGCCTTCGCCTGCATATTGGCATTGGAAAGCTCTTGTTTCCTGCGCCTAATAGCGGCTACACAGAATTTGGCAACATTGATTGTTCCAATGTCAAATTATACAATTTAATCAAACTGGACTCACCATGCGTGTCAGCAGAGTGCACTTAAACCCGCCCCATCCTGTTAGCCCTCCTATTCTGTTCCACCCTCTTCCAAAATTGCAACCTCCCGTAACTGAATGGGCCTGTTTTGATGGCTCGTAACATAAGCCTACGGCACCACTGGATCACCAGTTTGCTATACACGAGGAAACGTGCCTGACAGAACCAGTATTTCAGAAATGCTATCATTTCCTCTATGTAGCATTTCTATTACGCCAGTGACAAAAGCTGCAGAGCTATGGATTGGGCTTCAGGCCTTTCACCCCAAACCCCCCCGCCCCCCGGTTATTGAGACTCTTCTGCTCAGTGTTTTGAGACGCAAACTAGAGCTAAAATAATGGGTCAGTGCACACTGAGCTGCACAAAAAAAGCAGGAAAGCTGCAAATATAGCCATGTTACCACATGTGCTCTTTTCAAAACTGATACAGTGGTACCTCGGGTTACATACGCTTCAGGTTACATACGTAGGTTACAGACTCCAATAACCCAGAAATAGTACCTCGGGTTAAGAACTTTGCTTCAGGATGAGAACAGAAATTGTGCTCCGGTGCCGCGGCGGCAGCAGGAGGCCCCATTAGCTAAAGTGGTTCTTCAGGCTAAGAACAGTTTCAGGTTAAGAACGGACCTCCGGAACGAATTAAGTACGTAACCAGAGGTACCACTGTATGCATATATGTCAACTTCCAATTGGGTTGATGTCCATCCAAAATTTCTTGCATCTCCTTTACTCACGGGCCCTCCCCTATAATGACAACAATCATATTCTGTATAAGAAGCACTATAGTCTTAAAAGGGACGCGGGTGGCGCTGTGGGTAAAACCTCAGCGCCTAGGACTTGCCGATCGCATGGTCGGCGGTTCGAATCCCTGCAGCGGGGTGCGCTCCCGTCGTTTGTTCCTAGCGCCTGCCAACCTAGCAGTTCGAAAGCACCTCCGGGTGCAAGTAGATAAATAGGGACCGCTTACCAGCGGGAAGGTAAACGGCGTTCCGTGTGCTGCGCTGGCTCGCCAGATGCAGCTTTGTCACACTGGCCACGTGACCCGGAAGTGTCTCCAGACAGCGCTGGCTCCCGGCCTCTTGAGTGAGATGAGCGCACAACCCTAGAGTCTGGCAAGACTGGCCCGTACGGGCAGGGGTACCTTTACCTTTACCTTTATAGTCTTAAAAACAACAACACCACACTTTTTTTTTTGCCAGAGTGCATTTCTTACACATCACAACTCAGTTGGAAAAAAGCTGCACAGGAAGCAAGAAAACACATAATTAGGCTGGAGTCAGAAATGGTTGTTGCAGACTAGCTCCTAGATTTTCACAGCAAAAGTGCTATCCTTTGCATTTTCCAGAACTCCATTAGCACCCTGCCTCTCACTTTCAGCATCCTGATCTGCAAAGCTTTCCTGCTTTAGCTGAACAACATCTGCTTTTTGAATCTTCCAACATGGGAGGTTATAATCACAATTAATTTACTTCCTTTGAGGGCAATTCTTTGCATACGCCTGATACAACTTACTTTGGCTTGCTTAGCTTCCACCAAATGTTTTATGAACCACGGTTCGCATTAACTTGATCCTAGTGGCTGCATTGATACCTGCCACATGTATACCGTTAATTGAAATTTAATTTCCTGCACCTTGATATTTAGGAGGAGAAGCTGCTTTACACAGTCAGATCCTCTGTCTCCCTAACTCAGTATTGTCTACACTGACTGGCAGTTTCAGGGTTTCAGGCAAGGTGCAGCTTTACCTGGAGATGGTGAAGATTGAACCCAGGACTTTCTGCATGCAAAGCAGATGCTTTGCCACTGAGCCACAGCCTTTCCCTGTATCTCTCTTGGTGTGGCTCATTCTTATCACGCTAAACTATGATTTAGCATGACACCCGATTGGATTGATTTCAGAAAGGGTGCACTTATTGTCCTATTAGATTTATTTGGCTAGAACTAGTATGAAATTGGGGGTGGGAAACATGGAGCCAAGTAACTAGTTTGGAATGAGGAGCTCATGTGACGTTGGCAGGATTTGATATAGTCTCATAAATATTATTATACTTGGGGCACATGCCTATCTGGGTTTATTTAATATAGCTTTATCTTACTTGCTAAAAAGTGCAACTTGCCAAACATGATAATTAAATGTTATACCGCACACATTTCTAATAAAATGGAGTAGCTCATGAGTGAAATTTATTCGTGTGTTTCTAATGCACCTTTTACTAATAGCATTTTGATTAGAGCTTACTTTTGGTTGTGGTTTGTCTTTATGGAATAAAGGAATACCAACTTTTAATTTCTTGTTTATCCCAAGTTAACTGATGCAAATCTTCGTTTCCCCCCATACCTTGCCTCAGTTTTTGATTGTGTCGTTTCAAGTGATATACACTGAATTATCATGCTTTACTAATTGCTTGTGGTAGATTTATGCAGCATTTTCTTTATTTAAGAGTGAAACGTTATTGATCTTGAATGTTTTTCCATAAACTGTTTTTGGGAGATAGCCACATTTTGGTCGTTTTAATAAAAGAACAGTCACAGAATCATAGAGTTGGAAGGGACCATGTGGATCATCTAGTTGAAGTCCCTGAAATGGAGGAATATTTTGCCCAATGTGGGACACCAGCCCATGACCCTGAGATTAAGAGTCTCACGCTCTTATACTCTCACTCTCATAGAACACATCATGTGAATACAGGCCTTGTGCCAGCAGTTAGGCACTGACCAAGGGCCCCCGTGGCTGAGGAGTCCCCTCATTCTCCTCACCAAAGACTTGGGCAGCCAGTTTAATAGTGGGTGGGCAGTGGTGCCACTTTAGAATAGGAACCAAGCAAGCTTCCATTGGTGGTGGTCACCTGCCATTTTAATTCACCCAAAATGCAAATCTATAGAATGCAACCTCCATATAACTTTAAACTGTTGCCTGCTCAGGTTTCCAAGCTAGCTGGTGTCATGAGGAGCCACGGTGTGAAGAAGGGAGACCGTGTTGTCATCTACATGCCAATGATTCCACAGACGATGTACACAATGCTGGCGTGTGCAAGAATAGGAGCCATACATAGTCTCATTTTCGGTGGATTTGCTTCAAAAGAGCTTTCAAGTCGCATTGATCATGCCAAGGTAACAATTAATTTTGCTCGAGTATGGGAGAGGTGAAGTGAAATGGTTCTTGTAATAAATGAAAGCTGGCAAGTAACCTTGCACATCATCTGCCCCACTGCTGTGCTACTCCCTAGTCAACCGTGGAAGGAAAGCCTTGTAAATGAAAATACTATTTTTATTTTTATTTCATCATGATGATGATATTGTGATTTTTATTTTCATTTTTTGCAGTCAGTCCAGTCAGAGGTTTTTTGAGGCTTGGTAGCTTTTATAGACTTTTTTGCTTTTAAGCAGGAATTGAATTGCTCTAATGATAGTGTTTTCAGCCTCAGAACTGACCTTTTCCTAAGGAGCTGACATTTCTAATCAGGACTGCTGACAGGTGGGTAGAAGTGGCAGGATTTAGGACCCTAGGTCAGCAGGGACCCCAGCCTCTTAGTTTTCATTAAAAAAAGAAAGTAAGTCAATTGGATATTTCTGAAGAAACTTGGAACACAAAACATGGGGGCAGCTCTAATGCTTCAGCACTCAGCAGGCAGCACCATTAGTAAGGACACTTAATCTCTGTTGCTAAGTGATCAGAGCAAGAAATGCTGAGCAGTTTCACCTGGGACTTGGGAGAGCCCTCCCAGAGCAGCAGAAAAATCAGGAGAGGCTCCTTGCTGCTAGCCTGATGCTGGACGGAGGAAGATAACTGGGGTATGTTTGTTTAGCAATTTCTGCTGTGTCCAAATTATTTCATTCACTTCCCAAGTGTGGTGCCTTTATAGAGTAAAACACAATTGGCTGGCTTTGGTATGTTTTACTTAGAAGTAATTTCCTTGAAATAAACAAGGCTTCCTTCCTACTGGGAAAAATGGTGCTCTTGCAGTCCCCCCCCCCCAAGTTTCCATGTCCCCATTGCTGGTCTGCTTGTTATCACAGGGCTATTATTTATTAAAACACTGTTAACCATAAACAAAAATATAAAATACAAGGTGAATCAGCAAACTCCTTACAGCTGTAGCTTGTTAACATTTCATTAAGACTGTACTTAACACCAGGATACTTTTTTGTTTATCAAGGTGGGCAAAATGGGTTGCAAGCTGTGAAATTGCATATACTGTATTTTTCACACCATAGGGCGCACCGGACCATAGGGTGCACCTAGTTTTTAGACGGGGAAATCAATAAAAAAAAATCTCCCCCCAGCCCCAAAGAGCAGCGTACAAGCTGCGCACAACCTCTCCCTGCCGGAGGGGTTGTGCGCGGCTATGGAACAAGCCAAGGCAGCGAGCGGGATGGATCGCGCTGGCTGCTTTGGCTTCCTCTTTAGCCCTGTGCAATCCCTCCCTGCCGGGAGAGGCTGCGTGGAGCTAAAGAAGCCATAGCCCGTGCAGCCTCTCCCTGCTGTCTCCCTGCTGGAGGGGTTGTGCGCGGCTATGGCACAAGCCTGCATTCACTCCATAGGACGCACACACATTTCCCCTCAGTTTTTGGAGGGGAAAAACTGCGTCCAATGGAGCGGAAAGTACGGTACCTGTTGCTTGTTGTATATTTGTCTCACAGTTTTACTCCCAGGAGCTCAAGGCTCTGTACTTTGTCTTTCACAGCCCGCTTTTATCTTCACACCAGCCCTGTGAGGTAGGCTAGGGTGAAAGTTGGTCGTTCAGACACTAAAGCTGTGAAACTGCACATCCTTTGAGGGTTTGGGTTTTTTTTTTGCATAGTATTAGGATCACCATTTTGTTTGTTTAGGTATTTTGTTGTAAACATCAGGACACTGGAACACTGTAGGAAGCTGCTTTTCTGGCTTTATTTACATGATCTGTGAATGGTAATCCAAAAGAAGGGCCTTCCTGGATCAGGCCCCAGGACCTGGATGCAATAGCTGTCTCGCCTCCTAAAGTTTCCAGCAACTGCTATTCAGAAGCAGCTGTGCGGGCCGACAATAGCCGGAGTGTCTAGTTGCCACTGACGGCCTCATCCATGAACTTGTCCCACCTTCTTCTAAAGCCACCCAAGCTGGTGGCCATTGCACTATAGCCTGTGGGGATGTGTTCCATAGTGCAACTTTGCAGAGTGTGGCATATACTTGCTTTTTCACTCAGGAGCTCAAGGTTGTAATATTTACCCTGTCCCCCTTTTTATATGTGTAACAGCTCTGTGAAATAGGGTAGGTTAAGTTAATACAGTGGTACCTCTAGTTACGAACTTAATTTGTTCCGGAGGTCTGTTCTTAACCTGAAACTATTCTTAACTAGAGGCGTGCTTTCGCTAATGGGGCCTCTTGCTGCCACTGTGCCACAGGCACACGATTTCCGTTCTCATCCTGGGGCAAAGTTCTCAATGCGAGGTAACTCTTCCAGGTTAGCAGAGTTTGTAAGCTGAAGCATTTGTAACCTGAGGCATTTGTAACTCGAGGTACCACTGTATATGTACACAGGCAGCAGTCATCAATAGATGGGTGGGGATAGGGGATGGGGGAAGGATGTGGGTGGCGCTGTGGTCCAAACCACTGAGCCTCTTGGGCTCGCCAACCAGAAGGTTGGTGGTTCGAATCCCCATGATGGAGTGAGCTCCCGTTGCTCTGTCCCAGCTCCTGCCAACCTAGCAGTTCAAAAGCACGTCAGTGCAAGTAGATTACTAGGCGGGAAGGTAAATGGCATTTCCATGCGCTCTGGTTTCCATCGCAGTGTTCCATTGTGCCAGAAGCGGTTTAGTCATGCTGGCCACATGACCCAGAAAGCTGTCTGTGGACAAACGTCAGCTCCCTTGGCCCAAAAGCAAGATGAGTGCCACAACCCCATAGTCAACTTTGACTGGACTTAACCATCCAGGGGTCCTTTATCTTTACCTTACGGGATGGGGAATGGGCCAGGGGCCCCAGTCTACCTATAGTGTACTGGGCCCAGGAAATCCTGTTGGCATCCCTGCACCTAATACATTCAGAAAGTCATCAAACATGCTAGATGTGGCTCCACTCTAGAGCAGGGGTAGCCAACATGGTGCCTTTCAGATGTTGTTGACTAAAACTCCCATCAGCCCCAACCAGATTGGCCAATGGCCAGGGACGGTAGGAGTCGTAGTCCAAAACATCTGATGGTCACGGCTGCATTAGAATGTCTTCAGGTGCCATAATGGATGTTCCCCCATACTGTCTACCTTTCACAGTGTGGTTCAGCTATTGCAATATTAACAAGAAAGAGCTCCGTTACAAGTGACTGCTTTTCAGTCAACGCTTGCCAGCTTATGGCTGACTTTGCTCTGGCTAATTCTTGCTTTTCTCTTACTGATATGGTGTTTGCAAGTGATACCAGTGTAAGGAGAGGAAAGAAGGGAAACGAACCTCCTTTCAGGCATTGCAGGAGAATAAATCTCCTCAGCGTCAGTTACAGGACTTCATTTACACTATTTCTGCTGCCTCTTTCTTTCCTTGTTCATAATTATTTGTTCAAATTCTTTAGTCACGGTGCTCGTTTTAAAGAGGTGAGTACACATTCACTCTTGCTAATAAAAATAATTATTTTCCTATTCTGCTCCAGAGTAGCACACGCATCATATCAGTTTTCCGGTGGTTTATCTTGAATTTTAAATAGCTATGGGAATATCACAAAAGCCCACCCTAGATCATTGTTAGTCTTGTCAGGTTATTGGAAGTCTAAAAGGCGAACAGTGATTAAAGATGTGGAATTGAAGTGTAGGTTTTTCTTTCATCTGTTGCAATACACTGAACAGGCTGTCATGTGTCTTTAGTTTTATGTGACTATGGTTAAGAAATGCCTCCCTTTAATAGGTTTTTTTTAAAAAAATAAAAAGGGTATAGTGTTTAAAGGAATCCTTGAAATTTTCCAGTTGATGGGGATAATGAAATTTTGGCAATAAAATGCAAGTACTTGGAACCACTCCACCAATAATGTTGATTACCTTTTCTATAAAAAGGGAATACATGATAATTCTTTATTTTCAAATTGGAAAAGTTTTGGCATAAATAGGCAGACAGTTTCTCATTGTAGTTCTGTGGAATTTTTTTTTGACAAAATGACACATTCTCCAGTCTTCAAAGACATGCAGTCTCTGCTTGCTGCCAGTAAAGGAGAGTGTCAGGCACACAGTGGTCAAGCAAACTGCTCCTCACTTGTCATCATGCCCTTCTGTTTCTAATGGGAATTTGCTCACTTGCCCCTTCTCCAGAAAGTAGGTCAAGCACTCTTTCCCCACAAGTGCAACCAACAGCTGGCCACTTGGGGGGAATGGATTGAAGACACAGAGGAACCAAGATGGCAGCTCACCTCACCCTTTTCCAAACCCGCTATTTCAATGAAATCCACTAGGTGGTGAGGTTCAGTCTTGACACTTCTTTGTAATGTTTCATGAGTGGTTAAAAAGAGAGAGAAAGAGAAAGTACAAAACTTCTCCCAGCTGTTTCTCTTTCTCTTTCTCAGCAGCCTCTTTAGTCATCACAGGTTATTTGTACATCTTTCATAGCACAAACACTTCAGAAACTCATATTTACGTGGGGCAGAGGTTATAAAACAAATACATTTTCTTTATATGTATTTACATAGGTTATAAAACAAATATATTTTCTTTATATGTATTTACATAGGTTATAAAACAAATATATTTTAAAGCTTCCCTCCTCCTTCCCAGTTCAAGGAAATGTTTTCAAGGAAATGCAAGCTGAACTTTCATTTTAATAGTCACCCGGTGTCCATGTAAAATAATTTATTCTCTTAACAAGAAAGAAATGTCTGCACACAAATGGTATATCAGGTTTTCACATTTGATAGATAGAAGAAGCAGTGTGAAGTGTGGTGTATCCGTGTATTAGTGGTGAGCTTGTGGTTTTAGGACTGGGTAAGGCAGGGACGTGGGTGGCACTGCGGTCTAAACCACTGAGCCTTGGGCTTGCCGATCAGAAGGTTGCCGGTTCGAATTCCCACAACGGGGTGAGCGCCTGTTGCTCGGTCCCAGCTCCTGCCAACCTAGCAGTTCAAAAGTACCCCCAAAGTGCAAGTAGATTAAATAGGTACTGCTCTGGCGGGAAGGTAAATGGTGTTTCCCTGCACTGCTCTGGTTTCGGTGTTCCATTGCACTGGAAGCGGCTTAGTCATGCTGGCCACATGATCCGGAAAAACTGTCTGCAGTGCGGACAAACGCCGGCTCCCTTGGCCTGTAAAGCAGGCTTCCTCAACCTCGACCCTCCAGATGTTTTGAGACTACAATTCCCATCACCCCTGACCACTGGTCCTGCTAGCTAGGGATCATGGGAGTTGTAGGATGAGCGCCGCAGCCCCAGAGTTGTTCGCGACTGGACTTAACTGTCAGGGGTCCCTTTACCTTTACCTTTAAGGGAGGTGTTGTTTGTATTGGATCCCAGTTCTCAGGAACAGCTTAGGGATCTGACTGGAATATGGTTATTTACAGGAATTGGAGGCGGGGCTCCTCATTCCCTAGCCTAATCTCAAAGTAACTTGTGAAACAACCCAAAGACCCATGATGATATTGCCCGTTTCGAAAATACTATTTGAACTGATAAAGCTCTCTCTCTTCTTTTAGCCCAAACTGGTTGTAACGGCAACTTTTGGAATAGAACCTGGAAGAAAAGTCGAATACATACCACTTTTAGAGAAAGCGTTGGAGATGATAGAGCACCAACCTGACAAAGTTCTGGTTTATAGCCGCCCTAACATGGTAGAGTTACAGCAAATACTTTGACACACTTTCTTGGACTATTCCCTTCCCTCTCTGACTTCATAATTTCCCTGAATATTTAATTGGAACATTTCATTTTTACGATACTTAAGTAACATTTATTTTTCTCTGTGGCAAAACCTCTATTGCTTTACTTGTTTAAAGCTTATAATTTTGTAAGTTTCAGTACAGCTGCTAAAAGTCATGTGGTAGAGAAATCAGGCATATATTTGGTGCTCCACAAGGAACAGCTAATTATTTCTGAGCCTTTCTTCTTCTTGTTAAATCCAGTTTAAATGGTTGCAGTGCTCTGTCTCTTGACATGCAGGGAGATGTTGCTCTTAAACCAGGGCGTGACCTGGACTGGCATGAAGAAATGGCGAAAGCAAAGCCATGTGACTGTGTCCCTGTCCTTTCGGACCATCCACTTTATATTCTGTATACATCAGGAACAACTGGCACCCCCAAGGTAGGCCCTGCCTTTCAGTATCTGTGACCAAATTATGCTCTATTCCACATGAGGGAGAATTTAATTAAAAGGCTGAAAATGTTTTCCCAGAGCTTAGCACTCATAAAAGATTAGTGTTGTTGGAGCTGACTTTAATCGTATTTCATTACTCCAACATCACTTTTAATGTCTGAAGCGGTGTTGTCAGTGAATATTTGAGCCACTTGGATTTTTCTTCCCAACCAAAGTATTCCCAGCCTGCTTCTGCACCTTGCAGCAGTTCACCTTGAAGATCCTAGGTAGCTCCACTGCGTCTCTGATCTTCAGATTCTCTTGATTCTCCCCAGATGACACCACACAGCCTTTTTTTTTTTGGTCCTGTGTTGTGCTGGATCAGGATAAGATCAAAGAACTAAGCTCCTGTGTCGTGATGACATTTGGATGAAATCGATGAAGCAGATGAAATAAACCACATGAAATATATGGAATAGCATGTGGGAAGAAGCAACATCAAAAGATAGATTCTCACACATAAACAAGAAGCAAGAGGAATGTTTACAGCAACATATAGCTAACTTGAATAGACTAGATGAGGAAAGGGATTGCTTGCAAATGGTCTATGAGGAGAGATGGAGAATGGCCTGAGATTAGGTGTGAGGAACGTCAGGCCCAGGAGCCTAGTGCGGCCCTCCTGGCCCTACTGTCTGGCCCTTGGGATTCTCCCCAGATGTGGCGCTCAGGCTGAGGAGAGTCCCCCACCTTAAGCCTTAGTTAACAAGAAGCATCAGCAGCCATATTTGCAAATGACTCTCACAAGTGGCTGGTGAGGCTTCTCACCATCTCATGCAGGGATCTTGTGGGGGGGGGGCAGATAGTTTTATTTATTTAATTTAAGCCATTTCTATACTGCCCCTTGATTCAGAATTCCCCACTAAGGTTTACAGTAACTAATAGGAACACCATAAACAGTGGAAGGCATTTCTGAAAGTAAACACAGCGGATGGAAAAAATACATCAGAGACTAAAAGCTTGGGGAGTAGGGGGGTGCTTTTGCCTGGCACCTTTGAAAAGAAAAAAGAGAAAAACCTGAGCATAAGTGCCAGGAAAACCTTGCTGGGAAGAGGACTACGAGTGAGATGCCATAGCCAAAAAGGTCTTTTCCCTCTCTGCCTACCTCTGAGGGAAGACCTTAGCCTACTGAGGAAATAAATGTGTCCGTATCCCATGAATGAAGCAGTGCCAACTTAGATGTGCAAGACACTCTGCTATGTATCTGGCTAACCGTGCTCCCTGTAGTATCCAAAGCCATATCCTTGTCAAGTACCGTAACACAAAACCAGGAAAACTAGGGACAGTGTTATAAGGAAAGGCAAGTAGTGAGTTTTCCTCTCTCTAAGAAATCCCAAGTGGAGACCATGACAAGCCAGATGCGTGGATTTTCCAGCCTTTGCTGTTCTCACATGTGGACTGTGAGATCTGGAAGGGTTGAAGCAGAACTCTTCTGAAAATATCAGTATATGGGCGTGTATGTTCTCTGTAGTATTTGGACGGAAAACTGCTAGTTTTTATTCAGTTACCCGAGGTTCAACATAAATCTTGTAATGTTCTTTATAAGTGTGTTAGGGTCAGGAGCCTTAGGTTACTGCAGTGCATCTATCAGGTTTCAGCACAATATATAGGATATAAACCAAATTGCAAAGAGCACTCGCTTTTATTTTAAAAGAACAGCATTCCACACCTCCTCATTGCAGAGATAAAATCTAAAAGTAAAGGCTATTTCTGCTCTTCTGAAGGGCTCCTAGGAGCTAAGGGGAGAGTTGCTAATTGCTTCAGAAAGTTAAATTATGGAAACAGTAATTTTCCTTATGGGATGAAGTTTCAGGGCATAATTTATTTACAAACGATCTTAATTTCACATTGCTTCTCACTTAGGGTGTTGTTCGACCAACAGGTGGCTATGCCGTTATGTTAAACTGGACCATGTCAGCTATATACGGCCTTAAATCTAAAGAGGTAACTTCTATTGATTTATTTTTCATTTTGTAAATTGTTTCATGTGAAATATCCCAAAGTGATTTAACAATTTTTTTAAAAAGCATATTTAAAAACAATTTCAAGCACACTGCAGAGATTCAGACTGGAATTTAAAAAGGCTTGTTGGGACAGGAAGGCATTTAGTAGGTGCCAAAAAGATAACAGAGATCATGTCTGATGTGTAACAGAAGGGTAGGTGCCACCACACTAAAGGCCTGAATCCTACATGGTATCTATAGAAGGCCTTCCCTGTGGTGCAGTGACCAGCTGGGTATATAAAGTGTGAGACAATATTTTAGCTCTCCTGGCTCCAGGCTGTATAGGGCTTTGAACACCAGTGCCAGCACCTCCCACTACACCTGGTAGCTAATTGATAGGCAGTGTGAGTCTTTCCAGGACGGTGTCATATGGTAGCAATATTCCAATGCAATTAGCAGTCAAGCTGCAGCATTTTGCACTTGCTGCTGCTTCTGGAACAACCTCAGGGACAGCCTCACCTAGTTCATGCTTATGAAGAACTGCTTATACTTAAAAAAATAAAATCTTTCTTTCTTTTAGGTTTGGTGGGCAGCCTCTGATTTAGGCTGGGTGGTTGGCCATTCTTATATCTGTTACGGACCTCTCTTGCACGGGAATACAACGGTTTTATATGAGGTGACTGTTTATTCTAATGTCTGTTATTTAATAGGCTAAATAAGCTCTCGGAGAATTCTGGGGAAAAAACAAAAAACAGAACACCAATGCATGTTTTACTGTTATGTAAGTTTAGCATGGGTTTGACATGACTGTTCTTCTGCAGAAGAACAGTGTGTGGACTGAGCTGGTTCTTAAATGGCCAGGGAAGCTCTGCCCATCCAAAGGAGGCAGAACTTGGAAAGTCACCTGCTGTCCTGGATCAGGAAGCAGCGGAAAGCCATAGCCTCCCACTATGTTAGTCAGTGAGCCTGAGGACCTTTCGTCTTCTGTGTGCTAGAGGAGGAGAATGGAAATCTTTGCTTCTGGTTATAACTAAAACCACAGTTTCCCATTGCATTCAAATCTGGGAAACTGAGGTTTGTTTAAACTGTACATACTGAGAGCCAACCTGGAATCAAGTCTTGAGTGGTAGGAGGCTTTAACTCTTTGGCACGAATAGGAGCTTTTTCCAATAGTGGGCGCATGTGGGCTATCAGGATTTTGACCGCAGCAGGTGGCAAAGAGTTAAAACCACCACCACCACCCATCTCCACTATGGGTTTGCAGTCTCAGCTGGGGCATTCATTCCTGCTGTTTACTTTTAAAAACCCATGCATACAATGTACAGTAAATGTCTACTGTCGGTGCATTGGCTCGTTTTTGAACATATATTCCTGGCTTCATCTAAGGAGGCTACGTTGGACTTCACATCCATATTTGTGAAGTACCATGTTCTTGATCTTTAAGCCAGGTTTGATGCAAGGTTTGGGATGGGTGTTCAGTGATCTTTTCCCCTGGTTGTCTTCTTCCTCCCACAGCCTGGTGATTGAGTACATTAAGCTCCAATATGCAGGAGTAGTGAACCGGAAGCTGCTTGCCTGCAACAGTTGTTCTCTCAAGTGCACATTCTGTCCAGTTTCACATCCTTCTCTCCATCCTTACAATAGGAGACATATCAAGACAAAATAGCTTCTTTATTTCTAGATATCTGGAAGGAATTTGGTGTGGAAGCTCTTCATCCCATATGTGCTGTTTTACTGTGTATGGATGAGGGATGGGGAATCAACCCCACTTTCAGAGCTTTCTATGAAGTTCTGCCAGTGGTCTGAGCAGGTGCTTTCCTGTATGTTCAGACTGCAAAGTGAATGTTGCATCTAGCTAATTATGTTTGTTAGTCTCCTAGAGGAGTTCAGAGATGCAGGAAGTCACAGCTTGTTAAGGATCTGCTCCTGTAAGACAGCAAAACCCGGTGGGTCAGACTGTTTAATCCCATATTAATTCCTTGTTGCTTTCCTTTGTTTTCGAAGAACTGTGTATAGATAGCCAAGGGAGGATTAGTTTTACTTCTCACATACCAGAACAATTCAGAGACAATTCCTTGTGAGGATAAAATGGTGTTGATGGTGTTGCTGCTATATACACCCCCTTAAGTGTCTTGGAGAACAGAAATGTAAGTGAATAAATAAGAAAACATTGGTGCTGACACAGCCAAGAAATTGAAATCTTAGACACATTTCGTATCTGAACGTAGTGCATTTCTGAGCGCACCATAAGATGGAACTGAGCCCTTAATGGAGCAGTAAATGGATGCTTTCCTTCTAGTTGTATAAAGGCAGTTTACCAGTTGCTTGAATACACTGCTGACAAGTTGATAACTACTGTTACATTCAGGACTCAAATCGCAGAAGACTCATGGAACACTTTTACCCAACGACAACTTTAAAAACACCTCCCAAATCTCTTTGTAGGGGAAGCCTGTGGGAACACCAGACGCTGGAGCTTTTTTCCGTGTGCTCGCAGAGCATGGAGTCGTAGCCTTGTTTACTGCACCGACTGCAATTAGAGCAATCCGTCAACAGGACCCTGAGGCTAACTTGGGGAAACAGCACAGCCTGACAAGGTGAGTTTAGATTAAGCCAGAAGCTTGTTTTTACTCACTATCGGAAATAAGCCCCAAGTGTATATCTTGAATTCAGTCAACTGTAAAGATGCTATAACAAATAGGTTTTGTGTGTGCATATATACTATGGCCATAGGTACATACAAATGGTCAAACCATCATTGCAGTGTTTCAAGCTTGCATTCTCCCTCCTTTCTCCCTCAGAATGCACCACTTTCATCCTTTCCTCCATTACTAGTTTGAGCAACCCATCATGTGTTGTGACGTATTAATAGGTCAAACTTTGATTTGCACAAGCCGTGGTTTGCTGACAAAGCAGAATTGGAAATCATGACATGAAGTAGGCTTCAAATTCTAGTTTGGAGATAAAGACTTTCCAATACAATAATACCATAAAATATTTGTTATAAGAAAGAGAAAGATGTAACCAGCCATCAGAGCCTAATCTGTTTTGACCTTATGAACCTTTGCAGTGACAAATGATCAAAACTGGTAGTTTGGCAGCCCCAGAGGTGGGTTCAGAATGGAATATATCTCAGGCTTGTTCTTAAAAATTAAAATATCCCATTATTTTACACTGAAATCTCTTTTCTCTCCCCTCCCCCATATGAGCACACTCTGGATAGGGCTGCATATGATGACTCACCATCTGTTTTTTACAAAAATGTTCAGATGAGAAACCCTGCAGTCCTCAGACAATTAAAGCCTGAGGGGAAAAATGATTCAGCTGTAATTTCCAAACAATAAAGTGAAAGTGTGTTGAATGTACATACACAAAACCTCGGCTAAATAAATCCTTGTTAACACATTATTTAGATACTCACCAATATTACACTTACCCCAAACTACTAGCCCTCATACCAGAAATTTTGTTACCCTTTAAGGCAAGGGTGAGGGTTTGCTAGCCCTCCAGATGTTGGACTCCCCTCAGCCCCAGCCTGCATGGTCAACAGTCAGGGATCATGGGATCTTTAGTCCAGTAACATTTGGAGGGCTATAGTTTCCCCACCTGGTTTAAGGCCGGCTGTTTGTTGTGGAATTTAGTTATTACAGATACTACAATCTGAAGAAGATATACTGGGAATTCTGGCTATGTTATTTATGACTGTACTGTTTGCTGCTTAAATAGTAATGATTCCTCAGCATCTCTGTTTACCAGAGTGGAGGTAGCTTAAAGCGTAGCTTCCAAAGTGCCAATGGGGTGACCCTGTCTCATAAATAAAGTGCTGAAGAGGCCAAAATGCTGTAGCAAGGAGAGAAGAGACCGGCTTGCCTAGGTTTGAACATGCCTTTTATCACATTAAACCTAGTATGCATTGTTCTACAAACAAAAAATAAATATTTATGGGAGCTCCTCTGCATAATTCATCTGTAGCTGTTCAGTTGCTGACATAACATATTCTGTTTTATTCTGCCATTTTATGGACAGGTTTCCTATGTGTCTCCCTCCTTATAATTTGCAAGTGCCTTTTGCCATTTGCAAGACACATGCCATTGTCACTTCTCATATATCTGTCTATGGTCCTATTTATTTACTGCTTAGCTCCCAGGATTCTACCATGAAGAGTTTGTGGAAACCTCCCTATTGTATGCTCCTTTCTCTGCCCCTCTCAGAGCCTGCACTGGGGAGATCCTCCTTTTACAATGAATTTGGCACTGCAATGAATCTCTGGGTAGGGCTGGTTCTACCATTAGGAAGAGTAGGGCAGTCAACTCAGGCAGCTGATATTGAATGTCCTGAAAGGGTAGCAAATGGTTAGTTATTCATTTTTAATTTTTAAACTGTGTTTTTACTCTCACAGAGAGGAGTTTGGGGGATTTTCTGCTTCCGTCACCAAATTAACTTGGCCAGTCTTGGTTCTGTGCTCTTGGGGAGGAGGTTGCTAAGTTTCTGTTTCACTTCAAGCAGAAAAAATGCCCTGTCTCAGTCGTGCCCCTGGAAGAGAACCCACTTTACGGTGGATTTTTCTCAGCTAAGAAGTGTTGCAGCTATTTCTGCTAACTGCAGTGCATGCTAGTCACCTCAGAGCTCCCTTCAGACGTCTGTTAAATCAGCTTCATCAACAGGGAAAGTCCATAGCTTATTCTTCAAAGCACACATACAACACTTACTTTAGTGTGCTTATCTTTTTTATATTGTGGAGACATGCTGAAAATAATCTTTATTTGAAACAGGTTCCGAACACTCTTTGTAGCTGGTGAACGCTGTGATGTGGATACGTTAGAATGGTGCAAGAAAATCTTCAAGGTTCCAGTTTTGGATCATTGGTGGCAAACTGGTGAGTTCTGTGCATTTACAGCCACCTTTCTCAATAAAGTTTTTGTTTTCAAGCCAATTGATATGTGGAGCTTCTTGCTCTTCTGTGAATTTCTCACTGCAGCTGGGAATAGTTGGGATTCATTCCTCATTTGGCCATCGACTTCCGTGGCTGTGATTTAACTTATTCTCTTCCTAATTTCATTTGGGCAGTTTGATCTCTTTTCCTCTGCTGAGGCAGAAGAGCCTTCCCAGGATCTCGCCAAACAATTCCAACTTTCAGTTTTGCCTTCTAGTCCTGATCCCTCCTCTCCTTCTGATGATGATATATTGGCTGGAAGCAAATAAATAAATAAAAAGAACCCATTTCTCCAAGTGGTCTGCACACAGGAGCAGTGTAACGTTAGAGCCATAAACTCAGTGAAAAGAAGAATTGGTCCCCCGCACCCTGATTACTTTTGATGAAAGCAGAGCCACAATTGTAAAGGAAAAAATTGTTAGAAAATGATCCCAGAGGGATGACTTGGTATGACAAAGCTACCTGTGTTCCTACCAGACATGTGCTTTTCTTTCTTCTGTATTGCATAGACTCTGTAGCAAGGGCAGCTAGCATCACTACCTGTTTGTCTGTCTGCCACTTTCCCACAAAGTTGTGCCCTAGGTGGTTCACAACAGATCGGGTGAACAATTAAGCGAAACAAATATATATGAAGCAGTATCATCAGTAAATAAATACAAACAACAACAACAAAAATCCATATAGGTTTATATAAAACAATGATTTAATTTAGCAGCTTAAAACTAAGAAGGTGTGATGGCTTTAGGGGTTGCTCGTGCGTAAGTTACCGCCGCTCTGGGCTTGGTTGCCTGGTTAAACCGTTTCTGTCTGGACAGCCATCCACTCCGTGGCTGTTCAGTCGCTGGCAGAATCCGTCAGTGGGCGTTTCTTGAACCTCTTCCAGCAAAGAAGTTCTTTGACGCCAAGTCGCCGCCTACTCTCCCTGCGCGGAAGTCTTCTGCGCAGGGTGGGTGTGGGCAGCGGAGGACCTGTGCTCTCCTTGCTGGTCTCCTGTGAAGAGTCCTGGAGCCTCCCCTCTGCTTCCCCCATCAACCCCCCTCTATCCCTGGTGTTGCGCTGATTTTCTTCCCCAGCCGGAGACCTGCCTCTCTCCCTGCTTGGCCCCTCTCCAGCATCGCTGTGGAGCCTCGCCTCCTCCTCTAGCTCCGATGGCAGTTCCCTGACAGAAGGAAAGAGGAATGAGGCTTAACACAGAAACTATACACATTTTTGTATGTTGCTTTCAATAATATATGCATTCACGAACACTTTACCTTAGTATATGCATTTTTGTAAACGTTACCCCAGTGAAGAACTGCTTTACAAAATTCAGAAAAGTGGGTGGCTGTGCTTTTATGGACGGTGAAGCTTCAGTTTGGGAATTATTTTTGGAAAATGTGAAATCAGTAGGTTTACCTTTAAGTACAAACTGTATTAAATTTCTCTTCCATCCCTAGTGCCACCTAAGCCAGTTGTAGACTTTCAGTGTTAGCCTGTCTTCCCCATTGCTCTGAAGATCTCCCCTCCGCACTCTGCCAGTCTTATTCATTATAATTGTGAGATTGGATTGTATCCATTCCACCTCACTTGTCGCTGATGCTGCATGTAAGTTAAGCATGTATCAGGAATCTCTTCAGTCCCTCTCAACTGTTTAAGCTCAATCACTTCCTCTTGCCTCTGCCCCTCTTCCTAGCCATTATGTCATTATTCTGATTGTAGGGAAAGGAATAGCTAAATCACATTCAGACATGATTTTGATCTCAAAAGTTATTTTAAGATCCACTAGAAGAATTGGGTTGGAGGGGTCACTTTTAAAATCTTATTTCCATAAGCGAGAGAAGCTGTGACAGCCTCTGGTTTTATATATTTCCTCTGAAAATGTTACAGGCTGCTGATGTCATTTGTGTTGCCTGGCAACACTTTTTTTTCTAGTTCAGAGACTGGAGTCCTCATTAGGGTAAAGTAGATGGTTTTACTGATGATTTGAGAATAGGGAACTGAGAGTTAAGCTCCATGAATCTCTTTTATAGAAAGAATAATCCTTTGCAAGATTTAAGGCAGCCACAGCGGAGCCTTTGTTGCAGAGAGGGCAAGAAGCAGTTTATAAAACACTAATCCCTGCTGTAGATAATTTTTACCCAACTAAAATAGTTAGCAGCCTAATCAGTCTTTTTCATCTTTATGGTATTAGTCTGACTAAAGTAGAAACAATGTTTTCTGGACACGATTAAATTGTAAATGAGAGATGCAATTACTTTTTGTAACATCAATTTGCATCTAATGTCCACTGTGCAGCATTATAAACATTTGCAACAGAGGAAGCTAATAAGATACTTTGATTGAATTAAAACTGGGAAACACATATTGTAATCATGTGCATGAAAAAAAAAAGATTGTGTATTATGCAATGCATGATACATACTGGAAGTTAATAATGGGAGAGATTTCCAAGGTGATTCTTTCTCCCTTTTTCGGAGGAGAATGCTGTAGTTCTTATGCCTTTCCTTGCCTACAATGTAGCAGTTGTCTGACTGCTTGCCTCTTCCGTACATCTTCTGTGGGGCAGCGCTGGAATCATGCATGCTATGAAAGAAGGGAGCCTGGTTGACCCAGAAAGAAGAACAGGATATAAATGTACAAAATTACAGTTTGAGACTTTTTGGATTAAAAAGCAAATGGATATACAGCTTGATCATCTGTGGAGGGCTTCCATATTTTAAGGTGGAAAGTAGGGATGGGAATGGAGAAAAAAATGCCCTGTTGCCTCCCCCCACTCCTCATTTTTCCTATAAGGTTTGCTCAACTTAATTAGCAGATTCCACAGATTGGCTGATGTGGAAGGATACCGCAAAGGACCAATCAATAGGAAACAGATCCAGTTGTTCAGTTGACAGATGTTCTATTGCTTTACACAGTGAGGCAGAAGGATGCTGCCTTCAGACCTTTAATGCTCCTGGAACATCCTCTGGCTTTTGCTTCATGGGGTTCAACTGCATCCAGCCTGCTTCAGCGAGACTTCCTGACTCCCAGGCAAACACCTGGCCTTTTGGCTCTAAGGAGCATGCACATGGCCCCTCTGCTGGAAAATGATGCACAATCAGGACCTCTTTATAAATAATGTTATCCGTATGCGGAGATACACATGGGTCTTTGTACTGGAGATGATCTGAATATAAGGTGTGCAGTGTTTTCTGCACAGCAGATAGACAGTTTGTGCAGTAGGTGTGCATATAAACTGCCAGTAATGTGACAGAAGAATCGGCCTTTCATATATTACAGCATAAAACTGCATTTTCCCAAACACAGATGATCATCTTTATGTTTGAAAAACCTTACTTGTACAGTAGGGAGTTATCCTTCAGAAGGACGAATGTTTCTGCATGGTGACTAGCCTGCCCTTGTAGTGATCTTTTGGTTTGTCAGTTTGTTCTGCAGGCCTTTTCTAAGGCTCCATAAAGTGAGCGACAGAAACGGGGAGCCAGAAAAACCAGCCCAAGTTAAATCCTGCTTATTTCAACTAATCAGAGCGATTTAAGCAAAGTAGCTGGATCGGAACTATAGTTTTACTTCCTTCAGGATTTCATTGAGGTCATTTTTCTCAATCTGTATAGTGGGTAACAATATAAAACATTTTATTCCTTGAGCGTTCAACAAAATTGTGCATATGCTGTAATCACGCTTGAGGGTGGCATGAGAAGGAGGCAACAGGACATGTGCCACCCTGTGGGCTGGCAGGGTGTCGTGAGGAATGTGCCCCCCTAAAAACTGTGCCCGGGGTGACAGCCCACCCTGCCCACACTGTGCCTCTGATATCTAGTAATAACACCTGTGCATACATCAATGTAGGGACGCGGGTGGTGCTGTGGGTTAAACCACAGAGCCTAGGCTTTGCCGATCAGAAGGTCAGCGGCTCAAATCCCCATGACGGGGTGAGCTCCCATTGCTTGGTCCCAGCTCCTGTCAACCCAGCAGTTCGAAAGCCCGTCAAAGTGCCAGTAGATAAATAGGTACCACTCCGGCAGGAAGGTAAATGGCGTTTCCGTGCGCTGCTCTGGTTCGCCAGAAGTGGCTTAGTCATGCTGGCCACATGACCTGGAAGCTGTACGCCGGCTCCCTTGGCCAATAAAGCGAGATGAGCGTCGCAACCCCAGAGTCGGCCACGACTGGACCGAATGGTCAGGAGTCCCTTTACCTTTACCTTTATACATCAATGTTGCAGTGGTCACCAACCCCATCCCAAAGCATTTCTGTATTGGTACAGCAAGTCTTCATGCGAGGTTGGAAGTATATTCCCCCGTAAAATGACTAAATCCACAAGGAAGTGTACAGAAACAAAAAGGTCTGCCACTGAAATGCTCTCCTGTTTTAACTGATCCGTGGAAAACTAGTTTCAGCAGCTTATGAGCCCACTAAAATTAGCACTTAAATTTATGGTACTTACTATAAAAATCATATCTGCCGTGCAGTACCCTGAGAGTAGAATTATTTCTTGCATGAGTTAGCCTCCTATTGATTTTTCACGGGTGCCATAGAAGTGGATCAGAGAGCCATAGCACTGGTGCCCTCAGGTATGTTGAATACTAAAAATAGAACATTTTGTACAGATAGCTGAAGAATATTCAGTTATAGGGTAGCTATGTTTGGATATTTTTACTATCTAGGGAATGGAATTTGTTTTTGAAAAGAAATGAAACAAAATGTCATTGGAGAAGTATGTTGTTTTAGTGAATGGATAGACAGCACACTAATTTAGTCTCTCTTGGTACATTTAACCTTTATTAATATTTGAGATCTTTTGATTATTGGCTCGTGAGGAATCCTGTGAGATTTCCTGTGTATATAGCCTTTAAAAATATGACTTTCAATAATAATTTATTGCCTTTGCTGACAGAATCATTGCTTTACAGTTGTTGTAGTGATTTTCTTGCCGTTAGCTCTCCTGATTTCTGACAGCTTGTATGTGTAACAGAATTAACTGGAGTCCACAAAGTGCTTTTTCAATAGTGATAACAAAGTTACTAATAGTTCTTTACTTGGCAGGCTTTTATCAAGGTAGATTTGGAGAGCAAGAAACCAAGTAGGCTGTCGAGCAGGGGGCTGTCGAAATTGCTGTGGGAACTACAAAATACCCATTTCACAGAGGAGTACTTAGACATGCTTAGCTCCTTTCTCCAAAACAAAACAAAACAAAACACCTGGTCAAAACAACTACATTGGCCACTAGCCATTATGACTGTATTGTCTCCCCACTATAGGAAAATATGCTTATGTTGTGCTTATGCTTATGTTGTGCTGCAGACATCCCATAGGCAACTGACAGGCCATTATCTGAACAGGGTAGTGGACTATATGGGCATTTGGTCTAATCCAGCAGGCCTATTCTGTTCTTAAAATTGGGGGGGGGGGAGAGTAATGAGAAATTTACCTTTTCCTATGCCACCAGTGAAGTTGTAGCATAATTTGATTGAGACCGCTGTTGTTTTTCAGCATCATGCTGTTAAGAAGTTCATTAAGGACGATTTCATCCATTCTAATCCCTCGGAATGGAATAATGGTGTCTTTTTCAGGCCGCACATGATCCTTGCATCATCTGTTAGCCAAACCTGCTTTTTTCTTCAATGACAAAGTTGATATTTGTCAAACATCTTAACTAAAATTACAGTAGTGCTTTATTGACATTCACTGGGGGCCTGCTAACAGCTTGAGGGTTGGTTTTTTTAATGACAAATCTTGAAATGAATTTAGTGTGTGTTTTAATCTTCTGAGTAGGCAGGATGGACTGTGCTTTTGATTATGGCAGTAATTTCTCATTTCAAAGTTCTCATTACTTCCATGTTGTTATAAACATACAGCGTGGTCGTGAAAGAGATGCACCTACAGATTTATGCCAATGGATTTGTAACCTTAGGATAAGGAATCTATATATAAATGACTAAATGCACCCTAAGTAATTAAACAAGTCGCTTTAAGACTAGAGGAGCTTGAGGCAGTAACAATGTCCATTAGGTCAAAAGGTGCTATTTTTTACTTCCCTGAAATTGAAGTGAAACTGATGATTGCTGAGACCTATTTACATGTACTGTCTTAATGTACATGTAAACTATATTAATGTTGGGCGCAGCTTTCCTAACCTGAAACAAGGAGATTAAAGCAAAAGAGCTGCCACTGTCTCCAAAGCAAAGGAAGAAACTAACCATCAACATCATGTTAGTTGTGATGGGTAGAACTACAGAAATTTTAGGAGTTGCTTTATAAACCAGAAGGTTCAGCTATGTGAATTGGTAAATTTAGTCACTCAATGTAACCTTTTTATATATGTATTACAAAAGTATGCTTGACTACCATATGTTTGCCTAAATCAGGCATCCCCAAACTTGGCCCTCCAGCTGTTTTGGAACTACAATTCCCATCATCCCTAGCTACCAGGACCAGTGGTCAGGGATGATGGGAATTGTAGTCCAAAAACAGCTGGAGGGCAGAGTTTGGGGATGCCTGGCCTCAAGGCTTAAAGGAGTCCCACTGGAAACTTCTTTTGCTCAGATCACATTGAGACAAGTATGAGCTTTCCCTTGGCTCCTACCAATTTCTTGAAACCTTATGGGTTGTATCACAGAACTTTAGTGTATGCTGCAGTTTTCTGTTTTCATCATTCTTCTTGTTCCTTAACTCTCTCATTGAAGCTCCATGTCACCTTCTTTTCCCTTCCTCCCACCTTCCTGTTTCTTTATTCTTGTCTATATTCCATTCCCCTCCTCTTTGGGTTTCACTTCCTTTTCATCTCTTCTTACTACTGCCTTCTCTCTCTCCCCCGTTCCATTTTTCCTTGCTATTCATTCATCCTTCTTTGATCATTTTCAAGTGCCTTTTTAAGGCCTTGTCCCTGGCTTACGTCTTCTGCCCTTTCCCACTTAAGACTCTTCAAGCTGTGGCATTAGCAGCTTCTGCTGCTCTTATCTCTCTTGTTTGAGATTCTGACCCCTTGGGCAGCTTTTCATGCAGCACAGCTGCCTTCTGAACTGGCCTCTAGTGTAGACTGCCTAAAGGAAGGATTTGGTTTTTTGAATTTCCAATTTGTCCTTGGTTCATATTCAAGGTTCTTTACTTCTTCCTGTGGTGTGTTGAGGCATGAAGACGGAGGCATCTTCAAGGATGGGCAGTGGGTATGGCCTATTAACTGGAAGTTTGCAAATAAATGGGTACAGTTGGGTGAAAATTCTGAACTTCTTTAATTTTCCAGAATGATGCTATGCGGTAATGGAGGAACTTACTACCTTCCAAGAGGAGGTAAAGACCTCTCCCCTAAATTTCACTGCATTGTTGCCAGCCAATTCCGACTAGTAGCTTCAGTGAATATACACCTGGAAAGGACAAAAACCCCAAACAAATAAGCATTTAGATCGATATACAAATGGCAAAGTAACCAATTTCCAAAACCCCAACTTATTGACAATTTGACACCCTTTGGAAACTAGTCATGGGAGTGGAAACAAAATTTAAAAAATTTCCTTCCAGTAGCACCTTAGGTAAAGGTAAAGGGACCCCTGACCATTAGGTCCAGTCGTGGCCGACTCTGGGGTTGCGGCGCTCATCTCGCTTTATTGGCCGAGGGAGCCGGCGTGCAGCTTCCGGGTCATGTGGCCAGCATGACTAAGCTGAACCAGAGCAGCGCATGGAAACACTGTTTACCTTCCCGCCAGAGCGGTACCTATGTATCTACTTGCACTTTGATGTGCTTTTGAACTGCTAGGTTGCCAGGAGCTGGGACCAAGCAACGGGCGCTCACCCCGTTGCGGGGATTCAAACCGCCAACCTTCTGATCAGCAAGTTCTAGGCTTTGTGGTTTAACCCACAGCGCCACCTGCATCCCTTTCATGTGCACACCAATAACAAACTTAGTTGGTCTCTAAGGTGCTATTGGAAGGAATTTTTTGTTTGTTTGTTTTGACTGTGGCAGACCAACACGGCTACCTACCTGTAACTAGTCATGAGAGTGCCACAGATACTTATCAGTGTTCAGTTTGCACTTCATAAACTTAAAACCTGTCATTCAAACTTTGCTTCAGGTAGCAATTTCAATTCCCTAGTAGCTTTAGAGATTTAATTTAAATCCTTACATAATATTTTCTCCCCTGCCCTGCACCACCAAGAACTCCTTGTTGCAGGAGCCCTGAGAAACTGATCTTAACAGGAGTCACTTAAGCTATTAATAATTCTGGCACTACCACCAAAGCAGACGGGCATGTCAGTGATCCATTGCTTGCTCTTTAGTTGTCTTTTTGAAGCCAAGTGAAATTGGTAGCATGATTCATGTGCTTTCCTGAACTGATGTCTGCTTGAGATGTAATTTCACAGGACTGGCCAGATGAGTCTCCTTGAGATCCTTTAGGGCAATAGCTCCAGTTTTATGAGAATCCTTAAAGTTGACTTGCCATCTAAGGGCTGCTTATAGTAATATGTCACACATGCTGTTTTCTATGCATCTAAGCTCAATGGACAAAAGCAACTCAATTTCTACACAACCACACATTGTTGATTAGATATTGGTATCTGCTCAATGCTAAAATGGGGGCTAGCTATCAACTATGTGATAGATTCTGTTTGAGCTCTTTTTGTTTGTAAAAATGACAAAGCCACTTCCGGCCTGCCCAGGAGGTGGGATTGCGGGCTTCACGCCCACCCCCCACATGAGCGGGGGCTGGTTTCAGCCCCCGCGAGAGCAGGGGAATCCCAGCCGTGTCTGCCCCCCCAGCCAGCCAATTGGCTGGCTGGGGTGTGTGTGCGTGACCTGCCCTATTTAGGGCCGACACAGAGGGGGCTCGCCCTCTTTTCGCCGGCTAGCCCCCATGTTTTCCCACCCTCCCTCCCTTTAGGTAGGCTTTAGGTAGGTCTCTGACTTTGCTATGGACTTCGGTCTGTCGCCACAAGGGGCATGGTAGGAATTTTTCCCAATTGGCAATTTCAGCCGTTTGGTTTTTCGCCTACCTCGTAGCAACTCGTCACAACTTTTCGGCATTGGCGGTAGGCATTGGTAAGAAGGGGTTAAGAGGATGTGGGGGGGGAGGAACGCCATCATCTCCCCCCAGTGAGCGAAGGGTGGTCCGTTAAAGGACTCCGGGGGGCGTGGCCCTGTCCGAAGCCTATGGAGGTGTGGGCCAAAGGCACGCCCCAGAGCGGTGACCCGGGGGAGCTCCTAGTCGACGTGCCTCGGCAGGAGACTCCCCCTATATAGTGTTAACCCTTCCCCGTGTCTCCAGCAAATGGGCTGGAACCGGATAGTCGCTAGGACCAATGCCTAAGCCAATGCCTCTCATTCCTGAAGTCAATAAAGTTGTGGCCTAATTCGCCCATTTAACCTTAAACTATGGTGTCTCGTGTCTTTATTTATCCTGGTGGGGGGTGGGAACTCGCCACGCAACTATCATTACCTTGCATATAAGGACATTTTCTTATAATGTGGGTCTTAAAAATGCTTGGTTGATCAATTAATATTAAGTCATTAACTACCAATCTTATGTTCTGCTTCTTGTTTTACAGAAACAGGATCTCCAATAACAGCTTCTTGTGTTGGCTTAGGAAACTCACTAACTCCTCCCTCAGGTCAGACAGGAAAACTGGTGCCTGGATACAATGGTAAAGTTATTACAGTATTATTATTCCTGTAGAATGCCCTCCCATCAAATGTCAAGGAAATAAACAACCATCTGACTTGTAGAAGACATCTGAAGGCTGCCCTGTATAGGGAAGTTTTTAATGTTTGATGTTTTACTGTGTTTTCATTTGTTGGAAGCCACCCAGAGTGGCTGGGGCAACCCAGTCAGATGGGTGAAATAATAATAATAACAATAACAACAACAATCAATAACATTATGATACAGTATTGGCTTACTAGCTCTAAGAAGCACATGATTCCTCACAAGGTGCAATACCAGGACGATATATAAAGCTGAAATGCTGCTGTATTTAACAGCTGAGGACCAAACCCATTATTGATCTGGCTTCCTTGGCCACTTTAAACTTTTTTGTAGCAACATCTCCATTTGTCAGAACACACTTCAGACAAGTCCTCATCAAAACATTTTTCCCCCTGTTCTCAACCTGCTGCTGTCCAGTTTTGGAATTACACCACGCCCCAATAATTCCCTAATGCACAATAACCTACATTCATCATTGCTAGCAGGCATAACAGACTGTAGCATGGATGGGTGTTGCTTCCATTTTCTGCTTGGAAGTCACCTTGAATGAACCGATCTATATGGGCCACCACATGTGGGTCAGTAGTTCTATAGGCACAGAAGCCCAAGGAAGTCACTTATAGGCTGAATTGAGGGAGGACATGAATCCAGAAGCCTGAGGCCACTTCTGCAAACACAAATCTTACCTTGTACATGACCCCACCTCCTGGGCAAGTTGGGTCTGCTTGTGAAACTGGAAAAGCGACTGTTTTATCAGCCTAGCCCCAAAGTTCACAGACACCTTTGTATGTGGAAATGCTTCTTGATGAGCGTAGATTTTGCTATTTATGGCAAAGCTAGGGCAGCCTCTGCATATAAATGACTGCTTTTAATTAAAGGGCTGCTGCCGTGCTGTTTCTATTGTGTAATTATTGGTGATTTTATATATGTATATAGTTTTAATTCTATTTTTATCAATGCTTAATTGTATTTTAATAACTTTTTCTACATTTTTAGTTGCTCTTGTTTTTATCTGTAAGCTGCCTTGAGTTCCGCCAGCGAAGGCGTGGTATAATAATAATAATAATAATAATAATAATAATAATAGGAATATGTGTCCAGAGTTGTTTCTGATGTTGTACTGGGTACTTTGTGATTGTGGAAACTCTGGGTGATAGACGATTGCCACACCTTCCTGCAGCCTTCCTCCTTGGCTAGGGGGACCCTCCAGAGCAGAGAGTACAAGGGGAGGAGAAATGGAAGCTGCCTTGTGTGAAATTGGATATTGTTCTTTATACATGCATCAGGAGTGCCAGCAGAAACATACACAGGAGGCCATGACATCAGAGGGCAATTGTCCTCATCAAAACTGCCACGTACTCTGTAATGCCCTGTTTGAGAATATGAGCAGTGAACAGATGTCCCCATTTCAGATATTGGTTTTTGATCTCTGTACATTAAATAGCACTTGTGTGTTTTATAGTGTGTAAAGATGTTGCTAGCTAGTCTAGTCAGTGATCCCCAGAAACATTTTTTTTTTTAGTGAAAGCAAATGCCCATTGAGCTCCGCAAGTGTCTAGCTGTTTTTAATTTAAAGTTACCTGCTTTCCACTTATACCAGGAAGGCAGTCTTCTGCAGAGGCTTATATTTGAAAGGAATGCTAAGCACATTATCTTTAATGTTCAGCATTAAAAAAAAAAGATTGCTGTAGGAAATGTAGGCTTTGAATCCGTATAAAGCATGAAAGGCAGTAGCTGCCTCTAGCCAGGAAAACAACCGAACAGAACATGTGCAACCGTAAGATTAGGAAAGCTGCAATATTTTCATAACTAGAATTATGGTTTGACCAAAATTATCTAGGGATTAACCTGTTCTTCACATGTAATTGATAGTGTACTCCTATTCATATTTACTCAGACATAAGTCCCATTAAGTTCACTGGGACTTAGCACCAGGTAAGTATTACAGGGTTGCAGGCTGAGATAACTTTAAGATCAATTTCACTTGCCTAAGAATTGCTCAGTTAATTGGAAAGGAAAGAGTTGACTGGTTTTGTAAAACAAAGAAATAGGGCAGGATAGATGAAGGTTGAAAAAGTGCAATGTTTTCTTGCCCTTTATTGGCAGAAGAACCAATAATTATGAGGTGGAAACAAGATCAGACTTGGTGCATTAAGTCAAGAATGAATGTGGGACATGTACACTCCTTTTCCACTCACACACTGGGTTCAGCGCTTCTAGTTAACTTTAAACCACAGTTTCCCATTACATCCAAACTAATAAATAAGGTTTTGCTCTACAGCAGATAGGAATGAAGTGAAAAGTGGGGGAAGTGACTGTTGTGGGCTGAGACAGGAAGTGCAGTGGCTGTAAATACATACCCTCTGGGCTCTATTTGACCTTTAAAGACGGATGAAATTAGGTGAAAACTGCCACTTTTTGTAAATTGCCATCTATAACCTCCAAGTGCTCTTTAAACTGCATCAGCTCCTGTGTAGTTGTCTGTGCTTGTTGCTGTGCCTTGCATCTTAAACCACTCTAAAAATAAGGTATCTCTTGCCCTCTGATAAAGGTAATTTACATTCCAGCTTTGTCCAGCCTTCCTCTGAGTTGAATCTGTAAATTAAAACTAATTTTTCAGTCTGATCTGCAAAAACAAGAGCCCCAAGATAGCCTAATTGGGCACTGCAAATGTTTTGTAATTGCTTTCCTCAAGTTGTGTTTTCCATAGCAATTAAGCTCGAAGCTTTCCTCTGTCTTGAACACTAGTAAAGAGGGGAGGGGAGGAAAAAAAAATATTTTTGTGAATCCTTTTGTCTTTTTTTCTTGCAGTGATGATTCTGGATGATGGCAAGCAAGCTGTAAAAGCGAAGACTTTAGGAAATATTGTGGTGAAGTAAGCAGCCCACAACCTTTCAAGGAATTAATGCTGTAAAGTAGACAGAAGGAATGAGCCAAAACACTGTGATATAATTGAATATTGAATGAATATACTTACTGATACTCACCACAAATATTACCCCTTTAGCCAGTAACATCTACCTCTCTAGAGTTAAAACAATTTTTTTTTGACATACGAACTTCCCTCTCTTTTGCTCAATTAGGGGCTCTTTGCAGAGGCTGCTTGCTGCTTCATTGATCTGTTTCAGCTTCTGTAACAGTACCATTGGAGAATACTTGAAAGCCAATCCTCATTCCATGTGGGAGCTTAATTGGAATTGAAAGAAAAGGTCCAGGCTTTGAAAGATGCCATTGCAGAGAAGGAGAACTGGTTTTGTAAAGGCCAATTCCAGCTAGTTCAAATTATGAGTGTTGGGTGTGGTGTTTCATTGCTTCTGAGTCCAGGGTACCTTGAGCTACTCTGGTTCCTTCCTCTCTGCTTCTGAGAACTGTACCATCTTTGTCATTGTTATGGCTGGTTGGCTTCCTAGAGAGAATGTAATCCACAGCCTAGCACAGGAGGTCCTCTGTGTATTTCTGGGGCACAGCCTGTGCTCTTGGTTGTCTTCTCCAGTACAGACCTGGGAATCTGGCAGGTTGCTGTCTTTATGAAGTCCCACTTGTTAAGCCCCCTTCATGCATTGATCATGATTAACTGCAAACTTGGCTGCACCAGTGGCACTAACTACTCTGATGTTGCATGGCTTCCTTGACCCTGCCTGCAGTTTCAGATGTTGAGCAAGGGGCACCTATGCTCATAGACCTCCACATGTATAGGTTTCTACAGATGGAGCCTAGTTAACACAGGGTTCTTTGGAAACCTAGACATGTGGAGGCTTGCATGCATACACTTCCTCTGCTCAGACACTCATGCTTAAAGCATGAATGTCAGGACCGGGTGGGGTGGAAGCTGCATGGCATTGGAACAAGGCTCTGTTGCTCCTTTCAACTTCTGGTGTCATGTCAAAACATTTAACTTTCCCAGGCCTTTGAAATGGCTATGCTTGTTCTGCACTATAATTTCACAATTCTATTGCTGCCTCTCATTGTTTTTAATTCATTATGAATGTTGATTTTTGCTGTATTTGCTGGTGTGAACTGTTTTATTTATTGCCCCAGAAACCATTGGGATGAAGGGCAGTCTAGAAATGAATAAATGAATAGACTCATATAGTCCCACACACATTTACTTGGGAGTAAGTCTCATTTAACTCAGGCTTATTGCACAGTATTGTTCTGCCTGTGCTTCAGGGACTCTGGCATGTACTCTCATTGAGAGTGTCAAATTTCCCCCCACACAATCTGGTGAGAAGGAACAAAATTTTCTTATGAGTGAAAAATTCACCTAGACTACCAATTCTGACATTGTTTTTCCTCATGTCCTCCAATTACTTTCATAATGCACACTCCTAATGGAGACAGAATTTATGTAGGAACCAACCCATTATTTTTCTGTTGTGGTTCTTTCATATTAGCCTATGATTCTATTATTTTGCATCTCCAACCTGGTAGGTTCATGAAAGAATAATATATTGCATAGCATCTTTACACAATGTGAGCTGGGTTTCTCATCTCCTTTTCTGCTTTCCTACCTGTTTTTCAGTTTCCACTGCTTCTCCTTAGGAGCTCACTAAGCTTCTGCTACCATGGTACGTGCTATTTGCATTTTTTGCCTGATTTGCTGGTAATACTTGAGGTGGCTATCCTTTTGCTCAGCTGATTATCACTGTTTTAGCTTCAGCTTTTCCTATTTTCTGCATTTCTGTTGCTAATTGACAGCAAAGCACATGTTTTACTAATGCTCGGAGGCATTATTGCTTTTATAGGAGTTGTCTGGACAATGTTGGATCACAAATGCAACATCTGTGGCTGCTTTACATCTTATCTTTTTGGACACAAGTGCCAGTCGAGGCATGCATGTAACATGGAAATGAAAGCACCTGTGGCTGTTATCGAAACACAGTGCTTGCATTTGCACTTAATGTTAAGCCAGACTTCCAGACAGAATGAACTGCATGCTGGTGCTCACTGCCCAGTTTCTCCAACTTCGCTCATCCCCTAGTGCAAACAGGATAAACAAACCAGCAATAAACCAGAGCTTCAAACTGGTACCAGTAATGTCTTGTTAGGGATTCAGAAACCATAACCCATGCCTTAGATGTAATGGGAAGCCAAGGTTTCCTAGTTGGCTATCTCACTTATGCCAATAGAGCAGCAAAGCAGCATGCTCATTCTCAATAACCCGCAATAAGCCATTCTGGTTTATTGTTTTATGCAAATATGGGCACTAGGCTCTTACTGTTGATGAGTAAATTCAGCACAGCACTGTACTTCTCAGTGAAGGGGAAGGTGCTTGCTCCCACATCAAAGTTTAAATATATATATAACTTGAATACTTGTTGGTTTTCCCCACAGGAGAAGGTGGAATGTAAAGGCAAGTCTCTCTGTGTTTAAGTGTGCATGCAAAACATTTTTGCACCTTTTCAGTTGCTTGTCAAACATAGCTGGCAATGTTTGTATGTGTTCATTTTTTGTTATCATTAAGGCCTACACAGTGCATTTAACAAAGTGACTGGCATGCTGCCAATTGCTTAAATACTAGACAAATCTAAGGTACCCCCCCCCAAAAGCCCCCCAGTTTGGTATGATACTTTTTTTAAAAAAATGTAATCACACCCTAGTGTTTCAAAGGGAGACTAATTCCAGTAAAGTTATCCTGAGATGGTTTCTTTTTTTGTTTTGCAGTTGTACAAAACACCTATGATTTTTTTTAAAAAAAAAAACTTGCATGTTCAGAGCGTCAGTAGTTAGAGGAGCACACTGGTTTAATAGTTCTAAGGAATAATGCTTTTCCGTAATTCTCCATATTGACAGACAGGGTGCAACTTCAGTATAGTGTGTGTTAGAATGTAAAACTACTATCCAAAGCTTTAAAATGCTGGGCTAACTTTGGAATTAATCTCTAGGTTTTTGTGGGTTTTTTCTTTTCTTTTATACTAATAAATGCTGAGTGTAAGCTTGGCCTTTCAGGCAGTTGATTTTCTGATGATTTCAGGAAAGGTCTTAATCCTAAAGTGTCATGTTGCCTTCTTTCCAGCATAGCAGGCACCACACTTTCTGCACATATTGGCTCATTCCTGCTACAAGCTAACATTCATGTCACACTAAACAAACCAATTAGTGTCTATAGTGCCGCAGGAATTTTGACTTTGAGAAACCTCAAGAAGCACTTTGTAAATATGGATGGAGGAAAAAACCAGGGTTTGTGGGGTGTGTGTAACGACACATTCTTCTAAGACTTAACTATTGCTAAGTTTTAGCACAAGCGGTGTGCTAAATACAAAATGTCCTTACAAACTTTTGCATTTTCAGTTATGTATGCATATCTATTCTTGTTACACTTGATGTGACCCTGTTGCAAATCACCAGATGGAATTAATTTAACACCTTTTTTATTTCTGCTCTATTGCACGTCAGCTTTTTAAAATTATTATTTTTGGAATTCATACGGGTGAAAGTCTGTGTGTGCCGAGAGGTGATGGGCTCTCTTACTTAATGGCTAAGCTGAAAGGAGCAGAATAAAGCCAAACAAAAAAGCCCCAGGGGAATCGTTAATGGCTCTGTCAATGAGAATTGTCCTTCCTCTCTGTCACAAGGACTTTTTAGACAGTTAAATAAATCAACGGTGCAACTATGTTACCGGTTATGAATTACTGTCCTGTTGGTACCCTGAATGCATACAAGGTAACTTCTGTTTCCTGAAGGTTTCATTTAATACAGATGCAGCTTGACATGAGATTAGAAGTTAGGCGACATTTTGTTCTCAACTCTGTTGGAGCTGACCATTGAGCCTGCTTCAACAGGAATTAGAACCCAAGGTTCAGTGCAGCCAAGGTACCTCTTATCCATGAGTAGGCAAACTAAGGCCTGGGGGGCCGGATCCTGCCCAACTGAATTCTAAACTGCCCACGGACAGTCCAGGAATCAGTGTATTTTTACATGAGTAGAATGTGTCCTTTTATTTAAAATGCATCTCTGGGTTATTTGTGGGGCATAGGAATTCATTCATTACCCCCACCCCCCACCCCAAATATAGTCTAGCCCCCCCCCAAGGTCTGAGGGACAGTGGACCGGCCCCCTGCTGAAAAAGTTTGCTGACCTCTGCTCTTATCCTTCAGTATTGTGCAAAGCACTTGAAACATTTAACCACCTTTGGAAGCAGTCTTCTCCCCACTGCTCCAGGAACACCAAACAAAGGTTGTGGGTAATGGTATCGTAGTGAGCTAAGGGATTTTGTGATGACGGAACCTGTGGCTGTAGATGCCTGAACCGGTTATGATATCATAGAGCTTTTCACAAGCATTCTAACTTGTCAGCGATGAAAGCTATTTGCAGAGTGCTAACAGTCTCCTCTGAAAGACTGTAAAAGTCACCCGAGTTGACATTAAACCTCACACATTCCCTATCCCTAAGAAAGGAATAGGCAGTGTGGGGAAAAATGAGGACTGAAGCTGAATGGGAAGAGACAGAGAGAGATGCTAAGGGGACAAGGGAGCCAGAAATGGGAATGTCAGTGAAATGGAATAAGCTGTCATGTGAACGCAGCCTCAGGAGGGACTGTGAACTGTTGAAGAGAAGAGGGTTGTTTGAAAAGGAAGTCTAAAGTGCCCAGGACCACGGTGTAGGGGGCTAAGGAAGTGTAGGCCAACTTCACTCTGGGTGCCCTTCATGATTAGAAGTTTGCATTGTCTTGGGAGTGTTATTCCCCCCTCTGCTTTTTATCATTAGCTATGTCTCTATTTTGTGGTGGTGAATTAGATTTTAGGCAGAGAGGAATGCTCCCTTTTAGGGGGACATCTCCTTGTATTTTTCTACAACAAATTCTAAGGTCATAAAAAAAATGGCTGTTATTGTTAAAGGAAGTTTGAAGAATATTGATGGGTTATCTGGAAAACATCAGTTGATGCCGTTTGCAAGCCATTGATTTATGACAGTGTCAAACAAAAAAGTGAATTCAAGGGGAGCTTTCCCCTCCCTCACTTTTTTGCTGAGATAAATGGGAGTCTTTCTCATGCCCTCTACCACAAAAAGTGTGCCTCTGAAGTTTTGTCACTTAACTACAGTGGTACCTCGGGTTAAGAACTTAATTCGTTCTGGAGGTCAGTTCTTAACCTGAAACTGTTCTTAAGCTGATTTTTGTTCTCATCCTGAAGCAAAGTTCTTAACCCAAGGTACTATTTATGGGTTAGCAGAGTCTGTAACCTGAAGCGTCTGTAACCCGAGGTACCACTGTACTCGGCTAAGGGAGCTTGGCCACTCTCTTTTTGCGCCAGGATTTGCAAGTTTAACTAAACACAATTCTCCTGGGCTGTACCTGAGAAGAGAAGTCACTGCCACCAGCTCTTTATGGTAGGGATGGGGCATCTCAGGGCCAGAGCCTGAATTGCAGCCCTTCAGACCTCTCTTGCCAGACCTAGGGACTCTTCCCAGGCTACAGTCAGTGGGGAATCAAGAGGCTCCTCTCTCATGCATACCCACAGCACTAAGCAGTTTCTGGGAAATCTTGTTGCTTATCTATGCCCCTGGCTCTTGGGACATATTGAGAAACATGCAGAGGCACAGACAGTTGACCATGCACATATTGCTTAGTGGGTCTGGCTCATCTTTGTTCTTGTCAATTGGCTTATTACCTGCATGCAGAGACACACAGGTTTTAAGCAATCTGCTTGTTTTGTTCCCATGTAGTTCACATCTAGTGCAGGTGTAGTCATATTTTTCCATGTTGGCAGACTCTGTGAGCACTGTATTTGTAATATTTTAACATCTGTTTTCCTTTAGTTAACAATGTAAACTTGCAATTTAAAATTTAAAACAGGAATTAACTATTTTTTAAATGTAAACCAACACATAATATTGTGAATTGATTTTAAATATGCTTAATCATAGTTCTCTCCCCCCCCCCATGCTATGATTCCAGTTTAGGATAAACACTAGTGTGATAGGTGTTTTTACACAGATTAAAACTGAGGATTCAGTACAAAAAAACAGGTAGATAGAATTGGGAAATTTATAAGTGCCTGATTAGCTTGCACATTAGGTGAAAATATTCAGGATTTGTAACAGGGGGTGGGCATTGTGTCTTATGATAGGAGAATGTCTTTATAGTACAAGAAGCTACCATAATTTGTGCAATGGATTTGTTAAAAATAGATTTCGTCCCCATCTCTGTTTTTACTATTATGGGAAGGAACAAAGTTAATCCCTGTATCTTCCAAAAGTATTGAGCTGACTTGCGCAGCAAAAAATTAAGTATTTGGGTTGGAACTGATTATTAGCTACATGTGTGACATAAATATTTCATATTCTTGATCAGAATGTTTCAATCCTTGACCAGCTCCACTAGACTTGTAAAGATAGTTGCTTTTGGCTTCTACCCTTCCAACACATTGCAGGAGATGACTGGTTTTTTTAAAAAAACCTTTAATCGCCATTGTGTAATAATCTTGTAAAAACGATCTGTTCTCATTGATAGCCTTGTTCCAATTTAATTTGTTTGTTTGTGTGTTTGCTTTTTTATTTAAATAACAGGCTGCCTTTGCCTCCAGGAGCCTTTCTGGGCCTTTGGAAAAATGAGGATCTGTACAAGGAAATATACTTCCAGAAATTTCCAGTAAGAGGAGTTAAAATGAACTAAATATGTAGTAAGCTATCTTTGGCTCTCTAGCAATGAAGCGATGCCAGATTTTGGTATGCTGTTTCCCCCTCTGATTGACCATGCTGGCTGGGGTTGATGGCTTCTCAAACCAACTGGAGGTCAATGTGTTGCTTACCCTATGTAATAGAATAGATATATTTTGTAATGCTCAAGAAATACTTTCACTCCCCTTCTCCATAAATGCTGCGCACTGTAGTGTAAGAATCCCTTCAAGCCCATGTTTGCATATCCCTCTATTACTCTTCCACATGTCCTTACTAAAGGCCAGCCGGCATCTTATGGGATGTGTGCAATGCTGGTGTGGTGAGATAGCTCAGTCGGTAGAGCAATGACTCTTAACCTTGAAGGCCGTGGGTTCAAGCCCCACACTGCGCAAAAAGATTCCTGCATTGCAGGAATGACCCCAGTGGTCCCTTCCAGCTCTACAATTCTATGATTCTGTGGAGATTGCGCATGAGGCAAACAAGGCGTGTGCTAAGCAGCTCTACACTATGCTCTTAAGAACATAAGAGTTCAGCTGGATCAGATCCAAGGCCCTTCTAGTCTGGCCTTCTGTACCCACAGTGGCCAACCCAATGCCTCCACAAAGCCCATAAGAGTGGCATGAGTGCATTTCAGAGGCTTATCTCCAGTATTAGAGGTAACATCACCATCAAGATTAGTAGCTGTTGTTTTGCGGAAAAGCTGCTATACGAGATGTGGCCTGTAAAGAGTGGACAGGAACCTAGGATTATTTTGGAGGAATGCCAAGGATGGGCATGGTGGCAAAAGTGGTCTAGATCTTTGGTAATTTTTGTTGATGTTTCTGTATTTAAGGAACATCAATAAAACGAGCAATAAACATTTTTTAAAGTATTACTGATTTCAAATATTCTGATATATATATTTTTTCCTTTCTCCTCTTGCTTTTGCTCCCAGGGGTACTATAATACTATGGATGCGGGTTATATGGATGAAGAGGGCTATTTGTATGTGATGTCTCGAGTGGATGACGTGATCAATGTTGCAGGGCATAGGATTTCTGCAGGCGCAATTGAGGAGGTAAATGCAAATGCTTTAAAAATACATGTTAAAACTCCAGCTAAGATTTAGATCACCAGTGGAGGCTGTTTCTACATTGCTGCTGCTTATGAATGGTATTAAGGTAATGTGTACAAAGTCACTTTTGTGACCCTAGGCATTTTAACAGTGAGAAGAACAGTGGCATACATTCTAAAAACCTGACCAATGAAGTACAAAAGCTCTTGTGTTATCCAGCACAAAGGTGTGTTCTTTTGAAACTTATCTGAGTGATTTGTGGCCTACATTGGCAACTTCATAACTTCAGGAAAGCCCTGATACCAGGGACTGGATTCTGAGCTCCCTCACTGTCCGCGGGCCACTGTGACAGGGAATGGGGCCAAAAACCTACCTGTTGGCCACCTGATGTCACTTTGATGTCAAGTAACTTAACTTACCCTCCCCTCCATGCTACAAATAAACATTTTTCCTGTGCTGATAAGACTTTAATTCAAGCTGTGTCCGCAAATAAAGAATTGGAAGTATACTAAGGTCACACCCACAACATACATTTAAAACACGTGGCTTCTCCCTAAGAATTCTGGGAACTGTAGTTGGTTAAGGGTCTGGGAGTTGTAGCTCTGTGAGAGTAAAACTACAGTTCTCAGGATTCTTTGGGGGAAGTCATGACTATGAAAGTGGAACATATGTGGTTAAAATGTATTATCACCATCAATTTATTATGAAGGGACTGTACAATAATGTCCCAAAACTCAGATACATTTAAGACAAAACTAAATTTCTGAGCAAAGATCCATATATCCTGCTGAGAAAGCCTGCCAGAATCAAAATGTATTTATTTGTTCCTGGAAAATGCAGATAATGGGTAGCTGTTCATATCTCAACAGGAATGCTATTCTGTAGATCACTGAAATCCCTGCTCCAACTTATTGCAGATCTTTGGAACTTACAGGAGAAACTCTCCCACAGGGATCTGCTAGGTATATAAGGGGTAAAGTGGTCTCTCAGGTAACCTGGTCCTGACACGTATGTTAGCACCAACACTTTGAACTTGGCCTGGTAGCAGATGCATGGCATGGAGGTGACCTAAGAGTGTTCCTGATTCTTCCTTTGCATCAAAAGGTTTGGCACTTTTTGAATCTCACACCTTGTAATGTCACTGTGGAGGGCCACAAAAAAGGAGTTAAATTCAAAAAGTACCAACTTTTGATGCTTGAACTTTCTTGTTCCTGGCATCATATATGATGGGAAAGGTTGGCATGGTTTGTCTGAGATGGCCTGGTGGACCACCCACCAAGTCTTGGCAGGCCTAATCAGGCCTTGGGGGTGACGCTAAGGTTCACCATGGAATTATATACTGTCTTATGTCCAAATAACTTGAATAATAATAAAATGAAAGTAAAGGTGTAAAGTAAACTGAATCAGGAAAAAGAAATAGGGTAATGAATGCCAAGGGAATAAATGCAGTAACACAATAATGCTTCCAGGCAAAGAAAATAATTAGAGCAGATGAATGAATGAAATAAAGGGCCTATGATGAGACATAGGTAAACAAATCATTACAGTAATCCAAACAAGATAAAATTAACGAATGAGCTGTGTCAATAGGTGTAAGGGTGATATTAGTTTCCTGAAAGAAGTAAGATGTTGGCAGTTACATTTTAGGAGAAATATGACTAGAAAGGAGAAGAACCACACAATATGACCTTGATTCCAGATAGAAGGAGATATTGGAGTGATACCAGCAACAGATAAATCAAGAACCAACATGGGAAAACCAAATAAACTTATTTTTAGATAGTTTAAGGAACTGTATCCAAATCCCAGAAGAAATAAGCAGCAAAGAGGAAGAAAACTCTTATATGGTGATGGAGATCTGGAGCAGGGAAATACAGCTGAATTGAAGCTACCATATTTTTTGCTCTATAAGACGCACCAGACCACAAGACGCACCTTGTTTTTGGAGGAGGAAAACAAGAAAAAAAATATTCTGAATCTCAGAAGCCAGAACAGCAAGAGGGATCGCTGCGCAGTGAAAGCAGCAATCCCTCTTGCTGTTCTGGCTTCTGTGATAGCTGCGCAGCCTGCATTCGCTCCATAAGACGCACACACATTTCCCCTTACTTTTTAGGAGGGAAAAAGTGAGTCTTATAGAGCAAAAAATACGGTACCTAAATATGATAATTAGTGCTAGGGGAATGGATGCAGGAACTGAGACAGTGAAACCTGAACCATGAAAGACACCCAAAAGTAAAGGGACAAGGGTGAAAAACAGCATTCACACAGACTCATGACTGACAGATAAGAAAACCATTAAAGAATAGAACAGGATTAGCCAGACAAAATGAAAGCAGCCTCAAATACTGAAGGATAACAAAGAACAGAAAAATTATACATTGAAAGTAAAAAAGAAATGTGAAGATGAGGCAGTTTATCAAACTAAATGAATGAAAACTACATTAAAAAGGACCTAGTGTAGTGATGTATGGAAGTGAGAGCTGGACCATAAAGAAGGCTGATTGCCGAAGAATTGATGCTTTTGAATTATGGTGCTGAAGGAGACTCTTGAGAGTCCCATGGACTGCAAGAAAATCAAACCTATCCATTCTGAAGGAAATCAGCCCTGAGTGCTCACTGGAAGGACAGATCGTGAAGCTGAGGCTCCAATACTTTGGCCACCTCATGAGAAGAGAAGACTCCCTGGAAAAGACCCTGATGTTGGGATAGATGGAGGGCACAAGAAGAAGGGGACGACAGAGGACGAGGTGGTTGGACAGTGTTTTCGAAGCTACCAACATGACTTTGACCAAACTGCGGGAGTCAGTGGAAGACAGGAGTGCCTGGCATGCTCTAGTCCATGGGGTCACGAAGAGACACGACTAAATGACTAAACAACAACAACAAAAGTGTAGTGATAATCAAGACTTTGAGAGAGAAAACACTGCATACACATTGCTTGGAAACAAAGGAGAGAAACCAGGTGGCAATTAGACAAACCCAGTGAAGTCATCTATGAGGCTAGAAGCCATAACAGAGAGATTCAAAATTATACTAAAGGGAATAATAGAAAGTGAGCAATCTGCTTAGAAAACATGAAGGCATGACACTGAGCAAACAAGTAGAAGAGAAGAAGAACAGAAAAGGAAGAAAACAGCCACGAGGCTGTGACAAATGGTGATAAATAAGAAGAGCTGATCAGAAGGAACTCATGAATGAACTTGCGCTGCTTTATCAAAGGCATGTGCAAAAGCTAAGAGATAAAAAAAGACAAGAAAGAAAATGAGGAATAAGAAGTGAATTAGCAAGGGAATAAAAGTGACTAGCCAAAGCAGCAGCAACAGAATGAATTAACCGAGAAAGATAAATAAGATTGCTTATTTAAGGGTGTGTGTGAAGCGTATAGATAAGAAATTGAGAATTCATGACGAACGGCACAGGACCATGATATATGAAGGAAAACGTAATTGAGAAGTAATCTATGGCTGACCTGGGGAAGAATAATGGGAGCAGAAAGACAAATCAAATGTACATGTTGAAACAGAGTTAAATGAAGAATCCGAAGCATCAATAATTGGTGCCATAGAAACAGCAAACAAAAGAGGATCAGGAAAAAATAGTCAGGTTGTCAAGGCTGAAAGTTGCAAAATTCTTAAAACAGTCAATAAAGGAAATGCATCAAGCAAGAGAGTAAATTAAAGTAAACAATGTTCAGAGGGAGGACAAAGAGTACACAACGAGGAGAACACCACAAGGGAGTAATTAAGAGTACCGGTTTCCCAGGCAGCAGGGAAGAATCTGCTCCCCAGGCATATTTTGTCTAATGTATACAGTGGTACCTCAGGTTAAGAACTTAATTCGTTCTGGAGGTCCGTTCTTAACCTGAAACTGTTCTTAACCTGAGGTACCACTTTAGCTAATGGGGCCTCCCGTTGCCGCCACACCGCTGCCACGTGATTTCCGTTCTCATCCTGAAGCAAAGTTCTTAACCTGAGGTACTATTTCTGGGTTAGCGGGGTCTGTAACCTGAAGCGTCTGTAACCCAAGGTACCACTGTATCTTATTGCTGTAAGCCTCTTTGAGACTTCCATGGTGAAAAGCTGGATATAACTTTATTAATGAAATAAATGCAAAGTTGAACCCATGCATTATGTGGAAGCACCTCCCTTCAATACCATCACATGCTACTCCAAGAACATGGCCAGATAATTTAGACCCAGTGACAGTTCCTTCCCATGTGAGCTTTGCTTGCCTGCTGTGTAGAGCTGCCTGCAGTATCTATGCACATTGGAGCACTCATAAAAACAGACCATCATGCTAACCACTGTTCAGCCCCACTCCTGGTACCTTTCACACCTTCACAAAATGGATATATATGTATGGGGTCCTAATCTTAGTGGAGCATTATTTAATAGAGACCCACCTTTTCTCTCTTTTCTGTGTTAATTCTCTTGGATCCGGTTTTTAGGGGAAAGTGTCATAGAGCCACTTTAAGGTAGGTTGAACTTTTGGTTTTTAAAGAAGTGTTAGGAAACTTACTCAAAGCTTTCGCTGCTTGAGGGGGAAGGTAAGGGCACAGTTATTTTTATTTTTACAGCTTAATTGCTTCTCCATCCTCCTTGCAAAACAGGTGTGAGGTGGTGGTAAACTGACGCCTTATTATTATTGCCGAGTCTGTATTTTTAGGGAAAGAAAACTTGGGCTAAATTAGTTGTTTTGTGGATTGTGCTTTATTGCAGTGCTGCCTCCCTTGTGGCGTTGAAAAAGCTATTTAATTCCCATTTTTTGCTTACCATACAGTGGGTGGCAATTGATTGTTTTGCTGAATGCACAATAAAGTTGTGTGCTGATAAATAATGTATCAACTTTCTGTCTGTCTCTCCTGTTTTAAGGATGACATTAAGTGATAGTTTGATCTACAGCTTAAAATACTGTGCATGTTATTATTCCAAATGGAGACCCACAAAACAATAAAATGTATGCTAAGGTAGCTAATATGATTTATATCAGCATGTTGTTCATGATGAATGTCATTGTCGTTTATACACAGTCTTTTGGCTGGATTGCTAATGTACATTTGTAATTTGAAATATTGCATTCCCAGTAGGTTTATTAATCAAGCTAATAAGCAAATGTTACAGCTTAAATAATATTTCAGTAAACATCTCTTTTTGGCAGCAGTCAGACAATAGTAAATAGGTGTAATGTTGCGAGCATGTAGGCCAGGAATGTAGCATCATATAATTCTGAAATCCTGCTCCTGGCAAACTGATATTTCTGTATTATGGACACTGTGAATCGCTGTAAGGGCTTCATTGTCTAATGCTGCCTGGAAACTTCAGAAGGGTCAAAATACTACTGCTAAAATCTTGACAGGCCAGGAGTTGGGACCATGCGGCAATGTGACTGTATTAGCTACACTGGCTGCTGATTCAGTTTTTAATGCAATCAGAGGTATTGACTTTGTACCATGGTCCCACACTCCTTGGGGCTTTAATCTATGTACTTGAAGGGCCTGTGAAGCTGCTTGTTTTTTCAGATTGCCTTGCGCATCACACTGCCTTCTGAGGCACATTTTATGGCAATGCATGGAAGAGTTTTCTCTACGGCAGGACATCATCTGTGAAACTCCCTGCCCCAAGGGGTCAGCTTCCTTTCTTATCTTTGTTCTGCTGGCATCTGAAGAAGTTTGTTTGTTTTTAAGCCAAGGATTTGCTATTGTTGTTACTTAATTTATTTCATTTTGATTTTTATTCTGGTTTTTCTGTTTTCTGATGATAGGTCAGGTTGTGGTTTTTGTTAACTCAGATTGTGTTTTTGACAATGCGTTTTTAATGATGTGATTCTGTTTTTTGTTTTGTTTTACTTGTTGGTCACTCCGACTCCTTCAGGAGCAGAAAAGTATGGTTGGTTTTTAGTGTATGGTATAAAGAATGTATCTAAAGCAGGGGTAGGGAACCTTAGGCCAGGAGGCCAAATGTGGCCTGATAACGCCTCTCCGTTTGGCCCTCAAAATTCCCCAGACCCCACCCCTCACCCACACTGTCTCATAACCCAGGTGGCCTGATTGGAATGTGTTGTTGACCTCTAAGAAGGTCTCTTGCTTGTCTGGATGGAGGTTACAGAGGGGGTATGCTTTTCTTTTTCAGAAGCTAGGCTACCGTGCAGAGGTGAAACTCACATTAATTCCACTTTGGCCTCTGCTCCTGCCTACCACAGACATGTGGCCCTCAAAAGGCTTTCTTGAACAGAATGTGGCCCTTGAGCTATAAAACTTTCCCCACTCCTGATCTAAAGAGCCTCCCACACAGTTCTTTAGGTTGCTATCTTTGAAGGAGTCCCCATTCAACAGGAAATTACTTAGACATCTATCTCCACTGTGACTCTGAAAACTCCCTGTGATATTCCAGTTAGGAAAGAAACTGTGACTTCTGCATTATCAGATTCTCTGGATTGATAAGGAACATGTGTGCTCCACTGACACGTGGTGGTGGTTGTTTTCTGTTTCCCCAATCAGGCTGTGCTCTCCCATAGCGCTGTGGCAGATTGTGCAGTTGTCGGCCAGGAAGACTCCTTAAAGGGCCACATCCCACTCGCTCTGTGCGTCCTAAGAAATGGTGAGACATTTGTTTGAAAAGTGAGGGGAGCCTTAGGCTAACAAAATGGTAACTGTACAGAAGAATCAGACTACTTTTGTTGACCGTGGTGCTCTTACCTTGCTTATCAGGAGTAAACACTGAAGAGGAAAAGCTTTTGGATGAAATCGTAAAGAGAGTTAGAGAAAATATTGGCCCCGTGGCAGCCTTCCGGAAAGTAGTGTTTGTGAAACAGATACCAAAGACACGTTCTGGCAAGATACCGCGGTCAGCTCTTTCTTCCTTGGTAAACGGCAAGCCATACAAGGTGAATTACCTGCATTCTTTTACTACTACTGTGATAAAAGTGCTGGATATTTTGATATTACGCTGTGCTGTCTGCAGTTTTCATAATCTTTTATAGTTGTCCCTCTAAAGTTACGCCTAGCATGTTGTGTAGCATTTAAGTGCCTTTAAGCAGCAGCATATCTTGTGTAAAGCAGACCAGTCCCTTTAACTTGGCTCCAATACCACCACCCAGTAGCAGGCATATAGATTTACAAAGTGTAGCCAAACAACCTTGGGAGGGTCAAATGCTTTTAGGATAGTGCTTGCATTTCCTACCCTTGCTATATATACTTCTTTATCCTGACCTTTGACACTTGAGGAGTATATTTTTAGGATCCTCTTTCAGAACATAACACGTCCTGGGACCTTAAGCTGAAGGCCAGGTAACAAATAAAAAAGAATAGTTTTTATCACATTTGTCTTGACCCATTTCTGTACTAAGGAACCATTTTGTGTGAGATTGCCTTTTTTGCATCTACTGACAGTGGTTGGTCACAAGAAGGTGGCGGCTACAAAACTTGTTTTCCAGTGCCACTGCTGACTATGGGCCATTACGTTACTGCTTTTTTGATGGTGTATACAGGGATTTTGTATGATTTCAACAAAACTAGGCAAACTAAGTTGACTAGACTTGAACTTACTAACACTGTTGTTAACTATAACCTAGTATCTTGATTCTCTTCTCTTGCTTATTTTTTTCCAGATAACTCCAACCATTGAGGACCCGGCTGTGTTTAAACATGTAGAAGAAATGCTGAAGACCAAGTTAAAGTAATGGTTAAAACCTATTAAGATCTGAAAATACCTGGAATACATAACTGCATTTAATTAGGCCAGGAGTACCATGCAAATCAAATTACATTGGGACTAATTTTATTTCTGCAAAAGTGTTGCTAAGCCTTATACCGCAATGGCAAGTAATTAATATTGGATTGCTGGTGTAATGATTTATGGTGGATATTCAAACAGTTTCTCCGAGGCTCAAATAGCTATTAAAATAATCGCATTTGCAACTTTCATGCTGCTCCAAACCTATATTGAATGCAAAGATGAAGCTGATGATGCAGGGCACACCCAGCCAAAATTTTAGCACTTTCAAGCCCCATCAATTTCAGTACAACACTTGAATCCGTGTGCTCATACTTCTTCCATTGAATACAGGGGAAATTTAAGTATGCTTATCTATTAATATTGTTTCAAGAGGTGGGCAGAGCAATCTTAACTTCCACATCCATTGGCTGGAGGGGGCGAGGGTGGAGCAGAGGCTGCTGCCTAGCTTTGTATGTATAGAATTACCACTGTTGGTTCTTTGGAGTCAGGGTGAGGCAGGGGTAGGATGGAAGCAGCCTTGAATCTGCTGGATGCAAGGCTCCTTCCTTCATTGGAGGGACCCTGGAGCTGGTTCATCTAAGTCCCACCTCCATATTGGAATCAACTGGAAGATTGAGGGGGTGAGCAAAGATCCACACAGCAAAGGAAAAGTAAGTCTGCCTGCTTCGCTGCCCTGGCTGCCACAAGCAAGCAAGGTTTAGAAGTGGAGGTCAGTTTTCAGCTTCACACCCAGCCACCCATGCAAACACATTCACAACCTCAGGACTGCACTCTAACTAATGAAACTATTGTTTACAAGTTTAGAGCTATGAGGATAAAAGTTGCCATTTTTATTTTGAGTTGTTTAGATTATATATCACACCCAAGACATTTCCCCCTTTCCCTCCCACACGTTTCATCATGCATATTTGCAGGCTACGTTTTGGAAATCCAAATCACTAGAAGCCATTTAATACTTACCTGCAATCAAGCAGCACAGAAGAATATCGGGTCTAGCTGGCTGTATGCTGAACTTCCTGTCCCAGGGTGCAATTTTGTTTCTTCACTGTAAAAGAGTGAGCTCTGCACCTATCTGGATCCAGCTCAGTACTTCAAGTCCAGCAAGTGATTATCCTGATCAACACAGAGAACAAGACTGGAAATAGCAGGGCCTTGGGCACAGAAGGAAAAAATGGCCCTCTGCAAAAGCTTACCTGTAGGTAAAACGATGATGATGATAATCAAACAGAACAGAAGAAGCCCTTGGTGGTGAGTGGGCTTCTCCATCATTTTTGAACAAAGGCTTATTTTATATTGCCCTGTAAGTACAAATTCATCCCAGTCTTCTGGGCCAATCTGCACAAAATGGAGGTAATGCTGAATACCTTTGGAATGCCCATTCCTCAGTGGTGTAGCACACACTTTGATGCTGAAGGCCCTCTTTTTGGTCTCTGGCATCTCCAGCTACAGCTGAGAAAACCTGGATAGATGCTGCCAATCATTGTAATAGTTAGATGGACCATTGATCTGACTTTGTATAAACCAGTTTCCTGTGTAGAAGCAATGGCATTGTTTGTTCTGTTTAATACAGTTTCAGTCTTAGTACTCAAGGTGCAATCTTATACATGTTTGTTTATTCAACCTTAGTTTGCTTTAAGACATCGGTTGCATATTTTGGCTTCACAGACTGAACAGCAGAGTCAAAAGGGGAATTAAAGAAACTTTAGAAAGTCTTCATAGAACTTTTATTAGAGTCAATCAAATGGTTCAAAATAGCACATAGTATTGCCTTCGTAGGACTGCAGTTCAGGATGCATGTGAAAAATGTTACGTTTCTCCCACTTCAAAAGCATCTTTAAAGCAGCTGCTGGTCACTGGAAAGCAGCAGTATTGTACAGCTGAGGGTGGTGGGAATGGGGAGAATCACAGAAATCTTCTGTCCAATGTAGAGCAAATTCCATCTCAGATACCCTGGTGGTGTATTCAGTTTGGCTTAAAGTCTCTCCACATCACATAGACGTGGGGACTGAAACATGACCTTTTACATGCATGGGTTGGGGGGGGAAAGGGAGTGGGAGAGCAGGAAAAAAATGAGCAGCAATCGCAGCTGTGTTTGTGAGAGTGTTTGAGTGCAGAAGAGGCGGTTGGAGAGATCAGAGAAACTTGTGGAGTGATTTGGAGAGAGAACACAGGGGTTTGGAGTGTGAGAGAGGTGGTTGGCAGAGCTTCAGACAGCAGAATAGTCCACCAAAACACAAAGCATCATCACCATCATCATCAGCTTCTGAGAAAACAAAAAAGTAGAGGGTGGTTCTCATGCTGATAGACGTGTTGGCTTTGTTGGATTGCTTGAGGGCTGACCTGTCTGTGAGTGCTGTGGGATACAAATTTGGCCAGAATGAGTCCAGCATCCATACCATCAAGGTGTATGGAAAGGAGATCCATGGGGCTGTGCACCACTGACCGCAGCCAGGTGTAGGACAAAGCTTTGGTGGAGACAGAGAAGGCACTGAACTTGTGGCTGGAGGACATGAACTGGAAACATGTTCCATGGATGGCAAGCATATTGTTCCAAAAGACACCGAACCTCTATGACTTCAAACCTTCTATCACAGATGGGGACCAGCTTGCTATGAAATTTGAAGCCAGGCCAGGTTGACTTAACAGCTTTAAGATCTGCTTGGAACGCAGTCTCAAGTTCATCCGTGGAATTACAGACACTCTGAGACTATACAAGAAAATGTTTGATGAGCTCAAGAGACAACATCGGCAGCTGCCAATCACCATGTTCCTCACACAGATACCAGCCGCTGCTGTCGTAGCAGATGTGCTCGTGCAACACACCTCTGAATCTGAACCACAGCCAAGCACTTCTCAGTCTTCATATAATCAGAAGCATCACCCAGTGAGGGAGGAGGATGACTTCATTCGTCCCTCACAGGTAGGTGCCACCATTTGAAAAATGGTTTTTAAGTGGTCTTCTAGGGATTGTTCAGGCTTTAGTGATTTCGCTTATATGTGCGATGGTCAAGAACATAACCCCAGGTGAGGTGAGAGTTACCTGTAGCTTTAAGACGAACAGAAACTTAAGGGCAAGCCTTTTAGTCAGCATGTTCTGTTAGAGAAGGTTAAGCACAGTTAATGGATGTTGTACATATATGGAGTGTGTGTGTGTGTGTGTGAAATACAACATTGAATGTGAAATGTCATGTTGAACACAATACATGGTACCAGGAGTAAAATACGTTTTGTGAGAGTATTATGGAATATTTGAAGGCTCCACATCTCTGTCATGTGAAGCAGCTGAGGAATGGAAGATGGAAGAGGGAAAAGTGTAAGAAGAAGGAGAAAGTGGTAGTTTTAAACAACTGTAGAGATTCAAACAAAGCAGAGATGGAGAGGAATTTTTTGTGGTTTTAAGCACTGGCAGAAGTTTGAGTAGAGCATGTGAGTAGACATTGCAGTGGGGAGAATGGCTTAAAACTGGGTTTGAATACAGAGAGAAAGGAGATGGGAAAGTATGTTTTTCCCCTGTTATTTTTCCTTGTAAAACTATTTTTAAAAACCGTATTTCTCCCTTCCCAGTCTGTTCAAACCTCTCCCATTGTTTTAAACCACCACTTTCCCCTTCTCAGTTGTCTCTTTTGTCTTGCTCCCATGTCACTGCCACTGCTGTTGTGCAATCTATCTTCTCTTTTGTGCCTCTACCCCACTCCAATTTCATGCAGTCAGGATTGTGATGCGGCACTACAAATCCTCCAAAGGGGGCTGCATGATGACACTCTTAAAGCTTTATTATACTTAAGGACCAATTTATCCTAACTTTGTGTCTTCCTTCCAGGTACTTGGCTACACCTCAGAGAACAAAGGCTTATTATGTGTATGTCCTTCGAATCCTGGGATCCAGGTCTCTGCAGGACTGGCTCTTCATGAATTTGGAACAGCAGCATATGGAAATCATATATGGGAGGTGAGTCACAGGCATCAAAATGCTATTTCTCCCATACACACTGCTTTGTACATGTGTCCCAAGTATGGAGGTAGGCGGAGCATTAGAATAATTAAAAGAGGTATTTGTATGCCTCTCATATCTATACTTTTCCATTTGCTTTTGAAAGTTACATGAACCCTAAAGTTATATGTATATATGGGAGGAACATAGATTTCTCATTTCTTGTCATGGCCTATCCTGCCTCTATATGTTTATATGCACATCGTAAAGGTGTGAGAGGTATTATTGAGCCCTATAGCTAATAAGTCCTTCCCCATTTGTAGGGTGCTGTGTGCCTATGCAGGGAAGAAATATACCCATCAGCTTTTGGCAGAAGAGAAATAAAAACTTAACTCATCTATTGATCAAGCCAGTGTCTTGGCGGTTGTAGCAAAGTTTACTTAGAAGGAACCCTTTTTGTACGTTACTTTCTATGAAGCAATACGTTCAGTGCACCATCTTGTGGCAGACGGCATTATTATCTTTCAAAGCACATTCTGGTTTGCTTGTTAATAGAAAACGTTATGTTTATATTCAGCCCTGAAGCAATGTTTGCCTCTTAAAGTTCCATTTGAAGCTGTGACACACCATGCAGTTCCATCAGACACTGAACACATAAAACAGCACTGATTTTCTTTTATTGACAACGGGGGAGAAAAAGAATCTGTCACCATTTGGTTAACTGAGGTCTGTTTAAGTAAAAAAAGCAAAACAAAAACGCAGTAAAACAAATGTACGTGCAGATGTTTTGCAGATCAACCTGCTGAAAGGAATAACCAAAAGACAGGTCTGAAGCTAAGATCAGGCAGTGGGAGATTAGCAAATAGAAGGTAAATGACATTATTAAATAGGTCTTACTTTGAAACTTCCCATATAAACAAAGAATAAACATCAATAACACCACCAAATAAAGCCACAGCAGATAATAGTTTCTTCTCTAAGCTTTTGTACATTATATATTAACTTTTCTGCCTTTCAGTTAGTTCCTCTGATAAGGTTGACTTCCGAGAAGTCTCAGCAAGGCCGTCTTGGATAAACATGTTATTAGACAATCAGCTGTCTAATGCCTATTATAATGAAGAAATGGAGGGCAGCATTTTTCTATATAACTGAAAACTTGAAGATCAGGATTTATTTCCCCTTGATGTTTGTTCTATGCCAACGTTGGCCAGCATCTGAAGAATTTGGAAGGCAAAACGTGAGTCCTAGAAAAAGCTAGTTTCTTCTTGGTCCATAAGTAGCCATTGAGGAGAATGTCTCTTGTTAACATCCTATAGTTGATTTTTGATCTTGTTGATATTAAAAAGGAGAGCCGTCACAGTGCTTTTCTACAAGTATATATAACAATTGTGTTTTGCCTTTAGAGGTCCATTTTTGGCTCAAATCTTTCTTTTGTAAATCATCAGAGGCAGGTGTTGAGCTTTAAATATTGACAGATTTCTTTTAAAAAGTAGGAACATGTTGAAGCATCTAATAACTCTGCTAAACATATCCAATTGACTTTGCTACAATTCAAAACTGTAAAAATGGTGGAATGGAAGGATACAAACAGTATTGTTGACACTGTATTGTCAAGTGTTTGCACTAAGACCCCATGTACCATAGATTTAATTTCTTTTAAAAAATCATATTTATATCCATTTACATGAGACTTACACATATTAAAAGAAATACATACACAGTAAATACATAAATTCTAGTATTTTACAATAAAACAGATGAAACAAGTTTAAAAATGAGTGTTTCCTTTTGATAAAAGCTTTCCTGCACTTCAATCAAATTTATGATGATAGATACATTGGGGTTTATTTTTATTTTTTAAAAAAACTTAATTAGTAAGTATTACCTTATTGAACTACCCAATGGGCGCAGTCCGGCCAGTACTGTTGCTGCACATTCCTTAGTCATTTCAATAGGGCTGTCTGAAACTTATGTTACCTCCACTGAAATGAATTAGAGTTGCATGATGGTAGTACTTGGCAGGTTGCACCTTAAAACGCAATTTGTAAAAAGATCTCCATGTAGTTTAGTCTGATAAATATTCTAGTGTACTTCCTTATACCCTGTTCTTGAATAAAAAGCTTCTTTTCATAACGTGGTGGTAGTGCACTTCAGGTAAAAGTAGAAGAGTTGGCATCTAGAGGTGGGGGAAAAATAGTACATTCAGTAATAACTCCATTACAGTATTCTGTTACTGAGCCCAAGGGTCTCCAACATGGTGCCTGTGGGCCCTGCAGAAGTCTTCCCTGGCAATGCAGGGCACCCTTCTTTATCCCTCTACAGAAATTAGGCTCAAAAATCATTCTGGTGTAGCCAATACAACAAGTTGTGGTGTGTGCTTGATTACAGCATGTGGTGCCCCCCAAAAAGGTTGGTGATCTCTATCTTAGGCTCATTATTAATGAGTAGTAAATGGCTTCTAGAACAGTCCTGTTGAAGCAGGCAGGATTATTGTGGAGAAAAGGGGCTGCGGACACAATGGGGAAAATCTGTCTTGAGGCACTAAGGAAATTTAAACATAGGCAGTATCTGTAGGTATTGAGCTACCAGCCCCAGATTCCTTTTACCACTCAGACCTAAGTATACATATTTTACCTGAAGCAATCAAGGTAAATGATACTGTTTTCTGTGAGAATTTGGATTGTAATTGTTTAGTCATACAGTGGTACCTCGGGTTACAGACTCTGCTAACCTGGAAGTAGTACCTCGGCTTAAGAACTTTACCTCAGGATGAGAACAGAAATCGTGCGGCAGCGGGAGGCCCCATTAGCTAAAGTGGTACCTCAGGTTAAGAACGGACCCGTGGAACAAGTTAAGTTCGTAACCAGAGGTACCACTGTATAATATACCGAAGCAGACATGTTAATACAATAAAAAGCCCAGTTGGAATTTCACTATCTTAATTGTTTTGCATCTTTTTAAGGTAATATATTGGGTTGCTTTTTTCTCTCTCTAATAGAATGTTTCCTTTGATAGATGCAGGTTGGGAAATGTTTCAGATTTCATTGGTGATATATTGGTCCATAAATTACTGTAGCTACCAGTGGAATAAATGTCAAGGGCAATGGTATTTGCAATGAACCCATAGACTGCACTCTTGAATAGTAGTAGTAGTAGTAGTAGTACTCCTTGCAAACTGCACCGATTCATTTTTCTATACCTTTAGCAAATTATTTTTATCTGCCTAGTGCTGTTTGTATTTCCTAATTTTAGAATTTGTATTCTCAAGCAATGGCTGACTCTGTGGTAGTAGCAGTAGATTAGATAATCATAGGTTTGATATTTGCAAGCATTGGCTCTTTACTATCTGAACTTGCAGTGAATTTTGTAATGTTCTGGGGCACTCAATTTCATACCCTTGGCATGCTAACAACAGCCTACATAGCTCTAATTACAAGCTATTCCATTTCAGTGTTTTTGTCCTCATTTGGTTTAATGCTTTTTGCTTGGGAGAAGGGAAAAGCTTTCCCCCCTCTCAATTCGGAGCTAAACTACACATGGCATTAATGATGTGTGTAAACAAGTGTGCTATGTCTGGCTGCTCTTATTTTGGAGAGAAATCCATCTTGGGGCCTGGTGCTAGAATCTGCTTCAAATGTGGATGGGCTAGTTTTCTGCTGAAGAGTGCACCATCATGGTTGACATTTGCCCTGAAGGTGGTGTTTTGCAGTGTCAAAAATTGTGTGACTGTTGTTATTTGTACCCCACCCATCTGACTGGGTTGCTCCAGCCACGCTGGTTTCCACCCAGCTATGCTCAAGGAGCAGAAGTAAGACACATGATAAAACAGAGGAAAGTAAATTGGGGTTTATGGAAAAGAAATATTCACATGCTCAATGGAGCAGTTTAAGGAAGTCTCTCAGCCCCTCATGGGAGCCAGAGGGTGGCGTGATCAGCTGAGAGGTGGTGGGTGTGCAGCCTGTGCAGGGTGTACTCTTCAGGTCAGTCACTCCTGGAGCAACCAAGTCCTGCCTCTGGCTTGTGGAAGCTGCCAGAGCAGTATGGGAGGCTTCCCACCTCTCAGTTGAGTGGTTTAAGGAATCCCCCTCCTGCTCACATCAGCCAGAGGGGAGAAGCTTGATCAGCTGAGGGGCATGGGACTGGGTGATGTATTTCAGCTGCTTCTGAGGAAGAAGCAGCCAAGATACACTTCACACACACTGGTATTTAGCTGCTGATACATCACAATGTTAAAAACCAGTTATCATCCAGCCCTAGTCCTCTATACCCTGTTCTACTCTTTAGGCTGCAGGCAGGTTCCTTAGATTCGCTTCAGTCTCATCCCTAGGCTTAGATGTTGAGAACTCATAGCTGCTTATTGCTCAATGCTGTTAATGTGCAGACAAAGTCTAAGAATAGTCAGAAGTTGTATAGCCCAGGCATACCTTCACTATCCCAGTGCCCAGACGTACTTCAGTGAGAACTTCCCAGGCCCTTTGAGAGACCCCTACACTGCTATGGTTATTGTTTCAGTTCTGCCCACTCCACCCCAACAACAAATAAGATAGCTTTTTAATCACTCACATGAGTTCACCTCCATCCTTTTTTCCATGCCAGCCTTGTCAGCACGAATACGTGCGAACCGTCGAGCTGTCTAGTCTCTGCAACCGCGCTGACGCCACTGCAAATTGATAACCAAAACAACAAGAAGAATCTTGGAATTAGAGGAAGAGGGGAAAAACAAGGATCCCACTCTGTAAGGTATTCTCTGTGACCCAACTCTTGAAGCTTATTTAGTGTGGATTGCGCACACGTACACTTAATGTTCAAAAAGGGTGTATATCCAGAGTGCCTGATCTGTGTCCCAGATTTTTTTAAAAAAAGATTCTGACCCTGCTATCAGGGCATTTGTATGTACCTTACCTATTTGACCATTATACCCATATGTTATGCTATTTATTTAGATGTTTTGCTTATGCTGGTCTGTGACCGAATAAAGTGAATTCATTCATTCCCACCCAAATATGGGTATCTGCTGGAACAGGAGGCACAGCAGACAGACCATGTGGTTGGGTGGGGAAGGTTCTCTTTTTGCTCTTGTGATGATATGAGACAATTGGGGAAAGAAGGTGTGTACAGTGGTTCCTCGGGTTACATACCCTTCAGGTTACAGACTCCGCTAACCCAGAAATAGTGCTTCAAGTTAAGAACTTTGCTTCAGGATAAGAACAGAAATCATGCTCCGGTGGTGCGGCGGCAGCAGGAGGCCCCGTTAGCTAAAGTGGTGCTTCAGGTTAAGAACTGACCTCCGGAACGAATTAAGTACTTAACCCAAGGTACCACTGTACTGCTTCTTAGCTCAATTAGTTCCAGCCGTATGGATGAAGGGCAGGTTATAAATATAAAGAATAAATAGAATGGATAAATAAAATGTAGAAATGAAAAATACATTCACCCCTTTCAGGCATTTGAAACTGTGTAAAATACAGGTGTGGGGCATGGGGACAAGCATATGAGCTCAAGGTTTGCTTCAGCTCTTTCATGTACCGCTAAATAATGGTTTAGTATTACATCTCTTAACACATTTTATGTGTAAATATTTCACACCAACCAGCACCTAAGTCAGTGATGCTTTGCTGCTGGCTATATTGCTTATGCAAGGTCGGCATATTTTCTTCCACATAGATAATGAATGCTTAGACACCCTTAGTTATGAAAATAAGCATTAGCCCCATACCATCAGTTGCCATTTTTCGTGACTGTCCTGATGTTGTGGTTAATCTGAACCCAGCTGGCAGTGTTTCTGAGGAGCCCGGCATCATGCTGATTCCATGGACTTCACGTGGGGGGAATTGTCTTCGCCAGGAAGAACCTCGCCTGTAATTCTTGTCATCACTCTGTTGACACACAAATACAGTATTTAATTTTGCTAAAACTGAAAGCTAGTCTTCTGCGTAGTTAAAACTGAACAGTTGAGGAATAGTTATCAGTAGAAAAGTGGACTTCTGCTCGTTACAAATAGAAACAGAAACCTGACAAGGGAATCTTGTTTTAGGCTGGCCAATGAATAGCTTTATCATTCCTTTTGAACACAGCTAGATAAAATGGTCCATATATAGACATTGCTACTCTATGGCCAGAACGCAGTGAAAAAGTGAGCCAGATAGAGACACTGAAATATAGGATGTGCACAACAGAGCATCAAATGGAATGTAATAAATAACCCTCAGCTCATCCTTTGATATGGTCCCCATTGGACCCAAAGGGTAGGAAGATGCTGACTGGAGTGCTGGGGAGATTATATGCTGCCCTCCCACCATTGAGATACTCAAACTAATATACCTCTGTGGCTTTATTATTTAACAAATTACCAAAAGATTAAAGAGGGATGATGTATGCCTATCTAAAATGTCCTATGTGAACAGTGATAATAAGAATATAATCAAAAAATGGGGGTAGGTGGGTGGGCCACAACTAATGAAACTGACTAGTATGTTTAGTGTGTTTTATTACGAAAAGCTGTGCTCTGTAAGACTGTAATTGCACAGCCTCCAGTGGAGGATTTGCAGTACCGTATTTTTCGCACGATTGGACGCACCGGACCATAGGACGCACGTAGTTTTCAGGGGGGGAAATCAAGGAAAAAATATGATTCCCCCCCCCCAGCTCTGGGAGCAGTGGACAGGCTGCACGCAGCCTGTGCGCTACTCCAAGACCTTCTCCCTGCTTTTGTGGGAGGTGGTGGAATTCCCCCACCTCCCGCAAAAGCCCACAGGAGCCCCGCGTGACTCCTGCGGGCTTTTCGACCAGGAGGGAGAAGGGACTGAAACGGCCCGTCAGTCCCTTCTCCCTCCTTGGGGAAAAGCCCCCAAGAACCGCTCGCTCTTTAAAGGCTGTGCGGCTCCTGCGGGCTTTTCTAGGAGGTGGGGGAATTCCTAGAAAAGCCAGCAAAGCCGTGCAGCCCCTTTAAAGAGCGCACGGCTTTTGCCTGCTTTTGCGGGAGGTGGGGGAATTCCCCCATCTCCCGCAAAAGCCCGCAGGAGGGAGAAGGGACTGACTCGGCCAGTCAGTCCCTTCTCCCTCCTTGGGGAAAAGCCCCCAAGAGCCGCTCGCTCTTTAAAGGGTGCGCGGCTCCTGCGGGCTTTTCTAGGAGGTGGGGGAATTCCCCCACCTCCTAGAAAAGCCAGCAGAAGCCACGGAGCCCCTTTAAAGAGCGCACGGCTTTTGCCTGCTTTTGCGGGAGGTGGGGGAATTCCCCCATCTCCCACAAAAGCCCACAGGAGGGTTGGAGAGTAGCGGGAAGGCGTCGCACGCCTTCCCGCTGCCCCCCAATCTCTGGGGCTGGCGATGGGGGAAGCGCTTTTTTCCCCACCGCCAGCCTCGAAGCCGGGTTGGAGAGTAGCGGGAAGGCGTTGCGCGCCTTCCTGCTGCCCCCCATCCTCTGGGGCTGGCGATGGGGGAAGCGCTGCTTTCCCCACCGCCAGCCTCCAACCCGGGTTGGAGAGTAGCGGGAAGGCATCGCTGCCTTCCCGCTGCCCCCCAATCTCTGGGGCTGGCGATGGGGGAAGCGCTGCTTTCCCCACCGCCAGCCTCCAACCCGGGTTGGAGAGTAGCGGGAAGGCATCGCTGCCTTCCCGCTGCCCCCCAATCTCTGGGGCTGGCGATGGGGGAAGCGCTGCTTTCCCCACCGCCAGCCTCAAACCCGGGTTGGAGAGTAGCGGGAAGGCATCGCTGCCTTCCCGCTGCCCCCCAATCTCTGGGGCTGGCGATGGGGGAAGCGCTGCTTTCCCCGCCAGCCTCAAACCCGGGTTGGAGAGTAGCGGGAAGGCGTCGCACGCCTTCCCGCTGCCCCCCAATCTCTGGGGCTGGCGATGGGGGAAGCGCTGCTTTCCCCACCGCCAGCCTCCAACCCGGGTTGGAGAGTAGCGGGAAGGCATCGCTGCCTTCCCGCTGCCCCCCAATCTCTGGGGCTGGCGATGGGGGAAGCGCTGCTTTCCCCACCGCCAGCCTCAAACCCGGGTTGGAGAGTAGCGGGAAGGCATCGCTGCCTTCCCGCTGCCCCCCAATCTCTGGGGCTGGCGATGGGGGAAGCGCTGCTTTCCCCACCGCCAGCCTCAAACCCGGGTTGGAGAGTAGCGGGAAGGCGTTGCGCGCCTTCCTGCTGCCCCCCATCCTCTGGGGCTGGCGATGGGGGAAGCGCTGCTTTCCCCACCGCCAGCCTCAAAGAGCAGACTCTCCTGGCTTCAGCGGAAGCAACGCAAAGCCTCCGGAGCGCAGGCTTCGGAGGCTTTGCCTTGCTATCGCTGAAGCCAGGGAGCCTGCATTCGCTCCATAGGACGCACACACATTTCCCCTTCATTTTTGGAGGGGAAAAAGTGCGTCCTATAGAGCGAAAAATACGGTATTTCATCACAATCCTGAATTTGCATGAAGTCAGGGTGGGATAGGAGAGCAAAAGAGAAGGCAGGCTTCTCAGCAGTAAAAGACTGAGTAAAGAAGGGATGGGAGGAGCACAGAGGGAACAGCAGAGATTTGAATAAAGCAGAGATAGAAAAATGGAGGGGGAATTTTAAAGAATGGCAGAATTTTGACTAGACTGAGCAGAGAGCGACCTGGGAGATCTGCAGGTTTAAAACAAAGCTTGAGTATAGCAAGGAGGAAGTTGGGAAAGTCTCTGTTGTATTAGCTTCTGTGTTGTACCTGTCACTGCTATTTTTCCTTGTTAAATCTGGTTGTGTGTGTGTATGTATAAGATAGATAGATATAGATTAGATATATAGATACAGATACAGATACAGATACAGATACAGATACAGATACAGATATAGATAGCAACCCTTCAGTGTTTTTCTGTTCCTGCTTTGCTCAAACCTCTGCCATTGTTTGAGGAAAGCAAGAAGAAAGAATAACTGAAAATAAAAATATGGCTTTCTCAAACTTCTTCCTCTTCCATTCCTCAGCTGCCTCATATGAGGGAGATCAAGGATATGAAGCCCTCAAATATTCTACAGTACCTCTCCACAATCATGCATTTCCTGGTACCATGTGCTGCCTTCAACATGGAAGTTCAAGATTCAATGTTGTAGTTAAAAGAGATATTTCATTAATAGGAAAACACCCATGTATGTACAACATTCGTCAACTGAATTAAACTCTTCTAAAACTGACAGGCTTTTTCTTAACATTGTAGTCATCATAAGGATATGGTAACATATTGGTATGGGCTGTGTACGCAAAGGGGACTGCAGAATGAGAGAGGGGGAAGCCTGAAAATGGGGGTGATCTGTGTGAAGGGAAAGTTCAAAAACAAAAAGAGGAAGGGGGGAAGTAAAGGTTGGTGTGTAGGTGCAAAGAGACCTACACAATAGACAGGAGAAGGCATGGGAATGGGGTGATCTGTTACAAAGGAGAAGAAAGGAGGAGGGTGGAGTAAAGAGATGCTATGGGGGTTGCAAAAAGAGGGCGTAGAAGGCATGGGAAAGGGTCTGAAGAATAAGAGGAGGTGGTGGCTTCATGGTTGGGACGAATGTGAAATGGGTGCTTAGCTGTAATGTACGGAAGATGCAAGAGGTCTCTGTGGCGATCACACAGGGTCCCCGGACGTTTCACCGTCTATTGATCCCTGTGCCACCACTTTATTTATCACTGCCACCACCCAGGCTCTACCTGGTACAATACTGAGTCCAGTCCAGGTTAAATTGGAACATAAACCTTTGTTTATTTATTGCAGTTTAACAAGCGTGTGGTTTCATAAACGGTATCGGTCAATTACAATCATGGGGTGCCTATCCAGACCTATAACTTCCGCTAGCTGCACTCACTCACTAAACCACCTCTCAGATACTTACTTGTCTTCCTAGCCCCTAACTATTCCTGACTCAGCTTATTTCGCTACACTAACTCAACCTACCCACAAACTCTATCCCCATTCACTCCCACTCCCACTCCAACCAACCACCCAACTCCCAATGAACTCTCCCTTTGCCCCTCCCAGAGCTGGTTTTATAGTCCCTCTGACTCCACCCCCTGGGTCCTGATTGGGTAACCTATTTAACTATTTCACCTCCAGCACTCTCATATGTTAACGTCAGTCACCATGGGAGTGGTTTGTGTTCAGGGGGAAGGAAATAGCACAAGAGGAGGGGAGGAGGAGGAAGAGACATGCGGGTTAAGGTGAAAAGGGGTGCAAAGCAGGACTGCAGAATAGAAGAGTGAAGTGGCCCCCAAAAGGGGGAAAGTGAGCTTAGTAGTTGCATGGGTTGGGAAGGAGACTCTCCAGCTTAATAAGGGTTAGTGGGCCAAGTGAGCAGGGGTATGTATATATATGAGGACCAAAATCAACCATTTCATATTCTCTGCTACCTATTAAGTATAAATAAAATTACTTACTTCATCAAGTCGTCTATCTGTTCCTAGTGCTAACAGATTGTTGTATTCTCTCTCAAGGATCTGCCGTGCCTATGGTTAACCAAATCAAACAATTGAAGCATTTTTTTTTAAAAAAAGTTAAAATCCATGGGAAATAATTACAATTAGCAATGTAGTTTACTTGCCTGTGTATTCTGTGTTGGAATCTGCAATAACAAAGCTAAGCTGCTGTAATCGAAGTTATCATCCAGGGCTATGAGCGATCCATGCACCCCACTTTCTAACACATTGTTTGCATATTCTCGCAATCCAATTGCTTGTATCCAGCGTATGACTCTGTCATTACTCCATACCAACACATCTATGAAAAGGAGGGAGAAAAGCATTTTCCCAAGGACTGAACTTTCAGAAGTGCAAGAACGCACGGAGGGCTGAGCTGAACCAGTTCTGAATTTATATAGAAATTTCATTTTATGGACTTTTCAAATCCAAAAAACAGCAATACAATAAGGGGAAATTTCAAGAGACTTGTAATTAAATGTTGCATTGTTCAGATATATTGTGTTTTAAAATTCCCGTTAATTTGTATGATGGCTACATAAAATTTCTGGACACATTTCCTTGTAATGTGCTGATAAGTCTATGCTGATTCCATCTAATAATGAATAAACTTTTAATTTCTTGCTTAGCCTCAAGGAATTATTTCATTTTAGATAAGCCCATTCTGAGCCTGAGAGAACTTGTTCATATAACTACATTGGGGCTATTGAGTCCAATAGAATAAAAATTCAGAAGACAAGCATTAAATATATCCTCCTTCGGTAAAGTATTACCTTTTATTTCATGCTGACTTGCTTCTCTTCTCCTTTCTAGTTCTTGTCTGTCATAATTCAGTTTCTTTAAACACATGATTCCATACTGCAGACTTGTTCTGTTATTTAAGGTGGGGAAGACGACATTATAAGGCAACTTGCAGTGAAAGTAAACAAATTAGAAGATTTTGTGCATTTGAAAAGCTCCACTTAAAACATTTTATAAATACTGTAAACTGTCTACTGTATACTGTAAACATCTTCTTTCTGTTCATGAGACAAACTGTGGAAATAATTTGTATATCTTTTCCCCAGATAGAAACATTTGGCTTTGGTAATATCAGCACTTTTATTTCTGGTTTAAAAGTAGCATAAACATGGTTTTAATAATTAATAAATAAATGAAGATAATGTGCTAACTCACCGATGAAAGCTATCCACCATTTTTAAGTGTACCCGGAGATCTTTTTTTGTCAGGTGATCTAACATCCTTGCATCCACCAAACACTCCATGAAGTAACTTCGATACTGTGGCAATCCCAGACTAGGAAGCCATTCATTACCAATCCATTCATGATTCATGTCACCATAAGCAAGAGTCTGGGGTGGAAGGTGGTGAAGAATAGGAAAATATATTACTAGTGTCCATAGTACAGAACAATTGCACTTCTCTTGATCTTCCAGTTTCGTTAGTAATATTAGGCAGTATTCTATATATGCCATAACATCATTTGATCAGCTCTAATCAACAATCAGCATTCCTAGTCTAGCAAACAGGCGCACAGAAGAAATAAGGAAATATAAAGCAATATTATCCATGAAGGCCCTTTCTGGTCACAGGAGAAAGGCATCCTACGATGATGAGTGATTTCTACCATCTATATCAGAAATCAAAACTTTCAGAAGCTTCTGAAACCTCAGCCAAAACAAGGTTTGGCAGGTAAGTAATAGGCTGGCAAAGTATATACAATGGATTTATATCTAATCCTAAAAAAATTATCTTGAGAGATGAAGTGTTATTTTAGTTTTGTGGAACTGCCATGGAAAAATCATTTCAGTTGGCCTCTGTGTGGCTGGCATAATGTGTAGACTGGCCTTCAAAAGTTTCAGATTCTAGCAGGCATGTATTGTAGACCCTTCTCATTCAGATGTCAGCACTGAAGAGAACCCACAAGCCACTGCCTATAACAAGGGTAGTGAACTTTGTGGAAAAGTGGGTTTTCTTCTCCAGGAGGTCCCTTTGCCAGCTTTTCTGCAAAGTTCATTACCCTTGTTATAGGCAAGTCAGGCCCACAGTCCAGAAGTTCCCCACTCCAGGACAGGCGATCAAGCCCCCACCCATATTCCCAAGGAGGCAATTCTCTCATCACTTGCTCCAAGCATCTTGGATTGCCTGTCTTGCAGTAATTAATTCTTGAGTCAGAGAAGTCCATTCAGTGTAGGTTAACCCTTTAAGGCACATTGAAGCTTTTGCCTGGGGCTCAGTTATAATTAGCAGCACAAAACCAGCTTGTCTTAACAAAAAGAGAAAAAAGAACAAGACCATTAAAATATCCCTTGCTTCTAATACTTAAATAAATATGAAGAGCAAGCACTGAACTCTTCTGTGGAAGGGGCTGACAGCTCCCTAGTGCCAGATGTTGAGCTATTGTTAGTCACACTGGAAAAGGTTCCTACCTGAGCCCAGCTGCCTTCCTCATTCTCTTTCTGCAGTGTTGAGGACAGCCGTTAGTAAAGTGAGTTAATAACACAAAAAGAAATACAGCATGAGTTAAAAAAAGCAAAACAACAGATACAGCGCCTTACATCAATTGTGCGTTTCAAACAGAAGGGTAATGAAGTCAACCTACAGCGGGGTTAACTGCTGGCTAACAAAATACTCATAATAAAATTAAAAGTGAGGTAAGATGAAACTTCATGCTCTACCCTAATACATCTCACACTGGCCCATCTAAACAGTGAGGAATGCACACATTTTGAGGGAATTTACCGAACTGACAGAAATGTCCCACATGGTCCCACAAAACAGCTGATATGGGAACAGTTTGATTCTCATTTTTCTATCATTGCTTTCAAAGCTTAATTGCTTTCATATTTGACAGGGAGAGGGGGAATGTGTAAATATAACTGGGAAGATTTATTCACGTAATGGAAATAGGTAAGCATAAGGACAGACTTAATGGTGGAATATGGGACAGAGGTAGCCAATTCTGAGCTGACAGTATGGACAGTCAACCTCTCTTTGCAGGGAACTCTCAGAATTGTAGCTCTGTGAGGGGAACAGGTAGGTCTCCTAACCATTCTCCGCACCCTTAACAAATTGCAACTCTGAGGATTCATTGGGGGAAGCCATGACTGGTATCATAGTGCTTTAAATGTATGGTGTGAATTTGTCCTAAGTAAACAGTCTGCCATCATATCTCTGGGATTAGTACTATGTCACAAAGCATGTTACTGCGTCAGCAATGTGGGCACTATGTTGTCATTACAACCTGCCATCAATGCACAACGACTGTTTCAGCCAATATATATCACTACAGAGAATTATTTCCAGTCCAGCCTAGTTAAACAAACAGCAGTAATTGCTGCATCAAGAAAATAAAATGAACGAAGTGATTAAACTAATAGAAACACAATTCAAAATTGTGATTATTGCTACAACTTTATGTACAGTTTGGACTTACTTCTGACTAAATATACCCAGGCTGCACTGGGCAACTGGTGAAAAGCCAGACCATTTCTTCAGAAGCACCTCTATTTATTGTTTTTATTTATTTTGGCATGAATTATCTGACACATTAACTGTACAGTGACATTCTCCTTGTGTATACGGAATATTCAGTGTACATAGGTTAAAATTCAAATAAATATTGTGTAAAACAATATTCAGCTGTTCTATAGCTTATTCACATATAGTGATAACTGTAAAATCCACATTGAAGTAAATATGAAAAGCTGTTGTTGAAACTAACCGTTTTAGCTGGAGCAGCAAGAGTTTCCATTTCTTCATGGGTCACCCAAACATTGCCTGAGGGCTATTGCCAATGCCCACAGGGAGGCAGGTAGAATCCGCATTAGGTAAGCAGTGTTAAAGAAGAAAGGCAGCAACACTGTAAGTTAACAGCATACAGCATCACAATGAGCACAACCATGTCCTTGCCTCAGTTGAGCAGCAGCTAGAAACAACTTCAGACAGCTGCTTTTCATCTTCCTCCACTTTGAAAAAAGATATGGAGGTGATCCCCTGAATTCCATTAAATGTGTATTAAGGAATACTAGTAAGATTGCCATTTCCAAACACAACTGTTACTACTTCTCATAGAGCATGTTGAAGTGGCTCTTATTTCAGCAGACAGGTATGCTATTTCAGGTCTTTGGAGACCCAAAGGCTACATACATATGCACAGGGCATTTCTAATATGATAAACCTTTTAACTAATATGATAAACCTCATGAAATGGAAAGCACAGATTGAAGCCTGTAGATCTAGGTTGCGGTGCTAATTTTAAAAAAGATAACCATTTAGGAGGCAAACAGGGAACATGGGGTCATCAAATGGCTATTCTAGAATGGAGAAAAAAGAAGACATTGCCTACACACACACACACACACACACACACACACTCAGAGTTTCTTGTTTTGTTTTGCTAGCTCTCAGATGTTGCCCCTAACATTTTGCGCAATGCAAAATTCAAAGCGCAGTTCAAGGGTTGCTTCTTCAGGAAATATATCAAAGAAAGCTAAAAGGGTTGTTAAGGCCATATTCATTCTTTTTTGAAAATCATATCTAGAAAAGAATAGCCCCCACTGGACCAGCAATTTCTACATTTTATAAAAAAGTATTCAACATCTTGGTACTTTTGCAAGTATAATGCCTTTTCTTCCAGGAATAAATTCAGGAAATTGGCCCTTGGTTCACATCTTATATTAGTGTTCTAATCTTTGGCTATACCTTAGGACTGATGCATTTCTTAGACAAATGTACCCATCTGTAACCCTCACCTTATTTTGTTACATGGAATTCACTGGGGGTCATGGCAATCATGATTTCTCAATATGTCTCCACAAAACAGACACATGCACACCTTTTAGATCCATGGAGTTTCCCCTACTAATTTGTAAACCTGTGTAGGGAAAATTCATATGTGAAGCTGCTCCCAAATATAATTTGAACTATGGCCAGAAGCAGGACTTACCAAAAAAGGGGGAGAGAAAAACCATACTTCTCTGCTGAGGCATCTCTGTCTATTTCAGTGAGACGACAGATGCCACTGCTTCTGCCCAGCTCAACAGGAGAGAGAGACTTGTGGCCACACATGCCTACTTCAGTGGGAGAGAAATATTGTGTGCCCTCACTATTGTTGCTACCTGCCTAAGGAGACACTGGCCATTGTGACTTTGTGCTGATGCTGCCTGCTAGTCTGACTAGCCCAGGTGCCCTCATACTGCTTTGCCCCCCCCCCAACAAAGGTTGCCCATGGCTAAAGCCACTTTCACAGAAAATGTGTTCCTTACACAACAGATGACTCCCTCAACAAATGCCTTTTAGGACATGGGGACGCTTGCCCTCCAACTCCTATTGAATATCAGCAAAAGCATCTCTTTGTGCTATGTCTGCCTGCTGAGAGTCATTTCTTCAACTAATGCAAACCCCTGAAGAGTTAGCAGTGATCACTTGGGAATGAGACAGCACCAGAGATCCAATCTGGGAATGGCTGAAGTTATTTCCATTGGAAAAACAGTGGAGAAATGGAAACTAAAATCAAATCCCAAAACATTACCTCCTGCATGTTCTCATCCCATGATTTTTGCTGTCTCCTTGCATGGTAAGAAGTGTTTAAAAGGAAACCAAGAAATTACATGTTCGTTAGCTTAAAGTCCGCCTTGGGTAAATTGGTGGAAAGCATTACTAAAGATAAAACTATTAAGCAAATAAGACAAACAAGCCTTGCTGAGAAAGGAGAGGTCCATAGATGGCTAACTTCCATGCTCAGGCTGAATTCTAGGTGAGTGAGAGAGGAACGCGACTCACCGTTCTAGATGTTGGAGGGGCCGATGGGCTTGTGAGTGATACCATTTCCTGGATTGCCAGACGGAGCTTTAGGCGATGAAGAGGGTTGCTGATTCCAATTTCCCTCTGAATTTCAGTATCTGACAAGGCAGACATAATGGCACCGCTTTTCACATTTGCACGGCAAGCAGCAACATACCAGGCGGGCATTCCCAGCCACAACTGTTGAGAGGGTGGGGTGGAGGGTGGGAAACAACAGTGAGCATCAAAAGTAGCAAATCTGATTCCTGAAGTTTTATGCCTGGAGCTGAAATTGGGTGTGCATATTGCAAACATGGGGTGCTTGTTGTTTGCGTTTGACGGGGCTGCAAAAGCAGACCACACTGTCACCTGTTGCTGTTTCTGGCATTCAGGGCAATGCTCCATTGTGAACCTCTTTATTAACCCCAAGTGGCTGCCGTTTCAGTGGCAATTTCTTTTTGCTTTAATACAGTCCTTTCCCTAGTGACAGTGTTAACGGTCACACACTCAGGCTTGGTTCAATTTCCTTTTTGTTACTAGGAAGAAGCAGAGTTATTTTTCCAACCAAAGCATGTCACTGATAGAGACTCTGAACAGGAGTGAACTGGTGCAAAACAGGTAAGGTTTGGGAAGTTTTAATGAAACATTTTCACCCTCTGAAACTGCCTTTCATTCTATAATCCTTTGCTTCAAAACCTCTGGATTCATCATAGCTTACATGCAATTCATGTGTATTGAAATCAGGGGTAAAGGAAGGCGTTGTGACACCTATGACGTAGGGCGCATGTGTGGTATCGCTATGTATGACACATGCGCCATACATAGTGATGCCGAACATGCACTGTATAGTGGTTTGCCACCAGTGCCACTCCAGCGCTGTACGGAGAGTGCCGGGATCCCTCCAGCACTGCTACAGCCGTGGAGGATGGAGTGCTGGAGCAGCACCGGCAGCAAACTGCTATACAGCACATGTGCGGCGTTCCTACATACAGTGCATGCGTGCAACGCCGCACATGCGCTGCACTTAGTGGTTTGCTGCTGGCGCTGGGATCATCTGCTCGCTGCTGCATCTGCGAACGGAGGATCCTCCAAAGGCGGCTATGGTTGCATGATGGCTGCTCGTGCCACCACGAGCCCCGTGGGGTGACTTCTTGTCACCCCTGCAGGCATGGAACCTGGGGTGTATCGCCCCCCTGCCCCCACCACGACACCACTGAGTGAAATGATTTTAAAATTCAGTTTCAACAACAGTGCTGTCATTCTTGGAAACAAATGCCACCCCCAGAGCCAGATTTAGGTTTGATGAGGCCCTAAGCTACTGAAGGTAATGGGGCCCTTTTATATGTCCAGCTGTCCTTTGTCAACAGCAAATTGTCGCTGTTTTTTGTGTTGAATATATGCTATATGGTAATTTATGGACCTAATAGGTATCTAAAGCCATTTTATTTGTTTTTTTATCTTATATTTTGGAAATGTACATCCAGTTTTTTCCTTTAACTTTTGGGGGGCCCCCAAGAGAGTGGGGCCCTAAGCTATAGCTTGTTTAGTTTATACGTAAATCCAGCATTGGCCACCCCCCTGCTCCTCTTGTTTCCCATCCAGAAGAAGAAAGTTTTTCACCTGGGGTAGATTATAACTCTAGGGGTAAAAGCAACATAATATTCAAATAGTCTAGGGAAAAGCCACATTTTAGCCTTTAGCTACAAAACTTCCTCTTACATCAATACACTTTTGGTTACCATCTTTCAGCTAAGCCTTCTTAATAATTTAGGCTTCCTTCACGGAAAATGAATGGAATGAAGCTGCTGCTTTCAGATCCTATGATTATCTGCACTTTTCCTTTTTTAAAAAAACTGTACATTTTACACACTTAAATACAGCACCTTTGTTTTGTATCATTTGAATCAAGTTGTTCCTTCCCCATTAAAAAAATCCTAATAGCTCAAGACACACTTTCTCTCTCACAACTTGTAAACCAAGTAGGAGAACATATGTTTGAATACTAAAGCTTATTGGGGAGTTCTGCTTCATCAAACACACTCAGTGCTTCTACCTTTGAAATACAAGTGCATGAATCTCACTTCAACAGTAATAATCCTGCACATTGTGGATTGAAACACAGCATCTGTTTTTAACATCGAAGGAAGAGCAAACTGTTTAGCTTTTCTAAATGGCTTGCTTTTTAAAGAACAAACAGATTTATAGTGATTGTACTCAAGAAAGTGGAGTTTATTAATGCTGAACACTCCTCTATCTTTACTGATGTATTCACTGAGGATCATTGTTTACAGTGTGGGATGTGGTGTTGCTTGCTATTTGTAATAAAACTTAAAAAAAAGGAAAAGAGTTTAGAAACTAATGCAGCACAGTAGGTTTATCAACAACTGCTGAATCTGGTTTATCTTATCTTAATCATGCCTCTGAATTCTTAAGATTTCATATGCCCACACTGGAAAACAATAAATCACAGTCTGCAGTGACACCCTAAACTGTCAGCACACTGGGCAAAGGAGGACTAGCCCCTCTATGACATCAAATCTGATAAGCTAGTGGCAGCTTCAAGGATTCACTATGTCATCAAAGCAGATCAGCCAATGGCATCAGGAGACAAGTGGCAGAGAAAACAAGGACAAGGAATGAGAGAACAAACCAGAGGAAGGAAGGGACTGCAGAACCATCAAGGGATTATAGGCTTGGTGGTTCTCATTGCCTGTTATATCTATAGGTTTTTTGCTAGGTTCTAAGGACCTGTATCAGAAGCATAGCTGCTTCTTTAGAGCAGCAAGTTGGCTCAACAATTTACCAGAAATTGTAGGTGACTGCCTGTCCATACAAGTGCTCTCACATGTATGAGGGGGAGCCCCATGGGTACAAAAACCACAGGTGTCGGTGTAGTAGGCTGACATGCAAATCCACTCTTAATTCGATCCAAAACCTGAATGCAACAACAAGCAAAGAAGCTGCAGGTAAAAATTGAGAAACACTGGTTTCTTAATGGGTTGGGTTGAAAAGATCACTATTCATCACAGATCCTCAGATTCGTTTAGATTAATCTGTATTTTTAGAAAGGTTTGGCCATTCTCTGCTTCTATAAGAGGATAGCTGGAAAACTTTCTGCTTTGTGCTGGAACACAGTATAAAGCATTCTGGGAGACTCTCAGTAAAATGAATAAATTAGTGCTGCTTTTGTTTCTCCTTTATGAATGCCAAAACTTGCATTAGATCTTAAATGATTCATAACATTAAGGTACAATCAGGTATGGCCACATTTTCAGAAGATTTCCTAGCACTTACCTCTAGCCACGCAACCACTGTGGGCCCATCCCACTGTGCAAAAGGCAAGCCCTTCCTCCGAGCTTCCTCCAGGAGTTCATGCCTAAAAGACCATCACAAATCTATTAAAGCATATGGTGGTACCTAGGAGCACCACAGACACAATTATGCTCAGATACAGTTAGCCTGTGGTAAATCACATCTAATATACAGTACTTTAGCTGCCTTTATTTGTCCGTCAGCACTGTTGAACCGTTCAGACCACAGAGAAAATGTTATTTCCCTTGTTGAGAGAAATGGGCTTCCCTGGCCGTGAATTCTCTTGCTGAATTCACAGAATCATCAAGTTAGAAGGGACCTCAAAGGTCTAACCCTCTACAAATGCAGGAAAACCACTTCTACAGCATCCCTGGTAGGTGGCCAGTCACTCATGAATGTCCAGCATGTGGACAAAACCACTTTTCAACTTTATTTTTCAGCATTACTCAAACTGCATGGAAAACCCATTATTATTCCGTTGTATTATAAACCATTGAATATGTATGTTTGCTCAGGATATCGTTTAGAGAAAGAACAACTATTTCCTGCCAAATTAACACTGACTTCTGTGGAAAGTAATTAAGCAGTACAATGAGAGATGGACTCCATATTCACTTTGTTGTAAGAGCTAGATTTGAAATACACATGTTGGGCTCTTTCCAAAACCAAATTTCACTTAGTCATTTGAGGGCTTCAGGTGTGAATGGTTACTAGGAGAGGGGGAAGGTTCTTACATCATGGATGAAGTGTTTTTGTATACCGTATTGTTTTGCGAAATCAATAGCTGGCCATTTGACATGGCCCAGAACTTTCTGGTACATAGCACCTCCTGCAGTGGCTGTTGCAGGGGGGGAAAGTAGAATATGTCACCTGGCTGAAATGGGGAACACATATCTTCCACAGTAAAGGAGTGCTTGAACACTCCTGATCAAACTGCTTTTGGTGATTTCTCAAAAATGAAATACATAGGTTATATAATTTCAAGTGCTTTCCATTTTGTGCACCAGGATAAGTAATTCATGCATATAAAATACTTCTGAAAACAGGTGGACACTATTTTTCACCGTGAAAAGAAGACAGTTTTAAAAATCTGATTTTTTACACACATGCAAATAAAGTTTTTTAATATATATATTATCAAGCAATCACATGATTAATCGTAACCTGTCTTAACTTCATGATGCCAATTTTGAATTTTGCCATTGACGTCAGTGAAGGTATATATGTATTAAATATCATGGCTCAAGGGCAAGACTGCTCTTTTGACAACAACATTCTCCAATCCTTCCTAACTGAATTTACTAAGGTGAATTTATTCATATACTTGTTTGCAGCTTCTTCATTAAATTATACAGGATAACCTAAACTATGCTGACATTCAAAAAGAACCCCTTTTTTTGCTCCATTCCTTTAGGGCTGTTAATGAATGAAATGCTGTAGAGTTAATACACTGCTGTTGGTTATTGCTTTCTTTTTCAATTTAATGCAAAAATAATTAAAACTCATTTTGTTCCATTTTAGTCTGTGCAAAAAAACCTAGAATTCAAACTGACCTTCTTACCATTCCATTCTACAAGCCATTACATATTAAAACATATTTTTTTAAATATATATATATTGTGGAATATTAAAAATTACAGTAACGCTGGAGTGGAAGAAATAAAAAAGGTCCATAGAATGGTAAATGGACCTTGTTTAGCTTCACCAGTGAAGCTAAACAGGGGTGGCATTTTGTGGATGGAAGGTCCCCTGAGAATACTGTTTGTGGCATTCTGAGTTCCAATTTGTACACGGCATGGAGTCATTAAGAAAGCAGTTAGTTGCATGAATGTTGCAAACACTCCCTATTACATTACCCATGCATGCCAACCCAAATGCATACAGTGTTAGCATGCCAGCCTCTCTCACCCACCCACTGCTGGACTGCTTAGTGTTGTCATGCTAGAGTTGGGTGTGCATGGGCCTAGCACACATGGTAAATAACACTGAAATATGACAAGGTATGAAGGGAATGCTGACCTGGGTAAATGATTTACCTATCACCTGAGCCACAATATAATTGGGACCTTAGAAACTTGAAGAAAGGGTAAACAAACAAAATAATAACCTGGAAATACACACTAAGTCTACTTGGAAAATGCTATATAAGGTGACCCCTGTTACTTTTTTAGAGATACCATGGTGAAATCCAATAGCAGCTTGCTATCTCATAACTCAACCCAGGATCTCTCATTTTTGCTGAAGATTGTGAGCTATGATTTTACCATGGTCAACTCCTCAGTCATTGCCTTATGCTGTTCATGTGATAGATGTGCATAATTATTTGTATTTCGGTCCTTTTGATACCTTTCATGAGCCATCTGGGAAATTAATAGAATGGGTTGCCAAGGCAGTCAACACTATTATTGCACTGTACAATTCAGAGAATTTTATATGTAATCTTGGCCATTCAACGTCAGGTCCAGTAATGAGCAGAGGACCTACAGTACACTTCTCGGTGTAAGATAAAGGGGGGGAAATATAAATATGAAACGTGAGAGAAGAGCATTAATGTTCAGCGAATTCCAATTGAGAACACAAGTGCAGAAGTGGGTGCTGACTTTAGTTTGCATGCCATTGATTTTCAACCATTTTCTTTCATTAAGGTATCAGATGAGCAGAAACATTTGCACCTCATTATGCAGATATAATCCAGTGCGGAATGAAATGCTTAAGTCCCACTGGATATAATAAAGAGTACCTGTTTTTTCTTAGAAGTAGTAATAGGAATGCAGCCTTGTTTATAACGCAACATAGTGCCATAAGCTTACATTACAGGATAGTATGTATGTTTATCATAGGGAAAAAACCTTGTAAGTGCTGCTGCTGAAGGGCACAGTCCAACAGGCAACCTTCTGCTGCACTTCTGTGCCTCTCTTCCACTTCAGTAGGGGAGAACTCCCCAGCTGGAGAAACTTGACTAGAAAATTATGGGACTACTCTCTTCAAAGGTTCGCTGAATGCTGTCTTTGTCAAGGAAGTCTTGGTAACCACTGAAATTCCTTATTCACTACCAAGACCTGATCCACACAGAACTTAGTGCCAGGGTTGGCCCAAGACATGTTGGCACGTGAGGGGAACCACAAAATGACACACACACCCCTCCCAGGGAGAGAAGGGGTGAGTGAAGATCTATATCAGGAATTTGGGGGGCAGAATCAAATCAACCCAATGGTTGAAGTGCAAATCAAAGACCAGCAGTGTCTCCTATTTGCCAAGAGGCTGCTGTAGAGGCAGCTTTGGTGAGACTGCCAAGCAGATCCAGCTTCCAAGCAGCCATTGATGTTACTGTGGTGGCAGCTAGCAAGCAATGCACTCCTTGGAGCCTAGATCTGCTGCCCCTGTGGATCCTGTTGCCTGAGGCAGTCACCTCATCTTGCCTCTTGGGTGGGCCGGCCCTGCTTAGGGCAAAAGGCTGGATTTCAAGAGAGAAGTACACAAGTTTTTTGCCTCTTCCCCATTCCTGCTGTTACTGTGTTATTGAGAAGCAAAGCACCTGCAACTTTCTCTCCAGGAAGCTGTACATTTGCTCCTATATGCTGTACCATGGTTTGGCTTAGTGTTGTGTGTGAGTATTGAACTGCTCCATGAAAGAAATTCGAAACAGTCAACAGCACACAGTTCTACTCCATACAGTGTAGCTAGGTTTCTGTCACAATTTAAAGTCACTATTGAACTTCTCTGGACACATGTGTAATTCATTTTCTATATATATTCTGCTAGAATAAAGAGGGCGGGGGAATCCTCAAAAGATAATAAAAAAATCAAATTTAAAAGTTTCAAAATCTAAAAAGTGGGGAAGTTTGATTACTCTTTTAATAAAAGCACAGCTTGCTTAAATAATGCTGTAATTGCTGTGCATATGTTTCAAGGTGGTGAAAGTTATTGCTTTTTCCTAAAAGCATTCATTAGGTAAATGGAAATATAGTTTGGAATTGCTGAGTAGCCACTAGAAGCCAGGGCCTTAATTCTGAATTCTAATGAGAAATAATGACTGTTCAAAATATAACACCACTACCATAATGAATCAACCAGCCTGCATAATATGTGGCCTTGGAATCTTGTTGTAAACTTGCGAAATACAATTACAGACCCCTGGAGTTTTCAGGTATATTAAAGCATATTAAATCCATATTTGATTGCACCCATTGTAGAAATACATTTTAACATAAAACTCTTAAATTAGTATCTTCTGTCCGTTGCAGCTCAACCCACCAAAGGGCTTTTTGTAAGCTTACTGTTTTAATCACAGAGATGTTGGGAAGTATATATATGTGTAAAATTCTACATACATTGCATGGAAGGGGCTATACGAGGTCTGACTAGGTGTTTTTCTTTCCTACTACCTGATTTTTTTTACAAAAGCAATTGTTTCAACAGTGCAAACCTACCCATGTCGACCCAGAACCAAGCCGCATTTATTTCAGTGGGGCTAACTCCCATGTAAGTGAGTTTGGATTGCAGCTGGAATAATTTTAGCCAAACTGAGAAGAGCAATAAAAAGATATTCGCAAACTTGCAAATTAATTGAATCGGTAAGAAATGAAACCAAGAGTGGGAAAATCAATACAAAATATTGTTGTTCTATATATGGGTCATATAGAACAAGCGAATGAACAAATGAATGAGTGAAATACCAGCGAAACACTTTACCACAGAGGTAGAGCACAAGTTTTTTTGTCATTTATTTCAGCTCATCTAGAATTTCACTCAGTTCATATGAAAATATATTCATATATCCACAAGTTGAGAACAAACAGGAGTAGACCTTGAAAAGGTCTCCAATGTTGCCCAAGTTTAGAATATTTTAAAGTTTGATTTTGGTTCAACTCTCCACATAGATCTGCAAATTAAAGTGGTTATATAGAAATTAAAAAAATATAATAAGAGGAAATAAAAGAAGAAATCCAAATATGGTGCTGAAAATGAATATGATCAGCAACCATTGTGGTTTAACTTACCCAGATGTGCTTTTCATGAGATGAAGAGAGATGGATGGAAAAGAAAAGCACACAAATATTAATGAATATATGTCAATCCATAAAAGAAATCATATGATAGAATAAAAAATTAAAGAAGCAGCATAGAAGTATGATTTTTTAAAATTAAAACCGATCTCTCTTGCTTTAGCTAAATTAAATAGATAGCCCTCTACAGAGTAAATACATTTAGATAGCAGTGAAACTGTATTTCCCTGATAAAGAAATGCAAATTATTCAAGCTTAACCTTGAATTAAAGGCACTTGAATGTAGAACATACAAAATGGATTTCAATGACAACAGAACTAGCCTCAGTCAACACGTAAGAAAAAACATACATTTGCCTTCCTTACAGTTCATCATATTTGCAACATCAACTCCCTGAACCATTATAACAATTTTCCTTATAATTTATCCATGTCCATTAATGATACAGTTCCTTACCTAGGAGCCATTCATACCCTCATCTAAATAGGTTTTCCCCTGAAGGATGAACAAACTGGTGTACAATTTAGGATGGGGGCACAATAATTTGGAAACTAGGATGTCTGATCCAGGCTTCCCACAAATACAGAAGCAACTTCCTAATGGAGATTTCATGCAGCCACAATTGGCAGCATACTTCTCAGGTCCCACTGAGAGGAGCAGGCACAAGGCAGGAGGGCCTAATTCTGCTTGGGGCTGCTATGGGAGCAAAGGCTTACATCTCTTCTCCATGGTTCTGATCCTGCTCCCCATTGTGTACCGGCTGTTTGTTTCAGGGGGAAATTACCAATGCAAGATCACACCGTGTGAATAAAATGGACCCACATCACATTTTATGCTCTCCATATGAATGCATTCCTGGAGACACTGTGTTGCATATGAAGAAAGATTGTGACTGAGTGAACTGGTCTGTAGAGATAGATGCAATGGCTTGAGCTGGGAGGTGGTTCATAATGTTTATGCTTCAACAGGGCTGGCTCATTTCCGCTGGGCCTGGTGGTGCAGGTGGCAGGGAGACAGACCAGCAGTAGGGGGAGCCAGAATGGAAGGCAGGCAGAGCCACCCATGACTGCCTCAAGATGGCAGGCAGGTGGGAGCTGGCTGAGGGCAACCCGAGATTGGTGGGGCAGTGCCCCATTTGCCAGAACAGATCTCTTATTTATCTTCTGCAAGGGCATCTGCAAGGGACTGAAGGTTTACTATTAGCTGAGTAGCAAAGATCCTAAAATCTGACCCTTCTCACACTGCTTTTGTAAAAACAACAACTACCTAATCTAAAAGAATTACCTTTGCCTTTGCTAAAATCACTGAATATTGTCCTTTCTCTTTTCCGGAGAGGGTAGGTATGGCGTTGCAACAACTATATATAAGAAAAAATTATTTGTGGAGGGAGGCGGAAGTTTGTGCGTCAACTCAGAGATATATTAATATATAATGATTTCTTATGGGTCCTGACACAAAAAGAAGAGGCAAACATAGATTTAGTCAATAATGGGCAATTATAAATAATTAAGAGTCAAATAATAATTAAGTATTCCGAAGGGCTAAACAAAAGCATACACCCTTAGTGGCTAAATTAATGGGGTTTTTTTTTCTAGCAATAAGAATCAGAAAAAAATAGATGGTAAGCAATTAATTCAGTTTTTTGTTTTGTTTTAAATTGCACTTAATTACTAGGCTCATTAGAGGCAATGCTGTGTATATGACAATGAGCAAACTTATTATTTTTAGTTAAAGAGGAGCAAGCCAAACTAATATAATTAAACACTCAACTAAATTAAAAAGGCCCTGATGATAACAAAGGATGGACCAATTTGGGAAATAGATCTTTACACGCAGACAGGAAATGCTGTAGTTAGAATTTCCTACATCCAATAGCCGGGCTGGAGAAGCTCCTATTCCTGAGATCAATACATTCAGCTGCCACCAATCCTAGTTCCATTTTGGGAAGGAGGCCAGGCTAGGGATTGCTTTTCCCCTCTCATCGGCAATCTCTTCAGTGTGATCTGGAAGGGTCAAGATCTATTGCCTTTACAGATCTATAAACTGAGGCTAAGTAGTTGTACATGTTTATATATTGGGACAGAATTAATCCCCCGCCCCATGAAACAACTAGTGTACAATTTGTAACAATACATTTGCTAAAGACTGATGGGATTTTTTTTTCTACTTTCAAATCTAAGGCCAGGTCTGAAGGTTACACCTACTGTGTTAACAGCATGCATTTATAGCACATCCCCCCACCGAACAAAGAACCCTGAAAGCTGTAGTTTACCCACCAAAAAGTAACAATTCATTGCACCCTTAACAAACGACAGTTCCCAAGATTCAGGGGGAAGGGCTGCATGCTTTCAATATGCTTTCAGTGTCTAGTGCATATGGAAATATTATTAGGAACTGAGCTGTACTGTTGTTTGCTCCTAACAAGTCTTGTGTATGTTGTTTGCTCCTGTGCAATCTTAAGCGATCTGCCGATATATATTTTTTCTGTTGTCAACCATGTCCCCTTTTAAAAAAAACTATGTCAAGCAGAGTTTGCCATGAAATGGAAAACAAAACTTTCATTGCCATGCCTGCCCTTTCTGAACATGGACATCTGCTTGGGTCAAGCCAACTCTCTCCCCTTGTGTCAGAACTTTGACTGAAAACACAGAGGAAAAGAACACTGGGATTGTCTTCACAAGAATGGGCACCCTGCAAACCGCCCTGGAGGACCAATAACTTGCACCCAAGCTGTGTCCCATGTGAACTGAATGTAATGTTTGCACATATCACATGAGTAGGACAATGTGCCAATCTATCACGGAATTCCTGAGTTGGAAAATAGGAGACAAACACTCACGGCATGATACATACTGCAAACAAGACACGACAACTTTACATACCACAAGACAGGTGTAATCAGTCACAAAGGTTTCTGAAAGCAGCAACACTATATCTGCCAACCCAATGCTTAATATTTTATCCACCTAAATAAAACTAATATATATATATAATGCATGTTATCAGCATTAAGTAGATATCTAAAACTGAACCAGATTGCAAAAGCACCTAAATTAAGCACAATTATGATTTATTAAAGTCTGCATGTTATTCAGAAACTAATACTGCATTATATAATATTGCCAGTTTTAAGAATGTTTGTCTCTAAAAAGAGGAGCCGCAGGATCAGAAATGAATCTAAACAAGCATATAAACAATACACCTGCCATCTCCAAGAAAGGTAATTTGAGGCATTATAATTTTTCTTTCCCCTTCCATTCCATTGCATAAGAAAATTTAAAATAAAATGTCTGTTTAAACTTATTTAGGAAATCAATTCAAAGAAATTCCAGTTGTAAAATGAAAGAGCAGGGTTAACTAATGAGCAATTGCTATGGCTGAAAGGAGGAAACGAGCACTTTAAGGGCTCCCCCTATAGACGAACTGCCTAGTTATGGACCAATTCAAAAATGCCACCAGAGAATAGGAAGAAACTAATTAAGGTGGCAGAAGCTGAGAAACGGAAGTCACTTTTTAAAAAGGGGACTAAGAGGAAAATTAATGGGAACATTAGCCCTGGGATGCCTCCAAAGCACTTCGCTGGGCTGGGCTGCAATTGCATTTTAACAGTTTAAAGAAAGAGAGCCACAAATCAAAAGTGTAGAAAAGAAGGAAAAGGACGGCTAAAAACACCAGAATACAACACATTAGCAACAGTCTCATTTGGATTATTCAGGAAAAAGCTGAGAGAACAAATGGTGTCCATTTCAGATGAAATGGCTAGTGTGGAAGAAAGCCTGGTAATGGGATAGTCCTGTAAGAGCTTCAGTGTTTTGCCCCTAGAGTGATGCAGGACTGAATTCTTCCAGCACTTATTTTCAGTGCTTTTAAAATTATGGTTTCGGTGCTTTTAAAATTTTACCTTTATACAGTAAGGAAGTTTGTACACACACAGAGACTTCCCCCCCACACTCGCTATTCTCCATCCAAACAAGCAAAAGATATTATTAAGAGTTCCAAAGACATATTCCAGCCAGGCAAAAAAACCTCAGGGTGTTAAAGGAAAAGGACCCCAGGGACGGTTAAGTCCCGTCAAAGGCAACTGTGAGGTGTGGTGCTCATCTCGCTTCAGGCTGAGGGAGCTGGCGTTTGTCAACAGGCAGCTTTCCAGATCATGTGTCCAGCATGCCTAAACCACTTCTGGTGCAACAGAACACCGTGAGGGAAGTCAGAGTGCACGAAAACGCCATTTACCTTCCCGCCACAGCGGTACCTATTTATCTACTTGCACTGGTGTGCTTTCGAATTGCTAGGTTGGCAGGAGCTGGGGCAGAGCAACGGGAGTTTACCTCATAGTGGGGATTCAAACCGCTGACCTTCCGATCGGCAAACCCAAGAGGCTCTGTGGTTTAGACTACAGCGCCACCCGCTCCCAACTCAGGCCAGTGGGGTGTGTGGCCTGAGGAGAGTTCTGAGGGCAAAACACAGAGGCCTGGAGAACCTAATTCAGCTTCCTAGGCCTAAGGTTCCTCAGCACTGCTTGATGATGGGAAATCCAATGATAGAGGAGACCAGAAGTCATCCACATCTTGTAATATATGGATTTCGGGACACTTTTAAATGAATGAATGAAAGAACAGCAAGCTTCAGAGCATGAGCAACTAGTGGCTGCACTGGCCTCAGCTCTACCTTATAGAGTTATTGTGAGGATAAAACAGAGCAAGGGGAGAACCAGGTAGGCTGCTCTGAAAGGTGGGGTCTAAGTGCAGTCAAGAGAGTGCTCTTGTGCTCAGTTCCTGCTTGCGGGTCTCCCACAGGCATCTTGTTGACCATTGTGAGAACAGGATGCTGGACGAGATGGGCCGTTGGTCTGATCCACAAGGCTCTTCTCAAGTTCTTATGTAAGACCATCTTCATTGACTTTCCACACCCACACAAAGAGCAGAGAGACTGATTCCCCCTATCAAACCAGCACGGATTACTTCATCCCACTAAGTGGGTGCTTTTGCAGAAATGTAGATCTTCATAGTGCCTCCTGCACCAGTAGATTTCCCATGGGTTGGTATGTGCATCACCCCGCAGCTGGATAAAAGTACCAAACAGTCTGTCATCCCCTTCTCTGCCTCCTAAATGACCTTTTCCTAATCCAAGGTGTGGCTGAATGGCAGTACAGAGCTGTCACATCCTCTCTCTGCAGCTCATGATACTCCTTGCAGCAGCAAGAAAGCACTTCGGGAGATACTCCAGTAAGATTCTCCATCTGGGAGCATAATACGGTTGGTTGGCTTGCCTGTGTCCTTACACCCAGCTTGGAGCCATATGCTGTGCCGTTTGAAAAGAAGCATTAAGAATTAGGGAGAACTTGCGCATTCAGATCCCCTTTGATACTGAGCAAATGCAAACAAAGCTGTCAGTTCTCCCCCCTCAAATTATCGCTCTGTCTTACTGGTGATAATAAGGTAGCACTAAATTCAGGTGCAAAGGCATCCTTGCCAGAGGCTGAAATGCTGCAAGTGACAAATTTGGTAAGCGGCAGAAGGAATTTGTCAGTGTCAGTGTGGTAATTTTGTCAGTGACTCGAGGGAAGAGGTAGTTGCATTATATAGAGGACTCTGATAATTTGTGGGGTGGCTTATCCTTAAGAATTGCTGAGAAGAGAGAAAACCAGGCTTCCTTCAACCCTGGTCACAGCTTATACCCACTGCAGTTTAGAGTTCTTGAATGGCTTGTTAATTAACAGTGTTTATCACAATGTGCTAGTAATGCATTAGAATATGTTCAGCCAATACCAAGGAGGATGGTGATGGGGCAGGGATGATAGTGTGAAAGTTCAAACAGCTGATTCTAACCTTGTAGCTTTCCAAAGCCTGAAATCTATGGAGTTATCAAAAATAGACAGCATATATACTTAATTCCTTCTGAAACTAGCTAGGCAGGGAACATATTCACAGCCTTGCTGAGCTAATATTAATGCAGTTTGTTGAGACAGGTGGTATGGGACATGAAAGCAAAGGAAAGTGGAGTCTTATTTGAAACACACAGAAAAAGTTTTTCAATTCTGGATATGGGCCAATTGCATCCCAAACTAACATGCAATTTAAATGCTCCAAATTTAGATGATTATTGGGGATGCTTGCCAATATATATATAGAGAGAGAGTATAGCATTTGTATATGATAACTAAACAGCCCTTCAAATTACATCATTATCCAAATTACATCATCCTCCAAATGAAACTAACTGTAGGATTTTAACAGTATATTTTTACATTGTAAAATCATAATTAAGCTTTCACCTTGCATCTGTAAAACGTATTTTACAAACATGCACAGCCAATGATAGTAATTGAAGATGTGACTTAGAGGGGTACAGTTTCTGTGTGTGTGTGTGTGTGTGTGTGTGTGTGTGTGTGTGTATTCCGCATTTTAAATTATTTGCTTTTGATTGTATTATATTTTTTTTACAAATTAAGCCCATGTAGACCTCAGTGAGTTAGCATATGGATACTATAGATGTATTAGATTTATGAACCATGAAACCACTGAAATGGTAAACATGTTCACATTTCAATAGCTGCTAGACATAAATTTGACCGAGACACTGTATTAAGTTACAAACCTTCTGTTGAAGCAACAAAGTTTAACGCCACTACTTTGAGGAGGTACCACATCCTACAGCTCTACTGTAATAAAGTCTTGCCCATCATGTAACTGTGGTACATGGAGACTTTAAATTTACTGGTACCCTGTGAGGTTTCCTGTCTTAGCAGAATGATCTCCAGTGTAACATCTAGTAGAAGCCAAGTTGCATTGATATCTAAACAGCCAGGGTGCTGTGCAGACAACAATTTGGCTGGGACACGTTTAAAATGATGCCTCATGGCCCTATTGGCAATCTTTATGAATTAAGTCAATCTATTGTCCAGAGATTATATGTCTACAAATGGCATGAACCTAGAATCTTTCCATGTGATCTGTACCCTGAAAAAATACAAAGAGTAGCTCCTGCATATGAGCCTGTGCACAAACAACTGGTGTGGGTCTGGACTATGTATTGAAGATTAGGTGAATTAACCCCTCTCACATTTTACCTTCTCTGGCCCAGAATTGTCATTTGAACAGGGCTAAGATCTATACACAGATAAACAGTAGGGAAAGATTCCATGGGCAAGTCTCAAACACAATGTGTGCAAAATTCAGAGCCCCAGGAACTTCTTGTGTGGCAGACATTTTTGGCAGTAGACTGTATTCAGTTGACAATCAAAATCAAGACATGAGAAGTCAATGGGCCAGATACTATTCACCCGAGATTTCTTTAAAAGTTGCTTGAATGATTTTGTAAAGCAAACAGATGGGATAAAAGTGTATCAAAATGAACAAGCAAATAAAGACACCAGTGTGGAAATACTGGTCTCTAAAACATATATCCTATCACTAAAATTTGCAAATTTATTGTAGGATAAGAAAACATTTAACTTAAAGAAAGCAAAACACCCCACAGGCAACGTGAAATTACAGATTTAATAGGGGAAGATGGGAAACATTTAATGTTGCAAAGCAAATTGGCGGTAGGACCAATAAAAACTAATTCCTTGCCTCTCTGACTTGCATTTAACTGCATAATCCTTGCTTGCTCCCTTTCATACATTCACCATTGTTCTTTCTAGTAAGGAGTAGGCAGAACTCCAGCAATCTCCAACCCCAGTTGCAACTAAACAAAAGGATAGTAGTTGAAGCAATCATATATTCTTACCCTGCTCACCTCTGCTCCCATTCCCCCATTTCCCTTTTAGATTGTAAGCATATTTGGGGCATGGGCCCTATTATATCTATTCTTTGTAAAGTGTGAGGGATGGTGTTAAATAGAGTATAGTGCTGTCTGGGGCTGATGGGAGTTATAGGGCACTGGGTTGGGCAAGGCTCTGTTAAATAAATAGACATTGGAGCTTTCCTATGCCTCACTGTAACCAGAAGGAGGTCTTCAAATTATATGTTACTGCTTCTTTTTCAGAGGCTAACCACAAGATGCAATTACCAGAAACAAGAATCCAGCAAACATAAAGAATACCAAACCACCAACGAATGAGACAAAGGACAAAGGCGAAAGGCAGGACTAAAGTCTCTAGCAAAATTTTGTATAAATTATTAGACTCTTTTAATGAACAAAGATTTCTATTCCAACCCCAAAGCCATTTTTTTGTTTACTTCTGTTGCTTATACGTATGATGGGCGACAGTGACTGATTTCGTACTACACCATCATCATGTGTTATACAGGTATTCTAATAGTATTACGTTAGTTTTTCTAGGATGTTAAAATGTAGGGTAGAGTTAAAGGTAAAGGACCCCTGGATGGTTATGTTCAGTCAAAGGCGACTATGGGGTGTGGCGCTCATCTCGCTATCAGGCTGAAGGAGCTGGCATTTGTCCACAGACATCTTTCCGGGTCATGTGGCCAGCATGACTAAACCGCTTCTGGCACAAGGGAACACCATGACAAAAACCAGAGCGTAACCTTCCCTTTGCAGTGGTACCTATTTATCTACTTGCACTGGTGTGCTTTCGAATTGCTAGGTTAGCTGGGACAGAGCAACAGGAGCTCACCGTCATGTGAATTTGAACCGCCGACCTTCTGATCAACAAGCCGAGGAATCTTAGTGGTTTAGACTACAGCACCACCCGTGTCCCTTTAGGATGTTATTAGTGCAATCCTATCCATGCCTACTCATATGTAAATCTTACTGAATTCCATGGGGCTTTCTACTAGGCAACTGGGTTAAGGATTTCAAGTGCTATTCATTACAAATATTTAGGAATGGGAAGCCAGAAATAAAATTTTAAAATACTACAGTAGTTATAACCAAAAGTTATTCTTGAAATCCTCAGTAATGATTTTATACCATTTATAATCATAAACCTCTTATCTGATATTTTCTTCTAAATCTAATGGCTAGCTTGGCAGCATGATACAAATCCCAGTCTGGTTCTCTGCTTCTTCTATACAGTCATAGCTCAGATAAGAAATCAGGTAAGGATTCTAGTAAATAGCATGGAAAAGATAAAACTGGCAGAACAATTCTGTTGGTTGCAGCTTCGGATTGCTGCATCAGGATTTTCATAGGGTGAACAATCAGGTTGAACAATGAACAGTGAACGGTGAAAATACATTTTCTCGCAGTCATACGTGGCATAGAAAACATGGTTAGTATGCACACTACAAACAAAGAGTCAAATGTTGGAACACACCTATGGAGAAACTGACAATATTAAGCAGGAAACTTTTGAGGAAAGGATCAGCAGAAGTAAGTTGAGTGAGAAAACTTTAAGGAAATTTCCTAAGTCATACCATGAGAAGCAACAGCAAAACTTCACAACACTGCTTCAAACCACTGAATAGTCTTATTCCCCCTATACGTTTTTCCCCTCTTTGTTTTTTTTTGTTTTTTAATAATCTGTTTCCAAACGGAGCATAGCAGGTATTGAGAAGCAGTAGTAATTACAGTTTATCAAAGCCTATGTGTCCTGAATCATAGCAGCTGCTGAATTTAACTTCCAAGTAAATGCAGTGGGTGAAAGCATATAATTATCCTATAATTCATATACACAAAACTCTAGGTTGCCCCCTCCTAAGGAGAAAATAGAGTCAAAGGAGAACATTTGCATTTTATAATAGGCTGCTCATAAATACAAACAGCCTTTCCTCTTAACCTTCTTTACTGAAATCCACATAGAGAAATGGACACAATCCTTTAGGTTTTTTTTTTTAATGCTGCTTTAAGTGCCAATAAAACTTGTTTTATTTTTGCAAGCTATTGCACTATTTTGATAAATTATATGTTTGATAAATTTGATAAATTGTACTGAGTGTTGCTAATCAAATATATTTAAATAGAAAACAAATACCTACTGGATATTCCAAGCAGGTGCAATCCATGCTGAGCATAAGTAAAGGATCAAGGAAATGCACTACAGATGGATGACAGGATAAAAGGAGCATGAATAAGCAACCTACTTTTTCTTTAGTCTTCGGTCTTTCTCTGCCTGAGTTCCCAGTTTGCCTAATCCCAGAGATTCCTGTGCTGCAGCTTCTGTTTCCATGTAACCTCCTGTGTCAAAACAGCAAATAGATTTTCTCCATTGACATTCTTTTCAAGTGGCTCTATTAGTTTAGCATTTGGTCTGTGAAATTCTAAAGACTGTTTTCTGGGGTGGAAAGCAAAGCAAGATACTTAAATCCAGAAGCTACTTCCTCACTATCCACTGGGACATACAAGAACTAGCAACAAGGAAATTGTTTGTAGGATGGTATCAACGCCTTAGAAAAAGAAGCAGCAACAGCCACAGGTGCCTCAACAGCAGATTATTAAAACACAGTCACTAAAGGTCTTGTTCAGGGTTTCCTGTGAGGTATGGGAAATGTTTGCTGGCTGCAGAACTGTTCAATATGGAGGCGAGTCATATTATGTACTGATGACTGCATAGCACTACAGGATAAAAACAGAGTCCTCTGTGTGTAGGAAACTGTAGTTTCCTAATGCTTTGGAGAAAGTATGAAATTAGCTTGGTTTTCCCCGAGAGCTGCCTCTTAACAGAATGAAAACAGAAAATGGGCTGTAGCCAGAAGTTATGGGAGTGGAATATATGTATGGAAAAGGGTTTGTCCACACTCCTCCTTTTCCTAATACAGCCTCCTAAGCCTCTTAAAGATGTCTTCTAGGGGCACTACATCCTACCAAAACCTTTCTTGAGGACTCCTCAGCTGCCAAGAGGCTTCATTTTTTATTTAATGCATTTATTAGATGCCCAGTAGATTTATTAATGCCCAGTAGATCTCTCTTGGTATCACACAAAAAGGGGAAAGAATATGTACAGAAAACCAAGTCACAAAAGTCAACAGCAACAAAATAAATAAATAAAAAACAGCATGGGAAAGAATTATAAAATGGAGTTAAAACCATACCAAGCAGTAAAATACAGCCTTAAAATACCAACAAATATTGGTTGGGTGGGGTGTGGTAGTAAGGAGCTGGGACCAGGAAAGTCCCTTTGCATGAGTGGCCTTCTAACCTCCTTACTTATGAATACAACCAATAGTTTTAAAGGTGGTTGAAAATTGGTTGGGTTTGTTTTTTTTAGAGATATCAGTTCCCATTAAGCCTTTCTTCTGCTTGCTGTTGCCTCTAGTCATGCAGGTTTTGCAGGTTTTTGAAACAAGACAAAAGCGCTTGCTTACTGGAGGCAGGAGTAAGATGATTATACACATCCCTCTTTCAGACACCTTCGAGTCTGGAGACACACACAAACACACAGAGCATGCCACCAGCAATATAGACTGTTTGCACAGACAGATGAAAGATGTACATGCAGGATCACTGTCTAAGATATAGTATATCAGAGTCAGTAAATCTCCTCTTGTTCAGCTGTACCATCATCTGACCAAGCACAGTTAGGACATGCATTCTGTTATGGATCATATTTAAGCAACTGTGAGCTTGAAACATTGGCATGAGCTATAGTGTACCATTGTGCTATTTTAAATTAAAAGCAATACCACAAGGTAACTGGGTGGTTACACAAGTCATATTCTTAAACATTTTCACATGTTTTCTCCATCTCCAATTAGATGGGGGTGGAGGGACCCTGTTCTTGACAACCAATGTGATACATTATTTGAATTTAAGAAAAGACATCACAGATCCAACAATAGAGAACACAAACAAAAGTTGATGTTTCAAAAGCATGCTGGAAGAGAGAGTCAATGAGACGACAAGAGGACAGCAAGTTCAAAGGATAAAGAAGGGGGAAAAGAGAGAAAGAATTCCCTACTCTCAATCTTAAATATGTATCGTTGAGTCAGGTTTTTTGGTCGAAGAATTAGAAAACAACAACACTAAACTAGATCTCTTTAACAGATTAGGTGACTTGATCCTAGCTAATCATCAGAAGTGGAAAGCTATGGAAACCAAGACTACAGAAAGGACCACCATGGTTTTCTGAAAGAAAATCTTAGATAATGATCATGGACCAGAGAAGATGCAGCATGGTTGAAGCAACTTTTCTCATTCAAAAAGAAAAGAAAAAAGAAGTCCTATTGTGACACAGGTCAAAAAGAAACCAAATGACATTGTTTCCAACGTTATAATTGCTGCCATATACAAGAGCACAAATCCCTATCAGAAGGCATTAGATTAGAGGTTGATCTAGACCAGCAAGTACTGTAGATGCCTCCAGGAAGAAGGACTTGAAGGCAATGGCTCTCTCCCATTGTATGGAGGTTCTAGATAGAGGTTCTAGATAGCTAGATAGCTAGAGATATGGAGGTTCTAGATAGCTAGAGTTCGCCTTCTTACGAAGTACTTCATGTTTGAGTACAGATAGCACAAAATACAGGTTATACAAGTTATGAAGGATCATTGTGAGCATCAGTTGTGGGCTTTCCATTCCAAAAACATGCAAATGGAAAGCCAATCTTTTTCCTGGCATTGCTCTCACACTTTTTTTAAAAAAGGGGGAACAGGTATTCTGCAGAATATACAGTGGGCGCTCGGGTTGTGAACGTGATCCATGCGGGAGGCACGTTCACAAGCCACAGCATCCGCAACCCACAGCGGCGCGTCTGCACATGCGTGGGTTGCAATTCAGTGCGTCTGCACATGCATAAAGTGCGATTTAGCGCTTCTGTGCATGCGTGACCGCCGAAACCCGGAAGTAACCCATTCTGGTACTTCCGGGTTTCGGTGGTCCGCAACCCGAAAAAATGCAACCTGAGGTGTCCAATTATGCAGTTATGATGTTGTGGTGGGTTACTGTCAGGGGGAAGGGGTAGCACATTGGGCAACTAATATTGCCCCCAGGACAGCTTTTACAGGTTGACATCTCTATTCTGTTCTAAAGAGCGTAATGGATATGAATGCATTTATTATATCTTGATCCCTGGGGCCTTCAAATTACTAAAGAAGAAGAAGAAGATAATCAGACGTAATAGTATTTAGTATGCCAATAGCATTTAGTATGCCAATATCAATAAAATGGATCTTGATTAATTTAACTGAGAATGAATAAGCCGTGGAACAGATATTAAGCTTTTAGTCTGTGCAGATGGGAACATCTAGTTTGTGTCAAAGGGCTCATCATTAAATTGATTGTGAAATATATTGAATGTCCCATATTAAAAAAAACCAAATCACCTCATTTCCCCCCATGCTAAATGAAAGGACGGTCTAAACTAGAATGTTACTAATAATGAGAAAAGTGACCATTCTGCACTAAGCTAATTATCAACCTATTATTATTTTTTGTTTATATACACTATATTTCAGAATGTACAATATTTTAAATGAAAAGTTAAAAACATGGGGGTTAGGCAGGCTGTATTCACTATTTGCTTGCCTTGGTAAACTGGGGCTGCTCACTAAATATCCTAAATATTTAGGTTAAATATTGGTTTCCTTGCTTTTTCTTGTTAATAGGGATGTGGAAACTGAGAAGTGGAAGTTTCCAGTTTTATTTGAATGAAATGATTCAGGATAAAACTTACCTAAAGTGTTGCCTCTGAATAACGTGAATGGGCAATGATATTAAATACGAACTATAAGACACTGTGGAAATTCTTCATATTCTAACAGAATCCATAATCACCAATATGTTCTGGCTATCTGTTTCAAATGACAGTTACCTAAATCTTTGTTTTGTTTTTACAAATGGCAACTTAGCAAAGCCACTAAAAGTTGTAGTTTTATTGAAATGAATAGAATTACAATTATTAGTCACTTTACTAAGTCAGCAGCAGCAGCTGGATTGGGGCCAGAATTGCCTCCCCCCCCCCACTTTGCTGCTGTGAGTAGCTGGCTACAAATGTGCTAGTGCGTCTGCAAACCACAGTGGCATCGGCGGGCAGTTAGCAGAGCTCTGCCAGTGTGTGGATACTTTTGTGTCTTATACTCTATCTGAGTATAAGATCAAAACAGATAGGAGCCTTGTGCTATGAAGACTGGAAAAGAATCCAGGAGGGGATTCATGGCAAGCAAATGAAGGCTAAAAGCAACTACACTCATAATCGGAGCAAAAGCATGGGAACCAAGGCTACTTTGAGTTTTCTGCTAGCCAAGTCTTCTGTCAGGTTGGATGCTAAACAAAACTGAAAAAGGACAGTGATGGTGGTTGTGGAAAGGGGCCTTTTAGCCAAGTCAACAGATTCATATGTTTGCTGTCAAGGTTTTTTAAACTGTGTGTTAGCCAAGTTACACTTTCGTAATTCCATAAAAGCAGCAGAAGTAAGTAAAGGAATCTCATCCTATCCCCCCTGCTCATTTAGAAAAACACAGTGAATGATGTGACAGTCAATACTAGTTATGGTATAACAGAATTATGTGGAAAAGATCCCACCAGTTTAGAAGAGAAATGAATGTTTGGAAAAGCAAAACAAAACTGAAAAAGAAGCGAAAACCATTAAAAAAAAAATACTGAAAAACAGCGACCCGAGCCTGGTACAACTAATTCCTTACTGAGCTGTCCAAGTCGAGCCTTCTCTTTTTTACCGAACAAACGTCCTATTGAAGACTTGATTCCTTTCTTCTTGGGAGCTTTGTGTAGGGAATCCTGGCTGCTACTGACACTGCCAAGACCAATGCTTTCTGGCTCCAAGGATGCAGGCAAGCTACTATAAAATACACACAAAAGATAGATAATACATTATTGCCCTTATGAGGTCCTGTGCCCATCCCCTCCTAAGCAGCTGTGCAAACAAATTATCTGGAATCTAATAAGAGTGTCTTCATAATTGGAAACATTAATCAGGTTCTGATGGCTTCTTTCCTGCATCATAATAATATTTAGAACAGCACAATGGCTAATTTTCATGTCTCACTAATGCTGATCAAGATGATTCAATCTAACAAAAAGTGACAGAAAGGAGGTATAATTCATCAAAGCCCTATTAATATATTTTTGGGCTGGAAAGTTCAGAGAAATATGTGTTGAGAAGAACCAAACAAATCTGAGTTGTGACAACATTGTTTTCAACCCAAAATGGGATTTTTAAAAATCTTACCTGAGAAATTTCTATTCTGAGCAGGAACAGGGTGAAAACCTAGTGAAAGGTATTTTCCTCCTACTAGGCATGGATGCAGAGCAGTATTTCTGAGCGTATCCAGAGAATGATTCCTATAAGTTCTAAAAAGCAACCAACAGCCATGGCACTGACTGGAAGTGGTGGTGGTGATAGGCTTCTGGGAAAGATTCCCTGCTCTATAGCTGGGCTTGTATCTGCTGCAGGTAGGAGATCTAATCTCTCTTCAGGTGTTTTGATGTCATGCATTGTGATCATGCAAAGGGGTAGGGCTATAGGGAGGGGCATGTTAGCTCTGCCATTTTCGTACATGGCATCAGAGCACCTGAAGAGTGCTCTTGTGTATGAACTCTGGCTTGTAAGAGAGCTCTCAACCATGGGAAGGTGAGCTATGACTTGTCTTTTGACTTTTGCTCATTTGCTGCTGAACAGAGGTATAGCTGGTGATACAGAAAGTCTGGAATAGCATAAATGTAAACTGGATTTCAAGGTTTTGAGCCATTAATCCTGCCATTGCATTGCATTCCGATTCAGAAGCAGAGATATTGCTTGATACTAGGGTCTTGGGAAACTAGGTCTTGGGAAAATGATGATTCTAGGATCTCTGCCTAGATGTAGTCAGCAAAACTGTCCCAGCTTCCAATTCCAGAGATACTTAATTTCCCCGCAAATGATCCGTCTTCCTGCTCCACACCATAAGAACAAAGACACGATTCTTACAAGGGCATTTTGGCTCATAGTAATAAAAGCCTTTAGAAGTGTACTCAATATACTCTGGGAACCCTTCAAATTCCTATGTGGAGGGTGCTTTCCACGGAAAAAAAAGAGAGAGCTTGCAAATTATGTAAAGTGACCAAGCTCAGATTCCTAGCATACAAGTGATATTATCAGAGTAACAAACTATGCAGAAGTGGAATGCTATGTCCTACTTGGTGGTGATTTGAACATTAGCGATGTGTGAGGGGGCAGATCAGCAATGGCACCAGCATGCAGACTAGGAATGGGGTGAAGCGGTGGCTAGGCTGGGAGCTCAGAGTTGGTGGTGGTGGCCTCACAGGTGCGCCTGCACCTGCATGATGCTGATATCACCAACCCAGAGTTCCCTTGACCTCACTACCTTATCTGTGTCCCAGTGGCCACCTGGAGGGCACTGCTGGACTTGAAGTGACTCTTATTCCAAGGGACGCAATATTACCAAGGCTTAGCAAATGCCCACTCTGCATATTCCGAACAATGTTATAGGAAAACTACATCTAGGAGGAAGAGCTCAATGGGGGAAAAAGTTGGTTGTCCTGATTGAAATTGTCAAGAATTTTGCAATATGGGGTTCAAAAGGTTAGTAGTGGTCTTGTCAAAAATTGCAGTCCTTCACTGGTCTCCTTGCACAGGTCAGCCAAGATTCAAGTTATTGGTTGTATTAGTTGCATTTCTGCACACAAATATCAAACCCCATCACTGAATCCAATATGGATTTTTCATTTTAATCATTGTTGTGAGCGGTGCCTTCTCCTTAGTTCATTTATAGAGAGCCAACAGCACGGCAGTAAGAGCAACCACAAAAATATACCATTTTGCTCCAGATCAATTACTTAACACATGAGAGGGTAGATTTCAGGCTTATGTGGTCTGTCTTGATTTTCACTAGAACCCTGAGATCTACAACTGGAGCTTGGAGCCAAACAACATACCCTTAGAATTATAGCATTGTGAACCCAGGAACTTATTTTGAGGAGCTCAATGTCCTTCCACACCAAAACCCACTTTTGGTTATCCACAGCTTTCTTCATTTCAGCAATGTAATACAGGGCAGGGGGTGATCTTGTATCCGCCATCTTTAAGTAACTGGAAGTCGGAATCCTTGCTCATCTACCACAAATTACCAAAAGATCTACCAGTAGATCTAGATCTGACTTCTGCTCACGTTTGATCTAAAGGGGCTACAAAATGGGAGACCAGACATCCAAATCAGAGTGGAATTCAAGGAGTCAAGTTGTAAGAGTTAATTCCCACCTTGGTGATGATGTACAAATTTTTAATTAAGAAACAATTACTCTTGGAGAGCTACATTTGCACCATATAAGAGGCCTGGGTGAGCTAGGAACTAAAACAATCAATGCAAACAGGGCAAGCACGATCAATGCAATGAAAGCCACTCTTTCACAAAGAAACTTGTCCAGTTTCTCCTTCAGATAAGCTACTTCTCATGGATCCTGACATGAAGTGGTGAAAAAAAGAAAAGCCATCACAGGGTGGAAAAAAACCCCAGCAGTCTGCATTTCCAGATAAATAGAATACATTGGAAGTTATGTGGAAGTTCACCTAGAAGTCATATGAATGGGTGCATTATAAAAAGAACACAGCACATTCAAGTTGTGAATTACTGTCTGAAGCAATGAGCTTCTTACCTTCTAGCATCATTGTGGTATGAAGAAGGTAGAGTATGAGTCATTCTAATGGCTCTAGGTGTTGGAGGAGGGGAGGTTTCACATTTTATTGTGGCTTTGTCTTCATGCCCATCTTCTTCGACGACTGCGATCTACAAACAAACCATGTCCATAAAAGGCAGCTTAGAAACCAACTTCCTAAGTTATTTGTAAGAAATAATTCAAATTGTGCAGTAGGCAAACTGTTTGGAATTCACCATACTTTCCAAGCAAGCATAAGGGCTTACATAAAAACCACGTTCCATTCATGGGACGCAAAAGTAACAGAAGAAAAACACCAAGGAGATAATCGGATATGATCATGGCCCTACAGAGAGCCATTCAAGTCCCATTTTCCATTCTCTGAGGCCCAAACTGGCCCAAATAAGCACACAACTGGCCATAAAACATATCAAGCACAGGTTAGTGCTGGCGCTATGGTGAGCCCCCAGGCAACATGGTGTCAAATGGTGTCAACAGCTTGTGGAATTATGTACCAACTCTTTGTAATCCACTGTAGGCACCCATGGGGGCTAAATGCCTATGTTTCCATATTGGATGGAAAGTTTCCGCCCTCAAATATACAATGGATGGAAGACATGACACAACTGAGGAATTTCAAGAAAGTGAACCTCTTTATTCAGAAAAGGAGTGGAAGATTCTTGGCTATATGGACACCCTACACAGGGTTGCATAAACCAAGAATACTGAGCAAGTTTGGGCTGGTAACAGATAATTCCACACCCCATCCTCTTGACATAGATACATAATTATTGTGGGGTTTTTTGGTTAATTTCTTTTCTTTTCACTATTAATGTTTATTGCAACTCTGTGTTGCTTTTTTTGCTTGTGATTAGCCTTTTTATTTTTTTTGTATATAAAATAATCAAAAGCATAATAAAAACTATAAATAAACCACACACATGATTGGCTCTTCCATGTTTGTTTTCTAAACAGCAACTGCAGATGCAGGGCAATCTGTATCTGGACCATAGTGATGGTCAAGTTAAATGCCCTCAACTACCTCCATGGCCCTGTTCAAGATTCTACCCTCCCAACTGTGTATAAAGAAAAACCAAGAGCGGATGGGGCCAGTAATCAGCTTACTGTAATGTTTGGACCTCGGGCATCATTTAATTAACTTTATATGGACCAAGTACAGAACAGGTTGATAGGACTGTGTTGCTTACACATGCTGTGTCTTCTCACACTCCATGTTTGCAAAGCCTGGCTAATTTATGTGAACATACAATGGATATTCTAGCTCAAAATACTCTTCAGTATTCAAAGTAGCTTCAGGGAGGAAACCAATTGCGTGTTCAGACCCAGAGACCCCCCCCCTAAATAAAAACACAATTGACTCAATTTTTAGTTTTGGTTTTTGGCAGAATTTAGGCCACAACTTTATTGATTACAGAAAGTGAGTGGTTGCATAGGCTCTGGTTCGACTAGCTCCCTGCACCCTTGCAGGTAGTGCTGACCCAGAGCTCTATCATAGGTCAGCCAAGGATGAACACCTGAGGTAGGTAGAAAGCCCGGGAACAGACTATGCCCACTCCCCAGATGCTCCCCTGGACTCTGGCATGGGAACAATCCCCTTTTGGGGGTTGGCCAAACCAAGTTGAGTCCCTGGATTCCTTTAACGGAATACCCTTCACATAGGGATGGCGAGACTGTTCTCCCATCCCTATCACCTGAACCAGTGCCTATCCACAACCTTAGAAGTTGTGACGATTTGCTATGCAGCAGACAAAACCCAAATGACAACAGCCAATCAGCAAGTGGGGAAAATTCCTGCTGTGCCCCTGTCCCAAAGACAGATGACACACGACGGCATAGCAAGGTCAATTGCAAAAATGCCCTAAATATAGGGAGAGGTATACCCACCCACAACCAGAAGGTCAGTCTCCAGGTCTCACTGCAACACGTGCCCTCTTTTAGGGAGGACACGCTCTGCCACTAAAGAAGTGTATAAAATTGAGACCAGCAAAAGACAGGCCTCAGATATTGACTCATCTGTGTAATTTGATGCATGCCACCATTGTTTCATTAATCCCACATACATAGCCAAAGTTACAACTGGATACATATCAAAGCAAGATCAAAATTATGTACCAGTACGGAATTACCAGGGTTCTGCTTAATAAGCCGGAAGTAATGACAACTTCTGGTAGTTTCATATATGCTTGTGTCATGTATTGCTATAACATTCAGGGTGCTTTACTATTTAGAAGAATAATGAGAAGTTTTCTGCAGCTGTATAAACTAATATGCAAAGTTATGATTCACAATGAGTTACACATCAAATTTCAAAGATGACACAAATCATCTTTGTGAGTTTCAAGAGCTGAGGCCTGATTTTAGATGTTCTCAAGTTCCAATTACAAATGCAAAAATTCATTTTGCAAAATTACTTTTAAAAACCTATGGAAAAAATCCGGTTAAACTGAGTTTTAAGTGCACATGGGAGAAAATTCACAGTAGCATGCTAAAAAAGAGAGAAAAGTATGCATACCTTTCTCCGGTGCTTCCTGAGATCACTCGGCTGGAGTTGAAAACAAAGGAAAGAACAAAGGGGAATGATCAAAGCCGTGTAGGTAAAATAAAAGATACTGATATCCTATCCATTTCCGTTTTTCAACATCAAACCGGAAAATCAATGTTTTGGAAACTGCAAAACTTCAAGTAAAATACTATGGCTTGGATCTGTTTTGCTGTTGCAACACCAGGAGTTGATTTGGATGTCATGAATGAACTCTGTAGTAGGCTTCCACCTCCTTTCCCTTCCCTTTCTTCTCCCATGCATTCTACTTTAATAGTAACTTCCTGACTTTTGACAAACCATAGTTGGCCATGATGTCCAAACTGGCAAACTATGACTTGAATAACCCCTTGCAAACCAGAGTTGGGAATCTTGTATCAAACTTGTAAATGGAAGTTCATACATGCAATGCCTTTCAGTTAGTAAGGCTTGGGGATGTGGACAAGGTGTTTGGATTGGTCAGGGTGACCACTAGCACCCTAGACCCTGAGCTGGTAATATCTAGGAGGGAGGGGACAGCAGGCTGGGCTAGGGAGGTGATTAATGTGTCCTTGTGAGAGGGGGTGGTCCCTGCCTGCTTGAGGAAGGCAGTGGTAAAACCATTCCTCAGGAAACCCTCCCTGGATTCAGAAAACCTAAGTAACTACTGCTAATATCTTCTTCTTGGGCAACGTTCTTGAACAGGTGCTCACAGACCAGATCCAGGTACTCTTGGAGGAAACTGATTTTCTAGATCGATTTCAGTCAGGGTTTAGGACGGGTTTTGGTACAGAAACTACTTCGGTCGCCCTGTATGATGACCTTTGTTGGGAGAAAGACAGGGAAATGTGCCCCTGTTAATTCTCCTCAAGCCCTCAGCAGCTTTCGATACCTTTGACGATGGTATCCTTCTGGAGCAGCTGTCCGAGTTGGGGGTGGGTGGCACCACTTTGCGGTGGTTCTGGTCCTACTTGGATAGTTGTTTCCAGAGGGTGTTGCTTGTGGAGGATTCTCCAGCCCCATGGAGCCTTCAATGTGGGGTTCCTCAGGGTTTGATTTTATCCCCTATGCTGTTTAACATCTACATGAAACTGCTGAGTGGGGTTATCAATAGGCTTGGAGTATGCTGTCAGCAATACACTGATGACATACAACTCTATTTCTCCTATATATCTGCAGGTGAGAGACTGGATGTGCTGGATCATTGGTAATGGACTGGATAAGAGCCAACAAACTGAAGCTAAATCCAGTTAAGACTGAGGCACTGTTAGTGAGCAGTTCCCTAGACTGGGATGGCTAGAAGGTTGCCTCCTCTTGATAGGGTTACACTCCCTCTGAAGGGGCAGGTTCACAGATTAGGGATATTTCTGGATTCGTTGTTGTCACTTGAGGCTCAGGTGACCTCAGTGGCGTGGGGTGCCTTCCATCAGCTTCAGCTGGTCTCCCTGTCCTATAGTCTTTTTACAGCACAGCCACCAAGGCCTAGCACCTACACTGTGCAAACAGACATGATATATATGAGAAGTCCTTTTATTAGGAAAAGCACTTAAGGATTCTCACACGAATGCCATCATAAATTTGTTAAGTCTTTAAAGGGCTGCAAAACTTTTCAGTTTGGTATCCTAAACAGCTTTCTGGAGCACTGACTGGAAACATAATGAAGAGTGCTTATCCCAGCAACCCACAAATTCATTTCATTACTATTTTTTATTGTTTACTGTATCTTGTGTAACACTGGCAATGGCCCTATATGAAGTCTTATTGCATTTTGTATTAATGGTCAACGTGATTCTACTACAGACAAAAACATAATAATAGGCAAATAAATAAATGAGCAGGAAAAGAAACAAGCTATAGAAAAAAAAATCTTATTTAGAGAATAAAATAAGTGAAACGATCAGCACAAAACTGTATTTGTACATTTTCTTACCAGTGTCATGATGCCCATACGATCCATCTCCCTGGCTGGGCTGCGGGGAGTGAGTTTCGGAGTAGAATGCCCACTTGGAGGAGAAGAACTTGCAAGGGAGGAAGCTGTAATGGAGCCAGTAATGGATGTGCCAGGATGGACCCTGGCCAGGTTTAAGCCTTCTAGGCTTACACTGGCTACTCTATTTTCTATTTCTTCAGCACGCAATTCCGTTGATTCTTTTTCCTCTTGGATTAACCTATAAACATGAATTGGGAGGTAGCAGAATTAAAACAGCTAATGTCATGTGAGTGGTATTCCAATACAGTGGTACCTCTGGTTATGAATTTAATTCAATCCAGAGGTCTGTCTTAAGCTAAAACGTTCTTATCCTGAGGCATGCTTTTGCTAATGGGGCCTCCTGCTGCGTGCGCGGTTTCCGTTCGCATCCTGGGGCAAAGTTTGCAACCAGGAGCAGCTACTTCCGGGTTAGCAGAGCTTGTAACCTGAAGCGTTCCTAACCAGAAGCGTTCGTAACCAGAGGTACCACTGTACAGCGAATTGCTTCCTTGCCCTGATCCCTGGCAACAGTTTAATAAGGTGCTTTTCACAAATGATATAGGCTTCACCAGTACATCATGTTGGAGACCCATCGGTGAGCTTTAAATAAGAAGATAATAGTAATAATAATAATTTTATTATTTATACCTGGGTTTCCCCAGCCACTCTGGGTGGCTTCCAGCAAAATATATAAAAAATAAAATAAAATGTCAAACATTATAATGATGTACACTGTAGTCAAAGCATCTATTTCAATTGATTTAGCAATTTTGTAGAATCAGTTGCTTAAATGACTTCAAAGGTTCACCACAGCTGAAACATTCCACCTTGAAAGGTGGAAAACCTACACAACAAACAGTTGAAATGTTAAGGGGCCTGAAAGGTATTGCGTAGTTGTCTCTTATGGCTGTGTATTACATGAACATAGCTGAACTAAAGGGTCTACTTTTGGGGAGACATTAAATGCTTACTGGTTTTGCTGACAATAAAGCGGTATACAAATTCTCTTAAACAAATGTACACATTTGCCTTTTCTTTTGAAAAATACGTAATAGGTGTTTCAGGATTGCACTGCTGATATGAATAAAATTCCACCTAAGTTGGTTGTTCTGCTTCCCTCAGAGACCAGCCAGATGCATGTGAATAAACTCATTTTGTTTATTGCAAGCATTTCCACGATTTGTTGCCTGGGATGAGAAAGCTCTTGCTTCTTGGTGATGTACAAGTACCTGATTTCTTTGTTGATTGCATCCAGTTGTTCCTGAAGCATCATAGCAAGGGTTTGGGCATCAGAATGTCCACTTGGTGACAGAAGATCCATGGAGCTAAATATTGTATCTCTGTCGTCATCATCAATGTCAGACATTTCAGTGTCACTCTCAAAATGATGGCTGCTTAGAACACCCATCGGTTGACTTCTGCTCCATTCATGATCTCCAAGAGATTTCACCTAATTGGAAAGAAATGCATACCGATCAGCCTCATGTCAAATGTTAATTTTGAGAGAAATTAAAAACAGAAAGCCTAGCATGTTGAAACACCGTTGGCATTGATTAACATGTTTTAGTTTTCTCAGGCCACTTGTACAAGAGTCACTTTCCAGAAAGAGGAATGGCCTTGAGGCAAGGCCTTGGCTGGACTACAGTTCCTCCTTACCAAGCCAATCTTCCTGAGCAGCAGTGAATGTTGTGCCTCTGTCACTGATCATCCAGACTCCTTGGACCACTATGGCTAAAACTTATCCATTTCCATTACTATAATAGGAGCACTGCTTTTAATAAACAAAGAACAAGATAACAAGATAAACCTTTGGTTCGTCTCTGCGGATTCCCATACGGCCTCTCCTAGGTCTTCTTATCACCTTAGTAGACCTATAATCTGGTTGGCTATCAACTAGGGAGCTCACAGAGTACCTCAGCTCTGCTGATGAATCAAGATGTGGTCTGAAAAACAGTTGCAGCACACGAGTTAGCAGATGCAAATAAATAAACCAAACTGTAAAAAAAAATGTATCAATAATTTATCAACTATTTTACAGTGTGCGGAGACGTTCATCCTATGAAATCTCATTCTATACATAAAGAAAACAATTTTGGCTGATTTCCTGAAATGCTACGAGGGTAATAAAGCTCTGTCATGTATCTGAATGGAAACTAGAAATAATCAGTAAAACTCAAAATGACACGTTTTCCTGAGAGTCAGTGTGGTGTGGAGAGAGCAATGAAACTTGAACTGGCAAGACTTGGGTTGAAATCAACCAGGATTCAAGACCAAATGAACAACTCTTGGATGAAGCTTAAGTTTCCCACTAGCTTTTGCACTTCCCAAATGTTTCTGCATAATTCTCAGCTCAAACGTTTCATCATTTACAAGGGTGTATTTTGAGAAAAGATACATTTTAAAAAACACACTTAAATATACACTTGAAATGTGATCTTTTCCCCTCCCCCAGATTGAAATAAAACTTAACGTGGAGATGAAGCAGAACAGACTTATGGGTAACTGTATATAAAAGTCATACAAATCAGAAACAGGCTGCATTTACATGAAGTTTATTCCATTTCCCTAATTGTTAATTTCTGCATTGCATGTGAGCTTTCACGTGACATAAAAGCCATTTCCTGAAAACCAGTGGCACATGGTGCATGTTTAGTGCTCACTTCCATGTTATTTGATTCTAGAAAAAAATAAATCCTTCCAGTAGCACCTTAGAGACCAACTAAGTTTGTTCTTGGTATGACCTTATATATAGTGAGAGGGTGGGGAGGGGTATTACTCAGAAAGGTGGTGGGAATGGGTGATTGGCTGATAGGTGTGGTAAACCAGTTGACGCCTGTTAATGACTACAATTGGTCTTACAGGAAAAAGCAAGCGGTGAGAGGGCTAAAAATAGCTTTATCATGTATAATGAGATAAGAATCCACATGTATAATGAGATAAGAATCCATCTCACTCCTTGCTTTTTCCTGTAAGACCAACTGCAGTTGTCAACTGGTTTACCACATCTATCAGCCAACCACCCATTCCCACCACCCTTCTGAGCAATACCCTTCCCCACCCTCTCAATATATATAAGGGTCTGGTGACTTCTGTTTCAGTGTATCTGAACAAGTGTGCATGCACACAAAAGCTCATACCAAGAACAAACTTAGTTGGTCTCTAAGCTGCTACTGGAAGGATTTTTTTTATTTTGTTTCAACTACGGCAGACCAACACGGCTACCTACCTGTTACTAGAAAAAAATCACTTTGCAGCCCCTTAACCCAGAAAATCATGGAAGGGACAAAATTGGGGGTGGTACACTGGCATGAAGTTCTTTCCTGCTGTTTTCATGGGGACGTAATGGAGAAACAGAAGCACATATGTGAAAGGATGAATGGGGGAGCATCAATCTCATCCAGTGACATTCACTGTGTGTCACACCGTGACCACTGATGTGAATGAATGTTAGCACTAAATGCTACAGGTTCCCTAATGCAACAGGTATTGCAACATGAAAGGAACATTAGAAAATGGGACAGATGTGCTAGCATTATAATCAGGAGAACTAATGCAATATTCATCACATCTGAATTTAAGCATGGACTTATTTGTCCATTCCTCTTCCTGCCACCACTTTCTCAAAATGCCTATAAATGCCTAAAGCAGATTTCCCATTGGCAGTTATGAAAGGAAGCACTTCCCCCAGTGCCTTAGAAAATGACGATGATTAAAGTGATAACATTTTCAAAGGCTGCTTGTAACACATGGTGGATGGTGAACTGCAAACAGTATTTTCAACATAGTATGATTTTAAATATATTAAAATTAAGAAAATATTATGGTTTTCTTAGGCTACCTTGATAACGTGGGATCAATTAAAGAACCTGCTCTTATTTTCAACTGGTCAAGTTCAACTCTCAGCTTGTCTATTTCATCTGCCAATCTTTCCTGGAAATAATAATAATGATAATAATAAGAAGTCAACAATGTTTTATATCAAAACTTACATTTATCAAAATTAATATCAGTGAACAACATTAAGCTTCTCGGCAACAAAGTACCAACTTACATTGTATCAGCCTAGCAAGGGGTTGTAAAAATATTATTTTCATTAAAACTAATATTTGTTAAATAAGTAATTTGTTGGACTCATTACTTATTGAATAGCATTACTTATTAAGGTTAAAGTTGCAATAAACCAACTAATCATTTTAAACAGCCCAACAAAACACGTCTATAGATATTTTTACAATATGAAAAATAAATTATTAACGGGAGAATTGTAGAAAAAAATTCCTTTGTTAGCTAGACAAACTAATCATTGGTGATTTTTAGTGATGCCAGACATAACAAATGGAAGACTATAAATACATTCCAAAGATTCCCGTTTTCACCAATTTTGCATTCCTTCTTTGCTGTTTTAAAGTTTATACAGTCAAACGTCAGCTCCTGAACTCCTCCGTTTTGGAACGTTTTGGCTCCCAAATGCCGAAAACCCGGAAGCAAATGCTCTGGTTTTCAAATGCTTTTCAGAAGACAAATGTCCACTGCGGCTTCCTGCTTGAGTGGAGGAAGCCTTGCAACCAAACGGAAGCCATGCCTCAATTGTTGAACATTTCAGAAGCCGAACGGGCTTCCGGAATCGATTAAGTTCAAGAATCGGGGTTTGACTGCACAGAGTTCTTAAAAGAATAACACTTTGCAACAAATACATAAATCCAGCTAACGTTAGTTGTCATTGAGGCACACTGACATCAGATTTGAATCAATTGTTTCTTACTTGTTCTTATGGGTCAGTCACAAATAACAGGATCGAGGACAAAGAACACTTCCCCCAATTTTTTTAAAAGGTCTAGTACAGCAGTTTGAGCTCAGTTTAGCATGATAAAACCACTAGCCCTCAATGAACAGGGGTGAACTGCATAAGGAAGAAACTATTCCTAAATTAATATAGTAACAACAACAACAACAGGAATCTAGACACTTCTCTATCGGGGGAAAAAATGCAGCTCGAATTTTCAACGAAAGCAGTCAAAGAAAAATGCACACAATTTTATATATGAAATCATTTGGCTCAGATCCAGACTTAGGTTTGGAATAGTCCTTTTAAAAGAATTGATTTGCGTATTCTACTCTAAGTATGAATAGGTCCAGATCCAGCTCATGGAACTCCCTTAAGGAGCAGCTATCATGGCTGTGCTGCACTGACTGATGGAAATTGTTGTATGAAACATCTGGAGGGTACCATGTTGGGGAAAGAGGATCTACCTCTTCCTGTGAAACCTGCCCCCACTTGTTCTTGGTATCAGGAAGAATCATAGTATCCTTCTGCTGTGCCACTTACTCTGTACTTTTAGCTAAGAAAATGTAAAAGGGGGGGGCAGCATGGTATGGTGGTTAGTGTGTCAGACTAGGGCTAGGAAGACTCCAGTTCAAATCCCCACTCAGGACAAGAAGAAAACTGAAGAATCTTGGGTCATCCACTCTCTCTTGGCCTATCCTAGCTCATTGGGTTGTTAGGAGGACAAAACATGGGGCAAGCATGTCTTGAGCTCTTCGGGGGGGGGGGAGACAGCCTATAAATGCAGTAAATCAAAAACCAAATACATGAATAAATTCTGGAAACATATTTTTCAACTGCTCAAAATATATATAGGCAACAGCTATTTACATTCCATAAATGCTAAATATGACATTCTCCCCGCGCCCGAAAAAAGATTCAGTCTCTTCCTGACAACAAGTATAGACAAAATGTGGGGATAAGCATAATTGGAAGAAAGCACACTGCTTCGGGTACCATTCTTTGGAACAGAATGTGGCCAACAAATTATTAAAATAAACAAATGAAGCAACAAGGAGCTCATGAGTCATAGTCAGAAGTCTAATCCCATCCATTCCTTCTGAAAATTCTCTTTTTAGGAACAAATGGCAGCCAAATTAAAAAATGTATTTGTCTACAATTTCTTCCCTTCATGTTTGGTTCCGATATCAAGTATTAACAGTTATTTTGCCCCTAGACTCAGGGCTCAGCCACAATTCTTTCCTGTTCCACTCCTTCTATTTCTATTTAATCTGATACCTAGCAAAATTACTTTCTGCGTCCTTAAATATGATTGGTTGAATTTATGTTATCTACTGGCTGTAGGTTGGTAAAGAATTAGAAAAATGGCATTTGTTATAAATGTTTGTAATGAATTTGACTGGTTCATTAAATCAATGGTACAGGGGTTAAGCTGTGTTGACTTGCAAAGGGCAATTTTGATGCTATTTTTAATATGACTGTCAGGATTGGGTAGATGTGGGGCCGAAAGCTCAAGACTCATGTCCTCAATAAGTTTCTGGCCATTGACCACCCAGAACTGAGCATTCTATGGAAAGAGAGCAATCAAAATGCATCTCTAGAGTGGGGAAGGAGGTATTTACATAAGAATGTGGCAGTTTGGAGGAAAGTCTTTCATTCAACCAAATGGATCCAGCCCACATATTTTGTGGGGGCAATTCATGCCTGCACTAGGGTCCATAAATATTATCAGCAGGCCAATGAACACTACTTAAAGTGTACAGCCCAATTTGATACATACTCACTTGGAAGTAAGTTGCATTCAGTGGGGCTCACTCCCAGAGAAATGTGCCGAGGATTGCAGCCTACAGAGGTGCGGGTTCTCTAGTGTATGGCTGAATGCTGATGCTGTGTGGCATGTAGCTCTCTCATATCTTCACTTGGATGTGTGAACAATAGCACTGTCCAGTTTAATTGCTCACACAATGAAACTTCTGCACCTTCTCCTTCCATTGCATCCCCTGCAATCTGATTTGGAGGGTTGAGGGAGCTCCATATCAGATGTAGAGGGGGTGCAAGGGGCACACAAAGGGAGGCATGGGCAGGGATGAAGGAAGGTGCCGTGGTACCCGGGGCGGGCGTCACGATGTAGGACGCATGTGCAGCGTCGCTACGTATGACATGTGACGCCACACATGTGCTGTATAGTGGTTTGCCGCCGGCACCACTCCAGCGCTGTTTGTACGGTACCAGGATCCCTTCGTTGCCACTACAGCCGCGAACGGAGGATCCTCCATTTGCAGCTGCAGTCACGAGCAAGGGAATCCTGCCACCATCCGTACAGCACTGGAGCAGCTCCGGCGGCAAACCGCTATACAGCGCATGTGTGGCCTCACTACGTACAGCACTTGCATGTGACGCTGTGCATGTGCTGTATAGTGGTTTGCTGCCGGCGCCGCTCCATGCCGGTGCCACTCCGATTCCTCCGTTCGCAGCTGTAGCAGAGAAGGAGGGATCCCGGCACCGTCCGTACGGCGCTGGAACGGCACCGGCTGCAAACCGCTATACTGTGCATGCGCAACGTCGCTACGTACAGCGAATGCATGTGACACTGCACATGCACTGTACTTAGCGGTTTGCCGGCGGTGCTGGGATCCTCTTCTTGCAGCTGCAACCACAGATGGAGGGTCCTCCACATGTGGCTGCTGCGGCGCGATGGCTGCTCGTGCCACGACGAGCCACCACAGGGTGACTTCTTGTCAACCCCGCAGATATGGAACCCAAGGCGTACCACCCACCCACCCCCCATTGCGACACAACTGGGTGTGGAAAGCTTCCCCTACACAAGTAGAAGTTGTTCCTCTTGCAGTGTCTTAGTTGGATACAACCATAGGTTCTATTATCTTTAGGAACATTTTCAGGTTTTGAATTCCGAAGATTACTACTTCTTTTTTGGTAATCAGTTGCTTTTTAAAATAAAGGTGAATGCAGGTAGGAAAGAAAGAATACCTTATCATGTAATGATTCTTCCAAGTTCTTCCTAAAGCTTTCTGATTCTTGTATTAAAACATTCTAAGAAAGAGAAAAGATCCAAAGTAGAGAAATTACAGCAAAATAAAACACATTTCTGCAGAATCTGCATTTTTTTCACGCTTCCTATTGTAATAACAAGTATTGACTATCCTTTTATGAATATGTTAAAAGTTCTACTATTAACACTGATAGCTATCAGACGGCATCAATTTTCGACTGACATTTTGCCATCAACATAGGATTAACATTTTAAACATTAAGCACATGGCCCAGTCTGTGTACTGCAAATACCCCTGAGTACATGAGTAGCTCCACTGAGTTTTGAAGAAAGCTGGAAGGAAGGAAAGTCAGTGAGGATTTCACATACAGGAAAGGAACAGGAAGATTTGATGGGCAAGGGATCATGCCCTAAGTATTTATTTGCTCCCCCCCCCATAGTATCAAGAACAGAAAAAAGGAAACCAAAAATACAAATCAAGGTAAGTATGGGACGATATTCAATTGGGTCATACACTCAGAGTGTATTGAGCTAGATGGGCCAATACTCTAAGCAAAAGGCAGCTTAGTACATTTCTTCTTAGGCTGATCCATTGATTCTGTTCTGAGCATGACTATCATTGGATATGAACCATTTGTTTTGCTCATTTTACCTTTTCTTCCAATGCTGCCATTCTCTCTTTTAAATGTAGCTGCAGGCGCTCATTAGATTCTGTCAAAAGTCTGTCCACAGTATCTGATAATCTCTTGTTGTGCTCTTCATTCATTTTTTCTCTTTGCCTTGCCTTCAATAAAGTATCAAGGAAACAAAATGGGCGGTTCCAAAGTTATCTAAAATGTTATCATTAGTGAAACACGAGTGGTGGATTATTGTAACTGAAATCACAGTAATGATACCCTGGTATGGTAAAGGTAAAGGGACCCCTGACCATTAGGTCCAGTCACAGACGACTCTAGCGTTGTGGCACTCATCTCACTTTATTGGCCGAGGGAGCCGGCGTACAGCTTCCAGGTCATGTGACCAGCATGACTAAGCAGCTTCTGGCAAACCAGAGCAGCACATGGAAACGCCATTTACCTTCCTGCAGGAGTGGTACCTATTTATTTACTTGCACTTTGACGTGCTTTCGAACTGCTAGGTTGGCAGGAGCAGGGACCAAGCAATGGGAGCTCACCCCATCGCGGGGATTTGAACCGCCAACCTTCCAATCGGCAAGCCCTAGGCTCTGTGGTTTAGACCACAGTGCCACCTGTGTCACAGTACCCGTGGTACAGTAGTGCACAGCAAAAACAAATACTGCCAGAGGATAAAATTTATTAGCACTACTGCTGAAGCAAACATTTGCGCACGTTCAATAGCTGATAATCGTTCCGTTCATATTCATCAAGTCAATAAATAAATAAATATAAGCAATTCGGGGGAAATTCTGATTCTTCTCTTCCAGTTGAGCTTCTAGATATGAGACTCATTTTTTAGGTAAAAGGGGGACTATGTGAAACAGCGTGATGAATTTAACTTAGACGAGTCAAACTATAAATGAAATGATCAACAAAACACATACTCTTTGAAGCTCCTGGTTCTTCTCCTCCAGTTGGGCCTCCAAGTGTCTCATGCGCTCTTCAATGTTGCCATGCCTTTCTTCTGCCTATATAAAAATAAATAAACACACTTCTTTGAAACTTAAAGAGCTTTCTGAGCCAAAATCTCAATTTGTTTTAAAGAAAATGTAAAGCAAGCTACTACTAACTGCAAACTTAGTTTTCAAAAATAAATGTTATTCAAACAGGCAGCTGAACAGCATTGCTTGAAATGTGTCAGCTACAAAGGCCTGTTACACCCAAGCATCCAGCAAAACATTGGAGTTATTTATGAGCAATGAAATCAGCCAAATGTAACATGCAGACTGTGCATGGTTTGAACACAAACCTGCCATCATAAAATTGTAAGCTCTTTAAGCACTGAACCGCACAATGGTTGATTATCAATAAAAGAAATACATAAATTTTTAAAAAAGAGTTCTTAAAAATAAGAAAACAAAATTAGATGGATTCTATTTAGCAATAGAAAGTAAAGTCCAGTAGGACTACCTTCCTACGTATGGAGATCATTTCTTGCAGTTTAGCTTCCATAACATATTGATAATCATCAGATGAGGTAGAAGAGGTTGGATCAGACTAACAAGTCAAGGAAAAGGAGAGGGACAAAATTGAAAAATCAGAACTAAAGACACCAACACTGAACAGAACACAGCACAGAATGCTCAAAAGAAAAGTGTGATTGCAAATTTAATACTTTAACTGACAGAATTTTATGTAGAATAAACCACACTTACAATAGGGTGACATGAGGCAGTTGATGCGGATGAACTAAAAACAATGGGATGCTAAAAAAGCTAACAACCTAGGTATGGAAATTTCAGGTTAGTGATGGCTGGCTGGTAAGAATTACTCTTCCTCTATAGAGGGATCTCAAAGCAATTATGGCAAATATAAAGCCTGATTGGAATTTGGATAAACACAAGACCAGAACACAACTTTGAGGAGCCAATGCCAGAATTATTATTATTATTTTAAATAGACCATCCTACAATCTTATCATAACAAAAACAATGTATATTATGTTACAGAATATACTAAACCAAATGGGTTAGTCATGTCTAGAATAATGTTATGGTAGGTTGCCTAAGAGATATGAAAGCATATAACTAAAGGAAATATCATAACTCTCCCGGGCTTACTATGAAAGGGTTACTGAGTTTGTGGTGAATGCAAAGCAGGTGTCTGGTCGTTCCACAAGCTGCTCACATTATGTCTTGCTATGCCACTCTTTAGTTTAGTGAACAACGATCTGGACAAATGCTCAGTTAGGTAATGTATCACAATGGAACCTATGTTTACTGCATGTCCCATTAACACACACCATGGACTTCTAAAAAAAGTCAATGTGAATTACTCCTTATTTAACCCAGAATGAATAATGGGTTGTATCCCTGTTAGCCATACTCAGAGTAGACCCACTGAAATAAATGAACATTACTGACTTAGGCCTACTGATTTTAATGGGCCTATTCTGAGTATGACCAATTCTGGATTTTGGACTAGTTAACCCCTTTCAGCCCAAATTAAAGTTCATTGCAAACATTTTAGGACACAACCTGCAACCCTATCCAGCCATATGCAGCCCACCTGGACTAGGGTCTTCCAGGTCTTTGGCAATTCCCGTTTTTGTTTTGCAGTCCCAGGCAGGCCGCAAAAGCAGAAGGATTATCAGAGTACCCTGGGCAGATGACCATACATAGCTGATGGGCTGCATTTGGCTTGGCGACTCACAAGACCAAAGTCAAAATTAAGAGAAGACACTCTTTATAATGTGTCAGTATATGCTATAAGATAAAAAGAGCACTCAGATCAACATGAATATTTAATATTAATAAAAAAAGTCTCATCCAACGATTCAACACCTTTCCAAGCATAAAATGAAGCTGATAATTTGTTTGACAGTGGACTTTTTTCTTACCTGTAAATTGGCTGAGAGGTGTGCTTAAAGAAAGACCTCCCATCTATTCAGTTAAAACGTTAGAGCTCTACAAGCCCACAGTTGCTTCATTCAGTTGTAACGCTAAACCATGGTTTAACATAGAATGCACCTTGGTCCCCCTTCCCTATTCCTCCTTCCAAGGAAGACATCAGACATCATCTCCATTACAATTTACTGCAGGACAGCAGTAAGTTTACTCTGAACTCAAAGTTGTGATTAATCTTATCAATGGTTTATTGAAACAAGCCAGAAATTGGGCTGTCTTAGTAAACCATACTCAAAGTTAAGCACAGTTTGTTTGGGACTGGATATAATGCTAAACAGTGGTTAGTTAAAAACAGAAGCAACAGCTTCTTTTCGCCTCTTTGTAGCCGGAAGAGGAGAACAGGTGGGCTGAGGGGAAATCACATGAACCAAAGGCTCACCAAGGCTTGATCATGTAAGGTCAATATGTGCAACTTTTTTTCCCTTGAGGAGAAATGGTTTAAGTAAGAACAAAGAAAAATACCCCCTGAAGCTTACAGAAGAAATTTACTTTAAGGATAAAGAAAGGGTGAGGCTCAACATTTCTTTGTCCTTAGCAAAGGCATATAGGCCCTTATTGACTGCAACGCTGAAAACCTACAGGCAAAAGCAATAGCCACAAGAAACTGCATCTAAAAGATTTTGATTACCAAAATTGCAGCTAAGGTAGACATAGTGGTATAGCAGTAAAACTGCTAGCACATTTGCAAAGGCTAAGCCAGGTCTGGTCTGGTTTCAGATTGGATGGGAGACTGCATGTTGAGGTAACTGCATTGCAGAGACATGGACTAGGTGATCACTAGGGTCCTTTCTAACACTATAGTCCTGTGATTTTGCATTTTGAGGTAAAATCCAATAATAAGTGAACCATTTCAGTTCTTGATTTACATCATTCTGCACTCTGTGATCTTCTGGATCATGGGTAGGATTGGCACTTTATATTGATTGGTTGAAACTTAATACTTGATTACCTTAAAATGAAGCATTCACCCTGCACAGTTGGAAGCCTACTGGTCACCTGATCCAGTCTGCTAACTTTATTTCCACCAGGGACATTAGGCGAAATGCAAATAAATCTTCTTCTACCTTGGCTATGGGTCTTGATGGCATCCTGTTGGAGCATGAAAGATCTCATGTATCTCTGCGGAGTCCTGACCATTCATTTCTTGTCAGGAGACCATCATTCCTAGACTGCCTAGTACATAAGAACTATTCCTGGCCAACCCTGGTCAGCATCCTTGCTATCATTGTTATTCTTATGTTATGGATACAGCATTTCTAGTCTTTGGATGGGAGGAAAAGACCTCTTAGTCAGGTTGACAATGAAGTGCTGTTTTCTGATTTAGGCAAGACACAACTGAACATCATTCTTTCCTTCATTCCTGGGTAAAAGTCAACAAAGGTATCATTTGGGTAGGTTTCAAAAATAGAATCATCATATTTTGTAGGCCAAAGTGTGACACTAAGGCCACATCAAGAATATCCACAGGGTTGGCTGCTTGAAAACACGCAATACTGAGTGTGAATTAACAATGCAAAAATGCTTCCTGGGGTTGAGGCTACAGCTGGATAGGATGAAATACACTTCTGAAATGCTTATCGATGTTATCACTTCAGGATGAAAACTTTGCTCTCATCTGTTTTTAATGCAATGACTGAACTTCTCTGGGGTTAAAATGTCTAGATTGTCTTCCTTCTTTGGAGTCCCATTTAATTGGTCTTTGAATGCCTTTAGGGCACTTTGTGTAAGTCCAGCAGATATCTGGCGCTATCTTCTAGTGTCTAGACAGAGATCTCATTTTTGGAGTTGCACAAAAACTATTCTTAGAGTAACAACAATTTCAGTTTCCTTTGTTGATTGAGTTGATGTTCTTTTGATGCAAAGTGCTGAAAATATTCTCATTTTGAAATTGAGGATTACACTGAGTACTAGGGCTCCTCCAGATAGCCTATTTATTCAGGATTCATCCTGATTTGTTGCAAAAAGTTTGTGGTGGTTAGACTATGTCCAGTCTTTATTGAACATTCATTCTGATTTGTTTATGGGGTGGTTATATGACAAAGAGCATTCATTCTGCATTTGCTGGTGTTTACATATCTTCCCATTAATAATTTGCTTATCCCACAATTTTTAATAAATCTCCTGATCATTTTCCAAAAACTCAGTTTCTGTGTTATCTCCTTCTCTCTCAGAGTGGGGAAGTTTAACAGCCTCCCCAGGACATGAAGAAGACTGCAGATCATCCAAGTGTCCCTATTTTCCAGGGACGTCACTAATTTGGAGAAGCTGTCCAATTTTCTGATTTGATCCCAGAATGTCCCACTTTCCCTTAGAATGTCCCTATTTTCATTGGAGAAATGTTGGAGGGTATGGAGTTATCAGACCCCCAAGCCATTTGAAGGCGATCCTGTATAGGAAAGGTTTTTTAATAATGTTTTATAATATTTTTATGTATGTTGGAAGCTGTCCAGAGTGGCTGGGGCAACCGAGTAAGATGTGTGGAGTATAAATAGTAAAATTATCATTATGGAATGGGACGTCCCTATTTTCATCAGAGAAATGTTGGCGGGTATGAGACTGAAATCTGTTATCCACTATACATGCATATAGATCAGAAGCTAGGCCTCATGACTGGCTTTTGCTTTGATTTAGGGAGAACTGCTTGCTTGAAAAAGGAGGTACATAGTTTGTAAAATGACATTCCTCTTCAATGCGACTGCATTAATAATATGAAATTGATACTATGAAGGAGCAACCAAACTGCTGGTATTGAGATAAAAACAAAGTAGGCAGGCAGGAGGAAGGAGGTGCCAGTCTGGCAAGCTGCGTAACTCATCCCTTTTGTATCCTAGCAATTTCGCTCTGATTGTAGCAAAAAAGGAGGAAACACTATCCTAGACATGATGATTCCCTCCCTCTGGAACCTTGGAAGAACTCTTGAGGAGTTTTGCCTTGCAGCAATTTCAACGTGGATGTTTTTGAGCTGTTTACAAGAAAACATAAAATCCCTTGACATAGTGGGCTGAAACATGTTGGGCACTAATAAAAAGTGCATTTCTCTTCAGCATCTTTGATACTTTTTTTTGTCTTTTCCATTGGATGCTTCCTTGTTTTTGTTTTGTTGCACTATTGCTTCTTCGTTCAGGAACTCCCTTTCCCTGGAACTCACTGAGAAACTGGTCGCAAGCAACTTCCAAAAATATACTAAGAATGAGTTGGCTCCAGACTTAATCATGCTTAGACAGACTCATTAAAAACCAGTGTACTTAAGGTGTGCTTCAAGCTGCTTCAAGCATGACTAAGTCAAGATCCAATTCAATATATATTTAAATTTAGGGGTGCAGAATAGGTTTACTTTAGTTGAATTAGAATTGTTCATTCATTTATAATATATTTATTATTATTTGAAACACAATGTTATGAACAACACAAGCCTACTATAGAGTAGTTATAAGATGAGAAAATTCATAACATGGCTATAGTTTTACCAGATTACCAATACTTCCTAGTACAGGAGGTTCTTGTGTGAACTCCCACCCAATATTTAAGGACTCCTCCATTGACTTCAGTATCAGTGGCAAAACTGCATACACATCTCTTCTGTATCCACATCAAGGCGGCCCCCAAAACTGTAATCAGTGGGTAAGTGTGATCACCTAAGAACTGTTGATTGCACCAGAGGGAAAAACAAGATTTCAGATTTCATGTGTGTTAGACCAGTTTAAATTGATGTCAGTTTTCTTCTTGCTATGTAACATTTGAAATCTTATACAAATTGATCAACAGAAAATAATGTGTCAGAAGTAAAAAATCTGGATTTCTGAGCCCAATACATTAAGCATCTTTTTAGTAGAGTGAATTGTGGGGAGGGTTCCAGTAAAGTCTATTCTCGCTTTTATCCACTGTTTTTAGGGAAGAAGTCAGTTATGTTGATGAGCTTGCTTAAACTTAAAACATAATAACAGTAATACACTAGGACCCTTGATTTTCCCCTGATTCTGCCCTCTCTGCTGGCTTCAATGAAGCTGGCAACTGAGTTGGCCAGAAAACTATTTGGAGAGAAGTTAGCAGTGGGTTAAGGGCCTTGACTCAGTTGGGATGTAGAGTGTAACTTGCCTTTGACTCCCTCCCCACACACTAGGCAGTGCAAACAAGGTCCCCTGACTGGCATAGCAGAGACCAAGTAGGCTCTTGCTTGGCATTCAAAAGAGGAGGTCACTAGTGCCATCAATGGCTACAGATGTATTGTTGGCTATGTTTGGCTGCATTGCTTGTGATCTTGTTGTCCAAATAGTAGTTTTGCCCTCAATTAAGTAACATATACATTCTGTCTCACTCAGTTCCTGATATAAATTGCACAACACAATCTAGATGGAACACACAGATCATATATATCTAGTTAACAGGGAGACAACTGAAAAGACACAGAAGGGCTGGGATTCCTATGAACAAGCAATTTTTTTTCCATTTCTTCTCATCAATACAGAAATGATCATTCAAACAGGATAGAAATCTATGCAACTTATAATCATAGAGTGGTTACTATACTGTTTGGGTTTTTTTGTCTTCCCTCCACCCACCCAATGGATGAACATGGCAACCTTCCTTTTCTAATGTCACTTACAGTAGCTCTTATATTAGCTGACTACAGGACACATAAACACTTCAGTCTATGGCAGCATTGTGCGTGCTCCATTTTGGAGCTGCTGTGCATGGAGATTTCTCCATTTGTTCCATGGAGGGAGTGGGAGGAAAACACATCTAATAATTTTCTTCCCACATGCTGAGCTCTGCAGAAAAGACTTTAGAAACACCCCCAAAACCCACCTGTGTGCATTGGAGGGCCCATTCACAACATCACATTGTTAGCTTGGTGTGACTTTTTCTGAACACTACAAGGAATCGTAATGAAGGAAGAAGATATTCACCCATGAAACTACTTTAAAAAGGTAAAGGTACCCCTGACCGTTAGGTCCAGTCACGGACAACTTTTGGGTTATGGTGCTCACCTCGCTCTATAGGCCGAGGGAGCTGGCGTTTGTCCGCAGACAGCTTCCGGGTCATGTGGCCAGCATGACTAAGCCACTTCTGGCAAACCAGAGCAGCACACGGAAACGCCGTTTACCTTCCTGCCAGAGCGGTACCTATTTATCTACTTGCACTTGACGCGCTTTCAAACTGCTAGGTGGGCAGGAGCAGGGACTGAACAATGGGAGCTCACCCCATCGCAGGGATTCAAACCGCCAACCTTCCGATCGGCAAGGCCAAGGCTCTGTGCACATCCAAAAAGCATTAGAACAGATACCCACAGGAATGAGCCATTGTCTTTTGGTTTGTTTTTTAAAAGAAACATGAGAAGCATTAAAAAAATCCCTCCAATTTTTTGTGACTTTTCTGAGTTACTGATGAAAAATCTCTCTCTCTCTTATATGCCATCAAAGATTTTATTACTGTGCTCCAGAACACATTTGTAAATGCATTTGCACCCTATTCAGATATTGAGTGCCAATCAGTTCAGTGAGGAATGGACTTCCAACAAAGTGTGCATAGAAATGGAGCCTAAGTCCACAGGGGTGGGGAGGCAAGACAAGAGGGGTTTTAGGCATTATAAAGAAGAGCCAGCAGAATATATGTGACTGACATGTGCCTTTTCTTTTTGAACTTGTGCATCATCCAAACTGGCAACTTGTATATCTGCATGAAACTTGCGTGATGCTGCTTCCTATAGGAACATTCCACTGGGTATTTCTCCTGTCCATCTTATGCTCTCATGCAACCCTGATTCATCTGAGCCTGGAAAATAAAGTGTCTATTTTCTTTTGGTCTGTTTTAATGAAAGTGATCATTGTTGTTTCCTTGAATTAATGTGATGTGGAAAATCATGGAAAAAATTCAATGGCAAATAAAGTTCATGATTTTTAGCTGAATTGGATTAATCATAACTCTTTTATAATACAAAGTATTATAAAATAAACTCCTTTGGGATTTTGGGAGAAATGGACTCAAGCCATACAAGAAATACGAAGCATTTAATTAAGCTAAAGCAAATAACGTCGTATGTGTAATTAGTATTTATTTACGGTGCCAATAAGTAGAATCATCTTGTCCACTCCAAAACAGGGGTTTATTGCTGCTGATGGTGCTGAAGGAAGGGAAAAGGGATGAAAATCAATGTTAAAGGAAAACGTGTTTCTGAAATTCACCTGCCCACAAGTGTACAATACCTTAGTCAGGGCTGCGATTCTCTGAGCCAGTTCAGCTTCCACTTCAGGCAAGGTTTCAGCTTTCCGCATTGTTTGTTGCAGCTTTTGCTCAGCTAGTTCAAGCCGTTCCTGCAGCTGTCTATTTTTGTCTTCCATCTGAAACCCAGAAATGAGACGATTAAATAAATAAATAAAAGGCTGAATCAGGAAATTGCTGCCGTTCTCAGGGGATTGGACTTTCAATGGTTCATCCTGGTTGGCTCTCGAAGAGCAAATCTTCCTCAGTTTCTCAAACCCAACTGATGAAGCATGTAATGATTTATATAGAGATGTACTGAAGAAGTGTTAATATAGAGAGATATACCGAAAAAGCATTAATATGAATGAACACTACAACAAACTGGAAAGTTAATAAAACATATAAATAGGAGCAACCAGTAGCTTGTCCCTTGCTCTCATGAACCAAGACATATCACCTTCAAGTGGTTTCTTACTCTTATGAGCAAGAAACTTCCTATGGCAAGTTCAAAACTTTTTTTTTTTAGCACGCTCTTAGTTTACCACTGTAATGTTTCCAAGGGGTTGCTCGAGAGTAAGCAAGAAAATATTTCCCCGCTTGGTTGCAAAGCCTTGCTTTTGCTGCCAAACTAAACCTTATCTGTCCAGAGCCCCACTCTCCCGTGGCTGACTCAATCGCTGGCAGAATCCGTGAGTGGGCGGTTCTTAAACTTTCCCCAGCAAAGCAACTCCTTGACACCAATTCTGCGCCTCCCCTCTCTGCACGAATGCTTTCTGCGCAAGGAGGGCGTCGGTTGCGGAGGACCCCTCTCCTCCCCGCTTCTCCCAGGCACGGAGTCCTGGGACCGCCTCGCCACTTCCGACTCCTGCAGCTCCTCTCCACTGGAGGCGTGTTTACTCTCCTCAGTTGAAGAGGAACTGCTCCCCACGATCCCTGGGGGTTCTCTATAATCCATTTGGCTTTTCCTCTCTCCCTCCTGAACCAATGGCAGTTCCCTGACAACCACTATTTTAGGCTGTTTTATATTAGCAAACATAGCTTGCATGCTGCAGTCACAGATACTTTCCTGGTTGGCACTGCACATCATTCACCCTCCCCCAAAATCTACTGATGTTCAAAGTTTATGATCCAGCCTGCATAGTTCATGTGTAGCTCAGCTTGCTGCTATAAACCTGCCAGACTTTCCCTTTCTATCTTACCTTGATTTTCCTTCATCTCACCCAATCTGGATTCACTCCCAGAATCTTGCCATCCTGACTTGATAAGAGCCAGGTTTGAGAATCAGATATGTTCTAGCCTTGTCTTGAACATCTTAGCTCTGGAAAAAATAGATCCGGGCCCAAATCTGATCTATCTTTGACTTCTCTTGCTGGAAAGAAAAGTCCTCATTCCCTTTTGATCCAAATCTACCAATATTTGGATGGCAGAGTAAGATTACAGCAAGAAGACACATTTGCCTTTCTTTTCAGCTAAATGATGAGAGGACACTTATGAAGAGTCTCTTAGCAGTGATCCCAGATACTGAACCTGACGCAGGAGAGCTTCTTTGTTTGCCAGCTCATTTTCCAGCTTATCATTCATGTCATGTATGGAGGTGGATTCCCTCTGAGCACTTAGGTAACGCTTTTCAAGGGTAGTGATCCTTTCTTCCATGTCTTCCTTCTGAGCCATTGCCTTAAAAGAACAAACAATACATCAAAAGACTACAATTTACAATTGTTGCCAATATTCATGTAGCTAGCAGGAGGTCATTAGATGGCTTATAATCTAAACTCGAGTTTGAGGTGTACCAGCTTCAAAAGGAATGAATGAATGTACAGATGAACGAAAACAAATGGAGGTGGAATAATTTTTTACCTCCCTAATGTCCCTCTGATATTTGCTGTTCAGTTCTTCAGTTTTAATGAGGTCTTTCCTAGCTGTCTCTGCATCTTGCTCTACCTCCCCGACTCTGGAAGACAATCCAGCCAAGCGGTCCTTCATCTGTGCCATTTCATAATTTTGCTTTTCAAGAAGTTCCTGCAGCTCCACCAATTGGCTGGTCTCATCATTTGAGTCTATGGAGCCATTTGACAGACGCTATTAAGAAACAAACAAACCATAGACCACTCACATTAGCCTACTTTCACCAACTTAGTGAAGAAATGGAGCAAAGTGTATGAAATCAACAGGAATATACTGTTGGCACTTTTCCATATGATTCAGATTTCTACGGTGGTCAAGTCTTCAAAATAGATTGCTACTGCTTATCAGAAAAAGAATGAATGAAATCTTTATTGCTAAAAGCTATAAGCCATCACAATTTGACATAAGTTGGGAAATGGTCACAGTGCATGGGATACAAATAGTTGAATCAAAACTGAACAACAACAACAGGAAAACAGACTTACCAAAATGCAAAATCACACCTGCATAAGTTAAGAACTTCACTTCTCACACTTCCCATTATGATACTTGTCTTGGTACCTAGTTCTCAACTTACTTGCAGCCAAAGCAAATTTTGCAACTAGTGCCGTAATAAATACATTATTGCCAGCTATCAAAATAGAGATTTGCTCAAGTGGAGGTCAGCTGGAAAAAGAACCAAGGATGTAATCGAGGAATTTTTGTCTAGGGGATGTATATAAAGGGCATGGTAGCAAATAGTGTTGAATGTCCTCCACGTCTCCCGACTCACATATGCAGAGTCTTTGGTACACAGGGGTGCTATTAAATCTTCCCATTAGATAGGCGGAGAGCACACACTGAAAACGCAAAGCTGTGAATCCTTTATCAGAAAGAGAGACTAGGTGCCTAAAACGGCAGCGCTCCAAACCTAATTTAAATAAAGGAAAACTCACACACAACTATGTTCAAATGTCTATCCTCAGCGACTTTTCCCATTTCGATAAAACACATTAACTAATCAACTTATAATTTAAATGTCTTACATGTACTCCCTCACTCCATGTTGATTTTCCAATGTCCCTAATAGCACAGAGTTAAACAGTTTGCCTCTACGAGACCCCCTAGCTGGAAGAAGAGATGGTTAACTGAGTCTTTCAAAGCTGACTGGCTGTCTCTCAGAATAGGCCAACTGAGCTGAGTAGATTCCTCTTACTGGTGAAAGTCTAGCTTACTTTTGCTGCTTTTTGTGTTGCCCATTCAGTTATGACACTTGGAAAAGCCTGTGATCTTGTATATGATTGTATGTTGGCTAAAAGCCACTTAATACTGCTTATAGGGAAGAAAAAGAAGAGCTGTGTTGGATTGTGAGTCCAGTTCATTTTATTAGTACTTGTCTGTGGATTAATAATGCTTTATATACAGTTTTTCATTGGCCTCCACTTTTTAAAAAATCAGCACCCTAGTATTTCATATACAAAAATCAAATCTGACTATGTATCTTTTCACTACCCTGGTTTTTCAGTGTGGTGTGTTCTCCTGGCCACTTTATGGGTTGTATGCATGTCAGAAGACCAGAGTGACCAAGTGACAAAAAGTGTTTCTTGCTGTTTCACTGATTGAGGGTGGTGGTATATATGGTGGGCCATGTAAAATTAGGTAGTGGGCCAGAAGCAGTGCCAGATTTACATATAAGCTAAACAAGCTAAAGCTTAGGGCCCCACTCTCTTGGGGGCCCCCAAAAAATTAAAGGAAAAAAAACTGGATGTACATTTCCAAAATATAAGATAAAAAACAAAATAAAATAAAACCTACATACAGCAACAGTGTTTTGTTTGGTGTTGTGTAGGCTCCTATGATGTAACTAATGGGCCCCGCCTGCTAGCCTGCTCCCTAAAATACCACTGGTTTGCTCATTTCTATATACAGTGGTACCTTGGTTCTCAAACTTAACCCGTTTCGGAAGTCTGTTCCTATACCAAAGCATTCCAAAACCAAGGCATGCTTTCCAATAGAAAGTAATGCAAAATGGATTAATCCATTCCAGACTTTTAAAAACAACCCTAAAACAGCAATTTAATATTAATTTTACTATCTAACGAGACCTTTGATCCATAAAATGAAAGCAATAATCATATAAAAATCATTTTAAGTTAGAGCTTAATAATTATTTCACTATTAATATACTACTTCTTAATTGTATTTCACTATTAATATACTTCTTCTTAATTGTATTTCAGTTCAACAATTACTTTGATAAAATTCATATTTTGTAATGTGCACATTGTTTTCTTCATGGAAGGAATATGTGCACATTCTCCTGGTGAACAATGGGTGGTTATTAGGCATGTTAACAGCTCATATGTGACTGTGTGTGTTTGTGTGTTTATGTGTATGTGTGTATTCATTCCTCTGGTTGCAATTTGAAGTGGTAAAGGCAATTTTACTCTCACAAGACTTTACTGTAACAATCTACAGCACATGTGGTCCCAGTCAAAGAGTTATACGAAGACCTCACCTTGAGAAGATTACAGACCACTATTTATGCTGTATCAGCATATTATGGATTTATTTATTTTAATATTCATATACTGCCTTTCCAGGAAATGTGCAAGGCAGCTTATAATAACACAATTTAAAATGGTATGATTGATAAAAACAGAAAAAAGAGTAAACGTTTTATGAAAAGAGTAGCATTGTTAGGAAGTTAGGCATTGCCTACACAGAGAAATGCCAGCTGTGTGTCATAAATATGTGTACCATTTTGGGTAGGGCGATTTGTGGGCTTCATATTACTACCCACTCCCACGCATCATACTGACAATAATTTTGCTGGTTAAATGCTTAAAAAGGGGAAAAGGGAGCCACTTTCATCGTGCCAACTCCCCCCCCTTTCTAAGTCACCCTAAAAAGCAGCAGCAAGTCTCAAGAAATGTGGTGCATCTCTGAAATCAGCACCCATATATGGTGGAAGCGCAGCCAAGTTCTTTGTTGGAAAAGAGCTTTAATAGCTGTCCAAATATAGTAGTAATAGCCCGGGGGAGAAAGAGAGAGATGAAAGTGTTATCAAGCAAATCTGATATCAGTGATGGTATTAGCTACAACAAAGCAGGCAGGCCATGGAGAAAATCAAAGTTCAAAAATACCCTGTGGGAACTTGTGCCACAAAGCGCAATGGAGATTAAATGTGGAAGAGGTCCGGGGGGAAACAACCAGCACACGCTATCAAACTGAGACTGGTTTGTAAGAGAAGAGAAGAAGAGGAAAGCATGATCATGGTCTTCCCTTCCTAAATTGCCAGAAAAGGAAAGTCACACTGATAATATGCTATTTCTCCTGTCTCTCCCTAGATCAAAACACAGCAACAACTGCAAACTGGTGTCTGTATAGACAATGTATCTGCAATCAGATGGAGGCTCAATATATGGATGCATATAGCTAAAATTTATTTTGCAGCCCCCAATTACCTATCAAAATGAGCAAGAATATCACTGGATACTAAGAAATTAAAATTAAACACACCAGGGCAGAGAGAGGGAGGAATTGCAGATATTAGCAATGTAATGGGAGAAAAATTCTAGATGAGGATAAAGCAGTGATATTTCAGGTCCATGAACTACAAGATTGACTTTTCTATTTGTCTGTAGTTTCTGATCTGTATTTTCTTGCACATGACTATACTTCCTAAATTTGTTTAAACACATTTATGACTTGGCAATGCTTTACAGTGTGAATAAAAGTGAATAAAGCTGCCATAATATTAAGGCTGCAATCCTATGCATGCTTACCTGAGCTGGAAATAAGATTTAAGTGATCATAAGACTTGGGTGCATTATATATGCTCAGTTCTCCAGAGGTTCTTAGTTATTCCCCCATCTCTGGATTCTCATATTCCTGCTAAGATTCTCAAACCTTAAAACTTACAAATACCATCTGCATCAAGAGACACGGTGTTAATTAACTTTCCACTATTTTATAATCATGTACTTTTTATTTTATTTTGTTGGATAAACATTTCATTCTTCAACAGCCTGGCATTATGGCCTTGAGGCTAATATCTCAATCTATTTAACCTTTAACATGTGTAAATGTGAACATTATAAAACACCCAACCAAACCGAGGCTACATCTCCTGTTCCTGGAACAGCGACCCAGAAAGTAAAATATTATTCTCTCTCTAATTTAAGAGTTTTAGGTGGCTAACAAGAGAAACACTGCAAGCCAACCAAAATGAAAATGAAATACAATTATCATTTTTGTCTTAAAGCACATAAACCAACACCACTTGTGTTCCAAACTGAAGAGTGCAGAGATGACAAAGCATCATGAATAGAAAATAGAAAAACTGCCTTGTATTGAGCCAGATCTTTACTTTATCTAGCTCAGCAGGATTTCAGACTGTGCTCTCTCCCAGCTCTATCAGGTTATGCTAAGGACTGAACCTGGAAACGTCTGCATGCAAAGCAGATGCTCTACCCACTGAGCCACAGCCCTTCCCAAGGTGGTAAGATTGTGCGACTAAATAAATCATTCCAGTCTTCCCTACAGTCCACTATAATTACTAAGCTTAAAAATGTATTACTAGACCACATTATACTTTTTCCTTGCCCACAATTCACAACACACCTATCAAGACAGCTACACATCTCATTCCACACGCATCTCTCTGTGGACTTTCACATTATTGCTTCAGATGTAACTTTTCAAAATAATTCTCAGATGCTTTCATCCTCTCCCCACCCAATGCCTATTACACCTGGGACTCCTTACCTCTCCTTTGTCCATTTTGCATTCCTTGTAAGTCCTTTTGTCAATCTTATGTGCCAAACAAGTAGATGTTTTGATCAAATTCCATGCACACATAGTTTTTCAGTAAAGTCTATCAATAACCATCCACTGAACGAAGTAAAGAATTCAAAAACACAGGCAGTGTATGCGTTGCTTCTTAGACTAAACCATATTGTTATGAACAGCTACATTTTGGGCTAGAATTGTATTGATTTTCTAGTTGAGAATGTAAATCCTTGGAGGGCAAGGATCAAGCCTTTGACCTCTGTTTTACACATCAAGCATAATGACTATATTTAATAAACCACAAAATTATAGCACCAATTCCTTGAAGCAAATTTTCTCCAAGTTATAATCAACCTCTGAAGGTCAGTGATAGCTCCCTATATGTCTGTTCCCTGAACTGCCTTGCACTGTCTTTCAGAGAAAGACTCCACAGTTCTTTGTCATCGTTTCAAAGTATTGCATGGTATTAACACAGAAACACTAATGCTGGAAACAATTCTGTAACTTCCTTGCATAAAAATATGCAGATGATCAACTTGAAAAAGAGATTTCCCCCCGGTTGAAGAGCTCCATTCATGCACCATAAATTATCTACAAATGACAAGAAGTAGATATCAAAAGTGAAACTAGAAAGTTACAAAAGGCAGTAGAAGTTGCTAAGATGACAAGCTGCTACAAAACAGCTTTGATTTATTTTTTTTTTACATCACCGCTATAAGAAGTGCAAGTAGATTTGCTTGTGAGGAATGTTAAAATTGTCTTTTGGCTGCTAAGAATTTCTTTCTTTCTTTCTAAAATACGTTTGGAATAAAGAACAGCTGAAAATCTCACACATTGATGTTGTATTAGACCTACTGCTAAAAAGCTTCAGTTTAAGGCATACTGGCAGAACCCTTTTGAGGGACCGTTTCCAAACCCCACACATTAAGGCTGATTTTCCTAGCACTGACTTTAGAATATTGCAGCGTCAGTGCTTGGATCACAATAGATCCGTTCTGTAGCTTAATGAGGTCATGAAGTTCATTTATACATGAAGTTCCTATAGAACCACTCACCTTCCCAGGAGGGCAGAGTTGCAAGCTGGCCACAAGCACTCCCTGTGTACAGCAGGGGTGGGGGTGGGCGTGGCAATGCCGCCCGCGTCATTGGGAGTCCAGGCTGCATCACACCCCACGGCTGACCAATCTGGTCGACCAGGGGTGTGGTTTACCTGATTTAAACATCCGCGCGGCCAGGGCTCAGTCTCCTCTTCTCCTCCTGCGTCGGATCTCCCGTCCTCCCGCCCTGTTTTCATGCGTTCGTCATCTTGGCCTTGCTATGGACCACAGTTGGTCACCTGTTGAGGGGGCCAGGTAGGAATTTTCCCACTTGGCAAATTGGCACCAGCCATGTGGCTTTCGCCTGCCTTGTAGTAATCGTCAAAACCTAGAAAGGTTTGGCGGTTAGGCATTGGTAAACCTGGTTTATGGGAGGGGAGGTTGTGGCCTTCACCTGCCCCTCCTCTTTAAGGGTATTCTGTTACAGGGATCTGGGTGTGTGGTTCCTGTCCAAAGCCCAGGCAAGGGCTAGGGCCATGCCTGGGGGAACTTGCAGTTGATGTACATCAACAGGGCTCCCCCTACTGATAGTTTACCCTTATGAGACTACCTGCATGACCAGCAGGAGTCAGATATAGTCAGTTCAGTTCCAATGCCTAAGCCAATACCGCTCACATCTGTAACCAATAAAGTTGTGGCCTTATTTATCCCATTAACCCAAAATATTGGTCTGTGTGTGTTTCATTATCAAAGAAATGGGGTGGGGCTCGGGGCCTCGCCATGCAATCAGATGCTGTACGAAACTTCTTCACTACTATCTTAATTAGAAAGAAGCAGCTTTAATTTCTGTAGGAGGGCATAAACAAAAGAGACTGCTCAAGGCATTGATTCAGAATACACTAGCGACTCATCTTGCATAGGTGCCAGGTTTTATTCATCACATTAAGTTCATCTCAGAAGGCAGAAATGGATTTGGGAGCTTAGAGCAGTGGGCTTTGATTTGAACTTTTCAAATGACGAAGACTCTCAAAGGGAAGTTGTTACTTTATACCTTTTCATGAACTTTTTGTCCAGGCTCCATTCCTTTGATAAGCTCTGAGTCAGTAGGACCCTCTCCTGATGCCATTTTCCTTTGAATGTGTGCATTTTGTTCACGCAAAGCTAGAATCTAGAAAAGAATTAAGATTAAGGTCAGAACAAATAGCAAGTAAGAATTTCATTTCTTGAGCATAAATACACAGCATTTTAAGCAGTAATGTGACAATAATTTAACATTATTCTTTACATTGTGTCAATATGCTATCAATCTAAATGTGGAAAAATCTTCAAAGATGGTATCTCTTGTTATCATCTTTCTTCATCACTCTTAAATGCTATCATTTTATATCCTCCTTCAAGCCTTTATCAGCTGTGCATTTGAAAGAACTAGTTTACATGATTATGAAAGGTCAAACTAAGCGTGATGCAGCAGTTCCATGATTGGAACTCGCAACATATTTTTCCTCTGTTAAAATGCACCCACAGTCGGTGGGGGAGCTGATACGGATCAAGACCATGGTCAGGGAGAGTTTTTAACAATAAGTTTTATCAATTGGGGAAAACATTTGCATCAAGGGGCCGTTTCCAAAAGGAAAAGAGAGCAAAAAGGGGTAACTCATCTTCTCTGTACCATAATCCTAACTGAGGACACCCCCCCTTCCCACACAGCTATGCTTTGTAAAGGAAAAAGATGAAATCAAACCCTTTAAGAGACTAGAGCACACCATCAGCCTAATAGGTTTATCAGCAAAATTGTTAATGATACTGCACTTTACAATACTAGAGAACCGGGGCCGTCTTATTCATAGGTGCTAAGGGTGCAGGGCACCCGGCCACCGAGCTCTCAGGGGCGCCAGGCTGAGAGTCCGGGGCCTGAGGGTTGAGTCTGGGGAAGAGCCCGCCCATCGGTTGGAGCGCTGCAGTGGGCTCTTCTGCTGCGGGTGGCTCTGCGCCAGGAGTTCGGGGGTGACCGAGCCAGCAAGAAGCTGAGGCGGCCGGCTGGCTCCGCCCTCCTGCGCGCCTGGGACTGGGCAACCTGGGGAGGAGGCGCCAGGCAGATCTTTGCACCCTGGCGACGCATATACTTAAGACAGCCCTGTAGAGAACACACCCCTCAAAAAGCACAGAAGCCAGCATGGTTTTACTTCAGCATCGCAATTTCTGTTCGTAAGACTGATACTCAGAGGAAAGTAGTATATGTAGATTGAAATAGTTTGATCTCATAGACACTCAGATCAGCAAGATCACTCAGTACAAGTTTTACACAAGGTTGTTTCTAATTGACGTGAACAGAACTTCAATTTCCAAAATAGCTCTATATTTTTCAAAAATTGTATTTAACTGTGCAGTGGGGGTAATGAAGCAATAACATCCATTGATTTCTACCATTTGGGACACATCCTTATTGGGTTAGAAGAGCAGTACTGGGTTATGCTATGGGACACATATGCCTTCTTCATACAGTGGTACCTCAGTTTAAGAACTTAATTCGTTCTAGAGGTCTGTTCTTAACCTGAAACAGTTCTTAACCTGAGGTACCACTTTAGCTAATGGGGTCTCCCACTGCCACTGTACCACCGCTGTGCAATTTCTGTTCTCATCCTGAAGCAAAGTTCTTAACCCAAGGTAATATTTCTGGGTTAGCGGAGTCTGTAACCTGAAGCGTCTGTAACCTGAAGCATATGTAACCCGAGGTACCACTGTACATTACAACCACAAAGCAGCAAACCCAGCTGAAATAGGCTGTGGGGCCATGCCTTCCCTCACTGTTGTCTTTCCATATTCTCAGATAACTTTTGGGATAGGGAGCCTTGTCCACTTTGGGGGGATTCCTTGCACAATTGAGGATATGTTTTAAAATGGCTCTCCACTGCAGCAGTTATAGCAGAATACAGGGTAGCTGGCTTGAGTCATCAGGTTAAAAGGCATAGTCCTGAATCCAGTCCTTTCCCCCCCTAAAAAAATATTTAGGGGTACTCTCATTTTGACTCAAGAAAATCACCAATCAGGAAAATCAGGAAAAATAAATACAGTAAATGGACAAAAGGCAGCCAATTGGGGGTGGAACTGATGATTCACCATGCTAGAGAATAAACTAATTTTTAAAAAAAGTTTTAAAATTTCTCTTCCTCCTAGATTCACAAAATGTTTAGGGGTATGTGTCCCCGTGTCCCCACCCCACTGAAAAAAGCACTGCCTGAATCCCTTTTTTACTCACATAGTGCCATCATGGTTGACATACCTGAAAAGGGCTGTAGCATCTGCCAACTCAAAACTCCCTGCCAACATCTAAGTAAGCAACTTGTGTGACACAACCTAATTGGTCCTGAACCTCTGCATGTGGCAGCCAATGAGGAGGAAGGGAGGTGGGGGAAAGTAGAGTATCAAAATGTCACATTACACACCACACTTAGTTTGTCATTACTGGGATGAGGGGACAGAAGTGGGGAAAGTGATGTCCACACTGTTGCTGTCATACACAATTTAGATCTAACTGTAAAGAAGCTCCTTGTACCCGGAGACTTCTGGTCAGCGCCAGGGAGACTTTCGGTCGGCGCCAGCGTTTAATGGCGGTCTCCCGCTGAGCTCCGCTCAGGGAGACTACTCTACGAGTTCGGGTCTGACTGCTACTGCGAAGCGGGGACCCCTAAAATCACAGGCGCGGAAGTCTGTGAGCAAGGAGACTCGGTGGGCACCTTAAGCGCCCCCCTTTACTGCGAAGGAGCCTTTTTAAAGGCTCCGGAGTGGCATCGGGTGTGAGCGCGGTGCTGAGAGTCGTTACCCAGCCCGTGGAGTGAAGCCGCGTTGCCATAGACGGAGAGCGCCGATTCCTTCCTGGCATTTGGATTTACAAAATACCTGTGAGTAGGATTGGAAAGCTTTTGGGATTTAAAATTAAAAATTCTGAAAATTTGGCCGAAAACGGGGAAGGTTAAAAATAAGGAAGTCTGCCTTTCCCGGACTGCATGACAGCTAAAGCAACGAAATACAAAGCTGCAATTTGACGGAAGACAACCTTAAAACCTGTCTAACCCGGACATTGAACTTGAGCCTCCCCCTTAGCAGGCAGGAGCGGGGGGGGGGAGAATTTGAACCTGTACTACCTGTATGAAAGAAGTTTAAAAAAGGAACTTTCTGCCGTTTTAAACCCTTGGGAAGGACTGCCCCAAGAGGAAAGTAAGTCACCGGGACTGAAAACTGTTATTTGAAATTGGTTACAAAGTTGGTGTTTTGCCTGCTTGATACAAAGTTGGGACTTTATTTGCTACTGTTGGGGACTTTGTTGAAGTTACAAACTGACAGCCTTCTTAGTGGAAATTTACTGGAAGATTTGTTGCCATTTTTCTTTTTGCTTCTTTGTACTTTGGACTTTGAGCTACTCCCTCTAGAGGGTTGTGGGGAAATAGCTATAAGACAAGTTTGTAAAAGCAAGTCAGTGGAGTTTTCCATCTGGAAATAATTCCTGTGGGAACGACCTTGGGATATGAGTGGCCAAGAAGAAGAGATAAAAACAAGAGCTAAAACTAAAATTGCACAAAAGAAAAGGGGTTCTATATCAGGCTCAGTCCCTGCAGGTGCAGATGGGCAGGAAAAAGTGGCTTCATTACCTATGGATCCAGTGACACAAGCATTAATAAAGATAAATGAGGCCTTGGAAGCCTTGACTAAGCAAGGTACAGAAAATTCTAAACAGCTGACAGAGTTATCAACAAAATTAGATTTAAATACCAAAAGTGTTACATCTAATACAGCGACTATAAATAAATTAATTGAAGAAAATGTCACAATTTGTAAGATTGCTGAAGAGGCAAAAACTACTGCGGAAACTACACAGGAAAAGTTAGTACCAGTTTGTAAAAAGCTGGATGAGCATGAGGCAGCCCTGTCTTTACTGGAACTTCAGAGAAAGGAGAGGAATTTGAGATTGAGATTGGTCCCAGAAAGCGAACAGGATAATTTGGTAGACTTTCTTACAAAAGAATTTTTGGAATTCTGGCAAGCAAATTTGAAAGAGGAGGAATTTAAGATAGTCACTGCTTTCAGACTGGGCAGAAGACAAAATAGAAAGAACCCAAGGGATTGCCTGATAACTTTAAGATCTAAGGAGGAGAGAGACAAAATATTAAACTTACAGTTCCAAAGAACTCTCGAGATTGAAGATTCTTTTGTGCAGATTTATAAAGATATTCCTAAATACATCTTGGAAGTGAGAGCTTACTACAAGGACTTGACCACTTTGTTGAAAAAGAACAATATATTATTTAGATGGGAGTTTCCACAAGGCTTGTCTTTCAACTACAAAGGGAAAAAAATTAAAATAAAAACAGTGCAAGACAAAGAACAATTTCTGGAAAGAAATGAGGAGGACCTCCTGAAGGAAGTGGTGGATCAGACTACAAAGGCAAAGGATGCAACAGACATTTTGAACTTGACATTTGGGCTCAAAACTCCGACAAAGGAAGAACAACTGCTTGGGGCAGTTGGAGGAGCAACTAAGTAAATAACAAGATGGCTCTGCAATTTTTAAGTTGGAATTGTAATGGACTGAACCTTCCCAGAAAAAGGCGTGAGGTTTTCCATGTTTTAAAAAGGGAACAATTGGACTTGATTTGTTTACAAGAAACTCACGTGACTAGAATACATAGAAAATTACTTGTCAATAAAAGATTGGGACAGGAATTTATTTCATCAGACAAAGTGAAGAAAAGAGGAGTGGTGATTTATGCAAAGGAAAAGTTGGCCCCTAAGTTAATTTTTAAAGATGAACAAGGAAGGTATTTGGCAATTGAAATACAAGTCCAAGGAGAAAAATTATTGATAATTGGGATTTATGCTCCGAATGAAGGGAAGTCAGAGTTTTTCAAGAAATTGCATGAGACATTAATGGACTATTTGGATTACAATCTAATTATGATGGGAGATATGAATGGAGTGGTCTCTACAAATATGGACAAAGCACTAAGACAGGTGGGTTTCTAAGGATGGGAGACTACCTAAGACTTTTTTCGAAATGACAGACAATATGGACTTGATTGACATTTGGAGAACAAGGAACCCTCTTGAGAGAGAGGGAACTTTCTTTTCAGAAGCAAAAATGACCTGGACTAGAATTGACCAAATTTGGGTAACTAGTGGGATGGCACCAAAGATAAAGAAAGTGGAAATCTGCCCAAAGACTTGCTCCGACCATAATGCCGTAAAGATGGAAATGAACACAACAACAGCTGGTTCTTTTAGATGGAGGATGAATGACTCCCTATTTAGAGATGAAGAGGTGTACAAAAAGGCCCAGAAAACTGTGAAAGACTATTTTGAGATAAATCTGAAAACAGAGGTGGAGAAAAGAACAATTTGGGACGCAAGTAAAGCCGTTATGCGAGGTTTTTTGATACAGCAGAACACTTTAAAAAAGAAGAGACAGAATGAAAAGAAAGATAAGATTTTGGAAAGAATAAAAGAAGGTGAAAAAAAACTGAGATCAAAGCCAAAGTCTCATGAAATTTTAAGGGAAATTAAGTTCTACCAGAGACAGTATATGGAACTGATGAACCAGGAGATAGAATGGAAAATAAAGCAAATGAGACAAAAGACATTTGAATCGGCAGACAAATGTGGGAAACTTCTGGCATGGCAATTGAAGAAAAGACAAAAATTGAATATGGTTACAAGCTTAGAGGTTGAAGGAAAGAACATTTTTAGACCAAATGAGATTAGAAACTGTTTTCAGAGTTATTTCAGAAGACTTTATGCTCAAGGGCTGGTGGATGAAAAAGAGATAGAAGAATTTCTTAAAAAATATGGATTACAAAAAATATCTGAACAAAGCAAAGTGATTTTTTTTTTATAATATTTTTTATTAAACAATTTTTATATTAACACAAACAAAACATACATAAACAAGCAACAAACAATAACAGAACAAAAAACAAGTACCATTTCATGTCCTAATTTCTTAAACCTTACTTCCTCGACTTCCTCTTGCTTCCCGTTTCTGTATTCCAAGTTCTTATAGTTATTCAGCGAATCTTCCCTTATTTTACTATAAATTTGTGTTAATCATCCTTATTCTCTTTGTCTTAACCATTACTAATAGTAACCATTTATTTTAAACCCAACATCATTCTAGCTGTCATTAATTTTATAGTATTTCTTTAAATAGTCCTTAAACTTCTTCCATTCCTCTTCCGCCGCTTCTCTTCCCTGGTTTCGGATTCTGCTCGTCATTTCTGCCAAACCCACAAAGCAAAGTGATTTTAAACCAGAAAGTAACTGAGCAAGAAATAGAGGGAGCCATTCAAAATATGAAATTGGGAAAATCTCCAGGACCAGATGGATTGACTTCCAGATACTACAAAGCTTTGAAAGATTGGTTGATACAACCGTTTAAGGAAGTCTGCAATGAAATTCTAGAGGGGAAGAAGGCACCCGAATCGTGGAAAGAAGCATATATTACACTTATACCAAAATCTGAGACTGAAAAGAACCAGATTAAGAACTACCACCCTATATCATTGCTTAATGTGGATTACAAAATTTTTGCAGACATTTTGGCTAAAAGACTGAAGAGGGTTTTGGTGGGTGAGATTCATAAAGACCAGGCTGGCTTTCTCCCAGGAAGACATCTATCTGACAATGTGAGAAATATAATAGATATTATGGAATTACTGGAAACCAATATTAATACTAAGGCAGTATTAATATTTGTGGACGCGGAGAAAGCCTTTGACAATATCTCTTGGAGTTTTATGAAAAAGAATCTTAAAGGAATGGGGGTAGGTCAAGGTTTTGAGAATGGTATAAAAGGTAAAGGTACCCCTGCCCGTACGGGCCAGTCTTGACAGACTCTAGGGTTGTGCGCCCATCTCACTCAAGAGGCCGGGGGCCAGCGCTGTCCGCAGACACTTCCGGGTCACGTGGCCAGCGTGACATCGCTGCTCTGGCGAGCCAGAGCCGCACACGGAAACGCCGTTTACCTTCCCGCTAGTAAGCGGTCCCTATTTATCTACTTGCACCCGGGAGTGCTTTCGAACTGCTAGGTTGGCAGGCGCTGGGACCGAACAACGGGAGCGCACCCCGCCGCGGGGATTCGAACCGCCGACCTTTCGATCGGCAAGCCCTAGGCGCTGAGGCTTTTACCCACAGCGCCACCCGCGTCCCTAGGTATTTGAGAATGGTATAGGTGCAATTTATTCTGAACAAAAAGCAAAATTAATTGTAAATAATGTGGTTACTGAAGAAATTGCTATTGAAAAAGGGACACGACAGGGGTGCCCAATATCCCCATTACTTTTTATATCTGTTTTGGAGGTTTTATTAAACATGATCAGAGGGGACCAGCTGGTTAAAGGGATTCAGGTCGGAGCTAAACAATACAAACTGAGGGCGTTTGCAGATGATTTAGTATTAACTTTACAAGAGCCAGACACTAGTACAAAAAGAGTTTTGGAGTTAATACAAGTTTTTGGTCGAGTAGCAGGTTTTAAGCTGAATAAACAAAAAACGAAGGTACTGGAAAAAAAATCTAACAGTTGTGGAAAGAGAGAGGTTTCAGAGTGAAACCGGATTAATGGTAGCAAATAAAGTGAAATACCTGGGGATTAATTTAACACCTAAGAATGTGAATTTATTTAAAGACAATTATGAGAAATGTTGGACTGAAATTAAGAAAGATTTAGAAATATGGTCAAATTTGAGACTTTCCTTGTTAGGCCGAATTGCTGTTATTAAGATGAATGTTTTGCCAAGAATGTTGTTTTTGTTTCAAACATTGCAGATTGTGGACAAAATGGACTGTTTCAAGAGGTGGCAGAAAGATATATCTAAATTTGTCTGGCAGGGCAAAAAGCCCAGAATAAAATTTAAGACATTAACTGATGCAAAAGAAAGAGGGGGGTTTGCCCTGCTGGACTTAAAACTGTATTATGAATCAGCGGCTTTTTGCTGGCTGAAAGACTGGCTACTTCTTGAGAACACAGACATTTTGGACTTGGAAGGGTTCAATAACAGGTTTGGTTGGCATGCATATATATGGTATGACAAGGTAAAGACTCATAAAGGTTTCAAGAGTCATATTGTTAGGAAAGCACTATATAATGTCTGGATTCGGTATAAAGACTTGTTGGAAAATAAAACCCCCAGGTGGTTGTCACCAATGGAAGCAAAGGAAGTGAAAAAACTTAATATGGAATCCAAATGGCCAAAATACTGGGAAATTATAGAACAAGAGGGGGGAAAGGTGAAACTACAGAGTTACGAGAAATTGAAGACCAAAGTAAGAGATTGGCTTCACTATTACCAGATAAATGAAGTATTCAAACAGGACAGGAAAATTGGCTTCCAGGTGGAAAGATCAAAATTAGAAACAGAATTGTTAGAACCCAATACTAAGAACTTGTCAAGAATGTACAACTTGCTGTTGAAATGGAATACACAGGATGAAACGGTTAAATCAGCTATGATTAAATGGGCACAAGATATTGGTCATGACATTATGTTCGCTGATTGGGAACAGTTATGGACCACTGGTATAAAGTTTACGGCATGTAATGCCTTAAGAGAGAATATTATGAAAATGATTTATAGGTGGTACATGACCCCAGTCAAGCTTGCAAAAATCTATCATTTGCCCAATAATAAATGCTGGAAATGTAATGAAACTGAAGGTACTTTCTATCACCTTTGGTGGACGTGCCCAAGGATTAAGGTCTTCTGGGAAATGATTTATAATGAAATTAAGAAGGTGCTTAAGTGTACCTTTTATAAGAAACCAGAGGCTTTTCTCCTGGGCATGGTAGGCCAACTGGTGTCAAAGTAAAATAGGACGTTTTTTATGTATGCTACAATAGCAGCAAGAGTTCTTCTAGCAAAGTATTGGAAGACACAAGAACTACCCACGCTGGAAGAGTGGCAGACGAAGGTGATTGACTATATGGGACTGGCTGAGATGACGGGCAGAATCCGTGACCAAGGGAAAGAGACGGTGGAAGAAGATTGGAAGAAATTTAAATTTTATCTTAAGAACTGTTGTAAAATTAATGAGTGTTAAAATGTCATGGGTAAGGTAAAGCAGATTTGCAGCGATAAATGATTGGGTAAGAGAAAAAGGTTAAAGAAAGGGAATTATAAGTAATTTAGATCAGGGGTTGCTGAAAAAGTTTAAAACAGGGATGCAGAAAAGGGAGGCATGGGGAAGTCGTCAAAATTGGGTATAAGGAAAAAAGGTTATGAAATTATACATGTTTATATGTTTGTTTGTTTTTGTATTGTCATTTGTAATGTGTTATAATATATGTTGGAAAATTAATAAAAAATTTATAAAAAAAAAGAAAGAAGCTCCTTGTACCCTTTCTTTTTCTAGATAAGGAAATACTCATGTTATAAAGGATACAGAAAGACAATAAAGGGCAATGTTTGAATTGTGCTGAATCACTGCCTCAGTTTTGATCACAAAGTGTGTCTAGGCATTTTAGCTGCAATGATGACAGTAAAAAAAAAATAATAATACTGGGAAATGGTAAAGCAATCTATACCAGATGAGCTCTTATTCATTTTGGTGAGCATGAAATTCCTATAGTAATGATACATGTTATTTATTTATAAACTGTCTTTATTGCTTTTTATCCAAAGCAGAAATAAATCTAAAAGAGACATAAATTGGACACAATACATTCATAATGTAACATGCCATTACATGCAACCATTTCACAGCTGAAAGGATTAATAAAGTAAAAAAAAAACAGTGGGTTGCTTAAATGTTGCACAGCAGGGTGAAGATCTACCCAGACTGGTCACATTGCTCAACTAAGTATCAGAGGCTGTAGAAATCATTATTAGACTTGGTGGCGGATCTATGAAATGGAACAGAGACCTTCTGCTCTGATGCAGACATAATGTAATTCTGCGCTAAGTAAGAAAAACACACTTCCATTTCATTTCCTCCGAAACAGAAACAGCCCAAAATTAATAGGAAAAGGTTCACATTCGTTTTACACCCACCTGGAATACAGATAGTTCATTTATCTTAAGAGTCATAGAAATAAAAGCTACAATGGGCATAACCAACACCTACCTATTGGACCCCTAAATTAAACTGATGTGTTTCCATTAACTTAATTTCCAGAGGATATCATGGTCCAGACTTGAAAACAGAAATCCAGGTTGATGTCTGTGCATATACTTGTGTCTCTGAATTATACTTGCTGGCCTGTGCTGAAACACAACACGGGCAGAGCGAAATATGCCTTTAAGGAAAATTTATCAGGCACCAACCTGTTCTTTCATCAGGAGGCCAAATATGAGAACTTCCTTAAGCCTTGGCCAAAAAATAAAAGAAATAATCAAAATGCAAAAATGGAGGGAAATGGAAAGAAAATATAATGCTGTTAGAGAGGGTGGGTAAACTCTGGGCCAGTCCATTTAGCCCATAAAGCTGTTATGGACAAGCCACACCCATCTGCTTTACACCTGAGGTTGGGGGGGACAGGGGACGGAGTAAAGATTAGTGGTTGGGCCAAAGTAGTGTGACCCCTGATGAGCTGGATGAAAGAGAAAAAGCCTATTCCCCAAACCAAGGTCTTTCCTCTTTCATTATAATAAAGATTTCAGTCTCTGCATTATGCATTATGCATTTACTTTATGGAACAGAAATAAATAAAAGAAATTACATGCAGTGGTGGTTGATTATTAAAAGCAGACATGGCAATGATATAGATCGGCTTCTTATCCAAGGTAAATCCAATGCTGGTTTTTTTCCTTAATGTTCCTTCCATTTAAAAACATCAGTCAGCAAAACGGATTAAATTATGTCAGTCTAATTATCTTGATTGGAATTTGCTTCCAATTCAATCACTTGTCTAGGATGTACTAAAAGGGCTTAATTTAATTAACAGTATAGTAAAAATGTAAAGAGGTCAAGGTCTATTTTCAGAGAAGGTTTGTCAGGTGTGTATAACATTTGAAAACACCTTATCTCGTCTCTCCTGTTAATTTGCAGTTCTTTTTTTCTTGGGGCAAAAATATGCTTTTCTTTTTATTTAAAGGAAAACCAAAAGCACAAGTATTTGCTCTGCAAAATGGTGTCTCTAGGAAAAGCAAATAGTGGCAGCCACGCTATGCCCTGTGGGTTCTTTGCAGGGGGTGGGGGCAGGGACTGTGCTTGGCACCTGCAGCCACAACCAACAGCCCTGCCACTTCCTGCCCACCCAGTGAGGCTTGCCATCACCTCCCTTCCCATGAGGCATTGCTGGCACTGCTACTGCTAAATTTTAGTGGCAGAACAAAAAAATTGGGGATACCATCCTCATGAAGAGAAGGCATCAGGGAGGGGATGAAGCCAATGGGGCCCCACATCTCCCAGTCATGCCCCCGGTTGGAAGGCTATTCTTTGGAGGATAATAATAATAATAATAATAATAATAATAATAATAATAATAATAATAATAATTCCAGCAGAATATTAAAATACAAGGATTCAGCAAATATTAAAAGCTTCCCTAAACAGGGCGGCCTTCAGGTGTCTTCTCAAAGTCAGATAGTTGTTTATTTCCTTGACATCTGATGGGAGAGTGTTCCACAGGGTGGGCGCCACTACTGAGAAGGCCCTCTGCCTGGTTCCCTGTAACTTCACTTCTCACAGTGAGGGAACCACCAGAAGGCCCTTGAAGCTGAACCTCACTGTCCAGACAGAATGATGGGGGTGGAGACGCTCCTTCAGGTATTCTGGGTCAAGGCTGACCTAGAGCTCTTAGAGGAATACCCTGTGTTAAGCGCCCAGGGCCCTCAGGAAAACTGGCAATCTGACTTTCCCTTTTCAGATTCCAAAAACAGCTGGAGGACCAAGTTTGGCCCCTACTGTTTTACATGGTTTTGTATGTTTTGTGTATTTTATGCATTGTGATTTGTTGTTACTTTTATTGATTATATTTGGTAATTCTTTATTGTGGTTGAACTGTTTAATTATATTATTTGCTGATGTTTAATTTTACTGTTTACTATTAGATCTGGATGGATTGTTGAATGTTGCTTTGTTTGATATGTTATTTTAAAGTTATCGTGACTTTTATACTGGACAGATTGTTACTATTAATGTTTTATTTTAATGTTTTATTATGTTTTTATGTCTTGGAAGCTGCCCACAGTGGCTTGGGCAACCCAGCCAGATGGGTGGGGTATAAATGAAATATTATTATTACTATTATTATTACTATTACTATTATTATTATTACTGACTTCTACTTGACTTTACATCTTAGATTGCCCCTGTGGATGTCTTGCTGCTCTCATCTATGTGCAGCCTGAAGCAGGACACCCCCCCCCCCAGGAAAGCCCTGGCATGGTACTCTAGCATAACAGAACATTTCCTGTCAATGATTTCATTCTCACCTCCCGCACCAAATTCTCTTAACCTTTAATCACTCAAGCTTGTTTTCCTGACAAACTGTAACAACTTTAACATTTACAAACAGATGTTCCACATCCTATTAAAAATCTAGTGGGAAACTATATTTGTTTCACTGAAGTAAACAGTATTCAAAATCAGGCTTCCTTCTTAGGAACAGATTTCTTCTACACAGATGCTAATGCTAAATAAAATGTCTTGTGTCAGATCTCCATCCTGCATCTAAAGCCTTGAAGAGACAGATAATTGAGAAAGCATCTATCCACATATGTTCAATTCTATACTATTCAAACAAAATATTGAGAGGAAGCTGGAATGAGAAGGATCCCCCTTTGTCTTTGGAAGATAAGCTTATGTAAAAATGTAGATTTTGCCAGCTTTGTGACCACCATGTATTAAGCAAACAATGCAAAATGACCACATCCACACGTCACAATTGGGGATAAGAAAATCTGTCCATTTTGATTTCTCTCAGTTTCTCATTTCCCCCCCAATTTTAAGTTTGGTTCCCCATGTTTCCAAAACAGTTTGTCATCTTTTATTTTTAAAGTCTTCATTAAAATTCACCAGCATTTTAGTGCAAATTTATCTTACTACACACTTGCTAAGGATGCGGGTGGCGCTGTGGGTAAAAGCCTCAGCGCCTAGGACTTGCTGATCGAAAGGTCGGCGGTTCGAATCCCCGCGGCGGGGTGCGCTCCCATCGCTTGGTCCCAGCGCCTGCCAACCTAGCAGTTCGAAAGCACCCTCGGGTGCAAGTAGATAAATAGGGACCGCTTACTAGCGGGAAGGTAAACGGCGTTCCGTGTGCTGCGCTGGCTCGCCAGATGCAGCTTGTCACGCTGGCCATGTGACCCGGAAGTGTCTGCGGACAGCGCTGGCCCCCGGCCTCTTAAGCGAGATGGGCGCGCAACCCTAGAGTCTGTCAAGACTGGCCCGTACGGGCAGGGGTACCTTTACCTTTACCTTACACACTTGCTTAGATGCAGTTTGTATGCATAATGTGCTTCTGCATATTATTTCCACTAATATATGCATTTATATGCACACTTTATGCAAGTATACGCATTTTGGTACAACTGACTTCACTGGAGAACTGCAATGTAAAATTCACGGCACAAAGCATAGTGTGACGTTGTGCTTGGATATAAGCTAAGTAAGATAAAATGTTATGATTCTGTAAGCAAAGAATACAATGAAGACAGAATAAATGCAAATAAATTATATTTGGCATTTAAGATACAGCCTGATTGCTCAATTTCTGCTTCTGAGTTCTAGGTACAAATTATACTCAAGCCTTCTGAATAATAACAATAATTCTCCAGCTCCTAGTGTGGTTTCATTCATTTCTAATCTGATTAGTCACCACTTTCTCACTTAAAATAGGGTGCCTGCTTACACATTCAGTTTAAAAGATATATATTTAGAATTGGTGGGGTTTTAAAATCTAAATAAATATACATTATTTTTATTTAGATAAATAGTCTACTTTTGTTTGTATCTAACAGGGATATCTTACATATAACATGTATCTAACAGGGATATCTTACATTTAAACAGCCTTGACCTTGTATACCTGAAGGAGCATTTCCATCTCCGTTGTTCAGACCAGACACTGAGGATCCACCTCTGAGGGCCTTCTGGTGGTTCCCTCACTGCGAGAAGTGAGGTTACAGGGGACCAGGCAGAGGGCCTCCTTGGTAATGGCACCCACCCTGTGGAACGCCCTACCTTCAGATGTCAAGGAAATAAAAAACCACCTGACTTTTAGAAGACATCTGAAGGCAGCCCTGTATAGGGAAGTTTTTAATGTTTGATGTTTTATTATGTTTCTGTATATGCTGGAAGCTGCCCAGAGTGGTCGGGGCAGCCCAGTCAGATGGACAGGGTACAAATAATAGAATTATTATTCATTATTGTTATTAAATATGTGTGCAAAGACAACTGGATTTTCAAGAAAATTGATCAGAACTGAAACCTAAGATTTTTATATCAATAAGATGTTCTATATATTTTAGGTTGGAAATTGCCATGGGATGTCATTTATGGTGGCAACCTTGGGGCCAGAATAGGACATATCTTGCCTTTGTTCTTTGGTTGAGAGGCAACTTGCCAAATGATAGCTTATGGTCATAATGATAGGCTGATGCGATGCTTAAATGGCCACATGCCACACTTGATGCAAAAGTAACATGTACAGTGGTACCTTGTTTTGATTCCGGGATCCCTTCTGGAGCCCCAGACGCTTGACAAAAGGGATGCTCGATGAAAGGGACGCTCTGCACACACACGCAGAGTGGTTTGCACTTCTGCGCATGCACGAGCAGCAAACATGGAAGTAACCCGTTCCGGTACTTCCAGGTTTGCAGCGGACATTCGCCGAAATGGACGGTCAACAGGGTGGACGTTTGCGGAGATATTACTGCATAATATTTTCTCAGATAGATTGCATCGCAACTCAATGGTATACACGCTGTGGCTACACCATCTTGCTGGAAAATTGTAAATGCCTACTTTCTTAGTCAGTGATGGAAAATGCCAAGTTCAGTGAAGTTTATTTCTTTACATACTGTATTTGTCAAATTTGTGACCCCCTCCCTATTTCAAGCTTCGCAACAAGTTTGAACTGCTTCCTCCATTGCCTTCATAATTGCAATGCAAATGAATGCAGTGTTAATGAGAACCTGCAGTTTAATGTGTGCTGCTTCAATGTGATAGGAAGCTAAAGCAAGAGAACCTTTTAAATTTCTGATTCTGTTAACCAACATTCAGAAATCCCCCACAAACTACTTTAATATTATGTGGGGGGGGGGGCGCGGACACCTTAGGTTAAATGCTGAGGTTATGGCTGAAATGGCTTGAATGCTGAAGCACTCAAGATTTCCCATTCTCAACAGCAGGGGGTCTACTTCTTCGATCTGTTATTCGTTTAATAGCATATATGTGGCATCTGTGTTGTGAAAAGGCAATCAAAATATTTTCAGCCACAGGAAGACGAGACGTTGCAGTAAGGACGGCTTTATATGGCATTTATCACTAGTGCAAGTTGCACTTTAAGGGAACAAAAGGCAGAAGAAAAGGCCTTTCAGAGTTTCAAAAACTGGTTTGGGGTGTTGCTTTCAGCAACCACAAAGCCCTTTTCATCCTCTTCTTAGGTGAAAGGATGCTATAAAGCACGTTTCTACCCAAAATGGGTTTCTTTCTCTCCACTTCAACTCTTTAAAAACAAAGGATTCCATCTCAGATAGAGTTCTAGCACACTCTTCCTAGAAGAACAGTGGAACGAAATCTCAGTGAAAACAGCTTATTCTACACAATTGCCAGCTGCACTACAGCACAGATACTTTTACCCAGGGCTGAAGTTGATTTACAAAACCAGGTAAAAAGTAACCACAATTAGCATTACTGTCAGCATCTGCATAATGCCACGTAGGCAATGCTGATGAGAAGAGTGCGTGAATTTGTATGGAAGAGGAAGGAGAAGCATGCCTGAATATCATCTTGCTCTGAAAGTGAAAGCTAGCTTTGCAAACATTTACATGCCAGTTGATTGTAATGAAACCTCAAAGTGGTCTATATATAATGTATGTGACACTTAAGTAAAGTAGGTACAGTGGTACCTCAGGTTAAGTACTTAATTCATTCCAGAGGTCTGTACTTAACCTGAAACTGTTCTTAACCTGAAGCACCACTTTAGCTAATGTGGCCTCCTGCTGCTGCCAAGCTGCCGGAGCACAATTTATGTTCTCATCCTGAAGCAAAGTTCTTAACCTGAAGCACTATTTCTGGGTTAGCGGAGTCTGTAACCTGATGCGTATGTAACCTGAAGCGTATTTAACCCCAGGTACCACTGTATTTAAGTGGAGATGAACAGGACTTCCCCACATCCCAAAAAATGCAAGTGCCTTACTAAAACTTTGGATTTTCTCATCCCTCAGATTCCTCAAATGTTTCTCCCTGACATATATGCCTAGAAGTTCCCACAGTGCCCAGCCACCCTGAATAAGTTGCCCACAAACAGGAGCAGCCACTGTCTTTTGGGAACCTACAAGCACTTTTTCACACTATCTCCCCTCCTCTGACACGTAAAGGGGGGAAAAAGGTAAAGGACCCCTGGACGGTTAAGTCCAGTCAAAGGCGACTATGGGGTGTGGCGCTCATCTTGCTTTGAGGCCGAGGGAGTTGGTGTTTGTCCACAGACAGCTTTCAGTGTCAGGTGGCCAGCATGACTAAACAACTTCTGGCGCAATGGAACACTGTGACGGAAACCAGAGCACACGGAAATGCCATTTACCTTCCCGCCTCAACGGTACCCATTTATCTACTTGCACTGGCATGCTTTCGAACTGCTAGGTTGGCAGGAGCTTGGACTGAGCAATGGAAACTCACCCCATTGTGGGGATTCGAACTGCTGACCTTCTGATCGGCAAGCCCAAGAGGCTCAGTGGTTTAGAGCAAAACCACCCACTGACACGTAGACATTAGCAGCAGCCCAATGAAGAAACCCTGGCTAACATCTGACTTGTGAGGGACTAACATCTGGGACTAATTCCAGGCAAGGAGATTCAGCTGCAGAGCAGTAGCTAGAACATTGGAGGATGGAGGAGACTTGCGAGAAATATCAACAGCAGCCCGGTGTGGGGCCTCTGGGCTGTTAAGGAATTAACATCTGGTGCTGTATTTTCAACATACTGGAAACTACTTCAAAAACTTCACTTAGTAGGCAGGGTATAATAGTCATAGAATCATAGAGTTGTAGAGTTGGAAGGGACCACAAGTATCATCTAGTCCAATCCTCTGAAATGCAGGAATACTCTCTCCAACATGGGGCTTGAACACACAACCATAAGAGTCTCATGCTCTAGTGCCTGAGCTACGAAGGCAGATAAATAAATAATAAACAATAAACAGACAAACTAATGAGCAACGGATGGCAAGGAGGACCCACATTGCACTGGGAAGATGTAGTGTGCTCTTACCAGTGCCCAGTAACATAGTTCAGTTTGTACAAATGTGTTACATTCAGGTCTGATGCCAGATTCCTTGGAGAAGATGGAAAGGCAGGTCAGACGTTGCAGGACCATGGATAGCTCTGAGTGAGTAACTTGCCCTGATGAAGCTTGAGAGCAGTTTGAATCTTTTTGAGAACCTGCCCCCAGGCTCTTTCTTCTCAGGGTCCACTATGTTGTGGATTACTTTAGAGCAGCCTTTCTCAACCTGTGGGTCCCCAGATGTTGTTGGACTACAACTCCCATCACCCCTAACTAGTAAGGCCAGAGTTCAGGGATGATGGGAGTTGTAGTCCAACAACATCTGGGGACCCACAGGTTGATAATCGCTGCTTTAGAGCCTTAAATGGCCAACATTCTGGAGTGAAAATGAAGACTCCTCAATTCCATAGCCTCCATCCTGGCACATCCCTGGCATTGCTGATCCAGTGAGGAACAGTGGGAGGCACTAGGTTCCTCAGAGAACTGTGCCTGTTTTCCTGGGGGCTCATTTTGATCATTCTGGGATGTCCAAAGATGATATGTATCAGGATTAGTTGCCTCCTGATCTCCAGCAGGAGACTTAGAAGCTTGGACCGGGTCTTGCGCCTTAGCTGGAGACTCTGCAGCCTCTTACTCAGAGTCTTGCTCTGCTGGACTCTGGGGTCATGACAAAAAGGAGCCTAAATAGCCAGACTGAAATTTTGTGGGGAGAGATAGGTTAATTTCTGGACATTCCCTGCATGTCCAGGTAGTCAATCAGGCTTTTCGGGATTAATTTTAAACTGGACTGAAGGGGGAGGGTTGTTATTATTTTCTGCCTCTACATAAATATCCTAGTTAGGACTCAAATCTCTCAAATCTTGTGATCTGTAGAAGGTATTTAGATATTTAGTACTATATTATTATTTTTTAAAATGCACTAATAAAGTTTGTGCTCCTTGCTAGTACTATTGCAATACCTATTTTTAACAAAAACTGGTGACATATAATCTGTAATTATGATCCAGGAAGGTGAAATGAAAATCCCATGCTAAGAAATACACCGAGGCAGTTATGAGGGATCAAGGTTTTGTGAAGAAAAAATATTCAGCTGCACACAAAAAAAAGCCAGACCAAATAGCTTTGCCAGAATAGACTTCAAACATTGGATACTCAGCAGGGTACTGTTTTAACATATATTTCAAATCATCAGTACACTGCAGGTGTGGAGGAAGATAAAAATAGTAAAACTGGTAAGCAGCAATTTTTGTAGCTCCCCCCCACTCTTGCCTCTTCATTTCTGTTGTGCCTGGATTCCTCCCTTGGTTAAACAATTAGTAACTCTCTGAGAACAATAGGAGCAATGCCCAGATATAATGAATAGCTAGCTGGAACCTTAGGCAGGAATACTCCTTAGACAGGAGACACAACTGGGATTTTTCAACAGAATATTGCAGTGTCTCCTTCCTCTTAACAGGAGTGCTCCTGTCCAGCTATTCCTTCAAAACAGAGCATTCCACTTTCCTCACTCCTCTGTTCTCCACTTTTCTTCTTCACCTGATACTCTACATACTGCAGCCACTGAACATGCTCAGTTCTCATTAGGTTGTGTTTTGCCCCCTTGATTTATTTAATAAATGCTTTGTTGTGCTTCTCCAAACCTCAATATTCTCCCAAGCCTGCAGAGACCTTCCTCTTATTTCTCAGTAGCCCCATTTTTGGCTCAGTTTTTATTGGTACTTAGCACCTGAGTTCACTGTGAGAGGACGTAATGTATGTACTCATGGAATCAAGCAAAGGAACAATTTTTAAACACTTCAGTAAAAGGACCACTTTGCAAACAGCAGGAACGGAGGAGTGCTCTTGTTCATACATTTGCTGGGACAGCATCCCTGCTCATAGAGTGGCGTAGCAAACTTGCTCCCTCACTGCTACCATGTAGATAGCAGTGTGAACTGAACATTCCGCAATGGCTGGAGGTCCAGCTCAAATGGCTCTTCCCATCTTCAAAAATAGGAGGGAGAAATTGCATGATTGTGACAATAAATGAGCATTGAATTTAATGTCCTAAGATGTTATTCTGTCTGGTGGTGCTGACGGAGGGAAGGGAGGAAGCTCACTCCACCACCCTGTGACCGAAGACAGTGAGTTTTGCAGTGAATGTATTGAAAAGGGAGCTGTATAAACCCATGCTCTTCAATTGTAATGTAAGTATCACAATTCGTTTTTTAAACTTTCCTGCTATCTTCGATGCTGTGGGTTTCTAACAGCTTAAGGTAACCCCCTCCCCAGAAAAAAATCAAAAATCAAAAATAATACCCCTTTAAAAGTGGCAGGATTGCCTAAATTTTCAGAATAGAACCAAAGCAGTATCTACACAGGTTGTAAATCTAATGTTAATCCACAAAACAATATGATTAAAAAGTTACATCATACAAGATAGAGAAAAGTTCTGTATTTACCTCCTGATTAGCAGCTGCTAGTTCCTCCTCAAGTGCTGAGACTCTTTCTAAAGAAACCCTCAGTCGTTCCCTTACCTAGAAGAAGAAGAAAATTGTACCATTCAAATTATTTGAGCTCTAGAACTTGAAATAATAAATAGATGGGAGCACTTGAGGCACATATACCCCATTGTGTGGCTTGGGTGTATGGCCATGCAGTTGTTATGGCTAAAAGGAACTGGGGAAGACAGGGCTCTAGCGAGACTTGGGTAGTTTCTCCATATGAAGCTGCTGCACCCACACATAAATTAATTGAGTCCATCCATTTGCTATACAATGGTATCTTGGTTCTCAAATGTTTTGGTACTCAAACAACTTGGAACCCAAACACTGCAAACCCAGAGGTAAGTGTTCTGGTTTGCAAACTTTTTTTGAAAGTAAAACATGCTCTGTTTTGAGTGTTACGCTGAGGTCTGTCTGTTTTTGCTATTTATTTTGCGTTTTTGTGGCTCTTTTTTGTGACTGTGTGGAACCCAGTTCAACTACTGATTGATTGTGTGACTGCAGTACATTATTTATTGCTTCATTTTATGGATCAATGGTCTTGTTAGATAGTAAAATTCATGTTAAATTGCTGTTTTGGGGTTGTTTTTAAAAGTCTGGAATGGATTAGCCCATTTTGCATTACTTTCTATGGAAAACCGTGCCTTGGTTTTGGAACACTTTGGTTTTGGAATGGACTTCCGGAACCGATTAAGTTTGAGAACCAAGCTACCACTGTTTTTAACTTTCAAGATTCTGAACAACTCTGCTTTAGAAGCCTTTGTTGTATAATGGCCTATGGTTAACTTGACCAGTGATGTAAGAAACATCACCACATACCCAGATCCCCAAATCTCTATTGGGTTGGGTAGGGGGGAATAACCAATGAACCTTCAGACATCTCCCATTAGTTGGTTGGGACATGGCTTACTGGGCAGTTGGAGAGTGCTGAATCTGCAAGTGAAGTTGTGGTTACATTGTTGCTGCATGTTGCACTCAGACTGATTCCATGGGCCGGATGGATTTATGATCAATAATTCAACGCGCCAGCATTCAATCCACTTTTGGAAGGTTTGTGGCAGTTCAGAAGGTCTGGTGAATCACTCAGAAATAAGCAGGCAATCACCTTAGTGCAGATTCAACGCTTACCACTTGCTTCGTAACATACCTGGTGTCACTCAAACTGCCAGAGAAAATCCTTCAATTTCAATTCTGAGTTTAAAATACAAAATGTACAATACGTAGGATGTTTCTGATTAATTGCTTGCAGAAAGTTCAAGTTCATTTCTCATTAATTAAAGTAGTTTAAGAAAATAAGGCGTCACGACTTCCCTAATGGTTTTTTTTTATCAGTCTCAAATACTGGAAAGTGAAATTAGTCTATAAACCATATTAATCTCCAAAGACTACTGCTAGTAATGCTCCATTATGTAAGTCCCAGCTACAATGTTTAAGTTCAGCAGCAGAAGTGTGCATGCACACGAAAGCTCATACCAAGAACTAACTTAGTTGGTCTTTAAGGTGCTACTGGAAGGAAAATTTTTGTTTTGTTTTGACTAAGTTCAGCAGAAAACCCAAAAACTTCCAGGGACATTTAAAATATTGTTTAAATGTGTTTGCATAGCATTGGCCTCAGTTACTCATCTCTTACTATGCACAGCTAAATTGCAAAGCTTCATTTCAGATGAAAAAGCACAGTAAATGATTTTCACGTCACCTAGAAGGAGCATGTCAAAATATGGTGCGATCATGATTCAGGCACAATATGCACTGCCCTATTTAGACTGTAATGAATCTCTGTGGGATTTCTTCCTAAAGGTAATATAGTTCCCTACAAACAGACCACTCTACACAAGCCAGCTTCTAGGGCCATAGACAAGTGACCCATATGCCTTGACTTTCCTTATTTATCATAGCTGCCCCTCCCTGCTGCCTGGTACCTGCTCCTGATAAATCACTATCCCGTTTTTATTTTTATTTTACAATTTTGTTAGTGTGAGATACCATTGTTTAGGGGTTCCCCACGGTGTTTAAAATTTAAATCTCTGAGTGGATGTCAGATGCATCGTTTCTAGTGCATATTCATATCAACACATAGGCGTGAACCCTCTCAGGCACCATGCAGGGCACAATCTGCCAGTTCACACACTTGCAGCTGCTGGTGGTATTCTCACAAACTGTTGACAACGTATTGCAAGACAATTTTATGTTTTTCATGAACACTGTCTTGGCTTTTAACTCAATAGAAGACAGGCCATTACACTATTAATGAATACAGGAGGAGGAATAGACACATTTAAGCAATGTAGGGGAACTGAGACTGTTATTCTCATAGTGGAAATAAGAGACAATGAAATTCCTGACACCTGCAAAGTTGTTGAGATTTTCTTAAGAAACTACCAAGATTGTTGAGCTTCTTTGGGGAAATATTTCCCCAAAATAGTGACTTTAAGGTTTTGGAGCCGTTTCTGCTGCTTTTTCCATCGCATTGCCATATACTGTAACTGGGTTTCCCCTGACATTTTGTGGATTTGGCAAAATTCTTCCGAAGCCATTTTTACACCAGAAAACCAGGATATGTCAGGAATTTTCCTGACGTATGGCAAGCCTAGGTACCCCTGTATTCATACATGAATATGGGGGTCCTTTCAGAAATACTAACATTCTGCTGATCAGTTGCTTGCGAAGGGGAACAAGGATTGGGTTAAACCCCTCCTCTCTCACCTCCTTTCCTCCCATACAGTTGAATGATGGGTTTTTAAACTGTTTGAAACGACTGCACATTTTTGGATCAGGCAGTCACACCCACACCATACATTTAAAGTACATAACTTCCCACAAAGTATTATAGGAACTGTGGTTTGTAATGGGTACTGGGAATTGTAAGTCTGTGAGTTGTAAACTGTAGTTCCCTGGGTCTTTAGGGGAAGCCATGACTGTTGAAGTAGTATAAATGTGCTTTAAATGTAGTGAGAATATTTAGTTCAACTTGGATGGGTAAATGCAGCTTGATAACTTGATGCCTGCTTTGGGGACAGCACCAGAGATTTTCTCTCTATCTCCATCTCCCCTCCGCCGTCTCTCTGGTCCTAAAAGGGAATATAAACAACTTACAGTATGCTACTAGCCTGAATGGACTGGGTTTGGCTTCCTGGAAAGGCCCATGGCCCTGCATAAGTCCCATGGAAATCACCACCACCATTCAGGGTGTGAGGCCTGGTGCCTCTGTCGTGACCTTGGAAGAATACAAAATGGCACCCTGGAAACACTATTATGCTACATATGCCAAGAGAATGGGCATATGCCAAGAGAATGAGAGAACTGGTCTAGTGTAGGCATCCATGACAAAACTTAAGAAATATATGCTGAGTCAGTAAGCTGATTCCCCATACTTTACCTTCTCATCTAAAGCCTTGTGGTGTTCAAACAACGATTTCAGTGCTTTCAGAACCTCGACTTCACTGGAGACTCCTGAGGGGGACTGTGCTTGCCGTTTCACCACTGTCATTCTCAGCGACCTTTCATGTCTTGAAACAAGGCACTCCAAATGTTCCAGTAACAGCTATTGGATTCAATATATATATATATATATATAAAGAAAGTTAGCTCATTTTCACCTGAAGGTCACTGGCACCATAATTCTAGTTCAAAATGATAATGACACAGGCAGGTTTCACCGTACTTGAAGGTTTATGGTGACTCTGTTTGGCAGTTTTCCATGATATTATTGCAGAGAACGTAAAGGGGAATGAAGTATAAATGTGATTAATATCTCCTGAACTCTCATGCAAATTTTCCAAGATGGCAAATTGTTCCACTCACCTTTGTTGTGTCCAAACTAAGACATTTTAGGACATTGAAATATTGTTAAATGGAACTACTTAAACCGTCAGATTAAAGAAACAAATCACAGTGCAGTATGTAACCAATGCTGAAATTAGTTGCACAACTGCATTTCAAAATGTGAACAGATATGCAAAAAACAAACAAACATTTTTCATTAACATTTTGAGTTTCTGTATTTGATCAAAGGCGGTTGTATCCAGTGCCAGCACTCATGTAACAAGCTCCCTATTGTAACCATTTGGAATGTATTTCCCACATTCATGGCTGCAGGAATAGACTTGAGGAGAGGTGAATAAAGACAGGGCTTATCCACACCTTTTGCCCTGCTCTTTCCAGGCACAGGCCCATACTGAAAAGCTCCATGTCTGAGCGCTCTTTTTCTTGCCCTAGAGCTTTCCCCGTGAAAACCCACTCTTTAAAGCTGAAGCGCAACAAACAGCAACTCAGGTTTTTCCTGGATTGCAGTTTGCTCCTATTGCTTCCCCCATAGCCGCAGCCTTGGATTCAAACAGAAATCAAGCTCTGACTCTCTTGGGCTTCCTGGTCTGCAGCTTTTCTTCCAGCTTCTAGCTCACCTCATGTAATTCTCAACCCTGGCCATTTCTTTTTAACTACCAGTCAGTTGAGGGAGGGAGCCCACCCATTTTTCATCTGGCACAAACCCATTTCCTTTGTTCCCTTAATGGCCCATTACCTAGGCTATCACCTCACCAGGAAGCTAGCCTGGCTTATATTTTAACACTTGCTGGATCCAGGGGTTAGAAGGGTCTCAGCAAACAGCTGAGACCCTTCGCCACAACTCACAACAGTACTTTAACATTGCCCCACTCATTTATGCTATTTTATAGCAAGCACAGCACATCATAGTGTTGTTGTTGTTGTTTAGTCGTGTCCGACTCTTCGTGACCCCATGGACCAGAGCACGCCAGGCACTCCTGTCTTCCACTGCCTCCTGCAGTTTGGTCAAACTCATGCTGGTAGCTTCAAGAACACTGTCCAACCATCTCGTCCTCTGTCGTCCCCTTCTCCTTGTGCCCTCCATCTTTCCCAACATCAGGGTTTTTTTCCAGGGAGTCTTCTCTTCTCATGAGGTGGCCAAAGTATTGGAGCCTCAGCTTCAGGATCTGTCCTTCCAGTGAGCACTCAGGGCTGCTTTCCTTAAGAATGGATAGGTTTGATCTTCTTGCAGTCCATGGGACTCTCAAGAGTCTCCTCTAGCACCATAATTCAAAAGCATCAATTCTTCGGCGATCAACCTTCTTTATGGTCCAGCTCTCACTTCCATACATCACTACTGGGAAAACCATAGCTTTAACTATAGTGTTACGCTGAACTAACTCCAAGAAATGAATAATGGATCCTTTACTTTTCCCATACCACAAAAAAATTAATTGCAGCTATAGATGCATACACTGAGGTCAAAATAAAGACTTTTCACTGCAGGGTTGTTATGTTGTAGAAAACAAAATGCTCCACTGGATAGATGAAAACACGGAGTCAAGGGATATTTATGTCTGTCAACATTTTTGAGTGGCTTCACAATTCCTATCTCAGAACAATGCTGTAAGAATCGGAGTAAGAAATACGACTCAGCCCGGAGTCAGCTTCCGTGACTCAGCAGGGATCCAAACCTGAACCTCCCACTCCATTCACTTCCCCGCACTTCCCCTTGCATGTCTGTTCAAGCATTTAACAAATACCTACAGGATTTAAGGCCTATGAAGGTGAGCAGCTCCTGACAGTTAAATGTTTGTGCCAGGGTGCATATTTATCTTAAGCAACTGTAGAGAGTTTTTCTCTACTGGCATAATATATGTTGCTCCCTTACACCCCATTACACCCAATATTAACAACCTCAGATATACAGATAACACAACATTGATTGCAGAAAGTGAGGAGGAATTAAAGAACCTCTTAATGAGGGTGAAAGAGGAGAGCGCAAAATATGGTCTGAAGCTCAACATCAAAAAAACGAAGATCATGGCTACTGGTCCCATCACCTCCTGGCAAATAGAAGGGGAAGACAGTGAGAGATTTTACTTTCTTGGGCTCCATGATCACTGCAGATGGTGACAGCAGCCACGAAATTAAAAGACGTCTGCTTCTTGGGGAAAAAGCAATGACAAACCTGGACAGCATCTTAAAAAGCAGAAATATCACCTTGCCGACAAAGGTCCGTATAGTAAAAGCTATGGTTTTCCCAGTAGTGATGTATGGAAGTGAAACCTGGACCATAAAGAAGCCTGATCGCTGAAGAATTGATGCTTTTGAATTATGGTGCTGGAGGAGACTCTTGAGAGTCCCATGGACTGCAAGAAGAACAAACCTATCCATTCTTAAGGAAATCAGCCCTGAGTGCTCACTGGAAGGACAGATCCTGAAGCTGAGGCTCCAATACTTTGGCCACCTCATAAGAAGAGAAGACTCCCTGGAAAAGATGGAGGGCACAAGGAGAAGGGGACGACAGAGGACGAGATGGTTGGACAGTGTTCTTGAAGCTACCAGCATGAGTTTGACCAAACTGCGGGAGGCAGTGGAAGACAGGAGTGCCTGGCGTGCTCTGGTCCATGGGGTCACGAAGAGTCGGACACGACTAAATGACTAAATAACAACAACAATTGATGCTGAACCTACAAAACAAAAAATATTGCCTTAAAGGAGGATAATTACTTAGCTATTTTCTTTTTCAAAAGGTGTGCATCGTGGAATCTAACTGTATATAAAGCAAATCTGAAACTACATTGTGGGAAAGGCATTCAAAACACACTATGTGGTGTTTTTGCAGATGTTATCCAGGGATGAGTGTTGATCTGACGTCAGAACACTGCTCTATATAAATATTATGTACCCTACAGTAAATGTCATAAAATTATAGACACCCAGGCTCACCAAATATCTACTGTTCTTGTATCATATATGGCACATTCTCTTTTGTATTTAACCTCCAGAGATGAATTTTGTATTACAGTGTTCAAAGTTGGACTACCAACTTGGCACTTGTGGATGTAATGGCACCCTTAATGTCTCCCCCTGGTAGTGGCGAAGCTTCAATCTCTGGCGGGGAGGCGGAGAGCAGGTGGGGGCGTGGTGTGTGTCCTGGGGGAGTGGTGCGCCACCTGCAGGGCGTGGTGCCCAGCGGGGGCTGTAGCCGCGATGGCACCCCACCGGGATCATGCCGCCGGCGCAGTGCACTCCACCCGCACCCCTGTTCCTCTGCCAGTGCGCCCTGGCACCACAAAACCTCTCACCTCTCCTTCTCATTGCCCCTTTGGTCATGAGATGGTGAGGCAGGTTACCTTTTTCTCCCTTGATTCTCTTGTCCACTTCCTCTTTAATTTTTTATTGTCTTTTCAAGGCTCAGATTAACTTTAATGGATCTGACTTTCACCTAAGATTGCTTCAAAAAGTGAAGTATGTTTTGTGCTTTCTCTGGGGGCTCATCCAAGGTAGGGAAGAGAGCAGTGCCCATAGATGGTGGAGTGCCCATGGCACTCTCTCAAAAACCCAAAAGTTCCCATTGGTATAATTAGAGTTGGCAGCTGCTGGTTTAGAATTTGTTTGATACCAGCCATCAGATAGATTGATGTCAGGGCTAGTTTAAGAGACTACCCCCCACCCCCCCAACAGGAAAGCTGCCCAACACATTTTTTTTGTATAATGTTTAACACTTTAAACCTTCTTGCCGTGTGTGTTGTGCTGAACACATACAGCATTTCTGTGTCAACAGTGCATATCTTTAGAAACAGTATGGGGATGCTGCATACATTTGCACTGCTACATGGGGTAAGAAACTTTCGCGTAAGGATTTTTCGGCAGCCATCACCTGGGAACTGTAATATTTAAATTAGACATCATGTTGAACAAAGGCAGCGAACAAGCAACTATTATAACAATCCCTTAACTGGGATGTAGCAACGTGATGTTTCTTTGTGTATTCTTAATTCTAGTCTGTCTTTCTAGTCTTGCATAGGAAAAGGCTAGTTACATATATTTAGGGTTATTTACTGTCATGTTATTATTTTTAAAATCTGAACCTGACTATTTTTATTTATTTAATTTATAGTTTGCCCTTCATCCAAAGATCACAGGACAGTTTGCAGTATAAAAAACACAAAATACATAACAGCAGCAGCAAAACACAGCACCCGTCATAAACATTTAAGGCCATAGATTGTTTAATCAGCCCAAGGCTTGGGTCAACTTCAGCCAATCATTGTAGACAGTATCGAGTGAAATGGACCAATGGTCTGACTTGGTATAAAGCAGCTTCCTAGCCTATCTTCCAGGTATGAAAGAATGGCTGTGACATATTTTACTTATACAGCAGGCTTCTGCTTTTAATTTGTAAGATGGCTGTAAGGTGGAATGATATCCTTATTCAGTGAAATCATAAAGCACTACTTAAATTTTTAATTGTGCTTTTTTAAAAGACTGCCCATTAATAAAAGCACACAGTAATTCTTTTTCTTATTAATTGCACATTCATTTAGAGTTGAAACCCCCCTTTAAAAAGATTGTTCAAAAACATTTGTATTGCCAAAAGTGAGAGGGCAATGTAGTCGTTTTCTTGCTATGTTTTCTTTAAAACAAATTATGTGCGGGTTCTGTTGTCTATTGGCAACCAATATGTCTATATTTGCATCTCTCTCACTGCAGAACATGGCATGGTATGTTTTGCTTTTTAATAGAATTGCAGATTTTTTAATGGCTCTTTGGTAAGTACATATAGGAGTTTCCCATTATATATATTAACAATTTCTGGAAAAACTGGGCAAGACTCTGCTAGAGCCTATAGATTGTATCCAATTAAGTTTTCCCCAGAGCAGATCCATTGAAATTAATGGTCCTAAGTTAATCATAGAGTTGGAAGAGACCCTGAGGATCATCGAGTCCAGGGGTCAGCAATCTTTTTCAGCTGTGGGCCGGTCCACCGTCCCTCAGGCCATGTGGTGGGACGGACTATATTTTTTTTGGGGGGGGGAATGAACAAATTCCTATGCCCCACAAATAACCCAGAGATGCATTTTAAATAAAAGCACACATTCTACTCATGTGAAAACACCAGGCAGGCCCCAAAAATAACCAGACCTAACCAGAACATGGAACATCATCAAGGGGGCTGGGTACTGAATGTCTGAATAAAACTGCTGCCAGAGACAGGATACATATCCAGGTGATGTTGAGGATCCAGAAGGGCAGCAGTACTACACAATTGTTGTTGTCGTTGTTTAGTCGATTAGTTGTGTCCGACTCTTCGGACCACAGCACACCAGGCACTCCTGTCTTCCACTGCCTCCCGCAGTTTCATCAAATTCATGTTGGTCGCTTCTATAACACTGTCCAACCATCTTGTCCTCTGTTGTCCCCTTCTCCTTGTGCCCTCCATCTTACCCAACATCAGAGTTTTTTCCAGAGAGTCTTCTCTTCTCATGAGGTGGCCAAAGTATTGGAGCCTCAGCTTCAGGATCTGTCCTTCCAGTGAGCACTCAGGGCTGATTTCCTTCAGAATGGATAGGTTTGATCTTCTTGCAGTCCATGGGACTCTCAAGAGTCTCCTCCAGCACCACAATTCAAAAGCATCAATTCTCCAGGTGATAAGCCTTCTTTGTGGTCCAGCTCTCACTTCCATACATCACAACTGGGAAAACCAGTAAGGGGGTCTTAGACAATACAGCTCTTAATTTAAGAAGCTGCCAAAGATATGCCTTTTCCTGTGGATCCCAACTTCTACAAAGTGGTACTTGCTTTACCAAATGCAACTTCTGCCTAATGGATGAAGGCATCAAAGATACTTTTCTTTCCATACATATATTTATCCATTCTGAAGGAAATCACTGTGAAACTGGTAGTACATGGGTTGGAAGAAACATCAAACACATGACCAGGTTTCATCATGCTTATAACACTAACTCCAAAATTCCATATATAAACTGGTTCAGTATAAACATTGATCAGAAAGGTAGGGAGATAGGAATTTTGTAAGGAAGACTCCTCTACTCATCATACATTAGCACTCTTTGGTATATCGCTGCTCTGAAAAGTCAGAACCGCTCAAAAATTATCCCAGGAATGTTCACCAGTCCACACACTGTCATATTCCAGTAACAACATTGACCATGAAAAGGTTTTGGGAATCAACTGATTAGAAGCCAAATTTTCCCTGTCAATCTTTTTGGTGCTAGACACTGTTCAATTTCACACTTTGATCAAAAGCCAGACTGGGAGAAATCCAGAAAGTTAATAAATGCTAAATGAACCCAAATCTGATCAGTGAATGTCTACAGTACTTTTAAACTACTCCCCAACGAGCAGGTGGAAAATAGAACTCAAGATATGAATTTCCAAACAAACCACTTGAACTATCAAAAGGCTATTACAAAAGAATGACATTGATGAACCGGTGGCTCTGCAAATATTGTTGGATTCTAACTTCCATCAGCTGCAGCCAGCATGTCAATAGTCAGGCATGATGGTTCTGGTCCATCAACATCTGGAGAACTACAGATTTCCCCACCCAGGCACAGAATGTATTTTCACAATTCTCATAGAATTTTATAAGATAGAAAGCAGTGCTAAAATTATCTGATACATCGTTGTACAGAAAACGCATAACTGATTGTTTTTATACTTACTCTTGTGTTATTCCTTTCAGCTTTCAGTTCAGAAATTTCTTCTTCTTTTTCCAGTAGTTGTTCCCTGCATGCATTTAGCTCTTTTGTAAGTGCAGCAAATTCCTGCAAAGATGGAGAAAATATGCAAGAGGAAAACATTTAGCATGAAAATATTGTATTGATTTAATCTTCAATTTCAGAAAATCTAACAGAACTAAAGCTTGAGTGCTGGAAAAATTCTGAGAACTTTTGAAAACAATGGGAATGAAATGCCTCTCTCAGATTAATATGAAGGGCCCATGCCCTGCTTTGAAAAGTACCAAAAGTCTAGAGTTATATTCCACTGAACAGTAAAATATGCTGTCAGGTGTCAGTATAAGGTTCGCATAATGTATTTTAAAATTCTTGTAACAGAAGCCACCAGTACAGTCATACCTTGTGTTACGCTTGCTTCACATTGCGGCTTTTCAGGTTACGAACGCAGCAAACCCGGAAGTGTTTACTTCCGGGTTCCCTGTGCGCATGCGCACAGAAGCAATCTGCATGCTTCGCGTATGCGCAGTAGCATCACTCTACTTACAGACTTTTCGGGGTGCGAACGGCACTCTAAAACAGGTCATGTTCGTAAGTAGAGGTACCACTGCATTACATTTTAGGGCAAAACTGTCTGTTTCCTTAGCACTCATATGTCCCCAAACCTATGTTTTCTGAGGTAACATAAATGTGTGGCTGAGTCCAGGGCAATTGTATGGGTTAACTGACATGCCTTTCCATCATCTGCCCACTATTCTGCAAATGCCCCCACGCCCTCATTCTGGCTTAGTTCTGATCTTGGAGATCAGGTGAATAAACACTGGATCAAAACTGATCAGGAGGAAGCAATTGCCGCAGAGAATTGTTGGCAGGAGAGGAGAGCCGAACACTTTCCTTGCAACTATATCCTTCCATCTTTTAATTAGCATTATAAGGCAAATCTTTGATGAAAATGTTTTCTGTTCAACACAGTGACATTATATATACCCGTGGCATAGTAAAACACACATAGTATTATTGATCAGTCCCATGCAAGTTTCACCTCCTATGCCTTTCAAAGCCAGTGAGGCTACTATTGGTATTGACTGCTACAAACCACTCACCTGGCAGGATGGAACTTGTGGGATATGCTTAATATTTTAGATCCACCAGCCAGAGCCCAGTACAAAATGGTAGTCGGGTGGGAAGACATATGCTAAGAATTAAAAAACATGGTGCCTCTGAACTCATACCCAGCCTAGGAATTTGTGATCATTATCTGAATGAAGCTTACAATTCCTTTCACACAAGAATCCACTACTGGTTTTCCTGCCAAACTTCTTTTTCAGCAACCTATGTAACTTAGTGTGATGGGATGATGAGCTGCTTGTGCGTAAAATCCTAATCCCTCAGAGTTTGGCTAAGTCCCCAAACCTCTGTCTGTGATGGAGCTCCTTAAACATGACTCCATCAATCGCTCGTTGAATCGGACAGTGGGCGTTTACGGAACTTCTTCCAGCATAAAAGCTCCTTAACGGAAACGCGTCTTCTGGACTCTCGGCGTGACAGTTTCCGCCGAGGAGTGGGTGTCCCTACAGGAGGTCCTGAAATCTCCCCGCTGCTCCCGCTTGAAGTGTCTCTGAGCCCTCCCTCCGACTCACTTTCCCTTGGAACTCCACTTCTCCCCCTGCTGGTCCCCTCCTCCGCTGAATGGTCTCTCTCACCCTCCATGAGCCCTTTCACCTCCTTAGTCTCAGATGGCAGTTCCCTGACATCCACCTCCCCTCCAGGGCCCCCTTCACCCCCTTCCCTCCCCTCCTCTGCGGGAGGCGAGGGAGCAAAACCCCTGAAGGAACCTCCCTCATCTTCCGAAGTTTCGAACACTTCCCTCCACCTTTTGCTGTCTCCGGTTTCCAAGTACTCCTCCTCATCGGAGTCTGTTCCTCCTTCCAACTCCGATTCCCTGAATCCCTCCAGTTCCTCCTCATCGTCGGTGGTGCCAAAGTACTCCCTCCGAAACCTCGCTACTGGCTGAGGTTTCCTGGGGAACCTTTGGTGGAACGTTTCGATCAAGATCTCGTCACGGACCTCCTCTGCCTTCACCCAGGTGTTTTCCGACTCCGGTTCCCCTTCCCACGCGACCAAATACTCCACCTGATTACCCTTCCACCTGGAGTCGATGATTTCCGCCACATGGTTGCGGCTTTCCCTTTCTTCTATGGCTGGCCCCCGTGTGGATACCCCTTCACCTTCCCCCCTGTATGGTGACAGTAATGACCTGTGGAATACTGGGTGCAGTTTCATGTGGTTCGGTAACCGGAGTCTGAACGCCACTGGGTTGACCTGTTGGATGACCTCAAATGGTCCCAATCTTTTGGGTCTCAATTTCTTGCAACCCCCCTTGAACGGCAACCCTTGGGTTGATAGCCAGACCCGACTCCCCACCCTAATTGTTTCACCTTCCCTTCTGCTCTTGTCTGCCTGCCTCTTATATTCTTCCTTGGCCCTTTCTAAGTTGAGTTGGAGTTGACGATGGATCGCTTCCATTTCTTCTACAAAAAGTTCCGCGGCCGGAACACTCCATCTTTCCCCTCCTTCCCCTGGAAACGCCCTGGGGTGGCACCCATAATTAGCCAAAAAGGGGCTCATCCCGGTGGACACATTCTCAGCATTATTGTAAGCAAATTCCGCTAGCGCCAACTTTTCGACCCAATCGTTCTCTCTGTCATTGACATAACACCTCAGGTATTGTTGGAGAATACCGTTTGCTCTCTCCGCCTGCCCATTGGTCTCAGGGTGCCTGGCAGTCGAAAAGTTGACCTCTACGTGCAATAAGCTCATAAGTTTCCTCCAGAATCTGGACGTGAACTGTTTCCCTCTGTCGGAAACCACCCTCAAGGGGGCGCCATGCAGTCTGAAAATATGTTCTACAAACAATTTCGCTGTTTCTTCCGCCGTGACTGCATGTGAGCAAGCTACAAAGTGACCCATCTTAGTTAACAGGTCTACTACGACTAGTATGGCGGTTTTCCCCTGGGATTTGGGCAGATCAGTCATAAAATCTATCGACACCGCCTCCCACGGTCGTTCTGGTGTGGGTAACGGTTCTAATAACCCCGCTGGTGCCCGCCTTTCTCCTTTGGCTCTCTGGCATTGGTCACACCTTCTCACATACTCCCGTACATCCTCCCTCACCTTGGGCCACCAAAACTCCCTGGTCACCAACCACATGGTCTTGTGTTGCCCAAAATGCCCCGCTGTGGGATTGTCGTGCAGCTGTTTGAGTACTATCCCCCTCAATTCCCCTTCGGGTATATATAGCGCCCCTCTGTAATACAATGCCCCGTTTCTTTCTTCAAAACCCCCGGGGTCTTCTCCCTCTCTCCTTAGACCTCTGAGCTTGTCCTGGGCGTACTCATCATTTACCGTTCCCTCTACCAGTTCTCTTTGCCCCACCCAGGCCGCACCACACACCCAGTGGTCCTCTGGGATAATATGTCTCTCTTCCGGCGCTCCCTCCCCCTCCAAATATTCAGGTTTGCGAGAGAGAGCGTCCGCTCTGATGTTTTCTGGACCTGGCACATAGCAAATTTCAAAATGGAATTTGGAGAACTCCTGGGCCCATCTCACTTGTCGTTGGTTGAGCACCCGTGCCGTTCTCCAATACTCCAAATTCTTGTGGTCCGTACACACTTGCACCTTATGTTGTGCGCCAATTAGTAAGTGTCTCCATCTCCGGAACGCTTCGTGAATGGCGAGTAGTTCTCGGTCATATACCGTGTAGTTCCTCTCGGATTTGTTCAGCTTACGCGAAAAGAAGGCACACGGTCTCCATTCCGACTTATTGCTCCCTGGCTGAAGCAGCACCGCCCCCACCGCCCGGTCTGAGGCATCAGTTTCCACTCTCATGGGTTTTTGTAAATCCACATGCAGGAGCTGTTCTTCCGAAGCGAATGCCCTTTTCAATTCCTCAAAAGCATGCTCCGCCTCCGCCGTCCAAACGAATTTCTTCTTGCTGCTTAGACAGTCCGTGATCGGAGCCGTTAAGTGGGCAAAGTTCTTGATGAATTTACGGTAAAAGTTCCCAAACCCTAAGAACCTTTGCACATCTTTTTTCGTTTTCGGTGTCTTCCATTCCAGCACCGCCTGGACCTTCCCTGGATCCATGGCTAATCCCTTGTCTGATAAGCGGTACCCCAGGAATTCCACCTCCTTGGTGTGGAACTGACACTTCTCCAATTTCACCCACAACTGGTTTGCTTGCAGCTGGCTCAGCACTTCCCTGACATCCTTTACATGCTGCTCCTCATTCTCTGAATATATCAGCACGTCATCGAGGAAGGCCACGCAATTCTTGTAGAGCAAAGGTCCCAGTACGTGGTTCATGAGCGATTGAAAACAGGCGGAGCCTGATTGTAATCCGAATGGCATAACGAGATATTCAAACGCCCCCAAAGGGGTGAACATGGTGGTTTTCCATTCATCCCCCTTCTTTATTCGTATCAGGTTGTATGCTCCTCTCAGGTCCAGTTTCGTGAATATCTTTCCCTTCCTCACCCTGGTCAAAATGTCATCAATCCTGGGCATGGGGAAAGTCACTGGTTCTGACACGGCATTTAGGGCCCGGTAGTCCACGACCAATCTCGGTTTATCCGTGTTTTTTTTGTCCACAAAAAACACTGGGCTCCCCCCCACCGCTCTGGACTCTCTGATGAAGCCCCTCTTCAGGTTTTTATCAATAAACTCCCTTAACTCCTGCATTTCCCTGTCTGACATGGTGTACAGCTTGCCCACGGGGAGCTGGGCCCCAGGGACCAGATTAATTTGGCAGTCAAAGTCTCTGTGCGGTGGTAATTTATCTGCTTCCCTTTCACTGAAGACCTTGCTCAGGTCAGCGTATTGTTTGGGCACCTTCCCTTTGTCCGCCACTTCCGTCCCTGCTAGAGAGGCTTTTGCCCCTTCTGGCACCTTTCCCTCTCTGCAGTGTTCCAGACAATGTGCTGACCCAAAGGAGACCACTCTCTGATGCCAGCCCACTAGCGGGTCATGCAACGCTAGCCAGCTCATTCCCAAAATGACTGGAGCCCCTCCCAGGGTGGCTACATTGAACGCTATCCTCTCAGTGTGCCTGGCCACCCTCATAACCATTGGGACGGTTTGTAGGCTGACTTCTCCTCCCAGCAGCTCCCTCCCATCGATCGTGGTGACCTGCAGGGGGTTGCTTAAAGGGAGTGTCTGTATCTGGTGTTCAGCTGCAAACTCCTTGCTCATAAAATTACAGGAGCTGCCTGAGTCCAGCAGCGCCTTAGTCTTTAGTGGGTATCCGTTTGCCAGCTCTAGCAACACCTCTATTACTAGGGCTGGTCTTGGAGGTTCCGGAGTGGGCACTTTTACTGCTCCTTGGCCTGTCTGCAGTGCCCTGACAGAGGCAGACAGGCGTTGGCTTTTACTGGCTCCTGGACTTCCTCCTCCTTCCCCCCAACAGCTCCAGCCATCCCTTGCCATTCCTTTCTTTGCGGGCAGACTCTGGCAAAGTGACCTGGCTGCTGGCAGAGATAACATTTCTTGGCGCTCTTTCCCTCCTTCTTCCTCCCTTCACTGGGATTTGAAACTGCGTGCGCGCGCGCTGTTCCAACTTCCATCGGCTCTCCTGGCAGGAAACTTGGTTCTGGAATCTCTGGAATGCGGAAATCCCTCCAACGCTCTCCTTTCCCCTCCCGCTTCTCCAAGGCTCTTGCCTCCTGGCGTGCTCCAATGGTCAGCGCTGATTTGGTCAGCTGGTCCATAGACTCCGCCCTGGGCGCCCGGGAAAGTTCATCTTTCACCGCCGAAGAAAGCCCCTCTTCAAAGAGCATTTGAATGGGTTCCGCCGAAAGGTCCCACCCCAATCTATGTATCAACATTGTAAACTCAGTCCAGTACTCACGAACCGATCGGCTCCCCTGTTTGCACGCCATCAATTGTCTGCGCACCAGCCCCTGTTCAATCTCGCTGGAAAACATCAAATCCATGGCGCGAAAAAACTTCCTCGCGTCCTTCAGCATGTCACTATTCCCTGCCATCAGGGGTCTGACCCAATCTCTCGCCCCTCCTTCGAGATGGCCAATCACAAACGCCACTCTCGATGCCTCGTCGGGAAAGTCATTAAACTGCAGTTCAAGAGCATACTGCATCTCTGTCCTAAAGGCTTGGTAGTTCCTGGGGTCCCCCCCAAACTTCTGCACCATTCCTGGCATCTTTCTTGCTAGTGTAGCGCCTTTTGCCTTTTCTGCATCCTGCGCCCTCCTTTCTTCTAGCCTCGCCGTTTGCATTGCTAGCTGGAGTTCCAACACTCTGTACCTTTCTTCCAGGCTTGGACCCTCTCCAGCTCCTGCTGCTCCTCCGGCTCCGGCTGGGTTACTCATGATGCCTCTCTGCACAAGCTGCTTTCAGGGACTGTCCGATTGCTGTGATGGGATGATGAGCTGCTTGTGCGTAAAATCCTAATCCCTCAGAGTTTGGCTAAGTCCCCAAACCTCTGTCTGTGATGGAGCTCCTTAAACATGACTCCATCAATCGCTCGTTGAATCGGACAGTGGGCGTTTACGGAACTTCTTCCAGCATAAAAGCTCCTTAACGGAAACGCGTCTTCTGGACTCTCGGCGTGACAGTTTCCGCCGAGGAGTGGGTGTCCCTACAGGAGGTCCTGAAATCTCCCCGCTGCTCCCGCTTGAAGTGTCTCTGAGCCCTCCCTCCGACTCACTTTCCCTTGGAACTCCACTTCTCCCCCTGCTGGTCCCCTCCTCCGCTGAATGGTCTCTCTCACCCTCCATGAGCCCTTTCACCTCCTTAGTCTCAGATGGCAGTTCCCTGACACTTAGGAATAGGGAGGATTTTTAGTTGTTGTTATTAGGCGGCAGTTGTTATTGAAAATCTATTGCAGGCAACAGCAACCTTCAGCCCTCCAGATGTTTTGGACTACAATTCCCATCATCCCTGACAACTGGGCCTGTTAGCTAGGGATCATGGGAGTTGTAGTCCAAAATATCTGGAGAGCCGAAGGTTGCCTATGCCTGATAATACCCTCAATGTCTCAAAGAATGCACACAATAATCTGAAGCATATATGTCACTTCGTAAAATGGTTTTCCAATCCATTATGTTATTGTATTCTAAAGACTCTTCTGAAATAATTATACCTTAATAATATAATTCACTTAGTTTAATTAAACCACGGTGAAGCAGATCAATACAGTACAGAGAGAATATTGAAAGCTTAAGCAGGAGTGGATTCTGCAGGAGAGTGTGTCTGAGGTTTTTATAAGGTTAGGCAGTAAATTACAGATTTGATGATTTATAGTTTTTGCAGAGGTTAATCATTCATCACTCTGATGCAGTAACTGTTTAAACTAAAATATCTGGATTTCAGCCAGCTTCATCTCATCGAGGAACTAAAATTGGTGTTTTGACTTAGCTGCTTTTAGTTGATGACTTGTTCATTCATTATTAGAAAGGAACACAAAACCGCTTACCATTTTGGCAGCGGTGGCAGTTGCAGCCTGGCATGGCTATGGGCAAACTGGGAGGGGAGATTCTTTCCCATGGGGCCAGCTGGTGTTGTCATCAGCCTCAGCTGACCATGGGTAAATGGACAGCCTTGCTATGGAGTTACTTGGTCGCTGTATTTGGGACCAGGGAAGAATTGGGCCTATCTGGCAACTGTCACAACTTGCTGACGGGAAAAGGCATTGAGTTACATCCTTAGCCTAAACAGAGGAAAGGAGTCCTACACACTACTTCTTGATCAAATATCAGGATACCCCAGTAAAGAGGTCCAAGGGGAAGGATTCTGTCTGAATGCCCGAATGGGGGCAGTGGCAGAGCTAGGCTCTTGGGCACCTGGAGTGGACATGCTGTCTAATTACTTTTCTAAGCTAACATCTGCAGTGATATTCACACACATATATCCATCTGAAAGCAAAGGCTTGCCTTCAAAACTATTGTTTCAATTGTATGCAAATCTATATGGATTTAATCAATTACTGTACTTAATCAATTACAACTAACTTGATTTTATTGGAATAAAAGCCCAAATTAATACATGCATTGCTTGCATATATTATTTAGACATCTCAGTATTGCTGACACCAGATCCCTCACCCCCCACAAACCAGTAAATTTATTTTGGTGTTAGGGGTAAAAAGTATCAGCTTAAATTTTCTGTTTACCTGACCTAGGCAGGTGGCACTGTGGGTTAAACCACAGAGCCTAGGGCTTGCTGGTCAGAAGGTTGGCGGTTCGAATCCCTGCAACGGGGTAAGCTCCCGTTGCTCGGTTCCAGCTCCTGCCAACCTAGCAGTTTGAAAGCACGTCAAAGTGCAAGTAGATAAATAGGTATCGCGGCGAGAAGGTAAGCGGGGTTTCCATACGCTGCTCTGGTTCACCAGAAGCGGCTTAGTCATGCTGGCCACATGACCCGGAAGCTGTACGACGGCTCCCTCGGCCAATAAAGCGAGATGAGCGCCACAACCCCAGAGTCGTCCATGACTGGACCTAATGGTCAGGGGTCCCTTTACCCTTTACCTAGGCTGCACCTAGCTATCCAAAGCTTTGGCTTCTCTGTCCTGAAAGGAAACAGACAAAGATCTTCCACTGGGGATATAATAGCAGACCCCCCCCCCCAAATTGCCTCATAGGAAAATTAAGCTTTTCTTTCTGCTTTAAAAACGAGATTATTTCCGTCATGCTTGGCTCCTGACAGCAGTTTTGAATTCATGCTTGACAAAAGCACAGGTAAATGCCATTTGTTGACACAAAAGTTATTTTAAAGTTGGATGTGTAGCTTGGCTCTTAGGCACTGTCGGATAGCAAAGTCTCTAAGAATACGTTGCCCCACGTTAAATCACAGGAATGCATGCTTTTGTTCTATGCAGTTACATAACAGCTTGTGATGATAATGACCTCTGCTCTGCATTTGCCTCATAGATGCACAGAAACCAAAGGGATACTGTCATCTAGAATTATTGTTTGCAGCAGAAATGTTGCATGGTCAGTCATAGTTTGGGAGGCCTCAAGGTAGAAACTGCTGCATAACTAATACAGTTTGACAGATCAAACTGCACTCTTAAAGTTTACAAGGCAACTGTGGGGTTACCACACCAATTAAAAAGTGAAGCATGGAAATTACTCAGCAGATAATCCCACTTTTTAATCCTGAAATTTGAAGGGCTAAACATGTTGCGCCACATGATGTTTAATTTTTTTATAACACACTTTTGGAAAGGGGGCTTCAATAATTAAAGAAAAACAAAAAATAGAATTGCCAGAAGATTATGGGGAAAGAATAACTAGCTTTCTGATGCTACATGGTATTCCATGAACATGAACATTTATCAGGATAGTGTTCAGAAACAAGTCACAAATATCTATGGCTCTTGACACATAAGTCTGAAAAAACACATGCTTCTGAAGAGAGATACCAGCTGCTGTGCCCACTTCTGACCTCCATGTCCTCATCTGCTCTCTGTGCACAGAATTTATGGGTTGGATCCAGATTTAGGCCACATTCACCCCATACATTTAAAGCACTATGAGACCACTGTCATGGCTTTCCCCATGTAGGGTGCTGAGAGTTGTTGAGATGCCACTATTCCCTTCCCAGAGCTTTCTGTGAAGAGGGCTTGATTGTTAAAACTATGCTGCGAATTATAGCTCTGTGACGGGAATAGAAGTCTCCCTACAACTCTAAGCACCCTTGACAAACAGCTCCTAGGATCCTTTGGGGGGCAAGTCATAACTGTTTATAGATGTATCATAGTCAGGGCCGGATTTAGGTTTGGTGAGGCCCTAAGCTACTGAAGGTAATGGGGCCCTTTATGTGTCCAGCTGTCCTTTGTCAACAACAAATTGTTGCTGTTTTTTGTGTGGAATATATGCTATATGGTAATTTTTGGACCTACAGTAATAGGTATCTAAAGCCATTTGCACATAACAAACTATGTATTTTATAAAAGTAATTGATATAGAAATGAGCAAACCAGTGATATTTTAGGGAGCAGGCTAGCAGGTGGGGCCCCATAGGAGACTACACAACACAAAACACTGTTGCTGTATGTAGTTTTATTTAATTTGTTTTTTATCTTATATTTTGGAAATGTAGATCCAGTTTTTTCCCCTTTAATTTTTTGGGGGCCCCCAAGAGAGTGGGGCCCTAAGCTATAGCTTGTTTAGCTTAGATTTACATATAAAGCACTGATCATAGTGCTTTAAATACATGCTGTAAATGCAGCCTTAGTCATGCTTAGGAATAGACCCCATGAAATCAATTTCAGTGATTAATTTATCATTGATTTCAATGGGGGTACAAGTTGCACACATGATCTGTGACACAGCAAAAAGTAGGAATCCAGATAACACGGAAAAGTTCTACCCAGGGAACGCTCAGAGCACACAGTGCAGATGAAGACTAGGAGATGGGAGGTAAGGACAGTGAAAGTGGTTGCAGGCATCTTCTACATATTCTCATTGTAAATGGTTTCAGACAAGATAAAAAGGTGCTGACAGTGATCCTCACTCTTCTTTCCCAGCTTCCTCTGAACAAGAGAAACATTTACCGCGTGCACAAATTCTTTTGCCATATAAACATTCATATTTCATGTGCAGTAAAAGAAGGCGGTCTTTTTGAGGGGAAAGGGAAAGAAAAAGCACCCTGGAACAGAAATATTGTTGCTTTGTGTTCAGCTCGGTTAGGTCTTTCTGCAATTACGATCTTTTTTGATCCACAGACTTAGAATTGTTTTAGATAAATTCCGCCTGAGAACAGAGATTTGAGTTCCAAACATTTGCCTTCAAAATAATTAGGCTACTGGTTTCATTGACCCATCAAGCTGAGGTGTGGACAGCTGTGAACTTGAGGAGAGAGAAACTCAGTATGACAATCGTATGGCACCCTTAATGGGAACAGATCTGTTAATTAAGCCTGTGATGAGGCTGACACCTCAAGAGAAGGTGTTCCTACAATGTCATCAGTGATCACGTCTGCCATATTGAGACATAATCATCTGCTGGAGTGAACAGCTTTCTCTAGAAAGGAGATGGGAGTCTGATAACAGGAGCAATCATGAGTTTTTATGCAATAATTTTACAAAGTTTGCAATGGTTTAAAAATGCAGTGGTGTGGTTCATATGACACAGAAAGCCCTACTATGGTTTACTGGAACTGCACAAACATATGGGCTTCCAAGGAGGAGCTTGAATCTGGTTTGCTCCTTTCTGGTCCTTTTTGCTCCCAAGCCATGCTTACCTAAGCCAATGGCTGTTGAACATGCCATCCAAATCCTGTCTTGTGGGTTTGTCTAGAATTTCCCCATCAGCCTGAATAAATTTTAGAAACAATGCACGATCATATTTCTCAGTTGGCTTGACTAATATTTCAGCCATGCGCACAGTCCTTTCTTTTGTGCCCTAGGAAGTTCCACATTTATTTAACACAGATCTATTTTTCTATATTTGATTGTCATGCCACGTTCCATACAACCCAGATGTTGCACATTATGAAAGCCTTTTCAATTAATATGCAACATCTAGTGCAACATGCCTTCTACTTTGCACTGTCAGAGTGGTAGAAAATTAACATTTGTTCTGCCAACATAATGTCCAAATGCCAGTACTATAAGCTGACCTATTTTATATAGAATGCTTACACAATGGCAAGCAATTTAAACATAAAACTTAGGATACTGCACTTCAATGGGAATTTTGTAAACAGAAGGAGAAAGTCTAATTTTAGTAGATTTTTGTGCTTTACTGTTATTGTTCATCTTGAAAAGGGCATTTGGCAAGACAATTGCTTCAAAATGTATACAGATGTATGTATTAGAAACGTGTTCTGTGTCTGACAACACAATTTCATTTTACGAACAACAAACAAATGGGTCTCTTTCAAGATTTTCCCAGCTGACATGGGGGAAGAGGAAGTGATTGTGGCTACACAATGGCTCAAATCCAGAGAACAAGAGACTCAGCAGGAAACTGCATGCCTGCTGCTTTGATCATAGATCACCTTCACCCACGCCTAGCTGATGATCAGCACTGCCAACCCCAATCATCTCTTAGAGATAGGGGGAAAAGAGGATCTCAAATTCCCACATATCCTGGAAACTGACATGATTGGAAAAGAAACCATGCACCATTCTTCCATGTTGCCAGTAGGTAAATGGGAACGAATACTGTCACAAGGACCTGCCTACAAATCCTTATGATATGAATTTTGGTATCCTCTCTCTGCAGGTCAATATCAGTTTCATCACTGACCCAAGAGGTGTTTCATAACTCATTTAAAATCATCATCATCATAGAAAAACCTATGGATACACCCATCTTCCTATATACATAAACATGCAAGGCTATCATCCTGTGTCCACCACTGAAGGATCTGTCGTGCCGCATCACAATCTTGGATTTGTATGAGGTCAGGGTGGGGCAGGGGAGCAAAAGAGAAGGCAGGCTGCACAGCACCAGCAACCGTCAAAAGAGAGTGAGAAGGGAGGGACCCTGTCAGGGGAAGAGTGGTGGTTTAAAACAACAGCAGAAGTTTGAGCAAAGCAGGGGTGGAGGTAACTGAGAGGAAAATGGTGGTTTTTAACAACAGCAGAGCTTTGAGTAAAGTATACGGAGGGGCACAGAGGGAAACTGTGGCATTAAACAACAGCAGAAGTGAAAAGGGTGCTGAGTAGTTGCAAAGTGTGGGAGGAAAAAGGCACAGCAGGTCACGAGGGGGGGCTGGTGTGTGTGTAAAGGGGCTGCACAAAAGGAGAGGGCAGCAAGCACGGACATGAGGGCATGAGGGTGAAGGTGAAAGCAAAGGTGCAAAGCAGAATTACAGAAGAGAAGACCGAAACAGGGCCGTGAAGGGGAATAACGAGCTTAGTAGCTGCATGGGATGGAAAGGGAGTATCTGCTCACCTGGGACTCCGGGTGGGTGGCCGTTGCAGCATGGCACGGCAGTGGTGGGTTCAGGGAGGCTGCTATCTTCCAGAGAAAGGGATAGCTGGCACTGCCCAGTTCTGGCCAAGTCAGACACTCAAGAAAGGGTAGGCAGTGCCTGCTGCAATCTCAGCCCAGCCTATTTAAGGGATTGTCCAGGTGTCAGCTGCCCTCTTGGCCGATCGTCATGGGATTTTCCCATCTACCCAGTCTTTAGGGATCCACTGGGGTGGGGAGGGGGGAAGTGGGCACGTTGCCTATGGACCTTGCTGTGGTTAATTTGGTCGCCATATTCAGGGCTCCCTTTCTCCTGTAAGCAAATGGGCTGGCTTGTAGGTTTTCGCTTACCTCGTAGCAACCATCACAACTTGGGAAGATAAGGCATTGGGCTGCATCCTTAGTCACAAGGGTAGCCTGTTAGAGCGGTCCAGAAGGGGTGACTCTGTCCAGGAGTCTGCTAGGGGACCAATGGGCCCATAAAAGGTAAAGGTAGCCCTGCCTGTACGGGCCAGTCGTGTCCGACTCTAGGGTTGTGCACCCATCTCACTTAAGAGGCTGGGGGCCAGCGCTGTCCGCAGACACTTCCGGGTCACATGGCCAGCGTGATGAAGCTGCTCTGGCGAGCCGGCACCAGCGCAGCACACGGAAACGCCGTTTACCTTCCCGCTATAAAGCGGTACCTATTTATCTACTTGCACTTAGAAGTGCTTTCAAACTGCTAGGTGGGCAGGAACTGGGACCGAACGACGGGAGCTCACCCCGCCGCGGGGATTCGAACCACTGACCATGCGATCAGCAAGCCCTAGGTGCTGAGGTTTTACCCACAGCGCCACCCGCGTCCCTCTCACGGGTGTATGGTGTATGGGCCCATACACCTCTCCTAACAGTGGCCTGTGCAGGGCTGTGGCATCCAATCCATGTTGGAGGCTACTCCGCAGCAAAGGTTTGACCCCACTAGGTTCCCATCAGGTAGCAGACGGGATACATGCCCAATGCCTTAGCCAAACCTCCTCTTTCCTGTAATCAATAAAGTTGTGGCCTAATTCAACCCAATACCAGTCTCCTGTGTCATTCTTGTGGCCTTCCCTTCACCTGCCATGGCCGTTATGCGTCTGTGCCGGCAAAATTCCAGGCAGTTAGTAAGGGGAAAATGGCAGAGGGGTTGGTGATCAGGGGCAGGGGCACAGCCCCTAGTACCAGTGCTTTCTGGGGGTACTCAAGGGCAGAAGAAAAGCATTGGTTAAAAGCGTGACACTTACTGCAACAACTTTATCGTGAGCATCGGCACCTTATTTCTAGAAGAAAAGCACTGCCTAGTAGAAATAAAAGTCTAAAATCACTCTATATATGGTGCGTGCCAATAAGAGAGCTGGCTATTCTGTTTATTCAGTTTGCTATCTTGTTTCCTTTCCATATTAGTTTACAAACTTAAATAGATTTTCAATCACCTTCTACAGGACTTTCACTTGCTTGCGCTCACTTAGCAATGAGCAAGACATTTGATTAAAAATGCCCAGTTCTCTTACTTTTTGGTAACTTACACAATATAGGCTTTACTGGTCTTTATGAAACATGCTTTTTTTAAAAAACACACCCAATGGTACATGCCTCATTTATTTTATTCAGTTATCTTTGAGAGTCATGTACTATTTAGAGTGATGGCCTATGAATGACTTGACAGCAGTACGTGTTACTTTTTCTGAAATAGTGACATGACTCATCCCTCCCCCTCGACTGCCCTTTGGTTTCTCAAATACCTTTACCACCTGGACCAAATTATGTAAACTCTTTTAGGATAGGACAGAGCCCTGAGTCACCTTAACTTGACTTGAGAATCACACTGAGTCTGACCAAAACTATTTCCTCAGATGTAAAAATAAAGACGTTCCCCAGCTGCGTTACTCATACCTTGTTCTGTATGGACATTTGGACACACTTAAAACAATGAGTTGCGTAAATGGGTGCAGTTTCATTGAACTTTGAAGACAGTAAGTGGGGCAAAATGGTGACGATGGTAGAATTCAAGGCTCAGCATACAACAAAAAATAATCAAGAGATTATTCTGCAGGTAAATGTGAACCTATCACCAGAATTTTCTAATTTCAAAAGCAAATATATCAGCAGAAAAGCAAGTAGTCTTCATCCTTTCAAGGTCCTTTCAAGTTCAGAAAAGTTGTGCCTGCATAACTTCTCTACAGAGCCTAGGACTTGCCAATCAGAAGGTCGGCAGTTCGAATCCCCACGACGGGGTGAGCTCCCGTTGCTTGGTCCCTGCTCCTGCCAACCTAGCAGTTCGAAAGCACATCAAAGTGCAAGTAGATAAATAGGTACCGCTCCAGCGGGAAGGTAAACAGCATTTCCGTGGGCTGCTCTGGTTTACCAGAGGTGGCTTTGTCATGCTGGTCACATGACCCAGAAGCTGTACGCCGGCTCCCTCGGCCAATAAAGTGAGATGAGCACCGCCACCCCAGAGTCGGCCACGACTGGACCTAATGGTAAGGGGTCCCTTTACCTTATTTCAAGATACAGACATCCTGCTCTGTTTGCATCTCGTCATTATTTCTCTTTCTTTTATGAGAAAAGAAAAGTAATAGCACTGATGCAACTCATGCTGCACTAGAGTAGAAAGGAAGGGAGAGATCAGCTTCAAAACTTTTTAAGAAGAGGAGCAATGGCACCCTCTGCCCCAGCATAAATTACAGAACCTGCCTGATGCTGCAGATGAATGAGGTGATAATAAGCAGAGGCAGATTTAGGGGAGCGCAACCAGTTTCATTGCACTGGGAGCAGAGCTTTGGGGCGCCACAACTATGATGCAGTATGGAAGGCGAGGTGAGGGGCACCAAATTTTGACATAGCACAGGGCACTTGAGATGCCAAGGTCTGCCACTGTAATGAGTTATTCAAGTTCTACAGTTGTCAGAATAGAGGGGATCGGAAAATAACAAAAACAATCACGCAAAGGCTGGATATTTCTTTCCTTTTCTTTGATGGGGTTCCTACTTCATGCCAGCACTCCCCCCTGAAGTTCGGTGATGCTTACTCCCAGATAACTACAGTATGTACAGTATTTTAATCATGCTTCACGACTGATCAGGGACAGCAATGTCTAACATGCCAACCTTTGCTAGCTCAAGGTATGACTATGAACACCTTTGGGGGACGTGGCTAGACAAGTATCGTGACAAGATCCTACTCTACAAAATTTACCAGCACAGCATTTGTTGCCACCCATCTTAGGTGGAGGTGTGTCACCCACTTGTGAGGTGCAATCTATCAGCAGGATCAGTGATCTAAAGAACAGAACTAAAGATATGTTTACCATAGAAAAATTATCTCCTCCTTAGCCACTTGACCAGTCATGAGTTGTTGTTTTCTTAATCAAAACCTGCATAGGACACACTACTTTAAATGCTCTACCCTGGATGGAGTGGATGAGGTCAGACTAGTAATGAAAACATAGAACATAGCTGAATGTTTGCCTCTGGACAGATTCCAATACCAAACAAATTATTCAATGGCAGTATTGTCACTCTGCAGAAGTGAAGGATGGTAGAGGAAAATTATTCAATCATATAACCCAATAAAACAAAGAGAAGGTCAAAAAACATTTTGTCGATATTGCTGCATTTTCTTTTTTTTAAAGCACAACTGTCTCAAGGCCATAGAATGAAACAGCTTTGGCATCCATTTGTATAAATAAATATCTAAAGAGGGGGGAAATGTGTGTACTTAAACACATCTTTCTAGACAGGAAGAACTACCTTCTGAACTAGAACAGTCCACCTTTCAAAAAACAACATTGGCAAGGATGCCAGAGAAGTTATTTTCTAGGATAATAGTAATAATAATAATAATTTACTATTTATAGCCCGCCCATCTGGACACAAAAGCAAAGCAAAGCTTCTATGGATTATGCCAGTATTTTGACTTCCGAGGGTGTTCAAAAATTGAGGCATTTACTTCTGGGTTTTTGGCATTCGAGTTCTGAAACGTTTGACTACAGAGGCGTTCAAGAGCCAAGGTACCACTGTACTATGAAAGGCTTGTGGTGGAAGCCACTCACAGCACTGAGCTTGACCCCTGCTCACTTCTACAAACCCACTCAAGAGTTCCTGAATTTCCTGTGTGCAAAATATAATGCTGAATTAGTAGAACTGTAACTGTTACCCCATGGTGCCAACATTTTTTTAAAATGACTACTTGTTTTTAAGGAAAATGCTATAGCAATGAGTTACTACATCAAATCATACATTCCTTCTGTATTTTCAAGTTCTCATAATCATTTTAACTAAACTGTCCTAGCTGTCGCAAGAAATGAGATTTTAATCTGGGACAGCTGAGCTTTGATCAAAATAAGACCTTTATAATGAAAACGTTGGCTAGTAAAGGCTCCACTACTATTAAAAACTGGGCAAGTAGGGCAGCTCCATTAGCTTATACTTAGCATGTAATGGATATCTACTAAAAATACAGCCAAGCTGTTGTGTTAATGTTGTCTCCCACTAAATTGATTTTTAGAAGAAGAAAAAAATCTGCCAATATGCGACATAAATCAGAACCAATTCAGCATGATGTTGTGGGGAACACACATTTTATATCCACACAAGTTCCATGACCACCTTTCCCTGGCAGGCTTGAATCTTGCGGAGCATTTTTGCCGGATGGGGCCACTGGGGACAACTCAAAAAGGAACGGGACAAACTTGGCTCTGAAATTCAAGCCAGTGTTTGGATCCAGGAAAGCAGTTGTGTGTTGGAGAGGAGATGGGTTGTAGGAATAAACAAGAGAATGAAGAAAAGTATAAGCTGGCTGTAGGAAGCCAGATGACAGAAGCAAAGACTTTTGCTACACAAATGATCCCCCCCCCCCCCCGTTTTAAGAGCAGCTACATATATGAGTAAGAGCTAAAGGGTACTCCTTGATAGAAGAACAAGAACTGTAGGAAGGAAATCAGCATGGCTTCTCCAAAGATAAGTCCTGTCCCATTAATGTTTTAGAGTTCTTTGAGAATGACAAGCAGCGTGTAGATAGGGGTCAGCCAGTAGATAATGTGCATTTGGATTTGATGAAGTCCCTCACCAAAGATTCGCAAATAGGCAGATAGGACTTTTTCTTAAGTCCCCTTGTACATACAGAATAATTCCATGGACACTGCTCATGAAAATAGGATGGCTTTGTTCATTTCACATGCTACTTTCAAGCATGACTGCAGAACCTGTGGCCCTCCAGGTGACTAGGGTCCATCAGCCCTAGTCAGCATCACCAGTGGATTGCTATGATGGGAGCTGATCTACAGTGGGTAGTTATGATGACCACAGGTTCCCTAGTCCTGGTTTAAATCAATAGCACACAGCGATGCTGGGCCCCATCTGCACTATACATCTAAAGCATCGTTATTATTATTATTATTATTATTATTATTATTATTATTATTATTATTATTTCTATGCCACCCTTCATTAGAAGATCACAGGCTGGTTCACACTATAAAAGCACAAAAATACATACCATAATACAAACAAAACCAATACCCTCCCCCCAAATAGTTTAAAAGATCATATAGATTGTTTAACTAGCCAAAGGTAAGTGTTTTTGCCTGGCGCCTAAAGATGTCTGACAAATGTGCGAGGCGAGTCTCCTTAAGGAGATCATTCCACAAGTAGGGAAACACCAATTCTTGGTGGTTTAACTGTCAACCCCTCTTCCAAGGGAACTCTGGGAACTGTACCTCTCTGGGGGAAATAGGGGTCTCTCAACGACTCTCAGCCCCCTTAGCAAACTACAGTTTCCATGATGCTTTGGAAGAAGTGATTACTGTTTCAAGTGGCATGACATTACTTTAAATTTACAGTGAATATGGTGCCTTAGTTATAGTTTCTCTCTTTTTGTCCAATAGATCCAGCTATTCACTTTATTGATGTTTGCCCTAAGTGGTGTACTACAACAAATGAAACTCTGGTATGTAGGGAAACATTTTCAAATGAACACAGCAGACACAAGAATCAAGCGACAAAGAAGCATATACAAATAACTTAAAACAAGGCAGTGTGGCACAGTAAATGTAAAATTCTTTCTTTGCCGTCATTGATGCCATGTTATAAAAGACTGAGAATGTGAAGGATTTGACAGCTTGCACCCACTAGTAAGCTGAAGGTTAAATGTTAGAAAAACACGGCTTTCACAACTAAGTGCTTTCCTGAATATTAGAATTACCAAATCAGTAATGCTGACAGGAAGCGTCTTTTGCCATGCAATTAATCAGATGTAAACATTGCATGTCCAAAGGGAAATTTTATAATTAGACATTACAACTGGGACTTGAAACATGCCCCTTTCCAGGATCATCCATTCTTTCTGCCCTCCACCCCACCATAATTTTCAGTTTCCCTCCATGCCCCAAACAGACACTACTGTAGTTCTGTGCAAGTTCAGTTTTCACTGGGTTGCTTTAGGGAAATCCTTTGGGGGCTCCCCGCTAACATTTTGTGTTCTTTTTGTACTACATACATTTGGGTTCTCTGATGCTGCTAATACCTCTCCTCTTGCATGTGGATGGCACCATGTTGGCTACATAAGAATTGGCACTCAGGAGGGTGAATATGCTATTGGTAAATATGGTGTGAAGTAGGGGTGGCTCCCTCTACTCACCCACTCAGATGCTGTTGGACTCCCCAAGTCAGAAAGGCTTGATGGAAGCTGTAGATCAGCAAGGGGGGGAGTGGGAATAGGTTAGCCACCCTGATATAAGGTTTAAACATGGTGCAGGTATACAATTTAAAAGAAAAGTGCTAATTATTAAGTGCACCTCATAAAATACTGCTTGCAACACATGGCAGTGAAAATTATATCCTGACTGTCAGCCAATTCATTAGCATGTATTTTTATTGGTACTTAGGCACAAATGCAGATACATTGAGAACTGTTAGTTAAAAGGACTTTAAAAATAGACCAAACCCCAGCTCCCTATTGATCTGCCTCACTGCTGTGAACTGAAGATTGCAGCCCAATAAATATTAAATGATTATCTTGTTATATTTACAAATTCCAGGGGGAAAGGTTCATGGAGGACTCCATCAACAAATATATAGCTAATTTGTATGGTTCCTTTTACAAAATTCATCCAGTGCAATGTGAGCAAGAAAGTCAATATCTGTTTCAGCAATACCACACACCTAATGCTTACAACGTTATCGGTCTTGCAGTAGTATAATAGTTGTAGCCAACTAAGTTGTGCACAGAAAAGATGCACTGATGTTAATGGGCATGACTAACTTAGGTTCATTAATTTCAGTGGGCCTACTCTGAATACAACTTAGACAGCCAGTTCTTGACCAATAAAAAAAAAAGCACCCCAGTCACAAAGCTCAAAGCAGTCTGACAACAAGGAGAAGCTCACACGCTAACCCATTATAACGTGGGGGGGGGGGCAGGTTGCAAGGGGAGAAAGTTGACCAAAATCACCACCAACTTACTTTAAAGGATAAAGAAGAAATATGCATCTTGCTTGTCAATGTTCTCTTTGCTTAAAGAATACATTAGAAATTAGGTTGACATCTTGGCTTGACTTCTTTAGCATTGCTTATTGCTGGGTGTAAGTAGGACCAGAATAATAGTTATAATTGGACAGTTAATCACAGCAAAGACTTCCAGGGTTGTGGTTTGTTTTTTTTACGATAACACACTGAAATGACACATTCAGAAATCCAGCAGAGAAAAGAGGAAAGTGGTGTCTGATTTCAACAGATGTTCCTGATCAAGGATGGTGAAGAAATCAAGATTAGTGACATCCTGCAGAAACAAACATAACAGCGCCCTGTCTGAATGCTATGATCATTCATGTCATTAGAGGAGTGCTAAAAGCATAGCAGGGAGGAATAAACATTCCAGCCATTAATTAAACACCTAAGCCATCAGTGACAAAAATCATCCCCTGAGCAAAACTTTCAGCCATTTCTAAAGTATAATGAGAGACCTAAACAGCTGGAATAAAACTACAATAGCCTTCCTGCTCTTTGGATGTCAGTGATGAAAGGAACCATCTACAAATGGCCCCATAATGCTACAAGCCTCACTCTGCAATGCATAGCATTCATAGAATAGTAGAGTTGGGAGGGACCTGTGAGGGTTCTCTAGTCTATCCCCCTGCAATGGGGGAAGTGCAAATGAAAACATCCATAACAGATGGCCATCTAACCTCAGCTTGAAAACCTCCAATGAAGGAGAGTCCACAACCTCCTAAGGGAGTCTGTTCCATGTGCAGGTAACGCTCCGCTTTGTGAAGGCAAACCTCGCACCAGACATGCAACAGTATGTCAAGGAGCGCCGCACCTGCTTTCCCTGACCTTTTGCCTTCTTGGCTAGAAAACAGGGTTTTTTCCCTGACCGTTTGTCCTCTCACAAATTGTTCGCTAGACATAACGCTTGGCTAGAGCATGACCGGGGACACAGATGTAATCAAGTATTGGGGTGATTTCACTACTGTTTCCAATTGTTGACTTCTGCTAATAAAAGGAGCCTCCACAGAGCTAGCCGGCGGCTTGCTTGGAGCATGCTTGCCAGTGTGCTTCTGCACAGCTCACCTGCATCCAACCTCCCGTCGTCTCAGTTATTCCTACAGTTCCATTGTCAAATAGCTAGACTATCCCTGGCTCCTTTATTCTATCCCAACCATCAACACGGATGTCTGTTGCTGCAGCAGATTGTAATGATCATAACTTATCATCTTCCCTGATGCACAGGTTTCCACAGGCTGCTGCAAAAATAGCAGACAGCAATCATACCAGCCTGATGCATTGAAAATAGCTCTGAGTAGCCTTGAACTATAGAAGGTGGGAAATGACAGGCAAATAATATTTATGATCTCAAAGGATGCTGCCATGATTTTGGGGGAAGAAACCCTTACTTCTCTTTTCGGGGTAGCCTATGTGATACCAGAAGTGCAACAGTTAGATGAACAAAGTAATTTATCATTTGTTATATTTAATAAAACAAAGTTGTCATTTGCTATATTTTTACCCTGCCCTTTCTTCCCGAAGAACCTAGAGCGGCATACACATAATCAAAACATTTAATCAAATCAAAGCATTGAAAGCAGCCACATCTGCATTTGTACATGATCCGATACTCCGGAAACCTGAAGGTCCAAGAGTGTGCCTACAACAGCCTTTATGTGTAAGCTCTGTAAAAATAGTACCATTAAGTGTGGATGGACACCTATAAAACATTTTATATGTTACCTTTCCTTTAGAAAAGGTCAAGGCAGCTGGCCACATTAAAACAAAATAACTAAAAGCAGCAGATAGTCAGCCACATAAACCTATGCATCCAGCAGTAAAAACAACCCAATACAGCAGGCATAGTCAAACTCCGGCCCTCCAGATGTTTGGGAGTACAATTCCCATCATCCCTGTTAGCTACGGATGATAGGAATTGTAGTCCCAAACATCTGGAGGACTGGAGTTTGCCTATGCCTGCAATACAGAGTCGCTTAAAAATGATTCATGGCCCAAAAGTGATCTGAAGCAGGAAAGTTTTAAGTCACTTGGCAGAAGGCCATTAAGGGAGTATGAATGCATGCAGGTTGGGAGGGTCTGTGATCCCAGTGGGGATATTTCTTATTTACTCAGAGTTGATCCTATATATTTTTTTGCACAAAGTTAATAATAATAATATTTTTTTATTTATACCCTGCCCTCCCCAGCCAGGGCCGGGCTCAGGGTGGCTAACACCAAATATAAATTACAATAAAACATAATAGGAAAACAAACAAAAACCAGTTAATTAAAATATGGCTTAAAATACAGCTTAAAATGCTGCCTCATTTCAGTAGTAGCCCATAAATCAAGACCATAAAGGGAGGAAACATCAGATATCCACCCAAGTCAACTATCCATACTGATCCTATGTGGGCCAGCAAAAAAAAGGGGGGGGATTTATATACCAAATTCCATATAAGGGGTCAGAGTGAGTCTAGGCCGAAGGCCAGGCAGAACACCTCCATCTTGCAGGTCCTGCGGAAAGATGTCAAATCTTGTGACAGAGCGTTCCACCAAGTCGGGGCGAGTGCTGAAAAGGCCTTGGCCCTAGTTGAGACCAATCTAAGCTCCTTGAGGCTCGGGACCTCCAAAGTGTTGTTATTTATGGACCTTGAAATCCTCTGCAGGGTGTACCAGGAGAGGCAGTCCCGTAGGTACGAGGGTCCTAGGCCGCATAGGGCTTTAAAGGTCAAAACCTTACGGGGGGGGGGGTGTAGGATGCACTGTTTATAGATTTTGATTCTATTTTGCTTGTAGGGAGGTTATGCAATATCATTTCAAGCAACTGTTCTCCCATGCTTCCCAGTGCATTTTCCTGTCAGCTTCAGCAAAATGTCCGGCTTTTCAAAAAGTGGGATTATTTCACAAGAGTATCAAATCTTCTTTAAATGCAGAACCTGAGTTTTCTGCTTTGTGGTTGAAGTTCCTGTTTACCCAGGCCTTTTCAGTCGAAGTGGGAAATGTTTGTCTTGAACAGCAATTTGTACTTCTTTGTTTTTAAAGACTGCTACTTTATGAATATTTTAGTTTTGTATTTGCTTTATTCACTGGTGTAATTCTGCTGTTTCTCCTTTGCTATACATCCCCTTGGGCTCTGATGGGTGACTCATAAATACAGTTAACTATGATGATGAAGAAGAAGTCTTATTTAAATTATAGCATAATTCTGTACACATTTATTTGGAAGGAAATCCCACTGAATTCAATGGAACTTACTCTCAGGTAAGTGTAAGCAGCTTTAAGAGAACACCAATTGTGAATTGTGTTAGCCTTTTCAATAAACTTACATTTTTCTTTTAATCGGGCTCTAAGATTTAGTCAAATCTTCTGAAAGTTAAATTAGGCAATGTCTTCCTTGAATCACAGGGCAAATCCTATAATTGCTAAAATATGAATACATCTATTTAGAAAAGACCCTCCCCTTCTGACTAAGCTGATCTATGTACAAAGCTACAATTTATATCTTGCCCCAGGGAGCCTACTGAATTTGTTCTGCTTATTTTCCATAAGTTATTTTAAGATATAAGCAACATTATTCCAGCACCATCAAACAATGCTTCTAAAACTGCACCACATAATTTATCTCGCTGCCCTTTGACATGCTATCATTGTTTATTTTGGAATGTGAATATTAGGTGCGCACACACCTTGTATATAATTTAGAACAGTTGGATGATTCAACATAGCCAATATAATATTCCTCCCCAGCCCTAACATGCATGTAAAAACAAAAAACAAAGAGGAAGTTAGGATTATTCAGACTGGATCTTTTCATTTCCACCCTCTCTGTACACTGGAGTTACTATGTAGCAAAACAATTCATAACATCCAATGCAACTTATTTCAGCAAAATAAATAGGAAAAGCTTTACTTTAGGCATTATCACCGAAAGAGGAAAGGCAGGTTGAGCAGGGCTGAGAGGTGCACATTATTTATTTATTAAATTTGGGCAAAAACTGCTTGGACTGGGGTGGGAAGGGAAGGGGAATCAACTCTGAGATACTTCTCTGCTCTTCCTCCTTGCCTATGGTGGCTTTTCTTGCAAAAAAATGAAATTAAAAAGGGAGGGAGCCTGGAATTTGCTGTGTGTTTTTCTGCATGTAACAGTAGTTTGGCTGTAACATGTTCTGGGTGAAATGACTGTTCTTTAGGGCTCATCACTTAAAATCATATCCCTGTGTTGCATGAGCTGTCTCCTAAGCTTTAAGGCTCAGGTGTCTCCATAAACAGCTTCTTCTATTTTGCTTCCCTCTTTCTGTCACCTTTTTGTCAAGCCAGTTTGCATTTTGCTAGCTTTTGTGGCACACTTCCAAAAACTGCACTGCCAACTGTGTTACTGTAGAGCCAGAGGCACCATTGGAAGGGGGTTGGGGAGAGCTGTGGCCTAATTCTCACTGAGCCTTCTCCTGCCACGTCTGCCTGCTCCTCCAAAATGTCTTACTCCTGATGTCTAGAGCCCATGCAGTGCTTGTTGCCATCATTAACACAGCCGCTTTTGTATGGAGCAGCATTCATTCATGTGACACTGCCCGCCCCCCTGCTCGCATGCTGTCTAAAGGAGTACAACCCAGATCCAGATCTGGCACCTTAACGAGAACTAGGACTGCATTTCCAAGCATGCGTGATTATTCCCAGAGGAGCACTTAGACCTCCGTATATGATGAGGTATAAAAAACAGCCGTGCTGAATGCTCTCAAAATGAGCTGCTGCTCTGCAATTTAATCTTGAATATACCCAAGAGCAGGCCCTTGAGCCTAGCCCTCTGCAATCGTTGATATGTCTTTGCTCTCCTCCCACACTGAAACCATAAAAAAGAAGCCAGAACTGCTGAGTCTGCTGACTGCCGCAATGAAGAGCTTGCAAACTCCGCAGAGAGACTGTACCTTCTTCACAGCTGCCACACAGACACCTTCCTTCCAGTATAGCAGGGGTGGCCAACTCCCAAGAGACTGCAATCCACTCACAGAGTTAAAGACTGGCAGTGATCTACCCCCTTTTTGGGGGGTGCAGGGCAAAAATGTTGAGCTTTATTTAGGGGAGCCAAGCTTATTGAGATTCTTTGGAGAGAGCCAGTGATCTACCAGTGATGTCCAGTGATCTACCGTTTACAATAGAATGCAATATCATTACTCACTACACTGATCTGGCTCTGTTCCCTAAATACATTGTATTGGGGGGGGGTAGGGAAAGCAGCAAGACGGTGAGTAACAGCCCTGCTACTGACCTGCTCAGTTTAATGTTTGTATAGATCTTACATGCAATGGGCTGTTTCTGCAGGAGCAGAAACACTGGAACATATTGTTTAGTGCACAGAAAGAGATATAGGTGCTTTCAAGTTGTATGTTCATATACAGTCGTATCTTGGAATTCAAATGGCTTATTTGCCGAACGTTTTGGCTCATGGACGATCAAACACCGGAAGTGATTGTTCCGGTTTTTGAACATTTTTTGGAAGCCAAACGTCCAGTGGAGCTTCCTGCAGCCAATCGGAAGCCACGTCTTGGAAGTTGAACATTTTGGAAGTCGAATGGACTTCTGGAATGGATTCCGTTAGACTTCCAAGGTATATCTGTATTAAGCTGAATACCTAGAGGTGCTCTGTCCTGACCACAAGGGGCCCAATGGATAGCCAATGTGGCAGGTCAGGTGGATGACAGGGTGAGCTGGAGTTGCAGGACCTTGGACAGCAGCAATGAGAGGACTAGAGAGGAACAGGAATGAGGGAACATGCAGTTAAAAAGAAATAACTTGGGGGATTTGTGGGCAGTGGGAAAGATGTGAGGTTGTGATTATTTGGCCCCAATCCTAGCATGGGTATGCAGTATTTTTTTAAAAAAGGTCTGATAAGAGACAGACATTACAAAGGCAAACTTCATTGGTGTTGTGAGAGGAGTACGTGAGTCCATATGAATAGTCGTGCAACTGACTCATAGGATATCATCCACCTTTTCTAACAGCATGAGTCTATCTAATTATAGCTGTGAAGCCAGCAGAAACAACCTGTCAGGTGGTTCTGGCTATCTGTGACTAGGTGCAAAATGCACTCTAGTAATGGATGCCCAATGGGGCCACAAGAAAAAGACTGCCTTGCTAAGCACACTTACTTGAAAGGAAGGCTGGCTGAAACTAATGGGCCTTTTCAGTAGCAATCTATGGGTAAAAGCTATCAGAGTCTCCACATGTTTAGCCTTGGGGCATTGGTTATTGGTTACTACTACCTGAACAAGGGAACCTACCTACTGATCAGCAGTAGCTTCAAAATGGACAAAACAAAGTACACTAGCACACAAAGCATCATGGAATTTCGACACACGAGATACAGTGATTGCTACCAAGTTAGCTGGCTGTGTGCAGCCTGTGTAGGCTAGAAAAAATTATTAGTCACACAAAGGCCTATTAAGCCATGATAGCTAATAGAACATCCTTCTTCGTCCTGAATATCAGGTGCTAACAAGGAGAAAAGGGAAGCAGGGTTGCTTTCACCCCCTGCCTGGTACCTAGTTAGCCACTATTGGAAGCAAAGGAACAAAACCTCACTTATGTCAATCACATATTAAAAGGAAAAAACTGAACAGGGACACTGTCAGACAACTAAATCATTGACTGCATTGCCAAGTCTTCAACTACCCACGACACAGCTACTTATATCCATAAGTAAGCAGGAGTAGCTGGAGGTCTTAAATTTTGTTACTTCTACTTACACTGTTGATATATGGGGACTATACATTATTTGTTGGTACAGTCACACGCATGCACAGAAGCGGCGAATGGCGACCCGCGCAGATGCAGGTTGTGTTCTGTTCAGGTTGTGAATGGGCCTCCGGAACGGATCCCGTTCGCAACCAGAGGTACCACTGCATTGATGAATGTTATTTTATTACAAAAATATTAAAAACATATTGGGCTGGGAAGGAACATAGGAAACCGCCTTATACAGTCAGACTATTAGTCCAGCTAGCGATGCAGTGCCTTCAGCATGGAAATAATAATTTATTATTTATACCCTGCACATCTGGCTGGGTTTCCCCAGCCACTCTGGGTGGCTCCCAACCGAATATTAAAAATACAATAAAACAAAAAAAAATACAATAAAACAAAACTAGGCTATTTATGTATGCAATGTCAGCAGCAAGGGTTATAGTGGCAAAACACTGGAAAGATAAAAATACACCCACTAAAGAGGAATGGGTAGTCAAATTGTGCGAGTACTTGGAGCTTGCAAAGCTGACAGATGCAATAAGAGATAAACCTAAAAAAATGGTGAAAGAAGAATGGGAATGTTTAAATAATTATTTAGGGGACAAGGGCTCAGCAAGAAAGATCTGGCTATGTTTAGAATGTTACCGCATAGAGAAATGTTCCCTGATACCCAGATGAGGGATTCCTTTGGAATGCAGATAGAGATAATTGATAAGAATAATGATCTGTTGTGAGCTTGACGGAAGTGTACAATAGATGAGCTTTCCTGCTTTGGCTCATCTTCCTTTTCCTTTTTCTTTTTTTCCTATTTTTCTTTTTTCTTTTCTTTTATCTTTCCTATAGTTGCTTATGTTCTGTGTCATGTACTTCGATATTTTTTGTAGTTTTCTGTAGGTTTTTTTTCATTACTATTAAGGAATTTTCCTTTGTAATTTTGGTTGTCTATATTTACATGTACCTGTTTAAAGCAAAATAAAAGTTTTTTAAAAATTAAAAAAATAAAAATAAAAATACAATAAAACACCAAACATTAAAAACTTCCCTAAACAGGGCTGCCTTCAGATGTCTTCTAAGTCAGATAGTTGTTTAGTTCCTTGACATCTGATGGGAGGGCGTTCCACAGGGTAGGTGCCACTATCAAGAAGGCCCTCTGCCTGGTTCCCTGTAACTTTACTTCTCGCAGTGAGGGAACAACCAGAAGGCCCTCAGAGGTGGATCTCAGTGTCCGGGCTAAACAATGGGGGTGACGACGTGCCTTCAGATATACTGGGCCAAGGCTGTTTCGGCAACCTGTACCCCCCAGATGTTGCTAGGCTATAACTCCCATGATCCCTGGCAATTATCCATTCTGTGTGGGGATGATGGGAGTTGGAGTCCAACACCTTCTGGAGGGCCACAGGTTTCCCATACCTGGTCTACAGTGTCTGCCAGCTGACCTCCAACATTTGAGGCAGAGGCTCCAGTATTTTGGGGATTCCTAGTCCTAACTGGAGATGCTGGGGATTGAACCTGGGAACTTCTGAATGCAAAACAGACACTCTACCACTGAGCTATGGCCCCTCCACCAAGGATTCTGGATGAGATAGAAAGGTGGATGCTGGTTTGGAAGGTCTGATCCACCAAAGATCTGCTGTTCTTATGATCTCAAGACAAGTGATAAGCCTATAGGTACAATCTCATATGCATTCCCAACCCTTCTTCTGGTGCAATATGAAGAAGCCCATGGCCAGCATAATTTCGAATTGTATTTTGAATTGCAGTGTAAGCTCTTGCAGAGCAAGTAGACAGAGTATATGATTTAAATAAATAGGATATGTAGCAGTGCCAAACTGGTAAAAAAACCAACAACAGTCTGGCTTGCTAATTTTCTAGAAAGTTGTAAGTGGCATAAACCCCACCAGTGTCTGTTATCTCATCATTTTCTTTTTTAATTGCTTAAAATTTTCACACTTCTCTTTACACCATCAGTGTGGCTTTTCTGCTCACACAACTGCGATATTTTCAAGGCATGAAAATGGAATCTGTACCAAATAAGCAGAATCTTGGAATCTGTACTAAACAAGAAGAATCTTGGCAAGATTACTACTAAATTAGCACAGAGAGATGGTCAAAGGGTTTTGATTTGGGGTAGGTTTATTTTGTTTTGTAAGATTTCAGTTCACACATGCATATAAATTCTTTGTGAATGAAGCCCTGCTAAATATGTATTCTTGCGTGTGCATATGTGCATCTCTATATATGTGCATATGCATCTGCAATATATATATATATATATATATATATATATATATATATATCAAAAGAGGTTTAAAGACTGTCTCAAGGCAAAGCTAAAAAAATGTAGTATAAACACTGGCAACTGGGAAACACTGGCCTGTGAGCACTCCAGTTGGAGAACAGCCTTTACCAAATGTGTCATGGACTTTGAAGACACTTGAACTCAGGATGCAAGGGAGAAACATGCGAAGAGGAAGACACGCTTGGCAAATCCAACTGTGATCAACTCCCACCCAGAAACCAATGTTCCCACTGTGGAAGGACGTGTGGATCCAGAATTGGCCTCCACAGTCACTTACGTACTCATTGTTAAAACCATGTTCATGGAAGACAATCTTACTTGGCTATGAGTGATCGCCAAAGAAGCAGCAGCAGATACAGTGCAGTAAAGAGGAAGCAAGATTCACAGGCAGAACCAGGGTACATTCACTACCACCTTTGAATACTAATCTAGTCCCAGCTGAGTTGGCAGCCTGTATCTTTTGAATGCAGATAAAGATACACATGCCCATTCGAGAGCTACTAGCTGCAGTGTACAACTAGCTACTTATGTCATCTGAATCAGGGACATGTTGCTTTTGAACTCAAATAAACTTGCAAAGCAAAACACAATTTAGTGAACCAGTGCTTGTCAGAAGTTCTGTCAATGTGTAGAGAGGGAGTAGTAGACTGTACTTTCTGTCCTCACTGTGGCCACACATATTTGAGAGCTGGAATGGAAAACAGGTAGGCAGCCATTGGCCATGCTTGTGCAACAGAACTTTCCTGCCCCTTTTCCTCCCATGAACATCCCACACCCTCCCCAAAAGTGCTCTGGAGGGTTGGGGAAAACCCCAGAACAGATTTAGGGAGTTACAGGGGGAGAAGACGGGGTGGGGTGGGAATTCAGTTGTACAAATCCTCGCACTGGTGGATTGAGTGACTTAGTGCTAAACTGGAGCTGCCCTATTCTTCCATTACAACAGGGTTCCACTTTGTTTCTCCTGGGACTCAGCCAGACTGGTAAAGAAAAAGTGATTTATATGCATTGTATATGCGATATAACATTGTGCCTGCAGATGGCAATGTGGAGTCCCATTTTTCTCTACTTGTTTTCCCTGTTTAAATTTACAATGCTTTAAACTGACACGGTCCTTTGATGCGTCCAGATCCAGCCCTGGTTTGTTTTAAAGTGTTTCCCTTACCTTCTATGTGGTATACATTACTCTCTCCACCCAACCCTTGCTATTTGAGACCAAATTATTAGGTTTCTTCCATGTGAATGTGCGTATGTGTGTGTGTGTGTGTGTGTGTGTATATATATATATATATATATTGCACTAAAAACAGAAAGGAATTACTTTCACCTGTTTTCCAGAACAGTAGCTGCATTGGTCTGCATTGTTCATCTAAAAAACAAACACAAAAATTGGAGTCCATTATCTGTGAGAAACCCTACCAAATCCACTGTGGTTACTGCATAGAGCTTTCTAGCATGGGGGATTTTAGATCTGAATTGGCCATGGTGAAAATTGAAGCGGAGTAGTCCTTATTTCAGATTAGTTAATCCAATGCCTCCCTTGTCCTCCAGCGTAGCTGTAAGGAACAGATTAGAATCTTTTGATCTTGATCAACCACAGTTTAGTATGTCACCTAAACTGTGGTTTACCTTAACTATATTTTGATAAGCCGGTTGCTTAAAACAATGGTTTGAAATTGGCATGCTTCACCAGCCATTGTTAGGGCTTAGCAGAATTTGTGAGGGTTTGAGACAACACAGCAGGCTATCGGTTAATCTGCCACAGAATTGAAACTGTGCAAGCTCCTTCTTGCGGGAGCACTGGAGGAGAGTCTGAGACTTGCCTAGACAATGGTTTAGCATTATGCCTTAAGCAGTCTAGGCTCGTCTCCATATTGAACACTGTTTTTGCAGAGCTCCCTATATTACACAGTTGCATACATCTGTAGGCTCTATTTCAACCAGGAAATGAAGGCATCCAAGCTCAGGGGCAGAGTGTGCTGCCATGATCCTGCACACATTCAGTACATATAGATTCATTTCTGAAAAGGACTGTGGTATGACAGAGCGGAAAGAGTTGGTACTAATGAATAGCAAATTTAAGTTGTACAACATTAAAAAAAGGGAACACTATCATTTAAAGAAAAAAACATAAAGCTAGTAATGCAGTAGTATAAAACTACATTAAACTGAATAAAAATAAAATTCCAGGGAATTCATATGGTACTTAGAAAAAAGGAACCCAGTCTTAGAGACCAAGGAAAATCTGATCAGGTTTTCCAATACTATAACAGTCTGTGAAATACAAAATTCCAGAATGGTGCCTCTTATTATTTAGGGGTACATGCCCAATATTACTTGGGAAAGAGAATACTTAAGTGCTTTTAGTTTTCATTTCATAGTCCAGCTTTTCTCATGCAAAGAATATCCACTAATAGGACTAATAATTAATAAAACTGAATAGACATAGGAGAGGTGGTGAATTGAGGTCTGCAATGAAGACCACTTTCAAAGAATGCCTGTAAAGGAACTAACAGCTTTTGCTAACATATTGTTGACAACTAAGTACGCCCAAGTATGGAGTTCTTCTGATCCCCCCCAAATCTGATCTATATTACAACAACATTATTAACAACAGGCCACCTAGCAAAGAGAGAGACCAGACTCTGCAACAAACCCAGATGCTGTTAATAATGCTGTTACAGGATCAAGTAACATAATTTGCAACAGTTATCGGCCCATCTTTTAATATGTTATTACCTGCCAGCAAAGCTTTTCTGCTTCCTATATAGGACAAACAGATAAGTTTCTATGCAAAAGAATATATAGACACAAATCTGACATCATAGAGGGGAAACACTTAGAAATCAGTTCTGGAAAATTTTAATTACCCAAGACATTCCACTGCTGACCTGAGAGTGGCCATTCATCTATCAATTTTTAGGCTTCAACAGAGACAATGTCCCACTATGTGTGTTAACATAATCAACCTGATATTGTTAAGTTAAATATCTTAAAATACTTTTGTTGTGAATGGTAACTTTGCCTATCTTAAACTATATATAGAATGTTTACCATTTTTTCCTGTTTACTATTTTTTCTCTATACCAATGTATGGGATTAACATGTATGCATATATGTGCCAGCTGAAGACAAGACTTCATGCATATGATGCCCTAATCCACAAAAGTTTATGCCACAAGACTCTTTGTTATCATTACTGCTACATACTAAGCTTTCTAGAAGCTGGATTCTGGTTACTTAAGGAAACAACTTCACCCATACTAGCCTGAGATTTGCATCAGAATTCCTCTGTAAGTTCCTCTATATGAAGAATATTTCGTTGGTGGGCACTCATAATAGGGTGTTCTCAGTGATTGTCCCACATCAGTTACACAGCCACCTCAGCCTGTGGCAGCATGGTTTAAAGTCAGCACAAAAGGAATGAAGACTACAACTGAAAAATGCTTACGATATAACTGGGCCCTAGGTTTGTATGCTTTAAAAGCCCAAAATGTCCCTAGTTACAGTACTGTCCTGGGCTTGTTTACTTAGACCCAGTGAGTTCAGTGGAGCTTACTCCCAAGCAAGGGTGCAGAGGTTACCCACTAATCAGGCATTAGCTCCATAGAATTCAGTGGGGCTGACATCTGAGCAGAACACCTATAGCAGGGACGGCCAACTTCTAAGAGATTGTGATCTACTCACACAATTACTGGCAGTGATCTCCCCCTTTGGGGGGGGGGGTCAGGTCAAAAGTTGTTGAGCTTTTCTTAGGGAGGAAAGCCCTCCCCTTTTAAGGAGGAAAATCCCATGGGTGGGTGTCAGGGCGAAGGAATGGGAAAAAAGGCGCTCACAAGGAGATCGCTAATGAAACAGTCAGCATCACAGCGAGAGCTTCGTCTTCCGGTATCACGATCTAGAGGGCGGGGCGAGGGGGCAGGGCCGGATGGAGGAGCCAGTGATTGACTATGATCTACCAAAACCTCCCTGAGATTGACCAGTAGATCAAGATCGACCTGTTGGACATCCCTGACCTATAGGATTGCCCTGCCAATAAAACCAAAGAGGCTGCTCCGATAGTGACTTCTATGGATGATTGAAATCTGCTTATTCAAATAACTGTCCTGTACATATGTAAATGATTCAAGAATATATTAACTTTTGTTCCAGATTTTGACCGGTTTTCTCATATATATATATATATATATATATATATATATATATATATATATTCTTATGTTGTGTGTATGCTGGGGTGGGAAGGAAACAGCAGGAAGCAGAGTCAATGAGTATCCTAGAGGATACATCTGAGATGTTATATTTCAGTATATAAAAAAATTGTTCAGTAGCACCTCAAGAGACTAACTAAGAAGTGTGCATGCACACGAAAGCTTATACCAAGAACTAATTTAGTTGGTCTCTCAGGTGCTACTGGACAATTTTTTTAATTTTTTAAATATATTTCGACTGCGTCAGAGCAACACGGCTACCTACCTGAATATTTCAGTATATGATAAATGCAAATTTATTCATTTTCTGCAAGTGGCTGTTGTTGTTGGGGTGATAGCGGATTATGTAGAATGCAAAAACTGCTACTGTACTACAAGCTTATGAATAAGGTTTACCAAGAAAGAACAACTTTAGTTCCTTGGGTGATCAAGCCAAGTATAGAAGTTAAATAAACATGGGCTTGAGGTGCTGCATCCTTCGTTCCAAATGATGAGAGCACTGCGCTGGAAGGAAGCAACTCTGAGAGAACTGTGGCAATGTAATCACAGACATTACTAGCAAAGCTGTCAAATTATAAGAGAAAAGCTTTAACGGCAATTCAGTAACCAGCTTAGATCCTTCACTTGTAGTATAATACACAGCATGCCTGGAATGAACATGATGTCGTAAGATGACAGAAGAGAAAATTCACATAATGAGATTTTGCATTTATAATCAGACAAAAATCCAAGATATGTAGAACATACATTAGGGCAGGATATGGTCCTTTGAATGTTATTCTCAATGCTCGTACCAGCAGCAACCGTCATCTGAAAAAGTGTGCAACAGAGAGTCCACTGAATTGAAAGGATTTGCTTTAAAAACAACACACACACATATAAATAATGTGACAGAAACATCAATGTATTTTCATTTCCACTCAACTGCGACAGTTAACCTTACTGCAAAGCGTGTCTTAAAATCTCACATTGCAAATTAAAAATTATTGTAGATTAGCATAGTAAGAACATATTGCTGATTGTAGAGCAAACAGGTTATTACAGTATTGATTGAAAAACGCCAGAAAACCATTACTTGTATGCAATATGCTTATAGTTTAGTTCTGATGACTTTAGAGTAAACAGGAATGTGGGGTTTACTGTTCAAGGTCATGATCCCGCAGAGGAGTTCTCCTGCACAAGGCCAACTGCAACAAATGGGAGTTGTGCAAGAACACCACAAAGTCATTATGTCGGTCCCATTCATTTTTAACAGGGCATGCACAAGAAAACATCTGCCTGGATTGTACCCCATATCCAGGGCCCTATCTGCACTATACATTTAAAGGGTCCTCAAACCACTTGAAGCAGTCATGACTTCCCCCAGAGAATCCTGGGAGCTTTAGATTGTTAGGGTCTCCTAACAAAGCTCAGCACCCTTATTTCCCTCACAGAGCTACAATTCACAGAGGTCTCTGGGAAGAGGAAGTGACTGATAAACTACTTTGAGAACTGTAGGTCTGTGAGGGGAAGAGAGCGCACCCTCAAAAAACTACAACTCCCCGAATTCTTTGGGCAGGAAGTCACAGCTGATTAAAGTGGTATGCTGCTGCTTTAAATGTACTGCATAGTACAGATGGGGCCCAAATCAATGTGTGTTGCTATCAACATTCAAGACTATTCTGCGCACAGTACTTGCTGACAACTCACGAACTTAAGAGCATTATGAATCTTGAAGTCACACAAACACATCATGCCAAAATTTGTTATGCAACCAAGTTTATTGGCTGAGCCAAGCCTTGCAGACGTTGAAATATATACAAATGATTTATATTTTTTTGCACTTTTTAGACATATTCATGAAAGGAATAAAATTTATAACACTATAATAATTATGCTTTCTCTACTTTACAAGATAAAATGCTTTTTTATTTGATGCAAACATTAAATTTTTATAACCTGGAACAAGTAGCTTTTGTCCACACATGTTTTAAAATGCTCTTTCTTTTTTATGTTACTGCTAAACTGTCTGACAGGAATTTACAATGCATTGGTGAAATTATTTCTTGCTGCATGCAAAGGTTTAGAAATTTAGATCACGATCCAAGGGACTCTGTACAAATCTTAATTCCACCTCACTCCCGAGAGTTTTAGTCTCATAAGGCACATTCAAACTGCCCTTTAAACTCACTTGAGTTCAAACAAAAGAGTCAGGATTTGGCACAATGAGTATTTACAAAAAAGTGGGGTGCGGGAATAGCACTATCAGCTCTTTCCTTTTCAAAATTCGCAAAACTGATTTTTCACGTTTAAAGAGAAACACTCAGGGGGAAAATGTTACCCTGTGTTTACAGTGTGTATGTGTGCTTCTGGAGAATGGCTATACAAACTGTGACAGGACACCTGAGGAAGTATTCAACAAAGTTTTAGAGTAGACCTACAAAGAAATTATTGGACCTAACTTTGTCACATTAATGAATTTCAGTGGGTCTACTCAGTTGCAAACCGCTCATAAGATTTAATCATTGAGCCACACATATCAAGCCTCCTCAGTGGAGGCTGCTCTAGAGTAAACCATTTTAGACTTCTAGCCCAAATGCCCTTTGACTAACAAGCTTAAAGTGTACAGATAACATGCAGGTCTAACAATATCAATATTCTTTTGTTGTTGTTGTTTTACCTTTTCAAAGTAAGAAATATAAGCTTTGTTCCAAAAATCTGCCTAAAAATAAACCCTATATACTCATCAATATTATAGATAGGGATGAAATGTGGGGTGGAGGAGGGGCAGAGAGCTAAATTCAATATTATTTAGGAATGGACACTATTAAGTTCAGTTTGCTGGGAAAGTGAAGCACAATGTCACCACTTTACAAACTAAGCTCACATTAAACATGCAGGAGAATTCTTAAAAACTGGAAAGTCACCGAAGTTTTATAAGAACCATTTAAAAAGCAGACGGTAAACTGCTTTCCCAAAACTGTATGTTCACAATGAAAATATGTCGTAATTGTAGCATGCCATGGCCCCATCTGCACAATTAAAGCAGTACCATACCACTTGTCATGGAAACTGCTGTTTCTTTAGGATGCTGAGAAGTTGCTAGAAGATTCCTATTCCTCTCTGCAATTCCCAGAGTGGTTTAGCAATAGATCCCTCTTCCCAGGGAATTGTAGCTGGGAGTGGGGGGGGGGGTAGAGATCTCCTAACAAGTCTCAGCATCCTTGATAAACTACAGTTCTGAAGATTCTTAGGGAGAAGCCATTATTGCTCAGAGTGGTCTGAAAGCACTTTAAATGTATACATCCATGTTTATAAAAGAGAGTGAGTATCTGTCACAGTAAACAGCAGCGGCCTTACCACGCTACGTGCAGAACAGCAGCCAGGATTCCAGATCTTGATCCTCTGTAGCCAGCCAGCCAGATCCATTGAACATACTCAGCTGCCATAGCACAAGCAATCATTTGCTCTACGTCAGCTAAAGCAGCCCTCTGGACTTGGCAAGTGGGACAGATGTGCCCAGCTCTGCTCAACTTGCCCTTCGACCCCCTTCCACTAAGCAGTGATTGTTGGCTACAGGGCTCTACAGGGCATACGAGCGGCTGTTACTTTGGACCCCCTCCCCTCCCCTGTCTAGGCACCAAAAAAGATGGCTGCCAATCTTTGGCTGAAGGCAGATGTTGCATCAGTGCTGAAGAAGTGAGGTCACAGAGCTAATGCCAAGGGGTTATTGTGCCCTCAGCAACTGCATCACACCTGATTCTATTATTCTTTGCATGAGAAAAATGGCAGAGTCATAACTTTCATTTTAACATTTCTAGAGATCCTTCCAAGAATACTGAAAATATCTCTTTTGTATATTCACTAGTGCATACATTTCATTCGTGTCACAATTTACTTTGAGGTCTGCCCCCCCAAGCAAATAAAGTAGGTCCTATCATTAATGATTTTGATAATACTGCATTAGTTTTACCCACTTATTAATGCCATTTTGTTCAGGATCCAACTAGTGCTTTAATTGATTCAGAAGGTTTATCCATGTCTAGGCCCTTACTCTCCATAGCAAAGTCCATTGGGTATGATTCAATGACTCTGTCTGTGTACAACACCACACACTGAGAGCATATTACTTCTCCCAAAGAACCCTGGTAACTGTAGTTTACTCCTCACAGAGCTACAATCTCCAGCACCCTTTTTAAAACTACAGTTCCCAAGATTTTTTTGGGGGGAGTCATGTGATAATAGGTGATTTAAATGAGTTTTAAATGTATGCCGTGCACACAGCCTCTGACCTAGAAGGCATCACAGCTGTACTTGTTGAAAACCAGAAAAGTAAACTACACATGTTATCAACCTTGACTTTGAATCCTTCAGATTCTTTTTCATGGCTTTTTAAACCAACAACAGCCAGAGAATGCTGAATCCAGATCAGGAACTTGGCACAAGAAGAAAAGACTTAATTTTTTGCCTCATGGCAGCCCCCCCCCCCTTCTCCAAGCTCCAATTTGCTTCAAATAGCAGCTTCAGGAAAGAGGATCATTTTCATCTACAGATCTCTGTATCGTGGTTCAGATCCAGACCAGGTCTTTCTGATCATTTAAAAAAAAGAAGGAAAAAAATTCCAAGCACAGAATTCAAAGACATGGTTAATTTTTCATCTAAAGGTAAAGGGACCCCTGACCATTAGGTCCAGTCGTGAACGACTCTGGGGTTGCGGCGCTCATCTCGCTTTATTGGCCGAGGGAGCCGGCGTACAGCTTCCGGGTCATGTGGCCAGCATGACTAAGCCGCTTCTGGTGAACCAGAGCAGCACACGGAAATGCCGTTTACCTTCCCACCGGAGCAGTACCTATTTATCTACTTGCACTCTGAGGTGCTTTCGAACTGCTAGGTTGGCAGGAGCAGGGACTGAGCAACAGGAGCTCACCCCAACACGGGGATTCGAACCACCAACCTTCTGATCGGCAAGCCCTAGGCTCTGTAGTTTAACCCACAGCGCCACCCGTGTCCCTAATTTTGCATCTAGTTTGAACCTACAGATCCTAGGGATGTATCTGATGCTCTCATATGCATTTGAGCATCATTTCTAATTCTTTGGCCTCTGTCTGTGATCCTAATAGCCTGATCCTGTTCATGTTTACTAGAAAATAATTCTTACTGGAGGTACTTCCATATTAGCGCGCTAAGGAGCACAAATTGAGTCTCTCTCTCTTTTTTAAAAAAGGTATGCAGATAGTTTCCCCAGTGAAAATTATATAGATGACATATTTCCAGAGCTCCTTTAACTAGAATAAAAAATAAGCATAGTACTTGAAGTTTCATTTTATATGTTCCTTGCACAATGCTCAGAATGACCCTTCATTTGGTGAATGAAGTGATTTATACGGCCCACTCTCTTCAGGTCCATCAAAGTTGCCTTTGTGACTGTCACCTTATCTATAACAGTCAGCTTGTTCTATGTAGACATTGATCTTTTGTTGTTAAGAGTACTGAATCAAACAGCCTGCTTTTATTTCTGTCGCCTTTTAAAAAGATAAACCACTGATTGATTTGGCTGTTGGCTTTGCCCCTATCATCCTTAGCCAGCCAATTTCGCCTTATAGCATCATTCTGAAACCATTTACCTGGGAAGCTTACCACCAAAACCAGTCAGAACACTGTCTAGTAGGCTGTTGTCAAGATTTCATGTTAGAGTCTTTCTACATGGGTCAATCAATGTGCTCCTTCCTCCAGGCTTCCTCAACCTCGACCCTCCAGATGTTTTGAGACTACAAGTCCCATCATCCCTGACCACTGGTCCTGCTAGCTAGGGATCATGGGAGTTGTAGGCCAAAAACATCTGGAGGGCCGAGGTTGAGGAAGCCTGTTTTAGGCATTCTGCCATCATATACATTTATGTGCGGTAATCATCTGCCCTCTGACTCCACAGTCCTCAACCATTTAAAGGTCTCCTACATCCTCAAAAGATTCCACCCTTTCTGCACCACATTCTTAGAACTACTTCTAAGAACCCCTGTCTGATTCCAAACCTCTTACTTAGTGCCCACAGATGCCGGTGTGCCTGCCAGTACTGTCTAAGGTGACTATGAAATGTCTCAGTCAATATCCCTTCAGAAATCCACAATACACAAGGTAATGTTTGTCCTTCTTGTTCAGTTCCTGTTTGCACTTCCTCAGCCTCTCCAACATTGAACGTGCCTGCTTAAGCATGCCCATATTTCATACCCATATGTCACCATTGGACACCCTCCTTCCTTTCCATTCCAAACAGAGGAGAGGTGCAAAGAGCTTATCTCAGAGAGTGAACACAGGAGTTGCTGATGAAGCAGCTAGACTGGTGACTGGGAGTGGCTGCCAAGATCATATAACACCGGTCCTGAAAGATCGTCATTGGCTTGCAGTACGTTTCCGAGCACAATTCAAAGTGTTGGTGCTGACCTTTAAAGCTCTAAATGGCCTCAGTCTAGTATACCTGAATGAGCATCTCCACCCCCATTGTGCAGCCTGGACACTGAGGTCCAGCGCCGAGGGCCTTCTGGTGGTTCCCTTGCTGCAAGGTTACAGGGAATCAGGCAGAGGGCCTTCTCAGTAGTGGTGCCTGCCCTGTGGAACACCCTCCCAGCAGATGTCAAGGCAATAAGCAACTATTTTACTTTTAAAAGACAACTGAATGCGGACCTCTTTAGGGAAGTTTTAAATGTTTGATGCTGTATTGTTGTTAATATTTGGTTGGAAGCCGCCCAGAGTGGCTAGGGAAACCCAGCCAGATGGGCAGGGTATAAATAATAAATTATTAGAATATTATTATGATGATCTTGATACTTTTTTTACCCGTCAATGGGGCAGCTGATGGGGGGAGGCATGCCTGCATCATCTTGCACTCTTCTTTCTCCTTCCCTCTTTCCTTCATCCTATCCCTCCCCCTTTCCAGTTTGGTGGTCCCTGTGTTATACTAGAACCCCACAGTAGCCACTTTGTGATTGGCACCGCCCAGCACTCTCTTAACATTCAAATGTGCCCAATGGCTTTAAAGTTGGTGACCCATATCTCATTCCCTTCAAATCACAGAATTGTAGAGTTGGAAGGGATCCCAAGGGTCATCTAGTCCAATCCCCTGCAATGCAGGAATAATTCCCTCTTCAGAACTCACCTTTTCCAAGAAGATTTGGGTAGAAACCCCAAGTTGCCCCACCCTACTGTAACTCTGCCAAAGCACATGCAGCTGAAAGAACTACACATACTTGCCCAGTTTAACCCGGCTTCTCCTTCGCTCCCCTTCCACCATTGCTTCTCCTATGCTAATCCTTATCTTATTCTCCAAAGATACTTATGAGACACACACAGTCCTTACAGCTTGGCTGCAACAGCTTCTTCCCCTCCTGCCGTTTCCCCTGGTGGTAGAAAACATGCATAAGGTAAAGGTAAAGGGACCCCTGACCGTTAGGTCCAGTCGTGGACGACTCTGGGGTTGTGACGCTCATCTCGCTTTATTGGCCGAGGGAGCCAATGTACAGTTTCCGGGTCATGTGGCCAGCATGACTAAGCCGCTTCTGGCGAACCAGAACAGCGCACGGAAACTCCGTTTAGCTTCCTGCCGGAGCGGTACCTATTTATCTACTTGCACTTTGACATGCTTTCGAAGTGCTAGGTTGGCAGGAGCTGGGACTGAGCAACGGGAGCTCACCCCGTCGCAGGGATTCAAACCGCCAACCTTCTGATCGGCAAGCCCTAGGCTCTGTGGTTTAGACCACAGCGCCACCCGCGTCCCAGAAAACATGCATAGAATACTGTAAAACAAGCAAATGCCTGCAAGCATCTTGCTTTGCACTGTATATTCTGATCACAAAAAGTTGAGTTTCCCAGTTTAACCCGGCTTATCCACATAAATATCCTCCCAGCTACTCTCTCCCATCTGATTTATCCTATGTCCCTATATGATTTCTTACAACAGAAACATGGAAAACTTTAGTGTCTGTCATCCCCATACTTTCAAAATCACAAGGCTTCGAATCAGTACTTAGTCAGAGGTAAGAACGTGATACAAGATTGATGCTTATGATTCAGAGGAAGACTTTTCTTGGAGACCTCCCAAGAAACTATCCACGCTTATGCCCACATAAAAACTGATCTACAAAAAGACTGACTGCATTAATTAGGCAATACTACATATATTTCCATATTGGGATGGGGGGGGGGCAAAACAGAGCTTGGCGTTCATAGCCATGAGTCTCTGACAAAAGCTGTCTTGAAAAGAATAAGAAAAACTGCAACTTTTAATAAAGTTGTGACAGATCATTCTGTCCTTTGAAGTGTTAGCTTTATGGCTATACAGAGAGGGGCTCATAAAATGATGGCAGAAAACATGTGGTAATTAACTTGACATGCACAAGGTCATATCCAACACTGCTGCTCAGCTAGTGTGGCAGACATCAACTTGCACATAGGAATTTTTCCTCTTCTGCTGCTTCCCATACACCTCAAAATCTGGAGGACCCTTCAGAGCCGATTTTGAATGAGTGTGGGGAAAGGAGAAGTCCAGTGGTGCAAGCTGGACTCCACAAATGTGGTATTAGATACAACCTACAGCCTCCCTTTCTCCCCCACTCCCCATTCAGTAAGTCATTTTTGTGGCATATCCCCAACAAGTATCTATCTATCGAACCATTTAGCGGAGATCAAACTCTGCATTCACCACTTGTAGGCAACAGACAGCTAGACTTAGCTTCTGCATTGTAGGATAGTAGCCCTGATGTAAAAATACTGAACCAATGTTTCTCTCCCATATAAGAAAAGGAAAAACAGAGCCGAACAAAAAGACTTTTGCTATAAGACAATGTCTAGTTCTGCAACTTTGACAGGCCGTAGCCCTATTCACAAATTACTTGTGTGTAGGGCATTTGCATTCTGAAGCAAATAATAACTTATAACGGTCATAGACTGAGGTATGCTTCAAAATTCACAATCACAAATTGTTAATTCTGTGTTGGATTGTCTTCCATTGACTAATAACCAGAATGCTGCTCCTAAAATAAAGTTATTTACCCATACAAAAATGGATTGAAATTTACAATAAGCTAAACAGTAATACATTCAAAATGAACAGCCCAAATACATGCTATATACATAGATATAGCTGGATATGCTTTCAATGCCATCATCAAAAACTTTCCTTTAATACATCCCTCAGAAATGCTGTGATTCAGGTACATAACATGTAGGTGGGGAGCTTTCTTCCCTTTTCCTTCTCGTCACAAAAGAAGGTTAGAAACAACAACAAAATGTCAAAACACTGGAATAACTCGCTACTCAAATGTCAACAACCAAGCAACACACAAAAAGGTGTCAAAGGAACAAATACGCAAGAACAAAAATTGATAAAATCTAAGCACGTATCAATACCACCTCCATCAACAGCTTCAAAAGTCAATGAGTGACAGCACCACTCATGCCTACCCACAACACAGAGCCATCCCTGTCTCTTCAGCGTAAGTCACCACAGCCTACCATCTCCCATTAACAGCCCCAAAGATTCCCTATCATAAGAACAGGGAGACTTAAGAATAGGAATGTTTCTAGCCTAGATCCACTTCTGGTTCATCTAGGTCTTCATTTCAGCCTTCCATATCCCTAACACCACGCCCTGATTCTTATACAGCAATGTTTCTTGACTCTGCCTGTATCATAAAACAAGTCAAGCTGTTGGTCCAGGCCCATGGCTATTGTTCTATCCTGTAATCCTGCATCTTCATACAGTCATACCTTGGCACTCGTACGTTTTGGCTCCCAAATGCCGCAAACCTGGAAGTGAGTGTTCTGGTTTGCAAACGTTCTTTGGAACTCAAACGTCCGGCGTGGCTTCAGTGGCTTCCAATCGAAAGGCATGCCTTGGTTTCTGAACATTTTGGAAGTTGAACAGACTTCCGGAACGGATTCCATTCGGCTTCCAAGGTATGACTATTTCAAATCACAAAGCCATTTTGTATTTCAACCACGTTTTGATGATGTATACAGACGCAAATTTATTTTGAACCTACATTGGAACTCGGTGTTTCTAGCAAATTCCCTGGAATTCAGGTAACTAAGGTGCAGGGCAATATCCCCCACTACATACAATAACATTGGATAAAAATCTCAAATGTCATACCCTTGTGGTTCCATGTGTGGACAAACAAGTAACATTTGATTAATGAAACATAGAGGCCTGTTAACTCTTTTGCTTAAACTCTTCTGCTACCAGATAGGCTTCTCTGTGATAGTTGGAGAAACGCCACTTGCCACCTGAGGGAGGTCCTATAATTTGGCACTATGCCTTGTGTGCTCTTGTCTTCTACTAGTTATAGATTTGGAACTCCTGTCTCCTACTGATTGTAAATGATCCTAAAAACCCCCACAAAACCCCCTCCCACTCACAAATAACAGCCCTCAAGCATCAAACATTTTGATGCCTATGAAGTATAACAACAATCCTTACTTACGAAAGGCATTTGTATTTGTCAAACATGAGGTTAGTTGAAAATAAGTTACAGAAGGGATTCATGCTATCAATCATGGTTACTTGTTTCTTGACAGCCGACACAATTTCCCCAGTATAATTTTGCATCTTGTTCCACAGATATTGCTGTGGAAGAAGGGGGAGGTGTGGGAGGGAAGGGAGCTAGGGAAGAAGAGTTTGGATTTGATATCCCACTTTATCACTACCCGAAGGAGTCTCAAAGTGGCTAACGTCCTCCTTTCCCTTCCTCCCCCACAACAAACACTCTGTGCGGTGAGTGAGGCTGAGAGACTTCAGAGAAGTGTTAATAGCCCAAGGTCACCCAGCAGCTGCATGTGGAGGAGCGGAGATGCGAACCCAGTTCCCCAGATTACGAGACTACCGCTCTTAACCACTACACCACACCACACCTTTAGGGAGAGGTGCAAAGAGAAATACAAGTTTAATATGGGGGAGAAAGAGGATGGGTCAGGTAAGAGAGTTCTGTCAACTTTAGCAGAAGCAGAGAGAGACAGCACAAAACATTTACAAGAGACCGTGATAGCCACCAACTTGGATGACTTTAAAAGAGAATTAGACATATTTGTGAAGGATTATCCATGGCTACTAGCCACAATTGCTATGCTCTATCTCCAACGGTGGAGGCATTTTGCCTTTGACTGCTGGTTGCTGGGACAGATGCAATTACATTTTGTCTCCACATGGAGGTTTCCCATGAGCATCTGGCTGGCTGCTGTGGAAACAGGGGCCCGGGTTAAAGGGGTCCTTGGCCTGATCGAGCAGGTCTTTTCTTACATTCTTACGTTCTTATCGTTCATGGAGAAAATAGCTTGATGTGGGGCTAGGACACAAACAACTTTGATTGAAGGACTGGGCAGAAAGCAGAAGACGTGAGGGAAAGGGAGACAAAGTAGAACGCTTACTAGATCTCAGGAACCTTTCTGATTCTAGGCTACATTTTCTCCCTCTGCTTAACCCCGAAGACTTGGCTTCTTTCTGTTTCATAAAAAACAGGAACTTCACCTTATCGCAGGTACTAGGCACCAAATGTTATCTGGAGGACTCTTCAAATTGGATAGAACAAGGAAGCAGTAAAAGTATGGAAGGTATGGCAGTGGAAGGAGCAGGAAACAAGAGGGAGGAAAGGGGGCAGAAGGCCTTGCAGGACCAGACCTGGGAGCAATTCTTTCAGATCCATTTCAGAGCCATCACAATGAAACTAGAAACATCATAACATGATGCGAGTGATCTTTACACAGGAAAGTATATTTGATCACTCACTAATGCGCTCTTTAAGCAGCTTAATTTGCTCTGGTTTAGCAATTTCTTAACAGAGGGACACCACCAGACTGTCGAACAACCCTACAAATGACTGGATTAATTTGTAAATATGGAGATCAGAAAGGAAAAATCAAAGAAAGGATAACCCCACCTGCTGGTTGCTGTGTTCACACACTGCCCATCTAATGAGCCAATGCATGGTATTCTGAGAAAAAGAAGGTTTCCTTCCACCAGCTGTTAGTTCAACTAGTGACACAGGAGCCACAGATGAGGCTTTCAGGGAATGATGCACAATTTCCCGATAAACACACACACACACACACACACACACACACACACACACACACACATTTGGAGAAGAAAGAAATGGATGCTGATTTTTCATTACTGCTGCTACATTATTGAGTTTGCAAAGGTGGCAGCAGCGGCAGCAAAGCTGCTGCTTTTATTTTATTATTTTTTTATCTCATAAAATTTATACAGTATACCACTTGATTGTATTTTTTATATTAAAAAAAACCCCTCAATGATTAAAAAGTTCAACACAGCCTTTGCTAATATGGTGCCTCCCAGATGTCTTGGACTACAACTCCCATCAGTGTCAACCATCACAGCCATGTTGGCTGGGCTTGATGGGAGCAGCAGTCCAAAGGAGATAACCAGGTAAGTGAAGGCCGGGTTAACTACAGCTATTGAGAACAGGCCAATGGGAGGCAGCAGCAGTGGCAGCTTCCTCTCCAAAATCAAAGTGTGGGAGAACATGCCAGTTCTTCTCTATCTGTCTCCTCATTGGTTTTTGGAAGTGAAAAAAGACTGATGATGGAAGGGAACCTCTCCCTGCTATCGCATCCTTAATTAAGGTGGTCAGGTGCAATGGAAGGAAGATATTCTGAAGCTTTAACACTTGGGTAGAAGAATGGAATTTCAATTGATATAACTTGCATGACATTCTTTTTTTTTAAAAAAGAGACCCCTTCCTTTTATCCAAGTATATATAAAGAAGTGTGGGTTTCCCCCCCTCTCTTGTACATTTCAAAAAAAAGGTATTAGGCTTTCTGGCGCTCGGCTTCAATGAATCATTGTCTTGGTAAATTAGAGTGTTCAAGGGGCTTTATCAAAGGTGTTGGGTTTTGATCAGGAGAAGCACACAAGCAGCTCTCTCTTTTATCTTTTTTGCAACAGCAGTTCCTTCACACAGCATAAGCATCTTTTTAGAAACTCAGAGCAAACTTCAAAAGGTGTTGCAGTGCAGCACAGGAAGGGGGTGGGGGTTATATTGAACCATAAAAAGACACCTTATGCCCTGAAATCTTTCAATTTCCTGAAATAGATTAAGAAAAAGTCACAAGGGTCAACAAGGTAGAGCCCCATGGCTCAATGATTGGTCCTGCTGACTAGAAAGGAGGGGTCAAAAAAAGGTGGCATGCTCTAAAAAACAATCCATTAACCGAGAATGAAAAATCATTTTAGGGTTAAACTCTAAGCATAGAATCACAGAAAAGAGTTGGAGAGTTGGAAGGGACCCTTAGGGTCATCTAGTCCAACCCCTTGCAATGCAGGAATCTCAACTAAAGCATCCATGACAGATGGCCATCCAACCTCTGCTTATAAACCTCAAAGGAAGGAGAGTCCACAACCTCTCATGGGAGTCCATTCCACTGTTGAAACAGCTCTTACTGTCATAAAGTTCTTCCTGAAGTTTAGCCGGAATCTTCATTCTTGTAACTTGAATCCACTGTAAGTTCATAAGGAGTCAGCCCTACTGAAGACTGTGGAACTTAAAAGGTAAAGGTAAAAGGACCCCGACCATTAGGTCCAGTCGCGAACAACTCTGGGGTTGCGACGCTCATCTCACTTTACTGGTCGAGGGAGGTGGTGTACAGCTTCTGGGTCATGTGGCCAGCATGACTAAGCCGCTTCTGGTGAACCAGAGCAGCACACGGAAACACTGTTTACCTTCCTGCCGGAGCGGTACCTATTTATCTACTTGCACTTTGACGTGCTTTTGAACTGCTAGGTTGACAGGAGCAGGGACTGAGCAACGGGAGCTCACCCCGTCGCGGGGATTCGAACCGCCGACCTTCTGATCAGCAAGCCCTAGGCTCAGTGGTTTAACCCACAGCGCCACCTGCGTCCCTACATCTTACATCTGAGTAAATTGTGCTGTCATAAGAACATAGATGTAAGAACAGAAGAAGAGCTCTGCTGGATCAGACCAAGGGCCTATTTAATCTAATTCCCACACTGGCCAAGCAGATGCTTAAGGGAAACCCATATGCAGAACCTGAATGCAACAACACCCTCCCCACTTGCGATTATCAGGAAATGGCATCCACTATTGGATGGTAGCCATTTATTTTGAGAAAGAAAGAGATTCCTTTCCAGCAGCCCTTTCCTAGTCCTGTGCTGCCAGACACAGCAGAGCTCTGTGGAAGGAGAAGCCAGCCGACCAGCCAAGTCTCAGAGGGGTACTTGCCTGGAGGCAGAGTCCATATACAAGGTCCAGTCCAGTCCTAAGGTCAAGACTACCTCAGTTCACATAGACGATCTGAGGGTAAAGAAAGCCGAGGGTCCAAGGTCGCAAGAAGCAGCAAGGTCTGCTCAGGAACGACGACAAATATTGTTTCCAGCAACTGATTGAGGCTGGAAACCCTGCTTAAGAAAGCTGGAGCCAGCTGGTTCTCATCAGGAGCAAGAAGGCTGATCAGCAGCAGGTGGAGTCGCCTTGCCTTCTGCTCCTTCAGGCTGCTGCTCAGCAGGTGAAGCCAACTCCTGGCCCATGACAAGCCCATTGACTCAGATAAGAGAGATCCTTCTTACATACTTCCATTTGGAGAGCTCACTATTTATACCTGCCCTCCATTTTCCTGTCCCTTAACCCGTTGATTATTCATCTCTCCTCTTTTTCCATAACTGCCAAGCTTACTCAGCAGTCTTTGGTGAGGGACTTGATCAAAAGCTTTTTTGAAAACCTAAGTACATAATGTCTTCCACATCAACTCCAGCCGTATGCTTATCGGCACTCGCAAACTGCCAATTGTTTTCTTTTTAAAAAACAACAAAAACACATTTGCTAAAGTCTTGCCAATGAGTAGTTGTTCTGCTTAAAATGGATGCTGGGAACAAATTGGCACAAAAGACTCAGTAAGTTACATTTCCAATTCCAAGCAGAAGATCTACTGTCTTTGATTTACTGTTAGCTGAAGTCTGAACCTTGGCTTTGGCTTTTCTTCAGTGTGAAATACATGTATTTATGCAAAGGAAATTAAAATTGTGCACTTCTGACTTTTTTATTTTTTCTGCAACAATCTGCAGTGAATGAATGAATGAATCACACAGTTAAAAGAAACTAATAACTCATATTTATCAAACTTCAGGCCTTTTCCATTCCTAAATTTGCTTTGAGTATTTACATTGTTAAATGATCTCTCTCTATGCATTGTCTGCCCATGTACTCAGTTAACATTGCCCTGTCAATAAATTGCCACAAGAGTTTGCAAGACCATTTTTAGAGCAGATTTCAGTAGCAGAACTCCAGACTGTTAACACTATTTCTAATTGTACAGAACTACTGGCAAGCTGCTTAAACCCACTGTGGCTATAATAAAAGGAAACAGATTGAGGGTGTAATATTTAACAACAATTCATCCAGTCACTCTTTATTTTTTGAAGTGATTTATATATTTAAAATCAATTAGATTGTCAAAGGCCAAACGACTAATGAGTGTAATTTAATACTTTGTTACTAATGCACAAATAAATAATCGCATGGGAATTTCCAATTGGGAAATCTTCCTATTTCCTTTTTTCTCAAACTGAAGGAATAAACAAATATATCAATTTGCTAACCTGTGAGTTGTCCCATATATATTTTCCATATAACAAGCAAAGCAGGACATAACTCCATAAAATGAAGCAGTACAGTATTACAAAATATCCTTAGTCATCAAATTCTAGCCTAGCCTCCTTTTCTAACTTTCACTGCTAGCTTAGCAACGTTCTGCACAACTTTCACATTTTCTGTATTGTTGCTACTTATTAGTCATCACTTATAAAGATTTAGATTTGTAAGTGAAATGGAAAAAAACAACCCTGTCTCTGGACAGCATCACTGCAGGAGAGAACTTGCATGACACAATATTCTCCCTAGGGAAAAGCATTCCTACATAGAAAACTAGCATATCAGGTAGCAGGCTAGGCTAGAAGTTAGAGCACATGCTTTGCATGGGAAATTTCCCAAGTTCAAGCCACAGAATCACCAGGTAAAGGTGAAAAAGACTTACTTCTGAAAACCTGGAGGGTTGTTACCAGATAGTGTAGACAGCACTAGTTCGATGAGCCTGTTGGACTCAATATCAGGCAGCTTCCTATGCCCCTATGCAATATCTAATTTTCTATATTTATGGGGGTGGGGAGCGTATGGAAGAGAATTCAATCATGTGAGTCCCCACCTAAAATCTGGCTGCAATCTCTAATTCTTGTTTGTGAAAACCAAGCCCAAGTGAAGCTGGAAAGGGCACTTCTGGCTGCAGCCACCATCTAAGGCTTATAGGACAATCCTATGCATATCTACTCAGGAATGATTCCTCAGTGGGAATTTCCCACTGATTAAAAAATGCAGTCTTAAGCAGCAAAGCTGGATCCAGGAGGATCTCCAATCTATGTATCTGCTTCTCCTTGGAAGAGTGTAACCCTATTGCAAAATAGGCCAGTCAGTGGCTCTTGCATAGCCTGAGTCAGGGATGAGGCAACAACAGCTCCCTTGAAGCTCTCTGGTAGGCTCCTGTCCTTGACTGGCCAGCTGCCAGATTCATACCCGTGAGTTTTTGTAGAACTGGGGAAACAGGCACTTCCATGGGGACATTTGTTCCAGAATGTGGGTAAATAGAATATTGCTATAAATGGGACAGTTGTGGAATTCCCCCTTCCTTTTGATGCAGTGTGGCCCAGCTTGCTAGACCTTTGCCTCTTCCTCCTGCCTAGTCCACTCATGGAGAGGTATGGCCTTCACAGTCTGCTCCCTGTGCCACGTTAGGCTGCATCCTGCACTCCTAGAGGACCAGAAGCAGCAGTACACTGGAAGTTGAGTATGACCAGTCAATGGAAGCCACTCATTGGATGTTTTATTTCCAATAGGAAGGTGAATATCTAAAGTCGTCCCCCCAAATATTTTTTTAATCATCATCAACATGTTCATCACCAGTTTCCTTTCCCCCTAAGAACAGAACTAACACAAATAATTTTCTCATAACTTTTTTGTTTTTTTAAATTGTAGAATCCTTTAAAATCATAAGACTATGAGCAGTTCAGGTTTTAATCATTGTGGTTAAGACAACCCTTTTAATAGAATCACAGAATTGTAGAGTGGGAAAGGACCGCTAGGATCATCTAGTTCAATCCCCTGCAATGTAATAATTTCCTTTTTCTTTTTGCCCAACATGGGGCTCGAACCCACAACCCTGAGCTATGATAGAGTTCGGTATAGGAATGCATTTAGTGGCTGCTATGGCACGCGGGTGGCGCTGTGGATAAAACCTCAGCGCCTAGGACTTGCTGATCGCATGGTCGGCGATTTCAATCCCCGCGGCGGGGTGCGCTCCTGTCGTTCGGTCCCAGCACCTGCCTGTTGGGATACTGCCAGGGAGATAAAGTCCATCTGAGCCCCCAAGCTCGGTGCCGGACGATCCATCGACCTCCTGTAGTCAGGCAATATCAGCAATTTAGCGACACTAAGCCTCAAGCTTAGTGCACACTCTGACAGCAGAATTCACACAGCAAAAAGCTGCACAAGTATGAGAGCAGAACAAGCATATTTACAGTTTTATTCAGCGTTGGTCAGAACAAAGAAGGCATGACCGTCTGCTCCGACTGCTCAGGCAAAACAGCAGAAAACGAAAGGAACTTACAACATAAACATCCTGTGAGACAGGAAATTACGCAGGCTGTTATACAAACATCCTGCTCCCTTTTAAGGTGGAACGGAAATATCCTAACATCCTCCCCCTTTCCGTGTAACCTGTAGTACCTGTGGTTCAACCCAATTGCAACCTTTGTGCGTAAACCTTAAGTTGTTCTCTGTTAACAACCTTAGACAACAGATCAGCAGGAATTTCATTTCCTGGCATGTAGGACACCTGAATGAGTCCTTTCTGAATACACTCTCTTGCACGATGTAGCTTAATCTGCAAGTACTTGGTTCTTTGCTTGCAACTCTCTGAGTTCAGCAAAGCCAAACAAGATCTATTGTCTTGATACACTTGTATAGGACATTTCACAGAAACCCCAATGTCCTTAAACAGTTGCATCAACCATTCACAATCCATGAGTGAAAATGACAGAGCATTGAGTTCTGCTTCACAGGAACTTAGGCTAACTGTCGTCTGCTTTTTGCACAACCAGTCAAACAGGCAGTGGTTGTACATGTAGCATACTCCAGAAGTGCTCGTACCATCCGTGGTTTCACTTCCAAAACTTGCATCTGCAAAGATTTCAAGACCTCCAGTCTTCTGACTGGTGAACCTCAGCCTGTAGTGCATAGTCCCTTTCAAATACCGGGCTATGCGCTTCAGAGCTTTCCAATCCTGAACAGTAGGATTGTTAGCATGTCTGCTCAGCAGGTTAGTGCTTACAGCAATGTCAGGTCTTGAACATCTAGCAATGAAATTCAACTTGCCTAGAATGCATCTGTATAGCGTTGTGTCAGAAAACGCTTCAGCAGTACTGTCTACCTGGTAACCTGTCACCATCAGTGTGTCTGCTGGGTTTGCATCAACCAAATTCAACCTGGTTAATACATCAGCAATTTACTGTGTTTGGTGTACCAGAAAATTACCTGCTTGGTCTCTCTCCACCTGCAGAGAAAGATAGTTGGATACCTCACCAAGATCCTTCATGTCAAAGTGCTCCTTCAGCTGAGCTAGGGTGCTTTGGTAGAAAGCCTGATTCTTCCAGAACATCAGAAGATCATCAACAAAACATAAACAATACAGTTTGTTTTGCCCCTCCTCCTTGACAAACACACACGGATCAGCTTTGCCCTGGTGAAAACCTAGAGAAAGCAACGTTTCAGTGAGTTTTGTGTTCCAACACCTGGCACTCTGCTTGAGACCATATAAGGATTTCCGCAGTTTACAGACCATTCCCTTCTGTATCTGCATCCCGTCAGGTGGAAGCATGTACAGCTCCTCCCCCAAAATCCCGTACAAAAAAGCTGTATTTATGTCATGATGGGAAACATGCAGTTTCTCCTCCGCAGCGATCTTGAGCATCAGCCGAATGCTCTCATATTTGACCGTGGGTGAGTAGGTCTCGTGGTAATCCTGTCCTGGTACCTGTGAAAAACCTCTGGCAACCAATCTGGCTTTGTGTCTGACAACCTTGCCATTCTGGTCTGTCTTGGCCTTGAAGACCCATTTGCTGCCAACCAGTCTCATCCCTGGGACTACCGGTACCAGCTCCCAAGTTTGGTTCCTGTTCAAGGAATCAACTTCAGCCTTCATGGCATTAAGCCAAGGCTCAGCATCTTTAGAGGTTAACTCCTGGACCTCTTTGAAGCTTGAAGGTTCCCACACCTTCTCTGAGCTACTAAGAACAGCAGTTGCCGTCTTAGCAAACTCATCAGCAAATCTCTTCGGAGGTTTGCCTTTGGTCGCCCTTTCAGACCTGCGAACCAGACGCAAGTCTTCTGGACTCATCTCCTCCTTCTTAGGAGAAAAATGACCAATGGTGAACAGTGGTTCTTCCAGTTCATTGTCAGACTCATCAGATGGTCTGACTGAGGCTTTTGCGCTCTTGTAGTCTGCTGTGTCATCACTGTCACTGACAGCATCAGCAGCGCCGCCCACTGAACTGGAATCCGAACTCTGATCATCATCATCATCATCATCATCATCATCATCCTCAGTTTCCTCAGCTTTCTCAGCATGATCTGCTTTCTTCACATCACCTTCATCCTCCTCTGGGTAACTCTGGAAAATTCCCACATTTTCCCCCCACTTAGGATTGTACTCAACACTCCTTGTGAACTTTATGGATTTTGAGTTAGTCATCCATACCCTGTATGCACCTTTTTCGTACCCCATGAACAAACCATGTGCCCCACGCTTCCCAAGCTTGTTGCTTTGTGGGGTGTGCACCCACATGTCAGAACCAAAGATTCTCAAGTGCTTGGTGTTAGGTTTCTTACCAAACATCTTCTCATAGGGAGTGCAACCAATAGGTGATGACAGTCTGCGATTAAAAGTGTAAACAAAATTCGAGAGAGCCTCCCCCCAAAACTTCTCAGGGAGGTTGGCATCATGCAACAAGGTTTTTATCCCTTGCAGCAACGTTTGATTTGCTCTCTCCGCAAGCCCATTCATCCATGGCGATCTAGGCGTTGACAAGTCATGCTGGATTCCCTTCTCAGTCAGGAAAGCTTCAAACTGCTGAGAAGTGAACTCCCCGCCCCGATCAGTAAACAGACAACTGATACGTTTACCATGAGCATTCTCCAACCAAGCACAGAATGCCTTGAACCTAGGAAATGCTTGCGATTTTTGCTCGAGCATAAACACATGAATGTACCTGGAAAAAGAATCAATTAGAACCATGAAGTACCTTGCTCCTCCCAAAGAGGGCGCTAGAGGACCTACCAGGTCTGCGTGAACTAGCTGGTAGGGTTTGGAAGCTTGCCTGCTAGACTCCTTGCCTTTTGGAGCAACCTTCACCTTGTTCTCTGCACAAGATACACATTTCATGTGAAACTTACAAGGTTTGATGTCCAAACCTTCAACCAACTCAGGCATCTTGGCTAGCGCTTGCCAAGAGAGGTGACAAAATCTGCGATGTGCATCGTGAATGCATCCTGCATGAAGAACCTTGTTAGTTTGTGCAACACAACAAGAATCAGCATTAGATATAACAGCATTGTCATCATAAGTTAGACAGAACAAACCATCCATCAACTTTGCATGCCACATGTCCTCTTTGCCTTTTCTGATGACACAGACAGTCCTCTTGAAGGAAACCTCAAAACCAGCCCAGTCAGCTGTGGTACACTAATCAAATTGTCCGCAGCTCCTGGAACAAAAAGTACATCTTTGATGGTAGTATTCAGACTTTCAAGTTTCACAGTCCCAACTCCTGTAGCTTGCAAAGTCCTTCCATCAGCCAGGTGGACCTCTCCATCTTGAGGTGTGAAGGAGATAAACAGATGGCGGTCTTTGCTGAGATGGCGCGTCGCCCCAGAGTCCACAACAAACCTGGCCTTGGCCTTGTTTCCCACCGGCGTGGGCTTTTGCAGCTTGCCTTTAGCCTTTGGTGAAGCTGTGCCAGCAAACATAGCCTTGTTTTCCACTGGCGAGGGCTTTTGCAACTTGCCCCCCTGCTCCTGGCCATCAGACGTGCCTTTAGCCTTTGGTGGAGCTGTGCCAGCAAACATAGCCTTGTTTTCCACTGGCGTGGGCTTTTGCAACTTGCCCCCCCGCTCCTGGCCATCAGACGTGCCTTTAGCCTTTGGTGGAGCTGTGCCAGCAAACATAGCCTTGTTTTCCACTGGCATGGGCTTTTGCAACTTGCCCCCCCCCCCGCTCCTGGCCACCTGCAAGCATCTTGCTCTGTTTACATCTGGCCTTCCGGCCTCTGCATAGGCTCTGACCTTGGTTCTCACGAGAAACAGAGCTCTCAGCAGCCGACTCCTTGGCTCCCCCTGGAGGCTGGAATGCTGCCTGGGATGACGTTATAGTCTGCTCCCCCTGCAGCTTGCAACCGGTGCCCTGAGCATCCCTGCATTCACTAGCATTCTGGGAAACAGCCAGGACCTCCGATGCATTCAAACACTGGGCTGGGATTATTGGCTGGTGGGCCTTTTTCAAAGCATCCCACATGTCACGTGCCGTGAGATTTCCAGCAAGCGTCTTTATTTCCTCCAGAGAGACGGATAAAACTATAATATCCACGGCCCTCGAATCCTGGGCCTGCCATTTCTCTGTCCGAGGAACTGGAGTGGCTTCTGATATAGTATGCCAGACTCCAAACTGACGCAGCAAACTCTCACACCATTCTGCCCAGCTCTGATAGTTGTGCCGATTTAACTTAGGGCACTCAGTGGCCTCCGAAGCTTGGAAAAACTCCATTCCAGCTTTTTACGTGAGCCGTTATGCCTTCAAAGACTTCTTATCTCGCCAGCCCATAAATCACGATGCCTCTGGCTCGGCTCCCAGGCCAATTAGCTTTGCCGGACATCAAAGGCCTTTCCACGGCATCCAGAATAGCCTCTGCTTTCACTTTTCCAGCACATACCTTTCAGCAGTCTGTCGCTGTCTTACTCTCCTGGAAGTGCCGTGAATCTGGGCCCATAACCTGTTGTTGGGATACTGCCAGGGAGATAAAGTCCATCTGAGCCCCCAAGCTCGGTGCCGGACGATCCATCGACCTCCCGTAGTCAGGCAATATCAGCAATTTAGCGACACTAAGCCTCAAGCTTAGTGCACACTCTGACAGCAGAATTCACACAGCAAAAAGCTGCACAAGTATGAGAGCAGAACAAGCATATTTACAGTTTTATTCAGCGTTGGTCAGAACAAAGAAGGCATGACCGTCTGCTCCGACTGCTCAGGCAAAACAGCAGAAAACGAAAGGAACTTACAACATAAACATCCTGTGAGACAGGAAATTACGCAGGCTGTTATACAAACATCCTGCTCCCTTTTAAGGTGGAACGGAAATATCCTAACACTGCCAACCTAGCAGTTCGAAAGCACCCCCGGGTGCAAGTAGATAAATAGGGACCGCTTACCAGCGGGAAGGTAAACGGCGTTCCGTGTGCTGCACTGGCTCGCCAGATGCAGCTTGTCACGCTGGCCACGTGACCCGGAAGTGTCTGCGGACAGCGCTGGCTCCCGGCCTATAGAGTGAGATGAGCGCACAACCCTAGAGTCTGGCAAGACTGGCCCGTACGGGCAGGGGTACCTTTACCTTTACCTTATGGCATGCAATTAGTGAGTGAGGCATTTAAAGTACAATCTCAAATTAAGTCCTTGCCCTTTGTTTATGCCGGGCCTCATCTTCTCTGACATACGTCTCTGACCACAGCAAAATCTCTTGCCACAGCAATGCCTTGGATAGTCACATTATATACAGCTCAGAGTTTATGTAAAGGTTATATTATATTTTAAACAACAATGCAATAACATGAGTGAAAGGTGAGCACTCCAGGAAGAGTGCCAATGAGAAATATTGATTCAATGAAGTTCTTTCAAAATACAAGCTGCAAGGGCAACTCAACCACTTTGGTACCAGGGCAAGAGGTTTTGAGCTCTCTACAGCAATCTATTTTCCAGTTTTCTGCTTTTTCCTTCCCTTTTCACTCTTTTCTTTTCTTATGGCTCAATCTAATAAAGTGTTGAATAGTGAATACGCCAAGATTTGCTTTCCTATCCTATCCCAAACTACCAGCGATAGATTACAATATAACCTTAATATGCTTCACATTAGTCCTGTAAAATAAGGTAGGCAAAGAGATGGTGATGTCTGGCAAGATTAATGGCTGAGCAGACATTTGAATCTGATCCCCTAAGTACACTCTCCACTGCAATTAATAAATAATAGTAATAAGAATACTACTACTACTAATAGGATTTCTATATAGCGTGTTCTCCTTCATGGAGAGCACGTGTTGCGGTGGGGTCTGCTGAGCCACCCCTCTGTTACCAGGCAGGGACTCTAAAGATGGCCTGGGGCAGTGATTGGTTCACTGGGTTGCTGGGGTAAAAGTTATGTTGCAATTTTGGTGGGAGGGGTAAAATGTTTAAATACTCTGCACGCAGCCTGGAGCTTTCTCTTTGCTGTGTGCAACAGATCACCCGCCCACCCGCCCACCCGCCCTTGAGTAAGGGGTTGTTGCATTGACTTTGCTATGCCTGTCATGGGGTCATCTGCCGTTGGGGCAAGGGCCTGGTAGGAATTTTGTCCATCTGGCTGATTGGCTGGGCCATTTGGTTTTTGCCTACTGCGTAGCAAATCGTCACAACTTGTAAGGTTGCGGTTAGGCATTGGTTATAAATTGGTGGAGGAGGGGTTAGGATAGGCTGGGCCTGCCCCTCCATGGTTGCTGCAGAAAGGGAATTCCGTTAAAGGAATCCTGGGGCTTGCCATCTTTTCGTCCAATCCCTGGAATGGGACTAGGGCCGGCAAGCCTTCGGGGAGCATGCGGGTGAGAATTGAGGGTCTGTGACTCAGCTCCATTTCTCCCCGACTTGTTTCCCCGCACAGTCTTTCGGTGGTGCCTGGAAGTCAGTTCTGTCCCCAGGCGGGGGGACAGATAGTCTTAACCAATGCCTAAACAACCACTCACGGTTTTGTATTTAAATAAAGTTGTGGCCAAAATTATGCGAAAAACCTTAAACAAAAATTAAGTGTGCGTTGTGAGTTATTTGGGGGGTGGCTTGGGGACCTTGACACGCAATGCCCTTTATCAAAAGATCCCAGGGCAGTGTACAACATTAAAAACATATTTTACAGAGCATAATAGTAATATAAAAAGTATGACACTAGATTCCATAGGGATGTTTATGCACATGCTGAAACGTCTTTTAAATAATTAGCTGGATTAATCAAGATTTTATGCAGCATCAGCCACAATAGGACCTTAAGTACTGTATATTATTCACAAAATCTGCATCAGGGTTAGAGAAGTCCAGATAAGTGCCACTTACATGTGGTGTTCTTTTCTACAATGCTACACCCATGTTGTACATGTTGTATACATTATATGTGGGGGGTGGGGTGGAGAGGGGACCTGGGTTTCTCCCTCTCAAATTCATGAAGCAACTCAGAGTATTACTATAGCAGCTGTGTTTTGTATGACTATTTGCTGTGGGGAAACTCATTCAGCCCAAGGGCCACATTTCCTTCTGGGCAACATTCTGGGGGCCGCATGCCAGTGGTGGGATGGGCCAATAGTGCGCAGAACAATGGCATGACTGCTCCAACAGGCTACATTCTAGCTGTGCAAAGGTCAGAGGTTTCTACCACCCCCACACCCCTCTCCATCCTTCTTTCCAAGCAAGCAAAAGGCAAGATCACAATTCAAGGAAGCATTCCAGCTCAGCAAAAGCAGTCAAAGAGGGGATGGTAGTAATCCAGAGAGCATCCCAAAGGCTGCACAGGGCTGGATTTGGCCCCCAGGTCTGAAGTTCCCCCTCACAGCCAGGTCCCCCAAATTTCTAATCAGTGAAACTAGAAGATACCTCACCTCCCAAATGTCATATACAGTCATACCTCAGGTTACAGACGCTTCAAGTTGCGCGTTTTCGGGTTGCGCACTGCGCCAAACCCGGAAGTACCGCAATGGGTTACTTCCAGGTTTTGGTGCTCACACATGCACAGAAGTGCTGAATCGTGACCCATGCGTGCGCAGATGCAGTGCTGCGGGTTGCAAATGCTGCGGGTTGCGAACGTGCCTCCTGCATGGATCATGTTCACAACCCGAGCGTCCACTGTATAACCAACCTTGAAATCTCAAAACAGCAAAGGGCTTTCACTCTGGCCCATTGTCAGGCCCTCCCCATAGCCATTCAGGAAGGCCGTTATAGGAAGACACCATACAAGGAGAGGAAATGCCCAGGAAACAACGGAACATGCCTTTTCCCATTGCCAGTGCTATGTAGATATACGAGCCAGGTTTATCCTGCCTATCCTGCACAAATTCCCAGGACGTGCAGAACAACTCAACATCTCCCTACTACTACAGGATGAAAACCCAGATGTTACACCCTCAGTTGCTAGATTTTGCACTGCCATGATGGATATTCGCCAAAGGATGGTTTGTACTACAAACCAGTCCTAAACAGAAGGTCCATAAAGCAAGACCATTATTCCCCCAAGCTTCACCCCTTATAGTTGTTTCAATTTCATGTTCTCTAGTTCTTATCTGTTTTAATTATCAGTTCTTATTCATCTGTGTTTAATCTCGTACCCTATTCACATGTTTTATCCTATGCTTGTTTCTTTGTTCTTATTTGCTTTAGCAATTACCTGTTCAAATCCCAACTACTACTTTATTCATATGTTTCTCTTATGCTGGTCTGTGACTGTAAAAAAAAGTTTATTCACTGTATTTTGAACACCGTATTTTGAACAAATGCAGAGATCTAACCACAACCCTGTGCCCAGCATCAAGTAGCTATTTTCCACAGTTGGCGATTTCGAGCACATTAAGAAGGAAGGGTTAATTTTCCTTGGGGAGAAGCGACATGTACAAATAAAAAGCCAAGCCCAAATGTGGCTGCTTCATATACACCCCCATGCAGCTGCTACCGAGTGCCCACTCTCCCATCTGTCCCAAGCTGTATACCAAATTGGAATTGTCATGATCGTTCTATTATTATCTTCCTGGCTGTGCAATCGTGCCCTCCTTGCATCCGTGATGCTGGAAGCCCCCTTTGTGACTTCAGCCAGGGGAGATAAAAGGAAAGGAAGAAATGAGTGGGAAGAAACAATGCCTGATATTGCTGCCTGCTTAAGAAGGCTATGGCAAGTTGCTATGCAGTGTTGTTAAAATGCCACACTGCGGTGCTTTTCTTTGAAACATATTACAGGGTACAAGAGTTAAAAATTTATACTAGGAGGCTCACAAAAGTATAAAAATGCCAGGACTTCTTTTCCTTCCTTTTTTATTAAAGAGGGAGAGATTTCATTCTCTGGGAGTTAACATAATCTTTAGCATACTTATGGCCACATGATTTAGAAGACTAAAACTTAGTACATGTGTTGTGCAATAGACTCTGATGAGCAGAGACCTCTGCAAAGGGGCATTTGTACATCTTCCTTCAAAAACTGGCCAAAAACTGCACCCTAAAATGGCAAAGATCCTCCTATCTCACCCAGAAAGCTGAAGCACATATGTATTGTAAGATGTATTAAATGAGGGGTAGCCAACATGGCGCTCCTCTAGTTGTTGTGGACTGTTGCTCCCATCAGCCCCAAGTATTGGCCATGGGAAGGTCCACCACACCTGAAGGGCACCAGGTTGGCTATCCCTGCCTTATATACTACAGAAGTCTGGGAGTGACATTGCACCATCTCTCTCTCAAAGGGCAAGCATGAAATTTGCTGCTAAATGATTACAAAGTACTTCCACATAACAAGAAATTGAAACTGGTGCCTAGACTCTGTGGTTTTCTGCAAGGGTATTTAAATGGGACATTTTTGCATCTAACGCAAACGAAGAACAAGCATAGCCTTAGTCTCATAACAGAGGCAGCAGTCCAGAACAGAGCAAGCCAAGCCACACAGAGGATAGAAGTCCCCTTGTTCCCCATAAAAAGTGGGAGTTCCAATGTCTCTTTACACACCTGAATCAGCCTGAGGTGGTGCAGGATTTCCAGTGCCTATGTTTGCAGAATTATTATGGTTATTTATGTGGGACTATATGAGAGAGCGGGAAGGTAAACGGCGTTCCGTGTGCTGCGCTGGCTCGCCAGATGCAGCTTCTCACGCTGGCCACGTGACCCGGAAGTGTCTGCGGACAGCGCTGGCTCCCGGCCTATAGAGTGAGATGAGCACACAACCCTAGAGTCTGACAAGACTGGCCCGTACGGGCAGGGGTACCTTTACCTTTACCTTTACCTATATGAGAGAGATGCATTTGGGACAACAATACAGTCACTTTTGAGAGCCAGCATTGTGTAAGACTTAAAGCCTTACATTGGGGAGGCCAGCATTCAAATCCCCACTCCTCATCACTGTGGGATCTTGGGCCAGCCATGCTCCATCAGCCTAACCTAGCTCACAGGATTGCTGTGAACTTAAAATGTGTCTTCTTCCCTGAGTAAACCAAAAGCCATTTGAGAGCTTATTTACTCCTGTCACAAGAAACTCTATTCATTTACATATGGACACACATACTACCTTTTTGTATGCTTTCGGTCATGAAGAGCCCAAGCATGAGTGCAATAATGCTTAATAGGTCTAAATCAAGCAGACACTTTGTAATTATATCAAGAGGTACTTAAGAGGCTCTTGTTTCATACTGAGCCTGGAATCTGCTTTGCTATGGAAGCTATTTTACAATATAAATAATCTATTTTAAAAGTGCCATTATGTCAGAGGACTGTGACTGAAACACCTCCAGGTTAAAGGAATGCATTATTCATTACAAGGCCTTAGATAGTCTTTCCAAATGAATCATACCGTGCCCCCCCCAAAAAAGACAGACATTTTTAGGGCTTCACACATAAAACTAACTATAATCACACAATCATTAAAACAATCAAAATTCCTGGTACAATGACCACAAGTAGATGTGAGATGATGGAGCAGAAGTAACCAGGTAGGAAGTGAAAAGAAAACAATGCACATGTAAGGTCACATCTACACAATGCATTTAAAGAACAGTGGTTCCTCAGGTTACAAACACTTCGGGTTACAGACTCTGCTAACCCGGTAGTACCTTGGGTTAAGAACTTTGCCCCAGGATGAGAACAGAGAACGTGTGGTGGTGGCGTGGTGGCAGTGGGAGGCCCCATTAGCTAAAGTGGAACTTTAGATTAAGAACGGACCTCCAGAACGAATTAAGTTCTTAACCCAAGGTACCGCTGTACTCTTATACCACATTAACTTTTATGGGTTCCCCCAAAGAAACCCAGGAAATATATCTCACAGAGATACAAATTACAGCATCCTCAACAGGTTACAGTTCCTGGGATTTTCCATGACCATTGCAGCGAAAAAAAGAGTGCTTTAAATATATGGTATGCAGAGAAAGCCAAGGAGGAGGAGGAAGAAGGAACTGAACCAGAAAGAGAGGGAATCCTTGCTCAGCTCAATGAACTTTTGCAAAATAACCTGGGAGGTAGGATATCCAGCTTGACCAGGCAGCCCAAGACCCTCACAGGTCTCCATAGCTCTGTGCTGTGTGCAAAGCTGTCACTCTACACACCTGCCTTGAGTTGAGAGAGGCAAGTTGTGGCATTAGCTACATCAGCTTCTGAAATGGTTAAACAGAAAGAAAGAAAAAGACCCGAAGATAAAGCACAAAGGTTTGGCCTTCCTTGCACATGCATTGTATGTGTTCACTGTAAGGAGTCAACAAGAATAAGGAGTTTTCCCCGCTCTCAGTTCTTCAAGTTGCTCGAAAAACATGCTCAACAGAAAATTATAGAATCCAAATAAAGCATAGAAATGATCCCTTGCATTAAAAGCCAATCCAGGCAGTTAGCTTTGACAGATTTTTCTTTTCCTCCTGAAGCCTTACAACATTTTAGACTGCAGGTTTCCATTCCTTGTAAAAGGTTCTGTCGTTTTGAACTCTGCCAGTAAAAGATTCATAGACACATAGAACTGTAAGTGACTGTGTGGCCATTATAAAGACCCTAGTGTTGGGAAAGATTGAGGGCACAAGGAGAAGGGGATGACAGAGGACGAGATGGTTGGACAGTGTTCTCAAAGCTACTAACATGAGTTTGACCAAACTGCGGGAGGCAGTGGAAGACAGGAGTGCCTGGCGTGCTCTGCTCCATGGGGTCACGAAGAGTGGGACAAGACTAAACAACAACAACAGAGAGGATGGATCATCAATACACCAATCATGTTTGCATTTTCCTGTCCACAAAACCACTCGGGGAGTGTGAATTTTTGGTTTCAGTATGGCTTGCTGTTGTGGTGCTTGTGAGGTTTGTTTTTGCCACCACTACATGCTGCAGTTGTGGCTCAACCAAACTGAACCCCACTCATCAGGACTGGCACAAGACATTGTGGTTCCTGAGGCAAATTCCATGTACAGAAACTGACTAGATTGACCATTTAATCTTAGTTCAATACTGGCAACAGAAGTGTGTCCCCCCACCCCACTTGATGAGAGCAGGCTACATTAGAGAGGCACAGGGCAGACTGCATAGTACACACAACACTTCACCACCAGTCCCCACACCCACAAGCACACCTAATGACAGGACCAGACTTGCCTCTCAGTGGTGCTGCATCATGAAACTCAGTCCTTCCAAGGGAGATGTGGGACAGATGTCATCAATGCTATTATTAGTAGTAGTAGTATATTTAGTATTACAGTGGTACCTCTAGATGCGAACGGGATCCGTTCCAGAGCCCCGTTCGCATCTAGAAGCAAACGTAACCAGTGATGGCACATCTGCGCACTTTTCGCGTCGCTTTTCGATGCTTGTGTGCATGCGTGTGACATCATTTTGAGCGTCTGCGCATGCGCAAGAGGCGAAACCCAGAAGTAACACACTCTGTTACTTCTGGGTTGCAGCGGAGCGCAACTCGAACGCACTCATCCCGAAGCACATTCAACCCGAGGTATTACTGTACTATTATTAGTCTGCCTTACTCATGTAGCCACTCAGCCAGGGAAACCCAGCCAGATGGGTGGGGTATAATAATAATAATAATAATAATAATAATAATAATAATAATAATAATTGCCTTAATCCTGTCAGCTTGGTTAAACTGAGAGATAGTGACTGGCCAAATGTGAGTTCCATAGCTAAGCAGCAATTTGAACTTGGGTCTCCCCATTTCTAATCTGACACTCTAACCCCCACACCATACTGACTCCTCTCATACCCTCAACCCCTTGGGGGCAGCGGTGGACTTTAATAACATGGTGCCCTGAGGGAGGCTAACATTTGACACCCTCCGCCCAAATATTTCATATTTTCACAATAATTCCTTTTGGTAAAGTTGCTTTTCTCATAGATAATCTCAACAGGTACCTGTATAAATATAGGTGTTGTTGTTGTGTGCCCCCTCGGCTTGGCACCCTGTGAGAGAGAGCCACCCACACCATCTTAAATCCAGTGCTGCTTGGAGTGATACTACTTTGTATTTTAGTGGCATTCCCAGAGGCAAGGACGATGTGTTTATGTGTCTGCTGCCATTGCTGCTTGCTGTGCTGGCAACCACACATTTTATTAGGAGACAGGAAGGGAAACACTGCTGGCTCCAGACAGCATCCAGCCCACACCCACAAAAAATCACTGAAATACGCCAAATTTGCCACCTTCAAAAAAAAGTGGGTGTACTTGTCTCATCCCTAAATTGGCTCTGGATTCTGCATTTTCCCCTGGACAATAGGCAGCCTCAGTTGATGCTATTTTGGCATACTGGAGAATTCTGTTTACACTACTTTGTGTCTATTCCCCTCCCCATTCCTGTCCCACCACTACAAAAGCATCTAGCATTATGGATCTGTAAGCAGAGCCAGTAGGCATATAATTCCACTGAAGCCATGGAAAACAATTTAGTGTGACTAGATTACTTTGGGGGATCTTACGCAACAAGCCACATGCATACAAACACCGCATAATATATGCTGAATGTTCAAGAAACACCAACACTGCACAACTATCGCCCATCTTTTCTCACACAGCTGAAAGAAAGGAAACCTTCACCTCTTCCAATAGAAGTATCAGCCTCTCCATCTGTTTCTTGTATATAAAAGCAGCTTTTATCTTTATAGCCGGTAACCACAGTTGTTACAGATAAGAGAGATGGAATAGCCCATTTTTACTTATTCAAAGGCCGGTTCCTCAAATGCTGTCGGGCTCATTTATTTCACAATGGATAATCCCCCAAATAGATGAAAATATGTTTGAAATTGTTATTTTGCACTTTCATTGTGCTCCTGCATTTAGAAATGCATTACAACAAAACCGTAATGCATTTCCCATGGAAACTTTTCTAGACTTTTTTGGGGGGGAAGGGGAAATAGCTTGGGGGGGGGAGAGAGAGAAATCTTACTTGGAATTATTCCAAACTTCTTTCTGATGACATCACAAAGTTCAAAAATGTTAGGAGCCTATTTCACAAAGTATAGAAGAGGTTCAGAAAAAGAAGGAAATGAATAATTGGCCTTTAAGGCTGGTCCTTAAAATATTTCGTTAAGAATACAAGTTAACCCATTTGCTCACTGGTTCTTTATCTACACTGAAAAGCAGCTGGCAAGTTGCTGGGGCTCAACAATCTTAAAACATTTATATTGAATGTAAATTTAAATTGCAAAGTTGCTAGACAGGATTAGAGACTTAGTATCATAGAGCTTTAGGATTGGATTGGAACCCCCCCCCCCCGCTGAATATAAGATCTGCTATGCAGGATGCAGCTACAGTAAAAAGGTAAAAAAAAGTTAAAGGACCCCTGGACAGTTAAGTCCAGTCAAAGGCGACTATGGGGTGCGGAGCTGATCTAGCCTCATGCCAAGGGAGCCAGTGTTTGTCCACAGACAGCTTTCCAGATCATGTGGCCAGCATGACTAAATCGCTTCTGACACAATGTAACACTGTGATGGAAGCCAGCGTGCAAGAAATGTCATTTACCTTCCTGCCACAGCAGTACCTATTCATCTACTTGCACTGGTGTGCTTTTGAACTGCTAGGTTGGCAGAATCTGGGACAGAGCAATGGGAGCTCACCCCGTTGCGGGGATTCGAACCACCGACCTTCCAATCACCAAGCCCAAGAGGTTCAGTGGCTTAGACCACAGCACCACCTGCTCTCTGCAGCTACAGTATCTCCGAGGGACAACTGCCTAGCCTGCACCTCAATATCTCCAGTGACATAAAGATCATAACCTCCAGGAAGCAGTCTAACTTCCCACTGTCAAGCACTTCTTTTTTTCATTTATTTTTATATATTACATGACAATTGATGAAAAGATGATACAAAGTTATTAATCCACTATCATAAGAGAAACAAAACCTGAATCATAATTTTTAATTAAGGGATATAGTGCATATAATATATATATGGTCTGTTACCGTACATAAATTTCTAAGTCCAGAAGGAATTAAAACTACCCAAGTAATTTCAAACAATACATTTTTTTCTTCAATAGACATAAAATGCAAGTTTATACATTGTAGTCATATTTTATGTACTAAAAATTGGAAAAGGGAGGAGAGATTCCCCCCGCCGCCCTAGCTTCAAACAGTTCTTTCCATTAGGCCATTTCTCCAAGGCCAGCATTACACTTCATTAACAGTCACAGATTTCTCAAAGAATCCTGGGAATTGTAGTTTGTTAAGGGTGCTGGGAGTTGCTAGGAGCTCCCCTTGTTTCTCTTGCAGAACTACAATTCCCAGAGTTCATTGGGAGGAGGGAATGGTTGTTAAACTACTCTGCAAACTGTAGCTCTGTGAGGGGAATCAGCTGCTTCCTTGCAGCTTCCACCATCAGTCCTAATTCTGCCCTTTGGAACAACAGAGAACAAGCCTGCTCCATCTTTTGCACGATATCAGAGGACAGCTATTATGTCTCTCCTTTATCTTCTCTTCTCCAGGCTAAAGTAGTCCTTACTGAAGTAGAAAATAAAATACAAAACCAAGTCCTTCTAGTACAGGCCTGTCTGCCTTACAGGCAGCATCAGATTCAGCCCCCAAAAAAACCCGAGGGATGGAAAAGAAAAAAACAAACCCCGAGGTGCCATTGAAGTGCTAAACACAAAATGAGATTTGCACTTCATAAGATGGTTTTACAGACTTAAAGGATTGGCAGTGCTCCTTTGACAGTGTTAATTACTCCAGATTATTTATATCCTTGACTTTACAAGCAGTCAATTGATGACAAACAATCGGGCTACTGTGGAAAAGAAAAGTCACAATGCATTACTTGAGAGTTTTTTGTTGTTGAGCTAGTCCCTATTATATTATATTATATTATATTAATTATTTTATTATATTACAGTGGTACCTCGGGTTACATACGCTTCAGGTTACAGACTCCGCTAACCCAGAAATAGTACCTTGGGTTAAGAACTTTGCTTCAGGATGAGAACAGAAATTGTGCTCCGGCGGCGCGGTGGCAGCAGGAGGCCCCATTAGCTAAAGTGGTGCTTCAGGTTAAGAAAAGTTTCAGGTTAAGAACAGACCTCCAGAACGAATTAAGTACGTAACCAGAGGTACCACTGTATATTATTGCACTAAACTACAACTAAATCATACTCTAAACAGACCCACCAATATCAATCGACTTGTCCAGGTATCTCAGTGGGTCTAACTGAAGTATGATCACTCTTAATTCCCATGCACATTCCAATTCTTCTTGGATTCAGAAAAAAACCCAACACATCCCTCCTTAAAATGTAGGTTTCAGAGACACACTATACTGTCGATCCCAAGGATATACCTTGATTTCTGTTTTTTGAAATCCAGAGGAAGGAAAGGAATCCAGAGGAAGGAAAGTCAAGGTTTGCCAAGGATGAGCTTACAGTGCAAATAAAGCTTGCATATCCCTCATTTGACACTTTGCAACCTGACAGCAGAGCTCTCTCTGCAGGGGGTATGCCTGGGATGCAAAAAAATAAAATAAAAATAAAATAAAAATCCTCCCAATTCTGTCTGGATGCAGCTCAAGGTTGCTCTGGATCAGTAGTATCTCCCCTTTGGCATCTGCTCATGACAACAGGGGAAGTGGAGGGAGAGTTTAATTAATTCAGGGCTATAAATATCAAGGCAATTATGTCACTCGTAATGGTCTGAGTGTAAAAGAGCCAAGGTCTCGAACAGAGCTGTGGCCAGGCGTGTAGGATGAAAAAGAGCACGACGGCAGCTGTTACACAATGGAAATCTGCTTGTTCTCAGAACATAACCAAGTAACATATTCCTACTTCCCGGGTACAATTTCCCCCATACATTCTCGCATGTTGTGCCTGCGTGCTAGCCTTTTACAAACAGCAGTTCTCAAAAAGCGGGCCACCGTGAAAAGGATGCTATTTGGCACACCAATTCCTCCTTGATCTTCTTCCCAATTTGTCATTTGATTCAACCAGGAGGAATTAAGAGTTCCAGTCCACCTTTCCCCCTAGTCTATGCCACAGAAGAGGCTGGATACCTCCATACCTTTTGTGTTGTGTGTTCATTCTGATGTGGTAAAGAGCTAGGGTTTTCCATACTTTGCCTTCCCTTGGGTTCATGGACCATAAGCTGAGAGCCAGTTGAAACTCAGTTTTTCAATCCTGGCTTCATGCCTTACTCTGGCTTCTGGCAAATACAGCACTGCCTGATCTGTATATGACGACAAATTATGGTTACCATGAGGCAGTGAACTGGAGCACACATGTTCACAACAGGGCTAGGCACATATTAGCCCTATTAAGCAGCTGCTCAATGGAGAGTACATATTCATTCTGAATTATTGATGGTGGGAGGTTATATGACATCACATCGAACAACTGTTACCTTACATTTTCTAGTGCATTTTCACACCACTTTCCTCACCACAAAAGTCTATTTTTGGGAGGGGTGGAGCAGGTGTGTTCTACAAGAGCAGCAGGTACACTTTAATTGCACAACCCAAAAATGCCGAATGCTACTTATCCCACCTGCAAACTGGTGACAGTTGGAAGTAGCCCAACTAAGTTAGGCCTGACAATGTTATGTGTCAGGTTGGGCAAATCTTTAACCAGTTACTTTGATCCTCCCAGATGAAACCCGTCTGCAGCTCTATGACTGCCAAGGAGCATCAAAGTGAGAGTAAGCAAAAATGTGCACACAACTCTGGTCAAAAAACCCCATGAGCTGGATTGCAGCCAATATTACTAAGCATACCACTTCAGAAATTTGAAGCTTTCTAAGTCACAGCATTGCCAATCGTTTTGTACAAGTGCACAAGCTTACTAACCCATCTCCAAAGCCATTATAGCTTCAGACCCATCAAAAGAAGTCGTGTACAAATGCATTTAAGGACATTGTACTTTTTTCTCAAGCCCACTGCAAACATATTCAGATGGTAATCATTTAACCAGGCTGCCACATTGGAAGAAGATATGAAAAAGGTTATTGTACTCATGCAGCAGCAGCAATAAAGATGCTGTTATCAGACTTATCCATCACAAATTTTTATAGCCAGGTTTGAATACATTTGCACACATACACAGGTGGATTCTGACCTAAACAATGAGCACCTCTTATCACCTTGTGTATGTAATAACAAATTAAGGAACAGTTATCATGTGTGATTGTTCTTCTGTTGTCACTTATGATATGGAGTGGTGTGGGGCAGGAAAAAGAAAGTTCCACAGGTTCCCCATCCCTGATCTACACTGAATATAATAATAATTTTTATTTATATCCCGCCCTCCCCAGCCGAAGCTGGGCTCAGAGCAGCTAACAACAGTAAAATAATACAGCATTCTAAAATCAATTCATTATAAAATCAGTTCAAATCAAATTGATGGCAACCATTGGGCTAGAGTTCTGTGAAAAATTACCAAAGGAAGGAGTCAGGCTGTGCCTTGGCCAAAGGCCTGGTGGAACAGCTCTGTCTTGCAGGCCCTGTGGAAAAATGTCAAGTCCCGCAGGGCCCTAGTCTCTTGTGACAGAGCGTTCCACCAGATCGGAGCCACAGCTGAAAAAACCCTGGCTCTGGTTGAGGCCAGCCTAACCTCTCTGTGGCCTGGGACCTCCAATATGTTTTTCTTTGAAGGCTGTAAGATCCTCCATGGGATATACCAGGAGAGGCAGTCCTGTGGGTACGAGGGTCCTAGGCCATATAGGGCTTTAAAGGTTAAAAGCAGCACCTTAAACCTGATCCTGCACCGGGAGCCAGTGCAGCTGGTATAGCACTGGGTGAATGTGATCCAACAGCGAGGACCCCATAAGCAGTTTCGCCGCGGCATTCTGCACCCGCTGGAGCAGCCCCAGGGTTTCATACTGGGGTCTCTCTCAGCCCTACCTGGAAATGCCAGAAATTGAACCTGGGACCTTTTATATGCAAAGTAGATGCTCTACCACTGAGTTAGAACTCTTCCTTCCAGCAAGCATTTCATGATGACTGAGAGTGTTGTTTTGCCCTTTCACTGCTATGAAAATTGTTAAGTGTATTGTGGTTTGCTGAAATTGATCACTGTGTGCTTGATTCTATTGTTTTACTTGTTGAAATATACTCGGAGTCGAGAGTGGATTTCATGCTCCTTATTTAGCTCATAGTGGTGAGGAGGAATGGAAGTTCCCCCAGAATGTCTGCCTTATATACATTATTTACACAATGGGCCTCATGTGATTGGCTAATTCTGGGATTCTCCTGTAGGCCAATCAGGTTGCAGATTCCCTTCCACCTGGAGCTGGATTGGGTGGCTCCTGTGGACCAACCAGACTGCTGCATTCTGGATCCTATTGTTCTAGGACCAACCAGACTGCCGCCTTTTGGATCCTATTCAACTCAGTACATAACACTTGTGTTTTAATTTTATGTTTGTTGCTTTAGGGGCCTTTGGTTGGAAAACAGTATAGTAATAAGCATGAACATTCATGTGTGCATTGGCTCTGAGGACAAAGAACTTACACACACTAAGTTCTACACACTGTGGGAGGGCATTCAACTAGGTTTTACTTAGAGTAGATCCATTGAAGCTAATGGTCCTCATGTCATAATGTTTAACAACAACGACAACAACCCCACCTGGGCTGCTTCCAACTGATATAAAAGCATAATAAAACATCAAACAGAGGGCTGCCTTCAGATGTCTCCTAAAAGTTGTATAGTGATTTATTTCAATGGTCCACTCAGAGTAAAAGTTAGTTGAACAGCACCCATAACCTCTAGGCCCAATCTGAGACCCTGAGAAAAGAGTATGTCTTTCTGCCTGTACCAGATAGTACTGGCTGTGTTTGGGTAGCTTGAACACATATCTAAATTTTTTTTGGGGGGGGAGCGGGTAGGTTCCAGTCACGTGCATCATTTTCCCACTTACGTGCTAAAGCATAAACTATTACACAAGTACATCATTTTTTATCTCTATTTTGCCAGGATATGTCCAGTCAGAATGTTGCCAATGCAAACTAGGAACTGAACCTCAGCCATTTAAAAGCCATATTTACATGTAGGATTTCTGTTCAAATTACAGATGTGGGAGATAAAAAGCACAATGTGTAGAATCACTGGTAGTTTGTTTATAATGACTTTCACGATGAGTTTCAAAATTCTTATCTGCGTTTGCTGGAGGACTCTACAAGTGAAGGGAAGAGTTTGGCAGTTTTCCAGTATCTATACTGGCCTCTCCTTGTTTTTTGAGAAACAAATTAGCATAAAAGCACTGGAAGCACCAGGTCAACAGGGCTTATTTACCCTTCTTCCTGTTGCCAGACATCCTGTTTAGCACAAGCTGCCAATCAATGTCAACAAATGGGTTTGAAAATAAGTTAAGACAGGACAGCACCGTCTGAAATTTATAAAAAAAATAATTGCTGGCATTTATAGCCTTCTCATAAAGATGCCCTGAGATGGTCTGAAAGACAAGAACCTGAGTTTGAATTTGACGCTTAGATGTCTTGTGGAGTCTGTTTCTTCAGGTTATGTGCATTGAGGGGAGCGGGAATAAGCCCATGCTCTCATCCAGACCTGTTTCTCTAATACCACATTCAACATAAAGTCTTTCATCAGAATTCCTGCAGAGATGGAAAGCAACATGAAGGGATGTTTACTGTCATCTGAAAGCTTTAAGGGATTTCTATCCAACTCCGTACACTTGCAATTATAGAATAAGACTGGGGAGAAATGTGCTCATTCTCACCCTCCTTAGACCATTTTATTCTGTTTCCCTTTGTGAGGAAAATGTTACTTTAGGGCTACAAACCACCTCTGAATATCACATATTACAAATAAAATAAAATCAGGAATATTTTAAGGGGGGGGAGTATGATAGCTGGACTCCTAGGGTTGCCATATTTTGAAGAGCAAAAAAGAGGACATATTTGGTGGATTGCTATGACAACTCTCATTTTACATCCCCATGAAAAAGAGGACATGTCCTGGAAAAAGAGGACATATGGCAACATATGGCTCCTGGACACATACTCCATCCACAACAATGTATAAATCCCACCCTCATTACATTTAAACACTTGGCAAACGGTTACAAAAGTCCATGTCAGGTTGACACATGAGTTAGCTACTGGGGATAGGTCCATGCAAACTTGTGCTATTTAGTGGTACCTTGGGTTAAGAACTTAATTTGTTCTGGAGGTCTGTTCTTAACCTGAAACTGTTCTTAACTTAAAGCACCACTTATGGGGCTAATGGGGCCTCCCGCTGCTGCCGCGCCGCCGGAGCACGATTTCTGTTCTCACCCTGAAGCAAAGTTCTTAACCCAAGGTACTATTTCTGGGTTAGCAGAGTCTGTAACCTGAAGCGTCTGTAACCTGAGGCATATGTAGCCCCAGGTACCACTGTAATGCCAGTGGCATTTGCCACTTCCATAAGAGACCTGTAATGGATCTATTACTTAGGCTGAAGTCCTAACCCACCTTACCTGGGAGTAAGCTCTGCTGAATTTAAGAGGACTAGCTTCCGAGTTAGGATCACACTGTTTGCCAAGTTCAGAGTAAAGCCAGCCAAATCAGTTAACTTCAGTTAATCATGATGAACAAAGCCCATTGATTTCAGTACATTTAACCTGGGTCTGTCTTAGTTGGAAGCTATCTTTTGTGTATGTATTTCCTGGGTTGGGTCCTGGGTTTGTTGGTTGGAACTTTATGAGATAGCGATCCATAGGAACATGAAGCACTTTGCAGACATTCAATTTACAGCCCCCTGCCCTATGCACATGCAGTATTTTATAGGCACGGTAGATGCGTACAAACCTTTTAGTCCATTCAGTCTGGACACCGAGCTCTAGCTCTGAGGGCCTTCTGGTGGTTCCCTCACTACAAGAAGTGAAGCTACAGGGAACCAGGCAGATGGCCTTCTTGGTAGTGGCACCCTCCCTGTAGAATGCCTTCCCATCAGATGTCAAGGAGATAAATAAATAAAGACAACTTTTAGAACACATCTGAGGGTAGCCCTGTATTCAGAAGTTTTGATGTTTGACATTTTATTATGTTCTTATATATTAGTATTATTTTAGAGCATTCCTGTTTATGTGCATAGATCCTGTGTAGACTGCCTTCCCACCCTCTTCCCCATCCCCACTCCATGCAAAATACACTGAATGTCTGCTAATGTACGTCTTTTCACTGATACCCACCTCCTGATTAATTCTCAGATAATATACCATAAAGGAGAGAAAAAACCTCAGCTATCTTTAACATTTGGATCCTGTAATTTTGCAGAATGTAATTTACAAGATTTAGCTTCTTGTTTTATAGGCATGCATTATTTTATATGCATTTTCCAAATTTGTATATTTATTTTCTGAGCAGTGGGAAATGCATACTATTGAGGAATGTTAACATGCCTTTTTTAAAAAAGAAATATTACAGCATTCTGTCAGGTGTGTTATGAGTATGCCCACAAGAGTGGTTTAATTTTGTGTTGGGAAGCCAACACCAAAGAACAAAATATGCAGAAGACAATGTTCATCTACTTTGCGAGAAGTGTGAGAGACATATAATGTGCCACAAATTATGCTAGCAATATTTAGAGTTAAAATCTGTAGCAACATCTGTGCACACCAGGAAACAAAAGGGTTTTTTTTTTCCCTTTCCTACTGAACAGATAATCCTCAATCCTTTAGCCCCAGGAATAATCTCCTTCAAACTCTTTCCCCCAATATGGGATAGTAAGAACCACTTGATTTGGTGAATAAAGGAAACGGCGTATTTATTCTCCTTCATTTGCAAGTCTATAAATGTCTACTGCATTAAAGGAAAGCATAGTAAATGGTAACATATTATTTCCCCATGCTTTCCAGTTTCTGATTTGAGTTCTAAACTTGAGAATGCCCTTGGATCAAATCAGATGCACAACACACACACAATGGTTGTTCACTGCAATTGGTATCCCAGCTGTTCTGTGCCACCCTTGCATCATGATCTTTATTATCACACTGCATTTTTTAAAGGTGCTTCCAAAAGGTCCAATCCTTTCTCCCCCAAAGCTGATTAATTTTCTATATTTAAAACACGAAGAGGCACTAAGGAAGGGAGGGATGAATTAGGCTATTTCCAGCCCAGGCCGCTTTCATATGCACTGACCCATAAATCTGCCACATCCTGTTTCCACATAATCGGCATTTAAAAAAAATAAAATTCCACACAACATTTGGCACCATGCTCTAACAAACGGAGCTACCCGAGGTACCACTGTATAGCTGAAGGAGCATCTCCACCCCCATCATTCAGCCCGGACACTGAGGTCCAGCGCTGAAGACCTTCTGGTGATTCCCCCACTGAGAGAAGTGAAGTTACTGGGGACCAGGCAGAGGCCCTTCTTAGTAGCGGCACCCACCCTTTTAGAAGTCATCCCTGTATACAGAAATTTTTAATGTTTGATGTTTTGCGGTGCTCTGATATTTTGCTGGGAGCTGCTTAGATTAGCTGGGGCAACCCAGCCAGATGGACGGCATAAATATAAATATTAACAACAAATGACTTATTCTCCACATAAAAACCGTCGTGTTTTTTTTGCTACTCTGAGTGCTTTCTATTCAATGTAGTTTTTATAGGGGAAAAGGATTTGCAGATTCTAAAAAGTAAATTAAACACAAACATTTATGTTTAAGGTCCCTTTGGCTCACACTGCCAAGTTGTTAAGTGCCTATGATGCAAGTCCTGTAAGGGTGTGAGATACAGGTTTGGTGAGAGCACTCTTCTATTCTCTAGCTCCGAAAGACTTTCTTTTGCTCCACTTAAGCTGTCATTTTGATACCTCATTTTCCCCTGATTGATTTCATGGTCATTTTTACTGTACTTTTAACACATATTTTGTTTAAATATACTGCTTGACACAATTGTGCAAGAACCTTCTCGCACTTCAACACCAAAACAAAAAATTAAGGAGGCTCAGGGGGAAGAAAGGCATGGTGCAGCTTTCTCACACCAACAGTACATCTTCTGATGTGTGAACTCTGGCAGCAGGGACAATTTCAAGATCTTACAGTTACTTTCATGCAGATGGTATAAGCAATACTCAATCAGCTTTCCTCTGAAGCCAGAAAGTTCAGTGCGGGTCAGTGGATGAATGGTCTAACCAGGAACAATGATTCATTTTAGTAGCTATAGTAATTTCTACCTTTTCTTTAAGAAACAAGCTATAATTTGTGGGGTGATGTGACTGTGGGCAAGAGTCTTTGCTTCAGTGCTCTATAATACGAGGAGAAAGGCAAATCAGAAGCAAATATATGCATTTGTGTTCACTTACCAAACTGACAAGCATGTATAATTCCATCTGTTTTGCCAGAGGCTGGAATCATTGCTTGCTTCCACAGCTCTCAATGCCTACTCTCCCCGACCTTTTTGACAACTGCTGGCCCAGCATAGATTATAATTGAATATTAAGTTGTCCCGTAGTAATACACTAATTTTATAAACAAATTTATAAAACATGTACACAACAGCACAAAACTTGATTAAAATAGCCACCTGTTTGCCTATTCAACAAACGCAACTTTCTCCTGAAAAACCAGGCAGACACAAAAAGAAGAGTACACACGCTATTATAGGCCAGTCTTTCTGCTAACAATGAAGGGTGTCTACTTCATAATAAACCTAGATTCTTCAACATTCTATAATACTAATAAAAAGAGAAAGCAGCCGTGATAATACTTTTTATAAATGAACCCTCCAAAACCCACAGCTTGGATGTCCTATTATAGGGACCAACCAAAATGTTGCAAAATAGTGACATTCAGGTACTTCAGAATTCTTCATTAGATGGGAGGGTGATGCGGAAAAATAAAAAGCACAAAATTAGACCCAGTGTTGTAGCCATAAGGTCAGCATCTAGGCTCACTTCCAAGATGGAGATGGCAGAGTAAATCTCTGTTAGGTGCTGTATCAGGTTACATAGCTACAAGTGTGGGATAAAGAAGCAACAGTCATTTCCCATTTCTGAAAACACAATGGCTGGCTATTATCCAGATTTGCCCCCATGTTTTAAGCGAAACTCAGAGTTAGGAAGAGAGCAGGAACAAAGAGCAATGCCATAGTCTGTACACGAACAAAGACGGCAAATTCTTTTGAGTGGTCCAAGTTGTTTAATAAGGGCAAGCCACATGGAACATTTTACTCCAACACAAGTGGTTCCCAACAGACCTAATTCAGTGCTGGGTTTGATCTCTAAAGCCTGAAAGAACCTGGGTCCTGGATAGTAGTTCATGGTCCACCTTCTCCCACTGCAACCTGCCCAGCATCTCTCAGGCTTCAATTCCCGCCTCCCCTTGATTCAGAGGAAAACTCAGGGGACTTCCGGGTTAGCGCCATCGGCAATGGCGGAATTCCTCTGATCAAGAAGAACCCGCTCCGCGAAAATCGGGTCTTGCCGCCGCGGCGAAGGCGGAGACCCTTTAAAAATCCCAGGCAGAGGAAGCCTGGGAACGTGGGATTCGGCTGACACCAGGAGCGCCCCCCTACTCGCAAGGAAACCCCTTTTTCGGGGATCCGAAGCGACGTGGGGTGAGTGGCGCGGTGTTTTGAATCGACCGCTATTTTTACGGAGTGAAGCCGCACAGCTGTTGCCGGAGAGCGCTGACTTTTTCTTGTGGACAATTGGACTCTAAACAAGTACCCGTGAGTAGAATGGAAAATTGGATTAAGAAACATTTTAATTTGGCATTGAAGCAGGAAGGCTCTAAACAGGAAGTCCGCCTTCCGCTTTTTGTAAATAGACTGAAGCAAAAATTGTGCAAGCTAAAGTCAGGAAAGTCGTATATAAAGGTTTAAAATTCCTCCAGTTTTAACCAGCAAAACCCCTCTTGGAAGCAGGAGTAAAGAGGGGGAATTCTGATTGTTTAAGCATGCAGGAGAGAGAGTAAAGAAAGAAAAATTTCCACCGTCTCAAATCTGGGAACGGGGTGTCAGAGACAGAGATTTTTGGGGAAGTTCATTGACTGAGAATGGAACGCCTTTTGACAGATAGTTAAAGAAGAGAAACAAATTGATTCCAATGTTGCCTTTTGCATTTAAAAGAAACAAAGAATTTGAAAAATGAAAGTAATTTTTCTTTTGTTGGACCTGCTTTCAAAAGATGGATACAAATAGAAATTGTCTCCTCTAGAGGGAGCTTGTTAAATTGTTGCTGGAATCGTTTTGGGGATTTCACAGCTGTGGAGATTAAGATCGTGGGACTAGACTTTGACCTTGAATAAAAATGTGTTTGGAAGAAGTTTTGGTGCTTGCTTTTTGCAAGACAAGTGCTTTGTTGGAGCAGATGCATGAGAAGATGCATTTGATGACTGTTGCAGTCAAAAATTTTGGACAAACAGTGAATATCTATACAGAAACCATTCAGGAGCCAATGCAGGAACCTGTTTTGACAGGGCAAGTGCAAATGCAGAAGATAATGGAGGAGGTTGTTGTTGAACCTCAAGTAATACAAATGGAGAGACCCGAGGCCCTGCAGGAGCATAAGCCGCTGTCCTTGAAGACTGAATTTGGAGTGGGCCAGGGGGGGTCCGGAGATGTTGGGGCCCTTAATCTTGGAGGGACTTTGAAACATGCTTTTAAATATTTTCTGGACTACACAGCTGATTGTGGGGAATGGGCTGATCTGCTGAGGAGAGACGGAGTTATTTTTGAGTTGGAGTATCCCCGAGACCTACTCCTCAATGAGAGAGAAAAGAAATTAAGAAAGAGATCAACAAAAGACAAGGTAAAGTGCAGGTGCAAACAAGAAGAAGATCTGCAGAAGGGACATGGAAAAGACTTAAGAGCCTCGGACATTAGATTACCAGGTTGATGGACTAGATGGAAATGGACAGGAAGGACTGACATAACCCGAGACCAGGAAGAAGAGACGTTGGAGGAAGATTGGAAGAAATTTTTTTAAAAAAATTATTTTGGGAATTAGTGCAAAATTAATGAGCATTAGGAAAAATGTTGGAATGAAAATATTTGGCTTTAGTAGAAATGATATAAGGAATTATGTATAAATAAATATTAAGTTTTAAGTTTTAAGGTATTTTATGGTAAGATAAGGTTAAAATAAATTAAGGTAAATTGAATGACAGAATATAGTGAAAGATGGAAAGGATTTGCTGAGTTAATTAATAGGTTAGACTGTTAAGTTAAACTACTCAATAAAAATTGAGAAAGATGGAAAGAATTTGCTGAAACAAATAATTAAACTAGAATACAAAAAGGGAGGTGTGAGGAGGTCGATGAAACAAGTAAATGAAAGATAAAGTTATGGAATATTGGATGTGTGTTTTTTCTTTATTCTTATTCTTATTGCTGTATCGATTTTTATGTCTTTTTTCTTGTTTTTTTTCTTTTTTGATGTATTGTTATGTATGTTTTGTTAAAATTTTTGTTGTTTCCTTTTCTTCTTTTTTCTGTAATTTTTGAAACTTCTAATAAATATCATTTTAAAACAAAAGATTCAGAGGAAAACCCAGAAGGGAAGAGGAATCAGCCATCCCCTGCTCCCAAGGCTTTGCTTAACTTCTCAGACTTGGAACACATTCTGCTCAATGCAGTCCTCGCCACTCCCTTTTTTAAAAGGAATGGCCCTTTAAAAAAACAGGCAGCTTGTTGGAGAAGGGGGGGTTAACTGGAGCCAGCCTTCATAAAGCCTCTGCATGCTGTTAAGACAGCAGCTCTCCTTGGGTGATGTCCAGGCTTAGTCTTTCTGGCTGGGATCTTCCATAGCCTACATTGACTTGACTGTGCTTTTCTGGCTATGATCCTGCTGTTACAGTAAGTGCCACTGCTTCTACCTGGTCTCCCATGGGAGTCCTAAACCAATCTATGACATCTCTCTCTCTCTCTCTCTCTCTCACACACACACACACACACACACACGAGAGAGAGAGAGAGAGGGGGTGGTTGCTGTTCTATGTTCCCATTAATCTGAACTGTGGAAGTTTGTAAAAGAGAGACATGGCCTCCTCTGTGGTTGTACAACTTGTTTCCAAGGAAGGTTTACCTTGCCCCTTTCTCGACTGGTTTTTAGGTGTCATGTGAAAGACAGATAAGTGAGTCAGCAAGTAGTTGGGCTAATAAGCTAATGACAGATGACCTGAGAGGCAGGGTAGTAGTTTGGCAGAGAGGTTGGTTGGGGCAAACTAATGACAACTCCTTCTACTGCAATGTTCTTCAACCTTTGGCCCCCATATGTTGTTTAGGGAAGTTTTTGATGTTTGAAGTTTTATTCTGTTTTTAGTGTTCTGTTGAAAGCTGCCCAGAGTGGCTGGGGAAACCCAGTCAGATGGGTGGAGTAGAAATAATAAATTGTTGTTCTTGAAGTGTCAGTTCCATCAACCCCAGCTAACATGATGGGAGTTGTAGTTTATTCCTTTTGTAAACCACTTTGAGGGGGTGATATATGCATGACAATCACGTGGTTTCTGAATTTCATGAAATTCATATAAATAATAGTCCAACAACATCTGGGGACCCAAGGTTGATGAACGCTGCCTAATGCCATGCTGCTACAGAGACCTTTCAGTAGTCAGTTAACAATGTCAACTGGAAGATCTGTGTTGCTTTTGACTGAAATAGTTCTACAACTTGGGATATAGTTTGCCTTGAAATCTTAGTCCTTTGGAGTTTTGGCCAAGTGTCATACTTGGCCCCATGAGCTTTCTTTGTCTAAATGTCAGCTTGACTGTGTCTGGAAGACTCACCCTACACTTTTCTTAGGATCAATACTATCCCATGATGAGGACATTTCAATACATTTCAGCTATTTATCCTTTTACTATTTTATACCACTCAGCAGTCAAGCACAATGGCTTACAACTATGGCTTTGTCAGACAAAGCATGCATTGAGTACAACAATATGTCTCTTTCTCTATAATTTCTGAAAGCTGGGGATGCTTTTGTATATTAGCAACATTCTGTTTGTCGTTTCTGTTGCTAGGATATGAGGATGCCACCCACCCTTGCCCCAGTCTATGATGACTTTGTCAATATTAGTCAACATTTCTTCACCCCAACCCTACAAAATCCTAGATATTTTCACAGCTAATATGCAGTATTAAAAATGTTGAATTTGGCAGATTATTCTTGTTTTACCAATCTTGATTTAGCAGATCATTTTAACAACTGACACTTTGTGACACAGAAGGATGTATATTTAGTTCCAATAAACCACTGATACTCCTCCTGCTTTTCTCTGCCATTGTTAATACTGACAGATAAGTGCTTACTCTGATTCATTTTAGTTGCATCTATCCTACTAAGGATACAGCATAAATGTTTGAAATAGGGGATAATTCTAAATCTCTGAAAGCTAAACAAGAGAGTTACGCAACAGACAGAAGTCTTTGCAGATGCATTGATCATGTTCAAAATGTCCAATAATAGTACAATTGAAGAGTAATGTACAATATGTCATTTTATGTTAGCTGTATCAATCTTGCATTTGATGTTAAAACATAAGAAGCTCCAACGTAAGTTGGATCAGGCCAAAGGCCCATCTAGTTCATCATCTTGCTACATAGGAAGCTACCTTAAAAAGGTAAAGGTAAAGGTACCCCTGCCCGTACGGGCCAGTCTTGCCAGACTCTAGGGTTGTGCGCTCATCTCACTCTATAGGCCGGGAGCCAGCGCTGTCTGCAGACACTTCCGGGTCATGTGGCCAGCATGACAAGCTGCATCTGGCGAGCCAGTGCAGCACACGGAACGCCGTTTACTTTCCCGCTGGTAAGCGGTCCCTATTTATCTACTTGCACCTGGGGGTGCTTTCGAACTGCTAGGTTGGCAGGCGCTGGGACCGAATGACGGGAGCGCACCCCGCCACGGGGATTCGAACCGCCGACCATACGATCGGCAAGTCCTAGGTGCTGAGGTTTTACCCACAGCACCACCCACGTCCCCTAGGAAGCTACCTTATGCTTAGTAAAACCATTGGATGCATCTGCCTCTGCATTTACACCAACTGGAAACAGCTCTGCAAAATTAAAGAGAAGGTTCTCTCCCAGACCAATCTGGAGATCCCATAGATTAAACCTGAAACCTTCTGCATGCTCCACCACTGAGCTATGGCCCTTCCCCAAGGGTGGCTGCTCAGATGACACTGAGAAGCCAGAAAGCAGGACTTAAGTACAACAGTAAAGATCTATTTATTAAGCACGTCTTATATTCAGTATCTTGTTCTTTGCTCTGAGGCAAAAAAATAAATACACACCATTAACTATTAAATGCAATCATCTTGTTACTTCTTCTTTTGTGGGAGGAAACAGAGCAGTAAATATATTTATTATTAATTATTATTATCATTATTATTATTACTAACTTCTAAAGAGACCACATGAACTAGGCTCTGCACATAAGACACAAGTAAGACACAGGTTCTGCCTTCAAGCTTCCAAATAAAAACAAGGCAGGAGGGAATAGAGCTAAAGAGAAATTTGAGATGTGTGAAATCAGTGATGTGGTGCATGAGATCAGCTAGAGTAAATGGAAAAGGTTTTATTTAGAGTCTCTGTACCAATGGAAGGAGTCAAGGGAGGAACATAGGAAGCTGCTTTACAGCAAGGCCCCATCTTCACCATACATTTAAAGCAGCATCATACCACTTTAAACAGTCATGGTTTCCCCTCCAAAGAATCCTGGGAGTTAAGGGTGCTGAGAGTTGCTAGGAGACCACTATTCCCTTCAAATGGATCAATTGCTCTTCCCAGGGAACTCTGGGATTTGAAGCTCTGAGGGGAACAGGGGTCTCCTAACAACTCTCAGCACTCTTAACTCCCATTATTATTATTATTATTAGGGGGGGCCATCATTGTTTTAAGTGGCACTGCTTTAAATGTATAGTGCAAATGTCAACCAAGTCAGGCCTCTGGCTCATCTGCCTCAGTACCAGCCATGGTTTTCCAGGGTCTCACTGTGCAAGGCAGATGCTGTAGCACTGAGCTACAGCCCTCCCACTTGAGGAGAAAGGGTGCTGCTGGAACTGAAGATACAATATTAAGTTTGTGGGTGACAAGAGTACCAGAGGAGTGAGGACAGCAGAGAGTAAGAAAGAAACATAGAAAGATATTGCTAGAGGAAAAGAATTCAACACTTACACACTGCTCTTCCTTTAGCAGTTGTATAATTAGGTGCCAAACAAAGTTACCTTGAGTAAGGTCCAAGCATTTGGAATGTAATTGTCCATTTCTTCTTTTTAAACTATTTCCATTGAATCGAGGTACCTGCCTTTTTTTGTCACTGTGCTGTTCAGTGGTGTCCAGTCAGTGGACTGGGGGGACTAGGCTAGTCTCTTAAATGTTCCCCTGGCGCCTCCTTCCCAAGGCCTGGGAAGTTTCTGCCCAGCTTAGGGAGGGAGGCACGATGCTCCAACGAGTCCAAGAGTCCTGTTTCCACCTTCCCACATCCTGCCTGGCTTTGGGAAGGAGACAGGAGGGTTCCAGCATCCTGCCTGAGGCCTGGTGCTTCCTTCCCAAAGCCCAGGGAGCTTCTGCCTGGCTTACGGAAGGAGGCGCAATGCTCTCATGTGTGACGTCAAAACGTCTCTTCCCTTCCCCCCACACTGCAATCACCCTCACAAGCTGGTGCCTCTGCCCCTAACTGTTCCTCTACACAAAAAATCACCACATGCCACTGCTTCTGTTGTAGGCAAAGTTCAGGTTCCTCTAAGAGAATCCTACACAGCAGCGCTTGAAAATGAAAAATGATTCCTCTTTTTGAGGTAGTCTCCTGTGTCATGAACTAGGCTGATCATTTCATTTCTACAAGATTAGATACCTTTCCTAAGAAACTCCTCCTCTGGATAGTCCTGGGGGAGAGTTGTTGGGTGTGTGAATATTTTGGGAGTCTGTCTGTCATCAGCGACCATTTATTTTCCTAGTTTGACATTTTTATCTTTAAGGAGCACACTTTCTGCATAACATAATCAAGCTTCCCATTCCAGAACAGCATCTGCAATGAACAGGCTACCCTCTGCTATGAATGCCAATCTCATTTCCAGTTTCTTACAGAACATTCAACAAAAGCCAAACATATAGTGCTAATGTTTCACTGTTCTGGTCTTCCCCCAAAGAATCCTGGGAAACTGTATTTTACCCCTCACAGAGCTACAATTTCCAGCACTCTTAAGAAACTACAGTTCCCAAGTTTCCTGAGCCGTGTGTTTTAAATGTACTGTGTGTGCACAGCCAATGGTTACAACACTTTGGGGTGGGAGGGTGTGTTTCTAAAACTAGGTTTGGGTGCAATGATGGCAGGTTAGCAAAAACCTTGCTTGACCCCAAGTCTCCCCACAGTGCAAAATATGTGATTTATTGTCAAAGATATAACAGCAGAGGCTGAAAAGCTATTTGCATATGTGGATTAATCCTGCATTGACACAGAAACAAGTATGAAGCACATATGGTTTGCTCCAATATCAGCAGCATAATACTTAAAACACAAATTAGCATCTCCTCCTAACTATTATAATGACAGCAGAAAGGGTTTTTATAGGAACACATTGCACTCATATGGCTAAGCACACAATTTTCTTCAACTGCATGTTGGCATAGAAGAGGCTTGATTGAGTTCTTATTTCAAAATATTAATACAGTGGTACCTCAGGTTAAGTACTTAATTCGTTCCGGAGGTCCGTACTTAACCTGAAACTGTTCTTAACCTGAAGCACCACTTTAGCTAATGGGGCCTCCTGCTGCTGCTGCGCTGCCAGATCATGATTTCTGTTCTCCTCCTGAAGCAAAGTTCTTAACCTGAAGCACTATTTCTGGGTTAGCGGAGGCTGTAACCTGAAGCGTATGTAACTTGAAGCGTATGTAACCCGAAGTACCACTGTAGGTCACATTTTAACATAAAACTTTCTCAAGGTGGCTTGCATGAGAACCATTTAAAAGTACCACTTCAACAATAAAAAAAGAAAAGCAAAGCGAAAACACACACTACAATTTCTTCAAGAGACCCACAATGTTAATAGACGAGCAATAGTAAAAGAGGAAAAAAGAATGAAGCCTATGTCTAGTCCGTAATATAATTTTCACCAAACATCATCTAAAAAGCAGGACTGGCCCTACCATTTGGCAAAGCGAAGCAGCTGCCTCAAGCAGATGATTTTGGGTAGTGATGAGGTGATGGAGGACAGAGTTGTGTATACCATGCAGCCTGCCCACCCCCCACTCCAGGTTGGTTTCCTGTCCTTAGGTGAATAATGTTGCCCCAGCACCAGTACTGAAGTAAGATTCATTTGCGACTGAGGTCAGTTTCTGTATGTTGAACAGGGGTGTCATTTTTCCCTCTGCCTCATGCAGAAAAATATATTGGGCCATACCCTGCAGTACAGACAACCCTTCATTTTCGCATGTTCAGTAAGTGCCTGACTGTGCATACATGCATTGTGCCAAACCCAGAAATGACCTGAAAATGTTACAAAAACATCACAAAAAAGTGGAACAGGGAGGGGTGGGGTGGAATGGGGTGTTTGCAGGCTTTTTACACTGGTGTTTCAAATATACAGTGGTACCTCGGGTTAAGTACTTAATTCGTTCCAGAGGTCCATTCTTAACTTGAAACTGTTCTTAACCTGAAGCACCACTTTAGCTAGTGGGGCCAAGGTACAACTGTACATGATTCCACTTCAATGCATTGAGCCTCGGAGCATAAACCCTACATAAATGGGGAGATGCCTGTATAAAAAAATATACTCCTCCTGCACAGGCAACCCACATCAAATAGATTTCCAAAAACCTCCTGAAGTGTAGCCTCTTTCTAGAGTCAGCTGGTAGTGAATCCCAGGGTTTTTCTTTCATGGTAAACAAGGGTTTGGTAATAATACTGCTGTTCCTGCTTTCCGTGGGGGTGGGTTTGCCTCCCCACCCCCTCAAGGAAGAAAGGTGACACAAGGTTGTCTCCTCCTCTGGAGGTGGTTTTGATGCCATGATGCTTCATGAGAATCGGAGGGGGTGCAGTTTTTTTAAAAAAAGGCTTTCCCACCCACTCCTCTCCCTCCATTGCCCTTTGCAGCACCCTCCCTCTATACTGTGGGCTTTGGTTGGTTGTCTTTTCTGGAACTGAGTAGGAAATTGGCAGCAGGAGCCCCTGATTGGCTTTTGGGATTCCCTGTTCTTGTCTACTTGACACTAGAATTCAAGGTAAGTGAAAGGCCCTTGGTAGGATGGAATGTGATGCAGAGGCTTCCATTTTTGACGAGACCTTTGAGGTGCTGCTCTAGGGAGTTTGCGCGTGGTCTAGCCTGCAACTCATGAGATGCATCATTAGGTCACACAAAGTTTCTGCATATTTTTTTTGGGTGGGGGTGCTTCACACCTCCCGCTGCAAAAGAAGTTAGCTATTTTACATGGTTGCTTTAGAAAGAAAAACCAAAATTCTGATTTTTCCCATTGAAAAGATAATTTCATCAAGATAACTGACTTCTTTAGCACCTGACAGCTGTGAAATCCTTTCTGTAATGACTGGTCAGTTTAATTACAGATCAATAATTTGACTGTTTTTAATACACTTGAGTAAATTACAGAAGGGTACTTCATCTATCATTTTATTTCCTTAGGAATTTTCCCTACTGCAGTCAACAGCCTAACATTTAGCATGGGAAAAGCAAGGTAAATGCAATTACAAATATTTATTTGTGTTCTTCCCTTGTTCTAGCAGGGGGAATTTCAGGCCTTCAGGGCAGCCTTTGCATCGTCAGTTTCATTTGGAGTAATGCATGCTGGAGACTTGTAGTATCTTTGTGATAAGATACAATAATAATGATTTACTTATTTGCCAATTTGATAGTTGTTATGGAGGCACAAAGCAGCACAGAAACAGACATTGGAAACTTGAAAGCAAAATCAATCCTGTCCTTAAAAATCCAACTCAGCTTTTTCCCAGTCATACCTAAAGTTCCAGATATTGGCTTTCTATTGCATTTTCTCGATAGTTTCATGGCCCATTCTCTTCATCATCATCTTCTTCTTCTTCTTGCTTCTCCTCCTCTTCTTCCTCATCACTGAGGTACAAAAATCTGACTACACCTGCTTGTCAAATGCAAAGCGTGCTGCAATGTACAATTTATCACTTTTTAACAACAAAAAGAATGGGGTTTGATTATTTCCCATTTGTTCTTCTGATTGTTTTAAAGTGATACCAGCTGAGTTTTACTATACTTCCAGTCCACAGTTGATTAAAAGACTTGTATATTTGGCAACTAGCTATCCAGATGAAAAGGCAAAATAAAAAGTGAGAATTCGCCATCAATCAATGTTTATTCCTGTCTGTCCAATGTGCCAACCAGACTGTAAATCTCCGGCTTTGGATAGTTAATTTTATTTCCCCATCACAGTAAATTTTAGCCTGTTACATGATTAGCCATTTTTGTTTTTATTTTTTGCACTGCTTGGTTTGGATTGCAAGGTTGGTTTTATGGAGACAGAATTATTTAATCGCTGTGCATCTACTTAGAATGAAAAAATTGTAGGTTTGTGTGTTCTTTTCTCCTGCTGCTATGTTGTATTTTGTGCTTTATATTGTATGAGTTTTAATGAATATTTTAAAATTATCCTTAATGACATTTGAAGAAAGGTGGCTTATAATTTTTTTAAAATAAAGCTCCAAGTCCATAAACACAGATGAGGAGAATGGGTGGGAATAATGCACAACTTTATTCTAGACCAGGGGAGACAACATGGTGCCTTCTAGATGCTGTTGGACTACGTCTCATAATCCCTGGCCAATGGCCAAGTTGACTGGGGCTGATGGGAGTTGGAGTCTAACAACATATGACGTGCCACTATGTTGGTTACCCTTGTATGTAAAGTACTAGAAACCTTTGTAATTAAGCAGTATATAAATACCTTAAATTAATAAAGTATCTAAATATCTACTACATCATTCTCTAGCTAAACAGTAGCCAACATGATGCCATCCAGATGTTGCTAGACTTCCATGGCCAAATGGTCAAGGAGGCTGGGAGACGTAGCTCGAAATACCATATTTTTCACTCTATAAGACACACTTTTCCCCTCCTAAAAAGTAAGGGGAAATGTGTGTGCGTCTTATGGAGCGAGTGCAGGCTGTGCGGCTATCCCAGAAGCCAGAGCAGCTAGAGGGAGCGCTGTGCAGCGCTCCTTCTTGCTGTTCTAGCTTCTGGCTTAGCCACAGGAAGCCTCCGCAGGGCCCGGGGAGCCTTCATCCTGCTGCCCTGCAGAGGCTTTGCGGGCTACCACAGAAGCCAGAACACTTCCCCCACCTCCCGCAAAAGCCAGGGATAGCCGCGCTCCCTTTAAAGAGCCATGTGGAGTGTGTGTGCAGCTCTTGGGGGCTTTTCCCCGAGGAGGGAGAAGGGCAGCCTGTCAGTGATGGGCTGCCCTTCTCCCTCCTCAGGGAAAAGCCTGCAAGCACCACACACACGCTCCACGCGGCTCGTGAAAGGGAGTGCTGAGCTGAGCCTGGGATGCATACAGGCTCTGCTCAGCACTCCCTTTAAACAATTTCCCCCCCTTGCATTCCCCCTCTGAAAACTAGGTGTGCCTTATCGTCAGGTGTGTCTTATGGAGTGAAAAATACGGTACATCTGGAGGGGCCCATGTTGGCTAGCCCTATTCAAGGCTTTTATAGTCCAGCAGACTCCTCTGAATATTAGGGTTTATAATCAGTTTTTTTAAAGGAATGCCACTAAATCATGGATGCTATCTCCATTCATACCAAAGGTAGGAGAAGAGCCACTCTGCATAACAGAGCAGCGCGAGTCTCTACAATATTTCGTTTCATAAATCTAATAAACTCAGTGTCAATGAGGCACTGATAAGCACACATCCTTTTGACTGATAAAGGACTTTCACACAACATTTCCAATTATTTGGACACCGTTGTGAACATATTTCAACTTGCTTCTACAGGCAGATTGCTCAAGTGCATGCCAGTCCCACAACATTTCAGAAGACGAGACTAATATTGCTACAATCACTAAACAACCCAACAGGCTAAACAACGTATCTATTCAAATGTCTTGCGCTGACTAATGTTGGTTGCACAATAAGATGCAAGAATGCACCCTCTAATTGAAGTTTATTGTTTTTCCAAAGAATGCCTAGAAGCCCACAAGCAGAAATCAGCTGGGCTCAGAAGCAGAACACAGGGTTGTGGCAGCACCACAGTTCCTGGTACTTTTACTGTCACCAGCATCGCTTTAGATCCAGATGGGACAGCAATCTAACTTCTTTCTTAGCTTAGTACAAGTTAAACTGAGATACAAAATTCTAAATCTGGAAATTCCCCTTATTTGGGCCAAACTAGATGTGACATGAAATGGCTTCAGTGGGAGATTTCCCCCAAAGCAAATAGCTTCAGAGAAGGAATTTTTCTCAGGGCTGTTGCTGGGTAGAAAAGGGTTGATTTCTTCCCTCCACCCCCTTAATTATCAGCCTGATGCTATTTGCAACACACACACACACACACCTGTGTGTTCAAATCAGTGCAAAAACTTCAACTTCATGTACAGTTTGGCTCTTCTGTTTAACTTGCATTGCTAAACGAATGATACACTTGAATAATACGTTTTTCAAAAAAAGGTCCCACTGAACTTTTGAAATTGTACATCACACTTGATTTCTAAGCACAGGTTGAAGGTTAAAGCTCACCTTCCCTTCACATGATGTACATGTGTAGAATTCTCAACCCTTGTTTCTTTTATGGTATAGTGCATTTATGTTTATGTTTTTAAAAGTGAGTCACTTAGGCAGCAAGTGACAAATAAGTTCAATAACTGGGGGTGAGAATAATAGGGGGTTTTTTCTACCCAGCGCATAGTTACATTTTGGAATCTGCTAACAGAAGATGTGGTGACTGCCACCGACTTAGAAGGCTTTAAAAGGCAGGGTGCCCCCAAATGAGAACAGCTGCAGGAGAAGGCTATTGCCCTCATGTGCTGGTTGTGGGTTTCTTAGCATCATGTGGTTGGCCACTGTGGGGAACTGGAAGCTGGGCTAGATATCCCCTTGGTCTGCTCCAGCAGGACTTTTCTTATGCACATAATCCCAGCAACACCAACACCAAGCATGGGTAGACTGTCTGAAATGGTCTAGAAAACTACTTGCAACGCAGAAGCAGAATACGGACATCTAGTCCACACTTTTAAAGAGATGGAGCTATCACTTTCTATTTAGGAAGACTGTATTTTCATAGCAGTACGGCACCATCTTTGTCCACCAGAAAAATGTGACACTCATCAAGGGAAATATGAAGTATCCAATATTCAACTGCATGTTAAATTTAACACATCTCTTTCCTTTACTCAATATAGCATAAATCTTAATCCATTCCTATTGTCACATGGCATCTATGTGCACCTGTGTGTGCCCTCCCTGAGCGTTCCCTTTTACAGTGGTACCTCGGGTTAAGAATTTAATTTGTTCTGGGGGTCCGTTCTTAACCTGAAACTGTCTTAACCTGAAGTACCACTTTAGCTAACGGGGACCTCCTGCTGCCACTGCGCTGCCGCTGTGCGATTTCTGTTCTCATCCTGAAGTAAAGTTCTTAACCCGAGGTACTATTTCTGGGTTAGCGGAGTCTGTAACCTGAAGCATCTGTAACCTGAAGCGTCTGTAACCCAAGATACCACTGTAATTGCTTTGACTGAGAAAACCCCACTGGATCCTCCTTTAGAGAACCGTTCTGATCCCAATAAGCAGTTCAACTTTGGATGAAACAGGATCCAATGTGTACAGCAATCTATTCAGGTTAAAAAAAAAAGTATGTGTAGATATGTCATTTATAGATACACATATGTCTAAATGTAACCATTAAACAATTAATGTAAATTGCTTCCAGAACATTTAGCATTTTACTATGCATCAGAAACTGAATTAAAAGATGCAGGTTTTGGGGTTGCTGTTTTTTTTAAAAAATACTCAAATAAAGTTATATTTATTCACTTTCATTCATGTGGTAAATGAAAATTTAATTTTATAAACACTGAAACTAATCTGCAGGAAAATGTGTGCATTAACATAACCAGCTAGAAAAAATATGCAAGAGGAAGAACCTCTGCTTGCGAATCTTATTGGTGGGATTCTCATAATCTTATGGAGCTTTTCACCACTGAGTGTCTTGTGTACAGTGGTACCTCTGGTTACGTACTTAATTCGTTCTGGAGGTCCATTCTTAACCTGAAACTGTTCTTAACCTGAAGCACCACTTTAGCTAATGGGGCCTCCTGCTGCTGCTGCGCCGCCGGAGCACAATTTCTATTCTTATCCTGAAGCAAAGTTCTTAACCCGAGGTACTATTTCTGGGTTAGCGGAGTCTGTAACCTGAAGCGTATGTAATCTGAAGTGTATGTAACCCAAGGTACCACTGTATGTCAACTCCAAGCCTTCTTTCTTGACTGTGCTGTACTCAAGAAAATATAAGCAAATAATTGGCACAAAGAATAAAAATAGGCAGGTGATAAAACACATACAAATGAAGGATTTTTCTAAACTGCATATGCATTTCATCACTTTGTAATTAAACTCAGCATGTAAAAGAATACATTTGAAAAGGATAGATTTCATTTAAAAATCCACAATACCTTCCGCTCTGCCTAATGGATAACAAATAGCAGGCAAATTTATATAAGGGAAATATGACTCATATGCCTTGTGTGTTTAACAATATCTTATTTCCAGTATGTGCGTGTGTGTTTCTATATATAAATATATAAACTTTGCTGTCTGGATATACTGAATATGCAAATACGATGCAGGCTTATTTTAACAGTATTACTTGTAACTATTAGCAAATATCACATCTGGACTAATTTTAAACACAAAACATCAGCAGGACTATTAATAGACTTGAGGCTACTCACACGATTAAACAGTTGCAGATTAAAGGGACTTGCGCAGGAACCCAGTTTTGACTGAAACTTAGATGATGATCAAAGAGTTTAGAAAGACACATAACAAGTCAAGGGGTAAGTGGGGGAATTATGATGGACAAAAACTGAGGGTGTCAGATGGAAAGGAGATGGAAAGGGAAATAATTCTCTTCCACCCCAGCCCTCCACGATATTCCAAGCTCTGTCACCCAGTTCTACGGGTTCACATATCTACCTGCTCAACTGCAGTGACACCACAGTAAATTCAGTGGTGCAGATCCGTCTTCTGATGCAACCAGTTTGTCAAAATCCCATTATAGCCAGTTGTTATAATTTACACACACACTGAACCAACTCTATGTAACTGGATCTATGGTAAACGAAAGCTGATGCCTACAGAGAGCTGTCTCAGGTCTGTTTCCACCCCATTTCACCTGTATTGGGCCCTATGCTCACCAGCATAGGAGCTTTGCGTTTAACATGTGGTGGGGAAAGTGCTTGCTGGTACAGCAATGTTTACAAATGGTGGATGGGATAGATAGTGCTCTTCTTGAGAACTCTTGCACAGTCCATAGCCTCAAATCCAGTTCCGAGGGCAACTTAGTAGGACTTGAACAGTTTGGTTGACTGCCCCCCCCCCGGCAATGCTCAGTATGGCATGAATATTATAAACTCTGTACAGTGGTACCCCAGGTTAAGAACTTAATTCGTTCTGGAGGTCCGTTCTTAACCTGAAACTGTTCTTAACCTGAAGCACCACTTTAGCTAATGGGGCCGTTTGCTGCTGCCGCGCCACCACTGCATGATTTCTGTTCTCATCCTGAAGCAAAGTTCTTAACCCGAGGTATTATTTCTGGGTTAGCAGAGTCCGTAACCTGAAGGGTCTGTAACCTGAGGTACCATTGTATAATGCCAGGTTGAAAAGGAAGAAGTGTGGGAATGTAAAACTAGTCACAACATCTTGTTCGAATGTCCTTCGGACTCATGAAACATGGTATCCAATGGCAAAGCTATAGTCTGGGCCTTTGATTTATGGCCCAGGAGTGGACCAGACGGAGGAGGTTCTCAATAATAATAATAATAATAATAATAACAACTTTATTATTATTATTATATCCCACCCATCAGGCTGGGTTTCTCCAGCCACTCTGGGTGGCTTCCAGCACATGTAAAAAGTAAAAAAAGGAAAAGTGAAAGTGAAAAATGTAAAGGACCCCTGGATGGTTAAGTCCAGCCAAAGGCTTCTATGGGGTTGCAGCACTCATTTTGCTGTGGAGCCGGCATTTGTCCACAGACAGCTTTCTGGGTCATGTGGACAGCATGACTAAACTGCTTCTGTGATTGAAACCAGCAAGGAAACGCCATTTACCTTCCCACTGCAGCAGCTCCTGTTTATCTACTTACACTGGTGTGCTTTTGAACTGCTAGGTTGGCAGGAGCTCGGACAGAGCAACGGGAGCTCACCCTGTCATGGGGATTCAAGCTGCTGACCTTCTGATTGGCGAGCCCAAGAGGCTCAGTGGTTTAGACCACAGCGCCACCCGCCTTCCACGGTAAAAAGTACCACCCACAGGAGCCCACTGACACTGCTGTTGGCCGATGTCACCACTCATGAATTGCTAACTTCATGCCTAAGTGGCTGTGCCAGTCCCCGCCCCACTCCACCAATACCCACATGGGGACAGAGGAAAACTTCTGGGCAATGCGGGAACCCACAACATTTTGAAAGAAGCACAGTATCTCATTCAAATGTTATTGGAACCAGGAACCTTTAACGAATAAGTACAAGTGTGAAAGCAAACTATTCATTATAGCTATATGGCAGTATAAATGGCTGAGATAAACAATAGATACATTCTGGATAAAACATATGCTATATCCTTTGCTGTGATATTTAACAACAAAAATGCCACCCTCCTTTCATGGAGCAGCTACAGTTGAACCCAAATGAATCTACTTCTCAAGAAAAAATGCCTAAGGTTTCACTGTAACTTATCCCAAAGATAAAATATAAAAGATACAGTACCCTTTAGTGTTATATCTAATCTTCAGTCAGGGGGAAGAAGTAGTTGGGGGTGGGGTGGAAGGGGAGGGGGTTACAAGTGAGATATGCATCCTAACTTCATGTTTTAACACAGCATCCATTTTTAATAGAGCACTTTAAACCGGGTGTTCCTGCCTTAAGATTTAATACTACTGCTGTCTGTGGCCATAATTCAGAATGTGACCAATTCACGATTACTTGTTTTCCCCATTCCATTCCATTCCATGCCCTGCCTTGTCTGTGCAGTTTCAGAAGTGTTTTATGGTGTGGGTTGGGAATGGGCTGCTGCCTAAAGAGGAGAAATTAGCAGCCCCAGCACACCTAAGAGAGCTCTCTGAATCATGGCCTATAAAACAAAAATAAATTAATAACTCAAGCATAAATATTGTGGTGTTACAGTCGATCTGGCTGAACATTTCTAATGCAATACAAGGGAATGTACTGAATTTTCATGCTTGGAATTTGGGCTCTAGATCTGAGAGGTTCAATGTGCTTAGAGAGCTTCAAATCTCCCAGGCTTCCTATGTTCTCTTCTGTGAGACAGAAAATGCCCAGAATGGGGCATCTGGAACCTTCATGCACATCTCTTCATAACGGAAATAGGAAGCACCTGTTTTTATGTATTAAAATTTTTAATATATGCTGCCTTTCGGAGTAGACCCTTTCAAGGCAGCTTACAATACTATGCAGTGATATAATAAAAACACTGCGAATCAAGAAACTAATAAATCAGGTAGCCCCTCCAAAATGACTAAAATATAATCAAAGTCCACAAACCATTTCTATTTTATTTTTTTAAAAAAACCCTTCATGGGAAAGTCACTGAAAGCAGGTGACCTTTAAGATCTTTCAGAGAGGCCTGCAGCATTGTGGTCTGGTGGAACCCAACAGGCAAATAATTCTAAGGCCATAAAGCTTCATGCAAAAGCTTGGGATCATGTCCTTTGACTGCCTTCTGGTGTCTAGTTACGCCCACTTAAGTTTTGTTTAGGTGCACAGACCTGCCCATCTGGGCAAAGGATTACTGTTAAGTTTTAAAATAAAAAAGTAAGTTGAAAATTTATTTGGTAGGGGTTGGAGGCAAGCAGGAAAAGGGCAGGGGCAGAAAAATTGGGAAGCTGTTATTGGATAACTCCTCCCACCACCCATGACCATGTTGGCTGTGGCTTATGAGAGATGAGGGCAGCAACATCTGTCCATGGAACAGGGTTCAATACACTGAGAATATACAGGAACACATATAGTATGGGAGACTGCAGAGTTTCAGTTGTGTGTCTAGGGAGAGGGAGAATTAACCAATCTGGAAATGACCAAACTTTGGAACACTCACATTCCTGAATCACTGCCAGGATCGGCAGAATATCACTGTGTGAAAGATAACACACTGTTTCAGCACAGCCTTCAGCTATCAGTGGATATCAATGTAGAAAAGGGCAGGATGACAGGGTTAAAAATAGCACCACAATAGAGGAAAGGAATATGACCTGAAACAAACACAAATATATTGCAATACTTCCAGAGTCAGTGAGTGAGATGGATTGCTTTGCATGTTATAGATTTTAGCCTAAGCATTTTGTTCCTTATTTAATTATGATTAAATCATTAAAGACCCATCACAGATTATTACTTTGTAACTGCCAAAACAACAATGGATTCAAAATGAAGCATGGGGAGCTTTATTTTAATCCTGACCATATAAAGAGGATGAAATGAAAAAGGCATTGCAATTTTAAATAATGGTATGTGTGGATTGCTGTAAAGAGACAGATATCTTTAGACTTTATCTGTTGTGTTTATTTGTTCCCCTTTTCTTCTGAATAATTGAGTGGGGGGTAGAAACCGAGTGTGTGTGGGAGATTACATATTTATCTTAAAGCATAGCATTAGGGATTTCGTTTAATCAAATGACATGGGGATGTAGCTAAGAGAATGTCAGCTTTACATCTCAGGCATACCAATAAATGGGGAATGATTTCTTACCATTCTTTGTAAGCAATGAAGAAAATGTCATTCATTTTAGCTGAACTTAGCTGATAAACTAGAGAGCATGATAATCTAACAGTAGATAACGCTTCCCTTTGGCATGCATAACTGTTCCTGCCATCCAAAACGACCCCAAGAAAAAGCCACACATCATTAGCTGGGGCTTTAAGGTTGTAGAAACCCCTTTCCTCTTCTCCAAGTATATCATGCAAACTTTCGCAAAGCATTACTGTATATCGTACATTATTAGCACACTGCAACTATTTCAGGAATGCTCTTGCAACTCCTGTCTAAGAAATACAAAAAACACATTTCTACCTGAGAAATAATAATTTTAAAAATCTTATGATCGAGCACATTTTATGCACAGCACTGCAATAATAATAATAATAATAATAATAATAATAATAATAATAATAATAATAATATGAACACACTCTTCCTGGTTTCATCTAAAATTACAGATAACCTTTACTTTGCTGGGGGCAACACTATGTTATTTTGAAATATTTACTGCTGAATACTTGAAAACCTCATGTTCTGTTTTCCCTTGTATCTCCCCCCCAAAAAAACTTTTAAGAGCAATTAACTTCCTAATAACTTGAGTAATTAAAGCTCACTTACCTGGAAAGTATAAAACCGAGTTCCATTCGGAGGATATACCTTTGGGGACCCAGAGACAGTGCTCATATCAGAGAAAATCATTTCTGCTCACAGACACAATAAAATCCACAAGGAGCTACAGAAAGAGGCAGAGCAGAGCACTATGCTTACAGGCAAATCCTCCCATACATTTCAGGGAGGCAACTGTAGAAAATTGCATCTGCCCCATCCATTCAGAGAGAAGACTGACAGCATGTGAATTCCCCCATGCCTGCATTTGCGAGCTTAGCTGGAAAGTCGTCAGTCAACAACCTTTAGTTCAGCGAGTTCTTTTTTAAAAAATGCCAGAAGGGGGAAAAACACACACACATACACACAAGACTTTGTTTTTTCTATATAAAAAAAATTAGAAGCTAGAACAACCTACAGTGAAATGTAGCTGGTGCAGAATCTGGCAATGTTTTGGACCCTGCCCATCTGTTCTTAGTGATAATCACCTCCCCTCTTCTACAGACTAGCAGAGTGATTATGCTAAGCATCCCAGTTAACCATTAGCACACAGCTTCCTTGCAAGCAGGCAGGCACAGTGTAAGACAGGGGACCTCTTCTGACTAACCCGAATCATGTCACGTATAATGCTCAGAGACGTAGGTGACGAAAGAAAAGAAACGATTGTATTAGTTCATTGCAATGCAGTCTAAGATCAGGTTGTGGATATTTCTTGCCCCACTGACTGCACAATTCATTTTGTTATACATGTGCAATACAGGGGCAATGAACTGGCAACAACAGTAATGCAGTATTTTGATTACTAAATGTTTGTCACCATCCTTGTTTCACAAGAACAAAACTCCTCCGAGCAAGCATTTATTTTTAACAAGCAGCCAACGTTCACTATGTTGATTGGGCTCTGCCAGCCACACACATATACTTTGGGATGCTTTGTAAACAGCATGATATATATTTTGTATTTTATTTTTAAATCCCACCATGCTCAAATTCCTTGGCACCTTCCGAACAGCAAAAATAATTGGCTTGATTTACACTCCAATGAAAGGTGGTGATTCAAATGAAAATTAAAAAGCAGCATCAGGTAGGGAGGAAATTGGGGGGAGGGTTGTCACAAATGTTAGACCCATACAAAAACATTGCTTTAGTAGTAGAAAGTATTAGTGTGCGGCAAAACAGCTTAAGAAATGAATCTTTAAGAAATAAACCAAATCAACAGAATCCTTTCACATTTGACTTTGGACTAGTTCAACGTTTTAGCAAAATGTAACACCGTGTCTCCTGTAAAAGGTTTCCACCGCAGTTAGCATATTCCTGGAGGAACATAGATGCATTCTTGTGTAAATTTGCCAACTTCCAATGCTGCCAACATTCTGTTATAGAACATACAGCAGAGATAGGAAATCCTACAGGATTCCATTCCTTCTCTCATGTTTTAACTCCTACTGCTAAAATTCAGAGCACAATGATCTCATCCAGTAGATTACTTCCAAAAAACCCAGCAGGGCCAAAATGGTTGCATCAAAAATAGACTTGAGAGAGAGTTGGCATGGGCCCAGAGTTCAAATCCATGCTCGACAATGGACGCCTACTGGGTTCCCCAGGCTTCTTCACTTACCACTATATATGGAACAGTAGAACCAGAATAGTCAGAACCAACCAGTGAGGTTCTTCCCAGTTAAACAATGACGACAGCTGGCACCACCCACATCATTCTGGGTTTTCAGGCTTTACAGAGTAGAAGCGTATCACTTCAGGATGCAGATGGGAGATCAGGTATTACAATGCTGCTAGGAGTCAAAACTGCCTTGAATATTTAAAAGTAAGCATGTCAGAAAGAGGAATAGGCTAGGAACTTCCACCCTGGTGTGCTAGCTTTGGAGGGAAATGATGACACTGGACAGATTTAAATAATCCCAATATGCAACACGCAAGCTTGCTTACTATTGAACTAAAAATGCTGATCTAGTTTATATCTTACTGAGTATAAAAGAGGCCTTACTCTACACATCTGACTATATTAAACATATTTGACAGACAATTGACCAAAGACCTCCTTTTCCAAGAACAAGGTTATTCCTGCCTTCAGGCTATGTGTATTCCCCCTACAGACTTCAGAGGCCCAGGAAAGTGGTGGAGTGGGGGGATTCAAAGAGGCTGATATAAAAAAGGTTGATAAGCTAGAGCACTGGCATTAGCAGTGGAGGAGGAGAGGTGGCAGATGGCGTCAACTCTATATTATTACAAAACATTTCTATTCAAACCCTCAGAACGAAAACTACATACCAACGTTATTAAAAATACAATTTCAGAAGTCCCACCCCCCTCAGAAAAGGGTTCAATGCATGATGTGTTAAAATTCAGAAGCATTGTTTCTAATCGCATATAAGAGTAGAGCTGGAGAAATATTCCTATGACCGTGATGTGTTGCAACCATTTTTAATGCTGCATTTTAAATTGTTGCAACCGACCCTGGGCGACCTGCTGGTGAAGGGTGGGTAATACATTTTACAGCAGCAGCTCAGGGGGCAAATCTGGAGCACTTTCGAGTCCGACAATCTAACGTAGTCAGAGGTACCCCACAACACAGAGGCAGTTGTGTCTTGTGACCCACTCTGCAGACTGTAAAGGGGAATGGTGGCATATAAAAGAGTGCCTATGCCTAGCTGAGGCTGGCATGCCAACTGTGGCCATTCCTAGAGACTGCAGAAATGGCCATGGTAATGCATGCTTTAGTTACATGGTATCTGGATATTTATTTATACATGCATACATATATATATACAGGGGATGCAGGTGGCGCTGTGGGTTAAACCACAGAGCCTAGGACTTGCCGATCAGAAAGTCGGCGGTTCAAATTCCCACGATGGGGTGAACTCCCGTTGCTCAGTCCCTGCTCCTGCCAACCTAGCAGTTTGAAAGCACGTCAAAGTGCAAGTAGATAAATAGGTACCGCTGCAGTGGGAAGGTAAACAGTGTTTCCGTGCACTGCTCTGGTTCGCCAGAAGTGGCTTAGTCATGCTGGCCACATGACTCGGAAGCTGTACGCCAGCTCCCTCGGCCAATAAAGCGAGATGAGTGCCGCAACCCCAGAGTCGGCCACGACTGGACCTAATGGTCAGGGGTCCCTTTACCTTTACATACATACATACCCCACCCATATGGCTGGGTTTCCCCAGCCACTCTGGGAGGCTCCCAATCAAATATTAAAAACACAATACAGCATTAAACATTAAAAAGTTCCCTAAAGAGGGCTGCCTTCAGATGTCTTTTAAAAGAACTCACTCTGAAACTCACCTACAGGTGCTACCTAACACCAAGAAAGCTAGCACTGATACACCCAGGAATCTCACCAAAATGCTGGAGAGGGTGCACCTCCATAGGCACATACCTCAACATGTGGTGAGAGTGACCCAAAATCCAATTATTCTGGACAACAGCCATACGAGAAATATGTAAAATAACTAAGCAAGTACAGTGGTACCTCAGGTTAAGTACTTAAATCATTCCGGAGGTCCATACTTAACCTGAAACTGTTCTTAACCTGAAGCACCACTTTAGCTAAAGGGGCCTCTTGCTGCTGCCGCACCGCCAGAGCACAATTTCTGTTCTCATCCTGAAGCAAAGTTCTTAACCTGAAGCACTATTTCTGAGTTAGTGGAGTCTGTAACCTGAAGCGTATGTAGCCTGAAGCGTATGTAGCCCGAGGTACCACTGTATTAGAAATCACCCCAGAATTGGCCCTACTAAACATCTTCCAAGACAATAATGCCCACTTATAATCTCATTTTAACCCATTTTAAATTAACTCAGAAAATGGGACATTTAAGAGACAGTCCAACTATACTCACTTTGCCTACAGATGAGAGAAACAGGGGGTTCTAAGCCTGCTGATTCTCCTAGACGTCTCAGTGATATTCAGTGCCACTAATCACAGTATATATTTTGGGCTGGCTCTGCAAGTTGGCAGCAGCAGCAGCAGCATGTTACACTGACTCCACTCCTAGCCACAAGTTGCTTCCAGATAGTAGCACTGGAGAACTTCTACTCCATGACACAAGATTTGTGCTGGGAAGATCCCACAGGGTTCCATTCCCCCCCCCCCCCCCCGTGCTGTTCAATATCTACATAAAACTGCAGGGAGGTGTCAAATGGGGATCTGGAGTGTGACATTACCAAGATGCTGATGTTGCCTAATTCTATCTCTCTGTTCCATCAAATATAGAATGGTACCTAAACTTTTTGGGAGTAGCATTTTGATAACTATTACAAATATCCACTAAATTTAGAGTCAAAGTCTCCCATGTCTAAAACGGACCATCTCAGTGTGCCCTCTTGAACCTTCCCTATTCAGCCTATGAGCTACAGGAGTAACGATGCATCTCTATTATACCATATTGTATCATTGAATAATGAAATCCCTGCCACAGAGTGTCAGCAAACTTAGAACGATGCATTCAGATCTTTGTGATAGCTACCCATAGATGCAGAAAATTATCTGGATATTGATGCTTTCTCAAGAGCCTAGTGATTCAGTCCCCCCCCCCCCCACAAATAATATACAGGGCAAAAGAAAACAAATCCATCTTTTCTATCCTAGTTTAATGCTTCACAAATTCAATATGGTGAAAGGATAGAAAAGGCAAACATTATAACTCCTAAGCAAGAAGGAAAAGAAACAGAGTTTCCAGTCCCACAGGCAGATACGGCAAGTTACACTTCAGTGATGTAACCTTCAAGTCGTAGTGTGTGAAATCTAGCATGCTATTGTCTCCTTGGGACGCAAGGGATGGAGGAAGAGTCTAGAACCCAGTTAGAACCATGAAACGTAGCATCTCAGAAGGCAAATCAAGGATCGCTCTTCATGAGAAAGAATCCGGATGGTCAGTAACGTTTCTACAAGGCAAGCCTGAACCTTTAGATTTCTTAGTCCATCCGAAAATATATCTGATATAGCAAAAACAGTAAAGCTGCTGAACACTCGCCTTTTTGTAAGAGGGCTGTTAATTTTTTATTATTTATGTCACTTGCTGGTTTTATTAGGATTGCTTCACTGCTAAATGTGTTTCATTGATTTTGTGCATATTGTTTTAAATTTGTACACACCTGTTTTTTTAATGAAAAGTGATAAATTAATCTTTTAAATAAACACACACGTACTTGACTAATCTCTCTCTCTCTCTCTCTCTCTCTCTCTCTCTCTCTCTCTCTCACACACACACACACACACACACAGAGTTATATTTGCTTTTATTTTCCCTCGCCACCCCACTTGCATCTAAAGAGAAGCTGCAAGGGGTAATATATAACAGATAAATGTGTGCTATAATTTTGTGCTATTTGGATGACTTTAAGTGGCCTGTCTCATTATCACTATATGAACATTTCTGAAGAGCAGAGCACTTACAGGACAGAAATGCGAGAGAAAATAAAGACTATCTTTGCAAACTAAAATGGATTTTATATAGAAGCATTTGCATGTCCACTACTTGAATTGAAAAATCATGGACAGACAAGTGTGTGTGGATCAGACCAAGGGCCTATGGAGAGCTTATAAGCAGGAAATAAACATAATAGCCCTTTTTGAACGACAGTTGAAAAGCAAAACTATGGTCCAATTCACAAGTAACTGCAAACCATAATTAATGGCTTACCATAAATGAAGCGATTACTCCTCATTTCTCCCCCGTTGTGAGCAGGAGCAACAATCCTCAATCCCTGGGGATGTGTGCGCTATGTCCAAACTGGGAATGTGGTTTGTTTTGCTCTAACAGCTAGTAAGCCAAGAAATAAAATATTATTCACCGCACATGTGAGAGCCAAAAAGGACATAGCTAAGTGAACCCCTCTGGGATGGTGTTCCGACATCTTGGTGCCACGGCAGCAAAGGCCCTGTCCATCATATTCACTCACTTCATCTCCAGACATAGCTGTCAACTTACAGATTTGAAAATAAGGGACCAGCAGCCTCAAAAATAAGGGATCAGCAGCCAAAAGAAGGGATTTTAGTCAACCAGCTGAAATGCGAAGTTAAAAGGGACCAGATAATTTTGGAGAGCAGCCCCGGTTTTTAGCCCTTCGTTTCCAGAGGTTGCTGCTCAAGATACCAGCCGACGAAACACTGCAATTAAATAACTACAAGCAGCAACCACTTTTCACGCAAAACGAAGTCCAAGCTATGAAGATGCTGCTGCAGTTCTGTATCTTTTCTCTCGTGCTCCATCTGCAGCTCTCAGTTCCATCAGGCGGGGCGGGAGGAAGGGGGGTGGAAATAGCGCCCGAAGTAAACCCACAGATCAGACCATCTATGCTAGTCTACCACTACAAATCTATGGGAGAAGTGCTTGCAGTCCTTCCTCCGCTTTCCCCCTCTATGGTTAGCCCTTGGAACACCTGCCTGCGCGTCTGCCTCCTCCTCCTCTCTCTGAACTGCTTTCTCTATGGTTGCCTTCGCTCTCCTCTCAAGGCTCCTCAGCAATTCATAGGCTGTGCCAGGCTGCCCATCTCATCTGGGTCCTTTGGCGGTGCAGCAGCAGTACGGTCTAGCGGGAGCGGCGGCAGCGACGGGCAGAGGGGAGGCCCCAGGCAGAGACGCTCAGTTCGGAGGCAGTGAGCAGGATGGTGGTGGAAGGGCCTGAGTCTCCCACCAGTCCTGGCGGGGAGGGGCTCCCAGGGACCGAGGCTGGTGAGAGGAGGCCGGAGGGGGGTGGGCCAGGCAGCCAAGCAACACAGTTGGAGCCTCCCTCCTTCCTGGCCGGCAGGGAGGGAGGGAGAGGAGCTGCTTCCTTTGAAACCCGGGAAATTTAAGGAACATCATCAATAAGGGACAGCAGCGGGACACGGTGCTGGGATAAGGGAGTTTCCTGCCAAATAAGGGACGGTTGACAGCTATGTCTCCAGAACAAGCAACAAGACCTTCAATGACTCTTAGTGTTTGGGTAGGACTATGTGAAATGAGGCTATTATAAAGGTAACTTGGCCCCAGACCATTTATGGCTTCAAAGGTCAGCACTTTAAGAGGAAAAGTGTAACTGTAAAACTTTTCTGGAGCAGGAAATGCTGTCGTACTTGTGTACATTCAATAAACAGCCTGCTCATTTTCTTTTTTAAAAAAACCCACATAAAAGACAAATGATGGGACATTTTGTAAGAAAAAATGTTTTGATTTCTAGTAGAGACTTGTCTGCATTAGATAAAAGGAATACGCTTTCCTTTTCAGTGTTCACAGCATGAGAGGCCAAATGTCATTTCTCACTAACCACCTTGCGCAGAAAACTACTGTTAAAATAAATAGGGTAGAAAGCGAACATTCTTGAATACTTGGACCAGCAAACCAAAAGATTATTCAATTCCAATTTCATGCTAGTTACAGAATAGAAATGAGCACAAATCAATAAGAACCGGATGATTCTTGACCCTAATCACTATTAACATTAACAATGCTTGCAATGGGAGGAATGTCCAGATGAGGCTTTCCTTCTCTCATTTACTGAGCATAGTCTTAAAGGTGGGCTTGGAGATGACTGCTCTCTCTGGACTCTTCCGTCTACAACAAAACAAGTGATTCATTTCACTGCTTCCTCTGGGCTCTTGACATAGTAGGCCCTCATCATGCATTGTACCCATGTCAAGGAAGTAGCACCCACATCACCCCCACTCGTAAAAGCTGCTATACAGGCTTGTTGTTGCATATCCTTCTCCCTCACGTTTACCTCCACAAGACCAATGTATGCATCTCTTTTCACTATGTATAAGAAACGGCAGTTGCAACAAGTGCCATCCACAAGAGGCAAGAATATTAGGTAATAGGTAATATTAGGTAATATTAGAAGAGATAGTTGTAAACCATAAAAGAGATACAAAATAAATAAAATAGGTGTACATGTTAATGAAACAGAAGCCAACTACAAAGGCAGGTGCACCCATTTATCAAAACATTCTAATGTAGATTGAGATTAGGGAAGACAGAGTTCCATAACACCAAAACATTGGAGCATTCCTATGTTAAGTTTATCATATTATTATTATTTATTGAATTTATATACCACCCATACCCAGGGGTCTCCTATTACTGTGTGCATTTTCTAGATGTATAATTGAGGTCAAGGAATATGTTTCTTGGGGTTACTCTATGGATCAAGGGGTACACTGGAATTCAAATTCAACCACATCATATGAAGACCTGCCCATCTAATTAAATACTCAATATTCTGACAACTTGTTCCATTTCTTCCACTAATACAGTGTAGTTTGGATTCCCTGCTTTATCGGTGCGGATGGAGAGCTATCCAGGGGAGCTTTCCATACAAGGAATTGCACAGAAAAGGAAAACAAGCAGACATTGTGCACTATGCTAGCAAAGCTGGGATCTGATTGAGCAGCTGGATTCCTGGCTCATCTGCACTACCAAGTATTGGGAGGCCCCTGATCCTTTGCTTCCTTTCCCCTAGAACAAGCTATCATGTTGTGAAGGATCATACAGTGAAACCCAATCCAAGTAAGACAGAGACACTGTTATTAGGTGGTTCTGCTGTCCAGGTAAGTGATGTTCAATCTGTTCTGGATACGTTTGCACTCCCCACTGGAGGAGCAGAGTCATAGCCTCAAGATTCATCTGGATCCATCACTATCACTTGAGGCACAGGTGGCCTCAGTGGAACTGAGGTAGCAGCTTCAGCTGGTGGCCCAGTTACACCCCTATCCAGATAGGGTTAGACTGTGTTCAGTAACCTATGCTCTGATATCTCCCAGGGTGGAATGATGCGATGTGCTATACATGGGGGTGCCTTTGAAGATGGGCTGGAAATTGCAGCTGATGCAGAACACAACATCCAGCCTGCTAATGGAATCCAGACAATCCAACAATATTATACCAATTTTGGCCCAGATGCTCTGGCTACCAGTACATTGCTGAGCCAAATGCACAGTGCTGGTTTTAACCTATAAAGTATTATGCGGCTCAGGAGGTCAGCACCTCGTGAAACACCTCTTCAGACATAAGCCTCCCTTGACCCCAAGGTCATCATCATCTGTGCCACCATGCAGAGGTTTGGAAGGTGGCAACAGAGAAAGGGCCTTTTTCGTTGTCCTTTGTTTGCCTCTATTAAACTGATCACTGAAGAATTGATGCTTTTGAATTATGGTGCTGGAGGAGACTCTTGAGAGTCCCATGGACTGCAAGAAGATCAAACCTCTCCATTCAGGAAATCAGCCCTGAGTGCTCACTTGAAGGACAGATCGTGAAGCTGAGGCTCCAATACTTTGGCCACCTCATGAGAAGAGAAGACTCCCTGTAAAAGACCCTGATGTTGGCAAAGATGGAGGGCACAAGGAGAAGGGAACGATAGAGGATGAGATGGTTGGATAGTGTTCTCGAAGCTACCAGCATGAGTTTGACCAAACTGCGGGAGGCAGTGGAAGATAGAAGTGCCTGGCGTGCTCTGGTCCATGGGGTCATGAAGAGTCGGACACGACTAAACGACTAAACAACAACAACATTAAACTATGAAAAAAGGAAGATCAATGTGATTTCCTACACAAAAAGCAAATCACCTGGAAATTCAAAGGAATGCCCCACACCTATCTGAAAGAAGTAAATTGGCAAGGAATAATATTCATAAATACTTAATTTGTACCAGCACCCAAAATCATTGTGCTGTCACAACTATTTTTAAAATTAATATTAATTTCAGAAGTCTGTGATAGATACAGGGAGGAGAAGGAAAGCTAGTATGATTTAAAATGACTCCAAGATGACAATTTACAACCCTCATGTTGAATATCAAAACCACCACACCCCACACTGATGATGGCTCATTCAAGAGTTGAACCCAATCAAGTATCCAAACATAAATCATTGCTTCTTGAAATGTAGGGGTGTGTGTGTGAAAATGACACCAATGTACCCTAACATTTATCACATATTTCTGCTCCTTTTGCCCACACAGCCATCATGCATCAAACAAATGTACCATAGTGTTGCTCAACATGAAACAAACCCAGCCAAGTTCAGCTATTGGAACTCTATCTCTGTGCTCACACAAAAACAACTTTCCACACACTTACTATATACAGTTACAATCTGGGTAGGAAATCTCAAACCTCTGGTCCAGGGGCCCTCCAGGTCTTCAGAAATATCCTTAGGCTACACCCTCTCTCCCTAGGCCACACCTCTCACTGGCTCTTCTCTGTGCCCTATATTTGAAGGGCTTCATCTGGCTGAAATATACCAAAGAACTGTGATAATACCTCATGCTTGCCTGGAGATTCTCTCTCTCTCTCTCTCTTTCTCTCTCTCTCAAAACCCCTGACATTTGTGTGGTTGGAATATACCTGTAGTACAGTGGTACCTCGGGTTAAGTACTTAATTCGTTCCGGAGGTCCGTTCTTATCCTGAAGCAAAGTTCTTAACCTGAAGCAAAGTTCTTAACCTGAAGCACTATTTCTGGGTTAGCGGAGTCTGTAACCTGAAGCATATGTAACCTGAAGCGTATGTAACCCAAGGTACCAGTGTACAGAGGTAAGGGCCACCCTAATTTCTCTGCCCACTTTCGCCTTGTTTTCTGCCCACCTCCGGTATGCAGCCCTCAAAGGATTCTCTCCCACGAATGTGGTCCTTTGGCTGAAAAGGGTTCCTCATCTTTGTGTTACATTTTTCATTAGTCTCAAGTTAAGCCATCAGTCTCTTTCCCCCACTCAACCAGCAAAATTCTCACAGCCCATACCAATGCAAACAGGATACAGATGAACTAGAATATCTTTCTGAGTGCCCTTGAATCTTGGCTGTGTGAACCAAGGTACTTTCTTTTCCAAAATGTCCTGCCATTGCTAATTATAGGTGAACATGCTGGGTTATCCGCTCCAAATTAAAGTGATACTCCAAGACAGCAAATTAAAACAGTATCATTTTCTGAAAAACTGCATTTCTCTCTCAGATTGTTAAATGACATAAATGTTGAAATAGTAATAGAAGCGGCGCACAATGATACCTAGACAGAACACTATGAAGAATAAGCCACTAATGAGTCAACAATTTCAATAAAATCTGTCGTGCTAATATAAGACTATAATGACTCACTCATTTCCCCTTCCCTCCGCCCCAGATTTGTCTGTGGCAGAGTTACTTGCTTTAGTCAGAACAGCCACTGACTGAACAGATGCATTTAGGTTCAAATTAATTATCAGCTCTCTTGGCTAAGATATAATAAAGCTACATTAACCGGCTGAATTTATGCTTTTTAAATGTTTGAGGATTTAATTCTACTGCTCCATTACCTATCTCCAAAATTGGTATAATGTTTATATTTGCCATAGAATTTCAATATTCACTATTTGATCCCAGTGCTTTTATTTCAAAAGTGGGAGATGGTTAGCCTTGGCAATGTCCTCTTCTATATTAAGGGTATTCTCCTTAGTGTCACATGTATGGATGCATGTTCAGGTTGTCAGTGGTCCGATCAAGCAATAGAACAGAAGGAGAGCACCCACATCCCAATATGATTTATGACAAAAAGAGAACTCACGGAAACATAGCCTTGTAGAGCTGGAAGGGACTATGAGGCTCAACTAGTCTAAATCACACATTTAACTTATACTATGTTTTCGCCAGCCAATAAATAATAGATAGGGAAAAGCAGTAAAAGGAAGAGAGAGATGAGAAATGAAAAATTTTAACTCTCACTCTTACGTGGAACAAGAGGAACCATTCCTAGTGGAACATTTTAATTGCCCCCAGGAAATGATTTCTTACATGTTTTTGGCCATAAAAGATTGATAACCCTTGTAACTGACTGCTACTGAAAAAGGAAGCCTCGTGGATACTGAAATTAGAGGCATATTTTGCAATCTTACGCATAGCTACTTGGGAATAAGCCCCACTGAACTTGCTGAGATTTATTTCTAAGTGAACATGAAGGGAATCGGGTTGCAAGACTGTCTACAATTAAGGCACTTAAGGCCACAGCTGAAAGCTTATTTACTGGGGAGCAAGCCCCACTGACAACAGTTAGACTTACTTCCTGAGTAAACATGCCTAGATTGTGCCAGAAATATTACTGAAGCTTGTAGAGTTTCAGAAACCTGCTTGTGCACAGGATTTCAACTAAAGGCTCCAAGGGGGATAAAGCAGAACAATGAACTGAGAGTCTTATCATCTATATCATGCTTCACCAACCCAGTGGCCTCCAGATGTTTTAGACTAAAGCTTCCATCAGCACACGCCAGCACAGCCGTGCTGCCTCCTGATGTTGATGTGAGCTGTGCTCCAAAACATTTGGAGGACACCAGGTTAGCTGATCTACATTGTGTACAGAAACCACAGATCCTGGTAAACTGAGCTTTGGAAGGACAGGTGCTCAGTGGTAGGGCATCAGTTTTGCATGAGAAAATCCCAGGTTTAATCCCCAGTCCTGTCTGAAATCTCAGAGAACAGCTGCCAAACAGCATAGATAATCCTGAGCTAGAAAGACCAAGGGCCAGACACATAATCATAATCATAATCATAATCATAAATAATAATAATTTTATTTGTACCCCGCCCTCCCCAGCCAGAGCTGGGCTCAAAGCGGCTAACATCACTTCTTCCTATGCTCATTTCCTTAGGAAATGAAAAGTTTTCAGTAAAGCAATTTTGAGGGAAGGGAAAGGTGGTATTTTGACTGGGATTAAAACTTCACACAGAGACAAGATGCAGACTGAGAAGAGGTCCCCGGATACAGGGAAGAAAAGTGTGCAGATTAAGCTACAGTCTGAAATAATGGCTGCTGGGTAGACAATAAGGCTAGATCATGGGTACGCAAACTAAGGCCTGGGGGCCAGATCCAGTCCAATCGCCTTCTAAATCCATCCCACGGGGGGGGGTAAAGGTGGGCAGAAAAGAATATAAGGTTAAAGCTTTCACAGATGATTTGGTATTAACCTTGGAAGATCCTATGAATACAGTATCGGAAGTATTGAAAGAAATTGATAAGTTTCGACAATTGGCAAGATTTATGTTGAATAAGAAAAAAACTAAAGCAATTACTAAAAATATTGATCAGGAGTTAGTTAATAGATTACAGCAGCAAACTGAGATAGAAGTGGTTAAGAAAGTAAAATATTTAGGGGTTTGGTTAACCCCCAGGAGTATTGACTTGTTTCAGAACAATTATGTTCCAACATGGAATAAGATTAAAAGGGACCTTGAGGTATGGGGAAGAATGAAACTTTCCTTTTGGGGAAGAATTACAACGATAAAAATGAATGTGCTACCCAAGATGTTATTTCTATTCCAAACAGTTCCAGTAATCAAGGGGGCAGCAATTTTTAAAAACTGGCAAAGAGAAATTTCAAGGTATATCTGGCAGGGTAAGAAGCCGAGGATAAAATTTAAGATTTTAACAGATGCAAAAGAAAGAGGAGGCTTCGCCCTGCCAGACCTGAAATTATATTATGAAGCATCTTGCCTCTGTTGGTTAAAGGAATGGATAAAATTACAAGATACGGATGTGTTAGACTTAGAAGGTTTTGATAATAGATTTGGGTGGCACGTGTACTTGTGGTACGATAAGAAATGGGTCCACAAAGGTTTTGAAAATCATATTATAAGAAGGTCCTTGATTGAAGTATGGGAAAGATACAAAAATCTGTTGGAACAAAAAACACCTTATTGGTTATCACCGCTGGAAGCGATGAGCGTAAAGAAAGTCAATATGACAGGGGGTTGGGTAACATATGAGAAATTAATATGTGAAAGTGAAGGAAAATGGAAAATGAGACCATTTGAAGAAGTCAAGAATCATGTGAATGACTGGCTGCATTTTTTTTCAAATTAATGAGATGTTCAGAAAAGATTTAAATGAAAGGGGCTTTGCTGATAAAGAATCCAAATTTCAGACTGACATATTAAATAATGACTGTAAGATCTTAGCAAAAATGTATAAGATATTGCTGGAATGGTATACGAAGGATGAGGAGGTAAAATCTGTGATGATTGATTGGGCCAAAGATATAGGACATAATATACAAATGGAGGAATGGGAAAGACTTTGGAAAGATGGTTTAAGATTCACTGCATGTACTGCTATAAAAGAAAATGTTATGAAGATGATGTATCAATGGTATATAACCCCCGTAAAGTTAGCAAAAATGTATAAGATAAGTAACAAATGTTGGAAATGTAAAGAAAAGGAAGGGACTTTCTTTCATATGTGGTGGGAGTGTAAGAAGGTAAAATGCTTCTGGGAAATGATTTATAATGAATTGAAGAAAATGTTGAAATATACATTTACTAAGAAACCAGAAGCGTTTTTACTAGGTATTACAGGGAATGAGATAAACAAGAAAGAGAAGAAGTTATTTTTATACGCAGTGACTGCAGCAAGAATATTGATGGCCCAGAAATGGAAACAAGAGGAGCTGCCTACAATAGAAGATTGGAGAGCCAAAATGATGGACTATGCGGAATTGGACAGAATGACAGGAAGGATTCAGAATCAACGAGATCAAAGATTTACAGAAGATTGGGAGAAGTTTATTCAATATTTGCAAAAACTAAGTGATAACCAGATTACGTTTGTAAGTTCTAAGGAAGCTCTGTGATGTGAAAATCTAATAATAAGTATAAACAATGAAATTGAAGCTACCAGGATAAATAACAATAAGTAGGATTGTGTTAAAAGTTATAAAATGAAGGAAGTTCAGACAAATTGAGGGAAGTCAAAAAAATGGAATTAAGAGATAATTAAGAAGTTTGAATGTACAACTTTGTTTTCTTTTTTTTGTATTTGTAAACCAATAAAAATAGAATTAAAAAAAATCCATCCCATGGACGGTACAGGAATCAACGTGTTTCTACGTGAGTAGAATGTATTCTTTTATTTAAAATGCATCTCTGGGCCATGGGAATTTTCTCATTCCCCCCCCCCAAAAAAAATATAGTCCACCCCCCACAAGGTCTGAGGGACAGTGGACCAGCCCCCTGCTGAAAAAGTTTGCTGACCCCTGGTAGATAATAAGGCTGGGAAAGGAACATAAGAAGAGAGCAATGTTTTAACATGTTTGCATTTCCAAAAGGATGAATTTATCTATACTTTCCTCTGGGAAGTTGTGTTTCTTTTCAAGTTATCTTTTGTAAGGTGACTTAATTTTTGATTCATGTGTCTTTTTTTACCGTTACTTTAAACCTATTTCAACGGAAGCCTAAATTGGCTCCATTTCTTCAGGGATGTCATTAAGTTCTCAGTAGAAACCTGCAGCTGAAAAATGGTCTGCTTGGTCCAAATAAGAATGAAATTCTGCCTCTACCCTCCATGGGAGGAGAAGGGTTCAACGCCTTTCCAAACACTTCTTGGTTCCCATTTACCCAACATTATCACAATGTTGCAACAACAGTCGACACCACCACCGACATGCAAATTATCTCTATAAGATTGTAGAACTAGCAATTCCATGCTTCAGTGGCTCCCCATCAAACACATTCCAAATATTCCTTGCCAGTTCTCCTGATTCTTAGCCTGCCCTGCTCTGGCAGGTGCAGTCTATAAGTAGACCTCAGCAACTCTGTGCTCAGCCATGCACTTTTTCGTGGCCCATGAACCAAGCTTGGATTTTAGGTGCCTTCAGTCTTAAGGGCTGAGAACTGGCTCAACCTCTCCCTTGGACTCTACCGGGGGCTCATCCACTGACACTGGAACCCATTTTGAGGATGCTTTGCAGGTCACCCCAGGGAGGCTCTTCCTAGACTCTCAGTACAATGATTCCTGAGTCTAGCAGCAATCAAGACACAAAGGCAGCAGAATATCTAGCTAAAGAACCAGGTCAAGGCTTTGAGCCTGCTTCTGATGACTGGGAGACTACTAATTCTGAGGCTGAGAGACAGGAGCCCATGAAACAAGCTCCCATATCACCAGGGCCCATATGGCTAGAGCCAGGATCCTCGTGGACACATTCCCCTGAGCCTGGGAAACCCAATGCCTCCCACAATAGCTCACCAGTCCAGTGGCACAGACAGCACATCAGGCTATAGAACAGAGGTGGTGTGCTCTTCTTCAAGCCAGAGAGTTGCCCTTTTAAGAATGCAAGTTATCCAAAAGATGGTGGAGCCAGGAGTAGTGACCTAAGGGCAGGGGCTTAAAAATGCTCAGTGGACTCTCAAACTTAGTTGGAACATTTTGCTCACTTGGAGCTGTCCGTTGTCCTGCAATCCCTGAGCTGCCTTGCTCTGTGGGATCCCCGACCTGATAATGACTTGACCTGACCCTCAAGATCTCCAGAGCCAGTGACAGGGGACCTCACCTGTTTCCAAATCTTCAGTCAATGGGACGTTTGACTCATCCTCTGAGGAGTCTATGCTCAACTCCAGTTTAGGGCTGGGCATGAGAAAGCCTTACATGTTGTTTTGTCCCAGTCATACATTCTAATTGACCCCTTCTTTCCTCAGGCCCATGATTCCATCACCCCACTATTTAGGTCTATGTTCTTCAGGCTGCAACCTACTTTGGCCCACCTCAACTGTCTTTTTTCCACTCTTCTTAGAGCTTACCTTTTTTTTATTTTGACAAATGTTGTTTATTAAATATGTACCTCCAAGATGAAAGAGTCAGAAAGACTTAGATGTCACAAAATGACAGGCTTGATAATTTGGATTTTTTTAAAAACAGTCCTTGCAGCAATGAAATCTTAAGAGAAAATGTTACACAGGAATGGACATCATAAAGGTAGCATTCCTAGGCTAAGCAACAAACAAATAGATACAATTAAAGACCTGAGGGAGCAAGAGAAAGTCTGTTACATAAATGGAGTAGTTAAAATCAACAAGCATGGAAATAGTTACGTAAAACAAAACAAAATCTATATGATATAAATGATATGGCAGACTTCAACCATACTTAAAATGTCTGCCATTCAGGAAGGCATTTTGATTCCACTCCAGTGATTCTCATGGGTTCTGATTGAGAAGGAAACGTGGACAAGTTATGGAAAATGGGAACCTTTATTATTATGTTTGAATAATGTATGATATCCATGAAATGGTGACATCTTAGCCCATTTTGCTCACCAAATTGAGAAAGTATTATGTAGATTAGACTAAACTACAAACAGATCCCAAATGCCAGGTTGAGTACTAAAATCTTAATTATCCAGAGCAGTCTCCAAGGACTGGTCTTGTGATGGAACTGCCACAGTGTTAAGTCAGTAGGCGAGATGTCTGGTAATCCACACTACTGCTGCCTGGAAGTTCCCTGTGGAAAGGATGTCTCAAAATTGATCAGCATGGTGTGTCTGTGAAGAGACGCTGCTACACACAGCTAATAAATGCTATTTCTTCATTTCACGTACACTCCTTCCCCCCAATATTGCAAGTGGGCAGAACTCAGCTGAGCACTGGATACCTAAGTACTGGGTTGCAAATGCAGGGATACCTGCCAGAGTCCTGGACTCAGGTATGCAATAACATGGCATCTGGCTATGTGATAGCATGCACACTTAATACCTAAAGAATAGCCATAAGAGCTTTGCTAAATTGACACCAAGGAAGACTTCAAGACTTCATAGGGGAAGCTAGCCCTGTGTTTGGCCTTTCTTCTAAGATGCAGTACCACATGTGTGGCAGAGGACGTTACGCTGTTACATTATGCCTTATGGGACAGGATGGCTGGTGATTCCATATCACCTTTGCCCTCCTCCTAGTATCTCCCAGGCATGCAGCACCATAGTTCAGTCAATGTATATTCAATTTTTCACTACTTCAAGATGCAATTAAGCTTAATAATTAGCCCCACAATACAGTGATACCTCGGTTTACGGACTTAATCCATTCCAGAAGTCCGTTCTTAAACCAAAGCCATCTTAAACCGAGGTGCGTTTTCCCTAATGAGGCCTCCCGCCGCCAGTGCCCTTCCACTATTCGGCTTCCATTCGTAGACCGAGGTAAAGTTCACTAACTCGAACACTACTTCCAGTTTTGTGGAGTTTGTATACCGAATAGTTTGTAAACAGGGCTGTTCTAAATCCGAGGTACCACTGTACATTATTCCTGTGCACTTATGCTACCATCTCAACATTATTAGAATAATAGAAGCCTGCAACCAAGGAATAGTCTGATTAGTCCCTATCAATGTCTATAATTAACCCCCCCCCCATTTCCTCTGGGCACATTGTGCCCTTTGTAGTGGTGTAATTTAGGCAGTTTTAGACTCTGCCAGAGGCACCATCTTGCATTCAAGATGGGGTGGGGCTGGAGTATGTGTGATGTCATGTATGTAATTTGTGTGTGCAACATCTTGAGTGCAACACACAATGGTTTATTGTATCTACTACCCCCTCTCTAAAATCTTCATTACCCACTCTAACCCTCTGTTTCCTAGCTTCCTAGTCCATTGCCTATGCTGCATACCGGTATTTGCTTCAATCACCTTGCCTGCAGGCTTGCTGACCCTTAGCTTGCTGAGGTCCTGGGATCTTTCCCCAGTCCTCTGCTTGCCCTGCGAAGGTCCTAAAAGCCCATGTGACATTTTAATCCAACAAAAACTAACATATTCCCTTACCTCATAAAATCTGGACTGCAAACACTCTTGCAACATTGCTCCTCAAGCAATTAGAGTATTCATAAATATTCTCCTCAGTGCCATCCAATCAGTGACGGAAGCCACAAGAACAATGCTTTATAGGTAAATGTGAATGTATGCATTGGATTTTGTCAGAATTTTAGCCCTTAAAACTGATATTTATCATAAAATAAATGCTTTTTTGAAAGTGTGGTAATGATCGCAGTGCTTTGTTTATTGCATTTGTTAGCTTTAAAAATGATGGCGGGTTTAAAAAAATAATAATCCAGGAGGTACACATTTAAGTGACCTTCTGTGAGATGATTCACAGATTATTTATGCATGAATTTCAGGATAACAAGATTCACTTCCTTTGTACATTTGACTGCAAGTCCAGGAGGGCACAATTTCGTATTAGAAAGGGCCACAATGAAAGGGGCAGGCTAAATCTATAAATAATCAACATTGGAGCAAAGGGCATTTTCTTAAATATTTTGGCTTTGTTTCTTCACGAACACTCCTGAAAGCATCTCTGGTGCTGTGCTTGAAGCTGACGGATCTTTTTTCTGCTGCACACCAACTGCTATTCCAAAATCAATATATTTTTCTTTCATGCATATGTACATTACACTGAAAACAGAGGAACCGACTTTCTAATCTCCAAAAGGCAGCTGTTAATGTGCTTCTAAAAATATATGCCATATTTTTATGCTTGTTTTAGCATGTTTTCAATACCTATTTATATCCTACGACACTTAACTTTAGAATCTGACACTGAACCTTTTGAAAATTTAAAGTAGACAAGTGAGCATTAACACAACAGAAACTAATGCTCATTTTCATGTGCAAGGAACACAGGATTTGCATGTATAAACTGCTTCTAATTCTATTGAGAATTTCCCACTGAAATCACACCCCTTATGTTTATTTAAAGTCCAGTATCATATTAACAGGAAATTGTCACCTGTGCAGACTGGAAGGGACAGTGAGGTTTACATGGGTGGGGACAAGGCGCAGGGAGAGAAGGGTAAATTCTCCTGTCCTTGTATATGCATCCCCTACATGAATGTATGTGTGAGAATGATCCCACCCAGGTCTCACTCACCACTAGACTACAGCTGGGTCTGACACTGTGGGGCAGAGCTTGGTGGTGTTTGGGCTGGGTTTTTTAAATGCATGTTATAATGCAACAATGGGAGACAAAGGAAAAATGACAACTGGCCACAGAAGTCAGTGCTTATGACAGGAATCAATGGCAGCAATCATTTTCAGACAAGTTGTTTTTCAGAATAAGGATAATGGAGATTTCTTTTTTGAACACTTAAACAAGATAAATCAGATTTTAAGTGTGCAGTCATTTAGAGTAACTACTCAGTATGATTTTCAAACATAATAAATGCTTCATAAAGAGACTGTTCAGCTTACAAAATTAAAGGTAACTCTTTTATCCAGTACATGTGGATTAATTGCCTTACACACTACTAATATAGTTATGGTGAATGATTTTGTAATTTGCAAAATGGAGAGTTTAAAGACAGCAAAACCCAGACGCTCTGGCTCAACTTAAATCTTAGGTGAACTGGGGCAACACTCCAATTAAGCTTGTTCAATTCACAGAACTTTATGACATAATTTGCATGCATTTCACAAGAAGTTTATATCTACAGATCCTGAAATACTGATAATGAACTTTTATTTTAATGTTCACGAGTAATTCTCACACCTATTATGCATCTACATAAATATTAATTGGGTGTAACTAAGAAGAAAACAAACAACTTAATTGACAGCTTCTCAACTTGGTTATTTATCCTTAACGACATATATAAATTAGTGAAGCAACACACTCACACTCACCTGAACCTACAGGACATCATATGCACTAAAGTTAGACTCCCAGTGTCTTCATTGCAGGATCTAACATTACTTCAGCAGATTCTTACTTTTACTACATATATCTCAACAGACTACAAGTTTCTAGTCCTCAGGTATTAGACAGTTGTGTATACACTCGCCTGTCCCTGAATATGTTAAAAGTTTTTTGATACTAGCCCCAAATTGGGCATTTTAGAACTGCATTTTTCCCATTTCAACTAATCTTTCCAATGACTGCCACCCAGTGGTTATTGTGAAAACAACACTTCTCATATGCTGAATTATATATAAATAATCTCTGACAGAGCTCCAAGCAAAATAATTGTAAACTACAAAAATTATCAGTTCCTTCCACAACTTCAGATGAGCCAGTGCAAATTAGTAAGTCATCTATTCTGAAGTTACTTTTGCTACCTAGTTTACATTTGCTAATTATATTCTTCTCTAATTGTGTCAGTGTTGTGTTTTTTTTAAGAGGATGAAGAAGAGAGGCATATAAACTTTCAACAACAAAATCATTTCAAGACTATCAGCATCCAATATATTACAGAGATGGGGTGGGGGACTTCTCCTGAACCAGCAGCTTTGCATCAGATGCCTATTCTGTTCAGTGGGCACTTGAGACTCCCAGAGGAAGCAGGTAGCATCCACTGAAGTCACGTCACAACAGATAAGATCAGATCAAGTTGGCAGAGCCCGGTAAAGGTAGGCAAAGTCAAGTTACAACAGGCAAGAATAGATCAAGGCAAGCAATGTTTGGCCAGATGCTCTCTTATGCAGCTGACAAAGTTTAACCTTGGTGGTAGGATTGGGTCCTCTGGCTGGGAGGGCTTCCAATAAAGTACTGATGGTTCTCCTCTTGAGGAAGTGGCACAAGCCTCATCCTGATAAGAGTTCTTTGCCATGCATTGCAAGGTCTAAGGGTTGGGGGTCATAGCAATGCCATGCTTCCTTCTCATGTGAAAAGAGCTGTTTGTGTCTTCAATAACCTCCACATACAGTGGATGCTCGGGTCGCAAATGTGATCCATGTGGGAGGCACGTTCACAACCCGCAGCGTCCGCAACCCACAGCACCGCATCTGCAAATGCGCGTGTTGCAATTCTGCGCTTCTGTGCATGCACAAAGTGCGATTTAGTGTTTCTGCGCATGTGCAAGCGCCGAAACCCAAAAGTAACCCGTTCCGGTACTTCTGGGTTTCAGCACGTCCGTAACTCAAAAATGTGCAACCTGAAGTGTCTGTAACCTGAGGTATGACTGGATTATATTTATATTTAAAAGACATGACCTTCTGATTCTTTTGGATATAAGAGGTTGAACCCAAAAAAGTCATTCTATAAGCGAAATGGCTTCTGCCCACACCGCAGAATTTGCACATGTGCCACTCCTCAAGCTGCAACAGGGGAAATCCCCAGAGCAGATTGGGGGGGTAAGTGTGCATGAGGAGGAGAGGTTTTTTGTGCTGATTTAGCTGAATACAACCCAATGCATGTTTATATCCTAGGAAATTATGATCTGTATCACCAATCTTTTTGTTTATTTTCTTTTTTAGCTGGATGTGGGGTGGTTAAGTTTGTGAAACGTGCCGTTGCCTTGCAGGTACTGGCACACTTAGGAAGATATTAAATTCCTGAATGCTAGGCAGCCTGATTACTAGAAGCCAACAACAGCATTCTTTTAATTGCACTGGCACCCGTTTCACTGCAAAATGTTGCATACAGAATTAAGAGGCCCGACAGGTTTTTGTGGGACAAGTTTCATGGTTTTTATGCCATCGTTCAAAGATCACAGGGCAGTTCATAGCAGAAAAATACAAAACAAGAATACATAATAAAACAAAAACAAACCCAGAACCTTCTTCCTGCAAACACGTTTAAAAAGCCATAGAATGTTAATGCCTGAAACATTTTCGCCTGGTGTCTCAAGATGTGTAATGAAGGCACCAGGTGAGATTCTGATTCTGTAGATTTTTCTGAATTAAATGGCACCTTGTCAGGGCCTTAGCTAGGGGGTGGTGAGGTGGGCCCCAGCCAGGGGCGCAAGTGAGGAAGGGGGCACAAAATTGGCTAAAAAATATGTCCATAAATATGTCTATAAATAAAAAATATTGATTATTGCCTCATCGGAAAAGGTTTTAGAGGGTGAATTGAATGGGGAGGGGGTTGGATGAGAGACAGAAAAAAGAGCTAATTTGTCAGTGGCTAGGGGGTGCAATCTGGACAGTTCTGCCAGGGGCACAAGATCACCTAGCCACTGCTCTGCACCTTGTGTCTTTCTATCGCAAGTCTGACTATGGAATTACTCGTGCTCCTAGACCAATTTGCTCAACAACACAAAAGCCCCTGAAGGCCAAATTAGATTTTAGCTTATTAACATAATCAAGTGTCTCTCCTAGGAAACATGGCTTTCACCTATGAATGAGCTGTTTTCTTGTCAGAGGCAATGCAACATTTTGAGGCATTCACTCACATTATCTGTAAAAAGAAAAGAAAAGCTCTTAACAGAAAATTTGTTCCATAATTATCAGTGAACAAAAAGATGTATAATGTTGCTTAAGCTCATTAACAGTTATAATCATAGCTTGATTATGTTAGAGTATATTTCAGTCTTAAAGGAGTTAATATAGTTCTTTAAATAATAATTACAAATCAGATGAAACACATTAGAGTATACTAACTACAGCAATTATGTGTTAAATATTCAAATTTGTTTTCAACGTGTGTGTTTTTAATAGCAAAAGTCCAGGATCTTGCTCTAAATCTAGCCCTTCAGCACTGCCAGGTGTGTTCCTAAGCCAACTGTCCATAGTCTCGACACTGCACAGGGCCAGACCCCAGGCATGCAGACCTCAGGGCAGGACAAATCACAGCAGCCTAGTCCAGCTCACTGGGTCTCTAATCAGTACTGAACTTCACTAGAAAATATTAAGGCACACATTTGAAGTTGGTAGAGCATGAGACTTTTAATCTCCAGGTTGTGGGTTTGACCCCCAATTTGGGCAAAACGATTCCTTCATTGCAGGAGGTTGGACTAGATGCCACTCCTGGTTCTACAATTCTATGAAGTATGAAGAACTATAGCAGTTTAAATTAGCCATGATTGATTGATTGATTGATTGATTGCTTTCTTGCTTGCTTGCATTTATATCCCACCTTTTTCTCCACTGAGCTCAAGGTGGCGTTTATGGTTTCCCCCTCCTCATTTAATCCCCCACCACAACAAACCTGTGAGGTGGGTTAGGCTGAGAGGCAATGATTTGGACCCTGGTTTCTCAGGTCCTAGTACGACACTCTAGCCACTGCGCCACACTGGCTCTGGGTGAGATTCCGTGAGACCAGAGAAACAGAGCAAGTGAGGTAAATCTTCTAATTCTATCCACTAATTTAGTAGCTTTTGCAATGGAAGTTCACATTTTAAATGAGCAAAAGTTAGTGGTGGCCACCAATTCAGATAGCTTAAAAATAGCATGAGACAATAAGGCTATCAATGGCAATCAACCACAATGGCTATATTCTCTGCTATTGAGGGCAATGAACCTCCAAATACCAGTTGCTGTGAATCACAAGCAGGGAGAATGCTTTTGTGCTCAGGTCTTGCTTGCAGGCTTCGTTCCCGTATAATTGCCATTATCATTAAAATCTATTACCCGCCCTGCACCAGTGGGTGACAAAAACTGAAAATGAAAAACAGCTAAAGCAGAGTACAATCACAGGAACAGTGTGGGCCCTGAAAACTCAGGTATCTGCTTGACCACTGAGGGAACTAGGTGTTGGACTACATGGCCCTTGGCCAGGGTTCTTTTTAGCTAGAACTCACTGGAACTCAGTTCCAGAACCTCTCAGGTGGGTGCCATTGCCATCCTTAGAGAATGAGGGAGGCATTCGTGGTGAGTTCCAGCACCTCTTTTTCTATAGAAATAGCACTGGCCTTGGTCCTGATCTAGCAAGACTCTCCTGATGTTCTTAAGCAAAGGGTGTTTCTATTCACTATCCTGTTAATGGAGCTATGTCATAGCAGCAGAGACTGAACTGATGGTGAATGCATTTTCCTATCATTGTACGATCATCAGTGTACTGTAAATTGCAGACTTGGGATTGCAATCTTAGCTTATATTATAGGGAATAAAGACTGAGGAAATGTTTTACATATATTGTTAAGTAATTAGAAAAGATACAGACAATTGCACAACAGCACAACTACAAGTGGGCACAAGTAGCAAGCCTTTCCACCTTTCAGAAAAACCATGATCATCATCTTAGCCAGTTTTCGCTTCTAAGCCAATCTCCTTTAACTCAGTGTTCTTCAGATGTTATTGAACTTCATCCCCAATCAGTACCAGCAAGCTTGCCAATGGTCAGAGATGATGGGAGTTGTAGTTCAAAACATCTGGAGGTACTAGGCTGTTCTAAGCAATGATTCTGTTCCAAGCTTCATTTGTGTATGTGTGTTAGATACTATGAGAAGTTTAAAAAGAGGAAAATTCCTATCATAAAACCAAAGTAGAAATGGTTTGGTTTTAGACTGGTTTTATTCCATGGCATTACAATACAATGAGTACAGTCACTTGCTCATATTGAGGCAATTGCATGCTTTTTTAAGTATACCTGCAGCCTTCAACTGGAACTCTATTAAAGAGATTTTCTAAGTCAGATCTGTAAGCTTAGGGGGCTGATACTGATTTTCCCCAGCTCTTTTACCCAGAACAAATCAGTTATGACTATGGTATAGAACTGCCACAGAATTGGGCTTGACAAGAAAATTAGAGGGGCTTGGTGAAGCAAAACATTTGTGGGAAGTCCAAGGAAAGTCAAAATTATTTGGGTAGGATTCACTAACTTTCATTCTGCATTGGCAAGGAAAATTACGGTACTACTTGTGCTGCCTTTCAGAACTTACGAAAAAGCACATGCAAAGTGAAGGTGTGTGTCCTGCACCAAAAGGAAAACTGTGCTACAGACAGAGTTTAGGCGACTGGCGCTAAAAAGTCAAGAAATAAGCTAAACTGAGCACTGCCTGTTTCAAAGCCAAATATTATGCACATTTTGTTCTAGGGCATTTTTCAGAGCTGCGGCCAAACACAGTTGCTGTAAATATCGTACCTGTATGGGAGCACTTTCCCTCTCACACACTGGCTGCTCATGATAACTGGTGGTGGGCCAATGCCTTGCTGAGCTGACTGAATAGAGGCCACTATAATGTGATGGGCAAGTCATACATCTTTGCATGGAAGCCATAGTTATTTCTCTAGCATTATGCAGAAAGCATTGCATGTTCCATGAGTCTGAGTCTGTTCCACAGGGCAAATGAAAATGCTGTTCGTAGCAGGGATGGGTAAATCTGTCAATTTTGTTTTCTCTCAGTTTCTCATTTTTCCCATCTTAAGTTCAGTTCTCCACATTTCCATATTAGTTTGCTTTTTTAAAAAAAGATAATCCTTATGAAAATGCATCCACATTTTAGTGCCAATTTCGCTTAACAAACACATTTTATACAATTTTGCCTAATATACACATTTTTGCAAAGACGTTCCCCCTTAAACAACATTTTTTTGGAAGTTATATTCATTACCATATGCATTTATATCAATACTTTACCCCAATATAAGCATTTATATACACATTATTGACTGGAGAACTACATTGCAAAATTCAGAAGAATGCAAGTTTCAAAGAATGGGTGTGTTGCAGCTCTTGCATTGTTTCAGAAACTGCAAATGAGGTAGTTTTGCCTTCAAATTGAATTTGTTATCTTCCCTATAACTAGATCCCAGTAACCCCATAATGATTAGCTGTGAGGGTATATGAGATGGGGGGTTAGAGGCTCTTGGTGGTTTTACTTATTTTTTAATTGTAGTGTTTTGCTGAGCTGTTGCTTGCTGCCCTGGGCTCCTTTGGGAGAAACGGCAGGAGAGAAATTTAATTTCATACATAAATGAATATCAAGTCAAGTGCAATATCTCAGTCCCTTGCTACAACTTGTTGCGCATAACCTTGCTTTTGCCAGTGACACCAGAACCCAATTCATACATGCATTGCCATAACTTGTTGAGTACAACATCAAGTCATGATCTGGCCAATCTAACTGTGCCAGCACAGGATCAGTGCCATGTGAGATTTCACCTCTCATCCAAAGTAAAAAAAAATAATTGAGCTATTCAACACATCCTTTGAACTGTAGAGATATCAAATGATATAGAATGTAATTATGAACCAGCCCTAGCAAGCTATACAGTGTCAAACATAATGAGTAAAACTTATTGCACATTACATTTCCTGTATGCATAAGAGCCCTATTAAGTGTCAAATACATGCCTCTCTATTCTGCACTACAACCTTGCCTAATAAATTAGCTCGGCCACTGCCTTTCATTAATGCAGACTTCACACCCATTAATTAAATCCAGAAGGGTTTTAGACCTTATCTCAACATTCGGAACAAAGAAATTCATTTCTCTCCACAAGGCGGTGCTCATTCTTTTAAAATCAGTTGCTCACCAAGCGTAGGATGAGGGATGCTGGTGAAAGAAGAGTTCAGAGCTCAAAGACTGTTCATTTTCCATTTGTCTAGCACAAATTTTGCAAGAGCAAAGATAACCAACATCTGTATCACAGCTGCAAAAAAACTGCAGCAGTGAGCAACGAACTAACAAACGTAATTTTTTGCTCTGAGTAAAATTGTCAGATAAACATTTAAAAAGGAACATTAGGCGGTGTTTATAGGAAGTTGGGCACATTCACATACTATTATTATAGCCAATGCCCATAATCACCTTGAGACGACGGTTCCAAGCAACATGGTCATGACACTTCTGCTCAAATCCTGTGGGGAAATAATGGGCTAGTTCACACTTGCCAGCAGTTATTCTGTGTGTAGAAAGCTTGTGGTTAAGTGCCATTTATGTGGACTCAGCACAACTCAGGGCTGTACATACAGCTCCTGCAGCTGAATGGGTGCCTCTAAAATCACAGTAGCACCTGAAAAATTTGCTCTTTGCTCAGTTCCTGTTTAGTCGGAAAAGAACTCAACCCTGAAGCTCTCATTCAAGTCCTTTCTGTTGGAGAGGAGGCCAAGAGTTAAGATCCTATTTCCATGTGTGGTGGAACTGCAAACCTGTAAATATGTAATATTTGCTGCATTACATATTCAAGTTACTTTTTGTAAAAACAAAACAAAACTTAATATATAGAAAATAAACTTAAAACAATTTTAAGGACAAAGGAAGTCAGTTCTGTATGGGCGTTAGCCACACATGAACAACGGAAGCTGTTTAATCTTTCCCCATTAGCCACAACCATATAAGAAAAAAGAAAATGAAGAGAAATGTCTCCTTCTGTCATAATATTAGAACTCAGGGCCATAATAAATAATAAAAAATAATAAATTTTATTTATATCCCGCCCTCCCCAGCCGAAGCCGGGCTCAGGGCGGCTAACAACACTAAAATAGTGCAACATTATAAAAACATTATAAAAATTAATTAAAATCAAAATTGATGGCAACCATAAACTAAGGTTTTGTAAAGATTGCCAAAGGAGGGAGTCAGGCTGCGCCCTGACCAAAGGCCTGGTGGAACAGCTAATAATAATAATAAATTTCACATGAGGCTGACTGTAGGGAGATTCAGGACAGACAAAAAATCATGCAGAGATGGCAACTAATTTGGATGGTGTGATGGGATGATGAGCTGCTTGTGCGTAAAATCCTAATCCCTCAGAGTTTGGCTAAGTCCCCAAACCTCTGTCTGTGATGGAGCTCCTTAAACATGACTCCATCAATCGCTCGTTGAATCGGACAGTGGGCGTTTACGGAACTTCTTCCAGCATAAAAGCTCCTTAACGGAAACGCGTCTTCTGGACTCTCGGCGTGACAGTTTCCGCCGAGGAGTGGGTGTCCCTACAGGAAGTCCTGAAATCTCCCCGCTGCTCCCGCTTGAAGTGTCTCTGAGCCCTCCCTCCGACTCACTTTCCCTTGGAACTCCACTTCTCCCCCTGCTGGTCCCCTCCTCCGCTGAATGGTCTCTCTCACCCTCCATGAGCCCTTTCACCTCCTTAGTCTCAGATGGCAGTTCCCTGACATCCACCTCCCCTCCAGGGCCCCCTTCACCCCCTTCCCTCCCCTCCTCTGCGGGAGGCGAGGGAGCAAAACCCCTGAAGGAACCTCCCTCATCTTCCGAAGTTTCGAACACTTCCCTCCACCTTTTGCTGTCTCCGGTTTCCAAGTACTCCTCCTCATCGGAGTCTGTTCCTCCTTCCAACTCCGATTCCCTGAATCCCTCCAGTTCCTCCTCATCGTCGGTGGTGCCAAAGTACTCCCTCCGAAACCTCGCTACTGGCTGAGGTTTCCTGGGGAACCTTTGGTGAAACGTTTCGATCAAGATCTCGTCACGGACCTCCTCGGCCTTCACCCAGGTGTTTTCCGACTCCGGTTCCCCTTCCCACGCGACCAAATACTCCACCTGATTACCCTTCCACCTGGAGTCGATGATTTCCGCCACATGGTTGCGGCTTTCCCTTTCTTCTATGGCTGGCCCCCGTGTGGATACCCCTTCACCTTCCCCCCTGTATGGTGACAGTAATGACCTGTGGAATACTGGGTGCAGTTTCATGTGGTTCGGTAACCGGAGTCTGAACGCCACTGGGTTGACCTGTTGGATGACCTCAAATGGTCCCAATCTTTTGGGTCTCAATTTCTTGCAACCCCCCTTGAACGGCAACCCTTGGGTTGATAGCCAGACCCGACTCCCCACCCTAATTGTTTCACCTTCCCTTCTGCTCTTGTCTGCCTGCCTCTTATATTCTTCCTTGGCCCTTTCTAAGTTGAGTTGGAGTTGACGATGGATCGCTTCCATTTCTTCTACAAAAAGTTCCGCGGCCGGAACACTCCATCTTTCCCCTCCTTCCCCTGGAAACGCCCTGGGGTGGCACCCATAATTAGCCAAAAAGGGGCTCATCCCGGTGGACACATTCTCAGCATTATTGTAAGCAAATTCCGCTAGTGCCAACTTTTCGACCCAATCGTTCTCTCTGTCATTGACATAACACCTCAGGTATTGTTGGAGAATACCGTTTGCTCTCTCCGCCTGCCCATTGGTCTCAGGGTGCCTGGCAGTCGAAAAGTTGACCTCTACGCGCAATAAGCTCATAAGTTTCCTCCAGAATCTGGACGTGAACTGTTTACCTCTGTCGGAAACCACCCTCAAGGGGGCGCCATGCAGTCTGAAAATATGTTCTACAAACAATTTCGCTGTTTCTTCCGCCGTGACTGCATGTGAGCAAGCTACAAAGTGACCCATCTTAGTTAACAGGTCTACTACGACTAGTATGGCGGTTTTCCCCTGGGATTTGGGCAGATCAGTCATAAAATCTATCGACACCGCCTCCCACGGTCGTTCTGGTGTGGGTAACGGTTCTAATAACCCCGCTGGTGCCCGCCTTTCTCCTTTGGCTCTCTGGCATTGGTCACACCTTCTCACATACTCCCGTACATCCTCCCTCACCTTGGGCCACCAAAACTCCCTGGTCACCAACCACATGGTCTTGTGTTGCCCAAAATGCCCCGCTGTGGGATTGTCGTGCAGCTGTTTGAGTACTCTCCCCCTCAATTCCCCTTCGGGTATATATAGCGCCCCTCTGTAATACAATGCCCCGTTTCTTTCTTCAAAACCCCCGGGGTCTTCTCCCTCTCTCCTTAGACCTCTGAGCTTGTCCTGTGCGTACTCATCATTTACCGTTCCTTCTACCAGTTCTCTTTGCCCCACCCAGGCCGCACCACACACCCAGTGGTCCTCTGGGATAATATGTCTCTCTTCCGGCGCTCCCTCCCCCTCCAAATATTCAGGTTTGCGAGAGAGAGCGTCCGCTCTGATGTTTTCTGGACCTGGCACATAGCAAATTTCAAAATGGAATCTGGAGAACTCCTGGGCCCATCTCACTTGTCGTTGGTTGAGCACCCGTGCCGTTCTCCAATACTCCAAATTCTTGTGGTCTGTACACACTTGCACCTTATGTTGTGCGCCAATTAGTAAGTGTCTCCATCTCCGGAACGCTTCGTGAATGGCGAGTAGTTCTCGGTCATATACCGTGTAGTTCCTCTCGGATTTGTTCAGCTTACGCGAAAAGAAGGCACACGGTCTCCATTCCGACTTATTGCTCCCTGGCTGAAGCAGCACCGCCCCCACCGCCCGGTCTGAGGCATCAGTTTCCACTCTCATGGGTTTTTGTAAATCCACATGCAGGAGCTGTTCTTCCGAAGCGAATGCCCTTTTCAATTCCTCAAAAGCATGCTCCGCCTCCGCCGTCCAAACGAATTTCTTCTTGCTGCTTAGACAGTCCGTGATGGGAGCCGTTAAGTGGGCAAAGTTCTTGATGAATTTACGGTAAAAGTTCCCAAACCCTAAGAACCTTTGCACATCTTTTTTCGTTTTCGGTGTCTTCCATTCCAGCACCGCCTGGACCTTCCCTGGATCCATGGCTAATCCCTTGTCTGATAAGCGGTACCCCAGGAATTCCACCTCCTTGGTGTGGAACTGACACTTCTCCAATTTCACCCACAACTGGTTTGCTTGCAGCTGGCTCAGCACTTCCCTGACATCCTTTACATGCTGCTCCTCATTCTCTGAATATATCAGCACGTCATCGAGGAAGGCCACGCAATTCTTGTAGAGCAAAGGTCCCAGTACGTGGTTCATGAGCGATTGAAAACAGGCGGAGCCTGATTGTAATCCGAATGGCATAACGAGATATTCAAACGCCCCCAAAGGGGTGAACATGGTGGTTTTCCATTCATCCCCCTTCTTTATTCGTATCAGGTTGTATGCTCCTCTCAGGTCCAGTTTCGTGAATATCTTTCCCTTCCTCACCCTGGTCAAAATGTCATCAATCCTGGGCATGGGGAAAGTCACTGGTTCTGACACGGCATTTAGGGCCCGGTAGTCCACGACCAATCTCGGTTTATCCGTGTTTTTTTTTGTCCACAAAAAACACTGGGCTCCCCCCCACCGCTCTGGACTCTCTGATGAAGCCCCTCTTCAGGTTTTTATCAATAAACTCCCTTAACTCCTGCATTTCCCTGTCTGACATGGCGTACAGCTTGCCCACGGGGAGCTGGGCCCCAGGGACCAGATTAATTTGGCAGTCAAAGTCTCTGTGCGGTGGTAATTTATCTGCTTCCCTTTCACTGAAGACCTTGCTCAGGTCAGCGTATTGTTTGGGCACCTTCCCTTTGTCCGCCACTTCCGTCCCTGCTAGAGAGGCTTTTGCCCCTTCTGGCACCTTTCCCTCTCTGCAGTGTTCCAGACAATGTGCTGACCCAAAGGAGACCACTCTCTGATGCCAGCCCACTAGCGGGTCATGCAACGCTAGCCAGCTCATTCCCAAAATGACTGGAGCCCCTCCCAGGGTGGCTACATTGAATGCTATCCTCTCAGTGTGCCTGGCCACCCTCATAACCATTGGGACGGTTTGTAGGCTGACTTCTCCTCCCAGCAGCTCCCTCCCATCGATCGTGGTGACCTGCAGGGGGTTGCTTAAAGGGAGTGTCTGTATCTGGTGTTCAGCTGCAAACTCCTTGCTCATAAAATTACAGGAGCTGCCTGAGTCCAGCAGCGCCTTAGTCTTTAGTGGGTATCCGTTTGCCAGCTCTAGCAACACCTCTATTACTAGGGCTGGTCTTGGAGGTTCCGGAGTGGGCACTTTTACTGCTCCTTGGCCTGTCTGCAGTGCCCTGACAGAGGCAGACAGGCGTTGGCTTTTACTGGCTCCTGGACTTCCTCCTCCTTCCCCCCAACAGCTCCAGCCATCCCTTGCCATTCCGTTCTTTGCGGGCAGACTCTGGCAAAGTGACCTGGCTGCTGGCAGAGATAACATTTCTTGGCGCTCTTTCCCTCCTTCTTCCTCCCTTCACTGGGATTTGAAACTGCGCGCGCGCTGTTCCAACTTCCATCGGCTCTCCTGGCGGGAAACTTGGTTCTGGAATCTCTGGAATGCGGAAATCCCTCCAACGCTCTCCTTTCCCCTCCCGCTTCTCCAAGGCTCTTGCCTCCTGGCGTGCTCCAATGGTCAGCGCTGATTTGGTCAGCTGATCCATAGACTCCGCCCTGGGCGCTCGGGAAAGTTCATCTTTCACCGCCGAAGAAAGCCCCTCTTCAAAGAGCATTTGAATGGGTTCCGCCGAAAGGTCCCACCCCAATCTATGTATCAACATTGTAAACTCAGTCCAGTACTCACGAACCGATCGGCTCCCCTGTTTGCACGCCATCAATTGTCTGCGCACCAGCCCCTGTTCAATCTCGCTGGAAAACATCAAATCCATGGCGCGAAAAAACTTCCTCGCGTCCTTCAGCATGTCACTATTCCCTGCCATCAGGGGTCTGACCCAATCTCTCGCCCCTCCTTCGAGATGGCCAATCACAAACGCCACTCTCGATGCCTCGTCGGGAAAGTCATTAAACTGCAGTTCAAGAGCATACTGCATCTCTGTCCTAAAGGCTTGGTAGTTCCTGGGGTCCCCCCCAAACTTCTGCACCATTCCTGGCATCTTTCTTGCTAGTGTAGCGCCTTTTGCCTTTTCTGCATCCTGCGCCCTCCTTTCTTCTAGCCTCGCCGTTTGCATTGCTAGCTGGAGTTCCAACACTCTGTACCTTTCTTCCAGGCTTGGACCCTCTCCAGCTCCTGCTGCTCCTCCGGCTCCGGCTGGGTTACTCATGATGCCTCTCTGCACAAGCTGCTTTCAGGGACTGTCCGATTGCTGTGATGGGATGATGAGCTGCTTGTGCGTAAAATCCTAATCCCTCAGAGTTTGGCTAAGTCCCCAAACCTCTGTCTGTGATGGAGCTCCTTAAACATGACTCCATCAATCGCTCGTTGAATCGGACAGTGGGCGTTTACGGAACTTCTTCCAGCATAAAAGCTCCTTAACGGAAACGCGTCTTCTGGACTCTCGGCGTGACAGTTTCCGCCGAGGAGTGGGTGTCCCTACAGGAGGTCCTGAAATCTCCCCGCTGCTCCCGCTTGAAGTGTCTCTGAGCCCTCCCTCCGACTCACTTTCCCTTGGAACTCCACTTCTCCCCCTGCTGGTCCCCTCCTCCGCTGAATGGTCTCTCTCACCCTCCATGAGCCCTTTCACCTCCTTAGTCTCAGATGGCAGTTCCCTGACAGATGGCTTTTAAAGTGGCTTAGACATGGAGGATAAGGTTTAAAAAGGGTAAAGGTAAAGGACCCCTGACAGTTAAGTCCAGTCGCAGACGACTCTGGGTTGCGGCACTCATCTCACTTTACAGGCCGAGGTAGCTGGTGTTTGTCTGCAGACAGTTTTTCCGGGTCATGTGACCAGCATGACTAAGCCGCTTCTGGTGCAACAGAACACCAAAACCAGAGCAGAGCATGGAAATGCCATTTACCTTCCTGCCTGAGTGATACCTATTTATCTACTTGCACTTTTGGTGTGCTTTCGACCTGCTAGGTTGGCAGAAGCTGGGACAGAGTAATAGGAGCTCACCCCGTTGTGGGGATTCGAACTGCCAACCTTCTGATTGGCAAGCCCAAGAGGCTCAGTGGTTTAGAACACAGCGCCACCCACATTTGCCACAATGGCTGTGTACTATTGCCACTGTCCAAAGTACAATGCCTCTGAATATCAGTCATTGGTGCTCAGAAATGGGGAGAATGCAGTTGTGCTCAGGTCCTCTTTGTAGGCTTTCTGCAGGTATCTGATCGGCCACTGTGAAAACAGAATGCTGGAGACTCTCCTTATTTATTATGGACCTTTCATAACATACTTCTGAGAACTAGATGCTTTGTGGTTGTGGGGGGGGGGAGCAAAAAGAAATGGGAGAGTAAGCTGCCCTGGCTAAACCTTGTTGGATATACAATACTGGAATAGATGGAATCTTGGTGTGAGACAGTAGGGTAGTTTCTGAGTAAAGAAGATCTTTGAAAATACCTTTGGTTTCCCCCCTACTAAATATTAAATGTCATTTCCTTTTACATGGATCACAGACTTTTCAAATGAGATCATAATTTCAATTTTCTGCTTTGAACATATTTCAGTTCAGCTGGAGAAAAGCCCTCCAGCAACCTGTTAAAGGCAGTTTGCTACAAATACACAGCAAAAACACTGCTTATTGGTACACAAATGGAAAATAGTAGGAAGATTCTAAGGCCAAAAACTAATGTGTTTCAAAGTTAGTTATCTATCTTAGGCCACTATAAAACATTGATAAATAAGTCCCAAGTTTAACTCACAATTATCTGCCACCCATCTAAAAGTGAATAAAAACGTCAGTGGACCATGAAAGATATGCCATAGGATGTTATGCAAAGGTTTTCATCTCATTTTAGCTTTTCTGCAAAGGGAAACGAGTCAGAATCCCAGGTCTCCCTGTGCTCTTAGATTTGCTAGTCACACTCCATTGCTTCTCAAGTAGTGGTACAGAATTATGGAAGCAGCATAGGGGTAGAAAAAGGCAAACCATTTGAAGCCAATCCATCACTAACCAATAAGAAAGAAGAAGAGATCAAACTAATTGATAATGAACAAAGATGAAAGACTATAAACACAAGTGAAGACTGGGGGCAATGTCCCTTGCCCACTTTTTTTTTAAAAAAGGAGTGCAATAATATTGAAATGAGAATAAGGAGTTATATGATAGCATACGTAATAGACCTAAGATATTCCCTGGCAGGAAACCATCAAAAATAGCTGCAAATGCATGTATAAAAACAGCATCATGTACCAAATATAGCCTACCATATTAAAGGCGAAGAGTCCACATACTTATTTCATACTAAAGAGAACAGACCTTATACAGAACCACTGGCCGTTGTTCTACATTTTAATGAAATATTTTCAATGTTAAGTCTGACATACTGAAAATACATCTAGGAATAATCCATGCAGCATTTGGGGAGAGGGACAAGGTATCAACCAGTACTGCCTACCGGTAATTCATGAACAACTCCTTTTTTTAGTGCCTAGAATATGTGGAATTGAATGTAGGGTTGTTACAAATATTTGCTATGCTGAAATACAGAATGTTGTCACAAAATACATTTTCACCCAACTGCTTTTTTATTTCAAAGCCTGGCTACCTTTTTTCACACTTGTGGAGAAAAATAAATCTAAAAGTTGTGCAGCCTCAGGAGATAGAATGATAAAAATAAGGGCTCAGAGTGCAGACACAGCACTGCAAGGTCACGTTCGCAACAGAGGAGCAAAGCAGCAAACTGAATTCAGCCTCAAATCCCTGTCTAGCTTTCACCAACCACTGGCTCCTTCCTACCACCTCTGATTCCTTGGTGTTTAGGTGGTAAAGTTAACCAGTTCACCAGCACGGCATCTTTCAGACAGAAGCTGCACAACCTCCTTTTATCGCAGGTGCCCACTTGTGGCACAGTGGGGACAGAGGATGGGACAGCTGTGGGCAGCAAAGGGAGCTAGTGTTGGAGTGAGGATCTTGAAGCAGAATTCAGGTTACTGTTCAGACATGAAGTTGCAATGAAGTTGAAGCATGCCAATCACTTTTTTAAAAAGTATTTGGCTCCTGAGACCGGCAGGGCAATTTAAAATACCGCTTTATGTTGAGAAATGGGAAGCAACACCCTCCTCATAACCCTTCTTCAAAAGTGTTGAAATCACATAGTTTACCACAGAACTCTAAAATTCAAACAAACTTGTTCACCAAGACTTCATGGGATGAGCAGAACAAACACAATTCTACACAGGAGTTGGCATAAGTAGTATAAATAACTATAGCAAGGTGACACATTCATAATGCATTCTGCCATTGGTGAATTGTTCACACGAACAGACCCAGACACTCCTCTCTCTATAACTGATTTGTTCAGTATCCGGGACAAATGATTTCCAAAAATAGTTATTGGTGCACAGCTCACTCAGAAGCAGCTATTGTTTTACATATTTGACAGACTAAATGCTGTGTTTAATTGACATTTTCAGTTCATGTTTCTGTCCTTAGCACTATAATTACAGCAGGATGGGTTTGGAATCTGATTTAATTTTAATGAAGGCAGTCGCAATTAGGATAATGAGGTTCACTATCCTCAGATAAAACATATTGCTAGTTAAGTGCTTCAAGAAAATTCATTTAAAATATATTTTTACTTAGGAAAAACCCCTGCTGTAGTCTCACAAAAGTAATTGTAATCCTACATTCATAAAATTACATGCTATCTAATAAATAAATAAAATATACCATAGTGGCGACTCTTTACTTAGTTTAGCAAATTTATTTCCTTCTCATATTCCAAGAAACACAAAGGCTACCTCATATTTATCACCACAACACCACTGTGAGGTAAATTAGGCTAAGAGATCATGATTTGCCTCACGCTGGGGTCATGTCTGAGAAGGGATTTGAACATGAGCTATTTATTCATACTTTGTGATAATACTTGTCAATAACTAAGTATCTACATGAACATTATAAAACTACCCTTACAAAATGTCCGGTTCTGCTGTTTACATACTTCTTTACACATTCTCACACTTTAAAGCTGAAAAATAATTAATGATCACCCATTATTACTTTTTGACAGAAGAGGAAAGAAGATGGGGTGGGGAGGTTTTTGAGGTATAGATGTTCAGTAGGGAGCAGTGATTTGCTTAAAGTTGCATCTCCCTCATCTTTTGAATAGAGTGTCTCAGATTTTCACCAGATACCCCTGAAAGTCTACCTAAGCATAACTGTTTAGAGTCTGGTGGTATCAGCAATGTATCTTCGTTCAATAGCCATCCTTAACAGCAATTATAGCCAACAAGGAAAGCAGGAATCATGAAGGAAGAAGATACCAACGGTCAAAAACAAAACCTATATTAGATTGCTAAAGAGAGCATGACATGTTGAACAAAGCTCTAATTTTGTAAGGGAGCATAGTGGGAAACCTAGCCACAAGCTTCTCTCTAACTGATTATTCAAAGTTTCTTTCATTATACACTAAACCAGAGCGGGGAACTAGCCTGTGCCCCCTCTTCAGATGTGTCCTCTGACATTTAAAACCCTAAACTTGGGAGCAAAACACCTGCAAGAATGCCTTCCCCCATATTAACCAGCTGGGGCTTTAGGATCAGTACATGAGACCCTCTTGGTAGTCTATAAGGGATGAGGTAGATGGTGTGAGGGCCCAGAAATCGCCCTTTTCAGTGGTGGCTCCTTCTGTGTTTGTGTGGTCTCAGCAGAGGTGAATTAAGGGCCGTGCAAGTGATGCGGTCACAGCGGGTTCCCAACTAAGGAAGGTGATTTCACCAGTTTATTTGGTGGCAAGACTGGCCCTAGCTACTATCCTTTAATATATGATGTGCCCTTTAAAAAAGTGTTTTTTCTTAAAAACAACCCCATGATTTTAAACCTTCCAGCTGTCAGTATTTCACATATGGTGCAATAGTTTTTATCATATAATTCTGTTTTTTCAATCCTGTCAACATACAGTTGATCATTTCCTCTGCATCCTTCAGGAAATCTGCTGGAAATATATGTGGTCAATCCACACTCAAAATGCACTGTACTTACTTTTAAATCATCTTTGGAAATAGGCATTCAAATTAGATGGAGCCCAGGCACATTGCTGATGCAGCTTTTGCTGTCACAGTTGTTGGGTGTCCCAGTTTAGAGACTGAAAAGGTTGCATGCTTGAATCTTGCTGAATGTACAAACATACCAGTTTTCTTTGCATTCTCAAGACACAGAAAAAACTCCAGTGAGTTTAATACAGCCAGGTGAAAAACATCACATTGTGGTGCAATATTCATTGTACTGGATAACTTTTAAAACTGACCTGCAAACCTAAGGACTCTTGACTTAGAGAAGAATTTTGCTTAGAATGAAAACTGAAGCAGGTTTGGCATGCCCCCCTGAAGGCGGTTTGGGTTGGTGAAAGGAATTACATCAACATTTCAGGAAATCACGAAGTTTCTGTTTTAATTTACAGAAAGAAAATTCAAATTGGATCGAAGCCCCATTCAATTACCTTCACCTAATCTGCAAAAATCAGATGCAGAATTATTCTGCATATCTCACTATTATGTCATTGCAGTTGCATTTATACCAGAATAGTTATGTATAAAGATATCCTGATTGTGCCATTTTGCTCACTAGGTGGCACTTGGGTATAATTTCAACAAGTTCAACAGAATCATTGTTGCAGTACAGTTGCCTGTATGTGATGGATTCTTAAGTGGCAAATCTCTTCCAGTTTTATTAGGCCAACATAAAATCTGATCTGACTGCTTCCTATCAGCAAATTTAGACATAATGATTCTGGTACAATATCAAATGTATTCAGAAAAGTGTGGGATTCATCTGCTGACACAGATCTTCAGCCCACTGGATATGGTGTTGGTTATTTTACAAAGCCAAGACTGCACCCTTTATACAGTGGTACCTCGGGTTACAAACACCTCAGGTTACAAACACTTCGGGTTACAGACTCCGCTAACCCAGAAGTATTACCTCAGGTTAAGAACTTTACCTCAGGATGAGAACAGAAATCACGCGGTGGCAGCACGGCAGCAGCTAGAGGCCCCATTAGCTAAAGTGGTACCTCAGGTTAAGAACAGTTTCAGGTTAAGAACAGACCTCCGGAATGAATTAAGTTCATAACCAGAGGTACCACTATATATCAAAAAACGGCAGATCACCGCTAAAGGGCCTTTGCTCACTGATAGGGTTTCTAGCCTGTGGGCTCTCTTTAGCTGGTAGACTTAAACTTGGCTTGGCATCCCTCTGTTAAGTAAAGCATGTTTTGCAAGCATTTTTAACACTATTAAAACATAATACAGATATCATGACCACCACCTGAAAAAGGTATCAGAGCTAAAATTCAGCCACAATGGACGGTCCTCTTAAAACAAACAAAGTTCGTTGCTGGAAATGCAATTACATGCATGAACATATTCTACATGAAATAGTGGCTGTGTCAATATTGGGGTAAGATATTGCACAATGATTAAATAAACACCTGGCTATGACATCCTATCAAGTGGAGAGGATAACTGAAATCGTGAAAATTAGATAGAGACAAACTAACCCCTCTCAGTGTGCTTTAAGGCTGAATGGAGATTTGAACCACAGCTTCCCATATCCATTTTTGACACCAGTACACCACAATGGTTTTTACATGTGATCCAGGAGTCTTGGGGTCTCAGTATATACCCTTTGCCTAGTTGTATAGTTTTTACAGATGCTTTGCATTATTATATTTCCCTCTTTTTTATGGCTGATAAAGTTTTATGCTTTTTTTATTTACACAATTTAGTATCCACAGGTTGCTTTTGATTATAGAAATTACCCCAATGTTAACTTTAAAGAAAAGGTAAGAAAGACATTTAACAAATGTGTGGGAAACTGATTGTTATTCATGTCTTAAAAGACATAATAGCATTAATCTCACTGTTTCAAGAGTTAAATGCTAGCTCTTAAAAAACCCAAAACCTTTTCTTAACATTAAGTAAAATGCCAGGAAAGAGGAGAAAATGTTCTCCTGATACTAGATCACCTTCCTTTTTTTTACCCAAATTGTACATTAGTTTTAGGAGCCAATGCATGAATGATTATAATATAAAGGAAAAGCCACATTTGGCTCTCTGCAATCTCCCATTGTAGTCTGCCACACATGCCCTCTGGCAAGGTTCTGACATACTTGTGAATGGGCACCATGCCATCCAAACAGATGGGTGAGAGCATAGGTTGCTACAAGACCATGAGTACATGTCAAGCATGGGTGCTAGAGGCAACAGTTCCAGAATGAAGACTAAAATATACGCTCATTTGGAAGCAACGTGCCTGTGATTTAAAACAACACGCCACCACTAATCCAATTTGGAGTTCAACAACTGCTAAAAATAGAACTGTGCAAATGATTCCTGGGCCCGATGCATGGAAGTGAAAAAAGCAGATAGGTTGAATCTCATTAACTCCTGTCCTGAGCAAAGGCAGGCATAATTGGGACAAAGGCAGAAGTCCCTGCTTAACAAAGTTAGATTAATTTGCTCAGACCACTCTCTCTTAACCACGGCCAGCTCACCCATCAGGCAAGGTGAGGCAACCGCCTCAGGCAGCAAGATCTACGGGGCAGCAGATCTGGATGAAGGGGAGGGGAGAAGCAAGAGAGGAAGCCTTAGATTAGAAAACAAAAATGTAAAGTTTACTGTTACGTGTAGTATATACTCAACCCATTTCCACTTAATAGTCTCCTTTGGGAGAAAGAAAGTCTCTCTCTCATGCTACAGTCTAAGGCTGCATCAGTATCATTCTGAGAGATTATAACTTAAAACATATGAATCATATCACATGCTGCAGTAAACGTTCTATTTTTGAGCACTAGACTTTTCCTTTACCAACTAAAGCAGTAAGCTGCTAAACTAAGAGAGGCTAATTTTTACATTTGTTTTAGTAACATATAAATACATGGAGCATCGTTTTTTCTACTTTAAGCCTATAATTCTTGGAGGAGAGAGAAGACTCAGAGGGAGAGCATCTGTTTTGCATGCAGAAGGTTCCAGGTTCATTCCCCACTCCCATCTCAATCCAGACAGGATAGAGGCACCATTAGGGTGTTTTCTGGACTGGATGGGGGAGCTGGGACCTTATCTGGCTGGTGCTACCCTTCCTCACAGGGACGCGGGTGGCGCTGTGGGTTAAACCGCAGAGCCTAGGACTTGCTGATCAGAAGGTTGGCGGTTCAAATCCCCGTGACGGGGTGAGCTCCCGTTGCTCAGTCCCTGCTCTTGCCAACCTAGCTGTTCGAAAGCACGACAAAGTGCAAGTAGATAAATAGGTACCGCTCCAGCGGGAAGGTAAACGGTGTTTCTGTGCGCTGCTCTGGTTCGCCAGAAGCAACTTAGTCATGCTGGCCACATGACCCAGAAGCTGTACGCCGGCTCCCTTGGCCAATAAAGCGAGATGAGCGCCGCAACCCGAGTCGACCACGACTGGACCGAATGGTCAGGGGTCCCCTTACCCTTACCCTTCCTCACAAGCACATTGCTTCTGGATCCATTACTGTTGCTTGATGCTCAAGTGGCTTTAGCCATTTAGGATGCCTTCCATCAGCTTCAAATGGTTACCCAGCTGCACCCCTATCAGGAAAGGGGTAGCCTAACCTATTTAGGCTCTGGAAATGTCTAGGTTAGACTACTGCAATGTGTTATACATGGGGCTACCTTTGAAGACTGTTTAGAAGCTGCAGCCGATGCAGAATCTGGCAGCTAGACTGCTGACCAACACAATACAGTGTAAACATATTTACAACAGTTATGGCATAACTGCACTGGCTTCCAGCTAGTTTCCAAGCCCAACTCAAGCTTTTGACCTATAAAGCCTTATGTGACTCGGTGCTCTACTACCTCAAGGAATGCCTCTCCCCACATGAACCAGACCCTGTGGTGAGGCCTTTCATCATGTTCCCCCCCCCACACACACATACCAGGAAGGTGCAGAGGGTGTTGACGTGAGAATGGGACTTCTCAATGGTGGCTCCCTGCTTCTGGAATGTTCTTCCCACAGAAGCACACCTGGCACCGTAATTACTCATCTTTCGGCGCCAGGCAAAATCATCAATTTTCTTCCAGGCCTCTGGTCTTTATTTATGGCTTCCTTTAGAGACTGGGATGTTTTAGTCCTGCCCTTTTATAAATATGAATGTGTTTTTAGCTTTTACTCTGTTTTAGTTCCATGTTGGTTTTAATGCATGTGCTTTTTTGGTAAGCGGCTTTGAGTTTTTCTTTTATTTTAAGAAATAAAACTAATAAGTTCAACAAATAATCATATCTGCAGATGGGGCTGGGAGAGAACCCTGCCTGAAATCCCAGAGGGTCGCTGCCAGTCAGTGCAGACAATATTGGGGCTTCTAAGTGGGGTTTTTTTTTAGCAGATAACAGAGCAAGCTGAAAGGACAAACCCACATCCAAGTTCCACCCTGTTACACCCAGACACTCCTATACGCCAGACAGGCTAGTAAAAATCAACTAAGCATGCCTGTTTCTAGTAAAAAGAATCCATGAACAGCAATACACCTCCGAGGCCCTTCTGATCATTTCAGCAAAGGATCTTACACAACAATCTGAAGTATATCTGTTATGGGAATTATATCGGAAGTACTTTGCAGTTGTGCTAGGACAGCAGCAGCAGTTAAACGTTCCCCTAGGCATGCAATAAGTCAGGTTTTTAAAAAATAAATAACAGAAGAACTGACAATTTATGTGCATTTATTTTTCTTGTTGCCAAATGTAAGGAGGAGGGAAGGGGGGAATTGAGAGCCATACAGGAATTGGAACAAATGTACACATCTCTTTGGCAAGTGTCCTCAGAAGCCATTTAATACTACTTAAGTAAAATTGGCTCATTCATTCAATATTGCATAGCAAAGATTCAAGGAAAAGCAAAAACATCTATATTATTGTGCAACTGTGTCCCTATTTCCGTGGAAAGGGGGAGCTGTCACCACAAAAAATTCTGAAGAAGTGTGCATGCACACAAAAGCTTATACCAAGAACAAAAATTGTTTAAAATATATATATATATTTTGACTGTGTCAGACCAACACAGCTACCTAGCTGAATACAAAAAGGATAGTTAAGTTTAAAAGTATTGTGTTACACGGCATATATTACTCAATTCACATTACCTGGTACAGATTTTTTTTTACTTTTTATTTTCACTTTTTAAAATCCCCCATTCCTTTACAAAATGGACACAGGGTAGCTTACAACAAGCTTACACTATTTTTTGTTTTCAAAAAACAAATCTCTGGTCAGCAGTGGGATCACAAAAAAGGACTCCAATGCTAAGCAGAGTTTCTAGACAGACTAATCTGAGACAAGCCCTGGCTCATTCAGATGTGGGAAATACTGCATTAGATTTCCTAACTATAATGGCTGCACTTCTGTCCTGTTTTCTATTCTTTCTTTCACACGGCATTACCTGTTGCATTCTGGAACTGTGGCTTTTTGACTGACATATCGGAATGTTGCACGGAATTTCGTTCACACTAACACATATCGTTGGACAATGTTGCTACTCTCCCACCCTTTCCACAAACGTGTGCTTTGGTCCACCCCACAATTTCCCATGAAAACAGCAGGAAAGAATTGTGTGCTGGTATACTGCCCCAAATCTTGTCACTGCTGCGATTTTCTTGGTTGATTTTATTGTTATTGTGATCATTGTGAGCAGTTTTGTACTCAACATTTGTTGTTGGAAAAGTGGAATACAAATCAAATCAAATATGTCATTTGTTAATATGAAAAACCTAAATTAACACCTCTAATATCACTACGGAAGCAATGTTGGAATTAAAGGATGTCTGAATTTTGTCTAAGTGGACGGTATAAGTGAGAGGTTGTAATAAAACTCCAGCTGTGAAACTATTATCTGATCATCAGATATCTAAATACAGTCAATCTCTTCCATAGAAAATAACAGAACTGAGACACTCATTTTCCTGATAAAGAAAATAAAATATGCTCAAGTAATTAGGAATGACACACTTTGGGCATTTGATCTGATTTTAAGTGCCACTGACTAAACTTCTACCTTGGTAGAATTGGGATTTGGGGTACTTGATCTTACCTGCTGTTAAACACTAGAAAATAAACATTTTATAACTGATTTGAACCATATTTTATGTTTATGTCCTTAGACTTTTAAAAAGCCATAGAAAAGGAAAACAGAATTGTACTAGACAGAAGAGAGGTATGTGTGTAATATCTACTTTTTATAGTACAAGCTATAAAATAAAGTAGATATTGTACTCATAATACACACTAGCATCATTTTGCAGAACATCAAAACGACATAAAAAATAAATTCTAGGATTTGGAACAACAAAACGACACAGGGGAAAAAATGGATTAGGCACAAATGGAACAAAGAATAACTGTAATCCACTTCCAGTTTATTGCTCAACAATGAAATCAAAGGAAACTGCTGCCTCATTGGGTGCAAGCTCCAGTAACTTACTCCCAGTAAGTAAATTACATATAGGATTGTAAGCTTTTTCATTTTTTTAGATTTTTACTTGTCCAACAGATATCAACCAGCCTTAAAGAACATTTCAGTTTCTCTGGGTTACACCCAATGGGACATAAATCCATATTTCTATTAACCAAATTGTCAATCCAAATTCATTTAAATGCTTTTAAAGCAATCAAATATACTTCAAAGTTGTTGTTTTTTAAGAGATTCCCATAGGGGAAAAAAAAATCAAAGTCTTTATCCTCATTTATCACCCTACGGGGAACCTATTGACAAACCTTCAAATATTTCCTGCTGTTTAATATTATTTGCTGGTGGCAGTATTTTCAAAGTGACCATCTCCCTAGCTTTTTTAAAGACAATTGGATCTACCTCAAAGAGAGCCAGTGTGGGTGTTGTTAGACTGTAATTCTTATTAGCCCCAAATTCCATTTAGCCCCAGGCAACATGGCCAACCGTCAGGAATGAGAGTTATAATCTTCCCGAGAGCACCACGTTGGCTACTCTCGATCTTCTTATTTATCTATTCTACTGCACATCAATGCTGTGTTCTACCGTATGTCAAGATACGGATGGAACTTTTTTCTTTTGAAAAACTCCAATATACTTTCAGAACAGCAGGAGAGAAGAACAGAAGCAGTTTGCAAGATCAAATTTGGCTTGAGCTGAGCTGCTTTGCTGTTGCAGTTGCCTAAACATTGAAGTGTGATGCTGTAATATTGTCATTGGCTTTCTGATGGGTTACAAACATCTAATAATTGAAGGTGCATTTCCCTATGCAGATATTCTTACAATGGGCAGTATCCAACTTAAGTCATACGTAAGAGGAGAGCCACTGAAACAATGGACAAATTGGTCTGTTATTTCAATAGGTCTACTCTGAGTATGAATAAGTCTGAAATCACCCACTGCCTGAGAGCAGAATGGGATCACATGGAATGTCACATGTGTGTAGATAGCTCAATACACATAGGCTCAATGCAGACCTTCAGCTTAATAGTTATTTACTTGTTTATTCAATTTATAATTTTTCAATAAAAAAACTTACATGTGGAGATGGAAAGCATAGAAAGCAGAATCTCACTGTGTGGCCTCACCCACTGAAATAATGTCTGCATATAGGTTCTGCAGGATGTGATATATGGGTTGTCAAAAAATTCTATTGTCATCGGTGAGCAGTCTGAACATCACAACTGTGCTGCTAGCACATAATGTTACCAATGCTCCCCTGCCAAATGAACACAAAATAGAGATAAAGGGAAGAGAACTCCACACTTTATTGTGGTATGGTTGTAATTCTACCAAGTTGCTTAATGAGAACAAGCCCCATTCACTACACAAGCATATTTCATTGACAATTGGGAATGATTACAGAAACATCTGCCCATCTCTGCGGCAAAAGATGTTCAGTTATAGCTCTCAGATGAAGGGGTGTATGTGCACATATATAATAAAATAGCCTTCTGAACCATCACTGAAATGATAGATCACCCAGAAGCCTATTTTGAGTGCCAATTGTCACCTCCAAAAAAATAGAAGTGAATCATAAAGTTACTAATCACAAAGAAAGCTGTATACCATCTTGAAGACAAGCAGGAATTTTTTTTATAGATGTGGTTGATGCTGCACTTAAAAAAAAAAATGTCCTATTTAGATTGAAGGCTAGTTTGGCTTGGATCTGATTGTTGAGAAATATCCCATGTTGTAATACGTCTATGACAATGAATTCCCTCCAGCAGCTGCCTGGTTATTCAATAATGTTTTGTCATGAACATGCGAAGACTGATGCAGGTGGCTTCCCTTATTCCCATTTTGGGACCAATTTACAAAAATTAACAAAATGGATGGAAATAAAGTTAGCTATGTCCTGATTTTTACAAGCAAACTCTTGGTAAAATGCGCATTAACCAACATATTACTTGAAATATATTTGGAGCAGATCATGATCCCTCCTCGTTAATGGCCTCGTTGCTAGCTCTTACATCTGATGAGGAACTAATAAATTTTGGAAGTAATAAATTAGACACAGTCAGCATAACCAAGTCAGTGTTAGACACTCCTAAGTCATCTCACTTTCCGTGGAAATATTAAGCATTCAGTTACAGATTGCTCCATTATTGCTTAACTTCAGTTGGATCAGTGACCTGTGTGTATCTTATAGTACTTTGCACTATATATTTTACTTCCTGTGCAACCATACATTTCCTGTCCACTCATTTTTCTTCACCTCCCAGGTTAAGCTGTCATCTTTCTCCAAATACCCCATATAGACCAACAAGCATTTTTAACACATATGCTTTGTACACAGAGCTTAAGAAAACTATTTTTTTTATGTTCTATTTAAAATAAAACTGGAATAAGAGCTGTCCCAAATTTACAGTGGTACCTCGGGTTAAGTACTTAATTCGTTCCGGAGGTCTATACTTAACCTGAAACTGTTCTTAACCTGAAGCACCACTTTAGCTAATGGGGCCTCCTGCTGCCGCCGCGCTCCCAGAACACAATTTTGTTCTCATCCTGAAGCAAAGTTCTTAACCTGAAGCACTATTTCTGGGTTAGTGGAGTCTGTAACCTGAAGTGTATGTAACCTGAAGCGTATGTAACCCGAGGTACCACTGTATTCAGAAAAGTTCTCAGAATTCTTGGAGAACCTTATGAGGTGATGCAAAAGGTTCCAAGTTCAATCCCTAGCATCTCCAGGGAGATTTAGGGGAAATTCCTGAGTGAAACACTGAAAAACCAGTCAGAATAGTTAGGTTGCTAGATCAGCCAATGGTCTGATGTAGTATAAGCCAGCTTCCCAGATTTAAGGCAACCCTTGATTAAATATGCTACAGAAACTCACTCTTGAAAACTCTACAAGAAAAAATGGGGAATGATGAACCCTGAATGCCACAATCATTCAAAATATGAAATTCTAGGCCAGCAATTACCAATTTGGAAAGTAGTTCAGTGCATGCAATACTGCACAAGCAGTTTTTGAAAGGAGAAAATGCTGTTTAATAAAAGGGTAGCTTTCTGCAGAAAGTTTACATAAGCCACAGGCATTCAAGCTGTAATATGCATTCAAAGACTTACATAGGTCTAAGTCAGTTGAACTGACAGAAAATGTATTACAGGTTCCCAGGCTAAACAGACCCTGTGAAGAGGATATTAAGCTACCTGAAGCGATATTTAGTCATGGATAAATCCTTGCCAGAACTATCATTATTGGATTATGATTTATTTTTTGCTTGTTTTGTGGTGATGCTTTCCACTAACTCTAGACTGGAGAAAGGATGTAGCACGTGGGTGGAGGGAGGGAAATATTTTTGTCCCCTGTGTCTGAAACACAGAATGTGTAAAGGCACTGAGAGCAGGCAGTTTGTGTAACCCAAGGAAGGCCTGCCACCATCACAGACAGAGTGAGATCCACCTAATTGGCCCCACCCCCTTGTCAGATCCTTGTCAGAGGACCGAGTTGGAGTTGATGCTTGACAACTGCCAGAAGCCAGCAAGGGAAGAAGATCTGCTCCCATCATGGGTTGAACAAGCTCCAGCTTGGGCCAGCCACTGTCTCTTCAGCTCATCTACCTCACAGGGAGAGAGCCATGAACTCCATTTTGAGTTACTTGGATGAAAAGGAGGATAGTATGTTACCTGTCCCCACTAAATATCACTCCCTTTGTGTCCACCTCCATCCTTACACACTTTATGTGCATCATGTTCCGGTCCTGAGGCTCTCCTTCCAACACTGACAGATGTTTGATTGGGAGAACAAGAGGGTCTGTCCCTTCTCCTGTGGCTTCTTGTGGACCATCTTCCCAAACATAGACATCTGCTCCTTCCTTGTCTGCTTTTAATGAAGCTCTTAAAACTAGTGAAGTATATTGGCATGAGGATATAAATTCACCCACCTTTTTATTAAGAGTATAACTGTCACCAGTGTTATTTCAGCATTCCATCAGATTAAAATTATATAAACTGCAGAAATGCTTAATAGCTAGTTGCACTGCTTTAATATTCCCTTCTGCAGAACTTTATATATTTTGGCCTAATTCATATATCTATGGTATTAACGTATGGCTGTGATATATTCTAAAACATTTCAGTGAACACTGACAGGAAGAAAAAGACAAGCTTATACTGCCCATCAAAAGCAGACTGAAAAAAGGAACTTTACAAAAATTACAAAACCAACTTATATTTCCTAAAAGAAACCAGCTCCACACAGCGTAAGAAGAAACAAGTGTCAAAGTACATCTCTGATAAACTATTTTCTAGTTTACTAAAAGTAGGATCATTGTAATTTTTATGACCATATGTCATAACCTTCCAAACATATGCTTCAACCTACCTACTTGGTTTGATAGTCTATGTCGTTTGCCAGTAGTTTACTGTCAATCCAAATTTTCAGTAATTTCAATAATGTTCAATACAAATTTTCATAACACAATTATGTATCTTAACAGGATGTGCAACTGCAGCACCAGGAAAATCTACAAATCTTGCTAACAAAGAAATGCTTGAGACTGACTCCCAGAGGCTAATGGGCTAACACCCACAACAGTATTTTATTCAATGGCTGTGAAAAGTACTTAGCTTAATGAACTTCTTGGTCTTCCATAATTCTAGTCTATAGGGCAGGAAGCAAGTAGCAGAGACTTGCCAAGTTGGCATCTCTTTCAGAAGCCTTCCAAGACCTTTTTCACTGGGATTCGCTTTCAAAATGTATTGGGGCTTGTCTTTATCTAGCTTTCACCAACTCTTTTGAACTGCATAGATCTATTTTAACTATGGCAGTGAATTCAAACCATATTTCTATGGCAGGCATGGAAGACACATCCAAGCCATGCAGCCCCATTTGCTACTTCTAACTCCTAATATTTCTCTTGTGGTAGGTTCCATGCACTAAGCCTCTGGATTCTAGTTCAATGGGTCTTTCTTTGGCAGTGCTGCCATCTTCTCTGCTCTTCCTCTCTCCATTCTGCCAGCATCTCACATGCTGCTAATCTGAACTTCTCAGGAAGAGCATGACTTGGGCTGATCAAACGCAAAGGAGAGCAGGACCCCTGGACCTGAAGCAGTTGTGCAGGAAAGGGAGTTGGTGCAGTGTGGCTGCCTCTGCTACACCAGTACTGGAGACAGAAATGGATCACAGCATTCCCTTTCACTGGCAATAGGCTCTTTATATATGATTCAGAGCTACCTCAGACAGGATTACTTCTGAATTTCCCTCCTTTCAAAAGACCGCCCCACCAATTTACTTTCAATCCATGGCATTCCAGTCAATGTAAGGAATTCTTCCTTGCTTCCATCCAGCTTGCATTTCCACAATTTGTAAAGACCACTGCAACTGCTACATAGGTGTGCGGTGTGGTTTTCAAGTGAAATATCAAGGCCAGTAAATTAGGTTTTTATTTTTAAAACAGATTGCGCGTGACTAGCACACTTTTTTAAAAAAATGTATTTTGCCTTGGCTAGTTAGCTGGGGAAAGGAGACAATCGGCTTGCTGGTTTGGGGATTATTGCTGCTTTGTCAGGCAAGGGAATGTGTGGGATAGTGCATGGTATAGCCCTCTCTCTCCTCCTGCAGTGGCAATAGATATTGCCCTGAGACCTGAGAAGGGGGTGTCGGGTTCAGAACAAATCAGCCCGCAATATTCTAAAGCACCTACAATTCACATGATTTAGTGACCCACCCTAATGTAATCTTTCAATGATCTCCCTTTTCAGTCAATGGTAAGGCCAGCAAGAAGTCATCTCAAACAGCAATTTAAGAGCTCCCTAATTTTGTCTTGGGACGCGGGTGGCGCTGTGGGTTAAAGCCTCAGCACCTAGGACTTGCTGATCGAAAGGTCGGCGGTTCGAATCCCCGCGGCGGGGTGCACTCCCGTCGCTCGGTCCCAGCGCCTGCCAACCTAGCAGTTCGAAAGCACCCCCGGGTGCAAGTAGATAAATAGGGACTGCTTACTAGCGGGAAGGTAAACGGCGTTCCGTGTGCTGCGCTGGCTTGCCAGATGCAGCTTGTCACGCTGGCCACGTGACCCAGAAGTGTCTGCGGACAGCACTGGCACCCGGCCTCTTGAGTGAGATGGACGCACAACCCTAGAGTCTGTCAAGACTGGCCCGTACGGGCAGGGGTACCTTTACCTTTAATTTTGTCTTAACAACAGGACATTACCTTCACTAAACCACTGAATTATTCACCTGTATTCCAAGTTTCAGGGACTTTTGAAATACAGAAAAGGTACAGTGGATATCAAGCATAAGAAATACTATGCAGCAAAGGACTACAGGGCTCGGTAATATTTTTTAAAGATGTACAGTACCTCCCAGAAAACCTTTGTCACAGACAGTTGCATTTGTTTTAAAAAGCAGCACAATAATAAGGCAAGTTTTAATCTGATATCACCATTCCTGCTGGCTCCCAACACAGAAATACCTACAGAAAAAAATCAATCTGATTCGCATCAGCAATCCTTTTATACTTAAAGCAATCAGCAGGGTGACTTCCTGGTGTTCTGCAAAGGGTATTCTAGGCAGAGCTTTGCCTCAGTTGATTAGAGGACAAAATAATATTTATTAAATCTGCCTTCCCAAACCTGATTGTAAGGTTTGAACAAAATTGATCTCAATATCAAAATCTTTCCCCGTTAGAATAAATTGCACCACGCAGTGCACAGCGGCACGTTTCATTCTGGCTGGAAATAAAGGGAATGAAGATGTAGGAGATTTTTATCAGGAAAAATGACAGGTGAAAGCCCATTAGAAAGGGAGAAGAAATTGAGTGAGACACACATTGAATACACGTGCACACAAATTAGGAAAGGGTAGCATTGAGAGTACTTTCCAAAAGAGAAGCTCAAGTAGATTTACATATATTTAGTTTTTTTGTTTTTTAATTTATTTTGAAAAAATAGACAAGGCATGTACTTTTGTAGATTTATATATATTAATGGGCCAGGTCAGTTGCAGCCTGAAGAGAAAAACCACTCCAATCTACCAATGCCCTAGAGTTCATTAGCCATGAATGCTCTCGTAGAAGCTCTTTGGACTACATACTAAAAAGCAACTTAATATTATCTGGCAGTTTTCTTCTATTTTGTAGAGCATCTGACAGAGCCTGCCCTGGGTTTTGAAGGGCCCTGTGCTAAGTGAGATGTGAAGAGCCTAAGGCAGACATTTGTAGCTCATGTCCTAGATGAGTGAGGTGAAAAGGGGCAAACTCTGTTGGGAAGCCAGGCAATGCTCACTGCAAACATCTGTAAGAGGCTGTTATCTTCCAGAAGAAAAACAAAAAGATGAGTGTTTGTTTTACAGCTGTCAGCCATGGTAGAAAGGCTCTCCGGCCTTATCTTGAAAGTTCATGAGATAAGAGGAAAAATATTTCCAGGTCGTTCTGTGTGATGGACAGGGAAGGCAGCGGGGCTTACTTAAACGAGAATACAATTATAGTCAGCATGCTAGCATTTTGTCATTGCAAAAGAATAAACAAGCTCGCGATACACGTTGCATTAAGAAAAGTTGAATTAAGATGATTATGTTACGATGGAGGGGGCATTGCTATAAATCCCCAAAGAGACATGAACTTATAGAATTGCAGCTACATATACAAAGCGTGTTCTCCAATAAAATGAGAGCACGTGTTGTGGTGTGGGCCGCCGGGCCAGCCCTATGTTGCCAGGCAGGTTGATGGTTGTTGCCTGGTGCTTTATTGGATAACCGGGTTGCTGGGGCAAATTGTATGTTGCAAATTTGTGGGTGGGACCATAGTCTTTAAATATTGGGGCACTCTGGTTTTCCTTTCTCTTTTGCAGAGTGCATCGGATCACCCGCCCGCCCGCCCTCTTTTCCGGTTGACCTTGCTTTGCCTGTCATGGGGTCGCCTGCCTTGGTGCAGGGGCCTAGTAGGAATTTTGCCATTTGGCTGATTGGCTGTGCCATCTGGTTTTTGCCTACTATTTAGCAATTCGTCACAACTTGTAAGGTTGCGGTTAGGCATTGGTTATAAAAAGCTGGTGGTGGAGGGGTCAGGATAGGCTGTGCCTGTCCCTCCAATTGCGCTGAAGGGAATTCTGTTAAAGGAATCCTGGGGCTTGCCACAATTTCGTCCAATCCCTGTCATGGGACCAGGGCCGGCAAGCCTTGGGGAGCTGCTGGGGTGAGCGGCATGGGTCCGACACTCAGCTCAAATGATCCCCAACATTGACTTTCCTTTCTACTGCCTTCCGATCGGACCTCGGTATGCCAGTTCTGTCCCAGGCGGGGGGACAGATAGTCATAACCAATGTCTAAACAACCACTCACTGATTTTGTATTTTAATAAAGCTGTGGCCAAAATAGTGCCCAAAAACCAAAACTAAAATTACGTGTGATGTGTGAATTTGTTTGAGGGGTGGCCTGGGGACCTACACACGCAATGCAGAAACACATACATCAAAGCATTCAATGGCAAGCTAGAAAACTGCATATAATTGCAGCACCAACTCTAATCTGGAAAGCCTAAGGTCAGCCACAAACTCCCTCGCCACAACCCATGGAGTCTCTTTAAATGCACTCATGCAATGCAAACTCCCCATCTTCCTTGACAGCATCTCCTTGCACTCTCAAAGGCCATTTTGAAACTCCAAGTTTGGGGAGTGGAGAGTAGTTTTTCTATCAGTGTGGAGATTGCAGTCTGAAAGCAGGGACTAGGAAGCTTCCCTGTGTACAATACTCTTGCTAGACAATTCTCTAGAGCACTTATTCTAGCTTTCCAAACAGCAAATACAAGATTAGTCAGCTAAACTGAGGCATTGTGTAATTAGCTGTCCCCCATAGATTGGCCTTCTATGAAAGGCTACACCAACTCCAGAATCCATGCCAGGATTTCTCAATGTTGGCAGAGATACTACAAAATACACAAGCTGTATTACTTTCAGCTAAAATTCCCTTTTATGGGAGCTAAGTACTCTGTTGGTCACAGAAATTTCCCTATGTTCTGTCTCTGTACACTTCACTCCAGGATGAAAGGCCTATTACTGAACAAGAAAATATTGCATTTAAATACAAGATCTTCCTGATACAGCAAAATATACTCTGCTCCTTTTCTCAGAACCCCAGAGGCCAAGTGGTGACTGAACAGAACTGAATCATAAGATGGGAACTGCTAAGTAATATCTGCCAATGAATTAAATTACATTTTCCTGCAATCTAAATATAATAATCCAATAAACCATTCCTTTTTTAAAATGTTGCTTCATGTTTTATAGCTGGTTTGTTTAGAAAAGATAAGCTTTTTAAATAAAAAAAGAATATGGAAATTATGCAAATGTGTAGACTGCAAGAGAGTAAAAATATCAAATGACAATCTGGTTAATATTGACCTGTTTGGTCTGTTATCCTAACTCTGATAATGCTGAGCCATTAGTTTAGAGATAGATTTAGGATGCAATAAGTAGGCAGAATATGCTGATTCTGCTTCCTTCTGGAATTAAAAACCAAGTCCCTGAACAGAAATAAATTTACTTCTTAATTGGCATATAGTGGATATCATGAAGTGTGTCTCACAATGGAGGGATGTAAGAAGAGGGGTCCTTCAGGAATCTGTGCTGCAATTGGTGCATTTTAACTTGTTCATACATCATCTGGAGTTAAGGGTGGCAATGAAGTGATGAAGTTTGCTGATGGCGCCAAATTGTTCTAGATTGTAAAAACAAGAAAGGGTTTTGAAAACAAATAAGGATTGTGAAGAGTTCTACAAGGACCTCTCCAAATGGAGTGAATGACCATTAAACTGGCATACACAATTCGATGTAACCAATTGAAAGTGCTGGAAGAAGGAATGACTGGATGCCAAGACATGTAAACAACCTGAAAACGAGTCAAGATGGTTGCAAGATGAATGGTCATATAACTGTCCTGCAAACAAATAAAAACCAATATTCAGTAAAGACAGTGCTATTTGTCTAGAAAAAGAGGTGCTGGAACTCACAGCGATCACCTCCCTCATTTTCTTAGAATGGCAATGGCACCCATCTGAGAGGTGCTGGCAAGTTCCAGCCGAAAAGAAGCCCTGACCATATATCATCTCTCTGCCATTAAGCTTTGTGAATGTAAATCAGGATGAGCATTCAATAAACAGATAATCTGGACAGGCCCTAATATTGGCAAATTAGCACCTGTGATTAATTCAGTCAATACACATTTTGGTTTTGTGCGCATTAAATTACTTTGACTTCAGATAAAGGGGGGAGACAGTTCTAGACATCAACAACTGTTTCTAAAGCTAAGCACCAAGTTTGGGACTCCAACAAGGTTTCAGGATTGCAAATGAAAATGCTCATGCTTGGGAACTGCCCCTTCTATACCCAGATATTTGCTATGCAGTAACCTAGCACTTTGAGCTGCAGTCAACCCACAATGCCGTCAGAACAAAATTGCAGAGCAACCTCCATGTGGACATCGAACTGCTATTTTGGCATTTCCCATTGTGGTCTACGGGGAAAGCCTGTGACCTACTTATTTACATTAGTGCTGTCGTAGTGGCCACTCATGCACTTGCAGTAATGCATTGTTGTACCTAAAGCTAATCTTGAGAACTTGGCATACTAATGCACTCAAGGGTTTTTAATTCGCCACTCAAGAGGAATTATAACTGGGTAAAGGAAAAACAACAACATTATTCAGGACAAATTACCCAACCTAATTTAGGGCATTTCTTCTCTTATCACAACCAGAAATTTCTCCACAAACAAAAAATATTCATCAGCAACATTTATAATTGCCATGTTATTTCTCAGTAGTTCCAGTATTGCTTATTACTTCTGACATTCCTTAAATTGCATGTTATATGCACCACAGACTGTTACTGTCTTGTAGCAAGAATGACTATTAATTAAGTTGTGCAAGTAGGGTAGTCTAGATTTGAAATCGATTGAAATAGAAGGCATTGGGAATCAAAGGTACATTGAGATTCCAAAAAATATTTGCAGCTGTTCTGTTGTCACCCCTCCTAACTCGACTATGCTCACACACTGCTTAGTATAGATTTCAAGACATGCAATTCACTGCAGTACCAGTCTGACAGGTAGTTAGTTTCCGTTTCTCATGGGTTAATCTGATGGTAGGAAGCAGGTAAATGAAGATTCAGTTGCCTGACCAGTTTCAATCATTATGGCTGCATTTGAGGGGGGAGAGGGGAGGATCACAAATCTATCGTAGAGAGTAACATATATACCAGAAATACAAAACCCGTTCCATTTGACTGAACTTTCACTACACATTGCATTACAGTTTTTGTTGTTGAGGGGCATGTCAGGGAAAGATTACATTCAAAGAGGCCTGCAAACTTCTGTAGCAATGCCTGCATGGGGAATTCGCCCTTCGCCTCTTTGCTCGACTCTGACACAGATTGAAGAGGCTGCCTCAGACAGCAGATATTACTGGCAATTAAGGTGGTAGCTAGCTTTGGGGTGTAGCAGCGGGAAAGGTTCTGCCATGATTTAAGCTTGAAAATCCCATAGCTTAAAAAATGGCAAGTATTGAGCAAACATGGCATACACAATCCACCTAATGCGGTCTATGAATATGCCAGATTTTCACTGTATCTAAAACTGCATGCAGATATCAATTTCACCAGGACTACAGTGTTTGCAGATGAAGCCACCTGAGGGATAACTTGTGCGATTCCCATTGCTCTAGGTATGAAATATAACAGTGTCATGCCATGCTGAAACAAGGAGCTGCTAATGGGTTTTTCTTTTGCCAATTGACTCATTCCGAAACTTAAGGAGCTGTCCCTACCAAGCATCTCCAGAGCAATCCCAGATGTTTTGTAACATGTCAGCTGATAGAAATCTCAACATGGCAGTGAACAAATAGTTTGTGGTGAACAAAAAGTTTGTGGTGAGTCATCAGAAAGGCGAAGAGGGGCCTCTCAGTCTTTAACTCATCTTTCCAGCTACTGACTGAAGCCACAAGCATGGGTCAATTCAGAGGAGAGTTTTTCCAGCCATACAGTAAGGCTCAAGCGCTTCATAAAGCTATACAGGACCAGGACAACAAGGGACACTCCATCCTTCTTATCTGGATGTGAGCCTGAAAGACCAAGGAAAAATACAGGTGCATGGAGAGCAAGTCATAAGCAAGCACAATTTGTGACACTGCACAACATCCATGGAGATGACAGGGTGCATCTGATAAGACTTAGCTTCCAATTTCCTGGTTTTGTGGAGCTTGAACCTACACGAGATAGCCTTAAATCCAATATTAAACTGTAAGGTTTTTATTTAAAAAATATCTGGATTTATATTATAGCTAAAACATCTGGAGGGAATGATGAGAATGAGTAGAATCTAGAGACAGGGCAGATCCATGCAAGGGGTTCAAAGCAAAACCTCAAGGAAGGTGACTAGTTGTGAAGACAGAAAGGAAACTTAGTCAAATAACTTTTATGGAGCATGGTATTTCTCCATAACAATTTCTTCTGAGAATTTGAGCACACGTCAAAACATTCCATCATGCTCACTGGACATATAACACAGACATCAAATTGTCTCCCTGCAGTTCCAACAAGCATCACAGAGAGATTGCAACTCAAGTCTGTTTTTTGAAGAAGCCCTGTAAATGGAGCATGTTCACATACAGACACTGGTCTATATTCATTTCAGGAGCTACTGCTAATGGCTTATGATAGTACTACATAGCATTTCCAGTTTATGATGATAATTATTTTACACCACACCCTTCTACAGAAGTATACAAGACTGCTTATACAAAGGAGACACACTAGAACACAAGGTAAAAATGCAACCTGAAAGCAAGACAAACTTACAAGCAAAAACAACAGCAGCATAGCATTGGGGGAAGTGTCCACATCTCTGCTTTATGGATGCATTGATTATATTCTCTCCATACTGGCAGGAAATGGCTATTAAATAAAAGAAATTGATGGTTTCTCCTACTCAACACAAAAGTGAAAATGTGAAAGCATTTTCAAAGTAGTTAGTCCCAGCTGTCAAAAAAAGAAGACAAATTAGAGCACTTTCCTGGCTGCTTTTATTGGGTTTTCTGAGTTTATTTGTTGTTGCAACCAGCTGGGAAAACCAACACTTTTAGACCTAAACAATCAAAAGTTATCCTGAAACTATACTTAACCCATGAATTTCATGTTTTTAAAACGTCAGATAACAAAGGAAATGGTAGTTTGCCGTGATCAAGCACCATCTCTCCAGTGTCTGCTCACAATGCCTCTTGCTCCCTTATTTTCCTCCATGCTGTCCAAGTCTGTTGAGGGCAGATTCCAACACAAGCGAAGAACGTAACTCCCTAAGAATCACAATAGAAGCTTTCCTCCCTTTTTGCAGCTGCCCACACTGCTACGCTTTGGCAATTTATGTTTATCAGTATTGCTACTTTAATGCTTTCGGAGGATACTGCTAGTTCAATGGTGACTTACTTATATTTTAGACTTTGGATGTTTACGTGAACTGCTTTTAATCAAAAAGGTGGCCTAAAAATACTCAAATAAATTAAATTATCATCAAATTCTTAATGGATTTCATCATTTCATCATGTGAAACCATTGCCCAGAATAAGGTACTGCCGTTTGCAAAATGCAATGGGAAATGTCTTATTTTCACTCTTTTACAGGATATATTTTTCCTTTCTACTAATCTATAAAAAGGCACTTCAACTAATTTCCTGGGCAAGAGTTCAAACATGATACAGGTCAAGAGGTATAAAAACTGTGCACTTAGGCAGAAGGGATGGTAGCTTTGTCATCATGGTTGGTTGCCTAACTATTGCCCAAGGACATTTGCCTTCCCTGCTGAGTGGAAAAAATTATCTGTGCTTGCCATGATAAAGTATTGCTTCAAAGGGCACTGCTGGGTTGACCTATGGACCAAACTAACAATTCCACACTTGTATGACCCATATTTTGTATTTTTATGTTGTGAACTGCCCTGTGGTCTATGGATGAAGGGTAGTATACAAATTTAATAACTAATAATAATAATAATAATAATAATAATAATAAATGCTTAAAGTTGGTTTTAACAGAGTATGGATTCATTTAACAAAGGTTTACAGCTATAATGTAATTCACTTTGTTATGATTATCATCAGTTACATTTCACCCCAACTTTCCTCCAATGAGCCCAACACTGCTAGTATCGTTCTCCATATATGTTATTCTTACAGCAACCCTGCTACGCTGAAAAACAGCATAAACTGGACACAGGTCAGTGTCTTAGTTGGGATTTGAATCTGGGTTTCCCCAATCCTGGTCTGATGCTCTAACCGCTACCTGACACTGCCTCCTTGTATACCTTGCACAGATGATCTAATTTATTTCCTGTGAATGATTGCAAGGAATGAGGTTTGGGGTTTTTTTTGGGGGGGGTTGCTTTGTTTTTTAAGAAGGTTAATTGTTGAAAGTTATTCCTCTGCTTTCCATTGTAGAACTCCTCACTGGTACCAGTAGGGCAAGGCACCTGCTCTATTGCATGACTCAGCTGAGCAATAAACTGTGATGCAACTTTTTAGTGAAAAGGACAGATCAATGCTAAGCTCATTAGACTCTACTGAAAGCAAAAGCACTGCAGCCCATCAGCAGTAATCAGCCGTCCGGTTTACAAAAGGTACTTACCAGCTGTGTGTTTAGCTTGGACCGGATTGAGAGAAAGAATTTGATCAAAAGCAAGAGGAAAAGGAGAAGAATGCAGCAGCCAGATTTAGATGGGACGTGAGCATGTACATTTAAATAACTCCTGAATTACAAGCATGAAAAGTGAATGGGAGCACTATCCCTGGCAAAAGAAAGAAGAGGATTAGATTTAAATAAAAAAAGATAGGAAGAACATTTGATTGCAAATAAGAGGTTCGCTCAAAATCGTCAGGGCAGTAATAGCAGAACCTCTATAGCTATGCTATACTAACTCAAACAGAATCACAAAGGAGGGGGAAAACAAGTAGCTTTCCTCCAGCTCTCATTTTCTCTTTTGCTGTGAATAAGGCAAGAGCAGTTTCCAGTTTTATGATGAAGCACTGAAGAGGCTTCTCTAGAGTGAGACGCTTTTGTGCAGATGTTTTACACCACGAGCACCTGAATGAGGAAGTCACTGCATATCTGGTTGGCAAGGCGCGTTTGTAACATCCGAAGCCTGAGTTTCTCTCAGTACTCTCCCATCTCTGTATGAGAGGGAATTTGAGCGGAGGGAATAAGGGAAACAAATAATAAAGATAAGAAGAACTCTGACTTCATGTGAATAAATTCATCCTATCACATCGAAAAGAATTGTTGTTGTGCTTGGGAACGAACCCATTAATTGTGCTTTAAATGAATCTAGAAGAGGCATAGGCAAACTCTGGCCCTCCAGATGTTTTGGAACTATATTTCCCATCATCCCTAGCTAACAGGACCAGTGGTCAGGGATGATGGGAATTGTAGTCTCAAAACATCTGGAGGGCTGGAGTTTGCCTATGCCTGATCTAGAACATGGATACCAAAATTAATAAATAAAGCAGTGCCTCCTTAGGAGCTTTTCATACCTCACTTCTGTGCATTTCTCTCTCTTTGCAAGATACAAGCTCAGAGAGCTCCTTAAGTTTGAGGAAAATAATATGGATACAGAACATAATAGATGTTTACAAATGGGACCCTGCAACAATATGTTGCAGTGTGGAGTGCAGGGTTCCAGCCATTCAATTCCATCCCCGCTCCCTGGTTCTCTAGTTTTTATTTCAACAGTCAATGAGCAATCTGAGCCTGCAGCTGCCAATAGCTTCCTTTGTGTGTGGCTGTTGCCATTTTAGTTACGTAAGCAACTGCTCAAAGGTTTACGTTGGAATTCGGCTGATGAAATTATGGACGGCGCAGAGAATGTGAAGTTTGGTTTCTGCCTCAGAATACTACAATTGAGGGGCATACAAAGGAATCAATCAGCAGTAGGCTCAGAACGGGAGGGGAGCACTTCTTCACAAAATGCCTAATAGAGCAGATGGAGTTTGTGGTTACAAGCTGTAGTGATGGCCACCAGCTAGCATAGCTTTTAGAAGTGGATTAGGCAAATTAATAGAGGATTGTTCTATAAATGGCTACTAACCATGTTGACTTAATAAATTCCCCAGATTCCAGGAAATTATTGAATTTCTGGTTGCTGAGTGCTCCTTATGTCCCATTGGTGAACATTCTAGAACCACCTGGCTCAGCCTCTGTTGGCAACAGGATCCTGCGCTAGACGGATCTTTGCTTTGATCCACCAGGGCCTTTCCTTTGTTTTCATGTGCTGTAGATGGAACCAGGAGGTGGTACAATACAACATGCAACTTGGTATACTGAAACCTGTGTAAACTTTGCCCCCCATTCACACAGTTGGCCGTGTAAACAATGAGTAATGCATGGAACTTCTTCCCTACAGAATGAGAATAACTGAGATGTATTAAAAAATATCTGTGTGGCATGCTTTTTGTGAAGGATTGCTCATTTCTATGGAAGACTGACATCATGTGTCAGCCCATCCTCCCTCTTTCTCTTATCTGCATGCATCTGATGTCTAAGACTTTGTCAGGATCTGCTGATGGAAATTCAGAGGTTCCTAACAAAAATGTGACACAGAGAGGTATGGGAAAGAAAAAGCCCAGCCCAGCATTGGAGCAGTGATAAACGGCATGACTGCAGAAGCCAAGGAACCAGAATGTTTCTTTTTATTCCATAACCAACCATTTCGAAGTAACGCCACAGCCTGTGGGGGCTGCAAAAGCCCTAGAACAGTTTTTCTGCTTCTAGAATCAAAATAAGCAAGAGTGCACACACTTATTCTAGGTTAACTCATCTGGAAATCCTGCTGCTCCCCTGTTCTATTCTTACTAATACACTTTACTTCAGTTGACAAATAACCAATTCCTGTATAAGGCACAAAGATGGATGGAAACCATCTCTTTTTAATGGGCTGTGAACCCATTGTTGGTTGAGCGATCAGATGTGTGAAGGGCCATGATCCTGTCTATTCGCCAAGGATTGCTATGGCAGGAGGGTGAGTAAAGAGCTAACGCACATCCAATAGCTATCTACTTCCCAGATGCCCCAGTAATGCACTCATGAGTTAGGTCTTCCAAAATTTGATTCTGCGTAAGTTGAGGTATTGCTTTCATGTTCCATCCTCGGTGCAACTGAGTGCACTGGCGGGTTATCTGAAATTTGTACATTAGTAATGACTGTAAAACAAAATTCTCCAAATCAGTCAATCAATCAACCAATCAATCAATCCCCCCTTCTTTGTTTGCCCTGCAGTCTATAGCAGCAGCATACCCCCCCATGCTATTCCAAAGGGTTCCTCAACCTTCCAGAGCAGTTTCATAGTGAAGCGAGAAACAGGGGTGTACAGGAGGAAGGGGAGAAGCAAATGGGAGAAATATGAATTATACTCTATGATCAATCACTGAGCTTACAAGTGCCTATTTATTTCCAGCATAAAATAAGAGGCTAAGTTTCACAGGTCTCATGAAGAATAGCCCTTCGATACTCTTGTATTCTTGCATATAGTCCATCTTTATTTCAGTTAACAAGGAAGAAAACTGCTACCAATTTTATTATTTAGGAAAATCTTGTGATTAATTACTTTCAGGCACTTGATATAAAACAGATTGTCATTTAGTAGTATCTTAGGGATGCAAACTATTAGTATGACCTCCTTCCACACAATCATAAACAGCAGATGTGATCATTGCCTAATAAGCCATCATAATTCATTATACAATCATACTGAAATTGGGGTTGTTGGTATTTTTTCTTATGCAAATGTATTGCATAATGAAAACAAAAATTATGATAAGATTATCTGCTAAAGATTGTGAAGACTTTTAGAGCATGCTTGTTATGTGAAATCAAGGGATTGAAAATACAAATGTAATCTTTAGAACCTTACATTAGAACAGCTAATTGCAAGGGACCTAAATTGCTTTAATTGAAGGTAACCTGTTTGTGTCCATGGATATGAGCTATATACAGGCAAGCTGTGCCGCTTAAACTTTTATAGACTACTTAGGGAAGAAAAATAAAGTAAACAGACTAAATTTAATACTCTTCCATTTTAAAGAGTGGGCATGTTACACTGGCATATGTCCAAATAGGGTATCATACTCATTAATAGCAGAAATAGCTTGTCAAAACATCCAGGAACAGGAAAATATTATGCAAAAACCAATTAGCAGTGTTAAAACATTGAAAGCAAATTAAATAATGTAGGATTCCAATTGGGAGCCTCAGAATGACTCAATCAGGGGAGAGAAACCTAGTGAATTTACAAGTATCTTGCTAAAAAAAGAAACACAAGACTGGTTTTACTGAGTGTGTTAAATTTATTTTATAGGCATCTTAACATTCTTTGGTTTGCCAAAGGTGCTTTTTTAATGCTATACATACATCATGATCTCTTATGAAGGACATGCTGTGGAAAATGTTGGTCAATTTTGCATTTCAGGCATCCTAAGGATAGGACTGTAATGGCATGTTAAGAAATGATCACCACTTTTATCACACTTGAAATATTTAGTTCTTTTCTTTGAAAAGTAGACACAACTCTCTCTCCACACACACACACACACACACACACACACACACACACACACAGAGTTCTTCCTTCTCAGCTGATTCATGCAGATCAGTTTAGTGGGAGGCATCAATGCCCACTCTCTGCTCACCAAATAATCCATCTGTTGATCAAAAGAGGGCAATTTGCATATCCATCAAGACAATGGGCTCTGCAACCCCAGCAGAGTCCTTGCATTTGCTTTGCCTCCACTGCCAAAATTCATGGAGTCTTGGGGGAGCCATAAAAAATTGCTGGTGGGCAGATAAGTCCCTCCAAAATAAGTGTTAGCTACCCCTGTTTTAAAAACACAAGTTAAGGGAGGTGGGGAATGCTTTATTTCTTCTTCGGCTGTCACCTCCAGGAGATTTCAGGTCTGTTTTCGCAACACACACACAAAAGTGATATGCTAGTAATGTATATTTAATGTTTTCGCTCTTTACCCAGTACATTTCTATACACACAGAAACCTGATTTATTTTACATTGCCTCCCCTGCACTGCCCTATTAATATGCATAGATGTGCAATGATATCATTTCCCCAGCTACCGTATTTTATTTTTTTAAGTTGTGCCGTGTGTAGCCTAACTACCTTAATTTCCAGACCATAGCTCCAACTTTCTCTATTGCTGTATCTCCTGTCTTGGTCTAGTGTCAGGGTAATCCAGATGTGCTGGTTCTCAAGGAGAAGCCAAGGTGAAGCACAGTGAGGCAGTTCATGGCTATCTGTGGTCCAATAGCAGAGACTGAAGAAAAGGCCAAAGTCAAACACTGCAGAGCAGGTTCCCCAGGTCAGCAGCATGAGGCCAAGGTAGAAATCAGGAACTGGGTCACCCAGTGCTAAGAACCTGTGTTTCTCAGAAACTGACAATCAGTAACTGAGTTTCTGTCTGGTCACCCAGGCCCTGCAGCAACTGCTTAGCTGAGTCTCCAAGGTTCCTGCTTCTGAAGAGGCCCCTTACTCCTGAGAAGCCTGCTTCTTCCAGGCCTTGAGTTGACAAATGGCTGGCTGTGCCTTCTGACACTTGTTCCCTGGGGTTGGGAGGCTGCTCAACCTCTCCCTCCGATTCCACAGATGAAAGAGTTGCCACAGGTGAGTGAGGACCATTGCATGCCAGTCCCTCCAGGTCCTCTGCTGCAGATAGACTTGCTACTGCTGCTCCAGAGATGCTAGAGGTGTCTGGGGCAGTGCTGGAGTCAGGAGACCCCATAAAGTCTTCAGATTTCATGTCACTGGAGGAGGGACAGTCATCCTGGCTTGTGCCTGGGACTCCACGTGTCTTCACTTTAACATTCTAACATTTAATTTAGTTTAGAAAAAATTATGGAGGTGTCTCTGTAGATTTCTCACCCATCCACCTGCCTATCACTCTAGTTCAGTGGTGTCCAAACTTTTTCCAATGAGGGCCAGATTTGATAAATTGAAAGGCCATGAGGGCCGACCAAAAGGCTTTTTTATTCTTTTATCCCAAAGTGGTTGAGCTTTTTTAAGGATTGAAGTTGTTTAGGATTTTAACCCAGGAAATAAGATGCAGGGGCTGGATTAAACCAACCGACAGGCCGGATTAGGCCCCCAAATTGGACTTTATATATATATAACAACAGACACGCACTCTTTCTTTTACAGACCTTCATTAACTTTTCACATTGCTAGCTCCTCCTCCTAGTCTATAACACAAGGACTACCAGCCACAGGACCGTTTTCCCGCACATGATTCCCCTTATTTTTCTTTAGTTAAGTTTCCTACAGCATCCTCCACAAACACAGTGCCCTCCAGATGTTTTGGACTTCCACCATCCATGACCATTGGCCATACTGGGCGGGGCTAATAGGATTTGTCATCTGTCAACCTAGAAGACACCAGGTTGTGGGATGCTGTCCTACCCCATCTATTTTATTTGCTGCTCTCCTCTCTTGGTCACATTATCTACATTTTAAAAAAATGCAGTCTCCTAGGGGTTGAAGCAGACATGATGACAGCCATGGTTAATGTACTGTCATCAGGAGTGGTATGTCTGGTGGGATGGAGCTGTAGAAAAAGCTTTCTGGCAGTGGAGTCACTGCTGCTTTCCAAGATGGGCAGTGCCAAGGTTGGGGCTGTGTGGGCACACCACAGTGTCATACCTTGGATCTCAAATGCCTTGGCTCCCAAACAAATCAGCTCCTGAGCAATCGTAACCCGGAAGTGAGGGTTCTGGTTTTTTAACTTTCTTTTGGAAGCCAAACGTCCAATGGGGCTTCTGCGGCTTCTGATCGGCTGCAGGAGCTTCCTGCAGCTGATCAGAAGTTGTGCTTTGGTTTCTGAACTTTTGGAAGTCAAACAGACTTCCGGAACAGATTCCATTTGACTTCCAAGGTATGACTGTACTGGATTTGCTTTGCAGCCCTGACCTTGACACCACCATCTCAGCCCTTCTGGTAAGTGCCAGTGATGCCTGCCAGGAAGCTGCTGCTGCAGTTCTGACCCACCAGATAAACATGTGTAAGCACTCCATACATTTCCCCTTCACCTATAAATGCACTATAAATGTGAGTTTGCCTATTCATGTATAGGGACAGCATGCCAGCAGTGCGCCTGCCAACTGATGTCTTAACTCTAAACATAAACTGGTTAATTCATGCTCTAAGTATGCTTATGTGTGGAGGGTAGCCATCTAATGCTTACACAAGCAAGCAATTGACATATGCTTGCTATCCTCCCCATTTATGTTTCTATCTTCCTGTTAAATGATTGTGGCAGCTTTTCTCTCTCTGATTTTCACTCCTGCCAATGCTCTGCTGCTTACCTGCTATCACTCCGCCATGTTTCAGACACACAAACCCTTTAGTTTCAGAAATGTGCATCTGGCTCAAACCTCCCTGTGATCATGTTTCTTTCGGCACAAAGTATATCTGCTTCCTTGTTTGTAATGCTGGAAGTGTCATTCATGCGCACAAAACTGCTCTACATTTGTCCATTTTGCTGTCCATTTTCCTTGGTATCTTTTGTCACTCTTCAGGTTCTATTATCAATGGACAGCCTGATTCACACTGACGGCAACTTCCAGGGTGGGCTGAGCTTCCTCTGCTCACACTTCATTCCTTCCCCTTCCCCCAAGTGTGGTATTTGAGGCCAAACAAAACACCTGCTTCACTGACATTCAAATCTTCCACTGGTTGGACATCTGCTTCTTGCAAATGCACAAAACCCCCTAACCAGTTTGGAACAAGGGTTAGATGTTGGACCAGGACCTAGGAGACTGGAGTTCAAATCCCCACTCAGCCAGCCATGAATCTAACTGCATGATATTGGGCTAGTCACCATCCCCAAGACTAACCTAGCTCACAGAGTGTTGTAAGAAACAACTGGGAGTGGGAAAACCATGTATGTCATCCTGAACTCCTTGAAGCAAAGGTGGAATATAAATGTACCTTAATGAAACAACAACAACAACACAGCACTACTACTGCTAGTCTTCAGAATCCTGTAACTGAACATGCACATGACATGTTGCCAGTTTCCCAGATTGGGAAATACAGGTTTCCCACCCCAAAATTCTCCATTTTCCTGCATACCTACAAGGCCTGTTGTGCTTATCAGCACAGACCCATTCTCACCCTTGCCCCTAGTGTGGATTTTCACAGCCCAGGCCTGAGAAGAGAGAAAATTTCTTCCAAATGGCACAGAATGTTTTTAGAGACTTTAGGATTGCCTGTTTTGCATTTCTTGCAGCTGAACTTTGTGTAAAATGCTAAAGAAAATGTGATCTGTTGAAAAGGGGATGTCTTGTTTTATCTATGCAAATAGGCTTCATTTTGCTTCAATAAATAAGCAAAGTAACCGTGAATTAGCCTTGCCCTTGACAACTAATATTTAATTCTATATTTATTTACTGCAATGCATTCTTACACTAAGTCATCCGTTAATAATATGTGCTAGATTTTTCCTTGCTATGGACTCTGCTTGAGCAATACACAATTTAAAATGTAAATTATGTTATTTTTAATAAACTGCAGCGAGATTGGGCTATGCAGTAAAAGAATTTAGAAAACTGATGGGGAAGCTGATTTCTCCCACAATCTCCCACAATCTGCAATCTGCAACTTTCAAATACATATATTCCATTTTATTATTAGTGCCGCTGTTATAAAGTGTGTTTCCCCTTCGTATGGCTGAGTTTTATCAAGTGAGCTCCAAGAAGTGCTGAACCTGCTGTTGGAAGATTTACATTTTGAATTACCCTCTACCATACCAGGAAGTCTTGAATCTTTTACATTTAAAGCAGAGGTGTGGATTCTCTGAGCTTCCAGATGCAGTTGAAGAAGACCGTTCACAATCACTGGCCATTGGTCATGCTAGTTACTGCTAATGGAGTCCAACAACATTTGGAGGATCACAGGTTCTCCCCATGCTCTATTAAGGGCTTCTTCATGGTTCTGCCTGCTGCAGTAATGGAGTTGCGATAAAGCCCTTAGCTTCATTTTAAAAAGTAAGTTGATCCAAAAAGTGACTACACCCTCAAAAAAAAATTCAAACCTTTTTGAAGTGTGCATTTGTTACAAAAACAGCAAATGCACCAGGAATGTAAGAAGCTGCCTTATAACCAAGTCAGACCACTGGTCCAGCAAGCTCAGCACTGACTGCACTGACTGGAAGCAGCTTCCCATAGTTTCAGGCAGGGGACATTTCCTGCCTTATCTGCTGATGCTCCCACTCTTCCTATAGGGTCACTCCTCATCCATATTCACTACAATATAATGGTCCTTGTTGTACTCAACAGTTTGAAGAAAGGCTATCTAGTACACATGGTACTTGATAAAAGCACAACCATGGAAACATCTAAAATGTTAACTTATCAAGCCACTTATCATCCAGTTACGTTCTGGAAGCCTATGCCAGAATTAATAGGAGCAAAGTCTGGCGAAAAGTCACCCACTCCATAGAAAAAAAGCAAAACACAAAAAGTGAAAGAAGCAATTAGGAAACACCCCTCCAAAATTAAATATGACAGAAGCCAGAGAAGTCACAGGAATATAGTGGGAGTCTATACGTCCATTTTAATAAAGTCACACTAAAGCACAGCCCAGGGTATAAGATACAGCCCTACCACTAATGCGTAGAGCTATAGAGATGGACAACATTAAAGGCACCCAAACAAATCTTTGCAGGGACTGGAGTTTCAAAAGAATCTTCCTTGCAGTTTCATAGCAATATAGGAAAATCCTCACGTAGGACACCCATCTGCTCTAACTGGCAGCACCTCCACACCCCACAGCCCCAGCCTCATCAGATGTCTTACTACAGTTCCTGTTACCAGGCCTTCCTTAGGTAGAAAAAGGAAGGATAAAATGAAGACCTTCTACATGCAAATCATGTAGCTGAGGTGGTGCCCACACTGTGGCATTGATATATATGTGGCGGTGTTTGATGGAATGCATTCACACTGGGCATTAGTTGTCTCTTCCCCTCAGCTAGTACTTCCCCACCCTCCATAAGATCCAGAAAACTGAGGTCCATTATGGGTATGCAATGCAAATATTAGGTGTGCTGATCTTATATTAGTATTTGGATGGGGAATATGTCATGTGGATGGATGGCACCCAAAAAAATCGAGACACATAAAGCTTGAAATCCACATTAAACTCCCACATAGATGGGCCCTGACCTGGCCTTCCCACGCTCAAAAGTAAAGCACTACAAAGACAGGAACTGGTTCTGAGTGGTATAGCAAAATGCCCCCCTTCGAGTGGAGTTCACTATGCATCTCTAAATAAATGCACAAAGGATCAGTCTGTATGAAAAGTCAGTCTTCTGTATGTCTGCTCAGAAGTAAGCCCTACTAAATTCTCTGGGGCTTATCCCCACACAAGATTTCAGCCTCAGAAACATCACATAACCTGGAAAGAACAGTCACTTTAGGAAGTTTTGGGCTTTCACCCATAGCTTTCTGCAATAAATAAAACTATGTTTTTATAAAGATACAACTTGAGGTTTGCTTCCCTTTGGTTTTCTGTTCAAACGAAAAAACAGAGCCATTAATCTCAGACAGACAGCTTCCTTTTGTAAGCTTTTTACTTTAATTATCATTAAAGTAGCATTTCCTTTTGTTACATTGTGCCAGGTGCCTGCTTTTCATCCTTCAGGGTTTTTGTTGGGTTTCTCTCCCCACCCCACTTGCCACTTCTGCTTTATCCTCAGAGGCAAAGTATCTAAGAGGCAACAAACACCACACCATTGACCCGTCTGGATTTATTTTTATCTCATGTTTATGCCATGTGTCTTTACAGGCTTGGAGATAATGAGCCATCAAATAGTTTATGTGCCCATTAATGTGTCTGCTCCAAGTTAAAGTAACTGATAGGGACATTTATGAACCAGAATTAAATGTGGAGACGGGGACACACTGTTCCTGCTGAAAGCAATCTTGCCATGGACAATTTTTGCTGGATACTTTTATTTTATGCCCCCCCCCCCCAGGATTTCCTTCCACTGCATTCTACAAGGCAACTCATGTTCTTTGACTTGAGGCATAACATTTTTTTGGAAAGAAATGTAAACATCTAGAGTTAGGCTGATCAAAGTTAGCATCAAAGGATTGCAAGGCACGCATATGCAGTTCCAACTATATATATGCAGCGGTTGCTGAAGATTAACATGTACCAACCTGCACCAAATAGCTGGATACACCTTAGAGGTACCCCTCCCCTTGAAAATGACAAGGGCAATCCTCTTCCCCTAGGTCCCTGGTCTTCAACTGGTGACCTGACCCAAGGTGGGTCGCAACAGGAGCACTACCACCATGCAAATATAAAAGGTTAAGAAACGGGTCCCCCAAATGCATGCTTGAGTTTAAAGTGGGTCCTGGGTCTGCAAAGGTTGAAGACTACTGCCCTAGATAACAATGCACATCAGCACAGTTGTGGCAAAAGTGAATGCATTTCTTAGTTTTCTGAGAAATACTTGCACTACCTCTATCTGCCCTCCATGTATTTGGGGCTACAACTCCCATCACCCCCAGCCAGCACAGCCGCACCACCAGTCTCAGCCAACAGCAAAGGATGCTCTATCCTGTGACCTGGGTAAGACTAAGCTCTAGTTTGGGGGATAGCCAACATGGTTATCCTCCAGATATTGTAATATGTAACTCCAATTAGCCCCATTCAGCTTGGCCTGTGGTCAGGGTTAATGGAAGTTGTTGTTCAAAGGCTGGGCTAGAGCACAAGTGTGCTGATTCAGATTAATCTGGAAGGCATGACTTTGGCTACTCCTACTAGAGTCTCTCACCCTTCTCTGATATGGGAGAAGTCAAATTGCCATATGTATGGTGTGATAGCACTGCAGCAATCCAACACATGTGTAATCATTTGGAAGCTGGCACAGAGCCTAAGCATTTCATGGTTTCCAGTTACACAGAGAAAGCACTACACATGCACATCTGTAAAGGAGCAGATGCTACACAGACTGGCCAATGAATGCAAGTATGTTTCGGGTGGGGCTAGCAGCCACAGTCTCCCTCTTCCCTCCTCCCACATCCATTCTGCCCTTCAAGCTGTCTAAAAGAGCTTTGCTGACATTGTACGAGGCTCAGACATGAATCAGGGGATTCCAAAGATCTATGCATTGGCTTCAGATCTGATGCTTCCATTGTGAAGGCTACACATGTTCAATAGTTATTAGAAAACTCAGTACACACATCTTTAAGAAGGATAAGACATTGCAATAAACCCTGAACTAGAATCGGCACATCCCACTTATTTCTATGGAACACAGTCATGCATACACACAAACACATCCTTTAAAAAGTTAATATTATATGTTGCAGATGTGCCCAGATTTGTTATTTATTTGTCTGCATGTCTGATTTATATGAGGAGGTTTTTCTAGTATATGCACAGTGACCAAATCAATACTGTTGTTGTGGAGAAAAAATAATGAAGGAGAGAAGAATGGCAGGTTGCTACTTTCATGTTATTAAAGAACCTAATTATTTTCTTCCCAGATTGCACTTCCCTTCCCTGAATCAGCAAAATCCTTATTGCCCAACAGTAATGAAGAAAATGTAAGACTATCATGAATTTCCTTAACACAACCCAATTAAAGCTTCATATTGATCAAATTGCATGTACTGGTTCAATAGAGCAAGGTCATTACATTTCCTTCCCTGACTATTTCCTTTTTACCCTCCCCCAAGGATTCCTCAAGCTTGCATTCTAAAGACAAAAAAAAAAGGAAAAAACCTCCAGAGCATTTCTTCCAAGTAAATACCACAGTGCAGGTCTCTTTGTCTGCAGCAAAATTTACAGCACAATTAGATATTGAAACTATTGCAACAGAATTAGATCCTGCAACGCTTGCAAAGCTATTGTTGATCTGCACCTCTTCCCTCCCACAACCACAACTGTAGCATTGAGTTCAACAAATGTGTGTGATGATACATTGTACTCTGTATATGAACCATGCTGGATCTCACAGTCTGTGTACTCCAACACCTTTTTCCAACAATGGCGAGACATGAAGCTTCTAGAAACCAGCAACAGGACATTATATATGTATGCATGTGTGTGCGCTTGCATACGATTGTTTTTAAATTATTGTTTTTCTTTGTTTTTAGTGGTTCTTATATCAGGTGGCGCTGTGGTCTAAACTACTGAGCCTAGGGCTTGCCGATCAGAAGGTTGGCGGTTCAAATCCCCATGACGGGGTGAGCTCCCGTTGCTCGGTCCCTGCTCCTGTCAACCTAGCAGTTCGAAAGCACGCCAAAATGCAAGTAGATAAATAGGTACCGCTCCTGCGGGAAGGTAAACGGCGTTTCCGTGCGCTGTTCTGGTTCACCAGAAGTGGCTTAGTCATGCTGACCACATGACCTGGAAGCTGTCTGCGGACAAACATCGGCTCCCTCGGCCTATAGAGTGAGACAAGTGCCGCAACCCCAGAGTTGTCCGTGACTGGATGTGTGCTCTGTGCTGAGTTTTATATAATGGAAGCAGATTTGAGAGGCCATGCTTCCTTAAGGCTCAGTCCTCATTGGGCTGCTTTAGGGTGGGACAGGGGGTGGCCATGCTAGTTCTCAGTCCCAGCAACATTAACATTGCATCCAACTAAGTGTAGACACATTGAAATCAATTAACACAAGTAACAATCTGCATTACATCACTTAAAAGCCTCTCTTTCTCTCTCTTTCTCTGACACACACACACACACACACACACACACACACACACAGGAAGTCTTTGAATTATGCCATTCATTATTCAAAGCAGCTGCCTAGGCATCTATTTCCAAGCAACACATTTAGGATTAATGTGGAAGTTCATAAAAAGAGAAAAATAATAACTCAATCACAATGGGGGGGGGGAATCCATGTGGTGTTTTTAAAACTTCCTAAATTTCAAGAAACCTTTTCCACATTTTTGTGTCTTCCAAGGAATCGCTGTGTGCTGCAACAGATCCTCAAACTGCTGGCTTGCATGAACACAGTACACCTCATTACACACCCTGCACTCTTCTGTAACCATGCACTGAAAGGAAAGGAGGGTCACACAAAAAGTGTTACTGTTCGGGTGACCCTTCATTACCAATATTCTTGTGCTGGAAACTCTGATAAGAAAAGGCTTCAGTGCTAAGCACACCAACTAGATAGCGAGTCCTAGTGAAGTTTCTTCTGATTAAACCAACTTAGGAATGGGCTACATTGAGCCCAGACACCAATACGGAAATGTACCGAGGTCAGCCAACGCCAGGCATTGTGGGGAACCTTTCTCAGCCTAAGGACCATGTTCCTCATGGGCAACCTTCCAGCAGCCATGTGTCAGTGGGGAGCAGAGGCAAAAGGAGGCAGAGCAATGGATATGAATCTCACCTTTGTACAGCAGAGGACATTCCAGCCATGCAAAAGTCTACACGCACATACATCTCTCCATCTGCAGCCATCCAAATTGGCAAGGCATATTATGAAAATTCAAGGGCACATTCCAGTCATGGGGAAAGCAATTGAGAAGAATTCAGGACAGGGTCTGTGGGGGGTGTAGCCTAGGAAGAGGGGTGGAGCCTAAGGAGAGTCACAACGGCTGAAGGGAGAGGTCTTGGGGGCAGAGGTGCCGGCTTCGCCAGAGGATTGGGGGGACCCAACATGCCATTGTGAAACATCCTGACATTGACGTCATGAGGAGCCAGGGGCAGAGCCAAATGCCCTCTGGAAATTGAGGGGGGCGGCCTCCTCCAAAAATGCATTTGGGGGGCCGAAACTGCCTTGGCCCCTAGGAGTTGGCACCTATGCTCAGGGGGGTGCATTTTGTTTCCATGCCTGAGTCTCCCCAGCCTGGTCTAGTAGACCACTGTAAACAAAATGGCAGAAAGCAGCACGTACGGTAATATCTAGATCGGATGAATTCACAGAGGATGGAAATTGCTCATACAGGAGGTGGCAGTGGCCATTAATTCAGACACCTTTAAAAGAAGACCGGCAAATTCATGGAAAATAAGGGTATCATTGACTACCAAACCCAATGGCTGTGTTCTGTCCTCCATGGTTAGAGGCAGTGTGCTTCTGCATAAAGGTAAAGGTAAAGGGACCCCTGACCATTAGGTCCAGTCGTGACCGACTCTGGGGTTGCAGCGCTCATCTCGCTTTATTGGCCGAGGGAGCCGATGTTTGTCCGCAGACAGCTTCCGGGTCATGTGGCCAGCATGACTAAGCTGCTTCTGGCGAACGAGAGCAGCGCACGGATAGGCTGTTTACCTTCCCACCGGAGCGGTACCTATTTATCTACTTGCACTTTGATGTGCTTTCAAACTGCTAGGTTGGCAGGAGCAGGGACCGAGCAACGGGAGCTCACCCCGTCACGGGGATTTGAACGCCGACCTTCTGATCAGCAAGTCCTAGGTTCTGTGGTTTAACCCACAGTGCCACCCGCGTCCCGTGCTTCTGCATACTAGTTGCCAAAAGCCACAAGGTAAAAAGTGCTGTTGTGCTCAGGTCCTAATTGCAGGTTTCTCAGGGGCATCTGGGTGGCCACTGTGAGAACACAACACTAGATTAGATGAGCCATTGGTGTGATCCAACAGGCTCTCATCACGCCCTAAGAAGATGAGCACAGATTCTGAACACTTCTCTTTGCCAGAATTACTACACAGTAACAAAATCCACATGCTCCACCCGTTTGGTGCTAGATTACGATACTCATCCTGCCTAGCTCTATTTTGTAAAGAAACAAGGATAGAATTTGAAATGTGCATCATTATTTGATGAGAGTTCAATAAGACTAGCTCTGTCATTCCCAGTGGGCACCACTTCCACATGGAAGATAAAACTATTTTTTTAAAAAAAATAAATCCTATTTCTTGCCAGTCTTTTGCTTCTTGAATATGTATGCATCAGAACTAAGTCTCATTGCATAAGGAAAAGATCATATCCCTTCTTCACTAACTGATTCCAAATAAAAGCTCATATACAGTTTCTTAAATTAGCCATTTATATTCACAGCAACTACTCAACCAGAACTGTAATAGCGGAACATTTGCCATCTCACATATTACATAAGTAAGGTTAAAAACAGGCCTTTGTAATAAACTAGGAATGAAGCTGGATATATCAAGATCTGTATACCCATCCCTGCTAAAGTTCAAGTGCTTGCTAAATCCGAAATAATGTGCAGCTCCTGAGAATAAATGCTAAATGCCAGATTTTACTAAATACTGGCAGATTGCTGCCTACCATATTTATTAAATACTAAATGGTTATAATACACTCTAGAATATAACTCTACTTGCTCCAATTATATTGAAGGTACTTCCTGCTTTCTTTGCACTACCGTCCGATTCCATCAGATTGTAAAGGTGATCCTATTCCATGCTTTAAATATTGCAGTACAAGCCTCAGGGCATACACATAAGCCCACTTTTCTGAGGGGGGGGACCAAATTAATAGGTGTTCTTTGTCAAGCGCTACCAAACATCACCAAACAGGCTTCACATTTACCAGCAGCATATTTTGCCTGCCTTATTTTGTGATGGCACTGCATAACCACTGACTACATTGCACAGGAAGAGACTGGTCTCTACAGGTGGCTAAAGAATATCAGGTTCCATTTGTTTGGGCAAGGTGAAGTTCAAAGACAATAGGTAGGAAGAGGAAGGAATCCTAAGGCGTACTGCAAAGTTTCAAACTGCCACCCTTTCATCTACATGGCTCAAGAAATGGCACCTGTGCTTTTTAAGGATTCCACTGCTGCCTGGGGTTAAGACAGAACGTAGTAAGAAATGATCAAAGTCCAGCTGTTACTGCCATCCAGACATGCCTTAAGTCACACGATTTGTAAACACAAATAGCAGTGCCCAAATACCATTTTTCTGGGCCTAGGGTTTTTTTTTTTAAAGAAAATCATTATAATGTCCTTGACTTCCCTATGAAGGGTTTTATCTTGGGTTGTTTTTTTTTTTTAAAAAAAGAGAATTAATTGTGTCCTTTAGCTGATTTAAGTTCCTATATTCAAGCTTCGTATGTTGCTGGCTTCCCGATTTGCAACTTGTAGTAAAGCATAGAAGAATGGTATGTATGCACAACAATTATTAATGAGTTATGAACTCTGTTTAGACCAGGCACCCCCAAACTTGGCCCTCCAGCTGTTTTGGGACTACAACTCCCATAATCTCTGACCACCTGTTAGCTAGGGATGATAGGAGTTGTAGTCCCAAAACAGCTGGAGGGCCGAGTTTGGGGCTCCCTGGTTTAGTCACTGTTCCCTATCACTAGGATCTACTGTCAGTTCCTCTCTGCTTTCTGGAGCCCAGAGGTCTGTCTCATTTATTCGTATATGTTCTGAGTTCTGCAAGTCCTGCCACCACTATTGGTTCTCAATATCCCCTGGATCTCATTGTCCCCAATTTATTATCCAGCTTGTCTTTCCCTCCCTGCTGCCAGTCATACAGGCTCCTCCTACCTGGGAGTAGAAAATGCCACCAGGAAGTAAGGCTGTCTGGGACTTGGAGGGCATGCACCTCCATTTCTCTCCAATCCAAGTCCCAAGAGTTTTCTGTGTAAGGGCAATTGTCCCCACCTACCTACCCCGCTTCAAGGCCTGGGCCAACAGCTCACTGCTCAGAATGCTGCTTCTTCTGTTCCATCACTGGTTGGTTCCAGTTTATCTCGAGATCTGTACACCCATATAAATAAAGGGAAACATTCCCCCCCTCCAGCCCCTTGTAGCCCATGCTGGACACCTCTAGACACTCAGACATGGTTTAAATACACTCAGTCCTTTCCTTCCCACCATAGTATGTTTGTTTTGGGACCAGAGTGCATGAGGAACACAGGACAACAGGGCTCTTAGACCTTTAAGGGGGATGTAGAAGAAGCATTTTCCAGCATAGCATTTGTCCTGTTGGAATGGCTGCATCTGGATTCACTGATGCTCCCTCTTCTAGACACCTGTGAAAGCAGGTATTTCACTGGACCCCTGGGACCACCGCCCTTGCCCATCAGCTGTGTAATGGAAAGCAGCAGAGAGAGGGGAGGGGAGGGTTTTGATACTGTGCAACTTGATGTCTGATGCAATTGCAATGCTGCAAGATCAAAGCAAGGGGGTAGAAATAGCTCAGCAAAGAGACTTGTGTTCCTTGCTGTATGCAAGAAGTCCCTTTACATTTTGCAACTGCTTGCATGTGGTTTGCAACTGCATCTTAAAGACTGTAGCTTTGAGGCTCTGATATAAATAGTATCAGGGAGCTTTTAAAAAAAAGTCAGTGGGAAAGCTGGAAGGTGAAGCTTGAGCAGAGTTGCCGAGAATTGAATACATGCCTCTATTTCCATGGGAAATATATTTGCAATCTCGTCTGTGACACTGTGTGCAGTAGTGGCAGGCAATGGGCAGTGGGGCTGCATTGCTCTCCAAGCTTCCCAATATGGTTTTCTGTGGGGTGGGCATGCATTGGCATGGCTTTGATGTTAGGCTACCCTATGCCTGATTTGACTCAGATAAAGAGCATCCTTTCCCTTAGACTAATTTACCAGGTACGTTCTATTAATTGGCATAAGTTTTTATTACTTTTATGTTTGTATTGCATTGATATTAGATTGTACACTGTCCCTGAATCAATCAATAGATACATTCTATTCCTTCCTCAAATAGATACATTCATGTTGTTTCCTGTCTTGCAGCAATTAAGTTTAAAGTAAACTTTGAAATCGTCATTGTCATCTAAATGCAGCAAACCTGTTAAGTAGAAGAGATCCAATGTGCAGAGTACATGTGCAGGGCAGCCCCATTCCATCTGTAAGGTCTTGCCATTCATTTCAGAGGTAAGGGTAGCATCGTGCCTACAAAGGGATGCATTGACATGCTTTCCTTTCCTTGAGAAAGACTGCTTAAAGTGCATCGTGGTTCCATCTGCACACTGGAGCACATATAAAGCTCTGGATCAAGGCATACGACTTTCTGATGGAACCAGAGGCAATTTGCACATCCAAGGGCTCAATTTCCTTCTTATTGAACCTATATATATATATATAACTAGGCACACTAAGTGTCAGTGCTTAAGTCCAATAGTTAAACCATACAAAAAGTGCTTTGTAGCTTCTTACACTGGATCTTTAAGGAACTCATATATTATCCATTGAGATTATGCGCTGCAAACGCAATGTTTATGAGTTAAAATGACCGGGAATGTATGGACACCCAACGTACCTGGGGCAGTGCAGAGTTGAGCTGCCGCTGGAGAGCATCTCTATCGTAGATGACATCCTGGAGGCGTTGCTGGGCCAGAGAAAGGCTTTCCTGCGTCTCTCGAAGTGTGTCCAAGAGACGGTCCCTCTCATCTAGCATATTCACCATAAGCTGCTCAAAGTGAGAATCCGAGTCCGAGCCACTGCTCTGGGACCCCCTTTGACTCATCGGGGTGTCCTCGTTTATCGTGGGCATCACTTCACACATCATTTCTGAAAGCAAAAAACAAATGGTGGGAGGGATGAAAAATAATCCTCTAAGTACCAGTAGCTTCTAGGAAGCTATTATATATAATAAAGTCAATCATTTCAAGATTGACTCCCTTCCTGGCAGTAAAATAATTAATAATAATAATAATAATAATAATAATAATAATAATAATAATAGATTTAGTCATTGAATTATTATAATCATTTATTATTAATAAAATTGTTAATTATTAATAACAATTAATAATTCACAGTTCTGGAAGTGTTCCTCTTTCAGGAGAGGGATACGTTTAAAGTCTCACCAGCAGATTGACACAGACAGTGTCCTTTGAAAACATGTCAAAGATTTCATTTTCTAAGTTCGTTTCTTTGATCTGACCTTTATCCACCCACTCACTCTCCTGCGTGCCATCTTCTGACTGTTTGTAGTGGTGCCCATGGCTACTATTAATTGCCAAAGATAGTACTTCCCAACACTTTCCTATAGCAGAGCTCAACTTCAACGCTGGACTCAGCAGAAAGTCAACATTAAAAATGTCATAACGCTCTACTCTTCTTGGCAGCCTAGGTTGGAGTCAGGCCTTCACTTAGGTGATCTCTTCCAATAAGAAAGCTAATTGCCCTTCACATAATTCCTTCCTCAAAATGAGGAGGACAGAAATGCATTTCTACAAAGCTAATTTGTTCCAAGATTGTTGCAGCCTAGCCTAAGGGTAGCTTTTGGAAAATCAATTAATGTCACAATTATCATAACCTATCTTAAGGTGCTTGGTGCTGTGCAACACAAGGTAATTTCACAAATCCAATATGCTGTTGGATATTTCTCAATAAACATTTATGGCCAACATTTATGCTAGTTCAGAAGGTTATTAACCTTAAAACATCAGGAAATGAAAATGAACAGAATCACTGTGTACTAGCTAAAATTATTAACTAATATGCCGTCCATATATTACAACAGTAGCGTCAAACCATGACCATTCTATTTTGCCTTTGATCTCAAGTGATTCTGCCATTCTAGCCCATGCTATTGACTCCCATTCTTGTTCTTTTCCTAGATGCTCTACTCTTCTTGTGTGTTAATATTCTGAGTGGCTTATATTGGTGTTTTATCTCTGCTTTTGGACTGGATTCCTTTTATAAAGTACTTGAAGGACTGAGTGGGAAAGTGAGCCATACCAATAAACATGGCTCAGTTATTTACAACTGGGATAGATACACACAAATTTTGAAGCATCAGACAGCACTTCAGACAAGTTTGCTGTTTACGCCTTAACGCCACGTAGCCTCAGCCAGAATACCTGAGATCACATAGCACACTTCAGTCTCCAAACCCTATAACTGCCACCTTAGCCACAGCACCCTTTTAACTGTATCAGGGCAGCCAAAGAAAGCAGAAGCCAAAAGTTCTTCCTCAAGACTTTGGTACCTTTGTTTTGTTAATCATATGCATTGACTGAACCGTATTGTTGCCTCTGTGTATTGATGGAAAACAGCATATAACTTCCAATGCGACATAAAAATGTTCTCCTGAAATAAGAACTCTAGGAAGGCTATTTAAGCTGCCTCAATGTGTCAGCTGTACATTGCTCACTTTGTTTGGCTATATTTATATAGCCCCCCCCCCACACGACACACGTTCCCTGGGCTGCGCAATGAACATTAAAAGGGTAAAATATATCAAAACAATAAAAAGCAATAGAAAAATATGAGGGTAGGCAGAGTGATTGCTATTGTTCCTTCTGCCTAGAACTCTCCCTGACAGCTGGGAACTGTTAGTAGGCTTGCTACAGTGACAAATTGCTACCTGTTGATTGGTGCTGTTACTGTGTGCTTGTTACACGAGATGCCTGTGAGCAAAATCGCCATTGGTGGGTAGCTGCATGTTTTGCTATAAAAGAGATTGCCACTGTTGTTGCATTTGTTACTCTTGTGATGTTTCCCACGTGTGGGTAAGTCACTGCTGGCTGGGTGTGGGTACCAGCAAGCTAACATGGGGGCAAACAGAGACTCAGAAGCAGACATCCTAGGTGCACCATACAATTGGGATGCTCAGGACACATAATGAGCAAGGCACCTAGAAGTAATTGTATTTAATTTGGTTACACCAGAGGTTTAAGACCTGATAGTTCAAGGTTACAATTAAATGGGTTCTGAGCTGGACAAGGGTGAAGTAGGAGGCAGTGGATGAAAGCATGATCCATGAACGTATATTTCTACCCCTAGTGCATTGTCTTGTCTTTTCTTTTTTTCACCTTTTCTTTGCCACTAATGAGTAACTTTCCAGATTTTTCACCATGGTTGCAATCCCACAAGAAACACGTGATTGCTCTCTTCTCAAAGCACAGCAATCTAGCAAGGGAAACAAAACGCAGTGCCGTAGACCCAAATGGTAGAGCTCTCCAAGGACCCAACAGCACACTTAAGGCAAACCGCCATTGATATTAATGATCATTAGGGCCAATTTCAATGCAACAAGGTCAGACCAAAAAGTTTATTCTTCAAGCAAAGGAACACCCGGAATTAGGGGAACCTGTAAGCAACAACTAATGTTACATTTTGCAGTGCTCCTATTCAATGTTGCAATCAGCTGTAGGATACTGAATTTCCCTTTCCTCCAGATTTTCATTCTTTCCCCCTGCTCAACAGACACTCAATATTCTATGGCCACTGAGCGTGCTCAGTCCTTACTGGACTGCTTTTGGAGGGGAGATCTTGCCCTTTCAATCCCACCCCCTCGTCATTTTTGCTGCTTCTGCAAACCTGCATGCCAATATCAGCAACTCTGCTTTCACTACACAGCTGTCATAATGCAGCACCTGAATTTGCTATCGGTCTCAAGCAGGGCAACAACATTTTGCACCAAATATATGCATTAACCCAGGGCTGTGGAAAAAACCCAGCATCAAAGACATGAATCTATGGTCCAGCTTGGGTCTTACATCATGGCTTTTTAACAAAAGTTTTGGACATTTGAAAGTGCAATAGGTCTGCAGGCAAGTCAACAGAGCAGGAGGTTTCTGCATACAGCTGAGTGTTTGATTTGTCCTGTGAGGATGCCTAAGGGGTCAATTAAGCAGAAAGACTGGCTTCTGCTGCAAACTGAAAGGTATGGGAATTTTGACTGGAAATCCAAATAAAGGTTACTTGCAATATTAAAATCTGACTATACTGCAGGGTTGTTGTGTACTATGCCAGTGGCAGCTGGCAACATTTTGACTTGGTAGGGCTGCAGTTCTTAACCTTGCTGTTTTTCTTATAACAGGGTTTGTTTAGGAAAGTGTGCTGAGTGCTACTGTCTCCTCACTAAAAAGCATCAGTTATTCTCTGCACAGCTATGGAGTTGAGAATAGCTTGCATTGTAAGAGGGCCCCTATGATTTTCAGGCAAGATTGACTCCATACCTCTTATTTAGAAATTATTTCATACCACATGACATAAGATTTTGAATTCACATATTCATCACTACACCTACACATCCATTGGCGAAAAGTAAACAAACAAACTTTTTTAAAATGTAAAAAGCACATGCTACAAGTTGCATCCTGTTTTTTTCTCTCTCCCCCCAATCAATTTAACTTTTCATTATACAAAACACTTCTTTCCTCTAAATTAAAAGTACAGAACAAAATGCTCCGACCAACAGATGAAAGATTATTGCTTCATTTGAACCAAGGCACACCAGAACATACTTGCAATGCATGGCTTTGTAATAATCTCTGGTCATGTGCAGAGTTCACCACACCGGAGTAATTGTAATCAGCCTCTTACACTGAGATTAGGAATCATATTGTCCAGGTTTGGGGAAAGATGGGTAGTCAGTCAATGTGATATGCAAACAGTCATAGAGACCAAACTTCTCATTTTAGAAACTGACAGATAAAGTCACAAAAAACACCCAATATAGAAATAATAGCAAGAGCATTTCCCTCCATTACTCCATATTCATGAGATTCGGAATTAGGAAGGGGCTTGTTGGAAGCAGATCTGCACACCAGTTCTGGAAATACTCTGGAAAATACTTGCATTTGGCTTAGATCAGTTTGCCCTGCTCTGCTTTATCCAGCAGCAGCTGCTGCAGTTTTTAATGTGTGTATGCAGGGAAATTGTTAATACAGAGTTTGCTGCAGCACATGCAAAATATGTCCATAATTTCTCCTTCCAATTCAATTCATAAAAAATGAATGCAAAAAAAAAGATTTTAAAAGCACATTTTATATCTATATATATATACACATATATAATAGAAAGAGACTCACACTGTGACCACTGTTATTTGCTTCCCTCTCTTGCAAGGAAGGTCACGAAACAAATACTAAAGAAAACAAAAATGTCCTTCAAAGTAGGAAACACTCCCTGTTGCTTCTCTGGTTAACAGAACATGCTAAAAGATATGAGGAGATCTAGCCTTCAAGGAACAAGCTCTGAGCATGCTCACAAGCAATGCATGATTTGATAGGGCTGGAACACCCTCAGTCCTCCCCACTCAATGCAGATTGCCTTGATAACAACAGAAAGAAGGGGAAACGGAAAAGCTGGTAGTCCTCCAAGAGACACATGGAGTCCTCCAAGAGACGTCTTTACCAGAGTATACTTTTGGATTAGGACTGTCAGAGTGATGCAGAGAGCTGATTAGCCAGAAAACAGGAAATGGTCAGAAATGTTTCCAGAGCTTCTCTTGAGTTCAAACGGATGCGTGTGAAACAGGAAAGTGTGTGTCTTTGGGGGGTTTTGTTTGGTGGCGGCGGTGAGTTAAAAACGTGCTTAACGTTCTCCTTGTGCTGTGTCCCAATAGTGCAGCCCCACCTGCAATGTGGGTATGAAAGCAGTGGATAGCAGGGTAGGGTTTTTCTACTTTCTCAGCTCAAGTTCAACACCTCTCCTGCAATACAGGTGACAGCAAGATTGTTGCACATGTTTTCTCTCACTCACACATCCTTCCAGGCCACAATAAAGGCAATAAAGTGCACTTGCTTTTGAATGTGCATTAGCATTCATTTCAAAAGTCTCACACCAAGTAAGAACAGAGTTAGAAAGAGCTGGAACGCTTTTTCCTTTGCTGCTGATACCTTTTGAGGGCACTTGTGGGGAGGGCCTGCTAGTGCACCACCCCACCTTGATTAAAATCTTGATTTCTGTGGACAGCTCTCTTCCCCCATCCCTGGGGACATGACCTATCCAGACAATGAGGTAGTTTGCTCTACTTTTTTATATTCATGTGTTGTTTCTTCTCTCTTCTTTCTCCAGTCGGTTCTATGTGTGCTGTATGCTGATTCTTGTTGCGCGTGAATAAAAGCTATAGTCTTCTTCACCCCAAAGTGTGCTCATTGCCTCCAAATCACAAAGAACAGCTGCCCTTTGGAGGAGCAGTGGGCTTTCTTCCCCCTCCCCCCAAGATGCTTTGTACTTCTGCAAATACAGTGGTACCTCGGGTTACATACGCTTCAGGTTACATACACTTCAGGTTACAGACTCAGCTAACCCAGAAATAGTACCTTCAGGTTAAGAACTTTGCTTCAGGATGAGAACAGAAATTGCACAGCAGCAGCGGGAGGCCCCATTAGCTAAAGTGGTGCTTCAGGTTAAGAACAGTTTCAGGTTAAGAACAGACCTCCAGAACGAATTAAGTACTTAACCCGAGGTACCACTGTATCAGGGTTCCACTGAGTCTGCTAATAGCTGCCTTATGTGCTTGAGTGCTGATGTTCTGGCTACATAAGCACAGGCACTCCTCTAAAGATATTTAAATGGAATTTAAAATATTATAAGAAATGAATGATTAAGCAGAGACTACATGGCAACCTAGCAGAGCTGCCATAGCAGCCGATTTCCTGCACCATCAGGGAGTTTGCTCTAAGATCTTAGAGATCTCGTCCAACTCCATTGTTTAAATTAATCACAATAGTGGAGTTTCTCCTAAAAGTCACTTTTAAATGAGAAAGAAAGAGGAATTAAAAACAACAACACTGTTTAACCCCAAGAGTGTTCATAAATCAATTACAACCTAACTCTATTAAAATGCATAGGACTTTTGCTATTTACATCTATGGGAAAGGGATTGTGCACTGCAGTTTTAAAATTACTCCTGTAATTTGAGGTTGTTATGCCTTAGCAATGATATATCTGAATTAAGTAGAAAAAAGAGATTATTTAGTGACTGTCAACATCCTTCTGGAAAAAATATATATACTAAGATAGATCTTCACATTAAGCTTAACTGTGGAAGGTTCAGATGTTTAGTAAAAATGAGGGAGGGAGGGAGGGAGGGAGGGAGGGAGGGAGGGAGGGAATCTATCCAATAATATACCATGTGTGCCCTTTCTTCTACAGCAGGCTTTCACCAACCATACTCTTATTAACTGCTGATCTTTGGATTCATTAAAATGTTCTGATGAGGTAATTGATTAACAAACTTACATCGAAGCTCACAAGCCTATCAAGTGCCTTCACCTTACAAGACGGCTTGAAAGGACAGCAAGACAGAGATAATGAAGCACAAGGCTCTGTGGTTATTGGTCTGAAATTCTTTTAATGCCACTGTTTGTTCTTTATTGCAGAACAAATAAACAAATGGGATTGGGGTTTCCCCCCCAGAGATGTATTTTCTCCTAGCAAATAGAATTACAAAATAAGTCAGTAAGAAACTCAGTCTGATATAGCATGAGAAAGGTACAGAGTGACAATCTGAGTTGGGCACTAATAGAGGAATTCACAACTTTTCATATTAACATGAGCATCTAATTCCACTTCAGCTAATCTTGATTGACTGCACATCTCATGGAATTAATGTTTCGTCTGCAATGCCCAGCTCTTGGAGATCCTGTAATTCATTGTTTGGGGATGCAAAGCTTAGTAAATAAAGAATCCTAGATCAAGCTTAAAACTTGGATTTTGTGAGTAAATTTCTTTGAACTTTTTTTACACTGCAAAAATTGTTTAATGGTGAATTCAAATATGAATTCTTTTCCATGATCTCTTTGGGTTTGCATGCATCAGTTCTGTCAATAAAGAATATTGCATTTCCAGAAGTAACGAGATTCCGAAAAGGGGCAATAACCAAAAGTTAACGTAGACCCTTTGGCAAACTTTCAGCTGGACAATATCAACCATTATCATATCCTATAATAGCGAACTCCTTCTCTCTGAAGTGGTGCACACACTCTCATATACTCTGCATCTAGTGTGCTCCTGGTTTGCTACAATCCCTATCTACCCTGCTGTTTCTTATGAAATACTGCATCTTGCTGTGTTTCCCCCAAATGTGCTTCAATTCAAATTGAGAAAAAGGAGGACTCAGCTGCATTTTAAATCAATGATCGGTAACCCAGCCTGAACGTTCATCCTTCTTTAGCAAAAATGGCACCACTCCCACACAATAATTCCTCTTATCAGGAGGCTTGGGGGAAACCCCATGATATATAAAAAAAGAGGAAGACAAGTTTTTGTGGTGAGAGGAGAAACTAGAAGACATCCCAATCAGGACTGAGCATGCTCAATGACCACAGAACACTTGGGTAGGAAAAGATAGCTCAGTTGGTACAGCATGAGAGAATCTCAGAGTTGTGGGTGGGGCAAAAGACTTCTGCCTTGCAGGGGGTTGGACTAGATGACCCCCTGTACCCCTTTCCTTCTCTTCCATTCTGTGAACCTGTGGGAGGGGAATGGCATATCCTGGGAAAGGGCACAGTTGTCTATCTGGAACAAGAAAACTCCAACATTTCTTGGATAACATATCCATCACTGGTCCATGTGACTCCAACATCTCAGCAGAGGTCATTCCCAAACCAGAAATCTTTAACTTTAAATATTTAACTGGAAATATCAGGGATGGAACTGGGGACCTTTTGCAATCAGAACATGTGGTCTGCTACTGAGCCTGCCCCAGGATATGGTTTCACAATACAGTACTAGTACTAACAGAAAGTACCATTTGAGATGACTGCTTTTCTATAAAAGCAATTTTTATCAATGTGTTTTACATTATTGTACAAAGTGCTATAGGTAGTATTCAATGCTAGTCCTGCTCAGAGTAGACCCACTGAAGTTAATAACCCTTTGTCAGTCATGTGTATTAATTTCATTGGGCTACTCTGGTACACAAAGCTCACATAGTGCAAACTGCAACACATCAGCTAGAGCAGTTGGTAAAGTAAATTAACCATTAAGTCCTGTGATGAGATTTACTATTCCAAGATGCATGGGAAATTAAAACAACTTGCATAATTCAAAGTTACCAGAAGGAAGCAATTATATAATGGTATATATCCACTTCACCCCAAACAACAGACCATTACAGACTGCAACTTTGGGGCTTTCTGATGTGCAAAAGGCAACCTGTATCAATCCTTAATTTGATCAAAATTTATCTTTATTCTGAATCACTACCATGGAGAGGGTGGTGTGTGTGTGTGTGTGTGTGTGTGTGTGTGTGTGTGTGTGAAACCTCTGCAAACAGCACAGCAAGTCAATCCTAGTTCTTTCATTTTGACCCCACCCACCAGCTTCTCTCTACCTCTTGATATCAAATGCCCCAGGTGGAAAAAAAAAAGCTCAGAAATCAGAAGAGTAATATTCACTCCGCTCCACAGGTCAGTCACGTTTGTTCCATGGCACATGTTCATTGCCATTCTTCCTTTTTTAATTGTAGGGATGTGAGAGGAGCAATTTGTGAGCACAACTGACTGCTCAACAAAGGCTCCCTTCTTATCACACTACCGTTCAGCTATAGTTCACCTTGAAGGCTTCCAGTTTCAAAGGATCAGGGTGTGGGAGGGGTGTGGTTTCTTCTATATTCCGAAGATGGTACTATAAGGTGACTTTCCCCCTGTTCTTGCTAAACCCTTCCCTTGGGAGCCCTGCGTGCAATTTCATTTCTCCATTCAGGGAAGCCAAGTCTTTAATTGCACGAGCTACTTTGCCCCTTCGGCTACATCCGCGCCATCCCCCTTTGCTCTGTGCCTGCCGTGACATCATCAGCAGGAACTCACCCTGCCCTTCGGATACTACTTCACCCAACCATATTTACAGCACCTCCAAAGAGACGCCGCCGCTGCTGCTCTTGCAGCGACCAGCAATTCCTGCGATTTTCTTCTCCTTCTCCGCCCCCCCACCTTCCCCTTTCCAGATGCTGTCAGCTACACCTCACTTCACCCACGGAGAGCAATTCCTGGAGGAAAATCCGTGCCATTGTCTGACTTGTACACTGCATGCATCTTTCTCCTCCTAGTTAACTCCTTCCCTCCCGCGCTGCTTCAGCTGAACTGTGAGATCACCTTTGAAAAATTAAAAGAAGAAGAAGAACGTAGAGGGTTGGAAAAAGAGAGAGGGAGAGAGATCCTTTCCACTTAACCGCACCCCCCACCCTCCACCAGCAAGTCTTGGTATTAAGAGCTAAGTCTTGCAGCTGCAACATCTGCCACCCAGAAACCCAGCCCATCCTTTAAGGGAATAAAATAGCCTTAAGAAGTTGACTTCATTGAAAGACTCGCATTTCCATTTCCAAGGAGAATCTTTAAAAGGCAGCAGCCCCACCACCTCCCTTTCCCTTTGCAATGGGATGTGCGGGGCAGGGGGGGTGGTTTGAGATCTGCCTTTGCCCTCTGGCTTTGCAACATACCTAAAGCTTGGTCTTCTCCGCGCGTCTCTCGGGAATCGGTGGTCCTCGCCCTGGCTCCGCTGGGCGCTCACACACAGCCGGCCGCCGCCGCCGCCCCTCCACTCGCCTCCCGGGCAAGGCTGCCAGGACCAACGCCAACGCCGCCGCCGCCGCCGCCGCCGCTCCTGCTCAGGGAAGGCAGCCCCAGCGCAGCCCGCCACCCGCTTCGGCCGCCAGCAGGAGCGGCTCGGCGGCACCTCAGCATTTTCCTCCGCCTGTCACTTCGTCGGCAGCCGAAAGGGGGAAACATCCATGGGGAAAAAATGGCATATTACAATTTTTTTGCTTTGAGGAGCTAGAGCGCGGTTGAGACCATTGTTAGAAGGAGGAGAGGGGGGAGAGGCGGCTCTTAAAGCTCCAGCAGCCCTTTTTTTCCTCTCCCCCCCCTCCCTGGCTGGGAAAGTCAGCGGATTAATGGGGGGGGGGGAGAAAGAAAGCAGGGATTTTGCTTTTCTTGGAATTAAACTTTGCGGAGTGACAGCTGGAATGGCCTGCGCTAAAAAAATAAATAAATTACAATGGCTGGAAAATCGGGCAAGCTGCGTTCCTTACCCGCGCAGCGCAATCCTATGTATGGATTTTGCACCTTGTTCGGTGGCGTTTAGTAAGAGCGAAAGGAAATAGAGGAGGGATCCTCTCAGAATTAGCACCGCAGTCCTATGCATGCCTACTCGGAGGGAAGCCCTGATAAGATCACTGCCAAGTAAGCGGAGTATAGGATTGCAACCCCTAAACCTCCGCGCAGTTGTTGCAGGTTTCGTTAACTAAGGACTGCAACCGATGAGCGTTCGCGCCGCATCGTTACCAGAAATCAACTCTGATGATGAACAGGTGCATGCATTCATTGAGGAATAACCGTTCCCCCCCCCCTAATTCACTACTATTTCAGGAAATCCATATCGGCAGTCGGCAAGAGAGCCACATATTGCAGTTCCATATTTCCCTACATCACACAAACACACACACATCCTGCCTTTCTTTCGCCCTCAAGGGATACACACAGTTCTCAGGCATGGAACAAAGCGGTGTTGGCAACCTGGCGCCCTCCGAGCCTTCTGGACTACAACAGTTCCCCCCCTCACCTTTTTCTCCAAGGTGGCTCACACTATCCTCCCCCTTCTTATTTAATCCCAACAACGACAACCCCGTGAGGCAGGTTAGGCTGAGAGGCAGTGACTGGCCCAGCCTCATGGCGAGTGGGGGATTCGAACCCTGATCTCCCAGGTCGCCGTCTGACACTCTAACCACTATACCACTCTGCCTCAGTCCCTGGTATCTCCAGGTGGGGCTGGGAATCTCCCCAGTTTGCCCGCCTGCGGTGCTCAGTGCCGGACTTACATATAAGCTAAACAAGCTATAGCTTAGGGCCCCACTCTCTTGGGGCCCCAAAAAAAATTAAAGGAAAAAAACCCTGGATGTGCATTTCTAAAATATAAGATAAAAAACCAAGTAAAATAAAACCTACCTACAGCAACAGTGTTTGGTGTTGTGTAGGCTCCTATGATGTAATGGGCCCCGCCTGCTAGCCTGCTCCCTAAAGCATCGCTGGTTTGCTCATTTCTATATCAATTACTTTGATAAAATACATACAGTGTTTTATGTGCAAATGGCTTTAGATACCTATTAGGTCAATATATTACCATATAGCATATATTCAACACAAAAAACAGCGACAATTTGTTGTTGACCAAGAACAGCTGGACATATAAAGGGTCCCATTACCCTCAGTAGCTTAGGGCCTCATCAAACCTAAATCCGGCCCTGGAGGTGATGCTGTCAGTCAGTGTAGCCAGCACTGAACTAGATGGACCAATGGTCTGGCTCAGTTTAAGGTATCTTGCTTTGTTCCTATTCCTTGCTTTAGCTAATCCCCCCTCCCCCGTTATTTTCATACATCTCTATAATTATCACTGCGTGGATAATTTATCTCCAAGAGGCTATTACAACGACAGGGCCACCGGGTTGATCTAATCCGAGGAGCCAAAGGGTGTCTTCCCTCCTTTCCCTCCCTTCCCTGTAATCTTCGGAGAGCCGCTGCTATCAGTTCTATCATCTGACAAGGAGAGGGAGATCTGCTGGGAAGCCGCCCCGGAATGCCTGCGAGAGGAGCGAAGCAGGAGATCAGTTCACTGACTGACTCGGGAGTTTGTGGAACGTGGGAATCCGGGGAGCGGAAGGCGTGTACGGTACGCAATCGCTCCCTTTCTCAGGGCTTGGGGTTTCCCCTGGAAGCTGCTGCAGTGGTTTCCACCAGTCTTTAAATAAATTCTGAAGTAATCACGTCGGCTTCTCTCTCTGCCTCACGCACGCAGCCAGTTCCCCAGATGCTGCCGCGGCGTTTTCACAGCTCGGATGCTCCGCCATCCGCCCCCTCCCTCCCCAAGGACGGCCGGCTGTTAGGAGAGGGAGAGATGGCAAGGCAAGAAGGAGCGGCGGCTAGGTAGCCCGCGACAACACTTTCCCCGCTTTTGGAAAAAAAAAAACCATACAAAATAAGGCTTTTTTGTTCTGTCTTCACTTTAGGGCACGGGTTTCTCCTTCATGCAGATGGGGCTGGAGCAAACGAGAGCTCAAGGACGTGTAAGTCGGCAGGAAGTCCTGCAGAAGTTCTGTTGCCAAATAAAATCAGCCAAAAATGAAATCCTATACTACAGACGTCAATGAGTCTCACTTCCGTTAGGTGGTCATAGGAGTGAAGTGTAGGTAGTTTGGGGGTGCCAAACTGGGTGTTTGACCCAGGTGAAATAAAACCTAGTTTCATCCCTGGTGTACCCTGGTTAAAGTAAAGGTAAAGGGACCCCTGACCATTAGGTCCAGTCGTGACCAACTCTGGGGTTGCGGTGCTCATCTCGCTTTATTGGCCAAGGGAGCCGGTGTACAGTTTCCGGGTCATGTGGCCAGCATGACTAAGCCGCTTCTGGTGAACCAGAGCAGAGCATGGAAACACCATTTACCTTCCCGCCGGAGTGGTACCTATTTATCTACTTGCACTTTGACGTGCTTTCGAACTGCTAGGTTGGCAGGAGCAGGGACCGAGCAACAGGAACTCACCCCATTGTGGGGATTTGAACCGCCGACCTTCTGATCAGCAAGTCCTAGGCTCTGTGGTTTAACCCACAGCGCCACCTGCATACCTATTACTCAGAAGTAAATCCCACTGAATTGCATAAGAGTTGTGCCTAACTAAGGGTGCAAAGAATTGCAGCCTCTTCCTGCTCACCCACCACAGGCAGGTATGTTGGGACCACCGATGTCCACACCATCCCCTTTAAAGCACATTTAACACACATTTCAAGCACGTGGTTTCCCCTCTGTCATGGGAACTGTAGCTTAAGGGAGCTGGGAAGTGAAACTCTGGGGTGTGTGAGTGGGTAAACTACAGTTTCTAGGATTATTTTTGCGAAGCCCAAAGTTTTAAATGCATGTGACTTTTGCTTCATCTTTTTCCATGTTCTGAGCCACTTATGGTAGAATTCAAAGAAGCGTGCAAGTCTAGGTGCTTCCATACACATATGTACACAGGTAAAGGTAAAGGTACCCCTACCCGTACGGGCTAGTCGTGTCTGACTCTAGGGTTGTGCGCCCATCTCACTTAAGAGGCCGGGGGCCAGCGCTGTCCGAAGACACTTCCGGGTCACGTGGCCAGCGTGACGAAGCTGCTCTGGCGAGCCTGCACCAGCGCAGCACACAGAAACGCCGTTTACCTTCCCGCTATAAAGTGGTACCTATTTATCTACTTGCACTTAGGGGTGCTTTCGAACTGCTAGGTGGGCAGGAGCTGGGACCGAAAGACGGGAGCTCACCCCGCCGCGGGGATTCGAACCGCCGACCATGTGATCGGCAAGCCCTAGGCACTGAGGTTTTACCCACAGCGCCACCCGCGTCCCATTATGTACACAGGTACTAGATTCATAAGAGCATTAACACCTGTGGGTTGGACCAGGCATCCATCTACTTTAGTTTTGAGTGGTGGACAGTCAGGATGCTTCATGGAAGCCTACAGATAGCGCTTAAAGGCTCTCCCTTGTTTTTTGTCCACAGATTAAACATTCACATGTAGAGGTTTTCCCGTTAGCCCAAAAATGGAAAACGAGCAAGGTCCCAACTAAAGAATAACGGCAACTTAAGCTGATGGAATATTAACACTTAACATATAGAATAGGAGGAGGAGGAGAACATAAGTTTAGAGAAGATGGGGAAATGTTTATTGAATATATGGGGGGGGATGTGTTCACTTGAAAACATTGGCAGCATTAAGATAAATTCAACACAGTGTAAATTAGTTTTGATGGGTGTAATAATGGAATACTGAACGGTTTAGTTTATGTAAAATATGCTGGGATGTATGGTATGCAAAATGCACCACAGAAAGAGAAGAAGGGAAATCATTGATAATTAAATGAGTATTCAAAATTGTAAAACAGAAAATTTAATAAAAACTATATAGAGAGAGAAAGTTTTCCCTGTCCATTTCTATCCCTGCAGCAGCCAGCTGCTGAACCTCCAGACTGAGTATTTACACTCATGGGAATTAGCAAAGTTCTGTTATTATAGGTTGTGCTTTGGAGGAGTCATCTCATCATGTTTTATTGTAGTGTGGCATAGTATTGTAGATCAAGGGCCTGAAAGATCTGCAAGTGCTGTTATACACTTCTTAAGAAGACAAGTTGTTGAAAATTATACTTTGCCTCCTACACTTCCTCGGAGAAAGAGTGGCTGCTTAACCAGGGCTCCTGGGCAACCTCTCATCCAGCAACTGATCAGACTAAAAGTTCCCTCAGATACAGATATGGTATGTGAAAACGTTCAGGCTGTGCAACATACTTAATCATGCAGAGTTGTTCAGAAGCTTATAATCGCATGGGATGTAATTTCATCTCCTTTTGTGCACACCATCCATTTAAAGCTCATTGCATCCCCCAAAGTATCCTGTGGACTGTGGTTGGTTAAGGGTGCTGAGAACTGGAGCTCTGTGAGGGGTACAATACAGTTCCAAGGGGATTATTCGGGGAAGTCATGTGTTTTAAATGTATGGTGTGGATTTGACCTAAGAATAAAGGGAAAGGATTATAGTTGCATGAGAAAGCTCCTGCTCTGCGTAGAGAAGGATCAATCTCTGGCCTCTCTGCTTTTGGAGCTGATGGAACACCCTTTCTGGAGTAACCTACCTACTCTGGGGTCTTTAAGGCACCTGGAAAAGACCACTCTGTCTCTCCCCCCACCGACTTTTTTATGACTATCTGTTGGGTGCTTCCATTTCCCCCCACCACATTCCTCTTTGCTCTGTGTTGTGTGCTGGTTTTAATTTTATGCTGTTTGTTTTAAGTGGATTGCTTTTTTGTGTTTTATTGCTTATGGAAACCACCCAGAAAACTTGTTTGGGTAATAATAAAAGAACCAGGTGGGAAATGTTTTATCGGTATTTGCTTATGAATAGTCTATACTCTATCATGCAAGCAACTTTGAGATCATTTTTTTTATTATTATTATTCAACGATCTATAAATCTTGTTGAATGGATGAAGAAAAGAATAAAATATCTCTGCCTGAGATCTTGGAGAGCTGCTGCCTGCCAGAGTGGAGTCAGGCAGCTTCCTGCTCAAACGCCTGATTCAATCAACTGCGGCCTTTAGCTTTATAATCCTAATCCCTTTACTGGTGGAAGTTTGTTCTGAAACCCATCACCACTTGCTTTCAAATAAATATAGTTAGAATTGGGCAGCCTGGTTCGGGAAGTCATTGGGAATAACAAACCAAAGCTGTAATAACATGTCATGTATAACCTTTATAATTACTTTTGTAATAACTCTGGAATTAGAGTAGCCTAACCGAAGAACTCTATTTCTTTTCTTTATTAAAAAGGCCATGTAAAGCAAGAGAGAAGATTCCCTGAAGTGAATAAATGATCTCCTGGTCTCTTCAAGCAATAAAAATTTTCTTTCCTCTAGTCGAATAAATATGGCCCAATGCCATAGTGTGTGTGGTTAAAAAAGGAGGGGTGGAATTTCGTTTGGCAGAAGGAAGTGTGCATATATATGTGTACTGTTCTGCTGATATATCACTTGAGCTACCTAGGCCTTTGATTCTGGGTGCTGGGCAGGGTTGAATTAGCCTACGCTGAGGCCTTAAGCTATATCAAGTATAAGAGGCCTCATGACATTATTCTAACAGACAGGACAATGAAAATTGAAATAATTAACTTTTACATTTGCATATATACCAGCACATAGGCATGGGTGCAACAAAAAACGAACGACTTAACTCAAAGTTGCATCTAGCAATAAGCCTATTTATATACGAAATACCTTTCTATGAAAACACCCTTATGATCTGCTACTTAGCATGTAGCTTTTAAAGTTCAGCAATACGAGAGCAGTTAAACACAAAACTCATTACTTACAAAATGGAACAGCCAATACAATGTGCACTGCATGTGTCCTACATGTGACATAACATTTAACATAATTTTGTGATTAGTTTTTTTTTAGAGCAAAGTCATTGAAATTTAGGATTGTTTCCCCCTCTTGTATTTAGAGCCCCATTATAATCTGAGGCCATCATCTGTATACAGCCTACTTAGTTTGTGTGGAAATCCAGCACTGGGGCTGGGGAATTATGGCCAGCCAAAAAAACAGGAGTCCTGACCACAATCCCCTAAGTCTAATTTATTGATTCTATTATTTATCATATTTGTGCATTGCTTTATCTATTGTTTTCAATCCCACACATTTCCCAAATCAGCACATGGTATTTATGTGCATAATGTCTTGACTGTACACATGCAGAATTAGCCACACAAATGAGAACAAGCAGTTTAAGGAGCTGGAGTCTGCTCTCAAGATGGATGCAACGTGTTGTTAAAATGCACATCAAAGCCCCCCTTTTAGTGTTGCGCATACTGATCAGAGTCTTCTCCCTAAAGCAAGGCTAGCCAATGCAGTGTCTGCCAGATGTTGTGGGACAACAACTCCCATCAGCCCAAGACAGCATGGCTTATAGCCGGGGAAGATGGGAAATGTAGTTCAACAACATCTTGAAGGCACTAACCTGGGTATCTCTGCCCCAAAAAACCATGTCTGAGCTGGCAGTTTTCCTGGGATGAAGAAAAGGCAACATTCAAGCTGAAGGATAGGAATCATTTTTCCTCTCTCCTTGACTCTACTTCTTTGATCTGAAGCATGGAGAGGAAAAGCAGTCTGTTAAATTAAGATGGACCACCTACCTCTTAATAGCAAAGAATGAAAACACACGGACCACAGCCCAAACCAGTGTTAGGTGCACTTAAAGCCATTGCTTTTAATGAGCTTAAGTATGCCTGTGTGCAGGATTGTGTTCATGGGCATCGAGCCATTCATACCGCTGCCAAATTTCATTAACGTTATTCCACAGAGGACAACTGGGTGGAATGTCTGCTTCTTCTTCCATTCAACACTTTGCATCTTGAGCTCGTGTAGTCTTTTGCCGAAGAAGTGCTGCTATAATTCTGCATCAGTGCAGCTGCTGATTACTTAATCCAGCTTCATGCGCATGAACAAGCAGCAGCTTTGGAGACAGGCATTTGGTCAGTTCTTTTCCCTTCTCCACCCTCCTCCTTTTGTCTTGGAAATGCTTGCACTAAAAATAGCAGGAAGTAAAGACAGAAACAGCTAGAGCTGTAAAGGCTGTGATCCTTTGCACAATTACTTGTGGACAGGGCTCGATAAAGTTAAAGGATAGGACTAAGCATGCTCAATGGGCATGAAATGCTGATATGGCAGGCAGGGAGAATGGAAAACTGCAGAGTAAAGGAGGAGGATGCAATGGAGTATCCTAGAAAAGGGCATGGCTGACCAGCACCCTAAGTAGGAGCATGTCACACCGTCAGATCAGATTCAGGAGCAGAGCTTCAACCATACAGTTCTTTCCACAGACAGCTGACTTAACTGTGTTTCCTGCATTGCAGAGGGTTGGACTAGATGGCATTTGGAGTCCCCTCCAACTCTACAATTCTATGATGGGAGTTCCAGTTTTCATAGCAGGACTAACAGTTTCATAATAGTAACCCCTAGAATAGTTACAGTTTAATAACTTTTGCATAGTCTGAATAGATAAATATGTTAAGAGAGCTTTCCCTTCCTCCAAAACTTTTTTTCCTCTGTCCATGGAGAAAATGAAAAAGTGAAATTTGAGAACACCTTGGAACTCCTTAGTTGGATACCACTCTTAGAATGCAGAGTAGTACTCAGCTACATTATACACAGTGAAATTAATGGCCATGCTTAACTTAGGTCTGTTGATTTCAATGGGTGTTCTCTGAGTAACCATGAGTTGGATACAACCCATTGACTTTATTGAATTGCCCAAGAAGTTGTAGTTTATTTTATTCCCCATGCTCCTTACATTTTATTTACTCTTTTGTAGCAATATTTTGTCATCTGGTGTATTTAGTGGCACAGATCCATTTAACAGTGGACAGCAAACATACAATCTCAGAAGAAAGGAATAAATGATGATTGGGGTGGGGGATAATTTATGATTTATTGACAGTAGCTTCTTATCAGATCAATTTCTAGCTTGGGAGAATAAAGAGGAAGTCTAGAATTGCACAGGAAATGATTAAATATTTAGTTCAAGTCCTCCTTCCAAAAGTGGGCTCCATACTACTTGAACGGAAATGTAAATAAACTATTCATTCTTAAATATTATCCCTGTAATGGAAGGTAACAGCCAATTACTGAAGTCAAAAGAAATATTATTGGCAATCAGTGTGGCTCTGAGGCTCATTTACATTATCGGTTTGTCTCTGTAGCCTCGATCCATGCATCTAAAAAACAAGGGCTTCCGTACCCGAAATGCAAAAATCATGAATGTTAGTCATTGCATGAATGGATAAAGGCCTCTTTAGTGAAGGCACACTTATGAAACCGACACACTCATAGAGTAATACAGGGAGTAGTTTTGTCTATTTATTTTTGCTGCCCATAGCAACAGTCCTTTTTGCTGTCCATAGCAGTTAGGAACAAAGGAAGGTGCTTTATACTGAAGTCTGATCTCTGGAACATGGAACATCTAGGAACCTAGGAAGCAACCACCTTCTACTGAGTCAGATTATTGGTCCATCTATCTCAGTATTATCTCCACTGACTGTCGGCAGCTGTTTAGGGTTTCAGACAGGAGACTTTTCCACTCCTACTTGGAGATGCCAGTGATTGAACTTGAGACATTCTGCATTTAAAGCAGAGGTACTACCAGTTCAATATTCCTTCCCCCGAAGGGTAGTGTTCGCAAGCCTCTGCAGGAGGTACATGTCTCACATATACACGTTCTAAGAGTCACATGAATTAGTATTTCTAGGCAGTGGCATTAGGACACAGGGACAGGTTTACCTAGTAACTTAGAATCATGCAGATCTTAAAATGGGGGTAAAGGTAAAGGGATCCCTGACCATTAGGTCCAGTCGTGGCCGACTCTGGGGTTGCGGCGCTCATCTCGCTTTATTGGCCGAGGTCATGTGGCCAGCATGACTAAGCCGCTTCTGGCGAACCAGAGCAGTGCACGGAAATGCCGTTTACCTTCCCGCTGGAGCGATACCTGTTTATCTACTTGCACTTTGACGTGCTTTCGAACTGCTAGGTGGGCAGGAGCAGGGACCGAGCAAGGGAAGCAAGTCCTAGGCTCTGTCTTTTAACCCACAGCGCCACCCGCGTCCCTTAAAATGGGGGTACAGTTTACTGAATACACACAGAGACAAAATTTACTCATTGAATACTGTAGTGAAATGTTACCTATTACGGCAATGGTGAATAGCTTCAGCTTTGGGAGTATTAGCTAAATAATTCTAACCACAACTAAACTTAACACGTGTCAGGATTGCTCCACCCCTCTCTGCAGGATCTTCGGAGTCTCAGGGTGTCTCTTAATTTAAGACACCACCTGGTGAGCCCCTTACTCTCACAATCCTGAGTGCTCTTGTCACCACCAATCCTGTTCGTTTCATGTTTTATTTCCACAGTTGGGTACTTCTGAGTACAGCCCTACAGCTTTACTGTAGCATCGGCCCTCTGCCTCACAGAAGCTAGCCATTGGAGGTTTGCGAGGCCCCAGACCTTCCTCAGTGACTCCTCTTTACTTCTGTCTTTCTTGATTTTCCTCTGTGGGAATGCCTGTCAGTTCTGTCCATCCACCTCTCCTCTTAGCAGTTTATTCTCTCCTCCTCCTTCTCTCTCTCTCCTTGATCTTTGCTGGCTCACCTCCTCACTTCCAGTCTCTCCTGACCAGCTTCTACTCAGGGTGCAAGATGAAAGGAGCAGCAGGCAAGTTGCTGTGACACTGTGACACTGTCTTCCAAGAACACACAAGGCATGCACACAAGACTGAGCAAGCACATGAGGCATAAGATGGATGAGGCTATAGAAGGAAGGGCAAAGGAGGGGATGTGAGAAAGTGTAAGGTTCTAGAGAAAAGCTGTGCCCAGCATAGCTTGAAGAACACCAGTCTGCTCATTCTTTCTGGGCTTCCATAATGGAAGTTACATTGCATGCTAGGCCTCAGCCATCCACAATTGGCATGAACTCGATGGAAGGCTGGGTTAGGGAAGGATCAAAATACTTGTCTAAAACAAACTCTCTCTCTCTCTCTCTCTCGCTCAAATATATGATAGGCGTATTCATGAAAACAGACTTGTTCATAATTAAATGTAACATGCTGCCATTTTTAAATGTGTTTCTTTAAAAAATAAAAGAGAACAACATGCTAATAAAAGCTGTTAAATACTTCCAGGTGTCTTAATTTGTAAATCAATGTATACATAATTGGCAATGTGATGCATCACATTGTACTCCCTCTAAACTTCATGTTTTCATTCTGCTAACATGTTGTCACAATGATTTCATGTACACCCTGGTATATTGTAAATATCTACTATTTCTTCCATGCCTCCTGAATCAAGTATTGTACAAACAGTGGGAGAGCTAAATGACCAACTCTCTTGTTTCAATTAAGGTTAATACACTGAATTACCTGAAGTTTCTGCTTTATTGTGTTTACCTTATGCTTTGGAATGATGCCCAGAACAATAAAACATCATCGTGCTTGTTTAGAGCTAACCAATTACATTTTCCTTTGCTTTCTAAGATTGGGGCCCTCTCCTTGCATCCCAACAGCTAAAAGAGCATCTCATTAAGGCAAGCAGGGGTAAAGCGGCTCCATCTCATTGCATTTGCCAGGAAATGAGGGAAGGCCAAGGCAGAGAGCATGTTCATTGTGTGCATAAATTCCAAGGTTCAATTCCCATCATCTCCAAGTAGGACTGGGAGAGATCCTAGTCTGAAACTCTAGAGAGCTTCTGCCAGTCAACACTGAGCTAGATTCAGACCAATGTTCTGAATCAGTAGGAGTTTCTAAAGACAGAAGGAAGCCTTCTTGGGACAGCTGGTAGCTGGAGGGTACAGAAAGTGGAACCAAGGTTAGTGCTAGAGGCTGTGGTTGTAGTGGTTAGAGTGTTGGACCTGGGAGACCATGGTTGAAATCGCCACTCAGCCATGAAGCTGAATGGGTGACCTTGGGCCGCTTGCTGTCTCTCAATGTAACCTACCCCACAGGGTTGTTGTGAGCATTAAGTGAGGATGAGAAACATGTAAACCACCTTGAGCTCCTTGGAGAGAAAGGCGGGATACAAACGCAATCAACAAAGAAACTCTTTAAGATTCAATACGTTTTACATATTCTAACACTATCCTAGAAAGCCAGATTACTCTTTGAGTCGGATTTCTTGGTAGTTTTCTTCATTGCTCTATTTTGAGAGAAGACGGTTGAGTTTGACAAACATGTACAAAATTAGAACTAAAAAAAGAAAGAAATACTTTAGTTATTTTCTTAGCATTTAAGCAATGTGTCCATATTATAGGTGTAATTCATCTGTCTTGTCATTCAGCCTGTGGGACATCACAATATTGGCTTCCTTTCAGTTGCAGATCAAGTACAAACTACTTACCTTTGAAGGTGTCCATGCCTACACCTCCCCATCCCTCTTCTTTCATTTAGCAATATGAACTTTGTGAACTTTATGAACTTTGGTCCTCCAGTTCCACCATCCTCAGCCCTCCAAAGGACTCATTCTCCCTTCAGCAACAACTTCGCTTGCCACTACAACTGTCAGAACTTCCTCCCAAAACACAAACGGGCTGCTTCAGATTATCCTGATCCTGACATCGCATAGAGGGGGCACAAATTGGCATTGTCTGTCTCAGAGTTTTCCTTCTCTGAGATTGGCTGCCTTCCCAGGTTGACAACCTACAATTTCCAGACTGGCTGAACAACCAATTCCTCATCCTAAGGAATGCTGGGAATTGTAGTGCTGTGAGGGAAATAGGGGTCTCCTAACAACTCTCAGCACCCTGAACAAACTAGAGTTCCCAGGATTCTTTGGGGGAAGCCATGACTGCCGAAAGTGGCAATGATACTGCTTTAAATATGTAGTGCAGATGGAGCCCTTGTGAGGCGCCCATGCACACTGATGGCATTGTCATTGTCCTCTCATTGTCCTTAATACTGTGATATTCTGGTCATGTTGTTTCTTCCAGGCAAGAGATAGTATTTTGCTGTTGGGGGGGGAGGAATCATTGTGCATATGGATAGACTTTGGCTGTCTTGTTTGTGGGTGTGCAGATCCAAAAATATATTTTTGAAAGCAGCCAGACAGCAGAATACCCTGAATTTAGAACAATGGAATACAATCCATATTTCTTTACTTCAAATCTGAGGGGGTAGATTGCAACTGTGGGGGTGGGGTGGGAGGCAGAGACAGCTTTTCAAATACTTTACAACACAGAACATTGTTAAGCAACACATAATCTCTACCTTTTATATTGGATTTGCACCCGGTTTGCTTGAGATAATTATGTACAAGCTGAGTTCCATGGACTATTCTACACTTTGCATCAGCCACACGGATGCCCTTAAATGGCTTCTGAATGAAATATCTTCTCAGTGTGGAGACTTTTATGTTTGCTATTGCTACAGCTGCACTTTCCCTAGGAGGCAATAAAACTATAGTATTGCAATTCCTTTTCTTTCTACACATAGCCCGTGGTGTATTTTTATTTATTTCATTTCTGGAATACCCTCTATGAACACACATTTACACTTCACAATCAAAGAATTCTAGCAAACTTACAAGAAATATGTGGGCGTCACTTTGGACTGATGATCCAAACCACTTAGTAGATTTTCAAAACACAAGCAAACTGCATGACTCATCTAGCTTCAATGTTCCTTTATTTTCTACAGAATGTGATAGGCATAGGGAAAGGGTTATTGCTCTGGTTTGAAGGCAATAGACCTTTTAGGGTTCTGTAGAATGCTCCCAGCCTCTGCTATGTGCTTTGTAAAAAATAAAAATAAAAATGTTTATATGTCCTTGCATTGGGGGAAACCAGAGGTCTCCTATCTTGAATATTTCAGTGCATGAGAAACACAGATATCTTCCTTATGCAAATCACATCTGGTTCAGTATTGTCGACCCTGAGTGGCAGCAGATCTACAGGGTTTCAGATGGGGAACATTCTCAGCCCTACCTGAAGATGCTTGGGATAGAACCAGAAATCTTCTGCATGCAGAACAGATGCTCTACCACTGAGCTACAGCTGTTTGCTTACCTCTGTATAGAATTTGTTGTTTAGTCATTTAGTCATGTCCAACTCTTCGTGACCCCATGGACCAGAGCATGTCAGGCACTCCTGTCTTCCACTGCCTCCTGCAGTTTGGTCAGACTCATGCTGGTAGCTTCAAAAACACTGTCCAACCATCTCGTCCTCTGTCGTCCCCTTCTCCTTGTGCCCTCCATCTTTCCCAACATCAGGGTCTTTTCCAGGGAGTCTTCTTTACTCATGAGGTGGCCAAAGTATTGGAGCCTCAGCTTCATGATCTGTCCTTCCAGTGAGCACTCAGGGCTGATTTCCTTAAGAATGGATAGGTTTGATCTTCTTGCAGTCCATGGGACTCTCAAGAGTCTCCTCCAGCACCATAATTCAAAAGCATCAATTCTGTATAGAATTAGGCAGCTGCAGAAGACCGCAGAGCACCTCCTGGCAGAGTGAGGCAAGTCCAAACAGTTCTTGGGACTGGGCAGGAGGAATCCACAAAGCAGAGGCAAGTGGCACCATAAATGGTAAAGAATAGTCTTCAGAAGGCCAGTAAAAGGCTGCAACAAACTCAAGACCATCCTGGGGCTACCAATAGTGCAGGTAGATGAACTGGGGCTGTAAAATCCTAGCAGTCTTATCCAAGCCAAGAGGGTAAAGCAAAGTTAATAGATCCCACCAAAGGCCCTAATAAATTCTCATAGAACTATGGTGGATTGGATAGGATGATGGAGCTCCCAGCTACCATGAGGCATAGGAGCGGATCGAGAACCCCTGTGCTAACTCAGTTTCCCACACAAGGGCCACTTCTAGATCACCTGGTTATTGAGCATGTATCCCAGACTTGTTTGCACAATGTTTGCAGGGAGATTATACGATGTCTGCTGTTTATTGAGCATTTGTTCTGATTTGTTTGTGGGGATGGTTATACAACGTAACATCAAGCAATTGTTATCCCATGCATTTCCCCATCACTTTCCTCACCCCAAATTCACTTTAATAGTGCAGCCTGACTTTGCTGGTATGTGCATGGATCCAACTCAGAAAACAGAGACAGCCTGGGAGAACCTTGAGATTTAGGAAAGACCTGGAGAGCTCCAAACACCGGTTTGACAACTGAGAGAATCAGCCACAGTAAATACTGCAGGAAGACAGACTTTGCATGTTCCACTAAATTACAGTCTGAAGATTCTTTGGAATAAATGGTCAGGAGTTAATGTTAGTCTTGCCCAGTTCATTGGGAAAATGGACCATCCTTTGTCATTACAGTAGTTTTGAATGATGCAATCAGTATTCATAAGCTGAACATGCACCCTTGTGTCTGGATTTCCTTATTATAATCAGCACATCCTTAATGGAAAATGAAGGTGTATTTTTTGTTCTCATATAAATCAAGGAGTAGCAGACTTGCAACATTTGTGCAAAGAGATTTTTATTTTATTTTAGGAATCTCACCTCCTCTTCACTTTGAAAGGAGATGGTGTTTTCCAGTTAGAGAGAACAGCATCCTGGAACTGAAAAGGTCTCTCATTCCTTAGTTTGTCCTTAGACACCCTCAACATTGTTTGTGCCTAGACCCCAAATAATTTAACCACCTCTCCCCATATAAACTGAACCAGACTCTGTGTTGATAATCTGAAGTCCTTCTTCATGTTCCTCCTCCATGTGAGGTCCAGACGGTGGAAACACAAGAACAGGACTTTTCTGCAGGAGCTTCCTTTTGTGGAATGTTCGATCCAGTATGGTGCCTTCCTTATATATATTTAGGCACCAGGCAAAAATGTTCCTTTTTAACCAGGCCATTTTGCTGATCAGTATTCTACAGCGTTTTAATTGTGTTTCTGGTGGGGGGAGGCTATTGTTTTCTTGTTTCTGTTTTAACTATTTATTTGTGCTTTTATCACATGTTTTTATCTTGTGAACTGCCCTGAGAGCATTAGATGAAGGGCAGTATATAAATCTGAAGATAAGTAGTAGTAGTAATAATAATAAATTTCCTGGGTTTTTGGTAAATAGGAAGCTAAGAGATTTAGATGAATTTATGCAAGCGATGAGGTGAAGTTTTAATGAGCTAGACAATCTTTCAGTTATAGCTTTGGTTGACTAATAATTTGTTATGCTGAATCTTCCTGGCCCCCTCAAAAGTGAATTAGTCACAAGTATACCAATAAGCCAAAATGTGTAGGAGTCCTATCGCCAATAAGCGGGGCAAAAGCACAATATGCTGTTCACAGCTTTCAAATTCCTCCTTATATATTTGCTCCCTCAGCTGACAAAAAATAAAAACAAACAGCGTGTGGACCCACAATTAAATGAAAGACTGTTATCCACTTTGGAGAGCTATTTGTGATTGGGTGTCAGAGTTAATGTAATAAATTCCATCTTTAACAAGTGGTATAAACACAAAGAGATGCTAGTGGACTCCAAATGATTTCTCCCCATGTATGCTATAGCTGGCTGCTATACAGTCAGGTTGGAAAGAGTCAACATTGGCTTTTCACATTAGAAAATGGCCGGTATATTCAACAGAGTAGGAAAACTGCTCATGCTAATGGTTAGCAGCTAACTGACAGGGCCGGAAGGATTTAAGGCACAGAGTTGACAACATGTGAACGATTTTTTATAATTTTCCTTTAGTTAGTGAGATGAGTGGCCTATTCCTTGAGAGTACATCATAGGACCAAAATTAAAACTGGATTAAGCTGTCATATGAAATATAATGGGTGTGTGTGTGTGTGTATGCATTTAAATCATCCCATGCCTCTTTAAATTTAGGTATTAAAAGCCAGCCCAGATAAAACACCTCTTCCAGAAATCAGGGTCAGAGGGAAGGTGGTGAGATTTACTGCTGATATTAGTCAAGTTCTTCCTGCATTCGTCGAGGAGTTCTGTGAAGAAGGCATAACTGAAGAAGCTTTGTTGGAGAAGGTTGCTTTGAGAGTACAGTCTAATCTGTACCTTTGCCTCCTGTCTCTTTTCATGGTTTGCTCTAGGAGCAATTAGCAACAAAACAGACCCTCCTGGAGTTGGTGGCAGGTCAGGCTACTCCAGGAAAGTGATTCATTCTTACGTAAGTGAGAGTGTGAGTTACTAGCAGAGAAGTCTTATATGGGGATCAATTTCCCATAATAGACTTGCCAACACTGACATTTTGACAAGGGTGTGTGTGTGTGTGTGTGTGTGTGTGTAAAGGTAAAGGGAGCCCTGACTGTTAGGTCCAGTTGTGGATGACTCTGGGGTTGTGGCGCTCATCTCGCTTTACTGGCTGAGGGAGCTGGTGTACAGCTTCAGGGTCATGTGGCCAGGATGACTAAGCCGCTTCTGGCGAACCAGAGCAGCGCACGGAAATGCCATTTACCTTCCCGCCAGAGAAGGTAATTTATCTACTTGCGCTTTGACGTGCTTTCAAACTGCTAGGTTGGCAGGAGCTGGGACTGATCAATGGGAGCTCACCCCATTGCAGGGATTCAAACCGCCAAACTTCTGATCGGCAAGCCCTAGGCTCTGTGGTTTAACCCACAGTGCTACCCGTGTCCCATATATATATTTAATAAAAACACAATTAATTAATTAATTCATTAATTGTGACACACACACACACACACACACACACACACACACTTAATTAATTGCCATGAGACATGTATTTTAAAAGTAAATTATTGTAGTTTAAATAAACTTGGAATCTAAAATTTGACTAAATATGTCCAGAACTCTCCAAGGCTAAATATCTGGAACAGGCTGACATTGTCTCCTGCCTCTGACTGAAAGGAGACTAAGGACCAGTCACTCTTCATACAGATCTGAATAGTGGGAGGTATGGTTAGGAGCCTCAGAAAAATATTTCCCCAGACATTACCAGGATTTCAAAGGTGGAATTGACAACTGGGGTGGATTTCTGAAAGGCAGTTGTTTGTCCTGGATCTTAGGCAAGTCAATCGAAAGATATCGGGGTGGGTTTTTTTGGTGTTTTTGTAACCAAACACTCAACAGCTTTTACTTTTTGAAATATGGCAACCCTACATGAGTATGTACAGAGTGCACCTTCTCTCTGGGCTGCACACACACTCCCCTCCCTCAGGGCAAAATGAGATTTCAGAAAGGACTCTAGGTTACACTTCCACCATCATCCCATGTCTTTTTAAGACCAATGGGCCTTCTCATTGCTCCAAAGAAGAGTGAGTAGCCAGGCCACCATTTTAAGAAGAGTCCTTATCCTCAGCAGGCACTGTATCACCAGTGCTATTTTTCTAGAAAAAGAGGAGTTCAAACTCACCATGAACGCCTCCCTCGTTCTCTTAGAATGGCAATGGCACCCACCTGAGAGGTGCCGGAACTGAGTTCTGACTGAAAAAAAGCCCTGCATATCACTATTTTAAAATGGCATAAATATTATAAGCACCACAAATAAAAATAACAAGTACCATACAAGAGCTCGGGAGCTCCTCCCAATATCACCACCATTCAAAAAAGTTTCATAAGCTGTTTTATAAACTGTTCTCAATCAAGGTTGCATAAAATTTTGACTCACTTTTTCCACTGATGCTACCCTTCCTTCCCACGCTGGTCAAATAAAAAATAGGAAATAGGAGAGGAAGCTACCTGCTCAGGGAGATGAGGGGGCTGCCTAGTTCTTAGCAGAATGCGGCTCTGCAGGTGAGTAAGCAATTCTGCAAAGAAACAGTTTGGGGCTTGTTCAGACATTGAAGAATGATTCTGATTTAGCTTACCAGGACTTCAAATCCAATGCCCACCTTTCCATTCTCCATCCCAGTGTGCTCACAAGAGTTTGAAGCCTTGAATCTTTTTAAAGTAACTGGCCTAATCAAGCCCAATGAGTTGCATAGACACAGGTTTCGCTTAAAAGAAGACAGCAAAGTCTAAACCAAAGTTTAAAGGAAAATGTGAACAGCATCAAACAAACATTTTGCTTTCCCCAAATGTAAACTGGGGCCAAGCAGAATGAAAAGGGTAGGAGTTGAGACAGGACTTCCTCTGTACGGCAGGATGCTGCCGTACCCTAAAGTCATCATAAGTGCAGGAGGAGGTAAACTGATTGTTATATGATTGTTATACAGTATCATCCTAAATAGTCTTTACATGGATATAACACTTGTCAAAATAACTGCTACTCTTTCTGATTAATTTGTTAAGATACCATTACAGTGACTTTTATTTTGCATCAGCTATGTGTTGCATGCTCTTTGACCACTGAATGCCTTCCACAATTTAGCTCTCTAAGCATCACACGCTAATATTAGCAACCTACATTTCTACATGTTGCTGTTTCTACATGCTACTGTATTATGCTAAGATCCATAGCTCTTCTGTATTCCATCTGCTATTTTGTGCTAAAACCCTGCTATAGTTTAGCATTATATAACAATATAATATAGCGGCATTATGGAGGTGGCTGCATTAAAAGCCATAATGACCTAATCCATGATTCAGCTGTAAACTGTACACTTGAATTAGAAGTATAAAAGTCAAGGCATCTCCTGAAAACTTTCTTCCAGATTTCTGGGGTGAGTTTTCAGCATTGTTCTTTTGTACTGATTGAAGTTTAACTACAAACTGAAGCCTGTTCAGAGATATTCCTAAAGGTTCTGAGAAGGCCAGAGGTTTGTTATTACTATTATTTTTAGAAAATACAGCTTTTTATTTATGTGGATGTTGCAAACATAGGCTACAGACTTCTATGAAAGAAATATCCTAAGGTTAACAGCCTTGTGCCATGTTTCATTCCAAATCAATTTCATCTTTTGGCATTAAGAAGTCATGAGTAATACAGTTACTCTGCTGAAGTGTTAATAAATGTAATATCTCAGAAAGGTCATTCTGTCTTTGATTTACACTACAACACCAGGGGGTTGAAATTAATGTTTTTGGTCATTGGTCACACAAGGCTATGGCCTAATTCTGTTATTAATACCCAAGTAATTTACACAACTCAAGGTTTTAGTTTTCATTTACTATATATATATTCTGCTTGTTCAGATAGCTTCTTTCAACAGCCATAATTTCTAATAAAGTATTTTATTCTAGTCCCTGCAGTTCTCACCACTATCCAGGGAGGGCCATGAAAAGTCAGCTTCCAAGCGGGTATTTCTGAATGGATCAGACACATGACTGCAAAAACATGTCTCTGTGCTTCTACAGCTTGAAAAGTCAACACTGATCAAAGAACCAAGGCTGAATGTATCCAATCCTATGCAGTTTGCCAGCAAAAGTTCTGTTCATCTCTTCAGAAGGAACGTGAAAGGCCTCTGAGTCCAGAATCAGGCAGGTGATAGATCCTGTTATCCATCATCTAACAGCAACATCAGCCCCAGCTAATGACTCTGCAGCCTGATCTATTCATTTCTATGCAGAAGTCCCATTGTCTGCAGTGGAAATCCAAATTAATAGTGCAAGCCTAGGCATATTTACTCAGAAGTAAGTTCTACTGTGTTCAAATGGGCTTACTCCCTGGTAAGTGTGTTTAGCATTTCTGTCTTACTGAACTTAAGATTGCCGTCACAAATATGCTGCAGTAATAGAATTAAAGCCAATATAATCCCCCATCCCTTGGTAATTTCCCCTTGCTTGTAACAAGATTGGTTGCCCTGCCTCTCTTTTTGGCTTCCTATATAAACAGTTTGTTCCCCATTGCCTGGAATCCTTGTCAAATCAGCCAGTCCCTGAGGACATAATGTCTTGAGATATGCAAGCAAACTAGACATCATAAGAAACGTATTCAGCTGGAAAATAGCCAGTGAAACAAGAGCTTCTGCATAGTAAAAACAGGACGGATGTCCAAAACATAGCTAGTAAGGAAATAAGTTCCACTGAACTCAGTGAGACCTACCACCAAGTAGAAGGGCTTTGATTGGGGAAGACAACATTGAATATCACAGCTGCCAGGCATCTTATTGTCAGACATTTGGGCAAATAGCTCAGGATCAGACAGTTAGATGTTGGGTGGCTGGTAGGCAGGCAGAAGTCCGATAGTCCAACAGTGCAGAGTTATAACGTAGTGGCCTCCTCCTTTAGCAAGCTGATGAAACTGGGGGAGCACAGTAGATCTGGGGAGTTTTCTATTAGACAGGGAAGAGGATTGATGCTCCAGTAATTAAGGTGGAGGATGAATTTGTTTGGATAGTGCTGGTGTCTGTCTCTTTTGTTTGTGGCAATGGAGGTGATGGCTTGGCATTAGGCTTATTCCACCCACCTGCCCAGAGGAGGAAGGCTCCTCAAAAGGAGACAAAAGGCTAGGCATCTTCAGAAGAAGAATGGAAGGAGGCTTCTCTGCCAGCCTGTTGGAGCATTCTCTGGGGTCTGGTTTTCCAAACCTTATACTGCTGGGCCCCTCCCAGAATTGATTTCCTACAACCCAATGGGGCCCTTTCCTGGGTCTTCCAGTGTTCCCTATCTGAGCTCCTCCCACTCGTCAGGATTTGACCACCCCCTGCACAACACCTCCATGGGACTCATGGCCCCATGGCAGAACCTGACACATTGGTACCTAGGGAAAGTGGCAGGTAAGTGAGGACACTCTAGTGGCACAGAGGGGAACAAGATGGCCTCTCTTAAAATTAATACAACAGAGCTAAGAGCAATATATCAAACAGCAGAACAGGATTGGCCTTCTGGTGCTCCTTGCCCCCAATTCCCAAGAGCCAGGGCAAGTCTGAGGTGTTGTTTGAGTAATGGAGCTTAAAGCTGCCTGTCCCTTCATCAGTGCCCTGATAATGCAACAGGGAACTAGTGCATCATGATGGAGCTACCCATCAAATTCCCTTGGTGTTTTGACTCTTCTTAAATGCTCTACTTTACATTTCTGCCTATAAGGTAAGAAATATGTGTGACAACCACTCAGCAATACATGAGATTTATGTACCCAGAGAGATTAAATAATACATAACTCACAAGGCTTTGAGATTAAGCAATGAGTGCTCTCAAAAGTAATTAATGATTGAAACAAGTTAAATAAGATTATATATAAACTTATAGAAAATTCTCACTTGTCTAAGACTATAAAGACACCAAGGAGAACTTAAATTTTTTTTGTGATCCTGATATTTGTTATACAGCAAGCAAAGCAAAGTCTAAATTTTAGAATTCTGCATACATTAATGTTTTTCACTGCTCTCAAAAGTCATTATAGATCAGCAGGATTCTTGGTTGCCAAAAGTAAAAAGTGATTAAGCATCTGGATAATTTTAGACTCTTCAGTTCCATATATTTTAAAAAAACCAAACCAAAGAAACCCACAACAAGTGTATTAATGAGCTTCTCCTGCTGTGATGCCCAATTAACATTCTGTTCCTTTCCAAATTATATTTCAAAGTTTCAAAGAGCTTTGCCCTCTTTCCTTTTTGAACACAGGGAAGACAGAAAACTAGAAGATGACTCAAATGGTCTATTTTTCATTTTCCTAACTTAGAGAGTCTTTGCACTTGTTGGCACATTAAATATCAAGTTCATATTTGAGTTATACTGTTGAGTCATGCCAAGCTACAGTTTATATCTCTATGGATTGAGACCCTGGCTGTATATAGTATGGAGCTGTGTGGGTGATAAAAGGCAGTTCAATAACACCCCACAGCTTGGAGATTACTCAAAGTTACTAGATCACCGGAATCTCTTGGAATTTCTTGCTCCTTCTTGGTAGGAGTAATCAATGTCTCAAGTAATCAATGTCTCAAGCACAAGTTATCACCAGATCAAGTGCCAACATACTGCACACAAGGAAAAGCCAGAAGTCCACAAGGCATTGATTATTAAAACAGGGATGGACAACTGGTAGCCCAGGATTCGCACTCACCCACAAGCTGGTTCTGCGCCTGCCACTTCTGAGATAGCACTGGCATGTGACTGTTGAACTGAATAGCACTGCTTAGGTCAAATGATGCATGAGAGGTCTCTTCTAAACTGATCAAATGAGTAAGCCTCAGATGGCCCAACACTGCAGGTAAAGACCTACAGAGGTCCTTGTTATAATTGCAAAAGCCATAGGGGTATCCTTTCCTACTGGCATGACTGAAGGATCTACTGGCTTGGATCTAGTGTAGAAAAATCAGGCACTGTATTACCATCACAACCTTGGCTGTGTTAATTCCTAGGCACACCTTGGGAAAGCAATGCATCAAAACACAGCACAACACTTGAAGGTCATGCGGGAGTGAAGCCATCTCTTCAGTTTTCTTAGCAAGGAAGAGGCTGAAGAATGAGTGGACAGCTCATACATGCATGCTGAATGAAGCTCAGGCTGCATGACTTTTCAAGGAAAAGAGAGAGAATCCTGCACCACCTCTACCCTGGTCCACCCTTTAGCTGTCTCCATGCTGGAATGGGGGAGATGCTTTGGGGGCTCTGTGATTATGCATCGCCCTAGAGAGTATCTCCCTGTTTCACACTGGAGGGCAAGGCTGAGAGAGGTACAAGTATCGGAAAAGCAGCTCTGCTCTCAGGCTTCCCTCCAGCTGGCTTGAACTCTTCTCAGTCCTAAAAAAAAAAAGGCTGCCATACGCTAGGCTGCAACAGATGTTCTCAAGGGAAAGCAGAAACGGAGACAAAAACACTTACATTTTGAGATATGACTTGTGAGGTTGCAGGATTGTCTAAAAATGAAACTCCAACATCTTGCTTTATGCTGCTGTGAGGGACAACATTTGAGGAGTCTGTTTCCTGACATCTGTCTGCAACGTCAGTGTATTGACAGCTTTTATATTATGTCTGTCTCACAATGCTACAGCTAAACAGTTTGATCCTTTCCAGTGAATGGTTGCTTCCCTTTGGTGAGAATGAAAGATGAACAAAATCCTTTTGATTAAACTAGTTGTGCATATATGTACCAAGTACAGTCATAATTGAAATGTTCCTTGTTTGATGGTTTCTTAGGGCTTTCCTCCTACCAGTTCTCCCAGATTTTATTTTCTCTGTATTTTTATTATTTAAAATGACCACCTGCTGGGATTTGGTTTGATTTGAACAGATGAAAGACTGTATAGAAAAGAGGAAAAGTCATGTAGATAAAGGCTATTTGTGAATTATAATACTACCCATGCTTAAGGTGAGCAAATCATTACTTCTTGATCTTCTAAGGTGGTTTGTCCCAGTGGAATATAATGGGGACAATGTGCCTTAGTATCACCTGCCTCCCTTGGACTGCTTTTTCAAATCTTGGCAATTTGGTCTATTGGACATGAATTATGTTTTCCACATAATTGTCCCTTCTCCACAGAAAAGAATTGTGATTTCCTCCTTCTATTCATAAAATGTTTCTTTTCTCACAGCCTGCTTTTCAGCTAAAGTCCTCAAAGTGGCCTGACTGGAAATCAACTGACTGGAGCAAGACTTGGTGCCTTATTTGCTTTCTCTTATTCCTTCTCTCTGGGCATCAGGTAGTAGGTAACCTTGTCTTCTTCTTCTTCTTTGGCGATCACTCATAGCCGAGTAAGATTGTCTTCCATAAACATGGTTTTGACGAGTCCATAAGTGACTGTGGAGGCCAATTCTGGACCCACACGTCCTTCCATAGTGGGGACATTGGTTTCTGGGTGGGAGCTGATCACGGTGTAGATTTGCCAAGCGTGCCTTCCTCCTGGCATGTTTCTCCCTTGCGTCCTGAGTTTGTGTGTCTTCAAAACCCATGACACCTTTTGGTAAAGTCTGTTCTCCAAATGGAGTGCTTGCAGGCCAGTGTTTCCCAGTTAGTGTTTATACTACATTTTTTTAGATTTGCCTTGAGACAGTCTTTAAACCTCTTTTGTTGACCACCAGCATTACACTTTCCATTTTTATGTTCGGAATAGAGTAGTTGCTTTGGAAGACGATCCACAGGCATCCACACAACATGACCAGTCCAACGAAGTTGATGCTGAAGAATCATTGCTTCAACACTGGTGATCTTGTAGTGTAGACGGGATTCTATCACATCAGAGATCCATCTAGTCCAGCATCCTGTTCTCACAGTAACCACGCAGATCCCCTCCCAGCACCTTCCCCACCTGTGATTGCCAGAAACTGGTATTCAAAGGCATAATGCCTCCTACAGTGGAAGCAGAATTTAGCCATTCTGAACCAAAACTAACCCTTTTTTTTAGTCACTCTAGACATTTGTCATCATTTCAGCCAAAGTTGCACTACCTTTTTATACCAGTATTCTTTTGTACCTGCTTCCAAATTCTTCCAAAAATGGGCAATCAGGTTCTTTTTCTATTGTAACATTAATGATACATTAATACCTGGACCAGACACAAGGGTGAGCCCACACAGAGCTCACTGCAATAATCAAGTATTGAGGTTACTAATGTATGAATCACCACAGCCAGGCTATTCCTGTCCAAGAATGGCTGTAGTTGATGTTTAGCAAAAGACATTCCTAGCCACTGAGGCTACCTGAGTGAGCCTCAGGTGACATAGATGGATCCAGCAGCACCTCCAAACTAAGCACCCTCTCTAACACAGGCAGATGGACAATCTCTGAGATGCTGGAACCACCCGCTCACAATGCCTCCATCTTCCCAGGGCTCAAGCTCAGCTTATTAGTCTCCATCCATTCCATCCATATAACATCCCTCTTAAAGAAAGGTTGGGAATTTTTATTTTCATCTCTCTTCAGCCTTCAGAGCACCAGATTGAATGTATTCTATTGAGTGTGTTTTTAAAAGCTACAACCATTTCACTATACAACTAATAATGTACATTATTCTGTTGAAAAATATGGCTCTTGTAACTGACATTATGATATAAAGGTCATACAATTATGCTCTGGAGTGATTGTAAGAGCATGTAACAGGGGGAAAAACACACACATTCACACACACACACACACACACACACACACACACACACACACACTGCCTCACACTTCTTTTCACTTGACAATGGAGTACCTGATAAAATCAAACTTGGCTGTGAGGTGACAGCAGAAAAATCAAGCAGAAAATAAACAAAACCATTAATCAAGCTGTCTTGACAGAGGCAAGGAAGCTGATTGGATCCTAGTTTTCAATCATCACAGTAAAATGTTTCTGAATTATACTTGTTTTTAAAAACTGATTAGAAGGCAGGCCTTGGGCCAAAAAGGCATCTTATTTTCTACCTTTGCAACTGGGCAAAATTAGCTTACAGAAACCTTTCTGAGAGAGTAGGAGGGACAATAACTCCATCTCATGCAATGGTCCATGTATAAAACATGAATGGTATGTGAAAGCAACGGGTGAATTTTTTGCAGTTGTGTTAGATGTGGAAGCTTCACCAGGAGGTTGCAATTCATCTGCCAATAGGCCTTTCGATATACTCTGGATATGGTTCAATATCATTATGGGATGGGAAGCTTGGTTGAATGGCCTCTTGGGGTCCCTTCCAACTCAGTGGTTGTTGATTCTAAGAAAGAGCGCTAATGGGCCTGAAACTTGCCAGCCACATGTTGCCCAAGTACATCATTTGACCAAGTCATATCCATTAGATTAGAGTTGATCTCAGAAGGAGCCACCATTGCTGCAATTTTCATCTAATTCTGGCAGAAAATAAAAAAGAATCTTCTTTTAAAACCATACAGTATTCACTTAGGGTTAGGGAGCCCTAATATTTACGTTTGGATTCGTTATTTATAATTAATGTTTTCTCCCCCCCCCCACAACTTTCTCCCATAAGAAGATCTGGCCCAGCAAGTTTAAAGACTCTCTGCGTTTTGCTGCTGCTTATTTCTTAAGCTCCCAGTCGATATCTGTCTGTGCTCAGGATGAATGGCAGGCAGATGTCTGGAGGTGCCATTTTCCCTATTACACTATCCTTCCTCACAGGGACCCTCCTATTTAGCTATCCATAATAAGCACAGCCTACTTGCACATCTTCACTCATGTACACAGCAGTCCACATTGCTAAGGTGATTTCAGTTGGCTGCAAAAAAGGTTAACCGTCAGTGACATGCCAGAGGACACAAAAAAACATGCTTGGCAATACTTGTCTTTCACCTACAGCTAGATCACATCTAATAACCATCACTGCTATGGCAGTATCCTCCCACACTGACAGCTGACATATAGAGGACAATGCCATTAATCTAGCAAGACTCGCGTGAAAGTGAAAATCTGAAGTTCTGCAAGGAAACTCTTTCAATGAGAAAGGTGCACACACACACACACACACACAGAGAGAGAGAGAGAGAGAGAGAGAGTGTAGAGCAATTTGCTGCACAACCCAGCTTGCCTGAGTAAACCGACGTAATCCCATGGCAATCAATAGCTATGAATATCATATGTAGATTTCCCAAGTTTCTTTTAAATTGTGTCCTGCTTAAGTGTCCTGATTGCATTCCACTATGTTTTCGAAAACGTAACAATAAAAATCTACAATAACACCTTGCCTCCGCAAAAAAATACCCCTTAGCATGGAAAATGCATCAGTTTGTTAATCACATAAAGATGTGCAGTGCAGATTCTCTTTCCTCCCTTTAAGTGTGAAGGAATCTTCCTAGCTAAAGGGAGAACCGCAGTACTCTCACCTATTTATAGAGAGAGCTAAGGAATTCACTCCCTTTACCTATGAGCTGAGATGTGTTGATTCCTCTAAGCACAGGGAGCTCACATGTGGAAGAATGAACGACCCAACAGGAAAGTCCTGCCCTAGCAGCATCAGGGGACATTTTGTGACTGCAATGGCTATAGCTTCACTGCTCACATAAGGTCCCAGTACTGCATGACATCGGACTGTGCAGATATTCCCTCTGTTGTAACAATACCATAATTCATGCCAATGTGCTGATGTCAGGGCTCAAGTCAGGCATAGGCCAGTAAGAAAAACAGTGAATCACCTGAAGCCAGTGAACTTAAATCTTTATTCAAGGAAACAAACCACAGCTTGGGTCCAGGGCCATCTTAAGCATATCTGGCGCCGTGGTGCAAAGATCCCTCTGGCGCCCCCCCCCTTTCCCAGAGATAACCTTTCTTTAGGGCTGAAGGAAGCGGCTGGAGGGTGGCAGAGGCTGGATGTGGCACCCCCTGGCTCAGCTGGCCGCTTTGTGCCACGGTGGCCGTGGTAGGCAGCACACCGAGCAAGCAGGTCAGGTGAGAGTCCGGGGAACACCAAATGAGCACTGAGCAAGCGAGGGCGTGCGCGCTGCTCCCGCCAAGAGTGAGCTCGGTTTTTTCCCTTTTAGCCTTCTGGCGCCCCCCCCCGAATTCAGTGCCTGCAGGCTAAAAGGGAAAAAACTGAGCCGCAGCTCGGTGGGAGCAGCACACGCACCCTCACTCACTCAGTGCGCTCATTCGGTGTTCCCCGGACTCTCGCCTGGCGCCCTCCAGAACTTTGCGCCCTGGCGCCCTGCGCCACTAGCCTCAATGGGTAAGATGGGCCTGAGTGGTCTCCAGCAACTCTTTCTAGGAGGTCTTGCCCTGGATGAAGCAGTTGAGAGGACTGATGGTCCCCACCCTCCCATTGCCCACTAGGACTTCTCCTCTCCAGGGTCTTTCCCACACAGTCTCAGGCTGCTGCAGCCTCTTCCAGTCACCTCTTCTGCTGCTGTCATCTCCCCTCCCAGTCTGCTTCTTTTTCCTCTGACCACGCATCATCATCTCACCACCAATCCCCTGGCTTGGAGCCTTCTTCCCTTGGGGTTTCCCTAGGGGGTTCTGTGGCCGGTGCCTCCCACCACTGCTTTGCATCCAGCCAGTACATGGCATCTAATAACCAGAACACATCCTTAGACCCAGCTGCCAATGTTGCTGCTTTACTGCAAGAAACAGATTACAAGCTGGCATCACACAATGGCTATTGCCCTGAAATAGTGCCAGTGGCTTTTGGATCAACCAGAACTGCAGAGGCATGCCTTAAGGACAGAGAACTGCAGTTCTGCATTGACCACTGGTCTGACGCAGGACAGCTATTCTTATGCACAAATCTATCTTCTCTTGTTTTCTCATCTCTGTTTCCTCCTTTAAACCCTAGAAATTTGAAAAGACTGCAAAACACAAGTTTGAGAAGCCTGCAAAATCAAACACCCAGGAATTAAGTAAAGTGCAGATTATACTTATTATAAGTATGGAATGAAGGTTACGTTTCTGTGACATGGAACTGGGGACACAAATGGATAGTATAAGTGAGCTTCTTTCTGGGTTGCGCTTATTCTTTTGCAGATATTAGTCATACTTTGAGTAAAGGGAGAATGTGAAATAATGGTTGAAAAGGAGGCAAACTGTTGAAAAGTTGGCCTTCTCTTTTTTTTATAATAAATGTTTATTAGGATTTTACAAAACATAGAAATCATAGAATCACATAAATCAAACAATCACATAAATCAAAACAGAAAACAGAAAACAGAAAATACACACTTAGTAAAGAAAAGAAAAAAGAAAAATCCACTTTTAAGTTTCAAGGTTCTATATCCCTCTTTCCTGACCTCCTCACATCTCCCTTTTTTGTGTTCCTCTTTATTCCGTGAAATTCAGCAAATTCTAGCCCTCTTTCAAACCTCATTTATAATTATATGTTTCCACTTATTATGTCTCTAATTTCCCTTATCTTGGTCCTTTACTCCACCTTATATACTTTGACATAATATTATTCTAGTCATACCCCCCTTCTCTTTTTTAAGATTCTTTTTTTCATAGCTCTTTTAACCATATCCCAAATGCCATGTTACCTTCACATCCCACATCATTTTAACACTCAAACATTTTACAATATTTTTGTAGATAATCCTTGAACTTTTTCCAATCCTCTTCCATCAACTCTTCTCCCTGGTCACGGATTCTGCCGGTCATTTCTGCCATCTCCATATAGTCAATCACTTGCATCTGCCACTCTTCCACGGTGGGTAAATCTTGTGTCTTCCAATATTTAGCGAGAAGTATTCTTGCTGCTGTTGTTGCGTACATAAAAAATGTTCTGTCTTTCTTTGGCACCAATTGGCCAACTATGCCCAAAAGGAAGGCCTCTGGTTTCTTAGGAAAGGTAAATTTAAATACCTTCTTCAGTTCATTATATATCATTTCCCAGTAAGCCTTAACCTTTGGGCACGTCCACCAAAGATGAAAGAATGTTCCCTCAGCTTCTTTACATTTCCAGCACTTGTTGTCAGGCAGGTGATAAATTTTTGCAAGCTTAACTGGGGTCATGTACCACCTGTAAATCATTTTCATAATATTCTCCTTTAAGGCATTACATGCCGTAAACTTCATACTGGTGGTCCACAACTGCTCCCAGTCAGCAAACATAATGTTATGACCTATGTCCTGCGCCCATTTAATCATCGCTGATTTGACCGTTTCATCCTGTGTATTCCATTTTAACAGCAAGTTATACATTCTTGACAATATCTTAGTTTTTGGTTCGAAAAGTTGGCCTTCTCAACTCAGTCCACAAGCAGGAGAATGTAGACAAATTCTAAGAAGAGATTCTCAGATCAGCAGCAGGGAAAGACTAGCTTTTCCCAGCATCAGATGACTTGGGAGAACCAATTGCTGAAAGATGTGGATATTGGGAAATAAGTTGGAAGGTTGCAGGGTACTCTTTTATCTCTTCCCACCCCAGCATAGCTGTCAACGTTTCCCTTTTTTTAAGGGAAATTCCCTTATTCTGAATAGGATACCTCGCAAGAAAAGGGAAAAGTTGACAGCTATGCACCCCAGTCCTCAGCACTTGCCTTTACCTTCAAGATTGTCCCTTCCTAACTTCTAAGCATCTCCTCTCATCATCAACACCTGGGGCAACAAACCATTGGCTCACCAAATGTTTCTAGACCCCAGCTCCCATCAGCACCAGTCAACATGGTCAACTAGCAGGGATGATGGGAGTGAGGAGGACCTCAGTTTCCCAACACTGATCTACATCTCTGAACATCTGTTTGCATTTGGAAAGCTATGAATCTGGCTTAAGTAACCTTAACTCTGTCCCTTGTCCTAATACTTTGCAAAAGTATTTCCCGCCCCCAAGCATCCTGTCTTGTTTTGTTAAGTGATGGCATAGCCAAAGCATTTTGACAGGCAAAGAGCCACCACTTGAAGCAATCATTCACATAATTATAGCCCAGAGTGCCTAATTTGAAAGTACAGAAACCAGCAAGTCAAATTCCAATGTTATTTATTTATCATTGTTTGTCAGCAATTAAACAGTATTTAAAGCTAAGGAAGGTCCACAGGGAATGCCAAGTGAAGCATTTATTTAGATTTGGTAGCATGAAAGGCAGGGAGCCATTATGTGGGACAAGAACAGTTGTACACTTTGCTTCCATTAGCAAAAGGAAAATAGTCTGTGTGGTAAATAGTTTGTGAGGTCTTGATTAAAACACACATATGCACACTCACACAAGTGTAAGCTAGAGATTCATATTTAACCTATCATTAAATATGATGTGAAGGAGTGTTATAAATTAAAGAGAGATTTGTGATAGTGTTGTTGTTGTTTTTAAACAACAACCAAAAAATAGATGTATAATATGTTAGTACAGTATTGGGACAAAACACATGTAATTTTCTCAGCATGCTGTTTTGGAATGCCCACATGCATATACAAATTTGCATCCTAACTCTGGTCACAGTCACACCATACATTTAAAGTAACATGAAACCAATTTAAACAGTCATGGCTTCCACCATTGGCAGACTTGGGGTTTTTAAATTTCAGCAACATCCTGTGGAATGCCAAAATTTGGCACCTCCTTGCCTCTAGCCTTCTGTTGTTCACCATTATTACAGTGTCCCCCGTGGCACCCTCTTGGCTTGGTGTCCAATGTGGGTTACACTCCCCTAAATCTTCCACTGCCTCCCCCAAAGGATTCTGGGAGTTGTAGTGTGTTAAAGGTGCTGAGAGTTGCTAGGAGACCCCCTATGCCCCTCAGATAGCTACAATTCCCAGAGTTTCCTGTTAAAAGAAATTGACTGTTAAACCACTGTTAGGTAGTACAACGTAGTGAGAAGACAAACACTTCCCCCCTTGGTTAAAGAGTGTGAAAAGCAGCTCAGAAAGAATATTTGTTGTTTAGTCGTTTAGTCGTGTCCGACTCTTTGTGACCCCATGGACCAGAGCACGCCAGGCACTTCTGTCTTCCACTGCCTCCCGCAGTTTGGTCAAACTCATGTTCGTAGCTTCAAGAACACTGTCCAACCATCTCGTCCTCTGTCGTCCCCTTCTCCTTGTGCCCTCCATCTTTCCCAACATCAGGGTCTTTTCCAGGGAGTCTTTTCTTCTCATGAGGTGGCCAAAGTATTGGAGCCTCAGCTTCACGATCTGTCCTTCCAGTGAGCACTCAGGGCTGATTTCCTTCAGAATGGATAGGTTTGATCTTGCAGTCCATGGGACTCTCAAGCGTCTCCTCCAGCACCATAATTCAAAAGCATCAATTCTTTGGCGATCAGCCTTCTTTATGGTCCAGCTCGCACTTCCATACATCACTACTGGGAAAACCATGGCTTTAACTATACGGACCTTTGTTGGCAAGGTGATGTCTCTGCTTTTTAAGATGCTGTCTAGGTTTGTCATAGCTTTCCTCCCAAGAAGCAGGCATCTTTTAATTTCATGACTGCTGTCATCATCTGCAGTGATAATGGAGCCCAAGAAAGTAAAATCTCTCACTGCCTCCATTTCTTCCCTTTCTATTTGCCAGGAGGTGAAGAGGGTCAAATCTTCCACATGTGTCCCAAATATGGAATAGGCACTCCAATGTGAGAGGATGCCAGGTTTGTGAGAAAGAGTGATATGATGAGCCCTCTATGACTCAGACCGGGGCAGTTAATTGGTTGGGCCCCCTCAGTAACATGGGATTTGCTTACAGAAAAGTGACTTCCACATAGCTAGGGTGAGGATTAAAGCAGGCATGGAGGACTTCAAGCCTGAGGGCTGGATGTGACTCTCCAGAATTCTCTGGCCTTCTGGTTTTAAACACCCTTACAACCATTAGATACCATTCCAGCCATACCATTAGCCCCTGCTCCAAAGATTCTGTATTAGGGAAGATGAACTGTCCCTCAGGGATCCCACTGTCCCTCAGGAATCCCTCTGTCCCCCTCTCCTCACATTCTGTTCACAGCCACCCCCATCTATGGAAGAAACGGCTGTAGAGAAAATTTGGTTTTATCAGCGCTCAGATAGTTAGAATTTAATTGGAATTAACTTCTAGCAGTTTCTTACAAATGAAGCTAGAACTTGCTCTTTCACCTATAAATCCCCCACATTGGCAGTGCTGTATCTCCTTTTTCACAATCGGAAGTTCTTCTCAGCTCTTATTGAATTATGTGGCATCACTTCACTCTGAGCACTGTAAATAAATGCACCAGTTACAGTAACTCACTCTAAAAGTCTGCCTTCTATTATATATTGCCATCTGGTACATGTCAAAGACTATGTAGTTTTAGTCTTACTATCCAATTACCTGAGCAAAAAGAACTCTGACCAAATTAATTTTCAGCAGAATAATGGCCCTGTCTTTTGCTTCTCATGGCTGAGTTCTTCTTTTTCAACAAAAGAACAAGCCCATCTATAAGACCACGGACAGTGTAATCCGAAGCATGTCTAATCAGGAGTAAGCTGTATTGCGTTCAGTAGAACATATTTCCAGGTAAGTGTGTACAAGATTTCAGACTAAGTCTCACAGAACCAGTATTCTAATACCTTCTTTTTAATTAGTAGTGATCTAAATTGAGAATGTTACTGTTTTTACATGCATCATTTTACATTTTCGATATACATACACACATAATTTTATGTTTATGCCTCCTATTCATAGTTGAAACCATGCTCAAGGTGGGGCGGAAAGGCCTGTGAGGCAGGGAATCTTCCAGGACTCACAGCCAAGATGTGTTATTATATCACATGTGTTCTTAAATGTTATGTAGTTATTTGCAAACTAATATGTATTTCTTCCATTAATATGCATTTATTTCCAAATATTTCTGTATTGTCAGGCTAATAGAAGGAGTGAAGAATATAAAATCATAAATAAAATTACATCACAAAAAATAAAATCACATCAACAAGTCAGATACTTTCAATCATTTGTTTGCGTGTTTGTACACACACAACACTTTATTATGTATGCAATGCCATACATTTATATTCCATCCTTCAATATTATTTCAACTTCCATTAAGTAGTCCACATTTTAGAAACATGTGTGCTTGGGTTTATTTTGCTAGGTGTGTGTGGGAAATTTCCATACATCTCATCTGGGTACTTCCCAGACATGAAGAAAAACACTGGGTAGCTTATTTCATTGAGGACTGAAATAGTTACATCACTTCTATATCCCATAGTTCCATAGCTTGAACAACTTTAGACCAATGGCACATTTTAAAGCAACTTTCCAAAATGTAAGTGGAAACTGAAGCTGAAAAAAATATGTTTTGTCCCTTCTGCCCCTGTTCAGTTCTTGTATGGAGAATTCAAAGTATAGAGAATAAGTATTGGACACAGAATAGGTTTTACACAGTGCTACTCAAATACAGTTCTCTTGGTGGATAACTGACTCACTAGCAGGCGATTAGCAAGATATACAAACATTATTAATGTAGGCTGTCAGTAAGCCTCTCATGTATTAAAGTATGGGGCACATGTGGTACATGATGTATTTTCTTCTATAATTGTTGTTGGGTTTGAAAAAGTATTGCATGCATAATGGTAACACCCAGTGCTATCGGAATATAATATCACACTGTATTAATAGGACACATCTATTCTGTTTCTTGAATAATCCATGCCAGGAAGTAACTATTCTTATGGGATAAAACAGCTATATATATGGTAGGCAGGCAACAAATGGAATCCATTACATAGAAGGCTTTAGACTGAATGTTCTGCAGAATGTTTTGTACAGGATACATGATAGGCAGACTACATCTCTCATGAGCGCACTGGGAATTTTTGAAAGCTGCTTGCATTAATGTGTGAAATGTGGGGCTCAAATAGGCTCTTCCTGTCTACAAAGAAATCTCACCTCTGGAGGGCAAATGTACAGCAATATAAGATGATAACATGCATATTGATGAGATGCATACAGATTAGGAGGTTCAGAAGTAAATGTCTACAGCTAACCTGAAAAACCAAGAACAAATGTTAACAAGTCATTCTGACCAAGATGTACAGAGACAGTCCTCCATCATATTTTAATAGCTAGATATGGGTAATTAATAACAATTAAAAATGTACCGTATTTCAGAGAGTTCTCAAACCCTGGCAGCATTTAGCAGAGTCAAAGTTCTAAAAGACTCTTAAATCTAGGTCATGCAGTTAGAAACAGAATATCTGTCATGATTCCTTTGTTTACTAACTGGCCACATCTATGGATGGGGAGGCACATTTTGGCCTTTGAATGATAGAGCAGATCCACACATAATGCCAAATCAGAGCTAAACAAGCTACGACATACTGAGAATGAAAGTTTGCTGGTGCATGCTGCCAACATTGCACCCATCCTCTTTTTTTGCTATGCTAGGAAGAAACAAACCAGGATATTGACTTAGTATAATGTGCTAACAAGGACTTATGGTTTGCTTCTCACCAAACAAACAATGACAACCAGCCAGAAACAAACCATTATGGGTTCCCACCACTCTCGACTCATTCTAATTATTTGTTTGAAAGCTAGAGCTCTTGTTTCTTCTCTTTCAGTGAGGTTAATAAGAGGAGGGATGGGAGGGTGCAATCTGCACAGTATGCATCAGCTTACTTGCTCATTCCTGGCAAGCCATCGTTTGTTAAACTAAAATTTACCATTACAGGCCATAGTGCTGATACAATGGAACCTCGGTTTTAAAACGTAATCCATTCTGGAAGACCGTTCGACTTCCGAAACATTCAAAAACCGAAGGATGCATTTCCAGAAGCATTTACTTACGGAAAACTCAATACAGAAGTGGCATGCTCGACTTCTGAAAATTGTTCAGAAACCGAAACGTTCGACTTCCAAGATGTACGAAAACCGAGGTTCTACTGTAGCCCTTTGCATGTTCTACACACAAAAAGTACACCAAAAAAGTAATTCCATGTTCAATTATTTTTTAAAAAACATTCGGCAATTTGTAAAGTATCTGTAGGTAGCCTTGGGAGTAGAGTACAATTTTGAATTTAAGCAAAATGTATATGAGCATTTCACTTAAATGCACATCCTGGCCCTACATATTTGCTCTGAAATACCCGCCTACAATGTGTTACGAAAAAGGAGCAATGCAGAAGCAAGCACCAGGTGGCTGGAATGGTAAACAGGATGTGGATGCTATTGGATTGTACCGTGGGAACCAGGGACAGTTTGTAAAGTGCTCTGAGAGCCGGATGTTACCTCAGAGCAGCACATGACCCTGTACTGGAAGTACATGGGTGGAGTTTATTCTCTCTCTGCAGCTGGGAAGCAGAGTGTGCAGACATGTTTCTCTGTACTGCTGAAAGACAGGAATAAAGACATGTAGATACATTTCTGTCTGTCTCATTCCCCCCCCTGGAGATGGGAGGGGGAGGAGTGGTGTGTTCTCCTTCACGTTGAGGAGAATCGCCGAAGAGACCTCCCTTGATCTTGCCGGCAGACGCTGGCAGGGGAGGTCACAAGGATTCAAGCCGGGCACCTGGAGGGTGGCCAAATTCCTAAGAGCTGGAGGCTCTGCTTGCTTGAATTCCGACATCTGGTAGCAGAACGATGGTTATCTGATCTATGAGAATCTGCATGAGAGGTGAGAGGTCGATGAATCGTTGCCATCCTCTGCACCTAAGGAGATAAAGAAAAGCGTCTGCCTGCAGCCAGAAAGCTGAAACAGACAGCTGGACACCGAGAGGAGTGTATTCCAAGGCAACGGAGCCAGAAAAGGTATGCAGCATTTCGGGCAAGAGAGAATGAACGCAGAAAGGCTTATTTTCTGGTTCACAAGAAAGAGCTGCGTTTGAAAAAAAACAAGCTCTGAAAGAGCAGGCTTGCATACCAGGAATTCCTGTGGTTAGATAAGGAGTTCCGTCCTGAGCAGGTTGCTAGGCAACGTCGGCCAGTTACTGAGTGGCCTAAAAAGAGCCTGGGAAATCGAAAGTGTATCTGCGCAGCTGTGCAAGGGTTTTGAAAAAAACAGCCCGAAGGTTTGCCTGCCAGTGAAGCAGTAAACAGAGACTTTTGGAGTTTACTGGCTTGAGAAAGTGAAAGCTGGCTTGAGATTGACTGTAAAGCTGACCCTTGGATTCAGCATGGATGCCAAGAAGGGGGGAGTGCCCCTGAGTGCCGTGGTTCTAGATGAACACAGCCGGCATGCTGCACTGGAAGAAAAGGACAGGGGGAGGGAGGAACGGAGTTCTAATTCCCCCACCGATGAGGCTACTGGAAAGGATGCTGTAGCTTTGAACGCTGTCCAATGTTACAATTGTGGACAGGCTGGGCATCTTCAGCGGAACTGCAAGAAGCCACGTCAGCCTAAAGGAGCGAAGGGCCGCTCAGCAAAGCCTGAGGCGTCAGGCAAAGGTCACACCAAGACTTCGGTGAGACCTGGAAAGGCATTGATGGCGACAGGAACCACGCCAGACGTTGGGAACTCGTTTGTTATTGACGCGGGCTGCACGGTTCATATGTCCCCACACAGAGAACTCTTTTCAACGTTTAAGAAGCAAAGCTTCGCTGTGAAACAGGCCAACGGTCAGGAGCTGGAAGCGGCCGGCGTGGGGACTGTCTATCTTAAGAGTCTGGACTTGACAATAAACAATGTTTACTTGGTTCCTGAATTGAAGTTCAATCTGCTGAGTGTTTCGCAGATTGCGAAGAGAGGACTGAAACTGTCCTACGATGCTGAGAGCTGCGAGATCTACAAAGATGGAGAGTTATTTCTTTCAGCCAGGGAGAAGGATGGACTTTATTTGTTGACTTTTGCACAAAGTGATTACATGGAATGTAATTCATCTGTGTCTAACCTAGTTTCTCTTGCAGGTGTGAGCAAGAAGGTGACCGGAGTCAACAGAGCATTTCAGCGGGTGTATGCTGATGTGATTGGTCCTCTAGAACCATCTAGAGGCAATGCAAGATATTATCTTGTGTGTGTGGATCATTTCTCTAACTATGTCTGGGTTTATGTGCTGAGAAAGCCAAAGGAAGCCTTGGAGAGGTTTCGGGAGTTTTGTGACAAAGTTAAGAGTATGCATGATGTTAACATTGATTGTCTATTCACAGATGAGAAGCAGATTTTTCTTTTACAGGATTTCCAAAGGTTCCTGCAGAAGAAGGGAATAAGACACAAGGTTTCTGTTTCAGCGGAAGCGTGGAACAGGGGTGTCTGTGTACGGGTGAACAGAGAATTGCAAAAGGGGATGGAAGCGCAATTGCTAAGTTCACATCTGCCACACGAGTACTGGGCCGAGTCTCTAATGTCGTTCTGTTATACGAAAATGAGAAAGGTTTCAAAAGAGTTGGGAAGTTCTCCTTTTGAGAAACTGTTCCACAGAAAACCTTCTGTTGCCCATTTCAAGGTTTTTGGGTCTCATGTGAGAACAGAAGCTCCAGGTGGAGTAAAGAATGCCAGAGGCATTTTTGTGGGGTATGAAAAGGGTCTCTACAGAGTAATTTTGTCTGAATCAGGTCAGGTGATTCTCACAAAATTTCTAGAGAGTGCTCCTGAACAGGAGAGAGTGATAGTACACACATTTCCCACTGAGGACGATTCAGATGATAATGATTTCACTGATTACAGCTGTACAGAAAGTGATGACACTGATAGCTCGGAGAGCTCAGTTGTCACAGTCATTGAGAGGAAGTCTCACACAATAGATAGGCCTTCACAACTGAAGGATGAACCACTGTTTACTATTGGAACTGGTTCTCCAAAGAGTCCTGAGACTGGGCCAGTGAGCAGAGAGGATCAGCACCTCATACGTAGGTCTGAGAGAGTTACAAAGGGTCAACCACCCAAGAGGTACTCAAAAGAGTTTGCTAACTTAGCTGTTGCATGTGTTGCTGTTGTAAACAACCGAGGACAGGTTGGAGCTGTGTCTAAGTCAGAGACAAAGACACAACAGAGAGTTGCTAGCCAAGGTAATGCAGATGCACTCATTCCTTGGAAACCAGACAACCAGAGAGGTACACTGGGGAAACCAGTGGCGGGGAGTTCCAAGGGTGGAACTGAAACAACAGGGGAGTGTTATGTGTATAACAACTGTTTGTTTTCTTCTCTGGATCATGCTTTGCTTGCTGCAACACGCATTGATTCTTTTGGGGGAGGATGTTACGAAAAAGGAGCAATGCAGAAGCAAGCACCAGGTGGCTGGAATGGTAAACAGGATGTGGATGCTATTGGATTGTACCGTGGGAACCAGGGACAGTTTGTAAAGTGCTCTGAGAGCCGGATGTTACCTCAGAGCAGCACATGACCCTGTACTGGAAGTACATGGGTGGAGTTTATTCTCTCTCTGCAGCTGGGAAGCAGAGTGTGCAGACATGTTTCTCTGTACTGCTGAAAGACAGGAATAAAGACATGTAGATACATTTCTGTCTGTCTCATTCCCCCCCCCCTGGAGATGGGAGGGGGAGGAGTGGTGTGTTCTCCTTCACGTTGAGGAGAATCGCCGAAGAGACCTCCCTTGATCTTGCCGGCAGACGCTGGCAGGGGAAGTCACAAGGATTCAAGCCGGGCACCTGGAGGGTGGCCAAATTCCTAAGAGCTGGAGGCTCTGCTTGCTTGAATTCCGACAAAGTATCTGTGTAGGTAGCCTTGGGAGTAGAGTACAATTTTGAATTTAAGCAAAATGTATATGAGCATTTCACTTAAATGCACATCCTGGCCCTACATATTTGCTCTGAAATACCCGCCTACAATGCTGGTACAGAATTCTGTCAATGAAAAGTCAGGTTTAGCGATGCCATGTTGAATTCCTAAATACACAGCCATAATGCAGACACTGAATTTTCAAAGCCAACCCCTGCTTCTCTGCTGAAAAGTCATATCAGGGAGGTGCAATCAGCAGTGGACAAATGATTGGCAGGAGGGTGTTTAATTCCCCCTCCCCTCCTTTCAGCCTGCATGGTTTGGGCTATATGTCTTGGGATAGACTGCTGTGCAGTAGTGCCCAATAAAATTCCCTTTGGGAAGACTTGATGGATATAAACATGTCAGAAAATGCCAGAAGCCAGATCCAGAAATGGTATAAATATGTATAGCCAATGAACACAAGGGCTGCCTCTTTCCCATTGTGAAGTTACTCTTTTTTTAAAAAAAGGCTATTTAAAAGCACACAGTGATTATGATTTTAAAATGTTTGTGTTAGTCAGATATTCCTTTTGTGCCCATTGCTCTCCGTCAATTGCTCCATAGACTAGATGAAACTGCAATTTTGTAATGGGTGAATTGATTTCTGGGTTAATAAAGCATTGTGGAATCAATTGGTCTGGAATGTCTTACATAAATATGAGAGAAAATCTGATTACACTGAAATAGTTGGCAAATGTCCTGTGATAATTTTAAGGTGAATACAGTATTTGGTTCTTTTCGACAGTTTAGTAAACAGCCTAGGTACTCAGTTATGTTAAAGCCTTTAAAAATAACAAGCTCATTATCCCTAGATATTATAGGAGATCACAAGCAAGCTGCACAGGAACAGTAAAAACCCTTCAATTCAGGAGAGAGACCTGTGTGCCTAGTGATTGCTGGATCAGGATTTTGAAGCACAGATCAAAGTGCACTTCAGAATGTGCATCCAAGTGAATTGCTTTCAATGGGATACAAAAATTATTTTCAGCAATGCGATTTTGTGCTACATAGCAATGCTTCTTCTTCTTGGGGACTATCTAAAAATCCTGGGTTTTATGGACAGCTTGAGTGACACAAGGAACTGGAGAAATATGATGACCACTAGGTGGAGTTCTGCATGAGCTGGCTGTTACACAAGAGCTACTCACCATGTGGATGCTTCCAGAGTAGGCTATCACTGCACAATAATCTCCAATAAAAGTATCTCCCCACCAAACTCAATGGGACAGTGTTCTGCTTCTTGAGCATGCAGTGAGACAACTATTATTTTCTGCATCATTATTTTCTGAAGTCATTCATGTCAGGACAGAGTTATAGGCAGCAGTGGAGAAAGCCATGGAACAGAATTGTGCCAGGGAATCACTGCTTAGGAACCAAGCAAGGAATTGGAGCTGAAGAATGTCAGAGCCAGAGCCATTGTTGGTCTGGCAAAGTCCCAGCCCAAACAGGAAGCTTTTACAGTCCCTCCTATTTAGGAGGGTGCAATAGCCAACCTGGGTGGGTGGGATCAATCCAGAGACTCAGAATACTTTACTACCAAAGAAGATGCTCTAATATGTAGCTAGAGTTGGAAGGTCTCTCAAGGGCTACCGAGTCCACTGTCTTTCTGATGCAGAATATTTGCTGCTCCAGTATCCCTGATGGGTGGCAAGTCAACCTTTGATTAAAAACTTCTAATGAAGAGCTTCTACCATCTGTGGCAGTCTGGTCCACTGCTGAACAGCCTGTGCCATCATGAAGTTCTTCCTTATGTTTAATTAAAATTCCTTTTCTTGCAATTTGAATCTTGATTCAGGTCCTACCATATTGATTCAGGTCCTACCATCTAGGCACATTCCAGTTTTTATTGATAGCCTTCTTAAACTATAATGCCCAGAATTAGTGGTTCACCATCTACTCCCGATAGGTTCTGGCAGTTCACACCACACTGGGCAGTTGAATACAGACAATGGTTCCCAGTTTAAGCCTTGCGGCTTCTGACAATTTAATTACACCCAGCCATTGGTCATATTAGCTGGAGTTGATGGGAGTTGTAATGCAAAACATTTGGAGGGAAGCAGGATGGTCACCTCTGGGCTAGGGAATTGTGTATACACACCCTCCATTCAGCTATGCTTCTTTCTATTCTTCAGCACAGATTCCTCTACATGCTAGCAATAATGGATTTCCATCGTATCCTTCCCTGTTATTAACATGGTGCTCTGTGTGTCTGTCTGAGCAATGAACACCTCAGTGGCTTCCTATCACAAACACAATAGATGCCTTCAGTGTAATACTCCAAATACTTGCTTCCTGTCATTTAAAAATAACAGCTGCCTTTCAAGCTTGCTCCAAGAGCTCTGAAAGGTCACAGGGTGGTATTCTGCAATGTCTGGAATGAAATCTGCTGGTCTTCTAAATCTGCCATGCTCCTTCAAAACTTTCCTCCCCAACCCCCATCCCACCCTGGCTTCTTTTCTTTATGGATTTTTCTTGAGTTTTACTAGTTAAAATATATTTCTTAGCTATTTATATAGCACAACCATTGCACACCTATATTTGATGTAACATCAGTGCAAACAAGAAAAACATCATTAGCAAAAACTGAAGTGAAAAAGACTATTAAAAAACACACACACAATCAAGCAGTCACAGTCCCATCCACAAATCTTGTACCGAGAGAGCAAAGTTTAATCTCTATCAAGAGAATTTCATTAAGCATAAAAACACACAATCAAATCTAATTAGAGCATAACCAATTATTCAGTTTTTATCTGGTCTTACTGGGCCTGGTTGCGCACTGAACATCTGTAGCACAAAATGGAAAACTGGCACATGCAATTTCATTGTTTAAAGGCTGACAACTCCATGGAAAATAGAGATGAATAAAATCTCAAGTTGGGGAAGTGGCCAATATGTGACAGGCTAGCTCTCATTTATTCTGAAATCTTCCAGCATTTTGCATCCGTTCTTGAGGAGAACACTCAGTTATGAGCAATCTCTGTGGCCTTTCCTCCACCCCCAAGTTTGCAGAACCAGAAAACAATATTTAATATGCTTGCTCTGCCAAGCTTTCCATATGTGTAGCTATTTGATATGCAAATACGATGCCCATTATCAAGGGTCTGTGGAAGTCTATTGCTGCCTGTTAAAGAACCACAACAGTACAAAGGAACTCAGTGGTGAGCCAAAAAAAGCTGAATTGGGCAGAAAACAGCAATTCATGCCAATCACCTCTAATAACAAATCTGTGTCAAAATAACAGCACCTGCTACTATATCTTCCATTTAGGTGGACCTTTCATGATTGAAGAGTTGAATGTCTATATTGTTTGGGTTTTCTTTTTTTCCTTTTGCTTGGGCTGAATCAAAAGAACCCCTGAACATATTTGGCAGAATCAAAAAGCATCTACTTTTGATATTTTCTAAAGAATTGCTTCAGCGATGTTTTAATCTGTTTAGGAAGCATTAGCCTCACTTGGCATCAACTTCGTTCTGCCCCCTCCCTGAGGTGTCATCTAGTCAAAGCTGATTGGCTATCCAGAGTTGTGTTCAGTGGGAGGGACTCTGAGTGATCAAGGTAAGGGGAGAGGAAGATTAGCTGCTGGTCTGGAATGGGGAGTGGAGACAGAAGAACTGTTGGAAGGGCAACAGCAGAGATCATTCCATGTGTAATGGAAGGGTTAATTCTGTTGGTATTACAGTCAGCTAGCTAAGAGCAGGGCAGATGGAGGTGTTGTTTAACAACCAGACCGAGTGGCATGAAGGACAGATTGTTAAGCAACTCTGGGATCTGAAATCTGGCACCAGAGATAACCACAAAGGAACTTGTCTCTGCTTATTTCATGTATGCACCACACCCAAATGTGCCAGTGTGGTGTAGTGGTTAGAGACCAGGGTTTGAATCCCTACTCAGCCATGAGACTCATTGGGTGACCTTGGGCCTCAGCCTAACTTACTTCACAGGGTTGCTGTGAGGAAAAAGAGGGGATGGGAGAACCATATATACCACTTTGAGCTCCTTGGAGGAAAAGGCGGTAGATTAATGTAATAAATAAAATAGGGCTCATCTTCTTCCATGGACTTTGGACCCAATTGCTGCTTTTTATCCTCTTTAAGCACCCAGGACTTGGGACTGGTCCTGAGCCTTCCCCCCTTGCATTTTCATTTTGGTCTTGGTGAAAATAAAAAAAAACCATTCTCTTCTCAAGTGCGGCACACATAGAAATAGTGGCTCAATTAAAATGCAAATGTATGAGAAACGTGTGGTGGCTGGAGATTAAATAATAGGACGACTGTTACCATAATTCCCTTAGCTATTATAAAGATCAATTGATGAAAGGGTTTTCCTTGCACTGGGAATAATGCAACATGCATCTTCAACCATGTTTATTATCAGGCCTCCTCAGGAATTATTAATATAGCTGCTTACTGCTACAGTTTTGGACAATAAATATTCATAAAAAATTAATTAAAGTCTATATTTTTTTCCTCAAGAATCTGTGTTTATGACACGACACTTGGGAGTTGTTGCCTTGGATTCTGGTGCTCCTGTTCTACAAGTGCGACAGGGATACATTTAGCTATTTTACATGTTGCTTCTTTGGCAATTGCTGAGGAAGTTGTTGACAATTGCAGCATAGATTCATATGACTTTATTTGGTAGCACGTAACAGCAAGGACTGTTGTTATTCATTATGCAGCACAAGATTCCCAAACATTTAACTTTCTTAGAATGGAAAAATATTCCACAAGATCATTTTTTCTTCCCCCTGCTCTCATCTTGCAATTTGTATCTTGCAAATACAAGATGGTTCCATCTTTATTCTCTAATGCATGTAGCAGGGGACCTGCACGGTTAAGCTATGTAGGTTTTCAAAATTTCCTTGATGTGCTCAGTAGGAAGCAATAACTGCCTTCTTGCGTCTCTTAATTCAGCCTTAATTCAAAGCAGTCCATGGCTTTGCTTACCTTTTTGAATGTCATTAATGATTGCCCTTCGGTTAAAGCCAAGACCTTTGTGGTAGCAGCAGTCACAGTAAGAAGGCATGCCTATAGACACTAAGGGAGGCATCCCCAACCTTTTGCCCTCCAGATGTTTTGGCCTACAACTCCCATGATCCCTAGCTAACAGGACCAGTGGTCAGGGATGATGAGAATTGTAGTCCAAAACATCTGGAGGGCAAAAGGTTGGGGGTGCCTGCACTAAGGAATAAGTCCCAGGGACCTACTTTCAAGTAAGAGGCATAGGGTGCATACACTTGATAAGAATTTGGAATATACCGGGGTGATTCTGCAGTGACTTATTTCCTTGTATCTGGTGATGCTGAATATGCTAATAAGAACATAGGATAAGCCCTACTGCATCAAACCAAAAGTCCATATCCTCATTTCTCATAGTGGGCAGCCAAGCCTTATGAGGAATGGTTGAGGGAGATGGGTATGTTTAGCTTGGTTAAGAGGAGACAGAGAGGATATATGATAGCCATCTTCAAATATCTATGCTTTAGTTGAGATTCCTGTGTTGCAGGATGTCCCTCAGAGTACCTTCCAACTCTATGATTCTAAGTCCTTCTAGGAATCTCACAAACAGTGCATTAAGGCAATAGCCCTCCTCCACTGCCACCTCCAGTAATTAGTTTTCTATGGCATAAACCCTATGTAGTTTAGGTCCCCATATCTGAAACTACATCGCTCCCATAACCAACCTGAGGTTATCTTCAGAGGCTCTCCTCCAGGCTGCCACACCAGGGGCTGGTAAGGGACAAGGACAAAGCCTTCTTAGTCACTGGCACCCAGTTCGCTTAATTCTCACCCAATGAAGGACCTCCTGGTATAGGTATTGTTATCTTTTCTGCAATGAAGCTGCACAATGGATAAATACTGCCTGCATTTTTGGACTTTCCTTCATGGCATGGCTGTGGAGGCTATCATGTTGAGAACCTGTGCATAAACATTCACTGCAATGCCATTGATTGCTTTAGTTATCCTTTTCTGCACCTTTTCCTTTGTACCATATTATTGTCCTCAGTAGTTGCATATTGTCATCAAACCAACCTTAAGAGTGGTATGAGAGAGAGAGATGGCAGGGGAGAGAATATAACACCATAGAAGACACTTGGTGGTATTCATTCAGAAGTTGAAAATGTGAAAAACACTACAGTACAAACTAGATCTCTAGATATTACCAATACTGAAAGGAACAGTTGAAGTGAGAGTTTCCATCTGCAGGGAATCTTGAACTAGGGTATTTCAGCTGTAAAAAAAAGAAAAGAAAAGAAAATTGCCACAGGGACAATTGCTGCTTAAGCAAATATTTAGGACTGGAAGGCTAATGTTGTGGTTTGGAATACAATTCGATTAACTACTGGCCTATCAATGCGTAGAATGATATCCAGCTAAATCATATTCAGAAATGCACCACTAAAACCAATTAATTTATGTCCATTCATTTCAATGAGTCTACTCTGAGTATGATTGTAATTGGGTATTGCCCATGAGAAATTGACATGTAAAGAAACAGAATCTAATCTAAGCTTCATTCTCAGTTGCTGATAGAATCAAATAAATAGAACACAACAGAAAGTAACAGCTCAGTGGCAAACAAATTCATTATCTTGAAAGAGCAGCCATGTTACAGAAGGATTAAACCATTTAAGTAGCCAAATGAAAAACAAATACAATTATGATTAACTTGGATCATTCCCCAACACTGAGTTCCCCTGAGTGTTTCGTAAATGGTTTTTTTGCAATCTGAATATCTTAGCTGCATTAATTTTGTCTTGTCTACCTTTATTATTTCAGTTGCTTGCTGTTCTCAGTTTGATTCTGTTTGCATTGTTTCATCTCTGTCAACAGATTGCTATTTCATTTGGCTAGTTTGCATGTATTGAACGTTTGTCCTTCAGATTAAGCCCCAGCACAACTTGTGCTCTGTAAAGCGTCTCTCAGATGCCTATGGCATGGAAGTGATACTTATCATATAAATGGGTCTCTCTAGTTCTTTAGGATTCCTTTGTTGAAGGGGGAAAGCCAAATCTGGATGAAAGCATGCAGGGTAACCTTTTTCTTAACTTGTTGCAAAGAGCATAGAACCACAGAACTGTTATGGGTCACATGCCCATTTATTTATTTCTACATTTGCACCTAAGAATGCTCTGATAAAAAGGCTCATTGTTGAGAGAAAGCCTCTTCCAACTCTTGCCTTTTCGCTATATTGTAAGTCTGTTAATAATCAAATTGCAATCTGCTTCAGGTATTCCTTATCTGTGTAGCATAATCACATAAGGGATGAGTTCCACATCCCCTCATTTTTTGTCTAGTCATTGCCCACAATCATGTTTGTCCCCATGCCCCCCTCATGTGATTATATTGCATAAATAACAAACATTTGAGAAGGGGTTAGGAATGGAATTTCTTTCCTGCAAATTTTTCCACATCTTGTATGAAATGTGCATTTTTAAATGCTGTAGAACAGGGTTTCCAAAACTTGGGTCTCCAGATTTTTTTGGACTACTATCATCCCTAGCTGGCAGGACCAGTGATCAGGGATGATGTAAATTGTAGTTCAAAAAAAGTTGGAGACCCTAATTTGGGAAGCCCTGCTCTAGAACAAGGGAGACGGCCTTTTCAGTAGTTGGGCCTAGGCCAGGCATCCCCAAACTCAGTCCTCCAGGTGTTTTGGGACTACAATTCCCATCATGCCTGACCACTGGTCCTGTTAGCTAGGGATGATGGGAATTGTAGTCCTAAAACAGCTGGAGGGCCGAGTTTGGGGGTGCCTGGCCTAGGTTGTGGAACTCCCTCCCAAAGAAGGCTCATCTCCCCCACTTTTTTTACTGGTTTTCTGCTGAATAGCAAATACTTTTTCTTTTCAGGTGACCTATGTACTCTGACACATAAGCCTATGACAGAGCATTGCCTCTTCTCCTTTTGTAACCCATTGCTTAAGGTTGGGAGAAGACAGAAGCTTCCACTTACTCATCCAGACTGTTTTAGCCACCAGCAACAAGTGGAATAGTAAATGTCTGTGTATGTACAGCAGATGCTCACTGTCAATAGTGTGCACAAGTTAGCAATTTCACACCTCAGAGAATCCCTGATGACTGACTACTACCGCCCACCATAGCTGCAACCTTCAGAGCAAGGGACTTACTAGTGGAACTGTTTATGACATACAGTATCGTTCATATAAATTACTGTGAACCGTATCATCAACAAAACCAATCACGTAAACTTAAGAACTTGGGAGGAGTTTTAACAATGGTTTTAGTACAGTGGTGTCCAAACTTTTTTCAAAGAGGGCCAGATTTGATGAAGTGAAGGGCCGTGAGGGCCGACCAAAGGGCCAACCTTTTCTTTAGGATTGAAGTTGTTGAAATAAACTGCCACAGGGGCCAGATTACACAGACCAGCGGGCCAGATTAGGCCCACAAAACGGACTTTGGACATGCCTGTTTCAGTGGCATGGACTCAGATTAATCAGACTTCTTCTTTACCATAGCTCAAGGAGATACCACATGATTTGCAAGCGAAAGGTGCATAAAAATAACCCAATCTGGAAGTTACCAGAGCATGGAGTACAGTGGCAAAGTCATTTATGGCCGGAGCTGGAGACAGGTAGTCCTAGCCACTGAGGCCACCTGAGGCTTCAGTGACAGTGTTAAATCTAGGACCATCTTGAAGCTGTGGACCTGCTCTTTCCAGGGGAGTGCAGCACTGTCCAAAACAGGCCATCTCCCCACCATGGGAACTCAGAACACATAACACCTCTGCCTTTTCAGGATTCAACTTTCTTTTATTGGCTACATCCAGCCCATTTCAACCTGCAAGCACCGCCCTAACACCTCAATTGTCTCTGCCAATTCAGATGGAACCGAGAGACAGAGCTGGGTGTTATCTGCATTTTGATGGCAGTTCTCCTGACAAAAACTCCCAGGGGCTTCATATAGATGTTCTTTATAATTTTTAGCAGTGCAGTTAAGTAACACTGACATTTAGGTATTTATCTGAACATAAGCAGGGGTATTCCAAACTAAATCCAATTAATTTCAGTGGGCCTTCCTGCCAGGTAAGTGTTCTCAGAACTGTAGCTTTTATTGCAAATGATCCCGGCTGCTGAATTGTTTGGTGAAATTGATGACAGCAATTAGACCTCCCAATTTGTGCACTCTCACCCCTGTATTCAGTAGATAAGTTTCCAGAAGGAGAAGACAATCAACATTTTCATTAGCTTTATTTAAAACCAAGCCTGATTCCTTTCTTTACTTCTTAACATTATGACAAAGAGTAATAAGAATTTTTGCAGTCTGCAAAGTGTCTGCTTCCTGTAGCTAATTTTATGCTAGATGTCAAAGCCATTTGCAATGCACTTGCTGCTCTAACGGCAAGCTAGTTAGGTTCTTTAACCTTTCTTTAAAAGTAATTTTGCATTTCCCCCTCTAATTACATTTTCAGGCACAACTGTAAATTAAAGTTTGATGGCAAATGTCTTTATATGGGAGTAAATCTTTTGAGTCTTTCAGGAAAGGACACATTTTTAAGCCAATATGGAAGATCAGGATTGCAAAACTATGCTCTGTGCAGTTGGTAACTTTATTGTCATGATATTCTCAGTTCAGCAGCATTATCAGATCCAGGAATACAAATTTTGGAAAGCTGTTGTTATTTCAAGAAAAATATAGGATTATTTTGGGAGGGGGGGAACCATAGAAATTCACTTATTTCTATTGTGATTTATTCAGCAATAGATTGTTCAAATCATCTATGGTTTTTTTCCTTCACGACAAGCTGTCTTTCTTTGATAAAATAATTGTAAACCAAATGTAAAGCTATACAAGTTCAGTCCAATCCTTTCTCCAGCTTCAGTTTCTGTGGTGGGAACAGAGATTTGAACCACAAAGAACAAACAAGTAACAGGGCGATGGGTGGTAGCAGTCTTTCCCAACTTGTTGTCTTTCGCATGTTTTGGACTACAGTTCCCATCATCCTTGACTATTGGCCATACTGACTGGGACTGATGGGTGCTGTAGTCCAGAACCTCTGGAGAGCACCTATTTGGGGAGACTCAGCCTGAGTGATCCAGCTTAGTTCTTCTTCTTTTTCAAAATGTTTTGTAAAGGAGCTGCTCATGAAATATTCATATCCATACTTGTTCTAGTTAATATGAGTTAAATAGGCTCCTGCTATTAAGCCTGCAACTCTCTGAAATAACGAAGAAACATGAGAGAAAGCCGGCCTGTCACGTATTTGCTACCCGGCATACATCAAAGCAGTGCCTATTTTCAAATGACTTCTTTCACATATTCCTCCCTCCTACTGAGTTCAAGATACATATCTTTTCCACCTTCTCAATGGAATCTCATATCTTAATTACAACCTGGTGGGAAAGTAAATTTCAAGAGCCTACTCCTGATTTGTCGACTTCAGCTACATGACTACTTATATCTGGATTAGCTGAATGTGGCTGCCTTTCATCCACCTGTTTGAGAAAGTAATTTTAAGAATGGGCCCAAATCTGATACTGTGGGCTTTCAAACATAGCCCTTTTACTGCCCAAGGGACTAACAGGTTGCCAGGCTATGGGGTCAGTTGAGAATACAATTGATGACTGAAAGGGGGAGCTGTCCAGGGTCCTGAGAGTCTTGTACATAATCAGGTTCCAAGGAAGTTATTTAAGTCTATGAGTAATTGCTCCTGAAAATGATTTTTGGACTGCAGTAATTAAGTTTTACAGCTTGTCCTATTGTATAAATTTCAGAGTAAGTAATTTAATTTGAATTACAAATTTTGGTCTGCTGCTAAAGTAGAAAAGGGTACTCCAAATCTATAGCAGCCTCAGAATAATTCCAGTTTAGCTGTTTTCACATTCTCACAGATTTAGGTAAATAAGTAATTCAGGGAGTGGTAGATGTAAAAGATTCTAGGGAGTTTAGCATAAGTGGTATAACACGGGGGGGGGGGGAGATTCACATCTCTGGTTTAGCAGTTATAGGTGGAGTTACTAACATAAAAGACCAGCAGTCCTCAATAGTCTTGACATACTTAATGCAGCATCTTGTCTGCATTAAGTTAAGGGTTAAATGTTCTTAATAACTGTGGGAATGTTCAGGGAGGCAGGAGAGGATATATTGTTAAATTATATCCTTCCCAACTTGTGTTAACAAGTTCTACAATTTAGCAGAGTAGCATTCCCCTTTTAAACTTACACAGTGGATAGGTTTGCCAGGCCTGCTTAAGCTTCTAAAATAAGTTTCCTGGTAATTCCTTTTATTCCCTCTTTAAAAAGAATAGACACAACAGAGTCTTGTATAAAAATATAAAATAGTTTACTCACTCATTCTGTTCACAGATGGATCCCAGAAGGCAGACTAAAATTACAAAATATATACACCAGGAATGTATCCCAGAGGGAGATAGTTCCTTTGTCCTCTCTTGGAAGCCAAGAAAGCATCTCAGGCTGATGCTTCTTCGATGAAAGCAAAATGGAGAAGAGAGAGATGTGGTGGCCAGCCCTGTGCTTTTGTTACCTGTACAGGTAAAGTCACGCCCACCTCTGGTCACATGTAGAGGAAGTTTGTCACAGCCCAGGAGGAAACAGGAAGTTTATCTACTGGCTGGACAAACATCCCTCTTCATGTCTAAACATGTCCACTCTAGGAATGTTGTATTTGACTGCTCTGTGTTTCACACCCCACAATAACTAATAACCATGGTAAGTAATAGCTAACAACCATTGGTAAACATTAGAAAGAACTTTTTGGTGGTAAGAGCTGTTCAACATTGGAAGCTTCACTGGAGGTTTTAAAACAGAGGATGGATGGCCCTCTGTTAGGGATTCCTTAACTATAATTCCTAGATCGCAGGGGGTCGGGCTAGACGACCCTTGGGGCAGCTTCCAACTTTACAATTATTTGATTCTAAGGATGTACTATCCTTAAGGATGTTCCTGGGGGGAAGTCAATATTCAGTGCCAGCTTTTGGAGGTCCCTTGCTCAAAATACTGCCAGTGGATTCCATCCTTGAGTGGCCTGTCTCCTCTTCTGTCCGTGTTGCCCATTCATTTACTCTTTCGCTTTAGGCTCAGTCTGTGCAACCATACACAGGAAGGGTGCATGGGAACAACAGGTGTTGCTCAATCTGCTCACTGCTTGCAGGTTCAGACAAAACAGGTAGACAGGCAATATTAGCAAAGACGAGGGGCAGCATAGACAGATGGCTGGGGAGGTTGTCAGTGAGCCCCTCCTCTTCCAGTTTATAAACTCTGAACTCTATTTCTTCCTCCTCCATAAGTTCCTTATTATTGTATAGTTTCTGCTTTGCATAATTCTGCTGCATATATTATATCCCAAGGGTGGAGAACCTTCATTCCTTGGGCCAAATTTGGTTCACTCGCCTCCCCATTTGCCCCCTCCCCATGCCATTTTGGTCAAACAACACCCACCTGCCCTTCATCCAATATCATATATGATGTTCCTACTGTTGGGATTTCAGCTCCCACCAGCTGCGAGCAGGCAGCTACATTGTTGACATCATGTGAGCGTGAGACAGGAAGTTCTCATTGTAACCGGGGAGTTACTGTGAGTTGCTTTTGCTTCTGAGTCGAAGCTTGAGTCGAGTCGGAGACTCTTGTGTTATGCTGCTCAGGAGAGCAGTCATGATTGTACAGTCTTAATAAAGTAGCTGAGTAGACTACGGACTGTCTCTTTCTTCTGCGATAGATTGGCAGAAGAATGCGAGTGTGCTCCTCTCAGGAGGGAGGGGTCGCTTATCACCGGTCTCTCTGGACTGAGGGAGAATTCCAGCCAGAGAGTGACCACCGGAGAGAAGCCCCGGTGTCTTGGGAAGTTGGCACCTTCCCCGGGGGCGTTTTTCCAACACCTACATCTGATAAAGTGGCTTTGACTCTCAAAAGGTTAAGTCAAAGTCTGTAAGGACCCATATGATTGTTTACTGTCATCTTTGCAGTTCCATACTGCACTTAAACATTTTTTAAAGACTCCAGGACATGGCAAAAATCTAACGTAGTGATCTGCTGTGGGTGTGGAGGCCCTAATACTAATATGGAAGTTTTCTGTGCACAAGTCCTCCCCTATTCACGTCTCATGATGGAGGCAATCTCCTCCCTACTTGAAATGTGTGTGGAATACTACGTGTGCCTCAACTTGGCATGCTTAGTACAGTGTATATGAGGCCCTGTTTTAAAGCAACTGAAATAGTTGTTACTATGGCAGAATGCTGCAAAGCTGGATCCAGTGTCCTGGTGTGATTTGCTGCTGTGGGCATAATTTTAGCTTCTTGACTGTCAGATGTCTCTCCAAATGCAAGACAGAAATCCAAATTGTGTGCAAATGTATAATTTGACTATATGAGTGAGGACTTACTTGCCATCTTATTGATTATCTAGCGTTGCTCTATTTTGAATGCTTTAATTCTAGCTCTTAAATAGTCCCCTGGTGTATTCATTTCTTCTGTCTGTTCTAGCTTGTGACTTGCTGGCAGATGAATTTAATTGGAGCCTTCTATTTTCTTAAGTGCTCCAAAGACAGGAATTTTGTCAAAATAAAGCTATGGAGGGTCCAAGAGAGCAGGAACAAAGAGTGGGGATAGAACATTAGTTTTCTTGCTAAATAGTCTGGGAAATTTTAGCAGTGCTATATCAGGGCTGCAGCAAAAATTGATCAGGAAAGCCCTTTAAAACAGAATTTGACAGGGGCAGCCAATCAGGTTCCCCACCAGATGCTGTTGGACTACAACTCCAACTAGTCTCAGTCAGCATGCCCAATGGCTGGGAATGATGGAAGCTGTAGTCCCGTAACAGATACAGGTCTCTCAATCTAGATGATGGAAATGAAGCACTTTCTGAACTGTGAACATTCACAGTTTCCTGTAAAATACCATGATATGATGGAGTAAGTTTCAGAATTTTTGAAATTTATGAAGACTAGAGATACCATATTAATGATTAATAAGATTTATTTTAAGAACATTTCTCAGTTATTCCTTCTATGTTTCTACCACTTGTGTGATTCACCTTAACAAGTTATCCCCAGGCCCTTTTTGTTGTGGGATGAGTTTAGACAATAAGAGCAGATAAGCCAAGGTGGCCCATATAGATGGCTATTAGGCTTTGCTGTTATATGTCTGATTATCCAACTTGGTTATGGACTCCAGCAATTTCACGATTCTTGACTTCATTTTTTATTTCTTTAAAGTGGGAAAAAATAGTAACATGCTTCGCCTTGCTATGTTGTGAAAATGAATCAGGCTCCGTATGCCCTATACATTTAAAGCAATATCATCCCACTTCAAGCAGCTATGGCTTCTTGCAAAGAATCCTGGGATGTGCAGTTTGTTAAGGGTGCTGGGAGTTGTTATGAGATCCCTATTCCCCTCACAAAACTACAATTCCCAGAGTTCCATAGGAAGAGGGATTGCCTATTAGATCACTCTGAGAATCGTAACTCTTGTGGGGGGGCAGGGGTCTCCTAACAACACTCAATACTTTTAACAAACTACAGTTCCCATATTCTTTGGGAGAAACCATGGTTGTTTAAAGTTGTGTGAATGTATAAATGTACAGTACAGATGGGGCCTTAGATCAATATAATAAATCACTTTCTATATTAAAATTTCTATATCACTCATTCATAATGAAAACACAGTCATGCTTTTCATACATATTATGTCCCGATCATTACAATGAGCACTTTTGTCTCATCCTCACTCCACCCAATCACTGATAAGACTGATTTTTTTTCATTGTTCCTTACAGTTCCTTGCCTTCTGAAGAAAATCTCTCTCATTTCTTCCTTGTTTGGGGGGGGGGGGAGGGTAATGTTCCTTGATTCTCTCGCCCTTGGATTCTTTTATGCTACTTTGGGCACAATAATAATCATGCTAGCTACATTTATAATACAGCCTAGCATTTTGTAGGCTTGCCAGCAATGTCATGGCTACCATGGTATTCTATGAACACTAGAGCATACAAAGGTAAATGGGAATTGCAATGTGAATCACACTTAGCACTGCAGAATGAAGCTTGACAGGAAAACTACATCTGACCCCACTATATTATTACAGGGTCCTCCCTCTCCCCCTCCTGGTAAACAAAAGTGACCCACCTGCTAGGAAGCTAGCATAGCAGCTCCACCTCACCCAGCAAGCCACTTCTGAATGCAATAATTTCACATGGCTGCAATAACCAGCAATATACTTGACCGACAGACAAATTTGAGTATGCCTCTATGCTACTTTCAGATCCACAACATTTACAAGGCAGTTTCTCCTTTTTAAAAAAAGCGTTATGTCTTCATATATCACTTTCCCCTCCTGAACATGGATATTCATTTTCAGTTGCTTTGTTGATAACCAGTAATTTCCTCAAGATGCTCCCTTTCTCTCATTTGTGGATTACTAATTGCTGGTGCATCTGGTCCCTTCAAAAGGAGCCCGTCTTGCCTTTGGGCTCCTCCTTTGTCTTTTCTGGGATATTTCATACGTTACTTTCAAAAAAATCCATTTAGGGAGATATTTGATGGACGGCATAAATGTTTTATCTGCCATAAGCCTTGCATGCAGTGGCTTCCAACAGGTCTAATTGCAGTGGGCAAATGACACTAATGTATCTCACCTTTCAAATGAGACAATCTATGCCTGTTTCCTCCCCATCACCAGAGATTATTTCAGATTTGGAAACACAGAGCATATCAAGCTGTCCTTACCCACACTTTGTGGTGCTGTCAAGGCAGGACTGTGAGGCAGAAGCCCAAGATCCCACTCAGCAAAACTAGCAAGAGAGCTTAAAAATGTGGGCTAGCTTAAAACATTTTGAAGTGAATCTAGCGCACACGACTGCCTAAAGATTCTCCCTCGCACGCACATCCCAATTAAGTATAGAGTCTAAAATTATGTAACTGCTCCACTGTGCACACACTTACTTGTCACTGATAACTTTGCTACTTTGCACTCACCCTAAAAGCTTGGGGGCTGCCCTAAAATATACATTTCTCAGACTGTAAAGGGCTATTTCAGAAAGTAGCATGCAGATAGTCAACGGGAAAATGTAATTAGCCCAATTTAAAAACTGGAACTGCTAATCACATTAAAACCATCTGGGTAAAAAAAAATTAAAAATTAAATCACAGATTATTTTGATTTAACAAGAAAGCAGTGATGAATGGAGGGCGCCGAAGAAAAGAAAATGCCTGTTCCAATTTTAGAATACTGACATCAATGTCTTCCAGAGTCATCCCACACAATCTGTCAGCTGGCAGAGTCATACATTGGAGGATCAGAGTTGCGTAAGGTCACAGTTCTGCCTCCAGCCATTCTGCGTGCACACATCCCTCTGAGACAAACACTGTAAGCAGCTCTTTGCGCAAGGGGCAAGGCAGCCAATCAATCATCTGAACCAATTCTATCCGTGTCAGCATGTAATGGGGGTTTCCCTCTTCCTCTAGAGAGGTAGAGCCATGTTAGCCTTCTGAAGCCAAATCAACAAAGTCTTGCAGCACCTTAAAAAACTTAACACTTATTACAGCATAAGCTTCAACGGGCTAAAGCAGTAGTGGCTGGTATGGTGGAACATCACTGCTCACCTGACCTCTAGTTGGATGCACCTCTGCATTATCCTTGACTGGGAAGTATATAAGCATGTTCATGAAGATGGGGAAAGCCGTGGTGACCAGCAGGAGTGCCAGCTTGGCCCTGTGACCATGGGTGCCTGGGGCCAAGGGTGCTATGAAGCGTGCCTGGCCCTGGCGCCGGAATTTGTGGGTGCCCGGCCCCTTCATGGGGAATTTTGTGAGTGCTCAGGCACCCAGGTTCCCAGGAAGCTGGCACCTATGGTGACCAGTGAAGTCAGATGGTAATAAAATGCAAAAACAGTGCTATGTGACAATACAGTGAAATGGCCTTTCACAACAGCAGTAGTATGGGATAACCCTATCATCCTAGCATTGTTACGTAGATAGACATCAGTAGCGTGGCAGGAAGCCACTGTCCCCCCTCATGCCTAGGATGGAAACAAATCTCCTGGTATGTTTTTATTTAGTGTTTTCACACTGGAGTCTCTCCCTCTTGTAATTCTTCCACAGTACTTTCTGGAGTTTGTTTTCTGTGAGGAATTTCAGTAGTCAGAGTGGAGAACACCTTTACAAAAGCAATGGTTTAAATCAGGGGTCAGCAAACTTTTTCAGCAGGGGGCCAGTCCACTGTCCCTCAGACCTTGTGGGGGTCAGGCTATATTTGGGGGGGGGGATGAAGAAATTCCTATGCCTCACAAATAACCCAGAGATGCATTTTAAATAAAAGCACACATTCTACTCATGTAAAAACACACTGATTCCTGGACAGTCTGCGGGCCAGATTTAGAAGGCGATTGTGCCAGATCTGGCCCCCGGGCCTTAGTTTGCCTACCCATAGTTTAAAAGGCTTTGGATGAAATCTGTTCAGTGGTGCACTTAGGTAATTAGACTTAATAGCCTTATGTCCCTCCCTCAGCATTTAAATGGCAATGTGCATTATGCTATTTACTTCAAAGTGTAGTACGTCAACCCTGCTCCGTCTAGGGGGTCCCAGCTCATCCTTGACAACATCTGCCCCAAAGTCCTGCCCTGAGATAAGTGTCCATTAACACCTCCCCATTTAACACCATTGCTTTATTGCTGCTTCTGCTCTGGTTTTCTTATTTAGGGTGATTTACTGTGTTTTATTTGTTTACTTTGCATTGTTGCTATGCCGGCCTTGTGGATCTTGATGGATGGAAAGATGGCACCGAAATATTTTTAAACCCACCTGCCTCCTATACTGCCACTTTCACATTACCAATTGAAAGAAATGAGAGTTGTACATGAGCTTTCATTTTATTTCAAGTCACAGAAGGTTGATGGCAGATTGGGCCCTAGGCTTAGCACAGTCTCAGGCTCCAGTCTATACACACTCATCTGAGAGTAAGTCTCAGTGAACTCAGTGGTGCTTACTTCTGAGTAGACACATAGAAGACTGTGCTGCAAGTGATTTAAACGTGCTTCTTTAATGGGGGAATAGAAAGGGTATGTTTTGAGTGGTGTACAAAAGAGGAGGCAGAGGAAAATGCTCCCTAATAATGTGCCACACACCTGAAAGCTTCTTTCAGAAAGAAGGCTGTTTAGCATAACTAAGGCACTTTGGAGTGAAGTGGCAGTCACACAGTTCATCTAAAAGGCTGCTATAAAACAGGAACCAAAGGTGTAATCCAAGGCTTCTACAGCCTTAAAAGAAGAAAAGTGCAAATGTTTTCTGTCCATTTTTTAAAAGTCATTGTTATTATGCAAACTTTCAAGAATTGGCCCATTTGCCAATATTCAACCTCTGTACCAAGTAAATCCTTCAGTGAAAAAGCATCACCATAGCAAAGAGAGGCTGAATGGTGTAGGTAGAAATCCCCATTCAGCTTTGAAGTTTATGAGGAGACTGTGGCAGTCATTGACCTGGTTTCCACATCATGGTAAACTGAACGATAGCTACAGATCATGGTTAAGGAGGTGAGATGGCATGTTGAAGCATGGTTTAAACCTCTTTTTTGTTGGCCTATCTTGGGAGTGACATTGGAAGAGTGTACCTTCAAGGGTGAAGTCAAACCACTGGAGAGTTACAGCAGCTGCTGTGGCTGTAGAGCCATGCAGTGGAAGAGCAAAGAGGGAGAGAGCTCCTCCTCAGAACCAGTGGATTTGAGCATTCAAGCTAAGCCATGGTTTGGCTTAGTATTATGTGCTAACACAGCCATAGACCCTCAGCTGAATTTTCCTCACAGGGTTACAGGAAAGATACAGTAGGGAGGGAAGAACCAAGCACACCATCCTGAGGTCCTATGGGAAAGTTGGAACATCAATGTAATAATAAATTAATTAATAAAATTGGACATTTGGCTTCTTCAAAACCAATAACAGGATTTATATACCACTTATGTGCCATTTATATACAACTTAAATCATCAAAACCTCTAAGCAGTTTACATAAAATGCATTATGTATAGATTAAAAATGCTGGGAAAAAATCAAATGTTAAAAACACACAGACTTCAAATTTTCCAAAACATAAATGAGTTAAAACATGTAGTTACATATTAAAATAATAATAATAATATGTAGTTACATAATATGTAGTTACATATTAAAATACCTGTGAACTTCAAGGCTGTATCTAAAATAAGTTCTGAAACAATGCCTGTTCCATTTTTAATAAATATCTGTCAGAGTTCAAAAAGCAATCTATCCCTAAACAGTAACACCAAAAAATGCTAGCAATATGAAAGCTCACAGCCACCAACTCTTTTCCTCAGTGTCCAGGTACTAAAGGTAGCACTCTCAACAATTTGGGTTAGTGGAAAGAATATTAAGGTGTGGAGAAGTGCCAAACATCAATCCCACTTTCATTGAAACTTTCCAATCCTCCTGGCATTTTGAGTAACAAAATGTTACTGACGGGTTTAAGTGACCTGGCAGGGCAAGCAGAACCACATTGTGTTGGCCTCATTCAGTCTTCTTTGACAGACCCCAGAGAATTCCCCTCCTGAGCTGCACGAGCATTTGTTTTGTCAGTCATATTCACATATTGATAAAATAAAAACCATTGTATTTGTACCCATCTCTGGAATGAGTACTGTAACAGTTCAAAATAGAAACTTCAAAAATTCTTTAAAAGAATAAAGTCAGGATATAATTGTGTAAATGGTATCATTTATAAACAATAAGCCTGGCTCTGTCAATAATTTTTTTGTCCAAAAAATGATCACAAACTATTCCTCTTGGTAATATTATTAACCAGCATATCTTATTCATTCTTACTAGGTATCCCAAAACATTTACCATGTTTAGGGAAGTTTTTAATGACTGATGTTTTAATGTATTTTTAATCTTTTGTTGGAAGCTGCCCAGAGTAGCTGGGGAGACCCAGCTGGATAGGCGGGGTAGAAATAAATTAGTAGTAGTAGTAATAGTAGTAGTAGTGTTGTCAATATCAGTTATTGAGTCTGTTATCTCTAGATATCCTTCAATTGTGCATCTAGTTAGGCATCATTGATTGGCACCTGGGTTTCAACATCCTTTTTCTTTCATTCCATGCTTTAGGACTAAGAGTAGCAGAAAGTTCCATCTCAGAATCAGGTGGAGAGACTTTCATACTTAGGTTCTGAGGCCTGCCTGGGATCAGCCTGATGCAGTTCTGGCAGCACCTAATCAGGCCTGTTAGGACTCTCCATTTGACCTGCAAGGCTGTACCAGCCAAGCCACACCCACTTTCTCTATAGGTGATCGATGCAGCATTGGATACTCTATAAGTATCAATGCAGCATTGGAGAGCAGTGCATCAGCTCAATGGACGTGTTGCTGCCATGCAGATGCTGCAGTCATATTGACTGGCACTTGGTTAAAGCATTTACAGTCATACCTCTTGTTACATCAGTCTCTGGCTGTGTTTTTTTAGGATACAAACGCAGCAAACCCAGAAGCGAATGCACAGAAGTGATCTATCACGCTGCGTGTGTGTGCAGAGATGGCTCTCTAGTTTAGGACTTTTTGGGGTGTGAATGGCACCCCGGAATGGATCAAGTCCGTAACTAGAGGTACCACTGTAAATGAGACACTTCTGGCCTTCCCCGGTTGATGGTGAAGAACTTGAACTCACAGCTCCAGTTCTGTGAAAAGCTGTAATGCATAATCATATTGGTACGTAAGTCACGGGTTATAGGATTCAGCACATTCATGAGGCTGGATGCATTGCTAATCTCAAAGTAATGCATTGATCCAACAAGCAACACGCCCCCTGCACCTTTCATTTGAAGGGAGGAGAAGAGTTCTGAGATGGGCAAGCAAACAGACATTCCTTTGAGTCAGCTGCCTCTGCAAAGCTCATTTGTCCTGGTGTCTCTCCAATGGAATGCAGCAATGGAAGCAGCAACAGAGCTGGTCCAGCATTAGAATTACTTCCACATTCACAGAGGACAAAGGCTCCTGAGTGATAGGAGGAGGCTTAGGCAGTGGTGGGTCAGGACTGCCTCCACCCAGAGCCCTCTGAATCAGCCCAATTTGGTTCAGGACACGGCTGAATCTGGTGCACAGCCCTACAGCACAGCTGAAAACTGTCAGCTCTCCAGTGTACTAGATGAGAAAGATTCTTCCAACGAATTGTACATATTGGTGACAGGTGCCAAAATAAACTTGTCTAGTGTTGTAGTTTTCAAAAAACTGCAAGTGACTCGAGCACAAAAATAGTCCTTCAAGTCAGCGAAAAGCCAAAAGAAAACAAACAACCCTTGCAGTTTTCTGCCAATGTCCCATTAATTCAAAATTGCTAGGTAGCTCAAGACTAACTTTTGAATGAAATTCTGCATGTGATGGGTAACTCTGCATGCCAAGAAGCATCACAAAATAAATTAACATGGTTAATTATGAAGTCTCCAGTAGGAGAATTAAAAAAGAAATGCTGACAAGCCGTTCAAGGCAGCAGTGCATCCAGATGCTCAGAAATGGCCTTACAGTGGTGCACAGTGCATCTAGAACAGGGTAAATGGTTACAACATTGTCTTAGGACAGGGGTAGGCAACCTAAGGCCCGTGGGCCAGATGCAGCCCAATCGCCTTCTCAATCCGGTCTTGGACAGTCCAGGAATCAGCGTCTTTTTACATTAGTAGGATGTGTACTTTTATTTAAAATGCATCTCTGGGGTATTTGTGGGGCATAGGAATTCGTTCTTTTTTTTTTTTTCAAAATATAGTCCAGCCCACCACATGGTCTGAGGGATGGTGGACTGGCCTACAGCTGAAAAAGGTTGCTGACCCCTGTCTTAAGTTGTGCCCAAGTCCAGCACTCTCAGCATATTTCAACAGTTCCACCCCTTAACTATCCTGAAACAAATCTTTCTGTGTTTCCAGTACATACAGAATGTGTGTTTCTCTCCCATAATCTTAACCCTGGTGTTTTTCACCTTAAAACACACCATGCTGAGACACCCTACAACAGGGGTTGGCAGCACAGTGCCCATGGGCACCAGCGTGCCCACCAGTACCTCCTATGGCACCCACAAAAGTCTCAGTAATTAACCCCTCAAAAATCCACAGTGCATGAGAGACTGTTTACTCTTCTTGCTCAGTTCCTATTTGCGTTGGCTCATGCTCTCCTGACATACCCTCATGGCAGTCATTTTGCATTATGCCACATGCCCAGTGTCAGCCATTTTGTGACTGGTTTCCACAGCACTTTCTCAAAATTCCAAACATGCTTACTGGCCCAGAAAAGTTGATAAGCCCTTTTCTATATCACATCCCCTGGCAAAATGATCAATTCCCAATACACTGTGGTTACCAACTCACTGAGAGATGATTACAAAGTGCCTTTCCCTTCTGCTCCTCAGGGACTCACTGGACCAGTCCTCTAATAGTGGACCAGGACCACCAGTTGCCTTCCATCTTAAATGAGGATGGGACTGGTCAATGAGACCTGATGGGCTGGGAGAGGCAGGATGTGTTAATGTCTCTCAACAGTCTCCACATAAGGTGGGAAAGTACTAAGATATAAGCCTGTTCCTTTGATGTCAGGCCCACAAAAATGTTACACCCATCTTATAAGTTCCCTTTGGTTTCTAAGCATACAGCAGTTATGTTAACCTTCTCATATTTTTTGAAAACTATTCCACCCGGATCATATATAGAATATAATTTCTGTGAATGAACCTGAAATGAATTTTTCATAGAGGAACCACCTTTAGTCTCATCCTTGTCACATCTCTCAGGCTCTAGTTCTATGCCCTGCATATGGATGGGAAGAAATGACTTTGACTGACATTTAATGCAAACCTACCAAATTCATACTGTCCAAACCAAAATGAAAACTACAGCTTTCTTGAGAAATTCTCACTTCTCTGAATTTTGTTATTTATCGCCAACCAAAATAATGGATACAAAAATTTGTGCACAGCAAAATGCATATATTAGTGAAAACAATTCAGTTAGGAAAATTGCGTGCAATAATGTGTATAAGCATTCCATGCAAACATGCATATGTTAGGAGAAATGTGTGTGGGAAAGTGTGCACATTTTCTTGCAGGGTTTAGAAAAATCTGAACACTGATGTGGAAATGGGACAGACTGAAGAAACTTAAATCAACAAATTCATCCACCCCAGTCATGCAGTTGAGGTCAGACAGGGCCACTCCCTATTGAATGTCCAGCCTATTTTGTTTTTGTTTAGTCGTTTAGTCGTGTCCGAGTTTTCGTGGCCCCATGGACCAGAGCATGCCAGGCACTCCTGTCTTCCACTGCCTCCCACAGTTTGGTCAAACTCATGCTGGGAGCTTCGAGAACACTATCCAACCATCTCGTCCTCTGTCGTCCCCTTCTCCTTGTGCCCTCCATCTTTCCCAACATCAGGGTCTTTTACAGGGAGCCTTCTTTTCTCATGAGATGGCCAGAGTATTGGAGTCTCAGCTTCAGGATCTGTCCTTCCAGTGAGCACTCAGGGCTGATTTCCTTAAGAATGAAGATCTTTTTGTCCCAGCAGGCATTCACTATGCTACTACAACTCTTGTGTAGTGTCAGCTACACATGCTCCTTCATCTGAGTGAAATTCCAGAAAAATTGTGATTCCGGAATAGAGGCACAGATCACAAGCGTTAAGCCAGCAGAGCTGCTGTTGACACTTAACCCTGGACATTTGTTTGCTGACACGGTGACTCAGAAGATTGGGCCATTGAGATAAAAGGGATATGAAATTGCTTTATTTCTGTTGGAGCAAATTGATGTGCAACCCAGTACCATAGCATTACATTTGTTCACTTGCTGCCATCCCACTGGTGTTAAAGCTGCTGGTTTTCAGGTAGTTTGTGGATCACAGTTTAATCTCTCTTGCTTGAGTTAAAGCAACTCTGCCCATGATGAGTTCCTTTAATAATTCCAGTTTGCTTCAAAGCAAGGAGCTATTTAACCTGGCTTTCATAATGCTTTTGACTCTAAAAATACGGCTGGTTTGTGAAAAACCGAACCTATTAACACAGGGCAGGTGGGGGAAATATGAATGCAAAGAAGTTTAAAGACAGTATAAACAATGAAGTGCCATCAGCATGAAATCAGGCAAAGCATGATAATATTTTATAACCCTCTAAAAACCATTGCCAAACATTTTGAAAGCATTACATAATATCAGTGTTTTGGGTGTGGGTTAATCATGTTGAGCTCAGAAAGAGGAGAGAGCATAAATATTAGATGGCACAGCACACTTTGAAGGATGTGATGCCTCTAAAACATTTTGAGATCCTGCAACAAAAAAGGTGAGTAAAGATCTCAAACTCTATTAATGAATTATTCAAGATGCAGAACTTGGTTTTGGGAAATGTGACATTTCTGTAAGCAGTCTTATCTTCATTCCAGTGCCACCCCAAACAATAATCATCCCCGGCTATCTCAATGTATAAAGTGCTTTACAATTCTAATCTCCTTTTATCGTCACAACTCTGTAGAGCAGATAAAGCTATTTGCCTGCAGTTGTGAGTTTCACTGCTGAGCTTCCAGGCCATTGAGTATCAATAGCAAGCAATGCAGTGGCTGAGTACCTCAACTGCAACAAGGACTCTCATTGCCCACTGTGGAGCATTTTGCATACAGAGATCCTCAAAAATATAAAGAAGGATATAAACAGCTGGCATATACTTGGTAACACTGGTTCTCTCTCCTGCCCTGTACTGAAGGGCAGCAGGTCTCTAGACTTTTGATCTGAAGTCTTTTATGTGCTTTGTTAACAAAGGTCCTCTAGAGATGGCAGCACTTGAACCCTGGACTTTTTGCATAAAGGTAGCAATGTAAACAAGGAGATGAAGATGTAGTTCAAAAGACAGAAGTCACAATTTCCTGCATGCAAGCCCATTCCTTTAGTATCTACACCACATGATCAGTCCTCACAACTTTAAGCTATATATATTAATTTTCAGAATAAATTATTATTATTATTATTATTATTATTATTATTATTATTATGAGTTTGGATTTGATATCCCGCTTTATCACTACCCGAAGGAGTCTCAAAGCGGCTAACATTCTCCTTTCCCTTCCTCCCCCACAACAAACACTCTGTGAGGTGAGTGGGGCTGAGAGACTTCAGAGAAGTGTGACTAGCCCAAGGTCACCCAGCAGCTGCATGTGGAGGAGCGGAGACGCGAACCCGGTTCCCCAGATTACAAGTCTACCGCTCTTAACCGCTACACCACACTGGCTCCCTATTATTATTATTATTATTATTATTATTATTATTATTATTATTGACAAACTAGAACATCTGCAGATAAGGGCGGCCAAGATACTTGAGGATCTGGAAACCAAGCCATATGAGGAATGGTTGAGAGAGTTGGGCATATTTAGCCTGGTTAAGAGGAGACTGAGAGGAGATATGAAAGCCATCTTCAAATATGGTTGTCACGTGGAAAATGGAGGAAGCTTCTTTTCTCTGGCTCTGGAAGGTAGGATCTGAACCAATGGATTCAAGTTACAAGAAAGGTAGTTTCTAACTAAATATCAGGAAGAATCTTTGGATGGTAAGAGCTGTTCAACAGTGAAATGGACTCCCTCGGAAGTTAGTGGACTCTCCTTTACAGCAGGTTTTTAAGCAGAGGTTGGATGGCCATCTGTCATGCATACTTTAGTCGAGATTCCTGCATTGCAGAGGGTTGGCCTGGATGACCCTCAGGATCCCTTCCAATTCTACAATTCTATTATTCTGCTTTTCAGGTCTGCTTTGATAGACATTGTCCATTCACTCTAAAATTATGCATAGGATGTTGTATTTAATGGAACAGACCACTCAGTCACTAAATTGACTGAATCCTGTTGGGTTAAAAAAGGAGCACCTTTCCCCTTCTATACAGTTTGTCATCTCTTTTCCAGCAGATGAGAGCATATCTTCAACAAACAGGATTGGGGATGAGTAATTGAATTCCCTTTCATTTATTCTGCTCACTCTTTCAGAAATGATATTATGTGACACGGAAAGCTACATTCAACCCCATATTTTGTTAAAATAAAAGACAACTTCCCAGAAGAATGACACATTTCTGCAAGTGGATAGATTGAAATGCACAGCTGATAAGAAACTGGATTCCATTTTTCCTCTCCAAAAGCCTTATGCACTCCAACATCAAAGTGCCTTCTTAAGGACTCTTTTCTGGCAGTTCATTAGAGTTGATGCCAGGGCAGCAAATCACTGTCAGTTGTCCTTTAGACTTCTTACAGATCACCCAGTGTAATAATACAGAGACTTAGTAAGGCACCCAGGAACATTAACTAAAATAAAGATTAAGGAGATCACAAAGGGCATTTTGTGTTGATATTTTGTCCTCAAATGACCATTCCTTTGGAAATATTGTGCAATATTGATATGGTATTAGAAAATGAGAAAGAGCAAAACATTCCATATTCACCTTGTGCTGGGTTGTGGCTAAGCTGGCATCTCCAAAATTACTACCCACAACTCACAAATCCTCAGCCATACTTAAGAAAGTAGCTACATCTGTCTGTCACTGCCCACTACCATATTCAATGGGCTTGGATTAAAACTTATTTCAAGGGGACAAAGTGGTGAAATCCACAAATATATACTATTAGCAAACTCGTTTTCCAAACATCAGTCTTCATGCTTCAGGGAACCCCAAGATTTGCAGAAGTACAAAAAACAAACCAAAAACAACCCACCCTGCAAGGGTAAAATCCAAATCCTACAGGGTGGAACCCAAAAGTAGTATGATGAATACTGAGCTTCCTGGGTGAAAACAGAATGCTCAGTGTTTGGATGAGGGGAAGGAAAACTGGGGATTAGAGTAGCCTGGCTGGAATCCTGAACAAAGGTCCTACTTGTAACTTGTAAGTTGCTCTGGTTTAAATGCACACAAAAAAGGCAGGGTATCCAGGCATCCTTACTACATTTCCCCCAGCTAGTGAGAGCTGTCTTAGGATGCAGTCCAACAGACATGTATAGACTTGACCTTCACAAAAAGTGTATGCGGCTGGACAAGAAGGCAGTGGTGATCATTGCCCAAATACTGGCACCACCAGTTTTGTAAAATGTGTCATGGAAATGATGGAGCTTTAAAAAACACTAGTAGAGAGCTTGGAGGGAAGTATAAATAAATACTTTTGAAATTAATGGGTCCTTCTTTCCCTTTATTATTTCATAGTTCGCCACCTTATACATCAAGAAGCAGAAAAACACACAAAGAGGAATAGAAATAAAGAAAATAGTCAGGGAAAATATTGCATACAATCCTTTGGCCTGGAGCAACTATTGAAACATACTTTCAGTGTTACAATAAATCAGCAGGAAGAAGAGGTTTTTTGTTTTGCTTTTAAGAATGCTTGTGGGCACTTTAACTTTCATCCTAGCCATTCACGTACAGTCTGTGTGTTACTATCATTTTTGTGTTCAATGAAAAATAAAGGCAGGGGGCTTAAGTCGTTTGGCAAATTATCTGAGCATACTTCAGGTGCAAGCTTCTCTCTTCACCAGCTCTCCCGCCCAACAAGCTAAAGTTCACTGAATCCAGGAGAAACCAATCAAAATGGTGGCAAATCAGACCAGTTCAAAATGGCAAAAATCAAGCAGCATTTCATTTGACCAAAAATGCTTTTCACAATTCTGTGAAATAGTGCGGGGGTGTGTGTCATCTTGCTACTGACATGAAGTAAAGAAAGTGAGAAAGATTTCTGAAAGGGGGGGACTTTAGCTACTTTCTACAAGGACACATGTACACAGGTTTCTTGTTGTTAACATGAGTGGATTTTGATTCATGATTATTCATAAGCATCAGCTATGAACTGCATAAGTCGTCCTTTACCTGGTGGTGCATCTGGAATGAGGGAGAAAATAGCAGCAATGGGGCCCAGTTACGTGTTGTGGAGGTTTCGGGTTTCACTGCGGGAAGAAGAAGCATGCAATGGTTGTCAACCTATCTCTGGAGATATAAAATCCAGCTGTCACCCAGGTCTATCTCCACCTTTGGTGAAACACACAGGTCCCTTGGTACATGGAGAGCATGGTTGAGTCCTTGGAGATAATGTACCAAAAAATGGGGGGAAGGTGTTATACTGTGGTTTTACATAAGCAATATATGAGGGGCAAGAAGCATTATCATGACAATGACATGCTTAAAGTTATTTTTCAAAGGTTACCAGGGCTTGAATTCCATGGCTCAAATTTTTGAAGCTTGTGTGAATCAGCATATGATGAAATGAGTCATGCTCATTCAGTGCTCATTGTCCCAAAGGGTACATAAAAGCAGCCATCAATATACTGTTCAAGATTTTTCTGCCACTCAACATGACGGTTTGTGCTTTGGTTTGAGGAGATGGGTACTAAAAGGGACTTGTTGAAGATATGGCATTCCTGTATGCACAGGAATGCTTGTATTTCTAGTTTGGCTTACTGTAGATAAGAGCACAGGTTTCATGTAGTTCTAAAGCATTACGTCTTAGGAAGGAGGAAAATGCAAAATTCTACATCCTGGAGGGCATTTCCATTTCAGAAAGCCTGTCCCCGTTTCTGTCTTCAAGGTAAAGGATCTGCAGCTCAGTGGTAGAACCTTGCTTTGAATGCAGAAGGTCCCAGGTGCAATTCTTGACATCTCCACGTAAAGCTGAGAGATAACACTGTTTGAAATCCTGGAGAGCTGCTGCAGTCAGTGTAGACAATACTGAAGAAGAAGGGGCAAATGATCTCATTCAGTAGCAGGCAGCTTCCTATGCTCCTCTGAAAGGTAAACAGACTCTTCTGATCTGAAATAAAATCTAAGTGCCATGACCTAAAGCAGGATTAACGCTGCCACGGCATCTTTCAGAGTCATGAAATGTTAGCATTTAATTTCCAGCATCCAGTTGTTTACCCATGGCCATATGAAATCTATACCTGCAAATAAGCATGAGCGTAGATTCCGAACCTTTCCCTGCCTAATTTACTTACCCACTTTGCATGCAAAAGTTGTGCTGTAAATTCCAGGACAGCATGGGATTTAAAATGACTTCGTTACAATGCTCAAAGGCAATGTTTTATTCCTTTAGCCCTAGATTCTATTTGTGTCCGCCACCAAGGATAAAACGGGAGGTGGTACTGTATGCCAACAAGTCACTCTTCCTCTGGCAGCTTTTAAAGGTCCAATTCTCAACTGTTGTTTGGCGTTTATCTCCTGGATTTTGGACCCACAGTTTCCACCCATCCCACCAGCTTGGGGTAGTTTACAATGTGAGACCACCTACTAAAAATAAGCAAATAAAATGCAAGCTAAATGAAGCATGTACTTGTTTCTTCATACCTACCAAAGCTTCCCGATCTGATGAGCCTCTCTAATTGACTCTACTACCACCAAGGATGATCTTCAGTGGCAAGAGGAAAGCATGCACAGACATCCCTTAGCCTGCCATGTTTCTGAGGGTTTTTTGTTGGGGTGGGGAGGAGTCTAAGTCTCTCTGTGTGTGTGGTTATGTATATGTGATAGTTTCAAATCAACATGGTTCAGGAGCAGCCAGTGTGGAAGGTTATTGTTGCACACCTTGCATATTATGCCAGAAAGACTGGGGTACCCAGGCCAGTTACAGAAACTTTTAGCTCTTGTCAAGAAGTTCTGGGAGTCTCCTGGACAGCTCCTCTGCTCTTCAGCACTTGACCCACTGACTTGTGTTAATCTTGCTGAAATTGCTGGACAGCTCCCCTGGCTCATTTGGAAATCTGGGGAGGATAGACTGGAAGAGAAGTCTAATGATATTTAGTTAGGATCAAATTTGGGGTACAAAATAGACCCTTAGCATATAGAATGTAGTTGGAGTCATGCCCCAAACTAGAAGTCGGGGAATACTTGAGGACAGAGTTTGCGAGCAAAGAAAACACAAATACATTGAAATGAATTTAAGTCTGCAGTGTTGCTAGGATGTTTTCCGGGCAGTAAGGAGGATGCTTTTTAGAACATGAGGGCTTGTGTATTTGTTTCTGCTCCATCACAACCCCTTACTACTCAAGTTGCATATGTGCAGATTAAATGGCTTGTTCCAATTCTTCCTATGACAAAAGAAATTTCTTTCTCTGTAATGGCTGCCCAGAAATTCCAACAATTCAGTGAATCGGGGGAAAATGAAACAATGTCTATTAGTGTATTTAAAAAGAAGATAGTGGAATTGATGTTTTGAAACTCAGTACATTAAACTGAAACTCTTTCTGGATAATATAACCATAGAAAAGCAAATGCATACAGTAAATGCATATTATTGTTCTGAATAATATAACATTCCACTCAAATGTATGACAGTGGATTGCCCTAGCACATGAGAATAGGAAAAGTCACTTCAGGATTCCAATCAGTAGAGAGAAAAGCTGTCTGGCAAAATCAGTCGGCCAGCTACTACAGCATCTCTGTTCTATTTATAGAAAGCCTTTCAAAGCAAGCTCTGCTGCTGTCTGTATCATGTAGCAAAATTACAACTGCAGGACAAGCATTTTGTAGTATCTGTGGCACTTGGCAGGAAGTAAGAATTGGTTCCCAGCCAAGGAGACCAAAAAAAAAATATTGATATGGCTGATTATGATTGAGGGGGTGAGTGGAATTATGCAAAGGTAGTCACTGGAGTAGCTTCCGAATGAACATTAGGCAAAGGCTTTTGATGATCCCAAGAATGTGCTTTGCTGCTGGGCTGGAATTGATGCAGACTTCATGAGAAAGATATGGGATAAGTGCACCGTCAGGCCTCTACAATTCGCGACCCATCAAGCTGACCCACTATATTTTGTGGCCTCTTCAAAGCTTAACAGTCCAGAGCAAAAGCAGAGAGATTTATTGAGTATCTCCTGAGCAACCCTTTCCTGCTTAGTGGCTTCATTCTGCAGGCTTCACATATATTCTCAGCAGGAAAAATGCTCACAGAACACTTGCGCTGGGCAAGGAATTGATGCTATTTTAAAATGTATGGGGATGCTATTCTCCTGCAGTCGATTGGATGTTTGGCCTTTTAGAAACGAAAAGAGGGCAGGTATATTGTCATCATCTTTCCCTAAATAGAAATGCAATGCTTAGCCCTGTGACTACTTCTTGCCACAGCTGGCCTCCATATCCTTCAACAGAACTGTATTGAATACCAATTTTCTGTACTGAATGTCTAAATATAGACAGCCTGCATGTGCTGAGAAAGATTTGGAGTGGTGAACTTTGCATGTTTGGATGAATGCACATAGAATCCTCTACATCAGGGTGAAGTGCCTCCAGCCCAGAGGCCCAGAGGTTAGGCAGCGCAACCATTTTGAGCAAAGCACATCCACCTGACATGTGATATCTGGCACAGAAAAATTAAAGCTGTGGCTGCAAAGGAAGAATCGGGAATGTGCTCCTGATTCATCCTTTGAAGTCAAAATTTGAATTTGCAAATAGCTTTCCTTTGCAGCCATGCCAGCTTGAATTTTTTTTTATATTAAAAAAATGGCGAATTCAAGTGAGAGATGCAGAAGCAGAATCTTCATCTGCAGCCATGGGTGGCACTGAACAGCCATGCCTCCCCCCGGTCAAAGTGGCCTATTGAGGGTAAAGCCCTCTCCTTTAGATCAGAGTTGCTGATCACATCACAAATCCCAAGCACATTCAGCCAGATGTACAAAGATTTGGGCTCATGGTACAAAGGGTTAAGGCAGGGGTCAGCAAACTTTTTCAGCAGGGGGCCAGTCCATGGTCCCTCAGACCTTGTGAGGGGCCAGACTATAATTTTTGGGGGGGATGAACAAATTCCTATGCCCCACAAATAACCCAGAGATGCATTTTAAATAAAAGGACACATTCTACTCATGTAAAAACACGCTGATTCCCGGACCGTCCGCAGGCTGGATTTAGAAGGTGATTGGGCTGGATCTGGCCCCCGGCCGTAGTTTGCCTACCCATGAGTTAAGGCTTCAGCCAGTGTAGGGAGTGTGGCTCTCCTAGTCAATAATAGCCAAGAGGATGGAAGTTAAGAGACACTTGCCATTAACCAAAATGGCAATTGTATCGGCTGAAAGCATCAGGAATGAGACCAATGGATTTATGTATGTGGCACTTCATTAGAAATTTGCTGTGTGAGTGGTGCAGGATTTACAGTGGAGGACTGCTGAACAATCTAAAATGTATTTTCAATAAATCTCAGAAAAGTGGTACCCAGAGATAATTTGAAGTTGGGTAAAAGGGATTGAGAGATGAAAGCTTTTTTTGGGGGGTGGAATTAAAAACCCTGTAGCAATCACAATGTTTCAAAGAGAGCTTCCCCCGACATGTTAATGGCTTTCCCAGAGAGGCTAGGGAAATCCAGCCAGATTTGGGGGGGGGTTAAATAATAAATTATTATATCATCATATCATATCATCATCATATCATATCATATCATCATCATATTATATTAATTATAATACCTATGAGTGACACAGGTTACAATTTATGTTAATGACTGCAAGTACAGAATATTTTCAAAGTTATTCTAGGTTGATGAATGTGGAATCCAATGATTAGGACTGGGTGGTAATTGGTCTTCAGTTTCACAATATATCATCAGCTAAACATCACGATATACCAATTTATCACAATTTCTGAAATAAGGATGGTGCATTGGCTGGCTTCACGGTTTTCCCCACATTGTGATTTTTGCATAATAGTGCACACACACACATCCATCATGATTCACAATACATTGCCAGGTCAAAAATTATGAAACCAATATCATGATATGGACATCAAACTGGTTTTGGAAGGGGCATTATATTGAGTGTGTGTATGGTAAAGAAGGAGCCTGCCATCAGAGATAGATTTAGGGAGCATGACTGGTTCAGTTGCACTGGGTGTGGGGCCTGGGAGGAGTGTATGAGGGGGTGCCGCAACTATGATATAAAATGGAAGACAAGAGGTGGGGGGCACTGAATTTTGGTGTTGCATAGAACGTTGCTGAAATTTGAGACCCCCAAGGTCCGCCTCTGCTGCCTTGCCATACAAATGGCATTTCCCCTGTAGATCTGTTAATTTAATTTTCGTATCTGCAAAGAACTGCTGTCTATTTGGTGTCAGGCTACATCGGCCCAAGGGCTATATTCCCTTCAAGGCATCATTCTGGAGACCAAATGCCAGTGGTGGGCGGGGGCAGAGGCAAAAGTGGGTGGAGCAATGGATATAAAGGTTGTCTTTGTAGAATAGGCTGGTTCCTACTCACTCATCCCTCTCTATCCTTTATTCAGGCAAGCAAGATGCATTATCAAAGTTCGGTTACGTGTTTTAGCCAGGCAAAAGCACTCAAAGAGAGTGCCCAGTATGGTTGATGAGTGGTATGGCCTGGGGAAAAGGAGTGTGGCCTGAGGAGGAATCTCAAAAGGCCATACAGAGAGGCCTGGAGATCTGCATTTACGCACCAGGCCTGAGGTTTCCCATTGCTGGGCTACAGCATCTGAGCATCCACACTTAACTGGATGACTTCAGTGGAACTCAGAGTAGGATTTCACAACCAGTATCAGACTCTTTAAATGGCTTACACATGCCCCCCCCCCCAATTTGGCTAAAGCCAAGAACGTGTTGACTTGACCGATCAAACAGAATGATGTGATATGAGTTATATAGAGCAAGTTATACATACGTAATTGGGTGGTTACAATGGACTCAGATGTGATTTAGTGGAGAGATGACAGGCAATGCTGTAATAATTGAGTAATATAGATGGGTCTATAGGCTAAGGCCATGATTTGACAGCGGTCCTTTGCTTAAACGGAAGATAGTGGTGTATGTCAAAAGAGTTCAAGAGAAAGATCTTTACATAGTTTATGCTGTGTAGTAACCGTGCCAATATCTGCAGTGTGAGATCAGAGCATTGCCATGGCAACAGTTGTAACACACAAAAAACAGGTACGTAAATTATGGATGCATCCAAGTAGCTAATCATTTGAAGCGTCTTATGCTCAAATGTAATGATTTCTAAAATACATAATTCTAGGAATTAAAGAGAGCAAACCACAGCTTTATTTACATTTATTTACTACTACAGCATAAAAAAAATCTAAGTGGTTTAAAACAATCTGAGATAGTATATAACACAAAACATCTTAGATTTTACTTTAGAAATATCTTCTATTGCAGCAGGCTTAGTTAAAAGTACATGGTATAAAGCTTGATGAACACAAAAGACTTCAGTGGGGTTATAATTTGCTTTGTTCTATTTTGCTAGCTTCAACATACTTGAAATATGTTTATGCTTTGTATAGCTTTCTCCTGAGCCCAATAAGCAAATCTGCCACCCTTATCACTTCCACCCCTTTTAAGCTCCATAGGGGATCAGTCATTTTTCTCTGAAGGATTTCAGGGTTGCTTGTGCTGCCAAATGGGACATGACAGAGACAATATCTTCTGAATCATATTATAAAAATTGTCATCTTGACACTGTCAGGGTCTAAGGGGAAATGACATAAATTTTACTCATAGAGCAGGAAATTCTAATCAAAACTGATTCTGCTCTTAAAATATTGGCAGGACTGTTCAAATAACTTAGAAGGTTGCTTGTTATCCTGTCAAGTAAATACATGGAAATATACACCTCTAATGATGAGGTATGCTATAAACATAGACAAGTGTCCTTTCCTTACTTTATTTAAATACACTGCATGGTTCCCTGAACTTGGAATGACAGGCGTTCTGAACATGGCTCACAGCCAGAACGGGGAACCTGTGGCCCTGCAGATGTTGTTAGACTGGTAACTCCTCTCAGCCCCAGTAAGCATGATCAATGGTCAATACCAATGAGAGTAGTCTGACTTAAATCAGCACTCAAGGTGCAAGAAATATGGATGAACATGCTTATCACTATTGCCCTCTGCATGTTCCAGGGCAATGATCTGCACTGAAGAAGCCTGTTCTACACATGGAGGCTTCCTTACATTTTGGAACCCTGGATATCTAGATTCCAAAATATGTGAGATTCTCCACGTGTAGAGGTGGTTTCCTTGCTACAAAGCTAGTGCTCCTGCACATACTTTCCACTCCTTGTCTGTTGTGGGTGAAGTAGAAAATGGAACTACATGATCTCATCTGGGGCCCCTGGAGGGAGAATTCAGGAAGACCTCCCTACTTTTAGGGAAAGGGGTGATAAGAAAAACTACCCATCTTCTTGGGCAGAGACAAGACTGGTTGCTTGGGGAATCCATTGAGTCATTTACTTCTGTGGGTCAGTTGTAAATGAATAAATGTGGATCTAATTCAGCCCACTTACCTCTTTATTTCCAGCTTCAGGGTCAATGCAGGAATGGCCTTCGCTGCTGTTTTCCACACGCTCCCTTCTCACAATCTTTCCTCATAGCAAAGCAATAGACAAAAACAGAAGCACAGCTGTCCTTGTAGCCTATGCAACAAAGCTTCTCTGTGTGCATCACCCAATTTATGACTTTTAAACAGGATGCACATCTAGATATTAATTCCCATCCATGTATTCATACATAGAAATATGCATCTTTTTGAAAGCAGCGCAAAGAAAACACATTTGCACTCCAGAGGGCTTTCAGATGTGCATCTGATTTACACTTCTAATCTAGAATTTTGTATATTCATCTCCTTAGCTAATGTGTGGCAAAGAAGCACAGGACTTTCTCCCCCCCCCCCCCCCACCACCATTTTTTTTTAATCCCACACAACAAATATAACAAAAGAAGATCATTACGTACAACCCACAAGGTTTCCCCCCACAGGCCTGCATTTGTCACAGCTTGTGTAGCTTGCTGGCTTTGTATTGGTTAGAAGTTTAGACTCCTGTTATATTGGTTCTATAGAGTTCTGAAACAGCAAGTCTAGTAGTTGAAGGACAAGAAAATCTCTCTCACTCTCTCTCTATTGTGTGGTTTTTAATACTTCAATCGTTGTCATGGCACTGCAGATGCATTAATGTTGAATCTGGTCATACAATGTCTCTTAGAGTCCTTTTATAACCATTATGATACTTGACTTCAATTGGCACTTTCATGACTAAGGAAGAATATCTTGATATTTCTTTGTCTTGGGAAATGTTGGCGTCATTGTATTAAAATTACAGGCTTGGGGTCTTGCGGTGGAGGAGCGATAGTGCTTCCATCCTACACAAAGAAAGATCTGTGTTCTCAAAATCTTGTGACTTGCTTGAAATGTAGTAATTTGTATCCCAACAACTCATTTGGTATTCTCATACCCTATTCCCCCAAACAAAGTTCCTCTTTCTCTGTAAGCTTGGTTTATCTTTCGACTATTCAAATGAAATTGAGCTTTGCTTACAAATGAGAACTTTTTAAATACCTTCCTCTAATCTAATGGTGGCAACCTTTTCAGTTCTAAAATTGCCATTGTTACACAAGACACCTTCACACGTGCTCATCTATACTGTATTGTGCTTGTGGTGGTGAAACCTCTGGCACTCACTGGCTGAATGTGTGTTATAATTCAGAATGTTCATTTGTTCATGGAACAAAGCAGGTTACAGACTGGCTTCTGTGAGGAGTGGAAAAGTTGTCAGCATGGCTGGGATAAGAGCACAGGGGATATAGCTGAAGAAGAGGCAAAGGAATGAAGGAAAGCTAATAGATTGGGAGCTCAGAGGCATGGTGTAATTTGGGGATATGTGCAAAATTACACTAACTGCTTTGTTTGTGTCTTTAGTTACCCTTCCCCGTGTCTGATTTCTGTTCAGAGTTGAGATGCTAGCTGTAGCGGGCATTTTGAAACAGCTCAAGGCTACAGGCCTCTGGCACGACTCACCCACCCACCCTTTCTGCAATGAATGTGGGTATGTGCATTGGCAGGTATAAAGCCAAGGCTGGATTCAGCAGTGATGTGGGAGGGTGTTGGTGATGATGGTAGAGCTCTCTTCAAACTTGGATCTCTTGATATACAGGTTGCTGTACTTATTGGAGGTTGCCGCCCACACACTTCTATTGTGTTTGCTGCTGGTGTGGTGGCTCCTCTGTAAAACCTCTTTAAACAGCTTGCAGCAGAGTTTCTTCCTGGCAGCAGACGACAAGAAACTACGAGACTTGTGCAAAATACTCAGTCAAGAGTTACTTTATTTCTTGGCTGGTTCACAAGCAACTATATACAAAACTATTTATATATGGTACATCTTTCCACCACAGTATAAACTCACACCATGTGGGTACTCTTCCCTTGTGCAGGCAAATGCAACCTGCAACTTCCTCTTTTTTATTTTCATCCCCAGCTGTAACCCATCAGCCTAGATTGTCACTCCTATTAAAGAAAACTTCTTTAGAAGAAGAGGAAGAGGAGAAGGAGGAGAAGAAGAAGGAGGAGAAGAGGAGGAAGAGGAAGGGGAAGAGGAGTTTGGACTTTATATCCTGCCTTTCACTCCCCTTAAGGAGTCTCAAAGCGGCTAACAATCTCATTTCCCCCCCCCCACAACAAACACTCTGTGAGGTGAGTGAGGCTGAGAGACTTCAGAGAAGTGTGACTAGCCCAAGGTCACCCAGCAGCTGCATGTGGAGGAGCGGAGACGCGAACCCGGTTCACCAGATTACGAGTCCACCGCTCTTAACCACTGCAGCATGCTGGCTCTCTTTAAAGCTACAAACACCTTTTTCTGTTTCTTTGAAGAATGACTTCCTAACAGTACTTAGTAGTATAGTTTATGATGCAGTAGCATATCTTGACTTTATGTACATCATGTGTTCGAATTGTCTTGTGTCTTGAGGCAATAAAACACTTTACACTTAACTGTGTGGGCAAGGAGTATTCTTCAGTATCTACTCTGGAAAGGCTGACAATGAGAAAGGAGAAGATTCTGAAACTTTGCTGGACTATTCTGCTGGTGATGCGCAACTCTGCTAATCATACTAGTATAAGTGTGATATCAAAACACGATCAAAGGAGGATTAAGGAAGGGTGAGGAGGCAATGAACCGAGTTTGGGCATTAAAATGTAGGGGTGCTTTAGGACACGATCTCTATGAATTCCAGTGAGAACTAGTTAGATCAATGCCTCCTGCACTAAAATGCAGATTGGTAAGTAATTATCCTTCAGATTTTGCACTTCTCCGAATTTTGCAGCAAAGTTCCTGGCTCAAAAAAGTACCAAAATGCATTTCAAATGTGTCTTTTAGAATCTCATCTATTTTAGAAATATATATACTGGAATAAAAGTTGTATTTAAATACGTATTTGGGGATGAAATACATTTTTACATACAAATATTCATGCAGAGCCACCCCTCTTAATCCTAGATTAATGCAGGAGTGGGACAGTACAGAACTATGAATGAACATATGGAAAACTGGCATGGACTGGGAATGGGATACAATTAATTAAATGCAAACAAAGCCTCTGTGGCAAGCAGTGCTCCGAAAAACAGGCCTCTTTTTACCGACTCCTATACTGTACTGCGGGACTGTAACTCAGCGACTTTGCAGTTCCCCTTAGCTAGCTGCTTAATCTATTACCTCACTAATGCAGAGGTAGAAATAAAATGAATTCGGCTCACCTGAACAGCCTTGCATCATAATTAGAAGGGATGATAAGCTAATGAGTTTGCATGTTCTCTGGTCCTATTATAGTTTTTTTTTTTTTTTTGAGGGCCATATCATATTCCAAGGGGGGTTGAGTTTGCAGCTCTGCATCGATACACTTAAAAGTTCCTCTGGTAGCCCTCTTTTTAAGTATACATTTTGGAGAAACAGTGTGATGCTAGTTTCCCACAGGCATCTGGGAACAGGAGGGTTCACTAGCCTCATATTCTTATATTCTTATGTTGCTTGTTTCAACAATTGATCTACCACTTAACATGCAAGTTCCATGTGGTATATAGTAAGATTACAAAACACACACACAGTGGATAAAATCAATTAAATTAAAATAAATCATTATACAGTGGTACCTCAGGTTACATACACTTCAGGTTACATACGCTTCAGGTTACAGACTCCACTAACCCAGAAATAATACCTCGGGTTAAGAACTTTGCTTCAGGATGAGAACAGAAATTGTTCTCCGGCAGCGCAGCAACAGCAGCAGGCCCCATTAGCTAAAGTGGTGCTTCAGGTTAAGAACAGTTTCAGGTTAAGAACAGACCTCAGGAACGAATTAAGTACCGGTACTTAACCTGAGGTATCACTGTAACAGAAAACCTACTTCACTTTAAATGTCCGTTGAGGTGGCCTGTCTGATCTCAGCCAAGAGGAAGTTCCACAGAATCAGACCCACAATACTGAATGCCCATCTCCTGGATACAAGCCATTCATCTGAGTCAGATGGGTCCATGAATAGAGACTCTACCCAAAATCCCATGATTGGGCATGGATTTAAGGAGTTTCTAGATGCTAAGACCCTTAGACCAAGCTGAAATCTGCCTCTAGTTAGGAGATATACCCCTAGAGGATTAGTTCATAGTATATCCCTATAGGTTTAATACCTTGCTCTTTCTCCTTATCGCCTAATGCTTCTTCTTATGCCCTCAAGTTCCTTTCTCTTGATGCTTATCAAAGCCCCTTTTCACATTTATATCTCAGATTTGCATTTCAAATTAGAAACCCAAGGAATGAAGTAGCACATCAAAATGCAGCAGAGACTAAAAAGCACACACCACATTTTATGAATGTTAACTAAAGCCTCTAGGTTCTTCCTGTGGCTAATATCACTTGTGTAACAATTCTGTGGACACTGTAGCTCAGTCAAATGTGTATTAACAAAGAACCAGTTGCTGGGGAACAGCAACAGGAGAGCACTTCTGCCCTCCTTTCCTACTTGTCGGCATCTGATTGGATACTGTGGGAAACGGGATGCTAGACTAGGTAGACCTTTGGTGTGATCCAGCAGAGCTATTCTTATGTTCGACTGAATGACATGATGTTCGATCAGTGGCCCAATTCAGAATTACTTCTGACAGGCAACAGCTCTCCACAGTCTGAGGCAGGTTCCCCCACCCCAGATGTTACCTGAAGTCCTTTACGTAGAAATGCCACATTTGATACTTGCAAAGAATTTGCTCTACCACTGCACCGATCCTCATCTCCATGTGGGAAACCATGACAAATGCTCTCTTCTCCTGCAGTTTAATGGTGCTGCAAGGCCAACGAAAGAGGCTATTCCTACCACCTACCAGCAACAAAAGTATCACACTTCACTCACAGCCTTTCATAAAACCTCATTATCTTTTGCAAACCCGCATCGTCATCATCATCACCTGAGGCCCTTCACTGCGTGTGCCCCCTTCATAAGAGGTCCAGAGGATGACAACATGAGAATGGGCCTCTTCTGTGGTGGTTCCTCATTTGTGGAATGCTCTCTCCAGGGCATTCATTACATACACCAGGTGAAAACATTCTTATTCTCCTAGACCTTTGGCTAATTAAGCAATCCATGGCCGTTTAACATGTGTGGGAGGAGGGGTATTGTTTTGTATTGTGTATTTTTGTGCTTTTAAATTGCCCTGTGATTCTGGATTAAGGGAGGTAGAATTAAATAAATAAATAAATAATCTGTGTATGCTCAGTGGTGAAAGTCTACTTGCCCCTACCTTTGCCCCTATTTTTGAAACCTGCAGTAGTGCAGTCACACTAGACACAGAATTGTGCATGCATGTAGCAGCTTTACAAAGGCCCATAACATGGAGAGATTACATTTTTACGTCTTCACAACACTTCTCTAATAAACAGGTGGAGTCCTGAAATCATTTTAGAAGTCACTAAGGAATGCATTTAAAAATCAAAAGTTTCAAACGATTATGAAAAACTCAGAAAAATAGCCCACATTCAACATAAGGATTAAATCGTGACTGTTTTGCAGCTTTCCCCAAAGGTCACTTGATGCTTACAGGGTGGGGGTTTTTTGGTACACATGGCTCAGGGCGGGAAAACACTTAAAATGTGAAATGAAAAAATGACTAATCTACAAATACTAAAGGCAGATTGCCCAGATTCAGGGGAACCCTGCAGGTATGTCATCTTGTCTATGTTATCATTCATTAATCCAAGAAAGAATCATGACCTCACTTGTGGAGGGAAATGGATGTGTATGCTACTTAATTATAGAACCCATAGTGAGTGGGACCTTAGGTTTATTTCCATTCCTTCAACTGTTTATCATTTTGAAATGTGATCCGAGTATTTAAGTGTTGCAGGAATCCAATGTGCTTGAGAGTTAAAGCACTATTTGGATTCTATAACAGCCATAAGTAAAAATCTCTTAGGATCTGGTGGATCATCCATGGTTCAGAAAGGCCGTGTTTGCGTTCTCTCTCTCTCTCTCTCTGAGATGCATTGCAAGCTAAAAAACTGTATCACAAAGAACTTCATTTGGTCTTCATTTCATGCCTACAAACATATATTTGTCATGCAAGAAACTTAATTAGTACTGTTCTCAGAAGTCTTCTGCACTTTTCTTTGCCTCTTACATAAAGCCAATAGAGCAAATCTATTCCTGACTGATGTCCATAATTGGGGGGGGGGGGGTTGGGGGGGAATAACCATACTCTATTCTCTACATCTACTAGACATATATTCTTCTTCCAGCCATTGTGAAATCCTGCAGCAGTTTAACTCCTACTTACTATTTTAAGGTTCAGAATATATTGCAACTTTTTTTTTAACGAGTCAATTAATAAGGAGACCTTCTGTTTCTCAGACAGTTTCTCAGGTGTCAAGTGGACTTGAGTCATATTATAAAGTCATAGGCAATATCCAAAGAAGAAAAGAATTACAGGGTATTAAAAATTACTTACAATATACGACTGGAGATAAAAAATCACATACAGCTCTTGCCAAAATATTAACACTTATTTAAATAAAATTTACCTTCAATCACCAGACTGCAGAAGCTAGAAATCCATAACTATCCAACAAGATCATGGTTTGCAAACTCAATTTGCTGCCTCTTTTCTGGGTAACTGGAAGCACCCGGAAGGTCCAAATTGGCTCCCAGATGAAAGGGGGAAATATTTTTGGTGCCTTGAATTGTATTCCACAGTTAAACCTATCACACTGGAAGGCAGAGAAATGTCAAGCTGATCAGCACTTTGCATTTCAACCACAACATACAAAGGAACATAAGATGCTGCTTTATACTAAGTTAAACTATTTATCCACTTAGCGCAATATTTGTCTGCTTTGACTAGTGGAGTTCCTTCATGATTCCAGGAAAAGCCAGCCTTCTTCCTACCCCTTTTGGCTAGAGATGCCTGAACTTGGGACCTTGTGCATGCAAAACACCTGTTTTCTCTACCACTAAGCTACGGCCCATCCCATGGGATAGGAAGAAGAAACCAGTTCACACTTATCGCTGGGAACTAACAGAGAATTCTCAGCCTCCTAATAAAACCACCATGACCAGGATTTTCTGGGGGAAGCTGTGCCAGTTAAACTGGAATAAAACAACAACATAGGGGCACAATGACATCCTAGAGTAAAGCCAACCCATGCCCAGCAGACATAGTCAAGGCCAGGCATAGGCCAACTCGGCCCTCCAGATGTTTTGGGACTACAACTCCTATCATCCCTGACCACTGGTCCTGTTAGCTAGGGATGATGGGAGTTGTAGTCCCAAAACATCAGGAGGGCCGAGTTTGCCTACGCCTGGTCAAGGCCTCTCAGGCAAAGACACCCGGAGGACCTGCCAAGCTGGTATGCAAATACTGTGGTACTTCGGGTTACAGAAGCTTCAGGATACAGACACTTCAGGTTACAGACTCCACTAACCCAGAAATAGTACCTTGGGTTAAGAACTTTGCTTCAGGATGAAAACAGAAATTGGGTGGTGGCAGTGGGAGGCCCCATTAGCTAAAGTGGTGCTTCAGGTTAAGAACAGTTTCAGGTTAAGAACGGACCTCCAGAACGAATTAAGTCCTTAACCTGAGATACCACTGTATATTCTGCAGGTCAAAGAAAACAAGTCCAGAAATTACAAGCTCATTAAAAGCAAAGGGAAAGTGCAGCATCTTAGTTCATCAAGCACTTTTGCCATCTGATCCCGGCAACCATACTGTGGAAAGCAGTAATAAAAGAAAGACATATGCAGGTCTGCATCAACCCAAAGGAAATTGTCCCTGCCTAATGAGGGTCGATTTGGCTTTATGTGCCTCATCACAATAACAGTTACCAAATCCACCAAGGCAGCTGCTAGTGTCAAAGCTGAGGTTGGATGGTTACAAGAGAATATGAAGCATCATTTGTTTTCCCTGATCAAATGAGAGCACCATATATTATATATCAACATTGTAGGCAGTCGATGTTCTTTCTTCGCTTAGTGGTTTTTAATTCTCAGGGAGTGTTTACATGAAAGATAAGCGTACATTGCTTGATTTATTTGTCTGTAGGAGTATTCAAGAGGTGATGCACAGTTACTTCTGTACAGTGTAGGAGTCAATGATCCTGCTCTCCCCACCCCCTTGGAAGATAATGTTTTCTGACACAAAGTGAACACATCCCAGATTCTTAGCTGTGCTTCCTAGAGTGGAAGCCACTATATTCTCTGCTGTAGATCCAAATGCCTGGGTTAGAGGGCTATATGGCTACAATGTTCTGGTGAATTTACTCTTTGGAAATAAGTCTGTTTCTTTGCTTTAAAAACTAAATTGCTCCTCACTTTCAAACATCTCTCAGAACCACTGATGACACCCACATTACAAAACTCTCCCACGTGACTTCACCACCACAGAAAGGATATGGGTGGCTTCTTGTTTAGAAGGCCCCATGCCATGTGATTCAATCTCCCCAAAATGTGAAGCTCACAAATCAAACATAAGGTGATATTATGGCAGTGAACAAAGCTGAACTGTAATTTTTGAATAATTTTTTTTAATTAAAAAAAAGATAAGATGTTCTAGTATCCCTGTGCATTTCAGTTGGTTATCAGTGAGAAGAGCACAATAATTCAAGAGTGTTAAGGAGTTGGAATCCATAAACTATTTGGAAGTGTTTAATTCTGGCTGTCTTTGAGTGGGACCCAGCCTAAATGAAACACTTTCAGGTACCATTGATTTAAATGAGCGATGGGGAGAGAAATGCTTTCCTGTGACTGGATTACACCATTAAGGCATTTGTGCAACTGAATTGTGTCTGGTTATGTGAACATGGCCAGAGATGTGAACATGGGAGAAGCACGTGGATACAGAAAGTTGCACTTTTCTGATCAATGAAGATCTGCAAGGGCCATACTGTCTATGGCTACTGAAGAGTGGAGTCCAACAAGAGCTGGAGGGTTTCTCATTCTTGATATAAAACAATTAACAGAATTCATTGCCACAGGACATCATGATTGTATTCAATGCTGTTCCCCAAGGACATGTTCTACGGGAAGCTGCCTTCCAGCACCAGGCCAGTTGGCAGGCCAACTCTGTGTTACAAAGATGTCTGCAAACATGACATGAAGGCTGGCAACATCAACCCCACCATGTGGGAATCCCTTGCATATGACCCCAATGCCTGGAGACAGGCAGTCAAGTCATGTATCCATAGCAGTGACCAGAGCAAAAATGACCGCTAGGAGGAGCACAAAGAGAAGAAACACCATAGTGCATTTGCAGCATCACAAGTAGATGCCTTCACATGCTACAGCTGCAACAAAACATGTCTCTCCCACATCTATATCTATAGCCACAGCAGGCGCTGCAACCATCCAACAGTTTGACCTCACCCCCCCCAAAGGCACACTCCTCCATTGTCTCTCAAGACAGATAGATGCCAGCATCTAATGCTGTGCCACCAGAGTACCGCTGGTGCAATGAGGCTGAAAATCACTCTGCTTACCCTGCGCAAACCCCAAAAATTTGCTCTGAAGATCCTCCCAACCCTCCAAAAGGTTGGGAGACTGGAAGAAACAGGAGAAAAAGGGAAAGTTTCATTGCACACAGAGAAATCCCTTGCACCAATAGAGCTACAGTGGTGGATACAGCCTATCAGTAGCTTTTTGAAAAAAGATGAGACAAATTCACAGGGATGTTGTTTACCAGCAACTATTAACTAAGGTGGCTCAAAGTGGAACATCCATGTGCAGAAGCAGTGCACCTTAGAATTACTAAAGCCTAGGGGACCGGAGGGGAAATGGTTCTCCCCATAATGTCCTTTTTATGAGCATTCTGAGATGCACTATTGTTGAAGGTAGAGCAGTGAACCAAATGTATCTTTGATCTGATCCAACAAGGCAATTCTTCCATTTTTATGTTCTCCAAATGAATGAGCAGCTAGTTCATGTGGCATGCCTCCAACAAAACAAAACAAACAAACAAACAAACAAACAGGGAGGGAGGGAGGAAGCTACCTAGGAGTAAAAGTAGTTACAGAATGCATTGCAGTCATCAAAAATCCTCATTCTTCTCTTCATCTGAAAACATGAGCAGAAATGCTTATCTTTCTTGCAAATCAGACATAAATAAGACCGAGAAATTGCTCTTAGAGCACACCGGGGAGTTTAAAAAGGAAGCACGTGGACCTGCTTGGAAAACAGGATGGGAAAGCATCAACACAAAACAAGATGAATCTTTTCCCATGTTGCTACTGCTAGAGACTGAGCATGGGAGTCCCAGTACTACTTGTAATGGATGAAAATCAGGAGGGAAAATGCCGCACACCAGTCCACATTTGTTGTGGCCTAATTCTAATGTAAAGACTGAAATCAGTTTCTTTCTCATTTTTTGGACTTTCTAGTTTTTAGACTCTTATAGCAATTTAAGCATGCCATTTCAGAAAAGAAAAGGTCAAGACACTTGCCTAGTCTGATTAACCCAGAAATCAAAATCCCTATCACAGGGTGGGGAACCTGTGGCCCCTTTCCATCAATATTGCCAGTGGTCAGGAAGGGTTGGTGTTCCTTGTCAAAGTCAACAACTTCCTTGATAACTTCCTCGTCAAGGTTGCCTGGAAATAACTAAGAACTCCATCCAAGCTTGAATTAATCACGAGGATAAATTTATATGAGGGACAATGTGCTATAAATGTGCTCAAGCATTCCGGAACAAATTCCATTTCAAAAGAAAGTGTGCCATACACACAAACCTTAAAATCAACCCCCTTGTAGCCACTTCTCAGGAGCATCTGAGGAACGACTCCCTGTTTATCTCTTTTTCTGGAGAAGTCTGCATTGATTATGACAATGATATGACATTGTGTGAGCAGAGAAAACCTCTCATGACCTTTTGGAGCAGGCTCCCTTTGCTTTGTTAACATTCATCATATTACAGATGTCTGACTTTGCGAATCCATATTGGACGACATCTGCCTACAAAACCCCAGGAAACCTGTTGTTTGCAACACTGCGGGGAAGTATCAGTACACCACCTCCTCATAAATATTTTTGAGCTCGCATGAGTCACAGGAGAAGCGAGCTCATTTTTTTAAATAGCTCCAGCTCTGTGGCAACTCTCCTCCATTCATGCACGCTATAACTAGCAGCCTCCAAGGTTATTACTATTTCCATTAAGTTAGATATCCATGTGGAACTAAATTACCTGAGATACCTGTAGGTACAGGACGGAAAGCAGGAGAAAGATGAAACTCCCCAAGGGCACATAGAAATAAAGAAGTTATTGGCCAAGGTGGTTTGAATTAAAATTCTTCTTCAGGAGAAATGCAAAAAAGAGCAATGAACACTGGGATGCCACAAAAGGTGCTTTAAACCAGCACAGGCTTCTGTCAATGGAAGAAGTAGGGAGACCATTTTTTGCAAATTCCCCTTTTCACCTGCAGACATCCCCCCCCAGGTGCCTCCCATGCTATTCCAAAGGGGCCCCCCAACCCTCTGGAGCAGATGTTGAGAGGGGTGTGAGCAGGGCTTTTTTTAGCCAGAATCCGCCAGAACTCAGTTCTTGCACCTAGTGGGCTCCATGCCATTCTAAGAGAATGAGAGAGGTGTTTATAGTGAGTTCCAGCACCTCTTTTTCTAGAAATATAGTTCTGAGTATGTGGGAAAGGGAGCACCAAGGAGAATTTCCTTCCTCGCTTTCCCGTACTGACTCCTCCACTGGATTAAAGAGCCTCCTGGTGAATGGAAGGAAGCACAATTGAATAAGACCTTTGTACAAAGTATAATACCGTACTTCGTGCAGAGTATTTATACCTTACAATATAAGGGTAAAGCGAATGTCAATAAAAAAGATAGAAGATGATAAAGCTCTTACATAACAATTGTAACATAGATGTTAAAAACATATAAATGATCCTCAATACAAATAGGAGTGGAACAAAATGAAGGTCAGAACTGCCAGATGCCAAAAGCCTTGAAAAACAGCCCCCAATGTTCTCTAGGGAGTTTTGTCAGCAAATGGATTTGAGGTCCAGCTGCAAGTACCACCTTTAGGCATCAAGCAGCGTACATATCACACTTGTACAGAGCTGCAAAGGAAAAATCAATCATTTAATTATATTTCCGGGTCTCTACCAAATGGGGAAAGCGTGTAATCAAGAAAAATGGATGTAAATCTGAGAGAAATGAAAAAGTGTTGGGGGGGGGACCAAAACAGTTATCAGACACACCTGTAAAAGCTAACGATCCCCGCACCAGCAGAAAAATAACTGTCCAGAAAAAGGGAATGAGGAAATCAATAACAATAAATAACAGAAGCAATGCAAATCTTCTTACTGTAGGTACTAAGCTATGTACAGTAAGTATACAGTGCTTTTTTGCAGCAGGAATGTAGCCTATTTTACAAAAGAAAGAGCCATGCAGATTGCCTTGCCCACCTTTTGCCTCTTATCCCTTGCCTAATGCTGGAATATTATTATTATTATTATTATTATTATTATTATTATTAGACTCTGGAAGGTGACACATAAGGATATGCAGTCCTTGAGTTGCAAAGGATTCCAGTATTAGATAAATATGTTGATAAATGAAACATTGTGGCCCGATGCATGTGAATAAACAGGTTTTCTTTTGATGGTAGGGTCTTCATAATTGACATTATTATTATTATTATACATTTTAAAATGTCATGCTGACCTAAAATGTTTTAGTTTTAGATGTGATTGTAAGAAAACCATGCTCAGACGTTCACTTCTAAACTGGAAATCTTTTGGACGGTGATTTTTTTTTTAAAGGGATAATTAGATGCCTTCTTCCCTATCCATGAAATCTTCTTTTGTCACCAAGCATTGCATTATGTCACATTTTGTTATATGGCACCACATCATAAGGCTTTGCATTCCCTTGTTGTAACATGTGTCAAAAATAGCAAAGGTACTTTTTAAAAGACCATTATGTCTGCCTTCCAAAGTTCAGGCGACTGTGGAGTAAGAATAGAAAGCACACATGCACAAAAGAATAATTAACCATTTGAATTGTAATAGTAAAACATAAAATGTATAAATATATTATAGTGGATACAACATTTTGGTAAATACTAAAACTTAAAATTGTTAACTATTCCCAATTAATTCCTGTGGAAGTTAGCATTCACTAATTTCTTATTTCTTCAGTTGGACATGCATGAGTGAAAGCTGGCACTCTTATTTAGGTAAAATTGTCCAGCATTCACTAGTGTATCTCCGAATTTTTCAACATTCAAATGGTCTGGGATTGTCAATATTCATATTCACCACATTTTAGACATTCCCTGTTGATAGATAATATAACTGGTGTTCTTTTTCTCCTGATCTCCATCATGCAGCAGTATATGTTGACATTTACCACAATAGCCTTGTGACTCAAAGGTTTATGACATTCTCAGAATCTCACATTCTAAAAAAGTATCTACATAGATAGTCTCCCTCTCCCTTTAAACATTGCTTGAAATCCACTCACCCTATAAGACATAGGGCAGTATTGAGTCCTACTCACAGCAGACCCATTAAAATTAATGGACACGACTAATTTGGTTTCAGTGGGCCTACTCTGAGTAGGACTTGGTTGAATATCACTTTTTGGGTTTAAACCACTAGTCTTCATCCCCCACAGAAATTCCACCTAAATACATATTGTTTGCACACAATCCCCCACAATTTTACCCCTTTTCCCATCTCCCACCTCCCACCAGCAGATCTGCCTCAGTATCCTAAAGATTGAGAAGATGAATAAAAAGAACAGTAAACAACTTTCATTGAATAATGAAACTTTTTTAATACTTTTCTAATTTTGAGGCTCAGCCTGTTACATTTTTTAGCAGGTAATGAAGTGTTGTAATATTTGTAGGGGAGCATAAACAATCTCATGCATCATGAGAATAAATTGGTTCAGTCCACATTTTAATGCAAACTTAACTGATTCATAGTTCCCAAAACAATATGCAAACCAAAATGCAGTTGCCCTTCTGAATTAACACTTATTGGAAATTTGCAATGCAGTTCTCCAGCTGAAAAAAAAGTTTATAAGAGTGCATTTTCTTAGGGCAGTGTGTGTATAACAATGCATATATTGATGGAAGAGACATATAAAACCACATACCATTAGGTAAAATTACTTGTAAAAATATGTATATTAGGCAAAACTGCATACAAAAATATGCATCTCAGGAGAAAAGCAATGTGAAAAGCTGATGAATTTTCATGAGGTCTGGAAAAAAGATCTCAAGGTGATGTGGAAATGTGACAAACTGAATACTGAAAAATGTGAAAATAAGAGAAACCAAAATTGACATTTCTGTCCATCCCTAATCATTACCACGCTGTCCCAAACATTAAAGTCCTTCCCTGCCACACTATTCCTTTGCTTCATGCTTGTCTGCCTTCTTCTTCTAAAGTGGTTTTTATTATTATTTTTCCTGAAGTGTGGCTGGAAGGATATTGTGTCCTTGAAAATCCTGCCAGCTGGTTGGGGTTTTTCTTTTTCTTTCTTTCTTTCTTTCTTTCTTTCTTTCTTTCTTCCTTCCTTCCTTCCTTCCTTCCTTCCTTCCTTCCTTCCTCCCTCCCTCCCTCCCTCCCTTCCTTCCGATGTTTTTAGCCGTGTGACACATTGTGCCTGCTTAAGTCACTGCACAATCTGACAGATGTGACTAGGCAGAGCTATCATAGCAATGACTAGCTAGCCTGGGAATATAAAGAGCAAACAACAATGCCACTTCTGGCTGAAACTCAATAGAGCTGGACTGCAGAGTTGAAAATTATAAAGACCTCAAGCCATCTCCTTCAGGCCATCATTGTCTCATTAAGCTTATGCTAGTTTCTTTCCTTCAGCAGGTTACATGAAATGGGGGAGGATGTTGGGAATTCCATTCCTCCCTTGCTGCAGATGTGTGGGGAACATTGCTAGGATTTTTGCCTCACAAATTCTGGATTTCCCCTGCCTGAACCTCCTCACTGCCCACGGAGGGCAGCAAAGAGCTACCACCAATAACTTGTGATGTAGCCAGAAACCAGCAGAGAAAGGGTCTTGATCCCATGGCTGCTACTCTGCTGTAGAGCAGCTTGGTTTTCTGTGAATGGGAAAGTTATAGAAACGGAATCATAATTCCCTGTCCAATGAGATATCCATACAATTCACTTTGAAATGTGTGTAAGAGTAGAGATAATAAATTTTAGGACTAATCCACCTCCCATTATGTATCTACTGATCCATTGTTGTTGTATTAAATTGGGTTCAGTAATTCATTTTAAAAGAGAGAGGCCATTCTCCTGAAACCACTTAGTCGTGACTTGTGGCACTGAAATGAAAATAATCACTGAACATTGCTAAATGGGACCTATCAGAATTCAGTGATTTAAAGATTCTGTCCATGTCTGAAATTAAGGTGGTTGCGTGTCTGTCTTTATAGCAAAGCTGAACATTCATATGAAATCTTGACATATCCGTTTCCCATATCAACTATCTTTTTCTCCTAATATTAGTTCCATTCTTCTTCCACCATCATCTAACAATGATGTTAAGTAGCTGCATTCTGTCCATATAAAGTCAAGAATAAATTATTCACACATCAGGAATGAATTCTTCACAAATTTGTGGATGGAATAATTCAGCCTCCCTGGTAAATTGCTCAAAGAGCAGAGTATGAGAGGAATTCAATGTTATGCTCTTCAGATCATTCAGCTAGCACAAGCATTTCTGCTTGTCAGATGGAATGGTACCCCTGCTCCTCCCCACATGCACTGTTCTGGGAATTCTTTCAAATTTGGGGGGGGAGGAGACTGGGGAACCCCATTGTGCTAATGGAAGTCCTGGAGCATGATGGATTAGCTAAATCCATCCCTACAAATCTTAATAAACAAATTAATAAACCATGCTAGATAGGAATTTTATGCAGACAAATTGTGATAGTGTCACAATAATATGCTCACTCTGTGTTTTTCATTGTTCTTGTAAACACTGGCCTGGGCCCATTCAAATCAACAGATCTTAGATGTATCAGAGTGTATACTGGAGTGAAAGCATTATCTATCATTTAATTACTTCCTATCCAGCCTAAAAATCTCCAGAAGCATTCACATTTTTAAAAAAATAAAATACAGTTATTGATGGGATTATCTTTAAGGCTCTGACGTTGTGCAAATAGCACTTAACTTCTGGATATACATTTTAAAAGAATATTTTGTGGAACTAAAACATTTCAAAGAATCATTTCAACACTGCTGTTGGCAAGAAATTAAATTCTATATTCATCAGATCATCATCATGCTAATTGCATCATTAAGAAGGGAACAGAGAACAATGAGTAGCATTTTTAACACAGCACTCTTCCAGGGAATGCCTACTGGCAGATGTATATGGATTCCTCTTGGATATAGATGGTTTGCCATATTTTTCCTTGTGACCTGTGACCTGTCTGATGGGTAGTAAGTCAGCAGGACTAGTTTCTACTGGTATGGAGATAAAGAGATTGGAGAAAGTTTGATCCATTGTATTCTTGCTAGCTGTTGTAGCAAATGCATTAGTGCCAAAATTCAAAATATGCTGAACTGTGGGTATATGGATTCCCATGAATATAAGGAGATCTGGAGAGTGTTCTATAGGAAATACACTGTTTGACATGGGAAATGTAAAATTCCAAATCCAGATGTTAGAAAAGCACCTCAATTAACACAGAAATCAAGTGCTGGCTCTAGCAACGAGAGACAAATGTGTGTCTCAATGCTACTGCCCTGATGTGACTTTTTGTGGTATTGTCTAGTTTGATGCAATGTGTGACATGACTTTACTGTGTAGCTCAGTATCAGTGGTGAAGTGGGGCAGCAAAATGCAGGGTCTGATAATGTTATATTTTGGTGTGGAAAACCCCCCAACATTTTTGGAAAATGGGGAAAGAGACATGAAGTAGCAGGTCATATTTATACATCTCTTATTTCATACAAACATGTTCAAACGCAATCATTTCAAGTATCGTCTTTACCTTACTACCTCACAAATTCCTTTGAGGCTTAGAATAACATTCGGTGTGGTGATTCAAAAGCTTTTTGAGCTTCTCCTTCATAACAGTCCTCCTTAATGGATTCCAAAAACAGCATTGAATAATCAATTAATGATGAGAGTTTACTTCTGGGAGTATGGCCTAAAGTTTCCTGAATAACTATTATCTGGAGCCATCAAGAACTCAATTAAAACAGACTTCCTTTTATGCATTTTAGTGCCTTGTGGATGGGGTGGAAAGGCATTCCACAGGGCCAGTTATGCCCTGATCAGATGTGATCCCTCCCCTCAGTCAATAGGAAAGAGAAAGGATATCTTACCTTGGGGCAAGGCAGAAGCTAACACCAGCAAGTGCTGCTTAGCTGAACAGTGGATGTGTCAGAATGGGCAAATCTGGGACCTCAAAATGGAAGCATGTCCGATCTCTGCTTGTGGAGGTAAACTGGGAACAAGTTCTGAGCTCAAGGGAGGGAAGCTGCATCCTGTCCACTATATGATACTATCTCATTTGTCCCCTGTTCCTTTTATTCTGTCAAGTCACAAGATAGACCTACTGAAATTCCCTCTTCTACACAGCTCTTAAAGGCACAAGAGCCTTCACCCCTTTTCTCTAAGTGGCCGTCCTAGCTTTAGTGGGATATACATTTTTCCTTGTTTCAATAAGCAGGTACAAGAAGGGGAAAGAGTAAAAGATTTTGCCCCTTTATTACAAATTGCAACACTATAGATCTGGATTCACAATGAATATTAGCGTTTTCTTTTCTTTTCTTTCCCCCCCTTAAAACTCCCTTCTCTCAGCAAAAAACCAGCAATTAGTGGAGGCAGAGTTGTAGGAATGTCATCGCCCTACTTGGGCAGGACCTGGCAATGGAGACTTGTGGTCCAGAGATAGAACCAGAGCACAGGTGTGGTGGCAGAGGCCAGCACTGGATTGGTTTAGGAACAGATCTAGTATTTCTTTGTGGGTCTCAGAGCAAATCCCAGACAAAACTTGTCTGTTTCACTTAAGATACATAGGTAAAATAATAACAAACCACTGGGGTAAGAGGAAACTAGAATTACCTCTTGCTTTTCTAGCAACTGTGCAGGTTTTGCACTTTGCACAGGGTTTCAAAGCTTCAAAGCTTAAGAGAAATCAGGATCTAATTAACGCAGTCAGAGCTCACTTAAATCTGAGACTGTATACATAGTTGGTCACGGGTGTTGGGAATTGTAGCTCTGTGAGGGGCAAACTGCAATTCCCATGATTCTTGCAGGGGAGGGCAGAATATGCTTTAAATGTATGGTGTTTTGCATTGCAGTGGCATTTTGGATTGCGGGCTACAGTCTTTGGTTTGGGAAACAAAATAAGCCACAGTGAAGCCTCTGACTAAAAAATAAATAAAGTTCAAAAGCATTCCTAGTGTTTCATGTGTTTAAATACTTCTCAGCACCATGATTTGATAAGCATTAAAATCACTTGAATGTGGGGACGTTTTCTGTGTAGCAATGGTTAGGACACAGAGTGCAAGCATTTACCATCTCTGTCAAAAGCCACTCGCAGAACATGGAGCCAGAAGAGCAGAGAGCAATGGGTTTTTGCAATCAGTGCACATTTCATCCTTTGTGTAACTGCTAGGTGGTTTGTTGTGCAAAAGGTTAACAGGTTTTTTTTCAACCTAAGCTTTCACTGAACCATTAGCGGCAACAGTGCTTTTGCTTTAGCCTTCAGAAGAATGTGTGCTGCATTTCAACAGCATGTGAAGTGTGCCTAAACTTGCTGCAGCACATCACAAGCCTTTATTTATTTATTTATTTATTTATTTATTTATTCATTGCATTGCATTGCATTGCATTGCATTGCACTTCTATTCCGCCTTTTCTCCAAGCAGCTCAAGGTGGTGTACATGGTTCTCTTCCTCCTCATGTAATCTCCACAACAATGCTTTGAGGTAGGTTAGGCTGAGAGGCGGTGACTGGCCCAAAGTCACCCAGTGAGCTTCATGACCGAGTAAGGATTTGAACTCTGGTCTCACCGGTCCTAGTCTGACACTAGAGTCTAACACTCTAATCACCAGACCACACTGGCTCTTAGCCTCACGAAGTGATTTGAAGCAGCATTTTTGGGTAGCAGATTCCGGGAAGAACACCCTTCTCCATCCTCTAAGTCCTGTTTATTATTTTGATGCCACTAACAGCAACTTCCCCTGAGGAGTGATTCCAGTAACAACAGTTATGCTTCAGTTTCTGTGGGAGTTACTTCCAAAATTGGCCTTAAGATCATAGCCTAGGCCAGTGTTTCTCAACCTTGGGTCCTCAGCTATGATTGGACTACAACTCCAATCATTCCTAGCTAGAAGGACCATTGGTTAGGGATGATAGGAGTTGTAGTCCAACAACAGCTGGGGACCCAAGGTTAAGAAACCCTGGCCTAGGCTACAATGCCCACCTTGATTTGGGTGCTACGCTAGGCCTAGCTAGTACAAACAACAGGGGCCAACTGACATGTGGTTTTATGTCTTGGCTACATAACACTCTTCTTCTTTTCCAGATAATTAAAGAGGGAGGATGTGTTTACCCGATTCTAATGTTCATGGGTATATGCATTATTGCTTAATTAATGGTGTTAAGTGTCTGAACAGATGAAATTGCTCCCCCAGTACAAAGTAAACAGGGCTTTTAGAGTGTAGTAAATTAGGAAATTGAAAACACTCAAGCAGAATGAGTGAAGGGTTTTAGGGGCTGCTGTGAAGAAAATTCAACCGTGAAATAGATTCATCCTTACTGGAGATGTGTGAGAAAAAAACGTGTTCTGTTGTGAACTTGCTTGTTAAGGGGTGGCCTTCTATTCTACCTGGCAACAAGGGGGGCTCTCAGTCACTAGGCACTGTAGCATTCTTGCTGTCTCAGGTGCTCCCATATGAATAAGATATCATGAACTACTCGGTTCTGTAACAAGTCACACACACACCTCGAGATAATTCAGACATTCAGTACCCAGAATACTAACATGCCGAGATTCATCAATTAGAAAACAGCAGGTGTTTGTCCCATTAGATGCTAACAGATGCAAAGATATGAGCTTTTTACTGCTCCCATAAAACGAAACAAGCTCAGTCAAAAGGGAAGGAACTCTATAGAAAATCAGTCCATTAAGTTTGTCTTCACTTATTAAGGATGATTTCTGAGGACAGTCTGGGGATAACTCCTTTAACTCAGATCAAAGAGGCAATTTGATCCTTTAAATTTATCTTTTTATATTTTTTTTTAAAAAACCAATTTATGTCCAGCCGAGCATATATGCAATGCAACAACAACATATTTCTGCTGCTTAAGAGATGTAAAAGATGACAGATAATATCCTAGCCCCCCCAGGCAGAAAAGAGAGTCACAGGTGTCTGAAATCTTTTTGTCAGACCAAAAGAATGATAATTTGAAGTGTTTTTGAGGGGAGGGGGGAGGCATGGGAAGGGTGCTCTCAGCTAGACCATCTCTCTAAGTTCACCCACCTCTCCCTGGCATAGCTGAGGCTTCCCGTATTCATGCCTCTCCTTCCAAGATCAATCCAAGAGAGATGATGGCAAGAGGGCAGAAGTTTCCACCCCTTCTCACTGCTGCCCACTCACTCAGAAGGATTAGGTGAATATGTTGCAAGTGTAAGAAAGGGCGGCAGCAGACTCCATGGATTCTTTGGCTACCCCCACAAGGGCATGGCCCTGATCATGGGCAGCTTGAAGATGCAGGAACCTGACACTACACATATACCAAGGTCCATCTCACCAAGCATCTCGCTTCCCATAGCAGCCAGCCTGGTGCTTCTGGGAAGCCCACAAGAAACACCTGGAGGCATTCACCCTTCCCCCTTGCAAGTGGTATTCAGCAGCTTCTGAAAATGGAATGCCCTTACAGCCATTATGAGTAGTGGTCCCGTTCTCCAAGCATCTGTCCAATTCCCTTCTATGTCCCTCTAAGCTTGTAGCAACTCTCGATTCTATGCAGTTGCATCCAACACTGGCCTTCTCCCTTTTCCTCTCTCTTGCATCCTTTTTCCTGTTGCATCTGAAGTCTGGAATTGCTTTCCCTACTTGACCTACCAAGCCAAATTACTTGATATCGGCCAGATGAACGTTTTCCATGAGACTTCCCATTGAATCTGTTACTTAACATTCTACCGCCCTGTCCTTGCTACTCCTTCACTGAGCTCTGCTAGGTCCTGTTAGCTTTGTCTTCTCAATTTTAACTTCAGTTGTCTTCCTTTGAGGAAGAATTGTGTCCCATCTCCATTCCTCCTAACACATCTTTGGTGCTAAATTAAGGTTTGAATCACTATTGCAGTATTCCCAGTGGGTCCAGTAGGTCTGCTTGAGGGCAGAGGCAGAAATAAGTGAGTCATACTATATATCCATTAAGAAATATGGTGCCCCCATAGCTCTGAATTATCTAAACCAGGGGCAGAGAACCTTCTTTAGTCTGAAGGCTGCATTCGCTTCTGGAGACCACATGTCAGTGCTGGGCAGGCCCAGGGACGAAAGTGGGCAAAGCAATGAATGCCAATTTTACATTTTTACAATAGGGTAGTTTCTATACTCACACACTCCTCTGTATCCTCCATCTTGTCAAGCAAGAGAAGGCAAAAAATGATCACAATGTGAAGTACGGTCAGTGGAAGGTATGGCCTGGAGAGACCTCTGAGAGCCAAGGATCCAGAGGGTCACATTTGGACCCTGGGCCTGAGGTTCCCCCATCCCTAGTTGACAACCAATGCTTTACAAGCTGTTTCACAAAGAGCATTGCAACAAAAATGTGCCTGCAGGACTAATGCAATCCTAGCTGTGAATGGCTAAAGAAAAATCACATCAATCACACCATTCAGGTTAAGCCAGGCCTGCTAGCCTGCATTTTGTGACAGTTATGTTTTTATTGTAAAGCAGTAATTTTCTCACCAAGAACACAGCAGGAATTAGATCTAAAACTCTCTGGCTGATTTCTTGGTATTTCTTAAAGCAGCACCTGAATACAGGCAATTTTCTGTGGCTTCCTCAGTGGGACCAAGCCTATCACTTAGCAACGTTTGCTAAGGAGCGGGTTTGCAAAGGTAGCTGTAGTTTCTCCCTCTCCTCCTAGGAATGACATCATTCACTTGTGGGAAATGTAACAAGCTAGCCTGTCATTGCCAGGTTTACAAGCAAGGCTTAAAAACCACTCAAGCTAGCAAACTGCTAGCTAGCTAGAGTCAGACTGCTAGCATAAATTATCTGTTTATGTGACTGAACACATACTTCTGAGAGACGAAATGGTGGTTTTAAACAATGGCAGAGGTTTGAGTAAGTAAGGGATAGAGAATCACCAAGATGAAAATGGTGGTTTTAAATGGCAGAGGTTTGAATAAAGTGGAAATGGTGATTCACTGAGAGGAAAAAAAGTGGTGATTTTAAATAAAGGTAGAGGTTTAAGTAGGGTCAGCAGGAGATGACATGGCTGGGGGCAGAGTGGCAGTTTAAAACAAGTACAGTGGTACCTTGGGTTACATACGCTTCAGGTTATAGACGCTTTAGGTTACAGACTCCACTAACCCAGAAATAGTACCTCGGGTTAAGAACTTTGCTTCAGGATGAGAACAGAAATCGTGCTCCGGCGGCGCAGCGGCAGCAGGAGGCCCCATTAGCTAAAGTGGTGCTTCAGGTTAAGAACAGTTTCATGTTAAGAATGGACCTCTGGAACGAATTAAGTACTTAACCCAAGGTACCACTGTACAGCAAAAAGGGATTTTGGAAAAACTCTGTGTTATGTTAGCTTTTTGGTGTTGGCTGCGGTGTTGTACTAATCATTGCTATTTCTCTTTGTTAAAAACGGTTCGTTCTTTTAAAAATTAACAGTGAGGCAAAAGTGGGTGGAGAAATAAATGCAAATTTTAGTGTTGTACACTAGGCTAGTTTCTATATGCACTTGTACACCACTCTCCATTGTCCATCCAGGGAAACAAGAAGCATAATCAGATATCAGGGACAAATTCCAGCCAGGCAAAAACACTTGAGGTGTAAAGGCAAGGGCCAGAGAATGGTGTGGCCTGGAAATAAGGTGTGTGGCCTGAGGAGGGTGCTGAGAGCCAGATAGGCCTGGAGGGCTGCATTAAGCCCTTGGGCCTCTACTTCCCCAACCCTGCTTTAGACCTTGGACATAATGGCCTTATACCCATTCTTTAGATGACTTTGTATGTTACTTCAGCTGTGAAACATACAACTGCCACTTCACTTCCACACTCAACACCATCTCATGCTTTACACATGCTTCAACACTTCTGATACATTAGAGCAAAAAGCAAGAAAACAAAACAAGGTTTTCTACCCTGATGGGGGGAGGAGCGGAATTATCCAAGTATGGGCAGTTCTGCTTTTAAATTCATTTGAATCATAGTACCATCACAATTACAGGAATAATGTGGCATTTGCTTCTGCTGCCTTGATGCTAACCAATGTTTTAGCAACATATTTTTACATGCCACTTCAATCTCCAAGTAGTGTGAGATTGCCAGGATACCAGGTACACTTACCAGGGTCTGAGTTTCCTTTTGGACAATGATGCACAGTGGAGACTGCAGTGTCTTTATGATATATGGTTTCTTTATATATATACATATACAACCTGAGTACAGAGCATTCACATTCCAAGAGGGTCCTGCTCCTTCCCTTGCTGCAGCCTCGGATTCCTAGAGACCCCAAATTTCATGTCTGACCCTCTCTGCAGCATACAACAGACCACCCACCTCGTGTTCTGCCCCACCCTCCAGCTTTCAAAACTGACACATTTTATTGTCTGCTTACCTCAATGCCCAGCGCAATTCTATCTATCTCTCATCTCAGGCAGGGGCTTCTCCCATTTGCTGCCCAGACCAGAAAGTATCTGTTAATGGCCTTCTTAATCAGACATCACCCATTTCTTTGTACTCTTTTAATGATCCATTTACTACAGGCGATTACTTCTACAGGAAGCCAGCCTGGCTTATACTTTAAGATGATTTACATCTTTAACATTCTAAGTTGAAAGTTGGGCACCCTGGAATTCGAAGAGGGGTCCAGGCACCCCCAAACTTATAACAATATTGTTGTAGAAAACAATCACAGAACTAGTTTGGACCCAAGTCTCATTGTAAATAACCAGCTGATGGGTGGGAATGTTGAATGGTGGGTGGAAATGTTGAACGGTATTGTCACAGAAAGGAATCAGCGAAGCTAAAAGATCAATGTTAGGTGGACTTTTAAAATATTCTGCACCTGTCACTTTCTGAGCTTCGTACTGCTAAGATTGTGTGCTTTGTTGACACTGCTTTGAAGCTTCCGACAAAAATCTCCTCCTTTGCCTTGACTCCTCTCAACCTTTCCTATGATCTGCTCACCTGAATCTATCTTTTACACTAGAATCCAGCAGCCAGCAGTGCCACCTTGATGCAAGATGTCTATCTTTCATGAGATCTCTCATCTCTGTGATAAACAACTGGTAGTATATTTTCTACCTAGAAGAGGAGAAGGGTGGGGAGAACCACTCCTATTACGAGGCTTAGAGGCAGCTAAGGCAATCGTTACAATTAATAAAAATGTGCATTTTTCCAGCTCATTAAGAAATCTTGCTTCCATCATGTTAAACAGAATGTTTTCAAAAGCTCCATCTAATTGAGAGGCCTGCAAGAGAGCGATTAAAAACAATTACCACTCTCCAAAGGGTCAAAAGAATCAAGCAACTAGTCTCTCACATCCTAGGGAGGGTTCGACTAATTCCTTGTATGGGACATATGGAAAACTACTTTGGAACCTTAAACTCAGAGATTTGTGAATTCATTGGAACTCACTTCCAGGTAAAAAGCCTACACAGAAATATAGTTTTTCATGATACTTAGCAACAAGAAATAAAAATATATATGGGAGCAGCTCCAATGCCTAGAATTGCTAAGACTGAGTTCCATTTCAAATTAGTCATTAATGAGGAATTCTAGAAAGATATTTTTGAATGATTAAGGAAAGAAATTTGGCCACAACAATTATTGGGCTAATGGAAAGCCTGAAGTGGAAATAATGCATGAAAATAGATGGCATGAATGCGGGGGGAGGGGCCAAGATGGCGACGAAGTAAGACGCGCTTGCCGGAGCCTCCCTTTCCAGTTCATGCTGTAAATTACTCCGCTCCTATTTTTCTCTGGAAGTTGGCACGATAATGTTTTGATGATAATGCCAGGAACTCACCCTGTGGAAGCTTGCAAAGTCAGCACCATAAATCTCCCTAATGAGCTTCACTAACAACCTGATTAGCTGTAACTTGGGCAGCCACCGGCCACGCTTCCCTGGCCTTCCACCAGCTCTTGCTTGGCCTTTGAAGAACTCTTAGATAACCGAGCCGCTCAAGGGGTTTAGCATGACGAACCTAAAACGTGGTCGTACCTCTTCTGTGGAAGACCTTTCCTTTAATGCCTCAGAACCTATGTCTAAGGTTTCGAAGCCTACTGGGCTGGATTCACCACCTAAGACCTCAGAGCCTTCTATCTCATCATTGGAGGAGTTTTTCTGCAATCTTGTGCCTCCTTCGCCTGTTACCTCCAAGCAGTTAGATTGCCTACATGATCCTGCAATGACTCCAAACAACCTTTTAAACACCTCCAAGCAGGTAGACTGTCCATATGACCCTGCAGCGACTTCAAATACTCCCTTGCCAGGAGACAAATCGCTGTTGGATATAACCTCCAGCCCAGATGGCCTCTCTCCCCACCCCGACCCTCATCGTAAATCTTTATGTGATATAGTACAATCAGTGGAGCTGAGGACTTTGCAGAAATATTGCCTGCACTTGGCTGACGAAATAAAGGTGCTATCAGCTTCCATCAATATGTTAGATGGAAAACTGCCTGGAGAAATTGTAAAGCTGCTGTGATCTCATTGCGAATGTTGACCAGGTCCTACTTGGCCCAGGGTGATCTCCTATCATTAGAATGGCTGCCAGAGACTCCAAAATTTAAGCGCTTGTTGCTCAAGTTCGACTCTCCCAGGCTTCCTGCACTTTTGAGCAAACTTCAAAATCGCCTCAACTGGTATGGAATCTTCCCACAAAAATGCTTCTTTAACAACTGTAGGGGCATTATTGGGAAAATCCCAAACTCAGCAAATTTGGTTAGCCGGCCTACAAGGAGGATTGAGGATTATGACCGGAATTCGCAGCAACGGACCCTTCCTATGAACCCCTCCCTACGATTTACTAGCCAACTATCCCACCGGCAAGAAGGGACTGCCTTAAGGGGTAGAGCTTTGACGGGTCCAGCCTTGGCCATTATAGATGCTCCTAAAGATTGGCAGACACAAGCTCATGTGGACCCCCCTGCAGCGATAACGATCTCCAATCCTCAAAATGGCTGCATTCCTTGTGCTGATACCATGACGATGCAAGAGACACTGGGAGATCCAGTAGCCCTTTGGACAAACACTGAGGCAGTAGCAAGGCTAAACAAGCTACTGGAAGCTAACCGAAAAGGATGTCTTTCTTCTGTCTTACATAGTGCTTTCCCATCAACAAGCCTCGATCCTCAAGGCACGACTCCTGCAACTACAGAGCATACGGCAAACGACGAGTCTATGGACTTGTCGGCTAGTAACACCCCCTCGTATCAAGATTCTCTCTTACAGCGATCTATAAATTCGCCCCAGCCACTGGCTGTTCCTGTGACATGTGACAACTTGAACCTGAAATGCAAACAATCAAAAATCACTGCCTTTTTTCACCCTACTGCCCCTTCACACAGCGTACACCCCCATTTGGATTCTCCAGGATTAACCACGCAAGAGAAATCATGACTTGAGGGAAACACAAAGCGGCCTCTTACACTACTATCATGGAATGTGGCTGGTATTAAATCCAAACTGACAGATCCATCATTTGTTGCCTATATAAATGGCAGCCACATCCTTCTATTCCAAGAGTCATGGGCCTGTGAGGACTTCTATCTAACAGGATACAAGGGCTTCTACCTGAATGCCACGCAGAACTCGTTATCACATGGTAGACCGCAAGGAGGCTTGGCTACTTTTGTTTCCTTAGCCATAAATCTTCAGGCCGAAAAAATCGACATCCAGTCGTCACTCATGCTGATTATAAAGTTGCAAACAGCAGAGGAAACGATAGTAGTGATCAGTATCTACTTATGTCCAATTTATAAGAGAAATTTGGTTGATCTGAGATGGCAGGAAATCCAAGTGACATTGGAAACGCTTTTTGATAAATACCCCGAAGCCACTTTTCTGTTGGCGGGAGATTTTAATGGACGCCTGTCACATACTGACCAAATCTTATTCTCTAAATTTAACAAGTACCCTTCTTCACCTCTTATGACTACAGATCTTTTACCAAGGAAATTCAAAGATAACATAGCCACTTACGCAGGTTTCAAATGCAGGCAAACCTTGCTGGCCCTCAATTTCCTTCTGCTAAATGGGGCAGTCAGCTCGGACTACCCTGCCGAATTCACCTATTGGTCAGGTTCACGTGCATCCACTATTGATTTTGTATGGATATCTCCCGACCTTACCCCAAAAATATCCAGCTTTAAGGTGGCTACAAGATTGGAGAGTGATCACTTCCCTCTAGAAATTTCCTTGACTCTGGATGACGAACTTGATAGGCACTCCTTTGTGCACCTATCAAATGATCATCTGGAGATAAGACCTACAGCCCTTAAATGGACCCCCAACTCGGCCCAGCAGTTGAACGAACTTCTCTGGTTTGATCAGCTCCAAATAAAAAGGGCTTCCCTTATGCAGGCGGATGAGCCTCTACCAATATATGACGATTTAGTAGAACTTCTAAAACCAACATTAGCTCGGTCCCCCACAAAGCATGGTAAACAGTTTTTCCACAAAAAATGGTTTGATGAGGAAGGCAAAAACTTCAAGAATCATCTGTATAATGAATGGTTGGCATACAGAGCATCAAATGACCCCATGCCAAATAATCGCCTTATCACCCTCAGGAGAAGTTACAAAGTCCTACTAAAGGAAAAGAAGCTCGAGGCAGAAAGAAACAATTGGAACAACCTTTTGATAGCTGCAGAGAATAGAAATCCAGCCTCTTCTTGGCAGTTAATTGCCAGATATTTGAGTAGGCCGCTTGCAAGAATAGAACCCCACATCTCAGCGGACACTTGGGAAAGATACTTCGCCGATCTGTATGCAGCCCATGATGCCTGCGGAGATACGGTGGAGCCGGAAGCACTGCCCAATTGGGACCCAGTTACATGCCCTGAAGTTGAAACTCTCATAGATCGATTTAAAGCAGGCAAGGCCCCCGGTGATGACCTTATATCCATTGATGCCATCAAAGCAAATAAAGATTGGTGGATCCCACTTTTAGCAGCACTTTACACGCATATAAACAAAACAGCAAAATGTCCCTCAAGCTGGAGTTCTGTGTTGATTGTATTAATACATAAGAAAGGCCCACATACAGAGCCAAGCAACTTTAGGCCAATCAGCTTGCTAAATGTCATTGGGAAGATTTACTCGGGGTACCTGCTAAACAAACTATCGAAATGGATGGAGGACGACAATATCATTGCCGATGAACAGGCGGGTTTTCACCCTGGAAGATCTACCACAGACCAAATATTAACCTTGAATCACCTGGCGGAAAAGTATGCCGGCAAAGCCCCAAAGGTTCTTCATGTGGCTTTTATTGACCTTAAGCAGGCATTTGATCGAATCTCTAGAAAGCAGCTATGGACAAAACTGGCTGCTACAAAGATCGATCATCGTCTCCTTCATCTGATTATCAGCCTCCATACAAACACCTTTCTGAGAATCAGGCTAGACAATAAAGGCCTAGTCTCCAACCCTGTTACCACCACTAGAGGGGTAAGACAGGGTTGTCTATTGGCCCCAGCATTGTTTAGCTTTTACATTAACTCACTGGTGACTCACGTGGCCAATGATGCTTTCCACCCCCCCCCAAATTAGCAGGCCGATCTCTGAATGTTCTTCTGTATGCGGATGACGACGCACTTCTTGCCAGATCCCCTATTAGACTGAGGAGAATGTTGCAAGCTCTACATGAATACTGTGATCAGCATGAGCTCCAACCCAACTATGCTAAGACCAAGATCATGGTCTTCTCTGCCCGACCGAGACTCCATCGATGGTCAATGAACGGGATCCCCCTTGAGCAGGTTAACTGCTTTAAATATCTGGGACAAGTAATATGGTCAAATAGGTCTTTTCTGGCCCATAGAGACTATATAACAAGTAATGCATCTAAAGCAGCCATCCAGATTAGATCTCTATATGCTAAGAATCAGGCTCAATCAGTGAAGATAGCTTTGAGACTCTTTCAAATGAAAGTCCTCCCCCTTCTTTTGGTGGGCATCTCTTTAGGCTCCCGTAGGGATTTTTTGAAACTGGATTCTATCCAAACGTGATTCCTTAGAGCCATCCTTAGGATTCCCCCCCTCGGTAGCGGGTGCGGTTATGAGATTAGAGGTCGGCTGGCAAGCTCTACGGTATGTGGCCTTGAAGACGAAGCTCTGGCTATGGCTCAAGCTTTGTTTTAAACCAGTGGGTATTGCCCCCTTGATATTGAGGGACGATTTCCAATCATCGTGGGAAAGGGAGGTCATTAACGAGGTTCAATCCTGTGGATTGTCTCACCTTTACTTTGAGTCTATGACGTACAATCAAGCTAGAGCTGTGATCTCCCGGAGACTGAGTGACATTGCCAGACAAGAGGACATAGCCCTGGTAAAACCAGGGACGTTCCTAGGGGACCAGATTTATCGGACCATACCAGCCCCCTACCTTGCAGAAATCCACTATGTTGAATACCGCAGACTTCTTACAGCGGCTAGATTAAATGTCCTTGACTCTGCGATATTGTGGGGAAGGTACAGGGGAGTACCATACGCCCAGAGAACCTGTCATTGTGCCATGGGTGTGGTTGAGTCCACCGAACACATTCTCTTGACTTGCCCTTCTTATGCAGAGCTTAGACAAAATTTTATAGACCCACACCTATGTCAATTTAGCTTCCTACCTGGAGAAAACCAGGTTTTACACTTGCTGAATAATGTCACTAGAGCTATACCCTCCTTGGTGGCCAAATTTCTTTTTTTAGCTTTTAAGCGTCGCAAGACTATAATTGACTATATTGATATGGGGCTATCTGTTTAGCCCATTTTAGTGTTGGCTAAGTTCTAAAATCTTCCTGGATGTTTTAACTGTGTATTGACAAATGTACTTTTTTTCTGACTGACGGTCGAATAAAAGGTTGATGATGATGCATGAAAATAGAATAACCAGCTTTCTCAGGTGTTCAGAATTCTGTTCAATGATTCTCTCCCTATCCACCTTATGCTTTTGTGTCTGGCTTTATCTAATTCAGTTGTTTAAAGTGACTTACAAATCTCATAAATATATAAAATCAGAATAAAAAATAAAGGATTCCAGAAAACAACAACAACAAAACCAAACAAAAAGTGCACCCAGTGAATTTTTAAAACCAACCAAATAGCATCTGTAAAATGTATAATGGACCCTTTTTTTAGCCCTTCATTGCTTTCTAAAAACCAGCAAACTGAGGCTGAGATGGAAATTACAAAAGGACACAGACCTAAAATGAAAGCAGTTGTTCTGACCCTGAATAGATCTGACTTATGGATTCTGCATGAATGGGCTGCAAGAAGGATCTGTCAATTTTGGTTCTCTCCATTCCACATTTTTCCAGGCTTAAATTGAGTTCACCAAATTCTCATAGAAACTCATCAGCATTTTAGTGTGAATTTCTCATGATAAATACATTTTTATACGCATGTCTTTATTTTAATTACACCATTTTAAAACTCATAGAAACTCATCAGCGTTTTAGTGTGAATTTCTCATGATAAATACATTTTTATACACATGTCTTTATTTTAATCACACCATTTTAAAGCAATTTCCCTTAATTTAATGCATTTTCACCTACACATTATTGCTGTCCGAAAGTGCTATAGGGCAACAAGACAAAAATTAACCAGAACATGTGTGGTATAAAAGGCTAAGGCATTTCAGCAGGAGGGTATGAGATATGCATTGCTTGCAAATGAAACAGTGTGACACCCTAGAACCTTTGTAAGTGCAAACAGTATTGAAAGCGGAGTTGGGTATGGCCATTCCAACAGCATCATGAGCACAAATCATCAGGAATGTACAATAAAAGAATGTCTGGAGGAGAGCTTAAGCTGAGAAAAAAGCAACTTGCCTGCCAGACTTGCCAAGTGAGTTGACTCCACAACTGGATTCTGGTTTCAAGTCCAGCATTTTCTACACAGTTTCACACTGGCTGTTATGTCGGAAGTCTCCTCCAATCAAAGGCCAGCCGTGTTGATTGAAGCTATATAATAATTGGACCTCTTAAAAACAAACAAAAAACAGGCAGAGGAGAACAGAGACTGATTAAATTGAAATGACAAGGGAAATTCTAATTTGGCAAAGAGTGAATACCTGAGACTGAATCTTAGCCAAGATATCTACAGCTGCAAGGAGAAAGCCAAATCTGTTGTCCACATTTACACAACTTTTGGAAGGGGGAGGAGGACAGAATATTGTGACCAACAATACTTCATGCCTCTGTTTTCTCCCTCTTAGCATAGTTCTGATTTTTTTCGGGGGGGGTGTCTTGAAAAATATGGTTTAAGGAGCTGGATTCAAATAATTTGGTGCACTAGCAGATGTCACCACAAGGACTGCCACTAGTGCAGTGGGACTCCCCCCCCCATGCAGAACAATCCTATTAGTATGATGCTGGATCCCACCCAGGACTTTTTTTTTCAGGCGGAACACTTGGGAACAGCGTTCCAGCACTTCTCAGGTAGCCCCCGGAAGTGTGGAGAAAGACCTGACCAGCTTCAGCAAAGCCCTGAAGGGGGCATCTTCTATAGGTTCTGGAGAGGGTCCCCGATGAGCTGCAGGTGTAGCAGGGCTTTGCCGAGGCTCTTCAACCTCCCAGATAATGGCGGATGTGCAGGAAAGCAGCGCCTCAGCTGAGCAAGTCACTGTGCTGCTCCAGCTCATGTGAGACAGGGAGGTGTGTGAGCTGATGCAATGAAGGCTCCCCTCCCCTCAGCCTCAACAAGTGTCTGGCTGGTGAGGAGACACGCCCCACCTGGAGCCCAAAGAGTTCCTTTTTGAGCTCTGGAGAAGGTCTGCATTCTGGTACCTTTTCTTCTTGAAAAAAGAAAAAAGCACTGATTCTACCCGTTGTCCTAAATGCTGAATATTTTAAGCCCGGCTTCCTGAAATTGAGGTCCCCAGATGTTCAAGTATAACTCCCATCACCCCTAGCCTGGGATCCATAATCCATTAATGGCTGGGTACTTGAGGATGGTTTATGCTCCCTAATAAAGCTGAAACTTAAGAAATGATCTTCCGCTGCAACTTTAATTGGCGGTTGCTTCACCTCTGAATTGTGTTTTCAAAGTTAGGCTCAGATTGGAATGAGTCATCTGTTGGCATCTGGTTGCAAAAGGAACATTGGAGGTAATGCTAAATTCTATTACATATAGGGAATAGAAGTCACTTGTGACACTGCCATTTCTCCTGGAATCTAATGCTGTGAAGACCCAGTCCTGGAGGCTGCACTTACATGATGGGGGAGATCAATGAATATGATCTCTTTCATACCATTCAAAGTGAGGAGCTGTGATGGCTTAAGGGTTTTTGTGACAGTCCCGGCCTTTTGAGGACAGTTGGAGGCTATGCTTCTGCATTTTAAAAAGTGTTAGTTAGAAAAGAGGGTCTGGACTCTGGCAGCGGGGAACAGCTTTTAAAATCATTCCCCCTTGATGTTTCTCCAGTAACACCCGCCAAGCTACTGTTTACCCTGTAGACTGAAATATACTGGTAAGAACAGCGTGATACCTGTGTTTTGTCCTGTGGTGCAACTAGTAGCTTTGGAAAGAGGTTGGGAAACTGTGACCTTCCAGTTGTTGCTGGAACACAGTTCCCATCAGCCTTGACCATTGGCCATGCTGGTTCCCCAACCTTTTCAGAGACCCCTGGAAAAGCCAAGTCAAACTAGGATCCAGCTGAGGATTTTGGATAATGCTAATTTGAACTAATTCTAGTGAGTAAGATGCTCACAGGGTGATTATTCTAAAGCACAGGTTGTTTTAAAGAGAAGATTGTGTTCAATTCCCAGAAAATATACTTTAGTATATGCATCTCTCCCCCCCCCCTCCATTACTATTCATATGATACTTCAAGGTTGACTACTCTGTTGTGTCTCTGTTTATAGTGACTGCAGTGGAAGCTGGTTGCTGCTGCTTTTACTGAAGAGGGTGGAATGATTTCAGCTCTGACCTTGAGAAACATGTTTGCATGACTTTTATTTATTTATCCTACAAAGATATCCTCTGATTTCTCCCCTCTCCCTAAAACCTTGCTCATCTTTAATCTATTTATTGTTTAAACAGGGCAGTTGGTAGGTCTGAAGCTGTGCAGAATGAATGAATAAATAAATCATATCCCAAGATGATGTCAGCATAAGAGATGCTAGTATTAATTCATCGTACGCTTTCCCCTGCTACTGTTGAGGCTTGTGTGCCAGAGCAATCCTTGGATCCCTCTGCTTTAATGAGAAGGACTGCTGACATTTCATTGGCCCAATTCTAGAAGGAAAGCCAGTTTCATTGTGGCGTTGAGCAGCAGTCTACAACTTCCATTATGAATCCTAAAACCTCTAACGTACAGCATGTTTGGTATTGCTATTTCATCCATAAAATAAAGGCTAGTAACATGCTTAGAAGCATGCAGGCACAAGCCACTTCTACATTAAGAGCACCAAAGGAGAGAATGATGACTACTAATGGCTCCTTTCGATATTTTTCATATTATTTTCGTATTTATACATTATATATTTATGGAGAGTCTGCATACTGATGGGCTTGCAATTTGCTCCACACAGACACACTAGTGCTGCAACCATCTTTTTGTTCCCCACCTAAATTGCATCACAAGTGACTTTGTAAATCCTAGTTTAAAAAGCATACTGCATTGCAGTACTGGGGTAGGATTCATGAAAGAAAGCCACTGTCCATCTAGAGCTTGCTGCATTTTTCTTTAAGTGAGTGCCAATGTATTAATGGGGTGTTTGAAACATGATGCTACTCTTCCGGAAATAGCTTTTGCCTACCCTTGATATATACATCTTTATCATTTAGCCCTCTCACAGATGATGGCTAAATGCTAGTCATATTTTTTTAAGGCTATACTGTACACTTCTATATTACAGTGGTACCTTGGGTTAAGAACTTAATTCGTTCCAGAGGTCTGTTCTTAACTTGAAACAGTTCTTAACCTGAGGTGTGCTTTCGCTAATGGGGCCTCCTGCTGCCACTGCACGGCTGGCGTGCAATTTCTGTTCTTATCCTGGGGCAACCACTTCCTGGTTAGCGGAGTTTATAACCCAAAGCATCTGTAACCCGAGGTTCCACTGTACAGTTCCATACCCTTCCCAATTTTCCAGGGGCAGTACCGAAATGATGCAAGTTATCCCAGCTTCTAATTTGATCCTGGAATGTCCCTATTTCCCTCTCCAGTGCTGCTGCTGCTAGGCTCAGGGAGGAGGAGGAGCCAGTGCTTCTCCCAAGCAGTGGCTGAAGCATCTCATTGCCTCTGCATGGCCGCTGCCGCTGGCTTCCTCCCATGAGCAGCTCATGGCATCTGCTGGAGAGTGGGCAAGGAGGAGGAGAGGCTGCCATCACCGAGGCCCAGCCCCATGTGACACACTGGCTCTCAGGTGTAGGAAGATGACAGGGTTGCCCTGGGCAAGAAGAATGGGAGGGGGCAGAGTGGAGCACAAGCAGTCTTGATATTTTATTTTATTTTATTTTATTTATTAACTATCAATTCTCTATTGATTTGCATGTCTATACAAACATTATGCATTATCTCTTAACAGGTAAAAAAGAAAAGAAAAAAATTATGGAAAGTACAAAATTTATAAAGAAATAAAGACGTAACAAAGATAAGAAACAAAGAAATCAAATCTTTAAAAAGAGAGACAAAGTTATTTACATAGTAAAAGGAGTCTTGATTTTTAAAATTTAAAAAATGCTTTGTGCATCTGCCTCTAATCTTACCCCTTTCTAAAAATTTATTTATTGGTGTGTGTTTTTCATTCTACCAAAGAATAGAATAAAATTGGGGTTAAGGGGTTTTCTCATGATGGTAAAGTGTGTGTGTGCCATGCCCCATTGGTGTGGTGATGGTGGAACTTGCCCTTCTTCTGATAGGAAATGCCCTGCGGGGGGTGGACTGGGGTGTTGAGGAGGGTTAGTTGGGGGTGAGAAATGTCCGTGTTTTCACCTGAATCCAATCCACCGCAATTCAGGAATCTTTTACCATCATGGGACTTGAACCCCTGACCCCGACATAAAGAGTCTCATGCTCTACTGACTCATGTATTCTACAACATGCAAGGATCAGGTGGGCATGATGCTAAAGTTGACTAAATAAGCATCAGCACCTGTAATTTCACTCAAACTTGATTTCAGTTTAAAACCACCAATGGGATAAAATGACTCACCATAAATAAATGTAGAACAATATAAATTCCATTGTGATTAACTTAAGTGTATTTCCACTGATCCGTCAGGTTATAATGAACTGCACACATTGTTCCAAGTAAGCTCCGAGCGGTGGAAGATTCCAGAGATTCCAGACATTTACCTAGGGTACATGCTTCCTTTGGAATGAGGTACAGAGGAAACTGTGATGTCTTTATGATATATGGTTTATTTACATATATATGCAACCTGAGCCTACAATGAGGGAGGTCACAGCATTAACACGCAATAAGGTCTTGCTTCTCCCATAGCCAAAGCCTTGGATTCCAACAGAAATCAGGCATAGCTCTGACTCCCAGCTGCTCAGCCTGCAGCCTGCCAGCTTCCAGCTTCCAGCTCACACAACTCAGCTCTCAACTCTGGCTTTTGTCTTCCTAACCACCAGCGAGTTGAGGGAGTGGGGCTCACCCATTTGCTGTCTGGCACTTGTTAAACCCATACAGACCATTACTTCACCAGGAAACTAGCCTGGCTATTTCAGGAATTTGAATCCTTGCTTAGGTTTTAACACTTGCTGGATCCAGGAATTTGAAGGGTCTCGGCATACAGCTCCCCACCCACCCATCACAACTCATAACCATATAGGTTGTTTTACTTGTCAGATGGAAGTTACTTGGTTTCCATCCAGTATGCATGGCCCAGAATCTCCAGTCTTGGCATAGCAGTTTGTTCCTTGTCAAGTAATATGATAAGTACTTTTGCTTGGTTCGTAAACAGTTAAGAACAATGAGAAAAGTGTTTTGCATTCTACATCATTCTTATTTTTAATCCATACATACATGCTACAAATGCTTAACTGGAGGGGACAAATGCTGTTGCTCAGCAACAAAGAATTGGCAAGAGCTCAGAGCAAGCTCCACATTACTAACAGACAATGACTCGTGCAGCTCAACAATCAATAGCACTTGATTTAAAGGCAATGTCCAGTATATCATACTTCCCAAATAATAACACACAGTTGTATTAGTGGTCAACATATTCAAGACATCAGCTTTGCTAAGTACTCTTATTGCAAATGTTGTGCTATATTCTACCCAAACCAACCCAGTTGCTGTGAATGATTTTCTAATTTGTATGGATTTATTTAAAAAAAACAATGAATAGCCTTGTTGGCACCTTGAAGACTAACAAATGCATTGTGCTGTAAGATTTCATGGGGCAGAACCATCTTCATTAGATGTTTGAACTGAGTACCTAAGTAGTGTATAATCTGAGCACAGGGAGGAGGAAGATGATTCTCCCCCCTCAAGAAAAGCACAATGTAGAGTCAGTTGTTAGATCAGAGATAAAACTAGGTGTGTCACAATATTGACTAGTGGTCATTGTTCCTGACTAGACTGAGAATAGCCAACATTAAAGCTGAAGAGAGACAGTTACTCTGTCTAATGCAGGGGAAGGCAACACTGTGCCCTCTAGATACTACAGCTCCCATCAGCCCTAGCCAGCGTGGCCCATGATCAACAATGATGGGATATGTCATCCACAACATCTGGAGGGCACCAAGTTGGCTACCCTTGTTCTAATGAGCTAGTTGTTCCCATGATTTGTCAAGGCCAAGTTATACATTACCAGTGCTTTTTTTTCTGGGGGGGACGCAGGGGTGCTCATACCCCAAAACATTTTGTGAATCTATGTTTGGCCTCATTGAGGGGCAGTATTTCAATGGGAGTAGGAAAATGAGAGTACCCCTAAACATTTTTTTTAGGAAAAAAGCACTGCACATTACTAAATGCTAATGAACTCAGATTTGGCAGAGTCACGCTAGAGCAGGAGTTGGGCATATTGGACCTGGTCAGAGGTGTCATCTTGTCCCCAGGATTGGGGGGGCAGGCAGTGCATTTTGCACACGTGTGATATCATGTGCACAGTCCGCATGTGACATTGCGTCATCGGGAGGACGCTGAGTGGGGAGCCCAGCGCTGTGGCTTCTTCTCCCGTGGCTCAGGAGCCAGCAATTGAACCACACTGTGCTCAGCCTCCTCCACCCCCTCAGCATCAAGGGGGCCTGGCCCAATGCCAGGCGGAAGACCCCTCCGCCCTAGGAGTTGGTGCGCCTGGGCCTAGGGCTGAATGCAGCCCTCCAAGACTCCTAATCTGATCCTTGCAGCTCTTCCCAGACCACACTTAGCACCAGCCATGCTTTAGAGCCTCCTAAGTAATGTCTCTTCCTTGCCCGAATAGACATACGTGTGCAGGGTGTGTAGAAACCTCTGGGTTTTACATGGCTGGAATGCAGCCTATTGTACAGAGTCACATCCTTTGCCCTGCCCACTTTTGCCTTTGGCCCTGGGTCTTCATGAGCCCCTTCATGAGGAGACTCAGCCCTTCAGCTGAAAAATGTTGCACTAGGTTGCCAACCTTTTTGATCCACAAGCTAAAGATGAAATTGTTTGCAGGAAGCCAATTTTAAAAAACTACTGTAGCCCCAAGTGGACAATGCGTTCTGAGCTGTGGTTTCATCTGAAAGTCAGCTGGTTCCAACAGGATTGTGTGAGGAGATTATCAATAAACTCTGTTCATACTAGCCGTTATGATGGCATCACACATTCCTGGTCTCATGAGGCACAACAACTGCTGTTCTTTTCTGATTTCCTTCCATACAAGACTGTGACCTCATTTTCACTCACCCAGTCTTTCGGCTCTGATTGAGAAAGCTCTGTGTAACCTGTACACTCCCTGGCTGGTACCATTTGTTTATTCACGTGTTGTAGATTGTAGTAGGATCAGGTATTTGGTGACTGCCAGCATTTGTTTCAGTCACCTCTCGGGGAAACAGCTTGTCTGAATCCTCCTTTGGTCCTCTGCCACAAACTTTCCCTGGCACAGATCCTTGGTCCCAGGTCTGTTTGCAACGTTACTTTCTGTGGGAAGAAAAGAGAGAAGGTGTTTGCATGCAGATGATCTTCAGATCAATCCCTGATATCTCCAGTTTTAAAGAAGGAAGAAGGATCAAGCAGAGGTCCCGGGAACTGTAGTTTGCTAAGGGTGCTGCATCCCAGGGACCTAATCCTACAAAAACAAAAAAGGAGCCATCATTCTGAGGCACTTCCTTGCTTTAATTACTTTACAAGCTCTTATCCTCGTCAGCTTGTGATTGTGTCTCTGTGTTGAGTCCACAATCGCCATTTCAATTGGCACCATTATCTGACATGAACAAAATGGGAGGCACACAGGGTCAGTATAGTTAGATTTATCTTGCATGCATCAGATAGTGAGGGAATATCTGATGCAACAACAATCAATAGGAGTTGGACATTCTGTCCAATGCAATGTGGGTTTGCATTGCTTCCAGCCCACCAACATATCTGAAGGGGGGGACAAGTGAGGAGAGTGCTGTTGTCCTAATGTCCTGCTTGCAGCCTGTAGGCCTCTGTTTCACCATTGTGAGAACAGGATATTGGACTAGATGGGCCTTTGGCATGATCCAGTAGGGTTCGTCTTATGTTAATCATACTAATTGACCATTGTTCATGGCCTTTAGATTCTCAGTTAGAATTCCCTCTGGTATGTACACCTGCACCACAACTGATTAATTTACAAATCTTCCTACGTACCTGCCTATCAGAGAAGGAAAAAGTTATATGCCCAAGGACTGCAGTAGCAAATCCCTGCATGAACCCTATCCACTGAACAATTGCCATTATATTTCTTTTGTCAAGCTCTCTATAATTTTCTTACATTCTTTTTGCTAATCTTAAAAAAAAATCTCTTATCCAAAGACATCACAACCAGCAGAACTTTAAGAAAAGTGCAGAAATGATCTTCCTCCCTAGCAACAGAGAATACAATAGTGCAACCTCAATAGCTCTTTATTTCACTTAGTCTGTCGTTTTCTTTTGATAAGACTCCCCCCCCCCTTGGAGGAAGTTCATATACACTAGAGAGTTCAAAATACAAATTCTGACTCTAAAAGTCTGTTCCTAAATAGGAGCAATAGTTCTTGTAGGTAAAACACTGCCTGTTTTTATTTAACAATTAATTTACCTGATTTGTTCAACTGATTAAAGCCTTTGGATAAAACTGTTCCTAGTTGCTTGTCATATTTCTTTCAGTATCTCCATCATTGTTTCAAAATTTATTGCTATGATCTTCCTCTTTATACTTAGTGTGTTAGATTCAAATGCTCCTTTCTGTTCATGGAAGGAAACCTTTAGATCTTACCCACTGCTTCTTGCTCTTAAGACTATGGGTTGTGTCCATTGGTGCCCTAACACAAGCCTTTAAAATCCAGAGGAATGCATCCACTAATGGGAGGGGGAGGGGAGGGGAATTCCTATTTTCCCTCCTCTCTTCAGCCTCCCTGAAAATACATTCTGTAGGATCTGCTGCCTCTCTAGAACAGATCAAAGGGGAGGCACTGAGGCCTATGAGAAGAGGGGAATTGGGGGAGGGGAAATCACCTCTCTCTTCTATTAGCAGACTCCTTCTGCTGGTAGGAGGACCAAGACATTCACCTCTACGAACCTGTTTTATTTTATTTTAAAATCACTTAATTTATAGTTATTTTCACAGTTATACCTGCTTGCAGGAAGTGTTGTGTATTATTTATGAGTCGTTTATTTTTGTATTAGCTGCTGCTGCTGCTTCTTCTTCTTCTTCTTCTTCTTCTTCTTCTTCTTCTTCTTCTTCTTCTTCTTCTCCAAAGAGTTCAAAGCAGTGTTCATGGTAGTCCCCATTGAGCTTCACGGATGAGTGGGGATTTGAACCCTGGTCTCTCAGGTTCTAGTCTGACACTCTAACCACTATACCACCTGCTTCGAAAGGAGTTTTTTTGGTACGAAACTCTGAACTAGAAAAGCAATCAAATTAACTTTTCCCACAAAGTCATATCCGCAAAGTGCTCTATGGTATACATTTCTGTTTTTTGTCAAATGGCCCAGAAGTAGGTTGGACCATGAACAACTCTTTCCTCATTGCTACGCAGATTACAGTGGTACCTCGGGTTAAGTACTTAATTCGTTCCGGAGGCCCGTACTTAACCTGAAACTGTTCTTAACCTGAGTCACCACTTTAGCTATAATGGGGCCTCCTGCTGCTGCTGCGCCGCCAGAGCACAATTTCTGTTCTCATCCTGAAGCAAAGTTCTTAACCTGAAGCACTATTTCTGGGTTAGCGGAGTCTGTAACCTGAAGCGTATGTAACCTGAAGAGTATGTAACCCGAGGTACCACTGTATTATGTTCTCACTCAGAAACAAGGCTCCATGTTTGCTTGCAGCAGAAGTGATAAACCTTTTCCTTACTCCCCAGTCAGAGGGAAGGTGACTTCTGAAGGTGAGGTTTGGTGGGTTGTTGTTTTTTGGCCACCACAGGTTTGTGAAATTCCCAAACCAGTAGAAGAGCGTTCTGCTTGCAGTCAGTTGAAGATGGAACCATTACAAACGAATCATCTGGAGTCCTCTTGTTCTGAAGGCTAAGATGTTCATATCTTCTTCAGGGTAATGGTTTAGGGTTTGCTGCATCACATCAGTGCCACCAATATTTCTTCCCATTTGTTGTTGAGTACTTCTCTGAAAACGTACACTTTCCCACAGCTCTTTCAGAATAAGTACCATCATTCTGAATAATGTCTGAAAATTCTGCTTGAGCGGACATCAAATATAACAAGGAAAGAAACGTAGTCATTATGTTGGACAGTGTATCATTCTGCTCCTCAGGAGGGGCCAAACTTTGCCTGAACGTCATTCCATATATACTGAAAATAATGAAATCACTTTTCTACAGAGCTGGTAAGGTTTGGTTGGAAAAGGAGATTCTCTATTAAAAGACAACCATGCTATTATACCATTAGTTACTGCTGCTTCTATTTTGGGAAATATGCCGATACGATAGCAGTGTGTCAGCAGGGGCATTCTCACTGAGAAATTGTTATTTTATTTGCAGGTTGGAATATAAAAACGAGACAAGAACAGTTTGTCACTTCGTGGGTTCACGCTTTATTTCTGACACAACATCAGTGTGGAAAAAATAAAATAAAAATCATTTTCGATCAAAGTGGGAAATGAACTCAAAAGTGCAAACGAGCAGATAAAACATTGTTCCTGTCCATAATCACTTTTATGGAACTTTTATTTTGCTGTCACACATAAAAAATGATTAAATAACTAATTTTTCAATTAGCAGTGGAAAATACTAGTAAATCATTATGGGGTGGGGAAGATAGGCTACATTTCGGACAAATGAGCTCAAATTCAGCAGAGGATCATGGCAGAAATAGAGGGGGGTGTTTTTTCTGATTCCTCTTCCCCCTTGAAGCTCAGTTCTATAATCCCAACCTCATTTACTGGGGAGTAAGCTATATTAAATTCAATAGGACTCACTTCTCAGTAGGCATGATTAGGGATTACACTGTAGGCCATTACTCAGATGTTTAGTCCTACGGAGTTCAACAGGATTTATGCCTGGGCAACTGTGTACAGGATTGCTGCCTCAAGGACCTAAAACTGAAATTTCTGATTGATAAATGCTTTCCTGAGCAATGCTTTAAAAATGTATTTCTTTCCCCTAAGATTGTAAGCTCTTGAAATCACACCAGGTCTTCAAATAGCACCAGATCTTTTTAACTATGATTTTATCTGTTCTATTGAGCGATCATGCACCCATGTATTCTTGATGCTGAATTTCAGCTCCATGCCGCCACCCAGTGGGGTTTCAATGATAAGGGAGAAAAACCAAAAGCTTCTGAAAAGCAATTATGCTGCATTTAAAGCAGGAACAAGCAAGCTGAAATAGTCTCACTTCCTCCCTAAAACAGACAGGCACATTTTAAAGTTTTATTGCAGTAGACAATCTTTGCAAGGAGCTATTGTAACTGTGAAAATCTATTTAAATAAATTAGTAAATGGTTGCTTGTTGCAGCTAGGTAAAGGTAAAGGGACCCCTGACCATTAGGTCCAGTCGTGGCCGACTCTGGGGTTGCGGTGCTCATCTCGCTTTATTGGCCGAGGGAGCCAGCATACAGCTTCCAGGTCATGTGGCCAGCAAGACTAAGTTGCTCCTGGCAAACCAGAGAAGCACAGAAATGCCGTTTACCTTCCTGCCAGAGCGGTACCTATTTATCTACTTGCACTTTGAGGTGCTTTCGAACTGCTAGGTTGGCAGGAGCAGGAACCGAGCAACGGGAGCTCACCCTGTCGTGGGGATTTGAACCACCGACTTTCTGATCGGCAAGTCCTAGGCTCTGTGGTTTAACCCACAGCACCACCCGCGTCCCTTTTTGCAGCTAGGGATGGACAAATCTGGGAATTTCTCTTTCTCCATTTCTCATTTTTCCTGTTTCACTTTTTTAAAAAAGTCCTGATGCATTTTAGTATGCAATTTTTCCTAATATGAACTTTTGAAAAAGTAACTTTCCCTTAGCCCCCAGTGGTACAAGGGGTCAGAGAGTCTGCCTGTTAGTCAGAAGATTGGTGGTTTGAGCTCATCCAGGGATGGCTATGGGCAGGATTCCTGCACTGCAGGGCATGGGCATAGCCAGGAGTTATGTTAGGGCAGGTGGGACTTTTGTTGGGGGTGGGCAGAACCAAGTTATCTGCGACTCGATTGGTCAGTTAGTTTGGTAGTTTTATTTTTTTAGTTGATGGGGGCAGCTGCTCCCCTGGCTGTGCCCATGTTGCAGAGGTTGGATTAAATGACCCTTGGGATTCGTTCCAACTCTACAATTCTAAAGGAACGCTGGGTGAATTTTGCACCTAACACACCACTCAAATGGTATTTAAAAATCTATATTCGTAGCTAGAATTACTATTACTGTATCGGATAAATCTGCCATTAGGTGTCCTACAAGTTATCATACAATTAATTTCACAGTTGACCAACAACAACGGATGCAAGAGAAACACAATGTATCAGTTCATTCAAGTTTTAAGCATATATCCTCTACATACAGCAAGGCACGGAGGCAAATCCCCAGCTCACTTCTCCTCCTTTTCACCATACAAGCCTTGTAATAATAATAATGTTGTTGTTATTTTATATATCAGTGCTTTTTTCTAAAAAAATGTTTAGAGGTACTCTCATTTTGACTCAAGAAAATCACCATTTTATAGATCAAATAGGGAAAAATAAATACAGTAAATGGACAAAAGTACAAAGATTAACAAAGTGTTTCGGAGTATGCGTACTCCTGCATACCCCCAGAAAAAAAGCACTATTATTATTATTACTACTTATACCCTGCCCATCTGGCTGGGCCTCTCCAGCCACTCTTGGCGGCTTCCACAGAATATTAAAAACACAATAAAACATCAAACATTAAAAGCTTCCCTAAACAGGGCTGCCTTCAGATGTCTTCTAAATGTCAGATAGTTGTTTATTTCTTTGACATCTGATGGGAGAGCATTCCACAGGGTGGGCACCACCACCAAGAAGGCCCTCTGCCTGGTTCCCTGTAACCTCATTTCTCACAGAGAGGGAACCACCAGAAGGCCCTCAGTGCTGGACTTCAGTGTCTGGGCTGAACGCTGGGGGTGGAGACGCTCCTTCAGGTAATCAGGGCTGAGGCCGTTTAGGGCTTTAAAGGTCAACACCAACACTTTGAATTGTGCTCAGAAATGTACTGGGAGCCAATGTAGGTCTTTCAGGACCGGTGTTCTGTGGTCCCGGTGGCCACTCCCAGTCACCAGTCTAGCTGCCGCATTCTGGATTAATTGTAGTTTCCGGGTCACCTTCAAAGGTAGCCCCACATAGAGTGCATTGCAGTAGTCCAAGCGGGAGATAACCAGGGTATGCACCACTCTGGCGAGACAGTCTGATTACAAGGTGTGTGTGTGTGGTTGTGTCCCACCTAGAATCCATGGGTAAAACTTAAAACACACATGAAATTTAACACTCCAGGCCTGTGTTAGCCAAATGGAAGCAAAAAGGCAGAAACATACCATTTTCATTTTTTTAAAAAAGTATTTTAATCTCCCCAATATAAGGGATGCTTCATATTGCTTTTTATTGCATCGACAACAGTGAGCTTCAGTGATCCAACCTGGCATTAGAGACCTGTATCTCCATATGTGTCATCTATCATTGCACAACCAAAGGGTTGCAGGGCCCACGACTGACTTGGAAGGAGGATACACAGGATTAAGATGTTACATTTGTGTAAGAGCATCATACAGCAAAAGAAGAAAAATCATTCCATGGATTGACTCCGCTTATGTACCTATCTTCTTTGATTCTGCTATTGACAGAACCACTTTTCATTATCTTAAAATCAATACATATTGCTTTGCTTCCCAATAAAACTCGTGTCAACCAGGCTTTTCGTTATGAGTTAGTGCTTGACGGCAGTGCAGCTATTCATTAATGTAATAAAATATCAGTAGCCTCCGTCCATTAATCACACTTCCAACAATTATATACTAAGTGAGATTGAATCAGGAACAGTCTCGTGTTTGTTGTGGTAAACAATGTGATGTCCATTCTAAGAACACAAATGAAGTAACAACTGGATGGGGAAAAAACCAAGACCACAAGAATTCAGAGATTTTAGCTAAAATTAGACCACTGCTGGTCTAATGCAGATACATGTATTTATTTTAAAATACTAGTAGAAAAATATGATACCCAGATTTGCAAGTTCAGATAGTTTGAAAACAGATTTTATTCTGGTACCCTCAAAATACTTTCATCATAATTTTGTACACTTTCCCAAGAGCCAATTCTCTAATATCAGGTTTTCCAATACTGAGGAGGGATAACAAGTTTTATAATCTTAAAGGCTCATTTTTGTTTGCACCTGTAATAAAAAACCATGAGTTTATGGGTTTTTCTGTATTTTCTGAAGGAGGTACTCCATTTGTAAGTTTAGATTTGGCTGTCCTTTTCTTGTCTTTTTACTTAAAATTTTATAAGCTTCCATTTTCTTCTGTTTGTAGAGCTTTTGAGCTTTTTCTATTTCTTCTCTTCTTTTTATGGCTGCCTGAAATAATAAAAAATACCCAAGTAATTAAAAGAAGTATGACTTTCATACTTTTTTAGAAATTGTTTTATATATATATATATAAATGCAAGTTTCAAATATCTTTTTACAGGTATATATGCTAGAAAAATAAATGGTGATATCTAAAAATATTTGTCCATGATACCTCCTTCATTTGTTCCAATGTTTTTAGCGTGAAAAAAAAGTAATCAACACAGTTACCTATCTAATGATAAAGTGCAAGTCTGTCTTTCTATTGTCTTTCTGATACGGGGGGGGAGCACATTTGCTTATGTTATTGCATTGTTCTTCATGGTTAGGACTACAGTGCAGCTGTTTGAGAAGACATCAGACTGGTGGATCTCTTGGGCATGACTGATGAGAGCAACAATCGGGGAGGGGGGGAGAAAGACATAACATCTTACAAGGACAGGAAGAAACACCATGGACAGAATAACTGCCACACACAGGAAGAACAAGGATATAGTTTGAGTTCCTCATTTACAGTTTTATAAATCATTTAATGTTTCAATACAAACAGAAGCTATTAATATTGAAGTTGCTGTATAAGGGATTATGATTATGACCGGAATGTAATTGAAACTAGTAAGATTCTGGAATGCAGAAATAAAGAAAGTCATGAAACCATCAAATATAGCATGCAGGGGGTCACTTTTAACTAAATTATAATTCAGTATTTGAAAGATTGGTATTAATAATTGTATTATAAAAAACCAGACTGGTGGACCCCTTTCCAACATTATATTGAGTGAGTTACATAAAATTATTATGAGTTATAAGAAACAAGAAGTTGCCCGCATCAACTTCAGTGCCAGGGAATAAAACAAAACCCTTGTTGATTAACTCTCACCTCTTCCCACTCTCTAAGGTGCTAACTTTCTGTGAGGAACTTAAGACTTTAAGACTTACCTCTTTTTTCTTCTCTCGTTCGGCTTTTATTTTCTCATATTCTTCTTTTGCTTTCTGGTTTGAGGTTTTCGTTTTAAATTTTCGATGAACCGTGTTGCATCTGCATTACACAAACCAGTGCGTAAAAGTAATGATTTTCGATTAATGCAATTATACTATTCGTGTAAAGTTTGCAGTTCTGATTCAGTGCTTTCAATGGCCCTCTCAATACCATTTGGAAAAGTGCAGCAACAACAAGAGGGCTGTGCTGGGGAAAGGAGTCTATTGCTCATCTGACCTACAGAACTGCTTTTGCCAACACCACCTTTCAGATAGGCAGCATTGTCTGCTATTCTGCATCTATCATGTTCAGAGCAATTATCATCTACCTATAAATCTGATTTAACCATTTTGAGCTGCTTGAGATCTATTATGTTTGAAAAGTGGTTTGCAACTATTAAGAAAAATGCATATGTAATCATGTAACTTCCTTATATGTACCGTAACTTTATTCCCCAAATTTATACTATATAGCCAATGTGGTGCCTTACAGTTCCTTTCAACCTCAGCAAACATGGTCAGGGACTCTGGGGTTGTGGCACTCATTTCACTTTACAGGCCGAGGGAGCTTCCGCAGACAGTTTTTCCACAGACATGTGGCCAGCATGACTAAGCCGCTTCTGGGGGAACCAGAGCAGCGCACAGAAACGCCGTTTACCTTCCTGCTGGAGGTAGGAATTTATCTACTTGCACTTTGTGCTTTCGAACTGCAAGGTTGGCAGGAGCTGGGGCCAAACAACGGGAGCTCACCCTGTCGCAGGGATTCGAACTGCCGACCTTTCGATCAGCAAGCCCAAGTGGCACAGTGGTTTAACCCACAGCGCCACCCGCATCCCTTAGGACAATTTACTATAATTTGACCCAAATCCTAAAATAGCTGAACTATTTTATATGCTGTTACAGCTAGTTGCTACCTTTTTCACTGAACTAAGCTTGGAAAATGAAAGATTACACTGAAAGGAACTAAAATGCTGTGAAAACACCTGCTAGAAGAATAACCTAGGCTCACCTTTAAAAAGGAATTATAGGATAAAAGCAGTTCCCAAAAGGTTTCTTACTTTGTGGTTGCAATTTCCTCTTCTTTTGGTACAGAAGGGCGAACAGTCCTAGGCTTCCGTTGTTTCTTAAGCATTTCCTCTTCAGCTAAGTAAAGATGCTTCAGGTGTTCTGGGTAATCTTCTTTGTACCCAATGTTCTTCTGAGAATTGGCATTGCTTTCCTTTTTAAGCAATTTCTTGTAGTCACGTTGGATCTTTTGCTTTCTCCAAAAGGCAAAACCCTGTCCTATAGACACCAGAAAAAGATGTGGAATAAGAAAAAAGTGTGATTAAAACTACAAATGTTATAACGTAACACTCTCTTTTACTAATGTTCCTAATTTCTTTAGTAACTAATGTTACTAATGTCTTTTACTAATCTTCCAGATGATCTTTGAAATAATGCTCCATCTTCTCTTGAAGAACTGTAGTTAATAGGGTCAACTCGAATGTTGAGCAAGCTGACTTGCTCATGTAAAAGAACTTAACCTTGCTCTCCACCCTTTCTGCAAACTCCTCTCTGGGAGCCCTTGCTTTCACATGGTCTTACTAAGTCATAGCTGGGTTCCTGTGATGTGTGAATGCGATCACTGTCTCTTCCTCTGCAAACTGATGGAAGACCTTGTTGTACAGATAGGTAAGGTCAAACTTTATACTTAGCAGCCCTTACTAAGCCTGAGGTCCTAACCATGTCTACCCAGAAGCAAGTCCAACTGAACACAAGGTGAGTAGGGCTAGGACTGCAGCCTAAGCTACGAGCCCCGCAAAGCTCACTTCTAAGTGAACAATATTTAAATAAAATGTTTTGCCAGGATGTCACATTTTGTGGTTAATCTTTTTATTATTTATTAAATTTGTATACCATCCTTCATCCAAAGATTGCAGGGTGGTTCACACAAACCCATTTTAAAGACGACAGAATATTAATTAGCCCAAGGCCTGGTTATACAAAAACATTTTTGCCTGGCACCTAAAGATACATAATGAACACACCAAGTGAGGCTCCCCGGGACAGCACTCCACAAATGGAGAGCCACTGCAGAAAAGGCCCAGTTGGTATTGGCACCTTCCAGACCTCTTGTGGAGAAGGCACACAAAGATGTTTGCAGGGTCTAGACCGGGTCATATGGGGAAAGGCAGTGCTTGAGATAATTACAGCCCTGGGCAGTTTAAGGCTTTATAGGTCAAGAAGAGCACTTTGAATTGGGCCCAGAAACAAATCTGCAGCCAGGGCAGTCAGGCCAGGAACAGTTGTAATATGCTTAAACTGTCTAGCACCGGTAAGCAACCTGGACGCCAAACTTTGCACCAGTGGAAGTTTCTGAACTGTCTTCAGCGGCAGCCCTACGTAGAATTTGCAGCAAGAGTCTAAGCTAGAGGATACCAGAGCATAGACAGCAGTAGTGAGGCTCTCCTTGTCCAGGATGGGCCACCAGCAGAAGCTGACGGAAGGCACTCTGCGCCACCAAAGCCACTTGAGTCTCAGGCAACAGCAGTAGATCCAGAAGTACCACACACACCTAACTCAAGACAGCCAGAACGATACCACAGTCAATGGTATTGAAAGCTGCAAAGGGAGGTCGAGGAGAATGAACAAGGACGCATTTTCCCGCCTCTCATGACAACCAAATGCATGGCAACCAAAGCAGCTTCTGCGCCAAAGCCGGGCCTAAACCCTGACCGAAATGGGTACCCAAACTTAGCCACATTCTTCTGACTTTTAGAAGACCTCTGAAGGCAGCCCTGTTTAGGGACGTTTTTAATATTTGAGGTTTTATTGTGTTTTTAATATTCTGTTGGCAGATGGGCGGGGTAGAAATTAATAATAATAATAATAATAATAATAATAATTCAACGTGCACCATTGATTCCAATGGGTCTATTCAGAGTACGACTTAGCTAGCTATCGCCCAGTGTTTATAAATTAAAGTTTAAAGGCAACGGAAAGGGGCCAGTATAGGAGGAACGACCGCCCCCCTCCCCCCGCCTTCAGCTCCTTCCTGGCTGCCCTTACCCTCCCGGACGCTCCCTCGCACCAGACGCGGATCTTTCCTCCACTGCCGTTTCCGACCAGGGCGAACCTGCGACTTCTTCTCCGCCCCAGCATCTTTCTCGGCGCCCGGCGCCTCTCTCTTCCTCGCTACAGGCGCCATCTGCCAACTTCCGCTGGGCTTCGTCGCGCGCCGATGACGTGATCCAACCGGCGACCCGCTTCTCTTCGGCCGCAGCAGTCGCCGCCTTATCCCTGATGAAGAGAAATCGCTGGCCTTTCTGTCGGTGCTCGATTCGCTTAGCCTGGACAGGGCAGGCGAGAGCGAACGGGCGTCCTTGGAGACGGACAGGCTCTCCCAATCGAGCGCCGAGCCCTTCCTTCTACGCCTGAGCAGCTCGGCTCCATCCGTTCCCCCCGCCGGCGATGTCGCGGCGCGTCGGCGAGGCTTCCGCGCCGGTCCCCGGGCCGAACCGCCCTCTTCCCCCGGAGCTGCCGGCGGAGACGGTGGTGGCGCGGCTGCGGGCGGTGGCGCGCTTCCTGGGACGGATGCTTTCGCTGTGCCGGGCCCACACGGTGGACTTCTACACTCGCGGCCTGTGGGAGAAGATGGTGGCGCTTCCCCCGGAGGCGGTGCTGGAAGCGCTGAGCGGAGAGAGGCTTCAGCAGCTCCTGGAAGAGCCGCCTCTGCAGCGCCCCCTGGAGGAGGCCGCCGGTAAGCGCCTCCACGCTGCTTAGAAGGCGGCCCGCAGCGCATGTGGGCGGGGGTCTCCACTGGCTATTAACAAAGCGTTTGCCTTTATTTTATTGCAATGGTACCTTGGTTCTCAAACTTAGTCCTTTCCGGAAGTCCGTTCCAAATCCAAAGCGTTCCAAAACCGAGGCACAGTTGCTTTCCCATAGAAAGTAATGCAAAATGGATTAATACGTTCCAGACTTTGAAAAACAACCCCTAAAACAGCAATTTAACATGAATTTTACTATCTAACGAAACCATTGATCCATAAAATGAAAGCAATAAACAATGTCCTGCAGTCACACAATCAATCTATCAGTATGTGAACTGGGTTCCACACAGTCCCAGAAAGAAAACCAAAAAGCCACAAAAACGCAATATAAATAGCAAAAACAGACAGACCTTGGCATAACACTCAAAACAGAAGTGTAGCACTCAGAGCACGTTCGCAAACCGGAACACTTACTCCCAGGTTTGCAGTGTTTAGGATCCAAGTTGTTTGAGTACCAAGGTGTTTGAGAACCAAGGTACCACTGTATTTTATTATTTGTTTACGGATCTCTGTGCCCCGGCTTCTTCCAACAAGTGAACTCAAGGCGGCTTAGAGAAAGAACCCGTTATTTATCGATGATCTTAACATAAAGGAAAGGAAGTATTGAATTGCAGTTAGATGCTTATACAGTCCGATATCTGTATGATATATTTACTGCACTTGATCTTAGCCCAAAGGCCAAGAAGCCACGTACATGATATATTTGTGCAATGAATGGCACTGCTTGCAATGAGACATTTGAATTTATTTAAGCACATTGGTTCCCACACCCCCAACCGCCGTGGACAACTTGAAGTTGTAGGGTTGCCATAGTTTGAAGACCAAAGAAGCGGACACATTTTCCGACTTCTGCTTTTAACCGTGGATCGCTATGACGGTTCTCATTTTACATACCCATGAAAAATTGGATGTCTCCTGGAAAAAGAGGACATATGGGGGAAAAGAGGACATAAGGCAACACTACATTATCGTCTTGTCACACCACTTAATAGTATTCTGCCCATTTGTATAATATGGCAGGTGCTGTGTAATTTTTAAATGGTATATTTATTGCTTCTTTTGTTCCTTACATTTTTGTTGTGTTACAGTTTGAATTCCGTAGAACACAATTAAAAATCAATATAAAAGAAGCAATAAAGATACAATTTAAAAATCAATATGAATGTTGATTTTTTTCCATCTTCAACCACAAATCCACAGAGATGCTGCAAACCCCCTGAGTAATGCTCTCAGACTGCAGTTTGGGAACCCCTGTGAGACTATATAACATATATATTTATTATAATTGAAATTAACTATATTTGAAATAATATTTTTAAATGTTTTTTCCAATGGTAACATTTTAAACAACATAACAACTTATAATAAAACATAACCACAAAGGGAACAGTATTGGGGGGGGGGAGTTAACCAAAACAATAATATTCGAATTGGAAACATTGTTTTAACCAATTTTCTTAAAAAGCATAGTGTTGGGGCATGGTAAGCTGTAAGCAGTGGAGCCATGAAATGTAAAATGTACCCAGATATGTCTGGATAAAACTGGTGATCTTTCACAATTGCAGTAGTTGCCAGTAATCCTAGCTTTGCTATGCTACATTTTACTTAGGGCAGGAAAGAAATTCTGGATTCTGATTTGCAGTCTTAAACTAATGGAATCAAATTTGCAGACTAATCACATATTTCTTGCGTCCAGAGGAGATTAAATTATTTTATGACATTTATATCTCTACTTTATTTCCATTAATGGAACTCAAGAGTTCCCATGCAACCTTCCATTCAGTCAATGACTACTAAACTCCTTCCTGAGCATGCATATAGATTTACAGTGTATAAAAATTTTGATATCCGGCTGCAGATAAAGTAGCATTGGGTTTCTAGATAACTGATTTGACAGCCAGACATTGGCATTTCCTCAGCATGTGCTATTCAGTGTGCTACTACTGCTTTAGCATTGTGCGGTCCATCCTAATTCTGCCAGATTATAAATTTAGATAAATCTTATACTCGTTTTCTCAGATAGCGGTAGGTGGAGAAACGTCAACTTTAGCCACTTACTCTCTCTTGCGGCAGCACCATAAGCTGCTTTACCTGAAGACAGGAAAGTTCTCAAGTGGGAGAAGCCAGCTTTGTGTATTTCCAAACCAAAAAAATGGGTGTGAAGTCATATTATATGCACATCTGGTTAGTGCCAGGACCAGTTGCCATTTGGCTCCTCTCCCAGGAGCTTCTTTTCCTCTCCCCTGCCCATTCATTTTTTTTTTCTTTTGCACCAGACCTATTTCTGAGCTTGTTGACAGGCACTGTTTTATTATTTAAAGTCTGTACCGTGCTTATATATTTTAGGTACTTTTAAAATGAAAGTACAGTACTTGAAAATCTCATTTAAGCCATTCTGAGGTTTCTGAAGGATGAGCTGGATAGAACTGCCATAAATAAATGCAGATTATTTTTACTTTCCCTCCAAGCTGCTGAACATTTCTGCCATGGGTGAAAGAAGTCTGCTTTTGTTTTTGAGCAGAGATTGCCCACTCCCATATCCCACCCCCACCCCCCGCCCGCTCTTCAGTTTTCAAATTTTCACTTGCAAAAGGAAAGGAACAAGATGCTGACCTCGAAAAGACTAGAAATCAGCAATCCTTAACAGTTTATTGACACTGTTGATTTCTGTTTAGTTCCTGCTGGTATTTTAGGCGCTCCAGCCATAACTGTAAATTGAAACTACAGAATAACTCAGTGTGAACTGGATCTAGCTGGTTTTTAACCCGCCCCGCCCCCCAAAGGCAGAAACAAATATATATGCATTTTCATCACAAAAGGACATTTTATGTGTTAAGGTTACATAATGGCTAGTTAGGCATATGCCATTATCTATACACACACACACACATATATTTTCTAGCAGTCTCAATGTGACTCTTGTCTCCAGTTATCAGAATCCATAGTGTGATGTGCGAAAGGTGAGGTGACAATATCTATTTGTGGGCATCCAGTTTTTGTTGGATTGCATTAAGATTTAGAGTAAAGGAGTTATCCCTCTACAGTTAATTACAAAATTAATTGTATTTCCTTCTCTTTTTTACAGATAGCTGTGAGTTTTACAACATTTTCTGTGAAAATTCTCAGAGGCTGATCAACGTGCAGGCTTTTGCTCTCGCTGCTAAATATTACTCCATGCCAAACCTTGGCGTGTGTATCTCCTTAGAACAGATGCTAGAAGCACTAGAAAGGACACAGCAGCCAAGGTCAGGTAAGTTATAATCTTGGAATCTATTTTTATATCTCCTTAAAGCTTTCTCCTTCCTATTCACCTATTCTTGTTTACGTGCGTTATGACATTCTGGATTTCTTTTCTAAGCAATTCAGAAATCTTTAAAACTTACATGTAGCACAATCCTATATATATGTCTACTCGCTGTCCCACTGTGTTACGTGAGGCTAGGCTTTCTCCCAGGTAGAGCTGGGCTAAAGTTCTGTTAGAAACTTCTTCTGGCGCGTTTAGGAGGCTTGATGAAGGGAGAACATCTTCCAAAGTTGGAGAGAAGGGAAGCATCTGGTTTGGTGGAGGAGGAACGAGTAGGGAGTACACACAACACAACACAACACACGAGGTGATTCAAAAGCAAGTTAATAAAGAGGCAAAAGCACTTGATTCACCACAGGGTGGATTTGATTGAAATCGAATCAATTGAAATCACGATTGAAATCATGATCGAAATCATGATTGAAATCACTAGTCATTACGACTTGATTTAAATTATTTTTTTCAGAAAGGCTCATTCTTGCGGTTATAATCTTAATATTTACAACCAGATGAAGGTTTCATTTTTGAAATAATAAATTTTCAGAGTAGTTTTTACAGTTATATAAAAAATTTACATTGCATATAAAGCCTCATGCTACATAATTAAAAACAAATCCTTATTTCCCGATGAATAGCCTTTGGACTATAATGTAACTTAAATAGAAAACTATCTTTAGAAAGATTTTTCTTCCAAAAGCATTTTAAATATATATCCAATTTTTTGTTTTGTTTTAAAAATCATTGATTTTTCTCCACCCAGATTCACCATAACTAAGTTTACACACACACACACACACACACACACACACACACACGTTGATAAGGAAGGTAAGTGCATACAAATGCAATCCTAGTCATCTCTTCAAACATCATTACTGGGGCATCCTACTTTTTTTCTTTTCTTTTTTTGCAACAATAGTGTTCAAATTTTTGTTTATTAGTCATACGCTTGGCCGTGTGTGATTTCTTATATATTCCCATCAGAACATCTTTTTTCTTTTCTCTGAAGAGTTCTCTCTGAATTTCACATATCAAATGGCTTTTGGAAATCCTGTAAGTTTCAAAACTTAAGTTTCAAAACTGGGAGCTACTGCTCAAAAAAATGAAAGAAATCATAGTCACACTGAGCCAGCATAGTTAGTCACATGGTCCAGGAGGGCAGCCATAGTAATATCACATTTAGTGCTTCTTACGTCTAGGTCCCTCGTTTTCAACTTCACACTCAAATTTTAGCTGCCACTTGGCAATTGGGACCACTTTACCTTGCTTTATGTTTTACAACTGCTGACTTTCTTCCTATCTCGATGTGCTAAAACTTGCATAGTAGATACAAAACTCACAACCATTATAAATGGGGCACATAATTGTAAAATAATCTGAAACCGTAACAACAGAACAAAACTGAATCCAGAATAAGTTCCTTGTATTTAACAACATTAAAAGAAACCTATTAAGTTGAATGGAATTGCTTGGCAGTCACCTGGTGAGGCCAAATACCCAACTTCAGGGTTGTAATATGGTCTTTTTGTATGATCACTGGGACCTTTAAATGTAGAATGTTTTCCAGACATTCCTAGATTCATTTCTGTATTTCAGAAAAGAGGCACATCTGTTAACTGTTGAGAAATGTTCTTGAACAAATTGCATTTTTCAACAAAGAAATGTGCACAAAGAGAGGAATGTTATAACATTCAAACATATTGTTCTCGAAATTCTTTCATCTGGTTTTTATGATTTTCCTTATCAACATAAAAAGAAAAACATGTCAGAGATACTGCTTTGAAGAGCTACACAGTCTGCTTCAGAAATAACCAAAATAACTTGGAAACATGCTACCCACTTCTAGCATTACATTTACAAAAGTGTCTTTTCCCCTCTTAAAATTAAATTGCAGCTGTTTGTATATCTCAGAAGAGCATTGGCCTCATGAAACATCAATGGTGCTATGGAGTGCTTAAGCCTTTGAGAGGCTTCTGCTACCAAAGCATCTTTAAACTGTTTCCTTCAAGTATCCATTATTTGTATTTTAAATTAGGAGTCAGGATTTCCCTGTACTGAAGGAACTCACATTTGAGCATGATATTTGGTGTTACTATTTCACCTTGCAGACATAACATTATTGGCTGCTTTCCGATCAAAAGTTCAGTGCTCTTTAGAGGTCCCAACCAAAGAAGAGTGGCAACTCAAGTTGACAGAATATGCACAGCTTGCAGACTTAACGTATAGAATAAGAGAACAAGAAGAACATACGTTTAAAGAAGATTGGAAAAAGTTTATTGAATACAGTCAAACCTCTTCTTGCGTCCGCTTTCACTCGCGTCCATTTCGCCCAACGTCTGCAGCAAACTGGGAAGTAACTGGTGGGTTTGCTGCCATTTGTGCATGCGCAGAAGCGGGCAATCACCGCCTGCGCTCAACAGCGCCTCTCCCAGCGACCCGTTTTGACTTCCGGACGGGCCTCCGGAACGGATTGTGGTCATGAGTAGAGGTTCCACTGTATATGGAAAATAATGGTGTACAGCTGAAAATGCTGGCAGCATTAAGATAAATTCAACAGTGCAAATAAGTTTTGATGAATGCAATAATGGAAAACTGATTAGTATAGTTTTTTGGTAAAATATGCAGGGATTTAAGATATATAAAATGAACCATGGAAAGAGAGGAAGGGAAGTCACTGATATCTTAAGGATGTAAAATGGGTATTTGAAGTTGTAAAACAGAAAATGTAATAAAAATTATAAAAAAGGAGTTTGGTGCTCTTTCAGACTTTGTGAAATCAGCTAGGTGAGCAATAATTAATTTTAAAGCATCTGGTAAGTGCCTTTAATCTAAAAAACAATGAACTTGAGGAGCAGCATTTCAGCGTATTACTGTTACTAACATAATTATGTAAGTGACTGTAGTGTGCCTTGCCACTATGGATGAATGCACATACAATTATTTGGGGGTATTGCAGTGGTTAGCAGTGCATTTAATGCAAATATAATATTTGCTGTCCTATTGTATGTGATTTCTTTAAATGAAAGATCTTCAGTAATACTACCCTTCAAAAATTATTCCAGCTGAATAGCCAGGATTGAAAAAGCCTGTTGTGCCAGCAGGAGATACTTCTGCATGCATTTTGTGTAGGGATTTCTGGTTTTCCTTCCCAACAGCAGCCTTTGAATCCAGCTTTGATAACATTCCCTAAGCAGCTTTTGAGAAAATTCAGGGGCCTCTTTCTGCATGCATCTTGTTGGATCCCAGCCAACGTTTATGGGAAACCTAAACTTTAATCAATCTTTTCTTTTGACTACACCAAAATTTGATAGCAGAACACAAAAATGACATGGCTGGCTTCTGCCTTCTTTGAATTTTGTTTGTCAGTATTAATTTTTTGTGAGCTGATAAAATCTGCTGTATGATGACAGCTCTTGACCATACTGCCACATGTTTAAAAGTACAGCCCTTTTGGCAAGTCTCAAGATGGATTACTAGTATCATTGGGAAACAATGATGTTAACTCTTCATTCCTTCATTCTTTAATTTTTAATTTACTAAGTCTGCATGAGAATTCCTTAGTAACTGTTTTGTCTTCTCCTGCTGGTTTTCATTGCCTAGGATCTTAATGCTTTTTTGTTATTTTCCCCTGTTTGTATTGGAAATTTCCCCTCTCTTGTTATAATAAAAATAATTTGAAAAAAGGAACAAATCAATATGGCGAACACTTTCCAACAAAATGGCCCGATGTGAGGTGTCACCGACATTAGTTTTTATTAACAAGTTTTAGTTCTTATTATTTTGAATTATCTAATTTATTTAATGACAATCAATTGGTCCTAAGCAAAACTGATATTTACTGATAAGAATCAGTAAAATCAGCTGTTCAGAATTGGTGTATAATTGGTTGTGCATTTTCTTTAAAAAAATCAAACCCTTCTAATTTAATTGCATTTTGTGTCGATCAGAAGTAGAGATAAAAACAGATGACTTCATGAACAATAAGAAGTCACATGAAGTGCAGCTGATGTCGGAGTTAGTAGACGGCATTGCAAAGTATTATGGCCTAAACCAGGTAAGAATTCTTATGATTTCATATTGTGTACTTATTTTAAAAAGTAAAGTCATACTTGTTCCAATTTTGGACTTTAAAGCAAAGACCCATGGACTAGCTCCAGCCCCTTAGGGATAATAAATGCGATCAAGAAACCATTGATTTTAGATTCAGTTCTCTGCAGGTTTGATCAAACACTTCAACAAGAGTCAGAAGCCAGAAATGTGGATGTAAAAACTAGACATCAGGACCATGGACAGAGTACAGTAGTCCAGCTAGAAAACAGGTACGCTTAGGTATAGTTCTTGTGCTTTCAGGAGCCTGTTGAATATTTGGGGACTGTTAAAAGGAAGGGACTTTGGACTCAACATGCACTCCCACAGGCAGAAGAACCGTAGGCAATACTGCTACTCCCATGACTGTCCACTGGTGTACAGGGGACTTCCAAGTCAGGAATAGGCTGTGCAGGCTATGACCCTGGGATGTTTCCTATGGCGATTGAAAATGTACCTGTTTCCCCAAGCATTTCCCTGACCATCAATACCAGTTCCTGGCATTCTTGGTTATCGTGATTGATATTTTAACTTGGTTTTATTGCGTTGTTCTGTTGCGATATTTTGTTTCAGCGCAACCCTAGGTACGTCTACTCTGAAGTGAGTATAGCATTGCAGAGCCAGTGTGGTGTAGTGGTTAAGAGCGGTAGTTTCGTAATCTGGGGAACCGGGTTTGCTTCCCCGCTCCTCCACATGCAGCTGCTGGGTGACCTTGGGCCAGTCACACTTCTCTGAAGTCTCTCAGCCCCACTCACCTCACAGAGTGTTTGTTGTGGGGGAGGAAGGGAAAGGAGAATGTTAGCCGCTTTGAGACTCCTTCGGATAGTGATAAAGCGGGCTATCAAATCCAAACTCTTCTTCTTCACTGTAAAATTAGACAACTGTCTGTGTGGTTTGACATCTGATTGCAGTAATTGCAGAGTTGGAAAAGGTTCAGAAAAGGGCAACCAAAATGTTCAGGGGGTTGAGACACCCCTATGAGGACAGGATGAAGTGTTTGGGACTTTTTTGTTTAGAGCAGGCCCTCCAGCTGTTTTGGGACTACAATTCCCATCATCCCTGACCCCTGGTCCTTTTAGCTAGGGATGATGGGAGCTGTAGTCCCAAAACAGCTGGAGAGCCGAGTTTGGGGGTGCCTGGTTTAGAGAATAGGCAAGTAAGAGGTGACATGGTAGAAGTTTATAAAATTAAGCCTGGCCTGGAGAAAGTAGGTAGAGGAAAGTTTTTCTCCCTCTTTCATAAAACTAGAATTTGTGGGCAATCCCTTGAAGCAGAACGTTGGAAGAATCAGGAGAAAGCACTTTTTCACACAGCACATAGTCATAGCTGTCAACTTTTCCCTTTTCTTGCAAGGAACCCTATTCGGAATAAGGGAATTTCCCTTTAGAAAAGGGAAACGTTGACTGCTATGCGCATAGCTAAACTCTGGAAGTCACTCCTACAAGAGGCAGTGATGGCCACCAGCCTACATGGCTTGAGGAGGATTAGATAAATGCATGGAGGAGAGGGCTTTGGATGGCTACCATCCATAACTTCTATTCTCTCCCTTCACTGATAGAGGCAGGAATGCTTCTGAATACCAGTTGCTGGAAACCACAGGAGGGGAGAGCGCTCTTGTGCTTGGGTCCTGCTTGCAGGTTTCCCACAGATATCTGATTGGCCACTGTGAGAGCAGGATGCTGGATTAGATGGGCCATTGGCCTGACCCAGAAGGCTGTTCTTACAGTCTTAATTGTAACCCAGACTTTCCACAATTTGCACTGAATATAAAATAGAGACTTGGAATGCCAATAAAGGTATTTGTATTGTATTGTAAAATAGAGGCTGTTTATGATTAAACGTTTTAGTCAATCAATGCATTGTAATATTGCATTGTTTGCTCAGAATTGCAAATCCCTAATACCCCCAAATGGCCTTTTGGTTACACTGGAATAAATATGGGGGGTGGGGTGGATAAAAGCACTCCCTGGTTTTAGTTAATGGAAAAAATGCAAGACTTTAGGAGAGATTTTTCATATTGGATTCTTTTCAGCCCTTTTCATAAAAGTATGCCAAATATAATTAAAGTGTAGCGCTATGAAAAACACAAACACATGGTTTACAACAGTACATATCTTTTTAAGAGGGTTCTTTTTAAGAGACTCCAGTCTCTGCCCTTAGTTTCAACTTTTTACCTGTGATGTATAATGGGTGGTAGAAGATACTGTGGTGGTATGGTGGTTGGTTGTATAGCAAAATTAAAGTGCATACCGGCATACTTATTTTGAAAACTATTACTTTCGAAGTTAATCAACCGGTTTTTACAAATAAATAAATAAATAAAGTTCATTGTCTATTTTAAGAATGGCTGCATTTTGGATGCCTTGAGATTAAAAAAAGGGATCCTGTGGTCCTCTGGATGTTGTTGGTTTCCAACTGCCATCACTCGTAGCCAGTGTTCAGAGATCATGGAATTACAGTCTTCACAACATCTGGAGGGCCACAGGTTCTTCATCCCTGTTTTAGATGAAGAAAATCATTGTAATAGTTTTTAATATTACACAGAGGCATAATCTAAAAGAAATATAAAACCTTTTCTCTACAATAGCATTGAATTGTGTTGGGACCAAGTCAAGTTGTTGTTTTACATGTAATTTGACGTATTTTGGAAAGGTCCTCCTGGCTTAGTTAGTGCAGATGCAAGCTAATAAACAAGAGGCAAGAATAGTATCAGGACCCATAAATGGATATCTTTAGGCCCATTTCATTAGTTAATCAAAGCCGCCTGGTTGCCACAACCCCCTGGTTACTCCCACGCTGCTCCCAGTGATATACAGGGTTAGGGAGGATTGTGTGACTATGCACCACACTAGCAATGCACCCTGTAACGCAATAGGTTTTGCTAGTATGTAATTGGACGGCCCACCAACAATAGTCCTACCCAATTCTCCACGTGGAGAAGGAGGTTGTGGACTGTGTTGCTAGCCCCATCCCCGATATCATGCATGGCACTGACTCTGATGCAGTTTGAAGGGACGCGGGTGGCGCTGTGGTCTAAACCACTGAGCCTCTTGGGTTTGCCGATTGGAAGATCGGTGGTTCAAATCCCCACGACGGAGTGAGCTCCCATTGCTCAGTCCCATCTCCTGCCAACCTAGCAGTTTGAAAGCACGCCAGTGCAAGTAGATAAATAGGTACCGCTGTGACGGGAAGATAATAGCATTTCCATGCGCTCTGGTTTCCATCTCAGTGTTACGTCGTGCCAGAAGTGGTTTAGTCATGCTAGCCACATGAGCCGGAAGGCTGTCTGTGGACAAACGCCGGCTTCCTCAGCCTGAAAGTGAGGTGAGCACTGTAACCCCATAGTCACTTTTGACTGGACTTAACTGTCCAGGGGTCCTTTACCTTTACCTTAGTTGTACGTTGGATAGTTGTACGTTGGTACTGATGTTTGAATCAGGAAAGCTTTTGAATAAGCAACTTCTCGTGGATGGTGTGGAAATCCAGGAAACAGAGCGATAGCCATTCATGATGTTCAGGGCAGGGTGAGCCGTGCAGTTCTTTGGTTCCCTTCTCTACTCATAGGGTCAGATTCAACCAAGGAGGTCCACTGGTGGAAGCCTGCACAAGGAATTCTGCTAGTGCATTGTCCCCCCTCTCCATCCGTGTCCCCACAAATTGGCTCAGGGTGTGTGTGTTGGGAGAACGTCCAGAACAGCACATAGAGGAAGGAGCGGAAGGAAGCTGAAATTCTTGTGCTCATTGAATTCCTCCCAAAGCTTATACATATGAAGAGCATCTAGTTAGGTCTTATTTGGGCAGAAGATGCAATCTCATAATGGTAGCAGCCTTGCTCTATGCAAATAGAACCTTATTTGAACTGTTATGACTTGAAGTGTCTTTAAGAATCAGTTGTCCTGCTGTAGCAAATGATTGCCTTTTCTGGCTCCTCTCTGGGAACAATCTTTTTCATGAATGAGAAACTGCAACTTGTTGAATGATAGAGACTTCCCCCCCCAGCCTGGTTTTCTTATGGTACATTTCAAAGACAAAATCATGTATACCATATGCTTGTGTTTGTAAATGTTCTTTGGCATTTACCAACACTTCCAGAACATGCAGATAGTCTGCTAGGTTTTAAAAGCAAGGCAGTGATGAATTATACCTTTTCAAATACTGGCAACTCCCTGTTTGCGTGTTCTGGGCCATTGTGTGCATCAGTGGTCAGGCATAACCCGTTGCGCCACCCACCCCATTCCACCTTCTTCTGGGGTCAAAAGTGATGCGTGTGTTGGTGATCATGCATCAGTCAGATGTGTGCAGAATGGTTACCGCCTGTAAACAAATGTTAATTAGAAAAGACCGAAATGTACCACTGATATATGGCAAAAGGCTAAAGATTCAGAGAGCAGACTAGGGGGATAGAGTCCATTCACCAGGCTCAGCCCCAAGGCCAGCAATAAGGGGCCTGCTGGGGGGGGGTACGAGGCAAAGGTCTATCCCAGCTGCCAGCTCAATTGCATTCCCTGTCTCACATGCTAAGTAAACCCAGCTTATGTAATTTTTAATAAAAATTCACTTCTAAAATGTTTCCCTTGCTAACTAAGTTGGGGGGAATCTTGTAGCTTATAATGAGATAAAAAGAAAACAAATATAAACTATAATAGCATTAAAAACCATTAGAATAGAACATAGCCCTCGATAAAGCTTTTTAAGTTTGGTCCTTTTAATATCTGTTGAATAGTACACATGCAGCCAGCTTTTGGGCTGAAGCTTTACTTCTGACTTGCCATTAAAATGTTTTGCCTTCTTGCATTAAAGTTTTTGCCTTGTTGCTTACAAGGACTGTATTTGGACATAGTATTTAACCCAATAAAGATTTCATTATGTCTTGGAACTTTCACTTTTAATAGTTTATTCTTGGCATTGCCTTTCCAAGTTGAGTCAGTGGGATTTCAGTGGGGATTAGCTTTTTCCAATGTGCTTAGCATAACTTTCATTGCACTTTTCAAAGGGAACACAAATGTTCATTAAAAATGTATAGTGTTGACGTACATATGTGATTTCCTTGATTAAAAAGTTGAGTAGAAATGGCTTGCTGAGGTAGCACTGGCAATTTGACAGACACTAGAGGTCAGTAAAGGACAATCCATTATTGTTTTAAGCCTAAGCCTCAAGTTCCTGTCAAAGAAAGGTTGAACTGCATATCGAAACCACAGCAAAGGTGTTGAAGGATCAAAGAGATTGTAAATTACATTAATATAGTGTGTTACGTTTTCACCAGTTGTTGGGAATTCATTTCATAAATTCCTTTTGTCATAGTTGTAGATGAGAATATTTGGTGTAGATTTCACATGCTTGAGAAGGAAAGAGAATGTTCCCTCTTCTCTCAGACCTTTGTCTATATAAAATGGAAGATTGTGGTATGAGATGTATTTTTGTATATGGAAGCATCAATCAGTTTCCCCCTTTGTAAGTTCTGTCCATTTCATATTGAAATGATTAAACATCACACTGTGCTTGAACGTAATATTTTCCCCCAATGCATATACCCACTTCTCCTAAAATTGAAGAGGTTTTGTAATATTTTGTAATATTGATAACCATTCTTTCTATAGTCTGAGACAAAATTTTAAGTTTCTCAAACGAGGGTTGATCTTCATATTTGATAGAGAACTTTTTTGGATTCAAAAGCACTTCCATAAAAAGAGTGAGACATTCATTTTAAAATTAATATTGGAGGCTCTTTACCTGTCCATGTGATTTTTTGTATATTCTTAATGAAAGCTAAAATGAACATTAATTCAAATAAGAACTTATTTAGCAGAGTGAAAGTTACTTTAATTGGCCATGTTTTCTAATGTCAACCAGGTACGGTAGAAGTATATGATAAAAGCAAATTTATAAGCACACACTTCTCAGTAATATCAGGAATGAGCATGGGGAAATCCACTTCCTGGAAATCTGGGAGCAGCTCTTTCATGGAGATGAAAAGCTCAAAATGAATTCCTCTAGGCTCATTCAAGTGATATTTTCCTCCCAGAATCTAACCTAACTTGGGACCAGGATTTGTTCTCCACTCATTCTGAGGATAAGTGAATGAATGAACCAGCCAGGACAAGAGAGCTGGTGTGTAAGGAGGGAAGAATATGTATATAACCTAACCTTAGCTGTGAGTTCACTAGATGGTCTTGGGCAAGCCACTGCTCTCTTAGCCTCAGCTCACCAGCTTCGAAACTGGGCCTGCGTTCTAGTGCTGTTCTCTAAAGGTTTCTGAGATCACACACCCCAATTGGAACAACTGAAATATGATATTGAAATGATTAAACATCACACTGTGCTTGAACGTAATATTTTCCCCCAATGCATACACCCACTTCTCCTAAAATTGAAGAGGTTTAGGGAGGGAGCACCTGAGCTCAAGACCTTCTCTTTGTCACTCCTCAGGTCCTAGGAAATTACCCTTTTGGGGGAGAAATTTGCAGACCAAATACGAATTCTTAAAGACCTGTTTCCGAGTCTAGGACATTTGAATTTTAAATTACTGCATTTTGACATTATCAGGTAGTATAGTTTTATCTTGTGCTAACCTCGAGAGAGAGATAAACGCTAACAGAACTATTTAAATCACAGGACCTACACTCCTCCCCCCCAATTAATTTTATGGTTTATAGTTGCTGCCTACAAATAGTATCTGCTACTTTTAAAAAAATTATTTTTGTTATCTGTGTTCTAGGTTATTGACCTGGGATCTGGAAAAGGCTACCTGAGCTCCTTCTTGTCATTGCAGTATAATCTGAAGGTTTACGGAATTGATTCCTCAAACACAAACACCCACGGAGCTAATGAAAGGAACAGGAAATTGAAGAAACACTGGAAAGCCTATCAAAGGCGGGGAAGAGCAAATGTCAGAGAGCAAGTGTTGGCAGAGGCAAATGAAAGGCCACAGCAAGATAAAGGGAAATGTAAAGCAAATATCAGTGAAAAGCTCTTAAGCACTAATAACAGTCTTCAAAGTCAGGCCCAGGTGGCTGCTCCAGATTCCATTCTTTTTGAAACAGCTGATGTTTTCACAGACTCTGATAAGTGTATTACTAACAAACAGTATGAACTTCACTCGGGGGCTCAGCTGCAGCCCGAAGAGAGCAACATTCCGGAAAATGTATTCCTAAGTATTCTGCCTGCTGACGCTGTGGAAACTGACTGCTCAACCAGAAGTAATTGTAGGGAGCTCTGTGAAGAGGAGAAAGAGCGAAGGAAGATGGCTTCCCTTAAAGAGAAAGCAAGCCGGTCAAAAGAAGCCAACGTATATTCTCCATTAATGTCATACGTCACTGCAGAAACAGAGCTGCGAGACATTGTTGAAGATCTGGAGGTTATTTTGCTTGTTGTTATAATCCAGGTTGCTTGTGAATAAACCCATTCTGCTATAACTTTTACAATCCTGCTAAGAGACAAGCAGCCTGTGTTTCCTTTCTGGTGCCACAGAGCAAAGTCTATCCTCTGTGGCCAATGTGGAGACATATGCTACTAGCCTCTCAGCTGGCTATTAATAAAGAAAGAAAGTTCCTTTTACCAAGGCAACTGGAATAGGAGTGGTCTTTCCCTCCTACGTTCCCTCCTACATAGAATTCCTGGTCTGGTCATCACTATAAGGCAAATTGTGAAGTAGAACTCTAGGCTACTTAACCTCATTTTTAAAATATTTTCTGCTACGTCTTTATAACATTTTTTTTAAAACAGTACAGAGGAAATAGAGCATCGGATCCGTTTTATAACAACACCATTGCTATTATTTAGAAGTGCCACATTAAATGTTTCATAAGTACAGGCTTATCTAAGTGGAGGTTTGGTTCATAAATGGAAATTCCTTGCCATTCATATTTCCTTGATCTGTTGTTCCCTATATTTAAACATGTTCATATAGCCTGTATAAAGTTCATATAGCCTGTATAAATTTCAGGAACATACTTTGACTAAAAATTCCCTTTATTAAAAATTTTTTTTGCTAATTTTACAATGTCCCTGAGTTATCATCTCACTTTATTAACTCATTTTATTAATTTTGAAGCTTGAAATATTTCTCATGTCGAGAACAGTGGCAGACAGGGGCCTGGTGTGGTGGAACTCCCCCGACCTCCTGAGAGCTAAGTGGCTGCTTTTTACAGCATACTACCTGGGTGTAAATATATTCAGTGTGAAAACTTCTTCCCAAGAGACCTTAATAAATCCAAGAGGCCTTAATTTCTCCATTCTCTTCCACCTATAGGTAGGAGAGAGCTGGAGGAATAATGCAAATGATCTTTGCCTCATCACATACATAGTGGGCTTCAAAATTTGCGGTGTATGACAATTCACTAATGGTGAGCTCAATTCTGAACATGTATTATTTCTATCCTGTTCCAGGACTGTGTAATGGTGGGTCTACATACCTGTGGTGATCTTGCTCCGAGCACCCTGCGACTTTTTACTGCTAAACCTGAAATCAAGGCAGTTTGCAGTGTCGGCTGCTGTTACCATCTTCTGTCAGAGGAGCATGAAACTCAGGAAGGTACAGCAAGCCTTTTCTACCTGAGTCCTTTTAAAAAAAAAACTGTTTAATTAATAATGTCTTTGGTTTCTTTTATTGACTCATTTCTTACTGCTTTTCATTATGACTTGTGGAAGACTCACTTCTGCGTGCCCTGTGGCTTTCCTGTTTTGCCACTCTCTTTTATATTTGTAATATTTGGTCATAGGCTTATTAATACAGAATGCTTTAATGTGGTTATAAAGACAGCTGTTTTTACTTGGCTTCACTTAAAAATATGTGTTTTTGTTCATCATTATATTTCCATTCACATAACGTTTATATCAGATTTTGCCGTTAGCAGCGTACCCATAACACCACACTGATTCATTATACAGTGAGTTGTGCATTTATGCCTTTGGAAATACTGTGGCTGTTTACAATCATAAGCCAAGTTGGGAGGAAAGCGTTAGAAGATTATGATGTCAATGTGCTTGCCACTTACACTGGTTTAACCTCCTTAAGTATGTAAATGCACAAACAGAGAAGTTTAATGGGTTTGTAGATAACAGCACACTTGTATAATTAGAGAGCAAATAGTTTCAGAAAATTTCATTATGGGAACAGAATGATTTTATATATGTATATACCTTTCCTTAAACATGATCCGAAATAGGAAATATAAAACTTACCCAGAATTATCTTGCAGATTACTAAAAAAATAATAATGCTTCAGTATTACAGTAAAGAACAACCTTTGGCTTTAGATTTCAGACACGTTTGCATTAGTTTAGTTCACAAGACCCATTAGTTTACCACAATGTGCATAAGCCATAGTGAGCTTAGAGTTTATGTATTCCCCATCTCCAGTCTTCCTCCTGTGTGACCGGGAGGAGTTTGGAAGCTTTCGGAGCTTATCATATCATCTGGATCCAGAACTGTTGCTATGTAATCTATGTAACTAACTATGGTTAGTTTCAGCATGCCAGTTTCTGTGAAGTTGACTTGCTTGAAGCATAAATGTGAATTCTAGAAGGGTAGTTGTGTTAGCTTCCTGTAGCAAAAGATTATGAACTTTAGCATTTCAATTTATTGTGCCATAAGCTTTTATGTCCAAGGATTGCTTCCGTTGCTGATTGTACTCAGAGTAGAATCACTGATGTTTATGGACAAGACTAACTTAGTCACATTAACTTCAGAGGGTGTTATTCAACACTGCAGCTCCTTTGGTGCAGCAGACCTCGGTGTGCACAATCAAACTTCCACTCCTGGCCCCTCTAGCATCCTACATGTCCTGAAAAAAAAATTATGGAGGGTTGGGGGACCCTATGAAACAGATTTTGGGGGCACACGGGGTCGGAGTGGAAATGGGAGACAGTGCACATGTAGGAAGGGGTGATGTGTCACACACCAAGATCCCAAACCATGGAGGGCTTTAAAAAGAAAAACCAGCACATTGCATTGGGATTGGAAAAGATAAAATATTGGGCTCGTAATACACAGTTCTAGCTAATACTTTAGCAGCCATATTTTGTACCAGCTATCATTTTCAAAGGCAGCTCCACATCCAAGGCATTGCAGTCATCCAAACAAAGGTGACATGTCACTGGACCCAGGTTATCTCTTATAATACAGAGGTGACTTCAGCCTCTAGTGCCACGGAAAGACCATTGAGCCACCCCTAAACAACAGGCCTCCACTTTTAACCTGCTCTTGAATCGTTGGATCTTCACATTAGGTTCTAAATCCATGGCGTGTTGAAAGATTATTTGGTTATGATCCAGAGGACAGACACACACAAGCCCATTGAAATCAATTGAGCTATACTTGCTCAGATTTAGATTGTGTTCCTTGTTTGGAAATTCAGTTCCGTTGACTGCACATTCTTTTAGAAGCATTGTTTGATATAGAACTTGAGTTTTTTTTATGTCTGACCCTCTTGAAATGATGAAAGAATCTACTTCTGTCTCCCACAATATCAATCTAAAAGCAAGAGACTTTGATACCATGGCAACTCATGAAGTGCTCCAAAGAAAAGATCAAAGCACTTGATTTCATTTCCATACCATCTCTAAATATTGCTGTATGGCACATGTTTGCATTGTTTGAATCAATTTGTGAGATATCTGAAACATGGCTGTAAAGGAAATAACAGATGTTTTTAACTAATATGTATGCTGAAACATTTAAAAACCATTATCTTATTAAATTTCACTATAGCTCTCTGACAGTCCCCCCCCCCCCAGTGACCAATTCAAAATACAGAGGGGTTTTATTGAAGAGACAGTACAGAAGAAATTCAAAATTCCGGTTTCAGTCTTTCTTTCTTTTTTGCCCCTTGAAGCATACATTAAAATAAAGGCATTTCGGGACTTCCGGGTTAGCGCCTTCGGCTAATGGCGGATTCCCTCCAAGCTCCGGAGGGAATCGGCTCCGCAGGATTGGGTCTTGCCGCTGCGGCGACGCGGCGACCCTCAAAAATCACAGGCGGTGAAGCCTGTGAACCTGGTGACTCGGCGGGCACCATTTGCGCCCCCCGACCTGCGAAGGAGCCTTTTTAAAGGCTTCAGAACGGGGGACGGGGTGAGCGGCGCGGTGCTGAGAGTCGACTGCTTCTCCTGCGGAGTGAAGCCACATTGCCATGGTCGGAGAGCGCTGATTTCTTCTTGTGAGCAATTGGACTTTAAAGCAACAACCCGTGAGTAGTACGGAAATTGGAATTGTAAAGAATTTTTTTTTTAATTAGGCACGATCGGGGAAGGCGCAAACAGGAAGTCCGTCTCCCCGTCTTGTAAATAATCTAAAGCAAGGACCTGCTAACTAAGGTCGAGAGAACCCCTTCTTCTTTTTTTACGTGGTAAAAGACATTAATTTCACGATTTGGCAGTATAAGAAAAATTACTGGAGGATAAAGAGCTAATTTTGGGAGCTGAAGTGCCACCCCCCCCCCGGACCCGGGAGTGCTCCGTGAGAGAGCCTGTTGATGAGGTATTGAAGAGTTTGACAGCTGTCAAATTAGCTGTCAAGACGGGAAAAGAGAACTTTGTTTCTGTTGCTTCTGCTGGTTATATTTGTTACAATTTGGTTACAATTTGTTGAAAACAAGGAAGAACTGATACAAACTAACTTGATTTTTGGATTTGAACTGGAAGGAATATTAAGTTACCAAAATCCCTCTAGAGGGGGATTTGGGACATTACAAGAATGGCTGGAGGAGGGAAAATTCAAGCTGAATTGGACAGAGTTTTTGTTCTCTTGGGAAAGTTACAAGGCCAAATTGATGTTTTGGCTACAAATGTTGCAACTCTGAACTTAACAGTAAACAACATCAATGAATTTGATAAGGATTTGATTCAGGAAGTCCATGCAGCTGGACAAAAAGAGAAACTTGAGAGCTTTGAGAGTGTGGAGAAGGAGATATATGTTGTTCTTGAGGAAAAGGAAGGAGGAGCTGTAATTTTGCAGATGACAAAGGAGAGCCAGAGGCCTGACATGATGGCTACAAAGGAAAATAAGAACGATGTCGAAAATCTGGTCCGAATTGGAGATTGAAGAATGGAGAGATCTCCTTATGTGGAGATCTGAAGACCCAAGGATTACAAATTTGTTTAAGGTGGAAGTTGGAGCTTCGGGGACATTTGGACTTGAAAGGAGTAAGAAACAAGATTCGGGCTCCACTTTTAAGTATGGAGGTCTGGCTGGAAGAAATATGGATCCTGTTGGGCCAGAGCTTCTCCGAGATCTGGTGTTTAATATTAAGGACTATCAAAAAAACAGGCAGAGAGGAATTGAGAGAGAATTAAGAGCCTTGGACGTGAGATCTCCAGGCTGATAGTAGACTAAGACTGATGGACATTTGTTGGGGATTGAAACCGGGAAAGGGAGGGGTGGAGTTTGGGAATCCAAAGGGTGCATAATTACAATCTGTTTTGTTTTTACTTTGCTTTGTTATTTGTATGAAAATTGGGGAATTCGTGGAAGGGAATTTGGGTCGACTTTAGAAAAATGTTTTAAGAATGAGTACTGATGAATAAGTATTGATGTTTAAGTTTGGATAAGGTAAAATTGGTTTTTTTAAATGAACTAAATAGAAAAAGGTCAAAAATTAGGGATAAGAACTTGCTGAACTAACAATTTGAATTGGAATATAAGAAGGGGAGGTGTGGGGAAGTCAGGGAAATATGTTATAGAAAAATAAGGATTGTGAACTTTATGTGTTTTTAAATTTTTTGTTTTTTGTTTTTTGATTCTTTTTTAATGTATTAAAGTTGAAAATTTCAATAAATATCCTTTAAAAAAATAAAATAAAATAAATAAAGGCATTTCTTCACTGAATACATGAACGCCAGTATTTTTATTGTGTCTTGAAAGAGTACATAGATGCTCTAACTGGAACTATCGTTGGGTGGGCTCTCTGCAATGAATTTTTTTTTTTAATTCACGTACTGAAAAATAGCCAATGTAAATTACCCTATTCTCTGGAAAACCCATATCCGTATTTGTGGATTGTGTATAGCTATATTTGTCATCTTTATACATGAGAGTTTTGCAAAAAGAAAAGAGAGCTTTATAGCCATCTAAAGCAAGCAGATGATCGAGGCAGCGATAAGCAGAGGAAGAGTTTGTGTTAATTGGCTAGATGTACTTTAGCTTTTAGATGTACTTTAGACGTACTTTTCCCAGTAGTGATGTATGGAAGTGAGAGCTGGACCATAAAGAAGGCTGATCGCCAAAGAAGTGATGCTTTTGAATTATGGTGCTGGAGGAAACTCTTGAGAGTCCCATGGACTGCAAGAAGATCAAACCGATCCATTCTTAAGGAAATCAGTCCTGAGTGCTCACTGGAAGGACAGATTGTGAAGCTGAGGCTCCAATACTTTGGCCACCTCATGAGAAGAGAAGACTCCCTGGAAAAGACCCTGATGTTTGGAAAGATGGAGGGCACAAGGAGAAGGGGACAACAGAGGACGAGATGGTTGGACAGTGTTCTCGAAGCTACCAGCATGAGTTTGACCAAACTGCGGGAGACAGTGGAAGACAGGAGTGCCTGGCGTGCTCTGGTCCATGGGGTCACAAAGAGTCGGACACGACTAAACAACAACAACACTTTAACTTACTTTACAACAGCTTCCTGGAATAAGCGTGTTTTGAGGAGTGACCTGGACAAAGTAAGGGGGTTGGTCACACTGAGTTGTTCTGAAGGACAGTTTCAAGCAGTTTTGAAGTGGGTGTGGTGGCGTATATGAAGGAGCAGGAGACCTTTGGGCAACTGAAGCATGATGCAGCTGGATGAGTGAAGGGAACAGTTGTGCTGGAACATAAAAGTGGTGAGATGGGGATGAGGCCGTGAACCATTTTGAATGAAAGAAGCTTGTGCAGGGTGTCCAAGAAGCCAGTGTGCGGATTAGAGGAGGGATGTTAACATCATCAGAACAATGCTAGAGGTGGATAATGTTGGTAACAAGAGTGCTTGATGGATGTGTGTTGGTGGAAGGTGGATTGTAGTCATAGTTATTTACCGGGGGTGGGGCGGGGACATTAAGGGTGAAGGGCGAATAATGGAAAATGTGACTCATTTTCTAACTAAAAAGTCTGAAATCCACCTACGAGTATGGCGTCAAAACAGTTGCATTTCTGTTCTTCTGTAGGTATTTAATTAAATCTTAAAAGCACTACAAGATTTGTATAGACTTTCACCTCAGCTAAAAAATGAAATACATATGAAGGCTTGTATAGTTTGGTGTCTTTATAGCTCCCAACACCATCCTTTAAAAGGATATTGCATTAGTTTTAATGCAGAACGCAATACACAAATGGTTGTAGAACATCTTTTAAAAGTGATTTTTCTATAATCTCAGAATGAATGCGGACAAATATTTCTGTGCTTCTTGGTTTTCACCCAAGTGTGATATTTATTGCTGGTTGGTTGTGATCCCATCTTCTTATTAGTAAAACCTGTTCAAATGCACAGACCAAAAAAAATGCCGCTGATGTAATCTTCCCAGTTCTTGTTCCATTTTGAGTGACGTTCTCAGTGGTATGGTTTCACAACAGCATCCTTGACAACTCTGGACAGGGCTCAGATTGGAGACTCCTCTAGAGCAGGGTGAATCTGTCAATAAAACAACAAAACGATCTCATAACGAAATAATATAATCTGCCTCCCAAGTCCTGTAATGGTGGCTGCTCTCTGAGTCTGAAATATACCCAGAGCCAAATAAAATAAAGATCTAGAGAAACCTGCTTGTAATACTTTAGAAGTAGATGTGCATAATGTTGCCATTTGGGAGCCCCAATGAAAGCAGGGTTTCACTTTCAGTACAACTTCTGTGCTGCTCAGCCTTCTGTTTTATGCCTAGACTGAAGTGTTTTTAAACAACTTAAAGAAAACTAGTCCATTAGCACTTGTCATGGTATTGTTTTTAATATCTTTCTGTGTAGGATGTGTGTGCCATAATGTCCCAATCCCAGTTCTCATAACTTAAATACTTAATATTTCAGCGATAAGAAGTCACCTTTTCTGTCTGAATGCATAATTACAGTGATTAATTGCTTACACTTAGTATGCAAGATCTTCTAACAGGCCTGTCATATTACTTACCCATTCATCTTTTTCATAGAAAACATTTTGTGTCTTCCAAGCATCGTTTCAAAATCTCTTTCCTTTCCCATAACTTCTCTTTATATTTGTGTATAAAGCAGCTTATTTAATGTACAGTGTGTGTGTGTGTGTGTGTGTGTGTGTGTGTGTGTGTATCAGTGCAATAAACAGAAGAAGGATGGTTATTGGGTCTTTCCTATAGGAAGGCTTATTATAACTTTTTGTGTAGTGTGGTCTTAGCCTCTGGGTTTTGAGAAACTGTTTGCAGCACCAAAGTGTCCTTCTTGGGGTGCAAGCCTGGGCAGTGCATATGGAGGTCCTGGGCTGCCCAGATGACAAGACCCCCCTCTTGGCATCAATGATGTGGTCCAAAGGAAAGCAGAGCAATATGTTTGGCACCAGCTTGGCTCCTAGAGTTGCTGGAAGGAGATGTACAAGGAACTATCCTACCGTCTTAGGGACTCCACTCCAGATTTGTGTAGGGTTTTACTCCTTAGCCTTTACTTTTCCCGAAGATGTCCCACAAGGCAGCAAATACAGATTGTTGCCTAGGGTTTACTCCTGAAGCCTTTCTCACCAATGGGTATAGCTGCAGGACTGCAGGGGTTTAGCACCAGAGCTTTCCTTCTCTTAGATCAGCTACCTTCCCAGATTGATGAAACAGGGTGGTAACAGAAAGCCTCATAAACAGTGCATGTCATATGTTCCTCTATGGCTTTCTTGACCCAATCACTGGAATTCAAATAGCCCTAAACTTAGTCCGTGTATCTTTAGGACTTCTCTAATGTTATGTCATGAAGGTACTGTGCCGTCTGGGAAGTGATGCATGCCACTCATTTGTGTTTCAGGCTGAGGTGGTGGTTGAATTTTATTAGGCCATTCTTCTTTTTCTGTAATATTTCAACAGGGATAAACTTGCCTTATTTATTTTCAAATCAAAGTCAGCAGTTTATTAGGACTTCTGTCCTCCTCATGCTGTACCACATTTTAAAATTATTCTTGTTTCCTTGATTTAAAAAAAATATCTTTAGGAGCATGATTTAGATGCAGTTAAGCTCATGGATTTAATTTTTTAGTTTTCCTATTTTATCTGTAAGCCAACTTCTTTTTGTTTTGTTGTTCTTCTTGATGGTGATGGTGATGGTGATGATACTACTACTACTACTACTACTACTACTACTACTACTACTATAAATAATAATAATAATAGTAGCGTTCACACATATCTAACTTCGTGTTGGATCGTCACCAAAGTTCTATGTGTTTGTTTTTAAACTTTTGCAGGGTTAATACTTGTTACAGTAATGACACACTAGCACTTAACTCATAATTGATGTGCTTTATTGTCCAACATAGAATCTACTTCTAAGTAAACAATAAAAAGGCAATAAGTTCTTCTTTATCTGTTATCCATAAGCTGCCTTGAGTCCCTATCAGGGAGAAAGGCGAGGTATAAATAAACATGGAAAAAGACAACGACATTTTTTCTTAAAAGCATAGTTGTACACTATAAACAAGCCAAGCATGAACACAATTTTGGGTGACTATCTCCGAGGTAGTAATCTTTATAATTAAATAGCTGACATGCTGTTGGTGCCAGCCTTGTGAATTCCACTGCATATGAGTATTAGGTTCCATATCAAGTCACTCTTCACTGTTTATCTTAGGCGAAAATTATGGAGCAGTCCCTGTGAATAAGTGTGTGATAAATACAGAGATTTTTCAGTGTGTTTAGCAAGCCCTGGGTAATTACCTTACACTGACAGCTGTTTCAGATTGTCAGTCAGTTATATCTCTTGGCAGGTTTGCCACCTTTTTTAGGCCTTGCCCTTAGGGTGTATTCCATTGCTTCCCTATAGTGGTTAGAAATGAAGCCTAAACATTTTGAATTTTCTTTATTCACACACATGAGATGAAAATTAAAATTGTAAATGTTTGTGGATTATGGAACTTCAATATACAAGAAAAGCAAGCGGGATGCAAGCGATCAGGAATCCTGTGCTTTTCTTGATACAATTAATATCCTATAACACCTTTATCCTCAGATTCCACCTTTGTGCTGCTTAATACTACAAACTGCAAGATGCTTTCAATCAGAATTTTTTGTTGCTCTTTCATTTATGTAAAAAGGTGGGGGTTTCTTAATTAAAATATTTATAACCCACTCTATATCAAATGGATCTCAGGTTGGGCACAACAGTACATTGAAAGCAATTGTTCAGTTATTGAAATGACAGCTAAACAACAAAGAACAATTTTAAAACACAGAGCAGAATTAACAATCCATAAATGCCTGAAAAAATAGCCAGGTGTTAACAATGAAAATCAAAACTGCTGCAGTATACTGGCTCTAGTTCTGAATGCATTTTGGCTTCAGACAAGCCTGTTCTGAATAGCTGCCTGTCAGCCTTCTGCTAAGTGGTTTAGTATCCCTATATATGCTTCTAGGGTCAAGGTAAGTTGTATGCATTTATTGCCAAGTAGTTTTGTAGATGGGAAAGTTGTACTTCTTTAGCCACTTACCTCAAAATATCTCCACTGGAGTGCGGCAGTTCCAAAGTAAATGCTTATCTTTTTTAATAATCTTTTTTTTTAAAAAAGTCTCAGAGTCTCTCTCTCTCTCTCTCTCTCTCTCTCTCTCTCTCTCACACACACACACACACACACACGCACACACACACACACACACACACACACTTTCCTCTGATGAAATACAGAATAAAAAAGCCTCTGGAAAATCCACTCTCTGCAGCAGGCAAAAAAACCCCTCCCTTTCCAACTTTGGAGTGGGAAGATAGGAGAAACCACATCACACTGAGCAGTTCAAGCATGACACTTAACTATGATTTAGGCTGTGTTCACATTAGCAGTTTGAAACACTGTGAGGTCGTTTCCTCCCCACTGCATTTCCAAGTCGCTTTTTCCCACCGCTGTTCACATCAGAGAGGGGGGCAGGGATGTCTTTGCTCCGTGATTTGTTTCCCCATGTGGAACTCCCAAGTCAGTGAAGCTTTCATCCACACACGTGCAAAACCTGCCTGAATGGCTCGCACCACAATGGAAGTGACAGTTTCCATTTTCAAAGCTAGCTGGAGGAAAAAAAGCTCATCAAAGAGGAGCATTTCTCTGAAAGCAACTGGATACCGATGGATTGTGCTAATGTCATGTGAACCCGGCTTTAAAAAAAAGCAATGATGGAAGCCTGCCGAAGCCACAGGAAACAGGAGTGTGAACACACCCTTAATGTTGCACCCGCAAACCTCAGGGCTTGCACACTCCCCTTTCCTGCAAGGAGATTGGAAACAGTTACTTCTTGTGTCTAAACTGTCCATAACATGCCCTGGGCCCCCCACGGTCCCCGGTATGAGATAAACCTCTCTGGACATTGTCCGGTGTTACGCTCCCCTGGGATAGATATCAATCTTCATCCTGGAGCACTCAGCGACACAGGTCAGATGATCCTGTGCATGTTATTAATCAGCAGAGTCTGCAATGACGACTGGAAGCGTGAATGTGAGCATTTTTAGATTTATTTTGCCATATTTACAGGACAAATCATAATGGCTCCTTCTCTCTTCTTCAGCAACAGACAGAGAGAGAAGAACACAGTGCAACAGCACAACATAACAGAATAGATAAGATGTAACTTCCGTCCTCAGACTTTCCCAGCTCAGGAAAGTAAACAGTGACATGTGACTTTCCAGCCACGTATCAGCAACGGAGGAGTGATTTGCTAACATAAACATGGACAAACTAATTGATCCTGGTTTCGGGAACAAAGCAAATTTCAAAATATAGTTTGCAATTCTGGCCTGTTTCCCTAAGGTAGGAGTGGATAGCCTTTTGTGGTCAGCCGCCCTTCCAAGGGCGGCTTCCTACACTGGGCATGGTTAGTGTATGAGTGTATGTGCATGCGCACACAAACCACACATCACCATATGCTTACTATACATGCACAGTTGCACGTATACTACACATATGCCAGACATTCTGGCACACAGTGCTCTCTCGCTCTCTTTCTCACATACAGACACATGCATGTGGTTTCACATACGCACAGTCAGCATTTCCCACTCCTGAGCCAGGGTGAGGTATCTGGAAACAGTGCCTTGTCTTTATGAAAGAGCAGGCAGAGGGCTTTATCTGTGATCTCAGTGCTGTGGGGTTTAGAGCCAAGATCTGTTTGCTTGCTTTCAACTGGGAAATAGAGCTTGGTGGACCAGATGCATCCCCTGAGCGGCAGATTAGACATCCCCACCCTAAACAATAATAGCAAAGGAGCTGTGCTCTAATGGCGTTGTTAGTAAGTAGTTAAGTGCACCTGAGCATATTTTTTTTTTGAATTTTCTTCTAAATGTTCCATTAAAAATCTTTTATTTTCTTGAATGTGTACGCATCAATATATATTGAGCCAGCGCTTAGACGCTTGCCTCGTTTTCCTCCCTTCTGTGGCCAACTTATTGATTTGTCTCCAGCAGTCCCTCTCTCGCATCTGTTTATCATGAACACTCCTGTTTCTTACCCAGTCTTGCTCAGCTGCCCAAAATTTTTTCCATTTTGTGGGCCCACAAGACTCTCGCACCATGCAGTTGTACAGATAAATGTCTCATGTGAGAACCAGAGGTGATGGTGTTTAACCTTATGTAAATGGCTAATTATTAAGTTAAAAGTGGAACAGTGCCAGTTGGAGATGAAGGCTTTTGTTTTCACCAGGGCTGAAGAAGACCAAACAGAAACTCATGCCTGTGTTAGTTGTTGGCAAATGATCAGATAGATAATCACGTGTTAGCACACATCTGGGGTTCTCAAACTCCTTGATCTCATGCACATAAGTAATAGTTTCTCAGTGAGGACGGCTAGTCTCCACCAAGGCTTCCTTTTTCTGTGCATGTGCAGTGAGTATGTGCTCATTGCTTAATCACCAGCAGCGCAAAGCAAATCACATAGTTCGGAGACGATGTGGAGAATACCAGCTGAAATGAGATTCTTGGCAATGCACCTAATATATTAAAACAACAACCGTCATTCTAGGTTAGTTTGCTGAAATCTTATTATAAATTGTCTGTGCTGCACAATGTAAATGATGTACCAGGGTTGTTGTTTTTTAGAGGATCCTATTACATGTGGGATTTAATTTGGAATGGAAATAATAGCTTACCTTGAGAAAATACAAGGATTTTTAGATGTAGGCCCTTAGGCAAATGGTATTCACCAGGTAAGATATCTCTCTCAAACTGCTGTTTTGCGTTGTTAAACTAGGTAGCATTTAAAAATCTCTTTCAATGCTCTAGAGTATTCTCAACAGCCTATTTACACTGTTTCTGTATTGTTTCTCTTTCTTTTGCAGATGTCCTTCACGGAACACTGGGTTTTCCCATGAGCCGGTATTTAAAGGAAGAGGGCTGGTTCTGTGGTCGCAATGCCAGAATGGCAGCCTGTTTGGTACAGTTTCTTTCCCCACCCCCAAAAATGTATCTACATGTGATGGAATTTGTTGTGCTTTGCTTGCAGACCTGGATTTGTCTCTTAAATATCAGGCAGTGCAGAATAATACCATTAGTGGTGTATTCATGGTCAGTTAGTGGGCCCATATGAAAATTTGGGCACAGCTTGGTTGCTTTGAGCTCAGATGAGATGTGGCACAGAGCAGAAGGTCCTGACAATTGTCTAAAGGGCAGAAATCCATGGCAGCCCCATCGCTGATTTCACTAGTCTTTGTTGGATATCACAACTAAGCATAGAAAAAATGTCTGCCTGGCTACAAAGTCAGAGTAGACTCAATCCCTTTTTAACAAGATAGCTTTACGTGCAATGTTTCTTCAGTTCAAATGCACCGTCTCATGACATGGTGAGATGGCATAACATGCATTCGGATTTCTAGGAACATTTATCTTGGATGACCACTGTGTTGTGTCTCCATCCTTTCTTAACCTACTAAAATTTTAATTTACGTGCTTTTGGTATTCTCACAGATGCTAGCTACGAATTAAACTGGGTTAGCAGAGTCTGCCATGTGCTAAGCAGGTCTGAATATTAGAACTGCCCCCTGCTTCTGGCTGCAGTGCTAGTTCAATCCCAAGCAACATATCTTTACTTTGAACCAAATGTGCATTTGATCCTTGTGTGATCTTCTTATGAACCTCAGTCTTTGTCCCTTTCGACTTGCTAAGCCTCTGTCTCAGTTTGCACAATCCCTTTAAACATATTCAGACAGATTTAGCTTCCCCTGCATCTTAGCCCGCTTTTCTCCAACAGGCTGAGGATGGTCTGCATCCCTTTTCTCCTCCTATCACTTTGCCCCACATTCTCCTCCCCCACCTTGCTACTTATCTTATTTACTGGGTGCCTAATCAGGGAAGCTATGTTTACTTCTGTTTTTCCTGTGCGCAATGGAAAAATAATATGACAACCATGTGTAAGCAGCATGGCTGTTTTGCTTAGGCTTGTTCCTGCTTGCGAATGTAGCACTAAACCATGGTTTATCATTACGTGTGAACCAGCCCTTTGCATTTAAAGTTTTTATTCAGTGTACGTGTTAATAGAAGGGATATTTCTAATTTTTTTGTAGAATTGAATTTGTATCCCAACAGTTCTTTAAAGTCTTCTCCATTTCCATTTCATAGTTTTCAGGCATACCTGATAATCCATTACCATTTTAGGTGCATTGTAGACTAAAATGAAGTGTCCATCGAATTCAGCTTTTTAATTAAAAATGTACAGCCAAGTATCATCTCAGATATTTGCAGAAATATATTTATACGTTTCATTGTAATTGTGAATCCTGTGATTACATTCTTAAATAACGTGATAGATGCAAGCACACACATTTCTGTCATATATTCTGTTATTCCCCCACCCCTTTAATGAAGTATGTTTATGATATGTTCAGATTGAAGAATAAACACATCAGTATTTTTCTATTTTTCTCTTTGAAGGCTCTGGAACGAGTTGCTGTTGGCCAAGTGGTGAGTAATGTTGTGTATTTAACCCTTCCAATGACAAAGCTGTTTTCTTACTTTGAATACTTTGAATACATGACCTTGTGCTGAACTTCTCGTTTGCTGGAATTGGAGAGTTAGCAAACAGCAAAGCTTGAATTGGAGGCAGATTGATATTCTGCATCAGCACCATGAAATTGCACTTTTATTGCCTGGTCTTCATGGAGCAATGATAAAACATAATTTTCTCCAGTTAATTAAGAGTGATTTAAATAGCAAGAGCATACATTAAAAGTACTCTGAATGTCTTGCATTTCATTCCTCTATCAGCCTCTTTCATTGTAGTAGCCTCATTTGAAGTCCGGGGACTACTGAATAACCGGGTTGAGGATTACAGTCTCATTGTAAACTGGTTTCTTTTCTGCCTCATGCAAATTTAAAATAAAATCTCTATTTCCAAGTCCAAAGGTGTATCCATGGAAAATATGAAGTTAAATTGATCCTTTGACAAGCAAGAGTTCTTTCTTATCCAACAAAAGCTTTTGACCTAATTGCAACCCGTTCTGCATTCAGTCCTCTCTTTCCAAAAGTTCATTTGGATTTGAGTTGCATCTGATGATACCCTTTATGAGCTTCTTCCCTCTGCGTCAGTCTTGTCCCTGCTTGCTCATTGTTGCCGGCTGTGGAGCTCTTCCCAAGTAAAGCCTTATGTTTTGTGGAACTGTGACTTAATCTTCATCTCCTTAAAAACACGGCATGCTTTCTTAAAGAACGCATGGTAAGACAGGACAGGCCAAAAACACTTTTAAGATTTACAGATGGCTGAAAGTGCACTCTCCGTGGAACGCATTTTGTGACTCACATTTCATTATTGCGATGCGACTTATTATGGAATAGGTGTCAGTTGAGGTTGGTTTACACTGCCAGATTCTTCTATTTGAAGAAGAAGAAGAAGAAGAAGAAGAAGAAGAAGAAGAGGAGGAGGAGGAGTAGTTTGGATTTGATATCCCGCCTTTCACTCCCCTTCAGGAGTCTCAAAGCGGCTAACATTCTCCTTTCCCTTCCTCCCCCACAACAAACACTCTGTGAGGTGAGTGGGGCTGAGAGACTTCAGAGAAGTGTGACTAGCCCAAGGTCACCCAGCAGCTGCATGTGGAGACATGAACCTGGTTCCCCAGATTACGAGACTACCGCTCTTAACCACTACACTACACTGGCTCTCTATTTGCTTATATATTTGACCGTTTGGAAGTAGTAAACACAATACAGCTTGAACTCCTGGCTGCTGATTACAGCTGCTTGGAAAAGTCCCCTATCCATCATCATTACCACCTCTGCAACGTTTTGCCATGTGGCTATGTATTCTTTATTGTTGTCATTTATTACATACGTATCTTGCCTTCTCTCAAGGTGGTACACAATAATACAAATGCAATAAAACAGCAATAGCATACAAGTACATATAGAGAGAGTAAGTTAAACATCAATAAAAGCAACCAGTGAAAACCCACTACAGCATATTTACATATCAATTTATGGGCCAAATGTCTGTCTAAATAAAAATGTCTTTGCTGCCGGCAGAAGGTCATCAGAGACTGAGCTCGCCAGGCCTCTCTTGATAAAGAGTTCCAGAACCGGGAAGCAGCCAAATGTGCTTTCGATGCTGGCAGGCTAGAAAGAAAGGCCTTTCTCAAGGATCTTAAAACCTGGGTGGGCTTGTATGGGAGATGATGCCTTTCAGATAACCTGGTCCCAAGTCATATAAGGCTTTGAAGCTCATAACCAGCACTTTGAACTGTGCCCAGAAAACACGTGCTTGTGTATATTTGTGGGGGAAAATTTGGCAATTTAAACTGGCTCATTGCGTTTACGGAACAATGGAGACCTGCTTAGTGAAGAAATTCTATTTAGCTGGGCATCTCACAGTGTTCATTTCTTCCAGAATCTTGCACCAGTATCTTTTCTAGTAATGTAGTCAGCATTCATAATTTTTTTGTAAGAGACTAGCATGCCTTTCCACTTTCAGTTTTTACAGTTGGGTAGCTGCCTTTATTTTCTTACAATGTATTGCTGCAAGTCCAGATTCTTCCGTAAGAATTATATATTACTGAAATCTTAGTTTATGGGCAAATATTAGAGTAACATAAATATTAGAGTACATCATGCAATTAATTTTCTGACATTTAACTAGAAACACAGCGGTCAGATTGAAATGGCTTTGTAACCTGGGCCAGTGAACCATCAGTGAATTTTCTCTTCAATAGTAGTTATATACAACTGGAGATATAAACATGGGAAAGTATTGGAAGGATTTGCTTTGATTTATTACAAATTCTTGGTTCTGGCAAGGCACTCAATATTCTTTGTTTTCAAATCTCCATCTAAATTCCTTTTGTGGATACTTTAAATCATTACAGCGCCATTTATCATCCCTTTTGGTATATGTACACAAGCCGCATGACTGTTCCGCACACCAGATTTACAGACCAGTGTGTCCCTGCTGCAAAGCCGTTAGCCCAGTGGAGTTTACACAGGGGATAAATTTGGCCGTGCATTTTAAAGAGGTGCAAGTATTGCCTCTTCTTATGTAAACACATAGTTCATTCTTAAAGGTATGAAGCTCTTCAACACATTGCACTGTTTGTAGAAGCACAGGAGTTTCTGTGTGTATCGGGGAAAGAAGATGAAGTTGTTAGGGGGTAGAAAGCACATTGAAAACTTGCGAAATGTTTTCCCTCTGACTTTAGAGATCCAGATTAATCCTAAATGGGTACATTTCTGCAGTAAAACCAACATAACAAAATGCATAATTTGGCCTATGGGGCTTACTGTTTTCCTCTAGCCTGCTCCTCAGCCCCATTCAGTGCTTGCTGTTTCCTGTGTTTATTTTTTCCAACAATTATGGTTACATCGTTACATTTCTAAAGAACAACACTTTAACTTGGGAACAAGAGATATACTAGTAACACTAGGTGGAATGAACAGAAACCAGTAATTAGTTGAAGACAGCCCACTGTTTTCGTTGTTCTAGTTGCGGTGTCTGGTTCCAACTTAATACCCTGCTGTTCTTTGATTCCTTGCAGCTGCCTACAGAATCCTTGTTTTATCGAGCTGTCCTCCAGGTTATTGTAGAAGAATTTTATGGAGTCAAAAGAAGGTAGTATGCTATAATTTCATATCGTTAAGGAAGAACAACTTTTGCCTCCTTTTTTTACTCGCGGTGGTGGCGAAACCTGAGAAGAATGCATGTATTGAAAGAGGAGCAACTCTTTCATAGGTAGCTGACAGTATCTCTTTGACTGTGGGTCTGTAAATCTGAATAAAGGTAAAGGGACCCCTGAACATTAGGTCCAGTCACGGATGACTTGGGGGTTGCGGGGCTCATCTCGCTTTACTGGCCAAGGGAGCTGATGTACAACTTCCGGGTCATGTGGCCAGCATGACTAAGCCGCTTCTGGCGAACCAGAGCAGCGCACGGAAACGCCATTTACCTTCCTGCCGGAGCGGTGCCTATTTATCTACTTGCACTGCGTGCTTTCGAACTGCTAGGTTCGCAGGAGCTGGGACCGAACAACGGGAGCTCACCCCGTCGTGGGGATTCGAACCGCTGACCTTCTGATCGGCAAGCCCTAGGCTCTGTGTTTTAACCCAGAGTGCCACCCACGCTGAATAGGACTCCGCAAAGTTCTACCGCGAGCAAGTTAAACCTGTAAATTCTTTATGTTTTAATTAAGTTGATCGTTCAGAAGGAACTGGTGAATTATGTGGTGTCTTGATTTTTAACAAAGCTTGGCAAATGTAGCCAAATTATTCTTGAAAATGGTTTATGTAACCGTGCTTGAAAAGCAGCTGAAATCAAACAAAAGAGTGAATAATCATGCCTACCTTGAGCCATTATTAATCATTCATATAGCGTTTCAACTGTAGTAAATGCTTAATATTTACTGTTCAGCTTCTCAGTTTTAAGGCAAGTCATTATCATTACAAAGTGTTGAGAGAATGTGACTTCCCCAAGACTTTTCCTGGTTGACATAGGCATCAAACATAGGTCTTCACTTCTGCCTGTTGATTCAAACATTTCTTGCTGGAGATACTCTGTTTCAAGCTATCCACCCCCTACCTGTGCACCTTATATATTTTCTACATCAGTGTTCTTCAACCTTGGGTCATCAGATCTTGTTGGACTACAATTTATATCTCTGACCACTGACTAAGCTGGATGGGGATGATGGGCCTTGTAGTCCAAGAACATCTGGTGAACCCAAGGTTGAAGGAACACTGGTCTACATGATACAACTATGGGCTGTATAATACAGTTGTACCTTGGATCCCAAATGCCTTGCAGGTCAAACGTTTTGGCTCCCGAATGCCCCAAACTCAGAAGTGAGTGTTCTGGTTTGTGAATGCTCTTTGGAACCTTAACGTCCAATGCAGTTTCTGCAGCTTTCGATTGACTGCAGGAGCTTCCTGTAGCCAATCGGAAGCTTCCTGTAGCCAATCGGAAGCCACACCTTGGTTTTGGAAGTCAAACAGACTTCTGGAACGGATTCCATTAAACTTCCAAGGTACCACTGTATTTGTTTAGTCGCTTAGTCGTGTCCGACTCTTCGTGACCCCATGGACCAGAGCAAGCCAGGCACTCCTGTATAGGGCTGTATAATATCTTCTTTCTTTAACATGCAAGAATAAGTATTTTAGTTAATACAAATGCATTTGGAATCATAGCTCAGTTGGTAGAACACAAGACACTGAATCTCAGGGCTGTGGATTCAAGCCCTATATTGGGCAAAATATCCCTGCATGGCAGGGGGTTGGAGTGGATGGCCCTTGTGGTCCCTTCCAGCTCTACAAATCTATTATCTATGATCTACTGGCATCCCCAGTCTTCTTTGATCTATGATCTGTATTCCCAATGAAGTTGAAAAGGAAACTTGAATAAATATAAAACAATATTTTATGTATTTTATTATTTTGATAGGACATTCATGCTTTATGTTAATGCTCTCTGTGGAATGACAATATATAGCCTTCTAATGCAACAAGAACAAAAATATGTCCTATTTATCATTTCAGTGATCGTAATATTGGGAAAGTATATTCTAAATCATCTTCCTTCTTGGATTATGCTCGAAAAGCTTTTAAAAAGCTTGAACTCGATGAGTCAGAGGTAAGTAGCTGATTATTCAATACATGCAATTCACCTTCATAGATGACAGTTTATTTCAGTGGGTTGTTTGCTAGTGGAAGTTCTGCTGCTGAAATCTGAAACCTTATGTTGTCTTGACAGTTGCTGAAATGCATATCTACTGTAGATTTGTCTTAAGTTACACATACTTATCAGTTCCAACTTGTTGCAAGTGGAAGATTTTATCCCACTCTTCCAATTTAATTTACTGTAATTAATAAAAAGCAAAAAGTTACAAATCATTGATGGTGGAATAGCAGATGCCGAGAGCATTTATTATTACTATTATTATTATTATTATTATTATTATTATTATTATTATCTACCCCGCCCACCATCTGGCTCAGTTTACCCAGCCACTCTGGGCAGCTTTCAACAGAACATTTAAAACAGGATAAAACTTCAAACATTTAAAAACTTCCCTAAACAGGGAAGGATTCCTTCTCCCTCTTCAGACACAACATCCTCACTGTAAATATTAAATAGTGCTAAAGAGAATTATTTGAAATTTTTTTCTGAAATAGGGCCTTGCGTAATATACTAAGGGATTTTTTCTTTATGTGTAATATATAATATATATATGAATTCATGCATATGGTAGAAATTCCGTTTATGTCTCTATTCCCAGGGACATGGAGACCGCAGTCCTGTGCACACTTTCTAGTGAATAAGTCCTATTGAAATAAATGGGGGTAGTGTCGGAATGAACATGTGTTGGATTGCACAGCACATGTTCAATAGATATGCTTTGAGTAGGGTTTTTTTATTAAAAATATATATCACTAAATTAGCAATATTGGTTTTGTCAGTAAAATTTGATGTTCTCCAGAACATTTTATTTCTGAGAAGTTTTTTTCTCCCCACATATGCGGGAAGACTCACAGATTATTCTGTTTACTGAATTGCATTTTCAGTTTCTTGCCCTTTTTTGACATCATCTGGAACTTATTGCTACATTTATTGGATATAATGTGTGTTTGTTATTTCTGGTGTTTTCTTTATAACAAGCTTATATTTCTAAAGAAAACCTGCAAGAGCCATTGTTCTAATGCGTTGACATTGGTTTTACTTCAGGCAGAAATCAAGTGCCTGTGATCTAAAGATCTCTTCAGACGAAGCAATTTGGATTGAAGCCCATTTAATTTCAATAGAGGAAGTTACTTTAAAAATTGAGAATTAGTTAAAAAAGAAACTTAACACACACAACTATGAGGTTATTAGAAAAACGCCATAAGCAAGGCTCAAATGGATCCTGGGTCACATATTACAAACTGTACAGCATTTCCCAGGATATGTGAACATGGTTACATAGCAAATTAACAGAAAGTAACCTTTGGGGGGGGAAGTGGATAAGATTAGTACCTAGTGATTTGCTACTTTTACATTTCTCAATAAGGACTGGAATGTCATATCTTGTCACCACTATTTTCTTCTGTTCTTCAGCCTCTCTTTTTGAGAAGTTCAGACACGGATACCTATCTTACATTTTCTGTAGAAAAGACAGGTGCAAAGAATTAATTCAGTTTCTGTGTAGCCTCTTACCCCCGCCCCCTTTAACACACCTTATCATTCAACAGTCCAAGTTCCTCCTTATCCTGTTTCTCTCTTCTCCTTTAGCTCAAACAGGAGTGCAGGCGCTGTCTTAAACCCTTTCCTAAAGCCTCTTTGAAGTAGCTCTCACACGTGAGCTGCTTCAAGTAACACTTTTGCACATGGCTTTAATACCCACTCAGCTGATGTGCAGGGATTAAATCCTGCTGCCTTGGCTGTGCAATCTTGTTCCCTGCTTGGAATAGGGCAGCACAGCCAAGGCAGAATTATACCTTGTCCTCCCACCCACCAGCTGATTATCACCAGTGACTATGGCTGATGGGCATGGTTTGGAGAAAGTGGCCTCACAGACCACATCGGAGCCTCTGGCAAGGTTAGTCTTTGTTCTATGCTCTCCTTTAAGGTCAAACACTTCGGCTCAGTTATCTTGGTTCAGAGACTCTAGTTTTAGCATACAAACACATCCACTCTAAGTATAATCCCACCTGGAGGTGCCAGGGGATTGAAACTGGGACCTACTACATGAACCTTCTACCCCTGGGACCTTCTACTCCTGGGTTGTGACTCTTCCCAAAGGCCCAACATTATGGTTCTCTCCATGGGCTCTCTCCCATTATGGAAGCCATGTTGTACTGTACGCTCATTTCCCAGTTCTACCTCGTCCCTTTTTGGGTGATCAGAAATATTTTCACCCTCATTCGCTCGAGATAATTTGTCCAGATGAACTGGATGCTTTCCAAATTCGAACAGCTGCACCCCAAGGGTTAATTTTAAAAGCTACTCTGCAACCTTTTTGATGTTAAGTACCATCAGTGCCAACCTAGCAGTTCAAAAGCACAGCAAAGTGCAAGTAGATAAATAGGTACCGCTCCGGCTGGAAGGTAAACGGCGTTTCTGTGTGCTGCTCTGGTTTCGCCAGAAGCGGCTTAGTCATGCTGGCCACATGACCCGGAAAAACTGTCTGCGGAAGCGGACAAACGCCGGCTCCCTCGGCCTGTAAAGCGAGATGAGCTCCGCAACCCCTGAGTCATTCGCGAATGGTCTTAATTGTCAGGGGTCCCTTTACCATCAGTGTGGTTCTGCTCTGGTTTGAGGAGAGCTTATCACTATTTGAAGAGCTGACTTGTCACAAAACACTCCCCAGGGACTAAGAAATCCGCATCCCTTATCTGTCGTTTAAATATAAACCAACATGTAATCTGTGTACTGCTGGTGCCAAATTCCAGTTTAATCTGATAAGGAGTTTTAACAGCTGTAGTATTTACAAGAATCAGCTGGCAAACTACAGACTTCACTTTAAAATATGCAAATCGAAAATCTCCAGCACCAACAAGGTGTTGGAGAAGAAGGAACCAGTCTATGGCAGATAAGCATTAAGAATTGAATATATGACATTTCATTTGAGGCATTCCACTGCTGTCATAGTGAGCTGATCTCTCCTTTTATGTGAGCAATTGCGTGGCAGGATACAAGGTAATTTTTAGTTTGTACCTCCTGTTTTCATTCTAAAGATGCTGTAATTTAGGGATCGGTATAGAATAGTCTTCTTTTGACTCATTTAGATCTCTTCATATCTCCTTCACATGTAAGGTATGAGAAGCTTTCTTGGATTTCCTATGAGTCAGTTCAGACATAAGCAAATTGTGGTTTGGCCATCAATAATAGCATTCGAATTGCTGCACTTCTTTTCTCCATCCCTGGTTTAAACAGATGTCTCAATTAGGCAGCATGGATTGTGAAAACCATGGTTTGTTTCAACATCAGCATTGAAAGCCCAGATTACAGTTTTGGTTTGGGGACAAAATAGTTTTTGCAAACTAGGAGGGGAGGCAGAAAAAGGAAGGCATAAATCTCTAGCCTATTCATAACAGCCAAGCATACTTCAGCTGCTACATCTTAGTATACATCAGTCTTCTGGGTTCAATCCCTGCCCACTTTTTACTTTAACTTCCCTTATGATGAAATACATTTTTGCACTTAAAACGAGATTTTAAATTGGGCCGCAAATACAGTAACTTCATGCACCTTCACCCCCTTTCTCCAAGGCCTTCATGGGCAGCTTATCTTCTCCCACACCCCCTGAAAATATGCTCTAGAGACACTTTGGACCTTCCAAAGTGTGTGAGAAGTGAAATAAGATCGGCAGGGGGAAGGGGGAATTGGGAAAAAATGACCTACACACACTTCTGCCTGCAGAAACTTCTGCCAGATCCAAGCCCCTTTCACAAAGCGCTACTTACATTCATAGAAGTGCACTCTTGGCTTGAACTCAGAGTTCTCAACCTTGTTCCAAGCTTTTAATCTTCCTCTTGTGGAATAACATAATTCAATAAAAGCAAGTTTTGAATCAGTTTATTTGATTTGTTTGCAAGATGCCTGAGAAGTTTAACAATGAGCTACAACCTATGCATTCCCTTTTACCCGTAATGTTCCTAAAATTTCTAGAAGCTGCTCTCAGTGGTATTTATCCTTGCCCTTCTCCTCCATTCACTCTCTTACGTACAGAAGCTATATTCTCTGACTTACCTAAGCTGTTTGTTTTCCAAGTTTTTGTTGGTGGCTTGTAGCATATTTGGGCTGAAACCATACATGCAATTATGGACATGGTTGGAACCAGAATGTGAATGCAGGCCACCGGCTGTGGAATCTGAGGACCAAGTCTTGGACTACCTCCCCTGTATAGTTGCTGTTTGGGTGGTTGCACACACACTGCTCTGATAATATTTAAAATACAGAGACCAAGTAGAAAAGAAGGATGATGTGCTTACTCCCTATGGTTGCATAGCACAAAGGGCATCCACATGATGCACCCATGCCAGATGATTTTCCTGTTTCAAAGTATTTTAGCTACTTTGAAACATTCTAGAAAGTTGCCTCTTTTACCAAAATGCCCTACGTTTCAAGGAGCCTAACCTTGTGTTTAGGAGATTCAGTATTTCATATTCTGATCCCTGTTTTAAGAATGCTTCCCCAAATGTAGAATGACTACCCCATATTGTATGCAAAGGATCTAAGAACATTGTCTTCACTTCCAGCAGAGAGCACCAGCCTTACAATGCAATACCAAACATGTTAACTCTGAATTTATGTCCCACTTAATTCAACAGGTCTTTCTTTCTAGTATAAATGTGCTTAGGGTGGCATGTGTAGAGTGATTTTATCCCCCCCTTTTTTAAAAAAAGTATAATTTCGCTGTAGAGCAATAACACAGGTAAGAGACATAAACAATTTCGGGAGTGAAAAATTAGTCCTGCAAAGTCATTATAGTAAGTTGGAAAATTATTGATTGTAAAATGAAATTTCTGTTGGGTTTCAAGTATTTTTAATTAGAGAAAATAATTTTAGTATCTGCCTCAGGTAGGTTTTAATTGCCATCATCAATTTTCCTGTTATTGCAGATTTCAGACAGCCTCATAATGGAGTACTTTGAAAAATACAAGCACAGAATGAATGAGCTGGAAGCTTTTAATATGGTAAAATCACAGTTTCGGAAAAGTTGTTTTGTATGTTTATGTTAGGCCACAGTTGGGTTGTGTTAAACTTTTACGATGGGGTGGATCAGTTTATATTGTGATATACTCTCTATAGGAAGAAAAAACCAACCCTTAACTGGGAGCATATTCTCTTCCAAAATTATATTAGGTGTCAGTAGAATAATGAGAACATATGGAGATTCTTTTTCAAGTATAATAAATGTAAAATAAAAAAAAGTTGGGCTCCTTTTGAACCCATATTGGTCTCTGTTCGTTCTTTTTAATACATTTCATTGTTGGTTCCCTTTTAACAAGATTTCTGCCACTTGCAATGTGCTTTGCATGCTGAGTTATACCTCAAAGCTACTTAATAATAGATGCCATGCCTATTGCATTTCACAGACTTTGATCTTTATTGCACTGATTTTCTGAAGATGTCCAATAGGGTAGACTTGGCAAGGTTGCAGTTGTGCTGTTTCTTTGGCAGTGCCCACCTTCCTTAACTGTTTTGATGGGAAAGAGTTGAAGAGTCTGGTAGTACAGGATCAATGCCAAGGGCCATTTTGGTAACCTATCATGAGAAAAAAGATTGTAGCTAATTATATATATGTAACTAACATAATTTGTATAACAAATTATTGAATGACTAGCCCCCTGTCATGGACAAATTCTGTCTTACTAAAAGTACCTCCTTGTCAGCCTGAGTGAAAAACTACTGGCCCAGTACCTTTGAAGTTCATAATTAAGCCCTGTAAAATAATGAGATGAAATATATAATAATTTCATGAAATGTAGCACCAAACAACAAAACAACATGGAAACTGTATTGGAGGGACATTACTTGTTTGCGGTAATGGAATTATATTTCTCTTCTGTGGCTAAACTGGTGGCTAAATGTTTCTTTCAGTTGAAAGTTGTTCTGGGACCTTGTATTGAGGTGCTGATTCTTCTAGATCGTCTCTGCTACCTCAAAGAACAGGTAATTCTTAGCAACGTGACACAGCAGAATAATACTTTTTTGTATTAACAACAGCACATGCATGATTTTCACAGATTTGGAAAAGTTTTAAGTGTCCAATCCATCACTCCCAATGTTGTGCCGCAGATGTTTTTACTTTGGGAAATCGGTTGCAGTAAAGTTTTTATGTTCTTTTAATTGCATAGTAAATTACCAGTAATAAAGAAACAACATTGCCTAAACAGATATTTTAACTGTTAGTAGTTGAAGTGCTCAAACCATTTTGACTTTGCATATCCTGCTGTTTTCTGCATGATCTTAATATTAAGGTAACACCTTTATTTAATATGCAACCAGTTGCTGTTTCCAACAGGTATGTCTTTGTGATGCATGGTACGTTCAGCAACATGGTTCATCCCTAGCTGTTCAAGTAACGTTAACTGATCCAGAATCAAGTTATCATTGATATGGACTACCAGCAATTTCAATGACTGTCTGTAGCAGTGTTGTTTGGTTCATGGGAATTTTTCTGTCCATAAACACTTCACATTTTGCTATCTGAGATCCAGCGCCGAGGGCCTTCTGGCGGTTCCCTCACTGCGAGAAGCCAAGTTACAGGGAACCAGGCAGAGGGCCTTCTCGGTAGTGGCGTACAAATAATAAATTATTATTATTATTATTATTATTATTATTATTATTATTATTATTATTTAAGAAAGCCAGAGTCTGTACCCTTGGACAAAAACGTGCTCTAATCAGCTGAAAATCACCCCCTTTATTTCTAGTACTGACACAACGTTTTTGTCCAAGGGTACAGACTCTGGTGATTCCAGTGCATGCATGAGAGCGGATGAATATGTGAAATGGTCTGCAAGTAGCAAGCACTGGAATCACCACACTCACATGATCTCACTTGCGTACTATTCCAGAGATTGCCAAATGTATGAAATGGACCGTTGTGTCAGTACTAGAAATAAAGGGGGTGATTTTCATCATCTCGGGAATGAGAAATCACTTCTTCTTAGAAAGGCTGGTGGTGAACAAGCTGCGCTTAAATTTGTACATAGTGATTTAAGTAGGAGAGTTGTCTTATGTTTTTTCCATCCTTTCACCCAAGGAGCAAACTACATGCATGTGAGTGGGGCTGGCACTGATAACGTGCAGTGAAATTTCTGCAGAATATCTGACCTTTCACAAATAATGAATCATTGAATCGATACCTAACTTTTCTTCTTCTTTGCTTTTACAAGCACATCCATTGAGCTGCTCTGCTTTTCCTCCACAATTTTAAGTCCTTTAGAGAATCACAGAATCATAGAAAAGATTTATCCTAAGGGAGTTTTATTTTGTCTGCAGTGCAGCACTCGAACAATTGATTTATAATAAATGTGTGCTTTTGTTCTTACCGGTTATTTTTAGAGGAACTGTTGAAATATTTAAATAACTATGTAACTTTTTTTTTTCTTTTTACAAATGCCAGCTAGTTTGAAATTATGAAAGCTTCAGTTCCACGAGCCCCCCTTCAGCAGGTGCATATAAAACAGCACTCCTTCCCCTGGATTTCAAAAACCAAAATATGGATTTCAAAAGCACTGCGCAAGTGGGGCTGGAAGTCAGAAACTTCACATGAAGTGAGGTTATTACTTCATAGACCTCTAGTGATCTGCACAGTAGTATTCTGAATTCACAAGAAAAAAGGGAAATCAGTTCAGTAGCATTCATCACTGACTTAACTTTGCTAAATTTACTGTTGAATGAGATTTATGCCCATGCTGCCAGCATATCTAGCATTGCTTTTCTGTGCCGTTCTGCTAGCGTTAGTTATTATTGTAGTTATGCCAGTGGCAGCACAAGAGATTTTGGTGCCTGAGGCTGCAAAGCCAAATGATGCCTCCTGAGCATAATACATATAAAAAATAAAACAAATAATTGACAAATGTGCTGCCCTTTAGTGATACCTCCCCAATCTGCATTTGGCCAGCCCTGCCATACAGCTGACATAGCAAAAGTTGGTATAAGGTATTTTGACTTTGTGTCAGAAGAAAAAGCAACCCAAAGTGATGAAGGCACGTTAATGAAGGCACTTCTCATCTCACCTGCCTACCTTGTTTAGATAGAAGTTCTATTAACTTACACTGTTGCCACAGTGCAGTCTCCTGCACATGTTGACAGAGGGCAGCTCATAATATCAGCTTGAAGGAGCTCGTGTGAGGCGGAGCATGGGGAAAGAGTTCTGCCTCCGCTTCTTAAGACAGCTTCTGGGCTCTTGGGCTAGTGGATAGAATCTGATGAACTATATGCTCAGTGTAGTTTAATAGCAAATTCACAAGAAAATAACTAAGAACAATAAAACAGCCTCCTTTCAAAACCATAGCTTTTGAAATTGTAATTGGCAGCAGTGAAACTTCAAGCAAACAGCACTGGAGGATGAATGTTAGACACACTTTGTGTGTGTTACAGAATTTGTTAGGTAATTTATATTTTTTTAGGGGAAAAACATATTGCCGTATCTGAGCTTTCAAGTCAAATGCCTTTCTGATGTACTCTGATCAAGTATTATTTTACAGGACAACATTGCCTGGTCTGGACTGGTAAAATTATTCGATCCCATAAAATCACCCAGATGCTATGCAGTTGTGGCTCTGAAGAAACAGACTTTCACATGCAAGTAAATTGATCTAATGCTGGGAACTGATACTGCTATTGTACTTTAAACACAAAGGTTTCTTTTTACACTTACTCTGCTGTTATCAACTGTTCTGTTAATGGCTTCTTTTTAAAGTTTTCATGTTTTATAAATCAGGAAATATGTACAAGAAAAACAAAAATAAACTATCCTTTGTATACCATCAAGTACCTGTAACATGAAGTGTGAAATTTTACCTTTGCCTTACGTGGATAGTACAACAGGATTGTAAAAATTTCCATGAAAAATAAGCCAAGCAAGGGGTAGAAGAGAGAGGTCCATGATCATATATCCCATGTTAAAACTTTTTAGAACATTTATCCGCTAATCCCTTTATACTGCCATCCTGATTTTTTGTTCTGAAGATAGACAATGTGAAAGAATTTGAACAGTTTGGACTCTGCAGGCTTAAAGACTTCATTCCTGACGCTCCCCCACTGGCCAAACACATGTGGAAAAATTAGTTCAGGGACTCAAAGGTCGCCTGTCTAGCCTGGCATCAGGTTGGTAACTTTATCTGGCAACTGCATGTTAAGGAACAGGCCTTGTGAGATCTTAATCCTTTGAATTTCTCTTAACATCCTGGATGGCGATCGCAAGAGTTTGGTATCCAAAATTCACAAGTTGCATATTAATAAGGATATGAGCACAGTGGATGGATGGGGGTGGGGCGTGGAAACTAGATTGTAACATCAGTATTGACAATGACTGTTGGAACTCTACGTGGGGGAAATTCCCTTTTAAATCCATCTCTGCTTCCACAAGAGAACTGGTGTTGAAATATTAACAGAAATGGTACATCACATCTCTCTGACACACATCAGCTTTCCCTATTCCACCCTTTGTTGGGGAAGGGAGGTGCAAGGATACAAGAACCTTCTGACATATGTGGTGGACCTGCAGCAAGGTTAACAAATTTTGGGACCGTGTTTCCTCCAAAATAGATAAAATAACTGGAGAGCGAGCGCATTGTTAAATCCTCTGATCTGACACTTTTGAATCTCTTCCAAGATGAGAATGCTGACTTGCACTTTGAACCTTTAATTGCCTTTCTGGTAATGACAGCCATATCAGTAATGGCCAGAGTCTGGAAGGACCTAGAAGGAGCAACCCTGGGCAGTTGAGTTAGCCAAGCTTGGCAGATTGCACTCATTGACAATGAAACACAGAAACTTTTTTTTGGGTGGACTGGTTCTGTTTTATTGGTTATACGAGTGAGAGCAATAATAATAGAGGGGTCCCTGCACCATTTAAAACCTTCTCGACAGTGTAATTTTCTTTGTCTTTTCTGTGTTTGCATACCCCCCCCATCATTGAGTTTGGTCTATGTAATGCCCTGTATCTCTGCTGCGTATTGTAGGGCAGTTATTCAATTAAATAAATAAATTTGATAAAGACTAAATGTATGAAAAATGAGATCTAAATCGCCTCCTACCCTCTCTTATTATTTGCATCTTCATATGGGGGATTTTAGTTCGTTTGTTTTTTAAGCCGGTAAGAAACAAATGCCTCCTCCCACAGTGCCACTGCCCCCAATTTATTTTAGATCCCCCTGCGACTGCTTTTTATTTTTTAATCAAAACGTAAAGCTCTCCAGTCCCAGATTTCCTGTATCTTAGCTGTCCTCTTGAACATCTTCAGTGTCCTTTTGCCCTTACGGGGAGGAAGGTTCTGCCCATCTCATCTGTCTTGCCACGGAAGAACTGACTGTGACTAACCTCATTCAGCTTAGCCTGCTGTGAAAATATTTGGGAGAAGAAGCAGGGAGGAACTTGTGGCTGTCTCTTCTATTGCCTACATCTAAAGGCATAGTGCAATAGCTGCTGGACCATAAAGGACTGTGGATACAGCAGTGGATATTGGAAACAAGAAAGATGATGAGTGAATTCCCCTAAGAGCTCACCCGTAGAAGACTCAGGAAGCACCCATTGCTGTGATATGCTGCACCATTGTCTCACAGAAGCATTTCCCAGCTGCTCAGTGCTGTTTTGGCTCATCTGAATAGTTGTTACTCATTTGTTTTTGACGATCCTACTTTCTAGTTTTTGCGTGAAATAAATGGTATTTCCTACGTATGTTGCATTGACACAAGTGATATAAATGTGACCAACAACATCCACTTCTCCCATTACACGGCAAGGCAGGGAGCTATGACCCTCTGGCTCATGCAGTGATGAATATATATTTGCCTATTTTGGAGTACACATGAAATAGGGTGGCATTCAGTAGTGTACCCTCCGCTAACACAAGGCAACCACCAGCAAAACAGGTAGAGGAGGCATTCTCAGTGATTGCTGCTTCTCCTTATGCACAACCCATCTGCTGCAGAAGGTTCCTTAACCTCCCAGAGCAGATTTTTGGGGGCAAGGGACTGAGGAAAAGGAGGAATTGCCAAAAAATGACCTCCTTTACCATTTGGAGGATAGATACATCAGTGGAGGAGACACCATCACATATGATTCATAATGCATAAAGGGGCCCTAAGATTCTTCTCATTGAGAAAATTCATATCTATATTTTAAAGTACATTATTCAATGTCAAAAGTTGTTTTTTTAAAAAAAAATTGAAATTATCAAGATAACACAAATTAAAACTAATTAATTACCCCTTCTGGATTTCCCCCTATACCCCCCCCCAGTTTCCAATGTCTCCCCTTTGTTTCCTTGCACACCTTATATTTTTCATTCAATCTCAAGTCCATTAATAACCGTGATACATGGTACTTCATAGATGCACTCAATGTCAAAAGTTTTTGAAACGATAGGACAGTATTTCTTTTTAATTTTTTTCATTATAAGTATATGTTCACAAAGAACTGAGGAATAACTTATATCAATGTGGAATAAGTTCTTTCCTTCCTCTTGTGTTTTTATTACACTTTTATATAACCTTTTAAAAAAATTGCTTCCTTTATAATATGTCACCAAACTTGATGAGATTTTAAATGGATTACATTTGCAGACTGGTTTGTAGTAATCTTCCATCTTGAATTATGATAGAATTATCCTTACACTAGTGAGTGATGTTGGGAATCTTTCCATTCTGCGGTATCCATTGCTGCTGGTACAAAATTACCATAGTTGTCATTTTTCAGGTTGGGCAACAGTCCATAAAAAAAAAAGCATTTTAGAATTTGAGTAGGAATCATCTATAAAATATTATGAGAGAGAGAAATATAATATTGTAAAATGTGATTATGCACCTGCGTTACTCTACCGGCAACTTTTACAGCCAACCCCTACTGAAATTGTAATTACACAAAAGCTTCCTTTCTAACAATAGCTTCATGCTGATGGCTGTAGGCTGGTCCATATACTCTAAAAACCTCTGCTTGCATACACTACCATATGAACCAGTCTAACTTTGCCTCTTGCTGTTGAATTAAACATGAAAGAGCAGCATTTGCTGACATGGCGGCATCATGCTGCAATTAATTCCTCTGTGTGGTTGTGTCCACATAGTTCCTTACTGGAGATAATTTTTGGCTCTATGAAGTGACCCTGTGGCCTTTTGCAAGTGACATATTGCAAATTCAAGTTTTTCAGGGCATGAGCTCTGCACATTCTGCAGCTAACTGAAAATGTCCTCGGACTCTGTAGGTAGCATGGATTTAGTTACTGGTGCTGCTGGCTACATGAAGACAAATTTATTTGTTGATGTTTTCATCCTTAGGAGTAGCCTCATTAAACCTGCAGATGTTCTGTCAGTGGGAAGTAAAATGAGAGATTGCTATTTTAAGTCACAGCATTTTTAATAACAGTTTTACAGTGTATAATGTAGATGAGAAACCTTCTGTTCCCATGCATAAAACTTAGTTTATTTAATTACCTCCAAATTAACAGCATACGTATTGGAATCATGTATAATTAGTAAAACAAACATTTAATATGAATTGTTTTGAAAGATTGCACAGAAAGCAAATGATTACTCACTAGAAGTCAGTAGTTGTTGTGTGACAGGGTTAAAGAGTCCCAAACGTTGCAATCATAACCCCACTTACCTGCAACTGAACTCAGTAGGACTTACTTATGAGTAAAAATAGGATTGCACTATAGTTATTTAATATTGCTTTCTACCATTCCGAAAAAGGAAAATCAATTTCTCCTAATGCTGGCATAACACTGTTATTGTAAAATTGCTAAGAAATGTGTTCAGGATTATTATACTGTGCATTAGTGGTGTGTATGTGTGTGGTTGAAAACTTTCATATTGAAAAAGAATTCCCATTGGATTAAAGCTATTGTGATTCTTATAAATTAAAAAATTGGCCTGCCTTTCATGAGGTCCCGCCATGACTTAATGCAGCCACCACAAAAGAATGTGCCATCTATTGTCCCTGCTTAAGAAGTAACTGGGCAAGAATAGAAATCTCTGGCAGCACTAAGAGCTAAAGGCAGTCCCTTTTCTTTCCTCAACTCTTGTTTCTTATGTCAGGATGTGTGTCACGGTATCAGCAGCCATACCCAAGAATCAGGCTATGAGCACCACAGCAGGAGCCCAGGAAGAAGTATGAAATGAGATAGCAGGTGTTACTGTTGGATAAGATAGCGGAAATTGTATTCTCTTTTTTGCTTAGGCCGTGTCACTTGAGAAAGAGCAAGAAATCTCTGCCTTTGGAACCTTCACAAGAGATGGGGTGTCAGCAGGAGCCTGTCTCAAGGACTAGGCTTGACCTGCCGCAGGTTTATGGCACAATCCTAACTCTTCCTAATTAAATAGGACCTCCCAGGTGAGGGGTTAGGATCACATCTTTCCTTTTAAGGATTGCTGTCAGGCTTCGGGGAATCGGTTTCCTTCCCCCGTGGCCATAGATAAGAAGATCAAACAAAAGGAACGTCTTACCAGTTAAATTCTTTAATAATTACAGTGAAAGAAGGAAAAAACATCTCCTAGAATGGCAGTGCTCCCAATTAAGGCTCATTCCCCCTCCCCCCATGTTAATCTGCGTCACTTATATGTTTTGTAATCTGAGTTTATACCCTCTGCGCTTTCTGTTCTAACACTTTCTGAGCTCTCCATGTCTTTGGAGAAGGGGGGTGAATGCTGTCCAGAGTGTGAATCGGTTAACTCTCTCTCTTCTAGTGTTTCTTCTGCTAGCTGTTCCCCATCCAGTATTTCCCAGCTTCTGCCTTCTGAACTGTGCCCCTCTGCAAACCACTGCTCCAAATCTATACTGTCCCACTGCTCATTCTTCCTCAGTGCAGCCCTCCTCAGCACGGTCCCTGACAATTGCATTAAGAAGTGCAGTTCAAGCCAACTAAAGCACTCTTCAGAGACTCTGTACACCAGACACAGCTGACATGAGCTTCTCCACATACCCCCCCCCACAGGAGGTAGCAGTGGTACATAAAGAATCCATCAAAGTGTTAGGGATATATAAGTATTCCATAAGACCCAACATTGCTCTCAAGGACCCTAGCCAGTGAAAATGGTCTTTGTGTTGGAGTCTACCATCTCATATAACCCATAGTTCCACTGAACTCAAAGGACATGAGTGCATAAGAATGTGTTGTAAAACTATAAATCGTAATAATGAAAAAAATTAGTTATTTCATCAATGGAATGAACCCTAGATGAAAGGAGAAACATATATTTTGTGTGTCAAACCATAACGGCCTGTGCATTCATTTTATTGACTTAACTTGTAGCACGCTCCAAGATTAGAATTCTCCCAGAAATTTGATTTTGTATCCTGGGATCTCCCACCTGCAGTCTGAATTGTTGCCGTGTGGGTATGGCTCATCTGCTGTTTGCGAGAACCAGGCCATAGAATGCATTCTGAGTAAAGAAGGAAGGCACAGCGGGACAGTAAATTAATGTAATGCTGCACAATTTGGAAGTTACAAGAGCTCTATTTTCCCAGATACACAGGAAATGGTGCACAAAGAAAAGAACTAATCCCTCCCTTAAAAGGGGGGCTTTGACTCCAAGCCAGTGACAGTTAGTATTCATGTTGACAAAGGTGTTGTGTAAGAACAGCTGCTTTTGAGCTCTACATGGGATTTATCAAGGAAAACAAGACACGGTAAATCCAGTCTGCTACAACCCAGACCATTAGTCAGATGCTCAAACTGCCTTAATTCACAAACTGTCAACTGCTTCACAGGCCGAAGATGAAAAGAGCAAAGTCACCTGCTTAGAGAATAATAGGTTGGTGGTGTCAAAACATCCTGGAAGGAAATTCCAGATCAGCAAATGCTATGCTTATGTCTTCTGGGTTTTTCTGCTTTTTTTAAGAAGTGCTGAACAAAAATATAAACAGATATGTTAAAGCTAAATTGTCCAGGACCTTGCCTATTCTTGGAACCATGAATTAAAGCTGATAGTACACTGCCTCACCACAGGATCTTTTCTCAACCATAAATCATGAATTCACTTGTCCTGGATTGAAAGACTTAAATCATCAATAAGATGCACAGATGGTAAAAAGACATCAGATACATACAGATCTGAAGTTACTCCTAGCAAACTGGGTTCTGCGAGGGTATCCGTTTTAGTAAGTAAACCCTAAAATATGCTTTTCAGAAGATTATCTGCTGGTCTTCATCCTGTTCATGTCAATGAAGATGTAGTAAATTAAGAGCAACATTCCTTGGACCAGTAAAACTTATTGTGGGTTACAACAAGGAAGCACAATTTTGAAAGGCAAGTTTTGCTAAGCAACATAATAAATCTTTGCTTTTTGTCAGTCTCCTTTTCATATGTGTGCAGCAGGCAAATTGTCAAACATAATAAAACAGAATGAGTCCCAGTTTAAATCAATGCTGTGCATTCCACCACTAGTAACCACCTCTGTCAGCAAGTCAGAACACAATATAATCCCATATTTTATTTATGTTATATTATTGTTAAAAAGAAAAATACATTAAATGATACTTTACTTTATGCACTGTTCAACAATTCAGCCCAGCACTCATAAATGTAGAATAGGAACCATAAATTTTGATTGATTTTTAAATTCCATTTTGGATGGTATTGCTCAGAAGAGAGTGCCATGGAAAATATTTCTGAAAGATTGTTTCATTGAAAATTGTTTCCAGTGGGAGTGGAAAGTTACGAACTAGAGGCAGGTCTTCAGGAAAGTGCTTGAACAATTAAAATAATATTTCAGGTTGTCAAAATAAGGAAAATGGTTTCCTTTGGTATGCTGATGTATTTTTGTAGGCAATAATAAATTACCTTCAGCATGTGCTCAAAGATATCCTCTTTGTCTAATATATATTTTGCCCAATGCTGATCCTTCGCAGTAACCATTTTGGTATTTGGCAAAACTTAGCTTGGGGCATGAGAGCACTGAGGGCTGTTCCTGTTCAGTCTGGCTGAAGAATCCTTGCGCTATGCCATCCCTGTTAAATAACTTAAAAGAGATGCATATTAAAAAAATCAAAGAAACTGCCTGTGCATAGAAGCATTGTTCGTGCTCAGCAGCTGTTCCATTTCTATGCCAACCTAATTCTGGACATAGGTACCCATCTTTTAGGAAAGGAGTCCTAGAAGAGCCATCAGCCCTATTCAAGTCAAAGAAGGCAGTTCAGGTTGCATCAAAAGAGCTCCAGTGTAAATTGTCTTTTGAACCTTTGTTTAGTTTTATTATAAATTTTATTATAAGTATACAAATACATGTGTATGAACACACAGTTTTTGAAAGCAACAGCAAACCAGTCATTTAAAAATTCAAATGGAATCACACACACAAACTCAATTTGTACCAGCTATACAATTATAAATATACCTTATGTATAATATCTGTTTTAAGTTTTGCGGTAGTCAAGGGACTTTGATATCTATATAGGCAAATGCATATTACCCTTTCTAAGTATTGATTGATTGGTTGAATTTATATACCACCCTATACCCAGAGGTCTCAGGGTGGTTCACAGAAAACATCACAATACATAAAATCAAATAAAGAACAATAACCCAATAACACCCCTCAAAAAAGAGCCACATTTTAAAAGGGTGTAGGATGTCATCCAAAGGTAAAGGTAAAGGGACCCCTGACCATTAGGTCCGGTCGTGACCGACTCTGGGGTTGCAGCGCTCATCTTGCTTTATTGGCCGAGGGAGCCGGCGTACAGCTTCCAGGTCATGTGGCCAGCATGACTAAGCCGCTTCTGGTGAAGCAGAGCAGCGCATGGAAACGCCATTTACCTTCCCGCCAGAGCAGTACCTATTTATCTACTTACACTTTGACATGCTTTCGAACTGCTAGGTGGGCAGGAGCAGGGACCGAGCAACAGGAGCTCACCCTGTCACTGGTATTCGAACCGCCGACCTTCTGATCGGCAAGTCCTAGGCTCTGTGGTTTAACCCACAGCGCCACCTGCAAAAAAGAGTTTGGATTTGATATCCCACCTTTCACTCCCTTTAAGGAGTCTCAAAGTGGCTAACATTCTCCTTTCCCTTCCTCCCCCACAACAAACACTCTGTGAGGTGAGTGGGTGCCTAAAGGTATACAGTGGTACCTCGAGTAACAAACACCTCAGGTTACAAACGCTTCAGGTTACAAACTCCATCATTCTGTTACAACTCCCCAGACCAATCTAATTTGGCAGATACTGGGCATCATTTTAATTGATGAGAAGCATTAGGAAAGCATTCCAAAAACCAAATGTCTTTTTCTTAATAATAATAATAATAATAATTTTATTTTAGAGCTGTGTGTCTTGATGCACATGGTTCTCATGACTGATCAGAGTCTGCAGTCATTTCCATACAGTGGCTTTGTCTGCTTACGCAACAGGATACACCAGTTAATCAACTCTCTCCACAAACTTCTTTCCCATTGCAGCAGAGCTCTTGAATCTGAGCAAATTGAGTTAGGGTGGCTCATTGTTAAAAGCCACACCATTACAAGTATCCCACAAGCCCAGGAGAATGTTTGACATTTAAATCGTGCTTATTTGGTTTTGTTTTCCCAAAAGCATATAGTGAAGCTGCCAACATATACCCCAAATCAGGTGTACGGTATGCACATACCTGCATACTGCTGCTTTCAGAACTAAGGCTGCAGTCCCATACACACTTAACCAGGGAGTAGGTCCGATCGAAGTTAATAGGACTTACTCCTAAGAAAACATGCACAGGGTGATGTTAAGAGCACAAGAAGAGCCTGCTGGATCAGGCCAATGGCACATCTGGTCCAGCATCCTGTTCTCACAGTGGCCAACCAGGTGCCTGTAGAACACCAACAAGTGGGACCTGAACACAACAGCACTCTTCCCCTGTGGCTTCTAGCAATTGGTATTCAGAAGCAGGTGGTGCTGTGGTCTAAACCACTGAGCCTCTTGGGCTTGCCAATCAGAAGGTCAGTGGTTCAAATCCACGTGACGGGATGAGGTCCCGTTGCTCTGTCCCAGCTTCTACCAACCTAGTCATTCGAAAGCATACCAATGCAAGTAGATAGATAGGTACTGCTGTGGCCACCAGAAGCATGCTGGCCACATGACCCAGAAAGCTGTCTGTGGACAAATGCCGGCTCCCTTGGCCAGAAGTGAGATGAGTGCCACACCCCATAGTCACCTTTGACTAGACTTAACTGTCCAGGGGTCCTTTCTCTTATTCAGAAGTGTTGTTGCCTCAAACCATGGAGGCAGGCAGAGCCATCACGGCTCGTAGTCCCTGATAGTCTTTTCCTCATGAATGTGTCCGATCCTCTTTTAAAGCCATCAGAGTTGGTGTTGTAAGGCATAGGCTTATATGTTATGAAGAGAGTGTGACGTAAATGCAGAAAATAGTTGCCAATGATGCATAAATATTCCCACATACATGAGCAATAGCCAAAACCATAATGGATTTGATGTACTGAAGGATGTTTTGGAAACACAACAACAGCACTCGGTTTAACAAGCACAGAAAACAATAGTATGGCTGATATAATTAATTAATGAAAACCAGGTGTCAGTGACTGGGAGGGAAATGCCAGCACTGACCACACCAACCGATTGTTGGAGGGAGAATAGAAATGATAATCACTACCAGTTATTTAATGAATCTGCTTGTTAGAAATCTTACATATGCACTGTGTTTTGTACGCTGTTCTTCTCTAATGGAAAAAACCTCATTCCCTCTCCAGAGGTACTAGAGGTTTACATTACTTGTTCGCTACAACTCTTCCTTATATAGAGTTTTCTTCTGACATTCTATACACTGTGCGTTTAATTGCTGGTTATTTTTAGCAGCATAGATATTATATTCTATTTCTACTAGAGCAAAAGTGTTTTCAGATGAGAGGAATACTGCGCTGAGGTATACACTGATCAAAGTTGCGGGCTTTTCTTCTGAGATTGTATCATTGGTAGTCAGAACACGGAATTGTCAAACACAGCCATAGTATGCTCCCATAGCTCCCCACAATAGTGGCCCTGGTGGTCACTAAAAACCATCTGTTTGGACTCTGGCCTCTTGTCCAACTGCACAAACACAGCCAGGGTGAAGAAAGGACATCCAATCTAGCCTAAGAAGAGACCTACTGGATCACATAGAAGTCCTATCCTGTTTTCTACAGTGCCCAACCAGATGTCTTGGGGGAAGCCCACATACAGGGTGTGAGGGGAAAGCCCTTTCGCAATGGTTCCTCAAAACTGGCATGGTGCCTCTTATCCTATAGCTATCACAATTAGTAGCTATTGCCCTCTGTAATGCAAACTTATTTGGGTCCCTTGGGTTCATAACTTTGCACATTAGAATAAAATTGGCAACATCCAATTAACCTGTTTGACATACTGGCTCGTATCTCCAGCTCACACCTCAAACTTGTGTAAACAGTTAAATCTACATTGCCCTTAAGGCAACTGGTTTGCATCACAAAATTCTGCAATGCCTTTGAGCCAACTGGTACAATAACCCTAATGGGGGAGTTTGCTTTCACCCTACAATCTGATTTCCTCACATCCAGACACCAAGTCACAGTCTGTAAGATTACCTAAGACTTAATTGTCTGTCTGTTGCAGCTGGTCTGGAGGATGGAGACTTTAAAATCTTACTGGAAGAGGACTGGGTGTTAAAATCCCATTGGAAAAGGGTTCTGTGAATTATGAACTTTTAAACTGGACTTATTTTTGCCTTTGGGGTTTATTTCAACTAGATTTCTGTGATCCATGACATCCTTTTGACTTGCCTCCAGTTTAAATAACTTCCCTAATGTTGTGGCCTTTAAATAATCTGCCATTTGCCCCTGGTGCAGCTTATTGGTTCACAATGGTTCTGTGATTGGTTCATAAATCCTATGTCCCGTGTAGAGTTTTGTCACTGCAAAGTGATTACAACACCATTAGGCTCCAGAAAGCTTCAATTATTCTGTGTAATGCCTTGTGTGTAGAGGGTCCTACATCTGATTGCATGAGCAATACTGAACTAACCATTTTGCAAAGTAAGCTCAGGATTGTTCTGCCAGTTTAGATCCTCTATATTGGAATGTAATCACCTGTGAGCACTACAGTTATGGGAGAAGTCATTGTCTTGCTGCTACTGCTGTCCCACTTAAAAAATTTAAAAGCTTCTCAGCATGTGGAGGTGTTCCATTATCACAGGACAGGGAACCAGTAGCTGTGGCCCAGGTTGAATTAAAAGCTAAATCACTTCTCTACCCACTGTGAGGAGCAGAATGAAATCTACTGTCCCCGCTGCTGTGCAAAAATTATTAGCAACTAGTCAGGAGGAGAGAGGCTATTAAAAGACATCTTCAAAAAAAACAGCTATATTGTTGTTGTTGTTTACACGTTTAGTCATGTCCGACTCTTCATAACCCCATGGACCAGAGCACGCCAGGCACTCCTGTCTTCCACTGCCTCCCACAGTTTGGTCAAACTCATGTTCGTAGCTTCGAGAACACTGTCCAACCATCTCGTCCTCTGTCGTCCCCTTCTCCTTGTGCCCTCCATCTTTCCCAACATCAGGGTCTTTTCCAGGGAGTCTTCTCTTCTCATGAGGTGGCCAAATTATTGGAGCCTCAGCTTCAGGATCTGTCCTTCCAGTGAGCACTCAGGGCTGATTTCCTTCAGAATGGAGAGGTTTGATCTTCTTGCAGTCCATGGGACTCTCAAGAGTCTCCTCCAGCACCATAATTCAAAAGCATCAATTCTTCGGCGATCAGCCTTCTTTATGGTCCAGCTCTCACTTCCATACATCACTACTGGGAAAACCATGGCTTTAACTATACGGACCTTTGTTGGCAAGGTCAACAGCTATATACTGCTAGGCTAATGAAACTAAATATAGATATTGATGCAATAGTAGTAATAATAATTTTTCACCCCGCAGCTCAGCACCCTGTGGGGGGGGAACCACCCACACCACCCTAAATCCAGTGCTGATAAGGATCCAGTAGGTTCTGCATGACACCAAACCTGCAGTAGGGCACTGGACTAGATCAGTGGTTCCCAACCTTTTTTTTTTTTTTTTGACTATGCCCCACCTAAGCATCTCTAAAATCCTGATGCCCCCTCCTTGACATTTAATTCTTATTATTCAAAAAGTGAGCTCCTATTCATGTGGAGGAAGCCTAAAAGGCAATTCACTGTTAATAACTCATTCTCAAGTTGCCTCCCTTAAAATTCAAATTGCCCTCCTGTGGGGGTTGGGAACCATGGGACTAGATGATCATCAAGTTCTCTTCCAGCTCTGTCATTCACTATGGATGGCATTGGTTGTCATCTGGGTAATACAAAATTGCAGCTTCTGTTATACCAAAGTTTTGGTTATATAGACTCCATGTGTCTCTTCCAGTGAACAAACATACGTAGGACCCTGCTACCAACAGCCATCCAGCTCTATGGTAGTGATAAAGCTGGAATTAACTAAAAGATAGAATCCCATACCATATGAATATATGGCCTAAATAATCCATCTATTAAGGGTGCGGCTCTTAATGGCTCTAATTTCCCAGCATTTTGTAGTTTGAGTGAACATGGAAGACCCTTAACAGAAAATGTTAAACTAAAATGTTTTGGGTTATTTTGTTAATTGAATAAATAAAATATCTATGCTTCCCAAAGTTGTCTTGAGATACTGCTACATAGTAAATTATGCATTAGCACTCAGAATTACTGCAGTTCTGGTGGTTTAAATGGCACAGTGTTCTGTGCTCAGATAAATCTTTTCATATTTCTTAATTATTGTATTTGTGTCAGAAATCAGGCTAGGCTTAACGAGAAATTAGTGGCTAATAAAAGCTCCCCTTGGAAACAGAGTAAGTTTGGGGTTTTCTGTTTGCTGATGAGCTGTTATGTTGTACACACCAGTACCTGATTTGTGAGCACAAAATACATGGTTCATTAGTCCTTTTCACAAGCTAAGTACCCACTGCTCCTAATGCAAATGCAAATCACTTTTTAATGGTCAAGCTGACGAGATAGGGAGTGCTTTTGTTAGAGCTATGACTTGTAGTTAATTAAGCCAATTAGCATTTGATGTAGGCACCTTTTCCAGGCTCTCAAGAGATGGTGAGACACTAGGCAGAAATGTGACAGCAAGAAACAGAAAGTAGGTCAGAAATGGATTCAAATCTATTCCGCACCCCTCCACTAAAGTTCTTGCTAGAATATTATAATGGGCTTCTTTTTCCAGGAAAAGGACACTGGAATCTTTGGCCCCAGCTGTGCTCTACCTTTCAAGCAGTATCATACCACTTTAAAAAAAATAATCATGGCTTTTCCCAAAGATTCCTGGGATTTGTAGTTTGCTATGAGTGCTGAGCATTTTTAGGAATCCCTAATTCCCCTCACGAGGGACGCGGGTGGCGCTGTGGGTAAAAGCCTCAGTGCCTAGGACTTGCCGATCGAAAGGTCGGCGGTTCGAATCCCCGCGGCGGGGTGAGCTCCCGCTGCTCGGTCCCAGCGCCTGCCAACCTAGCAGTTCGAAAGCACCCCTGGGTGCAAGTAGATAAATAGGGACCGCTTACCAGCGGGAAGGTAAACGGCGTTCCGTGTGCTGCGCTGGCTTGCCAGATGCAGCTTGTCACGCTGGCCACGTGACCCGGAAGTGTCTGCGGACAGCGCTGGCCCCCGGCCTCTAGAGTGAGATGAGCGCACAACCCTAGAGTCTGTCAAGACTGGCCCGTACGGGCAGGGGTACCTTTACCTTTACCTTTAATTCCCCTCACAGAATTACAGTCAATCCCTCTTCCCAAGGAACTCTGGGAATAGTAGTTCTGTGAGGGGACTAGTGTCACCTAGTGGCTCCATCTCCACCATCACAACAACACTGGGAGGTACCGGTATATTAGGTTGAGTGACAGATCGTGACTGGCCCAAAGTCACTCTGTGCACTTCATAGCGGACTAGGGAGCTGAATCCAGGTTTCACTTCCTGCTCCTAGTACAGTGCATTACACCAAACTGGCTCTCACATTGCAGACTTATATATACATTTTCAACAATACTTTAGATTGCTTTCCAAAAAGGATTTTTGGCTACGAATTAGGAAGTTAGGAAATCAGCTTGGCCCTTCTAAACTGCTGCTTACACATGGTTTGGAGGGAGTTTAGAAATGCGTTCTCACAGAAGAGCAAAACAATGAGCAAAATGGAAATGCAAGAAATCTAGTCATAAGATGTAGCCTTTGAGGTAAAATTCATAACACATACCCCCATGTAAAACCCCAAGTATAATGTCTATGTTGTGCCAAACCATAACTTGTTCCAGTTTTCCACACATTCAACTGAATTTAATTATTTCAGTATCAGACCTACATAATGAAACATGATGTATCTGTTAGAATACTTAGGTTTTCTTTAGTGAACAGGATATATGGCTTCTTTTTGGTAGGGAGTTTTTCACAATGTTTTATACAGGTGAAACAATAAATTCCCCTTTCAGTCAGTCTTAATGCATTTGAACTTTAGCACTCGTTTGCTGTATATATATTATTCTGACTTGGTTTTTTTAAAAAAATAAAATAAATCATGATGTGGAAAATGATCCTATCTGACCCAAATAAAGCAGGATTAAATTAGTATTTCGAAGACTGTCTCTCTTTGTAATGAATCATTTTCTTTCTTTCTTTCTTTCTTTCTTTTAAAATGGGAAAATATAATGAGGCAAAAGTAAAGGGAAGAGGACATTTTTTCCATAGTTATTCATTTCATATAATTGTATTCATAGTGGAAGTTAATGATCTGTGGATGAGGAGAAATGCAATCCTGGAACTAACAGCATTTCCAAAGGTCTTTTTTCCTCCCATCTCCATAATTTTCTTACACTTCTTTATTGAAAATAATAATGCTTAAAGTGACGTTGAACCTCACAGTACCAGGGTTCTACTCATGCAATGGGAAACCCTCTTCTCTGCTCTCCATGCCATCCCCAAACCTGCTCTGGATCACACATCATCATCATCATCATCATATGGATGGTTTCCCCAGCCACTCTGGGCAGCTTACAGAATATATAAAACATAATAAAACATCAAACATTAAAAACTTCCCAATACAGGGCTGCCTTCAGATGTCTTCTAAAAGTTGTATAGTTCTTTATCTCATTGACGTTGTTGTTGTTTTCTACGCATCTTTCACCCTAAGGTCTCAGGGTTGGTTGCAAACAATAAAAAGTCAATGTTAAAAATAGTTTAAAGCAACTTACAATCCTAGAAGTAAAGCGGGTACGAACAATAGTACATCTCAGGAGTTAAATGCCAAGGTAAAGTGGTACATCTTCAGCAGTTCACTCCAGTTTAGTGATTTCCCTGCATCAAAGCTGACACATAAAATTCAGGCAATAGTGTGGTTACTTGGCCCATACCTTTGAAGCAGCAATCCATCTCAGTCTGTCTCCCCATAACCTTATTCCCATCTCTTGATAATGATCTTCTCAGTGATGGCACACTGGTTGTGGATTAGTCTCCTTCCCAGGAAGGCTCACCTGATACTATCTTTATGGCTTTCTCAAAACCCGATGAAGACTTTTTCATTCATCCAGACATTAAAAAGCTAGCATTTTAAACATATGTATGAGGCCCTATTTAGATATTCCACTTTATGTGTAGGCATCTGGGGCAGGGACACTGGGGTGCAGCATGGACTCATTCACAAGCTGTGCTTTACCTATGGGGGCTGCTTATTGGCCACTGAACCATCTGGACTGCTTCAATCTGTGGAACTTGTGCTCTTGCATTTTTCATACAACGTTTGTTCCACATCTGCAAAGAGTTGAGTTTTCATGGTGGCACCAGCTGCTGCCTATTAACCTTAAGCCGGCACCCTTGTTTTGCTGTTTTAGACACCCACTATTTTTATTTATTTATTTCAACAAGCCTATCCTGTGAAAAAGTTAACATTAATCTGTTTTTAAATCTTTCCCATATTTGTTTGTACATTGATAATTATTTTACATCATTCTATGTACCCTGCTTAGGGATTCTTAAGTTATGTGGTTTTATAAATTCTTTAAAATGCAGATAAACAAACAGTGACCTTACCCCCCACGTCCCCATATCCCTCATCCATTGTATGGGAACTTGGTTGTGACTTGATTTGGCTTGCGTTGGAAGTGTTAAGTGAAAGGAGCATTACTCTCATGAGAGAGGACCTTTGTCTGAAAGGTTCTTACTCTAAAAATGAACAGAACATCATTAAGGAAGTTCTGTGCTAATTGTGGGTTACTAATAAGCATCCAGAATAGCTTGTTCTTCTTATTAGAGAAACAAAATGCTGCACCTCCAAGGTATTCTCTAAAAAAATGACCCTATTTGGTGAAACCTCTCATTTAACATACATGCTGAAGTTGTTATGGCTCAGTCAGTAGAGCATGAGACTTTTTATGTGGGTTTGAGCCCCACATTGAGTGAAATATTCCTGCATTGCAGGAGTTGGACCAGATGACCCTCGTCATATGATTCTATGATATAAACTGCCACACACACACACACACTACCAGTTTATGAATTGGAGGTGCATGAATAAATTAGCAGAAGTCTCTTAAATCCCCAAATAATTAACACTATTAAATTTGTCAAATATCCCTGTATAAGTGTAATCCTTAACTATAATTATATCTGCATTTATTTCATCTATATCTGCATAGCCACACACATACGAATACTGCGTTAAATAGGACTCGTGACCATCTCTTTAAAAACAACATTATGAATTAATTGGAGTCTGACATAGAGTTTCCTTTCATAAAGTGTTTTTTACAAACATGCAAAGGTTAAATGTTGGACCAGCTATTTGCTGCTGCTGTTGTTACTGTTGAAGTATTCTGGGCCGTGCTATAAAACTATGTTCCAATATAATTTTTTTAAAATATGATTGAAAGTTTGTATGTTGCTGCATTTTTTTCCTGTTTACCTTGGTATTAATTATAAATGGTTTACTGATTTTCATTTCTATGGCAGTTGTTAAATGAGCAAAGCAGCTAACAGTACATGTTTTATAAAGCTTTACAACAAACCTGCAAAATAGACTACTGTCAGGAATCGGCAAACTCCTCTTACTGAATGAATTCACAAACTTTCTGGCAAATGCTTCTTTTGGGGTGGGGGAATTATCTTTTTTTAAAAAAGTGGTCTCTCCTGGCTCCTTTGGAAAAGGCAGCTTTGCAAATGCTGCCTACTCATTTTCACATTGCTCCCCTAGAAATGATAGTTCTTTCCCATCACCCAAATCCCATGGCAACTGTCTTGATCGAGAGAAAAAATCAACTGCCCCCTTTCCGCAAATAAACACACTTGCAATAAGAGACTCCTTTAGATCTGGATAGTGGACTGCACCCACATAAAAGATTTGCAAGGAACAATCAAGAGCACTGATTGAGCCACTTAAAAATGATAGCTACCAAACAAATGGTTGGGTGGTCTGGTCAGAAGAGGTTACTGTAGCAATCCATGAAAGTTGCATGAACAGAAAGCAATCAGCAACAATGAGGTCTGTTCCCACAACTACAAAAGCAGCAACAAAAGCTACCTTGTTCTCCCCATATTGACTCAGAAGGGCTCAAGGGGGATCTTCAGCTAAACACACTTGGAACTGATATTTTAAGATAGCCATCTTTAAATATTTGAAAGGTTTTTATGTGGAAGATGGAAGAAGCTTGATCCGGAGGGTAGCAATGGGTTCAAATTGCAAGAAAGGATATTCTGACTAAAGATCAGGATAAACTTTCTGATGGTATGAGGCTGCTTGACACTGGAATGGACTACCTTAAAAGGGGATGGGCTCTCCTTCATTGGAGATTTAAAAGTTGTGGTTGGTTGGCCATTTGTTAGCTGTGATTCCTGCACTGCAGGGGATTGGACTGGATGAATTCTCTCAATGATCAAGTATCCTGATTGCACATGATTCTCTGTTGCAGTGAGTTCTGTGAGCCAGTTCAACTGAATGTCCAAAGAATCTCCCTTCAGATCTTCCCAAGCATCATGAGGTTGGAGTTGAGCCGACACTAATGGGAATTGAGCCAAAATGAGCACACATGACCTCCGTGCTTGATCTCCCAACCCTTTGGGTTATTTAAATCCTATTCAGGAGATATATTTTTAAGGCAATCAATAGGAGTTTTATTGAATAAGACGTTAAGGCCATTCTGTTTATGCACCCATGAAGCCACTGGCTCTGGGCCTCTGGTCTGCTGAATGCCATCTGTGTCTGAGCAGGTATTTGTCTAACATTCCAAGCCAGAGAAGACCTTGTCCAGGATATAGTGCTCGATTTGCTATATGGCCAGTCCTTTGAACTGAGCAAATTCATGTAATGAATTTGGCAACATCACCATTGTTGTGTTATGTGGCTTTGATATTCCCTGCAATGACGGATTACACACGTATACATATAAATAGTGTCTTATAATGGTAGTATTTCGGTGATCTTGTTCTCTCTCTCTGTGTGTGTGTGTGTTTAAGAGGATTATTGTACTTGCAGCATCTGGTTAAAACAGATTGCTCCTTGCTGATATTAGCTCCTGTGTTCGCTTGCACAGTTATGATTAAATGCATAAAATGCACTACTTTTTTCAAATGTAAAGTTGACTGCCAGTAGAGGTCACCATTTACCATGCTCAATAAACTTAAGACTATGAGCTTTGGGAAAACAGTCTGGGTGGAGGTGGGAGAAATACGCTCTACTGTATGTGAAGAGCTCTGCAGTTATTTCAGTAGAAGAACAGAAATAAAAAAGTAAGCTTGCTTACATCAGAATGGTTGATTCTGGGAATTCCGTCCTTTGCAAGCTTCCAGCCCTTCATAGTTGCAGACTTGGACATGATATGTGGGCTCAGTCTAATGAACAAAGAATCATTCTTCATAGAATCATAAGGTGTCCTATTTTAGTCAACAATAAGTCATGTTACACCAGAAAACAGATTTATGGCCAGTTCCTGTGGCCAGATGCATTGCTGCTACTAACACAGGGGTCTCTTCCTGGCCTGGTATCCTTTGGTGACTGTCTGGGTCACCTGTTTGTAAATCATCCCCCCACCCACCCAGCGCATCCCCTTGCCAATACTCTTTAATGTCTTACAGTCATAAGGACTAGAAACATGATTTTTTAAAAAGAGACAAGGAAAAAATGATGATGCTGAAATGGCCCAGTAACTGATTCAAACCATTGTTCTGTTGAACTATATGCAGCCTTCCCTTAAATAACTAAACTAGCACAAATTCTACCTTTCCCCCCATGCCTATGAAATGAGATTTACCTTTTAAAAACTATCATCCACAGCAATCCTGGTCAGTATATGGCTGGGCATTGTTTATCAGGCAGAATATTAGAACAACTAATGGAGGTTATATTTTGATGGCTTACTTACTGTCTTATGGTGATCACCAGACTATAAGGAATCTCTGCCATATGGATCAATACGGATATGACAAGAATAATTACACTCTTCTGCAGTGCATAACTCATTTGTATAAAACCTTTGTTTGCTCATGAAAGAAATATCATTTTTTTCAGCTGTAAAAAAATAAATACATTGCTTTTAGGACTAAATAAATGGAATGCAGATTTTCTGTGCAGGACAGCTATTTGAATTTTTTTTCTTGCCCAAAAAATTCAAATCGTTATCCTGCACAGAAAATTAGAAGGAAAATAGGGCCTAAAACATTATCTTAATGGCAATTTAACCATAATAACAGCAACATTCATTAATCCCAATCCTGTGCTATTAAGGCTTGGATCAGATACTTTAACAGATTGAGTAATAAGTGGTAGTTAATATTTTATAATGATTAGTTGGGAAATGTGATTGCGCTTTAATGATGATTTGATTAAATGATGCTTTTAATGACTTTTAATGAACATTTACATAGATATTGTATGAAGGTAAAATCCATTTTCCTTGTGACCTTTCATCTGTCATGTGTTTTGAAAGAAATGACTCCCTTCTCATAAGGCAAGAAAATACACCAACAGCTAACTTTTAACTATAATCAAAGTTTGGGGTTTATCTTTTGGGATAAAAATGAGATTTAAGTATGATTCTTTTATTCCTTTGCAGTGTGATCATTTGAGTACATACTCAGAAGTGAATCCTATTGGGTTATAGCCAAAGTCACTCATATTCAGACTAGACCCATTAAATAAATTGATTTCAATGGGTCTGCTCTGAGTATGACAAACACTGACTACCATCCACTAAATTTAGTCGGGTTCACTCTGCAATAAGTTTCTAAGTTGTGGAATCCACTCCTCATAAAGATGTGTCTTGTACTATACTGTTTGGCAAATGCTGAAGACACACGCCTTTACCTTGGCCTTTGACGCCAGAGGTGTGTGTTTTCAGGACAACCTATTCCTGGGACTGTAATTTGTTTTAACTGTGTTTAATTTTGAATTTTAAGTTGTTGTTATCCACCATGGGATGCACTGGTAAAGGGTGGGCAATCTTAATAACCACCATCCTTAGCTTTATGGATTGCAGCTGCCATGGTCTCAACCACTCTGGGAACAATAAGGGTCTCTATGCACATGTGGGTTTTTTTAAGCTAGACAAGATCTTCAGACAGAAACTAGACTTTATTTTAAAGAAATGTGGCTCCAATCTGGTAAGTGCAGGTGTTGTTGGACTACAACTCCGATCATCCTTGTCCATTGGCCATGCTGACTAGACCTGATGGAAGTTAAAGTCCAAGAACATATTCAAGACTACCCCAATACATTACCTCTAGAATCAGAGGCACCACGCTCCAATTGCAAGGTGCTGGGAAACAACAACAGAATGCTATTGTGCCCAAGTCTTGCTTGGGGGCTTCCCATCTGGTTAGGAAACTAGGTGCTGTTAGATAGGCCTCGGGTCTGATCCAACAGGTCATTTATGTTGAAGGGTCTTTGACAGGAGTAAATAAATAAGTAAATTTTTTTTTACTTATACCCCGCCCTTCCCAGTTTAAAAACCAGGCTCAGGGTGGCTAACAGCAAATATAAAACATTGATTAAAATGTGACTTTAAAACAGCATAAAACAGCATAGAATACGACATAAGATGCAGCATCAATATCAATAAAATTCAAAAATTCAGGGGTCATTTTTTTTTGGGGGGGGAGAACCCAATCAGTAGACATTGAATGATCACCAGGATTAACTGGCCAAGTTGGTCCTACTCGGGCCAGCAAGGAGGTGTGTGAATAAGAATTTAAATGTGGGCTCCCAGAAAGGGTTTCTTCGTAGAAGAGGAAAGGGAAAAGGGAATAGAGGATCAGGCTAATTCAACTTGAAGGCCAGGCAGAAAAGCTCTGTCTTACAGGCCCTGAGGAAGGAGATCAAGTCCTGCAGGGCCCTAGTCTCATGGGACAGAGCATTCCACCAGGTTGGAGCCGTCACTGAAAAAGCCCTGGCCCTGGTGGAGGATGGTCTGGCCCTGGTGGAGTAGTGGCACTTCTTTTTTATTTGCTGCCCATCAAGGCCATTTTGTGCTGTATCCTCAACACTTTAATCAAAATATGTGTGCACTTCATTTTTTATTTTTTTAAACCCAAATCAGTACTGACTAAAGTCATGGAAAACTTTTCTCACGAAGGCTTGCCTAGTCCCTAGTCTGGTTCCTTTCTTGGCACCCAGGAAACTCTTATATTTCTCCAGTTGAATCTGATTTTGGACTGGATGCTTGCATGTCTTTTATAACCGTCACTGGTATTCTGAACTTAGCTGTTGCCATTGAAGGAAAGCTTACTGCATCCAGGTTTGGAAATGAAATCTGTCCTCTTGAGACACTCTTCAGCCACCCATCTGATTTCTGATGTATAGAAAGATTGGCCTCTAAAATGCAAATTTCCATAAATCCTACTTCATTTTTCACTGCAGCTCAAACAGCTGCATTGCATTATAGGTTCATAATATTTTGTTGGAAACTGCTAGAAAATCTTTGGTGGCCCATCTTTTGATGCCCTTTTCAGAAAAATCCATCATTGGCTCCACTCTGGGATTGGGGTGGCCATGTGTCTTACTTTATTGAAGTACTACATCAACAGTTAGCACCTGAACAGCAGACAAAGGTCACCTGATCACAGTCTCTCCCATTATCAGGAGATATATTTCTATTTAATTTATAGTAGAAATAATTTTCATCCATACATTATGCTAATATGTAGCCTTTTTGTGATACGCTTATTTTTTGTAATTGCAATACTTCTTGTATTGTCCCCACTCTTTAAATTCAGTGGCAAATATGCACTGGCAAGAATGCACAATGGTTTTACAAAATGGCACCCTTCCCTTTATTATTCCACACACTCATCTATTGTTACCACACTTGAAATTCCCTTCGCTGTAGAGAGACCAGACACTCTGCTCTCCGCAGTGACCAGGCAATCATTTTAGATTTCCTATTTCTTGAATATGACAACTGCTCTAGAACAGGCATGTCCAACCGATCGATTGCGATCTACCTGTCGATCGTGGGGTGTCTGCGGTTGATCATGATCGATCGTGGGATCCTGATCGATCGCCCCCCCAAAGCTCAGCCACTTTGGCTCATCCTCCCCCCAAAAGCTGTACAACTTTGGTGAAGTCTCCCCCAAAAAGCTGAACAACCCTGATCAATCCAATGGGTAGATCACTGCCAGTTTATTTATAGTAGGAGCAGATCACAGTCTCTTGGAAGTTTGATGTGCCTGCTCTAGAAGATTGAAGTTCCATGGAGCCACTAAACAGTGGAGCCTCAAAAACAGTTTTCATAATATGGGAAGACTTTCTCGCTGGTAGTTTTTCAAACTTTTCTCAAAAACCTCCAAGAGAGATTCTACAACTTTCTTACACAGCAAGATCCTAATTTTCTGGAATTTGTGCTTATTGTGTTTATGTGGAATGTGGAGTTTACTGCACAAATATACCATAATAATAATTTTACAATCCCATACACATGTTTGCAGTTATATCTATGGCATGTATATATATGCCATGGGGTGGCCAAAGTGCCTTTAGGGAGATATACAGGCAAATTGTTTCAGTCCTGTTTCTCTTCTCACCTATTCTGCCACGTTGATGAAGTTTTTATGTTGGGAGTCATGCGATTGTACTGTCCATTCTTCCTAGGTTTTGTGTAGCTCAGTGTTCTTTATCTAAAGTTGTTTGGAATGCTGGTTGCACCCACCTGCTTAGGAAGGAGCTGAAGACCAGTTTTGCCTGGTCTGGCAGATCATTTGAGAGAAGGGCCTCAGTGGGAACAATCAGGAGTTGGCTGGAGCATGTAAGATATTTTAGTGTGAGAGCTACTTTGGGGATATGGGGGGGGGGGGAGAGAGAACTGGACTGATGTCACTGTAAATCTAGTTTTGCCTGCTAGCTTTTGTGTCACAATAATAATTTCCCGACCACTGTATCAGTAAACAAAGATGTTATCATGAAGACTTGTTAAATCTCAAGTGCTTTGTCTTTGAAAGGAATCTGATATTTTGAAGTCTCAGCTGCTTTGTCTTTGAAAGGAAATCTGCTTCTGACTTCTCACTATTCAGGAAAAGGACAATGCGAATGACTGTATTTGGCAATAGTGACTGTGGCCAGGATCATGCCATGATTCATGATCTCAATATGTAGCAGTGCCTACTGGACATCATCCTGGCTGCTTCATTCTAATGGATCTGGTCTTTTGTGAGAATGTCCTTGATGATGAATTTTCACAGGAATCCGTATCAGTTTTTTGTACCAAATTCACAATGCAAGTTCCGTTTGTAGATATGCACATGTTTTATGTAAGAAACAGAACCATGTATATACACATTCTATAAAAACTGCAGACCAAAAAAAAAAAAAATCAAAGGGTTTTCTTTCTCAAATAACCTAGAGAAAAAAGAGATTACGACGAAATCCCCCTACAATAAACTGAAAAACTTTACACCTTACAGCTGCCAGTTGTAATCCACAAGGAGCCAGACTTCTTAATCATTTACAACAGGGAAGTAGGTTAGGATCTTTGGTTGCAAATATTAGTCTCTCTTGAGGCTTTGTGTTTTTTGTTTTGTTTTGTTAACTAGGGATTGGGAACCTATGAACCTCCAGATGTTGTTGGACTTCAGCTCCCATCCACCCCAGCCAGCCTGGCTAGTCATCAGGCATTATGGGATTTGTAGTTCAGCCAAATCTGGAGGGCCCCACCTTCCTTTTAAAAACTCACATTAGGGAGGGAAAGTTTCATTATGTTGAGGACTGTAATCCGGTTCTCATGTATCAAAGACCTCTGCACATAATTACATTAAGTTTGTTGTTATAATTTGAATATAATGTCTAAAATGTAAACCACACTAAGCCTGACTAGATTTATATTCTTTGAAGTTTACATAAGTCAAAAAAATGGGCTTGTGTTAATGGTGGCAGCCAATGTTAGTGATGATTTTATGATTTCAGTTTAAACAGAAGTAATTCAATTAAACTTTCAGTGACCACATTGAACCTGTTATAGCTAAACATTTGTAGATGCAGTATGAGAACATCCATACTACAGTGGTACCTCCAGTTACAAACTTAATTCATTCCAGAGGTCTGTTCTTAAGCCAAAACCGTTCTTAACCTGAGGTGTGCTTTTGCTAATGGGGCCTCCCGCTCCTGCTGCACCGCCGTGCGATTTCCGCTTGCATCCTGGGGCAAAGTTTGCAACCAGGATCACCTACTTCCGGGTTAGCAGAGCTCATAACCTGAAGTGTTCGTAAGGAGGACGGTACATAACATGAGGTTCCACTGTACTGTGTTCTCTCTATTAGGGGCTAAACACATTTCTGAACATTTCATTGGAAATAAGGAGAGGGGAATGATTTCTTATGGATCCTCCCCAATTCGGAAACATCCTCTAGTTTTTTTGGTGCTAGGCATTGTCAAATCCTGAGCATTTCCCAGACATTTTGTAAGATTACAAATTATATTTAAATTAAAGTAAAGGTAAAGGTACCCCTGCCCGTACGGGCCAGTCTTGACAGACTCTAGGGTTGCGCACCCATCTCGCTTAAGAGGCCGGGGGCCAGCGCTGTCCGCAGACACTTCCGGGTCATGTGGCCAGCGTAACAAGCTGCATCTGGCGAGCCAGCGCAGCACACGGAACGCCGTTTACCTTCCCACTGGTAAGCGGTCCCTATTTATCTACTTGCACCTGAGGGTGCTTTCGAACTGCTAGGTTGGCAGTTTAAATTAGGGCTGAGCAAAAATGGCTTCCTTAAACGCCGTTTACCTTCCCGCTAGTAAGCGGTCCCTATTTATCTACTTGTACCCGAGGGTGCTTTCGAACTGCTAGTTTGGTAGTTTAAATTAGGGCTGAGCAAAAATGGCTTCCTTAAATTTCCCACACTGTTTGTGTGTGCCAAAATGGGGGAGGGGGAATGTCAATGACTGAATATTCAAAGCAAGGAAGTGAAAGTCTCCTAACAGTTTTTCCTCAGAAAACTCCACCCAGTGAATGTGCAGGTTCCAGTCAATCCATCTGGCTTCTACTACAGAGGAAATTGGGGAACAAACTAGTCAAAACAATTCTGATGATCCTGTGCTGAGGCCATAGTACTACACATACCACCACCCCCAAACTGACATCTTAAGGGCAAAAAAAGAAAAGAAAGAAAAGAAGGTGTGTGGTGGTGGTGGGGGAGAGAATATGAGAGAGGCCATGGGTGTGGGGTCGGGAGGTTAGATGACCTAAACATGCTTTCTGTGATGAGCTGCAACTTCCTAGCAATGGAATCTTAAGTGGGCTGTGTACCTTTCTATGGGGCTGAGAACACACAGCAGAATCATTGAATTGTAGAGTTGGAAGGAACCATGAGGGCCAATTCCCTGCAATGAAAGAATATTTCACCCAACGTGGGGCTCGAACCCACAGCGCTGAGATTATGAGTCTCATGTTCTACCAACTGAGCCACTCTGAACATATAGTTTAGAGTGGATTTGCTGCATCCCACGTGTGCCTGATTTTGCCTTGTTCACATGACATGGTCCTCACTCCTCTCCCCCGTTTCATTTGAATTTTCCTAGTGCATGGATAATCCACTAAACTAAAGCAAAAGAAGAAGAAGAAATCCAACCAAAAAAACCCACATGTTACCCAGCTGTGAACATACTGAAGCACATTATGTGGGCATTTTCACACACACCACACACACACTCCACACCCATTTGTGGTGATGTTTTTTCTGGGTGCCATCTGTCGCCACATACCCTACTTCCGTTTGTAAGGTGCTTCTTGGTGGACTGCTGGTGGGGCTGGGCTTGACATTTATTTATCCATCCATCCATCCATTCATTCTCACTGTTTTGTGCAAGCCTGGTATATCAGAAAACTCAAATAATAAAATCATTTTGGCCATGCACAAGCAAATAATACCTGCTCACATACTCAAAAATAAAACCATAGTGTGCATGCAGTACATCTTTTCAAAGCACTGCTCAGTAGGCAGCACTTCAGCTGAAAGTGCTTGTGTGTGGATGAGCATGCCCAAAATTGCACATGGAAAAATCAAATTGGAGCATCCCATTAACACTCTGGTAGGCTAGAACTGTGAGAGCTGAAAGCTTTCTTATTTTTTTTAAGATGCGAAGCTGAAACTTCAAGGACAGAACCTTTCTATTTTTTTTCCAAGGTGAGAAGCTGAAGCAAATTCTATCACAGAGTGTAAGTTGCTACATACGATGGTTACGTATAACAAAAATAGGCAGGCTACACAGCTTTATGTAATCTTCTTTACAGGGCTGAGCCATGTGTGCTGCCTAACTTGAAGGAATAGGATGAAAATGCAGCTGAAGCAAAATACCTATTAAATCTCTGTTAAAAGAAATAGTGCCTAAATAAGGAAGACAGATGAAGGGTAGGAGTGAAATGAGAATAACGTACAAATGGTGCAGTGGGTGGCTAACATCAGTTTTGTCCTATAAGAACAGTACAGTCCTTTGGAATAAATCTGGACAGGAAGAGTTGTGCGTGTGTGTTTTGTTTTCTTCCTTTCAACTACAGTGTTCTCATAAATGTGCGACATTTGGCAACAACAAGTTGCAAAATCATTCTGATTTGGAATCTCAGAATTTTGTTAAATAATATATCTTTTGGTTTGATTAAATGGTGACTTTGGCCCACTCTGAACAATACCAGTGCTATGTGTTCTTTTCTTTTCTCAGAAGATAGGCACTATGGGTGATATTTGACAAAGTTTCATTCAGAATAGACCCATTGAAATTAATGAACATAAGTTAGGCCTATTTATTTCTATAGATCTCCTGTGAGTAAAATGTAGATAAATATCAGCCAAAGATTTTAAAGTCTCGCCCATGAATACACACACACACACACACACACACACACCATCTTGAGGTAACGTGGCCAGCATATTCTAGGAAATGTTCTTTACATAGTTATGGAAATTACTGTTTTATTTACTGATATGGCAATGCTATTTTTCCTATGTGATGTTTATTGTTGTTCTATTTTTATGTGCTGTAAACCACTTTGGAGACCATTTCCCGTGGAAAAGCAACATACAAGTTAAACAACGATGGTGATGATGGCTAGCAGCCATTGACTGCCTTATGCTCCCTGAATTTGTCTAATCCTTTCGTTAGTTGTTGGCTGCCACTAGATTTTACGTTAGCAAATTGCATAATTTAACTATGTGCTGTATGGAGAAGTAGGGTTGCCATGTGTCCTCTTTTTCCAGGACACATTCTCTTTTTCAGGAGTAAAATTTCTGTCCAAGTGGGTTTTTTAAACTTGCAAAAATGTCTCTGGCTATCATTTCTGGATGAAATATAAGTAGAGGCTGAAGACCAGCTTTCCTCTTCTCTTTTCCTGTCCCCCTCAGCAGTATATCACAGCTTCTATAGCCTACATATAGTAAAGGTAAAGGTACCCCTGCCCGTACGGGCCAGTCGTGTCCGACTCTAGGGTTATGCGCCCATCTCACTTAAGAGGCCAGGGGCCAGCACTGTCCGGAGACACTTCCGGGTCACGTGGCCAGCGTGACGAAGCTGCTCTGGCGAGCCAGCACCACCGCAGCACACAGAAACGCCGTTTACCTTCCCGCTACAAAGCGGTACCTATTTATCTACTTGCACTTAAGGGTGCTTTCGAACTGCTAGGTGGGCAGGAGCTCACCCCGCCGCGGGGATTCGAACCGCCGACCATATGATCGGCAAGTCCTAGGCACTAAGGTTTTACCCACAGCGCCACCCGCATCCTCTACATATAGTAGGGGTATTTAAAATGAGAGTAGTCATAGCGTCCTATTTTTTACTCTTCAAAATATAGCAACCCTAGAAGAAGTACTTCCTTTTCTCTACCCCATGTCACCATTTGGTTTCATTGGATGGCCCTGGGATCCTGTGAGAAGAGAAGAAGAAAAAATATGCACAGTGTCTCCACACTTTGCATAATTTCAGAAACCTTTGCTATGCTCCCCTTTACTAGCTTTTTAAACCAAACCTTGATAATCTGTGCTAACTCTCCCCTTCAATTACACAGTTCCCCACCCCCTTTGTAGGCGATATGTGGAAATTAGTGATACATTCGAGAGGATACTGCCTTTAATTTCTAAATTGAGAAGCGCTAGGATTCAAGCAATGACATGTGGGAAGGAAGTCTCTTCATATCAATGGTGGCTGGTCTCTAGCAGGTGAATAAATACAGCAGGTGCATGTTCAGATCCTCCTTTGCCGACAGATGCAGGGTGAAAGTGTCATTAGATAATGACTGGTTTAGGAAATTGATGTTCCAAGGTTTGACAATAACAAATGGGGTCCAACATTAGCTACTCATTGCAGAAAGCAAGAAAAATAATGCTTAATTTTCCATTGGCCTAGATGTGGAGGTGACCAGGTTGCATAAAATCACCTGATGGGCAAGTTACGTCCTCCTGGATGGAAACCTACCTGCAAGATCTTTTGGGTATGCTTTCTATTACTGTACAGCCAATGCAATAGAAGATGTCATTCTTTAGTAAGAGGTATTCAAGCTGGTGGAATGTGGCTGGGTTCCTATTTTGTCCTGTGCCCCTACTGAACTGCCATCTTTTCTTCTAAGGATCAATGGAGAGATCCTATAGGTGGGAAGTGTTGCCTATGTCCTATTTGGAGGTTTGGTGTGGAATAAGCTCTGGGTAAGCTGTACTTCCTCATTCCAGGGTGAGGTCAGTGCATCAGTCAGGTTTTATGGTTGCAGAGTCCCATGGCCTCTCAAAGGAAAGTGATAGTTTGTTGTTCTCTTCCTTACAATGTCAGGTCCTTTGGGTCCTGGTGACACCACAAGTTCCAGGGCTGGGCGAAAGCAAATCCTACCTCAGATTAAACCTGGGTAGAATGGAATTCTAAATAGGAATTTTAATATTCAAGTAATTTTGAGTAATCTCTTCCCTTTTGTGCATGTTGACAAAGGAAATGTGTTCCAAAAGGCAGAGCACACAGGAAATCTATGTGCTCAATGACCGTATCTTTATCTTGATCAGCTTCATCTGTTCTCCATCTCTTTAGAAATACAGGCAAACATTCCAATCCTTTGAGCCAGCGAAAGCAAATTGCTGTGTGTGTGTGTGTGTGTGTGTGTGTGTGTGTGTGTGAAATAGTGCTGCTAGACAAATAATCCGTCTTCCAAAAGTGATTGCTGCTACCTTAAGGCAGCAGGTTGGCAGGGCAATTTGACCCAGAGGTTAGTGATTCTTTTTCATTCACTACTCCATTGACAAGTCCTTATTTTATTTTATTTTTAAAAAAGATTTGTCTGTGGTTTCATCTCATCTTAATCCTTTCTATTAGTGCCTGAATACATCAGCATAAAGTGCTCTGGAAGAACTTGGCTAATTAGTACAATCAATGACCCTTGTGAAAAGATACAATCATGCGGTGGTCCTTTGATTTTGCGGTGACTATTATTTTAGGTGATCAAAATACACAGTATGGAAGCAGCCTCCCACAGATCGTGTTTTTATATTTTTGAGTATGGGTGAATTGAGAAGTCTGAAATAACATTCTTCAGGGTAACTATCTTAGTTGTTGTTTGCTTTGATATCGGCAAGGAATTCCAGAGGCATTAGCTGTGCAAGCAGTCATAGAACTGAAGGCTGAGAAAGAGAGTAATCAAACATCACCTTGCTCTCACTCCTTACCATACGGCTGGCACTGCACAGCTCCATCAATGCCATACAGGAGCTGGTGTGTTGCCAAAACCTACAGAGCAAATGCACTGGCTGGCTTAATCAGATGGCATTCAATAGGACCCCGCCCCCAAATGTTACCGGATACAATTCCACACCATGGAACATCCTTTCTAACACTGTAACGATGGTTGACACAACCAAGACTGGGAATGAAGACAATAATCATTATGCAGATTATTGTATCTTTCAGGTGGTCATGGCACAATGTTATCTGGCAATGTGGGTTGTTTTGTATGCAGGTTAAAGTGAATTTAGGATGGGATCCATACATTATTCTTTGCGTATGGCGTTCAGCTTAAACCCCTGTGATTCCATGAGAACCAATGGATTCATCCTTCATGTAGCGTCACTTTCCAAGGGGAAAGCAAGAGTCTTTGCAATAACTGCTCACATCCACACCATACTTTAAAGCATATTTATACCACCTTAACAGTCATGGCTCCCACCCCCCCAAGAAATAATCCTGGGAATTGTAGTTCAGAGCTACAAATCCCAGCACCTTTAACAAACTACAGTCCCCAGGGTTATTTGGGGGAAGTCATGTGTTTTCAATATATGGTGTGGGTTTATGCCCTATGCTGTTCACAGTGAGTCATTTGGAATTGCATGGAAAAACCCACCTCCAGTTGTGCAGCCAAAGTGAATGGCTAATTTACTAGACAAGACATTGTGGGTAATAATTAGGTAAGGTGACTCATGCAGAGAAATACTAACTTTAGCAGAAACTTCCCACACAGTTTCCAAGATTTGCTCCGGAAATCTGAGGGCTAGATACGTTTAAAGCTCTATTCTCTCCCCCTGTGCCCACTTTTTATTGTATTAAATGAGATTGTTTTGATAGAGAAGATGAGAGCAGCACTTACGCTGCAAAACGGTATTACATTATTTGTTTTGTGACTGCTATCGCGCCAGTTTCAAAGCCTTCTACAACATCTTTTGTGACAGTTAGGCTGCATCACTAAGCATATATACCATTGAACTTGGAGGCACTTATTTCTGAGTAGACATGCATAGGATTGCACTGTGGATTGATAAAGCATGGGGATAGCACTACTTTTGTCTCTGGAGCCTGAATAAAGACTATACAGAAATAAATAAAGAAGGTATAATCACAGAGGGTTAAGCACTGAATTTGGATCCCATCTTGCCCTATATCAGCTTCTCTTGGGTATTTCTAGAATCAACTAATTTAACCTTTTAAAGGTTCATTTAGTTTTGTGAGAAAGCTCCCACATAATGCCTTGCAATGAGTGAGGCAACCCCCCCCCAAACCCTTACATTAAAGAGTCATATATGAATTAATATAATGGCTCCATCCTATCATTTTGTTAAGAGAAACAGATGATACATAAAGATGGTTAGATCATTTTGCTGTTGACTTACTCCCCTTTTTTATTATGTCACTCAGATGTGTGTGTTGCTCAACAGTGCTATCGCATACTGCTGATCCATTTGCGCTCATAAATTTGAAGGGAAATTATTAGAATGGGGATTCTTGGAACCATTGAACCATTCTTGTGCAGGTAGGGCTGTTCAAGCAGGGCTGAAATGCACAACTCCCCTTCATACAAATGGCACATCAGTGCATATGATCAGCATATATTTACAGCCTAAACATGACTTTGAGTTTACAAAGAAAAAACTTTCAAAATGGATTTATGATCCAGAATAAAATAAGACACGTGGCAGCATATCAGTATGTGTTCCCCACATTTTGCATTTTATTAGTGTGCTAGAAAGTGGGCATATCCCAGAAACATCCACAGAATATTCTCAGTTGCACTTTCAATTTCCAGTTTAACTAAAACCTGATGTGAAATCGTCTTTGTATGTTTTTTAATGGACAGGCACGTGCAAATGATGCTTAAGGTAAAGAATAAAATGGAATGCCTACGCCACAATTCTCTTCAAGCCCTCTTGAACTCAATGGGGCTTGTTTCTAAATAGATACCTATAGGATTGCTCTGTTACAGGGAGAAGAACACTTGCTTTCTATAAAATGATGGAGCAGAAACCTTGAGGACTGGAAGTGTTTGTTTTTTTAATTAAGTATTTTTTATTGATTTTCACATATAATGACAAATCTGAAATAAAAGGAAACTATATGTTGGTACAAAAGTTCCCTGAAAAGGAACAAACGGTTCAAAGAAAAGAAGAAAATTAGTCTGAAATTGTCCTTTTGTCCTTCTGACCCTCTAAGCTCAGTTCCTGTGAGGATATTATAGAAATGACTTGTTCTTCAGTTCAAATGAGTGCTTGGAAGAAAATCTTGTTTAAAAGGAGGCGAAGGTGGGGGGGAAATGGGAGACAAGAGAAGGGAAATAGCACTGGAGATTCATAGCCCATCTCTCTCTCTCTCGTTCTCTCCCTCCCTCCCTCCCTCCTCTTCCCCTCCATATATATTCTGTATTGTCCTACACACTGCTTAGAGGAGATTATGGTATATATAAATGGCTGTCCATGCACTGGTAACCTCAAGGCTGGATAGCTGCAATGCACTCTGTGTGGGGCTGCCCTTGAGGTTGGTGCGGAGGCTGCAGCTGGTGCCGAATGCAACAGTTAATTATTTGGTGGGGGGAGAGATGCTTGTGAGATTTGTACTAGCTGCCAATCTGCTACCAAGGTCAAGGTGTTGGTACTAACATACAAGACATTATAAAGTCATATATATATATATGGCACTATAAAGCCTTAATGTGTTATAGGATATGGCAGTTGTTTTTAACCAGGGGTGCTGCGGGCCACTGCCCTTCTTTCCTTCCCTCCATCCTTTTATGCCTTCTAGCATCTCTGCCTCCCAAAGGCTTGCACAGCTCTTTGTTGCAGCAGCCCTGGCTTCAAGCTCTCCAGGTGAACGGTGCCTCAGGAGCTGGCCAGGGGGTGCTGGTTGCCAGGAGCTGAAGTGGCCTTGGAGTAAGCAAGCAAGCGAGCAAGGGAGCCCAGCCAGCCAGTCTGCCAGCCCTTGCCGTTGGGAATGGGCAGACATGTTCCAGGCCTCTGTGAGGCAGTATGAGGAGGCACATCTCTTTGGGGTACTGGGGGGCAGCTTAAAGACAAGGAGGGGCGGCAGCAGCTGCCCAAAGGACTCCCAAGAAGATGAGAGAAGACAGGATACTGAGAGAACACTCCACAAGGAAGGGTGTTCAAAAAAGGTGAGAGGCTGGCAGCTCTGCAGACAAGGGGTCCCATAACTGGGCTCCTGAGCCCCACAAGGGTGCCACAGAAATAATGTAATTGGTCAAGGGAGCAGTGGACTCAAAAAGGTTGAAACCTCTAGGATATGGTATAAGTGTACTCCTCCTGCTTCCCACCCAAAATTCTACCTCATTTTAGCCATTCTTCTGGCATATCTGAGATGTTCCGCTGATCTATTTTGTGTTCAATTGGCAGATGAGGGCTTCTTCAAAATCCCCAGCCATCATATGAATCTAAGATTGTACATGAAATTTGTATAAGTTTGTTTCATTTTTTTAAACGATGCATGCTCCTTATAGGCTATGGAGATGACTAGTTAACTGCTGCATATCAATCATCTACGTCACTTAAATAATAATAAAATTGTACACTTCACTGTGGCCTCGGCAGTTTTCTGATTTCCACTCCAGCCGCTTAGAGATCATATATATCTGCTGAAAGACAAAGACATCTGTCAATTAGCTATCTTCACACAGAACACATTAATAGCAGCCTAGGAGGGTTATAATAATGCTTATTTTAATGCTTGCACATTCTTATTTCTGAACTAGGTATATAATAGCTTTTATCCAGAACCTGACTATGGGAAGGTTTCTGTTGGTACTATTTGTTATAACAACCATATATTTCATAAATAGTATGTTATGATGCCTAGATAAAGGGTAGAGTATGTATCAGTGAGGCTCACAGCGAGGCTCCTTATCATCTTTACAGCAAGAATCAGAGGGTGTAAAAAACATGTGCCTAAGGTCCTGGTGAGCTAGTTTTGTAAACGGGTCCTAATGCCTTTAAATGCAGCTCCTTATATCATTTCTTTGCAGTTCTTAGGGCTGTGAAGATGTAGTGCCAGGAACAGTGGCAGACCTTAAGGGTCTCAAATTTCAGCCATGCCCTGTGCGATGCCAAAAATTGGCATGCCCCTAAATCATAGTTGCAGCTCAGTGCAACTGAAGCAGTCACTGTCCCCTAAATCCTCCACTGCCAGGAACCACTGGCACCAACTATAGGGGGGCCTGGCTGCCTGAGCACCCACAATTTTTTTGCTGTGGGTGCTTGACACCCACATCGTTGGGCCTCTGACGTGACTTCTTGTGGTCAGTTCACACCCTTGGTGTATGTGCAGCATACTATGTCAGTGGAGCAGATTTAAGAATCCAATTTATTCTATTTGCTGTCAACAGAATTACATCATTGTATGGGAACACCCATGCACAAAGAACCTACGAAAGCATTCCAGATGTGAACTGCAAAATAAATAATATATAGTGGTATTTTGTAATTAATAAAGCTTTGGTTCACAATCTGTTCCAAAGCTAATTGAACCCAACTCTTACACTTGACAACAGTTACCGTAAGTGATGTGATACCTAAATAAGATGTTCACACCAGGTGCAACTTGACAAACACCTCCCGTCATGATGACAGATTAAAAGCCTTTGCAGATTTCAACAGGAGGGCCAATTGATTAAGGCCAGCACCTCCAGCTGTTATAGTTCAGATGATGTGTCTGAGCTGCATTGCCTCAAATACAAAATAAAATAGTTTCAGTGGGGTTGTTTCTTTATCTATGAGTTCTCCAGGACAGGAAGAACCTTGCCAGATCAGAATAATCCATTCCAGAGAGGATGGTCAGGTGGTACAGATCTTGTTTGACTCTAACCACACCAGAATGCCATGGAGTGACCAGATGAACAAGAGGGTAGGGCTCCTCAAAGGTTAATAGTTGTGTAGAAGAGGGAATTTCAGCAGGCTGCAGATGTGCCTTCTTCTACACAAGTATTAAAGGCTGTCTATCCTATCCTCTGAAGCATGAAGCCAGATCCTTCTATACACCTGACATAAGACAACTTTATTCATTGTTGACAGTCGCTGGTATTCAGCTGGAGCATGGAGACACCTAGCTATTATTGCTAGCAGCCATTAATAGACCTGTTATTGTCCAACTACATCCTATGGCAGGTAGTTCACACAATGTGTTGTGTGAAATAGTATTTCCTTTCCTTTGCTCTGACTATAATTCTAATGAATTTCATAGCATGACTTATTACTAATACTATGAGAAGAGAGAATCCTCTCTCCTTTCATTCTCTCATTTTATAGACTTGTGCTGTAGTCATTTTTTTGCCCAAATGCTTTAGCCATTCCTCATAGGCAAAATTTTTCAACCCTTTGATTATCCCCTTCTCCACCCACCAGTGCTATGACCCTTTGAGATGGAATAACTAAAACTGTGCACATTACTCCAAATCCAGCTGCACCACAAATTTATATGGATGCTATTGCATTTGCAGTTTTGTTTTTGTGCTTTCCTCTTATTATTCCCAGCTTTGAATGAGGATGTGTTGGCTTTTTTCACTTTCATTTTCAGTGAGCTATCCCACTCCCCCATCTTTTTCTTTGTTAGTTATGGACCACCAGTCCAGACTCCCATCTTTAAATTTAGGCATTTTCTTGTCTTGTTAGTGTGCTGCCTTGGGGAACATCTTTGGCACAAAAGTGGCATATAAATAAATCATAACATAATATATCCCTTTCATTTTATTTATATTGAATCTCATTTGCCATTATGTTGCCCATTCATAACTTTTTTGGGGGGAGTCTGGAGTCCATCACAGTTTCCTTTGTATTTCACCATCCTTGCATTTGGTATTATGCTTAACCTTTCCTCTCTTAGTCTCCATCTCCATTCAGTAAAACTCTCCTAAGGAGTCAACCACTCATGTTACCTTCTTAGCATTCTCTGTAATCTGAGCTCTCTGTTTAAAGAAGAGCTTTTGTAAACGTTTTCTAAATATACCTGTGACTACTCTATAGTTACTGTTCTAGCCAATTTTATTCATTTGGGATGGGCACTTGAAAAGCTGTATAGGAATACTTTAGATAATCAATCAAGCTTCATTCCAAGAAAAAGGAACACGACACTTTGAAATTCTGGGTCTGTTCATTTAGACCAGATGCCACACCTAGATCAGTAATCTGACCCTTTTAGTCTTAGTTTAATTTGCAGTTTACATTTCAAATTTCGTCTGAAGACTAAATGAAAACTCAGTTTAAGTCTAGTCTACAAATTGTTTTAAAACTTAGCTATTCTAAAACTTCAGTACTTCGGAATATCCAGTCTTCCAAATGCTTTTACCCAGCTTAACTGAGGTTAGGAATTTTAAGAGCTAAATCCAGACCTCAAAACTGACTCTACACTCAATATCATTTTGCACTGTGAATTTTGATTACCCAAGCTTAAAGCCTATAAGGGTTTTAGCAATACCTGCTTTGAAAGAACAAAAATCCTACTGCTGTAGACCAAATGTACAGCTAATCTGCGGGATGCAAAAGGTACACTTTGGCTGAAATTATCCGAGGATTTAATTGAGTTCAATGGGTTTTACTTCTAAGGAAACCTATGTACATAGTATTGCACTATAAATTTTTAAAACATAGCTTGAACTTTAGCCTTCCTTCCTAGGGGTGTTATCCTTGGTTTAAATTTCAAAGTGAGATGGCTTTAAGTGAGTAAATGAATAGCACTTAGCTTTCCTATCAGGAATCAAAATACTCTTCCAAGGAGTCAGTGTCTCACATTACCTTCCCAACGATGTTGTAGTTCTCCTTTTTATTGGAACTGTTCAGTTTTAGGGAGAAGAGAGAGAATGCCATGTTTCTAGGGGTGTAGAAGGACACCAGTTAGGGAAACTAGGGATGCCTGCTCACCCTCCCCATCTACACAATCTTATTTTTCCTCAGGCACACCTTATGTCTAGCCAATTCCATTTTTGAATGACAATATCAACAATGCAGTAGGCTTGCATACTGAGTATCAAAAGTACAAATCTGTAAAAAGAAAAAAGGAGTGAGTCTCTGACCTCTGTTGATTACATTTCTATAGTTATTTTGAATTTTCAGGCCTGTGTTGATTACATTGTCACAGCTATTATGAAGTATAACTAAGCAACTACAGAAAATACCCTTGAAACACACTGTTATTTTGCATTTTGATGTTGAGTATACCTAAGAACAGACTTTTAAATACTATTGCTCCTCCCAGTGAAATCTCTGCGTCCTTGAAATCAGAAATTCCATGCCTAGAAATATTCAAAAGTCTCCACTTGCATTCTGCTTCCTATCTAGTCCCATGCTGAGGCATGCTCTGGATTGCAACCTGCTGCAGACCGTTTTTCTCCTTCTCCAGAAGGCCTCTGGGCAGAGACCATCTGCAAGCTACCAGATGGCCCATGAAGGGCGCCTGACCCATCCTGGTAGTGGCATTGCCAAGTGTGGTGGCAGAGCCAAGAAAGAGTATAGGAGTGTTTTCACAGGATGGAACAAAGGGGATGAGGTTACATTGGGAGAAAATGAAAAACAATAGCTTGTGAGTTTTCATGGTTCAGAACAGAACATCTGCTCTCTTGGCCTTTGAATCTACTCTGCTGCTGAGGATGCTGTTTTGCCTCCCTCTGAAATGCTTTATTGACAGAGCTTGAGGAACATTAAGGGGAAATCTCCCCCTCTTATTTCCTTGTCAGGTTTTATAGCTTCTCTCTCCCCCACCCCAAACTCTAAAGCATTTCTCTCCCTCCCCCTCTTTTCCCCATACGGGATAGCCCATAACAAAAGCCTCTTGATTTGGTAAAATGAATTTGTTTCCGAGCTGTATTCTCCAGCTAAAATTAAGCCAGGTCCACAGAACCAGAACGTTATTTGGTTTCACCAAGTCATGAATGAAAACAAGACCTGTGTGTGCCTGTTTCCACATAAGTAGGTCCCATTAAGGATGATGTGTATCTTGAATCATTCCATCAGTTTCTTGCATCTGTTGTTTCTACTTCCTTCTTCCTGGATCCCACCCACCACTCCCGACTTGCTCAGATGCCATGAGTCTGTCTTTTTCCTAATGTAAAAGAGAGGTGCCCAATTTATATCAGGAGACACTGGTGTTTTTTTCTGGTGGTATGAGCCAGCACCTTTTTATTATTTTTCAAAATGCATAAGCAAATGATCATGTGCAAGATTTCTGCTTGAAAGATATTGTTATGAGTTTGGGAGGTGAGGAATAGGCTGTATGCCAAGACCCTTCTAATCCAGCAAGTGTTAAAATATAAGCAAGGGTTCAAATTCCTGGAATAGCCGGGCTAGCTTCCTGGTGAGGTGACAGCCTAGTTAATGTGCCATTAAGGGAACAAAATAAGTGGATTTGTGCACTCAGAGATTGAGGTGGCATGCAACAATATCTACAAACACCATTCAGAGCTCCATGTTATATACTGCAGATTCAAAAAATGAAATTTTGGAATAGGGTGACTTTCTCTTTTTTTGTCCAAACATTCCTCTGTTAGGTTGAGATGCTGGTCTTCTGCTCCTCTGTCTTTGAATCGGAATGAAGAGCGATGGAAAAGCTGGCTTCTCCTTGCCATAACATTCCCTTCAAGACTTCTGAAAATATGCATAATATATGTCCTTCTTGTGACGTGTGACAGATTGACATTCCAGGCCTCTGATTGTCTCTGTGTACACAACAGGCATAGCAGCACTAAAGCTGTCTTCGCATTGCCCTGAGAATGTGCACCTTGACAATGACTTAGAGGGGTAACTTCTAGCACTGAGTGAGAGCATGGAGGTCATTTAGTCTACGAGAGATTTGTATGGTCCCTTGACTAGCACCATGGAGCATGAGTGATTGAGAGTGCCATCGATCAATATTTTATACTGGAATGTGATGAAGTGTAAAAGTGTGATTAATGGGGCAATCACATTCTTTTGCTTCTCATGGGGATGTGGAGCTGCTGTTTTGCTATATTAACCTTTTATGCAGTGAAAAGTTATGTTAACTTTCTGCACTGCTTTTGCTGTGATTTACGTCACGGGCAAAACTGCTAGATTATCATCTTGCGTTAACCTTGTGACTATCTTCCTTCCCCCAGCCAAGATCTTGAGGCAGATTTGTTCCACATCTTTGAGGTTCTAGGGAAAGGCCCAGCTTTGAGAGAAGATCAGTGGCTTTCTACTCTTCTTGCAATGGTGAAGTCATTAACATCAGGCTGGGGACAAAAGACTGTGACTACAACCTTAAGCCCAGCTGGGAGTATAAATCCTACCAAATATAATGAGTAAATATATATCTATAGATGCACTGCAAATCTCATTTTTTTCAAGATCAAATATATACAAAGAATAAAAACAAAAACCCAAACATTTAGCCTGCAATCCTATACCAACTTAGCTGGGAGTATACCATTGGGAGGGATGTGGGTGGCGCTGTGGTCTAAACCACTGAGCCTCTTGGGCTTACCGATCGGAAGGTCAGCGGTCGAATTCCCATGGTGGGGTGAGTGCCTGTTGCTCTGTCCCAGCTCCTGCCAACCTAGCAGTTTGAAAGCATGCAAGCGCAAGTAGACAAATAGGTACCGCTGTGGCAGGAAGGTAAACAATGTTTCCATGCGCTCTGGCTTCCATCACGGTGTCCCGTTGTGCCAGAAGCGGTTTAGTCATGCTGGCCACATGACCCAGAAAGCTGTCTGTGGACAGACACCAGTTCCCTCAGCCTGAAGCGAGATGAGCGCTGCAACCCCATAGTTGCCTTTGACTGAACTTAACCATCCAGGGGTCCTTTACCTTTATCTTATACCATTGAGACTGACTTACTCAAATATGTAGAGGCTGCACTATGGGCTTCTGCACAGAAGACATCTCTTTTACCTAACTAGATCTATACCATCTCATCTCGTCCCTCTAGAAGCTATAGTATAGGGGAGTTTTAAAAGCATTAAGGTAAAGGTAACCATCCAGGGGTCCTTCACCTTTTTACCTTTTACCTTTAAAGCATTAGGACTGACCTCTAAGGTTTTCTGGAACATAGGTAGCATAGACAGTTACACAAATATATGACTGAATGTTCTAGTTCCATTATCATTTGTATCAATGTAAATCATTATTATCTATCACATAAATAAGAGGGGCAAGCACTGTGATCTTTGGGGAGAATGGTTCCTGTGCTGATATCTGGTCAGATAATTAGTAAGGCTGGACACATTATCTTTCTTATATGACAGAGTTCTACAGTTTAGGTTTCTGTGTGCACTGATTTATGGAAAGGAAGGGGTACAGTCTAATCCTTTTCAAGATAGATCAAAATGAGACTCATTATTTTGGGATATGTTTGCAGTAATTATCAGGTGCAAAAAGCCTCGTTTGTAGTCCATCATTGTGTGTGTGTAGCGCCAGCATTTCAAATGCTAAATAATTATTAACTGTTTTACTTAGAATACCAAGTACACTTTAACTTCAACCATGACTGATTAACAAATATAATGGAAAATTGATTTTTTCCTGTTTACAGCAAGAAATCAATGGTGATTAAGAACAAGATAAAAGTGCAAAACTGAATAAATTGGAGGGCCATGTCTGCTTTTAGACAGCCCTAGAAAGAGCAGCATACAAGATACAGTCTACAGTCTGTGTGTATCTTTCTTAAACCTCCTAAATCTTTGCATTAAGATAATTTAATCCCATACATAAACTCTAGGACAGATTTAAAATATAGACTATAGAGAAATGATAGACTCTGGAGAAATGCAGAAATAGTAATAATTCTGTACCTGGCAAAGGGTACCATCTCCTCATTCAACAATTTTCGTTCAAATGATTTCACTCCAAAATTCATACTTTGTATTCTTTTTATTTATGCATACAGATACTGATAAACCTCCTGCAAAATCAAGTCAGTGTGCAAAATTTACACAGGTAAAATGAAACATGAGATACCACAAAAACAAGAGCCTTGACAGGATCACTTTCTCTGTCCACCAGGAAATCTTCCACAGTCTCCAGAAATCCACCAGAGTTCATCAATCTCTGAGGGTAGACCATTCACATTGGTACCCCACTCTGGCAAGTGGGAATAGTCTACATTCCGTGGAGACAAGACTGGTGCTATTGTGTCAACACACCATCAACATTGCTACCACTACTGTTACTGCTTAACATTGGCATAAACAATGTGCTAGATAGAAAATCAACATGACCCCCAATGTCTTTCAACCTACATTAGAGGATGTATAACTGCATAGCAAAGCATGGAATCTTGATATTTCTTCCCTTAACAAAGCTTCTCAGGTGACCCTGCTTAAATTAACCATAATGGTTTCATGAGAAGCAGAATTCTGAAGCACTTCAACCATGTATTGGTTCAGTTCAGATTGTGTGTAGAGCAAAACTAAAGCTACAATTAACTGTAATGTAATCCATAAGGTAACAAACTGGCAATAACAGTTACTTAACATTGTTGGCATGGTTCTTCCCATTTTTTTATTCCTCTGTGATTTCCAGGTTCTAATTTTCCTTACTAGATGGGCTGTCAGATATGCCTTCTGTATTTCTGTGTCTCAATATGCCTATTGATCAGAAAATCGCTGGGTCAAAAGCCACTCCAGATAATTCTTTAAGCTTCTATGACAACTTGCCATTAAACAAAAAAACTTCAATGAAAGCAATTGCTGTGAAATGAATGTGAGCCAGACAGGCATGTCTCTTTGATTAGTGGCACCGTTTGTTTTTCGTCTGAGAAGCATTTATTTTTGCATCTACTTTGTTCCAAATGTTTGCATTAAAACTGCACTTCATTAAAAAAATATGAGAATGTTTCCCTAGGTTCTGAGATAATATGCCAGCAAACTGCTTTTTTTTTTAAAGCACATTCCATTCTTGAAATAATAATTACAAAGCAATGTTGCCTGCGAAAACTGGGCAAATATTGGAGGACTGTGTCGGCAAAACAATATTTGCAGGTGGGATGGGCCATTTTTGTGCACCGTGTTGCTCTATTTGAACCAAAGCAGTGATTGCAGTTTCTGATAGCTCTGACTCTGGCATCATCATCATCTTTGTTGCCATATATCAAATATTTTGTGTGCCAGAGTCCTGTCTGAATGAGTGTTTGAGAAGCTGTTGTTATTCATAGGAAACTGGGTGTTCATGCACAATCGAGCACATTCATGCCACAAGTGTTCACCTGGGTAGCTCATACAAAATGGCTTTTGTACTCTGGGCTGGCACTGCTCAGAGGCACACAAAGAATACCACAACACTGAGCAAGGGGCAGGAGTGGGTGGGGAGGAGAATGAATAAACAGACCTAGCTGTCAGCTTTGTTTAAACAACAAAAAAAGCCACAACTGTAACACCAGGCCTTGGGCTGATTAACATTCTGTGGCCTTTTAAATGTGTTGAGGGGGGTGCCTTCTTGGTTTGCTTTTGTTTTATCGTGCATTATGCATTCTCATTTTGTAGTTTTATGTTGTGACCCATCCCAGGGCCACATTTAGGTTTGATGAGGCCCTAAGCTACTGAGGGTAATGGAGCCCTTTATATGTCCAGCTGTCCTTTGCCAACAACAAATTGCCACTGTTTTTTGTGTTGAATATATGCTATTTATGGACCTAACAGGTATCTAAAGCCATTTGCACATGGTGCCATGCAACCACCCGATGCAGAATGTAGGCACCCTATATATAGAAATGAGCAAACCAGTGACATTTTAGGGACCAGGCTAGCAGGCGGGGTCCATTGCTAACATCATAGGAGCCTACACAACACAAAATAGTGTGGCTGTATGTAGGTTTTATTTTATTTGTTTTTTATCTTATATTTTGGAAATGTACATCCAGGTGTTTTTTTCCTTTAATTTTTTTGGGGGGTCCCAAGAGAGTGGGGACCTAAACTATAGCTTGTTTAGCTTATACAGTGGTACCTCGGGTTAAGAAATTAATTTGTTCTGGAGGTCTGTTCTTAACCTGAAACTGTTCTTAACCTGAAGCACCACTTTAGCTAATGGGACCTCCTGCTGCTGCTGCGCCGCCGCTGCACGATTTCTGTTCTCATCCTGAAGCAAAGTTCTTAACCCGAGGTAATATTTCTGGGTTAGCGGAGTCTGTAACCTGAAGCGTCTGTAACCTGAGATACCACTGTACATAAATCCGGCACTGACCCACCCTGTGATCCTCAGATGAAGGGTGGTATACAAATCTAATAAATAATGGGCCTATGCACTGCCAAGAGAAGAGAGCAGGAAAAACACCAGGTTCAGAAACAGTGGGGGAAATCCCATAATTGCAAGATATTGTTGTTGTTGTTTAGTCATTTAGTTGTGTCCGACTCTTCGTAACCCCATGGACCAGAGCAAGCCAGGCATTCCTGTCTTCCCCTGTCAAACTCATGTTTGTAGCTTTGAGAACACTGTCCAACCATCTCGTCCTCTGTCGTCCCCTTCTCCTTGTGCCCTCCATCTTTTCCAACATCAGGGTCTTTTCCAGGGAGTCTTCTCTTCTCATGAGGTGGCCAAAGTATTGGAGCCTCAGCTTCACAATCTGTCCTTCCAGTGAGCACTCAGGGCTGATTTCCTTCAGAATGGATAGGTTTGATCTTCTTGCAGTCCATGGGACTCTCAAGAGTCTCCTCCAGCACCATAATTCAAAAGCATCAATTCTTCGGCGATCAGCCTTCTTTATGGTCCAGCAAGATATAGGGGAATGCAACTGTTAATTAGGGGGACCAAAGTACCATAGAAAATCAGCAGACCACAAATGTTTCTCTGGGTGTTCAAATCATTTACAGTTGTACCTTGGTTCTCGAACAGAATGCATTCTGACTCCCGGAACTGTTAAAAAACCAAGGCGTGGCTTCCGATTGGCTGAAGCCAAGTGGAAACCGTGCCAGACGTTTGGCTTTCGAAAATCATTTGAAAATCGGAACACTCACTTCTGGTTTTCGATATTTCGGGAGCCGAAACGTCCGAGTTCCAAGGCGTTCGGCAACCAAGGTACGACTGTACTGAGAAAGCGAAAATGGGCCCATGTCTTTCTTCTTCCTGGATCTATGTTGCATCCACTGTGGGGTGCTATGTGGCCCCAAGCTCTACCCCTTCTGCCTCAGCTATTTTGTTTACAGCAAGGAAAGAGAACCTGTAGCCCTGCAGATGTTGCTGGACTCCAGCTTCCATCAGCTCCAGCCAGCATAGATATTATTCAAGGTTTATGGGAGCTGCAGCCCAACAAGCTGGATTTGCAGTTCATCCAATTTGCCCTGTCTCGTGGCTACTTTGGTTCCTAGGGCCAACCAATGAAATTCCAGAACTGACTACTGCAGATCGTATTTGCTTTTGGACATGAGTTCCCAGTGCTATAATAGCTCCGTTTTTCAACAATGAACCATGCTGTGAAAAGACACAGTCGGTTTACAACTCAACCTTGTGTATAAATGATACGATGCTGCACACAACCAAAACCATTGTTTCATGCCCGTTAACTAAAGGAATATGACAATTCCATAGAGAGTGGAAGATATTGTAGACCTCCCATTTACAAACATTTCATTTGGTTTTTAGGTGGGTGGGTGGGTGGAGAGTCCAGGGAGCTATTTGAAAACTGCCCTTAGATTATGTTTTTAAGAGATAAGTACAGCTATGAAAATTAGCTCTTACGTCCTGGTTTCCCCCTATTCCATCTCCTGGGCTAACGTTCAAGAGATAGAAGAAAGTAGCAAAATGTGCAGATCCGGATACAAATTCACTATGGAACAAAGCCATCTTTTAACATCTGCCTCACCCGGGTAATTTTGCCAGTCCAGTTCCAGTGAAAATATATGACTGATGGACAAAACATGATAACTCACTACTTTCAGTGGGAATTGAGATGACAAGAAACAGATTTCGGTTGTTGCCGAAGCCTTTTCATTTACTGGACAATGTATCTGCCAAGAAATGATGAAAGACAGGATATGATACACACACTGTGAACGCAACCTCCTTCCCTCCCCACCTGCAGAAAATCCAGGCCACGGGCTACAATTTCCTTGTACCTCTGTAGACATTTGACATGTGGAGCTTCATTTCAAATTATCTTATTTGATTCCAATCCCAGGCAAATATATTCTGCTTTGTAGAAGGGCTGAACTAGACATTACTAGTTTTTCAAAAAATAAAAATAAAAGGCAGATCTTTTTTCGGGGGGGGAAGGGATTTTGATTTTAATGTAGATCATTTGTAATAAATATTCTTAAATATGGAATGATGAGGCTGGAAGGAGTGTTTAACTCCTTCACTGCCAGCAAGTTGTTGTTGTTGTTTTTGTCAAACTCGCTACTTTCTCGCCTGAATGGGAAAAGTTACAAAGTTACCCCTGAAGGGTTTTTTTTGTTTTTGTTTGTTTTTAAAGCTTGGGAAAGAATTAGGCATCTCCTCCACTTGCTCAAACCTAGCAAGGCTGTTTTTCATTAATGCATAGCACTAATATGTATATCATCTAGTTTGGCCTTAAGAGTGTTTTTAAAAAATAAATTGTGATTTATTGCAATAGTATCAGGCTTGTAAGCATAAATTGCATGCACATGTTCATAATACAATGTCAGTAGTGTGACTGAACATTCATGCATGTATCTTTAGTTGGCTAATGTTTGGTGCCAGTAATCTGTATGGATGTTTAATGCAATAGATGTGCCACCTCACATCTTCAACCACAAATCCACAGACACTCGGTGGACCCCACTGAACAAAGCTCAGGAACTACTGGTGGTTCACAGCCTGGGAACCCCTGTTTTATAGTTAATGACATGTACTGCCATAAATACATTGCTTATCTCTGGATGGCACTGTTGGGGAACCTGTGGTCTTCCAGATATTCTCAGGCTACAACTCTCATAACCACTGTCCATTGGTTGTACCTTTTGTGGACTGGTGGAAGTTGGAGTTCAACAACAATCAGAGCTGTCTTTCCACTAGGGCTTAGTGGTGCGTCACGCTAGGGCACCGGCCTCCCAGGGGCACCCCAGTGAGTGGGGGAGCTGTGCGGCCTTGCTGGCGGCCTCCCCTTTCCCTGCACGCCCACCAGCTGCACCCCACCAACCATGTGGCTGGCGGGCACGCAGCTTCTCTCCCAAGCCTCTGTGTGGATTGCTCTCCCACAGCAGCGTGGGGGAGAGTTGCGCTCCCCCCAATGGCTGGCAGTGTGCAGCTTCACCCTCCCCCCACTATCTGTGGTAATTTGGGGGCACTGGGTGGATATTTGCACCCTAGCACCACATCTGCTAAAGAAGGCCCTGACATCAATTGATTGGGGGGGACAGGACGACACAGGTTCTCCATCGCAGCTCTGTAGATAATTACTCAGGAATACCTGATTAATGCTTATTTCATTCATGACCTGTGAATGATTTGCATTCTTTTTTTTTCCTTTATAGAATTTTTATTGGAAAAGTATTTTTTTCAAATATTTTAAAAACATTTCTTAACAAGTTGGGTTTTTTAAAGGTTTGTATTCTGTTGCTCCTTCTGGTGAATCCCTGTGGTGATCTTGCAATGACATTTTGAGCTTTTTTAAAAACAACAACAACAACAACACACACACATTGATAGCCTGCCAGAGTATCTTAGGATGGTCCCCAAACCTTTGCAGCAGCATTTCCCAAAGCTGATAAAATGTAGGAGAGCCTCTGGTGCCAAAAACAAAAGGAGGAGCAGGAGATTCATCAGCATCCCAGTCTTCTTCTGGAGGGGGGCACTGCCAGGTTGTCACCTCTTTGATTCTGTTATTTGGATCACCTCTGCTTGCAATGACCTCCAAGACCACTGGAGAAACTTTGTTCTCACAAGTTGCAATGTGAAATTTTAACTCCCACTTTGGAACTTGGTGATGGGCATTGCAGGGACACATTGCTAGTTCTCTGGCGACCTTCTGGTTGTTCTTTCTGCATTTCACCAATTGGTACTTTAGCCTGCAGGCTCTGATCTGGTGGTTCTTATCAGAAGGGCATTGGACAAGCTGTTCAGGCTGCGTACTGTGCTCCTTCACACACACACACACACACACAATTAATAGCATCTCACTTTCTCAATTATTTGCATTCTTGTTATATGTATTTTGCCTTGGGCTTCATAGATGTAGCTATCCTGAAATATCTAGCACAACAGGCCTGCAAAAGATTAGAAAACTGTGGGCCAGCTGGGCATGGTTGGTGTGAATATTGAATGTTCAGGTTGCAAACTAGAGGAAGTTATGCTAGAAGCTTGACTGTGAGCATTGGGATCACATACATACTGCATCACATACATATAATTTGAAAACGGATGTGATTTTTCCACTTCTGACTTGACCTCCAGAGACACAACATGAAAGTCACTTCAACAAGGAGAAAACAAGTCTACCCACCATACTATTTTAATTTTGGCTTTGCCACACCCTGGATTCCCTGCCTGCCAATCTATTTGAGACATAGAAAAATACCAGATACATCTACTGCTTCCTCTCTTCTCTGCCTGCAGTTGTGATCAAAGAGAGCAGTTGCGGCCACTCATACCAAGCCATCATTTCAACCTAAGAAATCTAAAACCTCCCAGGAACTCCTATTTCATGTAAAAGTTCTTCCTTGATTCCTAGGCACTACTTAAGCATAATGAGCTGGTCCAGTGAAAACTGATATCTAAACTGAGCCTTAAGTCAAGATCCAGATTTCAATCCACACTTTCTCAATTGGTTACAGTCAGACTACTACCTTTCATAATATCCTTGTCTATTAAAATATCAAGAGCGAGTGGGTTGAAGTTATTTACATTAAATGTAATAAACATGACATAAAACAAGGTTTGAGCAGTCTCACTGGAAAAGATAAAAAATAGGAAACAAGTACATTTTCGCGTAGCAAAATAAATTCATATTGGTTTTACCGCTGAATCTGCACAGTGTCACAAACAATTATGTTGCACTCATTTTGTAGGGATGTTACTTTGGGATTATTAACAGACACATCAAATAGTTAGGATTTGGATTCCAGAAGTGTGCTGGTCTTTGGAAACATTTGCATGTGCCTTAACTTTCTTTATTATGGAAAACAAATAGTCTAATTGTAATAGCACTTACAGATGTTAAGAAGGACTTCAAAGCCAGTGACCTCTATTTTCAAAGATAAACTCCATTATTTTACTGATAATCCTATGTCTGTTGGCCATGAGATTATGCATAATAGCACTATAGGGCTTTTCCAGACAGATGCTTCCTCCATTGTTGTCTTTATACTGCTGTACTTAATTAGAAGGGGTATAACTGCATGTAAAAAAAGGTAATGATAAAGGACCTCTGGATGGTTAAGTCCAGTCAAAGGCAGTTATGGGGTTGTGGTGCTCATCTCGCTTCAGGCTGAGGGAGCCGGCGTTTGTCCACAGACAGCTTTCCGGGTCATGTGGCCAGCATCACTAAACTACTTCTGGCACAACGGAACACTGTGTTGGAAACCAGAGCACACGGAAATGCTGTTTACCTTCCTTCTGCAGCAGTACAGTACCTATTTATCTACTTGCACTGGCGTGCTTTCGAACTGCTGGATTGGCAGGAGCTGGGACAGACCAATGGGAGCTCACCCCAGTCATGGGGATTCAAAGCACAACCTTCTGATTGGCAAGCCCAAGAGACTTAGTGGTTTAGAGCATGTAGCAAATATCAGTTTCCATGGGATTTTTGAATAAGGGGCTGCCATTTGCATTTATCTTGCTAGTTTCCACTCTGTAGTTTGGAATTTCAAAGATTGGCATAGTCCTTTGAAGGTGCCCTATATATCAGGTCCATCTAGCTAAGTATTGTCTATTTCAGGTATGGGCAACCAGATGTTGACCCTACAGCTCCCATCATCCCTTAATATTGCCTATGTTGATGGGAGCTGGAATCCAATAGCATCTGGGTGGGTTCCTCAAATTTGACCTTTTCTAGCAATGGCATTCTAGGATTTCAGGCAGAGGTATTTACTAGTCCTGTTCGATGAGTACTAATCCTTTTAAATTTAGAGATGCCAGGGATTGTTTCTGGGGCCGTATGTGTGTGCAAAGCATGTGCTGTACCACTGAGCTATGGTGTTTCCCACATCAAGGCATCAGACAGGAGAATAAACAAATCCCTGCACCTTAACGCATCCTTTCTTTTTCTCCCTAGGTGCTTCTGTCCTGCTGCTATACTCTAGCTCAGTGGCTCTCAAACTTTTTTCTCTGGGCCAAGCTTTCAGAATGAAAATTGGCTCGTGCTACACTGACTTTTGTTGTTGTTAAGAAATACACCAGAAAACAAAAATAAACAACTCCTAGCAGTGCTTGAGAACACAAGTGCTTTATAATAGGATCATGGGGCATCCAGAAAATATAAAACAGTACACTAAATAAGAAAAATATATATTTTGATACTATACTGAAATGTTGAAATTGATTGCCCTTGAATCCTGCACATTGCCAGTGGCGTAGCGTGGGTTGTCAGCACCCGGGGCAAGGCAAGTAATTTGTGCCCCCTAACCCGTGGATTTTAGCACTCGAGTCTCTTCCACTAGATTAGTTTCATCCATGGTTTCAGGCCAATAGCCAATATCAGTAAAAACTTTTTGGTCAATATTTTCTGGCAGATTTGGCTGGTATAAACATCCTTAGATGAAACTGTCTCTGCTTCTAATGCAGGAACAGGAATGTCCACCGTCACAGGATCAGGATTATGAGTCTCCTGTGGTGCTGCTGATGGTCCTGCTGTAATTTCAGCAGTACTCACCAAAAACCGGTGAAGGCTTCCAGCTAACTTAGCTTGTTGCTCTGTCTCTATCTTTCTCCTTTTCCTGCCTTGTGCACCAGATTCGTTTTTTGTATGGCATGATATAGGTGTAGTATTCTGCTAAAATTCTAAAAAAAGAAAAAAAAACTCACTTTCTTGCCTTGCTGCACTTTTAGCACCCCTTCATTGTATAACCATTTCTTTACTCTTAACATAATGTTTATTCACCTTCATGCCTATTGCCTTACTCTTTCAGCAAAAAAATAAAAATAAATTAAAGGTTGCTAGACCCACTGGCTTCCATCAACTTATGTTGAGCTGGAGCAGCTACATATGGATCGAAATCTGTCTCGTCACTGTTGAACCAACCAAACTTCAATCCATCTGGTCAGCTCAACATGCAGAATGACCAGCGTGCCCCCTTTCAATGCAGAGAGACCAGTGTGCCCCCTTTCAATGCAGAGAGACTTACCTGCAGCTGCGGCTTCTACTCAGTTCCCCGCGTCTCCTCGAGTCCTCCCGCCTCCTACTCGGCAGCTCAGCCAATTGAATGCATTCGCCTTTCGGCCAATGAGGAAGTGGATCCCACTTCTTGATTGGCTAGGAGGAGGATCCGTGTGACAATAGCAAAATGTTTGCAAAATATGTGACAGCGCTGAGAGAGAGTGAGTGAGCCAGGTAGGGGCAGAGAGCTGCGTGTGCGAGCGTGCGCCCCCCCGATGTTGCACCCGGTGCGGCCGGCCCCCCCCTGCATCCCCCACGCTACGCCACTGCACATTGCCATCCTCTCTTGCCACACCCCTTGAGAGCTGCTGCTCTAGCTCCATTGACTGATCAAAATTAGGAGCTAGTCCTTCCTAGAAACAAAACTTTACATTAATTGCTCTGCAGAGATTCTTTCTGAACTTCTCTTTCATTGTAACTATTTTCCTTGTGGAAATAACGGCTTATACAACCCATTTTCTGCTTGGGGCCCTGGGAAACAAGGAAGTCAAATGGCACAGCATAGATTTTATTATTGTGAAATGGATTTGCTTTGAATACAATGGTTTCCTATTTCAGAGTAAATCATGCAGGAATGAAGGAAGGCTGCGATGGTGATATCCCTTGAGACAGAACGAATCTTTACATATATGACACCATGGCAGGAGGCCAGCAGCTAAACCTCTGAAGATGTCCACAAATGATTGCTTTTAAGCAACCCCTGCTCCTGTGAATCCCTTTGTGATTTAAAAAGAGACTCTAGGAATGAAACATGGATTTCCCCCTCCCCTCTCTCACCTGATATTTCCCTCTAAATAAATGGGTAGCTTGTAGATCTACAACTCATCATTGGGAGTAGCTACCAAAGCATACTTGAGCACATGCTTTGAATGCATAAAGTCCCAGAGGCAAATCTCTAGCATCTCTTGAATTGTTTGATGAAATTTCAGAAGAGTGAACATGTAAAATTATGGCTTTAAAACCCAAATGCAGCTCATAAATACTTGATTTAATTTGAACCATAAACGAATAGTTCACAAGAGAAACACATTTTCAAATATAAGTTTAGTTAACCTGGACCAATGAAGACATGTTTTCCTTTAGGATAGGTCAGCTGCACTTGTGTAATGAAGACTGCAATGAAATCCTTATACCTGTACATGATTACTCAGAAGTAAGTTCCATTCTGTTCAGTAGCGCTTACATCTGGAGAAGTGTGCACAGGATTGCAGCCTTAGTTTGGTGCCAGTTGTGACTGTCAAACACATTATTTGTTCCCACGATCCATTGATTTTAGACACGTGTTTCATAGAATTGTAGAATTTAAGAGTTGGAAAGGACCATGAGGGTCATCTAGTCCAACCCCCTGCAATGCAGGAATCTTTTGCCCAAAGTGGGGCTCAAACCTACAACCCTGAGATTAAGTTTCGTGGTCTACTGACTGAGCTATTCCACTATGAACCCAAGCAATGTGCTAAGCATTAGGGTGCTGGTTATACTTCCTTTTAAAAGTCTCTTCCTAATAGTTGCACTTAAGCATATTACAATGAATATATTGAACTTCGTAACATTATACACAGCTCGTTGCAATAATCATGTATGTTGTGCATTGGCAACAGCAATGACATTTTTATGTTCTTCTCCAAGTTCCTTCTGTTATTTAGGTGTCAAATATGAAGTATGTTGCCCATTTCCAAAGCACGTTCTTCTACATTACTGCTTCCAAAGTGTATTAGCACAATTCCCTCTTATTTCTTAGAAGGTTCTTATACAATGGTACCTCTGGTTATGTACTTAATTCGTTCCGGAGGTCCGTTCTTAACCTGAAACTGTTCTTAACCTGAAGCACCACTTTAGCTAATGGGGCCTCCTGCTGCCGCCGCAACACCTGAAGCAAAGTTCTTAACCCGAGGTACTATTTCTGGGTTAGAGGAGTTTGTAACCTGAAGCATATATAACCTGAAGCGTATGTAACCCGAGGTACCACTGTATTCAGTTTGCTGAGGATTTACCATATTTTTGCTCTATAAGACTCACTTTTTCCCTCCTAAAAAGGGGAAATGTGTGTGCGTCTTATGGAGCGAATGTAGGCTGCGCAGCTATCACAGAAGCCAGAACAGCAAGAGGGATTGCTGCTTTCACTGTGCAGTGATCCCTCTTCTGGCTTCTGAGATTCAGAATATTCTTTTTCTTGTTTTCCTCCTCCAAAAACTAGGTGCGTCTTGTGGTCTGGTGCGTCTTATAGAGCGAAAAATACGGTATTCTTTGGACAACCTTATGAAGTTGGCACACTTTCTAGAAAGGCATAGGGAAGTATATGATAGGTGATATGAAGCTGTTTGTCAAGCCTTAGACTTGAAGTAAGGTAAGCAAGTCACCAGTTGGGTGGCAGAGAGGAAGAACCTGGTGGCATCACTGCCAGCAAGCTGTCCAGACTGAAAGAAGGCAGCAGATTTGGGATGTTTATATCAGCCAGTAGCACCACATTGGCCACCTGGTGTCACCTGATTTGCCAGGTCAGATCAGCAGGATAATATGGTCTGGCTTGAATGCTGCAGCTTCAATTGTAGAAATTATAGATAATTTCTTCCTCTAACCAGCCGCGATGGCTGTACAGAGAAGCAATATCAATCCACAGGGTTCCTAAAGCAAGCTCAGCTGCACCTGACAGAAGACATTATTCCATGGAGGGGTTCACCATCATTATCAGAAGGACACTGCAGTTTCACCCATGCTAGTGAACCTGACAGTGTCCTACTACAGTCATACCTCGGTTACAGACGCTTCGGGTTGCGCGCTTTTGGGTTGCGCACCACACCGAACCCGGAAGTACCGGAACAGGATACTTCCGGGTTTCGGCGCTTTGCACATGCACAGAAGCAGTGAGTTGCAACCTAAGCGAGCGCAGACACGGCGCTGCGGGTTGCGAACGCTGCAGGTTGAGAATGTGCCTCCTGCACGGATCACGTTCGCAACCCAAATGTCCACTGTGTAACAGTGGTGTCCAAACTTTTTTCAAATACAGACAGATTTGATGAAGTGAAGGCTGTGGGGGCTGACAATTGTTGACCTTTTTTTGTTGAGCTTTTTTTAGGGTTGAAGTTTTAACCCAGGAAATAAACTGCCACAGGGGCCAGATTACACTGACTGGCAGGCCAGATTAGGCTGCCGAAATGGACTTTGGACAGGCCTGTACTATAAATTGTTTGCAGTGTACAGTAGTAATTTTAGACTCTGCACTTCTTTGTCTTATGGGAGGCACCCTCTTTAGATGGCAGTGTGCATAACTTCACTTTCTTGAAAAAGTGACAAGACAACGTTGCTTCATTTGGGAACCCTTTCTGCTGAGTGGGACTCTGGACTCCCCCCAAGTCCTCCCCTGACAGCACTGCTGGTACTGTGGTACCACAATTGTTATCCTCCAAATGCGGCGTTGTGTATTTTATTAGGTGAATGGATATTTTGCTCCTATGCTGCATCTGTTTGTCCAATGTGAATAGGGACTTTCACAACACCACATGCAGATGCGCCTTTGAAATAGCAAATTAGACACAATTTCAGCACCTCTTGAATAGCTTTTAGGTTATGCGGCTCATCTCATCTCCACAATTACTGTTATTAGTACGTGTTGTTACAACCCTCCCACTCTTCCCTTCCTCTGAGAGACTGACAATGTTCATTTCATAGAATGAAAAGTTATTTTGAAAATGACTACTTGGTGATATATGTGAACTCCTAAATTACCTCGCCTTATACTTGGTAATTATCGCACATGTCAAACACTCAGCCTACTGAGGAACTTGCCATCTTTGGAAGATCTGCTAAAGTATTTCACAATTTAGCGCATAGCATGCCATTCATCTATTTTAACCAGCTAAATGAAAAAAGGGGTACCCTTTCTCAAGCCTTTACTCTCTTGAATATATACTGTTCTCTCTGTCATATGGAATTATTTCCTGTGTTGGTCAGAGAAACTCTGGAACAGCAGGTGAAGCAGACCTATTTCACCTGATGTCCTGCAGATGTAAAACCCGACAGAAATTCAGCTGTGTGGAATCCTGCTTTATAATTTCATACATTGCCATTTCTCAGAAACTATCGACTGCAGTGAAATCCTTGCCTTAATGCCAAGTTAATGACAAAGTCCATGTTATTATTAGCACAGAGGAGAAACTTGGTGTGGGGTGGTGGTATGACACAAAATGTTCATACAATAGCCACTGGGTAAAGCCAGCCCAAATGTGAAAGGCTCTTCTTTGGAGGTCTTTAAGCAGAGGCTTGACAACCATATGTCAAATGTTGCTGAACCACAGCTCCCATTGTCTCTGACTGTTGGCCATGCTGGTTGTAGCCGATGCGAGTTGTAGTCCAAAGCATCTGGGGGGGGGGTACCAGGTTGGCGAAGGCAGCTGGATATTGTCTTTGATAAATTTAAATAGCTGAAATAGCTGGAGACCTGTGGACTGCATGTCTCCTCAACCTGATCATTGGTCATGTTTGTGGGGATTGGTTAGAATTGGAGTCCAACAGCATCTTGAGGGCTGCACCAATGTTACAACAAATGTATGCATGTAAAGCAGATCAATATGGAGGTTTGCCCTCTAAAACATTTTTTTTGGGGGCAGTACCAGGTTCCTTGTTGTTTAATGGCAAAATCTAATTTATAGCTGGCGTAAACTAGATGATGCTTCCTCCGGTTGTTGTTGCTTAGAAGTTATGACTATGTTTTCAAAATAAGGTCTGGACACCTGACTATGGTAAATGATTCATTAGTGTAGCTGTGTCAATCCATTCCATCCAAAACAACAGAATCTTGCGACACCTTCAAAGCTAACACCTAGATTGTGACATAAATCTACGTGAACCAGAGCACACGTTGTCAGATACATGGATATACATACACACACACTGAACTTATAGGTGCAGAAATTTTAAAGGAACAAATTACAAAGTGAGGGCAAGCAGTGCAAAAAACAGCAGTGGCTCGCTGTGTCACGCCATTGTGTAGGCACAAACACAAACCAAAGTTCAGTCGATTGAACACCAGAATGAAAGAGAATGGGAGCGACCTTCTAGTGTCGCTAAAAGTCTTGCGTGTCTTCAGACAGACGTGTTATCCCAACCATCCTAATACAAGATTTGCACAAAGAATGCTTTCATTTCAATCATTTGAAACTTTGCTGCGTGTAATTGCAATTGATTTCTATGTTTTTTTGCTGCTGTAATTTTATCTCTTGTGAAGCACCTCGAAAACTCTACAGAAAAGGGACGAGCATGTGCTTGAAATCAGTCAATAAACACAAATTATATTCATAGTTGATTTGTGGAGGGGGAAAATCTGGTTTTCTTTTTAGCTGTGCAGAGCAGAGAGGAAAAGGCGTAAAACAGGAATGGCCCTCAGAAGTTTCTACCTGGCCCTCAGAACTCTTCCTAGCCCATCTCACTTCCCTGGCGATACCTTTCTCTAGACCACATTCCTCTCCAGCCCTGTTTTGTACCCTCTGAGTTTTTGCCTGGATAAAACATATCCTTGAACTCTGGTTATTATTCTTCCTTGTTTGGTTGGAGGACAGAGTGAGGTATGTACATTAACATAGGCTCATAGCCCTGATTACCATTGGCAGGTGGCCCCTGAGAGGTTGCCAAGAAGCAAATGTGGCCCTCAGGCTGAAAAAGTTTCCTTTAGCTTCAAACCTAAAGCTAGATGACGCCGACCTAAATTAATATCCTCCAAGTGGAAGGCTGTATAGATTCAGCACACAGTGGCTTCCTAGAAATCAGCACACTCCATTGAAGGTTGACTAAGGGCTCTCTCAGTGCTTTAATATTTCACACATAATGCATCATGCTCCCAGTTCCGAAATTACGAGGATTGGTGATGACACATTGAAGCCATTGGAACTAACTGAGATCAGCAGGGGGGGAAATGGTGGCATTCAAAGACAGGCTTCACAAGAGCACTTTAAGCGCTGCCAGGGAAAAGGCCCAAATGTGCTTAATGCCTGGCTTGTCTGGAGAGGATTGTGTTAAATAATAATGGGAGGAAGGTTTGATGGTTAAAAGGGTTTCTATCTTGCAGCTGGGCATGTAGTGCTCTTGCGAATTGCTGCACCGCTTGCTGTGCCACTTGAAGAAACACTTTCATTGCAGATGACTGGCATAAAACATGGAGAAAAGGTGGGGGCAGAAATTATTTTATTATTTTTATTTTTTATATTTGTATACCTGCCGGAAGGACACTTCCCACATTGTGGCTTCTTTGGGGGAGATCAAGCTCTTTAAAATATTAGCAGCACAATAACCTGACACTGGCTAAAGGACTAATACCGCATGCTGTTTTCACACCCTCTGGAAACCCCCAATCATGTATGCCAAATATGTAGTTTTCATTCTAGACACACAAAAACAGACTCGAGGGGCTAGTTAAGATGTTCCTGTTTGCCCAGGGGTGGCATTTGCATTTAGTCTTTTTTGTTTTACAGTGCTTTATTTTAAAAAAGTTTTTCTTGTTTTATGTCCCCTCCCCCAGCAATTGACAACACGTATTGCATTGGCGTCATAAATTATCCTATTGACATTACAGCATTATTGTCATGCAGCAATGAATGTGATTGTTTTATTGCTTGCTTTAATTACAGATGTTTATATTGTAATGCTTCTCTGACTGCTTTATATATCTGCAATCCACTTAGAATCCTATTTAGCACTAAGCAGCACATAAATTGATAAAGGGTAACGATGAGGGCGAGAACTACTGTAAAGGATTTCAGATGCCTTTCTCAGAAAGACCCAACGTGAAGAAATGGACGGTTTGCAAAGTTTAAAAGAAAGCAATAAAAACAATGCAGTTTAGAATCTTTTCAATAAACAATAATGGATCATTGTGGCTTTTTAAAAGAAAAACAAAACAAAAACCCACCATTATTGTTTGGGAGGTATTTCCCCCCTTCTGCATCCAAGCCCCCTCCCCCAACAAACCAGCTTGCACTTCAGGACACTTTTAAGAAACACAGCCCGGCCAGAGAGGTGCGACAAAGCAGCCAGTGCAGAACAATGCGATGCCCTGCCAGGTTGCCACCCCCACAGATGCCTCGGCAGCATCCTTCCTCGCTGTGGCGAGACGAGTTTCCACCTGGCTTGCTCCGGAACGGGCGGGGAGAGGAGGGGAGCCTGTGCCAGTCGCGGACGCAGCCAGCCAGCCTGCCTCGCCTCTCCTCTCCACCCTGGGCTCCCCTTTAGCAGCAACCTATTTTGCCTCCCCCCGCTTCCAGCGTGAAACTAAGGGGGGGGAAGGAGGTGGGGAGGGAGTGGGCGGGGCAGGAGCGACAGCCCCTCAGCTAACGGAGCGCGCGCCCCCGCCCGCGCGGGGAGGGAGGGAGGGGAAAAGGGAGGGAAGCGGTCCGGGGGAGGCCGAGGGGCGGGGGCGGGGGCGGTCCGAGCGCGAGGAGGGCGGGGCGGCACGCAAGCGCGATGGGAGCCTCGCCGAGCCCCACGCGGGCGCTCTCAGAGCCTCGGCAGCGGCGCTTCCAGTTGAGCCGCGAAGGGGCCTCAGGGCGGCGAGGCGCGCGGAGGAGCCGGCGAAGAAGAGCGGAGCCGGGCGGGCGGACAGCGCGCTTGCTCTCTCTTGTGCGCAGGGGCGGAGCGGCCAGCTTTGCTCTCCGGCGGTTGCCCAGCCCCGGCCAGTCATGGGGTAAAAAGGGGGAGCGAGCGAGCGAGCGAGCGGCGCGGAACAATAAAAGCGGCGAGGCGGCGGCGGCGCTGACTGACTGGGCGCGCGAGAGAAAGCGGGGGTGCCGGGGGCTCGCTGAGCGGACCGAGCGGCGCACTCGGCGGCGGCGGCGGCGAAAGTGGAGCGAGGCAGCGGAGCAGCGGGCGCCAGGGAAAGCGCGCGCGGCGGATGCTTTGCGCGGCCGGCGGGAGGCGGCGGCGGCGAAGGGGGAGAAGACGGAGGGCGGCGGCGGCGGCGGAGAGATGATCGCGGAGTTGGTGAGCAGCGCCCTGGGGCTCGCCCTCTATCTCAACACCCTCGGCGCGGATTTCTGCTACGATGACAGGTAGGTGGTGGCGGAGGAAGAAGAGGCGGACTCGGGGCTGCCTGCTCGTGGGGCGCGTCCGGCTCGGTTGCGCTCGCCGGCAGCTCCAAAGGGAGCGCGCTCTCTGCGCCGTGGGGTTTGGTGCGAGGCTGTGAAAACACAACTCACAACTTGGCGTCCTCACTTTCCTTGCCCGGACTGCCGCCTCCTCCTCTAATCCGCGCTCTCACCTGCGGAAGAAGGGTTAATCCGATTATCTCTCCCCGGCTTAACGCTTTACGGATTTCATCGCACCTTTTCTTCCTTTGCGCGCTCGCTCTCTTTCTCTCGCGCGCCTGCCTTTCCCTTGGGTACCGTAATTTCGGCTCAGGAGGGGTGGGAAGAGAGTTCAGGGTTTCCCTGATCGACTTCGCTTTGCGCTCGACTCTACCAATCAGAGGCAGGTGCAACAACAACAACAACAACAAAAGGCACACGCAGTTAGAATGGAGGCTCTTGGGTGCCTTTGAGGACATTCTCCGGATACGGATTTGTTCCCGGTACCTGAGCTGAACTTGCAATCCGTTCCACTCCTGGTTAGCAGCGATGTGCCGGTAGATCCCGATCTACCATCTGCCCACCCTAGTGGAGAGACGCAGTTTGCAGGGCTGGCTGTCAAGTTAGGTCGGGAAGGGGTCGGGAAACATAGGTCCCCTGGTACAGCTGAGCAGGCGAGGAGTGCAGGCAAACTCCTTCCATACTAAATCTCTTCATTCTTTCTCTCATTATGTATTTGCCAATATCACTCTTTCTGGTCACCTTTTGGAAGTTCGGGGGGAAGGGAAAGCTTTGTTCTTTGGGGAATAATTTCATACACACACGTGTGATTTTCTAAAAGGAAAACATTCTCCATCTATCCTTGCCCTGCCAACCAGTTTGATCATTAAATGGTGTTAAGTTTCGGTTAGAAACAAACCCTTTCCCCCTTTCATCCACAAAGTGATTGCTTTTTGAGGGGGGGGTGGATTCAACTTTTTTCTCTTGATGCTCTTGTTTCCGGAGCATTTGACACTTAAACTCCCTTGCGCTTGTAAGTGTATTAAAGGGACAGGGATGCTCTGAATTTTTAAAGAGAGAAGTGTCTAAGTTGCAGCCTGAATGGAAACTGGGATTTCTAACTAGGAACCCCTTCCCTTTAAAGCCCACAGATGTGCCCAAGTTTCTTTGTAGTTAATGAGTGGTGAAAGGGAAGGTACTCTGCACATGCTGTTGTTGCATAGAAGTTGCCCTGTCATTGAAAATGCTTGTTCTGGAGCTAAAGTGCATTGATCCCTGCCTGAAACTGAGCCTTGGAATAGGAACCTCTGCTTTAACTTTGCTCACAGGGGCAGTGCTTACTTGAAAATCATCAGTTTGGCTGTGTTTGCATGTTAGCTGTGTTTGCATGTTTGTGTTCGTGTGCGCATTTGCCCTCTGAAGATCTGCTGAGCAGCTTTTCTTCCTGAAAGCTCTTCTGTTCTGCTCCCCAGCCTGTATGTTCAACATGCCTTTATGCTAATTAGCAAAGATGAAGCCCCCCAGGACTTGAATTTGGCTCTTTTGAGTTTGGACAGCTAATGAGAAGTGAACCGTGTGGTTGAAAAAAACTACATCGAGTTCTAGAAAATGTCACAGTTGTTCTGGGTGCTTCTCCCTCCCCTTAAAATGGACAAGTGCTTAGGCACTGCTGAGAAGCTGTATTAGCAATTAGAGAAAATTCCAATTTGCGCCTTTTCCGGTGACTTACTCTGATTACAATTAAAACAGATGCATAATTAAAATATATTAGGGAGAGCAGCACGCCTGGCTGAATTTATGAGCCATCTTGGGGTGTTTGCATGCTCCATTGACGTTAAACCATCCAAAAAGTGAGCATAGATTTACTTTGACAGCTTTTCATCAGTCCATCTCTGTTTGGAAACTGAATAGATCCCCTGGGTTAGGGTGAACTGCCTTTCAGCAGAGTGCCTTTGTATTGAAGGGATGCCCCTTGAATTCTCATATATGGGAGTAATCAAGCACCACAGTGTCAGAAAAGTCCAAACTAAGTGGATCTTACAAATGGTACATTGACAGTTCTGACTTCATATATTCATTCAGTTACATTGTTGTTCTACTGTGGCTACAAAGAAATTATTCAGTCATGTGTTTGTGTTCAGAGATGATGCATAAACACAGACATAAGAGCTGGAGCAGCATAACTGTTGCCAGAAAACATGCCTCAAACTTTCAGGCAAATAGTAAGGGAAATGATCTATTCTAGCTTTGAAGGATCATTTGCATTGAGACATAAACTGGTTGTACTTAAGTCAATTAAGTTGCTTAATCCTGAATTTTGGTCTGCTTTGCAGGGCACTGCAGCACCTGTCACAGTTTGGGAGTTACTAGTAGGATAAAGACATGATTTGCTCTTTTTCCTTCTACAAAAATTGAATGCAACTTGTGTGTTTCCTTCTTAGCCATTGCAGATTAGCAGTTCAGCAATTTAACCCTAAAGGATTTCCCAGTTTTACAGATTGTGATCTTTTCTATTTCCAAGTTTTTAAGAAAACCATTAACTGTGTTCTAGTGTGTTAGTGGTCTTTTAATGGGTGCATAAAGTTTATGATTATACACTTCTTTGTGCAGTTTTATAGAAAAGCAGCATAAAAGCTTTTGAAATAAGACCTGATATAACTCTGCTAATGCTGGCAGATACTTACAGGTGTTAATATGCAGTATTACAGTAGTTGGAGGATATCAATATGGCCATAAGTAAGCATACGTCGTCGGAGTTGGAAAAATCTTGTGCACCTGGTTGTTGGCTTGCCTAAATATGTGATGATGGTACCTAAGAATGTGGATATTTTTTGCAGCCCTGCCTTCTGCATTATCTAGGGGCTGCATTATCAAGGTTGCTTGAGGACACTGATTGGGAATTTAGTGTTCTTTGCCAGTTTAATTCTCCTAAAATTGTATTGCAGTTGCTGAACATTATGGATGTAGAGGTCAAGCTCTTTGCTGATTTTGACATGATTGTTCTTACAGAATGTTAGTGGCAATTTAATTGCAGGCCATCTCTTTTTCTTTCTTTCTGTTAATCCCAACAGTACCGGTTTAGCATTAATCTTGCGTTGGATAAATGACATTTAAACTGCAGGTTTGTTTAATTTGTCTAAAAGCTAAAGACATAAACACCTCTTGGATTTAGAAATTCATTGGCATGTGTGAACTGAAATTATTGATTATGCTGTAGAGTGGGTCAGTTAATTACAGCATTTTCAATTACATTGGGAAGGAAGGAGAGTTGAAAACTGCAAACTAGCAAATGCTTTTCTAGTTCACCACTGCAAATCTTTTTTAAAAAGTGAAACTCCCAGACCTAAAATATTTTAACTACAATCACAGGGTTGTGTGGATGATCAGGAGCTTTCTTAGAATGTAACTCGATGAAATGTGAACTGAGTAGAAGCTGTGGGATACTGCCTTCCAGGTGGGATATGGATCATACGTCCAAGTTAAATTGAATCAAAATTGTGCATATAAACTTTGAAGCTGATGATCACTTATAAGAGCAGTGCCAAATCCTTCAGGTTTTCTGTTCTATCAGATGTGACATTGACTTAGACTGTTTTTCTTCTTGATACAGTGACCAAGATTGCTATATAAAAGGTGTTTGTAATTGCATTCTGTGTTTTAGTAGGTTGGCAAAGATTAAATGGTGTCATAAAACCTTCTTTACAGCAAGATCAATTTCTTAATGATAAAAAGTAATGGAAAACAATGTGCATTACTCGCCTGGAATGAAGTTACTTACCGTCTCAAAACAATCATTTATTCTGAGGCCAAATCTCATTTTAAGGAAAATGAAGTCAATTCATTATTGAGTTTAAAGAGGAGTTTGAAAAGATCTGACATACACAGTGTATGTGGGAAGAATGGATGAAGGCATGGCAAGAGGGGAAAATAAATACTTGCTTGTATCCATATGACTGGTCCAGTTGCTGAAACATGAAACTAAGGACTGCCAATTCAAAGATATGATACAGAGAAAAGCACCTCTCTGTTCCTGAGAAATGCATATGGGGTTTAGTAATCATTGTGTAGCAAGTGCCCCCCTCCCCATGCCGCCTTCTGTAGTTCTAAAATTCCACATATTCTGAGTCATCTGCAAAGATTAAAGGAGTGACCAAAGATAATGGGACATGTTAAATACAGAGGGGGGGGGGAATGTGGCAGTATTTTCAAAGGCTTGATATATGGGAGAAAGGGAAAGTGAGGTCTGGCAAGAGGTGAGTTTGTTCCCACTTGGAAGCAAAATGGCAAGGGAAAATTTAGTGTACATTCTCTTAGAATTGTGTGTTCATCATGGTTGTTAAAGATGCCTACTGCATCAGTTGAACTACCATACTTTGAAAACTTTTTAAAATTTGAAATAATTGGCAGGTCATTATTTAAGTTGAGATATATGGGTGATTTGTATAAAGAGGAAAAATGATTGTTGGTGTGTAAGATTTGGTGTCTTAGGATACTGGCAATCATAAATAATTGCAGCGATAATCTAAAAATACCCATGCAGATCCATTGAAGTACTGCATTCCAGTATACACTCAAATGCTCAACAAGCTGCACACTCCAAGGAAAGCATTATATTACCCTTTAACCTTGCATGATAAACTTTTCTTACAAAACTAATGTCTTTGAAACTTAGTTTCTGCAATCATGGGCATTGATTTTTCATTCTGCAACTTCACTTACAACATTTCTGAGTGCTTTCACAAGTTCTCAGAGATGGTGTGTCATTTTTTCACTACTTCTGTAATGTTTCAAAGGGATCTCATGCATGCACCTCACTTTTAAAGAAATGCTTGTGTTTTCCTTTTAACAAGTTAGGAAAAGAAAGAGAGAGAAAAGTATGAGGCATTGTTTTTCTATTTTGCTGCCTTTTGAAATGTGTGAAAGCACTTCACTGCAGGCAAATATGTATCAGATGCTATTCTTAAGTTGCTCAAGTGATTTATTGGCTTTATAAATTGGCCAGTTAAGTTAGTATTCAGTTGGGACCAAATTTTAATCTGTAGTGGAGTTTGAAGAAAGAAAAATATTTCTTTTAACAGTGTTTGTTTTACTAGGGTATAAATTATTTCATTTTATCCTGTTTCATCAGAAGACACACTGGGGTTTAGGTGAGATGTAGATACATTTACATTTAGTCAACTAATTCATCGGTTAGAAGAGACCAGTTAAACGTCATTTTTGTAGTGCTAATTAAAGCAACTTCAAGATGACTTGCATGAAAAGGTAAATATTGCTGTTTTCACAAAGTTTGGCTACATGCCACACCATAACTTTCTTAAAGGCTATCAAGTAATTATGAAGCACATTTTTATTAGATCAGTTTAATGATACAGTTTGCATAGAACCTCATAATTTTTAAAAAGTGTAAAGAAATGTTTTAATCTATCACCTGAGCTTGGTTCTAGAGATTTAAGAAACAATTCTTACTAAAATTTTAAAATGGTACATTATATGATGTGATTATCCTGATTAAAATGTTGTAAGCTTAGTACAAGCTTAGTAACAGGGGCGCGGGTGGCGCTGTGGTCTAAACCACTGAGCCTAGGGCTTGCCGATCGGAAGGTTGCCAGTTCAAATCCCCACAACAGGGTGAGCGCCCGTTGCTCGGTCCCAGCTCCTGCCAACCTAGCAGTTCAAAAGCATGTCAAAGTGCAAGTAGATAAATAGGTACCACTCCAGTTGGAAGGTAAATGGCATTTCCGTGTGCTGCTCTGGTTTCGCCAGAAGTGGCTTAGTCATGCTGGCTATATGACCCGTAAAAACTGTCTGCAGACAAACGTCGGCTCCCTTGGCCAGTAAAGCAAGATGAGCTCTGCAACCCCAGAGTTGTTCGCAACTGGATTTAACTGTCAGGGGTCCTTTACCTTTTTAAGCTTAGTATGCTATTGCTCAGTTCCTCTCTTTGTCGTGCCACAAAAGACATTACAGTGGTATCTTGGTAATTGAACGGCTTGGCTCCCGAACAAATTGGCTCCCCAAAGCTATAAACCCGGAAGTAAGTGTTCCGGTTTTCATATATTTCTCAGAAGCTGAATGTCTGGCGTGGCTTTCGCTTGAGTGCAGGAAGCTCCTGCAGCCAATTGGAAGCCGTGCCTTGGTTTTCGAATTGTTTCGGGAGTTGGACGGACTCCTGGAATGGATTAAGTTCGAGAACCAAGGTACCACTGTATCTGACAACTGATCCAATACATGCAATGGAAGAAAGAGTGTAAGAACCAGAGAACAATAGATAGCCATCTATCTCTTAATTCTTATGGTTTTTAAAAACTTAATGGGTGGCATTTACTTTTAGTCCTACCCTGAGTAGACGCATTGAAATTAATGGACAAATTAGAGTCATTAATTCCTGTGGGTCTACTCTGAGTAGAATTTGGTTTAATACAACTCACTGTATCATTTCCGTAGATGTATGTAATGGTATGGATACTGTGTCTTCATTACAGGATTTCCCTGGGTTGAATTAAATTTTGCGCTATCATGAACATTCCACGTGTGCAAGCATTGCGGCTGGACAGGAGGAATGAGTCCCCATCTCCGCCCCCCATGTGGTGTTCTGAAGGGGGGTGTCTTCTGACACACACCCCAAGCTAATTTCAAAGAGCATGAAGTGAGAGGAGGGGGTTAAAACCACATTGTGCAAGCAGAAGTTCATGTGCAGGCCTTCTCCTTTTGGGGCTTGCTGGTAAATCCTGCCCCATGTTATTACATTTGACAATTGTCCTTTCATCTTAAAGGACAATTGAGTGCTGGGTTCCTTCTAGGAAGTGTGGCACTTTTACCAGCAAGTAAGTAAAGGTAAAGGGACCCCTGACCATTAGGTCCAGTCGTGGCCGACTCTGGGGTTTCGGCACTGATCTACTGGCTGAGGGAGCCGGCGTACAGCTTCTGGGTCATGTGGCCAGTATGACTAAGCCGCTTCTGGCGAACTGGAAATGCTGTTTACCTTCCCGCTGGATCTGTACCTATTTATCTACTTGCACTTTGGGGTGTGCTTTCAAACTGCTAGGTTGGCAGGAGCAGGGACTGAGCAACGGGAGCTCACCCCGTCGTGGGGATTCGAACCACCGACCTTCTGATCGACAAGTCCTAGGCTCTGTGGTTTAATCCACAGCGCCACCCGCGTCCCTAGCAAGTAAGTATTCCTATGCAAAAACTGTTTTGTACTTTGTCTCTGATCAGAGCTCAGACATAACCAAATTTTTGAGCATGACCCCAATGGGATGCATGGAGGCATACATCCAATAAAATTAGAGATGAATTGACATTGGGAAGAAAAGTACAAGAAGTAGTGTAAGAGTTTGCCATGAAACGAAGTATTACAATAAGCTATAGAAACCAGGTGGGTATATAGAGTGGGACACCTGCCTTAGGCTATATTTGCAGAAGACCTTGTTAAAAGGGAGGTGCCAATTCTCTTGTTCCAATTTATGTATTGGAGGATGATAAAAGAACAAAAAAGCATAACGGTTCCACTCATACCCTACAGCTGTAATTGTTGAGTTTTAAGAGCTAATAATGTGAGGTTTGTGCTTGTCTACTTGTATAAACATGCTGGAAAATGCAGTGGTATGATTAAAATCCTATTTAATTCCAGTGGCTGACATGAAAACCGAGTGCTACCCAGGATTCAGTTTGTGCTTTGCTCAGATATCTGCTGATGAGTTGTATGTGAAATGCACATTCAAGTGAAGTTTGTCTTAAGTCAAACTGTAGTTCAGGTGAGCCTAGTGTGCTAGCTGCACCCTTCTCAAAGTGTGAGCTGCTATTGTACCCAGACCATGCTCAGCTGGTCATAATAAGCAATGCTGATTGCAGAGGTGGACAAATATGTGCAGCTGGCTTTGCTAACAATATTGTCACGGTAAGCCCCCAAACAGCTCTTTAAGCTCTTCACAGTTTAAAAAGCAAAGTGTTGCCCAGCAAGGAGGAGAGGGCTCTGAACTGCGGCAATTGTATTCAGTATTGAGGTGCACATGTGCTACAGCTCTATCTTTACCACATACCAGCATGTATTTTAAACAGCTGTGATGTGAGGATGAAACGGTTAAATCTGCTATGATTAAATGGGCACAAGATGTTGGACATAACATTATGTTTGCTGACTGGGAACAGTTGTGGACCACAGGTATGAAATTTACGGCATGTAATGCCTTAAGAGAGAATATTATGAAAATGATATACAGGTGGTACATGACACCAGTCAAGCTTGCAAAAATCTATCATTTGCCCAATAATAAATGTTGGAAATGCAAAGAAAATGAAGGTACATTCTTTCACCTTTGGTGGACGTGCCCAAGGATAAAGGCTTTCTGGGAGATGATATATAACGAAATGAAAAAGGTATTTAAATATACCTTCTTGAAGAAACCAGAGGCCTTTCTCCTGGGCATGATCGGTAAATTGGTGTCAAAGAAGGATAGAACTTTCTTTATGTACGCTACAACAGCAGCAAGAATACTCATCGCAAGGTATTGGAAGACACAAGATTTACCCACTCTGGAAGAATGGCAGATGAAAGTGATGGACTTTATGGAACTGGCGGAAATGACTGGCAGAATCCGAGACCAGGGAGAAGAGTCGGTGGAAGAAGATTGGAAGAAATTTAAAGACTATTTGCAGAAACATTGTAAAATTAATGAATGTTAAAATGATGCTGGATTGAAATCAAGTGGCCTTAGCAACAAGGTTAATAAGAATATGTAAAAATGGATTGATAATGGATGAAAATATAAAGTTATAATATGTTGAGATATAGAGTTAAGATAAAAGAAAGAGGGCAAGGATTTGCTGAATTAACCATGTGAACGGGAATACAAAAAAGGGAGGTGTGAGGAGGTCAGGGAAATAAGCAAATGAAATTTAAGATATGAAAAAATTGATTTGCTTTTTTTGTTTTTTCTAATTATTTTTTATCTACTTTTTCTGTATTTTTTATCTTTTTTCTATGTATTTTTGTATTTTTTGTATTTTTTCTTTTTTCTGCTTTCTTCTTATTTTGTAATTTTCTTCTTTTTGTAAAATTTCAATAAATATCTTTTTTAAAAAAATAAATAGCTGTGATGTGAGGCATTATTAGAGACCTGTCTCCAGTGGGGCTTAGGTCTTAGTAAATGCGTTAGAATTGCAGACTTGAATATCTTGTAGACTTTATCGCTTGATAAGCTGGTTGAAGCAATACACCAAAGGATTTGTATTTATACGATTTATGCTCTCGTATTGATAGAGTTGCTAGTGTATTAACCTTTATTTGAGTGCATGAATTTTCCAAGAAGAATGGTTGCTGGAAATAGCCTCTCCACATAGGGATTGGAGTTGTGTGCTTCATTACTTCTTCATTTCCTTGTTACCTAGCTTTTCTTCTTCTTTTAAATGTTCCAATGTGCTGTCTAAGAGTTACTGGTGGCTGAAGTAGCAGGTCTCTCTGAGCAAGGGTTTGTAACTGAAACAAGTGGCTTTGTTATGGTTAGTCACAAACTTCTGTATTTTTAACTATAAAAATACTGTTTACTTGAAAAACCATGAAATACACAACTTTGAATTTAAATTTTAACTGGATGTGCATAATTCTTAGTCACTAACCTTCTGGATCCACAAGCTAGTTTGCAACACTCCTTGACTGCTTATGGTGGTCTTGTTGACCATTAAGGTTTAGCAACCTTTGAACTCTTTGTGTTTCCTCTTTCGCATGACTGACCATGTGGATTCTTCGTATCTCTTTTCAAAAGGGCTGAACAGATTGTGTAGGCAGGTTGTCATGTTGACAGAAAGCCATGCAAGGCTCTTGCCTTTCAGCACATTGCTCAAAGTTTGGTTCAACATGGTAACTTTTGTACCCAAGTGATATTTTACAGATAACGTTGCTTTGATGGTGGTCTAAAGAGTGGAAGGGGAATTTAAATAGAATTGTTATTTTATATACTTTGCTAGATATTGTGCTCACATAGTTTTTAATGTATTCTTCCTTGGAAAATGGTACTTGTAGTGCTTTTTTTGTTGCTGAGGAACTCTGAAAAAAATAGAGAAAATGGATTTTGAAGATGGGATTCCGAGTTAATGCAGTATAACGTTTCTGATTCCCTTTTCAAGACAAGCAGTCTTTTCTTACCATAAATGTGTTACTTTACATCAGGTAAGCTATTCATTTTGGCAGAGTGCCATATGACAATATTTTTTGTCTTGTCAAATGTTCATCATAATAATGACATGTTTTCATGCAGCAGGATGCCTTGCAAATCAGCATTATGACTTAGAATGTTTGTTTAAGTACCAGCCATAATGTTAATGAATCACAGGACACACTACTTACCGTAAACTCTGAAGGTCAATATTTTTGCCTTTCCTTCTGTCAGACAAGAGTGCATCAGATGTTGAATTCTCTTGGTAGAACTCCCCTAAGACTTTTGTAAAGTAATTGCTGAATTACTTGTAACCCTCCTCCTTCCCAAGAGCCACGAAGGCTGCATCAGAAAGTCTCCCAAACCAGCTGGTCCTTGAAGCAAGGACTGACAGGTAATTGAACCAGGATTTTCCACATGGGAGTACAAAACGTTTCTAACAGACAACTGGGCTGGCCTGAAAGATTCCTTCTCTATTCATGGAGCTGTTGTTAGACAAAGGAGATGTTGAACTTTGACTCTGGTTAGCTAGAATGTATTTCAGGCTTATGAGTGGCCAGTGATGCTTAAAACCTAGCATAGATCTTTGTGGTTGTGGTTAGGACGACCTATGCTTATGACTTCTGTTCTAGTTTAAGTATCTAGATAATACTGAATTATCTCTGCCTGGACCATCTTTTTCAATTTGAGTGGAGATAATTACATGCTTATAGAAGCATATGTAAATTGCCATTGCAAAAATTAACATGGTTGCTTTATTAAAGTATCTGGCGCACTTGATGCTAGCATTTTAGAAATGGATTGCCAATTTTAAATAACAGTTAGTCCCTTGGAGATTAGCACCTCCTGTCATCTTCTTTTTAAAAAATTTTATATATTGAAATTGGTTTAGCTGATCAAGGCCTGTTTTCTTCTATTCAGGGCTGAATTTTCAAAGCAAGGACTTGAATGGTACTTTTGAGCAGCACATCACTTGCCTTTGTTTTACCAATGACCTTGATTTCCATATTTGCTGCCTGCTAGAGATGTACTTATATATTAAGTATTTTATATTTAATGGTTTACAGTGAATGTGGACATCACTCACGTTTTGCTCCTTTCCTACAGTGATAAGGAGCAACAAACCATGATCCTTGGCAGCATTACATTTGACTTGGGAATCATGATTTGCTTCTATCCCCCGAACATACCACAGTTTCTGGTTCAGAAAGAATGCTGAATAATGGATCAAGGTTTGTTGCTTGTGCTAGGGTTGGAGCAAAGTAAGAGGCTGCTCTTTCACAGCAAATAATTACCTATGGTGTATGATGTGTGAACACTACCTGAATGTTAATATCTTCTGTAACTAAGGAGGCTAATGTTATATTAACTATGACAGTTTATGTCTCTAGTAACAGGAGATCCTATATACTAGGAGTGGGGAACTTGTGGTTCTCTAGATGTTGTTGGACTTCAGCTTCTACCAGCTGAAATCCTGCATGGCCAGTGGCCACAAATGTTGGGAGCTAGCCAATGGTGAGGAATACCTGGATGGCTATAGTTTCTCCATCCTTATACATGTACCCCCCCTTTTTTCAAGGAGAAAATTGAGCTGGTTCTTCTGACAGCTTGTTGGTCAGTGGGTAAATATATTAGCAGGTAGTGATGTTTTTCTCTCTATTTGGTCTCCTCCTGATTTCTGTACATCAAGCTCTTGGTGTTCTTAAGGCATGCATGAGAGAGGAGGTTTGTGTACCTCTTTGCCACTTAAGGGTCCCTCACCCTTTAAAGGACACCAGACATCTTGGGGGGGGATTCAGTTTTGTAGCAGCTTCCTGGGATACTAACTATTTCAGTTCAGGGCATGTGAGCACTGGCTCTCAGTCCACTAACAACCACTGAAATATGATGGCTGACCTCTGAGGAGATTTCCAACCTTTCCAAACATTGCCTGGATCAGGGGTAGCAAACCTTTTTTTCTTGTGAAAGGCTATTCACCTATGGGGAAAATCAGTTGGAGGCCACATGTGACAGGGAGTGGAGCCACTCTGCAGTTTTAATCTGAAATCTTAGGCGCAGTACTGCTCCCAGAGCTCAGAAACTGCTCGTGCTAATGAAATTCCCCATTGCAAAATGTACCTAGAACAGTGGGAGTTTCAAACACTGCCCACCGTGTAAGGGAGTTAATCTAGTGAAGCTGAGTTGGCTTGTGATAGGACTAGTGAATTAAATTCCAGAGGGGTATCCTTATAGCTAAACCCAAATATTTATTTATATAAAAATGTTAAGACATCAAGCAGCTGCAAGACTCATTTTTGTTCTTGATTTCCATGGAAGTTGCGTTCAGAGGGGTGAAGTCAGTGGGATGTGATAACTGTCTGGAACACCAGTAGTTTGGAGACAATGGAAATGGGAGAAGCTTGAAACTATGGCAAAAAGTTAAAACTGCTCTTGCTGGGTAGACATGATTGGGGGAGCATGAATAAACATGTAACCACTGTAACAGCTGGTATGTTAAGTAAATGAATAAAAAAAATGTGAATGTTGGGTGCTCTGGGCTCTTGCCTGAACCGTGAGGTTGGTAAGACACCATTCTTGATCAAGAATAAAGGCTACCTGCCTTGCTGCTGCTGTTTGGCGTATTGACCCACAACTAGGCAACAAACATTTGGGACAGTCATCCCTTGACAGTAGTGAAGAGGAGTGGAGAAAGGAGTTTGTGGAATTTTGGTTCTCTGAAGAAGATTTTAGCACAAAGTTCAGGAACTTGTTTTGTAACCTTGCACTTCCCTTTCTCTTCCTGTGGAAGAGAATTTCACTATCCAGTGTAATTATGGCATTGGTCAGTTGTTTAGGATTTGTAACTTTGGAATGCTTGACTGTGACATTATTACTGATGCTTTTTGCTTTTTATGGAAAGAAATGCATTAGGAAAAAAAGGACACAGAAGTTATTTTGTTCAAAGTGAAAGTGCACTTGCCTTTCAGTAGATTCACACTAGGCTTTCATGGCCTTTCCCACCATATAATTGCAATTCTCTTACTATCTGCTTTGCCTGAAATGCTTGCCTCATTTTGCATTCTTATCCAAGCTCCTTTGACGTTAACGGGTTTCAGTGGTTTTAAAGATTTCTGAAGATCTGAATGTGGGATTGGGGGGTGGGACATTGTTCTGTTGTGTTCTTTTTAACAGTGGAAACTTTAGGTTTAAGAAAAATGAGATTGGGTTTTTAAAAAAGTCTGCTAATAAAGCTAGTTGTGTGTTAAATCAACTGACAGGACACACATTTTCCCCCTTCCTGTGTGGATGGATATAATTATTTATACTGTTTTGCATTTTAAAAAGTTAAATCCAGTGGTCCAGCATGTAGATGAGGACTAAAGTTTTAAATGTTGCTGTCCAAGATTTTCCTGTCTCTGCAATGTTTACTTGAAGCAGGTGTTTACTTTTCCAACTAATCTGATACTCCTTCATTGAAGTTCGGCATGGTTACATTATGTATGTATACACCCCCCTATTCTTGTAGTGGTATTTAAGGGCCCTAGACAGGAGCGTAATTCACAGGCTCTTCTTCAAACCTCTCCTGGAGGACTCCTGTGATTTGAGGACCAGTCTCCCAGCATTGAGGGTGGAGTTTTGCTTTATGTAATATAATGTTCCTATGTTATTTCATTGTATTCAGAATTGTCACTGTGGCAAGGGCTGAACTGCTTTTCTCGCCTGGTTAACTCTGTGCATCGAATTACATACTGCAATCTGTGTTCTTTTTGTTTATTTTCCTATTATCCTGTCCTTCAACCCTATTTCTTTTCAACCAGCTGATTAATGTTCTATGGATTTTTAAATATGTTGTGGGGGGTCATTGGTTTGTATTCTCCTTTTATTTTTATTTTTTTTTTAACTGCCCTGGGATCTTCAGATTAAGGGCAATACACAAATTTATAATAATCGATAATTGGTAGAATTGTAGAGTTGGAAGGGACCCTGAGGGTCATCTAGTCCAAGACCCTTCAGTGCTCCTGCGTTGTATCTCAACATACAATTTGAAACTGGATAAGACCCTGCTTAGCTTTGCATATGTGTTAACGGTTTTATTACTGCACCACTAGGACTTCAGTTGCTTTTTAAAATAGCTTTGTAACTTGAAGTTATGTAGTATTGTCATGCCAACTACAGTTGATGGACATATTGTACTTCTTATTCTGAAACTCCCCTCCCCACCAAATGTGGAAAGCTTGATATAGGCACTGCCCAAAACCCAGCCAATAAGTATGGCAGTTTTTTCATTCTTCTTCTTGACTATGATATCTGTAATTAAAAATAATAATTCTTAGGGCTTTTCTAGTGCGGCCGATTCCTGCTTTCATCTTCCTTTGCAGCCCAGATTGAGTTCAAGTGCAGCTGAAAAGGAAGAAATGAAAATAATGCAAGTGCACTCCCCAATCTTTACTTTGAAGTTGGGTTACCTGACCTCTTAGTGGCATCAGGTGATTGACAGTTGAATCACCATACTAACCTGTCAGAATGGCCTGGGGTGAGTGGTGCAGGTCAGGATTCAGCCCACTGGATTAAACCTGTTCCCAACTCCTGATAAAGACCTTACTTTGACAATGACTCTCAATGTAGGTATGCTCATAATTTTGTATCGCGACATCAGTTGTGGCTTCTAAATGATATTTTGAGGCAAAAAAAAGTGCGAAGAAGTAAGGCTTTTAATGAGATTAAGTACATAGAAATGTCGTGTGCCTTTGCAGGGTACTTCCTTAGTAGTGGTTTTGTCAAAGGCTTACCCTGTGGTGGAGAGATGTGAGATAATTGAGTTTCTTTTCAACCCCACAGTGAGCTATATAGCCTGATAAATACTAGGATTAGCTCATTGGAAAATATGTTTTGTTAAAGGGAGAGAAAGCATTTGTAGCCATTACTATTATTGTATTACAATTTCAAACCTAGTCTAGCAGTAGCAGAATAGATGTTGCACGTAATATTTAGGTAACGTTCTTCCTTGCTCAGGGAGCAGTTAGAAGCTAAGAAAAGGCAGAACTGAAGTTAAAGATGTTGTGTGTGTCAGAGTGAAAGTGAATCAGAGATAAAGACAGAGAAATGCAGCTTGGGCCATGTAGAAAATATTTGCTGAAGGAGATCTGAGGAGGTTATTTTGAGGAGTGGAAAAGATCTCTGCTGCTTCAGTAGCATTGCACAGGTACACTCATCTTTTCTAAAATTGTACATGCCATTTGCATTCACTTTCACATGTTGATGGTGCAGGTTTGCGGACCTTTTGAAGACATTTATTGGCAGGCACCACTTCGAAATGATTGAACTGATAGCTGCTTGGTGAGAATGTCTGCTTTATACACAGCATTGACTGAAACATACTTGTGTAATAGCAAAAGGGACTTGTAGGAGAAATATTTTAATTCCAAAAATTATCCTTTAACGATAAAATGACTTTCCTCCCTGCTCTCAAGACAAAATCTATACAGAACCAAGTGCATGCAAGTCTTGTGCAATATTCTGCCCATCTCCACTGATTCGCTAAGTCCTCTCCCCCCCCCCCGCCACTTTGAAAGTATGAAATAGGTTTTGATCTTAAATGGGGTTAAATTAATCTTGTTGAGTGATTTTAAATTTTGCTTATTTCAAAGGTAACTTTGTGAGTGTCTCTTACAAATTTATCTTTTAATCATCTCTATGAAGAGGTGCAGCATAAGAACCTTTGTTCACTAAGAAGTATGCTATGTGTGTATAATTGTGTCTGCTGCAGTACAGTGGTACCTTGGGTTACATATTCTTCAGGTTACATACGCTTCAGGTTACAGACTCCGCTAACCCAGAAATAGTACCTCGGGTTAAGAACTTTGCTTCAGGTTGAGAACAGAAATTGCGCGGCGGCGGCAGGCCCCCATTAGCTAAAGTGGTACCTCAGGTTTAGAACAGTTTCAGGTTAAGAACAGACCTCCAGAATGAATTAAGTACTTAAACCCCCCCCCCCGAGGTACCACTGTATATGGTTTTGGACATGGAAAAATCAGTACCTGTACAGCTATAAGAACTGGAAATAATGGCTTCTTCAAGGCCTTATAAATTCTGGCTCCATTGAACTTGCAGTGATATTACTTTGGGGTTTGAGTACTTTATTAGTTCAGGCTTAATTTCTGTCTTTGAAGGGTCTTCTTAAGGTTATACGGGGTGAGGTGATAAATTTTGACCTAAGACATAATCTATTTAAGGAATCTTCAAGATAAAATGCTGAAGAGTTTGAATATTTAGGAGCAACGCGGAGCATGAAACCTAATGTTTCATCATGTCCATTTGTTGCTGTTGCTCTTCCTACCTGTCTGAGGGACATCAAACCATGGGCGTAGCTGGGGGCAGGGGGCATCTGTCCCGCCCCCACAATCAAGTAAATCAATAAAAATAACTAAGGTTCTTCCACCCCCAACATAAATCCTGGTTACACCCATGTGAGCATTGTGTCATTAAAATGTCCCTGTAATACAAGGGACCTCCAAATGTTGTTCTAATACAACTCCCATAATCCCCAACCATTGGCCATGCTGGCTGGGACTGATGGGAGTTGGAGTCCTACATTATGGAGGGTACCTGTGCTGTAATAGCTGCATAACGTTATGACTTTATGATGAAATTCTTTTAAGATCTTTCTGACTTCCAGAAGTCTTCACACGTAACCTTGAATCTGTGCCAGTGTAGTAGCATCACCTCACTGCTGGCATAACATGTTTCTGTTGATAAGGACTTCTTGGGCAACATGTTTATATACTCAGGCACATATACCTGACTCAGATTGTGATTTAAGGCACAGTCATACATTATTCATCTCTTTTAAAGTTCACAGAATCATTGAGGATGAAGCGGCTGACTTCAGTCTGTAGAAAAAAAGGGAATATCTCTAGTTTGCTTTCTTGGAACATGGTGTGAACGATGTATGTAGAATATTTTTGTTTGTTTATATGCAGTCCTGTTGTCAAAATTGCTTGGCATGTGCATTGGTAGAAAAAGTTTGAATTCAGGATGTATGTTTAGCAAAAGTGACTGGAATAGCTATTTTTGGGGGGTGGTGTAAACTTCATCCTGTTTGTTTCACAGGGGAGAAAATCCTACAGATAGAATGCTAGTATGTCAGGTAACAGGCCAGGCTGAACTCTTTTCATGCTTGTTTTTCTAATGTTTGCATTAGTTTGCTGCTTTGGTTTGCCAGTCCTTTGGTTGGAAGGGCTGAAATCTAGTTAAGTAAAAAACAATAGCATTTCCTCATAGATATATTGTTGCCAGGACCAGTGTATTTCTGCCACCAAATGCAGATGCATCTCAAATGGGAAAGCATTCCATAAATGGGGAGCCACTACTGAGAAGGTCCTGCTATGGGTAATTGCCAGCCAGACTGCACCAACACCATTCACAATGTTTGAATAGTTATAATAGCTACAGAAGTTGGTTTTTTAATTTTAAAAGTTAGTGTTTGAGTTTAAAGAATTTAAGACACTTCAGCAAAAACGAAAAGGTAAACCTTAATAGGAAACTGCTTTAGGAAGTGTAACAGACCTAGCATTCCTTGCTTTGTTGCCATAAAAGGGGATTGCTTCAGCAGAAAAATTTGTGTCATTGAGGCCATTTTCTTTTTTGCTGGTATCAAATGTGTATATACTGGGGGCTGTATGCTCACTGATTGTTACATGTAAATAACTGTATGAGTGTACAGCTCAAATACTTGGTTACCTAGGTACGCAGATTGTACACTTGTTGAATAATAATGTGTGAACACTTCTCATACCATTATGTTTCACAAATGAAGAGTTGAGCTGCGTACATATAGACATAGGCACAGACATTGGGTCACAAAAACACACTAAATGACCACTGAAGTCTGAATGTATGCTTTGTCTTTATATTGATTCTTGGTTTTTATACACTAGCTCGGAGCTTTCCAGACTTTTCATGTTGGTGACACACTTTTTAGACATGCATCATTTTGTCAACACAGTAATTCAGTTTTACTAGCAAAAGGGGAGTTAAACTAACCTCTTTCCAGCCCCTGGAGGAGCATGGGGAGCGCTCGTGCGACACACCTACACTTCATTCGACACACTCAGTTTGGAAAGCTCTGCACTAGCTTGTATAGTTTAGTTCCCCATCAGATAAAGTGAAATCCTAGCCACATTTTCTTACACCCATTTAAATCTGTCCACCCCCCCCCCCCCGTAAAGAGATCATTGTCGCACATAGCATTTCCCAGTCTCCTTCACACTGTGCATGCATTTTTTTAAAAGCATATAAAGTGTCTGAAAGTCATCTTATGGTTTCATATATCTTGGCTAGAAAGAACAGTGTAAATTAAAGCTTGCTTAATCCCACGAGATTTAGATAAGCAGGGCTTTCAGTATTTGAAAGGCTATGTGAAATGTAAATTAACATTGCATTTGTAGTGGTTAGCAACCAGCCCTGCTGCAGTTTGACAATATTTGTGTGACAATGCAAATCGTTACATGCAAATAATGGCTTAGAAAAAAAAATAAATGCTTAAAATGCTACAGTTGCAGTTTCTTGTAAATTACGCTTTCTTTAACGCTTGCCCTCCTCCTTACTGATTCCTAAAATGCTAGTTGCTAGGGTTTCTTTTAAAAGGCTGAAAGCTAGTATCCAGCAGCGTCTAAAGGAAAAGTGTTACAAAGGCTCTGATGCAAACAAGTCCCTTCATTTGCAAACTGTAACAATTTAGACGGCAGCCTATGGTTAGGCATGCTTTGTCCTAGTCTAATTTCTTGACAGTGCATAATAAGTGCTGAGTAATTTATAAGTCTTCTTGATGCCAGCACAGGAAGCCCTTAAGCCCGTACAAGAAGACCTCCCTACGTTAATACTGCAGATATCCTGGGATTGCTGCCAGTATTAACACAGACATCAGTAAAGATCCCTAGATATCCTGCTCTTGTGCCAGGCAGGCCTCTAGGGTGTGTGTGATTCTAATATCACACATTTTCTACTTTCATAAATGGCAGTATTATCCCAGGCAGCTACCACAGGACATTTTTTGCCCCCAGAGTTTCTGCTGCTCTTTAACCAGGGCTCCTTATCTGACCAGGAAGCTTGTGGCCTAAATTTCCCACTCTAGCCTTTTTTAATCAGAAGCCTTTTTTAATCACCAGGGACAGGTCTTGACAGCATAGAGGAAAAATATCACCACCTGCTAATAATATTTGCTCACACAAATAGAAGGAACAGCTAAATGGCTGGCTGAAAAGTTGGTATCTCCAACTGGCACTCCATATAGATCCAGGTTTTTTTAATTGCATCTTTATTTTTTAATGAGGAAAGGCATTAAAAATGGTATGCCTTGGCCTCCACTTGGACTCTGAGGTGTTAAGAGGATGAGCTGCTCATTCCGACTTCCTTCTGCTGCATAGACCCAGTAAGAGTCACAAAAGCCTTCTAACTAATTGGGCTGAGCCCTACTGAACTCAACAAGACTTGCTTCTGATTAGGCAGCAACAGCATTGACAACATTGCACTATAACAATTTTCAAGTGATGGAACCACACTTTTGTGGGCTGAAGATTCTATGAATATCAGCGAGAGATTAGCAACACCTGTGGAATTAATAGGTGACAATAGGTGTATTTCTCATTTGGGCTACCTAGGAAGCCCAGAGTTTTTGTTGCATTGGTTCTTGAATATCAAATAACTTTTGTGTGGCTCTTAGAATCATAGAGGTATGAATTATAGAGGTAGTGCAACAAGTTATACACTTTGGGGTGTGTGAGTGTTAGGTATTGGGTCCACACCAGCATTTTGGCAGCAGTTGCTGTTAGTAGCCCCAGTTACTGTGATGACTCATAAAGCTGTTGCTGACCTTCAGGTAGAGATAAAGCCTAGGCTTGTTTGGGTCATAGTGAAAACTGCATTAGCTGAACCTGTGGTGTGAGATGGGGACAAAAGGCAGCAGCAACCTGGGGCGTAGAACGGAATTTACTGTGCTGCACTTGAATAGAGGGAGCTAACCCTTGGCCAGTTTTATTTAAGCAGTTTCATTCTGCGGAAGAACAACAAAGTCTGTCTGTATTTAGGAAATCTCTTGTGGGGTATACTGCAGGCCACAGCCAGGGCTCGTGACAAAGCAAGCCCAGCAAAATCTGGCTTTGGGATCTCATTGCCATTGTCAGTTATAGTAAAGTAAGGCTGCAAATTGTTGCAACCGTATTTAACAAATATAATCAAGTGGATAAGAGTGAGTTGGCCTGGTACATTTGATATCTTCAAAAATAATTTGTATAAATAAACATAATGACATAATACATTCATGGGAAGCTTTAGGGAAGTATAAGTTTCTCTATTTCAAGCGTGTTTATTTGCAAAAATTTGAAGCGAAGGGTAGTTTACACTATAGCACTTGAGGGCCTTTTAAAATGTTTCTAACCAGGAACTCCGTATCTGTGTTGGCATTCACTTTGGGAGAGGGGAGGCTGGCCATAAGTTTTATATAGTGTTTGACACATTTCTAAGCAGAGCTGGAAATAAAACAAAGTGAAGCTTTTGCCACGGCATCTCAAGGACATTAGCAAAGTTGTATACAAGTCATATTTCAATCACCACTGCAGCCTGCTTCTAAGAGCATTTTATATTGCTCCCATTGGGTGGTATAGGTGGCATGCTGTTTCTCCAGGCATAGAGGATTGTTGGATAACTGTATTAGGCCTTAGGGGAAGCCTGGAAGTCGCCTTTAAAAGCTATGGATAATAATTATATTAAATGTGCTCTGTAATCCTGAGGATAGTAGCCCTATAAGGAAAGCTGAAATATATAAAGTAGTTTTAAGAAGTTGTTAAAGTTCTAGGGTTGCTTGTACACTCTTACCTCGGAGTTAAGATCCATTTGAGCTCAACAGGACTTACGTCTAAGCAGACATGTACTGTATAGGATCACACTGTAATTTAACTGTCATTCTTGTGCTTCCTAAGCAGTGGATAGCAAACTAGGACATTTGATCCTTTAGAAGTCTGTGAAAAGAGATGATGCTTTTCCACTTGACTGTAAAGCCATGGGATGCCTTGCATTTGTGAAATATGGAAAGTCACAGGGAGAGCTTTTGTACCCTTTGCACCACTTCTTCTCCCGATGCTTTACATTTTTAAAAAATAAAACAATAAAACATGGTCCTACCTGTTTTACTTCCTTTGAAGCACTCCTCAAAACTCACCTTTTCTATGAAGGTGGCAACACCTCCAACTCTTTGACCTACTGTTACCAAATCTATGTGATGCAACTGAAATAAATGTATATTTTGTCTGTTTCACCTCTTTTCCTTCCTCTGCTGTTTGACTGTGTAAAATTTTAGATTGCGATCCTGCCAGAGTATGAATCTGTCGTCTTGTACTTCTCAAACATCGCCAGTGTTAATGGCACTATAATAGGAAGTGTGATGCATCCCTCTGACATTGCAGAACACAGGTCAGATATATGGAAGTCTAAATGTTTCCTAATGTAAAAATGCTGCCAAGAGGGAACCTATCATGTCAGTAAGAGAGTTACTTTCTGTGATGAAACAAGCTGTGTAACATACGATTAAGTGCAATATTTAAGAACAATGTTATATATGCACACATCAACTGTTTGAAGATGTCCCGTGTTGTTAAATCGCTGAACTTCACTAGATCTGTGCCAGTCATTGGAGACCCTTTGGGAATCCTATGATGTTTCTTACAGAAAGTACACTTAAAGAAATATGCTTAATTGCAACCCCCAAATTCCTCCACAGTTGAAGGTTTAATTGAGGCTTTTTTGTTCTTGTTTTATGACAGCATCCATCATATCTCCCCTCCAGATGATTTGGAGAACTACGTCCACCAGCCTCAGTCAACACAGCACCAGGCTGGCAAAGGCTGTGCAGTATTAATGAATAGCAAACTTGCTTCTCTGAGTGTTACTCCTTATGTAGACAAAATGGTACCACAAATGAACAAGATGGGGCAGCACCAGCATTCTTGGTGTGGTGGTGGTGTGAGTTACACAAGTACAAACATTTTAAGGTAGAAGCACTTAAGCAGAAATTCCCCTCTCCCCAATGACCCATTGAGGACTGAGCATGCTCTGGGTGTGTGTGTGGGTGTTTGTGTGTGTGTGTGTGGGTGGGTGTGTGTGTGTGTGTGTGAGAGAGAGAGAGAGAGAGAGAGAGAGAGAGAGAGAGAGAGAGAAATGCAGTATCCTGTAATTACGATTGACTGGAAGACTGAACAGGAGTATTCCACACTGCAACATTTTGTTGTAGCTCACCCTTGTGAGATTTGATAATTCACAATAAGCACTGTCAGTCTTGTTCCTGTTTAGGCAGTTCTGTAAATACTGGAAAGGATCCATATAGGGTTGGTTATAGAGCTCTTGCTCCTTCCCTCCTATCACCTTTTAATGCCCAACCATTATATTTAATGGGAGAAATATTTGGGTCTCACTAGAATAGGGTATGAAGTGGTCCTGCTCCCCTCTAGGTCCGTAGTATGCACCTTCCATGCATTCTTTGTGAGAGTAGCCTGTGGGACATCATAAATCTTTATGTGAAGCTTATAAGAACCTCCTATTCTGAGTACTGCTTAGGCACTGGGTGACTAGCTGAGAGCTTGGTGGGAAGGAACTTTAGACACCCAGTGTGGGTTCATTTGGCTTATGAAGCTCTGTGAATTGCCCATTCACACCAGGGTGCACTGTAAATTTGGTTAATAATAAGCTGTTTGTGGTTGATAGTGACAACTTCCATGAGTTACCTGACACACTGAGAGGAGTGAAGATGGTTTCTCACTTTGTGCTAGGTTTTGGACTGGGCAGATGCATTGAGAGAGACATACTTTGCTGTTCTTTTTATTTCTTTTCTTAAAAACAACATTTTATTGATTTTTCAAAATAACATGAAATAGCAACCCCCCCTGCCAACCAGCACTACCATCTTGCCACCCCTTTTCGAAGTACAAGTTCTAGCCTGGCCAGGGAAGTTGGAGAGAAGCAGGGTTGTTCTCACATGCCCAGCACAGAGAAACTCTGTGTTACCAGCACTGAATGGAGAACTTGGAGGAAAGGACCTTTGTACCAGGAAGGAGTGGTCCCCATCACAGGCAGATTTCTGTCCCACCACAGTTGCACCCAAGAAATTTGCATGTGAATAGTTTTCATGAAACAAAGCTGTTGGTGGCCTACTAGATGAGAATATTGTAAAAGTGGAACATTTGCCAAATAATATTTTCCATGGGTTTTTCCTAGCTATACCTTCAAAATACGGTTTGCATACATTGCATACTTTGTAAATCTTTGTCGGCAAGGCAGCTGATAATTTGCTTGACCTACTTTGATTTGTTTGCTCCAGTGCTCCAGTGTATCTGATTATTCTATCAAACTAGATTAGCTCTAGGATTCCATGCAACTTGGGAAACGTGAGGGGAGGGGGAAGGGAGGACTAGCATGAACCTCATCTGAAATTTTAATCCATTTTTGCACAATAAAGTCAGTAGCTTGCAACTTGTCCATATTTCCCATGTTAAAATTAACATAATGTTACAGATTTTTGAAGAATTAGCAGGTTAGAATTAATGAAGGTTTGATTAAACTGCACAAAACATGGAAATTCCTGGGTTTAGCCTATGATAACCAACCAGACCAGCCTCTTTCGGCTTTGGAGATCGTCTCCTTGTGATCCATTAGGACTCTCCAGGGTGCTCCCCATTTCCGGGTTCCTAATGTGTGTGATTCTGCACAAGTGGAGAGTTGCCTGTACTTTTAACAAGGCTTCACCTGTGGTATATGCTGACAAAATAATTGTAGAGTTTGGTATTGAACATGAGAGCTTCAATATATTGCAATATATTTCCCACTTTAAACAATGTAGTAGTGTTCATTGATTTGGGTAAGGCAAAAGTCAAAGACAAACAGTTGATTAAACATTAATCGCATTGGCAATACAATTCTCAAGTCATTTTTTGGGAGATTTGTTCAAATAGTTTATTTTGTTGAAATAGTTGAAAATTCTATGTTCTCTGAGAGGTGGTCTCTCCCCCCCCCCGAACATAGTCTTATATTGTCTAGTCCAGCATACAGAGAGTGCCAAAGAAATGAGAGTCAAGGGAAGGAATTTTCTAACAAGGCCTTTTTCATCTGGTTTGTGTGAGAAACTTTGGTATAGACAGTGGGACATTAAGCTCTAGCAGTGAAGTGTTATGCTGGAAGATTGCTTGAAGCCTCTGAAATGTCCTCTTGAAAAACAAATTAAGCACTGTAATGAAATAAGCAATTATAATACTTGTAAGAGTGAGAGAAAATACTTGGGTGGGAAGCTTGTGAATAAGATTTGTTAGTAGCAAATTGAGTCATCCCTTTGTGAATAATTTTGAGTTGAATCTGATTACCGTAGGGCAGGAAAACATGTTAGAATACCACCACATTTGTTTTCTTGAAATAATTGGTGCTCATCATCCCACATTGCTTGTGCTGCCCTCTCTAAATAAAGTGTTAACTTTTTGCAATGTTCCATTGAATTTTGTTGTTTCTTGTTTTGGATAAAACCCCAGAGGAAATTCTTCATAGTCTGAAGAATTGTACCAGCATGATGTTTTATGAAGGACAGGAATCTTTGCAACTTAAGCTGTATTTGCCGTACAGTTGAACTGTAGCTGAGTGCCTGTAACTTGTCTGCCTGTAAAAGATTAGTGTCGCTACAGAGTGGATGCAGATGGATGTGGTTACAACCTGATGCTCCACTTGTTTAAGTGAGTAAGAACAGCTTCATTTTACTTTGGTTTGCTCGGTGTTTCGTGCTCCTAGTGTTTTGAAACAAAACTCATTCAGATGGATAGCTTTTACAATCGTGAGTTTGTTAGCGTGTGTCCCTAATTTTCTTCCAGTAGGGAAAATGCAGCACACCAGCAATAACAATCGCAAAGTGGTCTTTCTCTTTGAAGCATGATGTGCTTTGTAAAATAAGTTGTATTGCAACTTGACGCTCATCCTTTTCATGCATTTTCTCATGAGCCATCTTCCTCTCCTGCCTCTCTCCTCTCATCTTTCTGTCACAGTTTGCTTGGGGATGTGAAGGAGGAAGGCTGTTTAAAAATGCAAAGAGCTATTTCAAAGGTGGTGCTGTTGGACTAGCTAATATGCTCTGCACTCTGGTGCTTTTTCAGCTCATACCTGATTTGCTTGCAGGTCCGTCTTCTGACGTTTCTTTGGAAAAACGTCCATAGGTCAAGGTGATTATTGTCATCGATTTGATTGGGATTTCCAATTTGACCTCTCAAGCAGAATATTGATGAAAGTACCTTGGCTTGTATGCAGCAAAGAGCTCAAATTTTAATAAACAAATTGGATTACTGTGGTGCTGCACAGTTGCCAAGGCATGGTGGTTGTCGGGAAGTCTAAAACAGAAGCACGGAAGTAAATGGTTAGATGGTTAAGAGCAATGCAGATCTCTATTGAATGTACCTCAAAGGCAGGGTGAAAGAATCTGTTTTTAATCTTTACTACCGTACTTAAGTAATCCCTAAATCTGTCCAGCCCTGTTTTAATACGCAAACTTCTTTGGAAAAAGAAATCCATACAGAAATCAGCTGAAGAAACCTGCTGAAGTTTCTGAACCATCTTCAGAGGCAGCCTCATGTTGTTACCTTGCCTATAGGTTACCAAAGCATAAACAACAGAAATTAGACTATCCCTGTCCAGATAGGGTTGCAGCCAGGTATTGATGGAAAGCACTCCGTGCCACCAAGGCCACCTGAACCTCAAGCAACAGCAGTGGATCCACTCACAGTACACATCCAAGTCGTGTACCCACTCTTTTCAGTACCTGGAAAAAAAACTAACCTGCAAAGTTAGTTCTGTTAAGATGCCCTACAAACAAGAAAAATACACCTGGCTTGGAAAAAAACAAAGAAGTGCTTACTTTACTTGTGTGTTGAGTGATGCACTCATTGGCAAAAACAGTAACCATACTTTTGAGGTTGCACTGAGCATTTGTGGGATGGGGCTCAACAGGGCAACTCTGTACATAAGAAAGACCCATTCAGTTTCATGGGAGTTGCTCCTAGGTAATTTGGTATAGGGTTGCAGCCTGTGTTGGTTAAAACAGTAGACTGCCAGCAAAGGAGCACGTGGATGAGGAGGTGAATCTTGTGGGGCTGTGTTCTTTCATTTTCACTGGGCTAGATGTGGTGTGTGGTAGCACAATTAGATTCATTTCTTAGTTTCTCTCCTTCCCTATTCTGTTTTCTGAAGTAAGCTTGAAACATTGAAAAGAAATCAAATCTTAATTCTTAGGAAAAATTGTGTAATGGGGGTGGGACCTAATCTGTGGATTTTGAACAAGAAGAAAAGCTTAGTGGGAGAGTGAAGAGCCTGAGAAATATTACTGGAACATGGATTCAAGTTATTTAAAATATTTTGTAAAAAGGTTTTTAATTTGGATAGGCTTCTAGTGGGTACTGAACTTTCTTCTGTTTCAAATTGAGAAAAAGGATGTGACTATTGAATACTCAGTCCCAACCAGGAACACAGTACTACTTGCAGATGTCTTCCTTGTGCTGTGCATGGTTTCTTTCTTCCCTTACTGCAGTACTGTACTAATGCTTCCAGATAACCTCATTGTTATCTTTATAAAACCAGGCTCCCATGCTAGTGCTTCTGCTAAGTAATTTAATCATTTTTCTCCCTGTAAACATGATCCGTTTTATATCGAGTTTGCTGAATTTGCACGCAAATTCAGCAGAGTCTGTGTGAGCCTAATGGTTTTTTTGGAACTGTGTATAGATTTCTCACATGGCTGAAGAGGAGTTGGAAGGTGCTTAATACTGGAGATTTGAGGAGGATAAGGCACACAGACATTTTGCCTTCCTCCTGTTGTGTAGATAGCTTACTGAAGAAATGCCCTTGGGCAGAACACCAAAACAGGTGGGAGGGAATCTGTTTTTTATTCAGATTTTTCCTGTCTTAATGCCTCTTTTGGCTGATTTTTAAAAAATAAATAGGTTTTTTTTAGATGAATAGTTCTTGGGAGCTGGAAAAATCTGTATTACTTGATTTCTGACCCTTGCTTTCCTTGGGAAAAACTGGTTGGAAGCTAAGCATCTACTCAGGTGTTTGCCAGAAAGCAAATGTAGCATTTGTTTTCCTATTCTTCTGCACTACTGTGGTGTACCAGACTATTTGAGAGTGCCATGATAGAAGCTCCGCAGATCAGTCATCCTGTCACAACTTATTCCAGCTGTTTCCCCCACTGACTTGAAACAAATCTACCCATACGTTCTCCTAGTCAGATTACCCTAACCTGGTGGCTTCATATGTTTTGAACTACAGATCCATCTATACGTCCTTCTAGACTTACAGCAGCCCACTGCGACGTGGTGCCCTATAGATGTTTTGAACTACAACCCCTGTTCTGTTCAGGCCAATTGGGCAGGGAATGTTTACCTCTCTATCAAGATACAAGACAGGCATAGGCAAACTCGGCCCTCCAGATGTTTTGGGACTGCACTTCCCATCATCCCTGACCACTGGTCCTGTTGGCTAGGGATCATCGGAGTTGTGGGCCAAAAACATCTGGAGGACCAAGTTTGCCTATGCCTGATACAAGGTTTTGCACAAGATTGCTGGATGGAGTGGGTAGGAGAACCACAGAGCATGTCTGATTTCGGCATGTGGTGCTGAATACTTCACCAACTCACAGCTTCTGGAAAATTTTGCCATTCTTGAGATATCCTGAAATTTGTTTGGAATTGTAATTGACCACACTTGGCTTTGAAGAACAGGAATGGCGCTTGGTGATGCTGCAGCCAGAAAAATTGACCAGGAACGCTTATATGGAACATGTGACCCATATGTCACAGCAGCTTCAGCAGATGTGGGTCTGTTTCATACACAAGTCAGAGTGCTTATTATGATCAAAAAGCCCTACATGATGGGGCCAGGTTGCCTGAAAGACATCACTTTCCTGTATGAAGTTGTGTGGACTTTAAGAAGTTAATAGCAAGGGTTTTGTTTGTTTGTTTTAATACCCTTATGCCTTTTTACTTATACAGTCAATGACTGTTTTGTGTGTGGGTTGCATTCCTGAGCCCCATGCACATCGGCAGAGTGCATGTAAGGCTCCTCTGCCCTGCTCCCCTTTCTGGCCCCTTTTGCGTTGCTGTGATGTTCATGTGCACAGTTGCATGTGCATTGAACGGACCTAAAATGGTCACTGCCTGTATTTTATTCTTTTGAATTTGTATTACTGGTGGCTGCCTAAGGCATCATTTAGCACACAGACAGGATACAAATTTAGCAGCCAACCGATTGAAAAGAAAAAGTTGCTGTCATTCTTCAACTAGAAATAGGTTACATAATAAAATGTAGAATAGGTCATCTAAACTAAAGGATTAAATTTTTGGCAAGGAACTTGGTAATATCTTCCTGCCTTTCATAAATAGTAAGGATTCTTTTTCTCCATTTTCTCGAGGTTGTCTTTGTTACGCAATGAAAACGAAAAGTCTTTTGCTGCTGTGAACCCATAAAATTGCGACAGTGGCCTAGGTCAGCAACTGTTTGTTTCAGTTGCCATGTATACTCTGCTAAGCTTGATACATTGAAACTTTCATTAAACTACCTCACAGATGAGCAGACAGAACAAATATTTGGAGTATGTGACACTGACCTTACTGTTTGTTAACAGTTTTGCTTGCGTGTGAAATAGAGGTAATCCGATGTATCAAGTTTTATGAACGCATAGATAAGTACAAAGCCAATATTTGTTTGAGCACCATGTACAAAATTCATGCCCCTAATTCATGCCTAATCCAGGGCGAGGCTTTCTGGCATTGCAAAGCTTTTTTTTTTTTTTTAAGGTATAGTTCATTCGATCTCCTTTGGAGAAAGTGCAGGAAAGTGCTGGCAAAGGTATCAAATACTTACGTAGTTGACCATACACAACTGATCAGTATTGAGAGGTCAGGCCAGTAAGGCTGGTTGCTGCTCTTGCCCTGTGCGAAAAACCTGGTTCTCTTTGTCTCTTAGTATCCCAGGTGGGGAGAGTGGCTTTCCTCTTCAAGTCCCACCCCCAACTTCAGGATTCTTGCTTACTAAAAATCATTGCTATTGCTTCCCAGAACTAAGCTCTGCTTTCACACAGGAAGGGAGGTGGAAGTTAGATGGAAATGGAGCATGTGCACCTTTGGTACACATTTGGAAGCCAGATGGCAGGTGAGAACTGCAACAGCCATTCAAGGGCCAAGGAGTTGGGGAGCTTTGACACATAGCAAGTTGTACAACTTGCTGTTGGTCCCTTCACTACAATCACCAAGCAACATCATGGGAAAGTTCATGCGTCAAACGTAAAGCCACTTTAGGTTTCTCTAAAGGGGGTATAGGATGCTGATAATTTGCAGAAGAAGCTCATAATTAGTAGCAATATATGATTCAAATGGAGGGGCATTCCCACATGCACATGCAAAAACAGGTGAGGCAGAACAACACTGTTCATATAAAGTGCACTGTAAGCTATAGAACTGCTGTGTTTATGTCCTGTGTTTGCAATGTGTTGAGTGTAGGCTGCACAGAGCTAAGGCAGTTTCTATCTCTAAATCACAGCAGCTGGCCTGAATTGTAGGTCAGGATGGGCCACGTGTAGTTGCAGTAATGACTGCCCAGAATGCCGTGATTCTGCAAAGTTCAGCTCTACTTCTAGTTTAACAGGCATTCGTCCCTCACTACTTCCTATGCTTATTTTTCTCTAGCCACATTTTAAAATGCCATCAATGTTCTAAGCAATGTCCTTATGACCTGCATCTCCAAAGTTTAAATTGATTCCTTAAACAGTATAGTTTAAGGAATCAATTTAAACTTTGGAGATGCAGGTCATATTGGCTGCATTGTATACAAAAATACTGTGTTCAAACTTGCTTGTGTGTATAGAAAACTAAGGCAACGTGGAGTAGCTGGAAATGAACCCAAAGTGTACCTCTGAAAACAAGAGAGAGAGGTCAGGGTGCAGGCGTCAGGCAATAATGGAGCATTCTGTTGCCTTGCTCAGTGTTCCCACCAGCTTTCACTCCTCTATCTCAGTCCCCAGTATCCCACTGTGGCCTGCCTCATCTTTTCTGTCATTGTTGAAAATTACTGCAAGATTTGAGATGGGTCTGTACTTGAAACATAGAATGTTCTGCATGTACCAATTTCAATTCCTCTGTTTCAGTCTTTAAAAAAAATAAATCACATTGTATTTTCTTGTTTTTGTTCTCCCTTTGAAATCTTGGATAGAAGTCAAGCTGGCCTTTGAGGATAGATTTTTTAATGCTTTGTTTTTAATATTTTACCTGGTTACCTTGGAAGCTTTGCTCAAGGCAAGATATAAATGTTTTAAATAACAATCTGTGTCCTCAACATGTGTACCAACTTTAATTCCAATACCCTACCGTGTTATTACATTCCCAACAAACAGAATGCCAAATGAGCAAATTAAACTACAGGCCTCACCTGAGATGACTGGATGGACTCAGAGTTGTTCTGTTGACTTTGTAAGATGCTTATATATGCTTTCAATTCTCGCATCCAATTATATGCTTCATGAAGTTGCAAGAGGCTTCCCTTCCGATCAGTCATTAGGAGATTATTGATCACAGCTGTTTTGGACCCACAATGGGCGACCTTGAAAACCAATATTTTAAAAGGCTGCATTACTTTACCAAAATCTAGGTATGGAATCTTTTTACCATTTTCATTTCTGTAATAAGTAAATTCTCATGGAAATTTTGCTCTGAATCTGCTTTTGCTAATTTCCTAATCTGTTTTTGGGTGTTCGTGTCAGCCTGTACAAAAAAATTCACATACAAAATTGGGAACTAAAATCCTTGATTTATACCTTGAGAATCAAGACAGAGAAGAGTGAAGCCCGAGGCCTTGTTTGGATACAGTGATAAACAATTTATTGCTATGCCCCTTCCCCTCTTACCCTGCAACAGACCTATAAAGAGAAGATTGCTAGCTTTTGCTTCCATTCTGTCACCACAGTTTTTTGTGTTGCACCTAAACCCTAAACTGTGGTTAATCTTAATCATGGTGAGTTGAAACAAGCCACCTCAATAAACTATGGTTTGAGCTTGACTTATTTCAACTTAGTTAACTGCTGTTTGTCTGGTATTTGAACATAATGCTTAAGTAGACTAGCAATTAGTTTAAAGTGGAGCTGAAAGTTCATGAACTCCTGGCTGCACAGCCAAAGGGATGGAGGGAGGAGCTGTTGGGCCCTGTCTCAGCTGGTAGAAAATGTGGTGGCAGCAAATTCTCCCCCCCCTCCAGTTTCTTTCCAGGGTGGTTGGTTTTACTGGTGTCTGGGCTTGCAAGGCAGGAATTGGGGGCTGGAAACAGCAGGCAGATATTTGATGACACTCCATTGCTTCATATGCTCCTTGATAATGTTGATAAAATTGTGTGCTTCAATAACCTGTGCTCAGACCAAGAGCCTGCTACTGCTTTCTGTAACTTTCTGTTCTCCTTTTACTTTTTATAGCTAATCTCACACTTTCCTCAGCCGATTGTAAGCATTTACAATGAGCCAGATCAGCATTTGAGATGCAACTAATACATTGTACTCCTAGGAGAGCTACTTAAGCTTATATATCATATGCCCTCGTGGTGTTCTACCATCTCTAGCATGGTGGCATTACGAAAACTTCTCACCTCTCACAGTCATAAATTTCCAGAGCTCCAGATTTTTCCCTTCATTTCAGCAGGTGTTTGGTTCATTTAAACAACGCAGGCTGCAGCTTGTCTTCTGCCTTGGAAGACACTGCCAGGTCTTTGAAACTGACAGCTCTTGATGGACTATATGGGATTGGCAGAAATGACCGGCAGAATCCGAGACCAGGGAGAAGAGTCGGTGGAAGAAGATTGGAAGAAATTTAAAGATTATTTACAGAAATATTGTAAAATTAATGAATGTTAGAATGATGTTGGATTGAAATTAAGTGGTTTCCAGCTGTAATGCTTTAAGAGAACATGAAAAAAGGATTATAAATAGGTAATAATATAATGGTAAGGATTTGCTGAACCAACAATTTGTGGTGGGATACAAAAAAGGGAGGTATGAGGAGGTCCGGGAAACAAGTTAAAGGAAAATAAGCAATGGAAAATTTATGTTTTTAATTATTCTTATTTTGTATTTTTGTTATTTATCTGTTTTCTTTTCTTTTTTACTTTATTGTAATACCTTAAAAAATCTTCTTTTTTAAAAAATTAAAAACGCTGTTCTGAGGACAAGCGAAAACAACCTTTTTTTTTTTTTACGCACATTCAGTATGTGCACGATTTCGAACACAGGCATTGCCACGAACCTGGAAGTGACTAAAAAAAGGGCAAAAACAGCATCTAGCAATCCCATGAGCCTTTGCACTGACCTTTGAGGCTGGAGCTGCCTGTGGGGTCTTGTCCTGTTTCGGGGATTCTCCCACTGGAAGCTTTTTTGGGGGGAGCTGGGACACATCTGGACAGAGCCAGTTACTCTCAAGTATAAGTGAAGACCAGTGGTTTACTTAAGATGTATATACAGTGGTACCTTGGTTTACATATGTCTTGGTTTGCATACATTTTGGATTACAGTGGTACCTCGGGTTACATACGCTTCAGGTTACATAAGCTTCAGGTTACACACTCCGCTAACCTAGAAATAGTGCTTCAGGTTAAGAACTTTGCCTCAGGATAAGAACAGAAATCGGGCTCCGGCAGCGCAGCAGCAGCAGGAGGCCCCATTAGCTAAAGTGGTGTTTCAGGTTAAGAACAGTTTCAGGTTAAGTACTTAACCCGAGGTACCACTGTACAAACATGTCGAACCTGGAAGTGTGTGTCCCAGTTTGCAACCTTTTTTTGGATTACAACCCATTTTTTTGGGATTACGAACAGATTTTTTTTGGAGGCCCTATTGGTGAAAGCACGCCTTGGGTTACACCCTGTTTTGGTTTACAAATGGGCCTCCGGAATGGATTATGGTTGTAAACCAAGGTACCCACTTTCTATAGAAACAGCTGCAATAATGTCTCAGGAATTTATTGCCACAAATAGTAAAACTGACAGTGGGGCTTTCTTGTATTTAAAGGCAGGAAATCTCCACCTCTGCACTGTGATTAGTGCTGCCTAATGTGCTGATAAATGATATGTATAGAGCAAGAGCTCTACCAACTACTAGAAGATTTGCTGGCTGGTGCATCTTCAATCCAAATTTTACATCTGTGGATACAGTGGAGTTGATGTTCCAGTGTTGGTACATTTTTTTTCCCACATATAGAAGGCCGTAGCCATCCAATGTAGGAACGTTTTTGCCTTCTAACAAATTATTATTGTGCCTAAGAAGAGATATATTCACTAGATGAATTACAGAAACTGTAAACGGCTCCTTGCCCCAGAGACTGTCTATCTAAATGCTTTATAGTAATGACTTTGTAATGATGAATTCTCAACTCTGTATATTGCTTCAAGGCTTTTTATATCTGTTTTGTTTTGTAATATTTCAAAGAAGCATGGGATTCTCTGCTTCTGATGTTGTGGAATTCGATGCGATTCTTTTGTATGATTTAAAAAAAATACTTAGTTTCTCTTTTTAAAAGTTTATAAATAGTTTTGAATTGATTACATCAGTTAGGTGTCTTCTGTTCTCCACCTTAACGGCTTGTGGCAAGGGGACAAGGTTGCTAACTACATTCTTGATTGAATCAGTAGGAAAGCTGGGAAATACATTTTCTTATGAAGGCCTCCAGGAGGCTGTCTGTCTAGAAGCTCTGTCTAAGGCAGGCATAGGCAAACTTGGTCCTCTAGATGTTTTGGGACTAAAACTCCCATCACCCCTGACCACTGGTCCTATCAGCTAGGGATGATGGGAGTTGTAGTCCCAAAACATCTGAAGTGGTGAGTTTGGGGGTGCCTGGTCTAAGGGATGAGGGGCTCCCAACTTGACTCCCGTCTTTTGCTAAAATGATCTTAAACAACATTTTTCCTTTGAACTCTCTGCCCCTAATTTACATGTGCTCTTTAGAAGAGGGTGGCAGGTTTTCTTTTACTGGGAGTGGCAGCCCTGAAGTGGCAGTCAGGCTAACTACTAGGCCTTGAATGTGCAAAAAAGCTACTTTTTACTAGTGCCTCTTTCTTCCTTCATCGGAGCTCTGACACAGTAGGATCCTCTCTTAATTTAAGGTGCTGATTTTGACTTTTAAAAACTTCAGATGGTCTGTGTCTGTGCTACTTGTAGATTTGCCAAGCTCTAAGATCAGCTTCAGAGGTGCGATGCAATAGGTCAGTGCATCTGGATTTTGACCAGAAAGTTGGTGGTTCGAGCCAACCCAGAGATGACTGTGGGCAGGATTCCCGCTTTGCAGGGGGTTGGACTAGATCAGGGGTCAGCAACCATTTTCAGCCGTGGGCCGGTCCACCGTCCCTCAGACCATGTGGGGGGCCGGACTGTATTTTGAAAAAAATAATAATGAACGAATTCCTATGCCCCACAAATAACCCAGAGATGCATTTTAAATAAAAGGACACATTCTACTCATGTAAAAACATGCTGATTGAGAAGGCAACTGGGCCGGATCTGGCACCCTGGACTAGATGACTAGATGACCCTGAGGTCCCTTCCAACTTTACAATTCTGTGATTCTATTTTACCAACCATTAAGGAAGAACCATCAGATTGGTAGTCATCAGGGGCTTTTCAATAGTGGCCCTACATATTTGGACTTAGGTGGTACATACAGCAGTTCTTAAAAACATTTAAAATTATTCATAACTTTTTACTGGTGAAATTATTTGGCTTATTTGCTAATACTTCTGTTAATTTACTAGTTCTGTGTTTAATTACTGTTCGCTATCTTATTTATGTGCTTTAAATGATAATGGTATTACTTATTTTTATAATGGTATATTCTCTTGTTGTAACCCACCCTGGGACATTATGGTGGAAGGTGGGTAAGAAATCTTATAAATATTAATTGCCGTAAGCAGACTTTTTAAGAGAGTCACCCTAAAATGCAATATATTGTTTTCTGAAATACTTATTTATTGTCATACGTAATTTAATCTTAGACTTAAAAAAAGAATGTTTTCTTGATCAGAAACCTAAGATAATCGTATACTTCCTTAGATTTGATGTTGAGGAAATGGAATACAGTGGTACCTTGGGTTACATATGCTTCAGGTTACATACGCTTCAGGTTACAGACTCCGCTAACCCAGAAATAGTACCTTGGGTTAAGAATTTTGCTTCAAGATGAGAACAGAAATTGTGTGGTGGCGGTGCAGCGGCAGCGGGAGGCCCCATTAGCTAAAGTGGTGCTTCAGGTTAAGAACAGTTTCAGGTTAAGAACGGACCTCCAGAACGAATTAAGTACATAACCAGAGGTACTACTGTAGTCAGTAGATTTAGCTTTTCTGATTAATACAGTGTGCCACATTTCTACTCTTCTAAGCTTTTAAAAGTGCTAAGTGGCCTTGATTGGAAGGATAAATGAATGTTGTATGTCTCTGGCTTTGTAAAACTGAAAATGAAAATAACCAACTATCTGCTACCATATCAGGAGATCCTTTGACATAATCTGTAAAGGAGCAGGTTATTCTTTCACGCAGAAGGATAAGCCTGGAATGGCTTATGATGAAGAGAAACTTGGAATCGATGCTTAGTAGTACACTGACAGGATAAGAGCAAAAACTCAAGTGGAGTTTCATTTCTATTCCTGGCAGAAAAAAGTGCTAAATGATGATATGAATCTAATCTAAATCTGGGTTACTGAGAAACCGCAGTCTAGACACTTTGACAGTGCTATATACTGGGCAAAGCATATGTTTAGAACAACGTGTTTTAGTATACTTTGACAGTTTCAAGGAGGAAAATATTGATCTTCAATATTTTTGACACCCACAGCTTATTTTTATGGTGTTGAAGCTACGTATTATTTTTTTTATTATCTGACTCATGGAAAGGCAGATGTAGGATTAGTGCAAGAGTATAGTAGCCTCTCTTTGTTTTCATTCTTGTTAGCTCTAAGTATTTGTGCCTAATGCTCTGCTCCTGGTACAAATAATAACTTTATTGCCAGTGCTGTGAGCAAACCGTTGCCTTCAATAATTTGCTATTTTCAAAATGGTATACTTTGTTTGACCAAGAGCCCATTATGATAAGTAGTCAACTTGGCATCTCCTTTGTGGGAATACTAGGTAGTAATTTAAAAGCGTATGGCTTTTACTCATAACTACCTATCTGAGTACCCAGTATCATGCATCCAGATATAATTATCTGTGCCTAAAGGCTGCTAACAGATCTACCTGTAGTATGTTGTTAAGTGTATTACCAACTTGCTTCTCTTAAAACCTCCCGTGCTTTTTAACATTTTGTGTGACAAACAGAAATTAATCCCCTTTTCTCCCCCTTTCCAAACCAAACTCAGCTCTTCTCGCAGACTTTGCAACATAAGTTTCCACTTTGTTCCAATACAACACAACTAAGAAACACTATTTCCCTACACTATTGAGTAATATGCAGCTTCAGAAGCAACAAGTATAAATTGCTTTTGTTTACTCAACAGCTTCAAAATGGCTTGTCTAACAAAGAATTAATTGCAGCTATATGTTTCTCATGAATGCGAGTTTGAATATGTAAACTCTTGTCTATTGAAGGGTGAACGTTTAATCACTTGCTACAAAACACGGCAATATTTTGGGAAATAACTGAAACCACTGAACTGTATATTGCCGGCCAGCAGAATTCCTGACTTTGATATATTTTTCTGAGGTATTAACTGAATGAGAGAGTTGGTTTGTTGTGTAGTAATTACAGAAAAGAGATAAAATTATGAATGTTCCACATCTTCTGCATTGCAGTTGTCTGACAGTTGGCCTGTATCAGCAATTCTTCTTGTACCTTTTGAAGCCTTCTAAAGGGATTCTTTTTCTACACTGCCATATTTCATTCTCTCCTCCCTTCCCTAAGTGATTAAGTGTCAGAGAGTAGTCTTTGATATGCCTCTTAAAATGAAAAATAATAGGTGAGCGGGGAAAACGGGCATGTTCCCCTGCCTTTGGACTCGAAGATGAGGAGAGCCTGCAAAAGCTGATCTGATGAGGCTTCTGCAAGGCTGATGAGGGAGGTTGTGCCAAAGTAGGGCTGGAGTGGAGGTGCAACCCTATGATGCAATTTCCTCCCAGCATGGAATTGCCTCTATTACCAGCATTCCCAGAGGCAAACTTTATAGGGTTCACACTCAAAGAGTTATGGTGAACTGTGTGCTCGAAGTTTCCCAGAGGAAAAGTGAAGATTTACTGCTCAGTTTCTTTCTGCGACATTTTAAAACTTGGCGCTCAGGTTTTATTTCAGTTTTGCCTGCTCATCTTGAAAACACCTCACATGTTGGGAAGAAAAAGGGCAGGGTGCATGTCTTCTGAGGGCTTTTCTGCAAGATGGCTCTTACAAAGTGTAGCCCAGAGCAGCTAATACCGTAATTGGCGGCGATGGGGAGCTTAAAAAGATGCTTTGACATTATTTGTTTTTTATTATTTAGCAAAATTTTAGATACTACCTGATTATGAAAACAAACTCTAAGCGGTTTATAAAATAGAACGTTAAAAATTGTTCATGGAACAGGGTTTTAAAATATTGAATATATGATTAAAGTCAACAGTAGTTTTTTTAACTAAAATATCAAAACACTTCAGCACCTATGTGTCAGGATAGGTTTGTGAAATAAAAATGTTTTAATCAGGCAGCAAAAAGAGTGCCGTGAAGGTGACTTCCTAATGTCAATTGGTTGGGAAATGCTTCGGCATATAAAAAATGGTTTTCTTACAAGTGCAGAATGAGTACTGTGTGACACCTGAACAGTACCAGTCCCACAGATTGAAGTGCTTGTGGCGATCCCACAACTAAACTGGTCCCAAGCTTTAAATGGCTTGATATATTAATAGCAACAACTTGAACTTGGCTCAGTAGCAAATAGGCAACCAGTGGACATCTCTGAGCCAAAGTGTTATATGCTGACAGAGCCTCATTCCTGCTTCTGGTTCAAGCTCAAAGGAAGCCCCACACAAAGCACATTGCAGTGATCCAACCTTGAAGTCACTGGTGTCTGAACTACTGTAGCCACGCTCTCCTACTCCCATAAAAATTATAGCTCTCTCACCACTTGCAGCTGGTAAAATGGTACTTCTACCACATCCTCCAGTGACAGAGCTGTGTCCAGAAGCAACCCCAGACTCCATACCTACTTCGCCCAGGACAGGAAATGGACCAATTTCTCAGACAAACTTACCCACAGTGTTTCCATCTTGCCAGGATTCAAGCTCAACTTATTTCCCCTTATCAATTCCTGTTGCATCCAGGCTATGTCCTGCCTGGCCCGGTCTGGCCTGATCTAGATGTTATGAAAAAATAGAGTGGCGTGTCTAGAGATATGAAATCCTAGAAACTGGAAACAAAAGCTTGTCAAACTGGTTGGTTTGTAAAGAAATATAATTGCATTATATGTGGTTCCTTTGCTTTAAATAGTTTATTTTATTACATACTACGTTTTGAGGGGAAGAACAGGCCAAATTTGTGGGGGAGGAGAAGGGATTTTAGAAACTGGGTTTTATTTATAGTCTCTGCTTTTATTCACAGTGATGTTTTTATATTTTTAGTTTTTATTGTAAGCTGTTTTGCCCAGAAAAGTGGTGTATAACTATTTTTAAATGAAATAAATTAAGCCACCCCCTTTGCATTTGCATCAGTTCCTTAGGACTGTTGCTCTTTTTAGACATTCTCCAGTTTTTGTCCCATAGCTTCTTCCTGTGAAAATTGTTTCTGGATTTGCTGAATAGATGGTGCTATTGGAACTTCTCAGCATTTTGTTTCAAGATGTTTTAACACATTTGTACACACTGTAATTCAAAAACACATTCAGTACACCTTCTTTCCTGCAAAGAATTCTGGGCACTGTAGTTCCCCTCTCGCAGAGTTACAATTCCAAACAACCTTTAACTGCAGTACCCAGAATTCTTTTAGGGAAAGAGTGTGCTTCGAATGTGCTTTAAAGGTATAGTGGATACACACGGCCTTACTGTGTGCTGAGTTCCATTTGAACTCAGAACGACTTCTGAATGAAAGGGTTTAAGACTGCACATTATGGATCAACAGCAGATCTACTTTAAACTACTCTGTGGTTATGTGCTGATACTATTTTAAGCTGTTTGTAATTCTAGTAAGCTTTTGGTAAAGTTGTTCCTCTGTTTTAAGTTTGCTCTTTGCAGCTTCGCTTGCTCCTAGAGCACTTTTGTTTAAACCTTATGAGCACTAATAACTGGTAAAAGAACTGATACAAAAACTAAATGAAGTCTTTAACGTTTGACCACTGGAGAAATTTCATAACTGTAAACAGTTTCCCATTATCTACAATAGTTTGTATGGAGTTCACATTATCTAATGCTCTTTTCCACTGACTGTAATAGAAGCTGTGTGTTAGACTTTAAACAATTAGCATTTCATAGCTGTTCTTTCAGTATCAGGAGGCCAGAGACAAATCTTCTCTTGTTTCCTTTTGTATAAAAGTACATTTTTGGGGGTTAATTTTTGGCAAGAAATACGATAAGATGTATGGTCTGAATAGGTTCGTTGGAGGAATTGCATGTAACTCTCTCTTTTTTTTACCCAGCTTCAGTGATAAGAATTAGCGATTAATAGACTAAAAGCTAGAAAAGAAGTTTCCTATATTTCAATGCCACCTTGGTAAAATAGCAATAATAGTGTTAGGGGCTGCTCATGAGGGTGATGTGATTCAGTAACAATAAAACTAGAAGTTAATCTTCTATAATGTTTTGGCTTAGTTGGCCTTTTGTTTGCTTTGGTGCGAAGAGACTTGGCTTAGCTTCTCTCTCTGAGGGCTTTTCTGGGGTTTTCAGATGCAGCTACAAACTGGATGTTTGGCACACACTACGTGAAACCTCAAATAGTCTTGGTGGGGACATATTATTTTGTCTTGTCACTAGTGAAGAATTGAAGCTTAACCACTTCTAAATGTAGCAGAAAGCCTAGCACTGCTTCCTGCTTCTGTGGTGTGAACAGAAATGAGGGGGTGATCATGTGCATAATTTTAAAGGTGGCCTTTGGTTTGGCTTGGCTCTGAAGAGGAATCATAATTGATGCGAAATGCCCATGTGTCTGACCCAAACTTCCAAAGAGAGGTTTCTGCTTTGTTTTGCTTGAATGCTTAGGGTAAGGGAAACTGGGAAGTGCCACTAGATAGTGGCTGGGCCCTGCTGGTTTTTTTGCATGCTCCATGTTACTGTGAGCGCTGTGAGGTCATAACGAAAGCCATGCTGAAAGTATCTGAGTGGCAGCTGCTGCATGCTGTGCCCATAACTCATGAAAGATGCTCTCCACCTGGAGCAACAGAGACTAGCTCTTCGCACCATCCTCAGTTGCCATTGTTGGAAACTGTGGTGGGGGCTCTTCATGCAGTGCAGCAGACCAGTGAGTCCCACATGCTAAGTGTGCCATGTGAACCACCTGTGATGCAGAAAAAGCCTTCCAAGCGGTGTCAGACATGTGTATTGTGTTTAACTTGCAAAGTGAGCTTGCATGTACTAATTATAGGGGTGTCATCCAATGAAGGAGTTCTCTTAGTGCAAGAATTTCCACTTATGCAACATAACAGAACTTCCCTCCCTTTCCTCTTTCTGGTATCACAATATGGACTTCAAACCAGCTTTGGACAGTACAGTGGACGCTTGGGTTGCGAACATGATCAGTGCGGGATGCAAGTTTGCAACCTGCAGCATTCACAATCCGCATCTGCGCATGCATGGGTTGCGATTCGGTGCTTCTGTGCATGCGCAAAGCATGATTTTAGTGTTTCTGCACATGTGCGACCCCCGAAACTTGGAAGTAACCCATTCCGTACTTCTGGGTTTTGGCGGGTCTATAACCCCCCCAAAAAAGTAACATGAAGCGTCTGTAACCCAAGGTATGACTGTATATCAATTTCACCTAGCCCTAATGCCAAGTATGCAAAGAACAGATTTATCCACACTCACACTTTGAAGAAAAGCCATGCTCCGTAGCTATGCTTACAGCCTACATAACAGCTCCACTGCAGATGTTTTGTACTCTGATTTCTATGCCTTAGAATCCAGGGAGGCCACTAGCACTCCAGCAGAATTCCAGAATACCTTGTTTGAAAAGAGTGGTGGGAAAATAGCAGTGCAGTCTGTTGGCTGTTTTCCTGGAACAGCTCAGGGATGCTTTTGACGTTGCTATTAATCCATGGTCCTCCAGTAATCAATCATTTGGGAAGGGCTGTAGCTCTGTGGTGGAGCATCTGCTTTGTATGCAGAAGCTCGCAGGCTCAAATCCCAGCACCTCCAGGTAGAGCTGGGAAATATTCCCTGCCTGAAACTCTGGAGAGCTACTGTCAGTCTGAATAGACAGTACTGAGCTAGATGGAGCAGTTGTCTGACTCGGGATAAGGGCAGAGCCATGGCATACATTTAAAGCACACCTGATGTGCATTTAAAGCACAGGACTCCCCCCAAATAATTATGGGTGCTGTAGTTTGCTAAGGGCACTGGGAATTGTAGCTCTGTGAGGCTGCTTCTCATGTTGCTCCATGACACTAGGACAGGCTTCCTCAACCTCGGCCCTCCAGATGTTTTTGGCCTACGACTCCCATGATCCCTAGCTAGCAGGACCAGTGGTCAGGGATGATGGGGATTGTAGTCTCAAAACAGCTGGAGGGCTGAGGTTGAGGAAGCCTGCTGTAGGATAACTTAGTGAAGATTCAAGTCTGCGACTCTGCTTGTTCAGAAAAAACCTGAACAACCTATTTAAAGTGAGGGTGTCTTACTTTGCAATGAGGATGCAATAGTTAGAAGATATGTATACATATCTAGTTTTAGCAGTTGATTGGACAGATCCTGAAGCTGAGGCTACAATACTTTGGCCACATCGTGAGAAGAGAAGACTCTCTGGAAAAGACCCTGATGTTGGGAAAGATTGAGGGCACAAGGAGAAGGGGACAAGATGGTTGGACAGTGATCTTGAAGCTACCAGCATGAGTTTGACCAAACTGCGGGAGGCAGTGGAAGACAGGAGTGCCTGGCGTGCTCTGGTCCATGGGGTCACGAAGAGTCAGCCACGACTAAACAACAACAATGATGCCAGTTTCCCAATTTTAAATTTATGTAGGCATGGAGCCTTTTGGTGTTCATTCTCCTGCTCATACATTCAACAGTGTCACATTGTGGTTAGAGTGCTGGATCTGGGAAACCAGGGTTCACATCCTCACTCAGTCATGAAGTCCACTGGGCAACCTGGGGTCAGTCACAGTCTCTCATTACCTCTCATCTTCACCTACCTCACAGGTTTGTTGTGAGGATAAAGTGGGAAAGGAGGAGAAGTGGATACATTGCATTGAGCTCCTTGGAGAAAAGTTGGGATAGGAATGTGATAATAAAATAAATAATAAATGATATATGTCTCTCATAATGCTATCTTCAGGTTTGCTGTGCATATGCCTCTTAGATTCTGAAAGGAGCAGAACAGAATAGGTAGGTAAACTTTGCTTAAAAGTGCTGTCATATGGCAACAATTCCTGTCATGCACAATTGATTATTTTCCACTCATCTGATCTATGAAGTCAGATAGGAGTGTCATCTGCGCAATAGGTAGCTCTCTAATCAGTACTTTCAAAATTGAGGAATAACTGGTTGTATATTCATGATACCACGTCATTTGTTATGCTAAAAAACCTTAGGCATTTAGTTTGTGGGAACATTAAGATATAAAATAGAATATTTCTGTCTATCTTTGATTTGCAAAACAGTCTTATTAAGTAGTGTTCGTAGCGTGGCAAAATGTGGTCTTAGTTTGATGTATGGCAAAAGCGATTCTAGATGGTTGAGTCTCTAGTTCTAATGCTGTTCCCTTTCTTTGTTGGATTATTTTAATCCTCTTCATTTAGGAAGCAGGGAGAAGAGCTTTATTTTAATACAGTGCACCATCTCTAATGAGGTTGGCAAGGAGAGAATTTGCATGCTATAATGAGGTGTTTGTGTACTGCATTTTTAAAAAGAGTTTAGTAATAGAAAAGGGTATGATGAAGGCCAATCAGTACACAGTTGAGAGATTTTTTAAAAAAACCTTCTTTGCCGAGAAATAAAGTCGGCAAGAATGTATTTCACTTTTAACAGCAGCCCTCTAAAATGTGAAATGGGATTGTCCTTGTTACCTTTCTCCTGTTGAGAGTTTGTATGGGAAAGATTGCAGAGGTGTGAGACCTGTTGATATGCACTGTCTTCTAACACTTGTAAGGAAAAGGATGTGTCAGGCACAGAACGTTCTTATTCTTAGTTATTCTGAGTGACTTCTAGTGCTTTCATTAACAGCTGGGAAAATTACTAGCCCCAGTCTTTCTTCACATGTCCATTTATTAACAGTAACAAAATGCTGGCATTGATGAGCTTGCTGAATTTGCTTGTTCAGAGCTGTGTGCTTTTTGTGGCATGAAATGGGCAGGAAAAGGCAGCTGGCATCAAGTGGTACCAATTCTGATGCTGGAATCTGCTGGGCTTTCTAGTCCTTGAATAAGCAGGAGAGAGAGAGAGAGAAAGAAAGAAAGAAAAAGAAAGATTCTCTTTCAGCCTTCAAGAGGTTATAAGAAAGAAGGAGATTTTGTTATCCTACGCCTCTCGCCAGTAAGCAATTATAAGATGGCAGCTATCGTACAATCAGAGTTCTCATGGCACTTTCACTTGGAAGAATTATAGGGTAACTATAGTGCCAAAATTAGGGTACATGTTAAATTTCCCCTACCCCCTGAAAACTCTTGGCACATTGTGGCCAAGCACCCTGAAGGAAAATGGCTGCTGAAATCAAGTGTGATCTGAGAAGGCAGGGGGGGGGGAGGCATCTTTGCCTCTGCATCTTAGGAAGGGAAATTATTTCTGAAACAGTTTTTTCCCTTTTCGTCCAGGTGTAACAACTTGGCAAAATTTCCTCTTGTAGCCACTAGATGTACAGAAGCACTTTCCTTTGCACATTGTTACCCTGGTCAGAATGGTTACATCAAGAGGCATAGCTTGAGCTAACTGTAAGCCACCTGCTTCCTAACTGGTGCCATCCAAATGTTTTGGACTACAATTCCCATCAGGCCCAGCCAGCATGACCATGCTGTTGTTGTTTAGTCATTTAGTCGTGTCCGACTCTTCGTGACCCCATGGACCAGAGCACACCAGGCACTCCTGTCTTCCACTGCCTCCTGCAGTTTGGTCAAACTCATGTTGGTAGCTTCGAGAACACTGTCCAACCATCTCGTCCTCTGTCGTCCCCTTCTCCTTGTGCCCTCAATCTTTCCCAACTTTAGGGTCTTCCAGGGAGTCTTCTCTTTTCATGAGGTGGCCAAAGTATTGGAGCCTCAGCTTCAGGATCTGTCCACTCAGGGCTGATTTCCTTAAGAATGGATAGGTTTGATCTTCTTGCAGTCCATGGGACTCTCAAGAGTCTCCTCCAGCACCATAATTCAAAAGCATCAATTCTTCGGTGATTAGCCTTCTTTATGGTCCTACTCTCATTTCCTTACATCACTACTGGGAAAACCATAGCTTTAACTATACGGACCTTATGACCATGCTAGCTGGGGCTAATGGGATTTACTGCCCCAAATATCTTGAGAGCATCAGGTCAGCAAAGACTGCTCTAAGCAAACCTCAGGGATGGTGACAGCTCAACATTGGCTTCTGTTTCTGCATTGCAGATTGAGATTCCACTGACAGTCAGCCTTGCATTTGCATTCTGTTCCTGATAGTAGCTGGAACTGTAGAATCTATTTAACCAAATTTAATGATTTTCATAAATCTCACGTGCCACTGTTTTATCCTATGGGTTCTTTCAGATGCTGTATTTTTTTCCTCCAAATTAAAGCTCATGTGGGTCAATGTTACACATTCTGAAACTACTCCCCTCTTGGTAAAAAGAAAAGAATATAGCTGTATGCATCTCTCTCTACAGAGCCACTTCCTGTAGACTTTGAAACAGCCTTGCATGTGAACCAGGCTCAGTAACTGAGGATAGCAAGTGGAGCTGATTCTATGCTATTTCAAAGTACCTTCAACTTTGACTACTTCTGATTTGAAATGAATATACATACATCTGTTGCAAGCATCAAAAGATGAAAAAGATCTTCTCCATTGCACTGTGGAACCAGAGAAGAGGAAATGTACTCATTTTAGGTGGTATCTAACTAAGTTATACTCTGGGTTGACCCATGAAAATCAGTGAACAAGTTAGATTTGAGTAGGTCCACTCTGAATATGACATAGTTGGATACAGCTCATAATCTCCTATATTTTAATTATCTTTTCACTGCTGAATTAGCCTTAGGAGAGACAGTAACAATAATGCTCATGCCTCTTTAGTTGCTGTCTGGGATCTTAAGCTGAGGATAATGCCTGTGGAAGCACCATAGTCTATATTACCAAGGGAGATGGCGAGAGGGTGCTTGATCAAGATAAGTCCCATAAAATGTCTGGCTGCAGTAGAGTTCCTTGGTCTAAGCAAGTCATTGCTAACAGTCTTGATCAAATACTAATTAAACAGTCTTTTCTGTGTGCCATTAGCCCACTCTAAACCTTGCAGACTCTTAGTTTTTATATCATCAAGCCCATTGGCATTGTGGAGCTACCTCAGTTATGGTACAGTAGATAGTGTAACCTGCAAAATCTAAGAATGTGGTGGTGACTAACAATCTCTTTAGTGTTGTTCCTGTTTCAACAAGCAAACTCTTCCATCCATTTCCTTCCCCTTCGCTATGGTCCATTTCAACTCTTGTGAAGATCAATTTGGAGGGATACTTTCATGTTGTTTTCATGCTTCAAGTGATGATGAGACAAAACTGATAAAATCTAATTATGAAGCGACTGGTTTTAAAAGCTATAGAGTGGGAGGAAAATATGTTTCTAGGAACCAGGTAAAACAACTGTTTCACAAACTAGCTTTAGGAACATAGGAAGTTTCCTTATACTGAGTCAGATCATAGATCCATCTTGCTCAGTTTTGCTGGCAGTGGCTCTCCAGGGTTTCGGAAAGGGGTTTAAACTTCTTTGGAGCTTAAATCTGGAGCCCTTCTGCCCGCAAGACATAGACTGTGGCTCAGTGGTAGAGCATTTCTCCACCTTTCCTGGTTTTCTCTTGGGTTGGGATTGACAGGTAATTATTGACTCACTATGTGAGTGTAGTCTGTTTCCTGCATATGTTCAGTCCTATAAATCTTGTTAGGATGCTCTAAAATGCTTATATGTCAAGAGATGGGTTGAAATAAATTTTGAGCTCATTTTTAATATAACTTGGTATATGATGTCAAATTGATACACTGTGTTAGTATTCCTTTCAGAAATATTATTAAAATTATTTCTATTGCAGATTTCTCAACTACAGTATGCAGGGGGCGGGAGGATAAAAGAGTGTTAGTTTCTACCTGGGAAACCTCAATTGCAGTTTCATCCATGGGAATCCCAAACTTCATTTGACATTTTTAGAGAGTTTTGACCAAAGCTTCAAAGTTCTCTTTCTCCATATGTATGTGAATCTAATTTTTTTTTAAGTGGCTCCGGGTAATTTATTATTTGACTGTTAATAAAATGCACCATTAAAAGTCCAACTGTGACTTTAACTTCTGTTCGCCTAGGAAGCAATAAACCTTTCAGGCTCATGAAGCTTTGCACAAAGTAATATACTGCCAGCAAAACAGGCATGGTAAAATAATTTTTAAAAAATGCTCTTGATTTTTTTTAAACTACTGCAGTCAATATTAGTCTATTGCACAATGAGACTAACTGCAGCAATAAACAGCAATTAAACTGACTCCCCCATTCCGCAAGCCAGCTTCTTGAGAGATGTAAATGGAAGAGTGGTGGTTTTGGAAGGTATTGCTGAAGAGAAAGAAAGTAAAGCAGAAGAGAGCTAGAAAATAATGTTTTGTTTGATTCCCAAAGTCTATGTTGATCTTTAAGTCTGTACTTACAATGCATTTCAAAACACACACGATAGATCCCTGCTGCTCCATTTGAGTGTTGGCAGTTGGATATTTATCATTCACTTGACTCTGACTTGCTAGTCTCTTGTACGTTGGTAGATTTTGCAGAACCATTTTGTGGTTTTGTGGTGTGGAACACTTTATTTATAGAGTCTGAACAGAGGCCAACAAATTTGTTTAAACTTCAACTAGAGGCTGATCCAAACCAACTGCCCTGGAGAATGAATCCGGATGCTTAGAATTGCTAAATGTATGCCACTACCATAACACAACTCTGTATCAGATATCAGTTTTAACTTGCTGCGTGACCCACTGTGTAGATGTTAGGTTCTTTTTGACCTGGAAAAAAAATCAGACAAGAAATATTTCACTTGGTGCAATTGGTGTGTCTGTGTGTGGTGGAGTCGAATACTTATAGAATTTCAGGTTAATTGCTCACATAGGGGTAAAGATAACGAACCCCTGGATGGTTAAATCCAGTCAAAGGAGACTATGGGGTGAGGTGCTCATCTCTCTTCAGGCTGAGGGAGCCAGCCTTTGTCCACAGACAGTTTACCTGATGTATCCCAGCCCCACAGGATGTCCACACGGGGGTATCTCTGTAACTGTACTAATTCTGTAGTTCAGCGGCATTCTTGCTTTTCTGTGACTAAATTTGAAAGTGGGAGTATTATAGTTGTGGTATCAAATGAGGACTTTGTTAACTGTTAGTAAGCTGGCTTGTGTAGACTTCAGTATGGCTTCTACATAATTTAACAAAATCCATAGAAGTAAGGTTTCCTGTCCCCATTTGCCCAATGAAGCCTCCCACCCCGAAGGCTCTCTGGAATGTTTGAGGACCCTCTCATACAATGTTGGGTGGAACATGAGGCACTGATAACTTTTTACTTTTGTGAATTTCCTTACTTTAACTCCAAGCCATTTTAGATAATCCTCTCTCTTCCCCAGCAGTCCCTCTGAATGATTTGCTCTGCATCATACTGAAAGGCTTTTTGGGACTCTCAGTTGAAGGTGAAAGAGTGAGCAGGCAGCTCTCCTTCCATTAATTTCCTTAAGTTAGCTTATCAGAGGACCCAAGCCATTAAATCAGTTAATGTTTATAATAGCTGGTTGATAGCTAATAAACCTAAACCCTGAATGATACAAAAGACACTTCTTAGCAAGCTGAAGCTGATCTCAATGCATTCAAGACTTTGCTAAATCTTTACATTTTTCTTTTGTCACTATGGCAGCATGTTTACAGTGGTACAAAGGACAGGCCTTATGTCATAGGCACCTTGCTGCTTTATGTTGCCTCTGAGCACAAAGGGTGCACTCTCCAACTCAGCAATTTGTTTTAACCGTATAGATGGTGAACATGAGAGTTTGATCCTCCTCTCCAAAGACAATGGTATGTTGACTTGGGTGCTACATGAAACCCTTTTAAGGAAATGTATCCCTACCTTGCAACATCTGAAAGCACAAAACTGCCTTTTATGATGCAAAATTAATTATTTAATGTAGCTGTGATTTTATCGAAGCTGAATGTGTTTTATTAAATTTTATTGTTACCTACCCTGAAACAGCCTGAATTAGAAAAAAAAATGTTGGGAAACATTATTTAAGGGACACATAAGATACTAATAGGAAGCCACTGTATTTTGTACCGCTGTTGTTTTCTTTAGCAATGTTCCGGTTGAGCAGGACTTCAGCACATAAAGGGGGCTTGCTTTATGTTCTTTGGTGTGTGTGTGTGTGTGTGTGTGTGTGTGAGAGAGAGAGAGAGAGAGAGAGAGAGAGAGAGAGAGAGAGAGAGAGATTGTAAATTCTCCATTGCAAACATGAAGCATTCTCCAACAGTAAGAAGAATGGAGCAGCTCTTGTTTGCTCATTGTTCCAGAAAACATTGTAGTCCCTTTGTGTACATTAGAGTTTATGGATCAAGGTGAACTATCTGCAGTTAAGAAGTGTGCAATATTTATCTAGCATTTCTTAAAGCGATTTAACAAAAGAAATAGTAGCAGGTATTTGGTTTTACCATTTTTGTGCCTCAGTGAATAACTAGGGCCACCTAATCCTTGCAGTTTTGAATGAATTAGTGCAGACAAATGTCATCAGACAAGCACAGGTTTTTCCCCCACTGCGAAGGTGTCATCTCAGATTCATTGTTCCTTGTTGTTGTAAAAGGGAATTTTATAGTACCTTTTGAATTGCATGACTGGAGGCTTGTCTGAGTGCTCAGAGTGCTTTGAGGTGAGATGCGTGGAGACCAATGACAGAGCTTTGTCTGTGGAATTCCTTTCCCTAAGATATTTATGGCAGCAGCCTAACAATCTTCCAGGCACCTTCATTAAGCATTTTGGTGAATGATTTTTAAAACCCTTATCTGTTTTGTTAGTGCTCATCTCAACTTTTATAGTAAAAATCATTTTTGTATTTCCTGTTGATAGTTTTTATTTTGTGTATTTTTATAAGCCACTTTGAGGTTTTCTTTTAAAAAAAAACAACAGAAGAGAAATGTTTCAATTGTGTTTTTAATATTCTGTTGGGAGCTGCCCAGAGTGACTGGGTGGCATACAAATAAAATAATAATTATAATTCAGTTGTCTTCTAAAGGTTCTATCTCCTTGGCTCAGGGGTTACATAAATCCATATCTTCCAATATTTATTGAATGAAAATAGGGACATCCTGTCATATCCTCCAATATTTCTTTAATAAAAATAGGGATGTCCTAAGGAAAAGTGGGACATTCCAGGATCAAATCAGAAACCAGGACAGTTTCTGTAAATCTGGGACTGTCCCTGGAAAATAGGGACACTTGGAGGATCTGACCAAGTGTTTGCAGAATTGAAGTTGATCTGGATAAGCCTTTCTGACTCTGTTATTAGTGATGTTAAATTCTCGAGAATAATCTTTTGGCAAATATTCACGATTAATGAAAATATTAGAGAATTTTCATTTAAACTTGTTTTTTAGTAAAGGAACCACAGTGAAAATATATAAGTACAAGCCTACTTGTCACTTGCAAGTATCAAATTAAAAAGGAAACCATGTTTTATAGTTTTTTTTGTGTGTTTTTTTTAAAAGGTAAAGGTACCCCTGCCCGTACGGGCCAGTCGTGTCCGACTCTAGGGTTGTGCGCCCATCTCACTTAAGAGGCCAGGGGCCAGCGCTGTCCGCAGACACTTCCGGGTCACGTGGCCAGTGTGACGAAGCTGCTCTGGCAAGCCAGCACCAGCGCAGCACACGGAAACGCCATTTACCTTCCCGCTATAAAGCGGTACCTATTTATCTACTTGCACTTAGGGGTGCTTTCGAACTGCTAGGTGGGCAGGAGCTGGGACTGAAAGACGGGAGCTCACCCCGCCGCGGGGATTCGAACCGCCAACCATGCGATCAGCAAGCCCTAGGCACTGAGGTTTTACCCACAGCGCCACCTGCGTCCCTTCCATGTTTTATAGTTAAAGTTAAACCATTCTAAAGTGATGGCACCAGTAATTGTCATCTTAAGCTTTGGTATAAGGAAACTCAGTAGTTAAATCATATTTTATTCTTCCATTAGAACATGTACATGTTATAGGACAAGTCAAAAAATACAACTGGCATGTTAAGGTTTGATTCAAGTAAATTCAGTAATAGACTATCTTGTGCTTCTAATAGCTCTAACACTTAATAACTGTTTTGGTGACTAAAACACAGCTTGATAAACAAACCTCTATGCATACATATAAAAATTAACATTAAGCAATTAACATTAAATATATATATGATATAATGATATCATATAATGATCATTATATGATAATATATTTCTATATGTCAATCTCTGGAAAATGGCACCTTGTACCATTGAATGGCACTGTAAAAACCAGTTACTGGCACTAAATAAAAATATAGAAACATCAACGGTTTAAATCAAGGCCACCTCACATGCTGTTACACATAATTGTATTAGGCCTAGGTACTTTCAGTGTATAAAGCATTAAAGCTACTTTCTGTAAAAAAAAAAATCACACTGGCCAAGGGTATAGAATTGCTAAGAATAAGGGCACACCAAAATAGAAAAAAGGCTATCACATATAGTTGAAAAACATATGAATTCAAATGTTCATCAAATTCAATGAATAGCACTTTTAAAACTAAAAAATAAAATAAAAAAGTTTTCTGTAGCTCACATTTCAGAACTGCCAATGGTGAATGACACAATGCTCAGTAATGTAACTGGATCAACCCCCCCCCCCCCATTATTCATTACTTACACTGGCAATATATCACAGCTTGACTTATTATTTACTAGATTTTTTAAATGTGGGTTGTAAAATTGGTTCTTACATTAGAATTTACAGTTTGTGGACAATATTTTCCAGAGAATTTTCTGGAGAATTTTCACTTCACATCACTACCTGTGATTATTGATTCCAGGAATGGAGGAAAGGTCAAACCACGTCTATTTCTTGTGTTGGTTACACTCACTGACTGATATTGCTAACTGCCCATTAAATGGTTTTAAGAAGTCATCCAGATCCCCTTCTTGAGTGTCAAGAGCGGTTAGAGTGATACTGAAAAGGGTTGGAAGCTCTTTGGAGTTCTAGAAGCAACTTAGAGATGCTAGAAGATCTGATGTGGGAGCAGAAAATGTTGGGTAGGCGTCAGTTGGAGTGAGCCTCCATCTTTGCTCAACCTGCATATTTTTAAATAAACACAACAATTCAAAAATGTCACAAGCTTCCTGTAACCTTCCACAAATCCTAGTTAGTGCTACACCCCTGGAAATTCTCACAGTTCAGATAACTGGGGTACACGCAACACTATTTTGTAGCTGTTTTGTTCACCATGAAAACTTGTTTTTGTTTTTCAAATACCGTATTTTTTGCACCATAACACTCACTTTTTTCCTCCTAGAAAGTAAGGGGAAATGTCTGTGCGTGTTATGGAGTGAATGCCTGCGGGTGGCGGGGGGAATCTGCTGCAGTCATGAGTAGAGGATCCATGGTTCTCCTTCCTTCCCTCCTCCGTGGTTACAAAGCATGGATCCACATGGATCCTCAGGATTTTTGCATTGGGCTACTCCAAACTCACTGTCAGATCACATGTCTGTGGCCACAGCATGAACCACAAAAATCATATATCCACTATTTCATTTAGAATATTTTTTTTCTTGTTTTCCTCCTGTAAAAACTACGTGCGTGTTATGATCTGGTGCGTGTTATAGAGCGAAAAATACGGTAATTAATTTTTTTCTTGTATAGATACTTTTTGATGTGCATAATTCAGGAATCAATATAATCAATATTCAAAGTAAGACAGTGTTTGCATGCTTTTCGTTGAAAGCAAGGAAGCCCAACCTAACTAGGTATGCTAATTGTGTCCTTTAAAATTTTTTTGTTGGGCAGCCTGTGAGTGGAGCTTGCCCTTTTTTCCTTGCTGTCTTCATAGCAGAATAATTACCAATTAGTAATAGCACTGCATTGAAGTGATTTGTTTTTCTTCCTCTTAGAAATGAGAATGGGGGAGAAGGAGGGAGAAAAAGGTTAAGGGACCTTAGTGTGGTTTCATGGGATGAGCCACTTCTTTTAGAGAGAGGCTCTGTATTGTCCCATAGCGTTTTCATAACTTGACCCTATCCTGGATCTACTGACCCTTGTTTCTTTGTTCACACATGGGATGCTAATTAGGGCACTGTTTACCAGTGTGTGCCTTTTTGAAATCAGGTCCCAACCAAAAGACTACACTGGTGGTCTTGAAAAGTAAGGTTTTCTTAGTGCCCTTTCCTTTTAGCTTTGATGGGCTTCCTTCATCTCCATTACAATTTCTTAGATATTAACATATAATATTGGACTGAGTGGATGCAGAATAGAATAATAGTGTTGTGTGCTTAGTTGGTTGGGCAGGAGAGACATCTAAGTAGTTAACTAAAACTAGTTCTTGACTACAGTAATACATGTTTTCAACTGCTGTACAGGCTTCTTACAACGCATGTGTCAAATTGTCATGTATTTTATTTCTTCCTATATCTTTTCCAATTCCCATTTTCCCCCTGTAACCTTTCAAATGATGTGCATAACAAAGTTCTGCTGTAATACTAAAACACTGCTTTGTTATATTTTAAAAGATGGAGAAGAGAGTTTCTGTGGGAGTTGCGTTTTCCTTCTTTTAAATCTCAGAAAAGTAGGGAAGGATATGATGAAAATGGACTTTGGTTTGCAAGAGGCTATACATGAACAGGTTTCAAATTACTTACACCCATGTCAACGTTGTATGCCAATTATTTGTTGGACAGAAAGTGCTTTAGCTGAGGAAGTAAATCATGCATGAATTTGGATGTCATGGCATTCACACTGAGGCCCAGGTGCTTTTACTGATGAAATTTGAGTGCACATGAAACTACACACCAGGAATAGTCAAAAACCCTCATATTTCCCTTTTTAATTGGGAGCTGTGGGCTTTATTATGTGGATTCTATCTCAATGCTAAAAAGCTGATGAGCTGAGAGAATTATCCTTAGTTGCAAAATGCCTTCAATTATACAACAATCTACATCTGCTTAAAGAAAAGCTTTGTCTTTCCTTTTCTGAGTGTTTTAAGTGCCCAACATGTTTTTAAAAGTGTGCAAAGTGTGTGAAAATGTTTTAGCGATTCTGAGCACAGAACAGTGCACCAACCAATTCACAGAAAGAGAAGACTTATCCATGCTTGATTGTTTTTCAGTTGCTGGTCAAGAGTGGATGCCATGCCCAGCACTGTGATTTTTAAAATCACATTTGAACACACTTATTTTAATGGCTTTTTACTAAGTTTTGTACTATTTTCCATAACAGAAGTCTAACCAAAGAATGCATTAAGAAATGCAAAATCATGTTTTCTGTTTACTTTCTATATTAATTAATTAACCCCTTGAAGGGGACATATTGAAGTAATATTATACCTTATGTGTATAATATAATTTTTAAAATAGATTTGCCTTAAAGAAACAAGCTCACCTTAGGTGATTTCAAAAACAATGTTTTGTTCCTTACTGAAAACTGATTTTGTATTAGCCCAGAGGCTTCCTCAGTGTTGTTCAAAACCCTTAGAATTAGGATGATATTTAAAGAAAAGTAAGAAACTGTAGATTTGCTAAGTTCCTTTTTCAAAAAATGCAGAAGTTGTTAGTCCTGTACAGCAGAATTTGTCTCTGAATTTGTCCGAAGTGGCTTGGTATTTGAATTCATCTGAATCTCTGTCTTTTGATCTCTGTTACAACCATATAAAAGGTGTTTGATATTGTATGGTATAAAAAAAGCAGTAAAAACAGAATTTTTTAATTTTGTAAAAAAGAAAGTAATGAGAGTAAAATGTATTTTCTCTCTCTCAATATATTGGGAGTTAGTTGTGGACTCACAGTCCCCCCTCCCCCTCCCTGTGGATTATCCTCTTTTTTCTTCTTCTGATGCTAACCCTAGCATTATGTCTCCACTGAAGTTGATGTCATCAATGTGCTGTAAACTAATTTGCAAGTAGAACTTGAAATGGTTTCTTAAACTCTGGATGATGTAAACCTGCTTCATGGCTAACTCTAAAAGGTGAAAGCAGAGGAGTAATTTAGGAAAGGGAAGAGAGAAGACAAACATTTATTTTTGGGATGCTTTGATGTATGTGCTGGCAAGTTTCAGCAAGTGCTGCTAATTTTCATGGAAGCCAGATGGTCCCTTTGTCTGTAGATGTTCCTTGGTCATAGGTGTATAATGCAACAGTGCACCTCTTTTTTCAGATCTACAAGAGGCCAATTTAGTGACCCAGTTATTATTTATTCATAGTGTCTCTGGTAACACGTAATGATCATAACACATATCATAACACATTAACTACTTTGCCAATATTGCCCTCAAACCAAGAAGTGCAATTATTTTGATGCATCCTACAATACATTTAAAAAGTAAACCTTCTTACAGAGTAACCAAGACAAAGGGTTCATAATAAAAGAGCTGTGCCTTTGTGGTATGGTACCTGCATGCATAAGGCCTCAAGTTCAGTCCTCAGTGACTTACAGCAGGGCTGGGAAATGCTTCCATTTCTTCCTAAAGAAACCGTATTGCCAGTCAACATAGACAAAACTGAACACTATGTTCTATTTTGGTACTGGGCAACTTCATAGGTCCTCATGAGGCACAGATAAGGTAACCCTGTGTTTCTGACATTAAATCTGCTTTTTGGGGGCTGAGATAAGGGGAAGTCACTGTTGTATTTCTCTCAGAAGGATTTCCAAAATAACAATTTCGGTTGCTTCCTGTCTGTCTCTCCCACCCATCCTTTGCCAGCTCCTGATTTTTGAAATTCCCACATCTGTTTAAATATATGAAATGACATCATTTGACTGACTTGAAGGAAGTTTACAACTGACAGTCCTAATTATTTTCCAAATAATGCTTTCCGACAGGAAAGTAAGCAACTTCAACTGAAGGGACATGACAGATTTCCTTTGTTTTTTCCACACACAGGTTGTGTGTGTGTGTGTGTGTGTATGTGTAGAGGGGACTTCTAAAGACCTTAACCTAGAATCCGCCTGGTGGAAGTAACATTTACTTCAAGGCTACTACTGTAGCATTTCAAAGACTTCATAAATAGTAACTGGGGGTTGCTATTTTAAGTGACATCCTCAGAATGAGTTGGAATGAGTTTCAATAAGAAACTTACCTAGCACCTAAATGCAGAGGTTTATGAATAATTGTGTTCCCATAAGATCAAAGAATTTATGTGCCTGAGACACATTTTAACCCTCAGAAAATAGTCACCCATGACTCCTCTCAAAGCCAGCAAAGTCATATTCAGCCACATATAATAGTTGAGATAAATAGTTTAAAAATAATTGATGATAGATGTGAATGACAATTCTGGAAATGCACCATGCTTTTAAAGCCATATATAGTCCTCTATAAAAGTACCAGAAATTATGGGACTCTTGGAGAGCCAAGAATGCTCTTTGTCTAAAACAGAGATGGGGGACCTATAGCCTCCAGATGTTGTTGGCCTAAGGCAGCATGGGCAGTGATCAGAGATGATGGGAGCAACATCTGGAGGGCAACAGGCTCCTCATTCCTGGTCTAAAGCATTAATAAAGCAACACTCATCACACAGCTCTTCAAAGAGTAGGGATCTCATTTTTCTCTACTTAACTGAAATAACAATGGATGCTGTTTGGAAATGGGGAAGAAATTCCCAGCTACAAATAGAAGACATCTATTATTAAGAAAATGGCATTGCTACAAGAGAAACCAAACCCCGAGAAACAGAAGTTGGGAACAACTACACTTTTATTGCACTACCAAACTGCTGTCAAAGCATACCCTTATATATGTAGGAAACCCCTGAGGTTAAAACTATGAATACACTGATGTGCAAATAACTTTCATAATGAATGAATGGGATTTACTTGCAAGCAAATGTTCTTAGAATTGTGGGATGATTTTCTCCTTTTGGAAACTTTCTAGAGCTATTGCACATCCAATGTGAAAACTTGTTTTTTTAAAAAATCCTAGATACTTTTAACTGATAGAACACTGGAGGTTCAAAAAGTAGGATGGGTTGTGGGGACCTTATAATCGTATCTTCTTGATGGCAGTGGGAAAAGCTAAAATAAAAGGGCCACTTTAAGCAGGAATACATCTGCATTTTAGGAATCAGAAACTGTAATTTACTAAATTACAGTGCTGAAAGCCAGTCCTCGCTATTACGGTATTGAATGTTGTATACAGAATGACCATTTATAATAGGGGGGGGGAAATTACTTAATACTAGAGTCCCACTGAAGATGTAATTATTCTTTTTAGTTTATCTTACTGCAGTTGGTGGATACCTTACAGTCCGTTAATGACGCATCAATCAAATCAAGCAATTTTATGAAATTAGTGTCAGGATATATTTCAAAGTCAGCCTGTAATCCCTTGACAAGCTTGTGCTTCCCTATTTCTCTCATTCTCCATTATTGCACTACAATGACTCAAGGCTTCTAACATTCTGTACAACTATTCCGCCCCCCCCTCCTGTGGCCCAGTGTCTGGCTTTTATGGAGAGAAAAATGGTGAAGCTGCATCTATCCCCGAATTTGTACGCAGGCACAGAGTTAATCATGCTTCCTGTTCTTTCCCCTCAAAAGATACCCTTAAAATATTCTGTGTAAAGCAAACTACATATCCAGTTTCTACTGTGTGCACTTGCAAATATGTCCAAAGAAGTGGACAGCCCACAAATATTTTACTGTTCAGTGCACACAGTTAAGTGTAGAGGAGAGAAAGGGGACAACTCTGTTCCTCTTTATGAAAAGTGTCTTGCTGGGTGTTTTTGGAGGGTTTTTGTTGGAAACTGCAATGGGAACATTGGTCTGTTATCCCATCTTGGGTGGGTGGGGGGAATGGATTGGAAGCAAGGAGTGGGGGAGTTGCAAAAGAAAAGCACCCACCCTACTACACTACTTTGTATTTATCCCCCTGCAACTTGCACCCCACCACAATGCTGTTTTGCAAAAAAGAGACAAATGGGGTTTCAAGAAAACAGGTTGATGTGGGATGCACAATTTTGCTTTTGTAGTAGATGATCAGGCAAGCAGCTGCTTAGGAGCCTATTCAATCATTAAAACTCCAGGGTTTATAATTTTTATTAGAACATAAAACTTAAGCAGAAAAAAGCACAGGACATAGTTTCTTGATCCATCTCCATACCTATTTCTGTAAATTGGTTTTCTTAGACACATAGGCCTTACAGCTTCTCTCTTAATTTACTTGTGTATGTTAATAAAAAATATCAAACTGGAAAACTTCATTTACATCAATAACTTCATTTACACCTGACAATTTAAATTTACACCAAGGGGCATAGTTTCAAGTGAAATTCCTCTTACTTTTGGAAGGATGTTTTTTTGGAGGGGAATTGAAAAAATAGAAAATAAAGGGAAAATAGGTTTAGGAAAAAGGAGCAATTAGGCAGTAAACCAAAAAAAAGGCTAATGATAATTAATGGCAACTGTATCCTGCACAAGCCACTGCCAGTGATTTACATAAATTCTCATTAAGGCGGATAATATATTTTCTTCAAGTCCCATTAAACAAGCTTTAGTTAGCTGAGCTTGAAAAACACTACCATGAAACTTCAGTTGTCAGGTCATTATTATACAGTACCTGAAATAGGTTTTTGAAGGATTATGTGAACACACGCAGGAGACAACTACATCCTTCAAGCAAAGTTGCTGTGTAAACAAATACGTCCAGGTGTTGGAGGTGGATCTTCCTTGTTGGATTCAGCTCATGGTTGAAATACATCCCAGTAGCGGGATAAAGAGAGGGTTATGCTACCCTCAATGGTGTACTACTGTGCCATCATCCAGCTAAGCCGTGATTTATAGGTAGACTAAGCCAAATGGCCGTGGGCATAGCTGAAGGAAACTTAAGTAATGGGAACCTGTTATGGCCCTTGATTTGGTTGCAATAAAAATGATACATCAGTTCATTAGCATGATCCTTGCAGTTGGGGGCAAATAGAGATGAATGCTGTCTTGTGCAGATTTGCTTGTGGAGTGCCGTATGTTTAACAAGGCATTCAATCTTTGAGGCAAAAGAATGAATTCAAAGATGGCACAATAATGTAAAAAATAGAGCTAACTTAACCGAACAGGAGAAATTGGCTCCAAACTATACACTTACAGATGGGTGCAAAGGATGACCTCTTCCATTGTATATCCAAGATCTGTAAAAAAATCTCAAGGCATCTAAGTAACCTCTGTTTGATGTAACTGTGTATAAATACCCCTCTGAGACACAAGGACTAATTTCTAAGAGTTATAGTACCTTGTAACAAGGTACCTTGTTATGCCATAGTTCAGCACAAAGAACTAACTTTGTTTCAAGTTTCTCAAGGAAGACATGCAGAAAATTGGGGTAATGTGTGAAAAATTTCTGTGTTCAACTTTTCAAAGGAAACACTGACAAAATGTTAAGATTTTTGTGTTTGTCTAAAGAATGTGCCCATGCATATGCTTTTCTAATACAGTACTTAAAAAAACCCAACCCTATAAATTTAAATAATGTGCATTCTATCTTTTCATTGTTCCCTCTTTAATGGCCCTCAGTTATTCATACAACACAGCAAGACAAGCTATGGCTTACCATGACCGTGCAGGCTCCTGAAGCAGAGCATGCAACAACTTCGCTTCCTCCTGGTTTTCTTTGTTCCCTTACCGTGCTCAGCTAAGCCAAGATTTGGCTTCACACATTGCCCAAACCTAGGCTTCACATGCTAACCATGAACTGTACCCAAGAACAAACCTTAGCTCAGTGTGGTATAGGAGTCAAAATGAGTAGGGAGGAGCAAAATGACTGCCATCTCATTTCTGGGAGCCCACGTGTTTATGCTGTCGCAGCAAGCCATAGTTTGGCTCACTGGGTCAACCCGGCCATAGTTTCCCTTTACTTATGGTATGTCTATCTCTCGCATTTGATGCCCACATTTGCCTATCACAGTAAACCATGATTTGACATGATGTGTGCAGGCTGTAATGAGCCTCAGGCCTACTCCCCACAGCCTCTTGCTTGCAGCCAAGCATGACTTGGAAGCTTTTACTTTGTTTTCCTTAAACATATGTCAGGGAACTGACATCGGAGCCAGGAGTGGAGGCAAGGCTCCCAAGCGATGCCGGAGAAGGGCCCAGCAGGGAGAGAAGGGACTCATCGGCTGGGGAAGGAAATCAGCGTAACACCAGGGATAAAGGGGGGCGGATGGGGGAATCGGAGAGGGGGCTCCAGGACTCTTCGCCGGAGACCAGCGGGGAGAGCACGGGTCCTCCGCTACCCACACCCACCCTGCGCAGAAGACTTCCGCGCAGGGAAAGTAGGCGTAGACTTGGCGTCAAAGAACTTCTTTGCTGGAAGAAGTTCAAGAAACGCCCACTGACGGATTCTGCTAGCGACTGAAACAGCCACGAAGTGAAGGGCTGTCCAGCCAGGAAAAGGTTTAACCAGCCAACCTCGCCAAGAGTGGCGGCAACTTACGCACGAGCAACCTCATATAACCATTACAACATGTTTTCATGTTTTGTTTGAATCCAGGTTTATGATTTAACACTAAGCATAGTTTTGAAACAAAGGCATTTTCGTAACCCATGGTTTGAGATAGGTTTGTTTTGAAACTGACCGTAGTTAGTGTTTAAACATGGTCCATGAATCCTTTTAAAGGTGAAATATTTCCCTTAGCATGACCTTTTTTGAATTCTTTGGATAGGGCGTTCTATGTATCACACGAATGCTGCATTGTGCAGAAAAAAGACATTTCCCTTTTGAGAGCTAGTCCACCTAGAAGTAATTCATATAGCTTTGGCCTTGCAGATACTTATTTAGTCCTCTGTTTTCTATGTTGTGCTAAACTTAGTGTTCAGAAGAGCTCCAAAGATTCTGTAATCCTTGGCTTCTCTGTTTTTGGTTGCCTATTTCAGTGCTACAAGGAAGCCATAATTCCCAATAATTACAGGCTTAGCGGAGCTGCCTCTTTTTAGGAACAGCCACTTCCACCCCTAGACCCCAGTAAAGAGATCATCTTTAATGATGCCTGTCTAAGAAATCATGCCCAGTCTTTTGCTATGGTATGAAATACCCCTGTTTTTATGAAGAGCTGTGCTCAACTGTTCTATTTAAGCATTCCACACTGCACTGTATTTTACAAAAGGTAGTAGGCAGTTGCACCTCAAAGTATGGTACTTTGGTGATGTGGTAGTGACTGACTGAGGGGGGTGGAATCTTCTACCTGGCTTTGGCTGGCACATCAAAATTGTGCAATCTATGGAATTGGCACTCAGGTGCTTCATCAGCTTGCATGGATCATTCCTGTGCTAATACCATTCATTGCATCCGTGGCCGCAAGTTTGGAAACTACCTTACATGATTAGGACAAACTGTTCAAATGGGACTTGCATACATTCGTTTTTGATGTGACACCCTGACAAACTTTTTTCTGTTGGAAAAAAAAGAAAGAAAAGTTGCCATGTGGCTGGTGCTGGTATGAATCATACATCTATACTGTATTTCAGTTGTAAACTGGAGATGCTAGGTAATATGGAGAGGTGTGGTGAGAAACACAGTATCTTTGTACTAATGCTTGCAGAGTCCCATATTATAGCTGGCATAGAACTGCATGACATTAATTATATTAACCATTGGTAGACATTGCTTCTCTGGTTGAACAGGGGCAATTACTGTTGGTGTTGGCATGTAAGAGTACAATCAAGGCTCCATCTTAAATTTCTAGTCATTACTGGTGACCATATTTACATACCTCTTAATCTGTTCATTCTGTGCTTTATCATTCATCTACTTGCATTCAACATTCCAGTTACCTAAGATACACACACCTTCACTTGTGAGTGCTATGGATCTTGGCTCTTATTTTCTTCAAGCTGTGTTAATGCATTGCTCTTCTTGCATACATTTTTCACTCTTGGTTATTATGTCTGTTAAGGTATTCAGTAGGATTCCAGGAAAAGGTCTAGTGCAAAAGGATTATCTTAAAATATTGTAAGGGACATATCTGGAGAGGGGGGAAAACCCCTTCAAGGTTTGAACTTTCTTTGTCTTAGGTGACGTGAACTGATTTGACAACTGAATGGTGAATTTTTGCATGGCTGCTGGTGTTGTTGCAACAGTATTCAGAGCAGATATCTGGCAATCTGTGTTCTCATGCCCCTTACCCCATTAGTAAGCATAACTGTAGGCAAATAAGAAATAGTTTATATTCAGTAGTTAGTTTACCTTTCAGCACATTATTTTTAAATAAGATGAAGAAAACCTACACAGATATAACAGTTTCATTACAGCATGAAGCTTTTTGTTCTCAAATAAACTAAATGTTAATGAGGGACGGTGGATATATTCTAATATTTGTGTGACCTGGCAAATGGCTTACAAATCGAGAAATAACTACTTGATTGGTGGAAAAGGTGTATGAAAGTTCTGGCTGGGTTGTGCTGAAATATATGATATTTGGTTTCTGAGCTGCCTGTGTGCGTGTGTAGATAAGTGTGTGTTTCTGTTAAATTCTGATGGGTTGCAATGCCGAGAGACCATAGCTCAGGATACACAGAACTCCTCAAAAGCATCTTTTCTGAATCTGCAAGTTTCGTGTTCACTTGTATCAAAGTTGACTGTGGGGGAGATGCAGGTTGACAGTTATCCCTTTAAAACAAAAACTGGTTGCCTGCTGCTCAGCTTAATTATGCACATTAAAATAAATATTGACTTTTTGTGGGAAGCCCGTGTAACTCTTTAAAGCTCTTTTTATTATCCTATTACTTACACGGGTGGCTCTGGCTTCAGTAGCTGCATGGAATCAACACAGAAATGTATACCTCAGGCAGAAGCTTCCAAGTTTCCTTTCTCTTCCCACCCCGACAATGTAACATTAATTTGGTAAGATTTTGTTTCTCACTTCTTGTCATGTCGCTGTGCTACTCTACGACGAAAATTTATGGTCGAGTGTTGAGAGAGCTAATCATTGTCTTAATCCAGCACAGCCTTTTGTGATATTTGGGTGCTTTTACAGCTGGAGATGGAAACAGTCGCTGCTGTTGTATGAGAAGTGGATGGCCTTTTAATATTGCGCTAGGGAGCTGAGGAAAGTGGTTTACCAGTGACTTTGGTTTTTTAGTAGGATTGTAAAAGAGCTTTGTGTTTCACCCACATGATCCTTAGGAAAGCTAAACCTCCTGGAAAATAGCTGTTAATTTTTGCTCGGCATCCAAGTTAGTACCAAAGAGAAGGTGATAACTGCTAACTGAAGCTTGGCCCTTAAGTTGTTAGGGGCACCAGGTAGGAAGAATACTGAGAATAGAGTTATATTTTCGCGAACGCCATCAGCCAAATTCAGTCAAAGGTATTGAAACTGTAGTGCACTTATTGTTGCAGATGTAGTAGGAAGGAATGGGAACTTTATTGCAAATCCTCTCATGTGAACATATTTTCCATATTGCTCACATTTTTATTCTATTCATGGGGAGTATTACCCAAAATTGCACTGCCCCAAGCTCATTGTGTTCATTTTACCTCTTCTAAAGCAATTTCTCATTTGACTACCCGAATCACGGAAACTATAGTATTCAATCAGTTGAATTGTTTTTCATTTTATGGGTCAGTCTCCCATGTTTTTAAATTGCATCACTTGAGGGATACCTTTATGTGTCTGTTTCCAGTGTTGTGGTTCCTCCCTCTTTGCTTTATATAGGACATAAAGGACTTAAGTCATGCAAATGTGATGCAGTATTGACACTCACTAGAATGCTCTGATGTTCATGTCAGTCATCTGTTGGCAGATAGCAGCTAGCATATTCAAAGGTGAATACATCCTAAAAATGTCAAGATGCAGTGAATCTGCCACCAGCTTGCTGGCACACACGTCAGTGCGTTTTCATGAGTCCAGAATAGCCAAGGCTTGCAGAAGTTCAGAATCAAGAAAAGACACAAGGGAGAGCAGATGTAGCTGGTCCTTCCATGGCTTTCATAACTTGGGGTTATAAAGTTCAGGAAGGAGAGGGAAGATGGGTGCAATTAGCTTCACATCGCAAAGATCACTGTTTTGGGCAAAGAAATGAACCAAAGCGTATGTTGCCTACCATGATCCTCAAACATGTGTCTCTGCCAGCAGTCAAATAATTTAAACCCTGTTGGGTTTCATTGGGATCAGAATGTGGTTAGAAGAGAGGAAAATATGGGGAAATGTGGGATGAAGATGATCTGCTGTGTGAGTTCAATGATGTGAAGAGCATTTGTGGAGTAAGAGGATGTAAACTTGTGAGTACTAGGCTTGTACTCTCTCTCTTAAGCATCTATCCAGGCAATTCTATTCTTCTTTTGCTTATTATGTGGCATGAAGGATGATGTTCTCTGAATTGCTGGGAATCACAAGTGAGGGGGGGCTATTGTATTCAGGTTCTGTTCCAATAGGCATCTGGTTGGCACCAGTGAAAAAAGGATGATCTTTGATTTGTTCCAGCAGGACTCTACTTAGGTTTTTATGTTCTTCTGGAGTAGCCATGGGGAACAACAGGTTCACAGGCTAATCTTCCTCAAACCACACCCACCTTCCTATCAGTTGATATCACTTGCAATGTTGGCTGATGGATGGGAGGGCAGGATTTAATCCTGCATTGGCAGGAGCAGGATTGCACAGCCAAGGCAGCAACATTCAATGGCTTTTCATCAGTGCACAGGTGGGTGGGAAAGAGCAAAAAAGGAGCCTGTATAATGCAGGTTTCTTCTCCACCAGCTGACTATCCGGGGCTTGGAAAACCCACATTTGGAATCCTGAGAGGTGGATAGGCCACATACCAGTCAAATTTGGCCAATGAGGTCAATCGCGATAAGGCTTGTGGATTCAAAAAGATTCCCCTCCCCTGCTATGGAGTTATATGAAATGGGAAAAGAAGGCCCATGGGATTGCCATTTCTTCTTTCATTTTTCTTGATTCCTTTATAGTTCCTAAGGTTGAGTGTTAAATAGCAAAAAGTACACATGTTTCAAACTTTGGCCAGGAGACTGGTTCTCTTAAGAGAACTAGTGAGCCGGTTTACTCCAGAAATTTAGTAACCCAATAAGGTTTTGAGAATTTAAGTCATCCTGTGAAAACTTTGTTGCCTATTCCTTATGATTATATTTGCTCAGATCTTCCAAGCTTCTCTGCATGATAATACTTACAGATAAAACAGATTTTTCTGTGTCATCAGAATACATTTTTCACTTTCCGATTTATAGTCTTTCCCAATGAAAGGCTATGGTGATGAGGTTGGAACCAAGCTGAAATCCATAAAGCCCATAATTATGCAGAACATTTCCCCGGTTCCCTTAAAACCATTGTTCATCCTTGGAGGGCCACAGAATATTTTACATATGACGGCAATATTCATGAGAAGCAGTTTCTAATTGATTTTGACACAGGTCTCTACAGCAAGCCCCACATGATCTGCAGAAGAGAAAAGAATTTGCCTGGTGTGTATGTGGCCAATGTCTGTTTCAACTCTATTATCATTATCATCAATTGAATTTATATACTGCCCTATACCTGGAGGTCTCAGGGTTGTTCACAGAATAAAAACAAGCCAACCACAAAATACGCAATAAAAATAAATAAAGGTAAAGGTAAAGGGACCCCTGACCATTAGGTCCAGTTGTGGCCGACTCTGGGGTTGTGGCGCTCATCTCACTTTATTGGCCGAGGGAGCCGGTGTACAGCTTCCAGGTCATATGGCCAGAGCAGTGCACGGAAACAGCGTTTACCTTCCCACCGGAGTGGTACCTATTTATCTACTTGCACTTTGATGTGCTTTTGAACTGCTAGGTTGGCAGGAGCAGGGACCGAGCTATGGGAGCTCACCCCATTGCGGGGATTCGAACCGCTGACCTTCTGATCGGCAAGTCCTAGGCTCTGTGGTTTAACCCACAGCACCATCCGCATCCCTTAAAATAAATAAACCAACCCAATTACCCCCTGGGGAAACTCAGGCCTATGGCCTCTTTTATCTGCCGCTCGTTATTCTCCACAAACCCCACTTCCTCTTCCCAGGCCCTGCCTCTCACTGGCAATAATCTGTGCCCTCTTTGACTGCTTTTGCCTGGCTGGAAAGTTTCCTTGAACTGTGGTGGTGCCTCTGAACTGTGTGTGGGCAGAAACCTTTATTTTATGTGGCTGTAACATAGCCTACTGTGTGTAGGTAAAGATTCAGAGCTGCTGCTCCACACACCTTTGCTGCTGTCCATACCCACTACTAGCACTCACCAAAACTTGTACATTTGCCCAAGAGGCAATTCAACAGTGTGATGAAAAAGGACTCCCACCCTTGGTGCCTACTGTCATCAGGCTAAGTAGGACACTTATAAAAAACATTTTTTTATTATTCTAATCCCACAATATATTTTATCACATATCATTCCATTGTATGACTAAGTTGGTATGCCTGTTTCTCTGTGTTCCTTCTCAGTGGTAAAAAAGAAGTATTAAATCAGGACGAGTAATGCTTCTCATAAGTGTATTTAAGTTGTTTTCTGCACAGTTGCACAATGCTTTGCAGCCAAAATTAATCAGGATACAACATTTAATATTGTATTTAATAAGAATGGCCGACATACGGTTAATAAAATAATGGTGTTTTAAAACATCCTAACAGAAGTTGCAACAACTTAGTCTGTATTGCTAGTTATATAATGCTCAACCTCAGATGGCTTGGGTCTTTCCAACCTTGCTATGTTGCCACTGTATGCTACTGTTTCTGCAGCTTTATCAGTATTGGGGGATAAAAGGTTCATTGTTATTTTTTTTGCTTTTGCTTTGAGGAGCTAATGCAGCTTTACAGTTCTGAATGCTTGAGTGCTTAACCTCCCCCTTTCTGCCCCACCTCCAATACATTTATCATTCTCTTAGTTTTTGGTATGACAGGATATAGACAGCCTTTCAAATGGTGGTGTGAGAACTGAGACTAGCTGATAATAGGTTTTCGATTTTGCATTTTTATAGTGGGACCTTGATTCCCAGTGATAGCTTTCATCTGTTAACTCATTTATAGCCACTAACAAGACTGGCAATATTATAAAGAATAGATGATTTTTGCTGGCATGTAGACACGCTCCATTTTTTTAAAAAGGTTTGTTTTATTTGTTCTTCCATTCTATTTATATTTATATAATTTGTATGAACTAATTCAGTCATATTGTTGAGAATTCAAAATGCTTTAAAAGATACTTGGTGCTTAGTAACCTGAGGGAAAATGACACAGCTAGCAATATAACCTTGGTGCTATAGATTCTTTTAATTTTTATTTTTGGCCTTAAGCAAAGGATGAATGGGAGCAATATTATTTTGCTCCTCTCTGTATTTCTGAAACACGCCTTATAACGGACGTTCTAAAACAGGGATCAGCAAACTTTTTCAGCAGGAGGCCGGTCCACTGTCCCTCAGACCTTGTGGGGGGCCGGACTATATTTTGAGGGGGTGAAATGAACAAAGTCCTGTGCCCCACAAATAACCCAGAAATGTATTTTAAATAAAAGGACACATTCTACTTATGTAAAAACATGCTGATTCCCGGACCGTCCGCAGGCCGGATTTAGAAGGCGATTGGGCCGGATCTGGCCTTAGTTTGCCTACCCATGTTCTAAGTGATGTGGATCCTTGGATTAATCCCTTAAATGGAAGTTGTATGCTATTTAGGCTAGCTTTTGAAGACCAAACAGATGTTAATATTTCCTCATTTACTATGCATAACATGGTATATTTCATGGAGAAACCATAACATTGATTATCCATAACTAGTTTGTCAAATTCTAGAGCTGTGTGCAAGCAGTGCAGTCAGCGGGTGAATTTCATTAGCTGTCCTCTGATGTAGGAACAAGATTATTATTATTCTCCTTTTGCAGATCCCAAATTGTACTTAATATAAATAGTTCTGTAGATGATTTATGTGCCAGTCTTCTACTGCATGTTAATATTAATGCACTCTCTGAACTCAAGAAAAGAAAAGAAAGGGGAACTACCCCTTGGCTCATGTTCTTCTGCACATGTCACCCCAAATACTTTCACAATCTCATCCAGACATTCAGCACTAGTATTTAAATCCTGGCATTCCAGACTTTTGATTCTAAGACTAGATTAGGCATTGATCATAAATCAAAAGGTGCTGAAAACAGATTCTCCATAGTGACATTTCTACTTAAAACATCCAACTTGTGAATCGGGGCCAATGCATAGTATGTGAACATCCAGTGATGTTCCACTAATCAGGGGTGTCATCACACCCTCAGGATTGTGGGTTCCTGCTGCCGCAGCGTAGACATACAACATCACACACATGCCTATGGTTACCTGGAGTAGCACTACCATATGAAACTGCGTCTCTCTAGAAATAGCATGCAGCAACTATTTTATGGTTTTGAGAAGGCTAAAAACATTTCTTTTTACTGAAGCATTCCTGGAAGGCTGATATTGATTCATTCTACTGTTCACTTGGGTTCTCTAGAAACTACATTTCTCTGAATTTTTTATGGTATTTTATTCTGTTTTATTCTATGACATTTGTTCTTTGAAAATCATTGGAGTACAGTTCCCTTTGGCTCCAGCTGGCACGGCCAATGGTCAGGGATGATGGGAGTTTTAGGCCAACAACATCTGGAGGGCATTGTGTTAGCTATCTCTGACTTAGATCAGCAGGTCTCCTTAGAAACATGTTTGAATAAAATTGTTGCAGTATCAGCAGGAGTTGCTACCATACGAAGGTCTTTCACCTTATAACAAAGCAACAGATGCCCTCACCCTATGTATATTTTCTATTTGGGTTCCAGGTGTCTTCAAATCTTGGCCCCTCCATTGGTAATAATATCCAGGTCAGGAAATTGGAACTGCTTCTGCCACATAGTTCTTCCTAGAATAATCTTGATGTCAGAATCTGAGAGATTATAAATATTATTTCACATTGATTTAAAAAAAGTAAAGCCTAAAGTAGAATTGTGGCTTAGTTTCAAATGTTAGCATGGCAAGAGCACTGAGAGTAAATACTTTGTTAGAGCCCTGAAATGGTATGTTTCCTACTGATACAATTCCAGTTCTCTCCACTTACTACTTTGAAATCAGTGTAAGAGACGGACCAAATAAATAAATAAATAAATAAATAAATAATAATAATAATAATAATAATAATAATAATAATAGAGAACTGAAAGATTCTCAATGGCTTAAGAGCTGGTCCACTTGTCCCTTTAGATATGTGTCTGCTAACATTAGAGGGAATTCTTTGAAGGTGGTCCACCACTAGTTTTAACCCCACCCACATTGTAAGATCTGGTTCCCCCTTATGCTGGTGGAGTTTAAAAGTTTGAGGAACATATTGGCATATGTGGTGGGGATATAGCTATGTAAACAAAGAGGTTGTAGAGGTGATTGGCAGTATTGTTGGCAAACAGTTCACCTTGGATGCCAAGTTATATCTCCTATCCATTTTTGATGGTGGCAGTCCTGACCTTACTTCTCAACAATTGATTCTATATCTCAAGGGTGGAAGGGCACATCTGTTTATTCTGTGGATCTGTGGTTTTAAAAAAGTCATGTTCATTGCCATTTCCAAAAAACTGACTCATAAAATACGTGCCACCGGGAGTGATGTGGGACCCCTCCGAATTAGTTTCTTTGTGGTTTATATGACCAAACAATCTCATGGTTGGCACATTCCCATTAGAAATGAATTTATTTGGCAACATTCAAGAATATTTTGTATGTTTGGTACAAATACACATCTTGCATTCCACTATGGAATATTTTTTATGCCATTCGTTCCTTTTTATTATCTTGTAATTTTTTTATTCTTCCTGTTTTTATTATTACTTTGAGCTTGATGGTTTGCTTGTTTGGACTTTTAAAAAAATTACAAACTCTTACAATATTAATAATGCTGAAGGTTCAAGATTGCTGAGCTTACGGGCAACATTATTATGTTTCTAGGGACTTTCATTGACTTCTAAACATCATATTCTAATAACACTTCCCTGCCAGGTTAATCTATTTAGTTTTTTTCTTTCACATAGTTTACCGTAAAAAGTAAAATAATTGCAGTTGAGTCTCCTGTTGCAGTCATACACAATGGTGGATGCTTAAACATGATATAACTCACTTAGAAAGGTGCAGTGGAGATTCTTTTTCAGTGTCGTATATCTGAGCTGTATCCCATTTTATGTACCCTGTAGTGATTAGGAGTTAATTGAACTAGCATAAATGTTACACCATTACAGCAAGGTAAGTAAACCATTATTTGTTTTTGAGAGAGCAGTAAATTAACTTTGATGACTCTTTTGTCATGCATCTATGCTGGGCAGCAGCATTGAATTCAAGTATGATCAGACCCAACTGTACTAATGACACAGTTTCTTGCTCATGATTATGTATGCAGCATCTGAAAAAACCCTGAAACTACTTTTGGAACTTTTGATACCAGCAACGCCACTTTTATCTTAACATGCCTGAGTGTTTCATGATTAGTACGTATAGCATATGGGAACTGTTACAACAGTATTGAAGCCAGACACATGGTTGAACACACACACACACACACACACACACACACACACACACAGAGAGAGAGAGAGAGAGAGAAAGAGAGAGAAAGTGTTTGGGCCACTCTAGTGATATCATTTGGATCAGTTTAGGGTTATAGGTTAAGTCATTGAGTATCATCATCTCTCTCCTTTCAAGCAAGTTTGTCCTGCATCATTGAGCCATACACTTTCTCTCATCAATTTTGGTAGACAGTTTTATAGAGAGCGGATTACACTTACCCCTCTGGTTAATAGGAGGCACAGGCTGCTCTTATGCACAAATTGAATTAACTCTAACATCTGAGTCATAAAGGAAGATCTGTCTCAAGGCAAGCAAGGGATGAAGGCCGGAAAGGGAATGCAGCATATTTTTTTCTCTTGACACTTTCAGTAGATAATTGGTCCACGGAATCACAGAACCAGAAGTGGATCATCTATTCTAGTCCTAACATACCTGTATCTCCAGTGGTAAATGTCTGCTTGACTTTACTCTGAATTTTGCCCTGGTGTCACCTGGCGCCTTTCTTCGTAAGGTCGCTGTACTGCTGCAATGTTGTTCTTGCAGTTTTTTGAAAGCTTCCACCCACCCCACCCCATTGGCTATTGTAGAAAGTGAGGGGAGGAAATTCTCAGGATAGCCACAGCTTCAGATAATATGTCCTATGGGCTTGCCCTGGTTTTCTGTTTTTCCCATAGAAGGAGGCCAGAGGCTACAAAATTATTCCTAATCTCTAGAAAGTGTTATTTTTTTAAAATGTGAGCCAGCTGCATGCACTATGCACAAATATCATCACTTCAGTATTCCATAAATAGATTTTTTATTTTGGTGGGGAAATAAGGAAGTCCTTTGCCTTGACTTTCAATCTTTTCCCAATATTTCTTTTAGCCATTTTGACAATACAAGATATATTTAAAAATACAAGCCATTAGTGATATTATGAGTAAGCCACAGATTCCCCCTGGGATGCGCAGAATGGGCAGGCATTAAAAGCTAAAGGGGTAGACTCACTTATTGAGCCTGCAAATGTTATCTGTGGCTGACAGAAAAGTGCCAGTTCTGGAACTTTGACAAATGGCTCTCCTTGTGACACTTTTGCCTTTCAGAATTTTTTTAAAAATCCCCATTTGTAATGCTGGAATAATGACTAGAATCCAAAGATAAAATCTTCATTAGAAAACTAGCTGATAGTAGTGATCTAATGTTTGCTGGTTCCTTTAACCTAGATTCTTCCTGCAGAAGTTAACCACCTGAAATATTGAGCAGATAGTGTCAGTAGCACTTGCTAAGGTGTTAAGGAAACTGCTTCAAACATTGCTTTTGATTTGGCCAACGAACATTTAATAGATGAAATAAATGTTCCCACCATTTGTTCTTAGTTTCTTCTTGAATTTTTCTTTTTATTTGGGGAGGAAGGGGGGAAAAACTTGATCACGCCTGCACAGCTGAAAGTAGCAAGATTCAGGTGTTGCAAGCACCCTCATAACTGAGATAGCAGCGTTTACTGTTCGATGCTGTAGTTGTTCAGTCTCCAAGGCTTTTCTGGTAACTGCTTCAAGGAATAGCTTTCCTGGCATGCATCGTTCTAAAGGACATATGAGGAAACTGTAGCCCTCCGTATGTTTTTGGAATGAAACTCACATTATCCCTGACCATTGGGCCATGCTGCCTGGAGGTGATGGGAGTTGTAGCCCAACAACAACAACTGGAGAATGTCAAGTTAGTCTCACCTGCTGTAAAGCCTAAATAAGTCAGTACCTTTTTATTTTTAGTTGGAATTGATTTAGTATCAGTCAATTGATTTAGCATCATGACCATTTCTCTTCTAATACTTAACAGGTGTGTGTAGCGGGTGTTTTATTTTCTTGACACCTAATAGTAAGCAATTACTGCATTTTTATCAGTTTTCTTCATTCATCTATTGTCTTTTAAAAAGTAGTTCCAGGTATTTCTCTCTTCTCTATTCCCCTCCCACTTATTTAAAAAATGGAGTAATAGAGTAGTATTGTTCCCAACAAAATGACTTTGTTCCCAATGAAATGACTGCTGGTTACCACAAAACAGAAACCACATATAGATGCTAGTCTTGTTCTAGGGCAAACAAGTGGTCTAGGAGCATAGATATTAAGTCTCTAAAAAGTATCCTTTTTGTAGACAAACATCCACTTTGTTCAAAAGTTTTGATACATGGTTTAGAATAAATGTTTTCCTTCTTAAATGTAGCTTCAATAAAATTTAGAGTAGGAAACTAAGTAGCTGTTTGAATAGTAAAACAATTGAATCTGTTTACCAATGCACAGTAATACTATGTGCAAGTCCATCAATTACATATTGGTTGAATGTGGTTCCTTCTATATGCAAAGCATGCTTTCTGCTACTGATCTGTGACCCGTCTCATAGTTTTAAGTGGAAATGGAATTTTTAAAGTTCTCTTTTCATGTAGTTCCTGCCAGTCATCACTGTACAACTGAAGAGCTTCAACAGACTTAATACAAAACCTATTTTCTTCTACAAGGTATCTCAGGCTTATGAAACAAATTCCTGTGCAACCTTCATCCCTGCTCCCAAGAATTCACTGAGTTGGAACTCTTAACACCTGTATAGAACTCTGTTGATTTCTGATAACAAAAGCTGGATATGAGCATTTCCAATTTAAGTCTGTTCTAAAGAACATATACACATATAGGTCAAATATTAACCAGACCAAGAATAGAAATTGCATTTGTAAAGTATCAGGATAACTGCAGTCTACTGAAAATGCAAGTGATGTACATCGACAGTTGCCAGGAGCTTACTTATTCCACATTTATTTTTGGGTCTACTCATACATTAGTTTCTTTTGCTTAGGCTGTTTCATTAAAATACTTAAAAACAACAGCAACATATTCATACATGGACTATATAGAAGTGAAGATATGCCTATTAATGTGCATAGGAGTATGGGGTTCACAATCAATTCTTCGTAAACATAAAAATCAGGAATTAAAATAGGAGAGAGTTTGTATATCTCTACTGCCTGCTATCTGACCAAACTGCGGGAGACAGTGGAAGACAGAAGTGCCTGGCGTGCTCTGGTCCATGGGGTCACGAAGAGTCGGACACGACTAAACAACTAAACAACAACAACTGCCTGCTATGAAAGAAAATCATATTTGAGCAGGTCTCGGCACAGGAGATGATATGAGCACTGTTACACTATAAACATCAAAAGGTCTGTGGAAACAAATGGTATAGCATGTTAAAGTAGCTTAAACATAAACAGATATAGAGGCATGCACCTAAAGACAAAGCAGCCATCACTCATACATAAAGCTCTGTATGTTTAAATAAGTAAATTAAGTAAAATGGGAATTTTATAAGAACCCTTATATCCTTTAAAGTTCAATTATGACACAAGCGTTTTTGTCATGAAGTGTCAGTGGCCTATGAAGACAGATTTCTCTACCTGTTTCATAGCAGTCTAGGGGAAGGGAAGTAAAAGAAGGCATAGGAATCTCTCTGGAGAAGCTTCTCTTATTTGATGTTTTTTCTTAGACTGAGGAAGATCAATCAAACCAGGAAAGCCACTGAGGCACCTAAATGAACTCTAGCCAACCAGCTGCAATACCTATCTCTGGCCATTATTTGTGTGCTGCTGCAGTGCAGTAAACAAAGGGATCCCTTTGTATACAGGCAACGACCATTTCATGTAGGGGCTCCATTTCTGTTACCTGCACGTGTTTGCAGAGCATGCGTTGAGCATGCCTTGCCCTGCTATGAGGGGATTCTGCCCTCATCCCGGTCCAAAAGGACCTGTGCGTTGGTGAACTGTGGGGAAGAGACCAGCTGTCAAGTCGCAATTCTCAGCTGTAACAAAACAGCATTCTCTTCCCTTAGTGAGACCTTGAGGAAATCTGCCCATGGTAGGGTCTCTTTTCCAGGATACCTGCAAATGGGCCCTAACATGTGGGGAATCAAATAGGTAGAAGAGAAGAAGGGAGTGGGACGTGTCAGGGGATTTTTTTTTGTAATGTCAAAGATGACCATGGGGTTGCGGTGCTCATCTCGCTTTCAGGCCGAGGGAGCCGGCGTTTGTTCACAGACAGCTTTCCGGGTCATGTGGCCAGTATGACTAAACTGCTTCTGGCACAACAGAACACCCTGACGGAAGCCAGAGCAGACAGAAATGCCATTTACCTTCCCGCCACAGCGGTACCTATTTATCTACTTGGACTGGCATGCTTTCAAACTGCTAAGTTGGCAGGAGGTGGGACAGAACAATGAGAGTTCACCCCGATGCGGGGATTTGAACCACCAGCCTTCTGATTGGCAAGTGGAAGAGGCTCAGTGGTTTAGACCACAGTGCCACCCACATTTTTTTTTTAAAAAAAGTCTGTTGGAAATGTTTGCCTGATTTTGCAAAACTTCAGAAACGAATCCTTTTAATTCTCCTGGTTATATTTTCTAGTACTGTGAAGTTCATTAGCATGATGGACTATGTTGCCTCAGTGTAGATTTTCTGGAAAGTGAAGTCTTCCATTATTAAAGGCCTTGTTTGGCTATGGTAGTGGATTGGAGGCAGTCCTTGATTGTTTTCAGCATTCTATTCATTGTCTCTCAGTCTGGAAAATTGTGTTTCAGGATGTAAGATCACAAACAGAAGATTCTGATGTTAAATTAAAATATGATGGAGCAATAAATGTACCAGAGATGAAGATTTTGTTTGTCTCCTCCCCCCCCCCCCATTTCCATTTCTAATAATAGTTAAGTGGAACCAGAAATGGAGGCAAAGTTGATAAGCAACCTCAGCAAAAATCAAAATAAATATTTTACTGACCTCAATATATGAAAACCAAAAGGATCTACATACAACAAATGTTCCTTAAAATGTTACAGCAATGTACTTTAGACAATGGAACTGCCGAGCTTTGTATTAGTATGTATTTGCAGAACAGTGGTGTATTTGCAATGTCAGCAAATTCAATAACGGCAGCGATTTTTTCTATTTGGAGCAAACCTGCTGAAAGCAATCCACTTATATATAATGTTCTTTTTAAAAAAAAAAAGGCAAAAAGGATGGGTAGTAATGTGTCTGAGGATCTCTGATGTTTTCTTTCTTTCAGTTTCTGTTGCATCACTGCAGGAATGAACTCTGGTCATAAAACGTATAGCTGCGTCTGAAATTTTGAATAAATCTGTTTTTCCATTAATTCAGTTGCAAAAAGTGGGAGAACATCCTTTTTGTATCTTCTTTGCCAACCTAAGCCCAATATCACCATCCCATTTGTAAGATAAAGTTGTCTAGTGTAACACTTGGCTGTATTGTGTGTTTGTGCTTAATAGTTATATATCCTTTTAGTGATTTACCTATAGACCTGCTAATAGAGAGATATTTGCAACTAACAATTGGGAAGGGAACCCAAGTTTAATAACTTTGCATCCAAGCCAGTGTGGTGTAGTGGTTAAGAGCGGTAGTCTCGTAATCTGGGGAACCGGGTTCGCGTCTCCGCTCCTCCACATGCAGCTGCTGGGTGACCTTGGGCTAGTCACACTTCTCTGAAGTCTCTCAGCCCCACTCACCTCACAGAGTGTTTGTTGTGGGGGAGGAAGGGAAAGGAGAATGTTAGCCACTTTGAGACTCCTGAAGGGGAGTGAAAGGCGGGATATCAAATCCAAACTCTTCTTCTTCTTCTACATGTATGTGTATAAGCTCACTCCAGGAACAGATTCCTTTTATGCAAAAATAAACACACACAGAGAGAGATTCCATTTGTGTTTCATTTCAGCTGGTATGATACAGTAGCTGAGGAAACTGAGTTTATACCTATGCCATTACCTGTACGGAAGCTGCTATGGAAAAGATGGGGTTAGAAGGGACAAAATAAAACAGTCACTTTGAATTGATGGAACTGGCTACCAGCAAAACTTGACTTCAGGTCCCTGTGAAATCCATAATCTTTTAGCTGCCTATAGTTGGTCAAACATGGAATGCAGAATTATCTTTATTAGACAGATTTGTTGTGTCTGTCGAGGAATTTCTCTGTGGATTAAAAATTTGCATACATCTGGTAACTTTGTGTAGTTATTGCTAGTTCATGTCAGCAAATTTAATTCCATCATGTAAATTAAAATAGGTGTGCAAAAGGCCGGTTGGGGTTTTAGTTTGGAACTGGTAAGGAATTGCTAGTTTAAGCCACACTTTTTTTTGTCAGCTACTCATATTTCTTTTACGTTTTAATTATAACCCATCAACTCATAAGTGATTGCTTCTGGGTTAGACTCAGATGAATGTCATTGAAGGGTGTTTTAATTTAATGGATCCAGCATAACATCTGTTTCTAAGGTTTTAAAAGCCAATTTATATGGAAATTTATTGTAGCAAAAAGTCAATAGAAGAGATACTTCTAACACTGCTTGTACTGCAAAGTATGAAATTTTAAGAAGTGGAATAGCTCTGATATTACATATTTTTTGTGCTAATTTAGAAAAAGAAGAAGAGAGAATGTGCATATAATTTAGTAATCTTGACTGTAGTAGTCATGTAGTCTGATTCTTTCTCTGTTTGCTCTTATTTTTTAGCCGAGCTATCAAGACAAACCAGGATCTTCTTCCTGAAACACCATGGACTCAGATATTCTACAATGACTTCTGGGGCACTCTCCTTACTCACAGTGGGAGTCACAAGTCGTATCGACCTCTCTGTACGCTCTCTTTTCGAATTAACCATGCTATCGGAGGAATGGATCCTTGGAGCTACCACCTTGTAAATGTCCTCTTACATGCTGCAGTCACAGGTCTTTTCACAAATTTTTCCCGAATATTGTTTGGCGATGGATATTGGACCTTACTGGCTGGCTTGCTATTTGCTTCGCATCCCATCCATACTGAAGCGGTTGCAGGAATTGTAGGAAGGGCTGATATTGGAGCTTGCCTTTTCTTCCTGCTTTCCCTGGTCTGTTATACTAAACACTGCTGCACAAGGAACTACTCAGAAGGAACCTGGGGCTGGATCTTGGGTGCAGGGCTATGCGCCACCTGCAGCATGTTGTGGAAGGAGCAAGGAGTGACTGTTCTAGCAGTTTCAGCCGTTTACGACGTCTTTGTATTTCATAGGCTAAAAATGCACCAAATCATTCCTGCTGTCTATAAGGTAAGAACTGTGACTTGGATGTATCAGTTTCTGCACCACATTGATGAAGTGCGTTTATCTAAAAGAATAAAGAATCACTTAAATCCTGCCATATTTAAAAAACACACACAAATACCTTAAGGGACGCAGGTGGCGCTGTGGGTAAAAGCCTCAGTGCCTAGGGCTTGCCGATTGAAAGGTCGGCAGTTCGAATCCCCGCGGCGGGGTGCGCTCCCGTTGCTCGGTCCCAGCGCCTGCCAACCTAGCAGTTCGAAAGCACCCCCAGGTGCAAGTAGATAAATAGGGACTGCTTACTGGCGGGAAGGTAAACAGCGTTTCTGTGTGTGGCGCTGGTGCTGGCTCGCCAGATGCAGCTTTGTCACGCTGGCCACATGACCCGGAAGTGTCTCCGGACAGCGCTGGCCCCTGGCCTCTTAAGTGAGATGGGCGCACAACCCCAGAGTCTGTCAAGACTGGCCCGTACGGGCAGGGGTACCTTTACCTTTACCTTTAGAAATAGAATTCAATTCATTCCACAGTGGTTCTTCTTAAAGCTGGCATTTGGCATTTCCACCTTGCTGTGCTGTCCACTAAATGCTTCTTGGGCAAGTATTATTCCTGACTTGCTCTAACAGCTTCTTTTCCAATGATGGGGGGCGGGAGGCAGTAAAATGCACATTTTTTGCCCTGTAATAATTGACTTTATTAACCATTGATTCTATACAGCACTGGTTCCCAGTTAGCTCTGTACTGCAGACCCTTTGTTTTCCAAAGCCAAACCTTGGACCTCCTACTTTTGAAAATGTTGATATCTCTATGGTAGTTTTTGTCATGTGAAAGGTGCCATGGTCCCCTTGGGTGGTTACACAGACCCCCTGGGGTATACATATATGTCCTCTGTCTCATAGTGTCTTTGCATGTTCCTGTTTGATTTTAATCACGTGACTGGCCCAGAGTGCATTTACTTGTTCATGGCAACTTCACTGTGAGCAAGAACCATGGTTCTGCACAGTCATTTAATCAGCCCTAATGTGTGTTGTTATGGGACACGGGTGGCGCTGTGGGTTAAACCACAGAGCCTAGGACTTGCTGATCAAAAGGTTGGCGGTTTGAATCCCCACGACGGGGTGAGCTCCCGTTGCTCAGTCCCTGCTCCTGCCAACCTAGCAGTTTGAAAGCACGTCAAAGTGCAAGTAGATAAATAGGTACCGCTCCGGCGGGAAGGTAAACGGCGTTTCCGTGCACTGCTCTGGTTCACCAGAAGCGGCTTAATCATGCTGGCCACATGACCTGAAAGCTGTACGCCAGCTCCCTCGGCCAATAAAGCGAGATGAGCACTGCAACCCCAGAGTCGGTCACGACTGGACCTAATGATCAGGGGTCCCTTTACCTTAATGTGTGTTGTGGGGTGACATATTTAATCTTGAATTGTGAATACAGTGGAGCTCTCCTAGAGCTGCTTTGCAGTGGGTATGCTTGAAGCCACTCACTATGATGAAAAATGTTAAGCTGGCCAGAAAAATAGGCAGCTAGCCTTGTGCCTAAAGGTGATGTAACAGTCTTAAAAGAGATATGAAATGTTTTAAAAATGATTTTCTTACTTTTATTTTATTTTTTAAATATAAATTGAAAAGAACTGTGTTTGCACCTCAATATTGTGCAAGATTGGCTTGAAGGGTGTGTTGACTGGACTGAGGAAAATACTCTATATTGAAGCTTTCTTGAATAGCTTCCCCCAACTTCTACAAGTGTGTTAAGTAGACTGCTTGTGGTTAGATTGATTTGCCAGGTACATGTAACTTGTGTATCCCGTCATTCTGCATGTCAGCAGCGAGATCTGTACAAATTATACTAAAACATTAATGTGGAGCCAAAATTCAGCCAGGAAATGAGATTTGAAGAGGGTTGTAATTATAGAAACTATGCAAATTCAGAGGCCTAATTCTTTTGCAGTTGCAATTCCCAGCCTGAGAACAGGGCCATTAATCAACTTTGCAGATTGCACTATTCTGTCCAATTAGTACTACAAAGCTAATTTGAGCCTTTGTGCTCCGCCTTTGAAAAAGGTGGGGGAAAGATGAAGCAAATGGGGCAGAGGCCACAACAATATTTTGATTTAAAATGCATTGAAACTAGCTCTTTATTGGATATGTTATTAATTCAGCAGTGCTAAATGCCTAGCATTATATGTTCAAGTCACTGTTATAGAAATTATCTGATCTGAATGCACACCACGTAGTGTTAGGAAATGCTACCAAACAACATGCCATTATTATGAGTAGGTCAGGAACCATGCTTTCTGAAATGTGAATTGAAAAAAAGTTTCTTTCCTTATTATTATTTTAAATGGAAAATGTGTAATTCATACGGAATACGTTTCCAGTTATCTGTAACATTAAATGTGTCACAAATGTGATAATGCAGTCTGTTAATGTAATCTGGTGTTATACCCACAGTGTCATAGCATATTTAATGAAATTATATGGCAGCTAATTTTAGTTGTGGAAACCTAATGCTCTAAGAGTGACACAGCTAACACTTCACCTTAAGTTTGAACTGGAAAAAAAAAATCACACATTCACTTTGAACTAAATATTACTTCAAGTCTGCAGTTTCCTTCTTTTTTCTGCTACTCCAGAAGTTACATTTCTCAAAGCAAGTGTGTGTTTAAAAGTACAGAGTCAACTTTGCCTAATGAAACTCTGCAAGCTGGTATCAGAAAAGTAATCTAGAAATATCATTGCAATTTTCGAATACCTAGTTGAGTTGCAAGACTTGTAGCAGCAGCAAATTGGCTAGAGTGAAACAACGTGCTCAGCTCAGATATTTAGGATAGTATGTCATAATATGATAAATGAAATGTTTAACCTTATTCATTCATTCCCCCCCCCCGCCACATCACACCATACAGCTTTTCTGTCTGTTTTTAAAACTCAAACATTAATGACACAATAATCACTAAAGATCAAGCACCATTGTATAAAATCCCCATAGCATTTTGGTAAATTAGCTTTTTAAGAATGACATTGGGGATTTTTCAGTCTTCAATTGTGACTCTACCCATCGGTGCTCCTGAGCTCAAGGGGTTCCTTTGCAGCACTTAGGACAACACTCTGTAATCATAATTAGAAAACGACTGTGTCCTAGCAAAAATTAGTTCCTAACAACCTGCTATGTAGTAAATGATTGTTAGATTTAGAATGCAGCCTGACCTCTTGCCAATTTTGCTATCTACGCATAAGTGATTGGAGACAAATGTGCGCACACAAGTGCACTAAACTGTTAAACATGGCCTTTGTTTGTCTTGTGGATTCTTACACTTTGAAGGGCTAAATAAAAGATCGGGACCACAACTGATTACTCCCTTGTGGAGTCCCTTCATTCAGGGTTATTCAGCTGAGAATTAATTTATCCAGCATTTATATCTCATTATAAACGTGTGAAAGTCTGAACAAATATTTGCATTTGTTTGTGCTCTGCAGCTTCCTTTCTTCTAGAGAACAACAGGTGCTCTCTAAAAAACAAAGGCATGGTTGGTACTTAGGTCAAATGTCTGGAGCAGATTCTTTCACGATTCTTCATCTTTTACTACTACTGCTACTAATAAATTTTATTATTTATACCCCGCCCATCTGACTGGATTTCCCCAGCCACTCTGGGCAGTTTACATGAGTGGCAGTTCTCTACTCAGTAAACCAAAAGTTTGATAGGAAAAGAATGCAAGGATAGAGAAAGGGAGTGATAAAGAATTGGTATCTATAGTCTCAGTACAAATCTAGCACTGCAATTTCATAATCATGCTAAAGTAGTCAGAAAGGTTGTAGGCTGCTGTGGTCCCCTCCCTCTCAGTTAAATATCTTAGCAATGTGTCTGCACTATGGAACATGATTAGCACAAAAGGGTCCTAATTTAACCAAGTGAATCGGGTTTGCAGGAACCTGGTTCACATTAGCTATGGTTAATGTTGTCAATGCTGCAATACTACACCCTGGCTAAATATGACATGGTTAGGAAAGGGGGAAGTTAAGAAATTGCTTTCCAACTTTGGGACATAGATTAGACTCATTCTCATTCACCATCATTGCCATTTGGCCTGGAAACTTATTGTGAAAAATGGAGCAATGGAGAATTTTCAGGATTCCATTTAAGCCATATGGGAAGTCTCAGCTCTTTATTGTTACAGTTCTGGGCATTAAAGACATAAGAGGAAAGTTTTAGCAAGACTTTCTGGGGGAAACTATTCTGTTGTTGTAAGGCGAGAGGAAGTTCAGCAGAAACCAGGAATAGTTTTGGCTTGACAAATCCAGTTCAGCATGTCAAGTCAAATGTTACTCAAGTTGGCTTCTGAATACAATGTAGTTAAGAAGAGCCTCCTGGATCAGGCCAATGGCCCATCCAGTCCAGCATCCTGTTCTCATATTGTTCAACCAAATGCCCTTGAATGAAGCCCTTAAGCAGGATATGAGTACTCTCCCCTCGTTTGGTTTCCAGCAACTGGTATTCAGAAGCATTACTGCCACCAACTGTGAAGCCAGAGCATAAGCCAACATAGCTTTCAATGTTTCAGGTTGTTATGCATGATATACTATTGTAGTATAGTTATAGTGATACAAATGGCAATTACTGTAGATCGTTGATTTGTAGAAGGCAGGTATTACACAAAGACTCTCCTCCCTGAAAGAGAGGGGAGTGGTTGTGGGCGGGAGCCCGAGCACCGCCCAGCAGGGGGCGTCGCCCCCTGACTCCAGCTCACCTGGCTGGCGCTCACACCTCCCCCGATGGCCACCCAACCAGGTGCCGCGGAGGGGGCGTGTTCAGCAGCCTTTTGCTGCAGCGCCAGTCTCTCCCTGGCCTCATTCCTCTCCTCGTCCCGTCGTGAGTCACCCACCCTCCACTCCCTTTTAGTTAGGGCTTAGGTGATTGGCCTTGCTATGGACCTTAGGTTGGTCGCCCTGGTTGCCCGGGGGGCCTGGTAGGAGTTTTTCCATTTGGCATTAGGCTTTTTGGTTTTTTCGCCTACCTCATAGCAATCGTCACAACTTTTGTGGTATTGGTGGGTAGGTTAGGCATTGGAATAATGTGTTGTATGTCGAAGTGCTAGGTGTGGCCATCGCCTATGCCTTCAATTTTTAGGGGTATTCCGTTAAAGGAATCTGGCGGTCGTGTATTCTGTCTGATGCCTGCTTGGCGGGAGGCCATGGCACGACCCTCGGTGACAGCAGGGGTGAGCCTATAGTTGGATTAGCATCAACAGGCTCCACCTACTGGTGAATAAACCCACTTGTTTCGATCCAATGCCTAAGCCAATACCTTTTCATTGCTGTAATCAATAAAGTTGTGGCCTTTTCTAGCCCATCAACCTTATATCACTTGTCCTTGTGTCTTCATTTCACTTCGCGGGGGTCGGGTCATCGAACCACAACTGGAAGGAATAAATCTGTACAGAGCTGTGATGATTATTCCCCTCTTATTATCTATATTATTTATCTAAAATATTTCAATACCACCTCCTAAGGTGGTGAAGAATAAAGCCATCAAATACAAAGCAACAATTCAAAGTACCATATCAAAATGGTAATAACTGACCATTCAACTGATATCAAAGAGCAGGGAAAGTTGGAGCAAATAGAAATATTTTAACACCTGGTGAAAACTCACCAACTTAAGTGTCTGGTGTATTTCCGTGGGAAGCTCATTGCATACTTGGGAGCCACTGTGCTGAAATGCCACCTTGCAAGGTTCCACGAGACAAAGCTCTGAAGGTTGTGTGGCATAATATCCTGGTGAAGAAGGAGGTCCATAGTGGAAAAGGAGTGGGGAACTTCAATCCCAAGCAATCTAGACCTTTTTATCTGGCTAACACCACTCTCTCAAATCCACACATGTACTTTCCTCTAGTGCTTTTGCTAGCTGGAACATACTCCTGAAACATAATGCCTGTTGCATTATGTGTATAGATTGTGTATAGAAACTGCTTGCTTTTTGAATGGCCAGAATGTTATCTACTTTACAAGACCCATTGTTCCACCCACTGTTTGTCTCTTGCCCTTCCCACCACCTGGGAAGAAAGTTTCTCCATCACTGGGTTTCAGTTTCAAAATCAGTCACAAAAGTGACGCAGAAGACCCCTATTTTTGGTAGTCGATATGGTATGAAATGCCATCCTGACCCATGGATTTCGTGCTCTGACCACACAGAGTTGATTACTAGAAAGTGAGCATGTTCTGTTGTGGTTGCCCCAATTGTGAAACATCTGCACCCAACATTTCACCGACATCTGTTTTATATAGTTTAAATGAGCAGTGAAGTTTATTTTAGCACTGCTTTTGCGATTTAATTGTTATGCTGTTCATTTTATCCTTTGATTTTAGCTAGTTCATATTTTGTATTTTTGCTGTGTTTCAGTGCTGTATGAGTTTCTTTGTTTTGAAGAAAGCCTTTCATTTTTTTCTGTAGAGTTAGGTTTTCTTTTGGGTTTAGATTGCATTTTTTCCTGTTCTGTGTATTTTATTGACATTTTATGTAAGCTGTTTCTTACTCACCCTCTCTTCTATAGACATAGTTTTAGATAGGATTTATGTCAGCTCTAAAACCCTATCTCATTAAGTTAACAAGAATTATAGAATACATTGTTTATCATATACAATAGTAATCAAATCTTGAAATGAGTTAAAATGGTTCCACTGGAAAGTAATCAGCTTATTCTGTGAAGGGAATATTAATATTTTCTATTACACATTTGCCCTTTATGACAAGGCATAAGCATAATGTTGTCAGAAACTCAAACCTTAAGAAGCAAAGAAGCAAAATCATTTGAATGTCCTCTAGAGTTTCCCTAGGGTGCAATTATTCTTTGAGGCATGAGGTGAGAATATAAGTTTTCATGGGGATTTGTACAGATGGTGTTAAAGGTTGCTTGTCATGTTGACTTTACATGCCAATTGCCAACTTCAAGAACACTATGGCTTATTCTCAGGCACATCTATTCTTCAGGGTATTGGTGGACTTGTCACATGCATTCAGATGAATTTCTCCCCTTCTCAATAGATGTTGCCTTTTAGATGACTGACACAAAATGTTGCATGAAAGGACAACCTTAAGAAAACCCAAATTTGACACAAATTAGTCCAAACTATATTTGGGAGATTCTTTCTAGAAAGAGGTATTTGGCAACTAGTTTATATATTTCACATAAAAATCTTTATAGCTAGACTCTGGATTGTTTTAAGTGGTGTTAGTGTGTGTTAGAGTAGATGGTGGATGATCTTTTTTAAAAAAAATCTTGACCTTTCTCAACAGTCTGACCCAATCTGACACTTCTAAGCTTGATTGTGGGTTAGCATGCAACTCCCAGTTGTATTCTGCACTTTTGTGGATTTTGCGGTGCGGTTTCAGTGTGCTCACGTAAAAATGGCTTTGTAAGGAATTTTGTGTCAGCAGTTTGCAGTTGCATAGTGGCCTGGAAGGTTCCTGTGACCTTGCTTTCTAAAGTTAATCTCTATGACTCTAAAGAGCACCAGATGGTTTCTCTATGCTCTGCTGGGTTCTGAGCCCTGCGATGAAGATAAAGGACAGGAGTGCTCTGGAGTTCTTGCACTAATACCTATTTGTGTTTCTGATTTAGCCTGTTTACCACTTCTCTTGAATGGCTGTATGGTTTCCACTCATGCCTGTTTCCGGTCTGCCTTCAAATGAACAGGTTATACAGAACAGTCAGGTTGCTGCAATGCTGCAGGCATGCACCCACTTAAACATAATTAAGCCAATTGTCTTCCTCAATGTCCTAAGATGTGGTGATCTAAAAAAAGAAGAAGAAGTAGTAGTCCAGGGCAATATCTGTTTTATGTTAATTGCTTAATTGTACTAGAGGTCAAAAATCAGCAGACCTGTCATGGCATGCATAGCAGGTGTTCCATTATGTTGGCTATGATGGACGTAACCAACGTGGTGCTCTTAGAACGTTGCTGGACACCTGCACTCACTACTCCCAGCAATGGTCAGGAATGATGGGAGTTGTCTTCCAGCAACATATGGTGGCCTCTCCCTAGGTTATGGTGATTCCTGTGAGTTTATGCTCATTTTCATCCCTTAGCCAGTAATGGGAGTACTGAATCCATGCCAGGCAAGTATGATTGCTGGCTGTGAAATTTATTGTAGCGATCTATTCAGTTTCTGAGTCTTAGCAATATTTTTTTATCTGTTACATCCTATGTGTGTTTGAATTAGGATCTGTGCTACGTGTGCCACAGTTATAGTAACAAAAAGTTATTATTTTTTACTGTTGCACAAGTAGAAAAGTTTATATTCAGATTAATATCCAGCAGCAATTCAGATTTCATTGATGCTGTTAGCTCTTTCCTTGCTGGCATTTTCAGAAGTTGACCTGTGGAAGTTGGAACATCTGATAAAACACCACACATCTTTTCCCAGCAGGCTTGCAAATGTTGAAAACCTATCCAGGGAATGATGGACAGCTTGATGAAAGTACTTCAGCTGGAGCACGATGCCTAAATGAGGCAGAATTCCCATTAGACACATACCTTTAGGAGCTAATACAATTACTGCAGTTTGTGGCGCAAGTTGTCTAATCTCATGAGTTTGGCTATTAGCAAAGAGGGGTGGATGCACAATGTCCTTAAGAGTGGCAGCATTGTCAGCGTAATTTAGCACACACCGATGAGCTGCAGTAATTGCAAAAGACCATGTCAGGTCAGAGTCATTGCTCTAGATCATTAAAGTGAGTTGGTTTTACACTAGCCATCCGTTAACTGATTACAGCATATAATTATTACAAAAAGCTGAAACATAGGCAGATGTAGTGGTTCTGACATCACTGCGGAATTTAACTGGCGAATTGATGCAAGGTTAAATTATCTTCCATCCCTATCATGCTGCGGCACACCTAACAAGATGAACTATGTTAAGGGTTGTAGGTTGCATGAAAATAGATTCAGCTGTTAGTCATTGTCTTGCTTTTATTGATTAGCTCAAGATGTCAATCTGACAATATATTCCATGTGATTTATTATACGCTGGTAACATTAGTGCATAATCTTTCAGCATATATTGTCTGGAGTAAATGATGCATTCTTTATTCAGATTGTGGGTTTGTGTCTTACGTTGATCCTAGAAGATGAATAGAAAAATCTATGAATCTATAATATCAGTCAGTTGTGGCTTACAGGGTGTGACTAGTATTTTTTTTTTAAATAGCCTTTTAAGATCAGTGTTTCAAGAGACACCATATTTGAAAGGTATTTTTTGCTTTCCTGGAATGGTATGATAATTTGAACAAACTGATAAAAGAGGACCCTTTTAAGCCAGTTTAATATAGTTATAATAAATTTATTGCAATACATGTATCATTCAGATAAGCAAATTGCCAAATGCTAAAATGAAGTCTGTCTGTGGATGAATTTAAACACAGGGTAAGATAATGTTGGGATAACAATGGAAATCACTGGATAAGCCAACTAATGTTTCTCATGTCATTATATATGATGAAAATCTACCATGCTATTAGATAGGAAATAAAAGTATGAGCAAATGTACTTCCTCTCTGTTAATGTACTCATTTGCAACCCGTTTTGCATATCTTCATAATCCTATCCATATGTCCACATATGCCCATTCTACCTGAAGCTGAGAGTGAGCAGGGATTGACTGCTAGTGTAAGTTATCAGGAGAAAAACATCACTGATTCCCAGAAAACGAAAACGAACCATTCTTCACATGCACTTGGCTTTTCAGTTGGAATATTTCCTTAAGTAAGAGTTTCCCCAAAACTAGTCTTTTTCAGTGTGAAAATTAGAAATGCTTTCCTGAGAATTTTCAAGGGCAGGACACCAGTTATTGCCTGGAATCCTGGGAATCTTGGAAATCTCCCAGCTTCATTCACAAGAGATAAGGATATTCTTGGTGCGCATATACAGGAATGTCACTGTTGCAGACTTCACTAGATAGTGGAAGTAATTACCATGAGTAGCCACCTGTGCTGTGTGAGAGGCAGCTGGTCAGTGCTATAACTTCAGTCAGGTGTCAGTCGGAAGCCCACACCACCTGTTAATTACCCTTTCCCCTTGTCGGTCTCCTTTGTCTGTCCTCTAAATAGAGAAACACAGATGTTTGTGTACATTTTAATTAAGTGCAGACCTAGTATTAAGTGCCATGGTTTAAGATGCCCACTTTTATTTTGAGAAGAATGTGCTGCCACCTGTGCAAGCAGAAAATCTAAATATACCACAATTTACATTTATTATACTTGGATATTCAAGACTCTAACACTATTGCTAATTAGCATTTAGATGGTTCCTAGGTAGTAATTTTGTGTGCCCCTCTCTTATTTCAAGTAACTTCTGACTCTCCCTTTTTTTGGTAACTTTATGCCATCTATCTATCTATCTATCTATCTATCATCTATCTATCTATCATCATCATCTATCTATCTATCTATCTATCATCTATCATCATCTCACCCCTAGAATCCTGGATTATCTCCTTTAATGCTGACAGGAAACTTGCTGATCACAATGCATTTATAGATTTTAAAAGAAATAATTTGAACCAAGCCAGCTGGTAGGATGGGAAATTAGAACAGCATATCAGAAAATGCATTCTGAAATGGAATATATAGTGGCTTTGCTTTGATTGGTGAGAGGAAATTGGATGACCTTTTGTATGGGGTGGGCCAGAGGGAATGTGACCCTTCTAGCTTTACCTGGTTCCGTGGCTTTTGATACCATCAACCATGGTATCATGCTGGACTGTCTCTGCAGGTTTGGAACAAGAGGCAGGAGTTCCATTCCTGCCTATGAGACTTGTATCTGAGAGTATCATTGGGTGACTGCATTTTGACCCTCTGGAAGTTATGCTGTGAGGTGCCACAAGGCTCCATCTTATTTCCCCCACTATTGTTTAACATCTATATGAAGTGATAGGGAATGGCCACTAGGGAATGGATTTGGGGCGGAGTGTCATCAGTATGCATATGATACCCAGCTCTGTTCCTCTGTTACAGTTGAGCTGAGTATGGCTGTGCATGTTCTGAATTGGTGCTTCAATGAGTGGTGGACTGGATAAGAGCCAATAAGTTGAAATTAGAAACTGAAGCCTAATAAGATGGAGGGGCTGTGATATCTCTTCTGAAAGAACAGGCTGTCAATTTGCTATCAAGCTCAAAATTTGGAACCTGTATATACCTTTCCCCAATATACTCCTGCCTGTATGTTGAGGTTTTCAGATGAAGCCTGTCTGGTCTGCTGAGGTCAACTTTGTAGCAACTGGAGGGAGGGCCTTGTCCATTGTGGCTCCCCCTCTGTGGCTCCTTATCTGTGGGAACACCTTCCCACAAAAAAGAAAAAAGAAAAAAAGAAATCCCAGCTTTGGGAAGCAATGTAAGATTATACTATGGGGACACAGTGGTCTTCAGTCACACTCAAATATGGTTTTGAGAGTTTTCCCTCTTGAATTTCTTGGTAGTAGCTATTTTTGTTTGTATTGTTGCTGTATAATGTTGACATGCAGTGCAGTTTTACAGTAGAAGTACTTGCGCACTGTTCACATTTTTTTGTTTACATGGATAAGTTCTAAATTTGGAGAGTCTCGCTCATTATTGAGTTCTCTTTGTCCCTCATGTAGGTTTTGAAGCTATGTAATATTGTCTTCAGTATGTTGCAGGATTTATTAAACCAGGTTGTTGAATCAAAATAAACAATTTCCTGTTATATTATGACCTTGGGAAGGGAAGAGAATGTTTCTAAGTTATAGCAATAGAAGGAGCAGTGGTTCATACATAGCAAATTCACTATAAATGAAGCAAAGCAAAAAATCACAGAGAATATCATTAGAATATCCTGGGGCACAGACAGAACTTTCTCTGTCAAGGTGTGTTTCCCCACAGCCCTGCTTTCCACCCAGTGCCATAAATCATGACTGAAACTGTGTGTTTCTAGATGCCAATATTTTACAACATCCAGAGTGTTCTTTCTGCTTCATCTGGGATGCTGGATAATGCTTCAAAATACATATTAGGGCAACAAAAAAGGTAAAGGTAAGGTACAGGACCCCTGGACGGTTATGTCCAGTCAAAGGCGACAATGGTGCTCATCTTGCTTTCAGGCCGAGGGCGCCGGCATTTGTCCGCAGGCAGCTTTCCGAGTTTACCTTTTATTAGGGCAATATCTTTATCAGGCCTACCAAAATGTCAGAAAATAGAAATTCCAGGTTCCGCAGAACTCTTCATCAGGCTCAGTGATGCAGAACCCAAGGAAGCAGAGCTGAGTAAGAACTGCTTTTTTTTTTTTTGAAAGGGCTTCTTTGAGAGTTTACTAGCTTCTCCAACATTCTGTCGTAAGATTATTGCCAAATACAGACATGACTTGAGCAATATAGCCCTTTCTCTCTCTTCCTTACTGCATTTTTCTTTAACCATCTAGCCTGGGGAAAAGGTCGAGGGAGCTTGAAAGTTTGCACATAGTTTTATGTCATTTTGGTTGGTCTAATAATGGCATTACTCTAATAGGTAATTTTGATTTTTTTTATGTGAGCCACTGTGGCTACTTTTTACTTTTCAAGAGTAATATTTGGTTCTATATCTGTAAACAATCTCTTGGGGGAAATGCGATATATGTTTGGATATGCTAGCTACCATGAAAATATCGACTTACCCACTCAGTCCTTTTCTGAGGATATGCCTTAACTTCATATGACTCTTGAGCTCTTCCCATAGGCGGGAAGTTTAACAAATGAGCAGAGCAGTACAATGTAGTTATTTCTTAGGGTAGGGCTTACCATTAGCTGTGTTGGTAGTACACTGTTGTGGCTGCTGCCACTGTGAATGACAGCAGTAGGAATTGTACTGGCAGCTTGGCTGCCATTTTGCAGCATCCGCAATGGCCTGGAGTTGTTCCAAGGCATTTGGGGCAGGGGCAATGATTTTTGCCACAAAACAGGGAGTGGATATATGGGGGGGGGAATTCTGTGAAACTTTTTTTTTTTTTAAGGTGGTGTGAGAAAAAGAAAAATCTTGGAATATTTCTCAGAAAAGTGTCTCCTGGGAAATCTCTGCTCAGGTCCACCCGAGGAAGAGTACATGGGTGACCCCAGCTATGTCCCATGGGTCAGATACCATGAGAAAATTCTCTTGGAAGGGAGCCAAAGCACATGTTTTGAGAGGTAGAGTTGTTTTCGAGTCAATATGATCTCATGCAGGCATTTTAAAAATGGGTGCATTCTGTAGTTTCAAAATGAAAACATAAGGAGTGCCCTCTTCTAGGTCAGATGCCATGACCTTCCTAGCAGCTTGGCTGCTAACTGATTTTTAGCATCACAAGTATTGGAAAAGATCTTCTCTTCTCCCCTCTGCTTCTCAGCTCGCTCTTACAACCTTTTGCTTCCTATGCAAGCTTTCCAACTCAGTCCCATGTTTGTGTATACGTACAAGACTTCTTTGTCATAAAAGTCAATGCACCAAACTATTCAGGGTGCTGCTTTCCATTTAGTTGGCCAATTACACTCTTGCTGTACCTTAGTTCCCCTTTGGGAACACGAGACAGCACAACATAGTCCTGTCTGTCCCTTGGAGTTCACTTTCTTGAACCAAACACATCTCAGGTCATTAGTGTCATTGGCCAGGCCATTCTGAGTGGTGGCAATGTGGGATTTTGATTGTCTGCTTAAACTGGGGTTAGTATCTTTTCCTTCCTATGTTTTTTTCTCAATTCCCCATGCTTTATTGGATCGTGAATGTTTTTTTAGTAAGTGCTTTAGATATCTGCAAAAGAACAACCAGTCCAAAGTAAATATGCACTATAAAATTATTGTTTTTCTAGGGAAATATAAATGCCAGTGTTTAGAATGTTGTCTCTGCATTTTATTTTTCTGGGAACCCCTCCTGGGTGAAAGAATGAAGGATACTGGCATTTTTAATGAACTGTAGAGCTACTTATCTGCCCTCAGGCTGACTGCTGGCAACCTAGCAGCCATCTTTTCAGCCTTTCCTTTCCTCTAGAGCCGACATATTTCGATCTATTCCTGAACTATCCTAAATTAGGACATTACATTGGTATGAGGTAGTGAGTTTACAGTGTAGGCACCCTGAGCATTGGAAGACTCAAAACTAACTTGTGCATAATGAAAATGGTATTTTGATCAAAGGGTTTTTTTTAAATGGGTGGTGTTGGTGTGAGTTTTAAGTTAAGGAATGGGATGTGTGTCAAATTCTCAAAGCCAAGATAGCACTGATCTTCACAACCAAGATTAAAAGCTTTTGGCCCATCCCTCTGTACAAACTTAGTCTGAAGCTGCACATCTAAATACAGGTGGTAGAATGAACGGTGTCACTATAGATTGCAGATGAGAGCTCCTTTGCATTTTACTTTTGAAATACAAACTCAGGTAGAAACCTAGCACATCATTGATAAGGCTGGGGCAGAACTTTTCTCCTCACTGCACTAATTAGCTTTGCTTTTAAGATGGGAAAGGTGTCTAAATGTCCCCAGCACTGCTACTATCACCATATGTCCTGAAACTGGTACACTTCAGGACTTTAACCAGCTCATTCTGCTGAAACCAGTCCTGATTCAGGGTTATTACAAAGGATAACTTCCTGTTGTTAACTTCATGGGTTGACATTTGTGTTCAAAAATTTTGCCTCTGATATTAATACATCTAAAGGCATAAGATTAATTACATGAAAGTGTATTTCAACATTTCTGTAAGGCGCTGCCCTTTTCTCTTTTTTTGGAAATTCTGCTGCAACAGCTTTTCAACAGTAAGTAGCATGGTTTCACTAAAATAAATACGAGGGTGTTTTTGCTACTGGAAATGACATAGCTGCAACATACATTTCTCACTTTTGAATGTTTATTTCTCTTTGCTGCCTTTAGGAATTTAGAGAGTGCAAAAGCTTGGGACAAATTTTGTGTAAACATTCATGTATCTGCACTGGGGGACTAGCTATGCAGGGCATTTTCACAGCATCTCTTATACTGCCTCTCATACTGAGACCTCCGGGTATAGCGTGGTATATAAATTCATTTAATCAATCAATCATGCAAAATTCATTTGAGGCCTCTGTTTCCATAACAGGATCCTTGTATGTCTTCATGCACGTGCAAGTCATATGGTTGTGATGCATATGATCCCCTCCCCTGGGGGGTTGCTCAGCCTTTGCAAAGTAATCGCACTGAGCCTTTATTGCTAACAATAAACACCTTTTGTTTTCTCACTGCCGCATGGAAATTTCCTTCAGCCTCAAACGTTGATTTTTGCAACAGTTGCACTTTGCTAATGGGTACTACCTGTACAGTACTGATGAGAATGTGGAAGCTGTAGTTCAGCAAGATCTGGAGGGCCAAAGGTTCTCCACACTTGATCTAGCTTGATCTAACTGGCAGCATGTTTTCAGAATCTGGGACAGAAACTTTTCTCGTCACCTGCTGCCTGATCCTTTCAAGTGGAGAGGCATGGAATTGAACCTGGTGCCAGATACATGCAAGCTACTGCCCCATAATTAGTATTATGCAATCGTTAAATATATTTGGTCTTCATCAAAGCGGCAGAGGCACTAGCATTGCTTGTCTTTGTGGGGAGGCATTTACCGGTACATAGCAGACAACTGAAAAAGTGACAAAAGTATTTATACAACATTTCAATTCGCACATTATTTATTTATTTTTTTAAAATCTGGGAGTATATTTGCATTACTGTAACGATGTGTTGTCGTGGTGGGTTGAAATTCATGGTGTAAGGTTTGCCACAATAAAGACTGAAGCTGCAGGCAGTGGCAACTGAAGCCAGAGATTCCCATTCATCTTACTTTGGCAAGATCTAGTAAAGGTGAAGCCAGGTAGGCAGACAGTTGGGTGTTCCAGATCTGCAGGACTTAAACAGCTCCTGGAGCAGAGCTGAATCGCACATTCGCAAATATCCCGAAAAGTGCCTTGGGCACTGGTTATCCTCAGTTATGAATAGATTCCTTGACATTTATCCTCATAAGGACCAATATGAATTGATCCTGAAATGGAGGATTCTGAACAGAAGTGCCCTGGAGATCTCTTGCTGAACCATTGTATTTAAAATAATGTTTACCCCACTGTTCATCTAAAAAAATTCCTCTCCAGTAGCTTACAGCAATCAATAAAATACGCAGTCTAAAAGACATCGCACAATAGGAGAAGGATTTGGGAGGAAGCAAGGAGCAAACCAGCCTCCCCTTCCAGCAGGGAGGGGAGAAGGAAGCTCCATGATGTTGCTCCTACTCTGACCAAATGATGGGACTAGGGTGGTCTCCCCACCCACTCATCATGATCTTCTTGGGAGGCAGCCTCTCAAGCACATGACAGAGGCTTTGCAGTCCCATGTCATTTACAATCCTGACAAGTAAGCAATTCAAGGTGTGAGTGACAACATATTTTATAAGCAGGCTTCTGTAAGCCTGAAGGTTAGAACTGGGGATCAACAATGCTGGCTTCCATTTTTTTCTGCCCATTGGAAATATTGGCTGATCTAGACTAGGGGTCAGCAAACTTTTTCAGCAGGGGGCTGGTCCACTGTCCCTCAGACCTTGTGGGGGGCTGGACTATATTTTGGGGGGGAAATGAACAAATTCCTATGCCCCACAAATAACCCAGAGATGCGTTTTAAATAAAAGCACACATTCTATTCATGTAAAAACACCAGGCAGGCCCCACAAACAACCTAGATATGCATTTTAAATAAAAGCACACATTCTACTCATGTAAAAACACCAGGCAGGCCCCACAAACAACCTAGATATGCATTTTAAATAAAAGGACACATTCTACTCATGTAAAAACACAGATTCCCAGATCGTCTGTGGGCCGGATTTAGAAGGCGATTGGGCTGGATCCGGCCCCCGGGCCTTAGTTTGCCTACCCATGATCTAGACTCTGCCCCATTGCTGTCAGTTGCCAGCCTTCATTTTGCCTTGGAGCACTGCAGGTCCCTTAACACTTTGAAGGTGTGAGCTTGAGGTATTCTATTCAGTAAACTTTGCCCTGTTTTTTCTGGTATATGTAAATCTGGCACCAGCCTGCTTTTCTAAGACACAAAAGGGCCTTTACTTCAGCTGAAACTCAGCAAGGTGGGCATACATGTAACATAATATATCCTCTTCATATTTAGGGTGCTTTTAGTCTCTTCAAGAAGGTCTTTCACTCATTAAGGAGTTTCTATTATGATAACTTTGAGAGGAGGCTGCCGTCCTCAGCCTTCCCACTGAGTTGAAGTCTCATTATAAATTGTCTCTTTATGTTTCCAAAATGCTGGGTTCCCAAGCTTAGCTCATTAATGAGACAGGAATGTATTTCATAATGGCTGGCTTGTTGCACCAGAACCACACAGAGTAAAAAAGAATGTTGCAGTTTAATTCATTGGTGCTGGAAACACATTTGCACTTCAGCAAGCCTGCTAAAGAGAACCCGATGAAGATTGATTCCAACTCTCCCCCCTCCAAAAATGAAATTCAGTTACTTTTGTTTTTCCTGTGTTTCATCTGTATATCTACGTTTTTTAAAAAGTTTCCTTTTGACAAAATACATAGTAATTATTACTTTAAAAAAAAAACAATCCAGTGAAACTGAACTTTGTTTGAAGAATATGCTGTTTTTGAAACAGAAGGAAAAAAGAATGCTTTCAGCCACAAAGACCAAATTGCTTCACAGCTAAAACTGGTTCAGCCATAGTCTGCTCCCTGGCAGGAATGGCTAAATCTCTTACTTTAAAGCTAAACAAGATTACTCCAAAAGCTGGCATTCAAATAGCTTTTTGCGTAATGGCATAATAGGTTAGGGGTTCCTACAGTCTCCAGTGCAGAATCAACAATTGAACTCTTTAGGTGCTTAACATTCTAGAAGTTTACTTTAGAATTAGCTTGCCTTTAGAAGGCAAAAGACTGCTAAGTATTTGATTTCCTGACATTAGTTTAACAAAGAAGTCACTATGTCAGCTACAATACCATGAAATGGAATAAGCATTTCCTGTTCTATTCTCTCCACAAGGATCTCTGTCCCCCCCCCCACCCCTTCCTTTCACTTGATTGAGGCTACCATTTATCAATTGTAAAGTTTCTGATAGCTTTGTATGCTGAGGATCTAATGGCTATATTAAGAATGTTAAAATGTTTTGACCTATATAAGAGATTCAGAAGTATATCAAAAGAATTTTATGTCATTTTATAATTTCTTAAGTCTTAAAACAACATGCATTTAACAAATCTTCAGCTTTGGGAGGACTCTTCCTAACCCATGTCCAGCCCATCAAATTATTGTATTACATTTGCGGTAATTTACTGTTGCTTGAAGGTTTTGCACCTTTTTATAGTGAGCTTGCTGATAAATGGATTGTCAGATACTCATTACCCATAGCAAGAAAATGGTACTTGCTGCACATAATTTTAATTTGTTCCTTTCATTCTTCTTCTAATAGTGCTCCATTCCAATTTCCACTTAGTAGTATACATAGAAAGTTAATGGAAAAGCCAAACTCCAAAGCAGGAGAGTCAGAGAGAGAGAGAGGGTGAGACCAACACATGTAGTTTACATGATTTATAAGGCTAACCCTTGGTTTTTCTTACACTTGGGGTGGGCACATCATTGCTCCCACATGGGAGAAGTAACATTTCACCTGGGATACCCACTCTCTGGAACTTATCCTACAAGTTTTGTGCCTCAAAAAGGAAGGTGAAATCTCAGTAGCTGAGGCTCCCTGGGAATTTGGCATCAACATGGAAACTTAGATTTCTTTGAAGCTTGTTTTGTGTATGGTGCATTTTGCAGTCTGCTATTGGCTTATCCTTTAGCTGCAACCACCATGCATTGTTTAGCTCAGGGTTCTGTCAGTGGTTGAGGAAAAGCCTTTTCCATGGAGAATTCTCACATTTCTCAATGTGTAATATAAATTGCATTATCCTTACCCTAGATTGTCTCAGGGGAGTAGAAGTGTTCACCAACAATGTGAAATTTACGATTCCGTGAAGCTGCAGTCATGGGGGCTTCAGGCTGCTGATAATATTAATGTAAAAAAAAAAAAAAAGCCAGTAAAAGTTAATCCTAAAAGCAGCAATTTTAGAAAGATCGCATTGAGGATAACACTGTTTTACGAGACTGAGACGAATGATAAGCCTCAAAGAAAGAAGCTATGACAAGGCATCATGCGCTAAGATGAGGGTTGTTCAGCATCTGTAGCAATGCGCTTTCACAAACTGTGCCATGCCAAGAATTCAGAAACTACAAAGGTGGAAGAGATGTTTAAGGAAGGAAATGAACTCACACATCTATAAATGCATGGAACTCTTCGAGTAGCAAACTGCAGTCTCTAATATACTGCTAATACATTGCTCATGCATCTTTGTCGCTGGGAAGCCAAGCACAGACAAAACAGGGGATCCAATACAGCCAGTGAGAAAGACACCAAAGAAAAGAAAGGCCATCAGACAAATTGTTATTGTTCCCAATGGTTTTTGAAAACATTTATTTTTCATGGGAAAAGTTTACTAGACAAAACTTGAATACTGCAGGTAACCAAAGCAGACTGTGGTTCCAAGCAGCTCTCTCTCTCTCTCTCTCTCTCTCTCTCTCTCTCTCTCTTCCTATAGGAAATCAAGCATCCCACAGTTGCATCATAGGCAAATGAATGAGGCAGTGCCCCAATAACTTTTTGGAGTTAAATTTGCTGGTTTGCATGAGATGGGCATTAAATATAAGGAGAGTTAACAGCATGTTCAGGGTACCTTTCTATAGTAAAAGTGCAGTCCTATGTGTATGTACTTGAAAGTAAATCAGTGTGTTCAGTGGTGCTTACTCCTAGGTAAATTTACATCTGTTTGCAGCCAAAGTCCAAACTTGAGCCAGAGTTAAAATATATATTATTGGCTTGTAATAAAACCCTGGTCTGTCCCTAGTTAATATGAATAATGCAAATAGTTGCAAGAAGTACACTCTAGATGAGAGAATGTGGGCTGAAAACCATGTGCAAGTCAGCTACCAGGATCAACATGCTTCCTAACCTACATCCCATTGCTGACTAAGCACCATGGAGCCTAAGATTTGGTCTGTATGGTTCCTAGAGACTGGAAGCAGCCAATCTCCATACCAGGCAGAAGAAAGGGGAGAGCACTATAACATACTATGTTGCCATCAAAATCTATCATGTGGAAACTATTTGCAGCTTCCTCTATGCGATGAAAGTAATGTGTAGGCCAGCCGTATGAAACAGTTTATCATGTCATTCCTTCCCTCTTCCTCATCTCCTCAATTCAAACATAAAAGGGGATAAATCCATAGGCAGCAGCACATAAAAAGAGGAAATATAGATAATGCTGACTCAGTTGATGACTGGCAGGTACTTCAGCTGATTGGATTCCAGTTACATCTGGATAGCTTTTTCTGTCAATCCCAGAGCCAGCTTGCTATTTATACTACAAATAGAATTCAGTATTGGATGGTTTTCCACTGCTGGATTGTTAAAGCTGCTTAGACCTTCCAGAGGCTTAATTTGGGATTAAATGACATTTTGCTCATAAAATCCATTTAGTTAATTCGCTTGCAAAGTGTGTCCCCTCCTGCAGTTTTAATGTACTACTTATTTTTTCTTCTTCTGTTTGAAATAAAACATGCTTCTTGGCTTTGGGTTTGCTTTAGCAAGGCACTATTAGGTATTAATAATACTGCAAACAAATGAAAGACTTGGCATAATCATTTGAGCACATTTTGTAACTGCTTAACTCTTTTAGCAACATTTGAACATTTCTGCCTCATTTGTACGTTTTCTATACTACAGAAAATGGCAGACAAGAATCTACTGCTGCCGTAGTCCACTCAAAAGTCTGCAGTATGACCCCAGCATACAACATCTGCTGTTATATGCCATCGGATGCTTAACATAGCCTTCCCCCAATCTTGTGCCCTCCAGAAGTTATTGGATTCAAATTCCCTTAAGCCCCAGCCAGCATGGCAAATGGTCAGGAATTATGGAAGCTTGTAGCCTTTCTCAACCTTGGGTTCCCAGATGTTTTTGGCCTACAACTCCCATCATCCCTGACCACTGGTCCTGTGAGCTAGGGATCAAGGGAGTTGTAGGCCAAAAACATCTGGAGACCCAAGGTTGAGAACCACTGGAGCACATCTGAAAGGCACCAGGTGGTTTAGCACGTTTAAAAACCTACTGAACAAAGCAACATATCCATCAAACAAAATATAGCTGTGCTGATATCCTAGTGCCTTCAAAAAGCAGCCCATGTAATAACATCTCTCACTGTTCCTAAAAACTAGCTGCACTTTGGTTTGGAGACTCATTATTTCTACTTTTTTGGGAGCACAGCTTGCAATGTGTTTCCGTTTGCCTATGCTGTTTGCCCAGGGCACGTAGATATATAATGCTTTTGTTTGAACTTATTGTGAGCGCGTGGTATCTTCCAGAGACCCTGGTTTTTCTTGATTATTTTTAAAATAAATTCTAAGCACTGTACAAAATAGAAGCAACAACAGACAACTTAAACAAAACATTACAAAAATACACAGTAACATATAAAAATGTTACATTAATACAAAGTTACTATTATACATATGTAAATCAATAGCAGTTCATTCTCTTTTGGACTACCCTCCACTCTCAGCCTCCAAACAAACTCAGCTCATCCACAAAAAAGAAGAGTTCAGCAGACATCACCCTAATCTCTCACTAGAACCATAGCATTTTAGATTTGGAAGGGACCATGATGGTCATCTAGTCTAACCCCCTGCAATGCTGAAATCTTTTTGCCCAATGAGGGGCTCAAACCCATGACCCTGAGATTAAGTGTCTTGTGCTTTACTGACTGAGCTATCTAGACTTGCTTTTTATGGGCAGGCACAAGGTGCATGGCGCTTCCTCAGAATGCCCACAGCTGTGTCCTATTCAGCTGTACTCTCCACACATCGTTCCAGGTACAGCAAGTTGTTGAGTTTCCCAGGGGGTCCAAAGGATGGGAAACACCCTTGTGCACTCACAGTCCCCCCCCCCCCCCCCGTCCTCTCCTCTTTCTCCAGCTGCTCTATTTATGCTGGAAATGTATAGGCGTGTTACTAAAACTGTGATCTGATGGCTTTTTAAATATTTTAAGTTTAATTTTGTATAATTTTATTGGCTCCTGCAGATTTCTTCTCAGCCCTAAGCATTGTTAGGGTGCAGTTATAAATCTAAAAACAAAAACAAATATCTAGGCTTTCTTCAACACCGTTTTGATTTATACTTTTTTTGTGTACACAGTAGTAATATATGAAGACCCCTTAGAATTTATATGATAAAAATGTTGACACGTTGCTGAAGAATACATTTTCGAATACCTCTTTAGTATGGATAACAAATGGAGAATGATCCTTGATGTCCATGCCTCTCTCCACCACCAGATGTCAAGTGGATATTGTATGCAGTCACCTTTAGATGCATGAAGCTGAGGTTGCTGAGAGCTTTAGAAACTATAAAAAACCACTGTGGGTACTCTGAACCGCTTTAATAAAGTCCAAGTGACCCAGCTCTTCAGGAAGTGGCTTACCTTCTATAGTCTGTGCAAACAAAAAATTCTGAACATTTGTGTAATGCAGCCCAATTTATATTGGTTGAAGGCATTTATGTTCTTTTGAGATGTGTGGAAGGTTATATTTATTTATAAATGCCGGCATATACACCTCTTTGTAATGTGAGAATAGTCTTGTGTGTTGTTGAACCTTTTCTTGCTGCATGCCATGCTTTCAGATCTTCAGAGTGTGCTTCTTTGATGTTTGTTCCTAAAAGGATAAGGAAAGGGCAGAGGGAAATAATGCTTGCCTTCTGGAAACACCATATGTCACTGGATAAACGAGGACTTCACATTGACAAGGGCTACAGTGTGGGATAATCTGCTGCGGAATTTAATTCAGCAGTATTTATGGTAGAGGTGTGCAGTCGGAATCTGAGCAAAAGTATTGCATCATGCAATATATGGATTGGTTGGGTTTGGTGAATGTGCAAGACGATTCACTGATTGAAATGCCACACATGATCACTGTGCTTTTAATCAGATCTTTGGAAGAAAACCCCCCTGTGCACATTCGTTTTCTTTCCCAGAGGAAAATTATAGCTGATGAAGGGTTAGAGGATTTATGAGGGTGCCAAAGCATATGGCAGATGGGCTGGATTAGGACTCAGGAGTACAGTAATCCAAATCCTTGTTGCCAAGTATTATAAAGAACTCTGCCTCCTGCTGGGCTCTTCTAAATTTATAGCCTAAAAAGCAAGGGCTGCAGATACCGAAAATAAAAGTACTGTTTATAGAGCTGTTCCCTAAATTAATGTCTGGATAAACAACTCTTTTGACTTTTCCACTCCAATCATTATCCTACCCTCACTGAAATTTATTACAAAGCACCATGTTATGAGCTACTAAGAGTGGTGATGTGTTTGTAGGTTGTGTTTGGAAATGGTTTGAGATACGCACTGCCCACAATATTAGGTTTGACACTTCATAAAGCAGCTTGTTTTGATGTGAAGGCTGTCTTGATTGAGATCAGTGTCTTCCTGAGTCTGCATCATTCTTTGTCCCATCTCCACCCTGAAATCACCATTGGAATTTGTTTTTTTAAGGCTATGACTTCCATTCTTTTTGACAAAAGTGGATGAAATTTGCTTCCTCGGTCCATGTGGTTGGAAACAGTCCCACAAATCTACAATCCTATATTGTGAAGCATCAGGGAAAAGCATATAATAAAGGGATTCAACCTAAGCGTTAGTCAAGGGTGCCAACTTAAATAAAAAAAATTTGAGGGGTGGGGGGGAAGTAAGCCCTGCCCCACATAATCAACCACATGACTTGGCACACATAAACATCATTTAGAAGACATCAGGGGAGTTTTTAATGTGTGACATTTTAATGTATTCTTAATCTTTGTTGGAAGCAGCTCACAGTGGCTGGGAAAACCCAGCCAGATGGGCAGGGTACAAATAATAAATTATTATTATTATTGTTGTTGTTGTTGTTGTTGTTGTTATTTATTTGAATGGCAATGCCCATTAATTTTGGCAGGGTTCTAGAGCCCTTACGCCTCCTTCCCAAAGCTGGGCAAGTGCTTGCAGAACTTTGGGAAGTAGGTGAGTGGGTTCTAGGACCCTGCCAGAGCCCTCCTGACTCCTTCCCAAAGCCAAGTAAGGCACCCTCCACCTTGTGGGGTCTGGTTCCAGGGGTTCCAGGCTTTCCAGTTTTTGTGTATACACCTGGATCCTCAGAACCAAGCCCTGTATAGCTGAAGGAGCATCTCCACCCCCATCGCCCAGCCCAGACACTGAGACCCAGCTATGGGGGCCTTCTGGCAGTTCCCCCACTGCAAGAAGTGAAGTTACAGGGAACCTGCCCTGTGGAATGCCCTCCCATCAAATGTAAAACAGATAAATTACTATATGACTTTTAGAAGACATCTGAATGCAGCACAGTATTGGGAAGTTTTATGTTTTATTACATTTTTAATATTTTGTTGGGAGCCTCCCAGAGTGGCTAGGGCAGCCCAGTCAGATGGGCGGCATATAAATAATAAAATGATTATTATTATTACTTGTATTGGTTCCAATAGCTCCTTAGTATGTTCAGAATTCTCCGCCCCCGCTCCCCAAACTCACAACTTTCTGCACTTTCCTGACTTTTAGAAGAGCTTTTGTCAAGCAACATATGCCCTGCTGTTAGGGAAGGCAACTTTGTCACGTGCTTCCTGCCACCTTCACGCTTACATTGTTGGACTTGAAACTGCTTCTCTCTAGTTTTGCTACAGTTCTACAGTACGTGCATGCTGGAAAATGTGATATTCCTAGTTTCAGTATTGCATAAAATGGTCAATCACAGATGCACGTGTAACTTTTGCTAGTGCTGGCAGCAGGGTTACCAACGCATCTTTTGAGTTGTGGTTCCTTGGTAATTTTGCTAATTGTGCTCTGTATTGATTCCACAAGATATACTGTAGCAGCATATTCTAAAATATGCTGATTGTCAAAGTTTTCTCTTTCACAGTCTTCATTTAAGAATCTTGGGAGAGAAGCAGAAATTCTTAAGCATGGTGTATTTATGCATACTTTGTGGCTCATAACATTATCTTGTGTTATGGTTGGCATGCTAGAGATTATTAGGAAGGCTTCCAATCTAAAACTATGGAAAGCTCAGTGAACACCTAAGCAATATGGAAGCACTGAGGGTGATGGGGGGCATGCTAAAGCAATTTCTGCAATTTCAGATGCCAGAAAATCCACACGCAGAAACCAAATAATTGACCAAGATATACAGCATGAATATGATGAGCAGTTCAAACAAATGTCAAGCTATTACTGCCTACCATAAATAAACTAAAGGCATGCTTTAAAGTGCACTTGTTGTAGCTAGTTTGCTCGTGTCTTTGACCTTTGGACCCTGCATAGCAGCTCAGTATAGCTGAAATTGCTATTTTGAATGGAGCTCCAGATCGTCCCTGGAGGGAAAAAGAAATGGAAGAGAGAGAGAGAGAGAGAGAGAGAGAGAGCGAGAGAGCGAGAGAGCGCACTATGGGGAGGATTCTGGAGAGAAACAATTTTACCTGTCCTTTGAAAAAAAGTGTATTTGATGTCCAGGCCAAAGCAGAGACTGGAGTTAATGAATGGGAAAGGAGCGACAGATTTTCAGTATGCTGATTGCAACTGTATTATTACAAGTGTGAGTTTAGATTGCTGCTTGTGCAATTGAAATTCTGGTAGGTTCTTTGTGTAAGGCAAAAAGCAGATTAAGCAAAGTGTGATGAAATCACATGGCCATCTCATGCACATGCCAGATGCTCACATGCAGAATCAAATCATGCAAGTGGCCTAATTGCACCCACACCCACACACCCTGCAAAAAAGGTGGAAAATTTGCAAGATAAGACAGTATTTCTATTTTTATAACAGTGTAGCTTCTGGCTTACAACACAACCTTAGTGATGGACAAGCAATTCTATAAAAGCATTTAGACATAATAGATTGTACTGGAAAAGCTTGTAGGACTGTATAGTTTCTTTAGGTAAGGTTTTTAAAAGCTCACAGAAGCAACTTCAGAATCCCCAAAACCAAAATATGAATGTAATTTTATTTATTGTTCTTTTTTCCCTTTCAGCGGAAGAATTTACCCCTTCTTTTGAGCATTGGTTTATTGATCTTCTGGGGAGCTTTGCTACTAGGTCTTCGCTTTTATTGGATGGGGAACAAACCTCCCAGCTTTTCCAACTCTGACAACCCAGCAGCTGACTCGGAGAGTTTTCTAACACGAACCTTGACCTTTTTTTACCTGCCAACCAAAAATATTTGGCTATTGCTGTGCCCGGACACTCTTAGCTTTGATTGGTCCATGGATGCTGTGCCTCTTCTCAAAACAGTCAGTGACTGGAGGAACCTACACACAGTGGCCTTTTATGCTGGACTTCTCCTCCTTGCTTACACCGGTTTGAAAAGCTCCAGCAAAGAGAGAGAATGCAATGGGAAAAACGTAACAAATGGCAAGCAGAACACCAATGGCCATAACTGCCTATCAGAAATGGAGTATAAAAGCTTGGAGTTGAAGCCCAGCTTTGTATCTAAAGAAGAAAACGGCATTAACAAACATTTGCCGCAGAGACCGCAACTCCCCTCAACTGAGAATATTGTAGTTCTGTCTCTGTCCTTATTAATTGTGCCCTTTATTCCGGCCACAAACTTTTTTTTCTATGTAGGCTTTGTGATAGCAGAGCGTGTCTTGTATATACCTAGTATGGGCTTCTGCCTGCTGATCACTGTGGGCACCCGGGCCCTCTACATCAAAGCCCAAAAGCGCTTTCTGAAGAACTTGATTTTTTTTGCCACAGCTGCATTAATATTTTTCTATGGACTCAAGACTTTTGTCAGGAATGGGGACTGGCAGAATGAAGAGATGCTGTATAAGTCAGGGATAAAAGTAAATCCAGCTAAAGGTAATGTTCTCTATTTTGTTTTGTTATGTTAAAAAAACACCCACTGTCTATAATTCTGTTTTCTCTTTTTGGATTGAGTACTTAGGCTATGGATCCTACACGTGCATTTATGAACAGTTTAAATACACAAGTCGCAGGGGTCAGCAAACGTTTTCAGCAGGGGGCTGGTCCCTCAGACCTTGTGGGGGGCCAGACTATATTTTGGGGGGGAAATGAATGAATTCCTGTGCCCCACAAATAACCCAGAGATGCATTTCAAATAAAAGCACACATTTGACTCATGTAAAAACACCAGGCAAGCCCCACAAATAACCCAGAGATACATTTTAAATAAAAGGACACATTCTACTCATGTAAAAACACGCTGATTCCTGGACCTTCCGCTGGCTGGATTTAGAAGGCGATTGGGCTGGATCCGGCCCCCAGGCCTTAGTTTGCCTACCCATGCACTAGTGCATAGTAGCATACCATACAAATAGTACAATCATATAGAATATAGATTTGTTTTGATTCCATATTAAGAGGAATCATTTTAGCATGCAGTAAAAACAACCACAAAAATGTTTTGCAAACATTTTACATATCTAACAAACTATGCTATAATGGATTGTTACTTAATAAGCAATACAGACAGGCCCCCAGTTTACGCACTTACAATATGCGCACGGTCGTGTATACATGCATTGCACTGAACCTGGAAGTGACCCGGAGACATCAAAAAGAAAACACTGAAACATCACTAAAAGGGTGGGGTGGGGCAGGATAGGGTTGGGCAGAACGGGGGCGGAACAGGGTGTTTGCAGGCATTTTCAATGGGTTTTGATTATATGCGATTTCACTGATGCACATGGTTCTTTGGAACATAACCCCCATGTAACCCTCTGTCTGTATGAACATGTTTTACCTTTGTCTCTGATTCAGATATTTGAATCTATTTCCACAAGCGAAGAAAAGTTTGGTAATTAGTGGGGTGTCTAAAACCTGCGGATCAGATCAACTTTCCCCCCTTTTCTTGTTTTCCTTTGATTATGGCCAAACTTGAAACTTGAAAAAGACAGCCAACACAGACATTTAATATTAGTGGAACTGTCCTTTTGACATTTACGATGAAACATCAGTATTGTTACATAAACAGTGTGATTTATTCTCAGCTTCCCTGATGAAACATCTCTCTGTTGCATTTTCCAGGTATTTGAAATGTTAGGAAAATCTAACCTGTTAATAGCTGCATATCTGAACGAACAGCCTGTCTTTGTTTCACATGGTGTGTGGCCGCAGCAGTGCACCTGGGAAATTTAGGTTAGATTTAAGCAAATTCAAAATGGCTTGTATGTAAGAAACAGTATTATTTTCAAGCATACTGCAGGACTTGGATCTGCTGATTGCTATTTGTAGCAAAGCAAGCTACATTTAGCAATAAAGTTTTATAAATTGCAGCTTAAAAATGCAGACTAAGGGTGGAGAAATGGGTGCTGAGGTGCATAGTGTTATTATCCTGTTGTAAATAACAGTCCAGTATTTCAGAAACAAATGGATGGGAAGCAAAGATTGCCTTCCTTTGATGGGAAGAGGCTTTTTGTTGGAACCTTTGGGTTCAACCCATAATGTTTAGAAAGTTTATCCCCTATAGAAGAACTTCAGACCTCTGTATTAGTTTTCTGGCAACATTACTCATAACATCTGAAAGCATCATGAAATTATCTGGCACTCCTGAAACTAGAGTTACATAGCAAAATATGAGACAGATCAGATTCATAGAGGCTACCAAAGAGGCTCATAGAGGCTACCAAAACTTGGAAAAGTTCTCTTCTCTTCAGCTCTTTCACATTCCTAGTCACACTTCTTCATATCTACTTCCTGTGGTTCCATTATTATAGCAGTGGAAACAGCAAATATCTTATATGATGTACATGGAAGAATATAGTTCCTGCTGTTGTATATAGACACAACAACACAACAGTATGTTTTTCATGTCCATAAGGGATTTCAGACTATTGTGAAGGTAGCACTCAATTCTGAACAGTTTTGGCTGTTATGCAGAAGCAGGATCAGAGTAAGTGTGTGAGGTAGGCGAAAAACCAAGTGGCCGGTGCCAATTTGCTAATTGAGGAAAAACTCCTACCAGGCCCCTTGGGCAACCAAGGCGACCAACCAGAAGTCCATAGCAAGGTCAAGCACGAAGTGATAAACTAAAGGGAAGGATGGGTGGGTGACTCGTTGAAACCCGGCAGCACAATGAGGGGAAAGAGCTGCCGCGGCGGCATTTGAGCAGCTAAACCCCGCCCCTGAGCTTCCCTATGATTGGAAGACTGGGGAGCATGGCGCGGCAGCAATGATGGCAAGCAGGGGCCGGAACGCCCCCTGCGAAGTGCGGGAACGGCTCCAGATCACAACCCCTCCCCTCCGGGAGGAGGAGAGGCTTTACCGGAAAGGTGAGACTAAAAGAGCTACTCTTTGTAAGGTACAAACGACACACATGTCTCTAGCCTGCTTTCCTAAGTGAGACAGAGAGCCTGTGATAAAGATGGATAAGATAGGAATGCTTCCCCTCTCGCCATTCTCTCTTTCGCTTTCCCGATGGCCCACCCCTGTAGCCCTCGGTCCGTTCAGGCTGAAGTGCAGCAGACGAGGCAACCAAGAATGTGCAAGGTTGCCTATATGATTAGATTAGCCAACTTGATGCAGAAACTCAGCCCCAGAAAATGAGAAGTGGTGAGGGCCTCCCCTCAGGAGCACTAGCTGGGGCTAATGACTGTGTTCCCATTCTCATATGTAGGGATGCCTGAACAAAGCTTAGAGCAGCCTTTCTCAACCTGTGGGTCCTCAGATGTTGTTGAACTACAACTCCCATCACCCCTAGCTAGCAAGGCAGGAGCTCAGCGATGGTGGGAGTTGTAGTCCAACAACATCTGGGGACCCACAGGTTGAGAACCGCTGGCTTAGAGAATTATACATTTATTCAACTTCCATCTCATTTTATGAATCGCTTGCCATGAAACGCCCCCAAAGCAATTTTAACAATGAAAGGTGGCAGCTAGCCATGATAGCGATGCTGTGCCTCTCCAGTTGGGGGCAGCAATGTTTTTGATACCAGTTGCTGGAAACCACAAGAGGGGAGAGTTCCCTTGGGCTTGGGTCCTGCTTGCAGGTTTTCCACAGGCATCTGGTTGTCCACTGTGATAGCAGGATGGTGGACTAGGTCTGATCCAGCAGGCTCTCCTTGTGTTCTTATGAAAACCAACAGAAAAACAATTTTGCCTCCCATAGGGACTGGGATAAAAATCTTCGCTTTAAAAGGCTTGTTGAAAAAAGGAAGGCACTGAAGAAAACAGGAGAGACTGCAACAGGAGGAAGTGCCAAAGTGCAGGTGCTGCCACACCAAAAGTTGTTTGCCTATACAGTGGTACCTTGGGTTACATAGGCTTCAGGTTACACACTCCACTAATCCAGAAATAGTGCTTCAGGTTAAGAACTTTGCTTCAGGATAAGAACAGAAATCGTGCTCCGGCGGCACGGCGGCAGCAGGAGGCCCCATTAGCTAAAGTGGTGCTTCAGGTTAAGAACAGTTTCAGGTTAAGAACGGACCTCCGGAACGAATTAAGTACTTAACCCCGAGGTACCACTGTATCTTATAAAATGGACCTCCTAATAAAATGGAAAATGCAGAAGGCCCTCTTCTGCAAAGCGCAGTGATTGATTTGACATGTATGGGGTGACATTATTCATAGAATCATAGAACTGTAGGGTTGGAAGAGACCATGAGGAACATCTACTCCAAGTCCAGGCAGTGCAGGAATATTTTGCTGAACATGGGGCTCAAACCATGAACCTTGGGCTAAGAGTCTCATGCTTTACTGACTGAGCTATCAACAGATGTTATTTTTGGAACTTAATTTTCTAGGAGTTCTCATTAAAAGGGTTAAATAAACTGAAGATGTTTTTTGAAAGTGAGCTCTGAGAACAATTGGAGAAGTTCTGCAGAATACTGGTAGGTTCAGGATTACTTGAGAAACAGAAATAAAATAGTATAGCCCTTCCGATCGACAGGGCAGGTAGAGCACCATTTCATATTTATGTAGTTCGTGAGCAAAGTGAAAATGAGCTACTCCAAAATGCATAACACACAGTTTTGCTCACTTTCAGGGAAGGAAAGGATACCCAAGAGTACCAGCTGAAAGGAATGTTGTGCTGCTGCCTAAAATTCTCATATGCAAAGGCCAGTCTGTTTGACCCCAAGTTGGCAGGGAATCTGCCAGTCATTAACTGAGGGGAAGCTGTAGAGTAAAGATTGGGAAGATCACCTCTGCATGTCTGCCCATTTGCTTTTCTGGTATACTCAGGGTTTGGGGGCTTCGTTAATGTTATATTTAAATAACTCCAAATTAGTTGAGCCATGCCGCTTAACAGTGGCTTTCTTTGTTTTTGTTTTTAGAAGGATCAGGAGAAGAGTGGCTGTGGTTAATTAAGGTGAACTCTTCCTTCCTTAAGTAAAATTATTAGTAATAGTAATAGCAATTGTATTGTTTATACTCCACCCATCTGGCTGGGTTTCCCTGCCTGCAACTTTCTTTTGAATGTTTGAACAATGGTTTGCAGTTGATCTTAAGAGCTTAAGTTCAGACAATTGGCGTAAATTAATATAGGGTTGTGGATTGTATTGGCTGTACATACCTCTAAATTTCATTGTTTGTCTTATTTCAGACGGATATCTTACATCCTATAGGAAAGCAAATTCTAAACACTTGGCCAGGCTCCACTTGCTTCTCCTGGGAAAACCATTTTTATTTGCATACATACATCAGCTGTCATTTGCACAGCAAGACCCATGCACAGCTTATGCTGTGATGTTATAATGATATATTCTAATTGTTTTTTTCCTGGTGTAGCAAGTTGTAGGATTAGGCCATTGGTTCCAATTAAATAAACACATTCTAGTCTCTTCGGCCAGGGTGCTCTCAAATGCCTCTCAGATTTTGAAATACATTTTGTCAACACCTTCATGTCCTTTTGTCCTTTTGCGCATATCATATATGAACCAATGAATCTAGGAAGAAATCATAGGGATCATGGCAATACATTTTGGTGTCAACTATATAAGCTGCATTTGATTGAAGAAAGCTGTTATAACCACATTGTCAAAAGTTCTTGTAAAATCTATTTTCGTATTACTAAAATGAATTTCAGACTTGTGGAACAATTGACTAGTGTATACCAACTCCCATTGGTAGTGATTCCTAAATTCTTGAAATAAATTGAACAGTGACATTGAACAAACTATATTCATGACATTGCTAATGCAAAAAAGTATACCTTATGGACATTATAAGAAATATTGGTTGTCAGACTTGAGCTAGCATGAGCAATTGCAGATATTTGCTTGTATGTAAAATGAATGCATAAAACAGATTAATTTTGGAACTTGAGCTTGTAGAAAACATTTATTTATTAAGAAATGAGTTATAAGAGCATTTATTTTGGCGAGTTAAAACCTTGGCTTGCAGTAACAGAATTAATCTAAGAGATGCTGACAGATTTCTCATATTACATAAAATTCCAGATGCAGATAAATAAAGTGTATTTCAGAAAAGTGTATACAATTTTATACCTTTTGCTTTGCAGGGCACAAGATATTCCAAGGGCTTTGTTTCCTGAGTGCCCAGAAATAATGATGTTTTCAACTAGATTTTTAAAAAATGTTTCCTACACTTGATGGTAGTAGAACGCAGAATGTTGAACAGTACATTCCAGAAGGCCAGAGCAACACAAATGCCTAATATGTACTTGAATATGCTGTGGGATTAACAGTTCACTGTGATATGCAAATTTGAAATGATGATTCGGCTCTGCACTGATTCGCTCACCCCACCCCAGGAGATTTTGCAACTTGAAGGCAGTGAATTCAGGCTCACACAATGACATCCTGCCTTTTGAGGCACCTCCCCATGGTGATTTATTGAAAATTACTTTGCGAAGTGCAGGTACTTCTTCAGTGCGTCACAGAAGTGTTGATGATTATTAATATCAGTCAAGTGCTCAAGGGAAGATAAGAGGTTTTCAAGTACTTTTGACAGAGAACAGAAGCAACTGATGTGATTCACCTTGAAAACTATCTACAATATTAGACTATTTTTTGTTTTGAGGAGCTTCAGACATGAGAAAAGAGATGCTTTAGCTGCTGGTTTCAGGGGAATTGACACAAGCCCTAATGAAAGTAGCGGATGTTGCAGCGCAACTGAACCTAGTTGATGTGTGTTGTACATCTTTCTTTATGTTTTGCCACTGTAATTTATAGCATGCTATGAAAAGGTCTTTAGGAAATGGTGGTGAGGATTAGGAAAGGTGGTGCAGGATGATGTATAACACCAAACCTAATCTGTCATGGTCTAGGAATTTGATGCCCGTAAAAGTTTAATAACAAACAAAAAAGATATTGGATTTATTTCTAATCTTCTAAAACTTATAGGTGAATGGTGCTCATCAAAACTGTTCAGCTGAGAGCCTCTTTATATTGAACAGTCTCTGCCCCAGTGACAGAATAAGCTGTTCCACTGGCTATTGCATTTAGTGCTTCTGGTTGCTGATTTTGGCTGGTACCCTTAGTAGATATCTGTATAATAGGTAGCCACAGGGTTCCATCTTGTTCCCAGTGCTGCATATATGAAGTCACTGGGAAATGTCATTAGGAGATTCAGGGTAAAGTAACATCAGTGTTAGGGGACACAGATGGCACTGTGGTCTAAACCACTGAGCCTCTTGGGCTTCCCGATCAGAAGGTCGGTGGTTCGAATCCCTGCTATGGGGTGAGCTCCCATTGCTCGGTCCCAGCTCCTGCCAACCTAGCAGTTTGAAAGCACCCTAAAAAGTGCAAGTAGATAAATAGGTACCACTCCAGCAGGAAGGTAAATGGCGTTTCCGTGAGCTGCTCTGGTTTCGCCAGAAGCGGCTTAGTCATGCTGGCCACATGACCCGGAAAAATTGTCTGCGGACGAACGCTGGCTCCCTCGGCATGTAAAGCGAGATGAGCACCGCAACCCCAGAGTCGTCTGCAACTGGACTTAACTGTCAGGGGTCCTTTACTTCTTTTTTTAAACATCAGTGTTATCAGATATGTAGAATGTTGGTGTGCGTTTTAATCTGTTTTTGAACTTAGCACTGATTTTGCCTAGTTTTTGAATGTTTCAAGTAGTTCCTTTTAACTGTTTATAATTTTTTGCTGATAATCTTTTGAAATCAATCAGTATATAAATTTTAATAAATAAATAAACCATTTTGGTTTTTAAACATGGGTTGGCTAGAGTTGGTTGTAACCAAGAAACAATGGCAGTGGAAGTGCCCTCCTAACCATTGTAATGCGGCAATCAGGCCATAGGTGACTGCCATGATTATCTTCAGAATTGGAACAAAAGCCTGGTCCAGACTTGGTGCACAAACCATTTTGTGCTGGAAGTGGTGTGGCAGACATAAAAGGAGTGTATGCTTTGCTTTCAAATCATAATTGGAAACTATGGTTTGAGTTGAGTTTCCAAGTTTGGATTGGAAACAAATTTTTGTTTCTGCAAAATCATTGTTTGCCCAGTTTAGACAGTTTGGAAAACTGTGGTTTGTTCACACTAGAAAAAAGATAGAGGAGAGAACAGAGTTTGCATGGGAAGGAAAGGATGCATAAGCTTGAAGCTCACGATTTCACCGTGACCTCTGAACTAGGTCTACTGACATTTGTTCTGAAATCAATTTTGTCAGTATTCCTTTAATATACCACAGTGTTTCATGGTTATGTATGAAGTCAATTTTGAAGTAACTATGCTGCAGCTAAGTGTTCACTCTGAACAAAAATGAATTGAAAAGGAGCCAAGGCAGTAAAGACAGCTTCTGCAAACAATGGAAACAAAGAATTTTAAAGAGAAAGGATTGAACTGTTCCAGCCTTTAGATGGTCAGTGAATATGAAACAAGAGCCAAAACTGTTCTCTAATGCTGGAGGCATGTTTTCATAAATGGAAGTATTTTAAAGAGGAAATTTGCTTTGTCACGGAGGTATTTGTATTATTTTAAACTTGCTAATTTATGGCAACCATAGCGTTAGTGCTGAGTGATATAGGAAGAACATAAGGAATAAAACCCAGCAATATTCTAACCCTAAAGCACACATTAATAACAATATATCACCAACACCTAAACGTTTTAGAGCTTGTCTTGCTTAGTATGCATTTCCTTCCATTAAATGAAGAAAACTTAGAATCTGATACTGTGGTTTAATTAGCTGAGCACCTTTGGAAGTGGTTTTATCAGTGCCTTCTGTAGGCAGTCATCCAGACTGGGCATTTGTTGTGTTTGTCCCTGTTTAGGGTAAATGCATCTGTAACACAGGGACAAATACCTGCCCAGTCGTAATTCAACTCCACCCAGTATTCCACTTCTCAACCCCAAGTGTGTTTGTGAAATAGGAGCATATAGAGCATTACAGAGGAAATCCAACAATGCTCATTACATATATTTTTTTAACGTTTGTTTTCCAATGTGTATTAGGTACACACATAGCTCCCATTCCTGTAATCCAGCAAGTGGGGAGCCTATTGCTCTTCAGATGCTGTTGGATTCCAGTTTCCAGACCCATTCCCATTGCTGTCTAGAGGTGATGAAAGATGGGAGCAACATCTGGAGGCCACAGGTTCCCTATCCTCCTTCTCATCCTCATTGTACATTTTGACTCAGATTTGGAACCCATTGACTGTAATTTAGTTTTGGCCACTTGTTGAGTGCATATAGTGAAAGCTACTATTTCACATGTCTGGGCCTGCCAGATTTGATGTTTCTCAGTTACAATCAAATATTACAAGCCACTATTTAGCAAAAGTAATGAATAAGGTCTCACAACGTTGCCAAATTACTCATTCCAAAGAGACATAAAAAGTGTTCATTTTTCAATACATCACATATTCTCTTGCCCAAACAGAATGTGCTAATTTGGACGTTATTGCCATGTCCCATTTTCTGAAAAGCCATTCAGATAAAACGAGGGAGGGGATTCATTTCCTCCAGTAGATTGAAACTGACATTTTAGTGACTATCTCCACATTTTCTCCACATCCAAATATTTCAAAAGTACATTTATTGAGTGTTTTGAGTATTCTGAGATGTGTACGTTGACAGAAATATATTGTTGTTCTTACACCTTATTGCCTGGGATCCAAACAGCTACCTTAGGCAAGCCCAAGGCATTGCTTATGGCCAGTGGGATTTCCCTCTTTCAACAGCAGATTCCCAGGCTGTATTGGAAACAGTGGTTGAAAATGTAAGTTTCAAAAACAGCTTGACACTTGTCACGAGGGCCTGTCATTCATGAAACAGAAGACCAAATGCCCCCTTCAGGTATTTGAAGCCAATCGTGCTGTTCTTTCAATCTTAAACATTTTAGATAATGCTGCAGTTGTGTTTGTTTAACTTTATTGCGTATATGGTATCATAGGAAGCACTCTTCCTATGTGGTTTTGGTTGTGAAGTCTTTCTTTTTTCATTTAAATGCACTAATGAAAGGAAATATGAAATACTTCTGTGGTCTAAAGAAGCTTGTCCCATACTAGCATCTTAGCAATTTTACTTTGCAAAGCAAAGTAAAGTAAAGGACCCCTTATGGTGTCCTTGCTGCACTGGCTCCCGGTGGAGTACAGGGTCAGGTTTAAGGTGCTGGTTTTGACCTTTAAAGCCCTATGTGGCTTAGGACCCTCGCGCCTATGGGACCGCCTCTTCTAGTATGCCCCGCGGAGGACCTTAAGGTCCATAAATAACAACACTTTGGAGGTCCTGAGCCTCAAGGAGCTTAGATTGGTCTCAACTAGGTCCAGGGCCTTTTCAGCACTGGCCCCGACTTGGTGGAGCGCTCTGTCACAAGAGACCAGGGCCCTGCGGGATTTGACATCTTTCCGCAGGACCTGCAAGATGGAGCTGTTCTGCCTGGCCTTCGGCTTGGACTCGCTCTGACCCCTTATATGGGATTTGCTATATAAATTTTCCCTTGGCTTTTTTGCTCGCCCATGTAGGACCAGCATGGATAGCTGGCTTGGGTGAATACCTGGTGTTTCCTCCCTTTATGGTCTTGATTTATGGGCTACTACTGAAATGAGACTGCATTTTAAACTGTATTTTAAGCCGTATTTTAATTTACTGTCCCCCCCAGTACGTTTTATTGTAATTTATATTTGGTTGTAGCCGCCCTGAGCCTGGCCCTGGCCGGGGAGGGCGGGGTATAAATAATTTATTTATTTATTATTATTATGTTTGTGATACACGTGAGTGTATCTATTGTCCATTATTTAATACTGCCTCTGCCAGTCAGTTACTAGCCTAGTGCTCTTAAGACATTGATGCACCTGCCTGAATTGGAAGATATAAATGTTGGAGCTGAACTACAGTATATGAAGCTACACAGAATGTTGAGAGTCAGTCTAAAAATATATAGGAAAATGATGCAGAGAATGTTGCATTCTGCAAAGGAGAATCCCTTGATTTTGACCAAGCCATGGATATCCCTATAATTCCCCTCCCTCCATCTTCTATTTCTTTATTTCCTAGCGACTTGGGCAGAATCAATAATGTTCTTGTCTTCTGTTGCCCAGATCCGATAACTTGAACTTTACCGTTTCACACCGTAACACAAATGTTGTAGGGACATCTACCCACTTGTTCACAAATCTATGTTTCATTTGTCTATTCTTGCATACCAGTGTACTTCAGTTGTTCACATGGTAATGCTCCCTGATCCATCTACTTGTCTATTGATTTCAAGCATACCTATGATACGGTAATTGCTTTTATGTCCCATTGAAATCCTGATTGTTTATGTCCTGCCTCTGAAGGTGAGTTTTGCTGAATAGAAGTCATTTATAAATAAAACAGTATAAAAGTGCCCATGCTACAAAGCTGATGCTCTTGAAGTCTGCTATCTCCAGGGGAATTTCCTCTTGTGTTATCCGAGGCCTGTGCAGGCTGCATGATACAATTGCTGTGCCTCACTTGTTTGTTTCCTCTCAACTTTCAGCATTCCAGTGTTGCTCCTGATCCTACCAACAGATGACTTTTTCCCAATATATATGCACTCTGGGGATTAAACTGTAGAGCATGCATATTGTTGTTGCTAATAGAAGAAACAATGCAGTATAATAAAAAGAGAGGATGTTTTCTTCTGCTGCTCCAGGATGGAGAAAAGAAAAGAGAGAGTTGTGTGGGTTTTTCTCCCTGAGGTCCTTCTTGATCTTCAGGTACTACATTCCATATAATTGGATTGTCTCTCTCTCTGAATACTGCTTTTCTCTCTCTCGACAGCATGGGGTAACCTTGGAAATGTTCTGAAGAGTCAGAGCAAGATTTCTGAAGCTGAAAGCGCCTATAGGAATGCCTTGTACTACCGCAGCAACATGGCTGATATGCTTTATAATTTGTAAGTATGCATGGCTTTCCTTATGCTATTTTCATCTGCAAAGCCTGGTTGTGAATGAGGCCATTTATTTGGCTTCTGGAAATGGAGATGATATTTAGCTGTTGTTTTTTCTGCCTCTGCCCCCTTGCCCTTTCATTCATCATACTTCAAACTCAGATAGACAGGGTTCCTTCTGTTCTCCACATTTATCAGATCATCATGTATTTCAACTCTGTTCTGCGGTGAGTAGTAGAAGTTGATTTCCCTAAAGATCTGGTGTGCTGCTGCTGTGTCTCTGAATAGGCCCTTGCCTGTGTCCCAGCCCCTCCCCAACAAAGAGACCGTTCACTAGTATTTCTCAGCATGCCCAAAAATCCTGAAGCAGTACAACTTTGCCTGTCAGCTTGAGTTAGGGAATCAACAATTATAGCCATTTCTCTTTGACACCCATCCTCCATGTTCTGGGGATCTCCTGTTTAGACCACTGTGTTGCAATCTGCATGGAGCTATCTTTAGAAAATGACTTGGAAGTTCAAGGTTAATGCAGTATTCTTGTAGCGAGCCTTCTAACAGTGGTGGAATTCAGAGAGAATACAATACCATATTTAGTTCATCTGAAATACTTTCCTATATAGTACTCCCGAGCCCAATTTTACCCCACTAGCGCTTAACTTTAAAGCCCAAAATGGCCTGGATCAGAGTCATGTTTCCCACAAATATATTTGTACTAAAAGTGGTTCACAGAACCTTTGGGAATGCATTCCTCCATCATTTATCCCTGCTGTGTGATATCTGTTGGGAATCTGTTCTGCGTTCTATATGCTGCACAGTGAAGTTGTTGAGGTTAAGGAGAGTTTTCTGCCTTGTCACACCGATATGATGAAATTCATTCCTGAAAGAACCTGTCAACCTCCTTAATCAGTTTGTGTTATGAGAAGACTTTTTGAAGGCATCTTTGAGTATCTCTGGATAGGAAGGCTCTTGGTAAATACAAAGGGTGGTATTCAACTTACTTTCATTCCGAGCAGACCCATTGAAATTGATGAACCCAACTTAGTCATGATCATTCATTTCAATAGGACTATTCTGAGTAAAAGTTTGTAAACAATGTGTGTGGTGTGTGCAGTGCTATATATGTTGGTGCTAGGATTATTTAGAATCACTGCAGCCTTAACTAGCTAGATACAGTCAGCCCCCTAGTCTGCCTTGCCTGTCCAAAAAGTTACCACTTGCTTAGTCAGGCCACTTAAGTTGTACCATATGGCACCTTCCTGTCTTCTTTGTTGTGGTACATATGAATTAATGTGAAATGAAATTAGAATACAGCTTCAGAATATACCTTTCTCCGTAACAACCATTGCTTTACAAAAAAATTGTTTGGTGGTAATGTGTAATTGATAAATTAATCTTCATAACAACACCTGTTTAGGAATTGGAAGCTCATTTTCTAATATGCTGTAGAGATCAAGAAATGTGTAATGAAGAGTAAGTTTTGCAAATAAAAAGCATAAGATCAAACATGAACATTTCTAAAAGCAGGCTTATTGAAGCAATTGTTCGTGCTCTCTTTTCTGAAGCCAGGCTTAATGCAGAATTGCAAGAAGAACTGTAATGGTGCATAAATGTTTGACTTCTTCGGTATAAAAGTACAGTGCATGCACGCACGCATGCACACATGCACACACACACACACACGTTGTGGTCTTCATATCTTCCAGTGAAGATAACACTACTTCCAGCTACTGCCCACAACAGTCATCATGATTTCACTCCTATGTAATGTCTGTTAGTTTCCATCTACGTATATTCATTGAGAAGCCTGTACATATGCCAGCCTCCAGATGCATGAACCCATTTGAATATACTGATTTGGTCACGAATGCTGCATTTTGATGGTATTGTTTATATGGTGCTTTATATATGTATATGGATATAGGATGTGACAAGATCATTAGCATTCTGACCATTATCAAATTTTTATAAATTGCACTGAATTGTTGTTGTTGTTCTTGCTGCTGTTTGGTAATTGATGGACAGAAGATAAATCTTTTAAATAAAATACTTTTTGGGAATTTGGTTATACTGAACCCAGGCATGCTGTATCAGTTGTTATCTGTCAACTGATACATTCATATTTCAGTGTGTTTTTAATTGTTTCCCCTTCCCAAATTCATTCCTAGTACATATTTCTCAGAGCATTAGCTAATTTGCCTTATACTGAATGAACCCTTGTTTTCAACCAACACTTCCAGAGATTTATAGATGGTGAGTTACTACCTACCTTTAAGTCCTTTGGCTGATGTTAGAGGATGGCTAAACCCCGAATTCTTTGCCAAATGCCAATTATGCAGGAATCAATGATTTTCAGCTTAATCTGTCATTTAACTTTTATAAATCTCCTCTGCAGAGATTTATGACAGTGCCCCTCATTTGTTATCTTGGCAAGTGCCTTTAAGATATGCCTATCTCTTCAGTATCTCTTTTTGAAAAGACAGAAGAGAAGTGGCTCTCTACAATATCTGAATCCTGCATATTTGCGACTGGATCCAGGAATTAAGAGGTGAAACACAAGTGATGGGTTGAACTATCACCACATTTTATTTAAACTACATATGCATGGGAAAATGAGAAGAGTAGGAAAGCGATCTTAACTTCAGCTTTTGGTGAGCCAAATCTTGCCCATTCTAAGGGACAGGAGAAGGCATTCCTCTCCCAGGCCCCCAAACTCTGAGCAGGTGCACAGATAAGCCTTAAGAATGCTCTGTATCCAAGTCCAAGTGCCTTATAGCCCAGAGAGTACTGAAGTGTGCTCACCTGTTACCTTAGCTAACCATAACCTTTCCCACACTTCCCTGCCAGCTTAACCATGAAATCATATTGACCATATCAACCTATTGAACAGCACCTACTCCTAAACACCTATCTTCTCTGAATCCAGTAGGCAAAGAAAGAAAGAAAAAACTCTGCTGTTCCAAATGTGCAGGCAAGGAAGAAATTCCTACGCAGCCCTGAAACAACTAGTAAAGGTAAAGGGTAAAGGGACCCCTGACCATTAGGTCTAGTCGCGGCCAACTCTGGGGTTGCGGCGCTCATCTCACTTTATTGGCCGAGGGAGCCGCAGTACAGCTTCCGAGTCATGTGGCCATCATGACTAAGCTGCTTCTGGCGAACCAGAGCAGTGCACGGAAACGCCGTTTACCTTCCCGCCAGAGTGGTACCTATTTATCTACTTGCACTGTGTGCTTTCGAACTGCTAGGTTGGCAGGAGCAGGGACCGAGCAACGGGAGCTCACCCCGTCGTGGGGATTCGAACCACCGACCTTCTGATCAGCAAGTCCTAGGCTCTATGGTTTAACCCACAGCGCCACCCGCGTCCCATGAAACAACTGGTAGACCTATATTAAAACAGAAGGGGGTTGGGGAGATGTGAAGAATGGCCCAGAGAGTCCCTTAGGGGTATAACCAAGGCTACTAAATCCTCTCCTCCCCCCCGCCCAACATGGGTGCTGGCATATGTGCGCATGCCAAGCAACCTTGTCTCCCATCTTCCAGGGCTGGCCGCAACAATGCTCCTAGATGTAACATTCCACAACAGGTGGGAGCAAACATCTCTTAGCCCTGATGTGCCTGTGGCCAGTTAATAATATCACAGCAAGACCTTTTACTTTTAATATTTTTAAAAATGTATTTGCATCTTTAGCTGTTGAAGATGCTCTTTGGCATTCCTGAGCCAAGTTTTATGTGCTCTTCAATTTACCTTGTGTAAATTACACTTCCATTGTTTTTAAAGGATTTGTTTTTAATAACACCAGATCTCGGTCTCACTGTGTCTTCATTTGTGTCCTGGGGCAACTGGCTGTTTCCAAAGATGCAACAGAAACCTGTGGTTTATAAAAACAATAGTAGAATTGCCATGGGCAATAGTTAGCTGGCAAGCTGCCACAGGAAAAGGAAACATGTCTTGCTAATATATGTAACTTCAGTGTTTATGTTTATCAGGAACTACACAAACTAAATCTTCAGGGGAAATTGTGGACACACTTCATGAAATTAAGATTTTAAATTCTGTTGTGTCTGACTTGCCTTCCATCTTAGTGAGCAATGTGCAGCCAAAGGTATCCTTGAATTTTCTACTAGAGCAGCTTGCACACAATGAATGGGCAAGGCAATTTTGAAACGAAATACAATTTTCAAGTGTAGCCATGTGAGTGGGTACAGGAAAAAGTTTCAGTAAACTTCCTGCTGTGTGTGCAGTGCTTCCCTGCATAATCATGTAACTTGTGCAAATTGGCCACCTTAATGCTATCCTAGAAGGTGATAGACTTCTCAGTTTGGAATGCTCTGGCAAGTAGCCGTGCTTCAATTTTCTAAATTTGTATACACACCATTTATTTTGCCTACAAACTGTGTATTCTGAACTGGAAACTCAAAGTGCATGGTTATAGCAAGCTGCAAACCAAGCATATTTTTTACAGATATCTAGCCATGAGGATCTGTCACAAAATTGACCCTTTGATTTGAAAACAGTCTGAGCCAGCCTGTTAGCTTTGGATTATAATTATTGGCTTATCTACCTCCAGAGGCTTTTGCAAATTTGGAATATATAGTACTTGGGTTTAATACTACTTTTATAGAAAGAAAAGTGGATGAAAGAGGAAAAATAATGATACCCATATTGTGTTGCGCAGGATACAAAGTAAGCCACAGCAAATTCATCACCAGTGCAAACAAAACACAACCAATCTTTAACCATAGTTAAGGGGTTGGGGGCAGGCATGGGAACATATATTATCTCCCCTACCCCTGCTCCTTCAAAGCATGATTCCCAGCCCCTTCTGCACCCTCCTGCCAGCCTTAACTACCACTGACCATGCTTATATAGTGTTGTTGCCAATTTTCTGAATTGAATGGATTTTGAAGTGACCCTCCCCCAGGTTGAAAACAATGGTCTTTTTACGAGGTGAACCAAAAATGCCTTTTAATTTTGGCTTGGTCTGTAAATACACTCAGCCTTATTCCAGACTACCTCTGCCCTCTTGTATTCTAGCAGCAGCAGCAGCAGCAGCAGCCAGGAAGAGGGAAGCTGTTTCTTGGGTCACGGTTAGGTCATAAAGCCATACCAACAGGGTGTAGGTCTATAGATCGCCAGGGGTTCTGGGCCCTTAGAAAGGGATGGAGAAGAGGCCAACAGTGAGAGAGCTTTCCTTGCAAATCGTTTACCTCCTTACCCCTCTTGCTTGGTAAGTTTGCTAAAAGCATCCATGTTCTGATATTTTCCCGAACATGCAATGTTTAAATGTGAGGATGAGGGTGTGGCACTCATGCAAGCCCCACCCAAACACCCCTGTTTGAATTCCCTTTGAGCTTCCACTGTTGAGTGGGCAACATACATAGGGGTGCTGGTGATTATTCTCTTGAATGGGAGTGGAACACCTTGGAAGATGGGTAACGTTGCTTGATTCGTGTCCCTGATTGCTAAGAGGGTTCTACTGGGGTTTAAGTGAATACAAGTAAAAATGTGTTGCAAGTCTTCCCTGTTCAAAGCAGAAGGCTGGAGCCGAACACACCAGCCTGATGCACATGGGGTTGCTAGGAGCAGGGCTTTTGTGCATGGTCCATGCCCCATCTCCACATTTCAACATAGGTATGGTTCAGGCAAATGCTTGAAGAATGGCTAGAGTAATGAAGGCAAGTGCAGGGAAGGTTGGAGAGAATAAATGGCTTTCAAGAAAGCACCCAGAATGGTCCTTTTGAGCTTTCAGAGAATTTTCTGAAAGAGTTCAAAAAGTCCCAACCAAGATGGCTTTAAGAAAGGGAAATGTCAGAGCGGTAAATCATTTTATCACTTGTCATAGCACTAACTGGTTCTTTAGAATCATATTAAATATAGGTAGATGCAAAATCTTCCCTATTTATGGATATTCTTGCATTGCAGAGTGATATTGCATGCTTGTGGCATTCATATGCAAAAACAAGTACACAAGGATAGGGTTTTGTCTGTGATTAGTGCACATTGTTTCACAGCCAAAATGTCAACCAGCCTGCTCTACCCTTGGTTCTTGGCTGTTGCTTATCACTATTCAAAATTAAAGAGCCAAATGGCTTGCTCTTATGCTTGCTATTGCAAGCAAAAATCATGAATATTCAATGCACCCCTAATTAAAAGTGATATTTTATCAATGTGACACACAGGCAAAATTATTTCCATGAGGAAGTATCTCTACATGAATAGAGATTTAGGATTGTATCAACTGGTTTTTCTCAGCTGATGGTAAGGCTTCCTTCAGTGAAATGAGGAAGGAGGCAATTTTCAGAAGTTTCCCTCTGAGTCTCTGCTCCCCTAAATTTTTTATGTGGGGATCCCCAGTCATCTGGAACAAATTTGCCAGGGATTCAGGGGGAGGGGTGAGTGACAAAAATTGCTTATATTTCCATTCCACTGAATGAAGCCTTGCTATCAGTTCAGCTACATCAGCCTAACACATTTGCATCATTTTTAAAATGAAAAGTTTAGCATATTATCATATAATGCAGATACAGCATATAGTATATGCATAAACTTGACCTATTAGCTAAGCTTGAGCAGCATGCTAAATCCTGGAGGAAGATTTTGGAAGCTTCTACTTTTGATTTACTACAGTTTGTCATGTCATCTGAACCAACAAACTGTGGATAACATAAACTAACATTAACCTTAGTTAATTTCAAACAGGACAACTTCAAAGCTTGGTTTCCAACGCTGACTGGCTTAAAACAACCACAGTTAATCACAATCAATGAGTTCAGGCATTATGGTAAGTTGTGGTTCATCAAAGGCAGAAGCTTCTGAGCAACTCCTCCCAGCTTTGCAGACGGAGAGGAGATGATAAGATGTGAGAAAAGAAGGACATTAGGCATGCCTTATTATAGCATAACGTCTGAATTATGCCAATGTGAGACTTTTCAAGGCTGAAGTTATAGTGTGTAAAGTTCAAAAGCAGAAGATGGTAGGGAGTAGAAACTGCCTGGGAAACATCAGAATAAATTATTTTAACCACCTGATAATTACATCTTTTGTCTTTTTACAAGTTTAAAAAGGTTAACTGTAGGAAATCTGTATGTTGCAAAAATTATGTGCCTAGCACTAATTCCACCTTACTTAGACTCATCATGTCTTGATAGTTCACTTGAAATTAATCCTTATTGTCGTTGATGTGCCATGCATTTAAAGTATATTTAAGGATAGAATGTACAAACTAGAGAGATGCAAAATAATTTTCTCTGAAACATTATTTTTTAGTATGTTGAATTGTTAGCAATGTAGATATGTTTTCAGTCTCCTGCTTCCTTATTTAACCTTGACATAAGAGCCCAAAGCAAAATGTTGTTGTTTTTTCAATCTAAGGCAATTTGTGTGGGTGGGAATTGTTTCTCAAGGGTGAACTTTTGCAGCGGGTTCTACAAGCATTTTATACTGATTATTAGGTAACTGACTGAACATTTCAGCTGTTTTGTGGGGGAAAGTCTTTTTAAAAAATCTATTAAAAAGCTACATTAGTTCCAAAATATCAGTTATCAATAAATAAATGAGTTTGGAGAAACACATGTTTTTGGTTCAAGATACTTCGCAAAAATACCTAGCAGAGTTTCTTCACTTTTAAACTGGAGGTTTCATTTTACTGTGCTTGATGTTTTAATTTGTTGGAAGCCAACCAGAGTGGCTGGGACAAACTAGTCAGATGGGCGGCATATAAAATTGCTGTTGCTGCTGTTGTTGTTAGACATTATTTCCTGCCACATAAATGCTGCTACAGTTGTACCTTGGAAGTCGAACAGAATCCGTACCAGAAGTCTGTTCAACTCTAAAGCACGGCTTCTGATTGGCTGCAGGAGCATCCTGCAGCCAATCAGAAGCCGCTGAAGCCTGTTGAATGTTTGGCTTCCAAAAGAACATTCATAAACCAGAACACTCACTTCTTTTTTTTGATCGTCGGGGAGCTGAAACGTACGAGTTCCAGGGCATTTGAGAACCGAGGTATGACTCTACTTGTTTGCTTTCACAAAGTTGCCAGTCTGGAATTACAGTTTAAGAAGGACATTGATACAGTAGAGTGGATCCAGAGGCTCAGCCAGGACTGTGAGGGGTCTGGAAACCAAGTTCTGTGACAAATGGTTGAAAGAACTGGATATAGATGCTTAAGGGGAGATTTGATGCCCGTCTTCCAGTATCACAGACATTTTCTGTTCCATCGTCAAACAGTTTTTATCCTTAAGAAGTTACCTAAGATTAGGAGAACCTTATTAAGGGTGAAAACTGTTGGATGATGGAACAGAAAATGTCAAAAAGTGATGACTCTTCTTCGCTGGCAGCTAGATAGCCACCTGACAGTGTAAAATGCTGCAAATGTATCCTGTATTGTATTTCCTAATTGAACAGTGTGGTTCTAAGATTACTTCCAAAGTTGCTTCCAATTGTAAAATTTTATGATTCTTCTCTCTTCCTTTGTGTGTATATAATATATGTGTCTTCGTTAAATATTTTCCTTTTAAAGGTGGAAATAAAACTGCAGAAACCCACTCAACAATTTTTTTTGGACACTACAGCAAAAGGGATAGGGTATCAAACATCCCATCCAGAGGCAATTTCACTTTTGGAAAAAGATTTTTATTTCCTTATTTTTGCCTGACGAAGAATCTCTAGGTCATGTGCAAGACTATGTTCCACCAAAGTTTATAAACAGTATTAAGCAAGGTTAATTATTTACCAGAATTCAATATTCACTCTTGCATCTGCTCTTCATTTTGCATCTATATGAATTTTAAATAGCTAGTAAAACAGCTGTAAAACAGTCTGTATTCTGAAACAGAAGGGAAAAATAAATCTGTATTGCCTCAGTGGATGCCAATATTAAAGCTACTAATAAAAGCAGAAAATTAGTTCTGAGGTCCTCTAATGAAGAGAGCAGAATATCCAAGTGGCATAAACATAATACAAAAGTGATGCTATATACTGAGCACTACAAAAACAATAGTTAATTGTTTCAGTATGTGCAATCATCTAATCTAAAGTTCATAACAATAGAGACTTTCCAAAACAAGGGGATTATGGAGTGAATATATCAAAGAGTAACTGTATAGGCAAAGCAGAGAGCAACTGGAAAATTAATTCAACCTCTGTGCTTGCTTTAGTATCCCATAGTTGTGACGTGTTGTTGTGACTGAAGCGTTCTTCTACATCTACCTTATTTTCAGTGTGCCCATCACTGCTTTGTCCCAAACTTTGTGATTGTTATGGATGAAGAGAAGGCCACTACAATGGCATGGTTCAGACATAATAACAGACCACCGTTTGTTGTTCTTGCATGAATCTTGTGGCTTCCCCTCTGCTTTTCATACTGCAAGATGAGATTGAAAGCTTCTGTTTCTTGTTAAGAGTCAACCTCAGTTTGCTTTTGTCTTGGAACTCTGCAAATGATGGTATATTCAGGTCACTCTTAAAAAAGAAGAAGATGAAAAACCAGGATCTCCTTGCAGCATTGCATCTTGCTTCTTTCAAGTGTGGTGCAACAGCCTTTGCATGATGATGTTAGACACTGTTTCTGTAACGAGAAAAGTTACAGATAGACATCCCTTCACCCCTACCCATACTATTTCAGCGTGGCACAATAGGGAAGAAAAGTGGTGTGCAGTTTTACTTTGAGAGACCAAAGGAGGAATGCCAATTCTCTGGGATAGCGCCCAATATTTGGGCATCAGCACAGACAGAAAGGAACAGGCCAAAGAAGTAATGGTGAGTTTGGGAGCGTTTCTAGAGCATAGCTTGGTCTACAAATGCTTTGTCCTCCTTCTGTGGACTTCATGTATTTTAGAAGATGGGGGGAAATTTCATGATTTAGGCATAATTTTTGTGGAACATGCATGCAGGTGTTTGTGAATGTAATATATTACACATATATATTGACCACAGGCCAATATCTTTCCAGGCCTTTGATAACTATCCTGTCTTTCTCAGATAGTTGCAAAAACCTGATTTTCTTTTTCATTTTCTCTCTGAGAGTAAGTATTGCATTTTCTCAGGGAGTTTTCCCAGTCTTATATCTTGCATCTTCTTCAAAAATAATCACTACAATTTTGCATCCTATGCAATCATATAATTTTGCTATAGTTATCCAATTTTCTATCTTTATCCAGAAAAAGTTTTTGAGCTTTATTCTTGTCTCTGTCTCTCATTGTGGCTTAGCACAGTATCATTCTAGTGACTTATCACCAGGAGAGAGAGGAAAAAATACAACAGCTGTGGGCAGCAGGCCTGAACTTGGGATCTATTATTATTTGAGTTACTATATTTAACTGTTTAGCCGCTGGCTACAAGTCATCCATCCTCAGTGGTGTACACAAACTTAGATCTTTGTTCAGCAGTGCTCTCTCAATCCTATAAAATAATAAAAAGAAATACCACCAACTAGTGAGTGATCTGTTGTAATATTAAGCCAACCACTCTGTGGCTTGTTTCTCTGTTCAATGAAATGAAGAGCTCCATGCAACTTGCTCCATGTAAGAGGACAGAAGATTGCAGGCAGCATGTATCATTCACCAAAATAAAATTATAGCAATTACCCCTATGTCACTTTATATCTGAGTGGGGATTTGAACTCTGGTCTCTGAGATCCTAGTGCAACACATGAACACCGCACTAGCTTGTGTCATGCTGTTACTGTATGCTCTTCCATGTCTAACCTGTTGTAAATGGAAAACTAAGGGCTGTCTGTTCAGATGTTGCCTACCATTGCAAAGATTCCAATGGACCATCCCTGAGAGGATGGCAAGGGAAAGTGCAGAATCTGACGCCTTCCAAGCATCTACACAACACAATCAATTTTTTAATGTATGGTCCCCAAAAATCTATGTAAATAGAAGTTGGCATTAATGTAAGACCTTCTGCCATGCTTATAGAGAGGCCATACCATGGAGAGTTGAAGCCTTTGGTATTCCATGATTCAGTTATTCAATAGTGTCCTCACTCAATCTTTTTTTCTTATATGTGACGGATATAAGCATGTAGCACTCTACAAGTTTTGTTGGAAGGTATCAAAGTAATTTTACTATAACATTAATAAAAAATAAAGGGCTTTACTAAAAAGAAAACTTTTTTGCCTTCTTATCTACTCAACTCAGAAAACTGTGGAGAATTATTTTCCTGTCCTATTCCTTGTGTTCAAAAAATGAAATAAAATTATTGCCTACCTGCCTGCCTCCCACCCTCTCCCTCTTGCCCCCGCCCCCGCCAAGAGTTGTGGGCTAGGGATAAAAGTATCTACAGTACACAGATTCAGAAATAGCAATACCTATATGAAGTATGTGGGGTTCTGAATGGCTGATTGTTGATAATATAGCGAGGGGCAGCTGAACATATATCCCCCCCCCAAATGGGGAAAGTCATGCTAAAGTGACATTTTGGTCTACCATATTGGTTCAAAATGATGACTGGCATCCAAATATTGACCATGAACACTGCTCCCAGCTTGGGAACTCTCATGCTAGGTTTGGTGATGATATCTCAAGAGGTAGCTGAACCTATGGAGAACAGATGGAGAGACAGTCAGGCCATTTTGTGAACTACAGTGGTACCTCGGGTTAAGTACTTAATTCGTTCTGGAGGTCCGTACTTAACCTGAAACTGTTCTTAACCTGAGGCACCACTTTAACTAATGGGGCCTCCTGCTGCCGCTGTGTCGCCGGAGCTCAATTTCTGTTCTTATCCTGAAGCAAAGTTCTTAACCTGAAGCACTCTTTCTGGCTTAGTGGAGTGTGTAACCTGAAGCGTATGTAACCCAAGGTTTACTGTATATAGTAGATAGCCATTCTAGGGAGCAATCTGCTTTACCCTGACTGTGAAACAACTCTAGCTATTTTCTATTACCTTTCCCTCTACCTGAGGAATTTATCAGGTTAAATCTACTAAACAAATCATTAGCAAGGCCCTATCTTGCAGTTATATTTACAAATTCAACCTTTTCCAACCTCTCTCCTTCCTGATTGAATGTTTCCCATCCCAGCCATGATTGGTTGAGAGTATCTAGGAGATTGACACTATGTTCTGTCCATCACTGGTACTGCCATCACAGTATTCAACTTTGTTTTCAGCAGCCAAACATTTCCTTGATAAAGAAACATTTCTCAAAACATTTCAGCAGGAACGCTACCAGTCTGTGCAGCTGTCTTTTTGTTCTTTTGTAGTATTCTCCCTCTAGATTTAATATGTGATTGATGGAAATTCCAAACACTGAAATTTGTTTTAAGTGGGAGCTGAACCAAAAATTTGTGGGGTTCAGTTTTTGTAGCAAGAAGATTACTCTTTGTGGACTGTATGCATTTTCTCTGAAAGATACGTGCTGTTTAAGATGACATCCCTCTCAAACTTTTCTGTGTTATTTGGATGTACCACACAGCCACTTCCTGAAAGCATTCAGCAGATGTTTTGTTGTATTTAATACAAAGCCCTGGGTTTGATACCATTTCTTCTTGAAAGAACAAATAATTCAGTTTTCAAAAGCTTCAATCAAAAACACACTACTAGGATGTGTGCAGACATTGCTATTGACTCTTCATAACAGTATTCAACCATACGGAGGACCAGTCCCATGCAAACATAGGCTATCATTTGCATCACAACAAATGGCGTTACCATTTTTTAAAAAAATCTTGAGGTTTTGCATCAAGGCTTTGGAGGTTACAAAAATGCATATTTATAAAATCCCATTTTCTTAGCATTCAGATTCTTTAATCAAGAGAGCTAAACAGAACAAATTATCCTAAATAACATAAACAGCTATAAAAGTGCTTGCCTTAAACGGCCTTTTTCTGCATATATAAATATAAATGTTTTAGTGAACTGCTTCAGCTTTTGTACTTAGAAATTCACCTCTTTTTAGTTTCTTCCTTGCTTGTGGTTAAACGTTTTTCTTTTACAGTACATTGCCAGTATATAGACCAATAAATTTGACTCTTGTTACTTTATTTTTTATAATTAAATTCTCGCTCTCTATACAATTATCTTTCCCCCCTCCATTTTTCTTTTAAATGCAGAGGGTTGTTGCTACAGGAGAACAGCAGGCTTTCAGAAGCACTACATTACTATAAATTGGCCATTGGAAGCAGACCGACTTTAGCCTGTAAGTAAAGCTGCATGTTCATTTGTTTTTAAAAGATGCTTTTCTCTCGTGCTGTGGTATAAATACCACTTTTGGAAAAGAGCGCTGAAAAATACATTTTATCTGTAAAAAATTAATTGTGCGCAAGGGAGGGATTCTGCTTGCACATAGGTATTTTTCATAATACCTCCTAAGCCTCCCTATGTGCAAAGGTTGCTCATTACCAGCCTTCCTTATTTATTTGGAGAATAGCTACCATTCCTGTTGAAGCTTTGTTTATTCTTCAGACTCACATACCTACCTGGTTGGAGCTCAAATGTTTTTCTCGTTGCAGTAGTAGAATGTGGCATTTTATCGTACATAATCTTCTCTAGAGGAGTGGGTTGTGGCAAGAGTCTTTTAATCTATAGCATGACCATTGTCAGTCATGATAGGACAAGTTTAGCAACATCTGGAGGGCTGCAGGTTCATCACCCCTCTTTTATAACATACGGTTTTGACAATAAAGAATTGGACCATATTGGAGATTGTAAAGATCAGTCTAGTTTTACAAATATGTACTAGCAACTGTAGTCATCATGGCTTTGATGGTTTTAAGCAAGCCTGGCTAAAGTGGGATCTCATATGAATGTGTGATATCTTTTTATTTTTCTCTCACACAGCTGCCTATTTAAATACTGGTATCATCTTAATGAACCAAGGCAAGGCTGACGAAGCCAGGAAGACATTCCTGAAGTGTTCAGAAATTCCTGATGAAAATTTAAAAGATCCACATGCTCACAAGAGTTCGGTTACTAGCTGCCTTTATAATTTGGGGAAACTCTACCATGAACAAGGACAGTATGAGGTAAGACCTTTTTCTTCCACAACCATGTTAGATACCTTCACAAGCTTCATTATAATAGTTGCTTAAAACCAATTGGTTGAGTCCAGAGTTGCTTAAAACCAATTGGTTGAGTCCAGAGTTGCTTAAAACCAATTGGTTGAGTCCAGAGTTGCTTAAAACCAATAGGTTGAGTCCAGTTTTGAGTGTTCCACCCTTGCTGGGCCAGCGGGTGATTTTTGCTCATCTTCCCAGACCCTTTGCATTTCCTGAAGGTTTGAGCCTTCCGTGAGGCAGCACAGGGAAGGCAGAATTTTTATTTGTGAGAACATGGCTTTGAGCCCAGCATAATACTTCTAGAGATCTGCAAAGGGTATGGGAGGGTGTCATTCAGTGAGAACGAAAATAAATTTCAAGCAATTGCAATATATAAACTATGAACAAACATTGGAACATAGGAAGCTGCTTTATTCCCTTATACTAGTGGGTCCATCCATCCAGAGCTAAAAAATGCACACACACCCGCTCCATCTCTCCACCTCCACCACTGCCTGATGTTACTGGAGGTGGCCCAGGGAAGCCCTGGCCTGCTAAGTGCAGCGGGGGGAGAATAAAGGAGGCCAGAGAGGAGCAGGCAGGAGGAGGAGGAGTGGTGAAGGAGGCGGCAGCGGGTGACAAGTGCAGGAGGCAGCAAATGGCACCTCCCTGTTGTCCCCAGCCTGCTACTTGAGGTGACTGCCTCATTGAGCCTCATGAGCAGGCAAGTCCTGCATCTCTTTGCACTGACTGGCAGCAGTCCTCCAGGGTTTTAGACAGGAGTCTTTCCAAACCCCATGTGGAGATGCCAGGAACTGGGGACTTTCTGCATGTAAAGGAGCTTTGACCCTTGTCCTGTGGTTTTTGTATGTTTATGCTTGGGCTAAGGTAGCCCAGCTGAATAAGCCTCAATGCAAAGCTGCTTGTATTTTATGCATTCTTCATAAATCAGTTGTCCTTCATATTCTTCCAGCCTTTTGTATGAAACAATACAGATTGTAATAGTGATTTGTGTTTATAGTAGATCGAGAGCTATCATTGTGAGCATTTGAATCACATGATAATAAAAATACTCGTCTGTAGTTAAATCCTAATTTGTATATTGTGTAATTCTACAGAATTTTAAATGTAAGCTAATGAGCCTTTGGAAGTTCTTAAATATTCCATTTCCCCTTCTTCAAATGAGGTGGGAAATGATGAAAATTATTCTGCATTGCGTTGAAGAGACTCATCTTTTTTGTTGACTTTTTTATAAGTGGGAAATGTGACCCTCTTCATGATTAATGAAGACAATTGCATCTTTCTTGTATTAAATTTGCATGTAGAAATTGCTTCTGAATTCTCTAATAAGAACATTTCTTTCTTTCTTTCTCTCTCCCTCCCCCCAGGATGCCCTTACAGTTTACAAAGAAGCAATACAGAAAATGCCAAGGCAGTTTGCACCACAAAGTTTATATAACATGATGGGTGAGTACAAAGCAAACATTTGAAAAGAAAATTCAGCATTTTCACCATCAAGGTGATTAGATTATTTGTAACTCCCCATTCGATTCCTGCAGTTTCATTCAAGATTATTTATATTGGCCATTATATATGAGACACTGAGACCTTATTGTTCTGCCCATGGTGCATATTTCTGTTTTTCTGTTAAATTATTTTTTTAAAAGTTTAGGGACTGTATTATTTCCTCTTCATACTTTCAAAGTTCATAGACGAGGATTATGGAAACCTCATCCCCGATAACCTATGAATGTACATTCACATGGTCAACTTGACCCATACATGTGTACAAATGTATGTGTGTAATGTCTTCCACAGAAGTTTTTTTTTTGGGGGGGGGGGAGGTACCAGGCCCCTTGATCAGACAGAGAGAAGCCTAGATGTCTGCACTGTTTTTTTAATTTTAGATTATGTATAAACCACTTTCCTATATTTGTGTATCCAAAGTGCTGTGCAGTCAATAAAACCAATTTAAAGCAACAAAAGAGCAGTACGTAAAACTCAGACTAAAAAAGCAGTAGCAGATGAATCAGGCAAGACAAATTTCAAACTCTGAATGCCTGTTGAAATAAAATAATCTTAAAATCATATCTAGAAGTGATTAAAAAAGAGGGCCTGCCGGATCTTCCCAAGAGGGAATCTCCAGAATTGTCCCACCACCAACAACACTGAAAAGCTCATGCCTTACTTTCATTTGTGAGTGGGTTTTCTCCATCCCAATGAGGAAGGAAATCTCATGTGGCTTTCTATGGAGGGTAAGGGGACATTTCTTCCTCCCCATGTGGCCAATAGCCTCAGGACAGCAAGCTTGCAATTAATAGTTTGCTTCTGGCCCAAGACCTTTCTTCCAGTCTACAGCCCAAGGAAACAGGGGATCCAAAGCTGATTGAAGGGCTTGGTAAGTTCCTATGGGCTTAAAGCAGTCTTTCACTTGGTCCTGACCTAGACTAGTAAGGCGTTTGTCAGGATTAGCACACAGATGGGCAACCAGTTGATATAAAACCATCATAATCTTCTGGCTACCATATGGGTCTGTTTATATCTGCAAATGTATGTGTTTAGTCAGCAAACTGCTTGTGACCATGATCCCATAGTGCCCACAACCTACATTTAGCTGAATGTCTGAAAAGGGTTTGTATTATGCAAGTTGGACATTCATTTTATTTTCTTGTGACAAAGAACCTAAAGAACTATATATTTTAATATAGCAAGGTTATTCTTAGTCAGGTGTGATCTTCAGGACTTGAGATTTAAAGTTCTAGGTAGCTGCCATTGTACATTGACTAGATTCGCTGAACCGACTTCTTCTAAACAAACTGGGAAAGGGACAAACAAATTATTTGTACTTCCACTTACCATAATTATTGAAAAGGATTGAAGCTAGTCTTGCACATGGCCCCACACATCTCTTCTTCTTCTTCCTTGCTCACCAGACAGTATGATAGTTGAACTAACTCCCTGTAGAAAGCTTTCGACAATTCTAAGCTTGAGAAGATAAATGCTCATGGGTGTTGTATTTTATTTGAACTAAGGTTTAATGCAAAAATAAAAGTTCAAATAGTGGGTCTGTTTAACTCTTTGATTACAATGTGTTTGGTGCTTTCAAAGAACAAGAACTCCAGTTAGACCTGTTATTAACAATTTAGTGTTAAATTGTTAATATTAAGTCACTTGTACCATCTGTTTTCCATGATTTTCAAGGAATATGCCTAGTGTCTTTTGTCTCACTGGTCTGGCCAGCTGGTTCCTACTTTAAAAATGTTGCTACTTTTACTGTAGATTGACATTTTTAGCCTTCAGGCTTAAAGTTTAACAGTTTAGTTCTCTCTTCTACTTATTGGTATCATGGTCGTTCTTGCATTGTCTACCCAGAATGTGCATCGTATATGAAATTGTGAAATAAATTTGGTCTGCAGTATTGGTGTGATTTATTTGGCCAGGTGTGCTTGATTCAAACTAAGGAAACCATATGTTTGGCCCTTTACCAAAGGAAAACAATTTATCAGTCTTTTCATTTCACTTTCAAAAGGGAGAATTAGTATGATTTAAAATGATTATCAGTCTAATTTTTTAAGATTGCATGAAGTGTTTGTTTGGTGTATGTTTTCCTTTTTTGGCACTTCATTTTAAGAAGAAAGTATAAGGGTAACACAGATTAATTGGCTTGGCATTCGGACATGCCATACAAAGGCTAAAGTCCAACTCAGCTGCATTAAATAGGTAATCTATTTTGTTTTAAGGCTTCAATTAATTCTTGGGGTCAAAAGAAATAATGGTCCCTATGGGAACTTGAGTAGTTTAATGTTAAAATTAGGCTGGCTTGGTCCTTTTCTGTCCTGGAAATATGATATTATGCAGTTGATTGTGTTGCATTGCTCTTAAAACCACACAAGCCCACCTGCTAGAATAATTCATATGTTAGTCAGCTTAATGGTATAAATGTAAGTTGGAGCATAGGGGCTTTATTTTAATATTAAAAGGTAATAGGAAAGAGAGCAAGGCTGATATACTCAGGTTTCAGATCATTAGTTACACACATTTTTCCCTGTATGTAACTTCATTCCTCTAAGTGCACCTTGAATGCCTGTCCTTCAGGTGTAATTTTGATAAATCATCTAGGTGGTATTTTGACACTTTGTTCATCATTTGTGCCTACCACTACTGGTCACAATTAGGTATCCCTCTTCAAATACACATGGTTTTCCTTACTTATCATAAATATGAGGTGATAAACTAGGAAATTCAGGTGTGGCTTCTGGCGGTTCCCTCATTGCGAGAAGTAAGGTTACAGGGAACCAGACAGAGGGCCTTCTCAGTAGTGGTGCCCTCCCTGTGGAACGCCCGCCCATCAGATGTCAAAGAAATAAGCAGCTATCCTATTTTTAAAAGGCAACTGAAGGCGGCCCTGTTTAGGGAAGTTTTTAATATTTAATGCTGTATTGTTTTTAACACTCGATTGGGAGTGGCTGGGGAAACTCAGCCAGATGGGCAGGGTGCAAATAATAAATTATTATTATTATTAGGCTTATGTGCAAGTAGTTGTTGCAGCTGTTTTTGGCATCTGTCTGTCTCAGGTGACAATGGAGTGTGCCTCTGGAGGTGAAGTCAAACCGCTGGAGAATCACAGCGCCTGCTGTGGCTGCAGAAACCGGTAACTGCTGCCACCTGTATTGTTTTTGCTGCATTAGCTCTCTGGGACACAAGCCTGGGCAGTGTGTATGGAGGTCTTGGGCTGCTCAGATGACATGACCACCCACTTGGTCTTGGTGCTGTGGACCAAAGGAAAGCAGAGCAATACACTTGGCAGAAGTTTTGCTGCAGATGTTGCTGGAAGAAGGCATACAAGATACACAGGAATTCATGAAGATGCCCCTAAACGGCTTAGTAATACATTCTGTCAACTTCTGCCTTGTAAGCATCTGCTGAGTGTGAAGACTTGGAAATCAATAGTAACAGCAGTGTGGTTTCTAGCACTTACAGTGTAGTTGTATAAGTTGATCACTGGGTGGTCAACACAGATTTTTAGCTGTGGTATAAAAAGAAGGGCTGCTTTAGACTTGCAAATGGTGACACAGTGGCCTGGTTTGCACATAACCCAAGCCATGGTTTAATTCAATTATCCAAACCCAACCCAGCATCTTAAATATAGTTTGTTAATCACAAACACACTAAGCTTGTAAGCCATGGTTTGTTGTTTTATAAACCTTGGTTTAAGTTAACTATGGCTTAGCATTACTTGTGAAACTGGTCTGTGGTTCCTTTTGTCAGCCAAGGTTTGCATGTGTTGTTTTCTAGATAGTCAAAGCCAATGCAATATTAAACAATCAGATAGCTTTAAAACAAACATAAGCAATGGGTCTAAACAACAGTAATAGTTTGACTCACCCTAGTCAATACTAATTTACCACATTTGCAAATTGATGGAATAACGTCTACAAAATATTTCTTAAACTGTGCAACTTTAGTGCCTTTCAGAGTGAATCGATTTCAGCAGACCTTTTCTTTGGCGGTGACAGGGGGGTGCTTCAAAAAGAAAAACAGGATACCTAAGAAGATTGACTGATTGGTAGAGCTTCCTGAAACTCAAAAAATAGGTCTAGTTGCAAGCCAGTTGAATATACAGTCATGCCTCATGTTACGTTTGCTTCAGGTTGAGTGTTTCCAGGTTGCGTCCTGCAACCTGGAAGAGTTACTTCTGGGTTTTGCCACATGCGCAGAAGCGCAAAATGGTACACAGAGGTACCACTGTAATTTGGGGAGTCTATAATAACCAACCTACCATATTGTATGGATGGCTGCCCTACTTGAAAAGAACACATGAATATGCACCAGGTTGCCATGGGGTTGTGACAGTTCATCATCATTCCCCTACTACAGCCTCCTGACTCTGAGAAGCCATTCCTGACAGCTGTTGGACCCTTTGGAATGCAATTTGATGGGGCATGGGAGACTGCAGCAGGTCAAGGGAATTTGTAGAATTTGACTAGGCTACCTTATAGAAGCAAAAGACCACTTATGCAAGACATCTCTGGATCCAAGCCAGTGACTCTGTGTGTGTGTGTGTGTCCGCCAATATTGACACAGTACAGTTAAGGAATAAATCCATGCTGATGAATGATTCCTGTATTGCTCCATCCTTCTTGGAGCCAAGAGAAACAAACCATCAGGCTGGAGTTACCATGATGTGTATATCAGCACTCACAACTTGTTTCTCTGCAAACCATGATAGTAATCCAAGGTTTGTCCTTGGCTTACCAGTCATGGTTGATTTGGTAGAAACTATTAATGTTGGTTCACACATCATGATAAGTCAAGGTTTGTGGTTTCTCCTGGCTATAGGGAGTAAAGAATGAAATGGGAACAATTCAACAGCTTGCACTAGCATGCTGTCCATTCATGGTAAGAAATAGTTTATGACTTGCCATGTCATGTGAACAGGGCCAATTCATATAATTTCTATCTAGGAAATCTAGAAAATAAGTCTGGTATTCTAATTGTTGTTCCCCTTTTGTCATGCCATATGCAATGGCTCATCTATCTAATGTGTACTGTATATACCAAAATAGGTATCAGAATAAATGTTAGTTTATGCAAAATCTTAGTAACAATGTGCTCTTCTTTATCCGCTGAATGTGGATACCTTTATAAAAGACAATCTAAGCTGAGTTCAGGGCCCTCATTTTGATCATGATTTGTTCATGCTCTGGAGGTTATAGGATTGCAGAGCTCCTATGGTCTAAACGATTTCTCTCTTCCTTGTTGAAATTGATTAACTTTGGATTTCATTTTGCATCTCCGTTTTAGCTGTTGATTCTGCTAAATTACTTTTTTTTTATTTTAGTGAAGCCAATTAACTAAGCTCGGTGTTGATTGGGTGTCTGGGTCCATAAGGAACCATTCAAGCGAAATAAATAGAAATTGACTCTGTTAACAAACACTTACAAATTAGATCAAGGTGTCTGGGCTCTTAGTACAAAAATGGAAGATGTTCTTGATCTGCCCACACACATGTTGAAGGAGCATCCTTCATTTATATACATAGATATATATGCAAATTATAAAATATATCTTATCTTTTTTACATTTGGATTTCTCATACAGTTGGATTTATTCATGCATAAGTTAGGCTATAAACTATTTAGGTCATTGTTTAGATCAGCTGCAGGAAACCTTTGGCTTTCCAGATGTTGCTGACCTACAACTCCCATAATCCCTGGGAATTAGCCATGCTTGTGGATGCTGATGGGAGTTGTACTTCAGCAACATCTGGGGGGCCAAAGGTTTCCCCACACCTGGTCTAAAAAGTTGCATTTCATGACAGTTCTGACACAGAAACAGTACGAATATAGTATGATTATATGTATACTCAACAACAATATGCTATCCCTCCCCCCCCCTTTTATCTTATCATTTAAATACACTAGAGATCTGGTTAATTCATTGACATTTTGATATAAGATCACTTACACATGGACCAGCCTTATATCCACAGTGTTAACATCTGTAAACAGATGGAGGTTTACTGGTATTAAGGTTGAATGATAAGATTAGAGGGAACTGCAGAGTTATTTCCCATGTAGGTATTTCTCTTTCACAGTAGCTGACAATGAGACTGAATAATGGAATCCAGACAAGTTACGAGATAATGCTAAACTATAGTTTTGTGTAACGCAAGAACCATACTTCCATACTACTGTTTGAAGCTGGCTTTGTTTCCATCAGCCATAGTTAAGAATAACCACAGTTTGTCAGGGTTTGGACACAATGGCAAAGAGTGGATAGATAGAAACAGAAACAGAAGCATCCAATCTCCTCTTTGTGGTGGTGCCAGAGGAGATTGGGGACTCATGAGCCTGAGTTTTGTATATAGATATAGTTTTATATAGATATAAATGTGCACTCAGATAAATATTTGTTTTGGAATTATAACCACCATCACCATTTCAACTTGTTAATTAATTGTTACACAGAGTGTCTTACAACACCTTTAAGAACATAAACAAATGATACCATAGAAACAGAACAAAACAAATTGCACATAACAGTCGTAGGAAGCTATGTGCTTCACTAGTAACAAAAGGTGTCATTGGACCTCCAAATTATTCTGCAAAAGACAACCAGCACTACCAATCTTGACAATTTTTAATTTCTTTTTGCTCTCTATTTCAGGGTTATTCTTTATTTCCCACCAGAGCTGCTGCTTCCTCAAATTCAGTCAGGAATTGAAATGAAAGTGCACCTAGTCACCTTCACTATCCCCTAATTTGTTTCCAGTATTCAGTGAATCTCATATTTGCTCTGTTAACACAACCTTGCAGATAAAACCACATAGCACACACATGTGTTAGTTACTGAGAGCATGAAACAAACCAAACCCCTAGCTTGTGAAAGTTTGTTTGTTCACCAGGAAATAGTTCTTACTTGCCACAGATGGCAAGCTGAGCAGCTTTTTGGAAGCCTCGACAATGTGTTCTTCACCTCTCTTACTTGCACAGAGTGCTTCAGTTCAGTCTGTATTCAAGCTGACATCCCTTGTCTTACACTTATTGTATTTAATAAAACAAGGAGCGTTTTAAGTGGAAGTGAATTAATTTAAGTGTTCTGGGCATTGTAGCACATGTTCCTTTGCACCAATATTTGTGGAATGTTTTCATTATTATTTTTCTGTGCTTGAAGCCAACCTCGAATCAGGAGACATTTTTATTAACCGGGAATAAACCAAAAGGAAGACCCTACAGGCATAGTCTTTTAAATCTGGAACAGAATGTGTACCTCCTCTATTCAGATTATGTAAATCCAGATTTTGTTACAATTTGCCCCCACTGAGAAATAAAGTAAAATATAATTGCCTCTTTCCCCCTTGTCCCTTAAATACTAAGATGACATTCAATTAGTATGCTAAACAAGGTGCCTCACTGCCTGCATATATTAAACAGTTCCTAATCTTTCACTTCATATAACAATTTTTGTCTGGCGTAATTAAGACTTTGGTATTCTCTTGGGCAACTAATGAATCTTTCCCTACCTTTCCCTTTTTGTGCTATGATTTAAGTAATGTACAATTGTATTTCTATCACACAGACTCTAGGGATGCATTATTAAAAGTCATCAGATTTCTCTTGGGACTGTACTAGAAGTCTCACAATTGATCTTTCTCTGTTACATGTATCACTTAAAGAGCAAAGCTGCCATTAATCACAATATTTTTGTTGATGCAAGCCCAGTTCAAAGTTCTACACTGCATATAAGTTTCCTATTTTTGTATTAAATTGTGAGCACTAACACAATGCAGGGCAAAAAATGTCCACATGAAAATGTAGCCTTCGTTGCTACATACTTTATTCACATCCAGCTATACTTTCTTAACTGGGTGGGGAACTGCATGTTAGGTTTCCATTTCCAATCCAAAGGCTATTCCACTCTTTAGGGGTCTTTTAAAAAAATAATATTTTTATTAGGTTTTTGATAATTTTATACATATAAAACATAACCTTTTCAAACATTTAAATACAAGGTTCTTTTGAACCTTCGGACCGCCTTCCCTCTTTCCATGAATTCCATATTTAAAATTAAGTTTGCTTCATCTTTTACCTTTATCTATCTATTAATTAGGGGATGCGGGTGGTGCTATGTTCTAAACCACTGAGTCTAGGGCTTGCTGATCAGAAGGTTGGCGGTTCGAATCCCCGCGTCGGGGTGAGCTCCCATTGCTCGGTCCCAGCTCCTGCCCATTGAGCAGTTCGAAAGCACGTCAAAGTGCAAGTAGATAAATATGTACCACTCCGGCGGGAAGGTAAATGGCATTTCTGTGCGTTGCTCTGGTTCGCCAGAAGCGGCTTAGTCATGCTGGCCACATGACCCGGAAGCTGTCTGCGGACAAACGCCTGCTCCCTCGGCCAATAAAGTGAGATGAGCGCCACAACCCCAGATTCGGTCACGACTGGACCTAATGGTCAGGGCTACCTTTACCTTTTTATCTATTAATTAACCATAAAGGTAAAGGTAAAGGTACCCCTGCCCGTTAGGGCCAGTCGTGACCGGCTCTAGGGTTGCACGCTCATCTCGCTCAACAGGCCGGGAGCCGACACTGTCCGAAGACACTTCCGGGTCACGTGGCCAGCGTGACGAAGCTGCGTCTGGTGAGCCAGCACCAGCACTGCACACGGAAACGCCGTTTACCTTCCCGCTAGAAAGCGGTCCCTATTTATCTACTTGCACTTAGGGGTGCTTTCGAACTGCTAGGTGGGCAGGACCTGGGACTGAATGACGGGAGCTTACCCCACCGCGGGGATTCGAACCGCCGACCTTTCGATCAGCAGGTCCTAGGCTCTGTGGTTTAACCCACAGCGCCACTCGCGTCCCTTAATTAACCATAATTATCATAAATAATTCCACATTACAAGTGTCCTTACATCCCTGCCAAAGATTTTAACTGTTTACAGTGGTCTTTTAAGTAAATTACAATTTTACTCCAGTCTTTAGTAAATATTTGATCTTCCTGGTTTCTGATCTTCCATCTCTTCATACTCCATCAGTTTCAGCTGCCATTCTTCTTTCTCTTTGGGGGTCTCCCTCCGTAAAGCTGCAATGGGAAGCAAGGCTTTTGATTCAGTATACCCACTGCCCCTTCTCTACTATTCAGTCTTTTCACCATCTACATTTATCTCTTCCCTCCTGGTAGCCTTCTACCTACTGAGCCTCTCACCATTAGGCAAGCCAGCCCCAGCCGCTGAGCGCAGCTGTAGTCTTGTGACCTCTGCACCTGCAGTCACTCTGCATCTCCTAGCTGCAGCACCAGCTACAAAGCAGAGACAGGGCCACAATTGTTAAAACAATTGTTTTAACTGTGTGTTGTTGTTGTTGTTAAAAAATCTTTTAACTGTTTTTAATTTGTGTGGGGTTTGATGGTGGTGGTGGTAGTGTTCGTTATTCCTGAGGAAGGGAAGATGTGCCTGGGAGGAGATGTGCCCTTTATATTTATTTGGTAGTTGTGAATTTTTATTCATGCTGATATATTTTAATGACGGACGATTAAGAAATATTTTAAACAAAGCAAACAAATATATTTGCATGGTAACCTCTTAACAAATGCTTTGCAGAGCTTCGTTCGTCGTTCTGTAAATCAGCTTGTGCTATGCAGCAGTTTAAATATACCTAAAATGCTGTTGCATGTAGCATAGACTTTTGAGACAGTGTTACATGTTTCAAGAGGCTTAAATCTGTTAGTCCACCAGGATGGCTAAGCTGTAGCCTTTCAGATGTTGCTTGAACTACAGCTCATATCATCTCTGACTACTGGGCCTTGCTGGGTCTGATGGGAGTTGTAATTCTGCAACATCTGGTTTGCCACAGGTTAACTGGTCTGTCCTCATGTGTTTGGAAAAGATACAAATTGTACACATCCTTTGTATTTTCAAACAAATGAGCTCTAAAGGCTCCTAGTTCTAAGGTAAATTGGACCCTTAAAACACATTCAGCAAATGCCTGCATCCCTTTTCCATAAAGGGACAGGCTAAGCAAAGAGGATTTGCTTGTGTCTGTCATTTTTTTGTAACAAACAGCAGCATTTTACAGACCTTAATATTTTAAGCCTCCTTTTGCTCCCCTCAAAACTGCATATTCAGGTTGCCAAGAAGCATCTGGAGCTATAAAAATGGATTTATTTCAAGAAAAATGAATAATTTACTTCGCTGAAATCTTTTGGCTGAGCCTTATTTCTGCTTTTAACTATAATTTGTTTGTCTTTTACAAATATGATGCTGCAGGAGGAGATTCTGCTGCATACTCAGCTATATTCACATGTTTAGAAGCTACTGTGTAGTAGATACTGGAAATTTAAAACCCACTGTTCAGCTATGTGTGTGAATTTGTATAAAGGGGAAACATTAAAGTTCACCACACTCTTGTGTTTGAAATCCTTATTTCTCACCATAAAGCTCGAAGTATCTTATTGCCTAAATTTTTAACCAACTGACCACAGCTGTTAGTATCAGCTATAGACAGATGCATTATTGCAAACTGAAAGTTCTATATAAATCATCATTGCATATACTTATGGTGATGCATTTTAATACTGTTTGACATTCAGGGATCAGCAGTGGAATTTCTGGCAGCACGGTCTAAGATAACTTTCAGAGAGCAGCTAATTTTAGTAGACAATCTACAACAATCTAGTTGTTCTGAGAGGATCGTATGAAATCTAGCCCATGGTGTCCTGAATTTCCTTTCCCTCTTAATTGCCGTACTCTCATATAGAAGACAGCACATCAGATATCACTGAACATATGGTAGTAAAACAATGACAGGTATATCTGGATGAACTTCCTTACATGCCCCATTTCCGTCAGGGATTTTGATCTGTTTACATGAATGTGATAATATTAGGAGCCCTTTATTTATGAACTTCTTCTGGAAACTGAGGGGGGATTATTTGATGTTGCTCACTGGCAAAATGCTCACCAGTTATGAAAAATGCTTCCTCTGGAGCTCCCACTGACAATAATGTCAATTTTTAGATGCCAGCTGTAGACTTTTCTTTCTCATTGGGCTTTCTGATTGACCTGAGTAACTATCCAGTCCTATTAACAGACAGTTGAGTTTTAATGAACCCCTGCTTTTTTCATGATTGATTTAAGCTTTCATATTGTAATACATGCCAAGGTCATGTGGCAAAGGGTGACACCCATCTGTAGCTTCCAAGGTCATCTGTCTTTGTTTCAAATTACTGCCTGGTCTGGATAGCACTGTCTTTCCAGTTAAGAAGAGAGACAGTAGCCTCAGGCAGCAGTGGCGTCTTTTCTTCCCATAGGGCTTTTCTCCCTCAGCCCCTTGACTATTCTTGGGAGTTCAGAGCTACATGTACCTACCTCTTAACTAGCCTGATGCCTTAATACACCAGAGGCAAAGTCTAGATTCTATCCTGTTTCCAGTGGTGATGCTAGAGAAAGGTTGGAGCTCAAGGATAGTCAAGACCAATCATGCGGCAGCTAGACTGGTGACTGGGGGCGGCCGCCGAGACCACATAACACCGGTCTTGAAAGACCTACATTGGCTCCCAGTACGTTTCTGAGCACAATTCAAAGTGTTGGTGTTGACTTTTAAAGCCCTAAACGGCCTCGGCCCAGTATACCTGAAGGAGCGTCTCCACCCCCATCATTCTGCCCGGACGCTGAGGTCCAGCGCCGAAGGCCTTCTCGCGGTTCCCTCATTGCGAGAAGCAAAGCTACAGGGAACCAGGCAGAGGGCCTTCTCGGTAGTGGCACCCGCCCTGTGGAATGCCCTCCCATCAGATGTCAAAGAGATAAACAACTGCCTGACATTCAGAAGATATCTTAAGTTCAGGGAAGTTTTTAATGTGTGACAACTTAGTGTATTTTTGGTCTTTGTGGAAGCCGCCCAGAGTGGCTGGGGAAACTCAGCCAGATGGGTGGGGTACAAATAACAAATTATTATTATTATTATTATTATTATTATTATTATTATTGATAGAGCATCTGCTTTGCATGTAGAAGACCCCAGGTTCAATCCCCAGCATCTCCAGCTAGGACTGGGGAAGATGCCTTGTGAACAAAGTTAAATGGTTATATCCCATTAAATTAACTCAGTTTTATTCTCTCTCTCTCTATATATATATAACTCCATGTCCTCTAACTGGTTTCCAATTCTGCTGTGCAGGGGAAGCCTACATGAGGCTCAGCAGATTACCTGAAGCAGAACACTGGTATGTGGAATCACTGCGGGCCAAAACAGACCACATCCCAGCTCATCTCACATATGGGAAACTCCTGGCTTTAACGGTAAGTTGTTATTATTTATTATATTTCTATACCACCCTTCATCAGAAGATCACAGGGCGATTTACAGTTAAAAAAACCCTCACAAATACATAACTATCGGGAAAGAATATTTTCATTTTGGCTAAAATTCTAGTGTTTGTTTCTAAAGAACAGACAAAAGCAAATATTGATGTTATCTTAATAGCCGGACTTCTCAAAGTTTGCCTTTAATTCAGCATTTATTTATTTTTTTAAAAACCCTAGTAGGCTCCCTTTTCCCAACTCTGCTCTCTTCCCAACTCATTCCTCAATTTCCCAACCACCACTGAATCTGGAGAGAGAGGACACAGTGTGCCCCGTGCCCCAAAGCCAAACATGACCGGTGAGCCCTGAATAGGAAGAGCTGTTCCCCCAGACCACAAGACAGGAAGATGAGCTCCTCCACAACAGACAAATTTTGTTGTTCATCCTCTGTTCCCTCTCCTCAACCCAGCTCATAGTTACGCTGGGGTATTATAAACCTATTGCCTTCTGTTCTAAACCATGGGGCTCCTTTCAGCAGGAGGTGGTTTTCTTCCCATCCCTGTGGAAGTCTCTGCTGCTGATGGCTCGATGGTCCATTGTCAGGAATGGTGGGACTGCAGCTTGTTGCCAAATGAGGCATTTGGCTTTTCCCCATGTACATGAATGAGAACATGGACATGAATGAGACAATTCTTCCAGAGACACCACTTCAGTTGAGGCTTAATCCTGTCTGCATCCCTGGTGATATCAGTGTTTGAAATAAATTGGGAAAACTGTGGCTTGGAGCAGGTCAGCACTTCAGGTTTTCAGCTATAGATGAGAGAGAACTTTGACCAAACCCTCAGAGGTAGGCTGGCCATCGGTTGAAACAAGGATACATGTGACATTATTGAGATTTCATAGTTGTGTGTACATGATTAGTAAAACAGACATATCTTGCTGTCTCAAATGTATAATTTGCCTGAAGTATTATGGGATCTCCTAGGTAAAACACAAAAAACAAACTAAGTGACAGGATATATGAAAGTCCAAGGGGGGGTGGGGGGAGATATGAGGCTGTTGCGACAATTTAAAGCCTATCAATGGTTTTGTCTCTTTTAAAAGGACCGTCATAGTTTTAGATACCTTGAGGATTTAACATTCTTCACCTTGCAGAATGCTTTTCTCACGCTCTGCTTACAGGTTATGCCTTCTGCCTTGTTGAATGGCAGATAGAAACAAGCTCCTGTCTCCCAGTGGAATTGTATTTGTAACTTGAATCAAGCCAGAGAATGTAATCAATTCTGTTCTATAATGTCCTTTATATGATGGGCCAAGGGAAAATGGAGGATTTTGGCTAGATTAACATCCTGTTCTGACAGAGAAATCATCTGTTTTCTATTAGAAAAATTACATCCTTTGTGACATATAGAACAGCACTGTATGTTTTAACTGCAAGGAAACTTCAAGTGAAAGAAGAGTAAAGGATTAGGACAACTAAGGAGTTCTAAGAAGATAATAGATCTTTTTTAGATAATGGATGTTTTTAGTTTAACTTAACTGAGAATTTTATTATATCGGGTTTTTAAAAAAGTTTATTTTTTTGAAATTTTACCTGAAAACTCTCAAGGCCAATGGCTAATACAATAAAGCTGATGGTGACTTTAGTTTCCATACTTCCTGCAATTGTTAAGAGTTTTAAGGCATATGTTCTTGTGTGAGTTTAGCATATAATATGGTGCCATATAAAATGTTTGTGTTCATAGAAATTAATGAAGTGCACTAAAGTTATGGTGCTCAAAGAAGCATGAATTAGTGCAGAAAACAAATAATGTGACTTCAAGTCATTCATTTGAAACTCATTATTCATGCCCGTGTCAGTATGTAGATAAAGCTTTCCCAGTTTTGCATAGCACTGCTCTAGATTTTCTGCTTAACCTTGTTTATGTTATCACATTTTAAGCACAAATTTTATCTGTGTTCTATTATGTTTCCTATGCTAATTTGATAGATTAGTAAAAGCTTAGTAGGAGATAGTATTTTATGTACCTCAACTATTTTATGAAAAGCATTTTATATCTTAGTTTGGGTGGCACAGAATGGGAACATGGAACACTTTTTACAATGTAAATCAAACCCGAATCTATATTTGTAACAGAATGGCTAGTGAGATTATGATCTCCCTGCCTACAGTCAACTGGAAGAAATTTTTTCACAACCCACATATCAAGTAATATTATAAATTCATATGTTAAAATTATAACTCACCAGGGTGTATTTTACCAGAAAGCATAAGAGGAGGAAAATTTAGTGGTTAAGGCATATGAGTAGTGGCTCAGCTAGTTGAATAACTGGAAGGCGGCCAACCCTGAGCTAAAGCCCCTGTTTTCATTTTATTTATTTTTCCAGAAACGGTATTTAGCTTTTTGAAGGTACATAGCACCATGATGGTGCTGTTATAAACTCCCCAATATCTCATTGTCGAAATGAGTTACTTATGGGAAGACTCTGTTGAAGCTAATTTCCTTGTTCTAGAGTATTGCCAGAGTGCTGGAGTCCTTCCCTGATTGTGATCATTTACAATATATGTATTTTCTGAATATAAACATGTTTATTTTAGAAAAAACTCTAACATTTCAGCATTCCTGTAATATATGTAATTGTGCTTCTGACAAAAATAACAGTAAAAGGGGCAGCCTTGAGTATTTAGAATAGTTAATTTGATCAAGACCTGGAGGTACAAAAAAAGTGTCAGCAATCTAATGTGAAGGCAAATTTTTGTACAAAAATTGGAGGTTGGGGTTTTCATAATGTTAGCTAGGCTTTTGTTTTCAGCTTGAGAGGCATTTTATCTGTACTGGTGTGACATTTATCACATAATGGCAGGGTTGAGTTCTCAAATGTACTTATCCCAGATTGCATATCTCTCTCTACACTGTACTGTAGTCTTGCTTGAATGCAGTTATAATCTAACTAGCATATTCACAGCCTACAGGCAGTGGGTGGCTATGGTTGGTACAGTTGATCTTCTCTGATGTCATAGAGGGCCTTGGCAGGAGAGCTGTCATTGGCTTAGCTGCTGTGATGCCTCAGAGTAGAAATCTTGGCCAAAGTAGCTGTGTGCTCAGGTGGGCTTGGAGACTTTTACCCTTGGGACTATGAAGTCAGTAGGTAACTATTAACAGGAATCATGCTGCATTTACCTCTGTATTGCCTGCGTGCCCATAGGCTTTGGGATAACATGTTGTTGCTACATATTGGTTGAGTAGTTTCAGGGTTTATGAATGGAAAGCCAATTTCCACAAATGCTTCCTGCTTATGCCAGGATGCAGTCTGACCTCTTTTCCTTTGTATAAGAACAAGCATGAAGGAGGCCTCCCAGCCTGTTCACAGGTCCTTATATGATCAGTGAAAACAGTTGGTCCTGGCAAGTATTAACCGCTCTCAATCTTAACCTAGCTCTTAAAAGACACCACCATGTTGAATCTATAGTCAAACCTGAATGTTACTAGGTCATGGATGACTATGGAAAGGTAATAGTAGTTCAGAGTAAAGTTAGCTAAGTGTGCGGTCTTGGTGAACACAGTTTCATGTGTACGCCTTTATTTCATGCCTCTCTCCTTGTCTCCATATGTCCTTCTGCTTAACTTTTCAGTCATTTTGCCAACATGCTTCACTGAATATTTTTCTCCCAAAACTTAAAACATTAGCATGACTGTAGCAAATGAAAGCAGTTCCAAAATGTAGTTACTTTTGTCAACTGGCATCTGTCAACTTTGCTTCCTTTTGAATTTGGCCACATGCCAAAAAATTACGTTTTCGTTTATATTTGCATTGACTTTGCCGTCCAATTACAGCAGATTTGTCTGCTTGCCAAAATTTTGTAACTCTAATTATGAAACAGAAGGCACTTTACATTTTAAAATAAATACTTAATAGCATCCAGTGGTGACACTATGTTTTTCATTTCTTGATGGTGAGAGGGAAGGTTGTAATTGGCACTTTTCAGTCTCATCCCTTTTAACCTTCCTACTGGCTTTATTTAGAGGTCTTACACATATTCACCCACCTTCAAACTAAGGATCACAGCAGCCTTGTAGACAGATGATTTTAGTAGTGGACACCAGGCTGCACTTCATAGGCATCTGTCAGGGAACTGCCATCGGAACGAGAGGAGGAGGAGGGGCTCCACGACGATGCTGGAGAGGGGCCAAGTAGGGAGAGAGGCAGGTCTCCTGTTGGGGAAGAAATTCAGCGCGACACCAGGGATGGAGGGGGGCCAATGGGGGAAGCAGAGAGCAGGCTCAGAGACTCTTCACTGGACACCAGCGGAGAGAGCACAGGTCCTCCGATACCCACGCCCACCCTGCGCAGAAGGCTTCCGCACAGGGAGGCTAGGAGGAGACTGGGCGTCAAACAACTTTTATGTTGGAAAAGGTTGAAGAAACGCCCACTGTCGGATTCTGCCAGCGACTGAGCAGCCATGAAGTGAGTGGCTGTCCAGCCAGGAAAGGTTTAACCAGGCCACCTACCCAGAAGTGGCGGCAACTTACGCACGAGCAACCCCATAACCATTAGAGCATCTAAGGATTTCACCTCCAGATCAGACAGTTCACCTGCTCAGGTGAGATAATTCAATTAGTGAGTTCCCCTCAATAAATGTTTTGGAGCCACTGGACCTATCTGGACATATAATTATTGCAAAGCTTCATAGTAGTTGTAATAATAATAATAATTTATTATTTATACCCCATCCATCTGTCTGGGTTTCCCCAGCTACTGAAGTGTGCTGCATCATGGACTTAAGCTGCCACAGTTAAGTTTCTGTCTGTTCATACACACCTTGTTTAACTGAAAGGAGGGAGTCTTAATACACTTTTTTTTGTGGGAAATGTAGAAAATGAATTAGATTGAGAGAGTAAACTAATTGTTACCTGGCAGTGAATATGATTCTCTACAAGTGCATTATTCAGAACTGCTTGACTGCATTAATCTCCCTCCTATTAGCTTCTTAGAATTTTAAATTCTCCAGTAGCTTAAAGTGTGCCAGCTGCCTTACCTGGTTGCAGAACATTCTACCAGCTGTCAGAAGATACTGGTATTAATGGGGAAACCAAAATGTCCAGTAATAGAGAGATGTTGATGCAGATTTCTTCCTTCCTTGCATGCAAATTTTATAGCTTCTTAATCAAAGAATAATGTCAGTCTATTTGAATAAAATGTCACATTTTATTGAATAATTGGATTTCCTTCCTTTCAATTATTCCCTGGGTTCTATTATTTCAAAAATGTTTTCAATCAGAATCCTCAGTGGTATATATCTAGCATTGCTTACTGGATTAGCCTAAGGCCACTAGGATATTGTTATGCTCTCGCCAGCTACCCTGAATGGTGAATAGTTTCAGGAGCAATCATACAGGTTTAGTTTCCTTTGCATGAAGGCGATTCAAAGACTGAAGCCTATAAGTGTATTATTTGCTTTATTTACAAAGGTGTAGGTACTAAATGGCTCCGGCCCAAATATTTTTAAAAAATGACCTACTCCAAAATCAACCAACCATATATAGGGAAACATACATTCCCACGCTGTGTGTAAACTAGTCCATAGCCTACCCAATTGTTCATTTACTGGAGGCATTTAGATGATAAATAGTATATTTGTGCTTGTGTCTATTTTGTGTCAAGAGGAAGTTAGTGATTTGTGGGAGAATGACGCTTCATAGTACCCTAATATTCAGAAATCATTCCATTTATGAATAACAAAAAATACTAATAGTCGTTCAGCACACATTAAGGGGAAGGGGAGAATTTGCAGGCAATAGAATATGGTGTAAATTACTTAAGCCATTTTAACAGTCACATCAGGTTTTTGCCTTAAAATGAGAAAAGATTCCTCTGTCTGTCATTTTCCAAAGTTCTAATCCTTCCTTGGGTTAAATTCCTGCAATGTCGGAGCTATAAACTTCAGAGTGCATGTCTAACTGCCGCAGCATATGTGTGCTCTTATTTAGCTTTATGTGCGCTCCTAGTAAATCGTATTAAGAAAAGGAACATTCACGTCATTAGACTAAAAAAAAATAAAATTGTTGCCTGACAAGATGAAAGTTTGATAAATGCTGCAAATTAGTAGTAAAATAGCCTGATTCTGTCAAATGATAGATGTTACACTGTTTGACAGGAAAGAAGAGGTGTGGAGGAAACTTGAAAAATACATGGTTAATGATGTTCTTGTTTTTTAAGAGTTGGAGAAGAGAGTATGCAAGGTCTCTGGTAATTATTTAACAAAATTTAGATATAGTCAGGGTGATTAAATTAGTCATTTTCAGTTACTCCACCTAGGGCTAAGCAAAGAAATCTGAAAACATTTTCTGCTAATGATTTTCTTTTTCTTTTTATTTCAGCTATTCAGAAAACACCCATTTCTTATACTTGGTGCCATCTTGAATTCTAGTCCCCTCGCATTGCAGCCCACCAGTGCGTTCAAACTGAATTTAGCAGTAATTTCAGGAAGCTAACCATAGTATTATTGTGACATTTTATGAAGAACTGAATGAATGGGGAAACTATCTGGCATTACTTTTGGTTTCATGGAGATAATTCTGTAGGCTGAAGCTTAACAAAAAAAGGCAGGGGATCCAGAGAATTGTTTCTTTTTTCTTAGGAATAGAAATCTGAGTATGCAATGAGACATTATAATTATCCAGCTAAGACTAATAGTATTTGCCTGTTTCAGGGCAATGACACAAGAGATGTAAATGTTAATTCAGTCAGCATTAGCAATGTGTTCCAGTTTCACTCTGTTATTTGGGAGACCTGCAGATGAATGCTTTGTTACTTTAAATGTTTTGCCAAAGGAGGATAATAGCTTTAATGCCCTGTTGTGATTTTTAATATGTTGCATTTCTCCTATAATCCATATTTGCCTTACAGTTGTGCCAGGAGGCACCAATTCTTCTTTCTTACTCATTATTGTATTCCTCCCTCAGGGCATTGTTTAAAATACAGATGAATCCAGGTAGATTTCTGACGCTGGGGGTAATGGTTGGCTGTTTTTAATGCAGATTTGGTCAGCAGTCCTTTGGAGGTCTGGGACTCCACTTGGAATGAGATGACTGTTGCTACAAGGAACTCCTGGTCTATGTGGGGCAGACCATTGCATATTTTCTCTTTTAGCTATACTTTGAAAGACCCTTTTATTCCTTTGTTCATGATTTTACCTCTCCTGTTCAACTCACAAGGTTAACAATAAAATATGTGGCACCAGTGTAAGACTGAAGTTAACTTCAAGCTCTCACCTCATGGGTGTCCTATGAGAAAGCACCTAACTTTCTGCAGAAAACTTTCTACATGATTGCATGTTACCAGGGTTGGAACAAGATGGTCTTACCTCTGGGACACGGAGGAGTCCTTGTTGAGGAAAATTCACCTCACCCTCCCATGCCTTCCCAGATGCAGACAGCAGTAAGCTGAGCTGAACTTGCCAGACGGCATGGAAACTCCCACAGGCAACCCCTAGAAACAGGAATGTTGGCATATAGGGATGGAGACAGTTTATCTCCTTAATCTCAGGGTTTACAGTCCCTAGGAAGAGACACCAAAAGAGTGTGTGATGGAAGAACAGTTTGCTATGCATCTCTTCAAAAGATCGAAGGCAGTGAAGTGAACCATCTCAATTTGGACCTGCCCTGGACACAAACTTTGCATTAGCAAAGAACCAACACCATGGCATGGATGTTTGGAGAATATATATATGCATTTATGAATCTTAACAGAAGAGAAATGGAGTGAACTTCATATTCATGGAGGTCTAAGCTATCATTAAATGAAATCAAGATCATTCTATTTTCCCTCCTATTTGTAGATCCTTATCTTGCCTATTCATAGGGTAGTTTTAAAGCATGGCAAAGTTGCAATGACACAGTGTCCAGATGATTCATCTGTGTATGTTTTCTTCTTTTCTCCTTAAGGGCCGCAAGAGTGAAGCAGAAAAGTATTTCTTAAAGGCAATTCAGCTGGATCCCACCAAGGGAAACTGTTATATGCATTATGGTAAGTTTTCAATAGATAGTGTTTCCTCACATTACTGTCGCACTCAAGGATTTTAAAACTGCTACTGGCAGGACATTGCAGTAAAGGAAAAATAATAATCATGCCAGTTAAAACGATTTATCCTTCTGATGTGTAAATCACAGTCAAAATAGAAAGTCCCCTTTCCTTTGTGTATTACATGATACGAAGATGAAGCTCACTTCAAAATTCCTGGTCGTCTCAGTTGGCATGCGAGGAAGATTAATAGTTATTAAGTGTTGAAAGATTAATAGACTTCTTTGTTATCATTGAAATAATGGCATCAGGCCCTTCTTGATATTGGGTGGGCAAATCAGTATTATCCAATAGTGAACATCAGTACAGGACAACCAGGATTCTACTCCAAGAATTTGAAAATTTTAAATCTAACCTCCTTCTGTCTTACAAGATTAGACTTGCCCCGATGCACAGATCACAGAGGCCCCCTCCCACCATCAAGCAGTTGCTTTGTGCTTTCAGCTTTGACAGTGTTGACCACCTGTGTGGAGGAGAGAGGGCAGATCTGGATTGAGTTGTGGGATTCCATGCGCATAGTACCAGAAATGCAGCCAGCAACTGCACTTAAAGACTTTATGAACAGATGCGAAATCATAGACACAGAGCTGGGTTGTTGGATTGTGAAGGAGAGGGAGCTGGGCTCCTTTACACATGCACCCACCTTCCAGCAGCTTCTTATGCATGTACAGAAATGTTCAGTTTGCACAGAAAAATCACACTGTTGGTCCGCAACTCTCCTTTTTAAAAAACTGTTTTAGTTAAGACCAAAGATATATAATGAGCATGCAGTACATTGCTAATTTGGATTTAGAATGTCTTTTATAGACAGTCAAAGATACATCGCGGTTAGCTTTTTATACTGTTTCTAATTTGATGAAGATAAATTCACTGATCATGAAACCTGGAATTGTAAAACTGCAAGGAAACTGAGTAAGTTGAATTGATAATGAGCAACAACAGCCGCTGCAGGATGTGTTTTTGTTTAGTTATTTTAATTTACCTTCTCATTCCAACTGGCACAATTAAATGAACAGCAGGCATGGTACGCAAATGGAAACAGTACAAAGCAAAAGTTGGTTATTTTATCTTATCTCATTTTGGTCTAAGATTTATAACTTGTGAGGCTTGATTCAGCTTTTAGCTGCATGTTACTAATAGCCCATCCATGAAGTACAAGAGAACTAGTGAATCTTAACAATACATACCCACAAATTTCCATTTCTGGATCACCTCATCTATAGGAAATGTGCTTTTTGGTCAGCATAAGGAAGCTTTTTTTTGTGTGTGTGGCAGTCCCCTGCCTGTGAAATGGTCTCCCAGGGAAGATTGCCCGGCACTGACTTTGTCATCTTTTCAGTTTCAGGCAAATATGCTCCCTACCAAAAGGCATTTAATTAGCAATAATTATATGGCATTTGGTGGCTGTTTGATGTGGTTGGATAGTTTATGTTCTTGGGTGATTTGGCGAAAGGGGGTGAGGGCCTTTAGCACGTACAGTGAGGGGGGAAAGTATTTGATCCCCTGCTAAATTTGCCCATTTGCCCTCTGACGAAGAAATGACCAGTCCATCATTTTAATGGTAGGTTTATTGTAGCTGTGACAGACAAAATAACAACAGGAAACCCCTGGAAATCAGCCTGGAAATCTTACTGACTTGGAGAGGATCTGCAAAGAGGAGTGGGACAAAATACCTCCTGAGATGTGTGCAAACCTGGTGGCCACCTACAAGAAACGTCTGGCCTGTGTAATTGCCAGCAAGGGTTTTGCCAACAGTATTAAGTCATCTTTTGCAAAGGGATCAAATAACTTATTTCACTCCTTATAATGCACATCAATCTCTGACTTTTGTCTTCTGAGTTTCTGGGGTTTTTCCTGTTGTTATTCTGCCTCTCACAGCTACAACAAACCTACCATTAAAATTATGGACTGGTCATTTCTTCATCAGGGGGCAAACAGGCAAATTTAGCAGGGGATCAAATACACCCCCTCACTGTATGTATTGGTTTAATGACTTTTCTGTCACATTTTTTTATCTTTGCATTTTTATTGGCTTCCAGATGTACTAAATGGCATATAAATTTAGTTAAACTAAAATTCAGGAGAGAATACTTGTATGGTGTCATCACTCAGAACAGCCCTGTGGTCCTCCAGAAATTGTAGTCTAAACACTTCCCATCCACCCAGCCAGCATGACCTGTGGTGAGGGATGATGGGAGTTGCAGTCCAATATTTGCCATGCTAACTGGGATGGATGGGAAGTGTTGGACTACAACATCTGGTGGAATTTGCAGGGATGTTCCAGAATTCCTGTCATCCCAGACCATGAACTATGTTGGCTGGAATGAATGGGAGGTGTTGGGCTACAACATCCAATGGGCCATCAGTCCTCTCCTGCTGCTATAAAACGTAGTAGTGTAACAGTTGTGTGAAGTCAGGACTACCTTTTCAGTAGGATGCTACTGCTTTAAAATAGATATCCATTACTACGTATCTACCTACCTGAGATACAGAACACAGAAAGTCAAGTATGGGAGGAATCTTGCATGATTCACCTACAGATAATTTTTTGTATTTAAGTCAGTCCCCAGAAATTCTACAAAGTAAGAAGATAGTAAGCTGCTTCTCTACTAAATCAGACCACTAGTCAATAACTCTGTATCATCTGCAGCAGCAGTAGCCAACATGGTGCACTCCTGAAATTGGGAACTACAATTTGCACGATTCCTAACCATTTGTCATGCTGGGCTGGATGAAGGGGGTTGTAGTCCACAACATCTGTAAGGTACCTTCTTGGCTATACCTGGTCCCACACTGAATGGCAGCAGCTTCCAGCAGTTTCAGGCCAGTGTCTTTTCCAGCCCTACCTGGAGGTGACCCTATGACCCTTCCTTTAAAAGTATGTGACCAAGGATACAGCCATTTGGCAACCCAAGAATGAGTGGACTGAAGCAGCACAAAAATTGACACTATTTAACCTGGTGGAAGATAGAGTTTTGAAAGTTTTGGAGAGAACAATGTTATGAAAGTTCATTGAAAATTGAATAAATAAGTAGTTTTGAAGATGATGAACGGAGTGACCAAAAAACCCCCCCAATATGCCACACTTCGATTGACTATATGCTGTTTCTTTAAGCGGTGTTTTGTAAGGTTTCCAATCAAATGTATAGCTTTAACCAACACTTAAGCATCCTTTTGTCTCCCTTTTTTTGCTGCTCTTATTTTAAACCACCTATCAAGCAGCATGAATAGTTTGACTCCAAACCACAGGAAAATATATCCACATTACCAATGTAAATCTCAAAGTAGAACCTCTTGGTACACATAGGGATTATAAAACTGGTGGAAACATCTCTAGTGCTGCTCACCAAGGAGTCAAAAGGAATAAATGGTCACTTGTGACTTGGAATCTAGTCATACTCTATGCATTATGTATTTTATTTCTGAAGTACTAAGAGTTTCTTCTGATGATATTCATCTGCTTGCCCTCTATACATTTTTATGTTTCCTTTGTAACACCATATAGGTTTTATGTAAATTGAAATAGAGTGAAATCCACTGACGTTCATGTGCAAGCAGAACAGAATTCCACTCACATAATAGAACTAGAGCTTTCTCTGCCCCTCCTTACAGTCCCCTGTGTGCACCCACAATCTATTCTGGAAGGCTGGAAAACCACAAGAAGGAAGAGAAGAGGGGAAAATCCTGTTGTGTGAGTGGAAGTCTGCTCCCACAGCACTAGATTTCCCCTATAGTATATAGAATTGTACAGTGGGACCTTGGTTTTCGAATGTCTCCATTGACAAACATTTCAGTTTTCAATTGCCGTGAACCCGGAAGTAAATGCTTCAGTTTTCGAAAACGCCTCGGAAGTCAAACATGCTGGCAGCTTCCGCTGAGTGTAAGATCCTGAGGCCTAGCTGTCGGCTATTGAGTTTTCAGTTTTCGAAAGTTTCAGAACTTGAACGGTCTTCCAGAACATATTACGTATGAAAACCGAGGTACCACTGTATAGGAATATGAATTTTGTCTTATAGTCTAAATTCTGATTGATACAGCTAAGGATAGAGAAGGGTTGAATAAATAAAACATCAAAATGACAGAAAATAAGATGCTTATGGTCTTTTGTTCTGTACCATGGAAATAAATCCATAACTATTCACTAGTTTGTTGTTGGATGAAATTTTCAAAGGGTTGCTCAGTAATTAAACACACATTTTTAATTGTAATTTGGAGTCACATGCTTAGATTTCTATATGGGGGTGCGGGGAAGGTCTCTATAATCCCACTAAACCATCATGTCATAGACATCCATTGGCAGTTGATTTCACACTTTTTGCTAGAACAGGCAATACCTGTATCAACATATATATTTCTGCAGTATCTAGACATGACTCCTTCCCCATTTATTTAGGAATCTTCCCTATTAAAAAAAAAATGTAAGTCTTTGAGGAATAACTCCTTAATTCCTTCAATGTTTTCCAATTTCCTACTCAAACGTTAAAGGGTTGTGTAGCAAACACATGGTGGTGGTATTTTAGGTGTTGACACGGTGCATGCTCCAGGTCCAGGAAAGAATAGCAACACTTAAACATCAAGTAAACCCCTTCAAGGCTTCAGGAAATAATCAAGTACTCTTAACTGAAAAGGATTTCCCAAAGAAAAATTGCCCTGTGCAGTGACCCATGTATACAGAGCATTTTCTGGATCAGAGATATTCATCCTGATCCTCAAGTGGTTTGGGGTTGTCACCTTTTCTTGGTTATTCAAGTTAGGTTGCTGTAGTTGTGCAGTCACTTGATTTGGCCTCTTTACAATGCGTGTGCCACTCTAGACTCCTCGGGGTCTCCTTGCCGAATATGTATGAGTCCCTTGATACTCTAAAATAATGCACAGAGGATTCTTTCAGGGTTGACAGTTGACACCTCCTGCATGAGAGTAGCCAGCATAGGGCCCCTTAGTTTTGTTGGACAACTCCTACCATCCCTGACCAGACCTCCCCTTCTATAAGATTATTTCTTTTTGGAAACATAATAGTTAAAATAATGGTTTTATTTAGAATACCTGGGAACTGTCTATGGTTCATGAAAGAATGATTTGCCTGTGAGGTACTTAAATGCACGGAAGGATAAAGCTGAAAAATGAGGAGGGTTTCCAAAACCCCACTGACACAGATAGAAAAAAGTCTTGATTTATATTATAATAGCTACGAAACAACAGAGATGTTCTGCTAAATAGCACCCCTTTTATTAATAACCACTGACATTTGAAGTTAATTTCCGTTGAATAATACATTTTCCTAATAATTGTAAATCACTTAATGATTCTGTGTTATAATAAAATTGATTATTCACATTAAATTACTGTAATTATGCACTCACTTGATGTAATGAACAATTGATCATGTAGTGTGCTATTCTCTGTAGCTGAACCTGCAGAGTTTTTGTTGGTTAATGTTTCTAATTTTTGTTCTTGGTTTAGTCTGGTTAACATAGCATGCAGTTAATAAATTACATGTATCAGTCTATTATTGTAAGTAGGACTGGATCACAAAGATCCTGGAGTGCTAAAAGTATTTTTGGCAGCAGATTTTTTTATGCTTTAAATTACAACACTTTGAATGAATAATAATAATTGGGGAGAATCATTGGCTAGCCTCTAAAAGTACATTGTTACCATTTAAAAAAGTTAAAACTGTTTTTATTTTTCTGTAGTAATCTTTGAATGTTTCGTGAATGGGATTGTTGTAGCCTCTATCATTCTTAAAAGCTGGTGTAGTCCACAGCTGATCTAGGCAATCCACACAAATGATACATTGAGAAATACATAGGCTTTCGTTAGATTAAATAATACTCGAGTGGACCTGTTGAAATCAGTTGATAACTGACTTGTCCATTGATTTAAGTGGATCGACTCTGAGTATTACTTAGTTGAACACAACTGGATGTGGAACAGGATTGGTGCAAAGTGTGAGCCTGGGGAGGGAATGGTCTAGGGAGATCCCAGAGGGCTGCATTTGGCCCCTGATCCTGAGAATACCCACCTCTATTGTAGAGATACAATTTACCTCATGCACTTTATGTTCTTCTTGGTATATTGCATCACTCTAAGACTAAACTGATTTAGGTCCCCAACTACACAAGCTGATTGTAAATGCTGAGGGCAAGTTTCCATCTTTGCAGAAAGAGTGCAAAAGCAACTATTTAAGATGTACTCTCAATCTAATCAGTTTAGGGAATTATCAGCTGATATCCATATCTATCTATCTATCTATCTATCTATCTATCTATCTATCTATCTATGATTGATAAGAGATGTTTACCTCACAACCTTTGCCATTTCTAGAGGAAGTGGATTTCTAGATCAGTTTCAGGAAAGTTTAGTCTAATGATGGGTCTGAGACTGTTGATGGTAAGTCATCTTACCAAATCATCACCTAATATGGACATAGATGCTGATTCTCATTTTAATGCTTCTGGATCACTTAATAGGTTTTTCATGGTACCATGCTGCAGTATTTTTGGTGTGATGAAATGGTAAGATGCTCGGATTTAGACCAAGGAATACCTTGGTTCACTTCCCCATTCCACCATAACATTCTGTCTCCGATTTTGGTGAGGACGAAGTATGTCCCCTTCAGTTCCTTGGAGAAATGGTTGGAATACAAATGTAAATAAATATTTGGCAAATTATTCTGCAATAGTTCATCTGAAGTTAATATGACAAGGTAACTCAGGGTCGTAATGTAATATGTAAAAGAATAGTCCTTTCTGACTTTGTTTCCCATACTTAAGTGTGTGCCTTCCCTTTTGAGCTCATATCAGTGCTACATATATTTCAGGCCAGTTTCTCTTAGAAGATTCTCGCCTGATAGAAGCAGCAGAGATGGCAAAGAAAGCAGCTGAATTGGATAACACAGAGTTTGATGTTGTCTTCAATGCAGCTCACATGCTCAGGTTTGTTTGTATTTGTCTCTTACTTTTTGTCATCCTTTCATTTTTAGGTTTTGAAATCTGTACTTTCATTATATAAAATTCTGTGCTTGATAACACGTTTTGAGCAACTGACAACATGAAATGCATGCATTCAAGATAATTAATTTCCGTGTGAAGATGATTTCCCTTCTTTAGTCTCTAAATTAGATATTGTCTTACTGTATTAGTGTTTTATAGCATCAAGACCTGGTGGGGTCAGAGCCAAATGCTAAAATCCAAGCACAGATCAAGACTGAAAGGACCAGAAATTAGCAAAATGGCTGAAGACAGGACAGTGGTTATGTTCTGGAGTAGGTAGAGAATGATTTATGGCAGTGTCTGGACTACTTGAGTGACAAGTTCCTTAGACAGGTGAACCAGGCATAGAGCTCCTCAGGTGCATATTGCTTCCTCAGATCCCCTGCATCAGCAGTACTGTCTTTGGCCATTATATGAGTGAGGCACAGCAGAAAAAAGGATAATAACTCTGGCTGCCTTAGGTTTGACCCAGTGACTCAGAAAGTGATGTTCTTTGCCATTGCTGCCAAAGTCCTTATTCTGAGGTCTCCAGAGCTTTCACACTACCTTTCACCCTATAGAAGATCTGTCTAGTCTATTCTACACAGATAGCTCTCAAATAAAGTGAAGAGCAGATCACAGGTCTCTTGGGTTTCATTTCTTTCATTCACCACTAATTTATCTTGCTTTTTAATCTTGCTGCTGCATCCATGATTACATTTCATTAACATGATAACATAGCTGGAATGTCCCAGTGCCAGCCAAAGTCATACCCTCTGCTTAAGGGCAAGTGCATTTATCCTTTATCAAGCAAGGAGATTCTGCCAAACTGGGAAGAAGTACTGGGGCCATGAATCTGCCTTCATTCCTCCCTTTGTCTCTTCTGCTTGCGTACTGGCTTTATTGCTCAAATCTTAGATTACATTAAACCACAGTTTATCATTCTTTCTGAAACGAGGAAGTGTGATGAAATGGCAGTTTGATACTGGTTTCAGATCCTGGTTAATAACCTGTGGTTTCAGATCCTGGTTTGTAAATTGATATTAAACCACAGTTCTTCATCTTGGACCTAAGGAGGAACAGAGTTTTAATGTAGCAAGAGCAGACACATCCTGGGTTAAGGGAAATGAGGACCACACTGATCCAATACTTCATAAACTATGGTTTACTGAGCCAGAAACATTGTCTGTACAATCTGCTGTACAATCTGTACAATCTACCTGATTGGTAGGAATTACCCATGGAACTAATTCAGGAAGCTTTGCTCTAATGCTCAGCTGGCTTCTTTTACTTTCCTTCAAGCTTGTGTGGTTTGTTTGCATTGCTAAAATAGTTTTAGCAAGAAGCTTAACATTCATTTTGTTGTAGGTGTCTCTTAAATTCCATTTGTGTAAATGGTAAACAAATGTACCACAAAGGGGGTGGGGAATCAAATGCTGTCCCTTTTTTCAGCATACTATGCCTGAGGAAAATGGTATCTTCCAAACCTGCTTCCCTGACGGTGGGTCTTTTTTATTATTAACTTTTGAGCAATCAGTTTGTTGTCCTGTTTTCTCTTAGTTACCAGTTACCAAGTTTTGGAAATCAATTCTCTTGTTAAACTATGCACCAGTTCTGTAATTTGTCTCTGAGAAAGAAGTTACCGGTACTTTTTAAATAGGTGAATTTACCTTTAAACAGTTTCCAATCATTGAGACCACTCAAGCCAACTAGTGGGCAGTAATAAATAGCTAAATCTCCTTACAGAGCAAACTTAACCCCTGATATGTGCTGCTGGAAAGGGGTTGGGATAAGACAGAGGTGTGTCTTATCCGAGTTATCTACAAGCTGAAACCACAAGCTGGTTTGTGAAGCTAGCAAGTTTAGGATCCTGAAACGGGGCATTATGAGGGCTGGGTGGAGCAGAACCAATTGTGGAACTGCTGTATCCAAAGCTGATACAGCCTTCTCAGAATGGCCCAGTGCAGCTGATTCCCCTCCCCCCAAGTTCTACTCACGTGCCTTTCAGCAAGCCTTGTGGTGCCACAATTAATCTGTTGCTCCACCCGGCTACTCGCCAACCAGAATATGGTTTGCTCTGCTTGAAAATCTATTTAGTAAATAGTTAAATCACAAAGCAATTTCAGCTTGTTTGAAAACTATGTAAAGTTATATCTATCTATCATCTATCTATCATCTATCTATCATCTATCTATCTATCTATCTATCTATCTATCTATCATCTATCTATCTATCTATCTATCTATCTATCATCTATCTATCTCTCTAAGGTGTAGAGATGTAAACCATGGATCTGCATTAAATGTTTGCAGCAGTTATTATTGCCTATTTTTAAAATAATATCATTATTGTTGATTAATTGTAAAAATAAATTATTTTTATACCCCCTCTGAAGAATTGTAGGTTCCCGATGTGATTTCAACTGAACTTTAATTGTCTCCCCTTCTGTTCCAATAGACAAGCTAGCCTCAATGAAGCAGCTGAGAAGTATTATAAAATGGCAGCTGAGCTGAGACCTCATGTAAGTACTTCCGTAGAGAGGGATGCACAGTTCAAGCCAGCTATGCTTATAGTAGTGCAAGAAAACGTGCTATCCTGAGGAGAATTTAATTTTGTGACTGTTTGATCTCTAAGCCTATGTTGCAAAGGTTAATTTAAGAGATAATTTATTCATTATTAATATTCTGATGAAACCTTTGACATTTGTCAAATCAATTGCTGCAGACAGGAATCTTGATGCAGTGTTTAGAAATGCTCAATTTTCCGCTTACTATTTGTATGTTTTAAATTCAGCTTCTTGGCCTAGATTTGAATCTTAAAAAGCATAGGTAGTTGCTGAAAACAAATGAAAAACAACATGCATGAACGCCAATGTATTCATTAGTTTTTGGAGGGAAAATGAAAGGAAATGGATTGAAAATTTGTTAATTTTATTAAATTGCTTTACACCAGAGGCATTATTTTGCACTGAAAAAATAAACTGCAGCGCTATCTACAGTTCATAGAGAGGTCACAGGGAAGGGTGAAAGGGAAAGCAGTGAAATTAACATAATGGAAAGCACTATTTATTTTAGATAGAAAAAAGATTGTTTGCTTCTTTTTAAGGTTATAGATAACATGAGGATCCTTTTTCATACATAATTGAAATGTGGCAATTCTGATGTGCTGGTGAGGGAGTGGGTACTAGTATGTTTGAAAGTAGGCAATAGGATCAAAAATATAGAAGTCACAGGCAGAAGAAATTCAGCTATCTCTAGCTGAAATTAATGGGTAGATTATAGGATCAGTTTTTATATACCGTATTTTTTGCTCTATAAGACTCACTTTTTCCCTCCTAAAAAGTAAGGGGAAATGTGTGCGCGTCTTATGGAGCGAATGCAGGCTGCGCAGCTATCCCAGAAGCCAGAACAGCAAGAGGGATTGCTGCTTTCACTGTGCAGTGATCCCTCTTGCTGTTCTGGCTTCTGAGATTCAGAATATTTTTTCTTGTTTTCCTCCTCGAAAAACTAGGTGCGTCTTGTGGTCTGGTGCGTCTTATAGAGCAAAAAATACGGTAATTGCCTATATAAGAGGCCCCCTTTGCCCCATCTATTTGAAATTTGACATGTCTTGTATAGGGGGTGTTATTATTGACATAGTTTCAGAGGATTGCCTGGGCCTTCTATTCTGCTGTCTGTAACTTTGGTGTTTTCACTGGAAACCAATGGAAAAAACTAACTAGTGAATGAATGCAATTCAGATGAATAGAAACGGAAATGTTTCTGAACATGTGATTCAGGCGAATGAACTATCAGATCTATGAAACTAAAAAAAAAAAGGAAACAAATTGAAAAACAGTCCACGCCCCACCCTATTTGCTAGGGATGGAACAACCTCTTCCATTTTACCATATTCTCTCAGTCCAGTTTTACTTGAGTGGGCATGACTCTGTGGATAGCTACAGGTTGTTCAAATAATTATTTTACACTGTGCTAATGTACCTTTTGCCAGGGTTTTAATACCACACATTTAAGGGAAATGCAGGGAAGTTCCAATCTGCGTGAGGAAGCTTGACTATAGAATTCATGTTGAAGGTGGAATTCATGCTTCATGTGTATGAATTGCTTTTCCTGTTGTTTTTTGTAAGTAACATATAATGTTTAGAAACACTTGTAAAAAGAAAAGGAAACAATGTCTTTTAAAAATGTATTTGTTATTGAAGAAGTGCTTCATTCCTGGATTAAGTTTTAGGCATCATTGTTTAATATAGCATTGTGGGATGCTGTTATTGAGGTTTCCTGCCTCTCCATCCATTGCCCCGACTCCCTGCTGAAAAATTGTTCATTCTGTAGCCATTCAGCATGCTCAGTACTAGCTGAGGTGTTTTGGTGCGAGGAGACGTCCCCCCTCCCACATATTTTACTTTTTTTTAGTACTTCTGGAAATCTTAGGGTTCCCCCAAGCCTGATCATTTGTCTTCCTTGTATGTCATCCCATTTTTGCCACAGCACTCTTGGCTTGAACATCAGAAATAGACGGAATGATTGATCCTATTCAACTAACTTGTTTTGACTGAAATAGTTGCCATAAAATGCTACAAAGCTTTACAGAGCGGGAAGAAAGGATACTTGGTGTTAGATGTCAGAAATAGGCACTCTAATAATAGGATAGTACTGGTTTATAATGCCATGCTTCAGATGTTCTGCCCAGAGCTTTTGTCAGTGAAACTGACTCCTTCTGGCTAAATTGAGATGTGGAAGGGAAGAAAGGAAGTGCTTTTTCTTCCCAACTCATTTATTACAGTAATACAATAAATTGTTGGAAGTGTGCATAGGTTAGTAGCAAGTGTTAAAGACTACAGGTGACTTAAGGTCACTTCATATATTATATTTTTAGGTGTACAGTTAAGTCCAAGAGTACACAGCACAATGTACAGTGTGAATGCAATACATTTTTGCAAGCACATGTATAATACAAGTATACTAGGCAGCAACATCTTTTTGTTCAGTTTACACTCAATACTTAACCCAGATTTGTCCCTGCATAATGTATTAAATCACCGGAAATTGGCATCTATTTCAGATTCTTCCTACTTGCTGGCTTCTATGTACCTATAAGACTATAGGAAAGGGTTTCTGAACCCGCCCCCACCCCGAAATGAATGGATGAGGACATTTTTTGCAGATCAGAATATATTGATTCCAGTCTTTACCACAGCTTTACAGAGCAAGACATAGAAATTCTGCTCATCCTCAGAAAATTTGTAGCCATATGAACCTTTAGCGGCATTATCAGAACATGTAGTCTGTTGCAAAGTATTATTTCTCTATGATTGATAGAAATGCCTCTTCAATGAAAGTTTATCTGGGGTTTTTGGTGACCACAATTTGTAGTGTTCCTCAATGTATTCATCTCAGGGACAAGACCTTACTGGTAATTCTTTTTGTATGTTTAGAAACCAGGATTAGTTACTTTAAAAGCATATATTAGGCTAGTTTGTAAAAATCTAACTTCCTTCATTCTAATGACCTTTTCAAAAACACAAATAGCTCATGTCATTTGCTAGAGCATGACATTTGCTAGAGCATGACACTCTTAATCTCAGGCTCATGGGTTGGAGCCCCGCGCTGGGTAAAAGATTCCTGCATTGCAGGCAGTTGGACTAGATGACCTTTGTGATCCCTTCCAACTCTATGATTCTCTAACTCACATCTTCAAAGTGAACCCTATGTCTTTGTTGGTTGGAGCAGTAGTTCTCTAAAGATGCAACATTCAATGTCTTGGTTTTTTATGTATGAACTAAAAAAATACCTTCAAAAGAAGGTTACTGAAGCTACCCACACATCTGCTCTTAACAAGGCGCTTTGAAGTCTGGCCTCTAGAATATCAAATAAAAGCTTACTAGATCATAGAGTTTTTAGCCCACAACCTTGGTGCATTCCTTATGAAGATGCCACAGCCTACAAGCTATCAACCTCCTGGTCTCATATCAGTCCAGCTTACAAACTTCAACTTTTGACAGCTATAAACTTATGCCTTCACACCTTGTCAGATGCAGCTGTTTCCACTCTACCACTTCAAAAAGCTTTGATTGAATATCTTACTGTAGCAACACACACAAGTGTGCACCCACCCACCCAAATGAGAGGCTTGGGATTAGCTTTGGGCAAAACAAATGCAGCCCACACTGTACAGCTTTATTGGGAGATGGAAAGTAATTACAGCTTGAGGGTTCCGTGTATGTAAATGGCCAGTATATCTTGAGCACCTTGAAATGTGTTTTTTTTTTGTTCAAAGGTCTAGCAAGTAAAGCAGTCAAGCTGTCTTGCACAAAGGAAGTCTTAGGAAAGAATAAAAGGTCTCTGCCACACATGGAATTTCCCAGCAACTTTTTGCCTAGCTTTCTGGTTTCTATTACCAGCAAACTATGCTATGTTAATAACCCTCTTAATAAGAAACGGATTGCGGTGCCTCCTAATAATGATTATCATGTGCTGTCTTCATAACTGATGGCACTTTCTATTTCATTACGCGTCCAACTAATTAAAAGTCCGCAGTGCTTTTCTCCAGCCTGAATCAAGCAGCTCTCGTCATGCGAGGGTGCTTTGAGGAGAAATATTGATCATGCCAAATTTACTCCAACCATTTTAAAAGAGCGTCCAGTGTGTGTAACTGTTAGCATATCAGAATCTGGACTGGGGAGACCCAGGTTCAGATCTCCACTCAGCTGTGAAGCTTATCCGCGACCATGAGCCAGCAGCCCTTGCCTCTCAGCCGAATCGACTTCATAATTAGCGCTGAAATAATTATGTATGTTGCCTTCGTTTTCTTGGTGTGATCAGTCAGTGACTGTTCATCAAGATAGCTGTGTGGATCTCCTAGGCAATATGCCAACGACCAATAACTCAGTTGGTAGAGCATGAAACTTAATCGGAAGGTTGTGGGTTCAAGCCTGGGTTGGGCAAAATATTCCTGCATTGCAAGGGGTTGGACTAGATGACCCTTGTGACCCCTTCGAACTCTCCAATTCTGTGATTCTATGAGTACAAGGTGCTGGGGTGCAACAGCAGGAGAAGGCTTTTGCTTTGCAGGACCTCTTCCAGATTTCTTAGTCATTCATGGTTGGCTGCTCTAGGAAGCAGGATTCTAGACTAGATAAACTTTTCATCTCAGATAGCAGAGTTCCTCTTGCCTTGTTTTGCACCTTATTTGATAATACATTTGAAAGTTATGAGATAATACACATACAAAGTTATGAGTAGTCATTAGGCTAAGGGGATGATTGTTCATAACTTTTAAAATGTGATGGCTATGTAGTCATGCTTGAATAGGAAGTGTAAACTGAATTGGGCACATGCCTGTGCTTTTTATTTCTCACCAATTACTCATAATCCTATAATAATTATGCCCACATAATTTTCTCTCCAGAGCCGTGGTCTGTGCCTTTTGAATGTACCCCTCAGTCTCAATCAAAATAAAGTGCAGCGAAATATAGAGGTCACAGCAGTACATCAGCATTTCAGAAATAAAACCATCTATTTGAATTACTGCTAAAAAGAATCCAGTAAGATTTTCACCCCTTGCAGAGTATTTTAAGTCTTATTTCGAAAACAGCCCCATTAATTGATTAGATGATGGAGGGATTTCTTTTAAAGCAAAGCTTCATCTAACAGCTCGTTCATTAGTGTGCTTTTGTGATAATATTCTAAACCCTTTCTTCTAAATTATAGTATATGTATTTTTTGTGTTTTTATATTGTAAACCGCTCTGTGACCATAGAATGAAGGGTGGCATAAAAATTTAATAAATAAACCAATGTGTTTGGTAAGAGACAAATGCTTAGTGTAGTAGTATCTGATGGAGTTTGTTTGTTTGTTTGTTTATTGAATTTATATCCCATCTTGTTCTTCAAAGAGTTCAGGGTGGTAAACATGATTCACCCCTTCCTCATTTAAGTCCTACAACAACCCCATTGGGTAGGTTAAGCTGTGCAGCTGTGACTGGCCTAAAGTCACCCATTGAGTTTAATAGATGAGTTCATATTTGAACCCTGGGCCCTTGGAGCCTAGTCTGGCACTCTAAAAACCACCACACTGGCTATGCAGGATAGCGGAGACTATTGTTTAGGGTTGGTTTTAGTCCGTTGTTGTTGTTGTTGTTGTTGTTGTTGTTGTTGTTGTTGTTGTTAAAATGTAATGGGTTTTTCTTGTCATATTAAATGTTTTGATGACTTTTTATGGACTAGATACCATTTTGTGAGGTGATTGCTCTAAACAGTGGTGCAGAGGTCTTCTAAATACATAAATATTCTATTTATAACAGTCTGATTTCAAAGGGCAGCCCGAACCACCCCCTCTAAGGCCTAGTTGTCATGAAAAAATCTTGCCTGTATAGTCTCATACTGTAGGTGGTATTACTCAGTTGTGTAAACGTCCACCCACCATTCTGCAATGACCCCATCATTTCAGAGGGTTGGGATAGATGACCCTGGGAGTACAGCCTAGAAACAATTTACTTCTTCATTTGCTGTTTTTGAGAACTTGGTCCCAAGAAATGTGGCTATCCTAGTCATATATTTAAGTCCACATTCCACTTTTCTTTTCCCCAATACCTTTTCCTTACAGTAGAGTGCTACACATCTGCTCCCCCCCCCTTACTGGTGTAAACGTCTTCAGAACTGAAACAGTTAAGTTTGTTTTGTTTTTGCTGTATGTCACTATTTTTCATAATGGACCCCGCTGCTCTGGCATTAGGCAACTGGCCAAATTAAAAAATAATTACTACATTAAACAGAGCAAGGGCACATGAAGAACAGGCCACGATTGAAAAATTTAATTGGAAAACCACATGCAGATACTATGAGTCTCTCTATGTGATCTTATTACATGGAAAAGAAATTAGCAGCTAGTTCAAAAGCTGCTGACCAGGAGCTCAGCTCCACCTGTGTGTACTGGAATTGCATACAAAATACACATCCTTTAAATAGCATTGAAATGTTCCAGTGTTATGGTTGGAAATTATCCTGTTCAGTAGCTCTTCAGTCCTTCTCACCTTTATGTTTTGAAGGCTTGGTTGCTGGCCAGCACCTCTGGTGTATCTGAAGAACACTGTTTAGAGCTGGAACATAGTTGATATCATAGGACCATAGAATTGTAGAGTTGGAAGGGAGCGTGAGGGTCATCTAGTCACAACCCCCCTGCGATGCAGGAATCTTTTTCCCCAGTGTGGGGCTCAAACCCACGACCCTGAGATGATGAGTCTCATGCTCTACTGACTGAGCTATCCCACCTGCCTTTTGTATTTAATATTTCACAACTACTTTGCATTTTTTTAAAAACAGTACATTACAATAAATTAACTTTTTTCATAGCTTCTGCTTTTATGGCTTGTTGCATACTGTATGGGAGTGTGTATTTTACTAGTCTGTTTGGTTGGGAATTATTGGGTTAACTCTCTATGCTTGCCTTGCCCTGGGGCTCAAATTTATCTTGCAAATTGACTTCTTCTTCTTATTATTATTATTTAAAAAAACCTAACCTCAAAATCTTCCCATTTTTGTCAGATTCATGGAATTATTGTACATTCTTTATCAGGGCAAGATGAAGCTAATATAAGGTTACCAGATTTTTTTCCAATGAATCCAGGGACACTTTTCAACTTCAATTGATTTTGTATGGGGACTGATATGTAAACCCGGGGGCGTCTGGTAACCTTAAGCTAATAGTACTTTTCTGTTGAAATAACTACAATAGACTTTATCTTAATGGACAGAGAGTACGAAGATCAAGGTTGCTGCTTAACTTAAATCAAAACCTAGGGCCGTTTCTAGCTTCATTGGCCTAAATTTTAAAAAGACAGAAAGTGAAATGATGTATATGCATGTTTTGGTTTGTTTCAGTTTCTTTTTATTTCTTCCCTGCCCTTTATACTAAGTTCTCCCAAGGCATCTTATGATAAAAATAGTAAAAACAATGGAACAGATAACATAATAAAAGCAGCATCAGATAAAATTTTATGTGTTGGGGACCAGCAGTAAAATAAGTAAAAAGGATGGGGTTGGGGGAAGGGGCGGGAGAAGTCTTTGGGGTCTGTTTAAAGGCTGTAACCTCAGGTGTCACATTACTACTAACTGTTTCATTTGATAAATATCACTGCCATGTTCTGTTTTGTTGTTTGCATTTGGAAATGCAAACAGTGGTCCATTCATGGAGTTCTTGAATATTCATGTTGACAATCATTGTGATTCCGTGTAAGGTCCCTGTCCCTTTCCCAATCCTGATGCCTTTCTTCACAAAGCTTTTCCTGAATCACAAAAGATGCACCTGTCATGTACTGTCAGCTCTCAATTAATCATCTCTGCCCAAGTTTTCCTGCCATGGAGTCACATTGCTTAAAGTGGTCAGCAGCACTCTGGAGAGCTCTGCTCAGTGCCCTGGTTGGAGAACACAGAGAGCATTTTCTCACACCAGATTTTTTTACTCTCCTACGGCGAGTGACAAAAACAGAGATTTGCTCACCAGACACAAGCGAAAGGTGGGAACTGTCAGGTGGAAATTTGAGTGATGTGAATGTTAGAGCACCATTGGGCCAATGCCTCTGACGTTTTTGGCCATTAGCATGTTACAAAGATTTGGGCTGTAGCTTAGTAGCAGAGTATCAGCTCTGCATGCAGGTCACAGGTGTGAGCCTCAACATCTCCAGATATGACTAGGAGAGGCTCCTTACCTGAAACCCTGGAGAGCCACAGTACTGAACTAGATGGGCCAATGGTTTGGCGTAGCACAAGGCAGCTTCATCTGTTCCTGTGTGCGTATTTAGCTATTTTCTCCTCATAGCCTCAAGTGAGTATGAGAACATATCAATGAAAGTAGAGCTTGGAGAGGAATCTTGCAATGAAGCTATCATGTTCATTGACAGAAACGGTTTTGATGGACAAGACCAGGGGTCAGCAAACTTTTTCAGCAGGGGGCCGGTCCACTGTCCCTCAGACCTTGTGGGGGGCTGGACTAATTTTTTTTTTTTTTGAACGAATTCCTATGCCCCACAAATAATGCAGAGATGTATTTTAAATAAAAGCACACATTCTGCTCATGTAAAAACACCAGGCAGGCCCCACAAATAACACAGAGATGCATTTTAAATAAAAGGGCACATTCTACTCATGTAAAAACATGCTGATTCCCGGACTGTCTGCAGGCCAGATTTAGAAGGCAATTGGGCCGGATCTGGCCCCCAGGCCCTAGTTTGCCTACCCATGGACTAGACTGCTAGTTGTACTCGCAGGATTTGTGGAAATTCTTGATTATTGGCAGGTTGCATTTGATCTTAGAATGTTACTTTAAAAAAAAACAACATTTTCATTGTCACTTTTTTTAATGGGCTTGTCTGTTTTAACTAAGCATACTTTAATGTGCTTATGGAGTTGTAATTGTGGAATTTAATTATGTACGGCTTGAATAATTGATTTTAAAGCTGTAAACTGTGTAGAAGCCATTTTGGCCTATAAGTGGTACATAAATTAATAAATAACAAGAACAATAATAATTCATAAACCTAACTCCTTTCTCGGTGGCTTATTTTAATTTGAACCATATTCAAAACATCGGAAGTATGATAACAACTTGAAATTCTTTGTGTAAGTGAGAGTACAGAACTCCATATTACAAATAGAAATGATCTTGCAGTTCATGTACTTCCCTGGATCAGCGTGTCTCTGATCATACTAGCTTGCAGATCATTCCATTCTACCTCTGGTATTTGTTTTGCCAAGCTATTACAGCTTATGGCATCGAATGTCAGATATTGCAGAAGTTGCAAGGTTGCCATTGATCTGAATCACATCTTTCATTTGATAGAACTCCCAACTGCTAGTAGGAGAAAAAAAGCTACTGTCTGATAAATCCAACAAATTGCTAGATGTGAAAATGATTGAATTGCAGGTTTTAGGAATGAAAGCACAGCTTGAGACCTATAAACAAAAATTCAGTGATTTGAATATGCTTGCATTTAACGCCAAATTGTTTGACAATTGCATGCAATAATTATGGGCTGTATAATCCTGAAAGTATTTGGTTTAGAAAGCCAGAGGAGTTTAATTATAAGCACTTTGTGAGGTCCGTAACACATACGTTAAAGTTTTACTTAAAAAAAAATTATAGCTGCAGCATTAAAAAAAAAAATAGCTGCAGTATTTAAAAAAAATTATAGCTTTTATCAGTGTTTGGTAAGTTTTATTATACTAATGAAATAATATTTTTAAATATGCAGCTTGGTTTCCATATGGCTTGAATGAATAATTGTGGAGAGCATATTTAACTGTGTATCAGAGCTCTCGGTGCATAGCTATTGCAAAAACTGTAGGCTTACTTTTACTGTAAATGTTCCCTGGGGATTCCTAGGCTGCCATGTAATACTTAGTAGTTTAAAGTTTTGTATTCATACTTTGCCAGTATATAATCCATTACATAAGAAATTTGTACAAATGTAAATGGCAAATAGCTTTCACCAGTTGAGTATATTTGAACAACAGTCGCCCCAACAAAAGCAATTTAAAAAATTAAAAAATATAAGATTTATTTTTTAAAAAAAATCCAAGTTGGAAGAAAAGTTTGGAGGATCAGAACCCAAACAGCATGACGTTCATTTCATGGTGCTAAGAAACTGTTCTCTTTGGATATGGTAACTTGAAAAAGTAAAGTAGACTAAACCAGTTCCAAGATGCTTCTCCCTGTTAGGGGTTGTATGTCAACTATCCATTATCTGTTGAAAGGAGATGGTCCAGAAGTAAAGATCGTTACAAACAGTTCCATCATGTACAGAGCATTTCTTTCTGTGCTTTCCTGTTGTTTAAAATTCAGATTCCCACCCAGAGGCAGGTAGAGGTGAAGGTAAAGGACCCGTGGACGGTTAAGTCCAGTCAAACTTGTCTATGGTGCTGAGGCATTTCAGGCTAAGGGAGCCGGCGTCTGTTTGCAGACAGCTTGCCCGGTCAGGATTTGTGTGTTGTAGTTGCTTGTTGGGGATCGGCACCTTCTTTCTAAAGTAGCATCCCCAATAACCTCAAGGGCAGCCTCTTTGTCCCAGTCTAACTCTGAAGGTAACACTTTGGGGTTTGTCAAAAAATAAATGCCACATCCGAAATGATTCAGCTCTGCACAGTTCTCTTTAGCAATAAAAAGAAGCTGTTGACATTTTGATTGCTTTGGAAAATAGCACACTGCAGCATGACAGTGACATCAGTAATAAAAGTTCAAGTGAAAATTCTTGCCGTCACCACAGGAGGATTAAAAGGCCTGACAGCACATTATAACTTGGTCATCGGCAAGATGAAGCAGGGCCACCATGAGGAGCTTTCATGCTCGGTGATGCTGCCTGCAGATAAATCTTTTTCATTTTCTCCTTTTATTACTTCATTGAGCTTTATCAAGCCACTGTGCATGTTTTCAATTAGCAAGCTCAAACCTCCAAATGGAGATCAGTTGCTCTTTATATTTAGAAGAGGGAGCTGTCTAATGACACGGCTAAAATATTTGGGAAGCGTGCTTTTCAGAGCATTAAATCTCATTCAGCTGCAAAGGCCTTGCAACTGTTTGTTCTTTAAAAAGAAAAGAAAACCACCTGACTGAGCATGCCTGATGTGAACTAATGACACTTCAATCAGTTTTGGAGAGGCAGGAGATTTGACCTCTATTTTATTTTTTATTTTTTTCACTAAAACCCAGCAAACAAGGGTATTTTGTTTACCAGAGAGAAACTTGTTAGAAATGGGGAAGGGCAGAAAGAGGAAGTTGGATGTCTTGCCAGCATATTTTAATCACATATTCTGCACTGGAATGCAGAAATCCCTGCCTCCCTCCATTCATTCCTGGTCAGGGTGAGAAATCTGACTTTCAATGGCCATCCCACCCACCAAGGCATACCTACAAGCACATGCACACACACAATTTAACAACAATATGTTATTTTTCATTCTTTCGTATTCAAAAGCTCTGCATTTCATGTTTTTTGAAGTGAACTTTCACTATTCAAATATTAAAGTCGTTTCTGTGTCCTGAAGATTTTTCGCTTCAGTAAAGTACATCAGTGAGTCCCCTTAACTAGTTCTTAAATTAAATCTATATTTAAACTCATGGATTCCAAGGCATAAGGTGCATCCATGAAAAATGGACATCAAGGTTATGCTGGATCATCTCTCCCCAGCCATTCCAAATGATGCTGAATACTCATGAGATTCACATCTTGTTGCCAGGGGTCTGTTCAGGAACAGCAATCCTCAGAAACACGGAAAAGGACCACATCTACCTTATAATTCCGCAGGTCACACAGGTAGAGGAGGGGCTAGCTATAAAGGTTGGATAGCAGCTCCCCATAGGTCTCCTTTAAAGATAAAGGGACCCCTGACAAGTCCAGTCGCGAACGACTCGGGTTGCGGCGCTCATCTCGCTTTACAAGCCGAGGGAGCCAGTGTTTGTCTGCTTACGCAGACAGTTTTTCCAGGTCATGTGGCCAGCATGACTAAGCCGCTTCTGGCAAAACCAGAGCAGCGCACGGAAATGCCGTTTACCTTCCCGTCGGAGCGGTACCTATTTATCTACTTGCACTGCATGCTTTTGAACTGCTAGGTTGGTAGGAGCTTGGGACCGAACAACGAGAGCTCACCCCATCGCAGGGATTCGAACTGCCGACCTGATTGGCAAGCCCAAGAGGCTCAGTGGTTTAGACCCCAGCGCCACCCGGGTCTCTAGGTCTCCTTTAGGTATCCCTAATTTGGGGTCTCTGAATTTATGTCTGAGGCCCAGTTTGCATCTGAGTTCTCATCCCAGCTCCTGCTGATGAGCAGTCTCTTAGCTTTAAGCACCCCTCCAGTATCACAACATATCTGCTGCAGATCCTGCTTCCATACTGGCTGAATCTTTGCTCAAGCTCAGGTTCGCTCAAACCTCAGGTACCATGAATGGACCTTGGACAAAACATTAGCCACCCAGTGCATTTTTTGTTGTGCATGGCCTCCCCTGTCAGGAAATAACAAATGACTGAATGTCTGGACCATTGGTCCGATGGCATCTTCTTGAATTTTTTCTCTGTGGTAGCAATTGTCACATGGGCAGCAGACTAGCAATGCATGTTTGTCTTCCTATTCAGATCATGCTCAGCATTTAACAGAGGTGTGCAAGGAGTTTGGCCTTGTATGTGGTGGTGTCTGTAATTGTCTACCTATAAGCAGGGAGCTAATTCAGGCAGCAATTTCAAATAATTGTCAATGGCCAGAGGGTAGTCTGAGTTAGCATAGAAATTAAGACCTTCCCTGGCCCTGTTTGAGATGGAGAACAGCAGAGGCAATGAGAAAGAAGATTGCATTTTGGAGTGATAGAGTATATGACTTGAACATAGCAGGGAGACAGAATGAAGAGATGGAGTTCTGTTGGCTGACAGTATAAAGGCAAATGAGGGATTGTTCGGGAGGGGAGCTGTGTGGGAGTGAATGGAGATGCAGGATGTGGTCATATATGCCGAAAAGAGAAATACATAAAAATCAGCCAGTGAAGTGGGGAAACCAAACTCTGTGAGAAAAGGCAGAACAGGAGAAGCAGCAAGATTGAAGCCCTCCACTCTCATCAGCCCCAGCTAGCAAAGCCGAAACACCAGGGTTGATGGGAATTGGAGCCCAACAACTTAAATTCCCCACCCCTGCTGTAGTGGAACAGAGCATGGCACTATCAACTATCCCTAGGAGTCTATAATGCTTGTCACAGCACACAAATCTGATTCCTGAAAGGTGGTCCTTCCACAAAGGATTCTAATTTGGGTTCAGGGTGTACTCTTTAGCCTCTATAGGCCACTCCCCATTTATGTGGAGGTTACGTTCTGAGGCACCGCACACTTAAGTGAAATTGCGTATATTGGAAACACCATTGAAAAAGCCTGCAAACACCCTCTAAACCTCTGGAAAACAAAAACCCACCAACTTCACCACTATCACTCCCTCCAAACCTAATTGCTCAGACTCCAACTCTCTACAGCAGGATTCCTGAAACTAGGCCCTCCAGATGTTTTTGGCCTACAACTCCCATCATCCCTAGCTAGCAGGACCAGTGGTCAGGGATGATGGGAATTGTAGTCTCAACACATTTGGAGGGCCGAGGTTGAGGAAGCCTGCTCTACAGGCCTCAGACATCAGTGCAAAGGCTCCTAGGATTGCACTTGTGAAGGTCGTGGGATTGCTAGACACTGTTTTTGCACCATTTTTGCCCTTTTTGCCTATTTTACAACCATTTCTCCCCATTTGTGCCACTTCTGGATTTGCGGCCATGTGCACGCACACAAATGAGAAGTTGCCTGTACTTTCAAATGCTATATTTCCCCTTTTAGTTCACTCCTTAATCTATTGCTTGTTAAAATTCTGTTGCGTAAAGGACATTTCACTTCTTAGGCTGAACCAGCTGCACTTCAATATTTGCTTGTGACCCTTATCATGTGCATTTGCCACAGTACCAAGGTGGCTGAGCTCACGCACTCGCTGGCGAACAGTTTTCTTTTTCAACTAGCACAGCAAAGTCTGAGGAGTAAGGCAATAAGTTTCCAAAGCCTACGCAAATGATTAAATGGGAATTCTCTAATAATGGAATAATTCCTAGAATGCCATAAAGAGACTTCCATTAAAACTCTAATAGGACTTCCAGCTGGCTCCGTTTGATGCAAAGCCTCCGTCTCCAAAAGGAAATGAATGAAGGAGTCGGTTTTCCTTTCATGTGGTGTGGGGGGTCATTTGTTCTGCGGTTGCAGCGAGTTCCACACTATTGCGCTGGTAGCTGCTGACTGGCACCACTCATGTGCCGTAAAGCTTCTTCATCTATCTTAAATCAAAGATTATGTGTTTGGAGAAAAGCCCCAGCAATTGTGGCGGAGGCTTCATCGCGTTCAGCTGGCAGAATGCGATAACACTGGCCTGAGCAGACAGGTGCCATCCATTCTTCTGTCATCCATGAGCCACAGAGAGAGTGTGTGCCAGTGCCAAATCTCACGCACCACAAAGCAGTGTGGAAGAGTTGCTTGGCCAGGAGGTGGTGGTGCTGTGTGGATGCTTTCAACTTTATGTGTCATCTGTGGGAGAGGAATGACTGTTTCCTGCAGAGGTGAAAACATCTAAGCTGGGTGAAAATGCTAAATAAATAATATTTCAAACAGGCAAGCACAGAGTCTGCAGAGATATAGTAAGCAATTTGCATAGTTCCCCATTTCTAATGTTAAAAATGACTTCCACCCCCCAGAAAGATATCAACTAAAGCTAGGTGATTAATTTATTACATTCTAGGGTTGCCATATTTCAAACAGTGAAAATTCAGACAGAAAAGGTTTGTTTGTTTTTTTAGTTTCCCCCAAAGTTTTTTGGGTGGTTTTTTTTTTTTTGCAAGATCACAAAAACATTTTCCGCTTTTGAACTATTTTAAGGGGAAATTGGCAAAATCAGCACTGCCAACATGGGCTGTTATATGGCCCGATTTTCCCAGACATTTAGCCGATTTCTGGATGCTGCTGGTGAATGCGATATTCTGGATATGTCTGGAAAATTCTGGATGCATGGGAACCCTGTTACATTCTTGGTTGAAGTGAAATATGCAGAGAGACAAATGAGGAATGTCCGTGATTTAAAAACCAAGTCGAATTCTTATCTTTAAAAGGTATCTCACATTTCTTTTAATCTGGTGCTCCAATACAGGCCTCTTGGAGTTAGGGACTTCTCCTCACTGCTGCCCATCTCTTCACAATATGTTGACATTGAGAATGAGCTGTTTCTCATTTTCCAGCAAGGCATCCTTCAGAGGTTCTGAGTGCCATGATCCTCTGGAGAATTAGTTGACAGGGCAAATGTATTTTCTGTGTGGGAGATATTTAGAATTGGTTCTGTTCAACGTGGGATATGCCTTACAAAAAGGAAGTGAAACGAGCACAAAACGAACTTTCCCACCTCTGTAATGTGTCCTGTTTTTGTAACATCCTACTGTCACAACAGTTGTTGCTCTAGAAAAACCAATCCCAAAATTGGTCTCGCATGCAAAAGATTGCTTGAAAATTCAATCTGTTGATTTCATCAGATAAGAATGGACAAGATTCAGCCCTCCTAGATTTTCACACTTAGGCTGAGAAAGAGATTTTCACCCAAACGAAATTAGCTGTCAACTCTGGAGGTGTGTTCCTTTTTTCCTCAGCCCCTGTCCAATAGAATGGTGTGCTTTCACATATTTCCAGACAGTTCATGGGAGATGCTTGATTTGTTAAGTCTTGCTTTATTTTCATCTGTGTGTCATAGATGAAGTACCCCTTGTTTTCTGTTTGTGATATTATCTCCTTTATAGTGAGTTACTCATGCATTGTGGATATGACTTGCTCTGTGAAGTATCTATGCTGGGGCAGAAAGCTGGGCCAGATGATATTTGTGTCAGCTTCAGAACTTACAATTCAATGAAAGCTGCTGGTTTATTAGCTATATTTATAGAGAAAACAGGTTGCAAATGTCAACTAGGATAGCGTCTAAATATAATCTGAAATAACATCTAAAACGAGTTTTCACTTTATTTGATATTTAACCTGCTTTCATGAGCTGAGAATGAAAAAGCATGATATTTTCGATACATGTAAACAAGATTGCTTTCAGAGCTAGCAGTATGGTAATCAGGGTGTTGTGTACTGCATGGAAATAAAGGTACTTTATGAATTCATTTATTAGTTCTCCTTGTTTACAATGTTTGAGTAGAATGGCATGCTGGCTGTACTGAGAAATAGTGCACGTAAACAGTGCACTGTTAAATTCTAATTCCCTAACAGAGAGAGAAAAAACAATTTAGGCTCATGTTGCAAAACCAAAATCTGCAAATGGTAGTCTATGTTTTATATGCCCAGTGTTACCTGGTTTGGTTTGCAAAGGGTAAATTCTTTTGCTTTACCTCTTTATTTCCTCTTCCACACCTCATTTTCCAATAAGAAGAAAACAGGATTAAGGAGGACTGTACCAGTTATATACATATATTGGGTGAAGTCTCCTTCCTGTTCTCCCCCTGCAAACCAGTCACTTAACCCTCCCTCCCAAAAAAAAAACTGCTGTAAAGGATTTGGAGAACTTGGATTTTGGCAGTGCAAATGGGTGAACATCATTGGGTGGTACCCATTGATTTCTGAGGATACGTATGCCTGTCTCAGTTGGAGCTTCGCATTTTGTACACATTGTGGGGAGAGTGGCAAAGAATCCAATAAACATCTGGAAAGGGAAGCGCTATTTCAATATTTTAACCGTCATGAAATACACTATGTTGTTTATAGCTCTATGCCAATTATTATAACTTTGTTATTTCCTTTTGCATTCCTAATTCCTTTGACATTGCCTGGAAAGTAAATGTGGGATTTGAGCTGCAGAGAAGAAATACGTGCATCTTGAACTTTAGTTACAGTTTTGCCATGAATGTCAGTGGCAATCAGTTTTCACACTGGTAGTGGTGGGATATGTCTATGATATGTTCTGGGTAGTAGCGTGTGGTGGTGTAAACATAATTAACCTTATTCATTATATCTTCCAGTGTAGACCAAGTCACATGCAATAGTGCCTTTTTTTTAGGTTCTAAAACAATAAAGAGGGAACAGGACATTGGTCGGACTCAGCTCTATGGATCCAAAAACGCATTTAGACCACAACTTGCCTAACTGCAGCAATTCAATATTGCTAACTTATTATTTGGTAGCAAGCTTTTAATGAGATTTCAGCTAGGAAAACTCTGTTACCTGGTGCAGAATTTTGCTATTATTTCCTACCCATTTTGTGGAGTAGGATGCCAGACGGTTTTGTGGATGGCTCTTTTAAATGTTTGTCTATAATTATTTTTGATTGCCAGATTTCAGTTAAACGCCACTTGTCTTAACACTAATCAGAATAATACGATCATCAGTTTGCACTTTGAAAAAGAACAAAGTAAGCAAGCCCTTAACTATTACAATAATTTATGAAATCTTTGGGTTGATTTAAAATTAATTACCTCTCACGCCAGCCATCAGACTGGCACTGCCCGACCTGTATTACTACATGTAATACCTGTTGTTTGGTCATCAATTTGGGATGGGAGTGGGACGAAAACTCTCCCATGTCTACACTACACAGTGCCATGTCTGATGCACAAAGCCCTATATAGCTCAGGACCATTTCTTAAATACCCAGTTGATCACTGTGCTCTGCAGATGACGGCCTCCTGCAGATACCATCTTCACAATACGGGAAGTGGGTATTTAGAGTTGTGGCATCGACCCTTTGGAATGCCCTGCCCATAAATATTAGTCAAACACCATCTCTGATGTATTTTTGGCACCTACTGAAGTCCTTCCTCCTCCAACAAGTCTTTTGACTCGAGATCTTTCCCTTTCTGTATCTGAACTGCAAATGTTTTAAATATGTTTCATTGTTTCATCATTTGTTGTTTGCTGTCCTGAGCTCCTTTGGAAGTATGGGTATAAATTTAATAAATAAATAAAAAATGCAGGAAGCAGTTTATCAGCGCTTGCCCTTCTTCCCTTTACATGCTTATTACAAATTGTTAAATTGCTTCCATGAAAGTAGGCCACAAAAACATGAAGGACTAATTTTGTGACTCTGGTGAAGGTTATCTAGAGAAAGAAAATACAAAATAAACTTTTAATCATGTTTGCTTTCCCCTTTCTCGCTCCAGTATCCAGCTGCCCTAATGAATCTGGGAGCGATTCTTCATCTCAACGGCAAACTTCTGGAGGCAGAATCAAACTATCTCCATGCCCTTCAGTTTAAACCAGATGATGTCATCACACAGTCAAATCTACGCAAACTCTGGAATATTATGGAAAAACAAGGCTTAAGAACATCTAAAACATGACCTGACATGAGCTGGAAGGGGGGAAACCCAGAACCTTTCTTTGCAAAGGGTGAAAGAAGTCAAATCCAGAACAACTTCCAGGGTGCTATTTTGTTGAGTGCTCTTGTTGGACTGCACTGCAAGTGTTGAAGGTTGTAATTGCTGCTAGGAGAACCTACAGGGCTGCTTCTTGGTGTGACATTTTGATAATGAGAGAAAGGTGGAAACTCTCTCAGGAGTTTCATGAAGGACTTGATAGTTACTCCCACAAGCATAAAAATGAATTAGATTTGAAACTTGAGCACTTGAAAGGGGGGCCCTTTCGAGCATATTTGCCAGGCCATCGTAGTCATTTTCACATTGCTCATTTTCATGTGGTTTCTGGTAGAAAAATCATGCTGGCCTATATAACATCCATCCAGTCAACATGGGATTTTAGTAAAGGATATAGACTGGCTTAAGTTATTTTCTGAGGCTGTAATTCATTAAAATGTATACTAAAACCCAATGTGTTTGCAATTTGTCTTAATATTGTGTATCTCCTTAGGGCTGCCTGCTTATCTGTTTCACAGATGAGTGCAACCATTTGAAAGATGAAACACAATTTGCAATCTATCTTGACAAGGGCACATTTTCTTTCAGCCTGTTGTTAAGAACATTATTTGAAGACGTTAACAAATACCTTGTTAGCTGTGTTTTGAGGGGAGTAAGCAAGGGGCAGCATTGAACTCACCCAACAGAAATGTCCCCAAGCAGGAAGAATTAAGGCAGGCTGTAGATGTGATAAACACAACCATGTTTGTTTTCTTGTGTAGCTGCTTTGTTCCTGTCAAAAGTGGGAGTGGTCTAAAAAAATTGAAAAGAAAAGTGTGCATTGAAGAAGAGAGCTGAATATTCCTTAGAGAGCTTTCCTCCCCCACCTTTTTTATTGTGCTTTAAAGATTCAGGCATGTTATACCAGTTTAGCTCACTTCTGGGACTGGAATCAGGTTGCAAAAAAATTACCCCAACTGATGGAGAAACAGGTTGCAAGGCAGGAAGTACAGGTGGGGATAAATCTTACACAATTCACACTTTCCAGAACAATCAGATCCAAAACACAGCCATCCTTCAAAATCGGCACTTTTTTTGAATTTTGCAATGCAGTTCTCCAACCAAATAATGAGCACAAATATGGATATAACTGAGGGGAAGTGATGTGCAAAAAATTAAAGTGTCTGAGGTAAAATTGCATACAAATAGATGAATATTAGGAGAAATTTGCACTGAAATTCTGGTGAATTTTCATGAGGGCAGTTTAGAAAAATCCACAATCTGATGTGGAAAAAATGTGAAGATGGGAAAGATGAAAAATGGAGAAAAGCCAGAATTGTTAGATTTGCCCCCGTCTTGCAGGAAGAGGGTTCAGTTTCTTCTACTACCATGCAACTTTGAAAAAGAAGAGAGTCCCACACATGCACATGCGCGCGCACACACACACACTACTCTTTAGATGCAAATGGGACAGGCATGTGAAAAAGAAACATGGGGGAGCTGTCACATTTAGTTTGAGAGCAAGGGACTGTGTAGGACCAGCTGGCAGTGGCACTGCTCTTTAAATTATGCTGACTACAGTTGCATCCATCCACACAGTATAGTCCTTTAGCTTGAATATACCATGCCTTGTGGCTCACACAGGACAGTTGTCAGCATCAAGCTGATACACAGCTACCTTTTGCCGAAGTGCAGTGCAGCTGTGTTCCTGTTATTACTGTCAAAACAGAATGCTAACCTTTTACTTGCATCTCTGCCTACGGAGCAGCTACATGTTACTGGAACAATCTGAAGACGTGTGCAGTTGGTGAATATGTTTGTGAAATGTTAGCAATGAGATTTATCAGCAGTTTGTGGGAAGGGAAATATTTTGCTACAGGCAGCAAGAAACTAAAAGGATTTAATGCTTTTAGCATCTAGCGAATTCACAGGGTGTTAGACCGAAAGGGATTATGTGACTGACAATGGTTGCCAATTATTTTTGCATATGCTTAACATTTTTACATACAGGGTGGGAAACGTTTGTGCAGTTTCCAACTCAATATTGCATCTTTTTTTTTCTTTATCGCAATAAAGTGGCACCATTCATTTTCCTTAACATTTCAGTTCATTTGGCATAGTTATTACAATCTGTATTTTTTAAAAAAAATATTTTAAAACATATTAGACTGATCTGTGCTCTTTCGGCCATTTACCAACTTCTTTTATTGGGTAGGCAGGTTTTTAAATGACATAATAGGATCCATTTCAACACAAGTGGGCATAAATTTAGGCCAGGTTCCAAAAAACAATTTTAGCCATGTCTGAGGGCAATTTTTTTTTTTTTTACTTCCATGCTGTAGCACAAGCTGCTACTGAAACTCTTTTTTTTGTTTCAGTGGCCATTTTCAATGGAAGGTGAAGCTGCAGTTTGCGAAATGTGTTTTTTGTATCCTGGCCTTATATCATGGAATACCCTTGAAATGAAGATTATTAAGGGAACTGCCATAATCCATTATGTGAAAGTTTCCTTTGACTGAGTATCATTCCATTGCTGCCTACTTCTGGATTAATACATTGTTGACACTCTTTATTTTTCAACTGAAGCAAAAAATAAAGTCATTACCTAGTGTTTCACAACTGTTGTTAGCCTTCTAGTTTGCTTTTCACGCTGTGTTTTTAAATGTTTTGAGGTGTGTATTGGTGCTTAGAAGGAAATGAGAACACATTTATTCTGTGCTGTTTAATCACTTCAGCTATCTTAATGTATACATGTTAAGGAGTCTTGCAATATCGCTCTATCGGCATAACTACTATTTGTCACTATTTGTAATAGCATTTTGCATTAGATGCACTTTGTTTTTCTTTTAGCAAGCTTGGTAATCATAGACCATCAGTTACAGGTGTCTTACAACCCTCTCCTCAGTTCTAACTTTTTGACCTTCTGCAGAATCAATGACCTTTGGACTTGGCTCAAGCTGAAAGCCTAAACACTGCTGTTATAACATAGTAGGAAGGAGGAAACTAAGATCTTACAAGTTTGAAATTCAGCATTTCAGCTTAAGTCATATGATAACATATTACAGTCTTTAGTGCTACAGCCATCATTCCACACCATATTTCTGAGCAGCTATAAAAATAAATGCTGTATTAACCTCTAAAACTGCTTCTTCTTTTTTAAATTGTAATCCTATGCATATCTACTTAGAAGTAAATTCCACTGATTTCAATGGGCTTACTCCTATGTACTCTTGTGTCGGATTGCAGCCTAATTGGCATCCCCAAATGGCTCAAATTTCAGCTTTCAGATGCAAGTACAACTTCCTGATTGTAACATTTCACTGTTGCTCTAGCTTCTCCATTTCTTGTGTTTCATTCTCCCCCCCCCCACATTAATTGCACAAAAGCAGTTCACACTTTTATGGTGGCATTGTCTGTCTCATTTCAAACAACGACAGGTGGAAGGTTTTTTTAAAAAAATAAGAAGATTGTTCCATGTTCCTCCATACATTTTCACTATGGGGCTGGGATTTGTAACTTTCAATTTTGGAATAAGTTTAAATTGTTGTCTCTGCTCAGGGATTTGTGGTGGATATTGCAGACAGTGCTTAAAAAAAAAAAAGAGCACAAGTTTACTAAATTAAATTTTTATTTTTTTGAGAACTGTTATTTGTATAAATTATCAAGATTTGTAGGCTTTCCTTTTTGTAGACATGATTGTTTATGTGCCAGATAAGAAAATCCTTTTTGTTTTCAGTAATAAATGATTGATAACAAATATTTTGCACATGCTGTCATCTATTGCACTCGATATTATCGCAAAACGAATGATTCTACCCATACTCAGTTTAAAGAAGCCAACATTTGGGATGTAATTCACTTTCCAGAACTTCAGAAAGTACATTTTCATGTACATTTAAAATAGGTACGTGTCAGTCTTTGCTTGTGTGTGTGTGTGTGTGTGTGTGTGTACTACAGTTATTCTAAAAAAGATTCATCCCTATGCTCTGTATGCAAGAACTCTGTACCCAATTTAAATTGGGAAGATCAATGTTCTTCTTTCACTGTTAGGCTTTACAGAAGAACAAGAGAAGTCACATCACCTTAACAGCAACCACTGTTTCCATTGGCATGCCAAGCCCAACCAACAGCAGTAGTTACAGAGCAGGGGTAGCTTCTAGATATTGCTAGACCACAGGTCCTGTCATACCTAACCACTGGACATGGGCCTTATGGGAACTGGTGGCCAACAATATCGGAAGGCCACCACTGTTGTAGAGAATGGGAGTAAGATTGCAATCCCATACACATAGTAGGGCCTACTTCTGAGTAAACATGCTTGCACTGTTAGTAGTTCTTTACTCCAGCAGTGGTATGACAGGTACATCATATTCCTGGTAGAGGCATAAGAGTAGCTTAGGAAAACGCAGCAGAAAGAAGCATGTGGGGAAAGAACTTCAGGTTTCAGGACTGCACAACAGTGAGATGGGATAATAATTCTCTAGATCTGAATTTTGGTTTGATTTAAGACTTTCTGGCTACAATGCCTCTGACCTCAGAGGGAAAAAAAACCTTTCCTTTTTTCAAAGGCCATATACTACCCAGTGCTTTCCCCCCTATAATAATAATAATAATAAAATGTTTAGGGGTACTCTCATTTTCCTACTCATATTGAAATACTGCCCCTCAATGAGGCCAAACTTAGATTCACAAAATGTTTAGGGGTATGCGTACCCCTGCATACCCCAGAAAAAAGCACTGCTGCTAGCAGTTAAGACACCCTCATTCCTGTGAAGGATCGTCAGAGCAGAAGCTTGTCCCAATACAGTCTGTGATTATTCTTATTACATAAGGAAACATCCTTCAAAAACAACCCCTGAAGTCTGAAGTTTCATTTCATTTTTAACACTTGGTATTAATGTAAATAATTCATTGATTATCCTGATGGATTCATAAGTCTTTAAACATGTACTGTTAGGGCATCAAAGGCCTACTTAAAATGTACCTTGAGTTTATCATTAGCTACCATTTGTAATATTGGTATTGTAATGTTTGAACATGGCCAGGCTTACTTATTCTAGACATTTTTATGCAGTTATATATTTAATGTGAATGTGTGTGCAGCCCTTTTTCCATTATTGGTGTTTGGGACACTAAAGCTCATCTATTTTAAGAACTTGTATTTGTGGGGGTGTTGCAATGGGTGAATATCATTTCTTGCAGACATAGAATACTTCAACTGTATTATGTTTGTCTAAACACTTTCCCATTTTGTCTATAAACACTTGCCCAGTTTGCAGAGGGGTAAATGCTCTTCCACTTTATGTTTAAAACTTTGTGGATATGTGACAGTGACACAACTGTGTCCACAGTGCATCCTACTTCCTGATTCTTTATATCAGGTTGTTATTTTCCAGAAGACTCAAAGCAGGTTTTTATCGGTTCTTGTAATAAGCAACCTGTATGTACAAACTGGAACATTCTGAAGCAAGAAGAAGAAGAAGAAGAAGAAGAGTTTGGATTTGATATCCCGCTTTATCACTACCTGAAGGAGTCTCAAAGCGGCTAACATTCTCCTTTTCTTTCCTCCCCCACAACAAATACTCTGTGAGGTGAGTGGGGCTCAGAGACTTCAGAGAAGTGTGACTAGCCCAAGGTCACCCAGCAGCTGCATGTGGAGGAGCGGAGACGTGAACCCAGTTCCCCAGATTACGAGTCTACCGCTCTTAACCACTACACCACACTGAAGCAAGTGTAAAGGGAAATAATAGAAAGGGGATGTCTGTGTTAAATAATATCAAAGCTGAGCATCCCATGAATCCAACATTCCAGAGTTGTTCTCCCAATACCTCATCTTCTCTCTCTTTCCTGGGATCAGCAAGGAAGGCAATTGACCATGTCATACCATTCAGATACGATTGATAAGGATATGGAATGGTCCATAAGCACCCAATGGTAGTTTATCTTCTAGAACACAATGGAAATTAATCTGACACTGGAACAGTGCAAAGTATAATTTATACCAGGAGTGGACAGCTGTTTGTTTTTTTCCTGTTGTGGCTGCATTCCCTTGGTGGAATCTATGTCAGGGGTAGATACCAAGACTTTGCTACACCTTTTTCTCTCTCCTCTCTCCTGCATTGAATTAGTCTGCAGGCCACAAATTGTTCACTTTTGAATTAAGTGGAAGCAGAAAACCTTGTTTTTCAGTGCATTCCATCACTTGGGTAAGCTGTATGAAGCTTGATCTCTTTAATTCATGCCGTGTGAACATTTCAAGCTCCTACCTGGGTTTTGGTCTATCAAGTTTATAATTTTAGGGTCATGTTTTGTATTTTATGGAGTCTCAATTTATGCCACTATTGAATCCAGCAGGGCATGGTTCTGTGTAAGTGTAGATACATATAGGATTGCACAATACCATCCCCTCAAATTTTAATAAAGTCTTTGTACTTAGTGGTACATTTTGATACAGTGAGGCTAAAAGATCATATGGCAAACAACAGTAACATATTTTGAAATCTGCTAATACCTGGTCTAGCTCTGACATATTCAGGAAAGCCACCAGTGATGGAAGAATGCTCACTTTATCTGGATGAAATATTTGGAAGAACAGTGTCTGGTGCTCATAACATTTGATCAAATTAAATTGCTAGTAGAATCTGCCTCATTAATGACTCAGCATCCTACACGCATCACAAATAAAGCCAATTATCTGCAAGCAGATTTTCAGAATGTAGAGCTCATCAGCATTCTTCAAACGATAATCAATCACTCAAAAATTTCATTTGATGACTGGGTACTACAAGTCAGGCATACCAAGCAGATTTCTGTGCTGATGGCATGAATGCATATATAGATTTTTGGTTTGGTTTCTCCCCACCCCCTTCCAGGCTACTGCCATAATCTATCAAGCATATCATCATTTTGTCTGCCAGTCAGAATGTTGTGATGGCTGTTTAGAAAGGTACTGCACACAGCGTGTCAGAAAACTGCTCACTATGAGTACCTACCCTACTAGGCCATTTTTAAAAATTGATTCTGTGGCTTGCCATGTGTCAGTGATAGAGACATCAAAGACAGTCCACGGAGAAGTACAAAGGAGCTGGATTTTACAAAGAGAGCCAAAATCATAAAATTTTACTTAGGTATTGTATTTCTTATTCAGCTTTATTTATTTATTTATTTTTGTAAAAGGGCGGGGGGTCTCCAAAAGTGGCCTAGTGGTACCTCGAGTTACAAACACCTTAGGTTACAAACTCTGCTAATCTGGAAGAGTTACCTCGAATTGAGAACTTTGCCCCAGGATGAGAACAGAAATCATGTGCCGGCGGTGCAGCGGCAGCAAGAGACCTCATTAGCGAAAGCACGCCTCTAGTTAAGAACAGCTTCAGGTTAAGAACGGACCTCTTGAACGAATTAAGTTCATAACTAGAGGTACCACTGTAAATTCAAAAACAATTCAAAAACAATGATACTGAGAGGCTCATACATAGTTTGCAAATCTGAGAACTTACAGTGTGAGAGCCAGTGTGGTGTAGTGGTTAAGAGCAGTAGACTCGTAATCTGGGGAACCGGGTTCGTGGCTCCACTCCTTCCACATGCAGCTGCTGGGTGACCTTGGGCCAGTCACACTTCTTTGAAGTCTCTCAGCCCCACTCACCTCACAGAGTGTTTGTTGTGGGGGAGGAAGGGAAAGGAGAATGTTAGCCGCTTTGAGACTCCTTAAAGGGAGTGAAAGGCGGGATATCAAATCCAAACTCCTCCTCCTCCTCCTTCTACCACATGAGTAGTGGAAAGCCCTGGAATGTTTTATTTGGGTTGGAATCCCAGCAGCTTTACATCTGAAGCCCATAAATTCCTTTAAGAGCTCAGTCCTCTGGTCCATCAGCTGTGCCAGCCCGGAGTTGGCATACCAGTAAGGCCAACATGGCTGCAGTGGTGAATCTGCCTTTCTGTACCTCCCTTGTGAGGCTTGCTCTGCCCAACCCAGAAAGGAGCAGGGAGAAACGGTAGTCAAATGAGGTCAGCTTCACCATGCCAGAACAAAGAAATGAAGGTCAACAGACATTTTGTCTTACTAGGGGTAAGCTGATTTCCTCCAAACTGATAATCTTTCTGTGATAGACACAGCTTGGATTCCCGTTGGTCCCCTAGCCATAGTCTGCAGCTGGGCTGGCTTCCTCTTAGTGTGGCGCTCTTCCTGAAAGGCAGGGATGAAACTTCACAGCTGCTTTTGTACGTCTGGCAGAGGCCAGAGTGTCTTTCCCTTTACTTTGTCCTCTCTCAGAGCAGCTTAACGTTGGAGCATTTTTATTTATTTAATCTTAGGAAGAGGGAACAAATCTCACTGCAAGCAGCTCATTCTCTGGCCAATTTGGGCTTCTAACCTATACACACCTACCTGGGAATAAGCTCCCGTGAACTCAAAGGGTACTTTGAGTAGACTTGAACAGGATTGTGCTGTTAAGAATCTCTTGGATGGGATGAAAGCAAGTGGTTTGGGTGCTCAGTTTGTCTTCTCAGTAAAGTACATTAAGCAACCACATTAGAGCTATTAAGCACTTAGGTGACTGATGCAGAAGTCCCATTAGTACATAAAGCACATATATGTTTTGACATCAGCTAAGAAGTAGCACTTAGCCTACTGCATATCTTAGTCAGTCAATCTATTAGGAGGAAGTCAGTGTGAGAAGGCAGCAGGGACCACTGGCACTACTCCAGTGCCAAACATTCCCTCAAGAAAATGGGATTGCAGCATCCTCAGAGCACTGGCTCTCAGTTGTTGTAAGCCTTAATATTGCATTGACCAACATTCATTAACTACTCATTTCAAAGAGGGTTATATCCAACAAAGTCATTGCTCTCACAGAACAACTTCTCCTTTTGCAATGGAACTTCTCTCTCTCTCTCTCTCTCTCTCTCTCTCTCTCTCTCTCTCTCCCCCTCCATACTTTACATATACTTTGCATATACTTGGGTGGGGGGAGTAATGTGAGAGGAGGGGAAATTCCACTGGATAAGCAAAAATCAGCTGCCTACTGGCACACAGGAGTCTTCCCCCTTTCCGTCTGTGAAAGGTATTGAGTTTTTCATGGGAAGCCAATTGCAGTGCAAATTAAGAAGTTTCACAAATGTCTTGCTTCACTCCTGAAGACCATATCTCATCCCCACAACTATTTGCAATATTTTCCTTTTATTAAGTACATATCACCGACCCAAGAGCAATATATGTGCTTGCCCAAGAAGTGGAGAGAAGGTCAGACTTTGGCACCATACATGCTTTGATTTATCAGAGTAATCTTAAGCCACATTATATATATTTAAAATAAGTGTGTGTGTGTGTGTGTATGTGAGAGAGAGAGAGAGAGCGAGCATTGCTATCTTTAAAAAAATGCTTTTGCAATCGTACTGGATGTGCTGAATATTATCTGTATTCTTGAGCTTAGGAAGGAATAGTAATAATGTGTATAATAATCTAAAGGGGGCGAAATGAGTTCTTTTTCAAAACTTCATTATAATGACAAATTTGAAATGCAATGCATTTTCTATTAGTATGGTATGGTAGTGGTTGCCGTGGTATTCTGAAATTTCCTGAAGTATACAATAAAATTAATACAATGCAATCTATTGTTTCTTGCCTTAATGCAAAACTGTTCTTTCCTTTTTCTGGTTTACATCCTCCTAGAGAAGGCACAATTCCAGCAAATACTGAAGCATATTCTCCTTCAACTCCCACAAATGCAGGAATTCAAGTTCCCCTTTGTGCTGTGGTTGTATGTTCTGTATTAAGAGATGGGGAGCATATGGTGCCAGCAAGACGGAGTTATCATTGGTCTGGAATTTACAACAAAACTCATTAATATCTGGAGAAAATGCATGCAACATCTTTGTCTTCCTTGTTTCTTTATTTGATCCATCTTCTAGCCTTTAATTTGAATGCTTGCTCTTTCAACACGAGTGAAAAGATCCAACAAAACATGTTATCTCTATCATTATTCAAAAGGAAGGTGAATGAATGAGATGCATATATTGGAAGCTCTACTTTGTTCATATAACTTCCCTGTAAGGCTCCGTCTTACTATTTCCCAGCTATTACTCTATGCAGGTAACTAACTTACATGGGATTGACTGTGAGCAAGCCAACACTTACTGCAGAAATAATTTGCTGTCCTAAAGGTGGCACCATGCACAACTTTCCCCAGAGTTAGCTAACCAAGTTTGAATCTGGCACAGGAGCTGAGCAGAAACTGTAGTAAAGGGAGGGTAAAAAGACCTGCCCTGGATAGATGTCAGCTTTATCCTTCATAAAAGAGGGCAAGCAAGCAAAAGATTCTATGTGAATATCTTAATGCACATCTTATACTGAAGATCTTACATTTAGAAGGCATTCTCTTAAGATACCATGTTCCCATACCATTTAGGGCTTCATGTATCTATAGCCAAAGACAAAGCATAGAACCAAATCTTTACTGACAGCTGTCATTCCCCAGTGGGGAGGAAAAGCTTGCAAGAAAGTGATTCTAGACCCCAAATTATGTTGGGGCAAAACTCTGCAGTAAATCCATGAAAGCCACTGATGACTTAGTGGAAATACCAATATGACTAAAATTCAAAACACACTTGTCTCAGTAGGATTACTTTGTAACAAAGCGGTTTGAGACATCTGCATAAAACATCCACCGAATTAATGTAAGCATGCAATTGTTCTCAATAAGAAATGCATAAAATTGCCTTTAATAAGTGCATGATCAACATGAGCTGTGAATAATTTGAAAATAATTAGGGTTATTTTATCGGTGCAGGTTATGGATAGAATACACAATGGTTCTGCCTGTGATCGGCCATACTAAATCAATATTTTTGCTATTTGTCAGGCCACATTAGACTCTGGTTTCTGACCACCACCGCCCAATTTCTCTATAGCCAAGCTATGCTCAACCTTTAGCTGTCTCACTATCATCATCCTGTGTTATATTAGCATAAACAGCAATCAGTAGTTCTGACTGAGAAGGGGTTGACTTAATCCAAATGACCCTGACTAGGACAGAAAGGGCAAGTCATTAACACCACACATATTCTTCTCAAAGCTTTTGCTGTCTCAGGGCTGGTAATATGTGATTGTCAATATTTTCTGACCTTATACAAGTGTGATTTGTTTCAAGTTTGCTGACTTTGGAGGACTAAAAGAAAAGGGGGAAAGTGTTGCCTTAACACTTGCCTGATTAATCAGTGGACTAACATTGGCCATGTTAAAGGCTTTTCATCTGGGTCTTTATGCCAGTTTGAAAGCTCAAATATCTTTGATATTATTGTGTGTGTGTGTGTGTGTGTGTGTGAGAGAGAGAGAGAGAGAGAGAGAGAGGGAGAGAGGGAGAGAGAGAGGGAGAGAGTTTTTTAAAAAAACACTTTGGTTTGTTTGCTTGCCTGTCCTCATAATTATTTATTCACTTGAGTGTTTAATTTGTTCAGTATTGCTGGCATTTACCTTTTTGCCAGCAGGTTTAATTAACAACAAATACTCAAGGAGTCACTTATATACCAAGAACCCTTTTATTCCGCAAGGAAGTAGTCATGTTTGGCAGTCTTCTAGCTGTGAAGGTTTTTCTAAAGCACTGAAGATGTCAGTTGTATCTAAGATCTGAACTATCCAGGAAAGACATCTTGGTCATTGTGGATAGGTCAATGAAAATGATGTGAAGGCAAATTCTGTGCTGGAAACTATTAGGAAGGTGGGGAGTTCTTTATAGAGGTTTAGAACATGATAAATGACATTGAGAAAGTGGAAAAAGAAGGGTTTCTCTCTCACAATACTTGAACTCATAAAAAAACCCTGATTAGCAAGAGATTCATAACAGGCAGGTAGCAACTACATGGTTTCTCTCAAAGAAACCTGGGAATTGTAGTTTGTTAAGAGTGAGGGGGGGAAGCGGGTGGCACTGTGGGTTAAACCACAGAGCCTAGGACTTGCCGATCAGAAGGTCTGGGGTTCAAATCCCTGCGATGGGGTGAGCTCCCGTTGCTCAGTCCTTGCTCCTGCCAACCTAGTAGTTTGAAAGCACGTCAAAGTACAAGTAGATAAATAGGTACCGCTCCGGCGGGAAGGTAAACGGCGTTTCTGTGCGCTGCTCTGGTTCACCAGAAGCAGCTTAGTCATGCTGGCCACATGACCCGGAAGCTGTACGCCGGCTCCCTCGGCCAGTAAAGCAAGATGAGCACTGCAACCCCAAAGTCGGTCACGACTGGACTTAATGGTCAGGGGTCCCTTTACCTTTACCTTTAAGATTGAGGGTAAACTGAAGTTCCCAGGATTCTTTGGTGTAAGCTGTGACTGTTAGCACACTATAAATGTGCTTTAAGCATATCATGTGCATGTGACCACGGTGTAAAATGAATTCATGGATTTCATTGTCACGAGATGTGTTGATCGTCATTAGCTTAGACTTTAAAATGAATTCAATGGATTCATGGAGAATCCATCTGTCTGTTGCTATTAGTCATAATTTCTGTATGGAACTGTGGCCTTTCCTGTTGCCAGAAGGTTCATTAATGGGTCTGATTGCAAGCTGCTAGGAGGGAACTTCATGTTGATCCTGTTGTTACCAAGTGGCTCCATTCAGATGGAACTCTCTACATACCCCAGGACTCTGTGTGTGTTTGTGTGAGCAATAAGAGCCTCCTGGCAGTAGATCAAGGCATGCCCTTATGCTTTAAATAAGTGCTGTTTGCAGCACAACCCAGCCACACTAACAGTAGGTTGTGATTGCTTAACTGATTCTCTGGAACCCTGTGCCATCTCTATTGCAAGCAACACCTTTAACTTGGTCATTAATCACCTCTTGGGAATGAATAGCCAGACAGCCCACATATCATGCCTCGATTAAACTCAGCATCCTTTTTTGCATTTTTACAGAGGCCAGAGCTCATCTCCCTTTCGGCAGTATTTGAGGGATGGAGACACCCCAACAGCTTTGCATTAGCATTGTGGCATGACAATTAATTGGGTACCTTGCTATTCACTTATGTGCCTAACTGAATAATACAGTTTAGAATGAGGATCTCACCTGAAGATAGGCAGAGATTTGTCTCATTCTTCTCATAAGGTACTATTTCAGCCAAGTTTCTGGACAGTGCTAAAAGCACTGCTGTGATTAATACAACATACATATTTATTATTAATATTTCTGATAAATTAAGGGTGGGACACCTGTTTTTTGTTTGTAGTATGCTGCGTTACAATTTTTTTTGTGATTTTTCCTCTTAGAAGTGGAGGACTCTATGAGTTGGGCATGTGCAAAGATTTTCAAGAAAGCAGCATTAAGACATCTGCTTTGCCAAAATATATTAGATGATCTAGTCTAGTTTGTCACAGTGAGCTTTGATGTGAGTTTTCAGAGAAGTGAACATCAGACGACTCCCATATTGTTGAGGTAAAAATGCTGAAAAAGAACCAGAGGCAATATACGGATTCTTTAACACAAAAAGGCCCATATTATTTAAACACCAGCTGTAATAATTGGAGACCCAACATATTGTGTTACCCTCATTAGATGGAATCAGAATAAACAACTGATTATAGCAAAACCAAGTTTAAACATATTCCCCAAACCTTCTATTAAGGAGTAGACTATAGATTAAAGACCTGAATATTTGTTTCATATTTCAATCACTTTGGTTAAAAATAGTCAACCAACTGCTGTGCTATACTCAAATTCAGTAGCAGCATATGCTAGGCCATCTGTTAGCTCAAAGCATTGTGTTGTACACAACACAATACTCATTCTGCAGATTGTGTAGCCATAACATTGGCATAGCTATAAGGCATGATGATCCCCTTTCCAAAGGACATTCTCTGTTATTGTAGTGGGGACTGTAGAGAGACTCAGCAGGCTACAAACTGCTTTATTTTAAAGAGAGAGATGTTCGCATAAATGGCTTAACTCAGCCTGGCCAGAATCAACTGCATTTGGCTCCATCCCTTCTAGAAGTCTATTCATCAGCAGCTGTCCTACTTGGATGCTTTAGCTGAGATTCCTGCATTGCAGGCGATTGGATGAGAATTTCCTTGGGGTTCCTTCCAACTCTACAATTCTATGATCATATGTGTGCACCTGAGAAGTAGATGAAGCCCTTCCATCAGGCTGGTGAGGACCAAGTACTATTTGGCTCCTCCTTCACCAGAACTGTCATAGGCTACAGTCTTGGTACCTGAATTTGCTTATTTTCCTTTCACTTTCCAACCATCCTGGAATAAATAGTAGATGAGAAAACTATTCCAGCAGTAACAATGTACATGATTAGCATTGAAGTAAACATGGGACATGGGAAAACAATATTGCTTTTTAAAAATGCAACTAATGTTTAATAGAACATGTTCATTTTCATGGAGCATCCAAAAATTCAGTGAACATAGGCTGGGATCAGATCTCATGGTTATCCGGTTCAATACCCTAAACTGTATATAGGAACCAAACCTAAAATATCACTGAGTTTCTGGAGATGCTATCACATCCCAGACTACAAATAACCCATTCACCACTAGGTTTTGACAAACGCCAAAAAAATAAAACAGGGCTTTAAAGGGAATGATGTCTGGTGATAGCAGATGCTCCAGCTACACAGGTTTTTGCACAGAGGTCCTTGTTCTACCTTCCAGCCATGCCTACCCCAGTCTTACCTGGATTCAATTACATTGGCCTACAAGAATTCCAAGTATTGAATCAAGGCCAGATGTTGAGGAGAAAGTTGGTTGGTCAAAATCATTGTAGAATCTTCATTCCAACTGTCCTTTTTTCAAGCAGATCTATGTACACTGAATAGAAAGAAGAAGAAGAAGAAGAAGAAGAAGAAGAAGAAGAAGAAGAAGAAGAAGAAGAAGGAGGAGGGGAGTTTGGATTTGATATCCCACTTTATCACTAACCGAAGGAGTCTCCAAGCGGCTAACATTCTCCTTTCCCTTCCTCCCCCACAACAAACACTCTGTGTGGTGAGTGAGGCTGAGAGACTTCAGAGAAGTGTGACTAGCCCAAGGTCACCCAGCAGCTGCATGTGGAGGAGCAGAGACGCGAACCCGGTTCACCAGATTACGAGTCCACTGCTCTTAACCACTATACCACACTGGCTGCCCTACACAGGAAACTGCCCTATAAAGAGTCCATAGGCCCATTTAGCTCAGTAATGCCTCTTCTGACTTGCAGTAGTCTTCTGGATATCAGACAGGGAATCTTTCCCAGGCCTACCAGGAGATGCTCGACCATTCAGCTACATCCCTTCCTTCATCCATCAGCAATATTCATAGGAATCAGCGGTGCCATCCCACCCTCAGGATTGTGGCTGCCCACCGCCACAACATGGAAGTTGCGGCAGCCAGCAGCTCTTCTTCCTCTCCCTCTCCACAGCCAGCAAGGCACCCTTTTCTGCAGGGAGGGGCTCAGACTCTGCCTCTGCGTCCAAACCCTCACCCCGGCAAAGGGTGCCTCACTCGCTGGCTGCGGAGGGTGAAACTGAACTGCTTCTCTCTTGAAGGCAGCACTGCTGTCGCCTGCTGGCTTTTGTAATTGATTTTGTGGGTGCCTGGCCCCCACAATTATATTATTGTGGGTGCCCAAGCACCCACGCCCCCCCTGGAGTTGGCTGCTATGATAGGAATTAATAGTTTGGAGTAACTGGGAAATTTGCCAGAGAAGCTGTGTCACCATTTTGGTCTTGACATAAAGGTGCTACAGACTTTAAGGCCTCAGGTGTCTAAACCTCTCAAAGTGGACACTACTGCAAACAAAGATGCCAGCTTAATGTGGATGACTTTTACTGACCAGCTTAGACCTTTGGTTCCACTAATAGCTTGCCATCACCTTTGTATCTGAAAGGACAACTGTGAAGCCATACTGGGTAACTGTTAGATCATGGCTGACTTTCTGAAGGGTGAGGCAAGCTTGTTACAGTGGGTTTGCTGCCTTGGAGTTGAGCACAGTCAATGTACAAAAGACAACAACAAAGCTTTTTGAAAGAATATTTGCTGAAGTCAATCCAGCTTTTGTAATGATTTGCAGTCAACGTGTTGTGTTTTACAGAGCAAGGTCGCATTATCAAATAACAACAGACTTTATAAAAATGAAATTTTATTTCATTTGTTTAAGAGAAACCCCATTTACTGGGGGATAGTTTGGTTCTGAAATGCAAGAGAATTTCTGTTAGTGTTACGCTACCATTTCTGGCTGAGCATTAATTTGTGTTTGTTTGTCGAGTGTTTGCTTATAATTATTGTAGTGTCATTCTCCAAAAGTATTCAAAAGCCCAACACGAAGGTGCTAAAGCCTGATAAGGAGGTGATCTCATTCTTTCTGTTCAGCAAACATATCCACCATTTGCAAAAAGCATTATGCCTAGTAATTTCCAGACTAACCTCTCTCCTGACACACACAAGCTATACTTCACAGTCTACTGAACAGCACAGTTCGAAAATTGATTAAAAACCCTAATTATTGTAACAGGACTATAATAATGATTGATAGGACAAAGAGTGGCAATCATGAGAGAGAAACTGTTCTCAAAATGTTCTGTAGTCCAGGGGGGGAAATTCAAACATAATTTGTGGGGGAAAACCTCTTTGTTTTAAATTACACACTTTAGAATCCAAAAAGAAAAGAATAAGGGGAGGATGGTTGGTTGCCATTTTTATTTTATTTTAATGGTAGTTTGATCTGAATGGGATTATTTATCTTTTTTTGTGTAAGTGCATGAGTTCTTTTGTTGCACTTAGACAAAAGAACAATGGTGATTGCTACAATACTCACTTCAGGTTTTGGAAAATAATGTGCTGCACAGTTTGGGAAGGAGACACCTGCCAGCTAAAGGCAGGAGGAAGCCAAAATTTTAGAGGCAGGTTGTTGCTTTAATTTAGAGAGAGGCTGCCAATGAGTGAAGAGGTTTAGCCTGGATTAGCTAATTCTGAGTGCAGGTTTGGCGGGTGCAGTAGTGGCTCCCTAGGAATCTGATGCCGGATCAGTGGTTTTGCTGCCTGTTTAATAAACATCTGTTTTGCTTCCAGTGGACAAGCTTGTACATCTATACTAACAAATATTATGCACACATCATAAGTCTCCAGCATTCTGTAATCAAAACACAGCTAAACCTTGCCATGCTGCCACTGGACTTCTCATTGTTTTGGGAACTGGGGAATGTGTAGCAAAATCTACAGCTGAGAACTCTGGGGAGTGGCATGAAATGCTTTTAGAATCTTTAAAGTGAGCAATAGCTTCATATTTTTTTTCTGCTTCCTTTCTATTTATGAGACTAGATTTCCATATTTATCTTTCTCACTGAAGACAGTAATTAGCAAGTCTCTTTGTACAGGGGTGACTTTGTTGGCGGCCTGCTAACAGTATCACATCCGAGATCTCTTGATAGTAAATGACTTTGACTATAAGGGGAGGGGGGTGACTGGCTTTTCTTTTAGAATTAACCTTATCTCAATAAACTTAGGATGTTGCATGCAGTATATAGCAGTGAAGAAGCACAGTCTCCACTGATTTTAATAAAAGAAAAAAGCAGTACCATTTTCAATGTGTTTCAAATTCTCTGCTGCTAGGTAAGAAAATACCTGAAGTTAGATTCTCTTTTTCCCTTCCCCTGAACTATAATTTTTATTCTGGAATTCCAACCTCTATGGCAATATTTTTCCAGAATGGGGCAATATTTTGCTAGTATATCATATGAGTTCATTCCTACTCACAATAATGTTGCAAATTGCACAGGATAAGGGAAACTGCACTTTACATCTTTTAGGTAAAAACTGGAGATGTTTTTAAAAAGTTTACATCTTAAAAGAATTCTCTGTGTGAACAAAATAGGCATTTAAGAGCCATGCATTATGCTGCTACACTCCTTGGAGAGCAAGGATTGAAAGTGGCTTCCTGTTGCATGTTCAGTGGTACCCTATTTGTCCAATCACACAAGGGGTGGTTACATCCTGCCAAACCCTGCCACCTCTTGACACATCACTTCCTCCATCTTTTAAAGCCCTCCATGAATTGGAAGCTGGATGTATGAAGTGGAGAGGAGGATTCCTGTGTGATTGAGGACAAGTATTGGATTGTGTGGGAATATTTCACAGGAACAGGAGACTCCTGCCTTTAAATTTTGTTGATGGCTGGGAAAAATAAAAGGATGTAATAAAGGGCCGGGGAGACTGGCAACATGCCTCAGACTCTCCCTTGTGTGACTGTCATTTTGTGTGCCCAAGAATAGTGCATTGAAAAGGGGGTCTGAGGTAAAAGCCACAGGTTTGTTGCTGGGTGTCACTAAGATGGAGGAGCTGTGGTTCTGGCCACATTCCATAGCATTCTTCTCCCAGTTCATTCAAATGAAAACACAGGTGAGCTGGAGAAGGAGCAGCTGGGTGGGAGCAGATGTGAAACATGAATCAGATGCCCAGAGTGACAATATAAAAGGCAAGACGCAGGAGTGTTGGAGAAGAGGCCCCTGGAAATTCATGACTGGGATGCAAAAGATGCTAGAAGAGGGGAAAAGAAAAGACGAAACTTGACTGGCTGCAATTAGAGCCAGAGAGGAAAGAGTTTTAGTAAGGGAAAACTGAGGAACAGTGTGGGCAAGTGAAGGGAATCACTATGCTATATATGGTATATAGCATAGCAATTCCCTTCAGGTTTAGGTAGGAAATTTAGGGTTGCCATATTTCAAAAAGTAAAAAAAACCAGGACAACCCGAAAGTTGTTGAGCAGCCCTAGAGATGTATGGCAGCCCTAGAGAATTAAGAAGGGATCCTGTGTTGAAGAGGGGATTTCCAAGCCCTAGAGGTAAGGCTCCTACCAGCCAGTCTCTGAGACCAGCTGGGGTTCTGAGGATCCTAGGGACCTAAAGAGGGAGACTTTGATGCTGGGTAATGTCTCAAATGTCCTGAAGTCTGTGAGCCTCTTCACTACATTCTGTTTTTCATGTTTAAGGAGGTTTTACAAGCACAAACGTGCAAATTGTGAGGAACAATGCAGCCTCATGAAGCAGGGATTTCATCCTTTGCAAAGACACAAATAGGACATCAACATCAAACATAAAAGAAGAAAAGCTGTAAACTTTCATGTTCTTTCCCCTTTTTACGTCTTTATTGAAAGTTTAAAAGTACATACTTATATGTGTACTGAACATGGTGAGACAGAAAGAAAGAAAGAAAGAAAGAAAGGAATAAGAGAAACAGCACCCATGTAGAAGGGAAAGTAAAGGGGGGGGAACCAAAATCATTGGTTGTAAAGGGAAAGCAGGGAAGAAATGGGTGGCAGTGGACCAGCAGAGCTTATAGGAAAGTCCTATAAACTCTAGTAGAAAAAAAGATGCTCCAGACATTGTTTATTGCCGAGTAAAACCATTTTTCCTCTTAGGGAAGGCAAAAGGAGAGTGGTAGAAATAAAGTTGTGTGAGCTCCAGTTTGACTTGAGCTCTACTTAAAGGGGGATGTAAATGGTGAAATTAAGGCTGTTTTATTTGACTAGGGTGGCAAGGAGGCTCACATTTTTGACTGCTCATCCCATCTTTTTAATTGAATCCTGATTTGTATAGAACTTTACCAGCATTGTAACTATTGGGGGAGGGGGAAGAGTGATTTGGCTTCATGTTACATTACTATATTAATCATATTTAAGTCCCAGTCACTTCCATCTGCTTAGTGACATTATTAGTCTCCTTGTTAGCACGAACTGCAAGGAGCTGCCTTGCCAATCCTTTTACTAGATAACATTTTAACAGAAGATGTCAGGGTTTTAACTTGGGACCATTTGACACCATGCATGTGCCCTACCAGGGTTCAAAATGCCCTTGGTATCATTCTTCATAGTGAGCCAAGGCACAGATCTCTACCCCTTGCCAGAGTTTAGGGTTCAGAGTCCACCAGTGATTTCTTTGTATATTATAAATATAATTGCTCTGTAACATTTCAGGACTATCGGCCTGGAAATTTTCAAGGGAAAGGTTGCATGGGAAGCTCTAATTTGAATTGGTGAGCAGAGCTGGGAATACGCCTTTGCTTCCAACGCAAATAGCCCTTATCACTTTCTACAGGATCTCATTCCAAGCTGTGTCATTGGCAATTGCACTCCGTCTTTCAGCTGAGAACAGGAGGTTTTTCTTGTATCAGATTGGCATGCACCAATTCAGCCTCTTAAGTGTATTCCACTGCAGTTTTCTAAAATACTTTCTTGCCATTGATAAGCTTCCGCCAGCTATTTCAAATAACTTAATTGTAAACGTATGATTGTAGTTTCTGGGGGGTGGAGAGAGAGAGAGAGAGAGAGAGAGAGAGAGAGAGAGAGAGAGAGAATGCTGATGGCTGCCCTGTTCTGGCCACTGAGATAAATTTTAATAATGTGAAGAATAGGAGTCTAGGATCATTGGGTAGGATCTAATGTTGTTGCTCCATGTGGGAGGCGCTTTTGTTCTCAGAAGAAGAGTTCTGCTTGTGGAGAGTTGCTTCTTTGGGTCCATACTCCATCTATTAATGGAGCAACAATGTTGGATCTTGCCCATTGTCTTTCCCAAGAGTCTGTGGGGATCCACTATAAAAAAATCAGAAAGTGATAGAAAAGATGGATATGGTTATGTTTTATTATCACATTTTTGTACTGGATTAGATTGTTATAAAGTGTACATTCTTTTTTTCTTCCACTTGTAAATCGCCTTGGGTATTGTAAGATAGAAAGACGGTATACAAATTAAAAGTGATGATGATGATCACCATCTGCTTAATACCAAAATAGGCTTCCAAGCAGTTTGCAACTATAAAAACCACCTATGCAAGCATTAAAATATAAACACCCACAATTAAATACACAATGCCATTAAAACATTAAAATATGAAAATCCATTATTAAAATGTGCAATAAACAGTCCTATTAAAACACAGTAATTAAAACAGGATACTGAGAGATCAAGGGTATGCCTATGTGAGCAGGTGTGGCTTAAAAAAACAACAACCATGGGGTTGTCCATACAGTTGGGTCCTTTGTATTTCAGTGGGGAGGGCATTCCATAACACGGGTGCCACCAATGAAAAAAGCCTGACTCTGTGTCACGAGCAAATGGATATGGCATGGCATGACTAACCGGGTTTCTTTTTTAAAAATAACAATTACCTTACTGAGCAATGTAAAGACCACCATATTGGTTGGCCTTCCAGTGGCCTGAAGCCAGGCAGACCAAATATGATCCAGTATCACCAAATGCCAATATGTGCTTTACAGTTTCTAAAAGAGTAGACAAGAAAGAAAGAAAGAAAGAAAGAAAGAAAGAAAGAAAGAAAGAAAGAAACCCCCAGAGAGAAGTGTTGGCAACAGTTTAACTCCACAGTGACCGCTCCCCACATTAAATATCAGCTTGGTGGATGAAGATAATATTTTGATTGCTGTCCCAATAAATACTCACAAACAGCCTCTACTGAAATGCATGTGGAAGAAGCCAGTGCCTTTTCTAACCACTTCACATCATTCCTATGGGAGGCACCCTTCAAATTCCAACATTAAAATGCTGAAAAGAATCAAGGAGAATGAGGATGGAAGTCCCCTTTGAAACAGGCTTCCCTGATGTAAGCCGAATGAAAACAAACTGACATTTTTTGGGTGGGGTGGGGAGACAAGGGAATAGGTAATGAGAAAATGTCTTTTGAATAAAATATCTGCTGAAACCCAGTCAAGGGGAGCCAGCAGTGTGCGGTGCAATTCATCGCTAATAGAAGGGATGGGATATATCAAGGGCAGGGAATGTCATGCGAGAATGCTTTAAAGCAACAAAAATGAAATGATCCCTATCCTATCTCTCCTTCCAGATGCTCTAGGAAAGAATAGTTGTCAATTATGCTTGGGACCTAACTGCCTCGTTTTTCCCTAGTATGCCATGTAGTGTCACTGCTGTCCCGGCTGCCTTGACTAACAGCAGGCTACCTTGCATTCAAATAATCTTCATAGGTGGTTATGAATACGATTGCCACTATAGTCACTCCCATTCACATTCCATTGCAGTAAATGGATGTTGTGTAATTGTAACAGGGTCTTGCTGTTTCTTTCTAATTTGACAGGAGAGATCAATGTGCCCATTCACAGAAGCAAATTCAAGACACTAATGAAAACATGTATACTTACAGGGAAGGGATGCAGTAAGTATTATTCATTATTCAGGCAAAGGCTTCCTTTTTCAAATATGCTTGTTGCAAAAAAAAAAAAGTTCCATTAATGAAGTGAACAGCAGGCAATGTCCACTGTGAATGACTATAGAAGGAGTGCTAGGCATTTCTCTAAAAAATATTGTGTGATTTGACCTTGTTAATGACCTGGTATCCCCTTCTTAGGGACAAGAGAGAAATTCAATTCAGTTTGCATTGAAAGCTAAAACCACTTAATCTGCAGTTTCTGAAACAATATGAGAACCAAATATCAGCCAACCTTCAGAATTCACACTTCTTTGAATTTTGCGATGTAGTATCCCAACTAACCAGTATTTACAAAATGCGTATGTGTGTGTGAGAGAGAGAGAGTAAAAATGAATATATTCATCAAAATAATCTACAAAGTGCATTATATTAGGGGAAACAGCTTGCAAAAAAGTGTGTGTAAGTCAAACTGCACTAAAATACATATCAATTTTCAGGAAGTTTTATTTTTTTAAGCACATTGCTGCAGAAGTGTGGAGAACTGAATATAAGATTGGGAAAAGTGAGAAACTGAGAGGGCTGAAATTAGCAGATCCATCTCTGCTCTTCTAGTTCATAATCCTTATACTTGGTCTTTTCACTACCTGAAAACTTTGCAAACAGCTAAAAAGAGTGGAGAAGGCAAAAGCAGTGAGTCACCCGCACAGGTGGTTGCATCTTCTCTATGTTCACTGACAGTTCAGTTGTGAAGATGAATTGAAACCACTGTGAATATGACGACAGTCTTTTTTTTTTTAAGAAACATTTTTCTTCAATCTAAGATGAAGCAACAGTAAGGAGTCAAGTTCACTGATACAATAATTACTGTCTCCTGTCAGTACCATAAAGGCAAATAAAGAATGCCAAACTGAGATAGTATTTAAGACACAAAAGTCCACCTCAAAACGTCACCCTGTTTATGCACCTGATGTGCTAGGACCAGACTCCCCTTGCATTTCTGTCAACATGAGAGATAAATACTACATGTTAGTCTTGTAGAAGGGAAGTAAGAACTCTTGGGTTGAAAGCTCCTAGAAGAACATTTTGACAAAGATGACCTATTGAAATGTCAAAAAAGAAGAGAAAATGCCACCCCTGTCTGACAGCCTCCGAATCTGCAAAAGGGACTGCTACCATCTGTTTTCTATGGAATGGCAGAGGAAGATAAGGGCCAAACCACACATGTTAGCTTGTAGCTGTGGCCTTAAGTGCAGGGCTGTTGTTGTTGGCACAGTGGTACCTCGGGTTAAGAACTCAATTTGTTCGGGAGATCTGTTCTTAACCTGAAACTGTTCTTAACTTGAGGTACCACTTTAGCTAATGGGGCCTCCCACTGCTGCCGCGCCACCACTGCACGATTTCTGTTCTCATCCTGAAGCAAAGTTCTTAACCCGAGGTACTATTTCTGGGTTAGCAGAGTCTGTAACCTGAAGCGTCTGTAACCTGAAGCGTCTATAATCCGAGGTACCACTGTATTTCTAAAAAACCCCACAGATTGCCTTTGTGGAGACGCTGTTTGCTTTGGGATCATAGCATGGGGATCATGGGCTTTTGCTCCCTGCTATGTATCAGGACCACTGGGCTAGCAATTTGCATAAGGGAGAAATCTTCCTTTGAAGCAAAATGGAGGCTTTCCCCCTTATACAAATTGATTGTGCAGAGGGCTGACCTGGACCATGGTAGGAGCCAAAGGGTTAAAGCAGGCACAAGCAAACTTGCCCCTCCAGATGTTTTGGGACTACAACTCCCATCACCCCTAGCTAACAGAGCCAGTGGTCAGGGATGATGGGAGTTGTAGTCCCAAAACATCTGGAGGGCCGAGTTTGCCTATGCCTGGGTTAAAGTCTACTACTCCTTACAGTAGGGTCCTAATCAGAATCAGTCCTTCATATGTTGGCAATTTGTGTCTTAAAAATCCTCCTGTACTTAAGGCACAGATATGGTGGTTATATATTATCTAAGTTAGCACTTAGAGAACCTAATACAGATGTGAAGTGGAATCAGTTGGTTTTTATTTATTTATGTTACAGTACCAGGACAGGGATGTGGGTGGTGCTGTGGGTTAAGCCACAGAGCCTAGGACTTGCCAAACAGAAGGTCGGTGGTTTGAATCCCCGCGACGGGGTGAGCTCCCGTTGCTCGGTCCCTGCTCCTGCCAACCTAACAGTTTGAAAGCACGTCAAAGTGCGAGTAGATAAATAGGTACTGCTCCGGCGGGAAGGTAAACGGCATTTCCGTGCACTGATCTGGTTCGCCAGAAGCGGCTTAGTCATGCTGGCCACATGACCCGGAAGCTGTACACCAGCTCCCTCGACCAATAAAGCGAGATGAGCGCCGCAACTCCAGAGTCGGCCACGACTGGACCTAATGGTCAGGGGTTCCTTTACCTTTTACCAGGACAGATAGCTCCCACCCATGGGATAGACTATGGGAGCAGCTTCCGCTGAACTTAACTAGACTGATGAACATACACTAGACTGAAGAATGTACAATCTACAAAGGTTAAAGTATTTTAGGTCCATGTGGGCAGCTTTATGGCAGAATGCTCTGGTCTCTTTCAGCTGTATAGTGTAGGTTCTTAGCTCCAGAAGGAGGGGTCAGAGGGGGCAACAAATGGACTAGGACATTGGCTGCTGGAGAGAGATATCAGCTTACAGATGCAGGCCCTCTGATGTTCTGCAGAATATAAGTAAAAGAAAGGCAGGACGAAGTCTATGTTGATTGTCAACCCTGGAAAGCTGTACAAAGCTGATCCTTGAAGGCTCACATAGCTGACAAACCTGAACAGGAATGTGTGGGAATTTCTATGCTTGTGGACTCTCTCCCTAGCTCAGGCAGTGTCACCTCTCCTAGTTCTGTTGACAGGGACATTCACTCCTTGGCTGAGCTCATCATAGATGCTTGACTGGGTTACTGTCCTGCCTTGAGCTACACTACTTTAGTTTTAGCTGTGTCCTTGGCCCTTCTAGCATGGCTAAGGTTAGGAGCAATGTATCCAACGATCAGTTGCAGTGGTAATAATAGTTTGTGGGTGTGTGGATGTAAAGGAAGGTCTGAGTGTGTCAAGGTAAAAGTATATCTGCATTTTTGGAGCACTCAGTGTGCTGAGATTTCATTACCACATATGCCAATTGTCTGCCCTGTTTCCTGCCACATCTAATTCCCCACATTATTCATTTTCTTATATAAAATATCCAGTTAAAAACTTGGTGTGACTGCCATTCAAGAACAACTAAAAAACACACACCTGATTATGGATTTTTCTTATGTTTGTCTTGCTGAATGTAGAAATTCTGGGCAGACTCCTCTTCTGTTGTTTCCTTCCATCCCTCTGTCCATATAAATGCAACAGAATTGCAACAGGATTTTATATTTGTCAACAAGACAATTCATAACCTCAGAGTTAATAGAATGTCTGCGACAGGGAAGATGTAAGGCATCCTCCACTGATGCTGAAGGGACATCAAGCACATTTTCCATTTAGGAAATGTGAAGTCAGATTAAATTACATAGAGAATACCTAATTAAACTGCTCAAGTTTTTTTTAATTAATAACCTTCTGTGTCCCTTGAACAGAATTTGTCAGGAAAAGGTATTTGAGAAGACAAGTGACAGTATTTGCATGTAAACAATCTTTTGTCAATTAGTTTGTTTGACTAACTGTCAGTTTGACAGTTTGACATAAAAAATGGCAGTATTTTAAAAGCAATAGGTGAACATTTCAACTTCCCTGGATATTCTGTTATTAATCTTGAAGTAGTTATTCTAGAACAGGCATGGGGAACCTTTAGCCTTTCAGAGATACAAATTTAATAAATAATAATGATGTTGCAGTTCCCACAACCCCAGGCTGTTCGCCATGCTTGCCGAGGCTGATGGAAGTTGTAGTTCAGCAATGCCTAAGAGCCAAACACTCTCCATACCTGTTCTAGAACAACAGAATTTTAACAGAAAACTGTACTATTCATCTAAAGCAGGGCTGTCCAACAGGTTGGTCGTGTCTGACTGTTAGATCCCTGGGATGTTCTGGTAGATCCTTTTCCCTTCCCCCATCCTCCATTTTCACATGATTGCTGATACAGAAGACAGAGTTTTCACTGTGATGCAGATTGATTCCATAGCGATCTGTTGGTGTGTGACTTCCCCCTTTCCCCCTTTTCTCAATTCCGAAATCTCCCTTTCCATAATGTGACATTCTTCCCTAAAAAAAGCTGAACAACTTTGACCTGAAACACCCCTCTCCCCCCAAAAAGGGGTCGATCACTGCCAGTTTTTTTTATTCTGTGAGTAGATCGCAGTCTGTTGGGGGTTGGACGTCCCTGATCTAAAGGTTAAGTGGTACCATCCATTGTTTGAATGTTTGTTTTTAATCTCACGTCATACCTAGCTGACCAATGCCAGGATGTCTGTGTTATCACAAGCAAACTATTTTGTGAAGCGACCATAGTTAGTTGCAAATTACAATTTTGGGTCTATGGACTGCAATAAAGCTCTCTCTGTGTGAATTATAATGATATCAATAATTTCTGTATTTCCTTTCCTTCTGAAATTACTGTTTACCTTCCCAACTACTCTCTCTCTCTCTCTGTGTGTGTATGTACACACACACACACCTGTAAACTGAGATAACCTTTCATGCTTTTGATGAAGTGGATTGTAGTGTGTTAAAATGTGTTAAACTATAAGGTGCTATGAGACTCCTCCTTGTTTTGCTGGAACAAACTTATTCAGTCCATCTCATCAACATATGTAGCTAATGGCCAAATTCCATTAATAAATCTTAAAATAATCGGCTTCTACTCCAAGGGAAGGTTCAATTTAAACATTTGATTTGCAACTAAACAGCCATATTTTTGCCATATTTATGAATGTTTCTTTTTAAAGCAGTGTAAATGAGAGCACCAACCAAAGAGATTGCAGATGACCTAAATACACAGAGTTACCAGTTGTAGAAGTAGGTGAAAAAGTGTCAACAGGCAGATTTAATTAGGGCGTTATAAGGAGGTAATCAGGAGGAAAGATTAACTGTTGAATCTCAAGATTATCTAAAACTCATTTACAAAGAATCACAAAGGGTATTAAGCAAAGACAGTGATTTAATGAAAGCTAATCTAGAATTATCTAGCTTAATTGTTTGTAAAAACCTTCTGTCTAAGTTAAAAAATGTCAGTTGCTCTGTGGTTTACAGCTGTTGGAAGAAAGCAGCTATTTATACAATAGTAAAAATACAGCATTACTGATGCATATTAAAATATATATATATATATTTTTTACAAATTCAGAATCCATCTACAGTTGAGCCAACATTTGCAATATTGCAGCAGCATTATCTTAAATAAATAAAAGAACAAATAAGCAGAAATGGAAATTCTGCATAATCTTTGTCTTAATCCAGATCTTTGGAAGGCCCAAATGTGATGGTGTTAGTATTAATCTTCAGTAATCTTGTGGCAGCACAATTAATCTTCTTTCTTCATTGCTTATTAAAATAAGACTCAGGTTTAGCACTGATCCTCCTGTTTTCTTTGGTGTTCCCTCCCCTTAAATGTCAACTGGTGTTTTGAAGTCGGAACCTTGCCTGTAGAACAATATCTTAACTTGTCTTTTTAACCTTGGTGAGACACCCTGGTCCTTAAAGAGTTTCCTAACCCTTCTCTGGCCCCTGCCTCCCCTGGCTGGGTGGGAGTCAAGAAAAACCAATTAAGCTGAACATCAAAGTGTCCCACCATTATCAGCAGAATTAAATCAAAAATAACATAGCCCAGTGGAAGACTCACTGCATCTTTTGAATATAGAATAGTTGCTTGGCTGAAAGGCCCAATGTAATGAAATCAATGAGGTACTAATACAATCATTCCATCAGTGCAAGCATTTATACTTGTCAGATGGAGCAACCTCCCTTCTCTTCCCCCTGCATCTTGTTCTGGGGATTTTCCCAACCCCCCAGAGCCAATTTGGGGAGCTGAGTTGGGCATGTGGGAGAGAAGAGGGGGAAGCCCCATTGAGCTAGTGGGAGTTCTTCTGCTAGCATGCTAGGTTAGTTGAATCCAACCCTATGATCCAATCCCCGTGGATCTAACCAGAGCTTTGAATGAACTAGTTTAGTTTAACAAAGTTCACTAAATTAGATTTTAAAATTCTGAATTGTACTATGAAACTAGTCCCATACTCAATGAATCAGATGTTAATTAAGTTTATTTGAGGACAGAACTTCAAATGATTTCAAGTTTATTTTTGAGTTCATTGCCTTAAAGTGGCTTGTAGCATTGTGGATGCTGATTTTATAGATGATAGATAGAGATATAGATAGAGATTAGATAGATAGATGATAGATAGATGTTAGATAGATATAAAATTTGGATGAACATGAATTGGAAGGTGAGCTGAACATGAACCAAACTAGTTTGTTTTGTAAAGGGATGGACATGAATTAGTTCCTTTTGGGGTGTGTTGAATTAGTTTCTTCTTATTATGTTGACATATAATAACTCTGTTTGGGGTGTTTGAGCTATTGTTGTTGTTGGCTTCTGTCTGAAGACACAATGGAGTGAGCCTTTGGGGGTGAAATCAAATTGCTAGAGAATTACAATGCCTGCTGTGGTTGCAGAGACCTGTAAGTTTTAGCTGCTGCCTCCCGTGTTGTTTTTCCTGCACAAGCCTGGGCAGTATGTATAGAGATGCTGCCCAGACAACAAGACTCCCCTCTTGGCCTCACTGATGTGGTCCAAAGGAAAACAGAGCAATATGTTTGGCATCAGCTTGGCTGTAGGAATTGCTGGAAGGAGGTGTACAAGGCGCCATCTAACCGTCTTAGGGACTCCACTTGGAGCTATGCTGATTGTTTAAATGGGACTTGGTCATGTGTGGATGGAGAATACTTATTTGTCTCATTTATGAGGCCATGTGGGGAGGACCCTCCATGTTGTAGATTATTTTGGATGCAATGGACACATAACTGCAGCAGCCACATGGGGCACCTAGCTGGGAAAATACTTCTTCTGTGGTCTAACCATGTTTGAAACAGGGAATATGCTGCAGTTATGGGGAATATGCAGTTGATTTCAGTGAAACTTATTTCCAGCCTGTGCACCAATTCTGAACACCCATAGTGATGCCACACCTTTAGGACATTGCAGTCTTTTGCTTTCTGATACTGAACAGTCAACCTCTGCGCTGCCCAGTGTGTTTTGCAATGTGAGTCAACTGGTCTATTTTTGTGAGAGTATTATTGGCCAATGGATCTGTCAGTTGCTACTGACTGACTGGTTTCCTTTTTTTGGTCTGAAAAGATGATAATGCTGTTGCTACTTAAATCAATAGCCCTACAGTGGGAATTAATGATTTATTTCCACTTTGACACATTTATTTGCACAGCGTGGAAAATAACATTTATTTGTAGCTGGAAAGTCCCACTGGGGGTTCTACATGTATACTTTAGTGTGATATTTTTATTGCCATTTCTTTTACCTGAAGCCAGTGAGAAGAAAGATGGCTTAATATACTGAAATGAGAGAGATATAAAGAGAAAGGATCAAAGGGAATTTAAAAGGACACAATTTGGGGTTACCCTCAGAGCACATGGAAGCAGTGGGGAGCTGAGAAAGAAATGAGCCTGTCCTTGAGGAAAAACCAAAGAGCAAAATTAAAACTCAACCAGTATAAGCCTTAGAGTTGCCAAAGAAAATACAAAAGAAATGATAAGAAACCCTTAAGCTTACCATAGCACTTGAGAATTATTTTTCCTCAGGTTAAAGAAACTAAACAAAAATGTTGAAGAATAGAAATGTCTAGGCTTGGGACTGGAAGTGGTAATAATGGCAGTTACTCTATTATATATATAGAAGGAAATATTGTTTGCATAAGAGTATATGAAGAGCTCTACTGGATCAGGCAAAAGGCCCATCTAATCCAAAATGCCTACAGGAAGCCTACAAACAGGACCTGAATGCAACAGTATTCTCAGCAACTGGTATACAAAAGCATACTGCCTCTGGAAATGTAGGTAGAACATAGTCACCCTGGTTAGTAGCCATCAATAGCCTTAGTCTCTAAGAATTTGTCTAATCTCCTTTTAAAAGTTCCAAAGTCTGTGTGCCATGCAATCCTATGTAGTTCATTTCATAATCATGTTTTATTGAAAGTTTTCAACATAATATACAATAAAAGATAGACTAGTCTAAGAGAGAAAGAAAGGGAAGAAACCAAAAAAGAAGAGAAGAAAAAGAAAGGGGATGGGGAGAGGATAATAATACCAAGCCCTTTATCACAGTTATACTTTAACCACACACAGAAGAATGAATCCTCCCAGCTCTCATCTGGGAGCTTCCCCCTCTTCCCTTGGCCTCTCATCCTGAAGGGTCTTCTCTAACCTGCCTCTCACGCAGGGTCCTTCATCTCCTGCCCATCACCTTCCTGCATGTATCTTCATTTATCCAAAATACAAAACTTCAAAAACCAAAATGTACAAAGAAATAAAATTGACTGAGGACTAACAAGAATTAAAAGGCATAGAGAAAACAAGCCAAGGAAAGAGGTAAAGGAGGGGGGGGAGAGTCTTCCACTTCTTTGTCTGCCAATTATGTATATAACAATTATTCAAAATAATGAAATTTTGCAATCCAGGATAACGTCTAGCTGTAATACCCAGCTTTTTCTCATTTTGCTAGATGACATTTTTCAATCTTTAATCCCAGGCCTCTTGGGCTGTAGCCCCCCCCCCCCAAGTACATCCCACTGAATTTAGCCAGGCTTACGCTCAGGTCAGTGGTTGTAAAAAATGTGGTCTAAATCTGTTTGGAAGACATGGTACAATTGTTACACAAGAGGAGTTGTTGTTTCAAGTTATTGCCCTTCATCCCAAAGTATGGAACACAACAATGAAAACACACTATTAAAAGCAGTTTAAGTAAGTTGGCCCAATGTTCTAAGAATGTAGAGGAGGAATTCTGTGTGTGTGCATGCATAGGAACTGTACAAAGACTTCAGAAAGAAAGAAAAATGTGTACTGTCATCTCTCAGATCGAAAACTTTGATGCTACTAGTGTTGCTATCTTCCTCCCTTCCTCCTCTGCAATAAAATTGACATTCTGCAAACCTCTCATTTTTCCTTCAGGCCAGCTGATACGTTTACTACTAAAGTGCTGAGTAAATAACTCCAAAACTGGATTCACAAGTGAGAAAGTAGGCAGGTATTTGATAGGAATTGTTCCGCCTCTCTGTCTGCTATGATAAATGAACCATTGCTAACGGCAACCCACTGGAAACACATCATTGTCTATAAGGTTTACCAATTAGGAGCAAGGTTTTGATTTAGTGGGAAGCAAGTGATACTAAAAGGTCTGCAGAGGCAATAAAAGCTTTTTCTATGACCCGGAATGTTTGCCCAAGGTGAAAATCCAAGGCTTCTTGAATAGCGTTAAGTGTGTGTGTTTGTGTGGGGGTGGGGGTGGGGGGTAGAATCCACTCTCCTATAGTTAATAAAGGCCTTTTATGGTGTACTGTGTTGTTGATTTGTTGTTGACTGGTTCATTTATCACAATGAAGCTGCTATTGCACAGAATACCAATCAAAAGCCTGGCTGCTTTAATGCGGGCGAGGAATATTGCTTCACATTTATCACAAATGCAATTAGTGCTAATAAAACTAATAAAGATTACAAACAGAAATAATGAGCAGACTTCTTTCATTACATTAGTATCTGTCAATAATTTGCTTTTGTGAGACTAAGAAATGTGACCTGCATAATTTCACAATCCTTTTGCCATACCCTCCTGCATTGGTGTAACCTGCAAATTTTGTCCGCATGGGACCATTTCCCTTAGGTAGGCCCAGGTTGCTGATTGCAATAGTGAATGAAATAGCACCTGATGCTTCAAACCAGCTACTTCTTTCTAGATAGAACAGGCATGAGGAATCTGTAAAGTCTCCAAATGTTGCTGTTCTCCAGCTCTCACCATCCCAGACCAATGACCATGATGGATGGGGGTGATGGGAGTCGGACCTCACCACCATCTGCAGGGCCACAGGTTCCCCATCCCTAAGCCAGATTCTTTCCTTTCAGCAAAATACTTCATTCTTTCAAATAGACTCATTTATAGCCAACACTTGTGGCTTGATAATTATTTGGTTCTTCGGCTTCAGGCATGACAATTTTCCAGGTGGTGATCTCCTCTCCTTGTACTTGTTGAAGTAACCGCCTTGACTTTTATCCAGGAAGGTCCCACTTTTGCAGTGGTAAATATAGGCTTAAACATAAGTTCAAGAAATAACTTTATATGTTCAGAGGGTTTATAAATTGCCTTATAAAGTTCTCATATTAACTTCTTCCTTTGTTTATTTGGAACATAGACTGTGCATGGGATGAAGGGTTGAGGTATAAACTACAGAGATAATTAAAACTAAGGCAAGGTCCGCTATTTGCAGAGAAAATTAATGTAGTACGTGAAGAAGGCAATTCAGCAGCGTGTAACGGGGTGGAGGTGGAGCTGTTGCACATTCTGGGTACTCTTAATAAATTGCAGTTCCTTTTCAGGCATGCACGTTAGGATTAAAGAAACACATGGGAAGGGGTTGTCTGAAGCAACCCTCTATTCATAGAGTGGCTGGGGAAATCTAGCAAGATGGGTTGGGTATAAATATTAAAATTCTTATTACAGTCATACGTTGGTTGACAAATGCCTTGTGACTTGAACGTTTTGGCTTCCGAACGTCGCAAACCCGGAAGTGAGTGTTCTGGTTTGGGAATGTTCTTTGGAACCCAAACGTCAGACATGACTTCCATGGCTTCTGGTTGGCTGCAGGAGCTTTCTGCAGCCAATCGGAAGCTGCCCCTTGGTTTCCTAACATTTTGGAAGTCGAAGGGACTTCCGGAACAGATTGCGTTCAACTTCCGAGGTATGACTGTATTATTATTATTATTATTATTATTATTATTATTATTATTATTATTATCATTATTAACCCCTTGGAGGTTTTCTTAAACCTCTTTGAGGTTTTTAACAATCAAGCAGTATATAAATTTTATGAAATGAATAGAAGCTCCCCACACATTTCTGAACCCTAATTTTTCAGAGTTCTAATACATACTGGGAGCCACAAAACATACCAGAGGCTCCCCTCATCAGACAGTATCCTCCACATCCCACAAGTTGAAGGTGACAAGAATAGCAAGGCAAAACAGAGCTGGCTTGCTCATCCAACCGGGACCCTGTTAACTCTAATGTTCACACCTGTGGAGAACTAAGTAGACAAGCTTGCATGAAATGTTGGAGGTTGTACTATGCAATACATGGCACTGCTTAGAAGTTGTGAATGCCTGGATTTGAAACCAGTAGAACTGAACATAAGAAACGGATGTCAGCAAATTTCAAAGAAGCAGGGAAGATGCCCATCCCTGTGCCAAGATCCTGTGGGAAAGGACTTAATTCCATCCAGGTTGTCTTTTATTTTTCTTGCTTTGACTAAGAAACCTGCACAGATTGAAAAATAAGACCTTGGGTGGCCATATGAACCCTAAATACTTTGAGTCCCATGGGATTTTCTAAGTTGATGTTAGAGGCACTGGATGTTGATGGTATAAATGAAATAATTTCACCACATTGAGGAAGACAGGCTAAGTATATTTTCTAGTGTATTCCTATGAGGCTCTTAACAGTCTCAAGAGACTATCTTTCCATTTCTCTAGTCCCATGAATAAGCCATGTTGCCTTCAGAATCTCTTCTTGCTCCTTTTTGACAATAACCTTTCAATTGTTTGCCTCTAGAGTGACCCAGAATGGTCAATGCCACACGGAGGAAAAAAGAAAAAGAAAACTGAACTTCATGCCAGCTTGCAGCCTTCATTAATAAAGGAATGGTCCTCTTTTTATTTTGTGCTATTAAAGCTAGTGTTAATCTTTATCAACCATCCAGCTTCCTGAGGAAATCAGATTTAACTCACTCATTGCTATTTACTTTGTCTATTTCAGGGGGAGATTAATGGGTATGACATTTATCCTGATCGTTAAACTCTTTAATGAGCTTCACGTCTGAACACTCCAGCTGGAACTGGCATTCTGTAAGAGGACTCTGTTGACAGGATTTCTCCCCACCAATTCCTCTCACCATTGATATCATTTGAAGCACTGAATGAAGTTGAAACACCCAAATCTCCACCTGCTGAGAGCTTTAAGATGTTATTTTGGAGTTCATTGGTAATGCTAATGTTCTGTCTTAAATTAAAGTTGAATTGTTTTGAAGCAATCCAGGAAGCCGTTGCTGGACCACTTTCAAAGCTTATAAAGTGACTGAAGTCAGCCAGCCAGGATATTAATATTTGAAGGCAAACAGACTTTACTAACCCAACAAAGGCACAAGTTGTCACACAAACAAGGCAGTGAAACGGCAGAAACCAGCTAAAGTCAGTTTCCTTCAGGGGAGTTTGACATGTATACAGATGTGCTGACATGAAGCCACTTTGCTGACCAATGGAAAGCCTCAAGACATTCAATTTTATTGAAATTAGTAAAGCTCTGCAGTCTCATTAATTTAGGAATGGGCAAGAGTGACGTAGATAATCTGCTTCAAAACTGACTTTGAGGATGACCACATGGAGAGGCTTATCTTATAAATAAAACTATTACAACTGCAAATATTTCAAAGAAGTATGACAGACAATTGCCTATTACAGTGTTTCCCTAGCAGTGCAAGCCTCTATTCCCATTAAGTTAAGGGAAGTTACTCCTAAGAAACTGGAGTATAGGCTTGCCATATCCAGAAACTAGGAAAATACATGACCACCAAAGCTAGAGGGCTGTAGGATGCAAAGAAAAAATGACTTCTGTTTTGGTATTTGACTCTACTGCACATCATAGGAAGAACAGCATCATCCATACTTCATGGATCATGGAGGTGTGGCAAGTGAATGGATGCTGGACAAAATCACCAAAAACATATGAGATCTTGAGGCAAATTAGTGGGGTGAATGAACTAAAGAACTGATGAAGTACAGGCGTTGTTGGAGATGGGTGACCAGAAGAAAGAACATTTCTTCTCATGCTTGTCAAGTAAGGGAAACTGAAATGCAATCCTGATTTTGAGTGTCAACCCTATTTGTTTTGCATACTAAGCGGAATGAAACTGCTGCAGGATCTCAAGAACATCCAACAGCTAAATTAGTTCTGTTGTTTCAGGAAATGCTTACCTTTGTTTCCATTCCATTGGACAGCCCACCATCCTCACCTGTCAACATCACTTTCAAGTGGCAATTGGCATATTTGGGACAGCTGGCATTTGCCTTGGCAGAGAGGCATGTAAGTGTCTCAGACTTCTAAACACGTCCACAATTTAGATGTTGGTTTTCCCAAATGCAAACGTGTCCAAGAGGGAGGGAATGTGACTTAGATATATTCTGAGTAGAGATGTGTGAAGCCTCTCTTTTTATTTCCTTTTTTATATGTAAATTTTATTAATTTTCCATTTAGTAATAGGCAATCACATCATTATTCGCCTCTCTGGCTCTTTAGAGCCCATCCACTTCCTTCCCTCCCACCTCATGGCTTTCAAAATTAACCTTTATATCATTACATTTTGTGCTTTTTCCTATTCTAGTTACATTCCTCACAAAATACCTTAAAATTTAAATATAGAAAGGGAGAAAATTTCTCATTACAAGTCTTCAGACAACCCTGCTAGTGGTGTTAATTGCTTACAGTAATCTTTCAAATATCGTATAAATTTATTCCAGTCCTTTTGAAATACTTGATCATGCTGGTTCTGGATTTTTCCTGTCGGGTTCGCCAATTCCTCAAAGTCCATCATTTTCATCTGCCACTCTTCTTTTGTTGGTACTTCTTGTTGTTTCCAGTTTTGGGCTAAAAGAATTCTTGCCGCTGTTGTTGCATACATAAAATACTGGAGGTGAGAGGAAATATGGAAATGAAAGGAGAGATGTATGCCTCCCATTTTATTTCCCTATTTCCTTTCACCTCCAGTATTTTTGCATTGCATTTTCAGACCACTGATCCCACAAGAAGTGATGTCTGCAATGCTGATCCATAACACAGAAACATTACAGCATGCATATAGAATCATAGAATCATAGAATCATAGAGTTGGAAGAGACCACAAGGGCCATCGAGTCCAACCCCCTGCCAAGCAGGAAACACCATCAGAGCACTCCTGACATATGGTTGTCAAGCCTCTGCTTAAAGACCTCCAAAGAAGGAGACTCCACCACACTCCTTGGCAGCAAATTCCACTGTCGAACAGCTCTTACTGTCAGGAAGTTCTTCCTAATGTTTAGGTGGAATCTTCTTTCTTGTAGTTTGGATCCATTGCTCCGTGTCCGCTTCTCTGGAGCAGCAGAAAACAACCTTTCTCCCTCCTCTATGTGACATCCTTTTATATATTTGAACATGGCTATCATATCACCCCTTAACCTCCTCTTCTCCAGGCTAAACATGCCCAGCTCCCTTAGCTGTTCCTCATAAGGCATCGTTTCCAGGCCTTTGACCATTTTGGTTGCCCTCCTCTGGACACGTTCCAGTTTGTCAGTGTCCTTCTTGAACTGTGGTGCCCATAACTGGACACAGTACTCCACAGTCTGACCAGAGCAGAATAGTGTCGCACTATTACTTCCCTTGATCTAGATGCTATACTCCTATTGATGCAGCCCAGAATTGCATTGGCTTTTTTAGCTGCCGTGTCACACTGTTGGCTCATGTCAAGTTTGTGGTCAACCAAGACTCCTAGATCCTTTTCACATGTACTGCTCTCAAGCCAGGTGTCACCCATCTTGTATTTGTGCCTCTCATTTTTTTTGCCCAAGTGCAATACTTTACATTTCTCCCTGTTAAAATTCATCTTGTTTGTTTTGGCCCAGTTCTCTAATCTGTCAAGGTCGTTTTGAAGTGTGATCCTGTCCTCTGGGGTTTTAGCCACCCCTCCCAGTTTGGTGTCATCTGCAAATTTGATCAGGATGCCCTTGAGTCCATCATCCAAGTCGTTGATAAAGATGTTGAATAAGACCGGGCCCAAGACAGAACCCTGTGGCACCCCACTAGTCACTCTTCTCCAGGATGAAGAGGACCCATTGATGAGCATCCTTTGGGTTCGGTCAGTCAGCCAGTTACAAATCCACTGAGTGGTAGCATAGTCAAGACCGCATTTTACCAGCTTCTTTACAAGAATATCATGGGGCACCTTGTCAAATGGCTTGCTGAAATCAAGGTAGGCTACATCCACTGTGTTCCCTTCATCTACCAGGCTTGTAATTCTGTCAAAAAACGAGATCAGGTTAGTCTGACATGACTTATTTTTCAGAAATCCATGCTGAGTATTGGTGATCACAGCATTCCTTTCTAGGTGCTCACAGACTGTTTGCTTAATGATCTGCTCCAGAATCTTCCCTGGTATTGATGTCAGACTGACTGGGCGGTAATTATTTGGGTCCTCTCTTTCCCCCCTTTTGAAAATAGGGACAACATTTGCCCTCCTCCAGTCTGCTGGGACTTTGCCTGTTCTCCAGGAATTCTCAAAGATGACTACCAGTGGTTCTGAGATCACATCTGCCAGTTCTTTTAATACTCTTGGATGCAGTTCATCTGGCCCTGGAGACTTGAATACATCTAAACTAGCCAAGTATTCTTGTACTATCTCCTTAGTTATTCTGGGCTGTGTTTCCTCTGCTGAATCATTTGCTCCAAATTCTTCAGGTCGGGGATTGTTTTCTTTATCGGAGAAGACTGAGGCAAAGAAGGCATTGAGGAGTTCAGCCCTTTCTGTGTCCCCTGTTTGCATTTCACCATCTTCTCCTCTGAGTGACCCCACTGTTTCTTTGTTCTTCCTTTTGCTACGAACATACCCATAAAAGCCTTTTTTGTTGCTTTTAACCTCTCTAGCAAGCCTGAGTTCATACTGTGCTTTAGCTTTTCTGACTTTGTGTCTACACGTGTTGGCTATTTGTTTGAATTCCTCTTTGGTGGTTTCCCCCCTTTTCCATTGTTTGTACACATCCTTTTTTAATCTCAACTCAGTTAAAAGTTCTTTAGATAGCCACCCTGGCTTCTTTAGGCACCTTCCATGTTTCCATCTCATTGGTATTGCCTGAAGTTGTGCTTTTACTATCTCCCTCTTAACAAACTCCCAGCCATCATGAACTCCCTTTCCTTTTAGTAGTACTGTCCATGGGATCTCACCCAGCACTTCCCTAAGTTTTATGAAGTCGGCTTTCTTCAAGTCAAGAAATTGAGTCCTAGTATGCTTGGCTGCTCCTTTCCGCTGTATAGTAAACTTCAGAAGAGCATGATCACTCGCGCCTAATGATCCTTCCACTTCTACCCCACTAACCAGGTCATCAACATTGGTTAGGACCAGATCTAAAATGGCTGTTCCTCTTGTTGCTTCTCCCACTTTCTGGACAATGAAGTTGTCTGCAAGGCCAGTGAGAAATCTGTTTGACCTTATGCTCTTGGCTGAGTTTGACATCCAACAACTATCCGGGTAATTGAAGTCCCCCATTACTACTATCTCCCTTCCTTTTGCATGCTTGGCCAGGAAGGCATCATCTATGTCCTCTGTTTGGCTTGGGGATCTATAGTAAACTCCCACAATGAGGTCACTGTTATTCTTCTCTCCCTTAATTTTGACCCAAATGCTCTCACTTTGGCTTTGAGGTTCTAAATCTTGGATCTCTTCACAGGTATACACATCCCTGACATATAACGCCACTCCTCCTCCTTTCTTGTCTGGTCTGTTTCTCTGAAATAGATTGTATCCCTCCATTATTACATTCCCGTCATGGGACTTATCCCACCAGGTTTCAGTGATGCCTATTATGTCATATTTAGTTTGCTGTACCAAGAGCTCAAGCTCATCTTGTTTATTTCCCATGCTTTGCGCATTAGTGTACATCATGTTGTGCATTCAACAACACAGCTAAGCAGCACAGAGCAGATGTGTGCAAATGAATAATTGCATCCGTCAAACTGATAATGAATGCATGGCTCCACATCTGCCCTATTTGGACACAACAGTTGTATGCCACTCTAATCTCGGAGCGGTGTGAGATTCCAGGGGTTCCAGACGTTTATTGAGGGTCCGTGTTTCCTTATGGAAATGAGGTACAGCAGAGATTGTGATGTCTCTGCAGAGATTGTGAGGTTTATTTACTCATATATTCAACCTGAGCTTGCAATGGAGAAATTCACAGCATTAACACCCCAAAAGAAGAAGAAGAAGAGAATCGTTTGGATTTGATATCCCACCTTTCACTCCCTTTAAGGAGTATCAAAGCGGCTAACATTCTCCTTTCCCTTCCTTGCCCACAACAAACACTCTGTGAGGTGAGTGGGGCTGAGAGATTTCAAAGAAGTGTGACTGGCCCAAGGTCACCCAGCAGCTGCATGTGGAGGAGTGGGGACGTGAACCCGGTTCCCCAGATTACAAGACTACCGCTCTTAACCACTACACCATGCTGGCTCTTTTTTCAAAAGGGTCTTTTTTCTCCCATAGTCACAGCCTTGGATTCAAACAGAGATCTTGCTTTCCCAGCCTGCCACTTTTGTGTCCAGCTTCTAGCTCACCTGACTCCTAGCTCTGAACTCTGGTTTTATTCCTTCTCACTGTGAGCTGAGGGAGGGTCCATACCCATTTGTGTCTCCCACAGAGCCCCTTTCTTTGATTAGCTTTTAACACTTGCTGGATCCAGGGGTTAGAAGTCTGCCAACTAGCTTAACACCTCAAGCCTTGATTAAATTCTAACACTTGCAGGATCCAGGAACTATAGACATCTGGCACCCACAAACTCATAACAAAAAAAGAAACTGGAAGCACACAATAACTGATATGATGGTGATGCCCCTTATGCAGAGTACTCAGTTGCTAGAGCATGGGATGCTTAATCCCAGTGTTGTGTCTGAGCCCTATGTTGGGCAAAAGACTCCTCCACTGCAGGGGGTTGGACTAGATGACCCTCATGATCCCTTCCAACTCTACAAATCTGTGATTCTAAGATATTCTGATCCCCCATTCCCTTGTTTGTTGAGGCAGAATCTTCTTCCTGTTCATTCTTATCAAAGCCCTGGGCATCATTCTCATATTTATTTGATCTCACCTTAAGAGAGCATAGGTGAAAAATAAATAATAACTTGGAGCTGACTAACTGCTATGCCAGATTCTCACAGTCTTTTGGGATTCTCATTGAAAAGATAAATTTCTCGAAGCCACCTGGAAGGCCTTTTATATGGAGTTTTGCCATCTGTGGATTTCATATCTTTCTTCTGATGAAGGGGTGGGTGAAATCTACTGCATGAGCTTTCTCAGTGGCGAATAATCTCAGCTGGGTTTCCTTAAAGCAACCCAAGATGAAATATCAACTCAGATTGTTAAAATATGCTAAAACATCTGTCAAAAGCAGCTGATAATGTTCCTTCCATTTTGTTTCTATTATCTTTTCTATTAACAGGCAGTAAAACTGACAGACTGGATTTTTGTTGTTAGCCAACAAATGAATGCCTCTGACTGCAGAAAGTATTTATGAAGTATTTAGTGCTGATAAACGAGCCTTCACCATTCTCCATCATGTAATTGCATTGAGATGCAAGAGTTCTCCTTTCTTGCTTAGCTGGTTTGATCTTTTGCCATCAAAACGGAGGAAGGGAATGGTGGCTGACATGGGACAAAAACATGCAGAGAGCGCCAGACCAACCCGGGAGTGTGTGGTGAAGCCGCAGCACAGCAGGAAATGGTAGGGGTTTCAGTCGAAAGCATAATGATTTTTTATGTAATTAAAACAATCTGAATCAATAACTAAATAAAAAAAAGCAACTGGGGAAAAATGCAACTCTGGAAACAGTTAAGTATAAACTGATGGTTTGAAAAACAGGTTCTGTTTTTTGTTTTTTTTACAGCAGTAATTCTTTAATTCTTTCAACTCAGATTCTCTGATACAAAAACTATCCCAGGCCAGCCCTTATCTAAGATATAATGTGATTGTTTAATGGGGAAGGAAAAGTGGATTTTGAAGTCTGGTATTGGTAAAAAAAAGGGACGCAGGTGGCGCTGTGGGTTAAAACCACAGAGCCTAGGACTTGCTGATCAGAAGGTTGGCGGTTCGAATCCCCGCGGTGGGGTGAGCTCCCGTTGCTCAGTCCCTGCTCCTGCCAACCTAGCAGTTCGAAAGCATGTCAAAATGCAAGTAGATAAATAGGTACTGCTCCGGCAGGAAGGTCAACGGCGTTTCGGTGCACTGCTCTGGTTTGCCAGAAGCGGCTTAGTCATGCTGGCCACATGACCTGGAAGCTGTCTGTGGACAAACGCCGACTCCCTCGGCCCATAGAGCGAGATGAGCGCCGCAACCCCAGAGTCGGTCACGACTGGACCTTTACCTTTACCTATTGGTAAAAAGGTATTGGTTGCAAAAGAGAAGAGCCAGTGTGATGTTGGGGGTCAGAGCAATCTTCTCTAGCCTGGTGCCCCCCAGATGGTGTGGGACTCCAGCTCCCATCAGACTCAGCCAGCATGGCCAGTGGCCAAGGATGATGGGAGCTGTAGTTCCAACAACATCCAGAGGGCCCCAGATTGCGGGAGAAAGCATGCAGGTGCTGCTGGATGACAACTCTGATCAGCCCTAGCATGCATAGCCAAGTGATGAGCAGTTCAGCAACATCTGAAGGCCCAAAGATGCCCCTAAATCTGAATTAAAGTGTTGGACCAGGGAGGCCCAGATTCAAGTCCTCACTCAGGCACAATGCTCACTGGGTGGAGTGGACTAGTCACTCTTTTGCAGTCTAACATATAGTATTTCACTGAGCTCATATGAGAATAAAATAGGGCAGTGGTTGGTAAAGAACCAATACTGCCCAAAACGCTTGGAAGGAGAGGAAACAAATGTAATAAATTGTTGCTGTTATTTGAAAGAAATACGATAGTTCTAAGGCTGCTTTTAGTCTCAGACGTAAGCTCTTCACCTAATATTAAAGCCAGTTTTCACTTCCTCTGCCTCACTGACGTTTAGGCATATATATAACTGAATGGGTAAACAAAAATGGCGAGGTGACATGTGGTGCTCTATTTTTTAACACAAGCATCTGTGCATGCATCATGCTCATAAGAAATGTACAACTGTAGAAAAGTTTCACACACATATTTTGCTCCTACCCTTTTGGTTTCATCTACCACTTATAACTATAAATATTTTGATTTTTTAATATTTATTTTAAAAATAGGCTCACAAGACAAAGTGAAATAATATTTCCCCCTCTTTTCCCGCTCCCTGTTCAGTCGCTGCCCACACTTTGTAATCTGTCCAATTAAGGAGATCCAGAATCGCCCATCCACGTTTATGATGTCTCCAAAAGTTGCACAGAAATAGAAAAGTGAAGTATAAATGTTCATTTCAAATACCAGGTGACATTGTGGTCCCATAACCCTTCTTAAAATGAGATGTCAATTTAATGTAATTTTGAAAATTCAACTCTTTTCTTCCTGTCAAACGCAAGTCAGTTGAAGGAAGCACTGTAGCTTAGTGGCAGAGCATCTTATATGCACCCCAAAGGTCCCAAATTCAAACACCAGCATCTCTGGAGGGGACTGAGAGACCCTTATGTGAAGCCTAGGACAGCTGCTGCCAGTCACTGCAGACAATACTAAACTAGTTGGATCAGTGTTCAAATTCAGTATAAGGCAGTATTATATCTTCCTATGTAGCAGTCAAGCCTCATAGGATTTTTTTGGCTCATATCAGCCCCCACCCCAGGCTGATGTTCTGTTGTTACTTGATAATGTTGCTAGAGTTCTTTTTAAAATGGTTTTGCTTGACCTTAGCTTTTAGGGTGCTTTTCTTAATGTGGCTAAAGTTTCTTACACTCTTTTTGTTTCCTAATTGTCATTAGCTTTCTAATATTTAATAAGTGATGGCAATACTCTATTTGGAATTCATTAGCTGCCTTGAAATTTTAGGAAAGAAGAGGCAGAATGTCTTAGGAATAAATAGATGTAAGGAAGCTTTGTTAATTAGGTAGCACTATATTAAATAGTGCTGTGACCGCTGTCAGACTGTAGAAACTGCCTACGCTAATCAGAGAATCATGACACACCAAGGAATCCATCAAACCTGTGGGTGGGTAAATTAGTTTTCTTGGTGCCCACTCAGTGCTACAGATGGTGTGCTGTCCCCCCACTCCTCAATACCTGCTATGCTATAAACAGAGCCTTTCTCTAGTGATGATATATGAGAGACGTGAATTGAGTTCACCTCAAGGGATTGATTTGTAAAGGCCATGCTTTAAGGCAGCAGTGGTGAGCCTTCAGCCTGCCGGCAATTCCTACCAGTCTCTGCCCACTCCTTGACCCCATTTCCTCTACTGTTCATCAGCTTCTCCCTAATCAGTTGTGGGAGACTGAGAGCTGCTTTCTTCCTCCATGGGCAGATTGAGGCATTTCTATGCCTTTCTTTGTCCCATACTCAACGTGCAGCATGGGATCACAGCAATCTGCCCACGGAGGAACAGATTTGGAGTGAAGAAGCTGTGGCCTCCCAGATGTTGTTGGACTACCAACAGGCCCATTCAGCATCAAAGGTTTAGTACAGTGGTTTTTGTTTCTCACCGCAGTAATTTTTTAATTCTTTCAGCTCAGATTCTCTGTTGTTGTTGTTTACAAAAAGTATCCCAGATCAGACCTTATCTAAGCTCTAGTGTGATTGTTTCATGGATAAAGAAAAGTGGATTTTGATGTTTGGTATTGGTAGAAAGGTATTGATTGCAAAACAGGAGAACCAGTGTGATGTAAGGGGTCAGAGCAATCTTCCTTAGCCTGGTGCCCTGGGTGGGGTGGGCATCCAGCTCCCATCAGCCCTAGTCAGCATAGACAATAGTCAAGGATGATAGGAGGTCCCCCATGCATGATTTAAAGTTTAAGAGAAGTAAGAATCTGCATTAGGACCACCATGGTGAAATACATGCATCTCCTTGTGTTTATATCTATATTCTTTAGAATAATGGTTTTACCTTAATTATAAAAGGTAAAGGTAAAGGTACCCCTGCCCGTACGGGCCAGTCGTGTCCGACTCTAGGGTTGTGCGCTCATCTCACTTAAGAGGCCGGGAGCCAGCGCTGTCCGCAGACACTTCTGGGTCACATGGCCAGCGTGACGAAGCTGCTCTGGCGAGCCAGCACCAGCGCAGCACACGGAAACGCCATTTACCTTCCCGCTATAAAGCGGTACCTATTTATCTACTTGCACTTTGACGTGCTTTCGAACTGCTAGGTTGGCAGGAGCAGGGACAGAGCAACGGGAGCTCACCCCGCCGCGGGGATTCGAACCGCCGACCATACGATCGGCAAGTCCTAGGCACTGAGGTTTTACCCACAGCGCCACCCGCGTCCCAACCTTAATTATAGATATGTGCAAATACAATCATAAGAGCCAGGAAAGAACATTGTCCTGGACATTGCTGGGCATCTTTGGCATAACATCGAAACAACAACATAACAAAAAATAATGCAACAATGTTCTAGAAAATGTGAATTAGTTTATCCCGATTTTACGTCGGGTAGATGAGATATTCCTTTGTAGAAGAAAACAGAGCTTCCTTTGGATTGTGTGGATTGTTGTTAGGAGGGGTGTACATGTATGATAGTCACCTTTTTCGAGTGTGTTGGCTGAACTAATGGACAAAGTTCCACTATCCTCCTACTGAGTGTATATTAGGCAGGTGTTTAGACATCAAGTAACACATAGTAGTCTCCTTTCACTCAGGCTAAATTGCAGTGGCACTGAGCCAGGAGGAGTAAGGAAGAGAACTACCTGAGCCCTGGCCACCCTGCAGAGAAGCTGGAAGTCAAGCAGGATCAGAACACTGCCTCAATAGTGTGATGCATACAGTTGGTGTACAATGCTTGACCACAGAGAAAATCAAGCAGGGATGGACCCTGCCTTGCCAGAGTTGTTTGGCTCTTTCCCTCACAGAGCTATTTATCAATCACATACTACAGGTGTTGTTGGAACAACCCAAGCTACCGTCCAGGTAGCCACTTGGCAGGTTGCATTATAGGGCATTTCATCACCCTAATTGCTAAACAACTCCATGCACATTGTGATTAATTTTCCATGACTATAGGGTCCCCAACGGTTGGGTCTTGGAATATCACTGCATAGAACAAGGGAAGAGAATTTAAAACAGAGACAAAATGGTGATTGTTTTCTGAGCTATGAATTTTAGAAACATCCAGAACATGTTTTTCAATCAATCCCAATCTTACTGTTTTGAACTGCATTTTACTTTGAACGCACAGGATTAAAAAGAGGGGGAAAGTGATTTGTTTTTCAGTATAACAAAATCCATGAGCCAAGTGTTTACAGATTTATTTGAGCCTCCCAATGAGTATGAATGTGTGTTGGAGGAATAAAGTACTTCTTTAAATCAGGATTTGACTACCTTATAAAATGCATTATGCACTTTTCTTTAGATGAGGATACTTTTTTTAAAAAAGAAAAATGGTTAAGTGTTCTGTCTGAGTTCACTTTGACTTCAGAATGAGTCACATTTATCCTGTGCAATTAATGCAGATTTAATGGATTGATCAACTAAATCTAATCAATTAAGATTTATTAACCCTACTACATACATACAGCTCCATACATGTAGCCTGTTCAGAGCTGCCACTGAATGGGGGATGATAGACACAATCCTGATTCCCTGATCTCCACAGCCCCTTTCAGACATGCAACAGTAGGACTGTATAGAGTGCATGTGTGCATACAAATTTAATACTTAATAATAAATACTGGTAAATAATGCAGCTATAGATGGTCCTTTACATATGTCCTGTTCAATGGGACGTGGGGTAAGTGTTGCAAAATTGGAAATCCTACATCCAATGCACGAAAAGGGCTTATTTAGGTATTTGCCAGGTGAATAGATCTATAGCAGGCTTCCTCAGCCTCGGCCCTCCAGATGTTTTGAGACTACAATTCCCATCATCCCTGACCACTGTTCCTGCTAGCTAGGGATCATGGAAGTTGTAGACCAAAAACATCTGGAGGGCCAAGGTTGAGGAAGCCTCATCTATAGTATCCAAGCTTTGTAGCTCATGCCACAAAGGCAGACATAAAAACTCCATACCCCAACCATGAAAACATGGAGTAGCAAACCAGTGGCCCTCCAAATATTGCTGGACTTCATCTCCCATCTCCCCTGACCATTAGCCATGCTTCGTGAGATTGATGGGAGTTCAAGAACAACTGGGAGGGGCACAGATCCCCCTTTTCTGACCTGGGTGAAGACACTTGTATATTTGGTTCTACTGACATATATCCAGGGCTACAAAGGGGAAAAGAATGGGGAAAAGGAAGCACAGTGAACATAACGCTTCCATCATGTCTGCCAGCCCATGTTCAGCCTGTAGAATGGAGGACAATAAGGAATATGATTTAAGGGAGCGTTAAGAAGTAGTGATGGGTACCAACTTGGATGAGCCAACAGTGTGACGCGGTGTGACATGAGCCAACAGTGTGACGTGGCAGCTAAAAAACCCAATGCAATTCTGGGCTGCATCAATAGGAGTATAACATCTAGATCAAGGGAAGTAATAGTGCCACTGTATTCTGCTTTGGTCAGACCTCACCTGGAGTACTGTGTCCAGTTCTGGGCACCACAGTTCAAGAAGGACACTGACAAACTGGAACGTGTCCAGAGGAGGGCAACCAAAATGGTCAAAGGCCTGGAAACGATGCCTTATGAGGAACGGCTAAGGGAGCTGGGCATGTTTAGCCTGGAGAAGAGGAGGTTAAGGGGTGATATGATAGCCATGTTCAAATATATAAAAGGATGTCACAGAGGAGGGAGAAAGGTTGTTTTCTGCTGCTCCAGAGAAGCGGACACAGAGCAATGGATCCAAACTACAAGAAAGAAGATTCCACCTAAACATTAGGAAGAACTTCCTACAGTAAGAGCTGTTCGACAGTGGAATTTGCTGCCAATGAGTGTGGTGGAGTCTCCTTCTTTGGAGGTCTTTAAGCAGAGGCTTGACAACCATATGTCAGGAGTGCTCTGATGGTGTTTCCTGCTTGGCAGGGGGTTGGACTCGATGGCCCTTGTGGTCTCTTCCAACTCTATGATTCTATGATTCTATGATTGTATGGATGGCTTTAAAAGAGGGTGAGGCAAATTCATGGAAGGCAAGTCTGTGTTCTACCTCCAGGCAGCATTCCCCTGAATGCCAGCTGCTGCCAATCAAAAGTGGGAAAAATTCTGATGTTCTGTGGTCCTGCTCGTGGGTCTCCCATAGGCATCTGATTGGCGACTTTGGGGACAGGATGGTGGACTGGCCAAACCCAACAGACTCTTTTTACGTTCTTATTGGTATGCAGTGATGCTGCTGAAATAGTCTTTTCAAGGCAGGTGAGGCACTGAACTGGCAGGATTTCAGACATTAAATTTTGATTCGTAGATATTATACCCCCTGTGTTGTTGTTGTTTTTTACTGTGTTTTCTTCTTATGAGTAGTGGAATTCTAAGTAGGAAGGGTTGCTTGTGGGATAGTTCGTTCTAAATTCTAGTCACATGGACATTCAAATCTCTGGACATAGCAACACATTTACAATGTGCCATACAACTTTCAGGTTTAAGGCAGTTTAGTTTTTCATTTGAAAAAAAATCAGATGTTGGTTTGACAAGGCAAAAATTGCGAGTGTTTCTTGGCGAAGAGGGGTAGAGAACTCCTTTTCTGTAAGTACAGTTCAGTATGGGCTTTTTGGATCTGAGTATTTGTTTGCGGTTTGCTTACTGTAACATCTTAATAGCCTTAATATTGAAATCAGGGAGCATAAGGGTCTGGAATTAGCCATTTACATTCTGAGTGGTTGCTACCACAGTCGCTGGAATTAAATTATTTATGCAAAGGAAGACTGCTTTTCTCTTCTTTTTAGTGCACTGACTGGCTATTCAGTGGAAGTGGGGGGAATTGGGGATCTTTTTCCCTTTCAAAACTGAGCCTCCTTTTCAAGGTTGCATTGAAAAAAAATGTCAATAAAAACATAATGAGGATGAAGAGAAATCTGTGTATTGCACCTCCCACTGACTTCTGAAAACTATCTGTGTTGTGTAACAATGGAAGATTCTGCTAGCACGATAAGTTTCACCTTTAGTGAAGCCATTAACACTTCCTGTCGTCTTTTAGTGCTGCTTCCCTCAAGGGGCTAAACCAGACTTAGGGCGCAGTGCTTTCCTGGTAATGGAAATCTGCTTCTAAACGGAAGCAAAGTTCAGATAAAAGAAAAAAATCCCTTGTAGCGAATCCATCTGTTTACAATAGAAATAAAAGTGAAAACCACAAAAGAAGAACGAAGAAGTAGTAAATGAATGGATTCTAGTCTCATTAAGAGAAAAAAAACAGTAAGCACAAAGGCTGTATTCCATTACAAATGTCATGAGACATTGAAAAAAAACGTTCTTAACGGATAATGATGACTGTGAAAATAGGAGTTTCTCTACTATATATTTCATGTCTTCTGTTCCACCCATGAAAGAAGATAAAATGGCATTGCTGGGTATCCATTCTGATAACAACACAGAATTATTTTAATTGCACTGCTCTTTGGTTGTTTCCCTCTCAGTGCAAACAACGGTGTGTGTTTTGGATTGATGTTGGAGTGGGGGGAAAGAGTTAAAGTTCCTATCACACTGGACCACACCATGATCCCAATCCAGATTGGGCTCCCCCATAACTGCTCTTTTAAAACATCTATCACCCAGTTGTTAATTATGGAAATAAACAGTACATCTGCATTCACATTTACTGCCAAGTTTAGCAATGGATTATTAAATAATTACTGCCACTTATGAGCAGGTGCCACCATTATGTTTCTGTAATATACAGCTGTCAGAGCATATGCAGATAGACTTCACAGTGAGAATACTTTTCTCCCCTACATTTCTCTTAAAAGGTGAACTTTTTCTCATTGTTTAATAAGCGGCATATAGAGCTAAGAGAACTGCAAGCGTCTGGCTGGGAACAGGCTTTAGGGTTTACACTAGCCTTCCCAAACCTGGCGCCCTCCAGATGTTTGGACTATAATTCCCATCAGTCCCAGCCATCGGGGGGGATGTAGGGGTACACATACCCCTAAACATTTTGTGAATCTGGCCTCATTGAGGGGCAGTATTTAAATATGAGTAGGAAAATGAGAGTATCCCTAAACTTTAAAAAAATGGACTGGTCCCAGCTAGCATAGAGCTCTAGTCCAAAACATCTGGAGAGCACCAGGTTCAGGAACAAACAATGGCTTACACTACCTGGTGCAAAAATCCCAACTGAATCAATGGGTGGATATGTAAATTGGAGAGGGGCCCTAGCTCAGAACATCTGCTTTGCATGCAAAAGGTCCTAGGTACAATTCCTACCATCTCCTAGTAGGACTGGGAGAGGTTCTTTACTTAATTGCTGGAAAATTGCCAGTCAGTGTGGATAATATGGATCTAGATGGACCAATAGCTCGACTTGGGACTTAGCTACATTAGTCAAGAAACAGCGTTTTGAATGCGTTATAAACATGCAACACTAGATGGTGCCGGGGGGGTGAATTCTAAGTGATTTTCCATAGTGTTTTTTCCCCTTTTGTTTCCCCCCCGGTGTATAGATCCACCCTGGGTGTAAGTTAACTTCCTTTGGTCCTATGAAATGATCATTGCACTGTACATGCTACCATACATCAGGATTATACAGATGACCAAGCAATCCATGTAAGAGAGGTTTACCCAGGAAAACTTGATCATTGACTCATTGTGCAGATAAAATGTGGTTATGCAGAAACGAGTGGGTTTTGTGCTAAGGATTTAACTAGAATTGCCATTAATTCCCCCGCCCCCATGGTTTTTCATAGCAATGGATTATAAACCTCTCACACTGGTAAGAAATTGCCAAGACAATTAGTCTTATTGCCTTCAAGATGTGGGTGACAACTGTCCATTCATTTTGTGATTACAAAATGTGCAAGGATATATTGGTTGAGGAGGCATTCATTGCTTCTGTTTCTGCTAATCATGATGGCAACCTGAAGTATTCAGAAATGATTTCAAACTGATTATTTGTTAGTATTTTCACCAGTAAAAATGTAGCGGAGGAAATCTCTGTGTTTGGGATTACAGCTCTCTTCAGTTATGAAAATAAAGAGGATAGAAAGAAAAATAAAGATTAACCTTTGCATGGGTTAATGCCTTCATAAAGCTTTGCATTTTCATTCTAATGTTCATTCAACTCATTTGACCGCAGAATGCTCATTCAGCTATGTTTTCCTTTACCTAACCTACTGTTACATCACGGGCAGAGAAACACTTTAGTCCTGAACAACAAAGAGTGCTTTTGAACAAGTGATACAGATAAACCCTCCTGCAAGACTCAGATAAATATATTACAAATTTGCAGCTTATACAATTTGAAACACACATACATAGGTCATTGCTGCTTCTTGTTATGGAAGCCATTACATCTATCCTATTTTACTCATGCAGTAAAATGTATCTTCAGCTTTCAGATAAATAAATTTAAACTACCTGCCTTGCTCAATTTATGTTCTGTTTCAGTATTAAATGGTGTGCAGTGATACCTTTTATCATCAGCAAGGTCTTAATAATGGCCTTTGGTATTAAATACATAAGACTGAATAGCCAAGAATGCTTTATTTAATTTGGCCATATTTAAAACATCACTTTAGTGTTTGCTACTGTACTAGAAGAACTCTACAGGAACATAGGAAGTACCAAATGAAAACTTTTGCCCTACCTCAAAATTTTCTGTTGTTCCAGGTGGAAATTTGGTAGCCAAATTTTACTCGGGAATTGCTTTTCCTCTGCCGCAAGAATAACCAATGTGATACCTTCCATATAATAATAATAATGTGACAGCTAGCCTTAGAATTAGTCTTGGGCAACCAGGAAATGGCAGGTTTCCATACCCTTTCAAATTGGCCTGGTTTGAAAAGATAGAAATTATGGTAGCACAATATGTGTTTGGCTCTTTCTGAGAAGCTTGAATTTTCTTGTTCAAGTCTGAAATAGGTCCAGTGGACCTCTGAAAAGATCTGTTTTCAAGAAGGACCAGATCTCAGTAATAAGCACCTACACAACCCCTAGAGTTTGGAAAGACCCATGTCTCAAACCCTAGAGAGCCACAGCAAGTCAGTGTAGACCAGGGATGCAGATACTCTGACCGTCAGTATGGACTCCCTCAGCTGCAGCCTGCATTGCCAGTGCTCAGGGTTGGTAGGAGTTGAAGTGCAACAACAGCTGGAGGACCACAGTCTCACCAGCCCTCATGAAGATGACACTGAAGTAGATGGACCAATGATCTGATTCAGTATAGGGTGTCTTTCAACAACTGATTCCACACATAGAAACAGACATATTTCTATGCAATGAATGAAAACAAAGCAAGGGGGAAATACTGTATCATACCCAGAAGAATGGATGCTTCTACCGTAAGCTGCGTTGGGAATGCTAGGAATTACAACAAAGCTTTGAATTCTGACTGTGGCAAGAGAGAAGCTGTACAAATTGAGCAATTACTTGATAACATCAGCGGAGCCAGGAGTTGCAAAAAGCACATCACGAAAGATAAAGCTCAATCTTATCATTTTGCTATGAGGCCCCTTTGATATTTTCTGCTGCTGGAGAAGCTTTGTCTCCCCACAGCCCCCTTCTTCAAAAAGCACTTAGTATGTCAGTAAAATGTTTGGACAATGAGCTGCCAGAAAGTGGAGTGCTGCACACACTTATTTATATACCGTGCTGATTAGTATGCTTTGAACACGGTTTGCCACTGCTGGATTTTATTGCAGAGCTGTTGACAGAACATGTTGCCCTGATCAGATAGTGGGAAGAACTCTAATGGGACACACACACACACACACACACGAGAGATTATATATTTTCTCCCAAAAGGAATAACCTATTTCAAAACTGCTCTATTTAAAGGATCATGAACCACCAATTGCTTTACAATGTCTTTTATTTGACAAGAATTAGAAATTAGTGTGGCACAGAATTTTCATGAGCCAAGTTTAGATTGTCTTGGTGAATGCTGTCATTTGAAGTGGAGGGATATTCATAAAAAAACTATCCTTCAGCCTTCCATTCTTTGCACATTTATTGCACCTGTTTGAGCCCATCACTTATTCAATCTACTGCTGGTTGAACAGTGAGAGAGAATGAAAAGCCAATGGATAGTCCCTTGCATGGGATACAAGCCCTAGTGTGTATCTCATTGAAAAGAAGGAACAATATCTGCATTTAGAGGCACTTTGGGATACTTGCAGTGGCCATTGTGAAACTGATGTGAGAGCGCATCATTCAGGCTGCTTCAACAATGAGAAACTACCTGCCCTTCTTCCCCCATGATGCCACCTGTGAACAGTTTTGCATCCTTTCTTACAGTGCCTTGAACAATTTTCCTCAAAGAGGAACATGCTTTAACAGAAAAAGTTCACAAAATGTGCTCTGCATTTGGTATTAGCCCTAGCTTTCATTTATTTTGATAATTTATGTTTCCCCTCTTAATCAGAAGCTCTCAAGTCACACAACAAGGGAACACTGAAATGTTTCGTGCCATATTTTGTGCTAGCTGCAGTTTCCTAGCCCTGCATAGAGTAGAAAATTATCAAGAGTATCAAAACAGTTAAATGCCTAACTACTGCCAGGCTATCCCTGCCCAACAATGGTCTTGGCTAGAGAACCAGCCAGAGGTGGGAAAAGGCACTCTGTACCACTTCCAGAAACCAATTATAAGGTGGAATCAAGGAGCATTTCCATATTATATACCTGCCCGAGCTTATCAGGATCCAGTTTCAATTTATTAGCCCTAGCCCTAGTCCATTGCAGCAGACAGAAACAAGTCCAGAACCTACATAGCATGACCTGACCCTCTCTATTATTATTATTATTATTATTAGTTAAATTTGTATACCACCCTTCATTTGAAGATTCCAGGGCAGTTGACAACAGAAAAATACAAAATGAGAATACACAATAAAACAAAAACAAACCAGTTACTTTCCTACCACAAACACATTTAAAAAGCTATGGAATGTTAATCAGTCAAACTCCTGGTTAAAGAGAAATGTTTTTGCTTGGTGCCTAAAGATATGTAATGCTGGTGCCAGGTAAACTTCCCTGGGAAGAACATTCCACAAATGGGGAGCCACTGCAGCAAAGGCCCATTCTCGTGTGGCCACCCTTTGGCACGCTTGTGGAGGAGGCCCACAAAGAAGGGCCTCAGATGATGATCACAGGATCTGGATCAGTTCTTATGGGGAGAGGTGGTCCTTGAGGTATTGCAGTCCTGAGCCATTTGGGGTTTTATAGGTCAACACCAGGACTTTGAATGGGGCCCAGAAACTAATTCACAGTCAGTGCAGTTGGGCCAGGATTGGTGCAATATGCTCAAACTGTCTTGTCCCAGTCAGCCACCTGGCCACCAAATTATGAAAGAGCCAAGTTTTCTGCATTGTCTTCAGAGGCAGCCCTATGTATAATGCATTGCAGTAATCTAACCTAGAGGTTGCCTGTGATAACCCACTGAGGCAGAGGAGGGCTCACAGGAGTCCAGATACTCAGGTTCCCAAAGCAAGCTGTCCACACTACTAGGTTGATTAGGTCATAGTGGTTTATTTAAAGGAAAAGCAAACTGACAACAATAGGTCTGAAGGCTCCCTCCTTGCTTCCAGCACACTGTGGGACAGACACCACGGCAAGGAGATGGCTTGTCCGTGCCTGAGCACTGGAGCAAATGCTTTTTATACAGTGGAGCAGCCCACAGGTGGCCATGATCTCCACCATGCCCAAGGTTTCCTGCAGGTAAAGGTAAAGGTACCCCTGATCATTAGGTTCAGTCGCAGATGACTCTGGGGTTGCAGCGCTCATCTCGCTTTATTGGCTGAGAGAGCTGGCGTACAGCTTCCGGGTCATGTGGCCAGCATGACTAAGCTGCTTCTGGTGAACCAGAGCAGCGCACGGAAATGCCATTTACCTTCCCACCGGAGTGGTACCTATTTATCTACTTGCACTTTGACGTGCTTTCAAACTGCTAGCTTGACAGGAGTAGGGACCGAGCAACGAATGCTGACCCCGTTGGTTGCGGGGATTCAAACTGCCGACCTTCTGATCGGCAAGCCCTAGGCTCTGTGGTTCAACCCACAGCGCCACCTGCGTCCCTTTTCCTGCAGGTAGCTATTGCTCTAATTAGGTCTGGAGCCTAGTTTCCCACACCCATGGATGTGGGTAGCTCCCTTCCTTGAGCAGGTCAATGCTTTCCAAGTGTGTTGCATGAAAGCTTAGCACTACAGCTGCCACCCATTGTGAGGTTATCTTGAGTATTCAGCTGGTGCTAGCAAAGCTCCCGGAAGAACTCACCTATGATTCAATACAGTCGCCAGAGCATAGACAATCGTAGTTAGGCTGTCCCTGTACAGATAGGGGTACAGCTGGGCTGCCAGCTGAAGCTGATGGAAGGCACTCTGCACCACTGAGGCCACGTTGCAGTAATCTAACCTAGAAGTTAAATATATATAAATAGAATAAAGCATTAGAAATAGTCATCCAAATTAGCAGTCTTATTGCTTCCAGAGGAGATCCAGCTTTAACTTTCTTCTTAGATGTGACTCTCAGTAGGTCAGGCATAGGCAAACTCAGCCCTCCAGATGTTTTGGGACTACAATTCCCATCATCCCTGACCACTGGTCCTGTTAGCTAGGGATCATGGGAGTTGTAGTCCCAAAACATCTGGAGGGCCAAGTTTGCCTATGCCTTCACTAGGTGGTCAAACCTATTTAACAGGATTATTTTGAGGATAAAATGGAGGCTGGAGAACTAAGTACCAAGACAATAGAACTTCTGAGCATCTATGCATAGGATTTCACAACTGAGAGCTAATTATTTCTTTAAATGGTTCCATCATGGGGCTAGTGGTGAGGAAGAAAACACTTCCTTCTTTCCCCACAGTAACTATTAATCCTTCCATTCCCCAACCAGCACCACTAAATCCTGTAAAATCACAGGATTTAGGAGAAACTATCTTTAGCAATTTAATGTATTGAATGGCTTTCACTTCTAAAAGTAAAAGAAGACTGTGTGATAGGAATTGGGTCAGTGAACTGGGAGATTTTGAGGTGGGGAGTAAGAGTGAGACGAGGCTCATTACAGAGAGCAAACAGAACATTTGGTGTCTATACATTTTGGCTCTGCTGCCACAAAAATAGACATATTTTTCATTTTTATTTCTACAGCTTCTTCAACACTTGCTAGTTGGCACTTGAGAGATCTTAGGGAAAAAAGAAACAACACACGTCCTGCGCTCACACGGCTTCTATAAAACAATAAAATCATATAAATGCATTACACCACATTTAAAAGAAAGAAAGAAGGGAAGAGACATTAAAAGGAACAAGAGCACCTGGAGAATAAACAGGTTTTAGGCTTCATGTGAGAAGGAAAGAATGAAGATGGCTATCTAGCTTGAGGGTGTTCCCACCACCTTGTTGGTTCTTCTGTAAACCAAGGTATAATCCCCTGTTGACTTAAAGAATTCCCCCTAAATATCAGAGGCAACCTGGGATTTCTAGCCAAATTCATACTTTGTATTAATATACCAAATACGTGTCAGCTGAGAATGGCACATGCATATTTAAATGGCACTTATCTTCTTTAAACATTAATAACACCCCACAGCAACCTGAATAGCTTTAAAAGACAGATTCATGGGAGGATTAGGCTATAGGTGGCTACCAGCCCCAATGGCTGCATCCTAACTCTTGTTAGGATTCACAAGTTGGAAGAGTACAGTTGTGTCCAGATCCTGCTTGTGAGCTTTCCATAGACATCTGGTTAACAAGAGGGTGGCATTACCCAGGCCAAACCTATTGAGAGCCAGTGTGGTGTAGTGGTTAAGAGCTTTTATGGGCTAATAGCCGTAAATAAATTAAAGTTAAAGTTAAAGGTTAAGAGCGATAGACTCTTAATCTGGGGAACCGGGTTCGCGTCTCCGCTCCTCCACATGCAGCTGCTGGGTGACCTTGGGCTAGTCACACTTCTCTGAAGTCTCTCAGCCCCACTCACCTCACAGAGTGTTTGTTGTGGGGGAGGAAGGGAAAGGAGAATGTTAGCCGCTTTGAGACTCCTTCGGGTAGTGATAAAGCGGGATATCAAATCCAAACTCTTCATTAGCCTAATGCCTGTAGGATGATGATGATGATGAGCATTCATTCATTAGCATTAGCACTGAAGAATGGGCACTGGTGAGCTGCTGCTGCTGCTGAGCTTGGGTCTAGCCTGTCAACAAAACACACTGCTCCTGTTCTTACAGGGGCTGCTTCCATACAGTGGCTGATGCAGCTGAGCTACAGAGATCAAAACAAGATATATTGGAAGGGCGTGGGAGCGTGGGGAGAAAGGCTTTTGTTAGGAAATGCAATGTATATTCCATTTTGTGAAAAGGAGAACTGAGCGTGTACTTCCAGTAAGTACAGCTATTGATTATTGTTACAGGAGAAAAATGACCAGTCACGAAGGCTTTCTATTGAATGTACTCTACTGAAAACATTGACAGAGTACCTTTGACCGTTTGAAATATCTTGTGCATATGCCCCATTGTTGCTGCTTGATGCTATTTACCCGACTGGAAAGTCAAGTGTCTCTGGACTGAGACATACACAAATAAATAGAAGCCATCCAGTGGGAGAAATTGCCCGTCATCCTTCCATGTGATTATTTTTTTATTATGTTTTTACAAGACAATGAAACCGGTGCACCTAATTAACATCCATCTTGTCCGTGTTCTAATATCATTTCTAAAAAGGCCCTAAACCTTCTTCCAGATGTAGAGTAAATGAATTACCTTCTGGAAAGGGATTATAGCTAGGAATGGCCATATGCCAGTTTACCAGATGCAGACTTACAGGCAGGACGAAATAAACAAGAAACGGGTTCAGAAAACACGAGGGCAGACATACATGGCATGACAGAGATAATGGGATCTGATGGATAGCAAGGGAAGATTAATTCACCATACGATAGTAGAATTCCAGATGTTCAAAGGGAGTACATAATCAGAAGTGAGGAAAATGAGTGATCCTTTCCAAGACACCGGAACCATGAACAACTCACGGATATCGTTTTATATCCTTTACAGACTCACCTTTGAAAAAGGCTGCCAAATCATTCCAATTTATTAAGTGTCTTCAGGCTTATAAACAGGCCCTTCTTAAATACTGTGATTCCTGAGACAGCATTACACCATCATGTTATGTCTGGTTACACAGTCTTCCATGAAGAACCTATAAATTGCTTCAAAGCTTAATCCAGTGTTGAGAAACTTCCTTACGTCTCTTGAGTTCTTGTTAAATTCCCTAGTGTCGGCTAGAATTCATTTCGGCTCAGAGATACATTGGAAGTTTTGTGCAAGAGCTATGACAGCAAAAAGGAAAAAAGAGGTCAATAGGGCAAGTGAGTATCTTCTCCAGCACACCCTTAAAGAAGGCTTAAGAAACCATAATTGTGGTGGGGAAAGTTACAATTATTCAAATATAACAACATAGAGGATCTGCATACAACCGAAGAAAATAAGCTGAATCAAAATATAGTCCAAGAAGGGAAGTTCCCTAAGGTGGGAATATACTCCTTCCTCCCCCAAAATGCTGGGAGCTGTATTTTGTTAATGTTGCTGGGAATCATAGCTCTCAGTTCCCAGGATTTTTTTTTTTTGGGGGGGGGGCAAGAATGTGCTTTAAATGTATGGTATGTACACCACCATAGGCTTTTAAATTGTGTAGAAGATTAGCTTGCACTCTGAGTTGTCTCCTTGCTTCTGGAGATGTCGAGTTTGCCATCATTGTTTTTCTTGAAGCAAGAGGCAATAAGATTTGCATTTACTAAAGAAGCTACGCACCTGTGTATGTAGACCAAATTTTTAACACGATGTTTTTACAAAAGGTAAATATCTGGTAAATCTCAAATCAGACTGCTTTGTTAACATTACAGAAACCAGTTGTACCAGATTACTCATTCCTACCACACAAATAAAATTAAAATCTCCTACCTATTTCTGGTAAGCCTATCTGATAATTAACCACCAAAATCCAGGTGGGCATCTGGCTGCTGAAAAGTGACGTTTCATACATATTAGAGCATTTGGAGTATATTAAGAATGTTTTCTTTTCAAAAAATAGAAAAAAGCTTTAAAATCAGTACATTCAGCTGTGTTAATCTAATTTTTTCCCTAAAATAACAAGTCTTTGTTCTAAATCCCCTGTTTTACATATTATTTGCAATTCTGGAACCCAGACCTTGTTTCTCTTCTAGATTCATAGAGTTTTTAACTCCTATATGTTTCTGTGTTTTGAATATCATGATATGTCCACAACCCCGCCCTCATTCCTGAGTGCTTTGGTGAAGGTTAGTACCTCCTGTAAATGGCACCTTGGTCCCACAGGGCATTCCATGGGACGTGGCAGCAGTGTGTTTAGCATGGGCATCTGCAAAGGGACACCTGTTGTATCCATGATTGCCCTACAAGTGAGTAATGCATGAAAATGGTTTTGGTCACAATATTTTTGGCAACAGCTCTGTCTTTATTTGCTTTCTGCTCCAGCAATTATAATGATATACTAAAAATAATTGTTGGCTTTCCTGCTGGCTTGTTCTGAATGACAGAGCAAATAAACAAAGCAAGCAGTGAAGACAATAGTGACCTCAGAATTTCGTTGGCACATTTTAATCATATTGAAATTGCTGTAATGTATCTGTTTTTAAAAGCCCAATATGAAAGCAGGATACTCCAAGTAAAATGGGAGGTATTGACCGGCTCTTTGGTCAACACTAATATCACCAGTTCTCTAATCAGATTGCTCCTACTGATGACTCCATCAAACATTGTAATTGCCTTAACAGGGTCAAGAGGTTCCAGAATCCATTTTATAAGTGCATTATGATGATATTAGCATCCTTCTGTGTGCCCAGGTCCTCCACTTATTCAATCCACCACTCAGGAGCAGTGGATATTTACTGCTGCAGACATTTAGGAGCTATGTGAACAAGATTCACAGGCCTATTTGTGATACAACAGAAAGTAAATTGAGCACAATCACTCACAGTAGATGACATATAAATCTGTTGGCCAAAACAAATATATATATATGATGAGCCTTTTTAATGAGTATTATATAATGGACTTGGTGACTTGCACATTTAAACAACTTGTCATGTGAATACAACACATGCATAAGAGTTTATTATTTGCATCTTTGGCTGGACAACAAACTGACCAAAATAAAAAAGTCAATTTCAACCTTTGTTTGGTATTCGTGAACTTTTTAGATTGAGCTTCCACTATACCATATAAACTACACTATACTGCTCTATATTACGATAATCTATTCAACACATCTGTGTAGACTGGGTAAAACTGCATATGATTTTGATTTAGCAAGGAAAATACTGTATAGAATAATGAAAAGACTCTAGATTAGTAATAACTTGTCTTCTCATTACACAAGTCTTCTTTTATATTGTAGAGTGAGAAGGTGCATTGGCAGTAAATCAACAAATGGGTCAGGTGGAAAATCCAGTCTACTCTGAAGGCCATTAGAATTTAGCTCAGGAATTCCCTGTGGAATTGAATGGTTGCTCTAAATCAGAGATTGCAGGATAGGGATGTCAGGTGATCCCTGTCTCAGAATAAGATGATAATTACAATCCTCCCATGTACCTCTCCCCTACACATTTATACAGACTTACTGAGCACTACACTCTGCTTCTTGCCTTACCCCAATGGATAATTGTGTCAATGCTTTGCCTGAAACTAAAGAGCCAGTAGCCTATTTCGAAGTAACACAATTTGAGTTGGGAGCAAAATTCACTGATTAGCTCCATCCTGATGTTACATATACCAGCTTGCCCAATGCCTTGATGGGGAAAGTTAGTGTGCACGGTATCAGGGGTAGGGATAGTCAATGCTGCACCGCTCTCTGCTCACATGAGTGTTACCTTTAAATGGTATTGACCATGTTGTGCGATGTGACTACATTATTTTAATTTTTATCATTGAGCACCAGCTGCACAGAAGTTCTGGGCTGGCTCATTCTTCAGTGTGCTAGAACGCTTTCCTGCTGGGCATGTTGAAGGACTGCTTCAGTTGCAGTTGTTGATTGGCCAGAGCTGACATTAATGCTACATTTTAAGTATAGAAAGGCTGTAGTTGATGGGAAACCTGTCCAGTCAGTCAAATGCCAGATGTTTATATAAATCATTTGGTACTTTCTCACTGTGATCGCTGTGTGTTCAGCATCTATCATAAATTCTTGTTTTCTATTTGCATTGTACTTCTGTGCATACATTGAGGTCCATTTTGCATGAACACATTTTTTGGTATAACAGAATAGATAAACAATCCACCTCCATTGATCAATGATCTATGAAAACTGATCCATGGCAACCCTTTCACACAACCATGTCCTTGAGTTATAACTTCAGGTAATCACTTTAAATCAGGCTTCCTCAACCTCGGCCCTCCAGATGTTTTGAGACTACAATTCGCAGCATCCCTGACCACTGGTCCTGCTAGCTAGGGATCATGGGAGTTGTAGGCTAAAAACATCTGGAGGGCCTAGGTTGAGAATCCTGCTTTAAATAATGTTGATGAGAACTGGCCTTGAACTACATAAGTTCTCTAGACTAATATTACTTCATTATCCATATCAAGCCTCATCTCCCCCCTTTACAATAAATTAGTGTTAATAGATGGGAAAGATATAATCCAAAGATAATGGAATTAATATGGTTAAGCCTCAAAAGATGAGAGTTTCATGTCGGGCTATGACAGTGTCAGAGGATGTGGGACAGCTTAATAATATTTGATATCCAGAGGCTCCTAAGGAATGAGAAACTATGTTATGATCTTTGTGATGTCAGATTTCCTGTTTAATTTGCATGCTTCTGTGTCTTGTCAGTCAGTTGAATGTAAGACTGAAAACTTCAAGAATTGTTTACATGTTAAGAAGTCATTGTTAGCTAGTAGCAAGGTTTCTGAATATAGTTTAACCTAATTAAGACAATTCGAAAATGCCTACTGGGAGCTATAAGCGCCACTGTTATAATCTTACAACAACAATTATTTAGGAGGTCAAAACTTATGACACAAAGCAGGCTGCTGAAGTAAATTGGCAGAGAATTGAGGCATGGGAAGCCAACAGGAAGAACCTGGGCACCACAGCACTATCCCCTCTTGTGTTTCTCTGCAACTGGTATTAGGGGCACTCTGTATCTGACAATGGAGATAATATATATGTATAACATCATGACTAGAGGCTATTAGCTGCCTTAGCTATCCTCCTGTCAGTTTCTGGATTCAGACGTAGTTATCCTCCTGTCAGTTTCTGGATTCAGACGTAGGTCAGCAATAAATCAAAAGATCATCTGAGACCAGTGAAGTTAACTCTTTATTCAAGCAACTCTTTATTCAAACAACCACAGTTTAGGCCTAGTGGTCTCAGCAAATCTTTCTAGGAGGTCTTGCCCAGATAAAGCAGTTGTGAGGACTAAAGGCCCCCACCTTCCCAGTGCCTACCAGGGCTCCTCCTCCTCAGGGCCTTTTCCATGCAGCCTCAGGCTGCGTCTGCATTCAACCACCTTGTGTACTGGCTGTTTTCATTCTTCTGCTAATTCTAGGAGATGGGGGAGAGCTGGTCACAGCTGGAGGGGGAGAATCCCTGGCTTTTTCAGCAGCTTGTCTTTCTTTCTCTTGGCCCCACTCCTTTCTAGCTCCCGCTTCTGCCTTGGAGTCTAAACTGTTCTCTGTCTCAGCCTCTTCCTGTTCACTAAATCCTGTTACCTCTTCTGCTTCCGAGACCTTCTCCTCCCAGGCCACTCCTCCTTCTCCCTCTGGCCACTCATCCCATCCTCGTCATCCCACCCCCAATCTCCTGGCTCCAAGCCTTGTTCCCTTGGGGGTTCCCCCTGATGTCTCCTACAACTCCTCTGCATACAGCCAGTCTATGACACATGAATTTGTTATTCCCCTTTTAAAGACATCAGAGCAGGTGGCCATCACTACATCTTGTACGAAATGTCATAGTTTCATGATGTCTGGTGTGAAGTACTTTCTTTTACCTCTTCTGAATCTCAAGCAACTTAAAGTATAATCGCTAGTCCATTGACTGGATAGTTGGAACTGATGAGAAAAATTAGTGAGTGAAAACATCTTCATGGAATTGTGGATTTGGAAATTATGCTGCAAATCATATAATACAAAACCCCTACCTTAATTCACTATGACATGGATTGAAACAACCACCAGGTGCTTTAGATCTGACTGTGTTGAGCCTGTCCCACACAGCGAGGTGACCATAAATTATACGATTATGAAGACATGATACATATGCACACTTATTTTCAGGCAACACCAAATGTTACAACTGGAGGCAGATTGTGATGAATGGACAACAGCATGGCAGATGGGATTCAACATTAATAACTGCAAAGCAGCAAATTTTGGAAGAAAGATAATTTTATCTATGAATATCAGTGAAAACGCCAAGGGTTGTTTTCAGCAAAGCTGTACTCAGAGTAGACCCACTGAAATGAATGAACCAAAGTTAAGAATGTTTATTAACATCTTTTTTCTTAAATTTTATATTGATTTTACATATACAAACATACACACATCATATAATCAGAATATTAAAAAAGAATGAAATGAAAAAGAAATGAAAAAAGTCTCAAAAAACAAGCATTTTCAAATACAATTCTTCGTAGAGAGTGCAAGCCGTCTTTTTGCAACTTCTGGCTTGACTCCTTGATTCCTAACATGACTTCCCGCTACCCATGAATGTTACTTGAGCATTCCTTTTCCTAAATATCTGTATTCAGTTGGTAAGTCTGTGGAGAAACATTCCGGCTGCCAGTGGGATTTATCTATGCTAAACCAAGTGATAGTCTGGGAACCTCCATTTTTTCATATGTTTTATAAAAACATCCCATTCTCTCCTTATTCTCTCCTTTGAATGATTTCTTATTGAGTCTGTAAGTTTAGCCAATTCTCGGTATTCACTTAGTTTTAACAGCCATTCTTCCTTTGTTGGTATTTTATTACTTTTCCAGTGTTTCACTATCACAATCATGGCGGCCGTGATTGCGTATAGAAAGACTCTTCTGTTATCTTTTGGGATGTCCGTTGTGAAAATTGTTAATAAAAATAATTTGGGGTTTTTTTAAAGAATGTGTATCTAATCATTTTTTAAATTTCTTCATAAATCATGTCCCAGAATTTATATATATACATATGTAAATAATAATAAAAAAGAATGTTTATTAACATCAATGGGTCTTCTCTGAGTAGGTGTAGAAGTGACTCCAACTCATTGCTCTCTGAAGATAAAAGAAAAGAAAAGAAAAGAAAAGAAAAAAAGCCCTATTCAGATGACTAAAGTGATGGGTATACGACTGGAATTGCCCTTCTTGACTGTACCCCCACCCTTCTGGTTATTTTGCACAGAGCTGGGGATTGAAATGAAGAATCACAACCCTCCTCTCCCCCCATGTGTTGGTTATCCCCAGATTAGCCGTATGATGAATGGCGGAGAAATTTTGGGTTGCTTAGTGGAAAGTGTGCATCAAAGTGCATACAGTTGCAAAAATAACATGAAAATGCATTATATTCAGGGAAATTGCTTGTAAACATGTGGCCACTAGAAAAGATTACATGCAAAAATGCAGGTATTACGAGTAATGCACACTAAAAATGCTGAAGATTTTTTCGTGAGGATATTTTCTGCAGACTGATCCAGAAAAGTGGTGAATTTAAAGTTGAAAAAAAATGAGAAGCCAAGAGGAACCAAAAATGGACAGATTTGTCTATCCCTCGTTGCTTGCACAGATTAGTCCATCTGCCAGTGTTAATGAATTAAAAGGAGAAGTTTCAGAAATAAGGCCAGTACTGCAGTACAATATTGTTATCTGAGTCTGTGGTGTGATGGCATTTAGAATAATGTGTGTAATTCAGGCTGCTGTTCTTTAAAAAGAAATGGCAGGCTGATGGAAAAGATGCAGAACAAGGTGACTAATATAGTTAAGTGAAGTGGATCAATTTTCATATGAATAAATACTTAAATAGTTATGGCTATGTAGTCTGAGGGAGATTTTATGGAGCGTTACAAGATTATAAATAGAGAGAATAAATTAAAAATATTTTTTCAGTCTCTCAACCTTCAAGAAATTGTGATCACCCCATACCCATCAACTTCCTGTTTCCCCCCGTGAGAGCACGGCAGCCATTTTGGGTGCCCTATTCTTGTGATTTCAGGGTGAGATCTTGTCCCCCCTATGTGTTTTTTGGGGGTCTGTGGTGATGTTGCACACAGCCCCAAAACACACACTTTTTGGAGCTGTGCCCAGAAAAAAATCTTTTTTCTGTGTCCACAATCTTTCATTTTGGGGCGCTGTGTCTGAAAAAAACACCACTTTTCCCTGGTCTGCAGTTTCACACAGGTCACATGACTTGTGCAGGATTATGAACCTGGAAAATAGTGTCCTGGATTGGGGCCATGTCACATTGACCTTTTGGTATAAAAGGTCATTAGAGATTAAGGCCTTTTGTGCATTACACATCGAAAGCAGCATCACACCACTTTAAATTATCATGGCTTCCCCCAGAATCTTAGGAACTCTTGTTTGTAAAGGGTGCCAAGTGTTTTTAGGAGACATTTTATTTGTCTCACAGAGGAATTACCAGAGTTCGCTAGGAAGAGGAATTGACTGTTAAATCACTTGGGGAATAGTACTTCTGTGTGGGGGATAGGAAGCTTAACAAACGACAGTACCCAGGATTCTTTGAGAGAAGCCATGACTGCTTTGCTTTCAATGTATAGTGCTGATAGGGCCTAAGAATCCAAATTGGGAAGCACTTGAGTCCTATTTGGGTGCTTAAATGCCCCTTGCAATTGGAATCAAGTGTGGACAAAGATAGTAGTAGCTCTGTCCGCCCCACATTACCATTTTCGCTGCCCTCTACAAGCTGCTAGGAATTGTCCACAGTAGAGAGTCTGCTCTACTTGAATAGGCTTCCTGTATAATTTAGAACTGCAAAAGAGTAGGACAGGCTCCTTAATACAGATGTCACCCTTCCAGTTTATGGAGGGTGGCAGTAACAGTGACCAGAGAGTGGACTTAGCATGCCCATTCACACCCTTGCTCATCACCTGAATGATATTGAGAGTGCCTAAAGAGAGCTTTGGATACCCCCCTCTGATATACAGCAGCAATTTGGTTCCTTCTGTTCCCATTCACAGTTATGTGCTGATCTTCTGGAGTTTGCTTTAAGAAAATTCTGCACATAACGTGACTTAGATTTGAAACTATTCACAGACTTTCTCTCATCAAATGCCAAAAACGGAACTAGTATGCTGGTTTTCTAAACTGGCATGACATAATGATTCTGAAGTGTGTTACCGAAAGGTTATTAATAAGAACCATAAACGGAGTTGCTGGACAAGTCTACTCATTATTGTGTGTGTAGAAACTATTTTGAGAAGAAACTTTATAACTGCTTTGTGGAAAACAGTCATGGAAAACTAGACAAATAGGGATGGGCAGGTTCAGTAGTCATTTCCTTCCTTCTCGGAGTACTAGCCTGTGAAAACAAAACACATATAAAACGTGTGGTGTTGTTTTTAAAAAAAATGTTGAATACAGAGCTGTCATATTTAAACCGCAGAATCTTAGTGTTAGTCCAGTCTCACTCCCACCCTAAAATTGAGGTAATTCACTGCCATAGCACCTCTAATAGATGGTGGCAGAACTGGGCACAGCACACCGAAGCAAAATAGAGTGGCACCATGACTTCTAGAGACCTGGGCATTAAATGCCTGTTGTAGTAGTCTGGAATTGCATTGGCCTATTTGGATGCTGCACCACACTGCTGACTCACATTTAGTTTTGGTCTACTAAACCCCCAAGATCATTTTGACAAACCTACTGTCATCCTGTATTTGTCCATCTGATTTGTACATCTCTGCTGAAATTCATTTTGTTAGTTTTGGCCCAGCTCTCCATCCTGTCAAGATCATCTTGAACTCTGTTTCTGTCTATTATCTACTTCATCCAGTCTGGTGTCACCTGCTAATTCGATTAGCATTCTTCCACACCTTCGTCTTAGCAGCTTTTAATGATATTAAACACCAGACCTGGCACAGAACTCTGCAGCACCTCATATATGGGAGAGTTGCAGTGAAACCTAACAATACTAGTTTAGTATGTTGTTGTTGTTTAGTCATTTAGTCGTGTCCGACTCTTCACGACCCCATGGACCAGAGCACGCCAGGCACTTCTGTCTTCCACTGCCTCCTGCAGTTTGGTCAAACTCATGCCGGTAGCTTCAAGAACACTGTCCAACCATCTCATCCTCTGTCATCCCCTTCTCCTTGTGTCCTCCATCTTTCCCAACATCTTTCCCAGCATCAGGGTCTTTTCCAGGGAGTCTTCTCTTCTCATGAGGTGGACAAAGTATTGGAACCTTAGCTTCAAGATCTGTCCTTCCAGTGAGTACTCAGGGCTGATTTCCTTAAGAATGGATAGGTTTGATCTTCTTGCAGTCCATGGGACTCTCAAGAGTCTCCTCCAGCACCATAATTCAAAAGCATCAAATCTTCGGCGATCAGCCTTCTTGATGGTCCAGCTCTCACTTCCATACATCACTACTGGGAAAACCATAGCTTTAACTATATGGACCTTTGTTGGCAAGGTGATGTCTCTGCTTTTTAAGATGCTGTCTAGGTTTGTCATTGCTTTTCTCTTCATATACTAGTTAGTATATGAAGTAGTTACGGGCCACAGAGTTCTGTTGCCATGTCCCCTCTTCTCCTGAGAGGGAGGAAGTCAGGTTTGTGTCATGTTGGACACAGAGGAATGGTGTGAGGAACCAAAGGAAGAAGGTTCAGAGCCTGTGGAGTGGTGGTGGTGGGATGATGATGAGTGGTCTGAGGGAGAAGACTGGGAAGAGGAGGTGTCAGAAGCTGAAGGGATAACAAGGCTTGGTGAGCTGGGAGAGAGAAGTCCAGAATCAGAAGCTGAAGCTGGCAAGTTGGAAGAGAGAGGTCAAGAGGCAGAGAGGAGTCAGGCTAGTGAAAGGTCGTGGGTGTCTCTGCCTCCTGCTGCGACAAGCTTCCCCACCATCTCCCAGAACCAGAAGAGGCATGCCAAGGATTAAGACTTTCTGGGAGATGATCTATAATGAAATGAAAAAGGTATTTAAATATCCCTTTCTGAAGAAACCAGAGGCCTTTCTCCTGGGCATGGTCGGCCAATTGGTGCCAAAGAAGGATAGAACTTTCTTTATGTATGCCACAACAGCAGCAAGAATACTTATTGCAAAGTACTGGAAGACACAAGATCTACCCACCCTGGAAGAATGGCAGATGAAGGTGATGGACTACATGGAACTGGCGGAAATGACTGGCAGAATCCGAGACCAGGGAGAAGAGTTGGTGGAGGAAGATTGGAAGAAATTTAAAGACTATTTACAGAAACATTGCAAAATTAATGAATGTTAGAAGGATGTTGGAATGATGTTATGTGGCTTTAGCAGAAATGTTATAAAGGATTTGGGAAAAACTGACTGTTAATTGGTGAAAGGAGGGAAAGTAAAGATATATTATATTAAGATAAATTACAGGACAAAAATTTGAAAAGATGGAAAGGGTTTGCTGAAACAGATAATCAAACTAGAATACAAAAAAGGGAGGTGTGAGGAGGTTAAGGAAATAAGCTAATGAAAGATAAGTTATGGGAAGATGCGCTGTATTCTTTTTTTTTTTGCTTTTTTAATGGATTTTATTTTTTCGTGTTTTTTCTTTCTTTTTCTCATTCTTGTTTTTTCTTTATTGTGATGTGTTGTATTGTTTCTGTTAAAAGGGTGTTTTTTTGTTTTTTCTTTCTGTAACCTTTAAAACTTTAATAAATATTAATTAAAAAAAAACAGAACCAGAAGAGGCATGAAGAGGGCAGAGAAGAGACTGGCTACACACAGTCCCAGTCTCTGATTGCTTGGGAAAAGCCCAGGAGAGGAGGAGATATAGACAGCTGTTGGGGAGGTGGGGTCCTTTAGTCTTGGAAACTGATTTCATGGAGTAAGGCCCACAGAGAGTGAGCTGTGGTGCTCATTAGGCCTGACACTCAGCCAAGTCTGTGGAGATAGTGGTTTTGGTAATAAAGAGTTAACTCAAAATTTGAACTGTGTGATTTGCTGACCAGCACACTCTGTGACAGTTTGTTTCCTGTTAGCTTTCTGATATGCAGCTCCACTTCTAGGTGCTCCACCTTTCACTGAAGCTCTGGAGATGCAACAGTGCTTGCTTCCTTTCACAGGGATGTTCTGCCTCTAGATCTCCTGCCTCAAGCAAAGAATCATAGAATCATAGAACTGAATCATAAAATCATGGGGGTTGATTTAGTTATCCCACAACTTCCCCTCCAACTCTGTGATTTTAAAATAGGAAAATAATAGTTGCCACATTCAGGATTCATCTGCAAAAACACGCTGTTGTTGTTAAACCCCCACATTAAAGCCTCTGCCTGCAGATTGTCATATACTGAATGTGCAGATACATGGATTTTATGACCAACTTCATGATTAATGACTAGAATCAATGGACAGATGGTCTAAACAGTCTACTGACAGTGAAAATCAATCACTTTATACTACAAAACACAAATATTTCTTTCTCAGTTTCATTCAGCATATTGTTCTAAGCTGTCCCTTTCTTATTCTTTGGTGGGGAAAATAAATCTTTATAAGTTATTTTCCTTTATAAGTTACTTCCCCTTCTATGCCAGTTGAACTACTTTGGTTTGAAGAGGACCTGTGGAGAAAAATCCTCTGCTGTTAAGCGGGCTTCTCACCTTGGAAAAGGGGGTAGAAGGTCATCAGTGGTCAAATGGATGTATTGGAGATTTTGTCAGGAGTCCATCGCATGCTGTGGCTTTCTTCTTTGGGAACGAAGATCTGTGTGGAAATGGAAAACGCAATGACTTTAGTAATGGATATTGTTGCTTCCTGGTTCTCTCTCCTCTTAATTATTAGACACAGATCTATTTCATTAGCCAATGATTTGACATCTAAACTTAAGTCAACTGTCTATTTTATTTTGTTTTATTTTAATGTTGAGTTGCTACAATAGATTGTGTCCAGCATAGTTCTCAATCAACATCAAATATCAAAATGCAGCATTGCATAGAAGAAGAAGAAGAAGAAGAAGAAGAAGAAGAAGAAGAAGAAGAAGAAGAAGAAGAAGTTGTTATTATTTATACCCCATCCATCTGGCTTTAAAACTTCTCTAAACAATGACAGGTAAACATTAAAAACTTCTCTAAACAATGACAGGTAAACAAACACATTCATTTTTTAAATAAAAATAAATCCAAAATTTTCAATAATCAAAGCATAAAATAAATACTGCAACATCACAATGAAACAATACAATTCACAATAGCAGCACACAATTTTGTATGTGTACTAAGAATCATAGAGTTGGAGGAGATCTCAAAGGCCATCAAAGGCCAACCTGTGGATGATGCAGAAAATCTCCTATGTGGGCGTTCAGCCTCCATGTAAAAACCCAACTCCACCATCATCTGAGGCAGTCTGTTCCACTGCTGAAAAGCTCATAATGTCAGGAAGTTCTTCCTGATGTGTAACACAAACAACTTTCCTGCAATTAGAAACCATGGGCTCAGGTCCCACCCCTGGAAGCAAAAGAACAAATATGTTCCACCATCTATGTGACAGCCCTCCAGATATTTGAGGATAGCTCTCATATTGCCTCTTCATTGTTTCCACTCCAGGCTAAACATATCCAACGATGACAATTACACTTAGAACTGGAACTAGAACATTATATGCAGCACAGCAAATAACATAATAACTCCACCAGTAGCAGATGATGGAGTTGGGGGCACTTAGCTGGGAGGAGTAAGGTGGCAGGGACATTGGTGTTGTGCAGACACACTGACAGGAATGCCATATTGGCTCCACCAATACCTTTGCACAGCATGGACCTTCCTACTGCCTTGCTTTCCTTCCTATAAGCAGCAGTGATGCTGTCGGATAAGCATTGCCACCCGACCTACTGTCTGCTATTGAACTCCATGGCATTCTGGTGTCCAGCATGGCTCTCATTATCCCTCAAAAGCATGGGTAAATAAAAGCACCTTTAGCTGGTGTCAAAAGGTTACCAATGATTCAGATGAGAGGGAGTTCTACAGTTGTCATGGCAGGGTAGGAAGCACATCCAAAGAAATCCAGGATCCATTTGTTTCCTTATGAAACAAAAAGTGAGTATTTTTTTCTCCCTAGTAAGATGACAGACTAGGCACTTAGCAAACGTGGTACAGCAATATGCCATGGAACTCATGCATATTGCATGAGGCATTAACTTTATGTAAATTTACCTAAAGTATCATGTTCTTTTGGGAGGTTTTATATACATTTCTGTCTTTTTTTAAAAAAAAACCCTCCACTTTTAAAATAATCGTTTCAAATGTCTTTAATATAATTCCAAATAATGATGATTGGTAAAATCTAAATTCATTTTACATTAGGAATCTTCATTTAAAATGCAAGCTACAACACCTGCATTCAGAAGTATTTTCTAATCAAATGCTAGTAATAACCAGGCAATAGGAAACTTTTTTTTAAAAAAGAAGATGATTAAATCCTTTTTATAATTCTGCACACTAGATAGATACAACATATGAAAACAGCAAAGCTATGCAGGGCATGGAATGGAAGCTTCTTTTTGTCCTATTTAATTCTGCTGATTACATTCATTGTCATCAAACAACCATAAATCATTTCCTAGTTTTCAAACAATTGTCACAAAGAGGTCCCTGTCAACTCAGTGAATTTGTTTTGCATGATATAAAAGAAAACAGGAAAACTTGGCCAGAATGAATGTGCTGTATGAAGGATTGTTGTGAAGTTTGATTATGTGCTTCCCATTAAAGTAACAATGAAAACCCCATATCAGATGTTTTAAAACTGCATTTGTGGATAGGGATCTGCCATCATGTGTGCTGACAGCCTCAAATACCCCTGCCTTTCCTACAGGGAAGGTTTTTTGGGGGGGATTGCAAGCCTTTTTGGCCAAACATGGTTTCAATTCTCACAACTGGGCACCCTGATCACAGGGAGAATTGTAACTACGTCCTCTTTAGTGATACAATGTAATAATGCCTGAACAGGGCTAAAGTCTAAAACAGAAGTCCTAACCATGAGAGTCCCATGGACTGCAAGAAGATCAAACCTATCCATTCTTAAGGAAATCAGCCCTGAGTGCTCACTGGAAGGACAGATTGTGAAGCTGAGGCTCCAATACTTTTTCCACCTCATGAGTAAAGAAGACTCCCTGGAAAAGACCCTGATGCTGGGAAAGATGGAGGACACAAGGAGAAGGGGATGACAGAGGACAAGATGGTTGGACAGTGTTCTCGAAGCTACCAGCATAAGTTTGACCAAACTGCAGGAGGCAGTGGAAGACAGCAGTGCCTGGCGTGCTCTGGTCCATGTGGTCACGAAGAGTCAGACACGACTAAACAACAACAACAACAAACCATGTTTACTTCTACAGAATTCAATGAGGCTTACTCTCATGAAAGTGGAGTTAGAATTGCTGCTGAGTACACTATTACATGAGTGTAATACTTTGATCTGCCCTCTGAGGGCTGACCAGGCATGAAATGGGAGATCCCTCAGAAGGATACAAAAATTTGCATAACCTGGCAAAATTTTGAAAGAGTTTGCAGTGCTCCAGGGAATGAGGATTGTGTCCTGATTTGGGAGTGGGACAAGGAAAGCCTGCTGTTTTTAGAAAATAATCCTTTCATCTACCTAAAAGTACACTTGCAAAATTTGCCCTTATATTTTACAACCAAATGATTGCTTTTAGAAGTGAGCAGTTTAGTCACTGTATAACAGGCAGGATATTTTGACTCGTTTAAGGCCACCAAGACTTTGACTAAACATACCTTTAGTCAAAGTCTCCCCAGCCCCACTTCACAGGGATTTACACTGAAGAAGCCAGGCATGTGTGGTAGTACTATAACTAATAAAGTATGTCTAAGTGGCAGATTGAATGGTATAGAAACGGGGAAATCTTCACATATCACATTTGTTCAATTTGACAGTGATCTCTTGTGTTTTCTCCATGTCCCTCTTACAGGTTTCCACTGTCGATTCTGAGGTACATTTTACTGCTGGATTTCCTGTTTAAATTTAAATGCCACATTGCAAGTCAGTATTGGAGAAGTATTGTCATTTTAATACCATAGAAGAGCACACATGCAATGGATGAAAATAAGCTGGCTGTTTTTCTTCTTCTTCTTCCTCAAATCTGTTTCACACCCTTTTCAAAGATAATCAGAAACAGAAGATTTTGAATAGTTTCCTTGTAATACATTTGGTATCTTGTTAGCTGTTTGTTCTGGGAATGTAGAAAGATTGCTATTCAAACTATCTTAATTGGAATGCAGTCCATTCAAGTTTGCGTAGCGATATTTCATTTGTTTTTGGAACCACATTACTATCCTCTAACTACTCAGATACACCACTTTTTCTGAGTTAAAGTTCCCTTTTTACCTCCTCCCATTCACTTGTAAAATGCTCCTGACATTAGAATCAGAAACTGTGTCTGTAGGTAGCAACTGCTCTTCAGTCATTCCAGGAGATCAAGACCACTTCTTCTGGGCACCATTATCCAATAATTAAGCTTCCTGAGGTTGGTGTCTAGCCTGGACTTATTGAAAGGGCACTAAATACTTGCTGCCTCAGGTCGGTCTTCAATCCATGATGTATTAGCTAACAGTTTGCCACAGGTCTCAGCTTGCTTTTTCCTCAGCTGCTCTTAGTATTTCTCCATTGTTTTCAGTAGCTGCCTACATGTGTGGGTTCTTGTCCTGCACTATGAACTGCTTATATGGATATTTTCTCCTTTGGTCATTGCATAAACCAGGAGTCACCAATCTTTTCAGGCCCATGGGCATATTTGAAAACCCGAGAAACTTGTCGGCACTACCCACAAGCTATTACCAACCATGTGGCTACTATAGAATGCTTCTTTTAAGTATAATTTCAGCAGGTGTTGGGGTTGAGGTTGGGGTTACGGAGAGAGGTGGGGGAAGGACCCTGCTGGAAGGTCTCTGTTTTATGTGTGTGCATTGTCAAACTTCTGATAAATCATGACAGGGTGAATACCTAGATGCCAGTTATGAGTTCAAACTTGACTGTATTCCATGGTTGACAAGATCTTTAAGTCTGAAAGGGCAATTAGGAGAAGAACCATATCCTTCACGATGGTCCACCACCACCAATAAGCAGGGGATGAGGGCACCACCCCTAGCCAAACCTTGCCACTGTTGACCTCTGAACCTGGGCCTGAACTGTCATGTCCCCACTTTGTGTTGCCTGGACAATGAAGAGAGAGTGCTGTCTCTTTCAGTAATCCAGTTTAGTAATCCAGTTGACACTGAATTACAGGCTTAACTTTCTTAATTCAGTGCTGTGAAGCATCCTGGTGAAACCCCCAGATGTTGCTGGACTTCATTTCTTACAATCCCTAACCATTGGCCATGCTGGCTGGGACAAATGGGAATTGGAGTCCAGCAACTTCTGGAGGGCCACTGGTTTTCCTCCAACAATCTACAGTACACTCAGAAACCTATTATCATTACATTAGGCATTTAGTATTTTCCCTGCCGGTAGTTCTGCAGGACAGGAAGGAAGCAACAAAAATCAATCTTTCACACTGCCTTTTCTTAACTTCCAAGAAATCTGCTTAACTCTACCTTTGTCAATATATGTTCAGTAGAGCTTCAAATTGCAATTGGTCAGCAACAGATAAAAGAATGATCTATAGGAAAACTGGTGAGCTGATATAATTTACTGGGATATAATTCAGCAGCCAACTTCAATGAGGAAAAGACTGAGCACTTAGGTTGTTAATGAACCTCAATAACTCCCCCCCCCATTTTTTTACTGGGTCTGAAGACAATAGTTCTTGTGAAAAGGGAGTTTGATTAGTACCGATTAGGAAAAAGGGAGAAGGGCTTCAAGAATAAAGAACAGAACGCTATTTGTTGAAAATGAAACAGATCGTTTGACCAATACAGTCTTTCAAATATTGTAGTCTATGAACTAAAATACATGAAATTATTGTTTTCATTATTTTCTTGCACTGAAACCATAACATATTTAGTAGATCAATTTGCTTTTAAATGTTTCCTTTCAGATTATTGCTTATTTTAAATGCAAAAACTAATAAGATTTTCTCTTGAAAAGGACATGATTGAGTATTTAGCAAAAATCTTCCTGATGACTTAGCTCTTTTGAATTCTCTCTCTCTCTTCCCATACTGGCCAGCTTTAGCAGAATCTAATTAGAGCTGCTTGCTATTAATTCAAATTAAGCTTAGTCTTGATTTCATTCTCCTCCAGAAAATTTCCTTTTCTGGATTTTTAACCCCCCCCCCTAAAAATTCAATAATTATTGGTTCCATGAATAAACCTGTGATAATCAAGTTCTAATTAAAAATTTCAATAGAATATGAGACATTCATTTATTGGAGCACATTGCCCTTTTGAATGCACCAATGTCTAATTCAGTTCTGCTTCAAATGTTGTTCTTTTAAATAATTTAGTCAGTAGTTTGCAGAGTTAGTGGGATTTATTCATAAGATCTAAGCTTTGCGACCACTATTGCTAAAATATGTGGGGTACTTGGGTTTGGGACTGTTTATGTCCATGTGGAATTGTATCTAAATGCAAACCAGTTCATTGTCTATTACTGAAAAGCAATTAAACAGAAGATAAACATGTTGATTCCCTTTACGCCAAAACAAACACAATACCCCATTTGGTTTGAAATCCTTTTTTCCCCACCAATGCTCAGAATATCAGGACAGGATAATGTTAGTTTTTCCTCCCTGGTTCTGCAGTTTTCAAGGAAAAAAGAGAGGAAGACATTTGCTTAATAAGTTCATTCCTAAATTTTGAAGCCCGTTAGCACACCAATGTTTCACCAATGTTTCAAGTGGGCCTTGAGCCTGAAAGTACTGGGTGGGCAGTTAAACCGTGAGCCAGTTCTAAGGTCTGCCATGGAAGTATTAGCTAGGCTTGCAGCAATGAAGCCTCTTAACAGTGATAGGTCACAGAAGAAAATATATTTCTGTCTGAACTCTGTAGATAGAGGCTTCTAGGTTAGGCCTGCTCACTGGTCTGAGTCTTTTGCTGCTGTTTCCTGTAAAATGCTGTCACCTTCTAATTTATCCCCACTCTCATTTTGTTTTGCTTGATAGATCTTATTCTGACTGCTGTTCTGTTGAAGACTGGAAGCCACAAGATGTAAATATCATTTAAGATGATGTGGACCTCACAAGCAAATCATTAATATAGTGTGTGTGTGTGTGTGTGTGTGTGCGCGCGCGCGTGCGTGTGTGTATGTGTACAGACAGCCATTAAATGTCCCAAATAAGTACAACACCACAACACCAGAGCTTTACACAGAGTAGACCCACTGAAATAAATTGAGCTTAGTCATATTCATTAATTTTAATGGGTCTACTTGGAGTAAAACTTAGTGGAAGACTCCCCAAGAACTTGAAATAGCCATTTTATCAAATAAAAAACTCTGGGGATATTTGTATGGCAAATTTGAAACCTTTTGATTTGAAAGTTGACAAAAAAATCTGGATCTATGAAGAAACCAGCATATGCACAGTTAGGCAGCTGGCTATCTGACTTGTAGCCAACATTTGATTCTTACAGTTGGTATCTGTTAGTAAACGGGAGTGGGGGAGCCTGTAAGCCCTTATGTCTGCATCCAGTGGGAATCAGATGATCTGCATGACAGGATTTGAGCCCCAAATAAAAGTAATCGCCACAAAGGTACATTGTACTACAGCTTGGCAATGCCAAGTCCAGTGAAGAACGCAGAGGCACTTCAACCTAGCAGCTCATCGCATGGTGGAAATATTGCTGTACTTGTATTGTATTACTTGATATTGCAGTGGTGGTTGTGGTAGGTTTACATGATTAAAAGCAAAACAAAATCCAGAGCACTTTGTTAAGAGCTGAGGATGATGCTTGCACTCAACAAATCAGCCACTGTTGATTTAGCCAAATCATTTTGAAAAGACGGCTTTAAACTTATGTCATAGCATTCTTCTACTAGTCATTTAATCATACTTCATGTGCGTAGCATATTTTAAAAGTTACTATAGCAGTGAACCCCTAAGTCTTCCCCACAGACCACTAAAGCATCAGACGAGAAATTCCATGTGACAATCTTAATAGGCATAATATCCCATAATTCTTACATTACAGTCAAATGTTTAGAGATACCCATCTTGATGTGGCCAAGGAGCTGTGGAAAACAATAGTACCACTAATATATGATGCTTGATGTGCTATTCATACATCAGAAAATCCACTTTAACTCGAACCACCTTGATTTATTTCCCTTGAATTATTTGAAAAAATCTTTAAGGGAAACAATGATTGGATTTATTGATTGGACATGTGAATGTGAAAGGACACTTGCTTTTACAAAAATAGCATCTTGCTAATCAGGGAATTCTGGGGTGAAACACCAAGAATATATATATGCATGCATGCTAAAGCTGGATATGAAAACTTATTTATTTAAAAATACTGCCAGACAGGAAGATTCAAGGGTAATTGCTATAACTGACTACCATGCTATTCAGAAACAAGATAAAACTAGCTATCTAAAAGAGATACTTAGTGCAGACCTTTCAGCCATTGTGGAAGTCAGACCTTTGGCTGACCCTGTGCACCAACTCATACTCTAATCACTGAGAAGAGCACTACCCTTTGCTGCAATATCTATTGTAATATCTACCTTTGCCCCTCTAACAATTTAGTTTCTTTTCTCAAGGGATTTTTCACAATACCTAGTGCAGAAGTGCTAGATAAATGTCAACAATTTATAATCTCCAATCAAACTTACGGGCTTGGGATCAATAACCTAAAAGACTGGGCAGAAAGATGGCAAGCATAATATTCATGCTATGCAACCCTAAGTACGTTACTTGGGAGTAAGCTCAACTGTTTGTAATGGGAGCACTAACATAGGACAGAGTGAAGGCTTGCTGGAGTTCTACAGATTGTGGCCCCATCTGCACTATAGCTTTAAAGCAGTACCATACTACTTTAAACAGTTGGGAATGAAGCCCACAGGAAGCTACAATTCCCAGCATTCCCTTGGAAGAGGGATTTCTAAAGTAAATCAATTCGTCCACTGTTTGGTTAGATTAATTAAGGAGCTTGTGGCTTGGTAGAAACACTCATCTAGTGACAGATCAGCTGTTTCTTCTGCCCTTTCTCCCTTTTTCCAAATTCCAGAGGCAACAGCAAGAGTCTTATCCCAACCCTATAGACTAGGCTCTTATTTGCAACAATGGCCAGGCATTTTCATATGCCTTACATAAAATAAGTTGCCTTCTTTTCTCTGTCTTCTTTTTAAATCAGAGATTTTCAGTATCATTTATAACGACACCTGTTAAATAATTGCTAAAATTAAAAATGGATTCAGGTTAGCAGAGGCCCCATTTTTATCAAAGGAGATTCTGGATCTCCTAGTATAGCATAATGTTGATGTAAAAGAAATATAAATGATGTACATTAATCATGCAAATAGCTCTGAGCTTCATTAAATAAACATTGTGGCTAGAGATGCAAGTAATATTTTAATGTAGCTCCTGCCTTTTTTTCTCAGAAGTCACTACAATTTTCCTTGTTGTTTTTCACCCTCCTGTCTCTTATACTTCAGTTGCCAAATATCCAAAGGGACTTCAGCACAGCACTTTTCTTGACACAACTGAGATTAATCATTATGTGCAAAGCCTATTGCAAAAGGGTCTTGCACTCCAGAGATAAAAACATGAAGAACGCCTTCTCCAGAACCTCTTTATGTCCTACTTAACCTCTTCCAAGAGGTTCCCTGAAAGTCAAACAATGGCCCCCCTCCAGCCCTTACAGGAAGTTAATTCATCATCGTTTTGATCATTATTAAAAGCCTGCTGCTCATCTACCTTGTCCATTTTCTCCTGCGTTTTAGATTTCATCACTCTCTAAATTCTTGGAATTATATCAGTGTTATATATAAATGTTTAACCTACCCCAGGGAAGGAGAGCTCTCCAAGTATTCAGGGAATCTATTTCCATTGACTACCTGGAAATATAGTCCTTGCCCAATGAGTAGGTAGGGCTGGTCCCTAGATATTTTGCTGCCTCACTCACCCCAAGTCAAGATGCCTGACTTAAAAAAACAAAAACCAAGCACTGAGAGCACACTGGGGCTGCAGTGAACAGCAGTGCAAACACACCCTTAGTTACAGCTAATGGTTAGGGTGGAGACAGCTAAATGAAATTCAGATAACATGCTAAGCCAAATTATGGTTTAGCTCACTGTGGTGCAGCAGCAAAAAGACAGGGGAAGAGCAAAGCAGCTGTGATCTCTCTCAGAGCCCACATGCTCACATGTTTATGCTAAACTATGGTTTGGATTAGCTTGATGTTCATGCCAGGTCACTGTCAAGACCACCAGAGGTTCAGACAAGGTATGGCATAATATACTATTAAATCATACCCATCAGCAGCTCATTCCAAAACATCTCACATCTATATGGACTGAAAAGGTGGTGTTCAAAAGCAAGTTAAATCCTTTTCTTTTTTTTTTAGCAGTGATGGGCAGGGCTCTTTTCAGGGGGAACTCACCAGAACTCACACCTCTCAGGTGAGTCCCAGCACCTCTCAGGTGGGCGTCTTTGCCGTTCTAAGAGAAAGAGGGAGGCATTCATAGTGAATTCCTGCACCTCTTTTTATAGAAAAATAGCATGAGGGGAACCTGTGGCCCTCCACATATTGCTGGACTCCACCTTCCATCATTCTGTAACCGCTGAGGTCTGCTGCCTAAGGATGATAGGAGTTGGAGTACAACAACTTTTGAAGAGCCACAGGTTTGCCATCCCTATTTTATAGCAAAAAGGAATATAATGAAAGTTGGCAAACTGCTTATCAGCAGGAAAAACAACAACTGTTCACACACGCTTGGTTGTTATTGTACTCCGTGTTGCTCAGCATTCATGGGGATAAATGACCTAACCATCTTCTAATCAGGGAAGTCGCATGTTTCTGATAATGTACTGTAATCTGCACTTCAGAAAACTTGATTTGAAACACAGTGTTGCAATTTTGCAAAGAAATTATTCGGCAATGCAGGAAATAATCACTTTAGCATAACCAGCAGATGTTTCTCCTCTCAGTTGTACTGTACAACAGAAGATGCAATAAAATAAAATAAAATTGAGGAACAAATGAATTTTCCTTTTGGTCATACTCTTAATCATAATCAATAAAATATTGGAACAATAGTAATACAGCTCTTCCCCTTGGAGATTTGAGCTGTTAATAGCAATACAACAGTCCTGTGAGTTTATCCCAGAATATGTTCCTGGAAACATTTATAAAAAAAATACAGCTTCAATCAAGACAGTAATGGTATAAACAGGGCAAAGGAAATAGCAGCATTGCAACAGATGCTATTGATTAGATGCCTTAGGGAACATTCCACTTATTTATTTTAGGTCTAGTCAATGTAAATCAAAAGGCTGTGATGTTGTCAGTGAATACATATCATGAGCAATGTAATCCACTGTGACAGAGCTTACACTTTACTGACACTGCAGATCATGGCTTGGACATGGAGAAGTCATCTGTAGCAAACTCGGGCATTATAAACAGGGGGAGAACAACCCGATTTCAACCTCTGATTCATTGTGAACTATGATACCATTTATGCTGAAAACATAAGCTGATAGGGTTGCCTTTGGCTTACTGACTAACACATTTGAACTTGGTCCTCAATCATATTTGTGTGTGTGTTGGGAACTTAGCAGCTCATGTTATATCTGTACAGTAAATCTGCCAGTGCGGTGGTAAATCCTAGAAACAGCAGTGGACACCTAGAAAATACAAGGAACAGGTTTAAATATGGTTGGCTATCTTTTCAGAAACTGTTGACAACCTGTGACATAAAACTAAATAAAAGCTAGAGAATGATCAAGAATGGGAAGCAGATTCAGGAGGCTAATGAATGGGCACATCTGCAAGTGAGCTTTCAGTGTTTCCATTGTATAAAGGTAAAGGGACCCCTGACCATTAGGTCCAGTTGCGGACAACTCTGGGGTTGCGGCACTCATCTCGCTTTACTGGCCAAGGGAGCTGGTGTATAGCTTATGGGTCATGTGGCCAGCATGACTAAGCCACTTCTGGCAAACCAGAGCAGCACACGGAAACACCGTTTACCTTCCCACCGGAGCGGTACCTATTTATCTACTTGCACTGGTGTGCTTTCAAACTGCTAGGTTGGCAGGAGCAGGGACCGAACAACAGGAGCTCACCCCATTGCGGGGATTCAAACCACCGACCTGATGATCGGCAAGCCCTAGGCTCTGTGGTTTAGACCACAGCACCACCCGTGTTTCCATTCTATACTATAGTGCTAAACCCCAAATTATCCACAGAATGGGGAATCCAGAGAATGATATCACCCCCTGAATGGGAAAGGCTAGAGCTCAGTGGTAGTACACATACATGTGGAAGCCCCCAGGATCAATAGCAGGAGTGCTGGGGAAGACCCCTGTCCAGTAATGCTGCTGTCAATCACTGTAAACAATACCAAACTAGAAGGGCCCATATATGGGGCAATTTTATTGTTTGCAACCATTGAATTGTTTGCAACTTGGTCTGTACTATCTACCAGTTGTTTAGTGGTGCAGGTGCTCTTGAAGACATGAAGCACCCTCTCTCTCTCTCTCTCTGATACACTTCCTAAATGGCATCCTGGTGAGCTGGATCCCAGAGTTGTCCTCACTGTTTGCAGTGGAAGACCACTGCAGTGCAAAACACATGTACAATGTGACAGTTAGGAACTGATTGTCCTGACAGAGTTCCTAAGATTTTCTACCTGCCCAAGAAAACAGCCACTGATATATGGATGAGGCCAAGAGCATTATTATATTGGTAATTGTCCTCCCAGTTAAACAAACTCGATACCTTCTATATCAAATGCAGTAAGGATGTTGAATTCTGTAATTATGGATACATGCATTTCCAAGCCAAAGTCTCTTGTGTTGAAATTCCTAGTTCAGCCATACCTAATAATGAAATGTATTATCAGCCAGTAATGTGTCTGCGTAGTCTCTGCTTCTCTGATTGGCAGCATTCAAATGGACAGGCTGCCAAAGGCAGGAACCAGCCAGTCTTGGTGCATGCTAAGAAGGTACTTACTTTACAGTGAAATCCTGGGTAAATAGGGACAGGATTGCACTCTTAACCCCTTACTTAAATGAGGTTGCATAAAATGAAGTTGCAATTTTATGATATTTGGGATGTTTGAATCAAAGCTGGAAGCTGCTGTTGGGCTGAAGGTGGTTACTTTAAAGTTGTTAGTAAGTGACACGAAATTCACCTTGTTTGCTGAAACTGATCAAAAGTGAGGGATCCCATTTTTAAAAATTATTGCTGGGGTACATTTGTATATTACTGCTGGCACAAAGAAGGAGCAGTCATGCTTCCTTTCCTATGTTATATTTAGCTCAACAAAGAGTTCTTGAACTTGAAAGCCCGCACTTTGTTATATTGCAGTAATGTTGTTACACAACTGTTTTCTTTCTTTTGATTTTTTCCCTAATGGACTAGCATGGCTACATGCGCTGTAGAAAGAAGAAGGGGAATACAACATGCAGAACACTGCAGATAATGGATTCCTGATGACTTGAGACAGAGAAAATTCATTGTGAAGCATATATATGAAGGGCAGGGCATGTTAAATGTAAATGTGACCTTTCCTTTGAAAAGCAAAGCAGCCCTTATTATGTTCCCTCCCTTTGAATGGGAGGGGCAGTACTGAATATCCTGCATGTACCTGGACAAAAACAGAATAAAATAACTGTTTAATTTGCAAACTCAAACAAACCAAGGAAGACTTTTGTCAAGAGTTATCTGATGTTCGTTGCAATTCCAAACCAAGCAGGGAGAAGTGTGTGTCTCACTTGTTTTTATTTTTTTAAAAATGTAGACCTTTGAACCACATTACTTGCCTGCAGTATTGCCATAATGTTTTCATTTTGCCAGCTCTGAGGTAGATTTTGGGTAGTGATAACAAGACAGAAATGTCAGAATAAATACAATAAAAATCAGATGTTAGTGTGGTCATGAACATATATAGCAGTTCTTACAAACTCTAACTTGGGAGTGGAGCTGTTTTCCCTCTAAGTTAAGTGGAGATGTTTCCTGCCTTGAGGGCTGTATTCTGCGCAGCCCTCTGGGAGGTGCATACAACTGATGTTTGGAGCCAAAGACAAAGGTGGGAAGAGCAATGAATGTGTTTTTTTTTACCTTCATACAATAGGTGAATTTCTGTACGCACTTTACATGCACTAAACTGATGCATTAGAATGTGGGTAAAAAGACTTTTGCTTGTTTCTTATAAAAAAAGCAACATCGCTTCAAAACACTGTAGAATGTATTCATATATTCTTCAATCACATAATTTTTCCTCTTCACTGAAAGCTACATTTAATTGACAGTGAGCAATAAATCATGTGGAACATAGAGACCCAGTGTGCCACCACCTGGTGATAGAAATATACATTTTGGCTGAAGGTCGGAATCTGTAGAAAAACATTGTTTCCAGATCTTCAGTTGGTGTGCCTCCATGTATTTAATGAAATTACTCTGATTTATAGCAGTAAGGATCTGGCTCAGCAATGGCATGAAAAGTCATTAGCTTACAAATCAAATTCAGAACATCCCAATGCTTTTAAAAAATGCCCCACGTTCTTTTGCAACCCTGGGGGGGGGGTCTGAAGATTTTTGAGCCTGCATACAAAGGGAAACATGCAAGAAGGAAAAACAATGTACAAATGCCTCTGATTCATACAGAGAGCCTCCATGGCTAGATCAGCCACATGGTAGGATGTGGGAAGAACTCCAGCGAGACTGTGCACATTTCTGCATTAAAGATGAACCTATTTTTTAACTGAGTTGCATCTGGACTGGCTCCACAAAACTGAATTATGTTCTTACTGGCTAGGCATTAAACCATAACCTACAATTTACATGTTCAGTGCCTAGGAGTTCTGTTTCCTTTGGTGAAGCAGTTTATTTTGCTACCACTATCACTCACTTTTAGGAATTATCTTAAGCTGTTAAGCTTTTTGGAGACAGATATGTCCAAGACTGTCCCCTAAGGGATCACATCTGGGGCTTGAATCCCAGATTTGAAATCCTATAAATGACCCTTAGGGCTCTCTGGAATCCATAAAGTATGCAGAGGGAATCTGTGGCCATCCCGAAGTTGTTGGACTGCGACTCCCATCAACCCTGACCATTGACCACATTGGCTGCGACTGATGGGAATTGATGCCTGACATCTTGATGGCCACTGGTTTACCATCTTTGCTATAAATGTAGTGTGTAGATAGGTTAATGATGATTGCAGTTTAAATACACTCAGAGGCATTCCAGTGTTGTGCTACATATCCAGCCTTTCTTTTTCTCATGTACGTTTCTTTTGAACTAATAGCCGTGAAGGTTTCCAAAAACAACTGTGTTACAGAGTCCAGAGAAACCTATAAAGATTCTCTTGCAGCTGCTGAAGAATTGTTAGTCCTGTAGAGAACAATAGGTGGGGTATTTGGAATGTCGATAGGCTTTTTCCTTCTGTGTTTTTTTTGGTTTTAATTTCTCAGCTGTAAACTATTGATTTTAGAGAACTTTAAAAATGGAAATATATCAGAGCAAGCATTAAAATCAGATTTAACTGTCTTGTGTTTAGTTTTTGTTTATAGACACAAAATGAGGCCACAGAAACGAGACAATTGCGTTGCTCTAGATATTGTGAAGGTCTAGAAGTATATAGTGAATGTTTACTAGTGAGGTTATTGTGGAAGGCTTAAAAAAACCCAATTCTAGGGAACTGTTTCAACTAATGAACAATATTGGGCTGGTTTGATCTATGTGAGTTTATAACTGTCATACCTGTACATTGCAGGTAGTGTTTTGTTACATGATTGTTGTATGTGTTGTCAAAGAGGATGGTGCCTTACTACTGAGCTCTCCTGAGCACTGTATTTTGGCAGTAAAATGCACTTTATTTAATTTACTTCTTGAAATTGTGTCCTGCCTTTATTCTAATGAACTCAAGAAGTTCATTAGTACCATAGCTTGGGGCCATAGTTTTTCTGCCCTAGCTTGATAGTAGAGCATCTGCCTTGCAATCAGAAAGTCTCAAGTTCAATCCCCCGGTGTCTCTAGCAAGAGTTGGAAGAGACTCCTGCCTGAGATCTTTGCAGTCCATATAGACAGCACTGAGCTAGATGGGCCAAGGATCTGACTTGCTATAAAGAAGTTTCCTTGGTTCCTATTGATATTTCACAAAGAAGGAGGATGGAAGTGGACTCATCTTCTTCTGTATTTTTTTTTTTTTGGGGGGGGGTAGAGATTAACAACAACAACAACAATTTATTTATACTCTGCCCATCTGGCTGGGTTTCCCCAGCCACTCTGGGCAGCTCCCAACAGAATATTAAAAGCACAATAAAACATCAAACATTAAAAACTTCCCTAAACAGGGCTGCCTTCAGATGTCTTCTAAAAGTCAGGTAGTTGTTTATTTCCTCGACATCTGATGGGAGGGCGTTCCACAGGGCAGGTGCCACTACTGAGAAGACCCTCTGCCTGGTTCCCTGTAACCTCACTTCTCTCAGTGAGGGAACCGCCAGAAGGCCCTGGGAGCTGGACGATGGGGGTGAAGATGCTCCTTCAGGTATACTGGGCCGAGGCTGTTTAGGGCTTTAATATATCTTCCGTCTCTATTATTGTATACAGCATAGGTGTCTTTCACACACTTACATAGAAACCTTGAATATGGAATACAAGAAAACGATAGCCACGGCCATTTCTTCACATGATCACAAAACTAGGAAATGCCACAGCACTACAAATCAGGGTAAAATAACTATGTGTTACCCTCCTCCCCCAACATGAGGCTGCTACTGAAAATGGAAACCAGGTGTTGAGCTGTGCATATAATTCTATTTGTCTCAATTCCTGCCATTGTTCTGATAGTGCTGCATGTAATGGCATAAGCTGACCTACATAATACAGAGAAGGGTGGAGGAATTCAATGTGATCTGCCATGTTGTAGTAGCGTTTTTTGCAGAGTTCTGCAACCCGAGCTCAGCCAAGGCCTCAAATTTATTTTTCTTCTATGATGTAGAATCTATGCCTATTTGTGTGAGCTTCTGAAAGTAATCAAGAGACAAAGATCATTTTATTACACTGAGAATGAATACTTCCCTTCTAGGGCTTTAATCACAATGAACTACTTTTCCGCAGTGAAGGAAGCCTCCGATATTTCAGCTTATTTGTTGAATGAGAGAACTTGTACAGAATTAAAGAACGTAGAACGAACAGTTTCTTTGCATAAATAAAGACTCTGACTGTAGAATTTATCCTGACTCTCCAGTGTATATGATTTCCTGGAAACGCATGCATAACTTTTGTTAGCAAAATATACCCTAAAGGAAATCACTACATGCAATATTATGTTAGCAAATGGGAGGAAAGTAGGACGCAACATTTATCTGTAAAACTCAACAGTATAACTCTATTTAGATATTTCAGTTGGGACAATATAAGCCTTAAGCATGAGCAATATTTGTCTCTTTCCCCACAATGTATGCATTAAATGGCACAGGCTTGATCTGCTTCCTGTGACCACTCTCTCTAGTCACAGCTTCCTCTAAGGGTCTATGAATTCATGTTCCTTCTTAGGGGTGAAGGAGAAATTTGATTCTGCTTTCACTTTAATGACAAAATTATCTAACTTGCACTTCTCAGACCAAAATATGCATATATATTTTGGGGGGAGGGCATAAAAATGCAAATATTTGTGAATATAGCATTTAAAATACTTTATATTGAGGGAAATCACCAGCAAGAAAACTGTTTATTAGTCAAAACTCCATCCAAAAATGTATTTATTTGGAGAAAATTGCACTAAAATGCTGAAAAAGTTTCATGAGAATTTGTGCTGTGGAAATGTGGAGAACTGAATTTAAGATTGGAAACAGAGAAAGCAAAATTGACAAATTTGTCTATCTCTATTCTTTCTCCAACTTCCCCCCCGTCTTGATCCTCTTTGTGCTATTATATGCCATTCACTTGCATTAGCTGGTTGTTCACTGAGAACCCAAAGTTTTTTTCTCAGCAGTGTAACTTTGTAGCATATACCCCACCAAAAACCCCCACTTTCTATACTTGTATTTGTGGGTCCGCTTTGTCAGTTTGTTTCTCCAACTCTCTTTGACTTTAGTTTTTCCTTTGCATTTTAGCATATCTATAAAATGCTTGCAAGGCTTCCCAGTTTTATACTATTAGTGAATTTAGTAAGTGTATTGTCCACACTTTCATTCAAGTCAATGAGATATTTAGACAACACCAGAACTAAGCATCATTCTTGTGGACTCTCCTAGGATGCCTCCCCCCACCCCAAATTAATCTGGTTTAATGAATTATTAACCTTTCACTATGAGTTTTCAACCAAGCACGTATCCATTTGATTTTGTAATAATTTATTCCAATGCTAAATCTGCAAAAGTTGAGGAACTATTTATAGTATATATAAAAATCTTATCTGCATGTATCTTTTTTTTTTAAGAGGGGAAGAAGAACATGGCACACTCCATGAAATCTCAAATTATATATTTGCAAAGTTTAAAATAATAGTAATAAACAAAATCTGAACAGTTCCTTTTCTTTTATTATGCTTCCTGTAATACTGGGGTAGACTGAAGGGCAAAAAACAAAGCCTCACATTTATAATGTATTGTAAACAAACCAGTGTACCCATGGCAACATTTAGTCTAACTCTGAGCTTTTTCAACACCTACGATGGCATTTATGTTTTCCTTATTATTCATATTTTCACAAGTTGTAATAGCAATAATGACCTTTGGGTCACATATTTCCTGTAAATTATGACCGAACCAGAACCTCATTTCCTCTGCATACTGTAGCTGTTAACTGCTATGCAATGCCTTCCTGGGCCTTCAGTTTTGCATAATGCCTAGTTAATCATTTTGAAAGAAACATATTTTCTTCTTCCTTTTTTTGTAATATATTTTAGGGCTAGAGCTGAGGAATACTTATGAGTCAGACGAGTGCAAAATAAATGTTGGAACTTTTAAACTTTTGATTAGACTGCCAATGCAAAACATTTGCACTGGTCTGTAGATGTTCTGTGCCTGAAGTTCCCCTGTTACAAACTGGAATTATGGACGTTTGTTAGGAAGAAAAGATGACACACCCTACTGCAAACAGGTGATTGCCTCTTTCAAAAACACCCTGAATGAAATCCAATGGTGTTTGTCCACCACTGGAACAAATGTCATTGGTGGAACAGATTCCTCCTCCCTCCACAGTCCTCTACATACCCCCAAATCTTCTCCAGAGGGTTGGGGCCCCTTCTGAAGCAGATTTAGATTGGAGGAGGTTCCACTGTGCAGATGGAACTCCAATTGTACTACATTGGCGGTGCTCCACCTTTACTCTTAGGGGATTCGGTGCCCATTGTTCCAGCCAAACACCAAACAGTACCTTATACGCACAGAATTACACATAGAAGAGCTGGGCCAGTGCAGCATAATTTTAGTGCTGTTTCTTGTTTTGGATCTTTCTCTTTCTTGGTTTAGAGAAGAGAGAATTCCAAAAGAAACATCACATCCAGCAAGTTAGAAATGACATTTCTGTTGATACAAATGCACCATAAACAAAGAATCATTGATTCAATTTTAAACCACACCGTAAGCTAGTTTTCCCTTTCTAAAATGGAACTAATCATGCCTAGCTGAAGATTGGCAGCACGATCCTTTACATGTCTACTCAAAAGTAAGTCCAAGGGATTTAGTTGAATTAAAAAGCACGGGCATACGAGGAGTACTATACAGACAATGAAGATAGTGGCAACCTGAAGATAGAAACAAATTGTTGGACACAACATGTGGGTTGAACTATGGGACATTTTCTTTAAAACTTCACTGAAGCTCTCCCGAAGGGTGTTCCTCCCCAGAAAAAGCTCAACAACTTTGGTCATTCTAAAGGGTAGATCATTGCCAGTGTTTTTATAGTGGGAATAGATCACAATCTCTTGAAAGTTGGACATCCCTGCCCTAAGGCTAGGTGCCTGACACAGGTTAGCCTCAAAAATGATCCCTATCTTGCCCCCACATGTAATCACAAGCCTGCCCATCATCTTGAAAGGCGCTTAAGGGAATCATCTAGCTGAACTTAAGTGTTCGCCTCTCAAGCATTCCTGCCTCACAAGAGTAAAAAGTCAAATTGGCAAAATCAACCATTTAACAAAGCAAACCTGATCTAACTGCCCCCCAAGCCTCCACACAGCGTGGAGTAGATGAAAAAACCAATGTAAGAACAGCCCTGTTAGAAAAGACTAGTTCATCCTATGATTCCCCTATTGATGGGGGCTTTTAAACAGATATTCCTAGATAAACGTTAAGGAGCCATATGGGATAGTACAGTCACGCTAAATGTTATTGTGATTGATATGCTGTGTGGTATATCTGCTGTTCTTTTATATTTACATATTGTTGTTGGTGGTGCCGTTTTACTGTACATGCCCTTGGGCACATTTAATTCAGAATGAAAGTTTATAGATCATAAATAAATAAGCAGAACCTCATTATTTCTGAATATTAATAAGCCTATTTTGCCAGATTCTGGGTTTTAGGCACTGTGGAGAGTATGTCAAAACACAGCTATACAACATGTGAATAATTAACTCCGGCAGCAATGCAGCAATATACGACTCTGGAAAGAACTATATGACAACCACTTACGCTCTGAGAAGTACAATGTGATCATGTTAGCTTCTTGCTTGGAGGTAGACTGTTGCATTTTTCTTTTTTAAATCCTTAATATAGCTTCACCATTCCCATCTTTTGAAAGAAGGTCCATCGGCTGGTGCAGCCTCCTCTTCCTCCTCTGGGGCCACAGACGTACCAGTCACAAATCAGCAAAGGTAACAAATCAGCAATCAGTGCAGATCTCTGAGCAGAGGTGCTAGATGCTGAAAGATTCTCACTGCTGTCAGCAACTGCACTGCAGCATTCTGGCAACTGTTCCATTAAATCTCCTGTAAGAAGATTGCAAAAGCATGCCACACTGCTGAATTGCTGCTACCCAGTTCTACGTGACCAGCCAGAGTTCACATAGTAGTTTATTTCAGGGCACTAGGAAGAAGGCTCTAATTGTGCCAGTGAGGAGCTATAATCCTTCTGTTCAACTATCCAAACCACAATTGTTGCACTCTCTTTGTTATCATTGTTCATTTTTGTATCCAATTTCTTTCAGTATTCTTTCTGACTTACAGAACCAATGAAGCAGCATGAAGACCAGATCCATGCTACATTTTTGAAGGAGCTGGTTTAATTAAAATGGTGGATGTTTAGAGGCTCACACATACTACGTTTTAGGTATACAGCAGTGGTGGGAAACCTCTGGTCCATGGACCTCAGTAGGCTTAGCATGGGTCCCGATTTGGTCCATGAGTCTCATTTCCACAAAACACACTTTCCTGCCCCACACATGACACAGCTGCCAATGAACAACTGAGAGCCTTAAAGAGGACTGCTGTTTGGTGAGCAGGCCTTGCTGTCGCCATGGATCAGCTGATAGGTGGTGAAAGCAGGGTTTGGAGTCAGTGTCAATCAGCTGATCAAGACTGACTGAGCCTGTAGGAAGCAGCTGCACTATGGGGTTCACAACTTGGAGCTCTGGAATGCAGCCAAGCCCTACTGACAGCAACACTATTACAGTGGTACCCCAGGATACAGACGCTTCAGGTTACAGACGCTTCAGGTTACAGACTCCACTAACCCAGAAATAGTACCTTGGGTTAAGAACTTTGCTTCAGGATGAGAACAGAAATCATGCCGCGGCAGCACGGCGGCAGTGGGAGTTCCCATTAGCTAAAGTGGTACCTCAGGTTAAGAACAGTTTCAGGTTAAGAACGGACCTCCAGAATGAATTAAGTTCTTAACCCGAGGTACCACTGTATTATCGGGACGCGGGTGGCACTGTGGGTTAAACCACAGAGCCTGGGACTTGCCGATCAGAAGGTCGGCGGTTCAAATCCCCGCGATGGGGTGAGCTCCCGTTGCTCAGTCTCTGCTCCTGCCAACCTTGCAGTTCGAAAGCACATCAAAGTGCAAGTAGATAAATAGGTATCGCTCCGGCGGGAAGGTAAACGGCATTTCTGTGCACTGCTCTGGTTCTCCAGAAGCGGCTTAGTCATGCTGGCCACATGACCCGGAAGCTGTATGCCAGCTCCCTTGGCCAATAAAGCGAGATGAGCACCATAACCCCAGAGTTGGCCACGACTGGACCTAATGGTCAGGATTCCCTTTACCTTTACTTTACCACTGTATTATGTTTGGATAATTGGGCTACTTTGAATGCGATCATTTCAAGATGAGTAACAATACGACAATTACCATCCTGTTTGAAGTCTGCATCATTCACTGATGTCCAGTTATCTCTTTTATATTCAGTTCTTCCCATTTTCTTTTATATACAAAATGCTAGGTGACAGGTGTTTGTAGTCTAGTCCCAGGGCCAGATTTAGGTTTGATGAGGCCCTAAGCTACTGAAGGTAATGGGGCCTTTTATATGTCCAGCTGTCCTTTGTCAACAACAAATTGTCGCTGTCTTTGTTGTTGAATATATGTTATATGATAATTTATGGACCTAATAGGTATCTAAAGCCTTTTGCACATAACAAAATATGTTTTTTATCAAAGTAATTGTTGAACTGAAATACAATTTTAGGGAGCAGGCTAGCAGGCAGGGCCCATTACTTACATCATAGGAGCCTACACAACACCAAACACTGTTGCTGTATGTAGGTTTTATTTTATTTGTTTTTTATCTTATATTTTGCAAATGTACATCAGGTTTTTTTCCTTTAATTTTTTTGGGGGCCCCCAAGAGAGTGGGACCCTAACCTATAGCTTATTTAGCTTATACGTAAATCCAGCACTGTTTAGTCCTAATTTGTTTCAAGTAAAAGGTTGGGTTTGACGTTCACATCCTTAAAAAGGATATGAGACTGGAGTCTTATCAGATATCTGTGTGCACTGAATGAACATTGTCTAATCCTTTAAAGGTTTATGATGCTCCAATCTCTGTGAGACACTGCAGAACTAATTATTTTTATAGTTTAGTTCCTATTTGGCAAATAATGTGCATTTGAACGCCAATTTGAAAATATAATTATCAAACAGGAAATGATGAGAAATAAGATTAACCAAACATACAGACAATAAACCCCTCATAGATACATAAAACTTGAGTGTAGTCAGACATGCACTCTAAAATTTAAGAAGGCTGATATCAAAAAGTGGAAGGTGAGATCCCATAGTCAGAAATCCTCAAAGAGAAGGGAGTCCAAGGTGGGCTGGAGTTTCTTAAAGGTGAAATACTGAAGGCATAAATGCAGACAATTCCACAGAAAGAAAAGTGTGAAGCATCTGAAGAAACCAGTGTGGCTGCATAAGGAGCTTGCAGGTGAGCTGAGATTTTAGAAGGAAGAAATAGAAGAAAGGGGAAATCACAAATGAAGAGCATACACGAGTAGCCAACAGTTGCACCAAGAAGGGCAGGTAAGGCAAAGCTCAGAATGAGCTCAGACTTGCAAGAGAGGCTAAAAATAATTTTAAAAGGGTTTATTTGGCTATGTTCAAAGTAAGAGACAGAACAATCAAGGAGTAGGTGCTCTGTGTGGAGAAGACAGAGAAATGCTTTTGGGTGACAGAAAGAAGGCAGAATTGCTCAACTTTACCTCTGTCTTCACCCAAAAGGAAAACAGTGGGCTAAATACAGCAAATCTGAATTGTTTTTCACCATACTAAGTTACATATTATATAAAATATTATAAAGAATATTATGACTGAATAATGCTTCAAATGTTGCTTTCAAATAATAATAACAACAATACTTTCAAATGTGTGAGGGGAGCAGCAGAAACACTTAACCCATCCGCTCTCCCAGTCTTTGTGTGTTCAATGCAATATGTGCAAATATCCTATCTACATAAAAAAATGTATGTACGTAGGGAAGCCTGGATCATGCATTGGATTAATGCACGTGCAATGAATGTCTGAAGGTTGGGAGTAATGACTGTGTGCATGACCCCACTTTCCAGTTCAGAAAGGGCATCAGCTCCAGGTGGCCAAGATCTTTTGGCTCCCCAATATTTATTTTTTGTGTGGGGGCAGCCTACCATGTTCTCTACCATCAGGGGACAGAAGAGGCCAAGCGTGACTTCAGTGACTGGCTCCTCCTCCTGGTGTGGAAGGCTACCAAGTGTGAGAGAGAAGAAGCCACCTGCCACTGTGTTTGGCTGTGTCCCCTGACTCTTCCTGAAATGTCAAGTGATGTTGCACACTGAGCATGTGACGTCACACACACAACGCCCCTCGATCTTCGCTGCAAGTTGGAGCCTCAGCACTGCATTATGAATGGGTCCTGCAGCTCTTGGCAATACAAGGGGGAAATGTGGGAATTTAAATGCTTTGGTACTTGGATGACCGTAATCTAATATGAGCCTTGTTTCTAAACAAAGCTCTGGTGTTACAAATTGATCCTGATTCAATGCCAAATTCTCCATGCTGAATGACCTTTACAGATTTGTTGACATGGTTCACTTTATTCAGCCAAAAACATAAGCAAACCCCAAAACAATTAGGTAGGATGAAGCTATCTTATACCCGTGATGTCAATGACTAATGAGCAATAAACAATGAATAATTTGCAAAGCACACCTACTATCACTGGAAAAGAAGTTCATTCCCAGGATTCCCAGCTATTTGGACACAAGGGAGCAGTTTTCTTTCTAAATGGAAACTTAATCGTTTCGGCCCTGGGCAGGAAAGCAAAACCTGTTCACCGAGGGACAGAGAACATGTAGCTATTTCTAGTTTTAAAGTGGGGGTGGATATAGGATCCTCTCTTTCTTCAAAGTTATCACCTGTGGACCCTTTTCTGAGCATCAGCACACTTACATCTACATGGGATGATTGAAGCACTTTAAATGCTGAAAATGAGCTGCATGTTTCTGAGAAGCTCAATTCAGTTAGAAATCTGCATGTGCCCTAAGACTATGTGTGGAATTTTGCTCTGCTCCGAACAATGTGTACAAGTGCCTTTGTGATAATGGAAGAGAAAGAGCCTCCTCATGTTCAAATCAGTGTTGATAACAGACCCTCCAAGTGTTCCTATTTTCCAGGGATGTCCCTGATTTAGAGAAGCCTCCCCAGTTTCTGATTTGATCCTGGAATGTCCCACTTTTCTTTAGGATGTCCCTATTTTCATTGGAGAAATGTTGGAGGGTATGGAATTATCTGACCCCCGAGCCTGAAGGCAATCCTGTATGGGAAAGCTCTTTTATTTTTATTTTTTAAAATGTTTAATGTTTTATTATATTTTTATATATGTTGGAAGCTGGCACTCATCACGATGTCCCATGCACCAGAAGCGGTTTAAGTTATGCTGACCACATAACCTGGAAAACTGTCTGCAGACAAACGCCAGCTCCCTCAGCCTGAAAGCGGAGATGACTGCCACATCCCATAGTTAAATTTGACTGGACTTAACCATCAAGGGGTCCTTTATACATGCAGAGGATCCATGAGGATGTGGCTGCTGACTTGGGTCAGAAATATCAAAGAAATATTAAGCTGGTCCTGTATATTGTTTGGATCATGATATGAAATACGAAATCATCTGAGGAAGAGACAAAGCTCTGGGATAGAGCATGCAATAGTTTCTGTGCCTCAATACCCAGTTATAATTATCATGTAGCAGATTATGTGAAATGCCTCTGTCTGAGACCTCCGAGAACCACTGCCAGTTGGAGTAGACATATAGTCTGATCTCATGTTGGGAAGCTTCCTATGTTGTTAAGTTCTTTTTTATTATTATTAGCATGTAGGTGGTGCCAAAGACAACTTCCCTATGGTGGGTGATCCTATTCCTGTCCATAATGCATATAAATTTCTGCCTCATGGCTCTCTGGGATCATGCTGTGAATCTCCACTTTACATTCCTTGCAGCTTCTTGCATGGAGATTCATAGGCTGATGGTGGAGGTCTACACAGTAAGTACTTCTATATAAGACAGCATTTGTGGGATATCAGTCTTCATGCAGAGCAAGGAGGGGCATTTGTGATGGTTTCCCCATACTTACTTAGCACATGCTCCAGCCCCGAGTCTTTGCAGCAGAAAAGGTATTGTTTGTTCAGAAGTCCATTCCAGCTAATATCTCAGCATGTTGTGCTATAATATAACTTGGCTGGATTCAGTAAGTGGAAGTGCTTTTTAATTTAAACTGTAGACAAAGTCGGTATCCCTGTAAACCTTCAGTCTGGAACAATTTGGAAAGTTTCCTTTGATTTCCTTCCCCGACTTTATTTTTTTATATATAAAAACACTGTCTTAATACAGTAACAGTAAAGGAGCTGGACCTAGTCAAAAGACTTTGTAAGTAATCCAGTTTTGAAACTAGGTGGTGTGATTGAACGATCAAAGCTCTAATAATAGGCTTTTTTCTTATGAAAGGCCAGAAACTGGGACCATGCCCATCTGTAGTTCATATCAAAGACTGTAAATAATCGGGGAGTGTAAATAATAGTTAAAAATGTCTCACAAGATTTCCCATTGCTCTTACATGGATGACCTGCAGTCAAAATTGCACACAGCTTCAGAGTGAGATGCTGACGGGTGAAGTTAAAGCAGATTATTGGTCAGGTGGAAGATCATCATAAAACAAACATTCTAAAAATGATAAAATAAGATGTCTCAGGAAAGATTCAAAGAAAAGTTCACATGTTGCCTTATTCACCAACATATGTGCTGGTGGAGTTCATTTCATTTCTGTTGTATGAAGCCTTTACACACACACACACACACACACACACACACACAGAGGGAGAGAGAGAGAGAGAGAGAGAGAGAGAGAGAGAGAGAACCCATACTCAAAGTGGCTAACAGCAAAGAAACAGGGATTCATTTCAAACAAACACTACAAAAGCAGTTTCATAATAACACAGCAAAACAATAATGTAGTAACAATTTGATAATAATGTAGCAAAACAAAAATACAGTAACATACAAAAAAACCCCCACATTTCAATGTTGTTGTTTAGTCGTTTAGTCGTGTCGGACTCTTCGTAACCCCATGGACCAGAGCACGCCAGGCACTCCTGTCTTCCACTGCCTCCCGCAGTTTGGTCAAACTCATGCTGGTAGCTTCGAGAACACTTTCCAACCATCTCGTCCTCTGTCGTCCCCTTCTCCTTGTGCCCTCCATCTTTCCCAACATCAGGATCTTTTCCAGGGAGTCTTCTCTTCTCATGATGTGGCCAAAGAATTGGAGTCTCAGGTTCAGGATCTTTCCTTCAAATGAGCACTCAGGGCTGATTTCCTTCAGAATGGAGAGGTTTGATCTTCTTGCAGTCCATGGGACTCTCAAGAGTCTCCTCCAGCACCATAATTCAGAAGCATCAATTCTTTGGTGATCAGTCTTCTTTATGGTCCTGCTCTCACTTACATACATCACTACTGGCAAAACCATAGCTTTAACTATACGGACCTTTTCAATACTGCACATATAACACATTTCCATACGGCACATATAACAAGATTACCTAAACTTCATGCAGGATCCAATAGCAAAAATAACAAGGAAGCTTCACAGTTTCACCTTAGTCCTAGAAACACCACTCTCATTATGTTGCTCACCAAGAGTTTAGTTGCTATTCTGCTCTGGTAATGATTTAGACCCTACATATCTGTGCAAGATGCCAGGCATGGGGAAAGTAGTAGCAAAATATTTTTGTGTGTGAAGAAAACTTGATCCCTCATAAGCAGGTGAATGTAGACTGCTGAAAATGGAGACTAATAATTAGTAGTCTGAATTTATGTGAATACATAAATGACATTTGGAAAATTGGGGTATGACATCAAAATGATTTATTGCCTCACAGAACCAGTAGCATCCATAATGCCCCCAACTGTATGTCAGATTACTTAGAACCTCTCATTTGGTCAAAAAGACAAAGTACCAACCCTCAGAAAAACATTCTGTCAATGCCAGTCAACACGCACACACACACACAATGAAACACATGCACAAGTAGGGTTGCCATACGTCCAGAATTTCCCAGACATAGCCAGAATATGGAAATCTGAAGAAGTGTCTGGCGGAAATTACTGTAATGTATACGGCTATTTCCTTAAAATAGCTCAAAAAGTCTTAATTTATTTTGCAAACAACAGCTTTGCCCAACTTTGTGTCTGGATTTTCACCTTTTGAAATATGGCAACCCTGGCACAACCCTTCCAAGGGTCCCTGCTCTGAAATCTTCAAGTCCTGTCAGAGTAGTCCCATTTACTTGAGCAGCATTGATCCACAGAAAACATGAACTAAGCAATTGTTTAGTGAGCATGTGGGCATTTGAAAAGGGCTGCGTTGACTTTCTGTGAAGCACAGGGTTTCAAACCAGGCTTTCTGAGCATGATGTCATATTGAACTGCTAAACTATGACATACAGCACAATGTCAAGATATGCTGCAGTTATATAATCTCCCTCTTCTTGCCTTTTGTCAAAGCACCCGGAGATTCAATAACATTAAAAATCTGCACCACACGAATAAATTGCAATATGCTTTGCTTGAATGATTTATCAAATAACTATTCAGATATTGCTTGTTGACTTTGGCCATATACTATCTGTCACAGATAAAATGTCTGCATTATGGCTGGGTATAATCACTTCATTGGTTTGTAAATCTGGGAAGTCTCACAAACCCATGGGATGCCTCTAGGTTGTTAAATTTTTGATCTCTCCACTGAGCTTAAAATTGTGTCCAATCACCTGTAGGCAGACAGTTTTGTTTTGACTAACTATCTGAAGAGGGTTTTTTTTATTCCTTGTTTACTCTGACTGCTCCCTGGTATAAATTTCACTCTAGACACAGCATTTTCAAACATCTGCTTCTTGCTGGTCATGTCAGTTTGAGGATATTCTAATCCCTTATGCTGAAGATGCGTCAATTTGGCTTGAGGTGAATTTTGTAGGATGGCAAAGTCTAAAAAGACTGCTGCTTCCTCTAGTCTGCCATTATGCATTCCTTCTTGATAAAACACTGCTGTGTGTATATCTGAGGGGGAAAGAGGGTTGCGAGTAACATTTGAGCCTCCTGAATATTTACGTCTTCCCTATGCATTAGTACATTTATTTTTAAATGGTGGTTAAGAACCCGTGTCTATGAACGGATTGCTGAGCTGCAGATGGCATGTTTCTTAAAATAATGCTTGGTTTTTCAAAGGTACTAAAACCTGATTTCTATTTCATGCAAGCACATGAGTACAATAAGGTCTTTTCAGTTCTATATTGGTGCTAAATAGAGTCTATGCAGTTCCGTAGGATAAATTAAAGCTGTGTACTGGAGAACATTGTTGAGGCTGGGATCAAAATGTGCTCTCAACCTTTGAAACTGGGAGTGCTTTGCATGTACGTATTGCACACCCCTCAACTGTTCCAGTTTGAGTGGGACATCCCAGAATTATTGGCTTCTGATTGGCTCCTGGAATGCCCCAGAGTTTTTTTGTCCAGCACTGTGGTGCAAGTCAGCTGACTTGCACCAGAGCACCAAACCAAAAGACGTTAATTTGGGGGCTAAAGGTGACTTTTATGTCCATAATGACTTTTTGGGATGGGCTTTGCAAACAGCAAGAACCCGCCTGGCACAGGAAGGACAAGATGAGCTTGGATCCTGCTGTTTTAAGATTTCATATGGGCTACTACTGCACAACAAGATATAGGACTCTAGAAAGAGAGAATAAATATTCCTAATTTAGCATTTTAAAACTGCCTGTAAAAGGTAGGATCTGTGCAAGTTTTCAGTGTACATACAGTACATAATGAAGTGTAATTAGGTAGGCATTACTGAGGCTGATCCCATAGACGCCAACTACAGAGTGCTTGGCACCCACAGCATGGATTCTGACACGACTTCCGTTTTCTACCGAAAGTCACGTTGGAGGCCTGAAGCAACCACTGAGGTGAGGTCGGACACTCTGCCAGGCCTCCAATGTGATTTTTGGTACTGGAGGTCGTGTCAGAGGTCTTGCAAGGCCTCAGATGTGATCTCCAAGGCCCCATGAGGCCAAGGAGATCATGTCAGAGGCCCTGCCAGGCTTCAGAAGTGCCGCTGTGGCGCATCGAAGTAACTTGATGTCATGACATCACAACGTCACATTGCGGGTGCCATTGGGGACCCATAACCTGGGGGCCAAGTTGGTGCCCCAGGCTAATCCTAGTTTTTCTTTAAAAGGGGGATGAAATGTTTTGAGTTGGAGTCATTCTACAGAGTTGTGAGTTCATCTTACATATGGTTGCCAAATGCATGGTAACCATATGTAAAGACTGCAGCTGAGGGATCAGCCTGGCAACCCTGAGATCACTGGATAATACAATGTTTTAAACCATAACTGTTGTTAGAATGCTTTAAAATAATAATAATTGTGGATGTCTTTGCTGCCCTGGACTCCTTTGGGAGGAAGGGCAGGATATAAATGCAATAAATAATGTATAAATAATAAATGCAAGAGGAAATTTAATCCACAAGAACCTGAATGGAATTTATTCTCTTTCTGATGTTTCTGCCATCGTTTTTAAGTTAGCAGGGTTTTATGTCATGTTTGGTAAATTTATATGACTTGCAGTTGGCCCTGGGCTACTTTTGTTTGGGGCTGATGTACACTTAGCTTGCTGGGGAGTAGTTCACTGTTTTAGGACTGACTCATTGTGCTTTGTATTCATTTGCATACCTAATTAAAAAACAAACAATATATATTCAAGGTATAACCAGTGAGGATGGCCAGTTAACTATAGTGGATGACTGCAGACCTACAATATTTTGTTGGCATTCATCTGTCTCAGGAAACAATGGAGTGTACCTCTGGGGGTGAGGTCAAATTGCTGGAGAATCACAGTGCCTGCTGTAGCTGTAGAGACCAGTAACTTGTAACTGCTGCCTCCTGTGTTGCTTTTGTTGTGTTAACAGCACCAAAGTGACCTCTCCAGGGTGCATGGAGGCCTTGCTGATGTGGTCCAAAGGAAAGCAGAGCAATACATTAGGCACCAGCTTGGCTGCAGGAGTTGCCAGAAGGAAACGTACAAGACACCATCCATCTTTGGGACTCCACTCTGCATACGTGCAGGGTTACTCCTTATCCTTTTCTTCTCCTGAAAATGTCCCACAAGGCAACAGGCACTGATTGATCCTCGGGGTTTACTCTTGAAGCCTGTCTCACAAATGAGTATAGCTGCAAGGCAGTGGAGTTTTAGGATCAGAGTTTTCCTTCTAGATCAGGCATAGGGAAACTTGGTCCTCCAGATGTTTTGGGACTACACCTCCCATAATCCCTGACCACTGGTCCTGTTAGCTAGGGATGATGGGAGTTGTAGTCCCAAAACATCTGGAGGGCTGAGTTTGCCTATGCCTGTTCTAGATGGACTACCTTGGACTACCTTTCCTGGTTGACAAGCCCCATATGCCCCTTATTTCTCTCTACAGCATGTGCAGTAACTGCCTTCTTGAACATTAGACCCACTGTTGGTCTTGCCTGCTCAATCCACTGGCACCTGACTTCACATGCAGGAGAAGTCCCTGACTCGCTGAGGATTTGAGACCCATCGGCTACCCTTACCTGGTTTAGCTGGCCAGTTGAAGCAATTCCTGGGGTGTGACCGACAGCTTCTAGGAGCCACAGGTGAGAGCTGAGTGCAAGGTGAGGACCAAAGGTGGACAAACCAACTCAGAAGAAACATGATGTGTCTACCACCAGAGGTAATACACCTCCCATAACACCACATACACAGACCTACAAAAGATGATTAACTATTGCCAGCATTTCCTACTTTGCTTTCGACAATTGTTCTCCAACCTGATGCTCTCCAGTATTTTTGGACTACAACTCTTATCAGGCCCAGCCAATGAACAGGGATGATAGGAGGTGTAGACCAAAAATTATGGAGGACACCATGTTGGGGAAGGTTGTTTCAGATGTTATAGCCTTCACCATGGTTATTTTTACAAAACAACAGGTCTAGCTTTCATGGGAGTACTTTGTAAATATGGATTAGAAAATGCCATGATTATATCAAATATTAATCATGCAAAAGTTATATGTTCTTTCTCTCACAGTGTGCCATTTTATCTAGTTACAACATCCAGGAAAGGAATATGGAATTATTAATGTGATTGTGTCAGTATATTTTAAGGAGGCAGAATCTTGTACTTCATATGCTAAGTAGGTGGTGGTGGTGAAGCATTTGAGATTTGTTTACACTTTGTCTAAGCTGCCATTTGACATTTTCTGTAATTAGGAGTCACTTTTGGGAAAATGCTTGATTTAAACTGGGTTCCTCCAGAAACGAAAGTGTTTTCCCTTCTTCCTTTTCTGTCATCACAAAGTGAACTGGAATGCTAAGTCATGAATATTCAATATGACTCTCACATATTTAGCTTCCCTGCTCTTATTAACAGTTATGGAAATGCCATTAAGAGCTATGTACCTCTAGCAGTGATCACACATTATGTTCTCTATTCAGAACATCTCTATTAATGTGTCAAGGGAGATGTTTGCAGTCCCTCCTGCTGTCTCTTCTCATTCTGCTAAAATCATCTTTCTCTTCCATTTTTCTTTCATTACCATCAACACATTATCCCTTGGCTTAAGAGTCTGCTTTTACTCTCTGCCACTTCCAAGTTTTCATCTCCCATTCTCCTACCCGCCCATTTTTTTCTTCCTTTCATTTTTTCTGCTTAATGAACCCAGTGTAGGCTTTGTGGCATTCTGGGAAAATGGGGCTGTGTTGGATTCTCAGTAAGAAAGGGCTTTGAATCTGAGAGGTATTCCATAGGTATAACTGGCCCCATGGTCCAAGATGTCAATTCAGGACCCCAGATTGGACCTTATTCAGCCTAGATCCTTCCCTGAATCAATTCAGAAACAGGACTAAAGTTTAATTAGGGTTTTAAAAACCCTAAACAAGCATATGATCAGGAAGGAGGTGGGGAAAATCGAGGTGCTAGCATCTCCTCCTACTTTCCTAACTAAGAGCAGGAGAGTTCAAGTCTGTTGGGATCTGCTTCCCTAGCATGTTGCCTGTGGGGACATGCTGGCAAAGCAGATTCCTGCAGCTTTCATACCCAATGTCCCATCCCACAAGAGTTCTGGTGGCATGACTCAGTTTTGTGCAGGCTTGGATCCCCCTGAATCAACCCAGTTTGATTTGGGCTTTGGCTGAATCCAGTGTGAAGCCCTAGTATTTCACAATTGTAGTTTTCTTATATGTGCTTTGCATGCAGTAGGGCCCAGTTTCAATTCCTGGCATCACTACCTAAGCCAACTCTTTGCAACCCCAAAGCATCTGCAGTAGCAGGACTTGGAAGGATCTTTGCTGTAATTTGACAGCTGCTGCCAATCAAAGGAGGCAATACTAGACCAATGTTCTGATTCCATATAAGGCAGCACACCCACACACCCATGTGGTCTGGGTATAGATTGGGTATAGAATTAAAACAGGTATTTGCTCTAATGAACCAGCCTCCACTGCGTTTATACACTATTTCACTATGAATGAACATCATGTTAAGTTTCCTTTGCACATTTCTGCTCTCTTCTAAGCCTTTCTTGCTCGGTGCAAGCAATTATTCTTAGCCTCTGGTTTTCCAAATTTGAGCCAAGTTCTGATAAACTTTAAGCTTGATTTAAGAACAAGAGACAATAAGCATAATGTTGTTAGTCTTTTGTTTGCTTGTGGCTGAAAGAATTGCACTTTTATTGGGAGAGAGAGAGGAAACAGGCAATTTTGGCTTGATTATAAAGAAAATGTTGTGGCTCAGGATATTACAAGACTTCAGACTGTGTCCAGCAAATTGTAATTACATGCAGTCAAAATAATCCTTAATGCATAGTGGCACTCTGGGGGTCAGTATTGGAGTGTGTTTGCATTTACTGAGCAGGTGGGCCAGAGTTATAACGAGGTGGCAGATAGTTCTGGGAAACTGTTCCAACTGTTCGCTGAATAATCTCGCCATCCTTCCACCATCCATCTGCCATCACTGATGCACATTTGTAATGTGGCTTGCGAACACGAATGCTATGAATTAAGCCTCAGCGTCACACAGGGTCGGGTTTGAATGGGTTGTTGATTCTGCTGATTATATAAAACGGTCCTCTGTTAGAAATCATCAAGCATGCCGTGGCTCTTGTATTCCAGATTTGGGATTAATGGAATATGTTGACATTTATGAGCTACTGGTTCACTGTTAACTTTGCTTGCCTTAAATAGATAACACACATTAGTGGAGAGAAGGATAAACTTTCCTACTTTGCTCCAGTGTTAATCAGCCAACTGCCCCCTTGTTGTTTATCTATTGAACTTCTCAAGAAGAGGGCAATCCACAAATTACAATGGAGCTATAAAAGCAAGTTTGTTCCCAAAAAACATGTTTATTATCTATTTGGGCAAGAAGACTAGGAGGAGTTTGGATTTGATATCCCGCTTTATCACTACCCGAAGGAGTCTCAAAGCGGCTAACATTCTACTTTCCCTTCCTCCCCCACAACAAACACTCTGTGAGGTGAGTGGGGCTGAGAGACTTCAGAGAAGTGTGACTAGCCCAAGGTCACCCAGCAGCTGCATGTGGAGGAGCAGAGACGCGAACCCGGTTCACCAGATTACGAATCTACCGCTATTAACCACTACACCACACTGGCTCTCACTGACTAACATCTGATGAAGCTTAACTTGGATGACTCTAAAGGAGAATTAGGCAAACTCATGGAGGATAAGGCTATTAATGACTGCTAATCACAGAGACTAAGTTTTACCAATGTGTTTGGAGGCAGTGCGCCTCTTGGGTGTCAATTGCAGAGAATCAAAAGCAGAGAAACTGCTGTTTTACTCAGATTCTTCTTGTAGGCTTCCTATGGGTATTTGGTTGGCCACTTTGAAAACTGGGTGTTTGCTTCATGCAGCAGGTTTTGTGCATGCAGAGAGTTTTTGATAAGGTGCAGGGGAAGGGGGAGAAAGTGTTCACATATGCAAGCCACTCTTCCTGCAGCCCAAAGCAATAGTTTAGGAAGAGCTTCACCAGTTGATTCTCCTGTTCAGTCATTTGTGTTGAGGTGGAAAATAGATCTGACCCACTTGTGGGTAACTAATAAAAGAATTAGCTGACCCTTAGATTCAAATCATGGGGCTTTGCATACTCTCCAGTGGGAGAGAGCCCTCAGTAGAGTTTAAAATACTCTCAGAGTTAACTAGCAGCATAGCGTGGAATGTAGATTGCTAAACCTTTTTGCATATCACATTTAGTCTGCTTACAGCTCTTCCCCCCCCCACCCCTCTTGACATGAGCAGGCCACACACAGTTGAGTAAGTTTAAAATAATTTACTTACTAAATCCAAAGGTCTGGTCCAACTGTTATTCCATGTGGCAGCAAGGAGAACACAGGCAGATTACACTTGGGTGCAAAATAGAGCATATAGTTTCAAACATGCAGTTCAGATACAACCGTCTTGGTGGATTACATGGTAAGAAGAGAATGAGGAAAGGGAATGGAAGCAGCTTCATTTCCTCTCTCATGGAGTTGAGGGGACATGACCACTAGGAAGAGAGCCCTATGGTCCTAACTTCTTCATGCACTAACTAGTACCCATGCATAGTTATGTTTGATTGCAGTTTCCTACAACATGGAGGTGGGAATGTAAGAAGCCATTGATTTTCATCCTGACTTGTGTTTGTTGCATGTATCACTGTTTCTGTTCTATTGCAGTTTGATTTCTGACAAAAGCTATGTTGGCTTACCCTGGCCGTTGATACTTCAAATGTGTGTTTCCCAGATCTACCCCATTCCTATGACTGCACTTATTTTAACTGTTTTTAATTTTTGGATTTTAAATTATTGTAACTCACCCTGGGACCTGCTGGTGAAGGCTAGGTATTAGATTTAATAATTATTATAATGATGATTGATGGTGTTAAAAATAAAGATAAAGTTATTTGGCTTGCTGTCCACTGCGGCAGAATTTTATGTAATTAGTCATGTTATTCTACACCAATCATTTTCTGCAAAGGAAACACAGTACAAATGTGTGGAGGGAAAGCATCGGTTCTATATAATTTGAGAACTGAAAACAACTGCAATGATGGATACCAATTGTATTTTCCTAGAATGATTTTTGTTCAAGACATGGGATGAATATTTGAACCCTGACAATTTCTACTTCTGTTGGAATTCTCTAACATCCTTACATGGGGTTAAGAGAGCTTCACTTACTGGTCCTGTTTATTCTGTCACACACCCTGCCAGTTCTCCACCCATCAAAGGACCAGGGCTGAAAAGGGGAGCCTATTCTAATCTCTGCTAGCAAGTTCCCCCCAACACAGGCAGAGTAGTCTCCACGTGAAGGATGATGGAGGCAGGTTACAGAAATGTGATGGAAGAGGTGGAGCCGGAAATCATGGCCCCACTTTCCCCATATTCAGGTGTTGTTATTGTTTAGTCATTTAGTCGTGTCCGACTCTTCGTGACCCCATGGACCAGAGCACGCCAGGCCCTCCTGTCTTTCAGGTGAGGGGAGAACAACTCATTGCTTTTCTCTTTGAGGTATTGGAATATGCTGTGGCCTAGATTCCATTCCTTTGCTCATGGATGGCAGATCACAAAAAAGTAGCCCAAGACCATATAAACTGATTTCAAGCCCACCAACATTGTTAGTAGCATTGTGGCATTCAGACTAAATCTAGTCTATTGCATCCCCTGCCCCTCTGCACAATCATCTCTTTAATATATATAGCTTAGCTAAAGAAAGAAAAACAACAGAAAGCAGTGGCCAGATCCTGCCACTATGTGCAAGCTTTGAGATTAGTTAGCCATTACTGTGCTCTCAGCATTCTAACTCAATATAATGGAATGTATAAATAAATCCAGAAATTGCATTGTAATTAATATAACATTTTTAGAACAGCTGTTTCAACCAAAAGGCAGGTTTCTGAATTTTTTCCCATTAACTGGCATACATTCTCATTCATTTTCTTCTTAGATGATCTCTAATCTTTTTGTATATTTTTGCATACATTTTGATTTTTTCCTCATGTTGGGTTTTAACTTGCGCCTTTGGAAACTTGTGACCTCCAAATCTGTGGCCTCATTGTTGAAAGAATTGTTCAAATCCCTCATCCACCTGGGTCAGAAGTTCTAAGCAAAAAGAAAACATATACAAATGGTAGTGGGGGAAAAAACCATTCTTTATCATGCCTACAAAATTCCATATGGGTTCATGTAAATTGTTAATGCAGAAATCCTCATTCCTTTTCTATTCCTTTTTTTAATTTTACAAAGTGGCCCTTAAAAAGAAATTAACTGCATATCCTATATGCACTATGTACAGATGGCTAGTAAATATGTATACCAATCAAAATAAAGAAGGCACAGAATTGGATACATGCAATTGGGACCTGCTCCTGTTTGTTGTTCCAGTCAGCCAATCACACTCTCCTCCATAATATTCCATTCCACTTCTCCTCCACACAGTTTTCTATGACTCCTTCTCTGTGGTGACTAAGCATACTCAGTCCCAGGGGTGGCACTTCATGTTTCACTGCTTGAGGCCAAACTGCTTTGCTGCTCTGCCACTCGCTCCACTGCCTGTGCCTTTGTCTCTTTGCAAGATCTTGTGCAATTTCAGTGAGATCTTGCAAAAAATAGTATTGGTGTTGGTATCTCTTCTCCACTGGCTGGCGGTGGCGCAGACAGGTTGCACCAGAAGCATCACCTCAGGGGCTTTTATTGCCTGAGGCAACAGCCTCACCCTACCCAATGGCTGCACCAGGCCTGCTCAATTCTCATTGAGCTGTTTTGCTCCCCCTTATGTTTTCCCCCAAAATATTTTTTTCTGAAAATCTTGGGGGCATCCCAGATCTGCTAATGTTTCCCTCTTGTGCTTGTCTTTGTCTGGTGCTGTTTGAGTGACATAAGCTCAGTGACATAAGAGCAGCTGAGCGACATAACACTCAGAAATGAATAGAGCAATTAAGACCTGCAAATACTAGTACTGTTGCAATGCGGAGTGCTGCTTGACAGGATCTCAGCTATTTGAATCTGTTCCAGCTCCCCATTTTTGTTGCTTGCTCCTCCTTTAAGATTTCCTCCTAAGGTTCTGTTGTATGTCTTCAAACAATAGAGTTCCCCCAAACTTGCTGATTCCTCTTGTATAGAGTTGTTGCTGTTTTGGCAGCATTTGGCACCAACTATATCCCTTAAAGAGCTACAATTCTCAGTATGGCTTAACCGTCAATACCTCTTCCCAGGAAACCCTTGGAAAGTATAGCTTTGCAAGGAGAATAAAGGTTTCCTAGCAAGTCTCAGCACTGTTAATATAACCAGGATTCTTGGGGGGGGGCAGGAAGCAATGACTGTTTAAAGTGGTATGATACTGCTTTAAATGGATAGTGCAGATAAGGCCTCAGCAATGTGGTCAAAAATGATACTGTTAGAGTGCATCAACTGCTGTATTACTTTTTTAAAATGTTGTTTCACAGAAGCATGGAATCATAGTAGAGTTGGAAGGGTTCATGTTTGCAATCTCTTTTATGGAACTTGTTCCATCGTAGATCTGTTTTGTCTTATTTGGTAGTTTGCTGGAGCCCATCCTGGGATCAGTATGATGAAAGGTGGGCTTCTAAATGAACAAATAAAATTACTGCAGAAATTATGAAAGTTCCTACTCCATTAAGTCAATCGCTCATCCTTTCGGCTGTCCATATATCTCAGCAGAATAACCAAAGCTCAGCCTATATCGTATACTTTTTTTTTTTTTTGCTATGTTTTCCCAATGAACTTAAGACATCACAAAGAGGACTGCCTTTTACTCAGTTTGGGCATATGCTAACTCACAGCTCTTCTGCAGTTAAAGACAGGGAACATTCCTAGTCTACCTGGAGATGCCATGGAGTGAAAATGGGACATTCTGCAGGCAAAGCATCTACCATTGAGCTATCACCCTTTAATATTTATAATAAAAATAAATAAAAAATCCTAACAGACAACATTGGAGCTGTATGGTCTACTCTACCTTGCAGCATCTCTCAAGGGGTTCAGGCAGGACCTTTCTTTTCCAAGTCAACCTAGAAATGCAAGGGAATTAAGCTGATATCATCTCTGCATGCAATGGATGTTAAAGCAACTTGTAAGGGGTAGGAGAGCCTTGGAAATTGTGTGATGATGTGACAGAGGTCTGTAGCTTAGAGTGGGAGTCAGTGGAAACTACACAAATCCTTCTGTGAACAAACTGCTTTGTGCTCATCTTCAAGTCACTTCAGATGCCACTCAGATTTTGGTAAGAATTCAGAGATTATCAGAATCTTCTGAACCTCTTGTATATAATTTCTGACTTGGAAATATTGGGGAAAGGGATATATGAATATACCAACTATGATGCTGAAATTCTACTGGAATTACTGAAAAAATATTATTTATTAAAAAGAGAGGTCAGTGACTTTCATATGCAAGTGTTCTTTTTCTAAATGCATAATCACAACTCAGTTTAATTAGCAATTCATTCTTAAGGCAGAATTCTCCTGGGATGTCTCCAAGGTGGATTTGAGAGTCGCAGCATAAATCTCATCTCATCACAGCATCTAATCTAATTTTCGATGCAGAACTGACATTTCCCCCTGATGCATCCTGAAATTGAAAAAGGAGGTTGCAAATGTCATTTCTGTGCCAAGGCTTTCGTATTAAACACCCCTTAACTATAGGTATGTAACCAGCTTCCCTGTCTTCTGTCACCTCTGCCCCTTGATTACAAGAGAAAGATGACATAGCTGATCTGCTCCTGCAGCAAAAGGTCTGTCCAAAATGATAAGGAAAAGTATGGTGGCATCATAAAAACTTGTTGATTGATTATGGCATGAGCATAAGTCTCTTCCAATGCTCCAATAAATCAGGCAGTCTCAGAGGTGCCACAGCATCACTGCAACAGACAGCACGGCTGCTTGGCTGGAATATTTCACAACGAGGGAACAGGCTATCTCATCGCCTCTGATTGGTGTAATTATCCAGGGATTTGTGAAAAAGTTCACACAAGATCTGAGTCAACTTTTCACCTTCATGGTTTCTCAAAAGATGAACATATATCATTGATATATTTGCTGCAGATGTGCTGCTAACTTCAGAGGATGGAACAGTGAGGTCAACCCTTTTGATTCTTTTGCTCCTCAGTCACATTTCAATACGGGCTTTGGAAACTTAGCTACAAGGCAGACATTGGGGAATAATGAGACCTAGACAGCATCTTAAAAAGCAGAGACATCACCTTGCCGACAAAAGTCCGTATAGTTAAAGCTATGGTTTTCCCAGTAGTGATGTATGGAAGTGAGAGCTGGACCAAAAAGAAGGCTGATCGCCAAAGAATTGATGCTTTTGAATTATGGTGCTGGAGGAGACTCTTGAGAGTCCCATGGATTGCAAGAAGATCAAACCTATCCATTCTGAAGGAAATCAGCCCTGAGTACTCACTGGAAGGGCAGATCGTGAAGCTGAGGCTCCAATACTTTGGCCACCTCATGAGAAAAGAAGACTCCCTGGGAAAGACCCTGATGTTGGGAAAGATGGAGGGCACAAGGAGAAGGGGACGATAGAGGACAAGATGGTTGGACAGTGTTCTTGAAGCTGCTAACATGTGTTTGACCAAACTGTGGGAGGCCGTGGAAGACAGGAGTGCCTTGCATGCTCTGGTCCCTTGGGTCATGAAGAGTCGGACAAGACTAAATGACTGAACAACAACAACAAGGTCCTGGTATGTTTCTTCTCCAATATTTTGCCAATGTTTCTCAAAACAGACAATTTTTAAAAAATGTTTTGTCAGGGACAGGTTGGATGAGGAGAAGTGGCGGGAGCCACCAGGCCAAGAGCTTTCCAGTGAGGGTTTGGACTGGTTGGATGAAGAAGACTGGTGGGAGCCTGCTTCCCAAGAACCCACAAAGGAAGGGATCCAAAGATTACACCTTAGAGCCTGTAGTCTTGTGGTGGGCCACTGAGGAGCAGTCAGCAGAAAGAATGAGCTGGGAGCTGGTAGAAACAGGAGACTTCAGAAATCAAGGGGGACTCAGGAGAAGGAGGGCCTTCCAGGACAGGGTTAGAAGCTGAGAGTTGCAGCATGCATGCAGACAGTCGCAGGCCTGTTTACTCTCCTCCTCCTCTGACTCCCCACTCGAGGAGGATCCTGCATGTTGCTGAGCAATGTGCCAGACTGGTCCAGAGAAGGAGCTCCCCCTCCCCTCGATGCAGCCTTCATCTGTTTGGGAGGAATCCAGAGTGAGAGGGGGGGGCATGCCTAAAGCTTAGTTTCAGCAACACCGTCACTGAGTTAAGACGAACCAGGAACATTGCTGTATTGTTTTGTTTCTTTCTGCTAATGGAAAGCTAATTGCATTCCATGCCTTCCATGTGTGTGCCTGTCTTGTGGTTGACCTGGCTCCTGAACAGCTCCTGGACAGGTTTTGAGCATGACTCAAGCTGAAAGCTGCAGGCAGAAGATTCATACTCAGGGCTGTGGAACCTTTTTAGACTGAGGGCCACATTTCCTTTTGGGAAACCTTCTGGGAGCAACATGCCAGTGGGTGTGGCCTGAGGCAAAAGTGGGCAGAATGATTAATGTAAGGTCTACTTTTGCACAGTTATCTAGTTTTACGCACGCTCACACAACCCTCTCGTGTCTTTCAGCCACATGAGCAAGAAGCATTATTAGAATTCAATTAAGCATTCCAGTCAAGCAAAAACACCCCAAGAGGGTGCAAAGTATGGTCTGGGGAGATGGGGTGTGTCTGAGGAAGAGGTGCAGTCCAAGAGCCAGATTGAGAGATTTCAAGATCCACGTTTGGCCTCTAGACCTTTAGTTGCCCACTTCTGATCCTAATGTTTGTGAAATTCCTGGAACCATTTTTATGAATGATTCAGTACATGGCCCTATATATATGTGTGTGTGTCTACTTAGAAACAAGTCTCATTGAATTCAAAAGGATTTCCTCCTGGAAAAGTGGAAATAGGATTAAAGCCAGAATGACTCAGAATGTCTAGAACCATAACATTGCAGAATAAAACTTTTTTTCCAAGCACAGAGCGGAAAATCATTCTGCAAATAGCTTACCTTAGTTCTAGAAAGATATTCCCTTTGTATCTGAACTGAACATCTACTTCTGCTTCATTGACTATGCAAAAGCCTTTGACTATGTCGACCACAGCAAACTATGGCAAGTTCTTAAAGAAATGGGAGTGCCTGATCACCTCATCTGTCTCCTGAGAAATCTCTATGTGGGACAAGAAGCTACAGTTAGAACTGGATATGGAACAACTGATTGGTTCAAAATTGGGAAAGGAGTACGGCAAGGCTGTATATTGTCTCCCTGCTTATTTAACTTATATGCAGAATTCATCATGCGAAAGGCTGGGCTGGATGAATCCCTAGCCGGAATTAAGATTGCCGGAAGAAATATCAACAACCTCAGATATGCAGATGACACAACCTTGATGGCAGAAAGTGAGGAGGAATTAAAGAACCTTTTATTGAGGGTGAAAGAGGAGAGTGCAAATTATGGTCTGAAGCTCAACTTCAAAAAAACGAAGATCATGACCACTGGTCCCATCACCTCCTGGCAAATAGAAGGGGAAGAAATGGAGGCAGTGAGAGATTTTACTTTCTTGGGCTCCATGATCACTGCAGATGGTGACAGCAGCCACAAAATTAAAATACGCCTGCTTCTTGGGAGAAAAGCAATGACAAACCTAAACAGCATCTTAAAAAGTAGAGACATCACCCTGCCAACAAAGGTCCGTATAGTAAAAGCTATGGTTTTCCCAGTAGTGATGTATGGAAGTGAGAGCTGGACCATAAGGAAGGCTGATCGCCGAAGAATTGATGCTTTTGAATTATGGTGCTGGAGGAGACTCTTGAGAGTCCCATGGACTGCAAGAAGAACAAACCTATCCATTCTGAAGGAAATCAGCCCTGAGTGCTCATTGGAAGGACAGATCGTGGAGCTGCGGCTCCAATACTTTGGCCACCTCATGAGAAGAGAAGACTCCCTGGAAAAGACCCTGATGTTGGGAAAGATGGAGGGCACAAGGAGAAGGGGACAACAGAGGACGAGATGATTGGATAGTGTTCTCGAAGCTACCAGCATGAGTTTGACCAAACTGCGGGAGGCAGTGGAAGACAGAAGTGCCTGGCGTGCTCTGGTCCATGGGGTCACGAAGAGTCGGACACGACTAAACGACTAAACAACAACAATCTGAACTGAAGCTGTGACAAATGAAGCAACCTTTTGTAGCTAGCACATCTTTAACCAGAAGCAAATACAGCTTCTTATGAACTGACCAGTATCAGTAACCATTTGTGCTATTTTTATCCCTGCTTGCTTGTCTTTTGGGGGTCTTCTGTTCTATCTGATGACACTTAGTGACCATGCCTCAAGGCTTCCATATCTTTGACCAAAATCTCTACCCAGACAAACACTGTTCTGTATATTTTTTAGTCATGCTGCATCCTATCACCAAAAACAGACAACCATCTGAGAGATTTGTGAGCAATTCTGCTTTAGGACTAAAATGTATTAGCATTTTAATAGCCTCCTCATTCCATGAAGTCTTTCCTGTTGAGATGCATTGTCAGCGAGCCTCTTCCTCTTGCATGTCCTCTACAGTTTACTATACAGTATATCCACATTTTGAATAACAAGGAGAAGGTGAGTTACAGTCTCTTTTGGCCGTTATGTAGCCTTTTCCCATTCTACTTAATGTAACAGTATCATTATGCTTGACTGCCAGAGAATTTCCTCCAATACTTACAGTTTCTATTATAGTTGAATTGATTGGACTTTGGAATCCAGAACTACAGCTGCAGTTCGCTGAGTAAGGCAACCTTTGTCTCAGCTCCTGATACATATATTGTTTCAGAGATGTACTCTCTTTTTACTTGTACCATTTTTTCCCTGGTGAATTGAATATAATTTTCCCCCAAATGTTTAGACTCCTTGGTTTCCCAGAGGCAAGAGAGCCTTCTCAATCACAACTGAAGTATGAACTTTATTAGACTTATTCAGTTATACTGAACACAGGTACCAGGTGCCTGCACACATGTGCAAGTGTTTGTGCAAAAGAGTGTGCACTTGGCACGTGCAGATCAACTGTTTATGCATACAGATACACAGGCTATGCTCTTGTTGAACATTTTGTTGTTTAGTCGTTTAGTCGTGTCCGACTCTTCGTGACCCCATGGACCAGAGCACGCCAGGCACCTCTGTCCTCCACTACCTCCTGCAGTTTGGTCAGACTCATGCTGGTAACCTCGAAAACACTATCCAACCATCTCGTCCTCTGTCGCCCCCTTCTCCTTGTGCCCTCCATCTTGCCCAGCATCAGTGTCTTCTCCAGGGAGTCTTCTCTTCTCATGAGGTGGCCAAAGTACTAGAGCCTCAGCTTCATGATCTGTCCTTCCAGTGAGCACTCAGGGCTGATTTCCTTAAGAATGGATGCATTTGATCTTCTTGCAGCCCATGGGACTCTCAAGAGTCTCCTCCAGTACCAAAATTCAAAAGCATCAATTCTTCGGCGATCAGCCTTCTTTATGGTCCAGCTCTCACTTCCATACATCACTACTGGGAAAACCATGGCTTTAACTATACGGACCTTTATTGGCAAGGTGACGTCTCTACTTCTCAAGATGCTGTCTAGGCCTGTCATTGCCCTTCTCCCAAGAAGCAGGCGTCTTTTAATTTCGTGGCTGCTGTTGAACATTACAGCTCAACTATTTGTGTACACAAACTGTACACTTGTTTTAATGTAACATGTTAAGACCTTTATTTAGTTTTATGTGTTTTATTATTGCATTTTTAAGAAAATAATTGTTGTTGTTTTTGTTTGTTTTAAGCGGCCCTGGAATCTTAGAGTAATAGGTAAGAAATCTTATAAATAAACTAACCTTATCAAGCAGTATAATAGAAATCAATTCTACAATTAAGAGACCTATATGCACACTCAGTTCTCTCATACACATACAGCGTACCATTCATTCCCATGGATGGAACTGGTACCATTCCATTATAATGAATGGGACTGATTGGTGGGAGTCCTCATCTGTCACCTGTAACAGTTTAATCGAAAATGGGCATTAAAGAGGTGAAGGTCCGCATCACCATCTCTCAGTGAAAGGCCAGGAATCCTGTCTCCCCAAATATGGCAAAATCCACTCTTTAAGATTATACATCTTTCAGACCAAGCAAAAAACCTTCCTCTTCAACCAGGCCTTTGCCTGATTAACATTCTGTGTCCTTTGAATTGTGTTTGTGGGAGTTCTTGGTTTGTTTTATTCTTGTTTTAATAATGTATTTTGTGTTTTTATCTTGAAATTTTATGCTGTGAGCTTCCCTGAGATCTTCAGATGGATAGTGGTGTACAGATTTAATAAATTATATTAGATTTATATTCATTTTTATTTAATATCCCACATTTTCCCCTAACGGGACTCAAGGCCGCTTTCAGATTTTAAAAAAGGAGCCACATAAAACATAAGAAAAACAAGCATTAAATTTTTTTGATAGAATTAAAACTACATACATTTATAAAATTTATTGAAACTATACCAATAATTACAATAAAAATGGCATGGCACCAGCCCTTTCATTATAAGTAGTCATTTCCCAATAGATGTATATTATCGCTCCATACAGACATTTTTCACTTTCCAGTCCAATGAATATTAAAGACCCCTGTTTTCTTAATTCTCCTACAGATCTGTTATGATATGACTTTGCTAAATCCACAAAGTCAAACTCAGATTTCAGCTTCAACCTGTCAACAAGCAGGAATTAGGGAATGATGTTGATAATTGTTTCAGCGACCTTCAAAATAGTTTTAATAATGCAAGCTATTCCATTGATTTGAAGATACGTTTAAGTGGTGCATCATGATGACCTGATTTTAGAAAATCTGGTTTACTTTGAGCATTTTAATTAAATGGCACAATAATGTGCAACGTTACTCATAAATCTCAATTAAAAAGAGCTGCTACAAGCTTTGATGACTGGAAATGCCAATAATTGATGTTGATTTTGAAATATAATCTGGCAAAGCGAAAAAATGTATCATCAAAGTTGAGAACGAAAAATCTATGCAATTTTTACATGCAAAATTGGAAAAGAGTGCAAGGAGCTGAGACAGCACCAGAGATGGCAAACCTGAGTGCTCCCAATCTAGGAAGGTAGCCTACCCCATACGATCTGGAATGCACTTTTTGTCAGCAGTGATTGATATAGGCTGCAGTCAATGTTGATGTGGGCTGCAGCCCAGCAGTAAGCCAATTGCTTGGCATTCAGCAGGTCACAGGTTCAATCCTTAGCATCTGTAGTTAGAGATGGGGAGAGGGGGAAACTCCTCTGTGAGCGAATGCCAGATGAACCAGTGAAGTGACTCAGTACAAGGCTGTTCCCTATGTTCCAATGAAGGCCCTTCCATAGGGGAAGTGGGGGCAATTGATGTCCCCCCTGATTCCTCCCTCCTCCCCACTTTGAGGGACCACTCCGAGCCTGTTCAGCAGACAGGAGGTTAAGAGAAAGACAACGAGGCTTCATTATCTCTCCTTGACTACTGAATTATATAGAATTAGCTCCAAATGGAAATGGTCAGCTGCTTTTTGAAGTGAATAGTGCAATCTTCATCAAGATAGGAGAGAGAGTGCTCTTAGCTGATGCTCATTTGCAGAGGAAGCCTGAAGGGGGTAAATTGTGTTTTACTTTCTGTGCTTATTATGGCAAAAATGTTTCGGGCTCTGCTTCCCTTTCGCTGACAAACTTCCCAAACAATCTTCCTTTGCATTGCTTTCAGCTTTGCTTTTAAAGTGATTAAATATTTCGTCCTGTTCCTTCTTTACCTAGGAACATTACGAAGCTGCCTTATGCCCTGTTAGATCATTTGTCCATCTAACTTAATATTGTCTATGCTGACTGATAGCTGCTTTCCATAGTTTCAGACAGGGGTCTTTTCTCAGCCCTACCTGGAAATGCTGGGAATTAAATCTGGGGCCTTCTGCAAGCAAAACACTAAAATTTCTTCAAGCTTGGTTTTATTGTTTTGTTTTTTATTCTCCCAGTGTTTGTGGTATATAAATTAAATATACCAGGACTTCACTCTGGTATCTTATAGACTTCTAACTGTGCTACGATCTCATCTTCTCACTTTCTTAAACTATGCTCCTGGTATTTAAACAGTTGTTTCCTCATTGGATCCAGTCCATCTCTTCTTTCTCATCAAAACAAAACAAAACAAAACATGTTTCTACATTTATTAGCTAATTTTACCTCCACTTAGTCGCCCCCACTGAACAGACAGATATCCTAAAAAGAGTAAGCGTGTTAGTAACAGTGATGGATTCTAATTGCAATTTGAGAACCATCATTTAAACATATTTGAAAATGAACTCCAGTTAATAGGAATGTAAGAGGGAATTGATTTCCATTGTGTTCCATATTTTTGTCATATTCAAAGAGCTGGTTTTAGCATATAAAGCCTTATGCAGCCCAGGACTCTAGGACCTCAAGGACTGTCTCTCCCCACATGAATTGTTTGGATTGTTTTATAATGTACTACCACCCCCATCCTAAACACAATGAACTACATACCCAGGGGTCATCAGCATGTTACCTGTGGGTACCAGTGCATAATAACACATATCCTGTCATATATGGATATGTTACTTTATATAAAAATGGATTTGCTACACCGCTGAAATTCAAGGTACAAGTATTTTAGGCTTCAGTTCCTAAGTTAACTTTATAGTTTGTTTTCCTCTTTCTCGAATTATCTCTTCCCACCGTTCCCATACCAATTGCATTTCTCAAATTCTATAATGTATAGCCACAGTTGGCCGATTTTCTCCATCAGATTACATAAACTCAGGAAATAGCTTTGTGTTTCATCTGCTATTCAGCAGATTTAAATTCTCATCTAAAAACTGCCTCCCATTTCTCCCTCGTTATACATTTTAACCTCTCCCTTCTCATGTAACTGTATTATTTAACACCACATAATGTTTTGGGATAAAAAATTTATGAGAAGTGCTGTACTAAATAAACCTCTATTGCATATTAAGAGTTTACAGCTTCTGCATTGGGGCACAACGCTTTCCTATCTGTAAAAGTCACCATTAGTATAGCAAAACCATTAAAACTACTTTGTTTAATCTGTGAAAGCATTTTGCTTAATGTGTCTCATTTCCTTATACCGGAAACTATATGTTCCAACTAAAGTTAAGCACTTTAAAGTTAAACACACACTTCATATTGTCACTGGAATCAAAGAAATTCAGAATTGACTACATTTGGCTGGATTGTACCCATTTCATCATCAGATGAGAGATAATTTTAAAAATACAGCTCTTTATTAGCTTGACAGCATCTTAAAAAGCAGAGACATCACCTTGCCAACAAAGGTCCGTATAGTTAAAGCTATGGTTTTCCCAGTAGCGATGTATGGAAGTGAGAGCTGGACCATAAAGAAGGCTGATTGCCGAAGAATTGATGCTTTTGAATTATGGTGCTGGAGGAGACTCTTGAGAGTCCCGTGGACTGCAAGAAGATCAAACCTATCCATTCTGAAGGAAATCAGCCCTGAGTGCTCACTGGAAGGACAGATCCTGAAGCTGAGGCTCCAATACTTTGGCCACCTCATGAGAAGAGAAGGCTCCCTGGAAAAGACACTGATGTTGGGAAAGATGGAGGGCACAAGGAGAAGGGGACGACAGAGGATGGGATGGTTGGACAGTGTTCTCGAAGCTACCAGCATGAGTTTGACCAAACTGCGGGAGGCAGTGGAAGACAGGAGTGCCTGGCGTGCTCTGGTCCATGGGGTCACGAAGAGTCGGACCCGACTAAACGACTAAACAACTAAACAACAACAACATTAGCTTGAAGGTCAATAATGTCTTGTGTCCTGCTACAGTTGAAATGAGCATAGGGTGTATCCTGTGCTATTTTTCTAGAAAAAGAGGTGCTGGATGGGCCACTGGCCTGATATAGCAGGCTCTTTTTTGTTTTCAGTATTTTCATGCCTGCATTGAAAACATCATCACCATAATATTTCCCAGAGTGCAGTATTTTGCCTTGTGCTTGCTATTTAAGTATTATAATAAGAGAACACCTCTAAGGAAATGGAGTGTGTTTTCTTAATAGAAGTAGTTTCTGGTCAGATTACAGTAACACCATTAGAGCTCAGATTAAATGGCAGAAAGATTACAGAGTCCTGTGACCTGCAACTAACCAGTTCCTCACAGATAGCACGAGTCCCTGGTAGTCAACAAGCCAGTGTTCTCTCACATTTAATTCTTCATTTAATTGATTTCTTTCTGTCATTTATGTCCCATTTTTGGTCACAAAGTGGCCCCAAGGCAATTTTCAATGGAGTCAGTAAAACTAGTTGGTTAAAATAATATAACAGCAGAGCATATAAAATATCACAAAACAAACACAACAATACTCCAGTTTCAGAACTACATTATAATTATATCTCATAATGTGGAGTGGGCATACTCCAGTCCATCATAACCCCGGGTAAACAGATATATTTTGCTTAGATGATGGACGCTCATTATGGATATAGTCATCCATTCCTCCAGTGGAGGAAAATCTCACTGCCAGGGTGCAACTGCCCAAAATGCTCTCCATTGAACCCTCACACAAAGCACAGCCATTGCATCAGTGGGACAAAGGCCTAAGCAGCCAACCTCAAGGCTAGGGAAATGTTAGTAGATACCTAGATCCCTGTCATTCTGGGGTTTATACATTAGCAGTAACACCTTAAATTGGACCTGGTTACTAATAGGCAGCTAGCACAAATCTTGCAAAGTAAGTTTTATATGACTGCACACTGAAATTTTAGTCAGTACTCTAACAGTAGCATTCTGTACTAGCCACAGTTTCCAAGAGGTAGAAGATAGAAGTGTTACGGTAGTCAATACTGAAGGTTATGTGAGCATGCATGACTGTGGTGAAGAAATAGCTACAGGTGGCAAACCAGTCATAGCTGGAAATAGGCACTCATTGCCATGGAAGCCACTTAGCCTCAAATTGATCTAGGAGCATTCAGAGAAACCATGAGTCCATCTAGAATAAGCTGTATATCCATTTCTTGGACACAAGAATGATGCTTCCATCTTGCTGGGACTCAGCTTCTGTTTACTGGCACTCATCCAGCCCATTATTCCCCCCAGGCATTAGTTCAGTATCAGCTCAACTACATATGGTTCAGATGGTATGGAGATACAGAAATAGTTGTGGATATTTATTAATGATTACACCTAAGCCCCTGGTGACCACACCTAATAGCTTCATATATATGTTAAATAGCACTGGAAAGGACTGGAGCTCTTTGGGACCCAACAGCTTAATTGCCACAAGAGTGATCAGAAATTGTGGAAGAACCAATCAAGAAGAACCAATCAAGAAGAACCAACAAAGTCACATTCCCTTCACTTCTCCCAAAGTAAGTCATTATCCAGAGTGAACAAAACCGTCTCAGTGCTAAACCTGGGCCTGAAGCTGGTTTTAAACGTGTCTAAATAATCTTCTTCATCCAAGTACATCTCAAGATGCAAGGACACAACCCTCTTGAGCACCTTGCCACTATGGCTGGAGGTTGCCCTGAGAGACCTCTCAAATAACATTTTCCAAGTACATTCCTCAATGCACTGGCTGCAGACTTCAAAAACAATACTGCTCAATGACCCTTACAAACCTAATGCCTTTCAAGTCTATCCGTTGACCTCTCCTGTTCAGTTTCTCTATCTAATGAATGGATAGTTAAGAAATTCTGAGTTCAATGGTGCTGGCTAATTGTTAAGATAAGAGAAGAATGCTAAGCATCTATGTTAATGAGAGACTGGGTTGATGAATGTTTAAAACAAAGGGCATCCTTCCAGACACAAGTCTGTGTACACCGTTAGACATGAAAAAGAACAGACCTATGTGTGGAAAAGCTGTCCATTAGCAACTGTGTGTTGTTTTCAAGTTGATGAAGCATGTTGGTTTAAGACTTATCCAAATTGTAATATACCAGGAAACAAACTCCAAATGACTAAAATGATTTCAAAAAATGATAAACCCTCTCATATTTAGAGGGCACTGTATGAGAAATAACTGCATTCTGGAAATAGATTACCAGCACAAGCTTGTAGTGTGAGCAACCAGGCAATGCACACCACTGATTAAGCAAGGTCATTATTTTAATGAATCTATTTTCATCACAGTAGCCATACATAGCTTCCCAATAATAATGAGAAGATCTTCATGAAAAAATATTAAATTAAGGATGTCTTAGAGACCTGTTTCAGGTAAGGTCATCTCTGAATATTTTTCAGATCAATTACAGTAGGTCCTTCTCTTTGTAACAGCCCTGTCTGAAACGTCGAATGAGCAATAAGAGGCCGATGGCAGGTTAATCATTTGCAGAACAACATATTTTAACAAACTCAGTCACTGCAATATTTCCCTTTCATTTTGGCAAGATCATTCTGTATCAGGACGAGCCCTTAAAACCACCGGCAGCCTGATCATAAGGTGGTTGCTTTGGTGAAAGCAGAAGTTTATGCTGTTGCAGTTGAAGATGCATCCTAAACTGTTTTAGTTGAGCTGAACTAAACATCTATTGCACCTTAAGGCTTAAATCCTACACACTCTTTCCTGGGAGTAATCCCCATTGAACTCAGTGGGATTTATGTGTAGAATCCCACTGTAATTCAAGGATGCAGTACTGTGCTGTGCCAAAAAGTCCAGGGCTGCTTTAATGGATATCTAAATCTGGAGTAAGGGAATGCCACTAGCCTTTCCTGCCTCAACTCCTGCCCCAAATAAGACATTGTGTGACATATCCACAGTTTGAAGATCAAAGCCATTTCAGCTTTCTTTCAAGTTCAGGTGTTCAAAAACTAGAAAGGTTACCACAAAAGAAGGACAGTTGGATGAGCAAACTCCAGCCACTCCATCACCATTTTGCTTTCCAACCTGTGAATGGTGACTGTGGAAAGTGAGTAGACTTTTGTATCCTCCCTGTCTGTTTTGTAATCCTAATCTCATCAAGAGGCAATAGAAGATTCCAATTATTTTCTATATTTAGAGGTAAGAAATTATTTGGGTAGGTAGTAGCCTTCCATTCTCTGCCTCACCCCAACCATCTTGCTCTCTATAAAGTGCAAAATGAACCGGAGAGAAATTCTTCACAATTTGAAAAAAATAAGAAATTATTTTATAGGGAATTCATTGTGCAAACATGACTAATCTGCTTTACTCCCTGCTAACAGATGCATGCAAAGGTTAGTTCACACAATACTATTCCTGCTCTCAGGCTATCACTATCACTCCTAGCCTAGTAGACCTGGGAAAAATGTATTTTGCAAATTGAACAATCATAGATTGTCCAATTTACACAATAATGTTTATTTATATGAGTATGCATCTAACCATGTCCAGTAACAGGTTAAAACTATTTCTGGGTATGGAAGAGTGAAACTACCCAATCAGAAAATGTAATTAATTCAAACTAATGATAGCTGAAGTCCAATAATGTGTCTTGCTTTATATTATAACAAGTCAGGGCTTTTAATTCATTATGGAATTGAAAACCTAGTGGATTCAATTTATCAATAGTTTGATGTTTTGGTGGAATTTACTCTAATTCTCCTCCGTGAAAAACTCTAAGCTAAGCAGTCAAAGGAGAACGAGGGTCATATAATGCCTTTCTGAAGACCTCAGCTTTCATTAATGCTGTGATGCTCTTCAGAAAATCCAGCCATAACTGAGCATTTGTTATATTCCGTATATTTCAGAGCCATTATTATTAAGCACTAAACTATTAGTATCTTTCCCCAACCCCTGTTAAATTGTCTGCTATGTGATCATTGAAACAGCCTGGTTATATTCAGGTTCCTGCAATGAAATATTAACTGGGGTGGGGTGGGGGGATGTGTGATGACTTTATAGCTGTAACTTCCGTGCAAGCAGATCTGGAAGCATTCAGCCCACCCAATTCTCTCTTTGAAATAAGGCATTAAAATTTCAGCAGCTACTCACACAAAAATACCACTCGGGGAGTTACCTTTTGTTCTCTGCAAGCACATATAAACTGTAGTTTCACAAGGGCACAGAAATACCTGTTTGCACAGGTTGCTTTAAGGATATGTGTAGAGTACTGGGAAACAGGACAAACATATCAGAGAAGAAATGCCATAGCAGGAGACACAAGGAAGAGACAATGGTACAAATGTGCCCATAGAGCTTTGTATGGGAAAACATACAGCTATGCAACACAGAAAAGCACCAGAAAAATGTGACAGAGCACATGAGGCTTTATAGGCACCACAAGCTGATGGGGCAAGGGAAGGTAATGGCATTACACTTCAATTCAGGAGGGCGGGTATTGACATTGCACTTTGACTTGGGGGTGGGGGGTGGGCAGGACTCTGAATCACCACAATGCACCTCATTATTCAGCCTTTATGAAGAGCTGATGCACACCCCTAATATAAAGCATCAGTTAAAATTACTCCTGGCCTGAACCAGGGCTGCATCCTCAAGACTCACACTTCTAATTCTTCATAGCCCTTTTCTGATACATGAAGGTGATGGTCTAAGTAGTGCATGGCAGTAAAAAATACCACATTCATATCCTGGATGCTCTCTCCTGCCTCCTCCAAACCAAGGACTTAGCTAGGTAAAGGTAAAGGGACCCCTGACCATTAGGTCCAGTTGTGACCGACTATGGGGTTGCGGGGCTCATCTAGCTTTATTGGCCGAGGGAGCCAGCATACAGCTTCCGGGTCATGTGGCCAGCATGACTAAGCTGCTTCTGGCGAACCAGAGCAGTGCATGGAAACACTGTTTACCTTCCCACCAGAGTGGTACCTATTTATCTACTTGCACTTTGAGGTGCTTTCGAACTGCTAGGTTGGCAGGAGCAGGGACCGAGCAACGGGAGCTCACCCCGTCACGGGGATTCGAAACGCCGACCTTCTGATCGACAAGTCCTAGGCTCTGTGGTTTAACCCACAGCGCCACCCGTGTCCCTAAGGACTCAGCTACACAGCTGCAAATAAAACGTTTTAAGTGTGTTTTAAATGCAATATACCACATGACACTAGACGGCAATGGTGACCCTTATGGAAAATTCAATGTATTTTTAAAAATGCTTTAAGAAAAAGCATTTTCAGAAGGTTTTTTATATGCATGTAAATTCAACCCAAGTCTTGCTCGGCCCCAAGGTTCTTCAGTGACCTTCTGTTTGCTAAGTATAATAGTTGGCATCAGGTGCTGGGAGGGGGAATCTGCTAAGCAGATCCTTTCTCACCAAGCCATTTTCCTCTCAGCTACAGAATTACTTACAGCCACTACACCTCCTGGTGGCAGCTGCTACAGAACTTGCATAATATATACTGTACATCTTTTCACCACCCTTCTCTATTAAGTAACATGTGAAGTGAGAAAAATATCAAAGCATTCAAAGTAAATAACACATTTTCAAAATTGAAAGGTAAACTTTGAGTTTTTGAAAATATCACCTCTGAACATATTTACATGAACTATGTTTTCTCAATCAACACCGAAAATGTGAAGAAGAGCCGGGGGGTGGGATGGGGAACCATACTGCCATCAGTTTCTGAGTGCTATTATTCAGCCATTTTCCATCTTATTTCTCTCACATTTGGAAAGCTTTTATCCTTTACCCAAGAGATCAATCTTCATCCTAATAGGACAAATCATATTTATGTTATGAGGAATAGAATATTAATCACTTCAAGAGAGAATGTCTCACACTCTGACTATAAAACCACCTCTGCAGCTCCGTAATTAGGAGATGAATGCCCTGACCCCATCTTTCAGTGCATCATGCTGATGCTGACAATGCTTCAAGGAGAATATGAAAGAAAAAGGACTGGTATTTTGTGTCACAGAAGGCTTAAAGGACATGCCAGTAAGGAAGCGAGACAGTAACTTTATTATTTTCCTTAAACATGAACAGAACCATAACTGGAACTTCAGAGTCAGTTAAGGCCACATTTACACGATACATTTAAAGCACTATGATACCACTTAAATGTCCATAGCTTTCCCCAAAGAATTATGGCAGCTATAGTTTGTTAAGGGTGCTGGGAGTTGTTAGGAGATCCCCATTCCCCTTCTAGAACTAAAAATTTCAGAGTGGTTTAACAATCAACATCCTTCTTCCAGGGGAACTCTGGGAACTGTAGCTCTGTGAGGGAAATAGGGGCCTCCTAACAACTGTTAGCACCCTTAACAAACTACAGCTCCCAGAATTATTGGGCGGAAGCCATGACTGTTTAAAGTGGTATCATATCACTTTAAATTCAAGATGTGAATGTGGCTTGAGTCCTGTGCCATCTAATAAGCAAACTATGTAAAGGCATCACCCATACATTTTGGAAATACAATGAAAAGTCTTTCTGAACTTTTGTGGCATCTCTCTAAAAATCAGGTGATTTTTACTGATTTTACTGCAAACTACTCTGAGAGCTCTGCAGTGCAGCAAATTAGAAAGTTAACAAATAATTAAAATATATTGAGCAGATGAACTGACTTCAACTTTGACCGGTCCTTTGTTGTATGGCTATTACACTTTCTACAAATTACTATAGAAAAGCAGATTTAGAAGTGATAATTTAGTTAACAGCATTTAAAATGACAAATGGAAATAAAAATAACTTGCTTCTAATATCTCAATTTTTGTCAGATATGGGATGCAGCAATTAGGATGTGTAGGCACTTTGGTTTATTCTCCATCCAGTGTGTTCCCACTGCTAGTTTGGAAATGTCAGCCATAATCCACAAAGTCAGTCATAAGCCACATCTATCCTATATCTATCTTGCTAATTTTTATGTATTTTGATACATTTACCTCCACCCAAAAATTTGATCTGAATCAAGAAAAAGAACAACCTAGATTCAATCTAAGCCAGCAATGTGTGCACAGCCTATAGCAAAAAATAAATTATTAATAACACTCAGGATTCCTGAATGCATGATATTTCATAAAAGAATGGTTACTGATCACGGTGGCTCTTGTTCAGCATCTTGCTAAATAATGGTTAAAGTGCTTTTCGAACAGCCCTGCCAGGATGTGGGGTTCAGTGCAGTTCTCATCAGAATTCTTAGAGACAAGGGTGGAATCTACACGCAAATAAAAATGCTATGACAATGGTTTTTTTTAAAGTTTTTTTAAAAAAATACATTGAATTTGACATAGCTCACTCTCCCCATCTAGTGTCAAATTTGTATATTGCACTTTACAACACATTTAAAATGTTTTATTTGCAGCTGTATGGTTGAGTGTGTTTGTTTGTCTGAATTGACAAACTATAGCTCTGGCTGTTGCTCTGAGCAGAGACTCAGAATTTAGGCTGCAGTCTGACCATTGCAACTAGAAACTAAAACAGAGAGCAAACAGAATTTGATGTTACAGGTTTTTCCATAGGGATAAAACAAACAAGTATAATCAACATATCAAAGTAATAACTACTTGTATCTTGTTTCATTTATACAGGGGTTTTTTTCCAGGGGGTGTAATTTAAACGCAGGAATCTGGTCCAAAGAGAAGGTTTTGACTGAGTCTTTATACTGGGAACTAGTAGATTCCCTGCTCTCCAGACTGTTGGTTTTCTCAAAGGCAGATGGTAAATCTGTCAGTAGTGGCATTCAGCAACAGCAGCAGCCCAGATGCTTTTAAGCTTTCTGTGTGAAGCTGCCCCACCCCTGAAGAGTACCAGTGGGCTACATGCCAGAAAGAGGTCCCCAAGGCAATTAGCTGCCTCTGAATTCAACTCCAGCTGTCTTGGAAGTCAAATGAATGCAGCTTGTTTGGTCATACACCATTTGATGTGAATAGTCTGCTGCTTCTTTATAAGCAAAGCAGCCTTCTCTGTTTCAAGCCAGCTGCATTCAAGGAAGAAACCTGTGACCTCTTATTGCTCACACTAGACTCTGCTAAACAACAGTGTCCATTGCCGTTAGGACAATTAGTCCATCTCATGATTCCAATAAAGCTAGGATTCTGTAATTGCACTGTATCTCCATATTTGGCAAGTGAAACTTTCAAACTACGGTTTCTTTAATGGTCCCTGGGCACATTTAGCTGCACAGAATATGAGAAGCACTCTAGGACTTTCAAGCAAGTCTCATTATATCCCTGTTCGCTTGTAAAATATATTATATACCATGACTGAGCTAATGCAAATGGACAGTATCGTCAGCTTTCTAGAACAATACAAGATATGTTGACATCTTTTAAAGTTGTACTTCATTTTAATAAAATTTTACTGGGTCAAGAGCAATTAGTAAGGGAAAGAACTCTGTTTTGATACAAGCTAGTCTAAATGAAAAAACAAAACAAAAACAAAACTGTTCTTATTTAAAAGGGGGAGGAAAAATGAATGCAATTCACTTCACTGAACAGGTGTGCAATCCTCAGAACACTTATTTCGGAGTAGATCTACTTGTATTTAATGGGACTTAGGGCAGATCTACTCCATACAATTAAAGCACATTCTAGGCACATTTAAAACATATGGTTTCCCCCAAAGAGCCCTTAGGACTGTATTTTGTGATATGCTGGGAAATGTAGCTCAATGAAGGGGAAACACAGCTTCCAAGATTCTTTAGGGAAGTCTTGTGCATTGAATGTGCTTTAAATGTGTGGTGTGGATCTGTTTCACGGGAACCTGTGTTGGCTTAAACGGCATAATAGGTTAGAGCCAGATGAAAGTCAACAGAAGGGGTATGAAGAAGATGCCTTTATCCTCTCAGTCCCCCTAATCTCCCATGCTATAGTCCACCCGCTTCATCAGAGTATCCTGATCCTCAGGTTAGGCTTTTCAGAATGCTGCCAGGTATCTTCTGCCAATCCCCTTCCACTTATTTTTCTCTGGATCCAATGCAATGCATATACCATAATTTCTGTTACCGGTAAACCTTAGTCAGATTTGCCTGCGCAAATGTAGCAGCAGCAGTGATCTACTTCATTAAACTCTTCTTTGAGTGACTGGTTTATCTAATTACCCTACCCCACTTTAGAGCTGTCTTGTCAGGAGCATCGGAATTCGCCTTGGATCAAACCACAAGTACAGTCATTACAACATCTTTATAAAAGTCCAAAGACAGTGTGCTCTTTTTGTGCCCCCCCTTCAGTTCAATCCTGGGAGCCAACATGAACTTGCATTTATTTGTCCGCCAAGATAAATCACCCTCTTGTGTCTACGAAAATGAAATAAAGCATCTATGAATGCTCAGCTCCTCATTTGCATCAGAGCACTCGGAATTCGGAGTCAGGGATGTTTCCTTGGGCACAGGCATATCCATATTCATGAAATCATACAGGTGGAGGGGACATTGCAGATCATTCTGTACAACTCTTGGCTTGATTAGAGGCAGATTTAGGGCAGCACTGGGTGCCAAGCCTAGTGGCCACCACAGCTATGATGTAGTGAATTGAGCAGAACGGAAGGTAAGAAGTGGTGGTGGGCACTAAATTTTGGCCTTGCACAGGCCACCACTAAAATTTGAAATACTCAACTTCCCCCCTGGCTTGATGCAGAAAATCTGGAGACAGACACTCTATGCTTGAAGACCTCCAGCATGGGCAAGCCCACCACCATGCCAGATAATTGTCAAACTGCTTTTCATCAGTAATAGCTCTGTCAAATATTTTTAGAATGCTCCAGCCCAGTAGCTTTCTAGAAGATAGTCACAACACATGAAAGTCTTGAACTACATATTTCTTTCTTATGAGGACCAGCAACGTAGAATTATTTAGTAGAAAGAAGCAATAATTTTTGTAGAACTATTAATATAATTTGACAAACTACCCACAAAATTACATGTCTATAATTCTACTGGCACCAGTGGCAAATTGGGCTGTCTGACCATTCATATAAATATGATTTGCTTTTTTCATTAATTAAAAGAACCCTTTCCTGCTTTCTACCCAGGAAGATGTGCAGTTCTTTCTACAACTCTGCAAAGTTCAATTTGCAAATGTCAGAAGTTTAATATCTGTGACAAATTAGGTTAATTGTAATCTAGTGTTATTAGCGACAATGCTGTCTGTCTGTTGACTTGTTTATTCCAAACTGACATTCAAAGTTAAACCTTCTGTAGGCTATATGTTTCACTTATTTAACAAATGTAAATCCCAGCAATTATGCCTAAATTATTTAGGTATGTCTGTGCTTGTGTCCAATCACAATCAAGTTTATTCAGAATCATGTCCAGCTTATTGCTTAGAATGATATACTTAGACATTATGGGCTACAATCTAATACAATCTAATACAGTTCAGAGCACTAAATCACAACACACTTAACTGCTCTTGGGTTGTTTCCAGTTGTCCTTCCATTGACAGAAGGCTCTTTAATCCAGTGGAGCCCACCATCAGCAGAACAGGGGACTGAGGCTATCTCCAGCAACTCCCTTTCCCCCATGCTGCCCTCACCCCACCTCCAGCTACTACAATGGCTGTAGCTCATCATGTAGAAAGTCCCAGGTTCCATCCCTGAAGCTCTAGAGAGCTGCTGTCAAGCCATGTAGATAATACGAAGCTAGATAGACCAGTGGTCTGACTAAATATATAGCAGCTTCCATTGTTCCGGTCCCAAAGGGTTCCCCAATCCTCAAGAACAGATTTTGGGATGCAAAGAAGATTTAATAGGAAAAGGGGTGGTGATATCAATAGTTTGCCTCAGTCTCTGTTCCACTGACAGAAAACTCTGGTGGAGCAAAGAGCGTTCTGTCAGTTGGAGGGAAAGCAGCTAAAACAACTCCTTGCATTTATCATTGTTTGATTATTTTCATTTTTAAAAGGGAAAAGGAAAAAGTACAATTAATTTCACCAGGAAAAAGACCCCCCTCTCTCTCTGTGTGTGTAATTGATTGATTGATTAAAATATATACATCACACGATTGTAGTAAAACCTGTAAGTGGTTTACAAGAAATACTAAGACCATCAATCATAAAACAGTTCAAAGACAAGTGGCTTTATCCTCAAAGTGTGCAGCCAGTTGACCATAGCAGGTCCACAAGTGCTGCAGACATACCTCTCCTACAGTGGAAGTCAGGAGCCTGTGGACTGTCTGAAAAAAACTCTGCCAGCTACTAAAGGATGCAATATGAGCTACCACATAGTAGGCATGATAATGTGCACTAAATGGTCTTCAGCCAGCTTTGGAGAAAGACTTGTGCCGCTCATGCACTAGTCTTCATCTGGCTTGCTTCATAATGTAAAGCTCCTCAGAACACCAAGGAGTCCACAGTGCTGCAGAGCATTCTCAGGAGCGATCATGCCAAGTTACAAACAATAAGAGAAAGTCTGGGAATATTTTCATCTTTATCACAACTGTAAATTTGATCTAAGACAGATGCCTGGTGGACCAATTTTTAACATCTTTCTTCATCCTTTGAATGGGGGTGGGGTCTAAATTGTTGTAAGCATTCTTAACCCTCTGCCTTTATCCTGCTTTTTCTTCTCTCCTCTGGTTGGCCTGTTAACCCCTTAGCTTCTGCCAATGGATACTATTCTAGTTGCTATTAGTATTATTAGAAGTACAGTAGTGTTTTTCTTCTTAAAAAAATATTTAGGGGTACTCTCATTTTCCTACTCATATTGAAATACTGGCCCTCGATGAGGCCAAACTTAGATTCACAAAATATTTAGGGATATGCGTACCTCTGCGTCCCCCCCCCAGAAAAAAGCACTGGGTTGCATTTATTAGTTGCTTTTCTTCACAAAGTGACCCAGAACAACCTAAAGAGTGCAAAAAACATTATAACTATATCAGCCCCAGCCAGCATGGCCAAAACTCAGCAATGGAGAGAGTTGCAGTCCAAAATAGCTGAAGGTCACCAGTTGGGGAAGGTTGCTCTGGAGTTAACTCACTTGTCCAAATTCTTCCCTCCTTATGTTGCTTTGCCTGCTTTTTGACCTCTTCCCCTCACCTTCTTAATCAATTTATTACCAACTCTGGCTTCTTGTTAATTTATCCTGAGAGTCTAGCAACAGGTTTCCCCCCCAATAAAAACAGTGCATGCTATAAAAAGTGAATTTAAAGAATAGCACTCCAATAAAGAAAATGAAGATCTTGAAAGTCAGTGATGTATTTAAATTCACCATCTCTCTCCATGTGACTCTTAAGTCCTTGTTCAACTACACTTCAGTTCAATATACACACAGGCAAAGAAGAATGCAGGCTTGTAAAATGATTCCTGGTCCAAAAAACTCCATGTATTTTAGTTACCATGAACCAAAACAGATTTAAACAGTCCCCTTGTGCCAGTAAAATGTAGAGGTTGGTAGGCAGAAAGTATTGTTCAGAACTTCAAAGTTAATGAACATATTGCAACTGACCTTCATGGCTTTATGAAGAAAAGCAAAAGGCCCCCTGGTCTCAAAATGAGATGACCACCCATAATATCCCATAGAGCAGCCTTCACCAACTTGGTACCTTCCAGATGTTTTGGACCACAATCCCATCAGACCTAGCCAACATAGCTATGCTGGCTGGGGCTGGTGGAGGTTGTAGTCCAAAACATCTGGAGGGCACAGGGTTGGAGAAGGCTGATGCAGAGAACTGCAGAGAATGAAAATGGTAGTGAGGGGAGATCAAGAGCCAACCAAGAAAGTTTTTAGGTATTGTTGATATTTAGGACCAACTCTTGTACATGTTAAAGCTCATTAACCCATGAAGACACAGGATGCTTTTGTTAACACTACTGTTTTATGTTTACATGCTGCAAGCATCGGTAAAGAAACTATCCGACATACTGTTTATTTGAACCAGGCTTCCCTATAGCTATAATGATTTCCATGAAGGTGGTGGATCAAACAACTGACATTTGTGTTATGGAAATCACAGCTTCAAACATAGAAGATACCAGTCTGCTAATAATAATATAATTTTATATTTGTTGACATCGAATCCCCATGACGGCGTGAGCTCCCATTGCTCGGTCCCAGTTCCTGCCAACCTAGGAGTTCAAAAGCACATCAAAGTACAAGTAGATAAATACCGTATTTTTCGCTCCATAAGGTGCACCGGATCATAGGGCGCACCTAGGTGTTTTTTTGGGGGGGGGAATCAAGAAAAAAAAAATCTTATGGATCCCGCTCGCTGTCTTGGCTTCATTTTTAGCCGCGGGGCTGGGCGGGAAGGTAAATGGCATTTCCATGCACTGCTCTGGTTTCACCAGAAACGGCTTAGTCATGCAGGCCACTTGACCCGGAAAAACTGTCTATGGACAAACATTGGATCCCTCGGCCAGTAAAGCGAGATGAGCGCCGCAACCCCAGAGTTATTCACAACTGGACTTAACTGTCAGAGGTCCTTTACCTTTCCATTTTTTACAGTATCTGTTTCAAGAGACATTGGAGTGTGCATGGGGGTGAAGTAAAACCACTGCATTAGCAGTACCAAAGTGACCTTCCCAGGGCACAAGCCTGGGACAACAAGGCTCCTCTCAGCACCTCACTCATGTGGTTCAAAGGAATGCAGAGCAATACATTTGACATAAGCTTGGCTGGAGGACTTGCTGGAAGGAGGCATACAAGACACCATGCAACTGTCTTAGGGACTCCACTCTGGAGTGGAGCCCCTTCTGCTACTCACTTCCCTCTACAGCAGAAACAGTTAGACCCGCTATTGGTCTTCTCCACTCAATTCACCAGAGCTTGTCTTCACATGCAGGAGGAGTCCTTAACTCACCAAGCGCTTGAGATCTATTGACTTGGGTTTAGCCAGACAGTCAAAGCCATTTCCCAGGATGTGGCCGCCGTTGCATGCTGACAGCTTTTAGGAGCTCCAAATGAGAGCTCAGTGCAGGGTGAGGACCAAAGGTGAACAAACTACCCCAGAAGGAGCACCCCATATACAAGCAAGCAAGCACCACCAAGCAGCATGATTCAACAGCAAACTTTTGCATACCCCTGAGGGACCAGCAATCAGGTATGGACTACCCTTTTATCTCCATTATGCTATTATTCTTTTAAGATGTGTTTGTACCATATTGTACCTTATCACATATCTTCCCACAGGGCACAGTCATCACTTGTGCATTTTTTGTGTGTTTGTGATTGCCTCCATCATCATGCAACATCATTAATTCTTGATTCTGTGATGTTTAGGTGACTGAATCTACTGTTAAATTCCCATTAACTGCATGATTACTTTATTAAATGCCAATTCAGAAAAACAGCTGAGCATCCACCAAAAATGATCTGCCAAGTATTTCAAGGCAATATAGGTGTTATAGAGATAAACCATGTGAGATGAAAGAAATGGTAATGAACAGTGGGGAAAGTAATTTCAAAATCAATGAGCCACAGGACATTAAAAAGAATCTAGGTAAGACACAAGAGAGATCAAATGTGTGATCAGTGTATTTGAGAAAATGAATTTTGGAATGAAACACCTAGACCAAAAAAAAAGTATGTCAAATTACTACATTACATTTTTCAGAAAAGATATATTGGTCTCAAATTAATGGGATGGCATTAGTAATTGAAAATGGCATTTATTCAGTTTAGAGTCTTTGCTCTTGTTTTATATATGAATGATTCAGGTGCGCAGTCTGCAAACTCTGTCCTAAAATATATATAATTCACGTATTTCAAAAGCAATTTCTTTTACCATCACATATATGATGTTTCAAACATTTATTCGCTTTGCAAACTGATGAGATTACACTTAAATAACCAAACATCACTATTTAAAACCAATTATTCCAGTAAGTAAAAACATACTGTGATAAAATTAAACTTGAGTGTCCATGACAATTGAAGCATCAGCCATAAAATACATCGGTTGACCTTGGGCCAGTCATTTTTCTCTCAGTCACATTTTGTGAGGACAAAATGGAAGGAGAAATGACAAGGACAAAACGTGAGTGAGTGAATTATTTTAAAAATAATGCTTGACGTATTTTACATCACATGTAAGGGTGATTTTGTATGCCATCTTGTTGGTAACGCGTATTTCTGTGATTGGTAGTTGTTTTAAAGTGCATTTAACATTCTGTTTTCAAGTCGTTAACTCACTCTCAGACCCTAGGTTAAAGGGCTGGAAAAATAAAAAATAAAAATAAATCTGCATTCAAGTAACATGTGCCACTTCTTTGCATTGTTAAGTTACTCAGGTTGAAAACCTTTACCCAGGTAACTAGGATTAACCCCCACTGAACTTCATGAGACTTGTGTTTGAGTAGATATGTACAGGATTACATTGTCAGAGTACATTAATTTGCTGTGAACATTAATGAGTCTGGAAGTGTTTATATGTGTTTTAGTGGTTTATGTTTTTATGGTCTTTGTAAAGTCAGTCACTTTGGGTTAGTCCATAGGTATCAATTCTTATTTGAAATAAATACATGCATAGTATTTCAGTTATGCTTTGCTCTTGTGATTCAGGCATCTTAATATTTCAGAGAAACTAAATGCATGCATAGCAAAATCCAGAAGAGTAGTTTCTATAATAGTGCCATTCATTAGTCTTGTTGATACTTGTAACCCTACTAAGCCCTCTGAGGCGCATCTTGTGACATCATTGTACAATTCTGAGTATCGGATCAAGACACATCTTTTTGTCCAGACCTCTGAAGGAGTGGCCCTTTTCTCTCTGCTGCATTGCTGCCCTTGCAATTGGGTTTTAGCTTTTTCACTTTGATCTTAATGGTTTTAATGAATTGCACATATTATTGTTATTATTTTTCTTGGTTTATTAACTGCCTTCTAAACAACCATCTCAAGCTGATGCTCATTAAAAACAGTCAAAAATGCAAAACACAGCAAATACATTTAAAACATATAAAGCAGACTGTCATGGTGAGGACCCATTTATCCAGCTGAGAAAACCCGTTGGAGGTAAAATGTTTTCAGTTGTTTCTGAAAAGTGTAGATAGTCCACAGAACAGGGCAGTCACACTAAAAGCCCTGCTCCAAGTGACTGTGGAGCTATCTTCTGATATTTTTGGAATTTGCAAAAGAAGCTGTTCTGCAGACTGCAGTGATCTTCTGGGTGTAAGACTCTCTGTCAGGCAACCTGTGCTAGATAGGTTTTAGATTCAGGTAGGTAGTCATGTTGGTCTGACATAGTCGTAATAAAAAAATGAAAAAAAAAGTCCAGTAGCACCTTAGAGACCAACTAAGTTTGTTCTGGGTATAAGCTTTTGTGTGCATGCACATTTCTATGCATGCACACAAAAGCTTATACCCAGAACAAACTTAGTTGGTCTCAAAGGTGCTACTGGACAATTTTTTAAATTTAGATATGTTTTAAATAGTGTAATGTAGGTAACCCACCCTGGGATTATTCAGCGAATGGTGGGCTATGTAAAAATAAATAATGAATAAAATAAATATATTTTTGGCTGTTTTGCTTGCTTGCAGGTGTAAACTTTTTAGTGAAAGCATTGCAATCTATTCAATTGAGGTAACATGAGCTAGTGAACAGAATAGGGCATTCAAAGCACACACAGATGTCATCAGTGTTGTGGGCATCACATGTATCAGTCTTATTAAGGTTTTACTTTATCTATTTTTTTAAAAAAAACATCTAGTTCAGTTTGTGACATACCTTGTTGATTTACTTTATGTAGTTATTTCATGGTCTGATCAGGGAATCTTTTCTTTCCAATTAATTTAAAAGCACTCATGGTCATGTTAATGGATGGCTATAATCACTCAATCTATATTGCGGGGGTGATTTTCAATCTAATTACTCTGCCAGTCACTATTAGAGGTGTTAATGTGGTAGCTAAAGGTCACCAATTGCTCATGGCGAGTTTTCCCCCTCATTTGAGACAATGCTATTATGGAAAAGCGCCTGTCAATTACCTCTAGATGCATTTTTATGTCAATTAACAGCCATGACTGCTACACTACAGCTGAGTACAATGTATGACCGAACCATCTGGTTATAGCTTTAAGTTGCATTTGAACATATGTAATTTCGATGTTAAAATCTGGAGGCTATGCTGTGGTTATTTTTGCTAACTTCCTTGAGCATCTGTAATTAACTGATGCTGAGAAATCAACCCATTAATGGAAAACGTGCATGATTACTGATGGATGCAACATCAAAAATGGAGCCTAGGCAATGTTTTCTTACACTGTAATGCTACTGTCTGCTGTAGCATTATGTAGTTCCCATAGTCTATCAGGTTTAATTAAAGTGCAGGCTTTGCTTTCAAATGTTTTATTATGAATTCTGGTTTGCAGTTGTCGCAGCACAAATGGGATCGTCCTCAGAAGGCGGTCCTTCTTGCGACTGGGTCCCTGGACACACCCCTGACTAAGTAGGTTTTGTTTCTAGGTCTAAGTTTCATTTCTCTAAATAGGCATCATGGGTCACAGCCAATGAGGAAAAGGGTGGGGGTGGTTAAGGAATTATATAAGCATCAGCGCAAAAGTGCCCTAGGCACTTGATTGGCACTGCTGAACACCCGCCCCCCGCCCCCCCGCCCTTAGTGTATGTTCTCAGCCTTGCTTTGGACTATGTGTAAGTTGCTTGTCTTGGGACAGGGGCCGGGTAGGAATTTTTATCCATTTGGCAAATTGGCATTGGCCACTTGGTTTTTCGCCTACCCCCTTAGCAATCGTCACAACTTTCCAGGTTTGGCGGTTAGGCATTGGTTTAATTTTGTGTGTGGAGGGGAGGTGTGGCCATCACCTGCCCCTCAATGATCAAAAGGTATTCCGTTAAAGGAATCTGGGGGTCCCGGATCTTGTCCGAAGTCCACTTGATGGGCTAGGGCCATGCTGAGATCACAGGAACCTCACAGTAAGCTTCTGTCGGGCAAAACCCCAATGTTGCTGCCCCGATGGGTTTACCTACATAGACTCTGTCAACTGGGGCAGTAGTCCGTTATAGTCTTCAGCCAGTGCGTATGACAATACCACTCACATTTAATTTGCAATCAATAAAGTTGTGGCCTTAATGTTACCCATCAACCTTAATTCTGTGTCCGTGTGTAGTTTTTTCACAGGGGGCTGGCTTGGGGCCTCAAGACACAACTCCTATTTATTAGCTGCTTTCTGTACATAAGAATAGGATTGTCTCTTCGATTTGAAGAAAAACACACACAAAATTCTTTAAATATCCTTATAATAGGAATATAAGTGGGTCTCTGTAATGCAATGTTACAATGCAGTATGTTTCTCTTGTATTGGTTTCTACAGCCACGGCAGGTGCTGTAACTCTTCAATGGTTTGACTTTACCCCCAAAGGCACTCTCTTCCATTGTCTCCAGAGGCAGACAGATGTCAACAACAAGAAATACTGAGAAGGAACTGTGGGGTGGGGGACTTCAACAAACCAAGAACTAAGATTCCAGCGGATATAAGGTAACTAGGAATATATCCTTTACAACCATGTGCTGAACAACCTAGGATAGCCTTTGAAAGAGGATGAATGGATTTATGCTTTTACCCCAGTCAAATAAAAATACCAAGGCATCACCCCAACATGTCTTTCAAATATACAAAACCAAAGCAAATTACACTGCGCAGTAAGGGTAGTCTTGCAACACCTCACCTGTGCAAGAAAGAGCTAGCAGAAAAGATGTTTTCTCTCTCCATTTTTTTACCAGGAAAGTTTATAAACATGGGTCTGTTTCCAAATCAAGTTGAGTGTTTACTAATCACTATTCCATGAACAGGATGCTCACCTAATGAAGAAATGAAGGTTTTAGTCCTGGGCATGACCTCAAAGTAATCCATTCATTAGTAGAAGTGGCATTTGGACTATCTAAATCTTCAAATTCTTTCAAAAATCAGATCAAATTTACTTTTTCAACTGACATTCACGCAGATCCAAACCTCCACAATATTCTAATGCACATGATAATCACTTTTTTGCTTGGGCTGCCCCATTTGTTTCAAAAGTGATAGCAGATTTTTGGCTTGCCCACATTCCTTCTGCTTCCACTGAAGTGATTGGAGAAGTCATTGTGGAACTCCATAGCCCAACATTATATCCTTCTTTGCCCGAAGGAAAATGCTGGAGCAAGTCAATTGACTATAGTGGGCATTTATTTCAATTGACACTTCGTCACTGTGAAATTTATGTAGCCCTTCCATCATTTAATAGAGTAAACAAGTTCAGAATGCACCTATTATTTAAGTTTAAAACAGCATGGCTGCCATCCAAAATCATGATCTTGGTAACAGTGTCTCACAATTTAAAGTCCAAAGGGCCTGATTTAATATTACCTATTTTAGTGAAAACTGCCAAGGCCTGGTATTTCAAGAATAAAATGTGTTCTAGCCAGTAATAATCTGGCATTCAGTGTTTATAAATGAGAGTCTTTATGTCAGATGCAGGAAGAAAAGGCATTTGCTACAGCAAATAATGTATGTCATGAATTGTTATTACTGCAAGAATGTGGGCTATAATTTTAACTGGAACTATAGGGTTGAGTGGACAAACTGTTGTAGCGAAAGACTTTCTAGATTACATTTTCCTTTCAAGAGACTAAGTCCATTTATTTTCTGTAATTGCTGGAGATTTTAAGGGGAGCATACCCAAGCTCTGAACAATGTGGATTTCACGTCATCCTCAGTTTATCTCGTGTGAATCATCATCCTTAACGAACTCATCAGACTCATGGTAGTCAATTAATATGATCAGTTTGTTATGTGCACATTCAGTGCAGGTAAGGGGGAAAAGGCAGGGCTCCTCAGCGATCTGTTCACTGATTGTTCATCCTGGTTGCGCAAAGGTTACATGGAGGTCAGTAGCAGATGGTATGCTGGGGCTGAGCCACTCACCTGACCTCCCTCCACCTGAGTCACTGCTGCATACTGGGATGGAGAAGAGGAAGGACAAGGCACTTGCAAGGTCAGAGTGGTGTAAACACTACAGCGGGAACACTAGATTAGCTCTTGCATGGTGGTGGATTTGCACAGCACTGACATGTCCTTCTCTGTCCTGGTATGTAGCATTGACCCAGCTGGAGGGAGAGCAGGACAGCAGTGCGGCCCCCAGCCCCATACAATACTAGTGGATCAGTGATGGCCAAACTTGGCCCTCCAGCTGTTTTGGGACTACAACTCCCATCATCCCTAGCTAGCAGGACCAGTGGTCAGGGATGATGGGAATTGTAGTCCCAAAACAGCTGGAGGGCCAAGTTTGGCCATCACTGTAGTAGATGTTACAGTAAGTTGAGGCTTAACTGAGCATTCATTCTGATTCATTTTTGGGGAGGGCTATGTTTTTTCCATTTAATCATTTTTGCATCCCACACTATTCAGGGCATTTCTCTTTCCTAACGGCAAAAAGTCTATGGTTTCTTAAGTAGATATGTTCTGCTGGGACAGTAGCACTCTTTAATCTACTTTGACTGCACACACCTAAATTTCTGCTATGTGTTTGAATTCTTCCCATAAACCTGGAACACTCTGGAGGCACCCAAAGCCTCAAATAAGGCCAGTTTCGAATTGACTTTGAAAGAAGCCAGTCTCCTTAAAATGGGAGCTCTGATTTGAAATGCAACAAAAGACACTGCCTACTAATGAATATGTCTGTCTGTTGCAAGGCACGCTGAAGCTCAATCATATATTACTGCTGGGTTTGTGATGCCATATTGGTGATGTCTGTAAACAAAAACCATGTGACTCAGATGACACATGTTGGTATGAGCAAGTAATCACCTCATTTGGTTTCTTTTTAACAGTGTCGCACAACGTCAAATCACATGGAAGCAATTTCCATGCCAAAACAGTAATTTATGAATCAGGCTTGAACCTAATGAATGTGGAGAATAGAGTTACAGTACAGAACAATCCAAACCCTGGCCAGCAAACAGTAGAGCAGTAAAACCACTACTGCATTCATAGCTCAGCCAGCTCACACCACCCAGGGCAAAAAGTGAGGGTGGGCAGTTCCAAGTTGTTATAGCTGATTAGCCTGAAGATTGTAATTCCTAGGGGATCTTCCCTGACATACCCTTCAAGGTGGAACCACCAGTTATAGCTTCTAATTCAACAAGGTGAAGCTAGCATGTCTTCTATGGCAGAGCTCCCACTCTTGCATGGCTTTCCTCTGCACCAGCAGAGGTCAGCAGTGAGAAACCCACACCATCCTATCCCTCCCCATAGCCCACAGTCATCAACACTTAATCTTTCACAAGTTTTCTACACCGCTTGATTGTAATCGAACCCCAAGGCAGTTCACAAAAACATGGTGCGGGAAGGGAGCTAAGATTGCACTTTTAAATGTATGCATACTAGTTACGTTGCTGAAATGCATAACCTCTTACCCCCAGAAGCAGCATTTTTAGGCTCAGAAAGGTAAATGAAATGTTGAGCATGCATAGACAGCATTCAGGAGACAAGGCCTGCAAAGCTTACTGCCTTGAAGGCACAGGCACCCTTTTAAAATGTCCTTCTCTTAGTCTTGTTGCAACTCTTGTTGATTACTGCTAAAGTACATGAACTACAAGGCCAGGTGCAGGATCTGTAGGTGCAACTGGGGATGTTAAATGCTTACCCTTGATGAAATGTTCATTGATTGCTGTGAACTACATAACCAAATCAATTGCCCAAGCCGGGTGTTGTTTGGTATTTGCTCTGTTTAGCTTAATCAGGTATCTTGATTTCACTGCACAATGCACAAAATGCCTCTGAACTGAAAATAACCAATCTTTGAGGTGCTGAACATGATAATGACTATAAAAGTTGTCGATTGGCTCCTATTTAGGAGATACAAAGATGGTAATGTATAAATGGCCTAGTCCGCATTGAGAACATAATTTCATTTGGCAACGCTGTATTTCAAACTCCTGATTATGACATATGGCATCATATAGCACCAGTCCAATAATACACACCACCCCAGGATCAATGGCATGCAGCTGAGTCATGACATCATGGCTTTACGATTGCTGAGGTAAGACGATGCCTCTCCTTTATGCTTGATGTTTGCCCCACCTCCCAACACCCCCAGATCTCTGTGGTCCACCTGACCCAACCTGCAGCAAATGAGGGTTATCTCAGCCTAACTCAGATGATGTCTGGATCCCTCAGAATTCATTCAGTTTGGTCAAGTCCAGTGCACAACCCTAATATTCCAAAATAGAGCTAGATGCATGCAATGCATATCTAAGTACAAATATGTGCTACATTGAGACTCCAGATTGCTCATTAAATCAGTTATGGCATATAGACAAAGTGAGCCACATAACCATTCTTTATGCTTCCCCACCCCACTGAAATAATTTTAAATCTCCATAACCAATATAAGATGTAGTTTTAGCCAATAATATATTTTCTCATGAATTGTAGTTTTTTTTCAAATATCCGCTTGCACTATGATAAATAAGCATTGTATGTGTATACAAACATGGTATGGGCATGTCACAGTGATTCAACAAGGACGAAAGCTGCTACTAAATCTACAGCAGAACTTGTTTTATATGAATACCACCAAGGTCAAAAGACCTTGCGCAATACTGCAGGATTATAAATCTCGCCTAACAAAGTGTGCACAATGGAATGCATTAACCCACTATTCTCTCCTTACAATTTTCTCTTGTCTCAAAATGACCTTTTCATTATTTCTCCTCTTCAACAAGAAACTTTGTTTTTCATGAAAGACAATGGTTTATTAAATTCTAACACCTTTAATATATTCAGTCTTCAGAAGAACATTATTCAGGTAATCTCATCTTGAAGAAGTGATTAAGCAGCAGAAGAAAAGTATATTGGAATGGTAATATGGGCTTAGCTGTTATCACCCTCAGTACCCATGACAGATTTAATCTAAGTCATGGAAAATTAAAACTTTGTAACAAAAATGAAGGCACAAGCTACATATTACACATTGCTAATGGCAGTCTCGGGGCCTGTTTGAACCCAGAAAAGATGTGTCTTGCAGGTGTGATCAGGAGCAGAGAAATTATGTGGAAGTGGCACTTAATAGTTATATATATATATATATATATATATATATATATATATATATACACAGTTAAAATCTATTAGTCTACTATTAGACATGCATATATATTTGCATGTGTCATATAATCTGGGCCTGCATGATCTGCACAAATGGAGAAATTTGTGTTAAGAGATCACCTAACTTTCCATGGAAACTCAGGCGGAGATAGACCACATAGTGCCCTCAATATGTTGCAACCCCCACCATCCCTGACTATTGGCCATGGTAGCTGGGGCTAATGGGAACTGGAGTCCAACGGCATACAAAGGACACAACATTGGCTATGCTTTCTCTAAGATACAAAACTTTCCTGAGTCAGAAATCCACCTCTTGGTGGGGGTTTATTTTTTTTTTTTAAATCAAGTGTTTCCATCTCCATGTCTTTTTAATTATATGCATTGATCTTAATATAGACCATGCCCAACAGTTTAAGACTTTGAGAATTGTATTTTAAACAACTCAATGCACACAAACACACTTCCCAGGGCACTTTCAGACTGTTGCTGTTTTTAGGTGGGATTCAACCACATACCAACAAATTCAACATTGCTCAATTAAGGTTGCTTTGATGCAACAAACCTCACAAATCAGACTTTTTGAAACAATGAAAGTGATGGGATAATGCACTGGAAAGTGTAATACAAAAATTGTGTGACACAGCAACATCCCATAACCTCCTTGCAACCATATTGGAATGGATATTGTCTAGTTTCCCTGAAAACATGGTGCAAAATAAGTAAATAAATCAGGATGAATCCTAAATGGACAGGTCTTCTGGAAATGATACTTCAGAGTCAGCAATTCAGGAACTGAGACTATTCAGAAACCTTCAGTACAGGCGGAACAGCTTACAGCAAATAGCATTTCACTTAGTGTGGGGAATCACAAGTTTTTTATTCTTCCTCGTGCCCAGAAATAAAAGCTACACTTTCCAGAGCTGACAACTTCAGAATCAAGAAAATGTTTAGAAGCAACCCTTAGCTTTAACTTTGGCTATTACTCTCCCCCGCTCACAATTTGGTAAGTTTGTAGAAGTGTGGGAAGAAGACAGAAAGGAGAGAAACTGGAGGAAGAGAGAGCTTGTGCCAAGCGCTATAAGCCAAGGTGAGATTCAGAGGAAAGGAGTTTGTCTCAGTTCATAATGTTTAGTGGATTTCTGAAGTTGTTTCCAAAATTCTTCTCCAGAATTGGGTCTATTCAGCTGCAAAAATGATTAGTTGTGGCTTTGTATACATTGGTCAAGGAAGGACAGTTGAGAAGATGAAAGGTCAAGCTGAAAAATGAGCTGAGGAAAACCTCACCCATGGCTTAGGGAGTTGACAGGATGAGAGTGGACAAAGCAAGGAAGGTTTGGAAGTTTGATACCATATGGGTCAGGCCAAAGAAGTGAGGTGTGGGAAGATGAGATCTACATATGGAATTCCACACAACACATATTTAGTGGTATCTGGTTTCTATATTTTCAGGTCATTTTCCATTTTAAAGACATGATTTTGCTGTCCGTTATAGCTACACTGATTGTTGCAAGTAAGGATGATTGCAATTGTCTAGTAATACTAATACTGTCAGTGAGGAAGACTGTGAACAACTGTTAATGTCACTAATTCTGCCAGAATTTAAGGGATTGTGGATTCCCCCCCCCCAGAAGCAAAGAATAGAGCAGGTTTCTGAACTACTTACCTTCCTCCACTTTCACACATAAGTATGTTATCTGTGAATAAAATTAGCAGGTTGTGTTTCTCCAAACTATTTATTACTGTTTCTTTATCAGTAAGATAAGTTATTCCTCTTTGCTTCCATTTTTCACACCTCTGCCACCCTCCTTATGTAATTTATAAAATAATTGGTTCAACAAAAGTAAGCTCTGAAAGATTGAAAGTAGGGCCATCTGCTACTCTTTGCCTCCCCAGTTCCACATGAATATCATGACAGGGGAAAAAATGATTCTGTCAATTTCAATTTCTCTCTATTCCTCATTTTTTAAAAAATCTTAAATTCAGTTTTAGATTTCTGTAGCGATTTGTGATTTTTTAATAAAAATCTCATGAAAATTCATTAGCGTTTTAATAAAAATTCTGCTCCTCTTCATATGCAATTTTGCCTAAAATACACATTTGTGCAAACCAATCTTCCTTGATATAATGATTTTTGCATGCACATGTCCCCCAATATATGCATTTATGTACATATTAGTTGGTTGGAGAACTGCACTGCAAAATTCAGAGAAGTGCGAATTTTGAAGTGCAGATTTTGTTTGTTCACCTTTAAAAATGAACTGGATTGAATTTTTTCCCCATCTCTAATCATGACACAAGCCTTTGCAATACAAGTTCTTCTGCCTGGATATATACTTCATAGTCCAGGGTTGGGGAATCTCAGGCCTGGGGCCAAATGCAGTTCTCCACACCTCAGGACAATCCCCAGGCCAGATTCTTCACCAGCCCTGTTCCACACCCTCATAAAGTACTTTTGCATGGCTAGAATGTGACTTTGAATTTTTACAGGGTCTCCTGCTTGCCTGGATGGTGACATATATATGTGTCTACACACACAAACCTCTGGCTTTAGTGTGGCTAGAATGTAGGCCTCAAGCTATCCAGGAATGCAGGCCTTGGGATTAAAAAGAGTCCTCACCTCTGCTTCAGTCTGAGAAAACCCTTCAGCCCCTTCCCTGCCTTGGGATACCCCTTCACTTGAGGCTATTTGCATTTCCTGCTTGCACTAGCATCTGGTAGGCCACCATGGGAAGAGAATGCCCCTATTTTCATTGGAGGGTATGGAGTTATGTGACCCCCTCAAGCCAAGGAGATAAGATACAATCTACAGAAGACATCTGAAGGCAGCCCTGCATAGGGAAGGTTTTTTATTATTATTAATGCTTAATGTTTTATTATGTTTTTATATATGTTTGAAGCCACCTGAAGTGCCTGGGGCACCCCAGTCAGATGGGCAGGGTATAAATAAAATAATAATAATAATAATAATAATAATAATAATAATAATAATAATAATAAAAACAACGTTGCCATTTTCGTCAGAGAAATGTTGTAGGGTATATGGAGAATGCTGGACTAGATGGGCCTTTGATCTGATCCAGCAAGCTCTTCTTATGTTCTTATATCCCAGAAAGAACCACCATGTGATACAAGCCTCCAATGAGCAGGCGTTTGCATGGTAGAAGGGCCTTAGGAGTGTGAAAATGTTTATGGGGGAGGGGAGAGGGATGGTGTAGCCAGTGAGTTCATTAGCTTTCAGAACAGATTCCTCATAATAAAGACAGGCTTGGATCATTCTGAAAGCAGCAACAGGAACAGTGAAGACGCAATAGAAGACAACAAATGAAATCTGACAGCCATCCTGCCTGCAGGGCATGCTAAGACGAACCGTCTTGGAAGTTTATTTTACAGATTTATAGAATGCTATCCAGTGGAGTATATTTAATATGGTATCTTTATAGCTGAAAAAGAATTGTTTGAAACAAATCCACTCTGCTGAAATTCAAATAAATAAAGCATTCCCTCAGCTTTGCTCTGTCTGCTAGAACTTGATGATGTATAGCATATAAACATTCGATGATGAAAGGAATAGATTAAACTACTCTGAACTGTTCTACAAACAAATTTATGCTTTTGAAAAGACAATGCTATAGCACCTTATAGTCAATGAGCCAATTAGCTCATTGGCTTACAGAAAAGGCCAGATAAACAATACACTTGGGTGAACAGTGAAAAATTCAGAAAAGTAGCATGTGGAGTCCATGTAACAAAATGATTTCCAGTTAATTATTAGAGCCAACTTTGCTTTGATTCCTGACACAAATATAATTACATTGTTCCCTTTGTACATGTTGGAATGATTTTGAAATGAGGTATGAAACTACAATACAAATATTTTTTCTCTGCATGCAACCTGTGGGGAAAATAATGGAAAATATATTTGGCTACTTTTCTATTTTAGTCATGCCTGTGCTTTGCATTTGGTCCAAGTCCTTTAAGTTCTGTATGCAGAAGACTTGACTTGACTGCAATACAAAACCTGGTAGACACATGGACTAATGCAAGCATATTTTGGAACAAAAGATTCCAGGACAGAATATCTAAAGCATTGATGTTGGTTCCTCAGAATAGCTATGGCCAACGCAGTGATTGATGCTGAAACATCAATGGACATAAGAAGACATGCAATGAGAATGAATCTAAGCGCTCCAAGATATGTGCCAGAAGCAATGTCTTCTTAAGCTTGCATTCGTTACTTCACATGTGTTTCTTGTTACTTGCTCCTTCTAGTGTTCCTTTGTATAAGGTGCATCCTCTGGGCTGATTCATTGGTTTCCATGGAAGTGTGGCTGCTAACAAATAACTTGGGCTGCTCGTGGCTACGGGAAACTTCAAATTTGCTTCCCATGTGGGCAAGGCAGATTGCTTGGTAAGTACCCATGCGGGCTAGAGAAAATAGTGTGGGTATTTAGCACATGATATGGCTGACCCAGAAGAGAACTCAGTCAGAAATTCCTGCAGCTATATGGAGTCCTAACCACATGGAAACAATTTTCAACAGCCAGGGGTGGGGCGGGCATATGAATTGACCCTGCATCTATGTACATTGTTAGCCAAAGCAACTGGGCTATCTCAAAGCATTTGTGGGTTATTTGTTTATTTAAGAAATATCTATCCTGCTTTTGTCAATGAACCAAAGCAGCTTACACAACCATTGAAAATACTCCAGAACTAACCAAGTCACATTCAATATAAAAACAAAGTGTGATACCATGTTCTGTTCTTGAGTTTAAAATTCAAACACACACACACACATACTCTTAAGTTTTTTGAACCATGCACGGAGATTTTGTTGGTTCTGTTGGGGAGGATAATCCTTAACACTACTGTAAAACCCTGGTAATTGTTTTAACACTACTGTAAAACCCTGAGTGGCTAGCCAGAAAGTGGGTGAGGGCCTCTTCTGAGACACTAATGGACAAAAGAGTCTGCATGCTAAGGACCCAAGAAGAGCCCTGTTGGATCAAGCCATCTAGTCCAGTACTTTGTTCTCGCGGTGGCCACCAGATGTCCATGGGAAGCTGGCATGCAGAACCTTAGTTCAATACTGTTTCCCTTATCTGTAATTACCAGCAACTGTTACTACTTCAGCTTTGAATTTGGCTCAGAAGCTTCAGTGAGTTGGATCCAGACTTCACAATGAGTAGAAGGAACACTCCTCATGAGACACTCCAGCCAGGGGAAGCGGAGAGGCAATGTTTGCTGATTCAACCTCCCCCTCTGCAGTCTCCTATACTCCCCCCAAAAAATCTGCTCTGAAAGAATGAGGAATCTTCTCGAACAATGTGTATGTGGCACAGATGACCACGCAGGGAAGGGAAGAACCAGCATAAATCACTTTGCCTTACCTTCCTCCCGTGAGAACCTGCACAGGGTTGAAGAATTTCCATTTGTGAAAGAGTATCTCTGGAACTAATCATTTGAAGAAGGAACTTGCTCAGCCCCAAAATCAATTGGGCTGCCTGAGTGTTCATGTCCAACAGTGAAAAAAGAGAAAAGGTGTGGAGAGGAAACACCTTAAACAGCCCAAATCCCCTTCCCCTTTCTTTCTGAGCCTTCCCTTCTACATGTATATACAAACAGAAGAATGTGTCATGGCAGCTGAAAAGTTATTCCGTTCAAATTTCTGCCCCAAACTCTTCTGGAAACAAGGGATAGCAAATTATTAAATAAATTAACAAATAAATAAATGTTGTTGTTTTAAAAAACAATAATCTCAAATTGTGCATTCCATGAGCCAGACTACAAATGCCACTGAATTATGTGATATTTCTTTCCTCTACAAAGTTGTTTTCCCCCTTTTTCATTTCCCTGATGCCGCAACAAAATGCAACCATGGAAGCAGTATGCTGAGGAGAAAGGCCCTCAAGTGATGAGGGACTTTGTAACCCTTTTTCCTCCAGTGATTTTCCCACTGAAAATTATCCCTAGCGGCTTTTCTCATCTCAAGAGAAACAAAGTTGGGTAAATATTATTTCCCTACAATGAGAAGAAAGGGAGCTGGCGAGTAATGAGTTAAAAAAATCTACATCCCAAAAAAACAGTTATTTTGCTTTTAGATTACAACATTCACTGTTGCATTTTGCACATACCACATTCAAATAAAAACTGCACACCATTTACTGCCATGTGTAGCTTGGCCCCAATCAGGTGAGGTGATTTTCTAGGTGTTACTGCTGGTGGTCACAGTGTTCGGTCATAGACCTACAGTGATACCTCGGGTTAAGAACTTAATTCGTTCTGGAGGTCTGTTCTTAACCTGAGGTACCAGTTTAGCCAATGGGGCCTCTCACTGCCACCACACGATTTCTGTTCTCATCCTGAAGCAAAGTTCTTAACCCGAGGTACTATTTCTGGGTTAGCGGAGTCTGTAACCTGAAGTGTCTGTAACCCGAGGTACCACTGTAATCATATTTTCCAGAAAGGATCTGAGTGCCTACTGGAAATTTAGGTTTCCACAATTAAAGTGGATTAAATGGTTGTGTTGCCCTTGCAGAGTAGTAGTCAATCTAGTAACCTGCAGACATTTTTGGACTACAATTTCCAGCAGCTCCAGCTGGCATGGCCAATGGTCAAGGATAACTGGATAAGGCCCACAATATCCAGTGTACACTGCACTGGCCATGCCTTTCATAGATCCTCCTAATGCCAGGAGTAACTGCTCCAGAAACAGGTGTAATACTGGCAGAGGGGAAATGTAGGTTTGCACAGTTAAAGTGAAGGAACATGCTCTGTCGACCTAGCACAACAAATCCACTTAAAAAAGAAGAAGCAGGCCTTTTTGGAGTAAGGGAAGCAACAGGTAAAGTTCTGAAAAGTGTGAGATGAGCAAATTATTAACTGGAAGATGTATAACCACCTCAAAAGCAAACCAGGATGAATGCTGGTTGTTATAAATCCTCCTTGCAAGAAAATTAGAATAAATACTCTGACATAGCCTACCAAATGCATAATGTCTAGGCAAACCAATCAGGATGAATGCTCAAGAATGTCCTTATAATTAAACAGATGGAGTGTAAAAACGTAGCAAGTTAACAGTGATGCAGTGCCTTCATTCTCACAAAGGAGAAGCGAAGCCCAATTCCTGGATCTGAATCCTTATATTCTTCTCATGGACAATTGCAGTGAAAATTGTGCTGTTCGGTTAATGCATTTTTCAGAGCAGTGACACCAAATCCAGATGTGAGCTTCTTGTTTTTGAAATCAGAATAGACATATGCTAGGGGGTGAAAATGGTAACGGGAAGGACAATGGATTATCTACTGTAGATAAGGGTTTTTCTGCCCTATCATTTAACTTCAAAAGCAGCCTTACATCTTAACCTCGAGCTACGCTTATCTAAGAAGCAGTGAACTCTTTACTTCAAGCCTTAAAGGTGCAGGAACTTAGATAAAGTTATCATGCTAAACTACATAAATATGAGAAGTTTGAGAAGAGAGTTTAGCAGTGAGAAGGACTCCTTTCGAGAGCAGACCTTCATTGCTCCGAAACCGTTCTGTGTGACTGCTTAAACCATAATATATATCAAAAACATCTCTTATGACAGTTTCTTTGACAGAAGATCCAGACTGTGTCACAGAGACAGCACAAAGCCAAATGAATGCATGTAGATTTATTAAATATTAAATAGATTATATTTCTATTTTAAAAAGAAGAACCAGAGCATCATACTTTTTGTTGATTCACTCTACCTACAAAGCAGTAACAGGTATATCTCTGTTAAGATTTACGCTAATATTAATTATGAAACGGCTTTTCACCCCATGATGTGTTAAATCTGCATATTCCTGGACCATGTCTCTTTTGCATATTTTTACCCATAATTCCATTTTGTTCTGTTTCCATATTAAATTGCAATACAACCTGACAAATTGATAATTATTTATTTTATTTATTGCATTTATATCCCATCTTCTTCTCCAAGGAGCTCAAGGAGCTCAGCTCTCCTTCTCCTCATTTAATCCTTGCAACTATGTGAGGTAGGTTAGACTGAGATGCTTGACCATAATAAACATTTGATTGATTGATTGATTGATTGATTGATGGGCCTTGTGTTGTTGCCTAACTGGATCTTCTTAATTAGTCGTGCAAAACTGCAGGTATCTACATGCCTACCCCACATGTGATCGGACACAGACTGAGAGCATGCCAGTCTCCACCACACATTTCTGAGGCACTGTGAGTGTGAACCAGCCCTGAAGTAATAACCTTAAGCATAAGCCATTTCTTCTTATTTGATTTCACACACAGAGCAAACTTCCTGCTTTCATAAAGAAATTGTTAGTTCATCCAAATGGTGTGTGTGTGTGAATATAGCCATGGAACAGAAAAAGTCAGGGAACATGAATGGTTATTAATGCATTCTGTATACAGTAAGTGTGTGTGTACAGGCCACAATATTTAACTTGTATCTGTAGCTTTGGGAAGCAGCCAGATATTTTGGATGTGCTTTGTGCCTTTCCAATAGAACTCATTATTTGAGGCAAATTAGATTTGTTAAAAGCAAAAGTATGTTTTGTCCCCATTCACTGTAAAAGGGAATATAAGCTTGCTATAACTTTCCCCCACTTCCACATAATTTGATGCATTCTGCAGGCAGGAGATAGCTTCAAGGGTTCTCCTGCAAGGGCAGAATTTACTATTGGATGAGCACAACAGGAATAATGGAGTGCTGAAGGTAGAAAAAAGAATACGAATACCAGGAAAGAGTGGAATGGGGAAAATACCTTCTTACCCCAAGGGTTATGGGTTGGGTTGAGCTTCTGCTTCCCACCAAATTCATGGGAAAGAGATGTTTCCCTTGACTTGCATAAGGGAAGGAGTGTTGGAGGAAAATCCCTCCACATAGATCCAGATGAAAAAACAAACACACTTTTTAATACTGACTTTAGCATCCCTCCCCCAGACCATTGTGACTGGAGTGTCATGTGAAACAATTCTCAGTGGTTAAAAACTAAGCCTGTAACTCAAAACAAACTATATTCTCATTTCTTCCTCCTTTCTCAGGTTGTTTCCATAATCAGTTGGTTTGTTGTTGTTTTTTTAAAGAAGTTGCAATTGTCACTTTAAAATGCAGCATTTATGGGGCATCAAGTCCACACTGCACAGTCCACAGCTCCTAATCCGACTCAAGATGCCTTATTAATGGTTCAGTCTGACTTGGCAGTGGTGGACTTTGGGGTCTCAAATTTCAGCAGCACCCTGTGTGACGTGGAAATCCAGCACCCCTTACCTCTCATGCTTTGTTCTACAGCATTGTTGTGGTTGAACCAGTTGTGCTACCCTAAAACTGCCTCTAGACTTCATCCAAAACACCCCTATTTGGCTTGTAATTCAGGAATTACACAGAGCCAATGCACACCCTTAGTATATAGGCGGGAGAGAAAAATTGCAGAGTTAACATGATGAAAAATGCACTCGCCTTCAAGGAGCTGATCATTTCCACATGAGGAAGACTCCCCACCATCTAGCAAGCTGGTCAGTCTCAGCAATAAAGTATCTGGCTTCTGTCTTGTAGATGCAGAGCTTCCTCGCTTTTTCTAAACAATTGCTTCCGCCTACATGACATTCCCTTTGCTTACCTCAGCATGACAGGAGACACCTTTGCAAAGCTAGTCCCTGATCAAGTCGACTGCATTGCTGAGTTATTTCTCCTGGAAAAGACCTCTGCCATAATTGAATTTATGCCAGGTAAGATGTTATTCATCCACTGAGAGTAGAAATGAAGATACCAAACCTCAAGTTCTACACCAGTTTCTTCACCCTGTAACCTTAGTGAAATTGCTGTTCAGTTATTTGGGGATCAACTTGTAGAAAACAATTTACCATCCAAGCCTAAATGGCATCATCTTCTGTTGAGAGTTAAGTGTATGTGGGGGCAAGTTTACCATCTTTTAAAGGACAGAGGTTCTATGTATTTAACAGCTGCATGGCAAACAGAAATAAACATATTATCTTCTCCCTGTCTCGCTGCATCAATATATTAGGAAAAGTGGAATCTGCAACTTTTGTTTGGGGGTGAGGGTTAGGAGGAACTAGTGGTCCAGAGTGGGAAACTGGACACTGCTCTGATCACTCTAAGGAGCTCATGGAAAGCACTGTGTGAATGGGAGAATATAAAGAGTTTGAGAAGAAATGATGAATTGGATGTGCTTCTCTGAGGGGAAAATACTTGGAGCTGAAAGCAAGATTATAATATGACTCACGATTAGAGAATAGTTAGTATGTAAGTAGTACAACACATTTTACTTTCTATTATCTTTACAATTACATCAGAAAAATTCAGAAGCCTAACACATTTTGATATGAGATTAATCTTCCCTACATTAATAGCCACCAGCCATCTCAAGGTCCCAAAGCAACCAGATCGGACATTAACAAGCTCTGCATGATCACCATTGCTTCAATATCTAGGTCATCTTTAATGACCACACATAATAAACATTGCCACATCTCTTTGCTCCAACCATAACTTATTCATTTTACAGACGTATTAAATTCTACATAGCAGCGTGTTGCAGAGAGTGGCAGAATCCATTAGTTAATTGCTTAATGGGTTAAACATACACTCAATACACTCAATAACTTTAAGATACTCTACTTGCAGAGGTCAGAATGACAAATAATTCTTTTGCTCTCAACAACATTGTGCCTGACATTCCCCCCCCCCCCCGCATCTTCCACCAACCAGTTTTAAGTTGCACTGTAGTCAAACAGTCATTTTGCTATGCTGCAGCCCCTCTGCAATTTATACATTGGGAAGTTACACTGGCTCATTCCTTTGACTCATTTGGAAAAACAAACAAGCCATTAGGCATATCAAACATTCCTATCAAATGCTTTAAAAAAAGCCTCGAGGGGTTGTTGTGTTGTGTTAGCATGCAAGAGTGACACGTGAAAAGCCCAGTTGCAGCTCCCCACTTCTTGACCAGTACTCCCCACCCCCAGTTTACCCAAACAAACAAAAATACTTTGGGAGAATGGGGTAGAAATGGTTTCTTTTAAAATAAGTGATGTGTGATGCTCTGTGTAAGTCTGAGCATCTTAGGAAACTCCTTAACCCAAGGAGCTAAAATTTAGCCATGGTTCTCTTATAGACAATAAAACTTTCCCTTATCCACATGTATCGTAAGAGCTCCTATCTAGTCCTACCCTTTCCAGCTGTATGGCTCTGTGTGTAGAACATTTGTATAGTATCAAACATATCATTTTTATTAATTATTTAAAATATTTATCCACCATCCTTCCTTCACTGACACAGATTCCACGATTGTGTACTATGGGCAGGATTCCATACCATACAGAAAATACAATAAAACAATAAAAGACCCACGTCCATAGCAAGATTTATCAGACGTCGAGGCAGTAATAAGACTTCATGTAGGCACCTCAATTCACTGCTTATCTGAACATTCTGCCGAGGGGAGGAAAGCTGAGTGAAAGAGCATCAGTGCACAGAGATGCAAACACTTCCCCAGGACACCTGCCCTGCCACCCCAATTAGAATCAAGGGGCAGGAGCTGACAGCATCTCAGAAAGGGGACAGAGCCAAACAAGGGCAAGGACATGCTAGTGGCTGCAAAAGAACTTGCCTTTATGATGTGCAGGGGAAGAGTCCAGAGGGAATAACAGTGGGAGAGATGCCCTCATTAACATCATCCACTGTCTTGGAAGTGCGGTGAAACCCTTGGGAAGAGAGAAGCTTTCAGGTTGGAAAAACAACAACAACAACCCATTTCTGAGCATGAGACTCTTAATCTCAGGATCATAGGTTTGAGCCCCAGATTGGGCAAAATATTCCTGCATTGCAGGGGGTTGAACTAGATGGCCCTTGTGGTCCCTTCCAATTCTATGATTCTATGACTTATCCAATGACAATAATCCTATTTTTCTACACTAATAATGAGATGTCTAGTATTGTTTATGATTTTCCAAACAGTGAAAGAGACTATATTTTATTTTTAAAATTGCAACTTCATCGTAGTATATATGGCGGTCAAAAACATTAGAATTTTTCCTACATAATTGCTGACAGAGCATTTTGATTCTTGTAACCTCATTAAGGGATCATGCCAAGGACATCATTATTACAAAAGTATATGGACTTTGTATGTGCTCCAATGCATCCTTCCAAAATCAACACAATTTAAACCTAGGTAACCTGTCAGGGAACTGCCATCGGAACTAGCGGAGGAGGCGAGGCTCCACAGCGATGCTGGAGAGGGGCCAAGCAGGGAGAGAGGCAGGTTTCCGGCTGGGGAAGAAAATCAGCGCGACACCAGGGATAGAGGGGGGCCGATGGGGGAAGCAGAGAGGGGGCTCCAGGACTCTTTGCAGGAGACCAGCGAGGAGAGCACAGGTCCTCCGCTGCCCACACCCACCCTGCGCAGAAGACTTCCGCGCAGGGAAAGTAGGCGGTGACTTGGCGTCAAAGAGCTTCTTTGCTGGAAGAGGTTTAAGAAACGCCCACTGACGGATTCTGCCAGTGACTGAACAGCCACGGAGTGGATGGCTGTCCAGCGAGAAACAGTTTAACCAGCCAACCTAGCCCAGAGCGGCGGTAACTTACGCACAAGCAACCCCTAAAGCCATTACATAACCCATGCCATGTACGTGGTTTTTTTTTAAGTATATGCAAGAATTACGTTCTCTTTCAATGGGGGAAAAAACCTTCATAAAACTATTGTAATAATGCACCATTAATAGAAGACATCACTACCTTCATGGTTTTGCATTACAAAGATAATATTGTATTTCTGCAATTTTAAAAAATGGTTATTGCTTCTGGGATATGGAAAGTACAGTGACGAGCAGATCTTTACAATGAGCATAGGAGGTCATCTGTTGCTCCCTATGACAATAAACTATAACTCCATTTCCTGTCCTATTAATTTTACATGTTTGTAATCCACTTCAGATAATGAAAGCTAGGTAATACATTTGCAGATAAATGCGGAAATGAGTTCTGGGTGAAACACCTTCAGTCTTGACACAGAATAAGACCAGTCTCTCTGAACTCCCTCCGAAGCATTCAAAGAAAATTCAGGCTTCTGCAAACTTTGGGCTTGTTTTCCTCCATCCTCAGCCTCCTCCCTTTTACAAACTTACTTGGTTGGAGATTATGGGGGTGGGCTTCAAGGAAATATGGTGACACAGACTGATTTCTGGGACCCACCATTTGAATGGATAGAATCAGGACAGGAGGACATAGAAACAGTAGACCCCAACATTTCTGGTGGCAAAGTGGGCATGCTCACTCAGAAGTCACCGTTATGTCACCAGGAATGATAGGAACTTACAAGTAAGTTCTCCCACAAACCCCAGCCTTTCCTGGTTTTATTCCTGTGCTGTCAAAGCTTCCTCTGGCTGTTATGGGAGATGGTTTTGTATATATGTGATCAACATTCACAAAGTCAGAAAAGCTAAAGCACAGAATGAACTCAGGCTTGCTAGAGAGGTTAAAAGCAACAAAAAAGGCTTTTATGGGTATGTTCGTAGCAAAAGGAAGAACAAAGAAACAGTGGGGTCACTCAGAGGAGAAGATGGTGAAATGCAAACAGGGGACACAGAAAGGGCTGAACTCCTCAATGCCTTCTTTGCCTCAGTCTTCTCCGATAAAGAAAACAATGCCCGACCTGAAGAATTTGGAGCAAATGATTCAGCAGAGGAAACACAGCCCAGAATAACTAAGGAGATAGTACAAGAATACTTGGCTAGTCTAGATGTATTCAAGTCTCCAGGGCCAGATGAACTGCATCCAAGAGTATTAAAAGAACTGGCAGATGTGATTTCAGAACCACTGGCAGTCATCTTTGAGAATTCCTGGAGAACAGGCGAAGTCCCGGCAGACTGGAAGAGGGCAAATGTTGTCCCTATTTTCAAAAAGGGGAAAAGAGAGGACCCAAATAATTACCGCCCAGTCAGTCTGACATCAATACCAGGGAAGATTCTGGAGCAGATCATTAAGCAAACAGTCTGTGAGCACCTAGAAAGGAATGCTGTGATCACCAATAGTCAGCATGGATTTCTGAAAAATAAGTCATGTCAGACTAACCTGATCTTGTTTTTTGACAGAATTACAAGCCTGGTAGATGAAGGGAACGCAGTGGATGTAGCCTACCTTGATTTCAGCAAGGCATTTGACAAGGTGCCCCATGATATTCTTGTAAAGAAGCTGGTAAAATGCGGTCTTGACTTTGCTACCACTCAGTGGATTTGTAACTGGCTGACTGACCGAACCCAAAGGGTGCTCATCAATGGTTCCTCTTCATCCTGGAGAAGAGTGACTAGTGGGGTGCCACAGGGTTCTGTCTTGGGCCCGGTCTTATTCAACATCTTTATCAACGACTTGGATGATGGACTCAAGGGCATCCTGATCAAATTTGCAGATGACACCAAACTGGGAGGGGTGGCTAACACCCCAGAGGAGAGGATCACACTTCAAAACGACCTTGACAGATTAGAGAACTGGGCCAAAACAAACAAGATGAATTTTAACAGGGAGAAATGTAAAGTATTGCACTTGGGCAAAAAAAATGAGAGGCACAAATACAAGATGGGTGACACCTGGCTTGAGAGCACTACATGTGAAAAGGATCTAGGAGTCTTGGTTGACCACAAACTTGACATGAGCCAACAGTGTGACGCGGCAGCTAAAAAAGCCAATGCAATTCTGGGCTGCATCAATAGGAGTATAGCATCTAGATCAAGGGAAGTAATAGTGCCACTGTATTCTGCTCTGGTCAGACCTCACCTGGAGTACTGTGTCCAGTTCTGGGCACCACAGTTCAAGAAGGACATTGACAAACTGGAACGTGTCCAGAGGAGGGCAACCAAAATGGTCAAAGGCCTGGAAACGATGCCTTATGAGGAACGGCTAAGGGAGCTGGGCATGTTTAGCCTGGAGAAGAGGAGGTTAAGGGGTGATATGATAGCCATGTTCAAATATATAAAAGGATGTCACATAGAGGAGGGAGAAAGGTTGTTTTCTGCTGCTCCAGAGAAGCGGACACGGAGCAATGGATCCAAACTACAAGAAAGAAGATTCCACCTAAACATTAGGAAGAACTTCCTGACAGTAAGAGCTGTTCGACAGTGGAATTTGCTGCCAAGGAGTGTGGTGGAGTCTCCTTCTTTGGAGGTCTTTAAGCAGAGGCTTGACAACCATATGTCAGGAGTGCTCTGATGGTGTTTCCTGCTTGGCAGGGGGTTGGACTCGATGGCCCTTGTGGTCTCTTCCAACTCTATGATTCTATGATTCTATGATTCTATGATTCTATGATTCACGAGCGGCATGTGTTTTGCATGGTTTTATCAATGGTACAATAGACAAAACAAAATTAATAATTCTGAAACAAACTGGTTTCTTTTCTTAAATATTGGATTAGATAGGTTGATTGGAAGAGATTTGGTAGGTCTGTTTGCCTATCATAAGGATACTTACAACTTAGTAAGCATATTTATTTTCATTTCATAACATTTCAAGGGGCTTCAGTCCAGAGATGTCTTACACGAGTGGAGAAATACTTCCACGTTCAGAAGTTAATGCTGCTGATTTATTTGATTTCTCAAATTTCCCACTGAGACCTCATTATGTATCATTCCAGAGCGTCCCTCGACTCTTAGGACCATTTTTTCAGGACCAGCTTGTTGTCCAGATGAAGTTCCGTTCATCTATCTATGAATACAACTCATAGGCAATATATGTTGTTACACAGGTCACATTCACACCATATATTAAAAGCACAACTGTCTTGGCTTTCCCCTAAAGGATCCTGGGAACTTATCCACAAACAGCAATGAAAGCTCAGATATAACTGTATGACTGTTGCTTCTTATGTGTTTTCCTACTTCACTCATATTTATTACCAATGATTTTTTAAAAATAAAATAAAATATCTCAAATACTTGCTCCCTAAGAGCCTGATCATAAACGATTTTCAATGCAGTCATTTGGATTCGATTTAAGCCGGGGATAAAAGCACCTCACACTTGGAAGGTACTGAATGCTCAGCAATTTGGACATATTCCCAGCATGCAGTAAATGCATTTCACAAATGATGTTACTATTGAGCTGCCTTTAAGACTGTTCAGAGGTAACAAACTCTAAAAAGCTCAAAGCAGAACAAATCTGTACCCTTGGGGGATTGTATTGCAGCAGTGATGGCTGCAAAGAAGGCACATCTGTCATATTTTAATGTAGGTTATTTGAAAGTATAACTCTTAAGGAGGGTGCATACATGGCACATACACTGTTTTTAAGCATACATTTACCAAACAGGGACTGCGGGCAGAGAAATCAACATGAACTGAATCTAAAATGAACTGTAGATCTGGGGAGTTCCAATTTTAAAGAGTTCCTTCTCTCTTTCTCTCTCGCTACTAATCAACAGGTCATTTACAGGTTTTATTTCACAGAACAAGCTGCCTGATTGCAAATGCCACCACGCTGTTTTTGTGTCAAAGCTGCTACATTACATTTACCGAAGTCCTAACAAGATTATTCATAGCAAATGTATTGATCTGCTCTGAGCCATTTTTGCAAAAAGAAGTCCTGTAAAGAAGAAGTTCACTGCCAGCAAATTCATAGTCAGGCTGTAATGAGCAGTTTGAACAGCATGAAAGAGAACGGTGGGGATGGCAGGGTTTTTGTTTTTAAATGAAGTCATTATTTTAAGCTACTGTACTTCAACATGGTAGCCAATACAAAATAAAGCAGTTGGATTTGATTTGATTTTACTTAAAACTTCCCACTTTGCAAGCAAGGAATAGCAGTCCTACAGAACCTTTACGTGTCCCACAATGCAAAACCCTTTTCACCGAAAGAAAGAGGTATAACATTACGCATCTACAAGTAATCTTGTTGTCATGCTTCAGTAATGTGTTTTGTTTGGTATTATTTTAAGTTTCATTTTGGGGATACTGGTCATTGGCCATAATAAGCATGTGTGTATCTGTGTCATTAATAGATTCCAGTACCAACATATCATTTGCAATGCCTGAAATAGATTTGGATCATTCCTGAACCGGGCACTATTTTATTTCAGTTACAACTTTGCCACAAGGAAAGCACATGGAAGTTGAGAGGTTTCCTGAATATATTCTAAAAAGATGACTGGGTACTGCATTTAATCATCCCAACAGTCTCTGGCAGACGACCAAGTACGGTCCTGTTGCCAGGCATGCCACAATGCTATAAAAACACTGATCACTGTAAAGCAGGACATACAACCACATCTCTTTCTTTGGCAATTCCAAGATGAAAAGGGAGAAAGAGGCCTATATGTAGGCACAGAATTACTCCCCATGCATACAGTTGTGCATGATTATAGCTTTTCCTTTTTCACATTCATCTGTGCCGTGTTCGTGCCAGATAGACAGGAAGCAGCAAGACAGATTGTTTCAAAGTTGTAACCAGTAACTGATTAAAAAGTGTTTACTATGAAGGCTTTTAACCTGCAGGCCTATAATTTAGTCCTGTGTTTCGAAAGTTAAGCAGTGTGCCGTTCCACTTCCTCATTATAAGGTATGCTTTCTTTCTCTCTGATGTGTCTTTGCGGAACTTTCCCATGTGGCTCCAGTTATGTCCTGAGTTATCAGTTAAGCAAACTTTTATGGGGGGGTGTAGAGAGAGATTGAGAGATTCCTCCCCTCCTCCTGCTATACTATTCACTCTGACTCCCAGAAAGTGTTGCAAGGATGACTCCTCATGATGAAATATCTGTTGTTGTTTTTAATTCTTCAACTTCACCTTATGTATTTTCTTAATCTACTCAGTTTCTTGTGCAACTATCTATGCAATTGATTACACATAGCCCTCAGAAGTGGGGAACAGATCTGGGGGCTATGCAGTGGCGAGCCTTGCCTCAAATTAAGTCTTGATGTTGATATTGAAAACTGTGAGTGCTTAAATATATGCTATGTCACGATTAGTGCCATAGTGTCCTCCAATTTCTCAAAACCTTTTCTCCCCCGCAAAAATTTCTCAGGGCACATTTTCTGCATTTCAAAGATCATGTCTTTACAACAATAGAGGTGATATTTCATGATATACTGTATGTATTTTGATGCACAGATCTTCTTGATTTCTCCGTCTTAGTACATCAATATGTTTGTGCTCTTACTGGCTTCCTTAGGGGCCAAGAATGTCTTTTGAATGCAACATCCCATGGAGGTCAATTGGAGCTATGTTGGTATGTAACAAACCTGGATTGCAGACCTTGATTCAATGCCAGTAGCACAATTTTGGCACCAAAGTGTTGCAATGTTCTTCGCCTTTTTAAATGGTTACAAATACTTTGGACTATTTTGTGTGTGTTATTGACTGGTTTGATTTTGAAGGTGTTAAGCCTTCCTGAAATACTTATGAGCTTTATCAACAGGGTTTCTAACCCTTTGCATTGATTTTTCAATACACTCAGAATATGTGCTAAACCAAAATGTCCACTCTTGCATGCAATTTCCCAACCCATTCTCATCTTCTCCTCTAGATTTGAAACAAGTGCTCAGAATCATTAAAAAGCAAGGGGTGTTTCTCAAATACTTACATTAAAAACGCTCTGAAAACGCTAAGAAAATAATAGCACATGCCATGGACATACAGCCTCCCCATGTTTTGTGCCTAGCCCTGACCTGGTGCCAGGCATGGAGTTCTTGGAGGATGAACTGCACACCCCACAGCAGAGGTGCTGGCTCCTAGGGACCGAGCCCTTTTGGGACCCCCTTATATTTTGTGGGTTGGGGCTACCTCCCTATGCCCCAAAAGTATGGAGCTGAAGAGTGGAGCCAAGTGCAGTGTGTCTCCAGTGGCTGAGTCCTTCTCCTTCTCCTGCCACGGAAGGGAAGGAGGGGTGAAGCAGCCTCCCGCCAATGGTGGTGCCAAGAGGAGGCAGAGCAGAAACCTGAGCCACCAGCTATTGAGCTGTGCAGCCACTGTGTTTGACTCTGCCCCTGGCTCCTCCCAGTGTCCTGATGTCACACACATGACGTTGGGCTGTCAGGATCATGACATCACAAGTGTGATGTTGCCCCCTCTATTGCCTTCACAAGCCAGTGCCTCTGCCTCACAGGTTGAGGACCCAGAGAGCTAAATTCAACTACTGAAGTAATAGAATGGTCTCGCTTTGAACTGATACTCCGTAGCAAAAGCCAAATGACACAAACAGTAACACTTCACGAAATAAAGCTGCCCTGTTAAACAAAGTGCAATACAATAGCTTGAGTTCCATCTGTGGCACTGGGCTACTCTAGGTTGGCAGAGAACTGTGCAGTAGAGTTATCAGCACCGATGCAGGAGACACCGAAAGTTTTCAAGGTCAGCTTTAGTTTGGATAAACCCCTAAAATATGGCTGTTTATCCAGAGCTCTCTAAAATCTCTTGAGTCAGCAAAAATTTGGCAGGAAATCTCAGTCCAATTCCAGTTCTGGCTAGAGTCCAGAAGCACAGAGGCATGTAGAACTGACAAGTGTGACATGCTGTGAGAGACAGAGAAAGCAAAGAGTTCGGAACTTACAATGACTGCAGTTTTAGTGCCAGAAACGGAAAATGTTGGGTGGTAGGGAGGGGTGATGGTGTGTATGTTTGTGTGTGTCATGTGATGGCAAGACTGCTTTTAATCAAACTTGGGTATGGTTTTCATATGACTGTCTCCAGTTCTGTCTTACACAGCATGAGTGAGCACATGTTTGTGAGGTGTGAGAACAGATCTTGCTGGCACAAACACTCTGGGGTGCTACTTGTTCTGGAAGACTGGCATAAATCAGAAGACAATAGGTGCAGCGGCAACTGGAGGAAAGATAATGGTACTGGCAATTTGGGGGTTCTACTAGTCCCAGGATGAAGAAACCTATTTCAGGTGTCACCGTAGGGGAAGATGAAGGCAGGAATTGGTGTCTGAGAGTTGCAGCAAAAAAGTGCAAGAAAGAACATACCTCCTACATTGTAGGAGGGGGCAAGGAGAGAGCATACTGTTTGGGCTCTGCTTCCTCCCCCCCCCCCCAAAGGAAGCACCAGATTTATCAGCAGCCTGTCACCATTTTGCACTCACTACAATACCTCAGCTCCACCATTGTTCCAGGTCTTGGGGAGGGGGTTGCAAAATGAAAGCTGCCACAAGAATAATAGATATTAGGCGAGTTCCTGCAAAATGGTCCTCTTTTGTGGGGAGAGAAATAACATTTTCAGAATCCCCCCCCCCATAAAAATATTAAGAAGTTTCATCTCAGCTCTACTTTTTTAAAAAAGGTATCAATATTCAAGGTGAATTTGCTTGGAATTTGTAAAAAGGTGTGGGGAGGCCAGTACAGACTGAGTGAGGTAAGCAGTGCAGGCCTATGCAGGCCTACACAGTTCTATGAGACTTACTACTCCCTGGTGAGTGGGTACAGGATTTCATCCATACAGTGATACCTTGGGTTACATACGCTTCAGGTTGCATATGCTTCAGGTTACAGACTCCGCTAACTCAGAAATATTACCTCGGGTTAAGAACTTTGCTTCAGGATGAGAACAGAAATCGTGCAGCAGCTGCGCGGCGGCAGCAGGAGGCCCCATTGGTGCTTCAGGTTAAGAACAGTTTCAGGTGGACCTCCGGAACGAATTAAGTACGTAACCAGAGGTACCACTGTATAGGATATTACTAGGAGCTATGTGGGCCCATTGTTTTTCAACGTCTTTATAGATGACTTGGACAAAAGAATTGAAGGGATCCTCATCAGATTTTCAGATGGCACCAAACTGAGAGGGATAGCCAATGCCACTAAAGACAGAATCAGGGTTCAAGATTACCTTAACAGATTGGAGAACTGGGTCAAACTAACAAAATACAGTAAAACCTTGGGTTCTTGAACTTAATCCATTCCAAAAGTCCGTTCGACTCCCGAAACCATTTGAAAACCAAGGCGCAGCTTCTGATTGGCTTCAGGAACTTCCTGCACTCAAGCAGAAGCTGCATCAGATGTTTGGCTTCCAAAAAACGTTCAAAAACCTGGAACACTTACTTCCGGGTTTTCAGCATTCGGGAGCCGATTTGTTCATCAACTAAGCTGTTTGAGAACCAATGTTCCACTGTAAATGTCAATTGAAAGGTTCTATACATACATGGGAATAATCAGCTGCACAAATATAAAATGGGGGACACTTGGCTCACCAGTAGTATGTGTGAAAAGGATGTAGGGGTCTTAGTTGACTGTAAACTTAGTAGACCAACTATAATTCTATGTTTTATGACATTGTGAATCATTGTGTGCTGTTATTGTGAAGATACTGAAATTCTCTTTAGCCTTCAATACATGGAAGTGCACAGAGCATAACTTTTTTGGGAAGCACATGAATCAGAACTTATTTTTGGAAAGGAAGCTAAGAAGGATAGTACAGGAGATTCAACCAAGCCTAGATTTTTGAGGCAAGTATTAAATATCAACATTGTTAGAATCAAAACATACTGAAAAGTCACTCCACATGCCATTATCTAAGGCATTTCTTTTTGTAAAATTGGTCCAAGTGGTTTAGAATCAAGTAGTGTATAAATTTGATGAAATTAATAATTTAATTGTATAGCTGCCACTCATTCATTAGCTGCTAAATTTAAATAAACCCTATAAACCAGTCTCCAGTATTCAGAAAAGGAAGAGCTTCCAAAGCTTTAAAAATCATTCAGTTGGCTGCTGCTGATTTAATTCAGGCCATCTGTGACTTATTTAAGATTCAGGTATGTTGTGTATATCTAGTTAGGTTTGTTTACTGCATAGCATCTTCCCAGAGTTTATGGAGAACCTCCAACATACATAGGACAGACTAAAATCAGGCAATCCTCATCATACAACAATTGGTATTATCATGGTAATTAATGTATACTAGTATTTTTAGAGACCAGTGTACACTGAGTTTTATTTTTGTGTGTGTGGGGTATGGACCTGAGTCTTAGGCAAGCACTGAAGTGACTACAACATTCTGTGCCTTTTTCTCCAGTGCCAGACAGATGGCGAATCCTGATTCTCTATTCTGTGGCAGATGTGCTATGTTTAAATTGGGTGCACCGCTTTCTCTTAAGTATAGACATAAATATTTTAAAAATCTTTATATCACCACTTTCACACAGAAAAGCCACTCTTTGGTATGGAAACTAAATTCCACTGTGATCAATGGGAATAGTAATCAGCATTTATCTGGCTTGTTTTTATAAGATGCATTCTTTTATTTTGTTTTTAGTATGCCTCTTGGGGCACCTTGGAGTCTTCTAACAAAAAGGTGAGCTACAAATATGTGGTGAGGATGGCAATGATGGTGAAGACAGTTGTTAGGGACTGACTGGACACTGAGGAGTGGTGGCAGAATACTGAGGAGTGGACATGGGAGAAGGGGGATTGGAGACTGACTTGGAAGAAGGGATCAGTGATCTGGGGGAGCCTGTCAGAGCCAGGAGACAAGAGTCAGAGCCAGGAGAAGCTGCAGGACTGGAGAGTGACAAACAGGCACAGAAGGAGGGAGAGCTAAGTTAGACTTTTGTTGAGTCAAGGGCTTCCACATCTCCTCATCCTCCCCACCTCTCCTTCTCTAGGACAAGGTGAGGATTGAAGCAGGAAGAGCGGAACCAGGTTACACACAGTTGTAGTCTTCCCCTGTTTGTGTGAAGCTTGGGTAGGGAAGATACACAAGCCAAGATTGGGGACAGGGCTTCTCCGTTGCGGCCGCTGCCTCATCGGGTGCACACCTAAGTAGTTGAGAGATGTGGGATTATGGGAAATCCTTTCCCTAACTTGTAAGTGTACTTTTGTTAATAAAGAGTTAATTCCTCACTCTGGACCTTCCTTGGCTGACAACTCCATGACAAAAATATAGGGTTGAAAAGCGATGGATTTATCTCCAGAACATCACTTGGTTTTGACCTTTCGGAAACTGAACAAACCTCACACTTGAATGACATTGTTAAGAGAGAGCTAGCTGATTGTATCTCAATCCTTAACTATTGGGCGGGTTGGGTTTTTTTTAATATTGTGCAGTAACTGAAAGGATAACTATAGTTCTATAGATCCTCATATAAGACTCTTACGCCAGAAAGATAAACCTGTTCTTACTTTGTATCTGAGTGTAACTTGGAGAATGAAATGTGAAAGTCTCCCACGCCATCATAACAAGCTATAGCCTGAATTAATTTTATGAAAGTAGCACAGTGAAATGAAGAGAAGCCCACATTATTATGACCTGATAGTTATAGAAGGCTCTCTGCATCCCATCCCCCTCTTTCCAATTTAATTGTTAGTTACCCAAATGGCATGGAAATTGCAGGATGGAGCATGCATTTCCCATAGATATCCTTGGCCGGAGCCAGACAGAGTTCCCAACGGTAAGTGGCACATGTTTAAATCACTAGCATGCGCCTTGTAAAACATGTTGAATTAATAGTTTAAATGCCTGTAGGGTTCTCTAAGTGGAGATAAGAAGAGCAGTTCCTAAATTATTATTAATATAACTGAGTAATGACTACCACGTTTTTTAAAAAATTTAAAAACCCATCAGAATACTAAAGTTTGATACTTCTGAGTATGTGATTCCCGACAGTGTTAACAATTGCATGAACTCTTCAAAATATTTAACTACATTGGTGTGTGTTTAATTAAAACTATAATTCCATACATTTCCTCCTCTTCACAGCTTAGAATAACTCTTAATTACCCCTCCCTTGCTTTGTATTATGTTAACATACACATTTTATGCTAGTTTGCAGAGGTAAGCAATTATTATAATTATTAACACAGATGTCCTGAATTCAAAATTCTTTGCCTTCTTTGGTCATACAACTGTGATGTATATTGGACCACTTTTATTCTCACTTTACAAAGCAGGAACTGAGGCTGAGAAATGCTGACCTTCGCCAGCCCACCCAAGTAGTCTATGGAGACCCAGAGATTTGCATAAAAACCTCCCAGAGCCAAGCCTTAACTTCTTAATCATTCAACCACATTTGTGCCTGAAGGAACGGCTCCATCATATGAAACTTATGGTTTGTGCCTGTGCTTTAGGGATCTGTTGATGGATTGCTTTTTAAATAGGCTTTGTTCATCTTGAAAAACCTCTGAGAATAAAGATGGCACAATCCATCAGCAAGAATGACCCCCCAAAAAATCTCCCAAATAAAAACAATATAGATTATTCAAAATTATGTCTTCACTTTACATAAAGTATTAATAATTTAATACATAAAGGTGGATCCTAACTTTGATATGCATTGGGAAATGCAGATTTAAAAATGAATAAAATTAAAAGTGGATATAGTGACTCATTGCAATAGCTTAACTGACGCAGTTTATGATCAGCCATATGCAGCTGGGCAGACCTACTGCCCTATTCCTAGATTTCACTTATGTGTGGAGCAGTTTGCCTTGGACATATCAGAGATAAGAAGTGAGCTTCACACTTCCCTGCTCTTCTCACTGTGCCCACAGAATTGTACTTTGAAAGGCTGGTTGGGGAAGCAGCAATGCTGCAGCTCCAAAGACTGGGCTTAGGGTTGTATCGTTGGGGATGTGGAAAAGTAGCTGTCCCTTGTGCTGATGTCCCCATATACAGATAGCTGGTGCCTTATCACATTTACTCATGAAGTCTGGCTATCAAGAGACTTGGTGCAATGTGACACTCTCTCTCTCTCTCTCTCTCTCTCTCTCTCTCTCTCTCTCTTTCTCGAAAAATACTATGTACAAAATACTATGTTTGCAAATTGTAATAGGCACAGCTGTAGTTACCTGTGTTTCTAGTAACTTAAGTGCAAAGTATGTTATATTTATATCCCACCTTTCCTTCAAGGAGCTCATGCTGGCAATTCCTTTATTCCAGGAATCGAAACAATGGATCTAGTGATATTCTAGGAGAATGCTGTTGCATAATTCCTAAAGTTTCAAGGGGCCACTGAGAAACAAACAAATACAGCTTACAGACTACAGCTTAGAGACAAAACTTTTTCTTTTGCTGAAATTTGTAAGAGTTAAGAATCCCTTCTCACCAAATGCTACCTTCCCTCCCACATCAATCCAATGCCCTAACTTACCCACAATACAGAAGCCCTTGGGGGACATTCTCATGGCAGTTACAGCTGCCATGAGTCTGCTGAACCTCAGCTCACGATATATGTACTGGAGGGAGGGAGACCTGCAAAGGTCTGGCATGCTATTTTTCTAGAAAAAGAGGTGCTGGAACTCACCATGAACACCTCCCTTTGTTCTCTTAGAATGACGATGGTGCTATAACCAACCTGATAGATGCTGAAACTGATTTCTGGCTGGAAAAAACTGTTGGCAGAAGCTCCCTGTTTCGTTTGGAACCCTATGGCACACATCAGACTATACTGAAAGGCACAGGCTTTTAAAATTGCAGTTAAGGGAGCATCACTGCGAGGGCCCCCACACTTCATTTGTGCAGATTTATCAGAACATCTGCTTATAGCCTGCCTCTTCCTCTATGTGCATTCATTATACCCAGTTTGGATGTACAGGGATGATCAACCCAAATGAAAGAACCACAAGCATGGTGGCATTCATGAACCTGTTTCTCCAAGACAAAGCTGATCAGCAAGAATGGCAAACAAGGTGCCTGGATATCTACCCTCCTCCAACCTTTTTAAAAGGAGTGTGAGTACAGCTTGTTCTTCTGCACTTGGATTCCTGAATGGGATACAGATGACATGATGCAGGGATCTTTTATTTTTTAGCCATCATAGCAGGCACGGGTCATATGCACTTATCCCTAGATACATAAAGCAGGACCTGGGCTTACTTGGCAAGAGAGTTAGTACACATCAGTGATATCAAAAGCTAAACCTGAAATACCACTTAAGATTTTAATGAATTGTTTATTTGGAGCATCTATATGCGACCACAAAAATGCCTGTCTTTTAAAAGAGAGAAAAATGATTGCATGTGTCTAATGTGTTCTTTATTTTAAGATATGCTTTCTGTCACAGGAAGAAGGCCATGCCAGGAAATTGTTATGATTTCTTAGCATTTTCATAGGTTTTGATGAGAGCACGGACCCCTTTGCACGTATGCCTTGGGTTTGTTGGCTTAAATACACAAACTACAATATAAAATTATTTATCTTCAGTCTCAAAACAGCAACGTAAAAATATGAAGGTTTCCCAAAGAGAAAGTATCACAAATCCCCAAATTACTTTCTGTCAAAGAGCTTGTTTATATATAAGATTTTTTCCCAGAAGGAAATTACAATGAAGAATTGCCTTGATCAAAAGGCACACATCACAGCAGTTCACTCTAACCATCAAAACTGACTCCCTGTTGCATTTATGTGTGCTTATAGATGCAAGCAAATCATTTGCTCTCTATCCAAATATTGTCTAGTAAACTTTTACATATCTTGTCTAAACACGATGCCTCTTTGGGTCAATATCATTAAGGGCATTCTGAGAGAAAGATGCACTTTATTTTAGAGCAATCCATTCAGCAATATGGATCTCTAGTTATCATTCACATAGCAGTCCCTTCAGATTATAGCACTAAGTGTATTATGAATACAGGGGAAAGCAGTTTGATGGCTGGCATCTCACATATGCTATTAAATCTGGCTGCAAGTTTGCTACACATGACTTTGGCAATTATGCCACAGAAACCTTCCAGTTACAGATCTCATATTGCCCCATTACAACACAATGTGACTTTCTAATTAATAATAATAATAATAATAATAATAATAATAATAATAATAATAATTTTATTTATACCCTGCCAAGACCGGGCTCAGGGCGGCTAACACCCGATATAAAAACAAATTGATTGAAATAAGAAAAAAGACTATGTACAAAACTTGTTTGCAAATTGTAAAAGTCACAGCTGCAGTTATCTGTGTTTTTAGTAAGTTAAGTGCAAAGTGCAATGGGATGCAGGTGGCGCTGTGGTCTAAACCACAGAGCCTAGGCTTGCCTATCAGGAGGTTAGCGGTTCAAATCCCCGTGACGAGGTGAGCTCCTGTTGTTCAGTCCCAGCTCCTGCCCACATAGCAGTTCGAAAGCACATCAAAGTGTAAGTAGATAAATATGTACCGCTCTGGCGGGAAGGTAAACGGTGTTTCTGTGCGCTGCTCTGGTTCACCAGAAGCTGCTTAGTCATGCTGGTCACATGACCCAGAAGCTGTCTGCAGACAAACGCCGGCTCCCTCGGCCTATAGAGCGAGATGAGCCCACAACCCCACAGTCATCTGCAACTGGACCTAACGGTCAGGGGTACCTTTACCTTTAACTAAGTGCAAAGTATGTTATATTTATATCCCACCTTTCCTCCAAGGAGCTCAAGTAGCTGTACATTAGTTGGTGTACACAACAACCCTGTGAGGTAGGTTAGGCCAAGAGACAGTGACTATAGCCCAAGGTCAATCAATGAGCTTTGTGGCTGAGTGGAATTTTGGTTCCTGTTCTCCCAGGCCCTAGTTCAGCACTCTAGCCACTGCCGACTTCTGAGTAGACATGCCAAGGATTGCTTTGTTAAGTCTTGCTCTATTCAATGGATTTTATTCCCAATGGAGGGTGAAAGGAGTTATTTCTATTCCCTCACAGGCCTGAAAAATTATCCGATCCAACTACATTCTGATTTCCCCATCACTATTCATTCTTGAAAAGAAACATGGAACATAAATAGGGACTAATTACTAGGGAATAATGGGGCATGGATGAAGTCCTAACTGGCTTCTGCTGATAAGAAAACTGACAATTTTCTCCAATTCAACTTCATCAACTTGGAATGTAACTTTTTTCCAAACTGCTCCAATTTTAATAAACTAGCTTTTCAAATTGTTTCTGTGGAAACCTCACCCCCCCTCCCAAGTATAAGTAAAACCATGGAAATCAAGACATATATGATGACATTTATTTTGGATGATTCATACTGAGGGAATGGAGGCATGTTTTGTGGAAGGACCAGGTCATTTCTCCTTTTGACCTCTGTCTTTCATGACGATAGGAAATTCCACAGTGCACCTGAAAGTATAGAGCTCAGATCGTAGAACTATCCACCTAGTCTATTCCATAGGGTTATTGTGAGCATAAAATGAACAAAGCTGAAATCCTATACATTACCTTCCCGGGAGAATTCAAGGGAGTTTGGACTGTGAATAGGATTGTGACACAAGTCAAATAAATGTTAACATAGTTTTGCCTTTCATGGAAATTATGGAATTGCACAAACTGACTCAGTTTGTCCCAAGAGAAATAAAATAGCTGTATGTCATTCAGCTGTCATCTGCCTGTGGGGACACACAGCAAAAGCTTGCCATTAAAGTTGCAACCTTAACTGTATCTACTCAGAAGGAAGTCCTACGGAATTCAATGAAGCATATTTCCAGCTAAGTTCGGTTAATGGGTTACCCTAAGTCTCCTTTTACACTATTTTGTTTTGAATCATCACTCACACCTAAACTTGTATGGAACAAAAAAGCAACCTAATCGGACAGGAGACTCCACTTAGATGATTGTTGAAGGCAGAATTTCACTCTTTTGAAAGTGGAGAGTTATGCCTAGTACATCAGTTGTGTAAATTTTCACAACAACCCCTTCAGAGAAACCAGTAATGCCTGCAATTCAGATTTAACCCAAAGCATCTAAAATTGATTGGTTATTCCTGTAGAGCATATTTGGCACAAGATCCAGCATACACACAAACACACACACACACACACACCTGACGGCACTGCAGAGGCCAATGATTCTCTAATAACTCTTTCACCAGGCACAAGTTTGACTACAGACAACTTCTCCTTGTACCCTCCATATCAGTTGTGGAAAATCAGCTATGTTTGGGCATTTCCATTCTACACCTCTTAAAGGGCAACTTGTTAATTTCCAGTAACTTGAAAGACAGGATGTGCGGAAAGCGGAATGCACATCCAAATGAGAGCCATCTGTAGACATAGAGCAGGATGTATGCTGCGCAATGCCCCGAAGCACATATGAGGTTGATTTTTTTCCCCAGTTAAAAATACCACTTCTCTAAATGCAGTATTGTTTGTTTTGAAGAAAAATGAAAAGACGGAAACAATAGGTTGCGCAGAACAAAACAATTTAGCTTGAAAATAAGCATCAGAGGGTGGGCTGTGTGCCATGTGGCAAAATATATTTTCCACAAGTGTTTTTTAAAGAAACTACAAAAGCTGCATTCTAAATGTTGATCACTCCTCTTTAAAACAGAGGAACTATGCCAGGTAAAGGCTATATTAGCAACAACAAGAGAGAAAAAATCCTACTTATTCTAGAGCTTTTTGACATTGCCAAACCAAATATCAGAGTTGCCTACTCATGTGTAAAGATGGGATGGAATAGATCTGGACCCAGCACCAAGTGGATTTCCAAATACTTGCATAATTGTGAGCATCTTGTGTCTTATCTTCTTTACCTTTTAATCTCTTGCCTGCATAGCTTTGCATATGTTTTCCCCTCTCTTCCAAATAGCTTCTCATTGACTCAAAAACTACTAAATAAACTTAAGGAATGAAAACTGAGACTCCAGTCCTGAATTCCTTGCTCAGTTAAATCTCACTTCTGAAAACCAGTTGTTGGGAAACACGGGAGAGAAAAGTGCTCTAGTGTCTCGTTTGTGGGTTTTCCATACACTTCTGAATGGCTACAGGATTCTGGACTAGGTGGGCCACTGGCCCATCAATGTTTTTCACCAACAAGTCCCTATATATTGCTATATTTGTGTTGGTTGGTTGTGTACAATTGAGCCTGTTAAGTCTAATCCAAGGGCCACATCATGTTAAATCCCTCATGGAGAATCCCATGTGGAAATCTGAAACTGAAAATATTACTACAGGAATCTGGGCATCCTTTTATCTGTTTGTGTACAATAGCTAGACAGTGGAAGCGATAAAGAAATCAACTGTTACACATTCATGTGTGTCCCTACAAAGAAGTTCTATCTACCCTTTTAGACTAAGCTCTTCAAAAGTGTAGTATGTTATATTAATAAACCTGAAGTACATTATTAACAGCATATGAACAATGCCTTATAGCATACCCTTCAAGTGCCCTGATTTCCAAGGGACATTCCTGGAATTACAGAAGCCATCCCAACTTCTGATTTGATCCTGGAATGTCCCATTTTCCCCTTCCTGCTCTGCCATGACCAAGCTAAAGGAGGAAGATGAGCCGGTGCTTGCAGTGGTGCTGTAGTCTCACACGAGTCAACTAGCTCTCATGAAAATGCGGCAACAAAACCCACAAATCTTCTGGTGCTGCACTCTTGCGTGAATCAGCTGGCTCGCATGAGAGCATGGCACCACAATACATTTGTCCCATCAGAGGAATGTTGGAGGATATGTTATGGCACAATCCTATCCATCAGTAGACAGCATCTTAAAAAGCAGAGACATCACCTTGCCAACAAAGGTCCGTATAGTTAAAGCTATGGTTTTCCCAGTAGTGATGTATGGAAGTGAAAGCTGGACCATAAAGAAGGCTGATCGCCAAAGAATTGATGCTTTTGAATTATGGTGCTGGAGGAGACTGTTGAGAGTCCCATAGACTGCAAGATCAAACCTATCCATTCTGAAGGAAATCAGCCCTGAGTGCTTACTGGAAGAACAGATCGTGAAGCTGAGGCTCCAATACTTTGGCCACGTCATGAGAAGAGAAGACTCCCTGGAAAAGACCCTGATGTTGGGAAAGATGGAGGGCACAAGGAGAAGGGGACGACAGAGGATGAGATGGCTGGACAGTGTTCTCTAAGCTACCAGCATGAGTTTGACCAAACTGTGGGAGGCAGTGGAAGACAGGAGTGCCAGGTGTGCTCTGGTTCATGGGGTCACGAAGAGTTGGACACAACTAAACAACTAAACAACAACAACAACATCCATCACTGATGGGGACCAAGGATCCTCCAGATGTTGCTAGACTACATCTCCCATCATCCATGACCACTGACACTGCTAGATGAAGTTGATGGGAGTTGGAAGTCCAGCAACAGCCAGAAGGCCACAGTTTCCCTATCCTTGCTTAACGTGCTTATGTGGAACAGAGTCCCACTGAGGCAAATTCCAAGAGAAGTATGGATAGGATTGCAATGACAGTTATATGTCACTTACAGAGTTCAATAAGATTGATTATGTTTATTCCCCCTTTGGAAATGTCTCATATTATAATGGGGGAAAACTGCAACTCTTAAAAGCATGGGTGTTTTTTGTGTGTAATACATTTCAGGCCATTAGTTCTGTGGACATTACATTACAGCATTTTTATCTTTTGTTTTCCCTTCTGCGATACAGTTCATTAACACTATTTCTCTCTGGATCTTTCTGCATGCATTCATTCTGGTTCACTAAAATTCTCCAAGGCAAAAAAGGGGGGGGGGGGGCGAGAGACTCCAAGAAGCGCTTGCTGGAAACAAGTTGGACACTCTAGGGAACATGCATTTTTCTTTATGTGTCAACACAGATCAATTTGTTGCAGTAATATTAAAATTAAAGAACAATAAGCAGAGGAAGCCCTTGGCTCCCACAGCTCCTTTTCCCACTTGAAAGGCATAATCTTTCCAAGGAAGGAAATGGCTGCTTTACTGCTGTTGACTACATAAATAAATAAATAAACTATAAAAGAAATCCACTTTGATTAAAGTGAAAATTGGCTGACCGTGTTCCTTATTGGGGTTTCTCTAGCAGCTGGCTCAGCTAAATGTCCATAGAACTGAAAACAAATAAATGGTTACAGAACTCAATCAAGGTAGACATATGTTATAAATAATTTCATTAAAAACAAACAAACCTGAATTGAAAACCATGGACCTAAACAAACATGTTGAAGCAGACAGCTGATATTCAGCTTATCAATAGAATCAAAGTAATTCAATGTTTTTGTCCAACCAGCCTTCATTGATCAAAACCAAGCTGCATTTACTACTGGGAGAGAATACTAAGTATTAGCTTCCAAATATTCATGTGCTGACTAGAGTGGCTGCTCCTGTCCTTCCGTTCACATGAACCCATTGAGAACCATTTGATCTGGATCATTTTCATTGCTAGCAACAGAAACTACTTAAATGCATGAAGTTTCACACAACTTTTCCAACACATGCATTTGGAAAGGTTCCCTAACTTGGGGGAGAGAGACAGACAGAGAGAAGACCTGAAATACAAGACGAAACGGTATCAATACAGGACATAGCATTTTACATTGAAATACAGGGCAATCCTATATTATATAGGATAGGTGGTAACCCTAGCTTATCAGTGTAGATCAGGCTTCCTCAACCTTGGCCCTCCAGATGTTTTGAGACTACAGTTCGCATCATCCCTGACCACTAGTTCTGCTAGCTAGGGATCATGGGAGTTGTAGGCCAAAAACATCTGGAGGGCCGAGGTTGAGGAAGCCTGGTGTAGATGGACCACTGGTCTGACTCTGTATGAGGCAACTTCCTATGCTCTAGAACAGGGTTTGCAAAACTTTGGCTGTTTTTGGACTTCGATTCCCACCATCTGACCACTGGTCCTGCTAGCTAGGAATGCTGGTCCACATATTGTTTCAGGAAGTGTAAATTAGGCATCTCTTCCATCCCTATTCCATCCCTCATCACAGCACAGTTTCTCTTCCATCCTTCATCACAGCACAGGGAGGAGGATGACCATATGCACTGCCCTCAGTGGAGACTTGTCTAAGGCAAACGGGCTACTGCTCCACCAACCTCTGTCTTCACCAACCCTCGCCTGCCAGCCTTCTTTCTTATAACCAGTCCAAGGAATGACCTGTTAGTTTCTTCTGTCTAAGTCTCCGTGTTGCCCCTTGTATAACTCAGCAGGGAGGATAAGAGGGGCAAAAGTAGAAATAGCTGCCTGTGCATCATTTTCTGTGGCTCTGTTGATCTTCCTGCCTTCTGGCAGTCTCTATGGGCCCCACCCCTGGAGGACAGATGGGATAAAGTATAGTAAATGAAGCAGTTATCTGATGTTACAAAGATAAAGTTGAGAGCAGAAGAAACAGGCCACCTTGGGCATATATTTTATGAATTTTCTATGTTGATTTAAAAATGACTGCTTGGTTATAATCATCTTACAGCCTTAAACACAAGAATCTGTCATATTTGCAGCTATGATCAGATAACAGGATGGAGCCCAGTGCAACACAAGCAAAACATAACCAATTATGCTATTACCTCCTGTCGCTGGAACCCAAAAGCATTTAGAAGTAATTTATTATAGCTACATTTCTTAACCCTACTGTGCATAATTACAGCAGAAATAAAAATTCATTTTCAGGGCCTTTGTTTGGTTTGTAATACATGTCAGGCAAAATAGGATAATTGTGTTCATCAGTAGCTTGTTTCTGAAAGGTCAAGTGCTGAGCTTTGAACAAAGCTAACTATGTTCCAAAGGCAATTCAGGCAATAGGGATTATTTGAAAGGAATTCAGTTGTCTATGTTTAAACTACAAGTGGGCAAGGAAATGTGGAGGCTGGAAAGAAATGAAATCCAGATTTTTTTAGGACTGTATTTTTGAAACAACGTTCAAAGGAACCCTGGAATCATAGAATCATAGAAGTGCAGCATCGGAAAGGTCCCAGAGGGTCATCTAGTCCAACCCCCTACAATGCTGGAATCTCAGCTAAAGCATTCATGACAGATGGACATCCAACCTCTGCTTTAAAACCTTCAATGAAGGCAAGTCCATCACCTTCCAAGGGGGTCCATTCCACAGCTGAACAGCTCATACCCATACCATCAGAAAGGTCTTCCTGGTGTTTACTCAGAATCTCCTTTTTTGTAACTTGAAGCCATTGGCCAGGTCCTACCCTCCAAGAGCTGGAGAAAACAAGCTTTCTCCATCTTCTATGTGAGAGACCTTTAGATATTTGAAGGTGGCTATCTTAGCCATAGAAATGTATTAGGAGTTCTGAAGTAGGCACGCAAATGTGGTAAGAGATCCCAGAAGATAAGGAATTTGGAACTCTGCAGATCTAGACTACTAAACTTCTGTTTCATTGCTGAGGTTATTGTAGGGCTGTGCTGAATCCACAAAAAAAGAAAGAAAAAGAAAAAATAGTTTGAATGGAAGGTTGGGCAGTAGTGAGTTTCCCTTGCTTACATTTTTTTCAATGCACTTCTTGTTGCCTGTTCATTCCCCATTCTTCCCGAGGCAATCTCAACTAATTGAGGATCACATAAACAATATGAGAGCAATGTTTTCTTAAGTTGCCACAACATAGTTCATTCAGCTTTCTCTAACCTGGTACACTTCAGATGCTTTCAACTGCAACTTCCATCAGCCATTGCTAAGGGGCGATAAGTACAATAGTCCACAGCACCTGGAGGGCATCAGCTTGGAAAACGCTGTTGTAATGGAACATTTTTGACAAATAAAAAAACCAAACTTTGTCCTTTCTCAGAATGCACAGGACATTCTGTAGCTGGTGAAATAAGAAAAAGCCTTCAATAAAAAGTTTTTTTTTAAAGTACTTCGTGTGCCATGTACAACACATTTTCTAGGTTATACTTAATCCTGAGACATTGCCTCTCCTTTTTTATTTTTGCTTCATTGTCCAGTAACCAATTATATTTTCCCATGCAAGAACATCAAGAAGTCTATTCCGAATGAGGTCAGGAAGTAGCGCTGGCAAGGCTTCCCAACCTTACTCTGAATGAACAAACATATCCATGATATGAACAAACATTTGCAGACTGCCTTTCAAACAATTCACAAAATGGGGTGGGTGATTGTTTTTCATGAAGTGCCCCCCCCCCCATTTAGGTCAGCCCTAATAATCTGTCAGTTGATCAAAGCTTTTGTAGAATTCCTCTTACCTTTTCATTTTCGGGATGTTTTTAAAAGAAAGTGATATTGATTTTTGTATATATGTAAAAAAAAAAATCTGTTCTGTTTACTTTGCAATATACAAACTCAAAATGAACATTTTTAGAACTTTTTAATGAGGAGGTTTCCTACCGCCAAATAAAGGGGGATGCCTGCCAGAGCCATCTTAGTAGCCCATGCTGGTAACCGTTGAAACTCAGCCAATATGAAATTGAAAAAGGAAAGAAAATTCCCCACCACCCTTCCAGTGTCTTCCATGCCAATTTACTTATGAAGCACATGCCAAGTTATAGTGCTTTAATCATGATCAATTCCCTTCTCACTCAGTGTTCAAATGAGTTTACTGAACCAGTGTAGCTGGCTAGTGCAGGTCCAAGCATATAGTTATGTACCATTGGTTTCTGTATCACATATAGACCGTGGCCCTTGCTGAAATCAGTTGGACAGCCCCGTCCATTTCATCCATGCCTCTTTCATTTCCATTGCAAACAGAGAAGAGATGCCAGGGCCCAGGAGCAAAGTCTTTGAAATGACTTCTTGGCACAACAAGAATAATTACTGTTTGTCTCATTGCCTGAGCACACATTTTCTTCAAATACCCATCTGAATGATCCCTCTAGCAGTTTTTTTTTACGCATGAGATGTTGGCAAGTGTGGTAGGAGTGCTCCATACTTAAAACCCACTGAGTGCTCATTTCAGGCATGTGGCTACATTAAGGGGGAATAATGCTCATAATCTTTGATTAGCAGGTTGTGGCATTATTCAATTGATTCTAATTTTGTTGAAATTGCACAGCTTCTCTGACACACATATAGAAGCATGCATGCCACAAGGCAATTAATATTTGGTTACTAAAAAAAAAAAAGAAACTCCAAAATTGTCAGGCCTAATTTATAGAGCAATTGTGTTTGTATGGGGAGATTAGCAATAGTGGTCTTTTTAATTATGATACATTGTGACTTCAGAGTGAAACAGGTAAATTGCAAGTTTGCTGAGTAGACTTGCAATATGTATGCCATCACACCTCCAATATTATTCATTGTGTCCTGCCACAAAATATGCTTTCGGCCCTATGCTGCTTGAATCAGACAGGTGACAAGCTAATTCTTTAAGCACACAATGAAAAGATCTAAGGCAAGATGCTACTCAGCTAGTAATTAAGTAACTCATACTACTGTTAAAAGGTTTCAAATATACCTGAACCCATATTAAATTACTACCTGACAAAATACTAAGGATGTAAGTGAGTAATGATAGCTATATTACCTAAGTGTGAGAAGGAAAAGGAACAGATCAATTTAGTCTTCCTCAATCTGGTGCCCTCCAGATGTTTTAGACTACATTTCCCATCAGCTCCAGCCGGTGGTCAGGGATGATGGGAGCTGTGGTCTAAAACATCTGGAGGGCACCAGGTTGGGGAAATCTAGATGAGCTGATGACCCCAAGTTTCCATTGCTATTTTACCGCAGAGCCTATCCTCAGATGAAAGGATCGACACACATGTAAAGTATTACAAGTCATTGCATTTGTGATCCATTTGTAAATCTACAAAATGATTCCACTTTGAGACTTGAAACAACTAGAGATTGGGTAATTCCTGACATGATCCCAAAGGAATGAAAACCATTTAAAGTAAGAACAGCTGATATCCTTTTGTTTTATGCTGCTTGGGGCAGGTACAGAAGTGTTCACAGTTGAAAGTAGCCTGAACTAAAAACCGGGGGATAAGTGCCTGCTACACTCAAATGGCAAATTGTACTTGCATTTTCATTTGTCAGATTTACTTACATAATTTCATCAGCTGCTTATAACAGAATAAGGAATAGTAGCTTCATGAAGTAAAAGGGGCAACAGAGAGACTCTCTATTTATCAGATTAGTTCCAGCACTTGGCTTATTTAATCATTCTCACTCTTACAACATTAAAAATAATGACTAGAATTTTTTATGTCAAAAGTCAAATATCAGAGGTCAAGAGTTAAAAGCAAAGTAAAAAGAAACCAGTTATGCTTAGAATCTATTATTGTCTCAGACTCTTCCACAGATGCTATCCATGACTTTGCAGAATAGACAAACCTCTCTAAAGTTCAACAAACATAAAAATAAGAATATTGGCCACTGTTTCATCTTTTCAAATTTGGATTCTTCAATTCAAACTTAGATACTCTGTTGAAGACATCCTATGAAAGGTCTGTCAAAGTATTTAAATCTATTGTCCAAAAGGTGATTAGGTTCTTTTCCAAATTCTACTCAAAGAAATTAATTGTATCCAAATGGATTCAAAAAATCTTTTTTCAATATATCTAAAACCAAGTCTGTGCTTAAGCACAGATGCCCAACAGAAAAGATAGCCTGGAATATCAACAAGGGCCTTTTAAATCAATAAAGTGGCTGTCTCATCAAGACAATCTGGCTTGTTTCAGCAAAATCATGTGCTGTATTCAACTTTAATGCAGTTCATAATACTTATATAACTGGGAATGTCCAAGACTGTTTACTTATGCACCAGAGAACAACATGGTAACCACTTCTCCTTGTGGTAATGGCTGCTGTTACTGCCTGTGCTGATCATTTCTTACATCAGACTAATGCCATAATCCTAAACATATTTAGGGAATAAACCCCATTGAACGCAATGGGACTTAACTATGAGTAGCCATATGTAAGATTTCCCTGCACATTCAGTCTTTCTTCTGCTTCTTCTAAGCAGAAGAAAGAATATGAAGAGTATTATACACCTCAGTTACATAGTCATTCCTGTTACCTTAAAAGCTTATGCACTGATTTCTGTACAGAATAACAAGAGAGAAACAGAATTACGGTAACCACTCAAGGTCTTGGACCTCACAGGATATCTTGCCATGACAGGGGAACTGTTGTATGCCACCTAAAACTCAAAATGTCTCTTATCAATCACAATTTTCCAATACAATAAATTATCAAGCTTATTGGTGTTCCCATAAGTAATATATTGATATCTTAGCAGGCAGAGACACTTCCACAGAGCTATTTTATCTCGCAAATATTGAAAGGGAAGGGTCAACTCATTGTCATGGTCATGTGAAATCAAATCCAGAAAAGTTTAAATAAATATTCCAAACAACATAGGAAGTTGCCTTCTACCAGTCAGACCATCGGTCCATCTATCTCAGGGTTGTCTACACTGATTGTCGATGCCACTGTGAATATTATGAACACAGGAATGCTACAACTCTTTAACAACAACAGAAGCCTTTATTCAGCATAGCCTCAACAACCTAAATCTTAAAAAGTGTGTGTGTGTTACTTTACAAGTGTAAGTGTGTAAAACTGCTGACTTTTGGGGGCTTGAATGTAGCCTACCATACAAAGGGAAGAGTCACATCCATTGAACTGCCCACTCTTATGTTTGGCCCAACCTACCATGTGGTACCTAGAAAGTTGCTTACAAAGAATGCAGCTCCCAGGCTGAAAAAGATTCCCCACTCCTGTCCTACACCAAAACATGACTCTGATCTACACATGTAAGTGGCCAAATTATGGGGGTGACCTCAGTAAGTTCCTAGGTGAAATCATGTTCACATACAGACATAGATGACTTATGCTGTTGGATGTGGGTAGTGCTGTGGTCTAAACCATTGAGCCTCTTGGGCTTGCCTATCAGAAGGTTGGTGGTTCAAATCCCTGCGATGGAATGAGCTCCCATTGCTCTGTCTCAGCTCCTAGTAGTTTAAAACCACACCAGTGCAAGTAGATAGGTACCGCTGAAGCAGGAAGGCAAATGACATTTTCGTGTGCTCTGGTTTCCGTCACAGTATTCCGTTGTGCCAGAAGCAGTTTAGTCATGCTGGCCACATGGCATTGAAAGCTGTCTGTGGACAAACGTTGACTCCTTCGGCCTGAAAGTGAAATGAGCACCGCAACCCCATAGTCGCCTTTGACTGGATTTAACCATCCAGGGGTCCTTTACCTAGATGACTTATCCTTGCCAAAGCAAGTGAAAGAAAAGCACGTTTCCTTTGCAAACTCTGGCTGAATGCTCTCAGATTGTCAGCTGGGATATTCTCTCTTTCTCTCCCCCACCCACTTATCTTCTTTTCATGTACCTTAAGGCACTGGTACCACCTGCTTAACTATCTCCAGAGCTATTACTTCAAAATGACAAAAAATGTAGAACAGATGCTCCCCCCTACAAGAAAAAAAAATCCGTGTTGGATGTCTATATTATTGGATACTCATTTCACACTCCCATGCACCTCACCTTTTGGTCATGTGGCAAACATATGTGGTTTGATCATTCAAATGCAGTGTTTTCTTTGCCTTACTTTCTCCCTTTGGGAACATTCTGAGGTTTCCCCCTTTTTTACATGCCTATAACCACACATACTGAATTTATCAGTAGCATCTTTGAAATCTTTTTTTATCCAGTCCCTGGACATGTGGTTTTGATTAAGGAGTGAAATACACATTGCATGGACAGCATGAATACAAAATGGTATCGAATCTAGTCTAACTAAGGAGCTATTTATTATTTACCAAACAAAGTTCCTAAATTATGGAATATAGATTGAAAAAAAGAAAAGAGTGCTTGGTTTTGCTCCCCAGCTCCCCCCCCCCCGCCATGAAAAGCTTGTGAATCTGAGGATATTTTAGTGTGCTGCAAGTTCAGTTGCGTATTATTATTTGCTTGCGAAAGCTTCATAATTATGATAGGTGGATATGTTGGAAAGGGCAGTGTGAATCTTGCATTGAAACCCTAAGCAGCCCAATGACAGGGTGGGGAGGGTCTCCCCCCACCATTCTGTTATTTCCATTAGTTTTGTGCTGAACATTTCTCTTGTATGTTCCTGCTTAAATAGTTCTCTATTAAATAATGAGAAAATTGTATTTGAAAATTATCAAAGCAAAGGTGAATTTCTAGTGACATTCTCATAGGTGAGGTGTAGGATTGTGGGATTTTTGGGGGTTTTTTTAAGGGTGGCTTTGGAGTGTTTGTGAAAGTCCTTTCTTTCAATCTATAAGTTGCCTCACAAATGGTTTCCACTCTACAGTTCTCCTGGTTGTCTGCACTTCAATCAAAGCCAAGGGAAAGACATCATGAGGTAACTCCTCTCAGGGGGGCTTTCTTCAGATCAGTAAGGTCACAGAACATGGGAGAATTTAAACAGAAAGTAAAGCATACACACCATTACTGGCCATATTGGCAAGAAGGGTCCCTAAAATACCCACACCTTCTGATATTCTAAATGTGTAGATTCTAAAGCACTCTGAGAATAAAACAAAAGTGGGAGGCTCCTCTTCAGAGAGAGGAAAATTTAGAGGAACTGGAAGACAGATGTTGACACAACTATGCTCTCCATGTGCCGTACTTTATTTTCTCCACAGAAGTGAATTTGTTTGTATGAGAGAAATTAAAAATAAATCTGTCTTAGGCCCTATGGGTTTTATCTAATGCTAGTTCTATTCAGACCCATTGAAATTAAGGCTATGACTGTTGGGCTTATTTATTTCAGTGGGTCTACTTTGAGCAGAACCAGTGATGGACACACCCATAAGTGCATCCCATGCCCCTGTCTCATTGGCCAGGACACACACTATCCACCAACTATGTCTCTTATTGCAGCCTATTCACCCCGCACAACTACTTTGGTGCCTATAAGAGTCAACTCTGACTGTAGCAGCTAATTATAAAATGTTTTGAAGAAATGCGCAGCCACTTTGTTCTAAGGCTGTTGGGAATTTCACGCTTTCTGAAGCCAAAAGGAAAGAAGGAAGCTCAAAATAAAGTACTTGGGTTAAAGGCACTGTGGTATCTCCAGCTCAACTGTGTGATAAACAGTGGAACCAAAATAGCTCAGAACATCGCTCCTACCAATGACTGCTATCCCTTCCTTTTCCCATCTAGAGCACAAGGTGTTTCTGTCATGAGGTGCAGAACTGGGAATAAGCATAGGAATATAATTCAGCAGGGAAAGAGTTAACAAGGATGAGAGAGAGAGAGAGAGAGAGAGAGAGAGAGAGAGAGAGAGAGAGATGTCCAGTTAGGCTTCACACATGATATCTAGTAAAGATGAACTGGAGAATGACCACTTCCCTCTGAGCTACTGTTCCAGTACTTTTGGCTGAAGGCTAAAAAAAGAAATAAAGACAGAACTTATCATTTTTTACATTGCCAAGGTTACCTGTGCAAACAGCTGGGCAGGAAGGACATTGTAAAAGAAAGGCTTTGATTATCAAGTGCCTTGCTGAAATGCATGGGGGGGGGAATCAATGAATCACATCACACACAAACACATTTCTATTGTTCCTGCATATGGGTATTTTGATTCTGGCCCATGCCTAATTAGCAGCTGTTGTCGGATTTCCTTTCACTTTCATCCATTTGTTTCATGAAAGCATTTTCAAACCAACTCTTTCTTCTTATTACTATTTGTACAACTGGTGGACACCACAGAGATTAGGGAAAGGACTAGCCATAGGAGAAAATTTGTTTGATGTTAATTTTTAAAAAAGAAGCCATCACAAAGAGGATCATTAAATCCATGATACCAAATACGCTTCTAAAAATAAAAATCCTTTATCTCCTTTGTGAAATGTCAGAATGTCCCTAAGCTTAGTCAATCTGTTGAACAACCTGGGAAAGCTATCCAACACACAGCCCTTTCCTTTGCGCTACTGCGTTTTTTCTTTTCAGATGGGGCTTTCCATATTCCATCAGTGTTAAAAGTTTTCAAGGCAAAGGTGATTGCAACAATAGCATATGCAATCCCAATATGGGGGTCCTTTGTTAATCTAACCCATTTGGAGGTAATCCAAAACCAGCTTCTAAGAAGGTTGCTAAAATTACCCAGGTGTGTAAGCAATACTGCTATACGACTGGAACTAAATGTTACATCTCTAGAAACCACATTATGGAAATGCATCCTCTGTTACTGGTTGGCATTATGGCATAAACTTCCAAATCTCCACTTGATACAGTGTCTCTGGAGAGATGACTTCCCTAGCCCCTGGGCAAAAATAATACATGGGAAACTTGTGTCCCTAGGACTATCTCCATCTGAACTATTAAAATTGGATTTAATTTCTGCCAAGAGAATTATAACTCACAAATTAGAGGAGATGGATTTACAATTTAATATTGCGACAGGTGGTGGCACCTGTTCGCCAATAAACCTTGGCTTAACACCACCAACGAAACTTCCATCTTATTTAACTACCTTATCTGTGGTGACGCACAGGTATGCCTTTATAAAGGCTAGATTCAATGTTTTCCCATCAAACGTGTTGGGTAACAGACTCTCCAACAGACAGATCTCACTCCTCTGTGACTGTAAAAGTGGATCTACAGAATCGTTATATCATATAATCTTCTGTTGTCCATTATATTTGGCTTCACGGTCCAAGTTTCTGGCCCCATATTTATCGAGAATTGCTGACGGACCTCAGGAAGCCCAAATAATATACTTATTAAACGACGAAGATACAAGTAGATCCCTTGCAGTCGCTAGATACCTGATTAATGTTTTATTTCAAAAGAGGTGAAATGGATCACTGTATGACTCTGACAGCTTAGCTAAACTTAAGAACCATCAATAAGTGCCAGAACTAAGACGCACACCCCCCAAAATCTGATGAATTTGAATTGTGGTTTACATAGAGGGAGCTTATTGTGTATAGTGTTTACTTAACTGAAGTAAAATTGGTTTTATATGGGTGTTTTAACTTGGAACTGTTTAAATTGTATTGTTTATGGATAAATTTTGATGTATTGTTTTCGATATGGGCCAATGGCCGCAATAAATCTATAGGACTATCCAACACACACAGCAGTTTGTTTGAGCAAATGAAAGCAGCAATCATATCAAATATAATTTTAAATGCGTCCATAAAATTGTCTTTTTTCAAAGTTGAGATTGTTTAATTTTTTTAAAAAAGTACAGATGTCCCAGTCCAGAAAAAATGTGTGCAAAGATCTGCTTTAAAGCTCCCCTCATGTTCCTGAATTGCAGCTTCTCATTCCCTCTCCTTGCTGCAAACCTATTTTTCAGTGCTCTTGATATCCAGGAAAGGGGATTCAATTGCAGGAAAAGAAAGGAAAAGGGTCCATGCATGAAAGCACTGCTTGGCTTGTGACCAAACTTTTCAGTTAGCTGCATGGAAGGTTCGTCTGCTTCAGACTTACAAATGAGACTGGGGAGGGAAGTGTCTGTTCCCATGGTAATTATAGGCCATTTCTCTCTTTGCATAAATTATGCTCAGGTACACAAAAGCAATGACAAACCTAGACAGCATCTTAAAAAGTAGAGACATCACCTTGCCAACAAAGGTCCGTATAGTTAAAGCCATGGTTTCCCAGTAGTGATGTATGGAAGTGAGAGCTGGACCATAAAGAAGGCTGATCGCCAAAGAATTTATGCTTTTGAATTATGGTGCTGGAGGAGACTCTTGAGAGTCCCATGGACTGCAAGAAGATCAAACCTCTCTATTCTGAAGGAAATCAGCCCTGAGTGCTCACTGGAAGGACAGTTCGTGAAGCTGAGGCTCCAATACTTTGGCCACCTCATGAGAAGAGAAAACTCCCTGGAAAAGACCCTGATGTTGGGAAAGATGGAGGGCACAAGGAGAAGGGGACAACAGAGGACGAGATGGTTGGACAGTGTTCTCGAAGCTACCAGCATGAGTTTGACCAAACTGCGGGAGGCAGTGGAAGACAGGAGTGCCTGGCGTGCTCTGGTCCATGGGGTCACGAAGAGTTGGACACGACTAAACGACTAAACAACAACACAACAAATGTGTAGTAAGTGGGTATTCCCTAGCTCAAATCATGGTAGGACCCCCTCAGTTTCAGAAAGTATTGTAGAATGAATCAGTAAACAATCAGCTCACATGTTACAAAAAACATGGGTCTAGTTTAGATTCTTTAAGGAGGCAATCTCATGCACATTTGCCTGGGAGTAATTCCCATCAGAGACAGCAGGGTTTCTCTTATCAGTAGGGTTACTCTTATCAGTAAAAATTCTGCCAGTGATGTTAGTTTATTTTTTCCAATACTTAAAATGTGTGGGATTCGGGTGAAGGAGTAATCTACAGGACGCAATTCTCACATTACTTTTGTTTTTGGTATTTTTTGCTATGCCACAAGCCTTAAAAAGTTACGTACAACATCCCATTTGTTTTAACTCCTCACTCCTCAATTAAAATAATCTTTAGCTTGTGTAAGGAAACTGAACATATATCCATCCCTTGTTACTTCCTCTCCAGTTCTCCACATAATGTTGCCTATCTCTGTCAAATGTTTAGATTGCAAGCTCCTTCTGAAAGGGACCTGCCTTTTTATTTGTTATTCTGTAAAGTGTCCGAAAACATCATGGCTGGACTCCAACTCTCATCAGCCCCAGCAAGCATTGCCAATGGTCAGGGATTTTGGAGTGCCACAATATCCCACCCCTGATATCAATTAACAATAATCAGATAATAATAAGTCTCTGGTCCTACACTGGTCTTCCACGCCAGGCTCATGATTGAGGCTAGCAAGCAGTTAATATCAACAAATTGTGCAGTAATAAACAGTAGAGGTTTTGACAGTAAGGATTATATTTTTGTTTGTCTGAAGGTATTTACAGAGGGAAGTAATCCCAGGAAGCCATACTTTCCCAGCTGTTTGTTCTTTCTGCTAAGACTTATTTATTTGGGTTTTATTATTTTTACCCCATTTAACATAAATTTGGGTAATTTTGTTTAGTGACATTATGTTCTGCAGTCAACTGCTCAAAATAATCAGTTACAATACCATGATTAGAATAAAGCATTCTATTTCATTTTATGTAGACTGAGATTCCTTGTTAGCTTAAGCCTCTGAACCGATGTGAACATTTCATTTAATGAAGTTCCATTTCTAAGTTACCTCCACAGATGTGCAATTTCTACCACTCCTAGATGCTCTCACAATACCCAAATAACACCTACATCTTCTGTGGGCACAAACTCTTATGAGGTGCTTGCTGTGAACACATAATAAAGAGGGTTGTGGAACATTTTCTATGTCCTGTGACTGAGAACCCTGAACATGCAGGGTTTGCAACCAATTGGGTGATTATAAGCATATTTGGCCAAGTACAGTTATAATACCTCTTTTGACTTTCCCACTCAACACAAGAAGGTTGCATGTAGAGTGGACAGTAGCATCTGTCCAAGATACACATTTAATATGCATAAAATGTAGTGTTTTATGCATTTTGTCTGAAAACATTTTGCATTAGGCATAGGAGGTTTCACTCTGGCAAATGCGGAAGAAGAGGTTGGATATTTCCATTTCAGTCTTTATGTTAACTGATGACTCATCCCAGAAGCCCAAGCTGCAGATCTCTTACAGCAGGAAGGTGAAACCTGAGACCTCAGCATCTTTGTCAGTGATGGAGACGGTAGCAGTAGTGACAAAGCTCTGTGATGATGAACAAGAAAGTTGCTTAGGATCTCTCTCTCTCTGGGGGACCAGAGAGAGGAAAGTTCTTGAACTAAATCAAGAACTTAAAGAAGATGGGACCACATTGCTAGTTAGTTAAAAGGCAATGTGTTGTGCTGCATTTTTGTTATGCTTATTTGTAACTATTTGAAGACTGTTTCTAGTAAAAATTTGAAACTCATTCTGGTGGTGGACAGCAAATCTATTTCTACTCTGCACAAGATCTGGATTCTGCTTGCAGCAACTCTAACAGTATCCTGGAGGAGTACATGGATGGCAGGCTAAAACCGAAATCAGGATCACTTTTATAGGTAGTTAGCCTACACTAAGGATATTTAGGTGGTTGCAGGTTCCACTTGCTTTATTCAGTGGCGGCTGGTGTCCATTGAGAATGGTACACAAAAGGCTAGGAAGCCAACAGCTGCTAGAGTCAAAGCCAATAACTGGCTCAGCCAGAGTGAATTACAGAACCGAGCCAACTAATTCTAGTTTAGCCCCCATCCCCCCCCAAAGCAACACTGAGACTTAAGAGATAGAAGCTAAGGGCCAGTACCTCCCTCTCAATTGGTTATAAGTAAGGAGGCATGCAGATGGGGGCTAGTCAATAGCAGACTGAGAAAGGTGAGGCAGTGCCTTATTCATCGAAATAGACCAACATTTTATTTTGTCTTTTATTCTGTCTATGACTTGCTCTGAGGATGCTACAGATTAGTTGCCAGGGGGGCAGGGAATGGGTAGGTAGATAGAAAGAGAGGGTTTTTATAATAAGCTGGTATATGAAGGTAGGGCATATGATTTTTTCATTCCTTGTTGTTTATGTGATTTTAAAGGGGGGTCATTATGTTTAAAATGTAAGTGTGATGTTGAATATATTGATATTTATTTACATTCCTATATTTAGTCTGCTAAAAGATTCCAAAAGGGTTAAAAGAAAAGCAAAGCAAAACCATCTGGTACAGAGAGCCCCAAGGGGAAGAGTATGTTTGTGTGTATTTTAATATTGTTATATAGGAAGCATTCTCAGAAGGGGGGAAATGGCAATGCCTTCTGTTTACCATTATATTTCCTAAAGTCATCTTAGTGAAACCCCAAAGTGCTATTGTTTGAACGGTTAAAGAGGTTTCTTCTTTATTTTCCTTTATATACCTGAAAGAGCAGAATGAAATAGATGCCATTGTATGGAAATTTAATTCCCAAAAAGACTGGCACGGTTGAATGAATAATGTTAGAAATTTGGATATGAGGTAAGGCCAGGAATTAGTGTGCTCGTTTCAACATTTACATTTCCTTTGTTATGCAAGTCTATAATAACATGGCATATGGGCAAGATTTAGCATTGCTTTGTTGTTCAAGCAAATGTGGAAACCACAGCTGGAATTTGTTGACGAGTTCATTAATGCATACAGCAGAAGTCACTTTTCTACTCTTTTTTAAAAAATAATAATAATATAAAAAATACTTCCATGATATTTCCTCTAAAATAATATCTATTTCAAAAAGAAAATATTTTATGCAACAAGTCAATACACATCTTTGTCCTTGTGGCACTGAAGTTTCAGCAGAAAAAAAAAGAGGCAGAATGGTGCAGCAGTTAGAGTGTTGCACTTAAGAACGTAAGAGAGTCTGCTGGAGCTGGTCAAAGGCCCATCCAGCTCAGCACTCTCTTCTCACTGTAGCCCAGATGCCCATCGGAAGCCTTTCAGCAGAAACCCAGCACAACATCACTCCTCCCACCTGTTTCCTAGTAACCGATATTGCAGAGGGATGCTGCATCCAATGGGGGATGAAGAACATAGCCATTGTGTCTAGTAGCAGCTGATAGCTTTATCCTCCACTGGCAAGTTGCAGGTTCAAATCCCCATGCACCCACTTGGTGTGCCAGTCTCTATCTCTCAACCTGACCTACTTAAGCAAACTGACACCTCGGCCTATTCACACCTGCTGCCACTGCTCTCTTCTTGCTTTCCACAATTAGACACAGAAACGCCATAACAAATGCTGTATAAATTTAAGCTGCCCTCGATCTATACCACATGTAGGCAATCAATGGCCTATGGGTCACAGGTGGCCTTCCTGGGTATCCTAGGCACCGCTCCAAAGTCCCTCACTTCAATCATTTTGCCAGTTTTTACCACCAAATCTATAGGACTTTGCTTCTGTTTTAACAGGTAGATGAAATTCCATCCTTTCTCTCTGTACTAGTCATCTGGGGAAGAGGAAGAAGACTGCTAAGTTTAGATCAAAGCCTAATGCAACATGTATTTAATCCTGAAGTGGGTCATTTGGTTGGTAGGTGATGTTTGAATCGACCCTTTTCAGTTTGCAATTAAGGTTTAGAGCAGTGTTTCTCAACCCGTGGGTCCCCAGATGTTGTTGGATTACAACTCCCATCATTCCCAGCCAGCATGACCAGTGGTCAGGGATAATGGGAGTTGTAGTCCAACAACATCTGGGAGGATATATTCTTCTTTGCATCCAACAATACCTTCACTCCTAGACATCATTGCTATACAATAAAAATATTTTTATTAGATACTGCTGCCTTTAAAAGGAGGATAGGTAGTTACCGGGGGGGTGGGGAGGTTTCCAAGTAGGAAATCATTTACTTAATCCTGTAATTCACTCTTTGTATCTGATGCATTAAAAGGCATTAGTTTTAAGCCTTTTAATTGTCTTCATTACTAAAATTTCAGCAATGCAAAGGAGAAAGGAAATGTTTTCTGCTGCTATGGTTTTCTAATTAATTCAAATGGATTCAGAACTGTTTTACCCACTCAGTTTATTTCACCATGTCCATAAATAATAACAGACAGTAGAATAAAACATAAAGACAGCCCTATGAAATTGTGATGGTGCTTTTGAGCGTGTGGTTACTGATAACCCAGTAATACAAACACCAAAATAGGTACTTAATTCGTTCCGGAGCTCCGTTCTTAACCTGAAACAGTTCTTAACCTGAAGCACCACTTTAGCTAATGGAGCCTCCTGCTGCTGCCACGCCGCCGGAGCATGATTTCTGTTCTCATCCTGAAGCAAAGTTCTTAACCTGAAGCACTATTTCTGGGTTAGCGGACTCTGTAACCTGAAGCGTATGTAACCCGAGGTACCACTGTAGTTAGAAAGACAAAAGGCCAGAGAGCCAGTGTAGCATAAGGGTTAGCGTGTCGGACTTAGACCTGGGACACTAGAAAAATTGATTTCATCCTTGCTGCCCCCCTCATATGTCAATTAAGCCCTTAAAGGAACACCTGATGAGGGCTTATTAAGTGTGAGACTGGGGTAACTTTGCTCTTTGAGAGCAGCAGTACTACTTTTATTCTACCATTCTTTGTTATTCCTGTTTGTGGCTTCAGAGAGTATCTGCTTTCCAACCTCCACTTCAAAGGATACCTTTCCCCCCTTTTAAGAGAACTTCATCTCATCTTTCTGCAGAGATAGATGAGGTCAGGTGGTGGACATTACAACATGTCTAATTATCTAGACATCCATCATGCTTTCTTCCCCTCAATAAATATCAGATGTATTACAAACAACAGCTAAAACCTCTAGTACATTTCCTATCTTTCTTAGCATCATCTCAAGTATTTATACTTTATCATGACCTTTGAGAGTACTTACTTGAGGACAATTTCTTTTTTCCATACTTATCGTGCAGCTAATACCTCTGACATTCATTAATGCTCAATTAAATGGGTCCTCATATGGAATTACATGCTATATTGCACTCTGATTAAAACCAAATGGGTTCACCATGATGCATGCAATTACTCCATATACCGGGGGAATTAATAATTAGTGTTCATTTATTGTCCATCTGCAATGCTTCTCTTTTTAGTACTGACAAATTATCATTAAGCCCACTTAAGAGTAACTATATATCATGCTGAACTTATTTTGGACATCCCCACAGATAACCTACATATAACAGTTCTTTTCATGACTACATTAGGTTTTAAGCCAGAGATGGAGAGCCTGTTGCTCTCCAGATGTTGCTGAACTCCAGCTTCTATCAGCCCAAACCAGTATAGCCAGGGAAGATGGGAGTCCAGCAGCAGTCACATATTCCTCACCCCTGTTTCAAGCAAAAGTTCTTGTGTGTCCCCAATGAGGAATGGACTTCCAATGTCATCCTTCCAGGCTGGCCAATTTCAAGTATCACATGCTTACCAAACTCAGTTTGTCCCTTAGCATGTGTCCCAAGAGGGGCTCCATGTGTGATTTATTTGATCTAGCTATAATTCTGTAGATTACTTGGGTTTTTCTTTTCTTCTCTTTTTAATGAACATCTAAAAGCCCCCTGCTGTGTTTTTCCTATGAAGTAACCTAATATCGTTGCCTAGCCATCTCTGCTCAATCTCCATGCCATTTCTCTGAATGTAAAGCTGTCTTCACTCCCTTTCCTTTTCCTTTAATGAAAAATGAAATAAAATCTGGATTTCAGGCTCAAGTGCATCCCTTTGTGAGGCTGGATGTCCCTTGTATTACTGCCATGTGTTCCACTTTCTGGCTTTGTGGCCATAGCTGCACAGATGTGGTTAGCTTATATTTCAGACCTTTGATTTGTGTTTTTGATCAAATTGTATAATTGACCAGTTTGAAAGAAGAGAGAGGGAGAGGGTGTGTGTGTGTGTGTGTGTGTGTGTGTGTGTGTGTACAGTCTCGTATTTAAGAGTGTGAAAATATGATTTATACGTTACATAAACCAGGTGGGGGCTGCTTAGCTCATGAAGGGTTCTGTGTTGCTGAGGCAACATTTTCAAAGACCCAAACATAAAAGAGGAAGCCTACAGAATCAGTCCCAATAATTCTAAATAAAGAGCCTCAGAAGTGTTTCCTTAATTTCAGTACTGTCTGTTAACTTAGAAGTATTAAGAGATAGGCTAAACCATACTTGTAGCACAACATGCGAAAATTCTGTTACTAAGAATGGGGGTGGGGAGAGATTTTAAAAGATAATACTACAGCCGTTTGCTTTTTGTATTTCTTTAAATGAACTTAGTACCAACTGCAAGAAAAGTAGACTGATTCAGTGTATTTCAGTCATGACCTCATTCATAGCAATACAGTCGTGACCTACTCATAACTCTATTTCTTCCTTGAGCTGTGGTTCCTCGTCAATGTGCAGCCTATTTTTTACGATACTTTGACATTCAGCTGGGATATAGAATATAAAATAGCATGTCTAGTGCCATATCTTGTGTCTGACATTTTCATGTGATGTATTTGGTATTTTGGTGACACCCATCAGTGCCATTCAACAGGTACATCTCTGCAGCAACAGGTACACATGAACTGTTTTTTTCTAAGACAGACATCACAATAAAGGTCAGTGTTTTGAAGGCTATTCCCTTACCAAAATCCAGCCAACAGTATCAAAAAAGAAACCAACAAAAACCTAATAACTTTCTCATCGTTTTAAAAGCTGAACTATAGTGGGCCCAATGAAGAGGTATTGATGGGGAAATGAGATGGTTTATTTTCTTGCTTTACTAGCTTTCAGCTAACTGGTGCTTCTGAGCCAGTGATTTTCATCTGGAGGTACTACCAAGGTACTTGTAAACCCATTAGGAAATATGAAAACAACATTTTGTCATGGCAGCTATTGTGCTTCTTACATCACTTATCCCAGGTTTGCCTTGAAGATTCTATATTGTATTCATGAGGCCCTCTCCTCAAGTGTGGAGGAGCAACTGTGTGATGAATAGTCTCCCCATTCAGCAGTGAATTTTTCTATCATCACTAATCAGTTCTAGGCACTGAAGAATTAGATCTTAGATGTAGCAAGATTGTGGAAAGTCTATTTATCTCACAGATTAGGATTTTTGCACATCTGTATTATAGCCTCTGACAGTCTTCCCTAACCTACAGGGATCTGTTTGGCCACTGTGAGAGCAGGGTGCTAAACTAGGCCTGATTCAGCGGCTCTTCTTATAATCTGATGCTCTTTACTATATGATGGGAAACTAAGAAAAACCTTTGAAAAGTCTCAAGACTGCTGCTGCAGATATTCTTAGTGCCCTCAGCAGCTGTTTGCTAATCCTGGTAATATTCCTAAAAAGTACATAAGTATACTGCTATTGAGGTTGCTTTGGCAAGCTATTTAGGAATATTTGGTATGTAGATTATTATTATTTATTACTCCTACTTATTTTTTTTAAAAAAAGTCTAGCTATAGAGCAGGGGTCAGGAAACGTTTTCAGCAGGGGACCGGTCCACTGTCCCTCAGACCTTGTGGGGGTCTGGACAATATTTTGAAGGGAAAAAATTGAACAAATTCCTATGCCCCATAAATAACCCAGAGATGCATTTTAAATAAAAGCACACATTCTACTCATGTAAAAACACGCTGATTCCCAGACTGTCCGCAGGCTGGATTTAGAAGGCAATTGGGCTGGATCCAGCCCCTGGGCCTTAGGTTCTCAACCTGCGAGTCCCCAGATGTTGTTGGACTACAACTCCCATCATCCCTGACCACTGGTCATGCTGGCTAGGCATGATGGGAGTTGTAGTTCAACAACATCTGGGGACCCACAGGTTGAGAAACATTGCTATAGAGGGTTATCTTCGCTGCAAATATCTCTCCTTGGCCAAGGTATGTTAACAGTGATGCCAAATGGGGAAATAAATGCATTTTTATTGGAGAAGAGCCAATTACAATGTTTACAAGGCTAGGAGGTGAAGTCTACCCATATGATTTAGGGAGACTGACATTTATTTCATATCGGGAATGGAATGGTTTTAATTCCTTTGATCTGATGCTGGCAGGACTGGCATATAGTGAACAGTTTCAACTCTTACACACATTTAACACACCCCCCCCATGACAGTGAATAGCAAAGGACAGACTTAACCTGCTGGAGATCTTCTCCTCTGAGGTGATTTATAAAGTGTCTTTGAAGTCAGATTCACAGAGAAAAAACAGTGGATTGGCTTTGCTTACCTTATCCCCTTTACAAGACCCGTCCATAGTAGAGAGATAAGACAAATATTTTGATAGGGCTCCAGTGCAAATGGGGGGCAGCTGGTTTAGACACGGCAACACATGCAAAGGCAAAGGCACTTTACAAATGCATTCCTCAACTGACAATTTTATGGCCTAAAAGAAAGATCAGAAGGTGTAGAAGTTGAAAGTCCATTAACTCTTTGCGTATTTGACATTTAAACTGTCAGTATGTGGAGCTCTGTTTAAAGCTTATGATTGCCTGGAAACACAGGGCTAAATAAAGTCTGAAGACCTATTAATTTGCTTGAGATATGATCCAGAACCTTTAAATGCTCCTCAAGCCACTGATTACTTATGAACAGAGCCAAGCCAGAATCTTATTTCCCCTCCCTCCAGCATACCACAATTATTTTTGTTACACGTTTACCTTGCTTGGTGTCCACATTGCTCGTGTCTTCATTAGAACTTAAGAAGAGCCTGCTGGATCAAGCCAATGGCCCATCTAATCCAGCATCTTGATCTCACAACGGCCAACCAGATGCCTGCAGGAAGCTTGCAAGCAGGACCCAAGCACAAGAGCACTCTCCCCACCCCTGCAGTTTCCAGCAACTGGTATTCAGAAGCACACAAGCTCTAGACATGATGGAAGAGCATAGCCATAGATAGCCTTATCCTCCATAGATTTGTCTAATCCTGTTTTAAAGCAATTCAAGCTGGTGATCTCCACTGCCTCCTAAGGGAGTAAATTCCATAGTTTTAACTATGTGTGATGTGGATAGCTTTATTATTTCCTAAATCTTCTTGTGTTCAGCTTCATTGTACCCCAGCTGGACTCCCACCAAGACAGTCTACAGATTATAGATGATTCATTTTTTGTTGTTGTGCATTTATTCAAAAGCTATTCATGATGGTGCAAGAGGCAATCCACTGTATTTTATTTTTTAAAGTGTGATTTATCTGTAAATCCCAGAGAATGGAAGGCCACATAGTTTGGTGAGGATAGCTCTAGATGAGGAGATGATCTCCAACACATCATTAAAAAGCAGCACACAGAATAAAACAGATACCTTCTGTTGATTGCTGTTTAAAGCTAGGAGCTCCTGCTTTGTTTAGACTCTGTTAGAATTGTGTTTGACCACAACAGACATACATGTTTACTTCTGAATGAATATGTACTGCATTCTTGCTAACAAGAAACATGTTTGATTTATGCCTCACACTCACTGTGCGTGTTTTATTTTAAATGATCAATGCAAGAAAACAATCCAAGATTACTGCAGCATTTGAAATCATCAGATATTTTGGAGGACCTTGCTGCTATTTAAACAAATGGGGGCTTAAGGGAAAACATTTTAAAAATACATCTGTAACATTAAAATATTTCAAAAAATATATATACTATGTGCATAGTAATTGAGTTTGGCTAACATCTTTTTCAAATTAAAACAACGAAGGAATGATAAATATTCATTTTCTCCTTTTCCACTGGCACCAGAATATAAATATAGCTAATTATGGTCTTCTAAATATAATTATTAATCAGTTTTATAACATGTTATTGTGCACAGATGTAGGCAGATTTTCAGATTCCTGCTCAGATGGACTTTGTTAAGTTTAAAGCAATCACATGAGCTGAACCAAAGTACTGATCAGTAGCATCCTGTGAACTCACACATAAAATTTGAAATCTTCCATAATCATCTGCAATAAAGTCAGCAGTGATACTTCACTAATACTTTCTTAACATGGAATGGCTCAGGTCTAGGGAAAGTTCCATGCAGATATCTCAGTGCAGACCACATTTACAAATATCAGCTGGTGTAATGCCAGTTTGGAAGGCTTTGAAAGGGAATTGGACAAATTCATGTAGGTTAAGGCTGTTGGTGGATGCTAGCAATGATGGCTATGTTCCATCTCCACTGCTGGAGACAGTATGCCTCTGAATACTAGTGCAAGTATGCATAGAAATGTACATATTAGTGAAAATAACAAACAAGAATCCATTATATAAGGGGTGGGGATTGCTAGGAAAAATGCATTTATTAGTCAAAACCATGTAAAAAAATCTGATAATTGGGAGAAAATTGCACCAAAATGTTGACAAATTTTCATGAGGATTTTGTTTCAGATGATCCACAGATGGCTGTAGAACTGTGGAAAACTGAATTTAAGACTAAAACAAACAAACAAACAAACAAACAAACAAACAAATAGAGAAACAATGAAAAAACATTGTTGTTTTTTTAATCTATGTCATTTTAAATTGTGATTGATATTAATGCTGTATTCTGCGTTTTAGGTTTTATGATTTATGTGGAAATTGTTTTGCATTTGGTGTGTTTTATTTATTGTTTAGGGACGCAGGTGGCACTGTGGGTTAAACCACAGAGCCTAGGACTTGCCGATCAGAAGGTCGGCGGTTCGAATCCCCGCGACGGGGTGAGCTCCTGTTGCTCGGTCCCTGTTCCTGCCAACCTAGCAGTTCAAAAGCACATCAAAGTGCAAGTAGATAAATAGGTACCACTCCAGCAGGAAGGTAAAGGGCGTTTCTGTGCGCTGCTCTGGTTCACCAGAAGTGGCTTAGTCATGCTGGCCACATGACCCGGAAGCTGTACACTGGCTCCCTTGTCCAATAAAGTGAGATGAGCGCCGCAACCCCAGAGTCAGCCACGACTGGACCTAATGGTCAGGGGTCCCTTTACCTTTACCTTTACTATTTATTGTTTATGACTTTGGTTATGTTGGTAATTATGTAAATCTTGTCATGTTGCAAGCTGCCTTGAACATTGTTTTAACTATGGAAAGGCGGCATACAAATAAAATGATGATGATGGTGATGGTGATGATTATAGTGAGGGGCGGGGGTTTCCTTTACCTCCCCTATTGCAGTCACAGTGAAACCTTTGAGGCTTCTATTTGCATTGGAGGGAATATCCAATAGGCATCAATGCCTATTGTTCCAGGGAATACATTTTCCTCAGGATTGCAGCCCTCACTGGAATCATATGAATGTGGAGGGTAGGAAGGTGTGAGGACGTCGGTGCTCCATAGTACAGTTACAGAGACAGTTACATCTACAGAGTCTAGAGAAACTATAAGAATATCCTATAGTGTAGGCAGAATTGCCTTTGCCTGCATACACCTTGCGTAACTAGCTGAGAACACTGCTGTTGTAATAAGTCAAGGAAAGCAGAAGGCATGAGCTAAAGGAGGTTCATCAGCTAAAACCTATGCAGTGCTATTGTTCTGCTCAAAACTGTCTGTCTTTAAAAAAGAAACACTTGGAAAGAACAACAAGAAACTTCAGCTTCACAGAAAAGCCAGCAAATTTATACAGCAGAGCGATTGCTGCGGATGTCGCATACATGATTCCTGTGAACACCATAGTTGCGGGGAGAGGAGCAACGGGATCTAAGCTCTGGTAAGCAGAAATGAATGCAGCCTTTGATTTGCTGTCAGTTTGAGAGACAGCCATGCCCCATTTCATAATCCTCCATCTCACATTTCGAAGCCTCCTATCAGCACACACAGCAGGCATATATTGTGTGTGGCAGAAAACTATGAAGGAAGATGAAAATGCCTCTGACACCACACATTTCTCAGAAAGCTGATATTCATGTTCAGGCACACAGCTCAGCATTTACAGAACTTCTTTCTGGCTGGTACCCAGTATCTGGGGTAGGGTACACGCCAAGAATGTTTCTTTGATTTGCTACAACCATGCTTTCTATAGATCACAAAGCCATCTACCAATATGGCAGCGTGTCTAGCAAGGAGTACAATCTGGCTTGTAGTCACTAACTTGAGCTCAGCTTTTCATTGATGATTCCCACTGGGGCATTGTCTAAAGGGGTTGGTACAAGTTGGCATGCATTTATTTAGAGTCATCTTCACATAAGTGGACTAAACGGTTTTGGGTGATCTCTGGGAGCTTCAGGGTGTGTTATTTTGTACCGTTTGACAAGAGTTTAAATTTGGGGTGGACCATCACAGCAGAGTAGAAATGCCATAGCTTCCCAAAAGAATATATAAAGAAATAGATAATGAATTAAACTGGTATTTGGGATGGGAACTATACTGGCAAACATTCCCTATGCCTACCTCATCCCTGCTAGTCTATAACAAAGGAGTGGGTATTACTACCCTCTACCCAGGGATAAGTTCCCAACCAAGACAAATGATGCCCAACAAAAAACGATCCTGCCTGGTAATATTGCCACCACTCATGAAAAGTCCTCTGCTTTTGTGATACTGAATTTCCCACCATTCAGATTTAGTGGGTGGCCCTGCCCACCTTCTTCACAACATTATGTACCCTTTTTTTCAAAACTAAAAAGCCTCAGATGTGGTGGGATAAGAAAACAAGCAATTCATGCTGGACATTCTAATCACATAATTGTCATCCATTTATATACATATCGTTGAACAGAAATGTGCATGCTTTCTTCTGACCTTCACTGGGGTTTGGGCATAAGCAAAATATGTTGACCTTCAAAGTACAGTATATGGCTACTTGCATTTAATTAAGGCTGGATCTTGTCTGGTGCCATGGAGCGGGCAAGGAGAAGGAGTAATTTGAATTTCATGAACTACTTTAAGAATGAGTGGCAATATTACCTCTTCTTCCCTTCTTATGTCTTCTCTCTCCCCCTCCACTCCCAAATGTAGCAGGTGTTGTATATTCATGGAGCATTCAAGCGCTTGGAATCTCTCTCTCCCCCCCCCCCCCACACTGTCCAAAATCTCTAGATAATCATTCATGGATTTCATGTTGATTCTCTGACTGAAGTGATATGCAAACAGTCATTCAAGATAGAACATTAGATAACCAGCTTTGTGTAAATACATTGTGAATTCATCAGAGGCATATACTTGAGCATGCCTGCCTAATATGTAACTCCTCTGCTCTTAATAAAATGCTACTGCTATGAGCCTCTAACTTTTTAAAAAATGTCACAACAGTTCCAACTTTGCCTTTTGAAAGAAAGAAAGAAAGAAAGAAAGAAAGATAGAACCCATGTATATTTACTTGGTTACGAAGGATCCTAAGTGTTCTTATGTTTTCCAGTCTCCGTTAAGTTCTATTTTAAATTTTTCCTCAGAGCAGTATCTCCCAAACATCTGCCGTTATTATCTGTTCTCATGAGCAGTGCCAACTATATTTGGAAAGAACAAACTTGTAATACAAATTTCCTCAGTTTATAATCTAGGACTGTGCTATCTGCCACATGACCTCAATCTGGGAGTCCAGAATCAGGTTAACCCACCCTGGGCCAACATGGAGACCACCTGGTCCACCCTGTATCTAGTCCTGAAGGAGTTCAGGGGGAGGACTTATGTTTAACAAGTATTTTTATTTTTAAAAATCCCAATTAAACCTAATTGTGAGGATGGAGCAGAGAAAGGAAAATTGCTCTCCTACCTCCCCACTCCTGACCAAGGGTGGGGGACTAAATTATTCAAGACCATCAAGAGGAATTGAATAACATCTTATTTTATAATTTCAGAAGCTTCTTACCTTTCTTTTACAGTAGAAGCTTAAGGCAGCAGTCTACAAACCATCCATTCATTCCCCCACCCCATTGACACACATGGGGAAAGCCTGGAATCAAAAGATTCAATCACACAAAATTGCACTACTTGACGGCATAGATGGGTGGAACATTATCAGCAAAAATTCATTTCTTTTTTGATTACTGTAATTGAAACAATTTTATTTTGAGATCCAAAATTATGGATCCTCTTATATCAGGAGAATTAACTAAGCAGCTCTTCTGATCAGAAAACTATTTTTGGGTTAATCCTTCACATTTCACACACACAAAATGTCAGAAAACAGGTGAATAGAACTGGATCTCTTTGAGTTATACACAAATTTTGTTCCCCTGAGTTTGTAAAATACAAAATGATACAGCTGTTGAAGCTTGATCTCACAGAGTTGCTGCAGAAGAGCTGAACAGACGTGTTTGGAAGCTAAATTCAGTCCGAATCTTGTTAGGCAGGGCTCTTTCCTACTTAACAGACAAGCCCAAATCCATGCTAGTACTATTTGATATTACTGGTGAAGGGTTGAGCCAGAAAGTCAGACAGGTCCCTAGTATATTGCAAAGATGAACTGGCAAGTAGTGGTATAATGGAAGGGGAACATGGGGGGGGGCACAGCTCCAACACCTTTGAAAGAGAAAAACCTCCCAGAGTACCAGGGAAATTAATGGACTTTCCTTGTTCTGGCAAGTGAATGTTGTTATAATAGGGCTTTCTAAGTCTACTAACCTTTACAACATAGTAGCACAGAGGAAGATAGAGAATGAGGCCAGTTTGCTATTCTATCAGCTTCTGTGTATAGACCTAAACAATACTTTTCTTCATGGCTATCATCAGCTAGAGAATGTCATATCGTCATTTTAGGCACCATTTTATAATGGATCCTGAGTTATATGGTTCGGAAAGAAGACATGATGATATAGGCATATTCCCAAAGGCATATTCCTCGCTATTCGTAACAGATGAGCCTGGGAAGCTCTGTGCTCCGAAGATGAAAATGTGGTTATTTTATAGATTGACAGAATATAGCTCTGTGCTCTGAAGACAAAAAATACAATTATTTTTGTTTGATAGAAAGTAGCAGGGTTGTCTATGGATTCCCTTGGAATTGATCTGAGAGCAATCAACCATCATGGCGCCATCTGCGCTATACATTTACATCAGTATCATATCACTTTAAAATGTCATGGCTTCTCCAAAACGATTCTGGAAAGTGTAGTTTGTTAATGCAAGTTGTTAGGAGTTCCCTATTGACCCTCCCAACAGAGCTACAACTCCCAGAGTTCCTTGGGAAGAGAGTTTGTATCCTGAGACTTGTAGCTCTGTGGCAATTATAGCGTTGGATACAAGCCTGTATCTGCAAGGAGGGCTGATACCACACTTTCCCTTGGCAATCCTCTCTCTTGTTCTTGCAGCATCTAGGATTTCTTTCCTTTAACTCAATGTTAAATCATTTGAAAAGGGGAAAGAAAAAGGATGTCTGCAGGCTTTGTCTGAAATATACTTTATGGTACATGTGGAAGAAACACAGCGCTGTTGGGAGTCACTATGGCAGTGATTCAAAATTTCAAAATATTTACTTGCAGTTCTGTTCCTATGTCATCAAAGGACCACTCTAGGGAAAGTGAAAGTTCAAAGACTTCTTCCCTTTTATATAGCTTAAATGTTGTTAAGCTTAAATTCCATTTCAAATAGGTCTCTCAGCAGTATTTATTTTATTTTATTTATTAAATTCATATACCATCCTTCTGAAGATCACAGGGTGGTTCAGAACATAAAAAACAAAACAAAATGAGAACATAAAACATATAAAAACAAAAAATAAAGCAATACCCCCCTGCCGCCTCCCAAAGACACATGAGGAAGCGCACATTGAATGTTCCATGGGGTTGAAGAGCACTCTCCAAACATCACCCTTTGGAAATGACTATCCAAGTAGGACCAGAACCACTGGAAAACAGTGCCACCCCCACCCCCCAAAGATAGTCGCTCCAAAAGGATATCATGGTTGATGGGATTGAAAGCCACCAAGAGATTGAGAATTAATAGGGACACATTTCCCCTGCTTCCTTCCTGACAGAGGTCATTAAACAGGGTGGCCAAAGCAGTTTGTGCCAAAACTGGACCTAAACCCTGATTGAAATGGATCTAGAAAATCAGTTTGCTCCAAGAGTGCCTGAATCTGATCTGTGACCACCCACTCAATAACTTGTCCAAGAAGAGATTGGCAACTGCATTTTCCAAATCCAGGGAGGGTTTCTTGAGGAGTGATTTTACCACTGCCTCCTTAAAGCATGCCAGCACCCTCTCACAAGGAGGTAATAATCACCTGGCTGGCCCAGTCAGCTGTCCTCGCCCTGCTACATTTTATCAGCTGAGAGGGGCAAGAGTCCAGAGCACAAGCAATCACCCTGACTGATCCACATACCTTGTCCGCATGCTTGAGCCTTACCAACTGAAACTCATCCAACACAGAGAGGTGGATGGTAAACCAACAGAATCCCTAATCTGTTCTGATTTACCAGTACCAAACACACCGTTTAGACCAGGGGTCAGCAAACTTCTTCAGCAGGGGGCCGGTCCACTGTCCCTCAGACCTTGTGGGGGGCCAGACTATATGTTGCCATGATTATGACCTGCATTTTTTGGCAAAAACTCTTATTGGGACCGACCCCAACGTTGCCCAAATGTGATTCTTCTTTTGGGGGGGAGTGTTCCCTCATACACCCATGCGGCTTCCTTTGCGTTTTACGCGTTGACAGTTATTATTTCTCTCGTAAGGTGGGGTGGGGGTTGGGGGCTGAGGTAAGTGTGCCATTCCTGTCAGCCCTGGAGAGTGTGCGCGCATGCGTGGGTGAAGGGAAAAGCCATTGGCCAAGCTAAGTCAGGCTGGTGCTGCTCAAGGAAAAACGTTCTTTTACCCGTGTGAGGGAAGGCGAGGCAGCGGTGGCTATGTACCTTTCCATGACTCACACCGTGTAGCTAACAAGCGGCCTCCCCAGCAGAGAGCGGAACTGCTTCCGAGTGCAGCCACCCAGGCACTCCCCGCTTCCTCTGGTGGGGAGCACCACCATCACAGACACTGGCAGGTGTTGCTCCTGAGGTGCCTCTGAGCCCCTGCCACCGCAACTGCCCTTCCTGAGATGAGTCGCCAGCAGCTCCATGGTGGAAATCCAAACTGTGGCTCCTTTTCCCTCTTCCCCACCCCCCACCCCAGAAGAAAAGACTGCTGTGCACGTGTGACGGATAGAGAAGGAGCAGCCGCCCGCCTCACTTTTGACCCCCAAGCCTGGCTGAGTTGCAAAAACCATCATGCATGTGTGCTATGCTGGCTGCTTGGATTCCCAGACTATCCACGGGCCGGATCTAGAAGGCAATTGGGTCTGATCTGGCCTGCGGGCCTTAGTTTGCCAGCCCATGCTTTAGACATCCCCCCCACACAATGGACGGAGAGCCTGGAGAGAGAAATGGAATTGCTATAGACTACAGCAGAGGTCAGCAACCTTATTGAAGGATGGACAAGTTGATGCTCCGTCCGTCGGAGGATGGGCCGGAGCGTTGCGCATGTGTGCTCTTCCAGGCTGGAGGAGTGCACATGCACAGATGCTATTTCCGGTGCTTCTCCGACCCGGAAGTGCACCGAAAATAGCGTGTGCGCATGCGCATGAGCGCTTCTCCATCCCTCACATGTGTGCACACGCTATTTCCGGTGCACATCTGGGTCGGAGGAGTGCCCGTGCACATGCGCACACATTATTTCTGGCATGGGTGGTGGCGGTGGGGGGCAGCAGGAGTTGCCATGGGCCAGACAGACAAGCCTTGTGGGCCGCTACCGGGCCATGGGCCTTAGGTTGCTGACCCCTAAGCAACTCCCCTTCCCTGACCCTCAAGCCTGCCCTGATGCTGTACCACCATAAACACAGTCCTAAAATTTCAGATGATAAGCCAATCACCTTTCGGTATCCTGTGGCTTAATTGTTGGTACTATTGTGCAAAATACATGCATTTTGACGTCCTTTGAAACTGCTGATAAAAGAAGCAATAGCAAAAAAGCAATTATAAGAAACTATCAGAGGTCTTCTGTTGAAAGCCCACTGCTTTCATTTCCTGTGTTTTAGAAGGCTCTCTCTCTCTCTCTCTCTCTCTCTCTCTCTCACACACACACACACACACTTTCCTTTTCACAGTAAAAAGAGAATCTTGTTTAGATGATCTATATCCCTCTAAAATCGTGCATACGTTTATTCTGTCTACCCAGAAAATCTTTATGTTTTGAATGGGAATTCTTTCAACACAGCAATTGAAAGAATATCTTTAAAGAGATGCTGTATAGAGAAGCTAAAAAAATCGGTAATTCAGGCTGTAATCTTAAACACACTTATCAGGACGTAAGCCCTGATTGAACACAGGGAGACCTGCTTCCAAGTACGGTAAATATGCACAGGATTGCACAGTTGATCCCAAAAGCATTTGAACAATTCAACAATACTCTCCCCATCACACGAAGTGATTTTCTTTTTTTTACAGTATTCTTGTTTGGGTCATGCTTAGATACACCATTCAACCATCTATCTTCAATTTCAAGGGATTTTGTATTGTGAGTCACTCAAGCTAACTTCATGATCAAAAGCTTTAAAGGAGATGTGATGTTCAAAATTGCTCCTATTTGCATCCTTCTTTAAAGAGACAGACGTGACTGGGGAGGTGGTGGTTCAATTTCAAAACAGCTTTGGTTCACAATCCATGTCAAGATGTCATTATTAAGGTTTTAAGGCATGGTTTCTAAAAAGAGCAGCTCACCATGGTTGGTAAAGTAAGAATTCAGGATATTTTAAATGGAGACATAGCAAATGTGAGCCTCCATGATTGGTTTAACAGTCAATCTCTTTTCCTAGGGAACTCTGGGAACTGTAGCTCTGTGAGGGGGATAGCAGTCTCCTAGCAACTATTGGCACCCTTAAACTACAATTCCCAGGATTCTTTAGGAGAAGCTATGACTGTTTGAAGTGGTAGGATAGAGGTATAGAACAGATACAGCCAAAAAGTGTTCCAAATGAACTAAAATTCAACAATAAAGGTACAGGCAATTAATATATGCAGAAATGACCCAGGACATCTTAAAAGCTCTGAAAGAAAATCCAAAAAGCGCACTCTCCCCACAGTGCAGAAATAGAATTAAATAAATTACATTTTCTGTCCTTCTGGAATGCCAGTAATTGCTTAGGTTAGTTTATACCACCCAACTTAATGTGAGGGCCTGGCCTGAACCCTTGGCCTACCCAGTGGTAAGTCAGAACATCAGGTCGCCAGCCCTGGACCAATCTACGTGTTCAAACCAAAGCACAGTCCTGCAGAGCTCCTAGGACATCTAAGTTGAGATCCATTAACACAGTCAGTTGAGCAGACACTGCACCTTAGCTCTGCTGCGTTTTTGTACTTTGCATGCTGATTGCAGCATCTGGACTTGATGAGGCAGGTGACCCTCACCTGTTCCAAGCCTACTTTAGCTTTAAACACTAATGTGAGCACCTTTAGTTGGACCTGGAAAAGAACTGGCTCCTAATGCAGCTGTTTTAAAACAATGATTATATGTAATCTAAGTGGCACTTCAGCCAGTAGTCTTGCTGCTTCATTTTGGACCAGTTGAAGCTTCTGAGTCATTTATGCAAACTTTACCCATGTATATTCATTTTTGTATGCATTAAGTGGCTGGAGAATTACACAGTAACATTCAGAGAAGTGCAAATTTCAAAAGATGGCTGCGTTTTGTGTCTCATGTTGTTTCAGGAAGTGTGTATTGGGTTTATCTTGAAATACTACCTGAAAATAATTTCTTCCCAATCCCTATTAATGGCTAATCTTGCCACTGCCTGACACCCTCAGACTACAATTCTGACTCATGCATTCTTATACTCAATGAAATCACTGAAGCTTATGCAGATTCTAACTTTTAACAGTAAAGTCCTAAGGCCTTACCTCAGCAAGGGAGCTTGCCAGTTTCACTTCAGGGAACACTGAGCTGTCACCGATATTGAAATAAATGGGATATGCCCTTGTCTGAGCATGAGCCCCAGAGATGAACTGGTGATGCTTGGCAATAAACCTGTGCAGTCATGATTGCAGAGTTGCATTCATGTACAGCTCATTGATCAAATGAACATTTATGAGCATAACGATGCAAGAGTGCAATCCCAAATTTTAAATCTTGTACTGGGATTGTAAAACCTGATAGAAATTTAAAGCAGAGTTATGACAAGAGAGAGAGTGTGCATTAAAAAGTAAATCTGCGATTAAACCTGCAATTAAAAGGTAAACCTGCCAGTCAGAAAATCTCATCACCTCTCTATCTCCCTCCTTTCCTAGTCAGCTTGGTTTTATTTTTCATAAAAGAAGTGGAGAGATTATACATACCATTTAACTTTTTTGGGGGGCGGGGGGACTGACTGGAAAGTTGGAGACTTCCTGATGCACTTCAACACACCTTGTCAATGGTGTGGTCTGACCTAGAAATGTGAAAGTCTGTCCAAAATTAACCATATTCATCTCCTTTTTCAGGGTACACACAGAGGCAATGCACACTCCTACCTGGGGCATTCTGCTTACCCAGGTTTGGTGCCCTTTGTGGCAGGAGGTCACTGGAGGATTATTGGTATTTGGCAATACTTATGTTTATTTATTATAATTGTTACAGAGAGGAAAGCTTAGCTTAAACATCAAAGTATATGGCACCTCAAATTTTCATTGGCCTCATAAACTTACTGAGGCCATGCTCAGTTCTGTCTCTTTCAGTCTCTTTTCACACAGAGATGTTTTTTGCTGTGGTGGAAGAACGTCTGACATTTGTCCCCTTTCAGGCATTTCCTAGCCATTCAGACAACTTAAGGAAAATGATCTAACAATTAGTTCCCATGGTAACACAGCACTAGGCTATTCATACACTTTTGCCAAGTCCAAGGCTCTGGCTGGGTAGAATTGCCTCAGGACAACCTGTAGGAAAGTCCTGTTCACAGAACTCTGATGGGAAATATTTAACACTCTTAGGCAGGTCACTGCTTCACAGGTCAGAACGGTTGGATGAAGTTTCTCAGTGGGAGATGGTGGTTAGGAGATGGTGGGAAATCTCTTGTGCTGTTGAACAAGAGACCTATCAGAGTTCATGGAAAGTGACAATTCCCTTCTACTGAGAAGAAGCAGGGTGTGTGTGTGTGTGTGTGTGTGTGTGTGTGTGTGAGAGAGAGAGAGAGAGAGAGAGAAGAACATTCAGTTGTGAAGCTCACTGGGGAAGCAGGTTGGTCCAAACAAATGTAACAGTCCGTCAGAAAACATATGGTACCTTGGACAGCTCCAAGAGATCCTACTAGGACAGATTCCAAAGGTGTTGTCACTGCAGAGAGCTAGAGCTTCATGTAGGCTGACCAGATCTGGTGTGTGGTAGGCTCCATCTACCAGGAGGGCCTGGTTGGTTGTCTAGCTGGTTGGTTACAGAGTCCTAGCCTTATTTTGTAGTCCTTGACTTCTGAGAGGTTGGAGAGACACAGCCGGGACCCTTTTATCTTCTCATACATGTACACTACTTAGAAAAGTTTAAGTGGTTTATAAGTGTGTAGGAACAACAGCAGCAACAACATCTCCTTGAAGATCTGTAAGTAATGCAAATATCACAAATATGCCTCAAGTACAAAGGAAATCAAGCATGCTGCCCTTGCAAAACTTGACAAAATCACCATGATCTAAAAATATAATCTTACCGTTTGAAATCTATTAATTTTAACAACTGAGTGAATTAATTTAAGAGGTTTTCCACCCATTATATGTGAATGTAACATACCTTTTCTTGTCCTGGAGAATATCTAAGAGTGGATTAAACACATTTTCAGATCACTCCACTATGCCAGCAGGATATTTGTTTGTCTGCAGTTGACTTTACAAGAATATTTTTGAGTCCTGAAATTAGGGGGAAGGAATGCTTATAATCATCAAGGCATTCTGCCAATGAAAACTTCAGATTGAGCTAAAAATGTCTTGTGTCCAGGTTTTTGCCTAATATAAGATGCCATTTTAATATAAGGGCTTCACAGATTAAATTTGAAAAGAAATATGATTTTTGATTTGGTGAGGTTTTCAGATGATCTCTTACTAGAAATGTATGGAATAAAACGTCTCAGTGAACCAGCAAAATAGCAAGTTGACCACACCAAACCACGTACAATACATAACTGATTCATCCTATCCTATGGTATTCTGTTACACCCTCATTTACTGAGGAAATCAAGTGAAACACTGATAATCAGTCATTTTCCAGTGGTTTAGGTGTAATTATAAAAACAACAACAGAGATAAAACATGTAGCTATTTCCACGTACCGTATTCTACTTGTGTCTAACAGTGCAATCCTGTACATGTATACTCAGAAGAAAGGCCCATTGAGATTTATGGAGCTTACACCCAGGTAAGTGGACATAGGATTGTAGCCCAATTCTTTCAATTACTGTTAGAAATATTTTTGCACCATATTTTTATACCGTTATTTTCTTCATCTTTTAAAAAAATTAATATGGAGAAAGTTTATTTCCCTCTGCTTTATACTAGATTGTATCTTGTGTTCAGAAATGTTGCTGGCAAATTGCCTTTGCTGATGGATGTAGACTGGCTGAATATTCCACTTAGACCACCAGTCCAGCAGCTCGTACGCATTCTGGGGATCTGCTGTTTACGCACATTTCCATGCAAACAGCATGGGACTTTATTTAGTGGATAGGGAACTCTCCCACTTTCTTAATTGGTACAGATGTGGAAACACTGAACAATAATTTATTTTGAAAGAATTTACCTTTTTGCCATTTGCCTAGGAATCATTTTAAGCTTTTTGCATGCATTGAAATTATAACACACACACTCTTTCCCATTACACTCAACCCACATTGGGGGCAATCAGTTTCGGGTTTTGGCTATGATCCAGCCATGATCATAGCACATTTCATATAATTATACAAATGTCACTTGCTTTTCTTTCTCCATCAGGAGATGATTGGGTTGCTTGCAGCTTTCATAATTAAAATGCTTGCTTATTTTGACTGGCTATAGAAAAAGAAGATAAAAGAATGCGGTGGATATACAATTTATGACTGGTGTGTAAAGTTTCATGGGAAGAAAAATAGAAGTGAAACCTGAGATTTTTTATTATTATTCTTCCTTTAGTACTTCTTTTTTAAGAGCTTTGTACAATATGGGCTAAATATTTAAAGCATCATGTCTGCGTATTCAGTGATATTTAGGCAGAGAGCTTCCTGTGATCACAGGGTGGTGGTAACTTTGAAGGAATTATGCGTGTAACTGGTAAAGGAAAGGTATGCTTTGTATGCTGTATTTTGGTAGTAAAGTTTGGCACAAAAGCATGACATCATAAATCCCTTTGCCCTAGAGTTTCACCCCAATTGGAAGATGTAGTGGAAGCAGAATGTCCAATCCTGTATGTTTATACCAGTAGACTTTAATGTCGCTAAGAATGTCTTCCTGGCTTAAGGCCAGTGACTTGTTTTGAGAGTAAATTAGTTGAATGTAGGTTCCATTGAAATCAGTGGGGTCAGAGGTGGATTTAGACAAGTGCAACCAATTCTGTTACACTGGGCGCAGAGCCTGAAGGGCCCTACAAGGGACACCACAACTACTATTTAGAATGGAGAGTGAGAGACAGGGGATGCTGAATGTTGCCATCACACAGGGCGCCACTGAAATGTGAGACCCCAAGGTCTGTCACTGGTGGGGTATTCATGACTTAAGTCCCAGGGATTTCAATGGGAACAAAGACCAACCAGCTTAAGGTGCTTCCAGATGACCTGTTTATTGAGCATTCACCTTGATTCATTTGTTGGAAGGTTAGATCACCTTGGCTATTAGTGAGCATTCATCCTGATTTGTTTATGGAAATGTTAGATGATGACAGGTCCACCAAGTGACTCCAATGCAATTGCCCATCACTTCCTTTATTACAAAAAGTCTGAACTTTGGGGGAAGCAGATTTGTTGTGCAAGATCTCCCATTAAACTGTAATTGTGCAATCTAAATCTGCCACTTTGTGACTGAGTCCCACTCAAAAATAGTGACAGTTTGGAATTGCCCTAGTCTGGATATAACCCAGTATGTATACAAACTCTAGTCCTCTGGTAGAGCCCTGCTCCCCATACATCTCTTGCTATGCAGTTGCTGCTACATGCAGTCCCTCTGACTTTTGTCACCTTCCCAGAACCATCCAATTCTCTTGTAAGTGTTTTGAAGCTATAAATTGTTTAGCACACCACAATTCCCCAGAATTGCTTCTTGTTCTCCACAGGATTCCTTTCTCCTTCCCCAGTTTCGGATGCCTCCACCCCCTTCTCCATTCATGCTTCTCCTTCTCCCTCAGTCTCCCCTCCCTCTTCCTACACTTGTGAGCTCCCAGATGAATCATCACCCCTTTCACAAGTGTTCAGACAGACCCTTAAAAAAGTAATAATATGCTTCTCTTTTCCTCTTTAAAGCTCTTTCCCCTTCCTTCATTGAGCTGCACCGCAACATATTCCCCCCCTCCATCTCCTGTGAAGCCAGAAGTCATCCTGCAACTCACCCCTCCTTCTCTCCCAGCCTCTCTTCTGGGAAGCCTTTCATAGTGAACAAATGAAGCTGCTGTTTTATTATATTATTTCAATAAAACTTTAATTCCAGTAAATAGACTCATCTCTGTTGTTTGCCAAGTACCTTATGAGGGCATGCCACTATGCGGACTAAATGATTAAAGCATTACCCATGCTTGGCTTCCACGTAGTTTGGTTAGCATGCTGTTTTGGAGCAGCAATCCTGGAGTGACAGTAGCATGTCTTCTGGCAGAATAGAGCCAGGGTCACCATGGAAATCAGTTGCCCTAGCATAATGGTGGGGAACCAAATACAGTCCCTTCCCCAGGCCTTTCTGCCTCATCCTTGGGATTCTCTCTAGGCCAAACATCCTCACCAGACACCCCTCACTGGCACTGATCCACTTTGAGTGTTTTTGCCTTTTTGGAACGTGTAAAAATGCCTCGTGCTTATCTGGATGGGTCTATGTAGAAACTAGCCTACTGTACAAAGTTAAATGTTTACATTCATTGCCTAGTTCACTTTTGCCTCTGGTCCTGCTCACCAATGGTCAACAATGTCGGGAAGGTTGCCCAGAAGAGAATGTGGCCCTCAAGCTGAGAAGGTTCCCCATCACTGGCCTAGCACATTTGAGTTAAAATTCCCCCAATTATTTTGTGTTCTGGAAGGACTTATCCCCTGAACATGCAAAGGCAGCCTGCAGATGTGTTTAGAGGCACAACAAGCCAATCCATAAAAGTGTTTCTGAGCAGCCTCTGCATATTGGAACCATAATGTATAGAATGACCCTCAAGTTACTTGTGGAGACTGAATCTGCAATGTCCAAAAATGGGGGGTAGGGGAATACGTTAAGCAAAAAGCATAGAACCATCAAATTGTAGATTTGGAAGGGACCCCTAGGGTCATACAGTCCAACCCCCAAATTTGATGCCGTTCTTCAGCCAAATGAAGTGTACAGAAAGGGGTATATTGGTAGGAAGTGTGTATTAAAATAACATACAAAGATGCATTGCGTTAGGAGAAATCACATATGTATGCATGAACCTTAGGAGGAACGCATGCTTAAATGGTAATTTATGAGTTTGCGTGTGAACTTTTGAAAATCAACAATTAGAAATTGATGCAGAAATGTGGAGAACTGAGCTTAAGTGAATAAATGAGAAACTGAGGGGGGGGGATCTAACCCCAAGCTATTAGCCTTAAAAAAAAAAAGCTCTGCTTGGTGGGAACAATTCTTTACTCATCACTAGTTATAGTATCTAATTTTTATAGGGTGTTGGGCAGCTAATGCAGTCAAATGAGTAACTGACTCCAGGTATGACATCACAACTTTAGACCTGCTAGAGTGTACACGAGCTTCCAACTTTTCTTCAACTATAATCCACAGCTTTTTTCCTTGTTCTTGTTGCTGATGTTCTTCTACACAATGCAGTGGCCAAGGCAGCTGCATTTTATATCTTTTCCAGTTTGGCTGCAATAATATTCCATGGGTTATGAAGTGAGTTATTGTTCTCCATTTGCCCAAGATCACACATGGCCAAGATACTTTCTACATTATTCCTACATACATGCGCTTTCTAAAGTATTTCTTAAAAGTGCCATGCATTTTCCTTGGTTGTAAACGTCCACACATTCTCTGAGCTTCCTGCCACATCTCTCTTCAGAATATAGATACCCAAAGAAGTGGTCAATGTTTGGTATAACAACATAATTGTCACCAGATGTACGATGATGTCAGACCACTTTTAGAGCTTTTTGTAATCTCTGCAGCTGCTTTATCTACCTCTTATCAATTGGATCAATGTACTGGACAAAATCATAGCTAGCTGAAGACTCTATCTAGATTTAGAACTACAGTACTGCACATGAAGAGAAAGGGTACTCAAAAGTGATGGTAATTCTTACACATTGCCTGTTATGGCTCTGTGGTAAGTTAGTATTTGTAACTGTGGTTTGGTTATTGTTTAAAGGGAGGCAGAGTGTACTTATTGCTCAGGTGTTATGTAGGTAGGGATTCCCATTCAGTTCACATTTAAAGGTGAACCAACCCAATTTTCACCTTCCAAAAAAAAAGAACTGAAACACAAGCACCCTTCAAAATTTGGCACTTCTCTGAATTTTGCAAAGCAGTTCTCCAGCTAAGTAATGGGTACAGAAATGAATGTACTAGGGTAAAGTGTGCATTCAAATGCATGTATTAGTAAAAATGGCATACGAAAGATAAGGGAAATCGCTTTGCAAATTATATATATATATATATATATATATATATATATATATATATATATATATGAAGATTGTATACAAGAGGAGGAGGAAGTAATAAGGTAGTTTTCTCCATTCTGCTGCCCTCCACGTACAGGCTTCCAGAGGCCATTAGATTATAACTCATCCTTCACCATTGGTTATGCTGACCGGTGCTGCTGAGAGCTGTAGTCTGAAACATCTGGAAGGCCACATGTTGGGGAAGACTGTCCTACAGATTAGATGCTCCCTAAGATATTCAGGCTACAGACTGTTGAAGGCTTTGTAGGTCAAAACCATCACATGGAACTTAGCCTAGAAACACACTGATAACAACCAGTGCAGATGTTTTGGAATAAATATAATATGATGTCACCCACTTAATCTTTCAGCAACTAGAGAGCAGTTTCTGGGCCATGTAGAACAAATTACCGTGGTCTAGCCTTGGGGCCACTGAAGAATGAATGAAAGTAGTCATGTATTCCAAGATCAGGTGGAAACAGTGAACCAATCAAAGTTGTTAAAAGACAGCCTGCACTACAGCTGTTTACCTGATAATCCCAGATCAATCTGTGGTCCAGAACACTACTGTGTTGTGAACCTCCCAAGAAAGTGACTATTTCCTCAGGACAGGAATTTACCAAGTAGCTGATCTACAGAGTCTCCCACTACTATCCTTTATTTCTTCCAAAGAGTAACTTAACTTAGGTAAATGTATATTCAGGCCGTAAGATAGAGACATTTCTAGATATAACAAAAATCTCCCTTAGAACAGATAGCTGTGGAACTGACAAGAACAAAATTGACCTTTGATTTAGCATGTAAGCTCCAGTGTACACAATCCTGTTTAGCTCAGCTGAGATTTGCTTCAGTTCAACCTTCAAGCAATATGGAGTAAAATAAACAAGCCTTTTTTGGGCGCTCAATGTTGATGGCTACTAAGCACTAGCAGAACACACCAAACCAGTTTACATTTCCATGGGCCAAGACTGTCTTAACTTTAAAGTGGTTTCCTGGCTTCAGATCTGAGACTCAAACCCCAGATGATTCAGGACTTAACATTCACTCTTCTGTTGCCCATGTAAAGAAAATAAGTTTTCCAGACATATTTACTCTCATGAATTCGTTGTGAAGGCCTTGGCAGTAACAATACAAGATATATTCAATACTGTAACTTATATTTTTATTTATATTAAATTATATTTATAAAATGAAGCATCATCTTAGAGAGAGAGAGAGAGAGAGAAACCGCCTTAGTCATTTAATTATAAAACTGCCTCCTCAGTCTCCCTTTATGGTGTGAATCTGAGGTTGACATATAAACACTGTAATATTGGAAATTGCCTTATCCTGAATCAGATCATTGGTTCATCTAGCTTATTGTTGTCAATACTGACTGGTAGTGGCTCACCAGAATTCCAGGTAGGAGTCTCTCCCAGGCCTACCTAGAAATGCCCCAGGTTGTACCTGGAACATTCTGCATGCAAAGAAGAAGCTCTGTCATTGAGCAACGGCCTTTCCCTGCGTTTGATGCACAACTCTTATGATATATTGAAATGAAATGATGGCATCCACAGGAATGTTGGCTTTCTGTTAACAAAGAAGTCTAAAGATTGACATGGATTCTATTAGTAAAACCAGAATAGATATTAGCTGTTAATAACTCTAATTGCTATGGGGTCTCCCTCCCCTACAAAAAAATTATGTCCCAGGCTTTTTATACTTGTCTACTCATGTACTATCTGAAACCAAAGGGACACATTGGTTGCCAGATGTGAAATATATTGGCATTATTTTCAGCTCTCCTGTCCCACTAATTAGAAAGAGAGACAGAACTGGTTTGGTGCAGTGGTACCTTGGTTTATGAATGTAATCCGTTCCGGAGGTCTGTTCTTAAACCAAAGTGTTCTTAAACCAAGGTGTGCTTTCCCATAGCAGCAGGGGACTCAATTTACACTCAACAGGAAGCGAAACATGTTCTGCTTCTAAGGCAAAGTTCACAAACCCAAACACCTACTTCCAGGTTTGCAGTGTTCTTAATCCAAGTTGTTCATAAAATAAGCTGTTCTTAAACCAAGGTACCACTGTACTGCATAATAAAAAGAAGCCTCTTGTCTAGAGGTCTGAACACCACATCCCTAATGATTTTATGTTGTCCTAATAACCAGGCAAGATGCTTAATGAAAATATTATTTTTCTAACCTTTGAGAAGATAAATGTTAGAGATATGCATTGACTTTGGATGATGGCCAAATAATTTGGTGAATCAGGCTGATTTGAGAGTCTCCTCCCATGAGCTAAAATGTGATGTCAATAGCTCTTCCCTCGAGATGGATCAGGGCCTCTACCAAGCCTCAGGTTGTGCTGTCACTCCATTTTTCCTCCCCTGTGTTGGCTTAAACTCCGATGTCAAATTAATTCAACAAAGCAAGGATACCGTTATGGCTACTGACAGAGCAATACTTTGTTAGGCAGAATACTGCTTAATAGCCCAGGGCGATTTCTTCAAGTTTCAACAATAGGAGCTTCCAATTAGGAGATTGTCTCCTGGTGATCAGGAGCCTCTCTGTGTTTTGGAATGTGACACTCATGTCTGTGTGGAGAACATGACACACTTCCAACTGAGGGGAGGAGGCAGATACACACAGCAATGTGACATTTTTTTGCAATTGAAGTAGAAACTTAGCATCTGTTATTTATTTAAGATACTGCTCACAAGTAACAAACCTTAAAAAAAACCACAATCACAATATGCAATGAAACCGTTGTCACCTTGGCAGGTTATCCTGTTTTTTCTCTGGGGGTTCTTCTACTTTGCAGGAATGGCTATTTGCCTGCTCTGCTTATATATTTGTAAATAAAGCAAATATTACAGAGACACTTTAAGTCTCCAGTGCTCTTTCTCATCAAGAGGAAATGAAACCTGGTAGTGCTGCCCCTGGAACTTCTCACTGCTGAGGGGTTTGGGGATCATGTAACAATATGCATCTGTGATGTGATGGAACCTTTTCACTGTGCTGGACGAGAAAACACTAATTCCCAGCCAGCGAGTGTCTGGCTACTGGCAGATACTCCAAACCTATTTTAGTTCAGGTTCGTAATGTATAATTGATTGGGGCTGGGCGGTAAGAAGACACAGATATGAAGGAGTGGGACTGCTCTTGGCTGCTTTCTACATTACAAAAAGTCAGATACAGGATGCTCCCCCACGGGTCACTCCCATGGCTAAAAATTGAAATATGGATAGGTTTTATTCAGATATATACTCAGGAGTCAGACCGTGGCCTGGATTTCATCTTCACGTGAATTCAATAGACAATATGCGGCTGACATTCTTCCGCATTGTCTCAAGCAGCTGGGAGCAATGGGACTACAGGCATTGAGTCTGGTGTATTGTTGAACTGAGAGTAGGTAGGTTGGGTCAGTAATGAAAGTGTACATTCTTAGGACTTCTGCAGCCGCAACAACAAAGAATCTAGCTGTCTAGGTCTGTTCCAAGGTACAATAAACATCACCAAATAATGTTATACTTTTATTCTGAGGTGTAAATTCTAGGGAAGGGGGAGAAATCTGATTCAGTTTGCATTTAAAGATGAACTACTGAATTAAAGCTTTACAAAGCAATACATACATTGAAACAGCCACCCTTTGGGATGTGCAATTCTCCATATTTTGCAATGCAATTCTCCAGCCAAGTAATGTGTACTAGGGTATATGCTAGGGTGAAGTGTGCAAACAATGTACATATTAGTGAAAATAACATTAAAATGCATCATGTTAAGGGAAATTGCTTTGTAAAAGCATGCATCTTAGGCAAAACTGCATGCAAACATGTGCATATCAGGAGATATTAGCTGATGAATTTTTACGAAGTAAAAAAATGATGTAGAAATGTGAATAACAGAACTTATGGTTGAAAAAATGAGAAATGGAGAAAAACCTAAATGCACAGATTTTCCCACCCCTATTAAGCTTGAAGAACCCATGACTACCTATAGTTTCAAGGTTGTACTAGAGTAATGCAATTGGTTAACTGTCCATGCATAAGCACCTTTCTGCAATGATTACAATACATAGGAGTGGGCTATCACTCTCTTAAAGCAAATCAGTGAGACTTAAACATGCTGTATCCAATCTCAAAAATTGGCATTAATGAGATTTCACAACGAAAGGAAGAAGAACAAGTTAGAAAATATTTGGAGATAAAAATGATTTGAGTACCACTCCACACCCACCAGATGATGATGATGATAATGATGATGATGATGATTTTAGAAGCAGCACCTTCCTTGTGGATGGGGGCTTTCTCATTCCTCTACCCACCCTCAAGCCTCTCTTGAGATTCAGGGACCCCTCCTGAACTATGTGGGGTGGGATTTGTGTCGCTGCAGCAGAAATTGAGAATCCCCAAGAACAGCACATGTGGAGGTCTGCTCATGCAAGGTCTCGTTGCCTGGTTTTTAATTACAATATAAATATAAATATAAATATGAAAAATTGTTAAAATTGGAATCAATGCAATGGAAGATATATATCTGTTCTTTCACATAAAAATAGAGACCTACAATGCTTTAGAATGGGGATCACCCTTTGGGCCTGTGGGCACATTTGGAATTCTGAAAAAGTGCTATGAGTGCCAGTCACAAAAGGCATGCTGTGGCAGTGGGTGGGTGGGGTAGCATGACACAAGATGGCTGCCACAATGAAAAGAGCAGAAAAAGAGATAGGACAATTTACTGATGTGGGTGTGCCTGTCCCCACTCATCAGTCTCCTCCCACCTATATCAGTTAATTTGCTATTCTCACTCTTACAGGGAGCTTTTTGCATCTCTCCTCTGTTCAGGATGGAAAGGAAGGAGGGAGTCCTATCCTGGTATCAAGTGTAATGCGGGCATTTTTAAGTGGGGATGTTCAATGTAGCAGAGGTTGGGCCAGTGCGAACAGGAAGGGAGGAGAAAGAGCAAACAATCTCTCATACATTGTGGAGCTTTGAAGGATTGTTTCCTGAGAAATTTCATGGTATGGGAGCCATCATGTTGGTGGCCCCTACTTAATATTGTAACTACATTGCTAAAAATCCAGTAATAATAAACAGGAGTTGTTCTGAACAATATAATGAGCCCTTTGGCTAACCCTATAAGAATGCCACATAGATTTAGCCAGTTTAATTCAAGCCTCAATCCCATTGCCCACTTGTATTTTGCTTACCCACATGAGACAGGTAGACAAAGGCATGTTTCCAAAGAATGAAATGAAAAGGAAGGGATGGACTCTCCAGAACATTTAATTCTGCACCAATTACCCAGTGTGTGGGCAGAGGAGATGATGACAATGGGCAAATGCCGGCATTTTTAAGAGTGCCTTATGGACTTAATTACTGAAGTTCAATAAGTCTTCAAAAGCCAATTAGAAATGCTATTTGTAATAGTTCAAGCAATTAATATGGAAATATAGCAAGAATGAGTCTTTTCGTTGTAGAGCCCAAAGGAATTCTTTGTTACAGGTCTTTCAAATCACTTTCAGAAATTTGGAACCAAACCTGGCTAGGGATTTCCTGCTGCTGCATAAGATAAACAGAGATTTTCTCTGTCTGGGTTACACACTGGTTGCAACACTCGAACTGAAATGTCATCTCTAATGGAGAAAGTTGCTAAAAGAAGCAAAAGCTATAACAAAATATGGAAGGTGAAAGATAACAACACTGAATAATTAATTACACTGGAATATGTGCCTTGGTTTTAATAGGTTTGTTAAAATTTGAGCAGAAATCACATAGGTGGTAAAGGTAAAGGTAAAGGTACCCCTGCCCGTACGGGCCAGTCTTGACAGACTCTAGGGTTGTGCGCCATCTCACTCAAGAGGCCGGGGGCCAGCGCTGTCCGGAGACACTTCCGGGTCACATGGCCAGCGTGACATCGCTGCTCTGGTGAGCCAGAGCCGCACACGGAAACGCCGTTTACCTTCCCGCTAGTAAGCGGTCCCTATTTATCTACTTGCACCCGGGAGTGCTTTCAAACTGCTAGGTTGGCAGGCGCTGGGACCGAACAACGGGAGCGCACCCCGCCGCGGGGATTCGAACCGCCGACCTTTTGATCGGCAAGCCCTAGGCACTGAGGCTTTTACCCACAGCGCCACCCGCGTCCCCCACATAGGTGGTACAGCTCACTGAATATGAGATAATGGTTTATGCTTCAATCATAACGCCACTTAGTTTGGGGTCAGCCCCATTGAATTTAACAGGACTTATTTCTGAGTAGAAATGGTTAGGGTTGTGCTGTTGGCTGCAATCCTTCACACACTGATCTGGGAATAAATCCTCTTGAACTCAGTGGGATTTCTGTAGGACCTATAGGATTCCTATACATCTATAGGATTACATTGCTAACCTTTCCTCCAAAGTTGTGTCTTCACAGCTTCTCAAGTATGGATTTTGACTGCCACCAAGAGAAACACTTTTCAAATGATTTTTAGGTTTCTGAAAACAAAGGAAGAAAACCATTAGCACCACAATCTTTGGAGTGCATTACAGATAGTATAACAAAAAAGAAGAAGTAGTAGATACAACGCAGAATAATTACAGTGATGATTATTGTTGGGGAGGGAATAGTGTCCATCACTCCAATATTTGTAGATTGTATACTTAACCCATACATAAGAATGGAAGAGATATATACCTGGTGCTATTTGTCTCTTTTTAAAAATGCTTTCCCCTGTGAGTGAAAATTTGCATGGATCAGTATAAATTTGTATGGACTTGCACCAGAGAGTTCTGTGAAAGGAATCGCGATGTTTTTCACTTGGTCCCTAAAGTACCATAAACCTGTTGCTGAAATTTGCCTTTAGGTGGTAATGTGTAATACTTGCTTCAAAATGTGCTAAGCCAATGTGGTAAGCCAGCATTCCTGCATTTGGGGGTTATCCTGCTAATTCTTCTGAGAGCACCCCCCCAGCCCTGCTCAGATGTCCCCTATGTAGGGGGCACAGGAATGCAAATTTAGCCTTGATTAACCTTAGCAGGACTGGGGCACAGATCTTTGCCCTTGTCAGAGCAGGATGAAGAGAGATGCTTGAAACCTCCCTTCCTGATCAATAGCTAGCTACAAACGACTGGCTTTGACAGGAGATAATGAAGAGGTCCCCTCTAGACAAGTTGGTGAGTACCACTACCTACACAGACAATTTGACATTTTAACAATGGGGTTCACTCTCCTTAGCTGTTACTGAGACACAAATTTGTGAAAGATAGGTAGCAAAGCTTTCGCACAGAGAATGGCTCATTAACTGGAGATGAATTCAAAGACATTAGGTTTTACAAGTCTCACAGTTCCAGGCCTTTTCCAAAAATGATTTGTTGCACTAGGTATAATGAGATATTTATCTTTGCTGTCTGAGCAACAATGCAAAAACATTTATTGCTTCTCCTTGCAATAAGATTTTTCTAAAAGTTTAATAAAAAATCTCATTGCTGTTTTCTTAACCCCAGGTTAAGAAATCTTTAGACACTATGTCTGCCACTATTACAGGCCCTGTAATAGTAAACAGCAGCTTAAGGACAGATTTGAAACAAATACATATAAGATAATTTCAAAGGTCCTTTGTTGCAATTGCTTTACTTTTCTTCCTTCACATCCAGGTTGAAAGGCTTCTTTGATGTGTTGCTTATTACCAATCCAGAATGAAAAAATGAGGCATGATACCATAACCATTATTTAAGCTGCATTTGATACACGCATGTATTGATAGCATAAGGAAGCCTAAATGGTGACTGTCAACTGAATCAAAAGTAAGCAAATATGTTGTTGTAATTTTTAGAGGTTGTATGTAAGAAAACACCTGCAGCTGCTAGATAAGAAGCTCAATGTGCTGTAATTGCCAACTATATATGAAGCCTTGTATCCAAAGCTTTTAAAACTTATGAAGGAGTGGGGAGGGGAAACCTTTCAGATTTTCAATTATATATTTAGCAGGTTTTGAGTCAAGAACATGCTTTTATCAAGGCACCTGGGTTATATTTAACCTTAGTGATGGCTGGTGCCCATTGCGACTGGTAGGGAAGTCACAGAAGATGGAGCCAGGGCCACAGGGAGGAAGAGTTGACTAATTCCAGTTTTTCCCCCTCCTCCTCCTCCCTGCTGAGTTCTGCAAGGGCAACACTGGGACTAAGAAGGAGGATGTTGTCAGGCAGTGCCACCTGCTGGACTAGTTCTAGGTGAGAAGCCTGGCAGGTGGGGTCTGGCTGTGGGCAGACTGAAGTTGATGAGGCAATGCCACATTTACCCTAATGGACCAGTTTCTACTGCATAGGAGCAAACTTCTAGGGGCTGAGGAGTCTTCGCCCCCCTCCCCATAAAAGATTTGAGGGGCCCGGACCCCCAAAGTGGGCATTGCCATTCAAATTGCCATTCAAATGGGCATTGCCATTCAAATGGTGTGTGCTGCATCATGTAATCAATTATGTGGGGTGGGGCTTACCTCCCTCCCCCAGTATTTTATTCAAGTTAGCACCACTGTTCTACTGTATAGTCCATGGGTAGGTGAACTAAGGCCCGGGGGTCGGATCCGGTCAAATAGCCTTCTAAATCCAGCCTGCGGGTGGTCTGGGAATAAGTGTGTCTTTACATTAGTAGAATGTGTCCTTTTCTTTAAAATGCATATCTGGGTTATTTGTGGAGCATAGGAATTTGTTCATTTCCCCCCCCTTCAAAATATTGTCCGGTCCCCCCCAAAAGCTCTGAGGGACAATGAACCAGCCCCCTGCTGAAAAAGTTTGCTGACCCCTGGTATAGTCCCATATCTACTTCTGTTTATACTTCTAGGCATAAGCCTTGCTACAACTTCTATGCTCCCAGCTGCTCTTATTAAACTAATGAGGCCTGTCAGCACCATGCAGAAAATTTGAGCACGTGTCAAGACTGCAGTTCCCTGGTATCCTAAGACATCATTTGGTGGGTGGAGGGATATTCCTCAAGCCAATCTTTCAAGGCCACCTGTGACATGAAGCTCCTTGAGAGCAGTCCGTCTCATTAAAGCAAAGCTTATTGGCTTGGGGGATGGTGACTCAGACATGACTATCTCAACTTACCATGCATGTGTTGGTTATGGGGAGCCTAGAATGGTACTGACAACTGTTCAAGGGCCCCAAAACATGGGGGAGAAATTAATTTCAATTTCTGTTTAAGGATGAAGTTGTCTAATTAGCACTTTCTAAGAAAATACACAAACCACAACACAGACATCTTTCAACACTTGTATTTCTCTGAATTTTGTAATGAGCTCTCCATCCATCTAATGTATACTAAAACACATATATTCAGGTAAAGTGTGCATACAAATCCATATATTCATGAAAACAGCATACAAAAATGCATTAAATGAGTGAAAATGTTTTTTAAAAATATGTACACTGGGCAAAAAAGCAAAACCAAATGTCTATAAGAGGATAAATTAGCACTAAGATGTTGATTAATTTTAATGAGGATGCACACAAACATCAAAAACTGATGTGGAAACCTGGAGAACTGAACTTAAGATTGGAAAAACGAGAAACTGAAATTGAAGTAAGCACCCAACCCTAACTAAATGCACTTCTTCTGGACCTGTCATCCTCTGGGTGCCTTTCAAAAAGTGAGGGTTTTCAGTACTGCTTTTTGCATGTGATTCACCGAGGTTGGAATGCCATTTTTCCTTTGCCACCGTCACGCTGTGACTTCATCTCTAAGCGCTACAATGGTATAACATGCTTTCCGTTTGGTGTTGACATTTCTGGCACAGTTTACATTTATTGGCAGTCTGCTTCAAATGCTTTTATTTTATATATAAAAAGAGTGAGAATGAATTTTACATTTTGATTCTTTGCAGAACACATTTAACAAAATAGGATAGTGCATAACATTTTAATTTCAAGACTGCTTACTGGAATGGAAATTTTCTAAACGTGAGAAAAAATGTCACAATTAAATCTGTGCTCACATCTGCGTCCCTTTGTATGAGATCACTGTTTGGTTTGAAAATAGGATGGAAAAGCAGAAGTTCTATGGGAAGTTTGGATGTGTGGGTTCTTGTTTTTTGTTTTGAAACCAATACTCATGATAAAACCTTTGAAATCCCTCAAAAGTTTTACCTGAAGTGTGTCTTCCACACTTGCCGTGAATTTGATTTGAGACACAATTTGGTGGCTTTGCTAGTTCCAGGTTTTGCCACCTTTACATAAGAAGATCCCTACTTTATCGGGTCAGTGGCCTTTCTAATCCACCAACCAGTTGCCTAGGCGAACACTCTACAAAGGGCCAGAGTACAACAATACTCTCCCCACTTGTAATTAATAGGGTTGCAAAAAAGAGGACACATTTGCCAACTTCTACTCTTAACTATGGATCACTATGGTGACTCTCATTTTACATACCCGTGAAAAAGTGGGTGTGTCCTGGAAAAAGAGGACATATGGCAACCCTTAAAAAGTATTTTTTTAAAAGTAGTAAAAAAAGTCTTCCCTGGCTAGTCCTGGAGAGTCACAGCCAGTCAGTGTAGACAAGGGGTGGGGAACTGGATCTATCCAGAGGGGCCCTCTGTCAAAGTGGACAACCCTCCACAGGCCACTTTGACACATGGGCAAGCCTCCCTCCCTGTGCCAGTCACCTGACACAATATGATGTCAGATCACCAAAAGTTCAAGCCAGGACGGCACACAAAAAAGGTTGCTTTCCACTCGTCCTTTACACTGCTCCAGCTCTTCCTTTACATCCCTAGCTTGAATTCCCCATCTTTAATTCTGTTGCACAAAATTCAAAAATTACCATATTTTGGGTACAAAGAAAGAACCAACAGCACACTTAATGACCCTTGGGTCCCTTCCAACTCTAAGATTCTGTGATTCCTTTAACTTTTCCAAGTCTGATGTCATATATGAAAGGAAAGGTGGGCGAGGTTCTCCCAAAATGGCCTGGTGGGCCAACCTTCAAAGCCCGCCAGGCTTAATTAGGACTGTGGACTGAAGGTTCTCCACCAGTAACATAAATACTGAGCTTGATAGATCAATGGTTTGATGTGGTATATGGCACATTCCAAAACTGGAGAACCATAGCTCAGTAGCAGAGCAACCACTTTGTACACAGGTCTCAGGTTCAATACCTACTGTCATCTCCAGATAGTTCCCTATCTCAAACTGCTGTCAAAAGTTGCTGACAATCAGTGTAGACAATACTGAGCTACACAGACTGATGGTCTGACTCAGTATAAGGCAGCTTCCTATGTTCTGAGAGTGTGATGGCCTGGGAATCGGATTCAGAGGCTGAAGCTGAGAAATCCCAGCCTGCTCCAGGACCGGCTGAGCTGGGGCCGGGGCTTGAACCTGAAGGGCCCTCACCTGTGCCGGATCCTCAGGAGCAGACACCAGCTGAATCCGCTCTGGCTTCAGAGGTGATCAAGGACCCATTGCCTGCAGGTGCTCCACTCTCAGCCCCGTCAGGGGAAGGTGAGGTTGCCTCTGGGTCCAGTAACCCACCAGCCTCTCCTGAGCTGCAAAGGCTCAGGGCAGAGAGGTGGAGGGAACTAAATTCCCGCAGAACGAGTGCTCGCCTCCAGGCCAGGAGAGGTGAGTCACCTGTGGACCGGGGCTGCCCTATGCCTCAGGGCAGATAAAAGCCAGCCAGCCCAGTCCCAGGTTGTGGGAGCAACATTGTTGGTAACCTGTTCCTGTCGGCACTCTGCCAGAGTTCCTGACCTCACCCAACTCCTTGCCTTGGACCCTGCTTCAGCCTTGATGGACAGCCTCCATACCACACCCTCGACCTTGGACTGGACTCAGACCATGCCGCACGGTAATCCCCCAGGACCAGCACAGAGAGTCACCAGACACTAGTATCTGTCTCTGGAAATTGAGGTTACATAGATCAGGTGATGTTCTCAGCAGATGAGCAGATTCATGAAGAACGAGGCAGCTCTTTAGATACTTTGGCTACGTTGTTATAAAAGTTTGTGGCGGCCGAGGGAAAGGCAAGACCTTTAATCAGACCTCACACTTTCTTAATGGGTAATTCATGGAGATGTTCCTTGGTGAGACAGTGAGGTCATGTGAAGTTACCCCAAGGAAATGACTATGCTCAACTTGGAAGTATTATAATAATGATCTTCATTGTTCTTAAAGGAAAACAAAATTTTAATTACAGCAAGCCTCCATTAATCTACACTTCATTAATTTACATGATAATCCAAATAATTAACTGTCAGTCGCTCCCTCTGGGAAGATTTATAGTTTATACTGTTAGAAGGATCATTATTTGTTAAGATGGCTATAAAACCTGTGGCTGTGGTTGTGAAAAGCATAAATCAAGTTCTTGTACAAAGGATTGTGTTGGAGACAATCCAAGGAAAGCTCAATGTGATTAAGTCCTATTAAAATCAAGGTGGAGTCGGGCAGAGATCAATAGGATTTTTTACTAAGCATGTTTAAATGTCACTGATTTCACTGGGACAACTTGATGAAGGTTTTATTCTTCTCTATTGACTTTTGCAATTTATTGACAAGACTTTACCCTTCTAATGACTCATAGATTCTGTGGCAATTGTGGTGATGGTTACTATCTATTGGGCTAACTCTAGGGGTGGAATGTAACAAGCTATGGACAATTTGGTCCATATTTGTGAGGTAGCCTTCCTAGGAGTAGTATACACTATCACTGGTAAATTAGTCAGATGGTGATTATTCAGAGCAATGGGTGTCTATCCTGCCCATTAGAATAGTGACAATTTCTGAAATTACAGCATTTAGCTACCACTCACATGAATTAGTAGGCTGGAATTACTAAGTTCCTTGGTGAAGGAAAATAAATATCAGGAAAGAGGTGGGTGGTGCCCTATTTGTCAAAGCCTTCCAGCAAGTGTGCCTGGGGAGCTGGCCACATCCCAGTAAAACACTATTACTTTTATTTGACTTATTGTTGGCATTACATTTGTACTTGGCAGTCTTATATAATGCTATAAGCATTTATAGTAATATGTTATTTTCCAATAATATTTTCATTTGGGAATTTAAATTATCTCAGTAGTGACTATCATTGCACAGCTTTTGCATGTTAAATAAGAAAAACAGCATAAAACACACTCAAACAGCCCCCCCCAACCTTAAATTATATTTCTTCACCTGAGCATCAGAGTCTGAAGTACTAAATCAAACAGAGGTGATGAAATTAATTTCTAATTAAGAATGAAAAATTAATAATCACTGGATCCAGGTGGTATACACCTGAGTGTTCTCTAAGAACTCAAATTAAAGTTCTTCTAACACAGCTTGTCACAAAAACCCAGCTTGGAGACTGAATGGTAGACAGCATAACGTTAAGGTTTGGGAAAGGATCCATGAGTCAAAAACAAAACAAAGCCAGTTTTTAAAAGTGAGAAAAGGTAAGCTCTATTAGATCAACCTGTTTCAGATAACTTGAAGGAAAGAATTATTAAGGGCTGGGATGATTGGACAACAGGACAAGAGTTGCAGAAGATGAATCGGTGTGGTTTCTGAAGAGTGAAATCCTGCCTCAGCAAACATTTGGACTTATTTGAATATGTCATGAAAGATGTAGAGAAGGGGTGGAGAATTTTCTTCTGGGCATCATTTCAGGGGTCACAAGCTGGTGGAGGGCAGAGGCAGAGGCAAATATGAGCAGAGCAATTAATGTGAATTTTACTTTCGTGTAGTGGGTTAGTTTCTCACACAGCCCTCTCTGTCCTCCATCCAGGCAAAATCTCTCTTGGGGGGGGGTGCTTGGATAGGCAGGATTCCCCAGGCCCTTTCACCTGACCATTGACACGTTTTGAGAAGATGTACTGAGCATATTCATGAAGTGCTTACTGAAATCAAAAGGAGTTTGGTGGCTACCACACACCCAGCTTGCAAATCTACCCCATTTATATTGCACTTCAAACCCAAAATCTTTGACTAGGATCTCATGTCAAATTCTGAATGGATACAACTCAATCCACATTCATCATGAAACATTCTATGTCTGACTTTGGCCATCATTGTTGTAAAGATTATGCACTTTAATTGTAAGAAATGCAAACCATGGTATTGTAGTGATAAGACAGTATGAACATAAGGGACCTAAATTATAATTGAGGAAACTAATATCCGTTCTGCCTATTTAGAGCCAAAAAGAGACATCTTGCCGAGTTCAGTGATGACCCTGCTGAGTGGAATTGAAATTTAATTACCATGGATATCATCCTACATTATATATGCTTCTCAACTGATGTTTATCATTGCCAAAATGTGAATGGTTATGTCTTGGCTCAAAATCCCAAATACCTGGAGAGCTAAACCATTAATTATTGCATAGTTTTTCCAGATAGCTGAACCTAGCTGGAACAGTCCATTTTCTTAATTAATCCTCCTGAGACTTTAAAACTCTGTTTGATGTTATACTTTCCCAATATTATTGGATGTGAGATTTCAATAGGAAATTCTATTCTGCCTTACATCCTAGAAATTAAAATATGTAATTTACACCAGATGCTGCAAAAGAGCAGTTGTGATTGGATAAAAGATGTGTCATTTAGCTCCCTTTGCTAAATTTCTGACTTGTACAATTTACATTAGAAAACATGCTTTTTTGTTCCTATTGGGACTTGCACTCTTCACAGCCCTTGGCTGTGTTGAATCTCAGAATAGTAGCCTCTCAGGACCATACTGGGTGTGACCTTAACTAAATAGATGCAATTTTTTGTTATGTAAATAGCACCTCTCAGGAAGTCTAAGCACGCTCAGAACCATGGGGAATGGATAGGGGAAATGTTTTCACTCCTTGCTATGTCCCTGACCAAAAAAACCCGCCTCTCCAATGCAACTGTTTGCATTTCAAGGAAAAACTCTGTTGGTGCCAAGAGAAACTTCCTCTTAAATGCACAGAGCAGCTCTAGAGGCCTTTCTTTCTTTCTTTCTTTCTTTCTTTCTTTCTTTCTTTCTTTCTTTCCAACCATGACAGGGACAGAAGAGTTAAACTCTCACCTACCCTCAGTGGTCCCAAGGCTGTTCAAGCCACCCAATGGTTGCCATTTGCACAAATGTGCACATTAAATGTATTTTTTCAATTAACACCATGGCTAGTTTGTTTGGAACTGCAAACAAACAGTTTAGTGGCAATGGTTTTTTCTTTTCTAATTTTGGGCTCTAAAAATGTAAGTGGTTGCAATTCAGCATGAATCTACTGTGGGGTGGGGATTCTTAGGCCCTTGGACTGAATGCAGACCTTTTGATGGCTGTTTCGGGACATTAGAACTATTCCCATGCCACAACCCTCACTTGTCCTGCTCTTTGTTTTCTTTGGAGGAATGCATCCTTGAATTGTGATAATGCCTCTTACATCCCTGGATGATGGGTGGAGAGAATTGGCTGTGTAGAAAATAAGCATGTGCAATGTTTCTGTAGGAAATCCAAGGCCATAAGTTAGTTGAATTTGTGTGTGCTCTGGAGGGGATCTGTGTCTCAATAGCACGTAGGGTATATAATGATGACCCCAGGTGAGCTTCCCGGGGAGAACATTCCATCAACGGGGAGGTACCACAGAAAAGGCCTGTTCTCATGTGGCCACCTTCCAGAAACCTCAAATGATGATTGCAGGTCAATTTATATGGGGAGAGGCAGTCCTTGAGTCCTTGAGGTATGTGGTCCTGAGCCATTTCAAGCTTTATAGGTCAAATCCAGCACTTTGTATTGGGCATGGAAACTACTTGGCAGTCAGTACAGTTAGGCCAGAAGTATATGCTCAAACTGTCATGCCCCAATGAGCAATCTGGTCACCTTCAGAGGCAGCCACATATATAAAGCATTGCAGTACAGTGGTACCTCAGGTTACAAACACTTCGGGTTACAGACTCTGCTAACCTGGAAGTAGTACCTCAGGTTAAGAACTTTACCTCAGGATGAGAACAGAAATCATGTGCCGGCGACATGGCAGCAGGAGGAGGCCCCATTAGCTATAGTGGTACCTCAGGTTAAGAACGGACCTCCGGAACGAATTAAGTTCATAACCAGAGGTACCACTGTAATCTAACCTGGAGGCTACCAGAGCATAGGCAACAGAAGTTAGGCTCTCCTTGTCCAGATAGAGGTCAGCTGGGCTACCAGCCAAAGCTGTTGGAAGGTCATGGAGGCCATCTGAGCTTCAAACAACAGCAATGGAGCCAGAAGTATCCCCAGGTTGCGTACTGCTCCTTCAGAGGAAGAGTAACCATGTCAAGAGTAGGCCACATCCCATCCACCTGGTCTAGGGAACCACCCACAAACAATGCCTCGGTCTTATCTGGATTGAGCTTCATTTTGTTGGCTTTCATCCAGTCCATTACCAAAGCAAGACACTGGTTCAGCACATCCACTGCCACACCGGCAGATGTAAAGAGTAGAGCTCTCTGTCATCAGCATATTGCTGACAATGTACTCAAAAACTCTGGATGACCCCACTCAGTGGTTTCATGGAGATGTTAAACAGCATGAGGGATAAAACTGAAGAACCCCACATGAAAGGCTCCATGGAGCTGAACGACACTTCCCAAACACCACTCTCTGGAAATGAGCATCCAAGTAGAACCAGAACCACTGCAAAGCGATGCCACACATCCACAACTTGGACCGCTGCCCCAGAAGGATACCATGGTGGATGGTATCAAAAGCCACAGAGAACTCAATGAGAATTAATAGGGAAACATTTCCTGTCTCTCCCAACAGAGGTCACCATACAATCTTCTGTGCCAAAAGATTTACCATCACAAACAGAGCTGGAGTGAATGGAAAAGAGAAAGTGCTTCCCAATACTCTGGTTTGTCATAGGAGTGAGATTTTTAAACATCCTGTTTTTAAACTAGTAGCACAATTTAGTTCGTTTTTATTTTATTTTATTTGCTGTGTGTGCTTTAAGGAAAAAAATGTATTTGGCTTCACACTGATGATCTATCAAACAATATTCACAAGAAACTAATGTTTCTTCCTATGCAATCTCAATAAACTAGGAAAAGAAAAGTTGGGCCCAGCTGTCAAAATCTAACTTTAGCACTGCAGCAAGCCAACTCTTCGTGCAATATGTGCATCAGTTCTGCAGGGAATATAGATTATTGCAGTGGTATCTGGTTTCAAGTAAGTGCCTGAAACAAAACACCATCTTGTATGTTTGCGTGCACACGTGTGTGTGTCTGTGAAGGAGAACCAGTGAAGCGAAGAGAGGCTGAAATCGAAGAGAGTGTCTGGTATTCCTGGAAAGATCTTTTATGTCTCATGCATGTTTGTTTACCTAGTATAGCTAAAAGGAGCTTCAGTAGGGGTGAAGGGAGGTGATTTAAGTCAGGGAAACAATGCAGGACAGAAAAGTTAACCCTCCTTCACTTAGCATCACAACTCTGATACAAACTGGGTGAACTTGTGTACTATTCATGTAACATAATATCATACCACTTTAACAGTCACATTTTCCTCCAAAGAGTCCTGGGAACTGTAGTTTGTTAAGGATGATGAGAGTTATTAGCCCATCCTTGTTTACCTCACAGAGCTAAAATTCCCATAGTACCCTGGAAAGAGGGGCTGGTTTCAAAGCATGACTCTTAAAGTAGTATCATAGTTCTTTAAATATGTCATGCAGATGTGAACTGTGTCTACCCGGATGTTTTTAACAAAATAAAGGGGTATGGCAAGATTTAATCAAAGGTCTCCTGTGTGATATCTGGTTTGGCTTTGACCCACCAAGATAGGCTCAGAGAACAAAGGATATCTTAACTTATATTTCTGAAAGCATTCTCAGCATTAATACAAAGTAAAAATAGCCATGGTGGTGCATAAGAAAAATGCCAAAATCCATATCAGGCCAACTACCGGTAAATTCTTACAGGAGAGTACATAGGCTTTTGAGTTCTTCAGAATTCTTCACCAGACAGGCAAAGTAATGTGTGCGTATGGAGGAAGGACTCCAAGCTTTTCCATTCCCTTTGTACATGAAAGAGATTTTTCTCTAGATTTGTTTTGTTCTCCTCATCTTTTCCGCACCCTTTCAAGCTCTATGACATTCTTTCTTGAGATGAGGCAACCAAAACAGTTAAACATGGGTGGGGAACCTGTGGCCTCAGTAGCAGCTCAGTGCAGCGGAGCAGGGTGGGGCAGCTTTACTTACATGGATTCCCAACACAGAAGTCCTTGCTGGTAACTGAGAAGGGGAAAGCCCAGGCAGCAGGGAGGACACTCTGAGTGCAGTGGCAGGAATGTCAGATTGTCTCAGCCACTGCACTGGCACTGACCTCCCCACCAGCTCACCCCTCTTCTTCTTGGCTACTGGCAGTGATCTTCATGTTGGGAAGCCAGGTTAGCAACAGTCCTATCCCACTCCACTCACTGGCCACTACTGTGTGGCCTCCTGGATGCTATAAGACTACATATTTCACCATCCCTTATACCACTGGCTATTCTGGCTTGGACTGATGGAACTGAATAGCATCTTGCAGGCCAGAGGTTTCCCAATGCTACTGTACACTGTACTCCAAGTGTGACCAGTCAAGAGAATTACATAAACTAGCATTTTAATTCATCCCTTACTTAAGAATTCCTAGCATGAAATTTGCTTTTTTTTACCACCACTGAACACCGAGTTGACATGTTCATTAAGCTATCCATCATGAACCCAATATCTTTTTCCTGGTTAGTTACTGTCGGTTTTGACCGCATCAGTGAATCAATGAAAACGAAAAAGTTAAAATATTGGAAAATGTTTTAATGCTTTCAACTTGCAATGTTCATAAATGATCTCCTCTCTAATTCTAGAAATTGTCATAATGTCTTCCAGTGTTTAATTTATGTACTATATTATATGTGTAGATGTTAAGAGAAATTAATTTTTGATATCCAGTTTTTTTCATATAATGTTTGGGAGTGTTTTCAGAGCCACTGTTTGCAGTTTGTCAGGAAGAGATTAAGTAACAGTATAATGACTTGAGGGTGTATGGTCCTTTGCAAGAAGTAACTCACAGCATCACAAGATGGAAAGAATCAGGAGGTATAGGTAAAGGTAAAGGGACCCCTGACCATTACGTCCAGTCGTGGCTGACTCTGGGGTTGCGGTGCTCATCTCGCTTTATTGGCCAAGGGAGCCGGCGTACAGCTTCTGGGTCATGTGGCCAGCATGACTAAGCCGCTTCTGGCGAACCAGAGCAGCACATGGAAACGCCATTTACCTTCCCGCTGGAGCGGTACCTATTTATCTACTTGCACTTTGACGTGCTTTTGAACTGCTAGGTTGGCAGGAGCAGGGACTGAGCAACGGAAGCTCACCCCATTCCGGGGATTCGAACCGCCAAGCTTCTGATCGGCAAGTCCTAGGCTCTGTGGTTTAACCCACAGCACCACCTGCGTCCCTTATTCTTGGTATAGAAGACTCTTAAGGCTTCTAGTATGGAGACCCAGGGACAGGGAGGAGGGAAGGTCTGCCTATAGGGACTATGAGGGCACACAAATAATCTGTGGCCTTCTCTGCCATATACATAAGATACTCCTGAAAATACTCCTGAAAGCTCCTAGCAAATTATATTTTATGTTATATTGGTCTGTCAGCTGTCTGTGAGGATGTGGGCTGATTTAAAGCTTCCCCCTCTGCAGCTGACAGGTGTTGCTATTAGCAAACATCACTGAACATGTTCAAAAGAGTAACCTTAGAAACGAGTTGGTTGGCTTTCGCAAACATCTGAAATGGAAATGGCAACTGCCATTATGACACCCCTTTGGAATAGACCCTTCCTACAATATGATTTTATACATTGGAATGATTGATGGGAGTCCTCCTGTGAATTAAAAGGCAGCCATCTGGCAAATGACCATGTTTGCGGATTGGCTTGTTAGTTATGCCTTAAGCGAGACCTCAGTTCATTTGAGCCAAAAGACTGTTCTAATGAGAAATATTTTAGGAGCTGGGCAATGCACAGGAAGCTTCCACAAGACTTCCTTAGACTAGCTTCTTGGAAAGCATGAAAGAGTTTTATAATGTTTCCTCCTCATCCTGTGGCCCCTCTCCCTGACCCCAGGAGTTTCCTCTCTCCGCAGTAATTTAGCACCTTGTTCTAACTACCTCTGAACTTTTTGTTGCAACAGCTTTCATGGAGTGTTGGTCAATTCTCACCTACAAGGGATTCTACAGACAGCGAGAGCCTCCCTTCCTCCATGTGCTCTTGGCACATGGAAGTGTATTCCCTCAAGAAGTGGGAAGGAGTTCAGCTGTCTATGCAACCTGAAGTGAACACTGAAAAAAGAACTCATTGTATAAATACTTCTACATCTGTTTGAGAAATACCTTGACTTAAATTAGATCCTGCAATTTAAAAACATAAATCAGGCCATCGTAAATATTTAACTAACTTACGAAGTCCTTATAAGTAGAAATATTTTTTATCCCACAGTTCAGGATGGTTTTCATTTGAAATACAGTGCATGTTATTCATTTTAAAATAATAATAATAATGAAAATGTAGTTCAATTACACTTCTGGTTAATTTTACAGGAGATATAAACTAGCAAAAGCCACAGAGTTTTTATTGGTGACAATTTCAATTGTATGCCTACTCCTTTTGCTCTAAGCCTATGATGCCTATGCTTTATGCCTAGCTTAATTTTAATCAAAAACATCTTGTAGGTTTCAGCTGACTTTCCTAGCCTTTGGGATGGGTGACATTAGGAAAGTGCCCACTAAAGGTGCATTAAACAGATATGGATGGAAATTTCTGATAATGATGTCAAGCTTACCTGCGTAGAGTTTTTCTTTTTCCCATTCTGTTTTTTAACCTTGATGAGAAGTGAGTCCCCTCACCCCACATTCCTCTAAAAATAAAAAATAAAATGCATTAATATATATATTATATACAGTATTACACATATTATTCATGTTCATATTATGCACGTATGCACTACAGACTTCCTAAAGTAACCAGAACACAAACAGAGATGTACAACAATGCGTATAGCTGTATAAAGATATGTATTAATACACTTATAAATTTAGTATGACATGAGGCATGACACTTTTCTATGTATCATAATTATAACATGCATATTGTGCATATAATTTTACATATAATTAGCTAGTCTTTTTTCTTTCTTTTAAACCTGTGGGTTTAGGGCAGTATACAAATTTAATTAACAACAACAGCAACACTTATAATGCATGATGGATTTGGTCATAAGCAGGTGCTTAATTTGAGAGAGAATCTGGTGTGTGGCAAAGCCTGATTCGGTCAGAAATACCAAATTCTTTTTATAAACTTGTTTAAAATGGATTTGTCCTCCATGCCTAGCAACACCTGTGGCTGGGGTACTGGAAAAGACAGAAAGGCAGAGTGAGAGACATCAGCATCTATGGGTGATTTTTGACCTTTGACCCAACAATTTTATTTCTAAGAGCACATACTGAAAAGAGGCTGTGAAAACGCTTTGAGTACCCTTTTTAAATGCATGTGTGACTGCAGTATAGCTGTGAACTGGAAACTCTTGAGCTACAGCAACCTGGCTAGGCACTCTGTCACTGGCTCCTCCTCTTCCTGTTGGGGAATGAAGCAGGCCACTGTTGTTTGACTGAGTAAGTAGGAAAATGGGAACATCATTCATTCCTCAGGAAAAGCAGCAGCAGTGGCTGGTGAGGCGGTGTGGGTGGAACAGCATTGCTCACCTGACTTCTCAGTGGCAAGCATTGCTGCCAGTTACTGAAAGGAGGAGGCAGCTGGGAGCTCTGTGCAGCGAGGACACCACAGCAGAGCCAACAGAATGCTTCCACCACTGCACCCACACTGCAACAAGTTCCCTGTCGCAGTAACCAGCAGTCACACTCAGGGCTGGGAAGCCAGATGAGCAACACCTCCCTGCCTTGCGAAATGCCAGTGCAAATGGCAGATTGCAGCAGGCAATTCCACCGGGAGAGCAGCAAAGGATAAAGGGAGATAAATGAGTTGTTGGCATCTGTCTGTCTCGGCCTCACTGATGTGGTCCAAAGGAAAGCAGAGCAATACATTTGGCACCAGCTTGACTGCAGGAGTAGCTGGAAGGAGGCGTACAAGACGCCATTTAAACAAAGAAATCTGCACCATTTTGTCATGGTCTTGATTCAGGTAGCTGCCACTCCCTACATTTCACCTGAAGTTTTAAAAAGAACCCAACAGTACCAAACTACACATAAATGCAATGCATTGTCTGGCTTTTATGTTTTAGTTAATTGATGCTTGAGCAGAAACATGACACATCACGCTTTTCTCTTTTCCTCTTGAAAAACGCATCGTGCCTCAGACATCTGCCTGCTTTCATATTACCAAAAAGGGTATAACAAGAACAACAAAAAAGTAATACCTTGATTATTTCAGAAAAAACTACTGGTTCTCTTTCAAATGCCAGGTGCTGTGCTCACTGCAAAACACCAACACCCACCTGAAATTTATTGTCTGTGATGCATAAGGTTCTTGAAAACAAAGCAAGTCATATTGAAGTATTTGATTATTATGAGTAGCCACTATAGCTAGAATTAATTCAACTTTATCAGGGAATTATTGCTTGTAGAAAGGGGTTCTACATACATTTTTACATTTAAAGTCCTTAAACTGCCAATGTGTATTTCAGTCTCTTCGATACAATGTTTAATGCTGTTTTTCAAGCATAAACTTTTCTAATACATATTGGGTAAATCCATGGCTCCGCTGAAGTTCATGATTCTAATTTCTCCAATTGCATGTGTAATCTTTTTTTTCTTTCCTGGGACTATAAAAATATCCCTAGTAACGCATCTCTGAAATTATAGGTACTGGGGCTTATCCAATAAAGTGTAAATAACTTAGTGTGTCTAAGTAGCAAATGTTTCATTAAACTGAGGCTACTTCTTACATTTTTTCTCTTTTTTCTGTTCAAATAACAAAACACAAGACATAAAAACAATCTTAGCATAATCCAAGTTAGACCATTAGTCAACCTACCTTTGATGCCTAAGCCTGAGCCCAATGTATAAATAGTCATAAGTATGCCAGCAAATAAGAAGGAATTGGTATGGTACAAACCTCTACTTGTCCATCTTCCTCTATTCTTTTGCTATTCCTCAAAAAACATAAAAACCCCTATTATTGCCAAGATTCCACGCTTGGCAAGGATGTCGTTTGACCAATCTGGGACTTCATAGCCAAATCCTTTAATACTTCCTTCAGCATGTGGCTGGCTGTAACAGCTACAACAGGTGGCACATGAACTGATTTAATGATCATAAATTAGCAGCTGAATTTAGACGTGTTAGTTTATAGTCTTGGCCTTCATCAAATGTGCAACCATTCCGGAACTGTTTGATTGGATTGGTTTCTGAACACATTTAACTAGTCCAGAATGTGAATGCAAAGCTTAGCTACCAGGAGACTTTGTATTTTTCTGTGAGTTAATAATGCACTATATTTATATAAGGATTTAAATGCTATTTTTTTTTATTACCAGGGTTTCACACATTCTGTCCCAAAAATATCAAATGCTAAGCCAAGATCATCCAACTTTTGCTGTCATAAGCAAATCAAACAAATTTACATTACATTTTTTGTATTTTCATAACTTATTTTCCCCATAATTTGAAGGGGAAGGGGGAAATTGCAATAATTATGGTTTCTTTTTTACTTTTTTTTAAAACAGTAAATAAATCCCAGAATAGTAGAGGACCAAGAGTAAAGATTTTGGAAAACAGAAGTTCATGTGAGACCACAGTCATGGACTCCAGCAGCACAATCCTATGCTTGTCTGCTCATAAGAAAGTCCTATTGAGTACAGTGAGACTTACTCACAAGTAAACATACATACAATAGGATTACAACCTAATTACAGCAGGGATCAATGACCAATGCTTGGTTTTTCTCTTGATCACTAGAATCAGTAACTTGTCTCACCCCATCTGCTCTATCATGCCACTTTAAACAATCATAGCTTCCCCCCAAATAATCCTGAGAGTTTTAGTTTTTAAAGGGTGCTGAGAGTTGTTAAAAGATCCCCATTCACTGCTGAGAGCTAACACTCCCAGAGATCCCTGGGAATGAAGATTGATTGTTAAACCACTCTGTAAAGTGTGGCTCTGCAAAGAGAACTGAGGTCTCCTAACAACTTTCAGTTTATAGCATTCATTGGGGGAAGCCATTATTATGTAAAGTGGAATGATACTGCTTTAAATATGTGGTGCAGTTGAGGCCTTGGTTTGAGAGACTTCATTAGCCACTGCCTAATAGGTTTGAATTTTTCTCAGTTCAACTGTAAAAAACACATCATTTACTGTAACATCTGAATAAGGCCATTTAGTTCAAGAAACACATTGTGATTTTTTAAAAACAAAACAGATAATAATGCTAGCTCTGCTAGCTATGTTTGTGTTCAAAAACAATTCCATAGATACTGCTTTTGTACAGAACAGAAAACAATAATTTGTCTGATCAAGTGCTTGAAGACCATCTTCTTCCAACAGATGTCAGATAGGAAGAGCTTTGTTGATGTTATCTAAGAAAGGAGGCTCTGCTCTTTTTCTCCCGAAGATATTACCATATTGATGACAGAGAAAATTCACAGAACACAATAGCAGGATAACAATAACCGCTCATAGGGCATTAGAGTAAATAGAACAAAGAGAAACTGTTCCCTACTCATACTGATTTTATCAGATAATACCACAGATAGTTACCACTCCACCAGGAACTTGAAAGATATACTCAAAATTGTTAACAGGATTCCCCCCCCCCCACCTTAAGGTTGCAATCCTATGCATACTTACTTGGTACTAAATCCCACTGAACCCAATGGGACTTACATCTGAGTAGGCATGGATAAGATTGTGTTTCCCATAGGACTCAGTGGGTCTCACTTTTGAGATTTCATTAGTGTAAGCAACATTTACTTTATTTTATTTATTCCTACAGGATATCCCTAGCTTCCACATTATCGGAGAGCATGCTCAGTTGCAATTGCATCAATGGCCCATTTCATCTCACCATTCCTCAGTGAGACAAGGGCCTTGATAGGGTCTCTGGTCCTGCGAACCAAAAAGCCACCCAAGGCATTCAGCAATCCCTCAGATTACATACATTTTGGGAAGGAGAACCAGACCTTAATGGGTTCCCCATTCCTACAGGGACAGCAAGCTTGCCATTAGCCTAAAAATGACCAGGAACTGCTTTTCCCACAATTCCATACAAATTTATTTTAAGTGAAAAGACCAAATTGAGGGCACACCTGGCACTATTTAGACAGCCTCACAGTTGTCATGGAAACTATGAAGTCCAGGGCCTGTCCTGTCAATGCAGCCTCAACCTGAATGTTGAAGTCCTCAAGAACAACAGTCACCAATTTTCTCTCACCACCTTTGGCAACCCAGAAATAGAGACTTCTGGGTAACAATGTAGGCACTGCACAAGTATAATTGCCATTCTTTCTCTTGGGCCCAATGTTGGTTGTAAGTCCCTGAATTCTGCATCAGAACTGGAGGGTCTTCTAGCAAGGAGATGGTATCCTTATGGACCACCCCACCTCTTCCTGGTTTAGGCTGGTGCTTCACTCTATACCTAGGTGGACAGATGTGGGTCAGGCCAGTCTCCTTCAGCTTCTCCACCTATGCCTCTGTGACAAAGACCAGGTCAGCCCCCTCTGATGTTTCATTCTTGTCCAACCTGGGCAGACCAGAAGCCTGGGTGACAGGGTAATTTAGACCTTGTTGTGATGAGGAAGGGTTGCCCAAGGCAACAATTTCTAGCTAATTACCAAACTGTCTTCTGCATGCATATTCCCATTATTTCAGCTTCAGCTATAACTACAACTCTAAAGATCATCCTCACTGCCCAATAGCAACCTAATTACAGTATTTTCTGCCAAATCTGTGTTAACAGAGAAAACGAAAAGCATTCCAACAGTGCTCCCCCACAAACATTTGCATCCTTTTATCTAAGCTTTTAAATAAATCATTGGACAAATCAATTTTCTTATGCAGGAACTTTTTATTTTCATTTTTTTTTGCATGTTTCTTTCCAGCTAGGCACTGAGTTGGAAACATCTTCCGGAATCACACTTTCATTGGCATTTAGATGCACCACGTTGGGTTCACATCAAAAATATGATAAATAAGTAGAATAACTGCTGTTCCTATATATTAGTCGGGCTTTTTTAAAAAATAAAATAAAATCCTGGGAGTGACACAAAAACTTCTGGAATGCAAATAAAGGTCTTTTGTTGAGCAGGCTGATACTTATATATGGAACACCATAAGAAAGGATACTTTGGGAGCTTTTATTTATTTATTTCATTCTCTAGACTGAAACAAATGCAATTTCCTGAGGTCACTCTGTCCATGAAGCCTTCGTTGGAGGTCCACAATCTCTCTATGTAAATTGGATCCTCATCTTCATTATATATTAGTTAGTGGAGATTCGTAATTATATCCTTCTAGCATTTCTCCTCTGGGACATACAGCAGCAACCAAACTTCATTGCTCGCTTGGCAATCCAACAAAGGAATCTTAGAGCAACACTTCATTTTCTTTTATTGGTACTGACATTGGTATAATGAGTCCGGTGATTTCCCCCTCCTTACTTCTTAATTTCATTTTCATGCTGTCCCCCATGCTTGCTGTGATATGTTTTCCAAGGGAGGGACCGGAGGGATTCAGCCAACTCATTCAGCATCCATTATCACAACTGAAGTTTTGCGAGGGGTTGCTCTTTGTATTAAATTCATTTGGCTTGTAGCAGGCACTGTGATGAGATTTTGTTCCAGTTAAAAATCACTGCTGCATGCAAGTGTCTTTATTAGAGCTGGAAGCTAATAGCTCCAGCTTTCCCTGCATGCCTGTTGGGCTCTGTCTCGGCCTTGCATCATTAGCTTCTTATTTTTTAGCCTTTTTTTTTTTTTGCCTTCCTGACTTCACAGTGATCACTACCGGCAAATTCATTGTCTGTGGTGTTCCACCTGCTGGGACTATTTGGAACCTCAGCGAGAGCTGAATCTGGTGACTTGGAGTTATGTCTTATGGTTTCCACATGCCACTTTTTCAGCCACTGATTATTTTCACCTCTGTGAAACCCTGGCTTCTTCGTTGTCCAAGGGGTTGCTTTCAGGCCATTTTGCCAGCTCTTATGAGTGGGCAAGGATTGTTAATGTTTCTCTGCTCCATTTACTTTTGATATTAACCCCTGTTTGTGGTTTTGCTATTAATTCCTTAAAATCACATTTGTTTCATAATGTATTCATTGTACTCACATTTGTTTCATTCTTCCCATTGGGCTTCGTTTTCCTTTTAAGCATTATTTTCTTTTCCTACTGATTTTGGGTGATGGCAGAAACGGAGCGCATTTCTGTGGCCATTTCTGGAGGTGCCATTTCATTTACTCAGACTGCCCCAGTTGTCATGCTGTTCCGGGGCACCCCAGGAAGAAATGGAAGCTCCCAGTGAGAGTGGGGTGGGGCATATACCTGGTTTGCAGGGGCCAATTTCAGCTGTGTTGCTTGTTTCTTTAATTTATTTCCCACCCTTCCTTCTGAAGGAGCCCGGGATAGCAAACACACACACTTCTCTTTTTAATGCTGGACTCTAACTCTCATCAGCCTCAATATTCGGGGGTGGTAGGAGATGTAGTTCAGCAATATCTGGCAAACCACAAGTTCGCCACCCCCTCCTTTAGGGCTTAGCTCTACTAGAGCTGCTGCCGTTATGCAATATAAGTCTTTAAACTGTTTTTTTTTTTTAAAGGCCAGTGGTTTAAAAACATTAACATTTTTGCCGTTTGAGGTAGGTCCATAAAAACAGCTCTGTTGTTTTAAACTTTCTCTCCTGTTGGCATAGTTTGCAAAACAGTTCCCATAATCGGTCTTGCATGCCTTTAGCAATAGTTCCCATTTTATATGCAAAACATTATGATCTTATACCTATATAAATAACATACTAAAACTTAACTTGATTCCTCAGGCAGAAATTCCACCTTCGCATGGCATATTCCCTTCATTCTTTGGAAATGAAATGAAATTACATGAAATGAAACACAAATACTAAAGGTGTTTCAAACAAGACATGACACACATTCTTTGATTACTTGTCTCCCCACCACCCTTCCTTAAATCTGAGAATTGAGATCAATTAATTTGGCACAGAACAGACCTGATTAGAGAGGGAAGATAATGGGGGCAACCCAGTGCATAGTTACATGGTTTCGACTCCCATTGATTTCAAGGGACTTTAGGTTGCTTAACTATGAGATGCATAGCCTATGTGTTTCAGATGACGTATATATAAGTTATATAAGAAGAAGAAGACCATGGCGACGCTCCCCCTCCCCGAGGTATAACCTTTGCTTTGCTCAATCAATTAGCAGAAGGTTCGCCTGCGAAGGAGTTGGTGTGGCACCACATTTGTGAGGTAGACAGCTTTCTCCCTTAATCCATTTGTGACTTAAAAGATTTGTGATCGCACTTTTACATGACCCAGGGTGAGCCTTCTTTAACTGATTTCCTGAAGGAGTAATTAAAAGAAAATGATTTGCTATTCTTTTCTCAGGCTGGAGTTTACCCTAAGTCCCAGAGGTGACGTGAATAAAAGGCTTGGGGGAAAGCCATTGCTAAAAATAATACAAAGTCACACATTTCCTTTATTGTTATGGGTATTTAATTTTATGGAGTGGAATTTTGAAGGACTCCAGTTGAACTCATTCAGACCCCATTAGAACAGAACATAATTTCCACTCCAAGGTGAATTCACCTTCTTTCCTTCTCTGTCTCCTGACCTTTACACTTCACATGAGGTCAGTTCTTGTACAGGAAATACTGATTTTGATTATTATTCCTATAATGGTAACTTTGCACCGAGTTCCAAAAAGCACTGCTGATAGAATGTTTGCAATGCAATAGATAGTGATTCTAGGTTATTATTATTTTTAAAGCATTCTTCCCATTTAGGTAGCTGATGAACATCGTTTGCTAGTTTTCCTTCCATTGAAAGATATAACTGGAGTTCCTGTGTATACTTGCATGCGTTATTTCCGTCTTTCTTACTCCCAAATCTGACTGAACTCTATTATCTGGGGAGAAATGTTTGGAGCTGGATCACAGTTCAGGAAACAGGAACTGGCTTTTGATGAAAGACTTCCCTTTTCTCCTCCAAAATACCTCTGGGGCCTTCACAATTGATTAGTGTAATAGGAACATAACATTCCACTGACGTACAATGGAGAGCTATGGCAAGCTTTAAACATGGAACAAAAACCTGGCAACCAGAAAGGTAATAAATTACCTGTGATATAGTTTCTTTGATTAATCTTTAATCAAAGAGCTACCAAGGTAATCACTTTGCTCTATTGTAATGCTTGATGATTACTTTCCCATGCATGAGTCAAAACACTCTTGACTCAGTAATCATTGTGACTTTTTGGCACCTTCTTTGTTGCAGTACAACATGAGATGAAATGTGCTGTAATTTTTATGATGGGCATACCTTGATGTCCTGCAACTTTATAAAGTTTCTCAAAATGCAATTAATGTCACCCGATCTTGCTAGTTTCCAATGGATGCATAGTAGACATAGTAGACATATTTGCAATTAATATTATTTAATGAAAGCAGGCAATTGTACCTAGCATTTTCAATGCAGCTGAGTGATGCAGTTGAATAAGGGTAGTTAAAAACCCCTTCATGGATCACTGCCTTGCCGTGGCGAAGGGGCTTGAATAACTCAGAGAAGCTATGAACTATGCCGAGCAGGGCATCCAAGATGGACAGGTCATAGTGGAGAGTTTTGACCAAACATGATCCTCCTGGAGGAGGAACCGGCAAGCCACTCCAGTATCCCTGCCAAGAAAACTCCATGGACAAAGACAACAGGCATATGGTGCTGGAGGAGACTCTTGAGAGTCCCATGGACTGCAAGAAGATCAAACCTATCCATTCTTAAGGAAATCAGCTCTGAGTGCTCACTGGAAGGACAAATCCTGAAGCTGAGACTCCAATACTTTGGCCACCTCATGAGAAGAGAAGACTCGCTGGAAAAGACCCTGATGTTGGGAAAGATGGAGGGCACAAGGAGAAGGGGACGACAGAGGACGGGATGGTTGGACAGTGTTCTTGAAGCTACCAGCATGAGTTTGACTAAACTGCGGGAGGCAGTGGAAGACAGAAGTGCCTGGCGTGCTCTGGTCCATGGGGTCACGAAGAGTTGGACACAACTAAACGACTAAACAACAACAAGTTAAAAACAAAAACAATAACTCTCTAAGTTTCATATGAGAGTTGCTGTTTTCAGTCCTATTTCAATGCTGTCCCAGCTGAACTGATGTTTGCACTACTATACCATTAAAGTTAAGATCTCCCATTGTGCAATCACAGGTGTTTGTATTCTGTAAGATCTTCATGGGGCCCAAAGAAGCCCTCCTTTGGACGTGTATATATTGACTTTCGTTCAACCCTTTCTCTCCAGCTATGGCGTGGCCAAGAATTTATTTTGGACTTTAAGTAAATTGCAAGCTGGAGCCTGGGGTTGACTAGGGAAGGGTGAAAGGGAAAACAGGAAGCACATCGTTTTCCATTGGGGCAATGGTCAAGGGTCAAGGTTGGGTAGGGAGAAAAAGAGAGGGATCCTATTTAGTCAATGATGTACTTTTATATGTCTTTTTAAACATATTTTATCATGTACGGTAAGTTGCTTTTAGACATCTTATGAAGTAAGTGGTGAGTACTAGTACTAATTTAGCCACCAGTACTAATTTATCCCTATGATCAACCATCCTCATAAACGTGACTGTGTTCATATCTGGAAAAACTGTACCCTAATTCTTGAACAGGGGTTTAGGGAGAGATGGAACTGAGGACCAATATTCCAGTCCTCTGGGATATAGTATCCAGATTTCTAGAGAGCTCTTATATGTTTTAAAGGTGATGCATTGGAGGTTGGAGATGGTGACACCTCCTGCCCCATAGCTGAATATGTCTCTGACATGAAAACACAAGACAGCCTTCTGGATCAGGCCAATGGCCCATCTAGTCCAGTATCCTGTTCTCACAGTGGCTAACCAGATGCCTGTGAAAAGCCCATAAGCAAGACCTGAGTGCAAGAGCACTCTACCCCCCCCATCTTGTAGTTTGAGCAGAGTCAGAGAGAGTGAAAGAAAGTTGAAGGTGCATTGAAGATACAGGGCCCCTCTTTGGGTATTTGATGTGGCATAGCAGACCTGTTGCCTTTAGGGGTGTATGCTGTTTGACTCCACTTACACACAACTTGTATGTTTGTAAGCACTGCTATTTTTCTATAATAATAAAAATAGGTGCCAGAACTCTCCATGAACACCTCCATTGTTCTCTTAGATTGGCAATGGCACCCACCTAAGAGGTGCCGGAATTCAGTTCCGGCGAGTTCTGTCTGAAAAAGAGTTCTGTTTGTAAGTATTGTAAACACACCATGTCTCCAATGATCCCTCATCTATAAGAAACCAATCCTAGGAAGCAGTGCCTCTGGAACTTCTCACTGCTCATAGAAGTGGGGAATACGCAAAAATAGCAATGACAATTAATAATTGGGATAGGAAGGGGAGGAGTAGAGCTAAGGCTTGAGGCATGGTTGTGAGAACAAATCTTTTGTACAGCATAGGGGCCAATTACACTGGACATAGCAGTTTATGGAAAAAGCTTGTAGTGAATAATATACTTACAAATGGATGTGAGAACCATTGAGCCTGATTTAGTTCTTGCTACATGATCAGTCATCTTAATTATCTATTATCAAGCTGAAATATTATGCTGTATGATTTTTGTAAGGCAAGGGTGTTCATTTAAATGTAGATAACGGTAGAAAATTGCAACCCATATGCATCATTATGATGCTGATCATTAAAGGTACCTCATTATTTTCTACCTCGGGATGAAAAACGTCATCATCTTTCTAGAATTAAACAGAGGAGTGAAACAGCCACAGTTTAAACAAAAAATAGACACAGCCCTCTCCACTTCTGTAATAGCATTGGGCTGCAGGACACAGGAAATCCAAATCCAGATTTTGATGAAAGATAGAAAGCTAGAAAACAACAGCAGAATGGCTATTAACTAAACATATGGAAGAGTTATGGCAGGATGAGCACACAGGATGAGACAAAAAAAAATATTGGCACGGCTGAATTATATGATTATTTTGTAACAGTATTGCAAGTTATGTGATTTGCCTGTGTTAGTCTTAAAATGACAGGATGCAATTTGGGGTATTTGCCATGTTCTCAGAGATGGTTTTCAGTTTTATGAATGGGGAAACTTTCAAATAAATGTGGGTTGTGAGATGGGTAACCAGTGTTGTTGTATAGTGAGAAGTGTTATAGTTTAATGCTTAGCATGACAGTGTAGGTGTGAGGAGGCCCAGGTTCAAAGTCTGACGGGGAGATGTTCTAGGGCACAAGTGGGCAACTTTAAGAGCATAAGGCAGGCTTCCTCAGCCTCGGCCCTCCAGATGTTTTTGGCCTACAACTCCCATGATCCCTAGCTAGCAGAACCAGTGGTCAGGGATGATGGGAATTGTAGTCTCAAAACATCTGGAGGGCCGAGGTTGAGGAAGCCTGGGAAGCCTGGCATTATGAGAGCCCTGCTAGATGAGGCCAATGGCTATCTCTCAGTGGCCAATGAGATGCCTATAGGAAGTCTGAGGGCAGGACCTCCAATCCCCAGGAAGAAAGGCAGCAAAAGTGGAAGAGAGGGAAGGAAAGAAGTAGGTGGCCTCACCAACTGTTGGCTTCCCCCTTCCCCTTTTCACATCATTACTTCACATCTTCTGCTGCATTGTCACATCTTCTTTACATTGTGTAAACTACTGGAGTATTTATACACAGCTACAGAGCTTTCCTCACATATCTGTGATTCTCTTTTCATTGAATTGTAAAATAGCAAAGTAGGACGGCATCTTGCAGATCATTTACTCCAACCTCCTGCTCAATGGCCCCTGGAAGATAACTAAGAATGTACTTTGCAGGGATCTGGTATTTGCATGAAACTCCACTTTCCATTTCTTAACCACCCTTCTTCAAATACTTAATAAACTATGGGTGGTATCCAGCAGACTCAATGAAATCAGTTTCTTACTTCTTTGATTTCAGTGAGTCTACTGTGAGTATGACTAACATCTGATATCACCCAGTGTCTTATGTGACAGGTTGTATTTATCTATACTATATCAGCTGCATGCCTGAAAACATCTTGCTATTTACAGTTGTCAAAACAGTTGCCCTTGTTTGTGTTGCTATCAGATCTCTGTTCAATCATGGTATACACTGGGTGGCTTTGAGCCAATCACAGTGATTTCACAGGGTTGTTTGACGATGGAACAAGTAGTGGGTGGAGAGACCATGTATACTGCCTTGAGCTCATTGGAGGAATGCTAAGATCAGGGCTTTTTTTTCAGCCGGAACTCACCAAAAAGCAGTTCTGACACCTTTCAGGTGGGCAGGCCACACCCATCATCATTCCTGTCCCATGCCCTTCCTGACTACTTTTGTCTGGCTGGAATGTGCCCTTCAGCTGTGATAACAATGCCTCTTGCTTGTCTGAATGTGGAGATATTGTGAGGTGTATGTGTTTGGAAATCTTCAACTCTAGTGTGGCTGGACTAGCTTAGTTTGCAAAGACAGGAGGCACTCTCCCCAACTGCACCCACCATTGGCATGTGTCAGCATGCAGGGGGCTGGGAGGCCAGCTGAGCCATTCCCTTCCAGTTGTCCTGCTGTGAAGACCATCGGCCTCTGTCCAACGTAAATCAGTGACCCAGGCTTCAAAGCCAGGGCACACTATCAGCAGAGCGAACTGTGCACACAGAATAGGCGTGAGGCCTATGGAAGCACACTACAACTACAGATTTATTAATCATAAATCAGGACAAAGAAACATGTCGTCTCTCTCTCTCTCGTCATCTCAGAGAGAACAAGGAAAAGGAAAAGCTATACACAACAGAAGTTCCCAGCAAGCTGTGCTGGAATGTAAACAGACATGTGACACACAACAGTTCCACACGTCTGCTCCTTAAGGTGAAATGGAAATCTCAACATCATGTAGCCCCCAGAAAGTTGCTGATATGGAAATGTGCTCCCAGGCCTGAAAAAAATATTCCCTATTCATGGTCCAGATTGACACATATTTTCTGAATCCCTTACCTACCCCATAATCTATAATAATTTCTTAATTGCTGAATAATTAATCTAGGAAAAAAACCACATAACTTAAATGTTTTATAGTATACTAGCAAGACATCATGTGTTTGCTGCTTATTTTTCATTGTGCAAACAACAACATCCTAGCAGTTAGGGGTATCTTATCTTAGTTGTTTTCATGTTGTTGGCCATTGTCTCCCATATCTTATTACACATTGGATACTAGCTCTTCTTTCTGGATTCTTTTCTTATGTATTTGGCTTTGCTATAGCTATGGCTGAAGTCCAGAACTGCAGGGATATGGACAATGTCATGAGAAATGATATGTCATTGCCAGGGAATCTTTCTGGGAACAAAAATCCAATTATTTCCAGCTAGGCAATTACTCTTAAAAGTCTATTTCCACAGTTTCTCCCATCAAGCTATAAAGAGAAGATTGTATCTCTTAAATGTATTTTTTTTCTGGATAAACAGCATTTAAAACCACTTAAGACACAAGATTCTGAGATATGATGCTGGAGGTTTTGTTGCCTTGTGATTTTGCAAAGTTTTTTTCAGTGGTCCCAAAGTCAACAGGAAAGGTCTCACTGACCTTAATAGGCTCTGGACCAATTTTATTTTTTTATTGCCTGAGAGTTGAAAATCAATTGTTACAAAATTTCATGGCAACTGAGGTGGTGATATGTCTCATTTCACTGCTGTGGATTAAAACCAGCATCTATGATGTGAGGATGGACAAAATATTCTCTTGTTGGTTTCCTATTAAGTATCTGCCTTTTGTTTCCATGAGATCATAATGGGGTGTCTCCCAGGTCTTGGCTTCTAACAGGACCAGGTAAGATCAGTTGTTGCTTGAAACATGCAACAGCCTGCCCTCTTCACATTACAGTGAGCTAATATGTTCAAGTCACAGCTGTGGTCTATATTTGGTGTCCTGTACAGAGTGATAGCACAATAATTTCACAGGACTGTCAGGTTATATGGTGAGTCTCAGGCTTTCCCCTGCATTTGCTTGCATTTCTGCCTTGTCAAGTAAATAAGCCATTTGATTAATGTGCAGTATTAGCATTATTATTTGCATTGTCTTATAGCAAGTGTTGTAAGAAATGCCCCGAAACAAATGAAAATAAAACCCAGAACTTAGAGATTATTTCATCAGGGGTGTCAACAACACATTTGTAACTGCAGCAGTTCTGCAGACTAGATTGCAGAATGGTTTTCTAGGAAACTAAGATGCATGTTGCTGCTTCAGACATGTTGCACAGGGGTGCTTGAGAGGGAAGTGTGGCAAGCTACGTGTGCAGCTGAAGGCTGCATACATACATCATGGCCTTTGCCACCTCTGGGTTCTGGATGGCCATTGGGTAAGGCATCCTTTATGGGCCCATCTTCTCCTTGCTGCCAATGTCGCAAGATGCTGTTGTTGCTTTCTTCTCACTGCATCAGAGAAAGGTGGTAAATTAGCAATTAAGTGGGAAGTAACTGCTGCTTCTCCTCTACCCATTTGGACTGATCTCTTGATCCCTGGTTGCTACTTGAATTATGAGATTATTCAATTTCCAGGTGAGTTATTTTGGATTGACCATGCTTCCTAGGTTAGATAATTTTGAGATCCTGACCATGTGAAAAGTCATTGTCATCCACCCAACCCCCTCCACGCCACCTAGTGCATGACAATTTTGTAATCCTAAGGAATGAACTTTTCCTTAATTTTATGCCTTGCTGAGAACCCAACCATACACAATGTACAAGGAGACAACAGCATCGTTCTCTAGAACCAGGCTAGGGAAAGTGTAGCCCTCCAGAGGTTGATGTATTATGACTTTCATCACACCTGACTGCTGACCATTCTGATTAGGGCTTATGGCAGCTGAAGTTCCACTATATCTGCTCTATAGAAAATATGATTGTTAAGCGTCAACCTACCTGTTTCACACAGATGAAGAGAGAGAGAGAGAGATTGTTGGTTGCAGTTACACACATTCTTGCTGCATGCACTGAATCATGCACACATGTATGAACAATCACACACATGATGAAAGTGGGATTTGGGTATATACATTCCTTTCTATATTTATATCATCTATGTCTATATCTATGGCAGAAAGTGAGGAGGAATTAAAGAACCTTGGTCTGAAGCTCAACATCAAAAAAACGAAGATCATGGCCACTGATCCCATCACATCCTGGCAAATAGAAGGGGAAGAAATGGAGGCAGTGAGAGATTTTACTTTCTTGGGCTCCATGATCACTGCAGATGGTGACAGCAGCCACGAAATTAAAAGACGCCTGCTTCTTGGGAGAAAAGCAATGACAAACCTAGACAGCATCTTAAAAAGTAGAGACATCACCTTGCCAACAAAGGTCCGTATAGTAAAAGCTATGGTTTTCCCAGTAGTGATGTATGGAAGTAAAAGCTGGACCATAAAGAAGGCTGATCGCCGAAGAATTGATACTTTTGAATTATGGTGCTGGAGGAGACTCTTGAGAGTCCCATGGACTGCAAGAAGATCAAACCTCTCCATTCTTAAGGAAATCAGCCCTGAGTGCTCACTGGAAGGACAGATTGTGAAGCTGAGGCTCCAATACTTTGGCCACCTCATGAGAAGAGAAGACTCCCTGGAAAAGACCCTGATGTTGGGAAAGATGGAGGGCACAAGGAAAAGGGGACGACAGAGGACGAGATGGTTGGATAGTGTTCTTGAAGCTACCAGCATGAGTTTGACTAAACTGCGGGAGGCAGTGGAAGACAGGAGTGCCTGGTGTGCTCTGGTCCATGGGGTCACGAAGAGTCGGACACGACTAAACGACTAAACAACAACAAATGTCTATATCTATATATATTTTAGTTGGTATGAAACAAATTTGCTATTCTTATTTCCTCTTTCTTTCCACAGTGGGTAAGATCATAGGGTGTAGCATTGTTCCAAGAAGGATCAGTGGGGAAGGTGTCATCCGTCATTGGAATCCTGTTTTTGGAGTCTGCTATTAATCTTGTAGTAATCAGCTTCCAATGCACACAGTGCCATTGACCTGTTTCTGATTTGCAGGTAATTGCAAATATCTGTAGTAACATGCTCCATTTGCTCTAGCTGCTGGGTTTGTCCTTTCTAAAAATCAATAAAAATATACACTGTTATAGAAACAAAGCTTTCTAAAAACAAAGAGAGTTTTGCCAATATGGAAGAACTTGCTGTGTCTAGAGACAGGAGTGCAGGATGTGAAGGAATCGGGAAATGCATTTGATTGTAAATGATATGGATTCTATTTTCCGTGCTTTCTTTGTAGGGCAAGTTTCAAAGGATTAGCATCTTTATTATTGTTATTAATGTGGCTTATGAAAAACACTCTGAAAAGGAGGGGAGTGCAGTAAATGCTCGAGGTACATTTCATAGAAGACACATGAACTTTAAAAAGTACAAACTGTGTTATATTGCTTCCCCTAGGTGACTGAGTGCATAAATGACAAGGTTTCCTTATCATGGTCTGGATTTCATGTCTTTGAGGCATAATTTATGGTTTATATTCAAAGTCTCTAGTGGATGTTGTTTCACATCTGTGCATTAAAAACAATCCCTATGAATTAAATAAACTACCACAAATCCCCTGAGGGGGGAAAATGCATTTTATTCAGTCAAGATGATCAAGGAAATCTTCACTAAGCTCTCCTACTCACCCCCACCCCAGACTCAGCAAAGCAACTGTACACATTAAGAAATTATATATATATATTACTGTGAGACTAAAGCAGAGCTAGTTTAGGAGTGATTTCATTATTCAAGAGAAATTAGATGAAGATTAAGCTGTGCATTTTGTTTGAACAAATTCTACAGTTCTAAACCTGATCCCCATTTTTTGGCTGAAGTATGAAAAAACACACACAACCCAAGTCAATTTGAATCCCTATCCTATTAATGCTTAGGAATTAACTCAGTGGAACTCATTCCCAAGTAAGTGTCCATAGTTACCATGCTCTTCTGCACATACTTACTTGGGAGTAAATCTCTGTGATCTCAGTGACACTGTTCAAGAATGCATTAATAGGATCAGCCTGTTAGTATAACTTATGGGATTTAATTAAAGCATTTCCCCGCTCAGAGTTCTCTAGGTGACATCAGGGCTTTTTAATGTGCAAATTATATATCCTTAAACATTTTATATAAGTTCTCCCCACCCTCATCAAAGAGAGATATCACACCATTTTTTGCAGTTGAAGTCAATTGGACTTTTTGTAGCTGGACTTTTTATTTTCCAATGGTTTTACATTTATCCAGATTGCAGGCAACAGATGCATCTTTGAGTTGGTTAAACTCCGATGTAAAACATCAAAACTGGGATACATGTTGCATGCAAAACAATTCAGTAGTCCAATTTAATATGTACTAAATTTATCTGTAAATGTTGTTGAACAGTTTATAGGGCTTATTCATACCACAACTGCAATTTGAAAATGAGGCACTTCCTCTCTCATAACACTTGAGCCTGGGACAATCCGATGAAATTGAATGTTGACAGATTCAGGACAGGCAAGATAAAGTTCTTCACACAACACATAGCTGAATTATGGAATTCACTTCCACAAGGTGTGGTGATAACTGCCAACTTTCATTTCATGGAGGATAGATAAAGCTATCAATAGCAACTAGCCACTCTGGCTATATTCTCCATTGTTGCAGGCAGTGTGCCTCTGGATTCCAGTTGCTTGGAATCACAAGTGGGGAGAATGCTTATGGACTTCCCACAGGCATCTGGTTGGCCACTATGAGAACAGAATGCTGGACTATATGATCCATTGATCCAATATGGCTCTTCTTATATGAGAGAGAGGAGGGGGTTCACAACAACCTCCCTCATGCATTTATGAACATCTGAGGGGAAAGTGGAATTGTGGCCACTAGCCACACTCCTTGTACATCAATATGTGTATCTTTCATACTCTCCACCCCCCCAATCACTGGACATACATTCAGCAACAGCTATACATACATAGAATTTCCTAATGCAAGGAGAAATATTAGAACAATCAGGATTTCCCCCCTTCCTCTTCTACAGCTTAACAAAGTAGAGCAGGAGTTAATCTTTCCTTCAGAGTGGTACTATGTATGAGATAAGGCCAGAAACATGAGCTAATCACCACTATTTTATATTAGGTGACCAAACCCTGTAAGCAGAAACATCACTGGTTGGTGCTACCATATGTAAAATTACTTAATCTAGATACATGGCTTAACAACATTTTAATTGCCTCGTTCACCACATGATTGAGATGGTCAGGATTATACCTGGCTTTGTTTCACGGACAGAGTAATAAATCTAAGTTTATGACAACATTCAACTTTTTTTAAAAAGGAATAACCATGCACGGTTTTTTAAAAGCAGGTTGCTTTACTTTGTATTCCCCCCCAACCCACCCCCCAGCCCCACAATATAGTTATCAACTTTTAAAAGACACAGATTAACACAGAATTTTTCCAGCTGCCCCCACAAACCTGCATTAGAAGAGTAGGGAAAATTCACCATTCATTTTCTTGCAATTTAGCCACCCTGATTCTATGAACAGAAAAGAATGGATGGAAGTTAAGCATTTCTCATTTAACAGCTATGAGAAATGTGCAGAGTGATTTTTAATCTTTGTTATTGATTGCGAACCTAGAAATGGGGATGAGATTTATTCTAGATTAATTCATCCAACCTCACCAATGCTCCCTGGGAGACGTAACAACGTCATGCAAAATTATTTAGGCAAACACGTTAAATGAAGAAGCCAAGAATCAAATTGGAAACTATGTATCATTTATTTCATTTTAAATTGGTTTCCTTAAGGTAAGAACATTTGCTACAAGTAGTATAATTCAAAGAAACAACTTCATCAGATTCCAGCTCTTTTCGGTAATATATTACTAAACTATTCAATGTGGAACCAGGGCAATTGGAAGTCAATGAATGTTAAGAATTTATGTGATGCGGAAAGATTTCTATAAAGCCAGCCTGATACATTGACTAAATTAGTGCTCAGCTACCTATCATTTGTCTTTTTATGTCTTTTCTTAAATTGCATTTGGTTGAAATCATAAGATCATGGCAGGGATGGTGGAAGGAGACTACTTAGATTTTTCTTCAGATTTTTGTGTGAGTGCAAAGGATGTGCTTTGCCGATGAGCTACAGGCATTCCCATTTAAGTGGCATTCAGTGGGGTAAAGGATGGTGTAACATAGTGACTTGGGCTGCGGTCCCATAGCCACTTACCTGAGATTAAGCTCCAATAAAATCACAGATTCACCTCTTGAGTAGGTGTGTATTTGATTGCAGTAGAAGAGTGTCACCTGTAGCGTGGGAAGTTCTCCATTCAAATTTCAGCACAGCATGGAGCTAACCATCTGCTGTTCTGCATGACCTCATCTGCAAAATGGAAGTTTAACTACAGGGGCTCTATTCAGGATGATGCAAGGGATATTGAGAAAATAAATGTGGAATACCTTGAATCCTGCAAATTCAGAGCATATTTTCTATGATATCACAGTGCAGTGCACTGCCATGGAAGTGTCCACATTTAAAACAATGATCATTTTGCCAAACAAAAAGTCACTACTAAGTGTTTTCAGACAGGGTGCCACAGTTGTGGAAAGCTATCCAGACAGAGGCCAATTTGGTCTGAGCTTTGCTGGCCTCCAGCCACATAGGAAAGATCTTTCTCTTCCTTGGGTAACTGAGTGTTTTGTGTAGGCATGAGCAAATCTGCCAGTCTCAGTTTCTCATTTTTTCTAATCCTAATTTCAGTTCTCCACATTTCTGCCTCAGTTTTTTTTAAAAAAACCCATTAATTAAACATACAGCGGTACCTTCGTTCTCAAACGCCTTGGTACGCAAATAACTTGGAACCCAAACACTGCAAACCCGGAAGTAAATACAGTGGTACCTCGCAAGACGAATGCCTCGTAAGACGAAAAACTCGCAAGACGAAAGAGTTTTACGTTTTTTTAGTTGCTTCGCAAGACAAATTTCCCTATGGGCTTGCTTCGCAAGACAAAAACGTCTTGCAAGTTTGTTTCCTTTTTCTTAAAACCGTTAATACCCAGGGTGCATTGCTTGAAGAGGTGCAGTTCAGTGCTTCGCAAGACAAAAAAACTTGCAGAACGAATTAATTTCGTCTTGCGAGGTACCACTGTACTGCAAACCCAGAAGTAAGTGTTCCGGTTTGCGAACTTTTCTCAGAAGCCGAACATGCTCCGTTTTGAGCGTTACGCTTCTGTTTTGAGTGTTATGCTTCCAATTTGAGTGCCACACTTCTGTTTTGAGTGTTACGCTGAGGTCTGCCTGTTTTTGCTATCTATTTTGCATTTTTGTTTTTGCAGCTTTTTTGTTTTGTTTTTGTGACTGTGTGGAACCCAGTTCAGCTACTGATTGATTGATTGACTGTGTGACTGCAGGACATTGTTTATTGCTTTCATTTTATGGATCAATGGTCTCGTTAGATAGTAAAATTCATGTTAAATTGCTGTTTTAGGGGTTGTTTGTAAAAGTCTGGAACGGATTAATCCATTTTGCATTAGTTTCTAGCACACCTTGGTTTTGGAACGCTTTGGTTTTGGAATGGACTTCCGGAACAGATTAAGTTTGAGAATCAAGTTACCACTGTATGGTCATAGGGAGAAGCAGGATAAGGAGATGTTGCCTCTCCCACTGTCCAGCCTAGAGCAGGGTGTTTGGTCTGTGAGGTGCTCCTTTGCAAGTGGTTTCTCTGCAGGAAACCACTTGCAAGTGAGCCCTCTGCAGGATCAACATCTTCACGGATGCTGAGTATAGACATCAGTCCTGTAGGGTAGGGCGTCAGACAGAAAGGAGAGTCAGGCAGTGTTGGGATCCTACCTTCTGCCAGGAAGATGTAACTTTCAGTTAGGTACGACTTGGCCTTTTTGTGGGTTTTCCTGGCCAATGCCTGCCACTTATTCCTGCAGGATACCCAAATCCTGACAGCCCTGGATCACTCTGGGACAACCTGCAGCATGGCTGCCTCAGTTTGACTCAACCGTTGCCCAGAATCCTTCAAATAGCACAATTTGGCTCCAGCTTCAAGTGAATCAAATGCACAATCATAATACACACACAGAGAGAGGGGGGTGTTTGTAAATTTCAAGAGAAAATATAATGGTGTTTTACAACTGGATTCCTTTACTTTCTCTTATTTTAACTTGACCAATATTATTTGTAATAAGACAGGAGTGCCTGGCGTGCTCTGGTCCATGGGGTCACAAAGAGTCGGACATGACTAAACAACTAAACAACAACAACAACAATTTGTAATAGCTACATCCAGTGCTGTTTTTCTAGAAAAAGAGGTGCCAGAACTCACCATGAATGCCTCCCTTGTTCTCTTATAATGGCAATGGTGCCTACCCGTGAGGTGCCAGAAGTGAGTTCCAGTGAGTTCCAACTGAAAAAAAGCCCTGTCTCTATCTACATTGTCTTTCACTAAGAATTGATGTTCACAGACTAGCTTTTTCAAACTGCTACAAATTTCAAGTTGCAGTCAGTTGTTGTTGTTGTTGTTGTTGTTGTTGTTGTTGTTGTTGTTGTTGTTGTTGCCCAGTGTAGCAGTGGGATTGATTCCATTTGCTGTTTTTCTTTTGAAGTTTTCCCCCAAGCGGTTTTTAAAATATCTAAATCCCTTTCATGACCATTTCTGTTCTAATTCTCACTGAGAAGCAATGGTGTGCAGTCATGCCACAGAACTTTCTGTCTTGCAAATGAACCAGAGTATCATGAAAGTATGGGTGATACCAGTCGTGCAGATAGAATGCAGTCCACTCTTGGATGGAAAATGCAAATCTGTGGGGCAAATCTTGTAATTTTGCCTTCTAGAAATGAAATGTTTAGTAGGAATCATAATGGCTTCACTTTATACAAGCAAGTTGTCTTTTTCAGCACAAGTGAGCTCATGCATACCATGTCGATACAAATTCGCTTACAATTTTGAATACATTTTTTGTGAATTGAGAACATGAAAGTCGCTGGGGGATTAAACTGAAAGATTAATGGGCTATCTCTTGTTGCACCAATTAGCATCAGAGCAAAAAAGAAAAAGAAACGAAACGAACCCATTAATCACCAGTTCATTGTTAACTCATTGAGAGTGTGAGCATTGTCATGCTAAACAATTACCTGACCACGCATACTGTATGAAGGAATAGTCTGTTTTGCATAAAACATGGTGCATAATTATTGATTCGGACTTGGACAGGGCCCAACTGATTATTGAGACAAGACGTCTCTCACGTAAAGCTTCTCCTACTTGCCCAGCTTTTCTTTGGCAAACCTTTAATCTCCTTCCTTGGAGGGTTTGTAGCCTCCAGTTCTTTAAAACAAATCATTCTATGCCATTGGGATCCTCTCACAGGAAAGCATAACAACATGCATGTTGAGAGGGAATGTCACCACATGAAAGTTATTAGGGCAAATTCACACTTTAATCTTCCTGTAGGGAGGCCGCTCAAATCATTTTTTTTAATGGGGAACGCTTCATGCAGTGTATGGGTGGCATATATCCAAATTAGATTTGCCATGTGAACCAGTGCACTTGTGTTGAACATCCATGGTTGTGTGACATCATGGTGTAATCAGATGCTATTCATCTAAGTCCTATTCTAAGACAGCTGCAATGGCTGCCAGTTCATTTACAGACTTTCAACTAAGGTGATCACACTAATGTTTAAAGGCCTAAACAACTTAGGGCCTGAATATTCGAGAGACCATCTTCTTCTCTCCAAAGCCTTTTGGGTCTGAAGACCAGCAGAGGAATCCCAGTTGGTAGTTCCACCACCCTCAACTGATTGGGAAGTGGGGTGCCATTGTCTGTGGCAGTGGAATCCCTTCCCTGTAGAGGTGTATCTGGTTCCTTACAGCTTTAAGACACACCTCTTTACCCTGGCATTTGACACCTGAGATGTGTGTTTTAAAGAGCCGCCCTATTCCTATGACAGACATTCAATTTGTTTTAACTGTTTTTAATACTGAATTTTAAATTGTCATAAGCTGCCCTGGGACCTTCTGGGGGAAGGCTAGGTAATAAATTCCAGAACAGTATGCCCCTCCAGGTGGATTTGAATTTTCCATGTTGTGTATTTCTACTAGTGCTGTGCCTAAACTTTCTCTGTCCCCCCCCCTGCCCCCATTTAAGCAATTCTCCATCAACTAATTGGTAAAGAAATCGTATGTGAAAATTATCAAAGGGGAGAGAAATTCTCATGGAAGGGCTGCAGAGCTTTTTATTGCATATAGCTTCTAAGGAGGCCATAGGGTGTTTGCAAGTATCCTTTCTTTCATTTTCCAAATCAGATCTCGGGTGGTCTACAGTCTTCAGCCTTTCCAGGTGCCTACACTTATTGAAAACCCCATGAAATTCCTCACAGCTGGACGGGCTTCGGAAAAACGGGGAGGTTGCCTACAGGAGGTTGCTAGACAGCTGTTCTTAATTTTTTTTTAAGAGTGAAGTTTTTTTTTATAAAGTAACCCTAAAGAAATTCTACAGCCCCCTGAGAATGAAGAAGAAAAATGTAAGCCTCTTCTGCAGGGGAAAAGTACTGAGAAACTTTTTGAACAACCCAAATTTTCACAATGAGCACATGGTTAAATTAGCAAGTACACCTGCTTCTGAAACTATTTTATTTTATTCATTTATTTAATTTTTATCCCATTCTTCCTCCCAGAGGATCCCAGGGTAGTAGGTAGGGAGCAACAAAATAGTAAATAATACAGAGAAGAAGAAGAAAATGCATTTGAAAATAATTGAACATACAGCTAAATAATACAGCTTTGTTAGAAGATATAGATCCAAGGCTTGCAAGGAGAGAGAGAGAGGTGTTATTTGCTTGCTTTTGTCTAGCATTGGCAAGTGTGCCAGTTGCACCCATTTCTAGCACAATTAACTCCGGTCATCATATTATATGTGTTAGTTACAATTCAAGTACTACAGTGCACTATTGGGGGGGCTGACCTTGAAAACCACTCTTCCTAGTTCTCTTAGCTGAAGTTTATCAGACTCAGTGACAACACAATTGTACACAATTTGGAAAGAAAGGAAAACTAATTAAGCGCCTCATTTATCTGCTAAACACACAAAGAAGGTGCTCATCCATTCTTAGTAAGTCCCATAAACATTAATTACCAGTAAGTAACCTGAGTAAGAAGGGATCAGTTACAAGATATAATCGAGCCTATACAGTGGTACCTCGGGTTAAGAACTTAATTCATTCTGGAGGTCCGTTCTTAACCTGAAATTGTTCTTAACCTGAGATACCACTCTAGCTAATGGGGCCTCCCGCTGTTGCCGCGCCACCGGAACACGATTTCTGTTCTCATCCTGAAGCAAAGTTCTTAACCCAAGGTACTATTTCTGGGTCAGCAGAGTCTGTAACCTGAAGCGTCTGTAACCTGAGGTACCACTGTATACTGAGCCACTCATTACACTTGAAAATTTCAGTTGGTGCAGAATGCTTCTGCTAAGATCTTGCCTGGGGCAAGGGGCTGATCTAATATGACCCCTTTATTGTATCAGCTGTGCAAGCTCACACTCCATTTCCAAGAGCAGTTTAGGGGCCTGCTTATTACAGTGGTACCTCAGGTTACATATGCTTCAGGTTAAAGACTCCACTAACCCAGAAATAGTGCTTCAGGTTAAGAACTTTGCTTCAGGATGAGAACAGAAATCGGGCTCCAGTGGCACGGCAGCAGCAGGAGGTCCCATTAGCTAAAGTGGTGCTTCAGGTTAAGAACAGTTTCAGGTTAAGTACGGACCTCCGGAACGAATTAAGTACTTAACCTGAGGTACCACTGTATCTATAAAGCTCTATACAGCTTGGCCTGTAGCTGCTTGAAGGACCACCTTCTCTTAAGCAAATTGTCCCCTCCTTTTAAGACTTCAAAGGCAAGCTTGGTGGCAACATGCGAGGGGACATTCTCTCTTGTGGCCCCTCATCTATGGAACTGCCTGCCCTTAGACTCTGGATTACTTCCCTCTTTATTTGTGTCTTGCCAGCAACTGAAAACTTTTTCAACCAGCTTTTGATTCTTTTGCTGCTTAATGTTTCAAGAGCTCCTATTTGGGCTTGTTCTTTGCACGTTGCCCTTTTTGCTGCCGTTCCCTCGTTTTGTTAATTTGTGTTTTAAGGACTGGATCATTTTTACTTGTATACTTACTTTTTACATTTGTAAGCTGGTTTGGGCGGCTCCTTTGTGCAGTGGCAAATTAAGTGGTGTGTGCACATGTATAATGTAAAGACAACAAAAATGGCATTGAAATGGTTTCACGGTTTGAGTGTTGCACATCTCAGGTACTGGTTGGTGTTTTCTGCAGGAAACATTTAGAATGTGACAAACAGATGTGTGTTCTCAGATGGCCAAGCGCAGGCAAATGTGCACGGCTGAGTACTTAAGGATGCCAGCATTGTGCTCAAACTTAGTATTGCACGACACTTATGAACATGATTGCTGTATGAAACAGCCTTCAGTATTTACCAAGTCACATACAGTATCACCCTCCTTACAAAACCCTAATAAGGCTGTGTGAAATTTGACCACATTGTACCAACCCTCACTTTTTGACAAAAGCCTTGAAAGGCATTGGTTTGGCATAAAGTGAGGTTGCTAAAAACTGAATTGGAGTCCCAACAGGGGATCCTGTCTGAATTTTAGAAATATTATGAAATGCGTCAACTTCAGTATGCTTAGAGACAGCTTAAAAGTTGAATAGTCATATTGCCTCTTCTTAATACCGGGAAGCCATAAATAATACATGTCTATGTCTCATGATCATGCTGCCCTGATATGAGCTCCTTTCCAGCAACCTAAGACAGATGTTTCTTATCTGAGGGGGCAAATATCTCCTCCTTCACATCCCTAGTTGTTATTGTGGCTTGAAGATTGCAACAGACATACATCTGTTTTGCCTTTACTCGACTTTCTCTGCGATAAACAACCAAAACTTCAATTGGAGAGGTACAGGAAGTATAGCTTCTCCACTGCATTTCTTCTTTTTAATCTCATCTTTTTCTTTTGAAAACTCAGGGGTTTAAAATACTTTTTTAATACTTACATCCTTTGTGCCCCACAACATAAAATTATAGACTACTATGGCTAGTGCACTGAAAGGAAGACATCTTGTTACCCTTTGATTTTCTTTGGGAAGAAAAAGTCAATCTAGCATCTTGCAAGCACATCTGAAGGGAATATTTTTTTAAAAAATGACCTTTCATTCCAGTTGGATGAATATTGATTTCAATATTATATTTAGCACTATTCTGAAATGTCAAGATCCACATACTAAAATTCTGAATTCAACACTGATAAAAAGAAAAGAAATATTTGATATATGAGGGAATCAAAATATTCCATACTTCAAGATCTGACTCCCCCCCTCAAAAAAAAATAATCTATACAGATGTGGAAGGTTGAAGATGGCCTGTTTAGACATTATTTATCAGGGAAGAAGAAGAAGAAGAGTTTGGATTTGATATCCCACTTTATCACTACCCGAAGGAGTCTCAAAGTGGCTAGCATTCTCCTTTCCCTTCCTCCCTCACAACAAACACTCTGTGAGGTGAGTGGGGCTGAGAGACTTCAGAGAAGTTTGACTGGCCCAAGGGAGAAATCTCAGACTAATAACAGAGCTGCTGGTGTTTGGAACCCTCATTTTCCCTGTCAAATCAGAGTGGAGGAGCTATGTCTGTTTAAAAGAGGGTCTATACCAAAGAGTAAGGATACTACAGAGCCTGCACAATGCTGAAGCTTTCATATCACCCCATTCAGGGATAAATTCTTCAGTCAAGCCAGCAAGCAGTATGGAGAATTCCAAAGGGGTAATGTGTTAACCAATCTTTAAAATGTTAAATTCAGAAACTGCATCCCTAGGGCTGCTATGAGAATCTTGTTGTCTTAGAAGAGGGTTGTGGTAATTTATGGAAAATGTTTATAGAACATGCATTAAAGGGCTCTTTGCCCATGGCCTATCTAACAATCTTCTTGGGTCATCAGATGAACATGTCTGGAGATAGGAGGCAGAAATTGGCAGACTTTGGTGAAAGGCTTGGTAGAGAGGGTTTGTTTGATCCTCAGAGCCTAAGTAGTACATTTAGACTGCAATCCAAACCTTTCATTGGGCATGGGGTTGAAATGTATGACCTACAGGCTTTTTAAGCCTCTTGTTTCTCTTGATTCAGCCCTACCCGTTAGCTTCTTTCTCCTGCACCATCATTCTTGACCATCATGTATCATCTGAGCTCTTCCTTCCACATTCTTACAATAAGCATACATAGGGTTAAATAGTAAACACCTTTTAATGCAGGCAGCCTTGTTGGACTTGTTTATATGTCACTGATAACCAGGATTCAGTTCAATCTGGAGGTAATGATGGGGAAATGGAATTAAAGTGGGAACTGCAATAAAAGGTAATGGCAGAAGCCAAATGAGACAAATTGTTATTATAATGATGCAAATACTGAATTAAATATAAAAGCTTTACTAGTGCATTAGTCATTTGTTTAAAGTAAAATAAATATTGGGAGTTTTCTTTCATGGTCAAGTTTTCTCATAAAGTACATCTTTGCAAAAATCTAGTCTGGCAAATTAATTGATAATAAGTAATACATTAGAGAGAGGGGGGGACTAGAAGAGAATTCTGTTTATACACTGGTGCATTTTTCACTAGCAATAGCTAGAGTTATGTGGAAGTGTTCTACATGTGATTTTCATTCTGAAAAAATGGTCACAAAAATAAACTAGATGTAGAAAATAAGCCCTTAATGGGCTCATGTCTATGTTCCAAATTTGGTATGGAAGACAAGGAGAGCCCTTGTGTTTGATTATGATTGCACTAGACTATCTGTAGTTAAAACAAAGAATTAAAAAAACAAAAACCTGGGGAGTGAACTTTTGATGACTGTATAAAAGCAACATTATTGGTTAGAACTAAAGGCTAGAACAGGGAGGCAGGGAAACCTCAGAAGCATTGAGTCTTACTAGTGGATTTGCCAGAAATGTTCTGTGCAGTACAGCTGCATAACCAAAGCACTGTGTGCTGCTTTCCCAGCAAGGGGAATTTGTGCTGAAGAAGCATCTTTGAAGCCTACCACATGGTGTCATGTTCTCTGTTTAAATGATGAGCAGGCCAGAGGCGTTGAACAAGAAATAGTTTATGTACAACAGGTCTTGTCTTCTTTAGCTACTTTCTCACTCTGCTTCTGGCCCTGCCTCCTGTTTGTGCCCAACCTCCTAAGCTAGATGTGAGAGGTGCCTTTAAACATATACTTACATTTATTCTTGCAGATGGATACTCTTAAATTGCTCTAGGTAGCTGTCTGCATGCTGTGAGCCATTCGTAAGTCGCACCTCACCATGTATAACCTGAATATGACAAATTTATTGTCACAGCAACCTTCCTCTGATACAATGTAGTGTGAAAACTGAATTTTCCATGATTGACATCATCTTTTATATTAGGTGGGTTTTTTTAAAAAAAAGGTCAAGAACCCCTGGACAGTTAAGTCCAGTCAAAGGCGACTATGTGGTTGTGGTGCAAATCTCGTTTCAGGCTGAGGGAGCCAGCGTTTGTCCACAGACAACTTTCTAGGTCATGTGGCCAGCATGACTAAACAGATTCTGGCACAATGGAACACCATGACAGAAACCAGAGCGCAGAGAAATGCCATTTACCTTCCCACCACACTGGTACCTATTTATCTACTTGCACTGGCATGCTTTTGAACTGCTAGGTTGGCAGGAGCTGGGACAGAGCAATGGGAGCTCACTCCGTCGCAGGGATTCGAATCGATGACCTTCTGATCAGCAAGCCCAAGAGGCTCAGTGGTTTAGACCACAGTACCACCTGTGTCTTTTATATTAGGTAGTATTATATTAGATAGTGGCTGTAATATGATTTGTTTTTAATTTTTTAATTTTAAATTGTCATAACCCACCATGGGAACTGCTGGTAATGGGCAGAGAATCAATTTAATCATCATTCTCTGCTCATGAGCATTCAAAGAGTATTTGTGAGTAACCACTATACAAGACTGCAAATACATTCATGATGCATTGTTATGCAACACTGAAAGTTGTGAGTGGTGGATGGTGGTTCATTGGTAGAACTTAAGCCTTACTCAGATACAAGGGCAGTTTAATATCCTCCCTCATTAATCTGCATTATTTGCCTTTAATAAATAAAAGCCCAGAGATGTATTTCAAGACGTGTCCTGTTAATGCAATGACTTTTGGATTTTGCGTTTCTTAGGTCCTACTGAAATAAATGGAACTAATCTTGATGATGACAAAGTTCCCATTGATATCAATAGGGCTAAGTTCTATCAACCTGAGCAATAAGATATGTCTTTGCAAGACGTAGACCATATTGATGAAAATGCATGAAAAACCAGCACCCTTGGGTTAATAGAGCCTAGCCCTATTGATATCAATGGGAACTTTGTCATCATCAAGACTAATTCCATTTATTTCAGTAGGACTTAAGTTCAAACTAATTTGCTGTTGATCTAATTCCCTTATTTTTCCTGCAGTTGGACAAAGAATAGAAAAAGTGCAACATCATGTAATTGTGCTTCATGTTTCATGTAGTGGTCAATGGGGAAACGTCGTGTATGAGCACATGCCACATATCACATTTTGCTTTTTTTAATAGGGAGAGAAGAGGTGGGGCCACAGGACTGCTGTCCCTGACATTTCACTGGTAAGGTTTTGCTCTCCTCTTACAATATTGCTTCCAAAACATTCCGATTGTGCATGAGTAAGCATTCTGTTGGTGCACCTAACTTTTAACTGAACTTAAAGAAACTAAAGTATGTATTTGGGAACCTAAATATAAGGCATTTCCCATGTCTGTCTATGGTAAATGAAGTGAAACAACAGTTTTGTTAAAATCAAGACAATATGTTGTATGAAGAGATCCTAAATAAAAAGTCAAACCTACTCTATGAAAATGTATTCCACACAAGCCTGGATTGTACATTTTGACATTCCTGTTGTGGTGGACGTTTTGCAAGAACATCCAAGACCACATTGCAATATTTATTTACTCTTTTCCTCCTGCCATTTCTTCATGCCTTGTCCCATAAGATTGACAGTGAAGCTGTCCAGCTTTACACAACGTTGTTTATGCTATTCATTTTTGCTGCTAGCTTATATTGATTTTGCTAAATTATTCTTTTGTAATCATGCATTTTTAATTTAGTGCACTTTAAACAGCCTTCAATTTTAAAACACTTCAATGTGTAATTGTATTTAGCTTTCAAATTAGTTCAGTATTTCAACCTGTGTATTTTCTCTAGCTTGTTTATATATAATCACTGCAGAAACCACCCAACCCTAGCTTAGAAGGAAATTGAAATTTTAAGTATTTTTTTTATTTTTTAAAAAGTAAAGTCATTTAACTTTTTAAGTGGAAAGGACACTTTTTCAGAAAATCAGGGTTTTCAAAGCAAGTAAGTGAAAAGGGTGTTTCTTCAAAATACTGTAACTCGCTCAAATGGGTTTACAAACAAAAAAGAGAACATTTTATTTATTATTAATTCTGTGCAATCCAGGAGTGAGAATGAAAGAAATTGTGCAATCTGTTTATGTATAATTTGATGTTTTCCATATTTTGTTAGGGTTATTGATTTTCAAAAAATACAGAAACATTTTCAAAACAGCCTTAAATTGTACAATCTACTCCAGTCCTCCTAGGACTCAATGTGAAGTTGTAAATCTGATTTTTTTCAGTGAGTCTTTTAATGGTGGATTTATGAGTACTCCTAGTTTCAGGACTTCATTAGTTGAAGCAGACAGTTCACTAAAATTTAAAGATAAGTTTTTCAATTACTTTTTGATTTGGTCTCTAAAATCTTTGAAGGCTATGTGTCATTTTGTTGCTCTGTCTTTTTGGGATTACTTTAAAAGATCCTTGGAGGTTTTGTAGCCCTTTTAGGAGAAACTCACAGCTTTCAGGGCCATTGTTGTCTCTCTTCCTCCTCACCCATGACTGATCTTCCACCGTTGTGGAGCCCAAATAGCTTCTAAGCAATTTTTCTTTAAATGTTTGTTGTGAGGTTTGTAAGATTCCAGTTCTTTCCTAGGTATCCTTTAGCTTTTAGAAGCTTATAATAGCTGATAGGGGAGGTGGTGGGTTGGAGATAGCAGATTATTCTGCCATTTTAGGGGAGGATTGTGACATTATTGTCTATTTACTGTTTTTGTTATGCTTCTGCTTGTATGTTTTGAAATATTTAGACCCAATGCTAGTTCTGCTTGTGTAACAGGACTTCCACTTCCTTTCTTCTCCTCATGTGTGTCAGAAATGTACTCTGGAGCAGATTTTGAGACTGCTTCAGGAGACAGGAGAGGTAAGTTCAATTGCACAGATAGAAGAATTATGCAGTGCAGAGAGAATGACACTGTTAGGTACAACCCAATGAGGTTTCTGTCCATTACTCTAGGCAGCTACTTATTGGTTCCAACATTTTGAAAAATAGCTCACCCACTGGAGCACCATTCAGTGAGTCTATCTCTGGTTGCCAATAAACTCATCCTGAAAGGCCAGTTTTGAAGGATAGATGTTCAAAAGTCTCCTCAAAGTGCCACAACATTGTCTGTGGATCAACAGAGCTGCATTAAGTGTGTGCCCAATGGTGTGTGCATTCTCTGTGGATTTCTTTGTCATTGTTCCTTTTTAACATCTCCCATGCCATGCCACAAACTACTGTTGAATTGGTTTTAGTTTTTAAAGGGAAATTGCTGTGCAACAATTGGTCATAAGGAGTTGCTTGCTGAAAAACACAAAATCAAAAGCTCCCTGGGTGTACAGAAGTAATTGTGTACTTCCACAGATGCAGGATAGTGTCCTTCCTGTTGAATATTGCAGAGCATACACAGACTGTCCAGAAGCAGTTGGTTGCAAGCTGGCAAGATGAAGCAGGAACAAGATGCTGCTACTAGCAACCTGGTTACTTAGAGGTTTATTATTTACAGCAGACTCACAAGTTACTATATACAAGATACAGACATGGATCTTAACTCTCTCTCTGAACAAACTCCAACTAACTCTCAAAAAACCACTGACCAACCAACCAACCAACCAACACAGGAAAGTCATGAGTCATCATGCCTATATGAGTGTCCTCGCCCAATAGCAGAGTTGTATCCAAGGTGCCATATCACTGGGCAGAATAACTCCCTCTGCTCAGTCTTCCTGGCCTTCAGCCAATTCTTTTATTGCTTCTATGGGAAGCTACACATAGGCAAAGTCCCAAAACTTCCCCCCTCCTTTTTTTTTTTATAAAAAACATCGCATACAGATTTCAGCATCCTCTATAGCAAATCTTACCAAACTCCTTAGCTGGAAACATAACGAACACATGCAAATTGCAATTAATGAAATGTACTCCTTCTGAGCAAATGAGTTGATAAATTGGTTGCTTGAGGTTGAATTGCTGGTACATGTCATAAATCTAAAGACAGTAATGAAATTAATCATGCTCCAGAGCATGTTAATTCTGTTCCAAACAAGTGAAAAATTCCACTAAATACAGTGTAAGGTTTGCCTGTCTGATTACTCTCTCTCTCTACAACACTATCACTTAGCCCAGGGATTGGTTCCTGTCCCTTTGCATTGGCATGTGTGTCTGAACTCCAGGCATAATTGAAAGCCTGGGCTTTACTTTTAGGACTTTAATGCTTTATGCATTAAATAATGTAAGCTGACCGCTCACAAAAAATTCCATTTCTGAGTTTTCTATGTGCTGTCCATGATGTTGTCAAAAACATCCTCTTGGGGGAGTACAAATCTGTTGATGTTGGTTTCTCTCAGTTTTTCATTTTTACTATCTTCTGTTTAGTCTCCCCATTTCTGTGAATTTTAAAAGTCTGCATGAAAATTCATACACATGTTTGTGTGCATTTTGTATGCCATTGTGCCTAACATACACATTTTTGAAAGCAAGTCTACCACATATAATGCATATTTATATTACTTTCACTAAGATAAGCATTCTTGTGTGTTCTTTTCTCTGGTATATCCTTTTTTAAGTGCACCTTTTTGGTGGTTAGAGAACTGCATAGAAAATTCAGGGAAGCACAAAATTCAAAGGATAGCATTTCACTCCACATATTTTTTTTCCAATAGTGTGAATTAGAGAGGTTCACCTTAAAATGTGAGCCAAATGCATTTACCCTCCATTCCTACATAAGAGTGGGAAGAAACACCTGCCACTGATTTGCTACCTGTGCCTAGGTTGTGAATGGGAGGTGGCCTTTTCATTATAAGTTTCCCTTTTCTTTTAGGGGTGGTAATCGGATCCCCGCCTCAAATGGTTTCAAGAGGAGGGATAGAAATGGAGAAGGTTTACAGTTGTGATGGTGGAGGCTTGTTGACTTTTCTCTTATTTTCCTTTTAAAAGCTGCTGACCGTGTGCCAGTACCAACAGAGCTGCTTTATTGTTGTTGTTGTTTTTTAAAAAATACATTCATAAATGTCCATAATAACTTGTGTTTCCTGAAAGAAATTGAACCAGCTTATCCAAAAGCAACTTGCAGAATTTACTTGTCAGAAACAACACACTTAGCAAGACAGGACCTGCGTCCTATCACAAAATCAAGTTTACATCTTGAAAAGTGGAGTGGGGTGCATTTAGTAGTCAACTTGGTATGTTGTATCTATTCCCAGAAAACTACATGGGGGTGAGGTAGGGAATAAAAGGTAAAGGTAAAGGGACCCCTGACCATTAGGTCCAGTCGTGGCCGACTCTGGGGTTGCCGGTGTACAGCTTCCGGGTCATGTGGCCAGCATGACTAAGCCACTTCTGGCGAGCCAGAGCAGCGCACAGAAATTCCGTTTACCTTCCTGCCAGAGTGATACCTATTTATCTACTTGCACTTTGATGTGCTTTCGAACTGCTAGGTGGGCAGGGGCAGGGACCGAGCAACGGGAGCTCACCCCGTCGCGGGGATTCGAACCGCCGACCTTCTGATCGGCAAGTCCTAGGCTCTGTGGTTTAACCCACAGCGCCACCCGCGTCCCCGAGGTAGGGAATAGCTTTCCTCAAAAGAAGCTGGCATCTACTTTGGAATTGTTATCAAGATTTTAATTATTTTCTGATCACATAGCTTCTAGGAATCCTTCCCAGCTAGATGGGGAATCACAAGCAGGTGCTGTGATTCTCCACCCCCACCAAGCAACTGGAACTGTGCTTTGATGGCCCTGTCAAATAAGCTGTGGCCAGGCAAATCAGTATTTTGGAGAGGCAACAGTGGGTTGGGGGGCTGGCTTTAGTCACCCTCCTGTGCCAAGTTGCTAACTGCTGTGATTGAAGCTGATTTGTCAGGGCTGCGCTGTGCAGCTCTAGCTCCTGTGTATGTGTACGACAGTATTGGATCCGGGCCATGCTCCGAAGAGAGCATTGACAGCAGACAGAGAACTGCAAACAGGGCCAGCAGTGAAGCCCACTCATGGCTTTCCAGGCACACCACTGGAGCTTCAAAAAAATAAATCCCACCAGCTGTAAAAAGAGAAGAATAACAAAAACCAAACAGTGAACAATGCTTCGGAATGCATCAATTTGTAGAAAAGCATTTTGTCTCTGGGGACGGTGCCTTGGGCCAGAATACAACAACGTGCTCATGTAATAGCTGACTTCATCCCTTCATTGTTTTTGTGACCTATCCAAAGGATGTTGTCCAGGCCCTTTGCACCTGTCAGAAAAGTCCTACGGGTGGTCAGGTGGGCCAGCTCTGCACATTGTCAAAACCGTTATGAAAAGGGAGCTCATTTTTCTCATACCACAGCACTGCTTTTGTCCATTTTAGTGCGGCTCTGACTATTCCATAAACTCATTCCCAAATCTGATTTGTTCCTTAGAGAGAAGGATGCTGAGGCATTGCTCATTATGACATGCTCAGATGTTGATTGGCTTAAAAAAAATAATAAAGGTGAAAGGTAAATTTGTTCCCCAGTCATGTTTCTACCCACATCCAAAACTACCAACTGCATTGGAAAACAATGTTTTAATTAAAGCTTGCCTTTATGAGCCTACTGTTTTCATTTCGGCAGCAGCTGGCATTATTTGCAGTCCTGACAGCATGGGAGTAAAATGTTACACAAAGAGGTGGTGGTGGGGAAATCAATTTCTCCACCAGTTCAAAATGTGAAAAAAATAAATACAGTGTTTAAAAATTAAAATATTAAATATTTACTGTTCCTTTTTTTGGCTGTTAAAAAGGACAGAAGCTGGCTTCTGTTTTCTGAGATTGGACATTACTGCCAGTATCACTAATTATGTTCCTTTCATTAAAAAAAAAAGCTGTTGCCAACACTATTCTCAAAGTGAACACCCCCCCACCACACACACACCTACATTTCATGAGTTGGCTTATAAAAGTTCCAAATATCGCCTGAGGAAGAAGATTGCAATTTTCTTCTAGAATAGATGCATCGGCAACATGAATGCAGTGTTTAAATATTTATATTGTCAAGAGAAAGGAAGAAAATAATGGAAAGTTAATACTAAATGTGCTAGAGCACCAAATGGCTATTGAGTGGTTCAGAAAGCCAGTCGGAAAGAAAATGTGTCCATTGTGTGCACTGCTTTGTACTCAATATTATGCATATTATGGAACAGAAACTGAACTGCAACGTTTGTGTGTGTGTGTTGGTAGTTATTTATTTATTTATTTTTGCTTGTTTCATTTCTGTATGATTTTATTGTGAGCATTTAAGCTTACAGAGGAATCAAAGATCCTCACCATACATTTAAAACATTCTTCTATGGGTGGCGCTGTGGGTTAAACCACTGAGCCTAGGGCTTGCCGATCAGAAGGTCGGCAGTTCGAATTCCCGCGATCGGTGAGCTCCCGTTGCTCGGTCCCTGCTCCTGCCAACCTAGCATTTCGAAAGCATGTCAAAGTGCAAGTAGATAAATAGGTACCGCTCTGGCGGGAAGGTAAACGGAGTTTCTGTGCACTGCTCTGGTTCGCGGCTTAGTCATGCTGGCCACATGACCTGGAAGCTGTACGCCGGCTCCCTTGGCCAATAAAGCGAGATGAGCGCCGCAACCCCAGAGTCGGCCATGACTGGACCTAATGGTCAGGGGGCCCTTTACCTTTACTGCTTTAGCAGACATGACTTCCCCCAAAAGAACTCTGGTGGGAACTCTAGTTCATTAAGGGTTCCAAGAGTAGTTAAGAGAGTTATCACAGAGCTATAACTCCCAGCACCAAATGCGTAGCAAATCAAGTCTGATGCCACATATTTGTTTCACCATCCCATGCAAAGTCAACTCTTTAATTATATTGCATGGAGAGGTATCTCTAACCTTGGTTAGAGGTATCTCTAACCTGCATTGGTGCTTCTTTCACCTTTGCATGCAGGTATCTCTAACCTGCATTGGTGCTTCTTTCACCTTTGCATCTACTTGCAGTCTTGAGTGTCATTTCTTCACACATTGACTTTTGACGAAATATGCAGATCTTGTCATCATGGATATCATATGTATAATCCTCTTCAGGAAACTGTCAAAATTCATTGTTATGTTTATGCAAAGCACCTCACATGCCATGAAATACATGAAAGAGAAAATAAAATTGAATTGGGTGGGGGTGGGTGAGAGAAAGAGAAAGAGATGACACACAACTTCCAGTGTACTCCAGAATTAAGCAAACTGAAGTTGCTAGCCTTACATTGAGGGCAACAATTTACCTCACTCATTGGTATGCCAGAAATGGTGTGCATCACTTTCCTTTAATCTAAAGGAAAGTATTTTATCACACTGTGGAAATTCAATGTTAAAATAACCCCCTAAGACACTTTCAACTTCTGGGCATTGAATTTTATGAGTTTGTAAAGTAATTATATATGGCACCACAGAAAACATTTCCATAGCTTTTCTATTTACGAACTTATGTTAATATTCATACATAGTAATACTTCTGAAGGTGAACATTTGGAAAAACTTGATAGTATTGATAGAATGTTCAAATTAGCTAAAAATATGAAAAGTGGTAGCCATTTTCCAAGATGGCAAGGACAGTACAAAGGCATGGGGGGGCAAGCTATATATTTTGAATTTGACAGACTTTTTTCCCATACAGAAACACTTGGTTGCATCTAATGCTTCCCAAAAGCCACCACCCTCCCCAATTTGGGATAAGTGGTGTAGTCTAGTCTTTCACTGAGTCATAGCTGCTGACTTGACATATGGTTCCCTGCCTACGAAAGAACAAAATGGCAAACAGGCATATATAGGTCAATATTTTAGATGCAGGAAATAAACTTGATCAGCTTAGTCGGAGAGCTTCATCCTGGAGAATAGAAAATAAATACCAGCCATTTCTTCTCTTACACACACACACACACACACACACACACACACACACACACACACATATATAATCTCACATCACAGACTTCAGCTTTTTGAGTTATGCAACCTTTTCCTTCATGGGTCATGTAATGTGTAACCACTGCTTTTTGATCCCGAGATCGTAAAATGTATAACAACATCTGCTTACCTGGGACAAGCTTGCAACTGCTTATGCAGACCCACTGACTCCAGTTCCAGATCCCTATCAAGCAGCTGGTTTTCACTGACCTGAAATCAGCTGCAGGTTGTGTCAAACTCAGATCATGACAGCAACTGGTTAACTTTTATATTGCAGTGTAACTGGCTCATATAAGCACTAATCTATATGTGACAGAGCATACCTTGACACATATTTACAAGTTTTTGCTAGTGTATAGTACAGTACCATTAGCTGATAAACACTTCTGTGGACTTTTTATAATTTATGTCATCTGTATCCATGTATCCCCCCCCCCCAAGGCCTATGTATATATATATTTTCAAATTTTGTGTTTTTGGACAACAGCGTTATGCTGAAAACACTGGTATATATCTTTCAGAACAAATCATGAGTGCAGTGTTCCTAAACAATCTCTGCATCTTCTCCTCAACAGACTCCACACCCTCTGTTTAGTCTTACGTTACATATTTTGTGAGATTAAGTGGGAACAAGTATTTCAGTTCTGCAAAAGTAGTGATGCAAAGATATGCAGAATATTATTTTCTGCTGTTAGGCGTATTGTAATTATGATATATTACGATTATGAGATTCTGCCAGTTATTGCTGTTACAGTTACAGATCTGTTTTGAGCATTACGCTGCAAACAGTAACATCTGGAAATATAAAGCTCCTTTTAAACTATACTGCTATGATTAATAACAACCCTATTGTGACCTTCAGTTTAATAAGATCCTGCTGCTATATTGCAGTATGAGAAACCCTCTCCTTTCCTTTGACTTTCTTTTGTCCCATCTGATTTTATTTTAAATAACAGATATCAGCAGGTGTTCCTCACCTTGGTTCAAATGTTAAAAGCTTCTGCTAGTTGATGGCTGTGGTTAGCAGACTCAGCATGGGAGATTGCACATTTAACAAGCAAAAGAGATCTACAATTAGAATTTCGGCTTGAAAAATAGAAGCAAGGAACAATTGGGATATATAGATGGGGGAGATTAGCAAGCATGGTCGCCTATGTATTCATTGCCACAATTAACATATGTGGATTGCTAATGTCAAAGAAATATATTTTATGTGGTGTAGTGCTTAAGTGGTTCACCTGGTGAACCGGGTTCGCGTCTCCGCTCCTCCACATGCAGCTGCTGGGTGACCTTGGGCTAGTCACACTTCTCTGAAGTCTCTCAGCCCCACTCACCTCAGAGTGTTTGTTGTGGGGGAGGAAGGGAAAGGAGAATGTTAGCCGCTTTGAAACTCCTTCGGGTAGTGATAAAGCGGGATATCAAATCCAAACTCTTCTTCATCATCATCCATCTAGTGCCCTTACCTTGTGTCTCCCTGTTGCCTCCCCTGTCACATTTCCAGGCTACCATCAGTTGAAACATATTCTTCTTGCAGGTATAATGCATTCTAGATGGCCACAGTCTTGGTAGATGGATCAGTGCGATGCACAGCTTATATTGAAGCCTGGAGTCAGCCCTTGGAGGATCTGCAGCCTTCAGTTCCTTTTACTACTGAGGACCATCTTCATGCATTATGTTTTAGGAGTACTTGATGTATTGTGAGTACATCAAATTGTAAAGTGTGAATGTGACAAACGATTATTCATGTGGGTAAATTCATCAAGGAGCCAGAACTGGATTACTGGGTAGCAGACTGACTTGGGTTTGCCATGTGCAATGCATGAAATGAATTCAGGCCTCCCACCATATACTGGGACCCCAATACCTCTTAGACATTAACTCCAATACAACACAAGCGGTTCCATTGTAACTGGAACAGACCAAAGCTCCTCAATGTGCTACATGCAACATAGATAATTTAAAAAAAAAATCAATTTTTTTCAGAGTTGTGGAAACAGCTGCTACACTGTCAGTTTAGAGTTTTTAGGCTTCTTCTTACAGTACTATCAGTAAAGGAATTTGATTTATTTATTTATTTAAAGTACAAATTGGTTGTTTTCCTTTACCTGGCACGGCAAGTTTCAACTCAATTTCAACTTTTTAAAAGTTGCTGAATGACAACTCCCTTCGAGAGAATAATGTCGAGCTCTGTTGGTGAAATGCTATTCATAAGGCTGCCTTCTATAAGAGGAAGGGAGTCTAATTTGGCAAATCTGACAGCTTGTTTTTCAGGGTGTGTGTTTTATTTTTTTAAAAAACCTTTTCTTTTGACATATACCTTCTTGAATGGAGAAAGATGTGAAATGATTAATGAATAGGCATGCATCTTATTTTTTTTAACAAGTACCATGTGTCTGTCAGTTAACATTTGTCAGTTTTCTATCATTACCTGCAAACAAATGGTCCTAGTTAAGCAAAACAGAAGGCCTGGGAACTATGAAAAGGTGAATTAATACGTGGGATATTGTCAGATTCATTTGTTACTGTTAAAACAAAATGTCTGGATTATTTAAGATCAGAAAGCTGCTATTATACCACACATCACTCCTTAACCTAACCATTTGCACCTTAAAAAAAAGGGGCCTCCACTACAGCAATAATAATAATAGATGGAACACTCTTGATCAATTACAGACTGATTATATCCTTGAGTTACCCCAGCTGGGTGGACAGGATTGCTTTGGCCAACCCCCTGTGCCGGTGGAGCAAAACACTATGCAGGCAGTGGGAAATGGCATAGCAATACACTTGAACTGATGGGAGGCCACTGCTGCAACCATTACAGAGGATTGGTAGACATCCTTAGGGAGGAACCTTGCATGTTGGAAATGCATTACTATAACATGTTCCCAGTGTGCACCAACAGACAAATCTTTGATTAGATGTAGTGTCTTGATGATGGTTGTTCCATAGCCATCTGCTTGTGGGTAACTAGTAGTTTCAAGTTCAGTTCCCATAGGCTAACATGAGCCTTCCACCTACTGCCAGAATGAGAACATGTTGCCAGAGGTTGGTGACTCCATCTTCCATCAAACCCAGTCAGCTTAGCCTAATCTACCACTGTGAGGGTAAAAGGAGAGATTCCTGTATACACCCTTGTATATATTGGAGGAAAGGTGGTATATAAATGTAACAATGTGCATAGCAAAGTAAGGTAACAATTTAAATAACAAATATAAAGATGACACGTTTACTTATGTTAAGAAACGCGTACAGACTCCACACCCATCGTTCAGCCCGGACACTGAGGTCCAGCGCCGAGGGCCTTCTGGCGGTTCCCTCATTGCGAGAAGCAAAGTTACAGGGAACCAGTCAGAGGGCCTTCTCGGAAGTGGCACCCACCCTGTGGAATGCCTTCCCATCAGATGTCAAAGAAATAAAAAACTATCTGACTTTTAGAAGACATCTGAAGGCACCCTGTTTAGGGAAGTTTTTAATAGTTGATGAATTATTGCATTTTAATCTTTTGTTGGAAGCTGCCCAAAGTGGCTGGGGAAACCCAGCCAGGTGGACGGAAAGGAGTAGTAGTAAAAATAACCATAATAATATAATATATAATGATGATAGGAACGCCGGTGCCACTGTGGGTTAAAGCACAGAGCCTAGGACTTGCCGATCAGAAGGTCGGCGGTTCGAATCCCCGTGACGGGGTGAGCTCCCGTTGCTCGGTCCCTGCTCCTGCCAACCTAACAGTTCGAAAGCATGTCAAAGTGCAAGTAGATAAATAGGTACCGCTCCGGCGGGAAGGTAAACGGCGTTTCCGTGCACTGCTCTGGTTTGCCAGAAGCGGCTTAGTCATGCTGGCCACATGACCCGGAAGCTGTACGCCGGCTCCCTCGGCCAATAAAGTGAGATGATCACCGCAACCCCAGAGTCGGTCACACCTGGACCTAGTGGTCAGGGGTCACTTTACCTTCTTTATGATGATGATGATGTTAATCCTTAAAGTGCCTAGCAATGCCCTTTGAATAGGAGAGCCATGGGGATGATAGCTAGAAGAGAGGGATGGTGCAGGGAGTGGCATATGATGGCATGTTGGTGGTGAAGGAGATATAAACTGCTTTGTCATCCAACTGTACTGAAAGTGCAGGAGACAGAACTCCAAAATTTCCGGATAGGGTGTTGTACTGTCAGTGGGGTGAGCAGAGGCTGGAAGGAATGCTAAATTCCATATGTAGTGCCTGCTTCCTTAGGGACAGTACATTGGCTTGATTCAGCATGCTCCTCTTTTGTTCCCACAGTGGACCACCCAGGGCCATCTTTAGCATATGCACTGCCGGGGTGCAAAGATCCGCCCAGCACCCCCAAATTTAGTTAATTTTGCATGCACAGCATTGTTGAGTCTGACAAGCGCCGCTGTTGTGAAATGGTACACCATTTTGTAAATGAGTGCACAAAGTCGAAAGTCCTTTAGTGAAACAGTAGGTATACATTTTGGTAATACCTAGGTATATATGTAGTTTTTCTAGCTTGATCAAAATTATTTCATAACAGGTAGATAATTAAGAGCTTGGGCGGCTTCAGCGGCCTGGGTGCCCCGCACTCCTTGCACCCCCAGGTAAAGACGGCCCTGGGACCACCATATGCCTGGCTGTTCTCACTGTGGCTTTACCTAGAATTCATCTCTCTCACATGAAAAATCTTCCTCAGCAAATACATATACAGACCACTGATGGGATGGATTTGTGTGAGCCAACACTGAATTTAGAATAAACCAATTGGACTAAGTACAAATTTTAGCTGACTTCCACTTGTTTAAATTGAAGCTCTGTTTATTTCCATTGGGGCAAGACAGTCAGTTTAACTTGTGAAACACTTGCCTAGCATGTGACCTTGGGCCCCAAGTAGCCATTCCGTTTTATTTTTCCTCAGCCTTTGTTCATCATTTTTCACAAAGTTTATTTGCAAATATATAAACCTGCAACTGCTGGCATACAGAATATAATGAATGAAATGTCAAGGAAATGAAAATATACGATCTGTGATCTCCAAAGGGAGTGTACAGAATGTTCCACACATCCCCTTTGGTAAAAACACAATGAAACTGAGGGAACTATACAGTTTATTACTATGTATTACAATATTCTGTCAGTCAGTACCTGCTTGCTATTGCCTCACTGAAACAGCTCATCCTCAGGGAAGAAAAGGATACATTATTTGGTCACACTGCAGTTTTCTTATAAAATTGCTTATAACAAACTTAATGGTGCCTTATTGTTATAAATTTTTTCACTGATGAAGAACTTGCAAGGAAATGCAAGAGGGCTTTTAAAAATTACAATTAGGTAATATTATGTAAAGCAACAACAATTCCCTAATAATTATATAAAACCACCAGAAGTCATGCTAGGTTTTAAGATGGGTATAGTGAGCCAAATCTGTTCCTATACTAAATGATAAATACATCTGTAACTTTGATGTGTCCCCTGAGTGAAAATAAACTTTTCACGCTTCTTTTACCACGCTCTGACCTCTGTGGTTCCTGTGAGAATTGTTTGAAAGCTCAAAGTTGACAGATTTGTGGAGACCAAAACTGGCTTCCGCATTCAATAAATAAGCCCACAAAACATTGTCCACTCCTTCTATTCAGACTCCGCAGAGACATATGTAATTGGGGCTTCTACCCAACTCTTGAATCTTACTCCATATCACCCAGAATGCTTGTCATGAAGCACAGTAGACATTTCTACACCTGCTCTGAAATGGCAGTAACTCAAAATTGGATGCAAGTTGTTCTGTGAATGGTTATAGTTATGGAAACTATTCTGCAGCATAGCAAGCAAAGAATGAAAAGAACAGATATCATCCATTTTTCTGACACGACTGAAAGCACTGCTAAATGAAATTCGTTTGTTGCACATATTCCTGCATCACTCTTTGTATTTTTTATGAGGTTTCCAGAAGCAAATATTACACCAGCCCTCTTATAAAGCTCTGTATGAGGGATGGAAGACTATTTTCAGCCTGAGGACCACATTACTTCATGGGCAATCTGCTAGGGGCCAGATACCAGTGGTTACTAGAAACAGTACAAAAGTGGGTGGAGCAATGGATTTAACTCTTCATAGAATCATAGAATCATAAAGTTGGAAGAGACCACAAGGGCCATCGAGTCCAACCCCCTGCCAAGCAGGAAACACCATCAGAGCACTCCTGACATATGGTTGTCAAGCCTCTGCTTAAAGACCTCCAAAGAAGGAGACTCCACCACACTCCTTGGCAGCAAATTCCACTGTCGAACAGCTCTTACTGTCAGGAAGTTCTTCCTAATGTTTAGGTGGAATCTTCTTTCTTGTAGTTTGGATCCATTGCTCCGTGTCCGCTTCTCTGGAGCAGCAGAAAACAACCTTTCTCCCTCCTCTATGTGACATCCTTTTATATATTTGAACATGGCTATCATATCACCCCTTAATCTCCTCTTCTCCAGGCTAAACATTCCCAGCTCCCTTAGCCGTTCCTCATAAGGCATCGTTTCCAGGCCTTTGACCATTTTGGTTGCCCTCCTCTGGACACGTTCCAGTTTGTCAGTGTCCTTCTTGAACTGTGGTGCCCAGAACTGGACACAGTACTCCAGGTGAGGTCTGACCAGAGCAGAATACAGTGGCACTATTACTTCCCTTGATCTAGATGCTATACTCCTATTGATGCAGCCCAGAATTGCATTGGCTTTTTTAGCTGCCGCGTCATACTGTTGGCTCATGTCAAGTTTGTGGTCAACCAAGACTCCTAGATCCTTTTCACATGTACTGCTCTCAAGCCAGGTGTCATCCATCTTGTATTTGTGCCTCTCATTTTTTTTGCCCAAGTGCAATACTTTACATTTCTCCCTGTTAAAATTCATCTTGTTTGTTTTGGCCCAGTTCTCTAATCTGTCAAGGTCGTTTTGAAGTGTGATCCTGTTCTCTGGGGTGTTAGCCACCCCTCCCAGTTTGGTGTCATCTGCAAATTTGATCAGGATGCCCTTGAGTCCATCATCCAAGTCGTTGATAAAGATGTTGAATAAGACCGGGCCCAAGACAGAACCCTGTGGCACCCAACTAGGATGAAGAGGAACCATTGATGAGCACCCTTTGGGTTTGGTCAGTCAGCCAGTTACAAATCCATTGAGTGGTAGCATAGTCAAGACCGCATTTTACCAGCTTCTTTACAAGAATATCATGGGGCACCTTGTCAAATGCCTTGCTGAGATCAAGGTAGGCTACATCCACTGCGTTCCCTTCATCTACCAGGCTTGTAATTCTGTCAAAAAACGAGATCAGGTTAGTCTGACATGACTTATTTTTCAGAAATCCATGCTGACTATTGGTGATCACAGCATTCCTTTATAGGTGCTCACAGACTGTTTGCTTAATGATCTGCTCTTACCTTTGCACAGTAGGCTACAATCCAGCCATGCAAAAACAAAACAACAAAACAAGAGGTTTCTACATACTTCAGGCAAGCAAGAGGGATTATCACAGTGCAAGTTGAGCTGGATCTTGTTTTTGCCCAAATGAGATTTTTTACACAAATGGATGGAATAAAGCAGTGGTACTTATAATTGTATAGTGCAGATGGGACCCCAGAAGCCCAGATGGGGCTTGGTTGGTGATGGAAGATAGTTCCAAGAAGTTGAAGGTATCAGCCAGGATTTGGGCAAAAGTAGGGAAAAAAGAAGGTGGGACTGAGGTGATTTGAAGGGAGTTCAGTCAAAGGGAAGGAGAAGTAAAGGGTAGGACTGAGATAATCTGGGGGGTGGGGTTGAGGTGAAGCATTGCATGGGGAAAAGATGGGGCTGAGGTGATTTGGAGTGATTGAGAAGAAAAGTAACATGAGAAGATGGGGATGAGCTGATTATGAGGAAACTGAGATGTGGGTTTGAACAGTGAAATGAGCAGTAGGGGAACCCCTAGTCTTTTTATGAGAAGGAGATCACATTACAAACATTTCTCGTATATTGTTGAACATGGAAATATCTAGAATTATGTAGATACTTATTTGTGGTGGTGGTGGTGGTGTTGTTTTAAAAAACCCCCACTGAAATATCATTAGAAAAGGAGGCCATATGATCGTTTTCAAGTAACTCTAGTTCATTCACTCAGATGCTGCGTGTTATGATATTAACAATAGAAAGAAACCTCCTCCTTTTGCTTAGGAATTAACAAAATATTTGTTACATATTTATAGAATTGCTACCAGCTTCTTATTTAAAAAGGAAATAAGCCATCAAGAAATAACATTGAAGAGATATGAGGTAAAATCATTCAAAAGGTATATGTAATCAATTAGACTGAGAGAGAGACAGAGAAATGATCACATTTTAAATAAAGGATAAAGCACAGATTTACAGGCCCTTTGATAATACTTAAAGGGGGGGGGAGCTGTGCATATTTATTTCATGCTTCTTTGGCCTTCACAACAGTCAATAGTCACAGTTATCTGAACTTCCATAATCTGTAGTTCCTGGTTTCAGGTGATAAAGGAGCGGTTTTTGTGCTCCGACAGCTTGAGTTCTACATCTTGCAGTGAAAAACAGCAGAGGCATTTGAAGAGCAACCACCAAACCTCAACCCACTCCTTTCTCTTCCTAATTCTTCATCTAGTATTAGAGATGTTGGCAACGTTTGCTAGGCTCCAACCTACAGCAAACTTTCAAAAGAAGGCTGGGGCCAGGTAGTGTTCTCAGGAAGGCTCAGGAATGCTTGCTTTGAAGCACAGGTGAACCTTGGAATCCATTCTTTGATGACTCAGATGGAAAATAAAACAAATCCTGGCTTAAGCTGTGTTTCTAAAGGCTGTTGCTTTGGGAACTGCTACTGAGGAAGGGGGCCCAAGCCCACCCTGTACAGGGAACTAAAAGTTGTCCTAAAAGTCTCCTGTACCTCTTTGAACCTACGTAAAGGAATGGGGTGCTTTCCCCCACTACTGTCAAATGTTTGGCCAAGCTTCAGCCCCAAAATATAATAATAATAATAATAATAATAATAATAATAATAATAATAATAATAATAGAGTTGCACTCTGGACGGCTTCCAGTAAAATATTAAAATACAATAATTCATCAATTATTAAAAGCTTCCCTAAACAGGGCTGCTTCCAGATATCTTCTAAAAGTCAAATAGTTGTTTATTTCCTTGACATCCGATGGGAGGGCATTCCACAGGGCGGGCGCCACTATCGAGAAGGCCCTCTGCCTGGTTCCCTTCAACCTCACTTCTCACAGTGAAGGAACCGCCAGAAGGCCCTCTGAGCTGGATGTCAGTGTCCGGGCAAAAAGAGTACTTGTATGAGAGAAAAGAAGGAGCCAATTTGCATAACATTTGTTTATGGCCATTTATGTGCATAGGGGTAAATTTAAAAATAATTATTATAATTGAAATAGAAATATAATTCATCTCACCATGAAAGGGAGGACAAGGTGCGATAAGATCAGTTGACTATACTCTGGCCAGAACTACAGTCCAAAGGGTACCCTTGACTCACAGAGCAAAGTTTGGTTGGCTGGGTGAGGTAACCCAGGATAAAACAGTCAGGTGCCAGTGGTTGGTTGATGGAGGTCCCAATTTGAGATCTTGCCCCCGACAATGCCTTAGATTCACTTTGCCTAGGCACTGTTTTAAATACATTCTTCCCAGACTATCATTGGTCATTCTCCAAATAATATACTGGATGGAGGGGTTCCAATGTGCTTAGCTTATTGATTTCACTTAAAATTATTCCATATTCTCATTTACAAATATGTTTCGAAGTGTTTCCAGTCACCTTTAGTCCACTATAGGATTTCTTTATATGATTATTTTTCCTGGCATGCATTCAAAAATGTCTCATTCCTGACTCTATAGCGAGTTAATGTGCTACTTTGTAATGTTTAAACATTTCCTATTTAGCAATGTAAACATTTTGTATTGGGGATAATTGAGACACATTCTCCCCTTTCCCAGCTGTAGAATAAAATGATATGCCAGTAAAAAAAAAAAAAAGGATTTCTCATTGAAATACAGTTACAGTACTGGACAAAGAAGAATTGCCAGGGTCACAGCCTGGAATAGCAATAAATGCAAACCAGCAGCAAGCATTCCGATATCATTTCAGAAATCGTAATTTTTATGACATGAATGAATGAACCTTGACTCATAATGTCAGGGAATTATTAAAATGTTTTAACTCTAACACACATGGAGAAATAGCTCATTAGTCCTCTTAGGAACATTTAATTTGGGCAACGATTTGTGTGCCTGGGTTGTAGAATTTAACAATGGGTTTAATATCCTTGTTCTGATATTGCTTTCCTCTAAAAATCATTTTATCTGGTGCACTTTCTTGTCAACTACTTAAAGATGAATGACCACCCAAGGCAATTTCTGAGCCCTTATCAATATTGAATCTGTATTAGTTGTGCCTCCTACTCCCTAGCGATAGCATATTCATATATTTAATGTATATGGTTATTTAAAACAAAATGGATCATTAAACTTGACACTACTTTGGGAAAAAAGTACTTTGGTGCAAAGGCTTCACTGTGGTAACTTTGCTTTAAAAAAACCCAAACCCACTTTCTAGCATGGTTACGTATGGGGTTGGTTTGAGTGACAGAAGAACAAACAGATAAAATTTATCAGTTATGTTAGATCAAGATTCCCAGCTCTGCTACACAAGGCACTCAGCACTTGAATCTGCTGCTTGAACCACACCATCCATCCATCCACATAATTTATATACCACATGATAGTATTAAAATCAACAGCTGGATAGCTCATTTAGAGAGAGCATGGCGCTGATAACACCAAGGTTGCAGGTTCGATCCCCATAAGGGACAGCTGTCTATTCCTATATTGCAGGGAGTTGGACTAAATGATTCTCAGGGTCCTTTCCAGCTCTGTGGTTTTATGGTTTCGGAACCTGTTGAAAACCTCAAAGACAATATTGTTAGGATGGGGTTGTTATATGTAGAGGCAGCAAAGAAAAGTACCTAAGCGTGGCTTATATGTTACTTGAGAGGTCCATATATAGCCCCAGTGCCGGATTTACATATAAGCTAAACAAGCTATAGCTTAGGGCCCCACTCTCTTGGGGGCCCCAAAAAAAAATTAAAGAAAAAACCCTGGATGTATATTTCCAAAATATAAGATAAAAAACGAAATAAAATAAAACCTACATATAGCAACAGTGTTTTGTGTTGTGTATGGACCTATTAGGTTAATAAATTACCATATAGCATATATTCAACACAAAAAACAGTGACAATTTGTTGTTGACAAAGGACAGCTGGATATATAAAGGCCCCCATTACCTTCAGTAGCTTAGGGCCTCATCAAACCTAAATCCAGCCCTGGGTAGCCCTTATGTACTCGGGCCGACACTGCACTGCCCAAGAGATCCTTTCATTGAAGGATCTAAAAGCCAGAAGCCCACTCCACAGCAACTCATAGCAGGAATTGCAGTTCAGAAGTAGTAGAAGACACCATTTAGGGTCACTTAGCAATTGGCTAGACATTTTCAAGGAAGAACAGTACAGGGTCAAGTCCTATAAAGCATCCTTGCTCTGTAATAGCATGTTGGGCTAGATGACCTTTAAACTTTGTGACTTTACTAGTTCTTGATGTAGCACCATGTAAACACACTCATGAGTAAACCCAATTACAGTTGGATATGCTCCAAAGTACAATTTTCTTCCTAGCTCCTATCAGGCTTGACAAAGGTGTAGTCCTGGAAAAGTGCATTAAAATTCCACATGGCAACATGGGGCTGTCAAAGAAGCAAACATTTAAATGGATTAATTGGCTCAGTACCAATTTACAAGAATGGAAACAGAGGTGATAATCATAAATGTATTCTTGATAAGGTATTTAAAAACCCTGAAGGAGTCAATCTCTTTCAGCAAGACACGCACTTAGTGCTGAATTGTATGTGATAACTTGAATTTCCTCCCCCTCCTCCCTTCCCGCTGCTCTTGCAATTAGCCTACTGTTAAACTTGGAATGGATTTGCTCTACAGATAGAAATTTAATTCAGATTCATGCAAATTTCATGGAACAAAGGTTGATTGCCCAAATTGCTTGGGAAGAAGGAGGAAATAAAACATCTGTTATTTGTTTTAATTAATATGTATTTAACGGGAAACACTTCCTACATTCTGTTGTTGAATCTGTTTTGTTTCTAGCCTTGCAGAAAACATTTGGAACCTGTACAAAAGGGATTGATTCTCTTTGCATATGCTGGTGCGGTTGAATTTTAAAAAGTGAGCATACACTGGTGTAAACCATCAATGAGCAGTGTTTATATCCATTTTCTCCTTCTCCTTCTCCTTCTTCTTCTTCTTCTTCTTCTTCTTCTTCTTCTTCTTCTGTAACATGTTTTAATATGATGCCTCTTGTTATATTCTCCTACCAACAGTAAAAAGCAGCAAATAGTTTTAAATGGAAGAAATGGTAAAGCTGTTAGAAGAACATTTGCATTTCATTCTTCATTCTGGTCACTAGACAGAAGACTGAGAGTGAGATGAATGCAGGGCCAGTCAAAAGGAAGAACATGTTTTGTTTTAGATTGGAGTTTGCAAAAACCTTCTGAAATGCTTGCACAGAGTTCAAAACTTTAATTGTATAAGGGCTAGTGCCTTTTAACCCTGTTCACAACTTAAATATGAAACCCATGCATGGAGCTGCACTCTAGTGGCTAACTTTGAATGCACATTTACATTTCCTCATTTCGGGGAACACTATCCCTGGCATGAAGAGTTGCTTTTTGAAACTCAGGAGAGCAGCTTGAAAAGCAATTTGAAATGCAAGTGAGCAAAGCAGAGAACATAGAGGGCTGGCCGGGGTCCAGGGAGGTCGGAGTATTAGGAAGTTGGAGAGAAGTAATTCCCACTTGATGTGAGCAAGCCATGTCACTGTGACAAGAAATTATCAATTTCAATCAGGGTTCCGATTTGTTTTGAGTATGGACAATCTGCATCTCCTAGAAGTGACAGCGGTGTGGGTGACTCCAATTATTCTCCTGGACCAGTGGTGGCCAAACTTGGCCCTCCAGCTGTTTTTGCACTACAACTCCCATCATCCCTAGCTAACAGGACCAGTGGTCAGGGATGATGGGAATTGTAGTCCCAAAACAGCTGGAGGGCCAAGTTTGGCCACCACTGTCCTGGACCCTCCAACCTTTCCCTAGGGTCTGCAGCACATCTGGAAATACAAAGAAATTTGGTGGAAACCACAAAATACCTATTTCACAGAAGAAAAACTGATGAGGCACCCTGTAAAACAGGCAAAGCACCTAAAAACTGAAGAAGAAGAAGAAGAAGAAGAAGAAGAAGAAGAAGAAGAAGGAGGAGGAGGAGGAGGAGGAGGAGGAGGAGAAGGAGAAGAAGGAGAATGCAAGCCATCCCTCTGCTTAAAAAAACAGGGAACTCTCAACTTTTAAAAGAATTTTTTAAAATGGGAAGGAAGATGATGGTTGTTGGACATCAGAGGGTTGTCCTGAGTCTTAGGTTGTGCAATCCAAAAGACAGTGGCCTGCAAAGCTCACACCAACAGGGCAGAAGTTGTTGTTTTTTAATATAGTGATTACTATGCCAGTTGCAGCCATAGTTTGTTCACCATTCAGTAATGAGGGCACTCCTGAGAATGGGAGGGCTGTGAATCCTGAAGTTCTGCAGTGTTTCCTGCTACCCACCCCCTGAATATCCTCTCTTTTCCTGTACTGACCTCAGAGGAGCCAGCTGTGGACTTTTCTGCAGCCTCACACAACCTCTTTGAGGTTGCTCCTTTTTCTCCCACCTCAGAAAGGGAGATCTGATGGGTCCTGTGGCCCCTGAGATGCCTTCACAATGATCACAGTATTGCAACCCTAAATCTGTTTTAACTTTCAGTTGTTGAAGCTCCACATGAATGTGGTTTTTTATGCTCTTTATGCATTTATTGCTGTTCTCACTATTAATGAATTTAAAATTGGTTTTATTTCTTGCTGTGAGCCATTCGGCGAACTCTATTAGAGGGCAACTCGTTAATACTTTTAATACATTTTTAAAATACATAAAATAAAAAAATAAATATCCCCTACTCTGGATGGAAATCCTTCCAATGCTACTCATTTTTGGAAGTAAATCAAGAGGGTTTACTCTCAAGAAAGCATATTGTTGCATGCCACCCCAATCTCCAAGTCGTGCAAGATTCCGGGGGTTCCAGTTGCTTACCCAGAGTTTTGTTTCCTCAAAATGAGGGACAGTGGAGACTATGGTCCCTTTGATGGAGGGACTCAGAGCATTAACACCCCAACAAGGTCTTGCTTCTCCCATAGCCACAGCCTTGGATTCCAGAAGAAATCAGCTGTGGCTTTATATCTCAGCTGCCCAGCCTGTAGCCTGCTTCTAGTGTTCATGTGTGTGTGTGTGTGTGTGTGTGTGTGTGTGCGCGCGCGCACACACACACACACACACACACACACCCTTTCTGGCTCTGGATTTTAACTACTAGCCAGGTTGAGGGAGGGCGGCCCCACACATTTTTCCTCTGGCCCAGAGCTACTTCCTTTTTTTTGCCTTAATGACCCATACTTAGGGGGCAATTCTGACCCTTGCTTGGCTATTTCAGCAATTGAATCCTTGCTGGATCCAGGCACTGAAAGGAACTCAGACATGCAGTCTACTCCCCCTCCAGCTCGCAACAGTATATTTTATTTATATCCTGTGTTATTCTTAATGTGGTGGGCATTGTTCTCCCCTTCCCCATTTAATCTCCACTACCCTGTGAGGTAGGTTAGTCTGGGAGTCAGTGACTGGCCCAAGGTCATCCAGTGAGCTTCATGGCTGAGTTTGAACCTAGTCTGGCACTCAAGCCACACTATACCACATTGGCTCTCAACATAGGATTGCTGCTGAAAGGGCTGGCCTGCTTCTTTACACTGCATGCACATTAGTTTAATGTTTGGCTCTTCGACTGGTTTTCGATTCCAGGATCATCATCCAGAAAGTATGCATTCCAGATTCAGTGAGTCTTTGAACAGAATGATAGAAGGGATTTCTCATGGCCAGCACAGAAGGTGCAGAGGAATCAGACAGTACCAATTGTTTTTCTTTGTAAATCTTGCATCCCCTTTTCAACATGAGGGAAGTGCGGGGAAGGGGGAAGACAGCAAAGGATTGTGAGGTTCATCCTGGGGAAAGTCTAATTATAATTGGACTCGAGGAACATGTTACTGATATCAACCATGGCTTGGAGCTGTTTCCTTTCAGCCTCTAGCTGAAGCGTAGCACAAAGCAGCTTGGTCAACACGGACAAACCTCTTGGCACCAGAGCTGGAAATATCAAAGAGAAAACAATTGTAGGAGAAGCAGCTGCAGCAGCGCGTACTGTTTCTCACATCCCTTATGACTTCACGAGGCTGTTTACAAAAGCAGCATGGCACCTACTTCTACACATGACCCAGAGGAGGAAATGTGCTCTGATCAGGCAACAGGTTCCCTGAAAGCTTCCTCTGCCCTAAGATAAAAGGCAGAAGAGGCAGGCAGCTGCAAGCACTCAGTCAATGCCACAGAAAAAGGGAGGGGAACACACAAGCACACACACACAATGCAATGCTGTCATTTTCCTATATTCAAGCACTGTCAATTAATGAGTTCTTACCCACGAGTATTTCCTGAAACATACTTTGCTGATCAATTCAGTTAGCAATTTGCTGCTTGCATTTGCCTCACACATCAATGAGTAGGATTGCCCCAACCGTGGTAGCACAGAGTGCTCTTACACAAACGTCTCCAAACACATCTGAAAACATGAATACATTGTACTATTTTTAAAAATCACACAAAACACCTAATATTGAGAGTACATCATCATTATTAGTATTTTATTTATACACTTCCCTTTTTCCCTGAGGCAGTTTAAAGATAAAAATAAGGACAGCTAAAAACCAGGGCAAATTCCTGTGAGGAAATATGGTCTTTCAGATAGCACTTTCAGTTCTCAAGTAAATTATACCGTCTTCATTCTCTTTGCAGATCCTTAGGTACTTGGTTTCCTTCTGCCGTTGTTCACCAGGTGGGGCAGAGCTACAATCTTGGCTTCCTGGCACCAATGATGCTGCTGGTTAACTGGAGGGCAAGCTGGCACAGACCCAACTTCCCTACCACCTCATCCTTCCTGTTGATGCCAGAAAGCTAACCTTGTGGCTCTGCTCCACTACGTGAGCTGCTCTTGGCAGCCATCGGCTTGCCTTCTCATAAAAGTATCCCAAGTGTCTTCTATATCTGAAGATTTGTAAATAAACTGAATATGACCTAAAAATAAACTGTAAGTAACCAGTGATCTCTGCCCAAAGACCAACTCAGTAGCACTTCCTCCTGAAGCATCTCTTCATTAGGATAAGCAGGGATCCTCATATATTTCTGAAAGCATATTCAAAATGCAAGAAACTGCAAGATAACTCTGTTTTGACTCTTGTTTTACTTCTACTTGCAGTCCACAGTTTATTGTCACATGTGTACTTATTTTTAAAAAATAAAGGTGGGGAGAAGGACTATTGCATTCAGCAGAGTCAAACTCATTGATACAGAGTACACTTGTGGTTTAAAATCTGCCAGTTCCTTAGAAAATGTAGCAATCTTTGAGGACTGTTGGGGCAAAAAAGCAAGGAACCCAACAGAAGTTGGTGCCAGAACAGACCCAGCTAATTCTGGTATTGTCCTCATCCTCCTCCCTGCTGAGTTATATAAAGAAAATGTTCAGTTTGTGGCCTGTTGATCATGCATTACTGTCACCATTCTCAGGATTCACCTTCTGAAATTCCACCAAATAAATTGTTGGCCATCGTGTTCCAAAGTTGATTCTTGCTGACTGTCAGCAAACATATGATTGGCTGACCACAATAGCCCTGGGAAAATCATATATATGAGATATATATGATTTTCCCAGGGCTATTGTGCTCCAACATGGCCATGTGAACAGACCCCGAGCTGTGTGGCAGAAAAAAATTCTTAGCTCAGCTAAGCCTCAGCACAGTGTTGGACCATGTCACTGCATGGCATTTCACTCCTCAGTCACTCTTGGAATAATAAACAAGCTTCTCTGTTCCCTGTCACTTCAGTCACTGTGTAGTACAAATGTCCTTTTGCATATATAACAAATGCAGTCAGAGTTGATTTTTTCCCCTCAGATCTAATGCCTAATTCTACCCATATATCATATACGGTGACAGCTCTTTTGACAACTAGAGTATCACTGTGTATTTCTGAGCTTGAAAAAGCATGGGAAACTATGCTAGGAAATAAATAAACAATAAGCCTTAAATTCAGATTAAATATTTTAAAAATCTCACTTCAGCTTCACCAGGGCATTGTCAGGAAAAGATACTAACATGATAGTAGGTAGTAACTGCAGCTGCCCTTTAGTTTACAGGCACCAATAAAATCATAAATACTTGCACAGTGTCATCCACTGCTTAAATAATTGATTGCTTAATGGCACTTTTCAGGGATTTTAATTCCCACTGGGCCTGACATAAGAATGAGGTGACCCTGTAATTGCATTTTAGTGTAGACTCTTTTTCTCACATGATTGGACAGGCAACTTAAAGGGTCAAAATTCGGAAAGATTGATTGGCTCATTTGAGTTAGGTAAGGCTAGAAACATTGATCCAAACTAAGTATGTAACAGGAAAATCCATTCCCAACTGGCATTTTGGTGTCAAAAAAATGCCACTCATTATTGTAACTGAATATATTTCAAGAATCAGATAGCAATGTATCTTTCCCAAGGCTTCTTTCCTCATTTAAATCATCCTTTGTATACATTTAATCTAGGGATGGGCAACTTGTTTGACACTGAAAACAACATCTATTCTTTGATCCATCTTTTTCCCCCCAGTTCTACCTGTCAGCCTTGGGTAGCATGTTACCAAGCTTATTCCCGGCCATTGGATAGTGTGCTGATTGTACAGGTGCATGTGCGGCTCAAACTGGAAGCAGGGTCAAGTATGGGCTGAGGCTGAGCAGGGACTGGAATGAGGGTGCAGGCAGAAAGACAGGCAAGCAGGTCCACAAATGGCAGGTAAGCTGGCAGACTGAGATGGGTGGAAAACAGGCAAGGAAAGGTACAAGAAAATAGGATAGGAAACATGAAGGCAAAACTTTATTTGGCTGCTCACTAGGCCAAAGGCTCAACCATGATCTTGAAACATTTATAGCCAGGCCAGGTGGGTAGGACCTACTATTAAGTAGGTGGCACCCTCAGGCAGGAAATGCCAAGGAGTTGGGTGGTGGAAACCACCCTTCTGAACTTTCACCCTAACCTAGTGCTCCCTAAACTAGTCTGTTGCCCTCAGATGTGGTGGAAGATGCTGTCCTATGGTTAAAATAAAGCTCAACTGTCAATGTGGTTGAATGTTGTACTTGTGATATGTCTGCCATATTGTATTTGGCCTCAGACAGTCAAATATCTAGGGCCAGGTCAGAGGCACATTGATGAGGAAACAATGGGCTACTTGCGTTTATATTCCACTTTTAATATTGAGATGTTTTACTGTTTTGGTTTTAAATGTGCTTTGTTGTGGTTTTAAACTTTTTGCCACACAGGAGGCAGCACTCCATTTTCCTTCACTGTGCTGTTATTCTATATCTTCTAACACAGCAGCATCATGCCTATGTAATTCAAAAAAGTAAATGTTGTTATATATATATATATATATATATATATATATATATATATATATATATATAATTTTGTAAAATTTATACAACACTTGATTAGTGGTCTTGTTGTTGTTGTTGTTGTTGTTTTTTAAAAAAACCACCCCTCAAAGCAGTATACAAAAAGATAAAACAATAAAATAATAAAATCAAGGGGGGAAAGACAGCAATACTTTAAAACATACAAAAAGATAAAACACTAAAACATTCACTTCAACTTTATGAGCCTTGGGTCGGCTTGCCAAAACAAGAATGTTTTTAGAACGGCTGGCAAAAAGCTTAAATGATCCAACCAAGTGAATGGAAGCCAATGGGTACATCCCAAGTATGGAATGCTCTAGGAAAGGTCTACTTGTTTGGTCCCAAAGCTAAGTGGCTATTGAATTGTTGTTGTAACTCAAGACAATTGATACCTGAAGCTATTTTGTTACATTCCACTGTAAATCATTTATGTAGCATAATGGCATCAGCATCTATCAAAAATAGGAAGTCTTTGAACCTGACAGAAACAACTGTACAATCATTAATTGACTGATGTAACCTCCATTTTATATGAAATGGTTTTGAAAAATTCATTGTATAGCCAGAATACAGCTCAAACATGCAGACGATACTGGCAAGCTTTTCCTTGCCCATTTATGAGTGATTTGATCTGCCCCACTGTGTCTGAAAATGAAAGGCAATACAATAGGGATGAATACTGAAATCAAAGTATAAAACTAAGGCTTTTTAAAAACAACAGCTTTACTGCATATACTTTACTGCATGCTGTAAAAGCCTTCTGAAAGTCCTAATTGCTAAGATAGCTACCAAAGGTTCTTTTCTTTTCTTTTGCCTTGCAAATATGTGATGCTTTGAACTTAGCACTTGGATATAACATTCAAACTAAAGTCTACACATCTTTCAGTTTGATGTTCAGTATTATACTTAGCATATACCGGTAAATAAAATAAGCGTTGATCAGTATAGGATTTTCTATCCACAGTGCCAAAAGCAACTTGCACCGAGTGGCTTGGTCCTGAATAGCAAGCATTTGTGCCTTAGAAGTTGCACTACATTTAACTGCGGCAGCTATTATGGTGCTCAGATGGATACTTCAATAGTGTACAGTTGTCTCTAATTTATGAGCATGCTGGGGAAAAAAGCAGAATACACAAAAAGGGTTGCAAGAAACCCTTCATTAAGGATATTTGTATTATTATTATCGTGGTTCTCTTATGCAGTTCCCAGATAAATTTTCTTACAAATTCAGTTGCTCACCAGAACAGTAGTAATATCTGCCTATATTACAAGCCCTATTTGGAGATAGATTCAGTGCAATTGCAAATAAAATCCCAATCTATCAATAAGAAGGAACACAACAGAGTTGTTTAGCTTGACAGATTTTTAAATCCATAGGAATAATAATACAGTGAAACAGAATAACCCATTTTATTAATAGGAAAATATAAACACAGGGCACTTAGATATAAATGGAAGGAAATGTATTTTGAAATCAGTTTTTTTTTGGGGGGGAAGCATTGCTAAAATGATCAAAATGAGGGTCCAAGGACCTGAATTTCTGGAGCAGCTCCATCCACATGCATTTATTAATCCATCAGAAGTGGGGTATACTTGACAATTTATGGGGTAAACAGATAGGAACAAGGAAATTCCTTTAGAATATTACATGGACAAGGTTGATGAGCAACAGCTAGCAAGGCAGGGAAGAAGGTGGCTGAAGAATTAAATTGTTGTTTCCATGGCTATATATATATATATGTCTTAATCTGGTTCCAAAATGGGGTTTGAGACACTTTTTTAATGGGATACCAGTATTGTCAAGAAGACCCAAATTCATTTATTTAATAAAATATTTTCATACCACCTTTCAGTGCTAAAAAGCTCTCCCGAAAGCAGTTTACAAAAATGCAGCCTTAGCCATCAAGGTTAATATGTCACATTCATTTCAAGATTTTTTAAATTAATCAACTTCTGTCAGAGATGGGAAATGCAAAATGTCATGCTCAAACACTATGATCTTCGAACTCAAGTTCTATTCCCTTTAATAGCATAGAAGCTGGTTCCATTAAGTATACACATATATTGCTCTAACACTTTATGTTTCTTACTCCCAAGGACCAGCACAGGAACAATTCTTTACTTTCCCCCTCACCAATATGACACAGTTCATTGTAAAGCTTCAATTGTTTCACAGTTCTTCATTGGAGCAAACCTGGATCAGCACCAAGATTTTAAAGACATCTGCAGAAGATAGCAATGACAGTTTGGCTCCTTGCTGTGTGTTTTTCAGAAGTCAGGAGTTCTAAATTGAAATGAAGAACTTGGCAAGGCTGAGAAACGCAAGCTGCTGCTGGCACAGGTACAGCACATTCAGAAACAATTAAGGTATCTCCCAGTGAACAACCAAATATCTCTTGAGAAAGCAGGCAGGCAAGGGGAAGAACAAACCACAGGAACCACCTGATCACTTCTGCGGAGTTTTGCCTTCAGCCCAATGAAGATGTTTTAGGGAGTTGTAAATTTGGGAAGGAGCTGTTTTAAGAAATATGCTGTTTCTTCAAGTGTGAGGCAAAACATCCATTGAAAGAAGGGAGGAGATTAAAAGGAGACATTATACTGCATAATCTCTGGCATTTAAAAATGTTTCACTTACATTCTCTCGGCCACTTCTTAAAGCCATGAATGTCCATTGCCTAATTCCAGCTATCCCTTCAGCTGACCAGCAGCCACATCACTGCTCTCCATGACCACAGCCTGGCCATTTATCCTCTCAAGCCATGTTCACACATGCAGACACACCCAGTGGCTAAATAATTTCAATTTGGTGGAATTCATTCCTCTTATTGACCTATAGCCAGTGTGGATTACAATTTTATTGGCTTTCGATGCCTTTGCTTCTGTATCTGAAGACAGAAAACTCACTGACATAACCACCTCTTGTTTGAAACAATGTAAATAATAGTTTAACTATCACCCAGGTGGCCCAGTGGTCTCCATCGGATGAACTGTATCTTTACAGCTCCTCACAGAAACACAGTAAAGTTTACAGAGCTATTTACCTATATATTTTACTCAGCATAAAAAACCTCTATACATTTCGAAGCAAAAACGTTACTTCAGAAAAAATGATGTTTTCTCAACAGAGTAAGTTTTCAAGATCTGAAATGGTGAACTGTCACCTGAGTTTATAGCACAGTATTTGTAAATTATGTCACTATAATGAAATGTCGTTTAATCTTCTCCAAGACCTTTCAAAATTTTCTAAAACTCTGAGCACAGAGTGTCAGAACAGATATCACTGGTCCTGGGATGCTCTTCTAGTTCCAGAATGAGCAGGAAATAGATCTCTGGGTTATACACAGTAGATTGGTGTATTGTCTCACAATTGTTTTAAATGACAGCAATAACCAATAACCTTATTTATTTATTTTTCTAAATAAGGGTGCTTAAGCAAAGAAAGAAGGGAGGAAAGCAGGAGGTGGTAGTTGTTTTGATGAAAAGATCACAAGCTCAGTTCTGATATTGAAAAGTAATCCCCCAACTAAACATGTGCTCAAATATACCTTGTCCTTTAAATATAAATATGTCTGCTCTGACCTCCTCAAACCACAGCTTGACACCTGGCTCTATCTTGAACTTCTTGAATAAAACAAAAAAAAGGTAGATTTGTTTTTTTAAAAGTTTGTGTCTCCTCCCCCTGTTCTTGCTTTGTTATCACACACTTCCACTGCCTCAGTGATCAATTTGAAAAACTAAAATAATCCCAAGAGGTAAAAGTAATACAGAATATAAATTACTTTGTATACTAAAAAGTGCCGGGGAAATTATAGCTTGTTATACTTTTCTGTAAAGGAACACATTCTTCCTTTGCCTTTTAAAAATAAAATAAAATGAAAGAAAGAAAGATATAGTGATGCCTGCAACTTCATCATGTAGTTTGACAAGTTTGCTTGGGTCAGTTCCTGCAACCGTTGTGATGAAAGGAAGCCCAGTTCAAATGAGATAGCCCTTTTATGACAGCTGTGATAGATGGGTTGTACTGGTAAGCAAGGGTGGACTAGATGTTGTACCACTGTCCACTGGGAGCCATTATGTTCTCCAAGCATATTGATTTCCTCACTCCTTCAGCTCTTCAGGAAATTAGTTGGGCGATTTCCAAAAGTTCTATCAAGCATTTAAAACTGCTGCCTGAGACAATTTCTTCGACACATTGGTTCAGCACATGAACATTGACTCATGCTCAAGCAGCATTAAAAATTTCATTTCTTTCAGGGAATTGCCCAGGTTGCAGGTGTTTTAATAATGCATATGAAATAATACATAAAGACAATAAATTGTGTCTAATTCAAAATAGTGCATGGTCTTAACATTTTAAAAAAATGTTAGGAAAGTAAAGTAGTTAACCAATGTGCAACCACAAAATCTTAATTTACAATGAGAATAGTAGGCTTATGTTATTGTTAAAAGAGAAGAGTCCCTTTGGCATTTCTTGTATGGCTTTTATAAATAATAGACTCTTTTGTAAATAATTTACCTCTACAGATACACATTAGTGACACATAGTTCAAATTAATGAGATTCATTGCATTTAGTTTTAACTTAAAGGGCATTTGTTACTGCATTAGTTTTCCTGGTTCTAATGCTAGAGTTTTGTCACATTTCTAATGTACCTTTTATACTGCATTGCCTGTTACATTATCAAAACTATGGCTTTTGGACTGATATGCTACCATGTTGTGCTGAATTTCATTCACACCAGTGGGCCTGGAGTGACAAAACCGTGAAGGTAATTGGACTTCTTCCTCTTCCTCTTCCTCTTCCTCTTCCTCTTCCTCTTCTTCTTCTTCATCATCATCATCATCACCACCACCATCATCTTAATTCAATTTATACGCCACCCTATACCTGGAGGTCTCAGGGTGTTTCACAACAAGACCACAACATGATGCCACACATTATGTCTCTGTGCATTCCTGTTCTTCCACTGGTCTCCAACAAAAGTAGTAGCAAATAACTGTATGTTGGAATACCACCCCAAATTTCATTGGTGAGCAGTGGTGGCAGGATCCATGAAAAGTATAGATCAAAACTCCTGTGATTTTTCAGGTTAATGGGATTGCGACCATTGTTTTTCTCTGAAAGCAATAAATATGAAAATGAGAGCTGAACTTTCTTTAGTTTCTGCTAGATTTCCAGAAGTGGTTTTTATGCCATGTGAAATTTCACATAAAACATGCACTGCGCCTAGGGCTTGCTGATCGGAAGGTTGGCGGTTTGAATCCCCACAACAGGGTGAGCTCCCGTTGTTCGGTCCCAGCTCCTGCCAACCTAGCAGTTCGAAAGCATGTCAAAGTGCACGTAGATAAATGGGTACCGCTCTGGCGGGAAGGTAAACGGCGTTTCCGTGCGCTGCTCTGGTTTCGCCAGAAGCGGCTTAGTCATGCTGGCCATATGACTCGGCAAAACTGTCTGCGGACAAACGTTGGCTTCCTCAGCCAGTAAAGTGAGATGAGTGCCGCAACCCCAGAGTCGTCTGCGACTGGACTTAACTGTCAGGGGTCGTTTACCATTAGTGTCTGGATACAGCCTTAGTGTGAGGGGAAAGGATCATTTATGAAGTGTTAGCTCCTTGTGGTAGGCATACAACCAAATGGGGTACCTACTGCACCCCATGAGCCATAGATTGTGACCCCTTTCCTATATGAGTATAAATCAACACATGAATGAATAAAAATCAGGGATTTTCACTCAAAACTCTAAAACTGGCCAACATGCATGGTGACCTGGTGAAAGACAACATGTGAAGAAATAGAGGATGAAAAAGAAGTGATTAGTAGAATGCCAGCCATGGCAGAAATCCCCCCCTTTTTTTTTTACTTGCAGTGATATTAAACTATTGGAAGTCAGAAATCCTTGCTGATCTGCTGCAAACCCCCAGCAGATCTTGATTTACCATTGACCCATCTCCAGTCAATGGTATCTGCTCACGTGAAGAAGAAATGTATCTCATTCCCACGATTGTGTGTGTGTGTGTGTGTGTGTGTATGTTTATGTTTATTTTTTTAGATTGGATTAGATATGGATATAGATTTGGTTACTATAAATATATAGATGAGAGATTATTGCTTGTTTGTGATTATAAGATGCCTTTCATCTTCTTTCCTGGACTTTATCCAATTCAACATATTTTAAAAAAATGATCCTTGCTTGAGTTTGGCGAATATCTCTGGCAAGAGAAAAAGTCTGAGGAGGGGAGAAAAGGAGTTCCTGGAACAGCAATGTCAATAGCTCTTTTCTGCTCCATTAGATAGTGAGGGCCAAGAACATCAGGTTGCCATTGCAACATCATGAACTTGGGCATTGTGCCACAGAGGGGAAGACTATGAGCATAATAATATCTGGCACATTTTAGATGGCCTAGCAGATTTTGGACCATTGGACAGTTAATGGTCTTGGGGAAGGGGGATAAAAAAAGAAAAAAAGATCTGAACAAATGGAAGGAAGAGTGCAATTTAACTGGATATTAAAGTTCTGAAATTTCTCTCCTTTGGCCAATATAATTCCTTAAATTTCATCATGAAAGAGGCAAAGGAATATTAAAAAATAGCATGAAACCCCTATTTTTTGGGGGGGGATGAGCTAAATAAGCAGGAAGCACAGGTGCTCTAAAAAAGCGTTTTGCGATTACATGCATATGAAACCAAACAGCAAGCAATCACTTAAGCAGTCTTTATTTTCAATTTTTCTTTATTGCTGTACTTAGAAATTGACTGCAACTGCCAAAATTGGCCAGAACCCTTTCCCCAAACTCTTTAAAGGTCTCTCCTCACAGATGTTTCTAGAAGGAAGAAACTTTAGTAGAGTCATCGGGATCTGATTTTCCTCCTTGTACCACTTGCCATTGTGCCAGAAATATTGAACATGCGTTCTAAAGTTTCCAAAGCAACACTTAGTGTTTGGTGTGAGTCCATGCTCAGGGGCCAATGGAGCCTAGTATTTGTAATGTCTTGGCCATCAAAAGATGTCTCAAAGGAAAGATAATAGAGACTGGTGGCTCTCTTTCATTTTCCTGAACTATGGATACAATATGGAGGATCTGTTCATTAAATCAGAGTTTTTCATTAGGTACATTCAGTGTACAGGGGACACTATCAATATTTCAATAGGCTTTTCTTGTAGTGATGTTACAATGCTCAATCAAAGGAAGTACAACATAACTGTTCATGTTTCAGTATGCAGCCCCAATCCTTTTCAACTGGCTTTTTTTATATATATATAAAGGAGGATCCTAATGTCCTCAATGCCATGTTGTGTTTTATTTTTGCACTAGCTTAAAATAGCATAATTTGGTCACTCTTTTGATTGGGTATACTTGTTTTCCACCTGGAACACTCCCACAGAAAGCTGGGGTATAAATGATGAATATAAATATAAAGAGGGTATTTTGGGGTTGTTGTTTTTAGAAACTTGTAATAAAGCTTTCAGAATTTGGTTTATTTGTATTTCTATTATTTTCCTTTTTCTTTTTGAGAAGTGGAAGGTTTCCTGACATCTCCTATCCTGAACCACCTCACATCCCCAAATGCAGAAACGGCTGAACTGGATATGGATAGAATAAATAGTGGGGGAGGCAGGCAGGCTGTGGAACTGAATTTTTAAAAATGGGTGTAGGAAGCTAGGAGTGTCTGGTGCTCCCAGTCCGACTTGAAGTACACATGGTGAGGGCCGGAAATGTCATTGCATGACTGTGATTGGCCGGCCTCTTGGAAAACTCTCCATGTGTGTACATTACTTTTGGTCTTGTTCTCATACATTTAGGGTGAATTATTTCACAGGGAGCTCCTTTTGAACTGCAAAATTGCTAACCATACAGTTCTATCATTCTATTTATGCTTCAAAGTTCACTGGGGGAGGGAATTTTAGTGAGGTTTTGAAAATGACAAGGTACAACTCAGTTCACAATACTGGATTATAAGAAGCCCACTATGGAGAGAGATAAACCTGTCTCCTTGCACAAGGTACTGGAAAGGCCAGTCTCCATTGACATGATACACCATGCCTCAGCACTGAACGTTATAGCATCCCTGGGTTTATTTGTGTGTACTGGTCCTCTTCTTCCCTAGAATCAAGTTCTACTATTGCTGCCTCCATGTATCCCACAAACCATCTCAATACACTTTTCTTTCAGAAATGGGACATTCATATGCAGAGTAAATTCCAATAGTATCATAACTGCACTTTTTGGTTGAGACAATAATTAACCAAAGGATTATGAGCAGGATTTAGCAAGTTGCATGCTCTTGATAAATGTGCAAAGCTAGAGCCAATAATTAAATCTTTGGGTTGTGTGCAGTACAAAATGTTATGCTATCACCAGTGAACTGAGACTTGTTTGAATGTTAAACCAGTTAAAAAGAGATATTGATATTCATTGTGTCTTAGTATCGCTGGAAGTATTATTTCAGTGATGACATTTTATTGGTAGTGCTTTTCATGCATACAGACAAATCGAGCAAGGATGTGTTGTGCATGCATGCATATGAATGCTGAAATGTAGTTTTAAGCACAGATTGGCTTGCAGAATAGCCCTATTCAGGCGTTCTTTTTGCATATAAGTAAACTTTTGAGGGGAAGCAAGAATGGACTGTCAGGTCCCGTCCCTTCTAGCATGTCACTTCCCTTGAGTTTATAGCTGAGTGAAGATGAATGCTTTAAAATTTCTTCTGAAAGTCAATAATGAGGTAAGCAGACACATCCCACCAGAGCGGGCATTACACAAATGGGGAACCACTACTGAAAAGGCCCTGTCATGGGTCAACACCAAACAGGCAGGCCTCAGTGGCATCACCTCCAACAAGGCCTCACCTGTCTATCGTAGGTTAATATTGGGGGAGATTGGGTCCTGTGCCATGTAGGAATTTATATGCTGGTATTGAAACCTTGAATTGGGCCTGGTAAATCACTGGCAGCCAGTGCACCACTTTCAAGTTCAGTAACACATGGTCCCATCGGGTTTCATGCTTCCCCACTGAAATCAAGAAAACTTAGAAGTGCTTCATTATTGCTCGATTGAACAGGTGTTCACTATTCTGCTTTCAAGTAGGCTAATACCACATGGGATTCAACACATCTGCTTGTGAACCTTAAAAGGAAGAAAATAATAAAGTCTCATTTTGTTAGCCTTAGATTTATTTGGGAAAACCTCTGTGCCTTTTCATTTGGAGTTTAATGTGCTTGTTGTGGGGTTTTCCCCCCAGAACCTGTTAGCATCCTGTCCTTTCCTCCACCACTTTCCTTAACAGATTTTTCTGAAATCATATCATCCTAGCACTGATGTTTTGAGGTATGTTCAATGTGTCATAGGGTATAGATTTCACTTCATGGTAGTCTTGATTCCCTCCCCCCAAACACTTTCTTATTAAAGCTCTGTTTCTGTAGTATATTGTTCAAAGGGTAGGAAATGTTAGGCCAAATTCACAAGGTAAAGAAAAGAATGTCCAATATGTTGTATATTTTACTGAAAAGGGAACTTCTGGGTCTGGCTTTTGGTTATCAGCTTTGTCTAAGGATGTAGTGTAAGTGATCTCATTTTTTAAAGAACAACAACAACCCATGTGCCATAGAATATTGAGGTGCTAATGTTTTCTTCTGCATTTAAATAAAACTTAATATGGTCTTTTTAGTAATATTAAATTCAGTGCTGGTGCCCTTATGAGGAACAGTTGAGGGAACTGGGTATATTTAGCCTAGAAAAGAGGAGACTGAGAGGTGGTATGATAGCCATCTTCAAATATCTAAACAAGGATAGAGGGTGGAGCAAACCTGGTTTCTCCTGCTCTAGAAGCTAGGACCTAAACCAAAGGCTTCAAGTTACAAGAAAGGAGATTCTGATAAAACATCAGGAAGAACTTTATGAGAGTAAGAGCTGTTTGTCAGTGGAATGGACTCCCTTAGGAGATTGTGGACTCTCCTTCATTGGTGGTTTTTAAACAGGTTGGATGGCCATATGTCATAGATGCTTTAGCCAAGATCCCTGCATTGCAAGGGTTGGACTACATTATTCTCAGGGTTCCTTCCAATTCTACACTTCTATGATTCTGTATGTCAGTATGGGTTCCATGTACCAAAGAGCAGCAATAGTAAAAATAAAGAATGCAATATAAACAGAGTTTATGTATCTATACAATGAATAGCTAGTGTTGTGATACTGTAGTCATATCTGACAGTTAATCTAAACTAACTTTATATTTATTGACTGCAATAATAAATGAAGGTAGCAAATGAATGAATAATCTGTGAAAACCTATTGCAGCTATTCTTTCTTGAATGCCTCAAAATACTTTTCATCTAGGTGATAATATATCAAGCCAGGTGAATGAAACAGCCTCTGCTGCCAAGGTTCCAGCTGTTACCCATTTCTCTCTGCATTTGTCAATTAAGTCCTTAGAAAGTATTTATGGGTCATGAAAGAAGCCTTGCCTAGCTGGTCTGCAAGGCAGAGAATCCATGGCACTTGGAATGTTTTCCTTCATATATATCATTTTTATTGGCACTCTTAGGTCATCTACAGAAGATTAAAGCTGGACATAGTTCACCCTTATTCTCCCCTTTATTCAGAAACTTCAACCAAAATATTATTAGGCTTCCAGATTCAAATGAACTATATGAGAAAGGCAGAAGATGTTTCTTTGGATGCCAGAATGAAAAATGATGTGTTCTCTGAAAGGCAAACTAGATTGTGATGGTTGCCCAGATGAAAGAAGGTTAGAAGGTTTATGGATTTTCCCCCTCTGTAAATTGAAGATAAGGTTTTGTGGATGCTTCCTACTATTTGAACATGTGGAAACAATACAGTCAAACAAGCTGGCTAGTTACTCAGTGTACAATACTAAATATCTGGTGGTAGAGGGCAGGAGAGCATTTTGAGGAGATACACTCACAGTCCCATTACACACATGCTATTTTCTGCTTTCCATATTATTACAGCATAAAGTGAAAGAGTTGCACCTTGGTTTAAGAAACAGAATTTACCAAGGGCCTTATATCACCTGCCTCTAGTCCTGTAGTTTTAAAAAAGCCTATTCTGTCTCCAAATGTTCTCCTCTTATGCACATCTCCTGTTTTTGTTCTATGAGCTACAGGAGATAACCCACTGACAAAGCACCTGAGCCCCAGTGGCAAAACATTATGATTAGCAAGTAAGAAGACAGTCAAGTTAAGCACCTGTGTGAAAAGAAAATATTACCTATATATTAAATTGATCAACAATCAGAAACAAGAGCACAGCTAGGATATGTAGGAATCGGAATGTAAAAACATACAGCTCTGGAACTGAATCCTTGGAAGCAGGAACTACTTATGTAGAAACTTATTTTTTTCAGCTCTGCTGCAACAGTGAATCCTTGATAGGCTGCAGAAATCTAGATTAAGCCAGTTTTGCAAAGGGGATATAAACTAATCTATAGCTATGTTGACAAGGGCTACAGCGCAAACCTAGCTAGCAGGAGTGTTAGCTTAGGCTTTACTTATGCTATGGTCACTAAGCTTACTCATGAATCTTTGGTGAAGAAGTTTTCCTTTTTCAAATTCCAAGTGGAGAAGAACTACTGGTGCACACCTAGACATCTTCTTACTGACACTGAAGGTTATTTAGACCAGGGTAAACCTATGATAATTCTTCTTTAGCAAGACTACAATCTAGCAAGATTATATGCTTGGCAATTGTATCTTTAAAAGAGGATTAGACATTCATGTAGAGTAAGGGTATCAATAGCTATGAATCATGATGGCTAAATGCGATCTCAAGGAACGGAGGCACTATGTCTCTGAATACCAATGAGACAGTGGGTTCTTGCCTTCATGACATTTTTGCGGGCTTTCCATGGACACATGTTTGACCAATGTGGGGAAAAGTATACTGGACCTAGCCTTTGGTCTGATCCACCAAATCTCTCTTTTTTGGATTGCTGAAGCTTTACAATTGTGTTGGGCTTTCAACTTTTACTGTGTAATATCTGCAGTATTAGCACTTTCACCTTCTTCCTTCAGAGAGAGGTCTTGCAAATCATTTGTGCTGTGCTTTGGGTAAATATGTACTTTTTAGACTTGCAATGTAAGGATATGGCCTATTACACAAATCACTCTGAGGAAATAAAAAAGGATTTTTCACAATAACTGATCAATCTGACTGCCATGCATCAATAATATGAAGGGACCAACGCAACACCAGGATTGGTACTTGAGAGAATCCCACTGTACAGTGTATAGAAAAGAGATGTTCTGGATGCAAGTCACTGCCACAGATATCTTGTAGGGAAGGCCTAAATCTGACTGTCTTTTTTCCATTGATTAAATCTGACTGATGGCTGATTTGATAGAATTTGGGTTTCTCAATAATTTCCTACCGTTCCATGTAGGGAAACTGTGCATACACTATCGTACGTAATAAGCACAAATGCATATTTGGACATGCATCTGTGCAATTGAGATATTCTAGCCAATTATGAAAGTAGCAAAATTATCACGTACATTTTTCGGATGGTTATTAACCAGCATTTAGTAACTTTGGAAAAAGTATATTGTGGACAATAAGTATAAGTATATTCTTAACTCCCCCCCTTTTTTTTTGCATGCAGGATGGAATAAAGAACCTGCCTGTTAACCTTTGGAAGACTAAATCACATGGAAAGAATCGCCTTTCTAGCATATGACACAGGGTAGTGATGTGAGTGTTCATAGAAAGATTTCATATTCTTATCCCTTTGTCAATTCACTTGGCATTTACATAGAAGCAGCAATGAGAGCCAACACTGCCATTTTCATATAAATACAGCACATGCCTTGCATGCATGGGGTCCCAGTTTCAATGCTCAGCATCTTCAGATACGGCTGGGAATGTCCTGGAGAACTGTTGCTAGTCAGGAAAGGCAATGCTGAGTTATATAGACCAATATCTGACTCAGCGTAAAGCAGCTTCATAGAACTGCAAAGTTGGAAGGGATCCCAAGGGTCATCTAATCCAACCCGCTGCCATCCAGGAACCTCAACTAAAGCATCCTTGACAACCGCCATCCAACCGCTGCTGGAAAACCGCCAAGGAAGAGAGTCCACAACCTCCCAATGAAGACTGTTCCACTGTTGAACAGCTCTTACTGTCATAAAGTTCTTCCCAATGTTTTTATTCAGAATCTCCTTTCTTGTAACTTAAAGCCATTGAGTCCTACCCACCAGAGCAGGAGAAAGCAAGCTTGCTCCATCTTCCATGTGACAGCCCTTGAGATATTTGAAGATGGCTATTGTATCTCCTCTCAGTCTCCTCTTTTCCAGGCTAAACATACCTATTTTCCTAGTGCTGTCTTCCTGGCATTTTCACTCGCCACAGATGGGTCTCAGTTTTGTATTGATTGGAGGCAGGTCCATGAGAGAGGTGGGACTTGCAACCAGGTCTCCCCATTGGAAAGACAACATGTGCCCTACTAGTACACACAAGCACTCTCACATTGGAGACTTTCTAAGGGTTCTCATTCTCATTGCAGTTTCCGAAATCTATGAGCCTCTGAGGAAATTCCTTCTCTACATGGTAAATAACTTTTTACTCCAAAACAGAACATGAATACTTTTAAAAGTAATTTATCACTACATCTAGTAAGAACAATTGCTCTTTTGAGAAAGGAGAAAGATTAGGGTGAGAGATACAGTGCGATTCTCTGTGACAGTTTCACATAATCTGTAGCTGAGATAACCATACAACAATGAGCCGAACAGTTGTAATTTATCACATATGCATCATGTGGTCTAGGTGGAATAAGGAAAAGGCTGCGATAAAACAAGAGTCGTATTCCCAGACTGAGCGCATTGATCATGGCTGATGAATAATGAATGCACCCGGAACTTGTGCTTGCCCTCCATGTTTGTTTATGAAGATTAATAGGCCGAGCTCCTCAGTTGCTTTCACCGCAGGAGATTCCATACATCAGGGAGCTGGGATGCCTTATTAACATGCAAATATTTTCTTCACTGCTTCTCTCAAAGATGATGTGCTTGCACTACCAAGCTGGAGAATTGGATTTTTGAATGGGAAAGGAGGTGATGGAGCTGGGATTGTAGAAAGCACACCTAGACACCCATTTGGGCCAACCTGTTTGCCGTGACAAAATTGGTAGGGAAAGGGGAAATTGCAGGGGTGAAGAAAAGTGCACTTGGAGGTTTCAGGGTAGCCCAGAGAAAATGCATGCTGGGTCTCTCTTTCTCTCTCCCACCCCCACTTAACATCGTGGTAAAGAGCAGGAGGGGGGAGAACAAGTCTCCCTCTCTATCTAATAAGTGGAGGAAGGGGAAAGTGTTCCATTCTGTCCCAACTCCACAAACTTACTGTCCAGGGAATAAAGGAGGGATTGGATAATTGGTGTTTCCCCCCCCCAAGCATTATCAATATAAATAATAATAATAATAATAATAATAATAATAATAATAATAATTTATACCCCACCCATCTGGCTGGGCTTCCCCAACCACTCTGGGCAGCTTCCAACAAAATATTAAAATACATTAATGCATCAAACATTGAAAGCTTCCCTAAACAGGGCTTTGTTTCCTCTTCATACCAGGTAGTTGGTAAGCAAATTGTCTTTACTAAGCTTTCTTCAAAGCCTCATCTTGAGGTTGTCAGCATTCTGAGTCAGGGTGTCTGACAACCTCTATACAAAGTTTTTCAAATTGTTGACAAGGGGGAAGGGTCCCTTCCTTGCCTGCCTGGGTGGGAGCTGCTTCCCTAAACCAGGCTTCCTCAACCTCAGCCCTCCAGATGTTTTGAGACTACAATTCCCATTATCACTGACCACTGGTCCTGCTAGCTAGGGATCATGGGAGTTGTAGGCCAAAAACATCTGGAGGGCTGAGGTTGAGGAAGCCTGCCCTAAATGGATGAGGTGGCCAAGTGTTCTTTTGGGGTTTTTTAATTAGAAAATATACTACATATAAGCTGCAAAACAGACATAATAAGTTGAAATATTGAATATAATGGTGTACATATATGTAATCCTGAAAATGAATTTCTTACTCTATCAATCATAATTAATTAACATTTTGTTATATTTATAAACATCTGCTATATTGTATATAACCTACTGTATTAATCAATTATTTTTATCAGACTTATTGTATGTATAATTTTGAATTTCTTATGTTGATCATATTGGCAATGAGAAAGCATTGAATTTTTTCAGTAACAAGATGTTGTTACACTGAGAAAGCACTTACCAGTCTGTGTAGTATCACAGCCATGTATATTTTTTATGTCGGGGTGCAATCTTCCCTTCCTTTTATTTCTGCTATGTAGGTCCGCATTCTTCAGTATAAGATGCATTTGTGCACTGAAACTAATATGGTTCAGTGGAGATAATGTTCAATCCCACGCATTAAATGCATTTATGATTGTTCAGTAGCAATTAGAGCTTTGAAGGGAACACATAAGTATCCGCCATTTGTCCTTCTAAATGTGCAGATGCACCTTTCACAACTGGCTTGGATCACCCAGCTGTAAATGGAGTCTCAGGGATGAGAAGGTATGCCTTTATGTTCAAATCCCCTGCCAAAAGTTGGAAAGTGAGGTCCAGACTTGCATGGAAGTTACTTCAAACACATGTGGAGCAACCCCACCTTTCTCTTGACATGCTGTGAAGCATTGCTGACTATGCAATTCATCCTTGTCGCCAACACCATCAGAGGAAGAGTCTCTGCACAACTATCAGAAGCTTTTGGTAGCTTTGAAGGCAACTTGCAGATTCTCCATGTGATACAAGTTCTGCAGTCTGAAGAAGCCACCAAATGGAATGGAAGCTATTTCAGCTGGTCTTCCCAAAGGGCATTAGACCCCTTCCAACTTTGCTTCTATGAACCCAATTTGATATTATTCCATGTAGCATTAAAATAATTTTCCATGTTGTAACAGGGGTGTGATAATGAGGTACAAATTTACTACTAATCGTCTGTATTGTTCCACAACTTTTTGACTGAGACCTAGTCAAGAAACATGCCTCAAGTATCTAATCAATTTCCTTTATTCGACCGATAGTCAGAAATAAAACATTACACAATAATTATAAACTATAACATCATAGGGGTACATAAATAAGGTAGGGCCACAGTACTAGACCTCTCACAGATAACCCACATCAAAGCAATCAGTTATACGTTTCCGACACTTGAGTGCCAGGAAAAGGAATTTAGCCACTGACAAAGTTGTTTTCCCAGAAGACTTATTTAGCAGATATGCTGTCTGCTTTCCTCTTTGTCAGGAACTGAGCTGGGGTAAGTGTGGAGTTATAAGGTACTGTCTTAAATTGTTGTAAAAGGGACAGCTCAGTAAAATGTGCTCTGTGGATTCTACCTCACCCAATGCACAGTGGCATAATCTCTGGTCATATGGGACTCCTCCATATCTTCCCTTCAGAACCTCCGAGTCAAGGACATTCAGCCTAGCCGCAGTAAATAGTCTGCGGTATTCCACGTAGTGGATATCCGCCAAGTAGCGAGCTGGAGCAGCCCGATACAACTGCTCCCCCAGAAACAACCCAGGTTTCACACGGGCTATGTCCTCCTGCCTGGCAATATCCCTTAATCTTTGAGCGATCACTGCCTTTGCGTGGCTATACGTCATGGACTCTATATAAAGGGAGGACAACCCGCACTTCTGCACTTCCTCCACTATCTCCCCTTCCCATGGAGATTTAAAGTTATCCCTCAGAATTAAGGGGGCCAAACCCACCAGTCTGAAACAGAGCTTGAGCCATAGCCATAGCTTCGCTTTCAGTGCCACATACCTAAAGGCTTGACAACCGGTTTCCAATCTCATGATCGCGTCTGCCACGGAGGGGGGGGGATCCTGAGTATGGCCCTGAGGAATTGGGTTTGGATAGATTCCAATTTTTCAAAGTCTCTACGTGAGCCCAAGGCAATGCCCACCAGCAGAAGAGGGAGGACTTTCATTTTAAAGAGTCGCAAGGCAACTTTGACAGTTTGTGCCTGTTTCTTGGAGTACAGGGTTCTAATCACCAAGGCTGCTTTGGATGCGTTCGAGGCTATGTATTCTCTGTGCGCCAAGAAGGACCTATTTGATCTTACAACTTGACCCAGGTATTTGAAGCAACTGACCTGCTCTAAAGGGATACCATTAATTGACCATAAATTAGGTTTCAGTCGAGCAGCAAAGACCATTATTTTGGTCTTGGCATAATTTAGTTGGAGCTCGTGTTGGGTCTCATATTCATGAAGAGCTCGAAGCATCCTCCTTAATCCGATGGGGGCATGCCTCAAGTAAAACCGGTTGAGTTCAGTGGCACAGCCAGATCTCTCTCATAGTAGGCCTTGGTCTCCTTTCAGTTCCAACATATGTCCTCCAGGAAAGCTGACATCAGAAGGGCAGGTTATGCTGTGCCGGTGACTAATTCTATTGTTGGCACAACCCAGTTTCCATCTCCTTTCATATTTGGCTTACTTACCCAATACAGACTCAATAATAAAATAAATGTGCATTTCAGAAGAAATTTTCACTGACAGGGACAGGAAACTAATTCAAAAAACCACTTTTAACACACCAAGCCTCTTTTAAAGCCATTTAAGTTGGGGACCAATACTTTATCTTGTGGGAGTGCATTTCATAGTGGGAAGAAGTACTTTCTTTTGTCCTGAATCTTCAGACAAGAGGTGCATTTGCAAGGTAAACTGAAGCAGAAACACCTGGTTTTTGGAAGGTTGGTCCCCTCCACCCCCACCCCCACCCAGTATCACAGCTGGAACACCCCAGCACCACAGTAGAGAAAAACTCAGCAGAACAATTTTCAGTGAGAAATTAAATTTGACAAATTATTGGGGATGGGGTGTAAAAATCTCATTATGGACCAGATTTGGCCTATACAGTGGTACCTCAGGTTAAGTACTTAATTCGTTCCGGAGGTCCGTTCTTAACCTGAAACTGTTCTTAACCTGAAGCACCACTTTAGCTAATGGGGCCTCCTGCTGCCACCACGCTGCCGGAGCCCGATTTCTGTTCTTATCCTGAAGCAAAGTTCTTAACCTGAAGCACTATTTCTTGGTTAGCGGAGTGTGTAACCTGAAGCATATTTAACCTGAAATGTATGTAAAGCGAGGTACCACTGTAGGCTACAGACTAGCCATCCCTGATCTAGATCATCCCACTTTTGCAGTTACATCTTCTACCCCATTTTCATGACAAAAAAGCTGTAAACATGTAGAGCGGTTGCATCTATGTAGTGGAGGACACTGTTAAGACACTGTAGTGTGGCTTGCAAAATAAAACAATAAGGCTTAGTGGGCTCTACATAAATCATGCTTTAATGGACCCCTTTAGAGGGCTGTACATTACATCACCTGCCTCTATTCCCTTTCCTTGTTTGCATTAGTTCACTTTTAAGTACTTTTACATGGCCAAAATCAGTCCCAGATGGCTCCCCTGACAAATATATACTCACATATTTGAGTGTGCAAAAGGGGGCTCTTAAATTCTCAAATATAGTCTTCAATCTAGCCAATACAATGGCCTTCAATATCTGATTTGCATCATTTGTATTATCTTGCACCATACTGATCCATATACATGCTGTCAAAATGTAAAAAAATCACTCCAGAATTTCCTAGCATGATCCTATTACTTGAACATCATCATCATCATCATCATCATCATCATCATCTTGGAGTGACAGCCTCTGCACTAATTCCATCTGCTTAATCGGATCCAAGGCAAATTAGGGCCAGCCAACATGTTATACCAGGCACGAGAAGACCAGCTGAAATGGCTTCCATTCCATATGGTGGCTTCTTCATGTTTTGGGAATTACATGACTTGCCTCACATGTAATTCTGCATATAATTCCCATGACACCAAGAAGCCTTATTGTTTCATTTGGCAAGCCACACTACAATCTCCTAAAAGTGCTCCCCATTACATAGATGCAACCACTCTGCCTCCTTCCAGCTTATCTGTCATGAAAATGGGGTTGGTTATATAGAACAGGAATGACTAACCTGTGGCACGTAAGAGAGCTTTTACCCCTGCCCCAATAGCTTTTACCCCTGCTCCCAATAATTTGTCAATTTTTATTTTTCAAAATCTGTTCTGCTGAGGTGTTCACTGTGCTACTGGGTGTTCCAGTTTTGATGCTTGGCAGGGTTGGAGGAGCACCAACCTTCAAAAAACAAAGTACCTTGCATAGGTACCTATTGTTTGAAGATTCAGGATAAAGTAAAGCTCTCCTTCACACAAAACATTGTTAAACAATGGAATTTATTCCCACAAGAGAAAGTGTTGGTCCTCAACTTGGATGGCTTTAAAAGAGGCTTAGACAATTTCACAGGAGATAAGGATATCAATGGTTGCTAGCCATAATGGCCATGTTCAGTCTCCATTCACTGGAGGCTGAATCCCTATGAATACAAGTCCCTGTGAATCTCAAGTGAGGAGAGTGCAACCTATGCAATTCAGTTCAAGCCAATCAGGGATGGGGCCTTCCAGATATTGCTCCAACTTTCATCAGCCCCAGCCAGCGTGGCTAATGTCCTGGGATAATAGAGGTTCTAATCCAATAATATCTGGGAGGTCACAGTTCCCCATGCCTGCCATACATGCAAGCTTTTCTTATAGCCACTTACTCCAACTCTGTGGTGATGGACACACCATGTTTACAAGTCTAATTTTCTACTCTCTAGGTTTGATGATTTATGTGAGCCAAGAGCACAAAAGTGGATCCACATATACACATTTTACTAAGCTGCTTTGAGAAAGGGGTGGAATACAAGTGTGATAAAAATAAAATAAAATGAAGGCTATTAAGATGGATAAAGCAATAAAATCTAGGGGCTCTTACAACCCATGTAGAATGTTATACCCCTTCCTCCATGGTTCCAACTGGCAGAAAACTTTTTAAACAAAAACAAAATAGTGAAAGTTCTCATTGCTTATAATTAAATTCATGAAATTATAGTGTGCATATGTATGGGGGATATGTAAATAAATGGCTCTACTCATTAGCTGACACCTCGTATAAGTCTGCTGCTTAATTATTGTCAGGAAATATTTTATGCCAGAACGAAGGTTGAAAAGACTTATGTGGTTTTAAATGCAATGCTGGCAAAGTTTACAGCCAACTATATTTTAAAATAAATTGGCCGAGAAAATGAAACATCAAGTCATTCAAGTTTGCTTTGGTTTTCTATTGGAGTGGTTTGCGTATGGTTAAAATGCTTTTGTCCCATACTTTGATTGGATTAGATGTGACGTTAAGCGGCGTGCACTCTAGGAAACTTCAGATTCAATGAGGTTGCTTGTGTGATCAATGACCTTTAAACACCACCCTTAATAGTAATAGGTGTTCTTCTCAAGATTTTTTATAGCTTATTTATTTATGTTATCTGATGATGTGATTTAATTCTTGCTAATATCAATGATTAAACTGTCATTTAATACATTACACAGTATTATGATGCAATTAAAAAACCATGTTATTATAATGTTATGAAATTGGGGGTGGGGGTGGGCAGACTCTCCATAATTCTAAATTTGGTAAAGGGGTAGAATTTAGCTGATTTTTGGAATATGAAGAGAAGATGCCAGACCAGTGAAAAAATACAGGCTGATCAGGAGATCACTGACAGCAATGTCAACAAGAACACAAGTACAACTAAATGTAAATGCTGCAAACTCTCCCTCCATAAAACTCAGGTGAAAATATGTGTGAATAAACCATATTTATAAGACAACTTAGACTCGACAGTGCCTAATTTTTGCCAAAGAACCACAAGCCCTGGTTAAGTGCCAAGTTCTCTGGAATTTCTTGCTGCCACTTGGCAGAAATTGGCATGGCCGGTAACACTAATTTAAGATACAGTACAATTGTTACAGTAAATGTCTGGAATTTGGTGAATGCTGATATTCACCACTGATTGCTTGCATTTCCAGATGAAGTTTGTGACTGCCTGGAAATGGATATACACAGTGCTTTTTTTCTGGGGGGATGCAGGTGTATGCATACCCCTAAACATTTTGTGAATCTGAGTTTGGCCTCATTGAGGGACAGTATTTCATATTTTTTTAATATAGAAAAAAACACTGGATATGCATCACTTTTCAGACATACACCAGCTAGGAATGGAGGAATGATTACTTCAGTCCACCTTCTGAAGCTAGCCAACCCAATTCACTCGTCGGACACTCGTGCACACAGTTATCTGTTGGATTACGGTTCTCCAACTTTTGCAATGCAGTTTTTGTTCAAAAGTAGTTCACAGAAATGTGTGTTTTATGGGGGAAATGCATACCAGATGCATAGTTTAGGGCAGCATTTTGCTTGCTTGCTTGTTGTTGATATATAATTGTCCAGTAGCACCTTAGATACTAAGTTTATTCTTGGTATAAGCTTTTGTGTACATGCACACTTCTTCAGATACTAGTTAAACTAACAGCTGGTGGAAGGAAACCTTCTTTTTCTCAGAATGCCATGCATTGCCTCGTTAGATGGGCAGTTTGTGAACACATCTACCAGCAGCTTGTTGTTGTTATAGGCCACCCTTAACTGAACGGTCCCATGACTTACAAAGTGTCATAATTTGAAAGTAAAAATTATAATGGCATCATAAAAGAAAACCACTAAACTAACCAATAACAAAATTAGCCAACCAAGAGCACAGAAGAATAAAATTAGCAAAGCATGAGCACAGACGAGCAATGCAGCAACAGCAAAAACATTTACCCAATCAAGGCCTGGTTAAAGAGGTACATCTTGAGCAATTGCTGAAAAGCATACAATGATTTCAGAAGGTGCACCTCAGAGGTGAGCTCATTGTACACTCTGGGGGCCAATGAAGAGAAGGCCCTCTCATCACCCCATGCAGCACAATGAGAAGCATACAAAAAATGCATACTGTAGGGAAGGAATGGTGCCTACTGCATTTTGATAATAAGTAACGTTCATTTTCGTACATTCACAAACTATCTGAAAATGTCAACTTTCAAATATGTTTGCCAATATTTACCAAATTTGGGACATTTTCTGTAATATATGCTATGTCACATGAAGAAAAATATAGTACCATGAGGCAATTTCATTTTGTCTTGTAGAATGGCAGAAGCCTCCCCTCTGTTACTCAGTGTTGGCAGATTTTTCTCAGATCTCCTTCATAAGCAAGTATAGGATATCTGGAGTGCAGTGTATCAAGAGATGCAATGTGTGTTTCTTCAGCATATTAATGGTGCTCAAAGTCATGACAAATTGACATGTTTGCACAGCACAGCATCCATTGGTATGATTACCAACTTGTCTGTTTTGACACCTCGTTGGGCATTACAATTGCTTTCTATTGATGGACGTCTGAAATAGCAGCTATGAAAGTGCTCTGTTATGTTTGTAGATGTGGAAATTGCTTTCATATCTGTCTACACAGAATCAATACCTCTGGCTGCTCAAGACTGGATGTAACTGGGGTCCAGTTCAGGTTCAAGCAGATGCAGATCAGGAGGGCAATGCATGTAGTCCCAGATGAGCAGGAGGTCAGGCACCAGATCTGTCAGATGATGCTCAAAGAGCAAGCACAGGGTAAAGCAGGCATTCTGAGGGAGCAATGGAGGGTTGAAGGAGCCAAAAACACATGCAAGGTCAAAGGCAGGCAGGGATCTCCATCTAAGATAGCAGTCAGGAAAACAAAGAGTAGACAGAGGCCACACAATCAAGGCAAATTGATAGGACCAATACACTGGCTTACTGAAGCTGCAGGGACAAAAGAGTCTGTCAGACTCAAAAATATCTGGACTTCAGTGAATTCTATGTGTTTGATAAAACTGGACTCTTTATTGGTGTCTGGCAAGATACATTTTTCTGCACAACCTCATAATGTAGCCCAGCTATGTTGCCACATAAGTCTTAGCAAATGAGCAAGGACTATATATTATTAACAGATTTGCCAGGGCCCAGGCAGATGTGGTTTTGCTGAAATTATTGTTGGCAGTGGAATCCTTAAGAGGATTGTGATTCCACTGTATTGAGATACCAAGAATTTACAGAAGAGATGTTTATGAGTCTGATTCATTTTAGAGATGCATCTCTGAAGCTGCTTTGCTTTCATCTTTCATCATATAGAGAAGAATTAATAATGGTAACAGAGACTTGAGTGTACATATGAGAGCTTCAAGGCCCTTGTGAATTAATATGAAATTTGCCCAAAACTGCCATGGGACTAAAGGCATCTACTACTTCCATTTCCAGTGCTATACTGCATCATTTTGTTTGTATTAATTTGGCATATTGTAACACATGTTATTTAGTTCTCTTGGGAGGTGAGATGGAAAGGAAATGTGATTTTTTTTGGCAATATAATCAGTAACTGGAAAAAGTGTGGCAATGTGTGTGTGTGTGTTCAGATTTGCTGCTTGCTACCAGGGCCAGATTTAGGTTTGATGAGGCCCTAAGCTACTGAAGGTAATGGGGCCCTTTATATATCCAGCTGTCCTTTATCAACAACAAATTGTTGCTGTTTTTTGTGTTGAATATATGCTATATGGTAATTTATGGACCTAATAGGTCCATACACAACAAAAAACACTGTTGATGTATGTAGGTTTTATTTTATTTGTTTTTTATCTTATATTTTGGAAATGTACATCCAGGGTTTTTTCCTTTAATTTTTTTTTGGGGGGGGCCCAAGAGAGTGGGGCCCTAAGCTATAGCTTGTTTAGCTTATACGTAAATCCGGCACTGCTTGCTACCAAGGACTTGCCCACATTTCAGCATTATTCAGCTGTTGATCCACTTTTCTCCCTCTTGAATTAGGCCAGAGTAAGTCCTACACCCACACATATTTGGATTTATATGTATATGAGGATCAACTTTGGTCTTTCTTGTTCATACTGGTGGGCATTCCCTCTTGCGTTTGTCCCTGCCTTCTAATCTGTTAATTCTGTTATGCCAACTACATACTGACATGGCAGGTGTGCAAAAAAGATGTGCATGTACTTTGTTTTTGAAAAATAAATTCCCTGCCCGAGAATTGTGCAAAAGCACTCAGGTGATTGTAAATCTGCTTGTGCAGTTTTCTGGTTTTGCATTAATCCGATCAAAAGAAATATATATTGCTAAGCTCTTGATATGCCTTAATTAGCAGGTTAGCAAAGGAATGAAAGCAACTGTAAATTCTCAGCACACACTTTTCAGATTGCTTCCCAATGTTTCTGGTGTAGAAATTTGGATTGTGGTTTGCTTGTGTAGTTTTCTGGTTTTGTGCAAATCTGAGAGATGATGATGATGATGAAGAAGAAGAAGAAGAAGACAACTTATTCTTCCATTCAAGAGCACATCAGACATCGCTATGAGCACAGCTGAAAAAGGAATGAAAGAATTGAGGAAGCAGTGGGCATGGAAAGCAGAGTAGCAGAAAGTGACAATTGATCCACCCACTCTAAAATACCAAAACAAAGCATCTGCGACCCCAAGTGGAACATTTTGTAGCCTGCTTGGGTCAATCCAGATTAACAGGGAGAAAGCTTCAAGATTAGGGTTTGAGGGTGATGTGATGTGGACTACACAAATTTAATAGGAAAGCAAACAGCTCCAAACACACAGTAAATAGCAGGGTGGGAAAGTCCTAAGAATATTAGCCCTTATTACTTGGGAGAATTTGACCTTGGCTGATGTTTAATTTGCTGGTTTACTAATTATCTCTTCAAATATATTTCTTTCAGCAATGTGACTTTTGCTCCATTATCTAAAAATATGAAGCTAAAGATTATATCAGGTTAATTTAACGAAATGCAACCAGAGTAATAATTATTTAAAGGTCATCTGCAAAGCAAAAGAAGGGATCATCATCACTACCAACACCTTCAGTAACTAAACACTGAACAATTGCGTAGACATTGCACAGGAGAAGGAGAGGAATGAGGAAATGGAAAATAGGAAATGAAGAGCTGGATGGTTCAGAGGAATTGGAGGAAGAAAACAATATTTTAAAGAGAGGAATATGTAAATGTTTTAAACTTTAGTTTTTATTTTACAAGATGAAAATATATTGAATATTAGTACACAATAATTAGAGAAATCTTAGTTCAGGACTAGAATAGCTAGAAGATTATATCATCCTTTATACACACGATTGATCACTGTACTCTGCAGGAAAAAAGACTCTTGCAGATACCATCAAAGATCTCATTCCATCCAATATTAGGGGGCAAATATATGTATGTTTCAACAAGTTATTTTGGAAGTGGAAATAGATGAAGCAGTATGGATATCAGGGGAGGAGAATTCATAGGTCAGATGTCATGATGAAAACTTGATAAGTTAAGGAAAGAACAGAAAAGTCAGGGTTTTATAAGACGTATCAAACCAGCAGAATGAAGAGGATGAGAATAAGTGTAAAAGGCAGAGAAAAGTATGAGGGGAGCAATATTTATAATGCTTAATATACTTTTTGGATTAATTAGAATTTTTTAAACTCTTATCAAGAAAACATGAGGAACAGATCCCCCATGGAGATTTCATTATAGAACTGGATTGTATTTATTAGAGAATCTCTTTAGGCTTTTCCTTTTAATCGATCCATCATAATATACCATATTTTTCGCCCCATAGCGCGCACCGGACCATAGGGCGCACCTAGTTTTTTTGGGGGGGGTAATAAAGAAAAAAATATATTTTTCCCCCAGGCGTGGGGCTGGGGCAGGGGAACCAAGCTTCCCCCGACCCCAGCCCCCAGAACAGGCTGCTATCCGCAAGCCTTGGGAGCCCGGCGGGAGCTCCCCAGGCTTGCGGATATCTGCCCGAAGCCTGGGGCGTGCTGCTCAGCGCACCCCAGGCTTCGGGCAGCAGGCTGCTATCCGCAAGCTTAGGGAGCCCTGCGGGAACTCCTGCGGGCTCCCCAGGCTTGGGGATAGCTTCCTGAAGCCTGGATTCGCCCCATAGGATGCACACACATTTCCCCTTCATTTTTGGAGGGGAAAAAGTGTGTCCTATAGGGCAAAAAATACGGTACCTATAACAATATCCAGTATTTAATTCTGCTGATTATCAAGGTGTGGGGAGCAGCCAGGAATTAAAAACTGCTAATAATAGTGTTGAAAATGGTAAAATACTTCATTTAGTATTTAATCATGTATATATTGTTCTATATAGTTATCTACCACTTTCAGAGAGAATGGAAATCTCCCTCCTGTTACTTGTAGTAAATGGCACAAAATGGGATGGTAAGAAGAGTATTGACATGTTAGCATCATGACAAAGTCTGATAGCACATTAGGGTGAAGGTATATCATCATGTGACAAGGCCTAGGGGTTCAATTGGATCTGGATAAACTCTTGAATTGACATAAGTTTATGCAGCTAGTATGCATTACTGGATGAGTGGATTTGGGTAGGTTCCCTGTCACTTAATACCAGCCTTATCTTTCTCCAGAGACTTCCCAAAATGGAATTGCAGCCTTAGAAGTTTCATTTGCAGTTAACTTGTATGAAACTTTTGTTAAATTAAAAACAAACAAACAAATAAATAAATAGGTGTTTGCTTTTAGGCATGTCCAGTAGAGCTACAAATATTCAGTAGTTTCATTAAGGGAAAACAAGTGCTTTCTGAGAACCTGAGATCACCTCTGAACAGGTCCATCTTTTTAAGTAAGTCTATATGCTGTACCATACTTCTCCAGGGAGGAGAACAACATATTAAAACACCTCAGTACTTATCCTCTCATTAAAACATAAATACAGAATAAACAGAATAAACTAAAAGCAACTGATAGAATAAGATAGCGGAGGGTACAACACACAACTGCCCTCATGCATATTAGAGTTTGCCAAAAGCCTGACAAAATAAAGGAGTGTGTGTGTTTGTGCGCTCTTCACAGCCATTGCTCCATTAATTTGCTATTTTTTGGTTGCCATTCTCTCCCCATCTCCCATTTACAGCTTCATCCTTCACATTGTGATCCAGTCTATCAGCGACGTAATAAAATCAAAATGCTGCAAGCGCCTCTTGTCATGCTTAGCTCTGCAGTTGTCAAAATTGTTATGTGATGACATCACAGAGGGCAAGCAAAACCAATGGAGAATGACCTCAATACTTCCTGTTCCACATTACCTTTGATGGGGGAACACTTTCACACCCTTTACAGCAACTTATGAAAAATTACTAAATGGCAAGCAGTGTTCAATGCTGCTGAAAACATATGCGGAAGGTCCCTATTTCAGCTATCAAACAGGTGAGAGTACTGTAGAAGTGCTAAAGAATAATATAATTTGGAGACAATGAATTATTTCAAAAGTCCTTATTAGCCTGTAAAGTTCTTGCGAGCGAAGGTGGCAAACGCTCGATATCCACAATGAAATATGAGCCAGGCTGTATTGCTAAATATTCCAATTCTAACTCACAAAAACGTTCCGTTCAACTTATTTCCCGGTCAGAGTCGATGCCTGGGTGCCATAATCTAGGCATTCTTCAGTGCTTACAAAAACAAATTGACTCTGCTGTGAAAAAGGCACATTCTATGTATAAATTTAAAGCTCAGCAAATTGTCTGATATCTCTGCAGCCAGTTATTTACTGCCAAAACCAAATTTATAGCAATCTCTTCAAACCTATTATTCAATAACGTGGGGAGCAGAGCAAGGAACTTATCTATATAATATTTCATGCTTGTAAAGTAGCTGTGCCTGTGAATACATCTGCCTTCTGCACCTGAACCCACTTCACTGGTACAAGGTGCTGTGGAAAGCTCAGAGGCGGGGTGATGGGAAACAAACTGCCTGTGTTTGGGGAATCTACACTCTTTCACCTAGGACGGTGCTGGAAGACACAAACACATCTGCCTTCCTGGCTAGGAATCGCAGCAGTGAATAATAGACCACTCTGAATATGCAAGCTCATGCTCCTTGGTGGCTTCAGTAGGCTCTCTTCACAGTCATCTGCATGTTTTCAACCTCATGGAAAAAATATACAGTATGTGCTAATGATGAAACCATTTGCTAGAGATGGTGGCTCTGATCTCATCCTTATCCATAGGTTCCAACTCCCTGGTACCCACAAAATTCCCCATGAAGGGGTCAGACATCCACAATTTTTTAAAAACAATATTTATTTATTTATTTATTTGCTTTTCGGCTACATGTTCTCCACTGATACATAGACTACGTACATAATACATAATACCCCTGCATATACTAATAAAAACAAAACAAATAAATTCTCTTATGTACTTCCACTCCTTCCATGGTTTCTTATTTAATCCCTTTCCTACCGTGTCTTCTTGTTTATATAAATAATTCATTCTTGTTCTCTTTACCTTTTGTCATAACTTACACTGCTGAGCTATTCACATCCTGCCAGGTTAATTATCTTGTTATAATGTTATTTCATATATTCTATATATAACTTCCATTCTTCGTTAAGAAGAAGAGTTTGGATTTGATATCCCACTTTATCACTACCCGAAGGAGTCTCAAAGTGGCTAACATTCTCCTTTCCCTTCCTCCCCCACAACAAACACTCTGTGAGGTGAGTGGGGCTGAGAGAATTCAAAGAAGTGTGACTGGCCCAAGATCACCCAGCAGCAGCATGGGGAGGAGCAGGGACGCGAACCCGGTTCACCAGATTACGAGTATACCGCTCTTAACACTACACCACTACATCACACTTAAGCTTTTGTCACCTCTTTTCTTATTCTATTTGTCATAGCTGCAAACTCTACATATTCCAACAATTTGTGATGCCACTCATCTTTTGTTGGCACTGCGTCCGTTTTCCACTTTTGTGCCAGTAAAATCCAATCAGCTGTGGTTGCATACAGCATCAGACTCATTTGGTTCTTTGGGACTTCAGATGTTTTTATGCCTAGGAGGAATAACTTGGGGCTTTTAAAGAACAATCTTTTAAACTTTTTTTTTTGAGCTTGTTATAAATTGTTTCTCAATATTCTTTAATCACACTGCAAGATCAACACATGTGGTAAAATGTTCCTATTGGTGTGTTTTTTACACTTACACTTCTAGCATTTATCACTCTATGATTTAAACATCTTTGCCAGCGTATTTGGTGTTAAATACCACCTGTGGACCATCTTTAGATGATTTTTCTTTAAAGTATAGCATGCCATGAATTTGAAGTTGTTTGTCCATAGATGTTCCCATAAGTTTAAATTAATATTGTGTTCCATATCCCTAGCCCAACTAAATCATTGATGACTTGACCAACTCCTCCATCATTTCCTATCCAGTAATAGTTTGTACATTTTAGAAAGAATTTTAACCTTGCAACCTAATAAATTCATTTCAAACTGTGATCTCTGGTCTGCAAACCCCTCCCCCCCTCAAAATCTATGTTAAACCTAGCATTGAGTTGAGGGTAATTTAGTCAGTCTTTCACTTGGTCTTTGAGTTCTTCTATTTTTTTTCGGTTTTGGTTCTCCCCCTGTAAAGTCCACCAAGTCTCTATTAGTACCCCACTGATTTTCCTTATTTATCTTCTTCTTCACTGTCACTTCTATTGGCAACAGCCACAAAGGTGTCCTCCTTTCAAGTAACTACTTACGTTTCCCCCAAACTCTGTTTAGATTTTTCCTAGTCACATGATTGGAGAAGGTCTTATATATTTTGGCTATGTCACACCACATACAGTCATGCCATCCAAACTTAATATTGTGGGCACCCACAAATTTCAGTGCCAGGGCTATGCACTTACATGGCACCCACGGCCCCAGGCACCCATGGTTGCAGGGCCAAGTTGGCATTCCTCTCCTTAATTTATTGTATGTGGGGAGGAGCCTTGGACCAAATGCAGCAGAGATGGCAGGTCAAAGATGAGGCTTTAAAAATCTATATTGGGTAGTTATTATAGTGCTGCCTTGTTCTGCCCTTAAAGTAAGTTACTAAGTCTTGGAGTGGGAAAACTAGGAGGTGAGAGCTCTTGCAGAATCAGTCCTGATTAGGGGCATTTGAGCAGAGACCATTGAAAGCAGGCTTCCTCAAACTAGGCCGTCCAGATGTTTTTGGCCTACAACTCCCATGATCTCTAGCTAGCAGGACCAGTGGTCAGGGATGATGTGAATTGTAGCCTCAAAACATCTGGAGGGCTGCGTTTGAGGAAACCTGATTTAAAGTGTTATTTTTTTGTATGCTGATGGTGCTTCTTGCTGGAATTTCAGGCATCAGGCTGAATAACTGTACAAGAAGGGGGAAGAAGAGAATGTGTTTGGCTAGAATTTGTCTTAATTTAATCACATTGCCTTTCATCAATATTTAAGAGCGGCAGGTGGGGGGTGTTACGAAAAAGGAGCAATGCAGAAGCGAGCTCCAGGTGGCTGGGATGCAAAACAGGATGTTGATGTTATGGGACTGTACCGTGGGAACCAGGGACGGTCTATTCAGTGCACTGAGCACCGGATGTTAGCTCAGAGTGTCACATGACCCTGTACTGGAAGTACATGGGTGGAGTTTTTCTCTCTCTGCAGTTGGGATGAGAGAGTACAGACATGATTTCTCTGTACTGCTGGAAAGACAGGAATAAAAGCATGTAAATATATTTCTGTCTGTCTCTTTCCCCTCCCTGGCAATGGGAGGGGGGAGGAGTGGTGTGTTCTTCTTCACGTTGGGAAGAATCGCCGATTGGAGACCTCCCCTGGTCTTGCCGGGAGTTGCTGGCAGGGAGGTCAACAAGGATTCAAGCCGGGCACCTGGAGGGTGGCCAATTCCTCTGACTTTTGGTTTCTATTGGCTTGAATCAACATCTGGTAGCACTGCCGATGGTTAACTGATCCATGGGAATCAGCATGAGAGGTGAGAGGTCGATGAATCGTTGCCATCCTCTGCACCTAAGGAGATAAAGAAAGCGTCTGCGTGCAGCCAGAAGCTGAACAGACAGCTGGACACCGAGAGGAGTGTTTTCCAGGCAACGGAACCCAAAAGGTATGCTGAATTTCGGGCTAAAGAGAGTGAACGCAGAGTGATTTATTCTCTGGTTCACGAAGAGCTGCGTTTAAGAAAAAAAAACAGCTCTGAAAGCAAGGCTGCATACCAGGAATTCTTGTGGTAGATAAGATTTCCTGTCCCGAGAAGGTTGCTAGGCAACGGCAGCCAGAAGGCTTGGAAAGTTACTGGCTCAGTCAAAGAGCCTGGGAAGTGGAATTGTTTTGAATTCTGCGCAGCTGTGCAAGGATTTTGAAAACAGCGTGCGGTTTGCCTGCCAGTGAAGCAGTAAACAGCCCAAAAGAGAACTTTTGGATTTTACTGGCTTGAGAAAGTGAGAGCTGACACTTGGGTTCACAATGGATACCAAGAAGGGGGGAGGGTTACCCTATCCACCTCCCCTGACTAATGACAATTATTCATCTTGGTCTATAAAGATGAAGGCCCTGCTGCAGAATCAGAGGATCTTTGACGTGATTGAGAACCCCATCCCTGCAGCTCCAACACGAGGTTGGGAGTCACAGAATCTGAAAGCCAGAACGGCTATAATTCTGTGTGTGTCAGATGACCAATTGGTGCATATTCAGGGTTTGGAATATGCGCGAGAAATTTGGGAAACGCTGCGTAGAACACATCAGAGGGATGCTGGTTCTTCAGCGTTGCTGTATTTTGAGAAGCTGACCAATCTGAGGCTTGCGCCTGATGGAGATGTTCAAGCGCACCTGACGGAGATGAAATATCTGCGCCAGCAGATGGTTGAACGCAATTTCCGTCTGCAGGAGGAAGTGTTTTGCTTCATGATGATCAACAGCCTAAATCGGACTTACAAAACGGTTGCCAGTCAGCTTGGTTCCCTCCCGGCTCAAGATTTGACCGTGGAGAGGGTGTGTGCCGTCGTTCTGAATGAACAGGACAGACTTGCTGCACTGGAAGTAAAGGACAGGGGGAGGGAGGAACGGAGTTCTAATTCCCCCGCTTATGTGGCTACTGGAGATAATGCTGTAGCTTTGAACGTTGTCCAATGTTACAATTGTGGACAGGCTGGGCATCTTCAGCGGAACTGTAAGAAGCCACGCCAGCCAAAAGGAGCGAAGGGCCGCTCAGCAAAGCCTGAGGCGTCAGGCAAAGGTCATACCAAGTCTTCGGTGAAACCTGCAAAGGCTTTGATGGCGAAAGGAACCACGCCAGATGTTGGGAACGCGTTTATAATCGACGCAGGAAGCACTGTTCATATGTCCCCACACAAAGAACTCTTTTCACGTTTAAGAAGCAAAGCTTCGCTGTGAAACAGGCCAACGGTCAGGAGCTGGAAGCGATCGGGATAGGGACTGTGTATCTTAAGAGTCTGAACTTGACTATAAACAATGTTTACTTGGTTCCTGAATTGAAGTTCAATCTGCTGAGTGTTTCACAGATTGCAAAGAAAGGACTGCAACTGTCCTATGATGCTGAGAGCTGCAAGATCTACAAAGATGGAGAGTTATATCTTTCTGCCAGACAGAAAGATGGACTATATTTGTTGAGTTATGCACAAAGTGATTACATGGAATGTAATTCATCTGTGTCTAACCTAGTTTCTCTTGCAGGTGTTACCAAGAAGGTGACCGGGGTCAACAGAGCATTTCAGCGGGTGTATGCTGATGTGATTGGTCCTCTAGAACCATCTAGAGGCAATGCAAGATTTTATCTTGTGTGTGTGGATCATTTCTCTAACTTTGTCTGGATTTACGTGTTGAGAAAGCCACAGGAAGCCTTGGAGAGGTTTCAAGAGTTTTGTGACAAGGTTAAGAGTATGCATGATGCTAACATTGATTGTCTATTCACAGATGAGAAGCAGATTTTTCTTTTACAGGATTTCCAGAGGTTCCTGCAGAAGAAAGGGATTAGACACAAGGTTGCTGTTTCAGCGGAAGCATGGAACAGGGGTGTCTGTGTACGGGTGAACAAAGAATTGCAAAAGGGGATGAATGCGCAATTGCTTAGTTCACATCTGTCACATGAGTTCTGGGCGGAGTCGCTAATGTCGTATTGTTATACGAAGATGAGAAAGGTTTCAAAAGAGTTGGGAAGTTCTCCTTTTGAGAAACTGTTCCATAGAAAACCTTCTGTTGCCCATTTCAAGGTTTTTGGGTCTCATGTGAGGACAGAAGCTCCAGGTGGAGTAAAGAATGCCAGAGGCATTTTTGTGGGTTATGAAAAGGGTCTCTACAGAGTAATTTTGTCTGAATCTGGTCAGGTGATTCTCACAAAATTTCTAGAGAGTGCTCCTGAACAGGAGAGAGTGATAGTACACACATTTCCCACAGAGGACGATTCAGATGATGATGTTGATTTTACAGATTACAGTGGTACTGAGAGTGACAGTGATAGCTCGGAGAGCTCAGTTGTCACAGTCATTGAGAGGAAATCTCACACAATGGATAGGCCTTCACAGGTGAAGGAAGAACCACTGTTTACTATTGGAACTGGTTCTCCAAAGAGTCCTGAGACTGAACCAGTGAGCAGAGAAAATCAGCACCTCATACGAAGGTCTGAGAGAGTTACAAAGGGTGCACCACCCAAGAGGTACTCAAAAGAGTTTGCTAACTTAGCTGTTGCATGTGTTGCTGTTGTACACAACCGAGGACAGGTTGGAGCTGTGTCTAAGTCAGAGACAAAGACACAACAGAGAGTTGCTAGCCAAGGTAATGCAGATGCACTCATTCCTTGGAAACCAGACAACCAGAGAGGTACACTGGGGAAACCAGTGGCGGGGAGTTCCAAGGGTGGAACTGAAACAACAGGGGAGTGTTATGTGTATAACAACTGTTTGTTTTCTTCTCTGGATCACGCTTTGCTTGCCGCAACACGCATTGATTCTTTTGGGGGAGGATGTTATGAAAAAGGAGCAATGCAGAAGCGAGCTCCAGGTGGCTGGGATGCAAAACAGGATGTTGATGTTATGGGACTGTACCGTGGGAACCAGGGACGGTCTATTCAGTGCACTGAGCACCGGATGTTAGCTCAGAGTGTCACATGACCCTGTACTGGAAGTACATGGGTGGAGTTTCTCTCTCTCTGCAGTTGGGATGAGAGAGTACAGACATGATTTCTCTGTACTGCTGGAAAGACAGGAATAAAAGCATGTAAATATATTTCTGTCTGTCTCTTTCCCCTCCCTGGCAATGGGAGGGGGGGAGGAGTGGTGTGTTCTTCTTCATGTTGGGAAGAATCGCCGATTGGAGACCTCCCCTGGTCTTGCCGGGAGTTGCTGGCAGGGAGGTCAACAAGGATTCAAGCCGGGCACCTGGAGGGTGGCCAATTCCTCTGCACTTCGCTGGCTTTGCTGGCTTGAATCAACATAATGCACAAGAACAATTTAAATAATTGAATAACAGAATTCAAAAGCCAGGGTAAATAAGAAAGATTCTGCCTAGCATCTAAAAGAAAGCTGGACCAGCATCCTTGGAGATTGCTTTCTGTTTTCAAAGCACCACTGCTGAAAAGACCCTTCCCATCTGAAATCTTGGAGAATCAATGCTACTCGGTGTAGACCAAGAGTGGGGAACCTTCAGCTCATAGGCTGGTCTTGTCTTACCAAGGGTCCAGTTTGTTTTTTTTTTTTATAATAATTTTTTATTACAGATTTTTATAACAACACAAACATATAACAAATACATAAACAAACAAAAAACACAATCAAAACAAAAAACATGTACCATTTCATATCTTAGTTTCTTACACCTTTCTTCCCCGACTTCCTCGTGCCTCCCTTCTCTGTATTCCAAGTTCTTATCATTTACTCAGCAAATCTTCCCTTATTTTAATAAAAATTCAAGCTAATCTTCCTTATTCTCCTTGTCTTAACCATTACTAATAGTAACCATTTACTTTCCAATCCAACATCATTCTAACTCTCATTAATTTTGTAGTATTTCTTTAAATAGTCCTTAAACTTTTTCCAATCTTCTTGCGCTGCTTCTCTTCCCTGGTTTCGGATTCTGCTCGTCATTTCTGCCAAGCCCATGTAGTCTATCACCTTCATCTGCCATTCTTCCAGTGTGGGTAAATCTTGCGTCTTCCAGTACTTCGCAATAAGTATTCTAGCTGCTGTTGTAGCATACATGAAAAAAGTTGTATCTGTCTTTAACACCCCTTGGCCGACAATACCCAAGAGAAAGGCCTCTGGTTTCTTGGTGAAAGTATATTTAAATACCTTTTTAAGTTCATTATAGATCATTTCCCAGAATGCCTTAATCTTCGGGCACGTCCACCAAAGGTGAAAGAATGTACCTTCCTTTTCTTTACATTTCCAACATTTATTGTCAGGCAAATGGTAAATCTTTGCAAGCTTGACTGGGGTTATGTACCACCTATAGATCATTTTCATAATATTTTCTCTTAAGGCATTACATGCCGTAAATTTCATCCCGGTGGTCCACAACTTTTCCCAATCAGCAAACAAAATATTATGACCAATGTCCTGAGCCCATTTAATCATAGCTGATTTAACCATTTCATCTTGTGTATTCCATTTCAGCAGCAGATTATACATTTTTGACAAATTCTTGGTACTTGGTTCTAACAATTCTGTCTCCAATTTTGATTTTTCCACCTGGAAGCCAATTTTACTGTCCATTTTAAACACTTCATTTATTTGATGATAATGCAACCAATCTCTCACCTTCCCTTTTAATTTCTCAAAACTCTGCAATCTCAATTTGTCCCCTTCCTTTTCCAAGATTTCCCAGTATCTTGGCCACTTTGACTCCATATTAGACTTTTTAACAGCCTTTGCTTCCATTGGCGATAGCCACCTTGGAGTTTTGTTTTCCAGCAAGTCTTTATATCTGACCCAAACATTTAATAGTGCTTTTCTGACAATATGGTTTTTAAAACTTTTATGTGCTTTAACCTTGTCATACCACAAATATGCATGCCACCCAAAAATATTGTTAAAACCTTCCAAATCCAAAATGTCTGTGTTTTCAAGAAGCAGCCATTCTTTCAGCCAGCAGAAAGCTGCCGCTTCATAGTACAGTTTGAAGTCTGGCAGGGCAAACCCCCCTCTTTCCTTTGAATCCGTTAATATCTTAAATTTAATTCTGGGCTTTTTGCCCTGCCAGACAAATTTAGATATGTCTTTTTGCCACTTCTTGAAACAGTCCATTTTATCCATTATTTGCAATGCTTGAAACAAAAACAACATTCTTGGCAATACATTCATCTTTATGACTGCAATTCGACCTAACAAGGAAAGCTTTAAATTTGACCAAATCTCCAAGTCTTTTTTCACTTCTGTCCAAGTTTTTTCATAATTATCTTTAAATAAATTCACATTCTTAGCTGTCATGTTTATACCCAAGTATTTCACTTTTTTAACCACAGTCAACCCTGTCTCATTCTGAAACCTTTCTTTTTCGACCTGTGTTAGATTTTTCTCCAATACCTTTGTTTTTGATTTATTCAATTTAAATCCTGCCAATTGACCAAACTCTTGGATTATTTCCAAAACTCTTTTCGTACTAGCTTCTGGCTCTTGCAATGTAAGTACTAGGTCATCTGCAAATGCTCTCAGTTTGTATTGTTTAGCTCCGACCTGAATCCCTTTAACCAACTGGTCCCTCCTAATCATATTAAGCAAAACCTCCAGGACCGAGATAAAAAGTAATGGGGAGATAGGGCACCCCTGTCGTGTCCCTTTTTCAATCTTGAACTCTTCTGTAACCACATTATTTACAATTAATTTTGCTTTCTGTTCAGAATAAATTGCACCTATACCATTCTCAAACCCTTGGCCTACCCCCATCCCCCGGAGGTTCTTCAACATAAAGCTCCAAGAAATGTTGTCAAAGGCTTTCTCGGCGTCCACAAATATCAAAACAGCCTTAGTATTTATGTTCACTTCCAACTTCTCCAAAATGTCAATTATATTCCTTACATTGTCCGACAAATGCCTTTTCGGGAGAAAGCCCGCTTGGTCCCCATGAATCTCCTCCATCAAAACTCTTTTCAGTCTCTTTGCTAAAACATCAGCAAAGATTTTGTAATCCACATTTAGTAACGAGATGGGTCGGTAGTTCTTAAGTTGGGTCTTTTCAATCTCTGTCTTTGGTATAAGTGTAATATAGGCCTCTCTCCACGTATCGGGTGCCTTCCTCCCCTCCATGATCTCGTTGCAGACTTCCTTCAGAGGTTGTATAAGCCCTTCCTTCAAGACTTTGTAATATTTGGAAGTCAGTCCATCCGGTCCAGGTGATTTGCCCAACGCCATGTTTTGAATGGCATCTTCTATTTCCTGTGCTGATATCTCCTGGTTCAAAATTGTCTTGCTTTCCTGCGAAATCTTTTTCAGCCCATTTTTCTCGAGGAATTGTTGTATATCTGTTTCTTTTTGTGGCCCTTGTGTGTAAAGTTGTCTAAAGTAGTTCTGAAAACAGTTCCTGATTTCAGCTGGGTTACTTATATTCTTTCCTTCCACTTCTATATTTGTTACCGTGTTGAGTTTTTGTCTCTTCTTTATTTGCCAAGCCAATAGCTTGCCACATTTGTCAGCAGATTCAAAAGTCTTTTGTCTCATTTGCTTAATTTTCCACTCTAATTCTTGATTCGTCAGTTCCATATATTGTGTTTGATAAAATTTGATTTCTCTTAAAATCTCTTGTGATTTTGGCTTCGATCTTAGTTTCTTTTCCCCTTCTTTTATCTTTTCCAGAATTTTTTCCTTCCTCTCATTTTGTTTTCTTTTCTTTAATGTATTTTGTTGTATCAGAAACCCTCTCATCACGGCTTTGCTTGCGTCCCATACTATTCTTTTTTCTACTTTAGTCCTTAGATTGATTTCAAAATAGTCTTTCAAAGTTTTTTGGGCCTTCTTGCAAATCTCCTCATCTCTAAGTAAAGTGTCATTCATTCTCCATCTGAAGGAGCCAGTTGTTGTTTGCCTCATCACCATCTTTACTGCATTATGGTCGGAGAAAGTTTTTGGGCAGATTTCCACTCTCTTTACGTTCTGCGCCATACTGCTAGTCACCCAAATTTGGTCAATCCTTGTCCATGTCATTTTGGCTTCAGAAAAGAAGGTTCCCTCTCTTTCTAATGGGTGTTTTGTTCTCCAAATGTCTATCAAATCCATATTGTCAGTCATTTCAAAAAAGGTCTTTGGTAGTCTTCCATCTTTTGTTACTACCTGTCTTTGTGCTTTGTCCATATTTGTTGAAACCACTCCATTCATGTCTCCCATCATAATTAAATTATAATCCATGTAATCCATCAAAGTCTCATGCAACTTCTTGAAAAATTCAGCTTTCCCTTCATTTGGCGCGTAAACTCCCACTATCAGATACTTTTCTCCTTGAAATTGGATTTCAATTGCCAAATATCTTCCTTGGTCATCTTTAAAGATTTGTTTCGGTTGCAGCTTTTCCTTTGCATAAATCACTACTCCTCTCTTTTTTACTCTGTCTGAAGATATAAATTCTTGTCCCAGTCTTTTATTTATTAATAATTTCCTATGTGCTCTTGTCACATGGGTCTCTTGTAAGCAAATCAAGTCCAATTGGTCTTTCTTTAGAGCATGAAATATATTTTTCCTTTTTCTGGGAATGTTCAAACCGTTACAATTCCAGGTTAGAAGTTGCAGAGCCATGATGGGGTTATTTACTCTTTCCTCCTACAGCTCCCAATTTTTGTTCCTCGTTTGTCGGTGGTTCCGTGTCCGTATCTAGTGAAGGATGCCCTTGCCCTGGAAACGTCTCTTTCTGTAGGTCTTCTTCGTGTTCTCCCAAGAACTTGTCTTTATCACTCACTGTCTTTATTCTTCTTTTCTTCCCCTTGTATTTAAAAGACAAGCCTTGGGGGAACTCCCACCTGAATTGAATGTAGTTCCTTTTCAGCAGTATCACCAGGTCCTTGTAGTGTCCTCTTGCGTCCAAAATGCTTTTAGGAATATCTTTAAAAATCTCAATGTGAAAATCTTCAATTCGAAGGGTTGTTTGGTAATGCAGGTTCAGTATTTTGTCCCGTTCCTCCTTTGATCTCAGAGTTATTAAACAGTCTCTGGGTCTGTTCTTCCTCTGCCTTGCTCCCAGTCTGAATGCACTTTCTATCTTAAATTCTTCTTTATTCAGCTCCTGCTTCCAAAAGTCAGAGAATTCTTTTGTCAAATAGTCCACCAGGTTGTCTTCTTCCTTTTCCGGCACAAGTCTGATCCTTAGGTTCCTCTCCTTGCGTTGCATATCCTGCATAGAAAGTGCCAGATCATATTCGTCTAGTTTCTTAAACACTGGTGGAAACTTTCCCTCAGCAGCAGTTGCAATTTCTTTAGCTTCCTCAGCTATCTTTCTTGTTGTAGATGATTCTTCCAATAATTTCCCAATTGCTTCTGCATTTGAGTTCACTTTATTCCCAAGGTCAGTTATACTTTTTGTATTTGAATCAATTTTCCCAGAGATTTCTTCAATTTTCTTATTTGTTTCAGCAACTTGTACTTTGGTTTCTGCACCCTGCTTTTTTAATTCCTCTAAGGAGTCATTTATCTTCTCCAATACCTTAGCAAAGGATTCTTCTGAAGACATTATTTTCACTTTTGCCTTTGGAATAACTGTAGTTCCAGGGGCTCCTGATACAGAAGCCCTTCTTTGCATAAAAGATTCAATTTTGTATTGTCTGCCAGATCTCAAGGTTGTTTCTTGTAAATCCTCTTTCTTGTGAGATTTCTCTTTACCATCTGCCATAACAAAGTCTTTTACTCAAGGTCATTCCCACACTCTTGAGCTGTCAGACAAAAGTTCTCAGATTTTAAGCTCCACTTGTTGCTGAAACAATGTATAAGTCCTCTAGAGGGCGTACAGTCAGTTCTTTACTTTCAAATTTAGTCCCCCACTCTCCAGAAAATAAACAAAGTTCTTTTCTATTGTTCTTTCTCTTTCTAAAGAATCCAAGTCAATAATGTCCTGCAAATAGCTTTACTGTGCAACAAAATAAATGTTTCAGGTTGAGAGTAGCCAAAGTCAGTTAAAGATACTTTTTTGCCTTCTTATATCAACAATCCTTAGCCGGTGCCTTTTCTCCGGCAGTCCGATCCCCAGGTACAGGAGCAGCGGTGAATAACTCGATTTCTTTTAAAATGGCAGGAAAACACTTTAAAATCTTCTCCCCCCCCCTCCTGCCTTCGGGGAGGGAGTTCTTTACTTGGTGATGGATTTATTAGTTCCCACTACTCTCCTTTCGGGCAGTTACAGCTGAAATGCCTTTCGCTTTGATCTTGCTACAGAACGGAAAGCAGACTTCCTTTTTGGTGCTTGTCCGTCTCGGTATCCAATTTCTTTAATTTTAGTGCCCAATTATATCTTAGCAGTCAATCCTACTCACGGATAGATGTTCCTTTTAGTCCAAATTCACTGGAAGAAGTCAGCGCTCTCCGCTAATGGCGACGCGGCTTCGCTTCGCAGGCTGGGTGAAGACGACTCTCAGCACCGCTCCACACACCCTCCGCTGATCCGCAGCCTTTAAAAAGGCTATTTCACAGCGTCGGGGGGGCGCAAAGGTGCCCGCCGAGTCTCCAGTTCACAGGCTACGCGCCTGTGATTTTTGGGGGTCCCCGCTCCGCCGTAGCTGACAGGACCCGAACCTACGAAGCAGATCTCTCCCGGAGCTCCGGGAGAAATCCGCCATTAAGCGCTGGCGCTAACCGGAAGTCTCCAAGGGTCCAGTTTGGCCCATGAAGCCATTTCCCCAAACCAGGCCCTCACACTCATGACATTAGCTGATGGGCAGGAGGATAGGATTTTATCCCACATTGGCTTTGTTTTATCCACAGGATCATGCAGTATTTAATCACCACTTGTCAACTGATGGGTGGCCGCTGTGCAAAAATGCTGTTTGAGCTTCGCTTTTAACTGAGTGGGAGGGCTGCCACTCACTTAAAGAAGAAATGTGAGCTGCTTCAAAGAGTGCTTTTGCAAAGCACTTTAAAGTGGCCGTTGTACTCCTGTTTCAGCCTTCAGAGACCAAAATGGGAATGCAGGGGTTGCATAAAAGCATTTGCAAGCCTCTCTTATCTCTCCTTTTAAACCTCTGAGATGAGGGATTTAAAGGAGGAGTGGGTTGGGGTAGACTTGTCAAGGTGCACATGGGATGTAACAGGTGGGCAGCCCCAACCTCCTGTCAAATTTGGCCTGCAAGGCCAATCCTGATAACAGAGAGAAAAAAGATTACCCTTTCCTGGTGTAGTCAATATGGAACTAGATGGGCCAAAGGTCTGAGATAGCTTCCTGTGTTTCTCTTGTTGACACCCACCTCACATCTGATAATGGTGGCACACAGAGAAGGGCTTCAGCAATGCAATCTAGGCTGCCATCTGATTGGTTGTACTGCAGATGATGTGAAATTTGAAAAGGAAACATTGTCTAGATGCTCAAGCTATGTGCTGCTGCTTTCCCCTGCCTTAGAGTTTTCACTTGGCATTGCAACAGCCCACAAGGTGCAAAACAACATGACCCAATTTAAGCAATTTTTAAAAAGGTTTCATAGAGGAAGCTGGTAATTAGTGTCCCAACTATGATTTGCCTGTGAGGGGTCAACTATCATTTTTTTTACATGTAACTTTAGTGTATCTTAAGTAATATATAACATAATTTTAATGCATCAAGACTCCATTTGGAGTTGAAAAGCATTCTTGGCAGGAATAAAATGTAATCTGACACATTTGTTAATTGCCGCAACATGATATGTGAATTTTAGGTCTGCCTCACTGAGCCAAGTATATAACGAATGGGAAAATAGGTAACCATTCTATTTCATACCACAACAATGGAAGGGAAACTGACCAATTAGAAAAAATGTCCCTGCAAAGTTTCATGGGTTCCTGCTTGAATAATGATGATGTAAAAAATGATAATGGGGAATTTGGATTTGTACTGAACATTCTACATCATTATAGAGAAAAGCCTCCTGTCAGTTTATATAAACACTCCTATCCGGGTTGCTTATGCTGTGCAGACTCTTAACAACAGTCAGGTGTCCCAGTTAAAGCAAGTTACTGCACTAGGGGGCAAATAAGTCTTACCTATTTAACTTAATCAATCACACTAGTTAACAGCTGCAACAAATCAAACCTGTTGTCTTATATGTTGCATTAATACCAATTAATTCCTGGTTGGAAGCACTTCTGCAATCAATGAACCATTGGCTCATTTCATCAAGTATCATTTGCAATTTTTGTTTGGGGCCATATCTGCATTTTTATAAGCTCAATTTACTTCAGATGCTCAATAACATGGTTGACAGAGTATATCTTAAGAGTTTGTTCAGCCTCCATAGCCCAGTTATTCCATCTTCCAGCTCTCGGTCTACTTTTATAGGCTTTTTCAGCTTCAACATATGGATTTTTATGGCCAATACTTGCTGTGTTTGATCACTGAAGCAGTCAGGAATGCCATTGATCAATGTGCTGATCTGTGTGGAAAGCCACATTCACAACTGCCAAGGACAGATAACCAATGGGCCAAAATGACTAATAGCCACCTCCAGTAAAACAGAATTCAAGAAATGCCACGCTGCATTAATTGGTTCATGGGAGAGTATGGTGGAGATTATTGCTAGATAAGAAAAGGCTCCCTATATCACACTGAGAGTTCCATTTTTTCTAATTTTTGTAAAACATCATCACCATCTAGGTTGGTGGCTATCACCACACTAGCTTAGGTGACTCCTGTGTGATCTAAATAGGTGACTTGGGAAAAGGTATTCTCTAAGGTGGCACCCCATTTATGATATCCTCCCATGTGTCTGCTATGGAGACTATTTTTGTACCATTTATTTGTCTGAAGATTTGTAGGATACTAGTGCTTATATGTGGAAGTAAGTTGCCAGTTTTAGGTATATTAAGGGTTGGATGGTGGTGGGGTAATTGATAATGTAGAAAGTCCTCAGAGTCTCATGCTTTAGGAATTGTAACCTGCAGTATCCCATGCACTGAAATCTTATGATAAAGGGCGAGCTAGGAATGAAAGGATTGATAAAGCAACATTTCTTCAGTTAAGAGAAGGCAAACAATTCTGCAACATCATGAACGCACACACCCAAATAGTTACCTTTGTTACCTTTTCCCAGAAGAATTGCCTTTTGGAGAATACAGTGGTACCTTGGTTTACAAACTTAATCTGTTCCAGAAGTCCGTTCTTAAACCAAAGCGTTCTTAAACCAAGGTGTGCTTTCCCATAGCAGTGGGGGACTCAATTTACAAATGGAAGACACTCAACAGGAAGCGGAACATGTTCTGCTTCCAAGGCAAAGTTCACAAACCAAAACACCTACTTCCAGGTTTGCAGTGTTCTTAATCCAAGTTGTTCATAAACTAAGCTGTTCTTAAACCAAGGTACCAAACTGTACAACTCTGATGAAACAATGGGGGGGGATGAGTATGAGAACTATAGCTCGGTGGTAGAGCACATTGTTTCCTCGCCTAAGATTACAGGTTCAATTCCTGGCATCTCTTGATAGGGCTGAGAAACTTCCCTGACTGAAATCCTGGATTGCTGCTGAAAGTCAGAGTAGATGATACTGAGGTAGATGGGCCAAAGGTCTGATTTGGTATAAGGCAGCTCCCTGGTTTTCTAAGAAATGAGCATAAGCTACTGAGCTCTATACAAAGCTTCGGACAGCACAAAGCACAAAAGATTAAGTAGCCAATAAGAATGTTGGGGTGAACTGTTTTAAATATGAATAAATAAATAAGTTTCCCTCAGGGTCTCTTCCAATAGGACAATTCTGTGATTCTAGGAATTGCCTCGTGCTTTACACCTAAGCTAAAGAGCACAGTGCAATTCCAGTGGGACTGAGGGAAATGACTTATGGAGCACTGAAAAAGATTGCTATTGGGCAGGGATGGGTGAATTCATTTTATCTAATTTTGAACCCAGTTGAACATCTTGTGTGTGAAATGTCAACTCAAGCTTGAGTTATTAGAGTTTTGTTCCTCTAAGGAGAAGCTTTGATAAAAAGAGCCAGGAAGAAAAATCTAATGGACATGAAGTGGGGGGAAATGAAACAGAAAGTGTGAAATGAAATATCTTGCCATGGAGAAATATAAAGGCAGAGAGAAAATAAGCCACAGAAAAAAACTGTCTTTCCAGTGTCAGGAAAGAGATGTTCCCTTTCATGCTTACACAACTGGTACAAGCTGCAATTATGCTCCATGATGCATGATTAAGCACTGTTAATACTCATGATAACTAAGCATTTTTACATGGACACAGAAGACAGGATGGAATGGCTACATTCTTTTTTATTTGTTTTCCTTTAAAAATATTTATAAACTGTTCATGTTACAAAATATCAGAGCAGTGTGCGCATATATATATATATATATATATATATATATATATATATATGGTGCAAGATTACAGCCAAGATATTTAGCTGTAGATATTTATCCTACAACTCAATGTGGGAAATGTTTATTAAATATGTACTTACCACTGTGGGATAAGCCACACACCTAGTTCACAGATGGAAAACTGAGTCTTGTGGCTCCTGGGTGCCATACTATTCCATGGAAATTTATTTATTTATTTCTGTTGCATCTCTTGTTGTGTATTGCCCGTTGGCTAAAGCCCTCTGCCTGATTTACAGACTATTACAAATGCAAAATACAGTCAGAAAAAAAGGACAAAATCATCCAAAATGTCAAAGCCTCCCCCATTCTTCCTTTATTTCACCATACAGTTTTCATGAGGCCAGCCAGTCAGAGTTTTCCCACATACAAACCTTCATTTAATCCACTGTTGGATACACCCTTTTGCTTTCTTTTCTTTATATTGTTATGCACACCAGTGCCCACAGCTTTGCTTACTGTGAAATAATTCTATTAATTCAGCTAAACTTCTTATGTATCTATGCATCTAGTCAGTAAACAGAATCTGAATGCAACTTGGAAGATTTGCTACTGACTGAAACCAAACAGTTCTAATTTGGCATGCTGCCGATATTGTGCTTTAAAAAGCTGTTTTCTTCCTTTAGGGTGATTTAAATAAAAGACATTGGTGAAAGAAGAGCTCCTTTGTCACACTTTGAATGTAATAAGATGTACATTTTGAGCTGGGTTGTTTAGGTTTGTTTGAGATTACAGCACGAAAAAGGCATTATGCTACAGTTGGTCTGTATAATCAAAAAACAGCTGAGACCACTAATCTCTATTTGATTTAGTGCCATTGAAAACAGTGAAACTACATCAGCATAAATGATCTGAGATTTAACTACAGCTCTAGTGTAAACCCTTAGGAAATGCCTCAAAATGGCAGCCACCTTGTGGTGGGAAATAGACACTGCCTGCAAACTGGTGCCACAGAGAATTCAAATAGCTGAGGTGGGACTTATTTGCATGTTTAGTTACTTTTTTGAAATGTAAGACTGGTACAGGCATTTGAGGAAGCAACAATTTTGTCTGTAATTCTTGAGTCTGTGCCTAAACTATCAGATACAGAAGTTGCAAACTCTAGTTTCCTTGGCACTTATTTGCCCTAATTTATAATGGTCCTGGCAGTCTGAGAAAGAAAGTTGTAAACATTGGAAGGAATCTCAAATATCATCAGTTCTTACTTCCTGCCTATGTAGGAAATCTTTTACAACATCCTTGATAGGTGACTATCAGCCTCTTCTTAAAGCCTCTAGCGCTTTTCTGTTCAGCTGTTGAATGGCTCATATTGTCAGGAAGCTGTTCTTAATAGTTAGTCTACTAACCCCTTATTTCCTTGTAATTTGAACCAAGTGGTTCAGGTCCTACCTTCTGGAACAGCAACAAAATTACTCCGTCATCTTTGAGACATTCCTTCAAATATTTGAAGATGGATATCCTATCACCTCTAACTTGTTTCTTCTGAAGACAAAACTTATTCAGCTCCTTCTACCTTTTCTTATTATAACTTTGTTCTAAGAAGATCTATACTTGTTTGAAGAAGAAACTATTATTACAGATAACCTGCTGTTTATTAACAAGTTAACTGGTGAAAGGAGAAGATGCTACTGCTACAGTATTACTGCATAATTACTTGAGCTGCATTACTAGGCTGAAATTTTACTGTTCAGTTCCCCTTTACTTTAGGATCTTGATTGAGATTCTTTGCTGGGGGGGAGGGGGATCTAATCCATAAAATCATAGAGAGCATGTAGAAATCTAGAAGAGTCTATCAATCTAGTCCAGTTTTTGTTTACTAAGACTGGCAGAGGCTTCCAGTCTTCTTTTAAGTGGAAATGCAAAGGCTTGAACCTGGAGTGTTTTGTATTCAAAGCAGCTGCTCTGTAACTGAGCTACAAACCGCTCTTGAATCATTGACTGATAATAGTTCCACTTCCCCTATGGATGTCATGGGTGGAGTACTTAGGCTTCCCTGCCTCTAAAGCAGAGGTCACCAAACATTTTGGGCCAGTAGGCATATTTTGAATTTTGAGAAAGTGTCATGAGTGCCAGTAAGTAAATGGCGGCCATGGGAGTGTGGCATAACACACAGTGGTTGCCATGGTAGCGTGTAGAGGAGGCTGAAGTATGTAAGCAGGACCTATGAAGTAAGAGCAAGTGGCCTTTCATGCCTTGTCAATTTTTGAGGGGTTGTTTATTGTGACCTTTTGTGGGCACTATAGTGGGTATACTGATGCCTGTAGGTACCACTTTGGTTACCCCTGCACTCAAGGTTCAGCTTCAGGTCTGCCTTCAGCAGAAGCAAGATTTTTCAACAGCTTCCTCTTTATTAGGAACAACACATAGAAATGCAACACTTTCGCAGCAAGGCAAAGCAGCACCCAAAGAAAGACAGAGTAAATGAAAGCTATGCCTAGCGGGGCATCAATCCAGCATCAGTCGAGAAAGTGGACTGCTCCATTGCAGGCCACTTAAAGATGCATTAAATATACGACAGCTGACAAGCTAGCTGCTGTGTGAGGCCAGTTGTATCCTGAAAAAATAAGAATGATTCCAAGTTGGAAATCAGCTCATAAGACAAGTAAGTACATAGTCCAATTTATAGCAACTGCATTCAAGAGGATCTGTGAGCAGGACTTGAGGCATAGATTTTCATTTGTGCTCCTGGTATTTTCAGCAAAACTTCTTTACTGAAACTTGTGAAATGCTTGTGTTTGATAAAACAGGTAATTTTTCATGTTGCCTTTCTTTTATTTGTATGAGATGAAACATATGTGATTTTTTTTCGTTACATCCCCGTGTGCGACTCATGCATTTGCCCAGACATACAAATAGAGGCACCTAGTTTCCTTGGGTGGGGGTTGAGCCACTAATAGGGTTGCCATATTTCTAAAAGTAAAACCTTGTTGATGAGCTTGCTTTTTTTTTTTTTTACAGAAATGTGATTTTTCGATAAGATCCAGGACAGAAATTCCCTCCGGGCATCAATTCCAGCTTTGAAATCCTGGTAATGTCTGGGAAAATCCAAGCATATGGCAGCCCTACCCATTAATGAATTGTGTTTCATAAACCTACTCTTAAGAATGTTTATTGAATTACAAACCCCACTGAGTTCAGTGGGTTTCCCCACTATGTAACTGTATGTACAATTACAGCCCAGATTTTGAATGTCTTTGAACTGATTCACACCTACATGTTAGTTGGAGGGCCCTGGAAGTGAATTGGGATTGTATCTGTCTGTGGAGCTTTATATGTAATGGTTGCTTTATTTATGCAGGTCATCACATAATCTTAAAGTCACCGAGTAATGACTGATGCATGTGTGAACTCGTTCTTAGTTCCTACCACTGCTCTTCCACATTTTCTTAGCCAGGAACTTGTTCTATCTTTGGACATTCATATAACTTTCTGTCACACAAGGAACGAGTTTGAGATTGAACAACTGAACTGTTGTAGGAAAATAAATCATTATGTGTATTAGGTTTTAACACACAACAGGAATAGTGGGAATTTCCAAGGAATTTGTTTCTGCCTCATTCTCCTTTTGGCTTCTGCTGTAATTCTTTAAAATGTTCAGTGCCCATTGGTGTGATCAAACTTCTCTTCCTCTACTCTTTCTTTTCTTTTTACTGCTTGGGGGCTCCTGCAATCCATTGGCAGTTGCTCTAATAAACCAGGCTGTTTTCAAGCCTGAAAACTAGCCCAATGTATGCATATTGAAGCAAGAAGAATATATATATATATATATATATATATATATATATATATATATATACACACACACACAAAAACACACACACACACACACTTACACACTTTATATTTTGTTCTTTCACACTTTCTCGTCCTGGCCAGAACAGGAAGCAGAAAAGCTGAGATACTGTAGACAAAACCACTTTTGTGAGATTAAACTCCAGCTGTGGTTTATCACATGCTTTCAGATAGATGGGATGCAGTTCAGCAGCTGGAGGTTTGATGTTTATAAAAGCCCTTCTAACATTTGCTTCAGTTTGCCCATCACTTCATACTCTGAAAAATAATGTTTTCTATCAAACAGGAAAAGTCATATAACACTAAACTTGTTCCTGGCTCTGTAACCTTTTATTTTTGTGTTCATGTGTGCTTATTGACTTTAATGGAAGTTGCATATACCACAGTGCTAGCCATATGGACTATACAGCAGCCTAGAAAATATTCAGTAACGTATTTGTCCTCTTTCTGTCTCTCTGGAATCAATTACTAAGTGAGCAAAGAAAACTGTTAATGCCATAACTTTCCAATGGATTGAAACAATATGGCTGCCACAGATTTATTTTCAGTTACACAATAATCGGGGGAGAGGGAAATTAAGAGGGTGTGTTATTTAGCAAGCCTGAAACAATATTTTTGCCAGAATTCACAGTACAATGCATAGTCAGCAAGAAATGCATTTGACATAAAATATTGTGTAGGGTAATGAGAGCTTTTCAGGGATAGTGATGGTTAGGAATCTACACAAAATGTCCACTTTTCATATCAGACATGTAGGAAGGTAACACTAGAAGAGTGTCTCGCAAGTAGAAATAGCAAACATCAACAGAACTATGGCCCAACCCACACCTGACATTTAAAACACCACGATACCACAAGAGTCATGGCTTCCCCTAAAGAATCCTGGGAACTGTAGTTTGTTAAGGATGCTAAAAGTTGTTAGGAGACCCATATTCTCCTATGGTTTCCAGTGTGGTTGAATAATAATAATAATAATAATAATAATAATAATAATAATAATAATTTATTTATTTATACCCCGCCCATCTGGCTGGGTTTCCTCAGCCACTCTGGGTGGCTTCCAACAGAATATTAATATACAATAGTCTATTAAACATTAAAAGCTTCCCTAAACAGGGCAGCCTTCAGATGTCTTTTAAAGATAGGATAGCTGTTTATTTCCTTCACATCTGAAGGGAGGGCATTCCACAGGGCAGGCGCCACTACCGAGAAGGCCCTCTGTCTGGTTCCCTGTAGCCTCACTTCTCGCAATGAGGGAACCGCCAGAAGGCCCTCAGCGCTGGATCTCAGTGTCCGGGTTGAACAATGGGGGTGGAGACGCTCCTTCAGGTATACAGGACCGAGGCCGTGAACAATCAATTCCTCTTCCCAAGGAACTCCAGGGAACCCTGTGGAGGGAGTAGGGGTCACCTAACACAGGCATAGGCAAACTCAGCCCTCCAGATGTTTTGAGAGTACATGTTCTTAGATATATATTTTTTAAGGAGTAGATGGCAGAAAACCTGGGCTATTAGCTCTTAAGAATCTTAACAGACTGGAGTTTTTAGATAATGCAGTATAAAGACCATTGCATTCGGAGACCCTGGCACAGACTCTGTAGATGACCTCATGAGTGGGTCTTTGTGGTTTGCAACCCAAATGTGGAAGGTTCATAAATATTTTACTGGAGTCCTTTGTTAGCCAAGGGGTGTATTTAGTGAAGCAGACCTTCAAGTAGTAGCACTGTTGGATGGTTTTTAAAAATAGCGGCTTCTTTACAGTGACCTCAAGCAACACATGTGTTTGAGTTATCTCGGAGGAGCCATGTCTGATGACATACTGCTCCAATGCAGCTGTAGCTGCCAACTTGTAATATTCATTTGTTGAAAAGGATATTTTTCCTAAAGATTTCAAGAAACCTATTTAAATAATTTGGTTTCATTTGTAAAACAAGACTGGCAAATGTTAACATTATGCATGGCGCTCTCTCTCTCTCTCTCTCTCTCTCTCTCTCTCTTGTTTGTACAACTATAGCATATTTTCATCTAAGATATTTGTTTGGCTTGTTCCAAGGGGAAATGCAAACTGAGGAGAACAGAAATACTTGCTTACTTCAGAACATCTACTTAAACAAACAATTTTCAAAGTGCTGCAGTTGCAGACTAGGGAAGGGTATGTATGCAATAACATGTTAGTTGTTTACCAAAGTACATTTAAGTAAAGCAGGAAAAGGAATTCACAGAAGAATAAGTTAGCTGCTATCCAGCAGAGAGTTGGGTGTTTTAAAATAGGGGGAGCCAGAGTTCAGGTTTGTCAGATTTCCCCTTTTTTTTTTTACTAGAACCCCAAGATCTATGAACCAGAGCCAAGTGCAACTGACACAAAGTTGGGATTAAGGAAATGTCTGCCCCTGAGCACATTCTCAGCCTAGCAATTTGTTTTTAGCAGCAGAATTGAACACACTGTCGTTTCACACACAAAAAGTTTACCAATTTCTTTTTCTAAATCTCAGCCACCAAATTAAAGGAGGGAGGGAGACTCCCTCCATTGTTATAATAATTGGGAGTTTGAAACTCTTGCAAATCTGTAGTATCTCACCCAGAGATCTACAAGTAGATCACAGTGGAGCTTGTCCCCAGACACTATCTCTAAAAGCAGCTTCATCTATTTCAATGTACAGTAACTGAGCACTAGAGATCTATTAACAGTAGTCTGGGGGTGGGACCCAGAAAATGAACTAATGGTAAGCACAGCTGGCTTTTGCAAATTATTATTATTATTATTATTATTATTATTATTATTATTATTAGGGACAGGCTGTTATACTAAGGGCCAATCTATAAATGATGTACATCACAGAGGACTTCTTTTATATGAGTTTAAGCTGGAACTTTTTATCCAATTCATTAGGTTATTTTTGTTTCATTTTTCAATTCAGAGTTCCTCCAAGGAGCTATGGTGCACTTACGTCTCTGACATTAGATCCTCACAACAAACCGGTGAGGTAGATTAGGATGAGAGATAGCAACTGGCCCAAAATCATTCAGTACATTTCATGTCTGGGTGGTGGTTATTTGAATCTAGGATACCTTTTTATGTCTGGTAATGCTACAGCTTCTGTCCCCATCATCACTTCATACCCAAACACCACACAAACCAGTCTGCCTTTCTCTTGAGCCCTGAAGCTTAAGGGCCAGAGGACAAATTGAAGGAAATTAGAGATATAAGGTTAATTTTTGATAACAACATTAAAACCTGAGAATAGAATGGAAGGGGATAAAAGAGAATAGCTGTTATAGGAAGAGTTAATGTTATAATGGATCAGGGTGGAGGGATGAAAGAAACAGAAATTTGGGAAGAGGAATAGTGTACAAGTTAAGTGTGAATGTGGAAGGAGAGAAGAAATAACTGGAGATGAGAAAAATTCATTGAGAGGTATGGGGGAGGCTGGGAAAGAAAAAGTTATTTCCATCTATAGAGCCTATGGACCAATAGTGCTCCAATTATGCACCCTGCTTAAGGAAGCTAAACTGAAATTCCCAACCACAAGGAAACTGCTGTGGCAAAGAATATATCCTTCAGTTCCACTTACTCTGTTCTGTTCCTCCTCCACTTGCCAGTCATTCCATCTCCAACTACTCAATATTCTATGGACTGCTAGGATTTCACCTCCCTTAGGGGTTCCCCCCCAAAAAAAGGAATTTAAAAAAAATTACTTCTGTAAACCTTGGGAGTACATCAGTTGTGCAGGTACCTCTGTTGTGCATGGGGACTGCCATTTTGGTTAAATAAAGGTAGGAACTCTCCCCTGAAATTTAGAAATAGAAGCTCAGCCTCCCTCTGGAACCACACATTGGCGCTCTAATGATATCTCTTCCCAACTAGGGATGGGGAACATTTGACCCTCCAGATGTTATACTGTTTCTATGTATTACTATTACATTGGTACCTTGGGTTAAGAACTAGATTTGTTCTGGAGGTCCGTTCTTAACCTGAAACTGTTCTTAATCTGAGGTACAACTTTAGCTAATGGGGCCTCCCGCTGCCGCCGCACAATTTCTGTTCTCAGCCTGAAGCAAAGTTATTAACCCAAGGTACTGCTTCAGGGTTAGTGGACTCTGTAACCTGAAGCGTCTGTAACCCGAGGTACCACTGTCCAGGCATATAGAAACATAGAATCTTAGAGTGGGAATGGACTCCAAGGGGGATTAAAACTCCCACCATGCCTCACCATTGTCCGCACTGACTGGGATTGATGGGAGTTGGAACCATGGGAGTTCTAGGGGGCCACTGGTTCCCCATTGTTGGTCAACACTAGAGTTTCCCAAACTTGGGTCTCCTGCTGTTTGGGGGCTACAATTCCCATCATCCCTGACCATTGGTCCTTCCAGCTAGGGATAATGGAAGACCCAAGTGTGGGAAACCCTAGTATACACAAACATGTTAGAAAACATGCAGTTTCTTACTTTGTGCTTTACCTGACATATAATCATCCTAGTATCTGTATGTTTGTGCTGTTCAACCCTTTCAGTGCTTGTTTATAAATGTTAATTACTTGTCATTTATAGGGAGCTTTATATGCTTTGCAAATATTAAGGAGTCATTTTTATTAGACTGAAATTGGAACAAGATTGTGGACAGAAAAAGGTTGAGTAATACAATGACTTAACTTGGACACGTCTGCTTTGTTAATTTCTGCCTCTGAGAATAGAGTAAGGATTTTGGCAGATACCTTTGCTTAGGTAGCCAATAGAGGTCTCTCCAGATGTTTGGGGGTTCCTATGGTAATAAGCAACTTTTAAATTTAAAAAGAATTTTAGTGGTATTAGTAGAGCAAAACCCCTTAACTTTCTTCCCAATAAATTTTATGCAGTCACCCAGGTGGAGGCTGTGTAACTACTGAAGTGGAGTGAACACTTCCACTTATTACCTTTGTTGATTTTTAATATAATTTCGTGGTAATAACGTAGTTTTGAATAATAATTTAGAACAGCACTGAGAATTTCTTTCTTTCCTCTGTTTAAGGATATACAGCTGGGCCTTTCTTGCTAAAGTTTTATGGATGGTGATATTGCTTGCGATGATTAGTTACAGAACCTGTAATACAGAACCTTGGGCCTCCATCAGTTTTTGGACTACACCTCCCATCATCCCTAGTGGTCAAGGATGATGGGAATTGTAGTCCCAAAACAGATGAAGACCCATGTTTTGGAAAGCCTGCTCTGAATGTTGTTAGACTATATCTCCCACCCGTAAACACTGGCCATGCTAGCTGGTGGCTGATTGGAGTTGGACAACATCTAGAAGTCAATGGGTTCCCCATCCCTGCTGTAGAGTCTGTTACCTGGCCTTCATACTGCCATTGCCAATCAAAGGGCTTAGACTGCTGACTAATCAGTTCCCTTATTTGCAGTACACCCGTAGGTTATGCAAAGGATATGTGTTACAAATGTACATTCATCACACTTTCATTCTGTCCTAGGATCCCCAGAGCTTGAAGGGCATGCTTCTAATTTATGGCTCTATCCAGATGATCACTGTAGGTGGCATTGGAAAGTTAGAGAAAGAGTTTTGGATTTTCTGCAGGGTTTTAGAATAGAAGAAATGACTGGGGGTAGCAAGCAAACAGCAAAGATCTCTTCCAGGGTTTGACTCCGTATTCAGAAAGCAGGGAAATGTTGTTGTCACAGGAAAGTTGGAGGGAGAATTATCCCATGAATATGAATCTTTGTTTAGGTGTAAACATACTAGTAAGATGCTGGTCTGGAAGACAGAAATTAAAGGCTTGAATTTGAGTTGGCTTCTTTATCTTATCTTATCCTCACTCAACACATTGCAGCCTCATAATTTATTTTGCATATTTTAGTCAAATTCAATTGCTAGATGATGATGGTTTGATGGGGTATTGAAGTGAAGCATTTACTCTTCGGTGCCTTGCTTACACAAAAGCAACACTCTTAATATATTTGACTTATCTCCAGGGATTCAGGACTACAGGAAAGACATGCAATGGAAAGACAAAGCTGACTGAGTCCAAAATTTGTTACTGCTTAATACCAGGGGCATTGCAAGGTATTAAAAGGACTCAGGACACAGGCCCATGACACAAACCTGCACGCACTCTGAAAATCTTGTGAAGCAGTTCCTCTTGCGGCGAGGAAGAAAGCCGCACCTCCAGTGGAGAGGAGGTGCAAGGACCAGAGGATGCTAGTAAGAGCCTTAACACCATGCCTGAGCAAACCAGAGAGGTGGGAGGCATGCCCTTGCCATCGCCCATCACGCAGAGTAGTTTGAGGTGCAGAAAAGGCTGGGGGTGACGAAACTTTTATGTTGGGGGAGGTACAAAAACAGACCACTCCTGGATTCTGCTAGCGATTGAGCCAGACATGAACTTATGATGCTCTTCACTGTAAATAGTTTGCACCAAAATAAAGCCTGTAAAAGACAGGTTGGAGTCCTGCCTGGTTACTCTCAAGCAACCACAACAGCATCTGACATATATGTATGGATGTTGTGGCGATCACACAGGGTCCCCGGTCGTTTGACGGTCTATTGATCACTGTGCCACCACTATGATCACTTTCCCACTGCCACCAACCCGTTTCTCTCGGGTACACACTGAGTCCAGACAGTTGTTAACATCAAAACAAATAATCAAGTTTATTTTATAAGCATGAACAAGTTTATGGTTTCAGATAATTTTTCTTGTCAGTTTCTTATCCTTAGTTCCTATACCAGCCTATACTTTCCTAATAACTTTTAACTGATTATCCCAACTGTCTATCGGTCTCCTCCTAACAGTTTCTCTCACTCTCACACTTTCAAAACTAGACTAACCCACAGACTTATCTTCCCTCTTCCTTCTCCAACTCCCAACTGACTTCCCAACAACTCCAACCCTAACTCTAACTCCTCCCCTTGGGTTCCCACTGGCCAATCACTTCACACTCATTTAACCCTTTCCTTATGACCCACCTAGGAGGGCAAACACCACAGATGTGGATGGAAAATCAATATGGTGTGTGGCTGGGATCCTATGAGCAACATTTTTAATTGAAAAGTGAAATCTGAACACCACAATTTATGAAGGATATTGACAAGCTGGAACATGTACAGAGTAGGACAACCACGATGATCAAAGATTTGGAAACCAAGCTTTATGAGGAAGGGTCGAGGGAGTTAGATTGGTTTAGGCATCTTCAAATATCTAAAGGGCTGTCACATCGAAAATAAAGCAAACTTTTTTTTTTCCTGCTCCAGAGGGTAGGACCAGAACCAATAGTTCCAAGTTATAGGAAAGGAGATTCTGACCAAACATGAGGAAGACCTTTCTGATGGTAAGAGCTGTTCTGTGGAAGGTGGTGGCCTCTCCTTCATTGGAAGTTTTTAAGCAGAGGTTGGATGGTCATCTGTCATGGATGCTTTAGTTGAGATTCCTGTACTGCAGGGTCCCTTCTGACTCTACAGTTCAACGATTCTATTATTCTATGTGTCCAGAGCATCCTCTTTGAAGGAAATGAATGGGGATGCCCCTGGAATTGTGGGTGTAGGGATGTGTGAGAGACAGCCACTCCAGAACAGAGATAATATGGTGCTTCCAGATGTTGTGGACTACAACCACACTAATGGTCAGGGTTGACATGCATAACAACTGGAGGGCATTACAATGACTACCTCTGCTCCAGGAAATAATTTATTTGGCCATTAACTTCTATTCCTCCGGGCTAATCCACTTTGGAAAGCGAACTTGGCTCATTTATTTTATTTTTATGTTTCTTTCTTTTATAGCTTCTGAACCAAGAATCTATTTTAATTATTTGCATCATGCAAATGACTGTTATTCACATTAGCCACTGGAACTGCTTGACCTGTGAGCTAAAACACTTTGTGATAAATATTTGCTGGTGCTAGAAAAGTGTGATTCTCCTTCTTAGAGAAAACATCCCCAAGTGGCAGGCATAGTCTGAGATAAGGGTAATAGTTCCTTAGGGAAGCAGGAAAGTCTTCAGTAGCTAGTGAGCAACATCTAATAGTTCATTTAGAAAATGTAAGAACATTTATTTTCTTGTCTTGTTCATTCTTTCTGACTCAATAATAGCTCCTCTCCTTAAAATAACCCTACTGGTATTACTTAGCTGAAATTTATTCTTCGCATTCTAGCTTTTAATGACCGTAAAGAATTCTTCAAGGATCTCATTACCATGAATATCATATTTTGTTTCTCTGGTTGCCGTCCTGATGATTGTTGCTGAATATCCCTGCTGTGTGTGAAATTCTCAACTTACTTCAATTCGACACATTGTAATTTTGAAGTTGGCTGATGGAAAGATTTCACTAAATACCCACAAAATATTAGTTTTCAGATGTTGCTACTCATTTTTATTGTGGCCTCATACAGTGGACATTCAGAAAGTACATTTCCATGTCTGGAATTGAGTTAATGTGATTATTAACATCTGTACAAGCTTAGGTGAGTGCCATATTTTATATAATTTTATTATGAGCTTGGGCTTGCTTTCTGAACAGTACACTGGCCCAAGTCATGTCTTTGGGATTTTTGAGCAGCTGTTAAGGTGCTGGTAATGAAAACCCACTTCCCTAACTGCCAGCAAGGCACAGATGCTCTGGAGTCCGGACAGGTACTTTGGGAGCAGAAATAGTATTAGAACAATTTGAAAATCAAATTGGCAGACTAGTAAGAAGTTATACCTTCATGGGAAAAAACTGCTGAAAGAGCAAATGTAAGCAATTTGTGAAACAGAGACAAATTGAATATTATATTATATTTCTCTATTGTTTTCTAACAAAATTTAAAAATCTGTCTTCCATAACTCTCATTAGACTGCACTTCTAGCAAAATAATCATAGCCTAAATTCCTGCCTTCACAAATACACAAATTCCCTCTCGTAATTGTTTATCAGTACATTGTATAGGATTCAAGGCAATTCTGTTTATGAATCATGGATTAAGAAAGTATTTCTTGATGTGTTCATATCCTCCGCAGGGATATATGCCTGTCAAGGAGTTTCTGAGTAAACACAGACCCCAGAATCAATGGCATTGTATTATACTGGAATTTGACCAAGTATTTCATCAAGCAGCAAAATAGTACTTCTAGATGGCAAAGGGATGTTTTAAATCAGGGAATATGATGAGCAAGGATTATGCACATTTAGCATTTTGGAGTCATGTAGAGATGTGGAATTACTCTATGTGGACTAAGCTACAGAGAGTAATGCCTTACCTGGCCATGTTATGGTTATTAGTGGCTATTCTTTCATGTCTTACTGGAGATTTTAAAAGCTGCTAACAGGTTTAAAAGTGAATGGCTGAATGATTTTAAAGAGATATACAGTGGTACCCTGGCTTAAGGACAGGTTAGTTTATGAACAACTTGGATTAAGAACACTGCAAACCCGGAAGTAGGTGTTTTGGTTTGTGAACTTTGCTTTGGAAGCAGAACATGTTCCGCTTCCTGCTGAGTGTGTTCCATTTTTAAATCGAGTCCCCCGCTGCTATGGGAAAGCACGCCTTGGTTTAAGAATGCTTTGGTTTAAGAACGGACTTCCGGAATGGATTAAGTTCATAAACCAAGGCACCACTGTAGTGGAAATGCCCAATAAATGCCCAGTAAATGTTGCAGTATACATCTTGTCTGCTCATACTTCCATTCATTCTTTCTTTTCTTTTTCTTTTTTAAAAAGCATCATTTGAATATAATGTCCTGGGAATTTTGACTGGGCTTCCATACTCTTCATACTCTCTGCATATAAATTAGAGATGTTCTTATAACCCCACATCACCCATGTATTATATACAAAATGAAAGTCTCTTCACCACTTGCCGTATGCTGCATTATGTTAATCTATAATAGCAGCTGATTATAAAACCAACTAGAAAGATCAATGAGAAGAAAGTTGTAAAAAAAAAAAAGTCTTTTTCTCAGCAGTTCAAAATATAACTCAGGAGTTGTAGTAAATAAAATGGAAGGCTGGGCACTTAATAATAATAATAATAATAATAATAATAATAATAATAATAATAATAATAATTTATTATTTATACCCCACCCATCTGGCTGAGTTTCCCCAGCCACTCTGGGTGGCTTCCAATCAAGTGTGAAAAACAATACAGCATTAAATATTAAAAACTTCCCTAAACAGGGCTGCCTTCAGATGTCTTTTAAAGAGAAGATAGCTGCTTATTTCCTTCACATCTGAAGGGAGGGCATTCCACAGGGCAGGTGCCACTACCGAGAAGGCCCTCTGTCTGGTTCCCTGTAACCTCACATCTCGCAGTGAGGGAACCGCCAGAAGGCCCTCGGCACTGGACCTCAGTGTCCAGGCAGAACGATGGGGTGGAGACGCTCCTTCAGGTATACAGGACTGAGGCTGTTTAGGGCTTTAAAGGTCAGCACAAACACTTTGAATACTGGAAATACAATCTTATGTCTTCTCTGAAGAACTTCAGTGAGTCTTTCTGCCAGTTTCAGTGTGTATCAGGGGTGCCAACTTGAATAAAATATTGAGGGGGGACAGGTAAGCCCAGCCTTGCATAACGGATCACATAATGCTGTGCTCACACACCATTTGAATGGCAATACCCCTCAACTTGGGGGGGGGGCGCAGCCCCCTCAGAATATGTTATTGGGAGGCAAAGACCACCAAGCTCCTAGGAGGTGGCACCCTATGTTGTGTATTTAGACACATGTGCAATAAGGATGGGAGGAAAAAATGGTTTCATTCAGATACCTACTTTGCACTTTTGAAAAAAATATATGTGAACTGAAACAGAGCTATCTTTCAAAATTCATATTTATCCAAATTTTATAATATGATTTCCCAGCCCCCCTCCCCGGTGTATAAAAATACACATGCCAGGGGAAAGTGTGCACATGCCAGGGATAAAAATACATATATTAGTGAAAGTAACATGCCAAATGCCTTGCGTTAGAGAAAGATGCTTGTAAAAATGTGCATCTTAAGCAAAATTGCACTCAGAAATGTGTTCCGTCAGGAGAAATGCACACTTAAATGCTGGCAATTTTGGGGGGTGAGGACTTTTATTTTTCAACTAAAGTGCTGCAGAGATGTGTCAAACTGAAGTCAAGCTTGGGAAAATGAGAAACCCAAATTGACAGAGTTGACCATCTCTAACGTGCACCAGAGACATATAAAAAATATAAAATGCCCCCACGCTGACTGGGAGAGAATGCAACTGTGGCAAATCTCTAGCAACTTCTACAGAATAGTACAAGGTGGCACTCTGGGAAACAAAGTTATTTACAGTGTAGAAAGAACCAGCATGTTTGGCATCAGACACATAAATGGAAGTTGCCTAGATTTGTCCAAACTATGTAGCATTTTTCATGATGATAAAGTTACCATGTTTCATACACGTACATCCACAAGCCACATCTTTAACATGGGTTAATTCTGCAATTCTGTTGCCCGCAATGCCCCCTCCACCGCTAGCTACAAGCACCTGCCTTAAAGCCTAACCTATGATTATATATTTACTTTCACTGAGACTGCTTCATTTCTGCTTTGACCTTCATCTTGTATTTTGACCTTGCAGAAGGGGGAAAAAATCAACAGGAGAAAAGAATAAACATGGAATGCAGTGCACAGAAGAGTGTTGGTCTAATACTGACTAAAACAAGAAAATAAATAATGTGAGATGTTGAGACAGGTGAGATAATGCACTGTAGACACTCAAAGCCATTATATTCATGCATACAATAATTATATATGAGTGGTATTGTTTTCAGGTATTAAGTACCACTGAGAATATTTAAGGCTATGCTTGTCATTTGGCTTGTCCCATATATTACTGGGGTTCTGTACGTTCCCCATTTAACTTAGCTGATTCCCCCCAACCCCAAATAAAATAATATTACCAACTCTCTTTTACAGATCTGGAATAGTTTATGGGAATAGCATTGTCAGTCCACAGCAAAAAGGTATGCAAGCTATGATTCAAAGTGGCAACTTCTGAGGTCTGTGTTTTTGTGAGAGGCAAACAATATGAAATTGTTAAGGGATGGGCAAATCTGTCAGTTTCAGCTTCTCTTGGTTTCTCATTTTTCCCAGTCTTAATATTGGTTCTCCACATTTCCATAAAGTTAGCATCTTTTTAAAAATTAAATAAACCCATGAAAATTCAACAGCATTTTAGTGTAAAATTCTCTGAATATACCTGTTTTTGTATGCAGTTCTACCTAATATACACGTTTTTGCAAAGCAATTTTCCCTAATAGGAAACCTTTTTACATTATTTTAACTAATAGATACATATTGGTGCATACTATACACTGCTATATGCATTTTTGTAGACATTACTTGACCGGAGAAATGCACTACAAAATTTGGAGAAGCGCAAATTTCAAAGAATGGCTGCATTTCAGACAGTGCGAAATAGGTAGATTCACCTTTAAATGTGAAGTGAGGCCAATTTGCCCTGTATCCCTAGCTAGAAGTCTGTGTTTTCGAATGGGGTCACAATCTATAATTAAAAACAGGTCTCTGTTCTTAAATGGGGAACAATGAATAAGCCACATCTGTGATTTTGAGTGACAGGCGATATAACAAGAGTGCACAATAATGTTTCAGGGGCTGTGAAAATCCCATTGTGGCAAAATGCCATATCTGCTTTTGCAAATAAGTGTACTGAACATGTCGTGCCAATGCTCTGAAAGGTGAACAAAAATAAAAAGGGAAGGCTTTGCACATTCCTAAAAGCAGACAGTATAAGGTAGGATAGCATGTGAAATCATTCAATCTACAATTTAGAGTAGTAAAGCTAAAGAACAGGCTTATTTTTAAAAAGGATAGTAGGGTAAGAGAAACAGATTTGAAAATCAAGCGTTAGGGAATGAGTTTATACACTACAGACAAGCCAAGAGGAAAACATTAGGCAAGGAGGCAGGGCAGGAGGGGAGAAACTCCTACAAGACAAATGACATGTTAGGCAGACTATGCTCTATGTAATATTAACAATAACTTTGCCTGTCACACACCCAAATCCACAGCAAGCCACCTTGCCATCTTATATAATGTTACAGGATGGCAAATCATTTTTTTTTAAGCAGATGGAGACAAGTGGTGGATTTTGTCTTTTTGGTTTCAAAACAAAGAATGCAGGGAAGACTTTATGGATTAGAAACAGAGTTTCCCCCTGTAGAGATGACAAGAAAGCATTCAGAGGGGATTTTGTGGCATCTTTATCTTCCTGACACAAATGTAATTCAGTTCAGCCTTGAAAGCTGCTAGCTTTGGCCTGCTGCCTGCTGCACTTATGGGTTATATTAAGGTCATGATGAATACTGCAAACCCATGTATTCATTGCACAGAATAAGACTAGGATTTCTTTTTTTAAAAAACTCCTTGTTTTAGTTATGTTCTCCTACTCTTTCTTGTTATCATGATTAGTTATTAATCTAGTTTATTAATTTCATTTGAAAATCCTCTGATGAACTAGAGGAGATTACCAGGTGCTTGGCACACAGTTAATGGTAGTAGCAGCAGAAAAAGATATTTGCCATTTGGCAAGGGAAAAGATAAGCAAAAGGCCAGGACCAAAAGTAGACCAATCACAATAAAAAAAATGGTGGTTTTGTGAGCCTGGACATGGAGAAGGCACGGTTTATCAACTTTGGAGAGGATTAGGGAGGCCGTAGGGCCATGAAAGCTGACCCACCTACGATCACTAAGAGCAGCATGTCTGTAGTAGAGATATTGATAAACAGAATCTAGCTTCATAATATTTGCTTCAAGGAGAAAGTATACATTACTGAGCCACTTGATTCTTCTCCTGTTTGGATTGAAATCTGAACTAAAGAAGAATTCCCAGTTAACAATCTGACCCTAGAAAAATGGTCTGAGGGGCAAAAGTCCACCCTTTGGGGTCCCTCATGGAGGCAATTGGGCTTTGGTTTCCCCCCTCTAGTTTTCTGTGGAGGTCTAAAACATAGCCCTCCTTCACCACAGAGCCTCTTGGGTGTTAAGACTAATAGAGGGTGCCCACATGGTACTTCTGCCACCCTCAAATTTTTGTGGGCGGTGGTGGGCCAAGAAAGTGCATTCTCCATGGCAGCCCCTAAATTGTGTCTCCCCACAGAGGTGTGCCTAACACCTCCACTATACAGTTTTTGGTGAATGCTGAAAACATACCTCTTTGACACCTGAGATGTGTGTCTTCGGGATCCACCCTACTCCTGTAAAAGTTGCTTTCACTGCATTTAACACTGAATTTTAAAGTGTTGAAACCTACCCTGGATCTGTTGGTGAAGGGTGAGTGCTGGTAAAATAATAATAGCAGCTAATAATAATAATAACAATAATAATAATAGCAACAACAATGTGGCAGAGACCGCTCATCATTGTTTTGCTAGGATGTTGTGCTTACGACAAAGGTCTCTTGAGAAGTGCAGACTCTTGTCTCTCATTCCTAGTTCCCCATGTGTTTCCTGTGGTAAAATTGTTTGTGGATACTGGCAAAGCCCACCTCATGGGGAATTTTGAGGGTGCCCATTGAAGGGCTGCAATGGAAAAAGGGGAGGGGGTTCGACACCAAAAGGTCACCCTTCTGAATTGTAAAAGTGAAGTTTGACAAAGGAATTGTCAGTCTGAATACATAACACACCTCCTTCAGCAGGAGATGCAAGTGTGTCATGGGTAAGATTCTTCATTTACTGAAGTGTCGTGTCATTGCACACATTTCATTCCACAAGTTGGGATACAGTGGGTGTGCATAGCATTTCATATTGTTGAATGGTGCCCAGTGTAATTATTAATGTCAACAATGGAATTACCCTGACAGATGTAAAGAATCGGAGGAATGATATCTTAAACATCTTTCATCATTACAAAAATCCTGTCTAATTGATGATGAACAGAACAACTTCCATACTAAGCACACATCTTATGCTGTTTAGCCTGGATTTTCAGAATCATTAGGGTCTGATGTTAAGACACTTAACATCAGGTGGGGTGGCTTTAAAATATGTTTTTGGCCCTACTTCAAAAACCCTCTGGTGAAAACTATCTGGTTAGGTTGGTTTTGGATTTGGTTCAAGCTTCAGATGTTATGACTGAGCTTTCAGCACCTTTGACAATAATAATACATAACAGGCAGACAGGAATTTATTTGGAGAACATCAGGCCAAGAACTGAAATTGCAGTGAGATGAAATGTGGATTTCTGCACATCTGAAAAGCACTTGTTTTAATTTCAAAAATCATTGAACAATGTGTGATTCTGATATTGACAAAATGTTGAACCTGCCTGACTTCGGATAAATAGAAGCTGTCCTACATGGGGGTTGAGTTGCATACATTATTCTTAACTAAGGCAGCAAAGCATGTAATTTATGCCATTGTGATATTAGGACCCCTCTATTTTATTAGTGTTTGAAATTATATGAGGATTAGGATGTTAGCTTTTCATTTAATTCAGTTACTTATGAGAGATGGATGAGATTGTTAAAAATATTTTTTGATCTATCATTCTTTCCCCCCTTTTTAACCCATATTGCTTATGCAGTCTAAGGATGTAATACTAAGATAAAGATTAAATGTCTGGGAGAACACAAATCTAAGCATTTAATTTTCTTCCTGGTTCTTCTCTTTCCCCCCTCCCCTTCATTTGATTGTTCTCAAAACAACCCTGTGCAGTAGAGCAGGCTGGGAGTAATAACTGGGACAAGGTCAGTCACCCCATTAAGTTTTGAACCCACTTCTCTCGGGTTCTAGTCCAACTGCTGAATGTTCGTAGAAATTCTACTTTTTCACTTAAGGTATGACAAACTGATTCACAGAAAGCAATGTCAATCGGGGAAGTGCAATAGCCAGCCAGCAGATACTTGGAAGAAGCTGAGGATGTTTATTATGTTATTGAAATATAGATTGGTGACTTGAGCTGTTAGTGCCTTCTTTTGAAAGAATTGTGTTTTGCATCTTTACAAGCAAAATGTTCAGCCAATCCTGACTCTTAACTCACTTTCCCCCTGCTTAAAACATCAGACATGATGCATCTGAATCACCACCTGGGGTGAGCTAGCTTGTCGTCAGGAAGTGAAGAAGCCAATTTACATTTGAAAGCTCTCTTAGCCCTTCCCAGAGAAGAAAGTTGTTCTTTGAAACAACACAAGGACCTAAATATATTCTTGATGACACACTGTTAAGTGTTGACACCTTGTTAACACCAGTGGAGTTCCACCAGAGATCACATTGACCCAAACCATCAAGGGAAACAGATAAGCTTGTGAATTCAGTCTAAAATAAATGCAGTTCTTTTCTTTTCTTTTTCTTTTTGAAGATGAAATGAATTGCTGTTATAAAACTAGAGAGGGCAGAATTATAAAAATCAAGACCTTGGCACATGGAGGAATATAATGATGTTGTGATGTTTCCTATTGCATTGCTGTGTGAATGCATCCTAAGTGAGCATTCTCTGGGGCCCTGGTTCAGCAGTAGGACTCATGCTTCACATATATAAGGTCTCAGGTCCAATCCTGGACACCACCAGTTCCAGGAGCTCTGGCAGGAAAACTGGGAGAGACCCCTGGCTGAGACTTCAGAGATTCAGTGCCAGAGATCCTGTGATCCTGGTCTAGCTAGATCCAGGTAAGTGTATGCAGTTTCGTATGCTGGGTGGTGGTGGTGAATGCCCTCTGTTTTCCCATCAGCTTCACGAGTTGGCATCATTATCAAATTTATCATAATTATATTTGTGGTGTAGTTTAAATGCAATTTGATTGATCGGATTACCACAGTTTGTGCCTGCAATTAACATAAAATAGGTGGGATATAAATGTTTAACTGCATATATAAGCTACATGTGGATATTAAGTTTTTGGCCAAAAGGCTTTATTCTCTGGAAGAGCAATAATTATCTGGCACATTGCTGGAATGCAACAGTTTTTAAACACACACACACACTTACTTTAGAACTATTTCCAGAGCTGCATAATTAGTTATAAAATTAAACACAGCTTTAATTAAGGAGGTTTACCAGGGGCTTTCATAATTGCTGTACTAACACTTTTCTATCGTACTGCACTCACTGAAGCAATTCCATGAGGAATAAGTTGCACTGGACAAGCTAGCTCAACAATAACAACAACAATTTGAATTTGCATATATGGTCATTCATGGTGCTATGCAAATCCTTACTGAAGAAAATCGCTCACTGATGCAATTTATCCAGGAATGGGTTTATTAATAAAATAATCCCTGAAACCTTTTTTTTAGATAAGAGGATTTTTATGAGCGGCTTTGCAAAGTGCCCAGGGGTGGGGGTGGGGGGCGGGATAACATTTGTCCAATTCCCAGCAACATGACTAGCTGGTTTGGTTTCTTTATATTTCTTTAGAGATGTGCAGCCTTCTCCAAAAACCTCCATTAAGGGGCAGGATGTACTTCAGTGGTAGGCAGTGGCAGAGGAAGAGGAGTGTGGGCGGAGCGGGGTGCCATTACAGCTTCCCTCCCACCCATGCTGGGCACCACACCCCCGTAGGCAGCATGCCACGCCCCCAGGACACGCGCCAGCCCTGCCCCGGCCTGCTATCCAGCCCCCGGTGCCGGAGCATGAAGCTCTGCCACTGGTGGTAGGTAATTTGCATTCCATGCAGAAATTTCACATCTGGTAACTAATGTGCCCCTTTGTCTTCAGATACTACATGGGTAGACAAGTTTAAAAAGCCAGGGACATGATTTTTCATGTCCCTCCAGTGGCTATGGTGGCTTATTTACCAGAAGTAATGTATTTGTACACTCTAGAAGTGTACAAACAAAGCTCTTTGCAAAATAATTTTAAAAACAGCTTCTCTGCCATGAAAAATTGTCGCAGCAATGCAGCTGGGGTAAAACTTAATTATTTTTCCTAGCTATTTGGATATTCTTCTGATGTTTTGCTTCATTTGACAATGTTGCCATGAAGTGGCTCCGCATTTTAGCTTTCTACGATGTATAAAGATAATGCAACCGCTTCCTGAGAAATGTCACAAAATTTCAACAATATTTGCATTTTAACTACTCCCATTGCCCCATGAATCACCTCCTACAGGTCACACTGTGGGTTCACTCATATGCATGGGCATAACCAGGATTATATTTTTTTTTGAGGGGGCAGGTTTTTGTTAGGGGGGCAGAATCTCAGATTTGTACCTAATTATATTGCTTTTTATTGATGGGGGGCAGCTGCCCCCCTGCCTCCCCTTGGCTATGCCCATGCTCATATGAAGTGGCTACAACACTCACTAGTTTAAAGGCAGGAATTTGTAGCAATATGTTGGAGTGTGATTGATTTCCCTCTTCTGTCAAAGGGAAAGGAGAAGAATCACACTTCATATACTGACGGCCTCCTTTAAAGCAGCAACACAGTTCCTCACATTCTCTTAGGAAATGCTTTCCTTAGCTCTGGCACATCTAAGGCGGATACCATTGTCATTCTAATAATAATAACTTTATTGTCATTGTACAACCTGTGTACAATGAAATTAACCGAGCCTCCCCCCTCCCACAAACACTCAAGGGAGAAGTTCAAGGTGAGCTTTAGCATCTCATTCTAGAAAAATAGCACTGATTAGGAGGGCCCTGTTCCCTCCACAGAGATACCATTTCCAGAGCCCCCTGTCACTAGGGATTCATTATTAAACCACTCTGGGGATTGTAGCTCTGAGAGGGGAATAGGGGTCTTCTAGCAACTCTCAGCACCCTTAATAAACTACAGGCCAGAATTCTCTGTGGGAAGTCATGACTGTTTAAAGCCCTTTAAATATATGGTGTAGATGTGGCCCGATTCCGGAGGGGTCCTAAGTCATGATGTACAGTACTGAATATGATTCCTTAAGGGTGTGGTTTTTTTTGGGGGGGGACATTCGAGGTGGCCCCTAATAAGTCATATGAGTAGCCACTCTTGCAAAATAATGCAACTGAATTTGCCAAGAAGGTTGCTATGGGACCAGCTGTCAATGGCCAAGCAGCAGCTCTCCATATGCTTAATTTATGATGCTTGAAGAGAAAAGTCCTTGAACTCCTCTGCCCTTCCTATCACTGATGGTGTTTCCCTTTCTGCTTTCACTTTTCAGTAGAAAACTATTCCCACACATGTAAATAATTGGCCATCTCAGCATTGTTATTATTCCCCCCCCACACTTTTTGTTCTAGTCTTTCAGATCTCCTTGACATCCAGCCATTTTGGGATAACCAGGGAACCACAAGAAAGGGAACACCCAGGCAGGTCTCCGTCAGCTGTTGAGGAGTCATTTCAGTTGCTGCTGCAGCTTTGCAGAACTGAAAGTTCGACCAAACTGCTGTTAAGCTGCTGGCTGCTGGAACAATGTGAGAGTTTTGATCCATATATATATTCACTTTATGGGTAGTTACTTTACACTGGTATTATCTTTCTTTTCCCCCAAGCTGACAGTGTGTGTATCTGAATGACTGGTGCTTCTGGGAATTCTTTGAAAGGAACGTTATTATTGCTCATTTTATGGCACTATAGGGAAAGGCCTCAGCTCATTGGCAGAGCACCTCTGCTTCACACAGAGAATATATCTGGTTCAATAGCCAGGTAGGGATGGGAATGTCTCCTGCATGGAAACATGCAGAAGTATTGTCCGTCAGTGTAGTGTACTGAGGTAGACAGACCAATAGTCCGACTCAGTAAAAGCTTCTGTGTTTATAGATTCATAGGACAGTCCACAGATTCATAGAATCATAGAGTTAGAAGGGACCCTGAGGATCATCTAGTCCAACGCAAATATGCAGCTGTCCCATGCAGGGATCAATCCTGCAACCTTGGCATTATGAGCTCTGTGCTCTAACCAACTGAGCTAGGTAAAGGTACCCCTGACCATTAGGTCCAGTTGCGGATGACTCTGAGGTTGCGTGCTCATCTCGCTCTATAGGATGAGGGAGCCGGTGTTTGTCCACAGACAGCTTCGAGATCATGTGGCCAGCATGATTAAGCTGCTTCTGGTGAACCAGAGCAGCGCATGGAAATGCTGTTTACCTTCCCGCCGGAGTGGTACCTATTTATCTACTTGCACTTTGACGTGCTTTCAAACTGCTAGGTGGGCTGGAGCTGGGACTGAGCAACGTTGTGGGGATTCGAACTGCCGACCTTCCAATCAGCAAGCCCTAGGCTCAGTGGTTTAGACCACAGCGCCACCTGCGTCCCTAACCAACTAAGCTATACAGGCCTGAATTTGTTTCCTTCATCCTCTTCTTGAATTTGGCAAGGAGAAAGAATCAGAATTTTGATGTATTACCCATTTCAATTCATATATATTTTGCAACAAAACAAAGGCTGAGATTTGGGGGTTTTTACTCACACAAAAATGTTGTCTGTCTCATTGCATGCCTTCCTCAGGTTTAACATTAATGAAGTCTGATGCTGTATACTATTTTATGGTGCATATGAGTAGCCTCATGACCATGTGTAGATCTTGGCCAGCTGCAAGGTAACCAAACAGGCACAGGTTTCTTGTCACCATCTCATATTTAATTCTAATGATCAGATTAATCTCTCATCCCCTATGCATAGAGTAGCCAATGTGCCGCCCTTCGAATGTTGTTTCACTACAACTCCCATCATCCTTGATTATTGACCATGTTGACTGGGGCTGTTGTAGTCCAACAGCATCTTCAGAGCACCATATTGATTATCCCTGATATATATATATTCTCTTCAAGCCTATTATGCATTTAATTGAAATATAAATAAATGGTTTTAGCAAGAAATTGTGGGCACTGCCTTATGGGAAGCACCCTTCCCATTGGTGCTTAGTAGGTCTCCTTAGGAAAACCTGAGGCATTCTATCCTGTTCACACTGTCAATTCACTGTTCATTCTGCAATTGAAACCAAGAATGAATTCATTGTGAGGCTCACCTAGATGCAATGCAGAACTTAAATCAGATGCTATGTAGTTGTCTGCTTGGGAAAGCTCAGCATTTGTAGAAATATCTTCTTAGACCAATGTGCCTTTCCAAGGTTTTACCCAGTCCCTAAAGCATTGAGGCCTTTTCCCTTGAATCTGTATGTATCCTCAAAATATATACAGTGAAGATGTTTTGACATAAGAAACAGGCCTTTTTCAGTACAACTGGATTTGTTATTTTATTTTTACTATGCATTGTGAGATGATGGCAACATGAGATCAGGAGGGCATGGCTTCCAACATGCTACCACCTCAGCCTCCATGGATCCTGATACTGCCCCCTGCCATGCATTAGCTTATGTCAGTAACTCTGCCACTTTTTTAGCTTCTTCTTGCATGAAATGGCAGATTGCTCTGTAACCTAATGAACCTAATGAACATGATATGACATCTGTACAGGAGGATAGTACAACATCCTGATTGGAACCAAGTTTAACCATGCTTCAGTTTAACATATGTTTGCCTATGTGGAAAGACCCTAGAGCCACAGCTAGAGACAGATGCATAACACAGAAAACTGAATAATGTCTGAATAGACACCTGTAAAAGCCTGAGGTGAGCCCACAGCTGCCTGTGAACATCTTATCCCAGCCAAAGGAGGCTGACAGCCAAGGGACCCTTCTTTAAAACAAGATATATTTCTCTCTCCTGCAGACAATTATTTTATTACTTATGTAGCCACTATCTGCATCCTCCTGTCATATTTCATGCTTAAATCTTCTGCGGATAGGTGCTGCTTGTTTTGAACACATGCTGATGTGAAAAGAATTGATAATCAGGGTATTCTATCCTTTTGGTGAAGGGAATTCTAGGAAATATAAGAATTCTAAATTCTAATTCTAATTCCTTTAGAATTCCTGCAAAAATTTTGTGCAGAAATACCAAGAGCTGTGCAGATGGGGTGGTGTATCAGAGGAGGTTGTGCTTGGGAGATGAGATGCTAGAATAGGAAAGGCACAGGAAGGAAAATGGCAACAGGAAAATATCTATGGATATTTGATCAGAAATTATGCTGTATATTACAGTGGATAAGTGAAATAATGCTAATATTTATGTATGAATGGTGGTATGTAAATGCCAGTCATTGTCAGAGCATGTGTGTTGAAGATTTGCAAGATATACTTTGAAAAATCAATGAAATACCAGTGAATGCTAGCAGTAATGAGAGCCAACTTTCCCATGTACAGAAAATGTGGCAATGTATACATAGCTTTGGGCACTGACAAAATTCATCATGGTATTGTCAGCATGTGAATCTTGAGATTCACCAGATTTTGAACTTCCTCTGTAACACATTTCAACTGCAGTAATAATTATGACATTGGGTCGTCTGCTCATAGAAAGTTTATTCTGTAGACATGTAATTTGCACGTTTGGAAGATTAGGAAGTCAAAAGTAGAGGCATCTGTATTTTCTTGCTAAATCATCCATACCCCAATGTAAACATTATAGAAACACACTCCCATTCACAATGTCTACCCTTCCTCTTTATATTAGAAATAAACGAAAGACGGGACCTTTCTAAGGCTCCAAGAAGCTCAAGGGTGGAATCTTCATTTGCTGCCTTCTTCCTTCTCTTCTCTGTTGAAATGTACCATTTGTCAATATCATTATGGCACCCTCCATGTTTAAAACCTGGGGAAATGACCCCATCACACTCTTGCCTGCCAAAAGGGGCCTAAGTTTGCCTTGCTAGACTGCAGACTCAGGCTCCAATGTCTGCTTCCAACAACACCAAGATTACAATGAGCTTAAGAGACTTCTTGGAGCCTTTCAAATTATTGTGCTGCAGTGGCCATAGAATAGACCCACGGGAGCCCTTCATTTTAAAATTCCTATACCAAATGTGGCCGTTTCTCTGCATCTGACTTTTAAGTGTCTCTCTCCAGTTACTTCTAAATCCTCTTAGCCAGAGATAGTTCTATCTTGGGACTCATAACACTATTCCTGAAGAATCATTTTCATTTGTTTTGCCCTAGAAATCCACTGTCCTCCCTTGCCCATTTTCACCAGTGGAAATTATTTCCTTTATAGTTTGCAGGTAACTTCCTTATTGGTTCCCAGGCTCTGTACTTTGAATCTCAAATGTTTCCATTTCCCTTCTCTGGGAAGCTAAAGAGTTCAATTTGACAGAATATATAGGCCTGCTATTCTCATTATTCTTGTTTCCCCTGTATTTAAATTTCTCCAATGCTGTCGGCTACAGCACGCTAATAATCCTTCTGTGATTTTTCAGCATAACATTTTAGTACTGGCCTTTGTTAGAGAAATGAATGTATTGGGTTACTCTTCAGAGTTAAGTAAAAGGGGATGGTTTATCATCATAAAGTTTTAGCAAACAGAAAAGCACGTAGTTCCATTTCACTATATTGTTTAAACAGGGTCAGTCTTTCAGCTGATATAAACAATAGTCTTGAAATAAAAGTGTCAGAAGAGAATGCACGGATCTTTATAGGACTGCATTCCACAGTCCTGAAAAGCGAAATATTAATCAACTGGTAAAATTCAGCTTCATGCCTTTTGTTGAAAAATGAATAAAGATGGCATGTTTTTTTTCTCTTTCCATCTAGGGGGTGGGGTCTTTCCCAAATGCTATTATGTGACCCGGATGCTAATGCAGTACCTTCAAGGTACCTTTCCACACTCTGCTGAAGAACCTCTGCAACCTGTCTAGTTAGCTGAGATTGATGAACTCTGCAGCCCCAAACAGCTGGAACACACCTGGTTGGGGAATGTTGGCCTAGACTCAGAATGGGGTGATGTAGGAGGCTGGTGAATATGATATGCAGGTATTTTTGAAAACTGGCCACCCAAATTTTATGACAATTATCCAGAGAGACAAATAAGGTTGCAGGTATGAAATCTTCAAGTATGGCAATTTCTCACAATCAGTGAGACTGGGCAGAAGTAACCATTTAGCTTTTCGCTGTTCCTGAAGTGTAAGGGGACCTGCAGTCATTTATATATTTACGTTTCTATTTTTTCACTTGTATTTTCTCCTCATATCATCTCCTTAGTTTCTTTAAAATCTTTTTTTGGGGGCGGGAAAGAAAATTTGTTCAATTAAATGTGTGATTTACAAATAAATAAATAAATAAAACAGCCTGATAAGCTAGGTGTTTTGAAAATTATCTATATTAAGCTAGTATTAATAGTAGAAATGCAGGTAATGTATCAGGGAAGAGATAATCTATACTACAACTTAATCCCTTTTGCTAGTCCTTCAATGGTGGTTTTCTTAAATGGAATGCTGTAAATGTTTCCTCAAATTAATTAAAATACCAGTGGAGTGATACTGGGGTTTTTTACGATGGTGGAGTTTCCCCAAGATCAAATAAGACTGGTTCAGATTAAGCAGAAATACACACACACAAGTATGCACACACAGAGAGAAATAGTTTGGTTTAGCTCAGTCTAAATGGGGTCTGATTCCTTACCCCAATGAGCCTCCAAGTTCCCTCACCTACCTACAATCTTATTTGCTCCCATTTCTCCAACTTCCCATGAGCCTCCAACTCCCCACCTGTCCAATCTCCTGCTTGGGTGCTATTCCAGCAGAGAAATGGAACTGAATTATTCCCTGGCTCTGAATAAAATCTCAGACAGAAAGGGACTATGGGGGTCATAATGCTTGCCTTATATTCGAAGTGTGTTGTATGAGTTTTATCAGGAAGAAATCCAAGTCGCATTGAATTTCAAATATACCGATGCATTTAGGGAAGCAGCAGGGTTAGTTTTTCCCTACAAAGTCAGGATTCCCTTTCAATAAACTAAAATATAGCATTCGTATAAATAGAATATTTCATCACTTGCCAATGCTGTGTATCTCTTAATATTCAGTGGAATTGTCAACTGTGTCTTTCTTTGGGAGGTCTTGGGGGTCTTCACACGCAATTATTATTTCTGTTTGTCTAAATAATTTTTAACCTGCTCTTCAGCCAAAAACAAGCAAGGCTCCAGAGCAATTTACAAATATCAGTAAAAAGACATTTCCTAGTCTCAGGTTTAAACTTGAAAAGACTCCATACAAAAAGGAAAAGAAACTGGGACACTGGCTGTTTATAACGATACAGTAATTATAATATAATAATCTGATAATAACCACTATATCTCTGAAACCTCTGCGCCTTACATAGATCAGTTTTTTTTGGTCTGATGAAGATTTTCTTGGTCATACAGCTTTATTAAGAGGACAAACTGCTAACATTCTGTATTTTATGCAAGCGTTAAATGCATAAGTGCCTCAATCTGTTTTGCATAATTATTGTAATTAGCAGTACAATCCTATACTCGCCCTCTTGGAATCAAGTCCCTTTCCCCCACCCGGTAAGTGAGTATAGGATTATGGGCTGAGTTCCAAAAACTTTACAGTCATGTGTTTACTTCCAGTTTTGCAGCTATTTATGATCAAATGCTAAGTATCCCATTTGCAAGCATCTATTTATGCTTCTCTTCTTTAACATCCAACAGTACATGGAGGTTTGGACAGTGAACCTACGTAATTATATGAAATTTTACCTAATGAATCGCTTATAAGTGCTCCTATTTTTCACATTTCATGGCTGACAAATGAAAATTAAAATCTGTAAAAAGTGCATAATGAAATGTTAAACCCATAAATACTCAACGCACACACAGCTACTATAATCTGAAAAATGTTTTCAATAGCACAATTTCCCTGGGCATGACACTAATTGCTTGCTGTTGTGGCTGTTTGGTTTTATTCAAAGGAGTAAAATGATGAAAATGAAACTTTCAGTCAGTATTTGCAAAAATATGTGTGCACTCTCATTTTGCCAATTGCAGAAATTCTCTAAAAAAAATGAAGCAAACGGATCTCACTTTGTTTAGTGTTCCATTCATTTTTCAGACAAATGCTAACCACTATTCCACTGAACAATGAAATCTTTGCATTCAAAAATGTAGTTGTGACTTCCATTTAACAACAAGAACAAGAACATTATTGCAAGACCAGAACAACAATATAAAATACAGCTTAAAATGAAATAAAATCACAACTAATGTGGGTCCTAAAATATATATAACTCAGGTGACAAAGGACAAGGTAAAGACAAAAGCTGAATAATGAAGGTGCCAAGTATGAGGGAATTCTGCACCTTGTAGAGAAGTATGCCTTCTCATGGCTCCCATCACCCAGACACCTGAGGATGGTGGAACTAACAAGAACCCGCCCCTCTGCTGATCTTATCATCTGAGGTCTGTAGGAAATAAGGTAGTATTTCAAATGTTTTGAGTTTAAGTGATTTGGGTTTTTAAACACCTAGTGTGAACATCTCAAATGTTTTCAAATAGGTAAAGGTAAAAGGTAAAGAACCCCTGGACAGTTAAGACTATGGGGTTGCGGTGCTCATCTTGCTTTCAGGCCAAGGGAGCCAGCGTTTGTCCACAGACAGCTTTCCAGGCCATGTGGCCTGTATGACTAAACTGCTTCTGGCGCAATGGGACACCATGAAGAAAACCAGAGTGCACAGAAATGCTGTTTACCTTCCCGCTGTTTACCTTATCTACTTGCACTGGCATGCTTTCAAACAGCAAGGTTGGCAGAAGCTGGGACAGAGCAACCCATCACGGGAGTTCAAACCGCCGACCTTCTGATTGGCAAGCCCAAGAGGCTCAGTAGTTTAAACCGCAGTGCCACCCACTTCCCAATAGTGGGTATATGAGTTCAAAGGGAACCCCAGCTACTAATCTGGCCGCTGCCTTCGAGGGCAGCTCTAGTGTATGGCAATAATCTGATCTGGAAGGTATCAGAGCATAGAGTAACAGGACCAAGACATCTCTGTCCCAAAGTGGCCATAGCTAGCAAAACAAACAGCTGTAAATAAGCACTCCTACCAACTGAAGCCACTCCAGTAGCACCCCCAAGTGATGGACTTGCTCCTTCCAGGGGAACACAATCCCATCCAGGACAGGCTGTCCCTACATCGCTTGGACTCAAAAGCTTGGTTGTTATGTTTCCTTGTGTCCTTGCATTTAGCATTTATCTTTCAGTCATATAAAATGATATATGATTAAGTCCCTATCCATTCTTAAGGATATGATTAAGTCCCTATCCATTCTGAAGGAAATCAGCCCTGAATGCTCACTGGAAGGACAGATACTGAAGCTGAGACTCCAATACTTTGGCCACCTCATGAGAAGAGAAGACCTTCCCCACCTCCCCAGGGTGGTTGTCAAGAGCCATAGCTCAGTGGTAGGGCATCTGCAAGGTCCGTATAGTTAAAGCTATGGTTTTCCCAGTAGTGATGTATGGAAGTGAGAGCTGGACCATAAAGAAGGCTGATCACCAAAGAATTGATGCTTTTGAATTATGGTGCTGGAGGAGACTCTTGAGAGTCCCATGGACTGCAAGAAGATCAAACCTATCCATTCTGAAGGAAATCAGCCCTGAGTGCTCACTGGAAGGACAGTTCCTGAAACTGAGGCTCCAGTACTTTGGCCACCTCATGAGAAGAGAAGACTCCCTGGAAAAGACCCTGGTTTTGGGAAAGATGGAGGGCACAAGGAGAAGGGGACGACAGAGGATAAAGATGGTTGAACAGTGTTCTCAAAGCTACCAGCATGAGTTTGACCAAACTGCAGGAGGCAGTGGAAGACAGGAGTGCCTGGCGTGCTCTGGTCCATGGGGTCACAAAGAGTCGGACACGACTAAACGACTAAACGACAACATGATTAAGTCCCATTGAACTCAGTGAATTTTACTTCTACACATGAATAGGACTGCACCGTCCCATCCCTAGAGAAGGGACTGCACGTCTGGAACCATGTAAATCTCTCACTTTGTTATTGATGGCCAATTCAAACATGCATTTACAACTCCAGTGAGTTCCAACTCTTCTCAAAATAATGTTAAAGCTCTGGTACTTGTTCTGTGTCGTTGGTCAAATGGTGATTGAAAACTGCAATAATCAAGCTAAATCTGCAACTGACTAGGAGCAGCTTATATACCTAGCATCGTTGTGGATGTCACTGTGTGTTGTGAATTGTCACTAGATGTGATGTTCTAGGTGCTGATCATCAAGAAATCTGCTACCAAATGAAACGTCCTTATTCAGCTGCATATGTTGAGACCTGTGGGTGCCTGTTATGGTCATTGTTAAATGCTATTTTATTAATCATAAGCGATCTCATCTCAGCAGCCTACACAAGACTAGGTCAGATAACTTTGCATTAGCCTGTTTTATATTATTTCACATCTTTCTGTGCTTACAGACCTGTTTTATTCTGAACTATTCAAGTCATAACCACATAGAGTTTTCGTTAAAGGCCAAAACTGGACATCAAATCAGGTGAATTGGAAAACGTTTTAAGAAAAAACACTAAAATCAATGTATTTATCACCATCTAGGTTGGTACACTACATTTTGCCCTATTTCAAAATGCCAAGGCCTTAAATGTAATTGCTGTGAAGATGAATATTATACATGACAGTATTTACTAGCAATATTTTTTAATGTTGGTTACGAAGAAAATGAATAGAAAATCCTAGCGCAAATAATAAATTGCCTACTGTATATAAGCCAGAATTATGGACAAAACAGGAAGATACCTCTTGAAATAATACTATGCTTCTAATTGCCTTCTCTTTTTTCAGATTTCATTTTGAATTTCATAGAGAACACACAATTCTTCTAAGAAACTAAACATGTCAGCAAACTTCACTGCTACGCAAAATGGCTTAATTCTAGTGTCTACTTTTTTCTGTCCCATTGCTCTTGTGTGTGTGTTTTTTTGTTTTGTTCTAAAAGTACACTATAAAAATCCTGATCCAAAAAGACATTTCTAAATCCACTTTTCAATGAGGACTGTTGAAAATTAGCTTCAGAATTGCACCCTTTGATTATGGCTTTATTAATGTGGCCACTGATTGCTTAAAGTGTATCAAAAAACAATGCTTCTTATATTGTTGGCTTATTTCTATCTCTAAGAGGAGTGACACTTCTTCTAATGGAACATGTGTAGCCAAATATGGCATGTATTTGTGCAGGTTGATCTTTTTGAGAGGTCTTTTCCTGCACAGAAAGGTAAATAAATTGAGCACTGGAAATGGAAATGGCTTTCTTCCTGGCTTTTAGCTTATTTAGGACTTGGTCATCTTGAGAACATTACTGGTAGTTGCTTAATTTGTACACAGCATACTATATTTAGAGAGATGGCTTTTCTATTCTTAAATATTCTGGTCACAGCTGCCTTGTAGTTGTCTTATATAAATTTCAGCCAGCCTCACTTGAAAATACATATTTGAGAACTGAATGACCCGTTCGATTGCCTAACACATCTTCCTGCCGTAATTTAAGTCTGCACTTGACCATCATCATTTTTGAAAATAGACCTTTTCTAATCATTAGATTTCAAGCATAGGTGTGTATGTGATGATCATAAAGTATGATTATGGCAATTTCCATGCTGGACCTCATTACTCTGCAAAAAAATCAATAGCCAGTGCCATTTGAATTTGCTGCCTTCAGGTGTAAACTGTACCTCTTTAATGAGATGGAGCTTTCTCTTTGAGACCTAAAGCTCACAACAAGACAACAATGGGTTGGATACAGACTTAGTCCCGCTTATAGTAAATCTATTGAAATCAATGGGATTTTACAGATTGGAAACTCATGCTGAGAAAAAGTGGAATGCCTAAGGCCATCACACTAGACTGTGAATAAGCTGCACACAGAATGCTAAAACTAAACTTCCTCACTTGGGATCCATCAGGATAGGAGTTGTAGGCCAACATTTCTGGATGGCACCAGTTTGGGGAAGGCTACATTAAACATATTCTCTGTGTTATGTGGACAAAAGCTAAACCACACATTGCATACTTTCTTCTTGCTTCCCCCTCCCCCAATGTGGCCATAGGAAAGAAATGGAAATTTCTGCTTCCATTTTAGACAGTTTTACGTTACCTCTCGGCCCTTAACTGTGGTTTATCATAACCACAGTTGGGTGAAACCATCTTCTTAATATATGGTTTGAAGTAGACTTATTTCCACTAACCATACCTAAAAATTAATTGTAGCTTGTCTGGGTCCAGATGACACAGCAAGCTGTGGTTAATCTAAAATGTAATGAAAACTTTTGAACTCCTTCCATGACTTAGCTGCTAGAATACAGCATTACATCCAAACTGGACTTTTGTCTAAGGGTGGCGGTTTCTATATATATATATTCTGTTTGGCATGGATTTTACAGCAGCAGCATCAAAAGGGGCTGCAGCAGCCCTTCTTGGTCCTTGAAAGCTCAATTCTGATTGAAGGATTGTATGAAATCTCCTTTCATATTTGTGACTGTAAAATGTGTATCCTGCATCCATGGTGGGTCTCTGCTAATAGCAGTACAGGGAAAGCAATCTTGTCTAATTTGAGAGCACTGGTGGAAGAAGCTTTTGAATTCTTCTCCAAAACCCCAGATTCAGCCAAGATTCCTGTATTCACATTGCTCATAGAAGTGCAGAGAAAGCATTTTGTGTTTTAATGGAGAGAAGAATGGTTGGGTGCAGGACAACAGAGGCATTCATGGTGAGTTCCAGTACCTCTTTTTCTGGAAAAATAGCACTGGTTGGGTGTGGTTCCTGCACATCTATGCCCCCATTTAATCATGTCTCTTGCCCACGAAACAGCTGTCCTCTGAGGAACATTGTCCTGGTTCATCTTTCTCCCCATTTAAATCATGGTGTGTGTGTTCATGCATGTATAAAGGAAGGTTGTGTGCTTTTGTGTGTGAGAGAGTGGATGTATGTGCTTGGATGTGCATATAGCTGGCTCTGGCTAGCATGTGGCTCCTGAACCTCCTACCAACCCCCATTTTGCCATCAGTGTCAAAAAGGTGGGAAACTCCTACTTTAGGGAAGGAGTCAGAACCACCCTCTGACTCACATGAGCTGGGGCCGAGAACATGTGTGCATACAGTTTCCTAGTTGTATGTTACTCTTGATTTACATAATATTGTTTTAACATTTAAGGGGATCCAGCTCAGAGGGCCTTCTGGTGGTTTCCTCACTGCGAGAAGCCAAGTTACAGGGTACCAGGCAAAGGGCCTTCTCGGTAGTGGCACCCACCCTGTGGAATGCCCTCCCACCAGGTGTCAAAGAGAAAAACAACTACCAGACTTTTAAAAGACATCTGAAGGCAGCCCTGTTTAGGGAAGCTTTTAATGTTTGATTGTTGTTGTTGTTTAGTCGTGTCCGACTCTTCTGTCTTCCACTGCCTCCCACAGTTTGGTCAAACTCATGCTGGTAGCTTCGAGAACACTATCCAACCATCTCGTCCTCTGTCATCTCCTTCTCCTTGTGCCCTCCATCTTTCCCAAAACCAGGGTCTTTTCCAGAGAGTCTTATCTTCTCATGAGGTGGCCAAAGTATTGGAGCCTCAGCTTCACGATCTGTCCTTCCAGTGAGCACTCAGGGCTGATTTCCTTCAGAATGGATAGGTTTGATCTTCTTGCAGTCCATGGGACTCTCAAGAGTCTCCTCCAGCACCATAATTCAAAAGCATCAATTCTTCGGCGATCAGCCTTCTTTATGGTCCAGCTCTCACTTCCGTACATCACTACTGGGAAAACCATAGCTTTAACTATACGGACCTTTGTTGGCAAGGTGATGTCTCTGCTTTTTAAGATGCTGTCTAGGTTTGTCATTGCTTTTCTCCCAAGACAAATGTTTAATAGACTATTGTATTTTAATATTTTGTTGGAAGCCACCCAGAGTGGCTGGGGAAACCCAGCCAGATGGGCGGGGTATAAATAAATTATTATTATTATTATTATTATTATTATTATTATTATTATTATTAATTTGTTCATTCCTCAAGGTTATCCCCCTTCTGTGATATATTGTGGAATATCCTTCTTCCTTTTCTGATTCTCTATGGAGTAATTCTACACATGCATTCTTTTGATTCTACAAATAAGAAGTTGTGGTCATAAAATATATTACATATATAACAAACTATTTACTTAAGGGCCAATTGTTTGTTTACTGACTGTGAACTTGTACGTGAAACTGTTAATCCTGGGATGCTCTAGTAAATAAAACAGATCTGAAAATAAACAGATTTTAATGAATAAATCTATAAGGTTCGAGGAATTACTGTGGATTCAAAGCTTTTTACGAGGCACTGGAAACAAAAAATAATGGAGTGTTTATCCACAGTTAACCCAAAAAATAAGGTTTACAAACATCTGATACGTGTGGAGTAGATTCTTGGTTACTTAAAAATTATGGGACTTTGGGGGAAGCTATGGATGTTTGCTAAAAGAAAAAAGCATTAATAAAATTGTGTGTTTTTGTTCGTTTCTGGAGAACTGACTAAAACTGAAAAATGCTACTTTTCTTGGAAATATATTTTACTGGAAAAAGAAGATGACAGAGTTGCCAGTTTCAACAGCCCATGAAACAATTGAAGCAGTTATCTTGGGGTGTTTTTTTTTTTTTAGAAAAGTTTGAGAATAGAGTTCAACAAAATAACTCTCACTTGGAAGATCAATGAGGAAAGGAGGCGGGGAGGACCAGGTGGCTGGGGGTGAGAAGCAGGTGTCAAATTATCTCTAGATTTGAACTGTCCATGAATAATTCAAAAGCATCTTCTTTTGGCAGATGCCCAAACCACCAACTCTCTACTCTCTGCAGATTGTGTGTATAGCCCAGACTAGGAAAAATATGTTGTGATATTCATGCGCTGTTGCTTTGTATTCGTGTCAAAATAGATTACGGTATCTTGTGCCGCATAAGAGTTGGTGAGACAATGTTAGTTGCAAACAAGAGTGTTGTGAGTTTGGTATGGGTTAGGCTGTACACCTGAGTCTCTTCCAATTCCTGGATCCAGCAAGGATTCAAATTTTTTTTTGGGGGGACAGGGGTCGGGAAGGTGTGAAGGACTCCCTGGTCCAGAATGGGGTAACTGTGCCCCTGAAGGACCAGGTGCACAGCCTGGGAGTCATTTTGAACTCACAGCTGTCCATGGAGGTGCAGGTCAATTCTCTGTCCAGGGCAGCTGTTTACCAGCTCCATCTGGTACCCAGCCTGAGACCCTACCTGCCTGTGGACTGTCTCACAAGAATGGTGAATGCTCTAGTTATCTCTCACTTGGACTACTGCAACACACTTTACATGGGGCTACCTTTGAAAGTGACCAGGAAACTACAATTAATCCAGAATGCAGCAGCTAGACTGGTGACTGGGAGTGACCGCCAAGTGAGGGTGCAGGGAACCAGGCAGAGGGCCTTCTTGAAAGTGGCGCCCACCCTGTGCAACTCCCTCCATCAGATGTCAAGGAAATAAACAACTATCTGACTTTTAGAAGACATGTGAAGGCAGCCCTGTTTAGGGAAGATTTTAATGTTTAATGTTTTAATGCATTTTTAACATTCTGTTGGGAGCCTTCCAGAGTCGCTGGGGAAACCCAGTCAGATGGGTGGGGTATGTATGTATGCATAAAAATAAATAAATAAATAAATAAATAAATAAATAAATGTTGAAATAGCCAGGTCAGCTTATTGATGAGCTAATGCCCTCCTAAGTATTGATCATTAGGGTAACAAAGGAAGTAGCTTTGTGCCAGAGGGCAAATAGGTGGGTCCCCCGCCCTCACTTGGCTGTTGGTGAAAAGGACAAGGGCCAGAGGTTTGAGAGAGAGAGCGCTAGAGTAGGAACAAGCAGAAGGCTGAAAGGGAGAGGCATGCTTGATTGTCTATGGCAGAAGAAAGACCCACCTTGGGGTGCCAATGCTGTGAGCCCCTCCAGCAAAGACTCAAGTTGTATATATGCATAAATCAGAAAGACAACACAGTCTCTGTTGTGCCTCATTCCAAGGAACCTGAACCCTCAGTAAGTGCCTGGAACCTCACACTGTGCGATGACTGGGGTGGCATGAAACCCAGCTCACAACTATATTAAGCAGAGCAAGATTCCAAGAGCCCAGCTCCTGATATAGCAGAAAAAACATGGAGAGATGGGGCATAGCTCATTGGTAGAGTATCTACTGTGCATGCAGAGCTCCCAGGTTCAAACCCCTAGTACCTCCAGGTGTGGCTGAAAATGTGCCCTGTCTAGAAGTCTGGAGTGCTGTTGACAGTCAGTGTAGACAAGACTGAGCTAGAGGGACAGTGGTATGAGATAGCTTTCTGTTCCTATTTTGCTTGATACCCTTCCCTGTATAGCTTTGCACTTCTGGAAGCATCTATTTGGCCACTTTTAGAAATAGATAATCGACTAATTGCACCCTTGGCTTGGCCCAGTAAGAGTCTTTTTTACTTTCTTAATTTTAACATGCACCTGTGGACTACAATAAGCAGAAGAAAGGTGTTCCGTAATCCTGGGAGACTTCTTAACGCCCTGAAATATTGATTATGCTGATAGAGATCCTTTCAGGTGTCAGGGCAATGAAGAGCAAAGGCCAGTTATATTACTAATCTGATTTGTGGAGCCTGGTTCAAGGTAAAAAGGAAAAGGCAAAGGACCCCTGGACAGTTAAGTCCAGTCAAAGGCAGGTGTTTGTCCACAGACAGCTTTCTGGGTCATGTGGCCATCATGACTAAATCACTACTGGCACATGGAGAACCGTGACGAGTGCAAGAGCGCACGGAAACACCGTTTACCTTCCTGTCACAGTGGTACCTATTTATCTACTCACCCAAGAGGCTTAGTGGTTTAGACCACAGCGCCACCCACATCCCTGCCAAGTTCAAGAGGACCAACAGGCTGCACCTGAATAAGCAACAGTACCAAGAGCAGGGCTTCTGAGAAGGATTAGAGAGCATTGGAAGGAACATTCACTAAGCAGTATCTTGGGGGTTGGATTAGATGAGCCTTGGTATCCTTTCCCAGTAGTGATGTATGGAAGTGAGAGCTGGACCATAAAGAAGGCTGATCGCCAAAGAATTGATGCTTTTGAATTATGGTGCTGGAGGAGACTCTTGAGAGTCCCATGGACTGCAAGAAGATCAAACCTATCCATTCTGAAGGAAATCAGCCCTGAGTGCTCACTGGAAGGACAGATCGTGAAGCTGAGGCTCCAATACTTTGGCCACCTAATGAGAAGAGAAGACTCCCTGGAAAAGACCCTGATGTTGGGAAAGATGGAGGGCACAAGGAGAAGGGGACGACAGAGGACGAGATGGTTGGATAGTGTTCTCGAAGCTACCAACATGAGTTTGACCAAACTGCGGGAGGCAGTGGAAGACAGGAGTGCCTGGCATGCTCTGGTCCATGGGGTCACAAAGAGTTGGACACAACTAAATGACTAAATGACTAAACAACAACATCCTTTCCAACTCTACCATACAGTGGTGCCTCGGGTTACAGACGCTTCAGGTTACAGACACTTCAGGTTACAGACTCCACTAACCCAGAAATAGTACCTCGGGTTAAGAACTTTCCTTCAGGATGAGAACAGAAATCATGCGGGGCTGGCACGGCGGCAGCGGGAGGCCCCATTAGCTAAAGTGGTACCTCAGGTTAAGAACAGTTTCAGGTTAAGAACGGACCTCCAGAACGAATTCAGTTCTTAACCCGAGGTACCACTGTATTTTACAGAATCATAAAATTGCAATGTTTCAAGTCATCAAGTAAGCCTTGAACAGAGCACAGAGCACAGATCCTGTGAAGGTTTCACAAGCAGGAGGAAACAGTAGCAGCTTTCCATCGCATATAATTCCTAATCCACATAAGCATGATTATTATGCATTATGATCTAACCTTGCCTCTATTCCGTCTTCCCCCGCCTGTAATAAAAGCATCCTTTTCATTTTGTTTGAAAGGAAGGAACATTATTGAAATGATGGCCTCCTTGATAATTTGGTCCTGAGTAGGTGGCAAGCTTCATAAATGACCTTGAAGTCTCAAAGAATGCTGTCACCACCAGTTTAACAATTTCCCAGCATCATTTCATTCCTCCTTTGATCTTATTCACTTTCTCCTGCAATCTATTAAATGCTCCATATAAAAAATGAACAGACTTTTAAAAAGAAAAAAAAAAGTCTTATTATTTTGCTGGGTTTTACCTGAATTCCATCTTTCACTACAATAAGTTTGCTTAGAGTAAGGGGAGCTAACATGGTGCCCTCCAGTTGCTGTTGTCATCTAGCATGATCAGGCATGATGGGAATTGTAGTCCAAAACTTCTGCCGGGCACCTCACTGGCTAGCCGTATCTTAGCAGAGAGTACTCTCACTGTTAGGATGTTACTGTTCTTCTTTCAGATTCTACTTCCTTTCATTTTAACTGTTAATCAGAAGAAAAACTATAAAAGAGGGCTATTGTGGTTAGCATTATGAGTTTTCCACTACTATTCTCCATCAATTACTATTCTCCATCAATTAATGAGAAAAGAAGTTGCAACTGAAAATTATTAAAGGAGAGAGAAAATGCCTGGGAAATCTTCATGGGTTATGGGCTGGGGTTTAAGTGGTTTTTGGTCTCCCCTAGCATACTTTTGAGGTGGTCATGGGGTGTCTTGAGATTATTCTTTCATTTGAAAAATTGTCTTGCTAATAATCTGAAGCCTTCCCAGCTGCCCACACTTCACTTAAAAGCCATGGGGCAATTTTTCCCATGGGACTCTTTCAGAGCAGGAAGTGTGGTAGCCAGAGAGGCTGCAAAGTGCTGGAGAAATGTTTCCTGGAAAGGAAAGTGGACTGTCCCTCAGCTCACTTGCAAAAATCAGATAAGCCTACCTACCAAAATTCTCAAGAAATCCTCCAACACCCGAGAATGTGGCAGAAGAAAAAAAGAAGACGTTTCTATGACAGGAGAAGAGAACGTTTGAGAAACCAGAGAGCAGATTTGGGCACAGCACATATGGTGGTAATCTCCTACTTATCAGCTTTCCTTAGGCATCTGATCAACTGGGTAACAGGACGGTAGACTAGGGACATAACTGATTTGGTCCAGTGTGACTCTCTTTGTGTCCTTAAGTTGTTTTCCAGGAACTGGTGCAGTTGAAATTACTCTAATTGTGTAGAACAGTGGTTTTCAACCAGTGTGCCATGGCACCCTGGGGTGCCTTGAATGATGGCCAGGGGTGCCACAGGCAACACTGCTTCTGTCCCTCTTTCCTTCCCTCCCTCCTCTGATGTCCTATTTTGTCTCTGCCTCCCAAAGGCTTGTGCGGCTGTGACTTCCAAGGAGAGGGGAAAGGAGAGGAGGATAAGGGAACACTCCACAAGGGAGGGTGTTTGAAAAAGGGTGAGTGGCATGGGCATAGCCAGGGGGCAGGGGGCAGCTCTCCCCCCCCCAAAAAAAAATAAAGTAAAACAATAGAACTACTTAACTAACTCACCAATCACATCAGTTCTGCAGCTCCCTAACAAAAGTCCTACCCCCTACCCCCAAAAAAATCCTGGCTACACCCATGGTGAGAGACTGCCCGCTCTGCAGACAAGGAGTGACATACCTGGGCTCCTGAGCCCCACAGAGGTGCCACAGAAAGAATATAGTTGGTGAAGGGAGCCATGGACTCAAATGGTTGAAAACCTCTGACAAAGAAGCATGCTTGTCATATCATGGCTTTCTGAGCAAATGCAGGATACCTCTGAAATAGTGATGATGAGAAATCCATATCCTTCTGTTCTGCTTGTTCATTTCTAGAGGCTTCTGGATGTCTGTTGGGTGTAAACAGAAAGCAAGACTAAATGAGCCCTTGGTTTGATATGACATGTTCTATGTCCTCCTGTGATTATGTCTGGAATCAGTTTCCTTCTGGTGGACCATACAGTTTGAAATCATTGTGCTCATTTCCCCATCACAGTTAATAACACTAATTATGCAATCAAAGGTTGGGGGGCATTTACAAAACATAAGAAAAACACTAATAAAAAACCCCTTCTTGATCAGATCAGCACTCCATCTAATCCTGCATTCTGTTCCCAAAGTAGACAACTAGATGCCTATGTGAAGTCTGTGAGCAGGAAGTAAGTGCATCAACCTTCTCTCCACTCGTGTTCCACGAAAAGTAGCATTCAGAGGCATATCACCTCCAATACTGAAGATAACACATCGCCATCATAGTCAATAGCCATTGATAGCCTTATTCTCGTTGTTGGAATTCTACAGTCTTTGGAAATGTAACTCAGACTTTTATTGCTATCAAAACTACACCTATATTGAGCAATCAGTGTTTGATTTACTAGTGCCTCTTAGAGTTAATGAGGTTTTTTTTTGGTACACATTTATTTTTCCTCATCAAAGAGTCATATAAAAATAGCTGAAAAGGAAATATTGTAATAAATAAATTGAGTGAAATTTACAGCTTGCCTCGATTAAAGTTGTGACAAGTTTAGCATGAAAAACAACAACCATCAAACCTTAGAAGTGGGGGGGGGGGAGGAGATGAGATAAATACATTGGGGGACCCAGAGGGGAAATGTATCACTGCCTGTTAGTTTTAAGCAACTCACTTCCCTATAAAAATCCCTTAAAGAGGAGTGGGACTTTTTTTTTTCTTTTGAAAGCAATTACTCCAATGTACATGTACATTATGCTGCATATAAACCACCAATAAACAGCAATAATAATGATCCTTTAAAGTGTCCCATGTGCACTGTGATGTATTTAATGAGAGCTTGCATAGTAAATCTACAGAGTTTAGCAATCAGCGGAGAACGTATCTGCAGGCCCCAATCTGACTCGTCACATTCAGCATACTTAAAAGACATAAAAAGTGCTTGTGACAATAAAAGAAAGTTCTTGGGATGGTAGTGCCTCAGACTTCTATAAACTAGCACCACAAAACATACTGCCAGACAAAGCGCTGGAGAATGCTAAGTAGGTGGTGCGCATGCTAATGACAAACCATCTGGACTAATGCCACTTTTGCACATTGTGAAATCAACCCTATCACCCATGCCACATTTTGTGACTTCTGAAAGTTTTTTTGTGCTGCCACCGCCACCATTTTATTATTAATTTAGATCATTCATATATTGACCTTTGCATAAGTCACAGGGCAATTTACAGCTCAAATAGCTCAAAGGGAATACATAAAACCACACAATCCTTTCTACAACAGCACAGTAAAACTAAAGGTAAAGGTACTCCTGACCTTTACCTTTCAGTCGTGACCGCCTCTGGGGTTGCGGCGCTCATCTTGTTTTATTGGCCGAGGGAGCCGGCATACAGCTTCCAGGTCATGTGGCCAGCATGACTAAGCCGCTTCTGGCAAACCAGAGCAGTGCACGGAAAAGCCGTTTACCTTCCCACCAGAGTGGTACCTATTTATCTACTTGCACTTCGATGTGCTTTCAAACTGCTAGGTGGGCAGGAGCTGGGACTGAGCAACAGGAGCTCACCCCATCACACAGTAAGTCATAACAAATCACTAAATAACAATCAGTCCATTTGCCTAAAATAGGTTGAGTCCAAACACCCACCAAAAACCAGTTGCCTAAGACTATAAAGAGATGGAGCCACACCTCAATAGTGAGGGAGTTTCATATGTGAGAAATCACCACTGAAACATTTCTTTTCTGAGTCCCCACACCACATAGAAGAAGAAGAGGAAAAGGAGGAGGAGGAGGAGTTTGGATTTGATATCCCGCTTTATCATTACCCTAAGGAGTCTCAAAGCGGCTAACAATCTCCTTTCCCTTCCTCTCCCACAACAAACACTCTGCGAGGTGAGTGAGGCTGAGAGACTTCAGAGAAGTGTGACTAGCCTAAGGTCACCCAGCAGCTGCATGTGGAGGAGCAGGAATGTGAACCCGGTTCACCAGATTACGAGTCCACCGCTCTTAACCACTACACCACGCTGGCACACGTACTTCATCTTGAGAGTGGAGGGATGCTCCAGAATATAATTGACATCTTATTGGTAGCCAATGTGCATTGCACAATATGAGGAAGACTATGACCAAGTGGCACATGTGCCCATTCAACTTGCTGCCCAGGTGCTAACTCTTGATGAACAGCTTCAAGGTCCTTGGCCAGGACAACCCTTCACATGCAAGGGACATGACATCCTCCAGAGACAAATACTGTCATTGTTACTTGAGGAAATGTGATTTATCCACATCAATAGCACTGTCCTTAGGACAGTTCTTTGGATCTGTACATTTATTGTGTGAATAGGAAAATACTTTAACAGTTGGTTATTTTTGTCTGTTGAATGTTTTATTCTTCCCACCTTTTTATTTTAAAAAATCAATGCATCTTGGGTACATGTTTTATTTGTTTGCATGCATGAGGGAGTTTGAGGTCAATGGTTCTACTATCTCTGAGCTGAATCTAAAACAAACTCAAGGTCACACCAAACTACCATTTAACCTACTTTGATAAACAGCATGGGATTTGTGGGAAGGAAGGTTTGACAGATATGAATGTTCATCAAGATTTTACTAGTTACAATAAATGCTGTGATCTCTCAATACCATTCTAATGGATGGCATGGTTTTTAAAAAATATAACTAGACAGATTTAGGTGTCAAAACAGCTTTTGACATATCAAGTGGCAATTCAAGAAGTTTAGATGATCTCACTATTAAACTTCTCAAGCCATATATCTCAAGCCATATAAAATTAGGTTTCTGACAGCACTGCTGTATCCATCATCCCAACATGCTTGTATATGATGAAAAATGTCTTTCTGTGATAAGAGGTAAGGCAATAATCAGATTCATGGGGCAGCACTGAAAGAGAATTTTGATGGCTTATTTATGGAGTTGAGACAGGCTGGCAAAGCTCTTTTAATTTGTAGTCCCAAAATGTTCTCAGCCGCTTGCACCGCATCTGAATACAATGGTAACTAATCATTTTTCTAGCTGTAGTCCTTTATTAATTATTTTTAGAAGTCACATTGCTCCTTCTCCATAGGTTGTTTCATACACAGCATACACTCACCAAGAAGCTGCAGCTAATCCCATTCCCCGATGAGGATATCTGTATAATACACTTTTTGATTTTCATAAGAACATAAGAAGATCCTGATGGATCAGGCCAATGGCTTGTCTAGCATCCTGCTCCCACAGTAGTCATCCAGATGCCTGAAGGAACCCTGCAAGCAGGACCTGAGCATATGAGTATTCGCCCCTCCTGTAGTTTCCAGCAACTGAAGCATTACAGACTCCTAGCATGGAGGCAGAACATAGCCATCATAGTAGAGCAGAGCCGTGCATTCATAGCTACCAGTGGGAGTGACCATTTCCCACAGGTTGGCACAATAGAATGATACTACATGTTGTAGTATTGTTCTGGGGCAAACTTTCTCAAGAGCAGGGCTGATGGGAGACGTAGCTCAAAATAATTGGAGGGCATCAGGCTGGAGAGACTGGAGTATTCTGGGAAAGAAACAACTGTCATAAGTCATCTGACAGGAGACTGAAGGAGCACTAGCCAATTCCTCCATGCACTTCTGAAATCCATCCTGTCTCAGAAAATCACCCATACTGCTCTCATGATTGTGACCTGCACTAATTTTATATAACTATATTTTACACGACTATAAAACGTTTTAGGTATTCATCTAACAATGTGACATATGAAGCTGCCTTAAAAAAAAATAGGTAAAGGACCCCTGACAGTTAAGTCCAGTCGCGAATGACTCTGGGATTGCTGCGCTCATCTCGCTTTACTGGCCGAGGGATCCAAAGTTTGTCTGCAGGCAGTTTTTCCGGGTCATGTGGCCAGCATGACTAAGCTGCTTCTGGCAAAACCAGAGCAGCACACGGAAACACTGTTTACCTTTCCACCAGAGCGATACCTATTTATCAACTTGTGCTTTGACATGCTTTTGAACTGCTAGGTGGACAGGAGCAGGGACCAAGCAACGGAAGCTCACGCCATTGTGGGGATTCAAACTGCTGACCTTCCAATCGGCAAGCCCAATGTGGTTTACACCACAGCGCCACCCGCGTCTCTTAAGACCCAGGAAATAGCATCATTAACACAGCTTACTGCTGTGCACACATGTATGTCTAGATTTCAGGGTTTGCCCCCCCCCTAAAGCATTTGTTTACAGATTAGTAACAACTAGTCTCTTTCTTTTTCAAACAGCTGATTTCTACCCAGTATTCAGAAATTGTTATGTAAATCAGATCAAGGCAGCACAATTATGTGAACAGAATGAAATGAAAAACAATTACACATTTTGTAGTCAATATTTCTCCTTGCTCTTCAAGACTGTGGAGGACTTTTACACAAAACTCCACATCTGTCCATATCAAATAATCAATTTCCTTTCCAAGAAAACAAGGAAAAAACATTATATTAGTATTTGAATGCATCTACAGGCTTATTTAGTATTTCTTTAGGCTATTTTATTAACTAGCATTGAAAAACTTATTAACAGTGAAGAAAGCCAAGCAATAACACAGAGGAGTTACAAAATAAAAATAAAAATGCACGAACACAAATCTATTTTCAATGTGAATAAATTCAGGAATTAAAGTCATGGGGATGGGTCAAATGCAACATAGTCAGAAATTCTCCATGTGAAGGTGTTCACTTGGAGGCTATGTGAAGACTATTTTTTGAAGGTTCCATGATGTATTGACCAATCCAAAGTCATATGCTACAAGTTAATGGACAATGAGTAAATACATTAAAGGAGTTTTCAGTTCAGGTGTCTGACAGATCTCAATTAGCTCCCAAGGGGGAAAGACTAACTACTAAAGATTTAAACTTGTGCTAAGCTTTAATGTAAAGGGATGGGGTTGTTTTGTAAAATATTCAATAAAGTTAAAAAGTGGGTCCCCTGTCAGCAATTCTTCAGTTATCATAGTCTTGATTCTTAATTATCTCTATATGACTAGGTTCAAGCATGTGAGCAATAAGTGAAATGTTCTCCTTTGTATAATAGAATTAATGGTGCCTACTCACAGTTGGATTTGATTTGCTACATAGCCCCGTGATATTGTCATGTTCTGTGCATGATCCCTGATTGTCTAGGTTCACTCAAGAAGGAAGTGGCCACTGCAGCTGTATCAGAGGGAGAAAACAGTGGCTGTAAATAGCCCCCAAACAAACAACCCCCCCCCAAAGAACAATACATTGTGCTTAAAAGGAACTTACCACCATCGTGTTCAAGCATGTGTTTACCTACAAACAAACTGCCATGGCTTAGGAGCCTAGATGTTTCATTGACAATACTTTATTTAAAGCCACAACATCTGGGTTTTTGGCAGGCTCTGGTGTGGAAAACGACTGGCCCTCAGTTTGCTTGTGTTGGCATCTGAGGATTTTCTTGAGGATCACTGCATAGTAAGGTTGGTTGGGATTAATTGTCCAGCTGGAAACCCTACGTCTTTGATTGTCCTGTCATTGTCAAAGGTTTGCTCAAGTTTATGTACCAAAGGGAAAAAAGCATCCTACTCTAATATCCATGATTTCTTCCACATGTAAGGCACTGGTCTGGTGTAAAAGAAACTGATCCAAATGCATTGGCATTAAAGCATCAGAAACCTTTAGAGGACATCCTACTTTGGCTCACATTCTGACAAATTAATAATCTGAAACCAAAATATATTCTGTGCTATGCTGTGCTGCATAAAGAATTCCACCCAAACAGGCCCTTAGTGATGACAGGTTTACAGCACAGCTGAAAAGATTAACAGTTCTGGTATGAAAATAAAATATAGAAACAAAGAAGCATGACCTGATAATTTGAAGAAACCAAAGTTTACAGCCTTTGCATTCTGAAGCACTTATCTCACAGACCACGGTAGGCAACTTATGGCCTACATGGTGTTCCAAGCCATATATTGTTATACATCTTATGTTAGTGCATCATTACAGCTAAGAATATGAGCTGAGAAGTCAAATATCACCACAGCAGGCAGTATTAAGCTCCGCTTTCTGTTCCCTCCGCTTCAGTCAACCTCTTTCTGCATTAAGGAGGTAATCATACTGGCCTACCTTACAAGATAATGTACATTAAGCACTTTGAACCCTTCAAATGCACTCTGTAATTGAAAACAGTAGTGGACAGCATGGTGGAGCTGCTCCACTCACCTGACCTCCCTCCAATGAGTGTCTCTGCTGCATACCTTGATGGGGGACAGTCAGCATAGTGCGAGTGCGCCAGCAGAAGCACTGAATTGGCTCCACTGGCTTTTTTCTTCACTGATGGTAAACTGAGGTTGTTGGGGCACTTAATAGACCAGCCTTCAATGTATATATTCTTTCCCCCTCCTTCAGCCAAGACTCCAATCCTTGTTTTTCCTTCTCCAGCCATTCTTCACAAAATTAATCAGGATTGTTTGGTCTACACATCTCCCCCCCCCCAACTTTCTTTCTTGTCGGCAAGCTTTCTTTGCCTATTCTTCTCCTTTCCCAGCTTAATTTGGGCTTTGAGTTTCCTAGGAGTCTGTTTTTATTACTAGAACTGAGTCTGGACACACATGAAGAAAAGCACCTATGAGGAAGGGATGAAAAGACCCACTCATGACTGCTCTATACCACTTCGGCATGGGGAAAGGGCCAAGTCCATCCAGTCATGTTTTCAAGAAGATTTTCAAAGGCCAAATTTAACTGTGAATTTCTTCTAATAAGCACATTTTTTGTTTGCAGTTTTGACTAATGTAGACATTTTTGTAAGCAATTTCCCTGAGCATAATGCACATTGGTATATAATTTTTATTCATATCTTCATTTTAATGCACATTTTCCCCTAATATAGCCATTCTTGTAAGCATGGGTTGGCTAACTGCATTACAAAATTAAGACAAGTGCAAATTTTAAAGGATAGCTGTGCTTTGGTTCACATATTGTTTTGGAAAGTGCAAATTTGCTGGATTCATCTTTAAATGCATGCTGACTTGAATTTCTCCTCCACGCCAAGTCCAATAATGCAAACTCATAACTAAGCCACCTTCTGTGCAGTTGGGCTAATCCCAAGGTATGGGGTTCTGGGATTGCAGACATTAGCCTGTCTGCTGAAGAGTGAGGATCCCTCCTGTCCCTGCAAAGATGAGTAAAATAAATGGAATTCTTTTTGAATACCTACTGAGAAGGAGCAGGGGATGTGCATATGAATAAATATGAGTGAAACAGTTCTTTGCCTTCTGAAACCCTTGTTTCTAAAGATGGTAAGGTTTGTTCTTATTAAGTGAAATTGTGTGTGTATAATTGTAGCTTAATGGAGTTCATTGGCTTTGTTCTTATTTTTGAATCCTGGATTAAAAAGTAATCAATATCTCTGCTAGATTTTTCTTCACCTGCCAATCTTGCAATTGATTGCCCTCCTTTTTGTTCAATATTTATTACATTTTTTATAGCATGCCATAAATTCAGCTCCCATTTGTCACTTGGTTATTTCAAAGAATCAATCAACTGCACCAAAGAATCAACACTCAGAGGAAAACTTACTGTACGTGATGACTAGAAGCTCAAGAAATTCCATTGTGGGTGGGTTGGTTGGATTTATATATGCAAGCCTATCATTTGATTTTTTTCCTAAATTTGATGACAGGCATGAAACATGCAGATTGATGCCATTGAAAAGCTCTGTGTCATGAGAAAATAGTACATCCCTATATGAGATCCTATATCTGTGTATTGGCCCATCCAGGTAAGAACTGGACACTGTGTTAATCAAGCAGTGAATATGTATGCTTGAACTGAGCCTCTTTCATACCCATTTCATAAATCATCAAGACTCCAGTCCCAGATTGTCTAGTGTCCCAGAAAAAAATTACTTCCCTTAAATGTTTCAAGTCAAGAGTAAAAAAATAAAGGTTTTATTTTCCCAGACTCAAGAAAAGGTAAGAGTCATCTTGTTATTTTTAAATAATGCTTCCTATAAGTGGTTTTGAATGTGCTTGACATACATTAGCTTGTGGTTCCTACAACAACCCTGTTAGGTACAGCAGAATTATTAGGCCCATATTTCAGAAGACGTATGTTGGGTGCAAGGCAGTGATTTAATGATGGAGGCAAGATTTATAGCTGAGCCACTATACACACCAGCTTTCATTTTCAATTTTTATTTCTTTCTATACACATACAAATATAAGCATGCCATCATACAGCTCATGTTGCAGGATTTGTAGTTCAACATCACTATGGAATGGCAGGCGAATTTGCAGGCAGAGTGAGCAGGGGTGCAGCTCCAAGTACATAAAATTAAAAGACCATTAACAAGACCTTTTGCTAATGTCCTCTCTGAAACAAATGCCTTCTCTGAAATGAACCCAACTGAGACTTAATCCCAGGTTAGTATTTATAGGATAGCAATTTAAAAGAAGTAGATCTAAAGTACTGCCAACACAATTTGTATTAATCACCTGTAATATAAAGCCTTATGTTCAAACCTATAATATTGATAAAATCTGCATGCACATATCTTCTTTTGTATAACTTCTTACCTGCCATTCATCTACAAATTTCTGGATATCCTAAACAAGTATAATCCAAACAAGTGTAAGGGATTGCAGTGATTTTGCACTTAACCATGACAATCCAAACCTTCTGAAGTCAATTTTCAAGCAATGGTCTTTTTTCTGCTTTAACTTAATTTTGCAGTACATGGTTTTCCTATGTCTAACTCATTAAGATTTTGTTTATCTTTCTAATGCAGCTCCTGGTATCATTTAGAAGAGGCATTCTACGAGTTTTTCCCCTCAGTAAATCTAGCGGGAATATAACTAGGTACAATTCAACCTAATTACTTGGGGATATTTTTAGAAATAATGATTTTTTTAAGGAGCTATGTACAGTCCACTTAATTTTATAAATGAGTCTATGGACATATTCACCAAATACGTATAAAGAATCATGATACCACTTTAAACAGTCATGGCAACACCCAACAATTCTGAGAGCTGTAGTTTGTTAAGGACACCTTTGTTCCCCTCACAGAGCTACAATTTCTAGAGTTCCCTGTGAAGAGGGGTTGATTGTTATAGCACTCTAGAGTTCCCAGAGCAGTTGTTCTGAGCCATCTAAAGAAAGATCACCAGGCGATTATTAAAACCAGCCTTTTCAGACACTGTAGTATGTGTACTTTCAGCTGGCCTGTGCCAGAGCTGGACTTCGGGCTCTCAAATTTTAGCGGTGCCCTGTGTGACCATAAAAATTTGGTGCCCCCCCACCTCTCATGCGCCATTCAACAACATTGTTGTGGCACCCCCTACAGTGGGGACCCAGTGCGATCATACTGGTCGTTCCACCTTAAAATCACCTCTGTCTATGACTAACGGTGGAATTAATACCGATTACATTGATTATATGTATGATTCCACTTTCCATACCCATACACCCTCAACAGCCACACCTACAACTGTGTTTTTATATCCAAGCATTGCACTTTACTTGGAAAAACCCCAGACATTCTTGTGTGCGCTGCACAAAAAATTACCTGCCTTTGAAGCCCCCATTCTGGTCATAGACTTCTCAGTATAGAGGGATAGTTTCCCTCCCTCCCAGCCTGCCTTTCCTTTCCTTCTTTTGTTTCCTCACTTTCCAATAAGAAATGTTAGAACTCATGTTGTCTAGTGATAGGGTTGGATTGGGGAAATTGCCTCATCCCCCCCCCCCAATTTTCCCAGAAAAAAGTTTACCTCAGCTTTGTTATTTCTGACTTAAACCAAGGCCCATTATTAATTATTACTATGCAGTTAAAAATCATCATCAGACTGCTGTGTCTTATGATCTGCCACTGTCTTGAAATATATACCAACACAATTTTATATTTATCTCTCACAAGGCAGCAACATACACACTCCGAAACTACAGCAGAATAACAGGGTTAAAATGAGATTAATTTGATGTGAAGGACATGATTCTTTTTTTACTGCAAGCCAGCATTGTGCTTCCCACAATGCCATTTTGGAAGAATTTGAATGCTTTCACACTAATTGATACATTCATTGGACCAGACCATAGCAACATATTGCCACATACTATTTAAAAGAACACTGTATCATAATAACCCCATAAAATGATTCTATTTTGTCCAGCTTTTTACATGCCACAAGCTGGTGCAGACAAGGGTGCATTTGGTCTGAGGTGCCTTGTGAGGCAAGAACTACATTTAGTCATTTAGTCCATTAGGATGAATTGAACATTGTTCCTCCAACCTGCCAGTCATCTTATTTACAACCAGTGGCTTCACCTGCTAATGGTCTGCTTGCTTTCCAGCTCAACAGTACCAAAGAACAGTACCAAAGTTCCACCACTACAGTGAATGGAACAGAAACCCAGGAGGTTCCAGACAGCCTCTGGGATTTGAGTTGTGTTATTGATCTCTACTTGAAACTGATCTAGTGTGACCTTAAGATAGAAATGAGGAATGAAAACAAGAGACTCTTTGGAACTGGGGATGCTTAGAATGAGCAACATCCATTCAGTTCTATGGGGCCTCATAAAGAAACACTGGCTATGCTAATTCTAACATGCACAATATGTATTCTTATTGACCCAGGTCCCCAGGATCTCCATTAGAAAAAGGGAGGATGGAACCCAAATTATTTTTGTTATGACTTGTTGACAGGCTGTTGACTGAACTATGAGTCATCTATGTTGCACTATTAATACTATCATATTAGGATACTATTCATTAATAATGGCATCCCATCTCACTACCACATTCATCAGTGAATTTTGAAAATTGATATCTAAATATGTTTTTAAATACACATTTAATTGCAATGAGCATGAATCTAAAAGTATTTTATCCCAAAAACACACATTTCACTGCAATTTGGTACTTTAAAAAGAAACAAAAGCAAAGAAAACAACCACTGAGAACTGCATTGCAAACTTTGGAAATGAAAAATTCAATGGGTAGTTATCTTCCAATCCACACCATAATCCAGGAGTCACTTTACATCAGAATTGGCAGAAATCAAATTCCTCAAATGTCAATAAGAGGAATATTGATGCAAATATTGATTGAAAGTTTATCTGGCTTTCCTTCCCCCATAAATAAATAGCTCCTCATACAAGCAGAGAATAGGGGCTCCTACAGGTTCATGACTCCTCTTAGAATTTTTGTTTTATTTTTACTTAAATTTTTAATTTTACTATTATAACTTACTGTGTTCTGTTTTTCTAGCAAATCATAAACTCAGTTTGCAAGATTGCAATGAGTTTAGTGGTGATGTAATTAGAAGGAAGCCGGGACAAGATAATGGGAAAGAGTTTAATTGTTCATGAGCAGTTGGCTGGAGGGGACAAATTCAGATCATTCTTTCATTTTTCAGCTCTGCAGGGATTCTTTTAACTCCAGCTATATGAAGGGAGGGGAGACTAATGTCAATAATGTCCAGCAGTCCTAGTAATGTCTTTGTGATTTGGAAATCTAAGAAAAAATAAATATTTGGCTTGGGTAATGTCTTTCATTATCTGAAGGAGAAAACCAAACACTGTCATTTAATGGAAAGCTTGATATGCAAATAGAGTGGACTGCACAATTAGATGGAAATAAAGTGATTTACATTTCTGAAAGTAATTCTCTGAGGTGTTGGATATGACCTTTGTCTCCAAATATAGATTTGCCTGCCTTCAGTAGTCTTTTCCCCAAACCAATACATTTCATAGTCTTTGACTGTTAGTCCTCCTTATCATGAGGGGATTAATTCTTCTTATGAAAACATAGCTCAGCAAGAGGATTTATATCCTTTAAAAAGAAGAAGAAAAGCATTAGTTCTTCAGCATCTGAATCCCCCACATTTCAATTTTGCTTACAAGTTGAATTACATTTTAAAGGGGGAAAGAAAAGCACTAGGGACCATTTCTTCTTTTTATCTGTTGATAAAAGTGACTATAAAAAAGTTTTCCAGGTTTACATTTGTGCTCTTGTTCCATGTGTGGGTATGCATTTACATTCATATTACCAGAAGTAAAATAATTACTATACAGACTGTTCAGTCTTTTTACCTCTGCACTTACAGAGCTGGGAAGTGACATTTATCTCCTCCCAATAGTGGCACCTGCCCTCTGCAAAGTTCTGGTGGTGCTTTTTGGTTCCTTTTCTCTGAAATTCCATTTCAGTTTTTGAATCTGTGCTTGGTGCTGGTGACCAGGAGGCCACTAAGTATGTGTTGAAAGACCTACATTGGCTCCCAGCACGTTTCTGACACAATTCAAAGTGTTGGTGCTGACCTTTAAAGCCCTAAACGGCCTCGGCCCAGTAGACCTGAAGGAGCGTCTCCACCCCCATCGTACAGTCCGGACACTGAAGTCCAGCACTGAGGGCCTTCTAGTGGTTCCCTCACTGCAAGAAGCGTTGTTTCAGGGAAACAGGCAGAGGGCCTTCTTGGTAGTGGCGCCCACTCTGTGGAACAACTATCTGACTTTTAGAAGACATCTGAAGGCAGCCCTGTTTAGGGAAGCTTTTAATTTTTGACAAACCTAGACAGCATCTTAAAAAGCAGAGACATCACCTTGCCAACAAAGGTCCGTATAGTAAAAGCTATGGTTTTCCCAGTAGTGATGTACGGAAGTGAAAGCTGGACCATAAAGAAGGCTGATCACTGAAGAATTGATGCTTTTGAATTATGGTGCTGGAGGAGACTCTTGAAAGTCCCATGGACTGCAAGAAGATCAAACCTCTCCATTCTGAAGGAAATCAGCCCTGAGTGCTCACTGGAAGGACAGATTGTGAAGCTGAGGCTCCAATACTTTGGCCACCTCATGAGAAGAGAAGACTCCCTGGAAAAGACCCTGATGTTTGGAAAGATGGAGGGCACAAGGAGAAGGGGACGACAGAGGACGAGATGGTTGGACAGTGTTCTTGAAGCTACCAACGTGAGTTTGACCAAACTGCGGGAGGCAGTGGAAGACAGGAGTGCCTGGCATGCTCTGGGCCATGGGGTCACGAAGAGTCAGACATGACTAAACAACTAAACAACAACAACTAATATTTGATGAATTATTGTATTTTAATATTTTGCTGGTAGCTGCCCAGAGTGGCTGGGGAAACCCAGCCAGATGGGTGGGGTATAAATAATAAATTGTTGTTGTTGTTGTTATGGTGGGCAGGAGCCCTCTGGACCAGGTCCCACAACACTAGTGTCCATGCAGCCAGAACCAGAATCTTTGCAGGCACATTCCATTGAGCAACTGATTGCATCCCAACCCATTGCATCAGCCCAAAGGCAGAGGGGACATAACAGCTGGGAAACAAGGGAGGGCAGAATATGTGTCAGTCCTCAAGCCAGAATGTTGGCCCTTTAAGAACTTCACTGGAGGTTTTTAAAGAAGAAGTTGGATGGCCATCTGTCTTGATGCTTTAGCTGAGATTCCTTTGCTGAAGGGGGTTGGAATAGATGCCCCTTGGGGTCCCTTCCAACTCTACAATTCTTTGATTCTATGAAAGGGAGTGGGGCCTGGGAGAGTGGTGACAGGCTAAAAGGCCACATTCTACCTCTAGTCTTTTTTTAGCCAACCTTCACACTCACAGCTCTTTCCTGCCTTGCCGCGTAAGCTCCTTCCTCAGTACAGAACATCTATGAAGTTGTTTCATTTCATGCCCTTTGTCAGTTTTTTTCAATGCACAGAATTTGTAAAGATACATACAGTATTTTTTAAAATCTCGAAATATTAACCATAAAATAAGTATCATGAAAACATGAGCAGAATTTATTTATTTACTTACTTACACACACACACACACAGAGAGAGAGAGAGGAATATCCTCTGAATTTGATAAGCTAAGCAAGCAAATTTGGCCACCATGTGATGTTCTGCGTGTTAAGTTTTCCATCAAACCTGGATTTAGCAGACTTCATTTACATTTTGAGATGCACATGCACATCATTATGCATCATCGCGTTTCTAAAGCTATTGTTGCTATGTGTTTAGCACAAAACATAGAACACCATTTTTACATAAAATAATGTAATCTCATAACTAAATAATCCAGCGGATCCTTAGCCATAACACCTTTGGTGCCTGTGGTGGCAATGTAAGCCCGGATAGTAGCAGAGATTGAAAGTAGGATGCAAATCCCACATTGTTCCTGGCAGAGCATCTACTTTTATTATATTATACTACCAATATTCCTGATTAAAAAAAACAACATTCATGCAAATTAAGTAGCTGCACAAAGAAACAGATAATTAGATACAGCAACCAGTTGGGCACACAATTATCCAATTTCCCTGTGCAATTGCAGCAATTATGCTCGTAGATTAGCTAAATGATTGTGGGTACGCAGCTTTCAGAGTCTGCTCCTTATCGTTTTCTAAACTTCTGCAACATGACTGAACCGATGTTATATCGTTTCACCTGCACTTTTGCTGTGAAGTTTGAAATGAGCAAGACCCCATTGAGCTACATCTGATGCCCCAACCTACTCCCAGACATTTCAGCTTTATTGTTAAATTTGTACAAGTTAAAGGGATTTCCCCCCCTCCATTGATAAATTAGTGAAGAGGCCCTCAATAGACAAACTCCATCTGCAGCTGCCACTCTTAATGGTGAATCCATGCCTCCACAAACACACAGAGAGAGAGACAGAAAGAGAGAGATTCATGTAGTTATTTTCTTATACCCTCTTAGTCTCATCTTTCTTCTACAGTGTAAATGCAAAAACATGCTCAGCTGAAATCTGTCTCTGGCAGCACGATCTGATCGGGTCATGGGACTAACATCATTGTGGCCTGAACTCTGTGCGACTTGTCTTTCAAACATCAGCACAACTGAATGTAATTGGGATCTGATGTGAGCAGAAGCTTAGCATGTTCCACCTGCTGTCCCCTCACACATCAGTGTGTCCTGGTGGAACTGGACTTCAGCATGGGCTGACAGACCAAATAAGGCATAGCTATTTTATTTTATTATTATTACATTTCTATCCTACCTTTCCTCCAAGGAGTTCAAGGGTATGCACACACATTTCTACATTTCTCCATTGTATCCTCACAACAAGGTAGATTGGGTTGAGAGGTAGTGACTGCCCTAAGGTCAACTAGAGGGCCCCATGGCTAAATGGAGATTTGAACCCTGGTCTCCCAGGTCCTAGTGCAGCTCTCTAACCACTACACCACATTGGCTCTTAAACATAGCTGGCTTTGTTTCCTAAATAACTGACACGGGGGATCAGCAACCTAGATTGGGACTGTGACGAGATAGGGGGATGAGTTGCTGCAATCCTTTAACTCCACCATGGTCCCAATCAGAATTGCCTTCCATACCTACTGTTCACAAGAGGAAGGAAGTTTCCACTGATGCCAATGAGATGCTGGGATTCCAGTTGCATTACAGCAGGAGAGAAGTATGAGAACCCCTCTTCTCCCACCCCTGTGCCATAGTTCTACACCAGATCAAATTCACACCCACCCACCATGCCAGGTATTTGTTTAAAAAAATCAGGTACACCAAGCTGAACTGTGTGAATCTTCCCAGAGGCAGCTGTGAACTGGCAGAAGAGAAAGCCCTAAGAATCCAATTATCGGAAAAGTGCTGAAGTATATAGGGAAGCCCCCTACACCATTCCCCCAAATTCTCTGAACAACTCCCAGAGATCAGCTTGTCACATTCAGTGCTGTCATTTTCTAGCTGAAGAAGAAAATCCATTTCAGTCCAATCTTGGTACTGTGTTTTCTGGAATGGACTAAATAGGAACTCATCTCCGGCTATTTCTGAGCACATCAACTACAGTTCAGTGTTCTTTCTCACCACCAAATACAATTTTGTGTCCTGAAAGCCATTATCTTCTGAGCGATTATGTGAATGAAAATCAAGTACATCAAATTGAAGGAACAGAACTACCAGATACACAAGAAAGTGACGGAAAGGGACTGCAGTGGAGAAGTTCATCAAAAGAGGCAGGCAAAATTGTGACAAGAAAACAAAAACAAGAAGAAACTGATTTAATTAAAATGAACTTTAAATCTGAAGCACTCTAGGCAGGAAAATGTTCCCCTCCATGTTTTTTCTATGGTGTCATATAACACGGTCAGATCCAGGATTGGTGTGGCCTTTATGCAAGGTGCCTGCAGTGGGGCCCCTTTTCATTGGGTCCCACATATCCTCTCAAGGCATTGCTGCCTGCTCACTTTTTCACTTTCTGGATTCAATCAACGGACAACCCAGAGGCAGGGCACAAGTGAAATGGAAGACGCGGCTCCATTTCCTCCCCCTGGTCATTAGCTACATGCTTAGTGAAGACAGGTGAACAGGAAGAAACAGGAGCTTCAGGAAGCACCAGACTAGTGATGGTGGAATCTAGGACTGAAGTCCAAATGCATCCCTTTCTAATCTGACCCTTGGGACTCTCCCCAGGCCATACAAGCTACCAAGCTCACAATCCCCACCAGCCATGCTTTGCACCCTCCTTGAGTGATTCAGATGTGTCATTGAACTCAGACATTGCATATACCTTGCCTGGATGGAGGACAGAGAGGGATGTGTGAGCGTGAATAAACTAGCCTAATGAACAGTGTTGAAATTTGTATTTATTTCTTCTCGCTCTTGCCCCTGGCCACCAATGGCATGCAGTTTCCCAGAATGCAATGTGGCTACTGGGCTGAAAAAACTTTCCCGCCCCTGCTGCAGACTGTGGTAATGTGCCCGCACTGGGGTGTGGACTTCTTCAGAAGCACAATGATGCCCAATGACACCATCCCTGCCGTGGAACTTGATATATGGACCTCACTTGTCATCCTTATAATTCAATCCTTTATTCCCTAGTTCCAATTCCTAAAGGAAAAACTGGGAGTATATATTCCCATGGTCTCTGTGTGTAAATATGTGTGTATGCATCTCTCTCTCTGTGTGTGTATGTGTAATATATATACACACATACAATTTTTTATTTTTTTAAAAAAACCGGTACTTCCAAACTAATTTTTAATAGGAACACTTACACATTGACCATCCATCTGAGGAAACAAACACACAAACAAAAAATTCTGGCACAGGCCACACTCAGAGTCAAAATGGGAGCTTAATCAGCAGCTGTGTGACGTTTCAAGAATGTACTTTAATTATTTTGCAAAGAAAAAAGAGCTTTAAGGGGTTTTCAGGTGGCATGAACAATTTCATCTATGCTTTCATTTGCCATGTACCTTTTGGAGTTTTATTTCTGGGACAGAATGGGGAAAAGGCAGGATCTGGAAGAGTATTTTAATGTAATGCTGTTATCCATTTTCACAGTAGGGGGCTAACAGAAAATTTGGTTGACAATAGCTGCCTTCCAGAAGTAGCTGAAAAGCAACCATTTCCCTTGAATGACATGGCTGAAGGTAAAAGAAAGGCGGAAAATATGCTGTAGGACAAATACTGAATAAGGATTAAAGAAATATATCTCAGTTTGAAATGCTAAAATGAGATGGAGAGGACAGGCATGTTCTCAGCACAGCGTTGTTCAGTGAATGGTGGAATAATTTACAACATAATTTCATTGCAATATAATCCTTGCCCTTCATATATATGAAATGGTTGGTTTGGAAATCAATCTCAGGATTTCCCTATAATCTGAAAGAAGTCTGACATTGTTTAAAGAGATACCTTGGACTTCATTAACTGAACACACTGGGGATGCATCTTGAAAAGCCAGCCCTGGCAGGAGTACTTCACTGTTATTCTCATATCTGATAACTACAGACACCATATTTTGTAGAAAAGAAAAGGCCACCAGATCCTTTTAAACATATAAGGTTTCATACTTTTATTATGTACTGGAAAGCATTTCCATGCCTTCTCACAATAATTTTTAATAAATTGTAAAGCAGCAGAAAATTTTTTCTAACTCTGTCCATAAATCAAATAAAATGACCATATATTTAAGAAGATTTTATTCCTTAATACTGATGGTTTGATATGCCCCCTTTTTCAGTTGCCTCTCATAGTCAGGTTGAGTCCACACTTGATAGCAACAAAGGGTAATGCATTCTAAAATGTGGCAGCATCTCCTGCTGCTAATCTAGCGTCATGGAAAAGGCACCTTCTGTTGTCTTGGGCTTCATTTAGATAAGGTTTCTGTATCACCCAGCAAGCAGGCACATTCTCTTGAAAGCTTTGCAAGAAAGTCCAGAGTCTGGCAAAGTTCCATTTTAACACCAACTTTGTTCAACTTTGTTTAAATGGTTAGAAATGTCATTTGCGGGTTATGATTCACTGCTAATAGTGCAGTCCTACACTTGCCTACTCAAAAGTAAGTCCCACTGGGTTCAATGGGCCTTCCTCCCCAGTAAGTTGGGATGGGATTGTAGCTGGGTAGGTTTAAAAATAGCAGTGACTGTTCCTGCTTCTTATTCTAGTTCTTCATTTATTTAAACCATGCAAATGGACAATTTTAGGCTTATTTGCACCTGTTAAATTTAACCACCATCCTATCCAGTGTGAAGATATTATACAATTAAATCTTGTAATTCTATAAATCAACAGTTAACCTGGTTTGAAGGTCTCAAAACATGCTTTATGAAGGCAGTATCCACTCTTTAGATTAGGTATTGTAGATAATATTGATTGTTATTTATGAATATGACAAGATGATATAGGTTATCTTGCTCATTGATACTCCCATTTCAATCAAAAAGATTGCAGAACCTTCTAAAAGCCCTGGACAATCATGAAAAAACAGTCAGTTGATTTTGCTCTCTGGTGTATTCATTGGGATGTTTCTGATTTGCAAATTTCTGAAGGCATGGTAGACCATGGTAGGCCATGGTAGAGCTTCCCAAATTCAAGCCCTGCTATCTCCAGCTAACCTGGGAGAGTGTTCTTGCCTCAAACCCTGGAGAGCAGCTGCTGGTCACCTTCCTATGCTCCTATTACTTTGACAGAGTTTTAAAACTCATGCAAATGTTCAGAAAAATAACACATTATAGTCCTGCTGGGGTGAACCACATATTTGTAGAACTCTGGAGATTTGTATAATTAAATGCTGCCCCATGTCAAAAGCTCCTTATTTGTGAAAACTAGCACTGAGAACTGAGAAGTTCACCCTAGCCTTTACTGCCACAAGCTGATTTTCCAAATGTTTTCTGAGGTAGGGGAGTAATCCAACATATGGTCCCTTACTTGAATTCGGAAGTAGTAAAGAGAAAGAAAGGTCTTTCACCACAGGTATCTGGTAGAGGGAGGGACGCGGGTGGCGCTGTGGGTAAAACCTCAGCGCCTAGGACTTGCTGATCGCATGGTCGGCGGTTCGAATCCCCGCGGCGGGGTGAGCTCCCGTCGTTTGGTCCCAGCTCCTGCCCACCTAGCAGTTCGAAAGCACCCTTAAGTGCAAGTAGATAAATAGGTACTGCTTTATAGCATTTCCGTGTGCTGCCCTGGTGCCGGTTCGCCAGAGCAGCTTCGTCACGCTGGCCACGTGACCCGGAAGTGTCTGCGGACAGCACTGGCTCCCGGCCTCTTGAGTGAGATGAGCGCACAACCCTAGAGTCTGTCAAGACTGGCCCGTACGGGCAGGGGTACCTTTACTTGTACCTTTACCTTTATCTGGTAGAGGAGATGCCTTTTTACATTTTGTGTCCTCTCTTTATGAGTATGTTGCTTTTGGAAATAAAGTCTGTAAAGTCTAATCCAAAAGGCAGTCTACTCTGTCACACTGAATAGTAACTAAGGTTAGCACTAAATTAATAAATACCACTCCACTGAGCGGAGTGAAATGGGCACAGATGCCAATTGGCTGGTCACTGTTAAATGGGAAGTTTCTGCAGCCAGGAGCAAATGTTACATTCTTTTTCCAAAGATCTGCTGCTGCTTAATTTATGGGAACACCCCATCCAGTGTTTTACAGCTTCGGATATAATTCTAAAGGGATCCAACTGAACCGAGTAGCCCTGAAGCACTATTTTCAGCAAGGAAGTATATAATTTAGAACTTAGGGCAGAGCTTCCTATAAAATGTAATTTTGGCAAGTGGTTAAACTGGGCAACACTGCTGGGGAAAAATGACAGCTATTGCAATGTAAAGTAACAGATTGTCCAAATCCTATATCAATCTACTTCAAAAATGAATGTGCTGTCCATTTGATGATTCATAATTTGAGACACACAAACCTGCCAACTCCCTCACTATAAATGTGCAACATCTCCTTCCTTTCTGATCTGAAATGGACTCAGAAAGTGTTGGCTTTCTTGTACCACTGAAGTTTCCTAAATGATGTCGTTGTCAATTATACGGAAATTGCTAGGACAACTAAAGCATTTTGCAACATTTCTCTGCCCCTTTGCAACATATTAGCAACCCACTGTGTGCCATGGAGCCTGCAACAGCATGCAGACCACTTTGGGTAGCTGACAAGGATTGTTGAGCTGCTATTGCCTTCTTTGCTCAGTGACACTAACTGTGAGCCAAAGTAGAGCTTGTATGATAACAATTAACGTGCCCATTAATTGGTGTCCCTTAACAGAGAGCTAGAAGGAAAGGAAAGTTTCTTTTGTTGGGAAGCTGAGTAATATTTATGCTCTTGAATGAGGTAAAATGATGTTTATACATCATTAATTAGCAAAGAGATAGGGAATTACTGGTAGTTTATTGGATTATTGCTTTAGGTTTTTATATGTTGTCGTCTTGTTGTGAACCGCCCTGAAACCTCCGAGTATACGGCGGTGTATGAATTTAATTAATAAATAATAATAAATATATGTGACTACAGGGCTATATCCTTTCAAGCTTTAAATTATAAATTTGTCATTTACTGTACAGTGGTACCTCAGTTTACGAACAGTCCTGCTTATGAACTATTCAGTTTACGAACTCCACAAAACCAGAAGTGGTGTTCCGGTTTGCGAACTTTACCTCAGTCTAAGAACGGAAGCTGAATGGTGGAAGGGCACCAGTGGTGGGAGACCTCATTAGAGAAAGTGTGCCTTGGTTTAAGAATGGATTTGGTTTATGAACGGACTTCAGGAACGGATTAAGTTCGTGAACCAAGGCACCACTGTACTATGGTTGTTCTGTTACTATGAGACTAAAGCTACAGTGAATAAGTAACTCTGAAGTAACCAGCACCTTGATGAATTAAAGCAAAGTCTGGACTGGCTGACTACAGAGTTTGCAAGTAAGCATTTTCTAATTTTTGCTTCAGAGAGGCTAGTGCTTTGTTGGTGTGTTAAACTATTCATTTAGGCATTTAGCTCTTTGTGAGCAACTGCTGTATTGTTTTGTCTACCTATGTTTCCAACTGAATAAAGTGTCTTCACTGCAACTATTTATTCCACCTAAGTTTTATTCCACCTAAGTTTTTTGACCCATGCAGGCAAAATTAGACATGCATGTGCTGAAGTTGTTCGAAATGATGGATATTCACAATGCTTTGCAGAACTTCTATGGATAGCCACCATGGTGAGAGCAGAATGTACCTTCAAAATAAAGAAATAAGCAAGGTCTGGACATCTTTAGCACTGATGCACAAACTGGTAACCAGTATTGTTTCCATCTTATATTTCCGTATTTCCATCATTAGAATTATTTGTCCATCAACCTTTCAGTTCCATGTCAGTATAAAATTATACCTATTTTATATGATTATCTGATTGCTTTGAATAACCTCCAGTTTATTGAGCTGGATGAGGTTGTATTTTACACATTTACAGTCTAGATACATTGAAAAGGAGAAAATAATTATGTAGTTTTATGATACATGCACACAGGAACATGCTTTTTGAATAAGTCAGAATGCATTTTGTCTTGGATGTGAGACCATCATTCTGTAATTCCATTGTGCCTAGTTAGTTATCATGCTGAAAAGCCTCATTAAATTGTACCTGGTTATAGTTAAGAGTCTAACAGAGGGAAAAACAAAGTTCAACTCCATTAGGTGGTTCATCAGGGACATTATTTTTATTGGAAGATTCGTGATATGACAGGCCCTTTGAGAAGAAACATCCTGTTTCAAAAGGATCCAGGGAATATCACTAATGATAGCAAAGTCGAGTTCACAGCTGCTTATAATGAAAAGTTGGGCAGTATTTGCAGAATATGGCAAATCATATTCACCATTTAAATGGCAAATCATATCCACCCTCTCCCAAGCAAATCAGATGACAACTTTGATCTTTAATGAGGTAGTCAGGCTGTGTGTTTCATAAATATTCAATTGAGGCTTCTTGAGATCAGTACATGAGTATGGAGTCATTTGCCTGTAGGGCATCAGTTTAAAACAGGTCTAGGTTGGTAGTAATTGAAAGTCATTCCTTCCTATGGGTTCAGGGTACTGTCTGCAATCCAAATTGCCCATCTCAAAGCACAATCCATATGTTTTGATCACATATTAAAATAGTCAATGAGAAATAGGAGAACTTCTCTGAGACTAAACTCATTCTTTTTCTCCTACAAGTACCCTGGCTGGGTAAGAACTACTGCATCTTGGTGCTTCATCAAGACAGCTGTTAAGTTGCCAACTTTCATCTGTGCTTCCCAACTCCATAGCATTAGCATCAACAGAAATTCTTTTTTTAAAATGCTTATGGTTGTACATAAGTCACAACGGGGGTGGGGGATCCATAATTCATTCAAAGGAAAAGGACCTTTCCCATTGAATTGCATTCCCCCCTTTTTTTAACCTCAGTAAAGTTCTATTTGGATATTAGTTGTCCTGACTCCCAAGTCCTACCCCTTCCAGCATGTCACTATTACTGCACTTAGAGTCCTCCATGAGTTTGAGGGTGAAGGGTGAAGTCTTGAGGTGATGAATCTCCATGAGTAGAATATGTTCCTTCAGACTTTAGTCTCAGCTTCGTGGAGGGATCCTCCATAATAATAATAATAATAATAATAATAATAATAATAATAATAATTATTATTTATTATTTGTACCCCGCCCATCTGGCTGGGTTTCCCCAGCCACTCTGGGCGGCTTCCATAGAAAACCAAAAATACACTAAAATATCACAGATTAAAAACTTCCCTGAACAGGGCTGCCTTAAGATGTCTTCTGAATGTCAGGTAGTTATTTATCGCTTTGACATCCGATGGGAGGGCGTTCCACAGGGCAGGCGCCACTACCGAGAAGGCCCTCTGCCTGGTTCCCTGTAGCTTTGCTTCTCGCAATGAGGGAACCGCCAGAAGGCCCTCGGCGCTGGACCTCAGCGTCCGGGCAGAACGATGGGGGTGGAGACGCTCCTTCAGGTATACTGGGCCGAGGCCGTTTAGGGCTTTAATAATAATAATAATTTATTATTTGTACCCCGCCCATCTGGCTGGGCTTCCCCAGCCACTCTGGGTGGCTTCCATAGAAACCAAAAATACACTAAAATATCACACATTAAAAACACAATAATGGTGATATGGTGGAGGGAATAAGGCTTGGCAGGACACCACTACCTGCTTCCCATGACATGGCTAAATATGGCTTAATAGATATCTGATTTCAATACTACTACTCTATACTGATAATCTTATTTTAAAATTAATAGCATGGACAGCAGGTGACTTTTTAGAAACAAACTGGCTTTTATGCTTGTACATGTCTTTGTGGATTTACCATTTAAACCATTTCTGTATGTACGGTATGTATTGAAAACGTCTCTAACTCACTCTTCATTGTAACCTGTCATTGTAACCAGGACACCACACAATGTAAGACTCCCATAAATAGCCCTGTTTAGGGAAGTTTTTAATGACTGATGTTTTAATGTATTTTTAATCTTTTGTTGGAAGCCACACAGAGCGGCTGGGGAAACCCAGCCAGATGGATGGGATATAAATAAATAAATAAATAAATAAATAAATAATAAAATAATAATTTGCTTAAACAATAGAGTGGCTTCATTGCTTCAGCATAAGCTGCTCAAACTAAAATTTTTGCACATCAACCCTAAAGTATATTTATTTGGATGAAATTCCTAATGATTTCAAGAAGTTTTCCATCAAAAGCAGGTGTGTAGTTTTTAGAATAGCAGCCAAATGGGTTTTCCGCCACCTTGGTGGCACTGGTCTTATGGAATGCACTCCCTGCTGCTATAACATGAGAAGCACCATCTGAATGGGCATTCTGGCAACTTTCAAAGATGCACCTGTTTAGCAGTATTCCCTTGATCTCTTGACCTGGGTCTCCTACTTTAATTGCTGTGCAGTTTCTATTAGATTATTTTATTGCATTTTTAAATGAAGGATGCTTGTATTTTAATGTTTCAATTGTATTTTAACTATGGTGCATTTTTAATTATTCCATATGTTACGTTCTGTAACTGGCTTAGAAGCCTGTTTTGGCATTAAGTGGTACATAAAAGAAAAGATGATGATGTTGATGATGATGTTATGAGATGAAGTGGGCCAAACAATGAAATGCAGAAGCTATAGTCTTCGCCATGTATATGCAAAACTCAAATGTATACAAAATAAACATAGTATAGGGTTGCCATTCTTTTCTTTAATATGAAGGGATTTAATTAACAAGAGCAAACTTAGACAGAACAAATACACAGAAGCAGACACCCAAACTGGCGCTGGAAGAAGCTAAGTATATTTAATTCAATGTGCTTGGTGACATTTGAAGTTACTGCCTCTGACCACTTTTATTGAAGCTTGGGGATTCTAGTCTTGTGCTGCTTGGTAATAGAATTTTTTAGTCCTTGGTTGTTTCTATAATGTTTTAGAGAAATACATTCCTGACATTCCACATCCTCAAACGCAGGCAACTCTGGCTCCAGTAAAGCCCAGCGACCATTGTGAGATCAAAACCAGTGCTCCCCAGGAGGTTCTGGCACAGATACTCAAAAGTAATTTTGTGTAGAGGACAATCCCTGTTTTCTTCAGTGGGACTCTCATTAGCGCTAATGTTTTGAGGATCAGGCTGTTTGGCAGCAGGGACAAAATTAAATACCTATTAAACTAATTGGGTTCAGATCAGTTTGAATATAATCCCACACTTACTGTGGGCACAGTAGATTCTTAAAGTTTCATAGCAACGGGAAAAGATACTGTTTATGAGCTCAAAACATTGGCAATCTTTTTAATCTTCTCTGCATGCCTGCCATTGTCTTGCACTTTTCAGCTGTCAAAAACACCTCATTATAATTCCCTTGTTAAACACACACACATACACATTCAGTAGACACTGTTTCTCCACCTTTCCCATCCAGGACAAGGATAGATGGAATTCTGGGGTCTGAAGTGACCTCTTACAACCACAGAACCTTTTAGGGCACGTTTGGATTGTTAAATGAGTGGCATGGGTGTCCCCTCTCAGGTCAATTCCCTCCCTGAGAGACAGAAAATTCAGAGCCAGAGGAATCAATCTGAACCTCGAAAAGCACATACAGTGGTACCTTGGGTTAAGTACTTAATTCGTTCTGGAGGTCTGTTCTTAACCTGAAACTGTTCTTAACCTGCAGCACCACTTTAGCTAATGGGGCCTCCTGCTGCGCTGCCGGAGCACGATTTCTGTTCTTATCCTGAAGCAAAGTTCTTAACCTGAAGCACTATTTCTGGGTTAGTGGAGTCTGTAACCTGAAGCGTATGTAACCTGAAGCGTATGTAACCCGAGGTACCACTGTAGAGCTAAAAGAGTAAGTGGATAAAAGTGCTGCTCTTCCAACTTCCAAGGGAGAAAAAAGTTATTGCACTCACCACCTCATGACCAAGAGGGCAGTGATCAGAAGAGCTCTGAGGCTTCATGAGTTCCCCTCAGGGTGCAATTGTACCCATGGGCACCATCTTGGTGACGTCAGTACTGATGCCTGTTCCTGCAGTTTTCTTGTAAGGAAACAAACATCATATACCATTAGACATAATGTGTAAAGTAATTCTGCATTTCAATGCTGCTCTCCCTCTTCGCTTGTCAAATGATGCTGAGAATATCCGTTGTATTCTTTGCTTCCCTTAAGGGATGGCCTTGGTGATGCGATAGTGGCAGCAGTAAGGGTTTGTGAATTCACTTGAGCAGCAGTGCACTGGACAGGGGAGATTTGATTTCCTCTTGGCTGATACAGGAACTTCTCTCTTTTACTTAGGTGTTAAGAAGAGCAGAGCCCCTGTAGACCTGGGATCTGGCAGTCCTTTTCCAACCATCCTACTATGCTAAACTCTCCAACCAAATGCTGAAACAGCTCACTCTGTTCAGTGGTTGATGTGGCTGTAGAAACACTTCTTTCAGTGAATGAAACCAACATAACCTTTCATCCACTGCAGAAAGGAATCTGCCAATGTCTCCACATGCACAGGAACATAGGAAAGGAGCCAGGCCTTTGGTCCGTCTATCCCAAAATTATCAGAACTGACCAGCAGTGGCTTTCCAGGGTTTCAGGCAGGGATATCTCCCAGTCCTTCCTGGAGATGCCAGGATCTGAACCTGGGACCTTTCATGTGAAAAGCATCTGTCACAGAGCTATGGCCCTTCCACAGATCTTGTGCCATAAACAGTAGCAGCTTCCATTACCCTCTGATTTTTATATCTCCATAATGGAGGGGAAACGTCAGAGGATAAGGGGAGAAGTGGAGACAGGTCCTATCAAGCCTGTGTGCTTAGGTTGTGTAACAGGCAATGAGGGGTCTCTGTCAAAGCCTTCAGAAAAACTGTGGGCTTTGAGAAGAGCTTTGAAGGAAGTAATATAATGGTACCATATAGATGTTATGGGAAGGAGTTCCATAACAGTGGAGGTTGGTCCATTGGGGCTAATGCGGTACTGCCCCACCAATTTCAATCTACCCCCAGCCAGCCCCCAACTATCTGCTTTCTTATTCACAACCAGTCCAGTGGGTGGCACTGCCTCTCAGCTGCCTCTTCCTTTGTCTCAGTGTTTCCTTAGTCTTCTTAGTTTCCTTAGTCTTCACCCCCATTGTTCTGCCTGGACGCTGAGGTCCAGTACCGAGGGCCTTCTGGCTGTTCCCTCACTGCGAGAAGCAAAGCTACATGGAACCAGGCAGAGGGCCTTCTAAGTAGTGGCGCCTGCCCTGTGGAATGCCCTCCCATCAGATGTCAAAGAGATAAACAACTAGCTGACATTTAGAAGACACCTGAAGGCAGCCCTGTTTAGGGAAGTTTTTAATGTGTGACATTTTAATGTATTTTTAATCTTTGTTGGAAACCGCCCAGAGTAGCTGGGGAAACCCAGCCAGATGGGCAGGGTACAAATAATAAATTATTATTATTATTATTGCCCTTGTAGTAGTCAGCAGGGAAGAAGATGGAGGCAAAAATAGAATCCGCGGGCTCTAACTCTCATTGGCTGTGGCTCCACATACTGTTGGTCTCCCTGCCTTTCACCCTACAAGTCTGATTTCCAAGCATGCAGTTGCAGCACAGCAAAAGGAGCCTAGGTCTTGAGCATATCAGTAACTTGAGCAATCTGTCCTTGAAAAGCCAAATACATTCACTGAAGTGTGCACAGATTTGTATGAAGGAAGGAGGGAGCATGAAAGGCGAGAACAGCTCCAAACCTGCAACTTTTTATGAAGTTCCTTCTCCTTGCCTAGGGCAAGAAGAGATTGCCATAACGAAACCCTCAGGTTTCCCCAGCGAGCCCCATTCCAAGTGAGCTGGTTCCCTGCCATTTCTCTTTCCCATAGCCCAGCTGCAGGATGTTTGGATGGGCCCAAGCCAAGCTCAGCTTAATTCTTGTAATTCTCAGACAAAGCTTGAGGGGTCTCGTTCCAGCTGGCATTACTTAGAGGACCCCTTGCCGGTCCCATAATGGGGGGAAGTGGAAAGGAGGTGCTAAGCCTGGAAGCCACACAGAGTTTGACTGTCATTTCAGCTATAATGAGCACAATTTGTTTCACTGCAATAGACGTCAAGCTATTTTTCATTGTTAGCTTTGCGAGGGACAGAGTTATTTGCGATTCACTGCTACGCAGGTTAAAAAGAGCTTTCATTTAAAAGGTGATTAACTTGAGATGTATAAATAAGGTGGGTACAGAAGTGAATACTCAGAGAAAAAGCAAACAAATGCATTTCTTATCTGTTTTTAGGTAATCACAGAGCCAGAACTCTTTCCTTGCCTGTTGTATAAATGAATGGTGATACATTTGAACACAGTACACCAGGATTCAGTTTTCTTGTGCAAGCCTGCTGAAATGAATGGAATTTATGCACAAACACGTCTCAGGACACAAGCATTTCTTTTTCATTCATAGCATTGTGCAGACACAAAGACTCCCATATATATCCGGTCCCTACCGTCAGGTTTACAATCTAAAAGACATAGCACAAATTGAAACAAAGACTGGGAAGGGAGGGGGTAAAAAACAAACAAACTCAGACACCAGTTCTTCGAGTTACAATTTTTGCAATGACCAGTTGGCAGTATCAGTCAGTGGGTCAGGGCGGAAACAGCCTCCTGACACTAGCTTATTGAGATGGGGTTAGAGTGCAACAGGAGGGTGATGACATAAGGACTGTGTGGATGCACTGGTGGAGCCAATCCAGCCCTCCTCCAGGTAAGTCCACACATCTCCACCAACGCACAAACCAGGAAGGTTTGTCACTGGTACTGTGAGAGTGGCTAGGAGGGAAACAGCTGAGAGAGGAGCAACGACAGCAGAGCTGATGGAACAGCTTCCCTTTGCTGTCTTCCTGCCTCATGGACTGATGGAATAGCTGCTGCTAATACGTTCTTGTGTGGCTCCCATTTATTTCCATGAAGCACCTTCAGAAGTGTTTTTATTTTACACAATTTATATCCTGCCTCGTTTTTGCCAAGCCTCGGGGCTGCATTCAGCAATTGAAAACAATAATAAAACTGGGTGAATGCAATACAATTCATTAAGCCTAAACAGAAATGGATAAGTAAAAATGGAATTGCCACCAAGTCTTGCCTCCAGTTCCCAACCCAGCCAGATGGGCCTGAAGGAAGCCGTACGTCATGGCGTCCAAAGCAGCTTGCGGATTGCACCCATTGTCCTGTGCAGATTCTTTCTCTCCCTTTCTGTTTAAGTAAAGAAAGTACCTAACAAGGCTGACATTTAAATAATAGGCCATCATTACTCTGCCATTAAGGAGAGGTGGAGGAGATGGAGAAGGTTCATTGCCGACAGGCAGCTTTAACTTTCAAAATAGTCACTCAGGCAGGGTTTTGCTTAAGGATTTCCTTATGTTCTTCTCTATGTTGAGCAATCCCTCAGGACTTCTATCTGAAATCACACTCATTTCCCAGTATGTTCATATACACAGATTCTGGAGGAACAATCTGGCCTGCAATTGGGAATATGGAGGTATGAAGGGGAAATTTGGCAGACAACAACCTAGTTCACAGGCTGTGTGTATTTCTTTCCATATGAACTGATACTTTTTTCTTTAGGAAACCTAAATATTCCCGCTGCAAGAGAGGGGGAAAAAACCCTTGTCTTCACTCTAAAGCAAATATTTCTGTGGGCTGAATTGTGTTATTAATAATGAACGGTGAATAGCTCGGGAATAATGCGGCTCCTTGTGGCATACCAGCACCAAGACTAAATTCACAGATGGGAGAGGGCATAAAAAGGGACTTTTATTGTCACTGTGCTTCTCTATCCCATTCTCTTACCTTGAAAAAAACTGCTTTCACAAAACAAAAACACATTTTAAAAAAAGAAAATCTAGGCTTTTTTTCCATCATAGCATCAGGAATATGTAGGTTCTCATGTTGCCATTCTCAAATACTATAAATGCTATACTGCAGTTTCCTACTGCATCAGTAGTTCTGAGGAAAGAGTCTGAACACTGGCAAAGTAACGGGGTTCAGGGCATGGTGAACATGTCTTTTTGCAAGGGAATGGTGCCACACATCCTTAAAGAGGTGGTAGTGTGGCCGCTCCTAAAGAAGCCACTCTGGTCTTGATGGTTTATGGCACATTCCCTTGTGAGGAAACTTCCAGGGCCCACATACCAGTGACATTCAGGGTCAGGGGCAAGAGTGGGCAGAGCAATGAATGTGACTCTTACCTTTGCACACTGGGCTTCCCTATCCTCCATTTGGTCAGGCAAGAGGTGTTGTCACAAGTCAAGGACACATTCCAGCCAGGCAAACACACTCAAGGAGGGTATGACAGGACCAGTGCGGGGAGTAGCTTGGGGAAGAAGAATGGCCTAGGTGAGTCCTGAGGGCCAGATGGAGAGGGCTGGAGGGCTGAATTTAGTCTACAGGGCTGAGGGTCTGCACCCCTGGTTCATGATAATTTATACCAAGTCATTAATACCCCAATTTGGGCGAAGGTGATCAAGAGTATTGTGGCAGTTCAGCTTCATGCCCCCTTGGAGAATACTCATTATTGGGACCCAATGCTATTTTTCTAAAAAAGAGGTGCCTGCTGGAATTCACCATGAACACCTCCCTTGTTCTCTTATAATAGCAATGACACCCACCTGAGAGGGGTCAGAACTGGGTTCCTGCTGGAAAAAAGCCCTGTCTAGACCCATACCAGTCTGGGTCAGGGCCTAGTTTTTGGACTGATTCAGCCCTGATGGATTGCCTTTATCAGGAGGACAACCGAAGACTGTGACCCAGTTACTTCTATATAATCGCTCCGTGGTTTTTAATATACATAATTTGCAGGTAGAAAATGATGTCCCTCAGAACCAGCTTCCCCCAAATATTAGTTTGTAAACAACTGTGAGGTCTCTGCTGTGCCAGCTGTCTTATCTAGTTTTGACACACCCTTTCGAGTCTCTTCCCTCCATCCAGAATTTAAACAAGCCATTCTGTTGTCAAATCAAGGGGGACTTTGGGTCACTGCCCTCTTTCAAAAACCAACTAGATGGCACTTCCTTCTGGAGCATAACCATCAGAGTGAATGACAAAAGGCAGGTCCAATGTGAGGATGGAAGGAATGTGCCGGTGAGAACTGTTGCTGTGCTAAATTGGGCTTTGAGCAGGATATAATAAAAAGGTAGCAGCACAGCAGTGAAATCCAAAGGCCTTCCACAATCCTTTGATCCATCTCCACATATAACTACCTTACAAATGGCAATGCAACGGCTGCTGCTCAAATGAGAGGCCTTGGTTTTGTTTCCACTGAGCATGGAGGATAATACACAGAAATGGGGGAGGTTTTCTGCTTTCACTCCATTGATCTTCTGGTTTACTCCTGTGATTTTCATTTAGTGGCTGGGTGGGGTGTTTAATAGATTCCCAGTGTGTAGATGCCTTCCTCGTTCTCTCCCAGCTGCCAGATAGTTCACCTTCATTCTGCAAGCATGGTATAAGCCAGAAACAATCATAAGCTACCCAACATCATCCAGTGAAAAGGAAGGAGAATAGATAATCCCATCTCCTTTCATAGCAGGGGTGGAGGAGATGCTAAAGCTAAGGAAAGACTTAACATGGAGGACCAGTTGCCCAGTTAGCTTCCCACATCTTCAAGTTCTTTCAAAGGCTTAAGGCAATTCCTGCCCAAGGAGCCAAAGCTGTGTCAGTTTCATTAGGAAACAGAGAGGTAACCGTAGCAACTTTAGCACTGTTATTTCGGCTTTGGAGATTGAAACTGACTTTCTTGCCCCCAGGTTGCCAAGGTGAGAGAATAAAATGGAAGAAGATAAAAAATAATAATGTCATCTCAGGAAGGAACTCATACTTCTCCAAATTAAATAATAATAGTAAAATGAAGAGAATTGGTGCTTGCTATTATATTTCAGCAGCACTTAGGGACAAAGATATTTTTATGTGAAACACACTTTTTATTATTAAAATAGATATTCTGGTTAAAACATGAGGAAATGGAACAATACCATAAAACAAAGCAGGCTGCTTTGAACGAGCAGTGACCAGTGATTCATTGTAGAGAAAACTGAGTGAGTATCAGAGAATCTAAGTGAGTAAGAAGTAACCCTGTTGAGATTTTATTTCTTTCAGGACAGCTAAAACAAACAGCGTGATTTAAGCCAATAAGTTACAGTGTACAAGTAAGTTATTAAGGCATTTTAAAAATAATCTGGCAGAGCAAAAAAAGTGTGTGTGTAGCATCTTGCCCAACTTGGCTCATCATATCAGACATGTATGTGCATTCATGCTTGCACACATACAATTTACCAGCAGTTTTTTTCTCCTGCGTAACAACTATTAAAAACTACATTTCTGGGGGAATGGGGTAGACAGGATGCTCCCAGTAAATTATTTATTTTATTACATTTCTATACTGGCCTTCATCCAAGGATCACAGGGTGGCTTGCAACATATAAACACACACAAAATACCATAATAACAAACAAAAATAATAAACAGCCCCTTGTTGGTGCTTATGGTAGGACACATGTAATTCTTGACTCTTTTAAGAGCACTGAACTATATTTCACCAAATTGCACACAAAAGTGTGTAGAATAGGAGCAATTTATACTAAAATGCTGATGAGGAACTGAAATGGTCAGATTTTCCCATCCCTCACCAATAAGGACTTTCCAGGAACTGTGGGCTATTAACAGCATCAGTTATTGGGAAATGGAGGTTAGAGAGGGAAGGCTTTGGCCTGTTCATTCTCCTCCTTCTGGATTACAGTAAGTATTGCTGGATGGGGACATTAGGTCAGCTGGAGTGCACCTGGGAAAAGAGGGGGAAATACAAGCTTCCTACAAATTCTGACATCTTTAGGAAGAGGTTTATGGTAAGGCCATCCAAATATATGGACTACTAATGGGTAAAACAGTAGAATCCTAAGTGGAAGCCAGGAAGTAACAGTTCTTCATCACTAACACTGTAATGCCTATATATGACACACACACAACTTGAGGCTCGGAGAAACAGTAAAAGGCATTAGCAGTTGTCTTGCTCACATGCAGCTCCCCACTGCACGGGCTTAGGTCACAGAAAGGCAACATCCACATTGCTGTGATGGTATCTGACAGAAACCTTTGTGAAGACATGAAGAATGCAGACAAGGGAATGTTGGTTAAGGCAAAGTCATGCTTTCTTACAATGCTTCAGGCAAACTAAAGAGAAACAATGACAAGCCTCCATCTTCCACAAATAGCATATGCTACAGAAGTTATATAGTGTGTTCCTTTGGGGAGGAAAACACACAAACATGCATAAATAAATAAACCCATAAAAATTCATGTATTACAGTGGGTTGGATTACGTGATCCTTGTGATCCCTTCCAACTCTACAATTCTATGAACTTGTTCAAGAGTGAAGCTGCAATGATATTGCATTAAAAACAAAGATTTATGGACTCTGGGCTATGCAACCCTATGAATGACTATTCAGAAGTGACTCCTATTGACATCAACATGACTTATGCCCTGCTATGTGTATATATAAGATTGTAATCTAAGTATGTGAGCTCCTCCTTCCACAAGCCCTAGGTAGCAGTGCAGAGCTCTGATCCTGGGCTGGACAGAGAAAGTCTGCGGGGAAAACATTTTGTTGCAGGTCTCTTCTTGTTCTATTCAACCTGACCCCCATTTTCGTCTGTTCAGGTCAGTGAGTTCAAAGGTGCCAGATAAACCACTCTTGAAGTGGGCACATATTAAATACTTTTATTTAATTACTTTTCTTGAAGTTCTGGCTGGCCTGCTTTGACCCACCACTAATATACTGTGAGCCCCCTTGATACAAAATCTCTGGCTCTGACCCTGTTCCCAAGTCTGTCACCTTGAAACTGAAGTCTTTTTTTTCAGTTCTACACAAGGCCTGCTTCCTCCTCAAATCATATGATGTTCATTTTTTAAAAAAAATCAACATATTTGTCCATTTATGATATTAACTTTACAGAGAAATATGAAACACATTTGGAAGGCTGTTACATAGTTCAGTAGTCTTTAATTTTTTAAGCTACACATAAGAAGGGTAGAAATCCATTTAAAGTACTGCAGCCTCAGGATGATTATATATAATAAAGGGACTTCACCAAAATCTGTATGAGCAGATTATGTCTTGAAACTTGAGCAGTGGCTCAAAGGAGGTCTGTAGACATGAATCAAGACAGAATAGGAAGTGAACTATGTGCTTTTAGCCAGTATATTGTCTCTGTATAGATAAGGAAACCAGGAACTTCAAAAGCTTGCATCAGCACTTTGGGAGATAGGAACCAGTGACCTCTAAGGCAGTTGGCAAGGTTGTTAAAAATGTGAGTCAGTGAGCTGCACGCAGCTGCATGCAAAGGTTGCCGTAGTTACCATCCACAGATATTTCTGTTGGGGCAACATAAAAAGTTATATGATCTAGAGAGCCCTTGCTCTCCCGAGAATACTGCATTCACTTTTCTAGGAAATTATTACTTTCATAAAGTTGTCATTTGTGTCAAACAAATTCATGTCACAGAAATATGGATAGGAACATAGGATGCTGTCTTGTACTGAGACTATTGGTCCATCTAGCTCAGTATTGTTAAGGTCTTTAACTCAGTATTTTTCTCAAGGACCAAGTGGAAGAACTTTGCAAGCAGAAAAGTCCCAGATACAATTCCTGGCTTTTCCTGATAGGTCTGGGAAAGAAAGATTGCATCATTTGTGACATCCTTGAGAGCTGCTTCCAGTCACTGTAGACAAGATGGAGCTAGATCCACCTTTGGTCTGACTCCTGTATAGGTAGCAGCAGACGGCATGGTAGGGCACCACCACACAACAGACCTCTGGCCGGTTGTGTTGCTGCTGCTTACCAGAAGGTAAGGCAGTGAGGAGATCAGCAAGGTGCAAATGCACTGGCACCAACCTCCCTCCCTCCTCCCTCCCTACTTCCCAGTAAGCAGCAGGGATGTGACCGACTGGAGTTCAGCAGAGTATCATCCCCCCATCAAGCTGTCCACTACTGATCCTGTGTCTACATTGATTGGGTTCCTGGGATACAGACAAGTAACATTTCCAGCCTTGCCTAAAGATGCCAAGGGTTGAACCTTGGAGTTTCAGCTTATGAAGCAGATGCCCTTGTTGTTTAGTCATTTAGTCATGTCTGACTCTTCGTGACCCCATGGACCAGAGCATGCCAGGCACTCCTGTCTTCCACTGCCTCCCACAGTTTGGTCAAACTCATGCTGGTAGCTTTGAGAACACTGTCCAACCATCTCGTCCTCTGTCGTCCCCTTCTCCTTGTGCCCTCAATCTTTCCCAACATCAGGCTCTTTTCCAGGGAGTCTTCTCTTCTCATGAGGTGGCCAAAGTACTGGAGCCTCAGTTTCAGGAACTGTCCTTCCAGTGAGCACTCAGGGCTGATTTCCTTCAGAATGGATAGGTTTGATCTTCTTGCAGTCCATGGGACTCTCAAGAGTCTCCTCCAGCACCATAATTCAAAAGCATCAATTCTTTATGGTCCAGCTCTCACTTCCATACATCACTACTGGGAAAACCATAGCTTTAACTATACGGACCTTGCAGATGCCCTACCACTGAGCTATGGCTCTTGACAACCACCCTGGGGAGGTGGGGAAGGAGGTTATATCTGCTGCCTTGGAAAAAGGGCATCATCTTGCTCCCACCTGGTGTTCACAGAGGGCAAGAATGTGGAGTTTCTGTGCATATCCAAGCCCTTCAGGATGCTGGGGGGAGAAGCCACGTTTTGGTCCTTGAGCAGCACCAAAATCACTTTAACATAGCTGGGCCACCATGCCCCATTTGCCATAACAAGCCAAGGCAAGAACACCCTTGACCCTGTTCCTTAGCATGCAGCTTCCTGGGCATGTTCTTGGCATGTGCACCCGGGAAGCCCAAAGTAATCAAGTTTTGATCCATGGGACTATCAAGGCTCCACCTTTTGCTCCTTTAAAATGAAGAAAGTCTGGGCAGTTATTGCAGCCACAGCTACAATACTGAATGATGAATACTCTGGGTACCTGCATTCTTCCATTGTCCTGCATCCTCTTGAAAGTACTGTAAACCACCTTATTCTCCCTTCCATCACCAGCGATGATGAAACATAACAGTAGCCTTGGCAGCTACATGCCAAGGGCAAGATTATGCACTGTGTTTTATAATCTTTGGTTTAAAATGCCACTTTTATATGTAGTCACGAAACAGGGCACTTTATATTTTGCAATGTACTTTCCTCTTTTTATGTCAGAGTAGAAATCTTTTGAGCTATGAAGTCCTTTCTGTTAGGCAGAATGTCAGGTTTTCTGTTAGGAAAAACATTTGTCTTGAACTTGGAATCTTGCATGCAAAAAGATCTCAGACCACTTTACCTTTACTGTATTCCCTATTTTCTCTTCTGGCTGTAAAAATCTTACTGTTTTGTTTTGTTTTTTAGACCAACTGCTGAGGCACTTTCAGCATTAATCTGCAAAAGCTGATGAGGACATAGAGAGAGCGCTATAATGGTTCCTTTGAAAACAAAGGATGTTCTTTGTAACAACTGAAAGGAAGAGCTAGGAACAATATTGAAATTAGCTTTCACACACACATGGTAGGAAACAAAAAGACAGAATTGCTGCAACAAAGAAAAGAAAAGGATATGCATACCCAGTATGCTTATCATTGCAGAATTTCTGCAGTAATAGGCCTATAATCTAGTTCTTATATGGCATTGTCACCTAGACAGGGTGAACAATACCACCAAATTTCAGTTACCTACTGTCAGGGAACTGCCATCGGAACTAGAGGAGGAGGCGAGGCCCCACAACGATGCTGGAGAGGGGCCAAGCAGGGAGAGAGGCAAGTCTCCTGTTGGGGAAGAAAATCAGCGCTACACCAGGGATAGAGGGGGGCCAATGGGGGAAGCAGAGAGCAGGCTCCGGGACTCTTCACTGGACACCAGCGGGGAGAGCACAGGTCCTCTGCTACCCACGCCCTCCCTGCGCAGAAGACTTCCGCGCAGGGAGAGTAGGAGGAGACTGGGCGTCAAACAACTTTTATGTTGGAAAAGGTTTAAGAAACGCCCACTGACGGATTCTGCCAGCGACTGAACAGCCAGTGGATGGCTGTCCAGCGAGAAATGGTTTAACCAGCCAACCTAGCCAGAGGGCAAAGGGGGAGAGGGCGGCCCCTGCAGGGTTACTGGAACCCTTACCCACGCCGGGAAGACCCTGGGAAGTGGTGTCCATAGATTTTATGACTGATTTGCCCAAATCAAGAGGGAAGACAGCAGTCATGGTAGTAGTCGATCTACTGACAAAAATGTGCCATTTCATAGCTTGCTCACATGCGGTGACGGCAGAGGAAACAGCCAGATTGTTTGTGGATCACATCTTCAGGTTGCATGGGGCTCCCTCGAGGGTCATCTCAGATCGCGGGAAACAATTTACTTCAAGGTTCTGGAGGAAGCTCATGAGCTTGCTGCAGGTCGAGGTGGGGTTCTCGACGGTGAGACACCCGGAAACCAACGGACAAGCGGAACGAGCGAACAGTATACTCCAGCAATACCTACGCTGCTACGTCAGCGAGAGACAGAACGATTGGGTAGAGAAACTAGCGCTGGCTGAATTTGCATACAATAACGCTGAACACGTGTCCACGGGAATGAGCCCGTTCATGGCCAATTATGGGTGTCACCCCAGGGCCTTCCCGGGGAGGGGGGAGGAAGGGTGGAGCGTACCTGCAGCAGAGCAGTTTGTGGAAGAAATGGAGGCCTTGCACCAGCAACTCCAGATGAATTTGGAGAGGGCCAAAGAAATTTACAAGAGGCAGGCAGACAAGCACCGTCGGGAAGGGGAGACCATACGGGTGGGGGACCGGGTGTGGTTGTCAACCTGAGGGTTACCCTTTAAGGGAGGGTGCAAGAAGTTGCAGCCGAGGCGACTGGGACCTTTTGAGGTAACACAGCAGGTGAACCCCGTGGCATTTAGGCTCAAGCTGCCTGACAGCATGAAGTTACACCCGGTGTTCCATAGGTCCCTACTCTCTCCGTACAGGGAGGGGCGGGAATTCCCAGGACAGGAGGGAGAAGTCACCACACACCCGCAAGTAGAGGAGAGGGAACACCACAACCAAGCCATAGAAATACTCGATTCCAGGTGGCGGGGGCGCAAGGTAGAGTACTTGGTCGCTTGGGAGGGAGAACCCCGGTCTGAAGACACGTGGGTTCCCGTGGAGGCAATCAATGACGGGTATCTAGTGGAAGAGTTCCACAGTCGGTTCCCACATAAACCAAAACCACCAGCGAGATTCTGGGAGGAGCAATTTGGCACCACCGACGACGAGGAGGAGTTTGAGGGTTTTCCTGACTCCGAAAAGGAGGGAGGAGAAGCGTCAGAGAGGGAGGATTCAGACTGGGAGACCCACCCCGCGGGGAGAGATCAGAGCAGGTGGGAAGTGGGTTTTGAATCCTCTGAGGATGGCGACAGCTCCTTCCGAGGATTCCCCGCATCATCGGCCGAGGACAGGGACGAAGTTGGATCCAAAGGTCGGGCCGGGGGTGGAGGGGGTTCTGGGGAGGAGATGGATGTCAGGGAACTGCCATCGGAACTAGAGGAGGTGGCGAGGCCCCACAACGATGCTGGAGAGGGGCCAAGCAGGGAGAGAGGCAAGTCTCCTGTTGGGGAAGAAAATCAGCGCTACACCAGGGATAGAGGGGGGCCAATGGGGGAAGCAGAGAGCAGGCTCCGGGACTCTTCACTGGACACCAGCGGGGAGAGCACAGGTCCTCTGCTACCCACGCCCTCCCTGCGCAGAAGACTTCTGCGCAGGGAGAGTAGGAGGAGACTGGGTGTCAAACAACTTTTATGTTGGAAAAGGTTTAAGAAACGCCCACTGATGGATTCTGCCAGCGACTGAACAGCCACGGAGTGGATGGCTGTCCAGCACGAAATGGTTTAACCAGCCAACCTAGCCCAGAGCGGCGGCTATTTACGCACAAGCAACCCCTAAAGCCATTACACCTACCATTTACAAATTACTTCTCATTCACAAAAAGTGCCTGGGGGGGATTCCAAAAGAAAACAGCTCAGAAAACATGTCTAACCCAGTATGTTGGGGCAAACTTTTTCCAATTAAAAATTGCTCCATTGATGCACGGGTAAATGCCCAGGTGTTTTAGTTTGTTTGTTTTTAAATACCAAAAATAAAAAAAATAAAAATCATAAGAAATCTATAGACTTTGGACAGTAGGGTGATTTTTTTGTCTTAGTAATTGTTAACATATTGGTATAGAAACAGTCGAGTCCCTGACCAGTGCTATGGGGCTGATGGGAATTGTAGTCCAAAATCCACAGAGCTTTCCCTGTTTGCTACCCGATAATACAGTATAAGCAACAAAAAAATTCTTTTGGAGCTGTTTCTTTTCTCTAACAACAACAGATTAAAAAGTTTTATTCCCCCCATACCATATATTCTATGGCTGAAAATGTATTTCACTAAAATATAGCCATTCTTTAATTTTCAGAATCTATGTGATGTGCCAGATTGTTTGCTGGTAGGAAATTGACAGAGTTTCATGAAAGCCATAGGAGATTTCCTTTAAGTTGTCATAAATAAAATGAACTGGCCCTGCGCCAATTTACACCATGGAATATCTGGCTCATTATTTCAATTGAATCATGACCTGCAATACAGCAATTTGTTCTCAAAAAAGTCTTGCTGAACTTTGCCTTCACATCATGAAATTATTTCAGAGGCTCACAGCTGTTAAGATACTTGAAAGAAAAGGAAACCATTTTTTATAGCTCCAGGTCACATTAAATGCATATATATATATGTATAACACACATTTTTTTCTCTTAATTCAGCATGGCTAGGTTTTATCTATCTGAATGAGCTATGAAAAGAAGGTGCTAATTGCACGCACATCTATTTTGAGAGCAATTTTATGCTGCTGCTGAACTTTCTTCCACCTACAGTTTGCTCTACATTCTCATCGAAATTAATTCTCCTCTCTCCCTCACACACACAGAAAAATGGATCTGCTATGTCAAGCTTGTTAATTTTTAAAATCTGCAGAAATAAGACAACATTTACTTAGAAGTAACTTCCATCAAGCAAGTGCCTTTAGAAGCAAGTAGCATTCTGAACCCTGAAGCACTTTGCTGGGACTGATATTGGATGAAATTTTAAGTGATGGGTTGGATAGTTCATATACTGAGTCTGTATATTAATCAGTCTTTAAAAATATTTGAAAGAACATGGAACCCATTTACCTTGCTCCACAGAAGAAGGCCACCAACCCTTTCAACTAGTTCAAGAGCTCATACCAGAAAGGTGTGTCTCAAGAGAGTGGATGAACATTGGTAGTTTTAATATGTGGTGTGGGTGCAGTGGCAGGAACACCACATTAGCATCGGGAAGGCAGGTGATCAACGCTGCTCTGCCTGGGCCTCCCCACCAACCATCACCGTGTGATAGTGAAACAAGTGGATATTGCTATATATGTTTCAGCAGAAGAATGACCTGTCTAGCCACATATTCTGTTTGGCAATGCCACTCCACACCCTAAAATAGATTATGCTACCTGAATTTCCTTTAGCTAGGGTGACTGGTGGTACTAGGAAGCTATAGTGTCTTCCCCAAACTATATTGTTGAAAAGGCTGCGCTTAGTCAAGCTATTGTTTGTTCCATACACATTCATAACAGGGTGTTTTATAAACTTAAACAAGATTGCTGGTGATTAAAGCATAAAGCTTCAGGGACAGATGTTATCTGCGTATATCCATCAAATCATCTTTCTTCATAATAACCATGAGCCATATTAAATAAAAACCACACTCTCCCCCAATGTAGAAACTGGCACATGGCAGAATATGTGCCCCACCCACATACTCCAATCAAATTTTGGGCTTTGCATAAGCTTCCGCAATGGAGAAACCAGATGGAGCTTTCATGGAATCTGGCCTGGAGATATTATCTTTATTAGATTTGTTGCAATTGCACTGTTATTATTTCATAAATTCTGTTCCTAACGAAAGGAGCTTGCTTGTCTGCAGTTTCCAATTATTTAAGAATCCACACACTCCACAGCAATAATCTATCTTCATCAAACAGAGACCCTACACTGACCTCTATTTTGAAGCTGCATGAACAGAAAGATATCATTTTTATGTAACATCCATGGAGAAAAGACTTGAAATTGCATTGATGTCTGCTGAACATTCAAATCTCTAGGTCACTCAAATGCAATCCAAGCCAAATTTCAGTACAATTGATTCCACCCCCACCCCGAGTCAATATTTCTTTTTTCCCCTGGGATGAATTTTAATGCTTGTTTTCCTCTAACCCATCTTTTGAAGAAAAGGATACCGTTTTCAATAATAAACATCCAAAATATGCATCTGGATCACCACATAAAGAATATTCTGGTAGATGGCACCAAGTCCCAGTGTGCTGAAACTATCTGATGTGGTCCACAATATCACAACCATGTTTTTTATATATAACAATTATATATAACAATAATTTATATATAAAAAAACCAAACGTGTTGAATTTAATGCAACTTAAAATACGCATAAAGGTAAAGGTAAAGGGACCCCTGACCATTAGGTCCAGTCATGACTGACTCTGAGGTTGCGGCGCTCATCTCGCTTTATTGGCTGAGGGAGCCGGCGTACAGCTTCCGGGTCATGTGGCCAGCATGACTAAGCTGCTTCTGGCGAACCTGAGCAGCGCACGGAAATGCCGTTGACCTTCCCGCCAGAGCGGTACCTATTTATCTACTTGCAGTTTGACATGCTTTCGAACTGCTAGGTTGGCAGGAACAGGGACCGAGCAACGGGAGCTCACATAAATGAAAAGAATAGACGAAGTTGGTAGCTCACAGATTTGCCAAAGAGAGCCTTGGGTAGCTGCTGGTTATCAAGCGTTAGTCATTTAAGACCAAGCAAATTCTGATTCCCTTTGGCATATGTAGCTGCACAGTGTTGCTGCACAGAGGAGACTGAATGTATCCACTTCAACTTTTAAGAGTACAGTCGTACATTGGTTTTCAAATTACTTGGGAGTTGAATGTTTTGGCTCCTGATCGAAAACTGGAAATAATTGTTCCAGTTTTCAAATGTTCTTTGGAACCCGAATGTTCGATGCAGCTTCCGTGGCTTCCGATTGGCTGCAGGAGCTTACTGCAGCCAATCAGAAGCCACACCTTGGATCCTGAATGTTTTGGAAGTCAAACAGTCTTCCGGAATGGATTCTGTTCCACTTCCAAGGTACTACTGTATCTTGTTATGCCCAAACTTCAGAAACTCTAGTGAATTTAAACTATGCTTGTAAAACATGGTTTGATCCTGGCTTGCTTTAATATAGCATGTTTAAACAAACTGAAGTTTCCCTGAGGTCTGCTGTACTAGTTAGTTTAAAAGAGGAAACAAATGCTTACTATCTCATCCTTGTAAGATGAGTTGGGAGCATGTAAATCCAAGATTGAGAGTTGGAAAGGGTTCAGAGAAAGGCAAACCAAAATATTAGTAGGAATGGGGCAACTCCCCTATGTGGAAAGGTTGCAGCATTTGGGACTTTTTAGTTTAGACAAAAGGAGAGAAAGAAGTGACACAACAGAAGTTTATGAAAATAAATTTTCTTCATGGTTAAATTATGGACCCCACTCCCACAAGAGGCAGTGATGGCTACCAACTTGGATGGTTTTAAAAGAGGATTGGACAGTTTATGAACGATGGGACTACCAGCCATGACGGCTATGCTCTTCCCTAATGGTTGGAGGCAGTAATGCTTCTGTGCTGGAAGTCACAGGAGAGGACATTGTTCTGGTGCTCGTATTCTGCTTTGGGGTTTCCCACAGGCATCTGGTTGGCCACTGTGAGAGCAAGGATGCTGTGAGAGCAGAATGCTGGACTAGGTGGGACAGGCTCCTCATGTGTTCTTAAGGTTTGTTAGAGCTAATTTTCATACTGTTAAGCCATGATTTAGCATCACATTTCAAACATCCATGCCAGTTAGCTCTAATCTGTATCCAGTGTGAAATGTTGAGGGCTGGTTAATGCACAGTTAAACATCAGAAAATGTGAATAGTATTCACTGTGGATGTGAAACTGTATACTACAGACAAAAATATTGACATTTTTTTAAAAAAAAAACAGTGTAGGTCTTGAAATAGAGATGCATATAAGCAGTAAATGTTCGTTTCATTTTCTTTTTTAGAATTATGTTGTAAGCCTATGTGTGACTACTTGGAAGCCTGTCCTACTGAGTTCAGCAGGTTTCCTCACAGGTAAGTGTGTCTATGATTTCAGCCTTACAAATATATATATAATATACATCTTTATTTAGGATCATGGCTGGTTTCAGCCAGATGGTATTAATAAATGCTTATCTCTAAAATGATGTAACAGAGCTCTGTTCAGAATCTTCAGCTGAGAATGGGTTCAGATTTCACTGATAGACAGATATTTCATACCTATCTTTTTCTGTCACGAAAGTATACTGAGACCCAGTTGTGAATTGTGCTTTCCAGAGAAACATTATATGCCTTATTTCCATAGGCACACTGTGGGGCTACCTGGAAAGAAACATAATGAATGAAAGTAGGAAGATTTTAGTGCTTCTTTCTTTCTTTCTTTTTTACAGATAACATTGTCCCCATTCCATTCCTCTATTGTTTCTCTGCTCTGCCTGGAGCTGTATTTCATTGATATTTGAATTCTGGTTTAAAGAGAAGAATTTCTAAAATTAGTTCTGGAATTGGAGCATGTCCAGTTTGCTGCTGCTTTCAGTTCCTTCCACTCATTTGAATCTTCCACCTATGATGGGTGGGGAAGAAATCTGATTTAGTTTGCATTTAAAGGTAGGCCTAACACATTTTAGCTTTCCAAAACAAGACACAAACCAAAACATGGGCATCCCTCAAAAGTCACACATCTCTGAATTTTGCAAGGCAATTCTCCAGCCAAGTAGTGTTTAGGGAAAAAAAATACACTAGGCAAAGTGTGTGTAAATATGTGTATAATAGTGAAAATAAAATTTTAAAATGCATCATATTATGGAGAAATCGCTTCACAAAAATGTATATATTGGGGAAAATTGTATACAAAATTGTGGATATTAGGAGAAGTTGACAGTAAAATGCTGATTAATTTTCACAGCCTTTAAATAAAATTGCAAACTGATGTAGAAATGGGGAGACCTGAACTGAAGATAGGAAAAATGAGAATCTGGATATGATGGGGGAGATTTCTTTTTGTCCTTTAAATGTAGAATCAGTTTCACAAAACATTTGGTTCAATCACTGTTTCTCTACAGCCTCATGATGATTTTTTGTTACAACACACCAAAGGATAGGTTTTTGCTGTTGTTTGTGAAGCAAAGTCCTGTTCTGAAATGTTTGAGGGGAAATATATAGACATCATTTTATTGCAATTAGGTATCTACTATGGACTAGGGAATAACGGAGTCTGTAAATGTAGATCAGTTCCTCTCATAACCATTTGTAAGTTATCGCATCAAGTTTGAGGATTTTATTCTACTCACAAAACTCTTTGTGTACTAAATGAGTCCTTGCTTTGATTGTCAGAATCCTGGGGTATGGGGAGGAGAAACATCACAAATATTGATACAACATTTTGTATATGATATTTATTCACTGTTGTTCAAAGCTCTTGAAACACCAGTATTGTAGAGGTCTGAACATTTGACTACACACACAGAATGTAAATATATATTTATTATTATTATCATTACTGTTATTTCAGCCTTCACCATGATACCCCAGGGTGAGCAAGATGATGATGATGATGATTTAGTAGAACAGCTAAAAGTACAACCCTGAACATTGTTACTTAGAAATAAGACTTATTGAATTCAAACAACTGTGTCTGGTATTGCAGCATAAGAGTTCAAGCTGTGAATAGGAAATCTCATATTCTAATCTCATCTCAGTTATGAAGTCACTAAAGTACACTTACCTGGAAGTAAGCCCACTGAGCATGTCAGGACTTACTTCTGAGTAAACTTGCATAGTATTGCACTCTAAGATAGCTATCCTAACTATGAAAAGCAGCATAAGTTAATCCTTAAAAAAATTTATAAAGACAAGAAAAAGTTTATTGCAGTCCTTTTATATTTCAAATTTACAGAGAGAGGCTATAGATCCCAGCCTCTTGGATAATGGCATTGTCCCGAGTGAATCTCCACTCCCCCGTCTCTTCCACTTCCTCATCCATCATCATCACCACCACCACCTCCTCTACGGGTACCGCTAAGTGCCCTCTGTCTTTGAGCTCTTTGCTCTCCTACTTTTAAGGCTTGTCGGGTTCTGGGAGATGGTGGGTCTGGAATGCTTTCTAGTGACAACATGTCAGCCAACTGCTGCTCTGGCTCTGCCTGCTCCCATTCTCCCATTATTTCCCAACTTTTCCCCTCACCTGCCTCTGAGCTGTCACCTCCCGCAAACCACTGTTGTAAATCTATAATGTCTTCCTCTTCTCCTTGGAAGGGCCATTCCTCCTCCTCTGCCCAACCCCTGACAGGATGTGAGACTTCCACAGGCATAACCCCCACTGAGTCAGGCAGAGTTCATTCAGCTAAGTTGGTGATCTGTCAGATCCTAACTTACTCATCCTGGTAGATCTTGCGTTTGGAGTGTCCCCTAACTGACTTAAGTAAGGCACTATTCCTTCAGCATCATATACCCACCTGTAATACAGGGCTAATAATACTGACCCATCTTACAGTGCTGTTGAAGAGAAAATAATTCTAATAATGTGCTTGGTTTTATCTAGAATTAAAGTGTATTATTCTAACACAATGGTGGCACAAAGCCCATGCTAGGTCTCATTCAAGGAGAAACATTAAGTTGCAGACTTGTTTCCTTGAGTATACATGAAGCCACCTTATACTCTGCTAAGTATTGTCTACCCAGCAACATTCCGACAGCAGCCTTTCCCAGCCCTCCTTAGAGACACTAGGGACTTACAAGTGGGACTTTCTGCTTGCAAAGGATGCAATCTGCTTCTGAGCCAAAGCCCTTTCCTTTTGGTCATGTCATATGGATCAGATTTCAAATCAAATTATGAAATGTTGATACAAATCTTCCTCGAAGTAGTACACATCCCTGAAAACAACCACCATGAAAAAAGGCATTTGCTCAGACGGTTCTCACGGAAATAAATGGAATGGGAATATGTAAAGGAATCCCTCCCTTGCTTAATGCTTGCTGGCTGTGACAATGCTTGTCTTATAACGAAGGACCACCCAAAGTGAATTACAGTTCCTTCAGCAACACTCCAGACAGGCACACCCACAGTTGTCTGTTTCTGCGGCATGTAGGAGTTATGTAGGAGATGGAGTTCGCAAGGCGTCAAGCCAGTGTCATTTAACAGCATTTTAATGGAAATAATCTGGATTGGCTTAGGTGTAAATGGGCACCAAATTTGGCTCATTTAATGTATGTTCCAGGGGATAAGGAGCTCTTATTCCAGCATGCTGTAACAGAAAAGACTTTAAAGTGTTTCAAAAGAGTTCATCTTTCCTTAATAAAGCTGGTCAACACAGCTGAGAAGCCAGAGCCCAAGTTGTAACAAAAGCTAATTTGCGGATAAATCTCACATTTAAAAGGGGGGGGGGGTCAACCCTTCAGTGCATACACATGCAGCTTTCATTATGTTAATGGAAACCACACTTGCACATCCAAGGGCTTCATTTCTTTTTCATCAGCAAAATTATGTAAGATAGATACACATTAAGTGCATTAGTGCAGCCAGTTGAACTAATTGTGAAAAGAAAACTCCAATGGAGTGGGTATTGAAACTGCTAGGACAGGGGCATTTCTAACAAACAAAAAATAAAGTGGTAATTAAAAATACTGACCTAGAAAATATATGTTTGTGTAAGTGTGAAATAAATTCTTCACACTGTTATATTGCACAATTTAACCCCTTCCACAAGTGCAAATGCATTTCTTTGGATCTTTGTTTCAGATTTCACATTTTCCACTGTTGGCTTCATACTGCTTTAATTCGTAGATTGGCAAACCCAGCAATACAAGAAAACATTGTTTAACAAAAGCTTACAATTATGAAAGTGAAAGCTGCTACTATCTTCATTTTGTATTTTTGTCAAGAAATTAGAAATGATGTCATCAATATTGCTATGTGAAATTCTAAGTTTCTGATCTGACTGGAAAGAAACAAAACTCAGAGCATTTATCAAAGAGGAAAATGATGTTTTGATTTATGAAACCACCAGAAACTGTTCTTTAGATTTATGTCTATAGGCTGCTCAGCCTTCACACTTCACAAGAAGTTAAAAAATGCAGTGCAATACAGTACAATATTAAAATACCAGGATGCAACAAAGAAATAGGTGCATGAAAACTGTTTAACCAAACTCACTTAGCTTAGCAGAACTAATATACAACAACTTACATGCCACACTTAAAGAGTCCAGTTTTGTGGGTTACAAATTATTTAAAAGACCTGGGTGAATACAATAGTTTTCACCTGGTGCTGGAAAGACCCCAACAATGGAATTAGATGCCACCACCAAGAGCTACTTCACTTCACTTGGCAGGGGAAACTCAAAGCAGGGCTATGAAGAGGATCCTCAGGTTTAGGAATATATATTCAGGAGAAAGCAATCTTTAAGGCAGCTGGCAATGTAAAATGCTTGAGTTAGATCATGCCCACCATTATTTTCAAATACGTGATGTGAATTTAGAGCAGATATGGGGAACCTTTGAACCTCCAGATGTTGCTGAATTGTGATTCCCATCAGCCTCAGCAAACATGGTCAATGGCTAGGGATGATGGGAGCTCAGCAACACCTGGAAGGCCAAACATTTCCCACAACTGACCTAGAGTAAGAACTCTCATCATGAATCCACTTCATCACTTTTCTCTTCTCTTTAAAGTCACATCAGCTGGTAGGCTGGTATTTGACTGCAAGATGCCTTAAACTTAGAATTTCCAGTACCAATTTATAAAGTTACATGGCAAACAAGTTTGCAGAATTTTTAAGGACAGAATAGCAGACTCTGTGTTCAGTGCATCATTTGCAATACACACTCAATGCAAGCCTGCTTCCTTAGCAAAGTTTTTCCTGAACCACCCTAAATTGATCTGAATTGCTGTCCATACCCATCTAAAGTCATTTCCAGGTGTCAGTCTCCACCCATCACCCCCTGCGATAATATGCTTTTGCAGGTGATTGACAGGCTCAGTGATGTTATGGAATAAAAGAAGCACAGTTCTGGAACTTTTTTTCAGATCAGGAGCGATGATATCATCCACAGGAGCACTTGGATAATTTATGGACCTTCCTTGTTCTGGCAAGTGAATGAGTTGATAATGAGGCTTTTGAGCTTTTCTGTGACAGATCAGCATAGAGTTAGTGAAGGAGGCAAAATATCTAGCAGAGGCTGGCTGTTCCCCCTCCCCTTTCCTTTCATGGGGTTCCTACTTCCTGCTAGTGGTTTAAATGGTAATATTTCTTTGCAAGATTTCTAAGGAGTTAATTAAACTATATATTAATTATTGTGATTAGCATAAAAAAATTAAAATCTCAAAGCAAAATGTTTCAGCTTCCACTGACTGCAGCTGCTTGGTTTTGAATGTGAGTATATATAATGGATCAACACAGCTGCCTGTGTTTTTGGACCCTCATTGGGAACATGGCTAGGCTGGCTGTTGTGATAAGCTCCAACACTTCAGAATGAACCATCAAACCACTGGGCAAACTGATGTTTCAGACAGCTACAACCTAGGTGCCATTTGCCCTAAACATTGAGCCTATCTGGTGGCAGTGAAGGCAACAAAAAATAATAATCATATTTGGCTGCCTCCATTGCATCCTCATTGTGCCATCCAGCAGATATTTTCCAGATAGTGTGGGGCCTTTTACTGCCTGGCCCAAAAAGAGGTGAAAGAACCATTAGTAGATCACTGTGACTTGTTTGCAAAGCATTTTGAGGATAAAATTGCTTGCATCTGCTAGGACCTTGACTCTGCTGTTACAGCAGTTAAATCTTGAGAGGTGTCCAGAGCATGTCTAGTCCTGTTATGCTGGATGAGTTTCAGTTAGTAAGGAGTGAGGATGTGGAAAAGGTGCTTGGACCACTTACAGAAGCTAGACTGGTGACTGGGAGTGGCTGCTGAGACCATATAACACTGGTCCTGAAAGACCTACATTGGTTCCCAGTATGTTTCTTAGCACAGTTCAAAGTGTTGGTGCTGACCTTTAGAGCCCTAAATGTCTCTACCCCCATTGTTCAGCCCCAACACTGAGGTCCAGCTCCGAGGGCCTTCTGGTGGTTCCCTCACTGCGAGAAGTGAGGTTGCAGGGAACCAGACAGAAGGCCTTCTCAGTAGTGGCGCCCGCCCTGTGGAATGCCCTCCCACCAGATGTTAAGGAAATAAACAACTATCTGACTTTTAGAAGACATCTGAAGGCAACCCTGTTTAGGGAAGTTTTTAATGTTTGATATTTTATCATGTTTTTAATATTCTGTTGGGAGCCGCCCAGAGTGGCTGGGGAAACATTTGTCATCGTTCCTGACCATACTTTGCTGCTTCTTGCTTCTCGTGACTTTGGACCCTTGGCTTTCTTGACCCCAGATTGTCTGACTATGTGAACTGAGATACTCCTGACCTTAGGACTGGACTGGACCTTGTATATGGACTTTGCCTCTAGGCAAGTACCTCCCTGAGTCTCGGCTGGTTGGTTGGCTTCTCCATCCACTGAGCTCTGCCATGGCTGGCAGCACAGGACTATGACAATTTCCCTTGCAGAATTCATCTCCAGAGTACCAGGCACACATGGAACTCTGTCATTCCCATTCATTTCAATTCCATGAGAGAAGCTGAAGAAGACCCTACCACTGCCACCAATTGCGGCGGATCCCACCCCTCATAACTCTTTATATTCAATGTGTATTTGCAATGGGATAGAAATGCTGTTCCATGTGAGGAAGCTTTCACATATGGAACAGATCTCCAGATTTGGATATATAAGTAGATGCCAATACCATTTTTATTTGAGTCATTCCTGAAAAAATAAAAGCACTATATCCAGGAAATAATGTGGAGTTTCGAATGCCATTTAAAAAGAAAGAAAAATGGAACAAGGAGTGGGGGAAAGAATGAAAACAACAGTTTTTCACAGAAACAAGGAACATTAGAAAAACACAACACTATTACTGATATGAAAGCATTTTAGCATTACAGAATGGTTTTATGCAAAGCATGGGTCATACTCTACATTAAGATCCCTCTCATTATAAATAAATAATTGCTAATGAACTTTAGAACAAATACTTAATTAAACAATATGAATAGGTCAGGAGGTTGCTCACGGTAATGCTTTTATAACATTATTAAACTTTTCTATTGCTTAGGATAACATCTATTAATCATTTCAATCCCATTTGAGGAGTGGAATCTTAATGTAAAATGTTACTGAACTGGCCATTTGTGCCAAAATGTATCAAAAGATAACACTCAAAATGCATTATGAGATGATTTGACTGCAATGAGTGACAAATTACTCCAAACCACAATGCCATTACTCCAGGGCAATTCATTCGGCTTTAATAAAATTGATGTGAGATGCATAGGTTATAGACTGCAGCTAATTATAGTAATTATTGCCACTTCTAATCAAGTAGAGTAGGCCTGGCAAGAACTGGAGTAGGAAAACAGAAAGTGGGCAAATCCAGTTTAAAAACAAAGACAATTTCAGCTATCAGAAAGGGTTATGAATTGTACATGTTCTGTTATATTACTGAGCTTGCACTACACAATGACAATGAAACAGGAGGGATGCAGCCAGCTATCTTCTGTTACTCTGAATTTGTAATGTGTGGTATGATGCTTGTAGTTAGATTTAGTGATCACAGTGGCTTAGCTTTCCAAATACAGTAAGCTTAGCTGGCAATCCTTTACTAACTAGAGGTAGCCATGGGGAATGTAGATCCCAACTCGATAAGCGCTATAGTGTTAATGGAAATAAAGCTAGCAGTAAGCATCTGGATGTTTTCCAGCGCTGATTAGAGTACACAAGGAACAAAGGGCTCATTTGAAATGCAGATGTAACATTTCGGTGGCACTGTCTCTAGACAAGGTTGTTCTGGTTTAGCAAAGTTTCTAATACCAGCGTTTAGCGTCTGAAGTGTTTGCTTATGTCAGTTACCTGCTCTGTTAAGACCAAGTGATCCTGTAGCTGACAATGTGGTCAGCCTGGAAACAGCTCCATTTGCAATTCCTTTCTCTGGCTGACTAGCATTCACATCTGAAAAGGCCAAGGGGGGGGGGGTAGAGAGAGGAGAAACTGATATCCTTTCTTCTCTTGGCTTCCCAAGGAATCTTTCAAGACCCTTGAAAGTGTGCTTTCCACTGAGTCATCTTGCTGAATAATCCTTGATGAATGTCTTTATTTTCCCTCACCCCCACCCCCCGCCAAATAACAAAATTAAGTCTTGATGAGGATTCCAGCTGTGAGCTGGATTATACCAGTTAAGTTAGTAACACTCTGCTGACCCCCTTCATTCTGTTATTCCTGATTCATGCTGCTATATTGCATTTCAATGGTTGGCTAGGGAGAAAAAATATGACTACTATTTCTTTTTAATTAGATACAGTAGTATAAAATCTACTGGGGAAATTTTATTGCCAGGAATACACAGAGTCCACCACAAATACAGATGCTATTCTGCATCCTGGTTCCTCATCTGAGCTATTGTGGCATCTTTTCTGTGCAGAGCAATTCAATACAAAGATTATGTGCATCATGATATTTCAGAGTCCCAGGCCCACAGAAGTGAGGGAATGCAAGCAATGCAACATTAGTGATGCACTAAAGGTAAAGGTAAAGGGACCCCTGACCATTAGGTCCAGTCATGACCGACTCTGGGGTTGCAGCGCTCATCTCGCTTTACTGGCCGAAGGAGCCACATGACAGCTTCTGGTCATGTGGCCAGCATGACTAAGCTGCTTCTGGCAAACCAGAGCGGCGCATGGAAATGCCGTTTACCTTCCCGCCGGAGCGGTACCTATTTATCTACTTGCACTTTGATGTGCTTTCGAACTGCTAGGTTGGCAGGAGCAGGGACCGAGCAACGGGAGCTCACCCCGTCGTGGGGATTCGAACCTTCTGATCGGCAAGTCCTAGTCTCCGTGGTTTAACACACAGTGCCACCCACATCCCTCCATTGATGCACTACTTGTTTATTAATGCCTACTGATATCAGGCAGGTGCCTTCACTGTACAGTTTTCAATACTAATGGGGATGAGTGAATCTGTCAATTTTGTTTTCTCATTTTTAAAAATCTTAAATATAGTTACCCATGTTTCCACATAATTTTGCAGGTCTTCATGAAAACTCATCAGCATTTAGTATGAAGTTCCTCTTAATATACATATTTTTGTTTGCAATCTTCCCCAACACACATTTTTTTTTTTTGCAATGCAGTTTTTCCTAATATGAGGTATTTTCTCAGGCTAGTTCCACCAATATATGCATTTTTATGCAGCCTTTACCCTAATGCATGCACTTTGTACACAGGACTTGGTTGAAGAACTGCATTGCAAAATTCAGGGTTTTCATAGCTTCCCCTCAAAGAATTCAGTTTCCCCCTCACAGAACTACAATTCTCTACAGTTCCCAGGATTCTTTGAGGGAAAGTGGTATGATTCTGCTTTAAATGTATAGTGCAGATGGGACCTAAGTTACAGGAGAATATATTTCACCCGAGCATCTGGAGACACATCTTAAAAATAAGAGCAGTTTGACAATGTGACCAGTTGAAAATGCAACCAGTTACCTGGAAAGGGGATTGGTTCTTCTTTGCTGGGGCTTTTCAAGTCAAATTTTCTAGTTCTGGATTTCCTGCATCCAGCAGGGTGCTGGACTAGGAGACCCCCCCTACAACTCTATGGTTTATGCATGTAAAAGTGTTTGAACATAGTTGGATTATGTCCATTCGTGTGAAATTAGGTTTATAATAAGTGAACTCTTTTCTCTCTCTTACCTTTAGAGTGCTAATGTGCAAAATGATTCACGATCCTTACTGCAGTAATTCTCACAACGCTTCTAGATAAGTGTTTAATATCCCCAAGTGAGGTACTGGGATTTCATTCAACGTTTCCCAGGTCTGATGCCAACCCATGAATTATTGTACTACACATTTGCTCTTTCAGTACTTTGTAGAAATGACTACATCAAGAGACCCAGGCTCTCCTCCCTGCATATGGTCTCCATGCGGTTCTCTTGCTTTGGGCTGAGAGGACCCACCACAGAGCAGCTCCAGGAATAACACTAGATTTCCCATGAAGCACATAGGAAGGAGGACCAAAAATAAAAAATGAGGTGATGGAATGCTGGGAGAGTAGTCAACTATGTGGCAGATGCACTCGCCAAGCCCCATGTGTGGAAAAGAAGCCATCAGCTGTGGTAGGAGCAGCTGGAAAACAGCTGTTCTTGTTCTCTTAAGTCTGCCACCAAAAAGATGGTTACATTGGAATGAGGCCCCCAAATACATCTATTTTTAGGACTTTCATGGGCCATCTCACGTAGAGCATTACTCCATATTAATTGGTTGCACATATTAATGGTGGCAAAAATACAGACTGATTATGTGTGCAGAAACACTGCATATGCTTAATAAAAGAAATAAAGCCAAATCTTTTGAACCCACTGTTGACGACTGTGTACACACCATATATTTTAAGCATGTATCTCCACCCCAAAACATCCTGGGAATTGTAGTATGCCCCTAAAGAGCCACACTTCTCAGCACCCTTAACAAACTCCAGTTCCAAGGAATCATGGAGGGTGCTTTAAATGTTTGGTTACGTATGCAGACAATGGGTGTTTAAAACTTTTCAGAAATGCTTCTATTTTTGAAAGTCATGTAAGCAGCTCACTGTGGGCCTCAAGGGGACCACATTTACAGACTGAAGAACTTTGTGTTGTGCAGGGCTGGGGTGGGGGGGGAAAGAAGTCTATAATGTCTGTATCATGACTTCCAATCTTAACATTGCTTTTCTATTTCTATTAATGTTGCTATTGCAACTCCAAACCCAAAGCGGTTTCAGAATGTCCACCATTGTGTGTGTGTAGGTGTGTAAGGAGAGCTCCAGGGTGTACTTGCTTCTAAGTTCAGAAACTTTCAGTCCTGAAATCCTTACCAAGGGATAGCCATAACTCTTGTGGTACAGCCTCTGTTTTGTAGTGAGAGAGGTTAGGAAACAGGGAAATGTTGGTCTCTCAGGACAAGAGATTGGAAGGAGAAAGGAAAGATTCCAGGTGAGAGCTGGGAGGGGCTAGTACCTTCTGTGGGTGGTAAGGGTTAATAACTACTTTTAAGAGAGGATTCCATATTTTTACTTTTTGTAGCTGCTTTTGTTTTTTATTTACATTGGTTTTCTATATCTTATTGAATTGTGGAAAAACTTTAATAAAAATCTTAACGGTAGAAGGTTCCAGATTCAGTCTCTGGCATCTTTAGGTATGGCTCAGACAACCGGAAAACCACTGCCATTCGGCGTAGAAGGTACCAAAACTGGCTGAAACAACCAAATGGTCTTAGCAAGTTTTGCCACCTCATTTCTCATCTAGGACAGGCCACTCAGTTCCTCTGTTTCTCACACAGGGTGGCCCCCACTCTGCACCAAAAGACTCTCAATTTGTGACTCTTGAGCAATTTAAGATTATTCACCCTCATAATCCAACCCTTCTCAAGTTCTTGCATAATCCTTCTTGTTTAAGATTCTGGAGCAATCGTTCGAAATGATCCACAGAAAACCGGAGAAGGTTAAGAGGAGCAATCTCCGCTCCCAAAGTTTCATCACTATTGACTAATTTCAAGGATTAATGTCTCTTCCTGGATATTTCAACCTCCATTGTAGCTATTCAGCAGAGATGTCTTACCTATCAACAGCTGTGCCTTATGAGAATACAAAAATGACATTAGCTATAATTAACAATTCTATTGGTAACCACATATTCTTTTCCACATAGCAAATAAACCACAATGGTCCAAACAAAACAATATATTTCATTTAGACCTCCCCTGAGGCATGCATTTTTACACAACATACTGGTTGTGTAAGCTGCATATTCTAGTAATCCAGTTAAACATGTTTTAGTTTATTGGCACCACAATTAATTGTTTTCAAGGAGATTTACAGTGCAATCCTATTCATGTCTTTACAAATACATCTCACTGAGTTCTGTGGGATTTACTTTTGAAGTGAACATAAGTGGTGTTAACTACAGCTAGGTGGTTTCCCTCTACTTTGTTTGCATTCACATCCCCTTGCACACCCCATGGGGCGGGGGGCAATTTCTTCACCTGATGTGCATTACCTCATCGGTTTCTGTGTCCTTGTAATCCCCCCCCCAACTCTTATTTATGAAGTCACCTGCACACGTGCTGTCATCCATGCATGTGCAATGGCTGTCTCAACCAGACACACCACAGTTTAATTGTGAAGTGAATGTGGCTTATGCTTTCCTTTTAGATTGAAACTGATTTCAGAGGTGTTTTAGGGGGGCATGGCTAGTTCACTTGGTGTGGAGCCTCAAGGCGCTACAAGGGATGCCACAACCTTTATTTAGAATAGTGGTCAAGAAGCGCAGGGGTGTCAAGTTTTGGTGTCACACAGGGCGCCGCTGAAATCTAAGACCACAAGGCCCGCCACTGCAAGTTTAAGGGGTGACACATCACACAACACAATTGAGTGTTTGTGGGTGGGGGAGCCTTGGTTAATTTCATTGTATACAGTTTGTACAGTGGTACCTCAGGTTACATACGCTTTAGGTTACAGACTCCGCTAACTCGGGTTAAGAACTTTGTTTCAGGATGAGAACAGAAATCGTGCTCCGGTGGCGTGGTGGCAGCAGGAGGCCCCATTAGCTAAAGTGGTGCTTCAGGTTAAGAACAGTTTCAGGTTAAGAATGGACCTCCAGAACGAATTAAGTACTTAACCCGAGGTACCACTGTACATTGACAATAAAGGTATTATCATCATCATCATCATTATTAGCATTTATCAAGAAACTACAGGGTAGCTCAGCATCATGGGTAAGATCATGTGTACACAGATTCAAAAGCCAGCAGTGGGAGCCCACTGGAGTCAGAGTAAATGCCAATGTGTACACAGCCTTAATGTGTACATGATTACAGTTTCAAATACCTAATGTTAGTAGATTTAATATACAGTCATGTTCTCTGAAATCTTTAGATCTACAGACCCAACACTGTTTAATTCACCATTGTACAAAGTGAGACAGAAAACATTTTGGATCTGCTTAGATTTAAGATATGTTGGACACGATGGGAGTTCTTTGTTAAAGCAATTAATGCTGCTTGGAGACTGGAGAGAGGAAACATCCAAGGTGTTAAAGGAAATCACCTCGCATGCTCTGGAATAACAATTATTTTTTAAATCTATGTGATTAAAACAAAGTTGAACATGAAAATGCCCAAGTGAGAAGAGATCTAAGCCCAGCCAAGTAGTTAAAATTGTCGCGGCTTTTCAAACTTTCCAATTGTCTCTGTCATGGGGAAGCATTAGGGTTTCACAATGTAGGAAGACCTTGTAGTCTTTTGTGAAGGACACACTGGTCAGGAGCTATAAAAATATTTACACCATGTGAGGGCAAAATGGGCTGACATTTCAGCACAATGTTCATTTGCAACTGCTATGAGAAAAGTGTGGTTAGTGCCCATTGTTCCTGTGCAAAATGCACACATAATATGAGGCCAGTTAAATAATTACTAATATTATAATGCTTCTGTGGGCATATTAAATCGTAATAGCTCTATGTTGGAGCTCATGTGAGACTTGGAGACTGTCCTAAGATTTAGAAGATAGGTTCTGGATGTAAAAGGAATGTTAGATATCAAAATTTGTTGAAGTACCCTTTAAGGTCAAAGAATTCAGGTGCAGCTTTAACAATTTACATTCTTCTGTTTATTTCAAACCAGGCCAACTGTAAGTTCTGGTGACCATCACCACAGAGGGGTTTGGGTACAGATAGTGATACTTATGTTACACAGTTTTAAAAACCAATAAAGCATATAAAAAATCCCAACAGATAGGGTTGCCATATTTCAAGAAGTCAAAACTGGGACACCCCGGAAGTTGATTGACTTGCCTATGATCCAGAACAAAGCACCACCTTTCAGAAATTCCCCTCAGGAATCCCCCCTCTGCCTTGGGAATCCTGGTAACATCCTGGAAAATCTGGAGAAACGGCAGCCCTACGTACAGATAGATGCATTTGCACTTAATAAGAAAGATGTATATTGGAATTCTGAGAATTTATTCAATATTCATTCTTATTTGTTTGCACAAATGTTATGCAGTGGTTAAACTATGTTGGGTCTACATTAGTCCTGATCTGTTTGTGTGATGGCTCAGAGTCTTCCTGTTAAAGATTAATTCATCTCATAGTTTCCCATCTCTTTTCTCAGGGTAAAAAATCCATTTTTAAAAAATAAATAAATGTTAAACCGGGGTGAAAGAGCACTTTAATTTATTTTAATTGTGCAAACCTTCATTTCTGGTATGTGCTTGCTTGAATCACTCCTGCAAAATTCAGACAGTCTCAAGGTGCTCAAATATATGCCATCCACTGCTGGTACATGAGAGATCGAAAGGAAATGCAGTAATGCAAGAATGTTTTAAGTGCCTAAAATGATCTTATCCTCATGGCACAGAATTGTACAGATTGCATTTCATTTAAACCAGGGTTTCCCAAACTTGGATCGCCAGCCCGTTTTGGACTACAACTCCCATAATTCCCAACCAGTGGCCCTGCTACCTAGAGATGATGGAAGTTGTAGTCCAAAAACATCTGGAGACCCAAATTTAGGAAAGCCTGATTTAAATCAATGGGATTAAGTGTGTGATGGTACAATACTATGCATATCTATCAGAAGTAAGTCTAACTGAGTTCAAATGGGCACCTGCACACTCAGAGGAACACATTCTTTCCATCCCTTTTATAGGCAGACTTGTACCACTGAGCATACATCATATGGGCATCAGCATGTTTACATTACATGTATGGTGACTGGGAGCACATATACATGTTACATGGAGGCAGGATCCTCTGTTTATGTTATAGATATCTATAAACAATAGATTAAGCATATGCAATCTATTAAAGGCTATAAAGCAGCCCAATTTGAATGTCCTGAAACAGAACCCACAAACTAACATGCGAAGAAAGATAGCTAAGATCCTGAAATTTCAGGACAATATAATATTTAACAATACCTTTAAGCAATTTACATGAAACAGAATAGTTTATGTCCCAGATAATTAATGTTCACAATTGATAGATTAAAAATGGGACCAAACAAGCGTTAACCAATAGGGAAACATTTTCTTGCTCATGGACAATCACTACTTGAGTAAACTATATAGAGGCATATCAGTTGTTAGTTGGTGATGGCTTTCTCTATGTGAACAAAGAACCTTTGCCCGCTGCATAATTTTTACCAAGCCACCTAAAATACACCGGAAAAAAGATCAGTTACAGCTGAAATACAGAGACCTGAAGAATTTTACAGATACCAGACATAAATCCAAATAGCATTCCATGTCCAATATCTGTTTCTTATTACTCTTGTAATTTCGTGACAGATTTTTATAGTTTTATCTTTCCAGACCTTTGTACTATCACAGACATCTGTTTTATATACCGAAGGAAACACCAAAATTGCTCTTAATTTATTTATTTTATTGCAATTCAGATAACGGCTATCATGGCCAGCTTGCTATTCCCTGACATTTCAGCCTAATGTATTGTCATGTTCTGCCCAGTCAAATCAATCATAATCTTTCATTTGAAAAGGGCACTTCATCAAACTGCCTTTCCAGTAATCCAGTGTCAACAATATATCCATCCAGATCAGTCAGCTTGGTTTGAAAGTGTTCTTTAGATAGACACTCGCTGATAGTTTCTTTATCATGCTTATGTATGGATATACAGATTTGGAAGCTAGGAAAATCTTCTTACATCTTGGATGGGGATCAGAGTGTGCTTATATTGCATAGTGAGCATGTGTTGAACTGCTACTTTATGGTCTGAAAAGCATCCAATGTTTTTAGCCTCCTACGCATATAAGTTAATAAGAGCTGGCAGACACACCCTAAAAATTGTGCATGACAGACTGCTGACCTCATGCTTAATTTATTTTCCCTACATTTTTATTGTAGTTTATTATGTATCCCAGTGAACCTCCTTTGTCTTTGCTCCCCTTTCTTCTTGCAACCGTCCAAGTTCAGTTTTGCTATTCTTCAGATCACAACATCAGGCAAAATGAGTTAGCCAAACATTTTGATGACTACTGGCATGACAATCATGTTGAGTGTTCTGTGAAGACTAGTAAATCAGTTACAGTAGGGGTGGTTTTTATAGCTTCCATATGGGTTGTTTAGGTATTTGCTCAAAAGTATCCAAGATTCTCTAGCGAGGCTGGATCTCTAGAACCCACTTTGTGCCGTGCGCTAGGAGCAGAAGGGATCTCTTCAACCCAGACTAGCTGACCGTTAGTGGCTGGCTTTGGCTTTGGCTCATTGTGACTAACCTCACTGGCTTCTCAGCCAATCGATGTATGCTCCTGCAGTAGGAGCAACACTTGTTGGGGTGAGTTTTTTCTACAAAGAGTGTCCTGCATGGTTCCTTCTCTGTACCCAGCTCTGCTTCTGCCTACAGGCTCAACAGCATGAGTTTGTGCGTTCACTGAATAACACCGCAGATTTTGTGAAACTGTTTCAGCTGTTGCAGTCATGAATGAATGGATGATTTAATCCTTAGATCATGGCATTCATAGATCAGAAGGGCCTGGGCTCACTGTCTTGCCTGAGCAGCACAATGGAGCTGCCACTGGACAGATCTGCCATGCAGATTCCAGGACAGGTGCAAAAGAACAACAGCACCAAGGATCTGTGCTGGGCTTTAGTGTGAGGGACCTAGCTACCTTCACATGCAGTTCAAGAATCGTTTCAACAGATCACTCAATGTGCTCCAGGGACAGTGCTTGTCTTTAGACAGCGTCACAATATCTATCCTGTACAGTATCTGTGAACACATGCAAATCTATAGACAGATATGACTGTCACCATCACTGGTTTGCTTCACATGCTAGTATAGCCAATGTTAAAGCAATATTTGTGTGAAGAGAGTTATCCCGACCTCAGCAGAGATAGTATATGAAAAAGGTCATCCAACCACTTGCTGGGCTCATTCTTCAGATCTCAGTTGGACTCCCCCCCCCCCCCCGAGGCTTACCACTCGGTACCCTTGAGTAAAAAGGATTGTTTCTCAATGTGAAGAATTAGGAAAGGTTCCATCTGTCTGATTTGATTTGGAGGACCAGCTTTATTCTCTGGAAGAAAGAACACTTCCTTTCCTGATTTCCTTACCTGATTTCCAGATGAAGCCTTAATCTTCTATTGCAGCCTTGCATGGTTTTTTAAATGTAGTTGTTCATAGTTAGGAACATTGTCATACCAAGTGTTTGTGTGTGTGCACGCACGCACACACACACAGGTCTGAGGCATAACAGCGTAAAGGATTTGCCATGTCGTACAGTATTTATTTAACGCGGTTTTTTTAAAGACAAAATAAATAAAAATAAATAAATATAAATAAATGTAGTGAAACTGATTTTAATTTGTTGAAGCATCTTTCTCCTCTAATTATACCTTGCATTTTCTTTCTGGAGAGCAAAGTGGCACAAGCAATACTCCAATTTGCTATTTATAGGGCAAATTCTTAAGGTATTAGTTCCACAAGAGTGACTGAATTAGATTAGAGCAAGATTCAAGACAGATGTGGTGATAGTTGTCTATAGTATACATAAGAGGGGGAGGACAGGACTTTACCGCAGGTCCTATTAGTGTCATTGCTGCAACAAAGAGCATAAATTAGAGGTCTCCTTCGGACTATCAGATATCATGATAATAGATCCATTGGCTTTATAGAGCTTTTGAATGCTGAATGGAAAGTGAACAGAGAGAGGGTTGGGTTTGTTTTTAATGGGTGAAATTTGTTTCTCTAATGTGTGGGCCTGTCACAGGAACCAGACTGCCTGAATAAACAAAAAATAAAGCAAGGAAGGTCATTGGCATTTCCCTTTTACATACTAAATCTTTTGTAAAGGTGATGCCTTCCTTGATGCATCCTGCATAGCTCTAATAATAAATCTAATAGCAAATATCAAAGTTCCTCCATCCTTTACAGCCCTATGATCTGATAAGAATAAAATGGAGTGAATAACCAAACATTGTTGCTTGTAGCTTTTTGTGGCTGCAGCATTAGGCCCTGGACTGCAACAATAATGATCTGGGATCAACAGTAAGTTACATTTCAGAAGCAAATACAAGGCCAATAATGAATACAGAAGCAAGTTCCTGTTCCATATCCTATTGCCATCCAAAATGTGTGAGACGGGGCTTTCTTGGTTGCAGCTCCCAGACTGCAGAAATCCCTCCCATGCATTGCTCATCTGCCCCTTCTTATTGAACTTCAGAGATCCTTTATTTCAGTAGTTGTTAGATATCACATTCCTCTGACTTTGCTGGTAGAGATTGCTGGCTATCCTATTGATTTTGCTCCTCTATTTGTTCTGTGTGAGCCGATTGCTATTCATATAAAAAGCTGCACCTAGCTTCTTCCATTTTACCGCAAGTGATTTTCCATCGTATTAAAATGTGCTGGGACTCTCTATTTGCAGTGAATGTTCATGTATAAATGAGGATTAATTTGTTATGAGACTTCATGAGGAAAATTGGTAGATCCAAATGCAATCTTGTCTCTGTCAGAAGCTCTTTTAAAATAAAAATTGTTATATAAATAATTTGAGGCAGGAAGAATTGCTCAGCAAACACACATTCAGCTAGTTATCTGGCATTTTGGTAACTTGTATCAGTTTCCAATTACAATATTATTTTTTCCATTTGTGAAATCCAAGTTACCAACTTTCTGATCTGTTTATACTTTGCTATCAGTCCCAAATCAATATAACATATATTGATATAATCCTCAAGGAATGTTTATGTTCTCTTATTTGGCTGATATGGACTGGAACAACCTGTGGCCTCCAAGAAGATAATGAAACATCTTCTTCTGGAATTGTTTAAGTTGGCCTTCCCCAACCTGGTGCCCTCCAGATGTTTGTGACTATAACTCCAATCAACCCCTTGCAGCAGGATCTTCTGAGTTAGAACTGATATGAGTTATGTTTTAAAACATCTGGGTGGCACTAACTCAGGAAAGACTGGTTTACATTTTCTTTTTCCATAAGCTATATAAGCATCCTACTACTACTCAAAGTTTCAGTAATTATACCTTCAAGCTGAACCACAGTGTGCCTGACCTAGGTTTCAGTTAGTCACAAATCCTGCTTCAAATTAATTGCATTGCACTGTAAATACAAAAAAAAGGAACAATATTTTCTAGGTGGCAGGAAGTTAGTAAAGTTCAAACTATGATTGATTGGCAAGAAGAAGAAAGTTGGAGGAAATTGCTTTTTCAAAAGAAAAGGATTTTTCACAGATTTTCCAAATTGTTCCTAAGTGACAGACGGCTTCGCTTTAATATGCATAGTTTTGAATGCACCTGCCATCTGGTAGATTTTATTTTTGTCTTCAAACACAAGCACTCCTAGAAGATACAACTGCATAGTTACCATAAAATCTTGTGGTGGGATACAGTGAAAAGTCTCCAAAGAGTCACAAGTTGATATACAAAGCTAAACATATCCCCTTTAAAAAATGGTCTTGTTTTTCAGAGGATTTACAAGCACATACTTGTAAATCCAGAATCCAGAAAGGTGACTTGGTGATTCCCACCAAAATCAAATCGTTGCCATAAGTGACAAGGAAAGCATTCGGAAGTGTAAATCAGATCCTCCTATTTGAGGGTTCGCGTTGTGCAGGGGCCTGGGGCACCCCACCACTCATGGGGAGGAAAGGGGGGTGATCCTGAGCCCGCAGTGGCCCCGCAATCATGCCACCAGCCTATTCGCCAATTAGAGAGTGGTGGCGTGATCGTGGGGGCCTATAAAAGGCAGTGGCACATTGTCGGGGCTTCTTTTGGCTTTGTGCTGCCAAACACCCACCCACCCATCCTAGTTTCAAGTGTCTGCTTTGACTTTGCTCTGGACTCTGGTTGGTCACCTGTTTTGTGCTTGGAAACGTACTGGGAGCCAATGTAGGTCTTTCAAGACTGGTGTTATGTGGTCTCGGCGGCCGCAACCAGTCACCAATCTAGCTGACGCATTCTGGATTAGTTGTAGTTTCTTCACCTTCAAAGGTAGATCACATTGCAGTAATCCAAGTGAGAGATAACTAGAGCAGGCACCACTCTGGTGAGACAGTCTGCGGGCAGGTAGGGTCTCACCCTGCGTACCAGGTGGAGCTAGTAGACAGCTACCCTGGGCACAGAATTGACCTCTGCCTCCATGGACAGCTGTGAGTCCAAAATGACTCCCAGGCTGTGCTCCTGGTCCTTCACAAACTTTGTGCAAACAGGATGAGTGCTCATTAAACAACCCACCACTTCCAAAACATAACTTTGGGCACTCAAAAACCTCCCTCTCCGGATCTCCATAAGTTATGTCTCTCTGTGATCCATTTCCACTCATCTATGTTTCAGATATTGTCATTCCCTAAGGCTCTTGGCTAATGGTTGATCAAGGGAAGGTGCTTGCTAAATTCCTAATAGACATCATTGCTTTTGCTGTATTATCTGCCTGAAGGGGGACCTCACAATGGTTGTGCAGCAATGACTGTTCACGCTAAGGGACAACTTGTGGAAGTCAGAGGCAGTTCTAGCCTGATACTGGAGAGATGCCGGCAGACTGAACTCTGCTCCTCAGTCATGTATGTAACAAGGGAAGGGGACTTATATAATAATGCATTGTGTAGTACCATCAAGAGGATCAAACAACAAATCATATAACCAGGCAGCATCGCGAGGGACTTGGTTCATCAGACAGTTTTAGAGAGTAGAAAGCATAGAAAGAGAGATTTAAAGTGAAAACATGCATGTGTCAATCATATATGCAAAGATATCTAGTATCTCATCAACCCCAGGGAGGATATTAATGCTGCCAACATTAACTGACAAAAGTATTTTTGTATACTGTATCATCTGAAATACAGGGTACATATAATCTCACTGTATACAAGTTGTACAAGTGACAATAAAGTATTTCAAATATATACATATACAATCTGTCATATATTTTGAAATGGTTGCTTGTACTTTTCTCTTTTTTTAAAAAAAATGCTACATATGACATATTTTTAAAGCACACACTTCTTTCTCTGAAGCATTCTTTTTTGCATTAAAAATAACAGTTGTTAAGTAACTTTTGAACGTAAGTCTTATTTTGATTTGGAGAAATATCCACAAGTAAATTTGAAACTGATTCAAGCAAATGTATTTCTTTCTTAAAGAAAAAAAGAGGTGCCCAGTCCTTTGCAAACCTACGACTGTTCAGATTTTAGGTGGACCAAACCATGTTGTAGCATATCTGGAAATGTTCTAACCACCTGGCTAGCTCAAAGATATGACCTAAGGAATGTGGAACAAGTCTTCAAGCCGCTGGCCTGTTGTTAAGAATAGTCTTTCTCAAGCTCCATTAGTGGAAGAGCCATAGCTCAGTGATAAAACAACTGTTTTATAAGCAGGTGGTCTCAAATTCAATCCTTGATATCTCAGTGTTGGAGATGGTTAAAATAATTAAGAATTCGTCTATGCAATATATATGATGGATTGTTGAGAATCATGAAGTTGTTTTTGTGGTTTTATTGCATTTTTCATGTAATTTCCAAAGACCAGTTGGTTTCATTTTTAATTCAATATTGTCTATTATTGTTTTATTTTTCTGCCATTATTTAATTCATTTTTCATTTCTTGTTCCTTTTGATTGCAAACTGATCACTGAAGAAACCCGCCCTGTATTCTGATGCCTATAGCTTTGAAGCTTTTCAGCCAAGTGGCAAGAAATTGTCTAGTCTTGTACTGTGCTCAATATAGGACCATCAATCTTGATAGCGGCAGGATATGAGAGAGCCAGAAGTCAAGTGCTTCAACGCATTAGGGACATAGAGCTGCAATGTCATATGGGCAAAATGGATAAACATGCCACAATTAGAGACTTTGGGAGAGGGTTCTCACCCGCAAATTATCTGGCTGATTTACAAATACGTAAGTACAGACACTCCTTTACCCTGGCTAGATTTAACGTTCTGCCCTCTGCCCTGCTGCTAGGCAGATATGAGGGCAAACCATATGAGTCACGTGTTTGCCCATGTGGCTCATCGGAAGTGGAAACAAGTCTGCATGTATTGCTGCACTGTAGTTACTACGAGGATATACGCCTGACCCTTATTGCCCCAGTTCTACAAAAGCTTAAAAATGAACCAGAACTCCAACGTATGAGAGCCTTGGTAGAAGATAAGGTTCCTGAAATTAAGATTAATGTTGCCAAATTCTGTGTAGCCGCTATTAGGCGCAGGAAACAAGAGCTTTCCAATGCCAATATGCAGGCGAAGGCAAATACTTAATTTTATTTATGCTGTCTAATTTTAAATTGCTGTTATGGCCTAATCTGTATTGAAATTGTCCTTTGTTTTTTCCGGTGTTATGCTTTGCTGACTAGCTGTACGAGTTAATCTGGTCTGTGACCGTTTAATAAAATTTGATTTGAAAAGCCTGTAAAATTTGATTTGAATATAGGACCATCCACATTTAACAAGCAATTCAAAAAGGGGTGACATCCTACATACCTCCCATTATTTTCAAATAGAGGCTCTTACTGTATTCTCCAGCATCCAACTTTGACACTTTCCATCCAAATGGCATAGAATTTGTGGACTTTCTACTACTCCCATAAAGCATTAGACCTTCCAAGTTTCAGACAGATTGATAAGAGGGTCCCTGTTTTAGATGTAATTTAAAAGTGGTGACAGATATTCTTTAAGCTACCTATTGTGTTATTCTTCAGATTGGATCATTTTTAAGGCTTGTCACTTTCAGAGCACAATACATCAAATTGGATAGTTTTCAAGTCTTATCACTTTTAGAGTACTCCAAAGTCTCTCTCCTTACAGAACGTTGCCTGAATGTAAGAATATGTATCCATTTGCTAACCAATGTAATGTCAGGTAACCAGAAGAGGAAAACAAGAGGGAAAGCATTTAAAACTAACCTGAAACCCTGATATGGTTGGCAAAAGAATGCTTTGCTATGGGAGGGAGAAGGAAAGGAAAGGGCATTGGAATATTTTTAATATGCCCCAACACACCTTGTTTGGGGCTCTGTTTTGGATCTTGAATGTCAATTAAGACAGTATGTGAGAGAAGTTGGTGGTGATGGAGTGCTGGGCTCCAACATGCTGTCATAGGGATAGATCTAATCTACTCTCTAGCTCATAGGACACCATCCCAGGGACATAGCTGTCAACCTTCCCCTTTTTTGCAGGAAATTCTCTTATTCCAGTGCCGTTTCCCGCTGCTTCCCTCTGCTATCCCGGATTGTTAGATATCCCGTGGACTGTCCCCGGGACAGGTGAGGCTGCTGATCCCTTATTTTCAAATTTGAAAGTTGACAGCTGTGCCCAGGGACCATATGGTTGCATTCTTAAGGCATCTTGTGCAAATGGTGGAATGCCAATCTGCTTTGAAAGGCTTCTTACAAATTCATACCCTCCAACATTTGTCCAATGCAAATAGTAACGTCCCATTCCATAATGGTAATTTTACTGTTTATATCCCAGACATTTTATTGGGTTGCCCCAGCACTCTGGGCAGCTTCCAACACACACACACACACACACACACACACACACAACATAATAAAATACTAAACATTCCTATACAGGATTGCCTTCAGATGGCTCAGGGGTCAGATAACTCCATACCCTCCAACATTTCTCCAATGAAAATTGGGACACCCTAAGAAAAAATGAGATATTCCAGGGTCAAATCAGAAACTGGGATGGCTTCTCTAAATCATGGACGTCCCTGGAAAATAGGGAGACCTGGAGGGTCTGCAAATGGATATATCTATCTGCCTTATATGCTAAGTGGCTATGTCTTCAATTGTTTCTCTTTCTCAGTCTGGCAAATTGCCATGGGGGAAATGGTCACTCTAAAGCAGGCATAGGCAAACTCCAGCCCTCCAGATGTTTGGGACTACAATTCCCATCATCCCTGACCACTGGTCCTGTTAGCTGGGGATGATGGGAACTGTAGTCCCAAACATCTGGAGGGCCGGAGTTTGCCTATGCATGCTCTAAAGCTTTTTACCTTGCAACAATAGTCACATATCACTGAATGTTTTTGTCCTAGTGTGAGGCCATGAGAATTTCTTTCTCAACCAGCTGGACACTGCTGGCAACTGAGATGAAGATAGAAATATCCTCTCCCCAATTATTAGATGTTACCACTATGCAGTGAATGACAAATGAAATAAATGAATCCCATCTGTTTCAAGAAATTTCAGTGAATGAGTTCTGGGTGGAGATTTGTTCATTTTTCATTCATTTGATTAGGTTTTTTTTCCTTTTTTTTAAAAAAGGGGAAACTGAAACTGAAACAGTCTGGAACATCCTGTACAGGTCACAGAAAGCTTACTGGGAAGGAAGAGAGAGAGATGAAACTGACTTTATAAAACAGGGGTGCTTTGTCCTCGCCATCTGAATTCAGATGGTCCAGGTGTATAGTAGAATGCTTGAGCAATTGTGCTATTTGGATGGAAAATACAAAAATTACAAGCAGGGGAAAAGTAGCTGGTGTTCCCACTGAAAGCAATGGGATGTAAATTTGATGAGTGCCTTTTAAATTACTTCTATCATTAGGACTCCAATCTGTTTGTAAAATTTAGCAGGTAAGATGCTTGCAGGGGGACTAACTGAAATTTGAGAAATAATTACATATGGATAGAATACATGGAAGTTACTAGCAGCAGAAGGCTAGCTGGTCCTCCACTAACATGGATGGAAAAACGAAAAACACATTGTTTATTTTTACAACTATTTATAGCCTACCTTTTGGATACAGTACACCAAAGTTGGCTTACCATCATAGAAGTACAATACAAATTTAAAACAGATGTATTAATAGTCAGCTAGAAATGCTGATAAAACAGGTAAAACAATATAAATCTCAGTCAAGGTTTTTTAAAAAAGTTATTAATTCTAAGGTAGCTCTTTAACAAAAGGAAATTCTCATTTAAATGCCTTGGTGACAAGAAAGTGACATTAAGTAAAAGGTTTTTGAAAACCTACTTTAAAGTTTTCCGTATCTATTTATTTATCATTTCAACAATTTAGATGCTGTAGCAGCTCAGTCTCTAAGCAGAATGCTGCTCCCTCACTTAGGTGGGGGTGCCTTTGCTACATGCCATCTCCCCCTCAAAGAAAACTTGGGTTGGTTTTTCCCATGGGAGGAGCTGGGGGGCTCAATCATTCAGATCATGTCATATGGGATTTGCTAGCTGCCTCTTTAGAGGCTGAGTAGGAATTTTGGGGGAATCCCCTAATTGGCCTTGGGGTTTTCCCGTTTTGCCAACTCCTTATTCTGGAAGCTTTATTTGGAGTGGTACTTGTTTGGTTCACCTGACATTTTGTCCAAGCAGGTAACAGAATTTACAGGGTAAATACCTGAGGCAGTATTGGTTTAAGCAGTGCTTTTTCTGGGGGGGGGGGGGACGCAGGGGTACGCATACCCCTAAACATTTTGTGAATCTAAGTTTGGCCTCATTGAGGGGCAGTATTTCAATATGAGGGATGCGGGTGGCGCTGTGGGTTAAACCACAGAGCCTAGGACTTGCTGATCAGAAGGTCGGTGGTTCGAATCCCCGTGATGGGGTGAGCTCCCGTTGCTCAGTCCCAGCTCCTGCCCACCTAGCAGTTCGAAAGCACGTCAAATTGAAAGTAGATAAATAGGTACCACTCCAGCAGGAAGGTAAACGGCGTTTCCGTGCGCTGCTCTGGTTCGCCAGGAGTAGCTTAGTCATGCTGGCCACATGACCCGGAAGCTGTACGCCGGCTCCCACGGCCAATAAAGCGAGATGAGCGCCACAATCCTCAAGTTGGCCATGACTGGACCTGGTCAGGGGTCCCTTTACCTTTACCTATTTCAATATGAGTAGGAAAATGAGAGTAGCCCTAAAAAATTTTTTTAGAAAAAAAGTACTGGGTTTAAGGGTACTCTTAGGTCACCCAATGCCTTATTGGCTTCAGGGGCTCTGGGAAGGGGCTTTCAACTTGCACCAGGGTGAATGCCAAACCAGTCAGGCCATTGTACACTTGTCAGCATCACATACCAAATGTTCAGAAGAGGCAACTGGCCAATTTCCTGGACACAGGGACCACACAGGGTTCAAACTTTGAGTGTTGAAGCAATACACACCTTAATGGAGAGGGAATCTCATGTTCAGGGGCCATCACAGACAAAGCCTTATCTCTTGTGCCTGCCAATTGAGTTGACTTTATAGGCCACATGAGGAGCTAGGTCTCTGAAACAATAAAACAAATGCAATGCAAATGAAACAATAAAACAAATGCAATGCAAATGAATATCAACTGAAACAAATGACATTTCACACAAAAACATGAATAGAAAAGTAAAACCATTTTCCTAAAAATTACAGTCTCACAGTGAAACTGTAACTCACAGTGAAATCAGTCCCAGTAAGGGTGGATCTCCATATTTGATGCAAATAAGCCACGATTCTGAAATAGCAGCTTATTTTCCAAAAGTCAAATTAAAGTTTAGGGACCGAGGTTTTATTTTTTCTTAGCCAGCTAGAGTTTTCTTTAAAATAGCCCAAACTGGTAATCTTTAATATCATGCTTGGCAGAAGATGTATGGTGCACACAGCTGCTATGGCATAAAAAGAGAGAAAAGAATCTACTTATTCGCTCAGTACAGTAACCGAGTAAAAGGCTATGACAAAATGATGGAATATTCTTTTTCTATATGTTACATGGATAGATTAGCAATCGATACAATGAATGGAGAAATCATTACCCAAAGGAAAGAACCAGAACATAGGATCTATCAAACATAATTACGATAAAGTGAGAAAAAGAATTAAGAGCCCCCATAAGATATAGCTATCCATCTAAATTGTTCAATGAAATGTGGGTAGTCTCTGTTAGAGATGACAATGGAAATGAGGCAATAAATCCAATCTGATTACTCAAATGTAGTACATAAATTTCATTGTACGGTAGACGACATTAACATGGATATCCAGGACCCTGTGGCAGACTTTCAAATGTAACAAGCATGAAGCTGAGTGATGGTTTGGTAAGCATTACTGCTTAAGAAAACACACTTCTCTATGCTAATGGCCTAGTTGACTGTACATTATATTGGGCTAATAAACAGTCCCTAAGTATCCTATTCCAGACCAATTTTGTTAAGAAACCACTTAAGAAAGCGGAGTAAATTACAGAAAAGGAAATGCATGTTTTTAATACCAACGTGCCTCACTGGGAAGAACAAAATGCTACGATCATGACTTCTTCTATATCTCTGGGAGAGTTTTTATTGTTTGTGTGTTTGTGTGTGTGTGCGCGCTTTCATATTTGCACACTCACAATTATCTCCCACACAAATCAGAGTAGTACATACTCCCACCTGGCTACCATTTGTTATACCTTATTCTACATCTTGCTCAAATCTTAAATGAGCATATAAGTGGGGAGCAGCCTGGTCCCATGACTGACGTCACACACAACTGTATCTGCCACTGATGTTCACACATTCAGAATGAACATCTGCCATAAGGAAGTCTTTTTGTCAACAACAAATTGTTGCTGTTTTTTGTGTTGAATATATGCACATACCATTAGTTTATCCTGCCTGATCATCAGTCTACAAGCACTATTAGATAACAGGTACAACAGCTTGACCTACATTCAACTCTGCTACACTGCAGTCTGCAGCTGCATGCTACATGTTGCCATGCAACCAGTCCATGCAGAATGTAGGCACCCTATATATAGAAATGAGCAAACCAGTGATATTTTAGGGAGCAGGCTAGCAATCAGTCCATGCAGAATGTAGGCACCCTATATATAGAAATGAGCAAACCAGTGATATTTTAGGGAGCAGGCTAGCAGGCGGGGCCCATTACTTACATCATAGGAACCTACACAACACAAAACACTATTGCTGTATGTAGGTTTAATTTTATTTGTTTTTTAATCTTATATTTTGGAAATGTACATCCAGGGTTTTTTCCTTTAATTTTCTGGGGGGGGGCCCCAACAGAGTGGGACCCTAAGCTATAGCTTGTTTAGCTTATACGTAAATCCGGCACTGCCTTTGGCCCTTTCTCAGACTGAAGTGCTGAGCAGTTGGCAGGAAAATGACCAAGGCTTTCATTACTATTTCTGACAGGGATTCAAGGGTGTATAATATGAGTCACCTGGTTTTTTTACCAGGTTCTGGGAGCAATCCATCTCCTCCTCAGCTTTCATCTATCCCAAGCTTTTTTCCCATGAGGCAGGGCAAGAGGAATGTGGTGACAGCAGCAGCGACCTTCTGAGAACTATTGTGGGTTCTGTGCATTGGCCTGGGCGAATCTGTGTGAGCTTGTGCCTCTGTGTGTGTGTATAATTCTTTGAATATTTCAGCATCTCCTCTGATCAGAAAAACATAGTTTAATATTCACCAGGAAGGACTAGAGATCAAATTGATGAGTCTAGGGAGAGACACTGGCGGAGGAAGAGGAGTGCAGGGGGAACACACCGCCCCCAGCAGCGCGATCCCAGTGGGGTTCCATCACGGCTATCCACCCCCCTGCCACTCACGCTGGGTGCCACGCTCCTGCAGGCAGTGTGCCACGCCCCTGGGACGCATGCCAGCCCTGTCCCCACCTGCTCTCCACCCCCTGGTGTCAGAGCATGAAGCTTTGCCACTGGGGAGAGAGAAAAAGGCTAGAAGGAACTCAAACAAGAAAGGCTTGGTTCTTCTTCTTTGACTGAACTTTGAGTCAAATGGCATAATCTCTGAGAATAGAGTTTGGTGCAAGAATATGGAAGTGCCTGCACGCAGGAGATATTTCTGCAGGTCTTAACTTCTGTTTGGAGAGAGGAAGAGTTTTATCTGCTTCTGTTTCTTTTTTTACTTCGACTCCAAAGAATCAGACTTTCAAGACTAGGGTAGGATATTTTGTAAAACCACTTTTTATCTCTTGTTGCAGTTATGCAAGCTCTGTGCATAAGCTCTTGCTTGGGCAAGAGGTATTAAGATAAGTCACTGTGAAACTGGCTTAGAAATTGTCTACCAAATGCAATCCTTGCTGTGTGATGCCCTCTGAAATATTCTCCTGCATTTCCCATGGAGAAAGTTGCAAAGATTCCTAAGTTTATAGCTATTAAGAAGGCTAAATGAATCATGGAGATTAAAAAATCTAAAGAAATTATTCTAATGTCATTATAATATGCATTTTCTGTATGGTAAAATAAAAAATGCAGATTGCAGAATGAGGGAAACATGGACACTGATTATTATATACCCTTCAACTGCCCCAGAAAAACAGGGACATCTGACTTTTTCCCCATGGGAGCACAGTGGCCATTTTGGGCACCTTGCTCTCACACAATTTTGAGCTGATATTTCACCCTAAAGGTGTTTTTTCAGGTCCAGGATCTTGCACAGCACCCCAAAACATGTGTTTTTGGGCTCTGTGCCCTTAAAAGTGCCATTTCGGGGTCTGTGATCTCAGATGGTGCCACAAAACACATGTTTTGGGGTGCTGTGCACAAAAATAGCTTCTTCTGGGTTCGTTATATTCCTCAGATCATGTGACTTGTGTGGGATTTTGGACGTGGAAGATGGTGTCCCAGATTTGGTCCACATCGAGTTTGAGGATATATTAGTGAGATCAAGGGTAGTCATGTAGTGGCCCCCAGATCCGACTAGCCACTCTGATTTGAACTGATGGAAATTGCAGTTCAACAACAAGTAGAAGTAGTGGTGGCTTTGGGGGTTGGTAAACTGTGCAACTGGCAGCCTCCGCCCACCAAAGAAAACCTTATACCAAATTCTGCCTACCTTTGTTACAGTGTCAGTCTCAGCCTGCTTTGTCAGAAGCACTGCAGGCATTCACCATACAAAAACACAGGGAGATTCCCCTACACTGAAGTCAAGCCTATCCACATTGGTAGTGGATATCGGCAGAGATGGTCATCCAAACTGAATTCGCCAATTCCCGTACATTTTAGTTCACTGATGCCCAGGATGTCAATATTTATTCTTGCCATCTCATTTTTAACCACATCCAACTTACCCAGGTTCATGGTTCTTACATTCCAGATTCCTATGCAATATTTTTCTTTACAGCATTGGACTTTCATTTTGCTTCCAGGCATATCCGCAACTGAACGACCTTTCGGCTTTGGCCCAGCCGCTTCATAAGCTCTGAATCTACTTGCACTTGTCCTCCACTCTTCCTCAGTAGCATGTTGGATGCCTTCCGACCTGAGGGGCTCATCTTCCAGCGCCATAAATTTATATGCCTGTTGTCTTGTCCATGGAGTTTTCTTGGCAGGGATACTGGAGTGGCTTGCCCGTTCCTGCTCCAGGTGGATCACATTTGGTCAAAACTCTCCACTATGACCTGTCCATCTTGGGTGCCCCTGCTCATAGCTTCTCCGAGTTATTCAAGCCCCTTCGCCACGGCAAGGCAGTACGTGAGGCAGTGGAAGACAGGAGTGCCTGGCGTGCTCTGGTCCATGGGGTCACAAAGAGTTGGACACGACTAAACAACTAAACAACAACAACAATTGGCAGAGATATCATTCCCAGAGCAGTGTGTAAGAAACACAGAGCTTGAGTACATGAAGAATCAGATGACCCCATTCTGAATCCAAAACACAGTTTTCTTTAATGATATGGTGAATGAAATAGTTGTTCACCTAGATTTGAGCAAATGGTGCAGTTTAAGGACAAGTATGGATTTATATTTGATGATAAATCTTTGTTTAAAATAGGAGAGGATGACTTAGAAATGGGCTAAAATGGTATAGTTGGAGCAGCATTTTATCAATCTGCATTAAATAAGCCTCTTCTTGACTCTCCCACTTATTTTCCCAATATTGCAATCTGCAAACCAGTTAATCTAGGATTTATCCTATTCATTTTAATGGGATTAGTAAATGGTCTGAGGCTACAACAGTAATATACTAACAATGCAAGTAACCAATGTACTTTGCTCTACTTCAGTGTATATTTATTCTTCAATTTTCCCTTTTTATGTTGCATAGGCAGCTCAAAGATGTAAGAATAACTCCAATATTACACTTTATTTGAATTCTGAAAATGATTTGGTTTCTATGAGTTTAGTTAATGCAGTCATGGTAAGGCAGAAGTGACTACAGTGGTACCTCGGGTTAAGAACTTAATTCGTTCTGGAGGTCCGTTCTTAACCTGAAACTGTTCTTAACCTGAGGTACCACTTTAGCTAATGGGGCCACTCGCTGCCACCACGCTGCCACCGTGCGATTTATGTTCTCATCCTGAAGCAAAGTTCTTAACCCAAGGTACTATTTCTGGGTCAGCGGAGTCTGGAACCTGAAGCGTCTGTAACCTGAAGCATATGTAACCCGAGGTACCACTGTACTGATCTGTGAAGAGTTGATCTTTTAACATCAGGAAGGTAGCCTTACCATACTATTTTGGATGTCTGCTAAAACCATTTTTATTTCAACAAGCCTACCAGATGCATAATGTATATACGTTTCTACATTTTTACTGATTTTATGTGTGTGTGTTTATGTACACAACACACATTTTTATTAAGCACTTTATACACTTTTCTAAGTAAGATAAATAAATGTTATCATGTACACTTGTCCCCATGTCCCCATATAACAGGGGAGAGTACAATATTGAACTTCATGATGTTAAATGTATCTACCATTGTTGATGAAGAGTTGAATGGTGATGGTTAAGGCAAAATCGCATTATTTTCCTTGCTTTTCATTTTCAGTTAAGGCCTCCTTCAAATACTTGAAATAATGTAAATATCAGAACTTAATTTAGCTAGCCCTTGTATTAAACAGACAGTTCTCTGAAATAAATAGAACATTTCGTCCCATGGGTTTGCCACTTATGTGACTTGACCACATAAAGGATTTCAAATTGTTTCCTCCTGATGTTTCCAATGACATTTTTAATCCAAAGGCACCCAGCAAATAGCCATCCCAAAATGAATATGAACGTGCCTTAATGACTCTAATAGCTAATGAGGAATGGACAGCGGTTATTCAAACATTCTAATTAAATCACAGCTAAGCCTAATATATTGCTTTACACATCATTATCTTTGTGCTACTGAAATTAACCAAATTTGAATTATCTACTCATTAGAAGAAACATTGATCATGAGCTTTAGAATTCACCAAGGATTTTTATAGCAAAATTCAGGTTTGTTGTTTTTTAAAGAAACAGATGTTCCAATTGCACAGATTTCCCATCAGAAAAATGGGAGGGAACCAGATGAGCACAAAACAAGCATTACTCCTTGCTTATACCCTGTATCTGGGCAGTGATAGTCTCTTCATAGGAGACAGTAGTTCTTATACAGTAACCAACAGGGCAATCAAATGGCCCTTCCACCAATGTAAACCCCAACTCAGTAACACACTGGTCCATTGGGTCATCCTGAAAGTTGCCTATCTATTCCCACTGCTTCATCAAATGCTTGCTCCCACAATTTGTACCTATTCCAGGAAATTGTTTCCAATAAAAATCCGTTTGCAACCACATGGACCAGGAAAATCACAGTAGTTTTGCATTGTAATTTCCCTGTGGCTTTCAAGGATCATGCCACCACTCTGCACATGGTGAAATTTGGGACGGCATCCCAGCATACAGTTCTTTTCTGGCATTTTCATTGGAGAACAAAAGTGCACATGTGCAGAAAGGGTGGAGGGGTGGCCACATGTCCAATGTCCAATGCTGTTGTATAAGACCACATTCTGCAAAAATTTAAACAGCAATAACAACCTGTATATGAATACAGTATAAAATCCATTTTTTCTACCTCTGTCCTGTCTCTCTCTGTGGTGTTTGGGTTAGAGATACTGCTGGACTATAGCCCCCAACATCCCTGCCCATTGTTGACAGGCGCTGATGTATACATGCAGACTTGCTTTTGTTAATTAATGTGATCTAAAGGTATGTTCAACATTCAGAGTGATTTCACTACATTTGTCAAGTCATTCCATCATCAGCAATGTGTCATTCTCATCATTTGAAAATCTCATCAAGTATCAGCTACAGTCAATGCATCACCCCTTATCATTCACCGCATGTTATCAGTCTATAGTCTATACCCTACTCCACTAAAGCACTTTCCAGGAGCCATGAAGGAAGGAAGAAAAGAGAAGTGAGACCACACTTCCTTACCCTCTATGGCTGGTGGAATAACAGCGGGCAAGTAAGGAAACATGAGAGCCCTTGGGGGATCAGACACTAGTGCAAACATAATGATGTCATCATCAGGATGGGATCCAATTTGTTTTGTAATCATCTTAGAATAATTCAAGTTATAGGCAACTCCCTGTTTGTGAGGGGGTTGCGTTCCAAGTCATTGTGCACATTGGTGGTGCATAAGCCTGCTCCACCCCACCCTGTTCCACCCCCTTCCACCACCATTCTGCCCTCAATCAAATGCATGCAAAATGGTTACTACTTGTATTGTTTAAAATCTTAGCTTGCTGAAGCCAATTATGACCTGAAACAGGAGAGAGCTGCTCACTGATAACTACTGGTTTGCAGATCTGCTCACCAATGAAAAACAAGGAACATGTTGGTGTGTCTGTGACAGCAGGCAGCTGTGCTGGCTGCTTATGAAACACAGCAGCTCATGTGATAATATCAATAGTTAGTAAGAACAAGCTAACTCATTTTGAGCAGTATTCATCAATTGGAAATCCAGCAGAGCATTATCTTCCCCATCAACTCCGCTGATAAGTATGTGATGCACACCTTCAGACTCCCTATGTTTTCATTTACAGAGCCGACAATCATTCTGTATCCCAGTTGTTTGGAAATGCATAGCGGTGGGATTCGAAGCTCATCTTCAAACTGATAAAAACTTGCAATTACTAATCTGCCATCTGCCTACATTGGCCAATCAGAAATCCCAGTTGTATCTGGGAAGCCAGGCCAACTGCACTTGCAGATCCAATAATGGCTTCCCTTGAGGTTCTCTTCTCACAGCTGCATATTAGAGTCTCTGTATCAGTGACATCCTTGCTACAGTATCGACTAAACTCATGAGGTTTGCGGTTATCTCATGCTTGCAACTCAGACTATCAATCTTAACACAACATACTCTCCCGTGGTTTCTCTGGCAGTGGAAAGGTTAGTTCTGGCAAAAGATATACAAAATGTTTGGGTCCAATTGTCTGCTTAACTGTCTCACTTGAGAATAAAAGCATCAGTGGAGGGCTTCATGGGAAGCCTCTATTCTACCTGTTGCAAGGAGGGAGGCCTCCAAAACTCATATTTTTGGAAGGCCAACCTGATGGGTTTGAAAATAAGCAGATGTATACTGAGCTTTGCATGCTCTCTAGAGAACGATAACTTCCTTGTAAGTCAAACCGAGATTGAGTACGAATCAATGTGTCGTTTGTGTGCACACACATTCAGCAAAAGCTTGCCTGCCTGCCTGCCTTCTCTTTAGGAGTGACCAGCCTGAAGGGGTAGCACCCAGAGCTGACCTCCTGGTCATAGCATCACTGCCACTTATGGGATGGTGTAGGGGCAGACTAGAGGAGCAGGGTTGGGCAAGCACGAGCTTCTCTTGTTTTTGAAATTTAATTTAAGCCACCTACAAGCAGCTAGAATGAGATTCCCTGGCACTGCATGCATTGAAATCAGGGTACAGCAAGTCCAACTGAGAGTGCTTGAACTTCACAGTGACATGCTGCCACACTTTGGGGGAAATCTTGCATATTTTACATACATTTTGCATAAAAAGAACCCTGCTGAATCAGGCCAAAGACTCACCTAGTTCAGTAGTCAGTGGCCACAGTGTGTACAGTATCTAGAAATTTAACCTCTTTTTCATGACTGGAACACACATGTATCCAGTCTGTGCAAGGGTAATTGAAGTCACCCATCACTGTAGAATTTCCTCTTTTGGATGTCTCATTTATTTCATCCTCCATCCCACGGTCACCTTGACATTCTGCTCAGAGGTACAAATGACTTTTGGGCCCAGTAAATTAATGTGTGGCTCCATGCTGCTATGAGTTTCTTTGTGTTTTATCTTTGGGCTGGGTGTGTATTTATTATTGCCCGTTTTATTAATGTTGTGAGTTTTATGGGAGATTTTGTAGTGTATTCTACTTTATTATAACTGGAACTGTATTTTTATCTGCTATTGTGTAAGCTGCCTTGAGTGAGGGTTTCCCATAAAGAGGGTCTATAAATATTTTAAATAAACTTAACTAGTTTCTGAGTATCCTGACACTTTGAGTAAGTAGGCATAGGATTCTACAGTCAGACTTACAAATATTTGCCTATCCATTTCCTAGCCACTTCTGTATTTTTCTCCAGACCATAAGATGCCCATTCACTCTTGTCCGATCCAAAATTCACCTTTTTCATATAGAATAAATTAGAATAGCTAAGCAAATTTTTGCAAAACTATACTATTGGCTCATATTTTTGGAGCCAACTGCATGTGTATAGTTATTTGGTTGATAATTCTTTATTCAGTTTAGCACAATGACCCTCACAGGGTTTTTTTTTACATGTCTAAGGGGCTGAACCAACAGACTACATTCATGATATCCCTGTGCCTAAATAATAAATTTTAAAAGGTGTTACCTTTTACATGTCTTTATAGCAGTCCTTTTGTCATGTCTCATAGCAAGGTTATTCTGAAGGTAATTGTCAAAACTGAGAAGCGGGTGCTTGTTTTGTGGGAGACAGATGCTCTGTTTCTGTCCTCTGCTGGGTATTGCAGATGTCAAAAGGTCAAGATCTGCCTGGAGCAAAGACCCAATATTTGGTGGTCCCCATTGTTGTTTCCACAGCACAGCTCTGAAGTAGTTTCTGAAGGTTGGAAGAATCCATATATCACCACCATATTTATTCATCCCCAGAGTTAATCTTTGAGAACTTGGGAAAGTACAAAACCTACGAAGTAGATATATGCCTGACTGTTCAAAATATATACCATATTAATCAAATGGAGATTTTAGAGAACTGAAAAAATAAGTATGAAGAACTATTACATTCAATGTGAGCACTAGGGTATAGTTTTCCATCGGAATAATTCACTGTACCTCAATTGCTGGAAGAACAAAAGAAAAGCTATTTTTCTATTTTAATATGAATTTCCCATTTTCTAAAAAGAAAAAAAGAAAGATGAACTGAAAATAATACCTTAAAATTACTTGCTTCCATATTTAATGTCCCCAAACACAGCAATTTTGAATAGGGTCTGTAAAATTAATACCCGTTGGAGTATTTTGGGAGTTATTGTTCTGCATAATTCATTCTGCTTTCAAGGTTCAGTTCAAAAAGTTGAGAACATTTATTTTATCATGGAAGAAAGCAGATCATAATGTACATACTGTTACATGCTCTCCATTTCCCAGCGCACTGAGAAGTTCCTGAGCAGTGCTTAACAAGGTCTGGTTTATTTTTGGAGAACTTTGGAAAACTTATGATTTTGTTCTAATGTTTGGTGCATTTAAAACTATACAGACAAAAGATAGGCAGATGCAAATAGCTTAAGCACTTCAGCATACAGTAAACCATCTGGCTCTACCTGTACCCCACCAGGTGTCTTCAGCTCAAAATCTCTCTCAACTTCTGTCCATGAAGGTTGGCCATGTATTCTTCAAGATATTTCCTGCTTCTGGAAATGGTCTCATTCTGTGTTTCTCTGCCTCTTTCTCCAATTGCACTTTCTTTCACATATACCTTAAGACTCAGCCTTAGTGTAGGAAGCGAAACATAAGATGAGTCCCACTGGACCAGGCCAAAGACCCATGTAGTCCAGTAGTCTAGTCCAGTTGAGGTAAAAGTTAGCCATTGACAGCCTTATCCTCCATGAATCTGTATAATCCTTTTTTAAAGCCATTCTAGAAGGTGACCATCATTACACCTTGCACATGCAATGCACAAAAAGTTCCACATCCTAATGACTGTCTTATAACAACATGAGAAAGAGGCAGAGAAGAGAGTCACCTTCCCAAAATGGCTCTCACATTCCTGTACACTTCAGTCATTAAGTTCTACTGAGGGTACCTCCTGAGTCATTAGCAAGCAATTTCCTTCACAAAAGACATAGCTGACATCCCTTAGCCACTAACTATTCAGGAACATTAGCCAGGCATTTTCACTTATTCACTTCATAGCCATCATCAGATAACAAACTCACAACACCTCTTTATGTGTAGATTTAAAATACTACCTCAGAAGATGGTGAACTTTTCTTCACTTGAGGTTTTTAAAAAGAGATTGGATGGTCATTGGTAAGGAATTCTTTAGCTGTGATTCCCATGTTATAGGGGCTTGGACTAGATTCCCCTTAGGGTTCCTTACACCTCTACAATTCTATTATTCTATGAATATGTCCACCCTTTCATAAAATATATACAAGGCACCTAACAAAATAAAAAAAATGTGTATAACAAAAAGCAGCATGAAAACAATGATTAATATATTAATTATGAATTAATAAAACAACCAGAAGTCAGTAGATTTATTCTCCTCCGTCATACACTAAAACTTAAGTATGCAAACAAAAATGCCTTAACGCCACCTTTCATATAAAGTATTGATTTTAAAATGCCTAAATATTTGATCTTATATCCACTTACGTGGCAGCAAGCCCCACTGAATTCAACAGGGCTTACGTCCATTGTAAAGAGTTTCAAAGTGGCTCCAGGTAGTTTGATAGGAAGTTGGATTTATCAAATGTATTTTAAAAAAACCAAAAAAACACCTTGTTTTTATTAAACGTCCATGCTTTACTAGAGAAGTGAAGTCCAATTTGGCATGAAGACTCTTTGTGAGTGTATATATCTGGATATGTATTTTTTATGGTTCTTAATTAAAGAGGTACCTTTTTGTGTCATAATATTAGTTCAGTCTAGGAATGTAATATTACTTCACAGAATCTACATTTTACATTGCTATTATGCAATTTTCTTTCCTTTCTGAGATGAATTTGACATTCATCAGTACTAAAGGTAAAGTTCACAATCAGAAATAAGTTATTAAATTCCCATTACCTTACCCTCAGTTGTTTTAAAGAGCAGAGATGAAACAATTAAATTATAGTTGAATGTAACATGTCACAGATTGACTTAGAGCTGTATGTTTACTCAGTTTTTCAAGATTCAGAGGAGAAAGTTTTCCATATATATTGAGGGCAACGCATAGTGTGACCATTCTGTGAGACAGTTTACAAGCTCTTCTCTAAACTCTGGAGCTTCTACAAGGTGTTGGAAAAGCAGGCCAAATGTGCAGTGCTTTCCTTTAACAAATGAACTTTCAAACATTTGGATTTGATTTGCATTGGCTTTTTTTTAAAAAAAAAAAGCTGTTTAGGTCGATGGAATTCTAAGCTGTTCAAGCTACTCCTGGAAGAAAAATTGACTGCAGAAGTGTTATTCCATCCCATGATTATGAGGCAGCCCCAAATAACTGAGATAGATTGCTTGCGTTTAAATGACCGATGGACTAGTCTTGGAATTAAAGGAGTCAATCCAGTTTAATAAGCATAAGGCTCCTAGTCATAACTGCAATAAAGAAGCAACCAAATAGAATATATATGGATGAATGTTTGATCCTGGGTTGTGCTCCTAAATGCTTTTTTAAATAAAAAAACTGATCTGCTTAATTTTTGATAATATACTAGATCAGGATTGTTAATTTTAACAGTCTGTAGTCACAGCAACATACACAACAAAGCACAATGTTCTGAACTTAGAAAGAACCTTGGAGATAATTGTTCTGTCCAAGGGAGTCTTGATCCTCCTTCATAGGTCACAGTGGTCTCTGACTGGCTCCAACATCATTAGCTGCTGTAGAAGACATTATAATCTTACAGTAGTCTTCAGACAGCTACCTTGTCTCAGTCATTTCCAGCTGGCTGTGTGAACTCCTAAGAAAGCTACTTTGGGCTTCAGCTGTGTCTTGCTGAGACAACTGTAGGCCTATTCGGATGAAATTCTCCTTGTAGGTTCATGAATGCATGGTGAGGCTGTTTGTACACACCTCTGGTGACCATGCAATGATCATTAGTCTGAAAAGAAGAAGAAGAGTCTGGACTTGATATCCCACCTTTCACTCCCCTTAAGAAGTCTCAAAGCGGCTTACAATCTCCCTTCCCTTCCTCCCCCACAACAAACACTCTATGAGGTGAGTGAGGCTGAGAGACTTCAGAGAAGTGTCACTAGCCCAAGGTCACCCAGCAGCTGCATGTGGAGGAGCGGGGACGTGAACCCAGTTCACCAGATTACAAGTCCACCGCTCTTAACCACTACACCACGCTGGCTCCCTATGTGTGCTCATGTAGGTTCCAGCTCATGAATGGAAGCATGAATTAATTAAACAAGGCTCCCAGTTATGATGGGAATATGTTGAAGCATAGAGCCCTTTCAGAGCTTGGCCCTCAGGGCTCAGCTAGCAGGCATGTTGTGCATTCATTGAGCAGATGCAAACTGGTACAAGACTTCCACTACTTATCATATCCCTATCCTTCCTTCACATACATTATCAAGACCTCCTTCTTTCTAAAAGCCTTTCTGAATCAGTATTCATATCCTCATATCTTCTCCATCCCATCCTCGACATTCATTGTAAGCTTTTGATGCCGCTCCCTATTTTTATTCATTGCAAGCCTTCTCAGCAGGGTTTCTCTATCCCTTATTACACCCAACACACTGTTGACATTATAAACATATGTACCAATGCTTGTGTTGATTAGGTCCTGCTGAAGTTCATGCTGTTTCAGTATTAACATTCTTATTTGTCAAAAATAGAAGCATGGGAGAGAAATTTCAGCAAAACGAGGCCAAAAGGAAAGCACGTTTTTGGGGGGGAAACTCCATTTGTATGAAGAAAAAGCACAGGAGAATATTAAGGAAACTCAGACAACATCTCAATAGGTGATAATTGTACAAACTGTAGACTGTGAAAAGCTGATTGGAGGAAGAAGCAAGTCACATAAAATATTCCAATGTATTAGCAAAAGATGAGTATTATCTTTTAAATAAATTTAAGTCAGTGAGGCCAAATAAAGTCGACTACAATAATAATGATAAAAAGCAGCAAAAGGAGGCATAGCCATTGTGCAGCTTCAAAGGAAAGTCTCACACAGATAATGTTTCAATAGGAACACTTTCAGTATTTTCTGAATGGGTTTCCAAATGGGCTATGTGGATTATGCCTAAATGCTTGTGCATTCTGCTCTTTCAATGAACTGTAGCGGGCAGCGGGACAAAATCCAAAGCAGAATGAAGAACAAAACAGGGGGTGTGAAGTACTGTGAATTTGGTAAAAGAAAAATGTATGGGTAAGCCATGTGGTAACCCAGCAACCCTGCTTAAAAATATATCCAAGTTTGTCTATTGCTTCGGTAAAGGTGACATATGAGATACAGTTCTCCATTTTAACTTGGCAGTGGGATTTTCCATCAGTTTTAATATATGATGCACTGTCTTGGCAGTGTTATAAGTGAGGGGAAGATTGCAGTGGGTCACATAAGGAGGTACAGACTTGTTTGTCTTCCATATGTTTCGAATGATGTGACTGTCTGTGCCTTTTCCCATAGTGCATATGAAGATAGGGAATGGCTTTCAAAAATTGTGTCAAAAAACACCAGATCGTCTCTGTGCATTTAGCTTCATTGTCATTGCCAGAAGCCTATGAAATGGCTTATAAGGAAGAAGCTGCTATTGCAGCACCATACAAGGGAAGAGGCAGAGAGTGAGGGTAGCAAATGGCCTTCAAATGTTTTTGAAGAGCCATGCTATCTTTGAAATTGGTATAATAAGAAAGCAATGGAACGGGCTGTGTATATGTGTAGAAAGGTGAGTACTGCAAGAACACTTGCTCTTAAAATAAATTCTATTTAGGGCTAAATATATACCCATATGAAGGCAATGTAAAAGAATGGGGCCAATTTGAACTGGATGCAAAAAAAATATATTTTACAATCCTTTCGGACAAAATTCAGGCTAGAGAATGAGCCCTGCATTCCCATATTACCTTTGAAAGCCCTCTGACTATAGGGACCAAAGGGATCTTTGTTGTTGTTGTTGTTGTTCTCTGACATATACATATATGTTATCAGAGCCATCCCACCAAGTTTCTGTAATGTCTATTATATCATATTTGCATCCTGTATTAAGAGCTCAAGTTCATCTCATTCATTTCTCATGCTCTGTGCATTAGTATAGAGACAACTGAAAGCACAAGTCATGCCTCCTCCCCCCCCATTGCTTTCTTCTTTTCTGCTCATTAACAAGTTCCTGTGCACTACCCAAGATTGGTTACAGAGTGTTTCATTAAATTTGTCTAAAATGAGATGGTAGTAGCAATAATAGAGTGCAGAGGCAAGCAGGTAGCACATGGGAGAAAGACAGAGAGATTGGTGTGTGGGCTTATAGGTCAGTTGTAGAGCATCTAATCTGAATGCGGAATATCCCAGGTTATGATCTTGGCACCTCCCAGTAGAGTTGAAAATGTATCCTGCTTGAAGCCCTGGAGAACTGCTACCAGTCAGTGTGCACAGTACAGAGTTAGATGGGCCAATGGTCTGATTCAGTATAAGGCACCTTTCTATGACTAACTTAGCAACATTCTATTTATATAAAATGATTATATATTTATTTATACCTTGCCTTTTTCTGTGACAGGGACTCAATGCAGCTAACAGATAAAATAAGAACAGCTAAAAACATTGGGGGAAATAATTTAAAACCAATTAAACACACCCACACACCTGATATACACAAATGTGACCTTAATTTTATGTTTTGTGAGTCATCCTTGTATAGGACATCTGTCTCCACCAAAGATGGAGGTGAGATTATTTCCTGGTGAGATTATTTCCTGCCTAGAAAATATTTCACAGAACCTAGAAGAAACAAACATTGAACTCCATATAATTCATAACCTATTTGTAATAGTTAACCCAGCAGCTTACTTTGGATGTTCTATCCCCCTCTTTGCCAGGATTTCTAAAGTTGCTAATACAAAATTACACGTTTGTAGACATTATCTGTTTGTTTTTCTTCATGAAAGCAGAAACTCTTCAATGTTGCTTTACCATTTTGACTTACAACCCAAGTCTTCTTGGAAGAATATTTAATAAGCAAATTGTAATCTGCATTCCTGCCCTAATTAGCTGTACGTACAGGCATCCCTTCACTTACACACGTTCCATTTATCTAATCACCCATCAAAGCAGCAAGCAAAAGGCATTATGAAAGATCAAGGGCACATTCCAACATGGCAAAAGATGAAAAAAATAAACCAAGAAGGATGCGGACCGAAATCAATGAAGTGTAGAGCCTTTGGAGAGTCCTGAGGGCCAGATTCAGAGGCCTGGAGGGCGACATTTAGCCCCCAGGCCTGCAGTTCCCCACTATAAGAAGAGCCTGGATCAAAACAATGGCTAGTCCAGCATCCTGTTCTTACAGTAGCCAATCAGATGCCCCTGGTCTACACTGACTGGCAGCAATGCTCTGAGATTTCTCTGTTTCCCAGTGCTATATGAACATGTCACTGACTGAACATGAGACTTTCTGCATGCAAATTGTGTGTTCTATCACTGAACTATGGGTTCCCGTCAAAGCTAATTGGAGGACTGGGATATGGAAGCCCAGGAGTGCATTTTTAACTTTGAGGTGAGTGGAAGGAGTCAGTTCAGAATATTTATGATGCATTTGAGCCAAATTAACTTTCCATTCAGATTAAAATGAAAATAGCCTTGGTTTCCTTAAGAACAAAACTTTGCTTCCTGAAAAATAGTTTTCCACAGACCCAGGACATCTTACGAGAATTCTTTCATCTTCTGCACTCAATCAGCTCCTCATAAATGTGTGGAACTGAACAGATGGGTCTGTAATTTTTCAGGGGAAAAAATAGAAAAGAAATGCAAGTCAGAAATTACCAAGGGGCTGTATAGTTAGAGGACAAACTGAGAAAATGAAGTGGTGAGACACTGGAAGTTCATGTGGAAGAGGCCGAAAGTTATGTTTTTATATCTTCTTCTTTGGGAACTGAGAAAAGCGTTTTATTTCTATAAGAATGTAACAGATTTTTATACAGAATCTAAGATTTTCCAAGCTACTTTGTCTGACCTGAAATGTTGGTCCTGTGAAAATGCTGGAAAGAACCCTGTTAGCTATAGAAGAACATTTCAATAGTTCTACAATGGATGGGTTCATATTACTAAGTAATCCCATGTGTAGAGTCAGAAAGATTCAGGACCATCAGATAAAAAGCATTTTTGTAGTTCATTGCAAGGGCTTTTGCTTTAACCATTCTCTGTTATACAACTGTGTTAGGCTGTGAACTGAGCAATAAAGGAGGCATGGGGAACCTGCAGCCCTCCAGATGTTTTCCAGCTACAATACCCATCAGCCCCAGAAAACGCCGGCCAGGGATAGGGAAGGACAAATCTGCATTTGAATGGGAATGGTCTCCCAATGTTCACATTTCTTTTAACTTTTCTTTAACGTGCACATTTTCACAAATAATTATTCCACAAAGAATTATTCCACAATGTATTTTTGTACGGATACACACACACACACACACACACACACACACACAAAATACATGAATTGAGCTTTATTCTGGTCACAGACCAGGATTAAAAAAACAATTAGATAAAATAGCAGTTAGGATTTTTTGACCGATAATTGTTAGGGCAAATGAGGACAAGGAAACAGGCATAAAACATCTGAATAAAATGCAAGATTAAACACAGATAATGGATGGATAAAAAACTAATAATTAAAACAGATAAGAGCTAAAAACCAACAAGGACATGCAGTTAAAACAACTGTAAGAGCATAAGAACTAAAAGACTCACAGATAAAACAACTATAAGAGGCTGCAGAGTAGAAACCTCTTAAATAGAGGACACTCACAACATTAAAAACTGCTGTGCAAATATGGTTAAAATGGACAATTAAAACAATGTACAACACTAAATTTAGAAACAATGTACAACAATAAACTGCCCCAGGGAGTTGACTCAGAATCACCCATGGAACCGTGTTTGGGGCTTTTCATGCCAGACTATTTTGAGTTGGGTGATGGTCTGTGCCTACAGATCTGTACCCAGAATCTGGCGACCATCCAGGTCATCTTCTGATCTTTGCCCAACAGCAAAAGGTCAAATTTTTGCTTTTGTGGGAGGTCGGCGAGCCTCACCAGTAGGGGATCAATGAATTTACTGCGTGCCTCTTTATAAAAGGGACATGTAAAGAACAAGTGTTCTGAGCTTCCTATCTCTCCCAATGGAGAGGTGCAAAGTCTCTGAGCATATGGGACCTGTCAGGGAACTGCCATCGGAATGAGAGGAGGAGGAGAGGCTCCACGACGATGCTGGAGAGGGGCCAAGTAGGGAGAGAGGCAGGTCTCCTGTTGGGGAAGAAAATCAGCGCGACACCAGGGATGGAGGGAGGCCAATGGGGGAAGCGGAGAGCAGGCTCAGAGACTCTTCACTGGACACCAGCGGGGAGAGCACAGGTCCTCCACTACCCATGCCCACCCTGCGCAGAAGGCTTCCGCGCAGGGAGGCTAGGAGGAGACTGGGTGTCAAAGAACTTTTATGTTGGAAAAGGTTGAAGAAATGCCCACTGTCGGATTCTGCCAGCGACTGAACAGCCACAAAGTGAGGGGCTGTCCAGTCAGGAAAGGTTTAACCAGGCCACCTAGCCAGGAGTGGCGGCAACTTACGCACGAGCAACCCCATAACCATTATAGGACCCTTCTAAAGGCTCCATCCAAGACCGGCGAGGGAAGAGCCGAGCTTCTGGTGAGTGTAAAGGCCCTTCTTGCATCCCTAGGTATGAGAAAGAAGAGATATGCTGCTGGTGCGGCTATATCTCTCTCGATTTCTCCAATTCTGTAGTTGGGGCACCTTGCACAGTCCTGCTGTCTCTCGGTGTCTAATTACTAATACATGAGTTTTGATGGACACTTTACCCCAATACATGCATTTGTGTAAACATTACTTGGTTGGAGAACGGCACTGCAAAATTCAGGAAAGTGTGAATTTTAAAGGTTGGCTGTGTTTTGGTTCCCATATTGTTTCAGAACATTTGGATTAGTTTAGTTTGCCTTTGAATGCAATCTGAATCAAATTTCTCCCCCAGCCCTAGTCCTGGATGATGGTAGTAGCAGTGCAAAAAACATCTGGAGGGTCATAAATTCCTCTCTCAAGCTATGAGCTAAAATCCCAGTATATAGTGGGCAAGCACAACAATTTGTGAAATGGAGGGGAGACATGCCCCCTTCCATTCTCTGTATGTGTAACATGGCAGCCGTGCATGATGAGATGATTTATGAAATATTTCAGGGGAGTTGGAGAACTGCGTTGTCATATTCGGGGGTGTGAACATTGCAAAAGAAAGCTGCATTTCAGTTCATCCATTGTTTCCGGCAGTGTGAATGGGGAGTTTTCCATTACATAAAAATCGAACAGTTCTGCCCATCCCTAGATACACTGAGGTACAGTACAAATAAATCTTTTTTGTGGGAGGGGGTGGAGAGCATTTTGATTCAATGAAGGTTCAATGAGAATTCAATGAGGACTGAATACAGCCACTGGCTATGGAATGCTGACTTCCAGGGAGACATGGAATAGATTGGCGTATCCTGGTGTAGGGGATGATTTATTGATTGGAACCCAGACCAGTAGCACTCCACACTGTGCCATTTTGTCCCAAGTCCCCCTTGTAGAGAGGATATATAGTAACAATTTTCCGTAGAGCAACAAAAAAACTGCTCTTTAGCAAAGTGCCTCTCCAACTAAAGCAGACATTCATGCTTGCTTCCACCATCCTTTCTTAAAATATCTGGCTTTTTAGATCATACCAGGTCAAGCAACCAAAGCTTTTAACATAATAGGTAACATGAATATGTAGCAGAAGTGTATAAACCTAGATCTACACATCCTAGCTGAGCAAATGAGTTGTTGTTTCTACATGAAATGATTCAAGCAGCACAATCTCTGCACATTTATGGCAGACATAGACACGGATATGAAGTTTGACACCACCAGATGTGTGTTATAACATGGCCACTAGGCCATAATCACTTTCCAAGCTCTGTGCTCTGCCATAGCGTCATGAGCAAATCTAGTTAGCAGTTTTCATCCTGGATATTCCCTGTTCTGTTCACAGGCTTGCATGCCAGACAGCCTAAAGGCAGCAGGAAATGGACAAACTGCTGATGATATTTGTCATAATGTGCCAGCTCTTTGAGTGTGATCACATCCCATTGTCCCCACTTGGCTTCACAGTGAGGTGTAAGTATCTGAGTTTTGATGTAGAGTCAAGTTAAGATGTGTTAAGTGTGTGGATGTTTTAAGGTGGGTGCAGCGTGTTTATGGCACAGGATTGAGAGCCATGTGGGGTAGATGATATATCTCACAAAATGCTGGAATGATCTTGCAGAGCCTATGGTCTCGGCACTGTCTGCCTTCATTTAGCCATTTTAAAGCTGAAAAATATGAAATACTTAATTTTGAATAGTTAGGATGTTTTTTTAAAAAACAAGGTAAAAAAAGAACAGTTATTTTAATACAGGACAAGCCTGTTTCAAACACCACCTTTTGATGTCACACACAAACAGGATTTATAACCCTTTTATGAATTGCACAAATTCAAAAATGACCACAGCTCCTAACCTTATTATCCTTTTATGATGGGATGATGAGCTGCTTGTGCGTGAAATTCCTAGTCCCTCAGAGTTTGGCTCAGTCCACAAACCTTTGTCTGTAACGGAGCTCCTTAAGCATGGCTCCGTCAGTCGCTGGTAGAATCCGACAGTGGGCGTTTACGGAATTTCTTCCAGCATAAAAGCTCCTTAACGGAAACGCGCCTTCTGGACTCTCGGCGCGACAGTTTCCGGCGAGGAGTGGGTGTCCCTATAGGAGGTCCTGAAACCTCCCCACTGTTTTCGCTGGAAGTGTCTCTGAGCCATCCCTCTGCCTCACTTTCCCTTGGAGCTCCTTCTCTCCCCCTGCTGGTTCCCTCCTCAGCTGATAAGTCTCTCCCAACCTCTGTGAGCCCTTTCACCTCCTGTTCTTCCGATGGCAGTTCCCTGACACCTTTTAGTAAAGGAGGCTGCTCTATTAAGGTGAGAAGGACACTGCCCTGACCGAACTGTAAGGGTATTTAATTTAACTTAATTTCTTCCCAAAATCTCGAGTCACATTCTCTGCTGCTCCCCTCCTTCATGTCCTTCAGTTTGTAATTACAGAGACTTTTGGATATATTTCTATCAATCTCCCCTGTTGTGTCCAATCAGATATTTGTGCAATACATAATCCCTATGGCCAGGCCCCTCCCATCCATCTCCAGAAGAAAAACAACTCAGCTTTTAAAATAAACAAATAAATGCAATTTTGCCTGGATATTTGGACCCTATAAACTTGCAGATTTGCATGCCCCCACCCTCTTCTTTTTTGGGATGCGGGTGGCGCTGTGGGTTAAACCACAGAGCCTAGGACTTGCCAATCAGAAAGTCGGCGGTTTGAATCCCCACGATGGGGTGAGCTCCCGTTGCTTGGCCCCTGCTCCTGCCAACCTAGCAGTTCGAAAGCACATCAAGTGCAAGTAGATAAATAGGTACCACTCCGGCAGGAAGGTAAACAGCGTTTCAGTGAGCTGCTGTGGTTCACCAGAAGCAGCTTAGTCATGTTGGCCACATGACCCAGAAGCTGTACGCCAGCTCCCTCGGCCAATAAAGTGAAATGAGCGCCGCAACCCCAGAGTCGGTCACGACTGGACCTAATGGTCAGGAGTCCCTTTACCTTTACCCTCTTCTTTTGTCCTATTCAGGACAAGGCTGAGGACTACAACTGCGGTGCTGATCTGAGGAGACCAGAAGAGACTACCCCAAACCCAATTATCCCAACTTTCTTCTGAATACAGTGCAATTCAAAATGATAGTAGTTGCTGTTAGCAGGGGCAGCTAAAATAGATGGAGTACAAAGTGTAAATCCTGGTAAAACTTTACTGGAGGTAGGGGAGCTGAACAAAACAACAACTTGAGCAGAAAGACGTGGGGGGGGTTCCTTTTGACAGTCCTTGTTGGAAGTAGGGTTAGATTCAACCTACTCACAGCTAGGCAGCCTATCAGAGCTTGTGCTACCTCATTAAAGTTGATGACACCTTCCCTGGTTTGGTATGCAGCATCTCCAGCCATCTCTTGGGCTGTTGACTAACACAGAACAAAATTAATTCCTACACACGCTGAATGATCTCTGCTGCAGCAGTTGAAACATCTGCTTTTCCTTCAGTCACATATACACTGATAATTCATTTGATTTGGTTTGATTCCATTTTCTAGCTATTTTCATCCCCAGGGCTTCCTAGGGATGTTCTCCTATGGAGGAAAAAAGCACTTAAAGTTAGAAAAACATTAAAATAGCATTAATGGTTTTTCATTGTTTACATCAAGATGGAGCAGAGGAAATTGAAGGTGAAATCAATCTAAAACTTTTTATTTTGTTGACTACTTTGCATAAATAAAAATGTAAAGGTGATAATCTCTCCTTTGTCACAACAGCAGATGGAAAGTAGGTCTCCACTTTTCATTTCCTTCCATTTGTCAATTTGTGTCAGACTCTTAATATATTAGAACAATTTATGATGCTAAATTTATCTTAGTGGCACAAGATAATGACACTGTAATCAATGTCTCTTTTGCAATTTCATTTTCAGGAGTATATAATTCAAGGCAATAATTCATCCAAGCCAAACTTGGCAATAAAAAGAAAAGAGGGGAATCAACCATAACTGTTTTCATGGTAGTGTTGACTTTTCATAGTAAAGGACTGTACATGAACCTCTGTGTCTCAGATTCTGAAAGCTATACAATGTTCTATCTTCTAAAACTTTCAGTTTAGAAAAAACAGTATTTGGCACTTCATTGAGGTGAACTGGAGTCTACATCTCTGCTTTGTTTAAAATAGAGATAACACCACTCTATGAGTCTTCTGTTAATGGCTGATCACATCACTAATGGTGCCTAGAACCAGCTGTTGATTATATATATTATAAAACTTGTTCCTTTGTTCCTTGAATCACAGAGGAAAGGGCTTTGGAGATTCTGAATTTGAAAAATGCAGCGTGACTCTTAAAAAAGGAACTCATAAGAAGATAGTTTACATAGTGAGAAAGGATATTTTTCTGTAATGTCATGTATAAGATGGTTGAAATGCAGTCTGGGCATCTTTAAAATATTGGTTATTGGTGCAGTGCTTTCATCCCAATAAAACATTCCTCTAATACTGTTTGACATTTGGTAGAATTGTTGATGATCTCCAGCACAGGCTTTACTTGAGATATTATACTCCTTTTTAAGTCTTGGAAGTGGTATGTGTCTGTGTTTTGTAATGAAGAGCACATACAAAATGTTTTGTTTCCAGAAATGCCTGTCTGAAATGAAGAACAGGGGAAAGTGCAGAAGCTGGAAGAGCTGGAAGCAAAATCTTTACAAATCCTGTTATGAGAAAAGGTTTATGTGAATCATGTCATATTGTTGCTTTTATGTAGTAAAATATAGTCCAACCTGATTGTGCTCTGAAGTCAAGAAACCATACGCACTGAGAGCTAGGGGTGGGACAGCTATTCCTTGTGTGGCCTATGGTAACCAGTGTGGAACATATGTAGAGCCTCCTGGATCAGGCCAATGGCTCATCTAGTTCAATATGCTGCTCTCACAGGGGTCAACCATCTGCCTGTGGGAAACCTGCAAGGAGAATCCCATCCTATGGTATTCAGAAGTGTTACTGCCTCCAGCCATAGGGGTGGAACAGAGATAGTTTAAGTTATGTCAGTGTCAGCTATCCGTATTCCAAACTTCAGCCTGAGTCAGCCTGAGTCTTGAGCCTTGCAGAGGGAAAATAAGTCTTTAAAATAGTTTGACTTAAACCACCTGTTTCATTGGCACAGATTCTGTTGGGCTGCCAGGTCACGTGACTGAGTTGAAAGAAATTTGGAATAGGTGTATATCTCTCATTGCCCTGTCTAACTATGCCATACCCACAGGACAACCACCCCTTTTTTAACTTCCACTGGTACAGTTTCCACTGGCTGAGCTTTAGCATAGCCCTGGCTCAGCGAGATTGAGAGAGTTTTGCTGGCATATCCCCAGCTGAGTTATTATGAGGGAGCTGGATTGGCTGAGCCATGGCTGAGCCCAAACTTAGCTGGGGCAGCCCAATATCTGCCTATTTCCTTGCTCATCCTGTTGAATCTTGATTTTGGATTGTATTGTTGGGTGGCTCTGATTCTACCTATTTTTGGTCTCCCTGCCTTCCTCCCTACAAGTCTCAACGGGCAGCCGCCGCCAAAAATTACGGAATGCTGTTGGTGCAGATCAATGCAACCACAAAGTACACCAAGTTTCCTCTCAGCCTTGATCTGCTATTATTTTCCAGTGGGTTCTGACCAATCCAGGCAGGGCAGCTGGATTTTCCATTTCATTTATTTTACTCTAAATACATAATGAAAATGGTAATATGATGCTTTACTGAGACATCTCGGTAATCTAATTTTAATTTTTTTGGCTCCCTGCTTGGTGATAAAATTTGCATAAGTATGCCGGTTTTAAAAGGTTTATTGGGGAACACGGGTGTAGTTTTGACTGCACTGAAAAGAGGATTAAAAAAGAGACTGGATAGTGAAACAGATTCCTCTGCGGTATAAAAATTGTCAGAGCTCAGAAGAAGAGGTTTGGAATATTTAGAACCAATAGTTATTATTACACCCTAACAACAGAGAGTCAAAATGAAAGGGCAGATCAGACTAGGTACTCTGCCACACACGGAGCACACAGACATTTCAAAAATACCTTGGTTTTAAATCAGCAAAGTTGTTATGATTCCACCCAAATTACCTTAGGAATAGCCATTTTCTGAGGGTACTGTGGCTCAGCAGAAAAGTATGTAAGTGGTATGTAGAAGCTTCAGTTCATAGTGTTTCCCTTTAAAGGGATCTGATAACCCAGGGCTGGGAAAGCTGGGCCCATCCAGATGTGTTTGGACTTCAGCTCTCACCAGCTCCATCAAGCATGGCCAATGGACAGAGATTATGCAAGTTATAGTCCAGCAGATTCTAGGGGACCACAGGTTTCCCACCCCAGAGGTGACTTCTGAGTGAGTATCTGGAAAGCCTCTGCTAGTAGATAATACTGGGCGATGTGGACATAAAGTGTTGCCTAGTATAAAACAGGCTGTGTTTCCAGTAGAAGTACCTATCTCCATCACTGACTTACAATTAACTGGGTTCAAAGTTGGGAGCCTATGCTGGTTAAACATGTTTGAAATTGGATTATAATTTTAATGACAATTGCACAGATAGATGGCAATTTCATAATAGGTTTATCTAAAATTCCCAATGAAAATTCAGAATCCATCAAAGGAAGTGGAGAAAGCTGTCACATTTCTAATTCATGTGATGAAAGCTTTTACATAGGGTGCAAAGAGCCATGGAGATGAAAAGCCAAAGAGCAATTTCACATGGCACGTCGATGTTTCAGTGGTGCTTATTTGAAGCTTTCACAAAAACCACTTGGGGGAATTCGATTCTGCATGATCCGCCTTCGTTGTGCTGTCTCTGACATGAATGCCCTGCTTACCATTCATTACAATGGGGTGAACCACATTTAATTAATACTGTGAATGGATGGAGCACAGCTACTACCATCCATTACAATAAGGATACACACAGGAAAACTTCCCAGCAGATTGTGCCTATAGTCTGTTTTGTTTATTTCATTCAAGATGTGCAGAATTTTGAAGATTATTTCCTCTGCTCTAGCAGCTGACTCACATCAGTGAGGCTTCAGAGAAGTGAAACTGGAAGAAAATGAGGTTGATGTATTAGGTTCAAACATTGGAGAAGTTGTAAGTCTTGCATTCTCTTTCAAACACCAAATGTTTCCTCAGCCAGTGTTGCGAGTTGCTTTGCAGCTCGTGAGTCAGTCAAAAGAAAACACAGCATAATCCCTTTTTATTTTTTTGTCAGTGATAGTTCTTAAGGGGGAAAAAACAAACAAACTCCATGAAGTCCTTTTCAAAGTAACCACACGCTACAACCTTCCTGAGACTATACAGATCTGTCTCCCTACCCCATCCCTTCATCTTTTTTGTTGCTTGAAGAATAAGAAAAAGAAGGTAATAGAAAAAGTCATTTTTGAACAGGGCTTTAAAACACATACAACTAGGTTTGGTTTGCATTTCAATGCAATTCTACCTTATGCACACTTCTTCAAACAATAGGCAGACTAAAATGCACCTCGCCTTCAAAACTCACACTTCTACAAAATTTGTGTTGCAGTCTTCCAACCAAATAATGTGAATAATTAGTAGAAAGTGTGCACAAACATGCATATAATGGTAAACAATGTATATGCATTGCACAGGGGAGAAATGCTTGCCAAAATACGTATACTAGGCAAAAATGCATGCAAAAAAGTAAATATTAGGAGAAAAGCCTACTAAAATCCTAATGATTTTTTTGTGAGTTCCCCCCTCCCAAATGCCAATGGATGTGGAAATGTGGAGAACTGAAAGTAAGTTTGGCAAACTGAAAACATTGAGAGAAACTGAAATCGACAGATTTGTCCATCCCTACATACAATTGCAGACAAGAGTCAGTGGTCAGCAACATTGGGCATCTGTCAAGGCCCACTTTGCAGCAGTGGACCCATCTCTGCTAGTTCACCTACCCTCTCCAAGCACAAGAAGAGTAATGAAAGGTAGCAGCAGCAGCAGCCTCCATTTCCATGCCCTCTGCATCATCAGAGCAGCAGTATGAATTGGACCCAGAGGGAGTTGGCATTTGAATGAGTAGCAAGAAACATGGTGTGAGAGGGAGTGAGTCCCCTGAGGACATCTTGCTGCATAACTGGGAGTTGGCCCTGAATGTTGCAGGTACAATGTTCCAAGCCACATAGGTCATATGGAGGCCCCATCCTGCCCCCCTCTTTTTCTTCTTCTTTTGCACGTAATGAAGCTATTTATGAATGGGTAGCTGGACACGGGTGGCGCTGTGGGTTAAAGCCTCAGCGCCTAGGACTTGCCGATCGAAAGGTCGGCGGTTCGAATCCCAGCGGCGGGGTGCGCTCCCGTCGTTCGGTCCCAGTGCCTGCCAACCTAGCAGTTCGAAAGCACCTTCGGGTGCAAGTAGATAAATAGGGACCGCTTACCAGCGGGAAGGTAAACGGCGTTCCGTGTGCTGCGCTGGCTCGCCAGATGCAGCTTTGTCACGCTGGCCACGTGACCCGGAAGTGTCTGCGGACAGCGCTGGCTCCCGGCCTATAGAGTGAGATGAGCGCACAACCCTAGAGGCAGGCAAGACTGGCCCGTACGGGCAGGGGTACCTTTACCTTTACCTTTTTAGCTGGACTACTTTAGGGCCCTTCCAAACCTACAAGTCTATGATTCTATGAACCTTTTTCTCTCTCCCAGTTTCCCATCTACAAAGTTACCCCAGTGGCATTTAGCACTATGGCAGTAAATATTCTGCTAACTGTTTTTCTTCCCCTGGACACTTCCCCTCCCCCACAAACATCCCATGGGACTAAGGCTCATGGCAGCAGGGCTCCCTACTGAGAAGACGAGCATAAATCTGTACTGTGAAAACACTGCAGGGGGAGTAGCATAGGTGTGGAAAAGCCTGCCCACCCTCCCATGCAAGTGTGTCATTTGCAACCACAGCCTGGCTTGCCACTTCAGATTTAAAAGAGGCGGGGAAGAATATGTAAAGGCTTCCATGCATTAAAAATAAATAAATGCATAATTTGAGTCTCAAATGGACCCCCATTTCTATCTGATTGACGGGAGCACTCTGTGCGACAGAGTTCTGAAATCAAGTGTGTGATTAGCACTTCTAAACAGGCTCATGAAGGATCAGCCCAGCATATAGAGATGAGTAGGACGAAAAGGAGAAAAGGCCAAGTGGAACGTGTGTGAGTGTGTTTTTAAAGTGCAAAGTGACCCCTGCTCCCACTAAATACAGCAATTATTTCAAAAAGGTTTGAAGACTCCTTTGTGAACTTCAAGTGGATGCGTCTGGAAAATATTATTCATTGTTTGGATTCATGTTTCAAGGTATCCTCTCAGTTAAAAATGCATACAAATAACTTGGGAGGGGGGAGCTCAGCTTCAGGGGGCCCCCAATTCTGTGCATACAACACATCTATAAATCTGCCACTGTGTTTGTAACCTTTGTAGCAGAGCTCACTTCTGAGCTCATGGAGTTTTTCTGCCTATAAGTTATCCATATGAATGCTGTCTGCTGCAGTTTGGATGCTTTTATAAGATTTTGGTCAATGTAGGAAATTCTTAAATAAAACCGATTCAGGTAATAAAACCCCCCAAATCTGTCACTGAAACAAAAGGCATGCCTATCAGCATTGTACACTGTGTATCTGTGTAATGTTTGGTATTATTTGCAGCCTTGATTCAAATTTGATCCATTTTCTTTGCTCTCTCGGAGCAGATTAATGGCAGGTTCATGATATCACATGGCCTCTAGTTGAAGATGAAACACTGACAAATCCAACCTGTACGTTTCTAGTTTGCTCGATATGAAGTAATCATAACCTTTCCCACCATTCTTGGCTTCCTCTACAGGAATAAAAAATATTGATGGTTTACAGCCTGGAAGTATTTGCCGCCAGAGTAACACACCATAAATGATGTTACATGTTCTTCAAAGATATTAAAGTATTGGGGGGGGGGGGAGAGAATCAGGTGAGAATTTCCACCCCTCTGCCTGATGGACTTGAAAATTCCACACAGATTTATTCATACTACAAAGGAGCTTATTTGGGTATATGTGGTAATATAAATTGTTGTAGGCATTTCTCACACAGATTCATTTCCTTTCTTTTTTTGGGGGGAGGGGGGTTGGGGGGCTGACCTGGCATGTGGAATCAGTGAGACAACATAGTATAATATGAAGCTACTCTGGAATTTATTAAAACCCTCATTTTTTTAAAGCTTCCATGGCTAGCCATGACCATACATTCACAATTATACCAATGTGTGTGTGTATATTTTAATATAGGAAAACAATGCAAATTTTGTCAAGCTTTGGAGTGACTTCTGGTATGAATTTAGGCATTTGATAGGATGGACTTGATCGACTTTCCGTGTTTGTTTGTTTGTTTATAACACGTGAAATGAGGCTCAAAAACATTTCCCACCTTGCATGTGACAATTTTGCATGTCTGATGATACAAGAAAGCAGGAGTAACTCAAAAGGAAACTAAAGTGAAAAATTGGATTGGATCTTTCTAAAACATTGAGTCTTCTTACCCACAACGTAGGAGAGGATATCCAAATCTAATCAGAACACCAGCATCAGAGAAGATGGTGTTTAACCCTTTTATTCCACACTGCTTCTCCCATCTCAACTCTGACTGTGAGCAATAATCACTAGGATCATAAAGGAGTATCATAAGAGCTTTGATATGTATCTTGAGTTGAATAAAATTATATTTTTTTTAAAAATAGCTGGTCTTATTCAACTTCTGTATTTATGAGGATAACAGTTATTCATTGCTAAAACACAGCACACTCACACACAGGGTTAAGTACATTTTTTGTAGATTATTTGAAGACATAAAATGATTTCCCTTTCATTTCCTTGAAGCCCTTCTTTAAATTTGACTACTATGACTATGAACCTCCATAGCTTCCCATTAGATTTTCTGTCAGCCATGTGAGAGCAGTGATCTGTCCCAAATTTATGACCCAGCCACAAAGGTGAAGCCAATCATATGGACTAAAAACAGCCATATTTGAATTACTAGGGAAGTAAGAGGCAGCCCACTGAAACCAGTGATACGTATTAGGCATTCTGTGTATACTACACAGAATTTTGTGGCATTTCTTGGGTGCACATGCAGTTCATGAAGGACTTGGCCTGTACATCCTGATGGACACATTCCATAAACTGTGTATGGCTTAAAACTCATCCAGTGTTCACCTCCAGCTGCACATTGTGGGAAGACATCACTTGTATTTTTCCAGGAAGCTTGTCTGCTGTTAGCAATCGGCTCACTGTGGAGCTCCTGACAAGTTTCCAAGAAACTCTACAATTTCCTCTAACACAAATTGGGGGGGGGGGGGACACACACACAATGACACAATGACCAACCTTTCTATCAATAGCAACACTTCAGATCTATAATGCTAAGGGTTAAAAAAGAAATCTCTAATAATTCCGATCAAGGAAATTGTATTCACATTTTTTGGGACTCCCTCTGTCCATAATAGGTCAGTCCCAAAGACTTCTGTGCCTTTAATTATTACTGACCTGGGCCATCATCAAGAAAAATAGTGATTTTTCATGTAATTAGGATTTAACAAGTTTCACCTTTTTGGAATAAAAAATTCATTTTTAGTGTGGCCAGTCAAAGAATGAGCAGGCAGCACGCAAGAGTAATGTTTGCTCCTGCCTGGCACAGTAAATTTGATGGAAGCGAGCCATTTCATTTTGCAGTTGATGCTTTCATTTTATACAAGCATGGATGGACTCCATCTGTACCCAAATTTTTCAAGGCTTCCACAAAACTAATTTAAATTCTCTCAACTTTAATCAAAAGCAGTTGGCTCCATACACTGTTTACTTTGATACTGGCACTTTACTTGTGAAGAGTTTGAGGTGTTCAGAGTTTAAGAAGCCTTTTTCAGCTGCTCCAAAGTGGAAGGTACGTGGGTATTGTGAACAGTGATGCCAAAATGGCTGCCTACATTGTTTCAAAATCACAGTTACTTTATACTTCTATTTGTACTTCAGAATTTTTTAAAAACAACAATTTTAAGGGAACATTTCCACTTGTCTCCAAATGGCTTTAGGCATAGAGGTCTGGAGAGGACTATAAAGTTCACACACACAAAAATTTACAGCCATCATTTTTTGAGAACAAGGAAGTGGTCAACAAAGGGAATTCTGTAGTTTGCAGAGTCTGGTTCCCTGTGGAATGAAGCAACACAACAACTACAATCAAATTCACAGTAACATTTCAAGACACGAACATGACTTTAGGGGAAAACAATGGATGCATACAGTTTGGTTACACGAGGCATACCTAATGTTCTCAATACAGATTTTTGTGGTACCTCAATGCTAAACATAGTTACTTGTGAGGAAGCCAGTACTTTTAATTCCAGTGCAACTTGTTTCACTCAAGGACAGCCTTTCACCTTAACTAATCTACTTGGAAGTAAGTTGAACTACTTTCTCTCTTTTTTAAAAATATTTTTATTGGCTTTTCCATGTATACACCCTCTAACAATATTTCTCTAACAATTTTCCATATCCCCCCCTCTCCTGGACTTCCCTCATATTCCCATTTTGTTTTATTTCCATATTACCCTGTGTGTTGTTTCTCAAAAAAAAAAAAAATTAAATTCACCGAAGTAAGTTGAACTACTTTCAATGCAGCATGTTTATAGTTACTGGTATTTAGAACGATGGGCAAGAAAGTGGCAGTGAAGGTATTGAAAAGCTACATGACACTTTAACTGAGCATTCCTATATATGTTTCATCCCCACTGATTTCAATGTTACTTAGACACATATGCATAGGATTGAACCCTGAAGCACCCATGTATGGTTTTATGCACAAGTGGTGGTGGTGGGAACACATTAATCAGTTCCATGTATTGAAATGAATGAGGAAACCCTTTTAGGTTGGGAAGTTCTGATTTGCATGCTTGGGGGGGGGGATCACTGGAGTGGACTGGGTGACAGGTGACAACAGCCCAAGTATGTCATTGATAATGAACACATACATAGGTTTTTGTTCCCTATATTATCTTCCATGCTACCACAAATTCGTAACTTGGTGCTTTAGTAGGGAAGCAACTAAACTGGAGCGTGGGAAGCCTTCACAGCACATGGATCTAACATGTATGCTTATGGGTTGAAATCATTTATCCTGATCCAGTGGTTTCCAGCTTGTTTCAGACGTTAGCCACACACAGAAGTCCAGTTTCCAGAAGGATTTCCATTTTAATTTCAATAGATTGAGTTGGTTCATTGTTCATATTTCTTGGCATGCACATATTGGCTCCTGTTGAAATCAATTGAGACTTAAATGGCACGACAGCATACATGGAATTCTGGATTAGAATGATTTTATGCAGGATGGGTGTACTCCTTTATCACGAACATCTTGGAGCTTTAGAGTATCATGTAGAAGTGAGAGTATTTACATCTGAGGAGAGGGTGATATTTCTGTTATGAGATCTAAGTTGCTAGCATATAGGTTTCTGAATCTTTTGAGACTAACTAAGGCTACATGCTTTGTTCAATCTTCAGAAGTGATTATACTGTATATTTCAATGTGGAATAAGAAAAAGCCCTTTTCTAATATTCATTATTGAAAACAATTTTCCTCTCTTCTATGGAAGAATGACACATTGAATAATACATTGCAATAAAAGCGCATAAATATTGAAGGGGGAATGTTAGCAAAAACTGAGCTTTTTCAGTATATACCATTGGCAAGTACAGGTATATGTCTGCACTTCATATATAAATCCTTTGAAATTTCTTCCAAACCATTAATAATTCCAGATCATTATCCAACTACTTCATGCATTATTTTTTCCAGTGTTTCTGAATTGGGAAGCTTCTGGCTTCAGGTACTATCAAGGGAAGAGAACTACATAGTACTTTATGAATGCTAAAATTGCCTGATTGGTCTGCAAAGGTATAAAGGTTTGCTAAATAAAAAAGATATTATGAGGGATTATGTCACACATGAAAAACATGATAATGATGTACAAATTTAAATTAACAAATTTGTTCAGTGGTATCTCCTGGAACATGCAGATTTTGTCTTCCAACATGCAGGAAAAGAGTAGCATGGGAGTCATAGGTCTGCAGTAGTGGCTGGTGAAGGGGCAAGGGGTGGGCAGAATTGCTCTCCTGACTTCCCAGCAAAGCGAGTTACTGGCACTCGCCAAGTGGGAGAGGAGAGGGGTGAGTCAAGAGGTGCTTGCCCAGGTGTACAGCATATAACAGTGGAGCCAATCCAACATTTCTACTGCCATACACAACACTGAGCCAAGCTCCCTTTGCCTCACTCTTCCCCTCTCCCTCTCCCTCTCAGTAAGGACCAGGGACCCACTGTGTCCCCTTCAGTGGCGTAGCGTGGGGGGTGCGGGGGGGGGCCTTCCGCACCGGGCGCAACATCTGGGGGTTAGGATTAGGGGGCGCAAATCCACGGGTTAGGGGGCGCAAATCCACGGGTTAGAGGGTGCAAATTACTTGCCTTGCCCTGGGTGCTGACAACCCACGCTACGCCACTGGTCCCCTTCACACATCTCACCCTCTGCTACTTTAGACAACTGACCACAATGTCACTCTCTTGCCATTTATATTCACTAATGAAGCATTGTTGCTTTCGCATCCAAACTGATGCAGTATCTGTTTAAATAATTTATTCCAGTGGTCAGCATTAGAAACTGAGATATGAAAGCTAAGAGATAATTGGCACCTTAAACCTAGGTTACGATCACAACAGCAGAATGTCTAGGTGAGCTTTTTTAATAACAAGAATACAAAGCTGGAAATGAATGAACAGCAGCTAAAATGTTATGTTCCTTTTTTACATGGTCTATAGTCCTTCCCCTGCCCACTCCCCTAATATTCTTAAGAGGATCTCTTCTCCAGTCTTCAGAGAATAGCTGGGAAGGCAGAAAAAGGTCCTCCTTTCCTTCCACTCTGCAGTTTTAAACCCAAATCCTAGCACAGTACTACTCCCAGAGCTCAGAAACTGCTCATGCTAACGAAATTCCCTCTCGCAAAATGCACCTAGAAAAATGGGAGTTTCGAACACTGCCAGTAGTCTATAATATAACAGATGTTGTTCTTGTCATTATATTCATATCCAAAAGCATTGGAGGTATGTTGCTTTTTCCAAATGCATACTTTATTGGAGAGCTCACGAAAGCAACCCATAAACATTATACATATTTCTGATGCATTAGGAAACATGAGATGCTTCTTAACTATTGTCACATTGCCTTTGGAGTTTTAGACTTCCTTTAGAATTGTGCCATTCCGTAGTTACATGCTTAATCAAGTACAGCTAAAACAACAATACAGAACATATTAATTTATTGTTACCACACAAGAACTGGAAATAGCCTTCTGGCAGTGCATTTATGCTATCTCTTGTGATTAATAAAGCATTCATGTAATAACATGTTGATTTAACTGCACAAATGTCACTGACTGACCCTTCATTTGGGATTAATGACCCCCTTTCTGAGCACAATAGAGTTCATATTTACAACAGTGCTGTGTTTTATCTATGCGATTTTCATAAACATCAGTCAGTTGATGGCCACCAAAAACTTTCTTAACTTGTGGCCTTTGAAATAAGTGCCACTGAAATCCATGGACACATTTTTCTAGGACTAAATGCTAACTAGTTGGTTGGGATTTTTTTAAGGCAACTTGTAAATCCATCAGAGCAAAACTAAAGAGCTGGAGGGGCAAAGAAATGAAGCTACACCATAAAATCACAAAAAAAATTTACACTTCAAATATAGATGTGTAATTTAAAGTTTTATACTGTTGCACATTAATTTAATCTATCTATCTAGATCATCTATCTATCTATCTATCTATCTATCTATATTAGCAAATTCATAGCAGGAGACTGATAGATTGGATTGCATGGCTCATCTCCGCAGTGGGTGTCCATGCAGAAGTCATAACCTCTATGCCCAATTAGAGAAATTCTGAACAAACATAAGAAAGGAAAAATAGAAAGTGCTCTTAGAGAACCTTACACATGGTTAATAGTGAGATGTACACCCAAGACATTATTACTTTTTGCATGAATCTGGGAGTTTGGTCATGCTCAGAGTAGACATACTGGAATTATTGAACATAAATAATATGTTCATTTATGTTGCAGGAGACCAGACTCACTTCAAATGGCAGCCTTTGAGAGAACTACATTTTTTTTCTGCCAAGGAGGGCATCAGAAGAACCACATATTCACGGCATAAACTTTGCAATGAGGAATTCTCTTCAGTCTGCAATAGAACTACTGACTGAGGGTTCAGAATACTTGCTTTCCCTCTGCCTCTCAACCACCTCTAGTCAGGTTACCATCTTGAGTGTCTCTGTTCTCACTATGTGCTCTGACATACAGACCAAGGACCAGTCCTACAAGGAACTTGACCATGCTGTTAGGAGGGTCCCACACTCTGAACACCTATTCCTGCTGGGAGATTTCAGTATCAGAGTTGGGGATGTTCATCACACAGGAGACAATTGCAAAGGTCACTTTGGAATTGGCAGCTTGAGTGATGCTCATATCATAGCCTCTGCATCATAAACATGCTCTTCTCTACCAAGGCAAAACAGTGAGTGCCCTGGAAACATCCCAATATCCCTCTTGCGCATAAGGTTGCACAACCCTTACCTTGTATCGTAAGGTTAAATTCTTGTCATCGGGAGTTTAAAAAATGGAGCAGATGATGAGAAAGACTCTTGTCTGAGATCTGGGAAAGCCCTTGCAAGTCAATGTAGACTACAACTCCCATCAGCCCCACTCAATATGGCCAATGATCAGGGATGATGAGAGTTGCAGTTCAACAGTGTTTGGTGCAGGGCAGGCAGATGTTTTGGGACTACAACTCCCATCATCCCTAGTTAACAGGACCAGTGGTCAGGGATGATGGGAATTGTAGTCCCAAAACATCTGGAGGGCCAAGTTTGGCCATGCCTGGTGTAGGGAATACTAGGTTAGATGGACAAATAATTTTATACAAGGCGATTTCCTATGTTCTTTTAAAAAATAACCTGCGTATTGAAAAGTGTCATATAATTATAAATAATTATACGTATGAAGAATAATGTGTTAATGAAGCTACTATTAATTAATTTGTTTCAAAAGACTTACATTTGCACCCAGGGGCTCATTCCTGCACAGGTACCATATCTCTTCATTAAAGTAACTCAGTGCAATAACAGAGTCAGTTTTCATTGCATTTTTCAGAGTTTAAGGCTGTTTGCAATGTGCTATATTGACACAGTACACAGAAGATTTAATGGAGGACAGGATATGGACTTAATTACTTTTCTGGTGATAAAAATTTATCAAGCTAGGCATTATGTATACCTCGTAATATAATACAGGGGATTTATGTAATTTGTGGCTGCAATAACACCCGGTGTCAGGCTGTTATAAAATTTGTGGGGTTTTTTTTAAGGTAAATGCCTGTAAAAATGGGTCGTTTCCCTCCATTTAAACACAGCAGGAGTGGTCAGCTCTGCTTTTTGTCATACAAATTAATTTTATATAGAAATTAGTGAAGGGGGAGGGTTGCTTTTTTTTTTTTAACGGACCCAAGCAGTCTTCAGCTTCACAAAAGGAGTTTGGGTTAGGTTTTAAACTGCTGCGTACATCAAGGTGTTCATGACAACGACCAGCTTTCATGTGTCTGCACGAGAAGTCGCAGTGCACTTGCTACACTGGGGTTGATGGAAGTTCAGTCAGATGTGCGTCTTTAAAAGCAAAGGGGAGCATTCCAGACTGTAAATGTGAAAAACAGCAGATCATATACACTGTAGTACAGATGATTTTAACAAATGAAATCATTTTTTCCACCTTGCTTGAGATTATACAGATGTGAACTACTCAAACCTGGGGAAAAATGGAATTAATGAGGGCCCGGTAATACTTCCAGATAAATGGACACACACGCTCATGAGCACTCAGGCACACACACACACACACACACACACACACACTCTCTCACACACATACACTTCTTGTGTTGAAAGAAAAGGAAAGAGAACCCTACTAAGGATTTTAATTGAATCAGAAAGAACTTATGAGGGGACCTACTTAGGGTGCAAGCTTCTTCTTCTTCTTTTGGCCACAGTCCTAAGCACATTTACTTGGAGGTAAGCCCCACTGAAACCAATCAGTTACTTCCAAGTGAACACCTTTAGATTCAGGTTATAAGTTTGTGAATCTGGCACAGTCTTCAGTCTGGACTGATGCGAATAGGGAAAATCTTAAACATAAAAGAAAATGTAGTTGTCTGGCATAAATAATACTCATCAAATAGCAAGCCAGACGGAGAGCGGGAGCTCTCTAATAGGTTGAGGATGGCATGTCATCACTAAAAGAGCAGTAAGGATTAGCTGAGCTTGGGAACAGCAGACAGGACGTGCAATTATGCAACATGAGGCACAAGCTAGCAGGGGAAGATAAAAAATGAACAAGCGCACGTGATACATGGGTAGCCATGATGGTCCATGGAGGATAAGGGGAATTCAAAATTCACAGCACGGCAATACCTGTAGTGCAATCAACCAAAATGTCACAAAATAGTGAGAACTGGTACCATATAGCATGGGAAGGCATCAGTACTCATCTGATCTTCCAACAACTGAGTCACTTACTGGAAAGGAGTGGGAGAGGGGCAAGGTGGCAGGGAAATCAGTGTGGGGCAAAGACACTGGGTAGAGCCAATCCAGTGCTTGTGCCATTGCATTTGAACTGCACTCCCTGCCACCTCTGCCTCTGCTTCCTGTTATGCACCAGAGACCCAGCCATCAGGAGATAAGCACCACAGCCTATCATATATTCTGCTACTAGTGAGAAATTTAAAGCTTGCTCACTATTTTGTGACTTGTTGGTCACCCAACTGTGATACTGTGTCCAGCATCCTGTTCTTACAGTGCCCAAGCAAGTAGATGCCTGTCAAAAACCAGCAAGCCGGACCTGAGCACAATAGAACTCTTCCCTCCAGTGCTTTCCAGCAACTGATCTCTGGGAGTGTAACATGGTTCCTGTGATGGCACAACATCACCGGGTTTCTTGAAATCACCGGTCTTTCTGTCCCACTACAGGTGTTAAAATAACAGAGCATGACTACTTGTCACAAGCTACTGCTGATGTGAAAGGTCATGTTGCGTATTTACACAGAATTTGTCACAGAGTTTTTTTGTCAAAATGGAGTACACCTCCAGGTAGGAAGTCAAACCATTGCGTTAGCAGAGCCAAAGTGACATCCCCAGTTCACAAGCCTGGGCAGTGTATATTGAAATCCCCGAGCTGCCCAGACAACAAGACCCTGAGTAGACTATAGAAAGGAAGGTGGTATCTAAACTATGCAGAGTCCAACATATTTAAAAATGACCCTGACAGTTAACCCCAGAGTCGCGGATGACTCTGGGGTTGCGGTGCTCATCTCGCATAACTGGCAGAGGGAGGTGGCGTACAGCTTCCAGGTCATGTGGCCAGCATAACAAAGCCACTTCTGGTGAAACCAGAGCAGCGCACGAAAACGCCTTTTACCTTCGCGCCTATTTATTTACTTGCACTTTGACGTGCTTTCAAACTGCTAGGTTGGCAAGAGCTGGGACCGAACAACGGGAGCTCACCCCATTGCGGGGATTTGAACCGCTGACCTTCTGATCGGCAAGCCCTAGGCTCAGTGGTTTAGACCACAGCACCACCCGCATCCCAACATATTTAGAGACGTTCATTTCATGCACAGTTTCTTTTGTGTTGCCCATAAGATAATCATGGAAAACTTCTGAGAACTGATGCAACATCCTTCTGATGACCCTGCCATGTGCTGTGAAGATGACATGCTCCAACTTCAGCTAGGCAAGTCCTTAGACTTGGCTATCACAGACCTTAGGGCAAGGTCATCAAACATTCCACCATCATGTTTAGTTGCAATCATGCACACTGCTTCAGTATTAAAACTGGAGCCTAGCTTTTATTACATTGGTAAAAGCAACTCTTTATGACAACAGCATATTCAATCGTACATTGTAAAAATGAGAGAAAAAGTTAGGACATTTCCAGTGGCAAAATCTACCATTTGTGTTCTACGTTGTACACCACGTACAATAAAAGTAATCCAGTGCTACATATTCTTTTGTTCATATGCTCCATGTGGCATATGTCACATTGTCAAATGGTAATGAAACATGTTATACAATAGGATCATGTATCTGCCATCAGGCTTGAACTGGGAAAGGTCAACAACATGTCTGACATCAAACCAACTTTTGAATTTGAAGGCACATTATTATACAAAAGCATAATAAATATATTTTGCAGGTGTTTTGCTCTGTTTTCATTAAAAACACCCCTCACTCTGTTTTGGGTTGCTTTCCTGATAAAGATAAATCAGATACATTTATATCATGGGATAGGCAATCATTGCTAAAGGAAATGAATAACATCTAAAGTAGTAAACTGTGTTGAAATGAAACCTTATATAACTGGCACTGGAAGAGCTATTACAAGCTGAAAGAAATATTGCTGAACCTAAAATGAAAATCTAGGCCTTGTTCCTATTTCCTTGCCTCAAGTCAATTTCCTATCTGTCCAGCCCTTATTTACAGTAGTATTCAGTCTGCTACTAGCCATGAGAGTATCTTTTTTTGGAATCTCCACTAATGTTCCAACTGCGCACCAACATTGGGAAAAAAGCTATGATGAAGACAATTCCACAATTTTCCAGTAGAATGATTACACACACACACGCATACACCTTTTGTATTAAAGGAGATGTTTTATATTGAACCTATTTTCAGAAACCTGGTACAGTCCAGGAAGTTGGATTGTGGAGATTAAAGCTATATGGGGATCCTGGAGGAAGCTGAAACCACATGCTTCTAGAGGAAGGGTCTGGACACAGTTACATATACCCTCATTTTATCTGTACTAGATTACTGTAAGGTCCTTAACATGGGGCTGGCTTTAAAGATTCTTCAGAAACTCCATTTGTTGCAGAAATAAAGCTTTTGACCAGAATCAGGTCTGTGATCAACGTAGCTCTATTTCTATACCAACTACTCTGGTTTCTGATTTATTTCCAAATCCAATTCAGAATTCAAGTTATGGCACAGGAGCAGGAAACTTTGAGGACCACCTCCTTTGAAATGAATCTACCTTCTCTCTCAGATGATCGGAAGAGACTCTTCTTTATGGTCCGCTGTAGCATTATGAAACAGGATCACACTTGTCGATTGGTGATCCCTAACCATTATCTGGTGCCTGGGTTTGTGATTCTTGTATAGTAGTCCATTGGTGTGAGGGCAGCACAGCTCAATCAGACCAAGTCAGGCTGTGATAGATGCAAATAACAATAATGTTTAGACCCCAAAGTGTCAGAACATGGCTAAAAAGACAGAAGCAAAATTATTTGTATCAAGACTGGAGGCGTTTCAAGAAATAAATGACTGTGAGATACACACAGACGGGAAAATAACTGACAGTTATTCTATGACCTCTGTTTTTAATCAGACTTCCCCACAAACATTTGCTCTATGTAATGATTTAATGCTACAATAGTGATCTATGGTGATTCACCACAGAAATGGGTAATTATAGGCTGCCTCATATTGCACAGAAAGCTTTTGTGTGGCAGCTTGACAGCTCTGTCAGATATAGAGAGCAAAATTGTGCTAGCTACTGCTCAGAGTTTGGTTTGGGTTTCGTTATGCATTCAGAGAACAGATACCGAGCTGGCAACTATAAAATAATACTTTAGCAGAAAGCTGTTTCTGAAGTTGGTACTACAGTTACGAGGAAGTATAATAAGCCACATAAAACAGAGATTTTGAACTAAACTTAGCAATAATGGCATAATTGTAAAGTACATGAGCTTGTCTTTAATCAATAAAAAGTGTCACCAGAGTTTCAAGATGTGTAAAGCACAATGAACATCTAACTTCCTGCATTGAGACGTTCCAAATTCTCTGAAAGACACCCCAAATGTGTGATCAGAATTTACCATGCAATCCGGTTCATATATATCCACTGAGTTCAATAGCGCTTGTCTTCTCTGTGCAAACCATAGGTGCAGCCCCCTGAAGGCTTCTCTCTATTATTGCTTCCACCTGGAAAGGCAGAAAGTGAACATCTTCATTGAAGCAAGTTGCTGTCGTCCCCCCACACCCACCCAGTTTGTATTGGGCATTGAAACATGTCGCAGAGTGTGTGCAGAGTGGACCACACAGATGGAAACACTTACGATGTGCAAAGATATATTTGCAAGGTTTAATAACAACTTCCCAAACATACATTTTACATAGTGTCTATAATCATCACCCATCCATCCACCAGGGCAGAGTAAGGGACATACTGCACATTATATTGTTGTTGTTGTTTAGTCATTTAGTCGTGTCCGACTCTTCGTGACCCCATGGACCAGAGCTCACCAGGCACTCCTGCCTTCCACTGCCTCTCACAGTTTGGTCAGACTCATGTTCGTAGCTTTGAGAACACTATCCAATCATCTCGTCCTCTGTCGTCCCCTTCTCCTTGTGCCCTCCATCTTTCCCAACATCAGTGTCTTTTCCAGGGAGTCTTCTCTTCTCATGAGGTGGCCAAAGTATTGGAGCCTCAGCTTCAGGATCTGTCCTTCCAGTCAACACTCAGGGCTGATTTCCTTAAGAATGGATAGATTTCATCTTCTTGCAGTCCATGGGACTCTCAAGAGTCTCCTCTAGCACCACAATTCAAAAGCATCAATTCTTTGGCGATCAGCCTTCTTTATGGTCCAGCTCTCACTTCCATACATCACTACTGGGAAAACCATGGCTTTAACTATACGGACCTTGGTCGGCAAGGTGATGTCTCTGCTTTTTAAGATGCTGTCTAGGTTTGTCATTGCTTTTCTCCCAAGAAGCAGGCATCTTTTAATTCCATGACTGCTATCACCATCTGCAGTGACTATGGAGCCCAAGAAAGTAAAATCTCTCACTGCCTCCATTTCTTCCCCTTCTATTTGCCAGGAGGTGATGGGCCCAGTGGCCATGATCTTCGTTTTTTTGATGTTGAGCTTCAGACCATATTTTGTGCTCTCCGCTTTCCTGCTGACACAGCTAATTACAGTGACTTATCAGCACCCGCTACACAGCTGTAAAAACTAGGTCAGAATATGCACCCTGGCTTTTAAAATGGTACACATCCTGTGAAATAATAATAATAAGCCCTAACATTTAAACAAACTATTCAACAGTTTGCTGTCACCTGATGCTCTTTTGACCTGACCAGACAGCGATCAGTGGTTCCTGGTATCAGCCACCTCTCTGTGTGCCACAGGCCATCTTCCCAAGGTGGTGAGTCAGGTCACTTCCATTGCAGAACAAATAAATAAATAACCCCTCAACGGCCAAGTGCAGAGGACTAAAGTGAATTGTAAAGGCTGTGTGCTACACTCAGGATTCATATGGATTTCCCTTGGCTTTAAAATACCTTGAGCTAAGTAACTTGATAGATTGCGATCCTACCGTGTCCGAAGCCACATAAAAAAAATGAGATTACTCTGAGTCTAAGAGATGCAGCCACAGGAAATTGCATGTGAGGGTTAGAGGCTCCCATAACTTGCCATTCCTGAGCTATATAAAACTGCAGCTTGGGATGGAATTGAGCTTGTCAGCACAACCCATTATGTTTAAAGGGAAGCAATTTGGGCTGCAGTCCCCCACACGCTTATTAGGAACGTGCTTCTCCTCCCTTATCAGCCTTCAGCTGGACACACACATACATACCAGGGTATTGCAGCTGCTTTAGAATCATGCAGGAGCCTTCCACATACAGATCAAAATGCCCCACTGCTACATGAGTGCTTGTGGGTTATACATGCTGCATATATCATTTGCAAGCACAGTCCTTGTAAGGAGCTTAGCAGGCAATGGTCATTAGTGTGTGTGCGCGCAACTAATTGAGGGCATTGGGAAAGGACAAAGAAGTGGGCTCCACATGCCCTTGATATCTAACCAATAATCAGTTTTTATATTTAGCAGAATTGCCCATTGGCCATGCCACTCCCACCTTTGAGTGAGGGTGAATCTGCCATACCCCAGCTCCCTTGGGAAGAAGGCTCAAAATGGTTTTGTCCTGTAGAGGAGTGAGGGAAGGATCAGGTGAGGGGTAAGGCCATTCAGGATGGGGGGAAAACCAGGCTTTGGAAATTGGCTCTGCCTCCAAATGCTCCACTCTTTTCTTTGCAGGTTCCTACCTAAACAGTAAGGTAAAGGTAAAGGGACCCCTGACCATTAGGTCCAGTCGTGACAGACTCTGGGGTTGCGCACTCATCTCGCTCTATAGACCGAGGGAGCCGGCGTTTGTCAGCAGACAGCTTCTGGGTCATGTGGCCAGCATGACTAAGCCGCTTCTGGCGAACCAGAGCAGCACACGGAAACGCCGTTTACCTTCCCGCCGGAGCAGTACCTATTTATCTACTTGCACTTTGATGTGCTTTCGAACTGCTAGGTTGGCAGGAGCAGGGACCGAGCAACGGGAGCTCACCCCGTTGTGGGGATTCGAACCGCTGACCTTCTGATCGGCAAGTCCTAGGCTCTGTGGTTTAACCCACAGCTCCACCCGCGTCCCTTTCCCTAAACAGTAGGGGCTTTGCTAATTGCCTGTTGGGGTGCTAAGTAAGAATTTTGGTGGGAACCCCAATTGGCCTTGACACTCCTCTCTTTCACCTACTTGATACTGTTGGGAGCCCTGTTCCTGGAGTGGCCTTTTGTGATTGGTTGAATTGACTTTCAGTCCTGGCAAGAAAGGCAAGTTCAGATCTGGTGTGGTAAATACCTGCAGCACTATTGGATTAAGCACACTTCTTGTCACCCTATACTGCTTTGGTGTTGGGTCCTTTGGGGATCTCTTTAGGCTTGTCAGGTACACTGGAATAAATTCTGACCCAGCAAGGGCATGGTGCTTTTGTCAGGTTCATATACCAGAGGTTCTCTTAGCATGGAGGAATAATTCCTTCCAATCCTTTGCTGCAGGACCACAAAAAGAGTCTATAAACATGCCCAGGAGTGGACCTCATCCTTCCCACCTTAAGAATCTTCCCTTCCTGGACTATATTTGGATTTGGTTAATTATGCTTATTTGGTTGTCTGAGGATCCTATATGTTAGTATATTTTAGGGGGCGTTACTTTTTTCGCCTTTTTCAAGGGGGGTGCTAGCAAACACTTATCCTCAGTATTTGCATTTGACAATGTTTGTTAACCAACTTCAATTTATTTAGAATTTAAATATTAATAGGAATAGGCTTCATCAAGTAAGTATAACTTTAGTATTTGATATTTAACTATCAAATAATCCAGAAACTTCCAACAAGTCCATAACCCTTACATTTAAAATCTGCATTTTTCTGTCTATTTCATTTCCAAAATGACAAACTGCAAAATCTGAATGGTGATTGAATTTTGAAATCTTCCAAAATGTGTTTTTTAAACTATATTTTCGGGTAAGTATTGATTTAAAAAATAACAACCCCAAATTTCATTGATTTTGTGGAAGTAAGTCCAACTCTGGACCCTACTTATTGCTTATACCTAACTGTGATGTGCCAGCGCTCCAATTGGAGGACAGTCTTTACCAAAGATTTCATGGACTTTGAAGAAGCACAAACTCAGGGCGAAAAGGAGAAATGAGCTAAGAAGGCACGTTTGGCAAACCCTCACCTGTGATCAACTCATGCCTGGATACCTATGGACCCCACTAAGGAAGGACATTTGGATCCAGAATTGGCATCCACAGTCACTTACGGACACACTGTTAAGACCGCGTTCATGGAAGACAATCTTACTCGGCTAAAAGTGATCACCAAAGAAGAAGAAGCATTGTTGCTAAAATAAAAGGTAGGTAACTTCAGACCTCCCAATGCATGCTCCAGAACTTGGACCATAGTACTGTGGAAATGTTCAGGCTTGCAGTACAGGATATATTGTTTATTAATATCCTTCCTAACTTGCGTTAGCAAGTTCTTTACTTAGCAGAGTGCATTCCCCTTTACACAGCAGAAAACTTGTTGCTAACTCATGTGATTTTCTTAAGACAATACACAATTCAATCGGGCTTTTCCAGATTGAAATGTGTTCTAATATTTTCCTGGTAAGACCCATTGAATCCCTCCTAAAAGAATAAAGACACCTCAGTCTTATTCATAAGCAATAAAAAGAAAGTTTACTCACGATCAGGAGAGCACAGTGTGATCCTTGAAGGCAGGCTTAAGGCTTAAAGTTACAAGCATAAACCAACAGGTTTACCCCATACGTGGGTTGACCTAATGACTGCAGTTAGCAGTCCGGGAAGTTCGCAGGACGAAAAGAAGATGGAAAAAGGGAGAGAGTGGCCGCATGTCTTGGCCTTTTACCAGGTCTGGAAAGGTCACGCCCACCCACTAGTCACATACAAGGAAGGATGCTCCAGGCCAGGAGGAACAGGAAGTTTTGACTGGCTGGACCAAACATTCCCTTGCATTTCCACTCTTGCAAAACAAGGAATGTTGTATTTGACTGCTCCCAGTGGATTGCATCCCACAAGTACATGGATCTCTGGATGAAGCTGTATGGTCTGCATTGTATCTAATGACTGCAGAAGTCATTTGAAGGCTAATAATAAATCAATTGAACTTACACACCATTTATCTTAACTGATAAAGGATGGGAGAGCCTAAGTGTATAATGAGTTCTTATCTCACCAGTTAGGAATTGCACCTAAGAAGCAGAACTGCTTACTAAGAGGAAAAGAGTGAGCAGTGCTGTCTCTGAACTTGTAAGCCATGAGCAATCCTGCAGATACACCACTAAAGTTAAACTTCTTTAAACCTAAAAGAGAGAACTTAGAAAAGTTACCAGTGCACTTGGCAAATGGAGATATCCTAAAGATGCCATGTTGCATGAACCATAATACCCAAATTCATACCAGAGTAAGGAGGGTCCCTCAATTACTGATGTTGATTATGATGATGGCATTGCTTCTACAATGCAAAAGTGATTTATTTATTTATTTTTGAGGGGGTGTTCTTCTCATAACAACACTGCAGCTGAGACTCATTCAAATTGTGAGTCAAATAAAAAACTGAAGCTCTCAGGGAATTTAGGGCTCACATCTGTCAGGGTTGGGTAAGTGGGGTAAAGCACAAAGTAACAGAATTTATTCTATTCACACTATTCCCTTCCTGAGTTTATGGAGTGATTTCTAGGAGGTGAATCCTCAACTTCACCCTAAACCACAAACTCTGTGAGATTTGACAGCATACCTGCTGTATTGGAATCCTTGCCCCAAAGGACTGTCAAATGATAAAACCTTTAGCCCATAATCATAGCTCAGTCACCGGTAGATGCTTATACTATAGCATTTCTTCTCAGCCTTTCTTATATGTTCTTAATATAACTCTGGATGCAATTTTCAAAATAGTTATACTTATGCTCAAATGAACAATTCCCTCCAACACATAATAAAAGTCACTTCTCCTTGGGGAGAGGACTATATCTTTTCAAATGTCACATCTCGGTTCCCCACTATTTTTCATTGTCTCTGTGTTCCAAGTCTGTTCAGCTATATTTCTCACAATGGCAATACTGTGTGTCATATGAAACAAGAACTTTCAGATACACATACATCTAGATGAAGTTTGCACCTGAAAGGACAAGTTTTAGAAATGGGTAAAAACAACAGCAACAAGGCATAATAATGCCCTTATGTCATTTTCATTATTTGAAAAATATAGTGATTTTGGGGGGAATACAGTGCAGTCATCAAATCTTCTTGTGTCAATAACACTGAAACCATCAAAATAAATCTTTGAATCACAATCATAATAAGACCAAAGTAAAGGCTTCTAGCATCTGATTTTTACTTTTCTCAATGGAATGGCAAATAAATCGCTTCTTGGCGGCTGATAACAAGTCTCAGTAGATTTTCAGAGAGTCAAAGATCCTAAACACCTTGATTTTCTCATTCATTTCATTTTTGCTGCAGACATTTTGGAGAAATCAACTTCAGATTTATTCCCACATTCAAAACTCCAAATCCAAAAAAGAATCCAAAAGTGAGAGTCTGCAGTCTCTGACAAACATCTGGAGCTCTTAGGATAACTGATTACTTTTATAGGAGTTGGAGAGGGAGAGAAGGGAGCTAATAGATCTCTGACCATTTCTATCTCCACCTATAGGAAGAAATTAGATCCTTTAGTTTGTCCTTCTTCGTTTTGATGAATCAAGTACTTTTGTGAATCTTTTGTGTACAGACATATATTGATGAAATTGCAGTCAGCTAGGGGGGTGGGGAGAGAGGAACCTGTGACCCTCCTGGAGCTATAGGAGCAGAGAGCCTCAGTGGAGGCTGGAGAGGACTTTGATCAGCCCAGGTAGAACAGGAGGCATCAGTGACTGAACAGGAGCCTGAACGGGAGGGTGCAGTCTTGTTGTCTATAACCTGCTGCAGCCTTACAGTTGAGAGAAGACCCACTCACTCCAATGGAGTATACACTGGCAATCTCAAAATTCCCACAAGGCAAGAGAGTATTGTGAGGAAGCATATCTTGTTTTATCTTTAAAAGCTTGGTGACTGGGGCAAGGAAGCTTCTTGGGACATCTTCATTGCTTCTGTCTAGTTCTTAAGTGCTTGCCCTTCTTCTGAACTCCTGAAGCATGACTTCTGAGTCCTGTACCTAATGCTGAACTGCACTGTTACTTGCTTGATTAAAGCTTTCTTTCAAATAAGAGCCACTGCTTGTGCGTTCTGAGCTGGGAGCCAGGACAGTAAGTGGAAAGCTGATTTGATAGGAGCTGGTGTGTAGGCATATCCCATTGGGGCAGAAGGTCATGGATGTTAAGCATTTTACAAAGCAGGTACAGCTAGCAGAACTAGCAAAGAGGACGGAACATGTAAGAAGAAGGTGATAACATCTCTTCAACCTTCCCAAAGCATTGTTTCTGGGGAACATTTAGAAGTCATACCTATCAGTCACAAATGTGCTGTCCCCTGACCACTTCTCTCCACTTGGGCATTTTCCTTATGTGGCACGTTTGGTGAGAAATGTATTCCATTTTCTGCAAACACACTGTCTGCATAGGTTTTTTAACATCCAAATTGTTTTGAATCACTTCCAGGGTTCCCATGCCGGCTCAGACAAGTTCTGAATCTGTCTGAAGCCACCTTCTTCAGTTATTGATTCGGGATCTATCTAAATTCGATGTACACATCCAATTTCTCTTCCTGGATGATACCCAATGCCATGCAGCTACCAGTAATGCTAAAATCAGATCGATTTAGATTTAGATACTTGGTTCTCCTTTCTATTCAGTGTGATATGTCAATATATCGAGTATTAAGCTATTTAAAAGGCAAATTGTATGCAAGGCAGAGCATATTTTGATGCTGTCCTTGGATTCCACCACCCCCCTCACCCCTAAGCTATGCCTTTCATACATTATGTCAGTTTTACTGTCATGGAAACACTGATTCCCTATTGTAATCATTTCTGTTGTAAAACACAGCTGTCTGACAAATGTACGCTGGAGCCATTTCCCTTCAGCATCTGTTAAACCTCAGCCTGGAGCTCCTAGTGTATACAAAAGAAAAGTCACTCTCTACAGAATACATCAATCACGGAAGAGTGAGATGAAATTAAAGAGTTTAGCCTTTTTTGGCTTCCTTTGTGTCTAATTTAGGCTTCTACGACCCATTGCCATTGTTGTTGTGCTTGTGCCGGATGGTTCTGATTATTAAGAAAAGCAGTGTTAGATGCAAAACATAGAACAATAAACCATCACCAGAGGACTTTGGTTCAATTCACACACAATAGATGTATGGTAACCTGAACTGGATATCTCCTAAAGCACAAACATAGCTTGTCAAAGAATGTGGCAATGGAACTGAAAATCAGCTGGCAAAAGGAAGGCATTCTAGGATCCAAGTTATTCATTCCATGGGAGGGGTGACTAAATTTTGATAGATTTCCAAGAGTAAACTCTGTAATAGAGGAAATATACAAAGGAGACAAGAAATGTTATGAGAATTTGAACAGGGGGAATTACAAAGTTGAACACCCCTGTTCAAATACTGCTGAGCAGAATCGAGGGTAGACATAGCCCACCTTGATTTTGGTCAGATCCTTATTTTAGTGCCTCTCCCTGTACCATGGGCCTAAATTTTTACCTCGAGGCAAGTGAAAATAGCAGAAGCAAGAGACACAGTGAACAATCTGTGTAGTTGACAGAGCATCATTTTCCCACAGGAGAAGAATGCTGAGATAATACCTAACATCCTTTGGAGAACTTACGCACAGAGCATCACTTTCCTGTTGAGAATTTGTAGTCCCTATCCAAGTCCTCTGTGACCTGGGAGTGCATGCTGCTGCCTACCCGAAAATATATTTTGACACCCTTAGGGCAAGGAAGGTCAGAAGTTGACAAGGGCTTGGAGTTTGAACACTCAAAAATGCTCAACACCTTGTGGGGAGATTGGTAGGATGACTGCTAACTCTAAATGCTACTGAAAATGGATTATGCTCTCCACTACTGAATAACACACACGCACAATTCCAGTTAATTTCAGTGACCTTGTACAGGAGAACTACTCAGTGGAGATTCTGCTCATGCTGTTTTCATGTTGTGATCATGTCTTTCAGTAGTCAGTTTTGATTATACAAAACTGAGTATTCACATGAGTGGTCTTCTCCTGTGGCTGGTGTGCAAGAAACCAACTCACTTGGTTTCATCTCTTCCCTTTCATGATTTGAAAAATGGCCCATTGCTCTTTCTGAAGTTGCTGGAGGGATGGGGAATATCACATCTTCTGAAATCACATCTGCACAGAGCTTTTGAAAGGGGCGGAGGGGGGATTTGATGCACTTCTGAACTTCATGCCAGACATTCTGGTCTTGTGTTATTCTTCCACCCTTTGTAATCCACACTGCAGAGGTGATCTGCCAAGGATCAGCACCACCTATGCAATCTAGGGGACTGGTTTCCTGATTCTAAAGGGAGTGAAAACACTTCTTTACTGGTGATGGGGGAATCCACATGGTTTCCATTTATCTTCGTAGCAAATAAGGCTGCTGCATAGATATATAGAAACTCTCCTTATTCTTGTGGTGTTTAGATAATTGACGGAGCACTTTTGTCCCAGTGTAGAATGGGTGGTAGGGATGAGTGCCAGGAGCAGGTCAGCAATAACTCACACAGCTTCAGTAAAGATAACTCTTTATTTAAAGAAACAAGGTAGTCAAAGGAGGTGAGGCCTAGTGAACACAGCAGCTCTTTCTGGTAAAATTGCCCCTATGAGGCAGTTGCAAGGACTGAAGGTTTTTGCCTTTCCACAGCTTCCTAAGATGACTCCTCCCCTAGTTTTTAAATTAAGCAGTTGGGTTGTCTTTAAAAACTGTTTATCTACTGGTCTAGTTCTTTCTTACTATTGCAAGAGATCTATGTATCTGAGGTTTTCTTCCCTAATAACATTCCTGCCTTGGTGTGGTTGCATTTGCCCACCCTCTTTGGGAAAGGAGACTTGAGGTTGTCTTCTCAAGGGGGTGTCTTAGGGTCAGGTGGATTAATTGGAGCAGTCAGAGAGAGGTCCTCGTTTGTGTGTGTGTGTGTGTGTGTGTGTGTGTGTGTGTGTCCCCATGTGTATCCTTTCTAAGTGTCCTGAGTCTTATTTCTGGGTGTGGGGCAAAATGGTAATTTCAACAAGGGGGAAAATCTCCTGCTTAGTAGCGATAAGATGGGTTGTATTTATTGGCACTCCAGTGCTGACATACAGTAGATAAGATATTCTCAAAGGGCCTTCTCACATGAAATTATAAGCTGTTCATTTTGAAACAATGACATAACAAAACACTCTGCTGTTCCTCTCAAAAAGATGAAAATAATTCCTTGCTAAAAAGGACACGAAGGTTGTTGAACTAATGCCTATTACAAAGCATAAGGCTTAGTGGCAAACTCTGCAATGTTGTTTAAGTGAGACATTTGTCTAAGGGCCCCAAGGGATAATATAAGTGTAATTTGCATCTCTCTCTATGCCATTATTTACCTCTATCTTTATCTTTCTACCTACCTATCTATCTATGACAGTAGGAGTAAAATGATACCTTTTGAAATGTACTTTCGTTGTACAAACTTTGAATTACAGAAAGAACATGTTGAGATTATGTTTTCTGCTGGAGCCGAAATGTTATTAAATCTACATTTGATTGGTTATTTTAGCAACTTTTTGAAAGAATTGTCCCCACTCCACCCCACTGCATGCTCAGATTCATGTTGTTAAAGTTCATAGTTGAGTATTTATATCATTATATCATATATTTGGGTGCAATGCAGTCTGTTTCCAAACTTGGTCTGGATAAATTCAAATTACATGGGGAAACTAACAGAAGGGGCATTTTCTCTGAAGAGCATCAGCATCTAACAGCTGCTGACAGGCTTCAGAAAGCTTCAAATCCAGACACAAAAAAACAAACAGAGGTACACACAGGCTCATTCTCAAACATGGCAGGTACATGACCCAGACACACAGTTTCACATGCAGAACACAGTCTAGACCCTGGACCTGACTTGGCTTTTATTGTTTTTCAGTTGCTATAATTTTTGTCAGTAGGAAGAGGATGAGAAGCAGCTATCTCCCAGGTAAATGGATCTGGGTTAAGCTCAGGTTGCATGGGATTGGCAAAGTGGTGTCAGCACTTAGCACTTTGGCTGGCAGCTGCTGACGGGATTAGAATCTGTGGTGCCTGTCAAGGAGTGTGTGCCAGGCAAGGTAAGCTCAAAGCTCAAACTGCCCTACCTCCACAGCAGCATTCAGAGTAAAGATTGGGGAGAAATTTGATTTGGATTGCATTTAAACATGAACCTATCTCATTTGCACTTTCTGAACATGAGAACGGTCAGGGACTGGGCAGAGGAGGAATGTTGGAGACTGCCTCCCCATCCTGACCCTTCCAGGAGAAAGCGGGGCAACAGTTGATGGACACAGTGTTATTGGAAAGCCTTCCAGACCCCCCCTTCTCCCAGAAACCAGCGAGCCTTGAAAGTAGGGGAGCAAAGAGCTCAAAGACCCTCAAAGCACCCGTAGAAGTGACAAATGAGGAAGTAGGAGAGACAGTGGGTGGAGATTCACTCGGGACAACGCCATTATCCAAGAGGCTGGGTTCTATAGCCTCCCTCTATAATAAAAAAGGAAAGTAAGAAACCTTCCCTTGTCGTTATACTTTCCTGGGCAACCAACCAGGAGCCGCTAACAGGATCCTGATACTGAAACACAGTCATCCTTCAACATTCACACTTCTCCAGTGAAAGTATGGACAATCAGCATAGCATCACTCATGGAAATACGCAAGCCCCAACAACTAGCTGATTATCAGGGCATGTGCAGTGCTTTGTAAGTCCCCAACAATCAGCTGATTGTCCATGTGGGCAAAAGCAAATCAGCTGATGTCATTGTGATGTCACACAATTGAGAAGTGGGTCTGTGGGGTGATGAAATAAGGATCCAGGCTACCCATATAGGTCCTATGCACTTGGTAGATAACAGTAAACCATTGCAACCAAATTAGTATTAGATCTCAGTAGTGCAGGACAGAAGTGACTCCTTCAGATGCGAGGTTGACAATGCACTGCAGTGTTGCACTGTGCACTGCAGCTGCAAAGAGTATCTTTAAAATGATTTATACTCTGATCTAAAAAGTACTGTAAGTTAATGTGCTCTCAGAACACAAGTATGAATTCACCCACTGTCTTAAGTTTTACTATAAAGTCATAAAGAGCCATACTCAGGGGGATACCTTCTGTTCTTCCAAAATGGTATTGAGAGATAAATTTTAAAATAGACATGCTTTTGGTTTTCTCTGAATATAGTCTGAATGAATCATCTTTATGAAAACTAAATGAATAAATCCTGGCATAGTTATTTCTTATTTAACTACTCCCCAACTGTTAAGAACAAACTGAAATGTGTTGCATGTGATCGCAGTACCTGATAACAGCTGGATGTGCAAAAGTACATCAAATGCAAGACCGTGTAGCCCAGAACTAGGTCTGATATTTCAGAAACCAGTTCAAAATCTTTTGTTTTTCTTGCTCACTAAAATGTTCCTATATATGGGTGCCATGAATAATAAAAAAGTTCCCCGAGGCCAAAGTGGATGTGGTCATGAACTGTCTGTCCCATTTGTGAACTCAAGACGACACCATCAAAGTGTTTACATCTTCTTTGGTGAATATCTGAAAGCATTCCCCTCCCCCCCCCGCCCTTTAAGAGCTCTTATTACTCATTTAGGAGAAGAACAGAAAAAAATTTATTCCTCGAAGCAGTTGATCTCATCTTTGCTGTCTCAATGTTATCTCAAGGCAGCGCTCCACCAAAGCAAACATTTTAAGAGCCAGCTCAGCAGGCAAATGTAGTTATGAATTCTGATCATGTCAGATTTCATAGGGAAGGAAGGCCTCCCCTTAAAACTTGAATACACCTTAGAACATTAACCTCTTCAATCTTTACCTCAGCTCAGGGAACCTAGAAAATGCCACTGAGAATGAATATATTTGAACAAGTGTTAAGTGGGATTGTCTTACAAAGACGCAGGCCCTCAACCCGGTCCCCCCCACCCTGGTGTGGGTGGAGCCATCACTCCCACGCCAGGGTGGCACCACGATTACCCAGGGCTATTGCCCAATCAATGAATGCGTGATCATGGGGGAATGTATAAAAGCGGCAATGCGACGTGTGTCAGGCACCTGCTTCGCGCTGCCAAACACCCGCCCTCCCTCCCTTTAATTTAAGTGTCCTCTGGCCTTGCTTTGGGCTTCGGTTGGTTGCCCATCTTGGGTCAGGGACCGGGTAGGAATTTTTCCATTTGGCAAATTGGCGCAGGCCACTTTGTTTTTGCTTATCTCTTAGCAATCGTCACAACTTTGTAAGGTTTGGCAGTTAGGCACTGGCTTATTGTTAAGTGGGGGAGTGGAGGTCAGCCATTGCCTGCCCCTCCATTGTTCAAGGGTATTTTGTTAAAGGAATTCGGGGCCTGGATCTTGTCTGAGGCCTCTGGGAACACCGGGGGAGATGCAGGCGGGTTCCCCTGAAGCAGCTCCCGTTTGGGTGGTTTACACTTACAGACTTCCTGCAAAGGGCGCAGGAGTCAGATATAGTCTTTTGCCAATGCCTAAGCTAATACCGCTCACATTTCCTGTAATCAACAAAGTTGTGGCCAAAAATTTTGCCGAATAACCTTAAACAAAAAGTATGTGTCTGTGTGAATTTCTTTATGCTAATGGTGGGTTGGCTTGAGGGTCTTGCCATGCAATTCCAGCTGGCTGTGAAAGAGTTGCACTTGACTGCACCTTTACATCCCACATTAAGTGGGTATTTTTATCCCAGTTGGCCCAGTTGGCAGGACAATGAAGTGGACTCAAGCCAATGAAAGTTTATGCCATAATAAATCTGTTGTCTTTAAGATGTCACAACATATTTTGTTATTAGTGGTGATTTTATCATGGGGGCAGAATCAAAGATAGAAGTAAATTAATATCACAGTTCCTTTAAAAGCTCTTTCTCTCTCTTTCTCATAAAAAAGGAATAGCCCAATTAGATTTAATCAAGTGGCCCAGAGCTGAATTTATTTATTCCATGACCAATTCCAAGAGCCTGCATTCTCCCCCTCCATAATTTAAAGATTTCTCTGTAACTGTCATCTTGCCTTAGTTGTTGGTGAATAATTAATTCAGTTTCTGCACTCCTAACCAGAAGAGGTTAGATTAGGTTAGAGCCATGACTCATATAGCCAGACAAAAATAAGCCATTAAAAAATCCTCCTGACCAGAATACTTTGCAGCCAGTTAACATGCATCTTAAACAAGTGCAGTTGTGTGCTTTCTGTGTAGGAAGTCTTCATTGCCAGTGGTGTTATACGAACTGCTAGGCATTTGCCTCCATGGAATCACAACCGTAGGCACCAAAAAAAGAAAAAGAAAAACAGCCCTCAGCAACTATGTGGATATGGGAGGATTGTGGAACCACACAGCCTCTTTCATTTCTTCCTGCTTGTCTCAAAAACCTGCTAGTTTCAGGTTCCCTCCCAAGCAGCTTGGATATCCTATAATGTATTAAATTCCTTGGCAGTTATGTGGGACTGAAAACTAGAGCCAGTGTGGTGTAGTGGTTAAGAGCGGTAGACTCGTAATCTGGGGAACCGGGTTCGTGTCTCCGCTCCTCCACATGCAGCTGCTGGGTGACCTTGGGCTAGTCACACTTCTTTGAAGTCTCTCAGCCCCACTCACCTCACAGAGTGTTTGTTGTGGGGGAGGAAGGGAAAGGAGAATGTTAGCCGCTTTCAGACTCCTTCGGGTAGTGATAAAGTGGGATATCAAATCCAAACTCTTCTTCTTCTTCTCTTCTATTCAGAAAATGTCCCACTCTTCTGTGGATGATTTTCCGTTTCTAAATAACATGCACTTGTTTAATAATATTAATCATGAGCAATGGCCATCAGACTGGTGTTGTTAATTAAGTTTTTGCAGGTTGACTAAACCAAAGAAGCTTACATCTTACATGCATCCACAATTCTATGCACACATACTCAGGAGGACTCCCCAGGGGCATACCTCAATGTAAACTTGCAGAGAACTGTGGAGGGTAACAGTTTTGTTTTCTTGTAAACCAAAAGCACTCATAAACACTGAACTGAATTCAAATTTATTGTGGACATCAGATCATTTGTTGTTTAATATTTTCTGGAAAACTCATAGCACTGTTCATGTGTCAGAATTTTGGCTCCTTTTCTCCGTTTCTTGCTTCTTAGACTCTGCTTACCTGAATTCCATGTATGTTTCCTTATCAAGGAAATCCCCAAATGCTGTAATATTTCCTCAGTTTTCACCTGTGGGAAATAGGAGTAACTTAGTACATGGGAGTAAGCATCAGTGAGCTGTAGAGGAGAACTCTGACAGATTGTATGTTGCCGCTCATATGGAAGAGTAGGAAAGTGCTTGAGATTAACAGAGTCTGTGTTGTAGTGGTATTTTGTGTTTAGGGGCTATTGCCAATGGTAATCCTTTAAGTGATAGATTAAGATGCCAGGTTTGGGGGATCGTTAACCTTCCAGCTGCTGCTGAACTACAGGTCCCATCATTCTTGGACAATGGTTATATTTGCTGGGGCTGATGGGAATTGTAGTTCAGCAACATCTGAAAGGTCAAATGTCAGCAGAAATAAGGCAGCAAGAGACCCAGAGAAGAAGGAAGGTAAGACACGTAAGAGGAGAGAGAGCATAATTAAGAGATAAGGGCAAAACTAGGCACATAAACTGGAACCATAGGGTACAGGTAGGGAACCTGTGACTATTGTTGAATTCCCCAGCCAGCATAATCAGTTGTTAAGGATGATGGGAGCTGGTCCAACAACTGGAAAGCCACTGCTTCCCCATCTTCGCAATAATGAATCAGGACAGAAGCTAATGAAAGAAAAAGAACGAAGGAGAATGGTGGATGAAACAAGTTACAGGTGGAAAAAAATTAAATGAATTACAGAGTTATGAATGGAGGAGTGGATGAAACTGAGAAGCATGCAAAAACAAAATGAAGAGTCATTAGCCAAGACAGGAAAGAGTAGGATATGAAACCAGTCTCTTTCAAATAGATAGAAGGGAACAAAAAAGAACATTTTTGCAGTGTTTAAAATGGCACAGTATTGTAGTAACTTGGAGAAAAGGAAAGAGAAGAGCTAAAGACTGCAAAGTTCCATACTTCAAGATCATCAGAAATGGAGAACAAAGGACAAGTGTCAGATTAATTGGAAGCGGCTAGTACAACTAATCCTCAGATCACTCACTTTCATATAATCCCATTGTCATTACTGATTCTGGTACAAATGGCTCAGAAATTGTAACCATTCTTACAATCCTTAACTGATAGTTATTTATTTTGTAGCTACAAAGTCCTTCGCTTAACACTGAGACACACATCAAATTCAGACGTATTGCTAACACATTCAAACATAATATTTAAAACATGGAAAGGCTGACTTAGATTAAGTCATAGAATGAAATCCAAACCTTTTGGACAACTATCTGGACTTGGATCTCCTTGCTTATGGGTTCATTAATATAATTCTGCTTGGAGCGACTGCCAGGAGTTCTTATAACATTCTTCCACATTTGTATATAGGAGTGGTAAAACTACCACTGTGAGAAAATATAATAAAGGTACATTGGCAAATGAAACTAAGTTCAGAAATTCATAGTGTGGGATTCCACACTTGCCAGACACTACCTGCTTCAAAAATAATTCATTCCACCATGAAAAGAACTTGTATTCTTTTCTCTCTCTTTTTAATGCCATAACTGTAATTTTTACATCCAACAAAAAAATTATTTCACCTTCCTCCATAATATTGGCTGTAAAATAAGGTGGTATTGTTAATTATGAAAACATTAAAACAGCTAACTCTCTACCACTGTTTATTAATATTATATTGCCCCTATGGTTTTATACACATTTTACTTCTTTCAATACCCTAAGTTCTCTTCCTTTCACTCACAGGCTCCCTTTGTTATGCTAACAAGAAGCATGTTGAAACTGTTCAGATGCGGCTAAAAGGAAATTGCCTGAATCTAAACTGGAAGGACAGATCCTGAAGCTGAGACTCCAATACTTTGGCCACCTCATGAGAAGAGAAGACTCCCTGGAAAAGACCCTGATGCAACAAGGAGAAGGGGACGGCAGAGGACGAGATGGTTGGACAGGGTTCTTGAAGCTACCAGCATGAGTTTGACCAAACTGCGGGAGGCAGTGGAAGACAGGAGTGCCTGGTGTGCTCTGGTCCATGGGGTCACGAAGAGTCAGACACGACTAAACGGCTAAACAACAACAACAACAACAACAACAAACTGGAGTAGCCAACATGGTGCCCTGCAAATGTTGCTGGACTGCAACTGTATCACTTTTTGACATTGGCCATGCTGGCTGGGGCTGTTGGGAGCTGGAGGCCAGCAAGAACTGCTGGCTACCACATTGACAAGTCTTGCTCTAAGCCCTAATTTGGGTGGGCAGGAAAGAAGATCTCTGTGGTTGCTTCATTCAGCATAAAATGGCCATAGTTCAAAAAGCATAGGCTTTGACCAACGTAATCATTTCCCCAAGGAAACAGGATTTCACTTTTGCCTGTTTCGGAAGTCTGAGTGAGACTGGGCTTCTAAAGGTACCTTGTGATGGTTGGCCACTTTTAGACTTTTTTAAAGCAAGAAATATTTTTCAGGCTGAGGGCCACATTCCTTTCTGGGCAGGCTTCTGGTGTGCGCATGCCAGCAGTGAGCAAGAACAGAGGCAAAATTAGGCAGAGCAATGCTGCAAAAATTACCTTGGTAGGGTAAGCCAGTTTCTGCACCCACTCATGCACACCTCTCTGTCCTCCATCCATGGAAGCAAGAAGGATAGTTCAATTATCTTGAATTCTGGTTCAAGGACAGATTCAAGACAGGCAAAAGTACTCAAAGAGAGCACAAAGCAGAGCCAGGATGGCTGGGGAGGAGGTATGGCCTGGGGAAGGTCCTGAGGGCTAGGTAGTGAGGCCTGAGGTACCTGACCCCTGTATTAAAGGGGCAGAAGATGCTTCTACTTTCAAGAATGCTTCCTCTTTAAGACAGACTTCAGAAAATGTATCACTATTAAACTATTTCACAATCCTTGCCAACAGGGGGATCCTTTCTATTTTGCCAGCCATATCTAAGTGGAAGGAAACAAGTTCTTGCCTTAATCATTTCCGTTTGGTTCATGTATTACTTCGTCCCCAGGTGCAATTAGAATAGCAATGGCTCTTGTTCCTATTATATAGTGCCACCTGTGTGCCAGGCACTGGACTGGACTAGCTGTGCCCCAAGGGCAACGTTTTAATCATTTTAATGTAGTGAAAATTAGATTGCAACAGACAGACATTATCAGAATGGAAGATGTGGAAAAGCCAGGAACTGGCAATCAGCAGAGGGGATGAAATAGACAAAGACAGGCACAGAAGAGCAATAACAGAGAGGCAGAGAGGAGAAGCTAAATTGCCAGAAATAACAGTTATGTGGTAGATATGGGCAGTTCAGTCTATTTCTGGTCCAGGTTACTGTCACATGTGTTCATTCATCAGTCCCTTTCATTCTGCTTCCACATTCACTTGTGAGATATTCTATACATAATATAATACACACACACACACACAAATTCACACTTGAGTACATGTAGTATATTTGAATGTACTTTCTCTTAAAATATGAATTACTGTTGACTATTAAGGGGAATGTAAGTTGCATGCTTAAAGTGCATAACAAGCAACCACTTTGTAGGGCTCTGGGAAAATGTAATCTTTCCATGAAGAAGGAATAGTGCACATTCCCCAGTCAATATAAATAAGTAGCTAATTGCCACAAATTCAAATACAAAAAAACCATGCAATGTAATAAACTGTCATATTGATCAGAAATAGGAGCTACTGTATTTTGGCAAATAAACTACACACACACACACACACACACCTTAGATCATAAGGTAATGATAGAATGGTTTGAGAAAGGCTTTGTTTAAAACAACAGGAATAAAACCTCGTTCTTAAGAAGGAAAGCTTTATGGTGAAAAGTAAACTGAACTGAACTGGATGCTTTATGAAACATTGCTCTTGCTGGTGAAATAATACAGTATATTGCATGACATTTTAAAATGGCAACGTTTTAATTTTTTTAATGTGGTGAAAATTAGATTAGCTTTAATGTCATGTTTTATTTGCTCGAAATGGAATGTGGATCTGGGGAGCCATATAACCATACTTGATATTTCATTGAAAATGCTCATTTACTTAATTGTAAAGATTTGTTGCTGCATACCCTGTAGTATTGTTTTGTGAAGCAAAAAAAGCTTTGAAATTGACAGCCAACATTTTCTCTGTGTGCAAGCTAGTGTATAATGTGCAAATGAGAGTTTAAAATGTCCTACATTACTTTTGATTTGCAAAGGCCAGGGGAGCATCTAAAACTGCAGAATGCTCAAATGGCTCATGGGTGTTGCTCAGGATGCAAGAGAAAGCTCCCAGACATCTCAACAGTGTTCAGATACAGTGGTGCAGTTTTGGCATCATTGCACAAACCAACATAAGGAAGAGTGGGGTTGTGCATTCTGGCCTGCCTCCAATATCCCTGCCATTAGGAGTTTAGGGGGCGGCTTCCTAGGCTTCCTAATGCAGGATCACCACTGGTTACCAAGAGGGGGAGTGGTCAGGTGAAGGAGAGGTTGGGGTAATGCAAGTGCAGCAGCAGAGCCAATTTAATGCCCCTGCCACAGCGCCCACACAGTGACAACCTTTCCACCACCTCATCCCTTCCCCCCTCTCTCTCTTGGTAACCAGTAGTGACCCCAGCATGGGAAACCAGGTAAGCAGTATAACCCCAACTTGCCCTATCCCATTGGCCACTGTAGGCCCCTGAATATGCTGCTTTCATCCTGGCCTTTAAGTAGAAAGCCAAAGGGGGTGACCAAATCACCCATCATGTTTTGTTTTGTTTGTGACCTCATCAGGAAGAGAGCAGAAGCAAAGTGGTGGTTGTCTAAGTGGACAATTGGCCTGACCTAGTACAACAGTAAGAGTTATTCGGCAGTGGAACAGACTCCCATGAGAGGTGGTGGACTCTCCTTCCTTGGATGTTTTTAAGCAGAGGTTGGATGGCCATCTGTCATGGATGCTTTAGCTGAGATTCCTGCATTGCAGGGGGTTGGACTAGATGAGCCTTGGGTCCCATCCAACGCTAAGATTCTTTGAAAAATCTTAGTAGCTTTTCTGAGCATATCAGGTTGTGCTACTGGTCAGCTGGACCCTGGTTCCATAGGGAAGAAAAAACATTCAAACTTCAAAAATGATGACTTATCTCCCCTAACACCCTCCAAGAAAACAACAAAGGTCATTGGCAATGCAAACTGGTTCTGAGGGAGGAAGAGGACAGAAGAAGATAGCCATTCCTATTCAGACCAGTGGGAAACTGTTTTCCCATAAAGTCAGTTAGGGGTCACATCTGATGGTGGCAGAACCAGATCTGATGATAGGTTTAGACAGAGCCCAAAGTGGACAAAGTTTGCAGCTTTCCCTCTCTTGCCACCCCTTTCCTCCCTCCCACTCACCCACCCACCCACAAACTCACATACTTTATCTCTCATGCTCAGTCTGTAGTACCCCATCTCTCCATCTGTTTCACCTTTCTCCCCTCCTTAAGTGATCACTTGCAGAGGGTTGCATGTGGTCCCAGAGCTGCAGGTTCTTCTCCCAACATTTATTTGTTTATGTATTTGTTTTACTACAGATTGTCTGGGAAATGTGTACAGAGGCCCTTGAAGTGGACACAGCTGGGATTGGAGGAAGAGAAACCACAGAGCCTGTGGGGACCAGGAGGTGGGAGAAGGAGGTATTTGTCCAAACAGCAATTATGACAATCTCTGTCAAAGCCATAATACTTCTGATGGAAATAACCATTGCACTCAATTGAAACTAAAACAGAAGTTTTTGGCAATGGAAACCAATTAGTTTTCCTACATTGAAAAATGACCAGGGCACAGGTTCACAGAAGTGAAATTTTGAAGTGGCCTCTTTACAGCAGTTCAGGGAGCAAACATAACCTCATTAGTCTTTAAACGGTGCTCAATATTTGAGCGGTTTATTGTGTGATTAATTTTAATCTGGGTTGGAGTTTTATTTTTAAGGAATAATATATAAAGGGCAGGAAGCAGTTTTTCACTAACACTTTGATGCTGTTTTCATACGATTAAGGCATCAGAGACAGTTATATAGCTACAGGTATTGGACAAATATCTCATGCGAAAACTGAAGATGTGGGTGGCACAGTTCACTTGCAGTTCCTTAGTAAATGTTCCTTTCCCTTCAGGCACCATGGAGATGAATGAAATGTCAAACAACAGCCCCTGTAGCTTTCTGATTGTGACACTCTATAATTTGTATGATTTTACACTGTGTGGTTTTTTTTAAATGATGCTGGCTAATGTGATATAATTCTTTGGCTGTGAAGGGTCTGACTTTGAAAGATCTTGCTACATAATTTTAAAGTGTCCTTGAATCCTGTGAGGACACCCACAGCAGAGATCCCAAAGTGCTCACGGTTCAGTTCTACTTCACACTGGAAGCAGGTGTCTTTTCCCACAGATAGAATAACAACAAGTCCACTGGTAAACTCCACTGTCCATGTCAATCCCAAGCAATATGAGCCAGTAGGTGACCGTTGTGGCTGGAATTACTCAGTCAACATGGAATGTCCCTCAACCAGCAAGAGTGACGATCCAGTCAGCATGCCCTCACACCAACTCTAGGCTCATTTAAATTCTTCTCAGATCAGAAAAGTGTCCCTACTTTGGTACAACCCAAAGGAAGCGTTGTCATGCACACCCACACAAATACATGTTTTTCTCTTTAAAAAATAACACAAACACCAAAAGTTTTGAACCACTTTAAATCTTATTACTATCCATTGTTTATTAAATATGAGGTTGCCATACCTGCAGTGTGCAGGTTTGAAGTTTGTTTCACTTGTCTCAAAATCTGGTATTATTACATAACTAAAGGTAAAGGTAAAGGTAAAGGACTCCTGGACAGTCGAGTCCAGTCAGAGGTGAATATGGGGTTGCGGCACTCATCTTGTTTTCAGGTCGAGGGAGTCTATGTTTGTCCACAGACAGCTTTCTGGGTCATGTGGCCAGCATGACTAAACCGCTTCTGGTGGGACTTCCGGGGTGGCGCCATCGGCAATGGCGGACTCCCTCTGAACTGGAGGGACCAGCTCCGCGCGAAACGGGTCGTTTCCGCTACGGCGAAGCGGGGACCCTTTAAAAAATCACAGGCGGATGAAGCCTGTGACCATGGGACTTGGCGGGCACCTTTAGCGCCCCCCAACCCGCAAAGGAACCCATTAACGGGCTCCGAAGCGAAGAGGGGGAAGTGGCGCGGTGCTGTGAGTCTACTGCTTTTTCCGTGGAGCAAAGCCGCATAGCCATTGCTGGAGAGCGCTGCCTTTTCCTGGGACAATTTGGCATTTAAAGAATCACCCGTAAGTACTTAAAACTTGAACAATTGGACTTTAAATAAGGACTGGCCAGTAGAGAGGAATTGGACTTAAAATTTACTTCAATTTGGTACTGAAACGGGAAGGTCTAAACAGGAAGTCAGCCTTCCGTTTCTTTGTAGTCAGAATAAAGCAAAGACAACGTAAACTAGAGCTTAGAAAATTACTTTTAAAGGATTGGCTTTCATCATTTAAAACCGTGGAACCCCCCTTTGGTAGCAGGAGAAGAAGGGGGATCTCTTTTTGGACTGTTTAAACCTGCAGAAGTGAGTTTAAAGTAAAGTAACTTTCCACCGTCCTGATCCTGGAGCGGAGTGTCAGGACTGACGTTTGAAGCTCATTGACCAGAGACAAATGTTTTTGACAGACAGCTAAAAGAAAAGTAACATAGTGACTCCATTGTTTCCTTTCGCATTTCAAAGGAACAAATATTGACTGAATATCTTAAAAAAGAAACTTTGTTGCTATTGTTCTTAAAAGAAAGAATAAACAGAAGTTTTCCCCCTAGAGGGAGACAGTGAAATTGTAACCAACTTCAGGAGCTTGCAGCTGTTACTGATTACAATCGTGGGAAAGGACTTGTGACCTTGTAGGACAATGTTTTCAGAAGCTCAGTTGGGTGCTTTCTGTAAAATAAATGCCCTATTGGATCAGTTAAGCCAGAAGACGGATTTGATGACTAATGCGGCCAGAAATTTTGAACAGGCAGTAGGAAACTACATGGAGCCTACCCAGGAACTAAAACAGGAGTGTTCTATGACAGCACAGATGAGAGAAGAGGATACTGCTGAATCCTGGGTGCCAGAAATGGAGGGGTTTGGAGCTGTGGGGGCTCTTAATTTTGGAGGGAATCTGAAACAGGTGTTTAAATATCACATGGAGTTTAGTCTGGACTATGGAAATGGGGCTGATCTGTTGAAAAGGGTCAAAAACATTACTAAGCTGGAGTTCCCACGAGTGAAAGGAAAATATGAAGAAGAGTCGCGGAAGGGACATGGAAGAGACTTGAGGGCCTCAGATATAAGGATACCAGGTTAATGCGCTAGATTAATGGGACAAAAAGGACTGACAAAATCCGGGACCAGGAGGAAGGGACGCTGGATGAAGATTGGATTGTTTTACTTTTTTTTCTTTTATCATTAGGACTGTTTTAAAATAATTGATGAATGCTAGAAAAATGTTGAAATGGAACTACTTGGTTCTAGTAAAAATGTTTAAAGAATTAGGTTAATGATATGGTTATGAGAAGTCGGTAAAAATAAGATTTAAGTTTTAAGTTTTAAGGTTTGCTATAAGACAAGATGAAAATAGATTAAGATAATGTAAGGACAAAATATTATGAACTATGGAAAGGATTTGCTGTGATAATTATTAACCAGGATACAAGAAAGGGGAGGAGGTGGAGGTCAAAGAAAGAAGGTAATGAAAGTTAAAAATTTGAGAATGATGGATGTATTGTTTCTTTCTATTTTTCTGTTTTGTCTTTTTTCTGTTTTTTCTTTTTTATAATTTTTTTTAAAAATCTTTAATAAATATTATTTAAAAAATAAAAAATAAACCGCTTCTGGTGCAACGGAACACCATGACGGAAACCAGAGCACACAGAAATGTCGTTTATATAACTATGAACTACACACATAGGCCCCAACAGCTCTGTATCACAGTACCATACCACTTTAAGCAGTCATGGCTTCCCACAAAGAATCCTAGAACTTTGGTTTGTTAAGAGTACTGAGAGTTGTTGTGAAACTGGTTTGCCTCGCAGAGCTACATTTCTCAGAGTGGTTTAACAGGAACTCTGGGAAATGTAGCTCTGTGAGGGAAATAGGGGTCTCTTAATAGCTCTCAGCACTCTTAACAAACAACAGTTCCCAGGATTCTTTGGAGTAAGCAGTGAATATTTAAAGTGGTGAAATACTGCTTTAAGTGGAGATACATGCATAGATTCGGAGAGACGTGAAAGAGAATTGGGGTTTCTGGGGGCTGCCGAACAGGCAAACTCAGAGAAATTGGAGCAATTGTAGTTGTTCTCATGGATTGTGGCTCTCTTACGTAGGTAACCTGTGATTTTATAAGGTTTGATCCCAATGGTATAATAAATCTGTCTAGTTATTGCTGCCTGAAAGGTTCTCTCATTTCCAGAATGCACCTGATGTGCAGTCATGTTTTAACTAAACAACTGCTCTTTCAGCAGTTCCATAGCTCCTCAACCATTATAGTGTCATTATTATTGCAGAGTGAAGTATTCCTCCCTCTGAGTTGGCGATGCGTTTTTCAGCTCTGTGAGTTTCCCCATGGAAACGGGGCACACAGTTCCATACTTCATTATTGGAGCCCGTTCTAACATGTGTAACTGGGTCATTAAATCACATTAAAAATTAGATAGTCTCTGCATGCTGTAGTCAAGCATTAGCAGTAATATCAGGTAGCCTGCAAAACAGGTGAGATTTAATGCTTTCCGTCGAAAGAAGGAGGTGGCACTGGCAGGGTTTTAAAAACACAAACAGCAAGGTTTTCCTCAACACTAAAGACCCAAGTCTGTGGCTTGATCAACAGGGCTTCTGCTTCTGAACACCCTTGCTGTTTCTCTGGAAACAGTTGCTAGTCTGTAATGTCACACGAACAATGGACTAACATTTTTGCTAATGTTGTATCTGAAGGTCACAGGGTGAACTTCTATGGCTTCATTACTTAGACACGCTGGGAGTAATGAGCCCTGGAATCCCTCTAGACAGAGTATTTTGCATTTTTGAAAGTCACCAGCATAACCTGAAAATGTTGCCCCCTGATGATCTTTCTTTGTCCCAAAGGGCTAAAGATGAGAAAGAAGGAAAGAGACTGAGGAGAATTTTTGAGAGCAAAAACTTGGAAGGGGTAAGAGAGTGTGTGTGTGTGTGGAATTATACCAGATCTAAAAAAACAAGTCAAAGAGGAACTACTGTACAGTGGTACCTCAGGTTAAGAACTTAATTCATTCTGGAGGTCCTTTCTTAACCTGAAACTGTTCTTAACCTGAGATACCACTTTAGTGAATGGGGCCTCCTGCTGCTGCCACGCCACCGGAGCACAATTTCTGTTCTCGTCCTGAAGCAAAGTTCTTAAGCCGAGGTACTATTTCTGGGTTAGCGGAGTCTGTAACCTAAAGCGTATGTAACCTGAAGTGTCTGTAACCCGAGGTACCACTGTATCTGTATTGGGTTGGAATATATATATATATATATATATATATATATATATATATATATACTGTTTATCAGTTCACACAATTTTGAGGATGTGGAAGTTAGTGGGCTGGAGGCACTATACATTAAGTTTGAGTGATTAGCTTCCTCCTCTTTATATATATATAGTTTCCTTGGTGGGCCACTAGTTCCTCCACAGAAGGGGCTAGTGGAGAAGAATAGGGTTACACTTGCTTTTGACCATCACAAATGTCATCAGATTCCAGATTTCACTCCCATTGAGTCTTTTGGTTTTTTTAATGATACATTACAGCTCACGCCACCTTTACAGAGTTGTCTTTGAAAGACAGATGGAGAGTCTTCCATGTTTCATTCCACTTTCTTTTATCATCATCATATACTATGCTTTCATCCTGGTCATAAGAGCAAATGCAAAAGCATGCTGCATGATAAACCCGACACTCCCATTGGTCCAGTTGCCCTGTCCAACCTCATACTGCCCCAGCCTCAACCAGATAGGCATCAGTGATGCCAGTATCAGGGAGATGGCTCCATCCCACCATGGAGACTCCTGCTGATTTGTATTGAAAGTAAAATACAATAATTAAAAAGCAACTCTCACAATAGTCTTGGATGAAAACTTCATACTTATTTCAATTGGAACATGAAAGCTGGGGATAAGGCTGCATCGCATATGAGTAGGAATGGGTGAATCTGCATTTTTTCAGTTCTTTTCAGTTTTCCAGTCTTAAATTCTGTTCTGAATTTAAACATCAGTTTGTGTGTGATCATAAAAAAATCCACCAGCAGTTTAGTGTATTTCCCCCCGGATATAAACATTTTAAATGCAATTTTCCAACATATATATTTTGCAAGCAATCTTCTTAAATGTTATTTGCACTAATATGTGTATCTGAATGCCCACTTTCCCCTGAGAGGGACATTTTTGTACACATTGTTTAGTTGGAGGACTGCAACACAAAACTTGGAGAAGTGTGAATTCCCAAATATAGGTAATTGTCCTGTTCCAGGGAATGTGAATTAGGAAGTTTTGTATTAAAATGTAAAGCAAACTGAATTTGTCCCCCATCGCTACTGAGGAATGTTCCATTGAACTCAATGGGGCTTCCTTTGGCATAAACAGGTATAGGGTAGCACTGTAAAACCTTTAGGAATTGTTTTCTGACTTACACCAAATGCATATTGTCTAGCATCAACCCAGTAAGTTATTTCTGATGTCCTGCTTAGCCATTCCCCTCAGCTTGCTATGTTTCCTCATCTGTTGAGGTTTACTTAAATCCACAGGAACATATTTCATCTTTATCTATAATTCCCACATTGCTAGGCAGAAGAAATTCTACCAGCTACTATGCTACTTTTCTATTAGACAGGTATATTTCCAGATTTGTATCTACTTCTATTTCCCTTGCATTATATTCTGGTTCTCAGGAAGACACAATCCCTGATGTCTTCCTCCTTCCCTCCCTCCCCCCCCCCCAATAATTTCTACACAAGTTTAATCACATATTGGCTTCAAATACCATAAAGCATTAATGAAGAAACAGCAAGAAACTTTTTAGTCACTTAAATAATAGCTCACATCTTCGTTGTGTGGTTTTGGTCCCTGTGGATCTTTAAGTAATATGTTCATCAAAAACACACAATTGCAGTTTTCCTCTCTCAAATATTCTTCATATTATTTTTACAAATGGTCAGGAAGATTGGAGCAAACCGCTTCTTAAATTTCACATCTGAAAGTTGCAGATGCTTTCCCCTAGGAATCTCTTATAGTCCCTTTCTGCACAAATGTAAATGGATTCAGACAGCATCTTGATGATTAAAAAGTAAGCTTTAATTATTGCACTTTGTAGCTGCAAGTGGGCAAATGAAATGAGCCATTATTTTCAGTTTACATAATGGAATGTTTTGCCTACTGTTCTAAAAATTACTTGAGGCTCTAGGTTAGGAGAATGAATGTGACATTTAATTTTTTTAAAGACCTTTTTTTGCAGAACAATAACTAAAGCCATTATCAAAGGTGCATATTTCTGCTACATAAAATATTGAAATACACTCCAAAGCTGCCCAAATCTTTCTGAGTTGGTTTAGATGTTTGGTATCATTTGTTTTTTTCAAATATAGAATCAATAATGTGTGGGATCAGTTACAAATGTTATGACTTTTCTCTTCAAAGTAGTTCAAAGGCCATCTATGTAACAAACCATAATGTGGGTCTTTCAGAAACCTTGTAGGCATGAGAAAACGTGTAGTTTGTTACTTGTTACTTGGCTTAAGTTCTCTCATACATCTTCTCAAAATCTCCCCTTTTACCTTATCTTTTCTAAAAGACTTGAATATACTTCTCTTTATTTCCATTTTAAATTACCTTGGCTTCTCCTCCCATTTTCCTGCTGCACAGACTGATTTCAATCTGAAGTTCTCTGGTGTCAGCTTGGACAATGAAGTTGTATCAGACATAGTAAGATTATATTGCTTTCCTGAAAGCCCCACTTGGGCTTGTTGATAAGTAACAATTTAGCTTCTTATGAGCAGAGCCATACTAGAACTTTAAAATGTTACTACAAATTTCTCTCAGAGTATGATACACTAGATTCACAGGACTGCTCTCTCTTTTATGCTGACATGAATAAAATTAAACTGAAAGTGACCTGCCCTTAAAAAAGTAAATCTGGGCCTCTAACTTTCCTCCCTTCCCCTCACCTAATCACATTATACTTCCCTAATTCCCTCTCCTTCACATTCATCCACTCCCAACAGTTTGATTGTAGTGGTTAATCTTGCATTGCTGTTCCCCACAGCAGTTCCTTAGTGGTTTCTTCAGGACGTGTTCACATGTACTTCATCTTCTGAGTCATCAAATAATGTGTCCTGCACAGATGTGGAACTGTAAGGATTCCAAATAGTTTGCAAACAAGCGTAGCCTGCAAAACAATGCTCACTAGCACACACACACAGAGAGAGAGAGAGAGAGAGAGAGAGAGAATATCCATCCTTCATAGACAATTTCCTTTCTTGCTACCACAGACATTAGTAAACACAAGGTACTGTGTTCTTCTGCCACCCAGTGGGTAGAAAATCACTCTCTGATTCAACTATCTCCATACCATAAACCGGTCATGAAGAAATGTCAACACAATGTGTCATTATTCAGGATTCACTCTACTAAGAAGGAGCTTGAGGCCACTCAAGCAATATAGTTGGCAAAGGTGTTAGATGTTGACCTGTATTAAAATCCTACTCAGTTTGGAACTCACTGCAACGCCATTGGCACACCTGTGACCTCCATTTGCCCCATTGGTAGAATAAGGATAACCATACTCCACAGAGCTGCGACTGTATAGTGAGGATTGATAAGGATTGCAAAGATCCCTGCAGGAGAAAAGCACTACAACGATGTTGAATTGTATATCTGTAATTTAAAATAAATGCCCCGAAGACACATCAGTCAGCTACCTTGCTGAAGCTAAGCAGCCCAGAGTTTCTCAGAGTTCTCTGTGAAGAGGGATTGGCTATTAAACCATTCTGGGAATTGTAGCTCTGTGAGGGGAATAGGGGCCTCCTAACAATTCGCAGAACCCTTAACCAACTACAGTTCCCAAAAATTATTTGGGGGAAGACATGAGTGTTTAAAGTGGAATCATAGAATCTCAGTGCTGGGAGGGACCCCAAGGGGCCATCGTCCCACTCCCTGCAGTACAGAAAGAACCCTTTAAATGTATGGCGTGGTTGTGACTTCAATGATCCCCCACTCCCGAAACTCCATTCCTGCCCACTTACACTACTAGCCAAGGATAGGTATCAGACATGCTGAACCAATGTCACAATTCACAGATGAACAATATGTTTCGCTTTGCTATTTCCCCATTGCCTGTGACATTTTCTTCTTTGCCTTTACAAACAGCAGCTGTGTTTTTTTCTGTTCAGCAAGGGTAATTGACATAGCCTTTGCTTCTTTCTTTCTCCTTCTTTCTTGCTTTCTTTCTTGGCTTTTCTTGCTTTCTTTTTCTATTTTGTTCTTTCTTTCTTTTAAAAAAAATCCTCTCTCTAAAGAGTGTTACCCATTGTGTACATAGATTCCTCTGGCCAGGCTGTGGAATCCATATTAGGTTTCAGATATGCTGAGTTGGAATTAATACCACTGACAATTATAGCGTGAAATTGCAGCGTTGTGGATAATTAGCCATTCTTCCTATCCTGTATTTACTTAGCCAAAACCTGTTCTATAGTATTAATAGCTGAAGGCTACACATGTAAAAAGATTTTCAGTAATTAAACCTAGTTCAGGGAAAAGGGAAAAGGTTGGCTGACTTTAATTTAAGATAGTTCTCTGAAGAAGAAGAAAACAGTGCAGAGTTCTCATACAGCTTGTAGACATTCACTTCCTTCTTCGGTGTGGTAAAAGGAAATGAACAGGTTTTCACCTGGGGTGGTTAAATATGCTCACATCTGGTGTTGTAAAGCTGTTCCATACAGACAGTGCTTTTTTCTGGGGGTACTCAAAAGTATGCAGCACTGGCACCCTTTTCTCCCAAATGTTAAAAGTCTAGCATTTACTGTAACAACTCTATGGTGAATACCAACACCATATATATATGGAGTTAATTGTTTTGTGCATAATTAGTTCTTCATATATATAGATTTGGAAGGCATATAGGAGTTCAAAGAAGTTTATAATCAATAGAAATCACATATTTGTCTTCTCAGGATATTACAACTATATACCAAATGCTAAGGGATGAGGGTGGCACTGTGGTCTAAACCACTGAGCCTCTTGAGCTTACCAATCAGAAGGTTGGCGGTTCGAATCCACACAATGGGGTGAGTGCCTGTTGCTCTGTCCCAGCTCCTGCCTACCTAGAAGTTCGAAAGCACGCCAGTGCAAGTAGATAAATAGATACCACTGTGGTGGGAAGGCAAATGGCGTTTCTGTGCGCTCTGGTTTCCATCACCATGTTCCGTTGCACCAGAAGCGGTTTAGTCATGCTGGCCACATGACCCGGAAAGCTGTCTGTGGACAAACACCGGCTCCCTCAGCCTGAAAGCGAGATGAGCACCACAGCCCCATAGTCGTCTTTGACTGGACTTAACTGTCCAGGGGTCCTTTACCTTTACCTTTTTATACCAAATGCTAAGAAGCATAGATTGTCTGCAGTCATCTTACACCACGTGCTGTAGGCCATTTTACATCCCTCCACTCAGTTGTGTTTTGGTTTTATGCAGTGTCTCATCACTTGGGTCATTTAATGCATGACAGCAAGACTTCAATATTTCAAAGGTGGAATTTGGGAGGAAGATGTGTTGTATACTATGGCACTGGAGGAAGAGATGGGATGAAGTTCTTTTGCAGGTATGAATCTGGGAGTGTTGAAGACCCCTAACCTTTAACCTTTTTGCCTCTTCCTGCTTTGGTTTTGCTGCCTCAAAGGAATGCTTTAAAAAGCAAACAAACACCAAGACCACAACATGGGGGAAAGGTTTATACTGCCCCTCTGTGCCTGCTGTGATTGTGATTAATGTTAGCCTTCCAAACCCCAGAGGCCACTAATTTTATTTTGCAAAAGTGCTAATTGAATGTAAAGATGCATTTAATGTCACATTGGAAGGATCCCTGACACACCATGACAGAAGAAAAAGAGTACAATGGGAAATGCAGGGAAATGGGAGAGACTTATCAGCGGCACTAAAGGTGCAGGGGGAGTGTTGAGTTTCCAAGTGTGTGTGTGTGTGTGTGTGTGTGTGTGTTGAGTTTCCAAGTGTGTGTGTTGAGTGTGTGTGTGTGTGTGTGTGTGTTGAGTTTCCAAGTGTGTGTGTTGAGTGTGTGTGTGTGTGTGTGTGTGTGTGTGTGTGTGTATACAGTTCCCATGATTCTTTGAGGGGGGGAAATGTGCTTTAAAAGTATGGTGTGTACACAGCCCGAGTTTGTAAGCTGATAAAGAAATATTTGGCAAGAAGCAATCTGTGGAGTAATATATATTTTTCTGCGGCATTTTTTATGTCTTTTGAAAATTGAAGAGTTGGTTCTAGGATATAAAAAGGAAATTAAATATGGGAATGATGAAATGTTAGATGAAAGGAAAGCAGCTTGAGGTTTTCAAATTACAAGAAGGTTGAATTACAGCAGGTATAATTTGTGCATTTCCCTTTTTTAATCTAAAAACACATGGAAATTCTAGGATTAAAAAACAAACAAACCCTTCAACAAAGGAACCTTATAAATTCATTTATGTGCCAAAGGCAGAAAAAAGGTAAGATACAACTATTGCCTTCATTTGTGTACCATGCAAGCTGCCTTCAACCCAGTTCCACAATATATATTCTCACAGCAATTTCATCCCTGATACCAATACATATTTCTGCCCACCATTCTCCATTCTCCAATATCATTCAATGTGGGAAATGAACTATTTTAGTTGAATAAAGTTCACTGAACGTGTTCACAAGCCTCTGAACTACATCTGAAAGTGTTCCCATAACTGCTCGGCAAACTAAATGTGAATTAAGTGATTAAATTCATTTTGGGGAAGACCTTCTAACAATTTCTAGGCCATCTTCATGTTCATTCCTTCCTCTCCCCAGCAGGAGAGCTGGACTCATAGGTTTCTTTTTAAAAAAGCAAGTTAACAAGCAAAATGCAAAGGCAATATTGTAATACAAAACTACTGCTGTTGCTGAAGCCACTTAGGACTCAGCTATACAGTTGCAAATATAACATTTTAAGTGTGTTTTAAGTGCATTACACAAATGTGACAAAATATGGCACTGGTGAGCTAATGGCAAATTTCATATATATTTTAGAACGTTTTTTAAAAAAGCATTTTCACAGGGGTTTTTTAAATATGTGTGTAGATTAAGCCTTAGTCACTTAATCACTGTTGCTTAAGCAATCAGAAGGAAGGAATGTGAGGCATACCTTATTGATTCCTACCTGCTGAAAGAATCACTCTGTTTCAACAGGATCAGTTTGCAGCAAGAAGTAAAGGTACAAGATAAAGCAAATGATGACTTCTGCCTTTAACTGTTGTGTAATTGGCACAAATTAAACAGGGTAAGCCTTTTCTAGTATGGAAATACACTTCTGGGGAAAACCTCACCTGTCGACCTTCTGTATGTCATATTACTTGTGTGCAATCCCCAATTTACTTTATGACCCTATACTTCAGCAGTTTATGTGCCTCTGCCTAAATGAACCCAGGTGTACTCAACATCTAGGAAATGGAGGAAGGCAGGGGCTGGTGGGGGGGAACATCTTCAATGTGGTTGTGGCCTGCTGGACTCTTATTACAGGCTGTATCCTGGCAGGAAGAAAGTGGTGTGTGTGTGTGTGTGTGTGTGTGTGTGTGTGTACAGAAATGGGAAATGCTTAATTTGCATACTGATTCAAAATAACCATCAGAATATTTGGCTGCCAGGCTCTTTACATGTTTACAAAATGTTGTCTAAGTAACATTACACACACACACACACACACACACACATATACTTGAAGAGCAATAATCATGCAGTATTCTTTGAATAAGAAAGGAAGATTAAAACCTGCATGAGTCCCACACTACACAGAATTACTGAAAGAATTTTGTGACACAAAGAAAATGCAAGGAGCCCATACTCCACATCGAGGAATTGCCTACTGTGTCACAGCAAGAGATGAGCTCAGACTACATGACTAAATGCTTGCTCTGTATATACATAGCACTTTCAATGGCTTCCAAATTAGGTCCCTTTATACTCTACCAATGAAATGCTGTATGAGTGGGTAATTTTATGACACACCTAGGAGTGACTATTTTAATCGTAAAGTGAAAAATAAAGTAAGAACTGGCACAAAAGGTTAAGATATTGTCAAGGCTGAGAATGAATGCACACACACACACCTCACAAGAGCTTATCTGGGCAAATCAGTAGCAATCAGCTAAAAGAAAGGAAAAAGCAGAGACTCCAATATCCCAAACTGTGAAGCCAACAGAAGGAACAAAACCAGAGAGAAACCATGCTGAGATATCAAATGGAGGCTGCCTGCGACCCACAGAGAATATTTGTTACAGCTAAAGTGGGAACCTAGGAAATTGTCAGTTCTGGAGACCAAGGGAAAGACCAAAAAATAAAATAATGAGCAAGAACATAGAACAGGGCTGCACTGGCTTATTGTCAGAACTACATTTTCTACACATTGTCATGTTGCCTAATTAACTGCATCTTAGCTTCATAGTAAAAGTCAAGGTTGCTGTTTTGCTATTGCTGCATGCATCTTAAATAAGTTATGTTAAATTTCTCAAGCCAATTTAATTAAACAGGCCACTTATATGTGACCACAGAAATCAAGGGTTATATCACTTTACAGCAACACATTCAACGGCAGGTATGAATACAAAAGCATATTGCCATCGCATCGGAAAGAAGACTCGAGGCAAATGGCATTATGGGTAAACGTGTTATATTTATTAAAATATAATAAAACAGAGAATCTGGAAATGAACCAAATGGGGGAAATTAACCCAATCAAATATGTCTGTGCAGAGGATTTGTAATAAATGGGAGGACACAATCCCTCTTATTTCTTGAGCAAGCCTGCAGCTGCATGCTGTGGTCATACAGCAAGTTTTCTTAAGATTCCTCCCCGTTGCTGAGTGCACCCTGGGTGCATGAACCTGACATGTGCACCACTGCTCCACTGGCCAATGTTCACCCCAATGTGCCTGCCAGACCAAACCTCACAAACAGGCTGAGATATGAACACAAGCATTCCTTAAACCCTACCCGGATTAAATGCCAGTTAAACCAAATTCTAAAACACCATTCCAGCCATGCAGACAACACTCAACAGAGTGACATAGGCAAAAATGATGAGACCCAAGGACTGTTAGGAGCTCCTCCTAAAACTGATGCTCAGTACCTGACAAAAGACAACTAGCAGCGCCCACCCTGGTGGGAGGGTGGGTGTCAAAAGGGGGGAAAGTGGGGGGCGGAGTCGGCATAAATAGTCTGGTCTCCACCTCTTCCTTATTGGGCAAAGTGCCCCACATGCCAAACTACATCTCTTCCCCTGGAGGAAACCAATTATCCTCTTCTTCCAGGGGACGAGGGCATTGTAAATATGCTCCCCTTGGAGATGGGGGTGGCATTCACATGCAAATAGATATTTATGTCTCAAATTGATTGCAACTTAGCAATTTCTTTCCCCCACCCTGAATGAATACCATGAAGAACATTTGTGAGCATGGAGGAAGGAACATTTATGTACAGAAAATATATGTACGCTTTAAATGTATGGCGTACACAGCCTTGATTTTGTGGGATGTAATCTATTGGTACAGTCAAATGCAACATTCCTTATTTCACTGGAGTGGGTACAGGCAGGGGGAAATCCAGTCAGTGTAACTTTCTATTCCACTGGCCTGGAGACCCTCCCCCTGCATGTGATCTGGGAGATGGACTTAATAACTATTATTCATCGCACCTTGCCCTGCATCCTGCAACTTCTCTTTTTCATCACCTCATCTCCCAATCTCACCTCATCCCACTAATAAATGATAAAGAAATTAGTGGTGCCTGAAGTGGAGCAAGACTCAGGAAGCTAGAAAATATATGCATTTTAAGGGAGGGAGGGAGGGAGGGAAGGAGGAAGTGAGGGGACCATAATATTTTAGTTGTTGAGCCAGAAGTGTGTGGAAAATTGGAAGGCAGAACTATAGCATTTGTTTTAAAATAAAGGGCATTTTTACTTTCCTGTGGTGTACAATAAACATACGCTTGACTGATCAATTGTAGTGTTCCAGCAGAGGATGTTGGATCAGCAGACAGAATTTATACTAATGCTAACTTCCATCACCATCAAATCAGTTGTGTTGGTAACCACATTTGATCTAAATTAACAGGTGTAAATGATTAAGAACGCTTCTCCATTATCAGCATGGTGCAGTGGGGGCGGGGGAGAGAGTCGGTACTGATCTTTGGAAATGTTTTAACAGTCGCTCTGAAACAAGGAAGTTTGTTTCCTCTATGATGCCAGGGTAGGAGAAATGGAATCTGTCAGTCATTAAAATGGAAGGCATATAGCACTGGGGCTGTCTGCAGAAGAAATTGGATTTCTGTGTCTGGGTCGTCCTGATTCCTTTTTATTCCACAAAGCAAATTGCTTTGCCTACCTTCAGAATAAAACAGGAAAGGCTTCAGCTGACAGAGATAACATTAAAAGCTCATTAGGAGCCATGCATTGTAGTCTCTGCTGAACAATGTGTATTAGGAAACCAGCTCTTGTAAAAGGCAAAACTCATTTTCAAAGTGTTATGCAATGCTAGGTGAATGCCCGTTTGCCACTAACCTTTTTTTTAGCCCCCAGTGTATTCTCCTACCCCATTTTCATTTTCTTTCTGTCCAAGACATCACATTTTAACATTTTATTGACAGTTATTTTCTTTCAGAAAAAGAAGAAGTTAGGCTACAGGAATCCATTCATGACCAAACAAGTATTTAAATGATTTCAATAAATTTCTCTCTGCACCCACACAAAACTTGATGCTGTTGCATATTTGTTTATACCTGTGTGCATGTATAATTTTTATGACCTGTATCAGCCAACTTCATGCATTATTTCTGCCCCTGATACATCTGCACAGAAGGCGCAAAGAACATAGGAAGGGGACTCAGGTGTCTGAGCTTCCATGGAAAGATAGAATGTAAATGTATAAATCAATCAATCCTGAACAATGATGAATGAGCTAGCTAGTCTACCAAATGGATGGTTTGCCTGCATGAAAACATAGAGATATATTAGATGAACCTCTTAGGAGCATTTAAAATCAGAGTGGTCCAACTTTTCATACCAAGAGGACTGCAAGAGTGCAAAACACCCCATGCTGCTCCCAGCCCCTGCCCCGTTCCACCCCCTTTTGTGACATCTTTGTGATGTTTTCAGCGTGATGCGCATGTGCATAAATGTGTGGTTGCCTGCTCAAAACAGTGAAAACATTAAGGACACCTCCAGACTGTTAGGATTTGTGGGGAGGGATTCAAGTGCATTCTAGAACTTTAGGTTTGCACAGCCATTACTCGTCCAGTCATGTTTTCCCTGTGAATCAGGGTTTTTCAATGGCACCTGAAGGATCTTCTAAAATAGATTGATAAATGACTAAATAAATAAATACCCATGTCAGGCAAACTTGCCCACCATAAACCAGGTGACGGTCGCAATCCTCTACACACATACCTATGAGTAATATTCACAGAAAATAATGGAACCTACTTCTGATTAGACATGTGTAGGATTGCCATGTAGGGGAGATCTTTAAGCAGAACCTTGTTTCTCTGGGAATTTGGCTATTACTGGATCCATACCCTTGTATTAAAAGAAATAAAATCACACAAAAAGGTCATCGGCCACAAGGGGCTGAATAAATTATTTAGCTTAGGTGTGAGTATATATTAAGTTGCCATGTTTATTAGGAATAAATATATACATATATCATATCAAGCAGCCGTATGGTAGCTCATTTCAAACTTTTGATAGCATGAAGTCATCTTTTTGGGCTAATTTCTGTCTTTTTTTTTTACTTCTACTATTTATCTTTCCAACAAAGTTTAATAAAATTTGGGAATTTGATTCATTGAATGGTAGGCGATAAAAGAAGTGTTGGAGCCAAACCTCTTGGCTTTTTCTTTAAAATATTTAACTTCAGTGCAGATGTTTCAGCAGATAGAGGGCTTGGCTTTACCTGAAACACATGGATTCAAATCAGAGCACAGACATGGATTCCCTCATTGGGTGGTCTTACTTAACATGGTCTTTGACCCTCAATTTAACACCTTGAAATGGAACAGTAATTAGCTGTAGTGCTATAACTGGATTTCTCCCCTGAAGATTGTCAAATTTATAATTGTGCCTGACTGCAACACACCTGATTTTCACTCTGTTGCTGGGGTGCCCAACAGGAACTTAAAGGAAGACTTAGATCAGGGAGATCAACGGTGTCAGAAAGGGGGTTAAACACTTCTCTTCAGAGTGCCATCATGGGTCAGATTGAAATTGGATCCTCTATGAGCCGTTTAGAGTAATAATAAAAAGGGGGGAAAGGTGATGGTGAAAAGCCAGGAAATTATCATTGATCTCCTGGAGATTGCATCATGTGTGGTTTGGCCCTGAACCTTGGCAGTAGCAGTAATGTATTGCTAATACTAAGTCTGGAATCCTGTGGAAGAGAAGGGAATCCAGCATATTTATGTAACCTTGGACTCAGTAACAAGGGTTCCAGGACATCCTTTGCTTCTTTCACCCATTTCCTAAGTCCAACCCAAATGGCAATACCTGTGTTCAAGTGGGGAGGGGGGTATCAGCAGGGGGAGCTAATATGGTGCCCATCAGAAGTTGCTAAATGCCAGCTCCCATCAATCCCAGTCAGCATAGCCAGTAGTCGGGGATATTCAGAAATATAGTCTAATAGCATCTGGAGGACACCCTCGGATACCTCTGTTTTGCTCTATTCTGGCTCAATCCAGTGCCGCCTGCCGCCTAAAAACCTGAGACCACAATTGGGATATCACACACACAATGTGATCCAACAGCAGTAATAGTTCAAATTAATTAAAAAATAAAAATGTGGGGTTAAAGGGGGTGGCAGAAAATGCAGGGAGATGGCAGAAAGAGGGGTATGTGAAAGAGAGAAGTTGGGACCTGGGTGCTTTTTTTGCTTGGGCCCAACCTGACCGCACTGTGGCATGCCACTCCTGGCAAACTGCCTGCAAGAGAACACAACCATCAATAGGGAAAGGGTTTTCCTGCTGCTAGATATCCCAAAAGAGCAAAACTCTGGGGGTGCAGTTTGTTGGTCAGTGTTAGAACACAAGGCCAATGGCATCTCAAGCCCACTATCCAGTTCTCACAGTGGCCAACCAGATGCCTGTGGGAAACCAGCAAGCAAGCAAGACTTCTGAACACAAGAGCACTCTCGCCTCCTGTGGCTTCCAGCAACTGGTATTGAGAAACATTGCTGCTTCTGACCATGGAGACAGTGTACTGGGATTGTTCCGCCATGAAGAAGAAAATACAAATGACAGGTCTTGGAAAAAGAGAGAGGGGGAATGTTCTTTACTGCAGAGTTTTGCACAGTTATCCTTTCATTGTGCCTATTTAAGCCAATTCCCAGACAACACTGATGCCTTAATACAAGAAGGGATGGAAGGAGAAAAGAATGGTGCTACTTGTGTTGTTAGCTCCCTTTCTCCAGTCTCTTGGCTTTCCTGCTAGCACCATCAAACAATTTAGTGCTAGGGGAACCAAAAAAGCTTTTCCAAAACCACCATTCCCTCCTTTGGGGCAGATTTCTCTCTTACCGTGGCCACTAGCGTCAACTCATGCACTATTCCTCCATGCAAAGAACTGAACAGTAGTTAGCAGATCTTTAAGCCCGCCTGAAGGGCGTCTTTGTCATTGTCACTTCACCACTCCCTGCCTTACAGCTCCAATCAGACAATCTGACAAGTCCAAGGAGCTTCTCTTTCTCCACTGTCCGAACTACCAGAGTGTTGAGATCAAAATGAGAGCTTCAGCTCAGAGAGAACAGCTCCGGCTGGTTATCAGGCCAGATTCAGAAAAGCCCTCAGGGGAAGGACAAAATTGTCTTGTGGAAAGAAATTTTCTTCTCCCAACTGCTCTACACTGGCTCAACTTTCCCTGCGTGCTCACTTATAAAATAACAGGAGACTGCCTCTGAGGAGGAAGGTGAAGCAAAGACTCACAACTGTCAGTTAACGGTCACTTGCAATGACCTTAGTGCTTGTATCTGTAGGTTCATCATCAAAGGAGACAACTTCCCCAAAGTGTCTTACAGTTCATAAATATGGTGGTTGCCATATCCCTCACAGACATATGAGCAAAGGAATATCATCAAGACCAGTCATTCCCAGGAGATATTGCTGTGACTACGTTGTTTTCAATGCATAGCAGAAGACCCATGTGCTAACTGGCCGCTCATGAGGGACTGAAATTGCTTTCTGAAAAGCACTAAGTGAAGATAGAGAGACAACCCTCAGGTCAATTTCTAAGCATTCAGACCATGGGCCACCTCATGCATTGTATTTTTTAAAAGCTTAAAAAGATGTGCAGATTTTTATTTGTTTATTAATTTTCCAATTTACACATTACATCTATACAACTCTTACCTGAATCTTACATAGACTTCCCGACTTATTTTCCGTTGACATCCTACTTCAAATCCTTGGTTTGCTACAACTTCTTATATTATCTCTTTTCTCCCTTTATTTTCTCCCTTTTCTTTTCCTTTGTCTTGTCTACTATTGCTCATAAGCTTATCCTACCATGATGCCACTCTTTTTACAGCATTCTTCAAAAGTTCCCACAAGCCTCTTGTTTTCTTTTCCTCGTAATTTCTTATTTTGGCCATCAAGTTCACTAATTCAACAAACTCTATTAACTTCTGCAACCAATGTTCCTTTGTCAGAACAATCCTTTCTTTCCAATTTTTTGCATAAGTTATCCTTGTGTAGATTTTGTAGGGTGTATGTGTGTTGTTTTGTTTTGTTTTTACTCTAAACAAAAGGAATAGGATGGCCAAAAGGCATGTCGATGTCGTTGCTAGTGCTTAGAAAAGATTAGGGATTTTAAATCTGCTCAATCTACAAAATGCAGGAATTGTCATGTGCAGGACTATGCGTATGCTGCTGTTCCGTTGAATGTACTGCATACAACTGTGGGTTGTACTGGACAATATGCACCCCTTCCCATTATTACTGTTATAAATGCCTGCCATTTCTCTCCTCTCAGCACACTGCCCTACCTCCACAATTCCCCACACATCCAGAAAGATGTATTTTACACCCTAAGTCACATGTGACATGCAGGGACTATGGAGCTGGGTCTAATGCACTGGGTGGACAGTTTAATTTTTTTAAAAAAAAAAAATCCCATTATTTTGACAGGATATTCTTCAATCCTTTGCACTCTTACTCGGTGCTAATCATCACTGAATCATTGAGAAATACTTTTGATTAAAGACCATGTTAGTAATGACTCATTTTCGATGGATTGAGCCCTTTTATCTTAATTGGTCATGTGATTATTTAATTGGGCCTTTTTGCCTTGTGCAGTGACTCACCCTTCCTTTGTATTTAATAGTGTTTGTATATGGGCAAGAACACTTGTGGATGAGACTCAAAATCCTGCTTGCAGCCTCTCTGTGTAAACTGAACATCCCACATCTCCTTTAATGGAAAGATGTTTTTAAAAAAGGCAAAGTGAGATTTGTGTCACTGTTTGATTTAACTGTGAAATATACCTAATCTTCAAGTGTATTACTTATGTGCTTTGCTTTGATAGATAAATGCTATTGCAGTTATTTATTCCACAAGATGTTTGGATTTTGTCAAACATGCATATACAAGCAAAATCTAAATATTAATGGAATGAAAATATTTAACAGAGTTTGACAGCTTGAGGAAGGTGGGGAGGAAGCAGATAGAAGGAGACAGACTGCGAAGACAGCTTAGGCACTTAGGAACTACATAAGGGCTCAGATAGAATCATAATATTATCGAGTTAGAAGGAATTCAGAGAGTCATCTAGCCCAACAACCTGCAATACCGAATCACAGCTTTAGTTGTACTTTGAAGATGGGGACATAGCCTCTCTATCTGGCTACAGAATCTATCTTAGCACAAGGGTTGTATTTCTTTTTGGGCAACCTCCCAGGAGAGACATTTCTACATTGGCATTAACAGCACAAAACCCAAACATGTGCTCCTATACAGCTATTATCCCACAGAGTACAGCAGAGCCTATTCTCAAGTAAATGTGTATAGCTTTGTACTCTAACAGTTCGATCCTGTGGCTGCTGGGAGGGTATCAGATTCAGAGGAGTGCCAAAGTGCCAAAGACTATTAAATAAAGCAATGGCTCTTTAAGATACTAGGTACCTTCCCATCAGGAAGTGAGGCCTACCAGGTTGGTCATGGAGTAGAACATGTTGAAGGACACAGATTCCACATCTCTGCTTTATAAGATACGAGGAAGTCTTTGCACCCCTCTGAAGCAACTCCCCATATTATAGATGAGTGCTCTGTCCAAGGTTCTGATTGGCTGTTTTTAGTTTTAGCCTGATTCTACTCTATGAACCAAGTCTAGACCTGCTGACCAATAATTTACTTTGTTGAAACTTTCCTTTGCTTACCACAATCTACCTTTTATGGTCAAGACTCTACCATGTCTGAAGCTACACCACCCAGATATGAAATATCACAATCACAGCTCACTTTCCTGCTAGCTCCAAACCTAGAAGGGACAGAATAGTTGCAGACCTACATGGTTACTACCCTGTGCATACATGGCACTCCTGTATTCTCACATTCGCCTATGTACTTCACTGGAATCAGTAGAGATCCTTTTTTAATTTCAATATTTACAGAGAGAGGCTGTAGTACCCAGCCTCTTGGATAATGGTGTTGTCTCAAGTGAATCTCCACCCTCCCGTCTCTCCCACTTCCTCATTCATCACTTCTATGGGTGTTGCTACGTGCCCTCTGTCTTCGAGCTCTTTATTCTCCTACTTTCAAGGCTCGCTGGGTTCTGGGAGATGGAGGGTCTGGATTGCTTTCTAGTGACACTGTGTCTGTCAGCTGCTGTTCTGCTTCTGCCCCTCCTCCTCCTCTTCCATTATTTCCCAACTTTCCCCCTCATCTTCCTCTGAGCTGTGACCCCCCACAAACGACTGTTGTAAATCTATACTGTCTTCCTCTTCCTCCATGGGGAGGTGGTCTCCACCATTCCTCCTCTGCCCAGTTCCTAACACTGCCTCAAGGACTGATTCTCTCCATATGAACCCTACGTGGACCCTGAGATCATCCTCAGAAACCCTTCTTTGTGTGCCTCCTTCACAAGAGGTTCAGAGGATGGCAACATGAGAATGGGCCTTTTCTGCAGTGGTTCCCCATTTCTGGAATACTCTCTCCAGGCAGGTTCCACTATTGACTTCATTATACACCTTTAAGAGCCAGGCGAAAACGTTCCTCTTCAACCAGGCCTTTGGCTGATTGGTATCCAATGCCTTTTAAAATGTGTTGCGGAAGGGGGGGGGGTTATTGGTTTGTTTTTGTTCTTATTATGTATTTTTAATTAACAACAACAGCAACAAATTAAGATGCAAAAAAAGATATTTGTTAATTGACAATGGGAATCTTGAATCCTTGGAATGTTGAATACTGAGCTATTTTTTTCTGGGGAAAGCATTGTGTATCTTCGTTCACAAAGTGAGTAGAATGATGCAACAGTTAAAACTAGCAAAGAGATGAAGGTGTCAGCAAAGGCAAAGAAAAATTTAATCATTGTTACACACAATACAGTAAAAATTGACTTATAATTATTATCATCCAGGATTTGAACAGCAGATTTATTCCCAAAGAAAGTTGCAGCTTATAAAACACAAAATAGTTTGATTAAACCACAAAATGAGATCCAAGTATCAGATGCAATTATCAGAAAAATTGCATATTGTGCTCTATTTGTATAGGTAAACAGGGAATTATTATTTCTATAGATAAGGATAATATAATTGCTTATTTGGTAGGATGTGTTGTTTTTATTACAATGTTTAATACCACTTTCCTTGAGGCAAGTCTTAACAGTATTATTTCTGCTTCACTTGTAGACTGTAAACTATATTTAAAAGAATAGCTACACTTTGCTCTGTTTACCATTGTGGATTAATATATTTACTCAGCCACAAAATCCAAAAGACATGTTTAAGCTTCCTTAATTTAGTTCATGGAAATTTTTGGTCACAAAGCTTTGTGAAGGATACACTTTGACACAACATGAATCCCATTCAATCTTAGTTTTATTTACTGATTTAAGCAACTTGGGGAGAGGAGAGCTTTTTCTTCCAGTCAATTTCAAAAGCTTAGACTTGGCCCTAGCATATGCTCTGAAGACTTAAGCCAGTTGCAATCATCTGAATAGTTAAAAGTTAGCTGTAAGTTCTGTAGGAGACACGAACATGACACTTCGTGAACTGCCTTAGAATTAATCAGTTCATTGGTCTGTCTAGTATAGGCATAGACAAACTCCGGCCCTCCAGATGTTTGGGACTACAATTCCCATCATCCCTGACAACTGGTCCTGTTAGCTAGGGATGATGGGAATTGTAGTCCCAAACATCTGGAGGGCCGGAGTTTGCCTATGCTTGGTCTAGTACAGTATTGTCTACACAGAGTGGAAATGGTTTCCTTGAGTTTCAGACTGGGAATATTCCCATCTCAATCCAGAGATGCTGTGGAATGAACCTGGGACTCTCTACACAAGAAGCTGGTGCTCTATCATTAAACTACAGCCCTTCTCCATAACTTATAGTGAGGATAAAGGTAAAGGGACCCCTGACCATTAGGTCCAGTCGTGACCGACTCTGGGGTGGCGGTGCTCATCTCACTTTTTGGGCCGAGGGAGCCAGCGTACAGCTTCCGCATCATGTGGCCAGCATGACTAAGCCGCTTCTGGGGAACCTATTTATAGCGGTACCTATTTATCTACTTGCACTTTGACGTGCTTTCAAACTGCAAGGTTGGCAGGAGCAGAGACTGAGCAACGGGAGCTCACCCTGTCGCGGGGATTCGAACCACCAACCTTCTGATCCGCAAGTCCTAGGCTCTGTGGTTTAACTCACAGCGCCACCCGCATCCCATTATAGTAAGGATATTGTTTGTAAATACAAACATTAGAAAGCTATCTAGCATGAGTGCAAAATTATCAAGGAAGGGAATCTCTAGTTGTCAGCTTCTGAGTACAGTTATGTGCCTCAATTTCCTCATAGTTTTTCCCATCCATCTGAAAATTCAGCCTAGGGTAATAAACCATGGAAGAGGAGCTGTCTCAGGTAAAATGTGAAGCTGAAAGCGGAAGAGATTGATTGAAAGAGCCAGTTGCCTGAGGGACAAGAAAGAAAATAGGGAGGGAGAAAGTCTTTGTAGCATCTTTCTCTGAAAGAAAGTAAAGGGAGAAACAATGGTTGGCCCCTAAGTCTTGAATACATAAAAACCAGCAGTTGCCTGGATCTGCCCCCAGCCTTAAACAGAACAATATGACACTCTTGGAAACCTGCCTTCTAGCCACAGACATCAACAAAAGTACAATGCCAAAGGCTCCTGAGCCATCCCACCAATTTTGCAGTTCATGTGCAACTAATAAATTATATAATGAGTGAACAGCAATTAAATGATGCTATTATGATGTAAAGTAAGCTCACATTATAAATCTATACTAGATAGCAATTTAAATTGCAGGGCAAACTGGCAGTCATCTTTTTCTGCTTAGGGTCTAAGATAAGCAATAAAGTTCACGTTTATGCCCAGATCCATCCTCCACTAACTCAATCCTTTTTTCAGACAGCAAAAGAAGCAAGATAAGAATTCCTGGGTGATAAAGTGGTTTTAGCTAAGACTATTATCCCACTATCTGTAACTAAATTCTCCTGTAGGGAACAGCCATTGACTTTCCATGAATAGTGCCCTTTAACCAAGGACATTCAAGACTCATTTGTACAATAAGCCCTTTAAAATGGTTCACCTTCTGATGTAAAAAAATGGAGTATTATTTTTCTTCATGGAGGAGATGAGATAGTAAGACAAAGAAAGGCTAAGGGAGCTAAATGTGAAGCAATGCAGGAAGTCTGTGTGAATATTACAATAGTGTTGATTCTACTTGTTTTATTTGCATGATGAATAACACAAGCAGATCACTGCAGTCCTGTTCTCCTCTTACTGTGTGAATCTCTAATCTGGGTAGGGTTCTTTTTTAAGTATTTCACTCTTTTCTTGGAAAGTGTTACTTCAAAGACTGCATAAGTTTGGGATGTTGGTGGATGGTTAAGCAATAGACCTGCCATGCCATCCATGCTAATCCTGGTAATCAGGATGGACTATCATGGACATTCTGGACATGCTGATTCTAAATTTGCTCCAGCTGAAAGCATTCTTAGCAACTCCATGTTTAACGGACCACTGAGCCAGCATGGAGTCTTCCCTTCACTTGCAACTGAGAATCATCTGTGTCTCCAAGGAATAAACTGCAAGTTAACCAACAACTGTAGAAAATTTAGATTCCACTGGGGAACCAAGATGAATGTCTGTTACACTAGAAGGGGTAGGCTTTTGATTTAATTAGAAGGTAAATTAATGTACTCTGTAGTGGAAACTTGGCTGCAGCTGACACTACCTTGGCAACAAGTTTGCTCTCACAAATTGACTATGGATTTTCTTAGAAATTACTTCTTATTCTATTTATTTCAGATGGTTAACATATTTGTGTGTGATTGCTTGACATGAATTGTGCAGATGTTTCTCCAACCAGGATTGCAGGGGGGGGCAAACCACATGAGTCCCCCTTAGCCAGAAAGGTGTGAGGGGGGGGAAGTACCTAGTCTAACCAGATAGTTTACCTCACTGAGGGATATAGAAAACAGGTTCAAACGCCTTCACCCAACATATATCTCTGCTGAAAATAGAGGAAGTTGCTTAAAAAACGTTCAGAAACACTTGGTTACCATTTATTTTTATTTATTTTGTGTGCAGTTTCTGACACCCACTTTCCTACCTGGAGTTTTAATTGGACTCAGGTGGGATGATTCATCCTTGCCTTGCACCTTGCACAATCATTTCCAGGCATGTAAGCTGTGTGTTAACATTTCCATTCTGATGTGGTCAGATTTTTGATTTTTTTTAACACTCACTTCACTCCAGCTATACACTGAGCACGAAGGGTTGCAGAAATCCAAAAGCAGCAGCGAAATGCATCAATTGCCGAGGCAGATGGAATAGCTAAATGGTGCTAATGGCGTTCCCAAACTAGCCAGGAGAGCCGACTTGTTAGCAGGCATTGCAATACAAGCAGTTCTGGCAGGAACAGTTAATACACAACTCCTGCCAAGGACACAACAGCTGATTAGCTGCGAGGAGAACTTCCCAGGGCGGGGGCAGCCGTGGTCCTCTGAGCCCTGTAACAGGACTCTTGTAGATACATTTACCTTTGCATGGTGAGGCCTACTTCCTAACGCTGTTCAAAACAACTGCTTTTCATGAGCCACTGAACACACAGACTTGCTGCTTACTTTCCAGCCCCCAAAAGCCAAAGTACAAAATCAGCGCACAGATAATTTCTGATGCTTCTGTTATGGTTTATTCTCAGCCAAGAAAGCCTAACTAGTGCAAAATACTGGGCTCTTTATTGTGGTGTTTCCTTAGCACAAAAAGAGCTAATGTGGTGCACTCCAGCTGTTTTAGACTATAACTCCCATCAGCCCTGGTTATTGGCCATGCTGGCTGGGGCTGGCAGGATTGGCACTGCACAACATCTGGTGGGCACCAAATTGGTGACTACTGCCTTAGAAGCTGAATAATGACCAGTCTGAGATTTCTCCAGTGATGTTGTGCCATTCTATTCATACAGAAAACTTTGTGAACCCTGGCACAGAAGAAGAAAAAAGAGAAGGCATTTGGGGTTTGGCCACAGAAGGTTTATTGGGATCAGCAGTGATTGCAGGGGATAGCGAACATTGTGATGGGTGGAAGACACCACACAGCTGGATTTATCCAGAGTCCTCCTGCTGTTTGGGGCTGTTATCAGGGTTTTCCATGATTATTATTTTGTAATGCATTCATGGATAATTATGTGAGAATTTCAAAGGTGTTGTGAGAAAGCTATTCTGTTCTTGTGTAGATAAAAAGGATATGGTCCAATTCTTCCTAGGCAGAGAACTGCAGGTAAGGTAGGATTCCTTAGCAAGGTGCCTCAGGTGTTATCAGATACATCCCTGATGTTTGATTTCTCATTAGTCTTCATGACCAGTCATTTCCAGAAAGCACATTCCAAACTAAATGGGCTAATGACCTGATTTAGTAAGGGTCACGTCCGTGTTCTTGAGTGGCACATGAGGTTAAGTGTTTGGCAGATTTGTATCTGTGACAAACAGTGTTTGCCTGGCTGCTCTATGAGCTGCTTTTTCAGTACCACATGGTTTGAATATGAAGTAATAGTTCTCAAAATAGTGATCCATGAGTGATGTCACTTTAATGGTCCTTCAATTGCTGTTTTCTGGATCTCTCTTTCTATTTCTCCCACTGAGAATCCATATTATCAATTCCCCTCCCCGCCTCAAAATATTTATTTCCTTTCCTTGTTCATAGATGAATCTTCTACCTTGCCCCCGCATCCCTCAGTGCACCTTTGTATTATTTATCTGCTCGCTCTCTGGTTTCTGTACCATTTCCAATATATTATCGTTTGCAAATTTAATACTGTTTACTTCCCATCGTAAATCATTCATGTTGCTGAGCATGATTATTGCAAATACAGATTTCTTGGCAGCACCTTCTGCATTCCAACACATTTCTGTCTGTCATTAATATTAGCTTCCAGTCCTTCCAAAATTAAATTGATCTTATGAGAATTGATGCTAATGCTATGCACTGTCACTTCCATCCTGTCTTTGTTACTTATATATGTTTCCTCAATGAGTATCACAGGTTATTTATGAATGGCATTTTAATAGAATGTATTAGGGATTGTGTGTGGAAATATAAACCCAACCCAACCAGGGGAGGATAACTTGCTTTAGGGAGTGAACGGAGTGCAAAGAAGATATTATCTATGGTGTCTCAAAGGATCCCATTGTCATGAAGTATAGTGCCAACCTCTTAACAAGATGCTCAAAAAAGTAGGACAGAAGTTTGGATGGCCTGATGATGGCCTGAGAAAATAATAATAATAATAATAATAATAATTTATATACTGCCCTTCATCTGAGATTCACAGAGTAGTTAATGGTGCAAAAACACAAAAATACACAATACACACACCCCAAAAAAATAACCCCCCCCCATAGACTAAAAGGCCATAGATTGTTTAATTAGCCAGGGTGAAGAGGGATGTTTTTTCCTGGTGCCTAAAAATATGTCATGAAAGCACCAGGCAAAGACTATTCCACAAATGGGGAACCACTACAGAAAAGTCCTGTTCTTGCATTGTCACCTTCTGAACCTCTTGTGGAGGGGGCACACAAAGAAAGACTTCTGATGATGATTGCAAGGTCTGGGTCAGTTCATATGGGGAGAGGCGGCTCTTGAGGTAATGAGAAAATAAGCATTTAAGGCTTTATAGGTCAAAAACAGTGCTTTGAATTGGGACCAGAAACTAATTGGAAGTCAGTGCATAAAGGCCAGGATTGGTCTTATATGAACAAACTGTCTTGTCCTGGTGATTGGGCATACATGATTGGATGACAGAGGATAGAATTTCCACATGTACACTTCAACAGGGAATAACTCAATGCTGTTCTGTGTAACAAACTGTTGAGCTGTACATTCATCCAGTTATGTACATCTAATGTTCAATGAGTGTACAGTCTGTGTACCTAGGTATAAGGTAACTGAGTTGTACAAATCAACCACTGTACACCCTTTCACACAAGAAACACTTGCACATGTGTACAAAGATGAGTTTTGTTGCTGTTGTTATTGTCCTCTTTCCACAGTTCCAGTGCAGAGCTTCCTGGTGCAATATTTTGCCTGAATTACAGATCTCATCTCTGTCATGACCTCTTACAAGGTTTTTGTAAGGATATAGCAGGATATGCTCAGCCATTTGAAAACTCAAAAGCACAGGTGCTGATTTATCATCACCAGCCTTATAAGATGATGAAGAAGAAGCTGTCCTTTTTTCCCTTCATATGTGTGAATTTCTGGAGCAGATGCATTTTCCTACAGAGACAGTTGGTGCCTTCGCACTCACATGTCCTTTTGAATGCCTAGTCTCTCCCAGGTTCGAGACAACATGCAAAACTGATCCAGCACTTGGGAAACTGTCTTGCACTTCTTCTCTGCCATGGCTAGTGTTCATTTGCACTGGGAGGGTAGAAGGCAGAAAGCCAACAGTAGGCACAGCCAGAGCCAATGACTGCCAGAGGTGACTCATTCTTCTTGTATCCCCATCCTTCTCCCTGCTGAGTTCTACAAATGCAACACTGAGACTAGTTTTATGAAAGAAGGTGGGGAGTGGCTGAAGACAGACTGAGACAGTGCCCCATTTGTCTAATGAACCAACCTGTATTGCTTCCTCTCCTGCACTCTCTAGCACTCAGGCTTTCGGACAGCAAATAGGTAATTGGACTAGACAGAATCAGACCAGAAAGACTCATATGTCTTGAAGTGTGTTAAAGGGCAGTCTAAACACCAAATATATGCCACTTTTGAGTCCTACATAGTATAATTCCACTTACGGCTTTGTCTGTAAGACTAACGAGGAACGAGTGTATTTGACGAAGATCTTCACACCATTCACATCATAAGAAGCAGGGGTTTTTTTTGTCTTTCTCTTAATTGCTTTGGACAATTATGCCATGGACTTGTAACAGAATAAAGCTTACACGGAGACTGTGTGATAATTGCACACACTGAACTAAGTTTGAATGAGAGTTTATTTTTAAAAATGGGAAAGTTGCAGAGGTTTCACTTTGATTGATGCTGTCTTGGTTCTTTTATTGTGGTCCACAGTGTATATATTTTTTATTTTAGCCATGTGTTTTTTTACACATATGCACACAGCTTTTATAATTCGTATTTGAATTAGGTCTGGATTTATCACCCTGTGTGTTTATTTGATTGTCATATTTAAACAGTTAAAAACAAAAGGGAAATGTTATTAGAGAACAGAAAGTTTCTCAAAGTTTTGGAAAACTTGGATCTTGAGGGTTCTAGTGCCCTCTAGTGTATTAATAATCTTTTAATATTTTCCAAATCTATTCACTCAGTCATGTAGAAATTTGATAAGTTAAATGTTTATACTTTATTTGAAGAGATGCTTATAATTATAGGAAGCACATGCCACAAATCCAAAACAAGAATTCATTATGTCTTCCAAAGTTCAGATGTGTAGAATCTGACCATGGTGACCCGAAGCAGTAAATGCATAGACAATGATATTCTGCTGGTTGTAGTGCCAGAGGACAAACATGCATTTTCCCCTAAAGAACTATTGCTGTGTAGCTTCCAAAGAACACAAGGCACAAATAAGGTGGTCACTTTTGTCTCCAGTCAAACTCTGGTGGCAGTGTATGTGTGGTCCTTGAAGAAATTGCTATCATAAAAAATGTCCATCACTATGACATTTAATGAAAACTATGTTGCATTTTGCAAAATTACATGTTACTGTGGAATTTTTTACCAAAGCAGATTTAACCTGGGGTAATCATCGACCAAGCATGTGGTTTAAGATTGGCTTTATGCACTTAGAAGACCTTCATCCAAAAAAACATGCACTCACTGGTAGGTTTGTCATGTCCAAAATTCAAGTTGCATTTTATACAACCTTCTCCTAAATTTGTTTAACATGAGTGAAAATGATGCTTGCAAAATGTAGCAAATATATTGGGAGTCCGGCTAGAACCTGCTGTATTGGAATGTAGATCTGGAAGGCAGGAGCCTATGGTGCAATTTACTCTGTTGGAAAGGCAGAAGGTTATGCTTCTGATGCTTATTTCAGGCCTCACCAATCTAAAAACTTCATTCAGCTCACTAAACAGGGCTGATATTGTACCACCCTACTCTCTTTTGAGCCTGGAGAGTGCTCTGAGAAGGAAGGGGAGAGTTGGTAGATCTATTTGCCCTGCTGTTGTATGAACCACCGGTGAAGAAGAGGGAAGAGGCTTTAAAAAACCCACCAAATGGTTAGACATTAAGCCTACTGGATTGTCTACTTTTATCATACATTGTGGGTATGGATGTTGCATGTCTGCCCAAGTAGCACCTCCACAACTGATATAGTATAGTATAGTATATAGTATAAATACTATATATTGTACACAGCACATCCATGTACTTTGCCAGCATGAGATATAATGAGACCTTCTGCTAAAGAGCTGCACTGAACCATTCACTGTGCTTGGACGAGTGGCTTCAGCTGCTGTGAATGGCACCAGTCAGATCTATTTTATAGGATTGGGTAGATAGTAGCTATTATATTTCAGTATCTATGGGTGGTGCCTGTTGTTATTGTCCATGGAGTTTTCTTGGCAGGGATACTGGAGTGGCTTGCCGGTTCCTTCTCCAGGCAGATCACATTTAGTCTAAGCTCTTGGCTATGACCTGTCCGTCTTGGGTGGCCCTGCTGGGCATAGCTCAAGCCCCTTTGCCACGACAAGTAGTGATGTATGGAAGTGAGAGCTGGACCACAAAGAAGGCTGGTCACAGGAGAATTGATGCTTTTGAATTGTGGTGCTGGAGGAGACTCTTGAGTGTCCCATGGACTGCAAAACGATCAAACGTATCCATTCTGAAGTAAATCAACCCTGAGTACTCACTGGAAGGACTGATCCTGAAGCTAAGGCTCAAATACTTTGGCCACCTCATGAGAAGAGAAGACTCTCTGGAAAAAAACTCTGATGTTGGGAAAGATTGAGGGCACAGGGAAAAGGGGATGATAGAGGACGAGATCGTTGGATAGTGTTCTCGAAGCTACCAGCATGAATCTGACCAAACTGCGGGAGGCAGTGGAAGACAGGAGTGCCTGGTGTGCTCCAGTCCATGGGGTCACGAATAGTCGGACACGACTAATCAATTAAACAACATGGGTGGTGCCACTCAAATAGGCATGGGCCCAGTGCATTCAGTCTCAGGTTGTTGGGACTATAATTAGTTGGGGATATTGTACCTTGCCATTATGCTTCTGATCTAGGAATCATTGACCTAGACCAGGCAGGAAAGAAATACAAAGATATAATATATACCAGATGTTCATGTATGGTTTGGCTGAGGTATGTGATATGAGAACCTCTGTCCAAGGACTGCATTGGGCCATTTACTTCACTGGGACATGCAGCCCCAGTGGTTTTGGCTCCAGCTCACAACACTAGTCAGACCTACCATAGGATATAGGGCAGAGTGTAGCAAAACAATAAACAGACTTTAAAAACAAAAAAATGCCATCAATTTATCAAAACAAAAATTAAAACATCAGTTTTAAACAGAAGTGTCCACAATAATATTGAATGTCCAGGAAGGCATACCTGCACAAAAAAGATCAAAGTTTGATTTTGCAGGAAATTCAAGTTAGGCATTTTTAAAAGCACTGATGAATTCACACCCAGTCTCAGTGTAGCCTACCAGCATGTCAGACATTCCTTAAACCATTTACACTTGTTAATATAATGTAACCAAGAGAATGTAAATGGAGAAGGACTTGGAAAGTGACTGTCTGAGAGAGAAATTTCAAATTACAAAGGGAAATTATATGTGCACATGCACACACCCAATGAAACAGGCTGTTCCCAGATGAGGCTTTTAGATTATGTATAACTGGAGATTATGTATACTGGTCTCATCCTCAGAACAATTTAATTGATTTCCAGCCTGTGAAAGATCAGAAAACTGGAAATAAGGTATTTTTCTGGAGACTTCATACCTCAGTTTGATACACCAACTAGTAACAATAGCGCTAACATCAGAAAACTCCACCAGATGACAAATGCTAAAAAGTCAGAGTGGGAAAGGAAAGTCTTTCTAATGTCAGAATTGGGGGGCAGTGAGAAATCCATGCTATTGTTCTGAAAATTGTGTCTCCTGTTCTTTTCAGTGCTGCATTGGGCTTGAAGACAAGAAAGCAATTTGTCGTGGCATTTGAGCCTCTGCTTTTCCAAGCAGCAATGAAGTCTCTCTATTATTTTTTTGGCATAAGCTTTCTAGTACAGGCCCATTTTCCTCTCCAAGGAGCACCTAAATAACTCAGGAACTGAACAATTCTCGGCCTAAGTTGGGCTTCAAAATAGGATAACGGTGGAGTGGCCAACTTTGTTCACTCTTTTGGAGAGGTAGTTGGGTTTGTGTGCCTGTAGCTACATCACATTCAGTACAATTTATTGAACTGATTCAATTTAATGTTCATAGCTTTTATAGAAAGGTTACGGAACGTAAGAAAAACCATTATACACAATCTGTTCCCCCCCCCAAAAAAAAAGAATAGTCACTGATTCTTATTATATGTGGGACATTTGGGGTTTCCTGACAGAAGTCTCCTATGTATAAAGTCTGAGCAGAATTGAAGACAGAAGGAAAATGAGAAGGCAGCAGCTTTCCAGATACTCTACACTTGACTATTGAAGAAAAGAAGGAAGCTTTCAAGAGAACAATGGCAGGACTTTATCCCATTATTACTCCACCATCTCCTTTTCCAAAAGAAATGGACAAAGCATAAATCAAATAAATGGCCCTGCCTGACACGAGCTCAGTCTTTTCCCCTCAAATCATACTATATCCTTAAACGGTACCTAAAATCAAACTTAGAACGTATTAAATAAAAGTATAGAAAATGGTACGACAATATGTAATACATACATCCCTCAGAGAAGCTGCCTGTAAAAGAACATCTGCAAAATTGACCTTGCTGCTCTCAGTATGGCAATACTTCCTTCTCCTGCCCCTCCCCCCAAACTGTATGTTTAATTAGAGGGTGTGTGTTTTAAATCTAATTAAATTTAAACCCTACCTCCAAACTACTTCAGGACCAAATCCTGGGTGGGGCAGGTGGTTCCCAAGCTAACCCAGAGTGGGTCAGGCTGATTTGGAATTATTATTATTATTATTATTATTATTATTATTATTATTATTATTATTTTCTTCCCCAGCTCCACTCTGGGCAACTTTCAACAGAACATTATAAACAGAATAAAACTTTAAAAAATTAAAAACTTTCCTAAACAGGGCTGCCTTCAGATGTCCCTAGATTGAGCTGAGGGAACATTCTTTCATCTTTGGTGGACATGCCCAAAGGTTAAGGCTTACTGGGAAAAGATATATAATGAACTGAAGAAGGTATTTAAATTTACCTTTCCTAAGAAACCAGAGGCCTTCCTTTTGGGCATAGTCGGCCAATTGGTGCCAAAGAAAGATAGAACATTTTTTATGTACGCAACAACAGTGGCAAGAATACTTCTCGCCAAGTATTGGAAGACACAAGATCTACCCACCGTGGAAGAGTGGCAGATGCAAGTGATTGACTATATGGAGATGGCAGAAATGACTGGCAGAATCCGTGACCAGGGAGAAGAATTGATGGAAGAGGATTGGAAAAAGTTCAAGAACTACCTACAAAAATATTGTAAAATGTTTGAGTGTTAAAATGATGTGGGATGTGAAGGCAACATGGCATTTGGGATATGGTTAAAAGAGTTATGAAAAGAAGAATTTTAATAAGGAGGGGGTAAGACTAGAATAATATTATGTCAAAGTATATAAGGTGGTGTAAAGGTTCAAGATAAGGGAAATTAGAGACATAATAACTGGAAATATATAATTATAAACGAGTTCGGAAAAAGGGTTAGAATTTGCTGAATTTGACGGAATAAAGAGGAATACAAAAAAGGGGGATGTGAGGAGGTCAGGAAAGAGGGATATGGATTTTTGAAATTTAAAAAGTGGAATTTTTCTTTTTTTCTTTTCTTTTTTTCTTTTTCTTGTTAAGTGTGTAATTTTTGTTTGTTGTTGATGTTCTCGTTTTGTCATATGTGATATATGTTTTGTAAAACCTTAATAAACATTTTTTAAAAAAAACAGATGTCCCCAGATTGAGTCCATGGGGCAGGTGTGGGGCTGTTTACAGCCCCTGTATGTATTTATAAAACAGCATTGCTGTTCCACACCATCTTTTGATTTCTGAACAGTTTTCGTAACTGATGGCTGCATTTTATTTCTGTATGCATTCGACTTGCTGGAAATCATAAGCTAGATGGAGTTTCTGAAATGCTTCTATTTTCAGTCTTTTTAAATCATATACTAGCCTCCTAGTTTGTGGGGATTTATTTTGTATTCCAATGCAGCAGTGGGGGGCACCCATAAGCACTCACAGCATGTCAGAAGAGGAAGATTTAAAATAAAAAAAATATTTTACAATATTTTTGGATGGGCCTCAAATTGCATGCAGACACAAATGTCTGAGGGGAAGATCAAAATATTAAATTAAAAACAAAGAGCAAATTTTATCACTGTCTGACATGAACTATCATTTTTATTTTCTGCAGTCCTTTTGGAAATAGTGTGGCTCCTCTTAATGACAGCTGGGTAGAATTTTGTGGTTCCAATTCCCTAGGTCCAGATTCCAGGCACACTTAATCCCCTTCCCCTCCCCATTACCTCCAGGCAACCAAAGTGTTTCTCAATGAGGGAAACATTAGTGGATGATGACAGGAAGGGATGAAGCAAGACTTGAAATGTAGAAGAAGAAACTTTCTTCAAAATGATGTGCGTGAACTCAAGGCAAAAGAAAGGTGTGGGAAGACCTCTACATGTTTCCTTTCACACTGTCAATCATGCACAAATAGGTATGCCATAAACTTTATGTAATGGGAAAAGCCATTCTAGATTTGATACCTAAATCTGATATTAAAAACCAAATTTAGATGGAGCATTGCAATTATATGCAAAGACAGATTTTATTACATTGATATCCTATTTTTTCACAAGGTGGCATGGGAATAGCCATATCACAATACAGTGGTACCCTGGTTCTTGAACATAATCTGTTCCCGAAGTCTGTTCAACTTCCGAAACCGTTTGAAAACCAAGGCGCCGCTTCCAATTGGCTGCAGGAGCTTCCTGCACTCAAGCGGAAGTGGCATCGGACGTTCAGCTTCCAAAAATTTTTTTGAAACCTGGAACACTTACTTCCAGGTTTTCGGCGTTCGGGAACTGATTTGTTCATCAACTAAGCCATTTGAGAACCAGGTTCCACTGCAGTTCCCATGCTGCCGAAGGTAATTTGTTGCCAATTTGTGTAACTGCAGCTGCTTTTCTTTGTTTTAAAAATACAAGCAGATGCTTTTCTCTTCCTGCACTGACTGATCACATGGTGAATTCCTCATGCGATTCAGCTTCTACGAGTAAAAGATACTAGGACATATAAAAAGAACTGCATGAGAAAATGTTTATCCATGCTATCTGAGCATAAATTGAAGGTGGTTAAAGGATGCTATTAATTTGATTAGTGAACATCATAAAATCAAACCAAACAAGAGAAAATGCACCCTTTGTCTTTCCTCCACTTGCCAGACATCTTCTTTTCTGTCAGTTTTTTAGCAATGGATCATAGTTGAAACTGACCTGGCTGCGTAATGGGCAGCTAGTGTCCTCATAGCTGATTCTGACCAAGTCTTGTTGCTGCTTACTTTTGTTACTCTCAACTATGGTTTAGCATTGTGTGTGGAACACGCCAGTGTCTTTTCTCTGAATAAAAGCTGATTTGCATGAACATTTCACCCAGCCTACATTTCATTTAGGCTGATCCAAAAGTCAACATAGACTAAAAAATGAACCAAAACCCAAGCAATTTGTAATTGCGTAAACGGCATAAATTCTTGAGTTGTGCTGTGGAAAAAAGAAACATTTAATATATTACTGCAGTGCAATATATTTCATTCTTAAACTTGTAGTCAAACCCTTGCTCATGTGTGACATACCCATTACTAATAAGGATTTTCCCCCATTCGGTAAAGAGGCCAATCAGTCTTTTCAGTGCCCTGGGATATATATATATTTATAAGCACAAAACCATCTTATCTCTCTTTTCACAGCATACAGGAGAAATTGGATATGGCAAATGGATCTAACTCAGTCTTTTAAAAGGAAGGTCAACTTTTTAAAAAATTGGTTAGGATGCAGCTAAGATTCAGTGAGAAGATAATATTCTATGCCTTCAGGCAGGCCACTCACCTATAGATTAGTATTTTCCTGAAAGAATACTTTTTTTAAAAAAGCTTTTCACCATATGTCACTCTTTCAACTTGCATCTTATGGAAATAGACAAAATGATCCAAATGAATATCAATACACACAAAAAAGTAAGTGTACAAAATGAACACAAAGTAATATATATAGATAGATAGCATTGCCAACCAATGAGGGCAACAATAGCTCGGTTAGACTTTTTTCCGTGAGGAAGCCAGGAAGAATTTGGTGTGTGTTTCCAATTTGTGACAATTGTCAGAAGAATAGTGGGCAGCATGTAAAATACTCAGGGAATATTTTGTCCAGAAACATACAGAAGGTATCATGTTGACTAGACTTGGGTTAAGCTATATTTCCCCCACATCTGTTGTGTGTGCATTGGAACGGTACCTCTTAGGTGTATGAAAGCTTTTGCTCTGCACAAAACCTATCAAAAACTCTTGGGCTCTTTTCCTAGAATTGCTCCTGCAAACCTCAACTGCCAGACCTCAAACAAGGCCTCACCCTGGACCAAACTTGGGTGCACTTTGTTTTAATTATATTAAGACATGACAACCATATGCATAGTTCAATAACTCTGTGGCACTCCTCCATTTTGCCCATGTATCTATTTAGGGTAAATTTAAAAAAAACTTATATCATTACTAAGAAAATAAGCTAAGGTGGTTTCAGTGCTAATTTCTGGAGATCATCCAAATAATAGAACTCTGGGGTTCTAAATAAATAGAAGTCCATGCTATGGGCCAGAAAGGGGATACTTATCTCCCGCTTAGACTACTGCCATGCACTCTACATAGGGCTACCTACCAGAATGCAGCAACTAGACTGGTGACTGGGAGTGGCCGCCGAGACCATATAACACTGATCCTGAAAGACCTACATTGACTCCTAGTACATTTCCAAGCAAAATTCAAAATGTTGGTGCTGACCTTTAAAGCCCTAAACGGCCTCAGCCCAGTATACCTGAAGGAGCATCTCCACCCCCATCGTTCAGACCGGACACTGAGGTCCAGCTCCGAGGGCCTTCCGGCAGTTTCCTCACTGCGAGAAGCAAAGTTACAGGGAACCAGGCAAAGAGCCTTCTTTGTAGTGGCACCCAAGGAAATAAACAATTATCTGACTTTTAGAAGACATCTGAAGGCAACCCTGTTTGGGGAAGTTTTTAATGTTTGGTGTTTTATTGTATTTTTAATAATCTGTTGGGAACCACCCAGAGTGGCTGGCGAAACCCAGCCAGATGGACGGAGTTTTAATAATAATAATAATAATAATAATAATAATAATAATAATAATAATAAATGCTCATACCTGTAGATGCCCAGAATTGCATGCAAAGTAGATGCTCTACCCCTGGGCTACAGCTGTTCCCCAACATTAAGCCCTAACAATTCTTCGGAAGGTGCAAAGGGACTGAGGAACCACCTGCTCATGAGTATTCCTATGCTGTACATCTTTTCAAGTGGTGTTAGGCTTGTGTGATTTGTCTCATTAGGCATTTTGTCCATTTACATTTGCACATGCTAAAAGGAGACAAGCTGCTGATCCTCCGGCTGGAATGCAAATGAGAATCAATTCCCCTGAATCAAGTAGGATTATTCCACCCGTACACTGAGTTTACAAAGACCAGAATTTATTCAGGAATTTCTAATTGAAAGTTGTTACTCCACCGTGATGTGAGGGTATTACACTGGTGATGCAGCCCAATTAAGATTCCCAAAGCTACACAGATTGCCTCACATTTAAAACTGCTCCCTTGCAAAATGCTCCCGATGATTCACCAGAGATAGATCCATCCTGAGGAAAACACTTTCATTCAAATGTAATAGGGAAAACCAGGACTTGAGAACAGCAGTAAAGGAGGGTTCATGTACTAAACTAATTATAACCAACAATATGAGTGAATAGAGCAGGCCTGTGTGAATAAATGACCAAAGGAAACAGATTGAGTCACAAACTGATTGATTTGAGGGCCTTTTTGGATGACCAGGGAAAGCTAATCTTATTTCTAGGTGAGTGCCAGTGCCAGTCAGGCTCTGCAGCAGTACCTGGCATGGTGGGCCAAATCCAGGGCTGTGGAGACCCAGCTGCCAACACCAACTGTGCATGTAATGCAGTTGAGCTTGGTAGTGATGGCACCAAATAGAAGCTCCAGGCCCTGCGGCTTTGAGAGTAAACCCCAAGGAAAACCCCATACCCACTGCCTTGCAGGACATCTTCAGGAGAAGAAAAGGCTAAGGAGTAAACCCTACACAAATCCAGAGTAGAGTCCCTAAGACAGTTGGGTGGTGTCTTGTATGCCTCCTTCTGACAACTCCTGCAGCCAAGCTGGTGCCAAATGTATTGCTCTGCTTTTCTTAGGTGGGGTCTTGTCATCTGGGCAGCCCAAGACTGCCATGCACACTGCCCAGGCCTGTGTCCCAGAGAGGTCCCTTCAGTGCTGCTAACGCAACAGAAACAATGCAGGAACCGGATGGAAAGTTTTGCATTTGGTGTTTCTTCCCTCTAGGATTCTCCTTTCACACACACCCTTCCAGCCTCCATATACTGTATTGCTCTGTTGATGTAATTCATTTTTTTTAAAAAATTAAATAAATGCATTTATAAATACATTTCCCTCCCTAAATAAATGCATTTCGTTGATCAAAGAATCATATCACAAAATTTGGAGAAAAATGTGAAATCCAAGGGATTCCTGCATTCCAGTCTGAGAGGGTAGGATCCGGGTCAGTTCACACTGGAATTTGCAAATAACCCATTCCTCACGCTTTTCTTTTTTAAACATAGGTGCAATTCTCCTGCAATAGCAATCAAGGGCAAAAAAAATAATCAGTTGAGTTCAGTATCAACATCATCTCTTCCAATTTTTTCTCAAGCAACACTCCTCTTTGCAACATTTTGGGAGTTGCATTTTGATCTGAATGCTAACGACTTCCAGCAGGATTATTTGTGTCTTGCCCGATGCAACAGTGTGGCTAAAGAAATATTTGTGAAGAGAGGGAGGGGATGTAATTCACAAAAGTTTAGGTACTGAAAAGTTTCAGAAATGCATGTCTCATATGTTTTCAATTACATGAGATTTTTTCCCCTTTCAAATGGTTCTTCTGGCTTTCTTCAAGAAGGCTTTGTGGCATTTCTTTTGTTTGGGGTTGATAAGCTGTGACCTTGTTCATTATTGTGGCTACAGGAATGTGTCCATCAAGATATTAATTCGCTTGTCATGTGGAGGGATTTTTGCAATTTGCTTCCTTATTAATAGGGCTCCCCCCCCCCCCGCTCTCCCATTAGCAATCCTCAGAGAATCAATCTGAAAGCTGTGTGTACACCATACATCTTACACACATTAAAATTACAGGTTCCTCCCAAAGAATACTGGGAACTGTCATTTTTAAGGGTGCTGGGAACTGTAGCTCTGTGGTGAGTAAACTACAGTTCCTTGAGGGGTTTTTTTGGGGGGGGGCTAAATGTATGGTGTCTACAGAGCCATAAGAAAGAACCCTGCAAGTGACTGTGTAGTAGAAATTGTATGAAACCATACTAATTTTTCAGCAACAGAAAAGTGTCAGGAAATGTAATGCTAGCTAGGCTGGCAAAATATTGCCAAGTCTTTGAGAGGAAATAGGAGCACTTCCATCGTTGAATATACTTTTCATTGCTTTGCTTCCTTCTAAAAAAAATATTATTTGTGTGCCTATTGCTTTGATTTTATTGGTCATTCAGGATTCCAAAAGTATACATACTGAGCGATTTTGGCAAAGATGGATAGCAATACCAATAAGAAATGTCAAGAAATACATATAGTACATTGATTCACATAAAGACCCTCCTGCAGTATTCAGTTTGATTTGCCAAGTAAATGTTTTACAGCTGGGGTAATATGAACTTAGGGCAGTGTGGTCTGGGTTAATCATAGGTGTATATTCCCAATGGCTGTATTACAACCAGAAGTTTTGTGCCAAGGGAAGAAACAGATTTTATTTATTTTTTAATTTATTTGGAGATTTCTATCCCGCCAACATGGCTCCACAGTGCCCTTAGGAAAAAAGATCATCTCAGCACCTCAGCTACATTGCTATATCACTGTCTCAATCAGAGTAAACTTTATTTGGAGCTGTTTCATGAAGGAATATTTACAGAGCCAAAGTATGATGGAAACAGTCTACCATGACTGGAATTTTACTGTTCATCTTGTATATGATTGTGTATGTGGGGGTTGTGTGTTTAGAATAGTTTCACGAAGTACAAATGTGTGAGTAGATGGTTTTGGTGCCTGTATTGTGGTTTGTGTGTGTTTTAGTAATATTTACACATTTAAAATATATTGCCATTTACAGTGGTACCTCGGGTTAAGTATTTAATTCATTATGGAGGTCCGTACTTAACCTGAAACTGTTCTTAACCTGAAGCACCACTTTAGCTAATGGGGCTTCCTGCTGCTGCCACGCCACCGGAGCCCAATTTCTGTTCTCATCCTGAAGCAAAGTTCTTAACCTGAAGCACTATTTCTGGGTTAGCGGAGTGTGTAACCTGAAGCGTATGTGACCTGAAGCGTATGCAACCCGAGGTACCACTGTATATTGCATTTTGGTTTATCTTGATCTGTTTTGAGGTTTTGCATGCATTTAGTTACTGTGGTTCTTAGTTATCTTACTTATGTGTATTGTTTAGAGTTTTTTATTTAGTTATGTTCATTAAAAAGTAGAATTCTTCTTATTAGCAATAGTAGTATTGTTTTGTCTTGAATGCAGAATTTGCATTATACTTCTTATATAGACAATGCCGGGAGTGCTCAGTTGTAGAGAATCTGGTTAAATCTGCAGCATCTTCACAGAGCTGGAAGAGATTCTTGTCTGAAACCCTGGAGACCTGCTGCCTTTATTGAGCTAGATGGACCATGGTCTGTCTCGGTATAATGCAGCTTCATTTGTTCCTATGGACCCCAGACACCCCAGAGAAAGCGTTTTATTGCAAAAATAGCACTCAGGTTTTGGTACAGTATTACTATTACCATCTACTACTTATTATGTGCCATATTATCAGTCATGTCTCCTGGCACTAAGCAGGCGGCTACTCAAAACATGTAGCTGCAGACTCCCAGCAACATGTTAGGCTTTGAGACGAGGGTTAAATTCGATCTTTTTCAGATGCTGGGGAGCAAAATGCCAAAACGCAATCCTGAATTTCAGCACCAAGTAAAACTGCACCCTGCCTTGAAGCCAAAAGTGAAAGCTCACCACTGAATATGTTTTGTTGTGAAACATATTCCCCCTATTGAGCGGAGTCCATTAAAGACTGCATTAGGCCATAAACAGCTTATATGCAATGTTTGTTTATGTAACACAAATGCTTTAACAACCCCACTTAGCATATTATTGTAATGTGATAAGCAGAGTGACCCCTTTTAAGACCTCTTTGTTCCATAAAACAGGCTTCCATATTCAGTATGTTGGCAGAGTGTCAGCATCTGCACAAAGCAATTGGCATGTTCCATAGATATCCATCTCATACTTTATGGCATTTCACTGCAGTATATTCAGCTGTGTTGGACTATACTGAAATCATGTTTATAGCATACAAAGCCAATTGTAAAGAGGAGCTAATTACAAGACAAGACATGACATTCTCAGGCAGAGTTTGGGTTGCATGTTAGCTTGCCTCAGGGTGGACCCATTGAAGTCTTTGGATATAAGTTAACTAAGGATCATTAATTTCATTGAATCTACTCAAAGTATAACTGACTTGAATGCAACCCTTTCATTCCCATTTATTTCATTTGGAGATTGGAGCAGGAGTCCGGTGATCGTTAAAACACCAAATCCTATATTTAACAACAGGTAACTATTTCATATACTTACATATTTTCTATTTGTATTTTCATATACACACACAAACACACACACACACAAAATTAAGTGGAAAGCTACCATGTTAGAGAAAAGCCTTCTGTTTCAGTCATATACATGCAATTAAGAAGACATTTTTTCATGATAGTTTGCTGATTTCTGATTTTTACATTATTACATTATTATTGTTGCATGTATAATTTTTGCAATTGGTTTCCACCCCAAAAATATATATAAATATTTTCATTAAAAATAAATAAAATTGAAATCAACAATAAAAATTCATTCAAATAACTACTACAAAATGCATCACAGCCCCATTCCCAAACCATGAGCTCCAGAGAAGCTTTAGTAACATCAAAGGAACTGCTACACAGTGAATAGTTTGAGAATGGAGTGTTGTAGCACCAGCAGAACCCCACTAGCATAGCACTGGATACAACCCAATGTTTTGAATTATCATTTATAAATCACTTGGGAACCCTTGTTGGTGGAAAGTTGATTTATCAATATTTAAAATATGTAAGTTATTTTTTTATTTTAAAAATACATTAAGTCTTTTAAAGTGATGCTAGAAATGTTTCTCAGTGCATAACACATAACTAAAGTAGCAATGTCACGATGGTAGTAATAACATCTAGTCACCATGGGCCACAGTAGTGGCATGCATAAATAACCTTTTTTGACACCTGGGAATTTCAGTCTGAATTATGCCCAATGGAAAGGACTCTAGGTTTGTTTGGAAAGTATTTTTAAACATTTTTTTTCAATTCATTATGGATCATTTCCCAATACTCTTTTACCCTTTTACAAGTCCACCACATATGAAGGAATGCTCCCACAACCTCAGCTTTTTAAATTATTATCAGAGAGGAACCAGCTCAACTGCTATATTTAAAAGGTCCAATTAATTAGGACTAATTAAACATATGAATGTGGCTGTGTGTACGATAATAGTGATGGGTGGTAAGATGGGTACATTATGGCTGGCTGAACATTAGCTACACTGCAGTGTGCAGTCATGATCTAAAGTTTACAGAGGATAGCAAACTTATCCTTTCATCACATCCCAGAGTGTCACTGGCACTCAGCAATTCTCTGCCTCATCGTACTGCACAACCCACTCTCTGTAGAACTGGAATTCCACATGTAACTGATCCCACTTTAGAGAAACCTACGACCAGTGCTTTTTCCCCTGGAGTTACTCAAGGGTACGCAGTACCGGCACCTTTTCTCCCCCCACTCCCCATGTTAAAAATATGGAACTTACTGTAATAAAATATTGGTGAGTAGCAACACCTTTTTCTATTTATTTATTTTTTAGCATTGCCTACAACTTAAAATATCACGAGCTTAGCTCCAAAAATACACTGCGAAAGGGGTAAAGAAAGAGTCAACTTCCAGTTTTGAAGTATTATTTGATGTGTACTTGAAAGGACTTTTATTTTCCTTGGAAGTCCAAAGTCTGTTTTATGGGGGTTTTATTTGCTTGTGTGGGGTCAGTAGGGTAAGTTCAAATATGATTATAAAAAGCCTTCAAAGCATGGATCTTTTCTGCATAGTAACTTTATATGTTTAAAAGGCATCAAGGGGTGCCATGTTTATTGTTTCTCTGTAATTTTCCCATCGCATCTGCTTGCTAAAAAAATTTTTTTATTATTACCAACTGCTAAACAAACACTCTTCTACTGAAATTTGAAAAGAACCTGGAAGCTGTCAGCTATGTGGCTATAGGACCATCCTAAGCAACAGTAAATAACAATAACAACAAATGTATTTTTCAGATATTGAGCTGAATTCATTATAATGCAATTCAGTAATCAGAGCCAAACTAGTTTTGTGTGTATTAAAAAGATCTTTACAGTAATCTAATTCACTTTACTCAGAAGTAGCAATTCAGGAGGGGGAATTGGTGATTTGCATTTTAAAGCGAAGACCCCCAATTCACACTTCATATGAAGGCAGTTGTCCTTCAAAACCTGCACTTACTTACATTTTGTAATGCAGAATTCAATCTACAGATGCATACCAAAATGTTCCATTAGGGAAAGGTGCACACACACACATATATATGAAAATAATGCATAAAATTCACTATATTAGGGGAAATTGCTTGTATATTAGGCAAACAAATGCATCAAAATGTATATATTAGAAGAAAAGCACTTGAAAAGGCATACAATTTTTCATGCAAAATCTTTGTTGTTTTTTAAGTAAACTGATGCAGAAGTGGAGGAAACTGAACTTAAGGAAGAAAGAAAGAAAGAAAGAAAGAAGACCATTTTGACCATTTCCACTCTGAAATAGGTCTCGCCGTGTTCAATGGACCTTGTTGCCTATGTGCATAAAATCACAGCCTTAGAAGTCTCAGGAAGGACCTATGAATTATATTGGCAACATTTCTAGTCTAGATGAGAAACATGCCTATCTGAAACCCTGGGAGAGCTACTGATGGCCTCCGTTTAAGGCAGCTTCAGATCTCTCTGTCGTGTCTGTCTCTCTCTCTCTCCACACACACACACACACACACACACACACACAAACAATGTTGCTAAGCATATAACATTATATTAAATGAGCTAATACTGGGAAGGTAGCCAATCTAGGAGAAGGAAAACTCAGATCCTAAACCTTCACTGCATAATAAAGGCTTCGAGAATAAACCCTGAGAAAAAAATATCCATACCCAGGACATCTTTGGGAAAAGAAAAGGCTATGGAGTAAAGCTTACACAAATTCAGAGTGGAGTCCCTAAAATAGTTGGATGGCATCTTATATGCCTCCTTCCAGCAACTCCTGCAGCCCATCTGGTCCAAAATTTATTTCTCTGCTTTCCTTTAGACCACATCAGCAAGGACGAGAGAGGGGTCATGCCATCTGGGCAACTCAGGACCTCCATACACACTGCCCAGGCTTGCCCCCTGGGGAGATCAAATTGGTGCTGCTAACGCAGCAAAAACAATGCGGTAGGCAGCAGTTACGAGTTACAGGTTTTTACAACACCAGCAGGCTCTGTGATTCTCCAGCACTTTGACTTCACCCCTGGAGGTGCACTCCATTACCTTTTGAGACAGACAGATGCCAACACTACTAGGGAGTGGATTCTAACCCAGGGCTTGGTGGCTTGGAAGTCATGAAGCAAACTAGCCTCTCTTATTCACTCAGCTGATCATTCTCTCAATCATTCTCTCTCCTTTCACTCTCCATTTATACATTGTGACTGGAAACAAGGCAGTACTGAGTAGAGTGACTCGCGCCATCCATCAAATTTTGGCTGAGTGTCACATTCTATCTCTTCCCAGTGCTCACATGATAAATAGTCTCAGGCAGTGCAGATGTTGATGGACTGTGCCACTTCAGACTATGTGTGGAGGGACTGAGTAATCTGTAAAGTTATAATTCCATAAAGCAAGGGAACAGTAAACCAAGGCTAGAGGCTGATCCCCAACACCCAGTTTTGTGTGCACATGAAGCTTTTTATGTAGGGAAGCACAAACATCCAGCATCCCACCTGCCATAGCACTTTTGGTGATACAATCCAGCAGCAGATGAATGACATTAGCCTGCTAAATATGTGTTCTATCCATTATGTATCCTAACCAAAAGTTACCTTTGAATTTTAGGCTATGTTACAAAGAGCTAAATGACATACTGATTAGTGTGTGGTTCATAAAAGGTAAAGGGACCCTTGAGGTTAGGTCCAGTCGCGGACAACCCTGGGGTTGTGGGGCTCATCTTGCTTTACTGGTCGAGGGAGCCGGCATACAGCTTCCAGGTCATACTAGGAGACAAAAGCATCAAATGCAGCACACACTTAAGCCCTGTTCATGTCTCACTCAAGTGTGCAGCATTCATGGCTTGAAACTCAAGTTGAGCTATGCTATGTCACTGTGCTAGCTCCACCCTTTGATGACTGATTGTGGTTGTATGTAAGACAAATCTTGCTCATAAGCAGCAGCTGCCTCCTAGAACCACAACCACACTCATTGTAGCTGTCATTGGGCATATCAATTGTTGCAGTGCAGAGATATGCCAAATAGACCCTCTTCCAATAACCCTTTTAAGTAGTGGCATTTCCCTGTATTGGGGTTGTTTTTGCATGTTCTTAGATGTTTTCATTGTTTCATCAGTTGTATGTTTGCTGCCCATAGCTCCTTTGGGAGGAAGGGAAGGATATAAAATTTAATAATCATGAGGAGAGGAGCATGATCCCACTCTGGCTTGAATCCATGAGTGCCCTACACATGAATGGGTCTTTATATGCTGCTTGACTTCAAACAAAAAAGAAGCAAGGATCATTTTATTAATTAAAGGAAGTTGTTACTGATCTCACCATACTGCCCAGAAGGGGCAGATTATGCTTCCCATCTTTTTGGATGACCTCCTGAGCTCCTTTTCAGAATGATTTGTTCACCTTTCTATTCAAGAGTCTCTACATGGCCCTTCTGCCTGGATCTCTAACCAAGGTCTCTCTGTAGCTGTGTGCCTGGCTATGGAAGGCACTCTGGTCTCAAGTTTTACACTGCTTTATTTATTATGAATGTTGATCCAGATCCACTCATGTCTAATCTGTAAATTCAAGGGAGGAAAGGAGGAGGCTGGTCCACTTACCCTTTGTGGGAGTCCCCATAAAAGGATCTTGTAAAGACTACAAGCAGCGTGATTTGTTTAAAATCATGAGTAGCCAGGGGTGCAACTGGTGGTTTTCATTAAAAGGTCACCCTACTTTCCTAACACACACATACACACACAACAATTCAAGCTCTGGCTAGTGTACATTCCCGCCATTCACCTTTGCATCAAATACATCAAAAAGGCAAATCTGACATCTTTCTATTTCCTGTTTTCACTATGTCTGGGATTAATTGGCTGTCCTTCCAACGGCATTATCAGATAATGATGAGAGACAGAGAGATAGGAAGCATGAACACCGCTGCAGTGTATGATGTCAGTAATAATATCAACACCTTGGCAACTAAACTGGAGAAACACGTGATACATCTCTCTCAACAAAACAGATGTTGGACTTCAGAACTCTCATTACCTTTTTGGCTCTTTGCTAGGAATGCTACATTTCAAAAGGGGAAAAGCTCCTCTGATTTAATCAGCAAAGCAGTCAACCTTGCAAAGTTCCCAATTCGTTAATAAGAGCTATTAATATAACTTTGTGATTGGCAACATTCATCAACAAACATCTGAAACGTTTTCGGTCAAAGTCAGCTGTATTGCTAAACAGAAAAGATGGACACAGAGAATCAACTGTCTGGAAGCCTTAGTCTAAACACAGTGTGTAGAAGTTCATGCAACTGTATTAGGTTTGTTATGAGTGCTGTTTCAAAAGAAGTTCAAATGGCAATTATTTATTCAGGTATAAAAATCTTCAAAGATATTACCAATTAGATGTGAATCTTATTATTAGCCAAACACCAGACAGAGCATTTGAAAGCAAACATGTTTAGTCTCTGAGATGTGCATGTATATATATTCTTACAGAGGACATCTGATGTCAGTTTTCCATAAGTACTTTGATAATGGGGAATTGAACACCCCCACTTCATAATTAAATGATTTGAATTCCTAGTACAGGTAGGAAAGTTCTGCTTAAATCACAATGAAATGCTTTCATCTTAGCTCTCACTAAAGAATGGCAGCATAAAAGAGCATTAACAGCTGGAACAGCACACAAAGAGCATAAAACAACCATTTTGGTCCCAAGGAGTGGTCCCAGTAGGAGAATATGGTTCTAGCTCTAGGACAGTCATGCTCTCTTCATAGATTCCAGGGACACAAGGTCACAAACCACTAGCTTCTCTTCAGCATCCAATTGCCAAAGTCAGTTCAAGGATATCAGTAGGGAAAGTAAGACAAAGCAGAGGGAAGTCCAGATAAACAAAGTCAGGCAAAGCAGAGTTCAAGGTCCAAAGGGCCAACAAGCAACATGTGTAGCACCCTGGACAGCTCCTGCAGTCTCTAGGCAAGAATCAGATAAGGCAGACTTCAGTATGGCCATAATTAGAATACCTGGAATGAGCATTAGATTGCAGCTTCCTCTGCAGCTAGTCTTGTCCTTGATGAGTTGAAGACATTACTCTTGAAGGGATCCAACCTATTTTAGGAGACATTGACCCTAGCAGTATCAACAAGGCTGGGGCCTACTTCAAAGCTGGAGTCCTCAAAGGTAGAAGAAGGAAATGCAAATTTCTCAAACTGCAGAGGTGCTGACATCATGGGCCCTTCTGATGCTGAAACTCCCAAGGAATTAGAGATATCAAAAGGCTGATTCTGAAGATAAATTCTTCTCCTATTTTAAGGTATCCTCTGAATCCACAGTCTCTTCCAGTACTGAATAAACTTACTTCACTCTTCTAATGAGTCTTCTTTTTTTTTGTCAGTCAAGCCCTCCATTTGTGTGTGTAATATTTAGTTTTATTTAACAAAACTTATAAAACACTTGGTTGGAAATAAATATGATGGCTTATGTTTTAGCATTCCATGCCAACTCATACCTTCCCATTTTCTATAAAATGTTCATTCTTCTTTGTTGGTGTTTTCAATTTTTGGCTACTAATATCTGAGCTGAAACTATCTCGCAGATTTACGGAAGGGCCGTGGCTCAGACCATCAGCCTTCTATGCCAAAGGCCCCAGGTTCAATGCAGGGCCTCCTTGTAGGACTGAGAGTCCTGCCTGAAACCCTGGTCAGCCACTGCCCATCAGTGCAGACAATACTGAGTAGAACTAATGGTCTGGTTCAGTATAAGGTGATTTCCTATGTTCCTGTACTGTTTATCTGTTCTCAGGATAAAACTGGGAGTAGAGATAATATATGCTGCCTTTGGCTCCTTGAGGAAGTTGAGCTACAAAGGACACTGAGAGACTCTATTCATGGCAGAAAAAAATGTTCTAAAGAACTAGTCAGGAGTATCTCTAGTAATTTCCACCACAGACTATGCGGTCTTGGCCTGGTGGGAGTTGTAGTTCAAAACATCTGGAGGGCACAACTTTAGCTATCCCTGGGTGGCAATAGTTCCACAGTAAGTCATTTTTTAATTGCTAGTCTTTTGGTAATCCTATTACTTATGCAATCCATGAATTGTCCTTAAACATTGGATGAAAATTCAGAGGTTATCTGTCCTTGCCATGCTGATATCTCCAGTCATTAAAAGCAGGAATGTCACTGAATCATCCAGCTTTTTTATATATATAAAAAAATGTGTCACACTTCACTGAAAATAGAATTTCAATTAGAACTGTAGATGTTATCTTGCAAATCGAATTTCTCACACATGAACTCCTTAAACCTGACATTGTCACCACCCCGGTTAAAACTGGCATTTGACCTGACTGCCACAGAAGGACAGCATTAATAAACTCTGTAGAAACTGATCACCTTCAAGGAGCCTGAGGAGGACAGTTTTTCCTAAAGCTGAGTATCACTGACCAGGATTGCTTGATTGTTTCTGTTTTTTGTCACACCGCTTACAGATGCTCTTTGGCACAGGACGCCATCTCTGGTTCATTTTCTGATATCAAGAGGGAACATCGGTGGGAGCTGCCCATAATTTGCCTGAATGTCTGCCACTATGACAGGGCTTATTTTTTATTGCAAAAATCTCCCTCTGGAATCTCCTTCAGATTCCCCAGGTTCTGCCCTTTAATCAAGCCAGGCAGTCTGGTAGGAAGAAGATTTGGACAATGTTCCCTGCCAGAACTGAACCAATCCCTATCTGACAAGCTGTGCTCCACTAGGCATGCAGCTGCCAGTCAGATACAGTCATTTAAATAATGAGGCACTGTTAAGCATGAAGTGATTAACTGGACTTAGGAAAGATATCGTGACATCTCCAATAGAAATTGGGAAATTCTACTAAAGTATTTATAGTGTTCACAAGGCATTTAAACTGATGAGCAAATATAGCTGGTCAGGAAGAAGACAGTTGCCTAGCAAGTAACAAGTAATCCTTTTTTGGAGTACCTGGGTTGAAACAGTTCTTACTCCTGCCATAGGTAAAGGTAAAGGGACACCTGACCGTTAGGTCCCGTCGTGGCCAACTCTGGGGTTGCGGCGCTCATCTCGCTTTATTGGCCAAGGGAGCCGGCGTACAGCTTCCGGGTCATGTGGCCAGCATGACTAGGCCACTTCTGGCGAACCAGAGCAGCGCACAGAAACACCGTTTACCTTCCCGCCGGAGCGGTACCTATTTATCTACTTGCACTTGACATGCTTTCGAACTGCTAGGTTGGCAGGAGCAGGGACCGAGCAATGGGAGCTCACCCCGTCATGTGGATTCGAACCACCGACCTTCTGATCAGCAAGTCCTAGGCTCTGTGTTTTAACCCACAGCGCCACCCGCGTCCCTTGATATCAGAAAACTCCAGCCATAAGCATCTGTAAAAACAAGATGCTGGTCTGAATGTGGTCTTGACCTAGTAGGCCAAGTAGGGTTCTTCTTATGATGCAGAGATATACCCTTTGGGAATTTTTGCTGGTTTGGCATTTTTTCAGTCTCAAGAGACCATAGGAGCCAACCCAATAAAATATTTGAGGGGCTGGGCTCCCCCCAAGTTAATGGGCATTGCCATTGAAATGGTGTGCATGCACTACGTCATGTGATCAATTTCGCAGGGTGGGGCTTACCTGCCCCCCCATATTTTATTGAAGTTAGCAGCCCTGCAAGCGACCAAAAAGGAAAATGGGGGGGGGTAGCTCCAGCAGAATGCAAACCTGTATTATTTAAATAGCTCACTACCCTTCCTTACTGTTAATTCCCTCAAACCAGTGCCTTTTATGGCTTGATGATTAACGGTTGTGGACATCCCCATAAATACCTTCCACCAAGGGTACAGCCTAAAAGTGTCTCCGACCTTGTGGCGCAATGGTAGCGCGTCTGACTCCAGATCAGAAGGCTGTGTGTTCAAATCACACCAGGGTCAGGATTCTGACTTTTGTTCTTGTCTTCCCCTATTGCCAGTTAAGAGGAAGGCAAAGGAATAGTCATGTGGCCTCAGCTCTAGGAAAGGATGAATCTATCCATTTTGTTTTCTCTTTGGGCTTTATTGCCTCAGCTTAAGTTCAAGTCACTCCATTTCCCCCTTGGTTTGTGAACTTAAAAAATAATAATGTGAAAATCTGTATCAATTTTTGTGTGTGCATTTCCCCTCAGATTTGCATTTTTGCTAGCAATCTTCCCTTATTTAATGCACTTATGTTCATTAGTTTCATCAATATTTTTGTGTACACTTTCCTCTAATACAAGGTTTTTTTGTATACGTGTTTAGGTTAAAGAACGGCGTCACAAAATTCAAAGCCTGCATTTTCAATGATAGCTGTGTTTCACTTCATGTACTAGTCTGAGGTGCCCAAATTAAACAAGTTCTCATTAAAAGGAAAACTTAATAAATTTATCTCACACCATTTCTTGGCTCAGTGCATAAAGACAACAGCCCACAACTCAAGGGAGAGCAGGACTCAAACCCACAGCCTCCTGATGCAGGATCCTTTGTACTACAGCCTCTCTTGCGAGAGGAGTCACCCCTCTGCCATGACGTCAGCACAGTGGAAATGAGCCTTGCATTGTATGCTCAAGCACAGCAAAGACTGGTCAATTGGTGCAGAATTCAGCAGATATTTGTTGCCTGTTTCAGAAAAAAAGGACCTTTTGTGGCTATGTGTGTTTGACTCCATTTGCTGAGCTAGGGCTTGTTTGTTTGTGAGTGGATGGACTATAATTGTGCTTCTGCCTTTTTAATTAATATTATTTTTGCTGTTTTTAGCCACTCCACCACTCTGCTGCCAGCTATTGATCTAAAGTGCTTTTGATTGTGTTACAGATCCCTGCCTCAAACTTGCCACAACACTGTCTTTTCTCACCTGCAAGAAGACAGCCCCCCAACTATCTTTGGTCATGCAGTCAGTCTACAACTGTCATTAGGTGCATAAGCAGTGACCTTGTGGCACAACAATAGTTTGTCTGACTCCAGATCAGAAGGCTGTGTGTTCGAATCACACCAGGGTCAGCATTCTTTTTTTTTCCCCTCCACCCATCCAGGGTCAGTTGAAATACAGATGATGGAGAGAATACACAATCTGTTGCAGAAAGGGGGTCAACTGAACTTAACATGAGAAAACAAGGGCACTGAAATTGAAAAATATGTTTATCCTTACTCACAATCTTCTGATCTAAAGCCAGATGTGAAAGCTTTTACTTCCTCTGACTGGAGGCATCCGGTGCCTCGAAGGAACAGTCTAAAACTGGCACAACTGACCTTGTGGCATAGTGGTAGAGCATCTGACTCCAGATCAGAAGGTTGTGTGTTCGAATCACACCAGGGTCAGCACTTCTATTTTTTCTGCCTACCCACTGTGAGGTCTCAGATGAGATGCAGGTAAGGGCATGGCCCCACAGTGCTTTAGCATATTGCAAAGGACAGCAACACATCTTACAGGCCAGGTAGGACCAAAACTTGCAAATAGGGATGGGATAAAAATAATAATTCCATTCACATTTTAAAAATTAGCAATTTCGAAATGAATATGAAAACCATAACAAAGCTATCATTTGAAACTTACAATTCTCTGAATGTTGTGATGCAACTCTCCAAGTTTATTTGTTTTTTAAGTTTGTAAGAATGCATAGTATTATGGAAACATGCTTGCGAAGATAGATATTTTAGGTAAAATGGCATAGAAAAATGATTCTCAAAAATTATATGGGTTTTCATGCAGATCCTTTTGAAAAAAAATATAACACAAACTAATGCAGAAATGGGGACAATTGAACTAAGATTGGAAAAGGGAGAAAACAGGGGAACTGAGATGGACACATCTGTCCATACTTACACGCAACTTTCTGTTCCAAATCCAGATGAGGAACCTTTGGTCAGAGGCAAATTTAAGGCAGTGCAACTGGTTTGGTCACACTGGGCACAGAGCCTCAGGGGCACAGCAGGGGGTGTCACAATTATGATGTAGAATGAAAGATGAGAGGCAGGAAGTGCCAAATTTTGGCATTGCACAGGGCACCACTGAAATTTGAGACCTCAAGGCCCGCCACTACTTTAGCGCCCCTCTCACTGGAAGCCTACATCCTGTGTGTTGACCTCTATGCCCCAGAAGCAGGACATGCCTAGTTCATGCAAGCACACAAAAACTTAGGAAATTTGACTCTTTTGGAGTAGGATATGTTACTCTAGCAGAACTCAAACTTGCAGTTATTCAATGCCTCGCAGCCTAGAAATTGAGTTCAATCTCCACTGCACCTCACGGTCCCCTGCTGCAACGCACTCAAGGCAGTGTCTTCTCTGGCCCTGCAACTGATGGTAGCAGATAGTCCTATGAGTACCTTCCACCAGAGTTTAAAACTGTCAATGACCCTGTGGCGCAATGGCAGCGCGTCTGACTCCAGATCAGAAGGTTGTGTGTTCAAATCACACCAGGGTCAGCATTCTGACTTTTTCTGTCCCCTTTCTAAGTTGAGATGTAGACTCATAGGTGGCTGTGAAGCCTCGAATCGGAGAGAATTAGAGCAGCTAAAGGCTCAAGGCAGCCAGTCTGAAGTCAGATGTGGTCTCCTTTTCACCACTGTCTCTCGTGCTGGAAAAAAAGACTCCTTCTACCTCTAGATACCAAGTGATAGACTGGCTTAATCATCAAAACTTCGATGTGATTTACATAAAATGTATGCAGAAAAACCATTAATAAGATTCAATATTAAGAACAAGTTAGCTTAATTCTTTTTCAAAATAAAACCAGCCATTCTACAAATATACATTACAAAATAAAATAGCATATTAAAATGTGTGTCAAATGTGCATGTCTGGATAGACTTGCTTAAACAAAAACAGTTTTTGGCAGGTACTGAAAACCATACAGTGAAGGCAATTGCCTAACATCAATCTTTTATATTTTGCAGTAGAAGTCATGCAAAAACCATGCACAACAGCTGATTTCCCACTTGTTCTATAAATTTCACCTATTCTCAGAAAAATATCTTTCCCCCTTTTTTTAGAATATAGATCTTCTGGAGATATGGGAGTGGTGGAGAGGCTTGGAAACTGAAGCATGTATCACACTGTTTTGTCAATCACATTTAACCAGCAGTACTGGAAGGAAATCTCTTTCCCTCCATCAGTCCACTGCAGGCTAGTAGACAGGACTCATTACTGTGCAAATAAGCCTGCCAGCTGGTTTGTGCCTTCGTTTGCCTGGAGGTTACAGGTGCTATTTAAACTTGTGGCTGGCAGGGGATCAGTGAGGGAGATGAACCATCTTCAAAGGCCAAGGTGGACAATGAGATGCACACTTTAAAATTTAAGAATGCTAAATAAAGGTATCTCAGGTGGCTCACCGAGCAATCTTTACTTTCACCACATTGATAAAACCCTCTTAAAATACAGAATGAAAGACTCCTTAATTTAAGATGCCATTGAACTTAAAACTGGGAATGATGGGAGGGGTCCTAACTGTTCTAATAGAAGACATAACTAGGTTTCCTTCTGTAGGTATGACATCAGCAAAGGCAGATTAAGGTGGCTTAAAATAAGCTATCAGAAAATATGCCTGGAAGTATCTTCAAGACTGACACATGTAAGAATACATAAACTTTCATTGACTACAAAGAATACGGTGAGCATGTGCAGTTTAATAACTCTTGGCAAAATTAAAACAAGCTACCTCATTAAACCAGCAAACAAAAATAGCTTTAACCAGACTGATGGAACTCTGTACCATAAAAGTCTACGTTTTTCTTGGTATGCCAACCCTGATACATAGCGCAGCACCAGTCTTAATCTAGTCTGATTATTGCTTGTTTTACCAATGCATAAATCCTACTTGCGGGTCCAGGCATCGTACTCCCCAGACCCCAACCTGCAGACAAATAAAGGACCACATAGACTGATTTAGATCAAAACAGGTCACAACTTTATTGAATAGAGATGAAAGATGTTTGGCTTGGGCATGGAGCAATCAAAATATTTCTGGCCCACCCACCAGACAGGGGTGTCCCTAAGACTTACAGCAAATAGGGTGACCCCCCCCTGGGACCACCATCTGGGGGAGAGTTCTCGGTCCTGGCCCAGCCATGGCCCCCGGACCTGACCACTCCCCCTAGATCCATTTAAGGGGATACCCCAGTGTTTGGAAGGGCAGGCAGAAACTACAACCTCCCCTCGATCCAAGACAAAGGATTGCCCTAATGCCCAACCCAGTCCATCAGCACATGATTTTGATTCCTAAAAGGATTTATCTTAGGCCTGTAAGCCACTAGGGGTGAGTGTACTGTAAACAGCAGAATTATATACTTTCATTTCATTTCATTTTTTTACAGTATTGTTTTAATGTAAATGTAATATAGTAAGGAATCAATGTTTTGTTGCAGCTGTTCACATCTGAGATCCTGACAAATCTGGGGGTGGAAGGCAACAACAGGAAAAGAGAGAAGGCCCTGATTTCAATGCAAATTTAAGGGCATTAATCATCCCTCTTGCTTGTAAAAGCTTTTTGTAAACACAGCTTATGTGTGTTACTCATGGTGTCCTGAGAGAAAAGGGAAAAACTGGAAGCAAATTTCAGGAAGAAATATGCAAGTATAATTGGAGGCAGAATCAGAGAAAATGTCAAAGAAGGGAAAGGAGCCTTGGGGGAGAGCTAGTGCAGTGGGCTGGCTAAAATGATGGGCTAGGACTTGGGAAAACACAACTGAAATCCCAGTTCAGCTATGAAGCTTATTAGGTGACCTTGGGCTAGGGTCATTGTGAAGATAAAAATAGGAGCAACCTATTATTATTGTAGTTACTGTAGTTATATTTATGAATCACCTTTTACATATGGGGTATTAGAGGAGAGGAGTACCTCTGGTGGGGGACACATTGTGCTCCTTCTGGGGTAGTTTGTCCACCCTTGGTCCCCACTATGCACTCAGCTCTCACTTGTGGTTCATAGAAGCTGTCAGCATTCGATAGTGCCCACACCCCAGAAATGGTTTAAACTGGCCAGCTGAACTAAGTGAGGGTACCCAATGGGTAAGAAACCCTCAGTGAATTAGGGACTTCCCCTGCATGCAAAGACAGGCTCTGGCAGATTGAGCAGACAAGGCCCATAGTGAGTCCAGTGGTCAAGAATGTGGTTTCTGCACATGCTTGCAGAGAGAAGTGACAGGAAGATGGGGCTCATGAACCAGGGAAGGTAGCTGTCAGGAACGTGCTCCCCCCCCCCCCCAGAGCACAGTGGAAGAACTGGCCTCAGAAATTGAGCTAAGCAAGCAAGAAGCCAACTCTGCAGCTGGGAGCTGTCTGTCTGAATTTAGAGAAGACAGCCCAGCCCATCCTTCCCAGGCAAGACACTGTTAGCTCCCAAGGAGAGGGAGAGCTGGAAGTTGGCCAAAGCGTTGCCAGGCAATCAGCAGATAAGCCAGAATCGGAGGCTGTGTCTTTGGGGGAAGAGACAGGCCAGCTGTGCAGTCCCCGGACGAGGAGGTTAGAGAAGCTCAGAGAGCAACGGAAGAGAAGGAGAAGAAAGGCGGGATTTTGGTGTCCTTCCTGTTGGAGGAAGGTTAATGAGAGCAGGCAGAACACCAGTATCTGGGTGTGTTTTTCTTGTAAATAAACTTACATAAAACTGACGGAGAGTCCTTGCTGCTTATTAGGCTGCTTATTACGCTGACAGAGATCATTATAGAAGCTTACCTAGGAGAAGGAAAACTCTGGTCCTAAACCTCCACTGCCTTGTGGGCTATAAAGCCTACACGAATCCAGAATGCAGTTCCTAAGACGATTGGAGGGCGCCTTGTATGCCTCCTTCTGGAAACTCCTGTAGCCAAGCTGGTGCTAAATGTATTGTTCTGTTTTCCTTTGGACCACATCAGTGAGGCTGAGATGGAGGTCTTGTCATCTGGGCAGCCCAGGACCTCCAGACACACTGCCTAGACTTGCACCTGAGGAGGTAATTTTGGTGCTGCTAACGCAGCTGTTCAACTTCACCCTCCATTGTCTCTCAAGACAGGCAGATGCCAACAAGTTTTAAAAATATTGTTTCTTTAAATATTTTTAGATTGCACTTTCAAAAAGTGCAGCAATGTGGCATACAGCAAACAAAATTATAAAACCATCAGTAAAAACTGGTTGGGACAAGGAAATATATGTCTCAAGATATACAGGCATACCATTAAAACAACTAAAATAGTTTCCAAAACAGTACAAGCTGAAAATAGTTTTTAAAATAAAAAATATATGAATATCTCAGCCTGAGACTTTTCCTGGAAAGTAGCGTTCATGGGTACTTGTCATATTTCAGCAGGAATGCTGTTCCACAAAATGGGGAAAGCCAGCTGGAGTTCCTCAGAAGAAATGTGGGATATATTTTGGATTGTCTGCTATTTTATTTTTTATTGTAAGTTGGGGTGTATTCTTAGGATGTTATTTTAACTGAATGTGATAGATCATTTTTTTTATTTAAAGATTATTTTTATCTATTGGAGCCTGGTGTAGAGTAAGATAACATAAAGACAGCAGGTGGGATGAAGGAGCTCAGGTTAGCGTGACGAACTATGGCCCTTAGTTCATTCGAGCACAATAGTCTTGAGCTTTTTATTTAACACATTTTGTATAGAACTTCACAAATACTCCTGATCATAGAAACAATTAAATACTGAAAGTCAAAAATATGAAATAAATCTGGACATCAAAGGTCAGGTATTGTCAAATAAGTTCAGCTGACAAATGTCAGGTGTCAATGATCAGCTATCAAACAGTGGATAACAAAGGCTGCCAAGCATCAAATGTCAAATCTTGCATGTCAGCTGTCTCAGATACTAGACTGGGTAACTTTAATATTGTTAGATTATTAAGAACCTCTGTCTATAATGGAGGCTTGACGTGTACTGCTTTGTTCTCCTTCTTTAAGGATATATATAGGGAGTCAAAGCCAGTAGGTTAGGATGACTTCATTGTCTTTGAAATCAGTTGTTTTCCATTTCAGAAGTGCTCGTCTTTAAATTGTTTATTCTTGCAGAACTGCTATATTTTCCACAACATGCTAGGTCATTGCTGAAGAAATGTGCTTGGCTAAAACTGTAACACAGCATGACAGAATTACCTCTAAAGAAATTATAGTCATCTTTATTTAATTATCATAAAGAACACTGTGGCAACACAACACAATACAGAGGTAGGAGATGGAGAGAGAGAGAGAGAGAGAGAGAGAGAGAGAGAGAGAGAGAGAGAGAGAGGATTTCCTTAACTCAGTATCTTTTGGTTATATTTGGTTTTGAGATAAAAATGATAAACACTGCAACCTTAGACACATCCAGTGATTATTTTCTAAAAAAAAAGTTTAGGGGTACTCTCATTTTCCTATTCATATTGAAATACTGCCCCTCAATGATGCCAAACTTAGATTCACAAAATGTTTAGGGGTATGCGTACCCCTGCATTCCCCCAGAAAAAAGCAATGGGCACATCTATTCAGAATTAAGTCCCATTGAGTGTGGGCTCATTTCTATGCATGTACGGTAGGTTTGGGATTACAATAAATGTTTTCTCTCTTACTCAACACACTTTCTCTGTGCCTCTTTAGTAAAACACACCAATTTTGCTGAAGTGGATGTTTAACACTTATTTTAAGCTACCAACAGCTTTAAAGAGATTAATCTCTCTAATTCTTCTTCATTGCAGTTACCTTTAATTGGTTTTGTTTTCTTGCCCATTTAACCATTTATTGCTCTACAGTAATGCATGTCATCAATGACCGTGCAGCTGCATTTCATATGGGCTGTACTGTACTCCTTGCTGGGCATATCGGTGGGCAGATGATTCTGTGGTGCATCTTTTTCTTATTTACACACTGGCATTTTTATCACCCATTTCCCCACTCCACACTTAGCCTTAATATGGGCAATATGGGCCAAGGCTGTCATGCCCCACTTCATTTTGTCATTCTCACATATCTCTCTCACTGCATGCAAGAGATAAAAATGTAATAGACAAAATGAGGTATGGGCTATTTGATAAATTTCAGTCAGATTGAACATTACTGATCCTACTAGGGGAAAAAAATTAAACTCAGAGTCATCAACGGGGAACTATTTTTTTAAATCTATGGCTGTTGTTGTTTTATTATTTATTTCTTAACGAATGAATGTGGGTACTCCAAATAACAAGGGTGATGTAGAACAGTCTCAGGTTTCCAAGTCAGTAAACACAGTGAATCAAGGAGGATTAATTCAGTCCCAAATATCAAATTAAATCAGATTTGGCTGCTACCAAATGAGACAGACGTAAGGCGTATCTTGGGGTTGCTGCCCTAGTATTTATAATTTAGTTCACAATGGTAAAACTCTCTGCCTCTTCCAGCTATGTTTGATGTATATTTGTTAATGCTGACACACGCGACAGTGAAATAAACCTGGTTCAACCATCTGGAAGTGAAGTCAATCAACTGACAGCTCTGCTTTGTTACTGTAGATTAAAGCTGTGTCAAATGATTATAGAGCAGAAGCCCCTCAGTTTGTGAACCTTATAATTAGCATTATAAATAGCATCCCCTTCTCACTTCTCAGATGCCTTTCCAAATATAAAACTACTCAGGTGCACAGCTGCTGAAAAGACGCATTCTGCAGCGAGAACAGCGTATTCCTAGATAGCTTGGAAATTCAAAAGCTTTGCATTTTCAAACGAATCTCAAGAATGAGACCAGTAAAATCTACATCCGGTATACAGAGCCTGCAGCAGACATGCAAATATAATGCCACATAATCCAGGGACATCTGTATGACCAATCAGTGTGAGAGCTATATTTATGCATACTGTATTTTTAAATCAGCCTAAGATTATCAGGCTGAAAATCTATATGTGCCTGTTAGGTGCATGCTTCAAAATGTGCTGTAAAACCTTTTAAAACTCTGCTTTTTATCATTCAGCAGTCTAACAAAGGGACAAAAAAGGAGCAGTGGTGTCCATAGGATTAATTCATGTCAACCTCACACATGTTGAAAATCTGAAAAATTATGCATTACTTTCAAATTCTTTATTTTTCTCTCAGCAGTAAAGGGCACACTTGACTAATTTTTTCGCCTGTATTTAATCTCCTTTTGAATGCAGGGTGGGATTAATCATTTGTCATTGCTCTTTCCCAAATATAAAGATGGCCTTCATTTAAAAAACAAACAAACAGAACAAAATCTAAATGCTGGCCTTTGGATGGGGGTGTGAGAACTTTTCATATGTGTATTTTTGAATGCTTAAAACAGATGTGGGGAACCTTTGGCCCTCTAGATGTTGCTGAACTAAAACTCCCATCAACCGCAGCAAGCAGAGTGAATGGTCAGGCATTATGGGAGCTGCCATTCAGCAATTTCAAGGTGAGTGTGCAAAAGTTCCCCAAACCTGGCTTAAAATTTTCAGATTTTAAAGCCTAGCTTTGGGAGTTGTGAATGTATGTTTGCTGCTGCTTCTTGCTATTTCTTCTGTATTTGGGAAGGAGGGTAGAATGACTACATCTTAGGAGAGTCATTGTGCCAAGCACTGCACATGCTATAAAATACATTTAACAACAAACAAAAACCTGATTAAGATAGGAAGGAATATAAACTTGGCTTCAAGGCTGGATTTAGATGAGAGGCCCTAGGCTACTCCACTTGTGAGGCCCCTCCCCATCTCCCACCCTCACAACTAGAAGAAAATGGAAGGATGTTATAAACAAAATTGAGTGAAGCCAAGGATGACGACGGGTATTTAAAATTCTGCAATTCACAATTTCTCCGAAGGCCTGGCCAGGCTGGTGAAGCCCCCTAGATTTAGAGGCCCAAGGCTTCAGCCTACTTAGCCTATACATAAATCCGGCACTGCTTGGCTTCCAAAAGCAAGACTTCCTGAAATTTGGTAGGCTATGGCATTAGGGGCAGATAGGACTCGTCAACCTGGGAAGGTAGCCCATAAGAGAAGGGAAAATCTGATCCTAAATCTCTGCTGCTTGCAGGATATTCATTGCATTCTCCCCTTAAAGGCAATCATCAAGACTAGAATTGCAATGTTTATCGATACAAAGGCTTGGTTGGGGTCTATATCATATTGGAGCACTGCCTTGGACTTAACTTGAAAATCATACTTCCAACTGGAACTGGTTGACTTTGTTCTGACTTCTACACTGTCCACATCCTGAACACACTCTTAGATACTGGGTGCACATGTGGATAATATATATAGAATATTTATTACGGTCCAACAACCCATAACATACGTATAGACAACCCCTCAGGGAAGGGAGACTGAAGCGTTGTTTGTTTAGTCATGGGTATGTTGATCTTTGATTCGTATGACTGCTGAAAGAAACTTTGCCACGGCCACTGTGATATCATTGGACTTGTCATCCAGAAGATATTTGATATAGTAGGCTTCGGACTGATCCGGCCGATTTGCCAGTAATGGTTTAAAATCAATAGTTCCCTCACTTGATCATATTGTCCGCAATGCAATAAAATATGCCTCATGCAGTCGACATCCTGAGAGCACACGCAGATCCTGTTTTGATAAGGGATACCTCTCTGTTTGCCGTTTAACACTTCTGATGGAAATACATTTAATCTGGCTTTGGTGAAAAGACACCGGTATGTTGGTACAGACAAATTTCTAAGATATGCAGGTGTCTGAAAATCGAACCCATAGTGGATTCCTACTGCTAAAGGGCCACAGATAACATGACATTGGGATCGGAGATCACTATGTGATATGTCACAGAGCCTTTCCCTCAGAGATTCAAGAGTGGTATCATAGCCCAGATGGTACAGGAGAGAAGGTGGCATACCAATCGAAGTGGCTTTTCTAACCATAATTTTCATCCATGAGATGGTAAACTCCTCGTTGTTTAGGTATGGAAGTAACCCCTTCCCTAGGCCAAAGACTGAGATCTTGAGCCAGTATCTCAGGATGGCCCACCATGCTTTAGTTAATAAAGGACATTCATCTGTTTCTAAAAATAGTATTGCATTTGGAACACAATTTGGAACTTGTAGGAGGGACCAGAGAAACTTTGCCTGGAAGCCATTGAACCTGGAGAATGAGCCATTGAACCAGACATTTGAGGTGTAGAGGAGTTGAGAGACAGATTTTGCATTAAATACCTTAATGGCTGGTGGAACATAATGGCCTCCCCTTGTATAAAAGAATTGAAGTATAGCCAGTTTGCTTACCTCCGCCTTTTGATAGGCGGTCTGCCAATGATGTTTCCAGGACTTGGAATGATGGAATAGAAGCCCTAGGTACCAGAAGAATTTGGTCTGCTCTAGTTTGTGACGGTCCAGTCAGTGGCGTAGCGTGGGGGATGCAGGGGGGCCAGCCACACCGGGCGCAACATCTGGGGGTTAGGGTTAGGGGGCGCAAATCCACGGGTTAGGGGGCGCAAATTACTTGCCTTGCCCCGGGTGCTGACAACCCACGCTACGCCACTGGGTCCAGTACCCATTTACTCAGGGAGAATCTCTTCTCAAACACCAGGACTTTTGATTTTTCATAATTTATGGATCCATTACTAGAGCAATAGTCTGAGAATTTCCTTAGTTGGTAGTTCAGGCCAGGTCTGGTTCAGGAGAGGATGGCCGTGTCATCCGCATACAACAAGAGAGGGGTCTTTCTCGTCCCTATTTTTGGAAGATGGCCATTAGGGTCCATTAAACTTGCCAGAAACAAACTGAACAAAGCAGGGGCTAAAATACATCCCTGTCTCACTCCCCTGTCCATCTCAATACAGTCCGAGAGCTGGCCCCACAACCCACACCTAACCTGCAAATTGCTTCCACAGTACAGTGGTACCTCGGGTTAAGAACTTATTTTGTTCCGGAGGTCCATTCTTAACCTGAAACTGTTCTTAACCTGAAGCACCACTTTAGCTAATGGGGCCTCCTGCTGTCACCGCGCCGCCACTGCCCAATTTCTGTTCTCATCCTGAAGCAAAGTTCTTAACCCGAGGTACTATTTCTGGGTTAGTGGAGGCTGTAACCTGAAGCGTCTGTAACCTGAAGTGCCTGTAACCCAAGGTACCACTGTACAGGGCTTTAATAAAATATAGGAGATGTTTATCCTTCAGTACTAGATGTAATTTGGACCATAGTCGGAGTCTGGGGATGGAATCAAAGGCAGATTTCAGGTCCATAAAGGCCACAAAGAGTTTTTCCTGTAGAGGTCAGGTGTACTAGAAAAGACAACATTAGACAGTGGTCTGATGTTGAATGGTTCTCATAGAAATCTGCCTGAGCTTCAGATAGTATATTATAGTCATTTAGAAAAGTTGTCAGTTTATTACAGAGAAAGCGGGCATACAGCTTTCCTATAATTGAAAGCAGACTGATTGGTCTATAATTAGAAGGCACATTAGGCTGGCCTCTCTTGAAGATTGGGACTGCTATTGCATGTTTCCAGCTAGATGGTACTTTGCCCGAGTTATTTACTATAGTAAAAAGTGCCATCAGAAGAGGTGCCCAGCAATGCTGATTTGATATGATCAATTCAGCTGAGATAAAGTCGTTTCCCGGGGCCTTACCACTCTTCAGGTTCCCAATTAATGTATAGACTTCTTCCCATGTGGATAATAACTTCCTGCATATAAAATGCTAGTGAAAAATAGCTCTGGGACCTTTTTCTTTTTCATGGCACTTTACCAGGAATTCTATTACTTAAATAGTACCTATGTAGGCGCATGCCCCTCTTGGCACATATATCCTCTCCAAGTGGTTTATCACTCTGCAATGAGAGAAAGAAAGATGAGAGCTCACCCAGAAAACAATCCTCATTCAGTAAAAATCATGCAGTCCTTCTGACAGTCTTCTTCAGTTTCTACCATTCTTCAAAGACATCTTATTTGTAACTTGCTTTTTTGCTCTTCAGATTGATAGTGTTATGTTCAGGGTGACTGTGCTTATATCCTCCTGTTCTGCAGATTGATAGGAGATACGGAAAGCACGTCTGTAATATGACTTTTCCAGATGACACAGTGAATGAAAACTGACATGCTAGTTCAACTAGAGCGAAGGGAAGCTTCATTGATTTGTAGGCATTTTAGTTATGGACAAACTGAAGTAACCAGTAATGATCCAATCCAGTACTAAGGCTCAAGAAATCAGAAGATCAACAGTTACACATTTGCTTTCTTTTAAAAATCAGATCAGTTATGGTTCCTTACAGATGACTGGGTTGTTTCGTGTAAGCATGGGTGAAGTACAGTATCTGGAGGCGTGTGCTCTCTCAAATATATTATTTTACCTGATCTGCTCAGGTTTTCATTGTGTCTGGCTTAACAGTACAGTATTTAATGGGACCCTTTTGTTGTTGTTTAGTCACTTAGTCGTGTCTGACTCTTCGTGAGCCCATGGACCAGAGCACGCCAGGCACTCCTGTCTTCCACTGCCTCCCGCAGTTTGGTTAAATTCATGCTGGTAGCTTCGAGAACACTATCCATCCATCTCGTCCTCTGTCGTCCCCTTCTCCTTGTGCCCTCCATCTTTCCCAACATCAGGGTCTTTTCCAGGGAGTCTTCTCTTCTCTTGTAATAAAAAATTACCAGCACAATCCAGTGTGCCCTGTTCCATGCCCAATAAGCACAGGGCACCTTTGCCCAGCAGCACTGTAGCCCATAGATTACAGCAAAGTACTGGGCAAGGTTTTGCCCGGTATCTTCTCTGGGTGATGGGCTCATGGAAAAAAGCTGTCCCATGAGCCCTTATGGAAGAGGGCAGGAGAAGCCCATATAAGGCTACTTCCACTGGAACTCAGAGCCATTTTGCTTTGAGAGCTTTCTGCCCGCCACCCTTGGGTTAGAGCCTTTTTGGGTCATTGATTGACAGGGTCAGAAGGGAATTTGTTTTCTGCCTGACTGGCACTTGATTGGGGGTTTTTCACCTTCCCCTCAGTGAAATTATGGCTTTCCTTTGTTAGGCAGAAGAACATTATTTGTATGAGGGTGGAAATGGCATTGGTCAGGATCAACATAGCATAGGGGAGCCATAAGGGGTCTGAGGGGAGGATTGACCATGGCAAATCCAAGTGTGGGTTTGGTATCTGCCTGGTTGGTATCTGCACCCTGGTCCGCCAGTGAGAACTTGCTTGCTTGGCTTGCACCACAGCAAGGTTCAACACTGGCTGACTCCCACCATACAGTTTGGAGTGATCCAGCAGATCCATTCCATCAACATGGGGCTTGTGGAATAATGAACTGATCCTGGGACCCAATGCCATGCCAACCCTTGCCTGTCTGCTGCTGTCAAGAAAGAATTGGCCTGATTTTATCCCATCACCATTGTACAGTCTGGTTATTTTGCTGCTCTCGTGGGTCACATAATGCACCTGCCTGGGCAAGTGTGTACTTAGAAGTAAGATATGGCATTGTAACTGTGTATAAGATAGCAACCAAAGAGTTGCTTCTTTCATTATATTACTGAAGTGCTTGTGGTATAAAATTCTGAATTGGAGCTACTTGAATGGATCTCCTGAATAATATCCTGAAAAACCCAATGGGGTACAGAGGAGCATTTCCAATAGGAAATAAAACCAATATGCCACGAGTTGCTGCCAAAATTGCAAAAACCTAGAATTTGAGTTGAATATTGTTTTACTTCTAATCCAAGAATTCTGATTAACATTCCATGCTTTCAGCAAATTCACTTAGGAATCATCCATTGTTGGGTGTTCTCACAATATTGGCTTTCTTCTGGAATTTTAAGCTTTTACACCAAACCATCTGTCTTGTGATATTTCTAGTTTGTGAAACTGTAAAACTATTATGTGACAATACATGTACTGCATTACTTTAACACAGTTTTCCCCTGGACTTTTTTTCAGCCAGAACTTCCTGGAACTCAGTTCCGACACCTTTCAGGTGGGCACCACTGCCAATATAAGAGAACATGATTAGTTCCGGCACCTCTTTTTCTAGAAAAATAGCACTGCTTTTCCCTAACCTGGTGCCCTTTGGAAGTTACCAAACTACAGCTCCTTTACACCTGATCACTGACCATGCTGGCTGAAGCTTATGGGAGTAGGGATAAAGGAGAAATTGGAATTCGTTTGCATTTTCATGAGACACTACTAAATCCACACTTCTCCAAATAATATGGAAACAAAAACACAGCTATACTTTTAAATTTCCAAATTTTCGTAATGCTGTCCTCCAACCGAACCATATGTACTAAAATGCATATGTTAGGGGAAAATGATTGCAAGAAATGTGTGCATTAGTCAAAACTTCATACAAAGAATGTGGTTATTAGGATAGAAATTGACAGATTTTCATGAGGACTTTTTGGTGGGAGGGTCATCACAAATTGCTATGGAAATGTGAAGAACTGAATTTAAGATTGAAAAAAATAGAAACTTAGAGAACCAAAACTGGCAGCTCCATCCATTTCTAGATGAGAGTTCTGTTCTGTAACAACTGGGGTTTTTTGGGGGGGTTAGTTCTCCTTCCTTTACAAGGCTCACTTTCACAAATTATTCTTATTCAACACTTGTCTTCTAATTCACCTTACCTTTCCCCTGTGTGAATTCTCTTTGTTCAGCTCTGAGTTTCCAGCAGCAGCAAGATATTCACGTATCTGTATTCAGTAAGGAAGACCAGACTGTGAGGAGAGTTCTTTTATAACTTTTGAAATTTATCCTGCTTCTGTGAGTCCTCACTGGTTGGACTTGCTAATCTTTTAGGTTTTTGGGTCCTTGCTGCTGGGTCAAAACACTGTAGGAAATAGCATGTTGAGAGGGTCCGCTATCTTGCCCTGTGCTTTGAAAGGGGCTTTGTAGGCACTGTGGATTTGATTGGCCATGTCTGCAAAGACCCTTTTGTCCAAGCCCCGCCCTTACTTGCACTACACCTGACATCAAACATGTTGTCATTTGTAGGGCAGGTGGGTGTTGTCTGGACAAAATGGCACCATAGGCCAAAGAGAGGGAAACAAAGAGGACATTAAATCCAGAGATTCCAGACTATATGATGCCATCGGAGGTGGTCATGATTAATTTGGAGCTCCATAACATCTAAGTCCAAAGAGACTGGGCATGATCAGAGCCATTATCTAGATGAGGAACAATAAAGTGAGCATGAACCCTGGCCATGTTGATTTGTGTATTGGTAACCTCAAGACTTTCTTACTGATAGGGCTTTCTGTGAGGGGCTACCTTTGAGCCCCTCCAGAAGCTCCAAGCTCCCCTTTCTACATTTCAACAAGATGTCTGTCACTTTTCAAAACTTTTCACACTTGTTCTTTGAACTTTAGATGCTTTTTCTTTTGATTGAAAGAAGGAAAGGGACAAGATATTAAAAGTGAATAGAAAACAGGTGATGTAAAAATGACATATTTTGCCTTTGAAGTGTTCAGAGGAGTGAAGCCCAAAACAGAATACCATTTGTTCATGTGAATAACGTTTGCCATAGGAAATTCTATAGCAGGGTGGAGAAATCTTTTTAGCCTGAGGGCCTCCCTCGCAAACAAGCTTCCAGGGGGTCACATGCTAGTAGCAGAGATAAAACAGGGGAGAATAATGGAAATGACTCTTATCATTTCCATTAATGGTAGGTAAATACTAGCCAAGCAGATATAGGAGGCGCGCACATGCGCGCGCACACACACACACACACACACACACACACACATAATCTCCGCATCCAGGCAAGCATCACATTTCAAGGACACAATTCATCCAGGCAAAAGCACTTAAGGAGGCTATGGAGTAGGGCTGGTGAGGAGTGAGGCCTGGGAAGAGTGGCTGTGGCCTGGTAGAGATGCCTAGAGTACTGCTATGACCCCTGGACCTGAGGTTCCCCAACCCTGCTCTCTATATACAGTGCTGCCTATCTTTATTGCATGGGTATGAAACATTGGAGACCAAACTAATTCTGAATGCTTATTGGAGATGCGATATATTTCAGCATTCCCTGCTGAGCAGTCTTTTTTCCTCTTGTTCATCTCTAGCAGAAATGGCTTTGTGTCTAAGGGCAAAAAGGCATTCTACACTCCTTAATGTGACTCTGGCATCTGGGATAAAATAATTAAATCAGGGAACAAGCACTTCAATTTAACAGCTGAGGACAATGGCTGATATAGTGAGTGGCTTTTTAAAAACACATGCAAAAAATGAAATCAGGGGGTGGTCCTAATAAGCTTGAGAAAAAAAGGGACTGCGAGAAACAGTTAATAACAGACTCACATCTGTCTTCACTAGGACAAAGACACACTTAGTAAATAGCATGCATTAAACATCACTGTTGGGTTGGGACACCCAAAGAATATTTACAATTCTTAATTCATTAAAGCTGATGCTTTTGTCTGAATTGGGCTGACTGCATGGTTCAATAGCATCTTCTGTTGCCCTCAATATAGATTTGAGAAAAGCAGTGGAAAACCAAGATAATAAATAAGCCAGATAAGAATGATGAGTTGCCTAGTAATGGAACAGGAAGTTTAGACTTTTTTATGTGACACCTTGCAAGCTGCCTTGAATAGGTGTCAGTCACATAACGTCCCTTGCCTTACAATTTTATAGAATAATATTTCAAGGGAGAAAAGAGGAATTTTTGCAGAGAGCAATCTGAACAATTTGGACTCAGGAGCATGCAAGACAAAAAGAGAGAGGTTCAGTGAGTTGAAGGGACCAAAATCCCCAACTCAATCTGCAGTCATAAAACAGAAATGCAAACCCATCAGCTCTCAGAATAAGCAATGCTCTGAAGACTATACATGGATTCAGTGATGTACAAAGTGTAAATTTACTCCCAGTCATGGCTGTACACCAGAGGAAGAGAAATTTCAGGTCATAAATATCCAGGGTAAAGTGGGACAGCACAGGAACTTGGGATGCTGATGAGTCAGACCAGTAGATCATCTACCTCAGTATTGTCGACACTGACTGGCATCAGCTGTCCAGTATTTAAGATATGGATTCCCTCCCAAACCCAGATGGAGAGGCTGGGAATTGAACCTGGAAGAAGAGTTTGGATTTGATATCCCACTTTATCACTACCCGAAGGAGTCTCAAAGCAGCTAACATTCTCCTTTCCCTTCCTCCGCCACAACAAACACTCTGTGAGGTGAGTGGGGCTGAGAGACTTCAAAGAAGTGTGACAAGCCCAAGGTCACCCAGCAGCTGCATGTGGAGGAGCGGAGACGCGAACCCAGTTCCCCAGGTTACAAGTCTACCGCTCTTAACCACTACACCACATAGACACTCTACCACTTATGTATATAAAATAGACTACCACTGCCATGTGGGACCCTATTGCTCCTAAACAAGCCATGCCTCAACAATCTTGTGTTTTCAGCACATGCAAAACACTTTTCATCCAAGGATCCCTGGAATTACTCCTGCATTTTGTTCTATCTTACTGGTCACTGCAAAGTTTGATCTGCATTTTATGCTATTTTATTTTGAGTTTTGGCACTGTATGCCTCTTAGTCTCCTTTCTTATACACTGCTTTGAGAGGGGGTGGCATTTGGATATTCAGTAGTATATAATATTTTTAGCAAACAATAAACAAAAAATTATAATTGTATGACCCCCCACTTTATTGATAGAAAGCTCAGACAGAAGAGAATCCATTCAATCATCAAGACATTTGTATCCCACCCTTTTAGTGTTTCCACATTACTCAAAACAACTTTAGAACACACAAAATGCAACATTCCAATAATGAAACAGAAATAATAAAACAAAGCAATATAAACATTGCAAATGGGCACAGCAGATAGAATTGCAGTGTTCATCACCACATGAGCTATCATCAGACCAGTAAGCCAAAACACTGGTGTTTAAGCAGCCATCCAGTAACCCATGACAGAAGTGAGATTTGACAAACTATTGTTAAAAATAGATATATCTATATTCTTGTGTGTTTGCATATTCAGCAATACCTTTCTATTAATATTTTATGGGTGTGTGGACAGCTCTGAAATTTAATCTTCTTCTTAGTGCTATAAAATATTTCCATTTTAATGAAATCAGCACAAATAATCTTTTAGCAAATAGGAACCAGAATAATTCTGAACAACATAAAAAATTCCAATTCTTTCCAAATAACTGTATATTGCTTGTTCATTTCAATATAAATGTTAATGCTACAAATGAAAAGTAAACGGTTCAATTTTCGTTTCTTCCACATAGTAGGATCCCTCCTGCATATCTGAGAAATAGTATGATATTTGGGATAATAACTCTAAATTTTGCAGAATTAGCATACTAACTTTTCATAGCAAAGTAAAATACAGTTTAGGTCAGAATACCATTTTGTTTCCCAGCAGCATTTAACTTTTCTTCTTTAAGTTACACATATAACTAGTCCCTGTGAGTTTACATCCTGAATTATTATTATTATTATTATTATTATTATTATTATTATTATTACATGTGTGTTGTTGTTAGTCGTTTAGTCATGTCCGACTCTTCGTGACCCCATGGGCCAGAGCACTCCAGGCACTCCTGTCTTCAATTACATGTGTATACCACCCTATATCCGCAGGTCTCAGGGCGGTTCACAGGATAATTGTGATAATATTATTTACCACTCTGTGGCAACTAACACAGCTACAGAGCAATCCAAAATGGCAGGCAAGGGAGAAGCAAAAGCATTTGAGTCATCTTTTCCTATGCCTTGCCAGGCTCATGCTAATAGAATGGATGGTGTGGTGGATATGTTTTTCTTTTGGTTTCCTTTCTTAAAACAATTCACCTCCCACTGAAATCAATGCATCTTCTTTACTCTCTTTGGAGTTCTAACATCAGAAAATAACCTTCTGTGGACCTTTCCACAACCTTGTAGATGATATATTTCACTTTGGAGCCTCCTCTCCAAGGGTGGATCTCTGTCCTCAGAGAGGGAGATCCAGTGCAATCTGTGAGCCCTGGGACAGGGACTATAGGGTTTCAGCTTTCACAGTGCCTTTAGGCTACTTTGTGACAAATAGTTGCTGAAAATATTCAATTCCTGACATAAAGTTCTTGCAACAGAAAGTGCTTCTTCAATGAGATCCTTCCTTTGTGCTTCCTGTTTGGGGCCACACTAATTGATCCCTCAGAGATACTTTGGATGTGAGGCATGTGATTCCTCCTTTTATGGAGCTTTTGATATTTATCCCCTTTTTCATAGTATCGTAGAATTGCAGACTTGGAAAGGACCATTGTTTGGAGGGAATTAAAGAGGTGAAAGAAAGGGAAAGGGAAGGAAGAAGTTTGGGGTGTCTGTACTGAAATCATTTTAAAGAAAGTGGTTATATACAATAGCTTAATACAGGCATCCCCAAACTCAGCCCTCCAGCTGCTTTGGGACTACAGTTCCCACCACCCCTAGCTAACAGGACCAGTGGGCAGGGATGATGTGAACTGTAGTCCCAAAATAGCTGGAGGGCTGAGTTTGGGGATGCCTGGCTTAGTAAATGTCAGTGAATTGCCATGAGAGTTACTTCTGGCTTGATCAATAGTTTGATTCAGTATAAAACAGGTTTCCTATGCTGTTTGGCAGAGGGATATTTATGTGTCATGTTATATGCCTTTTAAACGGGATTATTATTATTATTATTATTATTATTATTATTATTATTATTAGTATCCCACCCATCTGACCGGGTTTCCACAGCCACTCTGGGTGGCTCCCAACAAAGGTCTAAAAACAGAATGAACCTTCAAACATTAAAAACTTCCCTATTAGTCAAATACAATTGAGTTCTTGTCAGTGGTGGCTGCAGAGGTGCTCTGCTAGGTTGAAGTCCATGGTGGTTAGAGAGGGGTGAAAGAGGAGCAGAGGCCTTCATGCCTTCGCCTTTCTGTGCTTGGATGCATTAGTGGAGGTAAAAACTGAAGCCATGTGCATAGTTTCTAATCAGATGGTCATCCTGATGCTTGCCTATTACTGACTGGACTGATGCCAGCAGGGAGAATTATTGGGTTGTCTTTGTTTTTGTTTTTATTATGTATTTTGTGTTTTTTACAGAGCTGACTTTCCCATAGGGCTTAGCGGTGCATTGCGCCAAGGCATCGGCCTCTCAGGGGGACCGCAGCGAGTACAGGAGCTGTGTGGCTTTGCCGGCGGCCTCCCCTTTCCCTGCACGCTCGCCAGCTGCGCCCTGCCAACCATATGGCTTGCGGGCATGCAGCTTCCTTCCCAAGCCTCTGCAGGAGGAGAGCAATCCCAGCAGAGGCTAAGGGTGGAAGCTGCGTCCCACCAAGTATATGACTGGCGGGCATGCAGCTTCCTTCTCAAGACTCTGTGAGGATCGCTCTCCTTCAGCAGCATGGGGGAGAGTTGCAAACCCACCCACCCCATGGCTGGCAGTGTGCAGCTTCCCCCCCCCCCCATCCATGGTAATTTGGGGGCGCTGGGTGGATATTTGTACCCCAGTGACACATCTGCTAAAGACGGCCCTGGTTTTTTAGATTGTGATTTATGTTGTGTACTGCCCTGAGATCTACAGGTATAGGGTAGTATATAAATTAGAAGAGGAGGAGGAGGGGGGGGGGAGGGGGAGGAGGAAGTATCTGCACCAGTGTGTCAGGGACTGGGCAGAGGAGGGGGAGGAATGATGGATACCACCTCCTCAGCCTAAACCTGTCAGAGAGGAGGAAGACAGTATAGATTTACAACAGGGGTTTGTGGAACATCGGAACTCAGAGGCTGCAGAGGTGAGAAGCTGGGAAATATTGGGAGAGGAGCAGGAAGAAGAAGCACCAGGGGAGAGACAGCTGACAGACTAAGCGTCTTTAGAAAACTTTGCAGACACCCCCCCCCCTTTTCAGAACTCGCTGGGCATTGAAAGTAGGAGAACAGAAAGCTCAGAGGCAGAAAGCACAGTTCAGCCAACACAGGGATGATGTATAATAGGAAAGACAAAGGGGAGGGGGCTTTACTCAGAGAAACGCCATTACTGCAATAGGGGCACCTTTTCTAAGCCTCTCTCTGTGAATAGTGAATAAAAGACTTGGTAAAAACTCTTCTTGTTTACCTAATTATTGGCTGCCCACCATGGGAGGGATAGGATTCCCTGCAGCCTGACAACCAGGGTATTTACACAGCCACTCCCAGCATCTTCATGGCATGGACTGGATCATTGCCCCTGATGATGCCAGCAGCCCAAATCCACACTGGGGTAGCCATTTGGTCAACAACTGTGCACTTGCAGGGTTCTAACGTGAACATCTCCCCATCTTTACTACTGTCTCTGGCCTGTATCGGTATGCTGTAGCCTAGCGAGGTGCCTCCGTGGCTACAATAAAAACTCTGGTGGGTGGTTAATACTCAGTTTAAAAGCTGTGTGTGCGCTAGTGTATAATAAAATAATAAAAACCACACCTGTGATAAATGGGAACCATAAACATCCTTTTACCCATCCTGAATCAGACTTGGCAAGAACCAACACATAACTGCCCCTTGTAGGGGCAATAGATGCACATGAATAGAGAAATGTGATCTGGGTCCCCTACATACCATTACTAGTTTCAGAGGACTTTTTCAGCCCTACATTACCTCACAGAAACCCCTGATTGTGCATGCAGATCACACTTCACTGGATTAGGACCAAAGAAGATTGACTTTTCAATTAACAAGAGTTTGTGTCTGTAAATAAGGGCCCATCTGGAACTTTCCAGCTTCATTCCAAACCCACAACTCATTCCAAATATTTAAACGGAAATGGAAAACGACATGGTTACTATCAGGGACAAAATAGGATTATTAACTAATCTTAGATGTGCTGCAAGTAAGCAACTCATTCTTAAAATAGAAATTGTTGATATGTATTTACCAATGCTACCAGTTTAATTATGCTTTTAAGAATACCCAGATTTTGAATCTCTATTCATATACATCATAATAAATGATAAATGATTCATAATAAATCATCCACTTTGTAATAAGAACACATCTGACATTTCAGCCCTGTCCAAGTCTATGGGTGGTTTGACATTTTACTCAATAAATCTGAAATAAGCCTTTAGATGTTCTGCAAAGCGTGTATTATTCAATATTGGGAGCATTTCAAATAGGATTTACAGTATGTTGCCTTGTGGTTTAGGCAAAATTTCAGTTCAGAAATATTCTGGCCTGCAACTTTTTCTAAGATTACTTTCACACAACAGGTCAGAGCTACCTTGAACTAATGATGTCATTTTAAATGTCATCAATGCAGAGCTTCATTTCTAAAATAAATTCTGAAAGTCAGGCCTATGAGGAAGTCCTCTTCCAGACATTTGGAAGTTGGTTATATTATTCAAGGTGGGATTCTCTATGTATCTACTCAGAAATAAGTCGGGATGATCAGAAACTGCTTTTGAGTCGTTTACCTTTTTATGTAAAAGATAGTGGCTACATTTGTAAGTCAAGATGAACCATAACGAGAACAAGTTGCAACAATAATTATGCTCTTGTGGTCTCTTTCTCTGGTCTGACTACAAGGAGGTGGCAACTAGGTTTTGCTTAAATGTCTATTAAACACAATTCATTATATTGTCCAGATCTTAAACTGTGGCAAAGTTAACCGTGTTTAAACAAAACAAAACAAAACCAGCTTCATTAATTAAAGTTTTATATTTGCTTGTTTCAAATAAAATGCAGTTCAGATAAACCATAGTTTGTTGGTTTCAGTGACACAGCAATCTATAGTTAATCTAAACTGAAAGTGAAAAGCTTTCCTCACAGCCTCTTGAGAAAGGGGAAGGGTGCATGAGAATCTAAGTCTTGCTGTGACTTATTTCGGACCCTAATAAGATTCTAGATTTGCAGCCTTCACATAATTTTTTTCTGTGACTGGATTTTTAGGGCTGCATGTGCACCATACATTTAAAGCACACTTAAACCATGTTCCCCTCCCCAAAGAATACTGGGAACTATAGTTTGTTAAAAGTGCTGAGAACCATAGTTCTGTGAGATGTAAACTAAAATCCCCACGATTCTATGCTCCAATGTGCTTTAAATGTTTGGTACGTACACAGCCTAGTATTATTGTTTGAAGCATATAGATAACAACTACCTTTAGTGCTACACTGGAAGTACTGAGGTGAAGGTGTGTGTTCCACAATAAGGGTCTTTATAAAAACAATGTTCTCTTCCAATGTAATAGTACAAAGGGTGTATCGAAAGCCTTTTCCTGCAATGTTTTACTGTTGCACACATCAGCAAAACACTGCACCAAAGGAATCTTGACACAGCCACATATACAATCATCTCATGAAAACTTTGCTTGCTTGCTTGCAGTGTTGTTCATGGGTACACTGTAGGAGGAAAACGATTCAAGCCACAGCAAACCATAGAAGCTTCAGTTTCCTAATTAATTTTAGCAATTCTTCTAGTTAAACCAAATTCAGAATGAATGAATTGTCCGACAGAGTGACCCCACACAGTGCAGCCACGGCACAGAGAGAATGCAGCTGTCCCTACATTTTTCATACAGTGTTGAAAATTTAGGTTCCCTTTCACATAGTACATGAATTTCACTGAAACCAACTTTATCCTATACAGTGGTACCTCGGGTTACATATGCTTCAGGTTACATACGCTTCAGGTTACAGACTCCGCTAACCCAGAAATAGTGCTTCAGGTTAAGAACTTTGCTTCAGGATGAGAACAGAAATCATGCTCCAGCAGCACGGTGGTAGCAGGAGGCCCCATTAGCTAAAGTGGTGCTTTAGGTTAAGAACAGTTTCAGGTTAAGAACGGACCTCCGGAACGAATTAAGTACTTAGCCTGAGGTACCACTGTATATGCTATTTATAATTAGGTGGAGCTTGAGAAGAAGCAAATGCAAGATATGTAAGTAGGGTACATTATGGATTTTTCATCTCTTTTCCTGTAACTTACCGCACCATAGGAAAGATGCAGAATAGCAGGTTTGATGGACCGTTGCATTGATCTGGTCTGTCACATACTATGTAGCTAAAGCTGGAACAGACAGTTGGGTAACTTTACAGTTTGAGCTTCGTCAGTGCTTCATTTCCAGTTTGACCAGACAGGCTGTTTAAATTAGGCTACATTGTCTGCCTTACTGTCTAAACTGATACATCGCTGCAGTCTTGTCAGTTGTTGCAACTGACTGGGCTGAGATACTGTTCTGTCTTTCCCCAAACAATAGTATCCATACTTGAACTTCCATGTGCCTTGCTCTGGAATAAAAGAATTTGAACATTTCAAACAGAAAAAAATCACAGGTGGTAACCTCAGAGGGAGAAAAGTAAGATATCAGTAAAGATAACATCAAAGAAGGAAATCACCTTATAACAATAGTCTACTTTTCATGGCCTGTGTGCGTTAATTCTTTTGCACACACATCTTTCTGAGACCAGGTGTGACTTTAAAGGTGATGGACCATTCACATGACTTGTAGGCAAATGGCGAACTACATTCCCCTCATGTCAGTCCACATTTAAATGAGTAATTGAAATGAGGATCCATATGAATGTCTAGTCATAGTCACACCAGTTGTTTTTAAGTGCTCCCCATACTATGGTTTGGATGTTGGTACAAAGAATCACAGTTTATGGCATGATAGAGAATATAACAAGACCAGACAAATGCAAATTAATGGCTGCAATTAGCATTCCTAAAATTTCTTAAATGTTCATTAATCAAACAGTTTCTTCATTATTACTAAAATGGCGATGTGTTAAAGGCAATTCTTCTCATCGTGACAAAAAGTTTGGGAACAAAGAAAGGTTTTCTGCAGTGTTTTGAAAAGGTCACGTGAACAGGCCTGCTGAATCCCATATTGGGGAGAAAGTCTAGAACACCACTCAGATAACTGAAAAGGACCTCTTCCTATCAATAGAAATATTAAAGTTGGTTGCAGTAGTAGCTGAATAAGTGACTCTCTAGAATGTCTTAATTCCCTAGTGAAAAGGCATTTCCCACAAAGAAGAAAATTCCATAAGGCATTCTCAAATTAAAAATTAAAATTAAAAATTTTATTTTTAAGCATACCTTGATTTTATCCCAGGTAAAAAAGTGAGGACCATTAAAAATTGTTGTTATATGTAGTGGGCAACTATTTCCAACTAAGAGTTGAGCTGTTGCATTCTGGATCAGACTGAGTTCTCAAATTTTCTTCAATGTCAGGTTCACATAAGCCATGTTACAACTGTGGATCCAGGAAGTTACCACAGAATGCACAGAAGAAGATAAACTCTTTGCCTCCAGAAATGGATGAAGTTGGCAATCAGTCCAAGCTGAAAGAAAACATTCTTAGTCATAACCATCCCCTGGATAGTTGCAATACCATATCCGGAGCACTTCCAGAATGCGTGACTGAGAATAGGTATCTCCTATATCTATACTCACTCACCCATTTTCATTTTGTTCTTGTCTGGATTTAGTTTCTGTTTACCAGCCAACCAATACATTATAGACTTCTGGCAGGCTTTCACATTGAGAAGAACTTGATACTTGTTATAGAGCAAATGGAGAAATGTATTATCAGTCAAATGATGCTACCAAAATCATAGAATCATGTAGATGTTTAAAAGTATGGGAGACAAGATAGATTGCTACAGGACTCCATGTGACACTTTCCCTAAAGCAACCGTCCCACAAAGTAGGAGTGAAACTACTGCTAAACAGGGCCCCAGTCTACATAGGAAGTCCTGAAGGACACCATGAATGATGGTAGCAAAAAGAGATCCTGGAGAATCTGCAGGAACACACCTCCTGTTTGGCTGTGGTTCAGGTTGTTTGTCAGAGCAGCCAAAGGAGTCTTTATCCCATAAACAACATGGAAACCAGATTGAATTGGCTCCAAATAATCTACAGTGGTAACTCTGGTTACAAACACTTCTGGTTACAAACGTTTCAGGTTATGAGCTCTGCTAACCCGGAAGTAGCTGCTCCTGGTTGTGAACTTTGCCCCAGGATGTGAACGGAAATCATGCCCCAGAGGCGCGCTTGCAGCGGGAGGCCCCATTAGCGAAAGCGTGCTGCAGAATAAGAATGGTTTCAGCTTAAGAATGGATGTGCGGAACGAATTAAGTTCATAACCAGAGGTACCAATGTATTATCATCTCAAACCACCTTGATAGGAATAGTTTGGACACACAAACCAATAAATCTCTATTGTCAGGGAGGGGGGAGTCAAGGAAATATTTATTCAGTGAAAATAAAATATAACACATTGAAAAATGAAGGAGAACCATAGAAAAGATTTGCTTCTATGGAAGATGCAAAGCTAGATGTGCAAATTTGCAACAACCCCCACCTCAAAGTCTTCTGATCTCTTAACATCTCAAAAAAGAGACTCACCATTGACTAAAGTATCAGCAGAGAAAGGAAACTATTTTTACTTGGGGGCGGGGGGTCAACATGAATATGTCTCATAAAGAAAAGTGAGTCCAAACTGCCATTTCTTTTGAGAATTCATCTAACTGGTACTAATGAAAACCTTTTCTCTGTTCAGTTTTCACTGAATTCAAAGTGTGCTTCTCCTTCAGCTCAATGGACTCCAGCTCATTTTCCAGATTATTTATTTTCAGCTGCCAACGCATGTTTTATGTTTTCATATTGCTTCTTTCAGCAGCCTGGTACTTTGCATTGTTTGTTTGGGAGTCTGAAGTCTGACAGAGATTTGCAGAGCAGGGGGCAAACCTCAGTAACAAACCAAACAGGCTGCAAATTCAATCTTGGGTGTCTTAAGTTAATAAGAAATTTGGGTAGTGGCACTTATAAAGACCCCTTCCCATGACCTTGTGAAACTTAGTCAGATTACTGAGCTAGATGGGACAATAACTAAAAAATAATGCATACAGTATTCATATACATATTCATAAACTGTTTGCTTTAAAAAAATCTGCTTCTCCCTTTTGAAAAAAAATCCAGCAAACATATCATTACTCAGCACCTTTCTAAAAATAGTGGACAGCCTACCTGTTAAATGCTTATCATTATAACAGTTTAGGCAGTGCTCAGCTTATGGGAAATAGGTAGGAAATCCCTTAATTAAAATTCAAATTAATTTGCTGTCCCCTGCATCACAGATGCCTGTCTGGCTTCAGCTAAAAGTTTAGCATTTAGCATCACCAGTCCCATGTGGTCTTTCAGCAGAGATCGAGCAGAGATTCACCTGTTGATTTCCAGGCATATTTTGGTGATGTTTTATACTGAATCAGAGCAGTGGTCCAGTCCAGTGCACCCAGCCTGGCAACAGGGCAGCCAGCTGTCTTTGTCCGTGTCTGGTTTGTGATTAAACAGTCCCTTTTTATTTCTCCTTGGGATCAAACCTGTCATCTTATTTATACATAGCATGTGTTTTGACAGGAAGTCGTGAACTATCCATGTTACTTTCTCTTTTCGCTATTTACTAATGAATTGTCCATATCGAGACCTCCTTTTTTGCCACCATGGGGAGTAGATTCAGAAGAGAGAGAGCACATATAAACAAAAAAGAAACATGTCAGAACGACAAGTCTGCAGTTTAGAACAAGGGCAGAGTTGACATTAGTTAGTAGATGCAAGGACTGGATCTAAATAAGATTTTATTGTTACGTTAGGGAAGCAACATGTTGAAATTTAATTGAAAATAATTAATTTAAGAGAGTTTTTCTTCTGAGATAGAAAAAGATTAGGATGCATGCAAGTGTTCTCCCCTACAGTAGCTAACATCTTTGTAGAAGCTTGCCCAGCCAATTTCCTTACCATTCATAGGGCAAAAGCTCTTCAGGTCAGAGACTTCTTTTAATTTTGCTGCTAGCATTCAAATAGTCATCACTGAACTATTTGTGGTACATGTTGAGGAAAGAAAACTGCCCTGTTCAAAAGGACAACTTAGGTTACCATACGAAAGGGGTTCCAACCGAAGCTAAGAGAACGCTGGACTGGTTTCTTGCCAGTCAGTGTTGCCTGACGTATGAGAATCCTTGTACAGTGGTACCTTGGGTTAAGAACTTAATTTGTTCCGGAGGTCCGTTCTTAACCTGAAACTGTTCTTAACCTGAAGCACCACTTTAGCTAATGGAGCCTCCCGCTGCCGCCGCACCACAGCTGCGTGATTTCTGTTCTCATCCTGAAGCAAAATTCTTAACCTGAGGTACTATTTCTGGGTTAGCAGAGTCTGTAAACTGAAGCGTCTGTAACATGAAGCGTCTGTAACCCGAGGTACCACAGTACATGGACAAGAACTAAGGACTTTCATAACAGACACTGAGACACATTGCATTCTTGTTATGAGGCCCATTCGTGCTACACTGGCAAATTATCAAGTGGTGAATTGGAAAAGTAGTTCAAATGCTGGCTAGAACCTAGAAGACCAGGGTTCAAATCCCCACTCGTCTATGAAGCTCACTTGGTGACCTTGAGCTAGTCAATCCATGTATTACAAAACCAGCCCAAGTTAGTCATTCATCTCTTCTAGGTAGACGTTAGCCCTGTTCAGGCACTTCTTCTTTTTTTCAGCATTTGGAGATGTGAGACAAGATGTGCTAGTCCTGTTCCCTCCACCCCAATGTTTCAGGATTATGCAACAAGGGTCTGAAGGGGGCTTGAAAGTGACGTTTTGACCACAGGAAGCTTTTTAAGAACAGGGAGGCAACCACCCCTTCCAGTGGTCACAATTGGAGAATGTTGCAGCAAATCTACATGTTGAGAGTTTTATAATGACTGAGGAGGACCTGATGAATGGACCTTGGCTAGTCTATCAGCCATAGCTAACCCCTAAGAAAATATGTGGAACAACTCAGCACTCATGCAGTAACTACTCTGTGTCAGAATTCAGCTAAACGTGGGCCAAGCCAATACCTACTATTTTAAAGCGTTAGGCATATACTTCAGTACATCCCATTGAAATCAAGGGAAGCATAAGGTTGGTTTGGGCTGGGCTGTGTCTCAAACTTTTATGAAGCACAATTCAACCATCTTTTTTTAAAAGACAGGAAGCATGCAAATTTTGTGATGCCTAAAAGCTACCCCAATTAATTACTGCATTTGCCATGTTTATGAGAAGATACAAATAAATAAAATTCCTAGTAAGCCTTAGTAATGACTGATGAGCACAATATCACTCCAGTGATCTGCGCTAGAATTTTCATTAAAAGCCTTATAAATTGTCTGCATCTGTTCTTCACTCTTTGGGAAATGTATGAGTTGCAATGGGAGAGGATGACATTTGCTGCCACTTAAAAGCTATAATTTTCTTAACTGAAGTATCCCCATTTATTGCAACATGAGTCATATCCTGCGGGTACATTTCTAAACAGATGTTCAAAATATTTTGGAACTTTTTCAACTCAATTAGCTTCCATTTTGGATACCAGAAACCATTAAAAGCAATTTCTGTCTGTAAAATCGTTGTTATCTATATGGAGCCCATGATATCAAGTCACTAGCCCTGCTCCTTAATGAACCTCTGACGTCTCCAACCTGTATCAAGTATTTGCATTATGTTGGCTGGCCATAGGTCAAGAAAAAGAGCAATGTTTAATGCATGATGTTATAGCCTATGCACAGGTGAATTACAGAGGACTGTCAAAACGTTCTGAGCTGAATCTTTCATGAGATTCAATTTTGCTGCGAAAATTGCAGCTTCAGGATATGTGAAGATCTCTGCAGGAAAAATAACATACCGTGCACTCTTTCACACTGTTTCATGAATGTTCATAGATATTGTTCCCTGACACTGCCACATCGGGGTGCTTATCCAGAGGAATGTAGGAAACTGTTTTAGACCATTGGCCCATCAAGCTCAATAATGTCTACATTGAGTGGCAATGACTCTGCAAGGTTTCAGGCAGTGGTTGCTCTCCATCCATGCCTGAAGATGCTGGGGTTGAACCTGGGATCTTCTGCATACAAAGCAGATGCTCTACAACTGAACTATAATTCTTCCCCGTCATACAGTGTAGAAAAACAACATCTATATTTCTGAATGTCATACCACTGCTCGGCATTGCTTTCAATGGGATGTATTCTCAGGTGTGCAGCCCAACGTGAGGAAGAATTGTCACTGATTCCCTTGCAAACAAGTTTTTACCCATTCACAAATTGGTACCCACCCCCTCAAAAAACAACAACTTATTGCTGCACCAGTTTCTGGATGTATTGGATTTGAAATCTGAAATTGTTTTTGTCAATTGTTTTCATTGTTTTTATTGCTGATGTTCTTACTGTGAAATTGCTTTGCGATATTTTAGGAGAAATGATGCATAAACAAAGTAAGGTTGTGCAACCTGCGGCCCTCCAGATGTTGTTGGCCATGCTTGCAGGCTTCTTCTCATATGCATGATGTTGCTGGATTATATGAACCTTTGGCCTGATACAGCAAGCTTTTCTTATCTTCCTATTACTTCCAATTCCCATAATCATACTAGTTGGGTTGATGGAACATCAGGAGGGTCATAAATTGCCCATGCTGCGATAAAATATATGTTCTACCACTGAGATATGGCTCTTTTCAGTGCTTCCTTCCAACCAACCAGCAGGCCTAGCTGAGCTGAGGATGTAACAAAGGCAGCTTCCAGCAAAAAGCAACACTGCTCTCTCCTGCAGTGGTGAAGTCAGAAACTTATATAACTATGGCATCCAGCTCCAAATATCATGGGGTTGTTTAATTTATTTTATGCAAATACTACCTTTTTTTAAATAAAGGGGACTGAATTCAACAGAGGCCTAACTCTACTGCTTCCATTATTAAATGAAAAATTTAAGGAGTACATTAAACAGAGTAAATTCATCATGAAAGGCTGTGTGTTGAAAATCCCACCAGACAAATTACTGCCAGGATTTGAACTAATCTGGTGCTGTTAAAATGGCAGCTTTCAACAGTTTTATCACTGGCCCATCTTCTCTTAGGGTCTGTAGAGATTTTGTTAGCAAGTCTTCCTTTCACTATATAAATATTTAAGCGAAATGCTGAATTAATTATGACCTAGATTATTCTAATGGTTATGGCCACAGCTTCCCCTGTGTGTCTCCTGAATTATTACAACCTGCAAGATTTCAGAACAACGTTCTAGGAGGGTGGGTGGTTTGAAGTACTCCAAGCTTGATTTCTGATATAAAACTCTCTCACGAAACAGTTTGCATCCTGGTTTGATCCAGTCAGTTACTTGTGGGTTTTTAAGTGGAGTTGCATACAATCAGTTTTATAGAACTGCATGAATTAATAGCACAACAGAGCTACCATGAAGGGCACCTTATGTAAATTCTCCTTCAATTAGTATCAGAATCTAACACCTTATGTTATTTTTGAGCTTGTGCATTGCCTTTTGGAAAACATCTCATTCTGAAAGAGCAGCAAACACTTAAGAACAGTCTGTTGCAATGACAATAAGCTGTGCTTTATTTCTCAGGAGTTTCTTGGCAAGACCCTTTGAAACAAAACAAACCTGCTGCTTTCTTTAGACAAGCGCTTCAATTTAATAGCACCTAATGAGCCATTCTTTCACCTCTAGAGTCATACTTTTTAAAATTCCATTTTGCATGGGCCTGGTTTATCCAGTGTAGAGTTTGTGCAGGCAGTGAAGAGGAAGGGTGGACAGCTGAAGAGCAAGACTGGAATTGCTTTGAAGTCATTTCTGCACCATGTAAAGTAATTTTAGCCCCCTTATCCCCCCAACCTGTCCTGTATTTTTCCCAACCTGTCCTTTATTTTGCCTGACCAAAGGTGGCAACCCTAGGGGTGATGAATTCTACAACCATTTCTTACAAATAAATTGCCTTTAGGTTTTCCTCTGTTGCTGAACTAGAACTCCCATCATTCCTGATCATTGCCCAGGCTTGCCGAGGCTGATGTGAAATGTTGTATGGCAACATTGGGGGGGGGCAAAGTTTCTGCACATGCTTGAGTGTTATGAGAAATGACCCTAGGGAACCCACAGACTTACCGTACATCTTCTCAGGAATGGCCACAAGGAGGAGTTTGGAAGTTTTTGATTCCATTTTAGATTAATCACAGCTTGACATGTCATCTGAACCATAGTTAGGGCCTGGAGCCAATACTAAACTGTAGATAAATAAAATAGGTACTCCTCATGACCACCCTGGAGGAGCAGAGCAGAGGGGAGTCTGTAAGCCCAACTTCACTGCAACTCATCCTCATAATGCTTAATCATGGTTTAAGGTGTAAACCGTAGTTCAACATTATATGCAAATCCTCCCATCGTAAGCATGAATACACAAAGCATATCACAGAATAATGAAGATTCTGACAGAATGATAACGCACAGCTAACATTCCAGGAGACTTTTCATAGTGTCATAGTATGGAGAAACATCACAAATTCACATATTGTTTTAATGTATCAGTTGTATGTATTGCAGTCACTGAAGTGAGCATTTTACTTCAACAGCAAAGCAGAAAACTTTACTAAACAGGAGGCATATTTTTTAGAAGGATGTTTTCATGGCTGGAATTGTTCTTCATTCCCAAAGTGCCTGATATCATTTCCACTGACATTATGATATAAAGGATGTTACAGTAGAGGTAAAAACAAATATTCCCTCCTCCCATTTCATGGCAAAAATTCAATTCAAAATGAAATATTAATTTCCTCTTGGAATGAGAAATACTCATGCTTCCTTTGATATATTATGCAAACATATTTCTTCAAGCGGGAACATTGTGGTATATAGCAGTAATTTTCCTTATGTCTCCTTGGTGCAATATTCGTTTGATTCCATGAGATGCTTTTTTAAACAAATACTGGATTGTACCCTTGCTTAAAACCATCACCACCAGCTCTCTCTTCAAGATCTAGAATAACTGAGAAATTATTCTGAGTTTAAGATTCCCTCCAGCTGAAATGCTAATATATAGCAGTCTTTTAAGTTTAGAGTAATGAATCAGCTAATTTAAAACTCACTCAGGGATTACAAATGAATGTTTCTCTTAAGAGTTCCCACATATTATTTCTGCTTCCCACCCCCCATCTTTGCCTAGGTTTACTTTATTGCCTTTTTGTTTTCCTATAAGATGCATGTTATCTTTCCTTTGCAGCTACTGTAGATATCATGCCTGGATTGAGCTGGATCTCTTCATAGAGTTTTCCTTATAGATCCCACTAAGAGAGCTTGACAGATGCTCCTATGAGGCTGTTAGGGATGGCAGTACGTCTCTGAATGCAAACTTCAGAGAGATACTTCAAATGCTTTTGCTGTGAATCTAAAACCTTTGGAAGCAATGCAAAGCAGCTTAATTTCATTTAATTCAGATTTTTATGAGCTAGACCTAAGGAACTTGAGAGACATTTGGCTTTGGAGTGGGAAATGTTTTTCAATCTGAGGGCCACATTCCCTTTGGAGCAACATACCAGGGGCCACATGTCAGCAGTGCGTATATCCAGAATGGAACAATGAATATAAACTTTTTACAGCAGGCTAGTTTCTACACACCCCTCCCTATCCTCCATCCAAGCTGACAACAGGCATTATGGGAGTTCGATAACACTCTGCAGCCAGGCAAAAATACTCAAGGAGTGTGCAAAGAAGGGGCAGGAACAGGTGACCTTGGGAGAGTCCTGAGAGCCCAATAGAGAGACTTGGTAAGCGGCATATAGGCCCTGGGCCTGAGGCTCCTCATTCGTGATAAATATAAAGGACTAGAAAGGAACTGTTAACGTCATGGTTGCATAAGAAAATCCTGGTGGATCAGGCCCATCTAGTCCAGCATCCTGTTCTCGCAGTTGATCAGATGCCTGTGTGAAACTCATAAGCAAGATCTGAGCACTCTCCCTTCTGTGGTTGCCAGCAGCTGGTATTGGAGAGCATTGGTGTCAAAACCGTGGAGGCAGCCATCGTGGCCAGTAGCTATCCATAGCCATCCGTGAATTTATCTAATTGTCTTTTAAAGCCATACAAGATGATCCCTGATTTCTGTGGGAGCGAGTTCCATAGTTTAGCTATGTGCTGCACAAAGGAGTGTGTGCATTTGTCTTTTTTTTTTAATATGCTTTTTATTAAGTTTTCATTTTAGGTACACCAACACCAACAAACAAATATATCAGGTCTTTTTACATCTATCTTACTTTATGCTCCATAGAGCCATTGACTTCCCTCCTTCCTTTCCACAGGTTTTCTTATTCCAATCTTTAATTCACAGTTTCATTAGTAAAAGACTAAACCATGGCATAAGATTTATTTCAGTCCTGCTAACGTCTTCAAATTTCTACAGTTCTCACTTATACAGACCATAAATTTACTCCATTCTTTTTGGTACTTTGTTTCCTCCTGACTGAGAATCCTATGTGTCAGTTTTGCTAGTTTCGCGTACTCGACCAACTTTGTCTGCCATTCCTTTACAGTCGGTATCTCCTGTGTTTTCCAGTTTTGGGCTATCAGAACTCTGGCTGCTGTTGTAGCATACATATATAGTCTTTGGTCCGTCTTCTTAATACCCTCTCCTATCAAACCTAGCATTAGTTCTTCAGGCAGGTGTGCATTTTAACCTTCCAACATTCAGCTCAATCAATAACTTGTCCTTCTTTGGCTCATCAGTATGGACACATGAAAGGGTTCTCATTAAAGAGTGGACTAGCCTTAACCCCACAAATGGCAATGTATTCAATATCCAATATCCAATGTATTCTATATCCACACATATACATTCTGTGTGGAATTGCTATCAGCCTGAAAGGGGCCCTATGCATCTATGGGTGGATACACTTCATGGGGACAGAGACCCTGATTGACCTGGGAGAGAACCACACAAACTGACATTTGTGTGTCTGTTGGTCCCCAATAGACTCATGTAAGCCAAGGGTCATGTCTGAGATGTTTGTGTTTAGGGGTGGGGGTAACCCTGTGCATTCTTGAGAGCCCCATCATGTGTTTGCTAACAGCAGTTACTAGATTCCTGAACAGGACTATGGTTAGAATGTGTGAGCTACGTAAAAGCTTTGAGGTAATGCAAGTCAGTATTAAATTTCTGTCTGCCATATTTTGTCAATAGAAACTTTATTCACACTGACAAGTCATCACTTGATAGTGCAGCCATCAACAGATAAACATGCATGCACATGTTGGGTTTTTAATTGTATACCAATGGCATGAATTGGCTTCGGTGCTGTTCTATTGGTCTCTCTGTTCACTCACTTCATATAACTCAAATCCCAGCTAATCATCCCTCTAATGAAATGATTGTGGGCCAATTCACCCACCTGAATATTTGCCCAGTCTATGTAGTGAGTTCAATGTACATTTCAATTGGCCGTGTGGCTAACTGATAATCTGATTGCTTCATTGCATGGTGAGATTGATTTTTCAGTGCATGATGAGGTGAATTACTGTTTTCACACACCTCATCTTAGTCTGAAAAATCAATCTCTAAATGTATTTTTCTACCTTCCCTGCTGCAAAGAATGTCGAGAACTGGGAGAACTCAGTTAGCCCTGTTATATGACTGGGGCTGAGACTTAGAAACAGAGAGTGATGAGAATGCAGCAGTGAGGTAAGTGTTGTATTTGTATGGGAAAATCCACCCTGCCCTGATCATTTTACCTTGCTTCCTACGGAAAAATTATTTTTTTGTCATGCAGTGCTGTTCACAAACACTTTGCTATCATAGCCCGTATCTGCCCCCATCCACTGGACTCCCTAAGGCCAGCAATCTGCATCAGTCAGACACAAATACCCACCTTCCTGCATTCCCTCCACTTTTTCAGGGTACCACTTTGTTGTCTCTTATCTTTTGTTTCACAATATTTATTTATTGTTACATGTATAACTCACCTTTCTTCCACGGAACTCAAGATGGTGTATGTGATTCTTTCTCCCCTCGTTTGCATTCTCACAACAACTCTGTGAGGCAGGATGGTTTAGGGATGGTGACAGACACAAGGTTCACCCAGGGACCCTCATGACTGAGTGGGGATTTGAAGCCTGGTTTCCCAGGACCTAGTCCAACAATCTAACTGGCACACCATACTGGCTCCTAATGCCTTCTGGGATATCACTCTAAAAAGAGCATGTAAGTGCAAAATGTTCTTTCCAACCTATGCGTTCATAACATCAATTGCAAAATTAATGTACCCGCAATACCACCTTCAGGGCAAGGGTCAAAGGTTGGCATTGATGGGCATCTTCTGAGGGACCACACCCCAGCAAGGGACCCATTCTTGGTGCTGGTTTTGCTCCTATCCTTTAATTGCCACCATCAACATTTGTGTCATTTTATGAAGTTCATGGCAGGTCCCTGCCCAGATGACCTTACAATTCCCATTTCATTTGTAGGGGAGAAAATAAAGCAGGCCTAGTTCCAAGTGTGAGCCAACGGAATTACACGTGTATAGGTTTTATTTTAGTTGGGAGCAAGGACTAAAGGGTTGAATTAGGTTTGTTGGAAAAGGTGGGTTTTTCAGTAGGAAGAAAGAAAGACAGAGAGCACCGCATTGCGCTTATAAGAAGGTGCAAAGGAATCTAGGTGTGCTCATTTAAAAACAAATGAGAGTTTGGGGAATCTAATAGTAGTATTGCAGGAAAGTGGGAGGTCGGGGGCAGAGACAGAAATAATGATGACACAACGATGAAACGGTACAATCCTAGTCTAGTTTTTGCTGACTTGTTCTTCTAGCGAGCAGGAGAAAAGAAACCTTGTTCCCCAAAGGAACAACTTTTTTATTTCTTTTCAGAATGTCCTGACATCTTGGGAAGAAATTTGAAGCCGTGTCAGAATTGTCAGATTAAACTCTGCATTATAATTTGGTGGCAGAGTGTGGCCTTGCAATGGCATATTAAAAATTTGTTGCCATACAAATAAGGAAGGGTGGCTAATGCAGTGCTAGTTACAGAAAGGTAGCCGTGTTGGTCTGCCATAGTCAAAACAAAAAATTTTTTTCCTTCCAGTAGCACCTTAAAGACCAACTAAGTTAGTTCTTGGTATGAGCTTTCGTGTGCATGCACACTTCTTCAGATACAGTGCTGTTATTTTTCTGAGGTAATGCAAGAGACAGGGTCTCAAGCAAAGTCACTTAACTCTTTCTGCATTCACCAGTACTCACCATCAGATACCATGTGGCTGCTTTAACATAGGAGTCCAGGTGGCTCAGGCCAATGGACTATATAGTCCAGCCTATTGCTCTCTCAAAGACCAGCCAGATGTTTCATGGGAAACCCACAAGCAGAACCTGAGTGCAATAGCACTCTCTACACCTGTGTTGCACCCCTCACAGGATTTGTTCTAGTTTTAGAGCTGGGGAACCTTTAGAAACACCCAGGAGAACATTTTCAGTGGGGAATCAATGTGCAGAGGATTGATTGAACACCCACTCTGATCTACCAGTTCTCACTCCAAATGTCCAAGGCCCTCACATTAACCTTAGAGTATGGAATCCATAATTTCTACATCTCTTTTTAGAAATCAATACAAACAGCATGACATGTAATTTTGAAATGTGGTTGAGCTTAAAGACAGGAATATAAGGAAGAACGCTACATAATGTCTAGTTCTGCTCCCATTGTCAGCTCTTTCACCGTAGCGTTAAACCTGGATATGAAGTAGAATCTAACAGTGCTCATTATAACAGAGTCAATGTACATTGTTCTCCAGTATAATGGGATGTGAATCACAGGTTGTTTTCACATAAAAAGAAAGCCATCTTTCACATAAAAAAACAAAAATCAAGGCAAATTGCAACAATTAAGAAAAATAAAGGCAGCTTATCAGAATAGAAGGAATCACAGCAGCAAGACATTTCTGCTGGGCCACTGCCTGCAGCTGGGTAATAAATTGCAGCAGGGTTGTCTCCCTCCTGAATAGATCCTTCCTCCCAAGCAAACCCTTCTTCCTGAGTAGAACCCTGTCAACAGAGCTGCCTGGTAACCAAATAAGTGGTTTCCTGAGTCCTGCAACCTTGGCCTTCCCCTCTGGTCTGCTGCTGCTATTGCTCCCAGGGCTTGGGGACAATGGGAAAGAATTATGGATCTAGGCTGCCCTCAGGATTGGTCATGGGGAGCTCAAGTGAAGTATCTCTGAGATGGGCCTTTTACGTCTTCATTTTGGGCAGGCCCCTCCATGTCCTCAGTGAGAGTAGATTACTGCATAAGGTCCCAATCTTCTTCCTCATAAGGGTCTGGGATCCTGAGAAGTCATGATGGACCTCTAGCTTCAGAGATAGCACCAAGAAAATCCTGCCCTTCCCCTCACTCTCATTTCAGTCACACACTGGCACTCTTCAGAATGTGGGGTCTTCTTTAGAGGCCAATGGGACTTTTCTAGGTGTAAGAGTATTGTCCCCTCACAAATATGAATCATCTGCAGAACTGCATGGCAGGAGCATTAATATACATGGGTAAGAACGTGGAAACTGTGGAAGCTCAGGCTCAATTACCCGGATCTGCACTAAGAGACAGCCAAGATAATCTCTGGCCTCTTCAGCAGCCTCAGCTTCTGTAGCTGGAGTCAGTCAGGTCTACTCTGAGGAGAACTCAGCTGACTACAACCCCTTGGGAGATTCCATGGCTTGTGAATCCAGGCAAAGGACTTATATTGAGCATATGTTTTGCAGTTCGCTTTCCTCCAGACAAGTCAACTGCTTGCTGGAAAGGCCATAGCTATTATCCTTTTCTCCTAGATATGTTCCCTAGTGGCATGAGGGAACTGGGCAAGTGTCACTCTCTGGCTGCTCTGATGCTGCTTTGATTCCCCACACCCATTCAGCAAGTCTTGCCAGACTTCCCCCTACCCTGGTTTCCATTTGTACTTACTTGACCACATGCCAAGAGTGGAAATAGGATACAGGTATGAAAAGCCTTAATCTTATTTGCTTGACTGAGACACGAAGAGGCAAATTGTGACTTTTTCTTTCTTCTAATACAATAATGTTCTGGCATTCCAGTCTATCAGTCTAGGCTTCTCCCTAAATTCAAATAAATCCCTTATATAATTGATTGGTCAACCTTTGTTTATTTTTTTAGCTTGAAGCTGCCGCTGAACATACTGAAATGCTTTGGGCAGTATTTTTCATTACTATTGTACCATTGGAAAATAGCCTTGACCCATGAATAACGCTACAAACTAACAATACGCTATGGTGTGGTGTGTCATTTTGGCTGCAATGTATTTTCTTATTCTGGAATATTGCCACTGAAGTCAATTATACTGATCCAGAAACACTCTGGATTAGTTGTTGTGTGGCATGCTGTGAAGCCAAGCAACTGCATTCATCTGTCTAGTTGGTTGGGGTGCTCTGTCAGAGTGATGGGCGATGTGGGGTTTGTTTGTTTTTATAAAAATATTTCTAATTGCAAAAAGAATAAACTCGGGGAAATGGTGGTGTGGTGTTTTTAATTTGTCTTTCATTTGTATCATACTGGTGTGCAATTATAATTAATCTTTGCTCTTCTGGTACCATTTTAATGCTACTTCCTCTGTTACATAATATTCATTTTGCTCAAACAGCCTGCTAATTACGCTAGCACCATCTTCTTCATCAGCATATCATTTTTACTCATTGCACTTTGTAGAAAATATATTATCAAGCTTTGTTTTTGTTTTATGTTTTTAGATTAGCCATCTGGAGGTTTTAATAACCAAGCATGCATTCCACAGAAAGACAAGTGCCCATATTCAAGGTTATATTCACAATCACCTTGCATTCAACATTTGCACTATTGGTGATATCCAACTAAGTCACAGAGTATAAGATCGTAAGAGCTGAAAGGGACCCTGAGGAATCAACAGACTTCAGTTCCTTAGGCTAATTGATTTCTATGGTTGTACACAGAGCAGAGTATGAGTAAGAGCTTAGAGTATGACTAAGAATTTGAGAGCTGGTGTGGTGTAGCGGTTAGAGTGTTGTACCAGGACCTGAGAGACCAGCGTTCGAATCCCCACTCAGCCATGAAATTCACTGGGTGACCAGTCACTGCCTCTTCTCAACCTGCCTCACAAGGTTGTTGCCGGGATTAAATAAATAAATGTTGGGTATCACCCAATAAAGACATTTCTAAAGAAAAAGGAAAGATTAAAAATAGTTCTTATATTTATTAACATCACTTGTATGTCGTCCAACCACATAGCATTTTCTGGATGGCTTACTGTAAATAACTGAAGAACTATATAAATGCAAAATATGACATCAAATTTTTTTTAAAAAGACATAAATACAACAAAAATAAAACTCACTTCATTCCAAAAGCTAAAGCACACATTTAATAAGTGACTGATAAATTCCTCGGTTATTTACAAGGGTTGGGTGACTAGAAAGGTCCTCCCATGCTACTGAGAAGACCACAAAGATGGTGCCAGGTGAGCCTTCATGGAAAGACTGCTGCATAACTAGGTTGCTACTAGTGGGGGCTGGTGCCCCTTTGCAGCTGGTGGGGAAGAAGGCCGGTAGACTGCCAAAGCCAATGAGGGGCACAGCCAATTCATTCTGGTTTTGTTCCACCTTCCTGATGACTTCTTCAAGGTCAATATAACAAGCATCATCCCTTGGACTGGTTCTAAGTAAGAATCAAAGGAGGTGGGAGCGAGATGAGGGAAGTCCCATTTGCCCTAAGGGTCCAGCCTCAATAGAATAGCACTATCTCAAAGGCCCTCTCCTCAAAGACCCACCTCCTTTCATTTGGTCTCAAGCTATTTAGGATTCTGAAGATGAAAAACAGCACTTTAAATTGAGCTCAGAAATGGACCAGAGCAAATATCAAGAATGGCGGCACATCAGGAATAAGTCCTTTTTGAAGAATTAGCAAGGATGCACAATTTTTCTTAGAGACAAGTCAGAAAATTCCATTTTGCCATCTATTCTCTTTCTCTTTATTGCTTTTTCTCTCCCCCTCTGAACACCCAGCCGCCTTTTCTCTCTTCTCTCTCTCCAGGGCTCAGCTATAAACGGAGACCTCTTGAGAAATCTTTCCCATACAAGGACATCACATCAATCCACAGCATAAAAATAATCAGTTTGTTCAGTCATGCAATCCCATACTACAGAAATGTCTTGGACATGGCACAGAGTCTGCATGAATAATAAATAAAAGAATTTTTTAGCCAGCATAACCTACTTTCTGCAGTTCAACAGCTCGGTTCTTAGGAATTTTGAGAGTATTTTGTATGACTGAGCAAATGTTTTACTATGATCAAAGATGTTTTAATTCCAAATGAGTGGATATTTGCTGGTTTTTAAAAGTTAATTGTCCATGACATTGTGATTTACTGTAAGGTTGCATATTCATGGCATATCAACACTGCACACTGGTAGATGTTCTGTATTTAAAAATATATTTGTTTTCTTTTATTAATAATGTAAACAAGCACATATGAATAGAGGTGACCCACATAATTCACCCACTGCAATCTACAACCCCCCACCAACCCATACAAAATTTTGTAGGTTGTTTGAACAAGCAGTCAGATCTAGTAATCGAGAAATAGAAGATGAAAAATGGCATACAGGGGGGTCGGAGGAGAGAGAGAGAGAGAGAGAGAGAGAGAGAGAGAGAGAGAGAGAAGTGTAGCAACAACAAAAAATCTAGGTTAAAAAAGAGTTACTCCTTAGAAAAATAGAGAAAAGCGATTTAAGTATGAAAGAGTCAAGCTTATTATTATGTGATCTTTTTCTTAGCATAAAGGTAAATTGCTAATACAGAGATCCACCAATGAGATTTTTTTATACTGTAAACTGCCCTGTGATCCTCAGATGAAGGACGGCATGGAAATTTAATAAATAAGCAAACAAATGTGGAATTTCCAGAACTGGAAAATGTCCCTTTTGCTCACCAAAACAGTGCTATAAATCCGAAGAGCATGGGAGTGTATTTTATGAGCAGACTCTGAACATGGAAGACTCAGCTCAGCTCGAGTTGATAGGAATCCCAAATGGGGTGAGCCCTGCTGTACTCAGGTCTTGCTTGTGAGCTTGTGCATGAAATGCTAAGCAAAACTGAGGCTTAGAGAGGGAGGGGAAAGAAAATATGTCATCAGATATGGACCAAGAGGAAAATTAATAGTCAATAGTTTACTAACAAAAGTTAAAGTATGTATAGCTTTGCATACCAAAATGAAAAGCTTGGACTGGAAATGATTTTTCCTTAAATGCGGTGGACATGTGTGTGTATTTTGTAAGCAAATTCAAAACAGGTTGGGCATACATTTTTCTTGCAACGCTACCCAGCAAAACTAAATTCCCAAGCCATTTGTTGAATATGGATATTGGTACGTATGATCCAGGAATGCTTTTTAATTAATGGTCACTCTGAAGGAGATTTTTGATAATTAGGAACATGAGTAGTATCAGGTTTGCACATGAGACAGAAACCACTATAGTAAGAATCTCATTTTCCCATTGCGTTGTACATGACGGTATAGTTCAAAAATAATTTAGAATGGTTCATGTGCAAACAACTAACAGGTTTATGCATCTCAATTCAGAAGTTAAGTTTCAATGAAGTCAATGAGATTTACTTCCAGGTAAAGGTGTAGGGAATCACAGCCTAAAATAACCCTCTATTTTTTTAAAGGATCCTGTATCGTGGTGCAATATTACAGAAGTCTTACTGCATGCTTACCTTTTTTGCCGATATAAGTAAATTTATTTTAATTTATTTGCACTTGGCAGCATTTCATTTTGACAGACAGCTAGCTGAAAAGCTTGAAATATTTTGACACAAGACCTTTAAACCCTTCCTCCCTCTCCCCTTTGCAATTGTTTTTAAAGTAAGTTTGCCTTTTAATTCAATGAGTTGACAGGATGTATAACTTATCTGTCGAAGAAGTATACATTCAGCGTCACATAAGAGACTTCTAAATGCTGGAAAAGGTTCTGAGGATTGTTCAATTTTCAAATACTTTGCGGAGACAGAAGGGATTTATACTTTGTTTTCTGTCTGGCAGATAGGGGAATGGAAAATTTAGGAACAAGGCAAAGTCCAAAACAGTGTCAGGCTTCTAGGCTATAGCCCTTTACATCACTTTACAAGACAAAAATATATTATGGAACCCTGACATGTAGTTTCTTCACACACACACACACACACACACACACACACACACACACACCCTGTTTGAAGTGTTTTGCCTGAAAGCTGTTCAAACGCCTCCATAGCTTTTTCACTTAATTGGTTGGAATTATGTGTTTAGCCCATGATAAAATCTAAATGGCTTCAAAGCACTGACTGCAGAAGTTTAATCCAAGGGTAAGATTATGGGGAATGTTCTTGTTTAATAGACCTACGATTCCTTCTGCAGCCAGTGCGGTTGCCAGGGAGGGCAGCAAGGATACTGGCACCTTTTGAAATTGAGTGCATGTATGCACTTGCGTACACTGATGTAGGGTAGGGAATGTCCACTGGGATAGCCAAATTGGTAGAGCATGAGACTCTTAATCTCAGGGCCAAACGTTTGAGCCCTATGTTGGGCAAAAGTTTCCTGCATTGCAGGGGATTGGACTCTTGCTGCCTTCCAGCTTTATGATTCTATATGTCAGGAGCCAGCTGGCAGTAAATCACACTGTTCAATTTGGAGTTAACTCTTTATTAGCAAGAACACAATCTGCACAGACTTGGCAGAGTGTCGCAGCAGTTCATCCCTAGTAAGTCTTGCCCCATGGATCAGTTGCTCAGACCAAAATCCCTGCCTCCCCACAGCCATCAAAGCCCCCTCCTCCCCAGGGTTTTCCCCAAGCAATAGGAGACTATGCCTGCATGAAACCAACCTTTCCTCCTCCCTTATCATGTCTCTTCTGGTTCTGAGAGACGAGGAGGGAGGTGAACTTGTCGGAGAAGGATGGGGCAACATCCGTGACTCTTCACCACTCTGATTCATCTCTGTCTCTTGGCCTCTCTCACCCCATTCTCCTGCTTCCGCTTCTGCCTCTGAGTATGGACTTATCTCCACCACGGACTCTCACAGCTCACTAACCATACCCTCCGACGTTCCTGTGGTGAAAATAGGGACGTTCGGCCTATATCGTGCATCTTACCCCTCCCTGGATCCAGTAGTTATTTTGAGAGAAAACACACATTTTAATACATTTCAAATATGCATTTTTCCGATGAGGTGTTTTCTTGAAAAATCCTACATTTGAATTTAGATGCGGAGACAGAATGGGATTGGGGTTAAAAGCATGTGAGTGTGACACAGGCCAGAAGCAGACAGATCTGCCCATCCTTAATTACAGGATCGCATGGAGAAAAATGAGCAGCATTTGTATGCTTGAACTTGCCTTGTGACCGGAGGAGTGTGTTCTATCAAAGGATGCACAACTTCTCCACTTTCTGTTGTTGTTTATGATGGATGGAAGGTCTCGAGGCATTTACCCCAGCTTCGTTGGTTGCTGAGACATATTTCAAGCTTTAGCCGATAGCAACGGAGTGCTACTAAGCACCCAAATGTTTCAGCTCTCTTTCCCCTGGAGCTTGTCCTTCTGACTGTGGCTGCTATCATCCTTGCAAATGTGACACATTAAATGCCCAGATCCTTTAAACGATCAATTTCTACTAGACAGAAGAAATGAAGTGCAAATAACACATAAGGCTGGAGCCCTAGCCAAGTGTGACACATGCTAACCATTTCAGTAAGCCCTTTGATATAGTGTCTCATTGAATCTTACTCTCCATATTCTCTGAAGTGGCAATGATAGAATCCCTCCTATTGGACTGGAAGACAAAGAACTGGGGGCGGGAAGCAGGGGAGAGGATGTTAATATTGAATTAAAGCTTCAGAGGGGTAGCTAGCAGGTATTTAGATACTTATTAAGAGCATATTCATTAAGCTATATTTCTTACAGTATAATTGTGGCTATCATGCCTTAGCATATGTTATATATACCTCACATTGGGATGGGGAGAATGCATCATTTATAGGGAGGAAAGTGGCATGTGACAAAATTATCATGTATTAATCCTCCTTTGGTGCAATTGTTATCAATTGATGCACAGAACTACATGTACACAATGATCACAGCTCAATTCCTTTTGCTGCCTTACTTCTACCACTGTCTGGAGGCAGGCAAGCATCCTCTAGAGGAGTCATCTTTCATCAAGAGAGTAGCCACATACCATAGACCAAATGAACATCTTTACTATGGCCTTTGACACTTCAGGTGTATATTTCTATAACCCAGCTATTTCTGTGATTTTTAAGTTGCTTTGCTTTATTTTTAATGCTCTGCTTTAAATTGTTCTAACCAGCCCTGGATGGGTAGCAATTTGGGTGGGAGCTTTATGTATTTTATTTTAATGGACAGTATGTGATATTGTGCAAATGTGTTTATAGTATAAGAAACTACTATTTATGGTTATGCTTTCGCTATGCTGTAGATCACTTACATACCCTTTGTGCAACAAGTCACTAACAAGTGTGATTACTGCTGTGGCCAAAGGGACACCAGCCCCTAGGGGTTGACTTCTATGCATTCCCCCCCCCCCAAGACTAACGGGGAAATGGATTACAGTTCACAAAAAAGATTGCAAATCAGAGAAGACTTAAACAGCAGAAATCCAAGGACATACATCATGTCAGCAGCATTCATCTTTCCTGCTATGTTTGCTTGTTAGAGCCTCCCTAGACTGGGTCCTTGTTCTGTGTGTGTAAGTGTATCCCATCCTTTGTATTTATGAATTCGGGTTAGTGTGCTAAGCGGAATGATTCCTTCACTCCATTCTCTATTCACATTTTTCTAGGGCTTTTCAGATCTTCAGCTTCCAGCCCCTTAACAAACTACAGTTCCCATGATGTGCTTAAGTCTGTAATTTTATCAGGAAAGGTTACTTGTTGTTTCCTGTTGTAATAATTGTTTTCTCAGACTTTATCTTCTGTACCATGAAAACAAATAAAAACAGCAGATAGATAGATAGATAGATATAGATAGATGATAGATAGATAGATAGATAGATAGATAGATAGATGATAGATAGATAGATAGATAGATAGATAGATAGATAGAGATAGATAGATAGATGATGATGATAGATAGATAGATGATAGATGATAGATAGATAGATAGATAGATAGATGATAGATAGATAGATAGATAGATAGATAGATAGATAGATAGATAGATGATAGATAGATGATAGATGATAGATAGATAGATAGATAGATAGATAGATAGATAGATAGACAGATAGATAGACAGACAGATAGATGGTAGATAGATAGATAGATAGATAGATAGATAGATAGATGATAGATAGATAGATAGATGATAGATAGATAGATAGATAGATAGATATAGATGATAGATAGATAGATATAGATGATAGATAGATAGATAGATAGATAGATAGATAGATAGATAGATATAGATGATAGATAGATGATAGATAGAGATGATAGTAAGGTGTGGCTCTGCCACAGGATTCTTCGAGTATTACACACAAATTCATGTTTTTTCTACCATGAAATAAAGAATATTTGCAACATATGAATACCCCCAAAGGCAATAATTTCTGTTTAGTTTTCAGTCCTGGAAGCACTTATTAGAAAATAAGTAGTGTTAAAGGGTGAGGGAAGAACAAAGGATGCACAATCTGCAGACCACCTCTCTGCCAAGCTATTGGGCAGGCATTACTCACTCGTAATAGCTGAGTTTCACAGCCTTGAGTGAAAATCTTTGGCCATGACATATCTATTTGATAAAACAGTATTATAACAGAGAGGTGCTGGGTGAGGAGGTGGGGGGGGAGTTCCTGGAATGGCAAAGAGAATTGAATCGATATTATGGATTGCTGGGAGGGAGAAAAGGGTGGTGCACAGCTGGATATGATGGCATGGGACAGGTGGAGTTCAGTTACATGCAGCCGTCCTGACCAAAGACACTACTCAGGTGATTTTGTGGGTACCAATGAAGGTAGAAAACAGATAATCTGTACGCATTCAAACTTTAAACTGTTCTGTACAATAAATGCATGGCTTACTACTGCCACCAACTGAGCGATAAGATATTACTCACCCAGAATCATGCTGTTGATGTGCAATACAGTGAAATTAACTAACATTTCCAGTGCATTGTAAGGCAATGTTTTTTTCTATATAATACAGATTGATTTGATTAATAAATTAACTAAAGCTTTACTTTGCAACATCAGCTTTAAGGGCAGGAAACTAATTCCATCAACGTTTGCAAAAGCATCCCAATTCATTAACGGCAGTTTTCAACCTGGCACTCACCTGAATAATCTCTTCCATTTCATTTTGTTTTTATTTCCCCTGACTTCATGCTGTCCAGTGATGCCTTGCTATTCTCATTCATTCCACTGCATAGACTTATTCTTTGCATTACACATTTTACAACATGTGTTGCCTCCTTCTTTTCTCCCACCCCACGAATGTGATCTTATTTTCCATTAATCATATACTCAGGATCTTGTCAGCAAAACACTGTTTTGTTTTGAAAGTGCTATGTAATAGAATGAAGTATGCATGGGAGTGCCTGCCAACATAATGTGGCATGAGTTTCATGACCCAAACAATGCCACTTTTTAAACAGGGTGTCATTCCTCCCTCCCACCCACCCCTCTGATTTTTTCCCCATTTTCTTTTTTCTTCCTCTCAGCTCTATCAGATGTCTGGCGATTTCTCCCACCTACCCATGATTCCTACCAAATTTAGAATCTGCTGGACTTCAGAAAAAGAGATGGCTGATAAGGGTGACCTAAATTGACACACTGCAGTGTGGAGTGCTCTCACTGAGCAGTTATGGGAGATGTTTGCCCCTTGGCATTTTCTCCAAAATTGTCCTTTCCCAAACCTATGGATACCTCCCTCTTATGTGTGGGTGGTGGCATTTTGGCTACATACAGATCTACACTCAGAGAATGAATTCAACAAAACCATGTGCCTGACAGGTCAGAGCAAACTGCAGCATAGCTGTCAAGTGTCCCTTATTTGAAGGGACAGTCCCTTATTCCAGCGCCATGTCCCGCTGCTGTCCCTTATTGATGGATGTCCCTTAAATGTCCCTTAAATGATGTCCCTTAAATTTCAAAGGAAGCAGCTCCTCTCCCTCCCTCCCTGCTGCTCAGGGAGGAGGGAGGCTCCAACTGTGTTGCTTGTCTGTGTTGCTCACCCAATAAGAAGTCTAAGAACGACTGGGGATGGAGCTTGCATGCCTTGTGTGTGGCTAGTTAATGCAAGCTGAGGGGGTTTTTGAATGCTGGACGCCATTTTGTTGCACGTGCTGCTGCAGACTTTGCAGTGCAAAGCCAGGCCGGGGAGCCATCTTAAGTTGAGGCTGCATAGGCCTTGTGGTGCATGTGATTCAGATTCTATTCAGTTGAACCTCTGGTTACAAAGTTGGTTGAACAGTGTTCTCAAAGCTACCAGCATGAGTTTGACCAGACTGCAGGAGGACAGGAAGACTGAAGTGCCTGGAACAGGTGAGGCTTCAGGTCCCTTATTTTGGCTGCTGGTCCCTTATTTTCAAGGCTGCTGGTCCCTTATTTTCAAATCTGTAAATTGACAGCTATGAATTACAGCCACAATAAGAAGCACAGAAATGGACTGCAGTGGCTTAGACCTGACACCCGCTCACCCCATGTTAGATGTTACTGTTCATAAACATTTTGTCATCAGCAAAATGTGCTACAGAGCACATAAGATCTGGAGAGCACATTTAGGAGAGAACTGAGAGCTGGGAAAAGCAGTCTTTTCAGGAGATATAAAAATTTTAAATACCAAAATGTTTCAAATTTAGATTGAATGGAGAGCAAGAGATTGGGGTAAATTTTTAACATGCTCTTTGGCAAAAAGCACATTGGGGTCATGTGGAAAAGACTGAGGTTTTAAAGCCATTCAGTGGATGTTAAAAATGAAGTGAGGGCAAAGCAATTACTTTTGTAAAATATTTAACAAGAAGAGGTAGCCCATGGCTGGGAGAAACCTAACTCCAGTTTTTAATTATTAAATGATGGGGAAGCACTTTGCTGCTACAAAGTTAATGTTTTAATAATATTTAGCACTTTAAAAATGCTTCACACATAGAAGAGGAGCAGCTCGTTAAAATGTATAATAGATACAATTGTGAAAGGATTCTGTGGCAGAGCATATTATTAAACTTGTTTAGTGACTGGAGTATAGCAAAAAAAGTTGTTTAAACATTAAGAAACTTCCCATGGTCACAGCAGCATTTTAGGAATGGGAAAAGTTGCCTTGTTTTGAGCCATTCGTTCATCAAGCTCAGCATTCTCCCCACCTTCCTGGAAATGCCTGAGATTTGGCTTGGAAGCAGATGGTCTCCCATGAACCACTGTCCCTATTTTGGAGGTGGAATAGGGCTGTCATTCTAAGGCTCAACAACTTTGGGGTTTACTTTTTGAAATATGGCAACCCTAAGGGTATTATAGCATGATGATAAAATCAGAACAGGATCCTACCAGCATGCTGAATGTCCCTGATGAGATTGGGGAGCAACCTTCCTAAATTCCCCAGATATCCTGAATGTTTGTATTCTGCTGCCTCCAGTTCAGGTCACAAATGCAGCCTTCATTGCTTAATCTATTGTGAAGCCCATAGAGCTGCCTTCTGAACTGGTACAGAAGTACCACATTAGGCAAATGTATGGGCCTTTTTTCAGGACGTGTGGGATATATGCCCATTACCGTCATCTCCAGAACTCAGGTGATGGAGTGCCAACAAAATTGGAGCTGACGCTAAACCACTGGGGGGTGCTTCACTTTGTCTCAGTGGTGGGCCAGCTCTGGTTACTGGTTCCCCTGCTCTCCTCTGTGAAGTTCCTTACTTATAGGTGTTGGCTAGACTAAACTCTCCCACTTACATGCATGCATTTGGTGCACACAAGGTCCCTTTCATTTTAGCACCAATTGCATGTATTAGCCAGGCAAGTGGCCGGCATATATATTGGCATCTAGGGTGCAAGGCTACTCAATCCACTCTAAAGAGCCCTTCCATGTATTTGGTACCCACAGATGCTGAATGGCTGAAGTGAGCTGGTATCAGATTATTACATCAGTTCTGTTAAATCAGTTGAAGCATGTAATGTTGTTCATGGTGACAGTTCTGTGATTGTTTTACTAACCAAGTTGGTTGCTTTGTCACCTGTGTAAATGTTTCTGTATTGTTAAACTATGAGAATATAGAAGAATGTCAAATGTACTGCAGTTCTTAAAATTTGTTTCATTTCCAGCATGCTTAGTAGTTCTTACTACTGACAGCAGTAACAGTTTGAGATCTATTAACTCACCCTGCTCCATTGCACAAATAATCATAATAATGTGCTTTATCTTTACATTTTCTTAAGTGAAGCAGAACTGAACCAGTTGCTTCATGTGCATCAGCCTGATTTTAGAACTTTAATTGGCCTGAAACAGAATGGAACAGAACAGCTGCAGCTGCAGTGGAACCTCTAGTGAATGGGAAAATGTTGCTCTGATTGAATTAGGACGTGGGTCTCCTGAGCTGAGAAGTGATGTTGGGATCATACTTGGATAGGCAAGCTCTGATGCAGGAGGAAGGGGAAGAAGAAATAGAGGCGGGGATAAATTGAGAAAACCTGGATGGGACCTTCCCTTTCCACCCCAACTTCAATCACTTTGAAGCAGGCATGCCAGATTCTGCCCCACGTTGTGGGTGCCCGGTGTGCGCATGTGCTGTCACACACATTGTATGCATGACGTAACCTAGTGCACCGTGGTGTGCACATGATGTCATACCACGTGATGGGCCCAATGGGGCTTGTTGTGCCTTCCAAAAGGCCCGGGCCTTTCAGAGGGCACGACAGGCTCCATCAGGTCTCAGCACACTGTGTGATATCATGTGTGCACCACCCACAATGAAAAAATTGTGGGTGCCTTGGCCCCCAGGGCCCTCGGAGATGGCTCCTGTGCTTTGGACAGGTAGCAGGAGTGCTAGCTATCCCCTGTGACCTTCTTGCAAAGTAGAGTCTCAATGGAGGCTGGGAAGGGCTTTGATCAGCAGAGGGGGAAGCCAAAACAGGAGGCGGAAGCAACCTGAACAGAAGGATGCAGTCTTTTCACCTAGAACAAGGCACTGCTTTCACAGATGGGAACAGACCCTCAAAATCTCAATATTCCCACAAGGTGAGAGAGTATTGCACATGAGCACACCACACAAGCTTGGCACTTCCATCCAGTTCCAAAATTCTTGGCTACTCCTCAATTGTATTTTGACTCCTGAGTCCTGTGCCTGCTGCAAAGCCTGCAGAGTCTGTCTTGTTACTTGCTGGAATGAAGTAAGAGCATCTGTCTAATGTGTTTTGGACTGGAACCAGGGCGGCGGGCGCTTGGGGCTTGGCATAACAAGCCACTGCCTTTTCTGCAGTGGTTCCCCATTGATGAAATGCTCTCCCCAAGGAGGTTCAGCTGGCACATTCCTCTTTAACCAGGCCTTTGGGTGCTTGACATCTGATGCCATTTTAAAATGTGCTGTGGAAGGGGAATTATTGGGTGGTGGTTGTTTTTGTTTTTATTATGTATTTTTTGTTTTTTATATTGTGATTTTATGTTGTGAACTGCCCTGAGATATACAGGTATAGGGTGTTATACAATTTTAATAAGCAACAAGAAGAAAAAGACTTCCATAGCTCAGTCTGATTAGGGTTAGAGCTGGCCACCATTTAATATTGGGGGGGGGGGGTATAATGATGAAATCTTGTTTGAGCCTTGCTGTGCACAGTGGCAACCCTCTATTGCTACACAGAACACAATGGCCACTGATCAAGCCCAGCAGATACTCCATGCTTCCCACTGCCTAAATCCTTTCCACTGAGAGACCAGCGGAAAAGAGGGCCACAAACTGTGCACAGCCTCAGTGCAAAAGCCAGTGGCCTGGAGTTTAGGCCAGGCAGGATCCAATCATGCAGTCTTCTGATGTGAAGTCAGACACAGTATGCTTTCCTTCACAGGCCCTTTTTTGCTGAAAGGCTTCTGCTCCAGCAATCAAGAACACAGAAACATTGGTGGTTCCATTCGTCTGAGTCTGTTCTCAAATATGCAGCTTCTTTGTTCAGCCTGGCAGTCCTGCAGAAACATTGGTACATCCCCTCCACTGCCCAGTAAATGTATTAAGTATGAGAGGCCCTATCAGTATTGGCATTCTGCCGGCTCTTGAAGACAACGCCTGTATAGACAAGCAGTTCCCTGATCTCCCAACTTTAACCTCTTGTTTTAATTGTTTTCATTGCTGTTTTAATTTATGTGCTGGTTTAATGGGCTTGTTTGTTGTACATTTTAATTATGGATGTTTAAATAGGAATACTTAGCTCCACCAACCTGGGCCAGCTAGGGACCACCTGCCCCAAATCCAGCCCCAAATTTCCAGAAAGTACAAAGAAAACACCTTTCCACACTCTTTATTCCTAGATTAAATGTAATGGTATACAATTTTTAATTATCACCGACTTAGGAGGGGATTTCTTTTTTGCATAAAACAAGCAAAACAGGAAAAAAAACAGGTTTAAAGCCATCTTGCTTCAGGGTTTGAAGCTGTTACATACAACATTACTATACATATGTACATTACAAGTATATTATATATAAATATAATATATATAATCTTGTAACCACAATAAATATTAGGAAGGGTTTATATTTTTATTTTAGGCACACAGCTTAGAAAAATGCAGAATCTGCACAATCTTTTAAGAGTCTTGGAGCGACTCAGTCTTACATAATTTTCACACTGAAAAAACCAAATATAGTATGTAAAATACAGCCACGTCATATGCAGTTCCCCAGAGTGTGAGGAATTTTGTGTTTCCAGCATCATTATACTTGGTTTTCTAATACTATTGCTCTATACAGCTATTACATGTAAGAAAATAATCTGCAGGGTTTAAAATTTGTTTGTTTTGATTTTTTTTTACTCAGCTAATAGCCTAAGGAATTGCAAGTGCTTAAAAAAAGTACAGGATATCTACAAAACGTATGTACAAATAAGTGCAGTCAATACAGGATTGGCGAACTCTTTGGAGCTAATTTTTTCTTCCAATACTGGGGGAGTTAACTTGCAGGAACAAAGAAGGAAATTCCAGTTACAGCAGTAGAGAAATATGAATTCACTTAAAAAATTGTTACAAACTGAGGTAACACCTGTACTTTAAAGATAGAAAACTTTCAAATTAAATGCAAAAATAATTCTTTAAAAAATTGGCAATCCTGGCAAGGCTATGCCATCACTGACTGATATTTTTATGTGCATTCCCTTCAGTACAAATGGAAACCAGAAAAAATCAAGCCAAAGGGAATTGTCAAGCTGTTTGTTTGTACCACATGTCAGGATGTTTTTAAGCACAGAGTCATGGGGCACCTGAGATTGCACTCTGGTAAGTGAGGCCGACCACTTCTCGTAAGAGAAACAAATGTTCCAAGAACAGAGGCATCAACACTGCATTGCAGCTACAAGTCAGACTCTGGCATATCCGACATGTTTGCCATTATGTAACCGATACCATAGCGGCCATTGGGGGCAGTGTCCACAGTTGGAGAACCAGTCTGTTTCCGGTATATGTTTTTCCCAAAATTTGGAGATGGCACCTCGCTTGGACTCTTGCCATGGATCAGGCTGGTGTCATCTCCCTCGAGATTCACAGGCTCCTTTATAATACGCCCCCTTTTGTAGGAAACCGCTGCCAAGCTGCCAGAGCTATCGTCGATAAGGTTGCAGCGGCGAATCAGGTAGACTACCGGGACAGGGAGCATTGCAAAAACAATCAAGGACACGCAGACTATCAGCCCCCAGGTTGGGTAGTTTTGAAATTCATCGGTCGCCTGCATAGACCAAGAAAAAATTCAGAAAGATCATTCACACATCTGCCTTCCTTAAGCCTAGCCTTGTACTGCTCTCTCAGAAACCTTTCTTTTTTAAGTTGTTTCATTAATTCCTCCCCAAATTGTAAGTGCAGAAATAGAGGTGTTTCCAAAATTTTCCTTATCCAAATTTCTCCCTGGTTTTTGAAATTCCAAAATTCCCCTGCCCCCCCCCAGTACAAGCGATCCATTAAGAATCTTCTGTTCTTCTTCTTATGTTGCAAACTGTGTGCAGTTGTGAACTATGTGCCCACAATCTGCCACACAGTTCCTTCCATTAATACAGGTCTTTTACAACCTCCACACCACCAATGCACATATATGAGCATTAATAAAACACTTAAAAGGCAACCTTCATGCAATTGTAGGGTGATTAGATCAAGTCCCTTTTTGTGCCATATAGCCTTGTATGTAACAATTCATCTGACCGCCATTGGCAACAAGGGATTCATGCAGGCAAGTGAGGAAGCTGATAGAGCGGGTGGATGCCCCCTTCTAGATCATTCTGTCATTCTTTTGCAAGTCCTCTTGGTTTCTATGCCAGTAGCGGAGGAAGATAAGTCTCTTCCTTCACAACAAGCATTAAAACACAGTAAGCTTGTGGAAGAAGAATGGATCACTCCATCTCTCTCTCACAAGTCTGTTTTCCAGACTGTTAAGATGACCTATTCTATGTTTCCATGCTGGCTGCAGAGGAGGAGAAACGTCACCTTCTCAACAGCTACTATAAAAATACAGGCTATTAATCTGTCTGCAGAGTTTATTTTATTTTTGTAGGGTTATTTACAAGGTTGCTGCAGTGATCTAGCAGCACTGTGCACTTTGTGTGCATTTATAAAATACAATGCAAAAAGAATCTATGTGGTCATATATGCACTCTATATGCCTAAAACTTACAGTCACTGATGATGCATGTTTCTTTTAAAAAATCATCACTCACCTTATCTTCAATCCATGCATTGTAACCAGGGGGGCTTAATATCATTTGGACAATGCTAGCTACCAGCAAAGATAACAAAACAATTGGGGAGATATATTTCCATGTATAGTAATAGTATGGATTTGGTGAAAAGCCAAGCATATCCTTTAGGTCTTCCATGAATCTGGAGTGGGAGAGGCAGTGGAGAAAAAAGAACATCATTAGCTCAAGTGGGCTGCTGCTAATGTATGGTTTTGTGATGCTCCTAATTGCCAACAATGTTAGCTATATGAACAACTCAAGATGTGCACTTACTTGTCTATCCCGTAAACATAAGACATGGCAATATTCTCCAAAATGACGACAATAAGCAAAGGCAATGTGGCTGAATAGTCATCAAACATAGTTACAAAGTAGTTACCAGACCGCTGTACAAATATTAAGCCAATGCAAAAGGCCAGAAGACAGCAGACAACTGCAATAAAGCACATAAGTAAGATAAGGGAAGAGATATCAAACATCCATTCATATTCTTGATATATTCTAGATACAGTGCTTCTCTGATTATTATTATTTTCTTGGGTTAGTGGATACAGTATCTTTTCTTCTTGCATGGAAGTGGTTATTGTAAAGTAAGGGTCTACAAGAGGATTGTTCTCTCATTTCTTCCCTACTCTTCACCTCCAGATGTGGTGAGACTGAGAATGGACTTGAGCCTTTCCCCACTCTGACCCTCACACCCCTCAAAATGCTAGAAGTGAACACCTGACACGGGAGATTTCATGATTAAGTGAATGTGGTACCTCCTCTAACTGTAAAAATGATCATGCTCAACTTGGCCATGGGTCGGGTTGGATTTGGATCTGCAGTTATATATATATATATATATTTATGGATGAGCATTTTATGTTCCTATTTTATTCTTGCTCTTATGCTTGGTTTCATGTTGTATGAAGAGACACAATTACTGTAACTACAGGGTGAGTCTTTTAAAAGAGGCCCTGTGGACCACTGGGCCTCTTTTAAAGGACTCGCCCTGTATAAATAAGTACAACAAACAAGCAAACAAATGTAGAGATAGTGGTTTCAGTATCCAGAATTGTGAAGAGGGGTTCTCCTGCGTTCAGAAACAAAACAAACTACTGTATCTCCTAGCTGCCAAGTCAGACCCTTGGTCCATCCAGCCCAATATTGTGTACACAGGTTGGCAGTGACTCTACAGGGTTCCAGACCAGGGGCATGCCTAGCCCTCCCTGGAGGTGCTGGGGTTTGAACCCAGGACTTTATGCAATGCAAAACAACTGCCTTACCATTGAAATATGACCCTTCAACTAAATAGTTCAGGAATGGATGAATGGTAATCAGAACAGGAGAAAATAGCACTCTGCTTTGAAAAAGAAAGATGTCAGGCTTCTGTACTAAATTATGTCCTTGAATGATATATCCATGTTTCCTTTACCCTTTACCATGTTTCTGAACAAACCACTGTCAAATATATGAGTTCAGAATATGTGGCTCACTTGTCACTCTTTTTAATATAGGAACCCCTAATATAATTAGGTCTCGTTTATTTTTATTTGTGAAGAATTATGGGTGCAAAATTTTGGCAACTTGTTTTGTGTTAGTAGAAATGGAATTCTCTGCCACCATGTCCCCAAGCGGGTCATTTTGATTGTTAACATTTCTTAGAATGAAGTAGAACTGAGGAAAAGAAATCCGTAACAACTCACCAGTCAGAATTTCTTTTCTCACTTTGAAAGTATCAACTATTGGTGTCGTAATGCCTTCAATGGTTCCAAACATGCTGCCAAGCCCCAGATTAACCAGCATAAGGAAGAACATCACTGACCAGAAAGGAGAAGCAGGAAAGTGGGTCATGGCTTCTGTAAAGGCAATGAAAGCTAGACCAGTTCCTTGAACAGCCTGTCAAGGAGAAAGCCAAAGTATTAAACTTGGGTGGCAAAACAGGGGCAAATCAAGTCAAAATATTGTATAAGGTGGGCAAAATCAATGAAGAGAGAAGGAGGAGGAAAGAGGGAGCAGAACAATGGAGTCAGAAAAGCTATTAGGAAGTGGAAAATATCTATAAATATCAAAATTGTCCTGCAGTCAATAAGGATTATTAAAACAGTCTGTAATCTTTGCATCAAAGATGGAAGTATCACTCTCACCTTGTCAAGTTCATCTTCAATCTGACAGGGTTTTAGTCCAAGGGGAAACTCTTCTTCTTTGACCTTCCGGATTATATCATAAACCAAATTATAATCTTCTGCTGTGATGCTCGATAAATTAATATGATGAGGTATAATAGCCTTGCTCAGATTGCCGACATTCAAAAGATTGACAATCTTCTCGGAATTTCTGCAAAACACAAGGGAATATAGGCATACACACCATCAATCCAAAGAATTGCTGTGGGAATTCCTAAGTGAAATATACTATAAAAATGGATAAGGAAATGAATATTCATACTGGATAATGCATTTCTCATTTATGATATTTGCTTTGAAGCCCAGAACAGCAAACACCACCAAAGTTGCCAGCACAGAAGTGAAAAAATTGATGAAGGACACCAGAACAGCATCGAAATGGCAGTTGTTGTCTCTCTTGTTGTAGCTTGAAAAGGCAATGACTCCACCAAATCCAAGCCCTAAGGCAAAGAACACCTGAGTAGCAGCTTCTCTCCAGACCTTGGGCTCCAGCATTATTTCAAGCTGTTTGAAATTAGACACAATACATGTCAGCTACAAAATACAGCATTTCTCCTAAATGGAGAGGCAACAAATAATCCAGGAAGAAAACCCCCAGCACCCTAAATTTTTCACCCAAATGTTCAATCCACAAACTGAATTTGCATTCTGTACATTGTCTCATTCTTTTGCATTGCAGGTTGGTCAAAATGTATCACAAGAAATACATCATTCAAAAATCAATATATTTGCTAACCACACACACTTTAAAAACAGCTTTCATCAATGTCAGTCAACAAGGGTTTTGTGCAGCTGTGTTTATAAGCAGCAAAAAAAATATTTAGACACTAATGCATTATTATTAATTCTATGTTGTTAATTGAATAGTGTGCAAAATATCATCGCTGCCAAAACAACAGGCAAACTATCATTCCAGGAACTGTTTTCCAAGCATTATTGGAATTTAATGTTTGAATGTACTGTACTGGTGTTTGACTGTAAATTGCCATGTGATCATAACTGATGAAGGGTGGTTTAGAAATTGCAAATGTAAATACAATAAATAAGTAATGAAACTAGGACAGCTAATGTTGATGTGAGTATGTGAGATTTCTTCTATGAAGGTCAAAGCAACTGAACAAATTTTTAGCAAGATAAAGGATTAAGGTGAATTTTTAGATATATTTAGATATATTTTAGATGTCATTAGTATTACTATAATGCAGTACTATACACTTGGAAGAAAGTCTTGATGAATTTAATAGGTTTTCCTTCTAGATAAGCCTTCTAATAGTAAATAGAGAGTAACAAAACAAACCATTGTTCCATTATTTACATCTCTATTAGGCATTATGATTTCTATTAAAAGCAAATGTTTCAGCTTTACAAAACTTTCTAAATAATCTCCTAAATCTTTTCCACAGCTAAAAGGAGATTTTTCTGTACTATAAAGTATAATTAAAAACATTTAGACAGGAAACTTTCCCCATAGAAACACTACACTGTGCCACAGATGAGGCACATCATCACCTTACAGTTATAGCAAAGTTTGCTCACTAGATGGTGCTAAATATACATACTTCATTCTGTTTGAATTTCCACCAGAGGTTAACTGGGGTGTTAACTAAGGCTTGGGGAATTATACATGTAATTGGAAAAGCTCTCCCTAGCAATTTTGCCCTAAATGCATGTTAAGTAATTGTCACTGATATCAGGGGAACCTATATATCAAGCCTTATAACCCCATCAATTAATAGATAGAAATGGAGATTTGAGGGTGCCATCCTGCGTACAATTACCTTCTTAAGCACACTTACTTGGGAGCAAATCAGAATTACTTCTGAGTGAACATGGGCAGAATTTTGGTGGATGGGCCATAGTCCAGTGGGAATGCATAAGCTTTGCATGAGGGAAAGGCTCCATTCAATCCCTGCCATCCCTGGGTAGGGCTGGGCAAGACCTCTGATACCCCAGACAGCAGGTGCCAGTCAGGGTAGATGACATTAACTCTAGATGGACCAATGGTTTGACAGGATAAAGTAGCTTGTTAGGATTAATGTTTGTGTTTACAGTGAAGTCCTGTCTACACCTACTGCAAATGTGTTTAATGGAATTTGGTCCTAGGTAAATGTGATGAGGGGACGCGGGTGGTGCTGGGGTCTAAACCACAGCACCTAGGGCTTGCCGATCGGAAGGTTGGCGGTTCAAATCCCCGCGATGGGGTGAGCTCCCATTGCTCGGTCCCAGCTCCTGCCAACCTAGCAGTTCAAAAGCACGTCAAAATGCAAGTAGATAAATAGGTACCACTCCAGCGCACTTCCATGCGCTGCTCTGGTTTCGCCAGAAGCGGCTTAGTCAAGCTGGCCACATGACCCAAAACTGTCTGTGGACAAATGTCGGCTCCCTCAGCCTGAAAGCGAGATGAGCGCCCCAACCCCAGAGTCATTCGCGACTGGACTTAACTGTCAGTGGTCCTTTACCTTTATCTTTAAATGTGATGAGAGGTGAGTTTAGGGCAGTATGACCAGTACTAGGAGATGCCTTAGCATGCCATAACTATGATGTAGTGAACTGAGCAAAACGGAAGGCGAGGGGCAGGGGAGGCACCAAATTTTGGCTTTGCACAGGGCGTTGCTGAAATTTGAATGACCCAAATCTGCCCCTGATGTGACTAGCCTGTGTTGAGATGACTTCAAGGAACCTGGCATTACAAAATATCCAGGAACAAGCTCACCCTTGGGACATGAGAAGGAGGTGTCCCACTGCGTCTATCTTCTTTTACCTTTCTGACATAGCTGCTGTGATTGGCAGAGATATTGTGCTTAAAAAAATACCAAGCATTGAGGAGTTGCTGCACACAGAGAGAAGTTTAGAGGAATGGTTTAAACCTTCCCTCTCTATCTAGAGTCCTCATGAAATCCTCCTGCTTCCTAGGCAATTAAAATTAGGGAGGGGCTCCCATTATCACTGTAGGCTTAAATATCCCCTCCCAGCAGTCTTGATACACCATGCTTGTTATTGTCAATACTACTAATCACATCTTTAATGTCACATGTAGTTAGGCCCCAGGTTTCTGGGCCCTGGGGCAGAGGAATGGAAGGGGTGGTGATAGAGGTTGCTTTGCAAGTGCTCACCAAGGTTTTTTGTTTTGTTTTTTTTCTTTCTTTTGCGAACTTTTGTTTGCTTGACCCTTTTGGGGGCAAGCAGAAAAATGTCAGAAACATTCTTTCTTTCTCTCCTTCTTGAAGACAATGGAGAGGTAAAATGAAGAGAGGGAGAAGGAGCTACCTTGAACACTTTGGTGGAAAGGTGGGATCTAAATGTAATCATAAGTAACTAGAAGGGAAAGCAGAATTTTGTCAAGGAAGCGGTTTACCCAACAGATTTTGCGATCGGCTTGGTCTGCCAAAAAACCATTACTTCTCTGTAAACCTGTCCACACAAAGCTACTTGTTTAAGGTGTGCACAGAAAATCTGAAAGAAAAAAATTCTTATATACTGTCAGGGGTTCCCATCTACAGAGGGATTAGCAAGATCTCAGTTCAATCCAGCTGCGGCTTGAGACTTCCCGTGTGACTTTTCCTAAATCTCTTAATCATTCTCTGGCTTAGTTTTTCATCATTAAGACATGAGTAATGCTCCCAGTCTTCTACCATGTATTTGTCTAGAGGGAAGGGAGTGTCTTTTTAACAGACACTTGTGGCTACTTTGTATGAATGATCTTGACTAAGGACTTGTGAGTTTTCCACAACAGAAACTAGAAGATAGTGAGTAAAACCAAGCATTTGAACACACAAGAAGATTTTATAACTTCCCAACAGAACAAGATTTCCAGTGCAACCTCATTCATGTCTGCTCAAAGTAAGCTCCACTGTGTTCAATGGGCCTTATTCCCAGATTACAGGTGGGGAACCTGTGACCCTCAAGAGTTTGTTGGGCACATATTAGCCCCACCCAGCATGACCAATGCTCAGGAATGAGGAAGACTGTAGGCCAACAACATCTGGAGGGCTACAGGTTCCCTGCTCTAGAGTCTTGCCATCATTTTATCATGCAGTCCTCTTCTGGACTGTGGAAGTGGAATGGTCTCCCTAGAGAGGTTGTGGACTCTCCTTCCTTGGAGGTTTTTAAGTGGAAGTTGGATGGCCATCTGCCATGGATGCTTTAGCTGAGATTCCTGCATTACAGAGGGTTGAGTAGATGATCCTTGGGGTCCCTTCCAATTCTATGATCCTACTTGATGCTTTCACATTAACCCACTTTGTTACAGGACAGAGAACATGTAAGCCTTTGCATATGCAGGGGTGTGCGCATGTAGGTGAATAAGCACGAAACTGAGTTGTGAGGCACATGTGGCTTCTAAACAGTGCAACTGAAAATCCTGATTTCTTCAATAAATACAGTAAATTAAGAGAAAATGTTTCTAGAATATATGTAATGTGGGAGCATAACTTGACCTTTGGCAAAGTCAATGAGATTGTTGTTTGAGTGGATTTTGACATGCTAAACCTGTTTCATGAATGATGCAGGAAGCCTCCATATTCTAAACTAAATATGAAACCACTCACACTATGGTCAGGGGAGTTCAATCAGTCATTGGCCACAAGGTGAACATGGCCAAGTCACTACCTTTCAGCCTAATTCACAGGATTGTTGTGAGGATAAAATGGTATGGGGAGCAGATCCATGAATGCTACCTTGAACTTCTTGGGTATTAAAATATAATAAATAAAAGATTACATCTTTATTGGCATAGATGAGGTGGGGCAGCCGTTGTGGAGAGTGAAATTGTGAGATGGATGCTGAGAAAAGGAATAATTGTTGGGTGGGAATTTTCCAAGAGGGTACTGCATGGAGGCAGAGGCTTTGTGTTTTATGGGTCATGCTGTGGGTGACTTTTGATATGCCCCTCTTAGAATCTTTGTCCAGCCCTAGCACAAGAAGCACTTTGTACCAGAGGTGAATGACTATGCCTGGCATAAGCAACTGTTTGTATCATATTCAAGACTGTTGAATGTTGAATTAGTCACCCCATGCTACCCTACTATGTAATCCCAATCAGATTGACTGGATATGTTTATGGAAGAAGTGGAGGTTGTAATCTGAAGTAGGTTTCCTACACACACACACACACACACACACACACACGAAGCAGGTTTCCTGTTGTGTGATCCCGCACCACTGGAATGAGTGTGAATCAAGTCGCTGTGCAGACAGTGCTAACTGGGTAGAAAAGTCCCTATTCCCTGTGGGCTGAGACTTTGGCAGTGTAGACATTACCAGCTTAAAGCACAACTAGGCCGTTCCTTTTCTCAATTCAGATCTAAACTCTTAAGTGGGGAATGCATCAAAATGCAGTACCTCTTTTTAAAAAAAAAAAAAAAAAGACAATATAACAGGATAGATATAGATTGTGGCTAACATCACATGTACACTGCTTCCCAAACCAGTGATGGGAGTGTATTTGATGCAGAGTAAATGGTAGTGTGTACACAGCCTTGGTTTGAATAGTGTAAAAAGGATGAGATTTTTATTTAATTTTTTGTTAATGGAGCTTATGTTGTACAGCAGATACACACCAACTCAGTTGACTTCTTCCACCTAACTGCAATATAATCTGATCTTGAAACAAGAGTTCATGCAAACTATTCAGGCATGAAACGAATGTCAAAAGCAATCAAACATAATAGGCAGAAACCAAGTACATACCTTAGGTGTAAACATGTGACGAATGCCATCCAGTGATCCATTTAAGAGCAGCCCTCTGATCAGAAAGCATATAAGTACCACATAAGGGAAAAGGGAGCTAAAGTACATTATCTGAAAAATACGAAAGGAATGTTAAAATAAAACCCATTAATGGCCCTTGTCTTCCACAGTCTAACCACATCCGCAGGGCATTCAGAAACCTAAGGTCATCTGACATTCCCAAAGCCCGTCATGGCATTGTGTGCTTGCTTCAGAGATCTGAAGAACTGCAGAATTATAGCTTGTGGATCCATTGCTCTTGTTTATCAGAAGAAACAAATCATGTGAAGTAAGAAATATTTTGAAACACTTTGAAGTATACCGTGCCACTTGCGGTGCTATTAAGAAAGGGACTTCAGCGTGAAAGGATATGAATTGTTTTAGTGATTTGGCCATGTATTTGACCAATGCATTATTTGCAACAACTCCTTGTTTTCTGACCAAGGCTCCAACTTTATTCAAATACTCAACAGGAAAAGGAGGATCCTTGCGTTGTATTCAGCACATCAACATACATGTAAAGCACAATTTGCACATTGGGAGTGAACACCAGGAATGTGCCCCTTGACCCCTTTTCCTTCCCATTCCTCCCTTTCTAGAGTTGTTTCATGCTAGATGGATAACAACCAGGACTAAAATAAACCATCGCTCCCTGAGGGGTTTGAATCATGGTTCGAAGTGGGACATTGTAGTTATGAGGGAACAATGTTTGCATTTTACTACGGTTTACTTCAGTGAACATGTAAATTGTAGTGACAGTTAATACAAGGAAGGGAAAGGAAATTGTTGCTGAGATGGGAAAGCAATACACATCCAAAGGGTGGCACACAGGAGCCTCTGGGTTTAATCTAAGGCCACATCCACACCATGCATTTAAAACACTATTATAACATTTTAACAGTAATGGGTTCCCCCTAAGAATCCTGGGAATGGTAGCTTGTTAAGGATGCTGATAATTGTAAGGAGAAGAAGGAAGAAACTTGATATTAAAATCACCACCTGGTAAAAAAGATATTTAAAAAGTCTGCCTTTTGAGTCTTATCATCATCATAAAACAACAACAACAATTTTGTACTGGCTATATTTTAGTTAAGAAAATAAAATAATAACAGTCATAACAGGAAACCATTTCTGTACCAGAAGTTATATTGCTGCTGAAATAAGAGTTTAGCAACTGTTCCACCACAATCTCTTATATAAACTAATAATCTGGGAAGATGAAATTGAGAAGCTGAATTTGTAGGGATGTGCAATAGTATACATCCCCACATGGGGATTTAGTCCCATGAAAGTTAGATTGCATTGTACAGTCACGAGTCTTGGATCTAATGGAATAATCTGTGAGGGACTCATAATGTGTAAGTTCCACTAAAAATGAAGCTTGTGAAAGAGAATTTCCCCGTGACTTGTGCTTATCTGAAGCACCCTGTGAATAATAATAACAATAATCTGCTTTTATTTGCCACTAGTTTTATTATACCACATTCTGGCATGACTCAGTCCTCTAGCCCTAAGGGAAGGTGGCCATGACAAGAGTTCCCATGTGAGTATTTTCACCCAACTCATTCTGTGAAGACATCACTCATTTGACTGGTGAGTCAGGACCACTTGCAGAAAGAAGAATCAGGGCAGGGTATGTATGACTTCCCTGGCAAACTCCTATCTTCAATCTGGGACATGTCACAGCAAAAGTACATCAAAGAAAGGATAGTATCTGCACATTCCATAAAGAGCACCCCTCCCCCTGCATCTCCTATTGCAATAGAAACAAACAAACAAAAAAGCCAGTCCTTTAAGTAAACTGTCACATGTTCCAAAACAGTCATAGATGGATCAAACATCAGGCATGTGTATTAGCAATTTAGAAACTGGCAAATGGCAGAGGAAAAGTAGGTGCATAGACTGTGGAGGCTCACTCTGTATGAAATTATCTTCAGATCAATTTTATCATTCTTACCCTGATCCCCAGAATATTATGGTTGCATGGAATGTGCAATGAGAAATGTGCAGTAGGGCTGGACATTTTTGTGTGCAAATGCTGCTGGAGCTTCTACTCATCTTGACCCTCTGCTTCCCTTTGTGCCCTATGTGGTTAGCTCTGGCTCCAGTGCTGAACTCACATCTCCACTGCTTCTGCTTTTCTTCCAGAGCAACCATGCCTCTGAAACCAGGCCTCTATCCTTGCCTCATCCAATGCCTCTGCTGCTCTGGGCTCTCATTTTTCACAATTAGTGTGATCAAATGCTTTTTAATGTCCATTTCTCCACTTGCAGACCACATGAAGAATCACAGTCTAGCATGTGGTTCCCTGTCTTCCTTTTAGGTGTCTCCTTTGGGCATTGACATCCTGAACACTTAATCTTTGACACTTGGCCTGGCAATTTGCTTCATGGACGCAGTCCAGATCCAGAAACAGAAATCCATCCTGAGAAAGCCAACTACAAATCCCATTTCTTTGTTGTGTTTTCTTCCTTTTTCTTTTTTAATTACACACCAAGATGCAATTATAAGAATTATCTATGGCAAATGAAAACAAAACAAAGGTTCTCATACCGCAACACTCCCTCTCTTTTTATCCAAGTATGGTTTCTGTATTTAATAGACTACGATCTTAATGTTGATGTGCCAACATTTCTCCACTGGAGAGATTACAGAAAAGCATGGTGAGTCATAGCTGCCAGCCTTTCCATGCAAACTTTATGGGAGGATAGACAAAGGGGTGTGGTGGAGAAGAATTCAGGTGGCAAATGTGAAGAAGGCTTAAATCAGTTTTAAAGAAAACAAAAAAGGAACTACTCACTTTGCCTGAAGACTGGATCCCTTTAATCATTGCTAGGCAGACCATAACCCAAGCAGCCAGCAAGCAGATCGTCATTTTCCAGTTTAGACCTCCACTCTCTGAGATAGAGCTGGAAATATTGAGTGCTTCTCTGTACCAGTAATACGTTGTTGCAGAGCTTTTTTCACACTCTGGCTCCACAACTGATCAGAAAAGGAAAAGGCAATCTAAAATATTAATTGGATCCTAAATAGAAAGCAACATGTAGACAGTTCTACAAAGCATTCTAATTCCTATAATTTGTCATCATGGTACTGCCACTTGTGGCTTATCCAGACACACACATTGAAAAATGCAGGTCAAGTGCTTTGGTTTTTTCCATTGTTTTGAATCAGTACAGCACTACATCTGCAGGTATGCTATCTTGGCCGGGTGGGAATTGTGTGTGTTTTTAATTTCTAGCCTTCATGGAATATGTCCATATTGTAAACTGACAAGGCACACAGGAGAAGAGATCACTGGTGCCCAGGACCAATATCAACACCTAGAGTTTTGAGGGGAGCTGCCAGGGCCCACCCCCAATGCCTGCTCTGCCACCTCCCCTTTATCTATTTTTCTTGGTCCAAACCTGAGCAGTGTTGATTAAAAAGATCTAGACATTGTAAGTTTCCATGTTGAACCTGACAAGGCATTATTCTGAAGCATTGGGGGAAATGAAAAAGGTGTCGTCAGTCAGCTGCTCAGTGTTGCACAGACAAACGTGTGAGGGCCCATTGACAGAGAAAGGGAGCCCACCAGAGGATAGTTTGACTGGGCCCTGCCTCATATCTGGAATTAGTACTTTTAAGGGATCTATAAAAAAATGGGATTAGCACATACAATTTGTAATGTAGGAATGAGGAAAGCTGCAGCTGCTATAATTCCCTCTTCTGCAGAACTTTTTAAATAGCTCTAGAAGTTCTTAATGTTTTTAAATAATTTAATTTTTAGAAGGTTTTTTGGGGGAAATCACATTATTTTGCTATTCTGCTGTTTTCCACCCTTAGTTGAGGGGAAGGGCAAGATTGAAATGCAATCAATCAATCCATCAGTCAATCAATCAATCAATCAATCAATCCAAGAGCCCTGTTCTCCAAAGCAATGTCTTCCTACTATGGGTCTGTGATCACGACAAACAGGTATTACTGTAATTCTCCAATAAGTGCTTTTTTAAAACCTTGCTACTAAAACAAGACCTGGAGAAGAGTTTCTACATCCATTTACTTCTTGAACAGCAAGACATGTACACTCCATCGGACTTCCTTTCAATTACACCACCACTACAACTATTAGCAACAGCAATGTAGCATCATCCATATATATAGTGCTTTACAAATGATGCATGAACTAGAACAAGAACTATATCAGACACTGTCAAAGTCCAACCCTATAAATGTTTATTTAGGAATAAGTTCAATTGGGTTCAATGAGACTGTGTCCCAAGCATCTGTGCATAGGTACTGCAGACTTAAAAATTCCACAATGCAACTTTTGTCAAGAATATGAAAATCCTGTACATCGGAAACTTGATACAGTGTTTATATAAATGTAAATGGTTCTTAAAATGTATTTATTCTTTTAGTACTATATTCTTGAACTCTGTTCCTGCAGGGAATTCCCATTCAGCAAGACCTCAGTTGAGATCCTCTGGAATAAGGAACTTAGCCAAGGGCTGTGATCCTGCTATGATCACATAAATGTGAGCTTTGCCACTGAATTAACCAGAGGGGAGAGTGCAGCCAATTTTTAAAACCTCTTCCTGAAACTATGTATTTAATGTCAAGTTATTTAGAGAAGGAAAGTCTGTTACTTTACCGTAACCATAATCTCTGTTTGCGCTGGGAACATTTGAGTACTGAGACGTAACACCAAGCTAGCAAGTATCATGTATCTCATAACGAAAATTTGTGCAACAAACTGTCAAGGCAACTTTCAAGGTTGCTGGTATACTTGCTTCAGGCAAAGGAAAAAATATTATTAGAAATGCAATTAAGATTTGTTTCTCTTATTATTTGGAGATCAAGGCATGTGGTCACCAGGAAATAATTAAAGCCTAGAGACAGATTGCATTCTATTATGCTTCATGATATGCCAGAATGGAATTATTTCATTATGGCCATGAGTTATTGCCTAATTCCCGTAGATATAAAAGTAGACATAATATAGTCTGATTATTCACAGGTATTTCAATTGTCCTCTTGGTTGTTGTTGTTGTTGTTGTTGTTTTGTTTTGTTTTAGTGGTTTGTGTGTGTGTGTTTTTGCTTAATGTTTAGGAAAATTGAATAAATAGAATAAGGAAATAATTAGTGTGACATTCAATTACCCTTATTTATGTGTTTAGTGTAAATGTTGATAGAGCAACAGGAAATGTGTAGCACATTACACAAAAACGTTTCAGAACCTGCACCTTTCTGTTTCGGGCAAAAACAATGCAAATGCTACTATTAAAATTAGCTAAGTAAATTTAGAACGCATCTTTTAACCCTGCCCCTGGAGAAACTTTAAATAAAAAGTTAATCAGTTCATCTGTTTCTGCTTTCAGAATTTTGAACTTTTCAGGTCTTTGACACCAGCCTGGAAATTCCTGTTATGTTCCTGCATGGGCTTACATTCATAGTGGATTTATGCAGAGACATTTCTGAACAGATGTAACTATCTCTATTCCTGTTTACTGCACTAAAACCTTAAAAACAAACAAACCATTAGAGTGAGCGATAAATGTTGATGCAGCAGATGACCAAGAGCCAAGAAGAAATGCTTGAATGTTATAGCTCATATCATTTGGTGTAACATAGGTAAAAGAAACCAGTCCTCAGGAAGCCTGAGATCAAAATCCCAGCCTATATGCTAGGATAATGTAGCTGAGACTGACAGGTATCTCAGGCTCATCATTCTGTAAACCAATGATGAAGGCCTATGTAACCGGGACATATGGCAGTTGGGTCATCCCCTGATCAGTGGTGGGCTACCAAGTGACCCCTGAGTTAAAATCATGTTTTGCAAAACATGTACTGTATTTCTGAGTCAGATCCATATTTTTATTTATTTACTTACTTAATAAAATCATTGGCTGGAATTCAATGTCACAATAAGGTGATAAGGACAAGCGTTTTGGCTTGTCAGATGGAATGATCCTCCTCTTTCCCCCTCACATTATGTTTTGGGGTTCTCCTGCCCCCCAAGCCGATTTTGGGTTGCAGTGGAAGCCCCATTGCAAAAGCAGAAGCTCTTGCTCAGGGCTGCCACTAATAGAATTCACTAGTTGAATCCTCCCTTTTAGCCACAATTCAAAATCCATAGCATCTTTCCATATTTAAAACAATTTTAATAATGTTTAAAATATGAAAAACATAATCACAAGTACAGTCGTACCTTGGTTCTCGAATGCCTTGTGACTCGAACGTTTTGGCTCCCGAGCACTGCAAACCCAGAAGTGAGTATTCTGGTTTGCGAATGTTTTTTGGAAGCCGAACATCCAACTCGGCTTCTGTGGCTTCCGATTGAGTGCAGGAAGCTCCTGCAGCCGATCGGAAGCCGTGCCTTGGTTTTCAAATGTTTTTGGAAGTCAAATGTTTTTGGAAGTCAAATAGACTGTATAATACTAAGAAAAAATTAAATCTTTCCACGTCATTTGATTCCTGTCAATGTAACTGGTTGATGTGACCTGCCAGAGGCAAGATCTGGGACTGTCACCTTCAAGATCCACAGTACTTTTCTCAGATCAAAACTGTCATGTTCTTACCACATTCATAAATGTGTGATAACATTCCCTGAATTTAGTTCAAGGTGGCATTTGAAGGTGGTTCCCAAGTATGGGCAGTCAAGATGCTGGTGTCAGGCCAAGTCAAAAGAGACCATTGTGGATGTTCAGAAAGTGTCATCTTTAAGACAAACTCTACCATATCATAATTCTTAGATTTTGCTTTTCTGGCATGCCAGATTATATATATATATATATGAAGGTACAATACTCTGTTACAATAACATACAAAATCTACCATAAGTATCTCTGCCAAACTAAATAAATGGAAATGTTTCATTTCCAGTACTATGAGTTTTAAAACTCCCGATAAGGGGAAATTGAATCAAGGAGCAACTAAATGCACAAGGAAATCAATTAAAGTGTCTATATGTCAAAATAAAGAGTTAGACCACCAACTAAAAAAAACTCTGGAAATATTATGGATTTTTTCCCCTTTCTAAATTAGAACATTGTTTATGCTAGCTATCAAGTGTTATTGCTAAGAATCATACTGGAAAACCAGTATTTTGGGGAAGGATCAATAACTTAATTTAACAATATGAAACATTCCAGTTCAGCATGGTTATACAAAACATAAGTGCTACGGTGCTCAGATATTCTTAATCTAAATGCTAGAGAGTCAGCAAACAATTCACTGGGTTTTGGACTGAAATATTTGCTTTCAGTGATTTCCTCTTTAGTTTGCTTGGTTTCCGTACTCTGTAGCATTTTTTAAACTTCTAAAATGTTTTCTAACAGAGGGTAGAAGGGAGGGGAAGGAAGGAAGGAAGGAAGGAAGGAAGGAAGGAAGGAAGGAAGGAAGGAAGGAAGGTACGTTAATACACTGGATGCTTACAAGTATGTGAAGAATTTTTCACCAAAGGACATTGGTCCCATGGCAACGGGTGCTGAAAGGACTGAGAAAAGTAAAACAAACTCCATCCAATGATGACATTGTAGTATAGGGCCACAAAAAAGCATACCTGTGGGGAAAGTAAAATATTTTCAGAAGCAATTTTCCTAGTATTGGCATAGAAAATAACATTTTTAACATGGCTCTCTAATGGCCAAGTTCTATTATCTGATGCAGAAACAAACACCAACTTTGGAAAGAACATGTTGAAGTCTTGATGCATCATTTATACCAGGCATCCCCAAACTCGGCCCTCCATCTGTTTTGGGACTACAATTCCCATCATCCCTGACCACTGGTCCTGTTAGATAGGGATGATGGGAGTTGTAGGCCCAAAACATCTGGAGGGCTGAGTTTGGGGGTGACTGATTTAAATACACTCTCCTGCTATGGTGCTGCCTGAAGCAAGTCGCTTCATCATATCTTGTGGCAGGACCAGGCCTAAGTCATGAGCTTACAGTGTACCACAAGAGTGGGAAGCCACAGGCCCAAGAGCTAAATGTAGCCTCCAAACCACTCTGTCTGGCAGTCAGAACTCTCCTCATGACAAAACAAACTCCCCCAACAATGAACCTCACTGGCCCTGCTTCAAACCCTAAGTGTTCCCCGCCCCCCTCCTAGCTGGATATCCTTGCTTGCCTAGATTGAGGACAGGAAGGGGTACATGGAAATGTATACATACTAGCCTATGATACAAAAGTAAAATTACAGTTGTTACTCTGCTTTTGTATCTACTCTGCCACTGGCTTTTTGCCTCAGCACAAACCAAGGAGCTAAAAGAGATTTTCAATCTATATAACGATTGCATGACCAGGTAATACACTTTAAAACATAGACGGCATCTGCAGATTCCAAACATTTTATGTGCATTTCCTCTGCTTTATATTTATATTCCCTTCTTGCTGAGAGGTGCCATCAGCATTGGCATTTCACCAGCTCCTGAAAACACACCTGTTTAGGCAAGCCTTCTCCTGAACTTGAGCTTCCTGATCTAATTGTTTTAATATTTTTTTAACTGTTTTAATGCTTATTCTTTTTAATTGGCTTGTTTTACTGTGTATTTTAGTTATGTATGGAATTTATAATTGGTGTTATACTTGTAAACCACTTTAGAAGCCATTTGGGCATGTAAGCGGTATATAAATAGATAAATTCTTTAGCACCTTACCTGCTTAACCCAGCCTTCCTCAACCTGTTGCTTCCATTTGTTTTGGACTACCATTCCTATCAACCACATACAACTTTGACAATGTCCAAGAATTATGAGAGTCATAGCCTAAAACATCTGAAGGCAGTGGCGTAGCGTGGGGGGTGCCAGGGGTGCCGGCCGCACCGGGCGCAACATCTGGGGGGCGCGAGTCCACAGGGCCCAGCCGCGTCGTGCCCTCGGCCCGCCCCTATTGTCAGAGCGGCCGGCCAGCCTCCGCCTGCTCCTACCTTGCCCACCCGAGGACTGCGGCAGCGCCCGCCCCCGTGGCCACCTACCTCGCCCATTGGCTCACCTCCCTCGGCCCCGCCTCTCTCCAATGGCCGCAGGGGGTGTCCTGCTCGGCGCCGGCGCCTTTTTTCAGGAGGTAGGGAGGCTGGACGGGGAGGTGGGGTCAGAAGCAGGCAGAGAAGGAGGGGAGCTCGTAGCCAAAAGGGCTGCGCCGGCCGGCAAAGGGCCGGGGAAAGTTTGGAGAGGAGAAACGCACCGTCATGATTTCCCGGTGGAAGCGGCAGGATTAGGGGTGGCGAAGCGTAATTACGCACGAATTTCGCTGGGTGAGAGCTTCGGGGATCGATCGGCGGAAATGGGAATCAATTGGAATATGAGAAAGAGAGAGAGAGAGAGGGACCATCATTCATAGGCATAGATTTGTAGGGTTAGGGGGCGCAAATCCACGGGTTAGGGGGCGCAAATTACTTGCCTTGCTCCGGGTGCTGACAACCCACGCTACGCCACTGTCTGAAGGGCACAAATTCAGGGAGGCTTCTGTAGTCTAAACAAGTGGCATGCCAGCTAATTAGTTTCATAGTTATGTGGGCACTGAGACAGATCCCTTCCTTAGTTTTAATGTATAAATCTTAGGTACTCTGCAAATCACAAAGCTAATCCTTCAGCATATTATATCCTTTTTAAAATAAAAAGGTATTTGGAAAACTCACGGTATGCACTAAGGCTTGGGAAACAGGTCACATTACCTACTACGCAAGCAGTACTTACTACACAGCTTGCAAATCCAATTCCACCAAGCTTGGGGCTGATATAATTCCATACTCCAATGCTTCCACGCCGAATTCTCTGACCCACTGAAAGCTCCAAGAAGAAAAGCGGTATCCCGATGACCAGCAGCAAAATTAAATATGGCACAAGATAGGCACCTGTCAAACCAAGAAGATGTTGAGAAACATTGAGAATACAGAAATGTATTTTAGAAAGGAGTGCAGAACAATTTGCACAAATATCTGTTATGGTGGTGTTTGCATATAACCATCAAGCAGAGTTGCAAAGATTGGAACAAAAGCTGTACAAACTAATAGGTGGATGCAATAAGCTATCTCCAATATCAAGGCCTGAAAATCAAAATCACTTTAGGAGTCAGTGTAGCTCAGAGATATCGAGGAAATATGTAGAACATTGTAGTGTGGTGGACTTGGCATAGAAAGAAGTACATATAATTAATGAGTGAGGTATGTGGACAAATTACTGATGGAAAGGGCTTGTAAACAAGGCCCTGCAGTATAATCTTCATCTTGAGTTCCTCAAATCAGACCGTTGTGTATCCTTTCAGGATCAGGTGCATCCTTGTCCAGGTGACCAATCAGCACTCCAGAGACATGCCTGGCTATAATATTGGCTGTATGGACTCTGATCAGGAATAGCTACTGCTCGGGGTCTGCAGGACAAGAAGATACCACCTTACCCATAATTTACCCATTTTTTATATGGGAAAGCAACTCTTTTCATGCCAATCTATATCTTACTCTTTCAAGATTTTATTTCCTCTCAAAGACTCAAGGTTCATTTTTCATTAACAACCACACAGTTTGGAGATGTTTGGAAATTAAGCCACAAATTCATACATTTTAAAGCACTCTCTTGTGTGTGCATGTGACCTTTGTCTAAATTTTGCCAAAGAAAGCCTGATGGTGCTACATTTTCCATGTGAATTCAAGATCTGAAAGGGAAGTAATTATTTAATCAGCTCCCCCAACATTCTATATCTTCTTGTTCCTTGACTACCTATAACAAACGTCTGCAACCCTGGTGCCCTCCAGAGGTTGTTGGTCTACACCAGTCATGGCCAAACTTGGCCCTCCAGCTATTTTGGGACTGCAACTCCCATCATCCCTAGCTAACAGGACCAGTGGTCAGGGATGATGGGAATTGTAGTCCCAAAACAGCTGGAGGGCCACGTTTGGCCATCACTGGTCTACACCTTCCATCATCCCTGATCAATGGCCATGGTGGCTGCATCTGATGGAAGTTGGGATTCCAACATCTGCAGGGCACTAAATTAGGGAAGGTTGATCCCAAATATGTTGAGTACAGGGCACACAGCTATTTTTGTCATGTGTTAATTTTATGGGATGCCCTGCTAAATAGAAATGCACCAGGCACCATCACTGCTTCCTTTGGTAGGTAGCCGACAGTTATCTATTTCAGCTGTTATTTTCAGACACTGCTTTTCATATGGATCTCTTGATCGCTGTTGTTTCAATGGATCTTGCTTTTTATGTAGTTTTAGCAACTGTTCACCACTAACCATTCAAAGCAATCACTGCTGGAAATAATATTGTGGGGAGACAAGCTTAGCTGTGGATGTTTTGACAAGTTACTATCTTGTGCATGCACATGCACTCACCCTTTGACAACTGAATCGTATGGAAATAATGGTGCCAACCTGCTTGCTGAGATAATGTAGGGAAAATCACTTTGGCAGTAAAGGCCTTCATGTTGCATTACATAAAAAGCTGTGATGCTTCTTCAGTGGAAGGCTGATTGTAGTAGTCTGCCACCTTCCCTACCACCATGGGGTAAAAGACACTAATTTGAAGCTTTTGCTTTCGATTTTCAGACTCCCATATCAGTCTTATATTGAGGAATCATTGCAGTTTGTTAACTCAAGCAGCAGGATGGCCCTTCCTGGATCTTCTTGTGAGTAAGTAACCCTGTGACGCATTGGCTCGCAATTCCTCTGCTGTTTCATTACAATTCCTGTGCTGCTGAACTACAGCATGTGCCAGAGTAACAGAAGTGTTCACTAGGGTAAGCAGGGCCAAACTCAAGAGAGCTTGTCCTTTCTTCTTCTGCTGAAAATGGACTGCTTCAAACATGAAGTGAGAATGATCAAAATGTTCTAGGATCAACTCTCTAATAAGAACGTGGTTGGTTGTACCCAATCCTAGCCCTACTCACTAAAATTAATGGACCTAAGTTAGTCATGTTGATTAATTTCAATGGGTCTACTCTGAAGCTGGAATTGACACAATACTTCCCATGGATTAGATATTTAGTTGCTATATTCCAGTATTTGTAATGTAAAAATAAATGTGCTTTCTTTCTACATGCCTGCATGCATTGCTCCGATATCCAGGCACATATTTTTTTTCACATATTGACATTGCAAACCAAGCAACATGATCTGCAAATGTCCCCATTTGAAGAAATGGCAGGGCAAGCCAGTAATTATGAGAAATCCAATAACTCTGAAGAGCAACAGGAAGTTTAGGAGGCCTGTTTTGCAGCTACAGGAAAAATAATTGCCAGTAATTTGCAGGACAAACTGAAGTTCATATACTGGCAAAGAAAAGAAATGCCAAATCAATTGTAAAGCTTTGGAAATGCACTTGGGGGGGGGGGAATCAATTATTGAAATAATTTTAGCGGCATATCCTAACGTGTGTTTTTTTAACTTTCTCTCCCCACCCTACAACTCTGGGAGCTAATTCAGGGCTGGGGACAACCCCAATTTGTTCTTTGGTGGCCACAAACTGTTGTGGACAGTGTGCAGGTTTAGAATCAATTGTAGCATATCCATGGCAGCAGCACTAGAATTAAGGCTACAATCCTGCAATGCAGTTTGTTTCTGAATTAATGTAATTCTGATTGGTGTTGAATTTGTTCATTAAGTAACTTTATGTCTGTTCTTTACTTGTGCTATGGACTTGTAGCAGTTGCTGTTAGCTCTTTTACTTCAGATCCCACATGGCAATGGGGACACCTTTTAATCTAGTCATAATCCAGAATGACAGATTTGTGTGCTCCAGTATAAAATCACTTAATTCAAGAAACTTGGAAGGCTCAACCTGTGATCAGTCCTTTGCCTTCAGCTGATGAATTGATGAATTTACTTAATTGAAGCAAAACGCATGTTAATAGTGCCAATCTGTGGTCTAGAAAAAACTTATCAAATGAATTATTACTTTTAGGAATGATTTAAACAAGAACAGAAAAGATTTTTCCTTGAAAGAGATGTATCCAGTGTCTAGAAAGAGATCCTGATACTTACATGATACCTGCTATGATCCTGATACTTATCAGGATCATTACATACTTACATCAGGATACTTACATGATACCTGCTATGATCCTGATACTTAGCATCCTGATACTTATCAGCCCCCATTGCTGCTATTTGCATTTTTTTAAAAAGTGTGCCCTAAATGCAAATATTTAGAGTGCAGATTTTTTTTAAAAAAATCTTCAAATATGAGGTTAGCATACAATCCAAGTTCCACTAGAAAACCTATTGAGGAGCCATAGGAAGTGAAATTAGTGGTTCCCCACCAGCAAAAAAAAAAAGTATGTATGCCAATGGGTAAGTCCCTTGGCCCACAGAAATAGCCCAACCCTCTATCTAGGGCTGCCATTGTTAATTCCCTCCAATTATAGCCAATGAAAAGGAATAAGCTCCCCCATTCCTGCCCTGCCCACAGCAAATGATTAATGGACTTCAATGTCTAATGCGCAAAGCATGGGAAATAAACAAGATGAGCTTGAGCTCTTGGTACAGCAAACTAAATATGACATAATAGGCATCACTGAAACCTGGTGGGATAAGTCCCATGATTTGAATGTAATAATGGAGGGATACAATCTATTTCAGAGAAACAGACCAGACAAGAAAGGAGGAGGAGTGGCGTTATATGTCAGGGATGTGTATACTTGTGAAGAGATCCAAGATTTAGAACCTCAAAGCCAAAGTGAGAGCATTTGGGTCAAAATTAAGGGAGAGAAGAATAACAGTGACCTCATTGTGGGAGTTTACTATAGATCCCCAAGCCAAACGGAGGACATAGATGATGCCTTCCTGGAACAGATGGCCAAGCATGCAAAAGGAAGGGAGATAGTAGTAATGGGGGACTTCAATTACCCGGATATTTGTTGGATGTCAAACTCAGCCACGAGCATAAGGTCAAACAGATTCCTCACCGGCCTTGCAGACAACTTCGTTGTCCAGAAAGTGGGAGAAGCAACAAGAGGAACAGCCATTTTAGATCTGGTCCTAACCAATGTTGATGACCTGGTTAGTGGGGTAGAGGTGGAAGGATCATTAGGTGTGAGTGATCATGCTCTTCTGAAGTTTACTATACAACGGAAAGGAGCAGCCAAGCATACTAAGACTCAATTTCTCGACTTGAAGAAAGCCGACTTCATAAAACTTAGGGAAGTGCTGGGTGAGATCCCATGGACAGTAATACTAAAAGGAAAGGGAGTTCATGATGGCTGGGAGTTTGTTAAGAGGGAGATAGTAAAAGCACAACTTCAGGCAATACCATTGAGACGGAAACATGGAAGGTGCCTAAAGAAGCCAGGGTGGCTATCTAAAGAACTTTTAACTGAGTTAGGATTAAAAAAGGATGTGTACAAAAAATGGAAAAGGGGGGAAACCACCAAAGAGGAATTCAAACAAATAGCCAGCACGTGTAGACACAAAGTCAGAAAAGCTAAAGCACAGAATGAACACAGGGTTGCTAGAGAGGTTAAAAGCAACAAAAAAGGTTTTTATGGGTATGTTCGTAGCAAAAGGACGAACAAAGAAACAGTGGGGTCACTCAGAGGAGAAGATGGTGAAATGCAAACAGGGGACACAGAAAGGGCTGAACTCCTCAATGCCTTCTTTGCCTCAGTCTTCTCCGATAAAGAAAACAATGCCCGACCTGAAGAATTTGGAGCAAATGATTCAGCAGAGGAAACACAGCCCAGAATAACTAAGGAGATAGTACGAATACTTGGCTAGTTTAGATGTATTCAAGTCTCCAGGGCCAGATGAACTGCATCCAAGAGTATTAAAAGAACTGGCAGATGTGATCTCAGAACCACTGGCAGTCATCTTTGAGAATTCTTGGAGAAAAGGCGAAGTCCCGGCAGACTGGAGGAGGGCAAATGTTGTCCCTATTTTCAAAAAGGAGGAAAGAGAGGACCCAAATAATTACCGCCCAGTCAGTCTGACATCAATACCAGGGAAGATTCTGGAGCAGATCATTAAGCAAACAGTCTGTGAGCACCTAGAAAGAAATGCTGTGATCACCAATAGTCAGCATGGATTTCTGAAAAATAAGTCATGTCAGACTAACCTGATCTCGTTTTTTGACAGAATTACAAGCCTGGTAGATGAAGGGAACGCAGTGGATGTAGCCTACCTTGATTTCAGCAAGGCATTTGACAAGGTGCCCCATGATATTCTTGTAAAGAAGCTGGTAAAATGCGGTCTTGACTATGCTACCACTCAGTGGATTTGTAACTGGCTGACTGACCGAACCCAAAGGGTGCTCATCAATGGTTCCTCTTCATCCTGGAGAAGAGTGACTAGTGGGGTGCCACAGGGTTCTGTCTTGGGCCCAGTCTTATTCAACATCTTTATCAACGACTTGGATGATGGACTCAAGGGCATCCTGATCAAATTTGCAGATGACACCAAACTGGGAGGGGTGGCTAACACCCCAGAGGACAGGATCACACTTCAAAACGACCTTGACAGATTAGAGAACTGGGCCAAAACAAACAAGATGAATTTTAACAGGGAGAAATGTAAAGTATTGCACTTGGGCAAAAAAAAATGAGAGGCACAAATACAAGATGGGTGACACCTGGCTTGAGAGCACTACATGTGAAAAGGATCTAGGAGTCTTGGTTGACCACAAACTTGACATGAGCCAACAGTGTGACGCGGCAGCTAAAAAAGCCAATGCAATTCTGGGCTGCATCAATAGGAGTATAGCATCTAGATCAAGGAAAGTAATAGTGCCACTGTATTCTGCTCTGGTCAGACCTCACCTGGAGTACTGTGTCCACAGGAGGGCAACCAAAATGGTCAAAGGCCTGGAAACGATGCCTTATGGGGAACGGCTAAGGGAGCTGGGCATGTTTAGCCTGGAGAAGAGGAGGTTAAGGGGTGATATGATAGCCATGTTCAAATATATAAAAGGATGTCACATAGAGGAGGGAGAAAGGTTGTTTTCTGCTGCTCCAGAGAGGCGGACACGGAGCAATGGATCCAAACTACAAGAAAGAAGATTCCACCTAAACATTAGGAAGAACTTCCTGACAGTAAGAGCTGTTCGACAGTGGAATTTGCTGCCAAGGAGTGTGGTGGAGTCTCCTTCTTTGGAGGTCTTTAAGCAGAGGCTTGACAACCATATGTCAGGAGTGCTCTGATGGTGTTTCCTGCTTGGCAGGGGGTTGGACTCGATGGCCCTTGTGGCCTCTTCCAACTCTATGATTCTATGATTCAAACCTGTAGGGCAACAGTGGTGGTAGTAACTTTACCCCCACCATAAATGTCCAGAAGGATTGTTCTGCTGATGTTACATCTGGTTTGTGTCTGGGAGACAGCATTGATTACTATAAGAGTAAAAATGGGATTCACAGACTACAGGGACGAACAGTCACAATCTTTACATAACCAATGCCAACGAGTAAATATAGAGCCTTACCTCCGCCATTTTTTTGGCACAGATAAGGGAATCGCCACACATTCCCCAAACCTACAGAAAATCCAACTTGTGCCAGAATATACTGAAGTTTGCTGTTCCAAGCTGGTCTCTCATCTTCCACGTCAGATCCCTCTTCCACATCTACATCTTTGTCGTCCGAGTCATTAACCGACAGCTCGCTTTTCTTGAAAGCATCTTCCACAGAGTCTTCGTTAGATAGGAGATCCTTAACTGACTCGATGACATCATCATCTATTTCTCGTTTAACCACTTTGCTGTTCTTAGGCATTTGCAATAAGGAATAATGTCAGATCACGTTCTCTTCAGACAGGCTATCCAGCCTCAGTTACTATCTCTGTTCTGCCAAGTCAAAAATATCTGAATGTTTGCTTGAAATGGTTGAGTGAAGGAAGTGTCAACAACGTCCCTTGTGAAATGTAATCAAGATGTTTGTAATTGCTTGTGTTAACATAAATACCTGTAAAAAAAACAAGTAATCAGATGACAGTAGAAAAGGGTACTTATCTCATTCTGTTAAAAAAATGATAGTTCTCTTTTTAGTCCTTTTCTTTACCTAAATGATGGCTAAATAGCCATTGCTAATATTTCTTGGCTGCATTATTCCATAAAAATCTCCCAAGACTGCAAAAGAAAACATGTAAAAGAATGAAATTTCATTGTTCCCCAGTTCCTTCCCTCTTTCTTCCCCTCAACTCCATATTTCCTACAACAGTAATGTCTCACTCTGAATATGACTGATTTGTTTGAATGGTTCTGTGATTGAAAACATTGACTCTCTTTCTCTCTATATATATATATATATTCTATTGCTACTCATCACAAAAAAATAATAAAAATATATTTTAAAAAATAAAACATTCTGTGATAAATTTGAGAAACAAATAACCCAACTAGACTGTGTGATCACATAATTGTCCTATAGATGTGTGCAAGAAGAGCTCTTGCATGTGAGGGGGCTTGTGGTGGGGCCTTGCACGTTCGGATAAATGCATCTTAATGGAGCATTCTTAACTGTGGAAATGTCATTTAAAGTTGAAACATATTGCTTTCAACTTCTAGAAAGCCATATGGTGATTCCTATATGAATGTTAATTGAAATGTGTCACAAGTAAGACCATATTTGGTATACCCTTAATGTATCTCTCCTGGCATTTGTACCATGTGTGAATATTATTAACATGTACATGAATAATTTTTAATCACAAGACAATGTAAGATTTACATTTCTGTGACAGAATGGGAAATGTGTGAATATTTGATGTCAATTGTGCAAATGTCCCATTTTTTAGATAGGAGGTCGTATATGTAATGTGCTTTAGCAAAATTATTTACTATATGTCATGTCATGAGAAGCTGCATCTTTACTACAAGTATATTCCTGCAGGCATAGAAGCATTCAAAACCCATGGTAGAATTGACTGGTTATAGCTTTATCACCCTTCTTGAGTAAAGGTAAAGGGACCCCTGACCATTAGGTCCAGTCGCCGACGACTCTGGGGTTGCGGCACTCATCTCACTTTACTGGCTGAGGGAGCCAGCCTACAGCTTCCGGTTCATGTGGCCAGCATGACTAAGCCGCTTCTGGCGAACCAGAGCAGCACACGGAAATGCCGTTTACCTTCCCGCCGGAGCAGTACCTATTTATCTACTTGCACTTGGACGTGCTTTCGAACTGCTAGGTTGGCAGGAGCAGGGACCGAGCAACGGCAGCTCACCCCGTCGCGGGGATTCGAACCGTCAGCCTTCTGATCGGCAAGTGCTAGGCTCTGTGGCTTAACCCACAGTGCCACCCGCATCCCATCCTTTATGAGTAGATGTATGCTTTAAAATCTGACTTGTTTTTTATTATTGTCTTTCACTGTTCAGAAATGGTACTTTGCAAAAAACCAAATTGGCAATGTTTATATGTTGTCCGAGTCAGAGGCGGAGCGGCACACATGCCGTGCACGTGGGGGTGGGGCTAGCTGCCTACGGGGACAGAGCAAGTATCCCAGGGGCACTGCCCGCAGCGAGCGTCCCGGGGCAAGCCACCCATGGAGAGCATTCCGGGGGGGAGCCACCCGTGGCAAGCATTCCAGGGGGCACCGCCCGTGGCAAGCATCCCGGGGGTCAGGGCGGCGATGTCACACCCCCCCCAGTGATAACCCCCGGGCAAGCCACACACACCCCTTCCTCCACCAGTGGCCTGAGTAGATTCAGAGGTCTGTGTTTGGCAAGAAGAGGTATACTCAAATAACTGCTTCAGCATGTGCTACAAAGAAATCAATACAGTCCAAATGAATAATGGCGTAGTTTAACCCACTTTGAGTAGATTTGAAGTAGTTCACAGAGTGTATTGTAGAGAATGTGGGTCAGCTTGCAAAGGGACTGAGGAAGAAAGCTACCTGAATCCGCTCAGCTGAATCCAACTTACATGCTGACAACATTATAACAGCTCAGTCACTAGAGCATGAGACTGTTAACCTCAGGCCCGTGGGTTCAAATCCCACCTTAGGCAAAAGATTCCTGCAATGCAAGGAGTTGTATTAGACAACCCACATGGTCCCTGCCAACTCTCCAATTCTATGATTCTGTTATCAGTTTGATCATATGAATTGGTCCTAAGAATCTTGACTCTGTCTCATTTAAATTCTTAATGCAGGTCTGCCTTGCATTAAGAACAAGATAATGCATATGGGTAGTCAAATTTCCCAGGGTAACTTTGCAGTTTTACTAAGCAGGTGTCGTGCCCTTCAAGATACAGTCCTGAAACGATGGAAGTTATTTCATATGAAATGATCTACAGGAATGGTTTTGCAAGTGTTTTGAACTATAAGATTCACCCAATCTTGGCTTTGAAATTTTAGCTCCTTGGATTTCTGAAGAGCTGAATGTTTTCAGGCTTCTTCATCATTTCTACTATAATGACAGGAAAAAGCAAATTAGGCTGTTCCAAGGTCATTCCATTTATCTTCTGGCTTCCAGACCTTAATAATAACTGAAAAGTCTGGCAAGTTTCAGAAGCGGTTAGCAATAACATTTCACCAGCACCTGCCCATGTAAAATGAAAATCCTGATTCCATTATTTGACTATTTCAAGTAATAAATCTCTATAGTAGATAAAGTAGTTTTTAGTCTGAATTACATCAGTCAAGGGAGAATGAATAAAACCTGCCTGATTAATATAAATGGGAAATGTACCAAATGTACCAAACCAATCAGGCATTTTCAAAACACGGGAGATCATCAAAAACAAGGATGAAAACAATATCTCATTTCAGAAACACTGATAAATGCTAGATCCTGGTACATTTAGATCAATGTGGAATCAAGATAACTTGGATGAACCTACTAAAAGCTGGCAATAAAGCCTAATAATGGAAAAATAATAGAAAGTAGAGCTATTTACCAGCCAACTTCTATAGAGCAGCTTTGCCAAGAGAAGGGAAGAAGAATTTTGGATTTGATATCCCACTTTATCACTACCCTAAGGAGTCTCAAAGCGGCTAACAATCTCCTTTCCCTTCCTCCCCCTCCACAAACTGAATATGCATACCTTTTCTTTTTAAAATGTCTATTCTGAGATGGGAGGTAAAGGCATGTCATGTGCATGATGAAATATTAGAGGAGCACAGATATTTTGCAATTTAATATATGGCAAGGAAACAGAAGTAGCTTATTTAAATAAATATTAATAGATAGCTATACAGGGGATCAACTTTTTCTCTCACACACAGGCAAGTCAAAGGCATGCTAATCCCAGTTGCCCACACTTGGAGCAGAGCTGATTTGCACTCTGCTGCCAAAACAGAATTAGCATGCCTCGCTATAGGAACGGTAAAATAGTTTCCTCGGTCAATTTGCCCATCTTTTCAAAAGAAAAGAAAAAGAAAGTGAAAACCGAACACTACCTTCTCCAATGACTCAGGATTGTAAAAACACACATTACACAAGGAGCAATTAAATAACAACACAAGTGTAAAATAATCATGAAAATAAATAAATAAAAGCACAGAAAGTACCATTTTAATATAAATTATTTAATGTCAATTGGTATGCTAATAATTTAGGGGGAGGAGCTGTGGATCACTGGTAAAGCACCTGCTTTGATTGCAACAGGTCCCAGGTTCAGTTCACATCATCTCCATGTAGGACTTGGGGGGGAAACTTAGGAAAGATGCTGCCAGTCAGTGTAAGCAATACTAAACTAGATAGGCCAGTGGTTTGACTCAGAATAAGGCAGTGTTCTATGTTTCTATAGAAACGTGCTATTTGATGCTGGTGATGTTTTTTAAAGTGTGTTCTCCCCATATCAGGGTTGTAGGGATGGGTTTATTTGTTTTTCTTTATCGCTACAGTATCTCCAGTTGGAGCGCTTTACTTTTTCCCTGTAAAAGGAAATGGCAATCATTCAGCTATGGAAGAAAGTAAAGGACATCGTTAGCATGGAAGCTAAACCTCCTTTCTACCCCAATGACACTGGGCAGTGAGAATCAGGGCCCCTCCCCCCCACTTGAATATCCCTATCCCGAGATCTAGTTCTGATATTTTAATGGAGCGGACATCCTTGGGTAGCTTTTCCTGCTTCAATAAAATAAGCTACTTATTACAACATGATGGTTTGTTTATTTATTTAAGACATGTGTATCCTGCTTAATCATTTGCATTTCTAAGCAGTGTACATAAAAACGATTCACAGAAAATGGGACAATAAAATAATAAATATTTATTATAAGACTGAAAACTACTTGTATATGCCTGCTGGAGCAAGAAAGTCTTGCTCATGCACCTGAAATTTAGCAGGAAGGTATATGACTAACCTTGGCTGGGAATGAATTCCGCAGACTTGAGCCCATGAGACTGAATGTATGACTTTGAGAAGTTACAAGCCATGCATTTGTCTGCTTCAACAGTCTAGCCAACAGCATTTTGCACTCTGTGGTGGTGAACCCACAATCTGACATCTTCTCTGTGGGTGTGCCACATCACAGAGGCAGCTGAGCTGAGTTCTGCAGTACAGATATTCCCTACCTGCTAACAATCAGAAGAAGAGTGGAACACTCACAGCCTGTTACAGTGGTACCTCAGGTTACATACGCTTCAGGTTACAGACTCCGCTAACCCAGAAATATTACCTCGGGTTAAGAACTTTGCTTGAGGATGAGAACAGAAATCGTGCAGCAGCAGCGCAGCAGCAGCAGGAGACCCCGTTAGCTAAAGTGGTGTTTCAGGTTAAGAACAGTTTCAGGTTAAGAACAGACCTCCAGAACGAATTAATTTCTTAACCCGAGGTACCACTGTATATGAGATCTTTGTTTTCGGGGGGGGGGTCTTATATTGTCCTGGGGGTGAACAGGAACTAGCTGCAGTGTTAGTCAGAATCTTGTCTTCTGTTGTGACTGTCATCTTGGGCTATCCATTAACTCCATAGAGAGTGAAATTTTTAGCCATCATTGGTGGTTGAAATAATGTCCTGCAGAATTACGGGAATCTGCCAAGTCCTCTCCCCCCCCCCCGCCAATACCAATGTTGTTCCTCCAGCATAGAGGCTACGCAGGAGATAGCCTCCTACCAATGACTGACCCAAGGTCACCCTTTGTGGTTGAGTGAAGGTTTGAATCTCAGTCTCCCTGGTCCTTGGCCAACACTTTAGCCACTACACTTCACTGGCTGGCTGTATTTCCACCAATGTAGAATTGTGTTCTACCAGCACTAGAGGATTTAGGAGAAATTATTACCTAGGCAATGAGTATTTCTGCTGGATATGTTCACACTATTAAGGAATAATACATAGTCCACTTATGTCAGCTCCAAACTTTCAGTTTGTCTTCTGAATTATGTTTGTATGCAGATACCGCAAACAAACTTTAATGCAGTTCTGGAGTGTGACTGCTCTAGAATATTCTTTTTCTGAAGCACAGAATGTTGTAGACCTTTTCTTCATTGTATTAAAATTTCCACTTACACTACTATCTAAAATCTGCTATGGAAACCTGATATAGTCGTATCATACTGTCTCCAAGGCTACGCTCCAAAACATATTGTCCCCCAACCTGCTAGAAACAGATGAAGACTCAAGCTGCATGTGATGTGAACTTTCACTAATGAAAGATGGCAAATGATCCAGATCCAGATAAAAGTCTATTTCTTATATAACCTCACTCTGACATGCTTCTATTTTGAAGCAAAATTAACGCCTTTATATTAGTGCATCAAAACTGTTATCATAAATACAATTAAACTAAACCATCAACCCTTCCAACGTGAATTTTCTGGAAAACTTTGGAAATGTCCTGAATTAGTTTAAATGTGGTTTAGCATGTCTGAATATGTTATTTTGTTTTAGTTTAATTGGCCTGCTTTTTTAAATTACCTGCCTCATGTGAATGTGAATGGAATTATTTGAAAACCCTGTTTGTTTTACTCATTTGTAAATATAATTTTTATTAAGCAATGCATTTTTAAGAAATGGGAATTTTCTGAAAATATTTCTATCAAGAACCTGGACACATCATGACGTTCATCTTCATGAAACATGTCTGAACCATCTCATTTATTGTTTCATGTGTTCTCAGACGCTTTTAAAAGTTAGTAACTGAACCAGATATTAAGAAGTATTGATGAATGTGAAATGGTTTTGAATCGAGTTTCCTACTTTACTGCCATGATAATTCAGAAGGATTTCTTCTTCCCCCACAATCACCTTACAAGTGTGTCAAGACCTTACAAAGATCATATGAAAATTTTAATAAAGTATAACAGATTTTGTTAGGTGGGAGGAAAGATCAAAATATATTAAATCGACCCCTTTTAAAAAAAAAAATAGCCTGCTATCATCAATGGAAGGCTGATGTGCTTCAGTTGAAAGTCATTTTAATAGTCTCACATGTAGCCAATTTCCTAGTAACTTTCATACACATTAATACTCAAGTTTTTTTAAAAAAAAATGTACAGAATCAACTGTTCTACTTTTTTAAAGGAACAGTTTATGTTCTCATACCTTAAAAGAGATTAAAATGGAAAATGCAGTAGGCAAAGTCAAAACACTCTACATTAATAACCATAAATAGTTTAGTCACATGAAAGACCTCCAGGGAGCTACATAACTGCCAGTGCATTTGCCTTGAAAAGAAAAGAAAAGAAAAGAAAAGAAACCTGCTCCTACTAATAGTAATTTTATCCCAATACTTTTATGGCAAAAACAAATCAAAGTATCAAAACTTTTAATCAGAAAACGAAAACCATAGTGTGTGTGCGCACTAATTATTTGTTTAAACTGCAGCTGTTCATTTCTGCTCCACACAGAATTTTGATGTTTCCATATATAACAGAATTGCATCACTGGAGGCTTATGTGAGGGATCCTACTCAGCCAGATCCTGGCCCCAGTCTCAGACTTCTCAAAAGCAAACAGGGGTTTGGTATGTTTTGAGGAATACCAGCCATTGCATTTGCAGCTTGAGCAACAATGGTCTCCATCAACCCTGTCAAACCTTTAGGTATCATGGTTTTGTCCTCAGAGTCAGAGGAGAAAGAGCCAGCCAAGTCTATGGCTGCAGTGCCACTGGCTGAAGAGCTAGCCCAAGCTCCTGACATTGAACCTCAGCCTACTGAACCAGAGCCCACTGAATCGAAGTCACCAGACATCCTTCTCTTAGCCTGAGAAACCAAATGCCTGCACTTGACAGTTGTGCAGGTAGTGGTAACAGGTAGCAGACCACAGAGCACAAAAGCAGCACACTTCTCCAGGTCAAACATTTGACCCTTTAAGAGTCTCCAGTGTTTCTGCAAGGAAAGCAAACCTTTGGGCAATAAACTGGGAAGCAGAGGCTCAAGACCTCACTCTAGCTCCAGCCATTGCCAGAGCAAGTTGCTCACTCAGAGTTCTCTGTGGTGCTGAAACCACCAGGGTTATTCCATCATAGATCATGGACCCTTGTCAGAACCAGGTTAGGACACTCAGATGAGAGCATAAACCCATGAAACTGTCAAGACAGGAAGCAAGTCAAGCTGGTTTCTTAAGAGGCTGCAGGATCTCCACTTACAAGTGTTTTCCTTGGGAATGAGACAGCAGGCATACAAATTCCATGCCCATCATTCCAGTTTGGAAGAGCAGAGTTCCTTCTGTCATCAGCACTCATTCACTTGAGACTGTGAGGATGAAATTGCTGGATCTGGTGCTTCCCACGTTTCTCTCAGTGTGGGGGCACGATTCTTTAGGTCCAGGACAAACGGGGTTTTTCCTTTTGGTCTAACGCAAGGGGAAGTGAGACAACCTTGGCTAAGAATAATCCCCATTGCTCATGCTACTGATTCCTCTCCTAAGAGCACCGGTCATAGCTGCCTCACAACTGTGAAGAAACTTGGTGACTCTCTTGCATCAGCTTTCACATCAGCCTGCCCTAGCTTTCACCCAGCCCACCACCTGCTGAAATGGGGACTGAAAGAGGCCTTCAGACCCAATTGTGGCATGGGAGGGGACAGGTAGCCCTTATGTCCCCAGCTGTGACCAAATCACCCCTCCCCTGCTTTAATGAGACTTGGAAAAGCCTTCTATTCATCCCAAGAGAAAGCTTTCCAGTGAGCCTATTTGTTGCAGTGTGGGGCAAACTTCCTGAAGATTACAGCTGGGAAGAGAAGGTTAACTGCTGCAGCAGCCTCCAGAAAGTTTGGCCCCATGATGCTTTGAAAAAAGTGAAAACACATTTTTCAAGCTTAATTTATGGTGGGGAGAGTGAGTGTGGTGGTATCTGCACATGCATGTGTGTGGTGTGGTGGTGTGCGCAGGCTGTACATGAAAGATTTGCTGGTTTGCAAATGTACCACAGGGCCCTAAAAAGGTTGCCAGCCCCCCTAGTGACTAATCCCATACACAGCTTCTAATCTATGTCAGTTTCAGTTCTAGGAGAAACGAAGAAAGAAACCTTTTCTTGAACGGTGAGGGAGAAAAGTAGTCTCATACTGTTTTGTTTTCTTCTTACATGCTTTGTGAACACTTCTATGAGTACATAGGTAGCTATCACATAGTTAATAATTTCAGTAAGTGTAGTAAGTCTAGTTTCAAAACTGCCTCTGGCACGGAGCTGGGTGAATGTAACAATTCTGACAGATGCCCACAACATTTGCATGCAAAAAGGCACACATATGTTGATTTCAGCATCACGGGTTGTGGTTCTGTAATTTAGCTTTGAATGCAGCTTGAGGTTCTATGGAGACTTCTGAATTAGGTTTTTTTTTTCTGAAGGACAATGAAGAACATGGATACCACAGCCAACAACAGCTCCACAAAACTGCTGCCAGCACCATTAGGAGCTATTGCCTCAGCCCAGTCTAAACTGACCCCTCCTCCTTTCAAAAGCATGGCAGCAGCACAGCAGCCAAGAAGGGTCTCCATACCCACAATCTATGCAGAGTAAAGCAAATGCAGCCAATTCTGTGAAGGCATTTTAAAAAGCACATATAAAATAATAAGGAAATTCCATCCCATCATCCACATCCATCATCGGAATTCCCCAGCAGCAAAGTGCCTTTGAGAACATGGGCCCCCTGCCCATCATTTGGGTCCCATCCAGTGCCTTTTCTCAGGGAACTCTAACTCTGTCTCCTCCAAAGGCCATGATAACTGGGGAGATGGATAGAAATTAAGTTGCTATTCTAGTTTCCATCGCATCTTTCCTAGTTCTGAGCAAGGCCCCTTTGCTCCTTTGCCCTGTCTTGATTCTTGAACGCTAGATGTGATGGGAACTAGATGCGATGCTAACTGCCTACTTGAATAACTATCTTAGACTAGGAAGTAGACAGAAAAGAGTCTGGGATGGCAGCAGCTAAATGGCTCCACAATTCCCTCAGGCGATCAGGCTTTTCTACCCTGGTGCTAAAGGGTGCCTTGCTGAAGATTTCTTCTGTGATACACTTGTACTTTGGAAGTTGAATGGAATCCGTTCCGGAAGTCCGTTCGACTTTCAAAAAGTTTGAAAACCAAAGCAGAAGCTCCTGCAGCCAACCAGAAGCCACGGAAGCAAGCAAGCCACTCTATGCCTGCTTTTGCTGCATGTGAGAGGTGGGAAGGCATAGGGTAGAGTCAGAGACCAGCTTTAAATCTGAGTTAAGATATTAAGTCTGCAGCAAAGCAGCTCATGTGAGTGGTGCACAAAATGCCAAATTCTAAAATTGAAGCATAGAGACACTGCTGCAAAATATATTAAATTAAGAAGCATGTTGAGCCTCTCCACGAAGCATACTGTTGCTGTACCTGCTGTTTCAGGGGAAAGCATTCAGGAATTATAAAACTGGGGTAGGAAGTACACTTCCAACAAAGCAATGAAGACCTAATCAAAATGTGGACAAAACAGAGTTCCCATGACAATTAGAATCCAAGCATCAGAGAATGAAACAAAAGAAAGAGGCAATCAATGAAAAAGGAGACAGGTAATGCTTAAACTTAAAAAACAACAACCCATAACTGACATTATTTGAGCATAAAAATAAAACTATTACCGCTTTATTGTGAAATATGTATTTTTACAGGCTAAAAAAAACCCTATTTGCCTGATTAAAAGTGCCCATTTTTTGTTCTTTAAAAAACATTGATATTCATACCTATACTCCAGAGAAGAGGAAGGGAGTCCCAGGCTCAGAGGTCAAATGCCTCTCTATCTGGCCCTCCAAACTCTTCCCAAGCCACGCCCCTTCAAGGCACTGGTCAACACTCAACAGCTTTGGCCTGGCTGGGATGCATCCTTGAACTAGGATAATGCTTCTTGCTTGGATGGGTGGAGAGATGGGTGGTGGTGGTGGTGTGTGTAGAAATGTATGACTTCTGAATGGCTGGAGTGTAGCTTACAACTCATAGTTAAGAGTTATATCTGTTGCTCCACCCACTTTTTGCTTCTGGTCCTGCCCACATTTAACCGATGTCCCCACCCATTTTCTGCATTTGGAACCTTCCACTGTCATGGTTTGTACCACCCATGCCCTGAAGGTTGCCCAATAGGTAACACAGCCCTCAGGTTGAAAATGGTTCCCTGCACCTGTTCCAGAAGCCTGCTGAGAAAGGTGCCTGGAAGTGCATGGTAGTAATTTGAGATACTCCATCATATCAATTTGATGATGGAGTTAGAAAAGAATCAGCTTAGGTGACTAGGCTTCTGCCAGAGAGGCAGTGGTTCGGTGATCCAATAAGATGGAGAACACACCTATCACAAGGGTCAAGTCTCCCCTAGATCCTGTTAGCTTCTGTTCTTCTCTTCGTTTTTGCAGGGGGAGAGGGAATTATTGAGCCACTGTATTTTAATAAAACTAACATTTGCAAAAGCATTGTAGAAGGGTCCAACTCGAATCACTACTTATACCAGGCCATATTCATCTTTCTTGGTATGTTTCTAACTTTTAAAAGTTTGGGGGAAAAGAAATCTGAAAGGAGCAGTTTATTTTCTGTATAAGAAAAGAAGACAGATACCGTATTTTTTGCTCTATAAGACTCACTTTTTCCCTCCTAAAAAGTAAGTGGAAATGTGTGCGTCTTATAGAGTGAATGCAGGCTGCACAGCTATCACAGAAGCCAGAACAGCAAGAGGGATTGCTGCTCTCACTGCGCAGCGATCCCTCTTGCTGTTCTGGCTTCTGAGATTCAGAAATTTTTTTTTCTTGTTTTCCTCCTCCAAAAACTAGGTGCGTCTTGTGGTCTGGTGCGTTTTATAGAGCAAAAAATACGGTAACTTTGGGGTGGAGAGGAGATGTGATGTTGCATCAGTTGCTCACTAGTTCATGCATACAGTAGCTTGCAGTTTTGTCTCCTAGGTTAAAATCAGTTGAAATTGCTTCCTGAATTTGCAACTGTTCAGACTCAAAGGAATGTGGGTGTGTATTTTTAAAAAAACCACAACGCTTCCCGGTATTCCAGATAATAATAGTGCCTAACAACTATTATCTGAATTACCTGTAATTACAAGGGAAGAGCAAAGTGACAGATTTTGGCAGGATCACGCTTAACAATTAGTAACCATATATTCTTGCTGATACCAAGAATATTGATGCTATAATTCTAGTGAACAGATCTGCAAAAGCAAGTATATAAGCTGATGAAAGCAAACTGCTGATGCAATTTCATGCTATGTTTGCAGAATAATCTGCTTTTTCATAGGAAGTAAAATCTTTCTCTTTCAATTTCCTTCCATTACAGAGTAAGGGAAATCCCCAACAAATCTTAGTGCATTGTCACAGCATAGCATAAGATCTGATGAAATATCTTAGACTTATGTCATCAATTTTCTACTTTAAACACATCACAAGAGAGGCAAAATTTAACTGCCGTGTCTTCAGATGGACATAGCAAGTACCTTCTTATTTTCAAGTCAATTTTCTTCAACATATACATCTTATAACCCCATCTAAATATACCCACTATGATAAGTATTTATCAATGCTAAATACTATCTAAAATGGCTCATTTGTCCCTCACTGACTGCCATTGAATGCAATAACTTAAAAACAAGACATTAATGTTGCCCAGGAAAATCAAAACTCTTTAATAAACTGAACCATTTTACATCTTATCAGTGAGAGGTGGATCTGTTTATAACAGCTTCAATTATAGCCTCCCTTCTGTGAATGGTACACAGTTCACCACCACAGGATGTGGCTTTCTTATTGCCCACATCCCCCCTGGAGCAACCTGTGTTCCCTGAAAATCTGCTCCTGCAGACTGGGGAGCCCTTCGGAATGGTGTATGATATAGTGCAGCTGCTGAGCAGAAATTGCCCCCTTCCTTGTGTGAATGGAGAAACAACTAACAACACAGTCCTGCACACCTCTACTCAACAGTAAGCCCAGCTGACCTTATTGAGACTTACAGGTAAATGTATTTACTAGGAAGTAAGGTTCACTGAGCACAATGGAACTTCTAACATTCACAGGACTGCACAGTAAGGATTCAAGTCAAGTCTTTCTCATCTTATTGGTGGCAAATATGTATGCACAGAGAGAGAGAAAGAGAAAGCGAGAAATAATATATATTGTGTGATTATATATTAAATTGATTTATATAATTGCATTCTAAGATAAGATAATGCATATGTGTGTAGTTTTGTATTGTAAATTTCCTTCAGTAATAAATATATATAAATTATATATATATAATTCCTAGACAGGCACAGCTCGTAGCAAATACATACTGGCTGGTTCTGAAGGCTTACAAGTCATGCCAAACAATAGCAACACAAGCCTGTTTTGGAATACCCCTAAGTAGACAACAGGCATCACTGTAAAGAAACGGGGTCTATAGCAACATGGTAATTGCAGAAAGAAAGAAAAATATATTCCCTTTATTTGGGAACTATAAAAGGGGTGAGGTTCACAATACCGCAAAAAAGGAAAAAGCAAGCTCTGTAGACAGCGAGCAGGGCTCCTCATTAACATACCCACCCAAACATGGTGACGTCACCCCGTGCCAGGCTTGCGCCCGCCCACAATTACTCCAAGCAGGCTGGGATTAGGGATGCACTAGGAAAGCAGAGCGTGTCCTTGTAGCGAATTGTCACCGGTTACATGTCATGGAGAGCAGAGCATCAGCCACTGGAGCTCTTCCCCTTCAGACACCTCGGAAACGGTTGGTCTTTATTCCTCTTCCTCTTCCCGATTCCAGAAAAAAACAAAAACAAAGCAAACCCCGTCCCTTTGTGCCTAGTTATCCTCTCTCTCCCACTTTCCACCTGCTATTAAATGAAAGCTCTGGGAAGCGATGCAGGCGTCCTTGGAGAGGCGTGCCTCATCCTCTCGGATCGAACAAGGATCGCCTGCCCAATTCACACCCGTTTCCTCGTAATAAGCTCCGGAGACACCCAAATAGCTCTGCGTACGAGTCCGTTCCTCCGAGCGAGCGAAGCGCGGGGGTGCACCTCTCCTTAACCATCACAGATCCACAGGCGGTGTGGATTGGGGGTGGGGGGCGCAAGTTCATCAGGCATTAAGTTCAGCCCGATGGGGGGGGGCTTGAAATGGCCCGCTTTCCCACCCGATGGCAATGAAAGGAAGTAAAATGCCCGCCACGCGTCATTGCGTAAAATGCCGGATTCCTTCTACGGGCGATCCAAACACACACCTTCACCTCCTCCCACAAAAGGAAAATAAACGAGCACGAGGATTTCGGGCCACGCTTGGCAAGACTGCCAAGAGGGTGAGAGGATATGGAGATGCTACTTTCTTACAGCAGGATCGCCAGATAGGAACGAAATCGATTTCGCAGACGGATATATTGAGGGCGGGGGGGGGGGCACAACACAGACAGCAGCGCTACCTCATGGCTCTACATGGCTCTTCTTTTCCTCTTTCCCTCTGGCCAGCCTCCAGCCCGCTGCCTCGCCACGCCTCGCCCAAGAAGGATGCTCAGTTCATGCTGGGTACCCGGAGCCCAGGATGCGCTGCTCATCTTTCTGTCTGCTGGTGATGGTCCAGCTACGTAGGGTCCAGCTACGTAGCCTGCGCGTCTACATCCCCATAGCGTCTTCGCCGAGGCCATCATTGCGCCTTTCTATGCCACTAGGGATCGAGACAAGGGAGGGGGGAATCTCATGCCTAGACTCCCTTGTACGAGACGGTGCTGGAAGAAGCGAGGGCGACAGGCAGTGCCCACCATGGATCCAGACTATTGCCTGGTCGGGGATTCATCCCGCCATCCCTGTTCTTAGCCCGGCCTTGCAGACAGACACACGGGGGCTTCTTCTGCATATGATGGCGCGTGGCACCGGCCACTACCCATTGAGGAAACTGCCACCGACCGAGTCAAACCACGAATCTCTCTAGCTCAATATACACCATGCCCATTCTTCAGAATCCAACGAGATTTCTTTTGGGGGGGGGGTAGATTATTATTCCCCACTCGCTCGATCCAGAGTCCTCGGATGGCAAAGATCCCTCCTCCTTCCCATCAAAGAAACCTGTCTGTGGCGCTATGCGCGCGCGGCTCAGCTTTTCCTCGGCGACCACGAGGCTCTCCAGCCCAGCCATTTCTGCCCCCCCCCCTTTGCCCCTCTCACCCAGGGCCGGGGGCTCCCCTGACTGCACCCCCGCCTCGCCTTACCTCCTTCCGCGCCCGGGGTGCCCCGCCTGCTTCGGCGACTCGACAAGCGGCAGCCCCTGCAATGTGGCGGAGGTCGGAGAGAGGAATCAGCGACTGGCTGAGCCGGCAGGCGGTCGGACGCGCGTGCGCGCGCTTGTGTGTGTATGGTATAGAGCTATTTAAATATATATTTCTGCGCGAGGGAGAACGGACATGTGCGCGGCTCTTCCTATGCAGGGGCGTTTAAAGACTCGGAGGGGGGGAGGGGGCGGGCGCGGGAAAGGCAGGGCGAGAAGAGCCGCCCCTCCCTTGGCGCAGCGCAGTCTGCAGCAGCAGCAGCAGCACGCCAGAGCGCGGCGGGCATCTCCTCCCCCTCCCGCTCTTCCCTCAGCCTGTGCGGAGCGCGCGCCTTCTCTCCCGCCGGAGGGAGGCTCTCCGCCGCCGCCGCCGCCGCCGCTCGGAGGTGCCCCCCACCCCCACCCCCCGGTAGCGCGCAACCCAGCCCGGAGGCTTTTGTTCGAGAACAAAGCGCAGCGACTTCCCGGCCGCCGGTTCCCTCAGCCGCACCCCACCCTCGTAGGTAGTTCTTCCAGCGGGACGTTGCGGCACATTCCGCCTTTCCAAGCGGGCCATGTGCTCGTGGAGGAGATGCGGCGGCCGCGGCTCCCTCATAGTGCGCATGCGCGCCCAGTGCCGGCTCTCGGGCTTTGGACGAGAGAGAGAGACTGGAGAGACGTGTGTGAAGGCAGCCCTGCGCGCAAAGGGGATAGGAGCCGAGGAAGATAAACGGAAGGTTGACATTCAGGGTTTCCTCGGAAGGGCCTTTTACGCATATCGGCCCATTGCTGGCGCTTCTTCGTTTCCCGATTCTCCCAAGTGGAGTGTGTGTACCGGAATGTGTTTCATCCCTTAATATTCAGGAACAATAGATCTGATAATGGCAGGTCATCGTTGGTCAGTTCTCGAATGCCTGTTTCTTGATGGGGAGAAATGAACACAACAAACCAAACCAGGGATTAAGTGTTGATTCAACAGAAGAAGCCTGTGGACTTAGTAGCAAGAAAGTGTAGCAAATTTGTAGGGAGTCACTGAAAAGTGCTGCATATGCATGAATGAATTTGCTCTTGTGCAGCTATGGCCTTTGAGAACTTTCCTTGAGCTAGGTCAGGACCAGCTCTTCCACTGGGGAGACTGAGGCAGCTGATGACTGAGGCAGCGGTGGTGAGCTGTTGGAGAACACACTGTGTGTGCTGCTCAGCCTGCTCTGTAGCCTCCGATCTGAACTGCTGCTCAAGGGTGGTGGAAGGTGTTGGCATGTATGAGTCAACTACTAGTTCTGTTGGCTTTAGGACATGGTGAGGTTGCCATCTTGTCCTTCATTCCAAGTAGTATATACAATGGTACCTTGGGTTACATACGCTTCAGGTTGCAGATGCTTCAGGTTACAGACTCCGCTAACCCAGAAATAGTACCTTGGGTCAAGAAATTTGATTCAGGATGATAACAGAAATTGTGCTCCAGCAGCACGGCAGCAGCTGGAGGCCCCATTAGCTAAAGTGGTGCTTCAGGTTAAGAACAGTTTCAGGTTAAGAATGGACCTCCGGAACAAATTAAGTACTTAACCCGAGGTACCACTGTAATCCACACTTCCATGTAAATATGTCAGGGAAGTATACAGCATATAGGAATAATATCAATAATACATTGGTCTGGAGAGGCTGATTTGTGGAGGATCCATCCCTACCTAGAGGCTAGTGGCCTCCCATCCCCTTCTGGCAGAACCAGTCTTATCACTTAGCAAGGCAAAAACTGAGAAACCAGGCAACACTAGACTGTAAATCCCTATTGTGTTCTGAAGCCATTTAACATGCAGAAGAATAGATCCTATTTAGAATATGTATAAAGAGATAATTAGTATGGGATTCGACTGAGAGCACCAGCAGGAAGGCAGTTCAATTAGTGTGAACATCTGTTGATTTTCTGGCACCTTATCTACCAAATGCAACCCTCTATGTGGATATGGTAAATTGCCATCATAAAACCTTATCTGCTTTATAAGTGTACACTTGGTTTTAAAGGCAGGCTTAATGAAAGGAAGAGGGTTTGTTGTAGCAAAACAAAGTGATGGTCAAAAATATTGTTTAGATTTCCCAAGGCTTCCTAATTGAAAATTATTTGAAATAATTTACCGGCCCTTTTTCACCAGCACAAGTAAATCAATTAGTCATAGGCCAATGTGTGAAAATAATTCAGAAAATCTTGCAGATGGAAAACACTGTGGATTTGCCCACTGGTTGCTATATGGACTCATCATCCATTGAATAACCCTGCTATTACACCTCTCAGTGTGTGTGAATCAGTATTTTAAAATCAGTGCAGATTTGTTTAGTAGTGTTGGGACCAGGTTTAGGATTTGGATGACAATCATATCCAAATCCCAATATGGGATGGATATTTTCAGTCCAGGTTATTTCTACAACCTATAACTCAAACTCAGAACTGGTAGAGGATACTGTGCGGCAAGAGATGAAACCAGCTTCCTGGTATTTCTATACATGAATTGGCCAATGTAGAGGCTTTATCAGATTTTCTCTAAGTTAGAGGGGGTGTCCTGGCAAAGCAAGGGGCTTACATTGTTTTCCTCAAATAATGGTTGTGGGGATAACCATAATTCTCATACTATTAGAACTCAAGGCCATCCTGAATGTTGAAAGATGAAAGGAAATACTTCTTCACACACCACATGGTTAAATTGTGGAATGTTCTCCCAGAACCACCAAGTTGGGTGGTTCTGAAATGGAATTAGACAAAATCATGGATAATAAGGCTGTCAATGGCTACTATCCATGATGGCTATGTTCTGCCTCCCCTATTGAAGGCTTTATATACTAGTTGCTGGGAAACACAAGTAGTGAGAGTGCTATTGCACTCAAGTCCTACTTGCAGGCTTCCCATGTGCATCTGGTTGGCCACTGTGAAAACAAGATTCTGAACTAGACATGCCTTTGATCTGATCCAACAAGGCTTTATAGTGTTACAGTATTTAGACTGTCCAGTGAGTTTCATGGATGAGTACATTTTTCATTCTGATTCGCTCCTCCAGCTTGATCTACTACACAATTGTTGTTATACGAATTAGAAAACTGTAATGAACATGCAGCACACTCTGACACAGAAACATCTTCACATATGTGCAACAATATATGGCTAAGAAAATTTTGAAGAAAGCCAGGAGAGCAAGGAGTGGTTCATATCTAAGTCATCCCATGAACCAGCATATCATGGACACACCTGATCTATATCTAGCCATCCTGGATGCACCTTCGCGAAGTTTGTAGTCAAGCACAGGGACTGATGGGTCAACACTTTGGTGCCCACGTGAATCAACTTTCAACAGTCAACAGGGACACAACGGATAAGTTGAATTTATAGCAGAACACAAATTAAGGCACCTACCCAAACTAAGTGGGATATGGGTGAGCAAGTTTGGATACAGCAAAGAGAATTACAGAATAAAGAGTAGAGGAAAGCTGAGGTCCAAAGCCATGTGAACATACACTGATCCAAGGAGAAAACAAGCCATGAGAAAGAATCAAAGGAACCTGTGCAGCAGCAGCCTTCCATTGCACACTCAGGAAAACCAGCTGCAGGGAACCAACTTCAGGAGAGAGAAGATGCCATAGCTCATCCTTAAACTAGAGCACGGGTGTAGCTAGGATTTATGTGGGGGGCAGGCTTTGTGTTAGGGGGACAGAACCTCAGTTAGTTAAGTATTTTGTATTGATTTACTTGATTTGGGAGGGCAGCAGCCCCTCTCTGTCCCCTGGCTATACCCATGAACTGGAGCGAGCCCAGATTGCCCAAGTGAACAAGAGACTCCCAGCAAATCTCGGCCTCCTTTAGATTCCACAGGTGCCGTCTATCACCAGGAGATAATCTGCCACAAAACAGATTAACACATGGGTAGCTTGATTGCAAAATCCCGTCATCTGTAAGACTATGAGTGATAGCCGACTAAATCATACTCCGTGTAGAGACCGACTGAAACCAGTGGACTTGATTTAAATGGGTGTTCTCTATGTCTAAACTCTTTTAAGTATATGAGGGTCTGGTCCCCATGTTGCCAGTTTTAAAATAGTACTCTTTGTTAAAGTTGTTAAAGGAAAGGTGTACTGTGGTACCTCGGGTTAAGAAGTTAATTCGTTCCGGAGGTCCGTTCTTAACCTGAAACTGTTCTTAACCTGAAGCACCACTTTAGCTAATGGGGCCTCCTGCTGCCACTGCGCTGCCGCTGCACGATGTCTGTTCTCATCCTGAAGCAAAGTTCTTAACCCAAGGTAATATTTCTGGGTTAGCGGAGTCTGTAACATGAAGCGTCTGTAACCTGAAGCATATGTAACCCGAGGTACCACTGTATCAGTGTATGAACTAGGCAGCAGAGATGGGGTAGCAGCAAGCAGAGAAAGTAACCTAATAACCCAGATGGAAGGCACAGGTTGAGTGGGCAACTACTGTATCATGAGTTAACTCAGCAAGCAGCAAAAAGACATAGCTGAAGCGACACAAAATGTGAGGAGTTTAGCATACGCATTTTTAAAAAAAAATAAAGGAGCTTGTTTTATGTACCTCCTGCCAGATTCTTTAGCAGCTGCAAACACTATTTGAAACAACATGCAAGTTAGTCATGAATTAATTTCCTAATCAGCAAACATAATTGTCACATGCAAAGAAAACTGCACAATAAGTGCAAAAATTAAATGTAATTATGTGTGCCGGTGCTAATCTACTTGGAGCATATTGGGGGGAAACTACCTAGAAGTGGAGGGACATCATTTGACTGAAGAGAAATTATACGAGGGGATGAATGAGCAACATTTTCTTTATGCATTTTTTTTTTAAAAAAAAGTATGCCACACATTTTAAACACCTTACATGCTCGTTTGAACTTTAATTAAGTTCTGCCTTGAGCTTAGGCATCTAGCGCACAGTGGGATTTCTTTTTTCTTATAATGGAAGGTTGGCTTGCCAGGTAAATTTTTACAAATGCGCAAAGCTGTAATCAAGGAGGCACACAATGAAAGGATTAAGAGAAATTGTTGGAGGAAGGGGAAATGTATTGCTTTATTACTCACCAGGTAGCCCTGTATGTAGGTCCCCCTATGACAGCCACCCTTGCCCTCTTGTACAAAGTAGTAAAATCCAGTGCACAGCCAGTGTAATCTTAGGGATACAGAACAAGAATTTTGCATGCAGAGACCACAACTTCTCCACTAATCACAATATTGTGTCCAGACACTGCACAGGAATACCACTAATTCAGATGTGCTGTGATCACATTGACCTTAGAACTACAATATAGATTCTTATTATCTTCATAATCAATGAAAGCTGGATCCCCTTACACACTTATCTGGGGTTCATATCTGAGTAGACATGCATAGGATTGCACTGTAAATAACTAATAATTTGCTGCCCTTGCACAGCATTCAAAATCAGCTGCCTGAAGTAGGGGACAGCAGGAAGCAATACAAGCTTCTTCACTGCATACAAGAATTTGACACTGGCGTCTCTAGTACCATTGATCAGTGGATGGAATATGAGTGCACCTCTTTCTTCCCCCACTCCCCAAACAGATCACCAGCATGGTGAGAGCTGATTCAAGTGTGCAGTGATAGGAGAGGATGTACATAAGCATCTTTGGGTTGGACCCATTCATTGCCTTTCTGTCTTTGCATTATTAATCAAGGATTATGAAGCAGCTAGACAAAGCTGGTGCTTCAGTTAATGGGCAGTCTTACTTTCTTTGGCTTGCTACTGCTAACTGAGAAGGGGGAAATGGCACACTTAGAACTCTGAGTGTCATTGTCATAATGATGCTCTGGTGTGTTCCCAATTGCTGTGGATGCTTTGAACTTTGGTTTAGGAACAATCCCTGAAGATAGAGGCAGTGCTCCATAACTGTTCCTTTATATTAGTACTTTCACTTGCTTTACTACAATGCTAAAATACTATTTTTTTCCATTTATGCTTGTCAATAGGCCAGCATTATCCATCTTTAAAATGTGCAGTCTTCTTACTTATTAATAGCAGTGATGTCTAGTCTATGATACGCAGTCAGCATGCTTTCTGTAGTTACAGGTATGTCCCGATAAAGTCTTATTTTATTATTTTCTATTAGAATTTAATCTTATTTGTCACTGTCACATCTTTGCCACTTGACTATAGGCTGGTACATATATATATGTCCCTCATCTGATGACTGTAAGAATGAAAGCCCTTGTGGTGCAGTGGTTAGAGTGCTGGACTAGGACCTGGGAGACCAGGGTTCAAATCCCCACTCAGCTATGACGTTCATGGGGTGACTCTGGGGCCAGTCACTGCTCCCCAACCTAACCTACCTCATGGAGTTGTTGTGGGGATTAACTGAGGACAGGGAGAAACATGTCCACCACCTTGAACTCCTTGGGGGGAAAGGTGGGATATAAATGCAATAAACAAAAAAAATACATTGTAAAGCCCTGCCTGTGCATTCAGGGGAACATGTGGGGGGTGGGGGTGGGCAAGGAAGCACATGGAAGTGCCATGCCTCCATCCCAGGATTCATGCATAGTTTTAGCTCCACTTCTGTCCTTCCTGCATTGGGTGCAAAAGTCGGAAGAGTCTCACCATGTTCAGCTGAATGTGCCTAGAATCTGCAATGGAGCTAGTGCATGCTGTGATAGTGGTCTTATGTAGGCAAGTGTAGCCATGTAGGCAAACTCAGGCTCTCCAGATGTTTGGGACTACAATTCCCATCATCCCTAGCTAACAGGACCAGTGGTCAGGGATGGTGGGAATTGTAGTCCCAAACATCTGGAGGGCCGGAGTTTGCCTATGCCTGCCATAGAGGCTCCTTCTCAGCCTTGAAAAGAGAATGTGTAGTTGGAGAACCTGTCATTCTGTTAGGATCTTGCTTTCCCTGATGTGCCTGTTCAGTGTCAAAAGGGCTCATCGCAAAAAACTGTAATTTTTTAAAATGCAAAACTAAACCAATAAATTCCATTAGGAACATAGTGAGCAATCTTATACTGAGATCGTTGGTTCTTCTAACTCAGTATTGTCTATACCAAGGTTTCCCAAACTTAGGTCTTCAGCTGTTTTGGGACTACAACTCCCACCATCCTGAGCTCGCAGGACCAGTGGTCAGGGATAATGTGAATTGTAGTCCAAAAACAGTTGGAGGCCCAAGTTTGTACACTGACTGGCAGCAGCTCTCCAGGGCTTCAGGCAGGGTTTATTTCTGGTAGTACCTGGAGATCTTCTGCATGCAAAGGCAATGCTCTACCACTGAACTCTGAGCCTTCCCCATATATGTAGACTAGCCATGGTAGCCAGAACTGTTATTGTGGCTGCCTTGAGACTAGCGTTCACACACTAATTGCACTGTGTTTTAGTTGACGTGGAGGATAATTATCCTCGCTACTTGCAGGCGAATCTTTCCAAAGTCTGCTAGCTTATCCCTAGAGAATACACATCCCCTTCAGAAATATGTATGTGGTATGTTTGCAGATATTATAGCCAATTGTCTTCATATAAAGACTCATTTCCAGTTGCTGAAATCCATAGTCTGCTCCGAAATTGTGCATATGTATCTATCAATCTGTATGTTTCAGCAAGCATCAGGAGCCTAACTAAAATAAATGATACATCTAAGCAGAAACTGCCAGTATGCTCACATTTCATGATCCTTTGATGCTGAGACTAGAAACCCAGCCTGTTTCTTTTGATCTACAGCCCTGCCCTTGGCACTGGCAGCATTGCCAACTGGACCTTGGCCACATTTCCCCATGATCTCATTAGCTCAGGCTTCTGAGAGCATGAACCATAATTACGTCTATCTTCATCAACTCTTTTTTAATGGATGTTCATAAGCCTGGCAAGGTGAAATTTTTAGAAGTGCAGATGGGCTAGCAGTGTTACACTTAGACACTCTAGGCCATTCTTATAACAGAGCTGCCCCTTTAATTTATTCACATAAGAGGGAATATAATGTCTACCGCCAGCTCCTTTAGCAATTAATCCACATATCTGAGTAGTTTCCAAACTTAGGAACTACGGAAACTTGGGACGCTGCCTAGGTGCAGTTAGCCCACCTAGCTCAGTACTCCACACTGGCCAACAGTGGCTTTCCAGGGTTTCAGGCAGACAATCTTTCCCAACCCTACTTGAAGACACCAAGGATTGAACCTAGGATCTTCTATATGCACTTGTATTGCTCATTTGTGTCCTCATCTCTCTCTCTCTCTCTCTCTCTCTCTCTCTCTCTCTCTCTCTCTCACACACACACACACACACACACACACAATTGCTACCACACAACAGAGTAGGTGGGGGTGGCCTGTGGCTTCACCCCCCTGCACATAACTAATGTCATTTCCACCACACTCCATATATTGTGGACTGAACTTCTGAACTGTTGTATTCAAGTTCCCTCTGCAATTTAGAATCCTGATCTTCCAGGGTCTAAATCATGTGCAGAGTCCACTTTAAGTTCAGCCTTCAACATATGGGGAGGGAGGTGTATGAATAGCTGCAGGGATGTGTAAAAGGGATAGGCAGTATACAACTTATAACAACCACCACCACCACCACCTAATGTCCCCAAGATGTTCTTGGACCATGAAACCTGACCATTAGCCATGCTTGTGGAGACTGATGGGAATCATAGCCCAAAACTATCTGCAGGGAACTGGGTTGGGGGGGAGACTAGATAAGAACCACCAAGGACTTCTGTAGCATGGCAATTCCTATGTTCTTAAAGTCTCATTAAATTCATTCCCCCCCCTGATCCCATTACTTCAATAGGAGCTTCCCAAGTTCATTTGAGGCCAGAGGTATTCTGTATTTCTGCCAATGCCTGTGAAGCTTGACCTGCAATGGCCCTGCTATATTAGCCCCTAAGCCTCTTTTAAGCAAACTCTGTCATGTACATGCAGAGACACAAACTGAATGACAGAAATGGGGACTCAAATTTATCAGAAGCTAGAATAAGGTTAACAGTGTCATTTCCACTCGTTCTCTGAAGAAGGTAGCTGAGAAGAAAGTGATAATGACTTGCTAGCTTGTCTAAATCCTAATATGTCCTGGCTTTGTATTCAAGCTGGTGGATCTTTCTTTCTTTCTTATTTATTTATTTTAAAAAATACTGCTTCTAAAAAAATCTACAAAATAAAGCAGGTGTCGAATCTATTAGGAATAAATAGTATGGAGACATACCCTTGACTTATGGCAATTCTGTTTCATAGAGATGGGCATTCAGGCATGGTTACATTTGCAACAACGTTAGTCAGTTTGGTTCCAGTAACATGGAGTAAATCACTTTATTTCTAACTGGCAGTCATATATTGCTTGAGTGATGTAATCATGTGATCATAACAAGGCTTAAACAATCTAAGGACAAGCTGCCCGAATGCATTACATTTTGCAGGATGTCATGTGACAGGCGGTAGCCAGTTCTCACTCTCTTCTCAGTTACCCCTAGCAACAGAAAAGCATGTGATGCTCCTTATGTGGTCTAGGTGCCATGCGATCGGCTGCGCAAAGCTTTAAGCACAATGAAATGGAGAGAAATATTGATCAGGGTTCTTGGAATTTCCCTGTGCACTGCATGGGTGATTCAGGTCCTTAATTATCAGTCAGAAAGACAAAATAAAAATTAGAAAATAGTTGCCCATATTGCCAGGGGAATATGGCTTCTGTGCCAATGTATGGACAAAAGAAAGATGAGACTCTGCAATAAGAAATAATGCAGCTTGAGAGTTCAAGAGAGAAGTAAATGACTACACAGGATAGGTTGAGAGTAGCCTGCTTCTGTTAGAGGTTCATGGCAGCATGCATTAAGCAACAAAGAGGTATCATGTCATCCATTCACTGCACACTTGTGACTTAGACTGCATACACAAAACATTTCATTCTAGAATCAAAGGAGAGGTGGCAGCTGTTTTTTCCTATATAGCTAACACACAGTCTAGATGTGTTGCATATTTTCTGCCAGTGAAAAGTGCTTCTGGAGAAACTGGTTTTATTCCAAAAAAATAAAAACCCATTGCAATTCTGCATTACCCCACAATGTGTCAGTTTGAAAACACATATAAGCAGTCCCAGCAAATGTGTGTGTTGGGGGAGGGGGGAGTAGCCACACCTGCCCAACGATGCTGTGTGTGGGTGTATACCAGGATCACAATCACCACTTCCTTCTTTATTCACCTAGAGGAGGGAGGAAAAGGCATGGGTAACCTAACCAAGTGGATGGTTTTCAAACACTTATCAAGTAACCACACCCACACTTGTGGATGGCAGCTTCTAGAATCAATCTAGATTGAAAGCTACATGTTTGGGATAAGCATGAATGATCCCAGATTGAAAAAAACAACAACCAACCTCTACATTGTTGTGCCACAAACAATTTAGGGTGCACACAGCCTTAGCAAAAAAGCACAAATTGGGAATGCAACAGAGCTGGCTGATGAAACTTGCATTTATGGTAAAGAGAAGCCCTTAAAATTAGTATATACAGTAGCAGAACATGTCCGTATCATGGAAGACATGAACTTTGGGTTGAAGGATAGAAGCTCTAAGCTGATGCCAATCATATGTTTGGGACTACAACTCCCATAGTCCCTGACCGCTGTCTGTGTTGTCTGGGACTGATGGGGGCCATAATTCCAAATATCTGGAGGACATCAGGTTGGAGAAGGTTGGTTTATTTATGCCATACCATCGGTGCAGATTGTGATGTAGCATTTCTTAACCCCCCACTCACCCTAGACAGCTCCAAGTTACATTTACATAGGTTGCATTGCAGTTGGAAATAAGTCTGGCAATAATGTAGCAAGCAGTATGTTTCTGTTGAGACGGGCTCCATGCCAAGTGGTATAGCTAACTGAAATGCTACTTTGTTTTCAGAAGGAAGGAATAATGTCAGTGGAGAAGAATACTGTATCTTCATTCAGTTTCAACCAGTCTGATGAGACATTATATTTTCCCCCTTGAGGGTAGTACAGGACATGAGAGGCTATTTCAATCTGGGGAAAATACTTACACTTTTACACACACTTACACACACACACCTGCTGCACCAATGAAATTTGCAGCCCAACGCAGCCTCATTTTTGAGACTAAACTACATGTTATATTTATCATGTGGTGCAAAAGCATACCAGTGCAAGTAGATAAATAGGTATTGCTGCGGCAGGAAGGAAAGTGGCATTTCCGAGTGGTCTGGTACTTGTCACAGTGTTCTGTTGCACCAGAAGTGGTTTAGCTATGTTGGCCACATGACCTCGAAAGCTGCCTGTGGACAACACCAGCTCCCTCAGCCTGAAGCGAGACGAGCACCACACCCCATAGTTGCCTTTGACTGGATCTAACCATCCACGGGTCATTTACCTTTTTATTTATTTATCATGCAGGCCACTTCAAGACAGTCACTATTTTGCAATTGGGATTTGGTTAGATACAACACATTCAAGTTGTGTAATTGAAGTGAATTTTTGTGTCCTTGTGCAACAAACCTGTTTTTTGTTTTTGTTTTTTTAAGGAATCCCCAAAAACAAAAACCTAGACATCTTGCAGCAAGGAAATATGGGTGGGGGGTAATGTTTGGAAAGGGTGGGGTAATGATTGATTGATGTGACACTGTTTAAGCAAATCAAAATAGATGTTCCATAAACACTGGATGGTGTATAGCCTCCCTACAAGTGTGGGGCAAGCAAATCAGGATGAATGCTCAACAAAGAGGTTGCACTTAAATGTGAGCTCCCCCCCAAAAAAAAAACAACCACTACATACCAGTGTAGAGGGGCAGAGACATATAACCCAGGACAGAATCCTAGCTTTGAGCTTTAACCCTGCACCTGCAATTTGATTGTTTCTAAGTTCTGTTTAACTGATTCAGTGTTTTTGGTGTTGTTTTTTTAAAAAAGAATTAATTATTATCACTTTTTTAGTAACAAGCATTTCCCCGTGAAACAGCTGACTAGGAAAGTGTGAGGTGCCTAGAGAGGTAGCAAACTGAGTGCTTCCACACATTCAAGTAGTGTCAGAAACATAGTCTAGGCATATCATTTAACAACTTAACAAAGAGAAGAGATAGCATGCATATTAGGTGACATACTTACACACATTCTGCTATATTACATGATTTGTGCTGAGGGGTTCATGTGCATAACAACCAGCTACTGTGCAGATTCACCAGACCTCATGGAGAATGCATACATATTTTGTTTATGGGAATTGAATTGTGCACATTTCTCCCTGGCCTTTGGGACTCCCCTTGAGCATCTTGGCCTGACTAGAATGTGCCATTTAATTCTGATGATCCTTCTTACTTGCCTGAGTGGGCCACAGAGTATGTGAGCATGTGTAAAACTAGGCTGCTATACAAAGGTAAATTTTGCACTCATTGCCCTGCCCACTTTGGCCTCTACCCCACCCAGCCCTGGTCCTCAGATGGTTCCACAGAAGGGGATGAGACCCTGAGTCTGAAAAAGTTCCCTACCCTGATCTAGTTTAGTGGTGGCTTTCTCATCACCTATCCCTTGAAGCTTTTAACTGGAGAAATGGGAAATGAACAAGTGATCTTCTTCATGCAAAGCATAGCTTGGTGGTAAATGCCCCCTTCCCCTACAGCTTGGGGGGGCTGTCTCTTGTGCGTCTTCAAGAGCCACTGCTCAGATCTTGCTTTGTTTTAATCCCCTGAAATCCCCTGCCCACAAATGCCAGGTGAGTGAGAAACATAAATTCTCCAGATAAGCATAAATTTAAAATAACATGGGGATTGGGTCACTCCCAGCCAATCTGTTTACTGAGCACTCATTCTGATTTGTTTGCCCAAAACTTTGCTGGAAAGTTAGATGATGTTGGTTCTTTATTCAGAATTCATTTTGATTTGTTTGCGGGGAAGTTATTTGATGTTGCATTAATTGTCATCCTACAGTTTCTAGTGCATTTTTGCTACACTCTCCTTATCATGAAAAGTCAATTGGGAGGACAGGTTTGGTGCACAAAAGTGGCAAACAACTTTAGTTGCACAGCCTCAGTTTGCTGATGTGTGACTGAATCCTACCCTAAATGCTGTTAATCTAGAACCACCTTTTGTTCGTAGTTATTCAGCTAGTTGCCCAAATAAATAAATATATTACTGAGAAGCAGTTCAAATAAGTCTCAAATGAAGAAACAACACCTCAGATTGTTGAAAGTGGAACTAAAGTTATTATTAAAAGTCCACATTGTTGAGTTTTATTGTTGTGAAAGAATAATCATAATGAAAAGACTTACTGTTAGCTCAGCATGCCCTGACATAAAATATAAAATTTGTTTATATTTCTCATAACATAGGAATCTTAACATTCTGGCCAAAATAATTAAGTCCTACAGTAATTTTTATTTGTGGGGGCAACTGTAATTCTGGATCGTTTCAGATGATAATAATTAGACATGTAAGTTATTATTATTTTTATGTTATTGCCAAAGGCTTCTGGGCAGCAGAAGGAGGAGTGAAACAAACTGCAAACTGTATATTTAAAAAGAATACCATGATCTAGTAAATTCAGGCCTCTAATTTATGTTCCCAGCAAAGGTACAATTTTACAAGTTTAATCCTGTGGCTACTTTATAACTTATCCCTTCTTGTATGGAACATAAAGGGTAAGACAATGGTAAGTCAAGACAGATTTTCCAATGGTGACGGTAAAGGAAATTATATGGCATAAAGGACTTAAACTGACCAATTTATATTGTCAGTTTCTTGAAGAAAGATCAAATATCCTTGGTGATTTTCCTTAGTAAAAAGCCATAATCCAAAGAAAGTTAGTTGCACTTAACGCCTGTTAAATTCAGTGTGACAACTTAAGAAGATAAGAGAGCTCTGTTGGACCAGATCAACAGTCCATCTACTCCAGAATGCTGTTCTCACAGTGCCAGCCAATTGCTCCTACAAAGTCCACCCATAGAATAGGAAGGCAGTAGAACTATTCTGCTATCGTCTCTCGGTGGCTGGTATGCAGAGAGGCATACTGCCTCTGAAACCGAAACCTTTATTTGTCCTATCTATTTTAAAGCCACACATCTAACAGGTGGTGGAGATGGAAGGAGGTACCAACCATCCTGCCAGAGTCCCCTAAGCCTCAGGTATGATGGAGATGTTGTCCCATCACCAGTGTTGATGTAAGAGTCAACTGCTACTCTAGCCAGACTACATGCATGGGGAATGGGGTGGGGGAAACACCTTCTGAGCCTTCATCTCAGGCAACAAAATGTCTAGAGCTGGTCCTGGGCCTAATTACACATTACATTAACACTGTCAATTTATTTAGGCATAAACCTAGTCACTGTTTTCGGAAACACTTCTGACAATGCAGAAACAAAAACAACAACACTTTCCTTTATCAACATTGTTGTTGTGGTTAGGCAATTTCTGCAATAAATAAATAAATAAAATTGACCTGCTCATTCACATTATGCTGCCTTGTTCTGTCGCTCAAGTACAGTGGTACCTCGGGTTAAGTACTTAATTCGTTCCGGAGGTCCGTTCTTAACCTGAAACTGTTCTTAACCTAAAGCACCACTTTAGCTAATGGGGCCTCCTGCTGCTGCTGCGCTGCCAGAGCCCGATTTCTGTTCTTATCCTGAAGCAAAGTTCTTAACCTGAAGCACTATTTCTGGGTTAGCGGAGTGTGTAACCTGAAGCGTATGTAACCCGAGGTACCACTGTAATTAATTTTGCCCTCAGTGAAGTCATCACACAGTTAAAACTGATTGGCTACATAGCATAGCCATCTGGTTGTATTCATGGAATGATCCCTAATTGACTGGGATCAACCCATTCAGCTAAGCCAGGAAGAAGCAAATCTGATTTTGTGGTAAACTGGTGTCTTTTGCAGGCTTTAGAGCTGCCTACAGGGCCTATGTATGTACAAGACATAAACACACAGGTTTTCCCCCACACATTCTAATGGACACGTGTAAGTTTGAAACTCCTCCCTCCTCCCTCGATCCTGAACACACAGCATGCATTTGCTAAACCCAAATTGATTATCTGAAAGGGGCTTGCTGTGCTGCCATGCATAATTTCAAAGAATTTGGGTTTCCTTGGTGCAGACTTTCTCTGCTTGAATGTGCAGTGCCAAGTAGTATGTGTCATACCTCCTCGCGTTAAATCTAAGCAACAAGCAACAAAGCAGAAGCATGAAACCTCTGCAACGAAGTGCAGGAGATCACAGTGAGTTCCTATCTCCCCAGAGTCAGAATGTGCTGCCGTAACTCCCAGGAAGTGGTACTTCAGTCTGCGTGGAGTCCCACAGATTTCAATTAACAGTACTACTGTAAGAGAAGGGGAAGCTAATTGCTGGGAAAATGTTACTAATTACTACTGAAAGTATCTACTTAAACTTCAGAGAGACTTTTCATCCCCTTGGGAAAGAGACACACACATTTAAATAGATTATTTATAAAACACTATTTCAAAACATGTGGGGCAGGGGGAGGGGAATCAGGAAATGGCAAATTGAAAGCTTGTTGAGTTGGATTATTTGAAATGTGCCTGGAAATATTTTAAGAACAGCTTTTTCTTTTTTCTTTTTTTAAAAAAGTAAGCACAAAGGGCTTGCTTTTTTATACATCCTGAGCAACCTGCAAGCTACAGCCTCTCACATCTTCCTCATAACTTTGTATACTTTCTGAGGCCCTGGTTCCAAAGAGTCACTAAGCTCAGAGACTGGGCTCAGAAGCCATCAGTAGATGGAAAGGGACTACTGATCTGCCAGACATGCCATTCAGTCTTCCTTCTCTCTGGTTTTCAACACAACTAATGGTATCATTGCAACTTGGGCACCTCAGGCCTGGTACCTGCCTTAATGTCTTGCCCTTTGACCTCCAAAAATGCATGTCATGCTTCTGTTTTGCAAAGCACGTGTAGAGAGGAACAAATCATTGCAGCCTGAAAATGTGACAGCTCATATAGCAAATTGCAGTGGCTCTGGGTCTACTATGAGCAGAACTAATAATAATAATAATAATAATAATAATAATAATAATAATAATAATAATAATTATTATTTATTTCTACCCCAGCCACTCTGGATAGCTTCCAACAGAAGGTTAAAAATACATTAAAATATCAGTCATTAAAAACTTCCCTAAACAGGGCTGCCTGTTGAATATACCACTCCACTATCCAAGGATATTGCTATTTGAGCATAATATTATGCCAGAGATTCAGCAGAGGGAGGTTCTGCAAGAAAAACCTTTCAGATTAAGAAGTCATGTAATTTCAAATTATGTTTGAACCACCAGGGAGAGGAGATCCTTTTCAGTTGTAGCACCCTGGTTACAGGGAAGGGCAAAGTATCCTGGTGGTAGAGCACCTGCTTTGCATTTCAAGGACCCAGAATCAATCCCCAACATCTTCAGGCATGTCCTGTCTGAAACCCCAGAGAGTTACTGCCTATCACTGTAGACAATACTGAGCTGCTTAGAGCAGTGGTCTGACTGGGTGTAAACCAATGAATAGCCCTCCTGAGGAGGCTTACCTATTGTCATCTTTGTGCTCTGTTTGCACCTTTCTGTTAACTTGGGCCTTACTGATCTCCTAGACATTGGAACCTCCCAACCACAGAACCTCTTATCTTTCCAGAATTCAAGCGCAGTTTGCTAGCCCTCAACCAGTGCACCCCTGCATTAGGACATCAATCCTTGTATTCAACATCAGTCCAGAGATTTGCCAGCCTCTCATGATTCAGGTGTTATGGAGAAGTAGAGGGGTGTAGAGCTTTTTATTTACATAAAAAGAAAAAGAAAAAGTAACAACATCCAACAGAATTTTCCTAAAAGCTGGATGAAAACAAAACACAACCGTATAACACAAATAAAACTGAGCATTGTAAAATAGAATTCCACCATTGCAAGGTGGCTTGCTTTCGTAGATGGACAAAGTTGGGTGCAACCTGTGATTTCTTTTACTTTAATATCATTATTATTTTACTGTTGTGTTATTATTTTACTAGATTCAGGTAGGTAGCCGTGTTGGTCTGACGCAGTTGAAATATATATAAAAAAATTAAAATTGTCCAGTAGCACCTTAGAGACCAACTAAGTTTGTTCTTGGTATAAGCTTTTGCGTGCATGCACACTTCATCATATGCCCTGAAACAGAAGTCAATATTTTACTATTTATTGTAAGCCTCTCAGAGAGAAAAAAAAATCCAAAAAAGTGAATGATATATAGATAGGTTTATAAGTGCATTTTGACAACCTGGTATCAGTTCCAGAGCAAATGACATAGATTTAGTTCAAAATTTCATCAGGAAGTTATACTTCACATGAAGTTATGCCTGACAGTTATTCCATCATAAGTGAGTCCAGAGACAAATGGCTGGGAAAGAAATCTCTAAGTGAAAGAGATCAAGATGCGGTTAAATAGAAGTCATAGTCATATGGGTAATAAATCCACAGGAGAAACATAATAAACATTTCAGGTCAGAACTTGCCAATTCATAATCCATGTAAGTCAGTTTTAAGGGTTTGACAGTGGTGAAAACTGCTTGAATATGGGCAAATGTACTTCCCAATCCTTATTAAAATTTCTCATTAAAATCTCTCACCATGCTACCCAACATTTGATATAGGAAACACCATAGAGGAGCACTCGAACCAATTTTAGAAGGATGTGCAACTGAAATGTCTTTGTTCTGGAGGGTTATGGAGAAATTAACTAGGAAAACTGCAGAAACTAATGGGCCAAATACCCCAAAACATTTTTGTGTGATGATTCATCCTGATGAATGTGGGCAACTTTGGTGTGGAGTTGAATTGTAAGAATTAGGGTGGTCAGACCTTTAAATTTGAAGTGTTCTTTTTCTTCCTTTTTACAACAACAACAACAAAAATGTTGCTGCTGTTTTGACCAGCAGCATAGTTGTGGTCCTAGGGCATAATCCCTCAAGAGAATGATCAGTGCCAGATTTACATATAAGCTAAACTAGCTATAGCTTAGGGTTCCACTCTCTTGGGGGCCCCCCAAAAAATTAAAGGAAAATAACCTGGATGTACATTTCCAAAATATAAGATAAAAAACAAATAAAATAAAACCTACATACAAAAACAGTGTTTTGTATTGTGTTGTATCGGCTCCTATTATGTAAATAATGGTCCCAGCCTGCTTAATAGCATATATTCAACACAAAAAACAGCAACAATTTGTTGTTGACAAAGGACAGCTGGACATATAAAGGGCCCCATTACCTTCAGTAGCTTAGGGCCTCATCAGAGAGCCAGTGTGATGTAGTGGTTAAGAGCGGTAGACTCGTAATCTGGGGAACCGGGTTCGCGTCTCCACTCCTCCACATGCAGCTGCCGGGTGACCCTGGGCTAGTCGCACTTCTTTGAAGTCTCTCAGCCCCACTCACCTCACAGAGTGTTTGTTGTGGGGGAGGAAGGGAAAGGAGAATGTTAACTGCTTTGAGACTCCTTTGGGTAGTGATAAAGTGGGATATCAAATCCAAATTCTTCTTCTTCTTCAAACCTAAATCTGGCCCTGGAAATGATGCTACATAGTGGGAGAAATGTTGGCTGCCCTCTATTGGCCAATACAGGGATCATTTTTGCCCCACTACCCCCAGCAGAAATTCATCTGAAATCTACAATTTTTATATTCAGGTGTCTCTTGCAGCCTTTTTTTTTTTTTGCATGCCAGCCTATGAAGCTATTGGAAGCTTCTTCTTCTTCTTTGACGAACCAGTCATTTCTGTTATAGTTTTGTACGGTTTAAAACAAATTAATCACAACACATCCAACCTTGGCTGGGAGGAATGCACTTTACCTGACTTTCTGGTAAACAAGTGGTGTGTTTTTCCCCATTTTGGGAAAAAAGTGTTTCTAACAATTAATCAAATGATGGGACAGTCACTAAAACCAAAACCAAAAATAGCCCTACTCTATTATTTTACTCTTCAGATTAAGAACATAACCTGTAAAGACTTCATCCTCCATTATTAGTTGCAGCTGGATTAGAGATTGCAAAAAATTGGAAAACTTCAGATGCAAATTTTTTTGAAGCCTGGATTTCCCAATTATGTGTTTATAGAGAAACATAATATTTATGGACAGATTAACCATTTCACAAAAGGAATATTGATCAGGGAAGGGGGAAGGCTCACACCTTCTGTACAATCTGGTATCCTTTTTATTGACTGTTAAGACAACTGAACATGGTTTTCACTCTTCATCAAACATGGTTTTCAGCCTCCATTGACTCATAGGACCTTATGGAGAAGCACTTTCATTTGATTGCCTTTCTTGGAATGTCTGAAACCACAACCATCAGCCACTATTTTTCTTTATTTTCTGTACAACCATTAAGCTCTGTTTTCCATGCATGGGTATGCTTTGCTACTTGAAATTAAAAATCAATTTTAAAAGGGCGGAAAGGAGGGAAAAAATATGAGGGCCAGAGAAAGAGATTCCCAGGCTATAATGACTCACATATTTCTCCATTATAAGATTTAGACAGACTTGAAACAAGTGACAGCATAATTAATCAGTCATGCCTGTTCACCTAATTAGTGAATACAAAGAAGGCCAAACACACAGAATATACACTTATTTTTGCATGGTTAATCTAGTTTTAAAAATTGGGAGGGTATCAAATGAAATCCTATTAGGATAAAATATCAGAGTGGTTGGCATCTAGACACTTTCATAGAAAGCAATAACTGCCTCTTGTGTAGGTTTAAACCTTGAGAACTTTTAACTGGGTCACCAATTTTCATACAGCAGTGTGTATTTTGGATCCCTACTCTGCCAGATGTATTAAAAACTGAAGTACTAGCATAGTGTTTAGGATTAACAAAATCCTGCTACTCGCTGATGATCAAGATGCTGGGTGGAAATTAAATGAACCTCAATAGCTTCCAAACCAGGAAAATCAGCCTTGTTATATAATTTCTTCTGCCAATACTCACTGTCTGTAGATTTACAGTGTTAGATGGGATTGGAAGGATTATCTAGAAGTGGCAATATCTCATAGGTTTACATTTCAACATATATGCACAAACTTATTCTTATCCAACCCCTCTTGTCTTATCTACCTACCTACCTACCTACCTACCTACCTACCTACCTAATTTCCTGCTTATACATCAGAAGTTTCCTATCCATGCCCACACCTGGTAAGACTGCAGCCTTAGGTGCACTCAGTCAACCCACTGGGTCCCCTTCAATATATCTAGCAAGGAAATTCCACACCTCTATGCAGATTCATGCCTGCATTTCCATGCATCTCTCTGCCAATCAGACTGTTTTCATTGTCAATCTTGACAGTGATGAACACCTTCTGTGGGGGAGTGGGGAAAGGAGGCCCACATTCAGTCACTCTAAATCCTATGCATTTCATTCCATTTGCTCAACTACTGTGAAGTTTGTTCTAGTACTGATCTATTGTGTATATTACTTTGTTTGTACATGTCAATTCACCCACTCTCAGAAATCTCAGTGAGGATGGGGGCCATGTGGAATCATGTCAGTGGGTGGGGGATGGGGGGGACGGACAACGTTCCTTTCTCTTTTGGGAAGGAAGTTCCAATAAACCAGATCCAATCTTTGATCAGGGGAATGGAGAATAAGAAATACGTTGCTTATGGAGCTGAAGAAGAAACTGATTGCCATAGCCTTCCCTTGTTCCACAAGAGGCTTTGCCAGTGAGGAGGGCTTCCAAGCATTATTTTTAGTGTCTCTCCTGAGATTTTCTCCTGTGTGTTTCTCCTCTTTCTTCTTGATCATTCTCCATCAATTAAGGAGAAGAGAAATGGCATTTGAAAATGATCAAAGGGAACATTTTGACGAACCTCTTATGGGTGTGGTGTGTGTGTGTGTTTTACTTACCTTACCTTTGAGGTGGCTGAGGGGTGTTTGTGGGTACCCTTCATTCCACAAATCAGCTCATCTGTGGTCTGCACCCTGCAGCCTTCCCAGGTGTCCATGCTTCAATCAAAGCCCAGGGGAAGTTATCACTAGGTAACTCCTCACATTGAGATTTTTCAGATCAGACTGCAGGCAGCCAGGAAGGCTGCAAGTGCTGGGGAAAGGTTTACGGGGAACAAAACGAAATACACATAATCCTCAGCCACCACACAACAATAAGGCAAGCTTAAAACCTCACACCTGCAGAAGTTCGAAAGTGGCCTGGGAATTAACTAAAAAAATTAAGTCTGTTTCTCCAAGGAAGAAAACTTTCAAGAAAATGGAGGACAGATTTTGGCACAGCACTATTCAGCATAGCAGAAAGAAAACTCAATGTTACTGTGTCTCCACACAGGACCCCACCTTTAAAAGAGCAGCTGTAGTGTATCATGACTTCTCAGGGAAGGCTTATATGTATATATGTTGCCAGTGAACACCAGTTAGCCCAAAACACTTACATATGCTCTTCTTTCACCTTCATTTTGAGACAAGGGTTTTATTCATTGCCTTGTTCTACTAGATAAAAATGGTTGATGGGGTTGTAACCATTTGGAGAAATCATCTATTTAGACAAATTATCCTTGGTGAGATATGCATATGAGAACCCTCTTGGTTCAGAAGGTAGCTGAGGTTATAAATGAATGAATCTTGGTTTCAGTGTCTGTATCTTTCTCATTCTTTCCAGACTTAAGTTCAGCTTTCCAGACTTAAGTTCAGCTTGCAACATTTTCCCATCAGTTTGCTTTTAAAAATAAAAGATAAAAAAGTCCTTGTGAAATATACAAATTTTTGTATGCAATTTTGCCTAATGTACACATGTCAGCATACATTTTCCCCCCTTTTCTGTTATTTTCCTAACATCATTTCTCCTGATTTATGAATCTTTAGGTGTACTTCCCCCCTAATACATTCATTTTTGTATACATTTGTTGCCTGGAGAATTGCATTGCAAAATTCAGAGAAGTGCAAATTTCAAAGGGTAGTTGCATTTTGGTTCACATGTGGTTTTGGGAAATGCAAATTCCCATTAGGTTCACATAGAAATGTGAATGGAGCCAATTTCTCCCTCATTCTTAGCCTAGTGATGGAAAGTTATACTAGCCTATCTGGTTAGTCTTTTTTCAAATGTATATATATATATATCAGTGTTACAGTTCACATATCATGATCACAGTAATACCCCCATCAGATGTGATTAAAGTGCAACTGCTTAAAACCCAACCATCAGCATGTGGTGTCCACTCCAATTAGCAATAGCTGATGCTTCTGCCTTCCAGTGGAGAGAAATGAGTTTGTGTGTGGGTCTTTTGTTGAAACACCCAGACAAAAACCAGACAGCTTCAGCCAGCAGATCTATACAAAGATTAGACCCTCAGTAGTAAATCCAGTTTAGAAAGACCCAAGTTTGGATAGCATCTCTGTGTACATTACCAAGGTATTTTCCCGCAGTGCCTCTTTAGGTTTGTATTGTTAAGAGTAAACATGGGCTATCATCTGCCTGAGAAAAGCGGGACTTTGATGACTGATCAAATGGAACCAGCAGCTCTTGATGTTACTGGTGCCACATATCAATTTAGCTCTGTAATATTAAAATCAGCTCCTAAATGCACTCAAAGGGACACCATCGATTTCCTGTAAAAATTGTCATTTTCCTTTAAAAAAAGTTTATCATTAATCCTAAAACCCAGTCCCTTTGAATTATGTTATTTTATCCTGAGGAGGTGATGCTCAAGACTGGCCTAAAATAGGTATCTTTTCAAATCTGGTCTCCTAGTAAATATCAGAATTGATTGTTTCATTTTTATGCTTTGCACCATGAAACTAGAAAGCAGTGTGGAATGAAACAACAACAAACAACAACAATGGACTCTTTCCATCCTTTTAGCAAACTCTACAGCATGACCATAGCTGGGGAATAGGCAATGGTGCTATTCTCCAACACATCAAAAAGAATGAATATGCAGTTAAGAGATCACTGTTTTAACATTGGGAATTACAATTATGTCTTTAAAATTGTAAAAGCATGACAGTTGGAATTTGGAAAGGGGAAAAAAACTATTTCCTTCCATGTATATCAGCCTTGGCATCCACCGTGAAGCATGGAGAACTGTCTATATGTCTTCAGGATCTCATCTGCATAGACTATAATATTATAAAGAAGGGCTGGAGCTCAGTGGTAGAGCATCTGCTTTATATGCAGAAAGGTTCAATCCCTGGCATGTTCAGGTAGGGCTGGGAGATACCCCTGTCTGAAACCCTGGAAAGCCATTGCCAGCCAGTATACTGACAGACCAATGGCCTAATTCGGTTTCCTCTGTTCTTATGGTCTTTTCCATTTAGCGGCAAGAAAGGGAAAAGGGCTAATCTCTTTGAGACTGTCTGCTTCATCAGCAAAGTCTCTCTTCCTTATCAACACAATTACTTTGTACACTTTGAGGCAAAGCTGGAGATGGATCACCCCATTGTGCTTCCAACTTTTGCAGAGGCAGAGGGCAGCAACTGGGACAAAAACCTAAAGCTATTACTCAGAGCCATAACCTTAAAAGTGAAGCTGCAGATAATAATGGAAGATAAATACATGCTCTGTATGAAAATTGAAAGGCAAAATTCACATTGGGCGAACATTGTGTCAGTAGACCAAAAATGATGGGGGTGGGTGGTCTTCCTTAACTAACTGATTCCTTCAAACAATTGGGTTGCATTTGTATTATTTTGAAGCAATTTGAATTGTTTCTCACGTTCAGCCTTTTGAAATATGGCTTTTTATGGATAACATCCCTCATTTTTGGATGGCAATACTAGGATCCATCACAGGAGGGGGAGAATGGGGCACTGGCATGTAAACCTAGTGGTAAGGAATGTGGTAAGCATAGGTCAACAGAAAGTTTCAAAAAACCATACCTTTCAGCTAGGCAGGGCTGCTGTAAAGCCTTGTTTTTATAGCTACCCAGAATGCTGTGGAGGAAACTGGAAAAAAATGTGAATTATCACTTAATTGGGCAAGTTTTCATCTACTGAAGTGTGATGTTGTCTGATCCCCTGTGCAGCTATGGAATGGATACTGCAAAGCTGCTTAATTCTGCTGGGAATTGCAATGATACTTTCTGGCTTCTCGAATATGCTTCTGCTTGCTAAGCTTCTGTACTCCAGTGCTGCTATATCAACTGAGAAACTGACTTTGTCTGCTCTGCCTAGCAGTGTTTGCACCTTAGTGGGACTCTCTGGTCCAAGATCATTCTTGACGGGTTGGGAGTTTATGTTGATAGGCACTATAGGCAAGCAGTCTCCTGCAAATCCCATCACTACATTATTCCCAAGAGACTGAGAGAGACTCCAAAACACTTGGATGTATTATAGGGATGGGTTTTAACTCAGCGATGAGCATTTGAAGGCACACTCATGTGTGTTCAGAAAGCAGACACAGCGTCCTCAGTGTGGCTTAATTCCAGGTAAGGATGCCTAGGATTGTGGACTCAGCCTGAGAGCAGCCATTGCTGTACTTAATCTGCTTATTGCCATGCGGTTCAGTTTCTGAAAACTGCAGTGCTTACAACACAGGCATGCCTTCAGCTGTATGCATAACATGTCTGGCCAGATGAGGAAGTCAGCATTCTGACTGGGGATGAACTAAGAGAGATGCACTTCATGTTCACAGGGATACACAAATATTTACTAACTAACTAACTAACTAACTAACTAACTAACTAACTAACTAATTTTCTATACCACCCTTCATCTGAGGTTCACAGGGTGATTTGCAATATAAAAACACAAAAATACGTAACATAGTAACAACAACAAAAATAACACACACACACCACACAGTTCAGAAGGCCATGGATTGTTTAATTAGCCAATAATTGCTACCTATTGCAGTTAGCTAAATTATTTCAGTAAAACTAGAGAGAAAGAAATATTCATTTTAAGTGTGAGACATGATGCAAACACAGATCCACCACAAACATTACTTCGTTTAATATGAAAAATCAATCATTTTACAAGATTGTAATTAATGTGTGCACACATGAAGCTGAAAACTGTGTAGTAGAGTACAAGACGCTTAGTGCAATGATGACGCAGGCCTTTTGCTAATTCCTGGGCAAAACCATATTCTTCCTCATTGTTCTGAAGAGCCAGCCTGCTGCTACGAACTGAAGCACCTAAAAAGGTAGCAAAAGTTGGAGAAAATGCCCATGGTGTTATTAATATTTGTAATCCACTCTGTAACAGCAGTTCCCAGGGCAGGTTACAACAATTGAAATGTCAGAATTAAGAACACACAAAAGAGTTTACATTCACAGGAATAGGGTGGGTCCTGAAAACATACATCCGAGGTGTCAAAGGCCAGGTTAAAGAGGTGTGTGTTCAGCATTTGCCAAAAGCTATATAGTGAAGAATCCAAATGTACTTCTGTGGGGAGTGAATTCCACAACTCAGGGGCTGCCACAGAGAATGCCCAATGCTGAGGGTGGTGGAACTACCAAAAGAGGCCCCTCTGAGGTCTGTAGGGAAGGAGGCCATCTCTCAGATATTTGGGGCCTAAGTCATTAAAAACTTTAAATATTAGAATGAGCACCTTGATTTGGACCTGGAAACAAACTGGCAGTTAATGCAGTTGTTGCATTTTGGACCAGCTGAAGTTTCCGGGTCATCTTTAACCCCTATGTTGAGAACAAACCACTGAAGGTCTCTTCACCATCAGCTTGTTTTAGACTCAGTATGGAGTCCCAACTCTCTGTAATATGTACCTATTTCATACACATGACTGGAATTTTTGTCCACGTGTGGTGTAATACAATTTTGCACCCACATGTGAAAAATGAAATAAAATAGCCACCATCTATTGTGAAGGTAATGTGTGACACACACCTTACTTAAGTGTCCTGTAAAAAACGAGTCACTGTCATTTAACAAAAAACACACTTACTTCTACCTTTAGCAATCCAGTATTGATTGAAAGTAATAGCCATGTATTTTGTTCATACCACGTCTTAATATCTTCTTCACAACCCTGAGGGAAAAAGTGATATTTAAATGAAAGTATAGATGTACCTCAGATGTCGAATGCCTTGTGAGTTGAACGTTTTGGCTCCCGAACACTGCAAACCCGGAAGTGTGTGTTCCATTTTGTGAACGCTCTTTGGAATCCGAACTTCCGACGCAGCTTATGATTGGCTACAGGAGTTTCCTGCAACCAATCGGAAGCTGTACCTTGGTTTCCGAACGTTTGGGAAGTCAAACGGACTTCCGGAATGGATTCCATTCAACTTCCGAGGTACGACTGTAACTGTTTATTTCTCAAGTTACACTCAATTATTATCTTTTACCTAGGGCTCAACAATTTTTGGGGCATGGGGGAAATGCCAAAGAGCAAATGTATTCTGTCACTTACTAGAGGAATGGAGAATGCTCATGTATAGGGTGAGAATGTGTGTGTCCTGCTTGTGGACTTTTCATAGGCATCTTATAGGCTGTCATAGGAAACAGGATGCTGGCTAGAATTAGGTAATCTGCTTTTTATTCTTGGTTAGCAGTTTTCAAATATGAGCCTTCCCAGATACAGAGCATAGATGGGAAAGCTCCAGCCTGTGGGCCTAATTAGGTCCACCAGGGGTCCCAGTTTGGCCAGGGGTTCCAATTTGGCCTGCCCTACACTTGACATCATGAGACATCAGCTTTGGGCATGCAGCTGTAAAGTAACAATCCATATTATTACAGAAGATTCCAAATACAGCCAGCCCCTGCTGCAAGTAGTGTTTGCTTTCATCAGAAGCAGCAGCTAGCCTTCCAAGCACACTGAGATACATAAGAAATATTTCAAATTCTACTGGGAGTACAGAAACATGCCTTACAATACATTGCATGCCTACCCTAGTATATGTTGCATTTTTCAGTGCATCACAAAACCACTTCTTCGTGTTAGATGTTGTGCAAGAACATGGTACTTGATTTGCATGATCTTTATTCTTATTCCATTTCCAGTCTGTGGAATTGTATCGCCCACAACAGTGGAGCTGGAGAAGGAGAAAAGTCCTCAGTGTTATGAGTAATAGAAAGGTAAGTCATATTAAGTTGCATGATAAAGTAGTAAAGTAAAAAATCGACAATGAAGCCCTGTTGTTAAAACAGGAGTTTCTTCTTTCAAGTGATGAGAAAATCAGAGCACTGCTATGGGGATTAATTTCCTATAGATATGAGGAAGGAGAGGAAGAAACAGAGAAAGGTCATGTATGCACCAGAGACTTTGCAGCTCCTGTGTAATCCTCTTAAAGTTAAAAGGCATGCAAGGAACCAGACACCCCCCCCCCGACTCCAAACCTCATGGCTCTTCTCTGTGATGACTCTCCTAGCTGATGACTCGCTGCAGGACGACGATGACTGAGGAGGAGGCGGAGCTGGAGCCGCAGCATTAAGCTGCTAAACACGCCCCCCGGAGACACCTGGTTGGCTGCCTCTGGTGGGCGTGGGCACCAGCCAGGTGAGGAGGGGCGGGGGCTAAGGCCCCCGGCCAGGGGCGGAGCTCGGGCTCCCGCCCACAACCACTCCCCTCTCTTCCAGGGAGGAGAGTCTTTGTAAAAATTTAAAAGACATAGATTACACAGGAGCTGCAAAGTCTCTGGTGCATACATGACCTTTCTCTGTTTCTTCCTCTCCTTCCTCATATCTATAGGAAATTAATCCCCATAGCAGGAGGCCATGGCACGACCCTCGGTGACATCAGGGGGTGAGCCTATAGTTGGATTAGCATCAACAGGCTCCACCTACTGTTGAATAAACCCACCTCCTATAGTCATCCAATGCCTAAGCCAATACCTTTTCACTGCTGTAATCAATAAAGTTGTGGCCTTTTCTTGCCCATTAACCTTATATCACGTGTCCTTGTGTGTTTATTTCACATAGCGGGGGTCGGGCCCTCGATCCACAATCAGCTTATTGGAAGAAAGCAGCTTCCTATAAGCAGGCAGCATAATGGCTAATCTAACTTTAGATTCCCAAAGAATTGCACCGCAGTAATGCTTCAGATTTCTTAGCCAGCTTCAGCTAAAAATTCCATTCAGTAACATATGCCAAATGACCTTTGAAAGGAAGCACTGCAGGGTTTAGGCATTTCATCTGATACAGAAAACAATGTGCTTGTTTGGTCTTCTACCGCTATGACTTACCATACGCTGAATATTATTCAAAATAGTCCACTGATGTTCCTTTGCAGATAGATGTTTATTGCCGTAGTTAGAAATAAGCTCATCCATCTGAACTCTCCACAAGTCATTGGCCTGTTTACAAATAGTGTTAATAATTCCATTAGTGTGTCATCATTTTTTCTTCACTTTTCAGAAAATTGCAGTCATCTGCTATGGTCAATCAGTGGCATTCTAAAACATTTAAAGTGGAGTCCATTGTTCATTACATACAGTTAAAAAGAGCCTGGGATGGAGCTAGACTGCCATTGATTTCAATGTTTCTAGCTCCTTAGAAGTATATCTTTCTGAACTAAGGCTATGTTCAGAAGGATGAGCTGAGCAAGCAGCACTTCCAATGCAGTCCCCTTGATATCCTTTGCTCTTGACAAAAGGTGATCACACACTGAATACTGAGAGTGGAAGGGACGAAAAAAATCATCTTTCTTCCATAGGAAGTTCACCTGCTGTTTAGAGAATGAGTGCATAAGAGTGCATCTGCACAGGACTCCATTTTATCCCTCACTTATAGAGGAACAGTGTTGTATGGGAATATAGATCCATAATACCTATACTCCAAAGTGGGAGTGCCGCTGTGATCTGCTTGGTCTCTTTGGTATGAGCTTCAGGCTGCAACACTTTCTGACTCAACATAGGTAGGTTGAAAGTCAGTTTGCAGCCTCTCCAAGGAAAGTTCACCACATGGAAGCTCCTCAGGCGACAACACTGAGCCTACAAGATGCATGGACTCCTGCTGATGGAAAGCCAACTGTGCATAGCTCTCAGCACACAGAAGGAATATGTTTGTCACATGCCAGAACCACAAAAAAAAAATTCAGGTGGTTTTCCGTTGTGGTCAAAGAGCTGAACCCTGTGCAGTGATGCCAGTGCTCATGACTGGCTCATCAGAGACAGGAAGCAAATATACACAGAGCTCAAGCAGCCACCACTTGCCCTCATGATGGTATAAGTCAATGAATATCTAGACAAAGAAGTTTTTGTATGCAGACAGACTTTCAGTTCTATTCATGCTCATTGTATCCTACAGTTCTCAAGGGAAATGAAAATAAACACGAATCGAAGAGCGCAGCCCTGCATGCAGCTGTTCTAGAATGAGAGTTCCACAGCTTTCACATTTCGGAAAACCCTCCCTCTGCTTTCATCTTGTTGTCTAATGTCTGTATATTTTTCACATCCCCTTTTTAGCCGCTAGTCTGCTTCCCCCAAGGGCAGGCTGTGTCTAGGCTGCTGACACCCTTCCTGCCAACAAGGAGACTACCGAAAAAAAGAAAGCAAAAAAAGGGTGGGGGGTTTAAAATAAAGTGACCCAGTCTCAAAGTAGCCACCAGGCAAGGGAAACAGAATCAACAAAGTGCATGTGACTTGCATGTTGAAAGGCCAAAACTTGAGGGCTGTTAAAATACCTATTTTAAAATAGATGACACAGCTTTCTGTAAGCCACAGTTTGTGTATATACCCTGTGTGCATACACCATAACAGAAGGGCTAAGCTATTGCACATGCCAGTCTTTATATCTTAACAACAAGCATTCACAAGTGATAGGTACAATCCAGCTAGAGCCAAGCCCCTTTTGGGTTACTGTCCCATTAAAGAGCTTTGCTCATGTTGCCAGCCTTCTCTGTGTGTACATTTGACAGCAAATGCTCAGTAAACCCTGGATACCTTCTGCTTGCTTAATATTATTGTGCAAGGAGTTCCAAAACCTAGGTGTGGACACCCCCAAAGGTCCACTGTCATGTAGAAGCCAGGCAAATATCATGTGGTATCCTTAATTAGTACCTCTCCAGCTGAATGTAAAGCTTAGGCTGGCATATATGAGATCCCTCAAGGAAGCTGGTCCTAAGCTATTCAGGGCTTTATTGTCTTACAGCAAGACCTTGATTTTGACTCGGTAGTATATAGGAAGCCAGAGCAGAGGTGTAATACATTGCTGATGAGAAGCCCCATCAGCAGCTGGTCTGTTGCATTCTGTATGACTTGTTATTCTGGATCGCTGTATAATTTGTTGCCAACCATCTGTTTCGAGATACAGTGGAGTGTGCCTCCAGGATGAAGTCAAACGGATGTGTTAGCAGCGCTGAAATGGCCTTCCCAGGGCACAAGCCTGGGTAGTGTTATGGAGGTCCTGGGCTGCCGAGATGAGAAGACCTCCTTCTCCAACTCCCTGATGTGGCCCAAAGGAAAGCAGAGCAATATGTTTGGCACCAGCTTGGCTGCAGGAGTTTCTGGAAGGAACCATCCAACTGGCTTAGGGACTCCACTTCATATTTGTGTAGGGTTTACTCCTTAGCCTTTTCTTCTCTTGAAGATATCCCAAAAGCCCGTGGAGGTTTAGGATCAGAGTTTTCCTTCTCTTAGATGGGCTACCTTCCTAGGTTGGTGAACCCCATCTGCATACCTTCCAACATTTCTCTAATGAAAACAGGGACGTTCCATTCCATAACGAAAATTTTTACTATTTATGCCCCACACATCTTGCCCCAGCCTCTCTGGGCAGCTTCCAACATATATAAAAACATAATAAAACATTAAACATTTTTTTAAAATCCCCATACAGGATTGCCTTCAGATGGCTCGGGGGTCGGATAGCTCCATACCCTCCAACATTTCTCCAGTGAAAACAGGAGAACGTCCTAAGGAATAGCAGGACATTCCAGGATCAAATCAGAAACTGAGACAATTTCTCTAAATCAGGGACGTCCCTGAAAAACAGAGACACTTGGAAGGTCTGCATCTGCCCCTCACTTCCCTCTACAACACATGCAGAAACCACCTTCTTGACCATTGTATCCATTCTTAGTTGCATCCATTCCATCTGCTGGAGCCTGTCTTTGCATGCAGGAGAAAGCTCTAAATCACTAAGGATTTGAGACCCATCGGCTATCCTCACTTGGTTCAGCCAATCAGTCAAAGCCATTCCTGGGGTGTGGCTACTGTCAAATGCTGACAGCTTCCAGGAGCCACAGGTGAGAGCTGAGTGTAGGGTGGACAAATTACCCAAAGGTGGACAAACTACCCCAAAAGCAGCACAGTGTGTCCCCCACCAGAGGTACTATCTCTCCCCTCATACCTCCATAGGCATATACATATACACAGTATATATGGTGCAAATAAATAAATAAATAAATAAATAAGCAATCTTTCTCTATGTTAAGGTTTCTTTTTCAGATACATACATACTCTTGAGACAAGTAAATGATGTGGAATGCTTGAAATCCCTCTGCATGATCATGCATAGGATGGTTCCAGGGCACTGTGCACTTGACCACAATATGTTGTTGTTTAGTCGTTTAGTCGTGTCCGACTCTTCGTGACCCCATGGACCAGAGCACGCCAGGCACCTCTGTCCTCCACTACCTCCCGCAGTTTGGTCAGACTCATGTTTGTGGCTTCGAGAACACTATCCAACCATCTCATCCTCTGTCGCCCCCTTCTCCTTGTGCCCTCCATCTTTCCCAGCATCAGTGTCTTCTCCAGGGAGTCTTCTCTTCTCATGAAGTGGCCAAAGTACTGGAGCCTCAGCTTCACGATCTGTCCTTCCAGTGAGCACTCAGGGCTGATTTCATTAAGAACGGATGCGTTTGATCTTCTTGCAGTCCATGGGACTCTCAAGAGTCTTCTCCAGCACCATAATTCAAAAGCATCAATTCTACGGCGATCAGCCTTCTTTATGGTCCAGCTCTCACTTCCATACATCACTACTGGGAAAACCATGGCTTTAACTATACGGACCTTTGTTGGCAAGGTGACGTCTCTACTTCTCAAGATGCTGTCTAGGCCTGTCATTGCCCTTCTCCCAAGAAGCAGGCGTCTTTTAATTTCGTGGCTGCTGTCACCATCTGCAGTGATCATGGAGCCCAAGAAAGTAAAATCTCTCACTGCCTCCATTTCTTCCCCTTCTATTTGCCAGGAGGTGATGGGACCAGTGGCCATGATCTTGGTTTTTTTGATGTTGAGCCTCAGACCATATTTTGCGCTCTCCTCTTTCACCCTCATTAAAAGGTTCTTTAATTCCTCCTCACTTTCTGCCATCAAGGTTGTGTCATCTGCATATCTGAGGTTGTTGATATTTCTTCCGGCAATCTTAATTCCGGCTTCGGATTCATCCAGCCCAGCCTTTCGCATGATGTATTCTGCGTATAAATTAAATAAGCAGGGAGACAAAATACAGCCTTGTCGTACGCCTTTCCCAATTTTGAACCAATCAGTTGTTCCATATCCAGTTCTAACTGTAGCTTCTTGTCCCACATAGAGATTTCTCAGGAGACAGATGAGGTGATCAGGCACTCCCATTTCTTTAAGAACTTGCCATAGTTTGCTGTGGTCGACACAGTCAAAGGCTTTTGCATAGTCAATGAAGCAGAAGTAGATGTCTTTCTGGAACTCTCTAGCTCTCTCCATAATCCAGCGCATGTTTGCAATTTGGTCTCTGGTTCCTCTGCCTCTTCTAAATCCTGCTTGCACTTCTGGGAGTTCTCGATCCACATACTGTTTGAGCCTTCCTTGTAGAATTTTAAGCATAACCTTGCTAGCATGTGAAATGAGTGCAATTGTGCGGTAGTTGGAGCATTCTTTGGCACTGCCCTTCTTTGGGATTGGGATGTAGACTGATCTTCTCCAATCTTCTGGCCACTGCTGAGTTTTCCAAATTTGCTGGCATATTGAGTGTAGCACCTTAACAGCATCATCTTTTAAAATTTTAAATAGTTCAGCTGGAATACCATCACTTCCACTGGCCTTGTTATTTGCAGTGCTTTCTAAGGCCCATTTGACTTCACTTTCCAGGATGTCTGGCTCAAGGTCAGCAACCACACTACCTGGGGTGTACGAGACATCCATATCTTTCTGGTATAATTCCTCTGTGTATTCTTGCCACCTCTTCTTGATGTCTTCTGCTTCTGTTAGGTCCTTACCACTTTTGTCCTTTATTATGGTAATCTTTGTACGAAATGTTCCTTTCATATCTCCAATTTTCTTGAACAGATCTCTGGTTCTTCCTATTCTGTTGTTTTCCTCTATTTGTTTGCATTGCTCGTTTAAGAAGGCCTTCTTGTCTCTCCTTGCTATTCTTTGGAAATCTGCATTCAATTTCCTGTATCTTTCACTATCTCCCTCGCATTTTGCTTGCCTTCTCTCCTCCGCTATTTGTAAGGCCTCGTTGGACAGCCACTTTGCTTTCTTGCATTTCCTTTTCATTGGGATGGTTTTCGTTGCTGCCTCCTGTACAATGTTACGAGCCTCCATCCATAGTTCTTCAGGCACTCTGTCCACCAAATCTAAATCCTTAAACCTGTTCGTCACTTCCACTGTGTATTCATAAGGGATTTGACTTAGATTGTATCTTACCGGCCCAGTGGTTTTTCCTACTTTCTTCAGTTTAAGCTTGAATTTTGCTATAAGAAGCTGATGATCTGAGCCACAGTCAGCTCCAGGTCTTGTTTTTGCTGACTGTATAGAGCTTCTCCATCTTTGGCTGCAGAGAATATAATCAATCTGATTTCGATACTGCCCATCTGGTGATGTCCATGTGTAGAGTCGTCTCTTGTGTTGTTGGAAAAGCGTGTTTGTGATGACCAGCTTGTTCTCTTGACAGAACTCTATTAGCCTTTGCCCTGCTTCGTTTTGATCTCCAAGGCCAAACTTGCCAGTTGTTCCTTTTATCTCTTGATTCCCTACTTTAGCATTCCAATCCCCTATAATGAGAAGAACATCCTTCTTTGGTGTCACTTCTATGAGGTCTTGTAAGTCTTCATAGAATTGGTCTATTTCAGTTTCTTCAGCACCAGTGGTTGGTGCATAAACTTGGATTACTGTGATGTTAAAAGGTCTGCCTTGGATTCGTATCGAGATCATTCTATCATTTTTGAGATTGCATCCCATTACAGCTTTCGCCACTCTTTTGTTGACTATGAGGGCCACTCCATTTCTTTTACGGGTTTCTTGCCCACAGTAGTAGATGTGATGGTCATCCGAACTGAATTCGCCCATTCCCGTCCATTTTAGTTCACTGATGCCCAGGATGTCAATATTTATTCTTGCCATCTCATTTTTGACCACCTCCAACTTACCCAGGTTCATGGTTCTTACATTCCAGGTTCCTATGCAATATTTTTCTTTACAGCATTGGACTTTCCTTTCGCTTCCAGGCATATCCGCAACTGAGCGTCCTTTCGGCTTTGGCCCAGCCGCTTCATCAGCTCTGGATCTACTTGTACTTGCCCTCCGCTCTTCCCCAGTAGCATGTTGGACGCCTTCCGACCTGAGGGGCTCATCTTCCAGCGTCATAACTTTTATATGCCTGTTGTCTTTGTCCATGGAGTTTTCTTGGCAAGGATACTGGAGTGGCTTGCCGGTTCCTCCTCCAGGTGGATCACGTTTGGTCAAAACTCTCCACTATGACCTGTTCATCTTGTGTGCCCTGCTCGGCGTAGTTCATAGCTTCTCTGAGTTCTTCAAGCCCCTTCGCCACGGCAAGGCAGTGATCCATGAAGGGGTGACCACAATATACTTTTGGGTAAATAATAGGTACATACCATTTCCTTTCCTGTATACAGGACCCCGAGTATTGCCATTTGGATAACAAGGCCAAGGACAAGAAGACCCATGTACTGAAAATAAAAATAGACGTATTACTAGGAAAGCTGCACAAAATGGCATTAATAAGCTCTGTGTGATTAATATAGAGAGGAATTTCAGTTACTAGAAATGTTGGTACCTGCAAGAAGAATTTATGTGTATTATAGGAATGAGTCATCATTGTAAAACATACCAGCTTTATAGCTGAGCACCAGCTGCTGAGTGATGAATTGCGCTATCATGTTAGGAATGTAGAAAGAATATAGGAAGCTGCCTTATAGTGAGTCAACCCCTTGGCCCATCTAGCTCAGAATTATCTACATCGACTGGTAGTGCATCTCCTGAGAACTTTCCCAGTTCAACATGGAGATGCTGTGAAATGAAGCTGAAACTTCCCACATGCTCTACCACTAAGCTATCACATTCCAATTGGAAATTCAGATTTCAAGATACCATATCCTGTGTACATGCTGAGGGATGCATTTTGCCTTTCTCCAAGCATGTATATATTTACAATGCAATGCAATGACTTCATTTGTCAATGAGTGTGTTCTGAACCCTAATCTTAGCCCGGCAGCAAAGAAAGAGAACCTTATTCTTGACTGAGTAAATGTTGTGCAGTGAAAAGCAAAGCAGTAGTATGAGCATCTCCATAAGATATCCTAGCACCTAGGAAAATACATTCGTTTCTTTAGAGAGATTTTGTAAAGTATTAAAAATGCTTCCACAAAGAAACAATCTTCCCTTCCAGCTAGAAATCTGGGCAGAGTCTTTGTTTTCTAACCAAGCTGTTTAAAGGTCTTGAATGAAGTTTACCTCCACTGAACACCCTTTTGGACACACATAGTTTCTTGTGTCATTGTTAGACATGTTGTTGTTTTGTAGAGTCCATGACCAGATAGATTGAAACAGACAGATTGCTCTTTTGCTAAATGTTTATAATGCAACAATTGTACAGTTGCTACTCATTTGTTGCACAGGTTCCAGGTGTTTTCTCTCACATCTGCTTCAGAGAAATCACATTTCTCTAATGCTCAAATTGCAATATTGTGTAGAAAATGTAATAAACTGAGGAAGTCATTGTGATTTAGAATGCTGTAACCTAGTTGCATGAATATTATGGACGCCCACTGAATAGATCCCATTAAATCACAGATGACAAGCAATATAACTTTTTTGTTACCTTTAAGGGCTACATAGCAGAGACAGATTTAGGGGAGTGTTTTAGCCGTTCAGCTGCACTGGGTGCTGAGCCTCAGGGGTGCCAGGGGATGCCTCAACTATTATTTAGAATGGAGTACAAGAAGCAGGGGAAGAATTTTGGCATGGCACAGGGCACCACTGAAATTTGAGACCCCAACGTTTGCCACTGCATAGCCTGGGGCCTTACCAACACACTCATTTGCTGCAATACTCTTCAAAAGCCCTCCTCTGGGTGACCCTGCCCACTTAGTTAAGGAAAGAAGCAAGCGTAAGGGCCTTCTCTGTGGTGTCACCCCATTTTTGAAACTCTCTTCCTTTGAAGGCTCATTAGGCTTCTATGTCACTCTCTTTTTTAATGCCAAAGACATTTTTACCTTCCCCAGGTTTTAAATATTTATTTAATTATTTGATTAGGATTCTGAATCACTTCTGATTTTACACACACACACACACACACACACACACACACACACACCATCCTAATCAATGGAGGGGGGGAATCATATATACAAAAGATTAAGAACAGTTTCATAATGTAAAAATGATTTTAAATCCAAGATAGAATGGAATTAAAAGCTCCACTTAACAGACTTGATGAGGTATTTGATGAGATTTTAGTACTGATCTTAGCATCTGACTTCCCTCCCAACAAGTCCAGAATTTACCTGGTGAAGAACGGACTTGCATTGTAGGTGAATATCTGACCAGTTCCAAGACAAAGTGGGAAAAGACTCTGAACAATTTTACTGCCCCCTGTAGTAAGACTTCTGACTTTGCCTTGAGACTTCAGTGGGAGCTATTGCCAATGTCAAATTGGCAAGCGGCATCTCTAGACTTTGAACTGAGTCTAAACAGTTTTTGCTTCTTTTCTGTACAGTACTTTTCTGCAGGCTAAGCACCCAACCTCTCTGTGCTGGAACACTTGAAATACAGTATTCTATTAAGGATATATCCCTGTGTACATGCAGTAAGATCCCATCAATTATTGTGCATTTTGTATCACTCTATCAGCTTTGGGATGCAGAACAATCTCAAAGGTTAAACCACATTGAGGATTGTTGTGGGCAACAACTTTGTGCTAAGGATTTTCACAAGTTATACTTACCACAGCTACTAAACACCTGTTTCCTCGAACGCTTCCTAAGTATCCCAAGAGTCCAATAAAAACAATGATGAATCCAACGGCAAGCAGCATATGAGAAACAGAATCTGCCACTGAATGTCCTCCTGTGGATACTAAAAAAATTGTAAAAATGTATTTTGTACTTTTAAATTCTTAATGTGTGACACTTAAAACAAGATGTCTGTAGCCATAAGTGAATATGTGAAATTGCTTACACGAGACTTTGAAATGGGAAATTGCTTACATAGATTGACCTGTGCAAGAACATCCTTTCCTGATACTGTATTAGGTTATCCATTCTAGAGATATCTATCCTAGTTTGCTGTCTCTGAGAAAATAAATCTTACTTTCATGAATTCCTGGATATATATTTTTTAAAGCCTACACATGTTTACTAATAGTAGTCACACTTGCTGTTGTTGTTTAGTCGTTTAGTAGTGTCCAACTCTTCGTGACCCCATGGACCAGAGCACACCAGGCACTCCTGTCTTCCACTGCCTCCCGCAGTTTGGTCAAACTCATGTTAGTAGCTTCGAGAACCCTGTCCAACCACTAGTAGTCACACTACTAAACCTACCTGGAGGCAATTTTTGTATAGATGAGGGCAAACAAGCTGAAGTTAACTCCAGGCAAGATAATGCTGTGGGTTGGGAGATTCTAGCTCAAGAAGGATTACCGCTATTTCTAGATAGTGCCTGTGACGTTAACATATGAGAGTGCTGGAGGTGAATTAGTTAAACAAGTTACCCAATCAGAACCCAGGCGGGTGGAGTCAGAGGGACTATAAAACCAGCTCTGGGAGTAGTTCGTTGGGAGTTGGGTGGAGTGGGAGTGAATTGGGATAGAGTCTGTGGGCAGGTTGAGTTAGTTGTAGCGAAGTAAGTTGAGTCAGGAACAGTTAGGAGCTAGGAAGACAAGTAAATATCTGAGAGGTGGTTTAGTGAGTGAGAGCAGGTAGCGGAAGTTATAGGTCTGGATAGGCACCCTATGATTGTAATTGACCAATACCATTTATGAAACCACACGCTTGTTAAACTGCAATAAATAAACAGAAGTTTATGTCCCAATTTAAACCTGACTGAACTCAGTATTGTACCAGGTAGAGCCTGGGTGGTGGCAGCGAGAAATCAAGTGGTGGCACAGGGATCAATAGATGGTGAAATGTCCAGGGACCCTGTGTGATCGCCACAGTGTCCCCCCCCCCTAAAATTCAATATCTGCAGTTTGGGAATGCTCTTGCATTGGTGCTGGTTGGGGAAGCCCAGGTAGCATCAACACCAGGTATGTGTTTTTTCAGCTTTGGTTGGTATACCAACTGCAGCCACAGTGTTACATTCTCTAATTGCATTCAGAGTAGCACTTTATGTAGGACTGCCTTTAAAGATCGTCCAAACTCCAACTAGTTCAAAATTCAACTGCCAAAGCCCTGAGAGGTAACTATTTCTCTGCGAAGCTGTCAACTCCACCCTGCTATTAGTTACATGATCACTTATCCTAAGATGAAAGAGAAGTAAATCAAGACTATGTCATCTTGCCAGGCTTCGGAACTGAACTCTCAGTGACCCAATTCATTCTTTGAAGCTGAGAAAAACAAAACAAAAAAGCACCGAGGTTGGACAATTCAATGGTAGTTATCCTATGATGATAACATAAATTGTACCCTATACTGTGCAGCAGAGTAGTGTGTCAGCAGCCAGTTCATATGATAAAAGTGTATTTGAAGTCGTGACTCATTGCTACATCAAAACCATCATTTTTAAAGGGTTTGGAAACATCGATAAAGTAAGCAAAATTGTGGTCTCTAAAACAAGCCTAAACCGAATCTATTAAGATGGAGCCACGATAGGGAATCCGTTGGAGGACAACCGTGATACCTACCGAAAAAAGCTGATTATACTGCATATTGTGTAATCGCAATTATCTAATTTTGTAAAAGCAATGTTTACATTCCATTTCGCTATAGGGCAAAGTGCAATCAACCACCAGTTGTTGCAATTAACTTACAATATCACACCATCACTCTAAATTAGAAGCCAGGTGTAAAAGAGTGAAGTGCATTTTAGAAGTTATGAATTGTGGTGGAACACACACACACACACGCACACACACACACACACACACAAATGAATGTGCCATCTGGGCATCTATTGTGTGGGGAGATGTGCCATTCCAGTCCACTTGAGTTTGATACCTCTGCCCTACACTGTGTATATTAGCTATAATATAACTAGCTATCAAATAGCCAGAGTTTGTCTTTGGCAGAACTCCCTACCATCAGCCCATTACTACTATTTATTATAGCCCATATAACTGTGTTCTAGATAATACTGACCCTGCAGTAAGAGTCAGTGTACACACTATTGCTGCTTTGTGTGGGGCACCATAAATAACACTCTTTTCGATTGCTGCAGTGGCACTGAGAAAATTACCTGGTACTTGTGATGAGTTGAGCCAAATAGCTTGCAATATGAAGTGATATAAAACAGCCTCCACACAGTGGCTGTAACATGTACACCAGTTTGAATGATGGTTTTTTTCTTTTCAGAATGACTGAATTGATTTCTACCTAAATGCTGGAAAAGCAAACCATTCACAATGTTGGATGGTTGGTATATTGAAGCCAATGGGGCTAAGCTAGTATAAATCCAAGTATTACAGCTTTACAATTTTCTAGTTCAACCCATCTGCTTTCTTTCAAGTTTGTATAATGAAGGGCATCATAACATGACAACAAGACTGATATTTTGATTCCTGGCTTTGTACAATAAATGTTCTAAGGCAATGCTGCCATCTTGTGGGAAGTCAACATTTTAATGGTTAAATAGAATACGCTTTCCTTTAAAGGTTAGAGAAAGTTCTGGGCAGGCGCTTATACTTACGCAAAAGTCTGAAAAACCTGTTTCTGTCTAGCGATATCCAAAGACCAAAAGTCACAAGCAGAAGACCTAACACCTGAAAGCAATACATAATGGCTGTTTGTATCTGAATTATGCTACAGAACTTACAGTTAATGTTTAATTCCTGTCTAACAGTACATGAAAACTTCTTACCAAGAAAATTCCATTGAGGATGTTTAAGAAGTATTTTAGTATGAAGAGTTTTTCACTTCTTCTCATTTTGCTCTTCATTTAAATGGCACCTGGAAACAATGGTTGCACATTGTGATATTTATATAAAACTAAAATGCGTATTTCACATTAGTTTTAAATGTATATTGCCAGTAAAATGTATCCATGTTTTCTAACACAGAAAATATTTAAGGACATAAAGTCTTCTGCAGTCCACTTTTCTGTCTTTCTTACTGACAGGTCAAGCAGAATTAACAGATACACATTTCCCCTGTGTCACTCTCCCGACAAAGGCCATCATACAGGGTGATCAAAGCAGTTTCTGTGCCAGAACAAGACCTAAACCTCAACTGAAAATCTAGGCACAGGTCTAGGATTTCCAGGGTTTTTCCTTCTTCCACCACTTTCCCTGGGAAAACCCACATTTTACCACAAAATCAGAGCAAATGGCAACCAGGTTTTCCGGTTATTGCCCTTTGTTCCAAATTAGGAGTAAAATGTGGGTTTTCCCAGGGAAAGCATAGGGCAGGGGTGGGGGGGTGGGGACTCTGCTTGGACACTGACCTAGAAATCCCGCACCTGTGCCTAGAAAGCATGTTCTAGGAGCAAATCAGTCCTAGGATTAACTCTTTGTGTAAGTTCTTGCAACATTTTAGAGAGTGGGAAGAGAGGAGAAACTTGGTGTAAGAATATATTTGGAATAGCAGATTCTTCCAGTGAGGATCTTAATGACTATATTTATTTAATGTTACATACTGTTGGATTGTAAGTGGTTTACAAAATATAAAATAAATATCAAAATATATTTTTAAAAACCCCAACACCCAATAGGTATTTAAAATATTGAAAAGACTGAAATTCAACAGTAGCTAGAAATGGATAAAGCACACGTTATTTCTGCATGTCTGGATAGGATTGGCTTAACAAAAATGTTTTAAGCAAATCAAACTAAGTGGATGCATTAATAATTGTGGATTTTAAAAATGGTATCCTTTTGTATGACACCCTGAGAGCTTGTTCTATAAGACATCTGACAGATATTAGTAATAAGTAAAACAAATAAGAAACTTATGGCACCACTTATCTGATAATACACACAGCACAGTATTATTTTCTTCTCACCTCTAAAGAAGCAAACCCACAATATAGTTCTTCGCAGATACTCCAATTTTAATGTTAATTCCAAATTCCACTGTTTAGATCTGCCACACAGTATGCTGTGTTGATAAGGATTTACTTCCTTGTTACTGAGGTTACTATTTACATGTCTTTGTAAATGATGTTTAGTTTGTTTGACACTTCCATTGCACTTAATTTGCTTTCAAGAACCATTATCTTTCTTTCTCTCCCTTCTACAATTAAAAACAACAACTTAGAGACGAGTTAAGGTGCTTACAAATCCAATGATGTGCCCAAACCATAGAAATGGCAAGTTTAGTCACTTGGGCTTAATTTCTACTTCTCATAAATATATAGAATCCAGAGCCTCCCATAGTGCACTCACTTACAACTTACCTTGCACATGAAGCCCAACCTCAAAAAAACACTAGCGAGACTCCCATATGGGGGGGGGGAGTAAGAAAACAATGTTTATTGGATTCAGTTCAGTTCTCATATACATAACTTCACACATATTCTCCAAGGCCTCTTAAGAGAGCTTTTTTAAAAAATCAAAAATCAAAATGTTTTATTATTGTACAATCTGTAAATGTTATCCTAGTCTTCGGAATGTTTTGAAATTGATACTTTGCTGAAATATAATTTAGGAAAAAAACTTATTAACCCATGGGTGATATTACTTAAGAAATATGAAGCAAGAGCATTCAGTAATGACACACTAGAATAACCTAATGAAAGGAACAAAAAGGCCTGCCACTCTTTTCCATTTGAACTCTTGGCCATGAAAATCACATAGAACCTCAAAATAAATTATTGCAATTTTATTGAAGTTAGTATTCACCTCTGTGTGAGTGATATTGCTGTCAGTGACAAAGCCTTCGGTGCCATTTTACAGGTAAAACTCGGAAAATTAGACTGTTGTGGGAAAGTTCATTTATGTCAGTAATTCAACTTAAAAGGTGAAACTAATATATGAGATAGACTCATGACATGCAAAGCGAGATATGTCAAGCCTTTATTTGTTATAATTGTGATGATCATGGCATACAGCTGATGAAAACCCCAAATTGTACTCAGTACTTGGTTTGGGCCCCTTTTGCAACAATTACTGCCTCAATGCGGCGTGGCATGGATGCTATCAGCCTGTGGCACTGCTGAGGTGTTATGAAAGACCAGGAAGCTTCAATAGCAGTCTTCAGCTCTTCTGAATTGCTCGGTCTCATGTCTCTCATCTTTCTCTTGGCAATGCCCCATAGATTCTCTATGGGGTTCAGGTCAGGCGAGTTTGCTGGCCAATCAAGCACAGTAATCCCATGGGCATTGAACCAGGTTTTGGTACTTTTGGCAGTGTGGGCAGGTGCCAAAGTCCTGCTGGAAAATGAAGTCAGCATCCCCATAAAGCTCATCTGCGGAAGGAAGCATGAAGTGCTCCAAAATCTCCTGGTAGATGGCTGTGTTGACCCTGGACTTAATGAAGCACAGTGGACCAACACCAGCAGATGACATAGCTCCCCAAATCAACAGAGACTGTGGAAACTTCACACTGGATTTCAAGTATCTGGCATTGTGTGCCTCCCCATTCTTCCTCCAGACTCTGGGTCCTTGGTTTTCAAATGAGATGCAAAAGTTTCCACAGTCTGTGTCTATCTCATATATTAGTTTCACCTTTTAAGTTGAATTACTGAAATAAATGAACTTTCCCACGATACTCTAATTTTCTGAGTTTCACCTGTATAAGGAGAATTTCTGAAGTGAGGAGACTTGGATTCTTCATGATTTAACACCCTTCCTGGTTTGGCTCCCTTCCTAACTCACAGAGGTACTCTCATGCGGCTGAGAGTACTCCATGCTCCCAGAGGCTTTTAGCTAAAATTAGAGAAGTGCTTAGCATCTTGATGTTTACATGCCTACTAAAATGTAGAACCATAGAATTGTAGAGTTGGGAGGGCCAAAGGGCCGTGTAGGAATCCAATGCAGGAATCACAGCTACATTCTTCTGATATTTAGTTGGAATCTCCTTTATTGTTATTTGAAGCCATAGGTTCGGGTCCTACTCTCCGGAGCAGAAGAAAACAAGCTTGCTCAACTTTCCATGTTAGATATTTAAAGATGGCCATCGTAGCCCCTCTCCATCTCCCCTTATCTAGGCTAAACATACCTAATACCCTCAACTGTTCCTCATATGGTTTGGTTCCCAGACCCTTGAGGCAAAATAAGGCCCGGGGGCTGGATCTGGCCCAATCATCTTCTAAATTCGACCCGCAGGCGGTCTGGGAACCAGCATGTTTTTACATGAGTAAAATGTGTCCTTTTATTTAAAATGCATCTCTGGGTTATTTGTGGGGCCTGCCTGGTGTTTTTACATGAGTAGAATGTGTGCTTTTATTTAAAACGCATCTCTGGATTATTTGTGGGGCATAGGAATTTGTTCATATTTTCCCCTCAAAATATAGTCCAGCCCCCCCCCCCCCCAAGGTCTGAGGGACAATGGACAACCCCCTGCTGAAAAAGTTTGCTGACCGCTGCCCTTGAGCATCTTGGTCGCCATCCTCTGCTCACTTCCAGCTTTTCTGTTTTGGTTTGGGGCTATCCCTGAGGTGTGACTGAGTCACTTGTAAAATATTCATTGTACGCCCCTTGAAAGGGTTTTGTTTTCAGACTTTGTGGGAAAGTTTTTTGTTTTGTTGTTAGAATCTGTAGAAATTGATTGCTTTTTCAGGACTGCAAAGTACACTTTTCGTACTTTGCTTCATTGTTACTTTTTTGTACTGCTTCTATAAGCTTCGGGCTACAAATCTTTTACACATTTGTTAAAACAAATAAATAGGTTTCATAGCCCTGTATTGCACCACTGTTGCATGTTTGGAGGGAGGAGGTTCCTAAAGGACCAACGAGGCTGCCTAGCATTTTTATTTTTTCCAGGAGCTGTGTCCCGAAGAAAAACAAGCCAAAGCGATGAAGAAAGATGTCCTTCTCCCTAGCTACAGGCCAGCGTCTTGCCTTTCCACGCATCCTAAGTGCAGCTGGCTCTTCTGCATCCCCGCGCCCTCCTCCCAGGGCGTTCAAAAACCCCTTGTTTCCTCCCGGGGCTCCGATTCCAAGTCAATTAATTTCGAACTTTCTCGGCTTCCGTAGCTAGGACGTCCTTCTGCGCGCTGTTCGCGGTTGTCATGGCTACACTTCCTGTAACATTGAAGTTAGCCGCTCTAAGCTCTCGGGTTCTGAAGCAGGTCAGTGCTCAGCGGCGGGGAGAAGCGGGAGCGATGAAGCGGTCTTCGACGCCGAGAGCAGGGACGGATCCCCTCTCCTTACAAGACAGCCAGGGAGGAACCCGTTTCGATCGTTAGGATAGAGCGGGGCGTCCGTTGAGCGAGGGCGATTCCTAGAACTACAACTCCCAGCGTGCAACGGGGCGCTGCCCGCTCAAGGCTTAATTCTTTGCTTACCTCAATGCACTCTGGGACGTGTAGTCCAAATGCTCTGAGGGCTTGGCGGGCACGTGTCGCTTGTAAGCTTGAGGCTCTGGCTGCCGTCTATTTCTTTCTTTTTAACTACTTAAGTTGCTTCTCTTTGGAGCCAAGACGTGACGTGCCAGGTGTCACTCCGTTGCATTAGTGCGCAGCGAGTGTGCCTCAAACTTGGATATATCCTGAGAGTTGTGTGTATTGGGTAGATTTATTATTTGACGGTGGGTATAACGTTCTGGTTTTTTAAGGGAGTAACTTGTCATTTCTCTTTCATTTCTCTGCAAAATGCCACATGACTTCATTAGGGCCATGTAGATAAAAAACTAATAATTGCCATTAAGTGTAAATTGTCCCTGGTAAAAGATTAAGGGCAGTTAACCCACAAGTGGGTTGTGGTTTTGTTTTGTTTTTAAACCGTCTCCCTGTTACTATATATATATATATATATATATATATATATATAGCAATTCCTGAGTGTATATAAATAAATAAAAGCAGGCACATTGTATCCCCATTTCTATTGCTCTTGCAAAGTGTTGCTTTTGAAAAGTGGTTGGCCAACAGAAAGACATTAGCTACAATTGTTATCAAGCCACAATGGTCTTTATGCATGGGACAAGGAGATGAACCAGTCAGGAGGCAGCACAGTTAATGACAGTGACAACAACTAGACGAAGGTAGGCAATGTAATGTCTCCATAACTTAAACCTCAGCAACTGCGTACCTGGCCCTTTCCTCATACTGTCAAGATCACTAGTTATACCTCCACCTTTACTTGAGATGGATAGCATGCCATATTATTTTAGAATGGTCTTAAACAACAACATAATGTTAACCGTAGAACTAACAGTTCGGCAGCACATGCATTTCTTTTCTTTTTGCCTTTTCCATGTTACAGTAAAAGGAATGGAGGAAGATTATGATGATCGACAAATTGAAGAAGAAATAGAACTTGAATTAAGCAAAATCAGTTTTTCATCCTCTGAAATAGATGATCCTGATCTTGATCCTGATTTATCAGCAGAAGCTTCAAGTGACAGCGAACCAGTAAGTATTCCACAGGACTTGGTAGCATACAGTGATCTTTCTGCATACTTGACAAATTTGGCATATACAGTATACAGAGTTCTGGCAGATTGATATATTTACTAGTTTGGTTGATAATTGTCAGGGAACTGACATCGGAGCCAGAGGTGGAGGCAAGGCTCCCAAGCGATGCTGGAGAAGGGCCCAGCAGGGAGAGAGACAGCTCATCGGCTGGGGAAGGAAATCAGCGTAACACCAGGGATAAAGGGGGGCAGATGGGGGAATCGGCGAGGGGGCTCCAGGACTCCTTGCCGGAGACCAGCGGGGAGAGCACGGGTCCTCCGCTGCCCACACCCACCCTGCGCAGAAGACTTCCGCGCAGGGAGAGTAGGCAGAGACTTGGCGTCAAAGAACTTCTTTGCTGGAAGGGGTTCAAGAAACGGCCACTGACGGATTCTGCTAGCGACTGAACAGCCACAAAGTGAATGGCTGTCCAAACGGAAAAGGTTTAACCAGGCAACCTAGCCTAGAGTGGCGGTAATTTACGCACGAGCAACCCCTTAAACCATTACAATAATATATGCCATGGAGAGTACCATGTGGATGGTTTGTTTCTTAGTATCCTAGACCCTAAAGAAACTTGCATATAAGTTCTGCAGTAACATATTATAACATAAATGTAGTCCCCCTGATTGTAACCAGCATCTAATTCTCAGAGGGACTCCATGGTGGTATGTCCCACAGAGAAATTTACGGTCTGAAAATAAAAACATCCTGAAGATCCCAGGCCACAGAGAGGTTAGGCTGGCCTCAACTAGAGCCAGGGCTTTCTCGGCCGTGGCTCCAATCTGGTGGAACGCTCTGTCACAAGAGACTAGGTCCCTGCGGGACCTGACATCTTTCCGCAGGGCCTGCAAGACAGAGCTGTTCCACCAGGCCTTTGGTCAGGGCGCAGCCTGACCCCCTCCTCTGGCAATCTGCACAGAATTTTGCTTAATGGTTGCCATCAATTTGATTTTAATTAATTTTATAATGAATGTTTTTAGAATGTTGGATTATTTTGATTGTTGTTAGCCGCCCTGAGCCCAGCTTCGGCTGGGGAGGGCGGGATATAAATAAAATTATTTTATTTTTATTATTATTATTATTATTATTATTATTATTATCAGAGGGCTAAAGGTTTTCCACTGCTGCCCTATGAATTTATCTAATTTTTTTATAAACTTACTTAAACCATGTACAAATAACTGCTTTTAAGTGAATTAGCAGAAAGGTAATAAATAAATAAATAGGATTTGAGACTGCAGCACTTGTATTCCAATACTTCTACCTTACATAGTTCCACCTAGGGTTATACCTTAGCTGCAAACAAGCCTAATATGAAAATAACGTAGAATTTAATTTAAAATGTATATTAGATTTCAGATGAGCTACCAGAATCAGTTATCCATTATTTGAATTTTGTGAAGAAGAGCAGCCACAATGCAGAAAAGCTAATTTTGCAAGATTTGGAAAACGATGAAATATCAAGTAAGTGAGTCAGTTTGTTCTGCTACTGGTGTACAAGTAAGATGCTTATGTTTTACAAGAGAAACTACAGCACTCAAACATTTTTAGAATTATTTGTAACTCAAAAGTAAGTTAGCAGTATTCAAAATATTTAAATAGACAAATGTTAATACTCATTTTGGGTAGCAGTGGCTGTTTATCACTGTTATGGAGATTTTTTGTAAATATTAGCAGGAAAATTCCTGGGAGTGCAAATTTAGGAGATTGATAGAAACCCTTGTTTAACATTGGGCCTGCCGCAAATTATGCTTTGATTATTAAGATATCCTAAGTATGATTTGTATAAAACACTTACCTATTCCTTTCATTGGAATTTTAATGAGTCTTTTAAAGGTAGAATAAGCAAGCCTGAACTTGTATGGAACTTATTTTTAGTGTCAGATCAAATCCTGCCCATTTGAAAAGAAGTACTATCTTATTTATATATGTGCTAGTAGGATGTCTCACTGAAATGAGTTAGTTGAAGCTTTAAACAGTAACTTCTTCTGCAGTGTCTAAATTATAATTTCTTTATTTGCAGGTGATATATACAAGGTAGTTCCTAATAATGCTTCAGAATGCTTGGCTGAGTTGGCTTCTGAATATAATGAAGATCCAGAAGAATTAAAGAAAAGGGTATTCTCTCTCTATATATATTTACTAGGGCTACTGCCACTGCTCATTCCACTTGCCAAACATTCCTACAGTCTGTGATATATTGTGGGATCAGTGGTGTGTTGTGGGCTTGGCTTCAGTTTATGCGACCAGATGATGTGGACAAGATGTTCCTTCAGAGTGTGAGTCAGCAACTTCTGGACCATGTGAAATATCTCCACTGGCCAGCTGCTAGGGGGTGCAATGCAGGCTGCAAAATATGCCTTAGTCATTTGCACAGCCTCAGGGTAGGCACAGTTATGTGCACTAACTAATCTTCATCAGGCTTTCTGCATAGCCTCTATCTCCTCAGAATATCAAGGATCTACTTGGACTTCACAGTGCTGGAGGGGATGCTCAGAAGCAATTGTGTCAACCTCCTGTCTTAGCTTGCCATTCTGTAGTGAGAACAGGACTTTGAAAAGATCATCAGCATTTTCCACTGGTCAATTCTCATGAGGTACCTTGTAGGTACTAACAGCCTCTAAGGGCTGGGCTATCACCCTTGTGCAGGGGAATTACCACCAGGAATCTAAGCTTTATGAAACAACAATCCAGCCATGAGAAGATCTGCTCGGGTTGGGTTGGCAGAGAAGGGTGAGAAAACTGGATTTCTCTGTTGGGTTTAGACCTGGTGGCTTATTTCCTCAAGCCACCAAACTGGCTTCTGTACTGGGTACAGAAAATGGATGCCAGCCCTCTCACTAACCTGCATGAATTTCCTGTTCAACTTTGGCTAACATACTTATATACATGTTATTTAATAATAATCTGGTTATTATCTAAGATAGGTATGGGGAACCTTTGGCCGTCTAGGTGTTGCTGAACTACAGCTCCCACCAGTCCCAGCAAGCATGGGCAAGGGTCAGGCGATTTGTAGGCCAGCAACATCTGAGGGCCAAAGGTTCCCCCACACCTGATTTGAAAAAACCTTCGTCTTTACCATTCTCTTTAAAAAAAAATCCAGTTCAAATATAAGGAAATATTTTTAATAGGTTTTTTTTAATCCACTGTGTGTGTGTGTGTATTCTTATTTCTTTTTTCCCCTTGCACTAATACGTAGTTCAAATATATGTTTCCAGAAAAACTGTTCCTAGTGACATTCTTTTTAGAAACTGGCTAGTTATGACAAAAATAAAATTTCATATGTAGAAAAAAATTCAGGATCTGATTAGATTTCGGCAGTAGAGAGCAATAACAATATAGCAGAAAATGTGACACATGTAGAGATAAGCTTACATTGATTGTCATAACAGAAATAATTTGATAAGCTTGGTGGTTCCTCTAAACTTCCTTTAAAATATATTTTGAATATATCTCTGATAAAATACAAACTGTAATACAAATACAAACCTATTGTTGGGTAGGAGGCTTGTTTCATATTTTGCTTGTGGCAATATGCGTGTTGAAGTAGACTTCTATGCAGACATCCCTAATTCAATAAGAAGTCTTAAATGCAAGCTAGTGCTGTATTGCATTCACATTTTCTTTCACCAATCTAGCTGTGGTAGTAAACACAAACCCCCATTCAAAAATCGGTGATATTTCTGATTAGCAGCTTAGGAGGGAAAGCAAAGGAATTTAATTCAGTTCTCCTCCGCATTAAACAACTGAATAGTAAGATTGCTGCTCTTACAACAAGACCTCTGCACATACCAAGTTGGATTGTGGCCAATACAAGTGCTCCGAAACTTTTCATCCATAACAAATAACATCTGTTCATTACCTATACTTCTCCTACTATATCTCTTGCAATTTTGAACGATGACTAGCAGAGAACATAACTGCTTCTGTGTATAGTTTGATAGTTCCAAGCTCAACTACACTATCATGAAAATATTTGTTGCTGTTTAGGTATTGTCTGAAATAGAAGATGAAGATGAAGAACAACAACAGATCAATGTGACTTCTGATAATACAATAGAGGCCAATGATAATGGAGACATTGCTTCCAGTGAAACTGCTGATAGAAGTTCTTTGACAGGTAAACAATCTTATAAGATAGTGACTCACAGAGAATCACTCATCCTCATGACTTAGCCCAGGTCTCTGAGATCAATATTGTTTAGCCAGAGACTTCAGTTATTTTCCATACATGGTATGTTCTACATCTGCATGATATGAGCTATATTGTTGGGGATGTTGAAGATGAAGCAACCTCCTCTAGTGCAGAATGTTAAAATAGATTATCACAGACAGAAAAAAATAATACACCTTGTTTTTATGGTATAGTGCAAATTCTTAAAACCACCAGGAGCTGGCAACACAGTTTTATGGGGTGAAACAGTATGAGTGGTTCCAAGTTCTAATGCCTGCATTCTTCTAGATGGTGGTGACACAGACCTTAGCTTTACTTTCCAAGAAGTTGAAGAAAGATGCAAGCGAGAATATGAGCTCTGGGAAGAAAAGCAAAATGAACTTGAAAATGAAAGAATAAAACAGTTGAAAATTAAGAAGTGCATGGAAGAAACGCAAAATGAAGAGGAGGAAAAAAGGAGGCAACTACGGCAGGAGGAACTGGAGGCCGAAAGAATGAAGTTAGAAATGTTCCATGCGGTAATATTTTAATGTCGATAATGGGCATATTTAAAACCTGTGGGTCGTATCTTTTATTTATTTAGTATATCTTGTTTTTAGACTGAAATGAATTTGAATGCATTAAAAAATAATAAACATCAGAAAAAATAAAATAGAATTCATACATTAATGAAACACATTAAATTTAATACATTAAATCATGCAAATATCGCATAATAATTTAAACATATATGTGCCCTGTGTAGCTAACCTAGATACAGCTTAAATTAAAGAACTGAGTCTTCATAATATGCTAGTCATTGATACATTCTGACATGCTTTTCACTGACATTGATATATATATTATACTTCAAATGTTACAGGAAGGAATTATAGTGTAGCAATCAGCTCCTTTAGTGTACAAAGAGGGCCTTATTTCTCTTTGGTGCTACACATATTATCGAAGAGTGTGTTCAGAAACATTGCTTTATTGTTTATTATAAGAATACCAACAATCAAATGACCAGTATGATTTTCTAGAGGAACAGAGTTTAGTAAATGTTTCAGCTTTTGTCATTTGGTTTTTATAATTTTCCAGCCTTTTCTGTTACTTTTTTACATGCACCTTCTCTGTCAGACATTCTTCTATCTAACATTAATAAATTACATTGAAGTGCTAACATTGATGATCTATATTATGTACAGCAACAACAGGCAATGATAGAAAAGGAGCTGATGAAAGAGGAGAAGTCTTGGAAAGAACAAATGAGACAGCATGAGGTAATTTACATACAAGAATGTTGACAATTTTTATAAGATTGTAGCATTGTAGTTTATGTATAGGAAAATAATTCTCAGCCCACATATCATGCCCAAACTATCATAGGGTAGACTTATTGAAATTAATGTATCTAAGATAGTCATGTCTATTAACTTTCTTTGATTCTTGGCCCTGTAACCATGGGTGCTTGGGGCCATGGGTGCCATGCAGCTTGAATGGCCCTGGCATTGAAATTTGAGGGTGCCTGTCCCCCCATTGGAAATTTTGTGGGTACTTAGGCACCCAGGGCCCCAAGGAGTTGGCATACTAGCATTGAATACCACCCCAAGTTTATTCTTTCAGGATAGCAACATGCTTTTTCTACACCTGCTGGAACAATTACAAATAGCTCATTTCATATTATTATGATAACAGAGCCTATATAACAACAATACACTGAACAATAAATGGAACACAGTTCACTATATATGTTACAAATAGATTGACATCACCTCCCTCTGACCCGCCTGTTTTAATATGCCTATTTAATATGCAACCTATTTAATATAGAACCATTAATATCAGTTTCTATTTTATGTGATTTGTACGTCATAATTTTGGTATTTCTTACAAATGCTTACTTTTTTGTTTGGGCTTAGGAATTGATTAACAACTTACAGATACAAATAGAAGAAGAAAAGAAGGCATTTGAAGAACAACAAGCTATGGAAAGACAACACTTGGCAGAACTGCAGGATATGGCTGCTGTAAAAATCCAAGCTACCTTTAGAGCCTTCTTGGTATACCAAAAATATTCCCCTGTCTTGAAAGAAAGGAAAAAAGAACTGGAAAAACAAAGAGAATTGCAAGAAGCGATGCAAAGGGAAAGGAAAGAAAAGCAGGAAAGATTGATGAAGAGGGCCCTAGAGAGGAAGGAACAAGAGGAGAAAGAAAGAAAGAGATGGGAAGAAAAAGAGAGGCAAGAACTTGAGGAAAAGATGAAGAGGCATGAAGGATATGAAAAGAAGAAAGAAATTTTGAGACTTCAGCGAGAACAACTAATATTGGAAGAACTGAAAAGGACAGAAAAAGGCCACCTAGAATTTGTGATAGAAAAGAAAATGGAGTCAGCAAATGTGGATAAAGAAAAACTGTTGGCTAAAAACAGAAAAATAATTAAAGAAGTCAAAGAAGATGATGAAACTGAAAAATCAGAAAGGCAAATGAAGCTGGACAATATTGATAATGTTACAAAAATAACAAAGAAATTAAAAGCAAAAGAACAGGTAGAAGAAAGAAAGGAAGAAGAAACTGGCAAAATAAAAAGGGGAATGGGGGCCCCAAATACAGAGAAGGCTTTAGAAATAGCAAATAAGGAGGAAGAAATCAAAAAGGTAAAAGAAGAGGAGGAAGAACAGGTAGAAGAACGAAAGGAAGAAGAAACTGGCAAAATAAAAAGGGGAATGGGCCCCCCAAATACAGAGAAGGCTTTAGAAATAGCAAATAAGGAGGAAGAAATCAAAAAGGTAAAAGAAGAGGAGGAAGAACAGGTAGAAGAACGAAAGGAAGAAGAAACTGCCAAAATAAAAAGGGGAATGGGCCCCCCAAATACAGAGAAGACTTTAGAAATAGCAAATAAGGAGGAAAAAATCAAAAAGGTAAAAGAACAGGAGGAAGCTAAATATGGAAGAATGAAACTAATTGAGGGAAAGCAACAGAAAGTTGAAACACAGGAAAAAGGGTATGAGAAAAAGAAACAAGATAAAATGCATGAAATGATGCATGTAGGAAATGATGACAGATACCGTTTTTTGACAACTGTGGAATTTCAGGAAAATGGTAATACAAATGCTCTCAATAGTGAAACTATTACAATAGTTAATCAGGAAGACAGCAGGCATAGCAGTTGCATCAGCATGGATGTACAGCTAGATTCTGGAGGCGCTGGACAGATAGATGGGTCTTATGCATCTGAAAATATTAAAATAGAGCTTGCTTTAAAAGAAATTCATGAGGAAGTCACTAGTCGTTGGGCCAGATGTGAGAATTCAGTCAATTCTTTTGAGCAACCGCTCGTGCTTTCAGATTCTATTGAAAAGAAGAGGTTAGCGTGGATGAAAGGATGTAAATCCTGGTCTAGAATTTATAGGGAACACCAGGGGAAGAAAATAGTTGAAAGAAACAGGCCACGGAAATGCTCCTCTGGTCTGATGCCTCCTCTGAGTGCTGCCATGATAATGCAGGCTGGCCCTTGGAATTCTCTGCAACAGGTGAGTAAAAGTTGCAAGTTCAAAACTGTCGTACAAGTGTCTTGTGAATCCTTTTAGTGCTTATGTATCGCAGGCTATTCGTAGGTTCTTAGTGCTGACATAACATTCCCCTCGGAGGAAGTAAGAAGTGGAATCATAAAGTTTGCCAAAAATGCTTGAATAATTTACTGACTTTTATAGAAACTCTTTCCCACATTCCTTGTTCATTGTGTTCTCTAGTTCTGTTGATGCAAAGGGTTGGGTGGGGACTATGGCAGTATTGTGCAGTTAGGCAACCTGATCACAACCTTCCAAGAGACTTTACACCTCTTACACAGCCTGCAGAGTAGTGGATGAGCAAGACGAGAGTTACAGTAGCATAGAACAATTGTTGAATTGTTGGCACGAAGAAGTATATCTTTCCATTGTGGTGTGTTGGATCTCATGAATTGTTTTCTACCTCCACCCTCTGATATGATTTTGGATTTCTCCAAACTTTTTTGTTTTGAGCTAGAAACAATATTTTGGATGGTTTGAAATCACTGTTTATATAATGCATTGCAAATATATTTCAAATGCTGCAAGAGTATAAACTTTTTGTTATTGAATGTGTATAGGTGACCACAGTTACCTTTCAAGATTTGCCGGGCTGCAGCCTCTCCACGTTGTCACAGTGTTCAAAGCTACAATTTTTGAGTCTCAGACGTTGTGGATTGCTTTCTTTGGAAGGACTCAGCAACTGCAAAGATCTAAAATACATAGATGCAGAGGTACTATGTAGTTTTTAGTCTATGTTGAAGTGGAAATTATTTCAAAAGGTGCTGTTACACATTCACTCCACATACAATAAGAACATAAGAGCCCTAGTGGATCAAATCAAAGGTCTAGCTAGTCCAGCATAATATTTTCAAATAGCAACCTTCATACGGATATCTTTCACCTTGCTAGTAACCAGCCTGGCCAGGGAGGCTGCTTATCAGCAGGGTGGTGAATACACTGACAGCATCCCAGATCTGTCTGTCTAGTCTAACACAGATGCAGTGCCTCTAAGCCCATCCCCAAATCAATAGGTTTTCTGGTAAAAGATTATATTTCTATGGACAATGCCAACACCAACACCTTTGACCATCTAGACTGGTCTGGTGCTGTACCAAGAACCCAGATGTGCACAGCTGAATTACCCCATGCCCACCCAGTTTATGCATGTGAGTCGCAGTAATACATGTCAGGTCATCCCCTTCTAGGTCAAATCAGGGATGAACATAATTTAGTTACAGACTGACCTGGCAAATAGAAGACTAAGTGGCTAGCCCCCATCAAAAACTGCTGGAGGAGCTGAAAAGGGCCAAACATCTAGATCTCCATCCCAGGTGGTAATCAGTTCCTCCACTCAAATATTCTCTTGCCTACAATGAATGGAATTGAAGCAGTTTTACTGTAACTGCCTGCCAAAGGCTCACCCAGACACATCTTAACACCTTCACCCAATAACCCTGTGTACAGCACAAAGTTTAGGGGCACAGATGATAAACTAAAGCTCACAAGTAAGTGTATCCCATGTGGTAGACAGAATATAGTACTAATCTCATAAGTACACTCCTTTGCCTCTCACCCAGGGGAACCTACGGAAACCAACCTCCCTCCCAATTCAGCCTGGCTTGAACTGATTTTTGTATCAGTTTTAATCAGGATCGGGGGCAATAGCTGCAATCCTAAACACTTAACCTGGCAACAAATCTCATTCAATTTATTGAGCATTCTGAGTAGACATGAATAGGATTGTACTGTTAATTATTTTTAGTTCATTCAAAAAAATGTAAGAAAACTTAATATTTGTTTGGTTTGTTTACAGGAAAACAATATTAAAGGGATTAATTGTGAGAATCTTGAAAATCTCTGCATTCTAATTCTGAACAAAAATGACATTTCATCCCTTCATGGTTTATATGGCTGCACTAATCTTTGGAATCTTGAACTTTCCTACAATAAAATCACTCGAATTGGTAAGGGACTGACTATTTCCATTGATAAATAGTAGAACTGCAACCATTAGTAGGTAAATAAATGTTCTTAATAAGTTATTTTTATGTGATTAACAATAAACGCCTCTGTTAATTGGTTTGGGTTAGTAGCCTCTGTGGTCTGCTCTTTTTAAAAATATGGTGGTTGTCTCAGCACTGAGAGTCAGGTCATAGGTGGGCAGTCTTGTGGTTCCTAGTTACACTTCAGTACAAGTAAACAACTTTCATTTACCAGGGAAAGTAAATATGTGTCCATCTGCATATTCCCTGGTGCACTCAGTGTCTGTGGTGTGGAGCAGATTTTATATAAATGGCCAGTCTTGCTGATTAACTTGTTTCAAGGTAAAGTAAACAAGAAAGCTCACAGAAATTTGCGGACATAGTTGAAGGAAGACCTGTCTTCCGTTTGGCGCACTGTTGATCCCCATGTCTGCTCTCCTCCTTCCCTCTCAGCGCATCTATGCTGCAATCTGCTTGGTTGTCTCATAGATTTCAAGTGGAGCATTGGAGAAAATTTTGCTCTTGTTTTCATAGTTTCAACCAGGGTTCCTTTTGTTGATCATGCTAGACAAAGAAACTGTAGTGTACTGTAGTGTACATGAGTATGGTTAGTAAAATAAGGTACATATCTGATTTGTGGTTCATTTAATGAAGTAACATATTAGGAAACTGGTTTTCAAAACCTGAGGATTCAACTGATGAATCAGCAATGAAACATGGACTCGGCTGAATAAAAGCAAAAGCTGCCTTGGCTATCTTACTGTGCTAAAAAATAAAAGTAGCCAAAAAAATCCCCATGAGCAAATAAGATGTCTGCACATAATAAACAAAGGGGAGTATGAACCAAAGAATGACATTATAATTTATTTTATATTTCCAAAACTGTTGCTATTAGTCTCCTGTTATGAAAAATAGTGTCAAGGTAGCTGAATGAATGCTTCTTTCCAGTAAAGCCTCTTTATATGATGTCATACTAAAGTTTCTGCATCCCCAAAAAAGGTTACGACATTGAAAGTGAAAGGTTAAGAAGCTATTTTACTTCTAGTATATAAATCTTGTATATAAATGTTAATTTAAATGTGAACATTTATAATGTCAATGCACCCAATCCAGTTGGTTATGTTTTAGATTGCTAAATTTTCTATATTAAAGTGACAGATTTCTTAGGCACAAGCTTCTGCTTGGAATAGTGACTGTTGGTGTTCATTAAATCTCAAAGATCAGTAATCCAAGGTAAACCAACAAGGTGGACTGATTGGTAGCAGAAATGCTGGAATCTGTGTTCAATCTGTCTTCGGTGCCAGTAGTACTGTAAAGGATTACTTGTTTCAGATGGATTTCCTGAGGTAGAATATCAGAAAGATTAATGTGAGAGTGACATAATATGAATTGATGAGTCTTGGATATGAAGACTACAGGCCCAATGAGGCAAAAGCCTCCTGTCCTGTCTGTATATACAATGAAAGCACTGTGCTTACCCGTAAATGAGATGAGTTTGAATGAGAAAGTAGATGTTCAAGAAAACCACTTGGAGCCTGCTTTTCTGTCCTCATCAACTGCTTGGGGGAGGTCTGGTTTGTAAGCTGCATTTCATGTTACACAATCACATATTGATAGTTTTTTTTAAAAAAAAACACCTTATGGAATTACACAAAGATAGACTTGTGTTTTTAAAGATTTCCCCCTCCTTTTCCATCTCTGAGTCCTGTAGAGTTTCCCTAGGTAGATTTGGAAGTTGCAGTGCAACAACCCCACCCCAGTCCTTATTACATTCCGTTCAAATGATTCTGTGGCTGTTTCTTTAAAATGAGGCTTAAATTGCTGTCACTTACCTGGTAGTAAGTCCCTTGAGTATAGTAGGACTTCCTTTTGAGAAAGCATGCAGTGAATCGCACTGTCTGTATATAACATTTTAGTCCTTAGTGTCTCTTTTGTTTTCCACATCATGTAAAACTAAATGCAGAGAGAGTACATAGTTTAAACTCAGTTGATAAAATAAGGGGTTTTAAAATTTTTAAAAAATTGTATTGCATTCTATGAATGCTGACTGCTCATTATCAGAATAATTTAAACTAGTTCTGGATTTAAAAATATGCCTTAAATTGGATATTTTCTGAATTTTTGTTACTCTTCCTCCGTCTTCATGGTTTTATAATAATTTGAAAACTAATAAAAATAAATTAAAAAGAAAGAAAGTATAGGTTATTGATAATTTTGAAATCAGAAATGTAGTTAGTAAATAGTAAATAGTAAATAGAAAGTTTTGTTACCTTCCGAGTTACGCAGAACCCTTAAAACAAAGCATCACATATTATTATACCAATAGAGACTAAGCTATTAAAGAAGCTGGGGGATTTAATAGATTTAATAACAACTTAACAAATCAAAGATAGCACAAAGATAATCTCAGTGTCATTGGTTCAATCCACATGTTGACCAAAGGATTCCTGCATTGCATGGGGTAGATGATCCTCGTGGTCCCTTCCAACTCTACAGGGGATCAGAAACAGAAATGTATGCTATTTTATTTTTTTGAAGTGTTAGTAATTCCACACCTTCAGTACCTGCCAACCAGGCACCTCCCCATGCCCCCCAAAAAGACCGGGCCAAACTACACATGACACAAAATGTATAATTGGAAAACTTGTCTGATAGTGTGTACATTCTCTTTTTTAAATTAATAGGAGGCAAGGAGCCTATGGGAAGGAAATGTTTAACCCTTCCCTCCCTACTGTTACTTCTGACATGCATACACCAATTATTAGCCCCAGGAAAAGAAATTCCTGTTTTTGTTTTTAATAAAACACTGTGATGTGATTACTAATGGAACACGGGAGTGGGCGGGGAAGCATTGCTACCACTTACCAGGACAGTGGTGTAGCAGGTGAATCCAGGACTGCACTGGCACACAGGCAGAACCAATCCAGTATTACCAGGACAGTAGTGTAGCAGGTGAATCCAGGACTGCATTGGCACACAGGCAGAACCAATCCAGTATTTCCCCCCTGCATCACCTGACACCATTCCAATAAACAGCATCAACCCCAATATTAGGATGGTAGCAGAGCACATCCACAACAGCCACTCCTGATGAAACATGTAGTTTAACCCCTTACAATGCGATTTGGGTAATCCCAAGATTTATTTTTAAAATTTACAGATAATGCACCAAGCAAGAGTTCAACCTGTTATTAGATATACTGTTATTATTGGTCCGCTGCTTTATGCCAGCAGGAGGGGGATGATAACTGGACTTTCCTAAGGAAAAAAATGAATCCAAAGTGACAAGTCTAAATAACTCTTTTATATTCCATAAATCCACTAGGTGGTGCAGGTTAGCTTTCCAGATTATTTAACAGCAGATTCCAAACCGCTGACTTGCAATGTTGCGTTTAAATTTAGAAGCATATTTGAAATTATTTTTAGTAATTGTGGAATGGTACCCAAATCCATCCTAGTGGAAATCATATTTAAACCAGTAGTCTGATTCTTAGTCTTAAAAAAAATCTGAGAAAATTTAGTTCATGTAATGCAGAACTTGTGACATTTTAACAGTACAGTCTAATGGGTATCGGTTGAATTCAATGCAATTTACTTTCAAGTGAGTAAGTGCAGGATTGGTACTCAGTGCAGAGGCATTTTGGTTATAGATAGTAGGATATTTCCTGCTGATTGCTATATTAATATTGGATCTATTTTTTCATGTCAGCAGAAATATTTGTCGGTATTTTAAACTGAAATTCAAGGCATAGTTCCTGGTTTGAAACTTGGACCTCAGTCCAAATAAGCTTTCAGTAAACTTTTCAGCCTCGCAATTCCCAGAGCTGATGCGCCTATTTGTAGTTCAAGTTTAAGAACATCTTGTGACTTGGCAGTAGGAACAGCTATAGTAAAAGCAAGATGTCTCCACGGCACACATAGTTCTCTGCTACACATGCAAATTTCTTCGTTAGATCATGTCCCTAATTCTAACAAAAAAATTATTTTGAATAATGGATAATCAAAGTGTTATATGGAACCATATGTGGCAACATTTGTATTAGTGCATATTGCAGGCATGCACTATGGATTTTTCAGTCCATAAAACAGTCGGACTTCAAATAGAAAGGTTAGCGTACTGACTTTAGTTTCTTTCTCTGTCTCCATCAGTGTTTTGCAGACAAAAAGCAAGCAGCGAGCACATATGCCATGTCACAAAAAGTTGTTTTCATTTCAAAACAAAAAAACTGGGAAAGCATCACTCAACATCACACACGTTGTACGTTATAGCTAGGTTTGCCATACATCCAGAATTTCCCAGACATAGACAGGATTCGGTCGTCGGAAACGGTGCCCAGGTGGAAATTGCTGAAACGTCCGGGAAAATCTGGATGTATGGCAACCAATGTTTCTGGCACAAAAGAATCATCAGAAAATAAATATCTTCCCTGCCTCCACCTACAGATTTCTTAACAGTATCTGTTATTCACTGTTCTGTGCTTTTCCCACTCTGCCTTTTGTCTAATTAAAGTTGAAATTCACTCCCACAAGATGTAGTGATGGCCACCAACTTGAATGCCTTTAAAAGATGAGATGATTTTATGAAAGGATTGCTAACAACAATAGCTATGTGCACTGAGGTCTTGCTTATGGGCTTCCTGTAAGCATCCAGTGGGCAACTGTGAAAGCAGAGCCCTGAGCTAGAGGGGCATTCAAATGGATCCAGCAGTCTCTTATTATGTTTTCACATCATATTTCTATGATGTAAGGGTGCACAAACAACATGCACACAGCTAACTTAACTGAATGTCATTCTCTAATTGGACCCACCAGGTGAGATGCTGCAGATAGTTGCTAGAGAAAGTGCCTTTTCTTTGGTAGTGTCCTGACCTGGACAATTCTTTTGCAACCTGACTTAGCACCTTTCTTTTTTTAAAAAATAAAATACTTTTTTTATTTGATTTTTAAAAATATAAACACACAATGAACATCAATTCAGAATCCAAATACTGAGATTACTCCGAATCTCCTGACTTCCCCCATCCCTTCCATGGGTCCCAATAAAAATAATTACAACTGCATATCAATATTTGGCTTAGCACCTTTCTTAATGTCACTCGAGCACTAGGCAAAGGCCATTTTATCAGTCCTGATTTTATTTTCATTTTTTTGTCATGTGGTTGTATGCTGTCTTATATAGTTTATTGTTAATGTGCCTTTTAATTTTATGTATTTTAGATGTAATTTAAGTGTTCTGTATTCTTGACCATGCAAGCTTCCTTGAGAATTTGTTGAATGGAAATACAACATAAATATTCAGTAAAGAAATAAATTCACTTCCCTTTAAACAGAGAATATGGGGTGTTTATGAATGGTTTATGAATGCTACATGGTTTTAACAAATGGAGAATAAAATACAAAATGTGCTGATGGGAAGCTATTATGACTTGTTACTGATTTCAAAAATAAATAAGATTTCAATAAACAATTATATTATGGACTAGCTATGTCAATGCCTTCTCATGCTTAGTAACTATTTAGTATGATGATGGAAACAGAGGCAACATACTTGTTTTTTATGTATATAATATAAGCCTGTTGTACTTCTGATTCCTTAAGTCAAAACCAATGTAACTTTTTATTTCAATGCTTTGAAATATTGTAACTTTACTTTTTAGGTGGATTGGAGTCATTGAAAAATCTTCAGCGACTTGTTATTGATCACAATCAATTGATCAGCACCAAAGGACTATCTTATACTCCTACTCTAGTGTATATAGATTGTTCCTTTAATCATCTTACTCATATTGATGGCATTGAAAATTGTGGCCTTCTTCAAATTCTGAAGTTACAAGGGAATAACTTCAATGAGGTAAAAAAACTACAACACCTTGGCTGTTATCCAATTAAAGAAGTCTTACAGAGCAATTCTAGGCATGGGGGAAAGTCTGTGGTAGAGGAATTGTTGTTTTCTAGGCTCATGCCAGGCACCCCGATTTTCTCTTTTTTGCTTTTTCATTTTTCTCTTTCCGTTGCTTTAAATGAGAAGAAAAATAGCTGTGCCAGTTTTAAGCTTGGTATAGTTTTAAAAAAACCTTAAGAAGACCCATTCAGGGATCAGACCAAAGACACAGTCATATTCTTACAGTGGCCAACCAGATGATTACATGTTCTTCTGAGGAGAATCTGCTGGATTGTTACTTGGTAGCAATGCAACAGTGAGCTTTCTCTGTTATAGCAGTCACCTCTAAATATCCTGTGCCCAAGACATCTCTGGTAGCTGATCTCCTCCACCCATGGATTGCTCTATCCACTTGGTGGAAGGTCTGAAGCATCCAACACTATCAGTTGATTATATTTGCAGATGAGAAAAACCAGTAGTTCTGAATAAAAAGCACACTTTTGGGTTTCTAAAGATGTATTTATGTGCCTCAGCATACATTATTTTACATAATATATTCCTTCATGTTCAATAGAGAAGGTGCATTGCCTCTTCTAAGATGACACTTGGAGTGCCCCATTCTTATCAATGCATAAAGTTTTGTTTGATCATCCTGAGAGGGAATCACATAGTGTCACCCCTTTACCTGTTTTATAAGACTTCAAATTTCATCTTATTTCTGAAATAATGTGTTGGGAAAGGAGTGTTGGGCAGATCCATGCACACACACACCTGTATGCACATGTATGGTACACAGAATCATATCCCCCCATTGCTGCTGTTGAATGGTCACTATATACATTATTGAATATACATTTCAGTTTTTCAAAGGAACATCAGAGGCTGAAGCACCTTTAATTTTGGTCCCATTTAAATGTATATTCTCTACCTGTGTGTGTGTGTAACATCATCAACTGTTTATTTGCATGCCATTTTCCCACAAAATTGTGCTCAAAGTGACTCACAGCATATTAAATGAACAATAATATTTCAAAAACCTCTTAACAACTTATGCTGCAGTAACTGCAAATAGGATTGCAGCCTTAGTCATTTTAGTATGATAGCCAATGTGCTGTAATAATATGTTAATATGCTATTGATTTATGTTTAGTTCCCCAGCCTGGAAAATCATGTTTTGCTAAGAGAATTATACTTGGAAGACAACAGCATCTCAACAATGGAAAAGCTTTCTACATATTGGCTGCCTTTGCTACAGATACTTTTTATCTCACAAAACAGGTAAAACTAATAACATTATATTTTTTTGGGGGGGTGGATTACAGTGGTACCTTGGGTTAAGAACTTAATTCGTTCTGGAGGTCTGTTCTTAACCTGAAACTGTTCTTAACCTGAAGCACCACTTTAGCTAATGGGGCCTCCCGCTGCCGCCACTGCGCTGCTGCTGTGCGATTTCTGTTCTCATCCTGAAGCAAAGTTCTTAACCTGAGGTACTATTTCTGGGTTAGCGGAGTCTGTAAGCTGAAGCGTCTGTAAGCTGAAGCATCTGTAACCCGAGGTACCACTGTATAAAGTTCAGACCCTTTTAAAACTGGAAATACAAGGAATGAAGTCAGGGCCCTTCTGCATACAAAGCATACAGCCATGGGCCTTTCATACATATTGAACCCTGTTGTGTGACTTCTCTCTTTCCCCTCCCTTTGCTGCTGTATATTGCAGTCGACAGCTGGTGAAGTGCTTCCTGTTGTGTGGAAGCACTCTGTCATAATAGCTGAGTGGATATTTGGCTGACATTTCTAGCAGGAAAAGCTTCCCGTACCTCTGCTGTATGTGTCAACATCTTTAACATAAATCGTTTGGGCAAAAGTGAGAATGAGGATGAAGTGGATAGGCATGACTATAAATATAGCTGGAATGGATGACAATATCAGCAGAATGGATGATTAAAGCAGTAAAAAATGTAGTAGTTCAGTAGTTGATATTTGTAGTTTCTTTACCAATGTGGCCATGTTCTAAGCAGCTCCATATGCTTTTGCTATGGCATAAGTGATTGGATGTTCTGTACAGAAGGATTGAATGTAATGAAGTAAGCTGTTGAAAGAAAAGCTGTTCCTTTGCTTTTATCCTGCAGCTGATACAGTTGTATGATTTCTTCTTAAGAGTGTGCAGTGAGTGTCATTTCCTTTTTTGTTGACTGCTGGAAGCCCCTATGAATGTTAGGATTGTGAATCCACATATTCCTTAAGAATAAAGCTCCAGTAGGAAAGTCTAATTTGCAACTAATAGATGATAACAGGTCTTCATCTTTAGTTTATAATAGGAATAATTGATTTTTAAAGGTAAACATGGATGCCTAATAATGCTTTAGCAGACAAAATACTGATAGGTGACTCGTAATATTTTTTAAAGCATTGCACATATAAAAAATTTGAACAGTATGTTTATCTGGATGACTGCCCCTGTTAAAAGAATGAAGTACATTATATCTGCATGATGTGAGAAGAACACATTTTCATATTTCAAAGTTGTCCTTATTTATCTGTGCCTCAAGTCCCTATCAGGGAAAAGGTGGGATAAAAATATATAATAACAATAATAATATTTCCGTATGTACCACATATTTATTAAGCAGAATACCTTCCCCCTTTTCAAAGCAGTTGTCCATCAAGTTTTATAAGTTGTATCATGTAGGAATTTCCGTGGTTAAGAGAGCAAGAGCACCCTTCTCCTGTTCCTTCCTTCTCGGGCTTTCAATACTTTTCGCTACCCTTCTATTTCAGCACCAACCAAGGTTAGCTCAGGAGAGGCAGCTTTAAAATAAGCATTTGAAACCTTATTCTAACTGTGATTTCAAACTCTGTTTCAGCTAATGCTGAAAAGAGAAGGAGTAATTAGAAAAGAAGAGGGACCGAGGAGCATATGAGGTTGAGAAGGCAAGGAAGTGTGCAAGTCTGAGGGGTTCTCCAGATCTCTGAACCATTGTTAAGAGATTGGGGAGCATTCTTCTTCTTCTTTGGTGATCACTCGTAGCCAAGTAAGATTGCCTTCTATGAACACGGTTTTAACAATGAGTCCGTAAGTGACTGTGGAGGACAATTCTGGATCCACACGTCCTTCCACAGAGGGGACAAGCTATAGCAAATGCATTTAAAACAAGACTAAACCCTAACAAAGTAGACATACATGTGAAAGACCCATTTATCCAGCTGGGAAAGTCTGACGGTAGAAAAATGTCTCTAGTTATTTCCAGAAAGTACAGATAGTGGGCACCTGTCATATAGTGACAGTAAGGCTATTTCACAGAACAGGGGAAACCATAGTAAAAGTCCTGCTCCGAGTTACTGTGGAGTTGACTTCTGAGATCTTTGGAAGTTGCAAAAAAAGGTCCCCTGCAAACCACAGCAATCTATTGGTTGTATAAGGGATAAGATGGTCTCTCAAGTAACCTGGCCTGGGCTTCATAGGCCCTTATATTTTAGTACCCACACCTTGAACTTGGCCTGATAACAGATTGGCAGCTAGTGCAAATCCCCCAAGCAGGGTGTTATAAACTGGTGGTAGTTTGCCCCCATAAGCAACCTAGCTGCTACACTCTGCACCAGCTGCAACCTCTGGATCATTCCTAAGACTTGCCTCTTTAAGTACCATTGATTGTTTAAGAAATATACAGTGGAATCTTATATATGTGTACTCAAAAGGAAGACCCATTGAGTTTAATGGGACTTACAGTATTCCCAAGTAAGTGGGCATGGGATCACAGCCTCAAACATGTGTTTAAACTTCTCCTTGAATTTTTACTTAAAATGCCTTTGCTTTGTCTGAATCATGACCCAAACAAATATTTTACAAGATGCACTATGTAATCAAGTATCATTTTATTTTATAATTTTGTATCAATATGAAGTGTTGCCTTTTTCTTTTAACGCTTGTGCATTTTTAATTCAGCAAAAGTGGCTATTGAATAATAAACAAGATAAGTCAATTGCATGATTCAGAAGAAAAGTCTGTAAGCATCCATAAAAAAACTAGCTGCATTGCAGAGAAGACCAATAAATTGATTTTGACAAAAAGTGTATTTAGTGTGCATATTTTGGAGTATACACTTCAGCACTTTGCTGCTTCTCCTCCCCAACCCCCACTACTACATGCATTTAACTTTCAAGTTTGTTTCAGTTTTGCTTTCTTCATATAAGTCTCCCAGACTGTCTTTGTCCTGCCTTTGCGACTGTTTGGCTTTAAATGATACCAGAAAAAGGAAGCTATTGGACTTTAAAAAAATATCTTTTACTTCTGTGTCGTCTTTGTAATTTATATCCTTTTAATGCCCAGGGCTAGTGGGACAAGGTCAAGTGGTATTAAGTTTTCTGTAATGTCCTTTGTCTTTCTGGTTTGAATTTTCTAAAAAGAAAAAGAAAAAAAAAGACAAAGACCGCCAGTGAAAAGGAAGCTATAGAATGACAGACTGAAAAAAAGGATTTGCCTTGTATAGTACAGGACAAGAATTTTAGATCTGAATGGCAAGTAAGACATCCAGTTCTCTAAATTATGACACCCTAAATGCCATTATTAACAAGCAACATAAGATGTATTGCATACAGAGTTCTTCTACATCTATGATTTTACTGTGTGCTCTGTTCTCATTCCGTTAGAGCATTTCAAAAGTTAGCAGTACACTGCCCAGAGATTTGGTGGGGTTTCCAACTCAGAGTAGATTCATTGAAGTTAAAGGACATGACTATCTTAGCTTCATTAATTCCAACTGGTCTACTCTGAGTAAGACTTAGTTGATAAGAACAGGAGACACCATTAAACCACAATCTAACTCTTCTATTGCCAACGTATTTCAAACAGACTAACTTCTGTAATCCAGGATGGCCACAATTTGAGCTTTTAGTGATCAAAATGTTTGTCAACTCTGTGTTCTGGAAAATGTTTAGCTGTTGCTTTGACCCATTACTGTGAAACTTCCACCTAAAATTGCAAAGCTGCTGGCTTGCAGCCTTCAACTCTAAATACTATGGTCAATAATCCTCCTTCTGTTAGTATAACAAGAAAGCCTTTCTCTCATGCAGTAATGAGACAAATAAAAGAAAGGCAATACGTATATTTTTAAATGGAATAACATCTTGGAAATTTAATGGCTGCAAGGTTGTGTTGTCGTGCATTTAAGAACCTTTTGCATGGGAAGCAGTTTCTGAGAACTTCAGGTGCAGCTTGAGTTAAATATACTATAAAACAAACAGATGGTGCAAGGCGCAATATGTCTACAATTACAAATCTCTTTGGGTAGGGTTCTTTCTTTTTAATACCAAGCTTTCCTTAAAGCAGTAAATATCTGTATGAGGAGGTTCAGAGTGTATCTAAGCTACAAGGGTGGGTGTTCTTGCTTTTATATTTAGCTGTGGGCTGGGGGGAGGAATCTTAAGAAAAAAGTAGGAATAAGTGTGCCAAATAGATTGCATATAATCAATGTATGCATCATTTATTTCTCATCCTAATAATTAAGATAAGAGTGCAGTATCTCCACTGCACTGATTGGAAGAGATCACCTTTGTTCTGTCCCAAGAGCAGCATCCACTAAAGGGGATTATGTGGAAACTAAATCTTCCACAGAACTGCTTGTTCTTCTCTAAGGAAGTTCATTTCATTACATTTGAAAACCATAGTTCTTATGGTATTTCCTGAAGCCTGATAAATGTTATCTGTTATTACATGGAAAACTGTTACAATTACCTTCTAGCACCTTGGATAGCTAACAGGCAGTTTGCTACCAAATGATACAAAAATATTTGGGTTTTGAAGGTATAGTTCTGTAGTACCTGCTCCATCTTTTTCACTCCCATGGTTAAGATAGTTTTGCATTGACTTTCTATTAAAATGTTGGTTGTTTTTCTTTCAGTTTGACTCAACTTGCACCTCTTTTTTCGTGTGTGTCTTTGGAAAAGCTAGATATCAGTAACAACTGCTTATTAGGTGAGTTTAAAAGATAAATGGGAGGGACATTTGTTATCATGAGTTTCAGATGCTGCATTGTAAAATATAAGTCAGCCCGATTGTTGACACATATACAGAGGGAGCTATAAAATGCCTATATTGTTTGTTGCACTGCTCTTAAGCATGGAGTTTAGAGCTGGTATACAAATTTTCTGTACTCTCAGAATCACATTATCTCTTCACCAACACAAATCTCTGCTATGCTTAACCATGGCTGAGGCTGAGGTGCTGAGTAGTGCTGAGAGTTTGCTCTTGTGCAGGATTGAAACCCAGATACAACCCTGGTTAAGAGTAAATCCTGCTTAGCTTGAATAATACTTAATGGTGGTGCTGACAGAAGCCTTTATATGGTTAATGACAATGGAACAGTAGAGAGCAAGTGGGCAATTCCAAGGTCTTCTCCTCAACCATTAATCATAGATAGTTTATCTAAGTAATACTTAAATACGTATTACTACATAATTGACAACAGTTCAAATTAAAACACCATTGGTTGTTGTTTTTTAATAGCATCTACAACTTCGGTGTGTTCATTCTGATTTAGAGTCTTACTTTGATAAGGCAATCAAAATTACTTTGTATCCTTATATTGCTGTAATTATATATATTTTACTTTATATTAAGCCTTGGTTGGTTTAGTTTCTATGCCTTCATGTAGTAGCCAAGGGATTTTGAATTTGGTGAGTGACACCTGTCCTTAGCCAAGAAAAAAGACTAGTCGGGCATCTACCAATATAACAAAGATAAACAGCATACCAAATAGCATTCATGCAAATCCAGGGTTCAGGTAAATCAAAAGAAAAGAGAGCAATAAGTTTCATTGAGTGATTAAATGAACAAATGAAATTTGTCCAAATTAGGACCCTATAACAATCCAATATGGTGAACATAATCTATGTTGCAATGATTAGGAGGGGTGAAATGGGTTGGCATTTAGTGATGACATTTAATAATCTCTGGAACGATGAACTTGATTTAATTAATTTTCTTCGAATTTGACAATTATTTGAAAATAATTTGTTGTGATCCCAACAGCAATAAAAGAATTATTCCATGTATTTTATTTGTACTTTTCTTAACAAATGCAGATCTTAACAGTGTCATTCAGTGGCTTGGTGGTTGTGATAGCCTAAGAGAATTATCCTTGCAAGGAAATCCACTTCTTCAAGAAGAGAACTGGAGGTAACCAATGAGAGTAAGAGATTGTGACAAGTGCCGAGTATCAATATGGTGGCTGAGATTTTGTCCTTTTTTCTTCCTCTAGGGTGGCCAGCTATGCCTTTAACCAAATAATAGTGAAATGTACTTTTGGGGAGCTGTTTCACTTCCTCTCTCCTTTTCTCCCTTCTTCCCAAGATTATATAGAAGCAACATACATCACAGATGAAAGGGAATGTGAAAACAAAACCATGATTGTCTCTTGTTCTGAAAAAAAGATTTGCCAATACTTTTGATTACAATCATTATTTGCACATAAAAAAGTCAAGTTAATTACAATTAATTACTCGTGCTTTCTGTGGTTCTTGACTAACTTGTTCCACTGATTTCAACAGGACCTAAGTTCAACTCACTTAGGCTGCAAGCCTGTGCAGACTTTATGCAAGAGTTAATCTCATTGAACTCAGCTAGTCTGGATCTTTCAGTGCCAAGAAGTATACTGCCTCTGAAACTGGAGGTATTACATAGTGAGGATGGCTATTAGTCTTATCCTTCATGAATTTGCCTAAGCCAGTTTTGTAGCCATCCAAGTTGGTGGTCTCCTCTTTCTCCAGTTGGTGGGGGACTTTGGGCTCTCAAATTTCAGTGTTTCCCTATGCAACACTGCCTAAAATTTGGTATCCCCTGCCTCTCAAACTTGGTTCTACATTGTTGTTGTAGCATCCAATACAGCTTGGCATCCAGCACGGCCAAACTGCTCACCGACCTCTGCTCCAGTTCACCAAGAGGCAAAACTAACAACAACAAACCCTGCACATAATAACAGCACTGACAGGGTAGATCAGAATCTCATTAGGAAGCATCTTCTGAGCTTTGCTCAGAACATTGGATGAATGAGATGGCATCTGAGGGTTGCTCTTTGGAGCTCTCTCAGCAACCCAGGGTCAGATTCATAGCATCTAATCCAGGAATCTAGTGAAACATCAGACTTTCATAAATACAGTATCCCATCTCCTCAAAATCAATGCTATTAAAACTATATCCACTTCAAACATCCATTTTATTTAATTTATTTGCTTCTCCCTGGTGTCCTTACAAAAAAAAAAGTCATGTTCATTTTGGACTTCAAGTGGCTCAACAAATAGATCTGTAAAAGGGTATTTCCTGTTTCTTGGAAGTACAATTGCTATTGTATATGATGGTAGCTCTTTCTCCAATACGGATACTTGTTTATGTAGACTAGCAATTGCTAGGTGATTTCCAGCCTAATTTAAAATGCCTATCAAATTGGGTTCATGTGGAAGCAGACAATGATAACCAAGCTATACTGTTCATTTCCATTCTTAGTAATTATTTGTATGTCATTCTACCTTGTATAAAATTTTCTTTTGGTTTTCAAATAATTGTAAGAGATCTCTAAAGCTAGAATGGTCTCCTTCCTTTTTTCACATTCCTTTCTATGCTTGTTTTGGTTATGCTTTCAGATTCTTTTCAATCATCTCTTTTCCGCATGGAACTTGGCTGACTCACTTTGGAAAACCCATTTTTCTAAAAATGGATCAGCTCAGCTGAAAGTCATATTACACATATATGCAAACACACACACACAGAGACGAACTTCATTCCCTACAAAGTTGGAAACCCACAAAAATTTGGATCATGCTAGAAGTGTTTAGATCAGAGCATCAGGGAGATCCAACTTTTGAATAAACACAATATATCAGTCAGCTATTAACTGTTGTATGTAATTAGGGAACAGGCAAGGAGGGTACCATGATCCTTTCCTGATCTCACCATGAGTACTGGTTCCAAAGAGTCATACCAATTGAGTAGATCCTTGTTCTAAACATGTTTTATATGACAGGTGCAGATGAGGCAACATATATGCAGAAAAATGTAGAAACTGACTAACACAGCATTACTTGTGAATATGTATTTATGCATGATGAAGATAACTGGTACTGTAATTGTAAAAGACAAAGTAATTTTACTAAAGTAGTGCATGTTATATGACAACATAACTTTCTTACCATTTGTAGCTATATTGTTTTTAATGGTTGATATTACATATAATTAATTGCTGCTCCATGCAAGCCTAGTTTTAAAAATCCTTGAAATTCCTGAGCCATCAAGGTCCTCCGACGTTATTTGACCAACTGAGCTTTCATAATTGGACAAGAGATTAATTTATCTAACGGGATACTATAAAGTATGGATTTGTTGTATTCAGCATTCACTATAACTTCAGGCAATATGTTTCAGTGAACTTTACATAACCCCTTGATACCAACAAAGGAATTAGTTGTAAAATTTCCCAATAGGTTTCCTACTTTCATGTCCAGCCAGTGATAACACTGAGGAAGCTGAAGTACTAAGAAATCACTTTTTAGAAATTAAACCCTGGGATCAGTTTGAGCACTCCTAGGGGGAAAGTGTTTCATTGCAGTAATGATTAATAGAACCTCTTAAGTGACAGAATATTCACCAGGAAGTTTTCACTAAATGAAATATTGATTCAGCCGCCACTAGGAGAAACCCAGCTGGAAAAACTAGTGTTAAGATCCCATGGCTCTAAGAAACCTTACTTTCCAACATTAATCAACTTGATATGGCATCTTTTCAATATATTATTCAACATTGTTTCTAATAGACCTGCACATGCATTGTGGACTTATCAGTTTAGTGCTATCACCTAATACTATTGCACAACAAAAAAAACAAGAAACATTTTGCAGTTGTTGTAGCTATGCTGTTATTTATAGAAGCAAGGAATATGAGCCAGCCAAAATTAAGTGGTTTTAGTTCATTGTTTTTCCTTGGGCATCTGTCCATCAGGTTGGTGGTATTTTTCAGTTAAGAAAGTATTCAACTTATACCGTATTTTTCGCCCTATAGGACACACTTTTTCCCCTCCAAAAATGAAGGGGAAATTTGTGTGCGTCCTATGGGGTGAATACAGGCTTTTGCTGAAGCTTGGAGAGTGAGAGGGGTTGGTGCGCACCGACCCCTCTAGCTCTCCAGGCTTCAGGAAGCTATCAGCAAGCCTGGGGAGCCCGCGGGAGTTCCCGCAGGGCTCCCCACGCTGCGGATAGCAGCCTGCTGCCCGGCGCGAGGGGCGCTCTGAAGCAGGGGGCCCGCCCGCCGGGCAGACATCGGCCAGCCCCACAAGCTCGGGGGACAGCGGGGAGGCGCAGTGCCGCCATACCGCTGTTGCCCGACCTGGTTTGGGGGGGGAAATAAAGGGAATTTTTTTTCCTTTATTTCCCCCCCAAAAAACTAGGTGCGCCCTATGGGACGGAGCGTCCTATGGGACGAAAAATACGGTACTTAACTTTTCCACTGAAATCCATGGAACTTAAAAGTGTTTAACCTTGGCTAGATTGAGTCTAAATTTGGTGATATTGTAATTGTTTATAAAGAATATGGCTTGAATATGGCTTGGGATGTGGGTGGCACTGGGGATGCAGGTGGAGCTGTGGGTTAAACCACAGAGCCTAGGACTTGCTGATCAGAAGGTCAGTGGTTCGAATCCCTGCAATGGGGTGAGCGCCCGTTGCTCAGTCCCAGCTCCTGGCAACCTAGCAGTTCGAAAGCCCAAAGTGCAAGTAGATAAATAGGTACCACTCCGGCGGGAAGGTAAACGGCGTTTCCATGTGCTGCTCTGGTTCGCCAAAAGCAGCTTAGTCATGCTGGCCACATGACCTGGAAGCTGTACGCTGGCTCCCTCAGCCAATAAGGCGAGATGAGTGCCGCAACCCCAGAGTCGGTCACGACTGGATCTAACGGTCAGGGGTCCCTTTACCTTTACTTATGCTGGCCTGGGGATCCAATAAGTTTGTCCCTACCATAAAATTACTGTGCTTCCAGAATTCCTGATCTGGAATCCCCAGTACATATAAGGAGCTCCCAAACAAGCAAGGGCTTCTTTATTTGCCTTAGGTCATCATGAGCATACCATCCAACATGTCGAGGTGAAAAACTGGGACACTGTATTCCAGGGCCATTCTCCTTCGTGAGTCAAGTGACCTGCACGAGATCGCGGCCCCCCAAAAGTGCTTTTTCGGGGTGAAATTGCAGTGCCCAAAATGACCACCATGCTCTCCCATAAAACAAATTTAAAATTCCAGCCCATCTATAAGACAAAAGTTAGGCATGTACCTGTTGTCCCTTCCTCTCAGTTGACCTTCTTGAAACTACAGAGGGGCAATTTCAATTAGGGAAGTATCATAGCAGGGAAGCAGCTTACAAGAGAAAGAAAAAGATAGGGATTCACATATATTTTTCTTCCCTGAGTTGGGTTTTTTGAAGCTTCAAGGGTGAAATTTCAATTGAGGAAGTAGCAAGGGGGAAGTAGGAGAGTTTAACACCCCCTTTTCCCAGTATCATCACCCAATCCAACTTGGGCAACCCCATAGCTACTTTTCTGGTTGTTTTTGTTTTAAATGTCAAGAGACCCAAACTTACCTCTCCCACATCTAATCCCTTGTATTGAGCTGCTGCCTGGTTTGGATCAGAACTTTATATATATGGTCCAATAATCAAATGAAGTGCATTGTTTCATCTTTAAAGAATCACAAAGTGTTTTGTCTTTCAAGTAAATAGTTATGTAGTTAAACAGGAAAATGCATCTTCCTAACCATCTTCCTTACAGCAGAGATGATAATAAACTGTGTTTATTCTAGCACTAACATAGCTTTCTCTCATCTTAAAAGGCGCTCTTTACTTAAAGTTCTTCCCAGTCTGAATGTGCTTAATGATGAAAACATAAAGTCTGATGCAGAAAATGCAGATGAAAGAATGATGAAAAAAGCACAGCCAGGAAGCTTTGCAGCATTTTGTCAAGCTCAGATTCAAAAAATTGATTTAGTCAGCAAAAAAGCCACAACTAGGTTAATGTAAGTATATTCAGCATTTTGATATGCCTTTCTGTGCTCCTAAATATGAGAATATGAATACATCAGAATCACATTAAGGTGAAAAGTTGCTAAAAGATCTATTTCAGTTTTTCTTTTACTTAATTAATTCATGCCTTGCGACACCTTTTAAAGAACAACAGTCTCAAAATGTACCAGATGGATTTAGCTCTTCCTCAAGGCTTCATAAAACAAAGCCACTAGTAAGGTTTTTAAACTAACCAGATGCTTTACTCTCCCATTAAACTAATGGGCCTAAAAACAGCTTAATTGTGGCTAGATTGCACTCACTGTGTTTAAGACTATATCAGTTGTTTCATGACATTACTTTGCATTGCAAGGAGGCTATCTACTATTGTAGACATATATGCATGAGGAAATTAGTACTGTATTGTCAAAGACCATGTCTTTACTTAAGTAGTCTTCTGTAGGTGTGAAGTGCACATGTGCTCTTACCATGTGTGCAGTGTAACTCCTTTCCTTGCATGCCTCACCACATGGATTAAGTGTCTGAACAGAGCCTAAAGTGTTCACCTCACTCAGGAGAAGCACGAGTTCTTATTTGAAGTGCTGTAAAACAAAGTGGGAAAGTGTTTGCTTAGAAGACTTGAGACACATTTACTAAATCTCTGCTTTCCTGCACTAGACTATTCTTTATTATAAAGAAAAGGTAATAGGCAGAATTTCAGTTGTGTGATGTTGTCGGCAATGGTAATCTGGTCATAGGAGAATAGCATACAATTTTGAGGTGATGAGGTAAAATTCTGACTGAAAAGAAATGGGTGTGATTTATAATGGAAAGGGGGGAAGCTGTCTGGTTAAGATAGACCACTTGTGTCTTATCTATCAGTTAACTGTTCTTCTTTTATATTATGAAAAATGTTAAGACATATTTTAATTTCTGAAATGGGCCAGCATTATTTATTTAATTTTCATATGTGTGATTCTGAAAAGAATCCACAGAGACCAACAACAAAACTGAATAGACATGCATGGGACTGCACTGTAAAACAATCAAAACAACAGTAATGAGAACCGTAATAAAAATAGTGCCATTCCACAAAGAAAATGGAATCCATAGAAAGTTGTCATTATAATGAGTTAGACTACTTGACCATGTAGCTCAGTATTGATGACCTGTGACTTTCTAGAGTTTCAGACAGCATTCCTCCTCACCTCTACCTGCAGATTCCAAGAACTGAACTTGGAACACTTTACATGAAAAACATGTGCTTTGCTACTGAGTTCTCATCTTTCTCTAATTTCCTGACGGTGTGGTATATTTTTTAAAAATATGGAAAACAAAATTCATATAATGAAATCACACATGATCCCCCCCTTCTATGTGTGCCTAAACCAATCTCTGTTTCATGTAAATTAAGTGTCATGTAGCATGATCCTATGTTTAATTGAAATAAGCCCTCAGGTCGTGCAGCAGGGCTTCCTCCCAGATAAGAGTGCCTAAGATTGCAGCCTTAATGCAACATGCCTAACGAACAGCATAAAAACTAAGCAAGCTTCTTGTCTGTTTGACATCTCACTAAGTTATGAGGCCCTGTAGGTATGACCTCAAGTATGTAAACTGCCAAAGGTAATCATTGCTAGGTTTCCTAATCCATGTTTCATACACTAGAGCTGCTCAATTAAATTGTGTTGTTCCTGCTTTCAAATTCACTATGCCTAGCCTACCCATGTTTAAGAATTATGTGCTTTAAAAAAAATTAATTACTCTGTCTGTCAGTTAATCTTTTCACACTTAGTTGTAAGTAGCTATGCTAAAATGCACTTCCGTTTCAGTGTTTTGGCTTTCAACAGGCTCTTGTACAGATGCCTGGAAATAAAAGACACTAATGGAAGTTGAAACCCTTTTAAACAGTTACAGTTTAAACAGATGAAAATGGCATAAAAGCTTATAAAAGGAAATATAACTGAAGAAATATAAACATTAAAACTCTTTATGGAGTTAAAGGCCTTTTGCAAACTAGACTGGAACAATAATGATATTAAAGTATATGTCAATTTATATAGCATTACATGATGCTTCTTTGAATATGTACTTGTCACATCTTTTACTTTTCTTTACACAATACATATTATCTTTTTAAAAAAACAAACAAATCCAAAATGCTTTTGTTTGTGAAGCAAGATAATATCTCACCATCTTTCAAGTAAAAAAGCACAACATAGTAAACAATATTCAACTTTAAAGTTTGTCAGAATTTCCATAGGTATAATAAAAAATATCAAGTTCACTTAAAGTAATATTGCTTCTTTACATAATGATATAATTAATGTTGAATAATATGTATATTAAGCTGAAATGTTAGAGTCCAGCCTCACCTCTTGTCTTATTCTTGAATGGTGATGAGAATCACTCTCTCAGAACTATTTCATATTGCAAAATTACCTGAAAGCTATATCCAGCCCTCAAGAGCTTTGGTTCTTTGCAATCCTAGAACATTACAAAAATTGAACTTGGGGTACTTTACATTAGAAATAACTAAAACTAGGCTTGTAATTCTAGAGATTCACTTGAGTGAAACCAGCTTTACAGTCGCTACATTACTGTATCACTCAGTAATGCATTCTGCAATACATTGAAAAGTAGAGAAGGCTGCAGAAGTGCTCCCTAGATAAGAAAAGATTGACTGATGAAATATTCTGTGTTAAAGCATCTTCTGCCACATTTGGGATGTTTTCAGTTGAAATTGCATCACTTAATATGTTTTCTAATACACATTCTAGTGAATTTTACAACTATAATGCAAACTGACTTTAATTTCAAAGTAACATCCCACGTCTGGCCCCTTATAGAGTTCTTCTGTTTGACAGATAAACCTACTCCATTTTCTATCTCTAGTCTTAAAAGGCAAAGATAAGTGGAACAATACCATATCCTATTAACTGTTTATGAAAATCTGTATACTACCACAGACATTTTTTGCAACAGTGTTCCAAAAATAATAATACCGAATTGTTTCGGTTAATGCTTGATCTTGATAAAATAAAGAATAAATCACTGCTCCGTGTTTTCCAAAGGCAGAGTCTTTTTGGTTGTGCCGCAGCCTTTATGGAATTCTCTCCTAAAGGTAGCCTGACTGGCCCAATCTTTTATCACTGTTTGGCAGACATTTGGAAGCTACCGTAGCTTTGCAAATCCAAAGTTGCTACTGATTTTGCTTTGCACAGGAAGGAGATATAAAATGCTTTTAGTTTATTCTTGTCTGCTGATTTTATATAATTTATGTGATTCTCAAGTGTCTTTTCCTGGTTATTTTAGTTTTTAATATTTGTGTTTCTTATTTGTAAGCCACCACATTGGCTCCTTCAGACAAAAAGTGAAAGGTACATAAATAACTAATTAACAGGTACGGTATTTTTTGAGGGGAGGGATAAACAGGCACAGTGATACATTATACCTTATTAAGACCAACCCAAGATTACATCTCATTAATTTGACATGTACAAATGCAAAGAGTAATATTCTAGCCGCTTTGGTGAAATAGTGCTATATGCACATTTAAAACCTACAATTTCAAAATCAAAGTATATGTTTTATGGTTTTATAGAATAGGTACTACCCTGTGTATTAGAATATTTCCTACATTTCTATCAGGAAGCTTAATTCTGTGAAATTTCTCAGGTCTTCAGATGTTTCTGTTTATGGCTTTAATCTCTAACTAAAGGACAATTTGTATCTATTGGCCCCATTGAGGGTCTCAGCTGGTCATATGTCCAGCTTGGACAGAAATTGTTCCAAACTGGCATTTGCGCCTGATATTGTCGAAACTTTGGGGGCTTTTGCTCTCCCCAGGGAGGCTTTTCCCCTGACCTTTGGCTAATTAGACAATCTCTGGTCTTTGAAACTGCAGGGAAGTTATTATTTTTGTTTCTTATGGGGCAGCATAACTAAAATTTAGATGGGGGAAAGTTTGATGAGTCATTATTTTAGAACCAATAGATGCTTTTTAACATTTCCCCCTCCCAAAGTGAATTCTCTGCAGATGCTGTACAGCTCCAGTGTTGGTATCTTAAGAAGCTGATGAAGCTAAGTAGTGAGCACCGTTACGCACATGAATATGGAGTTCTAAACGCTACTGAAGGAGAGGAACCAGGAAAACGGACAGATCCTTTGAACCAAGAAGCCATTAACATCACAGAGCAAAATAACTCCAGTATAAGTGGTGTAAAACAAAATAAGCAGGACTCATTCATTATGGCTGAAAGACAGAGTGCTCCTGGCCACACTCAGGCTATGTCCGTTAACTCTTTCGTGACAGTGTCTGGAATGGGGAAAAATGGAGAACACGGACAAGAGGACATTATTCAATATTCCCGTAATCACAATGAGGAAAGCAAAGATAATGTATTAATCAGTCTACAGAAAAACACGTTCAGCAAGCAAATCATGGAAAACAATTATCTTCAACATTTTGACAGTTCACAAAAGTAAGATTCAAAGGTCAAAACACTTTATTATGGAAACATAACCATATCACTGTGTAATCTTAATGCAAATAAGGGCATGACTGATTCTATGTACCAGATGATCTTTCAGAAATAATCATAATTCTAAAAAGTGGCTGTCAAAACTTATTTTCCCCTCAGTTTATATATTTTTTCCTTAATAGATAATAAAAATACTTTTGCTCCAGTACTCAGTAAATAATTAGGAAGGATTGTTATGTCTATTTTACCAGCACAACATCATGATCTGCAAGCACAGAAGCAACTACCCTGAGCTAGGGCATCACTTCAGGGTCCTTGCTTCTGCATAGGACACAGCCATCTATTTTTTGCTGTAGATAGTCATTTCAGAAAATCCCTGAAAATCCCAAAGGTGGGTATGTGTGCATGTGTCACTGCTGGTAGTGTCTCCTTCAAATGCTGTGCTAAAGATTTTGCAGAAATATGGGGCTAGTTTTGTATGGAAAACTGATGCACCTGAGAGATGATAATAAGCTGTTTCAGTATGGTCTCCTCAAAGTTTCAGAATAATAGGATGTACTTGCTCAGCTAAGAACACCTTCATAACTACATTGCTGTATGATTATCTATGACTTACATTAAATAACAGATATTCATATCTATAGAATCTGGTTGCCTGTAAATCAACTTGGATTTCCTTTCAGAATCTTGTTTAACATTCTCTTCATTCTAGTTTGTAGGTTGCTTATCTGATAATCAGTTCACCTTAAATCAGCCTAGACTTATTCTCTCACAGGTTATCTTTAGAACTGTCAAAAGTTATATGCTATTTTATGTGAAATGGGTGAAGCGAAATATCATTTTAAATGATAGTGTTAAATAGTGTTAAACTAAGCAAAGTATTTTACAGATATATGAACAACATATTCCAAGCCTCAAACATTCCATTATTGAAAGCATACCCAAATAGTAATCTAATGCATTGATTCAGTTGTCAGACAATCTCACTTCTTGTGTGTTTACCATAATAAAACCTGTCCACTTTTGAAATCAGTGGACTTTGAAATGGGTTAGGGATAGGCAGTACTATGGTTGCAATAAGCCTTCCCAAGGCTTTTCTCTGAGTTTACACAGACCTGTGTTGTTGCCATGTGGTAACTCATCTATAAACGATTTTTTGTGTGGGAGGGAAAGCAGGGAGCCTTGGTTCCTTTATGTAGGGTAAAATTACAGACCCACTTACCATGTTATGGCTGCTTTAAAATTCCCCATCCTGTGGCTATCACCATATATAGATGTGAACACATGATGAACAGACAATTGTCATGTCCCATAAGAACTTGCAAATTTAGAGAGAAAGATGTGTGGGTCTGCTTGGGACACCCTGCGGCTAGACAGTGCAGACAAATGTCTATGCATGCAATTAGATCTGCCATACACACAGTTTAGAGTGTTTTTTATTATTTTACCTATAATAAAATATCCGTTTTTGAACTAACTTGTTAAAGTCTAGTTTTTAAGACTAAAACATTAAAACACCCAGAAGGATATAATGGCTAGTGATATCAAAAATTTCATATTTGATTAGGCTTGCCATACATCAGGAAAATTCCTGACATGTCCTGGTTTTTGGATGCAAGAATAGCATCAGCGGGGAATTGGCAAAATGCCAGGAAAACCCAGATGTATGCCAATGAGATGAGAAAAGCAGTGAAAACAGCTCAAAAAGCTGTTTTGGGTGGAGGTTTCCCCAAGAAAGCTCAACAATTTGGGTCTATTCCCAAAAAAAGCTGAACAGTTTTGTGGTCTTCCTAACAAAAGCTCAACCTATACCCTATATTTCAAAACCAATTTCATGCAACTGATGGCATGAACTCTCAGTCACTTGTGCTTAATTGTAATTTATTGCTTTAAAAATTATTATTGGAAAAAATACAAAGAAATGTTAAAGCTTGTCTAATTCTGTGATTCTGCACTGTACACTTAGATTTCCTACATGGGCAATGCCTTGATGATGTTTATTATTTGTTTTTATGAGTTGCCTCTTATAATAAATTATTTAGGCACTTTTACAAAATAAATAAGTGTAAAATATAGTAGGAATCATTGATTCATAGAACTGCAGAGTTGGAAGTTATCCCAAAGGTCATCTAGTCTAACCCCCTGCAATGCAGGAATTTCACCACATGGTCCCCCGCCCACTTTGAAACCTTACTGGGCTCTGCTTAGCTTTGCAAATGTGCTAGCAGTTCTATTGCCATATCGCTAATAATAAAAACATACTACAGTTAAAATATCTGATAAGCTTACAAGACCAAATCAAATAAAAACCAAATCAGACACTTCCACTTCTATGATTCTGTTAATATTTTGTTAGTAGTTTCTACCTTGCATTGGATGTTTTGTCCAAAACAAAAATATGTATTCTCAGGCTGTACTATAACCCTCATAGGTGGTGTGTGTATAGTAAATTTGTGCAGATACCACAAATCCTGCCAATTTTTCTAAAAAGCAGTTATTTTTGAGCAGGTTTAGGATGTATAACATAATAAGAGTTCTGTGGTATCATGCTATTAGTCATTCTCCTTCTCAACCTGAAGGGCTCTGCTTGTCTTCATGACTGCTTTCTTTGTTGGTTTTCTAGTCACACCTCATACCATTATGGTGAGCTATATGGTCTTACTGTATCAGTAATCTCTATATGCTTGCTAATACAAAACTACCAGACGAGCTGGCTGGTGAAATTTCATTCCTGGGTAAAGAGAAGTCATGTCATTGTGCTTCCTTTTCCCATCTAACTGAAAATTGACATATTTGCATTAAGTGATATATGAATAATATGTTGTTGTTGTTAGGACCGAAAAGTGCCATAGAAAAACATCATTCAATGCGCCCCCACCCCATTGTGATAATGTGTCTCCAACAAAACAAAACCACCATACATGATATAATTCCCTCCCTTTCCACTACCCTGAAATTTTGTGTGAGTAATTCAGTATGTGCATGTGAAATATAATAGAACAGAATTTCATGTGCCAAATCAGACATAATATCCACCATGCTGACAGGCACGTGGCCCAAGGGATTTAAATGTGGCTATTTCTGGTAGAAACAAAGTGCTATGTGCACAGAAAATACAGTTTTCCATGTGCAAATTTGCTGTTGCAGCCATATGACTGGGTATATATTCTTAATTGTGAAATAATTTTCATTTACAATATCTGACATCACATAGATTTCCACTCTTATTATAATAAATTAAATAGAAACCTCATGAAATATGCGTGGATCATATTATGGCTCTGAACAAAATAATGTTAAAATAGAATGCCTTTGGAATAATCTGGCCATTTTGCCTCATCCTCCCTTTTTGCTTCTGCTGCTCTGCATGAAGAAATCCTCAGCCACCAAATTTCTTTTTCATCCCAACCCCACTCCCAATTTAGAAATAGTTTTGCTCACAGCAGGAGGTGCATAGGACTGGGCTAAATATTTCCTTCTTTATGTCATTCCTTAGTTATTTTGTCAGTCATTGTATCATCTTCAGCAGTTGTTCTTTATTACTCCAGTTTTCCTAATAATAATAACCATAACAACAATAATAAACAACCATAATTCTCCATATTGTAGTGGTTTATCCAGTCTTCCTCTGCATTCTGTCTTGCATGTAAATAGTGGGTGGTGAAACAATTTTTTAAACTTGCAAAATCATTTGCTGTCATTGGCACTGGTCACAACTGCTGAGTACAGTCTGTTATTTTTCTGATATTTCTAGCTTGGCAGCCACAGTTATCCAATCACACTGGCGAAGCTACTGTGCTCGTAAAAAGATAAATTTCTATACGTGGCAACATCTGGCTGCAACTGTGATCCAGTCTTATTGGCGAAGCTACTATACCAGGAAAAAGATTGTCAACCTAAAGAAGGAAGATCACCATGATTCCACAGACAAGCATAAAGCTGCTACTAAGCTTCAGGTCAGTCTGCAGTCTTTGAGAATGGATGCCTAACTCTCTCACATAAGCTTGGACCACCTCACAACCTGAAAAAACATAAAGGCAAATAGAATCAAGCACTGGACGTTACCTCACAGAGTCAATCCACCAAGCAAACTTTCTTTGGTTCTAAAATGGATGCAACTAAAAGATGCAATTTCACCTTAAAATATACAATAAAACTAAAAGATACTATAAAATACAGTGGTACCTCGGGTTACAGAGGATTCAGGTTACATACGCTTCAGGTTACAGTTTCCACTAACCCAGAAATAGTACCTTGGGTTAAGAACTTTGCTTCAGGATGAGAACAGAAATCGTGCTCCGGCGGCATGGCAGCAACTGGAGGCCCCATTAGCTAAAGTGATACCTCAGGTTAAGAGCAGGTTCAGGTTAAGAATGGACCTCCAGAACAAATTAAGTTCTTAACCAGAGGTACCACTCTACAATTTCACCATATGTGTGTGTACATCAGTGGGTGGGGTGGCCCTCTCCTGTTGCCTACTAGGGGCTCATATAATGGATCAGTATAGCCCAGGTTGGGTGCTCCTCAGTAGTTCTCCAGGGGGGCAACCTCATCTAAGACTAGACATCACTTACATAGAGAAACACAAAAACAGAAGGAAGTCTTGTACAGTAGTCCTTTAACGAGTAAAGCCCTATTCAGGCATATTATATCTATCTTGTTTTCCTCCAACAGGGCTAATATAGGAACTCCGATATCCCTGATGATTGGTTATGCTGGCTAGGACTGCTGGGAAATGGAGCCCCGTAGAATCTGGAGGGCTTGCTTTTGAAAAGTTGTTTCCATTACGTGAAGGGTGGTGGGACTCAAAATAGTGACTGGGAGCCACATGCCTGATAACTAAATGGTGACTTCATATTCACTGCTACATGCTGGGGAGAGACAGGACTGACTGTTGATGCAAACATGTTGCTGGATTCAATAGCCTTGCGGCTGTTCTAGGGAAGGGGGGCATAGCTCAGTGGTAGAACACATGCTTTGCACATAAAAGGTCTCACGTTTAGCCCTCAAGCATCTCCAGTTAGGAACAGGAAAGGTTCCAGTATAAAACACTGGAAAACTGATGCCAGTCAGTATGGACAAGACAGCTAGATGGGCCAATGTGTCTGACATGGTACAAGGCAGTTTCTTTTTAAGTTTGCAATTGGGACATCAAATTATGCTTTGTTCAGCTGTTGTTGGACTCCAATTTCCAGAAGCCCTATAACTCTAAGATAGTGGGAGCTGTAGTCCAACAAGCATCTGGAAGGTCACTTATTATCCACCCCTGCTTTAGACAATCAAGTTTGCATTACTGGTTACTGGCACTATATGATTAAAAGGGCTACTTGCACTGATTTAGTTCCACTGAATTTCCGTGACATTTCACTAGTGTTAAGAGTTTTGTGAATCATTACCTTATGGTGCAAATAAAAATGTCATCCTGCCTTCTAGCCTTAAAACAACCTTTTGAGTATGCCAAGACTTCTTTTAATCTTTTTTTTTGGGGGGGAGGGAGATAAATTAATGTTGAAACCAGAACTTCAAAATATCTAAAACCCAGAATGTGTGTGATGGAAATTCACCTGGGTTCCAAAAGTGAAAGAGAGATTTGAGATTTTTTATATTTCCCCCTGCATTCTGAATGTGAACTTTCAAAAGGCCCAAAATCAAATGCACAGCCCCAAATTTAGTAAAGCACTACAGCTAAGCAGGAAAACAGAATTTCTACTTAAGAGTTTCATTGTTAGTACTATTTAACAATATGTCATGCTACAATTAATATGCCCAAAGTATCATTATTTATATGCTATTTTTATAGAGATTTAGGGAGGAGGCAACGGTAGTGCCTATTTTCAGTTATGCAACTAAAATGTTCTCAAATTCAGAGCCCCATAATGTGGTTTTATGTTATCTCCTTTATTACAAGCCATTATTTGTTCTCTTATTAGTGGTTCTCTTGATGCCTTTCCTCCCTTTCATTTTTTTTGTGGGTTTGTTTTGTTCTTTGTCCTTTCCCCTTCTCATAACTTTCTCCCATAAATTAAATTCTTCCTTTAAAAAAAATAGTCTAGAGATTGCTAGTGAAGGTGAAAATGATTAGCCTAAGTTAATTGCTGATACGTCTGCATACATTGTCAGGTGTAATCTGTGGAAATTTTTATTTAAGTGTGTTTTTATTTTTGTGAAAGTTAACACTTAATTCTTTTTCTTATATCTTCGTCCCCTAAGCTTATAGTAGGTCCTGAAGGGATTGTCAAATAATTAATTAGTTGACCTTGGTTTGTAGTTGAGAGGGTTTTAGGATTCCATTCTGCTTACTCGAGCCAAACCTCCAGAGTATTCTGAGCTCTAGACATATGCTGATATTTAATTTGTCTTGTAGTTTTAAATGTCACATAAAGTTCAAAAAACAGATCATTGAGCTATTACAGAAAAAGAACTACAATGTTTTATCTTCCTAATGGGATAACAGAGAATCTGGATTTGGATTTGATCTATGGCCTCATATAACATGCTTTACATTTTTGTTTAGGCACTCTGGAAAGGTTTCCGTCTGCGAAAGAAACTGGCCAGTGCTTTGGCAGCTGTTAAAACTGATGAAGCTGATGATGACTATAGCGAAATAGATGTGGATGACTTTATGTTTGATGAAGTAAGTAGAGTTGTTTAATATTTAATTTATAAGTTATTTGATTGGTGCTAAATTGGTGCAGGTGCTAAAAATATGATTTAAATGTAAGAAGAAATGAATTGGTTTTAAAGTTTTGTCTCCTGGCAAATAACTGGAGAACAAATCTATTTGTTTCATCTATTTGTTTTAATTTACTTTTAATTTTCTTTATTTTTATTTGCAAAATGTAGTCTCGGCTTTTTGACAAAATCCTTCAAAAAGTGGTTTACATTATTTTAAAATACAAACCTGTTTGTAATTTTTGTGCTATATTAGTTTCTTGCCCTATAAACTGTTCTATTGCTAGCCGTGCTATTATTGTGACTCTTTTCATGGAATGCTGAGCAGTACAGCAGAATACCCATGTGTAAATAGATACATATAGAAAAGCTGCTATTTTTATCATAAAAATATTTTTTAGCATCTCAGTACTTCAGTTTTGCATGTATACATTCACTGAAGATTTGAAATTTAATATTTGGGTTGAGGAGTGCTTCTGTAGATGGAGGACTCTGATACAGACCCTTTTCTTTATTATTCCATTTTTAGCATATAATTATTTAGTCTTATTTACAAGAAAGGATATATTGAACTATGGTGCATAACAGGTCTGATAGTTGTTTTACAAGCAACAATGATAAAATTAACAAATTCTACTAAACAGACTAAAACAAAGAAGTAATTGAATTCTGAGTAATTTAACTCTCCTGTCTCTTTAGACATGAATGAGTATAATTGCCTTCCAAATTTAAAAAGTTTAAGGTGAAAAGAAAGTGGAAACCTGCAAAGTCAGAATATTTATGTGATCAAACAGTAATATGAGAGTTTCAGATGGAATAGATTAAAATTGCTATAAATTATTTCTGATGATGAAGGATAAATAAAACACATGGTCCCCCCCAAAAAAACTGTTTAGGGAATTGCTTATTAATACAATAATGATTAACACACTAATATTTCAGTTTTAATATAAACAGAATATTTATGCAACATTGATAATATTTTTCTAGTATAACTAGAATTATAGCTAGTAGCTACAATTGAGTATAAATCAAAAATTCAAAACTACTGCCAGGTCTCTCCCCTTCCCTTCCCCTTCCCTAGATGACAACCTTTCCTTGCAACAGAGCACTCTTAATATGGGATTCTTTTCCAACTCGTGTTAATTGTATAGTCAATTAAGTGTGGCATTCAAAACTCACAGCTAATTCACAGTGATGGAAACAAAGTCCATGTAAAAAACATTGTACAAAGATAATATGATGATAACAATCTCAAAAATCTGGCTACTGATCATGTACACTATTTCCTGCCCTTCACCAGCAGGTTCCATGGTGGGTTGTAACAACTGAAAATTCAGTACTAAAAAAATTAAAAGAAAAGACAGTCACAGGAATATGATGGGGCCTTAAAACACACATATCAGGTGTCAAAGGTCACAGTAAACAGCATTCCCCTAAAACTATAAAGTAAAGGTGGCAGTCAAACCTCTGTGTAGAATTCCTGGTCACTGCCACCCAAACTTCTGAGGGAGGCAGAACAAGCAAAAGGGCTTCCTCTGCAGATATTAACACCCAAGAGGCTCTGTACAGAAGGTCATTTCACAATTAACTGTCCTGAATTCCTTTTCTAGACATTGATTTAAATGACCCTTCAAAGACAGGTTTTTGGGCTTTTTTGTATTTGGATGGGAAAGAAGTTGTACACATATAACTAGAATTTGGGGGCTTTACTCATGTCTAATTTAGGAGGGTGGGATCTCTGTCCCTTAAGATGGACTCTAACTCACATCAACCTCAACTAGCACGGCCAATGCTCAGGGACGATGGCTGCTGTAGTCCAGCAACATCTGAAGGACCACAAGTTCCCTACCTCTGGCTGAATTACTTTTTTATGCTGTGACTACATTTCATTCTAATTATATATTCCTTAGATCCATTTTTAAACCAACTCTTTCATTGGGGTTATCAGCCTTCTTTCTCATACTGTGAAATAATTAGGTGCCCAGATATATCCAAGTTATTTCTATATTGGTCCCTAAATTTTAAACCCCTTTTCATTTTAATTCATGTGAATTTTACTTGCAAGATTCAGGCATGTTTTCCACCCATTTGTTGCAGTATCAGTGGTTATTTGGGTATCTCTGGTGGCCTTTCCTTTCTTCACAATATATCAATGGTGCCCTTTAGACCTTACAATAATAGCTTGGGAAGTGTCTGTTGGATGCTTGAAACCCACTGGGTTTAACCATTTGGCTTGTTCTTACCATACAATGGTTCCCTGGTTGGAATAAGGGGAAATTATCAGAACCTGTTCAGCTCACCTTATGCACATGGTAGGATATATTTATACATTGCAAAGGTGCTTTGAGATTAACCCTGAGAAAGCAGCTCCCAAACCACTTCTGTAATATCTAAAGGGTGCCCAAGATATTAACTAATTTATTATAATCCCTGCTAAGAGTCTGTGATGACTTGTGCTTCATTTTTATTTCCTTTTCGTACCTCATGATTTCAGCCTCTGAGAAAGGGCCAGCAAAATGTGCTCTTCTTAAGTTTCTCCATCCTGTTGTCTGCCATCAATTACAGAGCATTTAACCCTATTGTAAATCCATCATACCGTATACCCTTTTTTAAAAAATTGTGACATTTATGATGTCTTTATACACAATATGAGGTAAACTGGGACCTAGTTAATCTTTTACAGCACACAGCCTTCAGGCTTTATTTTAGCCACTTCCAAAAAATCAGGAACTTGGAGAGTCATTTTCTCACTAAAGTGCTTGGACAGCCATGTGCCAAGAATGCGTTAATTCTGTCAGCATTGACTTCCAAAGTGCTTTCTTTGTGAATAGGAGCCATCAGTGCAGCTGAGATCATACTTGACACATCTCTCAGTCCCTTTAAAGGGACCAGTGCAAGGAGTGATGTGTTGATTTTTCACTTTCCTTCTTGTGTAGGAGAAATGTTATTTGAAATAGATCTGGGTATTTTATTCTGTTTTAATATTAAAATTCAGAAAAGCAGTACTAAAAATAAACTAGGGTTTTTTTGTAGTAAAAAGCAGAAGAATGGCAAATGCATGTTTCCCACCAATTTCATCTTTGTGCCTTCTGACCTCCAAAACAATTCAGAAGCATATTGAATGGCATCTAAGGCTGCAATCATAACCCCACTGTCTGAATAGGCTTTGTTAGAATTGTGTTGTAAATGTTTTATTTGTTTGTTTATTTTTGCATCTGGTTAATGAAAGAATATGTAAAATCTAATAGGTCTTGTTGGGGAGACTGAGATGCTGCAATTTTCCAAGATATATACTGTAAAGGGGAAACACAGCATTGCTTCTATATATATATATCTATCTGGACATCATAAGAGCCCTGCTGGATCATACCTCTGGATGAGCAGATGCCTATGGGAAGCCTAAAAGCATTGATATGATGATACAAAACGTCATTGGTTGTGCTTTCAGGTTTTTTTTTATTAAATGAAATACCCTGCACACATAGGCAGATTAATATAGACATTCCCCTGCTTCTTGATGAGCAAGAAGGGAACTTCTATGAGTTTCCAACAACTCTACATACACTGCCTATAGACCACAGTCATCCAGTCACTTCATAGCTTTAAATTAGAGGAGAGAATTGAGATGACATAGGGTCTTGAACATGGGATACATGAAGCTCCTGCTTGTTTGAACCAGAGGCTATATTTCTTTTTGCAGGCAGGAACTGCCTTCTCCATGCTGAGAAAGGGAAAGGCCTATTTACCCAGGTTCCTGCAGTTTGACAAGGCAATCAATATGCCTCTGAATTTTAGTTGCTCAGAATTACTAGCAGGAAGAGTGTTACACTCAGGCCCTGCTTCTCAGGCCCAGATTAAGAGACTCTAAGGACTTAAAATATTTTGGTGCCCCATATATATCTAATTCAAAATAGAGACAATAATGAACTGTAAAATATATTTTTTTTATTTTGCAAAATGAAACAAAAGCTACAGTAAGATGGAAAATAATGTTTATTTTTGTATATTTACATAAATAGTGTTTATTTTTGTTCAGCTGCACCATATGGTTTATGGTAAATCCAGCAATGGAAAATTTCCGTGATGCCCCTCTTCCCTTGATGCCCTAAGCACATACTTATTTGGCTTAATGGTTAATTCAGCCCTGCTGCTTCTGAGCTTCCTGTAGGCATTTGGCTGAACACTATGAGAACAGGATGCTGGACTAGAGGAGCCATTTCATGATCCATCAAGTCTTGAAGATGGACTTCTGGCAAGCAATGGGCTGCACCTCACAACGGTTGGGAGGAATGTTTTTGCCAAAAATCTCAGAAACCTCATCAGGAGGGCTTTAAACTGACTAATGTGGGGGAGGGAGACAGTGCTCCTGAAGGTAGGAGTCTATCAATTGATGAAGATGATCATCCAAATGTCATAGACCAAATGGAGCAAACAGCACGCAGACCTAGTGGTGAGAGGAAAAAATCCTTAAATAAGAGACACGGGGGAATGATTAATGGACTTCAATGTCTGTACACTAATGCGCAAAGCATGGGAAATAAACAAGATGAGCTTGAGCTCTTGGTACAGCAAACTAAATATGACATAATAGGAATCACTGAAACCTGGTGGGATAAGTCCCACGATTGGAATGTAATAATGGAGGGATACAATCTATTTCAGAGAAACAGACCAGACAAGAAAGGAGGAGGAGTGGCGTTATATGTCAGGGATGTGTATACCTGTGAAGAGATCCAAGATTTAGAACCTCAAAGCCAAAGTGAGAGCATTTGGGTCAAAATTAAGGGAGAGAAGAATAACAGTGACCTCATTGTGGGAGTTTACTATAGATCCCCAAGCCAAACGGAGGACATAGATGATGCCTTCCTGGAACAGATGGCCAAGCATGCAAAAGGAAGGGAGATAGTAGTAATGGGGGACTTCAATTACCCGGATATTTGTTGGATGTCAAACTCAGCCAAGAGCATAAGGTCAAACAGATTCCTCACTGGCCTTGCAGACAACTTCATTGTCCAGAAAGTGGGAGAAGCAACAAGAGGAACAGCCATTTTAGATCTGGTCCTAACCAATGTTGATGACCTGGTTAGTGGGGTAGAAGTGGAAGGATCATTAGGTGCGAGTGATCATGCTCTTCTGAAGTTTACTATACAGCGGAAAGGAGCAGCCAAGCATACTAAGACTCAATTTCTCGACTTTAAGAAAGCCGACTTCATAAAACTTAGGGAAGTGCTGGGTGAGATCCCATGGACAATAATACTAAAAGGAAAGGGAGTTCATGATGGCTGGGAGTTTGTTAAGAGGGAGATAGTAAAAGCACAACTTCAGGCAATACCATTGAGATGGAAACATGGAAGGTGCCTAAAGAAGCCAGGGTGGCTATCTAAAGAACTTTTAACTGAGTTAAGATTAAAAAAGGATGTGTACAAAAAATGGAAAGGGGGGGGGGGGGAAACCACCAAAGAGGAATTCAATAGCCAGCACGTGTAGACACAAAGTCAGAAAAGCTAAAGCACAGAATGAACTCAGGCTTGCTAGAGAGGTTAAAAGCAACAAAAACGGCTTTTATGGGTATGTTCGTAGCAAAAGGAAGAACAAAGAAGCAGTGGGGTCACTCAGAGGAGAAGATGGTGAAATGCAAACAGGGGACACAGAAAGGGCTGAACTCCTCAATGCCTTCTTTGCCTCAGTCTTCTCCGATAAAGAAAACAATGCCCGACCTGAAGAATTTGGCGCAAATGATTCAGCAGAGGAAACACAGCCCAGAATAACTAAGGAGATAGTACAAGAATACTTGGCTAGTCTAGATGTATTCAAGTCTCCAGGGCCAGATGAACTGCATCCAAGAGTATTAAAAGAACTGGCAGATGTGATTTCAGAACCACTGGCAGTCATCTTTGAGAATTCCTGGAAAACAGGCAAAGTCCCGGCAGACTGGAGGAGGGCAAATGTTGTCCCTATTTTCAAAAAGGGGGAAAGAGAGGACCCAAATAATTACCGCCCAGTCAGTCTGACATCAATACCAGGGAAGATTCTGGAGCAGATCATTAAGCAAACAGTCTGTGAGCACCTAGAAAGGAATGCTATGATCACCAATAGTCAGCATGGATTTCTGAAAAATAAGTCATGTCAGACTAACCTGATCTCGTTTTTTGACAGAATTACAAGCCTGGTAGATGAAGGGAATGCAGTGGATGTAGCCTACCTTGATTTCAGCAAGGCATTTGACAAGGTGCCCCATGATATTCTTGTAAAGAAGCTGGTAAAATGTGATCTTGACTATGCTACCACTCAGTGGATTTGTAACTGGCTGACTGACCGAACCCAAAGGGTGCTCATCAATGGTTCCTCTTCATCCTGGAGAAGAGTGACTAGTGGGGTGCCACAGGGTTCTGTCTTGGGCCCGGTCTTATTCAACATCTTTATCAACGACTTGGATGATGGACTCAAGGGCATCCTGATCAAATTTGCAGATGACACCAAACTGGGAGGGGTGGCTAACACCCCAGAGGACAGGATCACACTTCAAAACGACCTTGACAGATTAGAGAACTGGGCCAAAACAAACAAGATGAATTTTAACAGGGAGAAATGTAAAGTATTGCACTTGGGCAAAAAAAAAATGAGAGGCACAAATACAAGATGGGTGACACCTGGCTTGAGAGCACTACATGTGAAAAGGATCTAGGAGTCTTGGTTGACCACAAACTTGACATGAGCCAACAGTGTGACGCGGCAGCTAAAAAAGCCAATGCAATTCTGGGCTGCATCAATAGGAGTATAGCATCTAGATCAAGGGAAGTAATAGTGCCACTGTATTCTGCTCTGGTCAGACCTCACCTGGAGTACTGTGTCCAGTTCTGGGCACCACAGTTCAAGAAGGACACTGACAAACTGGAACGTGTCCAGAGGAGGGCAACCAAAATGGTCAAAGGCCTGGAAACGATGCCTTATGAGGAACGGCTAAGGGAGCTGGGCATGTTTAGCCTGGAGAAGAGGAGGTTAAGGGGTGATATGATAGCCATGTTGAAATATATAAAAGGATGTCACATAGAGGAGGGAGAAAGGTTGTTTTCTGCTGCTCCAGAGAAGCGGACACGGAGCAATGGATCCAAACTACAAGAAAGAAGATTCCACCTAAACATTAGGAAGAACTTCCTGACAGTAAGAGCTGTTCGACAGTGGAATTTGCTGCCAAGGAGTGTGGTGGAGTCTCCTTCTTTGGAGGTCTTTAAGCAGAGGCTTGACAACCATATGTCAGGAGTGCTCTGATGGTGTTTCCTGCTTGGCATGGGGTTGGACTCGATGGCCCTTGTGGTCTCTTCCAACTCTATGATTCTATGATTCTAAGTCTATTCTTATGTTCAAACAAGAGGTGCACTCCTCATTAGTATTGTGTGTACTTCTGATTCTATAGATTTTAAGAATGTTTCATTCTGTTTTAATTATTGCTTTTTCTATGTTTTAGCTGTTTCTATTTTAACTGCGAGCCACCTTGAGTCCCTATCAGGAAAAAAGTGGGATATAAATAAATACAGTACCATAATCATAATCATAATTTGATTATTTTCTTCTACATTTTTAGTGTATGTATGTTTTCATCTCTGTGTACCGTATTGTTTTCTTATTTTTGATATAAATCACCCTCCACTGGAAGGAGTCTAGGGTGATGTACAACTAAATAAATAAATGTAAAGATAGTGTCAGCAAATTGGTGAGGTTTTCCCCACTCCTGTCATCAGGAAAATGAGGAATTGGTTCTTCTCTTCATGTTTATAAGAAGCCTTTACCTGAGCAGCAAGTTCCCTACACTTGCATTCTCACCTTTTCTCTGTTGATCATGAGTATCTGAAGGAGAATTGTCTTCATGAAGTAGCTAACTCGGCTTTTCATCCCACAAGAAATAGATTTGTCCACAGTTTGGGTAGCTGAGCTCAAGAGTAGTATGAAGATGATGAAGTAAGATTATGAACCAGATCAAAAATGCATTTAAGAATGAAGGGAGTACAGTGGCAGAGCTCCTTGGCTGGATAGGTGTATTCAAGAAAGTATGCAATTTATATTACACACAATATGCCTCTCTCCTTCGTGGAGCTCAGAGAAGCATATAGGGGATATTATTTGTCTAAGACCACCCAGTGAGTTTTATAGCCATAAAAGCAGGGATTGGACTTTAGACATCTTACATCCTCATCCAACTTATTCTAGCCACACGCAACACTGGCTTTAAGGTTTAGAGTCTAATTGTGAAGAACAGGGCTGTGCTATATGTGCTTGACATTTACAAGTTTCAGGTTTGGTGTTTTCGTACCCAAATAGAAAAGGTATATATGTTGGGAGGGCGCCTATGGAAATGTGTGTATATATGTGTGTGTACATGCACACATGGAGATATGGCTAGCTAAGCAAGAACTTGTCATAGTTCCCTAAGGATCATCTAGTCTAACTCCCTTCGATGCAGGAACCACAGTAAAATAATCCCTAACAGATGGCCATCAAACTTCTGCTTTAAAAACCTCCAATGAAAGAGAGTCCACCATATTCAAATGTAATCCATTCCACTGTCAAACAACGCTTACAGTCAGAAAGTTCTTCCTAATATTTAGTCAGAATCTCCTTTCTTGCACTTAAAATCCATTGGTTCAGGTCCTACCCTGCAGCAGCAGAAAACCAGCTCGCTCCATTATCCATGTGACAGGCCTTCAGATATTTAAGGTGGCTCGGCCCTCTCTTCTCCAGGCTAAACATACTCTGCTCCCTCAACCATTCCTCATAAGATGTGGCTTCAAGACCTTTTATCATCTTGGTTGCCCTCCTCTGCACATGTTCCAGCTTATCAATATCCTTCTTAAACTGTGGCACCTAGAACTGGATTGAGTATTCCAGGTAGGGTCTGACCAACACAGAATAGACTAGTACTATTACTTCCCTTGATCCGGACACTATACTTCTGTTGATGCAAACTACAATTGCATTAGCTTTTTTCTTTTGCTGGTACATCACACTGCTGACTCGTGTTAAGCTTATGGTCTACTAAGACCCATAGATCACAAATTACTTTTGATAGTTTTTGTCCAGTTCTTCAATCTGTTAACATCATCTTGAATCGTGCATCTATATTCTGAGGTATTAGCAACCCCTCTCAGTTTCCTATTTAAAGCTTAAATCTATTTATCTTTGCTGTTGCCTAGCTTGCATCATGAACTGAACTAGAGAAAACCCATATTTTGTTGAAGGAAATCTTTATCAACTATACTGCAGGCAGTATGTGATTCCGTTCTCCAAAATTGCATGGAAAGGGACTCTGTGCAATCAGCATTCATGTAGAAGCCCTCATATGTAGAGGCATACACACACACACACACACATACAGAAGAGAAGGACTTGAACTGCTCCTCCATCGTGCTATTTCCAGACTGGCTCCTAGTCACTGGGAGCCGTGTTTTTCAGGATGCATTAAACACACTGACTGACTAAAAAGCTAAGAGGTTTCTGAACTGAGAGGCTAATGTGGGAGTAGAGAATAATTAAGAGGGCTGTTTTAATCTACTATGTATTACCTGACTTGATATGCTTGCTTCTGTGTTTTCATAATACTTAATCCATCTGTATATTGTAGCCCAACATTGTTACATACATCTCCACTGTTCTCCTGAAGTCAAATATCCTACTGCATAAAGAAGGAAGCATATGAAACTGCAAAATAACAACAACAATATATTCTGGAGAAAAAGAAAAAAGTACACATAGTACTTTAGGGAAAGTTGAAACATTTCTGTCTAGTTTTTTTTAAAATCCAGTCAAATCCAAATCTTTCCCCACTTCCAGAACTAATCTTTGTGATATTCACAATTGTAAATCTCAAGTAGTAAGGCTTGAAAAATCCTAATTTTAAAAAATACTAGTGGCTTCAGAATAACATGGAACCGTATAGCTAAGACTGATGATCCCAAAATCATGTAGCCTTTATTAAAATATGAGCAGTTCTAAAAATCAGTTTAATTTTTGACCAGCATCCAAAATGTAATGTCTTTCAAAATAGGTGAAATATGACTCTGTCCCTTTACTTTTCATTAAGGGGGAAGTAACCTAGTAGTCCCCCTTTTCACCAACATGGGTTGTTCTTAAATAGATCAATATAGAATTTCGGTAATCCTATCTTCTGGTATCCAAAAGCTCGGATAATCATCTCAGAGAAATAAATGCAACCTAGCAGTAGTGCATAAATGGGTGAAAGATGTTGTAGCCACGCCATTTAGAGGCTTTTTATGTGGGAGGGAAAGGTGTTAAATCAAAATGAAACATCAAAATTTTGCTGACATACAAACAGCCTCAGCCCCTAAGGGCAGGTACACATGCTCTATGCAGCACACCCAATTTTTGTGGATACACTGGTGTTTCCCACAGCATATGCCTAAAGTGTTTAAAATTTCAAATCTGTCTCTCTCCGCCCCCTCCCCCCGGTGTGAAGGAAGTAACAACATGTTGTTTTGGCATTTTTGATACAGTTGCTGCTAATCTTTCCATATGTGTGCTCCTTCTCAAACCCACCCATCTCACATGTCTTGCTACCAAAAAAAAGGGAAGTGGGTCCACAGCAACAACAAAAAAACAAAAGAGGAAAAATAATGGTGATAATGTTAATCATCATCATCATCATCATCATACTATATAGGAAAAGGAAAATTCAAAATAGATAAATTCTCTCAAACTTTCAATGAACAAAGCACAGTTAATTCCGTGCAATGATAGACTACCTGTACTTTCTCTCTCCTTTTTTCAGGTGATCTTAGTCTGTAATTGATTTTATAATCACTACTAGTTTTAAAATACTTTTTGATGCAGTGAATACCTATAGTAATTCAAGCAGAGGAGAACTGGGTTACAGGGAGGAGAATGACAATCTCCGTTCTTCCCTTTCTCCCCATGTGCCTGTACTGGGCATCCTACTCTGAGCTGCCTCACTAAAAGGTTACTCCTTGAGAGAAGCAGCACATTGCTAGGATGCTACAAGTCCTTTCAGCCTCAGAATCCCCCAGATTAAGTGTGTTTACACCATGATTTGGCCCCATTGCCTTCCTCCTCCATGTAGAAGTTGGTCCTTGGACCACCTCCTTGGGGACTTGGTGAATATGTTTTGGAAGCAGAAGATACTTAAGGGAAGTGAAAAGATGTGGTGAAGAGAAGAGGCAAGGAGGCAAGGGAAGAGCGGTGAGCTGGATTACTTAGGAGACCTAGGAAAAGGAAAGTGGTATGGAGGCAGGAGGGACTTGAAGAAACGGGACAGAGAAAACTACAGACAGGGACAAGGGAGCTAAGAAGGAAGCAAGGGTCAAGGTAAAGGGTGGTTGGGCAAATGCATCCAGGAACATTTCTGTACAAATTTTCAGCATTTGTCTGGCATGTTCCTATACTGTAATGGCAATTACAGAGAGTGAGAGGACATTCTGTATGCTTCAATAGTGTGTGTGGTGGTGCAACAGCAACCTTTTACAGGCAGAGTTTGACTGCCAGTTGGAAAGATTAGCTCTGCAATTCCAGATGTTGCAAAAATTCCATTTGCATTTAAAATTTCTGCAGAAGGCAGCTTTCTGTGTTTAATTCTGACTCTGCTGAATAGCACTTTAAAACAATTTAGTCTAGATTGTTCCCATTGGAATTATTATGAGGGAAATCAAATGATATAAATTAATCCAAAACTTCTTTTTAGCTTCATCATTACTGTCCTACAGGTGACTATTATATTAGAATAGAATGGCTCAGAATCACTGAAAGCAGCATGCAACGCGGTCAAAATGGTGCTTTATAGAAGTTATCAAAACGAAACTGATATTATCCCTGCACTATTGACTTCATTGGTTTGTTGTTGTTTTAAACCAGGCTGTCATAGAGAAAGAATGGCCAGCTTTGGATTCCACCCGCTTCCTTTCACAAACACTGCTATTCTCAGACCAATTGCCCTCGCCAAAGGTAACATGTCACGGAAACTTTCTTCGTATTTGGCCTTTGTTCATTCCTTAAGGATCTCACTACACTTGGTGTGATTAATATTGCAATTTATTGACTGAAAAAACATAATTACTTTAAGAAGCCTCTGACTTCCTCCTCATCCCCAGATGTAATTTTTCATGTTGCTTTTCTTTCATTTGCTTAATTCCCCCCCTTTATTTTTGGATTTCTTTCAACACTTTACTTCACAGTAGCAAAATATATATATATGATGATGTGCCTCAGCTGCACATTTGGCAGTGGATTAAAAATTGCTAGTTGACACAGCGCTTTCAAAAACACTGAAGCCTGCAATATATGGCAACAGCTGAAGATTTTCAGAGCAGCTAAAGATCATTGAACTGTAATGTCTGTTAGCTATTTGATAATCTTTGAAGTTTCAGCTTTCTTTATTTTATGTTTAATTCTCTTTGTTATATGCAATGTGTTTTCAACAATATTTGTACTAGCAATAAGATAGAGAATGGTCATAAATGGCAGACAGTAGTGCTTAAGCATGTTAATTTTTCACTCATTGGAGTAATTAAATGCAAGCCTTACACTCTAGTCCTAAGCATGCCTCCTTCAGAGTGATTTCACTGATTTCAAGTAGGATTCCTCTCCAATTAAATGTGTTTAAGTTCAGGGTGCCAGCCATGCTTTCAGGAATGTAGTTTTAATTTGAATTTCAAACTGCTTCCAGATCATAACCTGCTCACGTCTTAGGTACATTGAGGTGGTTAAGTGCATTCCAAATTATTGCAAAATGACTGGATCTTGTTAAAGTCTGTGGCTGTGATCCAACTAAACAAAATGTCTGCATGGGGGAGAGCTGTGCACACAGACGGCTGTTTCTTTGAAGTTTCCACCAAGGATGCTTATGCTGCAACAAAGACCAGCTTTTTGGTTTAAAATGCATCTTCCTTTTGCAAGATGCAGCTGTGGTTGAAACCTCAAACAAACCTCCGACCTCACAGGATTCTTTCCTGTGCATATAGCTTACTTGGGCAGAGCCTATGAGTGCAGTCTGTGTAAAATAAAAAAAGGATGGTCTGCATGTTGCTCTTCTCATGGAATGATTCTCATGGAATTTTCCTTGTCTGGTTATAAGTCAACATGGCTTGTCACATAGGTCTATCATACCATGTAGAGTTTCATTCACCAGCGCTGGATATTCATGAAAGCATCACTCATTCACTGAGAAATCTTTTATGTGAAAATTTCCTATTTCTCCATATTTTCTATTTCTATATTCTATTTTCTATTTCTCCATATTTTGCAGTGTACTTCTAGGCCAAATCAAAGGTGCTGGATTTATCTTTTGAAAGCACTTCATGACATGAGAGCCATATATTTCAGAAGTCATCTCTCCCTATATCTGCACTCATGCCAATTATATTTCTCAGATCAGCCCCTGCATTGTAATTTTTTTCTGTGGGGAGTGAGAAACTGTGATTGAAGCAAAGACTTTACAACAATTGTTCAAAAATCTGAGTTGTCTCAGAAAAAGCATCAAGGCTCTTATTTTGGTTGCCAGATTTTATGACTTGCATCTGTCAAATTCTGAAAGCAAATAGAAGTTGTTTTCTTCAATCATGTTTTTCTTTGTTTTAGGCCACTTCTAGACTGTTGCTGTTATGTGGATTGGATCCAATTGCATGCTAGCAAATTTAGGTTGCACAATTTAAGTAGATTAAAGTAGAATCATGTCCCATTTCACCATCTGAGGTGAAATGGAGAAGTCCTTACTCCCACTCATGCTGAAGCCTTGCTTACTGGGGTTGCAAAGCTGCAACTTCTGGATTCCAGTGAGATCTCACCGGAACCCAGAAGTTGCAATTGCTTCTCCTTGTTTGTCTGGTGGCAGCAGTGGGGGGGGGGGCAACCAGGCCCCCACCCCCATGCCACCATGAGAGAAGTGAGGAGAAGAAGCAGCGGCAAGAACTTGTGAGAGCTCCACAAGCTCCCATGAGATTTTGCCAGAAGTTGCCGTTGCCTCACTTCTCGTCTCCTCACTTCTCTTGTGGTGGCAGCAGGAGCCCACAGGAGCCCACTGCCCCTTGGGATTCCATCACCTGAGACAGCTGCCTTAGTCCACCTCATGGAATGGCTGGTCCTGCTCTTGAACAGCATCCCCCCAACCACCACCACCAAAAAAGAGAGAATTTTTGCACTATGGAAAGTGATAGGAAATTGCACTAGCAAGTGATATAACCATTGCTTGATGTGACATCATATAACCTCCCCACAAGCTACCAGAATGAATGTGGATGTTCTATAACTTCCCTGCAAATTTTGTGCAAACAAATCAGGATAAATGTTCAATGAGCAGGTCATTAGAAAACAATCTTAGTGTTTTATTATGCATTGAGCATTTATTAATTTTCTTGTAGACTGCATTGAGGCTAAGGAAAACTCTACGATAAATGTTGATGGCTCTGATTATATAGCACATGCCTTACTTCTGAGTAGGCATGTATACCATTGCTTTATAAATGTGTAAACTAGCCCTTTTTATGTTATTGTCCAAGCAGAAGTAAGAGAACTATTTGTTTAAACATTTTTATTCCTCTCCTTAAAAGTATACTGAACCTACAGGATGTGGAGACAATTCACATCATTTAAAGTGGCTTCCACATAAAACTCGGCAGCTTAAGGAAAGACCCAAATCATTCTTGTCAGAAAGTAGTCAGATTAGTAACAGGTAAGTAAACAAATAGCTTTTAATGTTGCTTTCTGTAACTAACCGATTTAATAATCACTGGAAGAGCAATTAGAATTTCTTGTTGCTGTTTTGCTATTTTTAATTCATGTGATTTAAGTATTCAGCACATGTGCTTGGCACTAAAATAACGCAAATCAAATGCAAACAGTAGCCCTTTAATGAGCCAGTATTTCCTCATTAATTTTTTTTAAAAAGCATAAAATTAAAGTGCTATAAACTGAAGTCATAAAATAAAAAAGTAAAGTATGAAGTAGACATTAAAATGCAGATATCTGCTAGATAAGGGCAGAAGGATTTCTTACAGCTCTGCATTCCTTTGTAGAAAAATCTTGAAATACGCTTTGAGTAATTGGAGTGTAAACATTTCATGTGGAAGTCTGACTTTTATTACTCTCCAAGATAAAGTTCCTGGTATATTAAAATAGATTTTATTTCTGGGTTTCAGAAGGCTTAGGTGCTTGGTAGCACTATAAAAAACTGTGGGGACTTACTTCTGTTACTGGGCTAGTTTTCAAGAACTTTTGCTTGTCTTCCTCAGGTCAGAGAAGAGCACTCTCTCACAGCTTTCTGACCTGAAACTCCCCCAAAGGTCATCACAAAGATCAGAAAAAGAAGAAAAAATTTCAGAAGAATGGTATGTTTAGTTTATCATACTTCCACTTTTAATGGCAACTGTATTTATCAGGACTTGCTCATTTAGGTGAAAGCTGTGTTAGTGGCTGTCACAGCTAATCCGAAACATTTGTGCTTTTGTGTCCGGTAACTTTGTACACCATCCTTGGATCATGATGGACACCATGTTAGGTTTTCTGAGACTGAATCAGCATAAGTGATGGTAATAAGAACATAATGTGCAGTTGTTGGCAATGAGAATGGTTTTATTGAATCAAGTTGGTCCATAGTAATACATTTATGAAATATGGTTTGTGTATCCCCGAGATCAGTTGCCCGTTCAGCAGCCAGTGTTGAATGTAATCTTGAGCAATTATGCACGCAATTTTCTTAATTTTAGTGGGCTAACATTATTGGAACCATATAGAGGTCTACAGCCCATGCCAAGGTCTGCACATATACTTTATTTGTAATATGTGCTTTGCTATTGTATTATAGAGAATCCAAACAGCCCTGCATGTGGTATGCACATGTAATTCAACATTTTAGGTCCATCCCCTTCTCACATGTCCTTTGCTGTCCCTGAATTCACCCCTCAGCATCAAAATGGCCTCAAAGACCAATATTCAATGTGATGTGAGGTCTGCAATGTGATGTGAGGAAACCTGACAACTCTTCTGGGTATGCACAGGAGTGGCTTTCCACATACCTTCCTATATATTCAGTAGATGCATATTTCTTGTTGCCTGATGACTAAAACTCACCTTTCTTTTAGGGGTTTTAAAGACATTTCTACTGCACAGTTGATGCTAAAGAGAGCACATAAAATGAAAGCAAAGAAATCTAATAAGCTTGGTAAGTAAGCATTCCTGATGAACTATGTGATAGAAGTTACATGTCAAAAATAAATCTGGTCTATTGATCTACATCTGGAAAGAGGCCCTCACCTCTTAAAAGCATTGAAGTGTATTGAAAGGTTGACACATCCAAAACTGATTGATGTTCATCGGATTGCTACTTAAGTATCATTGATTTCAAAGTAGCTTGCACCTCTATGCACTTATGTGTCAGGTAACAGAATCATTTTGATTTTATCAGCCTTAATTTTGTTTATAATGTAGACATATTCATTTCATATCATCTGGAAATATATGTGGACAATGGTTGCTCTAGATTGTTTATTTAATAAGACAATTCTCAATTTTGTGAATTTTTAAAAAAACCATTTGAAAACATTGAAATGCCAGTAATGTTGACTTCTAATTTCAAGTTATTAATGATGCCACTTTGATATTTTGAATGCTATTTGAAACGCTCTTGCAGATGTTTTGATGTATCATCAGTGCTGAATTTTGTGTGGCAAAATCAAGTGTGCCTTTAAGAAATGCAATTTAAAATCTTAAGCATGTGCCTGTGACAAAGGAAAAGAAAATGGAGAGAGCCACCAAAGAGTACATGCAAGTCCAGGGATTCTCATGGCCTCCCACCCTGTTCTATCAAAATATCCAGAATATCTGGTGTCCAGCTGAATTTTTCACATACATACATCTTGGTGGCCTACGTATCATTTGTAATTAATGGAACCCATTAGAGTGTATCATCTTTTCTCCATATGTGGTCTGCTTTATGTTACTTATGATTAATCCATTCTGAAATATACTCAGAGTCGCAAAGTGATTTCATGCTCTTTATTCAGCTCATAGTGGTGAGGAGGAATGAATGAAAGTCCCCTCAAAGTATCTGCTTTATATACATTATTTACACAATGGGCTGCACATGATTGGCTAATTCCGGAATTCTACTGTAAGCCAATCAGGTTGTGGATTCACTTCTATCTGGAGCATGATTGGGTAGTTCCTGCCAACCAATCATACTGCTGCATTGTTCTAGGACCAATCAGACTGCTGCATTCTGAATCCTATTGTTCTAGGACCAATCAGACTGCTGCCTTTTGGATCCTATTGTTCTAGGACCAATCAGACTGCTGCAGTTTGGATCCTATTCAACTCAGTACATAACACATTCCTAAACTGTTGTTTCTTAAAGCATATCAAAGTCTGCTGTCCTGTCTTTTGTCCTGAGAATATAATCAGTATATAAACAGAGGGCTGATCTGGCATAATGGTTAAGAGCAACAGGATTCCTGACAGATGCCAAGTTCCCAAGAGATGCATGTGCATTAAGATAAACGCATGTGCAATACATATAATACACAGAGTTTTCCCATTGCTAGTAAAGGGTTGAGTAACAGCTCCACCAGGTGGTCAAAGGCTGGGTGAAATTGAGGGAATTAGGCAGCTCCCACAATTCAGTTTGCTCCTGCCTTCATCAAAGAAGTCAGCTCCTTCTCTTTTTCTCCTCAGGCTAGCTTTTTGCCTGTTTTCCCTTCCATTTTCCCCCTCTCTGTCTCTGATTGCTCTGGTAATTTTTCACTTTGCCTTTTAGTGACCTTATTTCTTCCTTAGTGCAGCTTTGCAGTCCTTTTTCCCCCTCAGCTCTCTCCAGTCCACTACCACCCTTTTCCTTATTGGAAATCTTCCCACCTGTTTTCTTTTCCTGTTTACTCTGTTCTTTCTATTAAAAGAAAGCAAGAAAAATAAAAAAATAAAAAGCCCTTCCCTCTCCCTTCTGTTGTCTCCTCTTCTTCCCTCCCCATATTCTGGCTGACTATTTTGGCATCAGAGGGTGGACAGTGGCAGGGAGCCTTCTCTTAGCTTATTTGGTAAGAAGTCTTTTAAGCTACTTCACATCCACCTTCTTACCAGGCATGTGTGTTGTACACTGCTACAGTGTCTGTAGCCTTTGTACCAGGAGAGGATGGCATCCAACAGCCCTCCTAGTGTAGCCTCTGGCAGCTCTGGCTATATTGCTATATTGACTTCCCCCATGTTTCTCTCTGCCCCTTGCCCTGGACCATAGACTATGTATTGATAGGCTGCTCAGTAGCTCTGCTGTCCATACTCTATGGCTCAAAGGAGCACAATCAGAAAGAAAGGAAAGAGCAGGTGATGACTATTGTCATCTTACTCTGATTGTGAGCTTTCCTGGGGCATCTGTAGAAAACAGAATGCTGGACTTAATGGGTCTTTGGAGTCATTCAGATTCTTATGCAAATTATAATGTTTGGGTTTGAAGGGACTACTAAATTCTCCATTTTCTGAAGTCCCCCAAATTTGCCTGTCAGTTTAAAGCCCCACAGACCCAAATTATAACTGAATCATACCCCAAGTTTGCTGACATCTGCTATATATTCTCTTTGAAAAGCATTTCTCCATTGCAAGCACAATATGGAGTCGTTGTCTAGGTATATAGTGAGCACTATCCTGAACTCAGATTAGAAAGAAGGCGATCCAGGCTATTTGCATGTTTGTATTCTTTTACAAAGTCTGTCTGTGTTGATGTCTGAAAGTTTGCATGAAGGGAAATTAGGTTCTGGCAAGTACCCAAGTCTTGTGGCTTTTATCAAAAGGAAGGTCTCGGGATTAGCTTTCGATATATGTTGTGCTGTAGACAACTGGTGTCTGAGTACTTTGCTGGACCAGTGCTGTCAGGTAATGGATCAGAGGGCTGTTCTGCTTTAATCCATTACAGTTATGAATGTTTATTCAAGCAGTTAAATAAGTTGTGGCCACAGTTTAACCATACCAAATGTGTGCTGTGATTTATTCATCTACTGTGTCCACACCAAGTACTTTTCTCTAATATGAGATAATCGGAAAAGTGTGGGCATGATACTGGAACACTTTGCAGCCAAGGAGAACTGGCAGAATGTCAAAAGATTTCCAAGTGTGGAGAATGCACAGTCTTAATTAAGCAGTAGTCCACAATGTATCACTTTGGTTTTAAACACCCATGGTCACAAAGTGTTATTTGCCATGTCTTGACAAGATAGGAACTGTGTTCCTCATTATACTTTGATTCTTGAAGATGCAGTATTTATCCTCTTAAGCCTGTAATCCTAACCCCTGGCTGGCAGTGGCTGGGCATGATGGAGTAGCACAGCAATCACTGCATCCACAACCCCACCACTCACGCCACTCAGAGTGGAACATGGGGATTTTTAAAAGCCCCTTTCCTGCACCAGCACTCAGACTGGTGCTGCAAAGACGCCTAGTTGGAGCCCAGTGCTATCATGTGACTGTAACAAGGCACACTTCATAACTACCGGATCATGTGTGTTACCCTGCTGCATTTCAGGGTTTTCCACTGGCCACTGTCAGTGGAGGGTGGTGAAGCAAGGCTGGGCTGGGCAGAGGAACACTTCCTCTCCATCCAAATGCCCGCCAGCACAGCAATTCACAGATTGGATTGGTCTGTAATTCACAAATACTCTGTCATAGTTCTTCCCCCACAAAAAAAAAATCTATTTAAACAAAGTTTAACCACTTAAAGCTTTCACTAAAATCAAACAATATATAAATTTTGTCAAGGGCTTTTGTCTCGTTTTACATTACAGTGCTAAGCACTTTTTCTAGAGCCAAGCCAACTTATCTTTAATGGCACATCATCCAAACAATAGGGTTTAACATTCTAGTCTACATCATATGTAATTCCAGTTTCTGGTACCAGTGCATAATATAATAAAATACACATTTGCTCCATAAGAGTAAACCATAGGAATAAAGGCATAGATATTTCAGTTCAGTTCTGCTGATTTCAATTCCCTGCAGGTATTGATCGAGAGGGAAAGGTCCATACAGTTGGCCACACGCATGTAACTATTGTTCACAAACATGTACCATAGTTCTGAACAATGGTGGAGACTTTTCAACACCATCGGGTTTGTGTGTGTGAAGGGAGCTTAATATGTTTAAATGGAGACGCACCATGGGCATCATCCAGGTGTCCTTTTCCATAGGAGTGTGCTACATGTACAGTGCTCTATATGAAAATCTCCCATTTCCAGATGATTAATGCTGGCAGATTGCTGGGGGTTGAACTAAATGACCCTTGAGTCCCTTCCAACTCTACGCTTCTATGATATATTTGATAGCACTGATCACCTATTGAGATGGGAGGCAGTAAGTGGAATCAGCCACCTTCCCCCTGAGTAGCCCCCAAGCAGCAGATAGCACTGACCATCTGTTTGATACTTCCCACACTTCAGGTACTGGATGTAGTGGAAGTTTTACCCTCCCTAAGGTGAGAGGTGTTGCCATTGTAGCACCTTTTTGTACGGGCAAGGGGATGTAGAATTATGATAAATGTAGGGAAGCCTGTTTTCATCGGGTGGATTTGACAAGTAACATGCTTTATGCAACACATTATTTGAAAATATTTATTATAGGTCTTCTTTAAAGTTAGCTCCAGATAATAGGATGCTTATAATTTCCAATTTTGAAATAGACACCATTATTCAACATCCTCAGCAGTCTCAACAGGTCAGTCTAGTTATAGAATATGGAGTCTGGGCCTACTCAACAGAAAGTGCAGCTTCCAGCTAGAAGATTCAAATATTATTTTAAATATACAGATTTTAATTGGCATTTTGCTTTACCATGGAAACTGGCCCAGAGAATAATTGGGCCATGGAATAATTGTTTAAGATATGTCACATAAATCAAAGTGATTTCCTTTCTCCTTTCTTTTTAACTCTTTAATGTTAGAAATAGTATATTTTCCCTTGATAATGTAAAACCTACATAGATCTTTTTTCCCCTTAATAAATGGCTAAAAGGCGAATACTTCTTTTAGGGAATGAGTGAGCAAGATCTGACCTTTTGATTTTAACTTGTTCATGTCGTCTAGACCCAGCTGTGCGCCTGGCGTTGTTCAAAAACAATGAAAATAAACATCCCCCTGTGAAACCACCAAAGAAGGCACAGACTGCAAAAACTGGTTACTTTGAAGGTATGCAAAGGAGTTTCATTTTATGTTTGACTTTTTTTCTCAGATCTTTCGAAATTATGAAAGTCATTCAGATGTATGGATCAATTTCCTTAAAATACTTCTTTTTAGGTTGACAATGACAAACAATTTAATTCAGATAATGCAGATCTGCTGTCCACACACCCCTTGAACACACACACACACACACACTGAGAGAGAGAGAGTACCCAGGTGGAAATTTTAAACTTCAGTTTATCAGAGAGCCTAACAAAGTGATATCTTCATAGAAAATATATTTCCTTTATTTCTTGAATGTTTGGAATCGCAGGAGGCAGGGTGGAATTTAACATCAGCAGCAAGTACACATATGTTATCTGTTAAAAGGGTTGCTAGTTTTGAAAGGGGATGCCCTAGGAAGTGAAACAATTAGAACACTTTTTCATTTTTGTTAAACTGGAATATATCACAGTAGTGAAAAAGTATAAGGAATGAGACTACCAAATACATAGTATGTTTCTTGACTGCTTCTTCTCATTTTGACTGAATTATCAGTGTTAAAATAAATCCTGACACAATAAGGAAGAGAAATAATATATACAAAATTGTATCTGGTTACTAGATACGCAAGGTTTTTTTTTACTGTATTCATAATCATATGTGGCTAACTTGTTTTGTTATTTTCATATTGCACACATTTGTGTTTCATATTTTTAGGATTTAAATATTCTTCTTCTAGTAACAGATAGAAATTGTAGTGGGGAAACATTTTGTACCTGTACTAAAAAGTCCAGTGAATGGATCAGACTAAAACCAATTTTAACTTAGATTTATAATATGCCAAAATAATTATTTTGAGCTGACATCCAGTTCTTGCCTTGCTTCAAATTTTTCATACTTTGGGTTTTGTAGGATGATAGCAGCAAAACTCAGAAGAATAGAGATAGCTGGGCAGGCATATTTATTCTGAAGAGTTTAAACAGTGTGTGATATATTTATTTATTTATTGTCTTACATAAATATTGCATTTTTCTCCCTTTAAGCTGAAATAAATTTCCAAAGAAGTAATTGACAATTTGTTTCCTTAAAAGGCTACTCAAAACTTCATGAAAAACTATTATTGTTTTCTACATATTTACCCTTATTTTTCAGATTCTCTGCATGTTTAGGCCCTGTTGCAAAGGAAGATAGCATGAATACATTGCTTTGTTTCTTTAAGACAATGCTAGTTTTTTATATTCTAGAAAATAGTATAGTACACAAACTTCTAACTGGGGAATTGACACAACAGGGAACTATAGAAGCAAATTATTTCCGTAGGTATATTTCTCTGACAAGGACATAAGAAAGAAAGTGATGCAGGTGGTATCCATGGCTTTAAATCCACATAGTTCCTGTGCACGTGCAGACTTTTGAGTATGCCCAAATAGCAATAGAAGTCAATGCAGCAACCTCAATATAAACTTGTTATACTGTATGGAACAGTATCCTTTTGTCTGGGAAATGCTCTTACCATGGCCTTTTTTTTCACATTGTTATGCAGTTTAGTTCAGCATATACAGCTTCTTATGGTAAGCAAGCATCACACACATGAAATGCATTGTTCTTTAATAATGGGGAAATGATGTGGGGAAAGACATCTCTGGTGTTTAATGTATTGTCCAATTAGTGAATTATGAAACATTTTTATAATGGTTAGAAAGGATGCTTGTAACCCAGTTTATTGGGTCAGTGAGATCCTACTTTAATAATAGTTTGTATTGTTTAGATACTGGTCTGATTTACACAAAACACTAAGCCAAACCATGGCTTATTATGAAAGAGTGAGTGTGTGAGTACTCAGATTCAAAAACATTACTCCTTCACTCTTCTCCAAATCCTGCTGCTGTCATGTTGCCTGGAGCTAAACCATGGTTTGGCTTAGCATTACGTCTGAACATGGGCTTGTGGTTTGTCAAACCACATCAAACCACGAGTTGTAATTCTTGGTTTACCATTCGTATTTTGCCTGAGGGAGACAATGGTGAGCCTAGGTTTGCTTGTCACTAAGGTGAACTATAGCTGCATTCCAGGAAGCATGGCAGCAGCAGAAGTAGCAGCAATTTTTCCACTGTTCATTTGTTCACAATTCACTATAATTTGGCCTACTTTAAAGTGTAAACTGGCCCATTGTATTCTTTATGCAAGGAAATAGAATTTTCATTTCCAAAGTACTTCTCTTCCTCCTCCTTTTCTTTCAAATGTGAGGTCAGTGGTGGTGACCGGAGATAAGGCCTTTTCCATTGTCTCTCTTTGGAATCCCTGGTGCTGCATCTATATCTTGCTGGTGGCAGATGAAAACTTTTTTATTCACCCAGGCATTCTTGATCAGTGATCTTTCTTAATTTTTATATTTTATTCCTTTAACTTGTATGTAGACCACTGGTTGTTCTGTTTTTTTAGAAGCTGGATATAAATATTTAAAATAAACGTAATTATTTTTAAAAAATAAAAAAACTTATTCTGGATAGGCAAGATTGAAACACAATGGAAGGATCACCTCCTTTATTGTTGGAGAATATATGGAGTATAAAGTAGCAGAAATGAAGAGAAAAGGTTTTACAACTTTTGTATAGTCCTTTGGGGTCAGCAAAGAGGGCTAATTTTGGGGGGGAATACTTCTTCAGTATATAATGTCAATTACATGTATGAGATCCTACTGTTTAACTAATAACTATGTGTATACATATGCATTATATACGTAATCAGACTTTGATGTTGCTGGATATGAAAATGCACCACAAATATGTCATGTACTGCATCTTTTTTACATTTGTTAGAATAGGGGAGGATAATCATCGTAATGAGAAGCACATTGCAACCAACAGTTATAGAAATGAATTTTCTGTGAAGATCTACACAAAGCATTTCTGACAAATCCCAGCCATCTACTGTAACAGCACAGATAGTACTTGAAACAATGCACCAGTGGCTCACTAACAGCTAGAGATAGATGCCAAGTCATACTTTCACAGTCTTGACCTCACATTGATTCAGCTAAAGCTGTTTCAATGTGTATGGTAAGCCAGCAAAACTGCCATATGGGCTGTAGTGCAAAATGTTGTACAGATAATATTAATTATGGGAACGGCATGCTTTTACCATAATACCAGGTTTGTACTGATCTCATATGATGGAACATTGCAGTTTACCATTTCACCAGCACTGTTACTGCCCCATCTGATATTTAGCTCCATTCATTGCCAGTACAAGATCCACAGCTAAACTTGGTATCATTGACACGTGACACAAAGATACGGTACCTTTAAAGATATAAAAGCCACTGGATATTTTGTATCTCTCTAAGTGATGTACAATATAAAAACAAACAATATGATAAAAATAAATGTACAATCTAAAATAAATAAAGTAGCAGTATAAAAGCTTGCAAAACCAACAAAAAATGGGAATCTGGGTGATTCAAGTTCACAGACACACATGGGGTGAAAACAATCTATTTTTGAATTCCACTTCTGGCCTGGTTTTGAACTGAAACAGCTTTGGTTGCCTTGGTAGACAATCCAAGCTGGGAACTTAAGAGGGGGAGTAAGTCCTGGTAGGTTCTCTTGTTCTCATTCAAGACCACTGACCATGATATCCTTCTGGACTGACTGGCAGAGATGTTTTGCAGTGATACTGGTCTTTTCCCCCAGAAGGTACTGTTGGAGGATTCCTGTTCAGTGTGCCATTGGTGTATGGTGTCCCTCAAGGATCAGTTCTGTCCCCCATGTTGTTCATTGTCTACATGGAACCACTGGGAGAGGTATTCCAAAGATTTGGAGCATATTGTCATCAATATGTAAATGACACACAGTTCTATTTCTCCTTTCATCTAATATGAAGCAGGCAGTTATGGTTCTGAACCCATGATGGGGTGGTATTGGGCTGGATGAGGACTAACAAATTGAAGCTCACTTCAGATAATGGATGTGCTTCTGGTCAGGAGAGAGCTACCCTGGAGTAGGGATACAACCTGCCTCAGATGGCTTGAAAAATCAGGTTTGTTGCTCGAGCAAACTCCTAGATTCAGCTTTACATCTGAATTACCAGTTGATAGGTGGGCCAGAAGAGCCTTTACTCAGCTTAGGCTGATATACCAGCTGTTTCAGTTCTTGAGGAAATCAAACCTGGCTTCAGATGAAAAACCATGCTTTATACTCTGAGCTCCGTTGAAAAAAGGAAGGATAAAATGGTAATAAATAAACAAGTTGATGTTTTGGTAGTTGTATGCTATGCAGATATTTTAATCTCTCTTGCTTTTAAGTTGAACTATGCAAATATTTAGCCTCCTGATCAGAAAATATAATCATTTTCCTGGGGGACCACAGTTTGCTTGGTATTCTAAGAATTTCAACATTCGTATTTTCAAAACATCTAACCTGTTAATGACTGCACTGTCTTCCACAGGCAGACTTCTGCTTACATGTGGTTTTTAGGATTACATCTGCAGCAGCACTGCATTGCTCTAACAAAGTTTTTGCTTGTTTGTTTTTGTTTTTCACATCCGAGCTTTTAAGAACAGATCTGTCCTGCTGGATCAGACCAAAGGATAGGCTACGTGTCCATTCCCAAACATTTAGCTGACCTTGAATTTAGTTTATTTACTTATACTAGCCTCCTGCCAACTGGCACCCTCCAGATGTTTGGGCCTGCAGCTCCCATCAGCCCCTGGCATCTAGAGAGCACCTGGTTGGCAAAGGGTGGCTTATACTGCACTTTCTTGTCAAGACAATCACAGTGCCTTAGGTTCAAGATACAACAGAACAAAATCAAGAGCAAGAAACCCATTTGCTTTGTTTGCAGTTTGACAGCGAAACAGACTCCCTCAGAAGGTGGTGAGCACTCCATCTTTAGAAGTTTTTCAATAGAGCTTGGATGACCATCTGCCAGGCATTTTTAGCTGTGATTCCAGCACTGCAGGGGGTTGGACAAGATGACCCTTAGGAACCATTCCAGCTCCAAAGTCCTACGAGTCTATGATAACTCCTTGGCAAGACATGAGTCTTGCTCTTTAGACAGAAATACCAACAACTGCCCATATTGCCAGTGAGAAGAAGTTACTTAAAAATTTAAAAAGAGTGGAATCCTTAGTACATTTGCACCCAGTGATCTTAAGTACAACAAGATACGGATTGAATACTTGAAGCAGATCTGAGCTTAGGATTTATTATAGTGATCTACCCAGGACAGTGGGCATGTAGATCCTAGAACAGGCTTCCTCAGCCTCGGCCTCCAGATGTTTTTGGCCTACTACTCCCATGATCCCTAGCTAGCAGGACCAGTGGTCACGGATGATGGGAATTGTAGACTCAAAACAACTGGAGGGCCGAGGTTGAGGAAGCCCATCCTAGAACTTTCTCCAGAAGCTGAAGGCATTAGAGCAGTGGTTCCAGAACTTTTTCCCCACGTGGACCACTTGAAGATTGCTGAGGGTTTTGGAAGACCATTTACTTATTTAGTTACTTACTTACTGTTGTAGCAATTGATTGTTTAAATATTTATATTTTATTGAAATTTTTCAGGAAAGTGAAAAGGGTAGAGAGAAGTTAAAACAAAATGAAAGAGAAAAGTGCTTGAAACTGTGGTACAATACAATATATGGGTATATAGGTAGTATGATTGTTCTCATGAGTATAAACTGTTGTAGCAAATGTAATATGTGTGCTAAATGTTATTTTTATTGCTTCTTTTTTCCCCTGTATTGCATTTTATAGTATTGCAATTTGAATTCCATAGAATATAATTTAAAATCAATATAAGAAATAAAAGAAGCAATAACAATACAATTAAAAAACAATATGAATATTTAATGTGGACTCAGACTAGCTGAATGAATCTCTTGGTGGTTTGCAGACCACCATTTGGGAACCCCTGCATTGGACTGGCAAGATAAGAATACTGCCAAAAGTCTTGACTTTTTGTTTTGCCTTAACCTTCTGCCTGATGAATGTACATATGGTGGCATCTTCTAAATGTAAACCATTGGACCATTCTCATGTTTTACTGAACCTCTAAATCAGATGAAAGGAGCTTGTGCCCTTTAAAATATTATTGGATATTTTGTAACATCTTAAAGGAGCTAGGCCACTGTTTTTAGCATTTTTTCTGTGCTATTTATTTGAGCTAAAGCTTTCTGGGCCTGTGTTAGTGCCAAAGGTCAGCCCTGCAACATGCAAAAGCTCAGATAAACTATCTTATACCTCTAAGGAAGCAAAACCAACCCCCACATGTCTGAGATTAGTGCTGTTCACCCTTTCTTTTCATGAAACAGTTTGAGTTTCTCTTGAATTTAGGGCTCCAATCTACCTTCTCTCTTTCTAATAACATTGGCTGAGGCTAGAATTCTAAGCACTCTTGTTGGATTTACAATATAAATATCAGTATTTCTGGACTTTTTCAAAGAATGCTATGGTTGATTTTTTTAAACATGGAAAGACAAAAAGTATCACTAGTCTAGATTTTACATTATCTTTGGATGTTAGTTTTTTGTTCATTTTGTATTTTTAGAGAATGTATGAGATGACCCCAGTGACACTTATTCGTGTGATTTGAAAGTAATATATAGCCATATTGGTTTTGTGTCTTTTATAAATCAATAAGCATCATGTTATAAAAGTATCATTGGTATCACTTCAAAGAGCAAATAAAGATATTAGGTTGTATCCAACTAAGTTATACTCAGGGAAGACCCATTGAAATAAATGAACCTATGTTAGTTATGTCTGTTAGCTTCAAGTATGTCTGTCATTGGATATTACACATTATGGCTCCTTTCAGCTATTGTTTTCAGACATTAATAACTAGACTTCCTAAACTATTATTTTATCTCCTCCAAAAGCAGAACTTGTTTTTGAATCTTCAAAATCTAATTTTACTTAGAGATGGTTCACAAAATCTATAACATACAATTAGCTACTGGAAACTGCAAGAAATGCATTCTTTGTTGATTCCAGATCTGTGTGCCAAATTGCATGAAACTGGCCATTTATAATATTGCAGTGGCAGCATTTCTATAAGGTTTAAGATCTGTGCCTCGGAATGTGATGAAAAGTGTTTTTAAAGAAACCTTCCAAGACAGAAGGGAATCTTTTACTCAAGAATCACAGTCCTGTAGCTTTGTTTCTTATTATCTAGTGTGAGCTCACACAACAGAGCCCTGCACATTGAAATATTTTCTCATTTTAAGGAATTAATGGCTCTCCACCAGCCCTTTAACATGTAAAATGAGTAGCTACTTGTGTCCAGTACATCCAAAAAGAGCCAGGATAAAATAAACATAAGGAGTTAGATATCTTGGAAAAAATCTGTCATGGGTTTGGGTTAATCATCTCCAGAAGAAATTCAACTTGATGCCTGAAATGTAAGACTTCTTGGAGAACGCAGCAAAGCCTGAGGCAGTGTTGATCTGAAGGAGTGCTCTCCATGGGTCAGAGCTGCCTTGCTGGCAGAGTGCAAACCCAGTTCACAACAGCAGTGCTCTCAAAAGTTGTAAGACAGCAGGGTCCATACAGTGCACACACTGGAGCTTCAGTTACATAGTTGAAGTTGTCTGCTTTCTCATTGTTTAAAACAAAATTTAAAAATAAAATCTGTGCCTGATTTTCTAATCTGGCCGTGAATAATAAATATATATTCAGATAGATATTATTAGAGAATAGAAGTGTAGTTTAAGCACCAAGTTCAAAGTGAAGCAATGAAATATCATCATGGTATGCTAGAGGTAATAGTGTAAAACTGTATTGTGATTTGAGGAAAAAGTTATTTTAATCAGTACTCTAATACAATGGTTCCCAACCTTTAGGAGTATGAGGACCCCTTTTTAACCTCAAAAAATGTTTGTGGAGCCCTACATGCTAATTCTTGTAATTTAAGGCTCTCTGTTTTGGAGTCTCACACATTTGTCTATAAAACAGGTAGTTGTGCCTGGTTGTTTAAAATTTTATGGGACCATTTATTATCTTTACCGGTGATGCAGTTAGTGATCTTAGTACTGCAGTCTTAGGATTACTAGGTTTCTTGCAAAAAGCATTTTCATTCTTAAACACTCCCCCACCCCCGCTCTGATCAGGTCAGTGAAGCTTATAGACTCCTGTGTGTTGTTAGGTGCCTGCAGACCTCAATGACCTTTGCACTTCGTTGCTCTCATGGGCAGGATCCACTTTCCTCAAAGAGGGGAGGACAACTAAATGTCTTAGGCTGTGCAGCACCTCCAACCGGCCCATAAGAGAAATGAAGTCATAAGTCATAAAAAGTCTGTTACAGTGTGTCAGGGGTGAAACTTGGGCAAAAGTTAAATATGGGGGAGAGAAAGGGCTGACCCAAGACTCTCAAAGTACTATAGAGGCTAATGGAAGACCAAGAAGAAAGGGTGACTGCAACAAATATAGGAAGTAGAAGTTGCAGTTTAACTTCACTGAGCCTGCAAAAAACAGTGCTAATACAGATGTAGACTGGGAAAGATATCTGCTTAAAAGTCTTGTTGGAAATGGAATGTCTTCCTATGCAGAAAGACTAGATAGATAGATAGATAGATAGATAGATAGATAGATAGATAGACAGACATGCTATAGTTAGACGATGAATTGGTTGGTTCTTCTTTGTTAGTATTATGATATTTAGCTTTTAAATTCAAAACCAAAATAAATTTGCCTTCTATAGTTCTTTCCTATGTTACTGGCTAGTGACGCAGAAGTACTCTTCTCATATACTAGTAGAGGTCTACTGGATCAAACAGAATGGCAGCATTTGATGTCACCCACTAGGTCCAGTGGAACTTACTCTCTTAATCAGTCGCCTGCAATCCTGAGTTGCTATGTTCATTGGTAGAAGTGTATGTGGTTTTTCCTGCCACTACAGATCACAATTTTAAAATTTGAACAAACATTGTAGATCAGGCAATACAAAAGATTTGATTTTGATTGTTTTGAATGTACTTCCTTTTTCACCAATTTGTTCCTCATGGTATGAAGTTCAGTGATTTTTCCATACCCCCACACAAAGAATAGATGGAAGAATGTTAAAATATTTTATACTCCATAAGGCAGTCATTTGGAGAAATAAATCGCTGAGTGCTGAAGCATTTCGAATCCTTTTCATCTGACCAGTCGGTGACCTGATAACTATTTCCTGCCCCTAAATAAGGTTGTGACCTAGGTCTTAGAGTGCAAAAGACAGATAATTTTAGTAACAACTTAAATTCAAATAGGTTTGGCTCAGGGGAGAATGTGCAGGGGACAGATGAGGAAGGATAGGGTGTTTGGCAAGAAAGATTGAATAAAGTGTTATAATGCTTGGACTTCTTAAATACAAATTATTAAGTTTTTCTTAAATACAAATACAAATGTCACTGTATTTTTCCTCAGCTCATTCATTGTCTTTCTTCCTACACTCTGCACAGTCTCAGTGAATGAAGAAATAACTTTGATTAGTTATTTTAAGTCCTTTTTTTTCACACATAAAGGTCAGTTATGGAAAACTCCAGCTAGAAAACTGAGGGCGAAAGTAGACGGGACATCATTCATGCAGTTAGCAGTTCTTTGAATGGTGAGGGACAGGTCCTAATCCAGACCATCATCCTATTGCATGGAATGAGGGTGCTGAACCCCTTTACTTTACTCTGATCTAGTCTGGATTGGAAACCTGTGCCCGCTATTTGTATTGCAAGAAAAGCTCCTGTTTGTGGTTATTGTTGTTGTTTAGTCATTTAGTCATGTCCGACTCTTTGTGACCCCATGGACCAGAGCACGCCAGGCACTCCTGTTTTCCACTGCTTCCCGTAGTTTGGTCAAACTCATGTTGGTAGCTTCGAGAACACTGTCCAACCATCGTTTGTGGTAATAATAGGACACAAATAGCAGGCATGTAGGGCCCATGGATGGGACTGTAGCAGGAGCAATGGGTTAAATTCTCATTACCAGCCACACCAGCACATGGGGGTGAGGTCATGTCTGCTATTTACTTTTTAAAACTGTTCACACCCAGTTGCTAATTATGTGAATGGTGTCTTGTCAAGTTTGGCCCCAAATATACATTCATATTTAAGAAAGACATATACTGTAGTTCCCAATAGTAGATTGGGAACCCTAGCATTCATATTAACTATTATTTGGCATTCGTAAAGAAGCTAAACAGTAGTTTAAAAGTGAAACTTCCCACACTCTTTTAATCTGCACTGTGTGAGGCATGGTTGTGTGGAATGAGAATTTTAATCTGCATTGGAGATTGTGGATATAGAACTATGATGTGGATGCTGCATTAAAGCAATCTAGAATGGAAAGCTATATTCTTGTGTGTAAACCTTAATTATTTCACGTAGAAAGTGTTGGCAGATGGACCGGATATAAATGATGAAAATATATTTCGCAAACACATGTTGGTGTGTACAAATTCTCAAACAGTTCATATATTATTGAGATCTTATTGCTGCCATTGACATGTTGCTGCTGCTGAGGTTGTGTCATTTATCATCCCACTGACTTGGTCTGTGGTCTGTTTTAAATACACTTACCCTGTGACCATGCAGCACAGAAAGAAATGTCTGCCTCCCACTTAAGAGCGCTTAACTTCCTCCAACATGCTTAAATTGACATATCCTTGTCTTTAACATAAACTGGAACATCTTTGTATTCAGCAGTGATCAAACATCGTCAGCATTGTCTATTTTCGTAGTGCTAATCATCTGTTCAAACACATATGTAAAGCGAATGGTCAGCTGACCATCTGTCAGGGAATGCATTCAGTGTGGCTCATGTTTGGGTACTAGATGCCATGTCTTTACATGACCCAATCCTGATCTCTTTTGCTAGAACAAGCCTCCTATGTAGTCCTTCTACCTTACCTCTTAATATGCTCCTGCCTTAGTACCTACAATAATGTTAAGTGAATGGATTAGGACATAGACAATCCTTATATGGGCATATCATAATGTGATTGACTGCAAGTTTTATGGGGGCGGGGTCTGATTTTTCTATCCCCTGGATGATAACTATAGCATTATGAAGGACTGATTGTCCTAATGAGGTCAGAGAGCTACAGCATTCCCAAAAGGTTGTTTCCTTTTGACATAGTTTTTAATATTGAACACAAGCTAATGCTCTTTCTTTTTGTAACTAATAAAGTTGTGGAACACCCACATATTATAATTCCTTTTGATGATGTGAAATGTTATTTTAAACAAAACACTGTGAGAAGACTGCAAAATTGAAGCCTAGATATTGAAAATGTGGTGCTGTTAAATAAAAGGAACAAAGTCATATACCTTTTACACTATTCAGTTAATCTGCACAAATAGAAAGTAAGTACACTAGATTTAGAAACTTTTATGAGAAATTGTAGGCATGGTTACAAATGATTCAGATATTTAATAATGGGATTGTACAGCAGTATAACCCCTTGACATTTCTCTAATAAGTGCTAGTGCATGTATTATATCTAACGTACACTTCCCAAATTAAAATTCTTCGCATTGGAAACTATTAACATGTGCAGTCTGCAAACTACTAGCAAGTCATGCCAAATCAACTAGTTCATTTGCACCTGAACAGCCCTTATGGCTACTATCTACCTACAGATCTTCAACATAAGAATATGCAAATAAAAGGTGTAACTTCTGCCGCTGAACCTTTTTCATTGATTGCCTGTTATATTTTAATTGTGGTTTAACATAATTGTTGTAATTTTTATACTGATCTAAGGTCCTTTGGGGTCAATATAAGGGCAATCTAAAAGCAAAATAAATAGATAAATAACAAAAAAAATCCAAACAAACCAGGGCACTAGCAAGGTCAGCTTTGACATCCATCACATGTTTAAGGGTGGGGAGGATAAGGAAGACCTGAACTGACTTTGCCTCTCCAATCTGGTGATAAGCACTTTCAACCCTTAGTGTGTACTATCCATTTATTACGGCAGGGATGGGGAACTTGTGGCCCTCCTAGATGTTTTTGGAATCCGTCTCCTGTCAGCCATAGCCAGCATGGTCAATGGTTACAGAAGGCCACAGGTTTCCCATCCCTGTGTTGGGAGATGCACACATGGACCCTGGTCCAACATGAATCATCTTATGGCAGGTCTATCACAGCTTTCCAAATTTGAGGGTATCTGACCCAAAATGCAGAGTATCAGATCCAGTTCTGTGTGCAGAACCCTGCTTCCATATGTGGATTGTTTGTGCTACATCAGGCCAACTGTCAATGAGGTCCATCGCAAAATATATTGAATATATCAACCATGTTTATTGTCCTTTTTCCTCCACATCACTAAGACCTTAACTGCAGATACACATTTCTTTTTATATAGTTGCCTAACAATTGTGCAGATGGTGAACAGTCCATTATAGTAAGGAGATATTTCTTACTGAAGTGAATAAATTAATCACAAATTCATATATTTTGAATTGTTAGCTTGTTTCAAAGTGGAAACAAAGAATATTCATTTTAAAATGTATGATACAGGTAAGAAAATTAAAAAGGAATTAAAGAGAATATATGGTTTATGCTGTCAGCAAAGGTTTCTTGTTTAACCTACAGATGACCTGGCCTTGTTTGTTCAGATGACAGCTCTAAAAGTGTACAGGGAATATTCTCTTGTAATACAATGATTTGCCGCAAGCCCTGACCTCAGTGACTGTCAGGGAGCAGGTCTGAATTGGCCCTTTCTCTGATATCGTGACACTGCTTCTGTTGCCTCGATTGTGACCTCTGATTGAAAGATACCCCTGGGACTTCTATATAATAAGCATGACTCCTGACTCTTAGCCAGGTCTGCTTTCTTAGATTTTTGTCAGACTTTCCTAGTAGTCCAGGCTATATATGCTACAATTTACTTGAGCTGTCACGGTGCTCTGTAACCGGTGCGCTCTTTGAAATTGAGGAGTTTTTAAACTCTGCATTTTGCAAATGGGAATATATCATAGTCATGTAATATATAAACAACTTTCTTGTTAGGTATCCATTGCAAAATGCATATTAAGATTTTAATGTGTGTGTTTGTTTGTTTTTACTTTTTCCTCAAATGCTGCATAGAACACATTACCTGTACCTTTAACAGCAGTCATCCAAGTATTATAGTTCAAATGTTGCTAAATGCATAATTTTTTTTGCATCCATCCCCTCTGGTGCCATGCAAATTATCCAACTTACTCCACTGTCCGTAGTAAATCTTTGAGTATAGTATAGCTAACCACATTGCCTAAGTAGCAAATTGCAATGTTTTAGCTACGCTGCCACTCATTCATTGTTTAACCTTGTATCATAAAGTGCTTCTTTCTTGCATAATGAAAATGGTTCCATTATGATTTTCTGCAACTTTTTCTCATCATGACTCCTTCTACTTCCACCATATGTGCTCCAGTTTCACACTGGCTCTTCCACCACAACAGCCAAAGAATGCAAGGCATAGACAATACAAATATGGAAGCTCTGGTGTTGTTGCAAATCATAAAACTGACATGTAAGTGTCATTGGGCCAGTTCAGAGATTCATTCCCTTCTTGCTAGACCATAGCATACCCCCCTCCCTTTGCCTCCTGTGGTCTAATGTCTGTTCCCTAACCAAAACCATAAATCTATTCAAACCATAGTAAAGTGACACTAAACCACAGTTCCCTCTTACATAAAGGAAAACTGTAGTTTAAACCAACCAGAATTGGCATGCCAGTGAGGGGAGGATGAGGGGGGAGCCCGTGTTTCTGGTGATTACTCACAACTTTCTAGGTCCTGATTTATCAATCTGCACTGCGGTCAGTTTGGCATGAATGCTTTCTTTATCAAAGAAATTATATTTAATAAACAGTTATATTTTAGTCAAGTCTTTATGCTTTTCAACTGGTTCACTTATGCTCTGGCTGTTCCTGCAGGTACAAGAGTCTTTCTGAGCCTTTGGGATGGATACACTACAACATGGGCATTATTATGTGCAAAGAAGCAGCTCCCATATTTTTCTGCTTTAATGTGACCCGTGATCTCTGAAATTTCAACATAAATATTCATGATCAGGGATCTATCCACAGATAATATTCATAAGTTCCCTTACAAGCACAATGCATTTTTCTTGTTTACTCAGACACAGGAGTGATTCCTGAAAGTGCAAAAATGTGTACCGTTGCAAAATCATTTGCACTACATGCTTTGTACATGAAGTATCCACAATTGTTCTTTTAACTTGTGAATGGCTAACACGTGGCCCTTCAGATGCTTTGAATTCTAGCTCCTAGAATTGATCAGGGATGGTCACAGGTTAACTATTCCTGGTTTAATTATACATTAACATATATTGGACTAATGGGGGTAGCTGTTTGTAATAAGCGTAAATGATGTGCATGTATATACCTTATTGTAATAGTCCCTATTTCACAGTATGCCGTAATGGCCCTGAAAAATTACTGTATTTTTCCATCTATAAGACATCCTCATGTATAAGACGTCCCCTATTTGGGGGGACTCCGATTTAAGAAAATGGGGGGAGATGTATCCATGTATAAGACGCCCCCAAAATGTTGAAGTTATTTTTTAGGGGGGAAACTAGTTTTATACACAGAAAAATGGGATAATTTAGAAAGTAAAGGTACAATAGAAGAAATACACTGAGTCGATCTGATTTTCCTTTTTATAGAAGCACTTTCCTTAATGTATCCTTTGTTTCTAAGACTTCAGCCTGGTGCAAATCACTATGATCAAAGTATAAGCCACTTACCTTTTTAAGTAAAAATCCAAATTACTATGCATTGCTTTCAGACCACAAATAAGATTGCCATGATACCTGTCTTCCATTTTTCTTAATGCAACCTCAAGCCAGTTTAAACAAAAAACAAAAAAACAAACCTTGAACATTAGATCTGAATGCTGGCACAGTGTTAGAGAGATCTGAAATTCATCCAGGATGCATGCATGGACTGAATGACTACTTTCTTTATTAATCTTACCCTGGCAGCAGTAGTACTGATGCTTTGTGTGGGAGGTGAATTATACTTATAAATCAGAAAAGTTAAACAGTAGTTGAATTTTTAGCATTTGTTCAGTCTCTAGCATATATGCCCATTTTACTCAACCCCTTTTTCCACAGTCACATTATTTGGTCATTTTATTAACTACTTAAGTTCCAGAAAATATTTTTACTACTATAAGTTCATATTTAACTGTTTGTTCTATGTCACAAAATACCAGTACAGTGGTACCTCTGGTTACAAACACCTCGGGTTACAAACACTTCGAGTTACAGACTCCGCTAACCCAGAAAAATAGTACCTCGGGTTAAGAACTTTACCTCTGGATGAGAACAGAAATTGTGCTCCGGCGGCGTGGCAGCAGCAGGAGGTCCCATTAGCTAAAGTGGTACCTCAGGTTAAGAACTGTTTCAGGTTAAGAACGGACCTCCGGAACGAATTAAGTTCGTAACCAGAGGTACCACTGTAGTTAGAATGGTGTTGAACAATGTTTTTTAACCTGTATGCTAGAAGAGTTAATTTCATGAGAGAGGCAGCAACGCAGGCCCTCTTCACTGCCACCATAAGTAGGCATTTGTTGTTGTTGTTGTTGTTGTTGTTTAGTCGTTTAGTCGTGTCCGACTCTTCGTGACCCCATGGACCAGAGCACGCCAGGCACTCCTGTCTTCCACTGCCTCCCACAGTTTGGTCAAACTCATGCTGGTAGCTTCGAGAACACTATCCAACCATCTCATCCTCTGTCGTCCCCTTCTCCTTGTGCCCTCCACCTTTCTCAACATCAGGGTCTTTTCCAAGGAGTCTTCTCTTCTCATGAGGTGGCCAAAGTATTGGAGCCTCAGCTTCACGATCTGTCCTTCCAGTGAGCACTCAGGGCTGATTTCCTTAAGAATGGATACATTTGATCTTCTTGCAGTCCATGGGACTCTCAAGAGTCTCCTCCAGCACCATAATTCAAAACATCAATTCTTCGGCGATCATAAGTAGGCATACATGCGCTAAATCAGCTGCACTTTTATTTGTGAACTGGTCTATTTTTCCACGCACAGTTCCCCAGTATGCCAGGGGGCTGAATGTGCTTCGTAGCATCAGAGGGGATGCTATGGGGCAATTGTGTTGCTAACCCTCTGCATTTCAGCACTATACAGTGAGACAGGGGCCTTGATAGGATCGCCGGCTCTCCACTGGAAAATTTCCAGAAAATTAAAGAATCCATTGAAATCCATAAGACTCTTAGGAGAGTCCATCTTAATTGGTCTCCCACCCCTTGCAGGGGAAAATGGATAGAGTTGCCCTAAAGTTCAACAGGAAGTGGTCTGACCATGGCATCGGAGTCGTAGAGCCATCACCACTCCAATTCCAGACCACCAAATCCAGGGAATGTCCTGTCCTGTGGGTCAGGCCAATGACCACATGAGACATCACTTAATTATACTGCATTTTTTTGTGAAAGTGCAGTTCGTACATATTTAAATAGAATAAATAAATAATGAAGTCTCAAACTGGATCAGGGGAAAGTAGCCTTTCAAAGGCTAGAGTTCTCCAGCACCATGCCAGAGACTACCTCTGCCAGTTCAGTCAGGGAGGCTAGTGGTCAGCTGGCTGTTCAGAACAGAAGCAGCATAGTCAATCTCTTTTGCTCTGGCACCAGGTAAAAGCTCCAAAGGCCAGCTGCCAGATGGAGAGGTCTCCTGGTGAGTCCCTGTAAGAACGGCATTTGATCATTTAGTTTTTGAGATGTAAAATCAAATGAAAAGACTATTACGATTTGGTTTGAAATCTAGATGATCTGTTGTACAGTGTGGTCATGGTCACATCTTAAAATACTAAATTGAAGCAAATGTTCCAAGGGTTTACCTGTTTAGATAAAATTCATTTAGGGCTGTCATCACCAATGAGCTGTTTAAAATACAGCATGACAGGAAGCTATATTGTTAAATAATTGATATTGTGACAACTATTGACTAACGATTCTGAAGAAGTGTGCATGCACATGAAAGCAAGAACAAACTTAGTTGGTCTCTAAGGGGCTAGTGGACATTTTTTTTTTAATGTATTTCGACTGTATCAGACCAACACGGCTACCTACCTGAATAACAATTCTTTAGTTAGATAGATTTGCTGGTTAATACCCCAGAATAGTCAGCTGATCGGAGCAAATGGTTATGAGATAGTTGGGAATACATTTGATTGGGATACCAACTAAGAGGAGGGGGCAGAGGGGTGTGTGTGTGTGTTTGTGTGAACTTGAGACAGAAGGGGAAAGCACGCTGTGAATTGGCATCTCTGCAAATCTGATGTGGGTTACCAGATCAGCTTTGCCTCCACTTAGGGTTAATTTGTATATTTGTAAATAATTATTTGTAAATAAAGCCAATATCATAATGATACAATAAGTCTCAGCACTCTCATCCAAAGTAAACCAAGCCCATTTAGCATTGCCTATGCAACTTTTCGCCACTGGGGAAGTGGGGAACACAATACAAGATGACTAATATGTAAGCCTGCACATGGGGTATATTATACTTCTAAGCTTGCTAGCTTTTCTTCTTTAGTCAATACAATACAATCCTGTGTATGTTTCCTCAAAAGTAAGTCATTCTAGAGCTTCATTCCAAGTAAGAGTGCATGTGATTGCTGCCTTAAATGTCCGTGTATTTTGTTACTCTGTTAATGACTAGGAACATTCCCAAAATGTCTTGAGACAGAACAAGCATTGCTATGAAAATGTTATTGCTGGTGGCAAGAGAGAAAAATTAAGAGCAGGCTAAAGTACAGAGAATATGGTTTCTTTTTGCTCTAGAAAATCAAAGTGATCACAAAGGGTACTTTCCCATGGCACATAATCATCCCAAGGGATTAAATGCTCCAACAGATCATCCTGATAATACATAGATTTTAGGAAACAGGTGCTGGAGATATGACTTGATTACATTCAGTGCTCTAAGTTCACAGTATGAAAAATCGGGAATGAATTTGGAAGTTCATTCCACCACCTTACACTGAGTGTTTCTACACATCACAAAATCAGCCAGAAGCCTCAGGCTTTTCTGGTCTGAAAAGGCCAGAAACAAGAGGTCTGCACTACGTATAGAGATCTTTAACATATAATATCACATATTCCAATGTGAATTTCTTCTTTCTAAGTTGACTTCTACCAGCTGCTGTGAGTTGGTAAAGTAACTTTTTGAGTGTCTGCTGCATTTCTGAAGCAATGTCTGCACAGGAGATTACCTCACTTCTGTCTGGTACTGTATTTGGTTCACACATGTTTGAATGTGATGCTCTTTTCTTTCTGTTCCTTCTATATTGCAGTTTCATCCTTTTTTTGTACATGTACTGAGTTTGACCAGGATTTAGTTTATGATATCAGAAGCTATCCCCATCTCCCTCCACTTTTTTTTCTTTTACATCTTCATAGAACTGCAATTACAACACCTAAATAAGCTCTGTCACCACAGTCCATCATGTACATCCTACATCCCAAGCTACCCCAATGCAGAGTCCATCTTATTTAGCCATGGCCCAGGTGCACATGAAAAGTAGAAATGATGTCACTCAAGGGAACAAACATAAAATAGGAAGAAGCAGAACAGAGTAAGGTCCTGGGTCCCTTGAGAACAGTGCAGGATCAGGAGATAGAAGCTCATCAGTAGTAAGGTTGGTGGGTAAAAGTTAAAGGTAAATGACCCCTGGATAGTTAGATCTAGTCAAAGGCGATTGGAAAGAAGAGGGAGAGGGCCAGGTCTGAGTGCTAACCACACCTTGGAACCAGCTAAGGCTCCTAGAATAAAGCTGACCACCAGTAAAAACTCAGAAATGGCACAGTGGGCCTATAAGGAGGCAGCAATTCCTGTCCCATCCAGTGTTCATCACAATCAGAGCTTTCTGTTCTCTTACAGTTAGGCTTCTGTTAAAACCTGGGTTATTGGTCTTCCTACCCGCTATGGCTGAAAGCCTGAAACAAACATAATTACGTGCAATTAATTGTGCAATTAACTTCAAGGCATTTCAGTGAAAAGGAAACACAAAAACTATGCAGAAAATAATGTGATAATTTGTGTAATGTTTGTGGATTAAAAAAGAAAGCAGCAAAAAAGTAATGCCACTCATATTTGCTTGCTTCATTTCCATTCTGGACTTCAGGCAAGCATGAGAGTTACGGCAATCCTCTGCCATCCCTAGGCAGAAGACAGAGTTAAACCCCAGCTATTTAGTGCCCCCACTAGGAGGGGACCAGCCCTTTGGAATGTTTTTTAAGGAAATCTTGTGTGGATATAATCAAAGGGAAGGCAATTATAGAAGCTTATTTACATACCTGTTTACTTAACTGATCTTTTCTAATAGCCCTACTAACCTTCCACAGACACATTTTGTACTTTCTGTTTCTATATGGAGCCTTATTTTGCAAATATTCTGTGTGCTACAAAGTACAGAGAAAGGAAATAAGGGAGAAAATACGGGCTCTATCTTTTTTTCTGTTTTTACTTACCACCTTATCTGCACAATCCTATGAAGAAGTCTTGTTGAGGCCATTTTGTCTCACTGCCACATAAACCCTTCATAGCATTCTGCTGTAAATCAGTGCTGTTTGTTTGGCATTTGTCACAACAAAAGTTAGAACTTGAAAATATCTCTCATCCACAGGTAAGGAAGAAGCATTTGCTTATGGTTCCGCAGATAAGATGGAAAGGAACAAAGAGCGTACATACCAATGGCTTCATACACAGGTTTGGGATTTTGAAGCAACTAGCCCCAGAAATGAAAAATGGTGAGATCATTGCCTTTAAATTAGATTTTTGGATTGTAATAACACATCATGTAACATGAAACCCATCTTAATTGTCCTAAAACAAATATGCTTTTTTTTTGCCAAAGGCCAGATTGCCAAGTTTCAAACACACTCCCGTTGAGAATTAATTTAATAAATTCTGCATCTCATTCTGCCACAAACCTTAGTGAATTGCTATGACATGCCAGCATGAAATATCACTTCATAATATCCATGAATATTTTTTCTGTCAGAAACCCAAATAGTTGTATTTATGAAAAATGCAGGAAAACATATATTTTTCTTGTATTCTTCAAGTTACAGAATGCATTCAAAATCATTGTAATTTAATGGCTAACCAGGTACACTAAATAGTGCACCAATATGTGGAGACATGGCAGATGGTATTTTGAACTAGGCATGGGCTAGAGTGGACAATATATTTTACAGAAATACACAAGGAAAAAGGGAGCAGAAATAATACGAAGCTTTTGATTGTTATTTAAAAAAAATAACAAAATGTCAGGTCTGCACATTTGAGGAAATGCTTCCCTTTAAACTTCAATGATTTATCTTTGTGTAAGTGGTGGTTCTTCAGAAGTCAAAAGAGAGTTTCTCTGAGGATAGTTATCAAGGCTGTCAGGCAGATGATACCTGCAGATGCGAGGCAATTCTGCCCTCAGATCAGGAAAAAAACAACACTCCTCAGAGTTTTCTTGTCAGTGGGGGGACAGCTGAATGACAAAAAGCATACAGGTGGACTTTTTAAAAATGTTGTCATGATTAATAAAGATGCTAAAGTGCAAGAGACAGGATCCAATTGGTGGAATATCAGAGGAACTACTACACATAATTGGCATCAGGCCATAGCACAAATTCTGCCCCAGGAAGCAGGTGTGCACTATGATGCAACACTACTGGGACGTGGGTGGCGCTGTGGGTTAAACCACAGAACCTAGGACTTGCTGATCAGAAGGTCAGCGGTTTGAATCCCCGCGACAGGGTGAGCGCCTGTTGCTCGGTCCCTGCTCCTGCCAACCTAGCAGTTCAAAAGCACGCCAAAGTGCAAGTAGATAAATAGGTACTGCTCCGGCGGGCAGGTAAACGGCATTTCCGTGCGCTGCTCTGTTTCGCCAGAAGCGGCTTAGTCATGCTGGCCACATGACCCAGAAGCTGTTCGCCGGCTCCCTCGGCCAGTAAAGCAAGATGAGCGCCACAACCCCAGAGTCGGCCACGACTGGACCTAATGGTCAGGGGTCCCTTTACCTTACTGTCACGCAACATGCTGTCCATAGGCAGCCTGGAAGTCCAAGGTTCTCTAAATAAATTTTGATTTATTGTTATTTAACATCATTTATATCCTACTTACTTGTAATAATAGCTCTAAACAGATCCCTCCCTTCCTTTATTTGCAAGCTATTTGTGTTGAGATCAGTGGTGCAGTGGACCCAGGGACAAAGTGCCACGATTGATTTCTCAGTAGGGATGTTAATGGCATGATTTTGTAGGGCGCTATCTGCCAATCCCATGCCAAATTGAATTAAACATTGTGAGCAGCTGCTTACCTAACAGCAATGGTAACCATATCAAGTGGAAGTCAGTGACAACAGATACTCCCCAAAATATTCTTATTTGGAACAAGATAGTATATTTCAATTAATTATGTTTAGGACTGAGATGCCAGACAACGTTAGAACATCTTAGAAATGAATTTCACTTATATTGAATATTATTTAAAGCAACAATCCTCAAGTAATCATAGAATCACAGAATTGTAGAGTTGGAAGGGATCCTGAGGATCATCTAGTCCAACCCCCTGCAATGCAGGAATATGCAGCTGTCCCAAACAGGAATCAAACCTGCAACCTTGGTGTTATCAGCACCACTCTCCAACCAGAGTGGTTCAGAAAAAGATAGAAGTTCAATTCATAGTTTAACCTTTTAAACAATATTTTATATAATGATGAGGTTTTTTATATACAGGAGTACCATACTTACCCTTGAAAAATATGTGTTTTTTTAAAACCAGGTGAAAAGATAAAACCATAAACTATAGTATTTTTAATCTTGAGCTCTGTAAGTTAGCAGAGGGGCCCAGATATTACAATTTAGGTTTTTTTAATTCCCTGGTTTTAATTTTCATAAAAGCATTTAGAGAAGATAAATACAATAGTTTTTTAGAATTAAGGTCAAATGTCATTTATGCAATCTCAGTTGTTTCTAACAACACACTCCTATAGATGCCTACTCAGAAGTAAGCCATAGAGTTCAATTGGGCTTATTTCCAGATAAGTAGGTATACTGTTGCAGTCTAAATCGTATTAAATCACTTCTGTAGATGTGTGGCACATTAATGGTAATAGCATTTGTTAGGATAATTTAGGTATTATGACTGATCCTACTTACCCTCAACTTGATGGCAAAACATCAACTGGAAAGGAATCAGAAGCCATGTGGTCAAATAACTGATAGACTTATCTAACCAAAACCAAGATTACTGCTATATAATAGACTGCTTGAATAAGATTGGATAATGATAGGTGTAATTTATATTCCTTCAATGCACTAGTAAATTCGATAAATTTCTAGCTATTAAAGAACTTGCATTTTGAGAATTTTATCTTAAACTTTCTGGCAATGAATGACTTCCTTATCTGTTTGAGCCAGATTGTTAAAAATAATATTCCTTAAACCCACTGAAAATAAGAGCCAAAATTCTTAATGATATTTAGCTAAACATTTGACGACCTGCAGTTTCTAAGCAGTAGGTGTCATATAGCCCAATGCTAACTATCATAGAATCATGGAGTTGTAGAGTTGGAAAGATATGTTTATCCAGAAGTCCCATTGATTATAGTGAAACTTGCCAACAGGTAAATATGTACACTTAAGGACAGGACCTAGTAATTGCCTTAAGCGTTTGTTTTGTATTGTTCTCAAACCGATATTTAGTTGGGGGGTTTTATACTATTAAAATACGTTTAGCTGTGTTTATGGTATTCATACATTGCCATGAGACAATTGTAAAATGCTCTCCATAAATTGTTTAATAGTGATATTTATGTGTGCCCAAGCAAGCTTTAGGTTTGTCATACAAGACCCCACTTGACATGCCTAGGAAATCACTTTTGAAATAGGGAGAAGACTGGGGGGAAGCAGTGTGTTGTGTGGTTTAAATTTGTTGCTCAAAGATAAGGCAAACAGCTCACTGGGTATACCAAAGCCCTTGGAGCAATTGAACTAGTTCATTGGGTACTAGGTTTAGTATTCTGATGCATTTTATTCTGTTACTGACATATTTGTCATTTTCCATTCACTGTATAGCAAACATTTCTTACCTGAGATAGATCCAGAAGTTATCAAGGGAGGAAGAGTTCAACATGTGGTAAGATGTTTTGTTTTGTTTTGTTTTTACCATGGTAACTGGTTTATTATTATTATTATTATTATTAAATTTATATGCCACCTTTTATCAAAAGATCTCAGGGCACAACATTAACTCAGTGTACAACATTAAAAAATGATTACAATTGCAATCCCGTGCATTCTTAACTGGCAGTGAGCCCCACTGAACGCAATGTGACTTACTTATGGGTAAATATGCATATGATTGTCCTATAAATGCTTCTGAGATCAGGGTGAGACCTTTCTTTGAATGCTACAGCTGTGTAAAATCAAATCTGCATATATACATAATTCATAAGCTCTTTGCATTTGCCTTCTGTCCCTCAATTGTGGGTTATCCCCTTGCATGTGTCATTACCAGTCCGCCAGGAGCTGCACTGGCTTTTGATAAGCTGCCAAGTGCAACGTAAGTTGTTGATTTCAAAAGCCCAGAATGACTAGGAACACAAATACTTAAAGGAGCACCTCTGCAATGCTCAACAGGGATCAACAGGGAGGCCTTACTTTTAGTCCCACTGTTGTGTGCTGACACAAAGCAAGGCCTTCTCTGTGATGGCACCCCAACTGTGGAAAATTACAATGAACCCCCTCAGTAACTATTTTTTGGCACCAGCTTAATTTATTCATTAAGACTTTTTGAAGATAAGGGAGAGTTTCTGACTGGCATGAACATTCAGGTTCTTATTAAATTACTGGAAGTATTCTATTGGGGAAAATGTTTTAGCTGCGATTTTAGTTTTTTATTATATTTTACGTGATTGCTTTGTAAACCAGCCTGTGATCTATATAGGTAAAGGGCTGTTTAGAAATAAACGTGAGTTGTGAGCCCTTGTTCCACTTGTTCAATTGCACATTGACTTTCAGCAGTACCTCAGATTTTGAGGTGCAGGGAGAATAGACAATGTACAGTGGTACCTCGGGTTAGATACGCTTCAGGTTAGATACGCTTCAGGTTACACACTCCGCTAACCCAGAAATAGTGCTTCAGGTTAAGAACTTTGCTTCAGGATGTGAACAGAAATCGGGCTCCGGCGGTGCAGCAGCAGCAGGAGGCCCCATTAGCTAAAGTGGTGCTTCAGGTTAAGAACACTTTCAGATTAAGAACGGACCTCCGGGACGAATTAAGTACTTAACCTGAGGTACCACTGTATTAGGGTGGGTGCTGAATCCAGTTGTGTGAACAGCAGAGTACCACTCAAAAATAATTACTTGTGTATGAATAGCAAACTGACTTTACTCAGATGTATGCTACATCCCCTCTGACGAACAACATAATACACTAACAAAATATGTGGGTGGGCTTTGTTCACAGTATAATACAGATTTATCTCTGAATTATGTTTGAGGAATGAATTTTACCCCCAGTCTGAATGACTAGTAACCCAGATTACTTTTTTGTATAAACCCACAAAGAGATCAAGACCTGTTTGATACAGCCAGGCATGTTAATTGGTAGCTTCTGCCTCATGAATATATTAATTTCAAAACATTTATTGAAAACTTGAGATGAGTCCCAGCAGAATAAAAGAATAAAAACCAGCAATAAGTGTTTTAAATAACAATCAGTACAGTAGACTCTGCAGCAGCAGGAACACAGCACCACAGTGTCCACTTTGTGGCCATAAGCATTCTGCCAGAGGTATGTTTTAGTGCTAGGACTGGGAGAACTCAGATTTCAAACCCTATTATGCCATAAACCTCGCTTAATGACCTTGGGCAGGTCATGCAAACTCTGTCTAACCTAGTTCACATAGTTGTGATGAGGACTAAAGTATCCTACTTTGAGGTCCATGAAAGAAAGGCAAGATGTAAATGTTGCAAATAAAATAAATAAATAGGACACAAGGCCAAAGTATCTCATCAGATAGGTTGTTCTTGGGTTCATCAGCATGGCATCCATGGCCAACAATATGCCCACCAGGACCTCATCAGGTGCAATGAAATATTTCCTCAAAAGTCTGCAATAATTGAGAAAGTATTTTCTCTTTCTGCTCAGTCCCTGTCTGCACTGTCTTGGCCTCTCCTATACACCCTCATAGCAGCCATTTTGTGAGTGGTGCCCACGGCACTTTCTCAAAATTCCAGATTTTCCCACTGGTCCAAAAAGGTTAGTGACTCCTGTTCTACAGCCTCAAAATCATTAAGATAGAAGTATGTCTTCACCTCACATGTGTGCACATGGAGTAGGAACAGTCTTGCATAGCTAAGGCAGTAACTCAGCTAATCTAGGGAGAGGTGAACTTTAAGAAACCTGTAGGTGCCAGACTATAAAGGGATTTTAAAAGGGCCACCTTAAATTAAGTCCAGAAGGTGTCTAGTCTTTGTAAAGTAGGATGAATATATTCCCAAATGTAAGCCTCTTCCAGGAGATGGGCAACAGAATTCTGCACTAGTTGAAGCTTCTAGTTTATCTTCATGGACAGGCTTCAATGAAGCACACTTCAGCAATACATTTTCGAGATTACAAAAGCATGGATCAGCATGGCAAAACCTCTTTTCTCCAAAAAGGGGGCAAGACTATATCTCAGATGAAGTAGATAAAACAGATGTTTGTCTAACAGATTGGGAGAACTTAGATCAGGGTCAACTGGCAATTAGATTTCTGGCAATTAATAGTTGATCAGCAAGGGTCTCCTATTTTTGTTAGGAACAACAGCAACATAATTACCTTTTTCTAGCTAAATTAGGCTGCTGAAATGTGTCCATCAAGTTCATAGGCTCAGAGCGTGCTCAGAGGCCCCCTGTTCTTTAATTCCAACTGTCTTCTGCACATGGTTCCAGTTTGTAGGTCTTGGGGTTCTATTAAAAACCAAAACCAAACTAGATCCAAGAAACCTGAAGTCTACTCCAGTCTATAAGAGTGGACAAACACTGAATGTCTGCATTAATTTGTTCTGCCAAGATCTTGGAAGCACCACAGTCATTACAGATACACTTCAGAAGCTGAGAGCACTTAGTCCATTGAAATAATTGAGAAATAAAGACTGTACTGTATTCTTAGGTCCTCCCTCAATGAGATGTAAGTGTATTTTAACTTTCTTGCAGATGCACCAACTAATTTCACTAAAAATGTCAGTACATTTATGAATTGTAATTTTATTTATGTTTAAAACCTTAAATACAGCATTGCATTCACAAATAACACATTTTTAAACTCAGCAAAATTAAATTCGTATGTACATTTCAGTTTCATAGGCTGTGATCCTTACATGGAAATAAATCTAAACATAAATAGTCTTACTTACAAGGATTTATGGTTGAAAGACCAGTATTTGTAATGTACAGATATGTGCATTGCTGAAACCATTGAATTAATTTCTCTATTCAATCTCCATTCTAAATCTAAAAACATACTGACATGAAAGAACTTTTTTCTGTTCTATTCTTTTAAATCCATCAATATGTTACATTTTAATATAATTATCTTATGCAAGCTGTACATAAAAACTCTTCTGAAGGTTTAGTTAGGTAGCAAAGATGAAATTACTCACTCAGTGTTTGATTGATAGAACTGATACTTGCTCTGGATTAAGCACAAATATGGCAAAAAAATAATCAAATATAGCATTTCTGGCTTTCAACTCTGACTTTAAATTATAGACTGCTCAGTAAATGATCTTAAGCTGTTTAAGGTTTCATCAGTTGTCTGCAAGATTTATTTTCTTCAAAATTACTGTACTAAAATGTTGTCTTTTGTTGCTGCACTGATTCTGATCACAAACCACAATTTTAAGATCGCCTCCTATTTACAAAAATGCTTTGACATAGTGCATTTGTTCAGACTGGGCAGCAATAAAGGATTGTGGGATCATTCTGAAGAAGATTGTTTGACAGAGCCGGCTTGTTTATTTGAGAGTAATGTGAGCTGCATTCAGAAAATGTCATATTTTGTTTCTTGATTGTGTACATTCTCTTTCACTGCTTCCAGACAAGCCCTGTAAGGAGAGAAGACACGGATTTAGAGCTTGTTTCCATGACCAGTGGAAGTACTTTGACTCAGAACAAAGAAAAAAATAATCAGCCACACAGACACTCAGCAGGACCTTCAAGTAAGTTGTACTTTCCTTTTAATAATCAGCTAGATAAAACTTGAATCACCTGACAGGGCTTAGCATCAAATGACACAATCTTAGCAGGACAGTGGTGGTTTAGTCTCTACGTCTGCCCTTATTTTGAAATTTTATGTGAATATAAAATGTATGCCTATAGATATATTGAAATGTTAGTGTATGCATGTAGATAGCACAGAACTACATAAATGTGTGTGTGTGTGTGTGTGTGTGTGTGTGTGTATCTAGCATATCCAGAGCGAGAGATATGTACATATGTGTATGTATATACATATGTATATGTATATACATATGTATATGTACCGGTATATGTATATACGTATACATACATACATACATACATACATACATACAGTGCTTTTTTCTGGGGGTACGCAGGGGTATGCATACTCCTAAACGTTTTGTGAATCTAAGTTTGGCCTCGTTGAGGGGCAGTATTTCAATATGAGTAGGAAAATGAGAGTACCCCTAAACATTTGGGGGGGGGGAATCACTGCATACATATATCTCTAGATGTGTATGTATGGGAGAGTGATTGACAAATTGATTTAAAGAGAGTGTGTATGATAATGTGTGTGCATAAAACCACGTGGAAAATTAGAATCATCAGAGGTTTTGTTTAACTAAAACCTATAATTTAGTTACTTATTCCTCTAGGCCCTACCAAACCCTTTGATGTTTCCTGAAGATGGGTATTTGTCTGCCACTTAAGGCCTAATCCTGAAACCACTTGCTCATTGGTAGCTTTCAGTGAGACAACTGGCATGGTTTCATTCACTTTAGTAGTGCAGATTTGATTTACAATGAGAGTCTTCTGTCTTTTTAATTGTTTAATCCATAAGTATTAAATCAGTAATTTGACAAGAACAGTTTAGTGTACTTTTTTTACAGAAGTTGTAGGCAAAAAAAGAGTATAGTATGCATTTAATCCACAAACAGCAGTTAAGCACCTACTGCGATAAGTCTAACACTAAGATTTGCTTTGCTACCATACAAGTTGCAAAGTTTGGGCATACCAAACTATACCAGTATAGCATCACACTCCTTGATATTATGATTCCTTCATAGAAAATGTCTGGTGGAGTTGGCACAAATGCTTTTATTCAGAAACATATATTTAAATAGCACTTTTATAAAGAATTGGTGGACAGGTAGAAATACATGGTTTATCAGAAAAAGTAATCAGAAACATTTTAGTATTTAAAAACTATAAGAAAAATAAGATTGAGACATAATAATGTTTCAAAGGTACTTATTAGTGAATAAAGCTGAGGTCTGTTGCAGTACTATGTTCATTTATATTCTGTCTAATTTTTCTAAGAAATCTGGAGAATCAATTTTCAAGCTTAGTGTAATTTTGGCTTAGAGAGTTAATTAGCTGCTTTTGGCCCTGAAGAGTTTGTATGCCCCAGTGATTTTTGCTAATATTTTTAATTTGATTCCAAAGATGAATGTTTTTATGAAACTCCTCTTAGTTTCAAAAGAGAATTCTTGCATGGCAACTCTAGACTACCTTTGTTTTTGTTTTTGGTCTGGGCTATTTCACATTCTAAGAAGTCTAAGACTGCAATCCTCTGCATACTCCCTGGAAAAGCCCAAAGTGGGGCTTGCTTCTGAATAAACATGAGTAAGATTGCAACACATTCAATAGTCATGCTCTGAAACACTTTTCCATAATAATATAAAAGACTACAACACTTTTACATTTTTCCCTACCATGGTAAAATAAAAAATTGCAATAATAAGTAAATCTATTTGAAAATATCATTTGTTGACTTGGACCTGAAGAAAGGCACACTCTGCAGACTGAATTGAAAGAAATGCATAGATTAGAAATCAATGAGTTCCATTATTTGCTTTTTTAAAAGATAAATGGTGCATCCTTGCATCCTTCTCGGTAAAAGTTTCCCTTTGCCAGTGAGGGGGGACAGTTTTTCATTCACTAAAAGATTGTGAGGCCTATGCTTCCTCTCCTGTGATTATGTCTCTCTCTCTCTCTCTCTCTCTCTCTGTGTGTGTGTGTGTGTACATGTCGTGTTAACAGGCTTACAGTTGTTGATCGTACATTATCTTTAAAAAAGCTTTCACCAGTTATCATTGTATGCACATATGATTTAAATATTTAAATAAATGATTTCAGGACAGACCCAAGAAACGTTGTTTAAAGAATAAAAATAACAAAACAGTTACTCAACTCCAACCTGCTAAATTCTACTTATTTCATATAACTTCAAACTGATGTAAACATTTTGCAGCAAAAGATTTGTTCTGGTCACTGTTGTTAAATAGCTGATTTCCTCTCACACATAACCATGCTGTATTTGCTGCTAAGTAATACAATATGGTAAAGGATTTGGATAAATTATAAAATACGTCACACAGTTCTAGATAGACTGGTGAAAATTCTATGACGTCTTAGCAGACTTTATGGTATGCCGATACACTGATTTGCAAAGTCTCTATTTTTCTTTCTTCGTGCCCCCTCCAATAAAAGTTCCAAATATTTCCTATACTGCATTACTTATCAAAACAGAGTTGTATGTCAACTTTGACATCTGTTAAAGAATAGAGGATTTAGTCGGGAGGGGGCAGAGAGAGAGAGAGAGAGAGAGAGAGCGCGAGAGCGTGCACAGAACAAATCATTAGCAAAGAAAATAGATTAAAGAGAAGAGAACTTAATGCCTGGGGGAAATGAGCATTTATTCAAATTTAAGAAGTCTTTTCAGCACGCATTTAATTCTGCAGGTTTTTGTACATGCAGGCACCTTAAAATCTGACTCAAAATATTAATTGAAATTTTGAATAGCTGGGTACAAATAATGTAAATCACCTGAGTGTCTAGCAAATGCTTTTTTCATTGTAACGGTCACAAAATTTTACATTGTAATACTAAACACACATGCAGTTTACCAAATGCTGTAGATTATAAAGGATGCTTCCACCCCAACCCAAATACCTTGGACTTCCCAATTCAGGCAGAAGTATTCCAAGAGCAGACTCAGGTTATTTCATGCCAGCTCTGGGGAATGCATATGACACAGATGTAGAGCAGCCTGGGTACATTTTGAGGGCACCTTTTTCTATACTGTAAGGCCTCTTCTGTGGCATCTGACTGCTCTTACTGCAACAGAGTCCTCGGAGCATGCAAGGCTCCCACGTTCCATGCCTGAAGCTTCTGATCTGTTAAATGGATAATAATATCATTGACCGCATGTGGCACCAGAAGCCTCAGAACCTTTGCTAGGTCCACCATGTATGCAATTTCTGGAGTGGTGCTTCAAGAACATGGTGCTTCTGTTCCAGGAATTCAGCTTCCAAGGTTATGGCTTGCTCCTCCTGTGAAAACATATCAAGGCAGTAATGGTTTATATGCACAAAACATGATGTAGTACTAGGTTGAACTGGGGGGGGGAAACAATTCTGTATTTATCTGTTATTGTAATTGTGGTTTTATAAAGAGTAGTTTTTGTGTATGAATGTGTGGTTATTGTGGCATTAGTTTGACAAGAACAGGGCTTGTGATCTCAGAAACATTACAATGAAATATCGGCCTTTTGGTAACAATCATAAGCAGAGAACTCTGTTCTTTTTTGTTTCCTTTTGTCTGCTCCTAACACATTTGTTGACTTTGAAATTAAGGGTTATCCTACATGAAGAACTCTCAAGAAAAACTAGAAATGGGAAGGTTGAGGGCAGTACCAATATGTTTGGTACTGTAAACTTAGCTAGGAGCCATGCAGCAAGTTGAGATTTGTAACAGAATGTTATAGTGGGAAGTGTTCAGAGTCCAAGCCAGCCAGTCATTCCTTATTCCACTTTCCTTTTTCTCACCCCATCAATTGTGAATCTTATATATTATTAGGCTATTTTGAAGTTTTTCCCCACAGAGGGTTTTTTTCTTCTATTTTTCATCCCTGCAAACCTCAGTTCTACACCAAGAATGTTGGTATCTCTCTTTTGTTTCCCAGTGGCCCAGTTAAGCTACATAGACATCAGCACTTAAGATTGCTTTTTGATGAAGTAGTGATATGGCTCTGCTGTGGCAAAATTATTGTGTGTTTCTAAGGAGTTCACACAGGAGAATTTACTGATTGGTTTTTCCCAGAGTTCCTTGACTTTCTGTTAACAATGATGTATCAGATAGGAAGATAAAGATCACTAGAAATAATTATTCTCTTGCTATACCTACTTACACCCATATTATGCTTGGTACACAACATACCTTTTCTAAATGGCAGAAAGGAATAAGGCAATGATTCCAGAAGCCATAACTGTCCACTTAAGAATGTCCTCTCTCTTCTCCATCAAAAATATATTTATAAAAGCAATGCAATAAGAAATTATCCAGCACCTGAATAATGCTGCTGAAGTTATGAGAGGCAATGCCACATCATATATACATACAGTGGAATCTGTTTTTCAAATGCTGGAACTTATGTAGCCAAAATAACACCACAGGGAGGGGAGCAAAATCCTTAAAAGATGGCAAAATGAAGCCCAGTGCTAAAGGTGTTTAGTGGGCACACAGCACTAGCTGATGGGTGGAGCTGGGGCACAGAAAACCAGGGTATAAGGGGAATGGAGGAATGTCTGTCTGAAACCTGAACAGGAGCACCTCAGGCCGCAACATTATGTTGCAAGTCACACTTGCACTTCCCCATGTAGTTCTGTGTGGGATTTTGAAGCTACAGGATACACTGTGGCCCTTAACATCAAATTTAATAATACAGGTTCCTTTACTGAGAATACAGTTTATGAAATAAATAAGCAGATTAGTGGGTATCTTTTAGAAAAGATAATGCTCATACCATTATTAAATACGTAGAAGTAAGCATTTTATTTTATTTATCAAATAAAAATCACATTTTGAAGCTCAAGTCCCTAATACAAAGTTTTAGATACAGCCCAGCAGGATTCCTTTTGTTGTTGTTGTTCTTACCCAAGCCATATTAGAATGAAAGGAAGCTTAGAGCACAGTTGCACTCTTGCACAATTCACATTCATTTCCATGATCTTTTTGAAAGAGATGCTCAGGATAGATTGCATCCTATTGCTATTTAAGTAGTAGTCTTGTAACACTTTTCACCAAATCTCTCGAAGTGCCAAACCACTTCAGAACAATATTTTTATAAATGAAAACAGACTCAGAGATACAAAGGCTGGGTAGGAAGTAAGGAAGATAAGAAAATAGATTTCATAAAGATAGACAAAGAAATAGTTCATACCCTCATAACATTTATAAGAGGCAGCAACTTATAATGACAATTATTGGATCAAGGATGTCATACCAAAACAATAGCCCTGAGCACTTTCTTCAGTCTAAACACAAAATGAGGGACTGACTCTTTCACAAGAAAATTACAGTTTCAAAAACTCTAATGCTGTTCCTCCCACCTACCTTTTCCTCATCACAATTTTCCAACCTTAAAGTTACGCCTCCAGTTAAGGAAGCAGACAAACTCAATAATGTTGCTTTCTCACTTGGCTTAATGAGAAACCTCACCAAAGGCATAACTGGATTAACATCAGTGTTGCTCTTAGAATAGAGTTCCTTATCTGGTTCTTATAATTTTAATGAGGAAAGTTCACTATAAGTCCAGAGTTATTTCTGATTAACCAAACAGCATGGGTTGAATCCAGGCTTGCCTGAAGAAGAGTCTCACTAATTGGGGGTTTCCGAAGGTGAAAGGGGAGGAGACAATTTTCAGCAATTCCTTCTTACTTCTTCAGTCCTCTGCTCCATAGGGATGGGGGGGGGGGAGACTCCGGAACAGTGTAGGCAATGGCACAGGAGGCTGCAGCAAGCAAGAGATCAGCAAAAATTGCCTCCTGCAGGAGCATCCAGTGAGTGGAAGCATCCACTGGATTAGAGTACCATTTGTACAAGAAGGAATCCTTCCATTCACATAGGGAAATGTCTGGATGCTACTCAGGCACATAAGATGAACCACATCTATTTTTTTCCTTAATACTGCTGTTCTAATCTTAAGTGCAACTTCTTATAATTGGTTTAAGTTCTGGTGAAAGCTGTTAAAGAAGCAGGGTTATAGAGTTTACACCAGGGGTCAGCAAACTTTTTCAGCAGGGGGCTGGTCCCCTGTCCCTCAGACCTTGACAGGTGCCAGACTATATTTGGGAGGGGTGAACAAATTCCTATGCCCCACAAATATCCCAGAGATGCATTTTTCTTTCTGCGGCACCCCTGTGGGGCTCAGGAGCCCAGTTATGTCACCCCTTGCCCACAGAGCTGGCAGCCCCTCACCCTTTTTCAAACACCCTTCCTTGTAGAGTGTTCCCTCAGCCTCCTCTTCTTTCCCCTCTTCTTGGGAGCCCTCTGGGCAACCGCAGCTGCTTCCCCTCCGCCCCCGGTCTTTGAGTTGCCCACCCCAAAGAGAGGTGCCTTCTCACACTGCCCCACAGGGGTCTGGGAAGCACCCCCTGGCCAGCCCCAGAGGCACCATTCACCTTGGAAGCTTGTAGCCAGGGCTGCTATAACAAACATCCATGCAAGCCTTTGGGAGGCAGAGACATGAGAGGGCATCAGAGGAGGGAGGGAAGGAAAGAGGGACAGAGACCATTGTTGTCCACGGCACCCCTGACCATCATTCAAAGACCCCCAGGGTGCCATGGCACACTGGTTGAAAACCACTGGATTGATAGAACCAGCTCTTCTTAATATTTTTAAAGTCATTGAATTACCTTCATTTATCAAACAAAGCCATATCAGAGGCTTTGGATGATTTTGACTATAAACACATCCATCTAGAGGCCATATCCACTTTTAGTAGCCGTGTTGTATATACGTATATACTTGCAAAAGACTTATGCATCTCAAGGAACTGAAGTTGTCACCAGCTGGTGTGTACTCAAATGGAAAGATGCATATTTTCCTAATTTAATATGTGGAATTACATTAAAATTACACATTCCTTCTAATAGTGAACCTAAGTAGGCAAGTGTCTGTTTGAAAGCAAAATGAGACCACCTAAAAGCAAGTGGCTATATACAACATAGACTCACTAAGAATGATGGGCATCACCAGACATTAATTTTAATGGCTCTACTCTGAGTTGGACTTACTTGGATACAACCCAGGATTCTGTTTTTCACATACTTATTAATTAGGTATGCAAAAGTTTATGTGAAAGGTTTTTGTATAAAAAAGGGGGGGAGCCTGTGAGCTTCCATGACCTGTAGAATGTCGAAAGAATAGTGATGAGAAAAATATGAGCAAGACTTCTAATTGCCTGGAGAGGGAATTTTGGGCTCACATTTAAAATGAAAGACAGAAATTCCTGTCTTTTGCTTTGGGGGGAAGGGCGCAGTACAGCTTAATCACAACTATAATGACTCATTTCTGCATTGTTTTCAATGTGCACTCTCATTTCCATTTTGGGAAGTGCTGAATGTCTGCATGAACCAGAAATTGGGGACGCTGTGTGAAATGCACAATTAGGCTATGTTCACAGTGTGAAACACTTTTGTAGATAGTTCTTTTTAATTGTACACCTCTTCACATCATTATAATACTAGGCAAAGCAGCCACTACTGTCCATGTTGTCTGTACGCATAGGTGGGTATGTATACCAACTAGTACATGTACACCAACACATTGGTGTTATCTACTCCCCTAAATTTGTGTTCCCGTGCCTCCTGGCTGTGGGCAGAAATGATGTAATGCCACACTGCAGCTGAGCACATGTTGTTCCATAGTACTTTTTTGAAATTATTTTTGGTCATTCAAAACGCTAGCTGTCCCTAAAAAGAGAGTACAGAAACTGATGTACTGATTTATCAATATACAGTCTGTTCCATGGGTGTAGCCAAGGGAGGGCAAGGGGGCAGCTGCCCCGCCCCATCAATCTAAATCAATACAAATACCCATGGTCTGTTCTCTGCTTTTCCTAGTGCATGTAGCTAGACTGGAAAACGTGAATTGGCACAGGCCTTGCAATGTCAGAAAATCCACCCCAATAGGAGATGACATGAAAAAGCACTCTCTGTGTACACAGGGAGACAGAAAGCACTTGAGAAGTTCATTCTCGGTACAAAATGGATTATAACCGTTCCAGCAGGATGAGCCTTATATATATGAATGGTGCAAGACAGGAACGATATGTGTGTGCAGCACCCCAAAAATGTACCTGCATCCAGCACAGAATGCACATTATCACAGTGTGGTTGAGGGCAGATGGACTGTGGAATGACGAAGATATCAGTTGAAGCAGATGAAAATGGAAGAAGAAGCTAGAGGAATTAGTCAAATTGAGCTAAGGTTACCCCGGAGGCCGGGAACGTTTTGTGGGAAGGGAAACACACAACCACCGACAGTAGCAGTTATAGAGCACTCAGGTTCAGGATGCGCAGCCAGCCCTCATCCTGAACCCATTACCATGATCACTATATTGTATAGTAGAGGGAAGTGATAAAACTACATCTGACAAGCCCCAGAGAGTGCTTGCTATATGGCTCCTGTTTGAGGCTGATTAGAGCCCTACGTAGTACTCAGAAATTTCTGAAGGTGTTATTGACAGCTACATAGTTACCATTGAAGACTTAAGATTTGAATAAAAATTCAATATTTAGGTCAGCTTTCCCCATTTCTTATTCAGTGGAGTAAATGGTGACTTCCTCTGTCTTTCCCTTGGTGGAAGTCTGGCTAGCGTATGTTGAGCTGAGAAATTAAAATAGTAACCCGTTGGCCCTATAAATCATCTGGAATTTTCTTCATGTGGTTAAAAAATGCCAGAATCCATAAAAATGATATCTCTGTGCCACTTATGTGTTCATGAAATATGGTATGTGCAAATGACGAAGAAATAATTGGACACAAAAAGGAAACAATGAATATGTAAATTATATGTCTGGATTTTTTCAATTTGATTCTAATATTTCTAAAATACTGTTCCTGCCCATGCTTTTTACAAATCTCAGTTGTGTGATAGCATGTAAATGTGAATGAATTATCAATGCAATTTGTGAATGTGTTAACTATGTGTTTAAAATGTATATGCTTAATCAGAGGCATTCCCTTGTGAAATAGTATTCAGTGCTGACCACATTGTTGTCACTCTGCACATCTCTTATTTCCGCCAAAGTGGTTAGTGTGATTTCCTGGCCAATGAATGTTTTATCTGCATTTATTCAAAAGAAACACATGTGTGTGAGAGCACACACATATTAAATATCCACAAATTGCCATTGAGATCAAAGTTTTTAATCAGTTAATGGCTTTAAAGTAGCTTAGATTTTCTGCTAAAACTTTTTGAATTAGGAACTAAGTAACAAAATTACTTAGTAAAGCGGGTGGCGCTGTGGGTAAAAGCCTCAGCGCCTAGGGCTTGCCGATCGAAAGGTCGGTGGTTCGAATCCCTGTGGCGGGGTCCGCTCCCGCTGCTCGGTCCCAGCGCCTGCCAACCTAGCAGTTCGAAAGCACCCCCGGGTGCAAGTAGATAAATAGGGACCGCTTACTGGCGGGAAGGTAAACGGCGTTTCCGTGTGCTGCACTGGCTCGCCAGATGCAGCTTTGTCACGCTGGCCACGTGACCCGGAAGTGTCTGCGGACAGTGCTGGCTCCCGGCCTATAGAGTGAGATGGGCGCACAACCCCAGAGTCTGTCAAGACTGGCCCGTACGGGCAGGGGTACCTTTACCTTTACCTAACAAAATTAGGCTGCTGTTTTGTTACTATTATTATTTTTTTAAAGATGACTTGAGCAACAGCATTTTCATACCAATTTCTTCTTGTGTAGAAAAGGATGCACCTGTGCCTGAAAGATCACCTTTGGGGCCCTCACATAAAGAGCGGATCTCATTTCGAGACCATCCAGTTCAGCTCAGCGGTGGATGGGGAAGTGGCAAAAAGAAGGCAAAAGCTTTGAAATAGTCATTGGACCTTCAGCATTTAAAACATATGGTGAGCCTGTGCATTGCCATTCTTTTTGGATTCTGCAGATGGAAAGTTCCTCAGCTCCATGTATGCTGTATTTTATTTTACGCTGCATGATTTCCCACCTTTTCTTCTTCTTCTTTGGCTAAGTTCTTTTATAAATATCAGAGAAATTACAATATTTGTATCTGAAATTTATTTTTGCAGTATGGTTTAAAAGCATGTATGGAATTATTATAAAGTGGCTGGTATGATCCGGTGAACAAATGGATGTATACGTACAATAATGGTTTGTGATTGTGCAGTGGTATGTGACCGAGATAGCCTGATCCACAGTTGGATTTAAGTACATGTGTTTAAACTCGTTTCCTGTACCTCTCAATCAAGCAAAACAAATCAAAATCAAATTGGCCCAAATCTAGGTATTTTGCTTCTCTGCTTTGTAGATTGGAATATGTATCTGTTAAAAAGTAAAATGTGGAATGTCCATCTTATTCCAAACATATTAATGATGTAAATATGTTTTGTGTAAAAAATGCATCAATTTCTCCCCAGCAGTTGCACACCCCAGTGGGGTGAATGAATGCACATTCACAGCACATTAAAATTCAGTAATGTGATATTAAGATCTGTTTCATAATTCCAAATTATGTTTATTATTTTGTGGTACATTGGCAGCCTTCTTACGTTTCAGGTCTGCTACCCTATTTTCCAGAATTAAAGTATAACTTGTAACATCACACAACAATTTTGTCCTAGCCTATTACTTCAGTATCGGTCAAAATCTACCCTTTTGTAGCCTCATGATGAGTCCGTCCCTTCCATACCACTGATACTAATGTTGTTTGCATTACTTCAATGCATGTATGCTTTTCTTACTGAAGCAATGTTTCGGTTAGCATGGTACAAATTGCTGACAGAATCTGGAGAAACAATTCTTTGGTTTTAAACTCTTCTATTTACTTTGGTGTCATTATATCCCACTGGAGCCTTGACCCACTCAGAAATACTGTTGAAATAGAAAAGCTAAGACAAAAATCAAGGCTTCAGTCAATAAAAATGAAAAAGATGTATTAATATGTTGTGGCTGTGTTTAGAATATATTATACATTCCCAGACACAGTAAAGTTTCTATCATGTTGTCTGTTTTCATCAATGTCTTCAAGTTAATATGGTTTGGAAATGTTTCTCTTTGTCTAAGACCACTGTAGGGAAAACCAAAGCAGTATGGACCTCTAATATATTTTATGGCTGGGTTTGCGATAAATAGAAAATTGCACATTCGTCTTGCCAGCTATTTACTGCACACAAAGATTTGGGTATTGAATTACAATCTGTATTTTAATGTCTCATGTCATAATTCATTTTTTAAAATGAAAATGCTGCTAAACAGATGGTTTCAGCTTTCAGACTTACCTGCCCAACACTTGGATTTAAGAAGATGCAGTCCAAAACCCTAAGCACACTCACTTGGAAATAAAGTGCAGTGAAAATCAGTTGTGCAAAGTTGCTAGCTGTAAATTCACTGATCTCCAAGTATTCTCATTTTAAGACATTTCAGAATTGAGCTGTCCAGGTTAAAATCTCAGCAGTGGAATTCTGTTCAGGAAGAATGCCATTTGTACTCTGAAAAGTTTCCCATTCGTGGTGTGTGACTTGTCACATCCACACCATATGTTTAAAGCAGTCCTTTACCACTTTAACAGTTATGGCTTCTCCTCCAAAAGCCTGGGATCTGTAGTTTGTTAAGGGTCTCCAATGACTCTCAGCACACTTAACAAACTATAGTTCCCAAGATTCTTTGGGGGAAGCCACAACTATTTAAGTTGTATGAGATGTGGATGTGACCTTAGAATGGGGAGCCTTGACAACAAAGCATACAGGATGGCCACAGTCCACTTGCTCAACCTAACCTACCTTCCAGGGATGGAGTTAAAAGAAGAGAGGGAGCTATATATACTGTTTTGAAGTCCTTGGGAAAAGTGTGGAATATAATTCTGATAGACGTCCATCAACAGAAGTGCCCATGAAGAAGCTACTAAATTAAAATGGTGGATACCAGTAGCCCTCTTTCAGACATTACTTGCTTGAAAAGGGAAGGCATGGGGAAAGACAGTGCATGTTTAACCCCATTCAACATGCTTCTCACACGAGTAATGCCTGAAGAGAGCTTCAGTGAAGCTGCAATCCTAGACACACTTAACTGAGAGTAAGGCCTACTGAATTCAATGCGATTTACTGCTGGGTAGACCATTTTAGGGACGTGGGTGGCACTGTGGGTTAAACCACAGAGCCTAGGGCTTGCTGATCAGAAGGTTGGCAGTTTGAATCCCTGCAACAGAGTGAGCTCCCGTTGCTCAGTCCCTGCTCCTGCCAACCTGGTAGTTCAAAAGCACGTCAAAGTGCAAGTAGATAAATAGGTACCTCTCTGGCAGGAAGGTAAATGGTGTTTCCGTGCGCTGCTCTGGTTCGCCAGAAAGTGGCTTAGTCATGCTGGCCAAATGACCCGGAAGCTGTATGCCGGCTCCCTCGGCCAGTAAAGTGAGATGAGCGCCACAACCCCAGAGTCATCCACAACTGGACCTAACAGTCAGGGGTCCCTTTACCTTTAGACCATGTTTAAGATTGCAATGCATTATTGCCATACCTTGAGCCAAACCCCATTTTGGCTGTAAGCCTTATTATGCTTCTAAGTATGAAAACTGAGCTTCCTGTAGGCTGGGACATTGAAAGCCAGTGTCTTTGACTCCAGGTGAAGTTACTTCCAATAGGTTGTTAATTGCATATTGTGTGCCTGTTTCATGAGTGATTACAGTTTGACATGTTTGCTCCTCTGCAGCCTATTTATGGCAATGGCCTTGATTCCCAGTGCAATCCAAACAAAATGACAGCTGTGGGAAGGGGGATAACAGTGGCAGGCAAGCACTTCCCATATAGGGGTGATTGCATGATGCACAGGCATTTGTGTAGCCATGCTAGCGCCCTGTGTTGTGGAACTTTGAATCCCTGGACTTCAGACCGTGTTTGTGGCAAAGCAGGTTTCTAGTCCTCATAAGCAAAATTCTAAAGAAACCTATACAAATTGTGAACCACAGAAAGCAAATCACAGTCAAGAATTATTTCCCTTTTCACTATGCTCACTAGTCTTTGCCTCCTTTTGCCTTCATCATTCCCTATTTAGCAGACTGGAAAAGGATTTTTTTTATTTAAAAAAATGTTTTAACTCCTAATGAAATAATGCTGAGATGTTAAAGTACAAGAACTTGGTATGACTTACATCAGAGAAAACAACTGAATGGAGATATCTTGCTGCCAGAATTGTACAAGAAGCCCAATATCTGTTGCAGAAACATCCTGGACTGGGATTTTCAGCATATGCACTGTGGGGTAGGGAGAGGCAGATGCCGGCTTCAAGTTTTGCCCTGACTCTGCTACTGGTAGGTGAGATGAGCTATCAATATCCTTGCATATAAAACAAAGTGTTTTATTTGTTACTTTGTTATGCATTTTTGTGTTTTTATATTTAAACCACCTTGTGATCCTCAGATGAAGGGCAGTATAGAAATCTAATAAATAATAATCACAGACTTGTCACCCAGAACACATTTTAAGTAGTGCTAAAAGCAGCTGCTCATTCATGTGAAAGTGATCCAAATGGGGTTGTCCGTTACCTTCCATTTCAATTTATTTCCCAATCCAATACAGTTCTGGACGCTTGGCTATTTTCTAGTTATAAAATCTATTAGTTCACTCCATCTCTGGGTGGTGCCGCTGACCTCAGTAGTGACAGGATACAGTTGCCGCTGACCTCAGTAGTGGCAGGATACAGTGTAGACACGCACACAACAATCCTTTTTAAATGCATTCCACTCGTGGCGAAAGGCGTTGTTTTCTTTGACCTGCAAAACTAGCCTTAGTACAAAGATTCAGATTCCAAGTACCCTAACACCTTCCCAGAGGCTACAACGCTGGAGGTGGCTGAACTGCCGTTCCGGTTAAGTTCTTAGTATTCTCTGCAAATCAGGATTGCTGATCCCAAATCCAATCTCTCGTCGTTCGGGGCGCTGTTTTATGGGCCTGGCTGGGCTCCGATTTGGCCCCAGGTGGGTCAGAGTGGACGGCTTCGTCCAATAGCTGCGTATTCGTGTTTCTAAGGCTTCCTTCCTTCCTCCCTCCCTCCCTCCCTCCTTCTCTCTCTCTCTCTCTCTCTCTCTCTCTCTCTCTCTCTCTCTCTCACACACACACACACACACACACACACACACACACACACACACACGTTATTTGTACCGCGTGTGAATATTAACGAACAAGTCGGTCTCTTGAACAGGATCCGGCTGAGTCCATTTTAAAGAGGATAGAGATACCAAAACAGGTTCTCCTCTGTGTTGATCTGTGAAAGCAAATCTAGGCAGCGCTATAAACTTTGTTCGGTTAAATGGTTGGGATTCATTCATTGATGAATCTATGTGGCGGTCAATTTCAATCGATAGGTGCAGTTTGTAACTTAGGAGACGTGAGTTTTCAAGACTCACCATTATAGTGGGAATTTCCTTTAGCATATCAAACCAGGAGAACTTACAAATAATAAGGTTTGGGGATTATGCAAAGTGATATAGGCCCACCCAATACATTCAAAGGACATTTAAAACACGACCTCTTCCCAAAGAATCTCGGGAACTGTAGTTTTTAAGGCTACTGGGAATTGTAGCTCTGTAAGACGAAGCTGCTTGTTTTGTGACTCCTCTAATCATACAATGAATGCATCCTTCCCGATTTGTTTTTCAACATTATCATCATCATGATAAAACCTCGAATGACAAAGATCCACATCCAAAACCAATAACGCTACACTGTAAACTATGACTATGGGCGCCTTCCCAGGAGTCTGATCCCGAAGTGTCCGGCTGAAATGACTGGGCCTTCTTCCCAAGGAAATTGGTTTGGAGATCGGAAGCTGAAAGAGCCCTCAAGCCCCCACCCCGTCCCACTCCCTGGGGCTAATAAACTAAATCTGGGCTGCGTGAAATCCGTTGCAAACCTCTGTCCCGCAGCAAGTGCCCCTTTCAGTTCCACGACAGAGGCGCCTCTGGAAGCGAAGGACTCTCCAGCTCTGATTTCTAAGGGCACATGCTTCGGATCACGCCGCTTCCAATTACATGTAGTATATCTTGACCTGAAGACATCAAAAAGAAATAGTTCCTTCACCGTCTGAGGGGGTAGGGGTCTAATATTAGGAGTATTTGTTTTATTTATTTATGGTTTACTTATCTGGCCCGCCTGCCGAAGCCCAGAGAACTATGCCAAACATACAGCACAGATACGGCTATGCCCAAAATACAGCCCAGATGTCCAAAAACAATAACAAGGAAAGCCAATTAAAATTACCATCAAATCAGGGCAGAAGAGAGGATCGCGCCCCAGATCTTAAGCGCACTGGGTGGAAATAAACGCAAGATTCTCCCTGCGTTGAAATCGGGGCTCTGATCTACCGCAAGCGAGTTACTGTGGAGGAGCTTGTCAGTGAGAAATCCTTTACCCTAACGGGTCAAACCTCAGTCGTAGGGTCGGGGAGCTTCGAAACCGCCCCGGTCTGCTGACCCAGTAACTTTCCCTCCCCCGCTTTGAAGAGCTGAAACCGACACGAGTGAGACCTCGGCTGCTTTGATACGGACCGTCGAGGAGCAGTGCCTGCCTGCTGACGAACAGGCCTTTTGATACCACAACAAATCTGAGAGTTTGGGGAGCCACAGGATTGCTTGTTGGGTTTTGCTGCCCAAAAATCAACGTGGTTGTATCCCTCTGGTAGTCTGCAGTGCGAGGAAGAGCGAGAAGAGCGCGAGATGCACTCTGGGATGGATGTCTTCTTGTCCCATTGAACTGAATGGTTGTGGGTTATGGCTTCCCATCACGGGGAGGGGGACCCGCATGTTCATGTCGGTGGAAGTTTTGTTTTGTTTTGTTTTGTTTTTTCATACGCACACACAAGCCCCATCTTCTGAGCATCATTCTACTATTCGGTAAATTCCAATGCGCTCAATAGGACTTGCTCCCAAGTAAGTACGCATAGGCTTATAGAACACAATCTCCAACGAGGTTTCTTTCCCCTGCGGGAGCTTCGCCGACTTGAATGAGAGCTGAAACGAAACAGAGAGACATATAGCAGAATGGGATGGCTTTTCAACCTGAATAACAAAAATGCCAAGCAAGCCATATTTTAAAAAGGATAAACAAAACACGGATCCTAAACATCCGGCCACTCCACCTCAGTTTTCCTGTACACGTCTTTATTTGGAAGCAAATAGGACGATCTTTTTTTAATACGTGTATGAGGACCTGGTCGTGTGAAGCCTGAGGCTGATCAACCTTGCGCAGCTCTCATTCAAGTCCATCGGGCTTGCACAGGGGAAAAAACCTTCCATAGGATTGGACCTACGCAGTGCAATGTTTACTTAGGAAAAGGAATCCCAGGTAAACATGTATAGGATTGCAGCGTATGTGTGTGCCTCTTTTAATTAAGTTTTAATAGTGTGCAGGGTAACAAGTCAGACCCTTTGCAATAAAACCCAGCTCGACATATGAAGTCTCGAGTCAACAATGGAATCCGGGAAGCGCCAATGGTCAGAGAGTCTATCTCGGGTTTATTTTTAGGGAGATAGAGCATCTACTTCCGTCGTTAGAATTCACTGGCTCTTCCGCAATTGGGGAAAAACAACAACACACTGACCCGATTTCAAAACGGGACGTCATTTGTTTCTCTTGCGCTTAGAAAGCAGTCGGAACATTTGGTGCCTGGCTGAGAATATGCTAATGGCCCAGTCAAAACGCTGTTTGGGAACTGGGGAATCAGTTCCATTGAAACCAGGGGCGGCGTGGATGTGGGATGGGTGACAGCAAAGTATTCGGCTTTATTGGGTGAAGCTGAGAGCGGGAGCCAGTGCGCCACTGCTAGCCAGCCCAGCCGACTTTGATCGCAATGGAACTGGCGTCCGAGGGAGCCTGTTTAGGATCTGGGTGTACCTTTCGGACACCTGACTCCCTGGAGGGAGGGGGGAGCTTTGCTTTTGATCAAGGGCTCGAAGCAATGACAGTATAAACGAGCAGAGAGGAAAAAATTCTCTCCTACTGAGCTCGCCCTTTTCCGCACTGGAGGGGATCTACAGCGAAGAAAAAACGACCTTGCCAGACAAACGAAAATATGATCGCATCTGGTACCCCACCTTATTCCTAACACGTTTCCCATGTGATTCAACTTTCCTGTCAATTACGGTTAGAACTGAACGGCCAGACCTGCGCAGACTGTGTGGATTTATTCAGAAATAAGTTCCAGGAAGATCGTGGGCATGACAAGAGGAACCTGTTCCTTTAAATTTTGCTCCGCGCCTAATGCATTTTATATTAAACTATATTGTATTGTATGTCATCATTATTGGCATTCACTGTTCGACAGGCTCACAATCTATAATAAACAAGCCTAGTAGTATAAGGAGGGACATACTTGCAGCAGCTCAGTCCGATCCTGGGCATATTTCATCTGAAACAAGTCTCACCAAGTTGAGAAGGATGTATTGCACTGCACTGCACTGCGTTATGTTGAGTTGCATTTTATTTTATTGTGATTTAGAGCTGAAGCTGCAGTCCTATGCACACTTACTTTGGAGTAAGTCCCATCGAAATCAGTTGGCCCCTGAAACAGGAAGTCGCAGCAGCACCGGGTCCCCTCTCTACCAGTAAAAATGCAACACATTCAATAACTAACAATTTGCTGCGCTTTTATGACGCTCAAAATCAGCGGCAGTCGCTTTACTGTTGCTAATGATAGGGCCGGCACTACCACCCCCACCCCCTAAAATCTGTTAAGTTTTCTCCGCGCCACAGCAACAAACTAACGGAGTTCAACAAGTTGTCACTTTCTAGTAAGTGTAAACAGGATCGCAACCTTGAAGGAAACACACGGCTGCCTTGCAGATTTTAACGCCCCTTCCAAAACTTACGTTCCCTGCAAAATCTTGGGATAGTGTTAACTATCCTCTCTCCTGCTTCTAGGGTCCTACCTCACCCAACTGATTTCCGTCCCTGGGCAGTTTTTATTTTAGGATAAAACAGCACGCTCGCCTTCAGTGCTAAAGAGGCCGCTTTGTTGCCACCTCGCAGAAGGCTAATTTCGGGGGTTTCCCCTCGGAGACGTGTGATTCCATTACAGTCAGTGGCGCAGCTTCGCGGCCGAAACCCTTTCCAAACTGCGGCGGCTGCAGAGCACAAAGGCAGCTCTTGTTGGACTGGGGACAGGCTGAGATGAATTCGTTCAGGTTCTTTTGAAGCAGAAAACCCCCGATTCTGCGTTGCTGGGCTTTGGCCCGAGCATTTCAAATGCAGCGAAGCGGGCTTTGAAACAGTGCGTGCGCAGGACACTCCAAAGCTTCGCGTCAATCCAATTTGACTGCGGAATTAGAATCGCAACCGAGGGCGCGTGGATATCTAAGGCGAGTCCAGGCTGGGGAATGGCGATCTGATCAGCTTCTGTGCTCTTCATTGCCATGTCAACATCTCCTCTGACCTCTCCCACCCCCACCCCCCATCTCTAGGTATGCAGAGTTCCTCCCCAAAACACTAACACGGAACTTTCCGGACCCAACAAAGGTTGGGTCAGTCGTGCTGTGACCCTAAAACTTACTCGGCTGAAATCTAAGGAGCTTCCTAGTAAATAAACCGGGAACTCACCAAATACACACCCCGGCCTTTGAAATAACCAACGTTTTGCACTGCATCACTCAGGGTTTGGACACAGGCAGTAACGGGTGCGGGTCTCTTACAGAAAAAGAAAAGGAAACACCATTGTTTCCTATACAATGCACGTCTACTAGTCCAGCTGAGTTCCATGGTCCTCCTCCCAGAGCAGGTTTTGTTCCTCTGTGCTGTTTAAGGAGGAAACACTGCAGGAAGCGAGGAGGGCGAGTTCTGGAGCAGTCCTCGTGAAAGACACACTTTACAGAGCAGGGCTGCATTCACACGACTGTTAATTCCGTTTCCGTCCGTTTTCCCTAACTGTTAAGTTCTGCGTTATATTTGAGCTTTCCCGCTATGTAAAAGCCACTTCTGGAACTATAGTGGAACACAGCGCGACTTTAGCGCTCGTTTCCGTGTTATTTGCTTCCAGGGTCAAAACGCGTTTTCAAATAAAATGGAAATGAGCGCTAAACTAGCGTTACATTCCACTACTGCTCTGGAAGTGGCTTTCACCTGGTGTGAGAGCTCAACTATAATGAGGAAATGTCCCGAATATGGAATAAAGTGCCAGAGTGTCGAACGAGGACCTGGGAGACCGGACTTCAAATCCCCACTCAGCTACGAAACTCAGTGGGTGACTTTGGGCCAGTCACTCAACCGACCTCACAGGATTGTTCTGCGGATAAACTGGGGAGGCGGGGAACTATGTACGCCGCCTTGAGCTCCTTGGAGGAAAGGCGCGCTATAAATGTAAAACTAAAACAAAACTCACGAGTTAAGCCCCATTACGTCAATGGATCTTACTCCCAGAAAAGTAGGCATATGAATGCAGTCATACTGATACTGGGTTTCGCTTCGCTTGCTTAATCCTCCAGTTCTCATCCATCGACTCCTTCGTGTGGATGTGTGAGAGAGACAGGGTTCACTGTATGGATGAACTACGGGACCCGATCACGCAGCAGTCTTAACGCCATCCTAAGCAGTGTGCTTAGAAACGCAGCCGGGCAGTCTAATGGACACGTCAAGGACTACCGGTAATCCCACTGAGACCTGGTTGTCACTGTACTACTGGTCTGTGTCTGGCATGCTCCACAACAGACCGCAGGTAGGAGCTCACACGTCTGAAAGACCATTCATTCCATACATTTTTTAATGAAATGAAATAAATTCCACACTGGGGGTGGAAGGGTGGACTACATCTCCAGGGAAAGTCAATGTTAGAGCCCTGTTTTTGGTCATGATATTAGGTGGAGAGATTTCACCCCACACAAATACCCTGCCGCCCCCAAGCATTGTGCAGTGGGACAGTCCAGAAACATGTTTCCCTCAGTGGTACTTCGCTTTACAGGAAGTTTGCCAGAGGCCGCAATCCATGGTGATGCAGAAGTCAGTCCCATTCATCTGGCACCGAAGTAAACTTGATTAAGAACACATCAGATATACCGCTTGCCCTTTTTAGCATCTTTGTTGCACAGTTTCTTGGATTTCAGCAGGATCTGGATGGAAGAGGTCGCCAAGCTGAGTCCCATTCCCTTGGGGCCTCTTCTCAATTCGCTTAAAAAATGGGGGGGGGGGTGTCTTGAAAAAGGCTCACGTCGCTTTCCTAGCAACAACAACCATCACTGTGCGCTCTGCCTCAGAAGAAGCCCAGAGGCTTTTGCTGGTACCTGGAAGGCAGCCTGTAACGTCAAGCATTCATGGCGCTTCCCAGACAAAATGAGCAATAGCTACCCGACTGTACATGTGAAAACGTCAGTATTTAAACAAAGAGTTTGAAAAATATGTTCGACTCGGCAGAAAGCGAAAGGAGGCACGCTTGCTCAAATATTATGAGCAGACCTGGTGACCGCAAAGTCCCTTTTCAGCATTCACCTCCACGCTTATTTTCAAAGGGCAGGCTCCCCTTCAAGGGGGCGGAGGGAGAGAGAGAGCCAAGAATAGGCACGAAACCGACGGCTTGAAACTGACCAGGATCCCTCTGCTGGAACACACGCGCCCCACGCCGCAGGTACAGAAGCCCACCCCAAGCGCACCATGGCGCGCACGCCCGGCAGAACTGCGCCAGACGCTTTATATAGTATCACTTTCCCGTCAGCCTGAGACTAGTTTACTCGCGAGTCAGGGCACTTAGGCTCGCAGCCAACAGACCTGCCCCTACTACATTGCATCATTTTCTTAAAACCAAAGGTTAGGCGGTTTATGTGTGTGTGAAAGAGCAAATATTTCTCTCATTTTTAGCAAGAGTCAGCCAGAATTTCAACTCAATAAAGTTCTCTTTCTTTCTCTCTCCCCTTCCCACTCTTCCCCTCTTTCTCTCTCTCCCGTTTGCCTTTCTCTTGCTGTAGAACTTTAGCATAAGTTGGACGATCGTTGTACCTTAATCCTAAACATGATAGAAAAACTAGGCAAAAAAAAAAAAAAAACCCAAACACCTTTTGCAGCACGACCTTCCGTCTGGTTGACAGTGAACTTCGTTGCACACAACATACCGAAGCACTTAAACTCAAAGGCAATTTCTTTCGGTGTCTCCCCCTCTTACTCATTGTAACAATATTTGAGAGAAGGATGTTAAAACTGAGCTTTTAAAAATCAGTGCTGTTTATGGCAATCCTATGAGCAGTTTGCAACTCCTATTTAACCTGGACCAGTGTTCAGTATTCATGCTGTCACTCTTAGAATTTATTCCAAAGCAATTTTAATGATACTGGATATTTCAGTGGGAAAGTGAATCGCGTGCTTTTCTTCCATTGAAATGAAGAGAACTTACAAATGCTGAACTGGATGTTATCAGTCCTTGGGATTGCACTGGGAAGCAATCTAAGGTATTGTAGTATCAAAATTCTGGGCTCAAATCCAGTCCCATGCAGTTTCAATCGGAAGTAACTCCCACTGTTTTAGCGTTGCAGTCATAGAATCATAGGGAAGGGACCCTAGGGATCATCTAGTCCAACCCCCTGCAATACAGGAATATGCAGTCCAGGGATCGAACCTTGACGTTATCAGCACCACACTCTAATCAGTCGTTCTGTGGGTTTTATTTTGGAGAGACGTAACACCTGAATAGGATCAGGCTGCGCAGCACCATGAGACCTAGCAAATGAACTTCAGTGTGCTCAAGATGGGATGCATAGCATCAAAGAGAAGAGGAACCGGACATGGAAAGGGCAAATGGGCCGGGGGAGGATGACCTACAAACTAAGCGCGGTTGGCTCAACCAATCCTGCGCCACGTTTGAATAGATCGGCCTTTGAGAGAATGAGTTGTATCCAACTATGCTAAACTCAGGGTAGACCTATTGAAATCAAAGGGTCTAAATTCGCCCGCCCGTTAATTTCAGTGGGTCTACTCTGAGTAGGACGAACATTAGACAGGACCACGTGGGAAGCCCCAGGGCTATGATTCCTCTAGGAAATATTCCTTCAGCCATCATGGGGCAGCTTAGGATGGGTCCAGAGTCCAGTGGAGCTGGAATCCAACTCCACTCCGAGGTAAGTTTCTATTCAGGAAGCTGCTTCTTCCCAGCACCTGTCCCACTGTTTCCATACTAAAACAGCAATCGTGGGAACAAGCCCATTGAATTCAGTGGGATTTACCGTACTTCCGAGTTCACCTGCACAGTTTTGCAGTGTCCTGACCCACGTGCGTTTTATTGGAAGGTTAAAGAAATCCGAACTTACTTCCAAATAAGCTTGTGCGTAACGAGTTTAACCGCATGTACGATTATTTGGGAGTAAGACAAACTGAAGGCAAGGCTTTCTTGGAGTAAACCTGCATAGGCTGCATGGCGTCCATATGCATACTTACTGAAGAGCAATTCCCATTGCACTCCGGGGAACTTTATTTTGGGTAAACTCCTGCTGCGTAAAGGGAGATTGCGCCCTTAGCGCTTATTTTTTTTGGTACCACGTGTGAAGGCTCTCCATGCGGGATAAATCAAATCGAGTGGGCTTTCTTTCCGGGGCTGCCATTGTAATCGCGTTGATTGCAGAGTCCAAAGCGGGGGACCTGATGATGTTGACCAGGCATAGGCAAACTCGCCCTCCAGATGTTTTGGGACTACAATTCCCACCATCCCTAGCTAACAGGACCAGTGGTCAGGGATGATGGGAGTTGTAGTCCCAAAACATCTGGAGGGCCGAGTTTGCCTATGCCTGATGTTGACCTTCAACTCCTGAGGGTTGACGGGAGTCGTAGTTCATCAGTATCTAGAGGGCCACAGACTCCCCATCTCTGCAGTGTAGACACAGGCCAGGTTGAAGCCTCAGGTGTGAAGCGGGATTGAAAGGTGAAGCCCCAAGCCCCCCCCCCCAACTTCCAGGAAAGGGATTTTGGGGTCTCTGCCTTAGTTTGCTCTTTCCTTTTGAAAATATGCATTCCTTCTTATGTCCGTTTCATCAAGATCTCCCGGGGAGCAAAGATTGAATCCACACGAGGAATATTAGCTCATCTCTCTCTGTTTGGAGAGCGACCTTAGATCCTCGGGCAAATCCGTATCCCGGGGAGGAAGTCATCAAAAAGCCGAACGTGCTTTGAAATCAACTCGGCTTTTTGCAGGAGGCGAAAGCAGGAAAGCGACCGTTGCCAGGCACACTCCCGATTTCCCCTCGTAATCTCTCTCCTGGACGCGACATTGACAGGTTTATGGCGCTCCGCGTTAAAGCCGGCCTCGAACCGCTTTGTGCGCCGAAAAGCGCACAGAGCGGCGCGTAATCGCCCTCGTAATCAACGGCTCGTCTAGAGAAGCCTTTGCCATGGTTTTAAAAAGAAACATTCTCTGTTTTCTAGGCATGTGTCATGAATGGCAGCTGAGCCAAGCAGCCCCTATGATTACGGCTGGGCGAGTCAGTCGAGGAAATAAAGCGATTGTTGACACCAGGCTTGAGAGCCAAGGCAGGCTGGGAGCCTCAGCCATGGTCTCGCATTCCTCTCTCCAAATCTGGCACCCCCGTATCACGCGCAAAGGTGCTGAGAGGCGGCCTTCCTTTTCTCTGGCTCAGATGCGTAAGTGCGCAATGTTGCAATGCTGGCGACCTATAGCTGGGAGCAAGTCAAGGCGACCTGCTTTTTGCTGCTGTGTAAACAGGATCGGGGTGCACGTGGTCCAGCTTGGGCTGGATAGTGCCTCAAATATTTAAAATCTAGCTTCCCACTGGGTAACGTGGATTATCCTCACCTCAAGTGCTCAGAGGTTTTCCACGAAAATGAAAATAGTATATTGGCAGCTTAAAGAGTGCAGGGTGAAAGGAATACGCAGCTAGGTCAATTAGGATCGAAGCTGGTTTGGGGGGAAAACGCATGGAAACTTACTATTTCTTAAGAAACCACAGAATAGGTATAGGCTGGGTAGGAATTGTTGCTAACGTCGTGTATGCAACGCTTCCAAATCCAGGGGTGGCGGGAGCGCAGTGGAGGCAGAGCAGACGACTTTTCGGCTGCCAAGTTTTGCCCGCTTATCACGGAATAAGTCCCACTGAATTCGCTGGGACTTCGGCGGCTTTTCTGGGATGCCCTCTCGGTTCGTTCCATGTCTTCGATGATCGAAGAGCTCGGGCGATAGTAGCAATCAGCTGAAAAAGCTATTAGACAAGTGACTGCAAAGACCACCAACACCTACACAATGGAACATCCATGTACAGCCGCAGTATACCCGATTGGAGGTGGGCAATGGGGGGGGTGCCCTTCCTGTGACCTTCGCGGCGCATCTGGAGGACGGAACCGGAGTGCTGGAAGAGGTATCCAATCCTACGCACGCTTCCCTCGGAGTAAGTCCCATTGAACCCCACTGGGAGTCTTGTTCCTGGGCGAATTGGCCGCAGGGTTGGCCTGCAGGTGGACCTTCGGTCTGGTCCTGCAGTGGACAGTTTCACCTTTTCTTCATTTGACACTCTCATCTTTTCAGACTCACAATCCGGACTCGGGCAGTGGCTGAAGACTGGAACCATGACGATAGGTCCCTTTTGACTTTATTACAGATCCGACGCACGGGGGTGGGAGGGGGAGGGAGAGAGACAGAAAGAGAGAAACGGTTCGTGCTGGGCAGAGGCTGTCGAGAAAACGGCAGGAGTCTTTTGGACTGGTGAAGCAGTCGGCCCCAAGTAACGCGCTTACTCTCGGCGTCTTTTGCACGGCTGGAGAGCGTCCAAGCTTTGCTGAGCTGGCCTTCCTCAGCCCGTTTCCCTCCTCCCGCCCTGGGAAAGCGACCTTGGCTTGGAGACTAGACTGCAGAGGCCGATTTCCCCCACCCGGGCAAAGGCGAAGGCTTTGGTCACACTTTCCCAGAGCTAGTCCCATACTCTGCACCTGGACAACAGCGTAGCAGGATTAGTCCCGGGAAGGTTACTCGGCGAGCCACCTAGAAAACCTGGGTCCATGAAGACTTGGACTTTTGCCAGGTGGGGCAAAGCCACCCGGGGAGCCTCGATCTCTTGAGATACTTTGATGCACTTCCAAAGACGACTCGGTGAAGTCGCATCTGGGCTCCAGGTGATTTTTTAAATTTATTTTTTGGTCGTTTGTTGTTGTTGTAGTAAATTAACAAAAAGGAGGCATCGTGAAATTGGCCATCCTGAAAAGGAGCTTTGTTAGGGAACCGTGACATTTCAGGATCTTGGCCCAGAGGGAGAATGTTGTGCTCGCCTCCCAAGAGGCTGCGAGGAGCTCCCACATTCCTCCAACGCGACTCGGACCAATGAGGAGCGCCGCCCTGGCTCTGCTGGCGGAGATCCTAAACCGCTGGCTTGGGAACAAGCTCCAAGCTGATTTCAATGGAATTTATTTCCAAGTCCGTGTTGTTATTTCCGATCGGGGTGTTCCTGTTGCATATCCAAGACAGGAACACTTCATGCCCATTAGCTATCCCGTAACACGTTTTAAGCAGCCGTCCATGCTCGCAACTACTGGGTTTTTCTAGACGTCGCCAATGCGTGGCAAAGGGGCGGGATGCGGATTCCAATCCGCCTTAAGGGCTTTGGCTACGGAGCCCCACAGTGCTATTTACGCACAACAAATTAACACCCGAAATAAACCTCTGTGTTTGCAATCAACGTCTTCCAGGAATTAGATTTGTGCCTAGAAATTTTAGAAAATAAGACAGTCGGACGCGCCACTAATATGCCCCAAACACAAACAATTATTGCCAGTGGGATTTATATCTTACTGAAAGTTTTCAAGGCCGAAGTCCGCGGACTAACTGAAGTGATGCTGAACTCACTTACTTGGAAGTAATACCTTTTCAAAGCAGCTGAGCTTACTTGCAAGTAAACCTGCGTATGGTTAGATATATGCCCACTGAAGTCGAGGGTAGAGATTCTCTTTAAATTCCTGGAGAGGTAACAGTTTAACTGTGCTATGGAAGAAATCGGGAAAAGTGGATCGCAGCGGCCTTTGCCGTTTTTGGCAACGGGATCATGCACCTCTTTACTCGTTTGAGTTTAGGATCAAAAAAGGGCTATTCTGGCAAAGCAGACCGACAAATCCAGTTAGATGCGCCATATATAGCCATATATATATATATATATATCCCCGATGAACAAATCAATAAATGCGTCCAAATATATTTTATACCACCAACAAAATTTAATAACTTACAATTAATTGAAATTTAGTATTTCAGGAAGTACTTTTTCTCGCCAAGCGAACTTGATCACGTTTCCTCAGAGACACCCCCCCCACTGGGTTCAATAAGCAAATGTATTTAAGGTTGCAGCCTAAATTATCCTCTCCGTACATTTCGCGACCACAGATTCATACACAACCCAGTTCAGTCAGTTTTGAACTCTAAACATCCAAATATTTCGGCTTAATCCATGAAAGTCCCCTTTGTTCCTCAGGCCTCCTTGCCCTTGTTCCCAAAATGTCCTTTGGGTTTGAAGAATCCTGTATTGTTTGAATAGCAGGGGTGTTTTTTGTTTGTTTGTTTTGTTGTTTAAATCCATTTTAATATTGTAATAAAAGGAGCAAGCTCTGTGGTGGAACCTAAACAAGCGGAGAAGGTGCTAACCCACCTGAAACTGGTGACACAACCAACGTGCTGTTTAATAGTAGGAGCGTTTTTGTCATTGTTTGGACAAATCGATCAAGTTCAACGGCAGATTGGCTGCTGACTTCCACGTCTAATTCGCTGGCTTATTTCGGGACCCCTTTGGAAAAGGAGCATTTAAAAATATCCACCCGTCTTCCTTGGTCAGGCTCAGTCCCTTCTCCGCGGATAATCGCAGGCTTACGTTCTAGCAAACCACCGGTAACGAGAAATGCGCTCTTTCCCCGGAGTTCGCCTTCAATGAAACAAGAAAAGAGGAGAGCTGTACGCGCGCATTTTCAGTTCCATAAATACTCGCGCCACCCTGGAAAGGCAAGGCAATAAAATCAGTTCCTTGTCTGTAAGGAATAAGTCGAAGGGAAGGAGATGCTAAGCAGGCAGGGCCAAAACTATAGCCAGAATGCTAACCAGGATGCTAACCTTGCTGCTCAAGAAAAGAGTCGTTGAAAGAGAAAAGGGAGGAGGGCGCCGGCTGGGAACGAATTTTAGGAAATTGACACCAAAGAGTGCCTGGGAAAGGCACCTTGTCAGTTTCATACAAAGCATAGCCACAGAGCACCCTAACAGCTAGAAACTATAGACTTTTCTTTAAAGCTGCAAGCTTGCAAGGAATTGCTCCTAAAGGCAGGAGAATGTTCTCAGATAGCGAGGCTGCACGAATATGGAGGAGGGGCGGATAACGGTGGACCCTAAAAAACCGGTATGATCCTCCCCATATGTTCTGCTCTGATCAAGACGACTTGCCCTTGAAAGTACAGCTAACTTTTCAACTATGTCTGGTGGTGGGAGGAAATTCGGTGCAATGATAATAATAGTAATATCGAGAGCTACTTTGCTGATCAGACGATTCTCTCTGGGAAGCTCAGCTGTTGAGAAGAGGGCTCGTAGGGAGCATATGCTACAGAGAGAGGCAGTGACTTCCTTCTGATAACAACAACTTTTGCTCACCTGGAAAAGAGGTCCCTATGGGACGCAAGCCCCCTACGGTGCCCCCTAGGCTGCCCGGCTGCCTTGCCCTCCCTCTCTCCTCCTTGCTTCCTGTTCCGTTTCCCTCTCACGCGCAGTGCGGATCTTTCGCCCTTTCTTTCAAACAACCTTTTCTCGAGCCCATTTGTCGCCTGCAGGAGTCCTCCGCCTTCCCTTCTCCACTTGCCCCCCGCTCCCCCGGCGCGAGGGTCCTTTCTTTTCCCTCAGAGCATTAGCTCCGTCGATGGCCATCTCCAAGGGCGCCTAATCGTGGCGGACCTGCGAGCTGAAAGGCTGACGACGCAGCGCAGTAGCTGCGCTTTTCAGCGCACTCAGATCCGCGCCCCGAGCCCTCCGCCGGTCTCGGGAGCAGGGGAGGCCGTTTACCCGGGAAGTCTCTCTCTCTCTCTCGCTCTCTCTCGCTCTCGGGGTTATCTCAGGGGACTGTCTCTCTCCCCTCGCGCACACGCTCCCCCTGGCCAAGAGCCGTCTTGCGATCGAGCCGACACCCTCTCGCAGCCGGTTCGGGGAAGGCACCATCTCGCGAAACACAGCGAGACATCTGCAGCCTGGCCCGTATAAAAAAAAAAAAATCGCGCGGGGTTGGGATGGGTGGGGGTCTGGCTGGTTGCCTGTCGTAGCCGCGGGAATCCGTCCTGAAAAAAGAAGCTTTCCAGAGCGATCTCACCTCCAGCCTCCTCTTGGGAAAGGAAGCGGCCCCGGCTCGCCTCTCTTTGCAAGAGATCTTCTGATCCCGCTTTGCGCATCTCCAGGCTGCGAGAAATGGACATCAATGGCCTCCGCTTGCCTGCTGGGACCCTTTGGGGACATAGATGGAGCAAAGCCAGAGAAAAAAGAAAATAAATGTGGGGTGGGGTTTTTTTGGAGGGTGGGGGGCAAGCAGCTTAGGTCCCGGGCTGAACCGTCCACCCCAATCCAGCCAGAGGATATTTCCCCCCTTTCCTTCGTAGCCCCCCTCTCCCTGGTGCAGAGGATCTTGTTTCTGCGCTGCAAAGTCTCCCTCCCCGGCTGTACACCCGCGCGGCCCGATCTTATCAAGAGCCGAGGCCTATAAATCAGGGGAGCTCGTCTGGCGATGGTGGGGGCGCGGGGAGAGCTTTCCAGCATCAGATCTAGGGCGAAGCACAAAGTGGGAACGATAGGGCGGGGTGGGGGCTCAAACACGCGCGCACACGCGCGCAGGAGGGCGGAAAGGGGCGACCAGCCAAGTGAAACTGACCAGAGGGAGCCTTGTATCCGTTCTGTTTTTGACTGGGGGACGCGAAAGGGAAATCCCATCCGGGAAGCAGAGCGCGCAGAGCACGCAGAGCGCAGGCCGTGGAGAGCCGAAGAAGAGCCCCGAGGCCGCCCTTGGGCCCAGGCAGGGGTATCCTTCGGAGGCCCCGTTTGAACCACGTCCTCTCGCTCGTCCGGGCGGTCCCGGGGAGCCTATCTTGTGTGGTGGCGCTGAAAGCTGCGGCTGAAGGCCGATTCTCTCTCTCTCTTTCTCTCTCCACCGCCCCCCGCCCTGCGCAATCCCCTTTCCTTCCTCCCCTGCAGTTTTTGCTAGCTGACTGCCTTGGCTTGTATTGGGAGAAGGGGCGAGCCGCGACTGCAGCAGACCCGCACGTGGCTTTCATTTAGGAGACACCGAGCAAGCCAGCAACTCGCCGCGCCGAGCGCGCTTTCTCTCGGATACCTTTTCCTAGCTCCCTGGCAAGGCGAGGCCGAGAGGCCCCAAGGATGGCCGAAGGGCCGTGGATCTTCAAGCCCAGGGAGAAATAGGAGGAGGAGTCCAGCAAAGGCGGATTGGAGCTCCCGACTCGGCGTAAGATCCACGCCTCCAAAAAACACAAAACACACACACACGCTATTATTTTGTGCGCCGTGTGTGGCTTTCTTGCTGCAGTCCCAACTGCTAGATCTCTTTCATATCTGATTCTTTTTTCCCCTTCCTTTCTCGATCAGGACTTTTCACAGTGGAAGAAGGCATTCTTCAACCTCACCTCTCCTAAACACGCCGACTTGGAATGAAGCCCGCCACCCCCACCCCCCAGTTCCCCGGTTGCAATTATTTCTCTCCTGCATACGGAAGCAGCTAGCTTCTGGTCGTAACCCGGACTAGGTGTGTAGAAAGGGTTGGGCTTTGGGAAGTCAAGCACTGCCAGCGGCTGGGATACAGATATCGATCTGCACACCATTCAAAGTGGGGGTGTAAAATGGTTTGTGTGTTTGCGTGCGCGCTCGCACACACACACCACCACCCAATGAAAACCTCCGTTGGAGAATATCCAGTACGGACACTAGCAGGAGCCAACCGGCTAATGCTCAGGACGCCTCGCATCTTGAACCAATGGCAACGTTACCATGTGCTGGAATAGACCTCGAAATCCTGTAAGAATCTCCGGAAAATGGCAATTGTTTATAGTTTCATAAAAGACTGGAGAATTATTTATTATTATTATTATTATTATTATTATTATTATTATTATTATTATTAAACACAACGCACGCAAACCTGTTCTACAATCCACCTCCTGCGCGAAATCCACTGCAGTGATGGATCCGAATGGGGGCTATGAAGGAAGAATTATTTATAGGCTGATTGTGGCCATTTCTGCTGGTGGATCATAATGATCCCCTAACGTGGGTCTCATTATATTGGTAATGGTGTAACAAAAGCAAAGCAAAACACAAGCAAACCTGCCCTGAGGACTTTACAGTGTTGATCCCCCCCCCTAATTTGAAGTATATTGCCTTGGATTTCTATTCTCAGTGTCGTTTAGCCCAGGGGACACCCCGACCTAGCAGATCCCGGCCCCTTCTTTGAATTGTCTGTCACATTCGTTGCTAGGCCCATTGAAATTAATGGGGCTTATTTAATGAACACAAGTAAGTTAGGTCCATTAATTTAAATAAGTCTACTCCGAGTAAAATTCTTAGCTAATAAATAATAATAATAATAATAATAATAATAATAATAATAATAATAATAATTTATTTATACCCCGCCCATCTGGCTGAGTATCGCCCTTAGAATTAATGAAAATTCAAAGGGTCTTTTGTGAGTAAAACTTAGTTGAATACAAATGATGGTGATGGTTATATAAAGAAGAAGAAAGGTGTTAGATGAAAGCTAGGTTTTGAAACGACTAGCAAAATGATTGGCGATTTGTGCCTCAGGCGGGCCAGGGGCTCCCCCCCCCCCCAGCAAAATCCTGATCGCCCGTGTATCCCTTCTGACGTCCACACAACAGCTGTTCCCAAAAGCCTCTCCTATACATCTCGACTTCGTCGCAAAGTGCGAGGAAGCCTGTGATGGACGTAATCAGTAGTACCGACCCGCAGGCATTTCTGATACCCGCTTAAAACGAACCAAACAAAATACAGTACTCCAGCGACTTCCAATGAGGAAAGCAGCCTCGGTTATTTATTTAACCCCAGTCCCTATGAAAGAGGGCGAGGGAGAAAGGCAGAGATTCTGCGCTGCAAGAAACGTTCAAGATAGGAGTCGAGGCTGCTAAAAAAGCCCGCAGGGAGACGAAGCGTCGCACGATTCCGACGATCATTTGACACGCAAAAAGATCGCTGCTGGCAGATTAATTATTGACGGGGGGCGGGTTGGGTAGGGAAGGAATGGAGAAAAGGGAAGGGGGCAGCACTGGAATGTCAGCCCTCTCCTAGCAGACACTTCTGAAAAGAAAGAACAAGGGTTAATATTGGACAAGGTTGTTTTTATAGATGAACGATTGTCAGAATTATGTGCATTTCCTAGCAATACATAATAAAACACTTTGGAGGCATTTTGTGTGTGTGATGGGGGGGGGGAAGAATGAGCTTTCCTACTTGCCCATATCGTAAATCAGTTGGTTAACCTTTAAGGTACCGCAGGACTCTTCAATGTCTTGGCTGCAACGCAATAAAACAGCTAATAAGAATTAATAGTAATTAAAAAAATCGGTATATAAAGTGGTTAACAATTTGTAGCTCCCTTATCTGCAGTTCCTGCTGAAAACCCTGATGCACACGCATGCTTGAAATATATCATATTTCAACTTGAAACACACATGTGAGCCGATTTAAAAATATATATATTTAATAAAAGAAAAACACCTTCGCCTTTTGGCTGACGGAGCCCTGCTATATTATTATTAAAGAACAGTATTTAAACTTTAGGGGTGCTCCTTCCCCTCCTCCTCAAACTATCCGGATCAAACTGTTGCTTTCTATTGCTTACTTTGAAATATTCCCTTTGAAGGCAACGGGGCTCCTCTGGAGTCAGTGACCTGAAAACGCGTAGTAGCCCATTGCAGTCCTCAACGTGTTTCCTCGCGAGGAAGCAAACGCCAAGGATTCTTCTCCTGCAGGCTTACACATCTGCTTCTAGCTGTAGGCCGGGTCCTAAAAACGTTTCTTCGGAAGTAGAGAATATATTGCAGCCTTGTATGGAAATCAGACCTGTTGAGGGGATCGCTGCCCCACAAGCAAACGCCTATCGGATCCGGAGTTGGAAATGCGGATGTAATGAGACCAAGGGCGACTTACTTCCGAGTTAAAGGCGCTTCGCTCCTTCGGGGATGGTGACTTTCCGACTTGATTTCTCCGCATCCTTGAAACCCGGGCTTTCCAGACGCTGTTGGCAATTATTACCCTTCTTCACCTTTCTCGCACCCTGCCAGGACCCCTTTCGGTTCTCTTGGCGATTCCCACACAGGTCCCCCGCCCCGAAGTGTAACTCCCTGGAGCTGGCGCTGCAATTTGGCAACGCGTCACGGAACCCCCCCCCCTTTTCTTCCTCTTTTCGTTTACCGCGAAGTCCAGAGACCGCGGCGGGACACCCTCCCATCCCGCCTCCTCCGCCACGCTCCTCGGCCTTCCCTACGCTCCAGATCGCCGGCCCGTTTCCTGCTGCCCGTTCATACGGGCCGAAAGCAGACCAGAGTCCCTCCGGATCGCGGCGGCGTCGCGGGCGAGGGAGGGGGAGAAGGCAGGAAGAAGGCAGGGGGTGGGGGAAGACGCCTCTCGACTTGCAGAAGTCAGGGCGAAATGTGAGTTGGCTGCGGTTGGCCAGGGACTCTTCTCCGACCCCCCTCCCTCCATCATTCGCTTGTCTACCCATCCGCTGTGGGCCGCCGAGGTTGCGGCGGGGAGTGGAGAGCGAGGGGGCCAGAGACGGGGTGGAGCCAGCGGAGGCCGCAGTTTGGAAAGGTTGCGCAAGAAGCCCCCGCTGCGCTTCAAGATATAAAAGCGCCGTCGAGGCGCCTCCGCCGCAGCACCAGCGACTGCAAGAGCAGCAGCAGCAACAGCAGCAGAGACGACGACTGGCCAGGCGCGACAGCGGCTCCGTCGAGGATTATGGAGTTCCTCAGCGACAAATTCGGCCTCAAGAGCCCCCCGGCGGCGGCGGGCAAAGGAGGCGACTTCTACCTGGCCTCCGGGGGCCCCCTCGAGCACGTAATGGAAGCGCTGGACGGCGGAGAGGCCTTCTATGGCAAAGGCGGAGGCAAATGCGTTGCCCAGGCCGCCTATAACCCGCACGCCAGGCTGGACAGGGCGTCCCCGGGCAGGGACGGCTCCGGTGAGTGAAGGGCTGGCCGGCACCGCGGCAGGCAGTCCGCCCGCACTGAGGCCCAGGATCTGGGGCGAGTGTGCGAGGTGCGGGGTGGGGAGAGGGTGTCCGAAAAGCCGTCCGGGATCCGCTGCTTGGAGCGGCTCTCCTCCGGAAAGGGGTGGCTTGGCCTTCTGTGTAAACGGGATCCGGGTCGGCGAAGCGAAGCGGGTTCTTTTGGGCGTCTGCATGCAGAATGTTTTTGGAAAACTGATTTTTTTGGGGGGAGGGTGGGCAGTTTTCTCCTCTCCAGCAAAGCTCCCCACATACACGCACGCACGCACAGCAGGGCGGACAAGATTGTGGCCCAATCCACCGCAGATTTGGAGTGTTCTTCTCGGGAGAACACCCCCCTCTTTTTGATTTCAGAAGAATCTGGGGCGCAAACGCGGTTTCCTAAAAGGTGATGGCGCCTTGGAGGCACCTCGAGCGGGGACGCTTCTCCCTTTGTGGAGAAGCTTCGCCAAAGACGGTCGCCACCTTAGTTATAGAATATAGATTAGCTTCTCCGCAATCCCAACAGCCCTGGGCAGCTAGAAACATCCCGATCCGAGGACTTGGAAGCCCGCAAAAACCGGATAGCTAAAACCGGTTTCCTTCCGGGAGGAGAGTGTATTTAGACGGGCCGCTCATTAAATAATAAAAACGAGATAAAAGTTGACAATGAGAAGGTGGTGCTCCTCTTCTGTTGCATTCCGGTTTGACTTTAACTGACGCCCGTGCCTGTAATTCCTCCGTCGGAAGTTGCGGCAGACGCGAAGATCCAACGTCAATTCATCCCACCAGCAGCCGGCTGATTTGCAAAGAGGATTTTACCTTCCGACGGCCTCGGGCTTTTCTTCTTCCTCTTCTTCCCCTTTTAAAGTCCTCCTTCGGGTGTCACACAGCTTGGAGGCGTTCAGCTGCCCTTGCTTTTCTAGTTGGTTTGGGGTTTTTTTACTCGTGAGATCTGAAGCTGCGTCCCGCAGGACCTCAGATCCGCTTCCCCGCTCACCCCTGTCTTTAGGGATATGAGAAAGAAGGTAGCCCCAAAGTCAGCATTTCAAAAAGAAAACACTCCCCCGACTCCTTTCCTTCTCCGTCTCTTCCCTGAAAGCCAAATCTGTGGAAGGATTTACAGCCGGAGCCTGGGAGGAGAAGGAGGGACCATAACGCAAAACAGAGAGAGGAACCGCGGAAGGACGCACATTTCGGTCTTGCCCTGCTATAGATTAAAATGGGCCTTTAACTTTGCGCGTGTATGTGCTTATATATATATATAGAAAGAGAGAGAGGTTGCAAAGGCTTTTGGCTACTACTGTTATTACTCCTACTACTATTAATAGTACCCCGCCCATCTATCTGGGTTGCCCCAGATACTCTGGGCGGCTTCCAAGATATTTAAAACACAATAAAACATTACACTACAATAATGCCTTTATCTATCTAGTGTGCGAATGCGTTTACCCACGTATTATCTTGATCGTCTTCTAAATCCGTCTGTCATCTATGGGTTTTAAGCATATGTAATAATAAAAGTTGGCAACACAAACATAAACGGATAAATTAATAATCTCATCATATAGACTAAATTATAACGACAGGCAAAACGGCGGCGCGCAGTTTAATTACACAACAGAAGGAAACAAGGAAGACATTTAACTGTCAGCAACAGAAAAAGTAACAGCCAGGTATCGTAGGGAGTCGCGAATAAGCCAAAATGATCCTTCGGGAGCGGCTAAAATGTCCCAAAGCAACGAGAGAGCTCTAATGAGTGTGTATGTTCATTATGAATGCTATTAGGTATATCAGAGCATTTTATATTTTTATGCTATTACTGAGGAAATTGGAAGCCGAAATGTTTAACTGCCCGACTTACACTCCCCCTCAGCCAAATATTAATATACATATTTTCCCCTGATCGGCTGCATTTATCCAGGATCCGGAGTGTATTTGAATGCAGCACCATTTTTCTGATCTTCTCTCACACTACATTATAGCGACAATATTCTGTCATATCCGATCCACAATCCGGTTAAACCACAGTGCTCGAATCTGACTCCAATGGTTTTAAATTCAAATATTATATCTGCTTTTTGGAGATCAGTCGCCCGCCCTCCCCATCTTTGTCCGCTGCTACTTTCTTTACTTTAGACTTTTCTTGACTGAAAACAAAAGAAACGAATAAACAAACAAAAACTACTACGGAAGGAGCAAGTAGGGGACTGCTTTCTCCCAAAATTCCGCCGGCCCATTTTACCCTTTCGCTTAATTTTCTACTCACCGGAAGTGCTGGCTAAGTTTGTTGGAACATCTGGTCGTGTCTGTAGAAACCCTCCAGTCTGCCAGAGCTCCAGAAAAACGCGAGATCACAAACCAAAATGCCAATCCAAACCGTCTTAAAAAGCACACAAATGTTCAGATCGTTCTTGGTCAGTTTCCTGCTCTTCCTCACCGTCTGAAATGATGGTAACAGTCCTACAAAATATGCAAGCCATTACATTTGGTAATACCATAGGATCATAGATTTGGAAGGAACAGGCCAGAATCATGTAGTCCAACCCCCTTCAGTGCAGAAATGTTTTGCCCAATTTGGGGGTCGAACCCACGACCCTGATATTAAGAGACTCATGCTCCACCAGTTGACCTACACCACTTGGTGTTAAAACCAAGGGACACGTCGAGTAAAAAGGAAAATCTCGTGTCTACTCGGAAGTAAATTTGGTGGACTTCAATGGGGCTTACTCGTCGGTAAGTGTGCCCGTTTAGTTGCTGCCGCGGGTCATGTCAGTGGCAATTATACTTCCGCCCCTTATTTATAGATGCCATTCATACTTCCGGCTCTTGATGAATTCACTTGCCTTTGGGCATCAACTGTATGCTTTCTTACACCTTCCTGATCCTCGAGGCAATCGTGACTTGCAAATAAACCCCACAGATTAACATTGGTTGGAATGGGGCTCGTAAAATGTTCCATGGGGAGGGGGGAGAAGACTGTGCTGCGCGTGGTACATTAGGTAGCAAAATCTATAAAAAAACTGTCGCAAAAGGCACAACAACAAAAACCTGCTTTCAAACACCCAGTTTTTCATCTCGGAATGCAGCGCGACGTTCTCTTCCTTCTTAACCTGCTCGCTGCCGTGTGTGCTTTCAAGCCGACAAACCAATGCGATGTGAAATGTTTATTGCAACCTCGTTGAGTTTAACGAGGTTGGAGATCTTTCCCATTATATATAGCGTATGTTAAAGCAAGGCGATTAAAAAAGGAAATTAAGCCAAACGATAAAAGAAGCCTGTCTGAAACTTTATTTATGTCTTGTAAAGTGGGATGGATTTTCTTGCCAGCAAATGTTCCTCGGGCCAAAGATTTCACAGCAGAATTTTGATTCTGTTTGATTAGACTCAATATTTGCCTGCCCTTTGCCTTGACTGAGAAATCTAAAAACGATCAGCTCTGTTTATAGTTCAATATTTGGAACAGTAATGAAGAATATAAAAATGAGGGAAGTATAAGGAAATTTTTGTAATTCCATGCATCTATCTGCCTAAAATGTCTAAATAGTAACAAACGCTACATTTATTATCCTGCTGCAAGAGGTCTGTAAATATGATTCTTATTCTGAATTATTGGAATGCTGCTTTGAACATTTTGGAATAGTAAACCTAAAATAAAAAAGAGAATCAATACTTCAGTAGGAAGCACAAGCACAGCACAAACCTATGTGGCAGAATATTCTTCTAGGTAAGTTTTTAGATCACAGCCTTAAGAATCAGTTTTTTTGACATCAAAATGCAATATTTTCCTTGGTGCTTATAATAATGGAATCTGGTTTTTAAAAAAAATAAAATAAAAAATACTCCCATTTTAATATTGTTTGACAGCAAGTTCACACAACTTCCAAAGGCAATTATTCTAAGTGTGTAGGACAAAAGTGGGAGAAAAGACCCACAAGATCCTTAGGCACAGAAAAAGTAAATTAATCCCTGGGGAATCTAACATTGCATGTTTGTGATAGGTTTGCCATAATTTGTATAGGTTTGGTTCTTATTTCAATTTGGGTCAATGCTGGAGGACATTACGGGAGCATTTAACAGAAAGTAATACTAGTGGTAGGGTGTAAATCGTTGCTGGTTAGCTTCCTTAAATTGGGTACCTTAACTCTATATTTTTAAGAACTTATTGCTGAGAAGACTTGACCTACTGTGAACTCCTGTTCTATTTTATAGCCCCAAACTACGTTTACTCAGAAGTAGAGCCCTATTAAAGTCAATAGGAAATGTGTTTGCAGTCTTACTTTGGGCGCTAGCTTCGCTGATTTCAAAGGTGCTTACTTCTAAGTAAGTGGGCTGTTATGGGTCGCAGTCTGTGTCTGGTTAAAATTACAGAAAATGAACAGGAGGGTGTAAAGAAATTACAGGGAGTGGCAGGAGCGTTAAAACAATCTTGAAAGGGCAGCTTGGGTGCCATCCTTTGTAATGTTTTACTGCCCTGAAGGACTGGAATTTCTCTACTCCCCACCTGTCAAAAGAAAGGGGGGGGGGGTTGGAGATCATTCAAATCTTGTAACAGGCTGCATCAGTTATCTCAGAAATATTTAGCAAAAAAGGCTGGGAATTAGTTCAGAAGCTAAAGGGGGAAAATACTTTAATCCTTATCTTGGGCAGCAAGTGTTTTTTCAAAGATAAATGGTTCTTGTAGGACGAGTGCAAAAATATAGGAAATAATCTCTTTGACTGAGTTATGATTTTGAAGAGAACCCCCACCACTTTGTAAAAATACTCCTTAATTAAAAGCAAAGTCGCTATACAAAACCAAGAGCACTAAAAAAAAAAAGTGGGGTGTTTTTATTTCTTTTCACTCCCTTCATTATTCTTGATTCGTGAGTGCGCTTCTTTTCCACATACCTTTCTTACACACTTCCCTCCCTTAACAATTTAAAGCTACTATACCGGCTTAAAAAATGAAATAGTTTGGAAATTCATCCAAAGCAAAGCACTTTATAGAAAGTTTCATTGCCATATTCTCTTGGGTCTCTGCATATTTAATCAGATGGAATTCTCTTACTCCCAGGTAAGCATGCAAAGGGCTATTGCTGAAGTACTTGAGTGTGAAAGCTGAAATAGGTTTGGTAGGGACAGAAATGAACCTAAGCACACTTCTAAAAACAGATGCATAGGACTGCAATGTGCCTTTGCAAGTCTATTTTGATCTGATGTTTAATACTACTACTACTAATGATAATAATAATAATCATGTATATGCTGCCCCAGCCACTCTGGGTGGCTTCCAACAAATTGAAACATTAAGCACAGTAAAACATCAAACATTAGAAATTTCCTTCAGATGTTTTCTAAAGGTTAGATAGTTGTTTATTTCCTTGACTTCTGATGGGAGGGCATTCCACAGGGCAGGCACGACTACTGAGAAGGCCCTCTGCCTGGTTCCCTGTAACTTCGCTTCTCACAGTGAGGGAACCTCCAGAAGGCCCTCAGAGCTGGATGTCAGTGTCCAGGCTGAACGATGGGGGCGGAGATGCTCCTTCAGGTTTACAGTGTCTATTATTTGGTTTGCTTGCACTGCAAAATGCATAGTTGTGATCTGAAATATAGGCGTCTCAAAGCAATTTCTCTTTGAATCTCCATGGAACTGACTTCCAGGTAAACGTGGTAGCTGGCACTTTGCAAGAATGTATTCCAATAGCATCACTTAGACAGCAACCCTATAGATCAGGGCCAGCCAACGCTGTGGACTACAGTTGCCACCACCCCTGCCCTTTCCCCAAGCTGGCTGGCGGTGATGGGAGTTGTAGTCCAACAAGATCTGGAGGGCACCACACTTGGTGGGCACTTTCCCTGGGAGCAAGTCACATTGAACTCCAGTAGGCATGCTGAGGGACAAGAAAGGCACGGCTAAAGGCAGTTGTTAATATAAGCAGTCTGTGATTCTTGCATGGAAACTTTCTCTTCAGCTGTAGCCATTTCAATAATAATTCCATCCCCACCTCCCCGCAAAATGCTTCCAAATTTAAAAACGAAAGGAACCCCAAACCAAGCTTGTTTCCCCTTTGCTGTACAGTGAACTATGGAATTACCAAAGTGGAAGGTCAGCCGCTTCACACCGAGCTGGGGAGACCTCTGGACAACTGCAACAGCCTCCGCATGTCCCCCGCCAAAGGGATGCAGGAGAAAGGCGAGATGGACGAACTGGGAGATAAGTGCGACAGCAACGTTTCCAGCAGCAAGAAGAGGAGGCACCGGACCACATTTACCAGTTTGCAGCTGGAAGAGCTGGAAAAAGTGTTCCAGAAGACACACTACCCCGATGTTTATGTACGGGAGCAGCTGGCTCTGAGAACAGAACTCACCGAGGCCAGAGTTCAGGTAGGAGCTGCGGTTCCATCCAAAAACAAAGCCGCTCATTCTGGAGGCTAAAAAAGCTCATTAGGCTGAGCAAGAGCCTTGTCTGAATTATCCCTCAGACAGAGGAGGATGTTGTGTTTCGATCTGAGGCTGGGCCAGCTGACTGCGCGTCTATTTTGGTAGCTTTGCTACTCAACCAGTAAGGCATGTCAGCAGTCGTAATACTGAACAGATTGTTTCAAGGGCTTCACATCATTTCAAGTCCCACACAGCTTTAGGTACCTGACTGGATGCCTCTTCCTATAGGTGCCTATCTGGGTCTTAAGATCTTCCAAAGTGGCTTTTATCCTCTGAGTATGGTCTCCTTTTGAGGCATGAAATAGACAGAGAGGAGCCTTCTCAGTGGTGGCTCCCCATTTCTGTGGAATGCTCTCCACAAAGAGGCTAACCTTGCAGCAATATTGTCATTGTGGTATGAGATGAAGGTTTTCATATTCTCCCAGGCCTATTTAAAGCAACAAGTAGGGTTTTTTTTTAATCTCACTTCGGCAATCTTACAGAATATTATATGTCAGTTCCTCTTCTGGTATTGGGGAAAGAGGGTTAGCAGTTCAGTGCATTGCCATCTGTTGAGTAATAGCCATTGTTTATTGAGTAATATTTGTAACTGTTACCTCGGCTTGTTTTTAATATTTTGTTGTGTGTCACCTAGAGGCCGAGGTATTAGGTGACAAATAAATTTGATAAGTCATAGCCATCAGCACTAGCAGCTGTTGTTTCAGCAACTCTCACAACAGTCCTGTAAGGTGGACAAGGGCTGAGACTGAAGCACAACGGCTTGCTTAGGGACATCTACCAAATTTGTGGGTTTTGAACTGAGCCAGACTAGCCCTGTTTCACATATTCAGGGCTTTATTTTTGCATGATGCCCGAAAGCGCCTTTGTGCCTTTGCTGCACTGTTTGCATTCTGGATGTGGGTGATGTTCATGAGGGAAAGAGAGCGGAAGAGAGGAACACATAGTTCATGCAATACATTAACATTATGGGCTCTGGAAATGCAAAAGCCAATGTAAGCAATCACACATGACAAGGATTTGCATCTGCAGAATGGTTATACAGTGTTACACAATAACTATACACAGTTCCTAAAGGGTTATAATTACAATTTCTATGTCTCCAAACCATTCTGGTCAGTGAGCTGACACTGCTGTGTGGCATTAGCAGTATTTTACTGCTAATTTACTTCTTCTTTGGCAATCACTCGTAGCCAAGTAAGATTGTCTTCTATAAACACGGTTTTAACAGTGAGTCCGTAAGTGACTGTGGAGGCCAGTTCTGGATCCACACGTCCTTCCACGGTGGGGACATTGGTTTCCGGGCGGGAGTTGATTATGGCGAGGGTCTACCAAACGTGCCTTTCACTTAGCACATTTCTCCCTTTCACCATATCAGTATCAATGAGGTGTTTTAAAAAGGATGGAATCTTGTATCCTATGGTCTATTACATTAACCTGACAGGCTTCTATGCTTTGTTGTTAATCCCCCATGCTTAATGAACAATGCCATGCTAATTGTTGGCTTAAATATCCTTGTACATCTTTGAATGTGAACATTAGCGACTAATTAGGGCTGTTTAACACATTACCCCCACCCCCCTCATTTTAAGCTCCACACATCTAAGCTATTTAAATTGTACACTTAAAAATGCAAATTATGAGCCATGTACATGCAGCCATCCACACAGCTAGGACTGGAAGCCTGTGGCATGTGAAGCATATACTCAGTGGCCAAACCATTATGTAATGGATGAAAAGGCTTCACATTAGTTATAGCTATGCTCTTCAGTGTACGTTCTCGGAAGCAAATCCCATAGAAGTCAGCAGAGGCATGTTCAGAAGCTTGAAAACATAATACACACTGATGCTTAAAGGAGAAATGGGTGTGCAGTTTAGCATGGCTACATCACTGGGGTCATAAACACAAAACAGTTCAAAGTAGAAGTTTTTTTAAAAAATACATGCCGTCCAATAAACTCTTGCACATACTGTGGGTGTATTGGTGGAGACAAGATGGGAGAACATTCTTTGAATCAAAGAATGAGAAGAAGTCAATTAAGAAACTGAAAATTCAGAGACCAAAACTTGTGCTGCAGTACATTACATTGATTCCAGTGGAACTTACTAAACATGCCTGCTTTGGCTAACTTTTGTAACTTAAAAAGAAAAGTATTGGTTTCCTCCTCCCCCTACCCTCACGCCCCCCAAAAGATTAATCCATGGAAGTTTTTAGAAATAACTGCTGTCCATTTAAAGCAGTCTTCCTTGAACTGGCATCTTCTGTATGTTTTGGATTCCAACCGTCAAATATCATTTCTAAAAAGTTGGAGTCCATAGCATCTAGCAGACACTGGGTTGGGGAAGGTCATTTTAAAAGCATTTGCATCTAGAAAAAGATCCCAAATACCATAGCTAAGACCACAAAGAGTCTTGTGGCACATTAAAGACTAACAGATTTATTATGGTATAAGCTTTCGTGGACTATAGGTCATGTCACTTCATCCGATGTATGGAGTGTTATCCTGAGTTGCAGGTATGTATAAATACCATGGGGTTTTGTATGTGGGGGTGTTAGCCATGAGGTCAGAGGGAAATTGAATGCAGAAAAGTACAGACAGTGATAAATACCTAATTAGCAATAGCAATTCACAAAACAATTGTTGATGACACAGAGATCCTGGCATTGGTCAGCCAATTAACATGCATAACGTGCTAAAATCCTTTGTCTCAGTTCAGTCCTCAATCCCGAGGACTGTGTGGGTGTAAAAGATGCATGCAAAAACATGAAGGACGGAAATCTGGATTATGTCTTTTTACTGTTGCATATGTATGTATGTGGGTCTTTCTTTTCATTTTTTGATGGGGGAAGCACCACCCTTCCTCTAGGCTTTGGCTGTCTGGATCACTGCCTAGTACCTATTGGCCTGGGTCCAAAGAGCTGCTTAGACTCAGGAAAGGGATTTGCTTGTTTCCCAGTGGAATTTTTGGCTTTTCTGTCAAACAGCTGACTCCCCCATGGCCATATTGCAAACCACTCTTGAAACTTTTCTTAGTTTGCCATGTGCCAGGGGAGAATACAGCAAGTTTGAGGTTGCAGTCCTAGATGAACCTACCTGGGAATAAGCCCCTTTGAATTCATGGGCAAGGGCTGTAGTTCAGAGATGGAGCATCTGCCTTTGACCTAGAAGGTCCCAGTTTCAATCCCTGCTGTCTCCAGGAAGGGCGAGGAAAAGCTACTGCTTGAAATCTTGTCGAGCAGCTACCAGTCAGAGCAAGCAGTGCTGAGCCAGATGCACGAATGGTCTCTGACTTGGCATAAGGCAACTCCCAATGATCTATATCATGTTCCTTTCAGGCATGGAGAGCTCTCACATTGCTGTTAACAGGGGCAAGGAGTAGGGGTTGTGCTGAGCAGTCTCACCCCCAACACCGTGCTGTTCAGCCTGCCCTTCCTCTGATGTCTACACTAACAGCACCAACATCTGTAGAGAGGGTGCCATGGAACTGGAATGCTTCCAGATTCCATTGAAAGCTTTGGGTGCACAGCTATGCACAAAACTCTCTTCACTGCAGACCTTTGTAAAGTAAGTGCTGCCCAGTGGTGTAGCAAGGGTTGCCAGCACCCAGAGCAAGTATTGTGTCCTCTAAGGCAAGCATTGCACTCCCTACCTAGTACCTTCATGCAGCGGTGCTGCTGGATGGAGCTGAGGAGCAGTGGTGGGACACATGTGTGCACCTGCTCAGGCTGTGGCACCGCCCCTGCCATGAATCTCACCAGCCATCCTCTCCTAGCTCCTGCCTGGCATGCTGCTCAGGTGGTATGGGCAGGTGGGATGGCGAGCACCTCTGGTCAGGGCAGCAGCTGCAGAGGCACACCCCTAAAACTTTTTGCACCCATGTTTAGCAATGAGGGTTTAGGGAAGTGTTTACGGACGTGGGTGGCGCTGTGGGTTAAACCACAGAGCCTAGGACTTGCTGATCAGAAGGTCAGCGGTTTGGATCCCCATGACGGGGTGAGCTCCCGTTGCTCAGTTCCTGCTCCTGCCAACCTAGCAGTTCAAAAGCACGCCAAAGTGCAAGTAGATAAATAGGCGGGAAGGTAAACAGTGTTTCCATGTGCTGCTCTGGTTCACCAGAAGCGGCTTAGTCATGCTGGTCACATGACCCGGAAGCTGTACGCTGGATCCCACAGCCAATAAAGTGAGATGAGCGCCACAACTCCAGAGTCGGTCACGACTGGACCTAATGGTCAGGGGTCCCTTTACCTTTACCTTAGCAACATGGAGGCAACCAGTGTCTAAAGGGAGCTTCCAAGTTGACATGGGTAGGATTGCACTGCAAAGCTTTCACAACCAGCCTCTCAGTTCTTTGGATCCTGCCCATTGAGGCGAATCAAGTCCCATTGAACACCACAAGATAAAAATGGGAAAACAGTTTGCACATGCAGAAAATGCTGCAGATCGTGATAATTTGCAAACCATATGAACCGACAAATTCAGTGAACTGTTTTTTCATTAGGAGGTAATAGATTTTTACAGTCTCCTCAATGGATGCCTGCCTTTAGGAGGTTTTGTACAGTGCTAAATTGGGAGAACAGCTACAGAAGCTGGATTTTTTTTTAAAAAAAAAATCTGAACAGAATAACTGCCAATGTGAGGTTTACTCTTCAGACTGAATACAATTTTGTAATTTGAAAAGGCTTTGCTAAGAAATAAAGGAGACAGATATTCAAGCATGAGGAACTGAACAAAGGTGTCTGTTTCTGAACTTTCCAGGGCACTGGCACTTATAAAAAGTCAGTTTGACAAGATATGCTCCTTCACTAGCCGATCTTCACACAACAAAACAAACAAACAAAAGATATGGCTATTCTCAGAATTCTAAAATGACATCCCTCAAATTGCATTCCTTCCCCTTAAATCCAGAATGTTCAGCAACTCTTTAGACTCTGGATTCTCTTTGAAAGTCTTGGTGCCAAAAAATAAACAAATTGGAGGTTATTTTTAAGTGTGTTTCGGAGAGTAAGTTCACAGAATCCAGATATCATGATTTCAGATTATCCCCCCCCCCTTCATTTATACCTTGATGTTGACATAATTGCAATTTCTGTCAACATCATTTTACACTTTTTGAGTAGAATCAAGAGATCTGGCCGTAAGTGGAATGGAGCTTGGCTCAGTTTTATCTTCTGGGTTGCAATAAGTTTGGGCTTTCTCATGTCACATTGTTGTCCAAGATGGGTAAAGGTGCCAGAATCAGATCTGTCTAGTTTTGTGTGGAGCACGATAAAGAGAGCGTGGATTTACAGTCTGTATATATTATGTGCTCTCCTTGGAACAAAATTGCTGGTTTCAGTTTCCCCCCTTGAGAATGTTTATTTTATGCTTTGTGTACACAGAGATTTCCGTGCTTATTGAACTAAATGCCCTGGATTTTTGCATTTCTGATCAGCCTACTGAAAAAGGCCAATGCAAGAAACTGGGGATCTTTCTTCCTCCGAGTCTTCCATCACAATATTAAGCAATTTTCAAAGGCCTGACATCATTAGAGACCCGCATCTGGCTAGGCAGGGATAACAAGCAGCAGATTGTTGCCTTGTTTTGTATAGGCAAATGGTTACTTTATCTTTGCCAAGAGCCGGCTTTGAGTAAATCGATGTAAACAGAAACATTTTGGGGGAGTGTCAGCATTAAAAAATGTGGGTTTCTTCCCCGTCAGTTCCTTTAAATTCAAGCAAATTGTTTTATTTAGTTTAGCCAAATGACTGGCTGGATATGCTCCGTACGTCTCCCTTCCGCGGCATTTCATCAAGATCCAATTTAAGTTTCGTCCTGCATCCATGCCGAGAGAGTCAGCCTGAACCTAATTTATCGGAGTTGTTCTCTTTCCTGCCGCATGTCAGTGGATTAATTGGCACCCAGCTTAAGGAGATTGTCAAGGACTTTTTCAATGAAAGGGCCTCATTACTAAATTCCCATAATATGTTCTCTCTGCCTCCTGCGGAGACAGCAAGGGGTGAGGGAATGGTTTCTTGTAGCCTTCGGCACAATAGATAATACAAATTTGCCCACAAGAGGTGCAATCCTGCAATTGGTTAAGGACTGGAACAGCCCCATTGACTTCAGTGGAATTTCTGCACGAATCGCTAAGGGCAGGATTGCACCAGCAGCCTAGGTTCATAAAAAGAAAAGAAATGCTTAACAGGTTTGAGCCGGGGTTGTGCTTTGATTGTTTGGGGGGGGGCATTTTTCAAAACTGACGCATTAAATTCGCAACGGGTCTATGGAAATTAAAAGGCCGTCCCTGCTGCTTTGGGCAATATTAGGAAGGGGCGGGTACATGTGTGTTTGGGTATCCTGAAGGGCTAAAAGCAATAAATAACCTCCACAAATGATTAACACTCAAATCAGTTTCAGAAACATTTCTGTTTAAAGTTCCTGCTCCGATATTAGATTTGAAATGCATTAAGGGCTTTAGTTCTTTCCTCGTTTGCTGATCTTTAAACATGAGCCAGGGGGAACAGCACTATTTTTGAGCTCAGTTTAACGCTGTATAATTTGACCAGAAATGTGGCACAGAGGAGAACAACCTCCCTGCCATTTGACACCACAATGCTATTTTGATATTTGTTTCAAGTTGCGTTTTGTTGTTGTTGTTGTTGAAAGAAACAGGATCCATTTATTTATTCAGAGGCTTTGAAATAGGGTGAGTGAGAGGAGGGAGTAGCTTTGGCAACAAATGCTATGGTAATAACGTGTAACTCACATGAACAACCTTTTGGCAATGATTTATATAAATATGTGACTAGTGATACGATTTAAAGTTTCAAACACATTTGTTGCACTGTAATGACTTTCTCTGGGTGCAGGAGCTGTGTGTGTGTGTGTGTGTGTGTGTGTGTGTGTGTGTGTGTGTCTGTCTGTCTGTCTGTCTGGAGCTCCTCTGATCACAAATGCTTCCCCTTTCACTTCAACGGAGTGTAAGTATTCTTTGATATGTGTGGAGCTTCCTCTCTCCAGAAGTGAACAAGGGCAAAGCACAAGCACAGGAGCTCCACATCATTACTGTGGACTACTGTAACATATTAGGCATAGTGCTGCCTTGGAAACTTGTCATTCCTTTTAAGAAAGCACTCCACTCTTCTGTTTTTCATTTTCAGTGGTCACTGTGCTCAGCATGCTTAGTCCTCCCTTTTAGGTTGCCCCACTCAATCTTTTTTAAAGACTCAGAGCACTGCAAAGTGCCTTGCTGATGAGACTCTAGATTTCCACCACCTTAATTCCCCATATACATATTTACATCGAAATTAGCATATGCAGATATTATGCCATGGACCTGTGCCCCAAGTTCTTTACGTACCTAGGGACTTCCCTGATCCTGGTGGCACTTACTAGCTGAGTTCACTATTTGATGGAGTGAAAGCATCCTTTGTATGCATCAGAAGTGGGGAACCTGTGGCCCATTGCTGAACTCCAACACCCATAATCCTTGACGGTTGTCCATGCTGGCTGGAGCTGGAATCCAACAACATCTGGGTTCCTAATCCAACAACATTACAGGTTCCTAATTCCTCCCCTACTTTATGAGATATGAGGGGCGGGAGCTTTCCCATCATTTACCATTATGGTAGCAAAATTAAGGTTGTATCTAATTTTTTAAAAGAGACCCACCTGGCTCCATCTTTGATTGTCTTTGGTGGACTATGAAATAATGTTTATTCCAGTATGCTACCCCCCCCCCCGGAATGTGTTATATGTGAAATGACAGCATGCTGAGGGGTATATTCACATTTTGTAAATGTTACTGCTATGATGATATTTTAATCTGTAACTTTATCCATTTTGTGTACCATTTCAAGCATTTTTTTTTTAAAGAAATGGACAATACCCGAAAACCAATAAATATAAAAAATATGTAAGTCACAGACCTAGACTAGAGAGATCACTATAAAGTATGCTTGGCCCTTAGATTGCTTGCTCTACATTTTTTTAAATTAGCTCATCCCCTTTCACCAATAACATTGTTTAGGAAGCCATTCAGTCAACTCTCCTGAAGGGATTTTGGAAGTAACCAAGGGATGCCCTTTTTAAAGTGTGGTGGTGATAGGTTAACCTGCTCCATCATGAACATATGGGAGGGCTGGAACTCAGAACAGGGTGACTCAGAATATGAAATCTGAACGAAGCCAGGAGACAGTGGGGCTGCCATCTCAACATCTGCCAGAGCATTCAGATAACTGAGTCCTACACAAGACAGTAATCTGCTGCTGCTTTTACCGGATCAGTCACAGTCTCAGAGTTCTCCTCTAGCCAAACACCACAAGACAATAAAAATAAGATGTTTGTTACATTAGGATTGAATGAGCTGTTTTATCCATAGTTAGACGATTCATCCAGCCAATCATAGGAGCCAACTCCTAGGGGCCGAGGTCCCTTTGGCCACCCCAATAAAATATTTGAGCCTCCCCCCTAAGTTGATAGGCATTGCCATTCAAATGGTGTTTGTGTGCACCGTGTCTTGTGATTGAATGTGGAGAGGGCTTAGCCCATCTAGTCCAGGACCCTGTTATTGCAGTGGCCAACCAAATGCCTGTGGGAAACCCAGTGAGCATAACAAGAGTACAAGAGCACAGTCCCCTCCCATGGTTTTCAACAACAGGCATTCAGAAGCATTGCTACCGCTAACTGTGGAGGTAGGGCATATCATCATGGCCTGTAGCCATTGATAGCTCTCTCCTCCATGAGTTTGTCTAATCCTGTTTTAAAGACCTCCAAATTGGTGCCCATCACTGCCTCCTGGGGGAGTGTGTCCAATAGTTTGACTATGTGCTAAGTGCAGAAATCCTTTTGTTTATCTGTCCTAAATCTTCCAATGTTCAGCTTCATTGGATGCCCAAAAATTCTAGTGTTATGAGCAGAGGTTGGCTGGCCACCTGTCATGTATGCTTTAGTTTAGATTCCTGCATTGCAGTGGGTTGGACACGGGTGGTGCTGTGGTCTAAACCACTGAGCCTATTGGGCTTGCCAATCAGAAGGTTGGTGGTTCAAATCCCCCACGACGGGGTGAACTCCCGTTACTCTGTCCCAGCTCCTGCCAACCTAGCAGTTTGAAAGCACACCAGAGCAAGTAGATAAATAGGTACCACTGCAACAGGAAAATAAACTGTGTTTGAATGCACTCTGGCTTCCGTCACAATGCTTTGTTATGCCAGGAGCAGTTTAGTTATGCTTGCCACATGACCCGGAAAGCTGTCTGTGGACAAACACCAGTGCCCTCACCTTGAAAGCGAGATGAGTTCCACAATCCCATAGTTGCCTTCGACTGGACTTAACTGTCCAGGGGTCCTTTACCTTTTACCTTACTAGGAGACCCTCTGGGTCTCTTCTAACTCTACAATTCTAGGATTCTATGAGTGGAAAAAACCCTTTTCTCTAGCCACGTTCTCCTTTCTGTGCATATTTTAAGAAACTTATATCATGTTGCCTCTTACTCACCTTTTCTCTAAACTTAAAAAGTAAGTCTTGAAGTAAGATTCAGCTGCCAGTCCAGTTGTGGAGGGGTATGTTATCTTGCCCTTTGCCTCAAGTCATCCCCCTGAGTAGTCTAACGATTGTTGTCTTCTCTGATGTAGGTCTGGTTCCAAAACCGAAGGGCAAAGTGGAGAAAGAGGGAACGGTACGGGCAAATCCAACAAGCCAAAAGTCATTTTGCTGCCACCTATGACATATCTGTTCTACCGAGGACTGATAGCTACCCACAGGTATTTAATATAGCAAAGCTCTGGTTCTTTAACTGCAAGCTCTCTGTGTTGACACTTCTGAAATCGACTCATATTTTGGCCATCGTTGGCACCCAAGCCAGAGCCACACGGGGCACTTTGGCGTGTACCATGGGGTTCTTGCATAGAAATCTGTCACATCCACTGGGGAGAGAGAGTAAGCTCAAGATGTACTTTTTAGTTTGAGAGGAACTCTGATCTTCCTTCCTGATCTGAGGCCAAGAAACAGCCCTACACACATTAAAATGAATGGGACAGCCCCTGCATGTCAGGGGAGCTGAGCTCCATGTGTTCATTGGAGTTTCTCCAGCTGTAAGGAGTTTCAGTGACTAGGATGATTGCTTCCTAATTTGTAGGTATGATTTAATTATAATATATATTAAGCGTTTTAATAGAATTTCTAGATGAGTACAAATTCTTGAAAGGTAACCAGATGGTAAATGTGTTACACTTATGATCAAACCATTGTACAATTTTGCTCTTTAGATTCAGTGCATTTGTTAACTATTAGAAGAAATCTAACCTCCTGTTGTATGATAAGACAATATTTCCAGTTTTTTTTTTGGGCATCTTATACTCTGCTTGACTAAGAATTCTATAAAAACAGTAATTGCAGCCAACCATCTGTTTTCTTTTTATCCCTTTCTGTGCCCGACCGTTAATTGTATAATTTTATTTTCCTTAACACACATTTTTTATTCCCCCCCCCTTTGTAAATGTCACAAGGCATTGTAATCAGAGCAGCTGAAGTGTTCACAAAGATAAACAAATAGCTGTTGGAATATTGTGGGAATGTATTCTTATTAAAAAAAGACAGTTTGGAGGAAATTCATTAAACTCTTTCCAAAGTCACAAAGTTGGATAGCTAGTAAAATGTCAGGCACTTGCTATTTGTCTGGCATTTGAACCATTTTTCTCTTTGGCCAATTTGGCTAATTCTTCAAGGTGATTTAGGCCCTCTCACATGTCATAAAATTAACCAAAAGTTAGCTACCTCTACCTCACACTAAAACAGAATTTAACTTTGTTGTAAACGTAAAGCTAATGTTGCGGCTTTATTATTGTTTTTTAAAGTCTGAAATACATGAGATTTACTTCCAAGTAGAAGTATTTAGTCTGGGAACACCAGTGGGGAAAATGGCAGCACAATTGGTGGCAACTGGGTGGTACTTGCCAAACAGCAGGTGACTTTGTGATCTCAGTGTGAGCTTTGAAATTTAGCCTGCAATCCTATGGCCCCTTACATATGTATATCCACCTTGCTTCTGAGTAGGCATGTATAGAATTGCACAGTTAGCTTGATTTCCTGAAATTTCTAGGTGTATGTATATTCCCCCTGCCACATGTGTATACTAGATATGCCGGGGGGGGGGGAGTAGGAAAATTCCTACGGGCTCCACTGTCCCTAACATCTGGATGTTCAGTGTTAGTGTGAAAGAGACCTACATGTCTACAACTGTGTGTACGTAATCAGGATCCCTGCTGTATGCACACTAATGCTGAACACTGGGATAGAAGTCCAGCATCTGCAATATCACTCCCTCTGCCATCAGTGAACATGTGGCAGAGCAAGAATGCATATGCCTCCATTTTATATGTTATATAAATCACAGCCTGAATTAGCAGCAGCCAATATAGCAGATTGTCAGGGTGAGCCGCTCTCCAAATTCACCACCTTTAAGGAACCCAAGTGAACTTTAGGTTACATTTCTGCAACTGGGCAATGCACGGAATAGCTCCCCATGCCCATGTATTTAAATGCAAAGTGGTTATTTGAATGACCGGCCTGGGGCTATTCAACAGGCTCCAAGTCCAAGAACAGGGACAAAGAACCTGTGGTCCTTGAGAGATGATGTTGGACTACAAATCCCATCATTGCTGATCAGTGCACTTGCTGGCTGAGGCTGATAGGAGCTGGGACTTGGGAATGTCACAACATCTGGAGGGTCACAGGTTCCCCATTCTTCTCCGGGTGTCTAGGCAGTCACTGGGATCCAGTTCATTTGTTCGTTCATTCATTCATTCATTCATCATCTGTTGAGTACTCAGTAGGAAGAGCAGGGGCCCTGTAAACTAGGTCCCAAGGTTCTGGGCACCTGGGACATTGCCATCAGCCTGCTCAGAGGTGTCCCAGGTGTAAGGAGTTGTGGGACAAAACATTTCCAGAACACTTGATCTTCCTACTGAACACTTGGACACTCAAAAACTACATTTCCCATGATCTCTAGTATGTATGATACTGTTTTTCATGATAATGATAATAATAATAATAATCATCATCATCTAATTAAAAAAACCCAATTATTATAACATGCTTAACATTCTTAGGAGCTGTACAAAAAACAAAAACAGCTTATAGATGTCAAAACATGAGCTGCTTAAAGTTCTGGATCTCTCAGTCTCTCAGTTGCACTCTGTCTCTGTGTGTTTCCTTCTCTCTGTGTTGTTGGCATCCATCTCAAGACACACACACACAATAATAGACATTGAATGGGGCCACAGAATTCAGAGTTGTTGCTGTGATTGCTGTCAAGCATTTAAACACTTGTGATCACAGCGGATCTATTTAAATTAATGGGCCTAACTTAGTCATATTAATTCATTTCAATGAGTCTACTCAGAACAAATCTAAGTTGAATTTCACTTATTATTATCTCATTTTCTTTGGGTGGCTTACAAAACCAAAAAGACGAGCAAAAACAATCTCAGCACAAATAACACAGCGTTAAAGAACACCAAAACCAGCATGAGTGAATAACGGCAATATAATAGCAAATGCAAAGCAATTTGTGCCCAGATCTAAGTACACTAAAAACATATAATTAAGGGCCCTGTGAGAATGTGCTCTTAAGTGAAGACGTTCAGGAACAATTTCTGTTATTTTATCTGTTTATGCCTGTATGTCCATCCTTCCTCCAAGTAGCCAAGCAATAAGTCAGATGGAGAAAATGGCATGCCAATGGCCACCTGGTAAATGTTGTGGCATAGGAGAGAGTGGAATCCAGAGTTCCTCTTAGGAATGGCTGAAGGAACTGGAAGGGAGCCATAGCTCTATGGTAGAGCAACTGCTTTGCATGTAGAAGGTGCCAGATTCAATTCCCAGCATCTCTAGGTAGGGCTGGGAGAGACGCCTGCCTGTCTGAAACCCTGGAGAGCCACTGCCAGGCAATGTAGACAATATGGAGCTGGATGGACCAGTGGTCAGAGGCAGTTTCCTGTGTTCTCAGGGAATCTTTGCTTGAGTCTAGGAAACATGGGTGGTTGCAGAGAATCAAAAGTGGGGGAGAAGAAGCTGAGTCCCAAATCCCTGAGTTTAGCAACGGGTTGTGGCAGTGGGAGCTCTAGGTACATCTAGGCAGAGTTCTCATAATAGCACAGTCAACAGCAGCATATTTCACTTAGATCACCAAAGCCTGCAAAATCAGTGGTTTGCTGATCCTCATCATGACATGCCTTTGTATTTAGCTTGTATTTAGCTATTTCTGAAAAATATTTAGATCCTGCAGTGCCCTGGCCTAAATGGGATCTTCAAGGTGCCATTAGTCTAGCTCAGTATTGTCTGAAGGGACGCAGGTGGCACTGTGGTCTAAACCACTGAGCCTCTTGAGCTTGCCGATCAGAAGGTCAGCAGTTCGAATCCATGCGATAGGGTGAGCTCCCATTGCTTTGTCCCAGCTCCTGCCAACCTAGCAGTTTGAAAGCATACCAGCATGAGTAGATAAATAGGAACTGCTGCAATGGGAATGTAAACGGCGTTCTGTGTCCTCTGGCACTCATCATGATGTTATGTACCAGAAGCAGTTTGGTGATGCTGGCCACATGACCTGGAAAGCTTTCTGCAGACAAATGGCAGCTCCCTCACCTTGAAAGCGGAGATGAATGCTGCATCCCATAGTCAAATTTGACTGGACTTAACCATCTAGGGGTCCTTTACCTTTTACCTAATATTGCCTAAACTGCCTGGTAGTGGCTCTCCAGGATTTCAGGCAAATGTCTCTTCCAACCCTACTTGGAGACCCCTGGGTTGAACCTGGACCTTCTGCTTGCAAGGAAGATGCTTACCACTGTGATATGGCCCTTCCCTATTTCCTGGTATCCTGATCTTCCCAGGTCCTCAAGTATACATGCAGTCTCCATGGATGCTAAAGGTTCCCCACTGCCAAAGAAACTGGGAGGAATGCGCAACCTGGGATGTGAGGCTAGATCATGGTCCTGCAGCCCTGTTGCCCCAGCTGTTGGGCTCTTCCTTCCAGTAAGCCTGAATAGGTCTTGTATCACACACATGGATGTCACAGGGCATGAGTTTCTTAGTAGTGGATGCTGATAAGAACGCCATTATGCATGATGTGACTTCATGGTAAGGGTATTGAACTAAGTAGTGATGGGGTGGGGAAAGAACCATTTGTACTACCTTGAGCTATTTGGAGGAAAAGCTGGATGGAAAAAAATAATGCTAAGTAGATCTTAAAGAAAAATGCACTGAGGAAGGTAGGTGTCAGCAGCTGGAGGAACCTGGGCCAAATCTCCCTCACTGAGAGATACCATCTACTGACCCCAGAGGCAAAGGCGTTGTGATGAAATGGGCATTAGCAAGTGACTGGAGGAAGGTAGGAGTTGAGCTGCTGCTCTTACTCCTCACTCCTGTTCAAAGTGGCTAAAGTAAGAAGATGGCATCTCCCCTGAAAAGGGCAAACAAAACAGAATAGCTGGCTTTGTGTCATCAGGGACTGGGGAACATGCTCATCTAGTTTATGTGCACTGGAGGAACGGCTGCAGCTCAGCAAAAGAGCACATGCTTTGAAGTAAAAGGACTGAGGATCAGTTCTTGGTGTCTCCAGGTATGGCAGGAAAAGGCTTCAGACTGAAGCCCTGGAGAGTAGCTTCCCATCAGTGTCAACAATATTGAGTTAGATGGTCTGACTTGGTAGAGGGCATTTTCTTGTATCTGATGTATTTAGCCAATGGCAAAGTTCCCAACAGTGGGGCAACTTTGGGGGCTCCTGATTCACAAAGCAAGGGTGTGAGGAACTATATAAATCTGCATGTGCTATTTGTTAAACCTTGCATCTTAATTCCACATAGGGGCCCTTTATGACCAGAGCACACATGGGGGACTTCCATTAGCAATAATCAGAGTTACATGCTCAAATTAAATACTCCATATGGTGCATATTACACACCACATGGCATTTGGCTAAAATATGTTTTTGTTCTGCACAAAGCTGACAAATAACCACAGAGGCGCCCCATCCTTCTTGGAACCAACCATTCTGATTTGTGCTGACCACAGCCCTTTAGTCTGGGTAGGGTCATACAGTGAATATTTTGCACAGCACCCGTCCCGACTACTCACATTGCATAACACTTGACTCTGCAAGACACGCAGGCTACTATTGTCATTTTAACTCCCAAGTATGTACTGTATAATGTGCCTTTGCATCATTAACCCCCCTTGCTAGTTTTGTTAGGAGACTTGTCTATACACTGAACATCTATCTACAGTCAGACCATTGGTCTATCTTGTTGCTCAGGGGTGGGAAATCTCCTGTTTGTGTGAGAAATATGACCTCCCAGGCATCTCCATGTGGCCCATGAAGCCATTTTGAGCAAATCACAGCCACTTGCTATACATCTGACATTCTACATGATGGGTTTCAGAGGTTCAAAGAGCAACATAGGGCTCTTTGCAACAGGGCTTTCATACAGCCCTGTGCTGTGTTTTGAAGTCCTGACAACCTGGACATTAAATCCCAGTACAGTCTGATGTCATAGTGACATCAGGTGTTTGACAGGTGGTGGAAGGGAGATGAACATCTGACTCATCAGCCAGAAAAGTTTCCCCACCCCCGTTGTAGCTCTTAAGACCCTACCAACCCCTCCGCCCTCTATTGTTGCCTATCAGGGATTTCCCCCCTAATGCACCCAGCAGGGATTTTCTTCAGAACAGCCTCAGGGGAGGAAAGGGTTTAATTCCCCCCATTCATGCTGTGATCCTGCTCATTATTAGTCCTGCCCCTCCAACAGCAGATGATATTTGCATTTTTATTTTATTTTTTTAAAATGTGTACATTAAATGTGTGCGTTTAACATCAAGCCTGGCTGGGCCTGATTCCTGGTCAGAAGAATGGCAGAATCCTCAGCCTGTGTCGTACTGAAAGGACCTTTCAGGAGATACAGCATAACATAGATACATGGGAAGGGGTCATACATCTAACCTCTAACTTAAGAGACTCCTTTGGATGAGTGGGGCAGAGCCCAGGTGCTCAGGGGCACAGCCTTGTAAACAGTGGCAGAGCCAACAGAATCCAGATTCTGATATTCGGCAAGCAGAAAGGAGAAATTAGAAAGGCATGGCAGCCGATGGCTTAGGTGGCAAAAGCAGTCTGGCAAGGCAAATACATATAGCACACACATGTGCAGAATAACTGGAGGTTAGTTAAAATTTTGAACAAACAAACTAAAAATGCATCGCATTAAAACAACTTTGACCATGTTGCTCCTAATTCACAGATGAGAAACACTGAGGTACAGCAATATGCAACCATCCTAAGTTCCAATAGTGAATCCACATTAGAGAATTCTTTAGAATAAGATATGCAGAATGTTTTCCCTTCACCACTGAGCAACTGCAGCCTCACCCTATGCTCCTCCTGCGTTCTCTCCCCCCAACCCCTTTCTTGACGGGGTCTCTCCCTCCTCCAGTTGAAGCAGCCTGGGAGAAGCAGAGAGAACTAGGATCTGATTTATTTTTAGCAGTTAGGATTTGGGAAGAAAACCCCAGAACAACAACAAAGAAGCAACCTACCATGCCAAGAACTGGAGTGGATATTCCTTCATTTATATAGATTTTCTGATCATCTCTCAGTTGGTTATGGGTCCCTGTTTCCCCTTGGTTGATTGATGCCCTGCTTGCATCTCCAGTTATCCTGCATTGCTAAATTCTGCAGAGAGAAGGGATGTTCAACATCTTCAAAATCGCCATAGTCGTATCACCGTCAACGTTTTCAGGAGGCTTCAGTAAAAGTGACATAAGCAGGAGAAGTTGGCAGTCAGAATACCATTGGGGGTTAAGTATCTGCTTTGGAATGCATTTTGCACAAATCATAGTTATACTCTGCTTGAAAGAGCTGTCCATCCATGTTGAAGGCACTTCAAGAAAAAGGCAGAGAATGCTAGCTATTTAAAAGAGGAGAAACTGAAAGCACTGCACCGTTCAAGGGCAGATCAGGACTGTGTACACATTTAAAGCACATTAACCCCATTCCCTGAATCCTGGGAACTGTAGTCTACCCATCACAGAAGCTATGTTTCTCACACCCTTTGGAAACTACAGTTTCAGGGTTTCTTTGGGGAAGGAAATGTGCTTTAAATGTGTAGTGTGTACATAGCCGTGGTTGAGAGTCTGCAGTGATAACAACAAAACGTGGTTATTGTATCAGCGACATTTTTAAAGGGCCATAGCTCAACAATATTGTTAAATCTGCAGCGCTAAGAATAGAGATAAGACTCTTTGATGTTAAAAGAGTAGCAGCTAAATTGGACTGGAGATAAGCTTTTTAAAGAGCAGAGAAAGGCTTTTTGTGCATGCTGGCTTTTGAGGAATAGGCAGAAGTTTTTTTCCTGTGTTCCTACAGTGGTAAGGTAAGAGATATGGAAAATGTTACCTGCATAGGAAAATGCTAGGTACCACAGCGCAAAGAGAGAAAATAAACTCTGAAAATAAGATCTCTGATCTTAGTACTGTGGTGCTTAGTGCTTAGACTGCAGCTAAGAGATCCTTAGTGCTTAGATCAGAGATAACCAGGGCTTGGAAAGTTTGTTTTTAAAAGGCCCATCCTTTTACAAAACAAATAGTTCATGTCCATCCAAATTTATAACTTTTTACAGTTCATAAAAAAATTAGTATCGCCCTCCCCCCCTGCATTCTGAATGTTACAAAGCAATGTGCTGAAGTTCAGGGTTCAAAAGTAAATCTAAACCAAATGCAAGTAAAAAGAAGTCTGACCGACAGAATGGCAACAAATGAAGCTTTCCCCATAATTGTATTTTCATACTAGAAAAGACTTACCCTGTTTAATTTCTGTCTGTCAGACAGCTGTTAAAAGCTTTGTTCCTGTTCATTTGCTTTGTTCCTGTACTTGTGCTTTTTGCTGCAAGCTGTTGGAAGTCAACTTTGTTCAACTGAACTAATTCATTCCAAGGGCTAGAGAAAACAGATCTCTGCACCTGACAGGCCAAATTCAGAAACCTAACTGGTATAGGTTTGCTAGTGTTTGCCTATATATTGTCCACTAGCAAATATATCAATTAGTGCTAAAGATATTGTAGTTGATTTAACCGAATAAGGCTGCAATCCTTATATCCACTTACCTGGAGTAAGCCCAGTTGAATTCAATGGGACTTGCTTCTGGGTTGGCATGTATAAGATTGCTCTGATCAAATGCATCTAAATAAATGTGCAAGTTACCACAACGTAGGTGACCATCTGAGATACTGAAGGAGGTGATAATTTACTAGCTAATAAGAAAAATGACCACCTTGTCAAATGAAAAGAAAAAAAAATCTTTAATATTTTCTGTTTCATTCCTGTTATTGTAACACATAGGAGCCGAAACAGCTTCACAAATTAATATGTGCCCTCACAGATTAAAGTTACCTCTGTCTATTAATCAACTAAAATTGTAGTTGATTAATGTGTTTGCTAATTTGATTGAATTTTATAGCGCTTCCACCCCACCCCCGCCCCCACTGCCACTCACACACATGTACTATAGTAAGGAAAAATATTGAAGGGCTCTTTAGTGATTTCACAGTAACCACAAGAGCAAAACTCAAGATGTTTGTGATGTTAACAGAAACCAGAGATGAGATCTATGTATAGGCCTATTCAGAATCGCCTTGAATTGCCTTTTATATACTACACAGATCACAGGAAAAATATTTTCTTTAAATTCAAGTACTGTCTCCTTTCTGCCCTACATTCCAGGAGAAGCACTGATGTTTTCTACGTATTGTAAAACAGGGCTGTATTTATTTTTAAAATTCCAATATATATTTTACACTTAGGAATTTATTTAGTGAAACTTAACAGCATATATCTTGTTAAACAGTCAACCTGCTGCAAATCTTTACCTATCCACTTAAAATAAAAAATTGCTAATTTGAGGAACAGAGAATTAGGCTTTTAAGTAGTGCTGTGAAACAGACAGGATCACAACTTTTAAAGTTACATCACGCTCGCAAACCAAGCAACAAGAGTTCTGCTGGATACCCTTTTGTTATCAAATTTATGATTGCATATCCCTCAAGTAAAGAAAAGCTAAACAACCTACTTGCCAACTTTATAAATTTTCAGTTTTATTTGCTTGACATGACTTTTGTGGTTAAATTCTAGAATTTCAAGACAATTAAAGGGATAGGCAGATGATGAAACATGGGAAAACATTTGCCTTGCTGAACTTAAAGCACGTGTTGCTACAGGAACTTTTGGCCCTTTAAGGATTTAGTCCCCTTTTACTTCGGCATGAAAATAATTTGGTCCACTGATCCATTTTCTTTCCTTTTAATCCTCCCTTCACATGCTTCCAGCATCTTCCCATTGTTCCTTGGCACTCCAAGTATCCCACTTGACAAAAACTTGGGATGTAACATTGCTGGAGGAATCGCGTCATATGAACCTAGGAAAGCTGCTTTCACACCACGTTGGGCCAATGGTCCAATTTGTTCAGTGTTGTCTACACTGACTGACATCTCCAGGCAGAGCTGGGAATGTTCTTGTTGTCCCTACCCCCACCCCAGTCTGAAATCCTTATAGCCACTGCTGGTCAGGATGGGGAAAAAAATACCAGGTTAAATAATGCTAGATGGGCCTGTGGGCTGTTCCTATGAGACTGCAAATATCCAACGTCAAAAGCTTTCTGAAACAGGATTTGTAGGCTCTGCACCTGTGCTTTGGAATCCCAATCATGCCAGAAGATTCAGATTTTGCTTTTTCAAATTCCAGTGGTGATCTGTGCCTCTTGCCTTCCATTCTGCTTTATTCATTATGTCATAGTTGCAATGCCCTACAGAGACTCCTCAGTTCAGCGCCCAGTGTGGTGGAGCTGGTCACACTGTCCTAATGCCCCCAAAGCCCCTATGAATGGGCAGGGGTATGTTTGCAGAGGCCATCTCACCTTTAGCTAAATATGTTGGGGGGGCACTCCTCCTTTGTGTAGGAGACTAGGAGGGCAGCCTTTCTCAACCTGTGGGTCCCCAGATGTTGTTGAACTACAACTCCATCACCCCTAGCTAGCAAGGCCAGAGCTCAGGGATGAGGGAGTTGTAGTCCAACAACATCTGGGGACCCACAGGTTGAAATAGCGGTAAGGTGACCCTGGCTTGGAATTTTGTCCGCCCCCCACCCCAGACAATCTGCAAAAACAAAGGCTTGAGGGCATATTTGTCCTGCCACAACTGTAATGAATCTGCGTTGTTTTGCTTTTAGACAAAATGACTTGGCATTCCTCCCACCCCTCCGTCCCCATTCACTCTTTGGTCCAGGCCTGGGTCTGAGGCCAGATCAGAGAGATAAGCTGTACTTTCGCAGCTCTGCTTGGACTTTTACAGCTTGCACCTCCATGCAGAGATCAGAATATAAGGTTGCAGCTGCACACATACCTAACTTTTTGAGCTAAGGAATGAGGCCCCTTTCATAGGGCCACTCACTAGGAAAATAACGGGTAAGAACAGTTGCAAACATCCATCAGGGAAAAAATGGTAGGAGGCATTTAGCTCCTCATAAAGCAAAAATTTAACTTGGAGAAGATTTGACACAGCAGTAAAGTACACACTATTTCTCTTTCATATATCCTTTAAAAAAAATGAGGAAGGGCTCTTAAATTCTTCCTTTTACTTTCTATTAAAAGCAAATCAGATTGATGAAGTAAAATTCCCATGAACTCTCAGAATATATTTCACTTTACACTTGCTTTCTTTATGCGATGAAGCAGAAATCCTCCGCACTGGTTTCACAGCCTGCCTGGCAAATAATTCCCACAAAATTACAGCTCATGGTGTTTTCAGTTTGGGGAGTATGTGTGAATGTTGGTGCATATGCATGTACCCACATTCTCATCAGCCTAATTTTATTTAGAAAACAACAAGGGTTCAAACCCTCACCCAGCCCTGAAGTCCATGGGGGTCATCTTGGGCACAGTTACTATATCTCAGTCTAGCCTACTTTATAAGGTTGTTGTGAGATAAAGCAGGGTGGGTAGTGGGAATGCATGCATCTTTTGTTCATTTGAGGAAAGGTCAGATAGTAACATCATTAAGCAATAGTAACAGGAGTGGCATGTGGCCAGGTGCAAGACAGGATAGAAATGTGAAACTCAAATTTTGGTATGGGGATGAATTGGTTCCCCAGGAGCTGTGCCCAGATGAGTGACTGGCATTCCAGGAAGCAGAGCATTAAGTCTAAACAGAATCACAGCACTAGTTCAACTGGATGAGGAAAGCCATTTAACTCAGGAGCATCAATATCATGTTCGAGAGCAACATTGCAAAATTGTTTTATTTTTGTTCTGCATGTCAAAAAGCAGCAGCAGCAGCAGAGAGGATACACGAGTAATTCTTGTGACATCTCTGCATGCTTACAGTGTCATGCACAATTTAGTCAATAAAGATGACTGGCAGAAGGTGCAGGACTGACATCTGTGTCCCACAATTTGACATGATAGAGGTTTATAAGATGACAAATGGGGAGGAGAGCACAGATGGAACTTTTTCTCTCTCATAATTCTAGAACTCGGAGTCACCCAAAGAAGTTGACTGGCAGCAGGTTCAGGACAGACAGAAGGAGGTACTTCTTCACACTGTGCATAAGTAGCTTGTGGAACTCACCACCACAAGATGTGTTGATGGCCACTAGGTTAGGCAGCTTAAAAAAATTAAGGAAATTCATGGAGCATACTTCTTACTGGTTGCTGTCTATAGTACCTCCACGAACCTCTGAATATCAGGTGCTGGGACTGATGCCCTGATGCAAAAGTCCAGAGGATCTGTTGGAGACTATTTGAAAAAACAAGATGCTCCGCTAGATGGCTCTTGATGGCTCTTTTAGGTGCAAAGGGCAGAATTATGCATCTCTTTCACACTGAAAGATGCACAGTGAACTTCAACTCCCTGTACATTTGGAACTGAAAGGGAACTGCAAGAACAGTTTGGGATGTTGGATGCAGGGGTCCTCTAATTCAGCTGACTTTTGAGCACACAGGGCTTATTCTTAGAAGACAATCTGATGCCCATAAATCAGCTTCCATGGACACATTGCTCTCACTGGAGCCAGGTGAAAAGTTGGTTGTCACACAGTTTTGTGATTACAACTGCAAAAACCCTTTCCCTGAAAACCTTTCCCATTTTGATTTTGAACATTTTTGTAGAGGGCATGCAAGGTGCTCCTAAACAAGCAAACCTTTGGACCCCTGTTGGCACCAGGTTTGTCATTTCCACATAAATAAACGTTCTACAGTTCCGTGAATGGCAGATGTGTCACCCGATTGCCCGAAAATGGACCAAACGAAGCAGAAAGCTATGTTAAGGAGGGGGGTGGCGGCGATTGTGCACATTTAATCTTCTTTGTTTCATATGTTCCAGATTCAGAATAATTTGTGGGCAGGAAATGCAGCGAGCGGTTCGGTGGTGACTTCCTGCATGCTTCCACGGGAGACCTCCTCTTGTATGACCCCTTACTCTCATTCGCCTCGGACAGATTCTGGGTACTCGGGTTTTTCAAACCACCAGAGCCAATTCAGCCATGTCCCCCTCAACAATTTCTTCACTGACTCTTTACTCTCTGGAACCACCAATGGACATGCATTTGAAACCAAGCCGGAATTTGAACGGAGGTCTTCCAGTATTGCAGTTCTACGAATGAAAGCCAAAGAACATACCGCTAACATCTCCTGGGCCATGTAATGTAAAAGAATGCCCTTCTTTTTCAGAGTTCAGGCAAAAGGAAGAAGAAGAAAAACACCCACCCACCATCATTTCTTATTTCCCATATTTAAAGGACCCAATCATAAGCTGCTGTGTGAAGGATTGCTACCGATCAGGAGATAGAAAGGAGCCCGCTTAAGCCAGATGCCTGATATGCTATTTAACAATCACCTTTTTAAGCATAAACATGTAGGAGGACTCAAAATAGAACCACCATGTGCCAGTCTCCAGAAGCCCTCTTAAAAAATAGCCAAATATGTTGTACTGTACTGGTTGATGAAATATGATTGTAAAACCTGCAAAAAAGAATAAAACCTATTAAAGAAGCACATCTGCTATACGTTGCTTGGTGTCAATGCTGTGTCAATGCAGAGTTCCTTATTCACAGTATAGCAGGAAGTCTTTGGTGGAAAATGCATTTGTTATGACAGTGCTGCAAGGGAAACATTTTAGCAAGCTGTGTAGGGAGTCCGACCACTTTTGGGGTATATAGGGGTGCCAGGGATAGATAGCCTCCAGAAAAATCACCTTTCCTTTCATCCATGAGCAGGAGTGTTCTGTGAATCCCATGGGATCTTAGAATTAAACCCATAATTTATTAAGGAATGATACCTTTATTGTTTTGTACCTTCACCAGTATTAAAGATACCTCTATGAAGTTATTAATTATTGGGCATCTTTCTTTGAGTGAAACCCATATGTGTCTATCCAGAATGATGTCCTGCTAAATTCAATCCTGTTTATGTCTCAGAAAAGTAGGTAAAAGGATCGCGCAACCTTAATCTGTGCCCCAAGGCAAAGGTGGAGGTTTCAGCCAATTTCAACCTGAGCTGAGCTGGAAAATGTTTGGGGAAGTCTGAAGCCTAGCTGCTGCAGTTAAAACTGAGTTACAGTTTTAAACTGACAGCAGTACACATTGGTGTGTGTGTTTTGAGTTTCAGTGATCACTGCAAGGACTCAAAGGAAAACTCCCACTGATTTTTTTCAGCAGGAGAGAGAGATGGCGAGCAAGAGAGAGAGAGAGAGAGAGAGAGAGAGAGAGAGAGAGAGAGAGAGAAACTTCTGTTTCTGGATGACATGTCAGTGCCTCTGAAAGATGAAGGAAGAATTAAAATGTCAGCAAACATTCTGAAATTTCTGATAGTAAAAAAAAGGAAAAAGAAAAAGAGAGTATGTGTGTGTTGGTGATGAAGGGAGGTGGGGAGGAGGAATGAAGAAAAATACTTTACATCTGGCAAATTGCTATCTGCTTTGATTTATTTCTCCTCCCTTTCCCCTGCCACATTCCAAGCTCCGTTGGATGAACGAAATGTTAGCCTCTTTGAAAGAAGCACTCACGCTCCCAAGTTCATAAAGGCAAACTCAAACTTAATTGAAATAAAGGAAGGCTTGAGACTGAGTCGGACAAGATTCAGTCAGGCCTGCTCCTGCTGGCATTTTCCTCACAACCCCAAACTTGAGACAGGAAGTGAGAGAAGTTCATGTGCAATAAAACTACCACCTGGATCCAATGGGTGTTTCTCTTACTGTTTAGGACCCCTCTAGACTGTTTTCTCTTGTTTCATATGTTATATTTTGCAACATGTCAGGGGCATAATTGGTAGTGGATTTATACTGGGCCATCCATCTATCCTTGCCCTTTATTAGTTGTTTTGTGAGGCTTCCCCAGTGCCATCACATTGTTGCCATTTGGAAGGGCACTCTTGTACAACAAAAGTGGGGCACCCTCCTACCCAAACTTGGAACATTTGTGGTATGAAAAGCTACAGGATTTCAGCAGGAAGTTATGAGACATGCACTTATTGGAAATGAAACATTATGTCTACCTCAAAACTTTTTCAGGCATCAACAGAATTGAAGGCAGGACCAGGTGTAACTGCTCCAAAACTACCACAAACCCATCATCATAAATGTACAGTTGTACCTCGGCTCCCAAACTCCTTGGAGGTTGAACGTTCCAGCTCCCATGAAAATTGGAAATGATTGTTCTGGTTTTCAAATGTTTTTTTGGAAACCAAATGTCCGATGGGGCTTCCGCAGCTTCTGATTGGCTGCAAGAGCTTCCTGCAGCCAATCAGAAGCTGTGCTTTGGAAGTCAAACGTTTTGGCAATTGAATGGACTTCCAGAACGGATTCTGTTCGACTTCTGAGGTACGACTATATAGTAAAAAGGATATCTGGAGGCGCCCTCAGTGTGAAAGGCATTCCGACATTAAATTAAAAATAAATATATAAACATCCTTTGTTGTCAGTCACCTGTTTGTGATATCTCAAGGATCCATTTGCAAACTAGGCCCCCTTTTGAAAGTGCCCTGAATGAAAACAATAACACCAAGCATTCACAATCTACCAGGACCAGCACCACCACAAACAAGGACCACAGATTTGTTATTTTATTTTATTGCATTTATATCCTGCCCTTTCTCCAATAACTTCAAGGTGGTATACATGGTTTGCCCCCTGCTCCTGGTAAAAGTTCATATCAGCTGAGCTTTAAAATCTCAGAATCATTTTCCTGTTCAGATTTGTTAAAAATCATAGCAGCCCTTGGGTCAGGACGGGGGTCGGGGTCAGGTGAGTAATAACTCATGAGATGTCAGAGAAGTTAACCCTTCATTCAAAGAAACAAAAACCAGCTCAGGCTGAGTGAGCATGGCCACTCTTACCAGTAGATCTTGCCCCATTGAGGCAGTTGCAAGGACTGAAGGTCCTTGCTTTCCCACAGTTTCCTAAGTCTTCTCCTCCCCAGCAACCTGAGGCTCCTTCATCTTGTCTCTCTTTGCTCCACCCTCTTCATTCCTCTTCATGTTCTGGGAGACCAGGAGGGTGAAGAGCTGGCCATACAGGAGGGGAAGACTCCCTGGCTTCCTCAGCAGCCTGCCTGATCTCTTTATCTTGGCACTCCAATCTCCATTCCTGCCGCTGACTGCTCTCTGTCACAGCTTCTCCCTGCTCACTAAACCCTGTTACCTCTTCAGCTTCCAACACATCTTCCTCCCAGTCTGCTCCCTCTGACCGCTCATTGTAGTCCCACAATCAATCCACTGGCTCCGTGCCTTCCTCCTCTGGGGTTTCCTTTGGGGGTTCCCCAGCTAGTGCCTCCCACCACTCCTCTGTGTCTAGCCAGTCCATGAAACCTTGGGAGAACTACATCTCCCACAGTCCACTGTTACCCACAGGGCTGTCCCACCCACGAGGCAAAGTGGCTGGATCCACAGGGGTAGCTGATCTTGATGTCAATCTTTCTTTCCCTTGTTCCTGATGTAGATTTTCCCTCACCCTTTCTTCCATGGTTGGGAGGGAGGCACCATTTTGGAGTCTGGCTCAGGTGCTAAAATGTATTGGACCAGCCCTGGTTGCCCAGTTTATCAGGGCAATGGAGGTGGGAAAAAACACCCTTCTTCTCCTTTTGCCATCTGCTCTTTTAGAGAGTACAGTGGTACCTCGGGTTACATATGCTTCAGGTTACATATGCTTCAGGTTACAGACTCCGCTAACCCAGAAATATTACCTCAGGTTAAGAACTTTGCTTCAGGATAAGAACAGAAATCGCGCGGCGGCAGCAGGAGGCCCCATTAGCTAAAGTGGTGCTTCAGGTTAAGAACAGTTTCAGGTTAAGTACAGACCTCCAGAACGAATTAAGTACTTAACCTGAGGTACCACTGTATACTTTAGAGCTTGGGTTGAGTAGCAACAGCTTTAGGGATGTGACAGAGCCAGGGGGGTATTTCTCCCCCTGACTCCTCAGATTGGCTAAAAAAAGAAAGACATGAGTTCTGTGTGTTTTCAGTAAGAACTTGTATCATTTCCAAGTTGATTTGGTGTGTGGCCCCCACCTGCGCACTAGTACCTGCTGAATTTCAAACGGTCACTCTACCTTTATAAGTCTGGCAATCCATAAATGTCTGCCATCCACCCAGGGGAGTATGGATTTAGCAATCATTCACCAGCCTCCCTAACTTCAGGCTTGGAGCTCTTTCCATTTTTTAAGACAACCTGGTAAGTTAGAATGGCTTAAAAAAACAACAACAAAACTATTGCAAATGGATTTTTATTAAGCATCGTTTGCTTATAAGGCGAGAGTCTTTGTCCCTGCTTGCAACCGTAAACTTGTCCCTGATATGCCTTTGCAAACTATTTACTAATTGCACCTCACTTCTGCCAAAAACGTGTCCACAGTTACTTTGGAAAACTGGGAATGTTTGCACATGGGAGGGGGTGGAGAGAAAGGAAAAGGAGCCTGAAGAATAGTAGTAGCTTGTAAAATGCTTTAGTTTTAGTTTTTTCTTTTTACTGTAAAATTTGTGGGCTGAGTCATGTGGAAGATGTTGTTTTGAAACCATGATTAAGAGAGAATGGCTGTAAAGCCATCAATTTGTACATTAAAGAGGGCTATTGTACCTACATGCAAGCATAATAGAAAGTACTGGTATTCATATGTGTAAATATAGCAGTTTTCCAGACTTCCTTATAAGACATAGAAGAGGAAAGGAAAAGACTAGAGTTATAAATTTAAGACAGTGAAACTCTCTTATTGAAAAATGTGTTTTTAATCTTTCGGAAAAAAGTTTCCCCATACTCATGTTCAAGGTGTAGCATGTGGTACACGCCAAGTCAATTTCCAGATAATTTTTATTAGGGATTCATCAGTAGGGAAGTAGCTCAAGCTTCACTTGGCAATCTCAAGTCCTTTTGATGTGGCTTCCGCTTCCATTTTCGCATATATTGCAATAGCAGAAATTCCTCTGGTCATCCCATGAAATTCCGCGTCGTGCTGTTTTTGGCATTGTTCATCATCAGCACCGAGGCATTTTATGCTGGAATTGAACAGCACAATCTCCACCAGCGGACGGCAGCAGTGGACAGTTTGCAGCCCAATAAACCTTTATGTTGAGAACACACACTATAAAGTCATTTCAGCTGGAGCGAAGAGGGCATGGAAGCAGATTTCCTGTCATTTACACATAATTGGAAAGACTGTGCTTAAATTAAACTTTTCCTCCCTGCATTTACAGTGGAAATTATTCCCATTACACACTGCAGGCATCCCTCGATGCACTTAGACAAACAGGTATTCACGACCTTCTTGAAGGAGAGGTGTGACGAGATACAGACGCTGTATTAAACTTGTCATGCCTTTGCGCCCAGCTTTGGACTTGCAATGAATGAGAGTCTTTAGAAGCAGTGCTCTGCATGATGAAGGATAACTGAGCTACCCTGGGCTAATGGCTCCAAACTGACTTGGGTTATCTGGTTCCCCATTCATCATGTGAAGCACTGCCTCTGTTGCTTAGCTCTGTTAGTTTCAATGGCCTAAAGACACTGTGAAACTAGAACCACAGCTTTGGTTCAGGTCACTAGTGACAGGCAAACTAAGCCACAGCTAGGGATCATGCAAGAACATGAGAAGAACCTGCTGGATCAGGCCAGTAGCCCATGTAGTCCACATCTTGATCTCACAGTGGTGAATCAGATGCCTAGAGGAAGCTCACAAGGAGAACCTGAGCACAACAGCACTCATCCTTCTTGGGGTTTCCAGAAACTGGTATCCAAACACAAACTGCCTCCAACAGTGGAGGGTGGAGGAGGTGGGGGACATAGCCAACAGAATGGTGGGGAATTCAAATTTAGTTTTATTTTATTTCAATATGTTGTGAAACAATGCGCAAACTAAATGCAACTCACCTTCCAAATGTTGAACCTCCCAAATTCTGCAATACAGTTCTCCAACCAAAACTGTGAGTATAAAAATGCATATATTGATACATGTGTGTGGAAAAGGTTATCTATCAGTGAAAACAGCATGCATTGTATTCAGGGAAATTGCTTGCAAAAATGTGCAGATTAGGCAAAGCTGCATTAAAAATGTGCATATTTCGGATGTGCATATACTCTAAAATGCTGACATCTTTTAATGAGGATTTTTTGTTGTTGAAAAAAAACAATCTCTGAGTCCTGTGGGAAGGAGGTGAACTGAATATAAGATTGGAAAATTGATAAAGCAACACAGATAGATTCACTCATCCTTATGGCAATGCAGTGAAATGAATAGCATCTTAGTGAGCAGGGGTCCTTAATGCTGAAGCTTATTTCAGTCTTAAAGGAGGTCAACTCTGACTTGTACAAAGTGGCATGGAAGCCACTTGGAATGAAACTGCATGTAGGTTTGTGGCATACAGACATAATTTGCGTGGCATGTAAACACCACTGTCTGCTTGCAGCAATTTAATGAAAACTGCTGCCATCCCTCTCTCAAGGCTGAACATTTCCAGAGAAATCAGGTGTACGCTTCCTGCCCGATTTGCCAGGTGAAGCCATCACCCTGTGGTTGTGTTTCAGGTTGCTTCCCTATCAGGACACAGATTGCAAATGTGAAAAGTGTCTCAGCTGTAGTAAACCTCCGCCATCCCCCAAGCAGAGTGCCCTAACCATTTGTCTACCATATGCTAGAAGATGACTGTGAATATAGTGCAGCCCACTCATACAATGCACATCTGTTTCCATCAGGTACAGAAAGAGATATAACTTCCCTTCTCCCTCCTCTGAAAATATTAAGGTTTACAGTGCACTGGGCAATGATGTTATTTTGACTAAATACATACACTCCACACCTTTCCCTCCCGGAGCCCCTTTTGCTCACAGTTTAATTTTTTTCTTGAAAACCTCCATGGAAGACAATACCAGGGCAACAGATTGCTGCAATATCGATTGAACTTGCCTTAGTTCATTCCTAACCAAAGCTTTACTCATGGCTCATGTTTAATTTCCATTTCAGTGACTTCAACTGGTTGCTTCCAGTCCTGTCCTGAAAAACCAATGATTTATTTATCCCTCCCTGGGAACAAGTCCCATGAACTCTGTGGAGTTTACTGCTGTATTGGACAGCACTGTAAGCCCAGGGTTGTTCTTACTTCCGGAATCTCTCAATTGACCTAGGTTCTGTTACTTATTCAATACAGTATAAGCCAGACTTGGCTCTCCATATGTTTTGGGACTACAACTCCCATCATCTCTAGTGGTCAGGAATGGTAGTCCCAAAACATATGGAGGGCAGAGTTTGGAGATCCCTGGTATAACCCTTCAATCTCTCATTCAACACAGGTCCAAAACATCTCTCTTTTTATCCAGGCATACATTTAGGTTTTCATTTGATGTTACTTTTAGTTTACAACAGATGCATCCACGTGTAGATTATTCTTCAGCACAGAATTGTTACCCATATCCCAGAACCACTATAGCCTTTCCTTATCTAGACAGGTTAAACAGTATACTCTACAAAGAAGGGAGTAAGTACATGTACATTCTCTCCGTAACACTTTCACTATTTTCTGTGCTATCAGATAATCTTGAAATGAGAAGGAAATTTACGGGAGTGAGGCAAGTGCTCTCTTATCTTACTGAAAATGGCTGTGAAACATTGCTGGAAAGTTTCATCAAGAATTATTTTATGACTGGGCCCTCTCTTCTAAAATGAATCCATGTAAATGTTTAAAGCTAAATGTAAAATACATTTTTGTTTGGGGAAGTATCGTTTTCCACAGGTAAATAAGCAATACTCAGTTGCCCCAGTCCATAGATGACAGATCAATCAGCACGGGTAATGAATGAATGAATATTGTACCCCATCCATTTGACTGGGTTGCTCCAGCCACTTTGGGTGTGTTCCAACAGAATACAAAAGAACACAACAAAACTTCAAATATTAAAAGCTTTTCAATACAGGGCTGCCTTCAGATGTCTATGGAAAGGCACATAATTGTTTATCTGTTTGATATCTGCTGGACATTCCACAGGGTGGGCACAACTACTGAGAAGGTCCTCTGCCTGGTTCCCTGTAAGTTCACTTCTTGAAGTAAGGAAACTGCCAGAAGGCCTTCGGAGCTGGATCTTAATATCTGGTGGAGATGCTTTAGGGCAGAAGTTGTGTAGGGCTTTAAAGGTCAACACCAACACTTTGAATTGTGTTCGGAAATGTACTGGGAGCCAATGTAGATCTTTTCATGAATGGGATGCAGGGCTTTTGTTGCACTTGCCTTCTTTTCAATGCAGCAAAGAAGCTAGTATGTGTGTCCTTTCTTTCATCTCTATAGTGGTCTCTATAGTGGTCTGCAGTCTTCAGCCTCCCCAGCTGCCCAGGATTCAGTCAAAGGCTAGTGAAAGCCCCTCCCAGGGTTCCTTTTCCAGATCAGAAAGCAAAGGCAGCTGGGGAGGCTGCAGAGTGCTGGGTAAATGTTTCCAGGAAAGAAAGGCACATCCACCACACTCAACCACATCGCAATGAGAAAGTAAGCCCTAAACCGGGGTCCACATGGTTTATCTTGCCTGGGCCGGATCGGTCCCACGAAGATCCCTCTGTGGGCCAGATCGCACGCACCCCTGTGATTTTCGGTCTCTGTGCATGCGCAGATGCGATTTTCAGCACCGTGGAAGCGAGTCCCCGTGCTGCACTGCACTGTTTTAGTGCAGTGCGTGGGCGGGCAGCTTGGTTCAGGGGTGGCTAAGGGCCTGTCAAATGACCTCCGTGGGCTGCTTCTGGCCCATGGGCCTTAGGTTGCTGACCCCTGCCCTAAACCCTGCACCTGCTAAAATTATTAAAAACAAACAAGCTGAAGTACCATCAGAATGAGACAGGGAAATGAGAATCTCTCTCTCAGTGTCAGAAAACCTCAAAGAAATTGGAGGGCATATTTTTGCACAGTGCTAAAGGAGGCATATCAGAAGGTATACAAATAGTAAAAATTGTGAGACAAACGCTCAGATTTTTGCTGCGCTACCAAGGATTCCTCAGTTGGAGGATTGGCAGTCAGCTAGTGCAGCAGCACACATAGGCTAATTCTATGAGCCATGTTATTTTTGTTGTTGCCATTGTAAAATTCATTGAAAGAATTGTTTTATCCTGTAACCAATTACGCTAATGTTTTAGTATCTGTCTGCTCAGAGGTTCAGCAGCTACAATTACTGCCTGTTAAATTATGGATATAATGGGAAATGGCTGTTATCTTCAGCTCAGAAACTCAAGGCATTTACAGAGCAATTCACAATCTAAACAGGATATCAGTGAATAAATGAGATATTTTCCCACTAGTTTTAATAAGAATTTAAATAAACCAATGAAATGCATATGCTTGAGGTGCTGGTTTGGGTAGCTGGGTAAGTAATATACTTACAAATAACAATTCCAGCACTTTATGAGGTATAAACATTATGGAGAGGAGAGTTGCAGGGAAGCCCGTTGCAACAGATTTAACAATCTGGGCCAATGCAAGAAATCTACAAAGACCAAACCAAACAAACAAAAACAAAAACACTTACTGGAATATAAACTATTGGTTATACAGGCTTAGGAACATGTTTTCTTTGCTGTTAAAGGTCCTTCCTTCAACTGAAAGGAATGGGAATTAGCAAGAATTATCAGACTGTAACCTAGGCTGTGTACACACAACACTGCAGACTACATTCACTGCACACTGAGATTGTGTGTTTTTCCTACCTCGAAAGCACACGATCTAAAATAGTTATTAAAAATAGCAAAGAATCCAAACATTAGAAACAAACAACTTGGTTTAGTTAAAATAAAATGCTAAAATTACGTGTAAGTTAACCCTTCTAACGTCATGAAGTGAAGCATTTCTCTTTCCTGCCTCCATGGTGCTATACCCCTTGAGCTCACTTTTATCCTTGGCAAAGGGGATGATCCCCTCAGCTCAAAGGCCCCTTAATTTCAATTCCTGCAGAAAACCCTGAGGGTGAGGACACAGTGTCTTCTCTTTCTACCCCACTGACTGCAGCAAGCAAAGCTCAGACTGTGCAAAAAAAGTAGAGGAGGCAAAAGAATGGGGGAGGGGGGAGATCCAGAAAAAAGAGGGAGATCCTGTTGTCATATCCCAGTTAGGAAGCAAATGTAAAGGTGTGTCGGAATCAGGGATTCTTTAACTGTGATCCTACATTGCAGGAGATTGAACTAGATGACCCTTGCAGTACCTTTCAGCTCTACAATTCTATGATTCTACGATACTCAGCCGTTCCATAACTATCAACTGTTTCAGAATGTTGTGTTGCTTTCCATAAATAATGTGTTTTGCTTTTGCCAAATGAGACTGTTTTAGCTTGGCAAACACATACACACATACAAGAGGTGTTGTGCTAAAATAGTTCTCTCCATTGTTTCTGAAGCACGCTATTTATTTATATATTTAAGGCTATTTATACCCCTTCTTTCTCCTCATACAGTTTCGACAATAAAATTCAATGGCTTATTTAATTAGCTGTCCCCCTCCTCCCAGCTAATTACTTGCAGCAGTTCCCAGTCTTGTTCCCAGTTGTAGCTGGTAAGATCCACCAACGTGGATTTACAGTGTGGCTTGGACAAGGGATTTGCCTAAGCTTTTAAGGAAGGCCAGCTCTAGGAAATAATATTGACTCCCGTTTCCTTTACCGTTTCCAGCATATTCCCTCTGTTCTTGGACTAGAAGCTGACCTGAACAATTAAATCCATTAATTGACTTAATTCTCCCCTGGACTTTAGGCAAACGATGGAGCAGAGATAGACAGAGAGCTACTTAAAATCCCCACATTTATCGACACTGCCTATTTATACTGCTAAATGTTTAAAACAACACTGGCTCGGCTTCTGCGTTAGCTTTCCTCCTTTTCAATTCCTTTTGGCAACAGTTTCTACAGGGGTGGCAATTGGCCTACACTCAAATAAATAGAGAAACAAAAAAATAAAAGTGAAATAAAAACCTAAAGCTACAAAGTAGTTCGGATCCGTTCAATGCAGATGGCGCACAGCGGGGTTTAAATCCCTAGGGAGTGAACACACATCCCGCTGAAATATAGAGCTGTTTTCTATCACTTGTTACCACTCGACTGTCTGTCCCAGGAAAGTGAATCCCATATATCTTCCTGGCCATCGGTTGCACTCTGCTTGCTCCTTTTCCCTCTGATGTAGCGGGATTCTCTTATAGGACATACAGAGATGAATGAGCTCTTACAACACGTCGAAGTGAAAGAAAACATTTCTTTCTGCGCCAGAGCAGATGAGATTCATCATTAAGAGAATGGATTTGACCTTGTCAAGTGGACCAAAGTAATTTATAAACAACGCCTCTGGAGGAGGCTACTTTCAGCCACATCCTGAGCTAGCAGGGTTTTAGCTGGGCCCGTGGCTTGCTGAACAATAACTGTAACAGCAAAATAAGTTGCCTGTGAAAATATGTGCTGCTGCTGCTCAGTGGTGCCTTTGATTGCATTCCCAAAGAGACTCTCAGGATGAAAATCCACAAGGAGCTTTGAAAGTAGGCGTTTCATTTCATAGAATCATAGAATATCAGAGTTGGAAGGGACCCCAAGGGTCATCCAGCCCCCTGCAATTCAGGAATCTCAGCTAAAGCATCCATGACAGATGGCCACTCAAATTCTGCTTAAAAACCCCCAAGGAAGGAGAGTCCACCACTTCTTGTGGAAGCCTGTTCCACTGCTGAACAGCTCTTACTGTCAGAAAGTTTTTTCGAATGTTTAGTTGGAATCTGCTTTCTTGCAACTTGAAGCCATGGGTTCGAGTCCTACCCACCAGACTAGGAGAAGACAAGTATGCTTCCTCCTCCATGTGATAGCCCTTAAGATATTTGAAGATGGTTATCATATCTCCTGTCAGTCTCCTCTTTTCCAGGCTAAACACACCTATCTCCTTCAAGTGCTCCTCTTAAGGCTTAGTTTCTAGACTCTTGATCATCTTGGTTGCCCTCCTCTGCACACATTCCAGCTTGTCAACATCCTTCTTAAACTGTGGTGCTCAGAATTGGACACAGTATTCCAAGTGTGGTCTGACCAAGGCAGAATAGAGTGGTACTATTACTTCCCTTGATCTGGACACTATACTTCTGATGCAGTCTAGAATAGCATTAGCTTTTTTCGCTGCTGCATCACACTGTTGACGCATATTAAGCTTGCGGTCCACCAAGACCCCATGATCCCTTTCACACGTACTGCTAGCAAGTCAGGTGCCCCCCATCCTAGATTTATGCATCTGGTTCTTCCTGCCTAAATGCAGAACCTTACATTTGTCCCTATTGAAGTTCATTTTGTTAGCTTGCACCCAGTTCTCCAATCTGTTAAGGTCATTTTAAATTCTGATTCTGTCTTTTGCAGCATTAGCTATCCCTCCCAATTTGGTGTAATGTGCTAATTTGATGAGCATCCCATCAATTCCTTCATCCAAGTCATTTATACAGACCCTGAACAACAATGGACCCAGGACCATAGCTGTCAACTTTTCCCTTTCCTTGCGAGGAATCCTATTCGGAATAAGGGAATTTCCCTTTAAAAAAGGGAAACACTGACAGCTATGCCCAGGACAGAACACTGAGGCACCCTACTTGTCACTTTTTTTTCAGGATAATGAGGAACCATTAATGAATAATCTTTGGGTTCAGACAGTCAACCAGCTACAAATCCACCTAACAGTTACCTTGTTCAACTCACATTTTACCAGCTTCCTCACAAGAATATCATGGGGGACTTTGTCAAAAGGCTTATTGAAATCAAGATCTACTATGTCCACAACATTTCCCTGATCCACCAAGTTTGTAATACCATCAAAAAAAGAGAAAGAAATCAGATTGGTTTGGCATGACTTATTTTGAAAAACCCATGCTGGGTCTTAGTAATCACAGCATCCTTTTCTAAATGCTCACAGACTGACTGTTGAATTATCTGTTCTAGGACCTTCCTTGGTATCGAGGTCAACCTCACTGGTTGGTAGTTACCTGGGTCTCCCCCCCCCACCTTTTGAAGATGGGGGACAATATTTGCTCGCCTCCAGTCTGTAGGGACCTCACCTGTTCTCCAAGAATTCTCAAAGATAATAGACAAAGGCTCTGAAATTACATCTGCAAGCTCCTTTAGTACCCTTGGATGCAACTCATCAGGCCCTGGAGATTTGAATTCATTTAAAGTAGCTAGGTGTTCCCTTACTACCTCCTTTCCTGTCTTAGGCTGCAGCTCCCTCCTTACATCATTTATTCTGTTATTACCAGATTGGGCATCACTTTCCTTTTGGGTGAAGACAGAGGCAAAGTAGGTGTTGAGTAGTTCCACTTTTTCTCTGTCACCCAATAGCATTTCTCTGTGTTCCCCATGCAGAGGACCTACCACTTGCTTGTTCTTCCTCTTACTTTGGACATATCTCAGTACTAGAGAATCCACAGGCAGTGGAGGGCAAATAGGGCACGAACATCACTCTGCCCTGAGACAGCCCCCTTTGCCCACTTCTTACGTACAACCATTCCAAAGAGAGGCACTGCCTGTCACCTTCCTCCACCTTAGTCCTCGAATTGTCTTGTAGGAAGGAGGTTGGAACTATAATTGGCTGGTTCTGCCTATCATTCGCTCTAGCTCCAGCTATGATTGGGCAGGGAATGAGTCATGGATCTCCTCTCTGTAAACAGGTATGGGTAGTTACCTTCAAAGCCTTTAAAGTCCTAAATGGTTTGGGACCTAAGGAATTTGATGGGCTGTCTACATCCCAACGAACCTCCTTGGGTCTACCATTTTGTCTCACAGGGCCACCATTAACTAGTCTAGTAAATGGCTTTTTCAGGGATGACCAATAGCATCCCATATGGTGGGGTGGAGCCACGGAGCTGTCCTCCTGCCCCTTGCATTGCTGCAGCATTTCTGGAAGGGGCGGGGTGGCAGCAGTGACAAGGCTAAGTGGGCTCACCAACTAGGGGGCTGGATCGAGTCCACTGGCTTACTTGCACAACCCCATTTTGCTGCCACTCCATTCCACTCCACCCCTGTCCAGGTAAGCTGAAGGAGGCCTCACCATATGGACTCACCTTCCTAAATAGGTGAGTCCATATGGTGATGACTTTTAAATGGGCCCTGAAGACTTTTGTTGTTGATGTTCTAAAGTGCTTTTACTTGATATTTTAAGTTCTGCCTTTAACGGCTGCTGTTTCAAATGCTTTATGCCCTGTTGCTTGTTTTTGTATTCATACTGCTTCTCTGCTGACATTGTCCATCTGCTGCTATTATAACATTTTTTATGGGTGTTTTAGTGCAGGGGTAGTCAACATGGTGTCATCCAGATGTTGCTAGCCTTCATCTTCCATCAGTTCCAGCCAGCATGGCCGAGGGTCAGGGCTGAGGGGAATTGTAACAACATTTGGAAGTGTACCCCACTGACCACCCCTGCTTCAACGTATTATAGAATGCATTTTATGACTTGTTATTCTGTATAATGTGATATGTTGTGAGCCTCCATGGGAGGACGAATCCCTGAATGGTGGCTTAGGAATAGTACTGAAATTAAACAAAGAAACAAAATAAATAAACAATCCTTACTCTGGAGCCCTAGATGAAAATCCTATATATAGACCCTAAACTACAACGAAATTATTAGCAGGGGAAATATGGTACTTTTGACTACTTTGTGATTAACAAGGAGTTCATTGCTACATAGACAAAGGGATGTGACCTGCAGTTATCCCATGGGAATGTTTCAGATGCACAGCTTGTTATCTTAGAAGGACTCATCAAAGAGGGTATGAGAGAAGAGGTGACCTCTATTCTCTGCCACTGGTATGCTATGAGTAACTATTTTTTATTTTTTTAATACGGTAGACCATCTGTAAAGTGCGTAGGAGAGATAGGATCTAAACTCTGCACTGTGACCAGAAGATGACACTATTTACTCCCCATATCATCGGTTGGGACTGGAGCACTACCAAAAGAAAGTTTCCCAAGCAGATACACAGGACCACACGGAAACTGTTCATAGCTCTTTAGCAGATTTATGTTTCAATTCATTAATGGGTCAGATTGTCAAGCGCAGTCAAGCTAAGGGAAAAAGAACAGCAAAATATCTCCGGTGACTCTTCCCTGCTCTTATGAATCATGCACTCTCAAGCTATGATAGGCAATTTAACCCTCCTAAACCAGTGGGGTTGTTGTGGACCCCAGCTGCTGTTGAAATATTTGTAGAACTCTTTTTTTTTTTAGCCAAACCTGAGCCATTTATTATTCTATGTATTCCTCAGTTGTCCTGTAGTGCTCCCTTTGTATGTGTGTGTGGGAAGTTTGTAAGTTATATGCAAATTTATCGGGGTCCCAATTTACCCCAAATGGATAGGAAAGTGAAACTATTGAAAACATAAGCCAATTGGACTCCATTCAGTCCCCAGCAACTGACCCAGAAAACAATTTAGTCAATTCAAATTGTTTTTGGTGGTTTTACCACTTCAAAAATGCTGGAATAGATTTTTGTTCCATTCTTGCATTACCCCAGCCCACCACAGTACATCCTCTATTATGAACCAAACCCACAAGCCAAACCACATTACAAAGACACCAGAAGTACCCTGGGACTTAACTCCACTTCAAATTGGCTTTATGGGAGTTAACATACTCTGAGTAGTGGATGGCATGGCAGGGCTGCACCCCTCCCCTGACCTCCCCCTGGGGGACTTGCTGCTCTACACAAGGATGAAGAGTGGGAGGGACAAGGTGGTGGCAAAGTCAGCATGGTGCGAACGCACTACTATGGGAGCTAGATTGGCTCTGCTGGCATGTTGCACCACACCACACCACACCAACCCTGCCTGCCCCCGTTTCATTTTTTCTATGTTAATAATAATAAGGCTGGGAGTTGTTTCTGTGTATCTTTTAGGAATTGCTTGTCTCTTGCGCAAGTGGGTCTTGCATAATGTGTTTTGATTATGCTCTTAAATATGTTGCAAGTTGCTTGGAGACCTTGTGTCCATGTGCCTGTGCGACACTTCAAATCTTACAGGTGAGCCGTTCTCTTGAAAGATGCTCATCTTTACCCTTATGTAATTAATCCAGTGGGGCCTGGGTGAGTATTGTGATAAGGATGGGGATTTGCCTCTAGATGTGTATCTGCATCTGCAGCAGCTGTGCAAACAGAAGAAAGACTGCTTCCTTGGGCAGATCTCCCTTACTGGACTGGAGCAACTGTGAATAAAGTAAGCAACTGCACTGATTGTTGCATTCTTTCTGCTTTATAAGCACACATAGCTAACTCAGGGATATTAATTTTAAAGGGCCTATTCTGAGTAGGTGTTAGACGTATACAATGCAGAGTGCCTGCCCTCTGGAGAAATGTAAACTTGAAGTTGCTTGCATGGTAGGTGAAATATACTCAGAGTCACAAAGTGATTTCATGCTCTTTATTCAGCTCATAGTGGTGAGGAGGAATGAATGAATGTCCCCTCAAAGTATCTGCTTTATATACGTTATTTACACAATGGGCTGCACATGATTGGCTAATTCCGGAATTCTACTGTAAGCCAATCAGGTTGTGGATTCACTTCTATCTGGAGCATGATTGGGTAGTTCCTGCCAACCAATCATACTGCTGCATTGTTCTAGGACCAATCAGACTGCTGCATTCTGAATCCTATTGTTCTAGGACCAATCAGACTGCTGCCTTTTGGATCCTATTGTTCTAGGACCAATCAGACTGCTGCAGTTTGGATCCTATTCAACTCAGTACATAACACCCCTCCCCTCTAAGTTCCAGTCCTGCCCGGGAGGTCGCATTCATAGTCCTCGAGGTACGCCGGCGGCCTACGTGTGCGTTGCGGCCTGGGGTGTTCCCTGGTCCGGGGTTCAGGTTCTGGCTCGTGTTACAAGGATGCTGGCTGTGATGGGGCTGTTTGGTCTGGCGCAACCGGCTCGCTCAGTCGTGGTTCTGGTTCCGGTGTCCTTTCGGCCTCGCAGGTCGGTATTTACTGATTCTGCCTCTCCTGCTGGCCCCTCGTGCTCTATGGGCCTCACTGCCCCTCTGTTCCCTTGGGACTCCTCTGCCCTTTCCTCCTCCTGGTTTTCTCCTGGGAATCGTCGCTGTATCTGGTCGCAGTGGCGGCGCCAGCATTGCCCCCCATCCGTTAGCACCTCATACGACACGGGGCCAGTGACCCTGGTGACTGTGGCGGGTACCCATGCTGGGCCTGCCCCAAAATTCTTTGCGTACACTGGGTCCTGAGCCTCGAAGGTCCGGGGGTTCTTGCCTTCCCCCACCACTACCTCATCCTGAGCTCTATCGGGGTGAAGGCGGTCCAATCTGATTGCAAGGCGCCGACCCATTAGTAGTTCAGCAGGGCTCCGGCCAGTCGTTGAGCTGGGGGTGCGGTGCTGTGCTGTGCTAGAAGGAATGTGGCAAGGCGGTACTTCCAATCCCCTTGCGTCATGCGGCGAAGGGTGTCCTTGGTGGTCCGCACCATACTTTCTGCTTGGCCATTGGTGGCAGGGTGGAATGGCGCCGAACGGATGTGGCGGATGGCGTTCTGCGCTGTGAAGGTTTCAAATTCTCCTGACGTAAATGCAGTCCCGTTGTCTGGGAGCCCGTGGGTTGCAAACAGCCTGCGTAGTACCCGGATGGCTGCGGACGTAGAAGTGGACGGTACCAGTGCGACTTCCAGCCATTTGGTGTAGGAGTCCACCACTATGAAGAATGTTTTCCCCTGAAAGGGGCCAGCGAAGTCCACATGCAGGCGTGACCATGGTGCTCGGGCAGACTCCCAGGACTGGACTGGGGCCCTTGGGGGATCTGGGCGGGATTCTTGGCAGGCCTGGCAGTCTTTGACCCAGGCCTCTATCTTTCCGTCGATCCCCGGCCACCACACATAACTCCTGGCAAGGGCCTTCATTTTTAATACCCCTGGGTGTGTCTCGTGTAGGGCTGTGAGGACCCTTTTGCGGAGAGGCTGGGGAACAACGACCCTGCTTCCCCATAACAGGCACCCCTTGTGGGCCGGCAGTTCATGTTTGCGGGTTGTGTAGCCGGCAAATTCTGGCCCGGGGCTGCTGCTGGGCCATCCCCTCCACACCCAGTCCAGGACCCGGGAGATGACCCTATCTTTCTTGGAATGGTGTGCAACTTCTTGTGCCTGAATGGGGCGGTCGGGAAGCAGCTCCAGGCTCATAACCTCTTGTGCAGGTGCTGGGTCGGGGCCTGTTTCCGGTAGTGGTAGCCTGCTGAGGGCGTCCGCATGGCCCATCGCCTTCCCCGGACGGTGAATCAGTGCATACTGGTAGCTGGCAAGGAAAATTGACCACCTGAGGACGCGAGGAGACAGCACTTGGGGGGTTTGCTTTTCAGGGGCAAACAAGCCAAGCAACGGCTTGTGGTCAGTCACCACGGTGAAGGGCCGCCCGTACAAGAAATCATGGAATTTTTTTACTCCCTTCACGATTGCCAGACCCTCCTTGTCGATTTGCGAGTAGTTCCGCTCGGTTGCGTTGAGTGTCTGAGAAAAGTATGCCACTGGTACCTCTCTTCCATCCGGGAGTTGGTGTCCCAGGACAGCGCCAATTCCATAGGGCGAGGCGTCGCATGCTAGCACCACCGGCAGCCTCTCGTCGAAGTGTGCCAAGACCGAGTTTGAGACAAGCAAGTCCTTGACTGCCTGGAATGCGGCCTCCTGGCGCTGGCCCCACACCCAAGGGGCCCGCTTGTCCAGGAGTCTGTGGAGGGGCTCCGCTACCGTCGCCTTGTGGGGAAGGAAGGAATGGTAAAAGTTCAATAGTCCCAAGAAGGCCTGAAGTTCAGTCTTGTTCTTGGGCGCTGGAGCATCCCAAATGGCCCGTACCTTGTCCCCAGTCGGGTGGACCTCTTCTGCGTCCACCATAAATCCCAGAAAGTCCACCTGAGGCACTCCTACTAGACATTTTTCCCGCTTCACCTTGAGACCCGCCGTCTGGAAACGGTGCAGAACGGTGCGGAGGCGGTCCTCAAACTCCTCTGGTGTGGGCCCGGCAATCAACACATCATCGAAGAAGGGGGTGACGCCAGGAATCCCTTTAAGTAGAGAGTCCATTAGATTCTGGAATATGCCTGGTGCCACGCTGACACCGAATTGCAGCCGCTTTACCCTGAATGCTCCTCTGTGCGTCACAATCGTCTGTGCCTCTGTTGTGGCCTCATCTACTGGCAGCTGTTGATATGCTTGGGCCAAGTCCAGCTTGCCAAAAATTTTCGACCCAGCCAGGGTGGCAAGAACATGGCTGACCACTGGCACTGGGTATGCATGGGCCGTGAGGGCCTTGTTTATGGTACATTTGTAGTCTGCGCAGATGCGGACTGAACCATTAGGCTTGACGGGTGTGACGATTGGGGTTTCCCAGGGGGCATTAGGCACCGGCTCCAGCACTCCTTGCTCCACGAGCCGGTCCAATTCCTCATCTATACGGGGTTTCATGGCGAACGGGACCCGGCGGGCCTTGAGCCTGACCGGTCGTACTGCGGGGTCAAGCTGTAGAGCAATGGGGGGGCCCGTATACTGTCCCAATTTCCCATCAAAACCCCCCGGAAATTCCTTGCATATGGCGTCCACGTCCACTTGTAAGCTAGTGTGGTTCACCCCGGTGACAGCTAGCCCCAGTGGTCCAAACCATGCCAATCCCAGTAGGCTAATGTAGGGGCCCTTGACCACCAGCAAGTCCAGTTGCCGCGTCCGCCCTCGGTATTGCACCCTGAAGGTCCCCACCCCCATTGTGGGGACCTTACGTTTCTCGAAGTCCCGGAGGGTGAATGGGGCCGGCCTGAGTTTGGGACCCCCAGTAGGACAGTTTCCTTAAGGTCCTTGCCGAGATTATGGATAGAGTTGAACCCGTGTCAAGCTCCATGCAGCATGGGGCCCCCTCTATCTGTACGTCAACATAAATTTTCTCTACGTTGGGGTGGGGCAACTGGTGTACCTGGAAGTCCGTGAGCTCTGTCGAGTTGCCTTGGTGCGTTGGGCCCCGGAACCTGGGGCTCTTGGATTGGTCATCTGATGCCTGGCGTCGGGTGGGCCGAGCCCGACACACCCGGGCAATGTGTCCTGATTTTCTGCACTGCCTGCACTCTGCGTTGCGGAAAAGGCAGGTCCTCCTCTCATGACTCTCCCCGCAGCTTGCGCAGTTCCCTCCTTCTCGTCGAGGCAGCTGTGGTGTGTGGGCTGCTTGAGTGCGCTGCTGTACTCGGTGCACCTCCTCCCTGTTGGATCCTGAGTCGTCGGTGAGGTCTTCGTGGTGGACCCTCGGTTGGGACGGCTGGCTCGGCCGTGCCTCTTGCGTCGACCTCTCAGCAGCTTCTGTTGCCAGGGCCTCCTCCAGAGCGACCTGGAACGTTAGGTCCTTCTTAGCGTAGAGGCGTCGTTGCAGCTTCTCATCCTTCAGGCCACCGACGAGGCGGTCACGAAGCATGTTCTCCAGCTCTGAGAAGTTGCAGAACCGGGCGGCTTGGTGGAGAGAGGTCACAAACCCAGTTATGGTTTCCCCAGGGGCTTGCCGCTTTGCGTAGAAGGCATTTCGACGAGCCACCACTGAGGGCTGTGGCGAAAAGTGCCCCTTCAGCTGTTCCATTATTGTTTTGTATGGAACAGTAGCGACGTCTTCAGGCACAAGGAGAGCCCGGGCGATTTCAAACGTCTCCTCTCCGCAGACGCTGAAGAATATCGCCCTCTTCTTGGCGTCTTCTTCGTCGGTGACCCCTTTGGCTTCTAGGAGGAAGGTGAAACGGGAGGCGTACGCTTCCCAGTCTCCAGATGCTGGGTTGAACGGCGAGAAGCTGTTGTCGGTTGCCATTCTGAGTTCCTTGTGTCCCGGAGCTGAAGCCTGGATACACGGTGCGAGGCAGCGGTGCGGCAGGTGGCGGTGCTGCGGTGCTGTGTGTGGCAGTCAGCTCAGCAGGATCCCACCTTCGTCGCCGGTGAAATATACTCAGAGTCGCAAAGTGATTTCATGCTCTTTATTCAGCTCATAGTGGTGAGGAGGAATGAATGAATGTCCCCTCAAAGTATCTGCTTTATATACGTTATTTACACATTTACACATTTACACAATGGGCTGCACATGATTGGCTAATTCCGGAATTCTGCTGTAAGCCAATCAGGTTGTGGATTCACTTCTATCTGGAGCATGATTGGGTAGTTTCTGCCAACCAATCATACTGCTGCATTGTTCTAGGACCAATCAGACTGCTGCATTCTGAATCCTATTGTTCTAGGACCAATCAGACTGCTGCAGTTTGGATCCTATTCAACTCAGTACGTAACAGTAGGAAGCCTGAATGCAATATAACTAACTGAGGCTGTGCAGCACGTCCTACCAGACTGCTGGTGTATCAATAACTTTGCAGGATTAAAAAATGTTATTAAAAGGAACATGATGGGTGTCGACAGGGGAAGGAGCAGGGGAATGCACATTAACCACAGAGGACACACCCTCTGTGTGTGCAGATGACAATGATTCAACAGCTGCTCATGCTGTCTGCTTAGGGTGCAGGTATGGACACTTGCAAAGTGATGTCTGCAAAGAAGCTTTTAGAAAGATAATAACCACAGTGCTTCAAATGCTGAAGTGTAGCTACAACCTTACAACTGTGAGAGAGAAAAGGGTGGGGGAATAAGGATGAATGATGATGGTGTAATATTGTTCAAGCTCTATACATTACAAACTGAATCTATGCTACAAAGACCTTGGGTGCTTCCCCATTTTTTAAACATAAGCTACACAGCATCAAGATACCAGCCTGCATCCCCCACCTCAGTAAATCTTGTAAGTTAAAAACAAAATTGCCAATTACCGGTTTGTGATCTCTCAAGGACCTGTTTGCACTTTTAAGCTTCTATCGAGAGGCGCACATGGTTTCTGTGGAAGTTTTTCTTGTTCCCCATTGAGCACTGTGCAATTCTAGAGGAGTTCCTTCATAAAATAGGCATGCTGTGGCACAGGGAACCACTAGGATGGCAATAATGAATTGATTTGTCCAGCAGCAACCCTGCAAATGGTACTTTACAGGTAACAGAAGCAAGGAAGCTCTTTGCATCAGTGAGACTACAATCTACATTTCAGCTGGATGCTGTGTTCAGTTCAGGCATTGTTTCAGAATGTGCAAACTAAGTTAATTGGCATTTAAATCTGCAGTTGATGGAATCTACGCCCCCCCCCCCAGGTGAGGCCTGCATTCAAAACAAGTGCAGTTGTATAAGTTTTAGTTTCAGTCGAGAATAAGGACTAACGGGTTAAGATAAAGGCTTGATCAAAGTGGTGGATGAGATGGTAAGCTAGACTGTATGGACTGCACAGACTATGCTGCTCTCCATCCTAACAAGATGGAATGCATTGGGGAAGTAGACGCCAGCAGGACTGAAACCCACTGTCCTGACCATCAGCTGATATCGTCCAGTGATGCCAGTTGATGGACAGATGACTGTGGTTTTGGAGAAATGGCCTTGTGAGCTAACTTGGGCCCTTTAGTACGCCAATATGGGTCTGCAGGCTGGAAGTTCTCAACCACGGCTGTGGTGTAGAGGACCAGTGTAGACTCGGTTCCAAGCACACAAAAATAGGTGGCACATCTGAATGAAACATGTGTCCAAGAAAATCCCCAGATAAAGACAAATATATATCTATATGTCTCCAACGGCATAAACTTTTTGTGTGTGAGCAAGTTGGGTGGAACAGGGAAGACATTGGAGTAACAGTAAAGCAAGGTTGAGAAAGCTCTAAAATATAAGCAACAAATGTTGACATGTGAAATTATTTGGAGTGCAGAGTGTTAGATCTTTGGTACCTCTGACCCCCTGCAATCAAATCCAGGAACCATAGTTTGAAACACATCATTTTGAAAATGTTACAGAGAAGGGGGGGGGAGATTTCGGCTGGAATCTGGTTATCTCTCTTTCAGTGGACAAGAATCAAAGAGGGAACGGCACACATATAAATGTAGCTTTCTGCATACAAGTCATTTAGCATGTGGGGGAGGAGGCTTCCTTCCTTTCCCTCCTTTCTTCTCCCCCCTCTCCAGAGCAGTTTGCAGATGTTTTAATGGGCTCTTTATTCTTTTGTTCATCCTGAGCTCAATGACCCTCACTCCCAATGGATTGATTTTTTCCCCCTGGTCAAATTTTGCTTTCTTCTGAGCCTTTGATCCTGAGCTCTAACTCCTGTAACAACTAACGCCACATTGCCGTGATAAACTTTGGATACTGTTGCCTGCCTCGTTCCTCAGGATGATCAAGCACTCTGCCTTCCCGGTTCCTCATCTCCTCCTGGCTGGTGCTGCTGCAGAAGGCAGAGGAGAAAGATTTCTCACCTTATCAAATCTCTGACATGTGATTGGAAAAGGTGCAATATGGCTCACGAAAGCAATGAACTCTGAGAATGGAAGCATGTGTGCAAATGGTTACCTCCTGGACGTAGATTCTGGGTTGTGTCTCAGATGAAGCTCTTAGACACTTCACAATGTGCTGCAGTCATTAACAGAGGCAGGGAGACACAAGGACTTCGAAAGGCCTTACACACAGAGAGACTTATTGTTAGGCTTGGATATTAAAGAAAAAGAAAGAGGTTAGTTCCTTTCTTGAGTTGATTTCCCCCATCTCTACTTTATAGACATGTTTTCCATTAGTGAAACCAGAGGTTAGGATTTACCTTGTGGGAGTGGAGAAAACCTCGCACATATCTGAAAACTGGGTTTGGCAGATGTCCCCTTCTATAAAGTTTATAGAACACAGTAATCCGTACTCACGATTTGTATGCTTCCAGCCAGTACAGCTAGAGGCTGACAATGGCAAAACCAAACCAAGCACAAATGCATTCAAACCAGGCTAAAAATGGTAGATATTTAAACAAAACAAATTCCAATTACAGTAAGCAAGATGACATAGCAATGGCTATTAAGTGGTGGAAAACCCATCTTAAAATAAGTTAAACTGCTTTTACTAATTTTCTCCAGAAAAACTGGTTACGTGGTAATTCCTAAGCCATGTGTGGGGATCCTTTGGTCCACCAGGTGTACTGAACAACACCTTCCAGCATCCCTGGCCATTGCCTATGCTAGTTGAAGCTGACTGGGGTTGTAGCTCAACAATATCTGGAGGGCCAAGGCTTCCCAGTCTTGCCTTCAGCAGATAATAGAAATGGATTTGGGATGAGGATGGCATGGGGATGATTTGGCATGATGGTTGTGGAGAAGACAAGGGATGTGGAATCATGGCTCATGATGTATGATAAAACAATCTGCAAAATAAATTTGATTTTTTAAAAAATCAAATACAAAATTCCCATTGCATTCTGGTTATCATCAAAATAAAACATAGTTAAAAACAATTAAAACTACAACATTTAACAATGTATAATACAAAATGCCTAAAATGATCATCTAATGACAAGTCGTACTGATCCCACTTAAATATGAGCACCACTGTAGGAGCCATATAAGAATATAAATATAAACAAAGGAAAGAACACATAAAAAACTCCTTTTTTACTTCAAGATTCCCAAGGAAACAGTTTCAAAACCATTGATCCAGCCCACAATAGGAATGTATTCATGCTAAAGAAAGGACTTTTGATTATTTGAGAAACTGCCTTATAAATACCACGCTTAAAACATTGGTGTAAGGAATCTACCAGACCTTGTTGGTATGACATGTTGGAACCACAGAGCCACGAGTCCTCTGGTTTGTGCGCAGGTTTCTGGTTTCGTCAGGACATGCAAAAATTGGCACTTCATCTCCTGTGACATAATCCAAATCAGCAGGAAAGCCAGTTCACACATTTCTCGAGGGTTTTTGTAGAAATATATCATTCCTCGTCAGCCTCAATTTGTGTGCCAGCGTCCGCACAGTTATGGCTGGGAAGGCGAAAGATCGGTCCACTATCATGTTGCATTTTTAATCCTCATCATGTTCCAGCTGAGCATGATGGATGAACTGTGAGCAAGAAGTGGCATGAGCTCCTCTTTGAAAACTGCAGCTGCCCTGACATCAGAGCCCGATAAGTTAAACCAAAGGAAAAGCATATAAAAACAGGAGAGATTATGAAGGAAGCCCAATCCCCGCACACCGGAGAAATTTATATTTAGTAGAGGAAATAAATGAAACAATTGAGGAAAGGAAAATATTTTAAAACACAGATTGAATGTCTGAGCAAAGAGCAGCCTCTTCTGGATTTTAATGTATTTTTACTCTTTTGTTGGAAGCCGCCTAGAGTCGCTGGGGAAGTCTAATGTCCTAAACTTGATGTTCATGAAAAATACGTATCAGGGATTTGGGTGCCAATAGATGTCAACTCATAGGGAGACTCATTGCTTTGTTGAAATGCATATGATAGGTCTGCATATGATCTCAGGTTCACTTTCAGTATCCTTGTTGTAGCTGTTGCTGCAACCCAATCAGATGGGCAAGGTATACGTAATCATCATCATCATCATCATCATCATCATCAACAACAACAACAACAGTAAAGGCACATTTGTCTTATGGAACACAAGCCCAAGTAGCCAACACCACCTGTCTAAAAAGTCAACCTGATTCCATTGTCCCAATGCAGAATAAAATAGGTGAAATCAAAACCTAAAACCTCACACAACAATGTTTTATTTCCAAAAGGAGCCAGTTTTAATGCATCCAGTCACTTCACATGGCACAATATTAATATCTGCAATAGCCCCTTGTATGGTCAGTGCAAGCCATTTGTTTACAAACAATTATTTGCTTTGAAGCTCTACATTTCATTTGCACCATCACTGCCCCCGGAGTTGGCTATGTGAGCTGCCTGATGCCCATTCTTCAAAAGTAAAAGCCCAAATTTCATGGGTAAAATCATTCATCTAGCCAGATGTCCAGGAATTTTTCCCTGGAGTGCATTTTAAAGGCAATCTCCAGTTTATAATAAACAGAATCATTGCACTGCATGTAAGATTTATTTCGTTGCAGATCATGTGATTGTTGTATTTGTAAATAAAATATGGGTCCCAGGCAAAGCTTTATTTTATTCCTCCAGAAGGGAGGCAGGATCTGTTTCACTGCCGCAATTATTAATGATGGGGGGAGTGAATGTTTGCATTTTGGTTTCTTCAGCCAATGTAAGCTAGACAACAAGGCAGCCGTTGATCTCTAAGGATTATCACAAAACAAGTTTGCTTTGCTTTGGATGGCCATTTATCATTCCAGACAAAACCCCGATTGTGTTTTGAAAATACTTGAAATTTGGGGATTGGATGAGAGAGTTGGGATGATGAAATTCTCGTGCATGAGAAAGTAGCCATTTCCTGCCAGTTCATAGGGATCATGTTGAAGAGAAGTATTGCTTGGTGCGTTCAACAGTTTTGCTCTGTACAGCCATTGCCATTTTACCTTCTCTGCTTCTTGCTGGATGATAGAGATTGTCCATTTAGGTTTTTCTCTGCTATCTTTCTGTCTCCCTGCTTTCAGAGATCCACCTTATGCACCTTCTATGTCAGTCAGCCTCTCTGTTTTCAAATTAGGAGAGCCTGAGAGCCATTTTTCTTTCCAGCAACCTGCTGACCCCCTCCCAAAGGTCAAATACCAGCAATGTATAGTTTTGAGGGATTCCCTTCTCAGATCTCTGTGTTCCTGCTGCTTACATGTGACTAAATGCATGAACAGGGGGATAGACTCACCAACTTTAATAGGGTCATACCAGATTGAATTGCAGATCTGATCACTGTGCTCCAATTCAAATTTATTACTGATAATTTCTGGATAATTCTCTTCAATTGATATAATATGATTTGATTCCGATTTAATTCTTCTTCTTCCGACTCTGCTGTGTTCAGATATAAGGAGATCAGAGTGCATTGCAGACGTTTGGTGGTAAATTGTCGGTCGATGAAGTAAGTTAAGTACAATAAGATAAGTGTTCATTTATTCTGTTTTCAGGGTATGTTATTATTGATGCATTTCTGCTATTACATAAATAGGAAATGCATTTGTGTGCATTGTCCTATTTATTTAAAAGCATTTCCAGATCATTTAATATTGAAAACAGATAAGCAGTGTACAAAAGTGCATCTATAAAAACAGTGAAACAGTGTGATAAAAACAGAAATCTAGTAATAAAAAGGCCCAATCTTATAGCTCAGGGAAAGCCTGGACGAAAAACTATGTCTTTATGAGACACCTGAAGGAGATGATGGATATGGTGCTTCCTGTATGGCATAGGGAAGGGCATCCCAGGGTGCAGAATCAAATAGAAGAAAAGCCTCATTTCTGGATCACTACCCTGTTCTGCAGAGTGTGGGACCACAAGTACAATTTCTCCAGATGATCTAAGTTACCTTGCAAATAAAAACACAGAATTATTATTATTATTATTATTATTATTATTATTATTATTATTATATACAATGTATCATTTCATTATCATGAGTTGCTGTAAAAAATACTGTAATTGATTTGAGAGCTGTTTCTTCCTGCAATCCATCTCTCAATCACAGAACTGTCATCCCCAGCAAAGTCTTGGTGTGTGTTCTTTTTCGTGCATAAAATTGTATTTGCCTGACTGGTATTAGGGCATAGAACATGACATTTTCTGCGGAGTTCTGCTGGGTTTATTAACCACAGGAATTCTTTTGCACTGTTCCATTCATTATAACAGGGAATGTGAAGAAGAACTTCCAGGTGGTGGATTGTGTCCCTTGACCATCGATTAAGCCTTTTACTCGCTCCCTGTTGATGGGAGTACTTATAACATAAGTAGACTGAGCAGTGAAACCAGAGCTCTCTCCTGCTCCCAGCAAACTCTGTAAGACTTTTCACAAGATGACGTGGTTGTTACTTCCACATACTCTCAGTCAGATTTTTAAGGATTACTCTCTGTGAATTTCCAGTGATTCCTTCCAGCTGCCTGCTGTCAAATCATACTCTCATATACTAAGTGTTCTCCCTCCAGAGTAGACACTTGATCTTAGGGTCAGAGGTCCTTTGGCTCTTGACTAATGCACCTCATTAGACGAGAAAAGCAGAATCTCTCTAGCAAGACAATTGTCATGAGATACAACAGAACCATATAAATTTTGATCGTGAACCATGCATTTTTGTTGAAGTCCGACTACAAACATTCAGGGCTTAAGTTCAAGTAAAAGTATGCAAAACTTGAGATGAATTTAACATCAAATTGTAATCTTCATCTAAAAATCAGGGGTGCAACCCAATTAATGTTTTTTGAAGTTTGCATAAAATTGAATAAGTTTGCATAAAATTGTTTGGATAAAATTGTTTTACTGTAGCGAGAAACACACTTATTTGATTGTTGAAAAAGATCTCTCAGCAACTACACCAGAAAGACAGAAGAGGAAAAATGTCTCTTTGAAAATGCTGCTTGTTTATTAAATGTTCCACCCAAATAATCAGAGCACTGTTTTAGTCAAATTAAGTCTGGGATCCTATACACCCTTACCTGGAAGTAAGTGCCGCTGAGTGCAATAATAATAATAATTTAATAATTTATTATTTATACCCTGCCCAACTTACTTCTGAGTAAACACATATAGGCATGCAAAACGTACAGTGCAATCCTGTAGATGTCTGTTCAGAAGTAAATCCCATTGAGGTCAATAAGGCTTTCTTCCATGCTTCCATCCTCTATTGTTCAACCTAACCAGCCAGTTAAATACTGCATCCCTGCTAAAAATCCGGTGTATAAAAATGAAGCATGCTATACACCCTGAGTGCCCAGGACAAGCTGTGGGCACAGGAAAGAATCATATTAGGGCTCATTTGAGCCCTTTGCCTTGCTGGTCCTTGATCACAACTGCTTTGTCATATGCCAGACATTATTTCCTATGTAAGGCTTGGGTGTGTCTCCTATATAAGCTTGCTACCCAGGTCCCTAGCACACGAATACTCCAGCCATGTAATCTTCCAAAGGCCACCTACCAGTATCCTTACCTCGCTACAAGCAAAGTCCATGCAAATAAATTTGTGAGAAAGGCTTATTCAGTGAAAGGTGAGCTTGGTAGGATCGGGCCCTCGTAGGCTATAATTGGCCGATTAATGTAAATATTATGGAGCCTGGCTTTGGCTACTGTCTCTGCTCTCATATTTTCCTCTCACTTCCCTTTCTAATGCACTGGCCCTGTTTTTGATTTAAAAAAGAGGGGCTGGGAAATGATTGGATTACAGAGAACATATTTCCCCCTGCCCTTCTAAAATGTGGTAAAGCAAGTTCAATGGTTCAGGCTGCCTGATAGCGAGCACATTTCTTTCCGAAAGTGTGCTGCCCTAGGAGATGGCTTATGGCTCACATGCTGGTGCTAGTTCAGCAGATGCTGTTTTTATGGAACACCACAAAGCAGAGTCGCAATAAAACCCACGTTAATGTCTGGGGCACAAATTGGGAGGGCCCTTTGATTTATGCACTCTCCTTTGGTCTTGGTTTTTTTTTTTTTAAATGCATGTGACTTGTGGAACTGGATAGCCTGTTAGCTACTTCATCCTTACCTTTAGCAGTGCTCCCAGCCCAGTCAATTTCTGCATGTAGAATTGTGGGGAAGGAGGATTCTTATCTGCTTCAGGCAGCAAAATATCTTGAGCTGACCCAGCATTATCGGAGGCAGCAAAAGATGTAATCAGGGCAGGCAGAAACCACTCCATCCAGAGAAAGTAAGCCTCAGACCAGATAGACATTGTGCTGCATGTTTCCCACACCTGTTATCAATTCACTGTGGCTATCGTTTTCTTCTATAAAAGCATATGAAGGAAGTTTCTGAAGTGTGATTGATCAACCTGGCTCTTGTATCCCAGAGCATAAAGACCAAAAGCAAAAGCCCAGCAATCTGCAGGTACTTTCCTATCAAAAAAAGGGCTACGTTTTATATTTTCCTTTTTGAAACTCGATGGGAACCCCCGTCCTGCAAAGCACCCATTGAAACAGAGAGGCTTAGAGAGGCTTTAAAGGACTATGATCACGGGAAGGCGATTAAGAATAGTCAAGATTGCATTCCGCATTGTACGTTATACTTGTCTCATGAAACAAGGCTTAGGGCGGGGAGTCATTTTTCAAATGTTATTAATAGATAAAAAGTAATCCACGAGTAAATGATTCCAGACTGTAGCTACTGTGTGTATCTAGGCTAGACATATATATCTCTGCATATTGTTTTTCTAGTCTGACTAATTGTCTTTGCTTTTAATGACTCTCCTTGATACGTCTGCTTTATGTTTTGCAAATACTTAATCATGGCATTCTTTGTCACCAAGGGCTTCGATCCAGCCATTTGAAGGGTTGAAACCACCATCTCCTATGTAGCCAGATTTACAAGGGAAAACCTGCTCCCTGTTCATCATTAAGGTGATGATTTCATTGTTTGCTAGAACAGTGGGTCTCCCAGAGCTTTACAGACTCCAGCGTAGGAGAGAAATCTCTGAGTGCTGATATATGTTTATATTAGTATTGCACCATGTAGTGCGTAACTTTGTGTAAAGAATACATGACCAGTATTCCTCACTCATGGGATGCATGCCTCCTAAGCATTGTACACTGGGTTGAGCATTGGACCAGGAAGACTCAGTTGGCATGCATATTCAATCTTGAAGCTTGTGAGCTGACATTTATTTTATTCAATTTATAGTATTCCTAACCTGCTTGATATGTTTAAATTGTTGAAGTGGTGTACTTCAGTGTAAGGATGCCACTATTTTGCAGGAGCGACTCAAGTGCATATTGGGAAATTTCAGTATGAGCAATTAAGGTGGATTAAAGCACTTTGTTGCCCAAATGCAGCAAATAATATTTTTAAAAAAGATTAAGACTTCTTTGCAGTTTGGAAAGCGATGGAGAAATGCAGTGAAAAGTGGGATGAAGGAATTACCAGTGGGAAGATGTATAAACATATGGCAAGCAAATCAGGATTCATGAAAGATGAATGCCCAATGTTTGCCCTGCAAACAAATCACTGAAGACCAGATATACTTCAACCTCTGCATAAACTTTGTGCAAGCAAATCCAGATGACTATCCAATAAACAGGAAATCTGTAGGGGTCCTAAATCAACATCAAGACACTAGGATAATACTGTAAAAACACACCAAAGATTAAAATGCCACCCAGAATTACAGTGGCACAGGATACAGTCTTATGGATCAGGGAAAGCCTGTACAGATATCTAGTCCTAATAAGACATCTGAAGCAAATGATGGATACTTCTTTCTGTGTGGCAGAGGGAAGGGTATTCCATGTGTGAAGCAGCCACAACTGCCACAACAAGGTTGTTCTGGGGGTAAAGGGGTTATGGCATCATATGTGGAGATTTGTTCACCATCATGGACACCTTGGACAAAGGGTGGAATAAAAATGAAGCATGTAAACCTTACCCGCTGTAATGATGTTTTAAAGACTGCCCTGCTGATATTAGGGTAGCATGATGTCAATGGAATGGCATGCACCATTTTTCTTCATAGAGAAGCTATTACTGAAAAATTACATTCCGTTTTATCCACATGCCGCCTCTGTAGTATCAGTTCTTTGGCCAGTCAGAATAATCACAGTTTTGTCCTTGTCACTATCTTACAGAAATATTTTTTCCCATTCCCATTCTCTTAATCAATCACATAATATCAGGATACATGCTTTTGAGGATTCCCTGTAGCTAGAGTTTTCAATATCTCAAAATTGCTGATAGATCTGAATGTGTTTTAAGAAGAATGTGTCCGTTAGTTATGGGTGTGTCCTTTCCATGGGGTCCTGGGCTAAAAGACATGTCTAGATTCTGAAGAATTCTGGAAGTGCTGTGCTGCATCTTGCTCTGAAAGGCACGTGGTAGAAGAATGAATCTTGCCTAAAGCCATCTGTTGGCCATGGGGTGCCCATTTCATCTGACTTGTGTTTGTCATCTCAGTGCAGAAGTGAAGCACATGTTTGGTGCTGCAAAGTCGTTCATGTGAAACTCCAGAGTTAGGAGAGTGTCATCTCTCCCTCTTCTTTAATTCTTTCTTTAGGGAAATGTTACAAAGGGCTGCTCCTTTGAACAAAACAAATCATCTTCCTGGAGAAGGGTGGATGGTTCCATAGCATATGAGGGAGTGGTTTTTTTTAAAAAAAATCCTTGACAAAAACTACTCAAAGGCTTGATATTTTATATTTCACTTGTGTAAGCCAGTGGGAGGTTCAGAAAAGGGCAACCAAAATGATGAAGGGGATGGAGCAATTTCTCTCTGAAGAACAGTTGCAGGGTTTGGGATTTTTGTGACATGCTAGAAGTTTTAAAAAAAACTATGCATGGTATATAGAAAGTCAATAGAGAATAGGATTTCTCCCTCTGTTATAACATTACCCAAGGAAGCTGAAGTGGAGATTTAAGACTCACTCAGAAGCATATGTATATCTCTCCACAGTTTGCAGGCATGTAGGGGAAACCTTAGGGCCTCAACCACTTGCTGGTCCTCTTCTAAAAATGTTGCAAAAGGGGCGAACCACTTTTGGCCCTACTGACATTACAGCTCCAAAATCAGTTGGAACAGGCCACCAGTGGCTTCAAGCAGTAATAAGGAGCGGCAGTGCAAAACAGAAGTTCTGTCTCTGATACCATTGGAGAGAACAGTGCTTTTATTTTTAATAAAAAAATGAAGTGCTGATATTCATAAGAGCATCGTTATAAGAAAAAACCCTGAGAGAGGATTATGTCTTATGACCCCTGGATACCCTTCACTACTTATATTAAGAGTTGCTCAGTGTGTGAAAACCAGTGGTGAGAAATACTGGTTCTTCCCTGGAATGATCATGCATGCTGTGAAAACACAGGGGTGATCTTTGTGTGCATTTTGGGGTGATCACACTCTCTAAACCACATCCTGAAATACAGGCAAGTTTCCCTTACAATGTCAGAAGTCTTATCTTCTTTAGTTAACCCCCCAAAAAACTTATACTTTCCTAGAAAGTCCAGTTCTAATAACCACAGCAGCCACATCACCATCTGCTGGTAGTGATTGCAAGTGACCATTTGTTTTGCCTATCATCCATATTCTCAGCAGTTAATATGGTAACTTCTTTTTCAGTATAACTCCAGTATTGTTCCTGCGATGCATTGAATAGACTGATGAAAGATAACTTCCCCAGTGCAGCTTCTTACCCTAATAGAGAAAATATTTTCTGGCAATACATCAATTGTATACATTCAGGGCTTTTAGGTTAAGCGTATAATGAACTTTATAGAGTAAGACCTGGTTCAAATTGAGTGTTTCAACCTATTTTGCCGAGGGCCTCTAAAATTCCTCACAGCTCAGAGAATGTGAGTTGTTCTTACTATTAGATATGATGATCATTATTTTTATTATGTAGGTGCCCCAAGAGACTTATAATTTCTCAAAACATACACTCAAGGGAACATAGGAAGCTGCCTTCTACTGAGACAGACCATTGGTCCATCTAACTCAGTACTGTTTACACTGACTGGTGGAGGCTCTCCAGGGTTTCAAATAGGAGTCTCTCCTCCCAGCTATATCTGGAGAGGCCATAGATTGAACCTTGTGCATGCAAAGCAGTTACTCTCCTACTAGGCTATGTTCTTAAGAACTTTCTTCAGCAGTGGTTGGTGAGGCAGCTCACAAGGTGATGCCACCAGTACCTGCTGCATCACAACAGTGAGGAAGAGGGAATTATGGGCTCACTTTTTGGCACTGGCAGGCAGCGGTGGAGTTGCGGGGCAGATACTGCAGTGAACACCATCCAAGTAGGTTGTTGACCTGGTACAGGTGCAGACTGCTGACACCAGTAAGGTGACTATACTGTACGTTCGACAACCACACACTTTCGTAGTGCTCATGGTGGCACATACCACTATGCCAGTGTTTCCAAACCTTGGGTCTCCAGCTGTTTTCAGACTACAATTCCCATCATCCCTGACCACTAGTTTTGCTAGCTAGGAATGATGGGAGTTGTAGTCCCAGACCAGCTGGAGACCCAAGGTTGGGAAACACTGCACTACGCCCTGACACAGAAGGTCATGTGGGCTGACACACTCCCCTTCTATCCTGGAGGTCAGGGACTTAGCCCTTAATAGCGGAGTACAGCAGAAGCAGACTGTGGTTGAAATGCAGCATCAAGGTTTATTTACAAAGGAAAATAATAAATTGACATAGCGACTGACTCCATGGAAAAGACCCTGATGTTGGGAAATATTGAGGGCACAAAGAGAAGGGGACGACAGAGGATGAGATGGTTGGACAGTGTTCTCGAAGCTACCAGCATGAGTTTGACCAAACTGTGGGAGGCAGTGGAAGACAGGAGTGCCTGGCGTGCTCTGGTCCATGGGGTCACGAACAGTCGGACATTACTAAACAACTAAACAACAACAACAACATCAACAACTACAACAACAACTCACGCACCTGTAAAGCCAGAGGCAATCTCCAAAAGGGAAGAAGGCAGGCAGGCCCAGGGAAACCTGAAAAGGGAGGAGACACTTAAATAGCTCCCGTTTCTCACACAACAATACATTAGGTAATTAGGCAATTAAAGGCACCATGTCAAACTAAGCAATGAGAGAATGAAGCACTGCAATACTGACAGGTAAGGGCAGGATTTCCTCTCCCATTCTGTTGCCTTGGTACTTTCACCTAATGAACCACATCACTGGTAACTTCTGGTTTTCAGGACAGCACTGCTTGGGACTCTCTATATGGTAGGTGTCAGGGAACTGCCATCTGAGACTAAGGAGGTGAAAGGGCTCATGGAGGGTGAGAGAGACCATTCAGCGGAGGAGGGGACCAGCAGGGGGAGAAGTGGAGTTCCAAGGGAAAGTGAGTCGGAGGGAGGGCTCAGAGACACTTCAAGCGGGAGCAGCGGGGAGATTTCAGGACCTCCTGTAGGGACACCCACTCCTCGGCGGAAACTGTCACGCCGAGAGTCCAGAAGACGCGTTTCCGTTAAGGAGCTTTTATGCTGGAAGAAGTTCCGTAAACGCCCACTGTCCGATTCAACGAGCGATTGATGGAGTCATGTTTAAGGAGCTCCATCACAGACAGAGGTTTGGGGACTTAGCCAAACTCTGAGGGATTAGGATTTTACGCACAAGCAGCTCATCATCCCATCACAGCAATCGGACAGTCCCTGAAAGCAGCTTGTGCAGAGAGGCATCATGAGTAACCCAGCCGGAGCCGGAGGAGCAGCAGGAGCTGGAGAGGGTCCAAGCCTGGAAGAAAGGTACAGAGTGTTGGAACTCCAGCTAGCAATGCAAACGGCGAGGCTAGAAGAAAGGAGGGCGCAGGATGCAGAAAAGGCAAAAGGCGCTACACTAGCAAGAAAGATGCCAGGAATGGTGCAGAAGTTTGGGGGGGACCCCAGGAACTACCAAGCCTTTAGGACAGAGATGCAGTATGCTCTTGAACTGCAGTTTAATGACTTTCCCGACGAGGCATCGAGAGTGGCGTTTGTGATTGGCCATCTCGAAGGAGGGGCGAGAGATTGGGTCAGACCCCTGATGGCAGGGAATAGTGACATGCTGAAGGACGCGAGGAAGTTTTTTCGCGCCATGGATTTGATGTTTTCCAGCGAGATTGAACAGGGGCTGGTGCGCAGACAATTGATGGCGTGCAAACAGGGGAGCCGATCGGTTCGTGAGTACTGGACTGAGTTTACAATGTTGATACATAGATTGGGGTGGGACCTTTCGGCGGAACCCATTCAAATGCTCTTTGAAGAGGGGCTTTCTTCGGCGGTGAAAGATGAACTTTCCCGGGCGCCCAGGGCGGAGTCTATGGACCAGCTGACCAAATCAGCGCTGACCATTGGAGCACGCCAGGAGGCAAGAGCCTTGGAGAAGCGGGAGGGGAAAGGAGAGCGTTGGAGGGATTTCCGCATTCCAGAGATTCCAGAACCAAGTTTCCCGCCAGGAGAGCCGATGGAAGTTGGAACAGCGCGCGCGCACGCAGTTTCAAATCCCAGTGAAGGGAGGAAGAAGGAGGGAAAGAGCGCCAAGAAATGTTATCTCTGCCAGCAGCCAGGTCACTTTGCCAGAGTCTGCCCGCAAAGAAAGGAATGGCAAGGGATGGCTGGAGCTGTTGGGGGGAAGGAGGAGGAAGTCCAGGAGCCAGTAAAAGCCAACGCCTGTCTGCCTCTGTCAGGGCACTGCAGACAGGCCAAGGAGCAGTAAAAGTGCCCACTCCGGAACCTCCAAGACCAGCCCTAGTAATAGAGGTGTTGCTAGAGCTGGCAAACGGATACCCACTAAAGACTAAGGCGCTGCTGGACTCAGGCAGCTCCTGTAATTTTATGAGCAAGGAGTTTGCAGCTGAACACCAGATACAGACACTCCCTTTAAGCAACCCCCTGCAGGTCACCACGATCGATGGGAGGGAGCTGCTGGGAGGAGAAGTCAGCCTACAAACCGTCCCAATGGTTATGAGGGTGGCCAGGCACACTGAGAGGATAGCGTTCAATGTAGCCACCCTGGGAGGGGCTCCAGTCATTTTGGGAATGAGCTGGCTAGCGTTGCATGACCCGCTAGTGGGCTGGCATCAGAGAGTGGTCTCCTTTGGGTCAGCACATTGTCTGGAACACTGCAGAGAGGGAAAGGTGCCAGAAGGGGCAAAAGCCTCTCTAGCAGGGACGGAAGTGGCGGACAAAGGGAAGGTGCCCAAACAATACGCTGACCTGAGCAAGGTCTTCAGTGAAAGGGAAGCAGATAAATTACCACCGCACAGAGACTTTGACTGCCAAATTAATCTGGTCCCTGGGGCCCAGCTCCCCGTGGGCAAGCTGTACGCCATGTCAGACAGGGAAATGCAGGAGTTAAGGGAGTTTATTGATAAAAACCTGAAGAGGGGCTTCATCAGAGAGTCCAGAGCGGTGGGGGGGAGCCCAGTGTTTTTTGTGGACAAAAAAAACACGGATAAACCGAGATTGGTCGTGGACTACCGGGCCCTAAATGCCGTGTCAGAACCAGTGACTTTCCCCATGCCCAGGATTGATGACATTTTGACCAGGGTGAGGAAGGGAAAGATATTCACGAAACTGGACCTGAGAGGAGCATACAACCTGATACGAATAAAGAAGGGGGATGAATGGAAAACCACCATGTTCACCCCTTTGGGGGCGTTTGAATATCTCGTTATGCCATTCGGATTACAATCAGGCTCCGCCTGTTTTCAATCGCTCATGAACCACGTACTGGGACCTTTGCTCTACAAGAATTGCGTGGCCTTCCTCGATGACGTGCTGATATATTCAGAGAATGAGGAGCAGCATGTAAAGGATGTCAGGGAAGTGCTGAGCCAGCTGCAAGCAAACCAGTTGTGGGTGAAATTGGAGAAGTGTCAGTTCCACACCAAGGAGGTGGAATTCCTGGGGTACCGCTTATCAGACAAGGGATTAGCCATGGATCCAGGGAAGGTCCAGGCGGTGCTGGAATGGAAGACACCGAAAATGAAAAAAGATGTGCAAAGGTTCTTAGGGTTTGGGAACTTTTACCGTAAATTCATCAAGAACTTTGCCCACTTAACGGCTCCCATCACGGACTGTCTAAGCAGCAAGAAGAAATTCGTTTGGACGGCGGAGGCGGAGCATGCTTTTGAGGAATTGAAAAGGGCATTCGCTTCGGAAGAACAGCTCCTGCATGTGGATTTACAAAAACCCATGAGAGTGGAAACTGATGCCTCAGACCGGGCGGTGGGGGCGGTGCTGCTTCAGCCAGGGAGCAATAAGTCGGAATGGAGACCGTGTGCCTTCTTTTCGCGTAAGCTGAACAAATCCGAGAGGAACTACACGGTATATGACCGAGAACTACTCGCCATTCACGAAGCGTTCCGGAGATGGAGACACTTACTAATTGGCGCACAACATAAGGTGCAAGTGTGTACGGACCACAAGAATTTGGAGTATTGGAGAACGGCACGGGTGCTCAACCAACGACAAGTGAGATGGGCCCAGGAGTTCTCCAAATTCCATTTTGAAATTTGCTATGTGCCAGGTCCAGAAAACATCAGAGCGGACGCTCTCTCTCGCAAACCTGAATATTTGGAGGGGGAGGGAGCGCCGGAAGAGAGACATATTATCCCAGAGGACCACTGGGTGTGTGGTGCGGCCTGGGTGGGGCAAAGAGAACTGGTAGAGGGAACGGTAAATGATGAGTACGCCCAGGACAAGCTCAGAGGTCTAAGGAGAGAGGGAGAAGACCCCGGGGGTTTTGAAGAAAGAAACGGGGCATTGTATTACAGAGGGGCGCTATATATACCCGAAGGGGAATTGAGGGGGAGAGTACTCAAACAGCTGCACGACAATCCCACAGCGGGGCATTTTGGGCAACACAAGACCATGTGGTTGGTGACCAGGGAGTTTTGGTGGCCCAAGGTGAGGGAGGATGTACGGGAGTATGTGAGAAGGTGTGACCAATGCCAGAGAGCCAAAGGAGAAAGGCGGGCACCAGCGGGGTTATTAGAACCGTTACCCACACCAGAACGACCGTGGGAGGCGGTGTCGATAGATTTTATGACTGATCTGCCCAAATCCCAGGGGAAAACCGCCATACTAGTCGTAGTAGACCTGTTAACTAAGATGGGTCACTTTGTAGCTTGCTCACATGCAGTCACGGCGGAAGAAACAGCGAAATTGTTTGTAGAACATATTTTCAGACTGCATGGCGCCCCCTTGAGGGTGGTTTCCGACAGAGGGAAACAGTTCACGTCCAGATTCTGGAGGAAACTTATGAGCTTATTGCACGTAGAGGTCAACTTTTCGACTGCCAGGCACCCTGAGACCAATGGGCAGGCGGAGAGAGCAAACGGTATTCTCCAACAATACCTGAGGTGTTATGTCAATGACAGAGAGAACGATTGGGTCGAAAAGTTGGCACTAGCGGAATTTGCTTACAATAATGCTGAGAATGTGTCCACCGGGATGAGCCCCTTTTTGGCTAATTATGGGTGCCACCCCAGGGCGTTTCCAGGGGAAGGAGGGGAAAGATGGAGTGTTCCGGCCGCGGAACTTTTTGTAGAAGAAATGGAAGCGATCCATCGTCAACTCCAACTCAACTTAGAAAGGGCCAAGGAAGAATATAAGAGGCAGGCAGACAAGAGCAGAAGGGAAGGTGAAACAATTAGGGTGGGGAGTCGGGTCTGGCTATCAACCCAAGGGTTGCCGTTCAAGGGGGGTTGCAAGAAATTGAGACCCAAAAGATTGGGACCATTTGAGGTCATCCAACAGGTCAACCCAGTGGCGTTCAGACTCCGGTTACCGAACCACATGAAACTGCACCCAGTATTCCACAGGTCATTACTGTCACCATACAGGGGGGAAGGTGAAGGGGTATCCACACGGGGGCCAGCCATAGAAGAAAGGGAAAGCCGCAACCATGTGGCGGAAATCATCGACTCCAGGTGGAAGGGTAATCAGGTGGAGTATTTGGTCGCGTGGGAAGGGGAACCGGAGTCGGAAAACACCTGGGTGAAGGCAGAGGAGGTCCGTGACGAGATCTTGATCGAAACGTTCCACCAAAGGTTCCCCAGGAAACCTCAGCCAGTAACGAGGTTTCGGAGGGAGTACTTTGGCACCACCGACGATGAGGAGGAACTGGAGGGATTCAGGGAATCGGAGTTGGAAGGAGGAACAGACTCCGATGAGGAGGAGTACTTGGAAACCGGAGACAGCAAAAGGTGGAGGGAAGTGTTCGAAACTTCGGAAGATGAGGGAGGTTCCTTCAGGGGTTTTGCTCCCTCGCCTCCCGCAGAGGAGGGGAGGGAAGGGGGTGAAGGGGGCCCTGGAGGGGAGGTGGATGTCAGGGAACTGCCATCTGAGACTAAGGAGGTGAAAGGGCTCATGGAGGGTGAGAGAGACCATTCAGCGGAGGAGGGGACCAGCAGGGGGAGAAGTGGAGTTCCAAGGGAAAGTGAGTCGGAGGGAGGGCTCAGAGACACTTCAAGCGGGAGCAGCGGGGAGATTTCAGGACCTCCTGTAGGGACACCCACTCCTCGGCGGAAACTGTCACGCCGAGAGTCCAGAAGACGCGTTTCCGTTAAGGAGCTTTTATGCTGGAAGCAGTTCCGTAAACGCCCACTGTCCGATTCAACGAGCGATTGATGGAGTCATGTTTAAGGAGCTCCATCACAGACAGAGGTTTGGGGACTTAGCCAAACTCTGAGGGATTAGGATTTTACGCACAAGCAGCTCATCATCCCATCACAGTAGGGATGACCAGCATGGTGTGGGTGTGTTTCAAACCCTACAGCTCCTAGAGGGAGCCACTGCTAGATGAAAATATACATTGCACTCATAAGAGATGACTCACAGTTGTGTAATCTTGTTCTGTTGCTGTTCAACTCCCGCTTTTCGTCTGGGGAGTGGCCTTTTTCAGAGAGGTCATGTGATTATAACACCTGACACAATATTGTACCAGAAACAGAGAAAGCTGTTTCTCAACTATTTAAGATTTAGGTAGGCATAATGCAATGGTATTTGATTCTAACAGTTTTTTATACATAACATTGAACAATATTTTGTATTTGAGAGCTGAGAAAAGCCAAGCAGTCAAGAGGCTACTTCCCCTTTTCCAGTTTATTTTTAAAAAGTCAAACTTTTGAGGTCAGATTTCAAATTGTATACAGTGGTATGATTTTATCTTATATACAAATCAGGGATGTATGCAGTGACATTTGTCAAAGTCTTTCCTCAGATAATTTTATGAGCTGTAAAATTGTGATGAATTATACAGAAAATCTCAAAGTTGGATCAGAGGAAAAATATGTTAAATGCATTACCTTCTGTTAGCAGTCATCAGATGAAACTCTGTCTATTTTGTATTTTGTTGTTATTTATTTTCGTATTTTGGAAATAATGTTTTTTAAAAATAAATAATCCAAATTTAATTTTTTAGGTCCATTAAAAAATTTCCTCAAAATTTCAGTTTTACCTTGAAATTGCATAATATAATTTTGGAATTGGTCCAAAGAAAGGCTATACAGTACAGTGAACTTCACACCATTAAATACTCTCAAGAGCTCTTCTTCAAAACTCAGAACTATTGGTTTCAACATAATAGTGAATGCATTTTTTTGCATATTAATTTTTAGCTTGTGGCAGGATATTTTAATTTTCTGTGCAAGTGATAATGGGTAAAACATGCCCTGTTGCCTAAACAGAATATGTTAGCTGGAAAACAGGTCATAAAACTACATCTTGTTCTACTTAAATCAGTACCCAGTTCGCTTTCCCCCATAACTTCTCCTTTTGGTTTCCTGCATCTTCTGTTGGACATAGTTCCACATGCCACATGGCATATATGGTAGGTTAGTTGTTGCCAGGAAATAATAATCTGAATCCCTGGCATTCAAGCAAACTTCCAAAATACAACATCACTTTTTGATATTTGCTGACTGCGGCAATAGGATTATAAACCATTGCCAATAAAAAGGAGAATGAAAACTGGTTAGAAGCACATAATTTCCAAATCCTGTGGTCGGGATATTATGTCTTTACCTAATTGACAATTCTACTCGACTTGTTCTTATGCCAAATTTCCTCTTTGCATCAGAATTACAGTTGATAGTGATTTGTTTGATTCTAATTATCCTGCTTATATAAAAAACAGGCTGTGAATTATAGAAACAGTGTGATCCATTGGTCTGGGCACCGTCCTTCCTTTCCTGCCACAGATAACGTTTCAGCTGCGCAATGATTTCATGCTGCTTCCATTGAGAAGCTCCAGTCTTCGGAGATGAGCCAAGACCGCAACACTTGATATCCAGCATTTCCCAACAAAGCAGAAGCTTTTCCTCCATGCAGGACTTTAGTCAAGAGCTGTGCTTTTTCCTTTAAAAAATTGCAGTGAGATTGAAGGACACAGACAAAATCATTCTGTTTTTCTCTTCACCCTTTCCTCACCAAGCAGAATTGCAGAAACAAAGGTCACATACACACCATCCATTCAGAGCACATTTAACACACATGGCTGCCCCCAAAATATCCTGAGAACTATAGTTTGTTAAGGGTGTTGGGAACCATAGGTCTGTCAGGTTGTAAAGTACAGCTCCCAGGCTTATTTGGCATAGTTCCCAGGATTCTTTGAAGGAAGCCATATGCTTTAGATGTGTGGTAATTGTGCTTTAAGTGTGTGGTGTGGTTGTGACCTAAAGCATGCTCCTTGTGTATGAGTCAACATATAAAATAGGAATAAAACCTATCTGCTTTGAGTTCCGTTAGGAGTGACCCACTAGGGATGATGACCTGCCCCAGTGAGCAGTCAAGCTACGGCATTTTGCAACAGCTGCAGCTTCTGGACCAACTTCAAAAGTAGCACCACACAGTAATCAGGACAAGAGGTTGCTAGCACATTGGTGAAAGTGGTTAGGCTATCCCAGTCCAGAAACATCTGTAGCTGTTCCACCACCCTAAGCTGACACACCTAGTTACTGAGGTCACCGGAGCCTCTAGTGATAAAGATGGATTCAGGAGAACCCCCAGACTATGAACTTTTTTAGGGGGAGTACAACCGACTCCTAGGGGCCAAGGCATTTTGACCCCTTAATGTTTTTGAGGTGGTTTGTGGCCCCCATTGTTCAGAGGGCGAACACACAGCTGGGTGTAGCATGGCTCAGTGCTTGGTGGCTCCTGCTGCTGTTGCCACTGCTGGGGGAAGCTTCCCCCATCTTTTCCTTGCGTGGCAGGAAGGATGGGGGCCACTGGGGCTGTGCTACCTCTGCCTCCACCCCCTGGCTCTGTGTGACATGAGGACGTTGTGCGGTGTTGTGCACATGACATCTGGACCTTGTGTCGGGCCCCAGCAAAGTTTTTGAGAAGTTGACCCCTGTAGGCACTCCCCACTATCCAACCTCATCCAAGTTGGTGGTGGTAGGAATAGGAGGGTAATGCCCTGAGTTTTGGCATTCCCCAAGGGACACCCGAAGGGATGACTCCCTTTGACTGTTTCCCCTTTGGTGCCAACCCTGCCAGTGGCAGATCCAAATCCTAGGGCTGCAGGATGCCCCATGACCCAGCCAAGAGCTGCAAGATTGAGTGTATTTTCTCCCTCTGGACTATGGGTTAGGCAAGTCTTTAGAGCACTTTTTAGGGGCATCAAATGATAGCAATTCTGGGCACCAAGCAGAGCAATGAGATGCTCTGATGCTCACTTTCAGGGAAGATCTTCCTCACCCCCAGCGATTCAGCTGTTAGCAAATCATTTTATATATTGAACTGCACTTTTCCAATGTAATTTAAACTCCTCAACCATTTCATTTCTAAACATTATTATATACCATATATTAAGGCACAGAACATATTTTCATATGATATTCACTCCTTGAGAGATGAACCAAACAGAACAAATTTGCTTGGTTTAATAATCAATTGGCAAATCTAAATGAAACAAATATTATCAAGATGACGAATCTGTTGATGTCTTGGAACTTTTATGTAATTCAAAATGGCTACAGATGATATTGTGACTGTGGTAGACTCATCTTTGGCTGAAATGGTGGAAACATATTTTTGGGTTATTTAGGGGATTTTTTAAATTTATAAATAGAAAGTCTACCATATGTTTCCTGGCTAGTTTATTTATTTATCTATTTGGGTAGACAAAGTCAGCATTTTGCACCTGCCAAAGTCATTAGAAGGAAAAGATGGTGCCAAGGACCACAGAGCGCTACTGTATGAGTAAAGGTTTGAAGACAAATAGCGGTGTGCAGGTATTGGTTAGAATAAAAATAAAGATAAAATCTCTCTCTCTGTCTCATTCTGGAGGCTGGGAGTTAACATCAGTATATGGCTTTGTGCCCACAGCTGAATGAAAAGGAACAATATGTAAACATTTTTCTGTATTTGTTATTCGATAGCGTATCCTAACTCTGCTTTACCAGGGGTCAAATTAGACTGCTGGGCAAAGTTTCAAATGGTCTCTAAAATTTGAGAGAAGAATGAAAACAGGGGGGAAAGGGTCAGCTTTATGCCTTCATTCAGACTGCAGAATTATTTATTTCCGGTTCCTTTGGGAATGGAATTTCCATCTGTGGAAACCTACATGTTTCATTTGAGCATTTCATTAGGTACATGCTGATGGATCTGGCTTTCCTGACTTTCTCTTGGGTTTTTGAAATAAGTGTTTTAGACTCTTTATTCTGTCTTGCTGAAGTGTGTGTGTATGAGAGAGAGAGAGAGAGAAAAGAGCTCAGTGGTTGAGTATATGTTTTGGATGGAGAAAGCTACAAGTTCAATTTTCATGGCATCTCTGTGAAAGACCCCACTCTGAAATCTTGGATTCCACTGTCCATCAGTGTAGACCTGGGATAGCCATGATGGTGCTCTCCAGATGTTGTGAACCACAGCTCCCATCTTTCCTGACCATTGCTGGTAAGGGCTTCTGAGAGTTGTGGCTCACAACATCTAGAAAACACCACATTGGCCACTCCTACTGTAGACCAATGAGATGGTCTACTCCTCATATTGTTGGACTCCAGCTCCAAGTCAGCATGGTCAGGAATGATGGATGTTGTGAATGATGGATGTTGTAATCCAAAACAACCAGAGGGGGCCAGGTCAGTTGGGGAAGGTTTGTGTAAACCAGAGGTGACTGGACTACAGATGTTGCTAGACTACAACCTCCATCATTCCTGAGTCGCAGCTTTCCTATACCTGGTGTAGACAATGCTGAGTGACATTGTCCAATGATCTGACTTGGTACGAAGCATGTTCCTATGCTTTGCTGAGCAAGAAAGCAACTTGGAGATGTCTTCTCTTTCCATTGATTTAGATCTTTCATCATTGTTTTCATCTGAACCATTTCCCCAGTACAGCACAACCCAAAGGGTGTGTCTCCTGTACATATTTAATTGAAAAGAATGTGAGTTGTGCATCCTCCATACATTTTTTCTGGACCCATATTTTCTCCTTCTAGTCTATGGGTTGAATTTTTTTTTATTAAATGAAATATTTACATGCTGATGTATCATAAAAATATAAATCACAGTCGTTTACAGCAATATAAAAAAATAAAACCAAACAATATAATCATAAAAACAGTGAGAAACATTAAAAGTAAAAAAAATTATCCAATCCAATTCAAATAACTTTACTGAACTAGCTGTTGACTGTGACAAATCTGAATCAAAAATAAAAACAAGCGAAAGAGATGTCACGCCACAAATAGTTTAGATGCAAAAAGAAATTAAAAACAAACATCAGTAGACCACTGTGGGGGATGTTCTCTTAATAGCCTGCATAGGCCTGCTGGTATTTAAAGTCCATATACATTAGCCTGTTCTCTAGTGACAGTTTTCTTGTACCCAATATAAGGCATCATGTGATACTAGCAAGTCAGAAGGCTCATATCAGCAGAGGTTGAACTGGGTAGACTGTACATCTAGCATCTCTTTGCAAGCAGAGTTCTACTCACGTAATAGGACTTCAGTTTCTTAAACTTCTGCTCTGGGGGTCCCCTCAACCATTTGGCACTGGTGGGGGGTGGGACATGAGAGGAAGAAGAAATTCTGTTGTGCCAGCAGAGCTGCAGTATTGGATACAATCCGATGTGTCCATGGATATTATTTCAATAAACCATCAGTTCAAATCTGCAGTACAACCAATTCAGCTGTGAAAAGGAAACCACAGCTACCATTGGAATTATTTTTAGGAGAATACTGAGTTCAATATGAGGACAACAACTACAACACTGTCCAGTTGATATTGGTCTATAATTTGTTGCTTAAAAATAAATAAATCTCTTCGTACTGTAAGAGAGGACCATATGGGCAGCTTACTATGCAGGCAAATGTTGGTTACACTGCCCTTTTTGAAAAAATTAGTTTAATTTTGTCAATCATCGAGAAGGGGAAAATTCTATGTACTTGGAATGTGTTGGATGGCAACACACCATGATTTATATTATCGAAAGTAAATAAAGTATGCATCATAAATAGCTCATCCAAGCCTAGTCAGGCAAAAAGCGCTGGATGCTCTCCAGACAGATTTCGGCATGCTCGCATCCTGCTGTAAAAATTGAGGGGATTTATGCACTTAACCATGCATTTAAATTCTGTTGATTTCATAAGGACTTATTTGATGTCCTTGAGATTTCATAGTGATTGAAGAGACCGGGCACTCTCTTGAATTACACTTGCATTTGAAAATACATGCAAACGTAATGGGAGAACTATTGCTATAACAAATGCCAGTTCTTTGCAGGAAAAGATATCTGCATAATGAGCTGCAGCCTTGGAATTTAAAGGTCTGGTTTTTTTAGAGGGCTGGCACCTTTTAAAATGGCAAAAGTATAATGTTTGCAATCGCCACTGGGATCTGGGTTGCTCAGAAAGTCCAATGCACAATTAACTCAAAAACAAACCAACTAATAAACGACAATTGTGGCGTGTTAAATACTGACAAATTTATTTCAGCATGTACTTTCATGAATTAGAGATGCCTGAAATGTTATCATCATCATCATGTGATGAAGTGAACTCTATGTTTATGCTAGAATGCATTTCTCAGTGCTTATGGTGACTGTGCTGGGCAGTGCTATGCATGTTCACTCAGAAAGAAACCACATGGTGTTCAACAGGGCTTATAGAACCATAGAATCATCTAGTCCAACATTCTGCAATGCAGGAATCTCAACTAAAGCATCCATGACAGGATCCGAGGATACTCAGTCAGTAGAACATGAGACTCTTCATGTCAGGGTCCTGGGTTTGAGCCTCATGTTGGGCAAAAAATTCCTCCATTGCAGGAGGTTGAACCAGATGACCCTTGAGGTTCCTTTCACCTCTATGATTCTATGATTCTAACCTCTCCTTAAAACCTCCAATGAAGGAGAGTCCACCACCTTCTGAGGAAGTCTGCTTAATTTTTTGTAAGGGTGTGGAACGTCAGGGCAATCCTGTGCATGTCTAATCAGAAGTCAGCCTCACTGAGGCCAATGGGAGTTAGCGTCAAGAGGGTGTGGATCAGGATCAGTGAGGGTCATGGCCTGGTGATAACCCTTAGGGCCAGATAGTGAAGCCTGGAGGGGCATGTTCAGCCTCTATGTGCCCCACCTCTGCTACAGACATGGGTCTAGGAATAAGTCCTATTGATCTCCATTGCCTGGATGGAAGATAGAGAGATGAGTAGAAATCTCAGATTTTCTCAAGGCCGTAATATAGCCTACTGTACAAAACAGTAAGAGCTGTATCCTCACCCTGTCCACTTTTTGGGTTCTGACCCTGTCAGTTTTGTCTCGAGCCCCTGTTCACCATGCGGCCCCTGGAAGATTGCCTGTGTGGGAATGTGGTGCTCAAGCAGATAAATGCAGCCTAAGATAATTGCAGCCTAAGACACCTTGTTGGTTTTGCTGCAACAGGCTTCTATCAAAGGCGGATTTAGGGGAGTGTGACTGGTTTGGTCGCACTGGGAAACCAGTGGAATCTTGGGGTGCCTCAGGGGGCTCTACAAGTTGTAGTTAGAATGGAAGGGGAGAGGTGGGGCACAGAATTTTGGCGTCACACTGGGTGCCACTGAAATTTGAGACTCCAAGGTCTACCACTGCATGCATGGCTACCCCTCCAGACACTATTAACTCAGTAGCTGTTCCACATTGACCAACCAATATTTTGAATGCATGGTGACCATAGAGCCCATCACCTGTTCCTCAGCCTCAGCCCTCCAGATGTTTTGAGACTACAGTTCCCATCATCCCTGACTACTGGTCCTGCTAGCTAGGGATCATGGGAGTTATATGCCAAAAATATCTGGAGGGCCAAGGTTGAGGAAGCCTGTGTTAGAACCTTTCCCAAAGGATCCCACTGGATGAGGTTGATAAGCAAGAAAACTAGAACACAGTAGGATACCAAATGAATTGATTTTGAGATGTGATCTAACGAAGGGAGATTTTTTAATGTCCTGGATTCAGCCAACTAGGCTTCCCTATTCTTGAACTGATTTTTTTTTTACTGTTCTTTCTTTTACAAACACTGTATCCTGTTTTCTCTGGTAGTAGAGGCTGCTAATATGTGTAATAAGATATTTCACATTAGTGGTCCCTTGAGAATGCTTGAACCACATCCCACAGGAGCATGAAGTCTATCCAGGCCTGGGGGTGGTATATTAGATCCCTCCCAGGTGGTGTTTAACTTTTGCCTGAAATGAATTAGAAGACACTCCTTAGTGTTTTCTTAGTGAATTAAGGGCAATGATAGTTTCCTCCTGTAATTGCAACTAATCTTAATGGAAAGCCAGGAAGAATATGATGGCCTGCTGAGCCCAGGTAGTCACCCAACAAATATTTTGACACCTCCTTTCATTCCAGGATTGCCACTGAGCACTCAGCACGGCTTCCCACTTGTGAAAGGACGTGCTAATGCCTTTAATCCAGTTTTGAAATTCTCATTAGCATACATCTAATTGGCAGCTGATCTCTTGGAAAAACAGAGACCCGCAGCAACACCAGTTGACTTCTGCACTGCAAAGCTAGGGACCAAACGAGCTATTGGAAAGGCTTAATCTGAATGGCTAATTTAGAAAACCTGCCGATGTTAAATGTTTGCAGATTTTTCTCAATTAGCAATTAAGAAGAGTCTGCTGGATCAGGCCAGTGGCCCATCTAGTCTAGCATCCTCTTCTCACAGTGGCCAACCAATTTAAAAAGAGATACGTAACATGCATCCACACATCATACTTTGTTGGCACTAAGGCAGCAAAGGTCTGCTGTCTAACCAGGACTGGCCCTACCATTAGGCAAAGTGGCATTGCCTCCTCAGATGGCAGATGCTCGAGGGGCATATAAGTTAAGGTTACCAGACTTTTTTCAATGAATCCGGGGACACATTAATTAATTAATTAATCACTACACGTTCGGGATGTTGATGCTGCAGTGATGGCACTGGCAGAGGGGCGGCAGCTGCTTTGACCTCAACTGCCATGTTTCCCCTTCCTCTGAGGCTTCTATATCCTTTCTCTATGAGCCTGGGCAGCCCCTGAGTTGTTGGTCCTTTGGTGGTGGTGGAGAAGTGGTGCGCAGTGGTCAGGCACGGAAGGCGGAGAAGGAGGGCCGAGAGTGGCGGTGGCAGTGAGGCTTGGGCAGCGCGATGCCTCCTTTCCCATCAGAGCAGCCCCAATCCCATTCCTTCTTGCATGCAAGCAGGAGGGGGCAGGGATCCCTCAGCTGGGAAGGGAGGCTTCCCATTGCCTAACTGAGAGATCCCTTGCATGCAAGTAGGAGTTGGGAGGCTGCTCCGATAGGCAGCATGAAGCCTCTCTTCACAGCTTGGGTCAGGGAAGGTGGAGGCAGCCCGGAAGCTGCATCTTAGAGCCTCTGCACCACCATCAAATGGGTACTTCTGAGCAGCTCCTGAAGCCAGCCATAGCCAACTGCTCCGGGCTGCTGAGATTGCCACTGCTGCATTTCCCGGGAACATTAGATGAAATCTGGGAAAATTCCGGGGATTTAATTTGTCCGGGGAATTATTCACAAATCTGGGGACTGTCCCCGGGAAATGGGGATGTCTGGTAACCCTAATATAAGTGCCCCACTGCCTTTCCTGCAACCCCCTAAACCAGCTTGCTGGCATCAGGTGCAGTGGAGAATGCTGCCATTACACCAGTGCTGAAGTAAGATTTAGCTCCTAGGCAAGAAAGCTTCTAAATATGAAAAGGAGCAGGGATTATTTTTTCTTTGCCTCAGGCAGTGAAATGTCTTGAGCTGGCTCTGTTTCTAAGCATGGAAATTTAATTCCATGGATCCTCTGATTTCAGAGGTTTTAAGTATATCTTCAAAACCATAGGGATTACAAACTTTTTTCATTTCATTTTAAAAAAGAAAGTCAAATTCCTGGGATGCTGAATTCTATAGCTAATATCATATTCTATGCCCTTTGCAGGGGAAAACACAGCCCTGGCTCTGGTTGTGACATTTTGCCCAAGGGTAGCCATTATTCCCTAAGCATTGTGTTCCTTGTACAGTAAGTCTTAGGATCCAGCTGTTGGAAATATTTTCCATGAGTGCAGACATCCTATTGCTTTACATAGTTCAACTGAGTTATAATAATAAACACTCTCCGCTGATATGGGCATGCCCTCTTATGCACCAAACACCTTCATATTCCACCGCCATCTCTTTTAGATTTGCAGAATTATTCTCGTGAAACAGATTCCAGAGGTTGCTAATTCATTGTGCACAGGAATGAAAAGCCAGCTGCTCACGGAAAAAGCGTGAAATCATTTGTATTAGTTCTGCTGAATTGCCTCTTTATAAAACTAATTTACAGTTTTTCTAAAGACAGATGTTTTGCTCTGCATTGCTAAATGCTTCAGCTCTCAAATAGGATTTGCCAATTTATATGGTGCAGGTAACAGAGAAATCAGTAACTGGTGCTAAAATGTTTATAGTGAAAGCAGCAATGGAAGAAGAAGAAAATTAACCAAGCCATATTTGAATCCAATAAACAAAGCTGCAGGTTGTTTAAAAATCATGGTTTTCTTTATCTGTGAAAATGTGGAAATGCAACTAACCTCAAAAAGGCAGCAAACACCACTGTAACATTGAAAACATATACTCTTGTCGTCTGCTATAAATAAAGTTAAGCACTGAGGGTATTTAAAGGAATTTTGACTTCTAATTTTATTGTTGAGTCCAACTCAAGCATCCCCCCCTTCTTTTTGGCTTGAAGTATGGGCATAATTGGCAAATAAAATTTAATCTTGATTCAGTCCTGTCTTCAGATAAGTGGGGGTGTATTTAAAGGGCTCACATGTTTTAAGGAAAGAATGAGGTTTGATGTATATTAACTTATTCATTACATATGTGATGAATATTACTGCCACTTAAATTTCAAACAGTTGCACGAATGCTTTTGAAGGCAACATCATGGCAAACCTCACATCTTGCCGTGCCGTACTGAGGCAACCAGTGCTAGACTGACACCTAAGCCCAGAATTGCTCACACAGCAAATTGAAGGAGACTATTTATTTATATATTTTTGAAAATAATTTAGGATTTTTCAAAATCTCAAAATGAGAGAATTGTGCTTTTGGAGAGCGGGTTATATCCTTCTGAGGCTGCATACACACCATACATTAAAAGCAGCCCCCCACAAGAATCCTAGGAATGATAGTTTGTTAAGAGTGCTGGGAACTGGAGCTCTCTGAGAGGCAAACTACAGTTTCCAGAATTCTTGGAGGGTGTGTGATTGAGACATACTCAGAGTAGACCTGTTGAAATCAATGGACAAGTTAGTTGTGACCATTGATTTCACTGGGTCTTCAACTTCCAGATGACCTATTTATTGAGCATTAATTCTGATTTGTTCATGGGGAGGTTAGATGACATCACAACACTTTCCTGTACATTTGCCTAACACCTTCCTTATACACGTTATTGTTTACTAGATGGAAAGTTCGTGTTTATTATAAAATTGTCACAGACTGTATTCTAGCAATGAGAACTTGGTCTCTAAGCTTATATACAAGCTTACATATAGAAATCAGCCTTATACAAGGGTCGACAGTCCATTCATCCCAGTGTTGTCTTCATCAGGGATAGTCAGATGTTGTTGGTCCAACAGCTTGATTCCTAGCATCCACTGTTATTATGGCTAATGTTCAAGGGTGATGAATGTTGTAGTCCAACAGCATGTGAACTGCACCACATTGACCAATCCCGGTCTTCACTGACTTGCAGCAGTTCTCAAACAGAGGCTCTTTCTTACTACCTGATCTTTCCCACTGCAAATGTGATAGATGGAACCTAGACTTTCCTACAGGCAAAGCATATATATTCTGCTCAATTGCTGAGCTAGGCTTCCCCTTGTATATTTTCTAAAGCAACCTTCAACATCTGGCAACTTCCAGATGTTTCAGGCTACAGATCTCATCAGCCCCAGCTGTATTGCAAGGTAACAGGTTGGCAAAGGTTGTTCTAAAGTATTCTTGGGGATGATCATGACAATTATGGAAAGTATCTTGCATTTGGTATTGGATGAAAAATGACCTGATCTTCTTAAGCAGTACTGTTTGAAATATGATTGTGGAGCTTGCCCCTTGAAATGAGGGGGAAAAGCTTCCCTCTTCCAGATGTGCTATGGGATACCACAGCATAATTTCCACCAGGGATCGCAATAAAAAAAGCACATAATGTGACTTACTTTTATGGTTGGTTAAAGCAGGGATAGGCAGAAGGTAAATCAGGAACGACTGGTAGTTCAAGTGATTTGCAAGGATTTCTGACTCCCAATTTTTTTTTAGCAAGGGAAGCAACAAAATGACTCCTTACACCCACAATCATTATATTGCTGAAATGAAGAATCTGGGATGGGGGAGATGGTAATCAGAAATATATTTGTATGTGAAAGGACTGTGAGCTCAGTTCATTTCTGGTACTTAGAATGAATTCCTGGGCTCAAGAATTCTCTCATTCTCCATATATGTTTTCTGTGCCTGGCTCAGATTGTTATATCCCAGTATATGAATTAAAAAAAACCCTAAATAGGTCTTGCAAGCCTAAACCTAACCCTAAGTTTTAAAGAAGTGTCCAACAGGGACATTGCCTAAAAGATTCAGGACATAGGCCTATGACACAAACTTGCATATTTATTTATTAAATTTATATCCTGCCCTTCCAAAGCAGCCCAAGAAGGAATATGCCAATGACAATTTAAGTCTCTGGGCAAATAAAGATGGTGACACTCGGACTGTGCTTTGCCAAATACACAACGGGAGCAGAGAGGTTTAAAACATGAGAGAGAATGAGATTTGTGGTCCAGCACAAAATCTCAGCACCCCAGCATCAAAGCTTCCTGGACTTTGTAAGCTCTGCTTAGAAGATGAGCACTGATTTATTAAAAACTTAATTATACTCAAACTTATATCTAAACAGCACCAAATGCCAGGCCAAATTCAAAAATTACTAAGTCAAAATCCCCCGCAAAGTTTGTAAAATTGTAAAATTTCTCAAACTAACAACCAAACAGTGCCAAAATTTGGTTCTCTAGCTCTTCCATCTCTTTTCACATGGCCTAAATTGCTCCATAAAGACCTCAATCCCGCCCCCTCAGTGGCAGCTTAGTCAACCATAGCAGGAAGCTGGGAATTGGTATAGGCGTGCTTGGCACTGAGCTCAGATGGAAAGGCTAATTCATTATTTGTGCAGGGCTGTGGATCAAGCCAAATCTGTTGTGTTTGATGCAGCATGGCCACATTTTTATCTTTTATTAACACTTCTATTAAGGATGTGCAATTGTCCAGTATTAAACTGGAGACATAAGATGATACTCTTTCTGCAAATGTTGCTAGCCCAACCACTTGCATTTATTCCTAAATTATATTGATGTACAATGATTAATGCGAGGCCAGTTTTGTTCTGCTTTAGCTAGTATCTTAATGTTTATTGCACTGTTTTGCATAAGATCAATAAATTAAAGACACACATTTAAAGAGATATGTGTGATACAATGAGTTTATATTTGCATGTGGAGCCAGGTTGCCACAATCATTTTGATTTCAGAGGTGCTTTTCCTGTACAGAAACACTCCCTCAGTTGAAATTTCCAGGGCAAACCATAGATTTTGTCAATCGATGCCCCTGTGTCTGCAGGAAATTGCTGAGCTCTGTGGGAATGAGGCAAATCACCAGCTATCACCGCTCATATATACATCAGAGAGATATGACCACAGTCATGACTGTCTGCATTCTACTTGCTCACCTGATGGATCAGCAGTTTATTTTAATTTGATGAATGAAAGTGGTCATTAAATCAAGCAAAATTACTGCAACATTTCACAATCCACATCATACTTTTTTGAGTGGTCCTCTTTTCTGAGCTGTTCTGAAGGAAATATATTGCAGTTTCAGTGTAGAAAATACTGATAGGATTCTGGAGGTTTAAAGTCTTTTACTCAGAATATGCAGGTTTTTAATGGAAATGAATGATTACCGTATATATATTAAAAAAACTTTCCTTCACAGCTTTCCTTCTGAGCAGCATTGCAGGGAAGGTGTCTCCATGAATTTCCAAGACTCTGAAATGCTGTTCACGAGGACTTGAAGCTAGAAAATCTGTGTGTCATTTATTCTCTGAATATGATTAATGATGTTGAGTGTTTTGCAAGACATTATTAAAACCAGAAGCCTATGACTTCATTGTCTCTGACAATGACTTTGAACATGGGGTCAGTTCTTCTACTTTTAAATTTCTTTGCAAGATTAAAAGGAAAGTAAAAACAATTGCCTTTTGGGGGGCTTGACACAGATGTGACAAAGTGGGACGCACACGTTTTCAATATGTTCCTTTCAATGAAACTTCACCTCTTTTCTACAATATGACTAGTAAAAAGAACAGATACTGTATAGCCACCAAGAAAACATTCCAGTATTGAGGAGTCTTAATTATCACATGCACATGCCTTATATTTGACTGTGTTTGGGGGGACTTTTCTTATTGTCCTTCCTGAATGACAATGATCGATAATAATAAAAAAGGAAATATGAATTTTCTAAAATTCTTAATTGGGTTGCAGGTGGGGATGGAGGAGAATTTCAATTCAGTAAGCATTTTAAAGTGAATTTGCCTAACTGACCATTTCCAAAACAATACACAAGCCAAAATGCACACACCTTTGAAATTTGCACTTCTCTGAATTTTGCAATGCCTTTCTCCAGTCAAGTAACATATACAAAAGCATATTGCATATACTCCAACCAAGTAATGCATCCATAAAACTGCAGATATACATGAAAATAACACACAAAATTATTTATTTTAGGGGAAATTGCAGGCAAAAATATGTATATTAAGAGAAATGTGCACTGACATGCTGGTGGATTTTCATGGACCCCCTTTTTTAAAAAAAACCCCCACAACAATCCACAGATTGCTGCAAAAATGTGGAGAATGGAATTAAAGGCTGGGGAAAAAACCATGAGAAACTGAGAGAACTAAAATTGTCAGTCTCCCATTTCTAAGTGCTGGTAATGTTGTCCTGAAGACAACAAGATCAAGTGCTGTGCTTTTAACCCCTTAAGCAAGTCATTAATGAATCTAGATAAATTGGACAGATTTTAATGACGCAACTCTGGATTTATACCCATGCTACTAAATGAATGAAAAGTCACACTTAGTTCTCTCTCTCTCTCTCTCTCTCTCTCTCTCTCTCTCTCTCTCTCTCCCTCTCCTTTCCCCCCACCCTTCCCAAGACTTGCTACAGGCCTTCTAATGTTACACACACCTCATGGGTTGCTGGGCCACAACCTGACCTTAAATTTGTATGAAAAATTAAGTGGAAGGCAGACGACTGAGTTGTGGTTTCTTTCAGTTTCATATCATTGCCTTTTGCATCTGGCTGAAAGAAAAAAAAAAAAGGAGGGGAGTGCAGCTGCCTGATACTATAATGTCACTTTCAAGTTCTTCACTGAAATAGCGTAAGCTGGGCTTAGAGCCATTTTTCAGCCAATTCTTCTTCCAGGAAATGTGATGATGTGAAGACAGACAGGACTGAGGAAAGAACAGTCCAAGACCCATCTCACTCACTCTATTACTACGAATCACCCTGTTACGGAAGAAAAACTACATTGCCTTCGTTGCTTCAAAAGAAGTAAAATGATGTGACAAAGCCAGGAAGTTAAATTAAACAGAGCCTAACTACAAAATCAATTACACCATCGGCATATCCCCCCCACCCCCACTCCAGTTCTAATTAAAAGTCCTTGGAAATCTATCTTCTGAGTTGGAACAAAATCTCAACTTGGGATAAAAATAAACTAGGTCACTTGACAGGAAGTTTATATATACAAACAAGGAGCTTCTTTCTGGGGCAATGTTCTTAATAGAGAATGGTGGAGGCGAAATGAAAAGTCTAGCACCTAAATGAGTAAATGCAGAGGGTTAAAAAAAAATGGGATACATGTACCTAAGTGGGGGAAGCATGCTCCTAACATGCTCACCAAAGCTGATTGATTATAAAATAATTGCAATGCTATTGTATGCATGGCTGTGCAGAAACAATTCCCAGGTAAGTGGGAGGAATGGAGGAAGGAGAGGCTTAAAACTGTGTGGAAAACGTTTATGTCAGTGGTTCCCAATTAGGGGTCTGGGTATCCCTGGGGAACGCACCCAGGGGGGTATGCAGCCCCCTCACTTGCATCCTCTCCAACTAATTTTTTTGTCATTTTTGCATGGTAATCTCACACATTTTATGGTCTGTTTTAGCGCTGTGCGATTTGGCCAAAATTGGTTTTGAAATCACACCGCAATAACGATTTTGACTGAGCAATACGCAGCAATATATGGCTCCTCATGCGAGGGAGAGCAGGGCAGCCAATTTCAAGGCACTGTTGATATCGCACAATGAGCCCAGCCGATAACGCTGCTGAGAGAGACCAAGGCAGCCAATAATGTTCATAGAATCATAGAATCATAGAGTTGGAAGAGACCACAAGGGCCATCGAGTCCAACCCCCTGCCAAGCAGGAAACACCATCAGAGCACTCCTGACATATGGTTGTCAAGCCTCTGCTTAAAGACCTCCAAAGAAGGAGACTCCACCACACTCCTTGGCAGCAAATTCCACTGTCGAACAGCTCTTACTGTCAGGAAATTCTTCCTAATGTTTAGGTGGAATCTTCTTTCTTGTAGTTTGGATCCATTGCTCCGTGTCCGCTTCTCTGGAGCAGCAGAAAACAACCTTTCTCCCTCCTCTATGTGACATCCTTTTATATATTTGAACATGGCTATCATATCACCCCTTAACCTCCTCTTCTCCAGGCTAAACATGCCCAGCTCCCTTAGCCATTCCTCATAAGGCATTGTTTCCAGGCCTTTGACCATTTTGGTTGCCCTCCTCTGGACACGTTCCAGTTTGTCAGTGTCCTTCTTGAACTGTGGTGCCCAGAACTGGACACAGTACTCCAGGTGAGGTCTGACCAGAGCAGAATACAGTGGCACTATTACTTCCCTTGATCTAGATGCTATACTCCTATTGATGCAGCCCAGAATTGCATTGGCTTTTTTAGCTGCCGCGTCACACTGTTGGCTCATGTCAAGTTTGTGGTCAACCAAGACTCCTAGATCCTTTTCACATGTAGTGCTCTCAAGCCAGGTGTCACCCATCTTGTATTTGTGCCTCTCATTTTTTTTGCCCAAGTGCAATACTTTACATTTCTCCCTGTTAAAATTCATCTTGTTTGTTTTGGCCCAGTTCTCTAATCTGTCAAGGTCGTTTTGAAGTGTGATCCTGTCCTCTGGGGTGTTAGCCACCCCTCCCAGTTTGGTGTCATCTGCAAATTTGATCAGGATGCCCTTGAGTCCATCATCCAAGTCGTTGATAAAGATGTTGAATAAGACCGGGCCCAAGACAGAACCCTGTGGCACCCCACTAGTCACTCTTCTCCAGGATGAAGAGGAACCATTGATGAGCACCCTTTGGGTTCGGTCAGTCAGCCAGTTACAAATCCACTGAGTGGTAGCATAGTCAAGACCGCATTTTACCAGCTTCTTTACAAGAATATCATGGGGCACCTTGTCAAATGCCTTGCTGAAATCAAGGTAGGCTACATCCACTGCATTCCCTTCATCTACCAGGCTTGTAATTCTGTCAAAAAACGGGATCAGGTTAGTCTGACATGACTTATTTTTCAGAAATCCATGCTGACTATTGGTGATCACAGCATTCCTTTCTAGGTGCTCACAGACTGTTTGCTTAATGATCTGCTCCAGAATCTTCCCTGGAATGTTGCAGCATTCCCTCACGCTGAGGGAAAGCAGGGCAGCTGATCGCCCTCACTTCAAGGCAACATGGGAATACCTTCCCCAGGCACTGAAGCAGAGCAGCTTTTCTCAGTCAGCAGGAAAGCAGCAGCAACCATAGTATATGTGCTTCTTCACTGGCTGCCACCGCTGGCTGTGCTGCTGACAGTGGCTTGATGCAACCCCTATCCCCGTCACCTCCCACTCAAACCATGCGGTGAAGGTGACTCTGCTTCATCTCCTTTCCCTCATCCCCACACCTGATTTCCAATTTCAGACATTGTGATATATAGGAATATCACAATGTTTACCTGCTGATATACCCAGTGCTTTTTTGGGGGGGGGGTGATGGGGACACAGGGGTACACATACCCCTAAACATTTTGTGAATCTAAGTTTGGCCTCATTGAGGGGCAGTATTTCAATATGAGTAGGAAAACGAGAGTACCCCTAAACATTTTTTTAAAGAAAAAAAGCACTGGGTATATCCCAATGTTGAAAATATCACTCAGCCCTTGTTTGTTTTTTTAGTACAGTGGTACCTCTTGTTAAGTACTTAATTCGTTCTGGAGGTCCTTTCTTAATCTGAAACTGTTCTTAACCTGAAGCACCACTTTAGCTAATGGGGCCTCCTGCTGCCGCCACGCCGCCGGAGCACGATTTCTGTTCTCATCCTGAAGCAAAGTTCTTAACCCAAGGTACTATTTCTGGGTTAGCGGAGTCTGTAACCTGAAGCGTATGTAACCTGAAGCATATGTAACCCGAGGTACCACTGTATACCTAAAATCCTTTGCTTATTAGAGGCTACCCCACATTTTGTTCAAAAAATTGCTTTGCAGAGGTAATTACCATAGAGTTATCAAACTTTTCAAAAGTAGGGGGTCTGTGGCTTGGGTTTGGAAAACAGGGGATTCTCAGTAATTAGCTATTTGGGAACTACTGGTTTATATGATTATAGTGAGTTTTAAAAAAAGAAGAAAACACCAACTGTAATAATAAAAAACCCACACAAAGTAAAGTCAATTCACCAAGCATCATTTGTGGAACACCCTTTATCATTCAATCTGGTAAACTTTCTGTTGATATCGGATGCACCTAGAGCTTCCCCCCAAATATTGACATGTGTACAAGTGTTGTTACTGAGAGACAGTGACAGGCCCAAAATCACCATGGCTGAGTGGGGATTTGAACCCTGCTTCCTCAGGGCCTAGTCCAACACTCCAACCACAGCACCACAAATGTAGAAGACTGAGCTTAAAGAGCATACACAGAATGTCCTCCTCCCACGGGAGGAATTTCTCCAAAGCATCATCTCATAAACACTAGGAAAAGGAAGCTTGATCTTTTTTTAGGTTTGTCAGAGGTTGACACGGCTGGGCATATTGGAGGCCCGTTGCTGAAATCCTCTGGCTCCTGGTGCTTCTTGTTATTGCCACTTGCACACCCTTCCCTTCTGCTCCAGAGAGGATGAACAATGGTGGCAGCTACTGCCTGAACACTCTCTTGCCATCCAGCTTTCTCTTTGGCAGGCAAGCAAGCCACAGTGATGGGGAGCAGCCAATGGCAGCAAGGAGGAAGGGGGCCCCACACTGCAGGAGGCGTCTTGCCCAAGGTCCTTCCAAAACCTAATACAGACAATGCCTATTTGTTCCTAGTGTATTTTATCGAATCACAAGCTGAACACTGTTTGGCAATGGGCATTCAAGTTTGTATGAACCCTTCCTTAGATATGCCACATTCTTCTATGCCCTAGTTTACATTGTCACTTCAGGCCCTCATGCCGGGCAAACAGGCTTTTATCCATCTATTGTCACAGCTAGTAAAATATTGACAATTAAGAGAGAACAGAATATAAAACCACAACTCAGCTCCACATTTTAATAAATGTGAACACTGCCGTGGACCATATGGATATTATGAAATTCTGGAGAATAGGGGAGCAGATGAAATATGGCTTGGATTAAAAACAAATATTCAACTATGAGTTGGTTTGGGTTATTTTTTTCCTGGTGTGAAAAGTCATATGCAAGCTCTACTTTCCAAGGAGGCTGAGTAATACTCAAAGCCCTTACAATGCAAGCGAGGAAAGAATATTCACCACCACTGGGAAATCTGGGAGAAAACAAATTTCAAACTCATATTTTTGCTTGCTGTTGGTGTGCATCTTAATGAGGCACAAATAAGTTTCAGGTGATGCCAGAGCAGAATCATGTTCCACATTGGGGGTGGGGGAACCTATGTGTGTGGATTACAGTTGCCGTTTTATTAGACTTCAAATTACTGCTTATTTTTTCAGCAGAATTTTTTTAAAAAGCAATTCAGGAAAAGTCTTTATGCAGGATATACAGAGGAGATTAATACTGCAGGCAGTGATAATATTCATTACAAATGTATACCAGACACACTTTCAACTTAACATAAAAATGGAGGCAGGACTGACACAAAATATACTTAGGCTCATGCCTTAAGGAGTCTGCAAATGTGCAGTTGGGATCATTACTCTTTCTTGCTAAGAAGAAGCTGGAAAGCAGGGCCCTCAGAAGGAAGGAGACAAAGAAAAACAGCCTGGAAGATTTCTTCCTAAGGTCTCTATTTCTGATCCTCACTACTTTTGCTAGTATGCAATAAGGTATCAGGGTAACTTTAACAGGATCAAATTTGTGTCCTCTTCCATTTCCTCTCATTTTGGTGATGCCTAAATGGCCACCCTGCACTCACATTACAGAGTCTCCATGAAAAAGGAGACTGAAATGGGCATCTTGAGTCTTCTGGATTTCTTTTCCTTACTTTGCAATCTACCCTACCCATCATCTGATGATGAAATGCAGGTATTTTCTTTTGCTGCCTGACTCTTTCTAGAAAAGGTTACACCTGGTGGCAGAATAACCCAGAAGATGCTGAACTTTGAACTACTAACCACAGTCAAGTTGTTTTGATTGTTCAGTTTGAGCAGCCATATATGCTTAACTCATATGTGAGATAAGGGAAATACATTCATTGCATTGCATGAATCTTGGGATGTTCTAGTACTGGAGAAAACCCTTGACAAAAAGACATCTCTTTATTTCTATAGGAAATATTATGTATTGTGCTTTATTGTACTTTGTTTCACTGTACACTGCAGTGAAGGGAGGTACAAAAATTGTTGTTGTTGTTTGTTTAAAAAAAGAAAGATTAATTTTTGCTATGCAATGAGCTAGTTACAGCTGACTGACAGGGCTTCCCAGTGTTACAAATCCTTTATTTGTCTTTAACTGATAACTCGTGAAAGATAACACCAAAGGTGTCAGTTTTGTATCTGCAAGAACGTTTATTGTGTCAATAGAAGGCACAAGCCATAGACTTATTTTGTGTGTGTGTGTTTTCCCCTCACTTCATTTGACTTCTTAATTTGTCCCTTCTTGGTTAGAAATAGTTCCTGCTTTCAATTACTAAGGTTTGGGGAAATTTTCCCCCTCCTTTAAAAGATGAAGAAGACAAAGGTAATAAGGAGGAGGGGATGATTAACAGAGCAATCCTAACTGAATTCATTTTGCTTTTGTTTTAAGAAAACATTTCCAAGTCTTTAATATGAAGTTAAAATAACAATCCAGTCATAAATATGAAATAAAATAAATAAAAAGATGGAAAAAACTGTACAAAAAACTGTACCAAAATTAAAAGGGTTCACAGCCATTACATTGGAAAATAAAGTACATTCACAAGAGACTACATTGTGTACAAATTTTGAGAAGAGGTCAGGAATGAAATTTCTGGGGGGGAAATAGGTATACTGATTACTTTAAGCCCCAACTGTGTATTCTATCAACTTTTTATGGTCAAATATGGACCTTAACACATAAACCATTTATAATATTTCTATTAGGAGCTGCTCGTTTGACCATATCACAGGGCATATCACAGGAGTCCTTGGGAATTTCTTTAAATATTTTCTTCAACAAAGTAATGTTACTCTCATTTCTAAGAAATTGACTTATAAATCATGGTGTGCACATAAACCTACAGATTTTGCCTCCATTTGCGGCAGCCATTTGCTACTAATATGATAGGCCAATAAATATGATAAAATGATAAAATATGGCTTTATTTGATATTCATAACGTTTGCTTTGTATTTCTTCTGTATCAGGACTGTTTTGGTTATAACACCTAATTCACTCTGAAGGCTTATTAAATTCAGTCAGGGGTTATGTAGTTTTGAGTTTGCTTTTTGTAAAATAGAGGGAAAAGTGACCAATAAGTGTGAGTAAGCTGCATTGGTCACAATGGGACCTACTTACAAAACACTGTCACCAACTGTGCCATAAATAATCTCTGTCATGATGAATTTCTCTTGTAAATTCCCTAGAAATGCAATAATATGAGTGGCAGGATGAAATATACATTCACGGCTAAGAATAATGCTGGCATTTATCAAAAGAATGAATTTGTGTTGTGATTTCATTTTCCATGGAAAGTTTGCCGGACAGATGGGTTACCTAGAATCTTAGAAAAATAGAATTGTATAGTTGGAAGGGACACTGATGGTCATCTAGTCCAATCTTCTGCAAAGCAGGAATCTCAGCTAAATCATACATGATCATATATCCAATAGGGTGGTTCATAAAAAAACTTTTTTTAAAAAAAGCCTGCTCCAAAGGTCTTATCTTACTACACTAGGGATTATATAGCTATATCTGAAATTTCATGCATATCAGTTAATATTGACCCTGCTCCACTGAATTGAAATTTCAGCCTTCACGACATAGGAAAACGGCCAAGTAAACAGCTATTTTCATGTAGGATATCACTTGACACGGCCTTTATCAAGTGATCAACATGTAGGTGGGAACTTAATGAAAGAACTATCTGTTGAAAAAATATTGCATGTGCATCACTCAATGATACAGTGATACCTGACATCTCATCACTCATATTATGTTGCAGTTGAATGTGTGAACTGTCTCCGTTACTGGAAACAACAGCGGAGAAGGTGTTGTGATCAGAAGGTCCTGCCTGTTGCTTGTTATCTGTGATGCTGTTCTACACATGCAAATCATCACTTGACACTTACATCACTAAGTGGTTAGAGCTGCACATGGAAGCTCATCCGATGTATTATAAACATTTCAGTGATTGCACAGTTAAGAACTTGGTGTGTGTTTGTGTGTGTGGTGCCATTGTGCTTCCTAACTTATTCAGCCCTATTCTTAATTCTTTCCACACCTTAAAACTCTAATGTGGAGCATATGATTTTACAAAATTGTAGTTCTGCTCCTCTGTTATTCCATCCCTTTTGACACCTTAAGCACAAAAGGCGAAACAATAGTGCACAGCATGGAACCTTATGAAGTTTTAATCAGAAAAGACTTTCCATGCACTTCAGAGGCAAACTTCTGCCATAAATTTATGCACCCAAATAACAGCAATTGTTTGCTAATTATTATTTTTCAAAGGGAAAGCGACAATTCAGGATGCTACGTTGCATGAGGAACATATTAAATGGAACACAGAGCCTCAATCCAGACTGCTAATAATAATATTGCTGAGATTAGCAATTTATCTCACTGGAAATATCTAGTAGAAAGATAGCTCACGACAAACCCTTTTGTCTCACTTACTAGAACACTTCCTGAGTTTAGGGTGCAAAATAGAGGAGCAGGAATATGCATACCCAATGCAAACAAGATTATACGAACCCCCCCTTTGAACAAGTTATTGTAGTTTTGTCTCACATTGAGTCACGGACACCCCAAAACATTTTGCTGACTGAGATGGACAACATGACCCCTCAATGGCATGAAATGGAGCCAGGTTGGCCCCTCGCTAAGTGTGGTCAGATTGCCTTTTAAAGCCTTCTCCAGCTTCTATGCAACACTCCTACTCACATGAATCCATCAGTACAAGATGACCATAACTTCAGGATAAAATAATGGCAAACAATGCTTCATTCTCTACATGCATTCATATGCAACTATCTCAAGATTTTATCACCATCATTATATTATTATATGCTGCTTATTCCCCAAAATGACTTCTAAGTCATTTACAATTAAAAAAGTTTATCAAAATATACTCACAGTTATTCTTATTCTTATGATTATTAACCATCTACCCTTCACCCTCTCGGGACGCGGGTGGCGCTGTGGGTAAAAGCCTCAGCGCCTAGGGCTTGCCGATCGAAAGGTTGGCGGTTCGAATCCCCATGGCGGGGTGCGCTCCCGTTGCTCGGTCCCAGCGCCTGCCAACCTAGCAGTTCGAAAGCACCCCCGGGTGCAAGTAGATAAATAGGGACCGCTTACTGGTGGGAAGGTAAACGGCGTTTCCGTGTGTGGCTCTGGCTCGCCAGATGCAGCTTTGTCACGCTGGCCACGTGACCCGGAAGTGTCTCCGGACAGCGCTGGCCCCCAGCCTCTTGAGTGAGATGGGCGCACAACCCCAGAGTCTGTCAAGACTGCCCGTACGGGCAGGGGTACCTTGACCTTTACCTTTACCCTTCACCCTAAGGTCACTCAGGACAGGTTACAACTGTTTAAAAAAGTTAGAATTAAAAAATCCAATTACAATTGGTCAACACTGCCACCCTCCGTGTAGGTGAGGAGCAGGAACTGTTGTACCGTAAATTCAGAGCCCTTTCCTGTACCCCAGCGGCTGCTCCCCAGATCACCAATCTTCTCCAGAGTGCAGCTTTTAAATTGATCACAAACACAAATTACTGTATGGCTCTGCATTTCATCTACCTGGGATCCTGATTTCTAATTAGTGCATTCTTTGTCCCTGGAAAGCATTTCCAAACATTGAGAGTGCAGTGGTTGGTGCCAAGGTCTATGCAGCCCTGTTTGAAACAAAAGAAAAACAAAAACCCAACCACCCAATTTTGTGCTATACTATATGGAACAGAAAGAAGGCTGGCTCCCAGATTTTCCTTTGTGCTCTGTTAATTAGTAGGGTAAGGGCTGCGGGTTTTGTATTCAAGCACGTGACTTGAAAACTGAGTTTAACTGATGAGTTAATCTCTCGCTCACACACGAGCACGGAAACCAATAATTCTAATGGAAACCCTGCTTTTTGAAAGACATGCTGCTCTAAATTTCCTTGGCAGACAAGATGGTACTGTGCAACATTACATGTGGTTAATGTTAGTCACATCCTTGATGTATCATAACACGAAGTCACAAAGGTAATGGGATGTGACACATGACAGCATGGCAAATCAGTCTGGGAAGTTTCTCCTGGAATGTATATGAAATGTAGGCATATTTCTACAGTGTTTACTGCAGTAACCATTCCCTGCTACAACTATTAGCTGTTAACCAGAGTTCTGTGCTGTGCTGGTTTAGAAATTTGGGAGGGGTGGGGTTCAGGCAATGGTAGAAAGCAGCTTCCATGCCCATTTGGGATCTAGGTTTTGGTTCCTTCCAGATGACAAAATTATGCAAAGCCATTGAGAAGAAAGGTGCATTGAACTCCGATCAAGCCTGTACTTTGGCATTGTGCTTTCCATGGAAGGAAGGGATGTACAACAGAAGGTCCTGGTTGAGAATTTGACAGGCCAAGCAGGCACAAAAGGCCCATTCACGATTCTATGCAGATGCCCAGATATACCTTGATGACAGCAAGCATGTAAACCGGGCATGGAGATGGAGCACTCTAAAACATAGCAGTCAGTTTAGGCTTAGAAAGCTGGACTGAATGAGGAAGCAGCTGGAGGAGGAGGCGATGACAGAGAGTGAAGAAATATCTGTGAGTTCTGGGGCAACGGGCTGGATCCCATCCTGTGGAACCTCTGGGAAATGCAAACCTCCAGAATGTATTTCATATAGCTAACTATTTATCTCTTGTTGTTGTTTAGTCATTTAGTCGTGTCCGATTCTTTGTGACCCCATGAACCAGAGCACGCCAGGCACTTCTGTCTTCTACTGCCTCCCGCAGTTTAGTCAAACTCATGCTGGTAGCTTTGAGAACACTGTCCAACCATCTCGTCCTCTGTCGTCCCCTTCTCCTTGTGCCCTCCATCTTTCCCAACATCAGGGTATTTTCCAGGGAGTCTTCTCTTCTCATGAGGTGGTATATTTTATCTTATTGTTATGGCTAGTAGCTAATGCAAATAAAGTTTCTATCTAAACTATATATATTAGTGCAGATATGTTTGTGTGTGTAACTTTGCATTACTGTAACATGTTTTAGGTACACGGGTGGCACTGTGGTCAAAACCAATGAGCCTCTTGGGCTTGCAGATCAGGTCAGCGGTTCGAATCCCCATGATGGGGTGAGCTGCCATTGCTAGGTCCCAGCTCCTGCCAACCTAGCAGTTCGAAAGCACGCCCAAAAGTGCAAGTAGATAAATAGGTACCGCTCTGGTGGGAAGGTAAACAGCGTTTCCATGTGCTGCTTTGGTTTCGGTGTTCTGTTGCACCAGAAGTGGCTTAGTCATGCTGGCCACATGACCCGGAAAAACTGTCTGTGGACAAACACCAGCTCCCTCGGCCTGTAAAGCGAGATGAGCGCTGCAACCCCAGAGTCATCTGTGATTGGACTTAACTGTCAGGGGTCCTTTACCTTTACCTTTTAACATGTTTATATGTAACTGTGTATTGTGACCAACTGGAGATCTGGTGAGTAGCACATTTCCACCCTACCATCCATTACTTGTCCGATTGAGTCAGACCATGGGTCCATCCAGCTCAGTGTTGTCTACAATGATTGACAGCGGCTTTCTGGGGTCTGAGGCAGGAGTCTCCATGGAGACACCATGGATTGATGCTGGGACCTTCTTCATGAAAGGCAAATGCCCTGCCACTGTGCTGCGGCAGGTTTCAATCTGCTCCGAATTCCAGGAAATTCTTAGCAGTATTTTGGTTATGAAAACTCAGCTGATATTTTCAGAAGGGTATGATTCAAGCTGTTTTACTTTTTTGTTTCAGTTTGCATTCTATGAATTATTTCCAGCCCAAGCCCCCATATGGAAGCAGCAAAATCATTATAAGAATGAAAATAAGATGGTTTGTATCACCTGCTTAACTTGTTTTGTCCTCTGCCTTCAGGCTTTGAAAACCGCTTCCCATATTTTTTTCCCTTTCTTTAAAAATAACGTACATCACTTTAATTTATTCCAGGTCCTGACAGAAGGATCAGATTTTAGGGGATTTAATGTTGCATTTTCAAATCCAATTTTACAGTCTTCAGTGTTTTTAGAAGTGGCAGAATTTTGGTATGACTTTTTTAAAAGGTGGAGAACCTTAGAGATCACTGACATGGTTGAACATCATTAAACAGCTACTTCCACAGCCTGGTGTCATATAAATCACCATAGGAAGAGCTTTGATTGCTGATGGGAAATATGGAAGATTTTAAAGGGATATCGTGTCTACGGGCCATGCAAGGGCTAAGTAGAATCATAGACTTATAGAGTTGGAAGGGACCACAATGATCATCCACTCCAACCCACTGTGATGCAGGAATCTTTTGCCCAGTTTGGGGCTCAAATACATGAGCCTGAGATGTAGAATCTCATGCTCTACTGACTGATCTATCACTGTCAGTTCCCTTTTTTATTGCTTCTCCTCTGGGAGAAAAGTTGTGTCTTTCCCACCTGTTCTGGTTCCCTCCCTATCCTCCTCTTTTGCAAAGGAAGTGTGTACACTTAAACACTGTAGCTTTATTACTACTTAGGACCCAAGTGTCTTATCTTGGTTGAGAATGAGTCCCTGCTATCACAATGTCTAGTGTGGATTCATGCCATAATAACCATAATGTTGCACACCACCCCAGTCTCCGAGCAGTGGGAGATTCCAAGATTTGAGGTTCTTATGCAGGCTTCATGTTTCCTTTTGAGAATGGGTCAGAGTGAGTGGAGACTGTAGTGTCCTTAGGATATATGGTTTATTTACACACATATATAACCTGAGCCTATGATGGAGGGGTTTACAGCACTAAGACTCCATGGTCACAGCCCTGGATTCAAGAAATCAGCCTTGGCCTTCTATCTCTCTGTCTTTCTAGCCTGCCGCCTTTTCTTCTAGGTCACATCACAGCAAAACTCTGTCCTCTCATGGCTAAATTGGTTAGTCTTAAAGGTACCACAAAGGGTTGTTAACAAGGGAATTTTTCTAGACCTGTGGGAAAATATTGTTCATTTCTACATCTGCCCCCCCCCCAGAATGTGGAATAAAATTTAGTGATATTATGCAGACTAGGACCTAAGAGACCAGAGTTAAAATCACCAAACAACCATGAAACTCATTGTGTGCCATTAGGCTAGTCACTGTCTCTCTGCCAACTTAATTCATGGGGTTTTTGTGAAGATAACATGGGGAAAAGGAGACCCATAAGTGCTACTTTGAGCTCCTTGAAGGAAAGGCGGAGCAGATATTAAAATGAAATACAATTTTCAAAATTTATTTAACAAAAATGATATACAGTGGTACCTCGGATTACATACGCTTCAGGTTACATATGCTTCAGGTTACAGACTCCGCTAACCCAGAAATAGTACCTCAGGTTAAGAACTTTGTTTCAGGATGAGAACAGAAATCGTGCTCTGGCGGTGGAGCAGCAGCAGGAGGCCCCATTAGCTAAAGTGGTGCTTCAGGTAAAGAACAGTTTCAGGTTAAGAACGGACCTCCGAAACGAATTAAGTACTTAACCTGAGGTACCACTGTACCACTTAATTGTAATAAAACTTCTAAGTGGTTGATAAGAAATATTGAAATTATTGAAAGCTATCAGTAAAAATAGTTAAAAACAATTTAAATGTTTTATAAGAATTCAGATGAACAGTAAAAAAAAAGAGATTAAAATGCATCAACATTTGCATGTTTGGATAGGTTTGCCTGAACAAAAATGTGGAGAGCCAATGTGGTGTAGTGGTTAAGAGCGGTAGACTCGTAATCTGGTTAACCGGGTTCGCGTCTCCGCTCCTCCACATGCAGCTGCTGGGTGACCTTAGGCTAGTCACACTTCTCTGAAGTCTCTCAGCCTTACTCACCTCACAGAGTGTTTGTTGTGGGGGAGGAAGGGAAAGGAGATTGTGAGCCGCTTTGAGACTCCTTAGGGTAGTGATAAAGCGGGGTATCAAATCCAAACTCTTCTTCTTCTTCTTCTTTTAAGCAGGCACCAAAAATAATGCAGTGAAGGTGACTTCCTGATGTCAATAGGCAGGGAGCCCATAGTGTAAGTGCTGCCACACTAAAGATCAATTTGTTACAACTGCATAACATATATTATGTGGCAACCTCAACAGGGTCAGTTCTGTAGACTGAAGCAGACAGGTGGACATAGATGAGCAAGGTGATCTTGCAGAAAGCTGGTCCCAAGTTGGTTAAGGGTTTTACATTTCAATGGTAACACCTTGAAGTTGGCGACCATTGCAGATCCCTGAAAGGGTCAATATGTGATGTAGCTACCAAATGATGAATATGACCATGTGCACTGACTCACTGATTTTGGCTGAACCTCACCGAACAATGAAAAGAACCAGTTTAAATGCCCCACTATAATGAATAAAGTGGTTGCTTCTCTCTCTTTCTTTTCCCATGCAAGGGACAGCTTTTTCCCCCTAATGCATGATCTGCCTTCTGTGGTACTTCAGTAAATGAGAACTTGCAAATGACCTGGAGTTCCATTTCAGACAAAACATTCAGGATATATATTTGAAAGTTATAACTATGTCTGAGTGCCATTGCTATTTTGCTCAGGAATTTGATTTTTTTTTTTTTTTTAGGAGGGCCACTAACTGTAGATCACCACATACTCGTTCCCATGTCGACTTCTACAAGACTAAAGATGGCCGACAGTTATTTCCCTTCCACAAATACATCCCAACAAATGCACGGGCAATTTTAAATCACAAATAAACTAACATCTCTTTCGCATCTTCATTCTGGTGGCGATGGATTTTATGTTTGGTTTCAAGAACTGTTCTCAAGCATGGGCGATCTGTTTCATCATCTTGAGATAATATGGGGGGGGGAATGTCTTTCCTTTTGGTACTCCTCATCTTCAGTATCACAAATCCTTCTTTCCAAGTTGCCACATTTGGAATGAGGCCAATAATTTAATGGACATGGAAACTGAGATGCCTGCAAACCTAGAAATGGTCTCTCTAGGTCAGGGGTCTGATACATTAGTGAGGTAATATCAGGAAAGTTGCAGTGAAACCACCCTTGCTCTCTTAGTACCTGAATGATGGTGTTGGTGAGACCAAGCATCAAGTATCTCCAACCACGGTTTTAAAAAAGGTTTGATATATGTATTTAGAATCCGATATTCTTTCCCCTAGCATTAGAAAATAACAGAGAGCATCTACCTGATTGTGAGCAGAGTGATAGCACTTTGTGTCTGAGGGAACCTTCTCCGTTATATTGTCTTCCTGTTGGAAGGTATGTGGAATGTAAAAGCTTGCTCTCCTTTTAACAGAGCATGGTCAAAAATAAGCCGGATACATGATACCGAAGCTGCTCTTGTGCTACCCATTTAAGTTATGTATCAAGTCTAAATTTAATCAAGGCCACATTTTATTTATACATTTCATGCATTAAACTCATTTAAACTTCTAGTCAGATTTCATTAGGGGAAATACTACCGCGAAAATCGTGCAGTAGTAAAGCTAATGTGCTTCAGGAATTTGAAAGGATTTAGAGATCGGAGGGTCTGATTTCAAAAAAAGAAAAGTAAAAAAAGAGAGAATTCTTTCTCTCCTTTAGCTTTGTGCTTCCAGCCGGCCTGTGTGCTGTGCCCGATTTGTTTCCTAGGACACTAATACAGTCAGCATGCGTTCTACAAATGTGTAAACACAGACATTCCCTCTAATCAGTGAGTTTGGTGTCTTAAGGCAAGATTATGTTTTTTTAGGAAATGCAATTTATGTTCGGGATTAAATTTCTCCTGCCGACTGATAACGTCTGAGGTTGAGTGAGATGATAAGTATTGTATCCTGGTTGCTTGTCATAATTGTTAAACCTTCAACCACCAGTCTATTATTTTATGTGCGTTTATTTTGGTGATGGAAGTGAGGAGTGAGCCGCCAGTGACTTAAAATACTTGAGTCCTCTGCATTGTGAGAAATAACGCAAGGCCAGGAAGTGGGGGAGGGGTGATGCCAAAGAATAATGTCAAAAGGCATGGAGATCTGAAATCCTATTAACAGCATTCAGGAAAGCCCAAATTGAGTGTTATCCTTTATATAAGGGGTAGCCAATGTGGTGCCTCCCAGATTTTCAGACTACTGTTCCTATCCTCCCTCATCATTTGCCATGCTCATTAAGTATGATGGGAATTGTGGTCCAAAAAATCTGGAGGCCACCAGGTTAGCTACTTATGGTTTAGATGCTACTGCTGTAAAAGAAGAAAAAAATGGGAGGGATTCAATTTTATGTTGCAATATTAAATATGAAAATGCAGGTATATATATATTCAAGCTATCTGGTTTGCCTTTTAAAAAACTTGAAATTATAGTGGAAATTAGGAGAGCTTAGGAACGCCTTTGCATGAAATCTTCTGCTTCCTGTTCAGTGCCCAGGAAGTTTGACTTTCAAGAGCGTCACCTTTTGCCCAAGTTGGTCTGAAATGGAGCAGCACCTCTACTGAAGGCTGATAAAATGAATGGCTGCTGATTTCTGCCCCTTGTTGTGAGTCTGTCTCTCGGAGCTGTTTGTCCTCATAAGGCTGGACTCTTAAGAGCACTTGGGGAGCAATCCAAACCCAAACTGCACTGGGAGTGCAGTTGGGAATAGCATCCTGGCTCAGTTGGTGATATACCAGTGTAAGTCCTCCATTCCAGCTCAGCTGCAGAGCATCCCACTGAGCAGAGGCCAGGGAAGTTTCTGAAGAAGGGGCATTCTGGGGAAGAGGTGTGGGTGGGATGGAGCAAGGAGAGACTTAATTGCATTCCAAACTCTATTCAGCTTGGTCATATGACTGTGCAACCCAAGGAAGTAACACAGCAAAAAGGATAGAGTAAGTTCAACTCTATTTTCAAGATTTGTTTTCCCTCTGTCAGGCTTGGGCCAGCTCAGCTGGCAAACCTAGACAACATCTTAAAAAGCAGAGACATCACCTTGCCAACAAAGGTCCGTATAGTTAAAGCTATGGTTTCCCCAGTAGTGATGTATGGAAGTGAGAGCTGGACCATAAAGAAGGCTGATCGCCGAAGAATTGATGCTTTTGAATTATGGTGCTGGAGGAGACTCTTGAGAGTCCCATGGACTGCAAGAAGATCAAACCTCTCCATTCTTAAGGAAATCAGCCCTGAGTGCTCACTGGAAGGACAGATCCAGAAGCTGAGGCTCCAATACTTTGGCCACGTCATGAGAAGAGAAGACTCCCTGGAAAAGACCCTGATGGTGGGAAAGATGGAAGGCACAAGGAGAAGGGGATGACAGAGGACGAGATGGTTGGACAGTGTTCTCGAAGCTACCAGCATGAGTTTGACCAAACTGTGGGAGGCAGTGGAAGATAGGAGTGCCTGGCATGCTCTGGTCCATGGGGTCACGAAGAGTCGGACACGACTAAACGACTAAACAACAACAACAAATTGCACTGGCATAATTTCCCCCGTCATAATTTAAACAGGCTTCCTCTTGTTTGGATTGCTCTGCCCACCATTATCCAAGAAGATTGACCAGGATTCTGGTCCAAAGCTTCACTGCCCTATGTCAGGAGTCATGTTACAAGGAGAACCATGTATGTCTTTTAGAAATGTGAAACAAATCTTGGAGAGGAAGCTAGAGTGAATTGTGCTCCTTTGCCTCTTTTCCCCACAAAGAGATATCTGTGGGGGAAATGCATGTTTCCCTTTTGACAGAGATGTCATGGATATGCAACAACAACAGCAAAAATCTTGAATATCTACTCTTAGATCGGGGTTCTTATGAGTTGAAGCTAAGACTTCTGGCTGATGCAGTCCCAACTAATGTTAGCACTCCACTGGAGGGACTAGATATTCCCATATATGCCTTATCTCAAATATTGTTGTCCCATAAAAGAATGGCCCCACCAAGATGTAGTGTGGTGATAGGGAAACATGTGGGTGTCCAGGTCATTTTATATTGCAACTCCCATCAGCCCCAGTCAGCATGGTCAATGTTCAGGGATGATGGGAGTTGTAGTCTAGAAAATCAGGATGGCCATAGGTTCATTTCCTTTAGGTGGTGTATAGTTTGTAACACTGTTGAAATGCACCACCAAGATACACAATGTGATACATGTATTCCAATGAGCATCCAGGGACACAGTTAAAGAAGATCAGATCTGCCATTGCTGTCCCATGCTGTCATAGCTGGTTAAGCTCTCCACTCTTCCCAATTTTTCATGAAGGCGACCTGACTATAAGGCCATCCGTTCCATATACTGTGTATGTGTAGTAAGGGGGCCCTCTTAGGAAAGGTTAGATTACAGGCACCCATTATGGGGCCTTTTGGTTCCCAGCATTAGCACAACTCCTTGCGTTGAGGTTTCAGTAGGAAGGAATATTGGAAATTTCTCTGTGACACAAACCTATCTTTGAACCACATGTTAAAAATGGTCCTCTAGGAGTACAGATGTAGTTTTAGCTTCTTAGTTCTTAAGTTCAGTGTGTGGAAGAAAAGAGACATGCCTTTATGACAAATAGGGTCTTCTGATATTGACAAATCTTCAGAAAGGAACTCAGACAAACCTACCTTTTCTGCAGTGGCTCCCCACTTGTGGGATGAATACTCTCCCCAGGGAGGTTTGGCTGGCGCCTTCATTATAAACCTTTAGGCGCCAGGTGAAAACGCTCCTCTTTAACAAGGCTTTTGGCCGATTGACATCAAATGCCCTTTTAAAATGTGTTGCGGAAGAGGAGATGATTGAGTTGCCTTTGCTTTTATTTTTATTATGTATTTTGTTTTGTTTTTATAATGTCATTTTGTGTTGTGAGCTGCTCTGAGATCTATGGGTATGGGGCAGTATACAAATTTAATAAACTAATCATCATCATCATCATCATCATCATCATCATCATCATACCAGTTTTTCCCTTAGGTCAGTGCTAAGGTATCATTGTTTCAAACATAACCTTGATTTCTGAATGGTTTGGGACAGGAAGTACCTTATTTGAAGTTTGACCCCAGCATAGGATTAGTGAACTTTTTGCAAGCCATTCAGTGAACCTGTCTTACATTTGGGGTTAGTAATGAAACTTGATACCAGGCAGCTTCATGTTTTGTAATAAAAGCCTTGCATAGTACGTTACATTTCAGATTTATAATGGTGAAATATTTACACGCCAGTGTCTCTCCCTCCTCCCCCACTAGGTGTCAGCATAAAGTAATGATCATGACTTTTTGCAAGAGAAACAGGGATGCTTTAATTCAGTTAAGGAAAACAACAGGGAATAATTAATAAGTGATAATCTGCCCCCTGATGGATCCTAATGAATGCAAAAACTGAGTCAGAAATCCAGTGGAACACATTATCGTTCTGAAAGATGTTGAAGGCATTTTTTTACAATCCGTAATCAGGAACATCTTTTAGCCTGGGGTATATATATTGAGAATGATGTTCATACAAGATCAAAAATGAAAGGGAGACATTTGTTTGTGTGAGAAAATTTACAGCTTGGCCAGGGTAGCCTTTTCATTTGATTTAGATGCTGGAAATAAAAAAATGTAAAACTTTTGTGAATGACTGTAGTGATTCAAGATCTAAATACTGCACTTTAAGAAAGGCCAGGCTATCTAATGGAAATGTGTCATTACGCCACTAAAACGCAACCCAACCATTAATAAAATCCTGTTAATGGTATTTAAAGAAGAAGATTCTTTCCAAAAGGTGCATATTTATCAGAACCCATTTTCAACCTGGATTGCCCTTATCGGAGAAGAATATCTACACCAGCAAGCTGATATTGGCGAGTCTTTCTAAAATTATCCACCCTGCTGCCACATGGAAACTTTTCCAGCAGCTTTTGCAACTTCTGAATCAGCAGGCAGCCTCTGCCAAGAAACAGTGGCAGAAGGCATGGCAGGGCTGCACCACTCACCTGACCTCTGTCCTCATTGCTTCCTACTTCCCTTCTCCTCTCTATCCCCAGTATGCAGCTGCAACTCATCTGGAGGGCGTCTGGGTGAGCAGCACAGCCATGTTGTCCTCTACCACTAACAAAGATCAACAACAATGCCTGCCTGCAGATCTACAATGGAAATAACTGACATGACGAAAAGGATTGCCAGAACCTGCCTTATCAGACTATTGGTCTAGTTAGCTCAGTATGTTCTCCATGGACTGGCAGCAGGTCTTCAGATTTTCCTACCAGGAGATGCTGGGGACTGAAACTGGAAACTTCTGGATGTAAAAGCCAATGTTCCACCATTGGAACACGGAAGGGAGAAGCTGGTCAGGAAGCTGAGAAAGAGAAACACTGAATCAAAAACTTGTGTATGTCTCACACCAGCTTAACACAGAGATTTCCATGCATAATATTGTGAGTTTGGGGGTTAGCCTGTATGACGCCTGGGTCCTGGGTCCAGCAAGGTTAAAAATATAATGGCAAGGGCCTTAGTTACCTCCTAAGCATGGTCATTAGTATAACAAAGGAAGCTGCTCTGTGCCAGAATGCAGATGGGTGCCCCCCCCACCCGGGTGGTAGTGAGAAAGACAATGGGTGCAGCTGTGTGTGTGTGTGTGTGTGTGTGTGTGTGTGTGAGCTGGAAGCAGCAGCAGCAACTGGAGATATAGAGCCCAGCTTTAGTTCTGCTGGACTCCAAGGCTTTGACTATGGGAGAAGCAAGATCTTCCGGGGTGTTACTGCTCTGAGCCCCATCATTGTAGGCTCAGGTTGTATATATGTGTAGGTAAACCATATATGATAAAGACATCACTGTGCCTGATTCCAATAAAATCAAACCGTGGGTAAACACATGGAACCCTTGGAATCTCAGAGACTGGGGTGGTATGAAACAATATATTTTGCCTAGTGTTCAAAAAACTACAATGTTAGACACATCCAAGGGAGTTGTCACTAAATTTCTCCGAAAAGCAGAAGCCCATGCCATATCACATGCTGTTTTTTTGCCATAAAACACAAAGGGGTTACTTTTGCTATATGACAACAGCAGAAGCCCTTTAGGTGCACATAACTAGGTAACAGCACCTATTTTCAAGGAATTTCATTGCTTTTATCTTGAGGCTCTTGTTTTAATTCATGCATTGTTTTAATTATTGTTTTAATGTGTGCTGTCATCATTTCTATTCTATGGGTATTTATATATTTACATGCTTGTGTAACTGATTTTTATACAAAGTGAACCACTTAGAAACTTGTATTTGGCATTAAGTGCTTTATCCCTTTAATTATAATTGATATATTGTTACTATTATTTCAAGTATTCTTCTGAAACTTGTATCCCTGTTATTACCTGTTTTTTGGTTTGATGTGATTTTATGCATATGTGACTAAATTGTTTTTATATTTATATATTTTTTTCAAAAAATGTTTTTGTGTATGCAATTCTGTAAATTTTAAAATATATGTTCTTATACTGTAAATTTCTTCAGGGTGCATTATGGGAACTGATTCTTAAATGAAAGAAAATAATAATATATTTATTGGTGTCATCATCACCACCATCTGTCAGTTAAATGAAACATATCTATAGGACAGCCTGTTCTGTCAACACATTTCATTTGATTCAAAGTTAATAGCTGTCCTAATAGTGAAACTATTTCGCCATCTTTGATACACCTACCTGTGCTTCCCACTTATTGTTACAACTCCAGATATCTGAATAGGGTATATTTTTACCCCCAAAAGATTGAAAAATCTACATGCGTTTTTTAGGGCCAATTCACACACTGCAAGATGCTATAATATGCACAGCATTACTTTTGTCGTTCAGTCCATTAATCTGACTTGGTTATTTGTCTTTGACCCAGTAGTGTCTTACAAAGCAGCTGTGGATGATAGACGCAGCCTAGATATACAGCCCCTTTCAGCAGCTCTCTAATAAAATATATCTGCAAATAAATATATCTGCACTAGACAGATCTCCAGAAAAGCAGGAGTCAGGAAGCACAGAAGTGCACAGGAATGTGAAACATCAAAATATTGTGGTATTTGGGAGAGTGAGGAAACGAGTGATGTCAGATACAGGTATACCATCAAATAATTTTACAAAGAAGGGAAGCGGTTTATTTTGGTTGCTTTTTAAAAACTGGAATACACCTTTCAGATCTTTCAGTGGGCAAGATGCTTTACAATTCTGTCTCCCCAATCCTTACAGCAATCTAGCAGTTTAAGGATTATGACTCTAACTTTTCATGTTGAAAGTTGAGGCTAAATTATAGTCACTTCATCAGAGTTGTCATAGCAGTTTCATAGCCAGCTCTGGTCTTCCTGGTCAAACTATGAGCAGATTCCTGCTGCTTCTTAAAAAGAAAGAAATCCCCAAAACACTCCTCACAGCTCTGAAAACTGGCTGAATTTCCAGGCAATTTTATCTCCATTCAATTAGCAGTCCGGTTAAAACTATGTATATTCAGAGGCTTAATACATCTCCATTTAGCCCCTGCTCAGAGTCACATGCTCCCATATACATTTTATACATCATTTGAGCCAGTTCATCCAAGGCTAATTCCAAATCCCCTCTGCAGCAATTATAACCCTATAATTGGCTGCCATTCGTACTTGAGGTGAATGAACTTTGTAAGGTTCACATTATGAAGGTAACATAATCTTATCCCCCAAGGTCCATTCAGGAGGACTGACAGAGAACTGGCCTCAGCTGCTTTGCTTTAACATCTGCATAGCTGCACAGACAAAATGCTCGGAGAAATCTAATCCTTGCGCCAAAGGTCTTCAACTTGACCCTGGCCCCTCGTCTCTTAAATCTTACAATTTCTCCATATTTGTACGCTGAATGTATTTTCTAGGAAAGCAGCTACAGCCTGCAGAAGATTTAGGTGGTCTTGTCTCTTGTGCTGACTAACCTCTTGCCTCACACTATGTCAGCACTTCCAGTCAGCATTTACCCAGGGCTTTCCAGATGTTTTGGTCTGCAACTGCCTCCAGCCCCAACCAGCATGGATATTGGCAGAGGCTGGTCCACAAGCATGCTGACCTCATACCTGCACTGACCCCATCCTGCTATTGCTTGTGGTGGCATGAAGAAGAATGCCTGTCTTTTAGGACTAGAAGGGACTTAACTGGAGGGAGGTTACAATGCACTCTAGCCACTAGTCTGCACTTCTCAATTTGGCCATTGACTTTGCTGCTTTGTTGTTGTTGTTTAGTCGTTTAGTTGTGTCTGACTCTTCGTGACCCCATGGACCAGAGCACGCCAGGCACTCCTGTCTTCCACTGCCTCCCGCAGTTTGGTCAAACTCATGCTGGTAGCTTCAAGAACACTGTCCAACCATTTCATCCTCTGTCGTCCCCTTCTCCTTGTACCCTCCACCTTTCCCAACATCAGGGTCTTTTCCAGGGAGTCTTCTCTTCTCATGAGGTGGCCAAAGTATTGGAGCCTGAGCTTCAGGATCTGTCCTTCCACTGAGCACTCAGGGCTGATTTCCTTAAGAATGGAGAGGTTTGATCTTCTTGCAGTCCATGGGACTCTCAAGTGTCTCCTCCAGCACCATAACTCAAAAGCATCAATTCTTCAGCGATCAGCCTTCTTTATGGTCCAGCTCTCACTTCCATACATCACTACTGGGAATACCATAGCTTTAACTATACGGACCTTTGCTGGCAATGTCTCTGCTTTTTAAGATGCTGGACTTTGCTACTAGTGTACCACATAGAGTTAATCTTTGGCCATATCTAGCAATACTACCAGACTTTGCTGCATTGGTGAGCCTCGCTTTACAATGGACTTGCGTGTTTCAATCAAGGCTAGAGATAGAACTGTGCAGCTACTAGGTATTAGAATTTCAAAAATGTCTTTTCATCATGGTAGCCCCTGGTACACCTTGCAATCTGTCTTGCACCAAATGTCTTGCACCAACTGGGTTTGCACAACCCTTTCTAACTTGCTGCCCACTGTTTTGTCTCATATCCAGCTGGATAGTCAATTCTCAAAGACCTCAAAAGACTACTTGTGACTTTGTAACATTTAATACCAATGAAAGATTACAACACAGTGATATGTCTTAGGAAATGCACCATTAAAATAGGAAATAAAATAGCAAAACCACAGAGCCTAGGGCTTGATGATCAGAAGGTCGGCGGTTTGAATCCCCGTGATGGCGTGACCTCCCATTGCTCGGTCCCTACTCCTGCCAACCTAGCAGTTCCAAAGCATGTCAAAGTGCAAGTAGATAAATAGGTACCACTCCAGTGGGAAGGTAAATGGCATTTCCGTGCACTGCACTGGTTCGCCAGAAGTGGCTTAGTCATCCTGGCCACATGACCTGGAAGCTGTACGGTAACTGGACCTAATGGTCAGGGTTCCCTTTACCTTTACTATTAAAGGTAAAAAGGTAAAGGTACCCCTGCCCATACGGGCCAGTCGTGTCCGACTCTAGGGTTGTGCACCCATCTCACTTAAGAGGCCGGGGGCCAGCGCTGTCCAGAGACACTTCCGGGTCACGTGGCCAGCATGACGAAGCTGCTCTGGCGAGCCAGCACCAGCACCAGCAGCACACGGAAACGCTGTTTACCTTCCCGCTATAAAGTGGTACCTATTTATCTACTTGCACTTAAGAGTGCTTTCGAACTGCTAAGTGGGCAGGAGCTGGGACCGAACGACGGGAGCTCACCCCGCCGCGGGGATTCGAACCGCCGACCATACGATTGGCAAGTGAGGTTTTACCCACAGCGCCACCCGTGTCCCACTAACCTTTACTATTACAGCACTAGAAAAAACTCTGGGGTCTTTGGTGCAAACCCTCCAAGGTGATGCCATCTATTGCAGGTAGCCAACAACATATTTTGAACCATTAATGCTCAATAGGCAATGCTGAAAGGTTGGGTAGGCTTGCTGCAAAGCCTCTTAAATCAATGTCATGTACAGGTGCTCAGCGAAGGAACTGTCTTGTTACTATGCACTAATGACAGTTTGCACTTGAATAAGTCCTGTGTTGACTTTAAGACAAAAATAAATCAGGATGAACTAGAGCAGGAGTGGGGAACCTGCGGCCATTCAGATGTTGTTGGATTCTACCTCCTATCAGTCCCAACCAGCACAGCCAATTATCAAGGATGATGGGAGTTGTAGTTCAGCAGCATCCATTCCCCACATCTGAGAAAGAGTGACTAAGGAGATCAATGTGCAAACTGGCAGACACAAATTAGGCAGAATTTAGGACTTTAAATTGTCTTGGTTTAAATGGAAGTCAGCACGGGACTTGTAAATCTTTTCACAGTATACATACCCTTGATCTTGATTGCAGGCATTTTGAAATTCAGACAATTGCCAATATATGGTGTGATCTACTGTCTTTCATTATCAAAACAGGTGAGCAAGAATATATTAGGAATGGTACCACTGGAGGGCAGCAGAAGACTTCACTGACAGGCTACTCAAAGTCCTCTATATCAATGTGAACAACAATTGCATTCTAAGTGATTCAGAGAAAGAAACACGGACACACACACACACACACACACACACACAGAGAGAGAGAGAGAGAGAGAGAGAGAGAGAGAGAGCAGAGCACAGATTGATTCATAATTTTATACAGTCCACAGCAGATAAATAAAAATACTGTGTAGGCATGTTGCTTTTTGCAATTTTGCCAGGCACATTTCTGGTTTGCAGTTCCTCGCAAAATTACAACTCATCAATATTTTCACTTATTTCCTACCTTTCCTCCAAGGAGCTCAAGGTGGCATACACAATTTCATCCTATTTCATCCTCACAACAATCCTGTGAGGTTGGTTAGGCTCAAAGACAGTGACTGTCTGAATGAATATTTGAACCCTGGTCTCCCAGAACCTTGTCCAAGTCTTGCATCCCCTAAACCGCAATGAGTGTTGCACTACTTTACCTAACAAATATAAAGGCCCCTCAGTAATAGTGAACAGTGATAAACATAAAATCACAACACAATTATTATGTGTTGTATTCAACTAAATTTTACTCAGAATAGACCCATTGAAATTAATTTAGTAATGTTTCTTAATTTCTTTGGGTCCCACAGCCTGAGTTGGACTTATGTAGAATGCAGCCCTAGGTGTGTTATATATGTGCACACTTGCACACATAGTTTATTTATTTGAATATAGATATATTTGCATGTATATACAAACATACATTCTTTGGATAGTTCATTGGACTGACATGGTGTCATTTATATACTCTGAGTTCACTCTCCCACACACTTATAGAATTGAAACCAATTTAATCAGCAGCTGAAATTTTCAAAACATGAGTACTGGAATGTAACATTTAAAGAGGCCCTTTTGATGCCTAATAAGTCTGAGTCCCCCCTGGTCCTCTTGCAGTTCTGTAGACTGCACCACATCTGTGATGCCCCGAACACAATCTCCTCCCCACAAAATCCCATCTGTATAGAATGGAGTCATTTTTCAAATTCTGTTGACTCTGGTACTCAAAGAAAGTCAAGTTGTTTTTGGCTCATGTTGTTCAGATCCCTATCTTACCTTGGCTAATGGGGAAATGACAGCTTTGTATACTTAACGGTGGAAAAGTACATTTAATGAGAGCAATGAGAAGCTTTGGGACTAAACACTGCAAATTCTGCTTCACCCCAAAGATTAACACAGTCTCCAATAGCAAAAAGCTGGCGGGAAGGGGGGGGGGAGAGAATGGTTCCTTCAATTCCGGTGTTATCGAAGAAGCTTATGAATCAGCCCCATCTACTATCCAACTGGTTATATACTGGCCAATCCACAACAAATCTTATATAAATCTTGACCACTATTTGCTGCTATAATGCATAAGCCAAGGTCCCGGATAAAAAAATTTTGGTTTCTGATTAGGATAAATTCTGCAAAACTAAGCATCTTTAAATGGTTTAATGCTTCCTTGTATCTGGCTAAGCTCCAATATGTAAATTATAACATGTTAGCTTCATTGATTCCCCCCAGTCTAATTTCCATTCCTTATTTATTATTTTGCATGTGTGAGAAGAGCACCATCTGGTGGGGAATTGCAAATAAAATGACCAAAACAAGACCATATAACACCGGTCTTGAAAGACCTACATTGGCTCCCAGTACGTTTCCTAGCACAATTCAAAGTGTTGGTGCTGACCTTTAAAGCCCTAAACGGCCTCGGTCCAGTATACCTGAAGGAGCGTCTCCACCCCCATCATTCTGCCCGGACGCTGAGGTCTAGCGCCGAGGGCCTTCTGGCGGTTCCCTCATTGCGAGAAGCAAAGCTACAGGGAACCAGGCAGAGGGCCTTCTCGGTAGTGGCGCCCGCCCTGTGGAATGCCCTTCCAGCAGATGTCAAAGAGATAAACAACTACCTGACATTCAGAAGACATCTTAAGGCAGCCCTGTTCAGGGAAGTTTTTAACGTGTGATATTTTACTGTATTTTTGGTTTTTATGGAAGCCGCCCAGAGTGGCTGGGGAGGCCCAGCCAGATGGGCGGGGTATAAATAATAAATTATTATTATTATTATTATTATTATTATTATTATTATTATTACACAGTTGAATGAATAGCTGGTGTAGGCTGCCTCAGACTTTACAGACTTCCTTTCTCTTTTTCCTTGTTCTTTAGTAATGCTTGCTATCCCCCTTTATTCAGTTGTAATTTCTCCTCTCTTAATTCATCACAAGTGATAATGTCCCCCCCTTCCCCTGCTTTGGTCTGTGTCTTTTTCTCATCTCTTGTTACTTTCCCTTGTTTCCTCCTGTTTACTACCTGGGTCTCTCCTCTTTCCTCCTCCTCCTCCTCCTTCATCATTTCATGCTCACGCACAAGAACCTGTTCCCTTCCCTTTCTTGGTGGCTGGGTACCACATTCAGTACATCACTTGCCCTCCTGTTATGCTCTGCTAAGTTGAACAGTGTTGCTCACCTTCCAAGTAGCTCACCTTCCAGCTGGACTGCCAACACACCAGAGATGACCCCTCAGACTGACCTCTCCTCACACTTCATCACTATACAGTGGGACCTCAGGTTAAGTACTTCATTTGTTCTGGAGGTCTGTTCTTAACCTGAAGCACCACTTTAGCTAATGGGGCCTCTTGCTGCTGCCATGCCGCCAGAGCATGATTTCTGTTCTTATCCTGAAGCAAAGTTCTTAACCTGAGGTACTATTTCTGGGTTAGTGGAGTCTGTAACCTGAAGCGTATGTAACCTGAAGCGTATGAAACCCAAGGTACCACTGTATATGTGATTGTATGATGATATATAATGGTGATCTTGTACTATACCAGTCATACCTCGGGTTGAAGTAGCTTCGGGATAAGTATTTTCGGGTTGCGCGCTGTGGTGACCCAGAAGTAACGGAGCATGTTATTTCCGGGTTTCGCTGCTTGTGCATATGCTGATGGTCGAAATGACGTCATGCGCATGTGCAGAAGCAGCAAATCGTTACCCACACACGCTGGTTGCATTCGCATCCAGAGGTACCACTGCGTATATGATATGGATGACAGATCAATTTTCTTTTGAAACAAACCTTCACATTTTGCCACACACACACTTGCTCCATATTTATGCCAGGATGATTGCCTTTCCATCTCACACAGTCAGTTTGAATACATGGATGCACCATGTAAGGCAGCATATTTCTTCCCATTCACAACGTACAGTGGTACCTTGGTTCCTGAATGGCTTAGCTGATGAACAAATTGGCTCCCGAACACCGCAAACCCAGAAGCAAGTGTTCCGGTTTGTGAATGTTTTTTGGAAGCCATATGTCCGTTTTGGCTGTTGTCGTTGTTTCCAGGGCCAATCAGCCAATCAGAAGCCGCGCCTTGGTTTTCAAATGTTTTGGAAGTCGAACAGACTTCCAGGATGGATTGAGTTTGAGAACCAAGGTACCGCTGTACTTCCTTGTAAAATAAGAACGATTATGTCTGGGCCTCAGTAGCTCCTCACTGTTCTTTTCTGATGGGAAGCACTGGCCAACTTATCCTTGTAGGGACACATTGCAAAGTCATTTCTGAGCTCTCAGTAGGCACCAAGAGTTAGACAGATCAGTGAACCAAGTTGAGGGCTGCATTCTTGTTATTTGTTGCTTCATTTCGGTTGTCAAGGAAACTACTTTCTTGGCATCTGCGCATTCACCAGGTCTCTCATAGTTTCCACCCAACCATAACAGAGGCTGCATTGTGGAATGGCATTGTAAAAAAAAGAGAGAGCAAGAGATAAACAAGAGGGGAAAAGATCAACAAAAGTAGCTGAAAGTTAATGTAAGGGTTACTGTTGTTAAAATTGAATTCGCTCTTGTTTCTCTGCAAAAATAAAATAAAAGAATAACAGGCCAAGGAGCCACGTATATGGCTGAAGCTTTATGGCTCCAACTTGGTTATGGCAAAGCGCCAGTGAAAGACTGCACCCTCCACATCAGAAAGGTTTGCCCATGACAAATAAATAAATAGGCCAGAAATGAAGGTGATCAGTATGCAAGATCTGAAGATAGAAGGGCTGGCATTCCTCTAGCCTTGAAGTGGTCACTTTTATTTTAAATGCAGCCTTTTTTTCCCTACAGGGCCATTTGTAAATGTTCACCATGTCATATCTGATGGAGTGTTCCTTGAGCGTTTGGTAATAATGTGTCCTGTGGAGACATTGCTGTTTGGGCTTTTGCTATGGAAACTCCATTCTGAGTACAGCTCCTTCGCTGCCTATCAGGATGATGAAACGTGGAGCATTAATAGGTAAGTGGTGAGCCAGCTATGATTGTTGGCTGTTTGGATAAGACCTCAGCTCCTTGCCTTGCCAAAGGTAGCTCTCCCAAATAACTTAATGGTCTCTAAAAATGGAGGGAGCAACAAACAGGATAAACCCAGGACCACACTTGGCAGAAAGCTGAGTGATACATGAAAACGTGTCCAATGCATTAAACTATTTTTTTAAAAAAGAAAATAAACCATAAACCATAGAATGAATGAGGCATGTCGGAATTCTGTGGGGATCAGATGCACTTATACTGAGCCTTGCAGTCCACTTACACCCAGACCCAAATTATGTCCCTCACTCTGGTGAGGTGACAACATTTATGTGCTTCTCTTCATTGGGATAACAAGAAGAAGAAGAAGAAGAAGAAGAAGAAGAAGCAGAAGAAGAAGAAGAAGAAGAAGAAGAAGAAGAAGAAGTTGTTCTAGCACTTGATTAGGGGCACCAACATGCGGCCCTCCAGATGTTATTGGACAAGAACTCCTATCAGTGTCAGCCAATATAGCAAATGATCAGGGATGATGAAGGATGTAATCCAACAGTGCTATTTTTCCAGAAAAAGAGGTGCTGGAATTCACCAGGAACACCTCCCTTATTCTCTTAGAATGGCAATGGCACCCACCTGAGAGGGGCTGGAAATGAGTTCTGGCAAGTTCCAGCTGAAAAAAAGCCAACAGCATATGGCGGGAACCATGTTAGCTACCTCTGTGCTAAAGTTTTCAAAGAGCTTTCTATATTTATCATCCCTTCCAATCACTCTATAATGAAAGTCAGGTCTAGTGTCACTGCAAGACATGGTCAGGTAAATGTTCCCTTGTTCTGATCCCTTCAGTGTGCGTAACAGCTTTGTTACAGTATTTCTCTCAAATGCAATATGCCTGGAGTTCTGATACATTGTGAATAAAGGAAACATGACTTGTGCCACAGGCAAAAATGGCCACCAGAGGGCACCTCAGCCAGAAGCTATAATTTTCACCCATATAGAGCTGGAACAATGAATTTCTGGAGCATTGTGTTTTAGGAAAGTAAAGATGCCCATCAGAACCATAACTGCCAAGGAGATCCACCCATATGCATGGGATGAAGGGGGCTAGAATGGCATCCTCTCCAGGGCTCCCCAAACCTTGTAAAGATGTATCATTCTTTCATTCACAGCAGGGTACAATAACCTACAATTGAAAACACCAATATTCCCAATACAATGAAATGAGAGAGCAGGTAAAACAGTAATGCAGTCATTTATCTGTACCACGTTTCTCCTTTTCTTCAGAAGTAATCAGGTGTTCTCTGAGGTGAGACACCAGCTAGTGTATTTCTAAGAGGAATCATTTATCATCATCTTTTTGGTTAGATTGGGACAGTTCAACAAAACCCAGAATAAAATTTAAAAAAAGAAAAACTTCAAAAGGGTGGGGAAGCAAGCTGAACCTCTCAAAGGTTGTGGTGAATGAGGACATCCCATGGTTGAAGAGCAACAACAGGTGGCATTTAGGTAAGGGGGACTCTGGTCTTGGTTTCTCCTGACAGTCCAAGAGAATTGAGATTGGTTGTCTCATGCAGACTCTAGCTTGTTCATGAAGATGTACAAGTATGTTAGGGTGGACAGCTAGCTTTCCACTTCTTCATGCTTATCCTTCTGCAGGAAAGGCGATTCCCATGTTTAAGCTCTTTCACATCTTTCTACATTTAGTATTCCCCCCCACCTAATCTACATTTTGCTGTTGAAAGATTGGGGTATCTAGTGTTTGGCAAATGAATTTGCCCCTTCTTGGTTTTTGACATTCTCTTCATAGACAAGCTGGGTCTTTAGGGCTCCACCACATATTTCCATATAAAGCGATTCTGTGCCTCTAGACTCATCACATTTCCAAAATAGTAACTAAGGTTGCAGTCCTATATATACCTTGGAGTAAGTCCCACTGAATTAAGTGATGCTTACTTCTGACTATGAATGCATAGGCTTGCACTAGAAATCTATGGTCCAGGCAATGTGGGGTGGGTGGTTTGCAGACTGTGTAACCACTAATCATGCTAGTCTTCTGTGCTTCTGACTTGCCACTTAAAAGGAAGTAAAAGGGCTATGCAGATTTAAGTCATTTTTGGTTAACATTTCTTTATTCATTCTCTCTCTCTCCAATTTATATAAAATGAGATAAGATACACATAAGCAGTGCTCCCCCCCCCAAATGTTTAGGAGTGCTCTCATTTTGACTCAAGAAAATCACCATTTTATAGTTCAAATCGAGAAAAATAAATACAGTAAATGGACAAAAGTACAAAGATTCACAAAATGTTTAGGGGTATGCGTATCCCTGCGTCCCCCCAGAAAAATAGCACTGCGCATAACAATATTTATTCTCTCCACTCTGTAAGTGTCAGCTAGGAGGAAAAATGAAAACTAAGGGTAGGACAAATGGAAAGGAGTGTCCTGAAAAGGGACATGTCTGGCTGGTTGAAACCCTGAACAGAAGCCCTTGATGCTGCAACATTTTGCCAAATGAGCTTTGAGTCCTCATCAGAATTCACACACCTGGAGTGCATTGTTGAAACAGGGAGACCTGCTGAAGAAGAAGAAGAAGAAGAGTTTGGATTTGATATCCCGCTTTATCATTACCTGAAGGAGTCTCAAAGCAGCTAACATTCTCCTTTCCCTTCCTCCCCCACAACAAACACTCTGTGAGGTGAGTGGGGCTGAGAGACTTCAGAGAAGTGTGACTGGCCCAAGGTCACCCAGCAGCTGCATGTGGAGGAGCGGAGACGCGAACCTGGTTCCCCAGATTACGAGTCTACCGCTCTTAACCACTTCACCACACTGGCTCTTGAAAGTACTCCAGCGCAATTGAGTTCTAAGGAAGAGAGCAAATGACTGCAGCCTAAGATTCCATGACAGGTTGACTGCCTCACTGCTAAAAATTAAGGCTGGATGGCCACATATGCATTGCCAAAAAGGGAGACGCGCATCGCAAAAGAGGATGCAGGTTGCCATTACATTTGCATGAGCCAATTCGCAGGTGTAGTTGCAGATTTAGAAATAATTACTGTAATTTAAATAGAAATGTAACACATCTCACCATAATAGGGAAGTAACCAAGTAACCTGTGTGTCTGTTAGCTGTTGTTAACTGTTGATGGACATGTCTGAGGTCCCTTCTTCTTTTCCTTCATATGGTTCTGTCTCTTTAAGCCAGATTTGGACCATAAAAGAGAGGACTGTCCTAGGGAGGTAAAGTATAAGGAAATATATGGAAGCTTTGTGCAAATCTTGGCAGAATAGAAATGAAGCTTTATTGAGGATCATCTGTTTTCTCTTTTCCTCCTTTCCCTCTTTATTCTGTCTCCCCGCTCCATTTTTTTTCATTTCACCTCCCCCCGCAGTTGGATTGCTTATTTATTTCTTTGTTGTGTGTCCTGCAGCTGCAAGTTTATAAGGCTCATTAAAAAAAACACACTATTTTTTAATGAGAGGAATTTCTATGGTGGATTTGAAATGGCAGAGACTGTGCTGAAGGGAAGGGGGACATTGCTGGAAGCACAAGGGAAAGGGTCTAATAAAGACTAAAACAGTTATTTTAAAAAAATGCAACACTGCAGTTAGCAAGTGATAGGCATGCATGTTTGAACTTGATCAATGATGATTAATTTTCAGGATTCATCTGTTATTTTTTTATCACAGATTATTCCAATCTTCTCATAATAGATTGTTCCAATCTTCTCATTGTAACTGAGATTTTAATTCTCCACCCACCCACCTATGGTTACTATATTTTGAAGAGCAAAAAAGAGGACACATTTGCCTACTTGTAATTTTAACTATGGCTCACTATGACGACTCTCCTTTTACATGCCCATGAAAAAGAGGACATGTCCTCGAAAAAGAGGACATATGGCAACCTTACATGACCCATCAAAAGAACATAAGAAGAGCCCTGGCCTGTCTAGTCCATTATCCTGTTCTCACAGTGGCCAATGAGATACCTCTGGGAAGCCCACAAGCAGAACCTGAGTGCAACAGGGCTCTCCCCACTTGTGATTCCAAGCACCTTACCCGCATTTTGTTCTGATATATTTGCCAGTGACCAAACTACCAATTGATAATAGCTGTTTATATTCTGCTAGCAATGTGTTTGATGCTTTGTCTAGTCACATAAGGAAAGAGGCAGATCCCTCCCACAATAAGCTTACAATTAAATTTGACTTAGAGAAAGACTACAGGACAAGGAGAGGATAGGCCGAAAGAGGCCTAATCCTTGAACTACAACAGGGTTGGGGGGAGTTCTCAGGGTTGCATGAAGATAGTGGGGAGTGGCAGAGCCACCTCCTCACTTTCTACTTCTCTCTTAAGATCATCACTCCCACACATTTTCTCTCTTAAGAATCTTAGAATAGGAAGGAAGGAAGGAGGAAGGAAGGAAGGGCGAACATGAGACCGAGGGTCTTGTATTCTGCACCATGCCATTGGTGCAATAATAGTGCATTAGTGTTGCCACGACTGGACCTAATGGTCAGGGGTCCCTTTACCTTTAATATTGCACCACCCAGACAGCATTTCACTGGAACATTTGTAGGGAAAAAGTTGTAGGATTTTAGCAAGAAACTACAGGACATGCAGGTATTTCAAGTGTAGGTGTATAGCCATCTCAGAACCTTTGCAGGTGCATATGGTATTGGAAACATGATTGTATATAACTACCATGATAACACCATGAACACAAATTATACACACAATGTGTGTGTGTGTGTGTGTTATTGATCTTAAATTACTGAAAGAATATATTACATTAAATTTTGAAATATGGATATTCCTTTCATGAGGAATGCTCAAAAATGGCAGAAAGATCTGCAGAAGGTTTAATTAAAAAGGAAGTGCTGGTAATATATTTGAGGAAACACCTTTAGCCCAGCCTGTTTGATTATTTCAAACAGTTGGCCAGTCATAAATAAGTGATTCCAATAGAAACTGCAAACACATATAAATATGAGACGCTATTGTAGTCTCCTGACCTATAAAGGAAAAAATGACTAATATATACAAATAATGATTTGGAAAGAAACTTTGTCTCCAACGTAATCTCCAGCCACTGTATATGCTTTGAGATTCAAACATACCTACATAAGCAGTGCCAGAACTAAATTACTGGGCACAGTCTTAATAATACACAGATGTACTTTGGTTGGGAACCAGGAGGTGGCCTTAAATCTTGCCAAAATCAAAGGAGATTTTTGTTCCTTCATGTTGTAGAGCTGAAGGGAGTAATGAAATGATAAAGGTGTTCCAAGCTTTCAGCGAAACCAAAATGCCTTTTGCTTGCCTTCCTTAATCATACAGGTTCCTAACTGCCTGGTCCACCAACCAGTCAAAGTTGACTCTGTGGATTTAAGCCAATTCAGCCCCAGTGCAGAAAATACTCTTAAACTCAACTACTTCAGCCTAACTAGTGTATGCAATAATACTGTCTCTTATCCAGCTTTAAAAAATAATAATGTTGACATGCCATTAAATCATTTTAACACAGAGTGGGAGAAATTTTATGAAAGCTCTATCACACAGGAAAAATGTAAACATTGCAGACTAATTAAAATAAGAATATAAACATTCTAGTCTAATTAAAATATATCACGTGTGTTTTACAGCATTCCTGCATTTATCTGCCAGTGGAGATTGGGGTTTTAAGGTTTTTTTTGGCAAAATGACCAAAAACCATTATCTTTCTTATGTGGTGCTTGAACGCTGCTTAAGAGGCAGGCATGTACACTCACGTTCTGAAAGCAAGTAATGTCAGAAGCTTCCATTCACTTGTGGCTTTTTTTCCTTTTCATTTCAGTATGTACTTTGCTACAATAAGTTTATCACCACATTTTCAATAGAGAGTTGTTGTTGTTTTTTTAAAAAATAAACACCACAGCTTCAGTAAATTGTGCAGTAATCTGATAGTTTGCTAGCTGGTTTAACAAATGCTAAATGCGTACAGCTGCTAAAGATGTTGATAACTGTGTGATGAATAGGGATGGTGCAATCTGTCAATTTTAGTTTCTCTCAGTTTCTTTTATTTTCTGTCTTAAGTTCAGGCCCCTACATTTCCACATCCGTTTGCAATTTTTTAAAAAATAAACTATTTTAGTACAAATCTCTCTCTTTCCACCCCCTCTCGTTGCCTGCAATTTTGCCCAATATACACATTTTTTGCAAGGCATTTCCCCCTCATATAATGCATCTTTGCATGTTATTTTCATTACCATATACATTCCTATGCATACTATGCTCCAGTCCGAATTTTTGTACACATTTCTTGCGAAATTCGGAGAAATGCAACTTTCAAAGCATGTCTGTGTTTCTGTTCACATTTCAGAAAGTAGAAATCTGGCAGGTTTGCTTTTAAATGAAAAACTCAACTCAATTTCTCCCACATCCTTAGTAATGAGACCTATTCTTAGTAAGACTTAAGTGTGGGTCTCTCAAGGCTCTTCATGCATCCCGTCCAAAAGACAACAGTCCTGCTAGATCAGGCCAGTGGCCCGTCTATTTCAGCATCCTGGTCTCACAGTGGCCAATCAGGTGCCTATGTAAAGCCTGTAAGAAGCACCTGAGTGAATCCCCATTTGTGATTCTAAGAAATTAGCCCTCAGATGCACACTTCTCCAGCAGTTGTGGGAGAACATAGCCATTGTGGCCAGCAGCCATTGGTAGCCTTAGACTCCATGAATTTGTCCAACCCTCTTTTGAAGCCATCCAAGTTGGTGGCCATCACTATATTTTGTGGGAAAGAATTCCTTAGTTTAACTATGTGCTGTGTGACAACGTATTTTCTTCTGTCTGTCTTGAACCTTCCAATATTCAGCTTCGTTGGATGGTCCCAGCTTCTAATATCACGAGAGGTGGGGGGGAAAACCTATAGCCACACTGTGCCCAATTTTATGCTCGTCTATTTTGTCCCCCCCCCACTTTTACTCCTCTCTTTTCTAAACTAAAGAAGAAACAGTTGAAGATTTTCCCAGCTCCAAAAGGGATAGAAAGAAACGAGGAATTAAATAAAATGGGTGCACATTTCTATAATATTGCCACGATCTTTTTAGTGACCCTTTCTGATCACTCAGGTTTTGCAACTTTTGAGCAGTTCAGCTGCTGCTGTTTATTTGATTATTGCTTACATTTAAAAAAATACATTCATATTGTATTTGATTTTACTTTATTGTTGGTCTCTCTAAGAACTCTTAGAGTTGAAGATACAGGATATATAGACTCAGTAAAGCAAGCAAGCAACAATGTTTGCTGTAGGGTGGCAACTGAGTAGAATAAAAGACCTGGCCTTGTCTGTTCTTTTTAACAGAAATTCAGTACACACAAATTAGCTGCTGAAGCTTTGCTGGCATGGAAATAAGCACGATCACCTATTAATTGCTGGAGAGCAAGCTGCTCTTAAGAGCAGCAGAGCAAGGGTTCATATAAAAGCTGGTGGTGAAACCACACATAATTTCCAATGCACAGAGGTAGGACTGTATGCTACCACACCCAGCAATCCTTTCTCTGAAGTAACCCACCTTGAGTTCACTGAGGCTTACTTCCTGGTATTCCTATATATAAACAATCCTATGCATGTCTGCTCAGTGCCCCACTAAGTTCAATGAATACAGGATTGCAATCTTAGGCTATTAGAGAGCTACTCCAATAGATGCAACATTCTTAAAAGATAGTTGCAAAATTGTACCACACCATGGTTTTTTTTTCCTGAGGAGACAGATCCAGACTTTTCTATCTCTCCTAAACAGAAGCATACTTTTGTTATCAACTTTTAGCCCTTAGATCTTTTGCCCTCAGGTAACCAACTGGAATAATGATAGTGATTTATTTATTACACGCCAATGAGTTTCCATTCACCAGCAATTTCTGGAAACAATTTAGTTTCTAATTCTGTGGCTGTAGGAAAGAGGCATCCAAGAAAATAGCCCCAATACAAGATACAGCATGCAAATGAAGGAGTCCTCTCTTTATTTGATAAGTTTGAGAACAAAATATTTTTTCAATTAAGAATACAATTTTTATTTATAGGCAGGTAGTTACTGGAGAAATAAAGATGTTTATTTTATAACCTATGAACATCCTTGTTAACTAATATTAATGGGTCACAATCTGTTTAGAATATGCCTCTAAATTAAGGAGATACCGGGTTATATAAAGAATACTCAATTTATTCCATGTTCCTGAGCCACTGTGGCAATTAAAGTGAGTGGTTTTCATCAAGTCTGGCATTCCTCAGCAGTCTCTGTCTCCAGTGAAATTATTAGTGATGGCTCATTATGTACTGTTCACATTACAGACAATGTAGCACCAGTGTTCATAATGCAGATTTTTGCATGAAAAAAGGCACTGAGTTTTTCACCTTTACCTGTCACTTATGAATGAGAATTTTCTTTCAACAACAAAAAATGAAGAAGTGATTATTTCTCTTCTTTGGGGGGGGGGGGGACCACATGCACCAAATTCAGCATTTTCTTCACAGAACCCATCCCGTGTAAGAAATAAAAATGCTAGTTTTTTTTTCTTTTAGAAAACCCACTTTCTTCTACATAAGTTGACTAGGATGATGCTTTTTGCTGCAATTTAAATACATTCAAAAGAAGCGAAAGTCCTACAATAGGCTTGGGGTTGGGGAATCTGCATTCAATTTAAGTAATAACTCCAGAGTCATATGGGGATGGTGGAATACCCAATCTTTCAGAAGGAGAGAGATATATAGGAGAAAAACACTACTGAAGGACTCCATTCCCCCACTTAACAGCCTGATAAGGGCTGAGCATGCTCAGTAGTCATGGAATGCTTACTGCATGTTGCAGGGAGGGCAAAAAATGGCAAGAGGGGTAATGGAATGAAATGTCCTGGAAAAGGGTATGACAGGGTGGATGGAATCCTGAACAGATGCGCTTAACACAGGGACATTTAGTTGTAGACCCCACCAGTTTCCTTCTAAAAAAGCATCCGTGCCTCATAAGGGGGGGGGGGCAGAATTATATGCAGGTACTTGACAATATTTTTTAAAAAGAGCATGTTGCATAAAATTACCCCTGATCCGCAAATATTAGAACTCTGAGCTCATGCTGAGCTAAGTAAATCTGACTGGAGGGAGCACAGTTGCAAGGAGCTACAATTAGAGAAAGAGAGGGAACCAATGGGCTGGGGGGGAAGGCAGCTGTTGTTATAAGGAAAACCACACGGCTGGATCACAGAACACATGACATCGAGGAGCAGGTTTGGACAGAAGGATATCGTGTAGTGAATCGCCCTTTCACCAACAGGGTGGTCCCTCTGGGGAAAAAGAAGAAGTTAATAATCTAAACTTGCTTATGAAGGCAAGTCATGCATCAAGTAAGTTGTTGTCTTAGCCATTAATTAAATCATAAACCTATGAAAGAATCTAACTGAGGGTTGGGGGTTTTGTTTGGGGGGGGAGGGAGGTAAAATAGAGTTAATTACGAGCCTTTCATCTTGGCAATTGCCATTTGAAAAGAAACTTTGAACTGTAACCAGGAGCAGTCTGCTCAATAAAGCATAGCCTTTCAGTTCATTAGGATTCCATTCTGTACTAGAGTTGTTTGCACATTTCATTCACAAAAAGTACCTCACACTGATTTAAGGGGAATACATGCACCCTTTATGGCACCCTTTGCCAATCCAGCATTCTCCAGACTGCAGTTCCTGACAGCCGCAGCAAAACCCGGTGCCCTCCAGATGTGTATAATGTCTAAGGGTTACCAGTTCGATCAAGGCTGCTCTATGGGCTTCATACATAGCTGTTATGTTAAAAGTGAGTTTCCCCAAAGTATCATTTTAGGTGTAATTAGCAATGCCCATTAAAATGTATGCACCATAAGGCTCTTAATATAATTACTCTAAATCTGTGTGGCAGGTATTTTCGCCTACGGAAGTGTTCACAATGGCCAGAGAAGAAAAAAAGATGATCTAAGTCTGCCAACATCTGCCGATGAGTCTTCAGCCACATTCACAGCATATATTAAAAACACTATAATACCACTTTTACCAGTCATGGCTTCCCTAAATAATTTTGGGAACTGTAGATTAATAAGGGTGCTTAGAGTTATCAGAAGACTCCTATTTTCCTCTCAGAGTTACAATTCCCAGAGGAAGAAGAAGAAGAAGAGTTTGGATTTGATATCCCACTTTATCACTACCCGAAGGAGTCTCAAAGCGGCTAATATTCTCCTTTGCCTTTCTCCCCCACAATAAACACTCTGTGAGGTGAGTGGGGCTGAGAGACTTCAAAGTAGTGTGTCTAGCCCAAGGTCACCCAGCAGCTGCATGTGGAGGAGCGGGGACGCGAACCCGGTTCCCCAGATTACGAGTCTATCACTCTTAACCACTACACCACACTGGCACCAAACTGGAAGGATTGATTGTTAAACCACTCTGGGATTTTTTTAATACTTTGTGAGGAGAATAGGGGTCTCTTAACAACTCTCAGCACCTGTAACAAACTACAGTTCCCTGGATTCTTTGGGGAAAACTGTGTTTGCTTAAGTGATATCATGGTGCTTAAAATGTATGGTGTGAATGTGGCCTTTGCTGGGTCTCGTTCTCCAAACAGTGCTCTATAGGAAGCTATGGCTAGTGGCAGAGGAAGGGAGGGGCAGAGGGAGCGGGCCGCCCCGGGCACCATCCTGGAGAGAGGGTGACATTTGTCACACACCCCTGGCCCCCCACGACTCCCTGCTTCGGCAAGTGCCACCGGAGCCCCCATCCTCCTGCAATTGGCACCCCCAACGGGCCGGCGAATGGCGCGGCCGTACCAATTGGCAGCCCCGGCCGGCGGGCCCAGGCGTACACAAAGGGAACGCGGGAGAGGGAGCTTGTGAAGATGGGGATGCCCAGGAGCTGCCTCCCTTCTTGGACATAAAAATAAAAAAACGGGGTACCGCCAAGGAGGTAATCACATTTTCATGATCGGTCTTTATTTAGGGAGCCCGTCCACCGCCAACCCCGGTGTCCAGGGCGGCAACGCCTCTGTGCACCTGCCTGAGAGTGAGCCCCCTACCCAAGCATCACCTTTCCACACCAACTCAAAGTCCATCAAAGGCGATGTTCTGCTTTTTTACTGGGAATATTTGGGGTGGCTATGCTGGATGGCTGGTTTTTAGAAATAATAAAAATCGTAAATAGTAATGAATGCATAGAACGGACTGTCTCTTGGGGAGGAAGAGGCGGGGGAGAGAACAGAGCTTGTGATCCTAGCCGATCGCCTTTGGATCCAGAGAATCTTTCAGCCTTCTCTCCCCACCCTCCCACCCCACGCCTCCTTCCCGATAGCAGAGAAATCTAGGAGAGAAAGAAGCAGAAGAGATAAACTCTACAACCGCTGTAAAATATAGCCTCATAACATAAATTATTACCTATTTATCACAGGTGAAATTATATATTATAATACGTATCATAACAACCTCCTGCAAAAAAGGGAGAGGGAGTTCAGCAGCAGCATAGCTAAGGTTCAGAAACAGTGTAACAAATGGATATACTTTTCTTTGTGCAAAACTAGCTGTTAACCCCTATCTTCACATAAATGACAGGCCCTCCCAGCTTTCACCTGGGAGATTTCCTTTTCTTGTTCCTCACCCTGAGAGATCTCACTCAGGTCCTTTCCACCACCTATTTGCCGCTTTCATGGGGGTGCAGTCCTTGTCCCCTAATGGCATCCCAGAAGGAAAGACACCAAAGGGATAATTCTATGTGGTGTCTCTCCCCCCGTAAAGTTAACCCGCACTGCCATTGGCCTATCACTGGACAGCCTGCTGCCTGTAGCATGCGAACTTCTTACAAAATATGTGCTCTACATGCAGTTTCTTATTTTTGAATTTGTTCTCGCTAATGTGATCGTAATGTGATGTTCCTAATCTTCCAATATTGCTCTTCACCAAATTTGTTCTCCGTTAAATCTAAGATAATTTTCTGTTGACTTAATTGCAAGCATTAATTATGCTTCTTTCTGTTCTTTTGTTTGTCACTTGTGACATTTTGCTCTTAATTGTTCTTTCTCCACCTCTAATCTAGCATCTTTTGCACGTCTAATTGATATTCCATTTATTTGCCCTTTCAGATAATTAATGGGGACATTAATTAGATTGGGTTTTAAGCGATTCAACTTTATTAGATATTTCCTTTCCTATTCCCTTCTATATGAATGCCTCCTGAACACAACCCATTAGCTAATGTTTACTCTACCTTATAAACTTTATATGCAAACAGAATGAGAAACAATTACTCGGACTTGTAATATTCCAAGAAATAATGGCTTAGTGTTCATCCATTACAAAATGGATGGGATAAACAAATAGTATGGGATAAACTGATTTACTCTATTGTTAATTATTTTAGGGCAAAAGCAATACTAAACAATAAAGCAGTAATTGGCTAGAAAAGAGTAATCTTTAAAATTGACATTGCTGAAGAAAGCAGACACATTTTGCAAGCAGACTTCATTAACAGTTATTTGCTTGGTCTGAGTAAATGAGGGGTCAGATGTCTACTGCATGATCTCTTATCACTTGATGACTCTCAGTGGAATACATCTCTTGAGAAATAATGACTAGCACAGGTGTGACATAATTGGAATAAACACTAGAAAGTGGGGTGTTTAAGCCTGATTTGAATCTCACACACCCCTGCTTTGAACAGACCTGCGGTGGAATAAAGGCACTGGTAACATGTATGTGTCAGGGACTGGACTGAGGAGGAATGGTGGGAGCCCCTCCCTTTTTTCATGAACCTTCCCAAGGGCAGGAGGACATTATTGATTTAGAACAGTGGTTTGCAGAGGGGCATAGCCCAGAGGGGGAAAGCTGGGAAATACTGGGTGAAGAACAGCTAGAAGAGGAAACACCAAGAGAGAGACAGCTGGCAGATTTGGTCTCCTTGGACAGCATTCCTGACTTCCCTTTGCCTAAGACTAGAAGGGCTTGGAAAGTGATAGAACAGGAAGCGAAATGGCAACAAACTCAGATTAGCCAGCATAGGAGTGACGTAGATTAATGGGGATGGAGGGGCTGAACATTTACTGGGAGCAACACCATTTTTTTAGAGAGATATGCATTCCTTTGACCCCTGCTGTGATTATTAAAGAACTTATCTGGTAAGAATACTCCTTTTGTTTGATCTGCTTATTACTGCCACTGGGGGAGGGATCCGATTCTCCGAAGCCTGACAACCTGTAACAGATCTAATAGTAGCATCAGAGGGCAATTTACATTGGTTAACCAACCCTGGAGGAAAGGGCTAGAAAGCATCATCACTGCTGCTCCAATAAAAATGGGAGACTGCTGCAGTGACCTTGAAGGCCTGGGGCCATTTGCAGTCTTCCAGGCTTCTCCATCTATCCCTCCATACTCTTTCCAGGCTGTACCACTTCTTGGTCTTGCTTCACACCCTTCTCAAGTGCTTTTGCCTGGATGCTGTTCCCAACATAATGCCTTTCTCTTGAACAGTCATGACGCCTCTTGCTTGCCTTGATAGAGGATGAGGACACATGCATAAAGAAAACTTTGATTTTTGCATGGCTGGAATGTAGCTTACTGTACAAAGATAAGAGCTGTGTATGTTGCTCCACCCACTAGGTGTCTCTGGCCACACCCACCAATGACAAGTGACCCTCCTCAGAAGTCTGAATGTGGCCCCCAGGCTCAAAAACTTCCCCACCCCTGTTTTAATGTTGTTGTGGCATATATATATTTTTTAAAATCCACAATTATATTTATCAAGCTGGCATTAGAATAATAGAATTGCAGTGTTGGAAAGTACCCCAAGGCTTATCTAGTCCAATCTCCTACAATTCTGGAATAACAACTAAAGAATCCTTGACAGATGGCCATCTAACTTTTAAAAACCTCCAATTATATGCTGAGTAACCCATACAATAGATGTCAGTAGAATTATCTTCCCCATTGCAAAAACTAATTTTGCAAAGGAAGTCTTAAAATTAGCCAAAACACATCTATTGGTCTCATTGCTTTAGAAGCTTACAGAAGGTACAGGAGATGCAACTGATACAATTTGCTAATGACAAAGCTTTGAACTGGAGCATTGTGCTAGACTTTTTACCATTTCTATAAAAATCAACTAGTCCTCTCTTCTTCCTTTAAGGTTTCCCAGAGAATATTTCCTAACCCTATCAATAAACAGAAAGCATAACTAAAAAAATATGTGCCATGATACCGCTAGATGGAGCTAACTCTTTGAAAGTAGTCCACTCTGTCTAGTTCTTTCCTAAACTGTATTTTTCAGAAGTTTGACAGTGATGTAAGTGAGACAAAATGAAGTAGTGCCCATTGCATTGCAGTTGTTTACATTACAGTGGAGACACTGCCGATTATTTGCAGTCTATAGATTCATATGCATTTTTATAGACTCACTGCCACACCCAATCCCCCCCCCCCCAGTGGTAGTTCTTACAAGCAACCTTTACACATGTATGCATATAACTTAATTGCTTGCAAACATAATGGGACAAGTATGCAGCTTGCTGATTCACTGGGGAGTTTTTCAAATAAAGTGAAGAATTCTGAGAAGCAGAATTCTTCTTATGTGAAAGCAGATAAAAAAATTTTTTGTACAGGCAGCGACTGTCTTGGTGTCTCTACTGTTACTTACACCACAGAGACCTGATTTCCTAATTAAAATATATGAGGATATCATTTCATACTAGATAACTACATATAAATTCCTAGGTCTCGATGAAAATCCCAGCAGCCTTCATAATTAAATTATACTGAATACAATATGAAGCGCCCTTTACTATCTCAGCTGGTAAACCAGTTTCATCTGTTCAGCTGAGACAGGGATTGGACTCAGTCAGCTATGCAGTGTTTCCCAACCTTTGGTCTCCAGCTGTTTTTGGATTACAATTCCCATCATCCCTGACCTTTGGTCTTGCTAGCTAAGGATGATGGGAGTTGTAGTCCAAAAACAGCTGGAGATCAAAGGTTGGGAAACACTGCTTTAACACATTCCTGAACCTGGTGCCCATCAGATGTTGTTGGAGTCCAGATCCCATAGCCAACATAGCTAATGGTCAAGGATGATGGGAGTTGTGTTGGATGGGGAGGACTACTACAGAACCTTCCATTGAGACTGTTGCAATGTGCAATACGATGCTGTCTTTGAAGAGAGCTCAGCATCTGCAATCAGTGCAGAGTGCTTCATTCTCTTCACAGGGACAAGTCAGATACAACTTACTGCTGCCATCATCATGGCTCGCTTACACCAATACTGTCCCGTAAAGCCTGCAGCTCATTTAACTTAGAGAGTGTTTCCTTCCACTCACTTCTCCCCATTCCGTTTTGTCTCTTTATATAGTATTCCTGTTTTCCTTTGTATGTTGCCTTGGGTGCCATGTGCATCAGAGACTGGAAATGCTTAAATAAACAAACATGGACATTGGTTAGATGGTAGCCTCCCACTTCTGCCTTCTCCAAGTCCTAGGAAGGTGCTTTGTTGCTATAGAAGTCAACAAGTCATCACTAGAAAAAATTAGTGCCTGTAACCACAACAGTGCAGTTCCATGGAACATCAAGGAATGTTTTGCCTCCGGCTAGTGTATGGATGAAAGCCAGGAAAGATATCAAAAGGCTTCACTCAGCATGATGTGCTCTGAGGAAATATCCATGTTCCTGAATATGGTTTAGGGAGTGCCGGGAAGTCTTGATGCCAGGAAATGGCACATTACGTTTTCAATGGGTAACTCAAGTTCTGAGACTATCTAGTGGATATATTTCAATGACATGAATGGCCATCTATGGGTCCCTGAGAAATTGTGGGTATGTTAGTTACTCTGACGGCACTGTAAGGACTAAGTTTTTTCTGATCCATAACTCATTTTTCAGATTACTTGAAGTTTCTCTGAGTTGTATATGCACAGGCATGTCCAAAGTCCGTTTCAGGAGCCTAATCCGGCCCCTGTGGCAGTTTATTTCCTGGGCGGAAATCCTAAAAAAAAGGTCAACAACTTCATTCCAAAAAAAAAGGTCAACAACTTTGGTCAGCCCTTATGGCCCTTCACTTCATCAAATCTGGCCCTCTTTGAAAAAAGTTTGGACACCACTGCAGGTTAGCTGATAGGTGTAAGGCAGAGGTGGTTTTATGGTAGTACAAGCGGTTCAGCTGCAGGGGGCACCACAACAAAGAATGGAGCATGAGAGGTGGGGGATGCCAAATTTTAGTGTTGCGCAGGGCACCGCTGAAATTTGAGAGCCCCAAGTCTGCGATTGGTGTAAGGTTTTATTATAGTGCGGCCATAGCAGCAATGCAAGAGATTGGCATGTCCTCTTGCTTTAAAAAGTACAAATGCAAAGGAGATATAATAAAATATAGTAAAAGATCTATTCAGAGTTGGTGAGAATCTCTGTCAATTGCAAACAAAAATTAACCAGGGGCACAAACAAAGTGAGGCAGTTGCTTTCTGTAACCAACTCCAGTTTCTACAACATTGGAGTCTCCCTTTGATTTTTTTTTTTAAAAAACTGATATACGACAACTTCCAAGCATGTTGCTGAATATCCAGGGAGACTAGGATGCTCCCCTATGGGTTTCCATGTATGTTCATTTATTTCCTTTCATAGAGAAAGTCTGGCTTGGCCTAGAAAAAAATGTCAGAAAGGTATTGCTGAGATGCTGATGATGCTAATCATTATCAAATGTTCTACTGATGCACCCCAACATGTTAATATAGAAACTTAATTTATGGGAAGATGCTAGCTTTAATCTTCTTCTTCTTCTTCTTCTTCTTCTTCTTCTTCTTCTTCTGCTGCTGCTGCTGCTGCGATCACTCGTAGTCAAGTAAGATTGTCTTCCATAAACATGGTTTTAACAATGAGTCCATAAGTGACTGTGGAAGCAAATTCTGGATCCACATGTCCTTCCACAGTGGGGACATAGGTTTCCAGATGGGAGTTGTTCATGGTGAGGGTTTGCCAAGCGTGCCTTCCTCTTAGGACGTTTCTCCCTTTCGTCCTGCGTTTCAGCGTCTTCAAAGCCCATGACACCTTTGGTAAAGGCTGTTCTTCACCTCGAGCACTCGCAGGCCAGTGTTTCCCAATTGTCGGTGTTTATACTACATTTTTAAAGATTTGCCTTGAGAGAGTCTTTAAACCTCTTTTGTTGACCACCAGCATTATGCTTTCCATTTTTAAGATTGCTTTTCCAAAGACACACGACTGTTACTTAAGATAGTGCTGGAAATAAAGTACTTCTGGAGGTCACATCTACATTGTGGAAACACAATGACCCCTAAGTTAACATGGTGTTGTGTTCATCGCATAAAGACCAATCTGCATGTGAGAAGGGGCAACCTTCTGGGACAGTTCACATGATTGCTGACTGTGCTACAGAACTCGGCAAAGATTTCTCTCTGTGTGATTGGCAGTCGTGTGACTATCACAGTGTGTAGTCCCAGGATGCCTGAACAGCAGGTAGAACACTGGCTTTTTTTGTCCCTGAATCTGGGGACAGGAACACCAGGGGATACCTTTTTGTTGTCTGAGCATTTTCAAGTCTCTTACAAAATGACCCAACACTGCTAGTGATCCTTCATAATACCAATTGCTATAAACCAGAAGGAAGCGAAAGTGCTCTTGTGGTTCAATCCTGCTTGTGAATTTCACACAAGCATCTGGTTGACTACTATGAGAACAGGAGTGTTGGACTAGATGAATCATTGGCCTGATCCAGCAGGCTCTTCTTATGTTCTTATGGAAAGGTCTCCCTTTATTCCTTCCTTGGCAACTTTTCATTTGTTTTCCCTTATTTTTGCAAAGATAAAAATATTCTACTGCTGGAAGGAAAGTTGATTAGAATGTGCTCAAACAAGCAGCTGTCTCACTCAAAGAAGTGTCAATGGCTAATGACTGAGGTGGCTGTATTTTCTTCTCACGGTTCTTTTAATGGGCAGTTTACACATGACACAGCTGACAGAACAGAAGAAGGGTGAGTTACTTGTCCTTCTTTTCCCACTCCTGTTGCAACATAAGGTGCCAAACTTGCAAATCTCCCTGTCACAGCTGAGGTCTGAAAATCCCAAGACTTAATAGAATCAGAAGTGGCTTTTTTCTTATCCTCTCTCCAACTGCTGGATTCAGTGTAACTTGCCAATAAAACTCCCTAGAAATTGGAAGACAAGTTTTGGGACAGTACTAGAGAGGACAGAGGAACTCACAACATGACATTACATCACATGATGATTTCCGTTAAACAATCCTGGGGTTCAGGGGGAATGGCTGAGAATGAATTTCAGCTCTTAATACAAGATGGCAAATATGACCTAATAGGTCATTACTGAAACCTGGTGGGATAAGACTCATGATTAGGATATAGAAACTGAGAGGTATAACCTATTCAAAAAGACTAAACAGGAAGGGAGGAGTAGCATTATACTGTATGTAAAGGATGTTAACACTTGTGAAGAGATCTATGATCTGGAGCATGGAAAGCAGATAGAGAGTATATGGGTAAAATTTTTAGGAGAGGGAAATAATAGTGACCTTCTATAGGGGTCTGGTATAGTTCCCCAAGCCATACTGAAGAATTGGATGATGCCTTCCTACAACATATTAACAAACATTCAAAAAGGAGAGGTATAGTAGTCATGAGATCCTTCAGCTACGGCAATATTTGTTGGAACCCAAACTCTGCCAAAAATGTAAGGTCCAACAAATTCCTAAATTGTTTCGCTGACAATTTCATTTCCCAGAAGGTGGAAGAAGCAACAAAGGGACCATCTATCTTGGACCTGGTCCTCACCAACAGGGGGGAACTGTTTGACAAAGTGGAAGTACTGGCAACATTGGGAGGAAGTGATCATGTCATCTTCAGTTTCATGATACAGAGGCAAAGGAAAGCTGAGTGTTGTCAGACATGCACTCTGGACTTTAAGAAGGCTGATGTAAAAAAGTTTAAGGAATTACTGAGATCTCATGGTCAGAAACACTCAAAGAGAAGGGAGTCCAATATGGATGAGAGCACCAGATGGATTTCTGGATCCTTGGTTTGGGTCCGCTTGGTTCCTGTGACCCCTGGATTGCCTGACTATGTGGATTGCTGTTTGTCCGACCCTTGGAATGGACTTGACTTTGCATGTGGATTGGCTTTGAGGCAAGCGTATCTCAGAGACTCTTGTTTCCTGTCTGTTTAGCCTCACATTCCACCCAGTTCTGCGCTCTGTTGCTCAGCAATGGGACTTGGGACGGGGCTCCAACAACTATAAATATAACCTGATTACATTAGTGACACCCAACAGCAAAAAGTAACAGAAGAGCTGGACAGTTTCACTTTGGTGCTAGAAACTCCTCTGCCATTACGTTGCTTATGGTCTTATAAGACTTCCAAAGGCAGAGAGTAGGATTAAGTATCTGAAATTTGTTGTATATATAATTGTTAATGAAATGATAGTTCACCATTAATAAATTTGCTATAATCTAACAACTCCATATAATCAACAGTGCTGTATCTTGTAGTTCTAAACTACTAAGTCAATAGATCTTGAATTCAAGGAGGTTAGAGTGGGAAGAGGGGTACAGAAAATAAATCAAATATTATTTCTGAGCGAAATACCCTTCTTGTCCAGAATGCAGTATTTTCTTCTGAGTGGACAACAATTTTCACTTCATAGTCTGTACTTTTTTGGGGGGTAGGTTAGCCTATGCTAGAAATAATATGCAGGCCACATTTTGGGATAAGATTAAATTAAAAGAGGAGGAAAATGATGTTATCTTTTTCAAATGTGCTGTACTGTCTGGAGACATCTGCTAAATACATTTATGTTAATGTAGAAAGATTTTTTTTTATTAAATATATATATATCACTGACATTATAGTAGCTTATTAAGCTACTTTCATTTGAAGTAGGCTAATAGGATTAACACTTACATTCAGGTGATTACGCACTCTTTGCAGTGTTGCCTTCTCCCTGGATGGGTGAGAAAAATTAAATTAGCAAGTTTGGCATTGCATTGATTCCCTCAATGCGAAATAGCTTTTCCATTAACCCTTTAGAAGCAATAGGTGACGCTAATGCTAGCAGCATCCTGAAGGGTTTTGTGTACCAGTTTGAACTACAGAACAAGTCAAAGCACACAGCTTCCTTGATTGAGTTTCTGCACATCCACTGCCACATCTTCAGCCTAGCCACTCATGGTGGCCATGGAGGAAGCACCAGCAGTGAGAGTGCTTCCACCCAGCCAGCCATTTGGCAGCCGACAGGAGATTGACTAAAGTGAGCAGGCAGCCAGCTGCACTCAGTCCAACCCTCCCTCTCGAAGCCTGGGATAAGGGAGACTTGGACCGCAGCCTTGTTTTTTGTCATCATTGGTGGTGGTGAGGCAAATGTCCTGTTCTTCTTGAAGGACATTTACATTTTATATCCCACAAACCATCTCAGTTATCTTTTGATGACCAGTGTGTTCAAAAGACCCGGTAGAATTTAGTCATTCTTAGTTAATTACATCTTTTCATTTCCTTATTAGTTTTGGCAAATTCAGCCCTATGGCCATCTTTCAAAATGTTAGAAGTTCGGTTGCATCTATTGAGTGCGCCCCATACATAAGAATTCATACACGTCTTAAGGGCAAACTCTTTATATAGTAGGTTAATGGATTTTGTATCTGGTACTTTAATTTCTTCCACAGAAAGGAAGAAAATTGATGAAGAAACATCAAATGAGAATTATCTCTTTCCCTCCAGAATGATTGCTTCTAATTTAGTCAAGAGACTCAAGTTGAAGAAGCAAAAATGTTCTGTTAATTAATTCAGATTTTTGTTTCATCTGTCTTTTAACACATCCCACAGGACCAGATGTCCTAACTTAGATTTGCAGTTCTTCCTTGCTTCCAAAACCACTTTGACACTAAAATATTTATGCAATTTATATATACTACAGTTATGACAAGAATTCACAAGTCTAGCAATTATTCCATGTTTACATTTTTTAAAGAAAATTCTGAAATTCTTCCTGCCACTGATTTTTACAGAAGCATATGGATATATTTATGAATGTAGCTGAAAATAATATAAAATGACCTGTGTTAAATTGTGCAGCTGTTTCATTATTCAGAGACTGGCCTTGTTTAATGCTTGGTTTAATATGCTATGAATAACCTATGAATTATGAAGCAGAGGTTTTTAAGTAATTGGCTGAACTGTTTGCTCCAGTTTCAAAACTGTTTATAATGGCTCAGATGCTGAGAACCATCGGAAGAAATATGCTTATGCAAGGAAACTTTCTCTGCCGCATGAATCAACCCCCCTCTCCCAATGCAAAACTGGTGTGGTATGTGAAATTGGCTGAAACTGGACAAAGACATGTTGAATGGGACCTGTCTGTTCATTCAGGGTCCTTCTACCAGTTTCCCTGCCCCAATCTCATTGGCTTCTCAACCATCACAAGTGCCTTTTCAGGAGATACAGGGGAGTGCAGTGGGAAGGAGGAGATTGGCCCTTCCATAGATCTAAGCCAATGTGAATTTACAAACTATAGGTAGACTCAAGGGAAGAAAGCCATAGACATGAAGTGCCACTACTGAGGAGTGACTATGGGAAAGGAAAGGAAATGGGTGTCTTACTGGAGATTGCATTTGACTAGTGACAGAGACAGAGCATTGGATGGAGCCACACAGCGTAGATGCCTGGCAACTGGGTGGAAGTAGGGATTTTTGCACTGTATAGCCCCAGGATTTATACACACCATACACCTGAAGTACAGTCCTTTGCTCTCAAATAATCCTGGGGTATTCAGGTTGTTAGGGTGATGGGAATCGTAGCTCTGTGATGGGAAAACTGGGGGTGTTATAAATATTAATTAATTTAATTTCTATACAGTGGTACCTCCGGTTAAGTACTTACTTCGTTCCAGAGGTCCGTTCTTTCTTTTTTTTAAATAATTTTTATTAACAGGCCAATCACATCACATTATTCAAATCACATTGGTTCCGAATTATACACCAAATTTTTAATTTTTGAGGGTACCCATATATCAAGCTCCGCATGAGTCCAAAATTCCGGATAAGTCCAGACATCACTTATTTTACTGCATTAATTAATCAGTTCTATCCAGTTCAATCCGGATAGTCCTTTATTACTTTCTTTCTCATCTTGTGGTAGTCATATATTCCTTTCTTTGCAATCTCTGATGATTCTCACAAGCAGACTGAAAGCTGGTGTCTCTGTGTGGGTTTTGTACTCTTCAAAAGCTATATCAGTCCAGGACAGCCTCTGTTTAACGCTTCCATAAACAAGGTTAATCTTTGGTCTCTCCTTTATTTTTCCAGGCTAGCCAAATAAATCAAATAGGTCAGAGGGCTCTGTCAGGTCAAACTTTCAATTCCGACACTCCTTCTCTTTCCAACATTCCTGATTCTCCTCCCCTGTCCTTCTTTCTCCGGCAAGCCTGTCTTGGCGAGACGCCATTTTTTAACTGCGTCATAAAAATTTTCCACTTTCTCACCGTTCAAATCTTCTCTCCTGTTGTAATCCATCTCCACACAGTTCTTAAAATCCTGCTTATGATTCTTAAAAAACGTGACGATCTTGTTTCTTTCTGGGGTGGAGGGTTATTTTATCACATCATATAAAAGGGAAAAAAGGGTTTTTCCTCCACCCCCCCTTCGTTCGAAACATACAGTCTTCTTAGTGGTGACACATCAAAAGATTTACTTATCCATCCGTTGCTCCAGGTCACAGAGATCCATTACTCAGCAGCCTTATCATCGAGCTTTACTTGATATATGTGCTTCAGCTTCATTTCCAATCATATGTTTCCGATTATAATTCCGAGCTGAAGCAACCAGCAGGCGCTAATTGGAATCAGCGTCAGGAAGAGCTGACTTCACTGAGGGCTCGTGCCAAGTGTTCGGCACCCCCATCTCTCGGATCAGGGGGTGCATTAGGAACACCGCTGACAAGCCAGGGTCCCCCCACCTCCTGGGGGGAAGGCTGCCTACTTCCCATAGCAGCTCCTGAATTACCTCGTATGGGTCAGAGAGATGTTATTGTCGGCCATCTTCCAACGCGCCACCTGGTGGCCCCCCCGGAGGTCTGTTCTTAACCTGAAACTGTTCTTAACCTGAAGCACCACTTTAGCTAATGGGGCCTCCTGCTGCTGCTGTGCCGCCGGAGCATGATTTCTGTTCTCATCCTGAAGCAAAATTATTAACCTGAAGCACCATTTCTGGGTTAGCGGAGTCTGTAACCTGAAGCGTATGTAACCTGAAGCGTATGTAACCCGAGGTACCACTGTACTGCCTTTCATCCGAGGATCAAAAGGAAGTTTACAATACAAAAATGCACACCATAGTAAGAAACAAAACCAATACCCCACTCTCAGTTTTAAAGGCCATGGATTGTTTTCGCCTGACACTTAAAGATATGTAACAAAGGTTCCAGGTGAACTTCCCTGGGGAGAGCATCTCACAAGGGGGGAGCCATGTATGCAGCTCCCTCCAGAAACAACCTAACACCCTTCCAGAGATCAACTCAGTGCCACAGCTGACTGTACTCACAGAAGTTGCCAACTCTACAGTTCTATGATTCTATGATTCTAAGTTCTGTGCTTTATATTTTGGATGCTGACCCTCTTGTGCCTCAGTAAAATGCAATGGGGAGCATATGCATAGCATGTGCCTGATGACAAACAGTTGGCGTTTATGAAAAAACAACAACAACCAGGTAAATCATACATAGTCTTCCTTCTTTTATATTTTCGGCCTACGTTTTGACCTGTATAGAAAACTAATTGCAATGCTTATAAATAGAACCCTCTACCCAGAGGCACCAGATGTGATACTTAAAAATTACACTCTGTGTGTATATCACTTCAAAAACCCAACATATCTTATTCAAAATATGTTTAGATTTTCTGTAGAAAGCAGAGTGGTGCCTGTCGAGACTGGTAGAGTAGACACCTGGGAAACCAGTCAGAGATGGAGTCAGAAGAACCAAGGGCAGGCAGAGCCACTCTCTGGCTGGTTGTTATTAAGATGGCAGGCAGGTGTAGGCCGGCTGAGGGCAGACTGAGGTTGGTAGGGCAGTGCCCCATTCACCCCAATGGAAAAGCCCTCCACTAAACATTTTCTTCCTAGGTTCAAATAAAAGTCCTGCCTTTCACTCTTTGAACTATGTGGATGCCTTTTTATTGCTTGCCATTTATATGACTGTTGTACCAGGATTTTTTACCCCTATCCATGTCCACCACATCTTTCCCCTTTACCATCCCAGTTTCCTCCTGTGCGAACTCAAAAAGTGAGCAGTGCGATATTTTTGTTACTTGCAAGTCATGCACTGAAAAGAATCGGCTGCAAAACACACCACATTTGATCCATTTGATCAGTGAATTAAAAATGGTCTTTCTCTGATATAATACCACAGAAAATCATTTAGCCCTTCTCGGTGAGAGTGGTGGCATTCATTAGCCTAATGTCCATCTGTCTGCGAGAACCATGCCCAATCACAAATTAGGATGACACTGTTAGTCATAACTGTTGCCATTAAAAACTTGGACAAAACACATTTCCCACCTCTCAGCATTGGTTGTGGTGAACACTGAATGCCATCCTGAAGATGCCATGAAAACAATCATTTAAATTTCAGGCAGCAGTAGGAGACAGGAGAATAGCAGCAAAAGAATACCTGCATTTGGCCAAAGCAGATTTTAGATTGCCTTGTCAAGGTCCCCTCGGGTGTGGCAACCTCAATATCACTGTCACAACTGCCTATTCACTTGTCCTGTGCCCAATATACACCAATGGTCAGAAGGTGCAACTTTGCTCCTTGCATGACTGAAAAAGAGCTGGCGAGCTGGCAGCCAGAGCGAGCAGGAGCAGGGAATTCTGGGGATAAACTCAGTTAGGGAGGTTGGAGAGCTGTGACATAGATGGTACACTAGCAATACCCTTGTTCTGTCTCTCTGGTCCAACACCATAAACAGTCACTCAAACCCAGACACCATGCAGATTGGTCTCCTGGTGACGGACATGGATTTTTTTGGATGCTGGCACACAAACCATTGCCTTACCCTTCTGACCTGGATTGGTGCTTCACTACATACATCTTAGCTGCATACCTAAAACTGTAATATAAAGCACACCTCCCCATTCCCTTGATTTTGATGACAAATTTTCACACTGAATGGGCTATATTCTGGATTAACTTTCAAAGTAACTTTCAATTTCAATTTTAAAGAGACAGAAAGCAAGTCAGTCAGACACTGGTAAGGAAGAACAGAATAACAGAATAGCAACCTATTTACCTCAGATGGGCTAAGGCTTGGACATTCATGGTTAAGGAATTCTATTTTTAGCTGACCTGTCAAGTAAAGCATGGATAACATGATCATGAGTGTTTTGCATTTCATGAGTAGTATTCTAATATTATGAAACTAAGAAAAACTGAAATTAACAGATTCAGTCCCTACTATTAGTGTAGTTAGCTCTTGCAGCTTAACTAATCCAATGAGAATGGAGGAAGCCATTTGTTTCAGTTAAGGGAGGTACATTTATGCTAATGTCCAGACCAATATTTGTTTATTCTAGCTTTAGAGAACAGATGTAGTCAACTCTTCTAATTTCAACCCCCTGACGCAAAAATACACCATTACTGAAGACTAAATTAAATTTTACTCCAGATAATCCTGTAATGTTATTGGTAAATTAATAAAGCTTTAGCATTTCTGGTAAATCTGTTCCCCTTCTTACATTTCTGGCTATGGACGGTGCATAGAATTAATATTAGCAGTTTCAATTAGCTAGAGTTTTCATTTTCATATAGTGATGTGAACCTTCCCAAGCACATTAAGACAAGTCCTGTTCCTCTCTAGGGTATGTTACAGTCCAAGGATTACGTTAGTATGCTTGCTCATGGCATGTCTCTAAACACACCTGAATACTATTTTTCCACGTTTGGGGAATAAGCCCTTCTGGAGCATGAATGATTGGGGGAATTTTAGCTCAAAGATGTGCTCAGAGAACTTCCCACTGTGACCCTGATATTATGCTGTCAGAGGTTTTATACACCAGTGTGGAATAGTGGTTAGAGTGTTCGACTAGGACCTGAGGGACTAGTCTAACTTTTTGATTTTTTTTATTAGTTTTCAATTACAATAATCCAATAAAAGCCTCATTATAACAATGCCAAATCCCAACTTTTTGGAATTGCTACAGCTTATTGATTTATAAGTTTACTTCTACTTGCCCCTGTTTTATTCCTGGAATGTTTTTAAGGCTGTGATTATATGCTCTCACTAGGTTTTCTCATTGAGTGTTTGTATTTTATGGTGTTATGGTTTTATTATATCCTGTATATTACCCAGAAAACAATAATTACTTGCTGGCTGGCTGATCTAGTAAATAAGAAAATTAATAATGAATTAAATATATGCTGCTTTGGGGTTTTAAAAACCCCCATACCATTTCAATGGCTGCATACAACCATTTCTGTGTAAGCATACTAGTTCAGGTAAATCACTGCCCCAGATGAATCTTCCAGTGTCCTGTGTGCACATTCTCAAAAGCGAACATATTGCATCCACAGATGTATGGACTGAGTTACAGTGTGGAGGGAAAACAAAAAGCACCACAAAGTGGGATCTAGAAAGCTTTTGAAACTGTCTCCTTTCTGAGGAATGTCTTTGGCTATATTGCTGAATTTCTCCTCTGGTGCATGTCGAACCATTTTCTTTTCCTCTTTGAGAGATTAAATTCAGTGTAATAACTGCAGCCGTATAATTGAAGTTCTTCATACAAACAGAATTATTTCCCTGTCTTCTTCATTATAATATTCAGCTTCCTAGGGAGGACACGACAGCTCTTTAGAAGCTATGTCATTGTATGAATATATATATATATATATATATATATATATATATATATAAAATCACATGCTATTAGTAAAGCTTTGGGATAAATTTGTCAATGGGATAACGATAACAGGAGAAATATTAAATGTGAGCCAGTTTTCCTCCTGATTTCAGGTGCATGCCGGTGGAAAGCCTTACTACATAAACATTTGCTTTCATAAATGCCCTTCTCTCAATGGGGGTCTCATGCATATGTATACCTATTGATGCCTCACCGGAGATAAATTACTTTGAGGAAATGTATTTGCCCTTTAGGTTCACAAACAAAATAATCACGGCTGTATTAATAAAAGCAAATGCTTTCCCACATTTGTTCTGTTTATGGCTTTTGTAGCCTCACTTCAGCTACACCTAGAAAGAGATAATACGTTTATTTTGCAGTATACAAATTTCTCTCCACATTGTTATGCATGTGCATTTATGATTGACTGGTGAGTGAGGTGAAGGAGTGATGGCCACCGACTTAGGTAGGTTAAATAAATTCATACAGGATGCGCCTATCAGTGCCTAGTAGCTATGATGGCCAGGCTCTGCATCCATTGCCAGAGGCACCATATCTCTGAATAAGTTGCTGTGAATCACAAGTGTTGTTGCATTCAGGTCTTGCTTGCAAGCTTCCCATAACTAGCAGGTTGGCCACTGTAAGAAGAGGATGCTGGGATAAATGACCCTTTGGCCTGACTCTTTTTATGTCTTTATGTGAGTGTGTACCTTTTAGGCAGACATAGCCTTTAATATGATTACGGTAACTGGGAAATTGGATTCAATTGTGGAAATATCTGTGGCATTCTTTGACCTCCCCCGCCCCCAATTTTCACGTTTCTCATATTTCAACTGGGTCATAACCTCATGGCATCAGAAAGGGACCAAAGGCCATGCTCCAAGCTAGGATCTCACACTGATTAGGTCCTTCCTTCAAGGTAACTGACACAATGCATCCTGGGTATGCTAGAAAGGGTTAAGTGGCTGAAAATAACTCCACAAGAATCAAGAACCCAAGCTACACGCAGGAGGGTCAAGCAGGAAGTTCTTTTCCAATCTTATTTCTAATTCATGATCGAACCTCAAGCATGATCAAAACAAAAGAGGAGAAGAGCAGTGACAATAACCAGAAGTCACGGGAGGAATACAACTTTCAGGAGAGGAATGCTAGCTGAGGTTAGAATTGCATTTTCTCAGTGATGAAACATATGTTTCCTATGGCTGGGAAAATAAAATACCGCCAAAGTTCTGAATCCAGTTCAACGCACAAGTAACAAATCAACTGCTCATTTATTTATTGCACTGGGCAAAAGATAATCATCTGAACCCACAACTCTTCAAACTTATTTTATCCTCTAAGGTGTGGAAAAAAATTAAATGTTTCACCTAATTCAATCAACCACTTATGATTTCCTTTGCTATCCCTACCTCAAATCTGAATCTGGCCAGTAGGCTAGATCTTTATCTTCCTCACACCCCACAGACAAAGTTTGACATGAGGATGGGGCTGCAGACCTATCAGTCACCTGATGTCAAAACAATGTCACAAGACCCTTTCTTTGCCTGTGCTATTTGAAAGCAAGGCATTGTGGGCCCAGGTACAGATAAGCCATGGGTGGCAGCCACTGCTGCCACAAGCATATCCCACACTTTCTTTAATGTGTGGAGCAACAACTTCTGAAGGTGGCTAATATGAGATACAAAAATTCTTAAGAAATGGTGAAATATGTATGATTCTGAGCTCTGAAGGAAAATAGTCTTTAATGGTATGTCTTGAAATGCACCCTAGATAGACATTTATCTCATTATGAATGCAAACTATATTTGCTTTTGTTTTCCATATGGTATAAAAGCGACTTGCAGTATTGCCTTGAGAGTATTATAGAATTCCTCCTCCTGCTTCTTATTAGGTGTTGGGTACAACTCTACAATTAAGATAGTAATGCACGCTGAAAATCCAATTTTTATTATTTATACCATAATGTTTTAAATGCCTTTTTATGGTTTCTAGAATACCAGTCCTTAGTTCTCATGGCGTGCAGAGTTTTAGTAGCAAACAGAGTCAGTTTATCCATTGTTGGTCCTAAAGGATATATAAGCTAGCAGAGTCACAGAGCTGAAAAAAAACTAATCCAATCCTGTGCCGAAAAGGAGTAATTCATCTGTCAGCTCCCTCCACCCTTCCTACAGATCAGTCTAGGCAATTTTGACAGTATTGTGCCATAATCGGAAAGAGGGCATACTACACAAGAACAATAGTTCCAGATGATTTATGCAAACAAAACAAGTCACAAACTATTAACATATGCAAAACCGAAAACAGTTCCCCCATACCAAACCAAAACAATAACAATAGCAACAGCAGGAAGAACAGTGTTAGTAATAGTGAACTTAAAGTAGGGAGAGGTCTGCTTATCCCCTTCCCTTCCATCACTTTACCCCAGTCTGCTTTCCTACCTGCCTGAGAACCTCTGTGGGTACCTGTGCATTTTTTTCCCTTTGGGAGAAAAGCAGCTTAGGGGTGACTTTCAGCTGAAATTACGTTTTGCTTGATCGAAACAGAAATTGTGGTTTTTATGCATGCTCAGAAGAGGTGTTTTCTATTATTTATAGAGGCCTCCTATCTTGGGTAATGGCTTATAATGTGAGTTTGAAAGCAGTGTGGGAAGCCGATATTGGTATGACAATAAAACATGAACCTTGACAAGTGTTGTGGCAAAAGCCTCCAATTAGAGTTGTCTGCTAGAGTTAAAGGCTCCATGATGAAATGCTGGCATTTTACCCTTGTCAAACTTACTAGAATGACTGCTGCTCTTTCTAATGTATGTTGGATGGATGGTCAGGGGGGTAGGCACCTTTTACCGTATGTGGTGGTCTTGCTTTTTAGTACACGCCTTTTTGATAATCCCACCCCTGCCTCTCATACATGAAGTCTATTCAATAGTATGCCAAATAATTCCACCAAGTCCTTACTTTCTATCTTCCCACAGGAGTTATATTGTATATCAAATAAGCTTTTGATCCTGCTCCTTTCTGCAGCAGCCAAAACAGAAATACCCCAGCACTGGAACTATAGTTCTGTTTTATACTGGATGAATGATGGTATAAACTTGGAATCCTGCACTGCAAGAAAATCTAACGCAAGAAAGAAAAAATAGTAGGTGCTTAATCAGGTCTGATTCATTTGAATCCTTTTTGACTTACCTTACTTGCCCTGGTTGTACTAGAAGACCTTAAAATACCTTCAAAATTTGCCCGTTTGGTCTAATTCCAATATATTAATTTGCAGATATAGTCTTATGTTTATACTTGGCTTATTCTATTTTATTTGTTTCTGGATACAATTTCTATCCAATCCTTTTCCATGAGATTTTGCTTACAGATTTTGAAACTATATTTTTGTGATTCAGACCTTGTATGTGATGGGTGAAGGCTGTTGTTGTTGTTTGCTAAAGCATGGGGGTTCCCCCTTTTCTTTTTAATTTTAAAAAGAGAAATTATTTCAGCTTCTGAAGATAAAGAAGCAAGCAAGATGGCTCACCCAACTACTTGTAAAGCAACCTGTTACTGGTTGTATCCCCTTTGTAGGGCTGCCATACATCTGGAATTGACGTTGGGGGGGGGCGTGTTTCAGAAAGGTGGTGCTTTGTCCTGGATCTTAGGAAGTCAACTGAAAAATTGTGGCTCAACAATTTTTGGGTCTTCCTAAAACAAGCTCAACAACTTTTGCCATGTCCTGGCCTTTGGTCAGTGGTGCACAGAGTGAGCCTTATCACATATCCAATACTGGATGGAAATGTGATTGATTTATTGATTGATTGATTTGAATAGCGGATCCTGCCTTTTGAACGACTCCAGTTCAAATACTTATCCTCTTTCAATACACTGGCCAGCAGCCAGAATCTCAATACAGATCTAATCGCATTGATTTTAAGTGTACATAAATCTATCTTGGATTGTGGCACAGATATATACTGTAACACCTGGTGTACCTTTTTTTTAAAAAAAATGTCCCTTCATATATGGATTCTTCTTACATAACTTGCAAGTTCTAGCAAGATCACACAGCGTGACATGCCTATGGTATTTGTCACAACAAACAAGGCACTTTTGACTGACTAGATCAGTAGGTAGACTTGCCAGTGAACATGAAGACAGAAGGTTTATAAATAGAGCCGTCCCTGCCAAGCGAAATAGCACTGATGTTCTTGAGGATAATGTTACAATGTCTGCTTAGAACTGTAATGGGAAAGAAAATGCATCTTTTAAAAATGTTCACTTCTTTAAAATAACAAGGTAAAAGCATCGCCATGAGAACTGTAAATCTAGCAGCATTTCGTTCTATCAGGTGTAACTATTCATGTAATACATTTGAAGGAACAGAATGGTTTCTGAGCTCATTAAGCTTGAAAAATGTTAGATATCTGCTTTTTGCAATAGTTTCTCTGGCTCTTTTAAGTTACTATTCAAGGAACTGAAATTCAGAAATAATTTGCATCAAATGGAAATCATTTCCTCCTCTTAACACAATGCATAGACACCCAGAGGAGAATAATACAGATTTAATCCCCATTAGGCTTTCAAGCCAGCTATCTGAAAGCCGTTAGTTGCATGGTGAATAAGAAGAGTTTGTGACAGGCACTTTAAATATATATTTCACTGACTGTTGTAGAATACTAACTCAGCCAGAGATGAATTGCCCTGCCCTAGGTGTGTCGCCATCTTTCAGTCCTATAAAATGGGAATGGGATTTGGGGCACATTTGGCCAGTTTAATCTGAACAGCCTAGATATGTAACTAGAATTCAATAAAACATGCAAAGAAACCCCATCAGTTTCATGGCAAACCTCCTCTCTGAGCAGTGGTTTAAACCCTGATACCAAAAGCCAGTCCAGATATAAAAGTCTTGCATCACTTCTGGCTCATATAAAAAAGGCACTTAATACATCTCCAAAAACATGCATGCTTATGGTTTGCTTGTTTTTATAATTGTATAATTATATTGTTGTAAGATGCCCTGGGACCTTATGGTGAAGGGTGGGTAAGAAACCCAATAGATAAACAAATGAACTGCACTTTGTGAACTTCCACAGCAGTTTCAGAACTGCAGCTATTCCCACAGGTTGCAGCTTGAGATGATGATGATGTCAATTTACCAACCACTTGCCACATAAGAAATTTCCAAGCAATTAACATAAGCCATAACATAAAAAGCACAACATATTATAAGAATAGCACATAAAAGCTGCACAATAATACATAAAACAGAGCCAGCAAAATAGAAGCAAAAGCAATGCAAAGCAAAAGCATCATAATCTATCAAATGCCTGGGAACGAGATAAACTTTTACCTGGAGGTGAAAGAAAGCTAATGATGGTTACAGGTGGTTACAGGTGAAATGCTTCACTGGAGCATTTCACAGGTGGCGAGAAATAACTGGATCCATTTCTATGGGTTCAATATGTAATGGGGATATAACATGAAAAATAGGATATCTGTTCTGAGAATCCCTACCTATTGTATATTATCCAGAACAAGTGGCAAAACCAATACTAAGGCTGGGGGCTTTCCTCTGGACATTTTCTTGGGAGCAAGCTTCATTGTACATATGGAAACTTATTTAAGATATGCTGTCAGGGTTAAATACCAGGCCTACTTATAGAAATGCAGCCTTTGCTCGCGTATGCTTCAGCCAGCAGTTGTGGGGTGTGGACGCTTATTGTTTCCACATTTAGATTACCTCTCTGCTTGCTTTTACTTGATAACCACACAAAATAGCTCTGTGAATAATTTGCCTAAGGAAAAAACAAACATGAAGCACAATATTTAGCAGCCACTTTATAGGTTGCTAGGGAAATTCAGTGTAGATTAGGAAACTGTTGCTGCCATTAATACCCTTTATGCACTTTTATTATCACTCATAATAAGCCCCTTTCTTTTCATAGGCGCCGGGGTTGGAGTCAGTGGCTTGTTTTAATAGCATACTTATCTTTTGTGTGTGGTTGTGGGATATGTGTGTGTGCATGTGTGTGCATGTGTGTGTGTTGCTTTTCAACACACTCCAAGCCATAGCTGTCAACGTTTTCCTTTTTTTAAGGGAAATTCCCTTATTTCGAATAGGATTCCTCGCAATAAAAGGGAAAAGTTGACAGCTATGTTCCAAGCTATCTGTGCCTGTTGTCACACCTAATTGAAGCCAAAAGTGAAATGTGTAGGGGTGGAAAGGTGAAAGATGGAAGGGTTTTCAGTAGTAACAGAGGTCAGAGTTTGGGCAGTGCCCAACCTTCTATATGAAGGCATCTCCTTGACAACCAGAGTTGCACAGCCCTTTCAGTTTTCAAGTTTTTCCCATGTGTGTGTGTGTGTGCGCACACACACACACACACACACACACACACACAGAGAGAGAGAAGGGCTATAGCTCAATGGTGGAACACATGCTTTGAATGCAAAAGTATCAAGCCCTGGTGTTTCTGGGCAAAGCTGAAATAAACTCCTATCTGAGATCCTAGTACATTGCTGCCAGCCAGTTTCACTAATATTGAGCAAGATCAACGGGTCTGACTTGGTATAAAATAGTTTCCTGTGATCCTATGGACTAACCATTTTATTGCTTAAGTATGAAGTGATATTTAACTACACTTTGACGCAAAATATAAGCCCTATTCATGCACTGTAATCCTGGTACAAGTAATGAAAGAAGGGGGGAGGGCAGTGGGGATGACTGCATTAACTCCACCCCCACCCCAGCGATTTCAGTATGAGTGTTGAAGGGGGAGGGCTACGCATCTCCTGTCTTCCAGTAGGATCCTGATCCAGTTTGCTTAAGAGTAGGGTGGGGCGATATGTCATCCCAAACTGGTTTGAAGTCCATATCATGATATGAGTTTCATAATTTTTGGCCTGGCAATATATCACAAATCATGGTGTGTGGGTGTGTGGGTGTGTGGGTGCGCGCGCACACACACACACACTATGCAAAAATCACAATGTGGGAAAGCCGGTCAATGGCTCTGTATAGTTCCATCCTTCTTTCTGACATTGTGATATATTGGCATACCACAATGTTGAGCTGGTGATATATCACAATGTTGAAAAACAGGTATCACCCAGCCCTACTATTCACCTCTACATAGATCCATCCTTATTTCAGACATTGGGATATATCAATATATTGCAATGTTTAGCTGATGATATATTATGATGTTGAAAACCATATATAGCCCAATCCTACTTAGGACCTTGTTGTGCCTGCAGAAACAATGACAGTCACATGACAGTCTCACCATGAACAAATAGCATTAGAATGATTATTATAATGCCTCGTTTGACGTTGCCCCTTTTAAGTTCCTTTGTCAAGACCTGGCATTTAACACAGTGACTAAACTCAAGCAATTTGTCTTTGGAAGCACCGTAGGAAAATGCCAGCATGTGTTTGAATATTATCAGCCTTAAACTGCTGGCTATCTTGAATTGGTATCAAGGGAACACTGATTTATTCATGAGCTTAAATTCCAAGCATTCCATTCAGGACCTGGCCTTTTTTATCCCCATCAGCTTAATCATCTTTAGCCAAACAGCTGAATGGTCTTTGTGCATTTATTTACATTTCTAGTTTAGTTTTATTCCATATTCTATATACCAACTTGACCCTTGGGGTCTCTTCCAACTCTACAAGTCTATGATTCTGAGTTGCCCTTGTGGCAGAGCCAAATGAGTTTTCATGAAAGCTTTGGTGCAACTTGAAATGTGGTTGCGATCTTAGCATATTTTGGTCTACACAGCTCAGATTTCCCTCCATCACAGAAGAACCTTTCTTTTCACTTGGTAGAATGTCAATCACTATCTGTTTTAGAATTGCAGGCACTTCAAGATAGAGGATGCAGGTGTCGTCAATGTGGTGACTCTCCCACTACAACAGTGGCAGATTTGGGGTCTCAAATATTAGTGGCAATGAAGTTTAGCACCCCTTGCCTTTTGCCTTCTATTCTATATCATAGCTGCAGTGTCCTTGAGTCCCCATGCCCAGTGTGACTGAATCAGTCGTGCTTCCATAAATCTGCCTCTGACTACGACTTCTGTCAGCCCCAGTTAGCACATGGGCAAGGGACAGGAATGATTAGAGTTGTATTCCAACAACAACTGGGAGGTATCATGTTGGCTGTTCCTGACACAGAATGTTTTGGGTAGAGACAGACAAATCTGCCATTTTTAGTTTCTCTCAGTTTCTCATTTTTCCACTCTTAAGTTCCATTTTCCTGCCAACCTAGCAGTTCGAAAGCACGTCAGAGTGCAAGTAGATAAATAGGTACCGCTCCAGTGGGAAGGTAAATGGCGTTTCCATGCGCTGTTCTGGTTAGTCATGCTGGCCACATGACCCGGAAGCTGTACGCCGGCTCCCTTGGCCAATAAAGCGAGATGAGCGCCGCAACCCCAGAGTCAGTCATGACTGGACCTAATGGTCAGGGGTCCCTTTACCTTTACCTAAATTCCATTTAGCACATAGGTTTGAGATTTCTTTTAATGCTCATGAAAATTAACCAGCTTTTTATTGCATATTTATCCTAATATACAATTTCACTTAATATGCTCAATTTTGCAATGTATTTTTCATTTCTTTTTGGAAAAATATCAAATTCAACAAAAAAGGAGAGGGGAGACAACAAGCAAAGAACATTTTTTTTTAAAAAAAGGAAAGAAACAGCTCAAAGTGACAACAGACACTTATCAGCTCACTGTAAGAATACAATAAACACTAGTACTTCCATCTGAAATGAAACACGTAAGCCAACATAGGCCCTCCAGATGTCCAATTAGGTATCCACACAAGATTGACATTTACGGAAAGTATGTTCAAATGTAGCAAGCATGGTAAGGTCCCTAGACCATTGTATAGTAGACAGTGAGTGTTTATCCTTCCAGGCTTGAAGGATAAGTCTCTTAGTCATCATAAGGCTCACAAAAATCCACTTTTGTTTTCCTTCCATTAATCCCCATAAAACAGGGATGTAATTTAAATGTACCAAATCGATAGAGATGGCAACTTCAGACCAAAAAATATGTATCACTAGACAGGCCCACATCATATATTATATCTCTAGGATGCATTTTGAGCTGTACATATATATATATATATATATATATATATATATATATATATATGTATGTATATATATATTTGCTGGATCAGTCTCAATCTGAAATCTAGAGAAACATTCTGTATAGATTCTAAAGCAATTTTCCATTGTTTAGGTTGATTCTAATTCCAATTCCTCTTTCCATATCTCTCTAAATTCTGAGCATCGATTAAAACAACAAAACAAGACCCAATAACCATTTTTAAACAGCAGCTGTGGGTTTAGCTTTCTGAGAAGATGCAATGATCCCTCCGACAATTTAAGAGACTTCGAAGAAGAAGAAGAAGAAGAAGAAGAAGAAGAAGAAGAAGAAGAAGAAGAAGAGTTTGGATTTGATATCCTGCTTTATCACTACCCGAAGGAGTCTCAAAGTGGCTCACAATCTCCTTTCCCTTCCTCCCCCACAACAAACACTCTGTGAGGTGGGTGGGGCTGAGAAACTTCAGAGAAGTATGACTAGCCCAAGGTCACCCAGCAGCTGCATGTGCAGGAGAGGAGACGCGAACCCGGTTCACCAGATTACGAGCCTACCGCTCTTAACCACTTGCTCTCATAGGGGGTGGTCCATAAGCAGACATGAATAGATGCTGTAATTCTCAGCAACAGAATCTAATTAGCAGACTCATGAAACTTTTGCCTATGGAATCAATGCTCCTTAAACATGACTGCCTAAGACACTTGGCCTTCTTTTGTGCTCCTGATATTCATTGTTATCTGATAAAGAGTTCAGTGGAAGTAGAAGGCTTATACCCTACAGAGAGCTGAGTGCAGGGTGGGGACCAAAGGTGGAAAAACTACCCCAAAGGAGCATGACATGTCCCCTATCAGAGGTACTACCCCTCCCCTAACAACTCATACACCCTTAAAAAAAATGACATAATTATGCGCATTACCTTGAACTCCTCAGAGAAAGGCAGGATAAATGTGCAACAAATAGCCAAGCCACATAGGAAATGAAGACTAAAGTTCCTTTAAGATGCCATAGCCCTAAAATGTCCTGATTTCAATGTAACTCAGCTTCACACTTATGTTTCTTCTGCAGATTCTAAAAGATATCACACAGTTCTAACTCTGTTGGCAGGGGGGAAACCTTCAGGAAAGAATCCATGTTTTTGTTAGAAGAAGGAGTTTTTGAACTTCTCCCTTTCTCTCTTGTCTGACAGTTAAGAAGTGTAAGTTTTCAGGCCTTTAAGCAATACTGTGTTAACTTACTACATTGCTCAGTGATGTTTCTTTATGATCATCAAACATTTCTCAGAAGCTGTGTTTGTGCAGAACAGCTTTGTTAGAAAAAAAAGTCTATCAAAGTATTGGTTCTGTGGGCCTTTCCCCTGGTCCATTTACAGCCACGTCTACTGTTAAGGATTGTAGAAGTTTCCTAACATATTTTTCCCATGATTGTTCTCCAGACAAAAGCACAGCATGATGTCAGGGATAAGCTTGCAAGACGTAAGAAAGTTTGGAGAAATGCAGGTAATTAAACAGAAATACAGCCTGAAACCCACAGAGCACTTTTCAAATAAATTTATTATCTCTACAAGTATGTAGCCCTAAGCACATTTACTCAGGAATCAGAATTACTCAGTGAAACTGACACATGAGTAAGCATGCTTAGGTTTAGACTGCAGGTAACATTTATTCTATCAGTTAAGAGAGTCCTTAGCAATGATAAAACTCTGCCTTTATGGTAGAAGACATCAAAGAAGATTATCCTTGATTTGGGGATATAGGAAAGAATGTTCCCATCAGGTGAATCTTCCCAATGTAAAATTAATGATACAGAACAAATTTCAAAAGCACAGCTATATTAAGGCCATCACAATATAAGAACTACCCTGTGGAGTCCAGTTTTACAATCCTTCTCTACAAGGTGCTGTTATACAACAGCTGCCACTAGTCCTTGATTCACTGTGGTTCTTGCACTCTTTCAATTTGCCTGTGGATGGTTGTAAGGCATAGTTTTTGCATGAATGATGGTGACTAAAGCATTCCATTGAGTTTGTTCTAAAACAAATATTAGTGGTGGGGTGGGGGAGAACACTGTCCTTAGCTGCCCTGGGGCCTGCTCTCCAGAGCTTTGTATCAGATCTGGAATGGAGCTACTCTAGACCTTGGTGAATTGGAACACACATAAAACATGGACCAGATTTCCTGACATTACCCCTTCCCCCCCAAAAAAAACCTCCTCTTTCATTGCCTTACAGTGGTACCTCAAGTTAAGTACTTAATTCGTTCCAGAGGTCCGTTCTTAACCTGAAACTGTTCTTAACCTGAAGCACCACTTTAGCCAATGGGGCCTCCTGTTGCCGCCGTGCCGCCAGAACACGATTTCTGTTCTCATCCTGAAGCAAAGTTCTTAACCCGAGGTACTATTTCTGGGTTAGCAGAGTCTGTAACCTGAAGCATATGTAACCTGAAGCGTATGTAACCCAAGGTACCACTGTACTATTAACTCATCAGACCTCTGAACACTTATGAATAAACATGGACAGCTGTAATACATGCACAAGTCCTTAAACTTCATTTACAGACAGGCTGATGTGCCTAACCAGAAGTTACACTGAAGGAAACAACTAATTGCATCAGATGCATATGGAATAGCTAAGGGTCATCTGTACAAACAAATTCTTTCATCCCCCCTTTCATAGAAGAGGCTGAGAAGTTCTACAGGATATTTGATGTTTATACGAATTCAGTTTTTTCCCCAAGGTGCTCAACACAGTGCACACAGTCCCTCTTCCCCATTCTTTTCTTCACCAAACTCCTATGAGGTAAGCTGCGCAGAAGACCATGGCTGACCCAAGGTCATCCAGTGAGTTTTGTGGCTGAGTGGGGATTTGATCATCCAGGTCCTAATTTAAAACACTGACTACTCTTACTACATTGGCTAGAACTGGAGGGAAGTGTGGTGCCCTCCATGGTGCTTGGGTGAAAATAGTATGTAATGTATAGCTCTTTCTCTTCATTACTTCATTGGAAGTACAACTGCATTCTTAATTTAATGCTTAGCTACATTATCGTTAGTCCTTGCACAATGGTAGGTCATTTAGAAGTGGTCCATTAAAGCTGGTATTATTGGATTTTACGGCAAGGAGCTTCTCCAAGGCAGGATCCAATATTTGAGTGCAACAAATGGCTTACTTAGCTGGCTGTGACCCTAGCCTAGCTAGGGTCAAGAGTACTTCAAAATAGCACACCTTCAATTCCATGTGGAACACAGAAAGCTGCATTATCCCAGATCAAAGCATTTGTCCATCAAGCCCAGTAATGTGTATTCTAACTAGCAGCAGCTCTCCAGGGTCTCTGTCAGCATCTTTGAGATTTTTTTAAAAGTGAAAGAGAGAAGATGAGTATCCCACACACCCATACTTAACAAAAGGAATGAGGCACACAGTCTACAACAGATGGCATGTGGTCTTAATGGGCTCCAATCTCCATCAACTCCAACAAGCATGGTCAATGTCTTGGGATGATGAGTTTTGTAGGCCACAGATTCCCTAACCCAGACCTGCAATATTATCCCAATGGTTGATTATTCCATACCATTTCCCTATCCCAACCAAGAAAGACATTCAGATATTCGAGGCCTCTTTGATAACTCCCAGAGTATTTATTTATTTTTTGGTAATATGGTGCCTTAAGTGAAGACAAAATCCCCCCATTTCTTATTTTCACAGTAATTCCTTTTGGTATAAAGGTATAAAGGTAAAGGGACCCCTGACTGTTAGGTACAGTCAGCATTTCAACCCTGTTCCTGGCTTCCTGTTTACTTTTCCAACTGAATATACAATGCCCTATGGCTACTAAGAATGGTCAAGATTCATTTGGGAAGCAGGGTGTCCCTTAGTTTCCTTTTCCTTTTAAAAGGTGATTGTAGTTCTGCAAACTTCAGGTTCCTCCAAGTATGTTAATATAGTAGCTCTAGTTTGGCAACAATAACTTCCTGAATTTGCTATTGGAAGGAGCTATACAGTGGTACCTCTGGTTAAGAACTTAATTCGTTCTGGAGGTCCGTTCTTAACCTGAAACTGTTCTTAACCTGAGGTACCACTTTAGCTAGTGGGGCCTCCCACTGCTGCCGTGCCGCCGCTGTGCGATTTCTGTTCTCATCCTAAGCAAAATTCTTAACCCGAGGTATTATTTCTGGGTTAACAGAGTCTGTAACCTGAAATATCTGTAACCCGAGGTACCACTGTGTTACAAAACACAATTTAAAATGCTTCTGCAATTGTTAGAGGTGTATATTAGCTTTATGTAGGGGGTGAATAATGAGGTGATTTGGGGTGATTCAGAAGTCTTTCTCTCCTAAGTCAAAGTGCAATTCCAATATCCTCCTGGGTTAGTTCCAGGTCACCTTCTTGATCTATCCATGTGTTCCTATAACCCTATACAGTCGTACCTCAGAAGTCGAACGAAATCCGTTCCGGAAGTCTGTTTGACTTCCAAAACATTTGGAAACCAAGGCACAGCTTCTGGTTGGCTGCAGGAAGCTCCTGCAGCCAATCAGAAGCTGTGGAAGCTGTGCCAGACGTTTGGGTTCCAAAGAACATTTGCAAACCGGAACATTCACTTCCAGGTTTGCGATGTTCAGGAGCCAAAATGTATGAGTGCCAAGATGTTTGGCTTCCAAGGTATGACTGTATATCTCTAGGTCCATTTGCAGAAAATGAAGCAGTCCAAAATGTTGTCTGTGGACCACAGCTAATCTTTGGATTGTTTTTTGTTTTATTATGTGCTAAACCAGTATATATATATGTGGACTTTAGCTCAGCTTTTAACACTATCCTCCCCCATAGACTGGTGTCCAAGCTAGAGGCGATTGGACTCTCCAACTCCACCTGTCTCTGGGTTTTGGATTTTTTGTCAGAACGTTCTCAGAGGGTTAGAGTAGGGTCACATATGTCCACAGCCCTTAGCCTTAACACCGGCTCACCACAGGGTTGTGTGTTGAGTCCCCTGCTCTATGCTCTCTATACGTATGACTGTACAGCCACCTATTCCAGCAACAAAATCATCAAGTTTGCTGATGACACTACGGTGGTAGGGCTCATTTCAGGAGGGGATGAGTCCGCCTATCGGGACGAGGTGGAGCGGCTCTGTGTTTGGTGTGGAGAGAACAATCTGGCTCTTAATACGGCTAAGACCAAGGAATTAGTGGTGGATTACAGGAAAAAAAAGGCGGACATTCAGCCCTTGCATATCAATGGGGAACGGGTGGAGAGGGTGGCGGAATTCAGGTTTTTGGGAGTAACTATCGATCAGGGCATGACTTGGAGCGCAAATACCACTGCTCTGGTGAAGAAGGCCCAGCAGAGAATTTATTTCCTCAGACTTTTAAAGAAGAACAATCTGAGTGAGAGACTGCTGGTGTCCTTCTACCGAGGCTCCATAGAGAGCATTCTTACATACTGTATTTGTGCTTGGTTCTCCAGTTGTACAGCTAGGGAGAGGAAGGTGCTCCAGAAGGTCATAACCACAGCACAAAGGATTATTGGTCAACCTCTCCCATCTTTGGAAGAATTGTACGGTTCCCGTTGTCTTAGGAAAGCAAACAACATCCTGCAGGATTCATCTCACCCGGGATACAGTCTGTTTGCACTACTGCCTTCTGGCAGGAGATATAGAAACATCAAGTCAAGGACAAATAGACTGAAAAACAGTTTTTACCCGAGAGCTGTGGCCCTTTTGAATGCTGTAACTCGATAGTGTGACCTGGGAGATTGATGGGTGTGGGTGTGGCTGGAATGTGGTTTGTTGGTTGTTGTTGTTGTTTTGCTTTTGTTGTTTTTAAGGGATGGCATCCAATTTCGTTGCACTTGTGCAATGTTGCACGTGTGTAATGACAATAAAGAATCTATCTATCTATCTATCTATCTATCTTTAAGTTAAAACCTTAATTTAAGGTTTTTTAAACACAAACACCTGAATTGCCTTGCTTTAAGAAAACCAAAGCCAAGTCACCTCTTAATTAAGGTAAGAAAAAGCAAGAGCTAAAAGATGAATTGCTTTTATCTCCCCCTCCAACGCCTTCCACCCCAACTATTTTATTCACGATCAGGTAGCAGTGGCGTAGCGTGGGGGGTGCAGGGGGGCCGGCTGCACCGGGCGCAACGTCTGGGGGTTAGGGTTAGGGGGCGCAAATCCACGGGTTAGGGGGCGCAAATTACTTGCCTTGCCCCGGGTGCTGACAACCCACGCTATGCCACTGTCAGGTAGGCTTAATCCACTCTGTAGGGACTTGTGTCTTAAAATTCCATTCACTTTGGCGAACAGGGGAAAATATTCCAGCCATTTTGACATTCCTCGTTATAATTAATATGGGAACACAGCACTTTGTTTTATACAGAGCAGCTCAAGAGCGGAATCATGGATTAAAGCAGATAGAGCAGCCTACACAGAAACAGGTCATTAATTTAACAACACCATTTTAACAACGCAATTACCAAATGCTCTCTGATTTTTCTCAGTAGTTGGTAGCTTTTAGGTAACATCTTTTTCTTTATATTAGTCTTGACACTTCAAGCAGTCACTCGAAGTTACTAAAACATTTTTCATCATCCACTTAATTGTGGCAGAAATGTAACGTGTTAAATAAGTATTTAAAAAATAACTATAAAAATAGACTAGGTTAGGTAACTATGTAAATGACAATCCTTCACATGTAATGCTGATACCTGTATTTATGTCAACACCCAAGATACAACTTCAGATACTCCTCAGTATTAATTTGAAGGTTATTCCATGTGCTTCACTCATATTTTAAATCAATCAAACCACACTGATTTTAATCAAGCCCCCACTTGTCATTATGTTACGCAATAACTCAATTGCAATATTTATTGTCACATCAAATGAGAATCCTCCAGTAATAACAATCCTATGCTAATCTACTCAGAACTAAGTTGAATTTGAGTTCAGTGAATCCAGTTGGTTTCTGAATACAGTGGTACCTCGGGTTACATATGCTTCAGGTTACATACGCTTCAGGTTACAGATGCTGCTAACTCAGAAATAGTGCTTCAGGTTAAGAACTTTGCTTCAGGATAAGAACAGAAATCGTGCTCCGGCAGCACAGTGGCAGCAGGAGGCCCCATTGGCTAAAGTGGTGCTTCAGGTTAAGAACAGTTTCAGGTTAAGAACAGACTTCCGGAACGAATTAAGTACTTAACCCGAGGTACCACTGTAGTTTCAATGATGGTTGAGAAGAGCTCAAAACCAGAATGAAAGGAAACAGCTGAGTCTCTTCATTCTCTTTTGCATGTGGGCTGAAAGGAGATTTATTAAATTTACCCAGCCATGTGGCCAGCTTACATTTGCAATGGCTGCCAATTTATCCCTCAAAATCATGATTGTAAAACCAGTCAGATAATTGGGAGCAAATACATACATCCTCTATTTTTTTCCATCCCCCAACTATTTCATTTCAGACTAGCAACACTGTGATGTTATGAACGCATTTATGAATGCCGCCCCCCATACCCAAAAGCAATTAAATAGGTTTAGTTTGGCCCTCAGGGTCAACCATCACTGCAGTTCCACAAGCTTATGAAAGAGCTAGCAGGCAACTGCAGAAAGCTAGTGTCTTCTACTAGCTTTCTGACTTGTTGTTATTAAAATTGTGATCCTGCATTTGTTCCAAACCTCAAGGTGACACTGAGTTTTAAGCTTTTTCAAAGACCCAAGAGATCCCTAATAATTTCTTTCCTCCTTACAAAATATCAAAGAGCAATAGGCATTCAATATTCTCTTGCTTCTCCATCACCTTCATTAGAAGGCATATTGATACAAATTCCCTACCTAAAGTGGCTCTACTTTTCATTATAAGTATCTGCCAGTGCAAGAAGCATGCAATGAATTTGGTTAGTAACTAATTAAAGTTTGTGGGTGAATAGAGCCAACATTTCCAGTTCCTGTGCACAATGACCCAGAAATGGAGGTGGTGAAAACATAAAACAGAATATCAAAATGTTTTTGAAGCATATCCCTTTCCTGGAAAATAAACTAATTCCTAGAGCTACTGTTACATTTCTCATCCTTCCAAATGCAGCCACCCACCATCAACTTTACAGAAGCAATGAGACAGAAAAAAATATTCAGTTATGAAACATTGGAAGTCATGAAAAACAGCCTAAGCAGGCGGTTAATAATTGGAAGTCGGCATGCACAAGTGGATCAGTCTGTTACCAAATTCAAGCCATGTGGGGAGGAAAATGCCTATCTTTCTGTCATCAACTGAACACAGAAAGTTTTGCTTGGATAAGAAGTCATATCACCCATTTCAATGAGCAACCAGAAATCTGTTTGGTTGCTGTAATGTTGTGGCCAGCCTTTTGGTATGAGTGAGGGCTTTTATGCCTTTGATATTTAGGAAGATATGGGGATTTAGGTAGGCAAAAACCTTTCCTGCATGGCAACATGGGTAGAATCTACACACGTATAAAAAACGTTGTGAAAATGCTTTTTAATTTTTTTTTTTGAAAAAATACATTGAATTTTGCATAGCTCACTGCCACCATCTAGTGTCACATTTGTATATTGCACTTTGCAACACACTTAAAACGTTTTATTTGCAGCTGTGTAGATGAGTCCATGAACAGCTGCATATCCATTACCCGAAAGCTGCCTTAAGAACATCTGGAGCAGGTGGAAACAGAGCAAGCCAAATACATTTTGGTGCCTGAGGTAAATGACATTACGTTCCCCACCCCAAATCACATATATAGAAGCTAACTGAAATGTCATTTGAATCTTACTTTGCTACTGGGGATAGCATAGCATCTTCCCTCAAACCTTCCGCCCTCTGGCTCTGCTGCCCGAATCAGATGTCTCACTCCTCCATGGTTGGAATGATGATGTTATTCACTCTTATCCAAGAGTGGTGCTATTCACCTGCAAAGCTTTAGTTTCTACGAACCATTATATACATTTCTGCCTCAATAAATCAGTTTATGAAAGAGAATTAAGTCATGCTCTAGCCAATATCTCTTTTCACCAGAGTAAAAGTGTGGCAGCAGCCTGGGAGACCAATTCCACTCCCATTGCCTCTGCAGCTTGGAGTATTGTTGCTAGCAGCCAGTTGTGACACAGCTGTAGACAATATACACTGCAGTGGGAAAGCAAGCCCAAACACGAACACTATAAAGGTACCATAAAGGATATTAGTCATAGTGAAGAATGGCAAAAAGAAACAAAGTACAAGCACAAAAGGGGCCACTTGCACATCATCCGAGGAAAACAGAATACAGAAGGAAGAAGGCAGGCAACTGCATAGTGCTTTGAAGTGCTTAGGTGAAAGCTTAAAAGCAGAGGAAGCTGCTTTATACACGTCAAACCACTGAACATAGTCAACGCTGACTAGGGCTTCAGGCAGGCGTGTCTCCCAGCCCTGCCTGGCTGGAGATGCTGAGGATCAAACCTGAAACTTTCTGTATGCGATGAAGATGCTCTGTCACTGAGCTAATGCATACTGGAATGTATGTAATCCCCATACATACTGGAATGGAGGCTGCATGAGATGATAGGTAGAATATCTCTCTCTCTCTCACACACACACACACACACACACAGAGAGAGAGAGAGAGAGAGGGGAGAGAGAGAGAGAGAGAGAGAGAGAGAGAGAGAGAGAGAGAGTTTATTACAGACTCATGCAACCAAGCTGACTTGGTGGTGGTTGTGATTATTGTTGTTGATGGTACAGGGATGCCCAGAAATTGGGGTTCCTGTCCAAAGGGCCTTCTCTGCTGTGGTGCCCTCCCATCAGATGTCAAAGAGATAAAAAAACCCCACACCACTTTTAGAAGAAATTAATGTTTGAAGTTTTATTATGTTTTAATATTCTGCTGGAAGCCGCCCAGAGTAGCTGGGGAAACCTAGCCAGATGGGCAGAGTATCAACAAAACAAAACAACAACAAAACAACAACAACAACAACAACAACAACAACAACAACAACAACAACAACAACATATTCCACATTCCTGAACAGGCCTTTTATCAGGTAGAGGCAGCTGAGCTCCAAACTTTTTGGGTGCATGTTTGAGCACTAGAGACTGAAAGGTGCATGATAAAGCTGCTATACAGTGGTACCTCAGGTTACAGACACTTCAGGTTACAGATGCTTCAGGTTACAGACTCCGCTAACCCAGAAATAGTACCTCAGGTTAAGAACTTTGCCTCAGGATGAGAACAGAAATCGCATGGCGGCAGTGGTGCGGTGGCGGCAGGAGACCCTATTAGCTAAAGTGGTACCTCAGGTTAAGAACAGTTTCAGGTTAAGAATGGATCTCCAGAACGAATTAAGTTCTTAACCTGAGGTACCACTATAGTTCTTATTGAAAGTCATATGTGCATCCCACTATAATTATCCCCCCCCCGGCATTCTTCCACTTTTGATTCCTGTGTTTTTGATAGCTCAGACAATTGGGGGCGGGGAGCATGGTGATTCACAGTTGCCCAGCATTTGAAACTTCCAATGCTTTTGTACAAATACCAAAAGCAAAAATCTGGGGAGTTGGGTAGGAGAGGCTCTCTATCTGTGCTAGAGAACTCTGACTCTTTCAGAAAAACCATGCATATGAACCACTATTGGTTAAAATCTACAGCAGTAGAAGACAACACATAGGTGTGATCCCTTCTGTCAGGGACTTTGTTGCATGAGGAGAAACAAGCAATTTCCAACTTCCTTTCCCCAACTTAGCCAAGTGGTGAGGAAGCTGTGGCTCCCATCAGCCCCAGCCAGCATGTACAATGGTCAGGAATGATGGCAATTATAGTCCAAGAAAATCTGAAAAGCACCATCGGTTGGCAACTCCTGCTTCAAAGGCTTATTGAAATTCAATGAATAAAGGATTGCAGTAAAATCAACACTGTAAAACCGAGAGTGATTTTTTGTGTGTGATGACCATGAGATATACATTCATAGTTTACTAAAACAAGCAAACATTTAATCTTCAGAAGGACAGTAAATCTAGATGTCCAGACAAAGTGGGCTATCTGATCTATTCAGCCGCTTCCCCCATGGAGCAAACATGGACTGAGAAAACAAACAAGCTCTGTTTCGATTGATCTAGGTATCACAGACCTGGAATCTCCAGGTCTCTGAGTTGGCTTTGCCATAGTGGTTATGTTTGATCATATTTACAGGGAGCTGCAATCCTGTGATCAGACACCTGTCAGGCTGCATATTAATTCATATTCATATCTTTAAAAAGCTAAACAATGTTTGAACACAAACTTTAGCTTGAGGTTTACACAGCTGCGTGTGTTCCTGCATATTGCTTTTGTTTTCCCACGAGCTGAAATTAATATTTTTTTTATCAGATTCAGAAAAAACATGTCAGATTACTTCTTGAATTGCTATTGCCTCTGATTAAATTAGATGGCCCTCAGGGTCCCTTCCAACTCTACAACTCTACAATTCTATTTTTCTAGATCTTCATGTTTGAGTGAGTAGTGATTATTGCCTACAAGCAGACATTGGGTGGCAGTGGCTATGTGGTAGGGGCCACATAGAAATTTGTGTTGTGCACATGCACAGTTTTTCATGCTGCTGATTGTTGAGAGACACAAGGCACTGATGAGCAACATAAGGAAGTCTTATGGCATTCAGGAAGGGCATTCAGCTACATTAGTAAAAAAAAAAAAGTGTTTTAAATGCATTATAACACTGTGGCACCAGATGGCGCTGTAGAGTTCAGTCTTTCAACAACCTGATTTCCCATTATGAGGGTTGCAACGCGTTTTCCTGAAACGTTTTTTTGATGTGTCTAGATCCAGCCAAAGTCCAGTTAACGACAGCAAGAGCTCCCAGTAAAAAAATGCAAGATTCTGTTAACAAATATGAGGACTGATTAAGATGGAGAAGAGAGTAAAGAAGGCTATAATGAAAGAACGCTCCATTTTTTAAAAACCTGAGCCTATGTGACATGTTACCAGTATGGATCGTATGCTCCTTACATGCTCAAGACCTTATGCCAGTAAGACTTTAAAATAAAAGGAAGGTGTATGCATACATTGCCTCATCAGGTTTATTTAACATACTAGCCATGCATTTTATTTCTTTTCATGAATATATGGGCCTGGATAAGTCAGAAAGTTTGTGTTTTGTCCTCAGTTATCTCTGTGACCCCTGTGACACAGGTGACGACAAGTGTAATTGCTGCGCTAAAACAGCCAGTGTATCTTTCATATGGAGAAAGTCATGGTTTAATTTCGTTTAATGTGGAAGGGAAGAAACACACAATTGCTTTGCTCGTGGAGTTTAGTTTTCTCTGCAAATGACGAAAAGGTAAAGAAGGCATTTTTTTAAGGTGGTTTTTTGGGGGGGGATGATTATGTAGCCTACAAAAATCTCCTCATCACGTATGGTGTAAAAAAAAAATATTCATTGCTTCAGTGAATCTGTAGAGAAGTTAAGTACAGTGGTACCTCGGGTTACAGATGCTTCAGGTTACAGACTCCGCTAACCAGAAATAGTACCTTGGGTTAAGAACTTTGCTTCAGGATGAGAACAGAAATTGTGCGGCGGCGGCACGGCAGCGGCAGGAGGCCCCATTAGCTAAAGTGGTGCTTCAGGTTAAGAACAGTTTCAGTTTAAGAACAGACCTCCGGAACGAATTAAGTTCTTAACCCGAGGTACCACTGTATTCATTTCAGAGATAAGAGGCTGTGCCCAGAGATAGCATTTCTCTAAGACAAGCAACCGGGCCTCTATGTATGTACTGTATGTATGTATAAATAAAATCACTGCTGTGTACTATCATGCATATGTGGTGTATCTTCTTTTCTCAAGCTCAGGATTCTCATTGCAGTCTTAAAGGGAGGACCTTGGCTCACGTCTAGCCATCCCTATCAGTGGCGTCTCAAGTGGGGGGGCGGTGTGCTCTGGGTGCTGTGTCTGGGGCGGGTGACAAGAAGGCACCCCGTGGGGTGCTCACCCCACTGCCCCCAGGCACTGCGGCATGAGCAGCCACTGCGCCGCCACCGCCGCATGTGGAGGATCCTCCGTTTGCGGCTGCAGCTGTGAGCAGAGGATCCCGCTACCGTCTGTACGGCGCTCGGGTGGCGCTGGCAGCAAACTGCTACATACAATGCATGTGCAGTGTCACACGCATGCGCTATACATAGTGATGCCGCACATGCCCCCTACATAGCGATGCCATGCATGCGTCGCACGTAGCAGCGCAGCACATGTGCAGCTGGCAGTTTGCCCCACCCCGGGTGCTGATTAGCCTTTGTTCGCCCCTGATCCCTATCCTTTGTTGTTGTTTAGTCGTTTAGTCGTGTCCGAGTCTTCATGACCCCATGGACTAGAGCACGCCAGGCACTTCTGTCTTCCACTGCCTCCCGCAGTTTGGTCAGACTCATGTTTGTGGCTTCGAGAACACGATCCCTATCCTAGTGCCCTCCAAATCTTTTTGGACAAGAACTCTCATTCTTTCCAAGCTAATTTCAACAGGGGAAGAGACCTTCTGCTGGCAGCGAGGAAGGCCTCTGTGAGTGCATGTGCACCCCAAGTTTCACAGTGGAGGGCCCTATAGTAGGCCTAAATTCTTAACTTCAATGTCATATAATTATTAGTGAAGGGGAAGGTAGATTATGCCCCTCACATGCTAGAAAATCAGAAATGAAGACTGAGTATTCTTAACACAAACCTCTACATATGCCTCAACAACTCTGTTCTGTGACATTTGGTAGAATTTTCTTTTGAGAACTCCCGCTTGGTGCAAACATCTATACTCTTTGGTTGTATTTTAGGTGTCAGATCTGATATTCAGTATTGTGGTACAGGCCCAATATAGAAGAACCTGCACCACCTCAGTTTTAACTTGTTGAGTTTGTTTGAAACTGCCTCCAGAAAATTCACGCACCACATGAAAAGCAAACCCCATCAGAGCAAAGGCTTATTTTCAAGCCTTCTTTCTGACATCACCTTTCAAATACCAGCGTAAGTCTTTTGCTCCCTGCGGCACATTGTCAGTTACAAGCTTAGAAACATTCAAAAATTAAAGGGAAATATGTTTTAGTATAAATTTGGTGCCATATGCAAGTTGAATTGCTGCACCTTCAAATATATTCAGACTATAATAAACGACTTCACACATTTCAGTACGTGTACTAACCTAATTAAGACAAGGCAAATAACAAATCTGAACGCCAATGAAACATGGCCATTCAAAATTGAGGGATGAATAATTTGAGGCAAGATACAAATACTTTAAAAAATGTTTTTTTGCTGTATGAATAAATTGGTGAAAAGCTAATTCTACTAATGGGAATCTTTAAAAAATATATATTTAAAAATTCCAGTTAGTTTCTAACAGTAACAAGACAAAGCTCTGTCCCAACCAGAATCCAGATTGCACCACTGCACATTGGGAGCCCCCCCCCCAAAAAACTTTATTGGGATTCCAGCCTGTTGTCAAAACCTTTCTGTCATGTTTCTGCTTCTCTTTGGGTGTCCCTTCCCCATTCTGGGATTTGAATATCTGTCTGCTAATTTTCATTAACCATTTCATAGATCAACTGACATTTATGGGCCTTCTTGAGGAATTTATGAAGGGCTGAATAGTGGCCCCTATTTTAATTTAATTAAAAAACCCTGGCTTTTGACTGGGGCATTTCCTAAGTGAAACCAGAGCTGGCCAGATTCTGGCAGGTTCTGAGAATGAGAAGGTTGTAGCACAGGACAGCACATTCTGACACCACCTGTGACCTAAGTAGACAGCAGGCCTTTCCAGACCTTACTACCTGAAGAGAAAACATGGGTAGAATGGGGGTAAGCATTTAGCTTTGCCCCACAAAGCTGCATGAGTTTTCTGCCACCTTGCAATGTTTACAGCAAATCTGTAGAGGCTCCCCACACGAATGGGAATCCTAGAAGATCAACAGATCTTGGCATAACACATGGCGTCTTCACAGGTATATAAAGCTCCCTTTGGTGAAGCTTATTGTAAATATGTAGAGGGACCAGAGGGACCACATAGGCCCTATTGTGTTTTCTCTTCAGATCCATGTGGCATATGGGAGCAGCCGCTGAGACCACATAACACCTTCATTGGCTCCCAGTATGTTTCTGAGCACCATTCAAAGTGTTGGTGCTGACCTTTAAAGCCCTAAATGGCCTCAGCCCACTATACCTGAAGGAGCGTCTCCACCCCCATCGTTTTTCCAGACACAGGTCCAGTGCCGAGGGCCTTCTGGCAGCTCCCTCACTGCGAGAAGCAAAGTTACAGGGAACCAGGCAGAGGGTCTTCTCGGTAGTGGCCCCCGCCTGAGGAATGCCCTCCTATCAGATGTCAAAGAAATAAACAACTATCTGATGTTTAGGAGATATCTGAAGGCAGCCCTGTTTATGGACGTTTTTTAATGTATTTTTAATCTTTTGTTGGAAGCCGCCCAGAGTGACTGGGGAAACCCAGCCAAATGGGTGGGGGTATAAATAATAAATTGTTGTTGTTGTTTCAATATTTACAGGCAAATTTTGCATATGATAGCAAGAAGACCAGGGATCTCTATGTATTAAGTCCAGTCAGTGGTCTGGACAGCTGATAAACTTAATGAAAGCAATCTTACACCTGCTCACTGGTTACTATCACATTATATATAGCATTGCTTCTTAAAAGCTCTGGTGAGTAAATAGTAAATCAAATGCCTTCTATCCTATCACATTATTTCCCCCTCAGTTACCTCAAGCAAACATTCTTAAATGTCACTTAAAATGGGAGTTTAACCACAGCACTCACCGTTTGTGTTTACCTGAATGCTTGTTTTCCTGACCATTCAAAGGCCTAGGCCAACTTTCCAGCAAGGGGAGACGTTAGGTAAATATCATCAGGTGGCATCTGCATTTTTATCAGGTTATAAAAAGCCTTCTTGTAAAGAGGACGCAGGATAAGAGCCCTCATTACTGAGGTTATGTTTCCATGCTATAGCCTTTAAACAAGCAATAAACTCACTCCACTAAAGCTACAAAGTTACTGGAGTGGAAGCAAAAGTGAGTAAACACAAGTAGTTTCAAGCCACTGCAAAACACTGTTGCACTGGGTGGCATTGGTCGATTAACAGGGAAACGCATGATGGATACAAGATTTTTAAAGGTTCCTGTTGATAAGAATGGCACCATTTTGGTCAGGTTTTCTGTAACAATTTTGCTTGAAAAGTAGTTCACATGGCTCTGTTGTGCTCTGTGGTGGGACAAGGCTCACCAAGGGTGTGGGTGGTTCAGTTCAGGCTTGAAACAAGGCAAGGTGGAACAAGGTTGGGGCTGGCCTCAAGGCACAGCGAGACAGAGTGGCTCCAGCAAGTAGTAAGCCAAGCCCTTTTATAGCAGTAGTCCTAGGCACTCATAAATACCACTTTTGCAACAAAATACTGATCTATTAAAATGAAGGGGTGAGGAGGTTAAGGGGTGATATGATAGCCATGTTCAAATATATAAAAGGATGTCACATAGAGGAGGGAGAAATGTTGTTTTCTGCTGCTCCAGAGAAGCGGACACAGAGCAATGGATCCAAACTACAAGAAAGAAGATTCCACCTAAACATTAGGAAGAACTTCCTGACAGTAAGAGCTGTTCGACAGTGGAATTTGCTGCCAAGGAGTGTGGTGGAGTCTCCTTCTTTGGAGGTCTTTAAGCAAAGGCTTGACAACCATATGTCAGGAGTGCTCTGATGGTGTTTCCTGCTTGGCAGGGGGTTGGACTCGATGGCCCTTGTGGTCTCTTCCAACTCTATGATTCTATGATTCTATGAACCCAGCCTTCTCAAGTAACCCCACACTGCAACAAAAGAAGGGATGTTCAGCAGCAGCAGAACATTACTTGATGGCACCCAGGGCAGGCACTTGTGGGGGCTCATCATGGGAGCTGCTTGGGAGTGGGGCGTGCTGCTGGACCCTGCCCAGTGGAGCCAAGCGGGGCTGCACTGCGCCGCCTGCCCAGCCATGCCAGTTGGGAGCCCAGCCATTTGAAGGGTGGACTTGTGGGATGTGACAGATAGATAGCAGTCAAGTACAACATTCCTAGACCGGACATTGTTATGGAAATTACAGGGGGGGGGGCACATCTTTAAAGTTGTTAAATGTTACAAATATTATGCATAAAGGTATCCTTTCGACTTGACAGCTCAGTGAAGTTACCTAGCTTTAAAAACCATATAAAAGCAACTCCTATGCCAATTTCCTTCATTCCACCGCCAATTTGCTTCATTGGCCAAGGACTTGGAAACCACTTGGTCCCCACCATAATCTCTCAAGCGGGAGGTCACATACTCAAAGGAAGGTACTCATAGGTGTCAATCGCTGGGCAAAGGCACTCCTCTGGACTTGCCCAGGTGGCAGACTATGCAAACTAAAGTTCTATTGTCTCTTTGGTTTAGGTGCTTAGAATGTACTTCCCAATACATATCCTGTATCCGCCTGTTGCTCCAACACATTCCTCCCCTTTTCTGATGTAGCAATGATGTAACAATGATGTAGTGATAATGCTTAATGAACTGTATGCTGGAATAAGATAGAAACTTTTAAAAGTCCATGTCACCCCATCCTCAGGGTTCAAAATTCCTCTTTGAACCTGTTGCACAATAAACTTTGGTCTACAGCTATTTGCTCCAGTTGGTGGCTTGACTCCTTCCTTTATTCCGCAGGGACCCACGGGCTCTGCCCGATGAGCTGGATGACTGAGCAGCCTCACGCCTAGATTTTTCTGTAACAACATGAAAGGGGTTGTTTGATCCAGCCAGTCGGAACTTCCTGTTTCCTCCTGGGCTGGGACAAACGTCCTCTGCATGTGACTAGAGGTGGGCGTGACCTTACCTGCCCAGGTGACAAAAGGGCAAGGCAGGCAGCACACCCCTCTCTTCTCCATCTTGCTTTCGCTGTGTGAGCAGCAGTAACTGCCAGTCTGCAGTCACTCGGACTAACCCCTATATGGGGTAGTTCCATGTGTATTTACTTTGTCACATAAGTCTGCCTTCAGGGATCTCCCTGTGAACGGAATGTGTGAGTAAACTTCTTTTATACATTTTACACAAGGTTGTGTCGTTTCTATTCCTTCTAAGGGGGAGAAAAAGGGAATACCAGGAATCCTTAAGAGAAGCTTAAACAAGCTTGCAACAAGCTAACCGCTGTGTGTTTAAAAGGGGAGTGCACTCTGCTAAGTAAAGGGACTTGCTAACACAAGTTAGGAAGGATATTATTAAGCAATATATCCCATCCTGCCTCCCTGAACATTCCCACAGCACTCAGGGTGCCCTGCAAGCCCTGTGATGCTTTGTGAGACTTGCAAAAGCAGCACAGGGCTGAAGGGACACATGCCGGTTGCATCCTTCTCAAGCTGCCCTCCAGCCAGAGGATGACATGGGAAGGATGCAACAGCTCATAACGCAGGGCTGGCAGGACGTCGTGAGGAATGCACCCTCAAAAGAACTGCACCTGGGGCGATGGCCTCCCCAGCCCTGCCCACACTACGCCTGTGATGTTCAGGTCTCCCAGGATTTTATAGAGGGGAATTCTCAGAGCCAGAAAACAGCAGTACCACTTCCTTGGGTTAGGGCCTCCCCCCACCTGCTTTAGCTGCTGGCAGCATCTCTGAAGTGTCCTTTCCCTCCTTATAAAGAGGAATCTGACTCCTGGTACACGTCAGGTTCTCACCAACTTCAATCCAGGGCTGGATCTAGACACACCAAAGAAGTGTTTCAGTTAAACGCGTTGCAATCTTTGTATGCGAAATCGGGTTAGCAAAAACGGAACTCCACAGTGCCACCTGGTGTCACAGTGTTAGAATGCATAAACAACACATATGAAGCGCTTTTTCTTTGCCAACGTAGCTGAGTCCCAGGCTTAAAATGAGGGATGTAAAAGTTTCATAAGGCTCTTATAACTACAGTTTCTGAACATATGAAATAACAAGTCATTTGTTAAATTTTAGATCATCAGACTCCCTTCATTATGTTGCTGTTAGCTGAGGCATGACATGCATGGTTTTCTGTTGCATAGAACTCCCTTTGAAATAGGGAAGTCAGCAATTGTGATGAGTTTTTAATGCTTATGTAAGGCCCACCTTGCTTATCCCAGTTTGAAGCAATTTTTATTGCTGGCTATGGTGGGTGCAATTTTATGATGGTTTTCATGTCTTACTGTGTATTTTCTCCTGCTGTGGTTTGTGAACTGCCCTGGTATTACTCAGATGAAGAGAAATATATTGTCAAATTAATTAATTACTTACAATAAGGAAATGCACCAAATGAGTTCAGAGTCAGGCTAACCACAATAATTAATGAAAGGCAGAGCTGTGTATTTTGCGAGGCAAGAAAATTCAGCAAGTTCATCTATAATAAATAACCTTTTAAAGAGGGGGGCCTGCCAAAACCATAACCGGAAAACCTTGTTTCATGAAGGCATTTGATAAGTGTCTGTACCCAGTAAAAAATAAAAAATAAAAATCTTACCTCCATCAGGAAATCCCTCCTTTAGTCAGTTGTTCTCTTATTGTCACTTCCTGTTCCCAGTGGTAACAAAAGATAAGTTAGAAACTGTTTGATCATGCACACTCTCTAGTGCTTTTTTTTCTGGGGGGATGCAGGGGGATGCATACCCCTAAAAACTTTGTGAATCTAAGTTTACCCCATTGAGGGGCAGTATTTCAATATAAGTAGGAAAATGAGAGTACCCCTAAACATTTAATTTTTTTAAAGAAAAAAAGCACTGACACTCTCTGTAAATGAGATATTAATTACTAAGGCATCTAGAATGGGTTTGTACATGCATATCTAATCAAATGAAGAATTTTGTATCTGGGTGAGGCATTCTGGATCCACACAGCCATTAGAACTTCTCAGTTGCCTTGCCCCACCTCAAATACAGTTGTTTTCAATGGAGCCAGGGCACATAATCAGCTGTGGATAATCAATTATGGAGCAAAAATCATAAACAAATTGTACAGTGCATTTTGATAGTTACATTTTCCTTACACGCCTATAGGTATTTTTCAAAATAAAATAAAATAAACAAATGTTTGTGGGAAACACTTGTTCTACTTATTAAAGGCATAGTTCCTGAACTACAAATAATCCATAAAAGTCATAAATGGGTGGCAATCCTATTCTGCACCTGTAGCAACTGCCTGTTCGTGCCAAGTGGGTGTCTAACTTGTTTGTCATGAGCAGAAGCCTGAGATTTTGCATACCACAGCAAATCTCCTCTGTGTGGGCTGAGCTGTGGCATGTACAATCTCATCTTCTGCATGAGACAAATGAGTCAAGTGCCCTGTTTACCCAGAGAGGGCAGCTGACTGAAGCACAACCAAGAAACAGCCACCACAAACAGCGTGTTCAAGTGTGCCAGCATTCTGTGTCACAGCAATTCATAAAATTTACACTCAAATATCTATATTTATTCCTTCAAAACATTAACACAAAAGGCAAAAAGAAAACACACACACACACACTGATTAATAAAAAGCAAAATTAGGGTGGAGTAATTGCTGATCTTTTATATAGAGGAGAACAAAAGCCTCTCCTTAAAGAAGTATGAACATCTGCATAGAAAAAGCCACAGGCATTAAATGTCTTTTATAAGATTGGCACATGCAGCAGTTCAGCAAACAGAGTCATGATAGCTTGCAAATGGGAAAGAGCCCAAGTGACCTATCATTTGTATGGGAAGGTTAGAATTGAAAAATATATCTAGGCAAAGGCTGCTGTCTTGCATTCTGTAGACAGTGAGAGCAGGGTATGAAGTCGCTGTCATGGGGGTCCGGGACAACACTATCTTCCCCCTGTGATGTGCTGCCACATTGCTCTTGCATGCACACTGCAACTGGGCTAGGCAAACTGATGCATGTTTATTGGAGGTAATTCCCACAGTGTACAAATGGGCTTCCTCCCAGGTAAATTTGTATAAAATTGAAATATTAATCTCAGCTAAGATTGTCCTGTATCAAAGCATGGGCAACAAAAGCTGGCTCCATAACTAGCTTCACTGATTGGTGAATCATTGAAATGGACTGAATCTGCAACTAGGAATCTTTCCATTCAGTCCACATTGAAAGCCCTAATAGCATTTGGCTATTGTTGCAGTAGCATGTTATAGCTGTGGGACACGGGTGGTCTAAACCACTGAGCCTCTTGGGCTTGCCGATTAGAAGGTCAGTGGTTTGAATCACTGTGACATGGTGAGCTCCCATTGCTCTGTCCCTGCTCCTGCCAACCTAGCAGCTTGAAAGCACGCCAGTGCAAGTAGATAAATAGGTAGCACTGCGGTGGGAAGGTAAACGGCATTTCTGTGAGCTCTGGTTTCTGTCACGGTGTTCCATTGCACCAGAAGCGGTTTAGTCATGTTGGCCACATGACCCGGAAAGCTGTCTGTGGACAAATGGTAGCTCCCTCAGCGTAAAAGTGAGATGAGTGCCACAACCCCATAGTTACCTTGACTGGGCTTAACTGTCCAGGGGTCCTTTACCTTTTACTGTTGCTGTTGTTGTCACAAGCCAGATCTGAAAAAACACACATGAAGACAACACAAGGGGCCCTCAAATACAATGATTTCACAACCATGTCTTGTAGACTCCCTATAAACAGTGTGTGAACAAAAGATAAGGATTCCAGAGAAAAGGGATAGTGTGGAATCAATAACCAAACTGAACCAAATAACTCTAAAAGAAAAGGGGAGAAAGGATATAGCAGGTGAGTCAGAGGCCATATCAGCATGGATACTGAATTCATTAACTGTACATGCTGGAAGAGAGCTTTCAAGAAAATAAGTGAGCCCAAGGATCAGCGTCAGACAGAAAGGATGGGAGCAAGCCAGGTGAAGATTTAGGAGGATCAACCTTTCAACTGCTATTCAGAGGTAAACTGGTGAAAACAAGCAAAAGGGCATGACATCAAGAAAAAAAAGCAAAGTGGTGTGGGGAGAGAAGTGTTGACAGAAGAAGAAAGGTGACAGAAGAAAAGCAACAACTGAGCCCCAATTAGGAGTATTGCAGCAGGGGAATGGAAAAGAGCAAGCGAGGAAACGAGGCCTCTGCAAACTCTCACCAGCACCTGAGGCAGGCCTCTCTCAAAGCTAAAAGTAAAAGATTTTTAGGAGAGAATCAAGTTGTGAACTATAGCCATTTTGTTAGCTCAGTGATGTGCAGGAACAGAGAGAGAAGTAACATGAAATGGTGTCTAAAGTGCAGAGAAAGAGCCAGAGAGGGCATGGTGAAAGGAAGGCAGTTGACCGGTCGCACATCAGATATCTCTAAAATTAAACTCCAGAAAAAGCAGCGAGGGTTCGTGACTTTATAAAGTCGGAAGGGGAGTTAGAAAGAGAGAGACTTAAAAGTAAATTATCAAAGAGCTAAGCAAGGCCAGGAACCAAATATTCTGTCAATATTCTGCCCAGAGTTATGCCACGTGATTACATGTGGACGATGCTTTGCATACTGATAAAAAGACGGGCGGGGGGAAAGCAAGAGAACAGAGACTCCACTTTGCATGAAAAATATTTGGATATAGCCACATAAGCAAAGGTACCAACTAACCTGGACTAACAGCATGATTGATTAGTTCTACAAAGAAGCAGAGAGGAAAGGGAAATGTCCTTTCCATGTAAGAGAATGGGAGGACACTAGGGATACAGTGAGGGGCTATATGCAGTGGTGCAAAGACAAAATGTAAATTATGTGGGTTTGAACCATTCAAGAAAGGGAACTACACTGTTTGTGTTATGATGTCCGTATGTTTGTTGTATTGAGCTCCTTATGATGAATGCCAGTTTATAAATACGGCAAACAAATAAATAATACTTTATTAGATTGTTAGGTTAACATCAGAAAGGAACAACATGCTCTCAAAAAGATGTTTCTTTATTAAGTGGCTTGCTAGTTTTAAGATAAAACTAAGGCTGTTTTTGGTCAGTTTTCAACACAAAGAAACACAATCAAAGTTCATTTTTTGAGATGAGAATAATTGTGGTCGGCATGCTTCTAAAGTTTTATAGAACACATTTCATTATGATGCATGTCTAGGGAAGTTGTTGTATACAGTATATCATTTGCAATTAGCTTCAAATGGGTTTTCATTATCATGTGTGAAGAAATAGCTAATTGTTCTTCTAATGAGTATAATAAGATGAAGACTGTCAAATATGACAGGAATTGTCACTATTCTTTATATAAAAAAATACTTTTAATGTAAAGGAGAAAGGACTAAAGTGGCTGTAGATCTGGGCCCATGGGTCCTAGCAGAGCCCAGAATATTTCCAATTCATGGCTGATGCATCTGGTTTGTTATAATCATTGATGACAGGGTAGTCTGTATATATTGAAGTCATATTAACGAATGATGAAATAATTAAGCAGATGTGTTGACAAAGAGCTGCGAGGTTTCCCGTGGTCTCATGGGATCTGTCTAAATAAAATACTGCTGTTGTTTTTAATTCCATTCCTTATTAATCATTTTTGCAAATTTCCAGAGAATTGCTTGGTGAGGCAGATGGTGCAGTACAAACAGCTCAGAGGAGCAGCATTATATTATTAAAGAATAATGAAAGTATAAAAAGACAGTAGACATTTACAAGAATTTTGTAATTGGAACAGGGATGTCACACTCAAATGGGCAAACTCTCCACTCAACAGATGCTCAGAGTGCACACTCATAATTTCTTACTGAATTGCAATGAGATCCAACAACAAACTATCAATTCCCCCTCCATTAAAGTTTGAAATCAGTCCACACAATATCTGACAAGTTATAAGTTCTTAACCATTTATAGCAAATCCACCCTCCTAGATTTACCACACTCAATAATAGCTGTATTGTTAGTGACTAACACTACAGTAGGCAGTTGCAGTATTAGGCAAATAACCCCCTAGGTTAAGCAACCCCTACTGGAGAAGCATATATGTTGATTTGCTAGGGGACTGGCTGTTTTGAAGAGTTGTTGCAGGAAATCTGGGAGATAGTTGAGGTAAGAGAAACTGGTCACCCAGTCCCAGTTTTCACTGGTAAGTCTAGCAATATATTCCACCTTAGATCTGAGCTGGAGAAGAAGTCTGAGGTTAATAATAATAATAATAATAGTAATAGTAATAGTAATAGTAATAATAATAATTTATTTATACCCCGCCCATCTGGCTGGGTTTCCCCACCCACTCTGGGCGGCTTTCAGCAAAATATTAAAATATAATAATTCATCAAATATTAAAAGCTTCCCTAAACAGGGCTGCCTTCAGATGTCTTCTAAAAGTCAGATAGTTGTTTATGTCTTTGACATCTGATGGGAGAGTGTTCCACAGGGCAGACGCCACTACCGAGAAGGCCCTCTGACTGGTTCCCTATAACTTCGCTTGTCATAGCGAGGGAACCACCAGAAGGCCCTCGGCGCTGGACTTCAGTGTCCATGCTGAACGATGGAGGTGGAGACACTCCTTAAGGTATACTGGGCCGAGACCGTTTAGGGCTTTAAAGGTCAGCACCAACACTTTGAATTGTGCCCAGAAACATACACATAATACATGTCTCTCCTTTGAATTGAGCACTACTGATCCTCTTCCCCTCCCAAGCTTGTTTCTAGGGTGAAACTTGAGCTGGGCAAACTTCTCTGGCATCTTTAGCGATGCCATCAAACTGCTTTGGCATGTAAAATCATGGCACTGCCTTTAAAACTTAAATAGATCAGCCCAGTTGTTAGATATTCCTCATTGTTGCTAAGGAACATTCCCGTTCTATAATGCACCAACTCATCGGAATGAGGAAAATCCTCTCCTTGTTTTTGAACGTGACATTTAATTCACCCTCTGCATGCTGCTTTCCTGAGACTGTTGTAATAATTGCGCCTGGATATATGTGAAGCTTCCTTGATTGGTATCAATCACATCTGGATGCTCTAAACCTGTGCCCAGATTCTCTGATGTCATTTTCCATAAACTTTATGGCAAATCTAATGGGAAATGTCAGCCACCTCTTGTCTGATGAATCTAGGGAGGGAAATCATCCCGGCCAAAGGCAGTTCCTTGCCATTTTCCCTTCTGGGTTATCTGCTACATTTTGGCAAAGGTCTGTTTTCTCTGCCCATTGTTTCAAGGGCAAGGGAACCATAGGTCACTTTGCACTGACTCCGGGAGGCAGCTGTTCAGAACATTCCAAGCTAAGGACACAATAGCAAAAAAGCAATGACCGCATTTCCTGCTCTCCCTGAAAGGCAATCTCTTGCCGGAAAGCATGAAAATAAGAGGAGGAGGGGACATTTTTAAACCCTCAGAGCTGATTTTTGTGTCTGCAGAAAAGAAAATCTCTTGGCTGTTCTGTTCTTTAAATGTATAAAGCACAGGGAATAAATGTTCTTTTAGATGTTTCTTCTTCTCCACTTTGGTGCAACTTTAGTAATTTAACCAAAGTGTTCCTCCTTTGAAAAAAGACTGGTATATTTTCTAAAAGCCATGCCTCTGGCAGAATGGAAAAGGAGAACTGAATGCATGCTGTAAGTCAGATGGGCAGCGTACAAATAATAATAATAATAATAATAATAATAATAATAATAATAATAATAATAATTAGTGGTGAGTGGTGAGCAGACAGTTCAGCTGGGGTAGGTGTTGAGGTGGTCTTCACCTGCCTCCTTTTTTTGCCCCTGGAAATCTTCTCATGAAGCAGTTGGTCTTAGAGTACTGGTTTTTTGCAAGAATCACAGAAGGTCCTGGCATATCTAGTGTATCCTTGTGAGGAGACATCAAACTTCACAACCAAGGCCGTTGAATCAGTGAAAAACATAGAAGCAGGATAAAGCCCAAAACCTATTTTCTAAAAAGCTAAACAAACAAAACCATATTTTACAAATTCTTGAAAACAATCATACTATGTCTTCAAACATGCAATCCAGATGGTGTCCAGATAAATAATGGTGTCACCCAGCAAGAAAAACCTTAATGAACAAAAAAATGTCTTCAACAGGTACTTTATAATGACATTAGACACCTGTTTAATCTCAGCTGCTGGTTGATCCAGAGAGCTGGAACAACAACCTGGTTTGTAGTGCAAACTAAGCATACCTCTGGGAGCGATCACTTTTCTTTTCTTTGAAGAAAGCTTTGTTCATGTAACCCCTTTGTGCATGTGTGCATCCACTTGTTGGACCAAGGTGCTAATGTTTTAATAATCTGTTGCCTCATTTGAAATGAAACATTGTCTCCATCTCTTCCTCCCCCCCCTCTCCCTGCAAAGCGAACAAAACATTACCGGGAGTCAAAGTTCAATACAAGTCATGCAAGGCCTCGTCGTGTTTAACTTTCTCTCCTCTTTCTCAGCAGTGAGGAACGTCTTGAACAATCAGGGCATGACCAGGCTGACAACATGGCAGATGTGCCTAGTTATAAGTGAAGGGACATGTCTGCACTTGCCTCATCTTAGCCTTCAGTACCTTATCCCTTAAAAGCAATCTCAGTGAAATTGCATAATCAAACATCTATTATACTGGGTGAAATTTGTATGTCACCAAGAGCTGATTATGCATTTGTTAATTCCAGTCAATGCCATGAAGGAATTGCTGTCTAAATTAGCTAGGAAGCTGTTCCAGCAAATTTCAAATGATCAAGTGTTTCAAGTGTCTATGACTAAGCTATTACACATGCCAAGTAAAGAGCTGATAATTAAATTCCAAACCATAATAATTTATGGATATTGTTTATGCATTTAGTTTGCATATTTTACTAGCAAAGACTGGTCCTTTTTATAAGAAGTGATAATTAAAATACATACCTCAGCTCTTGGCCTTATAACCCCCAAGCTATATATTTTGTTAGCTGACAGCCAGTGAGGCTGATTTCTTTCTTCTTCAGTTAACTTTCCATTTCTGGAAAGTTTTAAATGCTTTAAATTTTTCACAAGACCATTAGACCATTAAAAACAAAGCCATCACACATATCTCTCGGTGCTACAGTATAACAAGTAGGTAGAACTAATGTCTTAATTTATTTAACCTAATGAAAGATGTTTCTGTAGGATATAATCTGATTCCTGCTTGCATTCATTATGCACATGCAGGTCTATCAACACATGTGGAATTTTAATAAAGTGCCATGGGTGCCAGTCACAAATTCGCTACTGTGATGTGTGTGGCATAATGCAGAATGGCAGCTGTGTGGAGGTGTGGCATAACACAAAATGGCTGCCACATTTAAAAGAGTAGGAAAAAGAGACCGGACCACATGTTGGTGTGGACATCCCTCCCCACATTTCATGCATTGTGGATTTTTGTGGGGATAATTACTGAGACCACCACCACAGAACTTCTGGTGAGTACACTGGCACCTGAGGGCAAAGGGTTGGTGATCTCTGCTGTACAGACTTTACAGTTAAATCCTACGGATGTTTACTTAGAAGTAAGTCCTATTGTGTTCTTTAGAATATTCTACCATGTAATTGTGCATAGCAATGCAGCCCTCAACAGAATTAGAATAATAGTATTATAGAGTACAGTAGTACCTTGGGTTATAAACTTAATTCATTCCAGAGGTCCGTTCTTAACCCGAAACTGTTCTTAACCTGAGGCATGCTTTTGCTAATGGGGCCTCCGACTGCCACTGTGCCGCTGGCACACGATTTCTGTTCTCATCCTGGGGCAAGGGTCGCAAACTGGAGCAACTACTTCTGGGTTAGTGGAGTTTGTAACCCGAAGCATTTGTAACCCAAGGTACCACTGTGTCTTCATGAGACACAGCAGTTGAAGCAGAAGCAGAAGGGGAAGGAATAGAAAGGAAACCGTGAGTTATCTGAAGCAACGTGGGGTGTAGGATCAGATATGACCAGGCTAGCCAGTGCTATGCCCTGCAAATGTTGCTGGACAATAATTCACATCATCCCTGACCATGTTGACCACTCCTGCATATGATATCAGATTTGCTGCCTTGCAGAAGCCACTCTTTGTCTCCACTTATGTTCTAGTTTGCGACTAATGCACCTATTTTTAAAAACAACGTTCTAAATGTTCCAGTGCTGTCTTATTCAAATGACACTAAACCCAGCAGTGCTGTTCCTCGAATTTCTCACTACATAGAGAGTTGTGAAGTGCATCATAATATACTTTTTAAATAGACTGCTTTTTTAAAAAAAAGTATTTGGAGGCCTAAGTAAAGCTTCCCAAACACAATGTGATTATATTAAAGTGCACAATGTTTCATTGAACAAGACAGAAAATGTAAACCTGGAAATCAGATACACAGAATGTAGCAAGCAATTTATTGCTACATGCAGCAACTTTCTAGTTCCTGACAAGCTACATGAAAACCAAATGAAAAGGATGGTGCAGAACCTGTAGAGAGCGGCCAATCTGTCAACGCTGGTTTCTCTTAGGTTCTCAGTTTTCCAACTTTGACTTCTGTTCTCCACATTTCCATGGCAGTTTGTCATGATGATTTTTCTTTAAAGGAATGCTCATGAAAATTCACCTGCATTTTAGTGGAAATCTACATGCAGAAGCTGCTTTGAAATTTTGCTTAATAGGCGCATTTTTGCAAAGCAATTTTCCAGATATAATGCATTTTTGTATGTTATATTCAGCAGTATATGCATTTATATACTACCCTCGTATATGCATTTTTTGTACACATTACTTGTCAGGAGAATCGCATTGCAAAATTTGCAAAGTGGGAAAGTGACGAACTTCTGGCCTCCTGGAATGTGTTGCTGGACTACAGCTCTGATCATCTCTTGCCTGCATGGCCAAGAGTCAGGGGTGTTAGGAATTATTGTTCAGCAACACCTGGGGATCCATAGGTTCTCCACCCTTGCTCTAGTTTCTGAAATACCAGGGAAGCAGAAAGCTCTTGGTTACGGAAGACACAAATCTGATCAAAGTTTGTTACCTGCAAACAACTATTGCACTTGGAAAAGATCTAAATTAGAAGGAGGAGCTGAGTGCTAGAGGATGCAATTTGCATACAACAGATTTCAGGTTGTTTCTGGAATCCCCAGGTATGACCTGGAAAGACTTCTTGCTGAAAACTTGGAAAGCCACTGCCAGTCAGTATAGGCTAGATGGACCAGTCATCAGACTTGGAACAATGTTATACCCTTCATATATTTCTGATGAAAATAGGGACATTCTGTTAAACAAACAAACAAACAAACAAACAAACAAATAATACCCTGTCCATCTGACTAGATTGCCCCAGCTGCTCTGGGCAGCTTCTAATATATATAAAAACATAATAAAACATTAAACCTTTAATTTTTCCTCCCCAGGTGCTTCCTTTCCAGTTTATCAACACTATGCGTTAAGGAGGACATATGAGAAGGATGTATACCATAAAGAATTATTGTTGTTTTGTGACTTCATCTAATATTAATTAAGGTTCAGTTAGGCCAAAGTTGAATCATTGAAAGGTCTCACAAATGCGTTACAGTACTGCAAGGGTCCTCAACCTTTTTGAATCCAGGAGAACATTTGGATACCAAGGAAGCATGGTGAATACCAGAAAAGAAGAAGAAAAGTTGGTGATGTTGAGATGGTCAGCTTTTGGAGACAGTATGCCTCTGAATGCAAGTTGCTGGAAATCACAAGTGTGGGGATTGCTATTGAACTCAGGTCCTGATTATGAGATTCCCATAGACATCTGATTGACCACCGTGAGAGCATTAAGCTGGCATAGATGGGCCTTCAGCTAGATCCAGCAGACTTGCCTTATGTTCTTAGAATGTCCTTTTTAAAAAAAAAACACCACACAGACAAAACATGTACCACAACCCCCCAAAAAACACACAGACAAAAAAAGCAACAAAACAGGTACCCTCCTCAAAACCATGCCCCCAATTAAAAAACAACAACTGGGAAGGGTGTGGGACCCTAGTAGGTGCTGATGCAACCATCTGAGGTCCCTGTAGTGGTGTCAGTGGGCACCATATTAGAGACCAGAACACTACTGCATATGATTTTTTAATGGAAACCCTCTTGGTGAAAAAAGCAATCACACACTATACATGGGCAGGCTGTGAGTGGGTGACACAGATACTGAGAGAGGGATGGGGGGAGGGGAAGAGTATCAAGATGGAAGGTGGAACTTTGTCTTTCACATCCTCACAAACCACCACAAACACCTGTGCAGAGTGACACTGAGCCTTTGGAAGAATAAGTTTGTGATGGCAGAAATATAAAGACTTCAGAAACTGTGCACAGCGAGGCAGAAGAATAACCCCAGGCCTCAAAGTTAAAAGGGAATGAAGTAAAATGCAGAAATATAATTTTAAATCAATGATGACATCAACTCTAAGAAAGAAGAGACTTGTGATGTCAAGATCAGGAGTATCATTAGCCTCTGATCAAATAAATTCCTCACTCTTTAAGAACAAAACTCTCATTTTGCATGAAAAGAAAGTGATAATAAAAGCCCGTGACATATTTGGTAGGCCTAACCAGTTTATGCATCCAATATTACATGCCCATGCTTCTTGTTGTGAGTTACACCTATAAAATGTCTTGCAGGCTGACACATTCCATGACCTCAATTATGGATGGCTTTTACGATCCAGTTACTGTGATCCAGAAGACAACAATGGGGTTTTTGAAACCTATAACTTTGGGAATATTTATTTTTCCCCTTCATAAAAATCATACTGTTGTTCCATGTTAAAAATACTACAGAGCAATAGCACCTAATTAGACACAGACACATAAATCATACATACGAAAGGAAGATGAAAGCCAAATTAACTCTGTCTCTTTCCTTTAAGTGAAGCCCTGAACACAATGTTTACACAAACAGACACATATCTAATTAAATCCCTGTGCATTGCAGAAGATATATTTACAACCCTACCAAATTACAGCTTTTCCTCCCAAAGCTTAATTTATTCAGATCTCTTTAATCTTTATTATACAACTGCATTGAATTTCACAAGGGTTGTTTTGGAGCATTGAGATCTTAAAACAGAAGCATTCTGTGCAGCCATTTAAGTGAAGTTGCAACAAGTCAATCAATGAAACAGTAGCATGCTATGTAATAGGGGAGCGTGTCAAAATAAAGATCAAACCAAATGGGATGGACACAGAACTATGCATGCAAAACCAGCAGCAGGCTATGTGAAGTCCGGTTACTTTTTCTGGTGGGTGGCGTTGTGGCTGGGCCCCGGGCCCTGCATGACCTGGCCGAGGGTTGGAGACTGGTGCACTCCCCGCTATTGCCTCCCTCGGCACTGGGTGGGTCCCCGCCCAAGGGGTGGGCCTCACCAACCAATCAGCACCGATGGAGACATGATCCTCTGAACACCAGGAGACCTGATGTTGATTTAGGGAACCACCACAAATAGTACCTTTAAAATATGTACATATCCCATAATTCAAACCATATTAGCTCCACTGCAAAACATTTTGAGATAAAAACTTCATGAAGTACAGGCAGACTTTTTTTGTCCCAGATTTAATTTGGATATGGTAATAAACTATCACATTCAAAGGGTTTTTGAATCTATCTATCTATATATAGGTTTACTAAACCAAAATGTTTGGCTTCTTTGTGGATTTTTTAAAAAGATGTTTGTTAAACCTGTGCCCTGATCAACATTCATAGGAAAAACTTAGTATTTTGTGGCAGGGTCATGAACAGTTCCAGATTATATTTGAATAAGTCTGATCTAGGCTGACTCAAGTCTCTCATTCATTTTCTTGAACAAACTTCTAAAGCTGACTTAGACTGTGATTCAACCAATCCTTGCTGCTGTTCACAAATGCTGTATATTCAAAGGGGGGGGGGGTGTAAAATTAAAAGTATGGCACAGATGGGTAGCCTAGGTACTGAATGTGGCTGTTCTTTCCACCCCCTGATATTTTGTAACATTCTCAGAATCTACTAGGACAAATTTTGAAAGGGGAATTTGAATCTGAACATGTGTAGGATAGTATCTCTCAATCAAAATTCAACTACGTAAGAGTGATGATGATAGGCTTGCCTTCAGTATTTGATGAAAATCAAAGTGTTATGCAGGAAAGAAGCATTAGTCTGCATCCCGGAGGCAGCTGTTACCATGAACAGATTCCTCAGAGAATAAGCACACGCTTTGCAAGTACATCAGGAAACTAGAAAATATGAATGGTGTGTGATGAAACTTGCCTACGGGTATTAGGAAATGTCCACATAACTTTTGAAATTCTCTAGTTAACATGTTAGCATCCCTCACTCAGCTAAACCACTGAGTTAAGCTGGGGGTGTTGGAGAAGTTACCTTGCTGTTTTCAGTATTAGAACTGTGAAGCATATTCAGTATGTAATAATTTAGCTCTCTAATACAGGCCCTGGCAAGGCCATTGCATAGTCAGCAATGCTGCCATATCCTTGTGTAGCTCTCTGTAACCCCAGGGTGTGGCAAAGATATGATCCTGTAATTATAGAGGAGTACAGATCTTCCACCTAGCACAGCAAGAAAAACAAAGAGGAGAATCCCTGCTAGACAGGTGCAAAGCACAATCAGAAGGACCCATAACAACAGCCAAGCAAGGCTGATGCTCTGACCTGTGAATGAACTGCACCAGTAAAGCACAGGAAACTTCTCCCCTCCAGCCCACTTTGGCCATTTCTGGGCCTAATTCAAAGTCCTGGTTTTAAAATTTACAGAACTAATGGCTTTGGTCTAGACTACCCCTAGAACATGGGGATTCAGGTGGCACTGTGGGTTAAACCACAGAGCCTAGGACTTGCCCATCAGAAGGTTTGAATCCCTGCGACAGGGTGAGCTCCCGTTGCTCGGTCCCTGCCCCTGCCAACCTAGCAGTTTGAAAGCACATCAAAGTGCAAGTAGATAAATAGGTACCTGTGATGGGATGATGAGCTGCTTGTGCATAAAGTCCTAGTCCCTCAGAGTTTGGCTAAGTCCACAAACCTCTGTCTGTGACGGAGCTCCTTAAGCATGGCTCCATCAGTCGCTCGTAGAATCGGACAGTGGGCGTTTACGGAACTTCTTCCAGCATAAAAGTTCCTTAACGGAAACGCGTCTTCTGGACTCTCGGCGTGACAGTTTCCGGCGAGGAGTGGGTGTCCCTATGGGAGGTCCTGAAACCTCCCCGCTATTTTCGCTGGAAGTGTCTCTGAGCCCTCCCTCCGACTCACTTTCCCTTGGAGCCCTTCCTCTCCCCCTGCTGGTTCCCTCCCCAGCTGATAAGTCTCTCTCAGCCTCTGTGAGCCCTTTCACCTCCTGTTTCTCCAATGGCAGTTCCCTGACATCCACCTCCCCTCCAGGGCCCCCTTCACCCCCTCCCCTTCCCTCCTCTGCAGGAGGCGAGGGAGCAAAACCCCTGAAAGAACCTCCCTCATCTTCCGAAGTTTCGAACACTTCCCTCCACCGGTTGCTGTTACCGGTTTCTAAGTACTCCTCCTCATCGGAGTCTGTTCCTTCTTCCAACTCCGATTCCCTGAATCCTTCCAGTTCCTCCTCCTCGTCGGTGGTGCCAAAGTACTCCCTCCGGAACCTTGCTACTGGCTGAGGTTTCCTGGGGAACCTTTGGTGAAACGTTTCGATCAAGATCTCGTCACTGACCTCCTCTGCCGTCACCCAGGTGTTTTCCGACTCCGGTTCCCCTTCCCACGCGACCAAATACTCCACCTGATTACCCTTCCACCTGGAGTCGATGATCTCCGCCACATGGTTGCTGCTTTCCCTTTCTTCTAAGACTGGCCCCCGTGTGGAGACCCCTTCACCTTCCCCCCTATATGGTGACAGTAATGACCTGTGGAATACTGGGTGCAGTTTCATGTGGTTCGGTAACCGGAGTCTGAAAGCCACTGGGTTGACCTGTTGAATGACCTCAAATGGTCCCAATCTTTTGGGTCTCAATTTCTTGCAACCCCCCTTGAACGGCAACCCTTGGGTCGACAGCCAGACCTGACTCCCCACCCTAATGGTTTCACCTTCCCTTCTGCTCTTGTCTGCCTGCCTCTTATATTCTTCTTTGGCCCTTTCTAAGTTGAGTTGGAGTTGACGATGGATCGCTTCCATTTCTTCTACAAAATGTTCGGCGGCCGGGACACTCCATCTCTCCCCTCCTCCCCCTGGAAACGCCCTGGGGTGGCACCCATAATTCGCCAAAAAGGGGCTCATCCCGGTGGACACATTCTCCGCATTATTGTAGGCAAATTCCGCTAGCGCCAACTTTTCGACCCAATCGTTCTCTCTGTCATTGATATAACACCTCAGGTATTGTTGGAGGATACCGTTTGCTCTCTCCGCCTGCCCATTGGTCTCGGGGTGCCTGGCAGTCGAAAAATTGACCTCTACGTGCAGTAAGCTCATAAGTTTCCTCCAGAACCTGGATGTGAACTGTTTCCCTCTGTCGGAGACCACCCTCAAGGGGGCACCATGCAGCCTAAAAATATGTTCTACAAACAATTTCGCTGTCTCTTCCGCCGTGACTGCATGTGAGCAAGCTACAAAGTGGCCCATCTTAGTTAACAGGTCTACTACGACCAGTATGGCGGTTTTCCCCTGGGATTTCGGCAGATCAGTCATAAAATCTATCGATACCGCCTCCCACGGTCGTTCTGGTGTGGGTAACGGTTCTAATAACCCCGCCGGCGCCCGCCTTTCTCCTTTGGCTCTCTGGCATTGGTCACACCCTCTTACATACTCCCGTACATCCTCCCTCACCTTGGGCCACCAAAATTCCCTGGTCACCAACCACATGGTCTTGTGTTGCCCAAAATGCCCCGCTGTGGGGTTGTCGTGCAGCTGTTTGAGTACTCTCCCCCTCAATTCCCCTTCGGGTATATATAGTGCCCCTTTGTAATACAATACCCCGTTTCTTTCTTCAAAACCTCCGGGGTCTTCTCCCTCTCTCCTTAAACCTCTGAGCTTATTCTGGGCGTATTCATCATTCACCGTTCCCTCTACCAGTTCCCTTTGCCCCACCCAGGCCGCCCCACACACCCAGCGGTCCTCTGGGATGATATGTCTCTCTTCAGGTGCTCCCTCCCCCTCCAAATATTCAGGTTTGCGTGAGAGAGCGTCCGCTCTGACGTTTTCTGGACCTGGCACATAGCAAATTTCAAAATGGAATTTGGAGAACTCCTGGGCCCACCTCACTTGTCGTTGGTTGAGCACTCGTGCCGTTCTCCAATACTCCAAATTCTTGTGGTCCGTACACACTTGCACCTTATGCTGTGCACCAATTAGTAAATGTCTCCATCTCCGGAACGCTTCGTGAATGGCGAGTAGTTCTCGGTCATATACGGTGTAGTTCCTCTCGGATTTGTTTAGCTTACGCGAAAAGAAGGCACACGGTCTCCACTCCGACTTATTCTTCCCCGGCTGAAGAAGCACCGCCCCCACCGCCCGGTCTGATGCATCAGTTTCCACTCTCATTGGTTTTTGTAAATCCACATGCAGGAGCTGTTCTTCCGAAGCGAATGCCCTTTTCAATTCCTCAAATGCTTGCTCCGCCTCCGCCGTCCAAACAAATTTCTTCTTGCTGCTGAGACAGTCTGTGATGGGAGCCGTTAAGTGGGCAAAGTTCTTGATGAACTTACGGTAAAAGTTCCCAAACCCTAAGAACCTTTGCACATCCTTTTTCGTTTTCGGTGTCTTCCATTCCAGCACCGCCTGGACCTTGCCTGGATCCATGGCTAATCCCTTGTCTGACAAGCGGTACCCCAGGAATTCCACCTCCTTGGTGTGAAACTGACACTTCTCCAATTTCACCCACAGCTGGTTTGCTTGCAGTTGGCTCAGCACTTCCCTGACATCCTTTACATGCTGCTCCTCATTCTCTGAATATATCAACACGTCATCTAGGAAGGCCACGCAATTCTTGTAGAGCAGAGGTCCCAGGACGTGGTTCATGAACGATTGAAAACATGCTGAGCCTCCTTGTAATCCGAAGGGCATAACTAAATATTCAAAAGCCCCCAAAGGGGTGAACATGGTGGTTTTCCATTCATCCCCTTTCCTTATCCGTATCAGGTTGTATGCCCCTCTCAGGTCCAGTTTAGTAAATATCTTTCCCTTCCTCACCCTGGTCAAAATGTCATCAATTCTGGGCATGGGGAAAGCCACTGGTTCTGACACTGCATTCAAGGCTCTAAAGTCCACTACAAGTCTGGGTTTATCCGTGTGTTTTTTGTCCACAAAAAACACTGGGCTGCCCCCCACCGCTCTGGACTCTCTGATGAAGCCTCTCTTCAGGTTTTTATCAATAAACTCCCTTAACTCCTGCATTTCCCTGTCTGACATGGCGTACAGCTTGCCCACTGGGAGCTGGGCTCCAGGGACCAGGTTGATTTGGCAGTCAAAGGCTCTATGCGGTGGTAGTTTATCTGCTTCCCTTTCGCTGAAGACCTTGCTCAGGTCAGCGTATTGTTTGGGCACCTTCCCTTTGTCCGTTACTTCCGTCCCTGCTAGAAAGGCTTTTGCCCCTTCTGGCGCCTTTCCCTCTTTGCAGTGTTCCAGGCAATGTGCTGACCCAAAGGAGACCACTCTCTGATGCCAGCCCACTAGCGGATCATGCAACGCTAGCCAGCTCATTCCCAAAATAACGGGAGCCCCTCCCAGGGTGGCCACATTGAACGCTATCCTTTCGGTGTGCCTGGCCACCCTCATAACCATTGGGACGGTCTGTAGGCTAACTTCTCCTCCCAACAGCTCCCTCTCATCGATCGTGGTCACCTGCAGGGGGTTACTTAAAGGGAGTATCTGTATCTGGTGTTCAGCTGCAAACTCCTTACTCATAAAATTACAGGAGCTGCCTGAGTCCAATAGCGCCTTTGTCTTTAGTGGGTGTCCGTTTGCCAGCTCTAGCAACACCTCTATCACTAGGGCTGGTCTTGGAGGTTCTGGCGTGGGCACTTTTACTGCTCCTTGGCCTGGCTGCTGTGCCCTGACGGTGGCAGCCAGGCGTTGGCTTTTACTTGCTCCTGGACTCCCTCCTCCTTTCCCCCAACAGCTCCCGCCATCCCTTGCCATTCCTTTCTTTGCGGGCAGACTCTGGCAAAGTGACCTGGCTGCTGGCAGAGATAACATTTCTTGGTGCTCTTCCCCTCCTTCTTCCGCCCTTCACTGGGATTTGAAACTGCGCGCGCGCGCGCTGTTCCAATTTCCATCGGCTCTCCTGGCGGGCAATTTGGCTCCGGAATCTCTGGAATGCGGAAATCCCTCCAACGCTCTCCTTTCCCTTCCCGCTTCTCCAAGGCTCTCGCCTCCTGGCGCGCTCCAATGGTCAGCGCTGATTTGGTCAGCTGGTCCATAGACTCCGCCCTGGGCGCCCGGGAAAGTTTGTCTTTCAACCGCCGAAGAAAGCCCCTCTTCGAAAAGCATTTGAATGGGTTCCGCCGATAGGTCCCACCCCAATTTATGTATCAGCATGGTAAACTCAGTCCAGTACTCACGAACCGATCGGCTCCCCTGTTTACAAGCCATCAACTGTCTGCGCACCACTCCCTGCTCAATCTCGCTGGAAAACATCAAATCCATGGCGCGAAAAAACTTCCTTGTGTCCTTCAGCATTTCACTATTCCCTGCCATCAGGGGTCTAACCCAGTCTCTTGCCCCCCCTTCGAGATGGCCAACCACAAACGCCACTCGCGATGCCTCGTCGGGAAAGTCGTCAAACTGCAGATTGAGAGCATACTGCATCTCTGTCCTAAAGGCTTGATAGTTCCTGGGGTCCCCCCCAAACTTCTGCACCAATCCTGGCATCTTTCTTGCTAGTGGGGCGCCTTTTGCCTTTTCTGCATCCTGCGCCCTCCTTTCCTCTAGCCTCGCCGTTTGCAGCGCTAGCTGGACCTCCAACACCCGGTACCTTTCTTCCAGGCTTGGACCCTCTCCAGCTCCTCCTGCTCCCCCGGTTCCGGCTGGGTTGCTCATGATGCCTCTCTGCACAAGCTGCCTTCAGGGACTGTCCGATTGCTGTGATGGGATGATGAGCTGCTTGTGCATAAAGTCCTAGTCCCTCAGAGTTTGGCTAAGTCCACAAACCTCTGTCTGTGACGGAGCTCCTTAAGCATGGCTCCATCAGTCGCTCGTAGAATCGGACAGTGGGCGTTTACGGAACTTCTTCCAGCATAAAAGTTCCTTAACGGAAACACGTCTTCTGGACTCTCGGCGTGACAGTTTCCGGCGAGGAGTGGGTGTCCCTATGGGAGGTCCTGAAACCTCCCCGCTATTTTCGCTGGAAGTGTCTCTGAGCCCTCCCTCCGACTCACTTTCCCTTGGAGCCCTTCCTCTCCCCCTGCTGGTTCCCTCCCCAGCTGATAAGTCTCTCTCAGCCTCTGTGAGCCCTTTCACCTCCTGTTTCTCCAATGGCAGTTCCCTGACAGTACCGCTCCAGCGGGAAGGTAAATGGCGTTTCCGTGCGCTGCTCTGGTTCGCCAGAAGCAGCTTAGTCATGCTGGCCACATGACCCGGAAGTTGTACGCTGGCTCCCTCGGCCAATAAAGCGAGATGAGCGCCACAACCTCAGAGTCGGCTACGACTGGACCTGATGGTCAGGGGTCCCTTTACCTTTACCTTACCCCTAGAACATGGATACAAATCAGATATTTTAAAAAAGATGTTGCATAGCAGCTTCTGCCTCTTGGTGCAGCATGATCATAAGAAGAATAACAAACAAATAAATAATTATCATTAGCACATATTATTATGCTGAAACTACAGTTATCACTGAAAGAAAAGAAATGTAACTTCCTTGGATTTGATGAGATCTTACTCTCATAATTCTATTTGTTATGGAACAATAGCGAGAGAGGGCTATTGCACTCAAGTCCTGTTTGTAGGCTTCCCACAGACATCTGGTTAGCTGATACAATGTAGAACCCTTCACAAGCTAGGGATGTGCCTTGTGCATTCTCTTCCCAGGCCTCTCTATATTTAAGCCTGCACACGCCATTCTGTGCCAAGTCATGACAAATTTGTCCAGGGATGCCTAACAGAGAACGACCCAATTCACTGAGTGAAAGGCAAAAAAATCTGGGCCAACTGAGATTCAAAGTAAGATTCCTTTCTGGTCCAGTCAACATACAGTGACCCAAGAGACCAATGAAACACTTGCATTGAGGGCAGGTGGGTGGGAGGTTTGTGAGGCAAAATGGCCCTGACTGTCAGGGCTCTTGTGAGAGCTGACACCCTCTTGTGGCCTATCTAAGGCTCTTGCGAGATCCTGCAGGATCTAACAAGAGTTGGCCAGAAATCCAAAGACACCTCATCCCACCTCCCCAGTGCCTCCACACTGTCAAACAATTAGTGCCCTGCTCACCAGCGTGTGCAGAGAGGTGGCTAACTGATTGTTGTGTTGACATACATGACTGACTCTCAAGCCCTCTATTCTCCTGACACACAGCAAAAAGGGGCAAGGGAGAATGACACCACCACAAATTTTGTGTAACCGTGCCCTTGCAACATAATTTAAAATAAACAGCTGCTGCAGAATGGGAGGAAAAGTGGAAATTCCCTGCACATGCACCTTTCACCCTTCTGTTGTGAGTCCAACACAACAGAATTTGGATTTGGTGGTCTATCTGCTGCAAAATCTCCCTCCCTCATCCTCATAAAATTGTTCTTTTAAGGTTATACTTATTGTCTGCAGATCAATCTCTTTTGAGTGGGGACACATATACTTTCATCCCGAGCTTTCACACAGTGTTACGGGTGCTTATTCTTTGAATTATTCCTATTTCAGTGTAAACCTCACCCTTAGCAAAACACTTGTAATTGAGTAGTGATCAAAGGGGACCACCTGTGAAGAAAACCATAAGATTGCAAGGATTTTTAAAATGGCATCTAAGCCTGCAGTTTAAATGCAGTTATAACAACTCATTAATGAGCAGCTCCTTGAATAAATGGTAAACAAACTCTTAAAGTTGGAAACAACGAGGGAGCACTTTTTTCAAGTGGGATCATGACTAATACAAAGCACAAAATTCTTTTCAAGTAGTAGGCAAGTAATATTATTAATTTAAATGATTCCCATAATTAGCAGCATTAGGTTCACTTCTGAGGACTTAAAATATGACATTTACAAAGTGTGAAAATAATACTCAATCTCAGTGAAATGCTTTCCATGAAGATACATAATAAAAGGATGTTAACTGTTTGGAACTGTGTTCTGGCTCTTTAACAAGGAAGGAATAAGCACATTTGTGAAAATTGCCATCCATTAAAAATAAAAATTGCTCTTGTTACTGAAAAAGATGGTTTAGCCACACCTTTCCTGCAAAGCTTAGGAACCATTCATTAGAATACTAGGCAATAAACAAGCAATGTCCTACTTCTAACACACAGTGCTATATTTATCTTGAGAAAGGTGTCCTCTGTAGAACAGTGATAGGAGCAACACATTAAAAGAATTTGATATTATGGATATTTAACTTATTGTATATTTAACTTATTTCCCCCCAAAAAAAAATATCCACCTCAAAAGAAGGCGAAAAACATCTGCTTATAAAAAGCGATGCCAAACAAAATAGAACCCATTTCTATGAAGACACAATAAAAGCTCTGTTTTTTAGTAGAAACATTAAACTAATTACACAAATATAGAACAGGACAGAAAACACTAAGGCTATGGGCCAATGCCTAAAACTTATGGACAGTAGATTCAAAAGAAAGTACTTTTTAATATGTGGGGTGCCCTGCCTCAGGATGTGGTTATCACCACTAACATATCTTCAAAAGTGCATTAAGACTAATTCATGGAGGACAGGTCTATCAGTCGTTGTGAGTTATGATAGCTAATTAATCAGAGGCAATGTGCCATTCATATCATTTGCTAGGGAGAGCTATTATGTGGATTTCCCAAAGAATGCTGGACCAGATAGACCTTACATATGACCCAGCTGGAGTCTTCCTCTGCTCTTATCATAAAGCAAATAAAGACATGGTCCTTCACACAGATAAAGTTGTTTTAAGTTTCTCATTAATCATCACCACAAAGGTAACATCAATCACCTCAAAATTACATAGCTACTTTTGCCATTGTTTGAAATCTCTAAAACACGCAAACACATTTTCAGTTGTTGGAACAGAACATTTTCTCACAATGGGGGCATAGTTACAGTTCAAAGCTAACACTGAATTATACAACCCCTGCTTGTTGGCCTGACAGAAAACTCGCAAAGAGTGGAAGTGCTGAATGTCAGGACCCCACCTGACCCAGACCCTGAGGAACCCTCATCTGAGGCACTGGACCCTGCAGAGAACTCTAGCTGAGGACCTGGAAGAACCAGTAAAAGTCTCAAGGCTGTCTGAAGTGCCTCAACTCATGGACTCATCTGACCTCTTCCTCTTGGTTGCTGCTTCTCTCTCTTCATCACCTGGGCCTCAAAAAGCAAAGGTGGCAGAAGACCTGCTCAGAACCCCTTAGCTAGCATAGGAGTGCCCATTTGAATGGCAGGAGGATCTATACCTATGTGTCTCATTGACTTCAAGCAATGGGCCCAGCAGGTGACCAGATACAAGAGGAGTTGGGGGCAAGAGTATAAGTCTCTCAGTGTGCTTTGATCTCTTGGTGGGCTAACAGTTTCCTACTGAGTTTCTTAGCATCTAGCTCATGGAGATACTTGCTCCTCTCCAGCTCTGACTTCAGCTGGAACTTCCCACACCAACTGATGGTTATGGACATTGAAACAGTGCTACAAATCAGAACCTTCTAATGCATCCCAAGGAAAAAGAAAGCTCAAAAAAGAATAGGGCAGTGAGAAGGATGTATTTGATTCCCTAGAGACCAAAGAATGCTAAGTGATTACTAGTAAACTTTAGTTAAGAAATGTTACCATTTAGGTGTGGCAAAAGCAAGCATGGGGTGCTCTTAGAAGTTGAGCAGAAATACCAGTTTCTTGGATGAGCCTAACAATAGCCTAAAGTGAAACACTTCAGGGGAAAATGTTGATCTACACAATTAGATAAGCCAAGGTACATTGTTTCCTCTGCAACATTCCTTCCAACATCCTTATTATGCAACCACACAACTACCACCTCTATTTGTCAAGCAAAACAAAAGAGCTGGCCAGGACAGCTTTCTCTCTTGAGGAAGATGGAAACAAAGGAAGAAATTGTCTGTAAAATATAAATCTCAGATGTACTGCCAATGTTAATAACCCTTAAAAAAAGTAAACAAGGTTATTATTGTCTTTTGACTAGGTTGATAACTATTTATTAAGGTGGCAAATTACACAGTTGAAAAGGAGAGCATTCCTGACAATACCCAGGACTTAATCCTGTCTTGGCATAGCCGGCCCTACTATTAATCAAGGTGAGGCATTTGCCTCAGGTGGTGGAAGTGGGGCATGGTGACAAGTGCTTGGAGGATTTGCCCTCCTTTGAACCTCTTAAGCTAGCCTGCTGCTGCCAGGTATGGTGGAGGATGCTTTCCTGTCATTAGCGTGTCAGGCAAGGACCCGGGAGGCCAGGGTTCAAATCCCTACACAGCCATGAAGCTGACAAGACCTTGGACCAGCCACAGTCTCACATTCCCTACAAAGTTGTTGTGAGGATAAAATGGGGAGAGGGGAAGTCATGTAACCTCCTTGAGCTCCTTGGAGGAAAGGTGGGAAATAAATATCATAATAACCAGTGCTTTTTGGGGGGGATACAAGGGTATGCATACCCCTAAACATTTTGTGAATCTAAGTTTGGCCTCATTGAGGGGCAGTATTTCAATATGAGCAGGAAAATGAGAATATATATATATACAGTGGTACCTCAGGTTACATACACTTCAGGTTACATACGCTTCAGGTTACAGACTCCGCTAACCCAGAAATAGTACCTCGGGTTAAGAACTTTGCTTCAGGATGAGAACAGAAATTGCACGGTGGCGGCATGGCAGCAGTGGGAGGCCCCATTAGCTAAAGCGGTGCTTCAGGTTAAGAACAGTTTCAGGTTAAGAAGAGACCTCCAGAACGAATTAAGTATGTAACCAGAGGTACTACTGTGTGTGTGTGTGTGTGTGTGTGTGTGTGTGTGTGTGTTTGTGTATGAGAAAAAAGCACTAATAATAACAGCAATAGGGAGAATAATAATAATAATAATAATAATAATAATAATAATAATAATAATAATATTTTATTTATACCCTGCTTTTCCCGGTTCAAAAACCAGGCTCAGGGTGGTTAACAACAAATTTAAAACACTCTAAAACACTTAATTATAAAAGCAGCATAAAATACAGTATAAAAACATGAATAACAATAAAATTCAAAAATCAAAAAGGTCACCCAGCAGCTGCATGTGGAGGAGCGGAGACGCGAACCCGGTTCCCCAGATTACGAGACTACTGCTCTTAACCACCACACCACACTGCCTCTCAGTGCATAGATGGGCCACTGGCCTGACCCTTCAGGCTCTTATGTTAACAACAATGTTGCAGCCCAATTGGCTTCTGTATGTGCAATGGGTTTTATTTTTCCTTTCCCCCTCAGATAACAATATGTCTTGGGGCAGTCCTGCCTCTTGGAATTACTCTCTTATACAAGTCTCATGATGAGCATTGAACAGGAATGTACAAAAATCCTCAGGATTGTATAAACAACAACAAAACTCTCCCTGTGCAGCCAAGAACGCATTTTGAGAAAGGCTTGAAAGGTGATAAATATTGAAACCGGTTATGTTTCCTTGGAGTTTGGATACTACCATGTTATACTCAGAAGAAGTATCTGCTGAAAGGATAAATGTTCTGTGTTTACATAAGAGTGACTATATTAAAATAACCTGTGCAGGCTTCCATAGAGAAGCCTTTCATTGCCGATATTTAGAAATCAAGGGATCTTCAATTGGAAGCACAGTTTGACGTTCTAACCACTGGATGGATTTATAACCCCTTATTAGAGCAGGTTCTCAAAAATTATCTTTTCCTTTTAACTCACGAGTTAACCCCCTACCCAGGTTAAAATGCCAGCAAATTAAGTCTGGATTGTCAGCAAAGCAAACACAGTTTCTAAGAAGTGCACAACAAACTGGGTTGTACAATTCCAGCCACTTTTCCAACTTTCTTTATTTGGATTCTCTTAGTGATGATTCCTAGTAAAATGAGAACTATTTGTTGGGGGAGGGGAAAAATGGCTCCTAATTGATCCTGGAATCAAATGAGCTACTTTGCAAGGGAGAAAAATTGTTTGGTTTTCCCAGCTGAACTATGAACTTTATTGCAGAGATGAGGGTTGCTCCTTCTGTTAGGCTGAAGTTTGCAACAACACAAGACTAACCCCTTCTGTTTCAATAACTGCAAGGCTCTGTCAATCAGGGATTGAACTATCAGGACAGTTGCCCCCATCCTTTTATTGTTTCTTAATAGTGGCTTAACAATGTAACGCTTGGTTTTCCCACAACCCTTGTTGCTTCTCTCATGTTTTCAACTCAGACAACTGACAGAGGAAAATCACATAGCTCCAAAGCTTTTTTTCATTTGTCCTTCCTTCCCTCAGATGACTGAGAAGAGAAGGTTGTGCCAGATGAACCATCTTCCTGGGGGCTTTCTCAAGGCAGTTACAGTCAGTTTCATAAACCAGGGGACATGGAATAAATAGTCAGGGTTTATTCACTCCACAAAGTAAATTCCAAGACTTGAGTCATGATCACATAAAGCCAAAGAACATGTGATATGAAAGTTCTGCTTTTGGAATGACTGACAGCCTTAATTTTTTTTTTCTATAGCAAAAACAAAAGGGGCTTGGGATGGTGTTTTGGGTCAGGGTTGTGGTTTGGCGCTGAGGATGAGAACCCACCACTCCTTCCACTTCACCCCGATCCAAATGGATGCATGTGCTCCATTTCTTCATTATTATTTTGACATTTATATCCCATTCATTATTGCATCTATATTCAAGAAACTGAAGGTTGTGCACACATTTTCCTCTTTCACATTTTATCCCTGCAATGTTTTATTGTGAGGTAGGTTAGGCAGAGAGGTAGTTGCTGACCCACAGTCTCCCAGTGAGCTTCATGGCCAAGTGAGGATTTGAACCCTGGTCTCCCAGATCCTAGTCTAATGCTGAAACCATTACAGCACACTGGTTCCCTACAGCAGCTTCTCATAGTAGAAAAAGGCACCAGGAGTTCTAACAACAGCAACAAAACCTCACATCACATGCAGTCCTAGAGTAGTGAAATGTCTGAACCCACATACATGTTCACCTTGTTGGGTCTCAACATACACCACCAAGAGGCATGGAAGCTTTTGCATGGAGTCAAGACATGTGTGTATACATATAACTGCTATTCCTGATAAATAACATGTCACACCAAGAAGTAGAAAACGATTGCTTTGTTACACAGAAATGGGAGAGTCAGATTATGTGGGCGCTACTTTGGATAGCAAAGTTGCATATTGGCAGCAAATAATCATTCAGTACATACACAAACCTTAATCCTATAGAGGAAAAGATACTCTCACTTCCCAGAAGCTTAGAGTGAGCAGAGCGATGTGCCACAGAACGCAAACGAAAAGAAACAAAACAAGGGAGAGGAGGGGTATACTTGATCTTGGAGCAAGCAGAACACGAAGTCAGGGATTTGAGATCCATGGCTTCTGCAAGAATTAAGCTCTCCCCTTCAAAATCCTAATGTCAGTCAGGCAACAGAATCTCTCACTCACTCTATTGGTCATGGTCCAGTGAAGTGTATGGTTTATCCTTGAGATCTTTGAGGAGAAAAGAGAGTCCCATTGGAGCTGTGAGCTAACCATTGCAAACCTAGGGTTTAAGCATACTTTGACTCTAACTTCATGCTTAACGAGTGAACAATACCTCTCCAAATCCTCTGAACTGTTGTTTGTTACTTCTGGTTTATTATGGTGACTTGGGAGATCGGTTTTCAAATAAAGAAGACATAACCTTAATTTAAGGAAAGGTATATTTTATATTAAGTTCATTCCAGCTGTTCTAATGCCATGATCCATAGACATAAGCCATGAAAAAAAGTCAAGACTAGCAACTATTGTTACAATAGGTAATCAGAATTCAAATCTCATGTGTATTTTAACACATAGAGGGAGGGGACCCTGTTACAGTCGTTACATCTTCCTTTTTAAAAAGGAACACCTCCTAATTTTAAAACTTGCAAATTTATTTATGTCTTCAGGGATTTCTATACTGCCCTTTTGTAAACAGTCACAAGGTGGTTTACCACTTTAAAACTTTATAAATACAGTGGTACCTCGGGTTACATACGCTTCAGGTTACATACGCTTCAGGTTACAGACTCCGCTAACCCAGAAATAGTACCTTGGGCTAAGAACTTTGCTTCAGGATGAGAATAGAAATTGTGCTCTGGCGGCACAGCGGCAGCAGGAGGCCCCATTAGCTAAAGTGGTGCTTCAGGTTAAGAACAGTTTCAGGTTAAGAACGGACCTCCAGAACGAATTAAGTACGTAACCTGAGGTACCACTGTACACAATATAAGGGACATGGGTGGCACTGTGGTCCAAACCACAGAGCCTAGGGCTTGCCAATCAGAAGGTTGGTGGTTTGAATCCCCACGACGGAGTGAGCTCCCGTTGCTCGGTCCCTGCTCCTGCCAACCTAGCAGTTCAAAAGCACGTCAAAGTGCAAGCAGATAAATAGGTACCGCTCCAGCGGGAAGGTAAACAACATTTCCATGCGCTGCTCTGGTTCGCCACAAATGGCTTAGTCATGCTGGCCACATGATCCAGAAGCTTTCTGTGGACAAACGTCGGCTCCCTTGGCCAGTAAAGCGAGATGAGCGCCGCAACTCCAGAGTCGTCCGTGACTGGACTTAACCATGCAGGAGTCCTTTACTTCTTAAATACATAATATAAATGTTACTAGCTGCTCTGCTTCCACTTCAAAGTTATTCTATTCAGCAAGGAATAGACAGCATCTTTTTAGAAACACAGAACAGGTATTTGGGGATCTCATTACTAATAGGACATAAACCAAGAATTCCTAATCAGGTGGGCATTGTCCTGACTGTTGTTAATAGAAGTAAAAATCTGTGCCAAACATTGAGTCATCCCTCAGTATTCAGTGATTGTCTTAACATCTAAATGTCTTGAAACTCATTGATATCCATAGGAACCAACTCTGGCCCTTGTAATTAAATATTTGAGGGGGCTGTGCCCCCACAAAGTTGATGGGCATTTCCATTCAAATGATGTTTGTGCACATGTCATGTGATTATGTGGGGCAGGGCTTACCTGGGCCCCTGCAATATTTCATTCAAGTTGACACCCCTGTTGATATCATAAGCCTAATCAATGTTTATTTGGCTGTGGGTCAGCCAACTCCCTTTTATCACTGGAGCATTTTTTTTAAAAAATCCAGCCAAGTTCAACTAAACATTCTGCTGACATACATTCCCACAGTAAAAGCTTCCTACATCTGCTGCTGTCAGTTCTCAAATGGTGGCTCAAAGCCTCCACCTGAGTTTGCAATGAAAAGCCTCAGTAATTTAAATAAATTCACAGGCCTCAACATCAACACATCATCATTTATCGGAAAAAAAAGGAGCTTGCAGCAACCAAACACTTATCAAGGTTAAAAATGCCCAGTTATCTCATTATAAGTTATAAACCTGAATACTAATAGATTAAATTAGCATATCAAATACACTCATTTCCCCCAACAAATTTTCATTATTGTCAAGATTCAAAGAGCAACCATTAAAACAAAAAAGCTTTCTGTATACATAAAAACATTTTTCATCCATCAGGGAATCAGCAGTGTTTTCCTTCTGGTCAATGTTAATAAGGCAAAACTATCCCTCATATTAGTGCATTTTTAAGATATTTTTTTTTGGTCCTCTTCCCCCATCACCTCAAGTTGGTTTTTTCCAGCTTTAGTTCTGACTGTTGTGTGAGCTGAGAGCCAATTCAAAGTGGAAAGCATTATTTTTAGATTCAGTTTCTTTTCCCAGGGAAATATAACACCAGATACAAAGAAAGCTTTGTTAGCCTTGTTACGTTGTTCTTTTAGGCAAATAGAGAGACAGCCTTGTGAAAAACCGGCATCTGTAATTCAGACTGAAACAGTATGCCATTCCCTTTCTGAAGAGGAGCAGGTGATATGGTCCAGCTGGAGGTAGCTTCTATTGCTGAAAGCCAAGCTGCTAATGATCTGACCTGCAACTGTAAATGGCACATGCTTCAGGTTCAGACGCTGCACAGAGTGCTCTGCTGCTTTTTTGCATTCCGTTACCATTTGTGAGGAAGAGATCTCTGATTAAAAAATACAGCAATCTTCTTTGCAGCTGTTTGCTTAAACAGGGCTGATCCACAGCATGCTTCAGGAAGCCGACCCAGACATATAATTTAGTGATCTGCATTTTCATTCAAACTTTTAAAATGTGTGTTTTATTGCTAATTCTTTAATTTGTTTTTTTAAAACAGTTTTGTAGATTTTAGTGGTGTTTTATCAAAACGTTTTACTATGTATAGTAGTGGTTTGTAAGTCTGGCAGATAAGTGAGACAGACCATGGGCCTTTTTTAGTACAGCAGCTTCTCCTCACTGTGATGGACCACAAGTCAATGTGAAGGCCACAAACAGGAGGTGAGCACAGCAGCCCTTTTCCATTCATACACCTAAGAAACTTAGAGGAATTTAAACTGGATAAACTCTTGCAGGAGATTTCATTTCTTAATGTAACACATAGGGATGCCTTAGGATTTCATTCAGTCTGCATTTTTAACAAACAGACCTCATTCACACCTTCCTAGTTTAACATATGAATTGAAATGAAATTGACCTTTGATTTCACACTTCTCAAATTTTTGTGAGACAGTTCTTGGCTTGACAAATACTAAAATATGTTTCAAAATATGTGTTTTAGGTTAAAATGCATACTAAATGCATGGATGTACAAAATCATGCTGTTTAAATAGCTAATTCAGATTGATGTGGAAATAGGACACACCTGTGAACACAAAAGAAGCTAACATGAACTGGAAATAGACATAATCTATCCATTCCTACTATCATGTTCAGACTGAAATTCAAGAACAGTGTCTCACCTGAGCCTATTTTGACTTTTGGTCTGCCAATTTACATTGATTATAATGCTGTCCACGTCCTTAACATTTTGTGTCCCCCCTCACCCACCCGCCTTCATTATGGTTGCTGTTATGATTTCCACTATGGACATTTCCTGGTTTAGGTCAAGCAGTCTCTTTTCTTCTTATGAGTTCAAACAACCACATATGTCAGGCAACTAGACTATCAGCACAAATGCATCACCTTACATGAACTCCATTTCTAAAACAACCTTTTCAAATCTGAGTCTAAGCAGATTATAAGCGAGGGTATTTTTCTGTCTCAAGTCTATGAAGCAGACTTCATCTGGCAAATGCACTTCAGTCATACTCCTTTGACACTGTTTCCAGTGCTGCAATATCCACTTCAAACAGTATAACTTTCTTCATTATGCCAGAAGCCACTTACATTTTCTTTTCGCTTTGTGGAAAACTCACTTATTGCCCTTTATGACTGCACTCATCCTCGTACTGCTGCCGAAGCAGAGGCAGGCAGCATTTGTATTCATTAAATTGAACCCACACAAAATAACAACCCTTAAAGAGACTGGCTGGAGAAAAACAAAGAACAAAGGAGGCTTAAGCAGGCACTACAGTAACTGAAAGGTGGTGGTGGTGGGGTAGGGGCTGGAATCCACAAAACAATTCAGAGTCAGTGCTTTATAGTAAGAAGACAGAAGAGAGAACAGAAATTTTATTAAACTAAGATTGGGTGGCAGGCGGGGAGAGGGGTGGGGAGAGAAGAATTGCCACAAATAAAATAGACCCAGTACAATCATTCTGTTAATATTTAGCTCAATAGTAATATTTCATAAATACAGATGTGGATTCAGGGCACTATGACTGGTTCCCCAGCACAGGGTGCCACACCAAGGGGGTGGCTTCCTGCTTCTTTCCCAGAGCCGTTTCCCCCATTGGTGTTAGTGGTTCGTTGCACCAGGGTGCCGGCCTCTCAGGGGCGCCCTAGTGAGTGGGGGAGCTGCACAGCTTTGCCAGCAGCCTCCTGTTTCCCAGCACACCAGCCAGCTGCGCCCCGCCAACTATATGGCTGGCAGGGCATGCAGCTTCCTTCGCAAGTCTCCGCAGGAGAAGAGCGATCCCCGCAGAGGCTTAGGATAGAAGCTGCGTGCAACTTCCCTCCCAAGTCTCTGCATCTGCTAAAGATGGCCCTGTTCCTGGTCGTTGTCCTTCTCCTGCTTCCTGGTGAAAGGCGGCGTGCAGCCTTCCCAGGCTGCCTTCTCGGGCACCCCGACGCTGAAGAGCATGTCCTCCAGCATGTTTTCCTGCTTGATCGCCCACCACACCAGGGATTGGGGCGGTGGGGGAGGCAGAGGACATTTTCCACCACGCCCTTCCTTGTTTTGGAGTTGCCGGGGGGGGGGCACCGGAGGGATCTTTGCACCATGGCCTCGGATATGCTTAAGATGGCCCTGCTCTTTCCGAAAGCCTAGTAAGCACCTGCTCAGCTTTGGGAAGGAGATGGGAGGGCTCTAGGACCCTGCCAGAACCCTCACACAACCTTGCTTACCCAGCTTTGGGAAGGCAGGGGTTGGGGCATTAAATTTTGGTCTCACATAGGGTGCCATATTACCAAAGTCAAATTCCTCACCTTATTCCCACTAACAGCATGTCAAAATCTCTTCTGTCTTGCTTCCTCTGCAACTCTTTATTTTTAAACCTAGTCGTGTCCACAAAATATGCCCCTTCTGTATAATGTGTAGCACCCAGGTCACTGTGTGATCCAACATTGGTAATAGAGAATTGGGGATGGTTACTGCAACTACCAGATCATATTCTGAGCATTTTATTTTCCATACTTCCCCATCTATTGAATAATTTCACTTCCCCCAGAGGATATTTAAGAAAATGCCCCCCCCCCCTTCAGCTTTGCTTCCCCATGCTCTCAGATCCACAGAGAGAGTGTGCAATGTCTTGGATATACTTCCTTTTTCCAAACAACCTCTGTGCTTGTGGAGATGCTTTTTTTCCACCTGAAAAAGCAGTTTCACAAACTTATACACATCATAGCAGAGGGCTAGCACAAATGCATGCAGATCTTTGCTGGTTAAACCAAAATGTCAACCCCAGTTTTACAGCTTCCTTTGATGTGTGCAATTTGAGAAGGGGACAACCACAAAACTGAATCTGCAAGCACAGCCAGGGCCAGCCACAGTTTCAAAAATATTGCTGTTCTAATGTTCATGGAGCACATAAGTCTGCTCACATCCCCACATCCAGCTCTGTTCAAGCTTAATGATTTTAAATGTGCTCAGTGGAATGTACATCGCATTGAGAGTAATGCAGAATTGACAGAAATCTACACTTGGATGCACTTTCAGGTGTGCCTTAAGATTCTGTTTCTCCTGTTCCTTGATTAACTCAAGCAAGGTTTGTGCATCCGGCCAAGCATTGTGTTTCTTCCCCCCATGGAAAATAAATCTGATAGAACTGGACATTGTGAAATTTCAGCATCTGAAGACTTACAATATCTACATTGTAATTAAACCTGTTCAGTTACTACTCTTTGCCATTGTATGGTCCAGCATGATAGGAAATGGATTAATACACAGATCAGATTCTGCAGATTCCATACAGCAAGGATAAATAACCTATGACTCTCTAGGTATTATTGGACTTCAATCCCCACCAACCCTATCCATCATGAACAATGGTCATATAGGGGTTGTGGTCCTGCAGCATCTGGAGAGGAAAAGGTTCCCCATCCTAGCCACAGAGAAAGTCTGGTCACTGAGACAAAATAAAGCAGCAACTTTACATTATGGCACATTAGAACAGTAGAGAAAACTCACCACTTACCTTTGCTACAACCACCCTGGGAGCAGTGGCATAGTGTGGGTTGCCAGCACACTGGGCCGCACAGAGGGGTTGGATGGGAGAGAAATGGATGGAGTACACATATGCATTCAACTGCCTAATGGCATCTGTGTCACCTAGGTGATTACAGCAGCAGATAAAAGAAAAGAAGAGTCAGTGGCGTAGCAAGGTCAGGTGGTACCTGGTGCAGAAAATTTCTTGTCAACCCCCTCCCCCCAATGAAATTTGGTTGGACTCCCCAGAGATTGCGATCTACTCAGTATAAAAACACTGGCTGTGATCTATCCATTGTCATTGCCAGGGGAAGGTTGGCCAAAGTTGATGAGCTTTTTTGGGGGGGGGGTTACAAGGTTTGGGTCCTGTTTTTAGGGAGCTTCTCTCCTTCCCTACACCCTCTGCTTGTTTGCTTGCCTGCCTCTTTCCTGTCCTCTCCCTCCCTGCCTGCCTCCTCCAGCAGCCCAGGAGCTTGGGGCTGTCAAAACGAAGTGGGAAGGGGGAAAGGCAGCCAGCAAAGTGGCGCAGCTCCCCCCCCATCACCTGACGGCTCAGAGTACGTGGGAGTTGTGGGCGGGTGGCATGCCAAATGTCACCCCCCTAGGAGATGATACCCAGGGCGGACAACCACCACCGCACCCACCTTGCTCTGCCCTTGAGAAGAGTCATTCCATTATCTGGAGAGGTCACTTCCTGGTTTGCATGGAGAAGCTGTTTTCAGTGGAGCCCAGCAATGGAAGTGTACAGCTGTATTAGGGCAGCACCAGGTGATGAAATTTCGTGTCCCTAAGAATTTTGCACCCAGGGCAACCACCCCTGTGGCCCTCCTCATGCTACTCTGCTGCCTGGGAGCCTCCCTGCTTCTTCGCCAAACATCATTACACTAGTGCAATAAGTGGTCATCATCAAGTTCAATCCTTCTCCACTCCTCTTCAGGTAATGAAATATGATAGATAAAGGTTAATGTGGGTTGTATCCAGTGCAAGTCTTACTCAGAGTAGATCCATTGAAAATGATGGATATGGCCAACTTCAGTACATTGATTTAAATGGATCTGCTTTGAGTAAGAGTAACATTGAGTACCGCCCTATGCTAAGAACGGTCAAGTCTAGAACCTTCAAGGTGTTGTACCGGGTGGTAACCCACCAATATTGTAGGCAGTGTGTTCCCTGAGTTGTGAAGCATTCCAAAGCATGACCTTACCCACCTAGTGAGCCAGTAGCTCCACCAAAGCTGGAAGGACAACAAAGTTTTCAAGATGGGGTCAGGGATTTGTCTTGAAAATAACTCTGTCAGTCATGGTTGCCTAGGGCCCAGTACCAAAGCATAGGCACAGTCTGCTACTGCAGTCTCTGATGCTTAATGGATCTGGATTTCATGTTGATATAGTCAGAGGGAACATGAAAGACTAGGCCATAATAAAGAGGGCTGAGCACATATTCCCCCCAACCCAATGTGGGAGCACAGATCAGCTCCAACCCACTCAGGCCAACCTGTCTGGAATCAATTCAGGGGCAGGGCTAATGGTTATTTAGGGTTTTTAAAGCCTAAGAAAGCATATGGTTGGAATGGGGTGGGTAAAGAAGGAGATGCTTCATCTCCCCCCTATTCCACCCCACTTCACACCCTCCAACTGAGAGCAGAAGGGTTCGATCCTGCTGGGTGCTGCTTCCCAGGGACCACCATGCAGCCCACAGGACTGACTCTTTTGCCTGCTAGTTTGCTTCCCAAAGCTTTCCCTGTGGAGAAGACATTTGTGAATTCTGCAGCCAGCAAGACGAAATCATCTGCTCTCCTAGAGAGGATTCAATCCTAATGGGATCTGCTGGATCCAATCCTGCTGCGTGCTGTTTCACAAGCACCTGCGGGATTCCTACAGGATTCATTCCTGCTGCCGTCTGCTTCCCCAATGCGTTCCCTGAAGGGAACACAGTGGCAAAGCAGACAACTGCATTTTCCCCTCTGACAGGGAACTCTACCCTCTTACAGCCCTGGCTTGCTCCAGGTGGCCTGACCCAATCCAGGGCTTGACCAGAGTTGGCCCAAACCCAAATCCTCCCCCTAATTGGTCCTATCGATCTGTGCTTTGGGCAAATCTGGTGTACAGCCCTAGTAATACTTTTGTTCATCTTTAAAGTGCCACAAGATTTCTTGTTATTTTTGAAGCAAGAGACTAACACAACTGCCTCAGGAAATTGCCACAAATCTAAGTGTCTCTGGTAATTGCCCAGAACTGCTACATACAATCCTTTTGGTATGATACATGATTACATTACGTGATTTTGTTGTTTTTTAGTCTGTCCTGCCTGTCTGCCTGCTTGCCTGCCTGCCAGGCACAAAGACAGCCTGATCCATTCATTTGGCAAATAAGTCTCCTTAGAAAACCAAGGCTGTCTTCTGGCTTTGTGCTACTTTTTAAGTCAATGAATACCAAACATTTGTCTGGAGGTGTGGTGGGGGAATGAATAATTAACTATAGTGTTTTCTTTTTCAAATGCATTTTCATCCAAAAGGTATAAAAATGGCATTACCCCCAGAATTTTTCTTGCTTGGTTACACTTGAAGGGTTCTGCCTTAAATTTGCTTTATGTGTAATCTCCTTATCACAGTTTGATTGAGCGAGTGGTGCCATGTGGCTGTCTTGTTCAAATTAAAATATTCCACTGTAGAATTTGCAGACTGGGAAGGTTTCCAGGCACACATGGAATAAAGTACAGTTTGTTTATCACAAGGGACAGGGAAGGCAGAATGAATTGCAGGTATTGCCTTTTTCAAAGTGTATGTCAAAGTACACGGCGACAGCAAGACCCAAAATTAAAGTTTCTCTTCATTACCTCATTTCAACCGTTTAAAAAGCTCTTCTGACTTTTGTCCTCTTTTAAGAAAATATTCCTTAAGACTACAATCCTATAAACACTTACCTGGTTACAACCCCTATTTAATTCAATTGGACTTACTTTCGTAGATGTGTAGGATGGCACTGTATATTATCCATAGGCACATAGGAAGTTTCCTTATACTGAGACAGACAATTGCACATCTTGCTCACTATTGTCTACCCTGAAAAGCACTGGCTTTCCAGAGTTTCAGAGTCTGATCACCTTCCTACACCTTGGACTGCCCTCCCCCCCTCCGGCTCCTACCTTGCTGGTGATGTCACACCCCATAATCACTGGTCCCCTCTCCTGAGTCATTTCCTTGTCCCCTGCCTCCGCCACACACTCTTCAGAGCCCTGCCAACCCCTGACATGATATCACTGCTGCTGGGAATGTTTCCAGAAGAATAGGATAAGACTTAACTTTGACTATATTAAGGAGGAGGAGGAAGAGCAGAGACAGGAGACAAGGAATTCCGCTTGGCCCCACCTTTGTTGTCTTTGACATACTACTTTCTTAGACTTGTTCACTTTACAGTGAGGAGGAGTAATCCCTAGAAAAACTAGAGCTCTAAGACCTTATATTAACACTGCCCAGCAGGCCGTTGGATGACCACTGTGCTTTGTTATTTCCATTTTAATGTTTTGGTGGAGTTGACCACTTCAGAACTTTGTTTTGCAAAGAATGTTGTGGCTTTGATGGTGTTTTATGTGGGTTGCTGTGAAGTTGTGTTGGGTCCCAAAGCTATGAATGAATACAGTGTCAGACTTTGGACTTTCAGTTTCAGCAGTGCCAAAATTCAGTGCCCCCCACCTCTCGGCTTCCATTGTTTGCCATTATTGTGGCCCCCTGCACTGCCATCTCAACACAGTGCCCAGTGTGGGTAAACTGATCATGGTCCCCTAAATCCAACTCTGATGAATGGATAAATAGATAGAATCTTTCTATTAGCTTTGGTACACAAAAGTTCAAGCTGCCAGGTGGTAAGACTGCTTTGCTTTTATCAATAGCATCCTAATTAGAATCAAGCAACAGCAGCTTTTTGCATCGTCCTGCATATACATTGATATGAAAATCTCCCCTGATGACTTTTGCCCTGCCACGTAGATAGATATTAACAAACTGTTAAAGGTGCAGCAGATGTGGCATGAAAAAATATGACCACCGTAGGCATGGCAGCAAGTACACAGAGCCACGAAAAGGTGGCATTGTCAGTATAACTATCAGGGTTTAAAATGAGCTTAGAGCCTATCCTTTCTGAAACACTTGCTTTGTGTAATGTTAAACAGATTTACAGGTGGGGTTAGCATCCCAATCTAAGGCAATTCTTAAAAAATCAGAAAAGTTACATATCAAAGATCCCTACCACTATACACTTTCCCCCCTGGCTGTGTTACCTTTAATTGCTTCCCTGTGTGCAACAGTAAGTACAGAAAGGGGTTCCTTCTTCCATTTCCCCCTATCACTACACCTTCCATTACAGCAGTGTAGTTAGTTGTTGGGCACAGTTTGCATTATTGGCTGAACCCAGAAAAGACGGTTCTACAAACAGTAAAAGGCACAGCTGTGTATATTTTAGCTGAGCAATGTCAGATTCTCCCCCCCTTCATTTAAGCAAGGAGTGTTGAAAGACACCAGTGACAAAAAGGAGTAGTGTTGACAAAGTCCATAGCACCACACGTAGCTCTTCTTGAAGCAAAGTACAATGCATTATCCTTCTTAAAAGTGAGACATGATCATTTATCCTGCTTGGAGCATTTCTATAATTTTTTTTTTTTTAAGAACCTTGAAATGAAAGGTCTTGGTCTTAAAAAGACCATGGTTATCTTTAACAATAGCATATCTTAGGGTGAATAAACCTGGCCGAAGATATTACTGCAAAATGCATAAGGCTAGAAACTATATATATAAAAATATTGCCAATATTTCATCAGTGTTGTGTTATGTCTTGAAAGTAGGATAGACATAATAATTTGGTGAGACGTTGACATCTCAGTGGCTGAAACTCTAGTGCCATTGTAGACCTGAAATTTGAATTAAACCCAACAACAACAACAACATTTATACCCTGCCCATCTGGCTGGGTTTCCCTAGCCATTCTCAGCGGCTGCCCCCAAAACATTAAAAGCAGGATAAAACATCAAACATCAAACTTCCCTAAACAGGGCTGCCTTCAGATGTCTTCTAAAAGACAGATAGTTGTTTATTTCCTTGACATATGATGGGAGGGCGTTCCACATCAATTCAAAGTCCAGTTTGCAGCAGCAGACAGTCATCTCTCAAAGTGTTAGTGTTTCAGAAAGCAGATATAAAGAATTAAGTTTCTTTACTGACTATAAGTTTCAATTGTAATTTTAAAAGATACAAATAAAAGTCTGCATGGTTAAAAAGTAAGGACACTTTGTTTCCCAATATACGTTTGCTAATTTTATCTGAAACTCTGCCAGTTTTCTGTTTAGTGGGTTATTGAGGTCAAACACTCTGGATGTGTAAACATTATAATTACCCATTTTGCCTTGATTTTGATTTTATTAGAAATATCAGTCTCCAAGGAACTGTAAATGTCAGTAGTCAGTGATGCTTAACTGTGGTGGATCTCCTGGGATTAAAGCAGGCAGATGCCATTGAAAACGTATGCCATTAATCAAGAGAAAATAGTTCTGCTGCTAAAGATGTAGCCACTTAAACCCCACATGACTTTGCTGGAGAAACAACACAAAAGCTAGTTTTCTGGAGGAAAACATTGACTTAGTTGATTCTTCCCTGTTGCTACATGACATCACATTAAGCCCTAAGTGCTTGTCCAGTGGCTGTTTTGATAGCTGATGTCATGTAAATGGTGCATGTGTTGTGTACACAGGTGTTTTGTTGTGTGTTCATGTGGTGTAGTGGGTAGAGTGTTGGACCTCAGAGACCAGGGTTCAAATCTTCACTCATTGAGTGACCTTGGCCAGTTGCTGTTTCTTAGCCTAACTTCTCTCACTGAGTTGTTGTTAGGAGAAAATGAGGAGGGGAAGAATCAGTATGCTACCTTGAGCTTCTTGGAGGAAAGGTAGGGTCTAACTAAGTAACTAAGAAAATAAAGCAGAGATTTTCCAAAGACAAAAGAAACTTGAATGGCAAACCTAAAAATACCTATTAGAGAGCAAATCCTGTTGAATGCATAATCACAGGGTTGTAAGGGATCCCAAGGGTCATACCTTCAGTCAGGGAGATTCTTCCAACTTTTGTGGTAGTCCATTCCACGTCCAAACAGCTCTTACCACCAGAAACCTTTTCCGCGGAATCTCCTTTCTTTTAATATGAATCAATTCAGATTGGGTCCTACCCTCTGGAGCAACAGAAACAAGCTTGATCCATTTTCCATATGACAGCCCTTCAGATATTTGAAGATGACCATCATCTCATCTCCCAAGTCTGCTTTCCCCCCAGCTAAACACACCCAGCTCCCTCAACCAATCTTCATAAGGCTTGGTTTACAAAACCCTTTATCATCTTGGTCACTTTCCTCCACGCATGTTCCAGTTTGTCAATAGCCTTCTTAAACTGTGGTGCCCAGAACTGCACACAGGACTCTTGGTGGGGTCTGACCAACATTGTGGAATTTACTTCAGAATATGGACAATATCCTGGAAGAAGTGTTACAAGATAAGCTGATATCCTGAAGGCTGGCTGCAGGTTTTTCACAGCACTCCCACTAGGAAAAAGATACAGTGGTGCCTCGCAAGACGAAATTAATTCGTTCCGCGAGTTGTGTCGTCTAGCGAATTTTTCGTCTTGCAGAGCGTGGATTCGCTGGGTATTAACAGCTTTAAGAAAAAGGAAGCAAACTCACAAGACGTTTTCGTCTTGCGAAGCAAGCCCATAGGGAAAATCGTCTTGCGAAGAAACGCAAAAAACGAAAAACCCTTTCGTCTTGCGCGTTTTTCGTCTTGCGAGGCATTCGTCTTGCGGGGCACCACTGTATGGAAGAGTTACATAAAAGATGGTGGGACAATCTCATCAAAATTATTTGTTTTCATTGCTCAGGGTCCATATAATGGAAATTTGTTTGCACAAAAATAGTTCCTCTAAATCTTTGACAGCAAGCTGCCAAGACACTTTGAACAATTTTTTCAGTACCATTAACCTTGAGCTAAAATTCTATTATGATTTTTACCTGAACAGGTAAAATACTGGCTATCTTGTTATGTTGGGATGCGGGTGGTGCTGTGGGTTAAACCACAGAGTTTAGGGCTTGCCAATCGGAAGCTTGCGGTTCGAATCCTTGAGATGGGGTGAGCTCCCGTTGCTCGGTCCCTGCTCCTGCAAACTTAGCAGTTCGAAAGCATGTCAAAGTGCAAGTAGATAAATAGGTACTGCTCTGGCAGGAAGGTAAACGGCGTTTCCGTGCGCTGCTCTGGTTTTCCAGAAGCGGCTTAGTCATGCTGGCCACATGACCCAGAAGCTATACTCCTGCTCCCTTGGCCAATAAAGCGAGATGAGCGCCGCAACCCCAGAGTCGTCCGTGACTGGACCTAACGGTCAGGGGTCCCTTTATCTTTATCTTGTTATAGTTGGATTTCAGTTCATCTTTTGTGACCTGGGTGTAATAATTATTTGTTATACTCTCCATTAATCCTTACAACATTCCAGTAAGAGTGGTAATTTTTTTCTGCTTTTAGCTTTCTTTTTTAATGGGTATGTAAGATTAAAAGTAGTTCAATGCTCTCCAATAAATATCTACTTTAGGTGGAATGTAAACCCTATTCTTAAAGCAGGGTACTCTTGGTACAATGAGAGGCAGAAATATTTCATGTAAATTGTAAAAAAAAAGTTAAATGCCCCTAGAACAGCAGTAACCAAACTGAATAGCACTCCTCACCAGGAAAACCCCAAATAATTTTGGCCTTTGTGTTATAAAAAAGAAATCCTTTGCCATTAAACATTAGAAGAGCCGTGCTATAGTCACAGTGTTTTCCACCAGAGAAAGGGAAACATTTTTACCTGAAGTGCCACATTTTCTTCTAGGCAGCCTTCCAGGAGCCACGTGTCAATTTGGGGTAATGCCAGAGGCAAAAGAGGGTTAGGCAAAAAATAATAATGTAATTTTTACATTTTATCTAATGGAGTAGCTTCTTCACATTCACACATGCTTCTTTATGCTCAATCCAGGCCAGCAAAACTCTTCATCAGTGTTGGATGGTACATTCCAAAATCACTAAAGGAGGGTTCAAAGCATGGTTAAGTAAGAGGTATTCCTCCAAAGGATGTGGATCTCAGGAGTCTCGAGGGCAGACAGATAGGCCTGAAGCATTCCCCCTTTCTGTAGCAGAGGTTTGGGTGTGTGCTATCTTCCTATCATTCAGGCTGAGTAAATAAGAATTATGACCATCATCCTGGAATAACACCATGAGACTATGTAGGCTGGAGAGGTTGTCTGGCGTCATGATAAAAGTACACGGAGAACAATCGGTGAAAAGGCATGCACACAGCATGTTCTGACTGGGTGGTTGCTGTAAGGGAAAGCTTTGATTATTGTAAGTCGTTTCCATTTGGCACAGACCCACAGAAAATAATGACAGCAAGTCCTTGTCAAAAAGACCATTAGGTGAAGGACCTGTAGCCGCAGCAAGAACAAGATTCTATTTTCACCTTATAGAAAGAGGAGTTGGTATTGAATCAGGTTAGACAAAAGGAGGTACTTCTTCACATTGCACACTATGTAATTTGTATCTGAATATGTTTTGGTGGCCATAAACCTGGATGGCTTTAAAAAGGGGCCATCCTTTATGGAGGATGGTCCATCCATCACAGAGAATGGATTTGTAGCATTTGAATGCAGAGGCTCTCAGAAATATAAAATCTCAAGAAGGCTTGGGGAAGAAAGAGGGTTTATTTGTATCTTATTCTGAAGAACATTCAGATTTGTAAGATAGGAAGACCAACAGGTCTGTGCTCAGCTCAGCCGCTTATGTGTTTGCCTTTAACACGTTCTTAACTTACAATTTTATTGTTCTTTTGTTTTGTTTTGTTTTTATAGGGTTGTAAGTTTCTGTGATATATTTTTTATGATACAGTGGTATATAAATATTTTTTTAGAAATAAATAAATAAAGCTGATGCATTGCAGTTATTATATAAAGGGGAAGAAGGGAAGTGGACCTGAGGGACAAATAAGGAAGAGAGAGAAGGATATGGATGCACTTTGCAAAAACGAATGCTGCACAAGCACACAGTTCACACATGGTAATGAGGAAAATAAAACAGAATCAATACATTTTACTGTAGGTTAACCTTCTGGAAATGATGTCCCAGGAAAAGCCCGTACGGTTCAGAAAAATAGACGCTAAACTACTTCTGAAAACACCAGCTGCTTTTAGTGTTTCCTTTCGCTTATGAGGCTTGAAATGTTCTTAATGATTATGCTAACTGGAAAGGTTTGCTAGTCTATTCAGGAAATGAGAAGACAAGATCTTCTAAGAGATTAAAAGCCAGGTATTGAATTATGGAGGTTTGGCTACCACACTTGGCTACCATCGCAAATTGGAATGGGCCTGGGTTTTCTAAGCTTCCCCCCACCCTCATGGGAAGAAATTGAAGCGTTCCCCAAATATGCTGTACTAAATACAGTTTAGTCAGATTTGCATTGTTTGCAGTCAATGGCTGTTACAATATAAATCACAAAAACAAGCATTAGGAATGCAGGAAGTTGGCTTATATGGAGTCAGACCATTGGTCCACCTAGCTCAGTATTACACTGACTGGCAGTGGCTAACCAACGTTTCAAACCAGGACACTTGTCCAGCCAGAATCTGAACCTGGGGCCTTCTGCATCCAAAAAAAGGATGCTCTACCATGGAGCCACAGCAATCAAAGTGTAAGTTAAAACATATCCATTTTAAGCACTACAGCTTTGACAAAGTTTCCAAAATCTTTTAGATTTTAAAAATTCCTTCAGCAGGAGCCAGTTAAAAGGTAAACGTTTAAATGATGAGGCTTATCTTCTTAGTAATTTTTATTGAAAAATGGATGTGCTTTTGCTAAAACATCACCACCAGAAATTTGAATACCGGTATATTTCTCAATCATTATTTGATAATAAAATGTAGGAGAAGTAAACAGCCCCTGTAAAAGCAGCTAGATCCTTGAATTTGCAGATCAAAAGATCATTTTAATGGGAGACTTAAATGGAGTTCCAACTTTAGACAAAGACAGATCAGCCAGGAAAAAAGAGACCAAAGAAGGTAAATTGCCAAAAACTTTTTTTGACATGACTCAAAATTTAAAGCTGATAGATACCTGGAGAGTGAGACACATGTTTGATAGAGAGTATACCTTTTACAGCCAGGATTGTAGGGAAAGACCTGCCAAAAAAGTTGAAAAACATCTTCATGTATGCGACAACAGCTGCAAGAGTTCTGGTAGCACAAGGATGGAAGACTGAAGAAGCTCCGACTAAAGAATCATGGCAAGAAAAATTGATGGACTATGCAGAACTGGCAAATTGACACATAAACTACGAAATAAGGATAACTGTGACTTTAAGGATGAATGGGAACCTTTCACAAAGTATTTGAAGATGCAACAAAGCGAACTGGACTCCTTGGCAGGTTTTGAATAAACATTCACAATTTTTTTACTGATAATAATAAGCTAAACAGTTGGAGGATCTATACAACTCTGTAACATGCAGAAAATAGCATTATTGGAGAAACCAAAGACTGGAACTGAGGGAAGTCGGGGGGTGGGGTGGGGGATGGGTTTTATGGGGGGGAATGGGGGGAAATAAGGATATGTTTTTGGAAAATATGTTTTGTTATAATTTTGAATAAAATTTATTTTTTAAAAAAGGTCCTTAAAGAAAAATAATAATCAGATAAGCAAACTAAGGGCTTTTGGCCCAAAGAAGTATGTACAATATCCTATTAAGGAAGAAAAAGAGAAGATTATACTAATAAATTATGGAGAGATATTTTAGTTAATGAAAATTTAAAAAATAGTTCCGAAACCTTTAACATTGGCAAATTCCAATGTTAAATGCCAGGACCAGCCCATTCAGGAGACAAGGTGAGGCAACAGCCTCAGGCAGCAGAGTCCACAGGGGCAGCCAATACTGATGTAGATCTTTACCCCCCCCCCCTTGTTTCTGATGTGCAGCTTCACTCACCCTTGCTTCCCTGGCAGAGAGGGTGGTGCCATTTTGTGGTTTGACTCAGGTGCCAAAATTTCTTGGACTGGCCCTGTTTAATGGAATGTTTTCAAATATATTCACTGGTACTCTTCAGAAGGTCCAAGCAGTGCCTGTTGTGTTACATGGAATAGTAAAGGGGACAACTTTTGACATAGGTGCCAACTCCTAGGGGCCGTGGGGGCTTCGCCCCCCCCAATAAAATATTTGAGGGGGCTAGGCCCCCACAAAGTTGATGGGCATTCCCATTCAAATAGTGTGTACGCACTGCATCATTTGATCAATTATGTGTGGCGGGGCTTACCTGGGACCCCACAATATTTTATTCAAGTTGGCACCCCTGATTTTTGATATGTTACCAGAATTAGCCACCTGTTACTGAAACAGAAGTAAAATTCCTTGTGAAGATTCTTTCCCCAGGGAAAGTCCCAGGGAGGGACATGTTTTGTTGCTTGATTCCCCCCTCCCCTGCCCATTTTGACCCGTTCTTGTGGGCTCCGGTCTTGGCCACTTTGTTTATAACAATAAACTCAACAGGAATGCTGCTGGTTGTCTGGATAGCTAGTATTTTATTCCTGATTGAGGATGACTCAGATGTTCTCTGTATTTATTTATTTATTTCATAAAATTTATATATTGCTTGGTTTTAAGAATACCTCAAAGTGGTTTACAAAAAGAATAAAACACTAGAAGAAGAAGAAGAAGAAGAAGAAGAAGAAGAAGAAGAAGAAGAAGAAGAAGAAGAAGAAGAAGAATTTATTATTTATACCTCGCCCATCTGGCTGAGTTTCCCCAGCCACTCTGGGTGACTCCCAATCAAGTATTAAAAACAATACAGCGTAAAATGTTAAAACTTCCCTGAACACTATTTAAAACATTAAAACCATCAATAAACTAACAAACACATCAGCATCCTAGGTATCTGGGTAGGCTTGCCTAAACAAAAGTACTTTTAGTAGTAGTCTCCTGCCTGATATCAATATATAGAATCATAGAGTTGGAAGGGATCCCAAGGGTCATCTAGTCCAACCCCCTGCATTGCAGAAATCTCAACTAAAGCATCCATGACAGATGGCCATCCAATCTCTGCTTAAAAATGATGCCAGACTATATGACAGCAGGCTATCTCCAGTTTGATTTAGCATTATGCCCAGTTAACCAATCTATTTCTCCGCAAGACATTTCTTCATTTCCTGAAGAATAATCAAATTTATTCTTAGTCTACTATAATGAAATCACACAATCAATATAATAACAAATGATTCTTAGCTTATTTCAACACATATGTGTATGGATGCGCATGTGGATTTGCATAACTGCTTGAAGTTGTAATGCCACGACTTTATTTTCTTCTTTTGCTGCAAAGGGTACCTTGATGCCTATATACATAATCTTAAATCCAATTGCCTCAGTTTATCCAAGCTCTCTTTTGAGCTGAGGTTTATGGCAATTTCATTGAACAAACCTACAGAAATCATGTCAAGTTTCCTATACTAGTATTTAAATAATAAGCCCAATTCTTATGTAACAGAATGATCCAGAACCATATACTCTACTTAAAACAAAGTGAATATTTCATTTAAATGATCTCTGGCTTTGCTTGCATCAGCTGAAGTGTGTGCACAAAGTGGAAAAGGAGCATAGCTATGCAAAATATTTAGTCAGATGCAATTGACTAATTGAAGTCAGCAGGTCAGTTGGAATCTGACAACTGGCACAAATAAGTGACTGTTGTATGTCTAAAAATCATCTGCGGAAGCTTTCATTTCCACTGAATAGTCAGAATGCATCCTGCTGTTCCTAATATACCTAATTTACTGAGAAGAAATTAGCATAGGGATGCTTCCAGATGGGGTCTTAATACAGCAAACAGATAATTCAGATATCACAAACAAGTACATGGAAGCAGTTTTTCTTCTTCTTAGCATCAGATTTTCCACAAAAAGGCTAACTCCTGATTAAAAAGAGAAAATTGCAGGCAGGCATTTTGATGCTGATGACGTCATGCGAAAACTACCAAAAAAACAAGCAACCCAACTTTGCAAAAAATTCCATGCCTACGCAGCACCAATCCCATAATAATCAAGTGTCTGGAAGCACTCTGTATCATACCCTCCAGCATTCCTCTGATGAAAATAGGGACATCCATGCCACAAGACCCTAGCTGCAGATTTTCTACTGTCAGGTTTGTACATATTCCCTTAGAGCCAAACTTAATGCTATCGCAGAGGTGCTTGAATACTTCTCCATCACTTTAAAGTTTTTGCAAAGGGTAGCTGCAGGAGGAAAGTTGATATGCTGATTGGGGCCACAGTGTGGGAGAGGCGAGGGAGTTTAATCCCTTTCCCTTATACCATTCCAGTGTGTTGGGGGGGGGGTTGTACTCCAAAGCTTCTGTGTTTTTCTACTAAAAATATGCCTGTAGATCCAAGACGATCTTCCAGCTGTTCCCGGACTTCAATTCCCATCAGCCCCAGCCAGCATGGTCTATGGTCAGGGATAGTGGGAGCTGGAGTTCAGTGACATATGAAGGTCCACAGGTTCATAATCCCTGCTGTAGATGTTGCTAATGGAGCAAAGCAGGACTGGCTGGAGTTTCCTTCAGTAACCAGGGCAAGGGGAAATAGTTTCACCTGACCCTTGGCATTGTCATATTCTGCATCCTTCCACATGAGACATTTCAAAGGGTTCTGGTAAAGGGGAGCTATCACATGGATCATTCTTTAGACTCTAGGATGTTGCAAGGTAAAAAGGTAAAGGTAAAGGACCCCTGGATGGTTACGTCCAGTCAAAGGCAACTATGCAGCTCTCATCTCGCATTCATGATGAGGGAGCCGGTGTTTGTCCACAAACAGCTTTCTGGGTCATGTGGCCAGCATGACTAAACTGCTTCTGGTACAACGGAACACCATGACGGAAACCAGAGTGCACAGAAATGACGTTTACCTTCCCCCCGGAGCGGTACCTATTTATCTTCTTGCACTGACATACTTTCAAACTGTTAGGTTGGCAGGAGCTGGGACAGAGTTCACCCCGTCATGTGGATACGAACCACTGACCTTCCAATCAGCAAGCCCAAGAGGTTCAGTGGTTTAGACCACAGCACCACCTGCATCCCTGTTAATTGCTCAAAGGCACTTTGTTGTTGTTGTTGTTTAGTTGTGTCCGACTCTTTGTGACCCCATGGACTAGAGTATGCCAGGCACTCCTGTCTTCCACTGCCTCCTGCAGTTTGGTCAAACTCATGCTGGTAGCTTTGAGAACACTGTCCAACTATCTTGTCCTCTGTCGTCCCCTTCTCCTTTCCCAATATCAGGGTCTTTTCCAGGGAGTCTTCTCTTCTCATGAGTTGGCCAAAGTATTGGAGCCTCAGCTTCAGGATCTGCCCTTCCAGTGAGCACTAAGAGAGCTAAACTTCCCCTGACAATGTATCCTTACTAAAAGAGCTAGAACAATTTCCTAAACATTTTCTCTTAAGTAAAAGGGGTTGTGCATTGTACCAATGCTCAGTAAAGGATGTCCTACCCTTGATCCACACACCCCAATATAAATGCCACCACATGGGAATGCTGTGTTGAGTCAGAGGAAAGACCCAAGTGACAGGCTGGCATTTAAATGGACCTTGGGATGGCACAACAATCTGCTGCTACATTGTGCCAGCATAAAGAGGCTTCCCACACACTTGATCTTATGCACTCTGGGAGAAAAGCATGAAGCCCCCAGTCTCATGGCCAACCTAACTGTGCATAAATTAATTATTGGGGTTCTCATAGGTTCCTATTCCACTACACTTGAAAACCCCACTATATATTTGAAATATAGAACTGATTGATCCAATTTTCCAGAAAATCTTCCTCCTTTCTAAGGTTAAAAAAAATTCCACATTTTAGGGTCATCTGTTTAGTTCAGGTTCATCATCTCTTTTCATCCAAACCCAGTTGCTTTTCGTTTGACATTTAATTTGATTTTCCACACCTTTGACATAAGCTTCAATTCTCATTACCTGGAGTCTTTTTCATTTGTACTTTTGTTTCTGCTGATGAAAAAAAGGGACCATCAAGCATTTAAGTAACAGAATGAACATTTGGTATCGGTGGACATGAGTTAAAATTTAGTTTTCTCAGTTGGTTTCCAGGCTCTCCTTTGTAGAATTGTTTTTAAAAGAAACATTATTATATAAACCAAAGGAAGAGAATCACTAACCCGAAAAGGAAGAGACAGACTGATTTCAGGCTGATATAAATACTCCCACTTGTCACTGAAATGTCTTCCATCTGGATACAACAGCCACCTTCTGCTCCTCATTTTATACTAAGATTTTAAATCAAGCAACAATACAGAGACTATCGCATGGCAGTCAACTTTTAGTCTCAGATTAGTTACTCAGTGATCCACAGTGCAATTCTATATTTGCCTACTTAGAGGTACCACTGCGTGCAGTAAGGCTTACTCCTAGGAAAGTATGTAAATCCCTAACCAACGAAGTAAATCCAGTTGAGTTTGCAATTACTGCAATTGCCTTGGTTCTGAGAAAATGTGTTTAGAGTGACTCTGGGACTAAGGCTGCAGTCTTGGGTATGATTGGTGAAGTTTACTTCCAAGTAAACTCACATAGGACCACACACTGAGTTGCAAGTGGAGCTTGAAAGAGAGTTCTACTTTGGATTTGCTACTTTTCTACATTAGCTGACAAAGGAGCACAGAAGTAATCAATTGCACTGTCCCACCTTGTTTGGCCATCCAGGCTATCCAAGATGCTTCCCCACCAAGTCTATTTGCACATATTTTGGATGAACCAAAGCTTTATGCCTGATCTTAAGGCAGTCTTGCAATATCTGGCCAATCTTCAATTGCAGCTTCCTGGGGATGTTGCTTTACAACTTTCATAGTTGCTGCTTGTATCAAATAATAGAAAGGGTTGAGGAGGGGAAGGACAAGAAACAACACATGGGGAAAAGCTGTAGCTCAGTGGTAGGACCCATGCTTTGCATGCAAAATGTCCTAGGTTCAATCCCTAGCATCTCCAGGGAGATCAGGGAAAGATAGCTGCCTGAAACCCTGGAAGCCACTGCCAATCTTTGTTGACATAACTGGGCTAGATGAATGAATGGGTCTCACTCAGTGTAAGCTGACTTTCTGTTTTTTCTGTGACAGAGTTAAAACAGACCATGGATTGACGGCATGAATACAACTGCCAGGGTGAGGGAGTTTATAATGAGCAAGTTATCCCATTATGTCTGACAATCAATCTATTGATAGTGTCCCAGACTGCACTGAGGAGGTGTCTTGGGAGATAGGAAGATGTGGTCAATAGGGCCAATATTGTGTGGAATGCCCTCCTACCTGCTTGGATGTCGCCAACATGCCCCCCCCATGCTTGCCCACGAATATTTACTCCAAAGAAACTTTGTACCCCCCTGATAAAATTCCTCAGAGGCTCTGCAGCTAGCCTCACCATTCATCAGAGACGAAGGAAGTTGTAGTCTAGAACCACTGGAAGGGCCCCACATCAGCTACTCATGCTGTAACAACCATGCCCCACTGGCTCGTTCCCTGTTCCTGCCTGCAACCCACTTGGCTTAATGTTGATTAGCTTGGGGATGGGAGCCCATGGCATTGTGGTGTGGCCGAATGTGGAAGAAGCCAAAACTTCAAGCTTCCTATCTCTTTAAGAATGCTGTGTCCAAGGAGACCATAACAGCAAAACAAAGCAGTCATATCAGAAGTACCCTTTCCGCCCATTATGCTAGGGGATGTATCTCTCTTAGTTAATCCAGCTTGGCAGAAAATCAATGCTCCCATTTACACCTCTGGGCTGCGCCACCTTGCTGTATCATTGGCAGAGGCTAATGTATGATTCCTCTGTCGTGATGTCCCAAGTAGAGCTTGGCTCCCCTTCATCCTCTAGCCCTCTGGGGATAAGAGTAGATTCCTCTCAAAGCTTGTGTCACTCTCTTTTAGGAATTGCTTTGGATGACTCATGCAGTCAGCCAGAAAATCATTTGTAAGTCAACAAGCTGGCCTTACATCAGTTGTCACCAATGTGCCCACCTCTGCCTCCTATTGCACCTGTGAAAGGTCCCAGTAACTACCCACCCAAAAGTACACAAAGCACAAGAAACTGTTTGCTCTACCTTCTCAGTTCCTATTGACAATGACTTGGAATTTGCATGAATATTCATGGGCATTTCTACCAAAATGCACATTTTTGTTCACTGTTTTGCCACTCTTATTATTTCAATCAATCCCTCCCCCAATAAAACTATCAGTGGCTACTAAACCCCATCCACAGACAGGGAGCCACTGCAGAGAAGGCCCGTTCTTGTATTGCCACTGTCTGGACCTCTCAAGGAGGCAGCACACAAAAGAAGGCCTCAGAAGATGATCTTAGGGTCTGGCTAGGTTATTTTCACTAATATACACATCTGTGAGTGCCACATTTTCACCAATACATACATTTTTGTAGGCATTCTTTCATTGGAGAACTTATTGCAACATTCAAAGATGTGTGACTATCAAAGCAGAGCTGTGTTTTTGGTCCTTGTTCTGGAAGAGTGAATTTGGAAGAATCACTCTCTCACACATGGCTAGCTAGCACAGGCCATGTCGTCCCCATGACTGAGGATGTGATGTTGAAACAAGGGTGACTTCGTCTGCCTTTTTCATTTTTGCATTAGTACAAAAGAATTGAAGCAGAAGCGGAATAGATTCATGTGCATATTGCACCCTTGCTAAGACATGCTCTAGCCAGATTGAAACTGGACATTCATGACAGTAGCATTTTGTTCTGACAAAATGTAGAAAGCTCTGTTTTCCTTTGGACCCCATCAATGAGGCTGAGTGAGGGGCCTTGTCATCTGGATAGCCCAGGACCTCCATACACATTGCCCAGGCTTGTGCCCCAAGAAGGTCACAGCGGTTTGACTTCACCCCCAGAAGCACACTCCATTGTCTCACGAGACAGACAGATGGCATCAATTTACTAAAATGAAAACAAGATGGAGCCCATTCTGAGATGTTTTAAGATTTCTTTATGATTTTAGTATATCTGTTGCATTTGCACAAATATAATTTCCACTGGGCAAGGTTTTGAGGTGGACTCGCCAAAGCTGTCCCACTTATGTATGTATTCCGTTCCCTTCCAGTGGCTTATAAAAATATTTCAGACAGTTTGTGCTCTTGCAGCAAAAGGCATTAAATAGAATATATTCATCTTTGTATGTTTGCTTTATTTAAGTCAGTGCTTTTCCAATGTTTTAGGTTTATTGGCTGTTATTTACTGGTAGGAGAGAAGTAGAGTAGTTGCTTTGACATCTTAGAGGCTTTACGGAATCCAGTATTGACACATAAAGGACGACATCGGATCATATTTGTCTCACAAGACTTTTCAGCAGAAAGAAGATTTGATTGAAAGGTCAAGCGAGGAAGCTAAACTTCCTCATTTTTTTTTTTTAGAAACAGAACACGACTGGTGATGTGGAGGGGAGAGGAAGGGAAAATCTCTTCTGAATTGTCTTTCTTACACCTTCTCTCTCTTTTTCAGATGGATCCTTCCCTCTTTAAACTCTATAAAGGAGGTATCAGATTATGCTATAGATTGGTTTCAGTTCTTCCAGGTGAACGAGTTATTTAAAAGATAAAGAAAAGGGATTTGGGGAAATGAGTTCAGAATTTGAAAACATTGTAATAGGAAAGGATGAAAAACTAATTTCAAAGATTTATAAACTATTACTGGAGTGGGAGACTAAAGACAAAATGGTAAATGCGACAATGATTAAATAGGCTATAGATATTGGTTATAATATAGAAATGTCAGCGTGGGGAAAACTATGGGGGAAATCTATGAACTTCTCTGCGTGCTATCTTATCAAGGAAAATTTACCAAAGATGATGTACCAGTGGTACTTGACACCCAGAAATCTGGCAAAAATGTACAGAAAGGGGTCAAATCTATGCTGGAAGTGCCACAAGGTAGAGGGAACCCTGATCCATATGTGGTGGTCGTATAAATATGCTAGAGGATCCTGGGAAATGATTCATACAGAATTTAAAAAGATCCTTAAGATCATATTTCCCAAAAGACCTGAGGCCTTTCTGTTAGGGATAACAAGTGATGATATTCCAAAAAAGGAACTCAAACTCTTTGTATACGCAACTGCCACAGCTAGAGTGGTATATGCAAAATAATGGAAAGAAAAGGAGATACCCATGAAAGTAATATTGCAGAATAAGTTGATATAATACACCAAATTAGTAACTATGACAGCGAAACTAAGAAATAAGGATGAGTCATGGAAAAGATATGAGTGGAAGTGCTTTGAAGAGTATCTCAGAGGGTATAATAGTCAGTTTAATCTACAAGTAGGAATTAACATATAAGCAGCAGATAACATTAAATAAAGAAAGATGTGAGATGAAAATGGGTGGAATAATAGATTATGCAGCTGACAAAAGACTACCCAGAATGCCATGGAGAGATGGACTGGAAGTCCGAGGATAAGAGATAACGATGAATATTGTATGTTGTATATTTAAGTTGTAAAAATGCATAAAAATATATATTTTTTATGGCTTATGTAACACTGTCAAAATAACTGCTGTGCAAAATGTTAAGTGCCATATTAGTTTCAATTTTTGTTCATCTTTATATTGCAAATGTCTCTTTTCCCCAAAGAGACAATTTCTGCTTTATAGCAGAGACTCCATGATATATGTGAACATCATCTTGCAGTGAAATGTGTGTGTGTGTGACACTGTAATCAGTGAGACTATCTTCCGAGTAAATTTAAGGATTTATATTTCCATCTCTGAGACGTTATGGAGGATTCATAAAGTTTGTGGACCTTATGTCATTGGGACTTTATCTGAGGAGACATCCTGGCTTTTGTCTGGTCAATCATGGTAGGTCTGTGTCTATATATGACAGCTGCATGGTAAAGATTAAAACTATATAAAAAGGTTTTGTACTATATTGTAAGAATAAAAATTTCTGAGTTTATTATGCTATCATTGTATAAAATTACGGTATTTAGTTTCTTCTTCTTAATATAAAACTTGTATAAAAAGTTAGAGAGGAATTTCTTTGTTTCTTCAGCAACTTTTAAAAGCACATTATGCAGTATCAATAAAAGAGGCCCAATTTAAACTTGCTTCTCCACATTGTTTTAATGTATGCACATTTTGATTTGCAAGTTTAGCATTTTATTTCCATAGCAACCTACTAGAATGCACTCCAAAAAGCCCCAAATGCAACAAAATCAGATTAATTCTGAAATTATACACTCAAGATAATATGCTATTTCTTCACTTCACATGCTTCCTTCCAGGGGGACATTTCCCAAGCTACAACTAATTCCCAGCACCAAGAGGCCCCCATGCTGGTTTGCAAAAGCAAAATGCATTCATACCAGCATTATTATATGCTACCATATGTGTATTTATATAAATGAACCATTTCTCAACCCCAAAGTGCGAAAAGAAATAATGTGCAGACAAACCACACACTGATCTCATTATGTACTATCAATTGCCTTTTGTTTCAGAAGACAACAGAGAGCTCAGATATTGCCAATCCATTATGCATTAGCCAGTCTCCTGCAGTAAGGTGGCCTACTTGGCAGAAGACAAGGCTGTATTTGAAGGACTGCCTGGTTTAAAGAAAAAGAATCATAAGGAGGGAAAGTTAGCAGTGGCCTTGAAGTTTGCCCACCAGCACTTAGCACGTGGGCAGCACACAGAGTGTAGGGATGCAGATGGCGCTGTGGTCTAAACTACAGAGCCTAGGGCTTGCCAATCAGAAGGTCGGCGGTTCAAATCCCTGTGATGGGGTGAGCTCCCATTGCTCGGTCCCTGCTCCTGCCAACCTAGCAGTTTGAAACCACATCAAAGTGCAAGAAGATAAATAGGTACCGCTCCGGCGGGAAGGTAAACGGCGTTTCCGTGTGCTGCTCTGGTTCGCCAGAAGTGGCTTAGTCATGCTGGCCACATGACCCGGAAGCTGTATGCTGGCTCCCTTGACCAATAAAGCGAGATGAGCACCGCAACCTCAGGGTTGTCCATGACTGGACCTAATGGTCAGGGGTCCCTTTACCTTTACCTTTAGCACACAGAGTAGGCACACAAGTTACTTGGTCACAGTCTTACTGGTGAGATGAATTTCTGTTTAAATCACAGTAATTATTTCTAAATTCACATCTATACATAGAAATTACCATATGCACATTTTTTCAATTTCCACTTTTGTCCCTCCCCCCCCCCCACTGATTAATTAACTTCTTTGGGGGCAACACTTAATGATCACCCTCCACAGCAGTTGCGTGTCAAGACCCTCAAGGCAACCCCCCATTAGAATAAAGAAATTCACACTGACACAGAATTTTGGTTTAAGGTTAATGGGCAAAAAAATGGGTTGGGGAAACTTCCAGAACAAATTTAGTGGGTGTCCAGGGGGAAGAGGTGGAAGAGGGAGTTCCACTGCACAAGCAAAACTCCTTGTATTGATGGAACAAGTTAGTTGGATGGTGCCCATACTTTCTGAGCAGGCAAGTTTGCAATTTGAGCACCTCTCCATTTGAAATATCCTACCATTCGCCAATTCAAATACACTGTGTGATAAGACTATTATTCTGGCATGGACACTGACAAGACTATGGCACAATTAGGCACTCTTCCATTCTGATAGAGAATTATAGTCTTTCAAAAGTAATTTTGCAGATTTCAGAAAGTGAATTTAGAGATTGTGTTGCATACATACTTTCTGGCAGAGACGTTTACATTTGGCAGCAGAGAGCATTAGTTTGAAAGGTTACAGTGAACTTTCAAAACTGTTTAAATGAACTCCAGCAAACCATGCAATTGATGCCATTTTTAGCCATGAGAGGAGAAAAGACTGGTATTCAAAACAAACAACAGTTGAAATAAAAGCTTGGGTTTTGAATAAATTCCATGGTGTGGTTTTCTGACATCAACTGCTCCCTATTTCTCCTTCTAACACTCAGCCTTGATTGGAGTATTTGCCTTTTCAGCTTATGTCACTATTCTCATAATTCTTTAAGAACATAGATTTCAGTTACCAACGTGTATTCAGAAGTTTCTGCTAATCACCATTGTCTTTTCTGGACTCCAAATACCCTCTGTAAATGTGATTGCATTTTGTTTGGGAAGAACTTGTCTTTCATTGTACAATGACACGTTGATCTATTTTCCACATGGTTGTGGAGGCAGTGTATATCTATCCTGGCTAGTAGCCATCAATTGCCCTCTCCATGGATTTCAGTAATCCTCTTTTCCTTTTATGAAGATAACCCGCTATGAGACCCCACAGCTTATTCTCCCCTGGCCTCCTCGCTGGCCCAAGTAGGACCAATTCAGCCAGCTAGCCCTGGGAATTATCTAATGCTTATTTCCCCTAAATTGGTTTTTGAATTTTATTGTTATTCATGTTTTTATACTGTATTTAATACTGCTTTTATAATTGTTTTAAATTTGTTGTTAGCTGCCCTGAGCCCGGTTTTTAAACTGGGAAGGGTGGGGTATAAATAAAAATTTATCATCGTCATCATCATCATCATCATTATTATAGTTAAACTGTGGAACTTGCTCCTACAGGAAGAAGTGATGGCCACCAACCTAGAGGGGGAGGGGAGGGAAGGGAAATAAAAGATCAGGCCGAATTCAAATTAAAGGCCAGGCGGAATAGCTCTGTCTTACAGGCCTGACAGAAGGAGGTTAAATCCTGAAGGGCCCTAGTCTCCTGGGACAGAGCATTCCACCAGGTCAGAGCCATCACTGAAAAGGCCCTGGCCTTGGTGGAGGATAGCCTGACTTCCTTAGGGCCTGGGACCTCTAAACTATGGTTGTTCATGGTCCTTAAGGTCCTCTGCAGGGCATACCAGGACAGACGCTCCTGTAGACTAACTGCTGTGTGAAGAAGTACTTTCTTTTATCTGTCCTTAATCTTCCAGTAGTCAGCTTCATTAGATATCAATGAGTTTTAGTGTGAAGAGAAAGGAAGAAAGAAAAACCTCTGTCCAGCTCAAACCTCTTTACACACTGAGCTTTCGGGTAGGCTTGATTGCCCAGTCCCTCCCAAGGTGAGAGGAAGTAGACATAGCGAAGCCTGGCAGGTCAACCTACGCTATGGTTTTAACCTCTTAATGTGTTAATTAAACTTAAGCATGTTGGTTATATGAGGCCTGTTTTCCCACAAACTGCTTTTGTACTGCTTGCTAGGGTAGTCAAGTGTCCTACTATACGAAGGGCAGTCTTGTATTTGAAGGGTTTCAGATGAGAGCTTCCTGTTTGAAGGAGTCCACTGTGTGAAGGGCTGTCCAGTGTATGCTCAGTTTAAAGAGAAAGAATTACAAGAAGGAAAAGCAACTGGGTGATATCAATTGATGCCCACCTGGACTACAAAGTGAGTAGGCACACAGACCACCTAAGTCACAATCTCCCCCACTATGGTGAGAGGTATTGCATACCTATTCAAGTTGCAGTAATTATTTATAAATTTACTACTACTACTACTACTACTACTACTAATATATTTATATCCCTCCCATCTGGCTGGGTTTCCCCAGCCACTCTGAGTGGCTCCCAAGAAAGCACTAAAAACATGATAAAAGATCAAACATTAACAACTTCTCTAAACAGGGCTGCTTTCAGATGTCTTCTAAAAGGCAGATACAGTAGTTGTTTATTTCCTTGACATCTGATGGGAGGGCGTTCCAGAGGGCAGAACATCTCTGTCCTTCTTGATGGGCATAGCTTCTTTTCTTGCAATACATAAATGATCACCCTATTACTTTGCTTCTGGAACATGATATTGTGCCTACCCAGAGCTGGCGTCTCTGGAATCTGACCTGTTTGTCTGCATTAGGCTATGGCACATGACTCTGCCCCACACATAGTCAACAGCTTGCTCTCTCCTGAGAGTTCTACCCCTTTGGCCAAACCTGACACATGCATTTCCTGGGACTCTTTCAACTTGGGTTGCAGTCAGTCACAATGCTTACTAATAGATCTGGGACAGCCAATGTCTCTCAGCCTAGTCTACCTCACAGGGTTGTTGCAAGGATCAAAATTGTGGAACCATGTATGGCACCCTGAGCTCCTTGGAGAAAGAATGAAATGGGAAAAAAAATCAAGTATATCCTAGATCACCTGGCTGGGGCTAACGGGAGCTGTATGGGAATGCTCACCAACAGATGTAAGTGCTGCTAGATCACTAGTCCAAACATCTGGAGGGTACCAGGTTGGGGAACACTGTTCTCTAGATAGAGAGACTGCAACATGGTTCACAGCATTCCAGACAGCAGATACAGAGGCAATGATGACTTGCTATATACATGCTGTTTTCTTCTCTCTTTTCCAGCTACACAATAAACTTGTTGTAATGGCACATATCTGGAAGAACTTCTTAAAATATTGAGGAAATGCTTTTTCATCTTAAACAGTTCAGCTGTGTGGTTTTCATATATAACCTCTTTCCTGTTTCATTCATTATAGGAGCCAATGAACTTTAACAATCTCATCATAAATACACATTCTTGAAAAAAGCAAAACACCAAAGTATGTGTGCCAACAGTCAAGGCTACTAATTATTGAAGATGGAGGGGAAAACTGTAGAACAGAATAAATCTTACTCCTGAAAAAGAAACTGGAGAATTAGCACCTTTCCCGATACTTCCTCACTTCGTTCTGTCACTCACAGGCTTGGACAGCATCCGATTTCTTTGTCTTGCCATCAGCAGTCTTTTATCCCATTGACAACCGAGGCTTTCTTGGCATGTGTTCAGGCCCAGACAGGTGTGGACTGGAACGCTCAAAAAGTAATATTTATTTTCTTTTCACAAAGATCCCGGTAGGTGGTATTGCACAATTGCTCAGGTTCTTTCTTGCAGGGTTGTACAGAGTTTGTGACTCTTCAAAGTGCAGGCGAGGCAAAGAGGCAAGTTCAGTGTGACTTGGAATGGTAGGTATTCAATACCCAATATAGGGCTGTGCATGACCCCCCCCCCCGATCTAGGGTCTGAGATCAGCTTTAATATGGCAATTGGATACACCCCTGGATCAATTTTGGGGGAGGGGCTAATGCTTATTTAGGGTTAACTAAACATATGGTGCTGGAGGAGACTCTTGACAGTCCCATGGACTGCAAGATCAAACCTCTCCATTCTGAAGGAAATCAGCCCTGAGTGCTCACTGGAAGGACAGATCCTGAAGCTGAGGCTCCAATACTTTGGCCACCTCGTGAGAAGAGAAGACTCCCTGGAAAAGACCCTGATGCTGGGAAAGATGGAGGGCACAAGGAGAAGGGGACGACAGAGGATGAGATGGTTGGACAGTGTTCTCGAAGCTACCAGCATGAGTCTGACCAAACTGTGGGAGGCAGTGGAAGACAGGAGTGCCTGGCATGTTCTGGTCCATGGGGTCATGAAGAGTCGGACACGACTAAACGACTAAACAACAACAAAACATACGACTCAGGCGTGGGAAGAAAGAGGCAATGTGTCCCTCCCCAACCAACCTGTGGGCAGGAGGGTTTGACCCTGCTTGCTGCTACTTCCCTAGGGTGCACTGACACTGTCTGACTGCCTCTCCTCCTTCCAATCCAATACCCTGCCACCTGGCAGTCCTGGATGACTCCAGGTGGCCCGGTCTGACCTAAGGTAATCTGGGGCTGTTTCCACCTAATTTGGCCAAAGCTGAATCCCCAATCAGTCTGGTTTGGTATGAGATTTGTTAGAATCTGGTGCACAGCCTTAACCTAACATAGACCCCTCTGTTTTTATAACATTTTCATAATGGCATCATGATCATATTGACTATGGGTTGGGTTCAAAGATTGTGCGTGCAGAGCACTCCAACTATGGAGGGTAGAAATGATCCTCACCCTTCCATAATTGTTGTTTCCCTTACACAATGTTCTGTGCTGGAATGTTGTTCAGAGCCAGTGCTGTCCAGTGTCAGACTAGGACCTGGGAGACTGGAGTTCAAATCCCCAGTTGGCCATGAGGCTCACTGGGTGACCGTGGAACAGTCACCACCCCTCAGCCTAACCTACCTCACAGGGTTGTTGTGTGAATTAAATGAGAAGGGAGAGAACTATGTATGCCACCTTGAGCTTCTTGGAGAAAAGGGTAGGATGTAAATGCAACCAATCTATTTATTATCATAATAAATAAATAAATAAATAAGAAAAAAGTGGAATTTGGGCTTTTCCCAGTCTCTTACCAACTGAGCAACAGGGTTGGCGGACAAAGGAAACACACATCCTTTTATTTGGGAGGGAGAAAACCCCTAAGGTCACAATCACATCTAATTTGATATATATATTATCACGCCCCACACAAAAGTCATGTTTTTTGTTGTTGGAGATTTGAGGGCTGTGTTGTGGGAAGTACAATATGCATTTCAAAAATCACTTTGGTAGTGGTGTGAAGACACCCCTGAAGCCTGTCTCCTGTTGTGTTAATACATAAAAAACAATCTTTCATAGCTCCAACTTGCCACAACTGAGTTAACTAGACCGAAACGCAATCCTTCAGCTGAGGAAACCCAGTCTCCCAGACTTCTGCCTAATGATGGAATGGAAATTGAGCAGAATAATTAGACCACTACTGAGCTATGCTGGAGAAAGAAATGGTTTTCTTGAAAAGCATTTCAATTGAAGCCAACATTTTGGAAAGTCGACTTGTGAAGGGTTACCTAGAAGTGCATTGAAAACAAACTCAAGATACATGTGCCTGCAAACCACTCTTTTGAAAATGAACAGTAATCAAGTGCCTTACAAACCATGCACGACTCTTTGCATGCAGTCATGATTGCTTTCTTTAAATCCTTCCGATGGTGAGTTTCATGGGTTTCTGAGCAACGTATGGTATCGTATCACCTGCCTATTCAGGTTTCTTTTGTGTTATCTTCCAGCTTTGTAGCTGTGTACAAGTGGAGATTTAGGCTTCATTGCCTCTATCTCAGCTTTCATGGGCACTATTATTGTTACCGTATGTTTGCTGATCGATTAATATTTCACTTCGAAGAAGGAATAGAGGGCAAACATAGGGCATTTTTTAAAAAGACCCAGTAATGTCAGGCTGTTTTTGGAACGATGCCAAGGAATTACCAAAAGAGAATGGCTAGGCTTGCTTACACAAAGTTCCACACAATCCCTTCTTAGGTACTTAGGTACTAGCAAAATGGAAATCGAATGGACAGCAGAGTTTTGCCTCTTTTGCTTCATCTTTTTAGAAAACAGTACTCTCTCTAGCTTACACCAATTCATCTAAACTGTGGTGTGAAGTCCATATGGTGATCTAGACTCTGGAAGAGGCAGTTTCTGTCTTTGATCCTCAGGATGCCTGGTAAACTTGTCATAGCAGGCCTCTTACAGTTCCAACACTGGGAGTCCTGATGTTAACAGTATTCTTATTACATGGAAAAGCTCTGGTAGCCAGCTATTAATTTGTTATGTTTTTAATTTTATTGTTGTATTCCTATCCTGAACATAAATAGAACAAGAACTAATTTACTGAACACTGTTAAATTGAAAAATGTGTCAACAGGGTGTGGATTGCACCCTTAAATTATAATCTCATACTAAAATGGATTTCCTGAAACCTGGATCTGTTTACACTTCACCTATGAATTTGGCTTCCTGAATCTCATTTAGGGTAGATTACAGAGCAAGAGACCTGCAAGTATATAAATTACACTTGTTTAAACTCTCCTAAGGAGGTGCAGCATGCAAAACAAACAAGATGGTGTAAGTGGTATAAGGAGGGCAGCCCTACAGATGAAAGACACTTGTTATATTCCTCAGAAATGCTGGGAATAAATCTCAGAACAACCAAAACTACTATTACTCCTTCATTTATCAGTTTTATGGACTCTTTTCATTAAGAAACAATTCCGTATATTAGGCTCTGCTAAGTAGATGCAATTTGCAATCGGACCCAGCTGCTAAACAGTACTACTTGCAAAAACCACAACAATGAATATCCAATCAGTGTCACAAAGCCTAATGAACTGCCTGGTGCCATCACTAAGGTCTTGCAGTCGATTGTCCCATGCCATGAATCAATCCAGTCCTTTAACCAAATAGTGCTTCAGTCAACAGTGAAACTGCCTTGAATCAGCAGAGCCTTCTGAACAAAGAGCTGAAGAAATTGAAGGACTGGGAGAGCCACTTCACACTGCCACCATACCTACAGAATATTTCTAACCCTCTGATTTATCTGCTAGAGACCAGTTCCCTACCCGTGTGTGTGTGTGTGTGTGTGTGTGTGTGTGTGTGTATGAAATCATCCAATGTCCCTTCAAAAGGAATCTTGGATGCTTGTTACCCGACCAGTGCAGCCCACCACAATTGTTCAGCATTCAGCAGGGGCTAATGCCAGGCTCCAAGGGCACCAGATCAAGCAGCCCTCCAAACTGGTCATCTTAAAACTTCCAATGAAGTGAGAGTCCACAGCCTCCTGAGGGGGTCCATTCCACGGCCAAACAGCTCTTATTGTCAGAAAGTTCTTACTGATGTTTAGATGGAATCTCCTTTCTGCCCCTAAAGAGAACTGGGTAAATGGGATGTAATCCTTATGTACTCTCTGCAATTTCAATCTGGCCCTTTGGGGCTATCTATTTTGATAAATTAACAAATAATATATCAAGAACTGAAGCTATATTATGTGGGGGAATGCAAGTCTATGTTGCACCTTTGGAAACTTGTTACATGTGAACAAAGCAATTCCGAGGTGTTGTTTTTGGAAGAGTTTTGGATAAGGTACAAGAACACACTTGACAGCCATGCAGAAGATATTTTTAAATTTTATCTTGATAAGGAAGTGCTAAGTGCTTAAGGTTGATCCATGGGTTTTTGGCAGATGTGTAGGCTTTGGCAGACAGTCTAGCATTTGGGTTTTAAATTATTCATGTGCTTTTTTGGGGGGTGTTGCTGTTCCTCACCTCAGGCTCTTTCATTGGAAGTGCTTGTCATTGCTGAACACAAAATGAAGACTGATATTCCTATTGACGGAAGCATCACACTTGTAGACGTTAATGATGGTCGTTGCTGGAGCTGGCCCTGGAGGAAAGAGGCTGCTGTCTGGAAGGACACAATGAGAAGAGAGAAGGTGATACAACAGGGTGGGGAAAGGAGAACCCCCTTTGTATTAAGATTATAGTGCCTTGCAAGAGCCGAGACGTAATCAATTCACTGCAATTTCGCAATCCCAATTTGAATGGTTATTAAAATACAGACATGACTCACAGAATCTGGAAAGCATGCAGGTTTTATTGTTTCCCCACACCCCAAAGACAACTCAAGAGACCAAACTGAAAGGTTACAATTGTTGTTCATTAAAATATAACAACTGCAACCAACAACAAACCAATGAACCAAAACAGAAGTATGGCAGGTGAGGATTTTCTAACTCATGTAGGAAAGGATCCCTCCAGCATGTAAGGCATGCAACGGAACCTTCTGCTGCAGATCCCCAGTGAAAGATGGTGATGAAAGAACTCCCTCCTTGCTTGGTGAGCCTTGGGTATGAACTCGGAAGGTGTATCCAGCTGGAGGAGAAGGGGCAGAGGCTGTTGAAATAACTGAGTGGAAGGGTGTCCTTTTCTGATTCTGATGGACCTTCTGGGAAACTCACCAAACCTACTGCACCTGTGGAGAAATTTGATTCCATCCACATTGAAAAGCAAATGTATCTGACTTGCAAGTTCCAAAACAATGTAACAAAACACAGCCATCTATCAAAATTTTCACTTCCCTGAATTTTGAAATGCAGTTGTCTAATCAATGAAAATTCATACAGTAAGGTGGCGTGTGCCTATAAATGCATTAGAACATGGGTAGGCAAACTAAGGCCCAGGAGCTGGAGCTGGCCCAATTGCCTTCTAAATCCAGCTCGCGGATGGTCCAGGAATCAGTGTGTTTTTACGTGAGTAGAATGTGTACTTTTATTTCAAATACATCTCTGGGTTATTTGTGGGACATAGGAATTCGTTCATTTTTCTCTCTCCAAAATATAGTCCGGCCCCCCACAAGTTCTGAGGGACAGTGGACCAGCCCCCTGCTGAAAAAAAATGCTGACCCCTGTATTAGAAGTTAAGATAGCATGGCAAAAATGTGGATATGAGGCAATATTGCAAACTTATAATGTAAATATTAGAAGAAATTGCCACTAAATCCTTATGAATTCGCACAAGGACATTTTAAAAAGGCAACAATCTGACGTGGAAAAATGGGAAACCGAACTTAACATTTGAAAAATAGGGAAAATTGAAATATTCAGCCTTCCCTACTCCCAGGAGGTGACTGTATTTCATAACATCAAGTCAATTCCTGTAGAAATGTATGGAGAAAAAGTTGGCAGCATTATGTTGAATATCCTTGTAAGGTTACCAGACATCCAAGACTCCAGCAAACTTTCCCCCGGTCAAAAAGGAAGCTGAGAGTGATAAAGCACTTTATCCCGGGCCAATTATCAAATAGTGGGAAGTGCCATTGCCCTCATGTGGCTCCTGAAATGGTAGCATCTTTGACAGATCAATATAATGAATGTTGCAGGAAAAGAATTGGAGCTTGTAGGAGTGCCGTAAAAAATAGCAGCACTTTAAACAGGCAGAGAGAAGATATCACATACTTGAGTTCTTGCAAAGGACTTTTGAAGGTGTCAATTAAAAAGGGCTTTAAAGGGTTTAAAACATATATGAGGAGCCTTCTTTAAAAGTTTTATACTTGAAGAATAAAAAGCAGAAAATCATACTTGTGGTTTAAAACATACACACCAAAGAATATGAATAGTAGGACAGAAGTTTAGTACCATGAAAAACTGGGAGATGTTGCTTCCTCCAAAATCAATCCTCCTATGTACCCAAATGCAACTTACAATTAGGCTTTAGACTCCATATTTGCTTTGCACATAAATGAGTCAAATTATGTCTTTCTGTGAGGAAAAACACCATCTGCATATTTCTGGCTAAGCCGGGACAATTTATTGCAGTGCTTTGCGCATTTAGGATAATGCCCAAAGGATTGTGACTCATGCAACAGAAATTAATATTACATTGGCGAATGGTGATAGATAGATGTTTGTCATGTCGCTTTTCAAGTAATTCTCAAGTTGTCTCAAGGGAAAGTGGGAAGTGAAGTAGTTTTCTCTGATGAGACACTAAATTTTCACTATCTTGATGCAAGTTCCCAGCATGAAGAGAGAAAAGGTGACCTTTGTGACCTTAAAGCAGGTTCTGAACACCTTTCTAACCCATCTTAATGGCTACTTTTGGTATTGTTACATGTAGTGGGGAGCAGAGAGATGGCATGCTAAATATAGATAGATGGAAGGGAGAATCTTTTCTTCTGGAAGGCAAGTTGCTAAACAAAACTGGCAGAGAGAAAAATCACACAAGAAGAAAAGAGACCAAATCCATTCTGAGGTGAAATGCTTTATCTTGCAAAGGGATAAAGTACATGGAGGCTTTATGGCTCGGTAGGTGAAGATCACAACAAGTGGGAGGGAGAGTAGTGAGCAAAGGCTAAAGATGGGTTGAGAAGATAGAACAAGTGAACAAAAGAGAGAGGGAATTTGTGGGCCACTGGAAATTGCTGGTCTTCAGCTCCCATAACCTGTAACCATTGCCTATACTGGCTGAAACTGGTGGGAATTGGTGTCTAATACTAGGTGGAGGTTTCCCCCTGTAGCAGAAATTCCCCTTGAAGGTTCAAGAACAGAGGCTCACCACAAAGTCCCAATCAGTCAAACTTTATTCAGTAATACATTGCAGGACAAAGTTCAAAGAGTCTGCGAGAGCACACAAACACTATTCCAACACTATTCCAGCACCTCACCACCTCTCATTCAACCACGGCCTTGAAATTCAATTTACTCAGCCCATTATCACTATATGCATCATAGCTCTCCTTGTATGGAGTTGTTTTTTGCTTTAACATTCAGCCTTTAGGTTCCCCCTTAATTGATTTGTACCAGTTTTGTGGTCTTGCGTATGTGACACTAGCCTCTCTGAGAACAAGTTTGACAGAAATTCCACATTACTCCTCCTCTGCATAGCAGAATGTATATTCACTTGGCTTCAACAGAGGAAGAGGCAATATACCCAGACCAGCTATTGACATAGCTAGGACCATCCTCTCCTCCCTGTTGGTGGCTGAAGGTTTTATCTGTTTGCTTGTTTTTTGGTAAGTCACTCTGAGGATAAAATAATCCAAATGAATAATTGGTTGTGCCCAACAATAACCCTCAGTTGCTGTTCTGCATATTGGCTTCCTTCCAAGCCAACCATCAGTGACAGACACAGTTCAATGACATCTTTTCCAGTGCCTTTCACAAGGGCCGTGCCACTCTGTAACCAGCTAGTCACACCGGACATATTAGCAGAAGCTCCAAGAACCACAAATCTCTATAGCTAGAAATGCAAGCACTCAGTGTGTGTGTGTGTGTGGCCTTTAAGAAACCCACTGAGAGCAAGCCCTACAAAGTTTTGGTCAGTGATGGTGGTGGGTTAAGATGGATGCATTGCGTCCCCCCCCCCTTCTGCCTTCATTTCTCTAGAATTGATACACACCCTTTCGTGTTATGACTTGAGAGCAGTGCCTCAATGCTGCTGAGAAAAATATTAGTGCAAATACTTAGCCTTGCTCAGAGTAATTTCTTTTATTACCAGATGCCTGACTCATAGTTCTTAGGATATCTCCTGCACAAGGGCTAATTAATATTTGCGGTTCCACAACCGTTTTTCATCTCTTGCCCATCTCTTTTATATTTACCCCAATTGAATTTCCCAGACATGATTCTCCAATTATCTCGGCATTACTCCCTAATCCTCTCATTATGGATATTGACAACTACTGACGGATTTTTTTCCAGTGGCACATTAGGACTGGCTCCTGGATTACTTTACTGTGTTTGTTGTAGCTGGCATGCTTTATAACAAGGTATAGGAGGATAAAGAAAGCCAGGTACATTCAGAGATTAAATTGCATTATGTACATACATAATATGATGGCTATGGTCAACAGAGACTCTAGCTGCTGGAGTATATTGGCTCACGACATCTCCATGCTGAAAAAAATAGAATCTATTGAAAATCTTTGGCAGGTGCTGCAATCTGTCCCAATTGAAATGAGTGAGATGTACAAACATTTGTACTTGGCTGGGTGTGCTGGCACCAAGTTTTGGATGGTCCTTGGGCACGACAGCCTCCCTGGGTGCCCTTCCCTTCAATGAGCCTGTATCGCTTCATCATCATTTTAATCAGCTTCTGCTGTTCCTTTTACGTATCACCACCACCATTTGCTTGCTTGCCAGGCAAAGAGTCAATGAGCAAGCAGGCAGTGACATCTGCTGCTTCTCCTTCCCACCACCACCATTTTCTGAGTCAGAGGGACTGGTGGATGGACAAGCAGATTGCAATAGAGAAAAGGAGGAGCACCTTGGGCTGTGGGCCCTCAGCAGATGCTAAACTGTACAATCACATGATACCGGTCATGGACTGTACTGTGTTCTTGCTTCAGAGAAATTACTCTTAATTATGAAATTAAATTTTAAAACATTTCCTATGCAATCATAATTCCCCATACCTAAATTTTCAAGCTAAACTTCAAATCACACACACACAAAAGCAGCATAAAAAGAGTACATTCTATGCTTGTAGTTTGAGGAATACACATGTTTATTTCGATAAACATCTAAGGACCATGGGAAGCCATGAATATTTCTTAAGGAGGGTTGCAAAGTTAATGGTCCAAAGAAAACTAAGTAGCACCAGATAACAGGCCTACTGTTTCTGGGAGATCTGCTTGAAGGTGGCAATGGTAAAACCAATCCTCAAGACCCCCCCCCCCAAGTAATTACCAACCAGTTGGCAGTGTCCCTTTCCTGGACAAGGTTCTTGAGAGGGTGGTTGCAGACAAGATCTAGACACTCTTGCAGGAAATGGACCTTTTCTGCAGTGGTCTCCTGCTTGTGGAATGCTCCCCCGGTACCTTCATACATATTTGTAGGGGTCTGACAAAAACATCCCTCTTCTCTCAGGTCTTTGACTAATTAAACTAACAAAACTGAGGTGGGGTTATTGTTTTTGTTTATTATTATGTTATATATTTTTGTGTGTTTGTATTATAAACCACCCTGTGACCCGGAAGGGCAGTGTAGAAATTTAACAAACAACAGCAGTGATGAAGACTGGGTGATGGCAAAGCTGGAGTAGACTGCCTCTGAAAAACTTGCATTCCAGGTCAATCCCTCCATGAGGTGAACAATATAAGCTCTGTTTGAAGTCTAAAAACCAACCATTTTAATGATCAATCATTTAGGAGCTGAGCTCAATCACACACCAATTAATCAGTCAATGTGATCAACCCTACTTTATAAAGACTGGAATGTAAAAGTGTCCAAAACGTTCCTGTTCCTGATGTCTTGATGGTACCTCTTTAAAAAAATATAAAAAAAACATTTTCCCCTATTAAATATGTTAACAAATACATAAATAGAAATGAGGAAGCACAGGAAGCACCTGTCTTCCATGAAAAGATAGATGCTTAGTAACCAAGCATAGTAATCCACAAACTGACGTCATATCTTCCACCATTGACCTGACAGGTTATTGTGCTAGTTCATGCTTGATAGGAAGCATAGACCATAAAGATCACCTGCTGCCAAATGAGAGGTATACTCATTTGTGCTACGACTACATATGTTTTAGAGATTTCTGCAACCATTTAAAACAAAAAATGGGATATTTTAGAAAAGTAAACTTTTCTAAAATGATCATAATGCTGTTTCCCATGATTCCTACTTAGGATAAGAAGTGTTCTGCTGGACCACTCCAAAAGTCCGTTCACTACAGCATCCTTTTTCCCATAGTGGCCAACCAGATACCTATGGGATGCTCATAAGTAGGGCATAGGCATATAATAACTTAAGAAGAGTCTGATGGATCAGGCCAATTGCCTACCTGGTTTGCATCCTGTTCTCACAGTGGCCATCCAGATGCTTGTGAGAAACTCAAATACAAGAGTGCTTTGCCCTCCAATGGTTCCCAGCAACTGGCATTCAGAAGCACCACTCTTCTAACCTTGGTGCTAGATAGTGAAGGCAGAACACAATAGCCCTCTCCTGCTATTAACCCACAGCAACAAATATTCAGGAACATAATTGCTTCCATTAATTTAGATATATTGGCTAACACCTAGCAATAGACCTGTTTTCCATGAATTTGTCTATAAGTTTCTAAGCTTGTGGCCATCACCACCCTCTGGTAGAAAATCCCAGAAATCAATGTCACATTGCAGGAAGAATTATTTTGTTTTGTCTGCTCTGAATTGCCTCTCAATCAATTTAACTGGATAACCTTAAGAGTCTCTCTCTCTCTCTCTCTCTCTCTCTCTCTCTCTCTCTGTGTGTGTGTGTGTGTGTGTATGGGGGAGAGAGAGAGAAATCATGTTTCTCTTTCAACACATTGCTATGTGAAGCCTATTGGAATTCCCTAGACTATTCCCACCTTGTTTTAAGTTTTAATTGATAGCAATGTTATCATAGGGGAGGGATCTAAAACATATGAATCATTTATTGAAAAAAATATTATCTGCCAAATCTGCAAAGAAAGCACCTGTGAGATGTTTAATTTGTATTGTTTGATGGATCAATTGGTATAGAGCACTCAGAATCTCTGATTGCCACCTAAATCTTATTTTCTGTCTGGCTTCATATATTCACTATTAGTTTGCATGAAATTTTAAATTCACACAGACTAATTACAGCTATAATAGCAACCATCGTTGTCCTTTTCATCAAGCGATCTTAGATAAGGCCTGACTTTGTGGGAGTACCAATTAAATACAATTAGAACTGGAGCAACCTCCCTTTTGTGTCAAAACACTTGGCAGAATTTATGCTATCTTCGCAAGATGCAAATTTACTACCTTTTCAGATGTCTGATAAATTTCATCTGCCTTATCTGAACTGAGGAATGGAAACTGAGAACAGCTACTGAAATTCAGACAAAATTTAAACAGAGTATTGTAATTCCACTACTTCTGCAATCTGATACAAATACTATTATAGCACTTTTTGACATCTACCGCAATTATGCCTCATCTTTCATGAATGTATATATTTTTTATGATGTCTATAAACCTTTCAGTTAGCAAAATGGCTGGTGGGCTAACCAATACATATTTAGCATTTTTCAAACATCCAGGATATATATAAATTCCATAATCAACATTTATTTGCACTGAGTGACTGGGGCAACCCAGTCATATGAGCGGGGTACAAGTAATAAATAAATATGATTATTATTCATTACCTTGTCTGCTTATGGAATTGTAGAACTGAAGTGCTGGAAATTCAACTAAAGCATCCATGGCCATCCAACCTCTGCAAAGAAGAAGTCTCCACCACATCCCAAGGGAGTCTGTTCTGCTGTCTAACAGCTCTTACTGTCAGAAAGTTCTTCCTAATGTTTAGTCGGAATCTCCTTTCTTGTAACTTGAAGCCATTGATATGGGTCCCACCCCCCAGAGCAGAAGAAAACAAGCTTGCTCCATCCTCCATGTGGCAGCCCTTAAGATATTGGAAGATGGCTATCATATCTCCTTTTTTCCAGGCTTCAACTTCAACTGTTCTTCATAAGGTTTGTTTTCCAGACTCTTGGTCCGTTCTCCTCTGCAACTGCTGCTTGACACTTACTGGCTATACAGTGCTGGAATAAGAAGGTAATCTGGATTGTTTTTATCAGTGCTATTTTTCTATAAAAGAGGCACCAGAACTCACCATGAACACCTCCCTCGTTCTCTTAAAATGGCAATTGTGCCTACCTGAGAGGTGCCGGAGCAAAGTTCTAATGAATTCTGGCTGAAAAAAAGCCCTGGTTTTTATGATAGTTAAAGTACAAACAAGGACAATTTAAAGGGGCCACGATTCAGTCAAAGTTGAAGCACTTTTAACCTAACAGGTTAAACACTTACTAGAATGAATATGGCTTCAAATTTTCCACTGTATCTGGAATCCATCCCACCTGGTAGTGAGCAGATCCCCATTACAGCTAACATTCAGTCGTGTGTGGTTCCGCTTCCTAAATGTCTTGTGCGAGGGCTAAATCTCAAAAAAGTGCAGGGGGGTTATCATTATTTATCATTATATTATGCATTTTGTGTTCTTATTTTGTAAACCACCCTGTGATCTTTGGATGAAAGGCAATATATGAATTAAACAAGCAAACAAACAGAACTAACTAACTAATTGACTAACTAATTCATTTCTTTCTTTGACATTTGGCACAGCATAACTCTCATAATGCACTTTAACGTGGGAATCCTATTTAGGGAACCCAGAACAGGTCTGACACACACATTTTATGACTGTTGATTATGCTGCAGATATGAACTATCAAACTCTGACCTAACTGGAATTTCCTTCACTCCAATGGCTTTGTGCCCAGATGAGCAGATTCTAGCTGATGAAAGTGTGAATGGCACATACTAGGAAGTTGTCCACCATAACAAGACAATGCCTTCTCACCAAGAGTTGCTTTTACATCCTGGTTCTGAATATATTTTCTGGAAAGAATACAATCTTTCTTCTATATGGATAGGATCCAGTAGTTTGACATCACTGAGCAATCTGACTATGGGCCATGTATTGGTTTCTTACTCTTCCTCATCTAACTATGGGCTGCAATTCAGTGATATGAGAGTGCACATAGTATTGAAGAAGAAGAAAAAGGTTCTATCTCTGGGAAATCCACATAGAGCTGGGAAAAATTCAGGTCCAAAACTTTGGAGAGTTTATTTTAATTAGTGTAGACAGCATTGAGCTCATATATATGACAGTTCCTGCCTTAGGTCTCTAGTCCATCTATCAAATAAGAACCATCTGTTATTAATCATATCTAAGTTCACCCCATCATTCATCTATTATGTTAAGGCACGAGTGCTAAGACTTATTCACTACTGTTGTATCACCCACAATACTTGGCAAAAACCTGAGATTTGAAGAAAGTATGAACAAAGAATATATTGGCAGTGGAACATAAGAGAAAGACCTCCCCACCCCACCCAAAAAAGAGAAAAGAAACAAAAAGAGGGAGCTCTTGGAGCGGGACTTAATGGATTGAGTTTTATGTAACAGATTCATTGAAGACAGCATTTTGACCATGTCTAATTTGCAGGAAACTAAGAAAAGTCCCTAAAACAAAATCTGAACTTCTTGGCAAGAATTATAGGGAAAGAGTAAGCAATATTTCTTATACTCCTGACCCGATTCATCTTTGTAGCCACATCAGGCAGTACTTCTGAACTGATGTCACTGTTTGATATAAAGTACATCACATCAGTATTGTCCACTGTGTACCTAAGACAGTCTTTGTCCTTCACTTCCCTTTGTTCTTACAACACGATCCCCTGAAGCAGCTCTCTTTATTCTATGAGATCAAAAGAAGAACACGCAGATGGAGATTTAGACTCTAGCTCACCTGAAAAGAGAACAATGCATTGAAAACCCAAACATCCCAGCACTTTTAGACAGTGGCCTATGTCTTGCATTGTGAAAGCTGTATCTCAATTGCTCATGATGTGTCTGGTTTGCGGGGCATATTGTCTAATTAATGGCTTGTTTCTGAATTGTGACATATAATTGGACACCTGTCTTTTGCAGGAAACTTATAATTATTACATGCTGAGCAAGGAAACAATACAGTTGGGAATTCTTCTGTGTGCTTTATCGACCAGATTTTGTGTCTTCTTTTCAAGTACGGTAGCTTTTATCTCAATTCACACTCTTCTTCCAGATGCCTACAGTCATCTGCTTAAGTGAGATTTACTTTGGGGGAATGGTTCAGGGGAAATGGGTTATACCCCTCCCCGAGTGTTATAGTCTTGATGCAATTTGCCCACCCTTCTGCAGCTGTGTTTAAAGGAAATTTGGAGAAATGCATAGCTTACCATGAATCTTCAACATTTCATCTAGTCTATCCCTTAGACCCATTAGGTAACTGCATGATAAACAATCAATATTAATATATTTACCACAGGGAATGGGATCCTATAGACTTCTAGGTATTGTTGGATTCCAACTCCCATCAGCCCCAGTTTCGATGGCCAATGATCACAGATGATGGGAGCTGGAGTCCAATAACATCTGAGGGGCCTCAGATTCCCCAGTCCTATTTTACAGCAACACAACAAAGCACTCCTTTTAATCATCACCACCATTGTCATCAACTCTTGAGTATTTTAGATACTCATTCATCATCTTAATGATATCGTTTAAATTTGGTAAATAAAAACGTGAGCAAATATGGCAAAATCCTACAAATAATTTATTCCAAAACAAAACATGGTATCCATAGCTTGAGCCACATAAATGGGAAAGAGCCCAGTGGTATTCCCCTGCCAGCTCATTGTGGGAACAACAGATTCAGTCATGGATCAGTGATGTTTGCCTTCCCCTGTGTTCTCTGCTGCATTTATGAGGCATTAGGATAGCTAATTGAATGAAAGAGAAAGAACATGGGGCAAGAAGCCTTGGGTTTTTGCCATTCTTTTGAAGTCCTAACTTTAGAGATCAAACACCCTCTCTCTCTCTCTCTCTCTCTCTCTCTCACACACACACACACACACACACACAGCTTCCTAGATTGGGACTGTAAGGACTGGTTCACAGAGAAGTCCCTTCCGATCGGCTTCTACAGCTGTTGGTGTATCTTCAGATAGATGTTCATAGAATCATAGAACTGTAGAATTGGAAAGGACCCTGAGGATCATCTAGTGTTGTGAAGGTGTCCTGGTTGTAAGTGGTCCGTTGCTCTGCCACCTCCACTGTTTGTTCCCACCAGCCTATATTGTGCTTGCAGCTCAGCTCCTGTGCTCCTGGAAGAGCTGGCACTTAATAATTAGTATCCACCCCTACCTTCCTGTGGACCTGCCTCTCTTACGCTCTGTTTTTAATGTCGGATCCGCCCCATGCTGTGTTGTGTTGGCGTTTCTTTCTGGAGTGTCAGGGTTGAAAAGTTCTTGTACAGGTTTGGTTGGCTGTGAGTAATGCAGCATGTGGAAGGCCCCAGGTGGGTTTTGAGAGACACAGCTTAGACATGGCACAACCACTACTTGTAATCACACACACACACGGAACATAAACATACGGCAGTGATGGGAAACTTGTGGCCCTTCATATATTGTTGGATTCCAACTCTCATGAGCTTCAGCCAATGGTCAGTCCAACAACAGCTGAAGGGCCACATGTTTCCCATCACTAACATAGGAATGCCCATATTGCCTCAAGACAAGTGATCCACTTGGCTCAGCATGCTGGTTTCCAACAATGCCACTAGCCAGGTACTTCAGGCAGTCACACAAGGTGAGAAGATATACTTAAGGTGCAGCATATGCTTTACATGTACCATATCCTAAACTCAATCTTTTGCATCTGCAGTGAAAAATACCTCAGGAGAATAGCCCTGCCTGAAAGCTTGGAGACACTTTTAGGACATGAATAATACACAATTAAACCAGTGGATTGGCCCACTCTGCCCTAAAATTAGAAAATAGTGTAAATATCACTCCTAATCTTTATAGTGGTGATATCCACCCTAATCACCTCACTTAGTAGCATTCAGAATTTAAAGAGTTGATAGCCTCTGTGAATTGAAAATTACTACTTAGAGTTGTCCGGGAAGAATTTGTGGAGTTGTAGAGAAAGTTAGGATCAGCTTTGTATATAACAGAAAGTAATGTGAGTGGGTGATTCTGAAAAAGACACAGAGATAAAAGATGCCAGGTCAGAATGAAGATCTAGCCTTGCACACATTCCTTATAATTTATATTATAGGCCTGTACTCCACATAATGAGGCAAATGGGGCTGATTCATGTCATGACCTCACACATGACTCGGATTGCGATATTAACAAGGCATGTCAAGGCAGATCAGTTTTCAACCTTCTAAGTATCTCTGCTGCCTCTAGTCAACCCCCCACTCCCTGCCAAAAGTTAAATGCACAGCTTTCCCTCTCTTTTTTTGGGAGAAATGAAAGCAAGCTATGGGAAGGTAAGGGGTGTAAAGAAGAAGTGGGGGAGATGGATCTCTCATTTTGATGAGGTGCTCTAGCTTTTAATCAGAGTGAATTATATTTCCTACACAATGATCTCTAGAAAAGAAGTTGAAGTAAAAAATATTGAGTTTTGGCTGTGCAAGCAGGGCACAAGCCACTGAGTTAGACAAGGGCGGCTTCCTTCCCATTCATTCTTTTGCCAAACAGTTAAAACTATAGCCTCTTTCTTCTTCACATAGGGTACTTCCAGGAAGCAGGACAAGGAATATGTATTTTACATAATACAATAGCCCTAAGAAATTTTGGAAGTTTCCCTCATCTTTTTCTTACCCTTCCCTCATCTGCTCAGTTTTCCAACTACATGCCTGTCCCCCAAAAGGAAACCTTGAGGGGAAAGTGGCTTCTGTTTTCTTACCTGCAAATGGTAAACACTGCCTTTGTGGGAGATCTCCAGATATATCTATATTTCTGTAATACGGCACAATTCATGCCCTCAGATGTAGTGGAGGCTGGTCCATTGGGGTGAATGGGGCACTTCCCTGCTAGTCTTAGCTTGCTGGCAGGCAGGCCCCCCCCCACCTATTCTATTACTTACACATTGTCCAGCTGATGACACCAGAATTGTTTGGCTCTGCCTGCCATTGGGTCTGGCTCCACCTACTGTTGGCCTCCCTGATTTCTGGCCTACCAGTCACAATGGGCACAAGCCACCACTGGTCAGAAGAGGTGATCAGGACTGTAATTTGCATCCATTTCTGGCAGAAAGCAAGTTAGCAACTTCTATTCTTTTGTTGTTGTTGTTGTTGTTGGATGAATCTGATTGAAATTTGGTATGCTTAATCCTCTCTGGAGAGGCTCCATTGCTTACAAATTTAATCTACTTATGTGAAAAGAAAAAAAAAAAGATGCACCATCACCATCAATTATTATTATTATCACCATCATCTGAGGCAAAACAGTGCTTCCAATTTAACAGATCAGATTTAGACACCCCCCCACACACCCCAAATTGAATTTGAACAACTCAGAGCACATCTGAAACAGACTGGGCTGCTTCTAATCACTATGAATATGTGGCTTTTGTGACTGCTTTACCCTGTTTATACTGACATGTGGAGTTTGCCCATTTCCCTTGTACAAATCCATCCTTGGAGAAGAACACACTAAAAAGGAAAAGGAGAAATGTAATTCACTCACCTGTCCTTTCATCAAAATTTGCTAAAATGGAGTGAAAAATCATTTTTCAATAGCTCCATCATTTCTTTTACCAGGTCAAACTGGTCATCTGAAGCAATTGTACTTTAAATGCAAGCTGTCAGATCATTTACACACCTCATGATTGGTAAGCTACCCAATGACTACCTGGTTAGGTCTGCTCACCTTACAAAGTATATGAGAGTGAGGGATTGTGCTATGCTTTCAACAAAGCTTATGAATCACACTTAAATGAATGGTGATATCTGCATTCACGTGACACAAACCATTTTCATGAAACAAACAGGGAGATAGAACTTCACTGTTGGCACCCATTCTCTTTTCCGTCTTGCCTTCTGTGGGAGCAATATGACTCTGACACCTAGGTTGTAAATCTTTATGAAATCTCAGCTAGTTATTTAAGTTTTCCCAGTGACTAATGAATTGCAATATATTAAAAAGAGAAATTTTATGTTTATGGGATGAGTCATGCCGGATCCTGTTGAGAGTTTGCACTAATTTATCACAGTCACCCTTGAACAACACTACTAAGCTGCTCATAAGCTCCTTTAAAAAGTTTGTTTTGCAGATAGAGTACAACTTTTCTTTTCCTGTTTAAAAGATGAAACCCTGTAATCATTCCTTGCTACACACACTTAAGCAATTCTGCCAGCTACAGAAAACTAGCTTACGTATTTTGAAGATGGCTCCTCTAGCTCAGATAGATTTCCAGCCGTTAAAATATGCCCTGATTATGTCAGTAGTCTACCAGCCTAGAACATGGAAATCATGCTGAACTACACCAATTACTCAGCATGTCTAATTCTTTTAAGCCAGGATGAAGGCAGCCACACAGCAATACACCCACTGGTTATTTTACATAAAACCATTTATATTCCCCTGGAAATGGCCCCCAAGATCATTTGGTCACAGTGATAGTTATCCTGAAGATGTGCAGGTAATCCTGCTGACATAAAAAGCACAGTCTTCATTTAAGTTACAGCAAGAAAAGTTTTAATTCTTTCTAATAGTTTTTCCTTTCTTTCACCTGGATAGTGTAAGGTTTGGGATTTTCTAATACCACCCCCCCAACCATGGTAATGTGTTTAGTTAACAGAACCACAAGGAAAAACATCAGGGCAAATGAAGCAATAGATAGACACAGACACAGAGAATATTCAGATAAAAAAAATACTTTGTATCTGACCAGCATATTCAGCTGTCCAAAAAACTTCACATGCATTACTTAGCTGTAATCTTTACAACCACTCTCTAAGGCAGGAGTGGTGAACTTGTGGCCCTCCAGATGTTGTTGGACTAAAAATCACATCATCACAGACTATAGGCCATGCTGGAGGAGGCTGTTGGGTGCTGGAGTCCAATAATATCTGGAGGACCACAAATTAACTGCTCTAATGAAGTCATTGTCCTCCATACTGCAAATGTGGCTTTCCTAGGGCCACCTAGGAAAGTCAGGGGCTTGCTGATTCAGAACTCAGACTCTTTGCCACTGAGCTACACCAGTTCTCAACCATAGTGGTTGGGAAAATGAGTAAGTGTGTCAAAAGAAATAGCTGTCCAATGTTTCTATTTGGTCACATGTTTGTAGTTATTGGGGCGGGGACAGTGGGGCTTGCAAGTGTGATGCAGGAACCACAAATGGTAGTGGTATAGCTTCATTCAATCCAATCTTGTTCTCCCAGAATTAATTAGCCCTGGGCTGGCCATTTTTAGGGATACCTCATAAATTGGAATATACACACTACTCCTAGGCAATAGCAATGCACTTATGATCTCCAATGTATAAAGGCACATCTTACTAGAGCTCCTCAAATTCTTAGCACTCTAGTGAAGGGATTTTTCGATTTCCCAGGATGCCTTGCCTTGTTTAGAGGGGAATTTGGATGGCAAACTGTGCCCACTCCACTAGCAAAATAACCCTTCATTCACTTACCCAGTAAGCCCCATTGAACTCTCAGGCATCTTACTTCCAGAGCTTTTTTTCTAGGGGAAAAAAACCAGTTCTGGTACTCACCTTTTCTCAACACTAATTTAAATGCCAGTATTTCTCCTCCTCCCCTACTCTTTCCCTCAGTTGGCTTAAAAAGCAAACGCCCTCTTTCTCTCTCCCAGTTCTAAACCTCCTTCTCATTCCCCAGCCTCGCCACTTCCTTTCTCAACTCCCTCCAGCCCTTTCTCTCCCCAAACATAAGAATGCCAAAGTGTTTCTAAACATCCCCTCACTGCCCCAGATGGCTTGCTGTCTCTGTGCCTCTCACTCTTTATTTCACACACCCTAACCTGCTCTTCCTTCCCCTTCATGGTCACTCTTCAGGGCAGGGTCATTGGCTATTGCTAGACGCAGGAAATTAATGCAGCTGTGGGGTTGGGGCTGACACACACAGACACTGACACTGACGCAGACACACACACACACAAAGAGAGAGAGAGAGAGAGAGACTTTGTGTGCATGATTTGAGGAGTAAAAAGTGCCGGTACTGTGTACCATTGATTACTACCAGGAAAAAAGCACCACTTACGTCTAAGTCACACTAAGGATTGTGCTGTTAGGCCAGATTCAGTTTTATTTATTTCTATTCATTTACTTAAAAACATTTATAAACTGTCTGATGTTTTTAAAAACTAAGCAGTGTACAGTGCTCTCTTTTTTAAGCATACTGCCTAAAGCCAATAAAACAGCAATATAAAATAGATATCAGGAGGCATATAAGGCATCAACGGTCACATGTGTCTGATAGAAAATACTTCTAATTCATTGCAGTGACTTTACATGGTCATGTTTGAAAGCTCTTTCCCTTCACATCACACTGACATTCTCAATGGCAGCATAGCATAGTGCCTTGGGGCAGCTGGTGCTAGCTTTGAGATTATCTGTGCAAAGAGTAGCTTTCAGATATAAATGGCTTTCAAATGTCATAGCCACCATCAAAAAGTGCATCTGTATGGAAAAGGATCCTGCCCCCCCCCTTAGCTTCTGCAGTAGTCCATACGTCACCAGCAATGTCTAGGCCTAAGCTTTGAACTTTCTTTCATGAGCATCAGGGGAGAAACTCAGTTGAGCTGTCTGTATTGAATAAATTCCAAAAGTAGATGTCAGAAGAGGAAGACATTGTGTGGGTCTCTGTTCTGACATGAGCCAAAAATAATAATAAATGCCATTGCCATTGTGCTTAGATCCAGGAGAGAGGGAAGCATCTTCAATCCTCTCACCTCACCTAGACTGTTTTCAAGGGAAGTCCTATAGAGAGTGCATCACAGTAATCTAGATGTGTGGTTACAACAGCATGCAGCTTAATGGCATGGCTATTCAGATACAGGAGCAGCCGGAGCTGACACACCAGCCTGAACTAGTAGCTATTCTTTGCCACACAAGCCTAAAGTTTTGGTCTTGGATCCAGGAGTATCCCCAGTCTGAACCTGCTCCTTCAGGGGAGTGCAGCTCCAAGAGGCTGTATACCCAATTCTTGGACCTGGAAACCACCAGCTGAAAGTTTAGTTTGGAAGGTCCCTGTGGGGAAAGTCTGAAGGCCAGAAGAAGAAAACAAGCATTTCCCCTTTCTTTGACTGCAGTAACCAAGTTTACTTTACTTTGTTTCAGTTTTGACAGTGTAAATCACTGAAGTTCAGACTCCTGTCAGATTGTCAGCAATCACAAAGCAGCCTCAGAAATGTGCACATACTTAGTGAGAAAATGACAAGGTAATGACTAACTATGACAAAAGTATATAGGTTTGGATGGGCAAATCTATCATGAGGTTGTACCAATTAACGCCCTGGAAGGAGCTTGAATTCTTTCACACAAAACTAATCACAGTTATTATGTGGTGAGTTAGGATTTCTGAAAACATGAAGTCACCATGTGCCAATAGTTTGCAACTGATCAAAAGGAATATATAAAATTCAAAGCAATTTTTCAAGCTGAATATATGAAAGATTGCAGGTAGCAGGGGACTTATGTTGCTTAGATCATTCAGAATTAATGCAAACATATACTTAGCTTAACTCTCTCTGACAAGATTAGGTTAACTCTCTCTGGCAAATTAGGAATGGGCTCACCTAAAATAAGTGAATCTTAATTAAGCCCAAATTAAGTTGTTTTACACACAGGCCAATTCAAAATCAAAGGTCTCATCGAGCTCCAAAGATGTCATCAGGAATATGAAATCCTCATTCCAACTTCCTCATGCCAATACACCCCTTCCAAGCTCATCATTCTGTTGCTCCCTTTCCTCTGTTTAAAAGTTATCTGATAACAGCAAGGGATTGGGAGAGAAATTCGAACCTACTTAATTTGCACTTTCTGAAACAATATACGAACTGAAACAGAACAATCCTTTGATATTTGTACTTCTCCAGAATTTGTAATGCAATTTTCCAGCCAGGTAATGTGTACCAAAATGCACATACTATGGTAAAGATTGCATATGAGTGCTGACATAATGAAAACAGAATGCACAAATGCATGATATTATGGGAAATAGTATGTCCTGAACTCTTGGCCTACCTGGCAGCAGGTCAGTATGTCAAGTCCCCAGTCCAGGGCCAATCCACAAGCCCAAAGTCCAAATTGAAGCACAGTCCCACAGAGATCCTGCAACATCCAAGCTAAGGACCATCAACATGAACAGCTGAGTAGACAAAGCGCTTCTGCTCTGCTGCGCTTTGGTACTTTGCATACTGATTGAGGCATCTGGGCTTGATGAGACATGGGACCATCACCTGTCCCAAGCCTACTTCAGCTGAGGAACCACACAACTCTTCCCAGAGCTAGCAACCCCACCTGGCCAGCTAGTGAGCTGGGCTGTGGGCCCTTGTCTGCTTCAGCCTCATGGAGTGCCCCTCCCACTGCTCCCTATGCCTCAGAGCCTGTTGTGTTCTATGAGACAGGGCCCCCTCTGGCTCTGGGGATGGGTCCTGCTGGTCTGGTTCCTGTGCACTGACCTCCATCCCATCGTCATCCTCCATCACAAACAAGATATGAAATGGAATCATTCAAACAGAGGACTGACCTCAGTAAAGCAGAATAATGAGGGTTGCTGCAGCAGCCTTGGTTAAGTTCCAGAACACTTGAGTAAGTTCTTGGCATCTGTAAGGATCCAGAATATCTAGCTGCTTCATGGCCTAATGAAAGCTAAAAGTGCAGCCCTGATCACCCTTGGCAGGTATGCTTTAGTAGAAAAGGTCTGCTGAAAGTGCAATATCAGTCAACCATAATCTTCAGAGACATGTGGTCTCAGCTTGTAATTAGATTGCTAGTTTCAATTCCCAGTTCCAAACTTCAACTGCATTACTATATGTGACAACTGCATCAACAGACTTCACCTGTATTGCTATCGGTGATACCTGTACCAGCAAAGATTTCAGTATATCATCCCAGAGATTAAACAGGGAATGAACGGTTGTCTGAAACCAACAGAGAGGTACTTAAAGAGCAGCAATGCGCAACATGCGACCTCCAGATGTTGCTGGATATTTCTCTTACTATTGGCCAAGCTGGCTTGGGTCGATGGGAGTTGGAGTCCAACAACATCTGGTGGCCACTGGTTCCCAAAACTGCTACCACAGAAATACACTTGTGCTATAAAACCTTAGTCATAAAGTAGCAGTTATATTGGGCATGCCCAAGCTATAGCTAAGGTGTGTTTCTTCACTTTCCATTATAAAAAATTCCCAATTTATATGCAGAAACTTTCAAGCTGAAACTTGATGGACAGATTAAGTACCAGAGACAAGTTTAGTATCTGAAAAATCTGAGTGACTTGAAGATATAGGGCCAGAGATTCAGGCAATGATTGAAGGAAGTTTACATCTAATTGAAGGTTTTTAAATTATGCCAATAAAGTATGTAAAGGAACAGAAGCATGTTCACAGGCATTTCTGTGATGAAACCTTGTGTGTGCTTTGGAATCACAATAGTACCATGTATTTTTGTGTGTGATGCACAAAAAGCTTAACAAATAATAAATATTAATATTGGTATTGGCATGAGTTAGTTATTTGTTCAAAATGAAATGTTCGATTAAATTAGTTAATATTAACCAAATGGAGTAGATAATATGAAATTCTGTATCTTACCAATCAAAAGATGATTTACTAAAACATGCTACAACCTGGAAGTAAGCTCCACTGGATTCAGTAGGACTTACACCTGAGTAGACATTATATGCTTTTTTAGAATGAAGAAAATATACTGTCATCCTGGCTATTTAGTGAGGTGTAAATACTGAATAGATAACCCACATATTATTTCATGTTGAATGGTAAAACACTCATGGATTGGTGTGCTCGTTCAGCAGGGACAGTGCCCCACATGTTTATAACAAACAGCATTTGAAATAAAGCCTTGATTTTGTTAATGATTCTGTCATCTTTAACCACACCTTTAAACTCATCCTCATGTGCCATGAAGAATGTATTTCTGATATTACTAAGACTAGAACACATGATTAATAATAAATGCTTAAGGCTATTTTGACTGTGAGTCTGGAAGACCTGCTCCCTGCTTTGCAGGCTTTCCCCCACCTGACCTGGGAGGGTAGGGCCCGGACTGACTCAGGCTAAAAAAGCAGGGGCTGCTGAACAGGCTGTTGGGTTGGAGTGTTTTGTTGGGGGAGGGGTTGTTGCTGTTGGCTTTTCCTATCTTTATTAAAGATCTTATCATGATTTATGTGGAAATTGTTCAGTTCGGTTGTGTATTTTTGATGTTTTATTTATTGTTCATGACTACTTTTGTTAGGTTGTAGTTATGTATTTTATTCATGTTGTAAGCCGCCTTGAGCATGGTTTGAGCTGTGGGAAGTCAGCTTACAAATAAAATTATGTCTGTATCTACGTTAAGTGTTTTGCAGCTAGGGGGTTCTGGATGTGCTTAAAGGAGTTTTATAACATCTTTATAACAGACTATACATTATCTTGTACTTGGGCCCTATAATAATTTATGATTACAAAGCACAAATGCACAGAAATAAAGAAGATTTAACATCAGATGAAAGGGGGGGGGGGTCGACGAAAAGTTGCTTGAAGGTATATAGGTTTGTCTCAGAGTCTGAAAACTTACTGAGTTAAGATGTTATCATAAAACACCTTTTAGTGAATAAACAAAAGTAATCCCTTTGAGTTGGATCCAATTTTTATTCATTTTATGCCCTATTAATGATCAGCTAACTAATGTAATGCTTCAGTTTGAGAAACATGATATACTGGTGCACTATAAATTTAAAATCCCCTACTAGACGTGCTTATGATAAAGCCCCTATTATTGTAATTCACTGTAATGCAGAGATGACATCTGATTACTTCAATAAAGAATGGGCTCTTTTGTTCAGTTTACACTCTGGCTTTGAAATCGCTTGGAAGAAAAGAGGGGAATAATGTCACACTGGAGGGCTCATGAACGTGAGTTTGATTTTCATTCACGAATATGGGACCCTGGGCTATTTTCTATTGAACTCCTAACTTTTATATCAAAGTTCCATTTCCGTGTAATTTAGCAACAGATAGGGTTACGATCTTGGGTGTTCTGTGCGGCTACCAAGTAGTTCAAAGGATATGGCTCTCTGAGACTCAAAGGGTTGGATCCAAAGGGGATTTCTGTATCGCCGTTTCACCACTTTACACATTGTGCTGCATCAAGTGATATGTGCGCAAAAAGTGGCCCAGAATTGAGATCAGTTTCTCTGCTTGCACTTCCACGGGTGGAAAAATCAACACTGCTATTGAACTTGCCTATTGCCACATTGTATAAACCCTTGCATAAGCTGTTGCAAAACAGGACTACTGCTTGTTTTACTCCCTAGGCACGAACTGAGCACAGCAACTGTTTTACCACTTCTTCCTTATCCTCACATAGTGTACCATGAAGGCAGCATGTTCCAGCTAGATGCAAATAGTGCTAAAAGAATGATCTTTGTGCTCATAAATTTTTCTGGAAAGCCTGGGAAGCTGGCCCTGTTGTATGTGATCCTGAGTATCATTGCAATAAAAGTTCTCATAGCTTCTCAATTGGTAGTTTCTGCATAGCAGAACACCCCCCCTCTGTCTAAATTTAGTTTGCAGTTTTAAAACTATATGAGACAATAATAAAACTATACGAGGCAATAATAAACTGACTGCTTCCCACAAATTAAAGGATGAGCAGGATGCATGTGTGCTAAAGGTGCATGTATGGGCATCAGGTATCTTGCAGGTTTTCAAGGGGATGACTCTATACACTTTAACGATGTACTCTTATTCTTGTCTAAAGTGTATAGAGTCATCCCCTTGAAAACCAGCAAGATACCTGATGTCCATACATACGCCTTTAGCACACATGCATCCTGTTCATCCTATAGTTTAACTAAACTATAGAATTCACCAGCACAAAATGTGGTAATAGCTACTAGGTCACTTAGGTCATGAATACTTAGGTCACTTGAAAAGGATCTGCCACCGACCACTTGTCATGGTAGCTGCGTTCAACCTTTGTAAACCAGTTAATGGGGGACAACCATAAGAGAGGACTATTGTATTAATGTACTGCTAGTGGTATACCCAGAGGCATCTGGCTGGCCACTGGATGCTGCAGTAGGATAAGCCTTTAGTCGGATGCATAAGGAACCTTATTATGTTCTAACGCCATACCCTGAGTTATTTTGATTGCTGTCTTTTCTGAAACACTTTCCCAGTCCAATTCTACCTCCGGTTATATGGCTGTTTTGTAAAGCATCTCTTATAAATACATCATCAAGAGTTTATCATTATTTATATAACTTGAATACATTTCTAACTAAAATATTTACAAAATATATTCATACATCTGAAGTTAATATGTGATTTTAGAAATAATATTTTTAAAGATAAGGTTTTTGCTCTGTAGTATGTCCTGCAGTGTAAACATAAAGGAGACGCAGATATCACAACAGCTACTTTTGGAAATAGAATCAAAGACCCTCAGAGTCTGTAGGTATCTCAAAAGCCATCTAGTCTAAAGCCCTGCCAATGCAGAAATCTAGTCTTTGTTGAAGGCAGGTTGTGTGAACCAGTGACTAGTGCATTTGGTGCCACCTCCGTTGTCATGGACTTGATCAAGGTGTAATCTTTTGACTCATCCAGCAATTAAAAGCTACATGGATGATCAAATGGGGAATGGAAAATGTTATTGGTCAAAATGTGGTTCTGGTAAAGTTAATGTCTTATGGAATATTCAGATTTATTGGGCAGTGTGAGGTTGGCATCACACTCATACAAATAAAAGGAAAGGGGAATATTGGTGGTAGATTGAAGCCAGGTTCAGAAAGGCTCTTTCCACCATACAAAGCTTTGGACCCAGCAGATTGGGGGAGGGAATGTTTTTCAATCCCCCCCATGCTTTGTAGACCCCAGTGCTATCTCCCACATTATTTTGGAAGCCCACAACCCTGAGAGCAGGAGCAAAGTCTGGATCCAACCATCACTACACCATTCAGGATACAGGTTTATGTAACAGCAGCACTGAAAATGGGAGAAAGGATTTATTATCAAATTGCTTCCAAGAAGTATGGCAAATAGCATAATCTACTTGTTTGTTCATTTTTCAAACCAGTCCACATGCCTATATATGCTTAAAAAACAGAGACTAGTCTCATGTACTTTTCATTAGCCTCATGCTAAATTAACATCATCTTGTTTGTTGAAATGCCCTAGGCAGTCATTTAATCCAAAATAGGTTCTAAGCCAAAACACCACTAGATAGCATCAGAATGGAAGAGCTCTGGCAGTTAATAGCATGGCCTTCAGTGGCAGGGCAGGAGCTGCCACTATGAGTGAATCAGCAACAACTATCTGTAATACAATATTCATGCCTAAAAAGCACAGAAATGAAATAGAAGCCTTCCATCTGCTATTGTGTTCCATGCATCTGGTCCATGACCAACATAGCACAACACATGCATGCAGTTATTTGTGACAAAGGAGAGCAGAGGGAATTTCCTGGTCTGAATATTTTAGTATCTAACAAAAACACAACAAGGCTGTTTAAATGAATGCAGGAGAGTTTCTGGTGTGTTTGTATGCACCTTCCCTCTCAAATACCAGTAGTTTATTCATGCTAAATCCCAACTGTGATGTATTCATCTTCTGTTTTCTTCACATTGACAGCTCAGTTTGGATCACCTGTTCCTGATCTGTGTCAATATAGCTATAGAAACTGGAAAGCTGTTTGTTTGTTCATTTTTTAAACCAGTCCACATTTCTTCATAGAATCATATAACTGTGGAGTTGGAAGGAAACCAAGGGTCATCTAGTCCAGCCCTCTGCAATGCAAGAATGTTTTTGCCCAATGTGGGGCTTGAACCCCTGGCCCAGAGATTAAGAGTCTAATATTCTACTGACTGAGCTATCCCACAGGCTCTTAAAATATCTTAACCACATTCTTGCAGATCAAGAAGCAAGTTTTTATCTATGTTTGTATACTATTGAATCTGTTGACAGGATTATTATTATTATTATTATTATTATTATTATTATTATTATTATTTCCTGTACATGACTGCTCAGAAGTAAACCTCACCAAGTACACACTTACTTGGAAGTAAGTCTCATTGATTAGGATTGCAGTCCTAACATATGTGAGACTTCGCTCATGATACATGGACATCATGTTACTGAACTTGAACCCTCACATTTTCACCATAGGTCAACTGGCCTTTTTATACAGTGGTACCTCGGGTTAAGTACTTAATTCGTTCCGGCGGTCTGTACTTAACCTGAAACTGTTCTTAACCTGAAGCACGACTTTAGCTAATGGGGCCTCCTGCTGCTGCCACGCCACCAGAGCACGATTTCTGTTCTCATCCTGAAGCAAAGTTCTTAACCTGAAGCACTATTTCTGGGTTAGCGGACTCTGTAACCTGAAGCGTATGTGTCAGAGCTGCCCGAGGTCCCAGCTCACAAAGGACCAACGCCGCTTCGTTGTTAAGTATAAAAGTCTTTATTGAAGTTCAGTTTCACTTTCACAGCCGCAGCGTGCAACCCTACGTCTCAAACTCTAGACCGCTGAAGCTCCGTCTGAATATCCTCCCCCCTGACACCAGTTTAAGACTCTAGCCTTGCTCCACCTCTTCCTTTGTTCTTTCCTCCTCTGGGTCCGCCTGTCCGTCGGGGTCTCGCCCTTCCTAGACTCTTCTGACACTGAGTCCCCTGAATCTTCCCCCTCCCTCCGGCGGGCTTTAGGACCTGGTTCCCAATCCGGGTTTCCTGCTGTCCCGCGCGCCTGTACATTTGAACTTGGCGCGCGCGCCCAGCCTGCCACTTTCCTTCTGACCGTTACACTGCTGCTGTCACTGCTCCCCCCTTCGTGGAGGCTAGCTGGAACTGACCTCCCCTCCGTTTCCCCACTTTCCGATGGAGGCGTGGTCATCCCTGACTCATCTTCTCTCCCCGCTGGAGGAGACGCTGGTCCTGACACATGTGACTCTTCCCCCCCACTACGCTCTGGTGGGGAAGCTGGTCCTGATCCCCCGCTGCTGCTTTGGGAGTCCCCGCTGGCCCCCTGCTTCTGGTGCATCCCCTCTGGGACCCCCCTTGCCCTGACCATCGGCGTCCCCTTCTGGGAATCTTCTGATTCGCTGGAGAAGCTCATGGAATCTCTTGGGTCACTGTCATACTCCCCTACGCTGCCCTCGGATTCCTCCCCTTCGCTCTCCATTTCCTCTCTCCCCTGTGCTTCTGCTCCTGAGCCCCTGACAGTATGTAACCTGAAGCGTATGTAACCCGAGTTACCACTGTATATTGTTTGAAAGGGACTAATGTATTTGAAACATGTAGGAAATGCAAGCATGGCTGCCAGTGTGGTGTCGTGGTTAAGAGTGGTAGTCTCGAAATCTGGTGAACCAGGTTCACGCCACCGCTCCTCCACATGCAGCTGCTGGGTGACCTTGGGCCAGTCACACTTCTTTGAAGTCTCTCAGCCCCACTCACCTCACAGAGTGTTTGTTGTGGGGGAGGAAGGGAAAGGATAATGTTAGCCGCTTTGAGACTCCTTCGGGTAGTGATAAAGCGGGATATCAAATCCAAACTCTCTTCTTCTTCTTCTTCTTCTTCTTCTTCTTCTTCTTCTTCTTCTTCTTGATAGGCCAAGGTACGTGGGTGTAGGTTGCTTGCATGTTTGCCAAACCTTCAAACATTACAATACAGATGCAAAAACAGAGACGTGTCTGACTTGCAAGGCTAACATGGGAGCCTACCTTTTGTGCAACATGAGAAGCAGTCCTTGCCTTGGATTTCTGGTCTTACATGTTTCCTAGTCATCTGGGTTAGTGCCTACCTACATTTGCAGTTTGGCATACGGCTCAAGGATATCTCTGTTTTTATCAACGGCGGTACTTGGTCATTAAAACTTACAGAATCCTGGGGGCAAAACTGGAGATTAAAAACAAAGCTTCTTAGCAGAGATTTAAGGCAACAAAGACTTATAGCAAATGAGATTAGTTCTGCATTAACAATCTTGTCTGAACCTTTAAAAGTTCCACTGCTAATGCTGAGGCAGTCATTTCAGGCAAGAAATTCCTTGGTTCTTTTTATCGGTGAGGGAGCAAAAACCATTCACCTGGGATGACATCTTAGCTCTTCTAAACCCAACAGTGCAAAAATTTCCACTGGAATGTCAACTCTGAATATCCTGGTGGAATTAGAGCCTATGAACTTCCACCTCTGAGCTTCAGTTGCATCTCCGTAAAAACTAACCAAGACCAGCCTCTAAACAAGCTGTGCCAACTTTCAAGGCACAATTTTGTCTTTTTACTACCAACATCAGCTTAGATGCCCCTCCACATGTTTTAGACTACAAGTCCCATCAGCCCCAGCCAACATAGAAGTGATATTTTGTTCAAAACATCTGGGGGGGGGTGCACCAGGTTGGATGAGACTGATCTAGGTTTTTTATAGCATGAAGGGAGCAGTTCAAAAGTTTAGTTCCCTTGATTCTTTCTGTACAAACCTTTTAACAAGGACAAAAAATGTGCAACTAAATATGTGAGCCACTTCATACACATAAGCATAGAAAGAGAGATATTTGGAGGAGGGGAGAGAGACTCTTTTAATGATTGGGACCCCACGTTAGAAAAAAGCATATCAAACCACTACAATTCCAACTTTTTGACTTTTCATTTCAGACTCCAAAAGCAAAGTTGGCATCAAGGATAAGCATATAGTTGGGCATCGACCAAAGGCCAACACTCCAGCAAGGGGCACACTAACAACAGCACCCTTAGCTGCTGCAGTCCAGCTCACTGAGGGAAGAGGCCCCTGGAGGTTTCCAAAACCTGGAAATGACATTATCAAAAGGGGAACTCAGGGGCCAACATAGCAGATGAGGAGATCTGGCCACTGAAAATTGTCCCAGCTCCAGCACAGTGAAGTTTCATCAAATGGAATGAAGCAGTGTTGTCTCACAATGGTCAAATTACTAAATAATACAAGGAGAGCTTGTAGGATATGACCAATATCCCATCTAATCTAGCAGTCCTGGTCTCTTGCTCTTCTACTTTTAAGGCTAACTGGGTTCAGGGAGATGGAGGGTCTGAAATGCTTTCTAATGACACCATGTCAGCCAGCTGCCACTCCAGTTCTGCTTCCTCTCCCTCCTCTCCCATTATTTCCCAACTTTCTCTCTCATCTGCCTTTGAGCTAAGACTTCTCCCAAACCACTGTTGTAAATCTATACTGTCTTCCTCTTCCTCCTCCCTGGAAGGGAGGTGATCTTCACCATTCCTCCTCTGTCCAGTCCCTGACAATATGGGAAGCCCACAAGCAAGACCTGAGGCATCAAGGTCCTATGCAGTGTTTAGGGATGGTGTCTCATAAACAACAAAGCCTGCACAGTTCAGACACAGAGACTGAGAAGCTACTTTGTGATCCTTCCCCCGCCGCCACCAACAGATCATCTGCTTTTGCATGCACTTCTCTCCCACATACAGCCATTGTGTGCCATATGCACAGTTCAATATTTGATTAAGAGCAAAATAAAAGCTTGTCATAGACCTAATTAGATATACATGCAACCAGATGATTGCTGTTATTAAGCAAAGCTGTCTTTAAAGGCTCTGGCTTAAACACCCAGCTCAATAAAAATCATACTTTTTCAAGTGTGCCCTGCAATTGCATTGTAAAATTTTTGAAAAGCATGCTAAGAAAAGCCTTTTAAAGCTCTTTGTTACTTTCTGTAGCAGGTTATAAAT